>NC_091630.1:70575811-80575811 GCF_027580195.1 Bos mutus | reverse complement strand
CTCGCAAAGCTGGCACCAGTTTGAGTCCTTGGGGTTGGTGCGGGGTGGCAGAGAGCGGGCAGGCTGGAACCCCATGTTCCAACCCCAGGCCTTCTACTTGAAGCCGAGTGACCCTGGGTGGGTGTCTTGTTACTCTTTCCTCGTCGTGAAGTGGGCAGAGGAGGGTCCCTGCACCACTTGTTGGAAGGAAACCCTCGGGATGGGGAGGTGGTTGAAGCCATCTGGGAGATGCTGGGATCAGGGCTGGCCAGGCTTTTTCATGGAGGGGGTGGTAGGCAGCAAACTGAGGGGCTTCTTTCTGAGCAGCTCTTCTGGAGGCCTTGCAGACACACAGCAGCTCGAGGCCTGGCATAGATATGGATGTAGTTGGCAGGAGATTTCAGTAATGACCTCTACTCCCCCAATATGTTCATACCCTAGTCCCTGGAACCCATGAATATTCCATGTGGCCAATGGGGTATTAAGATTGCAGGTGGAAGGAAGGATGACCTTAACAAAGGGAGATTATCTGGGATTTTCCCGTGGGTCCCGTATCATCACAAGGGTCCTTAGAAATGGAAGAGGGAGGCATAAGAGGAGGTCAGAGTGATGCGATGTGAGAAGTTACATCACTGCTTTGAAGATGCTGGACGAGCTGTCAGGCGGGGAATCCCTCTTGGAGCCTCCAGAAAGGAATGTTGCCCCGCTGACAATCCTTTAGACAACCTCGTGAGACCCCTTTTGGACTTTTCATCCCCGGAACTGTTTTCAGTTAATTTGTGTGCATTTAAGGCCCAGAGCTGGTGGTTTTTTGTTCCGACAGCCCTGGAGTCTAATGCAATGGATGAAGCGTTTGAGGGCCACACTTCGTTTCCAGCACCGTGAAGGCTGGGGGCTGGGGATCGGCAAAGGGGAATGTCCTTTGGGGATTGGCACTGGCCACAGAAGATGAGATGCTTGGATGGCATCACCAACTCAATGGACATGAGTTTGAGCAGACTGGGAGACAGTGAAGGACTGAGAAGCAGGTGTGCTGCAGTCCATGGGGTCGCAGAGTTGGACACGACTGAGCGACTAAACAGCAACTGGCCCACAGCCCTGTATTTGGGTGTGATCCTCGGTGACTGGGTCCACAGAGGCCTGCCTGGTGACCTGGTGGGGGCGGCTCGGGTAAGCAGGTATGCTGATATCCTGTGATAAAGGCCTTGTGTAAATGCCGCATGCCCATCACCTCTCGGATAGCCCAGCCTTCAGCTCCGGCAGCCTGGGGAAAACAGTGTAATGGTGCGTCAGGTGCTGGGAGGCACCCTTCCTGTCTTGCCCTACTGTTTCAATTGTTGGTCTGTTGGAGGTATTTCTTCAAACATCTTGGGAGTGGTTGGCAGGTGCACACGAGCCTCAAGTGATGGCCTGTCTGTCCTGCACACTGGCTGCTCCTGGCCTCAGGGCCCAGCACTTTCTCAGTCTTTACTGACAGGCCCTCCTGAGCTGCTGTGCTGGGTGGGAGGCCAGCACCCGCCCCCTACCCCCATCCCCTGTCCACTTTACTGCAGGAATGGGTTGTCAGGCAGCAGTGGGGGCTGGATGGAGGTGACCTCGACCTCGCTGTCCCAGTCTTGGAATGCAGGCCTGGGTCCTTGTCTCAGTGTGGTCGTTTTAGAAGAAGGCATGCTATATCTGCGAGGGCTTTTGCACTAATACTGTGTGTGTGTGTGTGTGTGTGTGTGTGTGTGTCACGGTTCCATGTATAGGATGACATGGACTTCCCTGGTGGATCTGACAGTAAAGAATCTGTCTGCTGATGCAGAAGACACAGGTTTGATCCCTGGGTCGGGAACATGCCCTGAAGTAGGGAATAGCAATCCACTCCAGTATCCTTACCTGGAAAATCCCATGGACAAGGAGCCTGGAGGGCTATAGCCCATAGGGTTGCAGAGTCAAACACCATTTAGCCACTGAACAACAACATAGGATGACATTTAAATGCCTCCTTAAAGCCAAACCAGGACAGCGCCCTGCCATCATCACCTGAAGCTGGCAGGTATCAGGGCAGAGTGTGGGCTGCTCTCCTAAGTGAGTGGCTTTCATCCAGGGCCGGCTCAGCTGCTCTCAGGTGCCCTCGTCCTGCTCCAGAGCTGCCTGCAGCTTCCTGGGGCTCAGCCACCCGGAACAGGAGGAAAGGCTGGGGATGCTACCAGGCTTGAGTTTGGCCCCCACCAAAGTAAAATTGAGAGTCCCTTGGACTGCAAGGAGATCCAACCCTTGGACTGCAAGGAGATCCAACCAGTCCCTCCTTAAGGAAATCAGTCATGAATATTCATTGGAAGGACTGATGCTGTAGCTGAAGCTCCAATACTTTGGCCACCTGATGCAAAGAACTGACTCATTGGAAAAGACCCTGATGCTGGGAAAGATTGAAGGTGGGAGGAGAAGGGGGTGACAGAGGATGAGACAGTTGGATGGCCTCACCGACTCAATGGACATGAATTTGAGTAAACTCCTAGAGTTGGTGATGGACAGGGAGGTCTGGTGTGCTGCAGTCCATGGGGTCACAAAGAGTTGGACACGACTGAGAGACTGAACTGAACTGAACTGAAAGTCAAGATGTCAGGCAAGATGAAGCAGGAGAAGCTCCCTTGCGGAGAGGGAGAAGAAGGGGCCAAGACTGCTGGCTGGCAGCTCTTTTATATGCAAAACCGAGAGGGAGAAGAAGGGGCCAAGACTGCTGGCTGGCAGCTCTTTTATATGCAAAACCGATCCATCAGCTCCTCTGCCCTGACGGCTCCCATCCTCTCCTCCCCCAGTTAGAGGGGTGGGAGGTGAGGAATTTCATGGGGGGTATTATCTCTGATCTTGGTGCTACCTTCCTCTGCTGCATCCCGCATCCTGGGGTTGGCGGATGACGGCAGACACCTGGCTGGAATGACAAAGAGCCGTCCTGGAGGATGCTCCTTGAGGAGGGCTCTGCTGAGCCAGCATTCACATCTTTGCCTCTCCAGCTGGGGCGCCTCTCCTTCTCTGACATAGGCCAGGCCATCGGGATGGTGATGGCCTTGGCTCCAGGTGAGAGATGAGCCTGGAGATCCGTCCTTGAGGCTGTGCAGTCTCATTTGTTTATGCAGATGTGTCGGGGTGGAAGGAGGATTGGGGCGCACGGGGAGAGTGCAGACAGGCAGGGCCCGGGAGGTCCTGAGATGGTCCCAGCTGTCACCCCTCGGGGGGCATCCCTTTTGATGTTGGTGTCCCAGGTCACCCACCCTCCGCCCTCTGATAAAATGACCTTGTGCTGCTTTGCGGTGGATCTGAACTGTGCCTGTGCCTTCACCGAGGTGGGAAGTCCCCCGGAAACCCTCATGAAAAGAAAATATAAGCAAAGAGCAACAACAGAGACCAGGCAGCATTATATTCGGGCTTCTGTGATGCTGTCTTCACCAACCAATGGTTTTTTCCTTGACTTTTAAAATGATAATGTGTTTTCCTTATTATAAAATAATTCTTTGTTTTGTTTGACAAAGAATTGTGTAGCACTTCTTATGAACTAGCCAACCTTTCTAAGCCCTTGGCAAATATCAATATGAACTCATTTAATTTAACCCCACGGCAGCCCTGGGAGGTGGTGCTGGGCAAGAAACGGAGGTTACATGATGCTGCTGAGGGCGCACGGCCGCTGCTGGGGGAAGACCAGGATGCTGTCCCAGGGTCTGTGGCCTTCTCTCTGAAATGCAGAAAACTAAAAATGTTAGTTCTGCCAGCCAGAAATAAATGCTCTGAGTACTTCCAGAATTAGGGGCATAGTGTAGCTGTACCCTGGTTTATTTAACCATATTGCATGTCTGACTCTTTGCAACCCCTTGGACTGCTGCCCACCAGACTCCCCTGTCCATTGGATTTCCCAGGCAAAAATACTGGAACGGGTTGCCTTTTGCTTCTCCAGGGATCTTCCCCACCTGGGGATCAAACCCTCGTCTTTTGTGTCTCCTGCATTGGCAAGTGGGTTCTTGAACAGTTGAGCCACTGGGGAGGATTTATTTCCTATAATTTGAATCTGTCACTTAAAAAACTAGTTCTTGCATATATATTCATGTATCCTGGTCTTTCTTCTTCACTTTTGTTTTAGTGCCGTCTCTTTACTTTTGAAAAGTTTACTAGACCTTAAGAATAGCCTGAAGTGAAAGTGAAGTTGCTTAGTCATGTCCAACTCTTTGCAACCCCATGGACTGTAGCCTACCAGGCTCCTCTGTCCATGGGATTTTCCAGGCAATAGTACTGGGGTGGATTGCCGTTTCCTTCTCCAGGGGATCTTCCCAAACCAGGGATTGAACCCGGGTCTCCCGTGTTGTAGACAGACGCTTTACCATCTGAGCTACCAGGAAAGTCCAAGAATAGCTTACAATTCCCCCAAACACGCCCACAGGCACTCCTTGAGGCAGTGTCCTCAGCGTATCCTCCACTATTAGGGAGTTGCTTCTGGTGGACAGAGGTTGGCAGCTTTGGGCAGTGATGGCGGCCACGATGAGAGTGACCAGAGGTCTAGGGGCCAGGAAGTCCAGTGATTAAGTTAACAAACTTGCAGGTTGCATATTACATCTTGTAATTAATTATTTAAGCAGTCATTAGTAAATCATGAAGCTGACATTATTATTCTTTATTATTAAATAACAGGATGTTGCTAAGGCTATTAAGTATTAATTATTTAAGTCTCATTACTGAGTATTACGCTTTGTAGTGTTTGACTAACATGGAAAGTCCGAGGAACAAAGCCGGTGTGAGGCAATGGCCGCTGTTTTCCATTAGAGGATTTTCTCCCTTTTGGTTTCCTGAGAGCTTGAGGGCCTGGTTTTATCTTACCTTACCTTGTAACTCCATTACCCGAAACTTCGGGAATGTTTGTCAGATTTTAGTTTCTAATGGAAGGTCAGCGTAGGCAGCCATACTGGAGTTGAGTAACGTTCTCCCCAGGTTATATCTGTCAGAACCTCAGAATGGTGTTGTTGCTGTGTAGGGTCTTTGCAGAGGTCATTAGCTCAGATGAGATCTTACAGAATTAGATGGGTCCTAAATCCAGTGATTGGTGTCCTTGGAGGAGGGGAGAGGACTAAGATGGAGCGACACGGAACAGAACGCTCTGGAGAGACACGGGGAAAGGCCTTGTGACAGCTGAGGCAGAGATGTGAGAGGGGCGGCTACAGGCCCTGGGAGACCCAACGTTACATGGAGCTTCTGGAAGCAACGAAGAGGCAAGGGAGGATTCCTACGACACCACCAACACAGAACCAACCTCCCTTTGCAAAGGACAGATGGCTGGGAGGACTAACAGCTCTTCCTCTCTTAGGTAAGTATGTGGCGTGCTCAGTCGCTCAGTCGTGTCTGATTCTTTGTAATCCCATGGGCTGTAGCCCGCCAGGCTCCTCTGTCCATGGGATTTCCCAGGCAGGAGTACTGGAGTGGGTTGCCATTTCCTCCTACAGGGCATCTTCCCGAACCCAGGGATCGCCTGTGTGTCCTACTTGGCAGGTGGGTTCGTTACCACTGGGCCACTTGAGAAGCCCCTCTTAGGTGGCACTCAGTTAATGTTTGCTGAATGAAAGAAAGACTGAGAATTCAGTGAAGCTGGTGTTTTCATTCTTCATGCCCTGGCCATGGCTCTGGGGGCTCTTGAACCTTCCAGACAAGTATCCTCTTTTTGGATAGCTAAAGGAACGTCATCCTCCCACTTAGTAGCTGTGGGAATCTTGAAAAAGTGGCTTAGCATCCTCAGATCTTGGTGACCTTACTAGTAAAATGTATGAAAGTGTCCTGGGTCATGGTGATAATTATTTGTGATGATGCTTGTAGAGCCTGAGGGCATGGTTATTACCCTGAGAGCGTTAGCATTTATTACCATTATTGGCAAAGAAATGAGCAGTGTCGCTGTGTATGCCCGTTTTTCCCTGGTAAACCTGAAACCACCAGAGTCACATCTGCTTCCTGACTTTCTCCTCCTGTTCCTCCACCTCCCCCACCTTCCTCCTCTGTCCAGGGACAAAGGAAGTCAGGAAGCCCCCAGGGTGACAGTTTCTCTTCTCTTAGACTGTCTTCCACGTCACCTGAGTAGCCATGTCCTGTCTATGTCCTTCACAAGGGAAAAAAAAAGAAAAAAAGCAGAGCAGAAGTAAGCAGTGAAGAGGAATGGTTATTGCTAGATGCGGGGGCTCCTTCAGGCCCACCCGAGGGAAGTGGGGGGTTGGAAATGGACAGTGCACAGCAGATGCTCTGTGACCCGTGTCATCAAAGGCAGCTGTCCTGCTGATGCCTGGACCCCGGGAGTTGCTCCCAGGTGGCTGCGACCTCGGGCTAAACTGGAGGGGGGTGGGGAGCAGTGGATATGAAAATGTTCATAATCAAATAAACATTAAGGAGCAGAGGGAAATTCTCCCACCCCGTGTCTCATCACACCTCCTTGGGGTGGAAGAGTTTTAGGGAAGTACTGAAATGTTACCTCCCGCCATTCCCTGCAACAATCCTGTCTTCTGGATTAGGAAATGTGGTCTCAGGTTATTTTGGTTTCCAGGCCTTTTCCCAGAGCTGCGGAGGAGCTCCCAGTCCTGGCTCATGAGGTCAGGGGGCTGATGGCCTGGCCCTGCAGATTCAGATGAGCCCTGCCCTGGCTGCCTGCTGCTTCACACGGTAGGTTTGTGTGATGTCTGCCAAGCTGATTGCGGACTCTGATTTCAGCCTTGTTGCTGGGAGGGGGGCAGGATGTGCTAGACTCCTGGTGCCTGGGACCCCAGGCTTTCTTTGTCCTGAGGCGGAGTCCCTCAGATCAGGTGAGGAGTGTGACTGCCTCTCAGCGTGGGTGGGACATCTGTCATGCAAAGAAATGGATGCACTTCTTTGATGCCCTGGACCTACACAGCCAGGAACTGTTCTGGTTCCCCAAGAATATCTGTAGATTCTAATGCCAAATACGGATTCAAAACAAAACCAACAAAACATAATTTTTTAAAACTGTTTGTGTCAATATACGCTTGTTGAAAAATGACCTCCACAGACTACAGAGATGTAACAAAGAGGAAGTGACCTTTCCGTGTAAGTGTCACCCCTGTCCTTTGGCAGAGGACGTTTATGTAAGGAATCAAAAATTCTTGGCTTGGAATCCTGCCATGACCATTTCAGTTTTTAAAGGTCTCATGTGAGGGAAAAGTCCTACCACCCTCTAGGGCCTTCATGAGCGTTACAGGAGATGTTTGATGAAATTCTGTCCAAGTCTGTCTTTCGTCCTTTGTGGGTTCAATGCATGTTCTTTGTCCTCATCCCTGCCCCTTGCTTTTGATCTTTTAGGAACCCAGACACCTGAGAGCATCCATTCCCTGATCTGCTGTCCTCTCCAGCTCTGCCTGCTTGCTTGCTGGGTTGGCCATCTCTGGCTTTCCCACTCCAGTTAGGCAAAGCACAAGACCTGGGCCTGCCTCCAGGCATGTCCTCCTGAGGTTTAAGAGGGGGTCCAGGCAGATTCAGATCAAATGCACACTCCTTTCGAAGGGTCCCATGACCTGTGTGTGCTTGGTACACCTTGAATTACCTGAAGGACAACACTTTCTCATCCTTAGCTAATTTGGAAAATGAATGGAAGGGAAGTCCCTTTGAATTTCTGAAAGTGTGAGCAACATGTCCGTCATTCAGGTGTTCTTGGCTGCTAAGAAATCATTTTGGTTAACTTTCAGTTACTGAGATGCTGGGGGTGGTAGTAATAGCTAATATTTATTGGGTGCTTTCTGTGCGTGAGGGACCTGCCATGGGCTTTGCTTGGATCATCACATTTTATCCTCCCAGCAGCCTTATTAAGTAAGTGAAGAAAGAAAGTGTTAGTCACTCAGTCGTGTCCAACTCTTTGGGACCCCATGGACTGTAGCCCACCAGGCTCCTCTGTCTATGGAATTCTTCAGGCAGTAATACTGGAGTGGGTTGCCTTTCTCCTCTTCAGGGGATTTTCTGATCCAGGGATCGAACCTGGGTCTTTCGCTTGCAGGTAGATTCTTTACCAGCTGAGCCACCAGGGCTTTATTAAGTAAGGGCAGGTGTTAATTTCTGAAGGGGAAGCTTCAAATTGCTAAAGGTGCTGCCTGATGCACATAGTGAGCAAGGAGGCACGATATGGGAGGGCTGGTGTGATTCCAGAGCCTGGGTCTCCAAGGGGGATTCCCTTCCAGAATCTCTGTGCATCTCTCTGCTCCACTCCTTCTGTGAATCAGTGATTCAGCGTCGTTCACTTTTCCTTTGGAGTCTTTCAGCCTTCTCTCCACTAGAAGCAGTTTCCATCATTCTGGCCGAGCACAGTGCCTAACACAGTAGGTTTACAGTAAATGTCCAGTGGATGAGTATCCAGGGTAGATGTTAACTGAGCACCTACTAGCTGCCAGGCCGCAGTGGGGATGGGTTCTGGAAAACGAGGAATTTAGGGATAACATAGTTGTTTTCCTCAAGCTGCTCACTCACAGCTTTGTCATGGAGAAAGCCCAGGTACAAGTGACAGATGCTCCAGGCGGGACTCGGGCCTTGGTGAGAATAAGGCCTGTGTGCTTTTAGAGCATCCCAGATGTCCATGTTGGGTCACTGTGCCAAGAACGAGCGGGCCACAGATGACAGGCCTGGGATTTGAATCAAAAAAGGTGTCTGCATTTATGCTGTGAGAGCACTGGGGAGGGGGCAGCAGCGGATTTAGCTGTGAGTCACAGGGGGATGATGAGAAGATTGGAAAAGGCTGCACAGCAACCGAAAAGGCTTTGCAGGATGAATAGAAGTTCACTGAGAAGACTGAGCAGTTGGAGGGATGGCAGGAGCAGAGGCCCCAGAGTGAGTCAGTGAGTGACCTGTCCAACGTGCCCAGACACAGGGTGGCTGTAGCTGAAGCTGCAAGTTTAAGAGCTTGGACCCTGGGATGTCAATCCCAGTTCAGCTTATTATTACCTGTGTTACGGATTTTGTGGTTTTGTCCATATACCAATCTGAGGTGTGTGCTGCCTCTGACCTAGAAGACAGTCCATAAATATTAGCCATGGGCATTCTCTTCAGCCTGACTGTGAAGCAGTGAACTGTAATCCTGCAGATTTGAGACCAAGTGATGAGAAATGTCACGTGACCCTGTTCATCCTCCAAAGGAAGGTCCTTGCCCTCCTCAAGGCTTGTGCCGCCATGCTGCTTCCGAGGGGTGGGCAGGCAGGAAGCAAGACCCTGAGCATTAGGAGCTCAGCTTGGGGCTGGCCCAGAAGGGCGCTTGGTAAGGGCAGCCCCCTCACTCCCTTCCCAGCAGCAACCACTCATACTCTCATCACTTTATCTCAAAGGCCTCACACTGAAGAGAGAGCAGTCAGCCCCTAGGAACAGGGCTTTTCCAGTGAGTCCTGTGGCATCCTGGCATCACCCTGGCCCCACATCACTGCATCACCCTGCATCACTGAGATGCAGTAACCCTGTATCTCTGCATCACGCAGCATCACTCTGCATCTCTGCATCACTCTGCATCTCATCCTTTATCACCACAGCCCTGCATCATTGCATGACTCTGCATCACCATGACCCCACCTCACCATCACCTTGCATGTCTGCCACCCGAGGGACCTGTAGAGTAGACCCCACTCCAGCCTGTGGTGGACCTTGGAGGTCTGTATTGTGGTGATAAGACCCTAGGTGATTCTTAGGCCCACTCAGGTGTCAGACCCACTGGTCCAGAGAAATCTTTTGTGAGCCTAGTACTGAAATTTACACAGTGAAGGCATTTGGTAAATGTGGAGAGATTCACATACACCATCCCCAACAGCAGTGTGTGTGTGTTTTGCTGTGTATGATGTGTATGTGTTGTGTGTGTTGTGTGTGTGACATGTATGTTGTGTTGTGTGATGCTGTGTGATGTGTGTGTTGTGTGTGATGTATATCTGTTCTGTGTGTGTGATGTGTATGATGTGTATGTGTTGTGTGTGTTGTGTGTGTAGTCTGTGTGATGTGTGTTGTGTGTGTATGATGTGTGTGTTGTATGTGTTGTGTGTGATGTATATCTGTTCTGTGTGTGATGTGTGTGTTGTGTGTGTATTCTGTGTGTGATGTGTGTGTATTGTGTGTGTGATGTGTGGTATGTGATGCGTGTGTTGTGTGTGATGTGTACGTGTTGTGTGTGTATTGTGTGTTGTGTGTGTGATGCGTGTGTTGTGTGTGATGTATGTGTGTTGTATATGTGTGATGTGTGTATTGTGTGTGTGTGATGTGTGTGTTGTATATGTGTGATGTGTGTATTGTGTGTGTGATGTGTGTGTATTGTGTGTGTGATGTGTGTGTTGTCTGTGATGTGTGTGTGTGGTATGTGTGATGTGTGGTGTGTGTGTGATGTGTGTGTTGTGTGTGATGTGTGGGGTGTGTGTGTGATGTGTGGGGTATGTATGTGATTGTGTGTGTAGTATGTGTGTGATGTTGTACTTGGCTTGCCATGAATGCTGTGATACCATTCAGTTTGCACGGAGCTCTGGAGACTGAAGTTCCCCAAGTCAGGGTTTTTATCTGGACTGTGATTCTGATGTGTTTTTAACACCTTTGAATTTCTACTGCTTATTTTCCCTCCTTTTCTGTCTGCCTTCCTTTCCTTCTCCTCAATCACGTTCATGTTCCCCATGCATTCTGTCTCCTGACCCCGGATGCTGGGGTGTAAGTGGGGTTTGCCTGCAGCGTTCAGGGGAAGGGGAGGAGGGCTCTAAGCTGCTCTGCCTGTCCGGATCACTTGTGGATGCTGTAAACCCCTCCCCTCCTCCGCAGAGCACTGGTGATTCAGGGGATCACTTCCCACGCCTCCCTCCTTGTCTGGATTCTTGTTCTGTCATCTCTTCCTCCTGCCCCACCGCCTCCACTTTGGACTTTCCCAGTGCCCTCTGGGCAGGCAGCTCGCTGCCTGGGTTTACTTCGTGACATGTGCCCCTGTGACTTGAAGGAAAGACCTTTTCTGTGAAAGTCAGAAGTGCATTCCGGAGTCACAAGCGTGACCTCTCCGGAAGCCCAGCTAATCCAAGTATTAAGAGGAATTGGAACAAAGGTGATGACTGAGGGATGTGTATGATAGGATGTGGGGGAGGGCAGGCGCAGCAGGGCTGCTGGGTTGAAAGCTGTGTCTTGAGGAAGGGAGTCCCCAGCCCTGAGAGGCCAGGACCCAAGTCCTAAAGTGAGGCCAGGTTTTGCTGTGACGATGGATCTGGAGGAGGCTTGTAGTGCAGTGGTTTGAGTTCAGTTCCACTTCTCGACAGCTGCATAACATCAGGCGAGACGCCTACCTGTTTGTTGTTCAGTCGCCAAGTTGTGTCCTACTCTTCGCTACCCCGTGGGCTGCAGTGCACCAGGCTTCCCTGTCCCTCACCACCTCCAGGAGTTTGCCCAAGTTCATGTCCGTTGAGTCAGTGATACCATGCTGATGTTTCTGTAATTTGGGGATTTGAGACCTGTCTCTGGGGATGTGAACATTAGCGGGGATTAAATGGGAGAATTAGAAAGGCGATCAATAAATGCCAATCTCGTCTTCCTCCTTAATTGGAGCGTCACTCCTCCCCCTACCCTGAATATCTTTTTTACTTCTTCCCAACTCACTCACCTCTCAGGCTGCATGTGATCCATCCATGAAAACAGCTCCAGTCTGGCATGGAGCTCCCCAAGGTCCTGGAGCCTGCAGCTTGTGGACTCCGTCCTTTCGTTGACTATTTCTCATAGCCCCGTTGCTTTAATGAGATTTGAAGCTCTTTGCAGACACGGTCCCACGTGAGATCTTGAGTCTCCTTCAAAGTTACTCTCTTGGAGAACACATGCTCCCTAGATCTTCTCTTTGTAGTTTTTAAGGGTAGATCCCACTGTCCGGTAGAGACTCTCTCTAGTCACTATTGGGGGTTCGGTTCCATGACACTTTGCCCCCTTTGTTCATGGGATTTGATTAACAGTTGGGTCCTTGCTGACCTTTCCCTGAGGTTCTTTGTGGGCAAAAGCAAACAAAAGGAACTTTTAAAAGAACTTTGAAGGTTTGTCATTTGTACAAGGAAAGTGTTCCTGACTTTCTCAGCTCATTTCAGTATTTTAACCACCTTCAGGCTGTGAAGGAGCATGGAGGTGAGCTGATTAAGTGAAAGGTTTTCTTTTATCGAAAGAAAACCTATTACGTGTAAGGGCTTGAGTAGATTAATTCTAATTCTTCCCCTAATTGTGCAAGGCAGGACCCGTTTTGCAGGGAGGCATGTGGATTCAAAGAACTGAAGTTCGAGGTTTCACAGCTGTTTGGTAATCACTGGAGCCCACCAGGCTCCTCTGTCCATGGCATTTCCCAGCAAGAATACTGGAGTGGGTTGCCATTTCTTCCTCCAGGGGATCTTTCATAATTTGGATCGAACCCAAGTCTCCTATATTGGCAGGTGGATTCTTCACCACTGGGCCACCAGGGAAGCCCCTGATCTGGTCTAGTTAGTGAAAAAGAAGGCTGTTGTGAAGTAATCCTGGAGATGTGTAATCAGGACACCTGTGCCCCAAAGCTGGTGGCTGTGTCATAGGACAGCCTGTGACCAGTGTCCACATTCCACCTGGGTGAGTGCTGCCCCCGGTTTCTCTGGGATCATCTGTCTTCTCACCTGCAGGTGGGGAGAAGCAGTCAGGCATCAGTGGTTTTGGGGAGACCCACCTCCCCATTCCCACCCTGTCATCCCTGAGCCTGGTGGGAACAACGTGATGGACAGACATCCAGCTCTGATGAGGAGCTGCCTGGAGAATCGTCTTGTGGATGACACAAGAGACACGTACCTCGGGAAAAGAGAGAGACCCACTGACAGGGCATTGGGCGGGGGTGTTCTGGTCAATGGATATTGATGCCTCCGAAGTCTCCATTGCCTTTTCTAGTGATCAGACTCCCACCCTCTGCTACTTTGTCTTCCAGAACCTGTCACCCTGCCCCCAGTCTTTCCCACCATATAAGCCTTCTACAGCAGGGCAGCCTTGTGGTTAGGCAAAAAGGCCGTGGGGGCTGAGTGCCTAGGCTCCCATCTCAGGGTCTCTGACTCCACGCGTGACTTTGGGTGAGTGACTTGCCGTGTGCCAGCATCCTCGTTTGGAAATGAGTTCCTCCCTCACGGCACTGTTGACTTTACCCAACATAACACAACCAGCATCCTTGGAGTGAGCACGCAGGAGATCAGGTTATTACCTGCCCCTTGGGCCTCCAGTCACGCAGCCCTCTGACCGTGGCCTCGCACCTGGTAACTTCAGGAGCAGCTCCTCCTGTGCCCAGCACCCTCCTCTCAGTTGAGATTTGCTTCTTACTCTGCATCCCACAGGTCTTAGCTGGGCACCTTGGGCAAGTCACTTGACCTCTCTGGGCCTTGGTTCTCAGCTGTTCAGTGAGGAACCAGATTATTCCCAAGGTTTCATGTGCTCTGACATACTGGAACCTCTCCCATTCACTGGTTCAGCCTCTCCTTCTCTGCCTAGCACCCACTAAGACCCCAAGGGAACTCGGACGTCACCCACGTACCCAATTATGGCCATGCACTGCCTCTGCCTGTTCGCATCTCTGGATCCCTTGGTGTGTAGCCTGGAAGCTCCTTGAAGGCAGGAATTCTGTCTTTCTTGGTTGATGTGATTTCCAGCTCCTAGCGCCATGCCTGACATCATGAGCATTCAGTGTACAGTTATAATTAATCACTTACTATTCCAGCCAGTGTTTCAGTAAACGTTGAGTACTCCAGGGCTGTGCAGGTCTCTGCAAACCTGGCTGAACCCAGCATCAGAATTTTTAAAGAATACCTGTAATCAACATAGGTGGAAGTATTAATGTATGCATGCTAAGTTGCTTCAGTCGTGTCCAACTCTTTGTGACCCTATGGACTGTAGCCTGCCAGGCTCCTCTGTCCATGGGATTCTCCAGGCAGAAATACTGGAGTGAGTTGCCACTCCCTTCTCCAGGGGATCTTCCCAACTCAGGGATTGAGCCTGCATCTCTTATGTCTCCTGTATGGGCAGGCGGGTTCTTTTGGCAGGCGGGTTCTTTACCACTAGTGCCACCTGGGAAGCCCCAAAAGTATTAACACTTGGCCTTAGAAAGTGTGATGCAGAAAATGTAAGACCCTCCCTCACTTTATTGAGTGGGTTGGGGTGCGGTCTGCACCTCCCAAGCAACCGTACTAGCTGATCAGGGCTGTTGAGGATGATGCTGGCCTTCTGCTGAGTAGAGAGCCTCCGTAGGCAGGTCCGGCCACTAAGCATATTATATACAGTTTCTCCTCCATGTATGAAGCCCAGAGGACATGCGTTTCAATTCCTCGTTTTCATTCAGCAGATGAGGAAGCACTTCCAAAGAGCCTAAGGGCTGTGCCCGTGGCTGTCGAACAGCTGACCGCACTGGGACTCACACCCTGGTTTATCTGGGCCCCCAAGCCCCCATCCCCTGAATGAGGAATCAGGTGAATGAATGCCAGGGGGTGGAGGAGGCAGGGGGTCGCGTGCTAGAAGGCTTGGGAACTCCAAGGCAGCTGATCTGCGTTACCCCAGCACACACTGGAGAGAAACCGAAATGAAGCAAAGGTAGAGTCTGTCAGCAGTGGGACAGCTGCCACTTGCCCTGGGAACAAATCTCCTTGATTTATCTGCCCAGGCTTGGGCAGGCTCCAGCTCTTGGGATATCACTGAGAAATGACACGGACACGGCTAGAGAAATTGCCACCTCTCCCTTCCTCAGAGAAAGACGAGGCAGACACCTGCTTGGTAGCATCAGTGTTGAGGAACGCTGAGGGAGAGGGCTGGAGGCCAGCTAAGAGGGTGGGAGCTTCACTGACTGGCTCCTCCCCTGGGGACCTGGTCCCTCCTCCCCACAGCTGCCCCCTCGGCCTCCACTGACTGTTGGTGGAGAGTACTAAAATCAAGCCTGTGACTGATCGCTGCTGCAAGAGAGGGGAAGACAGAGAGAGACCACACACACAGAGGTGCAGAAGCAGAGAGAGGGCATGACACCCAGCCAGACACGCACCAGGAGATGCTCTGGCTCCCACCAGGGACTATGCTTCTCTCTGGTTGCTAGTGCCAGGGGCTGCCTGACCCAGCTTTGCACATCCCTGTGTCTGCCAACCCTGATCCCTGAAGTCTTCCTGTTCCCAGAGCACCCCTCTGCACACCCCATATTTCGGGGATGATGGCTTTTTTAGTTTTTTTATTTTACTGATTATTATTATTTTTAAAAACTTTTTATGTTTTTGAAATTATTTTTATGAAAAGTGAAAGTGTTAGTTGCTCAGTCATGCCTGACTCTTTGCAACCCCATGGGCTGTTGCCCACCAGGCTCCTCTGTCCGTGGGATTCTCCAGACAAGAATACTGGAGTGGGTTGCCATTCCCTTCTCCAGGGGACCTTCCTGACCCAGGGATTGAACCCAGGTCTCCCGCACTGCAGGCCAGATTTTTCACCATCTGAGCCACCAGGGAAGCCTGTTTTTATATAGGGGGTTAGCTGATTAATCATGCTGTGATAGTTTCAGGTGAACAGCAAAGGGATATGCTTGTATCCATTCTCCTCCAACTCCCCTCCCATCCAGGCTGCCCTGTAACATTCAGCAGAGTTCCATGTGAGGCTAGTGTTTAGAAAGATGCTCTCTTGGTGTTGGGTAGGACATAGAGGTGGCAACCTACTCCACTACTCTTGCCTGGCAAATCCCATGGACAGAGGAGCCTAGTAGGCTATAGTCCATGGGGTCACAACGAGTCGGGCATGACTGAGCTACTTCACTTTCACGTTTCACTTTCATGCATTGGAGAAGAAAATGGCAACCCACTCCAGTGTTCTTGCCTGGAGAATTCCAGGGACGGGGGAGCCTGGTGGGCTGCCGTCTATGGGGTCGCACAGAGTCGGACACGACTGATGTAACTTAGCAGCAGCAGCAGCAGCAGGACACAGAGGCAGGCTGTTTCTCAGTTTTCTTTAGCATGTTCACTGCCAGGTGGGTCGGCTGTTGGAAATACCTAGTGGGGAGGGGTTGTCAAGAACCAGATGACCTATTTGGGCCTGATGGAGGCAGAGGCTGAGAGGAGAGAGACTCAGGCGGCAAGAGAATTGGCCTGGGGGCTGTGTTTTCTTGTGGGGGCAATTCCCTGTCAAATTCCATGTCACCAGCCCGGGGTGCTTACTTGTGAAGTGTTCCCCTGAGCGCCCTTCCCAGGGCAGGGTCAGCTATAAGGCAGCAAGGCGTGAAAAGACACGGCAGGGAAACCTGGAAGGGTCCGTTCCCAGGCCTGAGGGGCTGGTTCCACGTCTTCAGTATTCGAGCAAACGTGCTTTCACAGGAAGCATTAACAAAGGTGTTAGTTAACTTTTTAAAGACGTATTTATTTGGCTGTGCTAGGTCTTAGGTGTGGCATGTGGGGTCTAGGTCCCTGACCAGGGATGGGACCTGGGCCCCTTGCATCGGGAGTTCAGAGTCTTAGCCATTGGACCATCAGGGAAGTCGGCTAGTAAACTTTTATTGAGGCTGCGTGCATTAAGAAGCACACGTATCATAAGTATATAAAACAGCTTGAGAAGACATGCAGTGTAGCGTCCAGTGGGCACTACTGAGAAGCCCCCTCCTGACCACTTCCCGTCACTGTCGGTCCCTTCCCCCCTCACTCAGATAAACCTTGTCCTGACTTCTAGCAGCGTCGATTAGGTTGACATGTTTATGTTTTTAATATAAATAACATCACAATGCATTCCCTTATGTCTGGATTCTTTCACTCAAAATTACATTTGTGAGATGGATTCACAGGCTGTGTGCGGTTGTAGGTCATTTTCATGGCTCTGTATATTCCTCTGTGTGTGCACACACGTGTGTATATGTGTGCTTGTGTGTTACGTGTACGTGCGTGTGTGTTTAGAATCCATTCACCCAGTGGCAGGCATTTGCGTAGTTTCCAGTGTGCGTGGCTGTTATGAGCGGTACTGCCATGAACATCTGACAGATTATCTTTTGGTAAACGCGTACACATTTCTGTGAGTTTATGCCTAAGCGTGGAATATGTAAAGCATATACTCAGCTCTAGTGGATTATGCAAGACAGCTTCCCAAAGTGGTTGTCTCTCTTTCTTCAGAACGTCTGTGCACCAGCTTGTATGGATATTCCACTTCCCTATTAAGGCCAATCCTGGGTATTGCCTGTCTCTTTTATTTTGGCCAGTCTGTTACAAAAAGAGGAAATGACCTGAAAGGACTCACCTGGCAGAGGAAATGCAAATGCTCCCCAGGAGAGGAGGGCTGCTGTGTGTGATGGTTCTAGAAGCCGGGGTGTGCAGCGCCCCGCATCCTGCATTCTTGCCGGTGGAGACCGCGGTGGGGCTGTCTTCTCGCGAGAACAGCAGCGCTGCCCCTGCCCCGTGTCAGGGACCACCGCTCGGGTGCAGTAATGCCCAACAGACCATGAATAACTCTTCCCCAGGTGACAGAGCTCTAATGCACCGGACCCCAACAAAACAAACTTGGCTTCAGATTTGCCCGTGGGCCTCAGTAAATATTTAGCAGACTGTGTCCCCTCCTTTCCTTCCCTGCCGTTCACTGGGGCTGGTGCCGTGAATCCCTGCTTCCCTTCCTGCCGTAAGCAGCCCCTTAGCTGACACGACTCCGATCCTGACTTGCTGGTGTCATGCCACTCCTGGGCTGGCAGCTCTTGGTAGTTTCGCTGTGGAAACCGAGCAGGAAAGATGGGTGAGTGGGAGGGGCCCTGCGACAGACTGGCCTCAGCTTGACGGCGGCCACCTCCCTTTGATGCGTGATATAAGGGCTGACCTTGAGCTCTTCGTGTGTGCCCACAAACATGGTGATTTGTGTTGATTCTTTCATGTCAGCATCACAAAATTCTCATGAAGTGAGTAGTTGTGGTTTATTCCCATTTTACAGATGAGGAAACCAAAGGTTAAAAATATGTCCCCAGAGAAACCCAGCCAGTAAGTTTGGCAACTTGACCTCAAACTCTAATGTTTAACCCGCTCTCCTGTGCTTTTGTCGTGTGCTGTGTGTGTGCTCAGCTGCTGAGTCGTGTGCGACCCTGTGAACTGCAGCCCACCAGGCTCCTCTGTCCGTGGATTTCCCAGGCAAGGATCCTGTAGCAGCTTACCGTTTCCTCCCCCAGGGGATCTTCCTGACCCAGGGATTGAACCCACATCTCTTGCATTGGCAGATGGATTCTTGACCGCTGAGCCACCTGGAAAGCCACATACGCTTTGTCATAGGGGCTGATATTTAGACATGTAAGCTTCCTTTTGAACCCATCTTTCTCTTGGGTCTAAAGGCTGTGTCAGGTAGGTTTACATGGAACAAGAGGAGCTCACTCTGTGACCCCTGGTCACTCAGGACTACTTAAGGGCTGAGGATGGATGCCCTTTGTCATGGTCATGACAACAGATGGAAAAATGACCCTCAAAGATGCCCATGTCCTCGTCTCCAGAACTTGTGACAATGTTACTTACATGTCACAAGGGACTTTGCAGATAAGATTAAGGCTCAGGGCCCTGAGACAGATTATCTTGGATCATCTGAAAGGGCCTAGTGTAATCTCCTTAAAAGTAGAGGAGGGAGGCAGAAGAGTCAGAGGAGATGGGATGATGGAAACAGGGTCTGAGAGATGCTGTGATGGAGGCAGATGGAGGAAGGGGCCACTGGCTGAGGAATGTGGGTGTCCTGTAGAAGCTGGAGAAGACAAGGAAATGGATTCTTCTCAGAACCTTCAGAAAGGAACATAGGCTGCCAACACCATTTTTATCTCAGTGAGACCTGTGTTGGGCTTCTGGCCTCCAGAGCTGCTGGCTCATGCTGTGTTGTTTCACACCACTAAGTATTGGAAAGTCTGTCATTACAGCAGTGGTTGCTGTTGATTATAATTGGTGTAATGGTCAAGCTCATGGGCTTTGGAGTCAGGCTGCCTGACTTCAGATCCTTGTTCTGTGATTTTTCTAGCTGTGTGACCTTGGGCAAGTGGCTTAAGCTGTCTGGGCCTCAGCGTTTTCATCTTTAAAGTCAGATAAGAGTGTTCTATAGCACATGTTGTTGAGGTGAGGATTAAATGGGGATTCTATGCATGTGAAGGGCTTCCCTGGTGGCTCAGTGGTGGAGAACCGCCTGCCAGTGCAGGAGATGTGGGCGGATCCCTGGGTCAGCAAGATCCCCTGGAGAAGGAAATAGCAACCCACTCCAGTATTCTTGCCTGCAGAATTCCACAGACAGAGGAGCCTGCCGGGCTCCAATCCGTGGGGATGCAAAAGAGTTGGCATGACTTAGTGACTCAATGAGAGCAACAGCAGTGCATGTGAATTGCCTGGAAATAGGTTTTACCCATGGATCAGGGTGCAGACTAGGAAGACAGATTGTCTGGCCTCAGAGTCAGGTTTTACTCTTACTAGGTGTTTATGACCCTGTTTCCTCATCTGGAAAATGAAGGCAGGAGTCCCAGGGAGGTTGGGGATGTATTAGATGGGGGCCAGAGCTTGAAGCAAGGTGAATAACTGCTCTTCCACAAGGGCAGTTATTGTTATCATCGGTGGGCTGCTGGCTTTCTGGCCCCAAACCCTAAGCATTGTGGATCCGTCTGCTTATCAGTTATCTTTAGAGTAATTCGAATATGCTGGGTTGAAGTCCTCTTGGTCCCCCCTTATAGCTAGAATAGTACTGGGTACCTGGTAGGCGCTCAGTAGTTGTTGAATGAATGAATGAAAAAGGAAGAGGCCCCAAGCTCTGCCCTGAAGAGGCTCACAGTGCAGGAGAAGCCCTGGAAGGATGCCAGGGCTTCGTGGTTATCTTTAAAAAGAAACAAAGCAGAGAACTACTTCCTACCAGCTGACCCCACACCCCCTCAGCTGGGACCTCTGGGCCCTGCAGGGGAGCCCAGGGCTGTGTGCCAGGCCTGCCTGTGCTGGTAAGTCCCCAAGCCGGCTACCTAACCCTTCTGGTACTCACTGTCCTCCTCTTTATAATGGGCGTACTTCAGCCCCCCTGCTGCCCTTGGGTAGTTCCTAAGGAGGAACCCTAAGCAGTGAAACTCCATTCCCTTTGCAAGAGGGCTTTGGTGCTGGTGGGTGGTGACACTCCCCGGCCTCACCTGTATTTACGTGTCAGAGCTGCAGGGCATTATTTTTAGTGAGTTTCTCTCTTTGTCCATGTGTGTGTGTTAGTTGCTCCGTCGTGTCTGACTCTTTGTGACCCAGTGGGCTGTAGCTCGTCAGGCTCCTCTGTCCATGGGATTCTCCAGGCAAGAATATCACAGTGGATTGCCATTCCCTTCGCCAGGGGATCTTCCCAACTCAAGGACTGAACCCTGCAGGCAGATTCTTACTGTCTGAGCCACCAAGGAAGCCCCTTCTCTCAGTCCATTAGGTCAAACATAAGGAAGGAAGAACAATTGCTGCTCTGGGTCCATGATTGTAACGAGATTAGTTTTTCTCCTTCTCATCCCCAGGCCTGATCTTTTGACCAGAAAGGAATTAAAAAGAAGGTCCCGCATGATGGCTGCACCTGTCAGCTGCAAGGAGCTTCCTTTAAGGATCTTCTGAGTCTTGTGGGTAAACTCCAGGAGTTGGTGATGGACAGGGAGGTCTGGTGTGCTGCAGTCCATGGGGTCGCAAAGAGTAGGATGCGACTGAGCGACTGAACTGAACTGAACTGAGTCTTGTGGATTTACAGCGATACTCAGCCGCCTGCGTGGGGACTGATGCTGGTGGAAGCAGGCTCTCAGGGACACACACCGGCCACACTTCTGGATGCTCATGGTGGTTTTAGGAGGGCCCTGGCTGAGCACCTCATGGATTCCTGCAGCCTGGATGAAGACAGGAGACAGAGGACCGATGCTTCCTGCCTTTCTCACTGACGGGAATGTTCAGTTGGAGCTCTGCCAGCTCCCCTGGGGGCTGCCTCTGAAACGTAAGACCCACATCCTCCTTGAGCAGGTATCTCCCGCGTGTTCGGTCTAGCACACACCTGGGCTTCCGGTGCTTCTGCCCTGGCTGGTGGGAGAGGTCACCATCGTGCAAATGGCTCTATTCTCATAGCTGGGAACCAAGAACCAGGTGTCAGCTGGGTGCCTTGGAGCCAGAGGATTCTGGGCTGGAATCTGTAACCCACATCCACCCAGTGACTTGAGGACAAAATGACTGCTGGGTTCCTTGCTTCCCTCTCCTCGGTGGGGGTGACGTGTCATCATCCTTCGTAGGATCGGTGTTGAGGATCCCAGAACACTTGTGTGCGAGCGGCCAGCCAGCATGGTACCCGGCACACAGCTGACGCCCAGCCCGTGATGGGAGTGTTACTCCTGGTTGGAGGGAGGTTGTTGCTTGGGCCTTGGAAATCTTTCTGAAAAGAGCTGGTGGCAGGGAGCTGTGCTGGCCTTTGAACTAGGCCCTGCTGGCTGGCGTGGACAGTTGATCAAAGGTCCCAGGTCCCAAAGCCTGTGGGAGGGCTGAGTGCCTGGCTGGCAGCAGGCGAGGGAAGGGAGCCTTGTGTCCGTGTGAGGGAGGCGGACCAGGAGACAGAGGGTTCTGGTGGTTCTGCAGCTGACAGGCTGTCCAGACCCGGCAGCTGTAACGCTGATGACTGAGGGATGTTGCCTTAGTGTTGGACTGCCCAGAGGAGAGTGGCAGCTCTAATAGCCAGTGTCCCGTGACGCTCAGGTCACCTGGGGTTGCCTGGCACTTGCCTGCAGAGAAGGCATGTGGGGTGGGGCCTGGGGTTCCGTTTTGGTTGGGTTCCCGGTTCTGCTCACGCCCCGTGGCACTTCTCAGCTTTCCCTGACCTTCTCGTGGAAATGACGTCCCTCTGGTTACTGCCCACTGTCCCAGCCCACAGCTCCTCCCTGTGTCGAAATATTATATCCATCTATGCAAGGTGTTTGATTTCTTGTCATCCTCCCATCCTAGGAAGTCGTCCGAGGTCGAGAGACATGTGTGCCTTGCTCACAGCTAAACATGCAGCGGGCCCCTTATTCACTGCATCGGAGTTGATCAGATCAGATCAGATCAGAAGCTTTTCTTTCAGCTTCTGTGAAAAGGACAGACGGAAGGGAGGCACGGTTTTTGAGCATCTGTAGAACTTAACCAGCCCAGTAGTTCCACTGGGTGGGCAGTGGTGTGCCCAGTTCACAGCTGAGAACTTTGCCCAAAGTTATATATCCAAGAGAAGGCAGAGGAGGAGGGTGTGTGTGTGTGTGTGTGTGTGGCATTGCTGCGATGGAATACTCTTAGGGTCCCTAGGTCCTTTTTGTCATCTGGAGAGATAGACTATTAGTATGAACTCTGTGCCCCCCCAGGGAGGAGGCTCCTGGTCCTCTGGGACTAGGTGTGATGGAACTCAGTGCAGCCCTGGAGGTCTGCTGGGAGGAATTGACAACACAGCCTGACAGGTGCTCTGTTCACTGCTGCCCATGGCCAAGCAGGGCAGGGGGAGGAGTCACCCTGGGAGGGGGCTCTTGAGGGCCTGGGGGGACTTGGAGGCTTGGGAGGTTTGGCTGGTTTTGCAGTGGCCATCAGAGCTGCCCTGGGGATGCCAGGCGAGTGTGGACACCCAGGCACAGCCCTGGCCCTTCCGGTTTCACCATCACACCCCCTCTCGTCTCTCCTGCCATCTCCCCCACCCTCTCACTGCAGATCGGCGCCCTCGCTTATCACACAGCCTGCAGCCCTGCTTTTTTCTCCTTTTATCAGCGACTCCCTAGAACAACCCCATTGTGGTGGTCTGGGGTTATCTCAGGCTCCTCCCAGGAGGGGGTGGAGGGGCTCGGGTACCCGAAGGCACAGAACGGTCGCAGCGAGAAGTGAGGTGTCCGCTCCCCCTCCCCTCTGGCTGCTCTGAGCAGATGCCCCGTGTCTGCAGGGTTGCTGCACGCTGTGGGCACGGATGTCCAAGTAATCGCCATTTGTTAAGCCGTGTCCTGTGCAAGGCACGTGGCAGACCTTACTCCGTTCCAGCCCCAGACCAGACCCACGGGGTCGGCACCGCAGTGATCGTTTTTGGTGCCCGAGTAGCTGGGGGCCCAGACTGGCGAAGCAGGTCTCCCCAGGCTCCACAAGCGGGACCGGAGCACAGTTGTCACTGATTGCAGAGCCTCGGGGCCGTCTTCCTGGGACTGAGCAACACAGCTCCTGCTCCCTTCTTGCTCCCCGCCCCCGCTGGCGACCATGTGAGCTCGGGCAGTTCCCCTCTCTTCTCTGGGCCTTGCTGCCCTCGTGGGTAGGGAAATGTCTGATTTCTAGCCTGAGTGCAGAGGCAGCAGCACTTAGTCTGGGATGACAAGTGTCAGCCAGGAGGCTGCTCCCGTGGGCCCTGGACCGTCAGGCGCTCGGTGGAGGTGCTGCCGGGCCCGCCAGCGGCGGTGGTGCCGATGCTGCCGCCAGAGCTGCCATTTCCTGGCCCACATCGGCTCCTCCAGTTTTTCCTTTGCAATCGAGTGGCCACTTCGCATTTCTGCTTGGCCTGATCAAGATCCCCTAGAGGAGGGCATGGCAATCCACTCCAGTATTCTTGCCTGGAGAATCCCATGGACAGAGAAGCCTGGCGGGCTACGGTCCATAGGGTTGCAAAGAGTCGGACATGACTGAAGCGACTTAGCTTGTGCATACACAGCCTCCTCATCGCACAAGTCTGTCTTTAGCTTCTTGGAAGAACCCGTTTCTCTTTGAGCCCTCTTATCCTAGGCTGCTGCTAGAGCAGGCCTGACCTTCTTTTTTATTTTTTTTTCAAATTTAATTAATTGATAGGCCCCTGTGAGGATTGGAGTCGAGGGAGAGGGTCTGGGGTCAGTGCTGCCCCCTACATCCACAGACACCCCAGCCGGCATTCCTGTACATGGCTTAGTGACCTGGACCTTTCCTCCATAGCGGGGCTGGCCTGGGCCCCTGGGGTCTACCCAGGCTGAGTCTAGACTGATCCCAGTGAATAGCCAAGGGGTTGCTTAGTGTTTATCAATGCCTAATCAGTCTTCCAACCCAGGGAAGTGGGTGGCATCCCACCTCTACACGTGAAGAAACTGAGGTTCAGAGAGATCCAGAGAACTGCCAAACTTGTCTCAGGAGAGTGGAGAAGCTGGTATGTACCTGCCAATAAGTCACTTTTAGCCTCCCTGCTTCTGCTTGACTGGTGGTTCTCACGCATGCAGTGAAGTGTACAAGATGCCTCTAGCTTACACGGGGAGCGGACTTTAAAAAAAAACATTTTATGTTTATTTTCATTTGAATTAGAGAAAGAGCATGCCTGTGATTTTGCAGGTATTACTGCTTAAGACGTATTAATAGTTACGAAAGTTGGGAAGAGGTCAGTTTGGCAAAAAAGTTAAGGTGGCAACACCTGGACGCAGCCCTCCTGCAGGGAGCTCAGTTTAGAGCGCACATCCTTGCTTCCACTGCTGGCACTTGGGCTGTGTGGCTCCGGCCACATCACGGGAGATAAGGGGTCCCCCAGACTGACCGAGTGGCTCTGTGTCCCACCTCATGCCAGTTGTGATGTTCAGTCCACCGTGATCCTCCCTAAATCCAGAAGATTCATGATGAAGTGATTGCACAGCTCAGTCTGAAGCTAGACTGAAAACGAAAGGAATAGTGAATGATAGTGCTGTAGAATCCTGTAATTCTGCTTGAATCGACAGTGACTGCTGATCTTGGCTCTGCCAACTGTATTCTATTTATTGAGCACCAAAGTTTTCAGATCAGCTCCTGTATTACTCTCTGGGATTGGATTATGAAATAGTAAATATTGCTACATGCAAATCAGTCGAAGACTCATTCACTTTTTTTTTTTTCCCCATTCATTTCTCCTCAGTAAATAGGGGATAGTATTACCTACCCTGTGGGTTTATTGTGAGAATTAAATAAGAGACTGTATTGAAGGGATTACTCAGTGCCTGACGTATGATCCTCACTCAGGGATTCTTAGTTAGAAGATCAAAACATACAGACCTACGGAAATAAAGACCATTGAGGATTCATGAGTTACTAACATTGAACATTAAATTTAGTTCTGACTTCCTGGTTAGCGCAACATACTGAGTCTAAATCAAGGTTTGGCAAATCTTTTGTTCCAAGGGCTGGGTAGTAAATAGTTCAGGCTTTGTGGGCCGGACGGTTCTGTCGTTACTAGTCAGTTCTGCCTTTGTGTCTGGAAAGCAGCCATAGTATGTAAATGAAGGGGCATGGCTGTGTTCCCATAAAACTTTATTTATAAGAACTAGCAATGCACCTACAGGCTATAGTTTGCCCCTTGGTCTCAATGAAAGAAACCTGTTTGTTTTTGAAAAGGAGAGACTCCTCCTGGATCATAAACACTGAGGAAACCTTGTTACAAGATGTAGTCTTTTGTATGAGGCTTGTTAAGCAGCATATGGATGATAGGGTTCTCATTCACACTCTGGGTTCTCTTCCCGTGTGGACAGCAGACGTTTGTTGAGGGCTTACTGTGTCCCAGCCTCTGAGGCTGACCCATAATAAAACCCACAGACATGTGCATTTTGGCAGGGAGTGCTGTGTTAGCAAGGGGCCATCTTGCTGGCTCTTTAGGGTATTGTTTTTCGTGAGCTCCTTAATGTTTTATTCTGGAAAACATCAAAACTGTACAAAAGTCAAGTATCATGAATAGGGTGTCATTTCAGAGGAGTGTGTTCAGTGTTGGATGCCTTGTCCAATCCTGGAATTCCACACAGGCCTCCATGCTAATTTCAGTGGCAGGCCCGGACCCCAGGATCCTGCCTCTTAGGGTGGTGGGGATCAGCTGGGACATTTTTGCCCTCTTTTGGCAAAGCACTGCAGTTTTTGGGAGACTATGGTTTTGGAGCAAGACACAGCCAGGTTGTGAAGCTTTGCTGTTTTACAGCTTTGTGACCTTGCTGTGGTTCCTAAACCTCCCTGAGCCTCTTTCATCGTCCGCAAAGTCAGAGCATCATGCCTCAGAATCTCGACTTCTTACCAGGGTTTTTGCTCTTCCACTGTCAGTTCCTCCTCGTGGGAGGACAGAGGCTGCTGGCCTTACCCCTCTCTCCTCCCAGGAAACCCGGTCCTGGCTTTTTCAGCTGGAGCGTGGGGTGTGAGAATGGCCGTGCCCTCCTCCTGGGTGAGCCTTTGGTGTAAAAAGGCTTGAGGAAACACTGGCCTGCGGAATTCCGAAGTTAATGAAGGGGGCAGATTCCAGGAGAGTCTCTGTTTGACCTCTCACCCTTTCTCCAACACCCTGTTATCCCTGAGCGCATTCAGAGGCAATGGAAGGTTTATAGCCGCTGCACAAAGAACTCTCACGCAGTGGGGCAGGACCGTGGCCATGGCCCCTGGAAGCCAGGGTCAGGGCGTGTGAGTTTGAGCCTCTTCCCTGGTTAACCTGGTTAATGAGAAAGGCTTTGGGAGTAACCCAACAGGGCAAGGAAGGCCATGGTGAGGGGAAAGAGGGGCAGATTTGAAAAAGTTGGGGAATGATATTCAATTTCTCCAAAGGAGGGCCTTAAAATAAAAAATGGAGCTTTTGTTTTTTTTCATTATTCTGACATTAGAACCCATACAGTCTATTCACTTAGGACTACTGGGGTAGGATAAAGAGAACAGGGTTGTTTGTTTGTTTTTTTTAATAAAAAAATTACTAAAAAACATTTATATTGGAGTATAGTTAACAATGTTGTGATAGTTTCAAGAGGACAGCAAAGGGCCCCAGCCATACATATACATGTATCCATTCTCCCCCAACCCCCGCCACCCCCCACCCCCAACTATCCCTTCCCCATGAGGAAAAGAACAGGTTTCTGTGGGTGGTTGCAGTTTCAGGAGCTGTTCTCTACTTCTGCTTTTGAGAACTTTGTGAGAAAAGGCTTCAGAGGCCAGAGCTGGGCAGTGATGTGCGATAGCTTAGGTGTCGGAGGCCAGAGTCCCACTCTGCCTGCGTCTGCAGCCCGAGGACTTGGGTGACTGTGGTGGGCCCATGAGGAGCTTCAGGGTCTTGGCTGTTCGCTTGTTTTCCCGTCCTCCCCAGCTCGCTTCCCGCCCGCCGCCTTGCTGGCACTCTGGTGGCAGGGGAAAACTTGGTCCCCCTTCTTGTAAAAGTGTCAGCCACTAATATCTGGTTGTGTAGGGCAGTTGCTGGCAATGGGTCTTTCCCTCCCGTCTACCTGTCTGCTACTCTCTGTGACTCCGCACCGGCTCGGGGTTTCTAAGGAGAGGGCTCGGCTCCACCTAATTACCAGGAATGGCCCTGACCCTCCCCTCCTGCCCCTGTGGAGGCTTATCTGGCTCCAGCCCAGAGCAGCTGCTCTCAGTGAGGTCTCTGAGTCACTCTGAGTTTCAAGACTGGGTTTAGCAGGTAGTTGAGGACATAAACAAATAAACATTAGCCAGGACAAGCTTCCAGCCCTCTGTTCAGCCAGGGGCCCTGGAAGCTCCTTGTTGCACGTTCAGGGACTGTGAGAATGGCCCTGATGGGGACATGCTGCAGGAGGATGATGGGGGCATGTTAGAGAACCTGGTGTTTGCTGGCTGTGTGGCCTTGGGTAGGATGCTTGGCCTCTCTGGGCCTTCCTTGCCTCCTCTGGGAAGCTGGTTATCATGAAAATGAGATGACCTGAGTTGTAAAATCTGGCCGGAGGTTAGTCACCCCCCAACCTCAGATCCCAACACAGAGAAAATCCTGGACATACGACAGCTTTGAGAGGCAGATTGCTTTTGAGACTGCCCTGTTTTCCATGCCACTCTTGGGACTTCTCTGAGGTTCCAGCTCCTCATCTTTTAATGAGGGGGCGTTCCTAGCCTCGTGCCCCTCACGTGCTTGTTGAGAGGACCTATGAGTCACCTCTGGGAAGGTGCCCGAGAGCTGGGCAGCCTGGCCGTGTCTGGCTGTGCTTTTCACGCCGGTTCCCCCCGGGAGGGAGTGTGGTGGGGGCGGAGGCCACTCTGTCCAGCACATTCCTTAGGGCTAAGGCCAGGCGGCTGTGGACCACCGCGTGCTCAGGACGCAGGCAGCCCCGCCTCCCTTTAAAGTAGCGGAGCCCTGGGGGTCCTGTGGGTGCCCCCAGCTCTTGCTCTCCTCCGTCCTTCTCAGTGACTTGCTGGACCTCAGAATCTGCTGAGTTTGGGGGTTTCTTTGTGTCACGTGTATCATCCAGGTCTGAAACACAGAACGAGAAGCCACAAAGGACCGCTCCACTGCGGCCCTGTTCCCACCCCCAGGATTAACCAGTGGTAAATGAGGAGGCATGTTTGGTTTGAGTCCTTGCTTTTGTATATATTAGGAGAAAACTAGAGATAAAGTGAATGTTGGTGGGGACTCTTCTTCCATTCTGTTTCCTTCCCTTCATAGAAGTACTGCTCTTCTGAACTTGGGCTATAATAGGTCACCTTCTTATGCATGTGTGCATGCTCAGTCGCCTTAGTTGATTCTGACGCTTTGGGACCCCGTGGACTGTGGCCCACCAGGCTCCTCTGTCTGTGGGCTTCTTCAGGCAATAATACTGGAGTGGGTTGCCATGCCTGCTTCCATCACCTTCTTATACTTGGATTACAAATCTATTTGGAGGGCATTTGGAGGCACGCTTTGTATATTTGAAATTCTCGTGGAAGTGGCGTAAAAGTAGGGGTGTGATGGCTGCAGTTTGCTTCACCCCACTCCCTGTGTTATGTTGGTGATGCCATTGCTGTGTATGTTCCTTCCTGCCCCCCATGATGGATTTTGGGTTGTTTGCAGGATCAGGGGGCAGCCCTGGGGTGAGCTTCCTCGCACACATCTCTGGGTGCACATATGGGGGTCCCCAGGAGGATAGGGCACAGCAAAGGGACACTTTCAGTCTTGCCAGAGGTTGCCACGCTGCTTTTGTCGGAACTGTTTGCCTGGTGTCTCCCTGGGAGCCTGTGCACCCCCTTGGCGGGGGCGGGGGCGGGGGGTTTGTGTGATGTCCTGTATCTCTATGGTAGGTTACGCTGTTACCGCAAGAGCCTTGAGAACTGGAGGAAGACAAAAAAAAGAATGCCCAGCTGATGCTTGTGGGGTTCATGGAGCCACCCCTGAGTCTTCCTTTGCTCCCTAGCACTGAGTCCACATGGCTTTGAGGTTTCAAGTTGACACTGCATTTGAACTCAGATAGCCCTGGCGTTTTGCATCCTCCTGAGGGTGACACATCAGTTCAGTTCAGTCCAGTCGCTCAGTCGTGTCCGACTCTTTGCGACCCCATGAATCCCAGCACGCCAGGCCTCCCTGTCCATCACCAACTCCCGGAGTTCACTCAGACTCACGTCCATCGAGTCAGTGATGCCATCCAGCCATCTCATCCTCTGTCGTCCTCTTCTCCTCCTGCCCCCAATCCCTCCCAGCATCAGAATCTTTTCCAGTGAGTTAACTCTTCGCATGAGGTGGCCAAAGTACTGGAGTTTCAGCTTTAGCATCATTCCTTCCAAAGAAATCCCAGGGCTGATCTCCTTCAGAACGGACTGATTGGATCTTCTTGCAGTCCAAGGGACTCTCAAGAGTCTTCTCCAACACCACAGTTCAAAAGCATCAATTTTTCGGCACTTAGCTTTCTTCACAGTCCAACTCTCACATCCATACATGACTACCGGAAAAATCATAGCCTTGACTAGACGGACCTTTATTGGCAAAGGAATGTCTCTGCTTTTTAATATGACGTGTACTTCGATAGAAAAAATACAGTAATGGTGAAAAAGAAAATTAGGGGAGATTCAGGCTCAGACTTTGGTATGATGAGGGGGTGAGAGAGGATTATGGACACGACTGGGTCTGGCGTTCTGTGCTCCCAGGTGTCTGGAAGAGAGAGGCATGAAGGGGAGGACTCCTCTCTTGCTGCCTGGAGAAGTTTTCCTGATGCCCCTGTCGTTCAGAGTGTGGGTCTTGTTCCCAAACGGTTCTGTCAAGTGGTCAGGTCTGGCTTGGTGGGCATAGAGGGTGTCCGTGTGTAGACACTGATGGAACAGTGCCTGCGTGTTTATTACGCTTTATGGTTACCATGTGCCAAGATCGAAATAATCCTCCCAGCCACCCAGCAGGTAGAAATGCTTTCTGAGTCTCATGTTACAGGTGCGAACGCGGAGGCTCGTGTTCAGACACCCAGCGAGTAAGGCTGCAGCTGGGATTCTGAGCTTTCCTGGGATCTTGTTCCCTAGGCTGCCTGCTCCCTGCCCCAGAAATGTCAGATTGCATCGCGGGAGAAGGAGTCCCAGGTGGACAGAGGGGGCCCTGCGGGGGGCCTGGCTCTCCATGCCTGATGGAAGTGACACTTGCCTGCTCTGTTTGCAGTCCCTGGTTCTCCCCGCCACCGTGTCTCCGGAAGTCATGACCCGCTGGCCAGCACTCGGGGAGGACAGCACAGGAAGCTGTACCCAGCTCTGCTGGCCTGCCTGCGGGTGCCTGTCAGCCCAGCTGCCACAAGGGAGGGGGGTGGAGTGGGCAGGATGGGTGGGGAGGGGAAAAAAAAACAACACAAAAAACCTACAGCAAGCAAACAATTTAGGTCGTGCAGTGGACAGACCCCTGGATTGTTGTGAGATGACTCAATGACCAGACTGGGCTCAGGAAGCCTGGGCTGCAGAAAGATAATGTGAAATCTTTGTGGATTTTTTCCGGGAGTTCTTGCCCTTTTAAAGGATTTTGTTTTCTGCGTTATCACCCTGGGAATCCTGGCTGTGGGGTTTTCTAAGGCAGGGGTTTATGGAGAGGATGGGGCAGAGTGGGGGAGGGGGAAGGGGAAGAGGAGGATGGGGCCGGAATGGCCACATTCCCCATCCAGCTCCTTCCGGATTCGGTTTCTCTCCCAGGAACAAGGGGCCAATTCACGTGGCTCCAGTGGCCTCACTGGCCTGGAGTTGAGCCCATGCCTTCTAGTGACTAAGGAGGAAATGCCATTCCACTTATCCCGCGGGCCCTGCGTCCCTAGGCCATTCTCTATCGTAGCTTTGTGTCTGCCTCATCTTTTTGGCATTTGCCTCTTTGCTTTCTTTTTCTGGGTAATATGCTGAGGTTATGTGGGCTATGATTCCACAAAGCCCCACCAGATTTCCGTCTTCCACACACAGTTGCTTTCGGGTGACCTGGGCTTCTTGTGTTGAAGACGGTCGGCACCTCTCCCCGCCCCTGCTGGTCTTGGCTCTTCACCCGGCCGGGGGGTCTGCAAGGCCTCCTGGCTTTCCCGGCACAGGGGGCTTCGTCCTCTGTGGTCCGAGGCTCTGTGCTCTGTTCTCTGGTGCTTCTGCCACGTGGGTCCCTCTCTGCTGGGAGCCCAGGAGCATTCCTGGTGGGAGGACGAGGCTTTGGCTCACCTTGTATTCAAAGCCCTCCACGCGGGCCAGTCCATGTTTGCTGATGAATGTTGACCTCTCCAGACCCAGCTGTGACCTTTTCAAATTAAAGGGGATGGGATCCTGCGGGCCGCATTTCCCTCTGTGCCTCGGGCAGATAATCACTGGTTAGAAGTGGGTATCTGCTGTGTTCTCAGGGTCAATCCTAGAAAGACATGCCTCACCTTCACTAAATCAGAGGAAACAACAGGAAAGCTGTGTGTGTGTGTGTGTGTGTGTGTGTGTGCACACACTCATTTGTGTTTGACTCTGCGACCCCATGAACTGTAGCCTGCCAGGGTCCTCTGTCCGTGGGATTTTCCAGGCAAGAATACCTGAGTGGGTTGCCATATCCTACTCCAGGGGATCTTCCTGATCCAGGGATAGAACCTGGGTCTCTGTGTCTTCTGCATTGGCAGGGAGATTCTTTACCACTTGAGCCACCTGGGAAGCCCCTTGAAAATAGTATAAAAGGTGTTTAATAAAATGATGTGACTTAGAGTGAGGAGGCCTGCTTTGTTACTTATGAGTAGGTGACGCTTGACTGAGCATTTCTCTGAGCCTCAGTTTCCCCACCTGCAAAATGGGAGCAGTGCTAGAGCTACTCCCCTCCAACCGCGCCCCGCCGCCCGCTGCCCCCCAACACACACACACCCTTGAAGGATGGCTTCCTGAGCTGGCACTTGCGTGTTTAGTACAAGGAAGGAGCTCTCTGGGGAGTGACCCATGGACACTTTTTTCATATATGAGCTCAGCGGGTGGAATGGACCTTTCAGAACCACCAGGGCTCTGCTAGGGGGCCTGGCGTGCCGGGTAGGTATAGGGGCCTAGGAGTGGGGAGGCCTGCATGTTGCAGAGCCAGGCAGTGGGCAGCCCCTGCAGAGACACAGTGACCAGGCATGTGGAGAGGAGGATTCTGAGGAGCTGTTTGGCCAGAGGATTTTGGAAGCAGACAGAAGCAGGGCCCTCCACACTCTTTCTTGTAGGATTGCTGGCACATCAGACCTGCAGGGGCCATGGTGATCCCCGCGGGTGGGATTCACTGTGCTCTGCAGTACAAGAAGAGGGGGGGAGTCTTTCTCATTGAGGGGAGGCGGGGAGGTGCAGGGGGCTCAGCCCCAAGGGCTCCACACACATTGTGTCCAGCTTCAGGTCAGCTCTGCTCCATTAGGGTCGGAGGAACAGTTGTGGGTGTCCTGGCTGTATGGAGGGGTGTCAAGGGCAGGGGGAGAAGGATTGGGGTGGTGGGGGCCTGCAGGGGGTGGGCATGGAGTGATGAGGACGTGCTTGGCAGGGTGACGCTTTGGAAAGCTGGTCTGTTTCTTAGCACAATTCTTGCTCTGTTGCCTGGGCCCCTCTGAGCTTTGGTGTCGTGATCTGCAGACTGAGGGTAGGGACCTCCGTTTTACGGGTAAGTGGGAAATCCTGACCTGAAATGGAATGGAATGTAGGTAACCAGCTGATCCCTCCCTCTTTTCTTCACTCTTCTCTGTCGCCTGACACTCCATGAAGCCCATACCAGTCAGATCAGCAAAATTGAATGCCTTCCTGATCAGAGCTGATGTTCATCTAGTGTTTATGAAGTCCTGGGCAATGTGAAACAGACCTCATCTGTTATATGATTTAATTCCTGCCGTCATCCTAGGATTATAGTGCCATAATTGGCCCCCACTTCACAGATGAGTAAAACTGAGGCTCAGAGAGGTTGAGTACAGTGTCTGAAGCCACACAGCTAAAAAGTGGCTGCATTGGTATCCCAGCCGCAGCAGTCTGGTTCCAGAGCTTGTGCTAGTAACCACTGTACTAGCCTGCCAGGAGGAGGGAGAAACTCTGTCGGGGTGTGCGTGTGTGTGTGTGGTGGAGGGCCTTAGACATCATTGTGAGGCATTCCTGTGTTAAGATGTTAGTGGGCCAGGCTTGCTTGCAGAATCTCTGACAAATACACCACAGAAGATGGTTCTCAAGGGCTGGGGATGTGGGCTTTACCCGGTAGTTAGTCCCAGGACCTTTGCTGGGAGAGTCTGGGGAGGCTGGGCCTATGGACCCACCCGCTTCTGCATCTGCTCTTCACGGGGGACGCAGAGGAGGCTGGAACCACCTGACCTCCCTCCCTGGTCTCCACTTCTGCCCAACCCCTCTCAGGAACGTCTTCTGGTTGACAGCTGGGGTCCTTTGTTCTGGACATGGTTTTTTCAGATCTGTGTTAGTTGAGTGGATCCAAGTGCACCTGTAACTGGGGACACCCCCCTCTCCCAGGAATGCTGCCTCCTACCGGAGGGCCCCGGACCCCCACAGCAGAGTACTGTGGCCATGCTCCCGGCTCCCAGGTCTAGCCCACTGGCCTCGCAGCAGCTCCACGGAGCCCAGCCCTGGGGCCATGGATCCTGAACGTGGAGAGCCCAGCCCTGGGGCCATGGACCATGAACATGGTTACTTGGGTGCGGCATCGGGTGAGCCGGGCAGTACTTTGTTGTTGCTATTGATCAGTCGCTCAGTCGTGTCCGACTCTTTGCGACCCCAGGGACTGCAGCACACCAGTCTTCCCTGTCCATCACCAACTCTCAGAGTTGCTCAAGCTCATGTCCATTGAGTCGGTGATGCCACCCAACCATCTCATCCTCTGTTGCCCCCTTCTCCTCTTGCCCTCAGTCTTTCCCAGCATCAGGGTCTTTTCCCAGTGAGTCAGCTCTTCGCATCAGGTGGCCAAAGTATTGTATATATAAGTAAATACAATATGTAAGAATATATATCAGGGCACTGCCTGGGACTCCCTACATATTCTGTTTCACAGACAAGAGACTGAGGCCCACCCAGGGAGGTTAAGGAAATTGCCCAAAGGTATAGCCCCAGAGCCGAGGCCAGCCCAGCTGTATCTGTGGCTCATCCTGCTCGTCCTGGTCTGGGAAATCGAGTGTGTCTGGTGTGACAGGGGGGTCAGGGCTGCAGGGGACGTCCTGGCTCCTTCCAGGTCTCAGATTCCTCTTATCTCAGGCAAAGACAGAAAGTGCGGCTTTCCTTCTTATAAACTGTTTTAACTGAACCTCACCGCAGGTCCTGGGCGGTGCTGGTTTCAGGATGGATAAGGAATGGGTGCGGCTCAGTGTGGGATGTTGGCCAAGGGGGGTGGGCAGGGGTGCGACCGGCCTTTGGCAGAGACTTGGATTTGAGCGCCCCCGGTTGGGTGAGCCTTGGGCCCTGGGCCATCTCTTTACTGCCTTTAAGGGAGAGTCCATTTTTCAATTCTATGATCCTGCAGTTGGAGCATTTGGAGCTGGGACTCAGCTTGCTGTTCAGAAATCTGTACTTTCATAGGCAGTTTAGGAAGAAGGATTGTCTGTCTCACTGAAGGCTATGTCAATTCATGAAACCCACCACAATGAACTGCTCTGCAAGACTGACTTTATTATCACCATTCCCATTTTACAGATGAAAACACCAAGGCTCGGGGGAGTTAGATAACCTGCTCCAGAGATCCCTCAGCTAGGAAGCGGCCGAGTGGGGATTTGAACCCAGGGAGAGGCTGCAGAGTCATGCAGGCAACACTCTCCTGGTTTTATAGAACTGCATTCCAAGAGGGTCCAGCCGTTTGGAGCTGCCTTTGCCTCACATTACTGGAGAAGCTGGTTTATCCCCATTTTGAGAGATGAGTAAAAAGATGGCTCCGAGTAGTTAAGGAATTTGCCAGTATTCAACAGGTTGTAAATAGCAGTATTAAGATTGAACCCAGGTCTACTGACTCCAAATATAGAGGTACTCTTTTTTTTTAATTTTAATTAATTAATTTATTTGATCTTAGTTGGAGCTAGCAGGATCTTCGACCTTTGTTGCAGCATGTGGGATTTATTTGTTAGTTGTGGCATGCCGGGTCTTTAGCTGTGGCATGTGACCTCTTAGTTGCAGCATGTGGGATCTAGTTCCCTGACCGGGGATCGAACCTGGGCCCCCTGGATTGGGAGTGCAGAGTCTTATCCACTGGACCACCAGGGAAATCCCTTGGGTCCCTCTTACATCGCTTCCTCCCTTTCTTGCTAACTTGGAGGCTCATCTCATGTCACTTTGTCCTGCTGGCCTTTCTATGAGGTGCCTGTTCTTTGCTGGTTTGGAGCGGGGGGTTTCCCCAGTGGCCTCCATGTCTGTCCCTCGGGGTCAAGCACAGTGTCTGCTTTGCTTCTGCTCCCCCAGCACCTCACAGGCGAGCCAGGGCTCCCTCCGCACATAGGGTGATCAGAAAACATGGTCCACTCAGCTGGGCGCAGTGTGTGCGCTTTGGTACCTAGAAGCCACACAGTGTTGAGATGAATGCCGGGTCCTGTGTGACCGTGGCTGCTTCCACCTCTTTGGTGACTGTTTCCACAGGGCCTAGTAGCTTGAGAGACTGTGTCAGGGCTCTGCTGCTTGAGTGGGTCCTGTCTCCCCCATGGGTGGTCTTTGCTCTGTGCCAGGTGTTAGCAGATTCTGCCCGTTTAGGGGCCTTGAAAAGCTCTGCAGCCTGGAAGCATTTCCCTTCTGCTCAGCCTAACCCGCTCCCTGCTGTGCACATTTCCTTCTCTGCTGTGGAAATGGGAACCAGCTGGCCACGATTCCTTGAAATCACCTCCTCAGCCTCTCCAAGTAGAATAAGCCCCGAAACGGCGTAAGCCACTCCCAGACTTCCTTCTCTTGTCCTTCTCTAATACTTTCTCCCAGGTCCTGCTCCCCAAGCCATTTTAGCCATGTCTCTGCTCTCCTGGGGCCTTCTCCAGAGCCTCCAGCAGCTGTGTCCTTCCCCGGCCCCTGCCTTTCTGGGGGGCCCATCCCCACCAGATCTCTAGTCCTGGGGCAGCTTTGGAGTTGGCTGCTCCTTTGTGCAAAGACAACAGAAGACTCAACTACAAAGATTAACAACCCAAGTTAAAAATGAGCAAAGGACTTGAATAGGTAGTTCTCCGGAGCACCCAACTCCAGTACTCTCACCTGGAAAATCCCATGGACGGAGGACCCTGGTAGGCTGCAGTCCATGGGGTCGCTAAGAGTTGGACACGGCTGAGTGACTTCACTTTCACTTTTCACTTCCATGCATTGGAGGAGGAAATGGCAACCCACTCCAGTGTTCTTGCCTAGAGAATCCCAGACACGGGGGAGCCTGGTGGGCTGCCGTCTATGGGGTCGCACAGAGTTGGACACGACTGAAGTGACTTAGCAGCAGCAGCAGCAGCAGCAAGCACAGGAAATGGGAGAAATGCAAACCAAAGCCTTCTTAATACCTCCTAGGATGGCTTTGATAAACAAGAGCAACAAACAAGTGTTGGCGAGGATATGGAGAAATTGGAACCCTTGTGTGTTGCTGGTGTGGATGTAAAATGGTGCAGCCGTTGTAGAAGACAGTTAAGTGAAACATAGAATTACCATATGGCCCAGCAAGTCTATTCTTAGGTATTACCCCGGGGAGTTGAGAACACGTGCCCACGCGAAAAACTGCACCCGAATGTTTATAGCATCACTGTTCACAGTAGAAGGTGGAAACAACCCAAATGTCCATCAGTGGATGAAATGAGTGTGTAAACAGAGTGTGATCGTGTGTGTGCATATATCTGTATATACAGGTCCACACAATGGAACATACATATTATACATAAACATGCACACACACAACAGAATACATATATGTATGTGTATATGTGTATATATATGTATAGTGGAATATGTAGTCCATTACCTATCTATACACATGCATACCTACACACAATTAAATCTAATTCAGCCGTAAGGAGTGAGGTACTAACGTGCTGCAACCTGGATGAACTTGGAAAACACAATGCTAGGTAAAAGAAGCCAGACACAGAGGGTCATATATTGTGTGATTCCACTTATATGAAATACCCAGAATAGGTAAATCCATAAAGACAGAATGCAGATGGTGATGACTGGGGGTAGGAGGCAATGAGGAGTGACTTAGTGGGTGTGAAGTTATATTTTAGGGCAATGAAAATGTTTTGGAACTAAAGGTGATGATTGTACGAGATTGTAAAATGTACTAAACACTCCTGAATTATATACTTTAAAACAATGAGTTTTACTTTATGTGGGTTTCACCTCAGTTCAGACACACAAACGTGGTAGCATTGAAGGTCCTCTTAGGCAGTAAAAAGAGGAGGCGTGGGACACTCGATTCATGCCAGATCAGGTGTGCCTGACATCTGATTCACTGAGTTCTATAGTGAAGGGATGGGCCCTTGTATTCCCGTTTTCCAGATAAGAAAGTAGAGGCCCGTCTAGGGCACTCCATTTATAGTGGCCCAGACACAAGCGAACCAGAGCTTGTCTGACTCTGACCTGCCTCTGATCACTCTTCTATGCACCTTCCCTGCAACACAGACTTTTGTTTCATGTTGTTTGTTTTAGATACTAAGCTCTGTGGATGAGCTGCGCTGACCCTGAGGAAATCAGTTCTAGGTCCATTTGTGAGATGCCTGCTCTTTTCTTCCCACGGGTCCTTTGAGGTCCAGCCCACTCTGGCCACTCATCTACAGTGGTCTTTTTCTCACATGGACTCCTCACATGCCTTACAGGGAGGCAAAGATTTGTAGCCGGAGGAGACAGAAGATGGGGGTTTGAGTCATGGTTCTGCTGTGTGATCATGGTTGTGTCTCTCAAACTCTCAGGCCTCAGTTTCCTTGAACATGCGATGGGAGATCATAAGAACACCCACCTCATCCTTCCTGGGTCATCCGTGCAGGGTAAGAGCTCTGAGCATGGAAAACATCATATGGACGCGAGTGATGGGAATGATCACTTTGAGTCAAGTTCAAGCTTCTTGCATATTCAGCAGAGAACAGACCTAAACTCCAAACTGTAGCACAGTTGGCTGTAGCATGGCTGGCGCTCAGCAGTGGTTTGTTGCACGAACAATTCGATGAATGAGCAGCATAGGCAGTCAGGGATCTCAACTGTGGGCTTGGTCCAGGAGTTAGACTTGTGACTTGTCCTTTGTGGGCTGCCGGGGACGGAAAACACCGAAGGTCGTCAGGAAGTAGTTGTCAACTGGTCTGTCTGCACAGGCGTGCCTCGTTCCATTGCGCTTTGTAGGTGCTGTTTCTTTTACAAATAGAAAGTTTGAGGCAGCCTGCGTCTAGCAGGTCTGTTGGTGCCGTTTTTCCATAGCATTTTCTCACTTCGTGTCTTTGTGTCACATTTTGGCAGTTCCTGAGATATTTCAGACTTTTTCATTGCTGTTGTATTCGTTACGATGATCTGTGATCTTTGATGGTTACTGTTGTAATTGTTTGGTTTTATTTTTTTTAACTAAGGTATGTATATTAGAAATAATGCGGTTGCATGCTTAATAGGCTACATATACCATGGTGTAAACATAACCTTTTAAAAAGAATTCTTTAAATTTATTTTTTAATTAGAGGATGATTGCTTTACAAGGTTGTATTAGTTTCTGCTATTCAGTGACGAGAATCAGCTCTAAGTATATGTATCCCCTTCCTCTTGAGTCTCGCTCTCACCCCCGATCCCACCTTCTAGGTCATCACAGAGCACTGAGCTGAGCTCCCCGCACCTTACTGCGGATTCCCAGCAGCCATCTGTTTTACACAGGGTGCTGTATATATGTCAATCCTGATCTCGAGTTTGTCCCACCCTCTCCTCCCCACCGCTGTCCACTAGTTCAGTCTCTACATCTGTATCTCTGTTGCCGCCCTGTAGATAGGTGCATCAGTGCCGTTTGTCTAGGTCCCATAAATATGCATTAATACACAGTGTAACTTTTATGTGCACTGAGAAACCAAAAAAATTCACGTGACCTGCTTTGTTGCCATGCCGCTTTATTTCTGTGATCTAGAACCGAATCTGCAATATCTCTGAGGTGTGCTGGAGGTGGACAGTTCCCTCCCAGTCCCTGGATTTGAGCCGCTTTTCCTTTCTTAGTGGGAATTATTGCAGGGAGACGGGATGGAGGAAGATGGAGGACTCTGCTCCCATCCCCCCTCACCCCAAAGAGGGCAGAAGCAGGACTGGCATTCCTGGTGGGCCATTGTCAGCCCGTCACCTCAGGCTGACCTTGTAACGGCGGGAGACCTGCATTTCTTCTACCCAGATTCTATCAGGCTTTTAGGAGCAGGAGCTTGACTCTGTGGAGGCAGTGGCGGTGTCTCCCCAAGCACAACTCGGGGGAGCGTGAGTGTCATCCTGGCTCCGCCAGCAGGATGGCTGGCCGTCTCTTCTTGCTGACCGAGGCTGCCCAGGGGCCCTGGGTGTTCCTGTGGATTCGTTCACCCTCGGCCACATGACTTTGGCAAGGTCACACGTGTTGTCGGAGTCTTAGTTTTCACGTCTGCCAAATGAGGAGTGGGCATGAGGCTCGGAACATCTCTCAGGTCCTTTTTGGCCCCAGAGTTGGTGATGCTGTCAGGCCTCAGTGGGCGCGTCCCATGGCCCTCTGCTCTGTCTTGTCCTTTGCTGCCTGTACTCCCATCCTTCCCTCTGCTTATCCTCCCACCCACCCCTTTTTACCCAGCAGCCCCTCTGGACCTGGCCTTATGCTAAGTCCTGAAGATACAGAGATTCAAACAAGCTCCCTGGCCTGACATGCTCACAGTCACGAGTGGGCCAGAGTTGTCTGAAGAAAAGAGGACTGTCAAATGGAGTGAGTGCTGTTGTCCAGAAAGGGGAGACTGGTAGCCACAAAGGAGGCTGGCAGCCACTCCTTAAGATCCTCGAATGGAGACTCGGGCCTGCTCCTGCGGCAGCTCCTGGATGGGCTTGTCTTGATGGGGAGGCTCGGTGTCGGCGATGACCTCAAGCGGCCCCTTTCGGCCACAGGAATCTTTGATGTGGAATGCTCAGTTGCTGCCTTTGCTGGAGAAGAGGGAGAGAAAGAAAGAAGGGAGAAAGAGGGGCCGGCCGGCCCTCCTGCACATTTCTGTTCGTGGGACCAGACCTCTGTTTCCTGGGGCTGCAGGCTGTGTGTGTGGGAGGCGTGGTGGCTTGGCTGGCCCCGGGGACGGCCGTCTGTCTCCGGGGACAGGGCCCTCCCCACGCAGCGGTGATAACTGGCCCAGACAGACCTCCTTTCTAGGCCCTGTGTCAGCACCTTGTGGTCGAGGGCAGAGTGGAGCCTGAGTTTCCAACAGCCCGGCCGCCCGGCAGAGTGATGCTCAGGATGCAGTGATTCTGAGGGTGACGCTGGCATTTGCCCCTCAACCCCACCCCCCACAAGGGAGGTTGTGGACAAGACAGCTTTTCTAATAAGCAGCCTCTGCTTGCCCGGTAGGAGATGAAAGACTGTGTGTGAGAGTGGGTAATTTGGGGTTTTCCTGATGAAAGCAGCTGACATTTGTTCGGACCTCTGCACGCTGCAGCCCTTGCCTTTCATCTCTGCTATCAAAGCCCAGCTCATATTGGCCTGCATCCAGGGCGGGCATTGCCACCGGAATTGAGTTGGGCAGAGACATTACTTTGCCAACAAAGGTCCATCTAGTCAAGGCTATGGTTTTTCCAGTGATCATGTATGGATGTGAGAGGTGGACTATAAAGAAAGCTGAATGCCAGAGAATTGATGCTTTTAAACTGTGGTGTTGGAGAAGACTTTTGAGAGTCCCTTGAACTGCAAGGAGATCCAACCAGCCCATCCTAAAGGAGATCAGTCCTGAGTGTTCACTGGAAGGACTGATGCTGAAGCTGAAGCTGAAGCTCCAATACTTTGGCCCTCTGATGCAAAGAGCTGACTCATTTGAAAAGACCCTGATGCTGGGAAAGATTGAGGGTAGGAGGAGAAGGGGACGACAGAGGATGAGATGGTTGGATGGCATCACTGACTCAATGGAGAGTAAACTCCGGGAGTTGGTGATGGACAGGGAGGCCTGGCATGCTGCAGTCCATGGGGTCGGAAGAGTCAGACACGACTGAGCGACTGAATTGAACTGAACTGAAATGAATGGTAAAATATAAAGGAAATAGTAAAGTGACCCTTGCGATGGATGGTTTAGTGGTGGCCTCGGGGCAAGTTCGGACTCTCCTGGTTGGAGGTGGGGAATTTCCCCCTCCAGAGCAGGTTGTGTATGACTGTCCCCGGTGGGGCCCTTTAAAAAGAGCGTGCCTTTTGGAGTTGGGTAGGGCTGGCTGGATTTGAATGCTGGATTCTCCACTTACTCTCAGAGTGAAGGTAGGAAGTTTACTCTCTCTGATCTGTGTCAGGAGGAATAATATGATCACCGACTCTAGTGGTCTTCACAGCTCATCCTATGTACCATCTGAAGCCCAGGAGACTCTCAGAAATGTTCATTAGCTTCCACCCTAATTGATAAGCTTGACACATGCTGTAGTCATTAGAGGACTGGATCTGGGACTCGTATTATTCACTGCCTTGTCCATACACTGCTTAACACGTAGTCAGGCCTCTGTGAGTGAATGGCAGATGCTCCATGAAGAAAGGAGTCTTTGCTATGCCACCCATACAGCTGTTCTGGCTTTGCAGGGTGTGGAGCGGGGAAAGAAGGAGGGAGAGAGAGAAAGAGGGAGTGTGTGTCTGTGTGTGTGTGTATGTGTGTGTGTGTGAACCAACCAAGAGTTAGGCTGTGTTTCTCGAGTCTCTGAAACATGCTAGGTCGTATGACCTTCACCATGTGTATTCCTGATGCAGGGAGCAAATGCTTAAGATGATGCATTCATAGAACCCCTGCTGCACGCCCGTCTAACCACCTCTGAGATAAGTTGAATCCCGGTTGTAGCAGCCTGGCTTCTGGCCTGTCCCATCAGCCCTTGAATACCTCCCCTGATGGGGTGATCACTGCCCCTGAAAGATGATGTTGACAGTTCTACTGGTCCTGCTTCCCAAGGCTTGCATGCACTGCCCTAGCTCTCTGGGTTCTGATCCTTGGGGTCCTCCACTGCAACAGGCCCCCTCTCACAGAGAACTTTCAAGTTGATGAAGGCAGATGCCATGTCCTTTCTAGGTCTTCTCCATTGGGTTGACCGCCTACTTAGCTGGGTGGCATGGCTCATGTGGTGTGGCTTATGCCCCTTGACCTTGTGTCTCTGGTTCCCCAGCCCTTGAGCACTATTTAAGGCCAAAGCTAAGTGACACATCACCCACATCCAGCTCACAGGATGTACTGGGGACATCTGTTCAGCTGGCCGAGGAGCTGAAGGTCCCTGAGTTGCTCTTTGATGCGGATGATTTCAAGAAATACAGAGAGAGGTGACTTCTTCTACCACACGGAAGGGAATCAGGTGGCAAAGTCTCTTCCCCTTCTTAACTCTCTGGCCTGGAAAGTGACTTATTTAGTGACAGTAAGTCAGTCTGTCTGGGTTTCAGGAGGTGGCCCTTGGAGACTGAGCGTTCCTCCTTCCTTTTGTGACCTTGCTGCGGGGGGCCTTCCACTGACCACTCAGGCTCAGTTGGAGACTGTGGCCCAGGGCAGTGGAAAGGGCATGAAAATGAGAGCCTGGGGATTGGGCGCCTTGTCTCTGCTCCACCTGGAAGAGTCTCTGTGCAGAGTTTTCATTCTCTAAAAGGCCTTACCTGTTTAAGGTGTGGAGGGTTGGCCTTTCCGAGCCCAGCAGTGTGGGTGCCCTGAGGGGGTGCCTGAGAAGGTCAGAAAGTGGAGAGAAAGCCCCCAAGGCCTCACCTGTAAGCTCCCCACCCCGTTTTCAGGTTTCTTGCCTCTTTCCTCCTGTACCGCCTGCATGCCCTCAGTTAGGGGGCGTCTCTGATTCTCAGCCCATCTACTAGGCGCTTCCGCCGGCTGGGAGCACTCTCTGGCCAGTCTCTCTAGACAGGGTTGGATCCAAACCCCTTGGCCTGCCACGTCTGCCCTTAACTCTGAACCCAGCCTCCTCTCTTGCCCCCCTCCTCCCACTAGCAGTTCCTGCTCCAGCCACACTGAAATTGAGGGGGTCCCCCTATCTGTGTTCCTGCAGACAGATTACACTGGGAAGCAGAAGTCATCATAACACAAAACTATGCACTCATAAACTCCCTGCTCATGTCCAGCCCACCCACATCTGAAGATAATCAGTCATTTACTGATTGCCAGACGTTGTAAACATCTGTCAGTCCAGGGCAAGGTTAGAAGAAACCCTTAAGTGACCTCCGTTTGGCTTCCTCGCTGCCCATTCCCTCTGCACTGCAAACCGAGTGAGGCCCCAGGCCCACTGAAGGCTCACAAGCCCAATTTTCCCAATTCAGAGTTTTGCCCTGCCCCACCAGCTGTGTGACCCTGGGCAAGTTAAATAACCTCTCTGTGCTGGTATGCTTTATCTGTAAAATCAGAGTAACGCTAGTTCCTGCCTGCCAGAGTGACTATGGCATTAAGTGAGTTAATACGTGTAAAGGCTTAGAACAGTGTTTCTTGGCACAGGGTAAACACCCGTTAAATGTTAGCTATTGATACTGGTGTGCCCTCACAGCTTTTTACTACCCCTTGACTCATGTACTGGCCCAAAGCGAGTTGTGTCGGTAATTATGTATTATATAAACCGATGAGAACAGAGCTGTTTCATGAAAAACGAGGTTGAGCACTTTGGAAGGCACGGATAACGTTGATTTGCTAAAAACTTGTCACCAAATCATTGAGAGGCAGAACAGCTGTAAAAAAAAAAAAAAGGAATAAAAAATAGTAAAACTCAAAGGAAGCTGTATTCCATATGTTTGGCTGATGACTCAACTTTTGCACTGCTTTAAAGAAAGGGAAATCAGAAATTGTACAATCAGGAGGATGTGTTTCGCAAGAAAGACCATCTGCATCTCTGGTCCATGGGCCAAAGAAAGACGCTGTTTCTTGACTGGCTCATTAATGTGCAGCTATAGTGAATACCTACGTGTCGGTCCTTTATGTTGCCCACTTGTTCGGTGACATGGCACTGGGAGAGACAGGGGACAGGACTAGTTCTGTCCAAGGGAGGGGGGCCACGACCAGTAACTGCACGTCTTGCCCAGACTGCAGACAAAGGTACTGTGGGCAGATTTCTTGAGTTAGCTGCATTTGCCACGAGCCTCCTCTGAACCAGGCACTGATCCAGAGTCTGATAATACCACAGGTGACCATGGGGAGTGGCCAAGAAAGTGGACACAAGTCCCTGCCCTCCTGGGACCTCACGGTGTGTGGGGGTGGGGGGCTGTAGACAGAAGTAAAGGGCAAATATCTGGCACTTGCTCCAGCTGCTTGCTCTACACCAGGGGTTCCCAGCCGCCGGGATCTGATGCCTGATGATCTGAAGCGGAGCTAAGGTGAGAATAATAGAAATAAAGGCACAGTAAAGGTAATGCACTTGAATCATCCCCAGAACGTCCCCCCTCCCCACCTCCCCAGTTTTTCTGCAGAAAATTGTCTTCCACGAAACCCATCCTTGGTGCCAAATAGGTTGCAGACTCCTGCTCTCAGGGGAAGAGAAGCAGGAAGAGACTTGAGTCCTGCTCTGGGGAAGTTCTCGGGGACCCGGGCAGAATCAGGCCAGCTAACGTGAAAAGGAGATTAAAAAATGATGGTGACCCTCTAGGTAAATTACAAGAAAGTGACTTAAAAATCCAAAAACTTAAAGAGGTCTTAGGAACATGAGTGAAGTCTCGAAAGGTCTTTTGCAAATGATTCTTTTAATTATGAGGAGTGAAGAAGTTTGTGTTTTGTGGGAAAACTTGCTACAATGGGCTCAGTGTAAGATTCATTTTTTTTTTTTTTTTTTTTAAAGGGAAGTATAGGCGATTTGATTCATTGTTTTGGGGGACAACACTCAGAGCAAACTTTTAAGTGACAGCTTCAGGTTTAAGCATAAGACTCATTTTATATTTAGAATTAGTTAAATTTAGAATAAGTTAAATGAGAATTAGACTCATTTATATTTAGAATTAGTTATCAGTGATATAGTGATATAGTATACACTTACAATGTGTAAAAAATATATGATTAATTTATGAATATAGAATATGTTGTATTTATAACTGTTTCCTTTTTCAAGATAGCCTCCTAAACAGACTGTAAGCCAAGTAACAGGAGTGGCCCAGGATCGCAGTCAGCGGTAGAGATGGGAATCCGAAGCAGATGGTGGCAGTTTGCATTTTCAAGATAAAGTTCCTCCCCACACAGGCCCTATAAATATCTGGCCCTTATTTTCAGTGGCTTCACTTCAAGTGGCTTTTTTCTGGGCCCTCTTCTCCACGAAGTCTCAGCTCCCCAGGTCTTTGCTTCCACTGTACCCACTTCCCTGCTCGATCAGCACCTCTCAGCTTCCTTCCTCCCCCGTCACTGTCTTCATCAGAGATCCCCCAGTGAGTTGGCTCACGTGCAGGGGAGAAGCCCTGTATGCCCGTGTCCCCCCGGCTCAGCACTGCCACCAGAGGGACAGGGTGGCAGGCTGGCCCTCCCTCTGCCTTGACGGCCGGACAGACCTGGGGAAAACAGGATGGGTGGGGATCCCCAGAATGAATGGCCAAGGCGGGTTAAAGGCTCTGGTGGAGCCGTTCCCCGGTGTAACAGGCAATGTGATCTCCGCATATCAGCTGCTGTCCCGAATGTCTAGGCCCCAGAGGGCTGAGGGGTCCCGGAGCTGGGGAACGTTCGTGGCTGCCTTCCCACCCTGCAATTTCCCGGCAACGCTGAGAGTGCCTGACGTGTGTTTTGGGCAGTGTTTGGTACTCCACAAGGAACATTTCCTCCCTCTGTCTGGTGTGTGCTTATATGCTGATTAGCCATTGCAGAAGGCAGGGACAGTGACCGGAATCACCAGGGGTCACAGCCAGGTGAGGGCTGAGCCAGGAATCGGAAGCAGGTGGTGGTGGTCGCCCTGCTCAACACAGCAATGATGCCTTAAAGCAGCAGTTCCCAACCTTTTTGGCACCAGGGACCGGTTTCATGGAAGACAGTTTTTTCCATGGCCTGGGGCGGAGGGTGGGAGGGATAGTTTGGGGATGATTCAAATGCATTACATTTATTGTGCACTTTATTTCTGTTATTAGTACATTAGTTTTATCTCAGATCATCAGGCATTAGATCCCAAAAGTTGGGGACCCCTGCCATAAAGGATCATCTTATTAAAGCTCAGGAGTAACTCTGGGAAGCCGGTGGGGCTTTCCGGCATCTTTTGCAGTGGGGATAACTGAGATGCATCAGGTTGAAAGGAATGTGAGGCCCGGGAGTTGCTTGCGAACATTCAGTTTTGTTGTCTGGTGTTCAGGTTGGGGCTGCCTGAACAAGCACGAAGGGGATGACCTTGGGGGAGGCCTCAGAAGGCGTTCCTGGTCTCCATATGCATCTTGCTGTTCTGGCCTGGAGCCCCCCACCCTTTGTGTGTGGTGGGGTCTATGGAAGGCAGACCTTGACCCTGCGGCACCCCACTTTCACTGAAACTGCTTTATCCCAGTAAGAGCCACGTGCCCTGTGGCTTTTGGAGGAAAGGACTATTTTATCTTATTCTACGGGCGCTGGGAAAGAGGAGACTAAACACTGGAGACCCCCCCCACCCCACCCCCAACCTGCGGGCACGCTTTAAGGAGGATGCGAGGGTGGCCGGGCTGGGCTGGAAGGTGAGGCTGGACTCCTGGTAAGTGTCAGGCTCCCTGGCACAGGGCTTCCCTGTGTTGTATAATCAGCTGTCACTTCAGCATTTCCCTGCACCGTGCTTCGCAAGTACAGATCGAACATTAAACAAACAGTGACTGCTTTATAAATATTTAACTCCCACTGTTTAGGAATTGCTTGAGGCAGGAGACAAAATAAGAGTTCCTGGCGGGCTGCTGCGTGGCCCCTCTTTAGTGGCTTTGGATTGTGAAGATCAGGGTGTTTTGGAGGTTGAAGGGCAGCTGTATTCTGAAAGCCTTTTGTCCAAAGGCTTTCCAATGGTGGTGTCTTCTCTCTGTTTTGGGTGGGAGGGTGTGGTCTGGGGACTTGTTCAGGCCTAGCACGCTGTATTACAGAGGCCACCAGCTAACATTTCTTTCCTTTTTAATATATATTTATTTATTCAGCTGTGCCAGCTCTTAATTGTGGCCTTACTTGCTGCATGTGGGATCTAGTTCCCTGACCAGGGATTGAACCCCGGCCCCCTGCATTGGGTGCACAAAGCCTTAGCCACTGGACCCCAGAGAAGTCCCCCAACTAACATTTCTGTACAGTGAATGGAACCCATCATTGGTGGTGTTATTGTCATTCCTTCCTATGACAGCAGAACTTTTTTGTTTTTTTTAAAGTAACAGCTTTAATGACATACCCTACAAGTCACCCATTTAAAGTGTACAGTAAGAGGTTTCAGCATGCTAGGGGAACTGTGCTACTATCCCTGCAGTCCATTGTAGAATATTTTATCACCCTCAAAGATTGTCTTCATTAGCAGTCACCCCGCCCTCACCCTAGGGAACCACCTGTCTGCCTTCTGGCTCTGTGGATTTGTCTCTTCTGGCCACCTCATACACATGGACACATACTAACTTGTTTCCCTTAGCACAGCGTTTCCAAGATTCATCCCTGGAAGTTCTAGCATATATCAATACTTAATTCTTTTTCACGGCTGAATAATATTCCATTGTATGGAGAGGGCTCCTTTTGTTTATTCTCATCTGTTGCTGGACGTGTGGAGACAACAGAAAAAAAAAAATCAGGATGTGGCCGACTGAGAACCATCCAACGGCGGCAAAACTCACGCACGAATGAGGCTCTCCACCTCATTTCCACCACCTCTCTGGGAAAAGTTTAGGAGGTCGTCGTTAAGCCCGAGGCGGAGGTTACAATCTGTACAGCTGACAAGCCACTCAGCTTTTATTTAGCTCTAGCTGCATGCCAGGCATAAACCCATTGGTAATTCATTGGAAATATCTGATCATATAATCTCTTGCAGAGATCTACACGCTTATCATAGACCAATCCTGCTGGGTTTTTTTAGGTGGGAGAGTTAAGTCCGTGTTCTCGGCCTGTTTCCTTTGACTTCATATGCTGGCCCTCTCTGGGAGGGAGGAGCAGAGAAGAGAGATGACCTTCAATCGGCCTTCGTGTCTCACGCCCCGCAGACGCGCGTCTCCGTCCGGCCGTCTTCCCCTGGGGCTGTGCTCACCCTCGGTGTCTGTCACTTCCCAGATGTTTCCACACTCACTTGGAAGGCAGATTCAGCCCTGACCCAGGCTCTGGCTTAGGCAGCCCGACTCTGCAGGAAATGTTAAAAAAACGGGGCCTGTTGTCCTTCCTGGTCATCTCCCAGTCATTAAATTATGACTAATTGTAATAAATGCTGTTGATGTCCCACCCGGACCCCCTTTACCGGACCGGCACACTCACCCCCCAGCTGTTCAAGTTCACGGTCTGGCGTCGGCTTCTCTGGAGATCTGCTGCCTCATCCAGGAAGTTGCTCACCCCCCACCACCCCCAGTCTCTGCTGACTCAGGGGTACAAAAGGCCAGACCCCCTGCTTCGAAGTGGGAGTAAGCCCTGTGGTCCCATGTAACTACCAGAGCTGCTGGTGAGCTCAGGCTGAGGCTGGAGTCCAAGCCACGCCCAGCCTGTGGGTCCTGCATCCCTCGCTCCCTTTCTCCTGAGCACATTCCCCTGTGAGCTCTCACACAGGGATCTTCATCTCTGTTTCTGGAGTGTGCAGCCTGATACCTGACCTCTGAGCAAAGTCCCTTCCAGAGTCCCTTCTGATGACGTCTGGTCTTGGAGATTCTCTGCCTGAGCTTTCTGGCTTGGCTCCCTGAGCGTTTGGTTTTGTTAGTTCGGGTTTCAAAGTGTTTTCAGGCTAATCGGACCCTCGGAAAGGTCTGCACTGAATCACAGTTCTGGCATGTTTTCCCTCCTTCCTCCCCTCCCTCTGTATTTCCTTTCTTTCTCTTCCTCCTTTCATTCCCCACGAGCATCCTCTCCTGTGTCCACAATGACCTCAGCAGAAAGGAAAAAGAAAAAAAAAACTTGAGAAGGCAGGTGGATAGCTCACTAGCCTTAGTACCCAATGGCCCTGGGTCTGGTGTAAGCCCTGCCTCCCTGTAACCAGGGAGTCTGTAGTGGAGACTCCTCTAATCCTTGGTAATCTCTACTTCTCAGCATTGTCACTAGGATCAGGATGACCCAGAGGGGTGGCACAGTGCAGTGACTGGCAGAGTCTAAGTTCAGCACGCAGGACTAGGAAAGCGTCCCAAAGGACTGTTGGATGTCCTAATACTGGATACCCTGGATACTCCGGGCTTCACCCTTGGCAACCAGTTATTATCTGTCTATTCAGGCTTTAGTTCGCATTGTACTTTCTTCCTGGGCCCCTCTTCCTTTTTTCTCTGAGCCCCACTGAAGGCAATGTTCAAATGCCACTTCCTCCCTGAAGCCCTCAGGTACCTGGCATGTGGGATCAATACTTTCCAGCAAAGCGCTACTTCACTTCCTGAGCAAGGGGTGTGTGTGGAGGGTAATGACGAAATAGGAGAGTGTGTCCTGGAGTCAGACAGGTAGGCGTTGGAATTCTGACCCTGTCTCTCACTAGCTGGGTGACTTCGGGCTGGTCAGCTGTCCCCACCACCCACTCAGACCCTGTGCACATTATAGATGCGGTGTCAGCAGTGATTTCTCCACACCTGTCACCTCCGAGTCCGCTCGCAGTTAGTGGGATGAGTAAACAACAGGCAAGCAGTGTGTTAGTCGTCCAGTCATGTCCGACTCTTTGCAATGCTGTGGACCGTAGTCCGCCAGGCTCCTTTGTCCATGGGATTCTCCAGGCAAGAATACTGCAGTGGGTTGCCATTCCCTTCTCCTGGGGATCTTCCAGACCCAGGGATTGAACCCAAGTTTCCTGCATTGCAGATGTATTCTTTACCACCTTAGTTAGCAAGGAGTGGGATTAAGTAAATGCAGTGTTGTGTGAGTTTAACACCAAGCTAAGGGTTAAACATTTTCTAAAGGTTCTGTGAGTCACTAGTGGGTGAGGTGGTCTCTCTGGTTGCCTTATCTTAGGGGGTTGTCTCCTGCCGCCTGCGCTCCGCTTGCTGCTCCAACACTCAGGCCCAGAGAGCTGAGCTAAGAGGGGGACAAAAGGGATCACCTTGTCCCTGGAAATTGGAAACGAGGCTTGATTCTGAGATGTGGTCATTGTTTTCAAAGGTCGGCCATGGAGGAGTTCACCGTCTTAAGCACCAGCCCCCAAGGTTGCCCCCATGAAACAGGAGGGCGACAAGTCACTTCTCACCTCCCCCCTCTCTCTGACCTCTGTCTTGGGCGCCCCTCGCCTCCCTTCGAAAGGAACCGAGTGCTGCTCACGGCCCGCTGCGGTGGCTGCGGAGAGGGGCCGAGAATAAGCTCATGTTGGCGGCAGCCCTCCAAATACAGCAGGGCTGGGTTGACCTTTAAATAGACGGGCTCTGGGCCACTCAGTTCCTGGAAGTTTGAAGAAAGTCAGCCTTTCAAGTGATGCGACTTCCAACCTCAGGAAAGGTCCCTGTGTTTGCGAAGGCCATAATTGACTGTTGCTCTTACACTTCATTATATGTGGCCGTGCAGCCGCTGGGAGTCAGCATGCCAGGGCGAGGAGGGGAAAATCCTCAAGTATTTTAATATCCCCCTTCTTAGAAGCAAGATAAACATACGTATTGTACTTTGCAACAGAGGCGGGGGCTCGGAAAGGGAGCAACCTGGCACCGTCTGAAAGATCTTTTTAAGCCGAACTCTGAAGTTTCTCTCTCTTTTTTTCTTTCTTTCTTTTTTATTTGTAAGCAAAGCTGGCATGAGTGAATGATGCCAGCATCTCCTCGGCTGTATGGAAACCATCATCCCTCTCCAGACTGCAGACCATCCATTCCTTCCTGAGTCTTAGACTACTCTCCACTTTTTTCCCCCCAACCAGTGAAAAATGATGGGATGAAGGTTGTCATCAGGATCATAGTCAACTTAGAGGATTTACTTTCATCCAGGAAATCTTCCTTCCAACTCTTACTTTGCAATTATGCAAAAAAAAAAAAAAAAAAAAAAGAAGATACAGATCATGAATATAATCAGGGGAAACATCTGATAAACCTAAGTAGAGGGACATTGTTGTTCAGTCGCTCAGATGTGTCCAACTCTTTGCGACCCCATGGACTGCAGCACGCCAGGCTTCCCTGACCTTCACCATCTCCTGGACTTTGCTCAAACTCATGTCCGTTGAGTCGGTGATGCCATGCATGTGGGGGATGTGCTTCAAACTAAAGACATGCCTTATGTGTCAAGTATCAAGGTTGTGCGAGTTAGGGAAAGACAGAGGAAGAGTTCCAGATTGAAGGAGACTGAAGAGATGTGACAACTAGATGTAACACTTGATTGGAGACAGTTGGTGACATTTGAATCGGGTATGAGAACTGGATGTTAGTTACGTATCAGTGTCAGCTTCCCGATTTTGCTGGGGGAACATGGTTCTGGGGAGAATGTCCTGGCTTCAGGAAATAAATATACACTGAAATGTTCTGGGGTGATGGGGTGTCAGACAGTCACTTGCTCCCTGTGTAAAGAAAAAGGATCTGCACTCTCCTCCCAACCTTTCTCTACGTTTGTGGTTATTTATTTTGGCCGCGCTGGTTCTTTGTTGCTGCACACATGCTTTCTGTAGCTGCGGCAAGCCGGGTCTACCCTCGTTGCAGTGCACAGGCTCCTCGTTGCGGCGCCTTCTCTTGTTTCAGAGCGTGGGCTCTAGGCACGCGGGCTTCAGCAGTTTGGGCACGTAGGCTCAGTGTTTGTGGCACACAGGCTTAGTTGCCCTGCTGCATGTGGAATCTTCCCGAACCAGGGATTGAGCCCATGTCCCCTGCCTTGGCAGACGGATTCTTCACCACTGGACCACCAGGAAGTCCTGCGACTATTTGTAAGAATACTAGTTATTATGTGTGCCAGCGGATTCTGACTAGACGTACTCTGATCATTTAACAATATTTGTACTTAGCAAATCATTATTTGAAGCTGATATAACTTTGACTAATATATGTCATTTATGTCTCACTAAAACAGAATAGCGATAATAATAATAATTTAACCAACCAGCAGAGGAGGAAAAAAAAAATCCCTTTAGTGGAGAATAAAACAAACCTGGATTTGAATTCTGAACCTTTAAGCTTAACTTAAACTCCATGTGCCTCGATTTCCTCATCTTTCAAAGTAAAGGGTGTATGTGTGTGTGTGTGTGTGTGTGTGTGTGTGCATGCTCGTGTATTTGTGTATGTATGTGAGATGGGATCTCCCTGAAGGGGTGGTGGTGAGTAGGAAACAGCACAGTGAATGTGCCCAAATGGCATCGTGGGTCTCTCCATTCTCCAGGACATGTATCGTGTACATACCAAGAAGTGGGTGGATTTACAGAGTCCCTGGATAACTGACTCCCTTTGGGCATTTTCTGTCCACCTCAATCATGGCATCATGATCATGACCAACTTCCAGTTGAATTGGAGTGAATTTTGAGATTTTGTTAAATGCACCTCTCGTCTTGCGATGTCTCCAGCAAGAACTTAGAGTTTATTTCTCTGCCTCCCTCCTCTGCTGGCTGCTTCATAAAGGTCCTTGACCGTTTCTTTTCCAAGGTGCCCAAGGGAAGTGACCCTTCTCTTTCTCCATGTGCAACCACTAGACCCTGTCCAGTCTGCCACAGACCCTAAGACCGTTCATTTTACTTTGTATTTTATTATATGTCCTCAGAGGTGGGGGTTGCATGACCTTTATCCCCAGGACCCCACTTGGACCAATATCTAAAGCTTGTTTTGTGTGATGCATCATTCTGAGCACTGAGTGCGTTTGATCCCAGTTCAACCTCAGCAGTCCTGGGATTCAGGTGCAAGGATTTCCCTGCTCCAGGTGAGTGAGGCACACACAGAGCAGTTGAGCAACTTGTCCAAATCACATCACTGGTAGCTGGTGGAGGAGGAGTCTGGCAGCCTGGGCCCCCGAGCCCAGACTTACCCACCGGGTCTTCATGGGCGCTCGGCGGATGTGAGCTGTCGGAACGAGGCTGTTGAGACTGAGTCAGTTTCACTCCTAGCACGGAGCCAAGCAGGACTCCGGTCCAGACCTCTCTCCGCCACCCTAATAAAGCCAGTGTTTACACAGGGTAGAGGTGCTCATCAAATGCTTTTGCCAATCCCCAAATACGGCCATGGCCAGAATGCAAGGGAGGGGGGAGGTTTGCCTGTTATGTAAGGCCCTCAGCTGGTCCCCAGACAATGCCACTTCCTCGCTTGGCGATGTGTAACTGCCTAACAACGGGTTACTCATTTCCTCTGGAAACCTTGGCAGGGCCACTGTGCCCCATTTCCTCCTCCTGCCACATCCCGGGGCTTCCTCTGTTGAATGGGCCCCAGATTCCCGAGAACACCCCCACAGAAGGCCTGTGCTGTGGATGGGAGGGGGCGTGAGGAGCAGAGCCTGCATTATTGCTGGGGTCGATGTGTCCTCACAGCCCGCCTCCCGAAATTCCAGCGTTGGCAGCAATTGGGGGTCCAGCCACTCGGGTGCAGAGACTTCAGGCTGCAGTGTGGGGGTTCAGGTGAGCAGCTCAGGCCAGGTGTCAGCTCTTCCCATCCCTGACAGGTGTGCACTGAATTGAGTATCCCCCTCCTTCTCTGCCCCTCTTCTGGCCAAGGGATGGATGAAAGCATGAAGGAAAGACAGAGGAGCAGTTCAAGATGGATTTTCTCAGGTGGTCATGAAACAGTGGGGCTTCCTGCGTAGCTCAGTCAGTAAAGAATCTGCCTGCACTGCTGGAGACCTGGCTTTGATTCCTGGGTTGGGAAGATCTCCTGGAGAAGGAAATGGCAACCCACTCCAGTATGCTTGCCTGAAGAATCCCATGGACAGAGGAGCCCAGTGAGTCCATGGGTTGCAAGAGTTGGACATGACTTAGCTCTGTCTTTCTTTCACGAACAGTGTAGGGCATGTAAAAACACTTTTGTTGTGTGAGTTTTCTTTCCATCCTGTTTGCACGACTTCAAAGGTGAGTCCTGAAGGCAGTCAGCCCTGTTCACTTCTCTCCTAGCAGCAGCTTCATCAAACTCCCACAGAAGTGGTGGAGTCCTAGCCTTCTGCAGGCAGATCAGTGGATTCCTATTAACTCTGTGCAGATGCGATGTTTGGGGTCAGTTTCCCTGGTGAGTACGGAGTATGGCTTCGCTAGCTGCATCTTAGGCACTTCTCCCATTATCAGTTAAAAACAACCACATACACACAATTGTGTCTTGATAAGAATGTGCGTACATGCACATGTATACCACATGCACGTGTGCACACAAATGCATGTATATATGTTTGTTTACCCCTCATGCATGCGAGGGTATTGTGCTAAGTTATCTCCATACTTGATTTTACTGTGGTGTTGGAGAAGACTCTTGAGAGTCCCTTGTCCATCCTAGAGGAAATCAGTCCTGAATATTCATTGGAAGGACTGATGCTGAAGCTGAAACTCCAGTACTTTGGCCACCTGATGCAAAGAACTGACTCATCTGAAAAGATCCTGATGCTAGGCAAGATTGAAGCCAGGAGAAGAAGGGGATGACAGACGATGAGATGGTTGGATGGCATCACCGACTCGATGGACATGAGTTTGAGTAAGCTCCGGGAGTTGGTGATGGACAGGGAGGCTTGACGTGCTGCAGTCCATGGGGTCACAAAGAGTTGGACACGACTGAGTGACTGAACTGAGCTAAACTGAATTGAATTTTTCTTTGTGTTGACCAACCATAAACGTTGTCAGGAATTAAGGATGTATTTATGATACCAACCAGGACCCCAGTTAAAAGTTCTTTTCCTGGATTATTTTACCTTTTCATCAGCCTTGGAGGTGATACTTGTTCTTCCCATGTGACAGATGGGACTTGATCCATCCTGTGACTCAGTGTCACTGATTTTTCTTAAGTGCCTTTTGTGTGCTGGGCACTCGTAGGAGTGCCCAGGAAAGCAGGAAAGCCCCCTGCTTTCCTAAGAGAGACACCAGCCCTGTGACCACAGTCTCGTGCAGATAGCTCTCCAGTAGGGCCGGAGGCTCTATGTGTGGGGGTGAGTGGGGCATGGGAGGCAAATGAGGAGCTGATGCTGTCAGGCTAAGAGGTCTTTCTGGGCTTGGCGGGCGGCAGACCCTGTGACTCCTGCCCAGCGTGTGGTCACCTTGAGCCTGCTGGGGCTCTGTTTTCACTTGCTTTCTGCTTCCTCTGGATCTGACCGTGCTTCCTAGAGCCGAGTAAGAGACAGGCAGGGCCGGGAGCAAATGTTGCCTCCTCCGCTCTCCAGACGAGTGACTCAGCCACCCTCGCCTGGTCTCTAAGTCTGGGCCAGGCTCGAGCTCTGTTGGCCACAGTGCCCTGGAGCTGCTTGTTTTCCTCAAGTCAGCATTTGAAGTCACCAGACTCAGATTCCTCCGCAACGGGGCGTGACATGCATTTCATGGCATTTTAGCGGGTCTCCTTTGCTCAGTTTTGGCTGTCTGCTGAATGCAACGGAGACTGCGTCCTTCATATTTGCCGAGGGATGGAGCAGCCTTCATCTCATGGGGCATTTTCCTGGGTGGCAGTAAAGAATACGAAAGTGAGTTGCTTGGTCTGTCCAACTCTTTGTGACCTCATGGACCGTCGCCTGCCAGGTTCCTCTGTCCATGGAATTCTCCAGGCAAGAGTACTGGAGTGGGTTGCCGTTCCTTTCTTCAAGAGTTCTTCTCCACCCAGGGATCAAACCTAGGTTTCCTGCATGACAGGCAGATTCTTTACCAACTGGGTAGCTGTTAGGGGCCAGGATCTTGTTTATTCATTTATTTAACAGAAATTTATTGGAGACATGCTTTTCCCAGGGACCCGTCTTGGCAAAGGGCAGTAAATAAGACAGCTCCATCTTCATCTGCATGAAGCCACCAGGTTGGTGGGGGCACGGGGTGGGGGTGCCCCGGGCCACTCGGCCCCTCGCCTGTGTGCTTCCTCCTCTCCAGGAAGGTCTGGACTCTGGGTGGGTCCTGACTGCCTCCTTCATGCAGCCCCGCCTCCCTTATCTCTGCAGTGTGTTTGCAGGTCCCCTCCACAGCTTTCAAACAGGGCTAGGACTTCATTCTTCAGGGTATATAGATCCACCTCAAGGTCCCGGGGAGGTTGAGAGGCTCCTTCCAGATGTTTCCTTGTCAGCAGTTTATCAGAAAACCTGGCTCTGGGATGGGATTTTTCACTGTTTAGGCATTCTGCACCCTGGTTGCCTTGGCTTTGGGTGGGGTTGGGTAAAAATAACATTGGATAGTTTTGGGTTTTGTTTTATCTTCATTGATGCACCCAGATGCTCGAATATGCAATCCAACCACGTCTTCCTGAATTTTCTCTTCTTTTTTGGCCTCTCTTCTCTTGGGAAGGAAGGAAACTGCATAATCAGCGTGCCAACTGGTTCCCCAGGCGTTGGGTGTCTTCGGGTGTCTGTGGGCTGCTATTCCTTTCTGAGGGGCCTCTCAGCTGGTGCAGTGGTAATGAATCCATCTGCCTGCCAATGCAGGAGATAGATGGTTGGGAAGATCCCCTAGAGTAAGAAATGGCAGCCGACTCTAGTAGTCTTGTCTGGGAAATTCCATGACCAGAGGAGCTTGCTGGGCTACAGACCACGGGGTTGCAAAGAGTCGGACACGACTGAGCATGCACGCATGATTCCTTTCTGAAGTTTAACTCGTTTGCCTTTTTCGAGAGGTCAGCTCAGTCTGCTTGCCTGTCCGTCTGTCTGTCTGTGTGTATGTCTGTCTCTCTCTCCCCTCTCCTGCACGCTCACTGAAGATGCGCCATTTTTAGCGTCTGCTGGGTGCTGTGGGTGTCTTCATTCATCAGCACTGAGGCAGCCAGGGTGCGGCGCAGGTGCTTTGATGGTCTCCTGTTTCGGAGGAGGAAGGGCTGCTTCAGAGAGAGGTGGAGGGTCTTGTCTGAGGTCTCGTGGCGTCGGGGTCTCCCTTAACCGAGGGGTCTGGTGCTCAGAGCAGGGGAAGGTCACGTGGGCACAGCCCAGTGATGTGCACTTTGGGTGCATGGCCGGAGCAGGTTTCTGAACCTCGGAGAACCTCAGTGTTCTTCCCTGTCAATTGGGAGAGCATATTACTTGCCCCAAAGAGTCACTGTGAGCATTCACTGAGGTCAGGTTGTCCACAGGGAGCGCCGGACAGTGCCCAGCAGGCGGTGCGTGCTCCGACAATCTCGGCTCTTGCGATCATGCTGGTTCAGGTGAATTTGACAAGAGCTGTGATGACTGCCTGGGACCAGATGATTCTGAAAGGTGTCAGTGGGAACATTGGACCCAGGAAGCAGGGTTTTATCAGGGGAGGCCAGATGGCTAAGGGAAGGCAGAGGGGTACGGGTCTGAGGGAGGAGTCTTGGAATAAGCACGGGGAGGACATGGCCCTCTCCAGCAGGACCGAAGCCCTGCCTGGCCCAGGCGAGAGCTCTCCTCCGTGGCTCCGAGCTCCCCACCCTGCCAGCGGCTTTCGTTCTGCTTTGATGGTCTTTCTCAGAAAGGAGGAAGGCTGGGCCGCTGGGTGTGGCCTCTGACTTCCTATGCTGCCCTAATGCTGGCCGTGCTCTGAATTTGGCGCGCTGTTGCTTCAGTGGCTCGTCCCAGCCTTTGGCACAGGCCAGGTCCCCCGGCTGTGGTCCTGGTGGCATTACTGCCCTCCTCCATGGGTATCCATCCTCAAAACCACACAAGGGAGTGAGGTGAGCGCTGTTTGCTTGCCTGCGGTCTGCAGGGCAAGGCTGCCTCCTCTCCAGCTTCTGGGTGACTGGGTGACTTGACGCCTTTCCAAGAGGACCTCACCCTGAAGGGAGCCGGAGCGGGTCTTTGCACCACAGCCTTGCCTGGGAACATACCCTTCTTTGTGACCTGGCTTAGCTCCCACCCCTGCAGGCCACCTGCCCCACCAAAGAGCCTCTTCCTCCTTAAATACCTTGGTTACCTTTGCTTGGATGATCCAGACAAGCAGGGCCAGCTAAGCCTTGCCCCGTGTACATTCATGCATGCCCCTTGGGCAGGTTTTGCACACACAAAAAAATCAGGAGATGACCACTATTGTCCTCCTCCCCATCCCCGCCTTCAAGTCCAGACTGAAGTCGCTGAACCTCATGGGCCTGGCGTCGGCATCACTGGCCAGGTGGTAATCTTCAGGTACCCGGTTCAGTCGCTTTGTTACAGACACCCACTTGTCTTCTCCAAGGACACTGTGAGCGCAGTGACAGCAGGGACAAGGCAGCCGACACGTCTCAAGTGCAGGTCTTGAGACGCTCAGCCACATCATCTCATGTAATCTTTCTGAACGTCAGACCAGGCTGTTGTTGTTAACTGGGGCTGCAACCTTGAAGGCCAGAGAAGACACTTCTGGTATTACCCATTGGGAAAGTGATGGAGCTGGGGTTTGAACCCAGGTGTTTCTGTCACCCCAAACCATGGCCTTTCCCCCGTTCTGTCTGGTTTGTAGCCCATTTGGAGATGGATGATAAAGAACCCCAGTCTCTCTTGACTCTTTCATTCTTGGTTCTTGTCCTGCAGCTTCCACTCTTTCACTCTAGGCTGAGGTCCCTGGAAATCCATGGCTTTGTAGCCAACTCAAGAAACCTCACTGGGACATTGACCAGAGCAGAGCCAATCAGAGGAGGAGTGTGCCCCTGCACAGGGCTGGTGGGGGGTGGTGGTGTTCTCTTCGGTGTTTTGGAGTGATGTCGTCACATCACTGTAGAAACCGTAGCAGCCTTGATTTACCAGCTGCCGCTGAGAGGAGAGGGTGGTGATCAGATGTGAGCCAAGTTGAAAACCTTGGTGCTTTCCAGGGGGGAAAAAAAAGTGACTGTGCGTGGCTTCAAGCCCCGCCCCGCCCGAGGAGTTCCCATCCTGGAGAGAAGAAGCCTGAATCGCATTATATTTCTTCTTGGCCAGAGATGAGCCTTCTTCATTTCAAACATCCATATCCCTTGCCTGCTCCTCAAGGGCAGCTGTTCAAGATGAAAACGAGAGATGCCCCTAGAGTTTTGAGAGACTTGTGATGGGAAGGAAAGGTTTTACCCTGTGGTTCCATCCTGTGGCTCCAAAAAAGTATATATTTGAAAGCTCCCAGCGATACAGATTACACAGAGGTTAAATGTATGATTCTTTTGGGGACCTGATATTTCTTAAAATGTGTTTAAAGAAAAAAATGACACCTTTAAAAACCAAAACCCATTTGTTCTCAGGGCTGCAAAACTGAGAAAGATGGAAGCCTCCCTGGGAACGGATGAAAATTGCAGGCTGTTTGTGCAAATGGCAACACCTTGGGTTGATTGCACTTTTGTGACTTTGTCTTGGGGTCTGCATTCTGCAGGTGTGTGGTCTCTGTTAGGGGGTGCTGTCATCAAGTGGCAGGATACGCTTGACAGTTCACAAACGTTATTCCCAGATGAATCTCTCTGGAGCAGCCCTTCCCTGCTGGTGAGGTGCACAGGGCAGACATCGTGCCCATTTGATAGATGAGCAAACTGAGGCCAGGTGGGATTGAGTGATCTGGGGCTGCGTGATATCTTAGAAGCCCCTTCCTTCTCTTTTCTGGTGTGTGATTCCTCTCCTGGTGAGGTTAGATTGGGATCTAGGGACCAGGGGGTCTTCTTGTTTCATCTTTGTCTGTGCCAGAGCTTTGTGGTTATTGAAAAGGAAAGAGCTGGATGTGTTCCAGATGCTCTCCCACCTTCCTTCTCTTTAACCAACATGTGTTAGGAGTCCCCCACTGCAGAGGCTGGGCTGGAGCCCTGCCCTCCAGCTCTGTAACTCTGAATTCTGAGTTGGGAATGGAGATGAACCATAGTTCATGGACAGGAGATGGAAGAAGGGACACAGGTGGACAATGATGCTTGCAGCTGAGCCAAGTAAGGGGAGGGGGGTGTCTTCTAAAGCCCTGAGTCTCTGGGTGTGCTGCTTTGTGAAGCTTGCCTTTGGTTTGCTTTTGTTTTTGCAATTACCCCACTTCCCAAAGCCATGTCCTGAGGTGCCCGTGTGTCCTTGGCACATACCATCCATCACGGTGGTTCTTGTCATGTAGGGATTGAATCCATAGGATCTCCGCTTTGAACTGCACAGTAGGCAGCCTCCTTGGGGTCTTCATTTTGCCACGGGGGACACTGAGATTTGGAGAAGTGAAACGGCATCCCCAAGGCCACATGCTTATAGGCGATGACAAAGTCAGGCTCAGGGCCAAATCAAAGGGTCTGTGGGTTTTCCTTATACTTTTCAGACCCTCTGAGGCCCTGAAGACCGGAAGCTTTTCCTTCCTTTCAGGAAGGAGGCCACCTCTGTGCAAGAACCAGTGTTTTTTACCTTTCTCTCAGTCTCTCTGGGGGTGATGTTCAAAATATTCAGGTCTTTGCAATCAGGATGCACAGCGCCAGGGTCCAGGACTGTCCCAGCTGTGCCAGGCCTGAACCCTGCACTTTGTGGAAGTCTAAGGGTGGTGGGGAGGCTTCCCAGGTGGTTCAGTGGTAAAGAATCTGTCTGCCAATGCAGGAGATACAGGAGATGCAAGTTCAATCCCTGGTCCAGAAAGATCCCCTGGAGGAGGAAGTGGCAACCCACTCCATTATTCTTGCCTGGAAATTTCTATGGACAGAGGAGCCTGGCGGGCTATAGTCCATGAGGTTGCAAAGAGTCAGACGCACTGAGCGACTGAGCACGCATGCAGGGGCAGGGGGACATGGCCCAGGAGGCAGGTCCAGCTGCTGGAACAAGAGGTGTCCTCTTGGGAAGCTGCTTTTTATCCACTGCTGTGAACACTTCTCTGTTATTTTAACTTGACTGCACGGTGGGTGATTTTCTGAAGGACACTGGGCCTGGTCTCCCTGGGCACGTTTTATTACCATCTTCCAGGCAGAGGCAAGACAGAATCTCCCCCTTCATTTTCCTGAGGCAAGTTGCAATTGTGCTGCTTTGTATCAGTATTCTTTTTCTCAATTTCAGTCTTTTAAAATAATAACTATGTATATTAAAAAAAAAAATTTAGATAAGAGTAAGTCCAAAATGCATTGCTCTCTGGGAACTTGATTTGGAATCATTCTCCCATGAGACTGTAGAGTAGGGTCGAGGAGGCCAGAGGTCTCTGGAGCCTGTCTGCCACCCTCGGGTCCTGGCTCTCCACTTGCTGTCTGTGTGGCCTGAGGCACCGTGATTCATCTGCTCATCTGCATTCATGGCTGTGAATGCATTTTATTAGTTTTCTATGGCTGCCGTAACAAATGCAACACAGATTTATTGTCATGCATTCAGTATAGCTCAGAAGTCTGATGCAGGTCTCACTGGGCTGAGATTAAGGTGTGTGCAGGTTGTGCTCCTTTCTGGAGGCTGTAGAGGAGGATGCATTTCCTTACTCTTGTTGACTGTGGCAGAATTCAGTCCTTGTGGTTGTAGGACTGAGATGCCCTGTTATCTTGCTGGCTGTCAGCTGCACTAGCGCATCTAAAAAGCACTGTTTTTAGAAGCTGCCCACGCTCCTTTGCTGGTGACCTCCTTCCCCGTGGTGAGATCTGGCAGTGGTGGGTCCAGTCGCTTTCACGCTTCCAATCTATTCTTCTTCTTCTTTCTCATCTCTCTGATCCCAGCAGGGAAAGTTTCTTTGATCTTTGATGATTAGATTAGCTCCCTGTCCTCCTAATAATCTGAAATAATCCCTACCTCAAGGCACAAGGCACTTAACCTGAATCACATCTGTAAAGTTCCCTTTATCATAGAGGTAATATCCATATTTAGCCCTGGGATTTCTTTGGAAGGAATGATGCTAAAGCTGAAACTCCAGTACTTTGGCCACCCCATGCAAAGAGTTGACTCACTGGAAAAGACTCTGATGCTGGGAGGGATTGGGGGCAGGAGGAGAAGGGGACGACAGAAGATGAGATGGCGGATGGCATCACTGACTCGATGGACCTGAGTCTGAGTGAACTCCAGGAGTTGGTGATGGACAGGGAGGCCTGGTGTGCTGCGATTTATGGGGTCGCAAAGAGTTGGACATGACTGAGTGAACTGAACTGAACTGAACATCCGTATTTTGTTATTGTTCAGTTGATAAGTCATGTCTGACTCTTTGGGACCTCATGGACTGCAGCACTCCAGGCTTCCCTGTTCTAGGATTCCCCGTCCTTCACTATCTCCTGAAGTTTGATCAGATTCATGTCTGTTGAATCAGTGATGCTATCTAACCATCTCATCTGCTGCTGCTCCCTTCTCCTTTTGCCTTCAGTCTTTGCCAGCATCAGGGTCTTTTCCAGTGAGTCAGCTCTTCACATCAGGTGGCCAAAGTACTGGAGCTTCAGCTTCAGCATCAGTCCTTCCAATGAGTATTCAGGGTTGATTTCCTTTTGGATTGACAGGTTTGATCTCCTTGCTGTCCAAGGGACTCTCGAGAGTCTTCTCCAGCAGCACAATTTGAAAGCATCAATTCTTCAGCACTCAGCCTTCTTTATGGTCCAACTCTCACATCTGTGCTATGACTACTGGGAAAACCATAGCTTTGACTGTATGGATCTTTGTCAGCAAAGTGATGCCTCTGCTTTTTAATTCCAGTCAATAGCCTACCGTGGTGTGAATCATTGTTTACGCCATTCCAGGAGGCAGGAATAGTGGAGCCCTGGCAGTGAGACTCTTCCAACAGAGCCTTAACGTCCAGATGACTGTGAACCTTCAAACCACGGTAGGCCATTGTCATAGCTTTTCTTCCAAGGAGCAAGTGTCTTTTAGTTTCATGGCTGCAGTCACTGTCCTCAGCCCTGACAATGTGTACCTCTCTGGTTTTAGAAGGCAGGGGCTATTATTCTGCCCACCATACTTCATAAAACTTGCTGTGAGAATTAAGTTAATTGATACATGAAAAGTGCTTAAAGTATTAGGTTAAATGCTATGAAATTGCTTCAATTCAACTGCTCGCTACAAGAAGTCAATCTAATTATATCTGTCATTATTCTAGTGGTGGAAATGTCATGCTTTATTTAACCAGTTTGCCACTGCTCTGGTTTCCTATGGTCATGCATTCCTTTCTCAAGTGAGTTGTTGTTATTTTGGTACGGTAATGTCGATGTGAGCATCCTGACACATCTCCATTATCATGTCTTTCACAAATTAGGGACAGCTCATCTGGGGAGTGCCTGTTTCCTCTTTGCCATCCTTCTTCCCCACCCCATGCACAGCTCACAGCCCTGCACCCGCTTCTGCTGACCTGGAAGAACCCTCTTTTTCTTGCCTGGCCCCTTGTCCAGCACTGGCTTGGCTCTGGAGTGTGGACATGGGCCAGGACCCTGCTCCTGTGGGAGGTTCATCCTCTTGTTCTTCTAGGGACTGAACCCCTTCCCTTCCTCTGGGCCTTTGGCTTTCTGAACCGGGCCTGGAGCTGCCACTGTTATGGGCCCGCGTTCAGGGATCAGTAACACTGTGACTGTCTTTGCACGGGCCGCCTGAGTCCCAGGCACCCATCCCCACAAACTTTTGGCTGCCTGGGAGTGTGGATATGTATCCCCAGTTCTGTAATGCCCTGTGTGTGGCTCATGGACGTATTGAGGGTGGACCCTGGCACCTGACAGTTCGTACTGGTCGCGAGGTCTCGCCTGTTACAGATTCAGTGGATCTCTGAGAATTTGTGCCACTTGCCTAGAGGGGTCAAGCCAGCGTCTCCACCCAGATTATCTGCCTGTGACCAAGGAGAGGATTCAGATGCGGTTCTTTTTCACTCTCCTGTAGCTGCCTCTCGTTAATGCTTCCTCTTCCACGTGTGACCCCCCGGCCAGTGGAGGGAACGTGCCTGAACTCCGGCTCTGTGCCCCGAAGCTGGTGACACCACCTTCTCAGCCCATCACAGCCCCCATGGGGGTGTGCTCCCCAATTCTGCAGGTGGAACCGGGTCCCTGAGAGTGTCCAGGGCTGCTCTGAGGTCATACCGAGTCCCAGTGACCTGGAGCCACACAGAAGGCCTGGTTCTCACCTATGCCTGTCATTCCTGGTTCAAGCACATCCAAATGCCAGTGTTGAGGGGGGAACCTTGAGTTCCTGGGGGAGGCGGAGAAACGTATGCATCCTCCTTGATGGGTGTCTCTGCCACAGCTGTCCTGTGGTTTTTGTGGGGACCCGAGCGAGTTCCATTCTGGTGGATCAGGCTTCTGGAGGAAGGATGTCCCCCAAATGGAGACAAAGGCAGCCAACTTGTCTGCTGCACTGCCAGTGCCCAGGAGGAAGATGCCAGCCATGGGAATTGTGGCCATATGGCCGGCAGGGTGCCTGTTTGGGAGCAGTCAGCCCGGCCCCTTTGAAGCAATTTTAAGACCAATTTGGTAACTTGATTTGGAAAAGGGTATCAGTGACTTCAGGGCACGGGCTCATTAGCTGTCTTCTGGGCCCTGCAAATTGGGTTAAGTGGAATGAAATCGGCTTTTCCCCCTCTCTGGGCTCGTGGCTGAGGTCCAAGCCCCATTGTAATGGGAACGTCTCCTGGGGAAAGGACACTGAAAAGCTTTCCGGGGAGTCTGGCGCTCTGTTTTCACATGTGAATTCTGCTTTCCCCTGGAGGGCAGGGCAGTGGGCTGATAAAAATGAACCTGGAGTGGGCCAGTGAGCGGGTAGGGGGTCGGGGGTGAAGAGGATGAAGGCTGACTAGTTGAGGAGTGCTCCTCAAGCACTGGCTGTCCTCCTGCTGTGGGATGCTGTGCGTGACACCTTTTCTTCCCCCCCCCATTGTGTGTGCCGGGACCCTCCTTGAGTTCCCTGGGGCACATGTGAGCGCACCTAGGGTTTGTACCCAGAGCTGACACTGTGTTCCAGATGGTACCAAATTGCTTTCGAGAACAGCCCCTCCAATTTACATTCCCGCCCGCCGTGCCCCAGAGCCCTGTTTTCCCTACTTTGTCACCCACCTTTGCTGTGTGAGGTTTTTGCCATTGTGCCAGTCTCATCCGTGAGCCACAGTTTCTGGTTGTTTCCTGGACGACCAGGAGGCGGACTGCCTGTCCTTGTGCACTGACCCTGTGGGGAAGGGCTCCAAAGGCAGCCTGCATCCTTCTAGCCCACCTGCCCACCCCACCCCCTGACCCCCAGGAAGATGGGCGGGGCTCATTCATTGCTTATCTGAAACGGCTCCCTTCCCAGTTCAGTTTTGTTGCCAGCAAGCATCTGTTTTGGACCCGCTGCTAAGCAGTTTTCTCTACTGTTTAGGTGCAGAGAAGGCTGGAGCCGTGTGTGTGTGTATGTGTGTGTGTGTGTGTGTATCTTTCTCTCTTTTCTCCCCTCCCTTTTTGGGTCCCAGTTCCTCCCTCACTGTTACCCACCATCAACCTCCTCTCCCTATTTATTCTGCCCTCCCCCACCCCCATCACTGGTCTTAATTGACTTTGGCTCCCGTCCCAGACCTCAGCCTGGCACCCAGACCTGCCATGCTATCGTAGCACCTCAGATGGTTAAACAAACAGAGGGTGGCATTTATTGAATGCCAGTCTGAATGGACAGACACCCGCGAGTCTGTCCTCTCCTCGCCAGCTCCATCCTCATCTTTCTCACCATTTGCAGTGTTGAGGGCTGTGGAGTTTCAGCCTCTTTTACGAAGCATCGCTCATTGCTGGCCGCTGAGTGTCAGGCCCCAGGGACCCGGAGGCCGGCGCTGGCTCTGGAGTTCCCCGGGCCTTACGGTAAAAACGCATCACCCTGAACGTGGGCCAGCCAAGGCATCGGCCCAACTCCGCCCCGCCTGCCGAGCAGCTGGATCCTGCCCCCGAGCCTTAGTCACTGGCTGGAGAGACTCTCCCTGTTCAGGCTGAGTACAGCCCCTCCTCCCACAGCCCGGGTTCCTGGAAAAACTTCTTCCGTGGGACGTGGACCTCTCCTCCTACTTGAATCATCAGAGCTCTCATTTGCTGAACACTTATTAAGTGTCAGAGACTGCTAAGCCCTTTATGAGCATCTGCTCATTTAATCCTCTTAATAATCTCCTGTGGCAGGTGTGCTTTTAATCTCCTTTTCACTGATGGGAATACCTGCTCAGCCAGGTGAATACTAACAATAGAAAGTGTCACACCTTTATTAGGTGCTACTGTATGCCAGATACCTGGCTTAACTCCCAGGAACCCTGCAAAGGCATGCTGTTGCTATTAATATTATGCCCATTTCACAGACAGAGACACTGAGACCCGGGGGTGTCTGGGTCCCCTGGCTCGTATGTGCAGTCTGCCTGTTGATCGCTCAGCTACAGGGCTGTGCTGTAATGAGATGCAGACAGAGTTTCCCAAGTGAGCAGGCCTGGCTGGTACCCTGACTCCAGAGCTTGGACTCTCCCTACTGCTCCATGCTGCCTCCAGGGGATAGACCCAGGGCTGGGCGGAGTTTCCCACTTCCCCAGATGGGCATCAGGGAGAGGGCTGTGTGGTTGCCCAGCATACTCAGCAGGATTTGCTCAAGGAACTCTTGGGAGAAGAGCAGGCCAGAGGTTGAGGATGTGGCAGGGAGCCTCTGAGGGGAGAGACTACTACAGATTGACCAGGGGAGGACTGACCTTCCATTCAAAGGGGCCTGGGCCCCCCGCTTCCTGTCCTTTTTGCATCCAGCCCAGCTTCGGGCTGCAGCTGTGGGACCAGGTCTGGTCCGTGGATTCCTTGGAGCCCATACTCTCTCCCTCCCATCTCACTTCTCTGGTGACCAAGAGGAGCATCCTCCCGCGGGGAGGTGGGGTGGGAGGATGGCTGACATAGCCCTCGCCTGCTCAGCACTTTTCCAGTTTATGAAGCGTTTCATAGATGTGATCTCATCCCATTCAGCAGTCACGTGGGGATTCAAGCCCCCGTCTGCCAAAGGGGGCCCGGCGGCTTCTGCAGAGAGAGTCCTGCTTTTTCCACCCCATGGTGCTGCTCAGTCATCCCAAAGCAAGGGGTTCCCCGCACAGGCGTCCCTGGTTGGTGCAGGGGTAAAGAACCCACCTGCCAATGCAGCAGACGCGAGAGACACAGAATCAATCCCTGGGTCAGGAAGATCTAGAGGAGGAAATGGCAACCCACTCCAGTATTCTCGCCTGGAGAATCCCATGGACAGAGGAGCCTGGCGGGCTACAGTCCATGGGGTCTCAAAGAGTCAGACATGATTGTATGACTATGCACTGCACTGTTCAGGGCTGTGGTCATCATTCTACCCGAGCCCCAGCAGTGGCCTGTGGAGCAGGAAGCCCAGGCAAGGCCACTGGGTGGAGTTGATGCAGTCTTAGTATGAGCAGAAGGAAGATCGCCTCACCGTATGGGGCTGATGTCTCAGGAACCTCCGGAGGCCACGGAGTGATCTTGAAACTAGAGCTGAACGAAGACTTCCAGAAGGAGAAATGAAGGGGCGTGGAACAGAGCCGTGTGATAGCAACAGCGCCATCCCTGGGGTCCACGTGCCCAGACTTCCCTTGCTGCGAGGGTCCTCTGAACAGCCCCCCGCAAGGGGAGGGCTATTTGCCCCATTTTGAGACTGGGAATCGCTTCCAGGATTAACCTCAGGGGGCTGGCCCCAAACCTCCCTTCTTCCCTCCCTGCTCTGCTCTTTAGAAAAACAAAAACAGAATTTCTTTCATGTCATTCTAGTAAATTCAGTTTTTAAGAAATTAATTTCCTTCTCTGATGCCTGGCTCATGACAGATCGTAGATCAGAAGGCAGATCGTGGGTCTTTGCCACTCAGACAGGCTCAGAAAGGCACCCCGCCCCCCCGAGTCCCTCCTGTGTCAGGGGAGGCTGGGGAGCCGGCAGTTTCACTGTTTCAGCAGATGGAAGAACCTGTTAACCTGCCTTAGAAGCTAATAAAAAAAAAAATCCCAGTGAGATCATGTCTGTTAAAGCCCTTTGAGCCCTTGAGCTCAGAGGCTGTATTAACGCACGCTGCTTTTATTGCTTACTCAGCAAAAATGTCCCCAGGCTGCAAAGCCCATTCCCTCCTTCCAGCCCCTTTGCTTCCTTATGCGTTTTCTTTGATGCTTCCTTTGCATCTTGAAGACCTGCCAATTTCCAGGTTCACCTGCTGTACTAGAAGCATATTGTGGGTGCTAATTTCGTGCTGAACCTTTTTTTATTCATTGACTCCTTTGACCCTTACAGCCATTCTACGAATCTCTGTGTATTCCCATTTTTCAGGTGAGGCAAACGAGGTTCAAACTGGGGAGGTCAAAAAGTCCCACAGCCTAGAAAGACAGACAGGGTCCCCTTCCAGGTTATGTATTTTCCGGCTCCTGCCTTGCTAAAGTCATGCCTGTGCTGCTTTCCTTAACTGGAGGAGAGAAGGACCCTCCTGGAATTGGGCCCTGAGATGATGCTTACAGTATGGGAGTCATTTTTGCTGCTAAGGGTGGGCTGGACCATGTCTGTCCTTTTTGTTCTAGAGACTCTTGGCCCTGATTTGTTAAGAGGTCACCCCACTGCACGCCCCTCCCCGCACACCCTGGTGCAGGAACGCCTTTGCTTGACTCTCTGCATGAGATGGACAGACAGGTAGACCTGAGGTTGGAGACACCAGACTGTGACTTGTCCTGAGAACCTGATCTGGCCCCACCACTGCTGTCTCCAAAGGCAAAAATCAAGCTATTTGTAATATCTTTATCAGAGGTTGGCTGTGGAGATGAGAGGAGGAATAGTTAACAATAACTAATATTGGTCGAGTGTTCACTATAAGACAACCAGGCTTCTAGATGCTGTCCTCGTGTTTGGTTTGCCAGGAACAGCCCTGGTCACACCCTTCCCATCTTACCATAGGTTTAGCAGGTCATTTGCTCTCATTTTACAGATAAGGAAGCTGAGGCCAGAGCTCAGAGCTGCAAAATTGGGGCTGAAATGAAGATTGCCTGACTTCAGGGTTGAAACGTTCCCTGAGTGTCACATTGTGAGACCCTTTCTGTGTGGATTTCCTAGACAGCTGGAACTCTCTCTCTCCCTACCTTCCTCTCTGTTTTTGAACTAGCCCAGATAGGTGGTCAGCAGCCTTCTGGCACACTCTTTCTCCTTCCTGGTGGAATTTTATCTACAGAAGATGCATAGATAAAGACAAAACTTGGCTAAAGGAGCTGGCTTCCGGGCTTTGGAGAAAACACCCACCAAATTTCAAAGAGTAATGATCTTGAATAACTCTTAGTTACTGGCATAGAGACCACAAATGTGTGCAAATCTGGAAGCAGAATCATGGGCTTTTGTCCTTACTTTGGCAAGGACCCAAGAGAAGGCTTGCCAGGGAGGTCAGGCTGACCTTTTGTCACTCTTAGCCTTCCTTTTGGCCTCAGAATCACTATTAGAGGCAAGAGAGGCCTGGTAGTGCCTGTAGAGATGCTTTTTTGATGAGCTCGTACCTAGCTGTGGTGGTGTGTCCGTTGTGACTTAGACTCGGCGTGCAGCCACTTGTACGCGTGTTGTGTCCTCAGGCCCTGCAGAGCCCTCCCCAGGGGGCAGTGTGGCGTGCATGGCCTGGGCCAGAGTACCTCCAGCAGCACAACCCCTCAGATGGAGTTCTCAGAGTTCTCCATTTCTCATTCACATCGTGCAGGATGGACGGTATGTCTTAGTTTGTAATGGTCTGAGATTTGAGAAGAGCACCACAGGGCGTGTATCATACCATGTTCTATGGGCTGAACTGTGTCCCACCACCATTATCTGTTGAAGCCCTATACCCCAATAACCCAGAATGTGACTGTATTTGAAGTTAGGGAATTTAAAGAAGTAATTAGGGGCTAAGATGGTTAGATAGTATCCCTGACTCAATAGGAGATAGTGGAGGACAGGGGAGCCTGGTGTGCTGCAGTCCAGGGGATCGCAAAGAGTTAGACATGACTTAGTGACTGAACAGCAACAGCAAAGTTAAAATGAGGCCCTGATCCAATCTGTCTGTGTCTTTATGAGAAAATGTGGACATGCAAAGAGACACCAAGGGCGTGCACACAGAGGAAAGACTGTGGGAGGATGCAGTGAGGAGGTGGCCGTCTAAAAGCCGAGGAGAGAGACCTTGGGAGAATCCAGCCCTGCCTACACCTTGATCTTGGACTTCAGACCTCCAGGACTATGAAGAAGTTAATTTCTGTTGTGAAACGCACCGTCCCCCCAGTCTATGGTATCTGATATACTGTGTATCTGGGGCCATGCCATCAACCAAGTTAAGTGTGCTATAGTTAAACATATTCATTTTCATATTAAGTGAAAAAAAAATCTGTAAATTGCCTCATGTTAGTTCAGTGTTCAAAACTTAAACAATTGAATGTGGATCTTGAGAGCGTCTTAGATCTGGGAATTGTGCACGAGGCTGTATTAGTCATAATTACTGTTTTGCAGATGAAGGTCCAAGCTTGCAGAGGCTTAATAACTTGCCCAAGGCATCGCCTTAGTTAATATGAGAGCTGGATTTGAACCTAGGTAGCTGGGCTCCAGAGCTGTGAATTTACACACAGCACTCGACCACCTCTTGACAGAGATTGCCTGGGACAGTGGCTTAGAGGAGCTTCCAGTGTAGACAAGTGAGTCAGCAATTGCGGTATAGTTAAAATGGAATATGAGAAGGGTGTCTGGGACTCATGTTCAAGTGGGGAGAGCCCCGGCTTTGGCCCCAGCACTCAGCTGCTGCTCCAGACTGAGCCCTAGGACGTGTGCCCCAGGGAGGACCGTGCTGAGCCAGGCTGGTGGGACCGGGGTGGGAGCCTGGCCGCAAATGAGCCACTGCTCCCCTGTCTAGTGCCATCAAAGGCTGTTTCTTGGCTGGTGTGGCCGGAGCAGCAGCTCACTGCATTTGCTCTGGACAGAGCCTGCTCTGTCTTTCCAGACTGTGTGGGGACAGGCAGGGAGCTATGGCAGGGGAAAGCCCAGCCACATCTTTGCCATCTTCTCTGTGAGAGGGAAGACACAGCCCTTCAGTTTAGATTTGTTTTCATTAAGTCCTATGTGTCTCTGCAAAAGAATGAAGACAGAGTCTGCTTTGAACCTAAGCTAGAACCCACCTCTTTCTGTAGAGGCTCCTCCTTGTGTATCTGGTTGGTTTTTTAAAAGAATAGTCATTTGACTTCTAATCCAAAAAGATACTTGCCTTCCAGTGTTCATAGCAGCACTGTTTATAACAGCCAAGACATGGAAACAGTCCAAATGCCCATGATGATTGCTTTAAGAAGATGTGATGTATATATGCAATGAAATACTACTCAGCTATAAAAAGGAATGAAATATTGCCATTTGCAGCTTCAAGGATGGACCTAGAAATTATCATACTAAGACTGGCAGAGAAAGATAAATATTATATGATATCACTTATATATGGAATCTAAAAAAGTAATACAAGTGAATTTATTTATGAGAGAAACAGACCCACAGACAAGGAAAACAAACTTATGGTTATCAAAGAGGAAAAGGTTCAGGGAAAGGGAAAGATACAGAGCTTAGGATTAACTGTTCCATACTACTGTATATATAAAATAGATAAGCAACAGAATTTATTGTAGAGACAAGGAACTATATTCAACATCTTGTAATAATCTAGAATGGAAAAGACTCTGAAATACATATACCCATATATACGTATATAACTGAATCACTTTGCTGGATCTTGTAATGAACAAAACAACTTGTAAATCAACTATACTTCAATGAAAAAAATAGTTTTGACTTTCTTAAAAGAAAAGAACTTTTATTTCATAGACTTCACTTTTATGATGGACACTGTTGTTATCATCATCACTGTCATTATTATTTTTTTTTCCTTTCTGTAGAAATTAGCCAGCAATGCCGGCCTGGTTGCTTGTATCTTTTATTTTTTTTTTTTCTGGTCGCACCTTGAGGCTTGTGTGATCTTAGTTCCCTGACTAGGGATTGAACCCAGGCCCTGGCAGGGAAAGCGCATGTAGACTGCCAGGCAATTCTCTTGCATGGTGGTTTTTTTTTTAGTTTATTTATTTTAATTGAAGGATAACTGCTTTATGTATTGTGGTCGTTTTCGCCATATATCAGAATGAGTCAGCCACAGGTATATATATGTCTCCTCCATCCTGAACCAATCCCTGCTCCCCACCTCCCTCCCCACCAATGCTCTTCAAAGAGCATTTGCAGCCTTTCCCCTCCTGACCTGTCAGGAGAGAGCATGCCTCATGCTCAGTTCCCATCCCCAGTCTTCTGGGTGCTTCGGGCCAGGTGTCCAGCCTCCCTGAGCTGCGTCTATAAGACAGGGATAACCATGTGCTGTCGCATTTATACAGCGGGGGTAACGGTGCCTACAGCGCATGCCTGGCAATCCACATTCTCTTCCAGGCCTCCTTCCTCCCTTCTGCTCTGCCCAGTGTCTCAGCGGCTTCTCTCCAGAACCCAGCACAGCTCCCCTTTCAGAGTCTGGACGAGGATGCCCCAAGGAGAGCAAACCCCGATGCTCTTTGTCTTACACATTTTACCAGCTGTTCCTCTAAGTGTTTGTGTAGCTCATCAACCATGGCCACAGGGCGGCCACCTTCCTGCATGCCAGCCCTGTCCAGAAATGGGCCAGTTTTCACAGTAGACCTTGGAGAAAGGTGCTATTTAGCATCCCCATTTTATAGCTAAAGGAGACAGAGGCCCAGAGAGGCCGATGCATTTGTTCAAGGCCACACAGCGTTTACGCAGCAGCGGGAGGAATCAGCCCCAGGCGGCCTGCCTTCATTGCTGGTGCTGCAGCCTGCAGTTGGGCCAGAGCTCATCTGGTTCCAGGGGTGGCGGCGTGCGTTGTGCAGCTGATCTGCTGTGATGACATCTAAGAAGATGTGATGTAGTTCACATCTAAGAAGATGAAGATGTGGTTCACAGGCAGACAGTGTTTCCAGCAGGATGGGGACAGAGGGTACGGGGTGAGGTTCCCAGGTTCCCTGTGGCTCGCTGTCCCGTCGGGTAAGCCTGGGTGGTGGGAGCAGCGGTGAGATCTGTGGGCTCAGCCTGTTCTCACATCTTGGCTGTGGTTTCTAGTTCTCTGGCACCAAAAGCCCAACTGAGTGATCAAAGCAGACTGCACCTGAAAGAGAGGGTGCGGGGACAAATGGGGATGACTTGGGCTAAGGGGGGGGTGGTGGGCAAGGAATCAAACAGAAACGGACAGAGTGGTTGGTTGGCCGAGTGATCTAAGCGTGGGTGAGGTTGTAATTCATTCATTTAAGTAAATATAGCTACTTAACACCTTCGGTACCCACCTTAAAAGCTTTATGCTTTCTGTTTTATTTGATCCTCCCTTTGGGGAAGACAGAGAAGGTTTATAGATCTGCTTTCCAGGTGAGGAAACTGAGGTCCAGAAGGGGAAAATAATATCCCAGAGGCTTTAGGGGGAAAGGCAGGATTTGAACCAAGGATTTAGGATCCAAGTACAAAGTTGAAGTGTGTCTTGACCTCTGAGATCTAGACTTAGGAGATGTGTGCCTTCTATCGCTCAGCGACTCTTAAACTATGACTGCCCACCTCCTCATTGAATAACAGCAGTAAGCATCATAATTATGTAGCCACTGGCATGGATACCATGTGTGCCAGACCCAGTTCTGAGCACCTTACATGTATGGACTCACAGGGCCCTCATAACCTTCTATGAAGCTGGCCCTATCGAAATGGGGACATTGAGGCTCAGAAAGTTGTCCCTGGTCACACAGCTTGTCATCGGCTGTATCAAGAACGGAGCCCAGCCATTGGCTTGGGTCCTTAAGCTCTTGCCACCGCCCTGCAGTGTCTCTGAAGGCCGTGTCTTGAGAGCAGTGGGGCGGGGGCACCTCCGAGTCTGTACAAAAAGAAGGGCAGGAAGGGGTGGGGATGTCTGCTGAGCGCTCAGCCAGCGTGCATTTGACACCATCCTCAGGTGGCTTCCTGTCTATGTTTTCATCTTATTCATGCTTTTACTGAGCATGTACTAAGCAACGGGTGGCGCAGTGGTAAAAAGAATCCACCCGCCAGTGGAGGAGATGCTGGAGATGCGGATTCAATCCCTGGAGTAGGAAATGGTCACCCACTCCAGTATTCTTGCCTAGAAAATCCCATGGACAGAGGAGCCTGGCGGGCTACCGTCCATGTGGCTGCAAAGAGTCAGACAGGACTGAACACACACATACACATTAAGCGACTGCAGTCTTCCAAGTATTGCTAGATTCTGAAGCTGCAGAAGGTATAAGACTCAGTTTCTGCACTCAAAGGAGCTCTTCCTCCTTAAGGAGAGGAGGCAGGAAGCCGACATGGGTTCTATGCCGGGTGCTGCTTTAGGACATTACAGACATTCTCCCTTGTATTGCTCAGCATCTGAGAACAAGTCAGGTGGGAAATGGCAGGAGAGGGTTAGGACCTGGGTCAGCGGGCCCCTCACGAGCCTGTGTTCCTGCTTCTCTACCAGCCCTTCCTCGCCGCCCCAAGAAGATATAGAAGCCCCGGTGGAATTCTTACTGGGTTGAACTCAGGTTCTGGGAGTTGGTATTCATGTAATTGTCCCTAAATGGAGGCTTTCTCTGGCGCGTCCGAACTTGCCCTGGTCTTTCCCAGATGCAGCAGATGATTCTTGTTTGGACATTTCTGCACACAGGGATGCGGTCATCTGCAGCAACCCAGGATAACAGAATTCCTGGAAAAATCCCTGATTTCTTTCTGCCAAACAGTTCTCTTCTGCAGGGAGGAACTGACAGAGGCAGTCATGATGTCAGTTCCACCTGTCCAGCTTGGCCCCCTGAAGTGATGATTATTATTGCAGTTGCCAAGTGGGAGGGGCCTTGGTCGCACCCCTTTCCTTATCCAAAGGAGAAAACAGGCAATCATGAGCCCCCGAGAGATGGGCTGATCCAGGGCACACAGCTGGAGAGGCAGCCTGCAGCAGGACCCAGGATCAGGCCTCGGCTCCCTACCATTTGCCTCCCTGGTCTCTCGCCTCCTGGAGGTCTGTAGATAAGAGACACCCTTCCTGGAAGGACAACAGTTTGGGGACTTGGCAGATAAGGCGGAGTGGGTGTGCCTGGCAGGCCCAGAATAAAAGGATTACCGAGAGAAGTTAGGAATGGACCTTCCTTGAGGTCGGTCCTCCAGATAAGGATACTTTTGAAGTTCGGTTGGCAGGAGGTGGGATCTGTGTGGCAGAGCCTGTCACCCGTGAGCCTTGTGGATGGATGCACCCTGATAGGGAAATCAGCAAGCTCACGATAGGCAGAGAGAACACTTATCAAGGGAGGCGTCTGCAGGGTTTGCTTTGAGGTACTTCCTTCCTGCCCACTGGCTTCTGGAATCTGTCTCCACTTTGCAAATGCAAAAACTGAGGCATAGATAATACTTCTCTGTTTTTTTTTTTTTTTTTTTTTTAAATCCTGATGGAGATGTCATTGTTTCAAATCCTGGGACTCCTCAGAATGTTCAATGCTTCTCTTTAGGCAACAGTTTAATTGAGCGTATACTACAGGCCCTGGGTGTGCTGCCTTCTCAGAATATGGAAATATATAGGACCCTCTCTTTTCCTCTAGGGAACTTTGGTTCTCCTGGCAGGGGAGTTTTGTTTATTTATTTAAACTGTTTATTTTATATTGGGATATAGCCGATTAACAGCTTCGTGGTTGTTTCAGGCAAACAGCTAAGGTGCTTAGCCATACGTATACGTGTATCCACTCTCATCTAAACCTGGCAGGGTGGCTTTAGTTAAGAAATCAGATAATCACAGCAGAAGGTTCGAGGGCAATGCTGGGGATATTGGTTGCCCTAAGCACACAGAGTGTCTCACAGTGTGGACTCGGAGTGGTCAGGAAAGGAAGAAGGGGGCCCAGAGGGGAGACGGGCAGGAGTTCTTCAGGTGAGAGGGGAGAAAAGAGGGATTTGGCAAGCAGAGACCCGATCCTGGAAAGGAAAGTTCATTTTGCCTTTGTGCCGAGGGCAGTGGAGAGGAGACGGCTACCTGAGGTTTAAGAGGATGAAGCTGGCATTTCAGAAAGCTCATTACCCTGACTGATCAGTAAGACAGGATCAGAGCAGGGGCTGAAACTGGCAGTGAGTGCTGATGGGGGCATCAGTTGAGACGGATGGGAAAGGCCCAAGAGAGACAAAATCCCCTGAAGGTGGTACGTGATGAGCTTGGGGGTTTACGGGAGACAGAATTAAGTGTCACCTGTCTGGCTTAAGCACCTGCACAAATTTGATGCCACACACTGAGTTGGGACATGCTGGTGTGTGTGTGTTGGGGAGGGGGTGTGAGATGAGCTGGTGGATCTGGGGGGCCCCTAATGCAGTGGTGGGTGAGCTGCTGAGGGCTGGTGAGACCCCTGCCCAGGGCCCAGGGCACCAGCCAAGGCTAGGTTCTTCCCAGCAGTTGCGTTGAAAGCTCCTGAGACAAGACCTGCCACCTTGTCAGTGCCACCTTGGGGGAGCCTTGGGCCCCTCCCCCAGCATACATTTCTCTTCCCCCAACCATTGAATAGCATGAAGGGGTGTTTTGCAAAACAGAAAAGCAAAACCCCTTCCCTTTGCCTGTCATGTTTCTCTTTAGCTTTCTTGTCTAGTCTTTGTAGGAGGGAGCGATGGGGCTCCAGGGTGCCCCTGCCTGGGCCTGACTCCTGGCTTTGGTGGTGACTAGAAGTATAACCCACTCCAGTGTTCTTGCCAGGAGAATCCCAGGGATGGGGGAGCCTGGTGGGCTACCGTCTATGGGGTCGCACAGAGTCAGACACGACTGAAGCAATTTAGCAGCAGCAACAGCAGTATGACCTCAGTTCCAGTCTGTGAAATGGGTATGATCATAGTAGCTCTGTGTCTTACGGTTTGGTTGTATGGCCGGGGGACTCCAAGTGTAGCACCTGCCATGCCTTTAGGAGGTTGTCCCTCCCCACATACACCGCAATACATGGCTTTCCAGCTTGATGGACTTTTAACACTTACTTTCCTTCTTCATCCTTAACCCAGTGCTTTGAGATAGGTGTCTGTAACTCACTGATATTTAATTTTTTTTTTCAAACTTCCGCTGCATCACTGAAGCTCATCCAGTTCTGCTCTGACCTTTCTTTGTCACTATGACGACTGAGGATCAAAGCCTCTCTTAGGGGCTTGGAATTGTGCATGCGTGCTCAGTCTCCTCAGTCCTGAATAACTCTTGGCGGTAACCTGAATAACCCCATGGGCGGTAGCCTGCCAGGCTCCTCTATCCAATGTATTTCCCAGGCAAGAATACTGGAGCGGGTTGACATTTCCTTCTCCGAGGGATCTTCCCAACTCAGGGATAGAAACTGTTTCTCCTGCATCGCAGGCGGATTCTTTACCACCAAGCCACCAGGGAAGCCCAGGGGCTCAGACCTGCATCTCCTCTGTTCCAGTTGGCTTTTTTTCCCCTGTGTTCTGGGAGTTCTTTTCTATTTTAGTGTCCCGCTTCTGCAGAGGAATGGGCTGAGACTTGCAGCCGGGTGACTGGCATCAGATCCCCACTGGGGGAGTCAGGGGAGAGTGTGGACCTTCACCCTATGGAATCTAGGTCTGACCCAGGTCCAAGCTCCTTTCTGTCTCTTTCAAAATCGGGATCTCACCTGGCCCAGAAGCTCCATCTTCTTCATGGAGGTGTCTTTCAGGTTCTGATATCTGACACCACCCCCAGGCAGCTTTCTCCTCCCCCTGCCTCAGGCTGCCCCCTCTCTGTTGTTCTGGGGTCCGGGACTCCCCTCCATCATTCACTGTCCCTTTGGTAACTGTCTGCTCTTTCCTTCAGCTGTGCGTTCTGTGCCAGCAGCTGGGCATCTGCAGTCTTCAGGCCCCTCGGGTCTCTGTTGGTCTCAGGCCCCAGTGAGACACGGTGCCTGCGTGGTGAATAAGCGATCTCAGGCCCTAGTGAGACACGGTGCCTGTGTGGTGAATAAGCGATCTCAGGCCCTAGTGAGACACGGTGCCTGCGTGGTGAATAAGTGGTCTCAGGCCCTAGTGAGACACGGTGCCTGCGTGGTGAATAAGCGATCTCAGGCCCCAGTGAGACACGGCGCCTGCGTGGTGAATAAGCGAAAGCAGTGATTTTCATTAGTTGTTATTGGACAGCGTTCAGTCCTCCGCTCACCCTTTCCTGCCTTCTCGGAGGAAAGCATGGCACAGCAGTTCCCAGAAGTACGAACCCAGAGGGAATTAGTGCCTTTAGTTTTTATTTTTATTTTCCCACTCAGAAATCTGTCCCCGTTTTTGAGCAGCATTTCTAATATTAAGACCAGTTTTTCATACCCTTTCCCCACTTCTGCCCAGTTCTGGGTTCATTTAACGAATGCTCGTTCAACAGATACATTCCATGCACCTACTATGATCCAGACCTTCTTAGTACCCGGGACACTTCAGGGAGTGATCTGTTGAGCAGGAGGCTGATGCTGTAAGAAGTCCAGTTGGCCAGAAGCAGTGGCAGCAAGGCCTGGAGTCTGGGTGTCCTGGGACCCCGTTCTGCCCAATCCCTCCACTTCTCGGGTCCTTGGTTTGCATGTATGTGAAGTGAGTGGTTAAATATATCTTCAGGGTCTTTTCCAGTTCTGGAATTATTGATTCACCCAGAAACGCTCATCGAGGGCTGGGGACAGTGGGGAGTGGAGGCATCTCCACCATCAGGGAGCTCTTGGCCAGTGGAGGGGAAACCCGGTCAGAGTCAGGGAGGGAGAGCACAAGTGTAGGGGGCAGGGGGCTGGGACCAGCTGGGCTACAGGACTGCAGTCAGGGTGGGGAAGGGGCCAGAGAAAGGTGTGCCTGCACCAGGTCCAATGACAGCAGCTCCTGCCAGGAGCCCTTTTCTCCAGTTATCCTTCCAGACTCGGGGGCCTCGTCCCCACTGTGGGCCTGCTTCTCGAGGTCAGAGCAGAGGGCAGCAGTTAGTTCATCCAGGACTGCTCATACCTCTTCTGCCTCATTCTCAGCTCTGGGTACAGCCGCCGACCACCCAAGGCACTGACGGGTCTGGAATTAGATGACGGAGGTTCTCAGCACGCTCTCAACCCCTTTAGGCTTCAGACCTCCGTCCCAAGTCATTCCTGCTTCCTTCCTATGTTGGAGGCAAAAGATCCCATATCAATTTTCTGTGGCTGCCCAAATGACTATAAACTCAATGGTCTAAAAGCATAGAAATGTATTCTCATAGTTCTGGAGGTCAGAACTTTGAAATCAAGGTGTTGGCAAGGTCGTGCACTCCCCAAAGGCTCTGGGGAAGCATCTCTGTCTCTTCCAGTGGCTGCAGGCATTCCTTGGTTGTGGCTGTATCATCACTCCACTCTGCTCTATCTTCCAGCTGGTTAAGGGCTGGCTGGCAATTCTGAGCGCTTGCAGGTGGACCTTGGGCAGTACCTGCTCATCGCTCCTTTCTGAGCTCTGGGTTCTGGTTCTGGTGGGATGTGAAAGTCAAGTTTAGGCCATCGTGGGGTGTAGGAAGGACTTCCATGGAAACCCCCTGTCTGTTGGATTTGACCTTGTTTCTTCTACCTTCATAGCAGGTGAACCCTGCACGTGGGGACATCAGAGTGATGTTCCTGTCCCTCAGATGTGCTCAGACTCCTTTCCCTCCACCACGTGGTTCCCTGAGCCATGGCAGGTGTGTAGTCACCTGAGCCAACCGAGTCCCAGACCCCCTAACCCCCTAGAAGGGAACCCCCACCCCCACCCCCCATCAGTAGGCTGATGCTGCCCTGGAAGGCTAATTGGAGGTGGACCACCTGACAGTTCCTGGGTAATGAGTTTGTTTCTGGAGGCTCCTGGGACATCACCCCGGATGATTGTAGGTTGTGTGCTTTTCAGGATGGGTATCCACCCACCGTGACGGAGGGAGAGGTCACAAGGAGGGCAGGGCCTTTCCTCCAATGGAAAACCAGATCTGAGGCCTCCAGTGGGAGATCAGGAATGAACTGGGCATGAATCGGGAGGCAGGGTGCTTAATATCTGGTGGGCTTGGAGGAGGGGTTAAGGGAGGAGAGGACCCAGGCATTAGTCCATGAAGCCTAGGTCTCTCTCTCCTCCCCTCTCCCCCCAGCTCCCAGGTCTGCAGGGTCTGCATGTGGCCCTGCCCAGCCCCCACCAGGCGGCTGGATCTGGATGGGTCCAGAGTGTGCTCCATGGTCCAATAACAAGGCCACTTTGGGGAAGGTTCACACTGGCTTTTCCCTGCCTCCACTGAGACGTCTCCCAAGGAAGAGACAGCTTCCGCGGTCACTACCACCCCTTCCATAATGACAAAAAGAAAGCATGCCCCTCTCAATCTCAGGCTCACACATGTGGGCGAGGAGAGGGGCCCACACACGGGGGTCCTGAACTCGCTCAGCAGGGTGGATGGGAGGTCTGCGTGAGCACACGCAGCCCTCGTTTATGGACTAGAAAAGTCTGTGTGCTCAGTTTACCACAGCTTACAGTTACTGACCCTGTGGTTCTGCTCGGGCGCTTCCTTGAGGGGGGCTTCGCAGGCCTGCCATCCCTCAGCCTTGGAGCCCAGTCCTTCTCCGTGTTCTGCTTTGTTCACATGTCTGCCCAGCCAGCAGTCACACAGGAGAGTGGGGCTTGAGAAGCGTTTGTGGAAGAACTGCCTGGCCGATTGGACCAGTGGATTTCACGGTTCTCCAGATGGCAGCTGGGGAGAAGCTGGGGGTCTTTCAGAGCCAGGCGGAGCCTCCTACAGACACCCAGGAGCACATACACCTTTCCAGGGATATCTGCCTGCCTGGCCTCTGGGGCAACAGGCTCCATGCTCAGCTGTTCCTTCCAACAGGTACAGAGATCTGGGGATCTCTGTGGTCCTGGATCTGGGTGTCTCTTGAGCACAGAACTCTGGACCCACTGTAGAGTGGGGTGGGGGTGGCCCCCTTTCAAAAAGAGGAAAATGGGTCTGGGCACAGAATGAGTAGTGGTCTTCACTGAAGACTCTTACCCTCTTCTGTGTTTTGTCTTGTGAGTGACTTAGCTCTTCAGAAACGTTTGTGTGTTGCTGTGAATACAGCAGTTCAGAGTTCCGGAGCTGGGCGCCAGGCCGGCACATGCGACCCCTGTGGTCTTACAAACATACTGTGCACCTTTACTTCGTCAGAATTCATTCTGTGTTAGGGACTCCGCGTGTCCCCATTAACTGAAGACACTGGGAGGTCACAGCTAACCCGGACGATGGTTTTAGTGAAAGCAGACCAGGGGAGGAAGTGGTAAAGGGGTAAAGTGGGTGGGATTTGTACCCCATAAAGACGTTTTCAAACCCTAACCCTCAGTATCTGTGAATGTAACCTTATTCGGAATTAGAGTCTTTGCAGATGTCACTGAGTTAAGATGAGGTATTGGAGTAGGGTGAGCCCTAAGTCCAATCCACGGTGCTTTTGAAGAGAAAGGACACACACACACACACACACAGAGGGACAAAGGCCACGTGAGGATGGAAGCATATTAGACCTCGTGTCTATCAGCCAAGGAGCGCCAAGAATTGCCAGCAAACCAGAAGCTGGAAGAGGCCGGCAAGGATGCTGCTCTAGCATCTGCTGAGAGAGCATGGCCCTGCTGACACCTTGATTTTGGGCTTCCGCCCTCCGGAACCGTGAGAGAAGTGAGTTTGTTGTTTTAAGCCACCTGGTTTGTGGTCACTTTTTAAGGAAGCTCTAGGAGCCTAGCACCGAAGGGAATCCCATCATGTCCCCAGGCAAGGGCTTTCCCAGGCCCCATTTGGAGCTTGCAGTTCTAAGTTTGGAAGTGCACTTTCCTACGTGCCTCTGCTGTTAGATTTGGCATTCCCTCACTCATTCACTCATTATCGTTGGGCAGTTAGAGTGTCATGGGATCTGTCTTGAAATCTGCTGAAAGCTCTTCTTCCTTGTCCTACTCTCCAAATCTCAGCCTATCGTTTGCTTCAACCAGGTGGTGGCCCCATCCTATGGCTCTCTTCTGATTCATGCCTTCCTCCTTGGCTTCCCTGACTTACCTGAAACCTCCGCATCCATCTCAGGGGCAGGCCCCTCCCAAGATACCTTCTGAGACCTCTCAAGGGCTCCCCACCCCCGTTCTGAAGCCCAGCAGGCCTCTGAGTTGGACTAACTGTGGCTCTGGTCCTCAGCCTGGCATCGGTCTTGCATACGTGTCTCCTGCCTGACAGTGAGCGCACTGCAGACGCTTTCTCATTGACTCCTCACGGCAGCTCTGGAAGGGGGGTCCTGTTATCAGCCCTGCCCTGCAGAGGAGGGCCCGAGAGGGGTCAGCCCGGGTCATAGCAAGTATGCCAGCAGATGGCTTTCATACCCAGGTCTGGACCCCACAGGCTGCTCCCTGAAGCCCATTCCTATGGCCCTCAACCTGTGCCCAGCCCCTGCAGGAGGTGGCCCCGGTCCTCACGGCTTAGAGAGGTTTTCATGGATACTTTATCTGTCTAGGGTTGTTTATGACGGATTTAGGAATATCTGATTAAGTGAGCTCTTGAGGGGGTGGATTGTATCTTTACTCGTGGAGAGTCTCTGGCCCTCTGCCCTGGGCTGGCAAAGAGCAGGAGCCCAGTGATGCAAGAGCAGGAGCCCAGTGATGCAGGCAACCAAAGGGAAGACTTAGAGAAGGAGCGGCCGTGGATCCAGGGTGCTGTGGTGTCGCACAACAGAGCCTGGCTCCTGGAACCCCTGAGACTCCAAGATCTGGCTCTGTCACATGACCTTGGGCAGAGTATCTGCCCCCTCGTGCCTCACCTTCCTCACTGTAAAATGGGGATAAGAATAGCATCAGCCCCCAAAGTCTGCTCTGAGGGTTCCGGGCTTTACTGGGGTAAAGTGCAGAGGAGGTTCTTAGCCAGTCATCAGTGTGATGGAAGCTCGGGCAGCGTCTGTTGAGGCTGCTTTAGGAATGGAGACAGAAGAGCAGCTTCCTGGCCTTTGAACAGCCAAGCAGTGAGACCTCTGGGCAAGTCAGAGTGTGGTACACGGTCTACAAATGTCTCTTTTTTTTCAGGCATGGCCAGGCCCAGCGCCCTGGTAAGGGAGGGCGTTCTGGTCCTGGGGCCGTCCTGCAGACTCATCGGCATCTCTTACTGCGCTGCTGGGGCCGAGGTGGAGGCTGCAAGGCCTGGAAGCCTGCATGCTGGGGGAGGAACGTTCATGTTTCACACAGGAAGAAAGGTCGCCGTATCTCCCTTCAGTGGCATTTCACGCCACCCGCAGCTCCTGCCACATTAATCAAGAGCCTGGCCCGGAGCACTCTCACAGGCCCTCTGCGAGGAAAGCTGTGCCCATTTCTCAGATGAGGGTCTGGTGTGGTCCCCCTGCATAAGATACCTGCCTCCTCCAGAGATGCTGGGCTCACACCCTCTGAAGTCAGTGCCCCTCCTGGAGGCTTGTCTGCTGTCTCTGTGGCAGGGATGCTCAGTGAGTCTGCCGACGTGGGGGAAGAGGCTGTGGGTGGCTGGGGGATTTGTAACCACTCCCGGCCCATCATTGTCGCTGTCTGCAATGGTCAGGTGCTTCCTAGTAGTCACTGAAGGGCAGGGCACTCAGCTGGTCCACTCCACTGCCTTGCAGGAAATCACCAGGTTGAGCAGGAGGGCAGGAAAAGCAGGGGAACCCTTTGCCATCTGCCCATCACTCAGAAAGTGCTTGATTCTCTGAAAGGAGCTGCTGAACTATGGCCTGAATCAATGAAGAAAGACTCCTGCCTCCTGCTCCCTCAGGCTCAGGGCTCTGGAGGGGAAATTACTGGTCACTCCCACCCAAATTAGATGTGCCCCAGGCCAGTGGCATGGTAGATTCAGCTTTACAAAACAGCTGTGCCAAGGTCCCTGCCCACAGGGAATCGGATATAATTGTGCTGGAAGGAACTGGGGCATCTGTGCTGTTTGAAGCAACCAGGTGATTTGAATGTCAGCCCAGGTTGAGCTGCATGGGGTCACTTAAAAGTGTGCCCTCCCTCACCACATAGGCACATGTGGTTCGTGAAGACCTCCCACAAATCTGCTAGACAGGAGACTCCAGAATAACACTGATGATGAAAGCAAGGAGTGAGTGAGCACCCGCAGCCGCCAGGCACTGTGCTGAGTGTGTGTACTGCTCTCTGTCTTCATCATGCCTGTCTGAAGAAGGCTCTGGAAAATCCCCATTTTATGGATGCAGAAACTGAGGTCACAAGGGTGAAATACATATCCAAAGGTACAGGGCTGGTAGGGTTGGAGTTGCGCTTGTCCAACTGTGGCTTCATAGTGCTGACTGCTGACTTGACTGCCCCTGCCTATACTGGGAGCGGTGGGGACAGCTGTTCACTGAGATGGCTGTGTGCTCTGGAAATCCTATCTGGATCCGACCCTATAGAAAATGAAAGGTCCATGTGACCTCGAGCACCACATGTAGAAATTGGTCTTCAGTTCACTTCAGTTCAGTCGCTCAGTCGTGTCCGACTCTTTGCGACCCCATGAATCGCAGCACGCCAGGCCTCCCTGTCCATCACCAACTCCCGGAGTTCACTCAGACTCAACTTCCATCGAGTCAGTGATGCCATCCAGCCATCTCATCCTCTGTCGTCCCCTTCTCCTCCTGCCCCCAATCCCTCCCAGCATCAGAGTCTTTTCCAATGAGTCAACTCTTTGCATGAGCTGGCCAAAGTACTGGAGCTTCAGCTTTAGCATCATTTCTTACAAAGAAATTCCAGGGCTGATCTCCTTCAGAACGGACTGGTTGGATCTCCTTGCAGTCCAAGGGACTCTCAAGAGTCTTCTCCAACACCATTGGTCGAGGTTGCCTTTTTGAGAAATATCTCATTGAGGAAATTCAGTATTTAAATGATGTCTAGGTTTCTGAGCAGCGTTTTATGTTTTAGGAGGGTGGATATTTATATATACACAGATCCAGGGGTTTCTATTCCTGTTTGAGTGCCGTGGGCATGGCGGAGAGGAGGAAGACTGACTCTCAGAAAGCTCAGATGATCAGATACTGCCGGATGCTCTCTGGGGACTGGAAGGTGACGTTGCTGATACGTGGCCCCATGGCTGCCTGTATTTTCCATGCTCTGCTTAGAGATCACAGTTTCTTTGTGTTGATCTTCAGATGCATCTGGGTTTGATCATTTCTCATACCTTGAGTGCTGTTTCTAATGCCCTGGAGTTCTGCTCACTGCTTTTCCATACATTAGTGAAGTTTTACCAGTGAAAATCATCATTATTGTGGTCATTTGTTGCACAGATAATGTTGTGATTGCAAAGAACAGAAATGAAATAGAAAAGGAAATCACTAACCACTCTCCCCTTAACCAATCAGATTGTTTTCAGACATCTGATATGTCTGTCCATATATTAACAATCTCTTGTTGTTTGGTCACTAAGTCATGTCCGACTCTTTCAGGACCCCATGGACTGCAGCCTGCCAGGCTCTTCTGTTCATGGGATTTTCCAGGCAAGAATACTGAGGTTGCCATTTCCTTCTTCAGGGGATCTTCCCAACCCAGGGATCGAACCCACATCTCCTGCATTGCAGGTGGATTCTTTACCATGAGCCACCTGGGATATAAGGATAGGTGCCTATATAGTGCCTTGATAAAGACAAAGGTGTAGGGACTATTCTGTAATCTGACATTATATCCTAAGCATTTTGTTCAAGCACCTTACTAATGATCACTTTTAAAAAAAGATCATCATGTTCTAAACCAGTGCTGTGTTGTTAAAAATGAAGGTTCCTAGGAGTTTGCTGTAATACTTAAGGGTGCTCTGAGATGCTTTGTGTGTATAACTCTTCTCTTCTTGGAAAATCCTTTGGACACATTCTCAGCAGAAGGATTACTGAGTCAAAAGGCACAGTTTTATGAGTTTGATGAACACTGCCAAATTACTCTCAAATAAGGTTTTTTGATGCTCTTCCCATCAATATGTGGACCTGCCCGATTCACCACAGCCTCATCAACACCGGGTATTATTAGCTGAAAAAAATTATAATTCAATCGGTGCAGAACAGTTCTCTCATTACATTTATACTTTTTTATCCTTAATGAGGCCAATTATTTTTTCATCTGCTTGTTTACCAACTCTCTTGGGCAGTGCTGATGTTGGCTCCTCCTGCAGCCAAATTCATGACTTTCCATGTGAACGCCTTCAAGCTGAGCCAGTTGCAACTCAGTCTTTACTGAAAATGAGTGAGCTTCAAAATCGAGCCTTTGTGTGAACTGCTGATCAGCACACGGGCTTCTGGGTTTGGACACTGGGGCTGAAACCCCGAGCTCCTCCTGTGTGTCGTGGAGTTCTGCTTGCAATCTGCACTTGCCCCTGTAGTCTTCATGACTTCAGACGTCAGACTTGTTCCCCTAGATTTGTCTTCGGAACAAGGCAAGATTTGTCTTCGGAAAGCTTTGCAACATAGTCTTTCAACTATTTTTGGGCTTCCTAGCTTTAAAAAAAAAAAAATGAAGAAAAGTCTCTCTGTTTCCTGTTAAGTCGCTTTATTTGTGGTGCTGTTTGCGTTTCTAGATAGCTTTCTCTGATTTTCTTACTTCTTCACCTCGCCACATCCTGTGGGGCTGGGAGGCTCCTCCAAGCCCTGTTTAACTCTGCCTGTCTGTCATTGGTGCCTGGCGTCCTCGCCTGGCTCCCCAGCTGGAACCTTCCTCCCTGGGATGGCTAAGGCCAGTTGGGAGATGCCAGGATGGCTATTAAAGAGCCTTGTTGTCCCTAATGAAGAGCAAGGCTTACATTGGTAGGAGAGCCTGCATTCAACTTAGGGGGAATAATTGTATGGGAATTGGAATTTCAGTTTAGACTTAGAGCATGCTAGGGTGAAAAGAAACCTCCTGTCCTCCTCTGGAGCAGGACTCCCACCTGGGAAGTGGGTTTTTCTTAGCCCAGGTTGTGCAAGAAGAAAGTGAGAGACCCCAGATCACTGAACAGGATGGGCCGTCTGCCTGAACTTGAGCTTTACCGCCTCCCTGTGACCTGTGCCTTCACTCTGACACTCAGCATTCCCCTGGAGGTGTGTCTCCTCTGCCTTCCACCTGTGATGGCCCCAGCCTTGAGCTCCCAGTTCAGGGGTGAGTCATGGGCCAAAGTCATCTGTGTTTTCTAGAATATACTGTACTGCATAACAGATAGCTTCTGAGACATCACTCATTTCGTAATTTTCCCAAATAAACTTTATCCCTCACATTGTCTTCATCACTTACTCTTGTTCGCACAAACACCAGGCTCCCATTTATTCCATTTCCCTTGGCACTGCGATCTGTTTCCCCAAGCATCATCCTCAGAGAGGAGGACTCTTGCTGGGTGAGGCGGGTGCCTGGGTGAAGGTGACCCCCGAGATCTGTATATTTCCTAGGAGGACTGAGTCTGGCATCTGGGGTTCTCCCATGTTGATTCTTCCCCAGAGGCTGTTTTCTCAGAATGGAGCCTCTCCCAGATCCCCATCTACTAGGTATCCCGGGCAACTGCCTACAACCTGAACGATGGATGACTTAACAGATCTAGCATCAGTTCTGAAGCTTTGGTTGCAAACACCTCGGTTTCATGACCTTGATGGCTTCCTATGGCTGTAGGATTAAGTCTCCAAACTGCAGTGTGCAGGACCTTCCATCAGTGTTACTCCCCCTGGTACAGGGAAGTCACAGTTCAGATTCATGCTGGTGGATGCTATGGTTATGGAAGCCTTCCCCTGCCTTATGTCCTGGACTGTCCCAGCAGTCTGATGAGAGAATGGTTATGTACTGGGTATCTGATGAGCAGTCAGATCCCAACTGGCTGATGTTAGCACCTCATTTCTCTTGTTTCATATGCCTTCTTAAATTTCTCACTTCTTTAAAGGTGTTGATCACAGGTCACCTTCTCTAGGGAGTTCTCTGTGAGTGGCTTACTTGTCATTTTCGTCGTGTGAATGTTTCTCAAGGACCATGGTAAATGCTTACACAGATTACATAATTTAACTTATTCCAAGTCATTATCTTTCATTTGTTGTCTAGTTGCTTAAGTGTGACTGTCTTGTTCAACCCAATATATCTGTTTATATATCCATTGATCCATTCCGCCATCATTGAATCAGTCAGTGGAGCTCTTTTCCTGTTTTAGGTGCTAAAGAACATAGATGAGGAGTATGTCTGTTCCTTAAGGATCTGGGACTCATCACACATTAAAACAACTACAGATGTTTGCTAATTCACAGCTCTCCTTTGTCAGTCGAAGCCCTGAGCTTGGCCTTGGCATCCTTGTCAATAAGCACTCTAAGGAAGCTGTTCCCCACCAGGGATGGTCTGTTCACTTGCCTGGTCCTGACGCCTTCATCCTGGTGGCACAGGGCCTAATCATCATTCATGAGAACCATCTTGCTGTAGTTGGGTTTCCTGGGAAGCGGATGCTAATATTGTTCTTATTGTTGTTCATTCGCTAGATCATGTCTGACTCTTTGTGACCCCATGGACTGCGGCACGCCAGGCTTCCCTGTCCTTCACTATCTCCCAGAGTTTGCTAAGATTCATGTTCATTGAGTTGGTGATGCAATCTAACCATCTCATCCTCTGAGATGGGATGTTTATTACGGGGTGCCTTTGGGATCAACAACTATGAAACTGATGGAGAAGAAATCAAGATGGAGCAGAGGGAGAAGCTGAGCAGGTAGAATGACTAACCAAGACCCCAGGCCACCTCCCTAGGAGCCCTGGTGCTAGAATGGCCTTTCAGAATTGTCCAGAATTGAGATGAGGATTGGTCAGTCGTTGTTTGAGGGCTCCCTTGGGAGGGGGTGCCACCCTGAGCAAGGCAATGTCTTCAGCCAAGACGGTCTCCAAAGAGGACCAAGAAATGAGGCCATCTTCTGCCAGCATGTTCAGCAGTTGCTTTGGTGATGGCTGGATGGATCGATGTCTGCTTTGTTCACCATTTTATTCCTGGTACCCAGCAGTGACCGAATTTGTTTTCCTGGGCTCCAAAATCACTGTGGATGGTGACTGCAGCCATGAAACTAAAAGACGCTTGCTCCTTGGAAAGAAAGCTATAACAAACCTAGACAGCATATTAAAAAGTAAAGACATCACTTTGCTGATGCAGGTCCGTATAGTCAAAGCTATAGTTTTTTCAGTAGTCATGTATGGATGTGAGAGTTGGGCCATAAAGAAGGCTGAGAACTAAAGAACTGATGCTTTTGAACTGTGGTGCTGGAGAAGACTCTTGAGAGTCCCTTGGACTGCAGGGAGATCCAACCAGTCTAGGACTGATCTGAAGGAGATCAGTCCTGAATATTCATTAGGACAACTGAGGCTAAAGCTGAAGCTCCAATACTTTGGCAAGTTGGTGTGAAGAGCCAACTCATTAGAAAAGACCCTGATGCTGGAAAAGGTTGAAGGCCCAAGGAGAAGAAGATGGCAGAGGATGAGATGGTTAGATAGCATCACCGACTCAATAGATATGAATTTGAGCAAACTCCGGGAGATAGTAACAGGGGAGCTGGCGCGCTGCAGTTCATGGGGTCACAGTCAGACACGACTAATGGACAGAACAACAACAACAGCAACAACCCAGCACACAGCTGGCAACCAGTATTTTGGGGGCTGGAATTGCTCAAACTTTATATAAAGCATGATTAAGTCGTCCAGCAAGTATTGACTATTTTAGCAATAATTTTTGAGCATCTCTTATATACCAGGCACTATTATCGTGCTTTTGGAGTTCATAATCTAGGGGGTTTGGGGTGGGTGGTGGTTCAACTAGGCTTCCTGGAAGAGGTAACATTCAGTCTAGGGGTGTGACTTCCTGGAAGGTGGGCCCTGGCCCAGTGTTGGACCCAGTGTTTCCTTGGCTCCCTAGGAGATGACTTTTTGAGATGGAGAGTAAATGGGTAAGGGATGTTTTTCTCAGGGAGAGAGGGGACTCTCCATCCAGCCCACCTGTCGGGGCACCTGTCCGCCATGGGAAATTCCCTGCTCAGCTCGCGTCCACTGTCCTTTGAACTCCCAGTAGCCTGGAACTTCCCCAGGGGTCCCATTGGCCCAGTGACTTTTGAGTAATTGGAGAGCGGAGGGACCACTCGTGTAAGCCGAGTGGAAACATGTATTTCCTCTTTTGTGAAGTCACCAAAAACTACAGCCCTGGGTAGTTGCTTTTTTTTTTTTCCCTGTATGTAAATCAGCTTCAGCTGTCATTATAGTTCAGGAAGTTGAGACTCTGAGCAAGGAGGGCGAGATGGGATCAGTGAATTTTAGATCTGAAAGCGGCCTAGAGGTTGTGCGGTCCAACCCCTTCCTTTGCAAGAGGCCCCAAGTGGAGAAGGCACTTACAGGGTCACCTAGTGGACTCGGAGAGAGGGGCAAGGCATTTGACTCCCTGTAAAGCACTGGCTGGTGCATTTGGCGGTTTCTTCACAGTCCAGTCTCTGCCCCACGGGCACCAAGATACACTCTGCAGCCTGGCCCACGGCAGGTTGTTTTTATCTGCACGCGTCGTCACCAAATGATCTGAGAGGCTGTTACCGAAAGCGATAGCTTTGATGTTCTGGGTGACAAGACCCAAGTACCGTGGCAGGAAGGGAGGTTTTAGGGGTTTGGAGAATCGAAAACTGTTTACCTTGGGGTTGATTTAATAATTTTACATCTTTGGGGTGGTGAGAGAAAGTTGAATGCAAGTGCAGCTATGAAAAAGCGAGTTTGGGGTGGAGGGTTAGGAAGTAAAACACTGTCAGGCTCCAGGGAAAGCAGCCCAGTAAAGGGTAACCCTCCAGAAGGCTCTTCCTCCCCTGGCTGCCACCACATCCTCTGTTTTGATGGGAGGATTTGCACGGTACTTTACAGTTTACAAAGCATTTTCACAGATACCTGCTTTCATCAACACACGGGGCGGTGCTTTCCAATTCCGTCTGTCCCCACACTTTTGCACCATTTTGGGGGAGCTTGCCTGGAAATCCAGGCATCTCTGACTGCAGTTCCTTTCTTCCTGGGACAGGGTGGGTCCTCACTCTCCTTCCTGGGGGAAGTGTAGGGCTTAGGAGCTGTGTCTATGCTCCCTACCAGCCTCTCCCCTTGCAGAGGTCTTGAGCATGGTTTTCAAGCACCCTGTGCCTTTGTTTCTTGAGCTGTAAAATGGGCAACCTAAGAGACCTCCTGGCTGAGGGCTCTGCCCAGTTCCTGGCGCTGGAGTTAGAGAACCCGGACGGGATTAGTTCAGGTGATGTTCCCACCTTGCTCTCACAGCAGCTCTGCAGTTCCAGGGACCTATGGGCTGGTCTCTTGGCGACCAGATCTCAGCATCCTCAAATATAATGGATGCTGCTGCTCCTTCTGGGTCTTTAATCATTCTGGTCCCTGCACCTCTGAAAACAGGAGGATGTGTGGTGAGTGACAGCTGTGTATGGGGCCATGGCATTGTCAAGCAATCACAGAAAGGTTGATCCTCAGAGCAGACTCTCACCGGAACTGGGTCGATTTCTTTTTCTCCCTGTATATTAAAAACAACATCAAGCAAACCTTTTTGAAGAGGTAAGCCAGTCACAGGACAAAACACAGAAGGGATAAAAGTGTTTTCAATCAGGACCCCTACCCATCCTGTCCCCAGACCCTTTTTTCTCCTCACTGACGACACTGATGTCCCCAGTTGCCTGGGTCCCCCAGAGATCATCTGGATGTTGCTGAAGCTGCTTGAAAAGGAAGGTGTGTCTGTGACCACATCTCCAAACAGGGGTTGGGCATCAAGTATTTGTAGTGTAGAGTGGCCCTGGCAGGAGAACACAGGGAAGGGAGCCTGATCTCAGGCCCCTTGTAGCTGCATTGGGACTGCAACCTCATGGTGTGGGGGGTTGCACCTCAGCTTCAGGGGCAAGATGGGCTCGGTGCTGGCTGCTCCTTGGCCTGGAGTGCCAGCCTCCCTCCTGCCTGTGGAAATCCCGTGGATGCAACCTGGGCTCATCCCAGCTCACTCATGCTCCAGATTAAAACCCAGACAGGAGCCTCCCTCCAGCCTCATTTTCCCACAGTGAGGAAGGAGAATGTTGTTGTTCAAGTCTCTCTCTCACTCGTGTCCAACTCTTTGCGACCCCATGGACTGCAGCATGCCAGGCTTCCCAGTCCTTCACTATCTCCTAGGGTTTGCTCAAACTCATGTCCATTGAGTCAACAATGCCATCCAACCATCTCATCCTTTTTTTCCCCCTTCTCCTCCTGTCCTCAGTCTTTCCCAGTATCAGGGTCTTTTCCAATGAGTCGGCTCTTCACATCAGGTGGCCCCAATATTGGAGCTTCAGCATCAGTCCTTCCAATGAGTATTCAGGACTGATTTTCTTTAGGATTGACTGATTTGATCTCCGTGCTGTCCAGGGGACTTTCAAGATTCTTCCCCAGCACCACAGTTGGAAAGCATCGCTTCTTCGGCACTCAGCTTTCTTTATGGTCCAGTTCTCACATCCATACATGACTCCTGGAAGGGAATAACAGTAGAATTTGCCCAAAGGGTTCTTATGGGGATCAGATGACTCAAGGTGCAGACAACTCTCGCAACGCTGCCTGACATATAGCAAAAGTCAGCCTTGGCCGCACTGGTCCCTGCTGCCTCTGCCCTCTTCCTCACCCTCCCCCTCCGCCGCCCCAGCCCAGCTCGCTGCTGGGTGGCAAGGATGTGGGTCCTCCAAGCCTGGTCCTGGGGCATGGCAGTAAAAGTAGCCACCCATCTGTCTTTCTTTTTCTTGGAGGGAGTGGTGGTGGTTCCTTTGTAGTACCCTGGTGGCTCAGATGGTAAAGAGCCTGCCTGCAATGCAGGAGATGTGGGTCCGATCCTTGGGTGGGGAAGACCCCCTGGAGAAGAGAATGGCAACCCACTCCAGTGTTCTTGCCTGGAGAATCTCATGGACAGATGAACCTGCTAGGCTATAGCCCATGGGATCACAAGGAATTGGACACGACTGAGCAACTAAACCACCATACAGTGAATTGTAACACTTTTATGTCTGGTTTTGGTGAAAAAACCTTGTGTTTTGGGCCTGCACGAATGGTCTGTACTAGACCTTTAGGCCTGTTCCCACCTTCTTGTTCCTCAGCTCTTGGTCATCTTTTACTTGAGTGTGATTTCAGAACGATAGGAAAAATTACAAGGATGATTTCCAGGTCAGGAGTCCCCACACAGTTGCTCACTTCATGGCCGGCTTCCTGTCTCCTGCTAAGAAGCCCAGGGCTCTGCCTGTGGGGTGGGCTGGTCCTGACTGCCATCAGTGTGCCCAGGTGACCTTGCTGCTCAGGCAGCTTCCAGGTGGCTGGGGCCGGCTGCCCGGTGACAAGGTGGCCTTGCTCACAGCGGAGCTAGTGATTAATTATCCAGCGCTGTATGTCACACCCTGTGCCCCTTGCCTTCTCGTTGGAGAAGGGATGATTGTATGGTTCCTTTTTTCAGGCAGTGGATAGGAGTAGACACCCTGGAGGTGTGATGCAGAGCAAGGGAGGTCCCCCTTGAGGAGCTGGGGTCTGGGCTCCCATCTGTCTCTCACTTCCTCGGGACCTTGGGGGGTAGTGGGTCTGCCTGGCACGGGCACTCAGGCTCCCCATTCATCAGGGCCTAGCACTGGGCCCAGCAGTGATGTTCCTCCATCCCAAGTGACATCAGGGAAGTATTGTCAGCATCCCCACGGAAGCCCGTGGTCCCCTGGCTCAGGTTCAAGCGCAGAGCATCTCCAAGAGCCACAGTGCAAGTGAATGTCTGTCGTCCGGACAGAGTGTCAGGCAGGAGGGTCTGAGAGCAGCAGCCCCCTCACCCTTCAGACCCCGGCTCCTGGCCTCTCCCCCACCCCCACCCCACCCCCTCTTCTGCTGAGCTTGCTGGATCCCTGGGAGAAGTGGCCCTGCATGCGCTGTCACCCCAGGCCAGGCCTGTCTCCTCTCCCCACGGCTTGTCTCTCTGTGACAGCCCTGCCTGCTGGCTCTGGGTGCTGAGGCTGTGACCCGCCCACTCTGGCCCCTGGCCACCCAGGCCGCCGCCCCACCATGCTCTGGCTGGTCTGACTCTTGGGGAGAAAGTTAGAAACTTTAGTGCCTTCATTTCCACAGAACATTGCTCCATGTGTGTGGTTTAAAACATTAATTAAAAACATTAATCAGTCTGGCTGCCTCAGAATGAGGTTCTTTTTCTGCAGGAGCTGATATTCTTGTTCCCGCAGGTTCCTTTCGAGGATGGGGTTGGGGGAGCACGCAGAAATGACACTTCAGCCGCAGATTTGCTGTGGTGTCAGGCAGCCTCCTTAGCTGAGCTTTAGTTTCCACATCTGTAAAGTGGGGATGATGGTTGTACCTGTGGCCAGACCTCCTGGTGTCCTGATAAGTGCTCAGTGAGGTCTGGGGGAATATTCCTTAGCAAAGGGTCCCTTACCAAGTGTGCTTGTAAACGGCACCATTATGATGAATTACATGAACTACATCCTTAATATTGGGGTTTTCCAGAGCCCCTTTGCATGAACTCTCGTTTAATCCTGGCAGCATAATGGGGAGATAGGATAAGTGTCATAATCCATTCCATTTCACAGATGAAGAAACTGAGACCCGAGAGTCACAGCCAGGTCTGGAGATGAGTGGCTTTGACTCAAACCTCAGCTTTTCTCATTGTTTGCCTTGGCTTCACTTATTCCCTGAGCCCCCACACTGAGCAAGTCACGGTGGTGAGCTAGGAAGAGAGGAGACCTTATTTTCCCCTCTTATTGGGAGGAGACTGAGAAGTTAGGGCCCAGGCATTGGCTTAAGTTCAGTACTAACGATAACTGACATTTCTGAGGTTCCTAATGTGCATACCATGCCAGGCCAGGTGCTGAGTTCTGCAAAGATTCTCACTAACACAAAGAACAAACCTCGAGGATGAGAAACTGAGGCTCAGAGAACTGGTCACTCGCTCAGGCTCCTCACAGGATTTTTTCAGGCGTAGAAGTGGGGTGTCAACCCAGGCACGCTGACAAGAGCCCACAGTCAACCAGGAAGCCGGGCTGCTGCCTTTTGTGGGTAATGAAGTGAATGCATTTTGACAATGAGGCAAAAAGTGCTTTCCTGGTCAAAATGCTGGAGCAGCGTGGGAGGCTGCCCACGGCTCAGCGTGGATGTGCTGAGGAGGGCATCTTTCTGGGTGCATGGCTAGTCAAGGGAGCCTCTCTGAGGGAGGGGGCGATTAGCCCTCTCCTGCTGGGAACTGGGACTCAGATGGATTAAACTGGCACCTGATGGGGGGAGACAGGAACTCTCTGGGGCTTGCAGAGCTGTTGTAGGTTGGTCTGTGATGCTAACACATCCGGAGGAGGTGTGTGACAACTGGTGGGCCTCAGAGAGGCAACCTGGGTCCAAGGTTTCATGGAGGAGAGAGAGGGACTTGATGGTGGGGCATCCAAGCCACCTGGCCTCCTCTCTCGGCTGGGACAGCAGTGTCCTAAGCTGCTCTGGCTTTCCAGACTCCAGGGCGAATTCCCCTTTGGGATTTGTCAGCCTTCTTTCTCCTGAGTGTGGGCTCGCTGAGCCCCATCTCCTTGATAATCTGGCTGCCAGGGTGTTGGGAGTTTTTACAGGGGCAGGACAGGAAGGAGGTCTGGAAGGGGAAAGGATCACCCCGTTGTCAATGTGATGGTGGATGCCGCACCTTTGAAGGAGAGGACAGGGTCCATGTCTGTGCCCGCCTCCCCCTAGCTGGGCGTTCAGCCCTGATTCCAAGGAACTTAGGAGGTCCTCTCAGAGCTGGTGAACTAGGGGCAGCCCCTGATTGTGAGTTGTCCCTCACCCTGCCCCACACTTTTGGCCTCTTCTTGTAAGCCACCTCCATCAGCAGTTAGGATAAGAATCTCTGGCCAGGCTGCAGTTTTGGTTCCCTGAGTGATGCACAATGTCCACTGATTACATGTTACTACATGACAGTGTTGGGTGCGGATAAAGCTGCAGCCAAGTTAATCTGATATAGCTCCGTGGTTCACAAACTCCCCACCATCCGTGGAATGGGTTGGGCTTCCAGGGACTGGCCGTTCTCAGAATGAAATTGTTGGTTATGTTTCTCCTTCCCTTTTGCCCAGAATTCCTGGAATCAGATGAATGAAAAAGCTTAAGTGGGGAAGGAATGGGACTGCGATCGGCAGATGGAGGCTTGGGAGTCAGGAAAACCTAACCTGACTGTGACCTGGGTGTTTATGTGACTTCTGAAATTGCCACTACCAAGACCAATCTCATAGGATCAAATGGCTTAAGGCATCCAAATGTCCAACACAGTGCTTGGCACATAATTGCTGTTGTTTTATTCACTAAGTGGTGTCTGACTCTTTGCGACCCCAGGTAGCTTGCCAGACTCCTCTGTCCACGAGATTCTCCAGGCAAGAATACTGGAGTGGGTTGCCATTTCCTCCTCCAGGGGATCTTCCCGACCCAGGGACTGAACCTACATCTCCTTCATTGGCAGGCAGATTCTTTGCCACTGAGCCACGAGGGACACCTTGGCACGTAGTAGCTACTCAGTAAATGCCTGCTCTTCTGATGCTTCTCATTTAGCACATAGTAAAGATGCACTTCTTACTTCTTTTAGTGAATGAAATATCTCATTACCAAATTCATTTGTGTGAGCACTGACACTGATAGTTCCCTTTTCTTGTTTATTCTAGAATCTTGTTACACCTGGGATTTTGGTGCCTTTAATCTGAGAAAAAGTACATATCCATTCAGTAATCCAAAAGGACTTGAAACTCTTCTTCTCTGAACTAAAGCTAGAGTATCATGGGATTTAAAGAATCAAGGTAAGAAATTTTTCTCCTCCCGAGCCTTTTGGAACCAATGATGGCCACTGGAATTGGTGATCTCTTGCAACACAACTTGGGGTGTCGTTTCTGACCACTTACTGTAAGCCCACCCTGGTACACAAAACCCAGTTCTCAGGGTTTGTTCACCTGGACCTATTGCCTGGGGGCAATCCCTCTGTCCCCAGCTGGGAAAGGGGTTCACAGTCTCCTGGTGGATACCCCACACTTTTCCTTCTGGCGAAAGGTGAAGAAGCTCAGGCCACCCTGCTGAGGTGTATGGAGCCGGCACCAGGGAGAGACTGGATACGTTTGGTGGGGTTATGTGATCAGGTCAGCAGATCTTCGTGGGTATCCAGATGTAATCTCTTCCTCTCTCCCTGCCTTCTTGAATTGCCTGTGCCAGCTTCCAAGTCTCAGGCTGCCTGTGGGGCGAGGGTAAGAGGTTAAAACTGATGCCTTCAGGCAAACCTCGTTTTCCTGGTTTTGCTCCTCACCTCACTCAGCCTCCCCAAGCCTTGATTTCCTCATTTATAAAATCAGCATCCTATTAGTGCCCCGGGAGGATGTAGGTGCTGAGTGATTTGGGGAGATAAAGTTTACCCTCCTGCCTTTCATGGAGGAGGAAATGCTCCAAAACGGAAGAAGGTTCTTTCTTGGGTTTGTTTTCAATTCATTAATGACACCATTTCAAGGCCCTGCCAGGCAGCAGGCTGTTTCCAAGTCCTTGGTCTGCGGCTCTCTCTGCCTTTCACCTGCCACCAAGTCTGCCTGGGAAAGGGCTGGTCGCGCGTGCATAGCCCCTTGCCCCGAGCAAAGTCGATTTCTCCCTCCACTGGACTGGAGCCGGCCGTTGAAGGCATGCCTTTAGGATGCCATGTGATTTCCCCACCCTTCCCCATCCCCCTGGGAGTCCCTGTGGTCACTGGCGAGCTTGAACTGCTTTACACATCCTGACGCCCCAGGCTTGGGCCTCCCATGGTGGACGCTGACAGAACAAATGAATGAATTATCGAGGAGGAGGGTTTAGAGAGGAAAAGCCGGCGTGGGAACCAGAAGGAGAAAGCTTTTAAAGATTTAGAGCGAAGAGTGAGGTCCGTTGTCATTTTTTTCTTCAACGAGGTGCTGTAAGGAATAAATAGCATGACAGAAAAAGGAAAAGTGAGTCTCACCACACATGGCGAAGCTCTGCAAGGGTGGAGAGTTGGGTGACAGAGTGGACTGGGGAGGAACCTGTTAGGGTCGCGCTGAGGGACTCCCCTCGTTATCTTGCCTCCTGTGTCTCACATCTCTTCAAAGTGCATTTGGAACTCTGACCTTCTGTGGTGTTGAGGAGCCTGTGACCCTCAGTAGGGATAAACACGAGGCTCTGCCCTTCGGTTAAGGTGGGAGCCCTGACACACAAAGGCACTGCCCTGGCTCAGTGGTAAGAACCCACCTGCCAGTGTAGGAGAAACAAGAGATGTGGGTTCGATCCCTGGGTTGGAAAGATCCCCTGGAGGAGGAAATGGCACAACCCACTCCAGTATTCCTGCCTGGAAAATCCCATGGACAGAAGAGCCTGACGGGCTACAGTCTATGGGGTCTCAAAGAGTTGGACCCGACTGAGCCACTGAGCATGCAGGCGCTGCAGATTCACAGATGTCTGGGAGGCCTGGGGAGGGGCCCTTGTTCATTCCAGAGGCTTGCTGCCTCTTGAGACTCTCGGATGGTGCGTGTGAGTAAGAGCTACCTGGAGCTGAGCTGCTGAGCGCTAGAGGAGCCTTTCCCCCTTCAGGCGCTCCGCAGCCCGGCGCACTCACCTCCCCCATTCGCGTTTTTAAAACTGTATTTGGGTGCGCCGAGTCTTGGTTGTGGCACATGGGATCTCTGTTGCAGCGTGTGGGATCTATTACTAGTTCCCTGACCAGGGCTCGAACCCAGGGCCCCTGTGTTTGGGAGCATAGAGTCTTAGCCACTGGACTGCCAGGGAAGCCCTCCCCCAGTTCACTTTTATTTCAAGATCTAATTGCTCATTCTGGTGTCAGAAGGCCACTGAGGAAGGTGCAGCTCACAGGCCTTCCTGTGAAAGTGCTGCACACCTCTTCTGGGCCCTTGAGCACACAACCAGTCCTGAAAGCTTTGTTTCAGAAGCCCACGCTCCCGGTCCAGGCCGTCAGCTCAGGGAGCAGGAGTGTCAGCAGACACACAGCCACCTCGCCCAGCATCCTCCCCGCTCCATGTAGCACCTGCAGGGCCAGGGTGCGCTGTTCCCGCGTCCAGGGAACCGGCCGATGGGAGTTCAGGCACTAGGGCGGATGATCTGAAAGCTGGAAGAACTGTTCTGTTGACGGAGGAAAGGCTTGGCAGGTCTGTCTGGGGGTAATGGGAGAGGAATTTCCCTAGAATTCAGCCGCTGGGAGCAGACAGAGCAGGAATGGTTGCTGAGAATCTGAGACGCAAGGTCCTGAAGGCGTCCCCAGGCAGGGCTGCTCTGTTCTCAGGGTTCCGAGAAGAGCCCAAGCTTTGTGCTTGTGCCTGCAGTCCTAGGTGTTCTGAAGATGCTGCTGTCCTCCAGGGAGCCGGTCTGCCTGCCTCCCTGCCTAGAAGTCCGCTCACCTGGGCTGCACGCCAGCGAGGGCATCCACATCTGTGGGGCTCTTTGCACTGTTCTTGCCATGGAAGAGAAGTACCAATAACCTGGGTTCTACCCCAGTTCCGCTTTCCAGCCCCGCTGTGACCCAGGGCGAGTCCTTTGCAGCTGTCCATGCTCTTTTGCCTCAGCTGTTGAATCTGGCGGAGGAAACGGTCAGTTAGGTGTCCTTGCTGTTTGCTTCTCCCCCACCTCCCTAACCTGTTTGGCTCCCAGACATGTTATTCTGTCTCCTCCCAGCCCCTCCTCGCGCCTGTGCACGGGGTTGCCTTCTTCCCTCTGACCGTGCGTTTTTGGACTCCTCTCCCACCCCCGCCTCCCTCTGGAAACATCTCTTGGCTCCTGATGGATCCTCCCAAACCAGCCCTCTCTGGCCATGGGTGAGAGGGCATTCGAGGGCACCTTCCTGCCTGTCCTTGGACTCCAGCCAGCCCTGGGCTTTAGCCGTAGGGTACGTGTATCAAGATTGCTTCCTTTATTCAGTGTCCACGGTATCAAAAGAACTTCTGACCCACTCGGAACTCTCCCCTTGAAACAGAAACATTCTCAAAACATCTCTGCTGCTGGCCTGTTTTACTATTGCTGTTTCTTGTGGTTTCATAGTGAGGTTTTTGGCTCATTGCATTTGACCTGGTGTTTATTTTTAGTCGTGAAGACAGAGTTCAATTAATGTCAAAACGTGAGGGCAAATGCAGAGGAGGGATTCGTAAGTCTAGGGGAAAATGTGCCTAATTTTGTTTCTTCTGATAACATCTGTCACACCAGCAGACGCTGAGCTTCCTCGGCGCTGCCTATGATGGGCTTTGCAGAGGCAGCGATCCAAGCCACCCCCGAAAACGAAAGCGTTTCTGGGTCTCTTTCACTCTGGTTTATCCAGCAGCTGGCCACAGAGCTGAATACTGACCACAGTTATCATTACGAGTGATAATTATTATAATTAATATTTGAGTAAAGGCCAGCCTTTGGAACCTTCAGTTCTTTTTTTATGAGAAATTTTTTTTTTTTTTTAATGTGGACCACTTTTAAAGTCTTTATCGAATTTGTTATACAGTGTTGCTTCTGTTTTCTATTTTGGGTTTTTTGGCATGTGAGATCTTAGCTCAACTAACACCAAAAAAGTGTCAGTTGCTCAGTTGCTCTTTGTGACCCCGTGGTCTGTAGCCCACCAGGCTCCTCTGTTCATGGAATTCTCCAGGCAAGACTACCAGAGTGGGTTGCCATGCCTTTCTCCAGGAGATCTTCGCAGCCAAGGGGTCAAACCTGGGTCTCCCACGTTACAGGCAGATTCTTTACCGTCTGAGCCACCAGGGAAGCCCACTTAGCTTCCCAACCAGTAATCAAACCCTCACCCCCTGCATTAGAAGATGGGGTCTTAACCCCAAGACTGTCAGGGAGGTCTTATCATCTCCCCCATGGGTTTGGTTTCCTTCTGTCTCCAGAAGCAGCATCCAACTTCCTTGAATATCAGCTTGTCTCCCCGGATCATAAGTGTTTTGAGAACAAACTCCGGGTCTTGCTCCCTCTTTGTCCGCAGCTTTTGGCACCGTGACATGCTTGGGGAATGTCCTCTTAGATTGCCTGCGTTTTTGGACACCGAGTTGGGGTTAGAATGTCAGATATCAGGCAGAGAGTGCTCTTCCTTCAGGGGCTCCCCAGTCTGCTCTGGGATCTGAGAGGAAACAAAGGTCCGCTTGCTTAAGACTTTACAGTTGATAGAAGTTCTTTCTTTCTTCGATCCCATAACTGTTCTCTGAGAACCTGCAGTGCGCTACCCTGCAGAGTGCTCACAATAAAGGACGAAAATCACCATTCTTGCTCTGAAGGAAATCTGGAGACAGAGGCTGTCTTTATGGATTCCCGTTGTTCTCGACCGTGCATTCATGTCCATCCCGTCCAATTCAGATGTCAAACTCTAAACCCCAGTGTGATGGTGTCAGGAGGTGGGGCTTTGAGGAGGTGGCTGGGTCCTAAGGGTGGAGCCCTTACAATGAGATTAATGCTCTTATAAGAAGAGGCAGGACAAGGGAGAGTCCTGTCTCTCTCTGCTCTCTGAGCTAGGCGGGCATAGCCAGAAGACAGTCTTCCGCACCAGGAACTGAGCGGGCTGCATCTTGGTCTTGGACTTCCAGCCTCCAGAACTGTGAGGAATCAATTTCCATTGTTTTCAGCCACCCCGACTGTGATGTCTTGGTATAGCAGCCTGAGCAGACGAGCCACCTGTATTTCACAGATGAGTGAATTGGAGACTCAGAGCAGTTGTGCTGCTGTGAGCGCCCTGCTAGCTGACGGTGGGTCTCACAGAAGCGCATGGATCTTCTGAATCCAGGCCCCTGAACCTGCTTCCCTCCCACCACCGTCTCCCACCACCCCCTACCCCACCCGCGCTGATCTGCATTCATGTCTGGGTTTTCTCTTTGCTGCTTCTCACTGCTCCATCTGTCTTTCCATCCTCTTTCCTCTCCTCCCGTCCCCTCCTTTTCTCTGCTGTCTCCCTTTTCCCTTTTTCCAGCTCTTTTCCTTTTGAAGAAGAGGATCTTTCTCTAAATATTATTTTTTTTTTGGTGAAAGGGACCTGATGATAAGGGGGCTGTGTTCCTGCTCTGCCTGGGGTGGTGTCTGTCTTGGTGAATCCACCTCCCCAGCACCTACTGTGGTGACTGGCACGATATATCCCACCCTCCTGCCCTCCACGTGTCCTTCTGCCCTCCTCCACTTTCCTGATGTGAGCCAGGCTTTGCGCTCATCTATGGGAGACAGCAGAGTAGGTAAAAAATGTCCTGGGGAGAAACACTGTATTCAAACCCCTGTTTGCACAGCCTTGTGGATGGGATGTTTAGGTACCCTCCAAACCCCAGATTCATAGACTGAAGCCCTAACCTTGAGTGCAGCTGTACTGGAATTGAGGGACTAATTAAGGTTAAATAAGGTCATCAGGGTGGGGCCCTGTTCTGATAGGATTAGTGTCTTTATAAAAAGAGACACCAAAGACCTCCTCTCTGTCTTTGTCATGTGAGGACAGGGCAGGAAGGCCACTGTTTGCATGCCAGAGTGAGAGTGCTACAAGACACCAAATCAGCCGGACCCTTGATCTTGGACTTCTCCAGAACTGTTGTGTGAACCACAAAGCCTCTGGTGTTTTGTTACGGCAGTCTGGGCTGACCAAGCCACATGGTGGATACACGCCTCAGGTCACAGGCTGCAGGCTGGTTTGATTGCCTTGACTCCACAGTCTCTAGGGTTGAGATGAGGCTGTTGCCATTGAACCTTCCCAGCTCCTAGTGTTTAAAACTAGGAGCCCAAACCGAGTTCTCATCCTGCTCTGTCTGTATCCTGATATTCAAGGTTTCCCTGAGCTAGGCTGAATTCTTTGTTTTCTCCCTTCTTCCTTGCTAAGACATAATCAGGTATATGCTGGGAGGGATTGGGGGCAAGAGGAGAAGGGGGCAACAGAGGATGAGACGGCTGGATGGCATCACTGACTCAATGGACGTGAGTCTCAGTGAACTCCAGGAGTTGGTGATGGACAGGGAGGCCTGGTGTGCTGTGATTCATGCGGTTGCAAAGAGTTGGACACGACTGAGCAACTGATCTGATCTGAATCAGGTATATATACTGAACTCTCCTGTGGTCATAGCACCAGGTTCCTGGAAGCGGAGGCAGCTCTGGACGCCTGGTCTTGCTTTTTGTGATCCAGTGGGCTGCCTCCCTTTTAAGATGCTCTCCCCATATTATAGAAGAGGGTACCTGTTCATTTCATTAGTCGTTTGTATATTCTACTGGTCAATCAGTTTGCCTCTGAAGTGCTAAGTAGTAGTTATTCTAACAGCTCCTATTAGGCACCACCAATAAGGCCCACCAATAAGGAGTGTGAGTAGTGTGTGTGGAATGATGAAGGTACTGCTACTAATACTACCAGTGATAACAGTAAAAATAATAACAGCTCAGATGTGTTATCCACAGTGTTCCCAGCACTTTACATGTATCATCTCATCTGCTCTTCAGAGCATACAGGGAAATAGGGATTAACTAACATGCCGAAGACAGCAAATGAGAGCATCTCCCCATGGAATGGATACGAAGCACACACCAGCATATTCATGCTTTGTGCTTTTGCACAGTCTCAAGCTCTTTTCCTTTCTAAACTTGAGGCTAATGTTTAGAATCTTTTACTAATGAGAAGACTGTCAGCTAAACTGATGTAAGTGCCACACATCACCAGTAACTCCATCACGGTATGTCTCTTCGTGCCTCTGACCATGTCCCCACACACCACCTGCTCCCTCATGGGACCTCCCAGCTTGGGCTCCAGGTTTTCTCCAGGACTCACCCATCATTTTGTGCTCCCATGGGACCTAGGGATACCTGGTGGAACTGAACAGAGTCTGAGGTCCAGCAGGTTTTATCCTTGGTCTGTAATGGAGTGAATGACAGAACCCCACAAGGTACACAACTCTCTAGCTCCCTAACTGGTTCTGGGGTGCAAGGTGGCTTTCAGAAACCCTGAACTGCCAAGCCTTGGGCCCTTGTTGTTTCTCTGGGTATTATTGCCTGGTCTGCTGAAAATTCACATTCTTTGGCCCCTAGCCGTTTTCTCCCCAGTCTTATCTCTCTTCTGCAGCTAGTTGTAATGGGTACCTTTATGAAGTGGGTACCATTGTTGGATGCAAGGCATCCAGTGGATATTTTTTGCCCTCCAAAGGTGGCAACCATAAGACTAAGGGATCCACCTGTCCCAGCATCGTACAGTGTTTGGCCGCAAGGACTCAGAGGGGCATTTTCCTGCTGTTGAAAAGCAGAGACGACCTGACTTCATTCCTGTGGGAAATGAAAAGTGCTTAGTTGCTCAGTCGTGTCTGACTCTGCGACCCCATGGACTGTTGGCCACCAGGCTCCTCTGTCCATGGGATTCTCCAGGCAGGAATACTGGAGTGGGTTGCCATGCCCTCCTCCAGGGGATCGAACCCAGGTCTTCCACATTGCAGGCGGATTCTTTACCATCTGAGCCACCAGGGAAGCCCGGGAAATCAGAAAGGGGACTTACAAAAAATGTTGGGTTAAGGAAAAGTTTCATGAAAATAGAAGTAAGAGGAAAAAAGAGGAAGACCAATCTGAGCGTCACCCTCTCTGAGCTGGCTTCTTCGCTGAGTACCAGCCCTACCCCTGCTGGAGCGGGAGGGACTTGGGAAAGTGACTGGCCATGGTGGGGATGGGCTGGGGGTGGGTCATGGAGGTGGGGGAGGGACACTGCACAGAAAACAGTAAAGGAGATCGGAGCCTGGGGCTCTGCTTTGCCACTTGCCAGCCCTGGGCTGGGATGAAGGCTTTAGGCGCTTCTGAGCCTCAGTTCCCTGTTCTGAGGACCAAATGACATGATCGTCTGTGACTCGTCTAAGTCACTGAAGATGCTCCACCCACAGGCACTGTGCTGAGGAATTTATTGGCCGTTTGCTTTGGGTCTTTGAACTTCATTCTCCTTACCATTAATTGAAAGCAGAGGACTGGACAGTTGCCCCGGTCAGTCGGTCCCTCCCAGCTTACACATTTCATTTTCATGCCAATTCCCTTTTCAGGCTGATAAATTTATTTTTAACTACAGTCTACACATGAGTTTGAGTAAACTCCGGGAGTTGGTGATGGTCAGGGAGGCCTGGCATGCTACAGTCCATGGGGTCGCAAAGAGTCAGACACGACTGAGCAACTGAACTGAACTGAACTGGCAGTCTATACAGACCATACCTTTGTTTAGGTTCCATTAATTTTTACCTGAAGTCCTTTTTCTGTTCCAGCATGCCATCCAGGATCCTATAGTACATTTAGTTATTGTTTCCTTGGGCTTCCCAGGTGGTGCTGGGAAAGTGGTAAAGAACCCGCCTTGCCAATGCAGGAGACGTGACATGCAGGTTCGATCCCTGGGTCGGGAAGAGCCCCTGGAGGAGGGCATGGCATCCCACTCCAGTATTCTTGCTTGGAGAATCACATGGACAGAGGAGCCCGGCAGGTAACAATCTGTAGGGTCACACGGAGTCAAACACGACTGAAGCGACTTAACATGCACACACCCATTATGGTTCCTTGGGCTCCTTTGAAAAGGTTTTTTCAAACTTTTCTTGTTTTTGATGACCTTGATAGTTTTGGGGAGTGTAGGTCAGGTATTTTATAGATTGTCTGTCTTAGGATCTGTCTGATGTTTTTCTCATTATTAGTCTGAGATGATGGGTTTGGGGAGGAAGACCACAAGGGTAAAGTCACCTTGATCACCTGGCTATGGTACTGTTTGTTAGATTTATCCACCGTAAAATTACGCACCCCCGCCCCAATTCCTCATCATGCTCAGAAGTATGTCACACCTTTGGAATGGGACGTTTTGCTTCACCTCAGAGGTGGAGTATTTAAAAAATTGTCTGGAATTCTCCACGGGAGATTTTTCTCTTCTCCCCTGTTTATTTATATCCATATGGACTGGTGGTTTGTTTGTTTGTTTTAATAGATTTTGGATTCTAATTCAATATGACGTTATGTTGTTGCTCAGTGTTTATCAGCTTTGGCCTTTGGTAATTTCTTCAGCTAGCTCCTGGTCCTTCTGCTATACCCCCATCATTGTAAGGGGATTTGGTTTTGGCTTTCTGATTGTCTGTGTGCATTTCCTTACTTTCTGGCACTACAAGGTGCTCCAGGGTCATCTTGTATATTTCCTGCCCCAGGCCTAGGAGCCGCCGTTTCCCTAAGGAGCCCTGGTTTGCGTTATTGGAACATGGTATTGTTGTTGTTCAGTTGCCCAGTCGTGTCCGACTCTTTGCAAAGAGTCACACGACTGGGTAACTGAATGACAGCCTGGTTTGCTTTATTGGAGCATGGTATTAGAAATCAACAAATGGGTTTGAGATGTGCTCATTGCTGCTGGGGTGTCACTGCTTCTAGGCCCTGGTAGCCGACAGAGCAATGAGATATGTGTGAATGTCCTAACCCATGTGTATACGTATACACATGTGTAAATATTTCCATAGATACCCATCGTATCCATGTTAAGCTAACCATGAATTCATCCTGATGTTCCAACTCGAATCCATAACTACTCCATACACTTTTGGACAAACTTATTTTTGCCTGCATTGTCTGGCAAGAGGCAGTACTGAAGAGTGAATTCTGCAAGTCCACCCGGGCACAGGGCGGTGCCCTGAGAACACTGGACTTTTCCTTTTGGGGCAGCGTGGTCTCATGAACAGAAGTCAAGAGTTGGAGTTGGACCCTCACAGAGACTCAGAAACGCGTCCTGCCTAGAATGCTCACGCACCAGGCTGCTATATGCCCTTCCTGGTCTCTGGGCTTTCTGTCCTTCTGGGAAGCCTTCACTGTTCTCCCTCCCTTCCCATATTTCCCCCACTACATATGTTCATCCCCACACACGCCTAGAGTAGCCTGGGCTTACCCCATCAGAAAAGGACCCACTTTATAAAACTCTCTGCCTGTCCACTCCTCCCAAGTAGACCGCATCCTTGAGGGGAGCACCATGTCCCCCAGGCATTCCCTTGCACAATCCCCCCAAACCAAAGCAGAGTTCAGTTTTGAAGTTGGTTGGGGCAAACAAAGCAGTGGGCGAGACACACATCCTTGCCTTGTGGAAAGTGTTGTTGTTGTTGTTGTTGAGTCCCTAAGTCATGTCCGACTCCCTGTGACCCCATGGACTGCTGCATGCTAGGCTCTTCTGTCCTCCATCTCCCGGAGTTTGCTCAAATTCATGTCCATTGAGTTGATGATGCTATCTAACCATCGGATCCTCTGTTGCCCCCTTCTCCTCCTGCCCTCAGTCTTTCCCAGCATCAGAGTCTTTTCCAGTGATTTGCTGTTCACATTAGGTGGCCAAAGTCATGTGGCCTTGATAGACACAAATGGGAATGAAGAAATCCTCATATAATACAGAATCCCCTGCCTCGTTTACTTTTTGGCTGGGGTCAGGGTCTCAAACAGCTGTCTACAGGGGCCGGGCAGGCGATATAAATAATGATGTGGGCCTGGTGGGCAGTCAACAGGGATTGGTGGGCAACTGGAAGGCGTGAATGGCTGATGAAGAGCCAGGATGTATATTGTGACACTCTGGCCTGGCCGCCCACCTTAGTTCATCATCCTGCCTGGTGGGCTGAGGTCTGTGCCTGACCAATTGTTCCTAAGGTTTTTGACCATCATCCCTATGCCTGCCCAGTGTAAAAGGGTCAGTGCCTAGTCCGTGGTTGCTGATCATAGTCCTGGACAACCGCTGGCCCAGTGTGGCTAGATCTCACTATTCCAGGGAGACTAGAAGCGGGGCAGGTGGGAGGGTCTTGCCCCATTCTGTTCACTTCTGTTCGTTCCTGATTTTCACGGTAGCAACACTTCTTCCCCTGGCAGCGGCACTCGGTCCCAATAGCAATAGTTGCTTCCAGTTTACAGGGTTTTTTTTTTTTTTTGGCCCCCACTCCCTGAACCAGCCTCATTGACTGCTCCAGAGATGACACCCCCAGCTGGGGCTCCCCCGGGCTCCCCAGGCTTCTCAGTTCTGATAAGTCTACCCTATGCCCCATCCCTAAAAATGTGTGCTTGCTCTCTCTGCAGCCCCTACTTCTCAGATACCTCGGAGTCTCCCTCTTGTCTTTTCAGTAAATGGTCCATCCTTTACCTGAAATTCAGCAGGTATGTTTCCTCTTCCCTTGTTGAGCCTTGATGAATACGCAAGGAGTATTTCTGTATTTCCGAGCCTGTCCCTTTGAGGCCCAGACTGCCACCACCACCCCCAGCCCCCGCCCACCGCCCACCTGCAGCCCCGTGCCCGGAAGCCCTATGTCTGACGCTCGCTGCTTGCCCACAACCACGGCCACTCCCGGGGGGCTTGCCGGCGCCCCCTTTCCACAGCCTGCTGCGTCTGGAGGTGATGCTTTGGGTTTTCCATGATGAGCACCGACCGGTCCCCAGGGTGTGCTTGTCTTCTCTGTGTCTACACATGCTCAATGGAAACAGCCTTGTCAAAATAAGCCTGGGCTGTGCTGACAGGGGGAAGTGAGGCTGGCCTGAGGAGAAAACGTGGGCTGGGTGATTCTTGGGGGTTTTCCTCCCTGCCAGTGCCCTGTGCAAGGCTGCCTCTGCCATGCCTACTGGACCCCTGACTCCCCCATGGCCCTGTCAGACCCGAAGATCCCTTGCTCCCTCCCCACGTTAGAGCCATTCACTCAACAGTGTGCCTTCAAACCAGCTTTTCTGCACAATCTTCCCCTGGGCTCTGAACTCGCCATCCTGACCTGACACGTTGACAGCCCTTTTGTCGCCCTGATGCTGAAACTTTATGTTTTTCAGGGCACGATGTGACTGGTTATAAATCATGCTAGTCCTCACGAGCTCCCAGTTGATCACGATCACTGTGATGCTCAACTGTATCCAATGTTGGCCTTTGAGAGCTTGGGAGGACTTACTGGGGTGTGTATTAGTTTGCTTGGGCTGCTGTAACAAAACAGCATGCGTTAGCTGGCCCAAAACAACAGAAATATATACTCTCCTGGTTTTCCAGGCTCAAAGCCTGACATCACGGCGTAGCAGGACTGCCTCCCATCCAAAGGTTCTAAGGAAGAATCTTTCCTTTCCTCTCTCCTTATTGTTCGGTTGCCAAGTCGTGTCCAACTCTTTGCAACCCCGTGGACTGTAGCATGCCAGGCTTCCCTGTCCTTGGCTGTCTCCTGGAGTTTGTTCAAACTCATGTCCACTGAGTCGGTGATGCCACCCAACCATCTCATCCTCTGTCACCCCCTTCTCTTCCTGCCTTCAGTCTTTCCCTGGTGGTGGTTGGCAGTCCTTGACTTTCCTTAGATGGTGGTGCGTCAACTGCAGTTTCTGCTTCCATCCTTACCTGGATTCCTCTCCCATGCATCTGACCTGGATCACCCTTTTCTTCTGAGTTAGGTCCACCCTAATCTGACCTCATCTTAACTTGATGACTTTTGCCAAGATCCTATTTCCAAATTAGGTCACACTTACCAGTCTGGAACTTAGAACGTCAGCCTAACTTTGGGGACGGAGATGTGGACACAGTTCACCCTGCATCCAGGATGTGAAGAAAATATTACAACTATTTTTGTCTCTTTCCTATAAAATGTTATACATTTTATAATAATAGAGCCACTTTCGTGTGTAAGTTATAAACACTTCTGCAGATATTGGGCTTTCCAGATGGTGCTAATGGTAAAGAATCCACCTGCCAATGCAGGAGATGTAAGAGATGTAGGTTCGATTCTTGGGTTGGGAAGATCCCCTGGAGGAGGGCTTGGCAATCCACTCCAATATTCTTGCCTGGAGAATCCCATGGACAGAGGAGCCTGGCAGGCTACAGCCCATGGGGTTGCAAAAAGTTGGACATGACTGAGCACACACACACACACACACATACAGATGCTGGGGGCGATGCTCAGTGAGTGATGAGGACATAGTTTAAAAACAAACCAATCAGGCCACTGGTCTGGTTCATTGAGGGCTCGGCTCTTTGTCAACCTGAGTTGCCGTAACACAAAACCGTAAATTGGGTGACTTCAACAACAGAAAATTTATTTTCTCACAGTTCCGGAAGCTGGGAAGTCCAAGATCAAGGTGCAGCAGATTCTGGTGAGAGCTCTCTTCCTGGTTTGCAGACAGCTACTTTCCTGCTGTATCTTCACAGAAGTGGGTGGGGGAGGGGAGGCACTAGCTTTCTGGTGTCTCTTCTTATAAGTACACTAATTGTGTGGATAAGGGCTCCATTCTTATGACCTGGTTTAACCTCAATCACCTCCGTAAAGGAGGCTGCTCTGAGTTCTCCTGACTCCTGCCATTCCCGCTGCACCTGCCCAGAGGCTAACACAGACCTGACTGGCCTCCTTTGCTCCCACGTTAGGCATTCTGCCAGCTTGTAGTGATGAATGTTGTTGGCAAAGGAAACTGGGTCTTCTTAGGCACTGGTGGGTGGTGATGAGTTGGACCAGCCTCACTGAAGGGGGATTTGGCAGAACCTGTCAAAGTTGTTGTTTTTAATTATAAAGCAGAGATATCAATTTGCCAACAAAGGTCTATATAATCAAAGCTGTGGTTTTTCCAGTAGTCATGTATAGATGTGAGAGTTGGACACTAAAGCAGGCTGGGTGCCAAAAAATTGATGCTTTCAAATTGTGATGTTGGAGAAGACTCTTGAGAGTCCCTTGGACTGCAAGATCAAAACAGTCAATCCTAACGGAAATCAACCCTGAGTATTCATTGGAAGGATTGTTGCTGAAGCTCCAATACTTTGGCCACCTAAGGTGAGGAGCTGACTCACTGGAAAAGACCCTGATGCTGGGAAAGGCTGACAGCAAAAGGAGAAGTGGGTGGCAGAGGATGAAATGGTTTGATAGCATCACCAACTCAATGGATGTGAATTTGAGCAAACTCTGGGAGATAGTGAAGGACAGGGAAGCCTGGCGTGCTTCCCTGGGGGTCGAAAAGAGTCGGACATGACTTAGCAACTGAGCAACAGCAGCAACAACTCACAGTTTACAGTGTGTGCTCCCTTTGACCTCGAAGCCCCCCACCCTTGCCAATGAATCTGTCCTCTAGAGATAGGAAAGTGCATTTCAAGACATGTTTGTGTCAGAGCATTGACAAAGCAGCAGAGGCTGGAGGATAGCTTCACTGAGTAACAGTGTCATACTCCTTAGTCACAGAGAAGAATGAGGTCTTGTGACCTTCTCTAGAGTAGATCTGGAGGTCCTTGGTGCTGGCTTGTCCCAGGACTGATGATGTTTGCCTTGATCTCTTGATGAAAGTGATGTCTGTAGACTTTTCCACCATCAAGTTACTGTTAATCCCTTTGTAATCAGTAAGTATCTTATCAAGAGATACTTTGATAAGTATATAAATATCATGTTTCTCAGTATACTTTTACTTAACTAATCTTAGCCTCCATTGATAATTCTTGCCTGAAACTATTATTACTGGTATTGCCAAACAGCATCTGTTTCCATCATCACTTCCACATTATCAGTTGGAGTTCTAATGTAAGGAAGAATTTTCCTTTCTTTACAAATATTGTATTGTAAAGAATCCGCCTGCAATGCAGGAGACCACAGAAACTTGAGTTTGACTCCTGGATTGGGAAGATTCCTTGGAGGAGGAAATGGCAACCTACTCCTGTATTCTTGCCTGGAAAATCCCATGGACCAAGGGGCCTGACAGGCTACAGTCCATGGGGTTGCGAAGAGTTGGATATGACTGAGAACACACGCATGCAAGATGCATGAACTCATAAATTCTTAATTGGTTACAATGTATGATTACATTTTTTTTCCCTCAAGTTTTCCCAGATTTGACCACTGGGATGCCCTTCAAGTTGGGTTCTATGTCCTTTTGACATCTCTGGATCATTTTTTGAGCTCTGCTTTATTTTCTAGTGCCAGGAGATGTTCCAGGCTGATGCTGTGCTCTCTCTGTCCCAGCCCTGGAGTCCGTCATTGCTTTTGTGCTGTTCTCGCCAGAAGTGCATAAATCTCTGGATTTAATCATGAGGAAATACCAGACAAACACAAATTGAGGGACATTCTGCAAATCACTGGCCAGTAGGAATGATGCCAGATTCAAGAAAACTAAGGGGCGTGATGACTAAAGGCAGTGTGTGACCCTGGGTTGGCTTCTGGGTCGGAAAAAGACATTATTGGTAAAATTTGAGTCATGTCTCTGGGTTAAATGATAGGAGTAGTTAAGTGTTAATTTCCTGGTACAACTTGATCATTATAATGTGGTTATATAAGATATCAATATGAAGATCTGAAAGGCTGTGGACGTTCATTCTGTTTTTAAACTCTTGTCAGTGTGAAATTATTTCAAAGTGAAAGTAAAAACAATTTAAATAGATGCATTTATATATACTAGTATGGAAAGGTATTCATAATCAGTTATTTGAATAAGAAAAGCTGTAGTCTTTTTGGTGTAAAATTAGCCCACCTTTGTCAAAACAAGACAGAGCAAAATAGTACACATGCACCTTTGCACATGAGAGAAATTCTGAGAAGGGTATGAGTTTCCTGTTGACAGACATTTCCGGGAAATGTAATTGGAAGGTGTGAGAAACTGGGAAATTTTACTTTGTGAATTTTTTTAAAAGCAAAGAGCATACTTTAATACTCTAATGGGAAAGTGATAAGCATGTGGTTTGTGGGGAGTGGGGTGCGCTTTTGCACGTGAATGCTTGTTTGATGTCTTCCATCCAACTCAATTTCTATTGTATTTTCTTCCACACACTGTGAACGCCCTGCAACAAGTCTTAGCTCAAGGATACTCACCCGTGTTTTGCCTCATGATCTGCTTTCTCACATCTGATCCTCAGCAAAGCCTGTTGGTTGTGGAAACAAAGGGAGGCTGCAGACCATGCTGCTTGATAGTAATGACAGCTAACTCATCTTTATCCTATGGAGCTGGCAACTGTTCACTCTGGAAGACTTTAGAGAGAACTTTATTCCTAAGTGAATATCCTTCCGGTCTCCCCAGAGGCATATAAATTAGAAATCTGCCAAGTGACAGTCCTAATATTTGCTCCTCTAAGGAGCAAGGATTCGTTAAGTGATGCTGGATATCTATAAAGCTGATTAATTAGTGTACCACATCAGTTTGTCCCAGGAATTTTTAATGATCACTAGGCTTTTATAGTTCATGTAAAATTTCACTTAGATTTATTTGTATGTATAGTTCCTGATGTTCAAGCTGGTTTTAGAAAAGGCAGAGGAACCAGAGATCAAATTGCCAACATCCACTGGATCATGGAAAAAGCAAGAGAGTTCCAGAAAAACATCTATTTCTGCTTTATTGACTATGCCAAAGCCTTTGACTGTGTGGATCACAATAAACTGTGGGAAATTCTGAAAGAGATGGGAATACCAGACCACCTGACCTGCCTCTTGAGAAATCTGTGTGCAGGTCAGGAAGCAACAGTTAGAACTGGACATAGAACAACAGACTGGTTCCAAATAGGAAAAGGAGTCCGTCAAGGCTGTATATTGTCACCCTGCTTATTTAACTTATATGCAGAGTACATCATGGGAAACGCTGGACTGGAAGAAACACAAGCTGGAATCAAGATTTCAGGGAGAAATATCAATAACCTCAGATATGCAGATGATACCACCCTTATGGCAGAAAGTGAAGAGGAACTAAAAATCCTCTTGATGAAAGTGAAAGTGGAGACTGAAAAAGTTGGCTTAAAGCTCAACATTCAGAAAACAAAGATCATGGCATCCGGTCCCATCACTTCATGGGAAATAGATGGGGAAACAGTGGAAACAGTGTCAGACTTTATTTTTTGGGGCTCCAAAATCACTGCAGATGGTGACTGCAGCCATGAAATTAAAAGATATCCAACCTAGATAGCATATTCAAAAGCAGAGACATTACTTTGCCAACAAAGGTCTGTCTAGTCAAGGCTATGGTTTTTCCAGTAGTCATGTATGGATGTGAGAGTTGGACTGTGAAGAAGGCTGAGCGCCCAAGAATTGATGCTTTTGAACTGTGGTATTGGAAAAGACTCTTGAGAGTCCCTTGGACTGCAAGGAGATCCAACCAGTCCGTTCTGAAGGAGATCAGCCCTGGGATTTCTTTGTAAGAAATGATGCTAAAGCTGAAGCTCCAGTACTTTGGCCAGCTCATGCGAAGAGTTGACTCATTGGAAAAGACTCTGATGCTGGGAGGGATTGGGGGCAGGAGGAGAAGGGGACGGCAGAGGATGAGATGGCTGGATGGCATCACTGACTCGATGGAAGTTGAGTCTGAGTGAACTCTGGGAGTTGGTGATGGACAGGGAGGCCTGGCATGCTATGATTCATGGGGTTGCAAAGAGTCAGACACAAATGAGCGACTGAACTGAACTGAACTGAACAGATAGGTTTGTTTTCCCATCTCAGAGCAGATGCTCCTTGACTCAAGAAAGGAGAAGCAATGACAAAAATAACATGTCTTGAGAGCCTACTATGTGTTGTGAGCTTTTACCAATGTTGACTGATATAACCTCCTCTCTACAGTCCAACCTCTGTATTCTTGGGCTCTGCATCTGTGGAATCAACCAACCACAGATTGCAAATATTTGCAAAAAAATTCCAGAAAGTTCCAAAAAGCAAAACTTAAATTTGCTGCATGCTGGCAACTATTTACATAGAATTTCCATCATATCAGGTATTATATGCAATCCAAAGGTGATTTAAAGTATACAGGGGGTGTGTGTAGGTTATATGCAAATGCTACACCATTTTTAAAAAATAAGAATGACTCATTCTGAAATGAGCCCTTTTTGTGTATTTTAGATGAACCAATCAGTAGGAGGCTGGACTGGGTGGTCTGCAAAAGATTTTTCCATTTTTTTTTCTTTTTTAGGGGAAGGGACATGCTGTGCAGCATGTGAAATCTTAGTTCCCCACCAGGGATTGAACCCATACCCTCTGCAGTGGAAGCATAGAATCTTAACCGCTGGATCAGCAGGGTTAAGTGGTGGCCACTGTACCATTTGATGCCAGGAACTTGAGCATCTTCACTTACTAGTATATGTGGAGGGCCTGGAACCATTCCCCCGTGGATACCAAGGGAGAACTGTACTAGGTAACATCCTTTGAATTAATCAGTGACCAGTTCAGTTGCTCAGTCGTGTCCCACTCTTTGCGACCCCATGAATCGCAGCACGCCAGGCCTCCCTGTCCATCACCAACTCCCAGAGTTCACTCAAACTCATGTCCATCGAGTCAGTGATGCCATCCAGCCATCTCATCCTATGTCGTCCCCTTCTCCTCTTGCCCCCAATCCCTCCCAGCATCAGAGTCTTTTCCAATGAGTCAACTCTTCGCATGAGGTGGCCAAAGTACTGGAGTTTCAGCTTAGCATCATTCCTTCCAAAGAACACCCAAAAGTAACCCCCAAAAGGTATGCCTGTAGCTTAGAGCCTGGGGTCTGGTGCAGACAGCGCTCTGTCCATAATGGATGGATAAGGATTTCCTGATTTCAGCTCAGTGGTCATCACCTCTATAATAAAAGCTAATCAAAGAGCAGGGCTGTGCTTCCTTCCTGCTGTCACCTCTTCGACTTCTTTGTGAACTTCCTCTCCCCATTTGTGGCCCAGTCTTAGGATCCAGAGACCTCTTACGTGTCAACAGTGAACCTCTTTGTGTCTTAAGGGCAGGTAACACTTATCTGTTTCCTTGGCATATACAACCAGTGCTTGGTAGCCGTTGTGTACACCTGGTCAGTGTCTGAGTAAGATTTGCTTTTCTTAGCAAGAGAACCTTCTGGGGGGATGTGCTATGGGCTGAATCAAGTTCCCCCCAAATTCATTCATGGAAGTGCTGCCCCACAAGGGGATAGAGTTTGGAGATGGGGCCTTTGGGGCTGATTAGGGTTAGGTGAGGTGATGAGAGTGGTGCTCCTGTGTTGGAATTAGTGCCCTGAATAATAAGAAATGGAGAGAGCTTTATTTCTCTCTCTTTCCCCAGTATATGTGGACACAGTGAGAAAGTGGCCATGGTGCATCCCAAAGAGAGAGGCCTTGGAAGATACTGGACCTGCCTACACCTTGACCTTGGACTGCAGTTTCCACACTTCTGAGAAAGAATTTCTGCTTAAGCCACCCAGTCTATGATATTTTTTTATGGTAGCCTAAGCCAACTGAGATACAGGGTCTAGGGCCGACTTAGCATCACATAGACAAGACTGGAGGGATGTTGAGTGATGGAAGTGGACTTCCATGATGGTTGTCTCCAAATAATGAAAGGCTGAGAGAAAGGCAGTAGGTCAGACTTGTCTTTTATGGCCCTGAAGATCAGAACTAAGATGGGAAAGAGCTGAGACTGAGAGGGATCCAACATCACACTGTATATGATTCTGTAAGGTCCCCATTGGCCCTAAGGTTCCATGAACCCATAATTAATCATTACAAGCAAGAACCATCTCCTCTCATTTGTAGAACAGGTTGCAACTTCAAAACAGTTCATATGTTCTATCTAATTTGATTCATAGAACAACATGATGGTTGATGCCCAGTCCAAGTTTGCTGAGTGGGAGGATGAGTAGGGGGTCCACTGCTTTACTGTGGATGACAGAAGAGGCAGAGTGATTTTTTGACTCAAAAGTAAAGGCTAAGTCTGGCTTGAGCCCCAGTCTCTCCTCAACTTCTTCCAAGTTGGCAATGATAACACCTTCTCTCAGAGTGGTACTTTTCTGGTTTTGTTTTTCATCTTAGTAAATTCTTCAGCATCTATATCACCTTCAACCCTCTTAGTAGCCCTCGGAAACAGATATAATTATTCTTACTTTGCATATGAGAAAATTGATGCTCACAGAGTAAGGGGACTTTTGCCAGGTCTCCAGCTCCTATGGGGCAGAGCCTTCAGTTTGGGGGCTGTGGGCATTCTCTCCACCAAATGCGAGCCCATCATCTTGGCACTGGTGGGCATGCACGGAGTTCTTGGCCACAGGCCGAGATGATGCAGGGCCTGTTTCAGGTTATAGCTGTAGGTGAATTGAGTAGCTAGTCTAGGGAAACAGTAGTCCAGCACTGAAGTCATTTTTTTCTTGTTGTACTCATGCCTGATTCTCAGCGATCTGTCTGCAGTTCCTCCAGAGCCCTGCTCCATGCTCCTGGGAAGGCAGTGGAGTTTCTCAGCCCTGGGTGCATGCCATAGTCACCTGGGAGCTTGCAGAGAACATCAGGACCTGATTCCTTTCGCCAGCTCTCCTAGCACATGCATGTTACATGCTCAGTCATGTCTGACTCTTTGCGACCCCAAGGGACTGTAGCCTGCTGGGCTCCTCCATGGGACTTCCCAGACAAGAATAATGGAGCAGGTTGCCATTTCCTGCTACAAGAGATCTTCCTGACCCAGGGATCAAACCTGGGTCTGTTGTATCTCCTGCATTGGCAGGCGGATTCTTTACCACTGCACTCCTCTGCCCGTGGGATTTTCCAGGCAAGGATACTGGAGTGGTTTGCCATTCCCTTCTCCAGGGGATCTTCCCAATCCAGGGATCAAACCTGTGTCTCCTGCACTGCAGGCAGATTGTTTACCTACTGAGCTACCAGGGAAGCCCTGGCACTGCACGACCTGGGGTTTAATTGGCCTATGGAGGAATCTGGGCCTCAGGGTTTGTAAAAAAAATTTCTTCAGATGGTTGAGAATCAGCAAATTGGTATTTGTGGGCAGATCTGTGCATGCAAGTTGTTGTGATGAGGTGTGAAGGCCATAGTCTGCTTTGTTCCCAGCGTCTGTCTAGCTCTGTGCTGGATGCTTTTTGCTGTGCACAAGTGATTTCATTTCTCCTTCTCTCCAGTTCTCTTGACTTGAGGTCATGCTTTCACAGGATACCATGAAGTCACACTGTAACTCTTGTCCTTGCTAGCTGTGTGACCTTGGGAAGCCAGCTTCACTTCTCTGTGCTTCTGCCTCCGTCTCCTCCTCTGAAACATGAGAATAATACTGCCGATTTCTTCCTGAGGCTATTGTGAGCTTTACCTCGGGGGACCACGCCCAGTGAACAGCTAGGGCTCCATAAGGATGGGTTGTGGTTATCATTGCGGTAACCACATGTTACGTATGTTTATATATCCTTTATGTTTCCTTCATGGCAGAGTCAGCTGCTGCTTCTCGTGTGTAAGCATATCAACACTGTCGGTAGATAGACAGATATTTATATCCATTATAGAATTGGAATGTGCCTTTGTGTCTCTAACTTGGAATATCCATTCCAAAAATGTTCATGAGCACTGCTGAGTGCTGGGGAATGGACAGGAGAGGAGCTGTCTCTGCTCCTACGGGAATTTTGTCTTTGAAGGGGACAGATAATGAGCAAGAGGTTTTAACAGTATGCAGTGAATACTGACCTGATGCTAGGAAAGACTGAAGGCCAAAGGAGGAGAGGGTGGCAGAGAATGAGATGGTCGCCTGGCATCACCGACTCAATGGACATGAATTTGAGCAAACTCTGGAAAATAGTGCAGGTCAGGGAAGCCTGGTGTGCCGCAGTCCACGGGGTCACAAAGGGTCAGACACCACTTAGCCACTGAACAACAGCAAAGCGGGTGCTCTGTGGGGGCAGGTCAGGAAGCCATGGAACTGCTAACCAATGGTCCTAACTTGTGCCTAGTTCCCATGGGGAGGGGTTTCTTTGAAGGCTCAGCAGGTAGGAAATCCACCTGCAATATAAGAGGCACAGGAGACTGGGTTCAATCCCTGGGTCAGGAAGATCCCACGGGGTAGGAAGTGGGGACCCTCTCCAGTATTCTTGCCTGGAGAATCCCTTGGACAGAGAAGCCTGGCGGGCTACGGTCCATGGGGTCGCAAAAAGTTGTATGCGACTGAGCGCGTGGCACACACACTCCATGGTGTGACTCCTCCGTCCATAACTAACAACTTCTCCTGCCGTGTTTCTTTACGTGTCTTATGTTCTTGGGTTTACTGTGATTATTTACCTATGCATCCTCAGTATTAATCTATTCTCATTACCTTGGGCTTCAGAAATGTGTTTTGTTCATTTTTGTACTCCCAGTGTGTTTCACTCATTCATTCATTCGACTCAGTTCAGCCCACACCACACACTGTGAGGATCTGTGTTAAATGCTGAGGTCACACAGATGAAAAGAACTTCACAGAAATCCTCTTAATCTTCTGGGGAAGACAGACGTGTAAGCGGACATAGGTTTGGACCATCGCGGCTGCTATGATTGCTGTTGGTCCAGTGAAGAGTGGGGACCCAAAAGGAGTGCGTCCTTGAAAATATGTGGACCTGTGTCTCTCCTTGCGCCCTGGGTTTTCAAGGTGAGGAATCGTGCCTCCCGTGGGTTTTGCTCGCAGCCTGACGTGTACATACCAGGTGCACATCAACTGCACGGAGAGTCGCTGGACAGACTAAATATCTTTTCTCTGGGAGTTCGTCCTCATCTCTAAACTGAAGGTCAGTTAATGTTGTGAAGCTCTCCATCAGCGTTCACATTTGAGAGTCCTGTGGTGGAGGCTGAAGTGATCTTTCCTCACTGGAGTGACCGAGGAGGTCACTACTAGGAAACACTCTCAGATTCTAGTCATTGCTAGAAGCTGACTAATTATGAGCGGGGAAGTGAGGGCCTTGAAATGCCCCTGTCTGCACAGCTGGCCTCGCTGTCAGATCCAGCCCTCATTTCTGATAACTTCTTTGGCTTCTGTGAAGCCGCCTGGTCGTGCCTGGCTGTGGGCGGTGCTCACAGTGAACTCTTCGCGAGGACAGGCTGGGGTGGGGTGGGGAGGTAGGGCCCCTGTAGGTGGGGAATATGGCTTTTTTAGCCCATTTCAAAGTAACAAAAAGGCTTTGAGAATGGCTGGTGATGCCTGCTACCACATTCGCTTTCTCTGTTTCCATTGAAAGTGAAATTTTGGATGGGGTGAACTTGACCAAAAAAAGAGAAGGTGGACAGAAGAGCTGATGATAAATGCGACTTGGTTATTTCTAGAGTGCCTTGTACTTTTTAGAGTATTTTCCCCCCTGAACTCTTTTTCATCCAGACACTCAGAGCACTTAAATAGCTCTTAGCATGTCAGTAGCTGGGTGTTACAGAAAGAACATTGGGGTTTCCCTGGTGGTCCAGTGGTTAAGACTCTGCATTTTCACCGCTGGGGGCATAGGTTCAATCCCTGATCTGTCAAGGAACTAAGATCCTGCATGCGGCAAGGTACTGCCAAGAAAAAAAAAAAATTAAAAAAGCGTTATCTTTATAAGCTTTCCATGGAACTCAAGAAAATCAACACTTTTCCATCTGTGTAATCTTGTCAAGTTTAATTTACTGCTTTGAGTCTCAGTTTCCTCATCCAAGGGAAAAAAAAAAAAGATGAAAACGTTTCGTTTGAGTAACTCTAGATGCTGTAGCAAATAAGCCTTAACATCTTAGTAGCTCAGCACAAAAGATGCCTATTTCTCACTCTAAACATAGCCCAAGGAGGACGTTCCTCATCAGTGGGTGGTGTTTCTTCAGACACTGATTAGAAGATTCAGGTCTCGTCCAGGTTGTTGGGCCGCCATCCTTCAAGGACTCTGATATCCACCAGGCTGGCAGAGGCGAAAAGGTAAGGTAGAGGGGCCTAGACACCGTGTCCTGAAAGTGGCACCTGGCCACTCTTTTTGCAAGAAGCCGTCTCCTTGGCGGACCTCAGCTGGGACCTCGGTGATAGGCGTTTTTTTTTTTTTCTGTGCCTCTCGGGAATGTTGATGAATGGCTGTAAAAGTGCTGAGACTTTGGGGCTACAGATAAATTTTAGCGAGTGGATGAACGGCAACCCACTCCAGGATTCTTGCCAGGATCATCCCATGGACAGAGGAGCCTGGGGGGCTACAGTTCAAAGGGTCACAGAAAACTGGCCACAAATGAGTGACTGAGCACAAATTCACGAATACAGAATCTACAAATAGCGAGGACTGACTAAATGTATCATCATCAAATGTGAGACTTAGGACCCCCGTGAGCCGGAATTCTGGAGTAGGTTTCAAGAACTGTTTTCTGGAAAGATTTCCAGAAAGCCAGGGGTGGAAGAGTTTCTGTGCAGAGGGTAAAGGAGTAAGTATTTTAGGATGGGCAGGCCACACCATCTCTGTGTCATTGGTGTAACACAAGCAACTGTGAACAGTATAGAACAAATGGGCATGGACGTGCTAAGTAAACCTTTATTTTTGCAGACTGAAATGAATTTCACATAATTTTCATGTCACAAAACTCTATTCTTCTGATTTTTAACCCCAGTCATTTAAAAATGTAAAAGCCATTCTTGGCTGAAAAAAACAGGTGGTAGCCAGATTTGGCCTGAAGGCCAAAGTTTGCCAGCTCCTGCCTTAGACACTGCTAGAAAGGGAAACTTACTAACTATGAAAAAAGTGAAATAATTCAGAACAGGACAAAGGATAAAGTTTAAAAATTCACCTAAAATCCCAAGACCCAGGGATTTCCACACATGGCACCCATGTTGAGCAGGACCATTCCTCTGGGCCTGTAATGAATTTATGCCCAGAGAATATGTTGTGGGCATCTTTCTGTGTTAGTAAGGCTAGATCTCCATCATAAGGGTGATAGCTCACTGTCATCTTCCGTAGCTCGATCATGATTTATGTTAACTCGTTCTTTGCTGGTGTCTTTTAGATTATTTTTTAAATTTGCTATTACAAAGGATACACAGCATGAATTCTCATACACACTGACCACTCAGCTAGGATCATAAGGGAGGCAGAGGTGAGTCACACACATATTCGGCCCTCAGGACACTTAAAATTCCACAAGCCACTCAGGTGACACGGGGTAGTTACCCTGCACAGACAGTGGTGGTTCTCCAAATCAGAGCTCCAGCACTGTGGAGGTTGCGAGTGCACACGATCCTGGTCTAAGTGAGGACACTGGCTCCTGCCTTTCTGGGGCCAGCAGCTGCCTTTTCTTGGGTTGCAGAGGCTCATAGAGCATCAGATAAAGGATCTCAGATGTCATCTCAGAACCGTCCACCTAGAGATGGAAAAACAGAGACTCAGAGAGGTTGAAGGACTTAAGAAAGGTGAGTGCAAACCCAGCTGGCCTCAAATCCAGGTGTCCAGGTGAGTTGGGCTTCCTGACCTTGTATCATGCTCCCCAAGTGCTGTTCTTCTGAACACTGTGTATGGACCTCTCCTGGACCATGTCCAAGGGACCCTGCAGGGCGTTCCAGAGCAGTGATAGGATAGCTGACAATGGGTAGGTGCGTGACACCCCAAAACTCCTGCTGTCCCGTTCATGATCAGTATGAAGTGTGTCAGCTGCCTCCTCCCGGGCACCCACACCCTATTTACATTGGCGGCCATCCTCAGCCAGTTGCCTGTCACCTGTAGATAGGAGCTTGGTCTCTGGTGCCCTCATTTCCCAGTGTCAACTTCGACATGACATGCACTGAGCTGCCGGTATTCTGGGAGTTGGCAGCAATCAAAAATTGGTAGTTTTGTTTCAGAGTAACTTTTCAGCATTCGATTGTGCTTATGCACAAAGATGTTGGCTGTAGCCGTATTTGTAACCGTGAAAAATGAGAATAAGCGCTCAGTGTCATGGAATATGGGAGTGGTTGAGGGAACTGTGGCATGTGCAGAGATTTCATTATTGGCCCACTTAGACACGATGATGATGGTTAATAATGGCTCCGTGATGGAGAAGAAAGACAGGCTGTAAGTTGCTCCCATGCACGGTGATATGATAAGGGAAGACAAAGATGCTGTGAGAGGTCAGAGAAGATCACCCTCTGCTCAGCAGTCATGTCATAATCAAGTGCAGTGTGCCAAGCATCCAGGCTGGGGGGTCTGCGGAGGCTCTCCAGGAAATGGGCAGCCATTTGCCTGTGCCTTGGTTTCCCCGACTCGGCTGGCCCTGGCAGTGTGGCTCTGAGCTGCCATCGTGGCTGCGTGTCATGGTGTGTTCACCACTGCATGTGATGGCACTCTGTGTGCTCACTGCACTGAGAAGTCACAGAGGAAATAAGTCATCAGAGAGATGCCAGGGGGAAGATTCCTCTGAAATGTTCCTGGGGGAAAAGTCTCTGGTCCAGGTGGCAACAGCCATGAAATCGGGGTAAACCAGGGAGTGTCTGCCTGGAGGAGCCTGTTAGTCTTCAGCTGGGTCTCCATTCAGCTCCCCAGGCAGGAGCCCGCCTTCTCCTATCCAAGATCTGGGGGTTCCAGTGAGTGTGTTGCTGAGAGAGACTGTGATAAATGAGAAAGCTTCACATCCACTGGGCTGGTCGTAGGGGTTGAGGGGTCTGCTCTCTGTGGCTCAGGGACCTCACCACCACCTTCAAATCCTCTGGATCTGGCAGCACAGGGGAGGGGCCGATCTGGGAGCAGAGCTGGAGGGCCCTGGAGAAGCTTTCTTGTTCATTGATTGTCTGAGTCTGATTCACGATGATTGTAGCAGATGAGGCATGAGGCCTGGGGCTGAGATTGCAGTTGGTGAAGACTTTTTCCAGGGACGCATGCCCAGCCTCCCCAGAGGACCTGGGGAGGACCCCAGCCTTCTGGGCTGCCCAACTCCCAGCAGTGTGGTTGGTGGCGAGGAGCACCCCATTATTGATGGGTGGTGCTTCCCATCTGCCTGGACCAGCTGGAAGCAGATATGGTGTTCAGGATGCTGAAGCCGCATCCCAGGCAGAGAGCCTTGAAAAGGGGGTTCTAGCACACTGCAGTTTGTTTTGCATTCATTATTTTTAATATCTGGGAAAGTAATTTAAAAAATTAATAATCGCTTTAATTGCACTACTTTTTTAAAGTAATAATATAAGGAAGGGAAAGTAACCAACACCACCATGAAACCTATCCCACCTCTTCCTGAGATAATCCCTGTTATCAGTTTGGGGATTTATTCAAACCCAGTGGTGCACCGTTTGACCGCTCAGGAAGGAATAAAAGCCGTGAATTGTAGGTTTGTTGATTTCTGTGGGGAAATCCTGCCATGGCCATTTTCAGGCTACCAAAGGTTTAAAAACCATTTTGCAAAAATTTTGAATAGTTGACGATTGACTTCCCCAAGGCCCTGCATTCTCACAAGTGATCACTTTCTTCTTTCCTTTGGGAAATTGGAAATTTGTCCTGCACACTGATCTGCATATCATTTGTATTTCCAGTATCACAGACCTCTGTCCAGAGCAGCACCTGCAGTGCAGACTTACTTAAATCCTTTCCTTCATGGAGTGGAGTTTCCATGAAGGTACACTGTGTTACTTCTGGAAGGTTCTTAGAAAGGCAGAGTCTCCTGATCAGGAGTGGGGAGAGGGACAGCATCTCTTAACCTGCAGAGGGGCTGGCTCCTGCGACACTGTCCACATCTCCGACCCAGGGTGTTTCCTTGCAGTTTAGCTTCTGGCCTCTTGTAAATATGGTATTCTAATAATCCACAGGCTAATTAAGTCTGGGGGTGACACTTCCCTTCGCTCCTGTTCATCCATAGGTTCCATTAGGTAATCTCATTTTTCTTCCGGGAAGCCTTTCCTGTTGTTTAGTTGCTCAGTCACACCTGACTCTTTTGTGACCCCATGGACTGTAGCCCACCAGGCTGCTCTGTCCATGGGATTTCCCAGGCAGGAATACTGGAGTGGGTTGCCATTTTCTTCTCCAGGAACTCTTCCTGAACCAGAGATCGAGCTCGAGTCTCCTGCATTGGCAGGTAGATTCTTTACCACTGAGCCACTGGAGAAGCCCAGCATGCCCTGATATTCCCCTACTTCCTGATCATCAAGGTGGCAAAGTGCCTCCTCTCCAGGATTCCTCAGAACCGAGGACTATCATCTGTGATCATGCTTACCATACCTTATAGTTTATTGTATGATGTTTACCAGTTTCCTATTGAGAAGCAAAGAAGCCTGGTAGGCAGAAGAGCTCCCTATTCTAACCCTGGGTGTTATGCCTATGAGTGTGGTACTTCACATGGCACAAGCGACTTTGCACATGTATTTAATGTTAGTAATCAATGGGCCAGTACAGCGGGGCTATCCTGTATTGTGCAGAGAACTATCTCTGAATGGAATCACAGAGATACGTCCAAAGAAGAGTCAGAGAGACTCCAAGTGTGAGAAGGCTTTGCTGTACTGCTGCTGACTTACAAGTGGGGTACATGCATGCCAAGTCACTTCAGTTGTGTCTGACTCTTTGTGACCCCCATGGACTGTAGCCTCCCAGGTTCCTCTGTCAGTGGGATTCTCCAGGCAAGAGTACTGGAGTGGGTTGCCATTTCCTGCTCCAGGGAATCTATCCAACCCACTGATGGAACCTGCATCTTTTATGTGTCCTGCACTGGCAGGCGTGTTCTTTACCACTAGCGGCACCTGGAAAGCACTGGAAGTAGGGACCCGCCTGCAAAGAGAGTGGTGGCCTCTAGTTGCTAGGAGTGGCCTCCAGTCAACTTCCAGCAAAGTAATGGGGCCTTAGCCCTACAAACTGAATTTGACCAAAAACTTTATTTTGGGGAAGTATAGTGGACTTACAGTACAATATTAGTGTCAGGCGCATGATATGGTGATTCAGTATTTTATAGATCATACACCATATAAAGTTGTTGTGAAATAAAAACCACATTCCCTGTGCTGTACATCAGATCCTCTATCTTAGTTTTTTATTCCTAGTAGTTTGTGCCTCTTAAACTTCTTCCCCTGTCTTGCTCCTCCCCCAGCCGTTTCCCCATTGATAAACAGTAGTTTGTTCTCTGTTTCTGTGAGTCTGTTTCTGTTTTGTTATATTATTTTTTCGGGTTCCACATGTAAGTGAAAACATACAGTATTTGTCTTTCTCTTTTCTGATCTCTTTCACTAAGCATAATGCCTTCTGGGTTCATGTTGCACATGGCTAAATTTCATTCTTTTTCACGGCTGAGTAATATTCCTCTGTGTGTGTGTGTGTGTGTGTGTGTGTGTGTGTATCACATCTTTATCCATTCATCTGTTGATGGACACTTAGGTTGCTCCCAAATCTTATTTTAAACTGCTAGATTTGTGCTGATTCACACAGGCAGCTGTAGAAAACTAATACAGAGTCACAGTGGTTGGGAACACACGTTTTAGGCTCTTTTCTGGCTTCCAGAATGTTTGCTCCTCGTCAGCAGACCCTCAGGTCCTAGTGTGCCCCTTGCGCCCAGTCCCAGCCCAGCTTCCGGCTCTCCTGAATCAAGTGATGTGCAGTTTGTCTCCGCTACCGTCCAGTTGTCACCCCTCAGTGGATTTTATCATCACAACATGGGGGTCAGGTCCTGATGTCACTGAGATGCTGCAGTAGCCCCCAACTCCAGGCCTTGTCTCCTCCCAGCCACTGTCTTCCCACCCACCCTCCGCACTGCCCATGGCATCTCCCAGAAGCCCAGCTTGGCTTGCATCTGTCCCTTCCCAGTGAAGGCATGTGTGGTTTTCCTGTTCTCGCTGACCCTGAGGTCTACAATTCAAGTCCTTAGGACAGAAGCGTGCCTCTGCAGCCTGGCCTCCCAGGTCCTGCTCTGTGCATTTGCAGCCTGCTCTTATCCCCTAGCAAGCCCAAGCATTCCCAGCCCCACGTCCCATGGATCCACCAGCCCTCTGGGCCCTGCTCCCGTGCCGTCTCAGCCTTGCTCCCCTTGAGGAACCCCCACTGAGATGCATGAGGCACCAGGTGCATCTCCCCCTTGGATGGTACGTGCTTTCGAAGGACCTTTCTCCCCTGTCCTCCGCCAGCACCTCCTGCACTGCTGGAGATATAATGACACCCGCCACCCTTGCTTACTACCTGGTCATTGGGGTTCCAGAATGACAGGAAAGCAACAGAACCTTGAGGGTCTGTCTCTCCTGTCAGGTCTGCAGTTGCTCATTAAAATACCCCTTAAATGAGTATTCCATGGATTCCTTTTGTATCATCTTAAAATGGATGCCTCTAAGATCTTGAAACATGAAGTATTTGTATCTCCCCCTCCTGGCAACAACTACTCTGCTTGTAGGAGCAGCTGCTACTGAGTTCAAAGATGACCTGAACATTGATGAGTAATATTTTACTATGTATGACTGTCATCAATTTTATAATAATCACTGACACATATTGACCACGTATCGATCATCATTAATCCTCAGGTCATTAAATCTTTACACAGTGCACTGAGGTTGGACTATTAGTATCTCCATTTTATGGATGACGAAACTAGGGCACAGAGAGATTGAGTGACCTGCCCGAGGTCACACAGCAGTAGAGCACAATTTCCCGCCTAGGTAGTTTGTCTTGAGAACTTTGCAGCCGCATCCTGCTGTGTACCTCCCTTTACAGCCACCATTTTGTCCCACTCATCAGAAAGGGGTGGCCATTCCAGTATTCTTGCCTGGAGAATTCCATGGACAGAGGAGCCTCGTGGGCTACAGTCCAGGGGGTCACAAAGAGTCAGACACGACTGAGCAACTAACACACACACTCAGAGGGAGAAATGATTCTGTGTCCCTTGGGTCAACATCATTAACATTGCTCCTGTAGTTGGCTGGTTGTTGCTATTTTTAGCCCTTCACAGGGATGTGAGGCTGGTGCAAGCAGCAAAATGATTCCCACTTCACAGATGTGTCCCACGTGAAATGCTCAAGTCCAGGGTCGCAATCCCACTGAACCCCACTGGGTACCAAGGACTTATGCCCCAGGACTCCTTGCCCCCAGGCTGGAATCTCTTCTTCCACAGGGACAACCCCTGACCCGGCCCCGCTCCACCCCACTTTAAACACTACCGTTCCCACACCAGGCCGACCATAGTAGCACCCTCGACAAGTATCCGCACCAGCCTGAATGGGAAACAATGATGTTCTCTTTAGAATTTCATTTCTGGTCTGTGGATTTTCCATTTGTGAGTTCTTATCCTCTGTTGGGATAGGGAGGTCCATATTTTTTTTCTTTCTTCCCTTTTTTCCCAAGCTGAGGAAACATGAAGTAAGGAGGCGAAATATCTTTCCCTATTCCATCCTAGGGAAGCCCGCCAAAGAGCCCGTCCTGCCAGCGGCTGGCTTGAAGCCCATCCCCGTCCTCAGAAGCCGCGTCCGCTCCTGGAGCTTTAGCCAGCGCCTGGCCCCGGGGAACTCCACGGGGCCCTACGCATCGACGGCTACAGGCAGCCCGACCCTGTCTTGGAATGTGCCCTCCAGAGCACAGCATCTTCTTGGCTCCAGAATGCCCGCTCTGCTGAGAAGCTGAAGACTTCCTATTCCCAGTCCTGCCCCTCCCTCTTCATTGCTTTTAATAACCACGCAGGAAGTTTCTCTCCCTCCAGGAAACCATGGTCATCACACTTTTCAGCGTATGTCTGGATGTTTTCATCAAATCTCCCAGCCCCTCGACACGAGCACGTGAATCACATTTTAGAACAGCCGAGAGCTCTGGATCTAGAGCAGATGAGACTAAAGTTCAAATACGGGGCTAGGCCTTGGTCTGGCTCTCTGAGGCCTCTCTGAGGCGCCTTCAGTTCCGTGTTTGCCAGAGGGGAGATTTTGGTCCCAGCACATCTATTGATAAAGCTGTGTTCCTCGCCTGGGTGCACACACAGCGGGCCCAGGTGTAATCACCTTCCTCATGGCACCCCCTCTTTGGATGATGACTTCCCAGAAAGGGTGGAGGAAGCTGGTGCGAGGAGGTGGGCAGAACATGACACATAATGTGATGAAGCCGTTTCCCACTGAAAAAGTATTACAGAAGGTAGTTCATGACCGCAGTTTTGCTCTAAGGCGCTGGGGCTACACGCCAAGTTCAAGAACTTTATTCTCCTGTGTTTAATGGCGTTGAAGGACAGGCTGGAGTTTCTGGTGGCAGGCAGCACCACCAGGCAGAGTTAATGCTTCCCGCCTCTGCAGCCCTGGGGTCAGACCTGGGCTGGCCCTGCTGACTCCACGTTTACCAGCTCGGGGCCTTTGGACGCTTGAACTTCTCTGTGTCTTTATTTTTCTCACCTGAAAAATGGCGCTAAAAATAGCCCCACCTCACAGTTACCGCGAGGCTTAGATGTGATAATGTGAGCCCAGGTTTAAAATGCCACCTGCCGTATGAAATGTGTGTGCTTGCAAGCACCGTCATCACAGCTTTCCCTCTTTCTTTGTACACCTGGGAGGGTGTGTGTTTGCGTACACGCTTGCACATGGGTTTATTTATGTCTGTTTCCCACTAGAATGTGAATGCTTTAGGGCTTGGAGCACATAACATCTCAGTGAGATGTGGAGTGATTGGACAGCTGCATTTCTTCGCCCGTCTTGGGGAGAAGGGGGTCAAAATGTGAGCTGAAGAATCCCTGTGCTGGAGTTGATGGAAAATGCTATCTCCTGGGCCCCAACCCAGCACCACCGGATCAGGTGCTGGGCATCAGCTGGGATCCCCATCTGCCCTTTTCTTTCTAGTCTCAACCCAGCAGAGGCAGGAGAGCCACAGACCCCTTGCAAAGTGGGGTTTGCTGCCCCTCTTCTCATCTCCAGTTAAACCAGGGCGTGGTGGGGTGGAGATGGGAGGAGGTGGATCAAGGAACATGGAGCCTTTGCTTGCCCTTGAGCCTAGATTTATGGAGCTTGGAAATGCAGGGAAGACTGCATTCCTTTCTCTGGAACTGCTTCCTTCTTACCCACGTGCTCAAGTAGGGCTGCTGGTTGATTCCAACTGTTTGACTCACAGCTATTTGCGCTCATCAGGTATTGGGGGAAGGAGAACATTCAGTGACCAGAACCTGTGTGTGTTCTCAGCCTGCAGGTCCCTTCTTGGGCAGCGCTCCCAGCTGTCACTACCTCTCCTCTTTGCCTGTGCTCTAGTGGCAGTGGCGTAGGACTTAGCACTGGGTTCCAATCCTGACCGGATTGCTTAGCTCAGCTGTTGTTTACTTGCTACGTCATGTCTGACTCTTTTCGCAACCCTATGGACTATAGCCTGCCAGGCTCCTCTGTCCATGGGATCCTCCAGGCAAGAATACTGGAGTGGGTTGCTATTTTCTCCTCCAGGATATCTTCTCGACTCAGGGATGGAACCCACGTCTCCTACATTGGTAGGTGGATTCTTTACCACTGAGCCACCAGGCACTCCCCCTTAGCTTAGTAGCTTTATTTAACTATATGCACCCTGCCTTCTCTCTCTAATAAGCAGTGCGGTGAACTGACTTCATGAGTGGTCCAACTCATAACCCGTTCCCTGTATTTCTGATGCTGGACTCCATCATGTGACTGGTTTTGTCCAGTGAAGTGTTAACAGGTACACTGCAAGGAGAGCTTTGAAAAGCGTTTCCATTTGTGCTACTGGACTCTGTCATCACCACGGGAAGGACATTTCCAGACTGGCCTTCTGGTTCCAGGAGAAGGATGAGAGACACATATAGAACGTAACCAAGGTGCTTTCATCATCCTAATTAAGACCAGCCTAGACCAGCTGACAACCAGTCAGCTCCCAACCCCCTGAGTGAGCCCAGCCAAGATCGTCAGAGCTGCTGCCCTGACCACCCAGGAGCATGGACACTTAGTGCTTATGCCACTGAGGCTATATTGCTATGTGGTAATCTTCGGTGATAGAATGGGAAGTCTTTAATGACTGTTAGATGAGCTGAATTCTGTAAGGGCAGGGGTTGTCCAGTACCATATGCATTAACTGATACATCTGATGTATGATTGACTGATTGACTGATCTGATGAGGATAAATCAGGTATCCTCTCTGTGAACATGACAAGCACTTGCTGTTCCCTCTACACGGAGCATCTCTAATAGACTGGGATCACTGCCATTTCCCTATTCACTTGGTTTCCTATAGGAGCAGAGGTGCCATTAGTGGATATGCATAGAGTAAGGGGAGAGAGAAAGAGGGGTGTGTGTGTGTGTGTGTGTGTGTGTGTGTTGGGAAATAGGGTAGCCATGGTCTTAGTTTGCAAAAGCTAAAGGGTAAGCCTCAGCTGATCTGCTGGGTTCTTTGGGCCCCAGACCCCGGGGAATTCCTGTTTTATTCCTCAGGGGGAACATGATTTGACACAGATATTAGTTTAAGAACCTACCATGGATGAGTTAGAGAAGTGGCTGTCCCCATATTTTGGGCACTTGCTTCCCAGCAGGCCCTTTTTAACCATTCTGGTTTGATTTTTCACAAGACTCTGCAGGGAGGAATTGCCTTTCCTATTTTAAGATGAAGAAACTCAGAGACATCAAATGAATGACCAGGGGCACACAGCTAAGAAGGTGGCAGAGTGAGCTTTTACCAAAGTCCATGGAGATAGTGAAGGACAGGCAAGCCTGGCGTGCTACAGTCCATGGGGTCTGCAGAGTCGGACACATTGAGCGATTGAACAAGGGCTGCCTGACTTCATGACAGCCTCTTTTAAATGCCATCGCACTCTGCAGGGACCTTAGCTGTCATCCAGGCCAGTCCCTTCATCACTTGGAACAGGAAACCTCACCTGGAGAAGGGGTGTGGCTTGCCCAAGGTGCTACATTCTGATCAGGTTACCTGACACCCCTTCTAGGGCCCTCAGGGTTGAGATCTCATTGGTCAGCGGGTATCATGGAAGTGCCTTGGTAAGTTTCCCATGAAGGCATTGTCATTTTTCTGTGCTTCACATCAGCACCTTTAAATGCATAGTATAGAACAGTATGGGCTTCCCTGGCGCCTCATATGGTAAAGGATCCTCCTGTAGTTTGATCCCTGGGTTGGAAAGATCCCCTGGAGGAGGGCATGGCAACCCACTCCAGTATTCCTGCCTGGAGAATCCCATGGACAGAGGAGCCTAGTGGGCTACAGTCTGTGGGGTCACCAAGAGTTGCACACAACTGAGCACCCAAGCATAGCACATAGAACAGTATAGAACGCTGTTTGTGTGCTGTTTCCACCCCACCTAGGGGCTGCCCCGAGGAGCCCTCCATCTAGGCATTGGCTCGCCCATCCTCCTGCCTGCCAGCTCGGAGAGTGAGAGCGGGGCAGGCGCCAGGGAGGTCACGGGCCTTGGCTCAGGCTGGCGCTGGCTGGGCGGGAGGCGGAGGGAACAGCGGGCATAGGCCCTGCTTGGCCAGCTGCCCCGGGCACCTGCCATCCTTGTGTGTTTGCTCAGCGGGTCGGGAGAGGAAGCAGGATGCTTGCCGTTGGGCCCTGGGCGTTCCGGGCCCCGGGGGCCAGCTGCTGGGGCTGGCACCTTCTCTGAAGAGCTGTCTCTAGCCCTCTCTGTACCTCCCTCTCTCAACTACCTGACAAGCAGGTGATAATCTGACCAGCACCTAACGTCACCCTGGGGAGATGGCAGGAGACCTGGGTAGCGTGCACAGAAGGAGCACTGGCAGGGTGCCCGAGAGCTTGGCATTAGGCCCGTTCAGCCCCAGAGGAAGAGAGGTCCCCCTCTGGCAGGGCAGCACTCCAGGCCCCTCCAAGTGGCCCACTTCGTGCCATTCCCAGCCTGTTTTGTGCCACGTCAGCGAGTGTTTGCTGCAGTTCTGGCAAGAACCTGCACTGACACACTGCCGGCCTTGGATTAGACATCAGGAGCGATTTCAGTTCATCCAGAGTCTCAGTATGACTTCCTTCCTGCTAGAACCACGAGTGAGGTTGGTTCCGAGGCCACTTCTTCTGACAAGAGGGTTTCTGCCTTGATAAGTACTTTCTCATACTTGACCTCGCCATGAATCTTCTACACCCTGTGAACGAAGGATTGTTAATAGCCCCATTTTACAGGTGAGGTACCTGAGGCCAAAAGAGCTTAGGTAACTTACGCAGTGCCTTACAGATAGACAAAACAACACCGCAGCAGAGACTGGGAGCCAGGTCTTGCCCTAAAAAAGCAGCCTTCTAATTCACTGTTTAGCATTAGGAGACATTAAGGAAGACATGGGTTTTCTATCCAGGGGCGTTGCACCCCAGTAAAGTCAAGTAGAGAGAAAAGGAATGAACGTTTCCCTGAGTTGCTTTTTGTTTAGGCTCTACCATATGTGGTGTCAGGGTTTCCCCAGTGGCTCAGCAGTAAACAATCTGCCTGCAATGCCGGAGACACAGAGATGCAGGTTCAATCCCTGGGTCGGGAAGATCCCCTGGAGGAGGAAATGGCAACCCCCTCCAGTATTCTTGCCAGGAAAATCCCATAGACCGAGAAGCCTGTTTGGCTATGGTCCACAGGGTTGCAAGAGTCAGATACAACTGAGCGACTCAACAACAATTTGTGTTGTCCCATATAGTCTCTGGAGGCAGGTATTTACCTTCATGTTACCCCCGAGAAGCCAGGGCCCCCAGAGGTGATATGTCTTTCCCCAAGTGCCGATTACTGTGGACATGGGGGCAGAAATCGGGCAGGTCTCAGCCTCCAGTGCCTGCCCCTTCCTCTCCACGTGCCACATGCCTGTCTGCTGAGACTGATGTGCCAGGGCTGGCCAGTGGGGTGAGAACACTGGTGTACCTCCTGCCGGGGCTGGGTCTGCACCCAGAGCTGCAGATGCTCTGCTGGTCCTTCCGCAGGAAAAGCTCTGGCACCAGCCTCCTCTTTATAGCATCCCTGCCGCCCTCTGGTCCAGCCTCATGAATCTGTGATGTGGAAGGACCTTGTAGGTCCCCTGCTCCAGGCCCTTCACTTACCAATCAAGAAGACACTCTGGGGGCAGGGGGGATGGGACTGCCCACATCCCATGGAAGGGATGGCAGAGCTTGGGATGGAATCTGAGACCCTTCTGCCTCCTGGGCCTGTGTGTGCTCTGAGCTCCTTTCCCCTCCTGCCTCCTCCTGGTCTCTCTGTCTATGCTTCCTCTGATCCCTCATGCTCTCCTGAAGGTCACCTGTTGGGACCCTTAACCACACGCTGATGTGTGTGGTACCCCCAGTTCCGTTTATGCTTGATCATCAGCTCCAGGAAGAGCATCAGGACCTCAGAGGTGGGGGCCAGGTGTGGCTGTATCTTTGGAACCGGCTAAACACTGGGACTGTGAGTCGGAGGTTCCTGCTTGGCCTGTGTGCCCGAGGACAAGCTGCCTGTTGTCTCTGTAGTGACTGCAACCCCCCACCCCCCATTGTATTCTCCTGCAACAAGGACTGCAGCTTCCCATGACTGGGTTCTTAGAATGTGCCAGGCTGTCTAGGCCCCCATGGTGGTGGTTTCCTGGGAGCTGGCAAAATGCAGTTAGAAGAGCGTTTTGTTGGGGAGAGGAGTCCTGCATTGAGGGCTTACTCCCACCTTCCAATGTGCTGATGTACTCCCAGCCTGGGACGTTTATTGAGCACTTATTGTGTGCCCGGTACTAAGGCTTGGGGGTCAGTCACTTGTCCAAGATCACAGCTGGTGATGGAGTCAAGAGGGGCGTCCAGGTGTCTGTCAGGTCCCAGACTTCTGTGGCTTCTGCCCTCTCATCTTGGAGAGACCCTGGGATTGTACCTGCACAAACCAGCCAAAGCAGGGCTCCTGTTGTTCTGGCTCATGGCTGGCGTTCAGCGACACAAGTGTCTGGCTCCTGGTGGCTGGGTGGGCACATTGGCCTAGGGGACAGACGGATGAATTCTCTGCAAGGCACAGCCCCCAAGTCCTACAGATCCCTGACAGATGCAGCATGTGGCCTTGAAGCTGGCCGCCGCCACCTGCCAAGGTGCCTTTCCTGGGCCCGGATTCCTGTGCGCAGAAGCCATGACTGGATCCTGCCTACCGCCCGGGCCGCCCGCACCTTGGGGCCTCCCGGTTCCCGCCCTCCTTCCCGCCAGGGCTCCCGCCCAACCAGCCCACAACGGCCTCCTTTTGTTCTCCCGTCTCGGTTTCAGGCAGACCCGGCCAGCCCGGCCCCCCGGCCCCCCGGCTCGCTTCACCCACCCCTTTGAAGCCTTGATGGGCAGCCAACGGAGCTGGCCGAGTGCACACGGCCCGGGGCTGGTGCCAGGGCCCTGGCAGCCCCTTCCCGCCTAGCTGGCTCCCTGGAGCTGGCCGGGCCCAGGCCCCCGCGCTCGGGAACAGGAAATGCCCGGATGTTCGCGCCTTCATCCGGGGCGGCCGGATGGGCTCTGGGTCCAGTTCCCAGGCCTCCTCCGTAGTGAGACTCTCAACCCCATCCCGGGCCCCCTGGGCCCCACAGAGGAACAGGAGCAGCCTGGCCGGGTTCCGAGCTCTCTAAGGAAAGGCAGGACGGGGGCGGGGAGCGGACCACAGGCCTTGGCTCCGGACCTGCGTTGAGTGCCTCTCTGCCATCCCCAGCCGTGGGACTCACCTGCCTTGTGCCTTAGTCTCCTCTCTAAGGCGGAAGAACAGAACATCCTAGTTCACAGATGTCCAGGGAGGAGGAAAGCCGTCCTGTCGTTAGCCCGTCGTGGAGGTGTGCCTGCTAGTTGCTGGGGGCACGTTGTGACTCGGTGGTGATGGTCACTGGGGAGGATGCAAGTGTCGGAGCCCAGGAAGAGCAGGAGACTGTGGGCGAGTCCAGCGCGGCCTACCCCTTGCACTCCCAGGCTCCCGCCCCTATTATTCCTGTTAAACACCCAGGGGACAATCAGGGGTCCTCTGCTCTTTGTAAATTTGAAAGCATCTCCCGGCACCTGCTGCAAGGTGGGCCTCTGTTGGCGGTCACTGAGTGAATGAACAAACCCCGCTTCCTCTGTGGTCCCATTTCTCACGTTTAAGGGCTTTCCACGTGGCCGCCCTCAGCTTGTCTACTCCTCAGGCCAGGGCCGTGTCATTCATTCCAGGGGAATGTCAACAAGCGGACATTTCCCTCTGCCCAGCTCCAAGGCCAGGCCTGGAGCAGGTGTTCAGTAAATGAACACTGGGTTGCAGTAGCAAGGGTCTCTTCGCTGTGGATTTGTGGCAGTGCCCTCGCCACTAACCTATTTTGCCCTCTTTCATCACGGGCAGCGGTCCAGTTCCCCAGGCCTATTGAATTGCCAGCGATCTTCCTACCATCACTGGTCCCGAGGCAGCTTGGACTCCAGCCCCTGCCCACCCCACCTGGGCTTGGCAGACCTGGACCGGTTTGGAACAGAGCTCACGGCTGAGGGTGAAGTCACACCTGGAACGGTTGTAAGACCGGGCACCTCCTCTTTGTGACTCTCCCAGGCTGCATGGCGGGTGGTGGGTAGCTGGCAGGGGAGATGCCTTGGCACCGCTGTACTCTTATGTCTGCGGCCAGCGGGGCCTTTGATGCCCTCCAGGGCCGCCTGCCCAGCCGAGTGCATTTGTGGAAGACAAAAGCTGCAAAAAAAAGCAGCACAAATAACTTTAAAATGACTCAGAGACTGCCAGGGAGCTTATCAACCTGTTTCCTGGGTTTTGTTGTTGGAGTGGGGAGGCCAGGGGAGCGATTCTGGCCTGCACCTTGCACAGGCGCGATGCGGCGTTAACCTCAAAGCTAGCGACCCCTCCCCTGCTCTGTGCTACGGCTCTCTCATGTGTCAGAGGGGTTTAATAAGACCAAACTCTGTGTTCTTGTGAGGATTAGAGGCTGGGAGGAAAGAAGCTGCAGGGCAGAAAAGCAGAGCCCTCTTCTTCCCAGGGGTGCAGAGAGACACCAGTATCCCTCAAATTTCCCTCTAGGCCAGCCTCCCCCCATATCTAGGATAGAACATAACAGAAGATTCCTTTTGTAACTCTGGGGACCTTTGGAAAAGGAGCTTCTGAAATGTCCCTGTCTTGGGGGAATGAGGCCCTTCAGCCATTGATTGACCACAGCATGCAGACTGGGGCCTTGCCAGATATATCTCCAGCCTGGAGGATGGAAACTCAGTTGGGGCTCTGACTTCAAAAATGGCCTCTAAGCAAGTGGATCCTCCTTATAGGTTTGGAGCTCTTTCTCCTCTTGCCCTGCCCTGCTTCACCCAGGGCAGAGCCCCAAGGAATAAAAAAATGCCAAATTCAGTCTCTGACCTCCAACCCAGAGGCTGGTTCTTAAGAACACTGTTTTCTGCTCACTCTCCTTGGGCCCCCGTCCACGCTGCTGTCCCAGGCCAAAGACACGGCTGAGGGTGATGGCTGGGTGGCTGGATTTGGAAGGCTGAGCAGCCATCTGCTTTGCAGGCCCACCTCTGTGCCTCTGCTGAGCTGTGAGTCTGCACCTCTTTTGCCCCAACTTTGGCCTGATAAAAGCAAAGTGCGGAGCCTTGAATGGGGGAGATAGAAACCAGAGACACCCCCTCTCTCCCCTCCCTGCCTCCTCTCTGCACTTACTCTGTGCCAAACATCAACCCAGGTATTTATTTACTTTTTCAAGTGAACTAGAGGTTTATAAAGAGGATGCTCTTTCCCCTGCCAGAACGAGCCTTCTCTTCCTCCCAGAAAAACTCCTATTTATCCTACCATACCCGGCTGCAGAGCCCCCTTCTCCACGAGGCTTTCCTGTCCTCTGGCTAGAGTTGCTGCCTCTCTGCTTAGGTCCACCAGGCCTCTAGGGCTCTGTTTTAGCCCAGGTGGTACTTCCTACACTGTTCTGGTTTATCTTTGTGCATGTCCACCTGGCCCTTTGAAAGGAGCAATGGCAACTCCTTTATTTAACTCAGCATCCCCAGTGCCACAGCGCCAAGCACACGTGGAGTAGACTTGTGTGTTCGAAGTGGGACTGTGTGAGTGGGGACGCCCTCACCTGGTTCAGCCAGGGCTGGGGCTTCAGCTCACTCAACTCTGGAGTGGAGGCTGGAATGACTGACTGTCACACCCAGCACCATCTACAGACAACGCCTGTGACTCCGTGCTTGCAGTTTGACCCTCATTCTTGGCAGATTTGTGTCGGAGTGGAAAGAGCCCAGCCTTAGAACTTGATAGACTCCTTCTTTCTGCTTATCTCAGCTGGTGATTTGGAGTAAGTTACTTCTGCCCCGTGCCTCTGTTTCTCCACCTGTAAGATGGACGTAGGAATGTTTATTTTGCCTGATTTGTTGAATAGAATAGAGATGATGTTTGCATTGCCCTGGTGTTAGCAGTAACTATCATTGTGGTCGTCTTTTCTCTGAAAAGGAGCCATTCTTAGTATCTCTTGGGGGTGAGCGGAGGGACAACAAAAGCATTTGTGGCAAGGAGGCAATATTTGAGGCTTCTCTGGGTTGGTTTTGGGGTAAAGAACCCACCTGCCAGTGCAGGAGATAGAAGAAATGCAGGTTTGATCCCTGAATCAGACAGATCCCCTGGCGAAGGGCAGGACAACACACTCCAGTATTCTTGCCTGGAGAATCCCATGGACAGAGGAGCCTGGTGGGCTACAGTCCATAGTGTCGCAAAGAGCTGGACATGACTGAGCATGCACGCATCCCCTGAGTTTGTTTCTTGTGGGAAAAGTGCCTTCATGAGCATACAGCAGTAAGTCTGCTGGCTACTCCAGCCCTGCCTGGGTTCCCAGGAAGTGGGCAGGATAAGAGACACCTGTTGCTTGCTGGCCTGCTGTGGGAACACATGGAGACAGGGGAACAAATGTTACCCATCAGGGACTTCCTTCTTCCAGTAAGATGCCAACACCTTACACTTTGTTCCTTGAAGATGCTGTTCCTCATAGATGCGGATCTCCTAGTGGAACTTTCTCCTGCTTGCACTTGGGACTCAGGGATGATGTGGGGTCAGTAGGATTGTGTTCCTTCCCTGGACCCTCCCTTTTTCTTCCCAGCCTTCCCTCCATCTGCATTTCCTGGGCACTCACTGTATGGCAGGTACCATGCGGTGTGCTGGGAACATGATGATGCGTGACACATGCTGCAGGAGAAAGACAAGTCCACGCATGTGGTTGGTTCAGTAACAGCCCCCCAAAGATATCCGCATCCTAGAGCCCCCTCCCAGATGATTGTCACTTTCCATGGCCAAGGGGACTTGGCAGTGTGGTGAAGGATCTTGAGGTGGAAAGACTATCTTGGATTGCCTGGGTGAACCCATTGTTATCACAAATGTCTTTGTGAGAGGGAGATTTGACAACACAAAAGGACAAGGTATTGTGATCGTGGAAGCAGGTATTGGAGTGATTCTGCCAGGAGCTGAGGAATGCCCACAGCCTCTAGTCGTGGAAGAGGTAGGGAACGTGTTTTGCCTCCTGGGGTCTCCAGGAGCTCAGTTGGTAAAGAATCTGCCTGCAATGCAGGAGACCCTGGTTTGATTCCTGGGTTGGGAAGATCCGCTGGAGAAGGGATAGGCTACCCACTCCAGTATTCTTGAGCTTCCCTTGTGGCTCAGCTGGAAAAGAATCCGGCTGCAATGTGGGAGACCTGGGTTCGATTCCTGGGTCAGGAAGATCCCCTGGAGAAGGGAAAGGCTACCCACCTCCAGTATTCTGGCCTGAAGAATTCTATGGACTGTATAGTCCATGGCGTCGCAAAGAGCTGGACACAACTGAGCAAACATCACTTTCAACTAGCACTTGAAGACTTCTGGATTTCTGACCTTCAGAGCTGTAAGAGTCTAGAACATGAAGCATTTGTCCAAACATTTACCCAGCTGAACAGCTGTGGGGCCAGCATTCCAGTGGGGTCCCCCGTCCCCATCCTCTCCCTTTCTGTACTCTGCCGCCTCCTGGGAGCAGCTTGCTGGGGCTATAAGAGGCAGTTCAGATGCTTAGAGGAAAACACAAAGAATGTGACGTACAGGGGACCTTGCCTATTTATACTAATTAAATGAGGAAACAATTTAAACATCAGCATCCTTTGCTGTGATGAGGCCGGAGGAGAGCAGGTACACATTTATGCTGCTGTGGCAGTTGGCAGAACGCAGGAGTGGGTTTCCTTAGCAGTGTGCACAAATGGCCTTGATGGTGTCTGTGTATTTTCGTTCTATTACCTCATTTCTCAGTTTTATCCTAAGGGGATAATCCAAAGAAAGAAAAAAAAAAAGCACTCATTTGTGAAAATGTCCATTAAACCATGATTTTTTTTTTTTTTACTTTGGATTATAGAAAATTTCAGACATCCAGGAAAGTAGAGAGAATAGTATAATGAACACCCATTTACCTATTTAACAATTATAAACATTTGTTTTATTTACTTCATCTTTTTCTAATATATTTTAAAATAAATTATAGACATCATGATATCTCACTTCCATATACCTCAGGTAACTTCAGTTTAGGGCAATAAAAAGTGGAAACCAAATGATTAAATTGAGAATGGTTAAATCCACTATGATTATCTACCTAGCATAATATTATGAGATCTTTAAAATGATCATTCTTGAAGTTCCCATTACAGGCTGTCTTAGGACTCTACACTTTCCCTTTATATGACTTGCCATGCTTTGTAATCATTTAATTACCTGATTATCAAATTAATGTCTGTTTCCCCACTCATTTCATGGGGACAGTGCCCATTTTGCTCACCACTTTTTTCTTGACTGCCCGGCAGGGTGCCTGGTTCATATCAGGTGCAAAATAAAATTGGTTGACTAGATGCCACCTGAGCATTTTTAGATCCTTGAAATAACATGCTGAGTGATGCAAGCAAAGCACATCATCTCGTATGTGCACGATGTGAAAATGAAAATGCGGGTGCATACAGATGACTTCCAGAAGGCAGCACTGGGAATTTCATGTGTTTCTGCCTGCACGTTGGGACAGGCAGGTGAGATTTGTTCCTCCTGCTTTATTTACCTCCATGTGGCGGTCCTGCCCTCTCTGTCATCAGGAGGTACCCGCTGTCCTGCATCCCGTGTGCTTGGTGCAGTCCAGGAGAAGAGGTTCATCCACATGGAGTAGGAAGACTTGGTTTTGAAGCTGACACTCTCCTTTACCCACTACAGGACACTGAGCAATCCCTGAATCTCTCCGAGCTTAGTTCCTTCAAGCTGAATAGGTGATCATGGTACCTGGCCCTCTGTCTTTTTCTAATTAGATGAAATAAGGATGGCTCATGGAGGGGAGAGCACCCTGTACTGTGTTCCCAAGGTAGCTTCTCCCCATCCTCCTCCACCATGACATCTCAGCCCCTGGCACTCAGAGGAACCCTGCCACTGCCCCCATGCCCTCTGGATGGAGGAGTGAGAGGCTGCCCAGAGGTGCACAGTGCGGTCAGGGTTCTTCGGTGTCCGTCTGAAAATCCCTGTTGACCATAAACGGGAAGGTGACAGCTATATAACTTGGAGTGTTTTCACTGTGCTCAGTCATCCCGCTAATTGATGGGTCCATCAGTCATCCAGTGGTGTTTACTGAGTGCTTACTCCATACTGATTGCATATTCATTAACTTTCGGTGACTGTTGAACGCACCCAGACTCTGGCACTAGAATCTCTGATGGGGGTTTTCCAGGTAGCTCAGGGGTATATAAAGAATCCATCTGCCAATGCAGGAGACGCAGGAAACGTGGATTTGATCCCTGGGCCAGGAAGATCCCCTGGAGGAGGGCATGGCAACCCACTCCAGTATTCTTGCCTGGAGGATCCCATGGACAGAGAAGCCTGGCAGGCTACAGTCCAGGGGGTTGCAAAGAGTCAGACATGACATAGCACGCACCATGGAAGAAGTTCCCTTTGAGCTCCAGGGCTCTCCAGGAGTCTCCTTCCTGTCTTCTCCCCATGCAGACTTGAGCAGCATTATTGCTCAACACTTACTTATTCAGCACTTTCCACACACCCTGTGCTCCCCTGGGCATGAAGATGCTACAAGGAGGGCCTGTGATCATGGGGAATATGCTGGTGATAAATTGGAGCCTGGGAAAGAAATCAGAGAATTACCAGTGGTGGTACCTGCTAAGAGGGGCTGCAGCCCAATTCATGGGCTCAAGGGTGATAGTCTCTGGAATTACAGGACCCTGTTAGTAATCAAGACACCCTCTCATCAGCCCTGCCTTCCTGCTCAGTCCTAGTTCAGCCCCTTTCAGGATCATTTCCATGTATTCATAAACAGTTCCCATCAGTTGCCTTGTCGGGGGCAAACTCCTTTATTGTTTAGAAGAACAAGCTCTGGAGCAGGCCATGTCCCACTCACTGAGAGTCTCCCTGGGTGCAGTGGCGGAAGGCCCCACAAGGACCTGGAACCTGGCCTAGCTGATGAAACACCTGCAGTATCTAGGCAGGCCCTCGGAAGTCTGCCCAAGTTCTAGAGGATGAAGGATGGCAGTTGCTCTGTCCCTCCCCCAGAGTCTTCAGACAAGGGCTCAGAGGGAGAGGGACTCAGGATGGTGGGGAGGGAGAATGAGTTCCTTGGCCCCGCCGCCCACTTGGCACCATGCCCCGCCCCCGCTCTGGCCCATCGGGAGGCTTTCTTCCTCCTGGCCACGGTCAGATACCACATCTTCTTTCTGTCTTTGTTCTTTGGCTTTCTCCGGCCATGGCTGCAGATGTGTGAAACGGTAGCCCTTGGCAGCGTGCTCTTAGAAGATGCCGCGCACCTGCATGAGTTCTCACCCGGCACCACCACCCCCACCTCTTACCTGGATGCCACCTAATTCTTCTTTTACAACATGATTCAGAGAATAATCCACGCCAGCTGCCTTAGGAGGCCTTTCAAAGATGCACACCCCAGCTAGCACCCTCCTCTATTTTAGTTAATATCCTTCGGCTCCCCGGGCAGCCTCCCAGTATGGTCCTCAAGATAATGCCCTAATGGTCATTACTTGGCTTCTGAGGCCCTGGTGGGTGCTGGCTGGGCTTCAGGAAATGACCTAGCAGGATACCGAGAGCTGGGCAGGCCCCCACCCCCGCCCTGGGGAGAAATGTGGTCCAGCCACAAAGATCAGGAAAGACTCAAAGATGAAATAGTTCTGAGGGGGTCATAGAACGGATGTTGGCTCTTGCTCTATCAAGATAGGGCCGTTGGAGGCTTCAGAGCAGATCTGACTTGTGTTTTAACTAAATCCTTCTAGTTTCTGTGCTGGCAATGGACTGAAAATGACAAAGACAGAAGCAGATGAACCAGTTAAGAGGCTACTGCAGAAATCCAGGGGCAGGATGATGGTGACTGTGGTCACAGAGGATGCTGTGAGAAGGGATCAGTTATGACTGTATCATGAAGATGGAATTTGCCGGTGGATTGGATGCAGGGTATCAGATAAAGGGTGATCGCAAGATTTTCCCTTGAACAAGTAGAGAATGAAGTTTCCATTTATTCATAAGGAGGATCAGTGGGTGAGTGTGGTGGGTAGGGATGGTTTCATGCTTGAGATATTAGTCGGACATTAGACATAAAGGTGGAGATATTCAGGGAGCAGCTGGGTGTATGAATCTGCAGTGTGAAGGTTAATTTCACATCAGCTTAACTAGGTATCCAGCCGTTTGATCAGTTTAGATATCACTGTGAAGGTGTCTTTTGGATGGCATTAACATCTATATCAATAGACTCTGAGGGAAGCAGATTACCCTCCCTGATGTGGGTAGGCCACATCTAATCAGTGACGGCCCCAAGGGAAAAAGACCGAAAACCTCCAAAGAAGTGGGGATTCGGCCTCCAGACAGCCTTTAGACTTGAGCTGCAGCATGTCCTCTTCCCTGGGTCTCCATCCTGCTTGCCCACCCTGCAGATTTTGGATTTGCCAGCCTCCACAATGAATGTTTAAGCCAATTCCTTAAAATGTCTAAAGGAGATCCAACCAGTCCATCCTAAAGGAGATCAGTCCTGAGTATTCACTGGAAGGACTGATGCTGAAGCTGAAACTCTAATACTTTGGCCACCTGATATGAAGAACTGACTCATTTGAAGAGGCACTGATGCTGGGAAAGATTGAAGGCAGGAGGAGAAGGGGACAACAGAGGGAGAAATGGTTGGATGGCATCACTGACTCAATGGACATGAGTTTGAGTAAGCTCTGGGGGTTGGTGATGGACAGGGAGGCCTGGCATGCTATGGTTCATGGAGTCACAAAGAGTCGGACACGATCAAGTGACTGAACTGAAATCTGTCAATTCTCTCCCATTATTTCTTTGCCTGTTTATCTGGAGAACCCTGAGAACATGGGGTAGGACATGGAGTAAAGGGATATATATTTGGGTGCCTATTTAGGAGTCATGTTATTTAAGCCTTGAGACTGGGCATGAACACCAAGAGGGCACATACGGACAGAGAGAATTGGTCTACTGCGCTCTCCATCTGAAGTTAAGAGATTCAGAAACCGTGTATGTGTGTGTGTGTGAGAGAGAGAGAGAGAGATTTATGGAGCCCTTACCATGCGCTGGGCATTCCCCATCACTGGACGCTGCCTCTTCTTAAAGCCAGACCCATCTATCTCCTTGTTTGTTCTGGAAGGTTGGGAAATGATCCCAATGGAGCCACTTATTTATCTGACTGATGTTTTGCAATTCCTGTGTCTCACCTCCTCTGGGCAACAGAATGGAATCAGCTGTTCGTTCCCTGCATCAGGAACAGATTATCTCAGCCTCATCTTCCTGCCAGGCCACCTTCCGTTCCCTAAACCTCCAGCCTCTTGAAGCCATGTAGTGTCTCTTGACAGCCAGTAATAGCATTTATTGAAACCTGTGAAACCTCCTTTCTAGCAAGTGTTGGTAAAAATAGTTCTGCAACTCCAAGGAACAGGGTCATTTGAACTTGGTGACTCGAAAAACAAATAATGAAAAGTACACAGGACTGTGGTGATGAATTTTTCCCGCCCTCTTTGTTCTTCCTTTTTCTTTTTTTTGGTGTGTGTAAGGCAGAATGCTTAACCCATATTTTCCAAGAACTGTGTAGGTGGGTTGCTGGGGACAATTGATTTTTAGGGAAGTATTGGTCTTCTGGATGTGGAAACCATGAAGCAAAGAATAACATTGCACAAGAGGTGCTCCTATGACCAGGTCTGGGCTAATTATGGTGCTGTGTGCTTGCGCCCCTGTGTCGTCTGAGGCGCCACTTCTGCCTGAGTTGCATTTTGCTCTGGACTCAGGGTGATCCCAGAAGCCTTGTTCTAGTCAGCCGTCACGTGGATCATCTACTTTCTAAGGCTGTGCCTGGTTCTGAACAAGAGGAAGTGCAGCCTGGCAGGTAGAAGGGACACAGGCCTTGATGTAAGGAATGCCGAGTCCTGCTTCCCATCCTGCCACTAGTTTGCTCTGTGACCTCGGGCAAGTTTTCTCACCTCTCTGAGCAGTGATGTCTTCCTCTGTGTTGAGTTTGGGCTTGGTTGTCTCTGAGGGATAGGACTCCAACCACCCCTGGGAGGCCTGTTGTTCAGTCACTTGAGTTGTGTCCAACTCTTTGCGACCCCAGAGACTGCAGTCCACCAGGCTTCTCTGTCCTCCACTATCTACCAGAGTTTGCTCAAATACATGTCCATTGAGTCTGTGATGCTATCTAACCATCTTATCCTCTGGGAGGGTATATACCTTAAATAAAGGACCACCCCGCCCTCAGCATCCTGCCGGGTGTTGCATTGTGTGGGACCATTGCTGCCAAATACATTTTTGGACTTTGTAAGGAAATTTCCTGGATTTTTAGATGTAAGCAGTGAATTCAGAAGTATTTTAAACATCCTATGGGTGAAATTTGTAGCCAGAAAGAGCCCATAGTTCTTCAGTTTGTAACTCTGTATACATGCAGTGTTCTTCCTGGGTTATCATAGGCTGGGGGCTGGAAACTGAGGAATGCTCATTTGATTTTTTTTTTTTTTTGTCTTGAAACCAGTACAAGTATTTTCAAGGTACTGTGGAAACAAAGTCAGACTGGAAACCGGGTCATAAGATGGATACTGCCTGGAGGCCTAGAGGGAAGCGTGACCTTCCTTTTCTTGTGGGTGTGAGTATTTGCAAGGCAGTGAACTCGGTCAGCTGATCTCCTTAGGACTTAATCCCAGGTGCAGCCACCAGCCTTGTCCCTGATTCCATGGACTCTGTGGCATTCAGAGTTGGAGGAGATCAAATATTTCAGTGTTTTCAGTATTCACTCAGCAGTATATCTTGTAGCTCTTCCCTGTGTGTGTACACACCTTATTCGTTTTTAACTGCTGTGTAGTATTCCTTGTTTCCCAGCCCTCCCCTCCCCGCCTCCCAGCTCTTCCATACTAATGGATGGGCTTCCCGGATGGCACTAGTGGTAAAGAACCCACTTGCCAACTCAGGAGACACCAGAGATGCAGGTTCGATCAGGAAGATCTCCTGGAGGAGGAAATGGCAACCCACTCCACTATTCTTGCCTGGAGAATCCCATGGACAGAGGAGCCTGGCAGGCTACAGTCCATAGGGTCACAGAGTCAGACACAGCTGAAGCAACTTAGTAGGAACACATATTAATGGTAATACTTTGCTTTTATCTGTTTTCTGCTTTTATTCCTTCCTCTGCTGATGTCAGGTCATAGGTTGTTTTTTTTTCCTCACCCTCCTGCACACCTTCCTTCCTTTCCTCTCTCCCTTTCCCTTTTCTTCTTCCCTTGCATCCATCCATCTCTGGATCCACTGGTCAGGCACACTCTCCCTACAGATGCAAGATGTACAGGGCAAAACCCTGAAGCCTTGCCTCCAGGAGCTCCAGTCCACTGGGAAATCAGAGACAAAGCACACTGTGGAGACTTCCTGGAAGCAAGTTCTCCGACAGTCTTTACAAAGGAGCCTTTTGGAGTATGCATCTCTGAGGCAGGTGCCCGTTTTTCAAAGGAGAAGTCAACTTTCGAGCCTACTGTGTTACCTCGTCTGCTTCCTGGGACCTCGCAGGACCATCACGGGCTGCCCAGCCTTCCCTTCCTCCTGTGCCAGAGGCTGCAGTTTTAGCAGAAAAGAGCCAGCGCTGGCTCTGAAACGATGGCTCTGAGAAGGGCACGAGCTGTCCTGGGCTTTTTCCTTTGGTGTGGGAGCCAAGAGGACCTTGAACAAAGTTGCAAATCAGAAGTCAGCCTGAAATAGAGGCGGAACATCAGGTCTTCTTCCTTCAGAGGAAATTAAGGTGAATAAAAAGGGAGCGAAGGTGGAGCATCTCAGAGACAGAGAGGGCCAAGAGCCTAGTCTCCGCCCCTGTATTTTCCAAATGGGTTTCAAATGTGTGTTTTGTGCCGTGAGTCGTTCTGTGCTTCCCTCTCCTTTCATCCTCTGCCCTTTTCCCTTCTTTTCTTACGAGCCTCTTGACAGTGATCACAGTAACGATCCACAGCACCTCACTCTCTGGCAAAAGGGGTTCTAGGAATGGAAGGATTAATGTGTGCGGTTCAGAGGCCCGCAGCCTACTCTGCTTTTCATCACCTTGGTCATCTGAGCAAGTCATTTAAGCAATCTGTGTCTCAGTCTTGTCCTGTGTAAAGTGGAGAAACTATCACTGTTCTTTCTAGGGATGTCAGCAAGGCACATGAGTTATTGTGCATGAAACACCTAACCGAAGCCTGGGATGGCTACCTGGAGTATGGTAAATGCTCAGTAAATATCACATACGTGCACATGTACACACACACACACACGTGCACAAACGTCTCCTTACCTGAGAGATGTTTCTGGCCGCTCTTGTATAAACAGTACCCGCCTCACCCCCATCTCTCTCTGCCTTCCTTCCTCTGTTGATCTCTCTTAATCTGACCCTCTGTGTAGTTACTTACTTGACTATCTTCCCTAACCCTACCCCCTCTCACTCCCTGCAAATGCTGAGATCTCTGTTACTTGTATTTAATTCTTTTTATAATTTATTTTTTAAAAGTCTTTATTGAACTTGTTACATTACTGCTTCCATTTTTATGTTTTGGTTTTTTGGCTGTGAGACGTATGGGATCTTAGTTCCCTGATCAGGGATTAAACCTGCACCCCCTGCATTGGAAGGCGAAGGAAGTCTTAGCCCCTGGACCCCCAGGGAAGTCCCTGTTAGTTGTATTTAATGTTTTAGTCCCTACTATTTAAATAGTAGTAAATACAGGCTAAATGGAAGAGTGTCAATTTTATTTTTAAATTTTTGGCTGCATTGTGCAATATGCAGGATCTTAGTTCCTTGACCTGGGGTCACACCTGCGCCCCCTGTAGTAGAGTCTTACCCACTGGACCACCAAGGAAGCCCCCCAGGAGTGTGTATTTTAGAGATGACCTGCAGCCCGGACTCAGGCACAGAGAGTAAAGCGACTAGCTCAAGGTTGAGCAAGTGGGGGAATCTGGAGACATTCAAGTCTAATGCTTTAAATTCTGATTTAAACCATGACTGCCTTCCTGCTGGTAAACAAAAAAGAAAAACTAAGCATAGTGACTGCAACAAAGTCAGGATTCAGTAAACATTAACTGAAGGTAATAGTGATCATCGTTCCTGCAGCAGCTGCCCCAGGACACCCCTGTTTGGTTGTACCCCGGCTTTCTGAGCAGAACTTGGGCAGCGGTGGCTGCCATCCTGAGAGGGTTAAGGAGGTGGTGCCCAGGTAGGTGGGCAGGTATGGCAGCAGGGTTGAAGCGAGCTCTTGCCCTTCTCGAAGGGCTGCCTATCCGAGGGAGGGAACCGGCGCTCTGTGGAGACACCACGCTTCCCGTGTGGTGTCTGTTTCCACGCGGGAGCTCTTAAAATGCGCCAGTGTCTCCCCTGGGTGTACTTCCATTTGCTGTTTTCTTTCCCCCAAGATCTGTTGGGGAGCGTTTTGCAGGGATTTTAAAGGTCAAGAAATTGTCTCTGTGTCCTGGATCTTGTCCCAGTTTTCTCAGGTGGGTTTTATTGCTCCCATTTTTAGGATGAGGAAACTGAGGTTCAGGGAGGTATAAATACTGAAGCCGGGATTCAACCCCAAGCCTGCTACTTCCCAAATACCTCCCACCTCTGCTCCACGGCTCAGACGCTGTGAGAGTTGGATGCTGGTTTGTCAGCACGTATTGAGTGATGAGCCCAGGCTGGGTGCCAAGCCTCATTTTTTTTTTCTCTATTGTTTGCTTGTTATGGTTTTTAAACTGTTTTGTTGAAGTGAGGGGGACAGTACTTGTAGGAGGTTCAGGGGGGAGGGTCCTCTGTCTTATTCTCATGTGACTCTCTGAATTACAGCAGTGAGCCATGGGGAAGAAGCTCAAGTGTCGGAGCACCGCTGCCCTGAATTCAGATATGAGCCCAGCCTCCAAGTTGCTGTGTGATCTGTGTCGAGTCATCAGCCTCTCGAAGCCTCAGTTTCTGTATTTGTAAAATGGAACATGGACTCTTGCTTGGAAAGGACACTGAGGATTTGAGATGTGAAATATAAAATATCAAGCATGTCTCCTGGTGTCAAGTCGGCCATTGATATTATTATCGTTGCTGTGTTTTAGCACATAGTGTTATACTTAGCTGTTGCTTCTTTTCTCTGCCTTATTTATCTTTGTGGTTCCTAAGTGTGCAGACCGAACCTTATTCACTTCGGCATCCCCAGCATCTAACACAGATCCTTGGTATGCGTTTGATGGGCACTGTTGCAGGGCACCTGAGCAAATGGATGAATGAACAAATAAGGCAGCCCGCAGGTTGTCAGAGCCGCTCTGGCCAGCTGTTGGAGGACTGTTTCCTGGAGTCTTATCCCCTCTTGTCAGATTCAGGCTAGGACAACGGTGTTGTGGTTCCATTGTTCCTAGATAGCACTTCCTATCTTAACGTCTCGGCCGGGGCAGCCCTGGACCACACCCTTCCCTGCTGGCCTATCACCCACCCCACTTGGACCCCGGCAGGCTCCCTCCCAGCCTGCCCAGATGAAAACTTTCCTGAAATGCTTGCAGCCCCTCAGTCACGACTGTTGTCAAAGGGGCCATTTCTTCCTCCAGAACCTTTCACACTCCAGGGAAGATCTGGAAAATGCTCAGTCAAGATGTTCTGCATGGGAACTTCTCGGTGGTCCAGTGGTTGAGAGTCTGCCTTCCAATGCAGGGGAATGCAGGTTCGATCCCTGGTTGGAAAACTAAGATCCCACATCCCCCATGCTGCAACTAAAGTCCGAACACCTCAACAAAGAGCCACATGCTGTGACAAAGACCTAGTGCGGTGAGAGTGTCAAACATTTTTAAAAATGCTCTGCATGAGCCTGATTCTTCATGGCTCAACCTGCACCTTCCTGTCTTGCACCCCACTCTCCCCTCGTCTGAATGGTAGATCAGGTCAGTCTAGTTATCTGGTTATCCCTAGTCAATAATTGAAGAAACGGAGCTTCAAAAAGTTGGGACTGCTAGTAACACAGCTGGTTAGTGAGAGGACTTAAGACCATTACTAGCTCTCTGCATCTCACAGTGCTTTCACCACTGATTCCCTCCCTGGTTTCATCAGGTACCCTCCTCTGTTCCCAGAAGAGCTTTGAGGGGTATGTCACAGTGTTAGGGACCCAGGCTCTCTCAATCTGTTAGCCCTGGGTTGCCTCCCACCACCCTGTGAGGTATATGGGGTCCAGGCATCGTCACACCTGCCCTTTGGGGGAGAAGCCCAGAGGGCTGAGTGCCTTCTGGAGGTGACACAACTCCAAGGGTGGCACTTTCCCTTCCGTCAGGTTTCCCTTTCCTGCTGAATTTGACTCAGGTCATGGGTGTGTGTTAGTCACTCAGTTGTGTTCGACTCTTTGCAACTCCATGGACTGTAGCCCTCCAGGCTCCTCTATCCATGGGTTTCTCCAGGCAAGAATACTGGAGTGGGTTGCGGTTCCTTTCTCCAGGGGATCTTCCCAAACCAGGGATTGAACCTGGGTCTCCTGTATCGCAGACTGATTCTTTATTGTTTGAGCCTTGAGGGAAGCTCATAGGTCAGTTGTTCTCGAACAGGGTTTCCCTTGGAATTAACTGAGAAATTTAAAAATCTTGTTGCCAGGACCCAACCCCCAAAGATCCTGACTCAGGCACAGAGCCTGGGGAATCAGCATTCTAACATCTCCCCTGTGATTCTATGGTGCAGCAGCATCGAGAACCACTGTCTCAGGTCATCCTCTTACAGCGATGTAGGGAAATCTGACAGGATGCTGGCAAATTCCCAAACTCTATTTCAGACTGGGGTTCCAGCCCTCCTAAAGCAAACCATGCTTGTTTCGCTCAGATTCATCACCACTTGTGTTTCAGATGAACTGTCAGTGCTGAAAGAGGATTGTAGGGGAACACAGGAGATGGAGTGGTCCCAAAGCTGCCATGTCTTGTGCCCTTATTGTGTCCTGAGCCCTGTGATAAGCACCTTATGTATATGAGCTCATCTAACTCACAATCCAGGTGCTAGCACTAAGAGGGCACTGCTGGTGTTACCTCATTTCACAGATGAGAAGACTGTATATGGACTAGATAAGTAAATTGCTCAAGCTGGCAGGGGCAGAGCTGAGATTTGAAGACAGAGAGCTGGCTCCGGAGGCCACTGTTGTAGCCACTTTGTCTGTTGTTCTGCAGGCTGGATTACTGGTTCCCACGTGGCTGAGAATTTGTACTCCCAGCTGATCCTTCATGGTGATGCTGAGACCTAGATCTGATCTGTCACTCTGTTGCTCAGGAGCCTCTGTGAGTCTCCATAGCATCTGGTCATCTGGCAGAGGGGTGGGGAGGGAGGTGGCTGGCGGCGGGCGGCAGCAAACTCTTAGCACAGCCTGTGAGGGATCCCCTTTACAGCCTGAGTGCTGGCAGACAGTTCTTTCAGACTACACGTCACATGTGCTGTTAATACCATTTGAAAGTTTCCCCACTTTTCCCTGCCTGGTGAATTTCTGCTCTTCAGTACCTAGCTCAAATATCCTCTTCTCTCATCTATGCAGGACGAGTCAGTGATGCCTTTCTCTGCTCCCAGAGCTCCTGGTCCCTCCCTCCTGGCCCACGTGGCCCATGACATTTCCCTCAGTGCCCTCAGAGCTCCCAGAGGGATGCGGTTTGGTCTTACTCATGGTTGTTCTTTCCTCAACATCTACCAGTGAATGGCCAGCCTCCCACATGAAAGATGACCTCCTTTACCTTAGCTTCCACTTTATTTCAGCCGTGAAGACGTATTCTCTTTGCCTCTGGATATTAGAAGATTTTTCTGTTTGTAATGGGTGCTTTCTTTCAGGGTACCTCGGGTTCCACATTGCATAACTTGACACTGATTTACTGTATTTTCTTAGGCTGAGCAGTGATTTCAGAAGTGTTCTGAGGTCCCGTGGAAGATCTGCCTCTCTCCAGCCGTGGGTTCTCTGCATTCTCGAGCATCTCAGGGTCCAGAAGAAAAAGAAGAAAGCCTGCCAGTTCTGGGAGCAGTTTGGATGAAGAGAGGTAGTGTCTTGTTTTGTGTTCTGCTTGATTCCTGAACTCGACTCCCACGAGCCAGTTAAGGCAGAGCCAGAAGAAATGGTGTCTTGGCGACCCAAGAGACACATATTTGCTTGCTCATATGCTGTTGTGAGAATGATGGCACTTGCTCAACACGGAGTACAAAGACACTGTTAAGGGAGTCCCTGCCAGTCTCTGAACAGGGCAGGTACACCAGGGGCCATCCGCTGTCAGGGTGAAGAGCGAGACTTTCTTATGCCTACTGTGAAGGGGGCAGGGAAAGTCAGGCTTAAAGATGCTGGCTGAATTCTTAGAACTCATTCTGCACAAACACACGCATAGGTGCAGGTGACGTGAACAGCGTCTTCATCTCAACATTGCTTGAAATAGCAAACAGTGAGGCTGTTTTTATTTACTTATTTCTCTATATTTATTGGCATACAATGCCTAGCTTTTATTTTATTTTTAAAATCAATGCATAGTTGATTATAACACTATTAGTGACAGGTTTGCAACATAGTGATTCAAAGTTTTTATAGATTATACTCCGTTTATAGTAATTATAAAATGTTATCTATGTTCCCTGTAGGCTTGTCGATTATTTTATACTTAGTAGTTTATACCTCTTAGTCTCCTAACCCTGTCTTCAATGCCTGGTTTTTAATCAGATTACTGTCTATGTGAAGAAACAGAAGACTATGACCCAAATTTAGGGGGAAAAAAATTGTCAGTAGAAAGCAGATGGAACTGAGACTTTTGAGCTAAATTTACGCTTGCCTGATCAATTGATTTTATTATTATTGTTGTTGTTATTATTATTAGGTTCACAGAAAAGTTGAGTGAAAGTATAGAGTTCCCGTATATCCTCTGTCCCCACATACAGCCTCCTTACCAGCAACATCCTGCACCAGAATGGTATATTTGTTACCGTTGACAAATCTACACTCACTAACATCATTATCAGCCAAGTTCATAGCTTGTATTAGGATTCAGTCTTGGGGTTGAACATTTTTTAACAACTGTGTAAGGCCATGTACCCACCATGGTAGTGTCATATGGCATGTTTTCACTTCCCTAAGAGTCCCCTGTGCTTCACCTATTCAGCTCCCACAATGAGACACAATTTACCTGCTCCTTAGTTGGGTATCGCTTGATTGCATCACAATACCTCCATACAGTGGAATACTGCTCCAGTATTCTTGCCTGGGAAATCCCACGGATGGAGGAGCCTGGCGCAGAGTCGGCCGGGACTGAGCAACTTCACTTTCGCTTTCTTACCGCTGTTAAAGGGAAGGGGTGGCTTTATATCGTGATATGGAACAGTCTTGAAGTTGTATTAACTGCTGTTGGCCTTAACAATGTTGATTTTTTTTAATTTACTTTTTATCTTGTTTTTAACTCTTTTGTTTTTATGTTGGAGTACAGCCAGTTAACAATGTTGTGTTAGTTTGTGGTGCACAGCAAAGCAGGCTCAGCCACACATATATATGCATCATTCTCTCTGCCCCAAGCTCCCCTCACATCCAGTTAACAAAGTTGACCTTAAAAAATGAAAAAAGAGGGCATGGCACAGCGTGCAGGCTGTGCTGATGGCCCCGGTGGCGCACATCCAGCACTCCCAAATCAGCTGCCTGGACTTCCTGCGTCTGCATTCACAACCTGTGGTTCCCAACTCTGCTGATCTGAGTCCCACAAGACAGACCCCTCCTTGAGGGCAGGATCTGTTCATTTGCAATGGTAATTAAATTATTGCCTGGACCAAGCCCAGATCCAGGCACACGGTAGCCTTTCCCTTAGTATCTGTGAATACCTGAATGATGAACACAGGGGGAGTTTTCTTTCCACGGTGCTCTCTGCCTCCTACTCCTCAAATACAGCAGCAGGAGTGGAGACTCTGGGTGTCCCTCCTCCTTCTCCTGGGTACCATCCCTGGCCTCCTCTCCCCTGCCTCGAGTTTCTATGCTCTGCCAGGCTTCTTTATTCCCCAGGTTACAGAGACTCGAAGGAGATGGGAGAGCAGCTTGAAACGGACCTTCCAGATGATATTGTGTAGCTGATACTGTCCATCGGGCTGATGTAACTTAATTGATTAATTTAGTTGTAACAGCTGAGCGACCCAGCAGCTGATCTGACAGCAGGCTGGTGAGTCAGACTGGACGGGTCTGATTCCATGAGCTGGCGTGGCTGCCTCTGTAACCTTGACTATGTTGCTTAACCTTGCTGAATCTCAGTTTCCTGACCTGTAAATGGAGGCTAAAAATGCTTCCCTTGAGGTTGTCATGAGGATTAAATGTGATCACATAAGTGAAAGTGCCCTTTGAGGAAAGAAGACGATGAAGGCGCCTACTGAGTCAGGAGAGAAGTGAGGCAGGCCTGCTGGTGTCCTCTGGGGCCTCATCCTTCCGGAGGAAGAAAATCCCGACTCCCCCAGTCAGATAGATTCTAATTTGGCTCTTAGTCTCTTATTCAGTGTGCTTCTCCCGGCTGCCCAGGGCTTTCAGCTTAAGCAAATAAATGATCCTGCTCCAGCGGGCTCTGCGTTCTGTGGCCAGCCATGTGTTTGAGCTTGATAGAGATTCTTATCCGGCTGGGTAATATTACACAGCAAGGGATGACATTTCTTATCAGGGGCCCTGTGGAATCAGAGATAGGAGCCCTTTCTTTTTACTGGCAGCCAGGCCTTCGTGTGCAGGGCTGGCAGGGAGGGTCCCAGGGCAGGCCAGGGCCCGGAGTGGGCAGCTTGGCTGGCAATGGCATCAGCTGGCCCTGCTTTCTTGAGACAGCTGCTCTCAATGGCCTGCCTTGACTAAAGAAGGCCACATGAGGTTTCTGCATGTGATAGAAGCAGGGCGGGGCCCTGAAGTGGGAATGAGGAAGGAAGGAGAGGGATGCCGCTGCTGGACCAGCTTGGGGTGGAGGCATGTGTGGCGTCCTGCCCTTGTACAGAGAGGCAGGTGGCCTCCTGCTGCAGAGTCTTGGCTGTGGGAGTGATGGGGTCCTGCGTAACCTCCGTGACCCCACTTGAAGGCCTACCGGTGTGGATGCAATAGGCGTGGTGCTGCACAGGCTCCTGTGCCCTCAGGCTTCAGTTGTGGAGACACTGGCAGGCCCGATGGTAGGAAGGGAGCGAGATCAGAGTGTTTATTCCTTCGCTTCTCCCCTGCTGGGTCCCTGAGTGGTACAGGCAGGGTCTATACGTAAGGGCCTGCGTTAGCATCTTGATTCTGGGATGCATTCGCTGTATATTGGGCGAGTTGTTTACCTTGCTGCACCTCGGTCTCTTCATCCATTTTTCTTGCCATCTCTCATCACTTGCCTTCGGGTTCCATTGATCTCTGTGCCTGGGTTTGGCCCTGAGATACCAGGGGCAGGGGCACCGCTGGGTCACCCAGGGCCTGAGGCCAGAACGCCCAATGGATGGAGCTCCAGTGTAGACCAAGGCGGTTCGAACGACCACATGATTTGGGTACTGCAGCCTCTGTACGGGACACGTGCCCAGGGTTCTTCCTCTCCTGTTTTTTTTGAGGGGCGGGGGGAAGCCCTGTTCTCAAGGCATAATCTTATCCTCATCAGAAAGGGAAGGAGAAGTGGTTTCTCCCTCTCCCTGGACCCCTCTCTGGCCAGTAGTCCTGCCTCTGCTTCCTTCCTGTTGGCGCCACTTCCTGTTTCCTTCCATCGCCCTGCACCTCTGCCCTGCCTCCCGCCCCAGGTCTCATGTCAGCTGTGCTGTTTTCCATGCTCCTCCCCATGGCCAAGTCCAAATTCTGAAAGCACAGCTCCGACCCCATCCCTCTCCACTTGTAAAAATAGCCTGACCTCTCAGCGTGATGTTTAAAGCCCACCTGATTGTCACCCAACCCCTGTGCTTTGATCACGGTCACCCTTGTGTGGGGCGTCAGTCACGGTAAGCAAGGTCTCATCCTTGTCTTTCGAGCTTACCAATGTCTTTCTTTGACTTTTATGACTTGTTTGCAGCCTTTCTTCTTTGGAAGTCTGAGGGGTTTGTGGGCTCCGGTCAGCGAAGGGCTACGTTCAACCCCAGGTTTACCAGTGGCTGGCTCTGGGGCTGTGAGCAAGTCACTTCACCACCCTGAGCCTCAGCATCCTCAGCTGTGACATGGGCATCTCATTCCTGTGCCAGGGCTCTCGTGAGAAGAACCTGTCTGAAGGTGTCTGCTGGGGTCTGGCTCATGGCAGGTCCTCAGTAAGTGGGGACTCCCCGCTCTCTGATGGCCTGTGATGGCCTGTCCCACTCTATCCTAATGCACCTGAACCCAAGTTCCATCCCATCTTTAGCCTTCTTTCTGGGCTCTTCCACCCAGGAGTCATCTTCCTCTGTTGGAAGGTCTCTGACCTCCTCCTGTCTGGAGAGCAGGAACAGACCTCTTCTTTTTCTGCCCATGTCTGACTTCCTGGCATGATGTGGACTCCTTTAGGGCATTGACTGGTGGTTATGGTTTTGGCTTGGCCACGGGAATCATTGATTTAATGATTGAGAATTTGACACCAAGGGAATGGAAGAGGGTCATCTGTTCTCTCTTTGAATGTAATTCGACTGGTATATGGTATTGTTGGTATATGGTGTGGTGGTATTGTTCAGTTGCTCAGTTGAGTCTGACTCTTTGTGACCCCATGAACTTGGAGCATGCTAGGCTTCCCTGTCCTTCACTATGTCACAGAGTTTGCTCACATTCATATCCATTGAGTCAATAATGCCATCCAACCATCTCATCCTCTGTCGTCCCCTTCTCCTCCTGCCCTCAGTCTTTCCTAGCATCAAAGTCTTTTCCAATGAGTCAGCTTTTCGCATCAGGTGGCCAAAGTTTTGGAGCTTCAGCTTCAGCATCAATCCTTCCAATGAATATTCAGGGTTCATTTCCTCAAGATTCTTCTCCAACACCACAGTTCTTTATGGTCCCACTCTCATATCCATACACAACTACTGGAAAACCATAGTGTTGACTCTACAGCCCTTTGTGAACAAAGTGATGTCTCTGCCTTTTAATTGAGTGGCTTAAAACAACACAGATTTAATTATCTTACAGTTCTATAGGTTAGAATCCAAGGTGGGTTCTACCACCAGGGAACACAGTGCTGGTTCCTTCTGTGGGCTTCTCCAGCTTCTAAAGGCTGCCTGCATCCCTAGGCTTGTGGCCCCTTCCTCCATCTATGAAGCCAGCTGCATGTCCTCTTTCCATGCCTTTCTTCCTTTCTCACATCTTTCTCTTCTGGCTCCCTCTTCCATTTTTAAGGACACTGCAAATTATATTGGGCTCACAGAAACAATCCAGGGTGATCTCACTGTCTTAAGGTGAGCACTTTAGCCATTTATTTCCATCTGCATCCTGAATTCCCCTTTGCCATGTAACCCAATATAGTCACAAATTTCAGGGATTCAGGCATGGGCATCTTTGGAGGACCACTATTCTGCCTATCAGAGCATGTCTGAGAATAGAGTCTTGCATGCACTATATACTTGTATACACGTTGGTATTGATCAACCTTAGCTTCCTCAGCTGTGAGATGAGTAGACGTCCCATCTGATGTCCGCACAGATCCTCAGAAAATCTTTGTTTTCCTGGACACATTGCCTCCAGGAGACACATTTCATCCCTCAGTCTTGGATGGACCAGAGGCTGTGAGGAAGGGGGTGAGGTCAGTTTCCTAGCTGGCTTTGGAACAGACCAAAGGTTCTTTAGCATGATGACAGTGCTTCTGATTAATTATCGTAACGACGCTCCTTTGTTCTCACTATCAGACAGAGGAACCCCCTAGCACAGGGGACTGACCAACCGGCCAGCAGGGCTGGGATGGGCCAATCCAGAGGGGCCAGCCAGTATCTCCACATGACCAGCTGGTTCCGTCCTTCATTTGACGGATCCCTCTGATCTTGCTGCATACAATAGATTGCAGGGAAAAAGAAACTTCCTGGCCCGATTGATACCAATGTGAAGGAAGCAGCTGCCTTTGGTGGGGGCAAGGAAACAAAATCCAGTGACATTGATAACTTCTCACCAGCCTGCATTAATTGAGGAACTGCTGAGTGACTGTAAGACACGTCCAGTAGTGTGGGGGGGTGTGAATTCCTACAAAGGTGAGTTAGAATCCAGCATGGGAGCAGAGTGGTATTACCAGTAGGAGGGAAAGAGCCTGGGTTTGGGAGTTCCTGGGGTTTGGAGATTTCATCAGTGACTTTCTGTGTTACTATGAGGTCACCGACACCCTCTGTCCCTCGTTTGCTTATGGTGGTGAAGCGGAGTTCGCTGGCTTTGTCCCTCCAAGTCAAAAGTAAATGCTATGGCAATGACCAGTGCTTAAGACGAAGCTAAAGAGAAGCATGAGAAGAGCTTGATAGTTCTTTGGACCTCACCAAGCTTACCTGGGGAAATGAGGCCAGAGAGGTGAAGAGTGGTCTGAGATCACACAGTCAGTAGCGAGTACAGCCAGGCGCTGGAACCAGCCATGGTTTCCTCCCTCCTTTTAAGTGGACATTCATGCTGCCACCTTGTTCCTCTTACCTGTTGACTGAAGCAGAGGCTCCATTTCAGCCATGCCTGCTGGCCTTACACTCTAGTCTTAGTTGCCAGCCAGTGGCTTTAGGGGGGCTGGTACCTTCTTGCTTTAGGCACCGCATGGTTCACTCTGAAGGGCTCTGACTGCCAGTGTCGTTCTTTTTGCTGACTGTGAGATTCATGATGGTAAATCATGACTGTGGGCCAGGAAAGTTGGGTTCAGGTTTGCAGGGCAAACTGATCCAGAGCGGGGAAAATGCAATTTGAGCGTTACTTTTCTGTATCAGCTTGGCTAGGCTATGGAGTGCGTGTGTGTGTGTGTGTGTGTGTGTGTGTGTGTACACACAGGCGGGAGACATTGACTCCAGCTTTCAATGGAGAAACAGCATAGAAGTACAGAAATGAGAGGAATTCGGGGCAGACGCCAGTGGTCACAGTCTCCACCCGGGAGCAAGGCGCCCGCTTCAGCCTCTCCTCTGCTTAGCCTCTTAGTTATCGGTCCTACGGTAGCGAGGGTGCACAGGGACTCTGCAATCAGTCTGCCTTGTTTCAAATCCTGCCTCTACCATGGACTGGTCTTGTAATCTTAGGCAAGTTTCATATTCTCTCCATGCCTCAGACTCTTCCTCAGGAAAATGGGCTATTAGTGCTAGAGTAGAGATGTTTGAGGATCAACTGAAATAGTAATCCTCAAACACATAATGTGTGTGTACCTATACCTGTGTATGCATGCATGTATGTATACACGTGTGTATCCACTTGCACATGTATGTAAGTGTGAATATGTGTATACAGGTTTGTATGTGTGCATGCATGTGTATATACACATGACTTTATACATATATATGTACACACGTATGTGGTTTTATGCATGTATACATGCCTGTACTGTGCTAAGTTGCTTCAGGACTGTAGCCCACCAGCCTCCTCTGTCCATGGGATTCTCTAGGCAAGAATACTGGAATGGGTTGCCATGCCCTCCTCCAGTGGATCTTCCCGACCTAGGGATTAAAGTCACAACTCTTATGTCTCCTGCATTGGCAGGAAGGTTCTTTACCACCAGCGCCATCTGGGAAACTCATATACATGTATATGTACACAGATCACGTGGTTTTATGCATGTATACATGTATATGTCGGAGAAGGCAATGGCACCCCACTCCAGTACTCTTGCCTGGAAAATCCCATGGGCGGAGGAGCCTGGTAGGCTGCAGTCCATGGGGTCGTGAAGAGTCGGACATGACTGAGCGACTTTGCTTTTCATTTTCATGCATTGGAGAAGGAAATGGCAACCCACTCCAGTGTTCTTGCCTGGAGAATCCCAGGGACGGGGCAGCCTGGTGGGCTGCCATCTATGGGGTCGCACAGAGTCGGACACAACTGAAGTGACTTAGCAACAGCAACTTAGCAACATGTATATGTAGATATGAAAACATATCGTGTGTAGGTGTATGTGTATATATGGTTATGTGTGTGTGTGTGTGTGTACACACAGGCGGGAGACATTGCCTCCATGCCTCAGACTCTTGGTTATGTATAACCATATATACACATATACATATATATACACATGTACATATATATATATATACACACACACACACACACATATATATATAACAGTGCAGAGTTCATATGACTATTTCCCTGTTTATGTTTGTAGCCTGCAGAAGTGTCCCGGCCTGCCTTGCCCTGGGTCCAGTCCCAGAATTGTAAAACTGGTCCTGAGAGCTGGTGCCCAGCTGGGTCTTGAACCGAGGCCTTCTGAGGCCAACGCCTGGCTCTTCTGCACTGCGGGAGAGATTCCCAAGCCTGTCCTTGGAAAGTGTCAGAAGTATCCATGAGGCCTGGTAAAATATGGATTATTCGCAGACTCCACCCCAGGCCTCCGGAGACCAAGAAGTAGACCCAGACTGGGAATATTTAACCAGTCGCCCTTGGTGACTTTGATGGAAACCCACCGTGTGCACTCTGCTCCTGGCTGGACTCCCAGCTGCCCCGTGCCACCTCCGATGGAGCCATCTTCACTCTCCAGTGAAGACGTGTCCCTTCTTCTTCCCCAAGAAAAGCCTAGTGCATTCTGCTCATGTACAACCGGGCTCTCAGAGAGATGCAGAGCACAGGGCCAGCCTCAAATTTGGATTTGCAGTCTAATTTAGTTTTCCCACATCACTGACAGAGACACGCTATCCTGGTCTCACCTTTCCCAGGCTGAGCTGAGGTCAGCCTTAGCTCTGGGTGGCCAGACCACCCTGGGCCTCCTTCCCTTTCATGATGAGCTGATTTTCTTCAAGATTCAGCTTCTGGGTGATAAGACCCCATTGCTTTCTGAGTCTCCCCCCAAATTAAAAAACAACTGCCATTTATTGAGCATCTATGCTATCTAAATGCATTGCTCTAAATAATTACCCTGTGGGAAAGATATTATTATCCTGAAGCTAGGAGATAATAAATAATCTACAAAAGGGCACAGAGCCCATGTTCAAAACCCTGTTCATCTATCTGGAAAGGCCTTTTTTTTCACTATCCCAGAGGTGAGTTACAGAAGATTTATTTTCAAGGCAATAGGTCCTAAATATTTCCCTTTAACATGTGAACAAAACCTCGCAGATAATTTTTTTCCCCTAATTTAACATTCACAGACTGTCCTTGGGATTCCAAACACATTCCAAAAGTCAGACGCTGCCCAAGTTGGAAGGCACACTAGGCGTGAGCTGGCTGGGGCCGCTGACTTGGAATCAGGCTGCTCACTGCCTTGCTCTGTTCAGTCTTTCAGTCGTAAACTTGTTTTCTTCCCCACACATTGGCATCCATCACGATTTAAATTCTAGGTTGTCAGTCCTCATAGGGAGGGGTTCAGATCTTGGCATTAAGCCCCCTCCATCATGTGTACAAAGCTATGTTATTATGGAGCCCTTAGCTGATCTTTGTGGCCACCTGGAGAGGTCACCCACTTTGCAGATGAGGAAAACAGAGGCCCTCATGGTAGAGACATCAGGCTAGTTTTAAGTCCAAATGCTAGTCTTATCACAGCTATTGGGACTCTTTCGGTTTTCTAGATCTTTAGGGCTGAGTTTGTGAGGTGTAATTGAGTCTGCATTCAAAGTATGGGAAAAGATCATTCCTGTTTTCGTAAGCTGGAGGCCTCTCTGCAAATATCATAGAACATATGACCACTGACTGCACTAATGTGTTTACCTAACTAGCTTCCTCATGAAACAGGAGCTCTGTCTGCTTCATCCCCCTCCATCTCCCAGTGGGTAACCCAGGCTCATGGTGGACTCTTCCTAAGGATGCACCAGATAAATTACATGAAGAGTGATTCCTACCAATCAAACCACTTTGGGAGAATTGCACTCCTGTCTGGGCACCAGCTGGCCTTCATTTCTCATTACAAAGCACAAGATATCTTCTCCAGAAAAATACACAAACGCAGACAAACAAAGGGGAGAAGCTAAGAATACTTATCACTCAAAGGTGACTATTAAATGAACTAAAGCATATGCATGTGTGTGTGTGTGTGTGTATACTTGTAATAGTACAGCAGTCTACACATCAGCTCGTAAATAGCTATCGTACTAAATACATGATAAATATCTTCCCACACGTGCACTTCTTCATCACCGTTTGACTCTTGGGACACCCAGCTTCACTGTTGTTCAGACATAAGTGGCAAAGCCCCTCCAGTGTTTCTTAAGCATCTGGGGCAGACACGTGAATTCAACTTTTGCACTGCTATGAACAGTGCTTCGGGCTTCCCCGGAGGCTCAGGGGTAAAGAATCCACCTGCAATGCAGGAACCACAGGAGACGTGAGTTCGATCCCTGGGTTGGGAAGATCCCCTGGAGGAGGGCATGGCAACCCACTCCAGTATTCTTGCCTGGAGAATCTCATGGACGGAAGAGCCTGGCCAGCTATAGTCCATAGGGTCACAGAGTCGGACATGACTGATGTGACTTAGCACACACGCACATCAGTGCTTCAGTGAATATTCTCATCGCTAAATCTTTGCAACTGCAGTTTCCCATTTTATTAAGATGCATTCCCATAAAATACAATGACTGAAACAAGGACTCTTGAGGTTGTTTAACTTGTCACATTTTCCTTCAGGGCGTTTGGATGTTTATTCTTCGGCCACCATGTGTGAGACCACCGTGTCCTGAGCCGTCCACAGCAGGACCTTCTTCTCTCGGCACTTGGCACAGCACCAGTCACCTGGCTCAGCCCACGTGCCCCTTTCTCAGAGGCCCTCCCTCCCAGTGGATTGCGCCATGCTCTTCCTCCCTCCAGCCCGTGGTTTCTGCAGCACACATCTCCAACCAATGAAATCATGATTTGTGGCATTTGGAGCCGAGCCTGCGTGGATCTGGTTCCCTGTTGTGTCCTGGCAGCCGGCACGATGTTTTATTATGGTCAGAAGCAAAGGCTCGAGTCGGAAGGACCAGGTTTTACTGTGACCCTGCTGTTTTGCTCAGCAAAATCTTCAATCTCAGCTGAGTTACCGCGTGACCCACCTTGTGCAAAGATGGTGAGGTTTAAATGAGACACGGCGTGTAGCTTAGTATTGGGTCTTTTGTGAGCAGTTCTTTCACTTGGCCTGATGGTCTCAAGGTTCATCCACGTCATTTCTTCTCTTCTATCTGTACGTAATTCCTTGTGATGCCCAGTGTTCCATTGTGTGGATATATATATAAACATTTTGCTCATTGGTCAGTTGATGGACACTGAGTCTGTCCATTTTTGAGTTATTATGAATAATGCTGCTCTGATGTACAAGGTTCTGGTGGATGTAGGTGTTCATCTTTCTTGAGTTTGTATACCTAAGCGGGGAGTTTCTGGGTCATACGGTGTCTCTCTAGGTAACCTTTTGAGGAACTGCCAGATTGTTTTCCGAAGCACCTGTATGCAACAGTTTTTCGTTCCCACCAGACCTGCCTCTTCTTGCTCATCATTCATGCTCAACTTTAAACGTCGTATGATTTCTTTTATATGAATTTTTGGAGCACACAGAGTTAATTGGTGGTGCTAGAAATCAGTGCCATGGTTGCCTCTGGGAACAGGGCAGAGGGTGTTTTCTGGGTGAGGGAGATGTTTTGTGTCTTGGTGGTTTAGTGTGTTTGGTATGTGCATTTGTCAGAACTCATCAAACTGTTCCTTTCAGATCTGGACCTTTCACTGAGTGTTAATTATGCCTAAATTGAAAAAAAACCTAAACTAAAAATGGGGGGAAAAAACCAACTAGATGGAGGGGGAAAAAGAAAAAAATACACAAATTATCTCATGACCTGACTTACCTTACCCACCTTCTCCTGGACAGAGGGCCTGTGCCTAGCAGGCAAGGCCAAGTGTAAAGGGCTCTTAATGGATGTGATTAACTATGTCTCAATAGGGAGCCTCGTTAACATCAGCAGGTGGGGGTGGGGAGGTGGGGTGAGGGGTGATGAGAGGTTATTTTTCACTCTTCCAACTAGGGGATGGCAAGAAGTGAGGGGGGTGGCGTTTGGAGAGCTGTTCCCTGCGGTAGGTGAAGGGGGCAGCCAGAGAGCCCGACTCAAGCTCTTTTGCATAAGACAGCTGCAATTCCCTGGCGTTAAAATACTTTTAATTTTTTGGATCATTTTCTTGGTTGCTGCAAAAACTTATGCTCCATTTCCATCCACAGGGAGGAAGAAACCAAACTGATTTGCTGGGTTTGTTTTTTTTTGTTTGTTTGTTTCTTTTTGGTATGTTCTCTAAGGCTGCATCATTCAGCAAAACAAAGGATTTAGACAGAACACTCTTTAATCCTTCCTAAATGCATTCGTGGCTGATGAACAGACAACAGGAAGCAAGCAACAGAGAAATGAAAGGCTTTATCTCTCCCTCTTAGAATCTGCAAAGAAATATGGATTGACCTAAATGCACAGAAGATTAGGATTGGATAGGCATTACTAATTACCCATGGAAAAAATCAGCATTGTAACATTGTTGATAAAATTGCAAAAATCATATCATTTTATTTGTAGGCTAGAAAAAAATATGTATTTGATGGAAAGAAAAAACTAGAAGTATAAACAAACACCACCGTTATTTGGGGGGAGAGATGTGATTACTTGCTTTTTTTTTTTTGTACTGCTTATCTGTTAATTATTTTTTCCCAATGACCACATATTATTTGTGAATTAAATTGTTAAGGAATTACTTTTAGTTTTCTCACTGACTAGAGAGATCAGTTTCCTCTCTCTAAAATAGATCCTCTTTTTCCCTCTCCGCCATGCTTACAGCTTAAGATTTTTAAGGCAGCACTGCATAAAGTATTGAACATGAACTCTGGGGTTAGCCAGGTCGGAGTTCAGTCTTACAGGATGGTGGCTAAGTCACACATCTTTTCTGTGTCTTGGTTTTCTTCATCACGAGAATGGAACTGATAGTACTCTCCCCGGTCAATTGATGTGAAACATACATGGGAAAATCCCAACATAGTACTTGGTCCTTCCTATCTGCTCACTCCTTTGCCAACCCTTGATAGCCTAGCATCTTCCTGATGCCTTGGAAACTAGCATTCCACATTATAATCCAGATGACCTCTGACAACTGGGCTACATCTCTAATTACTGCAGGAACTCGCAGACACCTGCAAATAACATCTGGGGTGTGTATATGTTCATGCATGGGCTTCCCTGGTGGTTCAGTGGTAGAGAATCCACCTGCCAATGCAGGATACAGGAGTTCGATCCTTGGGTCGGAAAGATCGACCCTGGAGAAGGACATGGCACTCATTCTAGTATTCTTGCCTGGAAAACCCCATGGTCAGAGGAGCCTGGTGGGCTACATAGTCCACGGGGTCACAAAAGAGTCAGACATGACTTATCAACTGAACAACAACCACATGTTCATGCTCACATGCAAGCATGTATATAAAAACTGGTACATATGGCTTGGCATTAAACAAAACCTCCCTCTCCATGGATGAGCTAAGACCACTCGCTGCTGGAGCTCGTATCTGTCACCAATCAAAGGCAGCACCAATTGCAGCAAACATCTGGGTGCCAGCACTATATATATGTCCTTTTGTAGTATCAGTCCCCGGTAGCGGTGGTTTCGGTCTTCAAGTCTCACACTCCATATGTTTGAAACGTTCTCTTCCCGCAAACGAAAGCGGATGTAGACCCAGGCCATGTGAGTGTGAGTATCCCCCTCAGGAAGGGGCTTGGCACTGGGTGAGTCAGGGTTTTGCAAAGCGTGTTTACACGCAGAATGCACGTGGGCAGAAGCAGTGTGCACACATGCAAAGCAGGAGCCACTGAGCTGTCATCTCTGTTTCACCTCTCCTTCTTTGGGCCCTTTATAACCCTGCTTCGTCCTCCAGAATTGGCTACCCTAGGTTCTTTTCTCAGCTGCTTTTTATGGCAGTGGTTTTCAAACTTTAGTTTGCAAATGATCACCTGAGAATCTTGCTAAAATACAGATTCCTAGGCTCCTCCACCCAATTTTCTGATTCAGTGGCTGGTAAGGGGAGGAGGGAGTTAATGCCCGGAAACGGGCATTTTCACCAAACACCTCAGATAAGTCCTTTTGACTAGGAAGGCTCTACCAGCAGAGTACCTGGGACCTCTCAGAATTCTGGGGCCCCACAAGCAAGTTAGAAAACTTATATGTTGGTACAATGACTAGTCTCAAAATATGAAAACGAAACTGCAAAACTGAAATAACATTACATGTTAATATGTAACTTTATAGCAACTTATCGAGTTCTACTCAGCTTTTGCAGTTATATGGGAATTTTTTTTTCAGGGGGATCTGGGTAGGTTTAATATATTTGACAAAATGTATGCTAGGCCCTCAAAAGCCATGAAAAAGCTCCAGTCCCATCGACATCGCTCTCCAAAGTGTAACCCTAGGTGATTTCTTATTCCTAGCATTTTTATTCTTGAAGGACCCTTAGAAATGTTCGTCTTCGCTGGTCAGGTTTTATCACCAGGGAGACTGAAGCCTAGGGGAAGAATGACGCAGCCATGGTCACATAGCAAGTTTCTTGAATTATCCAAACCAGAGCCAGCCTTCACAACTCACATGCGTGTGTACAAGTGTGCACGAACTTGTGACATCTCCTGGGGGTCTCTTCCTCCTGTCTCTTTCACTGTGGCCTCTCTTCCCTTCGTTCTTGTCCTCAGGCCAGTCTGATGCCCAGTCCCGAGCCCTGAAGGGAGGGGAGGAAGGGAGCGAGAGTCTCAAGGCTGAAACTGCTAACAAGAGACATTACACATGGTAAGGCCAGTCTTCAGCATAATCCCCACAGAGGAAGAAGGGCTTCATCACTTCCTGAAGCTGAGGCATGAGGAAGAGCTGGCAGACTTCCCTTAACCCCCATGAGTGACTCTATGCTGGGTATCCTATGCAGCGGGAGCAGCTGTATAAACCTGACTCAGCCCCAGCCCTCGGGGGACTTCCATTCATTCTTTCATCCATTCATTCCCCAGATAACCTGCTGAGCACCCTGCTCGGTGCCGGCACTCTGAACAAGGCAGATGTGGGGCTTCGATCCTAGTTGGAGAGACAGGCAGTTAGCAAGGTGACGGATCCACATACGCACCAAACATTTCAGCAAGACATTTTCTTTTAGGAAGATAATAAAAGAAGCTAATGAGAAGGGGGTGACAGGTCAGATCTCTGCCTGGCAGCTCCTGTCGCCCTGGATGGATCGGTAGGGGGCTGCCAGGGGCCTCAATCAGCAGAAAATTCTGTGGTCCCACCTGGGGTCACAGCGACAGTGTGCGGGAGGGTGACGGCGGCCGTGCTGGCAGATGGGAAGGGAAGGTCGGGTCCCCTGTGTCTCAGTCCCTGCTGTGACTTCTGTGGGGGTTACTCTAAATAACTGGGTTCTTTCCCTTGTCCTCCCTGAGGGCTACCCCAGGCCCGTCCCTCCAAAAACTTTTCTCATCAGCTACACGGCGATCCATGGTCCTCACCCGCTCTTTCCCAGAACTGGTTCCTCTGCCTGGCTTTCAAGGTCCTCAAAATTCTGGCCCCAACACACCCTCCCAGGACTCCCTGACCTTTTCTTTCTGTTCCAGCCTCCACTGGCTCTTCACCGACCCCTAATATGCAGCGCCCCTCCCCCATCCAGCTCCTCCCCCACTCCCCTACCCTATGACCCTCCTTCCCATCTGGGTTCTCAGAGGACTTCCCTTTGCAGCCCACAGGGACCTGCTTTCTTGCACCCAAACCATATGGTACCCACACACCATCCATCTTCCACTGTCTTGTCTTATTATCTCTCACTCCCTTCCCCCATGGTTATCTGAAATTCCTCATGTCAAAGCTTTGACTCCCTACCTACATTCAACAGTCAAAGAATGGCCTTGGTGTTGCAGTTCCTCACCCCAGTGTCTTGGCGGTAACAAGCACTTGAGAAATAAGTGCTTGAAGAATTGGATTGGTGGTGCAGGGGTCGGGAGTAGAAGGGGAGAAGCCAGAGCAAGACCATCTAAGGACCTCTCCCTCTGTCCTCGCTCTCCCCTCTCCCAGACCAGACTCTCCTGCCGTGGCTGGCACAGTCCAAATGTTTCTGTCCACTCCCTGAAATGCTGAGCTTCTAACCGAAAGGTCATTGTTGAAGCAGTCCAGCTCAAGCCATCTCTGTTACAGACCCTGGGACCAGAGAAGCACAGGCTGTCTGGGCAGGGTGGGAACAGGCATCAAATCAGCTCTCAGAGGCAAGGGGATTCTTCCCAGGGGAACTGATGATGAAGCTGGGCCAGGAAGGAAGTGTGGGAATTAGCCTGATTCGAGGGCAGAGGAGTGCTCCACGGACTTCCCAGTCTGCAAAGAAGCCTGCGTGCTGGGGAGATGGAGTCAGGGGTGAGCAGGAGCCACCAGGGAGGCTAAAAAAATTCTAAAGAATGCCCAGAACCCCAGAGCCAGAGTGCATAGCACTCCAGCTCTTACGGTCACTCCTAAAGTTCCCTCCACCCCTCCAGTGTGTGCAGACATTTTATGATGGAGTCACATTCTCAGTGGTTGTAGGACTTTTACTTTTTAAGATTTTTTAAAATGTGGACCATTTTTAAAATCTTTGTTGAATTTGCCACAGTATTGCTTATTTTTTTGGGGGGGGTGGTTTTTTAGCCAGGATGCATGTGGGATCTTAACTCCCTGACCAGGGAGTTAAGTGACCCACACACCCTCCCATGCCTTGGAGGGTGAAGTCTCAGCCACTGGACTGCCATGGAAATCCCAGATGTAGGGCTTTTTAAAGTGCAGTTTTTCATGCAAACGTTTCCATTTGTATCCCTCTGTTTTTCCTTCTTTCCTGGGTGACCTTGGGCTGCCGCTCCTCTGCCCCAACTTTCACACCATCCCCTCAGCCCACCTGAGTGAGGGCGGTCCCTTTATGTGGAGACAGATCTCCTAAGGCAGACAGATCTCATAAAAGGAAATACAGAGCATCAGTGAAGCTGGGAGGGAAAGTAAGGCTCACCAGAACAGTGTGACTGTGGCGACCCACCACCTGTAAGTCACCAGTCAGTCAGTTAGTTCAGTTGCTCAGTTGTGTCCGACTCTTTGTGACCCCATGGACTGCAGCATGCCAGGCTTCCCTGTCCATCACCAACTCCTGGAGCTTACTCAAACTCATGTCCATTGAGTCGGTGATGCCATCCAGCCATCTCATCCTCTGTCATCCCCTTCTCCTCCCGCCTTCAATCTTTCCCAGCATCAGGGTCTTTTCAAATGAGTTAGTTCTTCGCACCAAGTGGCCAAAGTATTGGAGTTTCAGCTTCAGCATCAGTCCTTCTAATAAATATTCAGGACTGATTTCCTTTAGGATTGGCTGGTTGGATCTCCTTGCAGTCCAAGGGACTCTCAAGAGTCTTCTCCAGCACCACAGTTCAAAAGTAAGTCACCAAGAGTTAGACTAACAGGATTTGAAATTTATTCTAAGAATTTTGGGGGAAACTGGCATGCGCTTCCGTGGTTTGTGGCAGCTTATATTGTTCTTTGGGGAAAACCAGTTGCCAGGAGTTATCAAAGCATCACTTCAACCTTGTGTCCCAGTTTGGGAAATGTATTTCAAAGACATGTTCCAGGAGGAGAGAAGGCGGTGGTGTGCAGGAAGGGATTTTGTACAGCCAGACACACTTAGGGGCAAAACTGGAAACAAAATGGTGCTGGGGGGGGTATACATGGTATTTCTGGGCCACCAGATCTTTCCCAGAAGTCTGAGGGATCACGGTGGAGAAGAGGGGACCACCTTAAGGGCAGCAACGGCAGTCTGAGATGTGGCAGTCACATACAGCATCGTGTCTTTCCTGTGATTGGGGAAGTTATATAGATAGAGCAGCTCTTCTCTAGGAGATTCTCAGACTCCCACTCCTGCCAGTGTGTTTGCCGTGTTCTGTTCTGATCAGGTATCTGTTTCTCATTTTGACAAACAGGATTCTGTTATAGGTCTCCCTCCGTTTTCCTTTTTACTCAGAGCCGTCTTCTTTTTTTAGCTCCACTCCTGCTGGCCTGTGCGTGCTGAGCTCATGTGAGGGGCAGTGTCCACCCTCCCCTGACTGCAGGCCCTGCCTTATTTACTTCCTTCATCCCTGCTGACACACTTCAGGGAGAAGCCCAGCCAAGTTCTGTGCCCGCATGGCCTGTGGGAGAATCTCTCTGATACGGACCCAGGGCTGGGGGGGGGTGGGGTGGGGGTGAGTCACTGTGCTGCTCATTTCATTTCACAAGCACCGCCAGATTGTTTTCCAGAATGACTACCTGTTTGTGCTTCCACTGCTGGTGCTCAGGGGTTTCTGTTTCCCCATGTTTCCCTCATCCCCCTGACTCCCGCTCCCGCCTGCCCCAGCACCTGGTGTGTGGTCAGGTGTGTCAAAAAGAGGCATTTGATAGCTCAGCTCATCAGGGTACTGGGTTCGCTTCTCTGAGCCGCCCTTTTCTGCTGCAGTCGGCACCTGGTCATGACAGCATCCAGAGCAGGAAGCATGGCAGGCAGGATGAGGGGGGTCTTCTTAGGGCAAACTATCTGTTTTCTGTTAGGAAGAAGAATTCCCCAGAAATCCCTAGTCTACTTCCCCTTGTGTCTTATTGGCCAGCTGGGGCCAGTTTGTCCTCCTAAGCCAGCCTCTGACAGAGATTAGAGGATGGCCCTTTCCGTGGGTGTTGCTGCCTGCCCGGGACCCGAACAGAACGGAGCGTGTCCGCCCGAGGATGGAGAGAGCAGCGGACAATCACCCCGCTGTCCATAGAGGTTGCCACGCCAGGGCTCTAATTCCACCAGTTTTTTGAGATCACTTTGCCTCTTCCGTTTGAGGGATCTTCCCCGCCCCCGCCTCCCCCAAATCTGTGTGATGAACCATTTGTGGAGAATCTCAGAAGCACATGTCTGTTGCCTTGGGGTTAGAACTGTTGGTTCTGGAATCTGATGGTTCTTCCCACCAGGTGAATTGCAGACCTGGTCCCCTCCCCACCGTCCTGAGGCTGCCCCTACGTAGATCTCCATGTGAGCTCCCCACGAGAGAGTTCAGCACAGAGATTCACAGGCACGGTGCCCCTGTTCCTGCCTGTGCCTAGACTCCAAGGCAGAATGCCAGCTGGGGACAGGTGGGGAGGACACCTGTCCAGGAATAGTACCACAGCAGGCAGCAGCTTCCCCTTCCCACCCCCGCCGCCATCAACCATGTGCCTGCTGTAGTAATCCTGTGTTTTTGCCTAACCAAAGACATTAACTTCTAATCATTAACTTCTGTAACCTACTGAGCCCTTACTCTGGGCCAGGCAGCCCAGTAAGCATGTTATTTTTTATGATCTCATAACACAACCTCTGACAACCTCGTGAGAGCATTTGTGTGTGACGGTTGAAGCACAGGCTCCCATCAGACTGCCCATGGAACTCCAGGACTGACGCTTAATAGCTGTGTGAGCTTGGGCAGATGACTTAACCTTTCTGGGCCTCAGCTTTCTCCTGTGTACGCCAAGAACAATAATGGACGGTTACGAGCACTCAGTGAGCTGGTAAAGTGCTTAGAATAACGCTGGCTCAGAGTACGCACGTCGTTCACACTTGATAAATAGTTGTTGTTGTTGCCGTTTTTAAAAAATGAAGAAACCAGAGGCTCAAGAGATCCACTTACCAAACGTTGACAGCTGCAAGTACCAGGGACGCAACCCAAGAGTTCGTGATGTGAGAGCTGGCCTCTCATCCAATCAGCTAGACATCATCAGTAGTAGCCACGTGCCTCAAGGAGCAACGCCATCCTTGCTGTTCTTATCAACAGAATAAGTGCTCAGCTGAAGACTCAGTGATACTTTTTATGAAGAAATTACTTCCAGCCACCAACCATAAAGACAGAGTGTCATGTGTCCAGCACCAGGCGATGTGTGGGTCTTTTGTGAAGGTGGCTGGGACACTGGAACATGGAAGAAAGGGTGTGCCCAGGGACAGCAAAAGTACAGCATTTAATTCCCGATCTTGCCACTGACCTCGCTGGGCCTCAGTCCTCATCTTTAGCTTCAGGTTTCTATTGTTCCTCCCAGTAAGGATTTACAAAGCACCTTTTAAGCTGAGCACGGCCAGTACTGCTTATTCTGCAATTAGGATGTTCCACGTTACCTTACATTTTGTTTCTTAGCTCAGTTCACACTCACACATTCACACAAAGTATAAGCGCTGTATCCCCGGACTCCACTTGAGTCCCTGGAGATCTCTGGAAACCAGGACTTACACATCTTCTGGGAGAGATCTTACCTTGCCTCACTGAGCCAAGTGGGCTGGAGTCAGGACCCTCTGGCATTTTTAGAGAAGAGGGTGTCTCTAGAGAGGAGGGTGTATCTGTGAGCTTGGGGACAAATAAACAAGGTAGTGCTCTGCCACATGGGACATTCCCTGCTTGAATTTCTCCAGATTTCTGAGCATTTTCAGACACAGGTATGCTGGGACCAAGTGCTCAGCCTCAACGAAGGATTACAGGCTAAGTGATGTGACTTTAAGCAAAAAAAACAACCTGAGAGGACTTTTAAACTTAACCCTACACAACAAGTGACTCAGTTATCTATTATTTTCAGTTATTTTCTTTTAAATTGAATGTCCCTTCCTCCCTTTCCTTTCCTTTTTTTCCCTTCTCTCTTCCCTTCCCTCCCCTCCTTGGAATACATTCACACCAATGAAAATTCAGATGGTCCAGAAGGACATGCAGTAAAAGTAAAGTGTCCACCGCAGGTTCCACTTCTCCAGGTAACAAATCTTCCTCCCGGAAGGCAGTCACTCTCAGAAGATTCCCGTTTGTCATTCTGGAGATGGTTTGTGCACATACAAGCACTATCCGAGTATGTATAGTGTTTCTTTCTTGACTGGATGTGGCCGTGTCTTATAGCAGAGGCCCCGTGATCTGTGGTTCATTCCACCCTCCCAAGGCCTCCACTCCCATTTGCTTGTTACCAGCTGTTTTCATCTTCTTTTCCATGCTCAAGGTCTATTTCCAGGCGTGTGTGATGACTCAGGGACATTTGTGATGACATGGCTCTGGACCCCGGAGTGGCCCAGCCAGGCTGATGGAGAATGCCCTGGTTTCAGGAGGGCCTGGGATCTGCCCCGATTTCCCCCCTGCTGACAGGAAGCAGGAAGACTGGACGGCAATCCAGGACAGGATCCAGAAGTGGTTCCCACCACAGGTGGTCCTCTGGGGAGCCCACTTCTCCCCCTTAAAGGACACTTTGTCTTGACTCAGGGCACCGAGTGCAGAATCACACACCTGAGAGGTGGCTGGGGCTATTGTTTCTCGAATGTGAGCCATGCATAAACTTCTAGGAGCCCTTGTTAAATGCAGATGCTGTGTCACTTAAGCCAAGTGGAGCTGATATTCTGCACCAATGATGAACTCCCAAGTGATGCTGATGCTCCTGGGCCACGGCTGACCCATTCTGAGTAGCAAGGAAACACCCGATGCTCCTTCTCGCCTTTCTCCTCGACACACACTCCCCATCTATGGAGCGCTAGGTCACTTACACACGGATTCCGGCTCCATCACCCGTCAGCAGTTTAATGTACATTGACAACAGTCTGTCTTCCTCACCATCCAGTGAGGTGCACCAGCATAATCCTTTTTTGCTTTCTTTTTCTTTTTTTAACTTTTTAGATGAGAAAACTGCTCCTCAGAGATGTTAAACAACTTGGCAGAGGTCACACAGCTAGTAAGTGACAAAGACAAAAATTCAAGGGTGAAGGTCGTTCCCAGTCATTGCAGCCCCCCATAAGCCCATAGATGAATGTGGTCCTCCTAGAATGGGACACTCTGCACTTAATGAACAGGTTCGGATGGTGAGTGTCAGTTTCTTTTCTCTCCCCTTCTTTATCTCTGAGATTTTGATTCTGGCTGCTTCTTTCCAGGAGACTAGCAGACAGTTCATGTGGTGGGTGGTCCCCACAGTAACACTGACCCAGAGAGAAGTGAGTCCTTTTGCCTGGTGGCTAGAAGACACATGAAACTGGAAAAAGGAACCTAGAATATTACCACATTTAACTCACATTGGAGAGGACACCTTCCCTCTCATCCTCTCTTCCAAAACACCCAATAGCTTTTACTGGTCATGTGGTCCTTGCTGTGCATGCCTGCTTAGTCACTCAGTTGTGTCTGACTCTTTGTGACCCCATGGACTATAGCCCACAAAGCTCAGTCCATGGGATTCTCCAGGCAAGAATACTGGAGTGAATTGCCATTTCCTTCTCCAGGGGATCTTCCCGACCCAGGATTGAACCCCTGTCTCCTGCATTGGCAGATGGATTCTTTATCATCTGAACCACTTGGGAAGCCCATGGTCACTGCTGAACTATCCTCATTTAATGCAGTTTGGACAGAATAGTTGGTCCAGAAATTTTCTTTCCAATTAAACTTCCTTGTTGAACCGCCTTGGTTTTGAAAGGATAAGGGTGACTAATTATATAGCAGTTGCTACGGGAGATATTTGCACTCAATTTCAGCTCTTAGGTGATTCAGATCAAACGCTTTCTCTTTTCCTCCCTGCAGCTATGTGCCACCATCTTCCTCTCACACAGCAGGCTTCTCATGAGTTATTTTTGGAGTTTCAAATCAAAACAGCAATTCTGGCGAATGGGAGAGCGAAGCAATGCTCTACCCGAGCAGAGTAAACCATATGTACTGATAAAGACAGCCAAAGACTCAGTGCCTGTAAAAGGCTTCCAAGCCATCTTCCTCCATGAAGGTTAAATTAGGGGGTAACTGCAAACTCTCCTTGGTGCTGTCATATTCCTTTGTGAATTCAGTTGAGGGACTTCCCCAGTGATCCAGTGATTAGGACTCTGCCTTCCAGTGCAGCGGATGAAGGTTCGGTCCCTGGTTAGGGACTAAGATCCCACATCCCATGGGGTGTGGCCAAAAAGTGAAAAAGACAGCTGAGATTCTTTTAAAATTACCAAAACTTTGTCCATTTGCAACGTGTTGTCCTGATTGTTTAGCTTTAAGATGGCAGGTCTTGGCAAAATTCACTTGAGGACTTCGCTTCAGCTGCTGGATCTGCCTTGAAACATGGAAATCACTTTATTTTCCCACTCTGCTCTCTTTCCTTCTTTCACCAGAGCACATAGAACATTCCTGAACATGTATGCCACACAGGCAGACCTCCCCCTTTACCCGTTACAGTAGAAGCGCCTCGGGGGCAGGGGCTGTGTTTTTCATTTTGTTCTGTTCCTGGCACAAAGTTGCCGTTGAGAGAACTGAGTGAACAGATGATGTGCTGATTCCCTTCAGTTGCGTCCAACTCTTTGACCCTGTGGACTGTAGTCTGCCAGGATCCCCTGTCCATGGCATTCTCCAGGCAAGAATACTGGAGTGGGTTGCCATGCCCTCCTCCAGGGGATCTTACTAATCCAGGGATGGAACCCAGGTTTCCTGCAGCTTCTACACTGGCAGGCAGATTCTTTACTGCTGAGCCACTGGGGAAGCCCGAACAGATGATAGATGAATGAATACTAATCTATTTCCATTTTTCTCTCTCTCTCTTTTTTTCCCCCAATCAATCACTTATTACATAAATAGTAACTGAATGTTTTTTAGCTTGGGGAAAAAAGGCTGTCCAGATAAGGCTAATGTTTTTTCTTGATCACAGCCCCCAATTCTTGTTTCTGCGTCCTTTCTGCTTAGGTTATCAGTTTGGCACACATCCTTGCAGAGCTTTCCAGTGCATTTACACACGCATGCACACACACACACACACACACACACAAACACCAGAGTCCTGTTTTTAATAAATAGATTTTTTTCTCAGCTTGCTTTCTCCTATGCAGCCATGTATCAAGGAGTGCTGTCCATGTCAGCTACCTTATTCTTGGCACTTGCTCTGTAGTTTTATTACATTTGTGTGGATATACTACCTTTTATTTGGACCAAGAGAATACACTCATTATCTGCTTTCATGCTCATTGCTGTTGAGGGTCCCTTCTCCTGTACACATTGACGGACTAACCATGTTCACTCCTGTCTCTTGGTAGCTACAATACATTTCAAGAGAATCAGCCACCTGCCTCCGAGATTACGCCAGACCTTTGGACAGAATCACGTGAGATGCTAAGGAGTGCCAGAGGAAAATGAACATCTGTGTCCGTAAGAAGCTGGGGAAGTGCATTTGGCCCTCAGAGTTCCACAGGACTGGATAGGGGGCGATGTTAGAGCCTGTGTCACCTCTGCCTGGAGCTGCTTGAGTTTCCTTGGGCAGGTCATTTCCTCTCGCTGTACCTTACTTTTCTCATCTGTATAGTGGGTTCAGTGAGCGTCCTTCAGCTCTTAGAGTCTGAATAACAGGGTTTAGATAGTACCACCAGATTGACATAAAGAATATATTAGCTTACATGCTGTTTTGTGTCAGAGTAGGAAAGGGGATATTTAAAACTATATTTAAATGTCTGTTTTAATTAACTAAATATATTTTATTTTATTTTATTTTAAAGATATTATACAATTTTAAAATAGAGATTTGTCCCAGAGCTCTTAAATGTCACAGTCTATGATTGTCCAGGCATGTATCTCCTTTGGGTCTTCCTCTTCTTTCTTTTTACTTTATTATCCAATTAAAATGTATGTATTTGTTCCCTTTGCTTTGTGCGGTCTTTTCCTTCTGAACAAGGCAGGGTGGTGTTGGGGAAGGGGACTCTGGACCCCTGAGTTCCACCTCCAGGTTTGTCTGAGTTACAGCTGTGTGTCCTTGGACAAGTCCCTCACCTTTCTGAGTTTCCATCTGTTGAGAGTATGAGTTCCAGTTAGCCAGGTATCCACTTGACAAAAAGCCGAAAACTGTGTGGTTTCACCTGACATTTCTGAGCCCTATCACCTGCGGATAGATCATCTCGCGAACTGATGAGACATCCTAAGAGACCACCAAAACTCATGCAGTGGTCTCATTTCACATGAGAATCGTGCAGCTGCCCAGGCCTCTGGTAACACACACCGTCTTTCAGTGGGTTCCCAGGGAGGCCCCGAGAAGCTTCTGAGCTGCCATGATTCATCAGTAGTTTCCCCCCCCGAGCCCTGAGGCTAGGTTGATAGTGTGTATTCCCCTACTTGGAGATGCCACAGCAGTCACAGGGGCTGAATCACCCTCAGCCATGCTACCCTGGGGGTCCCAGTAAGGTTTCTCACGTGGGCCAGAGCTCTGGCCGCTTGTGTTGGCATTACACGTTGGTCTGGAGAGAACAGGGCTTCTGCAGGTGAAAGGTCGGGTGAATGGGTGTGAAAGCTGCGTGGGAGCTGAGCCCACAAGGTCTCTGGTAGGTTGGTTTTCTTGTTCCCAGCATAGTTTTGCACCCCTTCTGTGAGCTTTCTGTTTCTGAACACCCCTTGGGCCAAGCACTCCCTGATTGAGCAGGTCTGTGGGGAGAGAGTCCAGTCTGATGCTCTTCTCCTACCTGCACACCTTTGCTTCCTGCCCTGCTGGGTTTTCTCTGAGAAGACTTCACTCAGGTGCTCAACCCTCACTACCTTCCTTCCCTTTTCCCTTTTTTAAATGGAAGAGCGTGGACTTTATAGACTCTGAATTTGTCACCAAGCTTCCAAAAGCCTACCATAAACATTTTCCACATGAACCAAAATAAAAGGAAGAGCACAGTGAATGGAAAGAAAATCATTAACTTGGTACATAACTTAAAATCAGTTTAAAAAAAAGAAGAAGAAAAGAATTATGGATTATTTCCATTTACCAAAGCACACTGCAAATTTTTCAACAGCTGCCCACCACGCCGTACTCCCAAACTGCCTCCACACCCCACCACCCTGTTTTGATGAAATAGGAGCGAATCTACTTTGTTGCAGAGAAACTCAGAGCAAGTTATAGTGTCTCTCCCTAATTTGATCCTCCTTTAATCTATCGATAGTGTTATAAATTCACAACCTGGAAACTTGAAGACATGAGTCAGCCTGACATATGATTCAAATATCCTCAATCTGAAATGCTTGATGTTGTGTGGGGTCTGGGTGGGAGGTATAGAACCAGAAATGAATTTCCTGACCCTCAAATTCAGCTTCAGTGAAGTCGCATGGGGGTGTAGTGGGGGGGGGCAGTTATTATCTTGTGGTTTGTGGGGATTCTTTCTGCCTTCCAAGATCTGCAATTCGTTGGACAGCGGGGAAACTCAAGGTGACCACAGGCCCAGGACTGCTAGAATGAGTTCCAATTTATGCCTCCTTGTCCTGCCTTTTTTTGCCCAGATAACCTGTTTTTCTACTCCCCAGAATATAGGATTCTGTGGTGACTAGATTAGGAGTTCTCAAAGGTCAGAGGTTTCATTTTATTCATAAGTACATCCCCAGTAAATAAAGGCTTGCTGAGTTGGGTGAGTGAGTAAATTCTTCACCACCTCTCTTGGTCTCTGAATTTCTGTTTCCCATCTATCTTTGTATGCCTAGGCTAACTACTGATTCTTGTTCTCAATAGTGTCTTTTGACTAAGCCTGAGCTTCAGATGGCAGTTGATTTGGTTCCATGTACACAACCTGCCCTTGCAGCTCTGTGACTTTCAGTGAGTTCTCCAGATGAGTTACAGCGTATCAGAGTACCGAGAACAGTGGCTTCCAGAGGCAGTAAAGGCCTAAGAAATGGCAGTGGAGGTGGAGACGGTGCTATTGTTAATAGGTGTCTGGCATTGCCACCTGTTTTTGTCTTAGCTTTTCCTAGTTAAAAGATTCATAGACCTTTTTTTAAAGAAGGTGATATCAAAATCCCTTAAGAAATTGGGCACAGACTAGAAGAGCTAACTGTGCCATCATGATCTTTGGCAGCACAGTAGCAATTATCATTATCAGTGTACTAAAAGGCATCGGCGGTGTTTTACGCCAAGTTTTTCCATGGTGGTTATCTTTAGGAGCATTCCTTTTTTTTTTTTTTCCACTTGCCTTTTGCTGCAAGCATTGTTCATGTTATTTCAGAATCTTTTCTGCTACGACTTTCTAATTTGCTTTTGTCCACTTGGTTATTGGTAACTATAGATGGCTTCCATTTTCCCCTCTGTGAATGAAGTTTTCCTTCTGCTAGGCCCTACATTTCAAGAGACTCTCAGAAGTAAAATCACTGAATCAAAAGATACAAATGTTGTCAAAATCTATCTTTATCTATATTAAAAAAACATAAACTGTTAGAGAGAAATTTTAGGTTTACAAGAAGCTACAGAGAGCTCCCATTTACTAGCCTTCCCGCAATTCTGCATATTCTTAACATTTTGTATTAGTATGGCATATTTGTTGTAATTTATGAACCAATATTGATATATGATGATGGACTAAAGACTATGGTTTACGTATAGGGTTCACTCTTTATATTGCACAGTTCTGCGTTTTTGACAAATGCATAATTTTATGTATCTGCCATTACAGTTTCACATAGAATATTTTCACTCCTCTAAAAATGCCCTGTACTTCACCTATTAATCTCTCTCCCCATCCTCCCAAACCCATGGCTACCACTGATCTTTTACTTTCTTCATAGTTTTGCTTTATCCAGAACATCACTTAGTTAGAATTATACAGCATGCAGCCTCTTTTGTTTGACTTCTTTCACTTAGTAATATGGGTTTGAAACTCCTTCGTGTCTTTTTGTGGCTTGATAGCTCATTTCTTTTTAGTACTGAATAATTCCTATTGTATGGCTGTAGTGTAGTTTAATTATCAGTTCTCCTACTGAAGGACATCTTCGTTGTTTCCAAGTTTGGACAATTTTAAATAAAGCTAGTATAAACATTTGTGTGCACGTTTTTGAGTGGACATACATTTTTAACTCATTTGGGTAAATCTCATGAAGCAAGATTGCTGGATCACATGGTAAGGCTATTTTTGCTTTGTAAGAAATTGTCAAAGCTTTATATTTTGAATGTTTATTAAGCGATTTTAGTTATAATACCACTAACCCAGTTAATCATCAAAATAACCTCTGGGTTGGAAGTTATTAGTTTCACCTTCTGATTAATGTTATCAGGATTTATTACTGAAAAGAGTTTTGAAGGTCTTTAAACCTCTTAGCTTCCTGAGAGCAAAATCTGCCTCTGGTGTCACCTCCAAGACCTCCATGGCATAGTGTATGCAATAGGTGTTCAATTAATGTTCATTACACATCACAAAACCACCTCACGGCGCAAATAAAAACATGGAGATCCAAAAAAGGAAAGCAAAGTGCTTCTGGCCAAACATCATTTTACTCACGGCAGAAACTATGCTAAGAGTTAACTCATGCTTTGTCAGTTTTTGGACCAACATTCTGAGTGACCAGACTCTTGATCATTGTGTGTGCTAAGTTGCTTCAGTCGTGTCCAACTCCTTGCGACACTATGGACTGTAGCCCACCAGGTTCCTCTGTCCATGGGATTCTCCAGACAAGAATACTGGAATGGGTTGCCATGCTCTCCTCCAGGGGATCTTCCTGACCTAGGATTGAACCCTCATCTCTAAAGTCTCCTGAATTGGCAGGCAGGTTCTTTACCACTAGCGCCACCTGGGAAGCCCCTCTGGATCACTAAATTCAAGCAAATCGAGCTTCAGGACTCAGACATCCATACTTACGGTCGTAATAAACACCGTCGCCTCACTTTCAATCCCACCCACTACCATGTCTCCCAGAGACACCTGAAGTGATGTGTTCAAGTAGATAGAGTACTTTGTGGCTACAAAGTCTCATAGCAAGCAAAGGTAGCAATAACAGTAATAATAATGAGAACAATAAAAAAAGTCAAGAATTCTTGATTGCTTACATGTTTTCAGGCTGTTTACATGTATTATTTCATTTCAGCATCACAGCTACTCTCTGGTTAGGCACAATTAAATTAGTGACAGTTTATTGGAATGCTGTAGTCCATGGGGTCGCAGAGTCAGACACGACTAAGTGACTGAACTGAAGTGAACTATTGAAATGTGATTAATAAACCACTACAGTGGGTTGCCATGCCCTCCTCCAGGAGATCTTCCCAACCCAAGGATCAAACCCACATCTCCTGAAGCTCTTGCACTGCAGGTGGATTCTTTCTGCTGAGCCACTGGGGAGTTCCTTAACGAACAACAATTTAGAGGTAAGAAAATTGAGCCTCAAGGAGGTTGAATAGCTTGCTCAAGGCTCCACAACTCTTAGTGGAAAGCCAAATGTCCATCCAGTCTTGAGTCCACTGAGCCGCAACTTGAGAACATGAGATGTAGAGTCAGATGGACCTGGATTAGTATTCTGGGGCTAATCATTTTGCCAGCTATGTGCCCTTGACCTTGTGATTTCTAACTGCAATGAATCTCCATCTGTAAAATGGGAATATTAATAATTACCTGTGGCAAATGCTTTCTGCTTTCTCCTCAGTAACAATTGCCTCTGTACTGCACAGAAACTTTATAGGCTCAGGTCTCCTCAGAAGGAGGCTCCAGATCTCAAGGAAGAAAAGCCCCAATCCCAGCCTCATGAGATGAATCAAGATTGGTTTAAACCAGATATATATGGTAACAGCAGGTATGTTATCTAGTTTTGTTAGGGGAAGCATGCTAAGGAGATGAAGCACACACATACCTCCCCCCCAACTGGGAGGGGTCATTCTTATCTTTTTTTCTGAGTGGATCTTGGACATAATAGCTGGAGGTACAGCAGCCATCTTGCAACCGTGAGGTGACAAGCCAACAGACAGAAACGGGGGAGCAGAAAAGAAAGAGTCTGGATCTTTTATTGCCTAGTTAAGTGGTTCCACCAGCCTAAGACAGAAGACTACATTCAGACATATTAAAATGATTCTTACTGGTTTATGCCACTCTAAGGGCTTCTCTGGTGGCTCAGACAGTGAAGAATCCTCCTGCAATGCAGGAGACCTGCGTTCTGTCCCTAGGTCAAGAAAATCCCCTGGAGAAAGGAATGGCTACCTATCCCAGTACTCTTGCCTGGAGAATCACACGAACAAAGGAGCCTGGCAAGCTACAGTCTAGGGGCTTGCAAAGAGTTAGACACAACTGAGCGACTAAGCACACGTCGCGTGGGTGGGCACACACACACACACACACACGCCACTCTAAGCAGAGTTGTCTTTTATTTGCAGCTGAAAGCATTTCTAATGGATATATAGACTTCCACCAGAGCACAGGGTTAGGGAGTTTCATGTGGTGCTCAAAAACCCAAATACCAGAGCCAGAGTTTCTGAGTTTTGATCTAAGCTCTGCCACTAACAAGCTGCATGACCCGGCAAGTCACCCAGCTTCTCTGTGACTTGATGTCCTTGTCTATAAAATCCTCACTAAAAGTATGTTGAGTTCTGTATAAAGGACAATACCAGTGCATGCCTTGTACTGTTATTAGGAGCATTAAATGACTAAATGTTTTATAAAATGGTTAGAACATTGCCTGACACATAGTAAGTGGCTATACACATGTTTGTCAAGAAAAGAAAAATTGAGAGAAAAATTAACCACTATCAAAGTCTTGATCTGACCATCAGGCCTCTTGTGCTATTTAAGAAGAATATTGACCATGTTGCCACTGAAACCCATGGAGCATGAAAATGCCCCTAAAGTCAGCCTCAAACCAGCAACAGTAGTGGTTTCTTTTTGACAGAAAATGCTCCTCGGAGAACACTGACTGGTAAAGAAGGAGGGGCTGTGACTATCAAGTCGTGTCATGAAGTGAAAGACCAAAATACCCAGACTTGCCCATGCAAATGGGTGTGGGTCTCCCCTGGCGGCCCTTTTAGAAGATTCTAGACATTTTTGAACTTGTTTTTGAAAGGGTCTTTCCAGCCAGTGGCTTATTTTTTTGCATCTCCTCGCATCTTTCTTGCCAGTGGTTGGGAGGGTAAGGATGTGGAGGGAGGGTGATGCCAGCGGTCCAGGCCCTTCCGTGCCAGGAAGGACGAGCCCCCTGGCCAGCATGGAATGGAGCAGGTTTCACCTGGGTCTTTCCCACTTTCTACGACCCACATAGTGACCCTCCGTAGAGATTAGATTTGAATTTGGGCAATGACTGAGTGCTTTTGGAAACCTAGCGTGTTCATGAGGGCTAAGAATCAATCGGAAGGTGTGTCCATTATCAAATCCTGTGGAATCTGCCTTCAGACTACATGCTCATCCCAGGCCTCTACTTTCTACCAATGACAGTCCAGACCAAGCCGCCACTAGCTTCTGCTTGGATTCCTGCAGAAGCCTGTGTCCTACCTGGCCTTTCTGTTTCTACTCTACCTACCCCGCCTTTGCCCTCAGCAGTCAGGGGACTCTTTAAAAGGGTAAAACAGATTTCCCCGGTGGTCCAATGGTTAAGACTTCACCTTCCAGCGGCCGTGGTTTCGATCCCTAGTTCCCTGGAGGAACTAAGATCCCACATGCCGCAGACATTCAGGGAAAAAAAAATAATAAAAGGGTAAACCAAATCATGGCACTCATCTGCTCAAACTTTCCAATGGAATCCCGTCTCACTTAGAATGAAATCTGAGGTTGTTAGTATGACTCACAACACCCTCTCTGCCACTTTCCCCATTGCTGACCTTACTCTCCACACTGGCCTTCTTGCCACAGGCCAAACATACCTGAGTGCAGGTTGGCCTCAGGGCCTTTGCACGTTATGGTTCCCTTCTCTGGGACTCTGTTCCTTGTATTTCCTGCCTGGCTCATTTCCTCATTTCATGCAGGTGTCTGCTCAGATGTCAACTCTCACAGAGGCCTTCTCTGACCATCCCCTGGAACTTATCTTCCTTCACTTCTCATTTTCTGTTATTAACCATAATTCTTAGGACTCACTGATATTATTACAGATTTGGTGACTTTTTATTTATTTATTTTTAATTAACTATTTATTTTTTGCCATTCCAAGTGGCATGCAAAATCTTAGTTCCCTGAACAGGGATCGAACCCAGCACTCTTGAAATGGAAGAAGAAAATCTTAACCACTGGACCACTGGGGAAGTCCCTTGGTGACTTTTTACATCACCATCAGAATATCAGCCCGGAAAGGAAAGAGGCATTGTTTTGTCCATTCAGGTGTCCACAGAACCCAGAACATTGTGTAACTGATGCTCAGTAAATACTAAGTTAGATAACACAGTGTGTGTCTGGTTAGCGATAAACGGTGTCTGACAAAGTTTTAAGCCTGATGTCTCTTGTGATCCTGATAAGTTGGCCCTGATTCTACTTCCCAGAAAACTCGGGATACATTCTGAACAACAAAAGCAACACTGGACCAGTGTTTTAAAAAATCCAAAGAGAATACTTTGAAAGTGAACATATAGGTGCCTGAATGCTTCCTCCTGCATTTGTTTTCAAATCATCTACAGAAGGCAGTGGCACCCCACTCCACTTAGGAACTTAGGAGTTCCATGGAAACTCCATGGTTCCCAGCACATACTTTATTGCCTCAAACCTAAGGTCGCTAAGAGTCGGACATGACTGAGCGACTTCACTTTCACTTTTCACTTTAATGCATTGGAGAAGGAGGTGGCAACCCACTCCAGTGTTCTTGCCTGGAGAATCCCAGGGACGGCGGAGCCTGGTGGGCTTCCATCTATGGGGTCGCACAGAGTCAGACACGACTGAAGCGACTTAGCAGCAGCAGCAGCACATCACATTTAGTTCTTTTTCTCCCTTCCTTTGAACCTGGGTACCAGACAAACAGTCCCACACATGGTGTCTTTGCATCACTCAGACCAGGATTCTCATCTGTGGTGGTTTAAAAACAAAACAACCCCATTCCTTGACATTATCCCCATGAAAGATGGGATTTATATCATTTACTTGAGTCTCGGTGGTTGTTCAAGCGGCGATGGTCATGCAGCGTCTTCAGGTTTCCTTAGACACTCAGTCTGGGAACTCACAGAGACTGCCTTGCTGAAGAAGCTGCATGGAGGTGCTCTGGTCTGTGGTCTCAGCTGAGCTCCCAGCCAGCTCCCCAGGCTTGGCTGATAGCCATGCAAGCTGTCATTTTGGATGTTTAGATCATCTGTACTTTCAAATGACCACAGCCTGATATCTGACTACAAGGGCATGGGAAACCCCAGTGAGAACCACCCAGCCTAGCCCTTCCCAGATTCCCCATCAAAAAGGCATGAGTAACATAAAGTGACTGTCGTTTTACAAGGCTAAGCTTTGTAGTTGTTTGCACTCAGCGATAGGAACTAGAAGTCCACGCTCTTCTCCCTCATACGAGGCAGTTGTAAGTGTTTCCTAAATATTCTGGGCATCAGAGCTCATACGTAAGTGAGGAGTAACAATATGTTTATGTGGTGGTTGCTTAGAGGAAGAGCAAGGTTTGTTTTAAACCTCGCATGCTTCCCAGCACATAGTTTATTGCCTCAAACCTAAGATGCTATCAGTTATACAACTCATGACTAATTTGTGTGCTAGAAGAGATGTGTGTGCATGCTCAGTCATGTCTGACTCTTTGTGACCCCGTGGACTATAGCCCACCAGGATCCTCTGGTCCTTTCCCAGGCAAGAACACTGGCATGTGCTGCCATTTCCTTCTCCAGGGGATCTACCTAACCCAGGGATTGAATCTGCATCTACTGCATTGGCAGGTGGATTTTTTTTTACCACTCAGCCACCAGGGAAGCCCAAATAGACTTCTAAGTGCCATTGATTGTAGGACACATACCATTTTTGGAGATGCTGAAATTTGAAAAGATGTATATATTAGGACCTTTGATTTAAGGAGTGAATAACATAAACACCTAGTTAAGCCTGGACACAGAACAAGACCCACTCAGCCAAATTTGAGGTTTTGAGGACCAAGAGGAGATCTTAAAGAAAATGCACCTTTGTATGAAAGTCTCTAATTAGCCATGCCATTCTGTACACTATAAACAAAGATTAACGGAGACAACCTGCGGTCCAGGCAGAAAGCGCCTTCCTTGGGCAGCTGTCTAATGGTTTCAATTCAGGTAACATTGCATCACAGTTATTTAGCAGAAGTGTATTTTGCAAGAGGGATGAAGGCAGATCCCCAAATCTGGCTGTGAGTAGGCAAGTTCTTTTCAGTGGAAACTCTTCTCTAGTAATGGTAATAGACCAAGCCCCATTTCTCTTTGATTTGGGAGTCTCTTCTTTTTTAGAACTTGATGTAGTTATTTCTTAAGACGTGTCAGCCAAGGAGCAGAAGGGGTCTGAGCAGAAAGACGGAGGAGACTCAAGCCATGTCAACCAGAGAAGAAATGCAAAGAAGCATCAGAGTGCTAGCAGGCACCGAGAGGGAGTCAGTACAGCTCCCAGAGTTAGTGTGTTGGCCCTCATTTGAAAGGTGAGCCTCCTTCAGGACAAGAGAGGTTAAGTCTCTTGCTCTGAGTCACACAGCTTCATTACCTCCACTTAGTCCATCAGACACAGAGCCTGTGCTCTTACCCACAGTGCCGTGCTGGTCAGAATGTTTGCAGAGACATGGAAATAAATTCAAAGGAGACTCCAGGAAGCCCAGGTCTGTGGGCACAGCGGTCTTTACAGCCTTACCTAAACAGGGAATTCATTTCCACCTATGAGGTTTTTCTTGTCTCCTCCTCTTCCTATGAAAATCAAAGCATCTTTCAAGGCCCAGCTCTAATGGGGCAACTGAACCCTTGTTCCTGCAGGGAGATTCCTGGCTGCCCTTGGATCCGGGTTCATTGTCCCTGGGACAAGTTTGGCAGCCCTCCTGGTGTCGGTGGCTTTTATTAGACTGGAAGTTTCTTGAGGCTCTGGGATTAGACTGAATTAGAATCCTACCTCTGTGATTTATGATGTGTGTCTTTGGGCATGTTTCTTAACCTTCCTGGGCTTTAGTGTTGCTAAATCTTTGAAATGGGAATAGCCTGAGTATCCACTTTTCAGGACTGTCTTGAAAATGAAGTGTGTTTGGTTAGGTCACATGGTAAGGGCTTGGTATTGCTTGTTATTATATAGAGAAACTGGGAAAGTATCCTTATGGACCCACTCACTTAGTTCTCACAACCAGCCTAGCAGGTGCCTTTACCACCAGCCCCATTTTACAGGAAACTGGGGTGAAGTAATTTGCTCACAGCCTCACAGCTAGAATAAGACAGACTTTATTCTTATCTTTTTGAACTCCTCTCTCAATGGAATCTCGCTGGAAATCTTCCATGGAATTAATTCTGAGGAGGTTTTATCATGTACCAACCTCAGCAGTTCAATTTAGTTCAGTTGTTTGGTCATGACCAACTCTGTGACCCCATGGACTGTAGCATGCCAGGCCTCCCTGTTCATCACCAACTCCTGGAGCATACTCAAACTCATGTCTATCCAGTCGGTGATGCTATCCAATCATCTCATCCTCTGTCATCCCCTTCTCCTCCTGCCCTCAATCTTTCCTAGCATCAGGGTCTTTTCAAATGAGTCAGCTCTTTGCATCAGGTGGCCAAAGTATTGGAGTTTCAGCTTCAGCAGCAGTCCTTCTAATGAATATTCAGGACTGATCTCCTTTAGGATGGACTGGTTGGATCCCCTTGCAGTCCAAGGGATTCTAAAGAGTTTTCTCCAACACCACAGTTCTAAAACATCAATTCTTCTGCACTCAGCTTTCTTTATAGTCCAACTCTCACATTCATACATGGCTACTGGAAAAACCGTAGCTTTGACTAGACGGACTTTTGTTGTCAAAGTAATGTCTCTACTTTTTAATACGCTGTCTAGGTTTGTCATAACTTTTGTTCCAAGGAGCAAGTGTCTTTTAATTTCATGGCTGCAGTCACCATCTACAGTGATTTTGGAGCCCCCAAAATAAAGTCTGTCACTGCTTACACTGTTCCCCATCTATTTGCCGTGAATGATGGGACCAGATGCCATGATCTTAGTTTTCTGAATGTTGTGTTTTAAGCCAACTTTTTCATTCTCCTCTTTCACTTTTATCAAGAGGATCTTTAGTTCTTCGCTTTCTGCCATAAGACTGGTATCATCTACGTATCTGAGGTTATTGATATTTCTCCCGGCAATCTTGATTCCAGCTTGTGCTTCATCCAGCCCAGCGTTTCTCATGACATACTCTGCGTATAAATTAAATAAGCAGGGTGACAATATACAGCCTTGACGTACTCCTTCCCTGATTTGGAACCAGTCTATTTTTCCATGTCCAATTCTAACTGTTGCTTCTTGACCTGCAAACAGATTTCTCAGACCTACATACTTCTTCCTGCATATGTCTCTTAACCTGCATGCATCCTTCTTCCTCAAGAAATGTTAATTAAACTCCCTCAACAAAATGAATTAGATTCTATTTGCCAGAGAACATTCTGAGTAAATAGAGTAGAAGCCATTGACAAGTCAAGCTCTTGCCTCATACCTGGCTAGCCCCTTGAGAAGCTTGGGGTTCCTAAGAGTGGAGAGTGGGGAGGGACCCCATTTTGGCAGCATAGTGGTATCCTGTCTCATTGTGGATCTGGTGAAAGTTGAGGGGCTCAGAGGGGGCCCCAAATAAGCACAGTGCCCCAGCTCACTGCACAGATGGGGCAATGAGTGGCGTGATGGGTGCAGCTGTGTCCTTGGCTGGCAGTCAACCTTCACTGCAACAGCCACAGAAGGATCATAGCCATGATGGAGAAAGACACTGGGGCGGAAATGCTTGAGGACCTGCTCTGTGTCCAGCACTAAGAGAGTTCTCCCAAACAATTGGGTGTTTTCTCCACATCTACTCTTGCTAACTTTTATTTTTTTCCCATTGTCCTCAGAGATGTTCTGTATGATTTTAGTCCTTCAAAATGTATCGAGACTTATTTTATGGCTCAGCATATGGTTGACCTGAAGGAATGTTGCCCATGCACTTGAAGGCATACCCTCCGGGTTTGGGGTGGGGGTGTTCCCTGGACGGTAGGGAACATCCTGTGTTCCCTGCTCTTGTGCAAGGTCTGGTTGTCTGACTGATGGACAAATGTCATCACACTGCATGCTCTCAGGGGAGGGGAATGAGGGACCGACTGTCCATGTGGGTGAGAGAACATGGCCAGCCCCTGACCCCAGGAGGCAGACCTTATGCCAACTCGTCATCCATGTAGCCCACGTGAGAAAAAAAGGCCATGATTCTAAATAGACCTCTGAGGCCAAGAGAAAAGATCTTAGAGATTTGCTGGAGGGAAGGGAAATATCCCCGTGGACTTGAGGAGAGCTTGCTCTTCCTGCCTGCTCTTTTGTGCATTCAGCAAACACTTATCAGAGACTTGCTCTTCCTAGTTGCAGTGCAGTGATGCCTAGCAGGGCAAGGGGCATCATGGGAAAAGGCTGTACATATCAGAATAGAGTCATTCTTGCTTTGTTTGTCTCTCCTCTTAGTTACGCACATCCGCAGGCAAAGCAGGAGGGTTTCCATCAGGAAGCTGAAAGGTGGGGCAACATACTGCTATCTGGAAACCTATGAGAAACCGTCAGGGAATTATGTCTTGAAGCACAAGGGACTCATGCATTCCTAAGGACTGGTCCTTCCAGGTTCAGAGAGTTTTGGAATTTTTTCTTTTTTTGGTGCCTTGGACCCTTTTGGGAGAAGGCAATGGCATCCCACTCCAGTACTCTTGCCTGGAAAATCCCATGGACAGAAGAGCCTGGTAGGCTGCAGTCCATGGGGTCGATAAGAGTCAGACATGACTGAGTGACTTCACTTTCACTTTTCACTTGCATGCGTTGGAGAAGGAAATGGCAACCCACTCCAGTGTTCTTGCCTGGAGAATCCCAGGGACGGGGGAGCCTGGTGGGCTGCCGTCTATGGGGTCTCACAGAGTCGGACACGACTGAAGCGACTTAGCAGCGGCAGCAGCAGGACCCTTTTGACTTTTCAGAATAATGCTTTCAAAATGCATATTAAAATGCATATTATAGAACACTCAGGATTACAAAGGAAAGCAATTACGTTGAAACACAGTTCTATGCGTGGACCTCCGTGTCCCTCCCCGGGAGAGGGGGCCCAGCTTTTAGGAAAGGGTGGCAGGATTCTTGGTTGACAAGAAACATAGTGCCTCCCCAGGTTGGTAACTCTATGTTTATGGAACTGATTACCTCTGAGGCAGGCAGGATGGGAGGTTTTGCTTTCAAATAGGTTTGGGGAATACTGGAGTGGGTAGCTGTTTCCTTCTCCAGGGGATCTTCCCAACTCAGGGATCGAACCCAGGTCTCCTGCATTCCAGGCAGAGCCACCAGGGAAGTCCAAGAATACTGGAGTGGGTAGCCTATCCCTTCTCTAGTGGATCTTCCCGACCCAGGAATCGAACCAGGGTTTCTTGCATTGCAGGTGGATTCTTTGCTGACTGAGCTATCAGGGAGGCCTTACAGAAGACTGTCTTCACCTGCCTTTGGTGAGTTCAATGTTTCTATTTCTTTGCACTCCAGACTGAGTGTCTTAACTTCTAGAAATAAGCCAGATTGCCTCAGCTGAGTTTTCTACCTATTACATTTCCTTGGTTGTTCCCTGAATGGAGGGAGGGTAATGAACTGGCAAGAGAATGAATGGGTGAGGTTGAAGGCTGACTGTGCTGGGATGGAGGAAGGTCTGGGGCTGGGTGATCAGAGAATATGTTTTTGGGGTAGACTTTGTTGTCACCTGATGCAACTCTAGGTGGGTGTGCACTAAAAAGAGAGTGTAGCCCAGGAGAGTGGAGTGACTCTTTATTATTTATTTTATTTCATTTTGGAGGGGGGGCGGTGACTCCTGATGGGAGCTGAAGAGAAGCCTGAGGTTCAGAGAAGACCCATGCTGTAGTCGGGTAGGTGGCAGAGGCTGTGTGCCTCATGAGAACCAGATGCCAGTTAGGAAGGAACTATTGGCAGCCATTTTGCTTATATCCCTCATTCCCACCACTACTCTAGAACCCAGGAATCTGCATTAATTAACAGACACTGAACATACTTAATCCAAGGTCAACCAGCTCCAGCGAGAAGTGGTAGAGCTAAGATCAGATTCCACACAGTCCCAGAATCTGAGATCTTTGTTTCCATGACCCCGTGCCCAGCTGCCCCTCTTTAGCACAGAGGCCATGGGTGTACCTCCTGGGATCAGGTTGCCTGGGGTCAAATTCCAGCTCCACTGTGGAATAGCTCAAGGATCCATGGCAAACTCTTGACCCTCATCTGTAAAATGGGATGATTTTAGTACTTTCTTTATGGACTTTTCTTTTTATTTTTTTTTTTTTTTTTGCCATGCTGAGCTGCATATGGGATTTTAATTCCCTGACCAAAGGTTGAACCCCTGCCCCCCTGCTGTAGAAGTGCAGAGTCCTAACCACTAGACTGCCAGGGAAGTCCCAAGGACTTCTCTTGATGATCTAAGAGATAGTGCATGTACAGCTTCTGAGACCTCCCAAGTCTGTCATGCACATGTTCCATAAATGCTGGCATGTGATTATTACCAGCCCAGCAGGACAGGGAAGCTGTTAGCGGGCCCCTGGTGTGTGACTCGTCCTCTGTTTACTCCTCTGACTGTCCTAACTGGCAGGCGTTCGTGAACTTGTTTTTTTGGTACGAAGGTTGCCCTGGTTTCTGGAGTGACCCGGCAGGGCTGAGATGATTATACAACTCTATGTGCCAGGCCAAGTTCAGCACTCGCCTTGGCAGCCTGCTAAGCCAGTGCTGCTTGGATAGAGCCACTACCGTTCAGCCTGCTCGCTCACTCTGGAAAGCTTGACCTTTGCTCAGAATCGCCTTCCAACCCCCACGTCACCCAGCAGGCTCGTTCACCCGCTCCTCCCCTGCACGCACGCACGTGGCCTTCTTCCCATCCAGGGAGATAACAGGGACTCCAGTGTCCCCCAGACTCAGATTCTTCCTTCATCTCTTTTTCTCTTCTACTGAATGTCCCCTGGGGTGTGTCTCATACACTAGAGGAGTATCGTAAAGATGTGAAAAGGTTTTGAAGAACAAAGGTTGTAGCATCCAACAGCCTAGGTCTAATCCTAGCTGTGGACTCAGCACGGCACAGAGCGACTGCTTATACTTGAGATTTTTTTGTGGCATATTGTGTAATATTACATATATATATATATAAAATAATTTCTCATCAGGTTATAAAGATTAAATAGTTAAATAGGATAGCCTGTGAAAACATATTGCCAGCACTCAATGCTAACCATTATTTGTTATTCGTTGTTCGGTCACTCTTGTGTGATTCTTTGTGACCCCATGAATGGCAGCCCACCAGGCTTCCCTGTCCTTAACTATCTCCAGAGTTTGCTCAAACTCATATATATTGAGTCGGTGATGCCATCCGGCCATCTCATCCTCTGTAGCCCCCTTCTCCTGTTGCCTTCAATCTTTCCCAGCATCAGGGTCTTTTCCAATTAGTCGGCTCTTTGTATCAGGTGGCCAAAGTATTGGAGCTTCAGCATCAGTCTTTCTGGTGAATATTCAGGGCTGATTTCCTTGTGGTTTGATCTTCAAATGTGACCATTATTTACAGTCATAGAGAAAACTTGGGATGTATCTTCAATCAAGACTTTGTGACCTCAGGGTCTCAGTTTCACAACCTCAAGCAGGACTGCTCATGGCCACCCTGGTGTGAGTATCAGGATATAAAAGGGGTGAAGAAGCTGGGCCTTCCCAGGGTCAAGAATTGGACAGAGCTCTGTTCCTCTCTGTGCACCAGGTGCCTGAGCTTAAACCTGGAAGAACCATCTACCTCCATTTTCACCCCTTCACCTGTTAAGGTAGGAAGTTGGGCTCAGCAAACCCTCCCAGCACCATGGGGGCTGCAAACTCTCTGGCTGAGAATGTCCAGCTGGTGGTCAGCCCCTCTCCTGTGTGGAATTTTCTCCCCTACCCCCTTTCAACACCCCCTTCTAGCACCTTCTGAAACCAGTCATACTCTTAAACTAAGGCACTTGGCCCCCAAGAATTTCCAGCTCCCTGAAGCTCATCCGCTCCCCCAGGCAGGAGTCTCAGGTTTTCCTCTGGCTAGCACGGCCCACCTCCCCAGGGTCTTTTGTAACTTTTGCACAGCCTATCCCTTGCTCTCCATACAAACTTCCATACCCTCTCTGGGACCTTGTTTTTTCTGCTCCTTGTTGCCCAGGGCACTCCATCTCTGATGGTTGAAATGCCGCTCAGTCCAAATCCGTCCTCCACTGAGCTTTTCCCATTGGCTCCAGCTGGAACAGTATATGTATTTTTAAACTTTCAAATCTCTCTCTTTTTTGTTCTTCTGATTTTGCGTATTTCAGTTATGCTTTAGCACCTTAAGGAAAACATCTCACCCCCACAATGACTAAGCAGCTGAGAAAATGGAAAGAACACGGCTTCTCTCTATACCTCTGTGCTCTCATCTGGAAAATGGAGATAAACATGGTAAATAACCAACTGTCTTAAGGATTGTTTTAAGGCTTCAAAGGGGCTCTTGACATGAATACTTTCCACCTCTTGGATCTGCACATTTTAAAGGATCAATGAATGAATGAACGAGTGAAAGCCTTCACTGTTTTACCTCCGATTGTCAAAGAAAGATAAGCTTTTGCTAAAACCCTAGGAATTCTGCACCAGTAACCTGCAAACTTAGGGCTTACCTGGTGACTCAGTGGTAAAGAATCATCTGCCAGGCAGGAGACTTGGGTTCCATCCCTGGGTCAGGAAGATGCCCTGGAGAAGGAAATGGCAACCCACTCCAGTCTTCTTCTTGGGAAATCACATGGACAGAGCAGCCTGGCAGGCTACAGTCCATGGGGTCACAAAAGAGTCGGAACAATTTAGAGACTGAACAAAAACAACAACTTGCAGGCTTAGGTTCTGGGTTAGACACTTATACCCCTGTGATTAAGGCATGAGCCAAACATTCCTGCAGAGCAGTGACATCATCTAGGATGGAGGTCAGTGAACTATGACCTCTGGACAACATCCAACCCATTACACTTTTGTATGAAGCCCACAAACTAAGAATGGGCTCTGCATTTTAAATGATTTTTGCCTTTAAAATGTTATGTCTCTGAATGTACATTTTAAAAGGAAATTAGGTTAAATGGAAATGTAAACATCTCTACATCTTTTGAATTAAAAAAAATCAAAAGAAAACTATTTCATAACACGTGGAAATTGGAGGAAATTCAGACTTTGGTGTCTATAAATAAAGTTTTATTGATTCTTCATGTTTCTTCATGTATGAACTGTCCACACAGTACCAGACAATGTGTGAAGAGCTTTCACACGATAATGGCACAGTTGAGTAGCTGTGAGAGAGGCTGCGCAGCTCACAAAACCAAAAATACTTACTACCTGGCCCTTTCTAAAGAAAGTCTACCGATCCCTGGGCTATGAAATGAGAGCAGCAGTGTGTACCCAGCCCCTTGTCTGGGGATGGAATGTCTCTTAAAGAATGAGCATCAAGTGGAAGCTCAAGAAAAGTCCGTTCTTCCACTCTCTTTCCCTTCCTGTCTTAATTCCCTTCCACAGAGAGCTCTTTTATTTGGAGATCTAAGCCACACAAAACCAGAAGAAGAGGATGGCGGCCCACTGGGGCACAGGGCCCGGCACAGAGGCCTTCAGACAGCAGGGCTGTGTTTCTTACCGCCTCCTCCTGCTCCGGGCCCTCCCCGAGGCCAAGGTCTGTGGGACCCGTGGGAGAGGCTGGTGGGGTGGGAATGTCTGCATCCCAGACATAGATGAGGCTGCGGCTCTGGATTTCTTAGAGGGCGGTGGTTTCCCCTGCATCCTTTCGTGCCTTAGGTTTTGAAAGGGAGGCTTACGCTGCACTCAAGTTTCCTGCAACTGCAGTTTAACTCAGCGCAGGGTGACAGCTTGGAAGAGTGAGACCCTGGGCTGGCATGGAGGGTGAATCGAGGGCCTTGATTCTAACATGAGGAATGTAATGAAGAGGTACCAAGAACTGAGATATGGGGTCTAGCTTGGCATCCTAGCTCTGCTCCTCACGGGCTCTGGGATGTTTCCTCTCTGAACCTCTTTTCTGTGTCTGAAAAGTGGAGGGTGATGGTTTCTCCTGGGGAGGGGTGGAGACAGGGTTCCCTGTCAGGTAAGCTTGGGGAGCTGGGTTTTGTCTTTTACCGCACTGAAGTCCTGTGTCTAGAACAGTGCCTGGCCTGTGGTAAGCACACAACAAATGCCTATTAGTGGAAGGCGATACAGGCATGCCTGGTTTTATTATGGTTTGCAGATACTGCGTTTTTTTACAAATTGAAGATTTGTGGCAACTTTGCATTTTCAGGTTTGGCAATTTTTTAGCACTACAGTTTTAATTTTTTTTTAAATTGTGATAAAAGTCACATAATATAAAACCTGCTATTTTAGCCATATTTAAATGTGCAGTTCAGAGTACTAAGTACAGTCACATTTTTGTACAACTCTCATCATCCATAGCAGTAAAGCATGTTTTAATCAAGTCACCTACATTTTTAAATATAATTTTATTTCTCTATTTTTGGCTGTACTGGATCTGCATTACTGTGTGAGCTTTCTCTAGTTACAGAGAGCAGGGCTCCTCTTGGTTGAGGTGCGCGGGCTTCTCACCGCGGTGGCTTCTCACAGGCTCCAGGTGCACAGGCTTCAGCAGTGGCAGTTCACTGACTCAGTTGTTCCGAGGCAGGTGGAGTCTTCCTGGACTAGGAATCGAACGTGGTCCCCTGCATTAGCAGGTGGATTCTTATCCATTGTGCTCCCAGGGAAGTCCTGTGCTTTGTTTTTTAAACATACAGCTATTGAACAATTAATACACTACAGCATAGGGCAAATGCAACTTTTGTGTGCACTGGAAAAACAAAGACTTCACGTGACTCACTTTATTGTGATATTTGCCATTTTGCAGTGGTCTGGCACTGAACCCCCACAATATCTTTAAAGTGCACCTATAAAATATGTGGACTGCCTACCATACTACCAATTCTCATTAAATAGTCTTACCGTTGTGTCTGTTCTAAGCCAGGAATCAGCAAACTATGGCCCACACACCAAGAATGGCCCATTGCTTGATTTTGTTAATAAAGTTTTATCAGAACACAGCTTTGCCCATTCTTTTATATATTGTCTGGGGCTGCTTTTCTGCCACAGGGATGGAGTTGAGTAGTTGTGAGAGAAACGTATGACCTGCAAAGCCTCAAATATATACTGCTGCTGTGCTGCTGCTAAGTCACTTCAGTCATGTCCGACACTGTGCAAACCCATAGGCAGCAGCTCACCAGGCTCCACCGTCCCTTGGATTCTCCAGGCAAGAATACTGGAGTGGGTTGCCATTTCCTTCTCCAATGCTATCAGACTCTTAATAGCAAATCTTTGTGGCTCCTGCTCTGAATGTCAAGGGCACCCTGTCTGTAGGTGACCACAGATTTCATTTTCCCCTGATTGCAGGTGTGTGGGCAGTTACCAGCTGAAAACAAGCAGTTAGCATGTATTCTCAATGCCCTCTCTAAGACACTTAATTTTTCCTTTGACGCCCTATTTCTACCACATTATTCTGGCCTGGGCAGAGCTGACTTTTCTGTGCCTTCCTGCTCTCCTATTTAAGATGCTGTTACTTTCATTTCTGTGTAAAAAGAAACTCAAGCCACTTGTGAGTTGCTGGCAGATTCATTAGGGATTGGTCTTGTGTCCCACACCAAGTCCATGCTTAGGGAACCACACAGGAGGAGTCAAGGTAAAAAGGGATGACCCACTAGATACAGCTGACTACATGGTACCCATGGATAGGATGTTGGCAGGGAGCAGGAGGGATCCACTCTGTCCAGGGCACAAAGTGCCTAGGTTTCTGATTCACTCTCCCATTGTTACAACTGGAATGACCTAGGGCACTGTAGTTAGCCTCCCTTAGCCTCAATATTCCGATTTGTAAAGTGGCAACAGTGATACTTACCAAGTTGGGTGGCTGTGGATATTAAATCAGCTAGTGTATCAGTTGCCCGAAACATTGTAACTAGCTAGATATTTTTATAACACAGTAAGTCATGTATTTGCAGGTTTGGGAGAGAGAGAGATCGTCAAAGACCTGTGTTATATGCTGTCTTTCCTCTTGAGAATCAAGACCCATAGTTAGAAACCTCTCAGGACCTTGATTTTGTGATGTGGTGATGGGGATCTTTCTAGATTGCGTGGCATTTACTGAGCACTCTGCAGTCTTTACTTGAAAGGATTCCTGCCCATTGTGCCAGCTGAGCGATGCAGGCTGTGCCCTTGTTTTGCTACCATTTCATACTCAGCAGATCTTTTTCTTCCTTTTTCCTCCAGAAGGTCAGGACAACAGACACTCCTAACCCCAAAGAAAGGACAAGGGTGAAGATGGCGAGGTGTGACTGACTCCTGGTCCTGAGCCTTGGCCCCTCTGTAGCCCCAGAGCTGTGGCTGAGACCCTCCCATCCTGGGGAGAGAGAGAGAAGCCCCAGGGCTTAGAACCTCACGAAAAAGAACGCAGGAAGCTTCGAAAACCGGGGGAACTGTGCACTTTCAAAGCTGATGGTGGGATGGTGCCTCTGCAATCAACAGGGTCGATGCAGGGCACAGGTGAGAATGGAAAAACAGCTGCTGAGGGAAACAGAGAGCTTCTCAAATCACCCCGTCCCCTCTTTACTGCACCATCAGTGTTTCGACAAAACCTGCCCTTCCGGTGGTGGCCCCTCCACTCCAGTTGGGGACTGATCACTGTGAGCAGAGTGAGAGCAGAAAGCCCATTTTCTGGCTGTGTGATCTGCACACTCTGCACCTGGCTTTCCTCTTTTTTTCAAATAGTGGTAATGATTACCTGGTGCATACTAAGTCACTTCAGTCGTGTCCAACTCTTTGCAACCCTTGGACTGTAGCCTGCCAGACTCCTCTGTCCATGGGATTCTCCAGGCAAGAATACTGGAGTGGGTTGCCATACCCTCCTCCAGAGGATCTTCCTGACCTAAGGATTGAACCTGTATCTCTTATGTCTCCGGCATTGGCAGGCAGATTCTTCTCCACTAGCACCACCTGGGAAGCCAGCCCCTGGTAGGGTCTTATGTTAGAGAGGATCCGGTTCCTGGTGCACAGTAGGTGCTCAGTATGAAAATGTTTTCTGCAAGGCTCCTCTTCATCCACCAACCCCTTCTCTGGAGAGGTTTCCTTTCAGACCAGCAAGCTGGCAGCACCTAATTTCTTCTTGGGCACATCCTTATGGGTATTCCCCCTATGGCCATCTGCCCACACCTCTCGATCTCCAGAGGTCAGAGGTCAGAATGGGCAGGGACTCTGATGTACCTTCCTTCTTGGTTATCCGACAGGAGTGTGCTGCTGCACCTCCTGGTGAATTTCCATAGGATAATTACTTGCTAGCATGCGTGGACAGTTATTGCCTAGAAAGCAACTGTTTCTACCCTTTTCTCATTCATTTCACAAAACATATCCCACTTTGTCCCTGTAAGAGTCCCGTGAGAGAGCCATTGTTCCATTTTACAGATGAGGTACCAGAAGCTCTGAGATTAAGTGACTTGCCCAGGGTCAGCCTGCTGATCGGAGGGAAGCTGGTCACCCACCAAGGCCACGTCAGTCAGCTCCCTCTCTCCACGTCATTGTGAAGGGCGCCACCCGGTTCGCTCGCTCCTGCTTCCCGGGTGATACAAAATCATGAGCTTTTCCAGGAAAGGTTGTTACCAAGACACTGGATTTGAGGGTGTGTAGGAGGGCTTTAGGTCAAGGTTGGAATAGAGAGGCCTCTCAAGGGCCCAGCCAACATGCCGCACTTCTGCTTTAAGGCCTGAAGAGGCAGGGCGCTGGGGAGGGGTCAGGCGCCACTGCCCAGGGTCACTGTGAGCAAATGACAGCAGGAAATGTCCTCCCTTCCTGCCTGAACCACTTCAGTTCATTCCTCCCCCTCCTTCTAGAAGCCACACCTGACCATTGGCCTACCCTTCCTACGGGGATCACGGTGGACCTTTGCAGCTTCCTATTGACTTACATGTGTGTTTAAAAGTAACTTGTTTTATAAAAAAGTAACTCTGACTACATTTTTCTTGTTCCAAAAAAAAAAAAAAAGATAATCACTACGTAAAATTTAAATCAACAGCAATAACCAAATTAATACGAGTAATCACCTCATTTGAATATAATCAGCTGACATTTCAATGTATAATCACCCAGTGCATTTTTTTGTCTATATGTGTATATATATACACACATAGAAAACTGCTGCTTTCTAATTTGCTTTTAGTTGAAAATGTGTCATAAGTATCATTCTCTATAATTAATATGCTTCTACAAAAAACTTTGCTAATGGCTTCTTCATGTTTTTTGCATCCACTGCTCTGTTATATGTGTGCTAGTTTTGCTTCCTCAATTACATTGTAAGCTTCTTAATTATCCATATTCCCCAGCTTGGTGCCAGCCTCAGGATGGTTTGTTCATTGACTGATGGCAAAGCAGGGCATGGGAAATAAATGGGATTTGAGGTAGACAGACCTGCATTTCAGTTCTGCAAAATCTTCAGATTTTGCTTCCTTCCTTCCTCTCTTTCCCCTTCGTTCCCATCCTCTCTTCCTCTCTCTGTCCTTTCTTTAACATGTGCACTGTTAAATGTTTTAGATATTTATGCAAACACACATTTGTTTTAATATCTTGTGACTGCCTCCAGCACTTAGCCCTTGAGATATAGTATTATACATATTTATAGACCAGATCCCTGCTCCCCTGGAGTGTGCTGACCCAAATTAAATCAATAAAGGAAAAGGAAATAGATCACTAAAGCAGTTGAAATACACCAGGAGTAAACACCAGGCTGAGAAAGCTGAAAAAGGGGACATACTTGAGATGAGGTGGGGGCCCAGTGAAGCCCTCTCTGCAAAGGTGAGCATGAAGCCAAGACCTGAAGGACCAACCATAGGGAATGGGGAAGACGTTCAGACAAAGGTCCTGAGATGGGAAACACTTGGGCAGTGTTGAGAAACTGAAGAAGACTGTGTGGCCTCAGGTAACAAGGAGGGAGCAAGATGCCCATGGGGAGGCTGGGGGGTGAGCAGGAGCCAAGCGATGCTGGGCTTGTAGGTCCCAGTATGGAGACTGGCTTTACACTAAGAGCAGTGGACCATCAGCAAGGGATTTTCTGTGGGTAATTTGCATTTTAAGGTCACTCTAGCTGCTGTGTGGAAATTGATCTTTGATCGGGGAAGGAACAAATGAAGCCTCTGGGACTTGGGAAATACAAGAAGACAAACTTATTTTTGAGCATTGAAGGAGCTACAAGCCAAGGACCCTGGAAAATGGGGCAGAGAAAAATAATATGGAGGGCTGGGGATTCCAGGAAGAACTCACACATGTGTCCCTCTTGTTCCCACCTTCTGTGGAGGACAGAGGAGCCTGGCGTGCTGCAGTCAATGGGGTTGCAAAGAGTTGGACACAATTTAGCAACTGAACAACAATTGCCATGGTTGTAATGCAGAATCACACAGAGCCGAAGTTAAAGTTCCAGAGTGGACTGGAAGCCCAGACATGATTTGATCCGGTGTTGTTCACTTTTAGCTTTAGAGACTGAGCCTCAACAAAGGGAGGTGGCCTGCCCAAGGTCACCTTGCTGGCAAGTGGCAGCCAGAACATGAAACAAGGCAGCCCCCCAAGGTCAGAGCTCCTTGCGTCTTCCTTCCAGCCTGTTCCCACCCTGGGCTCTCCTAGTAGGATGCTGTGTTTAACCTCATCTGTCAAGAGTGTGCTCTGTAGTTTTTGCGAGGGGTTGTCAGCTGCCCCAGGAGTGCTTTCATAGTGATTCCACGGTGGCCCCGACAGCCTCCTGTTCAAGCTCGAGGAGGCATGACTTCCAGGCCCTCCACGGCTGATGCTCCAGCCGACCCCTCATTGGGCCTGCAGAGATCCAGCAGCGCAGCCTTCTGATGGTTGGCACCTAGACGCGCTTAAGGAGGCAGGCAGATCTCCCAGGGGAGATGTCCAGAACTGGAGGGGCTTCCCTCCGCCTCTCTCATCCTCTCGTCCTGCTTCTGCATCCAGGCTGGTGACATGGCTCATCGACCCCAGGACAGGTCCCATCACATCTCATCTCTGGGACAGGAGAGGCTGGTTATCCATGTCCCCTTACCCCCCACCACACACTCTTTTGTTCCTCCTGCCCCAAATAGCCCCTCAGGGAGTCTGCACTGACCATTCTTCTAACTTTTTATTTTGTATTGGGATATGGACGATTAACAATGTTGTGATAGTTTCAGGTGAACAGCAAAGGAATTCAGTCATACTTATACATGTATCCATTTTTCCACGAACCCCTTCCCATGCAGGCTGGCACATAACATTGAGCAGAGTTCCATGTGCTATACAATAGGCCTTTGTTGGTTATCCATTTTAAATATAGCAGCGTGTACATGACCTTCCCAAAGTCCCTAACTGTTCCATCCCCCATCCTTCTCTCTCCCTGACAACCGTAAGTTCATTCTCTAAGTCTTGATCACACCATTTTTATTCTGCCATTTCCTCTTTCCTGCCACTGGATCCCAGTGAGGACCTCTGGAGGTGTTACGTCCCCTTTGCAGAGGAAATTCTCACTCTGTTGATCTAGACTAGTGGTTTCCAGATGGTTCCCTAGGATGCTATGCAGAGAGGCCCCTGGAAAGGTTGGCTGGGCTGCTGTGCCAGAGACCACTGGCACAGTTGCAGAATTCTACTAGGAGAACTCATGGAAGAGTACCCAGAAGGGTTACACTTTCCTTTCATATGAATAATAGAATCTCATCTTTTAGCTGTGCACTTGGTTGCCCAGGATAAAAGCTAAACTTCCCAGCCTCCCTTGCTGCTAGGTGTGGTCACATAACTAGTTTCTCATCAACAGGATAGAAACACAAGTATCCTGAAGGTGTATTTTGAAGATTTCCTAATGAGAAGGAAGGAGGGAGCACCCCTTCTTTTTTTCCAGCTAGTTAGAATGTAGAAGTGATTGTTGGCACTTAAGCAGCTATATTGAACCATGAGGAAGAATGTAATATAACAGTATTAAAGAATCTCCAAAACTAGGAAGTCCTTTCTTAGTCCTGAACTCCCTCCCTCTTGACTTCATGTATATGAACAGAAAATACATTCCATCTTGTTTCATAGTCAAACCTTGTTTTAAGGAATACAGCCAATCACATAGCTGTATGTTGGGAATCAAAAGCCCTCTTGCCTTATTATTCAATAATCATTTGTTTTATGATCATGGGAGCCATGATTTGTGTTAGGTGTAAGAGATGCAAAGATAAAAAATAATTTCTTATTTTTTAGTTGGATTAGTTTGCTAAGGATGCCGTAAAAAAAATGCTCCAGATTAAGAGGCTTAAAAAGAAATTTATTTTCTCACAGTTCTGGAGCCTAGAAGTCCAAGACAGGTGTCAGAGGACTTGGTTTCTTCTGAGGCCTCTCTCCTTGGCTGGCAGGCAGACACTCTTGTGTCCTCACATGGCCTTTGCTCTGTGTGAATCTCCAGTGTCTCTCTTATGGATTATGGTCTCACCCTAAGTGGCTTCATTTTGACTTACTCACCTCTTTAAATATCTTGTTTCCAAAGAAAGGGGCTTCCCTGGTGACTCGGTGGTAAAGAACCTGCCTGCCAATGCAGGAGACTTGGGTTCGATCCCTGGGTCTGGAAGATCCCCTGGAGAAGGAAATATTCAATATTCCAATATTCTTGGAATATTGGAATATTCTTTCCCAGGCAAGAATATTTCAATATTCTTGCCTGGGAAATCCCATGGACAGAGGAGCCTGGCAGGCTGCAGTCCATGAGGTCGCAAAGAGTTGGATATGGCTTAGGGACTGAGCACATACAACTTCCAAATAAAGTCATATTCAGAGATACTGAAAGTGAGGACTTAGCATGTGAACCCGAAGGAGCAGCGCAGCCTGTAACACCAGGAGTGTTATAACACTAGGAGTGAATGGACTTCGGGTGGGAAGGATTGACAGAAACTAAGATTGCACGCAGACTTAAGATAACCTCGTTATTATTGTGTCTGGAGCAAGAAGTAAGAACAGAAAATCCGTGCGTCAGGAGACCTCTTGTCCCCATTTCCAGAATCTAAGTGTACTCTCCAGTGTTTGTGCCCAGCCTTGTTTTGACTCGATCATCAACTGTCTTCGATGCAGTTAGTAAACCCTCCTTGAAACAGCTCCCCAATTTGCCTTCCTGAATTGCCTCCTCCCCCAGCTGCTCCACTCAGGTCCCTTTGCTTATTTTTCCTTCTTTTCCCGAACCTACATCTTAGAGAATCACAACTGTTGCCTTGAGGCCTTGATTCTTAGTTGCCTTTCTTTTCTACTTTATCTCTGTTTTCTAAAATATATTCTACTTTCTATTCCATAACGTCCTATGGAAAAATCCAAACAAATTTTTGGCCAACCAGTATCTATGCACAAGTCCTTGGAGAGCTCCGTTGGTCTCAGGGATATCTTGTCCTCCCTACTCAGTCATCTTCCAAATGCTCCGTCCCCCTCCAGCCTGGGGGCCTTCAGCTGCCTGCCCAACCCGGGTGTCTAACCATCATCGCAAACTTCCTATCTTCCTCCCAGCTCCTCATGTGTGGTCCTCTCCATCGTCAATAATGGCAATGCCATCTTTCAGCTGCTCAGGCCACGTGCAGCCTTGGTGTCGGTCAACCTTGGACTCCTCTCGCTCGCCCATCGCATCCAGGTGGTCAGTAATGTATACCCGGACTACTGCCTCCTCCCACTCCCCACCGCCCCTGCCTTGGGGCCGGCATTGTATTTCTTGCCTGCATTATTATGACTGCTCTTTACGTCCTTCCTGCCTCTGCCCTTGCCCCTCTACAATCTCTCCTCGAAACAGCCTGGGTGACTCTTTGAAATGGAAGCCAGAGCATCAAACCTCTCTGCTTCAACCCCCAACCCCCACAGGTTCAGAGCAGCCTTACAATGGTCTGCAAAGTCCATGAGATCCAGCTCTGCTGCCCCCATCATGTTCTAGTTCTTTCCAATGAACACATCCCACCCTGCCCTCCTGCCCGGTTATCCCGCACACTCCCTGGGAGCTCTGCCTTGGGATTCTACACCCGTGGTCTCCTCCTGGCCCTCACTGCCCGGTCCCTCACCTCCTCCACATCTTTGCTGTGACATCTCCATCAGCAAGGCCAGCATGGCCACTGTATTTAACACCCAAACTCAACCACACTCCAGGCTGCCCATTCTTTCCTTTCCTGGCTGGATGTTCCTTTGTGGCCCTTGGTGCCTTTTAATGTACTTTACTATTGTTTTGGGTGATCCATTAGTTTTCCCAATCCCACTAGAAAGTCAGCTCCAAGAGGGCAGGGAGTTTTCATCTTAGCCCCTGCCTGCAACAGCATCTATGATGTGGCAGATGCTCAGTAAATACTTGTGGAATAAATACCAAAGACAGCCTGCACAGAACATAAACTTTTATTTCAAGCATAAACCTTTTCGTCTACATGATATATATATAAAGTGATAAGATATATGTGTTTTATATATTAATGTATGTTTGAAACTTTCAATATTGTGCTATATATATAGCATATCTATCAAGATATACATTTTATATATATATCTGAAAGACCAAAATGTATTTGTTATATATAGCCAAGGGACCATAATTTTTGCAAAGGAAGACACTTTCTGGTTTCCCCGGCTGCCTGTCAGGATGCACTCAGGCAGCAACTGTGCAGTAAAGGGGACAATTTTAGCCTCTGGTTTTCCAGAGCAGAGAACACACCCCTGCCAGGAGGCTTCTGCCTCACATACACTTCTCCAGAGCAGCAGGCCGGGCGCAGGTGCGGTGCATCCGACTATGAAAACACCAGTGGCTGTGCCTCCCCGCCTGCCGTGCATCAGCCTCTTTCAGGCCTGCTTTGGCGTGAGCTGGAAAAGGCGTGCCTTTCTCAGAGAGTGCTGAATCCACCTCTAGATCCTCCCTGTCCCCCAGACCATGGAATCTGGCTCCGTCCGCTTTCCCTCCCGTCACTGTGCCCTAGGCACGCTGACCTCTTCACATCCCCAGAGGTGCCACCTCCCACCCTTCCAGCTCTAGCTCAGGGTTTGGGCAGCTGCTCATGCAGCTGTGTTGCTCCCTGTACTCCACAGAATGGGTCTCCCCTCTCCATACACACACACACACACGGCAGGTTCAGGTCCTAGCCTGCAGCACCTGTAAATGCAACCTTATTTGGAAACAGTCTTTGCAGATGTGATCCGGTTCAGATGAGGTTGGACAGGGATTGGGGTGGCCCCTAACCAATGACCGGGAGTCCTTATAAGAAAGGCACAGACACAGAGGGGAGAAGGCCACGTGCAGAGGGAGGTGGAGATTGGAGTGACGCTGCTACAAGCCACGGAATGCCAAGGATTGCCAGCAGGACCACCAGAGGCTGGAAGAGGCAAGGAAGGATCTTGCTGTTGTTTAGTCCTTAAGTCGTGTCTGACTCTTTGCGACCCCGTGGACTGTAGCCCGCCAGGCTCCTCTGTCCATGGAATTCTCCAGGCAAGAATACTGCAGTGGGTTGCCATTTCCTCCCCCAGGGGATCTTCCTGACCCAGGGATCAAACCTGCGTCTCCTGCATTACAGGTGGATCCTTTACCACTGAGCCACCAGGGAAGTCCTAGGAAGGATCTTACCCTACAGATTTTAGAGGGAGTGTGGCCTGCTGTGCCCTTAATTTTAGACTTCGCACCTCCCAAACTGTGAGAGAGTATATTTCTGTTGTTTTAAGCCACTCAGTGTGTGATACTTTGTGACAACAGCTCTGGGAAGCTCACCCACAGCCCTTTCATCCTTTGCTTCTTGCCTTAAATGTTACCTTTTGGAAGACTTTGCCTGAACTCCCAGCCCCAGCTCTAGTTACATACTTGCAATGCATTTTACTTTTTCTCTCCCTGGTGCTTGTGACCCTGTGCCATTCTCTTTCAGATGCTCCCTCTGATAATGTCTATGCTCTGGGGCATCCCTGTTGTTCACTGCCTGTTCCCAGTCTTTGCATCCAGGGAGAGTCTTCCTCACTTACAGATACAAATTATCTTTATTTAAATTCATCTGTGTCATAAGATCCCCAGTCAGAAAGTTGCCTTGAGTGTTTCCCCTGGAAATCCTCAGTGTACAATTATTCAAATCGAGTCACTCAACCCATGTCATCCCTCAGTTGCAGAAGACACAAGAGAGATGTGAGAACCTTGAGAACTTTCCAAACCAGGGTCCATTCTTACTGTTTAGCCTGAATATATTTTCCTGCTAAGAGCATGAATCAGAAATGAGTTTTACCAAAGGGTTAGCAAAACCTTAAATAGAAAAGAAACTCCAAAACTGTTGGTTCTCTCGCACTGCCCTCCCCACTCAAACTTCCCCTCCCCACTTCCTATCCACCAGGACCTCCCAGGCTTGGCTCCTGGGTCATGATGAATGGTGGATTTCTCCAAATTCTGCTGTTTTCCCTCCTGGGGTGTGCAGATGGAGCTGTCTGGTAGATGCTTTTAAGTCCTTTTATTTATTCATTCATTTCCCCCCAGGGCTTATAAAAGTTTTTCTCACAGTATATTGTAGTCTACCAAGTGTGCAAAAGTGTCTTTTGCCACCAAAATGCACAGATCTTAATTCAAAAACATCTCACTGGGCTTCACTGGTGGTCTAGTGGTTAAGAATCCTCCTGCCAATGCAGGGGAAATGGGTTTGATCCCTGGTCTGGGATGATCCCACATGCTGCGGAGCATCTAAGCCCATGTGCCACAACTACTGAGCCAGTGCTCGAGAGCCCTTGGGCGGCAGCTGCTGAAGCCTGTGTGCCTAGAGCCCGTGCCCCACAAGAGAGGCCACCGCAGTGAAGAGTAGCCCTGCTGGCCGTGACTAGAAAAAACCCGCTTGTCATAACGAAGACCCATCAGAGCCAATAAATACATACATATGTAAATAAATCTTAAAAAAAACCTCACTGCCAAAAAATGAAATGCCCAAACGACTACAATAAAAGCATCAAAGATCATTGATCACAGGTCACCATAACAAATACAATAATAATGAAGTTTGAAATATTGCAAGAATTATGAATACCAAAATGTGACACAGAGACAAGAAGCGAGCAAATGCTGTTGGAAAAAAAATGGCGCCCATAGACTCTCTAGTCCTTTTAGAATTGACATCTCCCCTGAGACTTGTCTGTCACGTGGTATGTAGCTTTGGCCTCTGATGGGTTTGGGATGGCCTTTATTGAGTGCCTAACATGTGCCAGCTTTCACACTAGGCAGGTTCACACTCAGTAGGTGTTTTTTCCATCGAATCTGCTCCAGAAATTCATGTTCACTACAAAATGATCTCCTTTCAGAGACATATTACTGATGTGAGCACTGAAGCTCAGAGAGGTTAAGGAATTTGCCTAAGGTCACACAGCCACCAAGTGGTAGAGCCCTTTTCAAATCTAGTCTGTCTGACTTCAAAAGTTGTGGAGGGTTTTTAAGCTAAATTTTACAATTGATCAAAGCAACCCTAACTAAAAATTGCCTATTTAGTAGCAAGGGGCTTTATTCTATCAGAATTTCGCTGTGTCAGTGGTTATCAAGCACTAGCCTCTTGGGAGCAGTTTTGACTGTCGGGTTTATGAACCCAGGACCCTTGGTATGAGCTCAGGACACTCTGCAGACCTGGCAAACACTGGCTGGAAGTCATCTGCTCCTGGGACTGTGATTTCTGACTCTGGGACATCAGGCTAGCTACATCTCTTTTCCAGCCTCACTGTCCCCAGTAGTAAAATCAGGACTCAGATTTAATGATCTTTACACTGTTCTCCTGCACTGATGATCTACGATTTTAGCATCCTGTGACTACAGTACCCTGTTCTTCCATACATCTCAAGCTCAAACCTTTCAATTATATCTAGAGCCCACAGCTCACACCCAAACTTTCAAGGCACCTGGGCAAGTTCCTTCTGCCAGACGCCCTGCTCTCACCATCTCTCCTCATTCCTTTAGCTCACCTCCTCTTCTCTCCTGGAGTTAATCCTGCTGGGGCCCTAGGGTAAGTGTCTTTACCTTTCTGAGCTTCCATGTCTACTCTGAAACGATCTCTAATGAGTATAAAACCCCACCTCATTGGCTCATTGTGAGGATTACATGAAATGGAACAGTAACCATTGTCACTTTCCAGGGGCCTTGAACTATGCAGTCTTGACCCAGACTCTAGAGCTCTGCAGATGTGTTAAAATCTTGGCTGCAACTCTTACAGCCAAGATTTACCAGCTTACCAGCTGTGTGGGCTTGGGCAAGTTGCTTTACTTCTCTGTGCCTCAGTTTTGTCTTTTGTAAAGTAGAAATGGTACCAACCTACCCATCAGCTTTTTACGAGGGTTAAGTAAGTTCCTATCTGTGGAGCACATAAAATAGTGTGCTGTATAAGAGCTAGGAATTCTTATTAGGTCATCTAATTCTCAAATCAGTGGAATATAGGGGGTCCTGTTATGATCCTTAGTTTTTAAAGGGAGAAGATCACACCTCTCCCTTCATGCTGGCTGTCAGGGTCTTAATCTTAAACTATAATGACTGGCAGAGATGAGGGAGGTCCACTCTTGGGGTTTAAAGGTCTGCCATAGCCATCTGGGACTTCCCAAGGGGCGCTAGTGGTAAAGAACCCGCTTGCCAATGCAGGAGATATAAGAGAGGTGGGTTCGATCCCTGGGTTGGGGGTATCCCCTGAAGGAGGGCATGGCAACCCACTCCAGTATTCTAACCTGGAGAATACCATGGACAGAGGAGTGTGGTGGGCTACAGTCCATGGGGTCATGAAGAGTCAGACACGACTAAACATCTGAGCAGCACATAGCCATCTTGAAATTCTTAATAATTTTATCTTTAAATTTATGCTTTGTAAGTGAAGTCCTGTCCTGGTTACCTTCTCACCTTCCCGGATGGGCTCCTGGCTGCCTCGTCCCCTGCCCTCGCCACACCCAGCAGCTGCCCTCTGCTTCTGGTGGGGACCTGGGTGCAGGGAGAGGCCAGGTCATGGGGCAAAGCTGTGAGGGCATCTGTGAGCAGCTGCGCCCACCGTTCAAGTATCCCCAGCTGGAGGGCACACGACCTGAACCAGCAAATTAAAACCCCACTGCCGATTAAGACAGCGCAGAATAAAGAGCTCTTCTCTTTCCCTTTGAACAAGAGGCTTTACATTTTCATTTTGCGCTGGGTGGGCCTTGCTAGTTATGCAGGTGGTCCTGGGTACGTAGCAAGTCATGGGCGAAAATGAAATGGTAGCTCCTTTCTCCTTCAAAACAACAACAAATGCACATGCCAGGTTCAGTCATTCAGGGCAGTTTGTTCTTACTTCTGATCCGAAGGTAGAGACAAAGTCTTTTGGTAAAGGCCCTGTAAGTGGGCATGCTTGCTGCTTCCCAGGACGATGGCTTCCCCGAAGCTTCCTAAGTCCTTATGTGATTTGCATGTTCAATATGTGCTGTTTCCCAGCCAGCAGCCTGTTTGATAGTGGAAGATGGAGAAATCTTGTTTTTTTCTTTTTTTTTCTTCCTCCTTCTGTGGCTGTAATCCCCAAAGAAGAGTGTTGTCTTTAAAAGATGCTCTGGGCGACTACTTTATGCAAATATGGGCCTCTCTGTGGCTCGCCAGGCTGGAGCCAGGCCTCCGAGGTCTGGAAGGTGGACTGCATGGGCTGGGCAGGGAGGCCCTGCCATCGGTTTTGCAGCTCTCCATGCTACCGTCAGGGCTCCCGAGAGATGACTCAGGCTGCAGTGTTAGAAGACGGAGGGATCTCAGAGCGATGGGGAGGGAGAGCTCTTGGTCTGTTTCATGTCTAAGAGATGAGGACCACTGGGGGCCGAGCTGACAGCAACTCCCAGAGATTGCAGGCCCACTGTAGACGGGCGTCCAGCAAGAGGCCTCAGATAAGAGTACGACGGCCAATGCGCTCTCGTGGGAGCGATGTCTCCTGGATTGGGAGCAGGCCGCCACATCCACGACATTGTGAGGATGGAGAGTCCAGAGAGAGCACGGGATACAGGAAGATCCTGCCAGGGGAGACCCGTCAGGGGGACAGTTGGCCTGGGATTGCATGGGAGTTTGGGGGACAGCTGGGCCTCGGCCAGTTGCCTTACTTTGGACTCCATCCTGTCTTCAGGAGCCTGCTGCCTAAGCAGCTGGGCCAGTCTCATTTCCAAGCTGGCATCTTGAAACCCCAGATGCAGCAGTGTGGGCTGTGGGCCCGCCGAGGCATCTGCACAGCTTTGTTGTTAGTAAGCTTGTTTCCAGGCCTCCCCCAAAGGTGCCCTTTCCACACACCCCGCTCTCCTAAGAACAGCAGCTTCAGCCAGCGAAGCACTTCTCATCTGCTTCTCTGTCCACAGCAGGAAGGGTAGGAAGAGTGGGAAGCTGGCAAGAAGACTTAGTGCTTTTTGGTGGGTTTTGCCACATCTCAGACAGGGTTCTAAGGTCAGAATCCAGATTAGCACGTTGAACTCCCAACATACAGTGGAATAATTGATGTGCTTCTTTTTTTTTTTTTTAACTGTTTTTCTAATAGTTATTGACCTTTACTGAGTTCTGTCTATCACCTTGGCCCCCTTGCTGAGCTTTCGACATCCGTGGTCCCTTTCTAACCTTTTGTATTGAGATTTAATTTACATACAGCCAAGTGCAAATAACATGAAGTACCGATTTTGGTGAGTTTTGATAGATGTGTACACCCATGCGCCTGCCACCCCAGTACAGGGATACAGGACATTTCTATCACCCCAGAACGTTTCCTGTCCCTGTTTCCATTTGCCCTCCCACCCTACCCACACACAAAGGCAACCACTGCTCTGACTTCTGTCCCCACAGATTGTTTCTCTCTTCTCGAACTTTCGACGGAAGTTCTGCTCTTCCATGCCTCTATTCTTTTTTAATTATTATTTTCTTAAATTTATTTATTTTTAATTGAAGGATAATTGCTTTACAGCGTTGCGTTGGTTTCTACCAAACACCAACATGAATCGGCCGTAGGTTTGCCCGAGTCTCCCATGTCTCCCTTCTTTTACTCCGTGTAGTGTTCACGGCATTCATCTGTGTATACTGGTGACTGTTTCTTTTTATTGCTATCTAATATTCTATCATCTGGATATTCCACACTCTGTTTATCCTTTGATCCACCGACGGACACTTGTTTCAGTTTTTTGGTCGTTATGAATGTCTCCTATGTGTTTTCATGTACAAATCTTTTTATAGATGTGTGTCTTGGGGAAATACCTAGGAGTGGAATCGTTGGGTCATATGTTAAGTGTATTTTTAACTTTAGAAGCAACCGCTAAACTGTTTTTCCAAGTGGTCATATCAGTTTTTCACGCCCACCACGAGTGTGTAAGAGTTCCAATTGCTTCACATCTTCGCCAGCACTGGATATGGACAATCTTTTTCATTCTGGCCACTCCAGTGGGGGTGAAAGGGTGTCTTGTCACTGTGATTTGCATTTCATTGATGACTATAGAGACCTTCACATCTTTTCATGTACATATCATATATATCTTCTGTTTAAATGTTACCCACTTTGGAGGAAGGCACTTGTTTGTCTTATTGCATTGCAAGAGTTGTTAACAGATTCCAGATACAAGTCCTGTGTCAGCTATATGTGCTGCAAATCTCTTCTATCTGTGTCTACACTATCCCTTTTAATCCTTACAGGAACCCTAGGAAGTGGATATCATCTCCACTTTGTTTTAGAGAGGCAGAAACTGAAGCACAGAGAGGCTAAGAAAATGCGCAAAGTCACACAGCTACTCAATAGCAGAGTGGGAATGCAGACTCATTGGTGTGTGACTCAGAGCTTTGACATCCAGAAAATTCCAGGGAGAATCTCTCCATACACGAAGACTTGTGTCTCCCTGGCAGCCTGGCTACATCAATGCCTGGGCTGGGTTATTTCAGTTCATACTCGCTCCCTCTGCCTTGCAAATACCAGACCATCCTGGGAAGTAGCCGGCTCCTAGAACCCAGTTGGGAGCACCGTCTTTTCAGGAGAATGCCACGAGGCTCTGAGCTGCTGCGATGAAAGACAAACTGTGGGTATTTTTATGGGCCTCTGAGGGTGCTGGCAGAATTACCTCGTGCCAGGAATAACAATGAGGGGCCCAGGCAAGCTCACCGCCAGCCCTGCTCTGGGAGGCATCTCTGGAGGAGGCCAGCCAGGCAGTGGGAAGGGAAGGCGGCCTGGGAGTGGGAGGTTGGGGCTCAGATATTCGTCCACAGCTGCCTCCAAGAAGGGCTGCTGGGTGCCCTGAGGGACTCAACAGGAGAAGGGGCCCCCAGTGTAGTCAGAGTAAAAGGCTGGGAGGTTTGTGAGAGTGGAAACCAGAGCCACGCCAACCATCAACATGCCAGTTAGAATAAGAAGCCTTAATTGAGGACGCCTGTGTGCCAGGCACTGTGCCTGCCTTTGGCATCCCCATTAGATGCTACATATGGTGTGCGGGGTTTGCACTTACTAGCTTAATGCTCATAATAACCCCATGAGATCAATATTAGTAAAATGCCCACAGGAAGAAACTGAGCTTCAGAGAGATTAGGTAATTTGCCTAACGTCACATCGTTTGTAAGTCGTTGAGGTTTGAATAGAGGTTTAGCTGATTCTGAAGCCCAGTCACTTAAATGCTCTGCTGCCTTTCTGTTCACAAACTTGTGTCAAATTCTTATTTGTGTCAAGCACTGCATGAGGTGCCTAGACCAGGGGGATATAATGCTGAACAAGACTCATCCCTGTCTTTGGGCTGTGTGGTGGGGTGAATGGTGACCTCCCCCTCACTGAAAGATATGTCCACATCCCAGAACTTAGGAATGCAAGCTTGTTTGACAAAAGGGTTTTTGTAATATAGTTAAGGCTCTTGAGATCATCCTGGTTTACTTGTGTATGCATGCTCAGTTGTGTCTGACTCTTTCTGACCCTGTGGATTGTGGCCCACCAGGCTCCTCTGTCCATGGGATTCTCCAGGCAAGAAAACTGGAGTGGGTTTCCATTTCCTTCTCCAGGAGATCCCCTCAATCAGGGATCAAACTTGTGTCTCCTGAGTCTCCGGCATTGCAGATGGATTGCTTACCACTTGAGCCATTAGGGAAGCCCCTGGGTTACCTGGGTGGCCCTAAATCCAATAACAACTGTCCTTACAAGAGACAGAAGGGAAGACAGAAGAGAAGAAGCCCAAGTGAGGATAGAGGTAGAGACTGGAGCTGTATAGCCACAAGCCAAGGGATTCCTGGAGCCCCCAGACATTGCAAGAGGCAAAGAATTCTCCTCTTGAGCCTTGAAAGGAGCATTGCTCTTGTGCTGACTCACCAGGTCCAGCCCAGACCCTGGAGGGGATTATTCAAGGGCTTGGATACTGAGAGGCAGGATCATGGGGGCCATGGTAGAGGCTTCCCCCTACAGTGCCTGAAGGCAGGACTCCCAACTACTATTTCTCTGACTCTCCCAAGTCGTCTGGCTCTGGATTGCATGTGGAATGTGTGGGCTCCTGAGCCACACTCTTTATACAACATCACACCATGTTGTAACATTTACCCCTCACCTGAACTCAGCAAGGGGAGGTGTTCTCATCCTCATTTGACAGAGGGGGTTACTGAGTCTTAAAAGATGAAGGCCACACGGCAGCATATTAGAATAAACCAGTGGTTCTTGACTTTGGTTGCATCAAAAATTCCCCAAAGAGAGTTTCTAGGCCCCGTGCACAGAATTTTTGATTCAACAGGTCTAGTGTGGGGCTGGAGAATTTGCATTTGCAAGAAGTTCTCAGGTGAAGTTGATACTGCAGGTCTGTGGACCTTGCTTTTAGAACCACTGGAGAATCAATATTGTAGGTACCGTAGAAGCCTGAAAAGTTAGTGGATTAACAGCATGCATGTGTGCTAAGTCACTTCAGTCATGTCTGACTCTTTGTGACCCTATGGACTGTAGATTTTCCAGGCAAGAATACTGGAGTGGGTTGCTGTGCCCTTCTCCAGGGGATCATCTCAATCCAGGGATTGAACCCAGGTCTCCTGCATTGCAGGCAGATTCTTTACCATCTGAACCACCTGGGAAGCCCTGCAGATTAAGGGATCAAATGTATTGTACAATCAAGTCTCAGTCTTGTTGGTTTTAGTGGACTCTATTTGGAGCGTGTGATTCCCCAAAGTCACCATAGAAGAAAAAAGAGCTCAAAAGGGTCTTGTGGAGTGTTTTAAAGGGAGAGGTCTAGAAGTGGCTTTCCTGCCTTTTGCTCACACTTCATTGGCCAAAACTTAGTCATGTGGCACCAAACAACTGCAAGGGAAGCTGGGAAATGTAGTCTTCCTCAGGAAAAGGCTATGCTGTGATGAGCATGCAGCTGATCAGGGCTGGGCTAGGGCTTGACCTCAGGTGTTTTCCCCCTTCATCTTTTGCTTTTTCCCTGGTTCAAGTGCTTTCAGTGGGCTTTCTCATATCAGCCAGAGTCAAGGGGCTTTTTTTCCCTGTAAAAATTGAAAAAAGAGAAGAAAGAACAATTTCTTGGGTCTTTCAGAGCATTATCTTGCCAACAGCATCTTCTGAGGGGCCCAGGTGATCAGCTTAACAGCTGCCAAGCACATTGAAAGCCTGTAGGGGTTTCTTGCATGAATTTCATTTCCACCATCTTAAGCAACACAGGGCCGGCCCCTCCAATGTTGGAGGAGATCCCTGGCTATGCTTCTTCACGGCCTAAAGCCTGGACTCGGGGTCCACAGACAAGCTCCAGGTGGAAAGCCTACTGCTTCTGCCTCCCCTCAACCCCCTCTCCAGACTTTCCAAAGGCAGCTGCCTCCAGGGTCTGCTGTTTCTAGCTCTCAAGCCGTTGTTCAGTTCAGTTCAGTTCAGTCACTCAGTTGTGTTCAACTCTTTGTGGCCCCACAGACTGCAGCACGCCAGGCCTCCCTGTCCATCACCAACTCCTGGAGTTTACTCAAACTCATGTCCATTGAGTCAGTGATGCCATCCAACCATCTCATCCTCTGTAGTCCCCTTCTCCTCCCGCCTTCAATCTTTCCCAGCATAAGGATCTTTTTCAATGAGTCAGTTCTTCACATCAGGTGGCCAAAGTATTGGAGTTTCAGCTTCAGCATCAGTCCTTCCAATGAATATTCAGGACTCATTTCCTTTAGGATTGACTGATTTGCTCTCCTTGCCATCCAAGGGACTATCAAGAGTCTTCTCCAACACCACAGTTCTAAAGCATCAATTATTTGGCACTCAGCTTTCTTTAGAGTCCAACTCTCACATCTCTACATGACTACTGGAAAAATCATAGCCTTGATTAGACAGACCTTTGTTGTCAAAGTAATGTCTCTGCTTTTTAATATGCTGTCTGGGTTGATCATAACTTTTCTTCCAAAGAGCATCTTTTAATTTCATGGCTGCAGTCACAGCCTTTGTATACACTGTGGTATCTGATTGAATGCCCTCTCTTCCCTCCAGACTCAAGTGACACCAGCTCCCATCTTCACTTAGTCAAATGAACGTTCAACTTGCCAACGCTTTGGAGCAGAGGCAGAGACAGGTCTCTTTGTCTCTGCCTGTGGTCCAGTACTTGTCATGGCCTGTGTAGACTCTAAAGGCTCCTGCCCGTGCCTGTTTCTTCTTGCAGAACAAGAGATGTTTAACAGCAAGGACCGCATGGCCTCCTTTACTGGCCTCTTCATTACCTGCAGCACTAAGGTCAGAAGACTTGAGTGTTTCACAGAACATTCCTGTGAAATACAAAACCCTCGCCAGAGGTGAAGAGTGAAGACTCTGGCATGGGTGGGAGTCCCAGCTCTGTTACTTGTGCAAGTTTGGGCAAATTCTTAGCTTCGCTAGACTTCAGTTTTCCCATCTGTACAGATGGGCTATTCATGTTGTGTGAATTCAGTGAAATAATGTGCCTAAAGCCCTCTGAATAGTGTCAGAGGCATGGGAAACAGTCAAGAAATGCCAAGCATCTTTCTGTTATCATCACTACTCTTTTTTTTTTTTTTTTTAGAGCTTCATGTTCTTTATCTCAATTATTTCTTACAACCACTCCTTAAGACATGTACCATCTTTGTCTTTTAAGATGAGAAACCAGATTCAAGGCAGTTAAGAAATTTGCAAGAAGTAACACAGGTAAAAGTGGTAAGTTGGGTTCAACTCTTGTTACTACCTCTCAACCTTGGCACACACTGACCACACCAACTTACTTCCTTGCTGACACCAAGCATGTCCCTGTGCGTGCTTTTGCACTTGGTGTTGGAGGTCCCTACTCTCACCCATTCATTTGATCACCTAACAACGTTTCTGCTGAGCTCCCAACTACTCACACTGGAGACTCATCTCAGTCAGCCCTTCCTGGCCAGCCCCATTGGTTTCACCACTCCTGTTTTGCAGTCTGTTTTCTTTTTCTGTATCTCTGTGACTAACTTGAGAGCAGAAAAACATGACTTTTCCCCACTGGATTTAACTGCTCTGAATCCGGTTCCGAGTGGGGAAGATCACCTGGAGAAGGAAACAGCAACTCACTCCAGTATTTTTGCCTGGCAGGCTACAGCCCATGGGGTCACAAAGAGTCAGACACGGCTTAGTAACTAAACCAGTATCATACATGACATGTATTAGGAGCTTAATAAATATTTGTTGAACAAATGCACATATGTTATGCATCTCCAAATCTGGCCTCAATGCCTAGGATATTGTAGGTGCTCACCCAGGTTCTCTTTCTCTCACAGGAAACCAAATCACTCTGTATTCATATCATCAAAAATTCCCAGTGGATGAGAGTCACTTTTAATCAGCATATCTGGAATTTGCCTTTTTTTTTTTTTTCTGATCCAGAAAACTTTCCCTGGTACTGATGACCAAGTTTAAAATGATAGGCGGGGCTCTCTTAAAGTGCAAGAGGATGTCATTTGCACTTGTGTTTCTTGGACCATCGCCAGACTCATGAGACACTTCTCAACTACCATGCTTGCTGACCCACATCAGAGTGTTTGCCTCAGGGTCTTCTAGAGCCCAGGGCCTAGATCAGTACCTGGAAATCAAGGAGGGAGGGAGAGAGAGAAAGAGGAAGGAGGGAAGGAAGGAAGAAAGGAAGGAGGAGTGCCTTCCCCACTGGCCACATCTTAGAGATGAGGTTTGGAGGCAAAATGATAGCACCTCTAGTCTAATGGTGTGGGTGGCAACATTCTGCCCAAACAGTCCTTCTTCTGTGAATTTTTTTTTTTTTTTGGTGGCTGAGGTCCAGTCTTGCTTTGCAAGGCTGCTCTAGAACTCAGTCTGCCTCCTTTCTATCTTACCCTCTGTAATTGCTTGGTTTGTTGGCCTCTTGGGGTAGTAGAGTGGGAGATTGGCTCCCACAGGGTGGTCCAGGATAGACCTTCTTGTGCTGGTGATGGGGCTTGGGGACTGGAAGGGCCAAGTCTGGCTTCCATCCCATGTGGTCCCTTCATTTGGACGCATGAGCTGCTGCCTGTTTATGTCGTGGAGGAATTGTATTTGATTTTATGGACAGTTTCTTTTTGTCTCTAATACTATTTATGGAAGGTTGTTTTGATGACACAACTTTTACTTCTTCCTAACAATTGTCCTTCCTGAAGCCAGGGATATTTTCTGGGTATTCACTTTTCTTCCCCTCTATGAAGCAAACATAATATTAAGATTTTAGTATGTGTCAGAGACTTTCTTTGGTATTTTCACACCTGTTGCCTCACTTACTCTTCATGATAATCCTGCAAGGCAAATATTATCTCCATGTTACAGGTGAGGGAATTGTGGCTCAGAGATTTTAATTTCACAGAGCTGGTAAGTGCCTTTTCATTACACATACAATCTGTCTGCCCCTTTATCGTCCTGCTTGGATCTACTTGCAGGTTCCTTTTCAGGCTATTTGGGCCTTTGGTTTCTTTGATATCACACATGATGTGCCTAGACTGCTGTGCCTTTGTTTCATGATCCCCTGTAATGTGTCCAAACATTGGGCTTGAACACTAATTTGTTTGTAGTTATTATATCCCAGAAGGAAAGGAAAATGTCCACTTAGTTGTTTTTTTTTTTTTTTTTTAATCTTTCCAGACCCTGAAGGGCTGATTCTTCATGGCTCTTTTGGAGCAGATGTAACCAAGAAATTAATACAGCCATTCGGTTAAATCTTGGCAACCATACTGTTGCCGTGCATCTCCTGCCCCTGTCCGCTGATGTTGACAGAGATTCAGAGCTGGGAGGAGGGGTGGTACTTAAAAGAAGGAACAAGGGCCTCTGCAGTGAACAGGAGAATTAAAACCCCATGGAGTCTCTTAGCAGACGGGAAATTGCAGGTGGCTGCCTCCGGCATAATTAGGTCCTCCTTCAGAGAAGGCAATAGCTTGACATTAGGCATGGCAGGGGGATTTGCACAGGGAGGTCCTTCAGGAAGATGAAATCAGCCACCGTGGAAGAGCAGCCTGAGCTGGGATCTCTCTACCTTGAGTACCAGGGGCTCAATATCTGAAGAGGTGGGAGTGGGAGTGGGCAGGTCCCATGTGACGGTCTGCTTCTGGTGGATCTGAGCTTTTAAAATGGTGATTAATATTATTATTAATAACATTTCCTGATGCAAGGAGAGAGGGCATCCTTTACAAGCACAGGGCTTGCTTCATGGAAAGTACCCATAATATGTTTGAATAGTGAATGTTGGTCCAGTCTGGTTAGTTGATAGCTGATTAGTTGATAGAGCACATCTGGTTAGTTGATAGCTATGTATTGAGTGCCTTCAAGGGGTCTGGGTGCTCTGGTGTGCAAAGGATGAGGGTGGGAGTTCTGCAGCAAACAAAATCCAGGAGGAGGAGGAGCTCCCTCCTGCCTCGGGGGAGCTCACCTCCTAGTGGGGACTAGGAATTGAGCCATTAGTGTGAATTTTCTCTCTCTTACAGAGTTGGCCAGCTGCTCCCCAGAATTTTCCTCTTCTGCGATAGAGCAGCAGTTCTTAACTAGGGGGTGACTTTGCTCCCAGAAAACATTTGATGATGTCTGGAGATAGCTTTGCTTGCCATGAGCTGGGTATGTGTGTGTTACTAGCATGTAGGAGGTAGAAGCCAAGGATGTTACCTGACATCCTACTGTGCACAGGACAGTCCTGCCACAGACTCGCCCAGCCTGCAATGCCAACAGTGCTGAGGTGGGCACAGAAGGGGCTTCTCACCCAGTGGCTGCGTTTCCCAGCTCTCTGTGCAGCTGGGTGTGGTCATGTGACCAGTTCTTGCCGATGGAGTGTGAACAGGAGTGCAGTGCCCACACCCAGGTGCAGAGCCTTTAATAAGTGCATATACCTCTTTCTGCTTCCGTAGCTTGGAGGAAGAGAACAAGGCCCCAGGTGACAACAGAGCCACCTGGGGCCCTAAATCACCCATGGGGAGAGCTGTCTACCCATCAAAGATGCTCTCCTTAGACTGTCATGGGAATAAGACATGAACTGTAGTTTTTAAAAGATTTATTTATTCTTTAATTGGAGGATTATTACTTCATAATGTTGTGTTGATTTCTGCCACACAACAACATGAATCAGCCATAGGTATACATATGTCCCCTCCCTCTTGAACCTCCCTCCCATTTGCCACCCAACTGTAGCAGTTTAACCCTATGCATTTCTGGGTCCCTCAGGGATAGCCATTTAGTCTACTCTAACTACTGTGGTCTTACCCATGGTTCTTCAATGATAAGAACAGCCAACATTTATTGAGCATACACTATGAGGCAGACACTAAGCTCTTTAAACATAATATCCCATTTTATCATCACACCAGCCCTATGAAATAGGTACTATTATTATCCTTGTTTTACAGATAAAAAAACAAATGTCCAAGGAAGTAAGCAGTGTATGTAAATACCATATGGGAGTTTTATGCCAGATTCCAGTCTCAACCACTGAGAACCAGTTCCCTTCTCCATCCTTAATACCTGTTCACTTGAGCATCATCATTCCCCCTTGAGGTCACCATTACTGTTCTCTCTTTGGTCCCTCTGCCTCCATTCTTTCCATTCTGAACACTGCAGATAGACTGGCTTTTGAAAAACCAACTCTGAACCTGCTTCTTTTCTGCCCAGCTTCCTTCCCCGACTCCCCACTGCTCCCAGGATAAGTACACCCTCCATGCCAGGGCAGAACTGGCCCCCTGTGACCTCCCCCAGCTCCTCTCCTCCCTTCATCATTGCTTGCTCTTTCTCCATTAAGCCATGCTCCCTGAGCTTCAGCAGCACTGCAAGAGGAAAGGATTATTCTTTTCCCAAAATTATTCTTGCTCTGCAGAGAGAATCACAGTGAAAGTAACAAGCTTCCCCTGTGTATTCTCAAGAGTTCAAGCAAGGATTGTTTGACCATCTCCCGGGAACACGGTTGAAAGGATTCTTATATTGGGTGGGAAGCTCATTCCAACCAGCCATTGCTATGGTTCCTCAAAACACAGCTAATTGCATAATGTAAAATGAACCCAGTTTTTCAACTACGTTCAGCTCTCAGATTCTATTTGTTCTATTAAAGACCGTATTGACTTTGGAGAGTAATTTGGCAGTCTTACACTAGAGCAACTTTACTCCTAATTATACTCCCCAGAGAACTCTCATGTGCGAAGGAGAAATGGAGTATTTGTAATGCCAAAAAAAAAAAAAAAAAAACTGCTAAGCTAAATGTCCATCCACAGGAGGATGGACAAAATAAACTCATACAACGAGTATGATGGAGGAGTGAAAATAAATGAACTAGAGCTCCGTGTGGCAAACACAGGTGAAGCTCAAAAACATAATGCTCAGCATAAAAAGCCCTTTGAAGAAGGCTAGGGTAGAGTATGATGTCATAAATAATGTTATATGTTGTGCCAGTCAGGGTTCCAGCGGGAAACAAAAGGCACGCTTGGAATTCTAAAGAGCAAGAAAGGAAAGTGCTGTTCACAGGGGTGGCAGGTGTGATAGATTGTTATGTGGCCACAGATTCCTCCCATTCCATTAGGTATTCTCCCTTTGTTGCTCCTTTCTTCCAGATGCAGAATTATTTTTCCTCCCCTTTTCATCAGGGCTGATTTTGTGACTTGTTTGAATGAGTAGATTGCAGTGTAAGTGACTTGGAGTAAATTCCAGAGGCCTTGAAATTTCTGCCTTCACCCTTTTGGAATGCTTCTGATATCACATAGAGAAGCCTACTGGAGGCCCCATGGAGAGAAAGACCCAACCACCAGCCAACACCCACCACCAGATACGAGGGTGAGGCCAGCTGGGACCAGCTGGCCCCTAACTGACCACCAATAGGTTATAAATGCACACTGAGTGAGTCCAGCAATGACCACTTTGAGCTGAAGAACTTCCTAGCTGAGCCCTGCTCAAATTACCAACCCACAGAATTATGAATTTTATAAAAACTGGTTAATGTTTCAAGCCATTAAACCTTAGAGTTGTTTCTTTTTTAAACCTTTTTTTGAAAACTATTTATTTATTTTGGGCTGTGCTGGGTCTTCACTGCTGCGATGCGGGCTTTTCTCTAGTTGTGGTGAGCAGGGGCTGCTCTTCTTGCGGTGTGCAGGCTTCTCATTGCGGTGGGTTCTCTTGTGGTGGAGCACAGGCTCTAGAGCATGGGCACAGCAGCTGTGGCAAACAGGCTTCACTGTCCCATGGCATATAGGATCTTCCTGGACCAGGGATTGAACCCCTGTGTCCCGCATTGGCAGGAGGATTCTTCACCACTGGACCACCAGGGAAGCCCCTAGAGTGGTTTCTTATGAGTATACAATTAACCTAAAAGAGTTGAAGAACCAAGAAGTACTGAGACCTCCAGGAACTAGAAGGTGGGAGTTCCCGAAGCAGAGCGGCAGTGTTGTTACAGGAACCCAGTGAGGGCTGGAGCCTCAGAGGGGGCTTCCCCAGAACCCCTACACCACAGAACTGCAGCTGAGACAGAGTGGGGAGAAGGAAGTCCTGCAGTCTCTCTCCCTTCATCCCTCCAGTTTCCTTCCAGGCCTTCTTTTTAGCTGAGCCCAGTCAGAAACCAGGAAGCAAGGGAGACCAGGAGATGTCATTTTGGAGTGGGGGTGGGTGGGGTGGGTGGGGTGGGGGTCAGCCTCCTTGGGCACAGAGAATCTGGGTGGGTCTGAGGCAAATGGAGAATAACTAGGACATGCGTTGTTTCTGAACAGCAGACTGTAAGAACATTTAAGGGAAGGAAAACCTGCTCATCAGCATAGATTCTCTAGGGAAGGGGGGTTTCTAGCTTAAAGAAGGTAGAGCATATTTCACGAGTATGTTTCCATATATCCTGCATATGGAAAGAAAGGAAAGGTGTTTTGGGGCAGTCTCACTGCTCCTGACCCTCCACCACGTTCTTTCACAGAAAGAAAAAGTGAAAATGTTAGTCGCTTACTTGTGTCTGACCCTTTGCGACCCCATGGATTGTGGCCTGCCAGGCTCCTCTGTCCACAGGATTCTCCAGGCAAGGATACTGGAGTGGGTTGCCATTCCCTTCTCCAGGGGATTTTTCCCAACCCAGGGATCAAACCCAGGTCTCCTGCATTGCAGGTGGATCTCTTTACCATGTGAGCCACCAGGGAAGCCCCAGCCATGTATAAACTAAGTGGAGAGTCCCTCCCATGAGAGCTTAGGCGTCAATCACCTCTTCTTCCCAGATAAGAGAGTCAGAGGTTGAGGCGCAGTCTCCGGCCTGTTGCTTGACACAAGGGCTGTTGAGTTTCAGGTTCAAGTCTGTCCACCTCCAGCACCTGTGTCTGGATGAAAGACTCTTCCTGGTGTCACGGCAAATACACGCGTTTTGCCTACATCTCTCTGTTAGGTCCTTCCCTCTGTTTCTCCCTTCTTTTTCTTTGCAGTTGAAGATGGAAGAAGTGATAAAATGATCCCAGAATATTATTTGTCTAAAAGAAAGGTTTAAGATAAAATAGGGTGTGAGAGGCCTGCCATTTTAAAAATAGGCCCCATGGCACCTGGCCTAGGTGGGAGCCGGCATTGGGATGATGGATAGGAATGTTTTCCAAATTCAGCTGTCAAAGCCAGGCAATCATCTCTGTCTCCTGGGTGGAAAGTGATTTACAATTTTCTTCTTTAGTGGCATCTTAAGACAAACAGGCACTTTTGTTTCCATGGAGAACCCACTCTTCGCTGGAAGGTAAATTGCCTGCCTTTCCTCCCTCCTATCTCTTTCTTTCTCTCCTTCTCTTTCTCCTTCATCGACTCCTCAGATTCTTCTGCTTTCTCCTCCTTCCATCGAGCTTCCTGCCAGCAGAGAGCAGAACCAGAACCTTTGCTCTCCCAGGGGGAGGGCAGTGAGTGTCTGCCCCGATGCCCCCAGGGAGGGGTCCTCAGAAGCCTCTGCGGGGAGGTGCGCGGGTGCTGAGAAGTTTCACCTTAGATCTTTGGACTGTTGTCTTCCTACGGGCTTATTCGGCAAAGAGCTCAGAGCAGGGGAGCAAGGCCAGCTCCTTGCTCCGGTAGCTGTTGCCGGTTCCGGTTCCGGTTTCGGGCCTCGTAGCTGCGTGTCCCCGGGCATCTCACTTCATCTCTCAGTTTCTTCACTTGCAGAGTGAGGATCAGTCTCCCCAGAGCCGTGATGAAAAAACGCTGATGAGGGCGGTAGAGAGATTCCTTCCCGCTGGCCACCCGGGTCACTCAGCTGACACCTCTGCCGTTCGGCCCTGGAGTGTATTAACAGCCATCGAAGGGGAATGGGGCTTCCTTCAGAGTGGAGCCCTAAGAGGCCTGCCGAGAGCCGTGGGCTCGGGCAGGTGGAGCGGGTGGGGCCCTGCGGGCTCTTTACATTTCTGGCTGGGGAGTTTTCAGAAATGCCAGTACGCATCAAGAGCGGTGCCTGGGTGCTTAAACCAAAGGTGAAGCTAAAGCTAGTCTCAGGGTGTGTGTCTGTTGCCTGTGAGGAGCTCTAAATGGGTGCCTCTGAGTGAGTTTGTATAACGTGAAGGTGGGTCTGTGTACCCGCATGAGCACATGTACACGCTCATGTGTCTCTGTGTCTGTGAATGGATAGTATGAAGGTGAGTCTGTGTATACACATGAGTGTCTGTGTGCACGTACATGTACATAGTAGGTAGGTCTGTGTACATATAAGCACTCCTACGTGTGCACATAGCAGTGGTGTGTGTGTGCGTGTGCACCTTCCCCGTGGGTGCGGGGCAGGCACTTTGAACAACAGCCACCACTTATTTTGCATCCAGGTAGAGGGTCCAGTTACAAAATATGAATCCTTAGCATATGCTCAGAGTGTTCAGATATTCAGCTGAGTGGATGAGGCTGGTCTGGGAGGCTTAGTACCTTGAACAGAAGCCCCTCTATCCGCACACTGCCGCTGTGAGAGTGAGGTCTTTGCCTGCGAGCAGCTTTGTGGCCCTGTGGCCTTGTTCTGCTCTGAGATAGGACCTGGTGGCTGGAAACTCAAACTCAGGTGATCATGCATTTCCAGAATCTGTCTGATTCTAACCAGGGTTTCGTTGTGGGTAACTGTGTGTGTGTGCTTGGCTCCGGTTAAGTTTGTGCTGGTGCTTCTTTCCTTTCACCCCTCCTCCTCACCTCCTTCCCTCCATCCCTCTCACATATACTGTGCATCTTCTCTTTGCCAGGCCCTGTTCCATGGACTAAGGATGCAAAGATGATTCAGAAATAGTCCCCATCAGTGAGAAACAGCCAATGTATTTTGGGGAAAAGATAAAGCAAGCTGCAGTAACTGAACACAGCAGTAGAAGTGACACAGGGCATTCTGGGGGCAAAGAGGGGAGCCCCTAGTCTCAGGGACGCCATGAAAGCCTTCCAGGATATAGTGATGCTTGAACTGAGTCTTAAAAGTCGAGAAATTCACCAGCTTTGTCAGGATAGTGGCTACTTTTTTTTTTTTTTTTTTTTAGGAGATGGTACTTTGGGGCGTAGGACAGTCATCTACTCATGTTTGGAGGATTCTAAGAGGTCATAGGATCTTTATTAAAAGTGACTGGTGGCTGAGGCTTCCCTGGTGGCTCAGTGGTAGAGTCTGTCTGCCGATGTAGGAGACATGGTTTGATCACTGATCTGGGAAGATCCCACATGCTGCAGACCATCTGAGCTCATGCACCACAAGCACTGAGCCTGTGCTCTAGAGCCTGTGAACCACTATTACTGAGGCCAACAAGCCCCAGAGCCTGTGCTTTGCAACAAGAGACGCCAGCGCAATGAGAAGCCCACACACTGCGACTAGAGTAGCCGCTTCTCACTGCAACTAGAGAAAAGCCCACATGGCAACAAACACCCAGCAAAAAAATAAATAAGATTATATTTAAAAAATGACTGGGCTATGATCCAGCTTTCTCTGAAAGATGATGAAGTGGGGGTGGTGAGCAGGGCAGGGCCAGCAAGGATTAGCAAGAACTGCCTCCTCTATCTGCCTATTCGGACTCCCCAGGGAGGATGGGATGAGCATTTGCTGAGCACCTACTGTGTGTCAGGCACCTGTTGTCTCATTTTGTCCTCACCAACAGCTCCGTAGGTGGGAGGATGGTTAACCCCATTGTACAGCTGGGAACATTAAGTCTCAGGTCCCAGCCCAGACAAAGGACAGGACTTTGAATCCCAGTCCAGATGGCTCAGTTCCCCAGCCTGTGCCTCTTTCCAGCCAACCCCATTACCTACAAGAATCTTCTATAGAGAACATAGCATTGTGGTCAATAGACTTCTTATCAAGGATCGTAAACTTGGAATTCAATATAAAGTCACTACTAATTCCCCCCGCTCCCCCACCCAAGAATAAAAACCCAAATGCCTGCCCGTCTTGAAAAAATAGCATGCCTTGCTGGGACAGACTATTAATAAGCATCCTCATGACATCAGTATTGCCGGCTCTTTCTCTTGAGGAGCCAGGATGTTGCTGATTTGCATACTGCTTTGCATTCATTTGCATCCACTCTCCATATGCAAAATCAAATGCAGCTAATTAGTGCAACTTTGTTACAATGAGAAGAAGGCCCGGCCTTCTGTGCCAGGGCATATGGAGCCCAGAACAGGGACCCACACCACCCAAAGTCAGTCACATCTTTGGTCAAGACACACTGGAGAGTTGAAAGGGAGATTCACACACTGAATGAAAAATAGGGTGGCTGAGTATCATTATTTTTCAAATATTGTCCCTTTGAAGTAACTATGGCAGAGAGAGGGGGTCAGAAGGGAGAGAGAGAGAAAGATCAAAGGATGTGGCAAGAACTCTGCTAAAGGCAGGATTTCCTTGGAGAAAGAGCATGGAATTTGGAGCCCAAAGATTTCAGATGAAGTTAGCATTGGAGTGTGGCTTTGCCGCTTACAAGTACTTCATGCACTTGTAAGGATTAAATGGGGGGAAAAATGGATAAGAATGAACTTTGCAAATGTCAACGCACAATATAGATTTTCAGGGCTCCAGGCCAAGCTGTGTTGTGACAGAAGGCATCACCACAGCCAGGTCGGGACTGAGGCTTACAGTCTTGCAGGGTCCAGATCTCAGATTCTGGGGAAATGTATCTGTATCTACATCTAAATCTATGTTTGTATCTCTGTCTCAATCTGTCTCTAGAAGTTAGCATTTAATGAGCACATAATATGGACCAGGCACTGTGTTAAGCACATCACAATCATCATTTCAGTTAATGAACACTCGGAGAGGTCTGAATTATTATGACCCCATCTTCCAGATTTCACCCAGGCAAAATCATACTTGCCAAGCACATCAAGATACTCTTGTCAAATTGATTAGCACTCTGTCTTCTGAGTGATGATGGTGACATTCACCGTTTGCACTGCCCCACCCAGCCCTCCCCCTCTCCCACCTTTTTCAGCTCCGTGTAGACTATGGTCTTTGTACTAAACTACTACTTCTTTTAGATTTGCCTCTTTGGGATTATTTTGATTTGGTCTTGGCTTTTATTCTATGCTATTTGAGGGCTCTTTTTTTTTCTCACCTGGTCATTTTGATTAGACTTGAGTATTTCAGCTCCATAGTTACATTTCATTGCTTAGGATGGTCTCTGCAGAGAACAGCTTCCATCAACCAAGGCAGACTGCGTGATGATTCACAAATAGTCACTGCATCTCACGGAGGTGGCATCTACCTGAATGTGTAGCCCAGCCTTGTAGTTTTTCTCTGACCAATGACACATAAGTAGAAGCAATACCTGTTGCCACCAGGCAGACATGTGGTTTGTCATGTGTATCTTTCACTTCTGACCTGCGTGCTTGCATTTTCAGTCGTGTCCAACTCTTTTGTGACCCCATGGACTGTAGCCTGCCAGGCTCCTCTGTCCATGGGATTTTTTCCAGCAAGAATACTGGAGTGGGTTGCCTTCTCCTTCTCTGGGGATCTTCTCAACCCAGAGATCAAACCCTTGTCTCCTGCATCTCCTGCATTGGCAGGCAGATTCTTTTACCCCTGAGCCAGCAAGGAAGCCCCCTTCTCATCTAGTGCTGAAGTATATTCTAGATAGAATCTGCTCCCGCCACTGAGTCCTGGAACTTTTGGTGGGCAAATCAGGTGAATAAGAAAGAAATCTCTGTTGTTGCAAGCTTTCGTGCCTTGGAGGATTATTCAGTACAGGAAACAACAGTCTATCCTGATGGAAACATTCTTTCTATTGAATATTACGAGATGAGTGCTCCTATGAGCAGACTAGTTATACTGTAGATAGCTGGCCACTTATCCCAATGATATTGTCATTACTCAGAATATTTTGTAAAACTTCCATTTTGTGAACTGCTTTAAAATGATAAAATTACTACTTCTGTTGATAACAGCTAATGCTTTACAAGCATTATCTTATTTAATCTTGACAACAGCCCCGTGAGGTATGTTCTCTTAATTTCCATTTTCCAGACCAGAGAAACACAATCTCAGAAATGCTCGGTAAAGATTCAAGATCGCACAGCTAAGAGGATGGTCAAGATTTAAATCTGCATTCTTCAGAGGCACAAACCCTAATGCCATTATTTTCTACTCATACTTTCACCACCAAAATGGATATTTACAAGCTAAGTCATACACCTGACTCATCAGATGACTACAGACATTTTAGCTGCTTAAGAAAAATCAAAATAATTATTAAGTAATGAAAATTGCATTGGATTTGATATTAGGAGCTGTAGAGTCAGTCTGCAGCTGTTTCTTATAAACAACCTTATTATGTGACCTTGTTTTTTCCTCCTGCTCTGTCCCCTGGTGTTTTCATCTGTAAAATGGAACACTTCGCTTCAGACCACATGGCTCATGGATCTGAAGGATGGGATCCTCATTTCCCTGAAATGTATGCCAAACATTGTATGTGTATTTTTTTTTCCCCTGGGTAGAGGATCCATCCTATTCACGAGGTCCTGGAAAAGTTCTGTGACACCCTGGAGAGAAGGAACTTGAACTCTCTTGGTTGGGTATGACTTATCCCTTTCGCCAGAAGTGGGTGTAGAAGTAAGGAGATTTCAGTCTGACTAACTCGCAGTTGAGTTGCATAAGTTGAGTGTCAGTTTTATCAAAGGATAACTGGAAGGCAAGCTGTATCATTTTATTAAAAATAATCATTAAAAAATGTTTCTGTCTCACATTCCTGTGGCTCCTTGCTGCTTACACTGCACAGAAGCCGTTCTTTTGTCTCCCTGGCCAGGGACTGTGTCATTAGTTGCGGCTATTGGTCATGTCCTGTCTCACTCAGCCAAATAATCATGTTATTTTGACTGGGATGAGAATGGGTTCAGAGCTGTGAACTTAGCCTCACAATCACTGGCAGATGCCTTTCCTGGAATGTGGGAGGAAAGGAAAACAGAGCAGGAAAATAGCATTCATGGAGCCTCTACATGAACCAGGCTCTGCCGGCAATTCATTCATTGTGATATAGTCATGCGTGTCTCTTTCTAACCAATATTTATTGGGTACATATCCTCTCTTGGTTCTGGGGATAGAAAAGTGAACAATCAGACAAAAAAGTCCCCACATTTCTGGTATTTATGTCCTGGTGGGAGAGACAAAAAAATATTAGTAAAAAAATTAGTCAAATATATATGTTTCACATGTCCTACTTCAGGGCAGGATGGCAAGATATCCTGCATATCTTGTATCAAGTATATCCTCATATATATCATATCAAGTATAACCTCAGTATTACAGATGAGGGAACTACAGATTGGATACATGAACTAACTCAACCCAGGGTCATATAACAGGTAACAAGGAAGACTTGAGCTTTCAAAGTTAGATTTTTCTGACTCCCAGATTTCTTACCCCACAGAAAGCTGTGTGTGTGTGTGTGTGTGTGTGTGTATGTGTGTTAGTCACTCAGCTTTGTCTGACTCTTTGCAACCCCATGGACTGCACCCAGGCTCCTCTGTACATGGAATTCTCCAGGCAAGAATACTGGAGTGGATAGCCATTTCCTTCTCCAGGGGATCTTCCAGACCCAAGGATCAAGTCTGAGTCTTCCCATTGCAGGCAGATTCTTTACCGTCTGGGTCACCAGGGTAGCCTCAGAGAACAGTGGTCACAACTTAAAAGCCTATCCTTCAGTTGTGAGCCTTTGAGACAAGCGTTCTTGAGGCTAATTCCATCCTGATGGAGACCTGAGTTTATGTAGAGAAAGCTGACTCTGCTACTGTCTTTGCATCCCGTTGGAAAGCTTGAGGTCATTATATATTCAAACCATTTTCTGCATCCTTCTATCTTTACTCCTTCTTGGATTCTAATCACACACATTAGACAGTGCTTGACTTTGTCTCTCAGGTCTCAGTGCTTCTACTTATTTTCCCTCCATATTTTTAAATCTCTTTTGTTTGGGTTGGATAGTTTCTAATGGTCTATCTTCTATTACATATTTATGGTTGCTTTCTTCATTCTTTATCTGCTTCTTCATTAATATCTTATTTTAAACTTTTATCTGATAACTACTACATCCTTTCCTATGCAATGACATTTTCTATTGCATGACCTTTTCCTGAGTATGCATTCCTCTTTTCTGTTTCTTTGCATGTATAGTAATTTTTGGTTGAAAACTGGACATTGCAGATAATATATAATAGTATATCTGTATTCTGTTGTATTCTTCTGAGGATTACCGGATTTGGGTTATAGTAAGCACTCAACTTGCCTGGAGTCAAAGGTACCTAGCGCCTGATAGTTTTGCTCAATTCTTACGGCTTTCCACTACTGCTCCCTTAGCCTGGCTCTCTGGGGTCTCCCAGGTGCCTGTGTAAGTTGGTTATTAGCAAGACTTTGGGCAGTAATGGGACTCACACTTTCAGTAGTTATTTTTTTCTAGGATTTCCATCCTACTTTCCAGTTTGTCTGCTAACCTCAGGTTCTATCTACTGACATGAGAAGCCCATAAAGCTAGTTTTCTGCTACCCAAGCTATGCAAAATTGAGCATACATAGAGTGAAAGATGATCATATGCTCAAAGCAGGAATAGAGACGCAGATGTAGAGAACAAATATATGGATACCAAGGGGGAAAGGGAATGGGTGGGAGGAATTGGGAGGTTGGAATTGGCATATATACACTATTGCTTGCTATCATGCAGTCACTCAGTTGTGTCCAGCTCTTTGTGACCCCATGGACTGTAGCATGCCAGGCTTCTCTGTCTTTCACTATCTCCCAGAGGTTGCTCAAAGTCATGTCCATCGAGTCTGGGTATAAAATAGATAACTATCAAGAACAAACTGCATAGCACAAGGAACTCTACTTAGCGCCCTCTGGTGATCTGAATGAGAAGGAAGTCCAGAAGGGAGGGGGCATATGTATACTTATGGCTGATTCAACTTGCTGTGCAGTAGGAACTAACACGGGTGTTCCCAGGTGGAGTGGTAAAGAACCCACCAGCCAATGCAGGAGACGTGAGTTCAGTCCCTGGGTCTGGAAGATGCCCTGGAGAAGGAAATGGCAACCCACTCTAGCATTATTGCTTGGGAAATCCCATGGACAAAGAAGTCTGGCAGGCTACAGTCCATGGAGCTGCAGAAGAGTCGGACATGACTTATCAGCTAAACAACAACAGCAACAAACTAACACAGCATTGCAACGCAACTACACTCCAGTAAAAACTGATTTAAGAAAAGAAAGCAACAGAACAGACCCACCCAGAAAACCCACAGATTTCGCCCTCTGCAGCTCTGCCTTTGAAGAGTAGGCTTCTTTCTGATGTCTGCCTACTTTTTCCTGGTCCTTCAGCATCTCTTTTAAACGTGTATCTTTTAGCATCAGCCAGGGATTTGGGCCGAGATTACACTCAGCACTTGCATCTCACTACTTCTGCCATTCTGTTGTTGCCAGGAATTCCTCTTTAAATTTTCACCTGCTTTCCCAGCCCTATATTCTGACTTCTGGCACCTTGGGTCACAGAGGATTTGGGTTTTCACAGTTGCAGCCCTGGGGGCTGTGGAGCAGTTTTGGGTCAGGAAGCCACAAATTCCCAATTCTTTTCCTTAGAGTTGTGTGTGTGTGTGTGTGTTAATTAAACTCTTCTCTGGCTTCTGCTTTTGGATGCTTTCCAAAGCCTTTAAGGAATTTTTGTTTTTACTCTGGTTTTTATAATAGTCATCTGCAGGAGGAATCATGTGATATTCCATTCCTGCGCTGTTGCTTCTACTTGGATTTGACTCTAAGGAAAATGTAAGGTGTTCAGGGTGGGGTGGAGTGCCTGTCTACTTCAGACATCTTGCTGAGCTGAGTCCCTTCTTTGACCTCTGGTCTCATTTCATTTCTTTTAGTCTTCTGTTATAGAGCCTGTCCCCAAGTAATATGTTAAGGAGGTTAGAGCTCTATACGCAATTGAGCTAGAGGAGACAGAGAGGCAATAGGCATCAGAATCCTTCCCTATAAGGAGAAGTCAGTCTCACTGGGGAGATGAGTGGATGAACCTGCAGGAACTTTCATCGTTTGGTGCTGAGTAACATGCTGCCGGCCACTGTGCTACAGTTCAGGTACCATTTGCTTTGCAATGCATTGATTTAGAGATGTGAGGCTGAACGTCATGGAAAACACCTGTCTGCTTTCTTTTGCAAACCCCAGTTTATTCAACCCTGTCACTCTCCTCTCTCACATCTATGATCGGCAGGTATTGTTTTTGCCTGCCAAAAACCTACCCTCCCTTCTGGCCCAACATGGCAATTTTCCCTTGGGGAACCATCTTGGAATCAAGTGCATAAGCTGTGATTGAGTGGGGATGGGCCTGTGTTCAGGCTAATTAGAATATCCCCTCCTCTGACTACAATCATTAGTTAAAGAATGAGATGTGATCCAAGTTGGTCCACTGAGATTCATTCCCCAGACTTTTGTTAGAAACTTAGGGAAAAAGAAGTCCTTCATTTGGAACTGATGAGAAGATGGCATATAATCTTTACCAACTTTACAGTAGGGCTTCCTGGTGGCTCAGATGGTAAAGAATCACCTGCCTGTTATGCAGGAGATGCAGGTTTGATCTCTGGGTTGGGAAGATCCCCTAGAGAAGGGCATGGCAACCCACTCCAGTATTCTTGCCTGGAGAACCCCAAGGACAGAGGAGCCTGGCCGGCTACAGTCCATGGGGTTGCAAAGAGTCAAACACAACTGAGTGACTAACACACATATACAACACTATCGTACCAATAACTGCAGATAAAATAAATAAAAATGTAGAGCTGGCCTTTTGTCCTTTCAATCCTATTTCTGGAACTATGGAAGCTGCCTTGACATCTCTTGGCAAGAGTCTGTTTCAGAGAAACCAACAAAAGAGAAATTAGACTCGAGAGATGAGATAAGGTATTCATTTGGGCTTCTGAAAGCAGATACACCTGGCATTTTTACAGCTAAATTTATACCTAGACTTTTTAGTTACCTAAGCCCTTAAATTTCTTTTATGTTTATGCCAATTTGAGTTGCATTTCTGTCACTTATAACCCAAGGAGTCCTGCCTGAATAATAGCAATTCATTGTCTCTTCATCCCCTACAGGATGAGATTAGACCTCATGGGCTTCACCATTGTTGTAGTGGATTGAATAGTGTCCCTTTAAGATTCATGTCAGCCTGGAACCTCAGAATGTGATCTTATTTTGAAATAGGGTCTTCGCAATAATTAGTTGGGGGCCCCAAATCCAATGGCTGCTATCCTTACAAGAAGACGTGAGAACACAGACACAGCATAGATGAAGATGGAAGCAGAGGTTAGGGGGAGGCACCTAAAGTCGGGGAAGTGAAGAATAGCCAGGAGCCAGCAGAATTTGGAAGAGGCAAGGATGGATCCTTGCTAGACCCTTCACAGGAGCAGGACACTGCCAACACCTCAATTTCAGTCTTCTGGCCTCCAGACTGTGACAGCATAAATTTCCGTTATTTTATACCACTCAGTGTGTGGTAATTTGTTGTGCCAGACCTAGGAAATTAATGCAGTGATCTAACTCCTACTTATTTTTCCAGCCTCCTTGTAGAGACAACAGGTCATCATGGATAATAGCGCAGACCTTGAAACTGGGCTTTCTGGATTCAATTTTGGCTTTTTCACACTAACCTTTCCGAGACTGAGGTGTCTAAGGGAGCTAATGATGCACTTCTTAAGGCTGTTGTGAGAATAAAATGAGTCTATGTTTAAAGGCATCTAAAGCAGTTTTTGGCACAAATGATGCGTTCAGTAAATGATGGCTGTTGTTATTATTGTTGTTGCTGTCGTGTATTTATATAACCTTCACCACTGTCTCCTGTTACATTCACAAAAGTGCTGCCTATTCCAACAAGAGGAAACTACTTGTACTTTCTCAAAAGAAACTTAGGCCAGGAGAGTTCAAGGAACTTCCGGCTCACGATTGACCAGCTCCTGTGTGTCAGATTTGGAATTCAAATCCTGGTTGGCCTGCGTCCATATCAGGCGTGCGGGCGTGCGCATGCTCAGTGGCTTCAGTTGCGTCTGACTCTTTTCAACCCCGTGGACTCTAGCCCACCAGGCTCCTCTGTCTATGGGATTCTCCAGGAGAAAATACTGGAGTGGGTTGCCGTGCCTTTCTCCAGGGGATCGTCCTGACTCAGGGGCTAAACCCATGTCTCCTGCTTCGCAGGTGGACTCTTTATCTGCTGAGCCATGTGGGAAGCCCGACCATGTCAGGTCCTATGGATCATTCAGAGCAAAAGTAGTGAGTGGCATTGAAGGACCCCCTTGATCTCCCTCTTGTTCCCTTTATCCCAAGCCCTCTCCTCCAGCTCTGTCAACTCTCTGGATACTGTTCAGTTATCAGACTGTGGCCGTGGCTGATGGGGCACCCTCTGAGAGGGGCTGTGACTTTTTCTGAGGCCAGCAGGAATTTTCTTCCTCAAGGTAATAAGCCCCTCTTCCTGTCTCTAAAACCATTGAATATCTTTGTTTTGGGGGCAGGGGTGGGGACTTAGAAATCTCATTACTCCCATTTGTGATATTTGCAATCAGTAAGACATCCCCTAAAAGCACTTTTTATATGCTCAGAAAGAGACAGACTGGGAAGGAAGCCTTGTAAACCTGAAGCAGAACTCCTGATAAAAGCCTGCAGGAAACATGCTTTTATTTACTTCGATGTTCTGCAAACTTTGCTATCGAAACCTTGTATTGATTTTGTCTCGGTCTCTGTCAACACGGTTACCCCTTGGGTCAATACATCCTGATTATCTATCTCAAGACAGTTTGGAATGAAGAAATGGCTTTCTGAAGTTTTCTTTGTGTTAAGGTAATTTTTTTGATACTCTACTAAAACCCCAGAGAGGCTACCAGCATCTCTCTCTCTTTATATTATATATATATATATACACACACACACACACACACATGCACACACACACAACCACACAGACACACATATGCATGGTCTATCAATGCTGATATCTACATTTATCAATCCATAGATAAATTTCAGCATGTTAATAGATACAGATATACACACGTGTAGCAAATATACAAATTACATAAGTAGACATTATAAAAATAAATAGAAATATTTCTAGATTGATGTACCTAAAATATTTAAATATTTAAGTATAATTTTATATATATATATTAAGCCTCCCATCTCTCTCATCACAGGTGTTTCCTTCATGCCTTCCTTCTGCCTGGCTCTCATCTATGTCTTTATTTCTCTTCATGTGTCTCCATGGCTCCTTCAGTCCCTTCAGTTCGCCCATTTCTCTTGTCTTCATTTTCCCAATTCTGTTTCTGTCCTGTATTTCTGACTAAAACTAACACTGGGGCTTCCCAGGTGGTTCAGTGGTAGAGAATCTGCCTGCCAAGCAGGAGGCGTGGGTTTGATCCCTGGGTCAGGAAGATATCCTGGAGAAAGGAACGGCCACCCACTCTAGTATTCTTGCCTGGGAAATCCCATGGACAGAGGAGTCTGGCGGGCTACAGTCCAAGGGATTGCAAAAGAGTTGGACACGACTTAGTGACTAAACAAAAACAGAGCTGCCATTGACTGTCAAGAGAAAATTATTTTTTCCCCTAAGCCTAGGGAGATTTCTCCATCTCATTAGATTTCCCTCCTTCCTAAGTTGTGTGTGTATCAGAAAGTCATTTCTATATTAATATTTTCTCTCCTTTTGCCCAGTGACCATCCTGTGACATCAAGTTTTAACCCCATGAGATTCTAGAGCACGGGTAGCAAACGTTGCCTATAAAGGACCAGATGATACTTATTTTAGACATTGCCAGTCACATGGCCTCTGTGGCTGTTACCGGTCTCGTCCCTATTATGTGCAAGACGATGTGTAAACAGAGAGTGTGTCTGTGCTCCCATACAGCTTTATTTACAAAGACAGAGTAGTTTGTGGCCCCTGCTCTAGTGCCCTCCCCTTGGGAGGTGGGGCGTCTCCCCGTGTGTTCCCGACTCTTCCTTCTCTCACCCTTTTGATGTGGTTGCCCATGATCTTGCAGGAAGAGCAGAGCCAGGATTTGGACCAACTGCCTGAACCCCAGGTTAGGCTTATTTCTACTTTGTCACACTTTCCTGAAGAATGCACTTATGATTTGCTGAGGCCGAGGGTGAAGGCACCCTCCCTTGTCAAAAGCCTTTCGTGATTCCCCATTGGCCACTCGAGAGGGAGTTGTTCTCTAAGCCTGGCATCCAAACCCACAAAAGCAGGACTCCTTCTCCTCTTCCCCTTTTTTTCTCTTGAACTTTTTATTTTGTGTTGGGGTGTAGCCGATTAACAATGTTGTGATGGTTTCAGGTGAACAGTGAAGAGACTCAGCTGTACATATACATGAATCCATTCTTCCTCAGAACCCCCTCCCATCCAGGCTGCTACCTGATATTTAGCAGAGTTTCATGTGCTGTACAATAGGTCCTTGCTGATTGTCCATTTTAAATATAGAGTGTACATGTCCATCCCACACTCCCTAACTCTCTCTTCCCCAGCATCTTCCCCTTTTGAGTGTCTGGGCCACTGCTGCATCCATCCATACTTGCTCACTCAGTCTCCTCTAAGCATCTCAAGGTGCATTTCCATCATTTTTCTCAGCTCCGCATGGCTTCCCTCAATGGAACTCCTTTTTATTTTCCTACCCACTTACATCTCTTTCCCAATGTCTGCGTATCAATCCAGGAAAAGATACTAATGGTCCCCATTGAGTCACAGAACCCTCCCTGGGCAAGTCTTAATTGCAGGAGGACTGGTTTTTGTGATGGGGCTCCTCGTATCTATTCCCGAGCCTGGGGGTTGGGGTGGGCAACTCTTGAAGTTCTATTAGGACCATTTGCAAGAGGAGGGGGAAGTTCCTTCAAGATGCAGAGGTCTTGGGCAGACAAAAGCAGATACATCCACTGCACAGATGCCTGTGAATGTTCTTAAGACATGGTTTTGATTGTGCCACTTCCCTGCTGCAGGGAACTGAAGGGATCAATGCTTCAGTGTGGCGATCGAGATCTGAGGTCATGAGACTCCAGCTCTGTGGCTCTAGGACCTCCCTGGAAGAGTTGGTTGGGCCACTGAGTACTGGAAGTCAAGTTCCTTCTTCTCCTGAGCACTGTCTTTAGACAACTGTCAAACTGTACTTTCCAGAAAAGCACCAATCATGTTCCATCTTCCTTCCTATTCATTTCTGATATTTTCTCTTCCTGGAATGATCTCTTCTTCTTACTCCATCTGAACGCGTGTGGAAGAAGTGCTTTACTTAAAATGCATCTTGATCACCTTCTAAAATCCTGAATCCCTCTGCTTGAATCTTCATAGCCTCTAATTTACATAGATCATGAATTTTTATGTGCTTGTATCCTCTCCTGTAGGATAACATGTTGGGTATCAGGGCTTCCTTTTTCTGATATATTTTTGTATCCCCCTTGTTCATAGAATGTTTCTTTCATACAAAAGACACAGTATTTGCTGGATTGAATTTAATTGAGCTGATTAGAACATGTCACTCTAACTCTGACAATCGATGCCATTCATTTAGTATCTATATTTGTCGACTTCTATTGTTAATTACTTAGACATATTTTTCTAAGTTATATCACCAAAAGATGCTTTCTTCAGTGGGATAAATGTTGATTGTGTGCATGCTACATGACAGGCATCGTGTTAATTACTATGACCATAGCAGAGAACACAGCGGACCTGGTTGCTGCCTTTGTAGAGCTTATAGTACATAAAATATGTACCTATGGAAACAAGTACTAGGGCTAAGATGGGAGAGGGATGAAGAAGCTGAAAGAGAATATGAGTAGGTTGGGGGAAGAAGAGTCACATAATCCATGTGTGTAAGGTGAATGACTTAGCATTGTTACAGGTGAAAAATAGTCATTTCCTTTCTTTGTTAGATCTGTGTCCCTTCTCCAGCTTACTCTGAACTGCCACACAGGTCTAAACCTCACTTCTGTTTTTCTAGGTTTCCATGGTTCTCTCCTTTCTTTTTAGTGCATTTAGCACAGTATATTGAAATCTTCTCTTTAAAGTCAGGCTTACAGAAAAGCAGACTGCAACTTGCTCAGTGGGTTTGTCTCTGAGTGTCTAGCATGATGCTTGGCTTATGGTGTCTAAGAAGTGTCTTTTGACTGCAAAAATGAGCTAACCAAGTTGAGTCTGAGTTGGGAGAAACCAGAGGCTTATCTGAAAGGTGCACAGTCAGGGGTTGCCTTGTGGCCTGGTTTAGGCACTCGGAGTGTTCATAATAGCCCCTTGTTACAGAGTGAGGGAAGAAGGCGCCAGGGTTGCAAGGACAAAGGCTGATGTTCTGATGTTGTTTGAAGCGAGATAATCTCCCAGCTTCAAATAGGGAAGCACATGACCCTTGCGCTAGACCAGAGGACTAGAGACCTTGACTTGGAAGCGCTGGTTGAGTGATGCCATTATTATCTTCCACCAAGAGGTTACTGGAAAGTACACCTCCCTCCCAATTCCTAAAAGCCAGGGCCATGACCTTGTCTGGGGCTTTGTCTTGTTTTGAAGAAGTCTGTACTTTGGCACGTGCAACTGTTTTCCTCCTTTAGAAACAAAAATAGCCTCTGTCCTTGGGTACACTGAATTCTCTGACAGGGGGAGGGGTGCCGAAGTGGCATTAGCAGAAGTCAAAGACAGACACCAAACCAGTCTTTGAAGACTTTTCTTTCAGTAAGATTCATGTCTTAATAAACGAACAAACAAACAAACAAAAAAAAAGCAAAAGAAAGAAAGAAACACTATGACAAGTTGAGAGAGATACTGTGGCAAAAAGGAAAAGGGTTACATTTTAGTACTTTTTATGGCATTTTTCCCCCCTGCATTTCCACCATAGGACCACTTTTCATTAAATCATCAGCCCTGGTTTCTTGTGACCAAGGGCTCAGAGAGGGTGGTGCCTTGCCCTACAACGAGGAAGTGACGGTCACCAAGGTGCCCACATCTGAGTTTGCCAGCCTGCTCTAGATGGGTGGGCAGGGCCGTGAGGAAGCGCTGAGCGTGTGTGTGGTGCCATTTCTCTACCAAGAACTCCCTTGTGTGGGCCAGTTCGGCCAGTGGTAGGGAGACAGGAAATGGGCCGTGCTGAACTCCCCTGGCTTCTCCAGTGTGTCTGTACGCAAATGTATCTCTAGACCAACTTGAAGGATAGTGAAGACTGGCTGAAGAAACTTAGAAAAATATGCACCTTTAAGTTAATGTGTGTGTGTGTGCTTTGTCACTGTCGTATCTGACTTTAAGTTAATAGGTGCGGGTTAAAGTTGCTACTCCATCCCTTTTAATCATGAGACCTTGGATGTCTGCTAAGCACCTCTTGCTCGAATATTTTCCATTTGATTCTTCACCTTCTAATTTTCCCAGACTGATCAGCCCAAATGTACCTCCTTCCTGAATCCTTACCTGATTCTCCTTGAGAAAACTGAGTCTAGAGAATTTAGGTATATGCATGTGTGCTCAGTCAGCTGTCCAACTCTTTATGACCTTATGGACTGTAACCCACCAGGCTTCTCTGTTGGTGGGATTCTCCAGTCAAGAATATTGAAGTGGGTTGCCGTTTCCTCCTTCTGAAGATTTTCCTGACACAGGTACCTAACCCACGTCTTCTGCATTGGCAGGTGAATTATTTACCACTGAGTCACCTGGGAAGCCCATTTAGGTTTAGTTTTCAGCTTAATCTTGGATTCACATGTACCCATTACTCTCTATTACAGTTACAGTTTCTCAAACATACCGTTGTTTCTGCTGCCTCATGTCCTTTGTACATGCTGTGACTTAGACAAACTTCACTGCACACTCAAGGTGGTCTCACAAGGCTTCCTCCTGATCCTTCATCCTCAACTTCATTGCCCCCCTGCTTAAGGAGTACTTGATCTTGATTTTCAGTTTGATCTTCAGTTTCAGAGTTCACCATGGCTCTCCTCTCTCAAAGCGCTTTGCTCTCTTTCCTTCATGGTGCTGGGCACAACTCTTCCTTCTATAGTAATTCCTTCACTTGTTGTTCAGTGCCTTCTTCCCTCTATAAACTCTAACATGAACAGGTACAACAATAGTTTCACAACTAAACCTAAACCATCACCTGACTTGTGTCAGGTACATAGTAAGTGCACAACAAATCTTATTTTTTGGAGGGGGGAGGGCTCTAGGATTAAACAAATTAAAGAGAAATTGTGAATAAAGGGAGAGAAGGAAGAAAAAGCTGGAGAATGTAGAAATACTTATTCTCCCTGTGGAATTTGGTGACGGAGGCACATGTGGCTGACTTGGAGAGACTCTGGGAGCAAGATACCTGGGTGTTCTGTGAGGCTGTTGTGTGCTGCATGCTGCCAGGGCTGGTAAGGGGGTCTCGGGTGAACTCAGCCCTCCCTGCAGTGTGCAGCTGCTGTGGAGGTCCAGGCCCAGCTGGGTCTTGTCGGAGGTCTGGCAGGTGGAGCTGCCTGCAGCGTTTTTCTTGCCTGGGCACTGACAGCATTCCAACTTCAAAGCTGGAACACACTGACCAGGAACACTGTGACCTTTGGCACAATTCCTTCCCTTCCCCTCCCTTGCTCCTGTGCAGGGAGGAGGGAGCCTTGCTCCCCTGCATGGGCTCTCGCCAGCCTGGAGAGCAGGTTTTCCTTAGATCCGGAGACTGGGGGAAAGGAGAGGCAGAGAAGAAGCAGAGGGGCAGCTGCTCTTTGAGCTTCAGGAGAGTCAGACTGGATTCCACCATATTTGGAATGTGGTATGTTGATAAATTATGCATCAGCTTGAGAGGCTTTCTCTCTCTAGGCCCCAGCTCTGAGCAGGAGCTACTCATACTTGCCTTGATTCTAGAAAAAAAAAATTAAAGAGTGGGGCCACCACCTCCCCAGCTACTTCCCATCTGGTCATCTTGATGAATGGACTTGGATGTGATTTAGCTGATAGTTATTAGCGAGCTCATTGAACCTCAGTCTCCTCATCTTTGAAATGGAGATAATAATAGAAATTTCCTAGGGCCATTATAAAGATGGACGCTGCTGCTGCTAAGTCACTTCAGTCGTGTCCGACTCTGTGTGACCCCATAGATGGCAGACCACCAGGCTCCCCCGTCCCTGGGATTCTCCAGGCAAGAACACCAGAGTGCACTGCCATTTCCTTCTCCAATGCATGAAAGTGAAAAGTGAAAGTGAAGTCACTCAGTCGTGTCCGACTCTTAGTGACCCCATGGACTGCAGCCCACCAGGCTCCTCTGCCCATGGGATTTTCCAGGCAAGAGCACTGGAGTGGGGTGCCATCACCTTCTCTGAAGATGGATGCTAATGTGCTTAATGTGCATAAAAGGCTTAGCATAGTGTTTGGCACGAGGCAGCAGGCAGCCATTAGTAACAGTCGCTCTTACACCATCAGAGTTATCATAGTTATCCTAGGCTACCTTGTCACTCTGGGAAATATGAAGCCTTATTGACATAGCCCAGCTTCCCTGGTGGCTCAGTGGTAAAGAATTTGCCTGAACATGCAGTAGACACAGGTTTGATTCCTGGGTCAGGAAGATTCCCTGGAGGAGAAAATGGCAACCCATTCTAGTACTGTTGCATGGGAAATCCCATGGACAGAGGAGCCTGGTGGGCTACAGTCCACGGGGTCATAAAGAATTGGACACAACTTAGCACACATGCATGCGTTAACATAACTACTTCTCAGCTGAGAACACAAGACTGGGAGGCTATCAAACGATTTTCTCACAATCATACTGCTAATACATGTTGAAAAAGGGCACATATATCCAGGTCTGTCCCTTTCCCTTCAGGGGCTTTCTCTCTCTCTTCTTCTTCCTTTTTGTTTTCCCTTCTTTGGCCATGGCTTACTTCCTTGAGCAACAGAATATGGTTTCTGTTGTTAACAGCTGCAGAAAGCATATTATCTTTACTATCAGAAACAAAGAGAATGAGCTGCCAATGTTTGTAGAGGATTTGACAGTTTATAGTTCTTGTCTAGAGAATCCCAGGGATGGGGGAGCCTGGTGGGTCACCGTCTATGGGGTTGCACAGACTCGGACATGACTGCAGCAACTTAGCAGCAGCAGCGGCAGGGTTCTTTTACCTCCATTGTCTCTTTTGGGAATCCATGATTCTGCTTTTGTATATGGAAAAAATCTAGGAAGTATCGAAACAGTGAGTTCATGAGATACTTTCCTCTGAGCTAAGGCCTCGTTTACATGTGCTACAGGAGTGATTAGCTAATTCCTGGGAAGTATACTTATGTGGCCTGCTTAATCTCCACTCTGCTGTATACGGGCCATCTGACCTTGACCATTCTGTGTGTGTTTCTTCATCTATAAAATGAGAATCATTAAAATAGTATAAGACAATGTATATAAACCACTATCACAGAAGCTGGTGCATGAGAGAGCTTGATAATAGTAGACACTATTAGGCTGAGAAATACCCAAATTCTTTTCTTAGACTTCTGTTTTTGCAGCAGCTGGGCAAAATAAGACTTAAAAATATTATGTTGGAGAATACCAAGGAAACCTGTGAGCTCTGGGGGAATTGGGCAGAAACCCCCAGTATTCTAGGATAAACAAAAATAGCAGTCAGCAAGGGCGGGGCTTTGGTTCAGGACCAAGGACAGCTCCAGCTTGTTCCCTGCCCCCTCAGTGGGGACACTGTTATGTCTGTAGTCTGTGGAAGAAGGTTTCCACCTCAGGGCTTCCCTGTTTGGTACTTGCCACAATCTCCCCATCTTTCTGTATTTGCCCATGCCATTCCTCCCATCTGAAATGCTTCTCCTTCCTCTCTTCAGTTCAGTTCTGTCGCTCACTTGTGTCCAACTCTTTGCGACCCCATGAATCGCAGCACACCAGGCCTCCCTGTCCATCACCAACTCCCGGAGTTCACTCAAACTCATGTCCATCGAGTCAGTGATGCCATCCAGCCATCTCATCCTCTGTTGTCCCCTTCTCCTCCTGCCCCCAATCCCTCCCAGCATCAGGGTTGTTTCCAATGAGTCAACTCTTCCCATGAGGTGGCCAAATTTAGCATCAGTCCTTCCAATGAACACCTGGGACTGATCTCCTTTAGAATGAAGGGTTGGATCTCCTTGCAGTCCAAGGGACTCTCAAGAGTCTTCTCCAACACCACAGTTCAAAAGCATCAATTCTTCGGCACTCAGCTTTCTTCACAGTCCAACTCTCACATCCGTACATGACCACTGGAAAAACCATAGCCTTGACTAGATGGACCTTTGTTGACAAAGTAATGTCTCTGCTTTTTAATATGCTATCTAGGTTGGAAACTCCCATGGACGGACGAGCCTGGTAGGCGGCAGTTAAGAGTCGGACACGACTGAGCGACTTCACTTTCACTTTTCATGCATTGGAGAAGGAAATGTCAACCCACTCCAGTGTTTTTACCTAGAGAATCCCAGGGACAGGGGAACCTGGTGGGCTGCCGTCTATGGAGTCACACAGAGTCGGACATGACTGAAGCGACTTAGCAGTAGTAGCAGCAGCAGCAGCAGCAGCAGGTTGGTCCTAACTTTCCTTCCAAGGAGTAAGTGTCTTTTAATTTCATGGCTGCAATCACCATCTGCAGTGATTTTGGAGACCAAAAAGTAAAGTCTGACACTGTTTCCACTGTTTTCCCATGAAGTGATGGGACTAGATGCCATGATCTTCGTTTTCTGAATGTTGAGCTTTAAGCCAACTGTTTCACTGTCCTCTTTCACTTTCATCAAGAGGCTTTTTAGTTCCTCTTCACTTTCTGCCATAAGGGTGGTGTCATCTGCATATCTGAGGTTATTGATATTTCTCCTGGCAATCTTGATTCCAGCTTGTGCTTCTTCCAGCCCAGCATTTCTCATGATATATTCTGCATATAAGTTAAATCAGCAGGGTGACAATATACAGTCTTACCATGAAATATTTCTAACATAACAAGAAGCATGGGGAATAGAATAATCATCACCTTTGCACCTAGCAGTCCAATTTAACACATGTTGGCATTTTGGCACAATTGACTCTGATATTTTGGTTTGCTTTTAAAATTTTATTTCATTTATTTATTTTTTTTCCATGTCACACAGCATGTGGGATCTTAGTTGTCACACCAGGGATCAAACCCATGCCTGCCCGCCCACCCCCCCCCCCCACACACACACACAGTGGAAGCTGAAGTCCTATCCACTGGACTACCAGTGAATTCCCCTTTAAAAAAAAAATGAGGCCACTGAAGGTCCCTTTGTGGCCCTCCCTCCATCACATGCCTCTCCTTCCTGCTCAGAGGTGCCCCTATTCTAAGGCTGGTGTTAAGTCTTCCATATCTTCCTCCTTTTACCACCACCAGTTTTCTTCTATTCATCTAAGTCTTCGGCATTTTTAAGAGCCAGGCCAAACCCCTTACTTCTCCAGTTCATGGTAACCTTTCTTGCAGAGCACTGTTGCATGCAGTTTTGGAGGGTTTTTGAGGATTCCTCTTTTTCCTCGCCCATCACACATGTGCTGGGCAGGTCCTTGTTGGAGGCAGCGCTCTTCTACTTGCTGGAGTTACAGAAATGAGTTACACACGGCCTCTGCCTCTGAGAGCTCAGAGAACATGTCGTGTAGCTTCGTATCATCTGTTGGTGAGAAAGCAAGCCTGCTGGCAGAGGGGCCCACCTTCAGAAGTCTGCCACAGCTCTCACGCAGGAATCAGACCTCAAATAAGTGCTCGAGGCCTTGAAACCAGAAGACTGGAAGCAGTAGGGTAGGAAGGAAGGTAGGAGTTCCTGTGACATGTCAGGCCGTATGTGGGGAAGTCTAAACATATCATCTCATTTAATGTTCCACGAACCAGGGAAATGCATTACTCTTTTCCTTTATTCCATGTAAAGTCAAGGCTTGGAGAGCCACCAGACCTGATTAGAAGTACAGTTCACATTTGAGTTAGGGTTTTCTAAGGCCAATGTCAGTATTTATCTGGCTCTGTCTTTAGACTATGAATGGCTTGAGACAGAGACTGAACCAAATTCATCTTTTGTTCCCAAGGACCAGAGTGGTCCCTTGGCAGGTACTTGATTCATGAAAATTTATACTGTGATTGATCTATGGGGCACATTGATCTCTAGGTCCTGCCCTCAAGGAGTTTACCATCTAGACAAGAATGCAGGCTTTGGTAACAATGCAGGAAAGCAGGGTACAAGGCCGATCACACAGATAGGATTTCTACTCTCAATGAGAGATGGGATGTATTTTCTTTTTTGGCCTTGCCCTTTAAAAACATCAGACTAAAGCACTTGGAGGACACAGAATTCCCTGGGAACTCCTACACTGCACAGTCAGGCCAGCTCTTTTCCCCCCAGGTCTGACTCACCTGGCCCCATCCCTGGCATCTCCATCTGCCCTTTGCTCTGTCATCCCTCTGACTTTGAGCTCAAACTTGCCACGTGGGTTCTCTGCTTCCTTGTTTTACTTTGGCATCTCTTGCTATCTTGATGAGAATCTTCTGCTCCAACCTGTGATACCTAATCAGCTGAACCAAACCCACCCCTAGTCCTCCTTACTCCTGTTGTTCACTACCTCCAAAGTCAGAAGGATGTGGCTTCAGATGTATGCCATGACCTAATGCCCATTCCAGAACCCATATCTTCTCCAAAACAGAGTCTGGGGCAGGTGATCTTAACATCTGGGTGGCATGAACCACTTGGCAGATTGGTGAAGTCTATGACCCCTCCTTAAAGGAAATGAATTATACTGAGAGATAGTTATCAATCAATGGAGAGTTGATAGATAATAGATACACAGCCAGATGGTAGATAACTGCATTTTTTATCTTTTACTGAGAATAAAATACATATGAAAACAACAGACATCTCTTTTCTCATGTTTCTGTGGGTCTGGAATCTGGGCATGGTTAGCTGAGTCTTCTGGTTCAGGATGTCTCACAAGGCTGCAGTCTAGGAGCTGGGCAGGATGGCAGTCATCTTCAGATCAACTGGGGGTGGATCTGCTTCCAAAGCTCACTCGTGGGTGTAGGCAGGATTTGGTTTCTCATGGGAGGTCAAACTGAAAGCTTTAGTTCCCCAGTGACTGTTGACCTGAGATGGTTCTTCGTTCTTTCCTGTAGAGCAGCTCACAACATGGTAGCTGCTTCATGAGAGTGAGTAAGTGAGAGGGACAGGGACTAAGGTGGAAATCAACATCTCTGATAACCTCATCTTATAAGCTGCACCCTCTCACTCTTATCATATTCTGTTCATTAGAAGCAAGTCATTAGGTTCAGCTCACAATCATGGGAGAGGACTATCCAGGGCATGAATAGCTGATAAGCGGGGTTGGGGAGGATCCTAAAGGACCATCCTAGAGCCTGGCTACAAAAACACCTGCATGCCTCCTAATTTGCTTCAGTCATGTGTGACTCTTTGCAACCCTATGAACCATAGACCACCAGGCTCCTCTGTCCATGGTATTCTCCAGGAAAGCATATTGGAGTGGACTGCCATGCCCTCTTCCAGGGAATCTTTCTGACCCAGGGCCCGAACCTGCATCTCTTATGTCTCCTGCATTGGCAAGTGGGTTCTTTACCACTTGTACCACCTGGGAAGCCCAGCTACACAAGCACAATATGCACTTATTTATGAAGGCATTAAATAAGATCTAAGAGATTTAATAGCTCAGCTGACTTTGAAGTAGACTTGAGTACAGGCACACCTCAGAGATCCTGCAGGCTTGGTTCCAGACACCTGCAATAAAACAAATATCACAATAAAGTGAGTCACATAAATGTTTGGTTTCCCCGTGCATATAAAAGCTATGTTTACACCATACTTACTATAGTCTATTAAGTGAACAATAGTATTATGTCTTTTAAAAAAGTGTAGACCATAATTAAAAAATATTGCTTAGGAAATAAAAGCTAACCATCATCTGACAACTCAGGGTTGTCATAAAACTTTAATTTGTAAAAAAGAAAACATGCAGTATCTGTGAAGTGCAATAAAGTGAAGTGCAATGAAATGAGGTCTGCCTGTACCGACAACAACCTGATGTAAGATAGGAGAGTATCTGTAATTTTGTGGATGACAAAAATCACAGATATTATTTATACACCAGGATTTGTTGCCTATATTCACAAATAATGAAAATGCTAAATTTCAGTTACATTTGTGCGTGAAAATAAAGCTGTGTTTTTTTTTCTTGTCCAAACTCAAGAATTATGTCCCCTGATCCTTGTTGAATCCATGGACCCAAATGAGGAACCCCTGCTCAAGAGATGGGAGGCAGACAGAAGTAGCTTGTTGCTTGATCACAGATGATGCAGATCACTCACTCTAAGTAATTCAGCTGGTTTGGAGCTAAAAGTTTTCCCAAGAGGGTTCACAACGTGGCCAGAAATTAGTGGGATCAATGCCATCTAAGTTCTGGTTCTCTGCCTTGAATATTTGTGTATTCAACTTTGGGGTGTATATCTTAAGGTGATAAGGAATTAAGATTAGATTAAAATTAACCAGATAAAAGGCTGATATAGAATATATTTTACTCAATCTGCAATGCATTTAAGCATCCATTTAATCTTTCATTCCTTCAGCACACATTGTTAAGCATACACTTACTGACCACTATGGTTTTCCAGGCACAGAGATAAATGCTAGGGCCAGTGATATCCAAGTAATGGTTAAAGACATAATCCACAACCTCCAGAGGCTCCTGGTTGCTCATGGTGGTTCTTAAATTCCCCTTTCACCCAGACATATGCATGACCATGACATTAACTGAACAGAGGACTGTTCTCTTTTCCAACCATCCCTGTGTTAGTCCACTTCCACATAAAACTTCTACAATTTCAGAAGACTTGGAGAGGAAGTGTCTACCCTGGCTTGCTTCTGTCCATGAAATAATGATTTTTTTTTGCTGGTGAGCCTGGTATCCCCCTTCTTAGAACACAGCCTTGTCTTGGTGAAGGGTCTTGCATAACTCAATGAAGCTATGAGCCATGCCATACAGGACCACCCAAGACCGACTGGTCACAGTGGAGAGTTCTGACAAAACATGGTCCACTGGAGGAAGGAATGGCAAACCATTCCAGTATTTTTGCTGTAAGAATCCCACCCATGAACAGTATGACAAGGCAAAAATATATGACACTAGAAGATGAGCCCCCCAGGTCAGAAGGTGTCCAATATGTTACTGGGGAAGAGCTCATTTCACATACTGGTAAGGCTATGCTCAAAATCCTTCAAGCTAGGCTTCAGCAGTATGTGAACTGAGAAATTCCAGATGTACAAGCTCGGTTTAGAAAAGGCAGAGAAACCAGAGATCAAATTGCCAGCACTTGTTGGATCATAGAGAGAGCAAGAGAATTCCAGAAAAATATCTACTTCTGCTTCATTGACTACACTGAAACCTTTGTGTGGATCACAACAGACTGTGGAAAATTCTTAAAGAGATGGCAATACCAGCACCTTACCTATCTCCTGAGAGACCTGTATGCAGGTCATGAAGCAACAATTAGAATCTTAAATGGAACAACTGACTGGTTCAAAATTAGGAAATGAGTACCACAAGGCTGTATATTGTCACCCTGCTTATTTAACTTATATGCAGAGTATATCATGAGAAATGCCAGGCTGGATGAAGCACAAGCTGGAATTAAGATTGCCATGAGAAATATCAATAACCTCAGATATGAAAATGATACCACTTTAATAATGAAAGCAAAGAGAAACTAAAGAGCTTCTTGATGAAGGTGAAAGAGGAGAGTGAAAAAGCTGGCTTAAAACTCAACATTCAAAAAACTGAGATCACGGCATCCAGTCCCATCACTTCATGGCAAATAGAAGAGGAAACAGAAACAGTGATAGATTTTTTTCCCCTTGGGCTCCAAAATCACTGTGGATGGTGACTGCAGCCGTGAAATTAAAAGACACTTGCTCCTTGGAAGGAAAGCTATGACCAACCTAAACAGCATATTAAAAAGCAAAGATGTTGCTTTGCCAACAAAAGTCCGTCTAGTCAAAGCTGTGGTTTTTCCAGTAGTCATGTATGGATGTGAGAGTTGGACCATAAAGAAGGCTGAGCACTGAAGAACTGATGCTTGCAAACTGTTTTGATGGAGAAGACTCTTGAGAGTCCCTTGGACTGTGAGGAGATCAAATCAGTCAATCCTAAAGGAAATCAACCTTGAATGTTCACTGGAAGGACTGATACTGAAACTCCAATACTTTGGCCACCTGATATGAAGAGCAGATTCATTGGGAAAGACCCCGATGCTGGGAAAGATTGAGGGCAGGAGGAGAAGAGGGCATAAGAAGATGAGATGGTTGGATGGCATCACCTACTCAATGGACATGAGTTTGAACAAGCTCTGGGAGATAGTGAAGGACAGGGAGGCCTGGCATGCTGCAGTCCATGGGGTCGAAAAGAATCAGACATGACTGAACAACAACACCCAGAAGGCTGAGATCAGGACCCTAGCTGCCATTAGCCTGCTATTCATTTTCTCTCTATCTTTGGAGTCACATGTGTTCTCTTGGTTCCTGCCTTTGACATAAGGTCAGCCCATGGGAGCAGGCTGTACCCTGAGTCGGGTGAGGGAAGGATGAGAGAGGGAGGGGAGGAGGGAGGAATCCCTGAAGTTCTGTAGCTGCAACTCGGTGAGGCAGTCCATCAGAAGAGGAAGCCATGTTCTCCCATCCATATTTACACCAAAAGGCAAACAGTCTGTTCCTACCTAACTCCCAGGTCTGCGGCTCAGTCAGAGGGGAGAGGGGTGTAATTATCAGCAAATATTTTACATCCTCCCACAGCCATACGCAGGCTGGTGCATAATTCATGCCCTAGCCACAACTCATACTTGTTTCTCTCATGCAAGAATGCTACTCTTAAGGCCACAGTTCATTTCTGTGGGTCTAAGAGAGGATATATGTATATGAATAGCTGATTCACTTTGCTGCACAGCAAATGAACACAACACTGTTAAGCAACTATACTCCAATAAAAAATTAAAAATACAAACAAACCCAAAAACCTTATTGTGAACCAAGCAATGGGCAAGAGGTTGGGGATTGAGGCAAGAATAAATCAGAGGAATTCTTACTCTCATGAAGCTTACATTTTGAAGGATAGAGGTATATAATAAACAAACAAACCAAGGTATGGAGATGAGATGCTGGATGTGTTTTACAAGAAACAGACAGCGGATTGGAGTGAGAACCATCAGGTTACCCATGATGTTTGGCACGGTGGTCAGGGAAAGCCTTGCTCTGTGAAGGAGGCATTGGAATGAGAGCTGCCAGGCAAGAATCTGGGTGGACAGAGGTTGGCTAGAGGAGACTGAAGGCAGAGACACTTGCATGGGCTCTGAGGCTTGGTGTGTCTGAAGCAAGAAGTTTATATACTTTGACTTAATAATGTTCAAAGAAAAATAGCATGTAATATGATGCCTTCAGTATACAAGTGGTATAAACGAATACATTGTCTGCGTGCTAAGTGGCTGCAGTTGTGGTTCCTTTGTGCGTGAGATTCTCCAGACAAAAATACTAGAGTGGGTTGCCATGCCCTCCTCTAGGGCATCTTTCTGACCCAGGGATCGAACCCACATCGCTTATGTCTCCTGCATTGGCAGGTGGGTTCTTTACCACTGGCATCACCTGGAAGCCCCAGTGAATTCGTGCATGCTAAGTCATTTCAGTCGTGTCTGACTCTTTGTGACCCTATATCATGTAGCCCCCAGGCTCCTCCACATTACCAGTAAAATAAGGTGCTTTTTTTTTTTTCCCTCTGTAGAGGCCTTAGTTGTGCTCACCACACTTTATGAAAATGAATCACTGCTTTTAGACTCATGCTAGAGAATGGAGAATAATTCTAGAGACTTGAATTGCTACCAGCCACAACACCTGTCTTTCTAGAACAAGGCTGGGTAACTCCCATCTTGGCCTTTCATTCTAGACTCTCCAGACACCATCTCCATGTTGATCCCTTTCATGTTTGATGGATATACTTAGACTTTTAAGCAATCTGCTCACGTGGCTATGTGTGTGTTAGTTGCTCAGTCGTGTCCAGCTCTTTGTGACCCCCATGGACCATAGCCTGCCAGGCTCTCCTGTCCATGGAATTCTCCAGGCAGGAATATTGGAGTGGGTTGCCATTTCCTTCTCTGGGGGATCTTCCTGACCCAGGGATCAAACCCAGGTCTCCTGCATTACAAGCAGATTCTTTACCTGTAAAGAATCTGCTATTCCTTCCTATGAACTCATCCAAAGAGATTTCTAGATTTCTGGGAAGCTCTGGCCTTTCTTTTTGTCCTTGCTGAGATCCTTAACCTTTGAGGATCTCTGCCATATTATGAATACTCACTCTTTTTTATTAGCATTCTTTTTTCTGGCTGTTTGTAAGTTTCCGCCCTGGGGGGTCCAGCTGTGTTGGAATTTCCTTCTTTCTCTGCCTGCCTCTCACAGATGCTTCATCAGACCACACTCCATCCAGCTGGCAGAGCTCTCTGCCTCTCTCTTCTCCAGGTTCCCTTTGGCCTCAAATGCTCATTGAAGAGCTCAGAAAGAGGACGTAAAAAAGGGGGCTTCCTGGTGGGCATCCGTGAGTCACTGTGCAGACAGGCTGTGGCAGGTCCTTCCTACCATCTGATGAGTCATGAGAGTGTGGCCAAACAGATGGTCATCAAGACAGATAATGTGTCAGTCTCTCTGTCAACTCTGCTTGGCCCCAGACACCAAAATAGCCTGAATCTGGGATCATTGGAGGCATGTGATCCAACTGTATAAGAAATTTCAGCCAGCAAAGAGGGTGGTACAGCCTTACCTTCTAGAAGGTCAAGCTGGAGGTTAAATATTGTCACAGAGATACTCAAGATAAGTTTGCCATCCTGGCCAGCAACCATCTGAGGGATGTCTTGCTGACTCAAGTCCATCTCTCCACAAACATAAATGTTGTATTTTTCATCTGAATGTGTTCTCATCGTTAAGGTTTCATTTCATTTGTCAGGAAACAACGCAGAGCAAATGAGGGCTCCTTCCTACAAGGCAGAGAACAATGACAGCGTCTCTGCATTAGGCACCTCCTCTCCCAGGCACTTGGCTGCCGCCATGACCTCAGTTACTTTTACACTTTCTAACACAGTATGACTCACCTTGGGACACAAATGGCAAGATTGAGGCTCAGAGAGTTTCAACAATCTCCCCAGGTTCTCATAGGTAGGAATGGTAAAGCCTATTTTTTGAGAATTATTACATTTTTTTTTTTTTTTTTTTAAATAAAGGATACAAACCAGGACTAGCCAAATGAAGATATGCATAGAACAAGGTCTGGCAGGGTCCTGAATACAGAGTTGCTATGCCCTCTCCTTACAGAATCAGGATGCATCACTCTCCCCACATATCATCAACTAGGAAGCTCCTCCAAACTTTGATGTTCAGAGCTTTTTTTTGTTTTATCTGTACCTGGAGAAAACCATAATTCCAAGGACACACACACCATGATGTTCATTGCAGCACTGTTTACAATAGCCAGAACACGGAAGCAACCTAAATATCCATCAACAGAGGACTGGATAAAGAAGATATGGTACACATATACACTGGGTAAAGCTGATTTTAGAATAAGGTCACCATACAATTTATCAACCAAGCCAGAGCACTTTTGAGGGTGAAAGGGGGCACTCTTAGGGATTTCATCAGGCAACAGATGTAAAATTGGAATGTTTCAGCAGGTCAGAATACAAGGATGCTTTTGTTTCGAACCAATCTTTTCAGCTCCAAAACCCAGGTTTTCCCACTCATCATATGGAGTCCTGGGAACAGGAGAAATTTGAACTCAGCTCCCACTTTCTTTTGTAACATTTTTGCCTGCTGATTTATTCCTATCTCAGGATACTGCTGTGTTTTAAAAAGTCCTGTGGGTGATTGTGCTGTGCTACTGGGTATGGGAACTTCAGCGTCTAATGCTGTGGTGTCTGAGGACAGGAAGTCACTCTCATTCATTGTATCTTAGCAGCTGACATAGAAGCATTCAGTATCTGCTTGATGCTGCTACTACTTCTGCTGCTATGTCGCTTCAGTCGTGTCCGACTCTGTGCGACCCCATAGACGGCAGCCCACCAGGCTCCCCTGTCCCTGAAATTCTCCAGGCAAGAACACTGGAGTGGGTTGCCATTTCCTTCTCCAATGCATGCAAGTGAAAAGTGAAAGTGAGGTTGCTCAGTCATGTCTGACTCTTAATGACCCCATGGACTGCAGCCTACCAGGCTCCTCCAACAATGGGATTTTCCAGGCGAGACTACTGGAGTGGGGTGCCATTGCCTTCTCCAGTATCTGCTTAATAGATACTTATTCAATGGATGAATGAAATTATATACAGAGGCAATCAGGTATGAGTGGCATACCTGGAGGTATAAAATTTGGGGGGTATAAATTACTGGGAGATGTCCAGCATGCAAAGAAAAACAAGACAGAGATAAACAGGCTAAGTTTCAGTTTCATCCTTAAAGCAGAGCCACCAAAGGCTCTGAGTAGGAAAGCCACTCGGTTTGGTTTGCATTTTGGAAACAACACTCCCCATGGTCATGATCCAGGTGAAGCCCGCAAGCAACTGGACACTGGAGGCATTTAAAACATGTTTTCAAAAGGGCTACTGAGTGCCCAGCATAATATAACCTTTTACATATTTGAGAAATCTCCAAGCTGGGGCAAGCACCAGCCAGGATCAGCATCAGCCTCTGGACACATCCTCTGAGCAGTGATGGGTCGCCCTGGTGGGACACCCCAGAGCCACTTTTTCAGGGGAATCGGTACCCACTGGTTGTTCACCGGCTTCTCCCCCTGTATCAGCAGTTCTGACCTGTGGGAGCCTGGGTGGGAGGGAGGCACCCGCCCAGATTCAGGAAGCTGAGGAGTGGATTCTTCGGCCAGGGCAGATCCCTTCAAGAATTTTCCTCCTTTTGCTCTCCATAAACTCCGTGCCATTGGAGGGCCTGGGCTCAGGCTTGCGGCTGGGGACTGGGTATGTGAGGGGCTTTTAGGCATGGCAGTTCTCTCCACCCTCCACCCTGAGTGGGGCTGCGGTTACTACTGCTTTTCCAGGGCAGCCCAGGGACTCTTGCTGTTTGCAGCCCTCTGCCCTCAGGCTACCCGCAAAGCTTTACCCTGTCTGGCCAGCAGGCCACCAGGCAGCGTAGATGAAAGATACTGTTCACACTTACGGTGACTGGAATGCTCTGTCTGTAAACTGGGCGATGTAGAGACCAGCTCATAAGCACCTCAGTCTGTTGGTGGATGGTGGGTCCCTGGTGTCAACCCTTTCATTGGCTTCCCTCCAGGCACAGGCTTCTTCTGACACAGTCCCAGGACAGCCTGGCTGGGAGTGTCCAGGCCCAGTGCTCAAGGATGCCTGAACACAGGTTCTTCCCTTTCTGGCCAAAGCCTACATCCTGCACCCACCCTCATCCTATCCTCTCTTCTAGAACCATCCACCACCTGGGAACCTCCTAGTACTACCCCAGCCCTCACCTCATTCCTCTGACTAAATTCTGAGTCGTGCACAGCTTGTACCCTTCTACTTTCATCCCTCAATCATTCATGCACTATTTGTCAAGACTTGCCCTAAACCTTCGTAAGAATTTGATCATGTAAATCTCAAGATCTATCAGAACTTAGTGGCTGACTTGGATTTGTATCTCTGGGGCCAGAGGGAGTCACACGCACTCCTGGCTGCAAGGAGAGCTAGGAGGAGCTCTGAGATTTGGCTTCCCAGTTTCCATATGGGAGGTGGCAATGAGGTGGGAGGGGAAGAAGGTGGGGAAGGCTTTAAAGAAGTCGATCAGCTCTGTTTGCTCCACTGTTAGCCCCGTCATCCCCATTTGGCAGATTCAAAAACTGAGTTGCATGGAAGAGAAGTAACTTTCTCCAGATCATCCAGCTAAAGAGTGATGGAGACATGATTAGAATTCCAGCCTGACAGCTCCTGAGTCTGCTCTTGTATCCACCCGTCTTCTGTGGGGTCCTCATAGTGATGGAGAAGTAGGGGCATTCATGATAGGAGGTGCAATGGTTCCAGTAGAGGCCTGTTGTCTTGGGGAGGGAGTGGAGTCAAGGACAACTCTGGAATTTCTGCCTGAAATGGGGCATGTTGGAAATGTAAATGATACTGTCAAATTTTTGAAGGACTTCCATGGACCACTCTCTTCAATGTCTTGGTTGTAATTCTGATAACAAGTGGGCATACCTGCCTTTGCAAGATGAAAAAAATCGCAGCTCACTGAGATTATGTGACTTGTCCAAAGTCACGTGGATGGTAAATAAAGGTGACAGCTGGATGTGACCTGGGTCTGCGTGGCCTCAAAGTCAAGTTGATGACCACGTTTCTCCATGCTGCCTTCTTACGAGGAAAAACGGGAATGCGAGGCCCTGGCTGGCTTCTGTGAATCGCGAGTTGTTGGGATTCCTGTCCTTCTTCGACCCAGATTTGTAAACAGAGGCTTTGCAAGCCAAGATACACATGGGCAGACGCAAAGGAGCAGTGCCAGCAGGAGAGAGTCGCATGAGTCCCCGTGGTGTGAAGCCTGTGTCCACATGGACCCCTGCTGTCTCCAGGGCCAAGCTGCCCGGGGCCTGGCGGTCTGCAGATGGCCACAGAGTGGCTGTGGGCTTGTCTGGCAGCAGCCTGGGCGGTCCGGTGGGAGGAGATGCTGACGGGGCCGCGTGGCTCGCTGACAAGCTTCCTCTGCTTCCAGGCTCCTTGCTGAGTCCATTTAAAGGGAAGAAGGAAAATAATAAAAGACAGTTGTCACAGGAACCAGAAAGTCCCACTCAAACAGCGGCTGTCACTTACTTATTTATGCCAAACTATTGGTGTAGCCCCTGCCATGTGACAGAGTCTGTGCTAAGTACTGCAGACACAGCAGGAGTTCAAACAGAATCCTTGCTCTCAGGGAGCTTGCGGTTTATTGGATGGAGACAGACGATTGGAAAGGTGCAAATGAATGTATAACGTGTGCTGTAACAGAAGCAGTGGGACGTTCCTGGAGGTCCAGTGATTAAGACTCCATGCTTCCCATGCAGGAGGCATGGGTTCAATCCCTGGTTGGGGAACTAAGATCCCACATGCCACGCAGTGCTGCCAAAAAGCATAAGGCAGTAACCCAGGATGAAGGGAGGACTAGAGAGACTGGACGTGCTCCTTATAGCAGGGAGCATCAGGGAAACCACTTCGAAGAAGCACCATTTAGGCAGAGACCCGGACAAAGCAAAACAGTGGGTTGGGCAGATAGTTAGGGCCAGATTGGTCTCTGGCAAAGGGAGCAGCGAGTTCTTGAGAAAGGAGGGGGACCTGGGCTTTCTGGGGGTGAGCAGAGAGCATGAGGACGGAGGACTATCTGGAGGGGATGGAAACAGGTGAAGGAGCAGGTGTGGAGGGCAGGAAAGAGGAGACCTACGGCTCACAGAAAGGCTTCACATTTGGAAGAGAAATAAGATTTTTTTTCTGGGTGGTATCAGAAATTGGGATGAAAGACCAGCTGGTGAAAATCACTGGAGGCTGATTTCAGCTCCATGAAATGCTGCTGCTGCTGCTGCTAAGTCACTTCAAAGGTTAGATGATGCCCAAATTGCCAACTCTGGATATAAGGGACAAATATGAATTCACCCATCTATATAGTTATTGAGAACCTACTATGTGCCCGGCAAACATGTGTGTGCAATTCAGTGTTTTGTTTGAATCATTATCTAAATGAAATTCATCCACGGCAGTTGGTTGATGTGTCTCTTTGGTGGTTGTTTATTTGTTAAGTCGTGTCAAACTCTTTGTGACCTGAGGGGCTGCAATGAGCCAGGCCTCCCTGTCCTTCACCATCTCCCAGAATTGGCTCAAACTCGTGTCCATTGAGGCAGTGATCTCTTGGGTTTCTTTCAATCATAGATTCCCCTCTCCTGTGTTAGTTAGCCAGGGCTGCCATAACAAAGTACATTGGTTGGTGGGTTAGGGGAGGGGGCTTAAACAGCAGAAGGTTCTTCTCTCACAGTTCTGGAGACCAGAAGCCCAAGAGGAAGGTGTTGGGAGCTTGGTTTCTTGTGAGGCCTCTTGCCTTGTCTTGTAGATGGCAGCTTCTCCCATCCTCACCTTGTCTTCCCTTTGTACCTGTGCGTCCTCCTGTTTCCTAAGCCATGGTGGGTTAGGGCCCACCTTAATGACCTCATTTTAACTCTTTAAAAATTCTATTTCCTTCCTTCTTTTCAAGCTTTACTTATTTAAATTTTTGGCCATACTCTGTGGCACGTGGGATCTTAGTTTCCCCACCAGGGTTTGAACCCGCACCCTCTGCATTGGAAGATGGAGTCTTAACCACTGGACCACTGGGGAAATCCACCTCATTTTATTTTAATTACTTTTTTGAACACTCTACTTCCAGTGGTAGTAATAATCAGAGGTACTTGGAGTTGGGACTTCAACATATGATTTTATAGGGGACACAGTTCAGCTCACAGCCTCTCCCTCCCCTCACATGTCATCTGTTGAAGAAACGAGTTGTTGGTTCTATCTGTGATTTTCAGGTTGCGTCCTGTGGTTTATGCCATTTTCTGTAAATGGTACTTAGGCACCTGACTGGATTCAGGTTTGATTTTCAGGCAAGAATCCTACGTTAGTGGTGGCGTGTACTTCCAACAGGAGTCGGATGATGCCTGGTTATCTCTCTTTCTGACATGTACCATATGGTTTCCACAAGAAATTTAGATAAGTAAGAACCATGAGGTTTCTTGATTATTTTCCTAAGTGCTGTTCATATGAATGGCCTTGAGACACTGAAAAATGCTGAGGTGCTTTTGAATCAAACCAAGATTCAATTATACCCAACATCATTTTAGCAGTGAGTATTTTATGGGGCTTTTCTTTTGCAGATATCATTAAATTTGCATATGAGATGAAACTGCAGTCTGGACCAGAATGTCCTGCTGATCTATACTGTAATGGGACAGAGATTTCATGGAATTTCTGCATGAGGGGAAATCTACAGCTACATAAGGGGAAAATCTTCCAAGTTACTCAGATCTGGGTCTGAATCCTGGTGCATTCTAGGGGACTGAATTGGTTATTTGTTGCTATGGAACAGATCACCCAATACTCAGTGATTTCACATCACAACTACTTTTCTTACTCAGATATCTGGGGGGTTGACAAATTTAGTCTAAACTTGTCTGAGGGAAAGGGGTAGGGAAGTACACTCCATCTCTAGGGAGAAGAACTACAAAGATATCTGAAAAGGGGTTTGGATAAGGGCAAAAAAAAAAAAGCCTTAGAGAATTGGGACCAATAATTCAATCAGTAACTTGGATTAAATGAAATAACATATGCGAAGTGCTCAGGGATTTCTGGGCTTATGTTCTGTGTCTTGTGAATGCTGGCTATTGCTACTATTACTAATCATTAATCTTTATTTTGCAACAAATCATGGCTGGAAAGTGAATGCCATGGGCCTTTCTTTAAGCAGGCTCTTACAGACATCCTCAATGCTGGGTGGCACTTAACTTCAGTACCATGACAACAGGTGTAGGGATCATCTGTGTTAGGGGCCTGCTGGTTGACAGAACAGCTTCTCCATGCTGGGCAGCTGTTTATTCGGAGGAGGTCCTGGGACTGACTTGTCTCTTTGCCATCAGGTGCTGTTCAAAACCAGGGAAATCATGAGAGCTCACATTCAGTGGAGAAGGAGAACACAAGCTCTTGTTTGAAAGAAGAAATGAATTGCTTGATTGGAGCTCAAACACCTGGACATTCTTGAGAGTATGTTTTTGGCACGTGTTAGGGGGAAGAGGCAAATGAAGAGAAAGCAAATTGGTCTTAGAGATGTATTTTAAAAAGCAGCGGTTTACTTGCTGTGTCTATCCTGGGCTCAGCACAGCTTTCACTGGAACTCCCTCACTAGCGGTTCCCACATGCTCTCTTCTCTGCAGACCATTTGCACCAGAATCCCCTCAGGCATTAGTAATTCATCCACATTCTGATTTAGGAGGCTGAGGGTGTGACACTCGGATTTTACAAAGCTTTCTGGTGTATGTGATAAGCAGTTGGATAAAGGGGGGCATTGGTCTCCCTGTTTGGGCGTTCATAACTGGTTGCACTATTGCACAGAAACTAGATTCCTGCTCACAGCTGATCAGAACCAGAGAGCTCTGGAGTCTGTGCTCTTAAGGAACAAAGATGTGTCTTATTTATCCTTGGATCCTGGAGCAAGGTGCCCTGGAGGGCTGTGATGTTGCGTCCAGAATTTATGGGGCCTTCATTGTGCGGGACAGGAGACAGAGGCCCGCAAGGGCTAAGTGACTCACTTTGGGGTGTTCTGCCAAGGCATTCCCCACTTGGTCTCCCCTGCCCCTGGGGTCCGGCCCTTCCAAACTTCTTCTTGGGGAGGGATCTCCCCAGGTGTAAAACACCTCTGACATGTTAAGCCTTGTGCCAAATGATTCAGACATGTTATTTCACTTTCTTCTTTCATTAACAAATACCACTTAGTAAATTAGCACTACTGGCTCCACTTGATAGATGAGAAAAATGTACTGAAAGTCACACTGCTACTGGGGAGGAAGTGGGAATCCAACTGAGGTTTGCTGGGTGGATGCAGTGATTGAAAAGAAGCAGGAGGAGCCTTCCTGGGGTTGTGATGATGTTCTGGTTCTTGACCTGAATGCAGGTCACTTGTGAAAGGAGGTTCATGCTGTGAACTGTATGGTTAAGCTTTGTATAAACCCTTTCATGTCCTTTCTCTTCAATGACAAGACAGAAAAGCCAATCCTGGTGTGTCTCTTTTGCAAACTCCTTTTCTGTTATCCTTGCTGCCTCCCACTGTGAAAGCTTGGCTCTTGCCCCATCAACTCATGACAGCCTTTCCTTGTGAAGACACTCACTGTGGAAAAGGAGGGACTGAGCTAGAAACCAGGTCTTTTTTTTTTTTTTCTTGAGCAGTATTCTACATCAGCCATCTCTGGGGAGGTCCCAGCAGATGTCTGAATGTGACTTTTCCTGGGATTACTGAATCATAGGGCAGGTGTGTTTCAGACCTCATTTTATGCAAGATTGAGGAGCTTTCATTATTACTGACATCTACATCTCTGTTTTCTTTCTTCCTTTCTTTTTTCTTTTAAAGAAAACTCAACTTTATCCATGTATAATTGACATACACAAAGTGTATAGTCTGTTTTGAAACATGTATTTACACCCATATAAACATCTCTACAATCAAGATAATGCTGATAATGAGCATATCAATTACCCTATGGTTTTCCTGTGTCCCCTGATAATCCCTTGCTCCAGCCCCTCTCTGCCTGCCCACTCCACCCTCATCTATCTCTAAGGGAACCAAAGACTTACTTTCTGTTGCTGTTAGTTTTCATCTGTTAGAATTTCACATAAATGGAGTTAATCATTACACTCTTCTGTGCATGTGGCTTTCGACCAGCACAATTATATTGATGCATATATCAATCATTCATTGTATATATCAATCACTTGTTCTTTTTACTGCCATGTGGTATCCACTGTAGGGGAGGATGTATGTCGATGGACACATGGGCTGTTGCCCGTGTTTGGGTCTCTTAGACAAAGCTGCCATAAACATTCTTGTACAAGTCTTTGCTGGACATGTGCTTTCATTTCTCTTGTGAAAATACCCAGGGATAGAATGGCTGGGTCACATGACAGGTGTATGTATAACGTTTTAAAGAGCTGCTAAATACTTTGCTTTTCAAAGTGTTTGTACTATTTACTTTTCCATCAGTATGGAGGAGAGTTCCAAGTACCTCTGCATCCTTCCCGCTACTTGCTATGGTCAATCTTTTTCGTTTTAACCATTCAGTTATGTGTATAGACTTCTTTTTTTATTGGCATGTAATTGCTTTACAATATTGCTAGTTTCTACGGTACAGCAATGTGAACCAATTCCAAGTATACATATATCCTTTCCCTCTTGAGTCTCCCTCTCAGCCCCACACACATCCTACCCCACTAGGTCATCCCAGAGCACAGAGCTGAGCTCCCTGTGCTATACAGCAGCTTCCCACTAGCCATCTGCCTTACACGCGGCAGTGTGTATCTGTCAACCCTACTCTGAATTCACCCCACCCGCTCCTACCCTCGTGTGTCTTGAGGCTGTCTTTTTGTGCAGCTCTCTCCTGTCTTGTTCTGCATTCTAAGAGCTCTAGCCATGCTGTTCTGTGGAACTTCTAGCTTCATCTCAGCTCATTGTGTGTGCTGGGCTCTGACAGAATTCCTCTTCCCTGTGCTGAGGTCTGGAAATGGTCTCAAGGCAGAAAGGTAGGGCAATTACAGGGCTCATTTGAGCTAGAAACCAGATTTTTTGCCTCTTTGCCCCAAATTCTTTATTTCCATGCCATCTTTCAGGTATCATGCCCATTTTCTGATGCCCTTTGTTTTGAAAATCATTGTTTCATTGTCTGCCTTTTGCTTATTTCAGTTGTAAAAGCTAATCCTATCACTGTTACTTCTGTTTGTCTGGAAGTAGAAACCTCTTTTCTAGGGCCTTAAATTCTCTCTGGCTCTCTAAAGAAGTGACTCCAGTTTCTCTTTCACATAGAAGTATCAGTGACTCAAAGTTGCTTAAAGTATTACTGTTTCAGGGCACTTTTTACGTAAGGGAGAGTTCAAATATTACATCAAGTGATGATACTCTAAGGATGAAATTTAGGCATCTGTCTATGGGTATGAGATAATTATATTCTCTCAAGAATACACCCCAAACATGGTTATGAACAAAACAATACCAGTGAAGAATAAACAAAAGTCAAGAAGCAGCTCATGAATTTAATAAAGTCAATTGACATTGACGACTCAATAAAACTTTATTGGATACCACTTTTTGCCAGGTGCTTTAACAGGCAGTCAGGATCTTAATATGCCTGTCCTGAGTTTATACACTACTGGGTAAAGACATTCATGGACAACTAATTATAATCATTTTAAGAAGTATAGGATTTGAGTAAGTGTCAGGCTGGTTCCCAGGACTGACAGCTGGGAAATCTGCCCCATGGAGTCATTCAGAGACTCTGAGTCAACATCCATCTACATACCATCTCCATCTCATGGCTTCCAAGATCACACTGATCACTATCCCAGTCACCTGGAAGTGAAAGGCGTGTGGAGGAGAGCATCCAAGGAAGGTTCTTAGGGGCCAGACCAGGAAGTGGTGTGAATCACATGTTCTCAGTTTCTATTGGCTACAGCCTGATTACATGACCAAATCCAACCACAAGGAAGATTGGGATTTGTAGTCCTATGAGCCCAGGAAGAAGAGGTAACAGGTTTTGGTAAACTGCTATGAGAGTCTGTCATAGTAAGCATTTCTCTAAAATAAGTTTATAAAATATATACATTTTTTGCTCTTGGAAACAACGCTCTTATTTAAAGATACTTGGTGCAGTGACTCTTCCTCAGCATTTGCTAAGGGACTGAGGCTGTCACATGCATTTGAAATTAACTTATGGCCTTTCTGCTGGAGAAGGCAATGGCAACCCACTCCAGTACTCTTGCCTGGCAAATCCCATGGATGAAGGAGCCTGGTGGGCTGCAGTCCATGGGGTCGCTAAGAGTCGGACATGACTGAGCAACTTCACTTCCACTTTTCACTTTCATGCATTGGAGAAGGAAATGGCAACCCACTCTGGTGTTCTTGCCTGGAGAATCCCAGGGACGGGGGAGCCTGGTGGGCTGCCGACTGTGGGTTCGCACAGAGTTGAACACGACTGAAGCGACTTAGCAGCAGCAGCAGTATGGCCTTTCTGCAATAAAAGGCAGGTGGAAAGGAACAAGTGGAGTAAGGAGTGGTGTCCAGCTGGGCTGCAGAGGTATGCACCCGGATACATCTGCTTCTTATCTTTTATAACTATCTGTAGTTAGCAGCCTGTAACAAAGAAACAAAAGGCCTTCCTAGTGAGGTGACCCCAAAGCCACATCAGGGAAAAGAAGTGATAAAGGCAGCCCCAGAGAGATAGCTGTCCCACAATAAGCTGCAGCCTTCAGTGTGATGTGGGAACAATGTCCATTTAGTTACTCTGAACCCTGACTTTAGGTCCCCATCGGGTCTTATCTAACTGGCCATGTTACAGAATGATTTTACTTCAGACAGTCCCAGGTTTGAATCCCCACTCCTCAATTGCTAAACTTGTGATATTAGGTGAATTACTTAACCTCCCTTGAGATCCTTATCTGTAAAGCAGGGCTAACAAAATACCTGCTCATCACATTGTAGCTACAATTAAATAAGTTCAGACTTATAAAGTGGGTATATAAGCGATCTGGTATATACTTCTCAGATGGCTCAGTGGTAAAGAATCCGCCTACCCTTGAAGGAGAGGCAGGAGATGTGGGTTTGATCCCTAGGTTGAGAAGATCTCTGGGATCCCCACTGGAAACCCGCTCCAGTATTCTTGCCTGGAGAATCCCTTGGACAGAGGACCTTGGAACTTGGTGGGCTACAGTCCACGGGGTCACAAAGAGTCAGACATGACAGAGTGACTGAGCACAGGTGCACACGTGCTTATAAAACACTTGGTATAGCACCTGGCACAATGAAAGAGCTCAGAGTCAGTCTCTGATTATCTGTTTTATATATAGTAGTGTGTATACGTTAATCCCAAACTCCAGATTTACCTCCCACCCCCACCCTGCGGGGATATAGGTCAAAGGTTGAGAGGCAGAGAGGAGGTCAGGAGCATTTCCAATGGCAGTCATTGCGATAGTAGAGACTGGAAGCTGGATGGGGGTCCTTGTATCAGTGACTTGTAGGAAAGCTTTGTTGCAAATAATATGCATCTTAAAAAGTGGTTTGAAATAACACTGGAGATGGAAGTGGGAAACCAAGATGTAGTCCCTGTGGGTCCTAGGCTTGTCAGATAGTCCTGTCACTGTTCCTTTCCCATCTGGGGCTGCTGTTAATTAAGGCTTCCTCTTTGACCTGGAAGTTGCCATGCTGATTCACACCCCAGTCACAGGCAGTCTGGATTCCCCTCCGCAGGACTATTCTGGAAACCCTACTCCCCCAAGTCAGACACTTCAGCTGTCATTAGATGCTTATTAAGGCGAGTGAGTCAGGGTGGTGGCTTAAGACACAATTTCCACTCTATTCCACATCCCTTTCCTCTCCTCTCCATGCCATGCTATTTCGAGCATACAAACTCACAAGGCTTTGTGGGGAGTGGAAGGGACATGGGTTCCGAGCTTCTAGACCTCCCAGAAAAATCTCTTTTTGCAGTTCACTTCCTTGAACAGAAAGCTAATCCGCTCTGAGCTTCAGTGTCCTCAACTCAGTGCAGGGGTGTTAAAAGGATTGCATGGGTTTAAGCATAAAGGGCTCTGCATAGGATTTGGGGTAGGGTAGGTCTGCAGGAAGTGCCATGGGTGCCTGTGGTCTGATATGCATGTCCCCTGATTTGCTCCACTTCAGGATGTAGTCCACAGGGCCATTTTGATGTGGGTCTCGAGAAGGATCCTGGGAAACCATCCCCTCCTTCCTTCCCCCATAGCTGTTTGTGGATCATCCTTGCAAAATTCCTTTCTGTGGTTCTCTGGGGGTGGGAGCGACACAGCTCAATTGCTCCCCAAACAGGAACCTTTCACAGCTTCCTGGTCAGCTGCCAGACCCCAGGGCTGGCAGGGCCACGTGAGTTGGTTTCTGCTTTGTGGATTTCACCCAGCTGTCCAGACACAGAACCTCAGGTCTTTCTTCATATCAACTCTTTGGTGACATAAACAGGCACCAGAGCAGGCACCCTTTACCTAGATGCCCCTCCTCAAAAATGGTGGGGCTCTCCGTGGAATTTGCTCTTGTTTCTGACTTCTAGATGGGCTTTCAGACTCTGCTGAAGGGCTTATCCATCCAGCAGTCCCTAACTCTTTCTTTTTGTTTTTTTGGACCACAAAATTCATATACCAGAAAATTCTTTAGGACAAGTGACTCAGTTTTTTGAACAAATAGATTGCAAGGGGGAAAAAATAAATGAAGAAAAGACTTGTGAATTTGTACATTAAAAGATACTTTAGAGATACCTTAATTAGTGACCTATAGGAGCATAATTGGATCATGACTCACAGCAGATTTTTTTAAACTTTTTATTTTATATTGGAGAATTAAGTGAAAATGAAAGTTTCAGTCATTCAGTCACGTCTGTAGCCCGCCAGGCTCCTCTGTCCATGGAATTCTCCAGGCAAGAATACTGGAGTGGGTTGCCATGCCCTCCTCCAGGGGATCTTCCCTGACCCAGGGATCAAACTCAGATCTCCTGCATTGCAGGTGGATTCTTTACCATCTGAGCCACCAGGGAACGAAGCCCATGGTGAAGTGTAGCAGATTAACATTGTGATAACTTTAGGTGGACAGCAAAAGGACTCAGCCACAGCAGCGCCTGACTCTTCTGTGGAGTTCCTGCCCATCTCTCCTCTCCCTGTTTCTCACCCAAACACCACCCCGTTGGGCAGACACTCAGCTAGCATCTTCTTGCCTCTGGGACACCCAGCTGGTCCCCAGCCCGGGGAACACATTGACAGCCTGTTTCCTTCTTGTCAAATCCCCTGCCCATGGCATTCAAAACCATCCTGTTTTGTGCCCCATCCACCCAGGCATCTTTTACTAGCCTTGACTTCCCCATTGTTAGGAGACAATGGGCACACAGACGATATCCATAGGCGGAATGAATCGCTCTCACTTTCCAAAAGATATAGCTCCAAGAGAGGGAGCTGAGGCCATGAAACGAGAGTCATAAAACTCGCATTCCCAGCCCCACTACTCACGGGTTTTGTAATCCTGGACAAATCGTTTACCCTCTCTGAGCCACCAGTGGTCCTATTTGAAAGGGTGGGGCCAGTGCTAATTGCCCTGTTCCCTCCTCCCCCGCCCGACTCACCATTTACTGTGAGAATCAAATGAGATAATGTCTGTGAAAGTGCTCTGTAAACCAGAGCTGTTATTATATGGAGGTAACCCATTATTATTAAGAACAGGTTTTCCTGATTCTTCCAGCTCCCCCTCCCTCTCCATCCCCTGCACTGGCTTGAGGCTGAGGCTCCCTGGAGGTGGACCTTTGGAGCCAGAAATGAGAAGAATCCTGCTCTGCTTACCAAGGAGAGTCTTCTGAATTGCTGTGATTTAGGCATGTGGAACCAAAGAAGGAGAAAGAAGTTCTGACACCCAGATATTTCTTGGTTTGGCTTTTGAACATCCTAGTGGAAACGACTCTGTTAAGCTCCACACAGAATTCACAGAAACACCCTGTTCACCTGGGTGCTCTGGAGTGAAGCTGTTTCTAAAACCTCTGCTTCCAGGCGTGCCCACCTTGGTCCACTCATGTACCCTGATGAGTTCTTTGAATGCCAGTCTCTTCGTATTACTTCTTGGAATGAACCTAACACTATGGGTCCCCATCGGCCTCAAGGTGAAGTCTTAATACTTACCAGGGGCTCTTGCTGAACTTTGCAGCCTTCCCATGACCTCTCACCCCTTCATGTTTTACCCTTTAGCAGTTCACCTCTCACCCAGTATTTCATTCTCTGTTCCCACTTCCTCTTCCTGTACAGATCAGCCTAGATATGACCCATTTATAAAGCTTACTTACCCCACTTGCCTTGATAAAATGGAGTGCCTGCAATGTGCTCCTATAGCATCTTGGTTTTTCTCTATAGTAGCCTCTCCACTCTTGACTATGGTCATGTGTTAGGATCTGTCTTCTCTAGGAAGCCAGAAGCTCCATTAGGTTACGTTCTACCACTGGCTTGGTCATCCATTGTAGTCATGGCACTAGTTCATAGTCGAGCAGTGAATGAATGAATGAATGAGTGATGTGTCTGAGCATGTTGTGGATTTGTGTCTGGAAGGTGGGGAGCTCAAAAATGTTAATAAATAACACAGATGTGCTCATTTTAGAAAAGAATTAATATATTCCTGAATAAAGTATGCAAACTTTAGTATTAGAATATTCTTGAGCCCAAGTCTGTTTTCCTCTAAAAGCCATTCTTTTAATCACTATACCTGACTGTAAGGTGTTTTGTTTTTTTAAGGAAGCAAATTCTTTTTGCTTAAAACATTTACTTATTTACCAATATTTATTTGTAAGGGCAGGGTCCTAATTGTGGCACATGGGCTCTTCGATCTTGATCGCTGCATGAGGGTATCTTTAATTGCAGCATGTAAACTCTTAGTTGCATCATGGAGGGATCTAGGTCCCTGACCAGGTATCGAACTGGATCCTTTGCGTTGGGAGTGCAGAGTCTTAGCCACTGGACCACCAGGGAAGCCCCTGCAAGGGTTTTAGTATTAGAAAAATCTAGGCTTGAATCCCTGGGACTTACCAGTTGTGTTCACTGAAGTAAGTTAGTTTATCCCTTGCACTCTATTCCTTATTAGAGCACTCTGTGAATTAAACAGGATGATGTTGGTAACATGCTTGGCTTTTAGTAGGTTCCTTACATTAATTGTTAAGTTGGTAAGCCAGAGACAGAGTTTAGATTTTCCAAATTCGGGCAATCCTAAAATGAAGACGTTATTTTCTTCTATAACATCCTTGAAGAATGGGGGAGATCAGCATGACATTGAGCGTCTTCCTTCCTGGGGGAACTTGTCATTTCTTGAGGTGGGTTAATGAATACGTCCTGTGACAGGTGAGCTTGTGGAGAGTGCTTTTGCAGTCAGCAGAATTCTGCTGTCCTGTGGTCCTACTGCTCAAGATTGTTAGGGAAAGTCTAGTCATGGTGCCAGACACACCTCCCCAGTCATCTGAGGACAGTTGTTCTACTCCCATTATTGCCTCCGCAGTCTTATTTCTCTAGGTAGAATGATACTAGTCAGTCCCTCCAACTGTTCTCAGGGAACAAGGCATTATCCACCAGTCCTATACAACTTTAGCAATAATATCTAAAAGACAGACTTAGCAACCAGGATACTTACTAAAGCATTGATTACATTTGTGAAAAACGTAACATAACCACTTAAATACACATGATGGGGATCTGGTGGAATAGATTACAGCATGTTCACAGTTCGTATGAACAAATAGCAAGAAGCCTTCAAGAGTGATTGGAGGAATAAATGTTTATTGACTTGGAAATATGCTTATAGTATGAATTGGTAAATGTAAAAAAAAGCCAATTATAAACTAGAATGTCATGGATAAACCCCAACTTTGGACCACAATATTTATGAATTTATGGAAGAAAATCTAAAAGTATTTAAAAGGGTGAAAGTGTTTATCTCTTGGGGCATGAGATTATGGGGATTTTCTTTTTGTTCTAAATTTTCAATTGGAGGAGGAAGTATAGCTTAGTGGTTATGAAAATGGACTTCAGAGTCAGGTAGACCTGGTCTTAGTCATTTTCTACTGCTTCAGAGCTTTGAGACCTCAGTTTCCTAATCAGTAAACTACAGAAACTGATAATGCCTCCTCTTAGTGTGGATGAGAAAATGATGAAGCTGCCTTTATTTCTGGAGGGAATTAGTGTGTGCCCTGCTAAGCAATTTACTCTCATGGTCTTTATCATGAGCTCCATTCCAAAAATGAAGAAACTGAGGCTCAGCAAGGCGAAGAAACTTGCCGTTATGCTGCATGAAGGGGCTTAATTACTTTCTCCACTCCGCTTCAGTCCTTTCAAGGTTGTTCAAGTTCAAATTTGTTCTCCTGTCATCCACATCTCCCTGCTGACTCATTCTGGACCAGTTTTGACTAAAACCCCCCAAACATTTTCATACTGGTCATGTCTCCTCTGTCTTTTTTGTTGTGTTTTATCTTTTCTTTTTTGAACATGAATGAACTTATTATGGAGCAGACAGGTGGATGAGAAACCTGAGCATTCAAATCATACCATGAACGATGAGGAAGTCCGAGAATAAGCCCTGTAATTTGGTAGTGAGAAGTTGCTGATCACACCGACTTCACATACCCTGGAGCCCCCAGGGGTAATATTAATAAAATGCATGAGCTTTGCATTTTCCCTCTCAACTCATCTGGAAAGAGTGACTTCTGAGGTGAGAGTAGGTGAGTGGAGAGGTCGGGAGCAGTTGAGGGAGGGTGTCTTTGGGCTGCCATGGGTCCTAGGAGATTCTGAGGGACAGTGGTCAACAGAACTGGGTGAGGAGCACGAGGCCACCGTGGAAACGGGGGCACCCGGCGGTTCCGAGTTCTAATCCTGCTGTGTCATCTTGTGGCCTGAGCATGTTACAGAAGTCTCTGAACTTCATCCTCAAAACACAGCCAGTGGTGCATCGGTTCTGGAGGTCTGAGACCAAAATGAGATCACCAAAGACTCAACTTTGTGCCGGGACCAATTTCAGTCAGCATCTTCTACTCCATGCCTAGGGTGGGAAAACCATACAGAATAGAAACTCAGAGCTGCCGGAAGAAGGCAGCTCCATGAGGCCAAACTGGCCCACATGGATCCTTTATCCTCATTTTGACAACTTCATTAATTTAAAAAAAATTCAAAATCAATATGTTTTTGTGGTTGAAAAAAAAAAAATCAAACCAGGCAGGAGCATCTGGAATAAATAATAAAAATTCCTCTTGATCACCCTTTAATCCCGCTCGTGTCTCCAGAGAGAAGCACAGTGACCAGTCTCCTTGTGTGCTTTTCTAGGCATTTTGCTGGGGCTTTGAAGTGTTCATATGTAGGCATATATACTTCCTCACCAACATCATAAATGTTCTGTGACATGAATGCTTCACAAAGCTTTCACAGAGAGAATGAAATGCTGGCGAAGGGAAGAAAAGGTTCCCCTGGCTCAGTAGTTTCCCCACGACTTTTCTGTGTGGTACGGATGCCCCCCAAATGCAGAAAGGGCTGGAAGCGGACCTTCTACCTTCTTCGTGTGGCTACCACTTCATGCTCTGGTCCTTAGGCTTCTGCTTTGGAGGTTGTCATCTTAGATCACATCTGTCTCTCAAGAGACTTGGGCCCTTTGGATAGGATGATCCTTCCCCATCCAAGGGGAAATGGGACAGGCCCAGGAGGAAATAAGTGTCCAGATGACAAATTGCATGAATCAAGGGACTTGTGAAAATGACCAATATTATTTTAAAACATACACTGTCTGCAGAGGAGGAAGGCAGTTGCTTCTGCTTTGACTCTTCTTTTGAGAGTGGGTAGAAGCCCTTCAGGGGTGATGTTGGATCCTGTACTTTTTTTTTTTTTAATTTTTTAATTGGTGGAAAATTGTTTTACAATGTTCTGTTGTTGGTTTCTGTCCTGTGCTCAGTTGCTCAGTCATGCCCGACTCTTTTTGGCTCCATGGACTGTAGCCCACCAGGCTCCTCTGCCCATGGAATTTTCCAGGCAAGAATATTGGAGTGGGTTGCCATTTCCTTCTCCAGGGAATCTTCCCAACCCAGGGATCAAACCCGAATCTCCAACATCTCCTGCATTGGCAGGCAGATTCTTTACCACTGGTGCCACGTGGGAAGTCCAGTGCGAATCAACCATAATTACATATAAACATGTATATCCCCTGTCTTCTGAGCCTCCCTCTCCTCTCCCAGTCCCACCCCTCTAAGTCATCACAGAGCGCCAGGCTGGGCTCCCTGTGTTATAGAGCAACTTCCCACTGTGTCTGTTTTACACATGATAGTATATGCATGTCTGCTACTTTCTCAATTCATCCCACCCCCACCTTCCCCTGCTGTGTCCACAGGTCTGTTCATTCTCTACTACGTTCATTACCATTTTCCTAGATTCCATGCTGCTGCTGCTAAGTCGCTTCAGTCGTGTCTGACTCTGTGCGACCCCATAGACGGCAGCCCACCAGGCTCCCCCGTCCCTGGGATTCTGCAGGCAAGAACACTGGAGTGGGTTGCCATTTCCTTCTCCAATGCATGAAAGTGAAAAGTGAAAGTGAAGTTGCTCAGTCGTGTCTGACTCTGTGTGACCCTATGGACTGCAGCCTACCAGGCTCCTCCGTCCAAGGGATTTTCCAGGCAAGAGTCCTAGATTCCATATATATGCGTTAATACATGATACTTGTTTTTCTCTTTCTGACTTACTTCACTCTGTAAAAGAGGCTCTAGGTTCATCCACTTCACTACAACAGACTCAAATGTGTTCCTTTTATGGCCGAGTTGTATTCCACTGTAGATATGTACCGTGTCTTTTTTATCCATTCATCTGCTGCTGGTCATCTGGAGAGCTTCCATGTCCCGTGTACTGTAAGTATTGCTTCAGTGAACGTTGTGGTACATGTGTCTTTTCTTTTTTTTTTTAATTTTATTTAATTTAACTTTACAATATTGTATTGGTTTTGCCGTATATCAAAATGAATCTGCCACAGGTATACACGTGTTCCCCATCCTGAACCCTCCTCCCTCCTCCCTCCCCATACCATCCCTCTGGGTTGTCCCAGTGCACCAGCCCCAAGCATCCAGTATCGTGCATCGAACCTGAACTGGTGACTCGTTTCATACATGATATTATACATATTTCAATGCCATTCTCCCAAATCATCCCACCCTCTCCCTCTCCCACAGAGTCCAAAAGACTGTTCTATACATCAGTGTCTCTTTTGCTGTCTCGTATACAGGGTTATTGTTACCATTTTTCTAAATTCCATATATATGCATTAGCATATGTGTCTTTTAGAATTGTGTTTTTCTCAGGGTATATGCCCAGTAGTGGGCTTGCTGGGAGCTCTTTAACATGGTTAATATCTAAATGGTGATATTAGTGTTAATGTACCTTTTGGGTACACAGTTTTGGAGAAGGTTATTAATTGGGCTCAATCCAAATAGTCTGAGGGTTGTTGAGGGTATGACAAAGGCTCCATGGGGTTGGAGAGTTCCCCACTCACCTCCCTCAGGACGTTTAGTGTGGAATCTGATTCTAAGTAGTTTCCTAATTGCTGTATATTGACATACTTCAGTTGTCTGTATTCTTGTTGACCATCTATTTATTCATTCGCTTATTAATCAAAATGTTTTGAGGTGGTTTGATTTGCCAGGCACTGTGCTATGTGCTGTATTGATATGGACACAAAAGAGGAAGCCATTGGTTGTCCTTAGAGCTGCAGCAGGAACAGACTTTCAACAGAGGGAATACTTGAGAAAGGCTTCAAAGTAGGAATAGGAGTTTGCCTCCCCACCCCAAAAAAAGGTAGGGGAAGAACATTTCATGAGGGGAAGCACCATTAATCAATGTTGGAAATACAGGATGAGAAGGTAAGATTTTGGGTGATGAAAGAAAGTCGTAGCCTGGACTGATTGACTCAAGTTGTTCCTTATGGACAAAATCACAAATATTGATTAGAGAAAGATTTCCTTTTGTTCTATCTAATTGAGTTCCAATGGGCCACTGATTTACTCAAGAAAGATTTACTCAGCAACTACTACATTCTTTGCATTGCGGTGGTGCTAGGAATATGATGTTGACCACTTCCTTTTGGCCATTTCCCCAACGGCTCAGTAAATAGTATTAAAGTTTAACTTGGCAGTGATCACCCTTTTCTTTCGCCCATGACAAAGCATCTTTCTATTTAAGGGGCATCTACTGTGAGAATGGCATGAGTTTTTATGTTCTGGACAATGTAAGGGAGAATTTCAAACAGTTTTATTGCCTTTTCAAACTACAAGTTTAGATGTCAGTGTAACTCATTGTTATATCTATTGACAGTACATCGATATGATCAAACCTGATCTTGTGATAGACAACTCATAAATACCTTAATAAAGTTTATAACCATGCCTCTGAATGCCATCACTTTTTTCAGCACCACCCCCCTCCACTTTTTTCCCCCGCTAGGGAGAAATGACTTGGTTACACAATGAGTTTTATAGAGTGGCAGGAGAAACACAGTGGCTGGTGCCCAGGCTGCTGCATTCTGATGCCTCCACAAATAAAACACCCACGTCACACAGTCAGTCCAGAACCAAAACAACAGTGGGATCTGTCCTGAGGTCAGCATTATTGCAATCCAGCTTCCTAACCCCTCCTACCTCCACCGCCTCCTCCCCACTCCAGAGGTTAAAGGACAACTAGCTCAGTTCTTGACATCCTGCCTTTGGTCTCTCTTAGCTTGGTTGCCTCAGAGAAGGAAATGGCAACCCACTCCAGTGTTCTTGCCTGGAGAATCCCAAGGACGGCGGAGATGTCTATGGGGCTGCCATCTATAGGGTCGCACAGAGTTGGACATGACTGATGTGACTTAGCAGCAGCAGCAGCAGCATCTTGGTTGCCTGGTGTCTTCCCACCTGTCAGTCTTCCAAGAAGAGATTCTTCGCCTCCTTTAAAAAATTTTCTTTGAACAGCCCTTTCACTTGCTACTCCAAGTGTCTCTTTGGTTGACAAAACCACAAACCCAGATGGGTAATTAAGGATTGAGGGCATCAGTGGTTTGGGATTTCTTTCAGCTAATTGCTGTCCTATGTGAAAGATTGCGTCAGCTGTGACAGCTGGCCTGAATAATCATCCCTCTTTAGCAGTAAGTTTTCACCTTCTGTGTAGTGGGGGACTTTCAAGGCTGTTTTGACTGGTGATAAATCTGAAAAGGTATTATAGATATACCTCACTGGGTTGTTGTGAAAATTAAATAGGAGACAGCCATCAAGTTTTTGCCATCTGCCTCTTTACAGTAAGCATTTGATTTCAGTTAGGTATTTTTGTCTTCTAGAATCTGTGCATCCTGGACCCTCACACCCTGCACTCAACTCCGCTACTCTGTGTTGCTGATGGCACGAGGCCTGTGATGGCTTCCTTTTCTCTGTACTGGTTTTAGAGGTAGAAAGGAGGATGCTGGGATGTGGATATAGTTATTCAGAAGGCTCTGCCAAGCATTAGTTCTTTGCTGGCTGGGACAATGAGCTCTGGAACACGCTGCAAGGTCTAAATGGAATTTTGTTTTGGGTACAACGAGTTATGTTCTCATTTATACCAGAGTAACAAGGATTGCTACCTTGACTATCTAAACTGAGGTGGGAGGGGTGCATGGGCTGGGAGCAGAATGGGAAATTAGATATTCTTACATGTTGCTCTTTGGAGAAGGAAATGGCAACCCACTCCAGTGTTCTTGCTTGGAGAATCCCAGGGACAGGGGAGCCTGGTGGGCTGCCTTCTATGGGGTCGCAGAGTTGGACACGACTGAAGCGACTTAGCAACAGCAGCAGCAGCAGCATATGTTGCTCTTAGAGTTCTTTGGAAATAAATAATTGTAGCGGGATTTTTTTTTTTTTTTTTTTTTTTCCGGGCTCATATGGCCAAGTACAAACCCAGAGAAGGAGGAAGTTAGTTCATATTCTTGCTTTCTTCTAAGGGCAAACAGATCCACTGACCTGTTCCCAAGGGCTCGTTTTCCATCTCTGCTGGGCTCATCAGAGTGGACAGTGAGTCTACAAAGGCCGACGGGGAGAAATGCTGCTGAGAGCTTACCTTTCGGGTCCCTGCCTTTTTCTATGGAACGTGACCTGGGCTCTGCATCTGGTCCCCTGACCAGTGTGTTTGTAGCGGAGGCGGCCTGCTGGGCCATACAGGGGAGCTGCAGGGGGTGTCCAAGTTCACATGTCCCGCATTCCAGGCGAATGTTTTTGACATTGAGCAATAGCATAGCTCTGCCAGGTTTGGGTCTGTCGGATTGGAATGTAACCTAGAAGGAAAGTCCCGGAGTGATTCAAATGTTCACCTCCCGGCAACCTTTTTTTTTTTTTTTAAATTACTTTTAATTCTCCAATGACAAACTCAACCCAGCAGTCTCACTGGCCCGCAGCACTTGTTGGTGCTGATAAGTCCAGCTTCCCAAGAGATAGGAATGCAAATCCGAATATTTTGTTGAGTCATGTGTACTCTGCGGCTCTTTCCCAAACATTGCGTCAGATCCATCACTGGCAGCTCCCAGGACTCTGCTGGATGACATTGGAGGTCCAGGAAAAGCTCTGTTCATTTCTCGAAAAAATAAAAGGCCTCTCACTCTCTCCATCTAATGGGTTGTAACATCCTGTTCTTAAGAAAGCCGAACCCCTGGAGGGAGCAGAGGCACAACCGGTTTTGTAGATAAGTTTGAAAAATAGGGCTCTTGGCTTTTCCCACCCACTCCTGTCTCTTAGCAACAGGACAGCTGATGGTATCCACCCAGGGGGAAAAAAAAAAAAACAAAACACAGAACATGTGGGGGAGCCTGTCTGCATTCTTGACTGCAGTCTGATTTATTTAAACCTTCCTGCATTCTTGGGTGTGGAGACCCAGGAGTCACGTCATGAAAGCATTCCCCTGCCCTTCTTGTGACCCTGCAAATGAGCGGATAGAGGACAATCTCAGAAGGAGATGGATATTCTTCCAAGGCAAGAATCGGCTTTATCTGGGGGCGGGCACTTCCTCCGATTTGGGGGAGTTGCCGTTTGAAAACTTGAGCACATTCATAGAGGGAGGTAGACTGGGGTGTGGCTTTGGAGAGAGCCCTGGACTGGTGGGATGGGAGTCCAGTGCCCTCAGCTCTTTCTACCTTGGGACCCCTGGCAGGAAAGCTCTGATGCTCTCCCTGTTGGCTTTCTCAACTGCAGAGTAAGGGCATTGAATGGACATTTTCTCAGGTAACTTCTAGCACTGAATCTATCATTTGAGTGTACACATGTGTGAGTGCACATTTATATAAACCTTCTGTTGTATCACGCACCCATCTGACTTTCTCTTTCTCTTGAGCTTTAGTGTTATTAAGTGTTAAATGATAGAGCAAGAATGTGAGGCCAGGTCAAGCCAAGCCTGAAACCCATGTTTTCAATCACAGCCCTATACTTAGGTTATGCAGCCAGAGGTGCCATGTGGTTGGTATGTTATGTAATATCTTGTGACCTTTTTGTCTATATCTCTGAATCCATGGGAACAGAACTGGGATGTTGCAGAGGATTAGGCTTTCATGGTCAGAGGGATCTGGGTTCAGATTCCTGCTCCATCTCTTAATAGTTTTGTGGCCTTGGGATTCTTGACTGTGTGACACAAGAGTAACAAATCCTGTGTGACCAGGTTGCTCTGAGGATCAGGTAAAATGATGTCTTTAGAACACCTGGCCCAGTGCTTGCTACATGGAAAGTGCTCAGTGAAAAGGGGATTGAGGTTGAAATATTGATTGATTATAGGTTTCTTGATGGTAGGAACTTACTTTAATTATTATATAACCCCAGTATATTTTGTGGCACACAAGAGACAAATTATGTTTGTTGAGCAAAAGAGATCTCTCTCTCTCTCTTTATCACACACACACACACACACACACACCCAAAAATGATGAATTTTATGACTTCATGTTGCTGGAACTTTTTGGTAGGGCTCTGCATTTTAGAGCACTAAATCATAGCTAAGATAACCAATATGATTTAGTTGCAGTTGGCTGTTTATCACACAACTTGAATGTTCTTCAATCATTTTCAAATATGAGCAGTTGCTTTTCAAAGTACTTTTTAAAAAGCCAGATATTGTCAGGGTGTCTCTCTGTCTTTCTGTCTCTCTCTTGGTCTCTGTGTCTCCTTCTTTTCTACTGAGCTCTTCCTAGGTAGTAGGCACTGTGCCAGTTGTTTTCCATTCATTATTTCCACTTTACTTGTAACGACTCTGCCAAATAGGTTTTGTTATTCCCATTTCACAGCTGAGGATCTTGAAGCTCAGAAAGTGTGAGTCATCCATGACCACTGTTAAGACCCCAACTCTCAAGTGGCAGAGAAAAAATTTGAACAGAGATCCCTCCGACTATTAAAATGGGGAGGAGAGAGATAAATTCATATTTTGTCTTAGTTATGAAGCCCACTCCCTTGGGAAAAAAGCCATCTATTCCCTTATTAATACTAGGGAACTCCGAGCATGCACTGTACCTGGCTGTGCTAACTCCATTATATATTATCTTATTTAATGCTATTCACAATCCTGAAAGGCTAATCCTTTGTTATTAGACCTAAATATCAGAGGAGGTAATTATTGAGCTGCAGATAGATTCAGTCAGTTCAGTTCAGTCACCCAGTCGTGTCTGACTCTTTGTGATCCCATGGACTGTGGCACTCCAGGCCTCCCTGTCCATCACCAATTCCTGGAACCTGTTCAAATTCATGTCCATTGAGTCGGTGATGCCATCCAACCACCTCATCCTCTGTTGTCCCCTTCTCCTACCTTCAATCTTTCCCAGCATCAGGGTTTTTTCCAATGAGTCAGTTCTTTGCATCAGGTGGCCAAAGCATCAAAGTTTCTTGGAAGGACTTTAGCATCAGTCCTTCCAATGAATATTCAGGGTTGATTTCCTTTAGGATGGACTGGTTTGATCTCCTTGCAGCACAAGGGGCTCTCAAGAGTCTTCTCCTAAACCCAAGTAACCCAGGCTACACTTGGCATAACTGGGAATTTAACTTAAGTAGTCTGACTCCAGAGTAAACTCTCCTCACAAGCTCATCTACTGGTTTTGTTAGTGTCCATGAGGGCAAGTCGTCTCCATTACTCTTGGGAGCATTATTATAGCTTCTGTAGAACTTAACTTCTGTTCTTTTAGGTGATGCCCATCACCAGCCTCTCCTTGTCCTTGAGAATAAACAGTGGACATTGAGGGGATGGAAGCTTTAGAATGATAGACTAATTGATTTGCAATACTGAAAGATTTAAGAGATCACCAAACTCAGTGGCTTCTAACCATGGGGCACGAGCTGTTTGGCGGTGGTCCAGAGGATCTTCCTGACCCAGGGATTGAACCCAGGTCTTCTGCGTTGCAGACAGGTTCTTTATTGGCTGAGCCACCAGGTAATTCATGATCAATATTTACAAAGTGAGATGAATAGAATGGAAAATATAGACTGTATTGCACTGAGGGTGAAATAATGTTGAGAAACAATTGATTTACTGATCTGTGTTAACCTGTGTTCTGGGTCATTGTGTAAAATACATTACTTATTGAGGGTCATGCTTGCCAGACTTTGAAAACACTGGTTTCATCCAGTGGTTTTTGAATTTTGTTCCAAGAAGCCCTCAGATACTTTAATGGAGATGAGAGAAGTTGAGTAGGAAGAGCTTCAAGAATATCACTCTTACAGCTAAAGTCTGATCAGATCAGATCAGTTGCTCAGTCGTGTCTGACTCTTTGCGACCCCATGAATCACAGCACTCCAGGCCTCCCTGTCCATCACCAACTTCCGGAGTTCACTGAGACTCATGTCCATCGAGTCAGTGATGCCAAGCAGTCCCGTGTTTATCTGTTTTTCATGTTGAATTTTCATATAATAGTTTATCTTTTTAAAAAAGGACTCTAGAATCAGTCCTGGGTGTTCTTTGGAAGGGCTGATGCTAAAGCTGAAACTCCAATACTTTGGCCACCTCATGTGAAGAGTTGACTCATTGGAAAAGACTCTGATGCTGGGAGGGATTGGGGGCAGGAGGAGAAGGGGATGACAGAGGATGAGATGGTCGGATGGCATCACTGACTTGATGAACAAGAGTTTGGGTGAACTCTGGGAGTCAGTGACGGACAGGGAGGCCTGGTGTGCTGCGATTCATGGGGTCACAAAGAGTCGGACACGACTGAGCGACTGAACTGAACTGAACTGAAAAAAACAATTGAAGAGCCACTGATTAACCATTGGAACTGTGTTGTATTGAATATTGATTCATCCTTGTGTGGCTTCACATGGTTACCAAGTACCATATGCACAGCCAATGAGATGGCTGCCACTGAAATATACAGCAAGACTAGAAAATATGATCTTCCCTGTCTTGAACTTGTTGTAAGAACCAGTTGTTATAACAACAACTATTTCTTACACCAGATATGGTAAAGGAGTACATGATGATGATGTTCAGAATTTGGTGGGTTCTTTGAGGTGGCTCAGATGATAAAGAATCTGCCTGCAATTCAGGAGACCCAGGTTCGATCTCTGGGTAAGGAAGATCCCTGGGAGAAGGGAATGGAAACCCATCCTGTATTCTTGCCAGGAGAGTTCCATGGAGAGAGGGACCTGGTGGGCTACAGTCCATGGGTTGCAAAGAGTCGGATACGACTGAGTGACTAACATTTTCACTTTTTGAAAAGTTATGCAAAGGATTGTTACAAGAATGGTTATGGATGGATAGAAGCTGGCTAAAGCAATGGAGATGAAATAGAAAAAAAAAGGATTATACTTTGGTTCAGATCATCAGCATGAATACAACTGTAATATGAATTTACTTGATAACAGTTTATGACTCCAAGTCTGAACTTATTAACTGATTTCTAACTCTGTGAGTCAGTACAGTAGTGCCATGTGGACCAAAACCTAAGGTCAGCTTGCCTACATATCATGTGTTCATGGACATATGGTATAGGGGACCCCTGTAAAGAGAAACTGCTTGCCCATGGCCAAAGTACTTTGCAGCTTTCCCCATGTTAGATAAAGTCTGTTTCCCTTCTTCTTGATTTTGGTGGATGCTGTGCTGCCTTGGCCAATAGAATGTGGCCAAAATGATATGCCGTCTGGAACCTACTCCTCATGTATGCTGCCTACACAATCTGGAACCCTTAGACTTCTGATACAGGCATGTGAATAACTCTTGATTATCCTTCTGGAGGCAGGCAATGTAAGAGAGACCTCAGGTGTCCTAACCAAGGTCATCCTGGACCAACCAACCTCTAGCCCATCTGCCAGATGATGGCAGACACGTGAGTGAGCCCAGATACATTCAACTGCATTCAGCCCAGACCAGAAGAATTGCCTAGCTGACCACTGCAAGAATGAGCTGTTAGTAGTTTTTGAAGTGTTCTGTTAAGCAACAAATTCTTGCAGATGTACCCACTCTCCTGCTCTGGCAAATCCATGCTGGAAGACACACCATGGCCACATCTGATTGCAATCAACATTAGTTAGAGATGTTAACACACTAAGATTTGCACAGATTGGAGCAAAGAGAGGGTTTCTGAGGACGTACCAAATAAGGAATGAGGAAGCTTAATCTGGAAAGTAAGGGTATTTGTAGGAACATATGCTCTACCTTCTGAGATTTGACATTAGTGGGAGAAGTGGGATGAATTCTTTATAACGTCTGTGGTTGCGATTTTTATCCCACTGCCTCTATTCTTGCAGTTGCCTTATGGTGGGCAGAGTGTTTGTTCTCTTGAGCACTATCTTTGAGCTTGGGTTTGGATGTGTAACTTGTTTTGGCCAATGAAATGGAGGCAGAAGTTATCGTGTGCCTCTGGAGGACTCAGTCTTCTGTACTTCTGTTATCACCACCAGAACAGAATGCTGCTGGCCCACTGGTCCCAGAGGAAGATGAAAGTCGTGTGAAACAGAGTCACCTGGAGCCTGCGATACAGTCTTTCTGGGCGACCCATATATTCATAAATGAAAGGTGAATGCTTACTCATGTGCTGCTATGGTTTCCTATTGATTTTTACCCAGCCATAGGTGACCAGAAAGACTTCCGCGATTAAAATTAGAATCAAGGAATGGCTGCATTGGGGAAGCAGTCTTCCATTGCATTTAAAGATGGGTATCTTTGCTGAGGAAAATGAACCGTTCCAAAGTGAAACACATGGTTATATTAGGAGTCTCCTATCCATGGGCTATTCGATCATCAGGAAACTGTACATGATCTTAGTTGGAATGGGGATGGGACTTTCTTTCAGAGTGACTAAGATGCTAAGCAGTTTGGGAAGTGATTAGCTAGTCATTTCATCTATGTTTCAGCAGAGAGGGAGGACCAGCGGGAGCGTAAGCACGCGTGTGTGTGTGAAGACAGTGTAAGTTAGGAGCAGCAGTCGGTGTGGGAAGCTGCAAATGCCCCACCAAGGTGTTGACCTTTGATTCAAACTGGGAGCTTGAAGCCTTTGTTTTTCAACTGGGAGCCCCTCCTGCTTACATCCAAAGACCCAGTTTAAGTCCAGTTTTCTCTCTGGGAAATTTTCCTGACCTTCCTAGTCTTCAGAGACCAACTTATCTCTGAGCTCTTCATCTTGATGTAGTTCATATGCTCTCTTAGCCTTTTCCTTGACTTTTTCAGGCTAAGATGGTGGATTTCCATGTGCTCGCATAGTGTTTCCTCAAATTAAAGAGCTTGCTACTCTGTGCTATGGTCTTGTATCTTTCTTCAAAGCCATGTGTTGGTTGAAATCAAGGAATTTGGCTTATCCATTCTGGTGCCCCCTCTATGTAGCATGGTGCCTGGCACACTCTAGGGCCTCAGTAAATACTTCTTGGATGAATGGATGTAGATTCCTTTCATCTTTTGACAAACTGAACTCCTGAAAGGCAGTTGGTATTTACATTTCCATAGTGCTTCAAGGTCTGTGCATTTATTCATTCAACAAATATTTGATGAATGAGGCTTATCCTGACTTTTAAAGCCTTGTGCCATCTGGCTCCTATCCATCTCTTTGACATTATTTTGTGTGGCTCTAACCCTCATTCATTCACCTGTTCAAGCCATACTGGGCTTTTCTTCTGTTCTTTGTATTCTTAAAGCTCCTCCCCATCTCAGAACTTTTGCAGTCTTTTTGGTAGCAGTCTCTACCCATTGCTCTTCTATGACCCCCTCCTTCTTGTCATTCAGTTCTAGCTTAAAGGTCTCCTCCTTCAGGAGTCCTGTCCTGAGTGTCCAATCAATGATACCACCTGCCTCTCTATCACATTCTTCAGTCCCTACATGACATTCATCTCTTTCTGATAAATAACCTCATCCCTTCTTTCCTTCCTTCCTTATTTGCTTGATTGATTGTCTCTCTTCCAAAATATATCCAAAATATAAGCTTCATAATAATAGGTACTTTTTAAAATTTTTACTTCTCTATTCCTAGTGTCTGATAACTATGTCTTGAATGGATGAATGAATGAATATAGGTTCAGCACTGAACTGTGTTGCAATTTAATGGAAAGAGGACTGATAATTACAGTTTTGCTGAATGAATGATCAAAATACACATGGTACAGCAGAAAAACCAAAACCAAGCCAACGAACACTAAACACAAAACAAAACACTGGAGTGCGTGTAGCCCACTGATGCACCAATGCCTCAGCTTCCTCTGTGAGATGAGGATAATGACACCTGGTTCATCAGGAGCCTTAAGTGAGAAAGGGAAGGGATAGCACCCAGCATCATACCTGACATCCAGCGGTGCCCCATGAATGGTGTTCTCCACCCTCCCCCTCTGATGTGGCAAATAAAATGCATTGAAAAGCTTATATTGGTCTACATAGATGATCCACTCCAGAGAACTGAACTTCGATTCCAAACATGGCTCCTAGGCTTCAATTCAATTCTGAAAATGTTGCTGGTATTCCAGTGTCGACAGTGGAGGTGGAGCTGATTATCATTCATTTGTGAACCACGTATTTTGAGTCTTTGAAAGCCTTGGTGAACCCGGGAGGTCTCATTAGTTGCTGTTCTAGGGCAGTGTGATGTGGAACTATGTGATAATTGGCCGTAAGCCACTGAAAAAGCCCAAAGAGCCAGGAAATGATGTAGACGGGGCTGATCATCAGCAGAGGTGCTGTTGATAACTGCTGGTGTTGCCTGACATGCCATCCTTGGAGAATTAGTCCTTTAGCTTAAATCATTGCCCGATTAAAAACAACAATTTCAGCAGTCACTAGCATGTTAATAAGAGTTTGCTGCATAGCAGGGTTCCCTTTATATAGATCTCATTCAATTCTCACATCCAAAACAGTGGTTGTGTTGAGTGACCAGGGTTAAGGCAGGTTGAGTCTGCATCTTGGGGTAGTTCTTTCTGGAGGCCGGGTGGCTGAGTGTCTGGGGTGTCAGGTCCCATCAAAACCCTGGAGAAGGGGCAAGTTTGGCCAGTGCAGGGGCGAGGGCAAGGACGATTACACAACAGAGCTCCCAAAGTGAACTCATATTTGTTTCCAACCTGTTTTTTCCTCTCCCCGCTCCACCTACACAGATGTGCTCTTTAAATATTTATTTGCCCACCTTTGCTGTGTGTGGTAGACCTGATCCCTTTGAAGGTGTTTACTAATTAGATCAGGCTGGGAAGTTGGGCAACTTCAGATGTATTTGTCCTGTGTAAGGTAGACCCTGGGCACAAGACCCCTGAATAGCTGCAGGGAAGTTAGTTGCTCGCTGAGCCCCCCTACCCCCCACCCCACCCCCACCTACTTTCTTTATTGGAGGAAGTCCTAATGATTGCTCAATTAAGCTAAATGACGCTGGCTCTTTTTCTGCCATTAGCTCCTGACACAATTCTGAGACAGACATCAGAGAGCCTGGAGCCGGAAGGCTAAATGCTCTTAGCGAACACGATTATGGATCAGTTGCATGCTGGGCTCAATTTGACACCATCCACATGCAATTCTTACTCAGTGACACAGCATCCAGGCCACACGTATTGACTTGCATCTGATCTTGGCTTGAAAGGAAAATCGCTGCTGCAGGAATTCAGGTTCTACAGACCCTCAGGTCACTGGCCTCAAATATTTAAAAATAATATTTGCTTCAGGAGAATCTGTGCTCATGCATGAGTGGATGTGTTTGAAGGGATGTGAGCAGGGCATGTGTGTATGTTTGTATATATATCCAGTTGAAAGAGCTTTTAGAAGAGATGATGCATGTGGTGAGTGGACAAGTCTATTGTACTGGGTCTAAAGGCATCCTTGGTTTGTGGTTCAGGTTTATTTGATGTCTTTCAGCCACTTCGGCTATTGTCACTGTTCTGATAGTCAGAGAGAGGTGAACAGCTGCTGATGACCATGTGGGATGTCCATCTGTGATCTCAGGGGATCCACTAAGAGATTCTTGCCTCAAACATCTTAGCTTGTTTCAACGGTAAGACCAAAGCACTTCCCACTTTCAGATCAGTGGCAAGAAGCCTGAAAATATGCTGGGATCTATGCCTGTCAACCTGTGACAAAGTTGTAGGTGTCCCTGGACTTTGCCCTGGCCCTCCTCTCTGTTCTGCAGACTTCTGCATACATGTCTGTCACAGTCCAGAATCCGATCTCTTGGTATGTTCACTGGGAGGCTGGGAGCACCTTAGCCTTGTAACCTCAGCACCTCACTCTGTTCCTGGGTCAGCAGTGTGTATCAGATGAACCAAATAGGCACATCTCATAGGGAGATATAGGCTTCCTCCTGATGTTACTAAAGAATAAAATGGAGAGCAGAGCCCCCCAAATGAGCATTGGATGGAGAATCTTGGGTGGGCAGGGTGGTGCAGGGCAGGCCAGTGTCCACCTGTCCCTGTGAGATTTGACTTTACATCTAGGGGTGGGGTGGCTTCCCTTTTAATCCTGGTGCCACCCTCAGGTTGTGTGCTTGCTAAGTTGCTTCAGTTGTATCTGACTCTTTCCAACTTTATTCACTGTAGCTCAGCAGGCTCCTCTGTCCATGGGATTCTCCAGGCAAGAATACTGGAGTGGGTTGCCATCTCTCCAGGGGATCTTCCTGACCCAGGGATTAAACCCATATCTCTAATGTCTCCTGCATTGGTAGGCGAGTTCCACCAGTGCCACCTGGAAGCCCATAAGAACAGCTGACTCATTGGAAAAGACCCCAAATGCTGAGAAAGATGGAAGGCAGAAGGAGAAGGGGGCAGCAGAGGATGAGATGATTAGATAGCATCGCCAACTCAATAGGCATGAATTTGAGCAAACTCCAGGAGAGACTGAAGAACAGGGGAACCAAGCCCTAGTTCATGGGGTTGCAGAGAGTCAGATGGGACTTAGCGAATGAATAGGAACAACACCATCAGGTTGGCCTCCAGTTCATTCTGTTTCTTGATGCAACACTTCGGTTTGAATAGGGATAAACCTCCTTCTAGTGATTGTGTCCTTTGGAAATAGAGCTTAGTATTTAGAGCTTCTAGGACCATATTACCTGAATCTGAATCCCATCCCCACTATGAACACGCTGTGTGACCTTGTGACCTTACTTGTCTCTCCGTAGCCCTTCATCAGTTTCCTCAATGGTGAAGTGGAGGGAATACCATTCTTTCTAATAGGACTTCCTTGGTGGCTCAGTGGTAAAGAATCTGCCCGCCAATGCAGGAAAGGCAGGTTTGATCCCTAGGAAGATCCCCTGAAAAAGGAAATGGCAACCCACTCCAGAAATGGACAGAGAGGCCTGGGGGGCTACAGTCTATGGGGTCACAAAAAGGGTCAGACATGACTTAGTGATTAAACAACAACAACCAGCTGTTTGTGGTGTTAAATTCAAGCACGTTTTTCAGATTAGTTTCTAAGTCACTGGTGGAGGGTAACTCAGGATCATTTCCTGCTTGTTGGTAGAACCTGGTGAGTCTGAATGAATCATGACAAGGCCTCCCAAGTCCTAGCAGACACAGAAAGGAATTTGAACAACCGTTCTGTTGAAACTTTATTAGAGAAATGATGGCAACAACTGGTCTTTGTGAAGGCGACTGCGGCTGACAGCCTTTGTAATTCACTGTGCCTCGTAAAGCTTTTGTGAAATCTCTGTCATCCCCATGGTAAGAAGGATGTTGATCACAGGAATACACCATCTATGACTTCTCCCAGGTTTCTGATCCTTCCAGGGAGGGAAAGTTAACATTTTGGGGGCTCTTCCCAAGAAACCAAATTGCTGAAGTTATGGGACTTGTTCCCAGTGGTCAGATCTTGTTTGATGAGAATTACTGTAGCTTTATGTCATTCTATATTTACTTCCCTGTTGGCTCAGATGGTAAAGCATCTGCCTACAATGCAGGAGATCCGGGTTCAATCCCTGGGTTGGGAAGGTCCTCTGGAGAAGGAAATGGCAACCCACTCCAGTACTCTTGCCTGGAAAATCCCATGGACGGAGGAGCATGGTAGGCTACAGTTCATGGGGTCGCAAAGAGTCAGACACGACTGAGCGACTTCACTTTTTTCTTATGTCATTCTGGGGCTTATGGGCTTGGGTGAGAACTCCCTGACATCTGTTGGAATTTGATGACTGAATGGCGCAGAGAGGAGAAATGGAGAAGGTAGATGTTTATTGACTCAACACAGACTTGTTAAAAAAATATCAGCTACATATATAAAATCTCTTTGCATTAAAAAAAAAAATTACTAACTCTCAGGAGAGAAAATGATTATAACTCACTGCTATTTCTCCTAGGTAAGCAGATGATTATACATTCCTATGTCAAAGAGAAAAGTTCAGCATAGGTTCAAATCTGGGTCCCTGCAAGGCACAGCCTACCATGGATTTTCCGACATCTGCCGATGAGACTTCCTAGGATTTCATCTTTCTATTTTTCTCTTCACCTACTCTCTTCTTTTTCCATATGGGAAAATAGAAACAAAGAAATAACAAAACCAACCAGGATTTAGAATCAGTTTTCCTGGAGTCAAGTCCCCGAGCCTCATTTTTGCCATCAGCAAAGTGGGCATAATAAGATCACAGGTAATTTGAATATCAACTACCCAGTTAACAGAAAGGTGAAACATGAGCTCTAAAGCTTAGCATGTGTTCATTTTCATATGTTTTACTTTCTGCTTTTAGAGATTCTGCTCCTCCTTTCCTTCTTCTGACTCCGTCTCTGCTCTTCCAGAGACATGTATAGGCATATTTAGCTCTGCTGGTAGAATTATGGGTTCTTAAATTTTGAGGTTATTTGAAGACTCCCTGCCCTTCTCTTCTTGGTGTAAACTGCTGCTCAGGAAATAATGCTAGAATCAAAATAAACCTCTTTTCCTTTTATGCTGTCTTCTTCACTGCTTCCAAACTTTCCATATAGCTTTTCTGAATGAATGAATGTGAAGTCACTCAGTCATGTCTGACTGTTTGCGACCCCATGGACTGTAGCCTACCAGGATCCTCTGTCCATGGGATTTTCCAGGCAATAGTACTGGAGTGGATTGCCATTCCCTTCTCCAAGGGATCTCCCAACCCAGGGATCGAACCTGGGTCTCCCTCATTGTAGACGGACACTTTACCATCTGAGCCACCAGGGAAGTCCAATAGCTTTTCTACTTCTACCTATATCATGTAGGCTGCTATTGTCATCAGAGGTGTTTTGGATTTTTTCTCTTTCTTTCCTTGTCAGCACATCCTGTACAAGGTATTCTTTCATTTCTTCACTTAGGAAACACGTATCAGATACGTGGTTCTGAGCACTGTAGTTGGTGCTGGACTTGTCCCTGTCTATTTCACATGCCTCCTTCAGATTCCTTTCGCTTTTACTATAAATGCCAAGCTCCTTTACTTCAGATTCAAAATCGCTTATATACTTATTGCAGTGTCTTTTTAAAATTATCTCACTCCATAATATTATCACCTCTCAGCTCTGGCTGGAACAAGCTCTCTCTCTGCCTTTGCATTTAGCATTATCTCTTCTAGGGATGCCATCCTATCTCTCGTTCACTTATTGAAATCTAACCTTCAGTGGAGAGCTCAGATGTTAATAATTTTGTGAAACCCTCCTGAGTATCCTTCCTGGGGACCCTTGTCACTTCATATCTGAACCAGTATAATTTAAATTACTAGTGACTTTTCTAAGCACATAGGAAGACAGTGAGATTTCAAGGTGTTTGAATGAAAACAGAGAAACATCCTGGCTTACACCTTCTTGCATCCTCCGTAGGCTCTAATAATACAGTGTCTTGGGACATTCCTGGAGGTCCAGTGGTTTAGACTTTGTCTTCCAGCGCAGGGCGTGCAGGTTCAATCCCTTGTCAGGGAGCTAAGACCCCACGTGCCTCATGGCCAAAAAAACAAAACATAAAAGAGAAGCAGTATCATATATAACACATTCAATAAAGACTTAAAAATACTAAAAACACCGCCACTTAAACCAGTGTACTGCTCAACACACGCTTGTCTATTTATTGTTTGAATCATATAATAAAACACACACACCAGAGATAATGCACTGTTGGAATTATCCCAACAGTTTATTACTTTTCTCTCATTTTGGGGGATGATGTCAGGTGTTAAGTTAGCTCAGACTCCTATCAAAAGTATCTTCTGCAACTTGGTTGCCACAGCTTCTTAGTTCCTCTTCCATCAAAGACCTCTTGATTGGAAATTCATGTTATCTGGTCTTGCCCAGAGGTCTTGGTATCAGGTAGAAAGAGCTGCAGTTTTGTATAGATGTCTAGGTCTGGGTTGTAATTTTAACTGTAAACTGTGCAGTCTTGGAAAAGTTGTCTTGCCTCTCCGAGTCTCAGGTCCCTCTTCTACAAAATAGAGTGAATAAGAACTATTGTAGGCCTGTTTTGAAAATCTATTGTGATAATATGTGTATATAGTACTTACTAGCTTACTCAATTCATACTAGGTGCTTATTAAATTATAGATATTACTGATATGGACCATGAATGTTAGAGTGCTCCACATCTTCTAGAACATTTTGGAAGAACCATTGGATTTATAAGGATCCATACCAAACTCACATGTGGTGGGCTCTCTTGAACTTCCTTTTAGGGAGCTGTCCAGCACCCAACCTTCTTCTCTATTGGTAGAGCATCTTTTTCTGTAGGCTTGTCACAGAGTAGGGGCCTCTAGCTACCACAGATCTCAGAGAGTATACACCCAATGCTCATCCTTAAGCCACCGGAGCTGAGTAAACATCCAGGCCTTGGTCCATTGATGCTTCTGAGGCCTGACTTCTCAGATTTGGGATCCTAGCTGTATGACTCTTGCTTCTGAGATTTCAAAGATAAATGATCTCTTAGAATCCACTGACATCTAGGTCAGCTTTGATGGTTATGTTCAACTGCATTCTTCCTTTTTCCTCTAAGATCATTGTTGCATTTTCTCTTCCTTAATTATCCAAACTACTATGATCTTGTTCTCTAAGTCTCTTGTTCTTGTGAGTCTCTGATAAACTTTCAGTAAAACCTGTCCCTTCTCCCCCGTTTTTCATCTATATGCTACTTGAAACCCATCACTGACAATGACATAACTATGCAATTCTGGCACTTCATTTGGTGACAAAGAATCCATGGGGCATCAGCCTGATCTTTGATCCCATCCCTATGATGGCCTGGTGGGCTCTTCTGCTGCCGTTGTCTTTGCAGCTGGGCTTCCATTGTTTACTTTCTGGGAATCCTGAAACTAGAAAGGATGTTGGGTTACTCTCTGGCGTAGCCACTAGCTTTCAAATCACCTCTCTTCTGTCCTTATGGGGTGGCACTTCTTGTCTTGGATTGTCATCATGTTCCGGTCTTTCTCCCCTGCCTTTAGAAGAGTGGCTCAGCCAATGAACTCTGATGCCTTTTCTTTCAACACCTGAACTTGTCTAGAAAAGTAATTCTGAAGAATTTATTTACAGGGCAGCAATGGAGAAACAGACATAGAGAACAGACTTATAGACATGGGGTGAGGGGAGGAGAGGGTGAGATGTATGGAAAGAGTAACATGGAAATTTATATTACCATATGCAAAATAGATAGCAAGCAAATATGGCTCAGGAAACTCAAACAGGGGCTCTGTATCAACCTAGAGGGGTGGGGTGGGGAGGGAAAGGGGAGGGAGTTTCAAAAAGGAGAGGATATATGTATACCTATGGCTGATTCATGCTGAGGTTTGACAGAAAACAACAAAATTCTGTAAAGCAATTATCCTTCAATTAAAAAAAATTTAAAAAAAGAGAAGACATGGGTCGATAATCTTTATGTAAGCCAATTCATCTCCTTGTTCTTCAGTCTTCCCACTGATAACCTAGGCTAAGTAGCCATGAGGGTCAGTTTGAGGAAGAAATAAAATGACTGTCATGCTGGGATCTTTGCAAAGTAAGACTGATGTGGTGATATGAATATTTTTCACAGTAACAGTGACAATAAAATCAATGGTGAGAATATTAGGAAGGATTGGGTGGGTTTTGGGTTTGGCTGTTAACTGCTGAGAACTGCTCATTAAGTAGCAGTGGGGGGCTGAGGGTTGGGGTCAAGCTACTGTTTTTCTTAATCAAGTAGTGACCTCTTCTGGGGAGAGAAAGAGGCAAGCAGGGTCTTAACACCAGGGGACTTTTTAAAAACATCTGCACCAAGAAAAGCAATGATAGACTAGATGGTCCCCAGGGGGAGAATCTTTCAGGGTAGATGTTTGCTCTGTGCAACCAGGTGAGGACAACACTGAATGAACGGAAGCCGAGCAACATTTGCCGGGTAGCCTCGTCTGGAAGGACTCTCATAGAGCTAGTGAAACCTTATGGATCCATTGGACGCACTATGGTGAGACAACTGGTCACGTAAGCTGCCCGGATCCAGGAAGCCAACACTAACTAGCCTTTGGGAAGAATGGTTCAAAAAAGTTTCAGACGAGAAATGTATTTTTTTTTCTTGTTTAATACCTATCTAGATAAAAAGAGAAGTACTAGTTCTCATGTAGGAAATAAGGTTCAGAGAATAGCGAGGTCTAGAAGAGCAATGCATTTTGCCCAGTGGTGCTTCTTTGGGGGCAGGAAAGAAGCAAGTTCTTACTGAAGACTTGTCAGCTGAGTTGAGCATAAGGAAACCAGGAAAAGGTGTTTTTTTTTTTTTTTCCTCCAGCAAATGTCACCATATTCATTTGTTATTTCAGGCTCTTGGAAGGAGCAAGAAGGAAACCTCCAGGAACCATCTTAGCCACTCCAGTCACCATTGTTTTCCTCTGTGCTGTGTGCTTAAAGCACTTAGGCTGCTCAGGATGATGGAGCATTTGGTGAGCCAGTCTATCCTGAGCAGGGTGCTGCATGGCATGTTCCTGAGGACACAGATCGTGGCTTCTACTTAGACTTCTGGGTGCAAAGTGCAGGGCTGATGGAAATCATATTGCTCTACCCCTTCTTGAATAGGATTGGAAGAACTGACTCAGAGAGGGGAGGGAACTCATCCAAGTACAGAAATACAGGGACAGGGCTCCCATTAGAACTACGTCTTCTGATCATTTTTTTCCTTCCCATTAGCAGTCACTGCTCTTCTCCTTCTCTCCAACACCCCACTTCATACTAAATCAGCAAGTAAAGTTAATACACACATACTAGATGGCATCACTGACTCAATGGACATGAGTCTGAGTAAACTCCAGGAGTTGGTGATGGACAGGGAGGCCTGGCATGCTGCAGTCCATGGGGTCGCAAAGAATCGGACATGACTGAGTGACTGAACTGAACTGAGCTGAACTAGGTGGATTGGGCTTCTCTGGTGGCTCACTGGTAAAGAAGCCTCCTGCCAATGCAGGAGACCTGGGTTGCATAGATCCCCTGGAGAAGGTAATGGCAACCCACTCCAGTATTCTTGTCTGGGAAATCCCATGGACAGAGGACCTTGGTGGGCTATAGTCCATGGGGTTGCAAAAAGTCGGACATGACTGAGTGACTGAGGATGCATTAAATGGATTAATAATATGGTTTGTTTAGTCGCTAAGTCATGTCCAACTCTTACAACCCCATGGACTGTAGCCTGCCAGGCTCCTCTGTCCATGGGATTCTCCAGGAAAGAAGGCTGGAGTGGGTTGCCATTTTTTCCTCCAAATAATATGGTAGCTAAAATTTATTAAATAGCTACTACATGGTAGCCTATGTTCATTCATTTATTCAGCAAATATTTATTGACTACAATGTGTTAGACACAGAGGACACAGTATTAAGTCCTCACCCAGTGTAAAAATCTCAGCCACAAAGATAAAACTAAAATGATGCAATCCCTGAAGGCCAGGGATCTGCTGCTGTAAGAGAAGACGGGGCTATTAGTCTGGGAGAGAGTCTCAGTAAGTGGCCATTCTACTCATCTAGCTGCTCAGCCTAATATTTTTGGACATCTCGTCTCCTCTCACCTTCTTAAACTCTACATCCTATCCACCAGCCAATCTGGGTGGCTCTGCATCTGCAATATTCCAGAATCTATTTGTCTGACCACCTCCGCTCCCTTCTTTCAGATGTCCCCCACCTTTTGCCTGTTTCGTTGGGATGTGGTTTCTCTGCTTCCACTCTTGCCTCGTGGGCAAATCTATTCAGACAATTCCGGGTCACACACATGTTTAAGTCGTGTACAGCAGGACTTCTCAGAGGCTGTCATATGCTAATCAACATGGTGAAACGCAGAGGAGGACATAGTACATACAGCCTAGTCCAGACATATTTGGCCCCAGAAAATCTTTCTTATAGAGCATCTCACACAGCTGCAGGTCCATGAAAACCATTCTGGATAGCCCAGAAAAAGTTAAGGCAGATACATGATGTAAAGTATTAATATTATCCCATGTGACATGATGGGAAATGGAGCCACTCACAACCATTTGGCTGAACTGAGAGTCAGGTTGGCTGGGTTTTAGCCACAGTTAGCTTTTTCTGAGCTGTGTCACCTTGGGCAAGTCATTTGCTTTCTCTGAGTTTGGGTTCCTCATCTGTGAAATGCAGATAATAATTCCCGTGCTGTCTACTTTGTCAGATTGTTGAGAGAATCAAATGAGATAATGAACATTAAAGAAAAGCTATCCTTAACCCCCACTCCTGACTAAACTAAACCAAAACAAAACCCAGTACCTCTACTGTGCTACTGTGGATGCCTAGAAAAACATTATTTCCTGTTATATCAGCTCTGCACTTAATCGTAATCAATGAACAACAAATTAACTTTTAGTTTATTTATTTGAGTGACCAGGAATAAAACCCAGGGAGTTGCTGGCTGTTGGCTAGACGTCAAACAAAACAAAGAATTAATTAAAGTTAAGGCTGTGGGGAGTGCCAGTTTGTGACATGCAAGGAAGCAGGCAAGAAAGCCAGTTGCCTGGACTGCATAGTCGAAAGAATGAAAAGAGCGGGGATTGTTATAAAAGGCTTGGGAGATAAGAAAGCCTGAATGAACAACACTGTAGAGAGACTATGAAACTGCAGTGATGCCGATAAAGAATGAATGATCACCTCAGCTAGTGGTGGTGGCATGGTTCCCTGCAGAGTCACTGGAAGGCCCTGGGTGTGGTCACTCAGTGAGGGTCAGTGAGGCAGTGTGGAGACTTGAAGCTGGCAAAGTTCTGTGGGTTTTTGTGAAGTGCCTATTCAGAGGGCCTGGTTCATGCCAGGTCACCAAGCTCTGATGATGTCCCATTCCAGATCCTGAATACTGCCAGCTTCTCTTTTTCTGCAGGGCTTTTGGCAGTGATTGACCAGTGACCTTGGTCTCAGGACTCTGATCCCCCAAATTAATTCATCACATCAAGATGCATTTGTTGAGTCCAACCTTATGATGACAATGATGATGATAGTATTAATGACGACAGTAAAAAGTACAGCATCCATCTGGCAGCCTAGAAAGGCAGCATCAAACCCCTCTGCTGACAGCAGAAATTGAAAATGCCCATCTTGAGATGCCTAGAAGGGAACAAAAATCACCCGGTGGTATGTGCAGAAAGAGGGGTGTGTGTCAAAGGTAGGAAAGGGCTGCCCCTTTAACAAAAGAGGGCTGAGAGATTTGAGTGAAGGTGTTCATTGTTAGCTCTGGGTATTTCTTAATGTCAGCCAGTAGAGCTAATTCTCTGATATTGTCATCTCCCATACTTCCATCTCAATACATACACGCATCTCCTTGAGTCTCTACACAGATATCTGTCCCTACACAAAAGAAACTGCCTTAAGAGCCCATGGTAAAAACTCAGTGCTTTATATTTTCATGTGTGTGCTAAATCACGCAGTTGTGTTTGACTCTTTGTGGCCCTAGGGACTATAGCCTTCCAGACTCTTCTGTGCATGAGATTCTCCAGGCAAGAATACTGGAATGGGTTGCCACGCCCTCCTCCAAGGTATCTTCCCAGCCCAGAATCAAACATGCACCTCTTACATCTCCTGCATTTGCAGGCAGATTGCCACCTAATAGTTTTGTGCATAAAAGAATCATTAGAGAGTGCATCTGTCAGTTTTGCTGCATAACAAAGAACTCCCTACTCTCCAGACTTCAGTGATTATAATAACTAAAATTTAGTTTCCTTTCATTTTACATGGTGCCTACAGTCATCATGGGCTTCCCTGTGGCTCAGCTGGTAAAGAATCCAACTTCAATGCGGGAGACCTGAGTTTGATCCCTAGGTTGGGAAGATCCCCTGGAGAAGGGAAAGGCTACCCACTTCAGTATTCTGGCCTGGAGAACTCCATGGACTGTATAGTCCGTGGAGTCACAAAGAGTCAGATACGACTGAGTGAATTTCACTCAGTCATCATGGCCTCTGCCTGGAACTGTGGGTTGACTGTGAGTGAGTTCCATAGGCTTTTTTGGGATCTGTGACTACATTGGAAGACCAGCCCCAACGTACAATGGGCTGGTTGGGCAGAAGGCAAGAATCTAAGAAAGCAATCTCAGGTATGCAGTCATGTTAGACTTTTGCAGGGTGTGCCTCACAGTCCACTGGCCAAACAAATTCAATGGACCAAATCCAACAATAGAATTGGGAAATTCACTTGCCCTGCAGGCAAGTTTTGTAAGGGTGTAGATGCACAAACCTTTTACAGAAGGATGAAGTGTAATATATACCATCACAGGAATATTCTGAGCATGCAAATTCCAGGGCCCTTCTCCAGCTATTTTAATTTATGAATAATAGGTCCGATTAAGTAATAACAGTAGTAGTAGTAATAATAAAAATGATGGCTAACACTATCTGTTTGCCTGTTATGAACCCGAGACTGTACTAAGTACTTAAACGCCTGATGCAGCTTAGCTTAATCCTACAATCTCTCTGTGAGATAAGAACAAGGATGATCTCCATTTTCCTGGAGAAGAAACAGAAGCTCAGAGGGACTCAGAAACTTCCCCAGGTCACACAGCTCATAAATGGTGGAGCGGGCATATGGATCTGTGGAGTGGAACTTCAGAGCCCCAAGTCTTTTTCAGTTCCCTGAATATGCCCGTCTGTCTCCGGCCTCAGGACCTTTGCACTTCCTTTCACCTCAGCCTGTGCAACATTTCCTCCCATTCATTCACTTCAGTTTTCAAGTTTCAAGTGGAAAGGTCACTTCCTCAGAGAGGCTCCCTGACCTCAGCCCCTGACTGGCTCACTTTGTGGGTCTTCTAGGTTTTCTGAGCCACTTCCGACCCTCTGTACTGAAACAACTCTCGATGGACAGCACCACTTCCTGAGTATCACCTGGCCTCCTAACATCTCAGGCTTTCTCCTGAGGATCATTTGGCCTCCTAATATCTCAGATTGTCTCAGCTTTCCTCAGGGAAGGCAGGAGATGAGAAGGAGCCAGCAGGAGAGTCTTTCTCCCTTCCTTCTCCTGGATGACCTGCCACGTTTCCCCTGATGGCCCATCATCTGAGCCATAGGCTATATTTTTCCCCAGACTGTTGCCAGCTTAGGTAACATCACCTCGCATCTGCTTTCCCTCTTTCTTCTCTTGCTCTTCCTTGTTTTTCTCTTGAGGCTCTAGTCTGCACCTCCCAAGAAAGCCTTCACAGATAAGCTTTAATTCAAAGGATAGAGAAACTGGCAGGCTACCATCCATTGGGTGACAGAAGAGTCAGACACGACTCAGTGACTAAACAACAACAAGGTAAGCTTTACCGCAGGCTCTGCTGTCTTGAGAATCCAGCCTAAGGGCTCCCTCTTCCTACCTACTCTTAACCCCTCTTTTTCTTTCTCTAATACCCTATGCTTTTCTCTCACAACTTTTCTCACACAACTGGTAATCATATATAATATATACATTAATGTGATTATCTATATAACAGCACTTTCTCTCCATCCCCCGTAAGTTCCACGAGGCAAAAATTATGCAGGGCGTTTTGTTTGTTTGTTTGTTTTTGGCCCTGTGACTTGCAGGATCTAAGTTCCTCAAACAGGGGTTGAACCCGGGCCCCAGCAGTGATAGCACCAACTCCTAACCACTGAACAGTCAGGGAAGTCTCAATGCAACGATGCAGTGGTTTTCCTGCTTTGTTCTCTGCACCTGGCGCATGCCTGGCACATAGAAGTTGATCAGCAACTATTAATAAGTAAATGTACATGTCTAGGCTTGAGTCCTCACTTTGTCTGTGTTGCTTTTTGATAGGTTACTAAGGCTCAGTGGTGAAGAATTCACTTGCAATGCCAGAGACTTGCAGGAGACATGGGTTCAATCCCTGGGCTGGGAAGATCCCCTGGGGAAGGACATGGCAAGCCACTCCAAAATTCTTTTCTGGAAATCCTCATGGACAGGGAAGCCTGGCGGGGTACAGTCCATGGGGTTGCAGAGAATCGGACACGACTGAGTGATTGAACAACAGCAACAACAATCCTTCTCTATGCCTCATTTTCCTTCCTTTTTGGAAAAATGAGACTGGTTACCTACTTCAGAGGTTCTGAATGTACCTAAATGTTCAATAACTGATCGTCACTGCTGATACTGTTATACTAGACCCACAGTGAGCAATCTTTCTATGTAAAGGGCCAGAAAGTAAAGATTTTAGACTTCACAAGACAAATGACCTGTGTCACAAAGACTTAACCCATGGCATGAAAAGAGCCATAGACAATATCTAAACAAATAGGCTTGGCTGTGGTCCAATAAATGCGTATTTCCAAAAACAGGTGACAGGCCAGATTGACCGTCATTGTAGTGTCGTTGAAGCTGGTCAGTCTCTGCAATAAATAGCCTGAGCAGTGTGAATCTACAAGTTTGTAGTAAGAACATCAACAGATTGCAAATACTTGTGAACCTTCTAGGCAAAACTTGTCTCTTCATTTCTTTCCAGTGTTAAACACGTGCAGTCTTTTCCTGGCAGTGACAGTGTGCTTTCAGGGAAATCTGTGTTCTCAGAGTTTGTGTTTGTTGATAATATTTCTGTAACACATGTGAGTGATAAGACTCTTCCCACATATTTCCCCTCTGACTCCCTTTTCCCTGGTAACAGTGCGCCTTCTCTACCTACCTCCAGGGCTAACCTGTGGTGAGAAAACTTGGGATTTGGGAGACTGGAGCTTTACTTGTCTGCTTAGTAGAAGCTTTAGTTATATGGTAAATCTATTTAGAATAAGTGGTTTCCTAGAAAGAAATAGATGATCCACTTGGAAAAAAAAAACTTAGCCAAGTCTTGGGAAGAGGGCAAATTTTTATACATGTTAAGTATATAAAATGGGGTTAAGAGAAGGCGAATCTCCTTTAAAGAGACCATTAGTAGTTTTTTTTAGGACTTACTATGTGTCAGGTATGTGGGAGGGGAACCCAGATACCATGATTGCTGCTTCATCCAGAACTGAGTGGACTATAGTTACTTATAAGAAAATTGAGGTGCTATTAGCAGAAGAAGGGGGAAGGGATGTTAGAGGTTAAAACTATAGCCTATGTGGGTGAGTAGGACATGGCTCCCCACCTTAATCCTGTGAGCATCAGTTGTGCTGAAGAAAAAAGTTATTGTGAAAAGCGCTTTGTCCGTCACCTGATATAAAATAGAGCTGGGATAAAGGGATGTGACATGGTTTCATGTTTCTCTATTGTAATCATGTATAGAACATAGTGCTCTGCACATCCTGCTGCTGAGCTGATGATATGCTTGCTAGACACTGATGCATGTCACCTTTTGATGTCACTGAAGACCCATGCTCTGCATGTCTTTCTGTTCTTCCATCCTTTGAGTTTTGGCCATGACTCTCCTCATGGTTTGCAACATGGCTGCCTCAGCTTCAAGCATCATGTCTTCCTAAGACATCATCTCAGATGAGAATGAAGCAAGCAGGTGCCAAAAGGGCTCCTTTCATGTATTAGGGAGGGAAAGTTTCCAAGAAGGCCTCTTGTAAAATTCCATACACTGACCAGAAGTATGTCACATGTCCAGCCTCAGACCAACCTCTGGCAAGGGGAGTGCAGTAACCAAGAACCATGATTCATCTGCCAGGGCTGGAACAGGAATAGGACATGGCCATGAGACAGGTGGTACTTCCTTTGGCATCTCTCTTTGTTTTTCATGGCTAGAGAGGGTATCTGTTGTGTTCACAATTCTTAAGCTTGATCTAAACCAGACACTCAATGAATATATTTGTTGTGGAATTAATAAATGAATGAATGAATACATTATGACCAGATTATCCAATTTTTTTTTCATTTATTCTTCTTGTTTCCTCATTTCTCAGAGTCTGGCAGTCCTTCCTTTCTGTCTGAAGGCGAGCCTTCCTAAATTTGGTAACATGGTAAAAGATGAATCTAATGTATGACACTGTCCACTTGCAGTCTTTGGTACGGATTGATCACTGTGATCAAGGAGAAGACAGGGAGGTTGAAGCCTCTAGTGCGTTCAAGGACTACATGCCCAGGCATGACCAAGACCGTTCTCAGCAAAATGGGAAATCAAGATACACTGTTCCCTTTCATTTTCTCTCTGTGTAGTTTCTTATGGCTTTTCAAGCTCCTTTGTTACAATGTGAACAAAATCACAGAGATCTGCAGAAAATATTAAAGAGAAATGGTTTGAAATCTCCAAGCACCTTGCAGACATTCATTATCAAGCATTTAATGAAATAATTATAAACCTCTTCCATTGAGCTTATAGCTCAAAATGTCTAAACACCCTTTCTAGGTATCACTTTGTTCATCCAGCTTGAATGAAACCATAAAAAATTTTTTTTTTAAAAAATAGGCAGTTCTCCTGGATTCTTCATGATTTCAGTCTTATTTACCCCCACGGTTGGGCCAAGGATTTTACGCTTGATTCTGGAGTATCCTTGGGGTGGAGATAGAATGATAGTTCAGTTCAGTTCAGTCTTTCAGTTGTGTCTGACTCTTTGTGACCCCATGGACTGCAGCACACTGGGCTTCCCTGTCCATCACCAACTCCTGGAGCTTGCTCAAACTCATGTCTGTTGAGTCAGTGATTCCATCCAACCATCTCATCCTCTGTCGTCCCCTTCTCCTCCTGCCATCAATTTTTCCCAGCATCAGGGTCTTTTCCAAGGAGTCAGTTCTTCACATCAGGTGGCCAAAGTATTGGAGTTTCAGCTTCAGCATCAGTCCTTCCACTGAATATTCAGTGTTGATTTCTTTTAGGATTGACTGCTTTTATTTCCTTGCAGCCCAAGGGACTTTCAAGAGTCTTCTCCAACACTACAGTTCAAAAATATAAATTCTTCAGTGCTTAGCTTTCTTTATAGTCCAACTCTCACATCCAAACATGACTACTGGAAAAACCATAGCTTTGACTAGACAGACCTTTGTTGGCCAAGTAATGTCTCTGCTTTTTAATATGCTCTCTAGGTTGGTCATAGCTTTTCTTCCAACTAGCAAGCATCTTTAAATTTCATGGCTGCAGTCACCATCTGCAGCCCAAGAAAAGAAAGTCTGTCACTGTTTCCATTGTTTCCCCATCTATTTGCCATGAAGTGGTGGGACCAGATGCCATGATTTAGTTTTTTGAATGCTGAGTTTTAAGCCAGCTTTTTCACGCTCCTCTTTCACTTTCATCAAGAGGGTCTTCAGTTCTTCTTCTCTTCATCAAGAGGCTCTTTAGTTCTTCTTTGCTAGTATGATAGAGTGATTGTCTAATCTGAGTTGAATCTGATCTCTATCATTTATTAACTGTGACACATTGGGTAAGTTGCTTAATCTCCAAGCCTCAATTTTCTCATTTGCAAAATGGGGGCAATAAGCGAGGGTAATTCTGGCACACTGTTTGCAACAAAGTAAGAGCATAATAAATGCTAACTTTAATTGCTTTTGCCAACATGTTAGGCTATTCAGTCTGCCATTGACATGAACGCTTTTCACAAAGACAGCTGTCCATTTGTCATATTTGAAAAATAGATTGGAAATCCCAGTGCCAGTCCAATAACTGCAAGGCAAAGAATAAAGTGCATTCTGGGCATGGTGCTGCACATTATATGCAGAACATGACAGGACCTTTCAAGTTGCTGAAAATGACTCTGACCATGCAACTAAGCGTGGTTAAAAACTACCCATGGAGTTGACGTCTATTTGTTTTGCACAAATGAATTTCTTTGGATTGAGTTGGCTTATCATTTCAATCCAAATGGCCACTTCATGTTGACTGAGTTGACTGTGTCTTGCAGTTGCATATGAAAGATGTAATTATGTAATGCAGCAGCATGGAGGATGCAGAGACCAGGGCTGGATGATGTGGGTCTTCATTATGCTATCCACTAACATATGGTCACTTCAGCAAGTCACCTCATCATTCTAGGACCTCTGACTTCTAAGGGGAGAATTTAACTTCCACCTCTACAACTTAGCTGGTTATTGCAGAATAGAGATGAGAAGATTTTGTTATGGTATCTATTATTATGGCTATGGGCTTCCCAGGTAGCTCAGAGGTAAAGAATCTGCCTGCAGTGCAGGAGACACAGGTTCAATCCCTGGGTTGGAAAGATTCCCTGGAGAAGGGAATGGCTACCCACTCCAGTATCCTTGCCTAGAGAATTCTGTGGACAGAGGAGCCTGGTGAGCTACAGTCCATGGGGTTGCAAAGAGTCAGACATGACTGAACAACTAACACTATCATTTTTATTATTATGGTTATTCAGTGGGGTCTGAGAGGAGAGTTTCCTCAGATGCTGGAAATTCCCTGGGTCAAGGACTATGAGAACACTTGCCCTCCTTTTTTCAAAAAAAATTCTATTTATTTGTTTGTTACTTTTGGCTGTTTTGGGCCTTCATTGCTGCATGGGCTTTTCTCTAGTTGACAAGAGTGGGAGCTACTTTCTAGGAGCAGTGTGTGGGCTTCTCAATGCGGTGTCTTCTCTAGATTTGGAGCAGGGGCTCTAGGGCTCAGGGGCTTCTGTAGTTACAGCTCCCGGGCTCTAGACAACAGGCTCGGTAGTTATGGTGCATGAGCTTTATTGGTCCATGGCATGTGGGATCCTCCCGGGTCAGGGATCGAACCCATGTCTCCTGTATTGGCTGGCAGATTCTTTACCACGGGGCCACTGGGGGAGCCTAACACTTGCCCTTGTATGATCAGGTCTTTCCAACTTTCTGGATAAAATCCACACCAAATGTAAGGAGGAGCTATTAAAAAATGTCTCTGACTTGATCACCTGCACATCTGAATGGACTAATGTGGAAGTCTGGGTTCTGAAAGCTCATAAGAGGACAGGAAGCAATGCCCAAGAGATTTGCTGGAGGAAACACTTTCGGAGAAAGAGGAAGAGGAAGTAGAAGGAGGCAGGGAGAGCCTTCAGACCCTGATGTGGATCTCACACCTGTGAAAGGAGAGGAAGAAGGAAGAATTGGAGAGGAAGAATCTCATGCTGGAGTACATTTCTAAAATCTAGTATTTGGCTGGCCAGTGGGAGTTCTTGAGCCCAAACTGTTCAGGACAGCAGTTCCATGTCTTGCAGAAATGGGCTCCCCTTGCCATCCTCAGTCATTTGCAGAAAGCCTCTGAGGGGTGTAGTCTTGGCATGAATGCAGTCGTGGTCCCAGCAGCGAGGCACTCAGTCAATGATGCTTCCCATCGGAGAAAACCGGAGCACTATGTTTGCATAGCTACCGACCAAATTGTCATGGGTTTTCTCTTTGAAGCAAAGATCTTACGGAGTTTGAAAAACAAACCCAATAATGCTTGTGGTAGTGTAGGTTTTGCACCCCGAACCAATGTTCCATCCTGTCCTAGGACTTTCACTTCCCACTTTGTTTCAGCTAGACCAAGCATGTTGTAAACCCCACCCAGGTTTGTAGAGTTCCTCATTTGACAATTTTTTTAAAATCTGTATGTGAACAAGTCACTTGAACTTCCTTTGTTTCACCTTCTCAATGAATTAGGATTTATGCTCTTGGAGTTTCATATGTTTTCTGCTTCTTTACACATTCATCGTTCTTTCATATGGGAAAGGTTCACTGAGGTCACTTTGTTCTTCTGCCTTCAAGTCTGACCAGATGGACCCAAAGGGTTTGGTCAAGAAGTGCGAGTGTGCATGCTTAGTCACTCAGTCATGTCTGACTCTATGTGACTCTATGGACTGCAGCCCACCAGGCCCCTCTGTCCATGGGGATTTTCCAGGCAAGAATACTGGAGTGAGTTGCCATGCCCTCCTCCAAGGGATCTCCCCAACCCAGGGACTAAACCCAAGTCTCTCACATTGCAGGCGGATTCTTTACTGTCTGAGCCACCATGGAAGCTGACCATCAAAAAAGACGTATGATAAAAAGGGAGAATTCTAAGGGGATAATTCACAGATGATGATGATGATGATGATGGTGTGTGTGTGTGTGTGTGTGTGTGAGTCACTCAGTCGTGTCCAACTCTTTGCGACCCCATGGACTGTAGCCCACCAGGCTCCTCTGTTCATGGAATTCTCCAGGCAAGAATACTGGAGTGGGCTGCCATTCCCTTCTCTGGGTGATCTTCCCAACTCAGGGATTGAACCTGAGTCTCCTGCATTGCAGACAGATTCTTTACCATCTGAGCCACCAGGTAAGCCCCACAGATGATGAGAGGGAGGCATTGGAAGTGTCTGTAGGGTTTACTGAACATATGGCTCTCTTGAAATCTGTAATCATCATGGCATACTGCTTGGGTGATCTCTGAAGGACTGCACAAGAATTTGGTATTTTAGAGTCATAGAAAATGGTTGTGTGTTAGAATTTTGAACAGGGGTTACCTTCTTTCAACAGAAAATCAGTTATTTTTCCCATTAAAAAATTGTATTGATGGGGATTGTGGCAGAGACTGGCCGGACACTCCTCAAACCTCTTCCTCTTTCTTCTGAGCATATCATTTGATGAAATTTCCTGTCTTCCTTATAGTTATATGTGATTATGTAATGAAGTCACAACCAATAGTACATGAGCAGAAATGGTGACTATCACTTTCAGATCTGCCATCCCTGGCAGCAAATTCTCATGTTCTCTCCCACTCTTTGTCTGCTGTATGGATGCAGAGAGTACAGTGGAAATGCCAAGGTCCTAGGAAATGGCAGAGCCACTGAATGAACAAGTCAGGGTCTCCAAATAACTCCAAATAGAAGAAGATGTTGCTGACCCACATTGGACTGGACATTGAGTGAGAAATAAGTACTTATTGAGTGAAGCGGCTGAATGTTTCAGTAAGTCTTATTGAGATAAAACAGAATGTATGGAAAATTTCTGATGAAGAATCATGAGAAGAGAAGGGAGACCTGGTGGAAGGTCAGTGAGCTCAATTCGACAAGCACTGTTTGAAGGATATCTTTAATTTAATTTTTAATCAGTGCATGTATGCATCCGTGCTAAGTCCCTTCACTCATGTCCAACTCTGCAACCCTATAGACTGTAGCCCACCGGCCTCCTCTGTCCATGGAATGCTCCAGGCGAGAATACTGGAGTGGGTTGCCATGCCCTTCTCCAGGGGATCTTCTCGACCCAGGGATCAAACTTGAGTCTCCTGCAGCTCCTGCACTGCAGGCGGATTCTTTACTGCTGAGCCACTGGGGAGGCCCTTCAATCAGTGCAGGGAATCTCTAATAGTAGACTATTGGGAGCTCGAATTATTCTTTTCCCTGTGGGAAGAGGTTTTGATCCCTGTCCTAAATGATCTTACTTCAGTAGAGGGAAAAAGTCACAGTCACCTATTTTTTTTTAAGTTTTTATTTTGTATTGGAGTATAGCTGATTAACAATGTATTCATACTTTCAGGTGGACAGCAAGGGGACTCAGCCATACATACACACGTATCCGTTCTCCCCCAAACTCCCCTCCCATTCATGCTGCCACGTAATAATGAGCAGAGCTCCCTGTGTTCTAGAGTAGGTCCTTATTGGTTACTTATTTTAAATACAGCATTGTGGACATGTTGATTGCCAACTCCCTAACATGCTCACCTATTAAGTCATACTCATTTAATGGACTCACACTTGTGAGTTCCTATCACGTCAGCACTATGCTAATAGCAGGGCTGTAAGAATAAAGGCACATCACCTGTTCCCGACAGGTTTCACATTCTCCTGGGAGAGGAAAAGTGACTGCAGTGGGTGGCTAAGGGCCAACAAGAATGGAACCACCAGTGATATGGAAATTCAGTAAGAGAAAACAAGTCATAGAGGCTGGAGTAATGGAGAAAGACTTCTCAGGGGCCATGGGCTTCAACTTAAGACTCATTCAGTGGGTTTTGAATGATGGCTTTGAGGAGCAATATAGAGTATTAGGATGACAGAATGAACAGAATGGACAGAATGAACCTTTGGTGTCTGGCTAGCTGGGTGGTGTGGATTCTGAGTCCACTTTCTATATAATAGTTAGCTAGAGAAATTACTCTCTGTACCCTTGTCTCCTCACCTGTAAAATGTTGGAATGGAGGGCACTCACCTGTAGGGCTGTGAAAATCATAGAGCAGCAGGTGTCAGTCAATCTTTTCTGAAAGGATCAGATAGAATATGCATTAGGTCTGCAGGTCATGAGGTCTCTATTGTAGCTACTGAACTCTGGCACTTCACTGTATTATTCCTGCAGATGTGTGTCACGCCTGCATTAATATACTGAAACCCTAAATACCCAATGTGACGGCATCTGGAGGTGGGGCCTTTGGGAGGTAATTAGGTTTAAACGAGGTCATGAGGGTGGGGCCCACATAATGGAATTAGTGCCCCTATAAGAAGACAAAGAATAGAATTCTCTCTGTTTTTCACCATGTGAGGAAGACAGTAAGAAGGCAGCTGTATATGAGCCCAGAAGTAGGTTCTCATCAAACACTGAATCTATTTGCATGTTAATCTTGGACTTTTTTGTCTCCTGAATCATGAGAAATAAACTTCTATTGTTTAAGCCACCAGTCTAAGATATTTTGTCATAGCAGCCTGAACTAAGACAATATGGAAATATTCTAGACAATAGGTAAATGAATACTTATAGCTGTATACTAATGAAATTTTATTTATGGACACAAAAATTAATTTCATATTATTTCCATGCCACAGAACATCATTATCATTTTTATTCTGCCCCCCCAATCATTTAAATTGTAAAAATCGCACTTAGCTCTTGGCTAAACAAAAACAGACAGGGGATGAGAAGGTTGGATGGCATCACCAGTTTGATGGACATGAGTTTGAGCAAGCTCTGTGAGTTGGTGATGGACAGGGAAGCCTGGCGTGCTGCAGTCCGTGGGGTTGCAAGCAGTCAGACACGACTGAGCTACTGAACTGAACTGAACTGAAACCAAAACAAGGGGCTTGCTGGACTTGATGATTTGGTCTACAGATTGTAGTTGTTGTGTCATAGTGTAATATATTCCCAAGGTGAACTATTATCATTGTTAAGCCCGTTTATCAGATAGGAAAGTGGGCTTTAGCGTATTCACAGCAGACCTGGACAAGAATGTCAGCTGGGTGGCTCTTCATCAAGTGTTCTGCCCAGTCAAAAGGGAGGAAGGTCACAATTCAAGGTACCAACCCTGAGTTCCTTCCTCACCTCGGATTTGTCTCCACTTGTCAGCTCTCTTTACATATTATTTTTAGAACTCTCAAAATGGCAGCCCCTGAATGCAGAATATCTAAAACAGAAGAAAAAAGGAACTAAGATGAAAGGAAACACCTTTTTCAGTGAACATTATTTATTTAATTTGAGTTCAGCTATTCATCCCAGGACAGAAATGAATAAAAATTTACCCAATGATATGTGAGCATGAAGAGTTAAATCAATTTTTTGTTTGTTTTTTTACTGTGAAAAACATATTTGATTATTTTTACTTTGAAAAACATTTTGACTTTAATCTTCTATGTCTTGCTCCTCTCCCTCGGCTCAGCCAGCTTCTGTAGTAACCCTTGTCCTCCTCATTTTCTGGGGAACAATGGATGTTTCAAATAAAAATAGGTGTAAATCATGGTGTAAGTAAAATGAATAAATATGATGTGCCTGGAAACAGTGCTTAATTTGAAGTTGCTTTCTTCTCTTAGCCTGAGGAAATGCATTTGTGTGTTGCCTTGGTTTTTTGAAGCTTTCCATGTACAGTTAGCTCATTTGTATTTTGCAGGTTTTTTAATTGTAAAAAAAAGGTGTTTGCATGCTCTCCAAATTTACCATTTCTCCTTCTTCCACCGCAGAATAAATCAAAAGAATTGTATAGTCAATGAATTGTAATGAACTTTGCCTTAGCCAGTCTCCCTGCCTATTTCTAGCTTTTATTCAAGTCTCATTCAGGTCATCTTTTGGAAACACACACATTTAACATCCTTAATGGCCATGGGATAAAATTCCAGTCCCCTCACATGGCATGTGAATGACTCTACTATCCGAAGCTTTCTTCACCTTTCCAGTTACATCTCTTCTCCCGTTGTGAACTCTGCATTCAAGTCACTCCACAGTTTACAGAAGAGTCCATGCTTCCTCACATATTTATGTTTTTGCTCCTAGTTTCCTTGAAATTGAATGTTTTCCACTCAAGAATCAGCCTACCTTGAGCACAGACCAGAAAGAACAAAGGATGCAATTTGAGAAAGTTCTATAGTCACCAAATCTCTCAGTTTTTCCTCACTCTTTTCAAACACCAGTTTCCGCTACTATTTTGAAGAATGAGAAATCCTAGAATGGGAATACCACTCTGTGTCCATTGTCAAACGTGCTGAGCATCCTCTGTGTAGTGGGTGCTGGGAATACAGCCATGAATCATCCGTCAGTGAACCTGCAGCTAGCAGGGAAGATAAGGCCAGGCCACGCATTCCCAGAACACCAGGCAGGAAGTTATAAGAAGACTATGTATAAATAGACGGTTCCATATAAAGCTCAGAGGAGGGAAAATCTATATTAAGCTGGAGCAATCAGAAAAGACATTTTGGAGCATTGGCTGTGTGATTTGGACCTTGAAAATGAGAAAGATTTGAAAAAGTGAAGATGGTTCAGGAAGTGGAAGAGTGTTGGTGTCAGAGTTCATTCTGAGCAAAGGCAAGGAGGCGGAAGAGAGTTGGGCTTTCAGAGAGAACAAAGAGACCCAGCTTAGCAAGTGCAAGGAGGGGCAGAGAAAATCAAAGAGGAAAGATGCATCAGGGCCCAGTAATGGAGGGGGCAAAGGGGTTTGCTGATAACTCACCTGCACATCCCCAGACAACAAGCCAGCAGTAAACTCATGCAGCTTCTCTTCTGATTCAAGTTAACAGAAGAGCTTGCCTGGCAGGGATACTCCAGAACTTGATCAGAAAGCTACTCATCAGCTTTCAGATGATCAGCATGGTAGTGCCAATGCCTTAGAGTTGTATTAAAGTACTTTTGTTCATTTTGGACTTCTGTTGAGCTTATCAGAAACATGTATGCTGAAATGAGAATTAGGGACCACTTGCTGATAAGACCTCAATATTGAACAGAAAAAGCCAGAGAAATATCCAGTATGTATGTGTATTCACCTTCTTGCAGAGAAATTGTAGAGCTTTGCTAACATCAACCTCTTGAAGCTTCTGTGCTCCTGAATGGCTTTTAAAGGTGGGGATGACAGATATATGGGCAGGAAAAGAAAATTCTACATGGGAATGAAGATAATCAAAGAATTACCTTTATTTGGACATTTTCTGTGTAAGAGAGTACTACATTGGTCAGAGATGAACCTTGACTCTGGCTGATTAAACTCTAGCTCCTGAGTCCAACCACCTGTCACAGCTTTTCTCAAATGGTAAGTGGATGACTTCTTATTTCTTATCAACAAGTCTTTTCTAGGCCCCAACTAGGCATTGAGGACTGTGCTATCTGCTAACATAGGTAGAGGCATGAAATGAAATTAAAATAGTCCTACTTCTTGAGGTCCTTGCAGGCTATTGGGGTAGACACAGATGCAGAGATCTTTTCAGTCAATGTATCAGATAGCAGTAAGCACAGGGTGACAGGGAAACCCTGAGGAGGGACATCTCCTTAACCTGGACTAAAGATTTTGAGAAGAGTCAGGGAGGACTGACTGAAGGAACTGACACATAAGTACAATTAGAATCATCTCTCCTGTTGGTCCAACTTTAAAATCACAGCATCTCAAAGCTGATTATCCTTGAAGTTAGAGCGCCTATCATATTTAATTGTCATCCCTTGCTTAACTGCCTCAGCTATGGTAAACTTCAAAAGAATTCTACTGTTTCTATTTTGTGCACAGCTTGTCTCCACCTCATAACGGTATCTGACACCTCATAGGTTCCTATAAATATAGGTTGTGTGTTAAGGAAGAAAATATTCGCATGGGAATTTTCACCCTCCCTCTCCAAGTGCTAAGGGGAATGCTGCTGTAACATTTAATGCATTCCTAACTCTGAGCCAAGTCTAGAAGGAAACAGCAAAAGAAAGAAAGGCATGTTAGGATGCTGGACCAAAAGGAACTTGGAAGTTGGCTGATGCTATGCCTCATTTCTGCAGATAGAAAATTGAAATTCAGAGGAGTTATATTTTAACTGTTAGTGCAAGGTCACCCAGTTAATTAGTAGCAGGGTGAGTCTAAACATCAGGTATGGTGATGTGCAGCTCTCACTTCTTTCCCGTGAGTCATATGTATTTTTCTGTCAGTTAGGGATATGTAGTGAGTGGAGCACAAAGGATTCTGAAAAGGGCTTATTTCTTTTACCAGTGTATAGAATACTCGGATTCTAAAGGAGCCTCATATTGCAAGGTAGGCTTTGTTTAACAGAACATTTTATGTGATAGGATGATGTTCTACAAAACCCCCAAATTTTAAAGGATGCTTTCTTCCGAGCTAAGCAATTGCTTCTGGCAGGAGCATCTTCTACTTTATAAAAAAGACCTCTTCTCCTGCTTTCATCTGATATCTCAGGAAGGGCCCAGAGGGAAATGTTGAGAACTCATGCTCGTTTGAGCTGTAATATTCCCTTGAAAAGTGAAGCTTGAAATCCTTTAGGGATCCCAGTGTTCTTTCAAAATTGATTTTGACACTGTAGAACTACATCCTAACTAACTTCTATGCCAAAGTATATTGTGGCTAGTGGTTGGAGAGTTGAAAGAATAATTAAAAAATAAGTTTTCATACCAAGAGCAGAAAAATAAATGATTTGTATGCTGTGCCCTGGGGATTGTCCTTAAAAATAATTTTTTAAAGTGGTTATTGGAAGAAATTGTGAGAGGAGGCTTTCATTGAAGTCTATGGGATACTGTCCCAATAGAAAAGATTAAATGATAAAAAAAAAAAAAAAGAGCACCAGGGAAAAACAAAATAAGAAAACTTTTTTATTATGTTGTCAACAATAGAAATCCATGATTTCTAACATCTATTAAGCACTCACTATGTGCTGGGCCCTGCTGTTTAAGCCCTTACAGGAATTAATGCATCTAATCTTTCCAACAACCCCATGAACAGGGTACAATTAATATCCTCATTTTAAAAAGAGTGAAATGAGGCACAGGAAATGAACGTAACATGCTGGAGGCTACCGTCCAGGTAGTGGTGGAGTTCGTGTTCAGACAGGGAGTCTGGCTCCAGAGTCCATCTTTCCTTTCACTTTGTAAGCTAAAAATTTTAATACTAAGCTCACATGTGTCCTGTAGGCATCCCTCATGATTCCAAATTCCACTTAACATGAATTGACAGGTACACACACAAATATTTATGTATAAGGAGGTTCAGCAAACCATTACTTCCAGTAATGGAAGTTGGAAACCAACCAAATGCTGAGCAATTAGGAATGTATTAAGTGCTCAGTTGAAAAATGGAAAAAAGAAAGCAAAGCACAAAGAAGAAAATGAAATCCCTTATAATCCCTATGCTCTGAAATAACCAGGAAGAAATCTCTGCATTTCTCGTTTCAGCTTTTTCCTGTATTTTGTTTCTGACACAATATTGGGATCACACTGGATATATTGCTATATAATTTGACTTTTCTATGCAGATGGAATTATAAAATCTTTTCAAGCTGTTACTTATTCTTCTATCACTTATTTTAATGGCTTAAATAAGTTCCTTTATTTGCACATATCATGATTTATTTACACCTTTTATTGTTGGATCTGTGCTCTTTTAACCATTATTCTATTTCACTTTTCACTTTCATGCATTGGAGAAGGAAATGGCAACCCACTCCAGTGTTCTTGCTTGGAGAATCCCAGGGACAGGGGAGCCTGGTGGGCTGCCTTCTATGGGGTCGCACAGAGTCGGACACGACTGAAGCGACTTAGCAGCAGCAGCATGATACCTCAAAGGATGGTATCTCGTTGATCACTAATAGTCCAGGCTCTCTAACTTGGAGTTCAAGTTGCATGATTTGCCCTAACTATTCTAACTTAATCTTCCTGTGTTTCATAATTCACTAACCCAGAATTATAGAATCATTTGTTCTAGAAGTGTAACTGGGTATCTCTTTTAGCATTTGAGCAATTCCTCTTATGGCACGAATATATCTACCTAATGATCTAGCTATGTTCTATGAGACAGAGAACTTTTTGCCCGCAGAATTTCTACCTGAATCTGCTTGTTAATCCCACATGGGAGAATTGTGTCTTACACTTAGTAGATGCTCAGTAAGTGTTTAAGGAATAAATGAAGGCCTTATGTATTTCTTTTTAACAGTGTAAGATAGTACAAATTCAAATATCTAATGATGGAGGCAAGCTGAGTGTAAAAAATTTTGAACAATTAAGGAATCTCCACACTGTTCTCCATAGTGGCTGTACTAGTTTGCATTCCCACCAACAGTGTAAAAGGGTTCCCTTTTCTCCACACCCTCTCCAGCATTTATTATTTGTAGACTTTTGGATCGCAGCCATTCTGACTGGTGTGAAATGGTACCTCATAGTGGTTTTGATTTGCATTTCTCTGATAATGAGTGATGTTGAGCATCTTTTCATGTGTTTGTTAGCCATCTGTATGTCTTTTTTGGAGAAATGTCTATTTAGTTCTTTGGCCCATTTTTTGATTGGGTCGTTTATTTTTCTGGAGTTGAGCTGTAGGAGTTGCTTGTATATTTTTGAGATTAGTTGTTTGTCGGTTGCTTCATTTGCTATTATTTTCTCCCATTCTGAAGGCTGTCTTTTCACCTTGCTAATAGTTTCTTTTGATGTGCAGAAGCTTTTAAGGTTAATTAGGTCCCATTTGTTTATTTTTGCTTTTATTTCCAATATTCTGGGAGGTGGGTCATAGAGGATCCTGCTGTGATGTATGTCGGAGAGTGTTTTGCCTATGTTCTCCTCTAGGAGTTTTATAGTTTCTGGTCTTACGTTTAGATCTTTAATCCACTGCTGGGCATACACACTGAGGAAACCAGAAGGGAAAGAGACACGTGTACCCCAATGTTCATCGCAGCACTGTTTATAATAGCCAAGACATGGAAGCAACCTAGATGTCCATCAGCAGATGAATGGATAAGAAAGCTGTGGTACATATACACAATGGAGTATTACTCAGCCATTAAAAAGAATACATTTGAATCAGTTCTAATGAGGTGGATGAAACTGGAGCCTATTATACAGAGTGAAGTAAGCCAGAAGGAAAAACATAAATACAGTATACTAACGCATATATATGGAATTTAGAAAGATGGTAACAATAACCCGGTGTACGAGACAGCAAAAGAGACACTGATGTATAGAACAGTCTTATGGACTCTGTTGCAGAGGGAGAGGGTGGGAAGATTTGGGAGAATGGCAATGAAACATGTAAAATATCATGTAGGAAACGAGTTGCCAGTCCAGGTTCGATGCATGATGCTGGATGCTTGGGGCTGGCGCACTGGGACGGCCCAGAGGGATGGTATGGGGAGGGAGGAGGAGGAGGGTTCGGGATGGGGAACACATGTATACCTGTGGCGGATTCATTTTGATATTTGGCAAAACTAATACAATTATGTAAAGTTTAAAAATAAAATAAAATTAGAGAAAAAAAAATTTTGAACAATTAAAAGGAAAACCATGACAAAAGAGAAAATGTCTGAAAAGAAGCAGAAGTACAAATTCTGAAAAACCAGATCTCTTCCTGCCTCCTCCATCTCTCTGCTCAGTATTCCTCCACATCAGTCTAACTTCTTTGAATGGTTTGCTGCTCACAAGCCTATGCTTCTCAGCCTCCTTCTCTGAGAGTTTCTGGATCTCTTTGTATTACAGTATATATCAGAATAGCCAGAGCACAGCTGGGGCTCGAGGAATGTTTAGTGAATAAATGATAAATGGAGAGACATGGATAGACTGCAAGACTTAGGTCCTTGGTCTTGACAGTAGCATTATTATTCTATTAACAGATTTTCTTAAAATATTCTTCCTGAACCCCCAGGAATACACACACACACACACAGACCCACACACAAATTGTGGCGATTATAATAGAAAAAATATATTTAGCCTTATTAGTAATGCACAGGCTCAGCAAAATGTCAAGTTTTTCTAATTTTGCTAGAATGAAATCAATTTAGTGGAGCAACACAACCTCATGCTAATTAGAAGCTCTAACTGGCATCTTAAGAAACTGTGAAACATTAAAATCACTTAAAATAGTATTTGAAAAAAATGGGTACACGATCTTTTAAAAACTTTCAACCTGTTGGGATAAAAATAATTAGTATAAAAATGAAAGCTGCTTAAAAAATTGGGATTCAGTTTTAATATTTGTAAAATGGAGATTGATCTCCTAGGTAAATCTCAGATATTTATATCCTAGGTACAGATTAAAATTACCTCAGTTCTTACCTTTGTCCACTGTTATACCATCAGAAGGTCAAGGTCTCATCTCTTGGTGTATTTCCAATTCCTAAATCAGGAGTTGGGCTACACTAGCCACTAAACAAATACTATTGACTAGATAATTCCTTTTCCTTTCTGAAAAGGAAGAAAAGGAATTATATCCCAGGATATAAGTGAATCATTTAAGGAATAATGATGAGTTAAACCACATTAACTTTTGCAGAAGGGAATGGTGAGGCCACTTAGAAACAGACAATTTGCAAGTTGAATAACTGCATTGCTGGTGGAGGGAGTTAGGTGGGGATTCAATGAACCAAGCATCTTTGGGAATGGTCACAGACAGTAGAAACAAACAGATAGAAATTTTATGAAAGAAGAAAAAGAAACACAGACAATTATTACTACTGATTTTAACTATCCATCCTTCTGCCCACAAGTCTTTCTTTAGTGCATGAATGAAGAAATAAAAGAGCAGGACCCATCAGTTCAGTTCAGGTACTCAGTCATGTCCAACTCTTTGCGACCCCATGAATCGCAGCATGCCAGGCCTCCCTGTCCATCACCAACTCCCGGAGTTCACTCAGACTCACGTCCATTGAGTCAGTGATGCCATCCAGCCATCTCATCTTCTGTCGTCCCCTTCTCCTCCTGCCCCCAGTCCCTCCCAGCATCAGGGTCTTTTCCAATGAGTCAACTCTTCGCATGAGCTGGCCAAAATACTGGGGTTTCAGCTTCAGCATCATTCCTTCCAAAGAAATCCCAGGGCTGATCTCCTTCAGAATGGACTGGTTGGATCTCCTTGCAGTCCAAGGGACTCTCAAGAGTCTTCTCCAACACCACAGTTCAAAAGCATCAATTCTTCGGCGCTCAGTCTTTTTCACAGTCCAACTCTCACATCCATACATGACCACAGGAAAAACCATAGCCTTGACTAGACGGACTTTTGTTGGCAAAGTAATGTCTCTGCTTTTGAATATGCTATCTAGGTTGGTCATAACTTTTCTTCCAAGGAGTAAGTGTTTTTTAATCTCATGGCTGCAATCACCATCTGTAGTGATTTTGGAGACCAAAAAAATAAAGTCTGACACTGTTTCCACTGTTTCCCCATCTATTTCCCATGAAGTGATGGGACCGGATGCCATGATCTTCATTTTCTGAATGTTGAGCTTTAAGCCAACTTTTTCACTCTCCTCTTTCACTTTCATCAAGAGGCTTTTTAGTTCCTCTTTACTTTCTGCCATAAGGGTGGTGTCATCTGCATATCTGAGGTTATTGATATTTTTCCCGGCATAATGACTGAAAAATGAAAGTGAAAGTCGCTCAGTCTTGTCCGACCTTTTACGACTCCATGAACTATACAGTCCATGGAATTCTCCAGGCCAGAATACTGGAGTGGGTAGCTTTTCCCTTCTCCAGGGGATCTTCCCAACCCAGGGATCAAACCCAGAAGCAAGGACTCAAAAGATAGAGTTTGCAATATGAAGATGAGGATGATGATGACTGCAATGATGCTTATCAATGTTTTATGATAATATACTATGTAAAAGGGGCTTCCCTGATAGCTCAGTTGGTAAAGAATTTGCCTGCAATGTGGTAGACCCTGGTTCAATTCCTGGGTCAGGAAGATCCGCTGGAGAAGGGATAGGCCACCCACTCCAGTATTCTTGAGCTTCCCTTGCGGCTCAGCTGGTAAAGAATCCACCTGCAATGTGGGAGACCTAGGTTTGATCTCTGGGTTGGGAAGATCCCCTGGAGAAAGGAAAGGCTACCCACTCCAGTATTCTGGCCTGGAGAACTCCATGGACTGTACAGTCCACGGGGTCGCAAAGAGTCGGACACAACTGAGTGAGTTTCACTTTCACTATGTAAAAGACACCTTACATAATGGGGAAGGACATAATGGAAGGAGAGAGGATGATAGATTAAGGGGATTAAATAAGATTATTAAGTAAAGTACCTTGCTGCTGCTGCTAAGTTGCTTCTGTGGCATCCAACTCTGTGCGACCCCATAGACGGCAGCCCATGAGGCTCCTCTGTCCCTGGGATTCTCCAGGCAAGAACACTGGAGTGGGTTGCCATTTCCTTCTCCAATGCATGAAAGAGAAAAGTGAAAGTGAAGTCGCTCAGTCATGTCTGACTCTTTGCATCCACATGGACTGCAGCCCACCAGGCTCCTCTGTCCACAGGATTTTCCAGGCAAGGGTACTGGAATGGGTTGCCATTGCCTTCTCAAAGTACCTTAATCTAGTAGGAATCAATCAATATCAAGTCTTCTTTTTAGTCATTAGGATCAAACAGACCTCTATTTGAATACAAGTGTACCAATTACTCACCATATAACTCTTGGCAAGTTGCTTAACCTCTCTGAGCTCAGATTTATTACCCATAAAGGGAAAAGAATGCCTAGTCCACAGTACTGTTGTGAGGATTTAATGATATATTAAATACAAAAGTGATTTGCTAGACTTCCCTGGGGCTCTTGTGGTTAAGAATCCACCTGCTAATGCAGGGGACATGGGCTCCATCTCCGGGCTGGGAAGATTCCACATTCTTCAGGGCAACTAAATCTGAGTGCCACAACTACTGAGCTTAGGCTCTAGAGCCTACATGCTGCAACTACGGACATCTGTGTGTTCTAGAACCTGTTCTCTGCAACAAGAGATGCCACTGCCATGAGAAGCCCATGTACCGCAACTAGGGAGTTGCTCCCACTAGCTGCGGGTAGAGATAGCCTGCAAGCAGCAATGAAGACCCAGTGCAGCCAAAAAGAAATAAAATTTAAAAAGAAGTCATTTGTTAACTGCCACACAAATATGAGATTTCAAAAGTTATCTATTCGTATTACTCAACAATTAGATAAGATGCATACAAACAACCATAAAGAGTAAGCAGTGGGTATTTGTGTGAGAGTAGGAAGGAGAGCCGCATGGTGAAAGCTGAGAAGCTGAGAAGAGGTAAGAGAACTAAAGGCTTCCCTGGTGGCTCAGATGGTGAAGAATCCACCTGCAATTCTGGAGACCTGAGTTCTCCAGAATTTCCAGGGAGAAGTTACCCACGCCCGTATACTTACCTGGAGAATTCAATGGACAGCGGAGCCTGGAGAGCTACAGTCCATGGGGTCAGAAAGAGTCAGACATGACTGAGCAAGTAACACACACACACACAAGGGAACTAATGGGGACCATTCGTTTTCTTCCTGCCATTCCTTCTACCTCTGCCCTACCTTGATAACTCAGTGATAACTCATAGGATAGAACCATCCATTCATATCTTAGATCCCTTGTACTTTGCTGGTTTTTTTGCCTCTACGCAGTGCAATGACTGCCACACCTTGTTGAGATTTTGATCCAAGCCACAGAAGAAAACAATGAAACTGAGAAAATCAGGAAGTAAACCCATGACCTTCGATTCAGGAAATTGGTGCACCAACCAACTTCCAGAGATGGAATATTCTGCACAAGCATCAACAGATGTATAAATCAGAGAATAAATCAACATCAACAGAGTATAAATCAACATCTCTGCTGTCAACAAAACCCCCCATTATAAACACAAGTTCATTTACTCTGTATATTCTAGGGGACAAATGCTTGGTGTGTTTAGAGAGGTTATCAGAGAACCAGGAAAACTGCCTTATGCCTTCAGGCAGTGCATGCTTCAGTGGGGAAGTCAGGCTAATTCATGAGAAACTGTATCATATATTTAGGAGAAAAGAAAAGGACCCTGGAAGGATGGAGGGATTGCTGAGAAATGAAGTACTCTCATTTGATCATTACATTCTAGAATACATGTCATGTCCCCTGCAAAGTCATCATTAATTCCTCATAAGAATGATCAACAGATTCATGATTCTCCAGAGAATACACCTTATTATTATAAGGTTTATTTTATTATTGCAAAACTAATACAATGTACCTTCTTTGTAATACTAATGTACCTTCTTCGTAAAAAAAAATAAAATAAAATAAACCATAAAAACACAGAAAGTTTCATGACCAGAGATGACTGTGAAATTAATTATATTTGGGGTATTTTTTTCTATGTATTTACTTATTTTACAAAAATAAGATCATACTGTGCTTCTTTGTAGCCTTTTCCTCACTTGATAATAGAGCTGAAGAGTCTTAATAAGCATTTGTCTACAACTTCATTTGAATATCTATTATCAAGTCATGACTTTTATGATGGTGATGTGGGCTTGGGGATTGTTTTGTTTTATTTTTCCTCAGCATCCAGGACAATAATGGATAACAGGATGTTCTTACAATCACAGAACATTAGAGAGCTCAAAGCTCCCAAGGCATTGTCTAGTTAGTTTCCTACTTTGCAGATGGAAAGCTGGGACTCAACAAGTAAAATGGATTGCAGTTCAGATGGTCAGAAAGTTGTAGAGCCAGAATCAGAACCAAGTGCCTGGACTGCAAGCACAGAGTCCTTTCATTACAAAGTCCAGACTGAAGGCAAACCCATCATCTGTGAAACAGACATGCAGTGAAAGAAGAGGATATACTTGGGCAGGAGGAGTTTGGGGAGGAGAGGTCTCTTGTGGTTCTTTTGGAACTTTCAGTTTTACTTCAAACCCTGAGACCCCAGAGGTTCATAGAGGGGTGAAGTTGCAACATGAGATATGGGGAGGAGGCAGCTTGAGGAAAGAAACTTATGAGCTCAGGTTTGCAAAACCCACAGTTGTAAAATAGCTCAGCTCCAGCCAACACCCTGGAGGATGCAGCAAAGCCCTAAGAGAGTGCATGGCCACCCAGAGTCTCCATTCTGGTTTCATATTATATCTTACTAATCCTCCAGCACCAGGCTCTATGAAACCAAAAACATTTTGGCTTTGCTCTTGGTTGGGAATGATTTTCAGTTTTCATTCTGACAACCCAGAATGTTCCTGACTTCCTGGAATCACTCTCCAAGCTTCCTGGCTGTAGAGGGAGAAAAGCGGTGCTTTGAAAGCTTCAGACCACGGTCAACAATGAGTGAAGAGCAAGGAATGCTGGGAGTTCTAGACCTGCTATTGAAATGACACCATTGTGCCAATTCCTCTTCATAGTTCCGCTGGTGTGATCAACCTGAAATGTACATGTGCTGTGCCACTCCTTGCTTAAAACCTTCCATGGCCTCAGGGAAAAGTTCATGTCCCTATGTGAAGCATGCAAGACCCTCTACAACTTGACATTTGCCCATCTCTGTCTCATCTCTGCCATTCTGTCTTTGGCAACACCAAACTCCCTACGGGTTCCTGTACAGAATCATCTTAGTTTTTCATCCAATTTCTACTTTCCCGAATGCCCTGCCTCTTCTTTCATCTGTGGTTAATCTCACTTAGCTAGATTTTGTATCCTCTGTGTCTACTTGTTTGTGCGTGTGTTAGTTGCTCAATTGTGTCTGACTTTTTGTGACCCCATGGACTATAGCCCACCGGTCTCCTCTGTCCATGGAATTCTGCAGGCAAGGATACTGGAGTGGGTTTCCCTTCCCTTCTCCAGGGGATCTTCCTGACTCAGGGATCAAACCTGGGTCTCCTGCATCACAGGCAGATTCTTTACTGTCTGAGCCACCTAGGAAGCCCTCTGTCTACTTCAATAACCCTAAAATTCTGTAATCTGTGATAATGTCTGAATTATTCTTGGTGATTTTCAGTCAAATAATTGAACTTTTATCTTAAATCTTACACTCTCATCTAGGATCAATATTATATCACCCAGTGACATGTTCTAGGTGAGATCAAGAGCATTCAGCATGGTTTGGCCACAGACTAATGGCATATTCCAAATCACAGGACACCTGCTAAACATACAACATTAATAAAGCAAGGAGCATCAATTTGCCAGACTTGAATCTAAAGAGGATCCCATTGCTTATTTTTCCCAGCTGCAAATTATCTGAATGGCATACACAGTTTTCTCTAGCAGTGCACTTAGAATATTTACTTAAATACTGGCAGTGATAAAATGGTGGGAAAGAAATTGCACATTCATCAAAAGTAGACGGCCTGATAGAAGTGCATAAACATGGTACTCATCTCAAAATTAAATTACCATGTGTACATGGTTTGGCTTGTCATTTATGTACTTGTATATTTATATACCCATCATCCTTAATCACTTACAAGAATGAATGAGTGCATTTAAGAACAAATGTTTGCAACATAAGCTAATGGTTAATTGAAGATTTCTTCTTAGAGGAGAGAGCTGAAAGACAATAGCAGATTAGACAAAGACTTTTTAAAAAGAACAGTAAGACTTGCTCATACCATCCAGCTTAACTTTTGCTCATCCTAAAGGAAATTCCTGCTGGGAGATGCCTCAAAATTATTATTTTGAAAGCATGCCATACCCAGCCCAGAGAGACAGCTGAGAGTATCAGAAAGAATTTAGCATCAGGAAACTTCAGGACAACTCCTTGCATAGACTTTTCTGGATTTGTGATCATAAGAAATTCATATAACTTCTTCAAGTCTATTTCCTCAAATTTAATTGGGGATAATACTGCAGCCTTGCTATTAGATTTGAAAAACACAAAATACACGAGCTTTTGTTGAGGTGCTAATTAAATCTCCTTTGCATTAATATGTTATTTTTCTACCCCCATCTGTATCTTATAAAAATCAAGGTCATAGAATCCAAAAATATTACTACTACTAATGCTATTAGGCACTACTATTACAACAATAACAACAATGACTACTATTAGCTGATAATTACTGAGAATACTTACACCTGCCTTGTTTTAACATTTTACATGAATAAGTTACATATACCTCTTAAAATGCTTAAGAAGTGGCTACTATTATTTTCTCCATTTTATAGGCAAACAACTGGAGACCCAGAGAAGTTAAGAAACTTGCCTAAGATCATACAGTTGAAGACTGGGATTTGAACCCAAACTTAAACTCCATAGTCCTAGCAGTAAGAATTATGCTTTCTTCCCTATCTGAAAATAATAATGGGGCTTCCTGTTGGCTCAGTGATAAAGCCAAAGTGGATAAAGCCATCCACTTGCCAACGTGCAGGAGACACAGTTTGATACCCTATCTGGGAAGATCCCATGTGCCGTAGAGCAACTAAGACTGTGCAGCACCACTATTGAGTCTGTGCTCTAGAGCCTGGGAGCCGCAACTGCTGAAGCCTGTGAGCCCGAGAGCGCTGCTCTGCAACAAGGGAAACCGCCATAATGAGAAGCCCACGCACCGCAACTAGAGAAAAGCCCGTGCAGCAGCGAAGATCCAGCACAGCCAAAAATAAATACATACATAAATTAAAAAATGAAAATAATAGTAAAATTAACTTACAGTTGGATAGCTCTTCATTTTTTCATAGAGATAATTTCATTTTATCCCTCCAGTAGTCCTTAGAAATAGAAGTTACTATCTTTTACAGATAGGAAACTTAGGTCAAAAACATTAAGGGATTAGCCCCAACTCACCTTGCTCGGGCATAGGAAAATCAGGTGGACTGTGGACTTCTCCCATCCTGTTTCTGTCTCTATTCTGCTTTTGCAGTCACCTCCTCATTGAATATGCCTTCCACAAAGACCCCAGTGGAGTCCTGGTATGTTTTTATTTGTTTTGAAAGCTCTATTCTCTACCATTCTTTGCGACACTATCTGTGAGACTGTTTCTACAAGTATCATGTGGTTCTGCAGAATCTAGGAGTTACAATGGATTTCCAGCCTAGAATTCATCGGAATTTAAGGGAGTCACCCTGAGAGAGTGAGTCCAGACAAACCGGACCTCTGATGTCAAGGTCACCTCCTCCCTAGACCCTGAGCTCAACGCGCAACCATACTTCCTCTAAGGGAAACACAAGCTCATCCTTAAACAGAGTCTACACTATGTCATTGCTGTCTGCAAATGTTAAGCATGAGCTCTATTCTCTGTCGTCTTCAGTTTTGAACACTCCACAATCTGGCCTTGATTAACCTGCCTCCACCAGCCAGTCTGTTGTCTCCCAATTATGTCATCTTCTTTTGCACTGACATAGCACCCTGGGCTTAGGATGTTCCTTTAACTAGAACTCTCTCTTTTAAACCTTGTGTTGGCTAACATCGTCTCAGCTTATATGTGACCTTCCTCGACCCCCTAAACCACACCTCTGCTCTTCATCTCACATAATCTCTTTAAAAAAAAAAAGATATTCTACTCATTTTAGCATTTGTTGCATTGTCTTGAGATTGCCCATTTAATTGTCCATCTTCTGAAGTATGTAATGAGCTCTGTGAGGGCAGCAGTTTTTGGTATCTTCTCTAATGTCTGTACATAGTGTTGCTCAATAAATCACTGTTCATTAAACGCCTCTGAAGTCACCAGATATTGTGAAAGAATCTGACTGATATCCTTGCCTTCTAGACTGTGAGTTTTCTGAAGACATTCTGTCTTATTCAACACTGAGTCTTCAGTGTCTTGTATGGAGAAGGCACTCAGTAAATGAGGAACTGACCAGAATTTCAGATCCTCAAATCCTGCCCTTCAGCCTCTCCATAACCTGCCCTGCCTCTTCTGAAATGCATTCCTCCCCACCAAGGCTCCATTTTCCATTTTCTCTTTATTTCTAATGCCTTCATTTGTGGTTTGTTTTATATAATTTGTTGTTGCATAGTCAATAAGTCATGTCCAACTCTTTGTGACTCTATGAACTGCAGCACACCAGGCTTCCCTGTCCTTCACTATCTTCCAGAGTTTGCTCAAACTCATGTCCTTTTGAGTCAGTGTTACATAATTTTAGCAATTGCTTATATTATTTGCTCTCACTTTTCTTGTGTTTTTTGTTCTTATCCCTCCCCTGCTAATGAAAATAAGTGTAAGTATAAATGGAATCATACTTTTTTTGTATGATTATAAAAAATAGGAAAAGGAGTACGTCAAGGCTGTATATTGTCACCCTGCTTATTTAACTTATATGCAGAGTACATCATGAGAAATGCTGGACTGGAAGAAACACAAGCTGGAATTGCCAGGAGAAATATCAATAACCTCAGATATGCAGATAACACCACCCTTATGGCAGAAAGTAAAGAGGAACTAAAAAGCCTCTTGATGAAAGTGAAAGAGGAGAGTGAAAAAGTTGGCTTAAAGCTCAACATTCAGAAAATGAAGATCATGGCATCTGGTCCCATCACTTCATGGGAAATAGATGGGGAAACAGTGGAAACAGTGTCAGACTTTATTTTTTTGGGCTCCAAAATCACTGCAGATGGTGATTGCAGCCATGAAATTAAAAGATGCTTACTCCTTGGAAGGAAACTTATGACCAACCTAGATAGCATATAAGCAGAGACATTACTTTGCCAACAAAGGTCCGTCTAGTCAAGGCTATGGTTTTTCCAGTGGTCATGTATGGATGTGAGAGTTGGACTGTGAAGAAAGCTGAACACCAAAGAATTGATGCTTTTGAACTGTGGTGCTGGAGAAGACTCTTGAGAGTCCCTTGGACTGCAAGGAGATCCAACCAGTCCATCCTAAAGGAGATCAGTCCTGGGTGTTCATTGGAAGGAATGATGCTGAAGCTGAAACTCCAGTACTTTGGCCACCTCATGTGAAGAGTTGACTCATTGGAAAAGCCCCTGATGCTGGGAGGGATTGGGGGCAGGAAGAGAAGGGGCCGACAGAGGATGAGATGGCTGGATGGCATCACTGACTCAATGGACATGAGTTTGTGTAAACTCCAGGATTTGGTGATGGACAGGGAGGCCTGGTGTGCTGCAATTCATGGGGTCGCAAAGAGTCGGACACGACTGAGCAACTGAACTGAACTGAACTGAAACGAACTTCTACCCACCTTCTTTTTCATATTTCAAATATTATGTATCCATCAGTGATAAATGCCCACGTTTAATAAGCTCTTAATGTGTACTGCTTGAAGGTGCTTTTCAGACAAATCACGTTGACCTGCACGAGGTCATTGGAAGTAGGCACGGGGGAAACTGAATCTTAGTAAAGCTGTGTCTTATCCAGACGGTAAATGACAGAAGCAGAATTTGAATGCAGAGCCTATGTTTTGACTCATTTCTACCTCTGCACTACTGATAATTTAGAAAAGAATGGGAACAATAAAAATATTATTAAGGACAGCCATAATTCTGATCCCCTAGTACAGGCATCTACTACCACCATTTAAGTACATGGCTTTTCTGTTTCTGCATGTAGTAAGGTGCCTCTAGCTTGAACATGGCTCATAGTAGGCCCTCAATACATCAGTTACTATTGAGTAATAATTCTGACTTCAGAACACCATCAAATAATGATTTACTACATAAGATGTAAGAAAGCATATGTACTTTATTATATTATTTTTTAACCACACTGTGATATGCAGGATCTTGGTTCCCACACCAGGGATTGAGCCTGTGTCCCATGCATTGGGAGTGCAGAGCCCTAACCACTGGGCCACCAGGGAATTTCCACCATACGTATTTTAAAACATCACAGCTTTATTTCTTATTAAATGATAAATGCTCATGATAAAGCAGTTTTAAAGAATTTTTTAAAAAGTATGAGCAAGAAATCAGCAAATGACTTCAAAATGCAACCAACAAGAGATAACCAACATTGACTCTGGAGGACATCATTCCAGACATCCCTGTGCATAGATAGATAGGTTGGAAGTATGTAAAGCTACTTAGGTGGATAAAATGTTAGCTAACTAATTACAGATCATAACGCTTTTTCAAATAAAACATTACATAATTTCACTTGAATGTAACTAAAGAAAAATAAGCTGAAGTGAAACTGAAGAAATTTCTGAAATTTAGATCATGTTTCTTTCTTTCTCCACACCAGTGATAGTATTTCCTCAAATATCTAAGTTACATTAAGCAAAAACTTAATGAAATCAAGTAAGTTAGTTTCATTTTTTCCCTTTTAATATACATCTTTCAATTTTTCAGGCAATGCTAATTAAAAATAACCTCCTACTATAAAAGAAAAAGTGTTTTTTTGAGAAATCTCCATGCTGTTTTCCACAATAATATTGATATTGAGCATCTTTTCATGTGCCTGTTGGCCATCTGCATTCCCTCCTTGGAAAAAATGTCTATTCAGGTTTTCTGCCCATTTTTAAGTCAGGTTATTTGTTTTTTTGATGTTGAGTTGTACAAGCTATTTATGTATTTTGGGTATTAACCTTTTGCAAATATTTTCTCCTGTTAAAAATAGAACTATTATATGACCCAGCAATTTCACTCCTGAGTATTTATTCAAAGAAAAAAACAACAACAAAATAATTAATGCCAATTCAAAAAGATGAATGCATCCCAATGTTCATAGCATCAGTATTTACAATTGCCAAGATATGGAAGAAACCTAAGTGTCCATAAGAGATGAATGGATGAAGATGTGACGTGCACACACGTGCACGCACACACATACACATACTGCGTGGAATACTACTCAGCCATAAAAAGAATGACATTTTGCCATTTGCAGCAGCATGAATGGACTTGGAGGGCATCACGCTAAGTCAGAAGTCAGACAAAGGCAAATACTGTATGATGTCTCTTACTTGAGGAATCGAAAGCATACAACAAACTTATGAACATAACAAAAGAAGCAGCAGACTCACAGATAGAGATCAAACTAGTGCTTTCTAGTGGAGAGAGGGAAGGAAGGAAGGGCAATATGGGGTAAGGAATTAAAATGTACAAGCTGTTAGATATAAAATAAGATTCAAGGATATATTGTACAACACAGGGAATGTAGCCAATATTTATAATAAATGGAGTACAACCTTAAAAAATTATAAACCACTATATTGTACACTTGTAACATATAATATTGTACATCAATTATATTTCAATAAAATAAAAAAGGTAAATGATTCATCCTCTGATGAATCATTTCTCCTTTTTCCTATCTCCTTTCCTTTGCCCTGATTTTTGTTTCTTTAATAATTTTAAATTTAAAGTGATTGATAACATGTTCTGTTCAGCAATCAAAACTTTTGCTGTTGGGCTGTTGTTTATTCTTATTTAAATGACTATAACCCTTGTAGTTTGTTCTTTGAACTATGTCTTCACATTACAGGGGTGGGTGTCTGTGTGTTTTAATAAATTTATTTTGAGATTTGATTAATCTTCCAGCGTATTTTCCAAAAGGGCTCAAATAGTTCCTTAATTCTTTCATGTTTCAGAATATCTTCAGTTTTAATATTCTTAAGTTATGTTTACTTCTTTACTCAGGACTTTGTGGGCGTTCGTCTGGTTTCTTCTGGAAGAATATGGTTGTGGTGAAGTCTGAGATGACCTGGAGCCCACCTCACCCCCTTCTCATCTGCTTGGAAAAAAATCTTCCTCTATAGACAATGTTGATCTGAATAAGTTCAGTGCCTCCTTGTATATTGCACTGTTTTTTTTTTCTAATACATTAATTTCTTGTGATTTGCAGATTTAGTATTTTCTAATATCTCAAATGTATATGAAATGACATCTCTGAAACAATCCTGTTTTTTGGTTACTCTCTTTAAGAAATACGAGTGATCTTTATGTGGGACAGCTTTGAAGTCTTTATTTATCATCATCTGTAATTGATTTATTCATTTATCTTTTCCTTTTTCATCAGTGTGAGGCTCTAAAGCCTTTTCTTTTTGCTGTTGTTTGAACTTTCAATTGCACCTAGCCTGTTCTCCACTGGTTTACATTTATTTATTTGATTTGTACAGATGCTGCTTTGACCCTCAAGTGTTTCCTTAACCTGGTAATCTGCCGTTTTATCCCAGCATATTGCTTCATCATCTTGTTTTCGAGTCTTGTATAAATGACTTCACGCTGAGCTTTTTATTGTTCTTTTGCAGATTGTCTTTCCTTCCCCTTTTGTGTTCTAGAATGCTTGCATAGTTGAAATGCCATTTTCCTCCCTTTTTTTCTCATGCTTAGCATGGAGTGCTCTGTCCAGAACTTCTCTTTGCTCTGATCCAGTGTGGAAAGACGCGATTGTTCCTTTTTGACTTCATTTACGATCGGGTGGTCTTGTCACTTTTATACATTGACTGATTTTCGGCTGTGCTTGGTCTTCGTTGCTGTGCTCGGGCTTTTCTCTTGTTGCGGTGAGTGGGGGCTCCTCTGTAGCTGTGCACCGGTGTGTCACTGCGGTGGCTTCTCTTGTTGTGAAGCATGGGCTCCAGGTGTGTGGTCTTCAGCAGTTGCGGCATGTGGGCTCAATAATTGTGTCTCCTGGCCTCTGGAGTGCCTGCTCGATAGTTGTGGTGCTTGGGCTTAGTTGCCCCATGGCATGTGAAATCTTCCTGGCCTAGGGATTGAACCTGTGTCCCCTGCATTGGCAGGCAGATTCTTATCTACTGTACCACCAGGGAAGTCCTGTCTTGTTACTTTGAGTTAAATTGATTGGGCTGGATGTTTCTTTTTGAACACGCTTCTGGAATCTGGGGATACAGGGCATGCGGTGAGAGCTCGGCTCGAGCTGCTGGTTGACCCAACATGGGTTTTTTCTAGAATCTCACAAAATACCCTGGACTGGGGCCCACCTCCAGACATTTAGATGTCCCCCCATTCATCCCACCATCTCAGCATGAAGCCACAGAAAAAGCTGGTTCCCGGTGATTCTTCCTGTTTATGCTGAGTCCTCTGCACCTCATCAGTATTTTATTTTCATTGTAGGCGTGATAACATTTGTTCAACCTTATTTATCATATTGTGTCACTGCCCTGCTCAAAGTTCTCCCAAGGCTCCCATCTCACTTGCTTAAAGCTATTTGTATTGTTTAGTCTCTCAGTTGTGTCCGACTCTTTGGGACCCCGTGGACTGCAGTATGCCAGACTTCCCTGTCCTTCACCATCTCCCTATCTCAGTCACTCAAAGCCACAGTCTTCCAATTTTTACTGGACCCTTGGTGTGATGGCCTCTGGCACTACCATCCTATCCCTTGCCTCCCTTGACTTAAACCACAGTGGCTCCCTTGCTGAGCCTCAAGTGTGCCAGGTTTCACATCTTCCTTAAGAAGCTCCCAGCAGGGGTTCTCCCTGCCTAGCTGGCTCTCTCCCAGACAGCCTCATGACTTCCCCTTCCATCCCTCAAGTCTCGGCTTAGATGTCGGGATGTCAGTGAGGTCTTTCTTAAAGATGCCCTTTCATATGGCCAGTAACCGGGTGCTCCATCCTCCTTCTCTAACTATGGGGCTCAGCCACCTTGCCCAGGAAGAAGCATGTGGGTCTCTAGGTGAGAGAGAGCTTCCTTCTGCAGATTGCATGACTGGCTGTGAGACATGAGACTCCACAGACCCAGCCCGGGCCACTTGGCAGAGAGGCTGAGAGCCCATGGCTGGGACAGCCTGCAGAGGCTGAGGTGCTGAGTGAAAACTAAACTTGCAGTTTGAAAGCTTCTGTGAAGAAATTTACAAAATAAAATAATTCAAACTGAACTAAAACGTTGCCACCTTTTTTTTTTCTCTTCCTCTGTGAATACATTTTTAACCAGACTGTGTAGAAGAGAGAAGGACAGACCACCATGGACGTCAGTTTGGGGATATACATATTTTTGCCTCTTTACAGTAACAGGTGCTTGGAAATTGAAAAAGTTCAAAGTAAACTGCTGCTGAGTTCTGATTCAAAGTGGTAGCTGGCTGAGAAGCTAGCAAGAAGCTGAGCATTTCAGTTCAGTTGAGCCATTCAGCTGAATGAAGCTGAGCCATTCAGTTCTTCTTGTTAAAACCATAGGTGAGAAGGAAAGCTAAGACTGAATGAATATAAGTATGGACATCAAGCAGGGAAAAAGGGAGTGAGATGAATTGCGAGATTGAGATTGCCATATATACACACTCCGTGGTGGTTCAGATGGTAAAGAATTTGCGGGCAATGGCAATGCAGTGATTATACCCTGGGTCAGGAAGATCCCCTGGAGAAGGGAATGCCTACCCACTCCAGTATTCTTGTCTGGAGAATCCCATGGACAGAGGAGCCTGGTGGGTTACAGTCCATGGGATCGCAGAGTCGGACACGACTGAGCGACTAACGCTTTCACTTTCACTATGCAAACAATAACCAATGAGGACCTATTGTATAGCGCAGGGAACTGTAGAGTGCTCTGTGGTGACCTAAATGGGAAGGAAATCCAAAAAAGAGGGAATATATGTATACGAATAGTTCATTCACTTTGTTGTACAGCAAACACTAACACAACATTGTGAAGCAACGTTGTGTGTGTGCACACGCATGCTCAGTAGTGTCTGACACTTTGTGAGTCAGACAGGATTGAGTGACTGAACAACAACAACAGAACACCACCTGGGAAGGCCAGCCTTAAAAAAAAAAAAAAGACAGCCTGAGGACAGAAGGTAGAACAGTTCGCAGTGTTTATGGAGAATATGGATCTGGATTGGGGACCAGCTGTCTGAACTCTAGCATGCAGCACTTTGTTGCTTTCCTTCATGAAAAAATTCTACTTTGGAGATTTTAGAAGTATTCAGATCAGATCAGATCAGTCGCTCAGTCGTGTCCGACTCTTTGCGACCCCATGAATCGCAGCATGCCAGGCCTCCCTGTCCGTCACCAACTCCCGGAGTTCACTCAGACTCACGTCCATCGAGTCAGTGATGCCATCCAACCATCTCATCCTCTGCCGTCCCCTTCTCCTCCTGCCCCCAATCCCTCCCAGCATCAGAGTCTTTTCCAATGAGTCAACTCTTCTCATGAGCTGGCCAAAGTACTGGGGTTTCAGCTTTAGCATCATTCCCTCCAAAGAAATCCCAGGGCTGATCTCCTTCAGAATGGACTGGTTGGATCTCCTTGCAGTCCAAGGGACTCTCAAGAGTCTTCTCCAACACCACAGTTCAAAAGCATCAATTCTTCGGCGCTCAGCCTTCTTCACAGTCCAACTCTCACATCCATACATGACCACAGGAAAAACCATAGCCTTGACTAGACGAACCTTTGTTGGCAAAGTAATATCTTTGCTTTTGAATATGCTATCTAGGTTGGTCATAACTTTCCTTCCAAGGAGTAAGCATCTTTTAATTTCATGGCTACAGTCACCATCTGTAGTGATTTTGGAGCCCAGAAAAATGAAGTCTGACACTGTTTCCACTGTTTCCCCATCTATTTCCCATGAAGTGGTGGGACCGGATGCCTTTTCTCCTATTTTGCCCAGTTTAGGTAGGAACTAGGAAATGCTGGAAATCACAGGAATGGAGTCATAGGAATGCTGGAGTCACAGGAAATGCTGGACAAAAAACAGGGAGAGATGGAAGTAGCCACGGGGAGGCAAGGGACCCTGCGAAAGCCTGGAAGGAGCTACCTAGTCGTGGAGTCTTGGGCGGCCTCCGCCTGGCAGGAGTGGGGAGCTTGTTCTGTCCTGCACAGGCTTTGAGAACCAGAGGCTGGACTGGAGGCTGAGCATGAGGAAAGCATATTCAATGTCCCTCATGGCAGATGAGAGACAGGTATGAAGCAGGATGTGGACAAAACCTGTGAACATAAATTGTGGATTGGAGAAGAGCATTTGACCCCCAGGGCATGCATGGAGCAAACACTGTTTTAGATATATTTAATTTATTTATTTGGCTGCACTGGGTGTTAGTTGGGGCACACGGGGTCTCCCATCTTCCTTGGGGCATGCAGGATCTTTAGCTATGGCGTGATAAGAACTCTTAGTTGTGGTATGTGGGATCTAGTGCCCTGACCAGGGCTGGAACTCAGAAGCCTGCACTGGAAGTGCAGAGTCTTAGCCACTGGGCCACCAGGGAAGTCCCGCAAATCACTCTTCCTGGCTTTAACAAACACTGGCAAACCAACCTGGTCCTATCTGAGGATAAGTAAAACCAACAATATCATTATCAACAAAAGAAGGGGAGATTGAAAAATCTTGCCACAGGAGGGTGGATCAGGTGGGAGGACTAAGGCAGAGAAATCCAGAGAGCAGTTTATGGTAGAATCCAGATGGTCATTTCAGAAAACTATAAGAGGCTCGCACAATCTGCCTGAAGGTCTCTCTGAAACAGAAGCAGCGGTGTCTGGACAAAGGATCTGGAGGGGAAAAGGCAAAACAATTATACCGAGGAATGATGATGGGAGGAAGCAAGAAAAATATATGTGCTTAATGGCTGGAATGAAGTCCCTGTGAGAGGCAAGGAAGGGCAGTATCGCTATTTCCTGCTGCATGAAAGTTTACCATGGGTGTGGAGGACGTATCTGAGAAAGTCCCTCAGAATTTAGGAAAAAGGAGACACAGTGTTGCAAGGACGAGAGTGACGATAAGGGAGATTTCAGAGATGTCGGCCAGAAAATGTACAGCTGTGTGACACCAGTGTGTTTGGGTGCTCAGTTGCGTCCGACTCTTTTGTGACCCCATGGACTGTAGCCCACCAGGCTCCTCTGTCCATGGGATTGCCCAGGCAAGCATATTGGAGTGGGTTGCCATTTCTTCCTCCAGGGGATCTTCCCGACTAAGGGACGGAACCCTCGTCTCTTGCATCTCCTGTACTGGCGGGCAGATTCCTTGCCACTGTACCACTTAGGACACCACTATTGCTAAACAAAAGGGAGAGAAAGCCCACAGGAGGCAGGAGCAAGTCACCCTGATTCAGGAAATGGCAACCCACTCCAATATTCTTGCCTGCAAAACTCCACCAACAGAGGAGCCTGGCAGGCCACAGTCTGTGGGGTTGCAAAAGAGTCAGACAGGACTGATCCACTGACCACGACCATGGCAGAGTTTCAAAAAGAAAAGAATGTGATCCTGAAATGCTCCATATATGTCCCAGTGAACATTGATGTATGTATTGAACAGCACGCTATCACTGGACGTGCCAAGGAGATAAAAATATATTATTTGCAATCCCTCCTTGAAAACCTTCTTAAGACATGTTTGCAAACTGAGCAATAAAGCACAGCTAAGAGCTTGTCAACCATATAGGACTCTCGGTGAGCAGTGATAGCAATTAAAGAAGAGATGAGCTTCAGTGTCACCATTGTGGTTATAAAATTGAATTAAAGTCAGACATTCATTCAGGAAACAAAATGCTTATAATATATAAAATAATAGTGTCATAGCCATGATCTGGATCCCAAAACTTCAGAGAATTATTTTAAAAGACTGGGAAGCACATGAGACAGTGTGGGGAGAAAAATAATAAAAAATAAAGTGCTGAACTCATTGTCTTACAGGGGCCCTATGAATTTGTATCACTGTAATGTGTTTCTAGATTTTAGTTTTCTTTATGTGGATGTGTGTGTGTTAGTAGCTCAGTCGTGTCCGACTCTTTGTGACCCCACGAACTGTAGCCTGCTAGGCTTCTCTGTCCGTGGGATTCTCCAGGCAAGAATACTGAGTGGGTTGCCATCCCCTTCTCCATTAGTTTTCTTTAGGTCTACCTATATTTTTTATTTTTCTAATACAAATAAGTATTGACTTGATTAACAAAGAAACAGCAGAAGCTAAAGAAGATATCAAAAAATAAACCTCCCTGAGATGAATTTGACCTGAAGTTTTGAATATCTACATAAGCTCTAGTCTCAGAAGAGCCCTCTCTGTCTTTCATGTCTTTGGGAAAATGATGCAGACAGAGGCCAGGTTGGAGGTGGCACCCTACTGTGGCTAATGTCACTGACAATGGCGAGATATTTTCTTGGGATGAAGGGGGAAAGAAGGGTAGCGAGATGAGGTCCAGCTTCTCCAGTCTTGCAAAGCTAAGGCTGTTTCAACCTCCAGGTAACCCAGGAATGCCCCATGGAATTCAGAATTCACTTATAGTAGAAGAATGAAGCTTTCACTATTTTCTTTTGAGGAGAGCAGTGGGTGTTGACCTCAGAAATATTATTTTACCTTTCTTGGCCTTTGCTTCCTCATCTGGAAAGTAGGGGTAATAGGTTTATCTCAAAGGTCCCTTAAAGGATTCAACGCATCAGGGGCATAAAGCATCTAACGTAGCAAGAGAAACTGTAGGTGCTTCCCTGATGTCTCCCCTTATCTTCCCAGGACTGCAAAGTTTCTGTCAATCTAAACTTTGAGGGAAAGATGAAAGATGAGCTGCCAGTGGGCTGGTGCTCTGGAGAGTTCCAACGTGTCTTTGGGAAGGTTAGGTCGGGGCTATCAGGGAAATGGAGTTTAAGGTCAAGGTAGAGAGGCTAGCTCTGACACCCACTTGAAGTCAACAGTTTCTTTCTCTTGACACAACGACTCCAAAGTGCCTACGAACTCTGTTCTGAGATTTCAAAGGAATACTTCCCACTTACATTTCCATTGAGGAAGGTATTGCTGTTTGATTCAGTAACTCTCATTCTTAACTCTCTTTCTGTGGAAAAGTTGCTTGCAATGATCCATCTTGAACACAGGAGGCTGAGAAACTTGGGCTATTTATAGCCACCTCTTCTTCTGGTTGCAAAAGATGAACACTTCTTGGGAAGGTGGTACTTCCCTTATTCAGGCTCTTGCAGCCTAGAAAGGGAAACTCCTTTGATGAATCATTGACCAAGGCCAGGGCTTGGCCAACTCTGGTCTTTCAAAACCTTGTCTCTGGCATTGCATTCTCTAGGAAGTCTTCTTGAATCTCCTCTAAAGTTGGGTTATTAAAACCAACCCCACCTTGTTCCCTGCTTCCTTCTACATCCTCCTCTGCTTGGGAGAAGCTAGTCTGACAGTACATTCCCTCGGTTTCTGCTCGCAGGGGTTAAGGTTAGATTCTGCTAGGCAGAGGTGCCAGTTTGGTGTTTTGAAGGCCGAGGAGAAGGAGAAGTTTTTATTTTATGTAGCAGCTGTCCTGTCCAGGAGTAAGTGTCAATACATATGGGATGTTGCCATTGGCTTCCTCTCACTCATTCTGTTGAGAATTCACTTCAGCACTACTTCCTGCATTCTAGTCTTTGCAAATTTTGACTGTAGCGCATCCCACCATTGTTCCAACTTTCAATTCATGGTGTTAAGTCTCTTTCTACTTGAAATATCTGGCAAGCCTCCTGTCTTCCATTTCAAACTTGGAAACACCCAGACCAAATTAAGCACTCTGTTCTTGGCAGGCTTTGAGCACCTTGGACTCTTATTGCCCAGATCAACAACTCGGAGGTTGAGTCTATGGACTGTGGAGTAAAGCCACAATTTTCAGTGTTTTCAGCTGCAGAGACCCTCGAAAGATTCTTTAAAAAGAAACCTAATTGGAAAAAGAACTTGTACAAGAATGCTGCTGCTGCTAAGTCACTTCAGTCGTGTCCGACTCTGTGCGACCCCATAGACAGCAGCCCAACAGGCTCCCCCGTCCCTGGGATTCTCCAGGCAAGAACACTGGAGTGGGTTGCCATTTCTTTCTCCAATGCATGAAAGTGAAAAGTGAAAGTGAAGTCACTCTGTTGTGCCCGACTCTTAGCAACCCCATGGACTGCAGCCTTCCAGGCTCCTCTGTCCATGGGATTTTCCAGGCAAGAGTACTGGAGTGGGGTGCCATTGAATAGATACATGTAAATGCATAACTGAATCACTTTATTGTACACCTCAAACTAACACAACATTGTTAAACAACTAGACTCCAAATTAGAAGTTTAAAATATATATATTCATGATAAAGAAGACATGCTGATTTTTCCCTCTCTTTATGTTGATCAAATAAAAATATTTTAATTTGCTAAAAAACTGTGAGGGTGGGGCTTCCCTGGCAGTCCAGTTAAGGTTAAGCCTGGTTAAGACATGCTTCCACTGCAGGGGGCACACATTCAACCCTGGTTGGGGAACTCAGATCCTACATGCCACATGGCATGGCCAAAAAAAAAAATCTAAAAAATTGTGAGGGCAAATCAAGAGCCTCCACAGCTAATTCTGATATAAAAGTTTTCATCAGTATTTGTAGCATTAACAGATAGTATGAGTATCGAATGAGGACCTAAACCCATGAAATCAATAGTAGTAAATTTTCAGACTCTGATGAGTCATTTCAATATCATAGGGTTAACCACTCAGATAGGCTGCAACTCTTAGCTATTGGCGCCTTAGAGTGTTGGTTTTTTCTTGATTAGGATACAACACATTTATCTACTAGTGGAAAACTAATAAGTTTCCCAACCGCCTGCCACTTGACAACCACACTTTTCTGATTTTGCAGAACTTGACAGTGCTCACTAGCATAAAGAGAAGTGGAAAGAATTTGGTAAATGATGACCCCTAGTCTGCTTTAGAATATAAGGTCCTACTTCTTTTAGCTGGTCTTGCCATTTTACATCACTTCATCTTGGAGCACTGGGGCAGAAAATGACAGGTGTACTTCAGACAAAATACCACATATATCCTTCAGTAGGAGCAGGCAAACTTTTTCTGCCTATAGGTGGATTACAAGACCCTCTTTGCAGACACTTACTCAGGCAATGCATATTCTGCTCAAAATTACATTTTTGACTCCTTACTCCAGCCATCCACACTCTTCAATGGAGGAAGACCCCCTGTTTCTGATTATTCAGGCTCCTTATAAGCCCCTCACTCACACAGACTGAGCACTTGAGCATATGGGCCTAACTGGGGGATGTACAATACTTGCCTGCTTGATATATGCCAACACACTGATATATATGGGGCTTCCCAGGTGGCTCAGTGGTAAAGAATCTGCCTGCCAATGCATGAGATGCAAGAGACATGGATTTAATCCCTGGGTCAGAAAGATACCCTGGAGAAGGAAATGGCAACCCACTCCAGTATTCTCACCTGGAGAATCCCATGGACAGAGGAGTCCGGTGGGCTACAGCCCATGTGGTCACAAAGAGTTGAACACAACTGAGTGACTGAACATACTCACACACACAGACTCACACACACAGAGGTATATGTCCTCTTGACCTTTCCCATATATACTGTAATTGTATTTTTCTCTTTCTCCTTTTCTCTTTTTCTTTCCCCCCATTTTAATCAGTTTTATCTGTGTAGTTCATTAGTGTTAAGGATATTCACATTCAGTCCAGTTCAGTTCAGTCGCTCAGTCATGTCCGACTCTTTGCGACCCCATGAATCGCAGCACACCAGGCCTCCCTGTCCATCACCACCTCCCGGAGTTCACTCAGACTCACGTCCATCGAGTCAGTGATGCCATCCAGCCATCTCATCCCCCGTCGTCCCCTTCTCCTCCTGCCCCCAATCCCTCCCAGCATCAGAGTCTTTTCCAATGAGTCAACTCTTTGCATGAGGTGGCCAAAGTACTGGAGTTTCAGCTTTAGCATCATTCCTTCCAAAGAACACCTAGGGCTGATCTCCTTCAGAATGGACTGGTTGGATCTCCTTGCAGTCCAAGGGACTCTCAAGAGTCTTCTCCAGCACCATAGTTCAAAAGCATCAACTCTGCAGTGCTCAGCCTTCTTCACAGTCCAATTCTCACATCCATACATGACCACAGGAAAAACCATTGTGCAACTAATCTCCAGATCTTTTTTCATCTTGTAAGACTGAAACTCTGCACTCACTAAACACTAACTCCCTCTGCCCCCCTCCTCCCAGGCTCTGGGACCTACCATTCTACTTTCTGTTTCTGTGAATCTACTTTAGATAACTCTTACAAATGGAATCATACTGCATTTGTCTTGTTGTGACTGGCTTATTTCATTTAGCATAATTTCTTCAGGGTTCATCCACATTGTAGCATGTATCAGAATTTCCTTCTTTCTTAAGACTGAATAATATTCCATTGTATGTATGGACCATGTCAACCACTGATTGACACTAGGGTTGCTGCTACCTTTTAGCTATTGCAAATAGTGCTATCACGAGATATGCACGTCTCTTTGAGGTCCTGCTTTCAGTTCTTTTGGGTATATACTCAGAAGTGGAATTGATCACAACAGCTTTCCAACAAACCACAACCTGTCACAGAAGTGTTTATTTCAATGATGTTCATGTAAAATAAACTTTAGAATTGGTTGGCCCCAAAAATAGGACATCAAAAGCATAGGCAACAAAAATGAGGGAAAGCCATTTTTTGAACTTCTAAAATAGAAAAGCTTGGCCTCTGATAGCCAGGTATATGGGATATGTTGTTTCACAATTCAGGTATGAGTAATGTCTACCTTTATAAGGTCAAAAATAGATTATCATTCAGGGCCTTCATGAAGACAGACAGCATGTTGACAGAAATATTTTCATGCTCTAAGACTGACACATCTGGTCTCCAATGTAAGAAGAAATTATTTCAGCAACAATAAATAGTTTTCAATGTAAAGCTCAAAAATTTTATACTTATATCTTTATATTTTTGAGGAATCCCTATATTGTTTTCCACTTCCATTTGACATCCCATCAACAGTTGTAATTTCTCTGTACTGCCAGTTTCCTTACCAACACTTTCTGGTGCGTGTGTTTTAAAAGCAGCCATCCTAATGGGTATGATGCGGCTTTTCAGTTCTTATAATGAAAAAAAATGAAATCACACAATCTGGGAATCTACATTTTCCCCTTTAATATCATGAATATACTTTAAAGTCAACAAATATTCGTTTGCAATAGAATTGCCATTGTCTGCATAGCTTTCTGTTCCATCACTTGCTTTCTCTGTAGCGTTGGCCAGGTTACTCAACCTTTCCCTGCCTCCCTTGTAGGATTAAATGCAAAGAACCTAAAACAGCACATCTCAATACATGTTAGCTATGATTATCAACGCTTTCATTATTGTTTGCCCACTGCATTGATGGACGTAAATAATTCCTTATTGACTTTCAGATTAGTTTTGCATTTTTATTAATTTTTTTACTTACATGGACATGAGCTACATAGCTGCAGTAACTTCTTTAAAAAAAAACCATGCAAACAGGTCCCCCTTTTCAGGAATCAGTTGACCAAAGGAGAAATTCCACCCCAGCTGAGACCTAGCCTCTATTCTTGGCTTCCTCAGAACACTATTTAGTCACGTAGAGCAGGCCTCCCCACCCCTTTCAGAAATACATTGCTCTGGCCTTGGTTTTTAAACAAGTCCTCTCATAACTCATTGCTGAGGTATCTCACCTGCAGATCTGTGGACCTGAAGTTTTTCTAGGGGCTCGGCACAATGATGCATGGCTCAGAGAAAGTTTAGTCAAATATTTACATGGAGGAATGTGGCACTTCCTACCCTGGCACTCTGATTACCATCAGAGTCTTATCTTTCCCCATAAAAGGAAGTGTGGACATGTATTAAGTTGTCAACACTAGCGAAATACAAGGTCTAGCATAGAGGGCCTGCCTGGGAGACTTCTTGAGGTCCTAATAACATCTGAGGGTGAGAAGGAGATTCAGCTGGAAGAGGGAGGTTGCGGGGTTTCTGAGGCTGGGAAGTCTATGAGGTCAGGTCTACTTTGATGGACAGTGATCTGCCTTCTCTTTAACTCAGTTTTTTTTTTTAATGTTTTAATTGGAGGATTATTATGTTGCAACATTGTGCTGTTTTTTGCCATACAATACCATGAATCAGCCATAAGTGAAATATGCCTCCTCCCTCTTGAACCTCCCCCCGACCCCACCTCATCCCACCCCTCTAGGTTATCACAGAGCTCTGGGTTGAGCTCCTTGTGTTATACAGCGACTTCCCACTAGCTACTTTACAGATGGTACTGTAAATGTTTCAGTGCTACTCTCAATTTGTCTCACCCTCCCATTCCTCCACAGTGTCCACAAGTCAGTTCTTTAGGTTTGCATCTCTATTCATACCCTGCAAATAGGTTCATTGGTACCATTTTTCTAGATTCCATATGTATGTGTTCATATACGATATTTTCTATTTCCAACTTACTTCATTCTGTGTAACAGGCTCTAGGTTTATCCATCTCGCGTGAACTGACACAAAGTCGTTACATTCTATGGCTGAAACTCAGGGCTTTTGAATGGTCAATAGACTGCATTGTTATCATCAAAGGGAGGAAACTGCTAATGACCAAGATGGATCTCCATCTCAAGCATCTTGGTGATAGAAACACACATCAGAGAAGCCTTCTCTGAAATGAAGCTGAGCATTACGTGGGGAGAACTTGAGCTTAGAGGCAAGACAGAACTGAGTTGAAATTCTGCCTCTGACACTAGATTGAGCAGGTAACCAAACCTCTCTGAGTCCCTGTCTTCTTGTCTGTCAGCTAAAGACAGCATGCCCTACCATACAGGTTTCGCATAAAGATTAAATTAGATCACATATCTAAAGTTCCAGCATGATGGTTTGCTACAGAAGATAAAGAGTGACCATACCAAACTGATAAATTCCCAGCTAAATGCAGAGAAACTGATGGTTTTGAATTTGGGGAACGCAGTAACATGGAAAAACTCCTGCCTTTTATTGGCTTTTTTCTTAATATTAAAAATAGGACTTCTAGGAGCTGAAAAACTCCCAGTGGGAAAGTATTAGTTTAGACCAACATCATCACACACGAGCCTCACTATGAAATACTTATTTTAGCCCGAACTTTAACACATCACCATGTTTCTTCTGTGGGGTGTCAGCATCATCCCAATACACTTGGAATAATTCATTCATCCATCCATTCATTCTACCAACAATTACTTAGGGTTTACTGCCTCTCGGAAGCTGTTACAGGCACTGAAGATCCCAAGTTGGAGGAGATCCAGTCCCTGCCTTTGGATGACCCTAGCCTAGTGGAAGAGGGAAAACTCTAAATCAACACTTTTGTGTTATAAACTGACAATCTGAACAATAGGCACAGTTATAAAGGTATCGATGGGGGTAGCAGACAGTGGAGTTTTAGAATTGGAAGGAAATATAAAAGCTGATCATCCAAACCCTACTGATGCAAGGAGTCTGCCAAAGTGATCTTCAATCTCTGGGGGTTCATGACCCACCTGCACTCCCAGCCTTGGGCAGCCTTTGGGCAGCTGTGACAGTCTGAAAGTTTTTCCGAAAGTTGAATCAGTATTTGTCTCCTGGGAACTGTCACACAGCTCTGTGGAGTTAATCCCCTTTTTTCACATGACAAGCCTTTAGATACTGGAAGTCAGCTCACAGGTGACAGGCCAGCAGAGATAATTTTAGCCTCGCGTGGCCCAGGGGAATACTGGGCTATCCTGGGATGCATCTGACTTCAAGAAGGGATTCTGTCTGACATTGAGGACATATTGAGACTGTCTCATTTTGGATTTTAATGACTAACCTTAATAATTTCACTGGAATTTAGAAAGTACTTTAGTATTCATTATTTTGCTATGTCCTCACATCAACCTGGTGAGATGGTTCAGAATGATTTATTATACAAGACTCTGAGAGGTGGCACGCGCAAGGTCACACTGATAACGTCTGGTTGAGTTGGGACCCAAATCTTGAGATCCTGAATGTAGAACAAATGCCACCCTAGTGTCTTCTCCCTTCAATGCTAGCTGTCCTGCATTCAGTTAGTCCTGCCCACAGTTTACTAAAATATTCACCCCATAGTATCACTCCCTTTGCAAAAGTCCTCAGCAATTCCTCTTACATTCCAGTGTTAACCTCCAAGCCCTTAGAATGGCATTCAAGGCTCTCAAAATTGTCTACTTGCTGGGAGTTTCAGGGATGGTGGGGTGGATGGATGAAATCCGAGTAGACACTGTCAGTACAGTGATAGTCCAAAGAGAAGTAAGTACACAGGTTATTTTGAGAATACAGAGGAGCAAGGTGAAGGTCATGGGGGCTTCTGGGAGTTGGGGATGTCTGCGATGGACTTGAAATACATGCAACAGGTCAACAGAAGCCAAGAGGATGTGGCGGGGAGAAGCAGCTTGGCAGCCGTGTGCAGGACACCATACAAGTCTCAGAGAAGGAAGAGGCTATCTTGGAGGCAGAGCCAGTTCCCGTCAGCTGTCACATTCAGGGAATTGGATTTTATATTGCAAACCGTGATGCACCCAATTGGATTAAAGCAGGCCAGTTGCAGCTGCATTTGGGATTGGCATTTGAGGGCCAGTCCTTTGGTGGCCCTGGTGAGGAGGGTGGACTGGAGCCAGAAGTTGGGGTGGGTGAGTGGGAGCCAGTCTGGCTAAAGATGAAGTAAGTGAATGTCATCATGAATCAGGGGAGTGAAGATAAAGGACAGTAGAGGTCATCCCAGGAAAAGGAAGGATTTTCACATATTTTAGGAGGGAAAACCAAAAATTTCTGATGACTGGGTGCTTGTGGTGATGGATCAAGGAGAGGGAGAAGTCAGGCTACTCATATTTCTTGGGAACTCCTAGATTGGGAGGAAGATAATGATCTTATTGCCACACTTATCCTAGACTCAAGGAGGTGTTGCAGGAAGGAGGTGTGCAGTACCTATTAGTAGGTACGTTGATTTCTTTGGGCTGATCTAAAAATAGAGACTGCCCCCTCATGTTGGTGGGGTGACCCCAGTGGCTGGCTATTCCTTTATACCCATTGCCTCTCTTTCCTGGGGCTGCCTTCTTTTGTTTAGGACTTCCCACGGTTAGGTGAGGCCTTGCAACAGGACTCTGATAGTCCAGCCTTGTCCTTGCCATACTCGGCCACATTTTGTCCTCTCCACCAACTTGATGCAGAACATGATGGAGACTTGACAGGGAATGAAGGTCCCTCTCTGCTGTGCAGAGGAGAGCTGGCCATTAGCCAGGAACACCCATTTTAGACATGACTGAGCAAAAAAGTAAATTCCTATCATGTTTGAGCCATTGTGCATAGCATTTCTTTGTTACATTAGTGAGCCCCACCTAACCTAGGCTCCTTTCCTGTTTTTCCTAAGTCACCTGAATAGGAAAGCTAAATAGTTTAGCACAAAACTATTCATGTCAGTCACTGTACTCAGTAGATTTATGTGTATTACCTTATTCAATCCTGTAAGTGTTCTGAGATGTTTAAACACTCTTGTTTTGCAGAAGAAAGGAAAACTCCCTCAAATGTATTGCTTTGCTTAAGGTTATACTGTGTTTCCTTAGAGACATACACAAGACTGTGCAAAGCAGACTTTTTTCATGGTTTTTGAATTCTGTTTTCCTTTTAAGCTCTATTGAGATGTAATTGACATGTAACGTCGTGTACGTTTAAGGTGCCCAATGGGATGATTTACTGTGTGTGTATATTGTGAAACAATTGCTGCAGTAAGGTTGATAACACCTCCATCACCTCTACAGCTACCTTTCTCTGTATGGTAAGAACTTTCTAGATCTCTGTGTGTGTGCTCAGTCACTCAGTTGTGTCCAACTCTTTGCAACCCCATGAACTGTAGCCTGCCAGGCTCCTCTGTCCATGGGATTTTTCAGGCAAGAATACTGGAGTGGATTGCCATTTCCTCCTCCAGGAGGTCTTCCCAACCCAGGGATTGAACCTGCGTCTCTCGTGTCTCCTGTGTTGGCAGGCGAATTCTTTACCACTGAGCCACCTGGGAAGCCCTTTCAAGATCTGTTCTCCCAACTTCCAAGTAAACAACACAGTATTGTTACTTACAGTCATCACATTGCATATTACATCCTCAGAACTTATTCATCCTGTAACTGGAAGTTTGTACCCTTTGTACACTTACAGTTTCTTAGGAAATTCCCTGTCTCTGTGTCTCCAACCACACTTATAAAGCAAGATCATGATCCAGGAGAACAGAAAGTGAAGAGGAAGAGGAGGAGAAAAAGCTTAATAGCTTAATTCCTTCTTAAAGAAGGAATCCTTCTTTTGTTTAGGTCTGACTTCTGTAAATATCAGAAGCATTAAAGAGCATGTGCGTGGGATGAGCACATGTTCACAATGACTAGTGAGTGCTTCTGAAAGCAGTGCTGTCCTCCTGATGGCCTGGTTTTCATATCCTGTCCTTCCATGTTGGGTCTCTAGGCTTTAGTCACCCTGGTCTTCTTTCAGTTCCTCAAACAACTCATGCTCCTTCTTGACCCCATGGCTTTGCAAAGCGCTATTTCCTTTGCCTGGAATATCACTACCCCAATGCAATTGGTAAACTTGTACTCATCCTTCTGCTTTCCCCTTCTACATCACTTTCTCAGGGAAACCCTCCTTGACCCTGAGGTTACTGTATGTCCCTTGATAACTCTCTCATTGCATTCTAAGCTCCTGCAGGGCAGTCATCAGAATTTGATTACCTAATATCTTTTAACATCTAATTCTGCTTTATTGACTATGCCAAAGCCTTTGACTGTGTGGATCACAATAAACTGTGGCAAATTCTGAAAGAGATGGGAATACCAGACCACCTGACCTGCCTCTTGAGAAACCTATATGCAGGTCAGGAAGCAACAGTTAGAACTAGACATGGAACAACAGACTGGTTCCAAATAGGAAAAGGAGTATGTCAAGGCTGTATATTGTCACCCTGCTTATTTAACTTCTATGCAGAGTACATCATGAGAAACACTGGGTTGGATGAATCACAAGCTGGATTCAAGATTGCCAGGAGAAATATCAATCACCTCAGATATGCAGATGACACCACCCTTATGGCAGAAAGCATAGAAGAACTAAAGAGCCTCTTGATGAAAGTGAAAGATGAGAGTGAAAAAGTTGGCTTAAAGCTCAACATTCAGAAAACAAAGATCATGGCATCTGGTCCCATTACTTCACGGGAAATAGATGGGGAAACAGTGGAAACAGTGTCAAACTTTATTTTTTGGGGCTCCAAAATCACTGCAGATGGTGATTGCAGCCATGAAATTACCTTGGAAGGAAAGTTATGACCAACCTAGATAGCATATTAAAAAGCAGACATTACTTTGCCAACAAAGGTCCGTCTAGTCAAGGCTATGGTTTTTCCTGTGGTCATGTATGGATGTGAGAGTTGGGCTGTGAAGAAGGCTGAGCGCCGAAGAATTGATGCTTTTGGACTGTGGTGTTGTAGAAGACTCTTGAGAGTCCCTTGGACTTCAAGGAGATCCAACCAGTCCATTCTGAAGGAGATCAGCCCTGGGATTTCTTTGGAAGGAATGATGCTGAAGCTGAAACCCCAGTATTTTGGCCACCTGATGCGAAGAGTTGACTCATTAGAAAAGACTCTGATGCTGGGAGGGATTGGGGGCAGGAGGAGAAGGGGACGACAGAGGATGAGACGGTTGGATGGCATCACCGACTCGATGGACGTGAGTCTGAGTGAACTCTGGGAGTTGGTGATGGACAGGGAGGCCTAGCGTGCTGCAATTCATGGGGTCGCAAAGAGTCAGACACGACTGAGCGACTGAACTGAACTGAACTGAATATCTTTTAGGGACTTCCCAGGTGGTGCCAGTGGTAAAGAGCCTGCATATCAATGTAGGAGAAACAAGGGATGCAGTTTCCATCCCTAGGTTGGGAAGAACCTCTGGAGAAGGAAATGGCAACCCACTCCAGTACTCTTGCCTAGGAAATCCCATGGACAGAGGAGCCTGGCGGGCTACAGTTCACGCGATCACAAAGAATCAGACACAAATGTGCACGCATGCACCAGCATGCACCAACTTCTTTTAGAATTCAGTGTCTGCTAGTCCATTCTTCCCAGCAGACTCTCAGCTCCATGAGGACAGAGATGGAGTCTACTGGGTTGGTTTCTCTATCCCCAGAATCTAGTAGAAGGCCAGGCACATAGCTTTCACTCCATAAATACTGGGTGAATGTGAAAAAGATATTTTTTTTTCTGAGTAGAATAATGAAAGAACAAACTTAAAGAAAAGCTACTCTTCCAAATGGCTTTCTGGGAAACATACTACACATGTTAAGTTCTGAAATGAATCAGGCTACTTGGTAACTTGAGACTGACTTAAATCTAAACCAAGTAAGGGACTGTTCCATTCCACAAGTGAGGAGGCAGAGTGCACAAAAGTGTGACACAGATCCCTGGGTCATGAGTCAATGGTGGGGGCCTCTCTTACTCTCAGCTGCCCCTGCTCACTTTAGGTACTTCGTATTGGATGTTGACTTTGATGAGGATTTGGGGGTCGAATGGCAGCAAGCCCTTGTCCCAAAGGAAAGGGAAAGAGCATCAAAGTTAAAACCCTGGCTTAGCTACTTTAGGTGCTCTAAGACCTTGGACCACTCTGAGCCTCCATTTCCTAAATTGTAAGGTGGAGAGAATCTTATTTTTCTAGAGTCTACCTGTAGGAATCTTGCAAGGCTCAAAGGTGCCATTGTAGGTGGAGAGACAAACACTTAGTAGGTGCTGCAAAAATTTTAACTGACGTCTAGTATTTTCCCAGCATTGGAGTTTCTTTCAGATGGCCAGGATGTGTTTCATGTGAACCAGTAAGTCAGCAGCTCCATTAATAAAGACGAGAATGACTTTTCCTTTCACTGGTGGGTAAAAGGCTGGCTTAATTCCTTTCCCAGTGACAGAGATCTGAAGACAATGATTTGATTCCCTGATCATGAACATGCCGCTTCTTCACAAAGTGTGAGAAGTTGAGCAAAGAGGAGTGCCCTGGTGGGGCCATGTTGCATGAAGCCTCTCTTTGAAAGAGCTTGTGTGTGTCCTATTCATGATTAGCAGACACGATGTGGTGAAGGAGTTTGTGTCTCCAGATTCAGACATTTCTGAGGACTTACTAAGTGCCAGGTACACCCTTGAAACACTTTTCACATGCTATTTTGTTCACTTCCTGCTTTATTTCTGTGATGAATTTATTATCCCTATTTTCAGGGTAAGGGAATTCAGATTCAAATCAATGATTTTGTCCTTGGTCACATATAGCAGAGTTGGTGTTTGGACCCTTGTGTGAAGCCAAATTGCATGCATTTCCAGATGTAGTTTGTTCTCTTCCTAGTGGGCTTCCCAGGTGAGTCAGTTGTAAAGAATCCACCTGCCAGTGCAGGAGATGCAGGAGACAAGGGTTTGATCCCTGGTTTGAGAAGATCCCCTATAGGAGGAAATGGCAACTCACTCCAGTACTCTTGCCTGGAAAATCCCATGGAACTGGGTGGGCTACAGTCCATGGGGTTGCAAAGAATCAGATATGACAACTTCTGAGCACGCATGCATACACTTCCTACTAAAGTGCATTCTGCGGAGAATGAAGACCAAAAATATGAATTGGAAAACCTCGTCTAGCTTTGTTATTAGTATTACTAACTATGAATAGCTCTTATTATCACCTGATAGCCTCGGAAACAACTGGTTTCCTTTGGAATGAAAGAACTTTCCATTTTCTTTTATAGAAGCTCAGTGGTTCTGATTTCTCTGTTTGATGGGGCACAAAAGCCCCTGGGTAGAAGGCTGCTTAGTGGAGTGGAAAAGGGTCAGACTGGGGACTGTTTCCAGCCCTGATTCTCCTTTGCATGACTTTGGGAAATTCATTCACAGTCTTCAAGCCTCATTTTTCTTCTGTGTGAAATGAGGACAATTATGTTGCTTGCTCGCCTACGTTTATGGGTTTTGTAAGGCTCTATCAAGATAATTGTTGCACAATGTTATGCAAAAGACCTCGTGTTATTATTCTAAGGCAGAGTCATCACTTTGTTCCCACTTTCACTTTGCCTACAGAATCTCTTGGCGTCCCACCCCGATGAGAATTTATGGCTCCCTGGATAGAACAGCAACATCTCGCTCCCTGTGACTTAAATGCATCCTGACGTGTTTCAGCTTTTGCGTACAGGAATGGTTTCTAGTTGGAGGAGACACAATTCTATTTTGAGGTTGTGGGCTCGAGTCGCCGCTAAATGCAGATTCATTTGCTTCCATTGACGTAAAGTGAATCCTTCATTTGCGGACAGCTCTGCTGCCCAAACCCAACCTGTGACTGCAGCCAGTGGCCTTATCTGGCAAGTCTTGTCACTGTCAGAATCAAAGCCAAATACGGCAGGGACTAGTAATTTCACTGAGGTGGTCTATCCTGTGACCACAGAAGTCTGCTTTGGGGGTTTCAGTCACCATCAGAGACCCTTGATGGGATAACAGCCCTTGAGTTCATTTTTGTTCTGGTTCATTATCTGGATAAGCTCCATAGCCAGCTCTCTTCTGCCTTATCTGAGGGGACAGAGCCAGCCATGAGTGAGTCATAGGATCTGGTCAATCACATTTCTATAATTTTATTAGAACGACTGGGTAGATTAGCTTTGTAAAACATGGAAAAGTGTCTTGGGCATTCATCAGAGTCTTCCACAATTCCTAGAATTATTTTGTGTTTTTTTTTTTTTTCACAGTAGCCTCTGTGGAAAGAGAGCAGGGAAGCCAGGAGACCTGAGTTACTGGTCCTAACCCTGGTAACTCCAGGGGTAACCTTGAGTATGGTCAGAATGCTTTTGGTCTTGGCTGGTGGTATGGACAAAGTTCCATAGAGCTTAGGGCTTGGCAAGAGAGGGGCAGAGAAAGTTTCTCTAGGGAGACATTGGAGACTAGGGTTTTAAATTATGAACTTGATTTCACCAAGCAGACAGAGACAAGGGCAAGGTGTTTCCAGTCAGAGAAAGCTGACTGAACAGAGTGATGCAAGATGAAAGTCGGTGAAGGGTCTCAGGAATGGGACATCTTTGATTGTGATGAGAAGGAAGGTTGTGCCGCAGAGCCTGGAGAGGTAGAGGGTGGAAGCCAGATCTGGACAATGGGCATCTCCCAAAGGCTGTTGAACATGGGGAGGCGGGAAGGGAATATGATTACGATTTCTTTCATTAAGCAGTCGACAGCCATGATAAGACTGAAGGAATCACTTGTTGCTCACATTAGCCCTGAACAGTATGTGAACCACCACTGATCTCCCCATTTAGCAGATGAGAAAGCTGAGCCTTGGAGAGATTAAATGCTCAAGGACACACTGCTCAAAGAATATAGAAGATAAAAATAATATTTCAGCATCATGATTCATACTTAAGCCTGACAGGATTCCATTGAGTTCCTATAAATGTCAGAGATTAGATAGCATTTGCTCTGAGGCATTATCAGGGTTTAGACATTCATCCAAGATTCTAGAATGGAAAGAGGCCAACACTGCTTCAGTAAAATTCAGAGTCATTAGCAGAGAGATCATTTGGCCTCTCTCTTAATCATTTCTTACTCAGAACCGTTTCCTTCTTTTCATTGGCTCTAGGGGAGGCTGGGACTTGTCTGAAGATGGCGGGACAACTAAAATTTTTGTAGCGTTTTCTGCATCAGCTCTGATAAGGCAGACTTCATTTATGGATGTTAATGCCACAGTGGAGGACTGAAAGATTCTGGGAGAGTGAAAGGAATTTTAGTCTTTGCAAATACAGTAGTCTGCCCTTATCCATAGAGGGGATACATTAGAGGACACTCAGTGGATGCCTGAAAGTATGGACAATAATGAACCATGTATATACCATGTTTTTTTCTCTATATACATGGCTATGATAAAGTTTAATTGATAAATTAGGCACTGAAAGAGATGAACAACAACTAATCATAAAGTAGACTGTGATAAAAGTTATAATGTGACCTCTTTTTTTTTTTTCTGTCTCAAAATATCTTGTACTGTACTCACCCTTCTTCTTGGGAAGTTTTGACATGAAAATGCCTATGAGTTGCTGTTTCCGGGGAAGGCGCCAAGATGGCGGAGGAGTAGGACGGGGAAAACACTTTCTCCCCCACAAATTCATCAAAAGAGCATTTAAACGTCGAGTAAATTCCACAAAACAACTTCTGAATGCCGGCAGAGGACATCAGGCACCCAGAAAAGCAACCCAACTCCTCGAAAGGAGGTAGGAAAAAATATTAAAGACAATACAAGAGACAAAAGAGGGAGGGACGGAGCTCCGTCCCGGGAAGGGAGTCTTAAAAAGAGAGAGGTTTCCAAACACCAGGAAACCTTCTCACTGCCGAATCCGTGCCGAGCTTTGGAAGCACAGAGGACAACATAACAGGGAGAAAAAATAAATAAACAATTAAAACTCGCAGATTGCGAGCCCTACGGTAACTCCCCCAGCGGAGAAGCAGCGCAGATGCCTGCACACGCCATTGGCAAGCGGGGGCTGGGCAGGGAGGCGTGGCGCGGGCTGCATCGCTGAGAGTAAGAATCTGGCCTGAATACCCTGAGCACTATCTGAGCGAAATAATTTGGGCTAGCAAACCAGACTGTGGGATATCTACCATGCGAAAAGCCAGCCCTAACCTAAGACACCGCCAGCCCGCGCACGGAACAAAGGACTAAACAGAGGTAGCCGGCTGCAAACCTTCCCCCTCCGGTGACAGGCAGCCAGAGCTGGAAGGGGGCAATCGCAGCCCCAGAGAGACATTATCTATAAAACTGGCTTCTTTGCTAACTAAAACTTATTGGGGGTCTGGACGGTCAACATCTGCCTGAGAAGGTGTGCCGGTTTTACACCCAGATAACCAAGTGGCGGGGAGGCGATAAGTTGCAGCATTGGCGCTCGCCAAACACCTCATCACCTGAGCTGCTCGGACCTGGGAAGAGCACAAAACGCAGCCCCAACTGAGTCTGCGCCTCTGAGGACTACCTGAGTGCCTGAACCTGAGCAGCTTGGACCTGGGAGGTGCATGCAACCCAGGCCCAGCCTCGGATTGTTCCCGGCGGAACAACCTAGAGCCTGAGCAGTGTGGGCAGGGAGGCTACACGCACCGTGAGCGGGGGCAGACCCAGTGTGGCTGAGGCACTGCGGCGAAGACGCCAGTGTCATTTGTTTGCAGCATCCCTCCCCTCCCTCCCCATAGCGACTGAACAAAGAGAAGAAATACAGCTCCACCCACCAGAACACCGACACAAGCTTCCCTAACCAGGAAACCTTGACAAGCCACCTCTACATACCTACACACAGCGAGGAAACGCCACAATAAAGAGAACTCCACAAACTGACAGAATACAGAAAGGACTCCAAAACTCAGCAATTTAAACAAGATGAAGAGACAGAGGAATACCCAGCAGATAAAGGAACAGGATAAATGCCCACCAAACCAAACAAAAGAGGAAGAGATAGGGAATCTACCTGATAAAGAATTCCAAATAATGATAGTGAAATCGATCCAAAATCTTGAAATTAAAATGGAATCACAGATAAATAGCCTGGAGACAAGGATTGAGAAGATGCAAGAAAGGTTTAACAAGGACCTAGAAGAAATAAAAAAGAGTCAATATATAATGAATAATGCAATAAATGAAATTAAAAACACTCTGGAGGCAACAAATAGTAGAATAACAGAGGCAGAAGATAGGATTAGTGAATTAGAAGATAGAATGGTAGAAATAAATGAATCAGAGAGGATAAAAGAAAACGAATTAAAAGAAATGAGGACAATCTCAGAGACCTCCAGGACAATATTAAACGCTACAACAACATTCAATCATAGGGGTTCCAGAAGAAGAAGACAAAAAGAAAGACCATGAGAAAATACTTGAGGAGATAATAGTTGAAAACTTCCTAAAATGGGGAAGGAAATAATCACCCAAGTCCAAGAAACCCAGAGAGTCCCAAACAGGATAAACCCAAGGAGAAACACCCCAAGACACATATTAATCAAATTAACAAAGATCAAACACAAAGAACAAATATTAAAAGCAGCAAGGGAAAAACAACAAATAACACACAAGGGAATTCCCATAAGGATAACAGCTGATCTTTCAATAGAAACTCTTCAAGCCAGGAGGGAATGGCAAGACATACTTAAAATGATGAAAGAAAATAACCTACAGCCCAGATTATTGTACCCAGCAAGGATCTCATTCAAGTATGAAGGAGAAATCAAAAGTTTTTCAGACAAGCAAAAGCTGAGAGAATTCTGCACCACCAAACCAGCTCTCCAACAAATACTAAAGGATATTCTCTAGACAGGAAACACAAAAAATGGTGTATAAACTCGAACCCAAAACAATAAAGTAAATGGCAACGGATCATACTTACTAGTAATTACCTTAAACGTAAATGGGTTGAATGCCCCAACCAAAAGACAAAGACTGGCTGAATGGATACAAAAACAAGACCCTACATATGTTGTCTACAAGAGACCCACCTCAAAACAGGGGACACATACAGACTGAAAGTGAAGGGCTGGAAAAAGATTTTCCATGCAAATTGGGACCAAAAGAAAGCAGGAGTCACAATACTCAGTATCAGATAAATTAGACTTTAAAACAAAGGCTGTGAAAAGAGACAAAGAAGGTCACTACATAATGATCAAAGGATCAATCCAAGAAGAAGATATAACAATTATATAATATATATCCACCCAACATGGGGGAGCACCGTAGTATGTAAGACAAATTCTAACAAGTATGAAAGGAGAAATTAACAATAACACAATAATAGTGGGAGACTTTAATACCCCACTCACACTTATGGATAGATCAACTAAACAGAAAATTAACAAAAAAAAAAAAAAATGTATCTATAAAGTTCACTAAAGCAAAGCACAGTAAAATGAGGTATGGCAATAAAAGGAGTTAAATTTATCAAATAAAATAAATAAATAAATAAATAAAGTGCTGAAAAAATTAAAAAAAAAAAAAAGGAACAGAAGAAATAACATAAGCAATAAACTGTCTTGAGCAAACAGAAAGCATCTGTAAAAATTGCTAGACTGGATGGTGTCGACAATACGAACTTTTTTTTTCCATCTCATGTCTTTTTCCCCTCAGTCTTCTGATCATTTCTGTTTTTCTTTATCCTGGCCTGACATTACCATCATTATAATGTCTTCAAAAGTTCAGGAATGTATCTGACAGCTTGGTGTTGAAGTGGGCATTCCAGGAAAAGATAGGTAGGATCTAGCTACTATACTGTTTTAAAGCTACTGCTATTTCACCATAACCCAAAATACCCATATTTGGAAAGAGTTAACTTTTCATCATTATTTTAAGATTGATATTGCCAACACAACAACTGAAATAAAGGCATAAATTTTCAAAAAAAAAAAAGAAAGAAAATGCCTATGAGTTGAATGACAGGCTTTATGATACAGCATTAGGCTATTGACCTTCTGATGATGCTCTAGAAGGTGGGTCATCTGCTTCAAATGATCCTGGACCATTGAACTGTAATGATGCTGATGACCGGATGCCAGGAGCAGATGATGGTGATGGCTGGGGAACCCCAGGCAGGATGCAATGGGATGGGATGAGATTTCATGAAGCTACTTAGAATGGCCCACAATCTGAAACTCATGAATTGTTTATTTCTGGAATTTTTCATTGACCTTTTTTGGATCAAGTTTGGCCATGGGTAACTGAAACGGAGGAAAGTAAAACCACAGATAAAGGGAACAACTGTATTTTCAGAGAGGGTGATACTTTTCCACAGACTTGCAGATAAACTCAAAAGAATCTACTTGCCTGGATCAAGTTTAACAAGGGTTACCATGTTGCATCTCAGAGCAGGAAAGGATAAGTCAGTGAAGGAATTGGAACTTATTTCCTGAGTTGCATTTCCAACAGCCATAAAAAGGAATTCTTGCTTTTGACACTGGGAGTTGACCAATCAGAATTGAAGTACTCTCTCTCCATTTACAAGTGTAAACTTTTGGAAGTCACTTACCTGCCATGAATCTCAGTTTACACACTTTAAGGTACATCTAATATCCCCTTCCATATAGAGGTGTTGTGAGAATGCTGCTTACAAACACACATCTAGAGTGGGTTCAAAATATTTATAAAAATTATGTAAGTTTGGAATTATTTTTTTCCCCTCAGGTCTTCGATGCTTTTTACTGGTTTTTGTTCTCCATAAGGTTTTATTATAGTGATTCTGATTTTGTCTCCTAAATTCGTCTCCAGTGGCTCATGACATGGCTCCAGGAAGACTTTCCCAACACCTAAAGAATTTCTTTATTCCTTTTCCATCTGGTATTTCTACTTACTATTTTTCCAGCTCCTAGACCTACTGTGTCTGGGATCCGGGGTGAAGCCAAAGGTAGGTGTATCTTTCAACGCTCCTAGATATAAAGTGCATTGTTGAGATTAGGAAGACGATCACATTTGGGGGCTCCCCAAAGTTACTTTATCCCAAGATACAAATGACATTCTAAAATGTATGAGAACAGAATTGATAGAAAACCAAGCTAAATAGCCCTTAATTGGAAAGAGGTTTATTTTTAAAATTTTATATAGAATAAACCATTGCACATTTATTACAAAATCACTAAAAATTTATAGCAAAAAATGAGTCAAACTCTAAAATATTACAAGTTTCTTTTCAAAATGTGTTGATGCATTTTCACCATCATTGGGTTCCCATGGGGGCAATTTAATGTCTTCTGCTCTGGAAATTAATATCCCCTCTCCTTTTCTTATCCACAGCCTCAACCATCCTGATGCTCTGGGTGGCTCAGAAATTCCAAATTTCTGGCTGCCTCACTGACTAGAACAGACTGGAATGCAGCACAGCTGATGATAACAGAAGAGGCCTCAAACCACAAGGGCAGGCAGCCCCAGGAGCTAATCCTTGCTCCACCACTTCTGGTGAAAGATAAGGTCCAAGTTACTTAGCCTTCATCATAGGAGAGCTAAAAAGCATTTCCCAGGAAAAAGCGACGACGTCTCTGAGGATTGTGTGGAGGAGGCTAATCAGGGAGTGCATTCAGAAACAACATCTGCGATGGGGAGGGAGGCAAGACTTGGCAGAGGGAGAAGCTGGACCGTGATACAGCTTCTATGGAGACCTCCAGCGATCACACAGGGAGCTGAGATGGCCCTTCAGAACTGTTCTGGTTGCCGACAAATGCTTAGGTGCTTGTTCTTCCATGTTGACCTGTCATAGATGCAGGCTGCCTTCTGAGAAAGGGTCTGAAATGAAAGATCTTTTTGAGTGACTCTTAAAGCAGCAGCCAGAGGTCCTGGTGGTAGGTAGAATGAACACCTCCATCCTGAAGTGTACCTTTGCCTACATTCTCAGTATATCACAGCACCAAGGAAGTGTCCTTGGCCACCCCACTGAAACTGCAACCCCTTAATCTCATGTCCTCCTACCCCATCTGACTGATATTCATTGCATTTATCATGAATGCATCCTTTATAAGAATTTCTCTGCTCAGTATTCTGTGACAACCTAATAGGGAAAAGAATTAGAAAAAGAACAGATACATGTGTATGCATAACTGAGCCCCTTTTCTCTGTACCAGGAACCAAGACAACATTGTTACTCAATGATACTCCAATATGCAATAAAAATTAAAAAAAAGAATTTATTGTCTTTCTGGAACTGCTCTAGAACAGTGGTCCCCAGCTTTTTTGGCACTAGGGACTGGTTTTGTAGAAGACATTTTTTCCATGGACAGTGCAGGCAGAATGGTTTGGGGATGATAAGCACATTCCATTTATTGTGCTCTTTATTTCTATTATTATTCCATCAGCTCCACTTCAGAGCATCAGGCATTAGATCCCAGAGGTTGGGGACCCCTGCTCTAGGACACACTCCAAGTTACTTGAGGGCAGGAATTTTGTTTTGCTCGTGATTGTGTATCCAGTCCCTAGAACGAGGTTGGCATGGATTGAACTCTCAATAAATATTTCAACTGAGTGGAATAAATATAACACATACTGAGTACTTATGGGAAGCATTCAAGTTCTAAGCACTTGCAGTAGCAAACATAAGTGTCACAACTCCATGCAGGGGGCACTATTATTATCCCCATTTTAAAGATGAGGAAATTGAGGCACAGAATGTTCAATGACCTTGCCAACCTCATGCAGCTTAGAAGTGTTGTATTCAGGATCAGAGCCCGGAAAGGGGATTCATACCATAAGCCACCATTCCTTACTCTCTCTCCAGCTGGTCTTCCATCTGAGCCAGTTAGCTGTACCCTTCCTCCCTTCTCCTTTCTGTGTCCAGTAATCATATCGCTGCATGCTTCAGATACTTTGGTTGAATCTTTGTTGTTTTATAGCTTCAGACCAAAAGGTGAGAGCTCAACTGAGTTCGAATTCCTGCTCTTTCTTCACACTTTCTCAACACTAGTACCTTAGAACCTGATCAACTCACACAACTTCTTTTTTTTTTATAACACTGCCATTGACAGATGTAGATGCAGAGGCTATAATGGTTTATGGTGCTCTTTTGCATCCATTATCTCACTTGATTAGCCCAATAGTCGTGGGACACGGGCTGCACAAGGATGGCCACCTGCAGTTTATAGAGGAAACAGCGGCTCAGAAAGATTAAGTGGAGCTATTTGGAAGCAGAATTTTTAGTTCTAAGTCACATGTTTGCTCTATTTTGCTCTCTCTTTTTCCTTGTTGGTGCCTGGAAGGCAGAAATTAAGCCCAAAGCATTTCTGCCCTCCATAATCATTGAAAGTCACTTGGGACATTGGTGAGCATTTATCATTGGCTTCTTCCTATTTGACAAACGAGGAAACTGAGGCATGAAGAGGTTACATGATTTCCCCAGGTTACATCGTAATGTTACAGAAGCTGGGATGTTAATTTCAAAGTTCACGTGCTTGTACTCCTTAGCACTCTCACTGCTTTTATTACGGGGTCTATTTCAAACCTCCATCCACCTTTCCCTGAGTAATGTAATAGGGTTCATGCGTACATTCTCAGTTGCTCAGTCCTGTCCAACTCTTTTGCAACCCCATGGACTGCAGCCCACCAGGCTCTTCTGTCCATGGAATTTTCCAGGCAAGAATACTGGAGTGGGTTGCCATTTCCTCCTCCAGGGGATCTTCATGACCTAGAGGTCGAGCATGCATCTCTTGCATTGGCAGGCAGATATCACTGAACTACCTCGGAAGCCCAATGGGGTTCATGCTGCTGCTGCTGCTGCGTCGCTTTAGTCGTGTCCAACTCTGTGCGACCCCATAAACAGCAGCCCACCAGGCTTCCCATCCCTGGGATTCTCCAGGCAAGAACACTGGAGTGGGTTGCCATTTCCTTCTCCAGTGCATGAAAGTGAAAAGTGAAAGTGAAGTCGCTCAGTTGTGTCCGACTCTAGTGACCCCATGGACTGCAGCCTACCAGGCTCCTCTGTCCATGGGATTTTCTAGGCAAAAGTACTGGAGTGGGGTGCCATTGCCTTCTCCGAATAGGGTTCATAGTTAACATTAAACATGTAATGCTAGCTACAAATACAAAAGCCCAGTTTACTTTAAATGCACTCAGGATGTATTACTGCCCTGCGAATCTGAGAAGGTGTTTAAAGAGACAGTGTTGGGAAAATTTACTTATTATACAGAGCTCCTTTTATCCAGTTATATCAGAAAAAATCCATGGTATCTTTCAGAGACCTAAGGAAAGCAGGAACATTTATCCTCCTCTTTGAATTTAACTTAAACATAAAGACACTGGGGTCGTCTTCCTGAGGCTGAGCTCCAGGTGACAGATTCCAGACAGGAGGAAAGGAACTTGAAGGAGCCTATTTTACACAGGCCACTGGAATGCTTTCTTTGGTTCTGAGCCTCATAAATGGACACAGATACACAGAAATATATAGCTACCTCTTGAGAGAAATGGATGATAAAAAAAGCTGAGAGCCAAAGAACTGATGCTTTTGAAGTGTGGTGCTGGAGAAGACTCTTGAGAGTCCCTTGGACTGCAGGAGATCCAACCAGTCAATCCTAAAGGAAGTCAGTTCTGAATATTCATTGGAAGGACTGATGCTGAAGCTGAAGCTCTCATACTTTGGCCACCTGAAGCAAAGAACTGACTCACTGGAAAAGACCCCGATGCTGGGAAAGATTGAAGGCAGGAGTAAAAGGGAACGACAGAGGATGAGATGGTTGGATGGCATCACTGACTTGATGGACAAGAGTTTCAAGAAGCTCCAGGAAATGGTGATGGACAGGGAAGCTGGCATGCTGCAGTCCATGGGGTTGCAAAGGGCTGGACATGACTGAGTGACTGAACTGAACTGAACTGAGAGAAATGATTAGCAGAATAAATGCTAAACTTCTGTCCTTATAGTGAAGAAACTCAATTCAGTTCCCAGACTCTCAGAGCTCCTCATGGCCCTGGCTTGAGAACCATCACTCCGGTCAGAGCGATGGCAGTTGTGTCAGTTTTAAGACCTGACTATATCTTCTTTCACATACTATCAGGAGGGAAAGTCTAGTTCTCTCTCCGGCTTTAAATGGTGCAGGAATTTATGACTGCTTTGACAAATAAAGTGTGGGAGAAGTGACCCTACGCCATTTATAAGACTAGGTTAGAAACAGGCATGCAGCTTCAGCCTGGTTCTCTCTTAGGACATGAGCTTTTGGATGGAGACCCTGACCATGCTGGAGAGTCCACATGGAGTGAGTGAAGGCCGAGGACTCTAGCTGATGCCACATAGAACAGAGATATTTCAGGCTTCTCTGTTGAGTTTGGCCCAAATTGTTTATTCATGAACTTATGTAGATGGTTATTTTATCTCCATGTCACATTTCAGCAGTTTGTTTTCCAGGTGGCGCTAGTGGTAAAGAACCTGACAATGCAGGAGACGCAAGAGATGCAGGTTCAATTCCTGGGTCAGGAAGGTGTCCTGGAGTAGGGAATGGCAACCCACTCCAGTATTCTCACCTGGAGAATCCCATGGACAGACAGCCGACGGGCTACAGTCCATGAGGTCACAAAGAGTTGGACACGACTGAGGCAATTTAGCACATTGCAGAATAAGATAATCTTAACAATAGCCAGTGCCACAGATGACATGCTGGAATGTGAGTTATCATTCAAAGAATTGAATGTGTGTGAAGGTAGCATCTTATGTTTGGATTCAAGCTATTATTTATACAATGCATTGAACAAGAGTTACTTCACAAATGTTTGTTGAATGAACTGATGAACAAATGAGCAAAGAATCTCTGTGAGAGATCTTTCTCAGCAGAATCACCCTTGGGGTTGTAACTGACCACATTTCTAATTGAAGTCACTCATAGGATGAGGTTGTTAAAAATCTGTGCCGTCCAAGTTAAAGGAATACATGTTTTTCTTATCTCCTGTAATGATTTGATCATAAGGAAGGCTGACATCTTTGGGGAGGTAATGTAAGGGGAATTGACAAGCTCAAGGGAGGCAAAGTTCGTGTTGATGCTTGAAAATCCATTTCAGGAAAAGGTGAGCAATATTTATTTAGTCTGAAGAATAGAAGGGGAAACAGAGTTGTTTCAAATTCTTGAAGGAAGTGACAGATTTCTTTTCTGTTATCCAACAGCTGGATGAGAACAGGCGAATGCTATAAAATACCAGCTGGTCAACTCTTTTAGTAAAGGAACTGATGTAAATACTTTAGGCTTTAAAGCCCTGTGGTCTCTGTTGCAACAATCCAACCTGTCTTTGTGGAACAAAAAGCAGACAACATGTAGACAAATGAGTATAGCTGTATTCCAATAAAACTTTATTCACAAAAACAAGCTTTGACTGGGCCAGGTTTGACTCTTGCCAATAGTCTTTCAATCCTTGCTATAAAGAAATGGTCTTTTTTTTTCTTCCCCTAGATAAGTCCAAGCTACCCAATACATAGAGCCATCATAAACTTCAGAACTAATTGTCTTAGAGAAGAGTGATGTTTCCTTAGTATGTTTAAAATAGGCTGGATGTACAGATTGGATAAAAATACTCTCTCTCGATGGTATGTGCATATATATATATATATATCAAAGGGCTTATACTGAGAATAGATAAAGAACTCTTACAACACAATAATAATAATAATAATAATAAAATGCCCTTTACTCCCCATGGGTAGAAGTTATGAACAGGCACTTTATAAAATATATAATGATGGCAAATAAATATCAAAAAAGATACACTATCTAATTTGTCTTCAGAGAAATGCAAACTTAGCCATGTAAATTACCAATGTGCTCATTAAAGTGGCTGAAATTAAAAAGACTGACAGTGTGTGTGGGCTTAGTCACTCAGTCATGTCCGAATCTTTGCTATATCATGAGCTGTAGCCTGTCAGGCTCCTCCGTCCTTGGAATTTTCCAGGCAAGACTATTGGAGTGGGTTGCCATGTCCTCCTCCAGGGGATCTTCCCAACCCAGGGATCAGACCTGTGTCTTTTGTTTCCTGCATTGGCAGGTGGATTCTTTACCACCAGTGCCACCTGGGAAACCCTATTATATGCACAGTTTTCCTCAATAAAATTAATTTTCAAAAAATAGCACAAATGGCCATCCTTCGGGGATCTACTACTACTAATAATGATACTGAAAGTGAAAGTCTCTCAGTCGTATCTGACTCTTTGCAATCCCATAGACTATACAGTCCATGGAATTCTCCAGGCCAGAATATTGTAGTGGGTAGCCTTTCCTTCTCCAGGGCATCTTCCCAACCCAGGTCTCCCAAACACACATCTCCCAAATTGCAGGTGGATTCTTTACCATCTGAGCCACTAGGGAAGCCCAAGAATACTGGTGTGGGTAGCCTATCCCTTTTCCAGTGGATCTTCCTGACCCAGGAATCGAACTGGGGTCTCCTGCATTGCAGGTGGATTCTTTACCAACTGAGCTATCAGGGAAGCCCAACAAAGATATTAATAGCTAATATTTATTGAATGCTCACTCTGTCTCCAATATTGTGCCAGGTGCTTTGATTATCTGTGCTAATTCTAGAACTACCTTTTGAAGTAGCAGTAGTGTTGTCTCCATATCCCAGAAGGAAAACCCAAGCCTTAGAGAGATTTAATGACTTTCTCAAGGGTATGCACTAGCTGTTTGCAGAGGTGGGGTCTTAAACCAGATCTTTCAGATCCTCAAACTTCAGCTTTATTTGTTAGACCATAGAACCATGTTCTAAAAAAGTTTCTCCTAATTTGAAGTTCTAGGAATATAAGGAAAAGCAGCTGTCTGAAGTTGAGTTAGCAGATAAGAATCAGATATCTGTTGCCTCATCCGAGCATATGTCTGAGCTATTTGGGGAGTAGAACCGCTGCTGACCATCTAGATTGCTTGGAAAGATAATCTGGAACATCATTTGAAGCATGTGAATGTCAACTCTTGGGTTGAAAAATAAAATGTGGTTGTATTTAGTGTTGAGACTCATCTGGCCATGATCTAATGGAGCATTTCTGAGGCGATCTGGTGCACTGTTGATATACTGGTTCCTATTTTTATCCAAAAATAATTCAGCTGTTTTTTTTCCTGCTAACAATTTCTGGACTTTTTCATAGTGGGGAGTGTTTATTAGATTACAGTGCTAAGTTCACAGTTGGTTAAGAAGACGTGGTGATGAATCAAGCCAATCAGGGTAAGAATTATGGCTCACAGGCAGGAATCCTCTTCTCTTTGCTCTGCCACGGACTCTGGCAACTCACTCTCTGATCTCAGCTTCCTCATGTGAAAAATGAAGTAATGGACACTTAATTACTTTTCAAGCTTTCATAAGGATTTAATTTATGAATCTGTTAATAAATATACCATTTCCACAGGCTCATTGGCAAAGATGGAACTGTATTATTCAGATTTACTGTAGCATCAAATTATCCCCAATATCAGTGGCCTCAGTACGAATTTTATTTCTTGTGTATGGGGCTGTGGGTCAGGTTTGGTCTGTGGACTGGGTCTTGTCTGCATGTCAGGTTCAGGGGCCCTCCATGTGTCCCTCATTCCCAGACCCAGGCTGAAGCAGCAGCAGACACCTGGATATCCACTTCTCATGGTGAATACAGGAAGGGAGAGACAGATGGGAAATACACAAAGCTCAAAACGCACCTCCTATTGGGCACAGCAGGTCATGCAGCCAAGCTCAGAGTCATGGAGGCTGGTAATCAGGTCCTGATATGGTGTTGGCAGCATGAAGGTCTCTTGACTAATAATGCAATCTGCAGTAAGTGAAACCTCAGATACTTTAAGAAAATTTTAGGTAGCTGGATCTAAGAGTCAAAGAGTCTTCTCTCTCATTTACTCAGAGACCGATTTACTAACTTCTAGTTTCCTTATCTTCGCATCCTCTCCCTGGGTTCACTGGCTGTTAAGAGTAGACTTTTAGACTCGGAAGTCAAACTGTAGGTCCTTTGAGGTCTTTCGGCATTACTAATCATTCACACAATTTAATGATTCAAATATTTTTAATAACACTGACTTGTAGCATTAGTAATCTATTGTCATCTTGATGGTGTTAGGAAAACATTTACATGGGAGGATGTATTTTCTGAGTGGGGTGAGTCCTATGATATATCTTGCTCCAATACCAGCTGTGACATTATTTTTGACCACATTGGTTCATGACTGTCAAAGAGGTAAAATGAGGAATCCTGCACTGAATAAATTACTCCATCCTCATTGACCCTTTAGCTTTCCTCTATGTAGGAGGAATTCATAGGCTGGAGATGACTGAATCCTATATTCGTTGAGTCAGGCTTCAGTCATCGTAGCATGAAAGTGTCCATAGACAAAAAGTAACTGAACAAATTTGACTGTGTTCCAATAGCAATTTGTTTACAAAAACAGGTGGTTGGCCAGATGTGCCTCATGGGCTGTAGTTTACAGATCTCTGCTCTAAATGGCAGCTCCTTGATAAAAAACCGATCTGGTTCTGATGGAGACTGATGTTACAACAGAGGTTGCTGGGTTTCCAACAAATTCCTCTTTTCTGGAAACTTGATGGTGTGTTTTTCATAGAAAATCAAGTCTTTCATTTGGTCATGTAACCCATTACTATGTGATGTGTGTGAGTGTGTGTGTGTACCTTTTAGAAAAGTTTTTCAGCTGTACTGAAATAAAGTTGAAATATACCATTGAATAAATTTAAGGTGTTATGCAACTTAAGGTATAATGGCTTGATGTATGTGTATGTTACAAAACAATTACTGAAATGAGTAAGTTAATACATTTTTCAAACAGAGTAGTAGGGTAGGGTAAAAAAGAATAAGGATGGTTTTCATGAGTGGAATGAGGGAGAGAAAGTTTCTCCCATTATGTAGCATTGTCCCCACTGTCACTGACTGGAAAAATCTGTGAACTGAGATGTAATATGGTATGCTTACATTTTCACAGAAAAATCACTAAAGCTAGAACTGGAGCCCAGATACCTTGTCTTTGTTTCAGAGTTTCCGTACCCACCCATGACTTCTCAAAAATAAATGATCATTGGAGAACCAGAGTTTTGACTCAGTTGGATACCACTTGTTTTACTGTCCATCTTATATTTTCTTTAGAGTAACTTTTAAAAAGCTTAAATGGAAACATGACAGAAGGAAATTTGATCTTACTACTTTAAATGGAAGATGAATATCAGTACTTATCCATAATTATTTAAAATACACTCAAAACTTTACAGGAGAAGAAGAACATTGATCTAGGCACCACCTAGAATCACCTCCCGAGTGTGGTCACACTTGAGCACACTGAGCAGGAGTTTCTGCAGACCTCACCTGTCAGAAGCAGTCTTTGCATAGATGCTGCAGCTTCCATAATTCACCTTCCTTCATCTCAGGTTAACTGACAAAGTTATGGCCTCTATAAATTGAATGTAAATTACATACAAATGAACCAAGTGTTGTCTGATGAAAAAAACAACAAAACAATCAACAACAGAAAAACCCCCTTATGAAGCATTTTCCCTTATTTCTCTCCATAAACATAAATGGCACAAAAAAAGCAGCCTTGAGGAAAGAAAAGGATCAATGAATCCTTTTATTCCCAACTCTGGTGTTTGCAGCATATTTTGATCACCCGCAAGTGTGCAAGCCCCTATAGTAAGTGACAAGTGCAGCAGGTCCTTGTCCTTGAGGATTATGTTTGAGGCTGGATTTGGGGGTTATAAACTAGCTGGACTCATGGTGACTTGCCGACAACAAACCACTAAGCTTTGAGTGACCAGCTTGCTGCTGAACCTCACACTGGCCATAAGGGCACTCTGCAGGTGGACAGTCTTTAAAAAAAAATTTACTTTCTCTAACATTTCACTTGACATAGTAGTCTCTAAGATCACCCATGTTCAATGATAAATGTTCCTTCTTCTTATGGCTGAGTAGTATTCATTATATATATATATACACACTGCTGCTGCTGCTAAGTCGCTTCAGTTGTGTCCAACTCTATGCGACCCCATAGATGGCAGCCCACCAGGCTCCTCCGTCCACAGGATTCTCTAGGCAAGAATACTGGAGTGGGTTGCCATTTCCTTCTCCAATATATATACACTACATCTTCTTTATCCATTCGTGAGTGAATGGATATATAGATTGCTTCCATATCATGGCAATTGTAGGTAATACTGCTATGAACACTGGGATGCACATATCTTCTCAAGCAGTGCTTTTTTCTGGATACATACCCAGGAGTGGAATTGCTGGGTGGTTCTACTTTCAGTTTTTTGAGAAACCTCTATCATGTTTTGCACAGTGGCAGCACCAATTTACATCCCCATCAACAGTGAACGAGGCTTCCCTTTTCTCCACATGCTCACCAGTATTTGTTATTTGTGTTCATTTTGATGACAGCCATTCTGACAGGTGTGAGGTGACATCCTTTGTGGTTTTCATTTGCATTTCCCTGGTGATTAGCGATGTTGAGCATCTTCTCATGTACCTCTTGCAGACAAGATTTCTTTTTTAATTCTCATTTCACCAATGAGGGTCAAAACACTTGAGCCATTTTCCTGGGGTCACACTTTTAGAAAGGAGAGGGAAGAGAGGGAAATGGTGAGAATGCAGACGTGAAAGGCATGGTGTTCTTTTGCTCAAGAGAGGCAGGTGGAGAGGGTCTAAAGAGGCAAGAGTGGCTGTAGCTGATAAAACCCAGCCTCCTCTTGCGTCTTGTAAAATTGGAGGGTGTGTTTCTCAGTTGATGCTTTCAGTGTAACTAATAGAGTGAGGGAGGGAAAAAGGAAGCCCAGTTGCTAATTTTGTCTTTGTGGCATTTTACTAAAAAGCCCCTCAAGGTGGCCGGAATTGGAAGCCCTCAAGGCTTGAGGCTCTGAAGTAGTCCGCAAAGAGAAGCGCTGGGCTGGGCGTGGGCACCTGGACCTACGGCACCACACAGCTTCTCAGCTGGGTTTTGGCTCTCGGCAGCTATTAAGGTGTTTTCTCTCCGGCTCCTCATTTGCATCCTGTCATACCCATATGGTGTGATTTTATTTATCTCTTGAAGGGGAATGACTGATGTAGAACGAGGGGAAGCCAGAAGCCTGGACTTTCTGAACCTTCCTTCTGTCCTTCCCATCCTCCCAGCCTCAATCTTTCCTCCCTCTCATCTTTGCCTCCTTCCCTCTGCCATCTTGACTTTTGTAAATGAGGACCTTGCCTGAGTGACAGGATTCATTTTTTTTCAGCTGAATGGTTGCCAGGGGGCATTTGTCTTGTAGAGGGGTTTATCCTGGCAACATTCACAGCCGGGGTGAGTTGAAGCTGTGACCTGCTGCCCTTTCTTCACCATGCAGGAGCATTTGGAATTGACATATATACACTGCTGATACTTTGTATAAAACAGATAACTCACACTACTCTAAAGCTCAGGGAACAATACTCAGTGCTCTGTGGTGACCTAAATGAGAAAGAAATACAAAAAAGAGAGGATATAGGTACATATAACTGATTGATTTTGCTGTACAGTAGAAACTAACACAACATTGTAAAAAAACTGTACTCCGGTAATTTAAAAAATGTGTACTGAGGATGATTCTGCTCAGATAGATTAAGGGCTTAGTTTACATGCTGGTTTGCTATTTTTCTGGGATTTACAAAGAGAAAATGATAAAAGTGAAAGTGTTAGTCACTCGGTCGTGTCCTACTCTTTGCGACCCCTCGGACTGTATAGTCCACCAGGCTTCTCTGTCCATGGAATTTTCCAGGCAAGAATACTGGAGCGGGTTGCCATTTCCTACTCCAGGGGATTTTGCAACTCAGGGATTGAACCTGAGTCTCTTGGGTCTCCTGCACTGGCACGAAGATTCTTTACCACTAGCGCCACCTGGGAAGCTCTAACCTCATCGATTTTGCCATTTAGGTGTGAATTTTGCAATTTACACATAGTTTCTTAGAGCTCTTCAAGACAGTTTGCATCCTATGTTGGGGTTAAGATAACAATTGTTTCAATCTTCCTTTGTTCTTGAAAAGATAATGGGTGATTCACTTATTCATGTATTTATTCTTGGCTTGCTAGCCTATGGGGGTCAAATGCCTGAGAAGTATGAAGTATTAAACAACAACCCTCAAATCAAACAAATAAAAAAGACCTTTAGAAATACAGCTAAAGTAGGATTCATTGTTCTTTTAAATACTTTAATTCTGTGTTTATCTATTTGGCAAGCACATATTTTAGGTGTATAATATGCTGGGCACTGGGCTAGATGCCCAGAACCCAGAGTTGGAGATCTGTTCTCTGCTTTGAATCTGTTCACAGTTAGTTAATTTCACAATTTAGGGGCTACAGCTACACAAGCGCTATGGAAAAGGGCCCAGGAGGATAAAGCTTTAGGAAATTTGGGGATTCCACGAGATATATCATGCAAGATTATATTTGCATGTGCTTTTTTTTGGGAAGACGGGTTCATAACTTTAATGGGATTCAAGTATTCATGAACAAATTTAGAAACATGGCTTCTGTAATTGCAACAAAACTTTTAGATGACCTATCCACTGTGTTCTACAAGTAAGATCTTCTCTCCTTGTTCAGTGTTGCATTTGGAGCCTGGTCTACTGGCTTTTTTGGGCTTCTGTGGTGGCTCCAGTGGTAAAGAATCCTCTTGCCAATGCAGGAGAAGCAGGTTCGATCCCTGGATCAAGAAGATCCCCTGGAGAAGGAAATGGAAATCCTCTCCAGCATTCCTGCTTGCGAAAGCCCACGCCCAGAGGAGCCTGGCATGCTACATTCCATGGGGTCGCAAAGAGTCAAACCTGATGTATCAACTTAAACAACTACCGGCCTGAAAGTCTATCTTCTGAGGGTAAACGTTAGAAGAAGATACTGGGTCAGCATCTTTATCTGTTTTGTCCTTTGCTGCAGGGCCTTGTATCATGATGTTTTTACATTTTCTGTAGTGCTTAGCTCGTATCTTACAGCAAATAGGAGAAATAAAAACTTCATTGATTAATTATGTTCCAACCTTGTTACTCGATTCTCTCAAGTCTTGCTTGTCCCTGATTCTGCTCCATCTCTGGCCTCTGTGAAGTATCCTGCCTCTCCCAAGTCAGGATGAGAATAAAGAACATTCCTTAATTGGGGTGTGTGCACCACACAAGCTTACTCTCACCCCTAATGCTTTGTTCCTTGACTATCATGTGGAGAGAGGTGTTTGGACACCATATTAATAATAGCTCTTAGTATGTATGTGGCACATTCCATTTTCAAAGGCATTTATAAACATTGAAAGATGAAAGCGTGCACCACCCATCTTGGGAAAAAAAGGAATGTTAATCACCACCGTGTCTGTTCCTTGGAGAGGGTCACAGAATCTGAGAGCTGGAAGGGATGTCAGAGGTCACTTTTCAACCTCTGGTCCCTAGAGGAATTCTCTTTCCCTGGAGCCCACCAAGGTTGGGGTATTACTCAGAACTTCTTCTTGAGTTCAAGCCAAGTCTGCCCTTCTGTAACTTTTTGATTATCTATCTATCTATTTTATTAATTCCTCAATAACCCAAGGTATCTGATTTTTTAAAATTATTTTTAATTGGCAGATAATTGCTTTACAATAATGTGTTGGTTTCTGCCTATATATGTGTGTGTGTGTGTGTATACATCAACATGAATCAGTCATAGGTATACACATGTCCCCTCCCTCTTGAATCTCTGTCCCACCTCCCACGCCACCCCATTCCTCTAGTTTGTTGCAGAGCAAGGGATTTGAGCTCTTTGCATCCTAGACCTAGAGCAGATTCCCACTGGCTTCTATTTTACAAGTGGTAATGCATATGTTTCCCTGCTACTCTCTCCATTCGTCCCACCCTCTCCTTCCCCAACGTGTCCACGAGTCTGTTCTTTACGTCTGCGTCTCCATTGCTGACCTGCTAATAGGTTTACCAGTACCATCTCTCCAGATTCCATATACATGCATTAATATATATATATTATTTGTTTTTCTCTTTCTGACTTATTTCACTCTGTATAACAGGCTCTAGGTTCAGTCACCTCATTAGAATTGACTCAAATGTGTTCCTTTTTATGGCTGAGTAAACTTCCATTGTATATATGTACCACAGCTTCTTTAGGAAGTTGATCTTATTGTTCCCATTTTATAAAGGAGCTGAGTTCCCCACCATCTCACAGCTGGTGAGGAATAGAGCTGAGCTTCACACTCTCTCTGACTCTAACAACTCTATTCCTATGAGTTGGTTTCTTATTTCTGAGCTTTGTAATTACTGCCAAAAAACAAAGAATTTAAGAAATTAATTTCTGCAACTAAATCATGGGTAATTGTATTATTCTATAGGACTTCATTTTTCTTACCACAGTTAAACAGTGAGTTTGCCCACTGGTAAGATAACCAGTAAGATTATCTATAGGAGAAAGATTAGCAGCATCATGTTTGCATTCAGATCTAATACAATTTTTGTGCAAATAATATTGAGGCATAATAACAGCAATAATAATATAATAATGTAATAATAGTAATAGCTGCTATCAGTGGAAAGCGACCATGTAAACTACACAGTTTTGTGCTAAGCACTTCATTAAATTTCCTCCTTCAATCCTCCACCCACTATATTTAATCTCTATTTTAGAGGAAGCCCAGTGTCTGAGACATTAACTAAGGTGTACAGGTAGTACTAATATGGATCTTAGGATTTTGGTCCAGAAGCAAACTCTGAGAAATAGTGGAGGACAGAGGAGCCTGATGTGCTACAGTCCATGGGGGTCACAGAGTTGGACACGATTTAGTGACTGAACAGCAACAACCATCTGGCCCTAAAGCCTAGACATTTAATCAATGTAACACACTAGAAAACATCATCCACTTTGAAATAAGCACATGGGACCTCCAAGTACCTTGACAGGAGAAACTTACACCTGGAGACAAATGAGGATCATCTTGTGCAGTTGTCAGGTGCTATTTCTAAAGCATCAGGCCCTTGGTGACCCAAGAGTGGTGTGAAGGTGGGGGTGGTTGGTATTTCTGAAATCCGGAATTCTAGCAATAGCCATTCTGAGAGGGCCTTTCTGAATCTTGATTGTTCATTGTTTGCACTGGATATGAAGCTCCTTGAAGGACAAGGTCCTTGAAGATGTTCCAAAGTCCGTGGTTACAGTGAATGGCACATAATAGGGGCTCAACAAATGTCTTGAGTTGCTGTGGAGTTTTAGGAGCAGATAAGAGACACCATTCTTTGCCTGGAATGGTAGGGGGAGAGGGATTATGAATGAAGCAGGGGTGACATGAGGACAAACTATGGGTCCTCCCTGCTCTGCCAGTGACAGCTGTGTGGTTTTAGGTGAGTCCATTTGCTGTCTCTGAGCCCACATTTCCACAGAGGGTAATGTTACCTGCTTGTCTTTACAGGAGGACTGTTATAAACTTGTAATACGGAGCATATGAGAAATATATGAAAAAGAATAAAGTCACATAAATGTGGCAATGCCATCCCCCGCAGCAATGATAAGGAAAGCTTTCTTGTGTTGATTGCTGTCTTGGCATTCTTCATACTTTGTCCTCATGAGAACCCTGTGGACCATTATGTCTAGTTTGCAGATGAGGAAACTTTGAGATATTATCGTTATTAACATCATTATATAATTATCAAACACATGCAAAAAAATTCCAAATTTTTGCTCAGTTTTCTGGGAGATGGCAGAGTGAGAGAGCTGGGGATTCAGAGATACCATTTCTTTGGCTAAGAAAACCAACCTTCCAATTAAGTCTAATTCAGCTTGTGCTGGGAGCTTCTGTACAAAATTAGATTCACAAGGAACTCTTTTTTTTTTTTTAAACATTTTAATTGAAGTGTAATTGCTTTGCAATGTTGTGTTAGTTTCTGCTGTACAATGAAGTGAATCATCTATCTGTAAATATACATCCCCTCCCTCTTGAGCCTTCCTCCCACCCACCCCCATCCCTCCCATCTAGGGAGTTCCCTGTGCTATACAGCAGCTTTCTGCTAGCTACCTGTGTTACATATGGTATTGTATATATGTCAGTGCTACCCTCTCAACTCCGTCCAGCCCTCCCCTTCCCCTGCCATGTCCTTAAGTCTCTTCCGTGTCTGCGTCTCTAGCCCTACCCTGCAAATAGCTTCATCAATACCGTTATACATATGTATATATACACCCCCTATCCCAACCCTCTAGGTCACGACAGAGGGCCAAGCTGGCCTCCCTGTGTTATACAGCAACTTCTCAACAGCTATGCCTTTTACACGTGGTGGCCTATATGTCGCTGCTGCTTTATCCATTCGTCCCACTCTTTCCTTCCCTCACTGTGTCCACAAGTATCTTCTCCATATCGGTGTCTCTCCATCTTTTTAACTATTATTTTAAAGGAGTCTTGTAAAGTGGAACTTGCTCCTCTCATCAAACATTCTGCATGAACTATGATCCAAGGAAATATCCAGATTCTTCTAGAATGGACCCTCTAGGGATGCCTGGATTGAATTAAAGCAGCTAATTTTGAAACCACGTGACCAGAATTTGGACAACTCTACTGTCTCATCTTCCATATTGTGTTGAAGAAACCAAGATAACGACATTTTCCCAAGGCTGGGGCTGGGTGAGTCTTAATTTGTGAGTGCTTGTAAGTGGCTTTGAAGCTGGTGGAGGTTACTCAAGTGCTAAATGTTGTTATTATTTATTGTGGTTTTAAGTGCTGTTTCCCCTTCCCATTGTCAGGCTACAAAACAATATGGGGCCTGATAAAAGAGCTTCTGAGGTATCCAAATGTCAATAAATTGGGTAACTTTGGCCTGAGTTCTGTGATGGTATCTGAAAACATAGCCTTAGTTTTGCAACATTTTTGTGTGGGTTGGTGGTTGCCTCATTTGCCTTTCAGCTTGCCAGCAGCAGGCCCTGACATATGTTTGGCACACACGGGTGATGCAAGCACTCTTTGGACAGACCTGGGCTGCTGACATCATGCTTTGCTGAGTGCTCTTTGAGATGCAAATTAGGTCCTGGAGGGGCCCCTGGTCCTTTCATCATGATGCTTAATAGAAGAGAATTAACACTCGTTGAGCCACACACCTCCTGTGTGCCAGACACTTTTATGAACGTGATCTCACTTATTCTCACAGCAATCTAGTGGAGCAGGTCTGAATGGGCTCATTTTACAGATGAGGAAACGGAGGTTCATAGAAACTGAAACAATTTGCCCTTGATCATGTAACTAGTTAAAGAGGCTTAACTAGAATTGAAATTCAGGACTGTCTGGCTCCAAAGGCCATGCTCTTTTATTGAACTACAAGCAACAAGTTCTACTTTACCCTCAACTGCCTGGTCAAGCTTCCCCAATTCCCTGCTGAAAGTCTCTTCAGTATCTTTCCAATGCTCTCAGTGGAATAAAAGCCATACTTCTACTATACGTGCTCAGTTGCTCAGTCATGTCCAACTCTTTGTGACCTTGTGGACTGTAGCCTGCCAGGCTCCTCTGTCCATGGAATTTTCCAGGCAAGAATATTGGAGTGGGTTGCCATTTCCTCCTCCAGGGGATCTTGCTGACCCAGAGATCAAACCCACTTCTCCTGTGTCTCCTGCATTAGCAGGTGAGTTCTTTTACCACTGAGTCACCTAAAAAGTCCTATACTTCTACTATAACCCAGCGCAAGCTGTCTCTGACTTCCTTTCCAGCTTTATTCAACCCCATGCTTGTTAGTTTCATTACTTAAACATGCCAAAACTTCCCATCTCTGTGTTTTTGAATATACTGCCTGCAAAAGTTTATCTTTCCCTTTTTCTCCAGCTAACTCTTGCTAAGCCTTTGCATGTTATTTTCCTGGGGATGTCGTGTCTGAAAATACTGACCAACAGTTCTCCAAGTGTTGTCCTTAGTCCAGGAAAGAGTAACATCACCTAGGAACTTATGCAAAATGCAAATTTCAGGGCTCACCCTACACATTCTGAATCAAAAAGGCATGTCTGAAAACTACCAGGGTTTCTCGACCTGGACACTATTGACATTGTAGGGTGTTTAGCAGCATGCCAGCTTTTGCCTATTCAAGGTCAATACTCTTGATCATGTCCACACCTCCCTCCAAGTTGTGACAGCCAAAAATGTCTTCAGACATTGTCTAATGTCCCCTTGCGGGAAGGGGGCAAAATTGCCCCTGGTTGAAAAATCACTGCCTAGACTAAAGTATGCCTCCCTGTGAGACACACCTATGGCATCCTGGACTATTGAGGTTAATTAGTGACTTACTGGAATCATTTGTTTAAGAGATGTTTCTGCTGTCATAAATCGGCAGGTAACATGTGATTGTATACTCAGTTGGTTCTCAGGAAATAACAGCTGTACCGATGAAGTGATGTGGTGAATTGGGACCATTATCTCCTGAAGCCCAACTCTTGAACTGAGGAGGAGAAAGGACTTGGGGCTAAAGTGGGATCACAGGCAGGTAGGATCCCTGAGATTCTTCACAATTTAAAGGTTAAGTCTTTTCCATCAGAACCCTGGAGCAAAGGGAATCTTTTGTGCCCAGTTCAACAGGATCTAAGCACTGTTTCTTAAAATTTTAGTGGCAGAGCATCTGATTAAATGCAGGAGAAATAAAAAGCAGTCATTTTAGGATGATGCAGTCAGTTTTGACCAAGATAGGCTCAGATAGGCCTCTGTCACCGAAAGAGAAACAAAACCTCATTCTGCCTGCAAGAGCACTAAGGAGATTGAGGGCTGGGAGACCTGACTCAGCTCGCCTTCTAGGAGCTGGCCTTTGTGTTGATGGTATAGTCACATCAAAGAGGAGCGGGGAGGGAGGTTCTGGTGCTTCTGCTGCCTTATGCTTCGTCAGCCTGAGAAGTCATTTCTAGATCCAGGGTAAAGGATTGCGGCAGAACTGAATAGGATTCCTGCTTGAATTCCTTTTCTGAATGGATGCTCTTGGAGACTTCCCTGGTGGTCTAATGGTTTAGACTTTGCCTTTCAATGTAGGGGGTATGGGTTTGATCCCTGGTCAGAGGAAGCTAAGATTCCACACGTTTCATGGCCAAAAATCCGAAGCATAAAAACAGAAGAAGGGCTTCACTGGTGGTCTAGTGGTTAAGAATCTGCCTTGAAATGCAGGGGACACCGATTCAATCCCTGGTCTGGGAAAATCCTACAGGCCACAGGGCAGCTCAACCCGTGTACCACAACTACTCAGGTCTGAGAGACCTGGAGCCAGTTCTCCCCAACAGCAGAAGCTGCTGCAACTAGAGAAACTCCGTGCTCAGCAACGAAGACCCAGCACAGCCAAGAAAAATAAAAATGTTAAAAATAAAATCTTAAAATTAAAAAAAAAAATTTACTAATGAGTAAACAAAACCAGAAGCAATATTGTAACACATTTAGTGAAGAGTTTAAAAATGGTCCACATAAAAAAGTCATAGAAAGAACGTAAATAGATGTTCATTGTCATCACCCTTGCTCCATATGAAGTGGTTGTGGACCTGGGACACTTGATTAGCTACGTAAACATCTGTCCTTCCAAGGCTCACATTGCTTTTGGGAATGGAGCCCACCCAGCTGCATAGAAGGTATTGCAGTCACCTGGCTAATATCAGGCTTCATGTAATCTACATGACTGTTACAACCTGAGAGTTACAGTCAAGGTATGGGAAGGTGTAGATGGAAGAGGCAATTCTTTTCAAGTTATATATATATATATATTTTTTTTTTCTCAAAGAAAACTTTAATTTTTTATTGAAGACTTTTTTTTTTTCAGCAATTCAGCCTTTATTAAGGTCAGGGCCCAGGTCACTTGGAGCTGGTGTGCTTGGTCATGGCCTTGGTGCCCTCGGATACAGTGTGTGTGGCCACCACCCTAGGCAGCCGCAGACACACAGCTGTCTGGACCTCTCGGATGTCAGGATGGTTCAGCCGAAGTACGGGGCCAGCTGCTCAAGCACATCGTTCACGAACGGGCTCATGATGCCCGTTTGGCGGAGATGCCGATGACGGGGCACACTTGCGTCAGCACCTTGCAAATGTACACTGAGCAGGCTTCTTTACGCTGGCTGTGCCTTCTGGACTTCTTGTCCCCAGGACCCCAGCCCCGCTGGCTCCCAGCCTGCTGCGGCTGTCCAGGCTCGGCACTCACCCTTCTGCTCCTCCTTCTTGAAGAAATTTTGAAAAGAGGAAGGAAACTGGAAAAAAGTAGGACTTTTTTCTCTTCAAAGTGTTCATTTCTGCTTCATTTTTTGTTACCAGACTCTACCAATAAGTTTCTTTCATGCTTTTTCCCTTAACGCTATCTTTTAAGCCTGTTTCCAAGCTTCACAAAATTGCATCCACTTCAAAGTGACCCCAGTATTCAATTTCGATTCATTCCCAAATGTAAAGTCATCACAATGCCCCAAACTTAAAAAGAGAAATACAATATTCTAGACACTCAGAAAGCACAAACTAAAGTATCCATTTAAATCTAAAGACTGAGGTCACAACTTCTTTGACACCAGATCTCTAAAAATTCAATAATTATGAGTTTACTGATCTGCAATGTGTAATAAGGGCTTCCCAGGTGGCTCAGTGGTAAAGAATCTGCCTGCAGTGCAGGATGGAGAAGGGAATGGCAACCCATTCTAGTATTCTTGCCTGGGGAACCCTACGGACAGAGGGGCTGGTGGGCTACAGTCCGTGGGATCATAAAAGAGTTGGACACGACTTAGCCACTAAACAACAACAGCAAATATATAATAAACTGCATAAAACCAAAGCTATAGCATAATTTCACACACCTTTATTGTAGTCTATATGGAAATTGATTGAAACAACCCCATTGTTAGCATTTGCTGTCGTAACTAACTTTGCAATATACATCTTATATCTAAGAATTTTTGTTTCCCTGAAATTAAGAGCATTGTAGATTAGAAATTCAATGATTGGTTCAACAAATACGAGTGTATCAAAAGCAGAGACATTACTTTGCCAACAAAGGTCCGTCTGGTCAAGGCTATGGTTTTTCCAGTGGTCATGTATGGATGTGAGAGTTGGACTGTGAAGACAGCTGAGCACTGCAGAATTGATGCTTTTGAACTGTGGTGTTGGAGAAGACTCTTGAGAGTCCCTTGGACTGCAAAGAGATCCAACCAGTCCATTCTGAAGGAGATCAGCCCTGGGATTTCTTTGGAGGGAATGATGCTGAAGCTGAAACTCCAGTACTTTGGCCACCTCATGCGAAGGGTTGACTCATTGGAAAAGCCCCTGATGCTGGGAGGGATTGGGGGCAGGAGGAGAAGGTGACGACAGAGGATGAGATGGCTGGATGGCATCACTGACTCGATGAACATGAGTCTGAGTGAAATCCGGGAGTTGGTGATGGACAGGGAGGCCTGGCGTGCTGCGATTCATGGGGTCGCAAAGAGTCGGACACGATTGAGCGACTGAACTGAACTGAACTGAACTGAAACTTGCTACAATTTCCAAAGGAACTATCTTCCAAATTGTGCTTCCATTTGTGATGTTTGAGTGCGTTTATTTCGTTTACTTTCATTAACATCAAGTGAACCTGCACCTCAGTGTTTGCATTTCTCGGATGATGGATCAGATTCAAGGGGGCAAGTCAGTGTGAGTATTTGGTTTGAGGTAGATACTTGTGAACAGGCACAATCTGTTCGTCTTTCATCCTGCACACCTCCAACATCAAGAGCATCAGTTCACTTTGATTAGAGTTAAGGTGTTTTTCTGCCAGAGACTCTTCAGGCTTCCAGTTGTGAGATCTGTTTTAATAACTGGTGTCATGAATGCTTTCCTTCCCATCCCACCCTTGAAATAAATTCAAATTCCCATAAGAACCAGATCTCTTCTTGGAGGAGTTAAAGATAATTTGTCAGCATGTATGTTTCTTACAGAACCAAATTACCAAAGGGGGCTATAACCTGGTTTCAAATACTTTTGGATGTCTTTCCTCAGAGCTACTTTTCATCACTGCAATTAGAGCAGGGTAGACTGGCTTTCAAACCCGAGGGTCCTTGTCCAGTCAGAAAACAGTGGAGAAAACATCCCCCCCGCCCCCCACCACAGGGGAATTGCTTCCTTACCTTCTTTGTCTTTTCTCCTGCCTCCATCCTTCACTCCTCACTTCCTCTCTTTCTTCTTTTTTCTTTCTGTCTCCCTTTTTCTCCTTCCTCCCTCCCTCCCTTCCTCTTTCTTTCTCTTGGCTTCTGTTTAATCTCTGGTGAATTATACATACATAGGAATTCATTAGGATAATTAGTACTACAATATCACTGTTAAAAAGCCATGGCTTATTAACTGGCTAGGGTGACCTCCCAATTAACTAGACTGAATAAGGAATGTAACTTTTGGTAAATTGAAATTTCAAACTAATTAGGGATATTTCTTTTTTTTTTTTTCTCCTTCAACTCTTGTTGAAACTCTTGTTTTGCCCTATAATATATGTCTTCGCTTTCATTTCTCAGGAGTTTTCCCATTATGGTGATATTTTCTTAGAGAAAAAAAAACCTTCCCAGATCTGTATTCTACACTGGGATCTTGTATAGGACCGAGGCTGTGTTATTAGACCAGGTCTTACTTCTGTAGCCCCAAGGGCATACTCTGGAAACTGTTATTACTGTACTGATTTTATTTCCCTATTGTCATGGAGACTGGCTGGCAACACAACACATCTGTTTCTTCTTCTTTCTGGACACACAGCCTACATCTCCCAGCTTCCATTGTATTAAGTGTGGTCACGTGACTGAACTTTAACCAATGGAGTGTGGTCAAAGTGAAATATTTCACGTCCTGGTCCAGCACATGAGGACCTCTCATGGTCCATTCCATGCTCTTTTCTGTTGACCAGCTTGGTGCAGACATAGACAAGCCATTAACCTTCAACAGGGAGCCCCATGTTGAAGACGATAGAGCCATGAGATGGAGGAGCCTATTTGCTAGAATCAGGACGAGGACTATGGCTGATCGATGCCACCTATTTTAGCTTTGACATGTGTGAAAATTTCTATTGTTTGGGACAATATAAAATTTTGAAATGTGTTTATAAGAGCAGAGCATTGTCTATAAGAGCATTATAAGAGTATAATGATACTTTCATTAATGTTATTATTAATAATAGTAAGGTCAAAACCCACAGTTCAATTAACTCATGTTTATAATGAGTTGATTCCCATGGAATTAAAGTTTTCTGACAGTCATTGCCTAGAGTTGTCTCCCAGATTGTAGAAACAGTCAGCGCCCATGCAGGGGAGGAGATGGAGGTTTAGCAGGTGGGATCAAGTGATTCCAAAATTCTTATGACATTTCCCAAGCCTTTCCCAGCCAGAGAACTGATGCCTGGGAAAGAGAGGAATGAACATCATCTCCATTTTTGACCTTTATCTCTCAAAATATGAACTCTCAGTATCACATTTAAATTATTTAAACTGTTGTGTACAAGAAGTGTCTCAGTTCAGTTCAGTTCAGTTTAGTCGTTCAGTCGTGTCCGACTCTTTGCGACCCCATGAATCATAGCACACCAGGCCTCCCTGTCCATCACAAACTCCAGTAGTTCACTCAAACTCATGTCCATCAAGTCGGTGATGCCATCCAGCCAGCTCATCCTCTGTCGTCCCCTTCTCCTCCTGCTCCCAATCCCTTCCAGCATCAGGGTCTTAGAATGAGTCAACTCTTCACATGAGGTGGCCAAAGTATTGGAGTTTCAGCTTCAGCATCAGTCCTTCCAATGAACACCCAGAACTGATCTCCTTTAGGATAGACTGGTTGGATCTCCTTGCAGTCCAAGAGACTCTCAAGAGTCTTCTCCAACACCACAGTTCAAAAGCATCAATTCTTCAGCACTCAGCTTTCTTCACAGTCCAACTCTCACATCCATACATGACCACTGGGTCTAAAGAACAGATAAAACTAATACTGGCTTTTAGATAATATACATGAAGCACATTGAGATCCTGGCTAAAATGCAGTGTCCTGTGTCTGATTTAAAAATTAAAAAAAAAAAAAGTGTTCTGGAAGAAGGGACAGCCTTTAAATAGAGAATTGCAATGTAAGAGGCTCAATTCCCCTTCTTCTCATGGACTGCACATGATGGTCTCTAGGTATATCTGCAGTGTATGAATGAATCATCCCTTTGACATTTGGGGGTACAGTTTGGGGTTTGGGTTAATAATAGAGTCAGCCACCAATTTCTGTCTTTTAATGTAGGGATTTTGTTGGGGTGGGTAGAAGGCAAGGATCTAGAGATTTTAAAAAGACAAATAAACTTTGCCTTATTTCTTTGAACAAAAAAACTCGACAGGGCAAAGAACAACTCCCTAAATGCACAAAGGAGATTCTCCCACAAATTGTTGCTGAATGGCTCTGTTTTTTTTTGTTTTTGTTTTTTTTTAATCCGGGCTGATTAGGTATTTTCTACCCTGGGTAAGTTACTTCTTTTGTCTTTGTGGCTTGATTCTCTCATAGCTCTGAAAACATTCATGCCTTTCATAAATACTATTGACTGAAGATTGTTTATATTTAACTGGAGCTCATAAATATGCCTTTTTCTTTTTCTTCAGTCTTCTGGCTCTTCTTGATGTTTTTGATTTCCCATCACCCATCTGAGCCTCTACATTAAGATGAATTGCATATATATATATATATATATATATATATATACACACATATGTATTTCATAAATGTATTTCTTTATCAAAGGAGCCCTGCACTGGGGTTAGGAGGCCTTGATTCAAATCATTGCCACTAACTACACGTGTGATGGGTCAGAGTAATTCCCCATCTGCATGATAAGAGCTGGAAAAGAGTGGGAGACTGAGTTCTCCTTGAGGTGCCTGCACAGTGCCCAGGAAATGGGGTTTCCACAGCATGTGTTCCAGTTGCAACATTCTATGATCAAGCGATGTAACCTGTCACTTATTGCACCCTCCTTCCTAGATCTTTGTTATTCATTTCTTTCTCCTTCCTCTTGCTCTTGTTATCTTGGAGAGATGATTTGGTGGTGGAGTCAGGATGATGGATATGCCAGAGAAGCTGAACTGTCAGCTCTTCAGGAAATGCCCAGATTGTGGACCATTCATTACATCACTAGACAACCACTGAGCATCTAAGATTTGCCTGGTACCATGCTAAGCTGTTGTTGTTGTTTAGTCATTAAGTTGTGTCTGACTCTTTTGTGACCCCGTGGACTACTGCCCACCAGGCTCCTCTGCCCATTGCATCCAGGCAACAATACTGGAGTGGGTTGTCATGCCCTTCTCCAGGGGTTTTCCTGTCCCAGGGATCAGATCCATGTCTCCTGCATTGGCAAATGGATTCTTTACCACTGAGCCCCACTTCACTAAGTACAGTGCTTTTTCAATCTATTTTTTAACTGTACTATTTCCTAATTACACAAACAACACAGGGTCATCGAGTCTTTTCTGAAGATACCAAAAAAGACATAATAAGAGGAAATCACTTACAGTTTCAATTTCTAGAGTTTAACCACTATTGGTAGTTGAATGTGTATCTTTTCCAGGGTTTTTATTACATAAAAGCACACTTTACAAAAGGGGGAGAATATGAAGTTACATTGTACATCTTGTTTTATAATTTCATTTTCCATCTTAAAAAATCCACTGACTTCATTTCACTTCCTTTTCGATTCTGACTATTGAATTGGAAGAAGTGATCTTTTTTGTGTGTGATGTAAATTCATTGCAGGATGTATGCAGCAGAAAAATACTATAAGAGTCCACTCCAATGGACTGTACTTCCAATTTGACGAAAAGGAGATGAAGGCACAGATGATGTCCGAAAACGTCTTTATTGTGAATGATTTACTGGAAAAACTGTCATCAGGTCAGAATCTTTTTTGTGAGTGAGAGGAAAATTACAAGACTGAACAGATTCAAGAGTGAAACTCATCTGTGTCAGTGTGTGTTGGCCTAAGTAGGGCATGCATGCAAACATGCTACCCTTTTACTAACAGATCATTGTTTCAGATGCAAAATAAACAGCTGAAGGATTTCTCAAAAGTTGTCCTTAAATGAGATAGGAAACAGCCTGCTCATACAAAATACTCTAGTCCTAATTAGCACATATTATTATCATTATTATTATTTATAATTAATGTTCCAGGTACCATGTGAATTATCTGATCATGATTTTGTTTTAAAAGTTCTATATAGTAGAAACTTTTGCTCCTATTTAGTGTTGAGGAAAGTCAAGCTCATAAAGATTAGGGGATTAACACCCAAATCAAACAGTTAGCTGGTAAATAACTAGTCACTGGGGCAAGTTAAACCTGCCTGACTTTGAATCTGGAACTCTAAGACAACTACACTCTGCTGCCTCTCCCATCTGAAAAGGACACAAACTATATTGAGTGAATAAATGAATCAACTTATCTTACAGATGGATCTTAATAAATGTTAATTGACTGGGAACCATGATTCTCTCACCAAATTTGATTCTCCACATCAGATGAGACAGTGAATTACATGTAATGAACTTGCTGGCCAAGCTACGTTTCCAAGTATTTGAGACCTGGTTTTTCCAGTAGTCATGTATGGATGTGAGAGTTGGACTGTGAAGAAAGCTGAGTGCCGAAGAATTGATGCTTTTGAACTGTGGTGTTGGAGAAGACTCTTGAGAGTCTCTTGGACTGCAAGGAGATCCAACCAGTCCATCCTAAAGGAGATCAGTCCTGGGTGTTCTTTGGAAGGAATGATGCTAAAGGTGAAACTCCAGTACTTTGGCCATGTCATGCGAAGAGTTGACTCATTGGAAAAGCCCCTGATGCTGGGAGGGATTGGGGGCAGTAGGAGAAGGGGACGACAGAGGATGAGATGGCTGGATGGCACTGACTCAATGGACATGAGTTTGAGTGAACTCCGGGAGTTGGTGATGGACAGGCATGCTTAAAACTCAACATTCAGAAAACTAAGATCATGGCATCTGGTCCCATTACTTCATGGGAAATAGATGGGGAAACAGTGGAAACAGTGTCAGACTTTATTTTTTGGGGCTCCAAAATCACTGCAGATGGTGATTGCAGCCATGAAATTAAAAGACGCTTACTCCTTAGAAGGAAAGTTATGACCAACCTAGATAGCATATTCAAAAGCAGAGACATTACTTTGCCAACAAAGGTCCATCTAGTCAAGGCTATGGTTTTTCCAGTGGTCATGTATGGATGTGAGAGTTGGACTGTGAAGAAAGCTGAGCACTGAAGAACTGAGTCAACTCCAGGAGTTGGTGATGGACAGGGAGGCCTGGCACGCTGCAATTCATGGGGTTGCAAAGAGTTGGACACGACTGAGTAAATGAACTGAACTGAACTAAACTGAAGGTCTCCTGGGGATAACCATGAGACTGAGGGGAAAAAACACTGGAGGCAATACCCCCTCAGCACAACATTTCCTCTTTAGTTAATATTGTGGCATCAAGCCATGGAGTCTTCCACCCCCATCACTGCTATCCAGCACTCGGCTGAAACTAAGACACCAGGATTTGGTGCAACCCTGCTTCTCAGGGCTTCTTGACTCTGCCCCTGTCTCTGGACCCATATACTTAACTTGAAAATGAGACTTGGGTAGAAGATGGCAGAATAGGGGTTTTCTAGGATTCTTTGCCTTCTTTTGACTCCTAGTAGCAACAACGAAGAATCAGATATTGTCATACTAAGTGAAGTAAGTCAGACAGAGAAAGACAAATAACATGTTATTACTCATACGTGGAATCGAACTTAAAAAATGACGTTTGAGTTAACCAAATAGTTCATTCGGGTTTTTCTGTAACATGTTACGAAAAAACCTGAACAAACTTTTTGGCCAACTCAATACAAATGAACTTATTTACAAAACAGAAACAGACTTACAGATATTGAAAACAAGTTTACCCTTACCAAAGGGGAAATGTCGCGGGGAGGGATAAATCAGGAGCTTGGGGCTAACGTACACACACTGCTATATATAAGGGAGATAACCAACAAGGACCTACTGCATAGCACAGCAAACTCTACTCAGTATTCTGTGATAACCAATATGAGAAAAGAATCTGAAAAAGAATGAATATATGGATGTATATAACTGAGTCATTTTGCTGTACACGTGAGACCAGCACAAAGCAGTACATCAACTGTACTCCAAAAAAAAAAAAAAGAATATGAGTAAAGATTTCAAAGAAGCTAAGAGATTGCTGGAAATCTACCTTATAACAGTCAAACAGGGTGATTTCTGGGTTAAGAAGGGGAAGGAACTCTATATTTTGACCTTGAACAAAATAACAATTACACAAAAAGCAACTGTCAATATTCCAAAAGTCCTGTTCCATTGAGTCACATTGAGAAGTGGGTCATGGAAGGATCTTAGGAGAGAGGAGACATATGCCTCTGGAGATCAATTCAACTAACTCTGCAGAAGAATATGAAAGAGAAACCAAGCCAAAATGCCATTTCTATCATCCACAAGCTTCCTGGTCAACTAAGACAGATGATGCATTTCTATTTACTCAGTAACTACCATAATGCCTTGCTCATGGTAGCTAGAATACTCTAAAGGAATAAAAGGCTTCAGTGTGATGGATACGGTTGAAGGACCCATAAGGACACTTAAAATTTTGTGCCATGTTTGAACCTCTGAATTTAACTTGTCAAGTAAAGCTGTGAGGTTCATTTGAGTCCCTTTCTAGGAAGCATTGTCAGGGACATGAAATGTGAAGAGTGTAAGGTCATTCCTTAGTTCTAACATCCAGAAGCTATGCTTTTTTCAGAGGGTGTCTGAGGCAGCTGAACCAACCCCCAGTTATATCTGTAGGCTTTGTAGACAATGAACATGTGGTAGTAGTCAGTCCAGCTCCTAATCAGCAAGGGGATGAGGCCTGGTGATGCCAGCCCCTCTCTGACCCCATGATATAGCTGTCCCAAAGATTCCCAGGCCCTGGCACAGGGAGCAAGCAACCCAGGCCTCCGCAGGCCTGAGTCTCACTGACGCCCTGAGATGACTGTCTCTGAGCCTGAGGATTCCTGGATCACATTGTCTTTAGCTCTACTGAGACTTTCTGGAAAACCAACAACAAGACACTTTCAGGTATTGGCCATTGTGATGATTCTAGAGAACTGGACACATCTAGGAACACAAGGGCCTGCTTCTCCTCAATTTATTCTTTTCTGCACAAGCAGGTGGGAGGATACTCTACTTCAAGTTCATCTCTGGGTACCCTCCAGTCTGTATCCTAACCTCTCATGTTCATTTTTCTGATGGTGGCTTAAGTGGTAATCTTCTCTGGGGATCAAAACTTTATAGTAATAATAGCAAACTTTCCTTGACTATTTCCCAGGGGCTTTTTTAAAGGCTGTACACACTTTATCACTTTTAACTCTACAAGGAAGATTTTTTTTTTCTTTAGGACAAATGAGACACAAGGAGCCTAAATAACTTGCCAAGATCACAAAGCTTGTGAGTCCTAGAGCTAAGATATGAACCCAGATCAATCTGACTTCACAATCTTAACCTGTACTCTCTCTATGCTGAATGACTCTGATAGTGAATCTTCAGGAAGTTATGCAGGGATTTAGGCCTTCATCTGTGCATTCCCTTGGACAGCAAGGAGATCAAACCAGTCAATCCTAAAGGAAATCAGTCCTGAATATTCACTGGAAGGACTGATGCTGAAGCTGAAGCTCCAGTACTTTAGCCACCTGATGGGAAGAACTGACTCATTGGAAAAGACCCTGATGCTGGGAAAGGTTAAAGGCAGGAGGAGAAGGGGACAGTAGAGGATGAGATAGTTGGATGGCATCACTGACTCGATGGACATGAGTTTGAGCAAACTCTGGGAGTTGGTGATGGACAGGGAAGCCTGGCGTGCTGCAGTCCATGGGGTCCCAAATAGTCAGACAGGAATGAGTGACTGAACTGAACTGTGCCTTCCCAATACCAATGGAGTCAGGGAACCTTGAACTCTGTGTTCTCTTTGTAATAAATTAATAAATACATGATTTGGACATTCCCTTCCTCTCTCCCTTCCTCCCTCTCTTCTTTCCTTCCCCAAACCTTCCTGAAGTCCCAGAAGGATACAACTGAATAAAGGTATAGAATCCACCTTGAACTTCATACTGATCCTGACTTTACATATATTCAAGTGATTCATTTCTGAACTCAAATATTTGAAGATCATGGAATCTCTTGAATTCTCCTTTATTAACTCTCTCATTCCCCTTCACTCCTTATTTATTTACTAGTATTCATTGAACATTATCTATGGATCAGGTTCTATTCTGTCTTAATAATTAGCAAAGAGACTTCTGAGATGTGTTCATTCCTGTGTGTGTTCACCGTTATCATCAGCAGCATCAGCACCAATATCAACACCATCACCGTGAGTTCTTCATAATCTTATATACAATCCTCCCTTGAGACTCTGCAAATGATTTTCATGTCGCTTTTCACATTCTGCGCTCCTAGCCCTCCCGAGGAGGCAGAGATCACTCCCTCTGCCCTGAAGACAGGAGGACTAAGGTTTAGGGAAGTTAAGTCATTTACTCCAGGCCACATAATTCATCAGTAACAGACCTGAAACTATAACTCATCCGACTCCTCATCCAGGACCCTTCCCTCTGTATGCCTGGGAGGTCAGTGTTGCTGACATAAACTGAAAGGGGTAAACACACTATGCTGCTAAGAAATGATAGAGTACTGTGGTTAAGAGAAAACCTGTGTTCAACTCTCCATCCCTTCTCAGTTGTTTGACCTTGGACGGTGACCTCTCATCACCCCTGAGTCTCGGTTTTTGCATCTGTAACTTGGGAGTTATAATAATATCCACCTTACAGGATTCTGGAAGGACTGAATAAGGTTATATGTGGAAAGTGGTTGCACAAGTGCCTGCTACAGAATAGGTACTCAACAAAAGTTAGCTAGTGTTGTTGTGGACTCTGACACTCTCTTTTGGACAATGGGCTGTGGCAGAGAGGGCAGCTCGGGGAATAGGCATGGTGGTATCCTAGAGTACCCCTCTGACTGAGGGCCACACACCCTACTGGGCACCAATCCAGAGCTCTAAGGAAAGCCATGGCTTGTTCCAGCCAAGGGGAATTAGCTGCCACTTGACCTTGTGTAACGGGACTTGACCCATGCCAGTTACAACTCCCTAGGGCCATGTACCATCGGGTCAGCCCTCCTAAAGATCTTTTCTTTCCTGAGATTCAGTTGCCCAGGGAAATGGCCCCAAAGTAGTGTGTGTGTGTCTGTGTGCTGGGTGAAAATGTGTTGGAGATGCAATTGGTCAAGGAGAAAGAAGAAAGAAGGCAGGGTGTGTGGATACCATAGGACCACAGAATCTTGGCTTTGCAAATGAACTCATTACCCCTGTCTCTTGAGAAAGTCTAACTCTTATGGAACTGGCCTTTCTGGGACCTTCATATGACATTGGACTGAATCAAGATTTGGGATTATACAGATTAGGACCTTATATACAAATAGAATTTAATTTGTAAAGCTACCTTTTGGGGGGTCTTTTATTACCTCTGTTTTATAAATAAGGAATAAATAAAGACACAAGCTCACAGTGGTCATCTTGAGGTGGTTCAAATATAATTTCTCTTTCTCTCTCCTCAAGGCGACTATCCAATCACATGCCAAACTTACCATCTATAAGGTGAAAAAGTCAACGTCTTCACTTTCAGCCTTGTCTTCTCCTTTGAACTGTAGATTCCTGCATGTAAATGCCTACTGACACTCATACTTGGCTATCTAATATCTCACCCTTGAATTCCCTTCCCAGTGGCACCAGAACCGGCTCTTCACCCAACTTCCAATTTTGTTGATTGACACCAACACACCAGTTCTTCAGGCCCAAACCCAGGGATCTTCCTGGATTTCACCAATTCCCTTATCCTCCCCACATCCACCTAGTCAATGAGACTTCTTACCTCTCCCTTGAAAACATTTTTCAGATCTGATTTGCTCTGAATAAACCCAAGCCATGCTTGTCCATAACCCATCCTCACCTCCTTAAGCTCTGTAATGCCTTCCTAACTAGTTTCTCACCTTCCTTTGCACCCTATAATCCACTCTCTACACAGTTATCATGTGGATGCTTTTCTCAGTAAAAATAAGCGCCTTCTCTGGCCTGCTTACTGTCCTCAAATAGCATCTACATCTCTGCAAGTACGATTCAAGCTCCTCGTACTATGTCGACAAGCTTCTTCCTGATATGACTCCTGGAGTTCATCTCCTACTGTTCTCTCCCTGGCACACTGTGGCCCAGCCAAACTGGCTTTCTTGGTGTTTCTCAAATACTCCAAATGTTCATCAGTGCTAACATCTTTGCACTAGCTCTTCCCTCCCCCTGGCTCCCTTTGGCTTCAGACCTTCACATTGAGGATTCCTTCTCCCTATTTCTCCCCAGTTCCAACATTACTTTGTCCCGGCCAACCTTGGCCACCCAACCTATTGTATGTCTTCTACTTGAATAGCTTTCTTTCATGTCACTCTTGCTTGTTCAAGAGTGTGTCTCAATTTGGTATCATCTTAATCATTTGGTTGGGGATTTAACACCCATCTCTCTCCCAACTAGAATGTGAATTCCAGGGGAACAAGTGTTGTGTCTCTTTTGGTTCACTGTCTTGCCTACATTGCTGAGTGGGTGGTCTGATACAGAGTAAATGCTCAATAAATGTTTGTTGACTGAATGAGTGGCAGCCATTCTGAAAATTCTGTGATTGCTTCAGGTGAGTACTAATGGGGAAGGGAGTCAAATGTGTGTATCAGTGTAGCCACAAATATTATCCCAAACCCAAAGCAGCATTTTTAAAAAAAGTTCTACTCATTTGGGTGCATTTTGGAAGAAACCAAATAAAAACCAAAAGCTCTCTCGGTGTTCTGATTTTGGTATAGATGACACCTACACCTACACCTTGGTATAGATGACAAAACAAAATGCAACTTAAAAACAAGACATTCAAAAAAGAACCCAACAAGACATTCTAAACAAGTATGTCTTGCTGTGTGGTTTTTCTTGGGTGGGGAACTCAGAGAGGGCAGGGCTGGGTCCCTCCTGACAGCTGGTCAAGCTCACACCTCCTGCAGCTCTATAGATCGACCTCCATCCAGCCTCCTGCCCCAGCACCCCATCTTCTCTGTGTGCCCTGGCTTGCCTTCTGCCCTCGTCCAAGTCTGAGCCATCTCCCCCTGGGTGGTACCTTCCCCTCATCCCAGTGGCCAGGTGAGCAGAATTAATGGCTCTGGGAATTAATGTCATCTTGAGTCAGCAGTTTATTTTTGCTGAGCCCCAGTGTTCTCATGTCTGGAAAGGGGCTGATACAGAACACTTGTGAGGAATAAATGACCTGGTTCTTGTGATGCTATATAGGGCTTTGGGCATGCTAAGTGTCTCATAAGACTTAACTGCAGTGCTTCTTCTGCAATAACCCTAAAAGATGGCATTTTCATAAATAATTTCGTTCTTGGAAATGCAACTTTTCGATTTGAAACTTAAATCATTTTCATTCTAAATCTCCAGCTGTCCGATATGGATGTGTGTGAGTCCTTTTTATGTACCAAGAAGTGGGTTTCATGAGAACAGAACTATCTGATACAGAAGTAAAGAACACTTTTCACCTTCCTTCTTAGAATGCTTCTAAGCCCAGACTAATAATAACTACTGGCATTTATAGAGTGCTTTATATTTTGCTGTTGCTACTACTGTTATTACTACCACTACTACTGCTAGTACTACTAGTACTACTATTAGTACTTCATTACCACTTTTGCTATTACTCTTGCTGCTTTTGCTACTACTGCCATTACTACCACTAGCTACCATTTATTGAACGTTTACTGTGTGACAGACAATATTTCTATACACTCTACGCTTGTTACCTCATTTGATGAGTGCAATAGCCAGTGAAGAAGGCGGTGTACACAGTGCTTAGAAATGCACATGGAAGTCGGACTTCCTGGCTTCCAATTCTTGGCTCCAATGATTACTAGCTGTGTGATTCCAAGAAAGTTACCTAACCACTCAGTCACTCAATTACCTTAAAATAAAGATTAATAATAGAATCAAATCAATGAGACAATGCAATGAAAAAATTTAGATAATTTCTGAACAGGGTCTGGCATTTAATGAACACCCAAGTTGCTGCTGATATTAAAAGCACTTGTCAGTGTATTTGGGGGTTATTTATTACTCCGCTGCCCTGTCATCACCTCTCCCCCAGGACACTGTATTCTGCAGGTCTAATGCATATCTTACAGGACTGTGATAGTCTTTTTCTCTGTGAATTCTCCTACCAGCTAGATACATCTTTAGAGCAGAGGAATAAACCGTGTTCACTGTTGTATCCACATCTCCTGGTACATCTTGTTTTTAACAGACATTTGTTAAATGAATAAAGGATTGAAATTTTGAGTGGGTATTGTGACTCTAATCTTCTGCTAACTTGCCATAATATTGAATGCACATAACAATCCCATAATGTGGAAAACATTCCTTCCCTATTCTTTCCTTTTTTCTTTCTTTTAGAATGACAAAGGTCTTTCTTTCCCCATTTTACAGATGAGAAGACTGAGACCTGTGATTAAGTAACCTGGCCGAAGTCAACAGTTTCTGTACAGAAGACATTGAATCTACAACTTTGGACTCTGCAGTCCTCGATCCATATAGGCTGAACATACTGGACAGACTTGACTGCAATGACTATTCTTAAATGATGAGGTTTTACCTACGAATAACATCTTGGCATCAATGAAAATAAAAAGAATATGGAATCCCTCTGAGGACCTTTGAGTATATTCATCAATTTGAATTAGTAAGTATGCTACTGACCTTGTCTATGTAATGAGAAAATACCCAAGTCTGTGTTTGGGCTCTTGGCTGCCAACTGAGCTGACTGCATGGCTGATCCACATCAATGTAGGGAAATTGCCTGTTAATCTTTTATTACCGTGTTCTTGTTCAAAGAACACTGTTTCCAATTTGCCTGTAGTGTAGGACTCAGTAATTGGAAGAGTATATTATATTATTGCTGGCTGGAAAGCAATCTCCAGGTTTAAATGTTTGAAAGATTAAATACACACACACTTATATCTTCATTATTTACAATGGTGATAAAATAAACATAGAAACCATATGTAGAAAATTTAGAAAAGTTTAAAAATAAAGAATCACTCTTAATTCCATGACTTCAATTCTGTTATTATCGTATTGATGACTTTCCTTCCACAAATCTTCCTTATTTTCACATTTTCATTATAACAGTTATTTGTAAAAACTGTTTCCGTTCCTTCCTTTTGCATCTTAAAAGAATAATTTTCTTTATTATTATAATACAGTAAAAGTGTTAATCACTCAGTCATGTCCAGCTCTTTGCAATCCTTGAACTGTAGCATTCCAGGCTCCTTGCAGGCAGATTCTTTATGCTCTGAGCCACCAGGGAAGCCTCTATAATACAGTAACCATGGTCATAATATTTAATTGTTAAATATTATTTCCCTAGACTATTATTAATTTTCCACTCCTCACTAAAAAATAGCTTATATTAGATCTAATTTCAATCTGCAGGGCCAATGGTGAAGAAATATGGAAAGACAGGTTTTTCTTTGCCATTGGTCAGGGCTCATAATATTGCCCCATTGTTAAGTTTGGGGTCTCACGGTCTTCACTCTTGGCAGATGAAAATAGCTTCAAAGTCATAACATCTTTGTGGAGGAACCTGAGAGATCGTCTGATAAAATTACCTTGTTTTGTAGATAAGGAGACCAGGTCCAGTAATCTATGTGATGGTGGACCCGGGTGAGAAGGTGTGCATCATTTTTGGAGAAGCAAGGAGACTGTGGTTGTCAAGGGAGACATACGTCATAAGGATATAAGGACAGATGGAATACGTGTGTGTGTGTGCTCATGTAGGGTCTTGTGGTTACTAGTAAAGAAGTGAAAGTGAAAGTGTTAGTCATGTATGCCTGTGGCGGATTCATTTCGAAATATGGCAGAACCAATACAATATTGTAAGGTTTAAAAAAAAAAAAAGAATGGAAAGGATAGTTATTTCCTTCTCCGGAGGATCTTCCTGACCCAGAGATGGACACTGTGTTGCCTGCATTGTAAGCTGATTCTTTACTATCTGAGCCACCAGGGAAGTGACAGGGTTACTAGTTAGGACTTGGGCTTTTACTCTGATGAGATGGAGAGCCATCAGTACCACTCAGGCTGTTGTGAGAATAGAATATAGGGGGCCAGAGAGGGAGCAGGGAGATCATTGGAGGCCATGAAAAAATCTAGGCAAACCTAAGCGATGGTGGCTCAGGCCAGGGTGGTAGTAGAAAGATAGCCAGAAGTGCTCCTTTCCTACATCTATTTTATAAGTTGAGATGAGAGTACAGTATTGGATAGTAGATAACAGTAAATGTAGATGGATTGAATGTGCATGTGAGACAGAGTGAGCAGTCAAGGCTTGACTTCAAGTTTTTTGGGCTTTAGCAATGGAATGCCTGATGTTTCCACAAACTGAGGCTGAAAAACATTGCGAAGAACAGATCAAGGATGCAAAGGGGAGGCAAGGAGAGGTCAAAATTAATACTTCTGATTGAATAATCCTTCAACTGAGAATATGTTAGGTTTGAGATGTTTATTAGATTTTTGAGTGGCGATGTCAAGGTAAAGGCTGGAGGAGTAAGTCTAGTGTGCAGGAGAGAGGTATAGAGATATAAATTCAGAGGTTTTGAGCATTGAACTGTGTTAAAAGTCATGCAATTAGGTAGGTGAGAGTAGCTTAGAAAGGACCAAGGACTCCTCTTTGGAGAGAGGAGGAGGAGCCTGTAGATGAGACCGAAAAATGGTATAAAGTGATGTATTTAATGGCTGCGTGCCACACCACTGTATGGAGGAAATATGATTTCCTTAGCCATTCTGTGGGGGAAAGGCATGGAGTTGCTATTTCTATAAGCACTCTAAAATTTCTACTACCCACATTCTAACAGCTTTCTTACATTTTCCCTGCTCTTTCACACAGACGTCAGCTATATGGTAGCACCTGGCAGCTTGATGCCCTAATCGAAGCCCTGGGAATACCTCATTAGACCTCTGACTAACTCTGTCTTTTGCAAAATGTATTATAATTAGCCTTGAACTGGGCTAAAGTTAACCTTTACTCTGTCTCTGAGGAGAGAGACATTCATTCAATTCACTCCAATCATCCTCATTCACTTTATAAATTAGCTGTAAGTTAGCTGTAAATTAGTTAATCTATACTGGGTAACGAATAGTATAAATAGTATTGGCAGTGAGCATGATCTACTTAAAGGAATGAACTGCTTACAAGGCTTTCATGCGTTCATTGTTTGCTTACAACGATGGAGATTCTGGTCCTTTGGTTTTAGTCATTGTTTCTCAAGCGGCTGACCTCATAATGGCATGCAGAAGCCACAAAGCCAAAGAAGAGGTGAAAACAGAGGCTCTGGGATGATCCAGGCCCATATGAGGATCCTGAGTCCTAATCTCCAGTGGTGTGGCCTTGGGAAAAGTACCTTCTTATAATCATTGCAATGAGAATATAGTACTGATAACTAGAGACTGGTCTTCCCTGGTGGCTCATAGGGTAAGAAATCTGCCTGCAATGCAGGAGACTTGGGTTCAATCCTTGGGTCGGGAAGATCCCCTGGAGAAGGGAATGGCAACCCACTCCAGTATTCTTGCCTGAAGAATTTCATGGACAGAGGAACCTGGCGAGCTCCATAGTGTCGCAGAGCTGGACATGACTGAGTGACTGACACGCACCTTAGAGACCTGTAGGAATTAAGTTAACTATGGCATATAAAATACATGGCACAGAGTAAGTACTCAGCAAAGATGACGTTCTTAACTTTCCCTGTGAGTTTCATCTTCAAAGCACAGCTATGATAGCATCTCCTCTATAAAAGGACATTGGTTATTTGCAAGCACAATAATGGCTCCAATCTGGAAGTTCATACAGCTTGGAAACTTTTCCTCCATTTTATGTTATTTCATGCTATCTTAAAATGAAGTTGGATATCTGAATGCCTCTCACCCAGGGAAGACCCTGGGTCTCTTTCATGAGTGTATTCTCCCCTACCCCCTAGAATGTTATAGAGCAGACTGTGTGCTCAGTATTCTAATCTATTATATATCCTATTCAGAGAATTTCAGTGTGAATGTGTTTAATTAGTATTGAGGTGACTGAGGTCCCCATGTGAACTTGAAGGTGTTACAATGGCATTTTTGAAAATCCTTCAAATTCATGATCTGTTCGTCCCTCTCTATTAGCCTGAGTTAAGGAGGTTAATTGGAGTGTATTTAATGAGATTTTCTTTCTTTGATGGGTGTTCCTGTATCTCGGGTAATTTAAAAACCCCACCACCTAAACTGAGAACAAACCACGATTGCTGCTTAGAAAGAACACGATTTTAACTTTTCACTCAGCTTGGACTCTTTTAATTTTTTTCTTTTTCTTTCCTTGATTAAATGACTTTCCTATCCCACACCACCCCCCTCTCCTGCCACACATACACACGCTTGACAACAATGAATCCCTTACTAGGCTTACTTGTTTAGTAACTGATAAACTATGAAGAAGGTGGCAGATGATTGAGCTCTAGCTTTTTCAACCTTAAATGCTATTTCTTTATGAGCTTTGGGGTCAGGAAAAATAAAAACTGCTTTGCAAAAGAAATATCCGTGATATAGTTTTAATTAATATGATCGTGCTTATATGCATCTATTTGAACTAGAATGAGAAAATTCAAGTTCGTATGTGTTTACAAGGAGCTATTCTTATGTACTGTGCTAAGAGGTATGTAAAATAACTAAATAATCACTGACTATGGAGAAGGAAATGGCAACCCACTCTAGTGTTCTTGCCTGGAGAATCCCAGGGATGGGGAAGCCTGGTGGGCTGCCATCTATGGGGTCGCACGGAGTCGGACACGACTGAAGCGACTTAGCAGCAGCAGCGGCATGTGTTTGAAATTCAAAGCTACCACTTGTCGAGATTTTTTCCATGTGGGAATGAATGAAGTTTTACAGAGGTAATTTTGAATCAGATATAAGGAACCTGAAATTCCAGGCCAAAGGATTTACATTTTTTCTTCACAAATAAACAGGGTTGATGAAAATATCACACTTTGCCAATAGGCAAATGCAAATGCAACACAGGAGCTATTTAATGCTGAGTTACCTTCAATTTCTTTAAAATGACCTGGACTCCATTTGATTAAATTTTTGTGTTCTTAGCTTTGCAAAATAAACTTGCCTAAATTGGTGAGTCTTTTTAAAAGTGGGATGACTATACTAAGGAGATACTGGCGACAAAACAATTTATTTTTCTATGAAACCTCCAGGCACCCGGAGTCAGGATGTCTCTGTAGACAAGGTTTACATCTCTGTCAACCATTTGCCAAGTACACATATAAATTCAATTTGGGGAAGCAGCGAAAATGGAGAATTAAGTGTAGGGGAGAAGGTTCAGGGAAGGTGTTTTCCAGGAGACTTAATTTACCAAGCGCAATAAAAAGAAAGCGCCACCTTAAGATGTCAGAAATGACTGTATCATTAGCTACAAAGGACATTCAGCAGAAGCCCTGTGGGTTGTGTGTGAAGATGTCCACCAGGGGCTTGGAAAGTCCAGATTCATCCTGAAAGAAGACAGATTTGTCTAACTATTTGCTTGCTGAGTAAAAATGACCTCCGGAGAACTCTTTTTAGCTGTGTCTTGGGGAGGGCCAGTCCAACTGGCTTGATGGCCCAAACATAGTAAGCTAGGGGTAGGATTGATCTTCCCCAAATATATTTTTCATCTTTTTGCTCCATAATTCAGGAGTCTTCAGAGGGTCCTTAAGGTCCATAGTCAAATTCCTTGCAGTGTTACCCCAGTGTCCAACATAATATGACCTTGGTCTATTTTTCACACCACCCCTATCCTTTCCCATCATAGCTACAACCGAGGTTTTCATATATATCCACAAAACAAAGTGTCATGTCCCTGCCTCTGGTTTTGCACCCCATTATCAACATACATGCTCTTGATCCATTTTCTTACTGCCTGATTAGGAAAGTTCATTCTTCAGGGCGCAGTTTAGGTCTCACCTTCAGAATGTACTTTCTGAACTGCTGACCCTGCAGTGAACTCTCCTTCCCTTACATGACTAGATGTATTCAGGGTCCTTCTAGTTTTGAGACCCTAATTTTACGGATTGTCATCTGTATCAGTTCTTTGTCATTCATTTTTATCCTTCCAGACTGTCATCCTACATGTGTTTCTGTAGTATCAATTTTAGTTTTAATTCATCTATATAACTAGGCTACAATCTTCTTTGTGGGCCAGACTCTGTGTTGACTTATTAAAGTTACTCAACTTCTCAGTTCTTTAGTTTCTTCATCTTTAAAATAGGGATAATAATAGAAACCACACTGTAGGGTTGCTGTGAAGATTAAATGAAGAAACATGAAATAGAACTTAGAAGAAAGCCCTGATTAGGGAATATTCTTAATTCACTATTATTAGTCATTTGTGCTTCTTTGCTTCTATGACCCCCCAGGAAAGTAACATTGTAAATGCTCAACTTCTATTTAGAGTAGAGTTTTCCCCTATGTCTACTTAACCCATGCAAATTCAACTATGTACTCTTTTGTATGTAGTTATAATACTGTAAAATTATATATCTGCACATATCTTGCATATATACTGACTACTGTATATATTTATGTGTTTATATGTTTATTTTACTGTGGCAAGTTGTATACAGAAGAAAATATATATTGCCCTTTCTGGACAGTTTAAGGGATTCTCAATGGTAATTTGAACTATATGTAACTTCTATGTGTTGTATGTGATTCAGCTCCATTACAATGCATTGGGTGCTTTACACACATTATCTCATATAATCTTTGTGCCCATTCATTATACAGAAGAAGAATTTAAGGCTCAAGGAGGTTAATTAATTTGCCCAAGGTCACACAGCTAGCAAAATCAAGATTTTAAAATCACAACCTGAAAGTCTGAAACTCAAGCCTTTGGCCATTCATCCCATTTGTATTGACCTACGGGCAACAGGCATGAGGTGTGGTCAGTGGTCAACAGCAGGGATGGAAACTGGTCATCTCTGAAAATGTGGTCTTGTCTTTTGTCCTCATGGGAGCTTTGTCAGTGCTCCATGGCTGAGGGCATCTTCAGGAGGCTGGGGATAACTCTAGTCTGATCCTCTGGTTCTTTTAGGGACATCTTGTGTGTTCTGCATGTAAATGCAAGCTGTGGCTGGAAGCCAGACCTTGGTTTGGTACCCACTGGCTGATCTAGATGAGGCTCTGATGTCATCAGCCTGATGTCACTCAGTGCTTCTTTTAGTACTCTCAAGGAGACATCTCCTGACAGCACCAGATGACGTTGCTAGGCAAAAGGTCACAAAGGTTTCTTTTCAGGAATGTTTTCAGTCCAAATGCAAGCTCTTGAATTGATTTGACTCGATAGAGCAATTAATTGGAAGAGAGTTGGCTCATAGCTCAGGACTCCCTCCAAACACATTATTATCCAAATAGAATAGTAACATGTTAGTTGCTGAATTCAACAAACATTCACTCTGCTAAGCTCCAGGCATAAACAGGTCCACAGGACATGGCCCTTGCATTCAAGGAGCTTCTAAACTATCTATATTCGGTAATAAAAATTTCATATTTGCTTTGTACCAAGACAGATGACTAGCTGCACTTCTGTATGATTTGCTCATTGTAAGTTCAGCTCGTCTGTCCACATTGGCTATGCTTCCCTTGGCTAGAAAGAAAGAATGATAAAAAAATATGGGGCAGGACATTGCTCACAGAGTGAGGAGTTAAGAGACACAGCTCAGATTCTAGTTCTGCTTCCTATTTGCTGGGTGACCTGGGAAACGTAATTAAATCTCTCTAAGATTTTCTGTTTAATGCAGATAATCCTATTATCTCCCTCATGGCATTGGTGTATCCTATTTGGCAGTGTTCTTCAGAGTCCTCTGTAAGCTGTAAAACATTATTATTTCATATGAGGTTAAATGTACTGTGTTCTACTGTAGTCTACAATCTGGAAATCTACAAATCCGTCTTTTGCTATCTCTAGTCTTTTTTAATTCACCAGACTATTAAATTAATGAGACTATCCCATCTCCTGGCTTTTAGGTAAATGAGACCTAATGGTCATATTTCCTGTCTTTGAAGAGCTGGCAATTAGTTAAGACTATAGTGATTACATTCCCTGGAAATGATCAGGCACCTAATATAATTATCCTTTCCAAAGAAAAGATTTGAAAAAGTTTAAGAAAGGATTTCAAGGGTATTACTACTACTACTACTAAGTCGCTTCAGTCGTGTCCAACTCTGTGCGACCCCATAGACGGTAGCCCACCAGGCTTCCTCGTCCCTGGGAATCTCCAGGCAAGAACGCTGGAGTGGGTTGCCATTTCCTTCTCCAATGCATGAAAGTGAAAAGTGAAAGTGAAGTCACTCAGTCGTGTCCGACTCCTCTTTGCGACCCCATGGACTGCAGACCACCGGGCTTCTCCACCCATGGAATTTTCCAGGCAAGAGTACTGGAGTGGGTTGCCACTGCCTTCTCTGATTTCAAGGGTACCTTTAGATAAAGAAGCGAGAAGGCCTGATGGGATTCATATGAAAATTCCGTTGATAATGGGTCTTATAATATGGTCTCTCTGAAGTCTGGATTAATCCCAGCACATCTGGTCTTACCTTCTAGCTTCTGAAATCAGGTTTTGCATGCTGACTGCTATGTAACAGCAGTCTTTTATTTTGGAATATGCAGATGAAATGAAGTTAGTGTGAGTAGTCAGAAGTATTTTGACCTACTTCCAGGGAATAAGTTTGATATGAAGTCTATTTCTTCTTAACAATGACTCTGTTATTCAGGATAGAAGGCATAAAGGGATGAAGAGGTCAAGAACCTAACTAAGAGAATATTAACCCAGAAGAGAAACATGGGTGGTAGAACAGCCTTTTTTAGCTGAATGAGCTTTGGAGTCAGACTCGGGTTTAATTTCTGGTTATCCTTCTTATGAACTGTGTGATCCTGAGCAATTGTTTAAACTTTCTGAGTTTGATTTTCCTCATCTGAAGAATAAGATAAGAATACTGCCCACCTCCTTTGGTTGTTGTGAGGGATAAACGAGATAATGAATGTAGAACATTTGCTCAAAATATTGATGACTCTCACCATCATTATAATTATCATCATCAAGAGCATCATCAATTTCCTCATCAGCATGATCTGCCTTGACTTCTCCACTTATTCTGGTGGCTCAATTGAGGTCCATCTCAATTTTCCCATTTATTTTATTCTAGCCTGCCATCTCCTGTGTTAAATAATGGCTTATTTTTTCTTAAAAAAAATCTTTCATGTTTTCTAAAACTCATTTACCTCAGCCATCTGAAAATAACTGTTGAGGATAGGAATAAATTATACCTTTTGATCCTTGTAGAAAATGGCCAAAAAATCCACCTGGATTTTCAAAATCCCAGCATTGGGGGATGAAATATGGTCTCAACAAGAGCTGTAATGCAGTCCTTCTTTGACTGGGATGTCCTCTGCTCCTCCTCACACTGGAATCCCAGGGTATCATTCATGCTCTGAGGAACTAGTCTTTTTGACCACTTTGTGCTAATTGCCATTCGCTGACCATCTTCCATGGGATTGCAAAGAGTCGGACAGGACTGAGCGACTGAACTGAACTGAACTGACCATCTTCCATTCTCTCATTTACTCATTCACTTATTCAAAGTCAACAGTTACTTTTTCCATGTTAGGTAACAGACTAGGGGATAGAAAGGAGACATGATGGCTGTCCTAGTGAAACAAATAGTCTAATGAGAAATGCTAAAAAGTTAGTGGACAATTACAATTCAGTGTGATAAAGGCTATAATGAAAGAAGCATGGAGGGCTGGGAAGCATAGATGCATAGTACCTGACCCTAACCTGACCTGTCTCTGTGGATTGGAGAAGGGATGCAGAAAGAGTTGATGTTGAAGCTGAGTCTGGTCAGTAATAGAGGGAGGTTGCAGGGGGTACAGTCAGAGGAACCAACATGAGGCTAAGGGGAGAAGTTCGTCTTCCAGCTCTTCCCAAGCACCAGCAATCAGCTGTTCTCAGTTGTCTAACCCCTTTTATTTTACTTCCTATTTTCTTAAGAAATTGACCAGATACAGGAGACACGGGGCAGTGTGAATGACAGACACCAACTAACCTTGGAATCCTTACTCTGTGGCCTTTGAATCAAACACAAGTGATTTCAGGGAGCGAAGACTATACGTTGTGCTAAACCTAGGCAGGACCCTCCGTGACACGTAATTCTGTACCCTTCCTGCTTCAAACTGAGACAGGTCTCTGTCTCTCTCTTTCTTTGGTTTTTACAATGTACACAAATTACACTCAGGACTGCAAATCAAAGAGACGAAATGAGATGTCTAATATTATATAGTGAGTTGAGAGCAGGGACAGGAATTGGAGACAGATTCCAGCTCCATGAGCATCATCCCTGCATAAAAATGAATTTTCAAGCCTCCAAAAACTTGGTCCTGCTTTTCTGTCTACCTGGAGTGTCCTTCTCTACATCCTACCAGGCTTATCACCAAGGCCACCTCCTGTAGAGACTTTTCACAATCCCTTCCCTTCCACTCCCTGTCCCACCTCTCCAATTTTACAAAGGATTCACCACTTACTTGTCTGTGCACTCTAGGTCTTGTTGAGGCATCTCTTTTTACAATTTATCTCTCAGTGTTATACATGTGTTATATTGAAACCGTGAAAGACTTGTAAAGAATGGAACTATCTCTTAGTCATCTTGATATTCTTGGCACATAGTAGGTCCTCAATGAACTTTGTTGAATGACTCAACAAACAAATCTGCAATACTCCTTTTCTTACTGGAGTCAGGTGCCTTTTAGTTTAAAGCCCTGCATCCCCTTTTTAAGCCCCAGAGAGGGTCAGATCCCTTCCAAGCCAGCCTTTATCTTGACACAGCTCATAGAGCTGGGGAGTTGTGTGGACCCAGCTGTTGGGCAATGTGCAAATAGAACACTCTTGTGATGGATGGGTGGGAGATTGCCATCAAGTCACCATCAAGTTCATTGACTTGACAAACCGGTATTTTTACAGAAGCAAATACAAACTGTGGTTACCCAAGCAGATAAAATGGGAATCTTTTCCCTATCTTAAATAGAATTTCCTGGGTGAATTCTTTTGTCTTCTTGCAAAGATCACTGTGTACTCTGCGGCTTTCAAATACAGTTTTCAAATTCAGGGGTCCAAATCTGGGCCCATGGAGCTCAAGGATGAGTGATTTCTGAGCCTTGGAAGGAATCTTTTCATAGCCCAGGGTAGCATAAAATCAAGGTGGTAGAAACTGTGGCCTCAGACTTGGAGTCTAAACATGGTTTCACTCTTGCAACTTTGGGAAAGTCACATTGCTCTTCTAAGCTTCAGTTTCCATGTCTGTAAAGGGGGATGTTCTCCTAGAAAGGTTTTGGAGACAATTAACTGTGCTATCCAAGAGGGGTCTTAAAATAAACTGGGTTTATACTTGGCACTTGAAAGCTGATTTCCTTCTCCTTCCAGGAAAGTGAGGAAGCTGGGGCAGACAAGAGATGGTGAGATCTCTTTTTTCGAGAGTGCTAAGAACTGCTAAAGGAAGAAGCATGGTGTACTAAAGACCACTGGTTTGCACCTTTTTTTTTTTCCTTTTTTGGATAGAGGCAAGGGTCAGTGTTTCCCCCACCACCACCAAAGGCTGTTTCATTTTCTGTCTACTCTAACCTCAGCTGCCTAAACCACCAATTGTTCTTTTTCTGAATGGAGCCCACAGGGCCCCCCTTCCCACCGCAGTGGTTCTTGGGTCCTCCTCTCAACTCTTGCACACCGGCCGGTACTGTTCAGTGACCATTTCCCAAATACCGGGAACTCAGAGGGAGTACCGCGAACAACACCTTCGCTCTGACTTTGACCAGTGTTTTGGCACATCCTGTTAGAAAAAAAAAAAACAGTACCGAAAGCAGTAATTATAACACTGAACACCCCTCCCTGTCACATCCCCTACCTATGAAATTCCCCAGAAGGTGCTGGAGGGGTGAGACTGATGGGGGGACCCTACTTGGAGGCCCTCAGAGCAGACCAGAGCCTTCCGCTGACTCCACTACTTGTTCGTGCCTGAGATGAGATACTTTGTCCATTTCTTAGAATCTATGCACATAGACCAAAAATGAAAAGATGCCAAGTTGTATCCAATGAAAATCTCCCCCCCATTCCTTTCCTGCACCCTGATTTCCCCACCAGAGAGCCAATTTCCTGGTTCTTGCGTCTGTCTGCAGTATTGCAAGCATGTATACAGTCACATTTTTTTCCTGCAAAAGTAGCATGATATACATGATATACCAATGGCTTCCAATGGCTTTCCCGGTGTCTCAGTGGTAAAGAATCTGCCTGCCAAATCAGGAGGCTCAGGAGATGTGGGTTCAATCCCTGGAAGATCCCCTGGGGAAGGAAATGGCAATCCACTTTAGCATTCTTGCCTGGGAAATCCCAGAGGAGCCTGGCGGGATACAGTCCATGAGGTTGCAAAGAGTCAGACATGACTGAGCAAATGACCACACACACACACCTAAAGCATGACATATATGTGATTTGCACCTTCCTTTCGGTACTCAGTACTAGATTTTGAAGTTCAACCCCACACTTTCTTTTTCTAAAGAAAGGGATAGAACTCATTTACATGTATGACTTGGAGTTTATTCAAGAAGTCATCTGCTAATGAACATTTAAATTCTTTGCAACATGCAATGAATAACTGTGCCTAAGTCACTTCCCCAGAATTCATCCCAAATTCATTTAGGAAGTAAGATGGTGGTGGTACTGTAAGCTGGCTCAAAAGTACAAACTCCTGAAATTCCTGAAATGTTCCTGGCCAGCTTGGCTTCTCCCCTGGAAAAACTCTCACTCTCCTTTGAAGACTTGGTTCAAAGGTCACTTCCTATCTTAAGCCTTTCTAGGCCGGCATCAGACAAGCAAAGTTGCTCCTGCATCTTTTGGCTTTCTAGGCAGTAGTTCCCAGATTAGCTATGTAAGGATGGCCCCAAGGACTGGTAAAGACCAGACTGTGGGCTCTGCCTGGCTCCAGAGTTTCTCATTCAGAGGTCTGGGGTGGGATCTGAAGCTGTGAACTTCTAACAAATTCCCAGGTCATGCACTTGCTGTGGGTCAGGACCACACTTAGAGAAACACAGAGTCAATGATTTTCCTCCTTCAGGAACCACTTGCTTAGTGAATTTCCTTACTGAAAAGCCCCCTCCCCACCCCTTACCCCAGACTAGGTTAGCTGCTCTTGACATACTCACTTATCTTTCTTCTTTAGGTTGAAAATTCCATACAAGCAGAGACTGGCTACATGTTTACTCCATACTAGATCTGCATGGCTTGACAGAACCCGCAGAGATATAGTAGGTGGACAATACATGTGTGTTCAATAAATGATGCTTTGAAATTATTATTGTGTCTCTTTCAGAGTACTAAATTTCTTAAGGCCAAGGCCTCTAGGTCCTTAAATATCTCGTCTCCATCTCCATTTTCACCTTAGCTGATCTATTGCTTTATAAAAAGTCTTCCCACTTTCACCCTCACCCTTCTTTAATCCCTTCTCCCTAGGGCGGACACACTGATATTCTAATAATATTGATTGGAAAGCTTGGTTAACTAAGCTTATTTTCAGTAGTAGGGGGCTAGTTAAATAAATTACTGTATATCTAGGTCACTGCATAAAGAATTTCCCAATTCTTTACTGTAGTTACATATCCTCTCTTACCAATGTCATTCAATTAGTTAAATGCTATGACAATGGAGGGTAGGGTAGTTTGGTATGACTAAATGATGTGTTTCAAATGTCTATTTCACAGATTACCTTTCCATCAAACTTTTATAGAATTACTAGTTTTCTATTGACACAAATTATGCCTGGATCTTCAGTGAAATAATTGAGGATATCAAGGTTCTCATTGGTAGAGAATTTCTTGTGGAAATTAATGAAGGGACTTCAGAGTCAGGTCAAGGAGGATCTTGATGGCCATGTCTATGAGCTTGGATTTTATTCTACAAACAATAGAAGGTGTGGAAATGTGCAAAAGGGGAGAACTATGTTTGATTTCCATTTTAGAGATATACCTCTGGCTTTGGTATGGAACTTGGGTTTAAAGGAAGGAGGGAGAACAGTCAGGAAGTTCTCCCAATAGTCAGGTAAGCAATGATGAGGGTCTCAGCTCAAGGCCCATGGTAGCAGGGTTGGAGAGGTGGGGAGGACAGAGAGGCAAAATTGACAGGACTTTGCCTTTGTATATTGGGTTTGTGTGTGTGTGTGTGTATGTATACATGTGTACATGTGAGTATGTGTAGGAGAGAAAGCATATGGGTACACACGTGTGTGCATGAATGAAGCATGTGTACGCAATACACATGTGTGCACATATGCATAAGAGTGAAAGCATGTGTGTGGTTTGTGTGTGTATGTTTGGGTCATGTATGTGTGTGTATGTTATGGAGGTGATGCTTGTGAGAATCATTTAGGATTAACAATGACTCCCAGTTCCTGGCCTGAGTAACTGGATAGTTAGCAATGTGGTACATCTAGTCCTGGGCTTTCCTAGGGGCTAAGAGGTAAATAATTCACCTACCAATGCAGGAGATGAAGGTTCGATCCTTGGATTGGGAAGATCCCCTGGAGAAGGGAATGGCAACCCACTCCAGTATTCTTGCCTGGGAAATCCCATAGACACAGGAGCCAGGTGGGCTACAGTCCATGGGGTTGCAAAAGGGTCAGACATGACTTAGCAACTAAAATAGCAGTGGCAAACACATCTAGTCCTAGACGATGGAGGACACAGCTTCTGGACATGTGAGTTCAGTTTGGATCGTGTGAAGTTTGAAATACTTCAAAATCCTGCAAAGAGTTGGATATTCCAGTCTGGAGGTCCAGAAAAGAAGCCAGCACAGGATGGATATACAGGTTATCGGTATACTCAGATGGATCATCCCAGAAGAACGTGGACTGAAGTCTGAAGGGTTTGGAGAGGCCAAGTGTTTGGAGGTCACCAGTGTTTGAGAGTCAGGCAGAGAACATGAATTCTAGGAGAAGAATGAAAAAGAAAGGTGAGGCACCAGAGTGAAGGCAACAGGAGGATTCAAAAGTCAGTGAATGGTGGGACTAGAAGACTGCCAGTAATTGCTGGAGAGAAACTGCAAGGGTGTAGAGTAGAAATTCAAAAAGCGTAGAGAGGAAGGTGAAGCTGAGGTGGGAAGGGGGTCAATTCTATCAGTAAATTCAGATGCAGAAGGACAGAGAGCAACGAGACTGCAAGTAGCTGTTTGCTCTCCAGATTAACTGAACATTGCTCAGATCTTGTTTGCTATGAAAAATGAAAGAATTTTGTAAGTCTTCTTATAATACCACTTTATCACTTTACCACTGAAAAATCTTGAAAACATTAAAAAAACAACAAACCCAAAGCTTAAAAATAGGAGAAAAACAAAACAAAACACCCTACTCCAATGTGGCTCTTTGATTTTGTGTGTGTGTGTGACATTTTCCTCCAAATTGTGTGACAGTCCTTGCAGGGAGGCAGAATGAGTGATGACTGCGAACACTGTGTCGCAGCATCTGCTAAAACCACTTGGCAGTCAGACTCATCTCGCTACGTATTGGTGCTGAAAGTACTACATGGATTGCCTTCCTAACCTCACTCTGCAGCTGGGTGACCTTGGGCAAGTCATTTCACCTCTGGTGTGGTTTCTTAGCAGTATGAGGCTCTTAAAAGGAACACATCGAACAGGGCTTTTTATACCTTGACAGCTGGCAAGGACTCCACTTTGTTCAGCCCCAGCTGAGCACAGTTTAAGAAGGGATAAAAACTTGGGACAGCCTCCCCTAACCACATCTTTGTCCTTAATGCAGCAAGATGCTCTTCTGTGCTAGACACCTAACACACCAGTGGACCGCAAGTTGTGTGGTCAGGTGGCCAAAGTACTGGACCTCCAGCTTTAGCATCCATCCTTCCAATGAATAGTCAGGGCTGATTTCCCTTAGGATTGACCGGTTGGATCTCCTTGCAGTCCAAGGGACTCTCAAGAGTCTTCTCCAACACCACAGTTCCAAAGTATCAGTTCTTCAGCGCTCAGCCTTCTTTATTGTCCATTAGCTTTCTGAAGTTTGCTGTCATCTTGTTTTGCAACTGATTGCTCCAAGGCCAAAATAAAAGGGCATTCAGGTTTTTGATGATGGCCATTCTGACTGGTGTGACGTAATACATATATATGGAATCTAGAAAAATGATATTGATGAACCTATTTTCAGGAAAGGAATGGAGGTGCAGATGGAGAAAAAGGACATGTGGACACAGTGGCGGAGGGAGAGAGTGGAGTGAATGGAGAAAGTAGCATCAACATATATGCACTGTCGTGTGTAAAACGGCTGGCTGGTGAGAAGTGCCGTATAAGACAGGGAGACACTCTGGAGCTTCTGTGTTAACCTAGAGGGTTGGGATAGGGGGAAGGGAGGGAGACTCAGGAGGGAGGGGATATACTTATGATTGTGGCTGACTTGAGCTGTTGCATGGCGGAAACCAACACAATATTGTAAAACTTTGAAAACAAACAAACAAACAAAAAATACATTCAGAACATCTGTAGTTTAAAGCAATAACATTTTAAAATGGCAGATTTCACAACTGGATTTTTTAATTAGCTCTTAGTTACTAACCACTGTGAAGCAGTGGTTCTTAATCTTTAGCAGCATCAGAAACACCAAGAGGGCTTGTTAAAATCTGGAATGCTGGGCCTCAACACCAGAGTTTCTGATTCAGTGGTCCTGGGGTGGAGCTCAAAATTTGCATTTCCCACCAGTTCCTTGGTAAGTGGTGCTGAAGACGCTGGTCCCAGGACCACCCTTCGAAAAACACTGGTGCTGAGGAAGGACCTCTGGCTCTCAGATCACACATGACTCAATATCTCTGAGTCTCAATTTCCTCATCTGTGAAATGGGGAAATATAGACCCAACAAACCCAGTGCTCAGGTTTAAAAAAAAAAAGAAAGAAAGAAAAAATAAGGGAAAAAGAAAACCAAAATGTTTTTTCTGGATTTGTTTTGTTGTTGCTATGGTTTGTTCATTTGTGGCATTTTCTTCCAAGCTGTGCTCAGGAAGGTGGGGAGAATGACCATTTAAAGCACAATTTCAAGCATCTTCTAATTGATCTGGTAGTCACAATTCCTTAAATCTCTGTGCTGGAAGGAACTCTATGGTTTTCTTCCTCCATCCTCAATCTACAGCCTTGTGACCTTGGCGAAGCCCTTCACTCCCTTGGAAATCTTTTCCGCTTGCATCTCATTGGGCAGAAATGGATCATGCTGCTACCCCTAGAACCATCTTCACTTAAGGTATCTGCCCTTTTTTCTCTTAAGACTTCAAGAACATGGAGGGCTGAGATGGCCATTTATCAATTCAGGAGTATGGGGACAGTCAGTCCAGTTGCTCAGTCGTGTCCGACTCTTTGCGACCCCATGGACTGCAGCACTCCAGGCCTCCCTGTCCATCACGAACTCCTGGAGCTTACTCAAACTCATGTCCATTGAGTCAGTGATGCCATCTAGCCATCTCATCAACTGTCGTCTCCTTCTCCTCCCACCCTCAATCTTTCAGGTACATGGTAATGTAAAGGCCAGAATCAGATAGAACTAGGTTCAAATCTCTGCTATGCCACTCATTTGCTTGTGAACTTGGACAAGTGACTTGAACTCCTGGAGACCCAACATCTCATCCCTAAATTGGAAATAAGAGTACAATCGATCTTCCAGGAGGTCTATGGGGGTTAAAGGAAATCAGAGACAAAGATGCTTGACAGGTTTTTGAATACATAGTAAAGAATCAATAAATGACAGATATTGTGTACATGGAAATTCCCAGAACAATGAGGTAGTTACACAATAATTCTGGACCCATGCCCCTCATCCCCACTCCCCAACTGAATCCTAGCCTAACAGACAGAGTAATAAAGGAATAACCCAAACCACTAAGAAAAAGAACAAAACCAGAACAGCCCATCTTTCCCTAAATAGGACCTTCTAAAGCTTCCCTTGTGGGCAGCAAGAGTTGGGTACCAGGCTGCTCCAGGAAGATGAGCAGAAGCAGCTGGTACATCACGGGGAAGTACCGGCCAAAGCTCTCTGGTCCACCTGCAGCAGCAGTTTCTGCAGCGTGTCCTTCACCAGATTCTAGAAGCAGAAGAAATTCAGAGAAGCTGGGGTGGGGGGAGGGTGCGGGGGAGCAATGAGAGAGCTTAACAGACTTTGCAATTATCTCCCTGAGACTGTTTAGAATGTAATGTTCCTCTCCGCCCCCTTTCCTTTTCATGTTGTAATTTTCTTCACAGAAAGAATACAATGGAGAACATATTCCAGGCTTTCCAGAGCTTGCAACTAACCCCACCTCCAGACACAGGAACAGATAAGGGAGAGGGAAAACACACACACACACACACACACACACAGGCATTTTTTTTCCCCCTGCAGAGATTTCACAGAGATGGGAAGCTAAGAAATCCAGTTAGGTTTGGACATTGCCTTACACACCCACCTCATGGTTTCAGTATGATCTGTTCTTGATGCTCAGTGCTCAGCAAGTTTCAATAGCTCTTTTCCTTGCCAGGAGGGTCAGGGCTGTCCCATGGAATTTGCCTCCTACCTCCATCCCCTGGAGATGACCAGGAGGCAGCCTGTGTTTGCTCCACCTGGATTCCTACGTAAGTATTTAATTGCCCACAATTTCTCTCCAGGAAATGAGGAGATTCAGGGCATCAGCTGTCTTTGGAAGAGCTCAGGACTGAGGGGTCAGAGGGCATGAGGATGCAGGATTCTTTCTCAGGTTTCTACCTCCTCCCACTTCCTATCCAGCCCCCTATCTTTTCTCCCTTGCCTCTTCCCTGCCATACTCTGTCTAGCCTTTCCCCGTCTAGCCTTTCCCCAACCTTCTAGCCATAAGCTCAAATGAGCAGCCAGGCTGCGTTTTGACACATATCACCAAGTTGCCCTCCAGAAAGGTTGCATATTTCCTCCAGCAAAACATAAAGGAATGTGGAAAGAGAACATCTGATTTCTTATCTCTTTCCTTTTTACTCTTGTGGACCTGTCTGAGGGAGTCACTTTCCCAGGATAGCTCTTAATGCTATTGTGTGCTCAGTCGTGTCTGACTCTTTGTGACACCATGGACTGCAGCCCTACAGGCTCCTCTGTCCATGAGATTTTTCAGGCAAGAATACTGGAGCGGGTTGCCATTTCCTCCTCCTGGGGATCTTCCCTACCCAGGGATCGAACCGTGTCTCCTGCTTTAGAAGTTTAAAGCTGCCCTGCTAAACCTTTGCTTTTCAGAAGATTGCATCATCTCTGAGAGCAAAATGCGATGATCGCAACTGGGGGCTTCCTGGACCAGACAGGCCCCTGCTGCCCAACTAGCTCGTTAGTGATGCATATATGTGTCCGGTCAAGATGAACTCATTCCAGATGACATCAGAACAGCACATCCAAACCTGCTGGCTCAAGGGAAATAAGAAATGTTTGTTGCTGACGCCACTGCCATGAACTGACTACGTACCATGTGTCAAAAACTGCTAAATGCAGAGAACACAATGAATGAAATAAGATCCCTGCTTTTGAATGGGTCACAAGCATTCACAATGTGATTAAGATGGAAAAGTACTAAAATGTAAGTTTTACAAATGGGTAAAACAGCCATGATACAGTGCTAGGGTTTGCTTAAGTGGACAGTGTGATACTGTGGCTACAATCAAAGAAGAATCCCAGAACTTGGCCATCTTTAATTTAAGCATTTTTTCATAAGAAAATGTATAATCAGAGGAAAAATGGAAAGAACACTTCCTTTTCAATCCCTACTTCTCAAATCACTTAAAAAATATTTGCAACTATTTTACACTGGGGAAAGTATTAAAAAATTTTCCCTAGCTTAGCTTATGGTTTTATTTGGAGAGATGGAGTGAAAAGTCCAGAATTTCAATAACAATCAAGAGTTTAAGGGTAATGTTCATCAGCTAAACTGAAATTGTACTTTCAAATTAATGGTATTCCCTAACTTCCCTTGTGGCTCAGCTGGTAAAGAATCCACCTGCAATACAGGAGACCTGGGTTCGATCCCTGGGTTGGGATGATCCCCTGGAGAAGGGAAAGGCTACCCCCTCCAGTATTCTGGCCTGGAGAATTCCATGGACAGTCCATGGGGTCACAAAGAATCAGGCACGACTGAGTGACTTTTACTTCCTTATTCCTTTTACGTGTTTCTTTTGAGTTTTTGGCTTCTTGATTCTGTTTTAACTTTATTTGAGGGCAAAATCAGAGCATTTCATATCTATAAAGAAGAGAAGGACTGACATTGATCAAACACTTGTCGTGTTCCAGCAGCATCCGAGGCCCACCATATTCCTAATGACAGTGATCATAGGAGGCAGATTTTGTTATTGACATGAAGGCTCAGAGAGGTTTAGTAACCTGCTAAGGATCACACAGTGAGTATGTGGAATAGAGTTAATAGAGTTTTTCAATTTAAGACTTACTCTTTCCCTCCACCTCCCAATGCTAACCTTCTTCCTTTTAAATCACCTATTTCCGTCCCTTTCCCAATGACTCAGAAATCTTCTTGGTGATGATTTTGAAAGGCCCTCAATGAGGGCAGTGAAGATGGAAGCTACAGTCTTCCAGAAGAAGACACATGCATTTGCAGCTGGAGAACAGTTAGAGTCACAGAGTTTATGGAGTCCCGGTGGGACAGATTAGCACGCGGGGTATGTAATGACAGGGTTCACCAACATTCCTAGATTGAAGAGTTTATGCGTGCCTCCCTACTTTCACCAGCTGTACTTGCCTCTGACTTAATTATATGCTCAGGGCACAGATGCCTCTAGAATTGCAGGCCATATCTCGCTTCCCAGGATGGGTTATTGGTTAGATGACACTCAGCTCTTGGAATGCAGGGGGAAAATTGTTGTTGGCTGGTCTCTAAGTAGTAGATCTATATTTGAATCATTATAAGCCAAGATTCATTCACCTGGATCCTGCCATGCTTGAATCCTGATGTTTGTAGCTTCATGGAGCAGACACCCTCTCTGCAATCAGCTCTTGAGTTGGGAGCTAGCAATTTGGGGAATATGAATTCCTTTCCTATCTCTGACTTTGACTTGTGTAGGGAAGACCCCGAGAAGTTTTGGGGAGGAATAGCTGATGTTATAAGGCAAGTGGAGGACTTGGAGTCAGAGCTGTGGGTTTGAAACCTTGTCCTTGTATTGTCCCTTTGCAGTCTGATTATAAGATTTACTGCTCTGGTCCTAGGAGAAGGCAATGGCACCCCACTCCAGTACTCTTGCCTGGAAAATCCCATGGATGGAGGATCCTGGTAGGCCGCAGTCCATGAGGTCGCTAAGAGTTGGACACGACTGAGCGACTTCACTTTCACTTTTCACTTGCATGCATTGAAGAAGGAAATGGCAACACACTCCAGTGTTCTTGCCTGGAGAATCCCAGGGACAAGGGAGCCTGGTGGGAGGCCGTCTATGGGGTCGTACAGAGTCAGACACGACTGAAGTGACTTAGCAGCAGCAGCAGCTCTGGTCCTAGGAGTTGGGGCAACCATAGGCTCTCTTCTCATCCCATAGTGATGAGAAGTGGGGCATGCAAACTTACTAACTGGTTGCATGATTTAAGAAAATTAGTTGGCCTTTCTCACCCTCAATTTCCTTATTTGTAAATGGGTGCTAACAAGAATGCTTTTCTCTAGAAGTTAAGAGAATCTAATGAACTAGTGGCTGTGAAAGTACTTTGTAAATTATGAAGGGACCACACCCCAAATTTCTGCATGGGTGGGGCCTGATTTGGTTACCACTGATCAAGTGCTTATACTTAAGTACTAAGTACCTACTAACCACATGGTTGATGGTCAACATGCTTGGTGAAAGAATAAAAAATGTTATGTTATTTAGCAAATCCTCTTCAGCTAGACAGGCTGCCCTGGTGACTCAGTGGTAAAGAATCTGCCCGTCAATGCAGGAGACTCAGGTTTGATCCCTGGGGGAAGATCCCCTAGAGTAGGAAATGGAAACCCATTCCGGTGTTCTTGCCTGGGAGATCCCATGGACCAAGGAGCCTGGTGGGCTCCAGTCCATGGAGTCCCAAAGAGTCTGACATGACTTAGTGAATAAATAATAACTTCAGCTGCTGCTGCTGCTGCCAAGTCACGTCAGTCGTGTCCGACTCTGTGCAACCCCATAGACAGCAGACCACCAGGCTCCTCTGTCCCTGGGATTCTCCAGGCAAGAACACTGGAGTGGGTTGCCATTTCCTTCTCCAATGCATGAAAGTGAAAAGTGAAAGTGAAGTTGTTCAGTCGTGTCCAACTCCTTGCAACCCCACGGACTGCAGCCCACCAGGCTCCTCCATCCATGGGATTTTCCAGGCAAGAGTACTAGAGTGGTTTGCCATTGTCTTCTCTGAACAACTTCAGCTAGATGCTCAAAATTCTGTTTTTTATTTATATAACCTGATTTACAGTGTAACTTCTGAGAGGATCTGGCTTCCTTGACCATGAGAAACTCATCGAGAGGAACACTGTGTCAGTTAACTATTGTTTTGACAAACCACCACAACATTCACACTAATAAAAAAAAATCCCAACCATTTATTATTATTGAGTCTATGGGTCAGCTGGATATTTCTGCAAGACTAGGCTGGGCTTGGCTGGGCTTATCTGTTCTCATGCATCAGATGCCAACTGCTGCGTCAGCTGGGGAGAGGCTGGTATAAGATGCCATCTGATGGGAAGTCTCCAACTCTTCAACAGGCTCCCCTGGGCTTCTGTTTGTGGAGGTGGCATGTTTCCAAAAGACAGGAGAATTGCTCAAGGCCTCTTGAAGTCTAGGCTCAGAACTGGTCCACTTCCTCCACATTCTATTTTCCAGAGCAAGGGTATAAGGCTAGCCTAAATTTTGGGCTTAGAAATATAGACTTCACATATCAAAATGCTATAGACACAGGGAGGATAGAAATTAGAATATGTTTACAATCAGTATTTCACATAACTTTTGGGCTAAGCTAGGGAAGTTATGCTGTAAACCAAGAAAAAGAAAAATGTGGATTCTCTCCTCTCTTATCCCTTTGCCATCAATGTTGCCCAGAGAAGGATTACTTTCATGATCTCTGCTGCCTAGACAATAAATGTAGCTCCAGCCACATCGGCCTGCCTTCAAACCAATTTGGCAAATATTTTTCTAGTGCCTTCTGTCTCCCTGGGACTGTAAAACTCAGAAGAAGCAGACATTCTAAGACTACAGTCCTTCTCTCCTTTACCCCAGCCTAGAAGGAGGTACAGATTTATCCGACCTATAAGAAAGATGGATAAATGCCTCTCCATATTCTTATTGTAAATTACTCTCCAACTTGTCATCAAGGTTATTTCGTTTTTTTTCAAGGTTATTTTAATAGGGTTTCTTGTGTTGCCTACAAACTAATGTACCTATTTCTTCTTCTGGAATTCAAAGCTTTCATGAATTGTCCCTAATCTCTCTTTCTAGGCACCTGCCCCATTATTTCTGGGAAAGAAAGCAACACCTCCATTATATCAGAATCTTCAGCATTTCATAGTTTCCTGACTATTTGTTTGCATGTAACATTTTCTCTGCCTGTATATGCCCATTCTTGTCTCTCCCTGTTACAGTTCCAATCATACTATTGAGATCCTGGTCAATTATCAACCTCCTCCACAGATCCTTTCTTTCCTAACCTATTTAAAATCAATTTCTTATTTTTCTCTGTTCCCCTAATCATACTTTTTTTTTTTTTTTTTTTTTTTTACTATAATATCCTATTCTTGGGTTTTATACTACCCTGGATTGAAGTTCCCTGAGGCTGGGCCTTGGTGCTCTCACCTGAGTGTCCTCCAATTTACCTGGAATGTCTTCCTCTTGTGAGGTGCTGAGTCAATGCTATTGACTTGATTGAATCTCTTCCCACTTCTCTCCACCGGCTCTGCAGCCCTGCTTCACATCTCAGAGCTGGTGAGAGATGTGGTCACTTTCCAGGACTCCGTTTAGCCAGTAGCATAAGCGGCACTTCAGTCGGGCCTACTCCTAGGCCACTGAATTGGCATGAGCTACAGGTCTAAAAAAAGTCCTACCCTGTAACAAGGGGTCAGCTACTAATTGTAGTTCCTCCTCTGGCCACTTTTCTGAGGCTCACACTGCTTGCTGACTATTTTTAGGTGTCTGGCAGTTTAAAAGAGGGCTACAACTGTCTTTGGTTTATTATTATACTATGAATGGTCCTTGAAAACCCAGAGCCCTGATGATGATAAGATGACTTGCTCTGATGAGGACTCTTCTTTAAGTTTAAGACCCCTTGTTTTAGATGAATGGCTTTTGGACAGTGTGAATTAGAACCAGTGGGGTATTTGAAAGGCTGTGAATTCCTGGGTGTTATCTCCAAGAGTGCCTGAATTCTTAAGTCTGGGCTGGTCCTAGTATCATGTAATTTTCTCAGGCTCCCTAAGGAATTCTGCTGCTAGCCAGTCTTACTTTGAGAAAAACTATTGTAATATTATAAGCATCAGACAATGACAATGCTTCAATACTGCAGCTGGGCAACTAAAGCGATGCCAAAATTATCATCACGTCCCAGAGACCAGGGAGGTCTCCAAATATGTCTCCTTTCACCATGCAGCTCCTCTGCTCGAGAACTTGTGATGGCTCCATCTTTCCTTTTCTGAGTCAAGCCCAAATCCCTTCCCGTGCCATTCCAGTCTCAGCTCAGCTGATCCCTGGGGTCTGACCTTCTGCGGGTGAAGTGCTATTTCATTTCCTTTCCTTTTGATTCTGCTTATTTTGTATTTCATTTCTTCTTAGGAGTCACCAAATTTTTATTGAATGCCTTCAGTATATCAAACACTGTCCCACAGATTGGGCTTCCCTGGTGGCTCAGATGGTAAAGAATATGCCTGCAATATAGGAAAGTGGTATTCAGATCAGTCTTTAGGGATAAAAGCAATATCATGCCTGTTGCTGCTGTAAATGAGTTTCTTTGTCTTGCCCAAGGTCACACATGCTGGTAAGTGCACTTCAAACCCAGAGTGACTGAGCCAAGGGCCATGGTCCTTTTACATGATGCCATGCTACTTATATGAAGCTGATTTCAATTGTCTACTTCCTTCACAGACTTACAGAATGAACTTATGCTTACCAGAAGAGAAGGGTAGGGGGAAGGGATAGGTAGGGAGGTTGGGATCAACATGACCACACTGCTCTGTTTACTATAGATAATCCACAATGTCCTACTGTATAAGCACAGAGAACTCTGCTCAGTGTTAAGTGGCAGCCTAGATGGGAGAGGAGTTTGAGGAAGAAAGGATACAAGTGTATGTGTATGGCTGAGTCACTTCACTGAGCACCTGAAACTCACAACACTGTTTACTGGTTGTACTCCAATATAAAATAAAAAGTTAAAAAAGTTGCATTCTTCTTTCAAAATTACAGACAAGTACTCTCTCCTAGTCTCAGAGGTAAACCCCACTTCCCTCATCTGTAAATTGGGTGTGTATATCAAGCTCAGAGGTTGCTATGAGGTGCTGTTCTGCCTGCTCAGTCGCTCAGTCATGTCTGACTTTGAGACTTCATGGACTGTAAGCCTGCAGGCTCCTCTGCCCACAGGATTTCCCAGGTAAGATTACTGGAGTGGGAAGCCATTTCCTTCTTCCAGGGATCTTCCTGACCCAGGGATTGAACCCAAATTTCCTGCATTGCAGGTGGATTCTTTACCACTAAGCCACCTAGGAAGCCCCATTAAACCCCAATTCTCTCATCTGTAAATTGGGTGTGATACCTAGCTCGAAGGTCGCTATGAGGAGAAGGGGCTAGATGTACCATGCACTGTGTCTGGCACAATCCAGATGATGAAGGGGTCCTACTGACTGGATACCATTTGCTTAGAAAAAAACAACAAGTCTCTTCAGGCTGGAGACATGACAATTGTGTGGCTTTTGTGGAATAATGGGAGGTACTGATCAGAATAAACTTTCTGGCATCATTGCATGATTTGCCCTTTTTCTTGCAGGTCAGAGGTATTATTCAAGGATAGCAATATTAGGAATCATTCTTCCGGCGGGAAGTTTTTCTCCTCTTCAAAGAGTAATCTCAGGGGAGCCACAGCCATGGAGACAGAATGTGGCAGGTGTAGCCACGCTCTGGATTAGAACTTATTTTCTGTGTTGGGGAGGAGAAAGGCTGTGGTCAGGGAAGACGAATGGACATGACTGGTCACGGTCTGCAGTGCCTTCTGCTCATGCCTAGATCAATCAGCCCCTTTGTATTGAAGACCCTCTGCTTCCATTCTTGAGTGACTTGCAGCCTTTTTGTGTCATCTTGGAGGGACTTCTCATCACTTGGGTGACCTCAAACTGTGATGCAGCTTGCAGCAGGCCCACAATGAAGAGGAGATTTATTTGTTTCTTTGTTCTTTCTAGGTAGCTGGAAGCAAAGGGTGTTTGGAGTGTTCCCTAAGAAGAGCTCCATCACCTGCATTTGCCCAGTTTTTCTTGCTTTGTCAAGTGTGGACAAAGTTGTTACTTACAATCTCCCATGAGGAAAGAATGAGGTGTGATGAGAATAAAGGGATGGGCTTTGAAGTCAAGTCAGTACGGATTCAGATCCTGGCTCAGTGACAAAGCTCTGTCTGCCTAGTTTTTCCAAACTGTAAACGAGGGTGATGGTGAGTGCCTCATAAGGGTGTGACAAGGATTAGAAATAGTTATAGCAAACATCAGATGTGTAGTGAGACCACTGTGTGCAGCGTGCATGCATGCTAAGTCCCTTCAGTCATGTTAGACTGTAGCCTGGCAGGCTCCTCTGTCCATGGGGATTCTTCCGGCAAGAATACTGGAGTGGATTGCCGTGCCCTCCTCCAGGAGATCTTCCCGACCCAGGGATCGAACCCATGTCTTTATGTCTCCAGCAATGGCAGGTAGGTTCTTTATCACTAGCGCCACCTGGGAAGCAGGAAAGAGAAAAACCAGATTCAGAATCGCAGCGTTCACAGTAGTGGCTGCTTCCTCATTTCAGTTCAGTTGACATTTATTTTGTGTGAGCCTCGTGTGTCTTAGGGTACTAGGTTAGCCTCTGAGGGTATAAATATGATGGCGATCCTGTTCTCATGGGGAGTTCATGGTGAATCTATGACCAGTGTTTACATAGTACCAGGGTGCCAGGAAGAAATCACAGCCCAGGTGATTTAAAGGACTCACATGGGGTCAATAGCTGCTTGTATATATAAAACCAGCTATGATATGATATGATATCCCCGGCCTTGTCCACAGACCAGCAGCTCTTATTCTAAGAAAAGAGCAAGGGACAGTTACATCATTGTGAACATAAGCTACCCAGAGATCAGACCAGAGGAGATTATTGAATATAGCTAACCAAATAAAAGCTAACCAGAGGATAAAATCTGATCACATTGGAGGATGGAGTCATCGTTTGCCATGACTGAGCTCCTCATCTGCTGGCCTGGGAAGCCCTTGGCTGACTGTTCTCTTCCAGGCCCAGCAAACAGGTCACTCTGATGATCTAAGAGATGAGCCTGTGGTGATGTCAGCCTCCCCCTGGGCACACGGGCCCATTATCACATGCACTTGACTTTCACTCCCTAATGCTGCAGTGTCACAGCTCAGGAGTGACTCAGCAAGGGTGTGACTTTGTTTCTACTTCAGAGAGGGGTCTGGTTTTCTCAGGACAAATGTCCCCTTGTCCACCCAGGTGTATGAAGTCACACCTTTCAGCCATTTCCAATCTGATTTAAGAGAATTAGGATGAGGATTTATCTTGGCATCTGTGGATTTGCTTTTTTTCCCTCTAAATTTCATTATGAAAATGGTCACATGTACAAAAATGTTGAAAGCATTCATACACCAATCACCATGATTCTACCACAGTCTTCTGATATTACTTACTTGTATTTTTACATATTTATCCAAGGTGAGGAAGGCTTCCATCCTATTCTGGGGATCTGCAAACAGGTTTAATGAGTTTAAAGTAAAAGCTTTCTAGGCTGTGCCCTTCCATTTTGTAGGAAGAACATGTTAATAGGAGATATTGGTAGGAAAATACATTTGAAATAAGACTATGATTAATGCTTAATATTTCAAATGAGGTTGTCAAAATAACTTGGAAGTCAACAGACTTTAAATTTAACATGTTACTGAGTGTTTTCTCTGTGCCAGGCACTGGCTGTTGACTGTGCATTGTCAGCAGACTTGACAACCTGAACTCTACCCATAAATGATGCTGTGCAATCGTGTGTCCTTCTTGGGAGCAACTTGAAGAGCTGACCTGTTTACTTCCTCTGTTCTCTCAGCTCAAGGCCTGAGTCATTTCATTAAATGAGTGTTCTGCCTTGGCCCTCTCCCAGCCAACAGCTGCAAGGTACCAGATTGGCATGAAGCAGGTGAGTAAAGTTAGCCTAAATTTAGCATCACAGAAATCTGTTCCTATGGACTCCTGGGAACCACTCAGTGTCCCCAGGACAGGGTAGTCACCTACACAGCCACTAGTCCCAGGAGGGAGCCTTTCTTTCAGAGATTAACAAGGGCAGCATGGTTTTTCTTTAGTCACCATACTCCCTTGTGTAGAAAATAACGATAATCAATGGGCAGAACCAGAGAACTATGGTAACAGAAGGAAATGAAACATGCACTTTACATACATTTTCATAGAGTCCCAAGCCCCCTCTGTAAGGAAAGAGCTCTTATTATTCCCATTTTGGTATGTGGTAGGTGACTTATGTTGGTTTGTCTGGGAATTTCTCATGTTTCACACTGGAAATCCCACACTTTCAAAATCTCTGTGTCTTGGACCAGCCGGGACATCTGGTCACCTGAGGTGGATCTGAGATTCTGCATCTACTGCAAAGAGCATCCTTATGAAGTTTGCCTTCTCCTGCCTCTCCTCCATATGGTCTTCCGATCATTCAACCACATTGTAATTTGGGGATGTTATACCCATTTTTACTGATGGGAAATGGAAGCTTAGAGAGAATAGTGACTTGCCCAGGTCCAGTGACTAAGCAGTGACAGAGGCAGGTTTGGGATCCAGCTTCCTTGGGCTCTGGGCACCTCTATAGAAGTCCAGTTGAAAGGTAAAGAGTGGCAGGTGTGAAGAGGCAGTGGCTTCTCTGGGGACACTGTCATCTGCTCTCGAGTCTCTAATAATTCATCCACCTCAGTTCAACAGACTCAAATTTGTTCCTTTTCATGGCTGAGTAACATGCCATTGTATATTGTGTGTATGTATATATATATATATATATATCACAACTTTATCCATTCATCTGTCAATGGACATCTAGGTTGCTTCCATGCCCTGACTATTGTAAATTATACAGAGTGAAGTAAATCAGAAAGGGAAAGGCAAATATTGCATGTTAACACACATATATAGAATTTAGAAAAATGGTATTGATGAACTGATCTTCAGGACAGGAATGGAGACACAGATGCAGAGAATGGACTTGTGGGCACAGCAGTGGAAGGAGAGGGTGGGACAAATTGGGAGAGTAGCATGGAAATACATACACTACCATGTGTAAAGTAGATAACTAACGGAAAGCTGCTGTATAGCACAGGGATCTCAGCCCAGGACTCTGCGATGACCTAGAGGAGTGAGGTGGGGGGATGGGGTGGGAGGGAGGCTCAAGAGGGAGAGGATATATGTATACTTATGACTGATTCACGATATTGTATGGCAGAAACCAACACAAACCAACACAACATTAATTATCCTCCAATTAAAAAAAGGAAAGTGTCTCCAGTAAAATTTCATTTGCAGAAATTTAACTCTTTATTCCAAAGGGCTTCATGGATTTTTGCCCCTGGGCATGACGCAAAACAGCAGGGAAGGGATATAGTGGAGGATGCCAGTAAGGACAGCTGGAATCCAGGGGACGCTGTGTAGAACAAGCAGTGGTCCAGCCGTCATCATTGGGAGCCCTGAACACAGCCTAGACTTGGTGTCAAGGCCTCATGAGGGAAGGCCAGCTCAGAGAGGACAGGAGACCCCGAGCGAGGAGGGTCCAGAGGGCAGGGCTGGACCTCCCTTCACTCAGCAGTCAATCTGTCTGAGGGAAGAGCCTTCCTTCATGCGAGTCTGATTTGACCTGACAGCCTGGACCAGCTGACAGGAGCTGCATATGCTGGGAGAGTCCTCTGTCCTAAGAACGCCCTTCATAAACATGTCTATCTTGTTCTTTTTCCTCCCAGTGCATTTAAACACATCATATTTGAAACAGGTTGCTGATGCCCTGTATTTTATTCATCTTTTCATCCAACATTTACTGTAAGCCCACTGTGTACCAGGGACCTGTGTGAAGTGCTGGGGAGCGAGGCATCAATAAAACATGGCTTTTCTCTTAAAAAGTGATGATTCATTGAGAAGACCAGAGAAGGCGAGGGCACCCCACTCCAGTACTCTTGCCTGGAAAATCCCATGAACGGAGGAGCCTGGTAGGCTGCAGTCCATGGGGTCTCAAAGAGTCGGACACGACTGAGCAACTTGACTTTCACTTTTCACTTTCATGCATTGGAGAAGGAAATGGCAACCCACTCCAGTGTTCTTGCCTGGAGAATCCCAAGGACAGGGGAGCCTGGTGGGAGGCCGTCTATGGGGTCACACAGAGTTGGACACGACTGAGCAGCAGCAACATTGAGAAGACAGTGATGGAAGCAACTCATCGTGCTGTGCAAAAGAGCAAAGGGCTTGGAGTCCTCACGTACCTGAGTTTCTATCCTAGATCTGTTACCCTGATGAAGTTACTTAAAACTTTGTCTGAGCCTCAGCCTTATCATTTGTAAAATGGGGTTATTAATTACACAATTGCTGTCAGGATAACATGCAAACATACATGTTTAGTGTTAAGTCTAGTGCCTGTTACATAGTGATTACTCAATTCACGAGATTTTATTTTTCTAGTTTTACCACTTGCCAGCTCTGCAAGCTAGTTTATTTTTCTATGCATCAGTTTCCATTCTGTAAAATGGGTATCATAACAGTAGGTGTCTTTTAAGTATGTTGTGATAATTAAATTAGATAATACATGCAAAGCACTTAGAACAATGCCTGGCATACAATATAAATTGAATATACAATAGTGATTATTACTAATGCTAATGGTAACACATGCTACAACAGATGTGGACAAAAAGTAAGATATTTAGGAGAAAATTCTAGGAAAATGGGTCAGAATGCATTCCAAGGAAAGGGCCAGCATATGTGAGATATGAGAGGTGTGAAGAAGCATATTCTAAAGAACTGGGTCAAATTGGGAGATCAGAGTCAGAGGGCAGTGGGCAGAGGATGGATGGGTTCTAGAATGAGCCAGAATCCAGGTTCTGCCAGTTATTAGCTAGTGACTTAACCTGTCTAAGCTTCAGTCTCCTCACCAGTCACAGATTGCTAATGGTTTCTGCTTTTTGATGTAAGTTTCAGGATGAAGTGACATAAATTCTGTATGTTATATGTAAGTTATGTATGACATAACTTCTTATTAAGGAGGCCCTTAATAAGAAGCAACTAATTATTACGCTTTTCACTAGAGAAGGTGACAAAGGGTGTCAGGGGACTAACAGAGGGAGACCATGCTGTGGAGATAAATCATGATCAGATTGAAAGGAGCAGGATATGACGATCTAAAAAATGGAGACTTTTTCTCCCCCTGGAAGTCCTGGGGGAGCACAGTCTTCATGATTCATGTTGCCGCTGTCTCTTTTTTAAAATTACTGTTTTAAATTGAAGTACAGTTGTCTTCCAGTATTATACTGTGTGCTAAGTCGCTTCAGTCGTGTCCGACTCTTTGCAACCCCATGGACTGCAGCCCACCAGGCTCCTCTGTCCATGGGATTCTCCAGGCAAGAATACTGCAGTGGGTTGCCATGCCCTCCTTCAGGGGATCTTCCCGACCCGGGACTGAACCTGAGTCTCTTACAACTCCTGCATTGGCAGGCAGGTTCTTCACTACCAGCCCTACCTGGGAAGACCCCCACAGTATTATATTTGTTTCGGGTGTACAATATAGTGACTCCATACTTTTACAGGCGACACGCCATACTGATTAACTCTAATATTATTGACCGTATTCCCTGTGCTGTACTTCACAGCCCTGTAACTTATTTGACAACCTCTAGCTTGTACCTCCTGGGCTCTTTCTAAATGCTGCGCTGGCTCCTTTTCGCCCCGAGCCCAGCTTCTGAGCTCACATTCCCTCGGTTCCATCAGAGTCTAAATTTACCCTCATTGTAATTATTCACACTGTGTCCCATCAGCTTGTGAGCAGCCGAGCTAATGGAGGCCAAAAGTGGGAGCAGGGAGGGAGAGAGGGAGAGGGGGGACAGAAAAGAAGAGGGAAAAAGAAAGAAAACTTCTCGGAGTAGGGCTGCCCGGTGTCGATTGCAAGTTGTGGGCATGGGCCCGTCCCCTCTGAAATAACTCCTAAGGACAGAGCTGGCTCATGTGTCTTCGAACATTAAAATTAGAGTGAACCAAGATTAAATGCTCCCGAGAAACTGACCAGCCTCACATTTTTCTACTCCCTCTCTCTTTTTATAACTATGACCACAGTAGTAATTCAATTGGAAACATGTCCCGTCCCTGATTACTCCAACGCTGGCACTAGATCATTCCCAGGGCTTGATATTTTTATTAAATGCACACTGCCCTTATTTTCTGCTGGGACTAAAAATACCTCTGACTGAGCAGCAAACACTCAGTGGGGGCCTCCTCCCTGTTCTCTAAGAGGCCAGGATGGAGGGAGGAAGAGCAGACTGATGGGCCTGTCAATTAATTTAGGCAGCAGCTCGTTTCCAAGGAAAACTGCCCCAGATACTAACAGAACTGTAAACGTAAAGATGGGGCTCCAGGCTGACAGGATGAATAACGGAAACCCGCATCCCTAACCTCATTTACGACCACTCTGTTCTCACTTCCGGCTACCCCACCACGTCACCGTTTCGGGACACGCGATGTGGTTTCAAGCCCCTAGTTCTGGTGCGTGCTGTTCCCTTGTCCGGAATGCTGTGCTCCCCTCCCTCTCTGTGCATTTGTGATTGTCTCTCAGTCTCAGCTCATCACCGTCATATTTTCCAAGCCCCTAGTCCAATTGCGGTGCTCCTGTCTGATTCTCCTGCTCATTTTGCTTACTCCGGCCAAAACTCATCTTCTGCATTGTCATTGATGGGTTTATGTCTGTCGGCCTGATAGACTTTTACCTTCTTGAGAGAGGGATTGTGTATTAAAAAAATATATATATATATATGTATATTTGCCTGCACTGGTTCTTAGTTGTAGCATGTGGAATCTTTAATGGCAACATGTGGGATCTAGTTCCTTGATGGAACTTGATCTGCTCTGGGAATGCACCTGGGCCCCTGCATTGGGAGCATGGAGTCTTAGCCACTGGACCACCAGGGAGGTCCCGGGCTTGTGTCTTAATGACTATTATCTTCCTGGCACAGGGCCAGGCCCCACACGGCTGGGGTAGGGTGAGACAAGCAAGGCATTATGGACACAAATTTAAGGGGTGTGGCTTTCAGGTGCTGGCACTGAACTTGAACGATTCTGAGAGTGAGTGTCCCTTTAAAGTTTGCACCCAAGGCTCGGAGCTTGTCTCATCCTAGTCCCCGCCCTGGGGCCCAAAGTGGTCAAAAATGATTCTTGGGTGCAGGCAAGTCAATTAGCTTTTCCTTTAGGAAATTCTGTCCTGTCTATTGGCTTTTATGACAGCGCACCCTTCTGGTTTCTCTCCTCCCAGATCCTTCTCTGTTCCTCCTTGAATTCTTCCTCCATCTGCTCCTGAGACGTTGCTAATGAGATGCTGCTCCTCCAAGCTCTCACAATATTGTCGATGTACTACCCATCTGTTCCTTCAGTCACTCATTCATTTACTCTGGCACTAGCTGCGGAGTTCTGACCTGGCACCAGGAACTGTTTGTAGGCATTTCAAATATGGCAGAGAGAAAGCCAGAGAATGACTCTGCCTTCATGGAACTTACATTCTAATGGAGCATGCAGAGATCAGAATAAAATGTGTATCATAAAATGTTAGTTGTTTTATCATTCTATAATCTTTTAGAGCAAGGGCCTTGCTTTATTCAGTTCAGCTTCTCACAGTGTCTAGTAACCCATTATGATGCTCAACACATGGATAAATGAATGAGCACTTGAATGAATGAATGATTGAATGAAGACCTAGTTTATTTTATTAAATTTTTTTTCTTAACTTTAAAAAATTATTTGGAGACCCAGTTAATTATTTATTTATTTTTATTTTCTTAAAAAAATTTTTTTTTATTTGAAGGATGATTGATTTACAATGTAGTGTTAATTTCTGCTGTACAAGAAAGTGAATCAGCTATATATACATACATATATATATATATATCTCCCCTCTCTCTTGGATCTTCCTCCCGTGTCCAACCCATTTAGGTCATCGTGGAGCACCGAGCTAGCTCCCTGTGCTATAGCGCAGCTCCCCATTGGCTGTCTATTTTACACATGGTGGTGTATATATGTCAGTCCTACTCTCTCAATTCATCCCATGCTCTTCTTCCCTGCTGTGTACACAAGTCTGTTCTCTCCATGGAAACCCAATTTAAAAGCAAACCTACCCTATATAAATGCAAATAGCTTCCCTAAATTCCTTGGGCAAATTTTAATTAATTATTAATTACTAGCTATTTCATTTGTTCATTCATTCATTCAACAAATGTTTATTGAGTGCCTCCTCTGTGCCTGGATATGTTTGAAGCACCTTGAAAACACCTGTTATGGTACCCTGCACAGTTTTTAAATTATTTGTTTATTTGCCTGTCTCTAGCATTCCTCAAGGAATGCTCAAAGAGCTCAAGGAATTCTCAAAGGAATTCCTCAAAGAGCTTGCCTAATTCATCTCTGGATCCTTTGACTTAACACAGTACCTGGTACCTCATTGGTGCTGAACAAAAGTTCCTTGAATGAGAAGTATAAGTTTAATAATTTACAGAGGAAAGAAATAACTACAGCATAACAAGGAGGGTGGGTGGCTTCTACTTCTCTGAAAATTCCTGGGTTGATGTGTTATTTATCTTAAAGTGGGCTTCCCATGTGGCGCTAGCAGTAAAGAATCCACCTACCAAGGCAGGAGACATCAAAGACGTGGGTTGGATCCCTAGGTTGGGAAGATTTCCTGAAGGAGATCATGGCAACCCACTCCAGTATTCTTGCCTGGAGAATCCCATGGACAGAGGAGCCTGGTGGGCTATAGTTCATAGTGTTGCAAAGAGTTGGACATGACTGAAGCAACTTAGCAAACATGCATAATAAAATGCAGAAAATACCCAGGTTTGGAAGGAATCTTCATCCTCTCACAACTTTCTACTTTCCTTCCCACAACTTTCTACTTTCGGTGACTTTAGAATATCATTTTTGTGCCCCAGAATTACAGTGATTTTAGAAGACAACTTTGTAAACGTCAGGGAGATTCTGAGCAATCCTCAATCTATCACACAGAGTTTCTAGTGTAACAGCTCAGTGAGAACTTCTCTCTTATCACAGAAAGTAGTTTCCAAATGGACTGTTACAAACCCTTTGAGAAGATTCCAAACCTACCTCACTATCAAGACTTAGGCTCCAGTCTTAGAGTTGCCCCTAACTCACAGTGTGATCTCAAATACAACACTTCTCTCTGAAACTAGATTTCCTTTCTGGAAAAGGAGATTATGCTTAATTGCACAAATTCCCCTACAGTTCTGATCCTGGAAGGAGTCCACATGTCTTCTCCTCCACTCTGTGGGGCTAGTTCAGGAGCATCCTTCTTTCACCTTCTAATTGCTTAACAGGGGTCCCCAACCTCCAGGATCTAGTGCCCGATGATGTGAGATGGAGCTGATGTCATAATAGAAGAAATAAAGTACACAATAAATGCGATGTGCTTGAATCATGCCAAAATCATCCTACCATTCCAATCCGTGGAAAAACTGTCCTCCATGAAACCAGTCCCTGGGATCAAAAAGTTGGGGACTGCTGGCTTAATGGACACAAAAACTGTCTGGTCAGTTCCCAGACATTTACTGAGCATTTACTATTTACAAGATCTGCTAAAGGTGTATGGTATTGCAGAGACTATATTTCTACCCCAAATAAAGCTGTTGTTGAACTGTTTCCGTCACTTAATGAATTACCAGGAATATGTTATGATGTAGCTGACATCAAGCAGAGGTGAGAGAAAAGTCATGGCAGTGAGCTTTAATTAGGGAATCACAGTCTAACTGAGAATCAAACACCAGAGCAAGGGCTCAATACACTCTTTAGAGACACCATTATGTAAAGGCTCTTGCTGAAGGGCATCCCAGATCCATTTATTAGGAATCAAGAGGAAGGAAATCCCTGAGAACCTAGTTAATTGGGAGAAGGGTTTAGGAAAAGGATGCAACTTGGATTTGATTCTAAAGGATGGGGCCAAAGTTGGTGAGGAGGAGAGGAAAACCGCTAAAGTGAGCAGGGAATCATTGTGTGTACTGGTTTATCTGTTCATTAAACCTGTGATCAGAAGCACAGATCTTCTGTGAGATCTTGGGTCGATCTAAGTCTTGGATCTGGGTCAGAACCAGACATGTCATTAGTAATGTGGTCATATGTGTGACATCCATCAAGGTCTTGAGTGGGCAGGTACCTTAGACGAAATTTCTCTACCTTCTTTCTGCCTCTGAGTGAGTTTTACTGTAGGAGAGTCTCTCATAGGAGGGGAAGAGAAACACCTCCTTTCTCTGCGAGATCAGGAAGAGACTTAACACTCACTGGCCTTTTCTACCTCACTCTTAGGCTTATTGCTGCTTTTTGAGTCTTGATACTCAAAGGATGTGAGAGATTCTGTGAGCAGGAGTCCTTTGCAATGAAGAGTGAATAAAGCCCGTCTGCTCATTTGGAAGATAATTAACTGAGAGGTCTTGGAGGTAAGATATGTTGGTTTCTATTATTAGAGTCAGAAATTTGGCTTATTAAAAAATTCTTACTATAAGACAATGTATGTGTGTATGTATGAGCATGGTTGTGGTTGAGGTGCTTGTCTGCTAGTGTTTGTATGCATTTTGGAAGCCATTAGTTATTTTATATTAAAACTGATAAAAAAGGGGAGTTATACAAAAATGGTAAGCTGCTAATAAGTTGGAGTGATTAACAGCTTTTGAAAATTCTGGCTAATTCACTTGTCTGTATACTTGAAACTAACACAACATTATAAATCAACCATACTCCAATAAATATTTAAAAAATTTGCTAATAAGATACATATTTTTAACTGTGGCAAAAGACACATGACGTAAAACACCATTTTAATTCCAATGATTTTTAAGTGTACAGTTCCATGGCATTAAGTCCATCCACATGGTTGTACAACCATCTCTTAAGCTTTTATTCATCTTCCCAAAGTGAATCTCTACTGCTGACCAATAACTCCCTATTCCTCTCTGCCTGCAATAGTCTGATAACTATTCTGTTTTCTGTCTATAAAACATGTATAGCTATGGCAGATTCATTTTGATATTTGGCAAAACTAATACAATTATGTAAAGTTTAAAAAAAAAACAAAAAAACTGAATACTTCAGGTATCCCAGATAAGTGGATTCATATGAGTCTCTAGCTTATTTCATTTAGCATAATTCTCATAGTGTTCATCCATACTGTAGCATGTGTTAGCATTTCCTTTTTAAGGCTCAGTAATATTCTGTGGTATGTATATGCTGCATTTTGTTTATCCATTTACCTGTTGAAGGACATTTGGCTTGCTTTTACCTTTTGGTTATTATAAGTAATTCTGCTATGAACATGAGCATACAAGTATCTGTTCAAGGCCTTGTTTTTACTTCTTTTGTGTGTATACCTAGGAGTGGAATTGCTGGATTCTATGGTAATTTTACTTTTAATTTTTTTTGAAGAATCACCGTATCATTTTTCACAGCAACTGTACCATTTAACATTCCTATCAGCAATGCGCAACAAAATGATTTCTCTGCATCCTCTCCAATAGTTATTATTTTCTGTTTTTTTTGTCCTTGTTTTTGTTTTTTATGATATCCATGCTAATGGGTATGAAATGATATCTCATTGTGGTTTTGATTTCTATTTCTCTAAAGACTAGTGATATGGAATATTGTTTCATGTGCTTATTCTTTTTTCCCGTTTCTAGTTTTGCCTTTGATTTAAAACTAAGCTCTTCTTTTGAACCACTAAACTAATTTGTACTGAAAAGCAGTTAATTTAAATTTAGTATTGTTCAGTGCAACTCTACAGGCATTTATGGTACACGTACTCTGTGCAAGATTTGGCATCATGCTTTCTCTAGGACTCTGGGTTGCTCTTCTGGGACAATCATCTAATTAGGGGAGATCCATAGATACATAAAAGTAAGCCATGAGAATTGCTACAATGAAGATGGTCAAATTACTGCATAAGTGAAGCAGAGATTATTGCTGGAATGCATAGGTCAACCCTTAAAATACTCTTTGAATGATTGATTGATTCATTCATTTATTCAGTAAATACTTATCAAATATCTGTTTTGTTTCAGGGAATGTGCCAGATACAGGAGATGTAAAAAGGAAAAATCTCTAGTATGATGGTCAACTTTCTCCTTTATCTCCAAGACATCACCAGAGAATTGAAGATCACTAAAAATGACCCTCCTGTTTGCTACCCTAGTCTCCCTCTGTCCTAAACCTTTCCACCATATTTCACATCACACTTCACTTTCCTGCTTAGTCTTTAATACCATGGCTGAGGACATCTATCTTCATATTTTACCTCTGGGTCTACAGCACTGATCGTGTCTGTCTTGGTCTTCCTGTGGTGATCCTCCTTGTTTCTGATTTGCATTCAACCACTTAACCTATGGGCTTCCTAGGTGGCGCAGTGGTAAAAAATCTGCCTGCCAATGCAGGAGATGCAAGAGATATAGATTCGACCACTGGGTCTGGAAGATCCTTTGGAGTAGGAAATGGCAACCCACTCCAGTATTCTTGCCTGGACAATTCTATGGACAGAGGAGTCTGGCGGGCTTCAGTCCCTGTAGTTGCAAAGAGTCAGGCATGACTGAGAGACTGAAAACGCCTGCGTGCAGTATCTGCTGTGGATAACCACCTGGTCTGCTCCAGCATCCAAGGGGTGGGAACTTGCCCAGAGCTGGATGCCTCTTGTCCTCTAGGAAACATAATTTGACAATTCCTACTGGGGATCACAGCTTGTTGTGAAAGTGATGTGTTAATGTATCAACACAGTGCAATATGCATAGTACTGGAATAGAAAGGCGTTTGCAGAGCAATTAGTGAACACAGACGCCAGTCATGGAAGATCTTACCAAAAGGACCTTTGAGCTGAGTTTTGCAGTAGGGGATGCACTTTGACCTAGCTGTAGCATTTAGTGTTTAGTATTTATTTATGTATACAGCATTTAGTGCTAATGACAGGAACATTTATTAAAATGGTATAATAATTCCTAATTTTTATGGGAGATTGCAAAGTCATACCTTCTGACCAGAGGTACCTTCTAACCCCAGACCAAGACCAACTCATTGAGTGTTATTTTCAGTTAGTGCTTGATGACTTCTGCTAATAGGGATGAAGAGGTATGAGACTGTGATCTATATTTAGACTTGTGTTCTCCAGCCTGGGGCTGTCCTTTGACAGCAGAGCCTTGTGTAGCAGTTGGGGGAGTACAGATGTCCAGATGAGAATCCTCTGATGATGTGGTAAACAGCTTGGAAACTTTTGATATGAAAATATAAAAGTTATCTATACTCTTTCCACACTGGTTCCGGTCGGTTGATTAGATGGTGCAGAGAAAACATTGTGAGCTAAAAAGCACCACTTTAGATATTTGCATGTTGTTTGTTGTATAAGATTTCCTGTATATAATGCAAAAATTGAATGAAGCCATCAGAATATGCATCTGAGTCATTTGAAAAGTGAAAGCTATAGATTTGCCACATGCCAGGAAATACCTATGCATCCTGTACCTTCAAGTGGATGCTGCAGTACGTGTTCTCATCTTAGTATCAGTGCTTAGTTAGCATACTTTGGTGGGGGTGGAAAAAGCCATTTCATTGATGTGAGTGGAAACCATCCTGAATGTAAGCAAAACCTACATTTCAGATCTTGCTCCCTCACTGCCTGGTGACTAAGTGAACTCAGACAAGCCCCTAGATGGACACGGAGAATAAGTTTGCATTGCTGTTTTCTAACTTTGTCACTAGAAAATAGAAATTGAGTTAGGGTAGTAAGAATTCCACCCATGTAGTATACAATTAAGAGAACCCAAATGTAACAAATATATTAATAGCAGAAACAAAGATATTAACTCAGATTTACAAGAGTTCCTCAAAACATGTTCTGAAATCTCATGAGAAGACTAAATAATTAGCATCTTTAAAGTTGGTTCATTGGTTTATGATGCTCTTAACAGGGACCTATTGAGGGGATAAAATGTTAATTGCACTCTCAACTCTAATGTTAATAGATATTATGTTTTGACTACCTACTGAGGGTCAGGTACTTTGTAAACAGTTGATATTCATCATCTAAGTTAATACTTACCACCAACCTTATGAGGTTGATACTATTCTTATCCCTATTTTGCAATGAGGTTTGACAGGGTTAAGTAACTTGCCCCGAATCTAATGATTTTAAAGCAGCAGAGACCTACCCTATCTGATGTCACAGCTGCTGCTCTGGTATTGTCTACTCAATTCCTTGCATGAGCAGAATGCTGAACTATTGGTTTGCACTTATGTTGTTCCCTAGAACTTTAAATTTGAGAAAGATCCTTTCATTCAATATCTAACCAATGAATATTTCCCTGCTTGGAATCAGTGATGAAACATCTTTCTTCCAAAAAATAGCCTTTATCTTTCACTCCTCAGGTCAAAGCTTCTCTCCGTGGTTTCCTTCACCTTTAAGATAAAGTCGTAGCTCCATAATGAGCATTTAGTGACCTTCTAGGACTTTTCTCCATGTAACTTTCCAGTGTGAGTGCTATATCCTAACCCAGACTCCCCGTTCAGGTCAAACAGGTCTTGTCATTGCCCTTGAATCACCTCCCTTCTCCTGCCACCTACTTACTTAGGAGAGTTCCTGTCCATCCTCTCTGTATATCTAAAATATATCCATTTGAGAGTGCTCATTTGCTAGGTCCCTCTCAGTTCCCAGTTCTTGGGTAGCACACTCTTGACATGTCAAGACATCCATTTCAAAGCTGTCTATATATTCATTCATTTATGCACTTATTTCCTCATTATGTATTGAGCATCTACCATGTGCTTTTATGCTATGAGTGGCCTCGTAAACTAGATAACATTCCTGTCATAGCTATTTTTAAAATTATGATTAATTTTTGTCCATGTACAGCAACCTTCTTGATAGTAGATCATATTTTCTCATCTTAAGTGAGAACAAGAAAAACAAATATTGTATATTAACACCCTAGTGGCGATAGTGGTAAAGAACCTGCCTGCCAAATGCCCGAAATGTAAGAGATGTGGGTTTGATCCCTGTGTCGGGAAGATCCCCTGGAGGAAGAAATGGCAGCCCATTCCAGCATTCTTGCCTGAAGAATCCCATGGACAGAGGAGCCTGGTGGGCTACAGTCCATGGAGTTGGGAAGAGTCAGACATGACTGAAGTGACTTAGCACACACACAGCACATATATATGGAATCTACAAAAAGGCAGGATTGGAGACACGGATGTAGAGAACTGACTTGTGGACACAGCAGGGGAAGGGGAGGGTGGAATGAACTGAGGGGGTAACATTGACATATATACACTGCCATGTGTATAATAGATCGCTAGTGGGAAGCTACTGTAGAGCACGGGGAGCTCTGTGATGACTTAGAGGGGTGGGATGGCGCAGGGAGGGAGACTCACGAGAGAGAGATACATGTATATGTATAATAGATTCACCTCATTGCACAGCAGAAACTAACACAACACTGTAAAGCAATTATGCTCCCCCCAAAGTAGAACTGGGCATTTGTACCTTTAGCACTGGTATAGGAATTGGTCAGTAAATGGTTTTTTAATGAATTTTGGAATCATATCTCCTTGCTACCTTATTTATTTGTAAAACACCTACAGGGATTCAAAACATGCATACATAATTGGCAAGAAGTTTATGCCCACAAAAAAATCAACTATGCAGAAATTACCAGGGTTTAAAAGGTGTTTTTTGGTTCATTATTTTCTGTATTATTTTCTTCTAGAGAACCCAGAAATATGTTATATGAATGTAACCATGAGAAGCTGTTTCTGTTATCCCTTTCTTATCTAAAGTTGAAAAGAGTATGGGCTAAGGAACTTGGTACAGCCATTTATTTTTTTCTTCCATAGATAATGTGCAAGAGATTTCTGGGACAAAAGTCCAGGTGGATTTTTCATAACTTCAGAGGAAGAACTTCTTTGTGGGAGTTTCAGCATCAAAGTTAACTTGAAGTACTCTTGAATTTAACTCAGTTGGCCATAGCGGTTTTTGCCTCGCATATGGGATTTATAACAAAGACATTGATGCACAACATGTTTTCTGGCAATGGTTTCACCCTTAAGGAAATGGTCTAGTTGGGGATGCCCTAAAACTTCATCTCCTGAGCATCATTTCTGGGAGATGTTAACAGAAGTACTGTACACACACACAGAGGGTGTTCCATGGACAAGCATGTTGGAAAGTACATCTTTACTAAGCACTTAATAAATATCATAGCCTTGGATATTTACTAAACACATAGGCATATGAAAGTCTATCTGGAGAGTCCATTTATAATGAAGTCTAGCTGACTTTTTTCCTCCAAATTATTGAACAAACTTCAATGTCATCTTCCACACCCATCCTATTTGAATTTTGTTTCTCCTCAAAGCTTTACTTCTTTATCCATTCAGTTGGCAAATTGGCATTCCCTGACATTGTGCTAGACACGGAGGTATGGGTCACAGCCTGTCCTCAGTAGCTTGTGGTCTACTGGCGGATAGACAAGTACTGATGGATACACAAGACTGGAATGTAAACTGTAAGGGAAGCACTCGCTGGGGGCTGCTGAGCAGACTAGGCAAGGCCAGTGGTCCAGTGAAGAAGATCCAGGTGACGAGAAGCGTGTGAGGGCCATCAAATCAGGCTAAAGGTGAAGTTCGCCTTGATTAGGGTGTGCACAGGGCACTAGAGGGGAATGACATGAAAGAGGCAAGACATGACGTGAAAGAAGCATGAAGAACCTTATAGTAAGTCCCCTGTGTGTGAATGAGTTCCATTTCGAGGGTTTTCACTTGTAAGTCCAATTTGTTCATAAGTCAAGCTTAGCCTAGGTACCCAACTAACACAATCAGAGGGCAAGTTGAAATGTAACTCACAACTAATATTGATGAAATGCACTTGTTTTTTAAGTAAAAAGATTTTAATGGTAAAAAATAGAAGTAAACACTATGAAAATGGTGTTTCCATAGTTGTGAGGGTGGGGTGGATAAGAGTAGGTCTGATCTGCTATGACTCTGGCCCTGATATCGATAGTCAAGCAAATTACAGGTGCTCAATAAGTATTTATCCAAAGAAGGAAGAAGGAATGAAGTTCACATGATTTCATGGAAGGGGACAAGGAGGCCTTTGCAAACCCTCTCCAGGGAGCAACTAACTACACAGCCCAGTGCCCTGTCTTTCCTGCAGCTTCCCGTCCAGGTGTCTTTGATTTCTGTAACTGTCTCCCTCCCAGATTCCAGGTCAACCCCCTTCAGGTTGCATCAGTGGAATGCCTGTTTGCATTTTTGGAAATGCACAACTTGAAGGTTCTTAGGTAGGGGACTTACTGTATTTCTAAGAGATTTTGGCTCCGGTTTTCTAGAACAGACTCTATGACTGGGTTTATTAATCTTCGTTTGGCTCTTCATTTCTTCTTTCCAGCAGCAGTGAGGGGAGGCTCACTGGGGTGACTCAGAATATGGGGAACCAGTTTCCAAAGCTGTAAGAGTTGGTCAGAACAGGAGGCAGCTCTTGATGCCTCTGGAAACTCCCAAGAGAGTGATGAGTACTCTTGATAACACAAATTTTCCCCTCTGGCAATTATTTGTGACATAGCACAGCCATTTATGTTTTTATTCCTCCGCCACTGCCCTCTTCTTCAAATGTGGGCATTCAGCTCACCATGGCTCTGCTTAGAAATTCCTGTAGAAAACTATTTCCATATCATGAACTGTCATTATTGACAAATGGTGGCATTGAATCCCAGGTTCTTTCTGGCTCTTTAGATCCTGGCTGCATAACAATGTTTCTCCCAAGTAATTTTTAATTTTTGGCAGTTATGCATGTATGCATGTATTTATAAGATGATAAGTAATTAGAAGAGAAATAAAATATTCATAAATAGTGTCATATCTTATCAGACCTTAGAACAGGGAACACCATAGTAAAATGACATGGGGGAAAGAAAACTGTAGAAGTTATCTTTTCCTGTATCTGTTAATATAAAAAGATGGGGTTGGACTAGCTGGTCTCTGAGGTCCCTTCTAGTGCTAATGTGATTTCTTGGATTCTATGCAGTGGTAGATGCTTGTGGACAGTAGAGGTGGAGTGTAATTGCCTCAGTTGGATATTTGTCTCTCACTGACTCTGGGAAATGGTGGGTGTGTATTTTGTTTGTTGCTAAGACTGGAAAATGTGAGCAATTATTATTGGCAACATCCATAGAATTTCCCCTGTGGTGTAAAATACAGATACGACTTCTATAATATTATCCCTTGATAACAGAAATGTGTGATGGCTGAAATTCTCTAAGGGGCTCAGTGAGATTGTGCTTCTGGTCATCCTGGCTTGACTTGTCTATGGGATGCCCAGGCCTTGGGGCTGGTTCCATTGATCAATTTATTCATCCATCTGACAAATCTTTATTGAACATCAGTCATGTGTTGAGCATGGTGTTATGGGCTGGGGACTCAAGGGTGAATAAGAGCTCACAGTCATAGGGGAGCATGGATTTGCATTCCATTCAGCAGACATCTATTGGATGCCGAGAATGTGCTCTGCTTTTCACACACAGAGACAAATAAGAATGAGAAAAATGGGACTTCCCTGGCAGTCCAGTGGTTAAGATTTCACCTTCCAGTATTGCTTCTGTTTTATGTTTTGGTGTGTTTTTTTTTTTTTTGGCCATGAGGCATGTAGGATCTTAGCTCTCCAACTGGGGGAGTCTTTTAAAATTTTCACTTAAATTACACTGCCTCCATCCAAGCCATGATCTTGCACCTTGCACATGGTAGCCAAAATTGTCTTTCCAAAGGAAAATCTGATCTGCTTTTTTCCCTTTTTTTTAATTGGAGTGTAGTTGGGTTATGTCAGTTTCTACCATACAACGAAGTGAATCAGCTATACGATACATGTATCCCTCCTCTTTGTATTTGCTTCCTATTCAGGTCACCACAGAGCACCAAGTACAGTTCCCTGTGCTATAAGGTAGGTTCTCACTAGTTATCTGTTTTATGCATAGTATCACTAATGTATGTCTGTCAACCCCCTTCTCCCAGTTCATCCCCCTCCACCATCCACTTTTTCTGCAACAAAGAATTAACTCTTCAAAGACAAGCCTCCTGTCTTGTTTACTGTTGTGTTCCTGACACTCTGCAAAGAGCCTCCAACAGGAATCTCTCAACAAATACATACATAATTAAATTCAGCTCTCACCTCTCCATCTGTTGGAGGCTCTTCTTTTACACACAATTCTGCCTCTCCAGGCTTTCTCTAATCCTAAAATCCTTTATTCTACCCGGGTTCCCCTTCTCTTTCTCACCTCTCTGATTCAACAGCACTGTCTTTCTAGGAGAGCAGCTCTCTGCCTTCATCACCGTGTCTGGTCCAAAGCAGATATCTAATGTAAATTTGATAAATAAAGGAATCCTTTCATGAATATATGAGTGGAGTCATGAGCCTGTCGGAGGACATTTTCTGGAATATGCAAACATTTGCAGCCTATTTGTACCTTCCAACTGAATTTTATGTGGCAGGAAATGAACAGCTGATTTGGGTCAGAAGGGATTCATAAAGTTAATCTGGTCCATTCCTCTGAGATGCTCTGGAAAGCCAGTGAATTTGGGCAAATTTGTTCACCCTCTTCTGGAGGCTGGCAATGCACAGTAGCATTCTAAATGTGAGCAACTTGATAGTAGAAAGAGCACTTCGACTTTTACAGTCGTTTTAAGTGTTAAGTCTTTCCCAAACCTTATACCATGGAACCCTTTCTTCCTTCTAATATCTACTAACATCCTACTGCTCCAATGTCAATCAATAGAGTTTGGAAAATGTCAGCCTAAGCAGGCCTTCACTATTTGTGCAATTCAACTTTTACAAGGTGAATAAAATTTATTTCAATGAATATTCTCCCCGCTTTCTGAACCAATCAGGTTCAGAGCAACCTTAAAATGACATTTTTTTCTTTTTTTAACCCGCCAAAGCAGAAGCAGGTTTTAACATCTCCCTTGTCAAAGTAAGTCTTGCCTTTCGTTAGAGGGGAGGAAAAAAAGGAGGTAATTACATAGTGATGGGGGAGCTATTCATTTTTCTCCCATTGAGCACCAATGTCAGTCTTCTCAAACAAAGGGGCTATTGAAACGGTGAATTGTAAAATTGATTTTTTCCAACTTCTGGGCACCAGCTGGGATCAGTAGGAAAGGGTCTCTAGCACAGTGGAAGGTACTTATAGCCAGAGGTCTCTTATTGTTTCCTTCAAGCAAGCACTTCATGTAGTTATTCTGTATGCCATTTCTTCCTTCCATAAACATGCATAGAACCTCCATTCTGCTTGCCAGTATCCAGACTGTCAAACCCATCTGTGGCCTCCTTGAGTGAGTGAAGAGTGAATACACTCAGGTGCCACTTTGCTCTCCATCGTTGGGACACTCATTATGTCCCGTGCACCAAGCTGTGTGCTTTCATTGTCTTGCAAAATCCTTACAGTTACCTGGGAGATGATTCTCATAATGATATTACAACTCTGGAAACTGAGGCTAAGAGACTTGGTCACACACAGCAGTTATTAGGGGTCAGCGTCAAGTTCTAACCCGGGACATATCCACTTTGTGGCTCACGGCTCTCGCGATTGGACAGGGTGATGTCATGGGTAGAAAACTCGAACGTTAAACTTCTGCTCAGGGTCAAGGGTAAGCTGGTCTGGAACAAATGGCCTCCAGTCCTTTGTGTGTGTTTTTGGGGAGCTATCACTCAGTCGCAGGAACTGCAGAGGAACTTTTCCATCCTATCTCATGCAAATTCCCTCATAGCAGCACTGGCTTTGTGAAGAATTATATTTCCTGCTGCAGTGATTAGATAGTCAGGCTCATTTAAGCCCTAGCAGCCAGAACTTAGCCCTGTGTTTTGCTGGTAAATTTGTGAATAAGTTCTTCAAGCCAGCTTCTCCCCCCCTTTGTTTTTTTGCTGTGGGATAATAATTCAGGCTCTTTGTTTTCCATTTACTTCCATTGGCATTATTTCCTTTGAGATGTGCCTATTGTCTGGCTGGAAAAACAGGTGGTTTCATCCCCATGAGTGAGTGGCAGAACTGAGGATCAGAGGTGCCTAAGAGCAGGGTTGAAGGTCACACAGGTTAGCAGCCTATGAACCCTGCCATCCTAGTACTTGTCAAATAGTAAGGTATCCTTCTTTAGCTGTCTCTTTTCCCCATGATTCTAAGAGTATCTTGAAGGCATAAATGTCTTTCACGTGTATTTTCCCAAGATGTAACCAAGAGGATCAGTTCAGTTCAGTCGCTCAATGTGTCCAACTCTTTGCGATCCTTGGACTGCAACATGCCAGGCTTTCCTGTCCATCAAAAATTCCCAGAGTTTACTCAAACTCATGTCCATGGAGTCAGTGATACCATCCAACCATTTCATCCTCTGTGAGTATGGATCATATCAATATGTAATATATTAGAGAAATGGATCTTTGAAAGGAATCATGACTTCTGAATTTTTATCTCTTCAGACTTATATATCTAAATGCCAACCTAACATGGCCACATGGATGCTGCAGGCATCATAACAATAATGTGACCAAAGAAAAACTCTTGATTTTCCTTTACAAACCTGTTTTCCCCTGAACTTTGCCCACCAAATAGCTTTACAGTTTTTCATGCCAGAACTCTGAGTTATCTTTGAGTTTTTTCTTTTTTTTCCCCAGTTTGTTTTTTTTTTTTTTTGTAGACCATTTTTTAAAAAGTCTTTACTGAATTTGTTACAATATCACTTCTGCTTCATGTTTTGGGTTTTTGACCTCAGGGCATGTGGGGTCTTGGCTCCTTGACCACGGATCCAACCTGCAGCCCCCTGCTTTGGAAGGCAAAGTCCCAACCACTGGACCACTAGTAAAGTCTGATTTTTTCTTTCTTCCACCTTCCAGGTCTAATTGGCCACAAAGTCCCCTTGACTTTCCATTCAAACACATCTAGAATTTTCCATTTCTAATTATTTCCTCCTTTCCACCTTAGTTTAGGCCACCATCTTCTCTTACCTGAATCACTGCAAATCTTCTTCTCATTGGTCTCCCTTTTACTCTTGTCAGCTTAAATGCATTCCCCACAAAGCACTCAGAGTGATCTTTTAAAAATGGTAAATGAGAGAATTCTCTGTTAGTCTGGTGGTCAGGACTCTGCTTCCAATGCATGGAGCACATGTTCCATCCTGGCCAGGGAACTAAGATCCTGAATGTGGCATGGCATGGCCAGAAAAAAAAAAAAATAATAAGACTAAATCACTCTCTGCTTAAAGCTCTTTGCTGGCCTCCCTTATCATTGGAAAAAAAACAAAAAAAAACAAAAAACCAAAATTTTCCCATGGCTTGTGAAACCTTCTGTGATCTGCCTCCTCCACCCTCTTCGATAGTGTTCTCTGCTGCTGCTGCTGTGTCGCTTCAATCAGGTCCGACTCTGTGCGACCCCATGGATAGCAGCCCACCAGACTCCTCTGTCCAAGGGATTCTCTAGGCAAGAATACTGGAGTGGGTTGACATCGCCTTCTCTAGCACTCTCCAAACTCCAGCCATGCTAACCTTGATATGCCTTAAGCTTTCTAAGCTCACTGGCCTCAGGGCCTTTGCATTGGCTATTCCCCTTGTCAGGTACATCTTATTCCATCATCCTGGTTGTATAACTGGCTTCTTCTTTACATTCAAAGCTCAGCCTAGATGTGACCTTTTTAGAGAGGGTAGTCTTCTTTTAATACCCACCAGTTGAAAGTAGTCAAATAACTTTTCAAATTATCGTGTATCTCTTTAAACAATACTTACCCTGAAATTCATCTTGTTTCTTTCATCTGTTTCTCCCTCCACCCACTTTTAACTCCCTGTATGATAAGTTCTTGGAGGATAGGAATGCTCCTGTGTTTTTCATCACTGTATCTTTGTGTAGTGCCTGGACTACAGTTTAAGCCCGGTGAAAATTTATGCTATGGGTCTCAGAGGTGTCACTTTACACTCAATAGTGATTATTGGTATTTCCAGCAGGGTAGATGGTCAAGGAATGTAGTGGTAAAGAATCTGCCTATTAATGCAGGAGACGAAAGAGACTCAGGTTCAGTTCCTGGGTCAGGAAGATCCCCTGAAGAAGGAAATGGCTACCCACTCCAGTATTCTTGCCTGGGAAATCCCATGGACAGAGGAGCTTGGTGGGCTATAGTCCATGGGGTTACAAAGAGTCGGACACAACTAGGCAAGTGAGCACCCATGCACTCGTGCAATCGACACTCAGGGTGGTTAGGCAACTTGTGTAAGAGCAATAGGCATAGGGACCAGTTAGACTCGGAAGGTGAGAGAAAGAAGAGAATCAAGAATAATTCAGGTAACGTCCTTGGGGGTCCAGTGGCTAAAACTCTGTGCTCCCAATGCAGGGGCCCAGGTTTGATCCTAGTCGGGGGACTAGATCCCACATGTTACAACTAAAAGTTCGAATGCCACAACTAAAGACCCAGTGCAGCCAAATAAATAAATAAAAATAAACTTTTTTTTTTAATTAAAAATAATCGATCAGATTTCGGTGTAAGAAACCATGGCATTGTTTCCTGAGATGAGAATCCAGGAGGAAGCAGGTTTTCAAGAGCAAATCAAGATTTATCCTTTGGTCATATTATTTTTGTGATGTTCAAAGATCCCCGCTTCATCCTAGTGAGAAGGTCGTGATCTGAGCTCTTGTCTTTGAATTCCAAACATCATGCTGCCTTCCTCAACAGGGTTTTGAACTTTCACAGTCTCCTTCCTTCTCTGCAACTAGAGTGCCCCATCTAAGTAATTTTCCATACATATTTAGAGAGCTGGTCGGCCATGCATTTCTGCAGTCTGCAGATAAGAAAGATAATATTCCAACTGGGAAGTGTAAGTGATACCCCTTAAAAGGAAGCCAAGGAGGCAGTTTGCTTTGTGCGCTCATGGCTGATAAATGGGGCCTTTGAAGGCTGGGGAAGAAGTGAATTTCATGGTCAGAATGCGGAAGACGGACTACACAGGAAGGGTAACTTTCCTCTGAGCCCTGGGCTCTGATAATGATGTCACCCTCGAATGCAGACAGGGTTTTACAGTTTCCAAAGCATTTCACATAGTTTAGTGTATGTGAAGCTCACAACAACAGGCAAGATGGGATGTTTTATTCCTGAGAAGCAAAACAGCAAACTGAGGATCAAGAGAATTAAGTGATTGTACAAGATGACAGCGTTAAAAATGGGATGGGACCATCCTTTAATGCCAGTCTCCCAGCTAAGCCCCAGCCTCTACCTGCTGCTTCCCTGACAAAATCCCTGCGGTTTCTCTTCTCGGTGCCCCTGTAGGGGACCGCTTCCCTCTGTTCCTCTACATATCCCTGTATTCTGCCCACCTCTGTTCTGGAGTTCACTTTCCTGCCAGATCTGCAAAGCTGCATTTATAACTCCTCGGGATCTCTGTTGAGGAGTTAGCTATCAGTCAGCTTCGTGTATGCGTGTTAAGTCACTTCAGTCGTGTCCGACTCTTTACGCCCCATGGACTGTAGTGCCCCAGGCTCCTTCCTCTGTCCATGGGATTCTCCAGGTAAGAACACTGGAGTGGATTGTCCTGTTCTCTTCCAGGGGATCTTCTCGACATAGGGATCAAACCCATATCTCTATGTCTCCTGCACTGGCGGGAGGATTCTTTACCACTAGTGTTACCTGGGAAACCCATTAGTCAGCTTCAGGAAAGGGTTACTGAGACACAAAATCACTGGGAATGGTCAGGGTGAGTTAGTGGTTGGACAACTGATAGCTCTGTTTCTTCTGCTCTAAATTGATGGTTCTCAAACTTCACTCAGCATAAGAATCATGTGGACAGATTGTTAAAACCCAGCTTACTGGGTCCCACCTATGCTGGTAGAGTAGGTCCTGGGGGAGCACCTGAGAATTTGCATTTGCACATAATACTCTTGCTCCAGGACTCCCCAGGTGACCCACTGGTAAAGAAGCTGCCTGCCAGTGCTGGAGGCCTGGATTCAATCCTTGGGTTGGGAAGATCCCCTGAAGGAGGAACTGGCAAGCCACTCCAGTATTCTTGCCTGGAGAATCCTGTGGATAGAGGAGCCTGGCAGGCTACAGTCCATAGCATGGCAAAGAGTCAGACACGACTGAAGTGACTGAGCACACATGCATGCATAACCTCTCTGGAGGAGCAGTCGGCAATTCCAACTAAAATCTAAAAACCGTTTGCTGGGGGTTTGACGTATATGGCCTTTATCATATTGAGTGGATTCCATCTATGCCCACTTTCTGGAGAATTTTTATTAGATACACACTACTATGCATGAAATAGATTATTAATAACAACCTGCTGTAAAGCACAAGCAACTCAACTCAATACTCTGTAATGACTTACAAGAGAAAAGAATCTCCTACAAAAAGAGTGGGTATATGTATGTATATAACTGATTCACTCTTTTGCACACATGCAACTAACAGAAATTGTAAAGTAACTATATTCCAATAAGATTGTTTTTTAAAAATTCTAAAAAGTATACTTTGACCAAGAGTTACACTTCTGGGACCTTTTTCTTAAAGACATAATTATGAAGATGATCAAAATATTTAGGCACTGTGCACCTGGCATTGTAGGAGCTCCAGATCTCTGCAAAATGAGCTGTTGAATGGAAGGATGATCATCACTAAAGTGTTCATAATAGGGAAAAATTGGATGCGATCTAAATGTACAAATGTCAAAAGGGATTGATGGACAACATTAATATACATCCTTTTGATTGGAAGCCAGGCAAGATTAAAGTGTTAGAAAGGATGACATGACAAAACAGCAGTATGTGAAACCATTGGTATGGCTTTGCTTCATTATATATTTTCAAAAGCAGAAACAGTGTTGGGATATCAGTTAATTCTTGTTTGTAATGACTAGTGTTTTCTATGTTTGGTTTGTGATAAGCATGTTATTTGTGTCATTAAACAAAACCTTAAATTATATCAGCATAAAAGGCTAACTCTTCAGCTTGGAGCTCAGTTCTGTGATTCAGGGCCTTCTTCTGGATCTACCATCTTGGAGGAAGCAAGAGATTTTAGGCATGGAGGGAGGAATGTTTTCTGCCTTTGAGGAGTTTTGCAATCCCCAGTTAATGGAAACCAGATGTGTTTGAACCCCGGCTTTCCGGCTGGGTTACTCTTTATCTTGGAGCGTTCCTTTAACTCCAGTGCAAGCGGTCCTTCCTGTGGGGCTGATGTGCAAGGCTGGTTTTTAGTGGAGGTGAGCACCTTGCGGCTGTAAACATTAACCTGATTGGGCATCGTTTTGAAGGCAGCTTGGGCAAATTGTGTACATCTCCTTTGAAACTTTTAAATTAGTTGGTCAATATTAACCAGCAAGTATTTGTTTGATCAACATTTCAAGGGAGGTTATTGATTACTCTTTGATGATTTAAAAAATCGCAAAGACATTGGTATCTGCTTTTTCCATGAAAAAAAAAATGTCACCACCAATAATCTCTATAGGAGACATGACATTATAAGCATGAAACTTTATACATCTGGACTGTAAAAATGAATAATGTTACTTCTGGTTGACTGAATTGTGGGATAATATCTCTTCATTTTGCAAGGATTTTCCTGGAATAAGTAATTGATTTTATAATCACTAAAAATGGGATAAAATATGAACTTGTTAAGAAAGAAAATGTCACTAGGGAAAAGAAGAACTGAGTAAATAGAAAATTGAGAATCTAGAAATGGCATGATTAGAGCCTGGTGGTCATTGTGTAATGATTGATAAACTGCCTCAAGGGTTTGCCTTAGTTTCTAAATCCATGCATTGTGAGGATTTTGAAGTGAGATTTTCAAATTAGGGTTTTTCTTATCAGTTGTATAACTTGGAGAAAATCCTCAATATTTGTAGATACCTTATTGCATAACGAGAACCCAGAACTTCATATTATATAGGCCCCTGATCAGTAAAAGTTTGCTTATGATAATGATGCTGATAGTAACATGAAATCTGGACAAACCTTTTCCCTATCACATAGATTCCCTGCATAAACCAGAGAATTGAAATGCATTTATAAATATTATTTGCATTATGAACAGTAATAAAATAGCAGTCAATTGGGAAGTAGTTAAAAAAAAAAACCCTTTAGTTCCACCATTTCATCACTGAAAGATACTAATATATTTTATAAATGAAGGATTGTAAGATTAGAAAAGTTAAAAACTCTCATTCCAGGTTGGAAATTGGATGAGAAGACTTTTTATTTCCCTTCAACTCTAAAATCCCTTGATTCCAAAGGTCTAGAAAATTCAATTTGGAGATATCCTGTTTTCCCAGTATTTTTGAGGTTTAACTCTGAAAAAGTAATGAAACATTGTTACCATGAAAACACCATTGATTTTTATTAGAAGTGGTTAAAGATACAGCTTTGTTTATTCAACATTTAACAAATATTTCATGATATTAAATATTTATATGCATTTGCAACTAAGTACTGGGGATACAGTTGTGAACAACAATAACAAAAATATATATATAATCTCTGCTTTTGTGGGCATTGTAATCTGATTCAGGAGACAGACTTCAAATAAGGCATCACATACATAAAAACACAGAGTACCAAACTGTAACAGAGAATCATAAGGAAACACAGAGCCTCCTCAGAGACAGTGTAACTTGGGGGCTATTTAATCCAGGAGTCAGAGAAAGACTTTTGAGTGCTATTCATGATGGAGGATGGGTAGATACTAACAAGCCTATAGGATGGAATTAGATTAGAGTGGCTGCATTAATTTACATTCCCAACAACAGAGTACAATGTTTATCTTTTCTCCACATCTTTGCCTGCATTTGTTGTTTGTAGCCTTTACGATTATAGCCATTCTGACAGCTGTTGGGTGATATCTCATAGTGGATTTGGATTGCATTTCTCCAACTATTAGTGATGTTGAGCATCTTTTCATGTGGTGTGTTTCCTTTGGAAAAATGTCTATTCAGGTCTTCTGTCCATTTTTTAATCAGGTTGGAGTGAAGTTAGATTAGAGGAAAAATGTCTATTCAGGTCTTCTGTCCATTTTTTAATCAGGTTGGAGTGAAGTTAGATTAGAGGAATGGGTGAATATGGAAATTAAGATCCCAAAGTAAGAAATGTCTATTCAGGTCTTCTGTCCATTTCTTAATCAGGTTGGCGTGAAGCTAGATTAGAGGAATGGGTGAATATGGGAATTAAGATCCCAAAGTGAGAAATAACTTGGTGTGTTTGAGGATATGGAAGCAGCGCGGTGTGGTTAGGGCCTGGAAGTTATCAGGACATGCCCTGGCAAGGGGGCCTTGCTGGATATGGTAAGTTATAGTAAGTTTCCTACATATGAATGAGCTCCATTCCAAGAGCAAGTTCATAAGCTCTGTTTGTTCATAAGTCCAACAAAGTTAGCTTAGCCTGGGTACCCAGCTAACATAATGGGCTATATAGTACTGTACTATAATAGGTCTATCATACTTGTCACACGTATGATGCAAACATAAACAGAAAGACAAAAAACAAAGAAAACCTGTTTGATCTTACAGTCAGTACCTTGAAAAGTGCAGTACGACAGTACAGCAGCTGGCATACAGGCACTGGTGTGCATGTTTGCGTCTTTGAAAGTTTGGAACTTGAAGGTTTGTATGTAGGGGACTTACTGTATTTGGATAATACGTGAAATGCAAAAGTGGGTGTTGAAGTGTTTTTAGGGAAGAAGTGGCCTGATCAACTAACATATTCAGGGAAGGGAATCTCTGCTGCTGTATGGAGACTGGATCAAAGGAAGTGGAAGGACTAGGGTAGATGCAGAGAGAACAGTGGGAAGGCTCCCAGGTGGTCCAGAAAAAATGATGACATCTTGACCTTGGATAGGGTCGCTGAAGAGTTGAAAAGTGGGAGATCTGAGTATTTTGGAAGTCAACTTGATAAGAAGAATTCATGAAAAACTTAGCTTGAAGGTTAGGGAGAAGGAGAATGTCTCTCATACTTCTGGCTTAAGAAACTTGCTGGATGGCAGCTCTTATCACTGAGAGAGGAAGTGAAAGGGGAGGTCTGGGGGTTCGATGAAGCTTTCAGTTTGGAGCAGGTTGAGTATGAGAAAGTGTGATATGTCTAAGTGGAGATGTTAAGTAGCAGTTGAATATACAAATCTGGCAATTGCATGTATATCTCATTTCTGCCGTGGATTCTGAGAACCAATGAGATTCTCTCTTGCTTTAGTAACTTTTACTAAGCTACATCTAATAGGCATCTGTGAGGCAATACTTGGTGGCTCAGATGGTAAAGAGTCTGCCTGCAATGTGGGAGACCCCAGTTCAATCCCTGGGTTGGGAAGACCCTCTAGAGAAGGGAATGGCTACCCATTCCAATATTCTTGGGCTTCCCTGGTGGCTCAGATGGTAAAGAGTCTGTCCATGGGGTCCCAAAGAGTTGGACGCAACTGAGTGACTAACGCTTTCTCTTTTCACTTTCATGAGGTAATACAAGGCAATTTCCAAATATTATCTTATTTTGGACTGATAGGCAGTGAAATGTTCTTCTCTAATTTCAGTTGAGCAAATTGGGACCCAGAAACATTAAACATCTGAGATAATGCACACATTTTGGAAGTAAGTAAAGTCTGCTAATAATGGATGAAACAAAGATTCAAACCTGGGTCTTGCTCTAAACTAGATCTATATCTTCTTATGCCATTTCTGCTGTGAACTTCCTTCCCTTCCTTCCTTATTTCCTTCTTCCTTCCTTATTTCCCTTCCTTTTATCTGAAGGAGATCAGCCCTGGGATTTCTTTGGAAGGAATGATGCTAAAGCTGAAACTCCAGTACTTTGGCCACCTCATGCGAAGAGTTGACTCATTGGAAAAGACTCTGATGCTGGGAGGGATTGGGGGCAGGAGGAGAAGGGGATGACAGAGGATGAGATGGCTGGATGGCATCACTGACTCAATGGACGTGAGTCTGAGTGAACTCCGGGAGTTGGTGATGGACAGGGAGGCCTGGCGTGCTGCGATTCATGGGGTCGCAAAGAGTTGGACATGACTGAGCGACTGATCTGATCTGATCTGATCTATCTATCATCCATATATCTCTATCATCATCTTTGTTATCATCTATCATCTCTCTTTATATAATTTAGCTTTCTGGGTTTTTTAAAGTCTATCTATCTATCTATCCATCCATTTCCCCAGGAATAAATATATCTCTTCCAAACTGAAGGTACTTAAAAGGTCATTAATCTGTATGGGTAAGGATATTGAGACCCACAGGAGAGAAACCTCTAGACCAGCGGCACTGGTTAATATTCTACTTCTGCTCATAGCATCCCCCCCTCCCACTATCCAATACTTGTCATCACTGTGGCTCCTTAGGGAATGGCTCTGCTAGAAGGTAAGCCCCGTGAACACTGCTAGGCCTCACTAGGTAGAGTTTGCCTCTGTTTCCAGCATTTCCTTCCCATGGTGCTTAGCAGTAAGGGGCTCCCCTTTGAAGTCCTGCAAGTGAAAGTATCAGCAGGTGGCCTCTTTCAAGGAATCTACAGTCAGTCCGCTAACACACAGCTTGTCTCCCCTGCTGCTGGGGCAGGACAGAGAATGGGTTTATAACTGGGACAGAATAGTGATCAAAGGAAAACTTAGAGTAAGGGTTCCAGAAATCTCTCCTGTGATTGATTCATAGGTGGAGAAAGCAGAAGCTGCCAGCCTCAAGTCTGCATGCAGATTTGGCAATCTGCCAGGAGTTAACTCTTTGGGAGCTGCTGAACCGCAGGGCTTCAGAACAGGAGAGGAGTATCAGCAGAGAGGTAGAGAAGGATGCTCTTCCCATCAGCCCTGCCCATTCCTGACTCATCTCTGCTTTGAATTCTCTCCAAAACTCAATGGCATGGAATGAAGAATTAAAAAAAAAAGAAAAGGAAAAAGGGATTTATTTATGATTACTGTTGATTTAATCCAGGAGTCAAATAGATACTAAGGACCTCAATGGTTATGTCTCTTGGCTGATTACTACAGCACATATTTATCAAGTGCCTGCCAAGTACTAGGCATCACCAGGACACTAGGGAATCAACTGTGAAAAAGACCATTTTCTCTGTGCTGTAGCTCTGGGCTCCATGGTTCATCCTATTTACACTCCCAGTCTCCTTCACATCAGACCTGAGACTCGTCTCCTGGTCAAAGGTCTTGGCATGTGCTCTGGCCTTTGTTGAGACAGTCCTACTGTGCTCTGATCTGCCAGTGAAACATCTGTTTACCCTTCTCATCTTATCTCCAGTAATGACTGCCCAGGCTTCTTATCAGGGGTGAAGCCTGATGTTATGGAAAACACTTAAAGACCTCCCCTTAGAAACTTGACTTCAAATTAAGGCTGCCATATTCCACCGAGTAGACTAGATTTGAAGGGATAAAAGATATAACTACCCCCACTCAAATAGATGACAATCAATTGGAATGGAGGTAACTGAAATTGAAACTCGCACTGTATCACAATAGGTGCAGTGATGACATGCAGTGATGGAGGTGAGCCTGCATACTGGGAGAACACAAAGGAGAGATCACTAGTCCAGACTAGACTTACTGGGGAGGTTAAAGGAGGCTTCCTGGAGGAGGTGTCATCCAAGTGAGTGGTACAGAATGGGTAGAATTTAGCAAGCAAAAATGATGGGAAAAGAGCAGGTGCAAATACAAGGGGTCTTGAGAGATTGCAGCCTGTTCAGGCAACTGCTGTTAGCCCAGCCTGAGTGGGGAGTAGGACATGCATTAAGAAAAGTACTGAGAACGAGGAAAGGAGAAGATGATGCTGGTGTTGGTGGAGTGTAGATCGTAGAAGTTCTGATGTCTTGCTTGGAGTTTGGGTTGATCCTAAAGGCTTGTGACAACATCTCTCTTTCCTCCTCTCTTCCTTTTATATTTTAAATGGGAAGATAATTGCTTTACAATGATAAATGCTTTACAATCCAATAAATGCTTTACAATACAATATATACAAGATGCAAGATAAAAGCTTTATAATACAATATATCCCCTCCTTCTTGAGCCTCCCTTAGCTGTAGTGAAGTGGATGAAGCTAGAGCCTGTTATATAGAGTGAAAAGAAAAAAAAAATGTATATTAACTCATATATATATAGAACCTAGAAAAATAGTACTGATGAACATATTTACAGAGGAGAAATGCAGACTCAGACAGAAAACGGTCTGATGAACACAGTGGGAGAAGGGCAGGCTGGGATGAGTTGAGAGAGTACCATTGACATATATTTGCTATCGTGTGTAAAACAGGTACGTGGCGGGAAGCTGCTGTGTAGCCTGGCGCTCTGTGACATCCTCCCTTCCTTTCGATGAGTAAATGCATCAGGTTTTGCCATAAGATGCTATGGAAAAATCCAAGCTAACTTTTTGGCCACCCCAACGTTAACAAACCAATGCCCTGACATCTCAGGGTGCCAGAACTTGATCTAAGGTTCATAGATCTTTTTCTCATGTCTTCACAAAACCACGAAACCACAGAGGTGAGCACCATTCACATGAAAAGGGCCCCCTTTCCTACCCTCCTGTGAGTTCCTGTCCCCTACCTGCCCAACCCTAGGGAGAAGCTGCAACTCACAGACACGCAGCTGTCCTGGGCTATAAACGCGACACCCACCCCCAGCCTGACCCCCTGTTATTAGTGTAGCTCTGAGCATGCCAAGCAAATGCCCTCCTCTTAGGAGTTGCATGAGAAACAGCCCAGAAAAATCATATGAAGACCTAAAAGATGCAAATTAAGTTTCCTGCGGCTGTGGAGATGGCAGTGACGTGGTAATTACTGATGTTGGGCAAGGACAATGCAGCAGGGGACCCTGTAATTGGAGGTCCCAGGCTGTGGGCAGCTAAGAAAGGTGAACTCCTGGCAGAAGGCCTGTGTGCACTGCTAGACTGGTTGGGTGTCACTGGTGCCTGGCACCCATTCTAGGGGCCATTCGTTTCAGAGGTAGAAGGGGCTAAAGAGAGTGGTGAGTCCAGAGAGTTTTGTCTTGTGACTATGTTCAGCATATTCAGAGCTGTCTAATGTCTGACCCTGAAAAATAAGGAGCCCACCTTTGAGGATCAGCGGAACCATTAAGAAAAATCCTGTGGCCACTCTGTCAACTATCAACAAAGTCTGGAAGAGATGTTGCCAGAGATGACTCTGGCACTAAATATGTGAATACCAGAAAATCACTCATCTCTCTCAGCCTCGTTTTTCTCATCTGTCAAATGGGAGCAATCACCTTTGTTGACAGGGTTGACAAGAAGTTTAAATGAGAAAATAGGCATAGAAGTCTCCAATTAAAGACTAAAGTGAATGCTATGAAGACAAAAAAATGCTGCTAATTCTGAGCAGGCAGACGTTAACGTGACGGGGAGTCACCAGAGATTCTGGTGGAGAAGGTGGGTTAGACACAGTGAGCATAGAGGAGTTTTGCTGACTTTTAAGTTTTTATCACACCATTGAAACAGTAATGCATGCTCATTGTGAAACATTTGTGGCAGAACTATAAAAAAGAAAATTGAACTAATTTCCAGTCTTATCACTCAGAACCAATGCTTGTTAACATTTCTGGGAAAACTATTTCACATATACCTTAGTTTGGTGAAATAGAAGAGGAAGAAAATTCTGATCAGTTAATATTATTTGAACACAGAGGCTTAGCTTGAGCTAGGAGAACGTTTGGGTCAGGGGTGGAAGAAAATGAAGCAGAAGATAAAGTTGGAGACAATCAGATGAATCTGTATGCAAAGGCACCAACAGTTTTCCCTTCCTACATTTTTTTTAAAAGAAAAGTCATAAAACCCTAAGGTTCTGTCTTGTCTTCCTGCTCTCTCACCTCCTGATCTTTATCAGTTCTCTCAAACAAATTGACATGATTTGTTATGGGAAAGGCAGACTCCCTTTAGCCAAGGGAACAGAGAGTTTGAGGACACTTTGGTCCTCAGTGGAATTGTTGTGCCCGAGTGAATAGTCCTCTCCTGCAAAATAAATTGGGAGTCTGTGCTGGGTTATGGTATGGGTCGCCCACTGGGTTATTAATGATTGAAACACTTTGCAACCTTCAGGCTCTGAACCCTGCTGCACATATGAGCATCTTCTTAGAGTGAAATTTTCTGGCTCCTGGCTTTCTGGAAGTGGAGCATTCTCCTCCCACCTTCTGCATCTTTTATAATACATTTAGATATATTTCAAAAGGTGAGATGAGATGGTGGAGCAGGAGAGAAAGGGGTGTGTGTGTGTGTGTGCACGCACGCGTGTGCTTGTGATAGAGAGAAAGAAACCCAGAAAGAAAGTCAAAGATGTGGCATAAAGAATGGATGGAGAAAAAGCAGAGAAGAGGGAGAGAAAGATGATGGGAGACAGTAAAGGATGCTTGAGTGACAGAGTGAGTGCAGGGGAGTCAGAGACAGTCTAGTTAATGATTAATACAGGATCTAAATGAAATATTCATGAAAAGAAATTGGAGCTATAGACAAATCCAAATGCCACTTCCCCAATCCCCACCTCCCCATTTCTACTCAAAACTGAATTCCTTGGAGATTCATGCCCTCTATTGTCATTACATGGGAACAATTGATGGATGTAACCTTGAGAGGAAAAGCTTGTTCCTTTGATGGCATTTGGCTCCATTAAAAACGTGTTGACTAATTAGCTCTGAGCTTCTGCGAGAATGAAGCACTTTGGGGAATGTTCCTGGCACCTTGGCTTCTCCCTTCCTCTGAGCTCTATCTGTGGTCAGAGGCTCCACGTTCCTTGACTCAGGATCTTCCTTTTCTGCAAATGACAATGAAAACATCCTTTGACATGCCTACAGGGCCCAGTGGTGGTTAAGTAACAGAAACTCAATACATCCAGGTATACCGCCACTTGCCCTCTGACCCCTAGTGGCTCAGATGGTAAAGAATTCACCTGCAATGCAGGGGACTTGGGTTTGATCCCTGGGTCAGGAAGATCCCCTAGAAAAGGAAATGGCTACTCACTCCAGAATTCTTCCCTGGAGAATTCCATAGACAGCCTGGTGGGCTATAGTCCATGGGATCGCAAAGAGTCAGATGCAACTGAGTGACTAACTCTCTGTGTCTCAAATCGGCAGGGGATGAAGCTCATGTCACCCCTAGATCTTGTCCCCTGGGAAGTAATGCCAAAGTTAGTGATTGGGAATTAGGGTCCTCTATGCCTGCCCACGGAGAAGGCAATGGCACCCCACTCTAGTACTCTTGCCTGGAAAGTCCCATGGACCGAGGAGCTTCATGGGCTGCAGTCCATGGGGTCACTAAGAGTCTGGCATGACTGAGCGACTTCACTTTCACTTTTCACTTTCATGCATTGGAGAAGGAAATGGCAACCCACTCCAGTGTTCTTGCCTGCAGAATCCCAGGGACGGGGGAGCCTGGTGGGCTGCCGTCTATGGGGTCGCACAGAGTCGATCACAACTGAAGCGACTTAGCAGCAGTAGCAGCAGCATGCCTGCCCCTGCCCCTGTAGTGTGGGGGAGGCTCACCCTTGGGGTAGAGAGTACAGGCTCTCTACTTTTCACACTCCCCCATACGCCTGTGCCAACCCCCCTGAAAAATGTTTCGTTTTTATATTGAAGTTATGTATGGGCTAAATTGTTGCTTTTGCCTGGTTTTTAAAGTACCACGTTGCCTCAGTTCCGGAGGAGCTGGGAGGTTACTCTTCTTACCATAAGAATAATGGGAGCTTTCAATTTCCCATTAGAATGATGTCTTAAATGGTCTCCTTACCTTCTGACTTTCCTTGCATAGTCTTTGAATCTCAGTTACTTCATTTAAAATGAAGATGATAATATTTATTTTCTTACGGTCATCTGAGGACCAAAGGAGGGCTTTCGAAAATGTTAAATCTATTCAGATGTTAAATATTGTTGTGACAGTGTGCGTTCAATCTTGCCTTAGTCTGGAAGCTCAGGGAAGACAGGCAACACCTCCATCTTTTCACTGTTGCATACCCAGCGCCTGTGCAAAATGCCAGGCACATGGTAGTTACTCAGTTAATGTTTTCTGAACAAATGACAGACCACAGATTTCAGATGTTAATCTTTACTGCCTTATACCTATTTTCATCCCTTAAAAAAATTAGACTTTGTAGCTGCTGACATCCTTACTCCAGTCCCCTCAACCCACCACCCCTAGTCCCTACCCTAGGCTCTAGGGGAGAGTTAATGAATAATTCAGTATTTCAGACGATCACTTGGACCAGACAGCACTGGACCACAGGACTTGCAAGAGGCAAGTACAGAGACTGGACCACTGTAGGCAGAATTAACACAGGTGAAACAGCTGTGCTGCCTTCAGTAATACAGGGTTTCTGTTTAACTCTATGGAATGGGTAAGAGGTAATTCCAAAGCAACACAAAGATCTGAAAAGGACACTGTCTCTACAGAGATATGCAGGTGTGACAGGCTAAGGATGGCCGGGTGTAGACATGCAGAGGTTTCTAGGTACAACCTCAGATGATTCAACCACAGTTGGTCCCATCCTACAAACAGGATCTGTGTACAGTTTTCATATTATTGTATTTATTTCACCGAACTGGGACGTGTATTTCTGTTTCAAAGGCCAGAATAGGCCTGACTTTCTACAGGGGTTTAGCAGAGTTGGTTGATTAAATGCAGGCGCTCTCCTACCACCTTCCCCTGCATTGTCTTTCTTCTCTAACCCTTAATACTATCTAACTTGCTGCCCATTTTCCTTATTTATCTTTATTCTTCCATGTTTCCTTCCAGATCTATAAGCTCCACAAGAGCAGAAATATTTTTATTTTTGTTTTTCCTCTGCTCTACGCTTGGCATGTGTTAAGTATGCACTAATTATTATTTGTTTATTTAGCTAAACAGTGAATTTCCTGTGTAAGTGGTGCTTATTCCTTCATGTTAAAAGAAAACCAAACAAATATATGTAACTGCATCTTCCTGTGTGATAGAAATGCCTTAGAATATATTAGCTAATCCCCTAAGTTTCTCAACAGAGCTTGAATAATAATAGATTGGATTTTTAGTGCTTATTTCTCTTAGTAATGAGTGCTGTATTGAATTTATTTAATTTTTGGTATCAGCTTTTTCTGTAGATGAAGAAGATGGAGCACAGAGAGGGTGAGTGATCTGCCCAAAGTCACACAGTAATTAAGTTACAGATCCAGCATTTGAACCAGAGCCATCTGGTCTCAGAATCTGAGAACTTAAGCTTTACACTAGACTGCGAACGAGTTCCATTATTTGCAAAGAGTCAGTGTCTCCTCTATGAAGGTGAAATCTGTCATAGTGACTCCCTACCCTTGAGGTGGGAATGCTTCTTCACTGTTAGCTATTACTAGGTGATGTTGGCAAGACTTTCATGAGAAGTCCTACTGCCATGATGCTTCTGTTCTGCTAGATCCAAGAGGAAACCAGATCATGAAGACCTTGTTTCATGCCCCAAGGGAATTCATCTGAATCCCATTAGCAAGCTTCTGGAGAACTCTATATACTATAGAAAAATCAATACCCCCTGAAGTGCAACCTCTTTACAGACTGAAACTGTTGAGAAAATGTTCTCCACAGGCTTCTGGGACAGAGGTGTCCAGGTGTTGGACAAGTGACCAAACCAAGCATTGATGTGTGTTGCTCAAGGCCCTTTATCTGTGACTGTGTTAACATGTGCTGGTTAGCATTAATTGTGTGTGTGTCAGTCACTTTGCTCTTCCATTTTCATTGCATTGTAAAGGTGATGGTAAAAGCACATCAGTGTGATACTTGGTCATAAGGCACAAAGCGCCGTGCCCCCTCCCCAGCCCCTTGCAAACCAGAACAGAATTTCCATCTTGGAGACAAGTCAGGTCCTCAGAATTCCCTAAGTGTGAGTTTGTTCTATACTAAAGCAATCATATGGGCTTCCCAGGTGGCTCAGTGGGTAAAGAATCTGCCTATAATGCAAGAGATCCAATCCCTAGGTCGGGAAGATCCCCTGGAGGAGGGCATGGCAACCCACTCCAGTATTCTTGCCTGGAGAATCCCAATGGACAGAGAAGCATGGTGGACTACAGTCCATAGCGTCACAAAGAGTTGGACACAACTGAAGCAACTGAGCATGCATGAAAGCAATACTACGAGCACTGAAGCCCTTGCTATTGACGAGAGCTAAAGGTAGTAACATGCATGGGCTTTGCGACAGCTTACAAGCTTTTGCCCTTGCGTCTGAGTCTGTGGTGGGAGGAGCCAAGGCCTACTACCTATACAGATTGTGCAAATTTACTGTCATTGTCTTGACCTTTCAAAGTGCATTCTCCAGCCAATCAGGAAGGCACCAACCACATAAAATCTGGGTGAAACAGATACATGGCCACTCATTTCTTTCCTAACCAGGTTTTTTTTTTTTTTCCCTCTTAAGAAATAACTATGGACAAGCATGGGAAAAAATTCAGTGATCATCAATATGTTTATCAGGACCAAAGATTCATCCTATAGATGACATTTTAACACTTATTTCACATTGGGTACAGTACTAAGTGCTTTATTGGATTAACCCATTTAATCCTCAAAACATAAATGAAAAGCATGGGAATCAAGAACATAGAAGGCTGTTAAGACAATTATTTTTAATAAGAGTGTAAATTACAGTATAATGTACCCCAAAATATACCTTATTGACTATGCTGTTTAGGTCTTCTATGGTCTAACTGTGTCATAACCTCTTTATCTCTTCCTAGGAGTGACATCTCAGCATCTTCTTTTTTTAATTCATTTATTTATTTTAATTGGAAGCTAATTACAATAGTGTAGTGGTTTTTGCCATACATTGACATGAATCAGGCATGGGTGTACATGTGTCCCCCATCCTGAACTCTGTCCCACCTCCCTCCCCATCCCGTCCCTTGGGGTCACCCCAGTGCACCGGCCCTGAGCACCCCGTAAGACCAACTTTTTACTCATTCCATATCAGAGAAGCCAGCCTTGGGGAAACCTATAAATATTCCTTGTGACTAAGAATCTCCTCCTGATTTCCACTTTCAAACCTCTGATTCATCAAACATTGCTTCCTCTACTGAAGTCGCCCTCATTTCTCCTAAAATAGGATCTCTTCGCCTCATTTATAACCCCAAACAACCTGGCTGTAATGTTCTCTGCACTGATCCTATTCTGCCAGGAACTGTCATTTCCTGAGGGGATGTACTATGCTCTGAGCAGGGGATTTGGAATCAAAAGACACCGGTTTGACTTTTCCAGACTCACTGGGTAAGCGGTGCCTGTGCGTGTGCTCAATCATGTCCAACTCTTTGGGACCCCATGGACTTTACCCTGCCAGGCTCCTCTGTCTGTGGGATTTTTCTGGAAAGAATAGTGAAGTGGGCTTTCATTTCCTCTTCCAGGAGAACTTCCCGACCCAAGGATTGAACCTACATCTCCTGTGTCTCCTGCAAAGCAGGCGGATTTTTAACCTCTGAGCCGTGGGGGAAACCTAAGTGATACTAGCAGCAGCGTTATCGTCCTCAGCCATCTTATGAGACCTAATCAGGAAACATACAGATAGCATTTTGTTACTGGAAAGAAGGTTCACAAAGTTTGTTACTTTTGTGTAGAAACAAGTGGTGAGCTGAGATCAGCTTTATGACACTTTGAACATTGCCTGGAAATTGACAGTCTGGTCTGATATTTTAAAATTGAGTTTTAGTGAGTATAGTTGCTTTACAATGTTGTGTTAATTTCTACTGTACAGCAAAATGAATCAGCTATATGTAGACATATATTCCCCCTTTTTTTGGATTTCCTTTCTATTTAGGTCAGCACTGAACACTGAGTAGAGTTCCATAAACTACACAGTGGGTTCTCATTAGTTATCTATTTTATATATAGTATCATTAGTGTATTCTATGGGAAAAAATCCCATGGACAGAGGAGCCTGGCAGGCTACAGTCCCATGAGCTCTCAAAGAGTCAAACATGACTGAGCCACTAGGCATGGGCGCATCAATAATGTCTATGTGTCAATCCCGATCTCCCAATTCATTCCACCCCACCTCCCAGTCTTGCCTGATTTGTATTGAAGGCATCTTTTCAGGAGATGACTAAATGTCTTCTTAGAAGCCAAATAGCTCTGTAGCATTCCAACAGCATCCTTCCCAAGACTCAGAAGTAGGCTAGTTAGACCCTTAGTTGGTACTGGGTTTTTTGAGATCAGTGAGGTACCAGGAATCTTTCTGATGGCTGGGAGGAAGTGACTGATGGGGATGCTTTTGTCAGCAAAGAAGAAACTACTCTTTTTTAAAAAATATCTTTATTAATGTAATGAAATCCTTGATCATGAGGTCAAAAGGCTCAAAATGAGAGATTAACGTGGTATGCTCTATACAGGAGAGATGGACAACGCTTCACCAAGTTCAGTTCCCAACCATGCAGACATGCTTGGTTGTTCTGTACTTCTGGAAGGAAGACTGCATTTACAAGGTGATGAAACAATTTCCATGGCAACAGACTGTCTGGTGTCAGAACAGAAAAGAAAGCTTCACATGCCAGCTCCGTGTTTATGTGATGCTTATCACATAAGCTGCCTCCTGCAACCCTGAGAGGGCTTGATCTCTCAGCAGACAAGGATGCTAGTGCAGAAATTGTGCCATCCTATCAGTATTTTCATATCTCAAAGCTGAGTGTGCTATTTTTGTCTTGTAAAGTTTTTGGTTGTCTGAGTGGAGCTGTCAGGGTCCTTGTAAACAGATCTTCTGGGACCTGCAGGGGTGAACAGGAGGGAGGCAGTGAGGGCTTGGGTCTTCTGGGAACGCGACATCATCACCTACCTGTCCCCTTGCTGCAGAATAAGGGGAAGAAGGAAGTGCAGTCAGAGGACCTGGGTGGACCCTTGACTCTGGGTGGCTGGCCAGGTTATGGGCCTGAGCAGACTGGCTGGGCTGGCCTGCTTGGCCGCTCCTCCCTGTCGCTATAAGCATTTTCCTGCTGTTGCTGACCCCTGCTCTCACCCTTGGGTCCCAATCTTTGATGCTTCCAAGGCTTTCTCACTATGATCTGTGCAGGCAAGACCTCAAATGAAAAGACTGTGCTCTTGGTGCCTTTCCTGACCTCAGGCTTCTCCACAAACCATGAAGCCCTATCATGTTGCTTCTTAGGACTTAGCCCTTTCTGACTCATTCCTGTCTGTGCCAACCATAGGCCAAGTGCATCAGGAGATGCCTGATCACACCTGCCTGGCTCAGAGACTGGATGCTGCACGATGTCTCCAAAAGGGCAGGACTTTCTATCACTGTCAGTCAGCAAGAGGCCCACAGGAGGCAGGCACATGAGCATTTTCAAAAGGGTGTTTTTTGTTGTTGCTTAGTTGCTAAGTCGTGTCTGACACTCATGACCCCATGGACTGTAGCCCACCAGGCCCCTCTGCCCACGGGATTTCCCAGGCATGAATACTGGAGTGTGTTGCCATTTCCTTCTCCAGGGGATCTTCCCCACCCAGGGGTCTAACCTAGGTCTCTTGCACTGGCAGGTGGATTCTTTACCACTGAATTACCCGGGAAGCCCAAAACGGAGTTGGTCTCGATTAAAATGTCCTCAATTTGCCTGTGGTCATGGCTGCATGTTCTGTGAACACATTGAAAACATTTTGGTTTCCTTTTTTTTTTTCTCACTGGAGTTAGCAAAATTGAATTTTGCTCATTTTTTATTGAACAAAGTATTCTTTAAATTTCGTATTTTTCAATATTCAGAAGTTTCACACACATAATTTCATAAAATCCTGTAATAATCCCCCTTTTCCCATCTCAATATCACCTCTCCCCACTTCCCTGTCCCCACTGGTGACCACTAATTTGTTCTCTATACCTGTGACTCTGCTTCTTGCTGGTAAAAAACCACTTTGCTGGACACTTTACATGGGTGGATTGTATGATACATAAATTACATCTCAATAAAACTCTTAAAAAATGAGTTAATAGGAGAATGACAATGACATAAAACTAGAGAGATCAACATCTTACAGGTATTTAGTTCAAAACTGAGTGGATTTAGAGAAAAATATTGTCTATATCATAGAACAGGTGGTATGTGGATATGGTCTGGACGTTTAGGGAAAACTGGTAGAATGGGAAAACCTGGTTGTTTCCTCCCCTTCTGCCCACTCCCACCATAATTTCTGAACTCTTTCTGGCTGGCTTATATGCCATTTCTAAGACTCCACACACTGTGGACCTACCCTTAATAAATCAGTCATCACACACTGTGGTTACTGTTTTCCCCCTCCTAAAATCTTCTGCATCAAGCACTGATACTCGGCACTTTGTACCACATTTGGTAGGAAACTTGTGGGCTAAGAGTCAGGCTTTCTCAATCCTGACACTCTTGACACTTTAGATTGGACCGTTCGTCGCTGCAGGAACCCTCCTGTGCATTGCAGTATGTGTGACAGCATCCCTGGTCTCTACTTACTAGCAAGATGCCAACAGTACACACCTCAGCTGTGACAGTACCAACTATCTCCGTGCTAAGTTACTTCAGCCGTGTCCGACTCTGTGACTGTATGGACTGTAGCCCACTAGGCTCCTCGGTCCATCTCTAGACCCTAACAAATATTCCCTGTGTCGAGGGAAACCGTTAGTACTGTTATGGGTCAGTTCTTGTTGAATATTCAGTTGATATTTGTGGTCACTTTGGATGAGCCAAGTGCCATTCTAGGCAGTGGGGACACAGCCTGAATGAGGTGAACAAAGTTCCTACTCTCAAGAAGTTTATGTTCAATAGATGGAAACAGGCAGAAACTAACTGAGAAAATTAACAAACACTCTGATTCAGATGGTAGTAACCATTAAGGAGAAAATTAAACAAGGTAATGGGATTGAAAGTGGTGGATGGTCAAAGATAGCCTTTCTGGAGAGGTGACATGGGAGTGAGACCTGAGGGTCTAGAGGGGCCAGCCATAGGGAGGGAAGGGACTGGCATAGAGACCATTGGAAGGAGGAAGACTTGGGAAGTCTTGAGGGAAAGAATAAGCTTGGAGTATTTGCGGACCAAGGAAGCTGGAGGGACCCAGACTAGTAAGAGAGGTGGGAAGTGGACCTGGGTCATGTTAGGCTTGCAGAGTTCAGGGCAAGATACTTGGATTTTGCTCCAAGTGAGATGAGAAGCCATTGCTGTGTGTCAGCATGGAGTAATTTGTGTTTTTTGTTACTCACTCTCGCTGCTTCATGCAAACAGTTTACAGAGGTGCCCAGGTGGGAAAACTAAGGTCCATGAGACAGCAGCTGTCATCCAGGAAAGCATTCCTGCAGCCTGGACTAGGATGGTGGTGATGGAAGTGAGGGAAATGAAGATGAATGATCATAATTGAGGGAGGGTAACAATAGCGATGACAAGATGAATGAATGAATGAATGCTTTGAGAGGACACGTGAGCAAGGCAAAAAGAGAGATGGAGCTTCTTTCTGAAATGGGGAGTCCACAGAGCTTATGGAGAGGAGAAACATGACTGGCTAATCCAATTAGACTACACACTCATGAGATTTTCCAGCCCATGGTTCAAGTTGGGTTTCTATTTTAGAAAGACCATTGTTTTCTTCCTATAAAGGGGGTTAATAGACTGTAACACCAGCTTAATTATACCTGTTTCTTTGACCGCTTCTTTAGTTTAATATTTACTCAGCTTAGCATTTATCATTATCTAAGGGTAGGGTGAGGCCACTGGAAAAAAAAAATCCCTGAATGTAAGCTTTCAATAGTTTAAACCTTGCATTAAAAGCAGGCGAGTCTTTCATCACATATTTTGGGGACAGGAAATAAAGTCCCTGATTATTGCTTTGATTCAATTTTTTGTGAAATTCATAGCATTAGTAACAACAATGTGATAACTACAACTACTGTTATTGAGCACCCACTAAGTACCAGGTTTCTATGTTATTTTAGGTTTAACTCCCACTAAAACCCTATAGGTAGGTGTGCCTTTCCTCATCTAATAGGTGGAGGAAAAGTGGCTCCAGCCACTTCAAGTACCACATTCAAGATCACACAGATGGTGTGTTATTAATAGTTTCCTAGGCTGGCTGTGATCAATTACCATAAACTGGATGACTTAAGACAATATAAATTCATTTCATCATCACAGTTCTGGAGGCCAGAAGCCCAAAGTCAAGGAGTCAGGTGGGTCACTTGATCCTGAAGGCTCTAGGGGAGAATTGGTCCTTGGCTCTTCCAGCTTCTGGATGCTTAAGGTGTCCTTGGCTTGTTGTTGTTCAGTAGCTAAGTCATGTCCGACTCTTTGTGAACCCATGGACTGCAACACACCAGGCTTCCTTGTCCTTCACTATCTATCTCCTGAAGTTTGCTCAAACTCATGTCCATTGAGTCAGTGATGCAATCCAACCATCTCATCCTCTGTCACCGCCTTCTTCTCTTGCTCTCAATCTTTCTCAGGAATAGAGTCTTTTCCAATGAATTGGCTCTCAGTATCAGGTGGCCCAAGTATTGGAACTCGAGCTTCAGCTTCAGCTTCAGCATCAATCCTTCCAGTGAATATTCAGGATTTATTTCCTTTAGGATTGAGTGGTTTGATTTCTTTGCTGTCCAGAGGACTTCCAAGAGTTTTCTCCAACATCAGTTTGGAAGCACCAATTCTTCAGCATTCAGGCTTCTTTATGATCCAACTTTCTCATCCATACATGACTACTGGAAAAACCATAGCTTTGATTATATGGACCTTTGTCAGCAAAGTGATGTCTCTACTTTTTAATATGCTTTCAAGGTTTGTCATAGCTTATCTAGTGATTGCAAAACTCTGCCTTTCTCTTCTGTTTCTCCCATGTTTTCTCTGTGTGTCTTTTATGAGGACACTTGTCATTGGATAGAAGACCCATCCATATAGCCCACAATGATCTCATCTTGATATTCTTAGTAAGCACATCTGCAAAGGTCCTTTTTTCAGATAGGTTCATATTCATGGATTTCAAAGGTTAGAATAGGAACATATCTTTTTTGGGGAGTGGTAAGCACAATTTGACCCCTTACAGCTGGTTACTTGTAAGTGTCAGGGCCTTTGCTTTACAGTATAGAGCCTTGTTCCTACTAAGTTTTCATCATAAAAAAGTAGATATGTCTTTATAGCCTCAAAAATTCTTATAGCCTGTTTTGAGTGACTCTGGACTAAGAGTCAAAGAATTTTTTTCATCTAAAATGAATTTAGTAGCATAACATGGCAACATAAATGTTAGAATTATAGGTTTCACAAAGGCAGAAGTCTTTAAAATGATTTTTTAAAAGAACATTATCTTGTGAAAAGATGTTGGTCCTGATAAGTCTAATTATAAAAGAGGGTAAATAATCTCAAAATATATCTTGGGAGTTTTCAATGCAATAAAAAAATAAGCTACAACAACTACATGGCAATTGATATATGGATGGATAGATGATACAGATTTTTCCTTTCCTTCCCCGCCCCCCATGTTAATTAAAAGTTAGTTGTACCATTAGAAAGTTAGGCCAAGTTTTTCAGTTCAGTTCAGTTCAGTCACTCAGTCATGTCTGACTCTTTGTGACCCCATGAATCGCAGCACGCCAGGCCTCCCTCTCCATCACCAACTCCCAGAGTTCATTCAGACTCATGTCCATCGAGTCAGTGATGCCATCCAGCCATCTCATCCTCTGTCTACCCCTTCTCCTCCTGGCCCCAATCCCTCCCAGCATCAGAGTCTTGTCCAATGAGTCAACTCTTTGCATGAGGTGGCCAAAGTACTGGAGTTTCAGCTTTAGCATCATTCCTTCCAAAGAAATCCCAGGGCTGATCTCCTTCAGAACGGACTGGTTGGATCTCCTTGAAGTCCAAGGGACTCTCAAGAGTCTTCTCCAACACCACAGTTCAAAAGCATCAATTCTTTGATGCTCAGCTTTCTTCACAGTCCAACTCTCACATCCATACATGACCACTGGAAAAACCATAGCCTTGACTAGACGAACCTTTGTTGGCAAAGTAATGTCTCTGCTTTTCAATATGCTATCTAGGTTGGTCATAACTTTTCTTCCAAGGAGTAAGTGTCTTTTAATGTCATGGCTGCAATCACCATCTGCAGTGATTTTGGAGCCCCCCAAAATAAAGTCTGCCACTGTTTCCACTGTTTCCCCATCTATTTCCCATGAAGTGATGGGACCGGATGCCATGATCTTCGTTTTCTGAATGTTGAGCTTTAAGCCAACTTTTTCACTCTCCACTTTCACTTTCACTCATGTTAAATCTTAAGTCTAATGAAAACCCACAGCAACTGGGTCTATGCATCACAGAGTGAAGCAGAGAGCAAATGAGTCACTTTCTAACATGACAGGGCATCTGAGCAAACCAAATGTTCTTGGTTGAGGAGAATTTCAGGCAGTTGACTGCACAGAGTTGGCTGGATCAATTTGTCTGTAGTCTGAATGGTAATCTTTAAGACAGTTGATTAGTTGGCCATTAGTTGCTTGCTCTGCAAGGCTTCTCTCTCTTTCTCAGGAATGGGAATGGCTCTGTCTTGGATGATAGATGGGCCTGGAATCTCCAGGCAATGGAGACCATCCTCCTCCCCTCCACAGCAAGAATCTTGACATCCCCAGGTCCCAGCTGATGTTTAAATGAGAAAGGAAGGGAAGGCACTGAGCACAATGAAGAGGAACCTGAGCTCTTGACTTCAGCAGCCTCCAAACTCAATGACCTTGATTGGATCCTGGTGGGAAAAAAAAACGCATACACTACACACAAACACGCACATCAGTACGTATGTATGTAAGAGGATATCAGGACAGTGTAAAAGACATTTGGAAAAAATACGATACCTTAACCATACTGTTTGCTCAGTTCTGTAGACTGCTTTTAAAAATATAAAATTATAGACATCTTTTTAAAAATGTTGCTGTATGACCTTAAGACATTATTTAAATTTCTCTCTACAATTCTGCAGAGGAGTTCTGTTGCAATTTAACCTACCTCAGCATAACAGGTTGGTTATGTGGATTATTTGCTCTCCTCTGCTCTGTTTAGTAAGAGCAAAGAACATCTGGCTAGAGCATCTTTGTGCCTGAAGCCTTAAAAATATATCTATCTATTTTTGGGGAATGAAGAAGCTGCCTGCAGTAAACAAAGGATGCTGTGGCCATCAAGTCATCAACCACTGCAGCCACCGCCCCCCCTCCACTGTGCATGCTGAGGCAATTTGGGGTAGAGAAGAGCAGGATACTGGCCCTAGATAGGGAACGTGCATATCAAAGGAATGATTTCAGTAAGCCCAAACTCTTGCATTTTCCCGGCATAGATAAGCAGCAAATTTATTAACTAGAGATATCTGCTTTTCTTGAATTAACACGAATCTTTTGATGTTCCAACTACTGTTTTTCTTTTCTTTTTTCTTATTTGCAAAACCTCTTATATATCCTGGCTCTCCCCCTTACCTCTTTGGAGCAGACTCTCAGAGTTATCTGAGAAGCTGCCTTCTGGGCTTAAGTCCTCAGCAAGTCTACCAAATAAAACATAATTCTCATCTTTTAGGCTGTGCATTTTATTTCGGTGAACACTATCTTCTATCCATCCATCTATTCATTAGCTACCTATTCACCCGTCGATCCATTATCTATTTATCCATCATCTATCCATCCATCCATCCATCTATTCATCTATCTCTCTAGCCATCATTCAACCATATATTCATTATCTATCCATCAATTTATCCATTGTTTATTTATTATCTATCTACCCGTCTATCTGTCTACTTCCCTGTCTCTATATCTACCTGTTTATGTATCTATCATGTATCTATTTTTCTGGAGTAGATTTACAACTCAAAGGGAGAAAAACAGCCTTTTAGGACCAATTGGATAGAGCTGAAGTCTCCATCCTTCTCTCTCTTTCTCCCTTCTTTTCCTCATTTCTTCTTTCTCTCCCTATTTCCCTTCTTCTTTCCTTTATTCCCCACTTTACAAATTACTAAGACAATTATCTCTTCCCAGTAATCCTGGAACATTGGCTGTTAGAAGCTTCCAAGGGATGAATATAAAAATCATGAGAAGGAATGCATTTTTGTGCATCAATACCCATGGACTTATGCATATAATTGATGCAAAGAGTCTTAAAGTTGGAACTAGCTTTGTGCTATCTTTTCTGGAAAAATTGATGGGCTGACATAAGGCTGATGGCATTCTGATTTGGCATTTAGAAAATACACAAATATATTAAACCACCCAAACCAACACCATATTCTGTCACCACAAATTCTTAAAAGACACTAACACCCTACCCTAAATGTCAATATATTTAACTTCATGAAAAATTAACTTCATTGAACTTATTTTTCTCATTTTGTTGCAGATGAGGGAGTGCTTGATCATGAACTAGCATTTCAAAGTCATTGGTTCTGCCTGCAATGCAGGAGACACAGGAGATGCAGGTTCAGTCCCAGGGTTGGGAAGATCCCCTGGAGGAGGGCATGACAACCTCCGCCTGTATTGGTCAATACTCCAGTATTCTTGCCTAGAGAATCCCCAAGGGCAGAGAGCTATAGTCCGTGGGGTCACAAAGAGTCAGACTTGACCTAATGACTGGACAACTGGATTCAAGGAACTGCTTTGAGCCCTGCCTACTCCTTTTAGTTTTCCCCCACCCCGTCAGCTCTCATCTTTAATCCTTCTAATAAATTACTTTTTTGGCTTAGATTACGCAGAGTCTGTCTCTGTTGCTTGTAATTGGGTGGCAGAGCCTGGAGATTAGAAACCTAGGCTCTTAAACCTCTGTTCTTATCCCAGTTCTGCTGTTTACAACTATGTGACATTGGAAAAATTGCCTAATCTCACTAAGGATGTTTTCTTACCTATGAAATGGGGCTAATAGGAGTGTTGAAAAGGTGAGCCACTTCATATAATTCTCTTAGCAGAGTGCTTTTTAAATTAAGTCCTTAATAAATATTGGCTGCTCTGATGTGCCTTAGCAAGCTAAAAAGAAGTATGTTCGCCCCCATCTCAATCCAGGGCCAGGCAGTTTAAGCAATATTAAATATAAAGAGATATCAGAAAAGAAAATCACAAGAATGAAATTTTACAAAGTCAGAACTAAGGATAAACTGAAGACATACAAAGCAGTAGAATATGGAGGATTTGGGGGGCTAGAAATTTTGCAGATTTCAGAGCATTAAGAACTCACAAGATCATATGATCCAGTGTCTTGATTTTCAGGTATTTAAAAGTTTCGATTCCCACTTTACAGCAGAGGCAACTGTTGATCTTTTGTTCAGTGAATATTTATTGCGAGTCTGACAATGTTCTTGGGACAAAGAGGAAAAAGATACGGCTGGGAGTGGAATCCAGGTTGGATCCAGAAACACAGGGCGTCACGGATGCAGCAAGCATGTCTGAATAATGGCACGAATCCTGAGTGGACAATCAGGAAATCTGACCAATACTAATGACCTGTGCTACTTAGGGTCACATTAAGCCACAGGAACAAGCAAAATCTCTAACATTTCAGTGGTTTAGCATGAAGTTAGTTTTTTGCTCCCAGAACTCTTCTGCATGGGTATTCTTGGTTTATAAGGAATGTTTTCCATTTGATGATTCAGCGATGTAGGTTTTTCCCATCTTGTGGAATTATCACCCTCAAGGGCCTCAGCATCCTCTGGGTCTAGTCAGGAAATGGGGGAAGGGAGGTATGAAAAAGCACAGCTGCTTCTTAACCTGAGATGGTTTAGGTGCTGAAAAGCCTGGGAGTGACAATTCCGGCTTCCCCACCCACTCTGTTGATGTGATCACATGGTCTCATTTGGATGCAGAGGCCACAAGACATGTGCTGCCCCTCCCAGCAACTCTGCTGTATGAAGGGAGCAGAACCATTGCTGAAGGTCCAGCCGTCTCTGCCCCTCTGAAGACAGAACTCTCCAGGCATCAGTTCTTTAATATTAAAATGATGGTTTTGCACTGCCATGTGTAAAGCAGGTCGTTAGTAGGAAGTTGCTATATAGCCCAGGGAGCTCAGCTCTGTGCCCTGTGGTGATCCAGAAGGGTGGGATTGGGGGTGGGAGGGAGGCCCAAGAGGGAGGGGATATATGCATGCATATAGCTGATTTGCTTCGTGGTGCGGCAGAAATTAACACAACATTGTAAAGCAACTATTGTTCAGTCACTAAGTCCTGTCTGACTCTGTGTGACCCCATGGACTGCAGTACGTCGGGCTCCTCTGTCCTTCACTATCTCCAGGAGTTTGCTCAAATTCATGTCCATTGAATCAGTGATGCCCATCTAATCATCTCGTCTTCTGCTGCCCTCTTCTCCTTTTACCTTCAATCTTTTTAGCATCAGGGCCTCAAAAAAAAATAAATAATAAAATGACAGCTTTGACCTCAAGATGACACATTCCAGGGTTCTAAAAGTTTATGAACACTAAGAGATGCTTGGTTTTTATTTGACACACCAAATTTAAGATTCCATTTATCCACCAACAGACACAGACACACAGATAGTAGAAAACAGATGGAGTATTGAATCATTCTATTAACATTATACTAGCTTGGAAATTCTTTATAGCCTTATCTAGAAATAGTCTACATACCTTAATTTAACACCACTGTACCTTGAAAGGTAAATATTTTGTGTTTACATATATTTGTGTGTATAAAAGTTTTTCTTATCTAAGGAAATTCTGGTTTTATTCTTGAGGAGCAAAAGAATCTGATATTTTAGCTATTATTTATTTTTATTTTTAGTAGTGAGGTTTGCTCAAGTGATATTTATTAATTTTTATTAAAAAAATTTTTTTGTGATACCACATGGCATGTGGGGTCTTAGTTCCCTGAACTCATGTCCCCTGCCATGGAAGTATGGAGTTTTAACCACTGGACTGCCAGAGAAGTCCCATGGCTATTATTGAAACTGCAAGCTTTGAATCTGAGGTCAAGTTTTCCTCTTTCTTCCCCTTCTGCTCATTCTCTTTTTCACCGTCTTGTTTCTCCTTTTCTCATTTTTCATCTTCTTGAGCAGCTGCAGAGACACCTAAAATGAACTGACTCCATGAAGATTAGTTCACACAACGTAAATCAGGAGATAGGAATTTTAGTGTGATTCTATGAGTATGCAAATTAGACTATGCTTCGTATCAGGCCAAAGAGCTGCCAAGAAAATTAAAGGGAAACGAAATCTTACTTCCAAATTTTCCCTACACTTGTTGTGAACTGGAACTGACCATTTTGATTTTTTAACAGTGTTTGTGTGCTAAATGGACTTGACCTCTGTATCCTTCCAATATTTTTCAACCACAGTCTGTATACACAATGCATTTGTCCCATGTGTTAATTCAAATCAAACTTGAACACAAAATTGTGATGGCAAGCAGTCATTTTCTCCTTTGTCAGCTGTTTCAATCAATCATTGACCCAAAGGATGGAAACAGAGCTGACAATACTACCTCTGAGATCCTATCTATCTATCTACTCACTAGGATTGTTTTAAATAATAATGTACCACGACTCCATAAAAATCAGCAAGTCAACATCTTTTTCCCTCCTATGGCCAGGGCTACTAGATACAACACCCTGTAGACACTCCGTAGACACTTGGCAGCTAAGCAGTAATATGTCAGTTCTCTTTCCAATAGTGGAGACAGAGATGCAAAAATGATGTATGCAATAGTTAAAAGTAAGCTCCAAGATCACATTGCTTAGAACTTACAAAACCAGGATTTCACACTGAGACAAAAATGATGATGGGAAGGTGACCACTGAGAGGCAGGACAGCAAGTGCTTGTCTCTAAAGCAGAACTCTTCTGTTGGAATCACAGAACATGAACATCTCATCTTGAAAAGGCTTCTAAATCAATTTCATCCATTGCTTAGTTCATAGATGAAGTGGCTGAGGTGCTTCTAGTGGCACGTCACCCAGCTAGATACTAGGATTCAGATCTTCTGGTCCCCAAGGCAGTGCATGCACTGCTATTCCAGAGTCAATTCATGACGCTGGAGGTAAGAGGTTCTTTCAAATCAAGGGTTTCTTTCAATTTTTTTTTTTTAAAGTTAATTAATTAATTATTTACTTTTGGCTGTGCTAGGTCTTGTTGCTATGTGAGGGCTTTCTTGTTGCGGTGAGCGAGGGCTACTCTTTTATTGAGGTATGCTGGCTTCTCATTGCGGTGGCTTCTTTTGTTGCAGAGCACAGGCTCAGTAATTATGGTACACCGCTTAGCTGCTTTATGGCATATAGAATCTTCCCGGGGCAAGATGGAACCTATGTCCCATGCATTAGCAGGTGGATTCTTAACCACTAATCCAAGCCGATTACAAAGGAAGTCCCCAAACTCTAGGTTTTATTAGCTAGTTCTTTGCTTCCTTTAAATAGATTATGACATTGAGGGCTGAAAGCTGTGGTACATATACACAATGGAGTATTACTCAGCCATTAAAAAGAATACATTTGAATCAGTTCTAATGAGGTGGATGAAACTGGAGCCTATTATACAGAGTGAAGTAAGCCAGAAAGAAAAACACCAATACAGTATACTAACGTATATATGTGGAATTTAGAAAGATGGCAACAATAACCCTGTATACGAAACAGCAAAGGAGACGCTGATGTATAGAACAGTCTTATGGACTCTGTGGGAGAGGGAGAGGGTGGGAAGATTTGGGAGAATGACATTGAAACATGTAAAATATCATGTATGAAATGAGTCACCAGTCCAGGTTCGATGCACGATGCTGGATGCTTGGGGCTGGTGCACTGGGATGACCCAGAGGGATGGTATGGGGAGAGAGGAGGGAGGAGGGTTCAGGATGGGGAACACATGTATACCTGGGTGGATTCATTTCAATTAAAAAAAATAAAACCTTCCAAAAAAAAAGTCAAAAACAAAAACAAAAAACTGTCCCTATCCTTGCTCAGATCTGGGTTTCCTCTCTGAGGTAGAATTGTCTGCTTATTCGGTTTTTACTGAGTACTTGTATCTCACATCCTGGACCTGGAGTAGGAGGCAGGGTTCCAGCATGAAGGTCACAGAGTCGGCTCTGTTGCTTACTAGATATTTGGTCATGGGAGAATTGTTTAATTTCTCTTTCTCCTTTCTTTCTCCTACTTCTAAAGTGAGGGCCACTGTGAATACTTATCTGATAGGGTTGTTGTAGTAATACAAGTTATATGTGGAAATGAATTAAAACAGTGACTGTGAGTATAAGGTAATATAATACCCTTATTTAGGGAGGTTATAATCTAATGGAGTGAGCTGGCATTATTTTTAAAACTAAGGTACAAGTGTTTTGTTAGAAGGAGACCAGGGTTCTGGAAGGCTATACAGGATGGAGACTCAGGCTAATGGAAGTGGGGACTCCAAGGGTCCAGGAAGATGGCTCATCTGGACCAAGTCCTAGGGAGGGCATGTTGGAGAGGGAAGACCTGCAGGGGAGAAGAGCCTGCCACTTCCTGGGTGTGTGTAGCTCCATGTGCTCCTTTACAGCAGAGAGACAGGTGGGGATAGGGGCAGGAGTTGGATGAGCCGGGAGAAACATGGAGGTCAGACCACGTGGAGCCTTGTGCGTCATGCTAAGGAGTTCAGACTTTGTCTTCGAACCAAGACAATCCAATTGTTTGCAAAATCATTCAAACCACCTGTTGTGTGATGGGAAGAATAGGACTGGAGAAACTCAGAATTTGCTTGTGATACAGAGGAGTTTTGTTCCATGAATCCAGAAGCATTGCTAAAGTTTTAAATTATGCATTGACTATTCAAAATATTAACAGTTGGTTTGAACATGGAATGCAGAGTAGATCTCATGTCTTATACAATTGCTTGCCTCCAAAACTTAATTTTTTTTTACCTTATTTAAAGTGACGTTTGATGAGAAGAAGCAATTTATTTTAAAATGCACAAGAAGGACTTGCTGGTGGTGATTTTGAGAGACTGAGTAGGAAATTCATCAGGAGACTGTGAGGGTGACTAACAGGATTTTGCAAGGTTTTGTCAAACACTTGTCAGATGAGACCTGAGGATGAGACTATTTTTCCCTCTTCACAAGGGAACACAAGCCAGGCTCATCTCTATTACTGCTCTCTGGTTCCATGGACTTCTCAGGCTTTGGAACGCTGGAAGGGGTTTTGGTGACAATTTTCATAATTTCCATACTTCTTAAAGCTTTTTCCATATCTTTCAAAAAGCCTCATTTTTCAATACAGTCCCAGATGATTTATTTCCAGAATATCCTATGTGTTCTTTAATTTGGTACTCTTTCTTCACAATTGAACATCCAAAGGACCGGCTTCAGTCCACTGGGGATCCCGATATAACCAAAGATTGGCTTGTTTCAGCACACTGAGTGGTTTTTGTCTTTGTCTCAATTGTTTAACTGCTAGTGTCAGTGCTTATGTTTTTCCACTTCCCACTCATCTTTATAAAACACTAGGGCAAAGTGCAGGAGAACACCGAAATGATTGCACAAACACAGCTACAAAGGCCAGTGATGCTGCAGAATATATCTGGATTCTGATTATGAAGTGGCTTTAACGAAGTCCACAAGAAAAGGAAATATGTGGAAATCAAGAATTGCTGTCATGAATTTATTCAGTCAACACGTTGTCTTAGGGTGACTTTTCCAGAAGCAGAATCTAACACAGGGATTTGCATGAAACTGACTCATTTAGGAAGAGTTCCCATTAAAGCCTCCAGGAGATTGAGGAAATGAAACAGGAAAAGGAAGCAAGCCAATCAAGGGTATACAGTTACTTTGGTCACAATAAGAAAATAAGCTAGAAAGGTCCTGTGGAGGGGAGCTTGGTTCACTCCTGTAGGTGAGAACCGCAGGCAGGGTAGGTCAGAGCCCAGAGTTGTTCCGGCCTGGGGGTAAAGGGGCTGGAGTCTTTACACCCATTACCACACTTCCTCCCTGAGGGCTCAGCAGTAAAGAATTGCCGGCAATGCAAGAGACATGGGTTCGATCTCTGGGTCGGGTAGATCTGGAGGAGGAAGTGGCAACCCCCTCTAGCATTCTTGCCTGGAGAATCCTATGGACAGAGTAGCTTGGCGGGCTACGAAGTCCATGGGTTCGCAAAGTGTTGGACACGACTGAGTGCGCACACACCCCGTTTCCTGATCATTGGCCCGGGCTATACACATTCCCAGTCTTCAGTTCTCTGTACTTCATTGCAGGTCAATCCACCTGTCCTTCATCAGCCATGGGGGGAGCCCTCCAAAAGGAGAAGCGAGGGCTGGTTGTTGAGAGTGTGCAGAAGTGTGCACAAAAATGATAAAGGAAGTTTAAGGGAAGGCAGACGAATCCCTCTGCCAGGCATTCTGCAGTGGAGAATGGGATAAATATTCTACCTCCTCTCACAGAGCTTACAGTTGGGTAGGAGGAAAATAGGCAATAACAAACCAGTTGCAGATTATTATACACGCATTGAAAAGCAAGGCAAGGGACTGAAATGGAGACTAAGAAATCTACTCTATATAGATGATCAGGAAAGGATTTTCTCTGGTAGTGATTTTAAGCTGTGGCCTAAAGGATGTCAAGGAGTAAACCACTGGATAAGGCAGGAGGGGGAAATTTCCCTTGTCTAGGGCTCAGAAAACTGAGAGAAGACCAGAGAAGCTGGAGCACAGAGCCTGAAGGGTGATGGTAGCCCCGTTATCCTTTGCTGCCTAACATACCTCCCACCAGCTTAGGGGCTCGAGACTTGGCACTGTATGTCTTGTTGGAGGCTTTATGGTCAAGGAAGGCCTCGTTCTGGCAAACGCTACTGCTTCCTGATGGACCATGTCTCTAATAGGTTGGTTTGGACTTCTTTATGTGGATGGAGTATTTGCGACTATAAAGTAGAAGCTGTAATGTCTTGTGAGGCCCTGCTTCAGAAGACATCAGTATCACTTCCACCAAATGCAACAGGTCAAAGGCAGTCGTAGACCAGCCCAGAATCAAAAGATCAGGAAAATGACTTCATTTCTTGATGGGGGAGGCATTGCATAGTATTTGCGACCTTTGAAAAATCTACCACATGAGGAGGATGTGACTCGAGATATGCCAGGGGTCATGTGAAGCAGGTCATTGTGGGCCATGGTAAGGTGCATAGATAGTGGATATGTGAGTGTCCAGAATCCATTCTTGATCAAGATCTAAATTAATATGTAAATATATTAAAGGTGTTAAGATGCCTGGACATCAAATTCTTCCTTTATTGCTTAGCGTGTGGTTTGTGTCTGTGAGCACATGAAGTCCCTAATAGAGAACCACAGAATTAAGCAGAATTACCCACCTGGTCACTGCAAAGCTCTTCAATTATTAGATGCGTGATCTTGAACAAATTGCTTACCCTTCCTGTTAAAGAGAATACAAGAAACAATGCTTTCTAAGTGTATAGTCCAGTCTGTGGCGTGGAGTGGGTGTTCCACAAAGTCTGCAACTGTTATTAATAAAAGCAGGTAACTCTAGGTCAGTGACCTGCACAGAGTTCATGGAGGGTAGTATGCCTGCTGTTTTCTTCTTCCCTTATCTTCTTTTTTGAAAAGCCACTATTCCTCCTTTTATCATAGCCTTTTCCTTTCCTTTTCTCCAACATTTTTGGTATTTGCTCTCATGGATGTCTCAGGCATAAGAATGAAAGAGATTTCAGCAGAGAAACATTTGTAGATCTTAACAAGTGGTGGTGGTGGTTTAGTCACTGTCGTGTCTGACTCTTTGCAATCCCATGGGCTGCAGCCCACCAGGCTTGTCTGTCCGTAGGATTTCCCAGGCAAGAATACTGTAGTGAGTTATCATTTCCTTCTCCAGGGGATCTTCCTGACCTAGGGATTGAACCTGTGTCTATTGTGTCTCCTGCACTGGCAGTTGGATTCTTTACCACTGAGCCATCTAGTAAGTCCCCTTAACAAGTAATTCTTTGGTTTATTATCTTAGTGAAGATGACAGTGAATTTTAATAAAAATAATCAACAAATCTCATTCTTTTATTCCATTATGAAAACAAAAACCATGAGAAGTGGTTCTTGGCATCATCTGGTATAACTGTTTCTCAGAAGACAGACAATGAAATATTTCCTCTTAGGAAGATTCCACGAAAACACACAGATGTATCTGATGCAGTCTCTCAGATCTGAACTTCCAGACAACTAATTGTTTCTGTCTTTAACACTATGTACTGCAGGGAATCCATAAATTCAATAATTTGCTATATGTCATTGCTTATACAAAAATGATGGTCGTTATCCCAGACATATTTATGGACCTGGCTAATACTAAGTATTTAAAATGTTATTGGAGATTTAAGTCTAGGCAAGTGACTTTCACCAAGCTCCCAGAGATATCCAGTTTGCTGCTCCCGTTCCAGAGTGAGCCAGCCAGATATGGAAAAAGTATTACATGGTTGGATGAAAAGGAAACAGAATAACAGAAATAGCTTCCACCACTAAAGGACAATGATCTATGAAACAGCTAAAGGGGATAAGGAAATGAAGTTTCTCAATTAAAAAGGAGAGTGAGACCTAGGCACCGAGGCACTCTACATCCATCGAGAGACAATGAATGCTCTTGGAAATCAACTTCCTGTGCATGCTTGCTGCATTTACATCTCTTGCTTAATTTCCTCCAACTATTTCCTGCAGAAATAACAGTCTATTTCAGAATATTCTTGTATAGTGTCCAGAATACGTTTATATCACTTTATCTGATTTTCATAGTTTCATGAGACCTGCAAGATAGGGCTGGCAGATGATAACCCTGCCTCAAAACAAGCTAATACAAAGGGGTCCTCACACTCTAAAGCTTTATAGAAAAATTTTCTATTTTATCTCAGCTTGTAAGAGCAGGGAATAATTGAGAGAGATAAAAAAGATGAACCACACACACACACACACATAAGACACAGGGTTGGGCTCTGAACCAGATCTCCCGTTATTGGTCTGGACAGCTCTAGAAAGACCCTTGAGAATAACCAATTCCAAATTCTTCACTTGTCACAAGCAGAAACTGAAGTCCAAAGGCAGGGGAGTTACTGCCTCCATTCTCTGTAACAGCTGAAAAAGCTCATTTTAGATCATGGGATTTCTAGAACTTGGCCAAGAGTTCTTTCCTGATTCGCAAACCAATTTTCAAAGCACACGGTGAGATTTCTATACAAGAAAATGTGAAGAAACTAAAAAGGGAGCTAAACTAGTAAATTTTCACAAAGCTAAGGCCATCACTCTGTCTCAATGCATTTTAATGATGCATTGATTAATGTACAGCAATTTTTCTCTGTTGCTGAAATCTGTCTCTGTTAAAAAAAAAAACACAAAACAGTGAATCAATAAGTGTTTGTATATTCTGACTTCCACCTTCCTTTGTCCTTCCTTTGTGCCCTAAACCTCTTATTTTCCCTCTTACTTTCTTTATCCAGGTATTTTCTCAAATCTGCTGCCCAGTTTCATCTCTGCAGGGAGGTCTGGTGGAAAAGAGACAGACCTGAAGACAAAGAGAGTTGGGTTTAAACACCTCACTGGTCTCTTGCCGGGTGTGTCAGGCTGGACAAATCACTCATCTTTGACATGCTGGTTTTTCTAGAAGTACAACTCTTCCCTTAGTAAGCACCAGCCCCTTTTTGGCTTGAGTCCATATGTACTCACTGACCCACTCTCCATCAAATATTTTTGAATCTTTGCCTCGTTTCAGTGTTTGTAGGATGTGATTACCTGAGCAGGTCACCTCCAAGGTCTCAGGGAGACAGACAGAGCAGAGATAGCTCTGCAATTTACAAGCTGTGCAAAATAGAACACTTTTTATTTTTTTATTTTTTTTAAATTTTATTTTATTTTTAAACTTTACATAATTGTATTAGTTTTGCCAAATATCAAAATGAATCCATCACAGGTATACTTTTTAAAATTCTAATTGAGCCTCATGCATTCCTCCAATTCCTCATGCAACCCCTGCAAACAAGATAGTAGGAAGACAGACAACAACCAGACTAGGAAACTCTAGGGTTGTGATGAGTGGTATGCAGTTATGATGGGGGTGTGTCCTCCTGTTACGCTCTCACTGGGTCTTTTTGTTTTGATTTTTTGTTTGCTTTGCTTTCTTTTACTTGGAACTATTTTAGGGCTTTAAAAAATAAACCTGTTTTTATTGGAGCACAGTTGATTTGCGATGTGGTATTAGTTTCAAGTGTACAGCAAAGTGAATCAATTATACATATACACACTCTTTTTTAAGATTCCTTTCCCATATAGATCATTACAGAATACTAAGTAGAGTTCCTTGTGCTCTACAGTAAGTCTTTATTAGTTATCTATTTTATATATAGTATTGTGTATATGTCAAGCCCAATCAGGTCTTGTACATTTTTTTTCAATTTTCCCTGGTACTCTGTAATTGTTTACATATTAGAATATACATTAAAATCCTCCATTAGAATCCAAGTTTATGAAGAAATGTGACCTTATCATCTTACTTCTAAATTACCAGTTCTACTTGGGTCAGCTCAGTAAAACTTTGTTTACATTTTCAGTGCTAACCTCATCCTTTCCTTCATCTTATTTTTTCTCTACTCTGACTTCCTTTCTTCCTGAGGTCATAACATATTTGCACATGTTTTTATAAACTACTAAAAATCTTTTCAGAATGAGTTGACTTTGTATAAGTCACTGGCAAATAAATAAATAGAAATATAAAATGCCTGAAGAGTGTGGAATGGATAAGTGAGTAAATTAAGAGGTATGTAAGCCTAGGTTAAACAGCATTTCAACTTTTTTGCTGCTAACACTAATTTAGGACTTATGATGGAAAACAGTAAAATAGTGAAGTGAAGACTTATCAGACAGACTTGAGTTTGAATATAAACTTTTTTTGTGACTTTTGGAAAGCAGCTTATCTTTGTTGACCCTCAGTGTTCTCATCTGAAAAATTAGGTTAATGATATTCGCTTCACCAGGCTTCTGAAAGGATTAGAGAGTATTATGTACAAAGAATTCTGCATGCGATTGTGAAAGCTCACCTCTTTGAGTCCTACTTCGTACCAGTGCTTTATGTTTGCTAAAGACAGAGGCTCAGAGGGACTGATCAGTCTACCAGATGGTTAGAATCAAACTGATGTTCTTAATCACAACTCTAGATCTTTAGGACCACAAAGTAGGCACTCAATAAAAGGTAGCCACTGTAGTATTGTTTATTATCTCTTTTTGCATTATCTCTTTGGCAATATTTAACATTCCACAGAAATGCATTTTATGAGATGAGAAAGCACAGACCTACACTACTCATATAAGGCATGATGACCTCAAACTAGGATGAACACACAACCTTGCTTTCCAGGAACTGTCCCAGATTACTCATCATCATTGGGTAAGAGTGCCCCACCTGCCTTTTTACAAAAATGTCCTGATTTATACAGTGACCCAATAAAGCTGATTCATATCCAATGACAAGGGTGCCTAAGGAGGACAAAAGAGGAAAAAAGAAAGAAATAGAAACACAAAGCACTCTCACTGTGTAAACATGTCTTCTTCTCACGCACACGTCCTCAAAAGAGTTTCTGATTTATGGGTCCTGATTCGTAGCAACTGGAAGCGTGTAAGATTTGTCACCTTGGATTTTGAGGGTCTAATTATTTACACTCTAAAACCGTGTCTTCACCTCCCAGAAATGATGGAGGGGTGGTATGTGATGTCTCATGTTAATGGGAGGGCTGCAAAAATCAATGGCAAGATTGGGGATGGAGCCATTTAATCTCATTTCTGCAGCTAGACATGCCAGCCCATTTGTCTTTCTCAAGAGTATACACACAGCTCTATTAGGTGCTGGGCATGCCATAATTCTACTGTAATTGCAATAGCATTATAAATTATTGTCATAACACCATGGACTAAGTGTGCCAGAGCTTTGGTCCATGGCTCTATATGTTCTCTGTGTGTGGCCATTTTTTTCTTTGAGATGGTATACGTGGCTGTGGGCATAAATATGCCCATACCCTCATGTCACATGATTAGCCTGCTATCTGCTTCTCTGATCAGCTTTGTGAGATCATGCAGTGAAGTGAGGATGGAGTTGTGTGCTCTACTTAACATTACTCTTACTACTACCTATGTGACCTTGTAAGGGTCATATTCCCTTCCTCATTTTCATGGTATGTCAAGTAAGTGCATTGAATTGAATCATGGATTTCAAATTTCAGTCATTTTGCTATGTCCTCATTTTGGGATCCTTTTTGCAAATTGCATGTACTATTAATCTTTTTTCTTTTAATTGCCTATGCTCCATGCAAATCATTGTAATCACAGAGTTATGCAAATAGCATGCACAAGGGATATATATATATATATATATATATATATATATATAAAGTGGTTTTTCTCCAGGTTTGAGAGTTTGTGTCAGAGATGGAGACAGAAAGCACAAATGCTCTCTGTATTATTAGATGCACCTGAAGTCTGTCCTTTGGGCTTCCAAAACTTGTGTCCTGGCTCATTGTTATTCTTGTAAAATATGGTGCCTGCCCCAGCAGACATACAGCTGGTGCTAAGAAAGTGTGTCTGATAACCTTCTCCTTCTTATGTCTACTACCCACACTGATATGCTTCTGCTTTAGAAGCCGCTGGGGTGAGCCCAACATCACCACACCTCCCAGTTTCTTTCACAGTCTACTGCTAAGTCTTGAGATTAAAAGCATTCTTGGGACTCAACTTCCAAACCTTTTGAAACTGAATTTGGAGGCAAAATGGTCTGACCTGCCTCTTGAGAAATCTGTATGCAGGTCAGGAAGCAACAGTTAGAACTGGACATGAAACAACAAACTGGTTCCAAATAGGAAAAGGAGTATGTCAAGGCTGTATATTGTCACCCTGTTTATTTAACTTATATTCAGAGTACATCATGAGAAATGCTGGGCTGGATGAAGCACAATCTGGAATCAAGATTGCCAGGAGAAACATTAATAACCTCAGATACACAGATGACATCACCCTTATGGCAGAAAGTGAAGAGGAACTAAAAAGCCTCTTGATGAAAGTGAAAGTGGAGAGTGAAAAAGTTGGCTTAAAGCTCAACATTCAGAAAACGAAGATCATGGCATCCGGTCCCATCACTTCATGGCAAATAGATGGGGAAACAGTGGATGACTTTATTTTGGGGGGCTTCAAAATCACAGCAGATGGTGACTGCAGCCATGAAATTAAAAGACACTTACTCCTTGGAAGGAAAGTTATGACCAACCTATACAGCATATTAAAAAGCAAAGACATTACCTTGTCACCAAAGGTCCATCTAATCAAGGCTATGGTTTTCCCAGTAGTCATGTATGGATATGAAAGTTGGACTATAAAGAAAGCTGAGCACTGAAGAATTGATGCTTTTGAACTGTGGTGTTGGAGAAGACTCTTGAGAGTCCCTTGGACTGCAAGGAGATCCAACCAGTCCATCCTAAAGGAGATCAGTCCTGAGTGTTCATTGGAAGGACTGATGTTGAAGCTGAAACTCCAATACTTTGGCCACCTGATGCGAAGAACTGACTCATTAGAAAAGACCCCGATGCTGGGAAAGATTGAAGGTAGGAGGAGAAGGGGACGACAGAGGATGAGATAGTTTGATGGCATCACCGACTCAATTGGAGATGAGTTTGAGTAGACTCCAGGAGTTGGTGATGGACAGGGAGGCCTGGAGTGCTGTGGTCCATGGGGTCGCAAAGAGTCGGACATGATTGAGCGACTGAACTGAACTGAACTGGTCTTGTCCATCTGTCTTTCAGGCAGATCCCCATTGTACCATCTCTTCCTAATCCTCTACTCTTCTTTTCTGGTACTACAGAGGCAATTCTAGAGATTTACAATTATGCGGGCAACAAATCAGGCTTCCCTGGTAGCAGAGCAGTAAAGAATACACCTGCAATCCAAGAGACAAAGGAGGCGCTGGTTGGATTTTTGGGTCAGGAAGATCCCCTGGAGGAGGAAATGGCAACCACTCCAGTATTCCTGCCTGGACAAATCCTATGGCTAGAGGAGCTTGGTGGGCTACAGTCCATGGGATCACAAAGAGTCAGACATGACTGAGCGACTGAGCACAAAAGTAGCTAACTTAGCACCCAGAGTGATCATTTGAAATTAAATAGAGGGGATCTCCTGGCAGTCCGGTGATTAAGACTTTGCCTCCCAATGCAGAGGGTGCAGGTTTGGTTCAATCATTGGTTGGGAAGCTAAGATCCCACAAGCCTTGTAGCCAAAAATCCAAAACATAAAACAGAAGCAGTATTGTAACAAATTCAGTAAAGATTTTAAAAATGGTCCACATTAAAAAAAAATCTTTAAACAATAAATTAATTAAAGTAAATAGAAATCAGATCTGTTCACATCTTTGCTTAAAACTCTTCAACATTTTTTTCCTGTCACTCAGAGAAAAAGATATAATCCTTAAAATGATACTCAAATCCATGTACATGCTGGCCCCAGCTAAAATCTCCATTTGTACTTCCTCCTGCTCACCTCTGTCTTCAGTCAATCTGGCCATGCTGGGTGCCACGCAGTTTTTAAAAAGCTAAGACATTTCTGCCTTGGGGTGTTTAATGCTTCCTCTTGCTTCTGCCTGGGATATTTGTCTGTTATTCTCCCTCTAGAGTCAGACACGACTGAAGTGAATTAGTACACACTCATGTATGCACACATGCACACTCCCTCACCTATAGGTCTCTCCCGAGTGTCCTCTTAGCTATGAAGCCTTCCCTGACTACCCTATCTAAGGCAGCAACTTCTCTTTCCCCTGGCCTGCTCTATTTCCCTTACTGTGTTTTATTTTTCTCCATCTTTTATCTTTTGACATATAGTATGTTTTTTTGGTCTGTTGTCCATCTCTCCTCTTTAGAATGAAAGTTCACAAAGACAGAGATTTCTATCTGCTTTCCTTATTGTCTCATACTCAGTACTAGACTGGTGACTGACACAGAATGGAATTCAGCACGAGTTTGCTGAACACATCTGAATCCATAATTGTTGAAGCAAGCCTATTACTTTTCCTTCCTATTTATTATGTTTCTATCTTGTTCTTTTTTTTTCTGCTTAAAAAATTCACATGTAATAATTCATGTCATCCAGAAATCATAATAAATAAAATGCTGTATAGTGTGCAGCATTAAAAACATTACTTGTATTTTAAAAAAATGATTTCTTAAAAGAGAAGTGAAAAAATGCTATCTCATCATGTTCATGTGGGAAATTCTTATCCTTGTTTTTGACTATGTTGATTCTCATTAGAATTTCCTAAAAAGCAGATGAAGTAGATTTCCTAGCTTTTTTTTTAATGCTCTGAGCTTTCTGAATTGAAGTGTTTGGGACTTCCGTTCTAGCAGTGTAGATACATGTTTGCTGAGTCAATCATTACCTCTCATTCAGACTCCTATAAAAGAGTTGCCTAGGGATAGAAGTGTGTGGGCTATGAAAAGAAAATTTACATCTGAAAGGAATGCATTTTGCTATTGGGAGAAGTACTGGAGTTCACTAATACTCTTGCTTTAGAGAGGGTCAAGTTTATTTTCGGTCACATAATGTAACAACAGAGGCAGAAAGAACCACAGATGCATCTTGCCTCACACATCACTTGAAAGATGTAGAAAGTAAGTTTAGAGTCTGGAACTGACTTACCCCAGGGTTTCAAGGCCAAGAATATTGATCCAAAAAGTTTAATGCAAAAGTAAGTTGGAGGGTACAGGAAAAGTAACATTCTGGAACACTATTCAGATTATGCAGACCAGTGGGCAGGATAACTGTTGTATATACACACAATTGTTAAAAGGTTGCAGTAATAGCCATTCAGACTTTCTTTGTCTTATTCTTGTTAAAGACTAAAATAGTAATCTAACAATTCTATACAGCAGAAGCCCCACATGTTACTCTTGCTCTACTACTCTTAAACATGTGCTGCAGTTGTTAATCTCTCAAATCTTTCTTCCCAAGGGCCTCCCCCCAGAGGACCATGGATTTGTGTCTGGACTTGGAGGGTAGGTGAAACTCCTTAGGCTTTTGTGCAGTGTGTGAGCCAAGCCATGTCTCCAGCCCAACCTACTGAAGAACATATAACTGGAGTCAGCTGAAAGCTCATGTGATTATAATAAATATATAATTATATAATATATAAATAAATAAAGAGGCCCTTGATTTTTTGTTTTCTATTTTCTCTTGTGCATTTCTCTCTCTTAAGACTTTATAAGAAGGTAACATGGAAACATACCTTACCATATGTAAAACAGATAGCCAATGGGAATTTGCCATATGACTCAGGGAACTCAAATGGGGGCTTGGTAACAACCTAGAGGTGGGAGGGATGTTCAAGTGGGAGGGGACATGGGTAAACAAACCTATGGATGATTCATGTTGATGTTCGGTAGAAACCAACGCAATACTGTAAAGCAATTAGCCTTCAATTAAAAATAAATAAATTAAAAAAAAAAGACTTCCATAAGAAGGGGTGATAAAGCCTAGGCTGCTGCTGCTGCTAAGTTGCGTATGCGGTGTCGACTCTGTGCGACCCCATAGATGGCAGCCTACCAGACTCTGTGGTCCCTGGGATTCTCCAGGCAAGAACACTGGAGTGGGTTGCCATTCCCTTCTTCAATGCATGAAAGTGAAATGTGAAAGTGAAGTCGCTCAGTCATGTCTGACTCAGCGACCCCATGGGCTGCAGCCCACCAGGCTCCTCTGCCCATGGGATTTTCCAGGCAAGAGTACTGGAGTGGGTTGCCATTGCCCTCTCCAAAAGCCTTGGCAGGGTGTGGGTTTTCATGGGGCCTATAAATACCCTCTATATGTGTCCCCAAACTCATCATAATCCCAAACAGAAATTGTCAGTACACTTCAGCTATGTGTCCAATTGAGAAGTGGCTATCTTACTGCCTGTGTGTACAAGTACAGCTTAGCAGGGCACGAGATGAAATTCTCTCCAAGTTTAAAGGCAGCCACGTATTTAATTAAGCAAAATCATATGTTTATCATTTCCCAATATTTCTAAAGTATTGGTTCAATCTGTGCTGCAGATGCTTTTTAAGATGTATTGTAAGCTGGCCAGGGTGACTTTGGGAATGCTTAGATTATGACTACATTAGCAGTGCAAGCAAATAGGCGACAGCGGGAACCTGCAAAGCAGAAAGCCTGATGAGTCCATAATGGATCCTCTCTTTGGTAAGCAAACTGGCATCTGCCCTTCTTTGAACATTGTTAGAGCAGATTACCTTTCCCTTCTCTGTGCATTGGAGAGACGGGGGTTTTCTTCCATTCTTTTTAAAATTTAATTAATTAATTTATGGCCGCACTAGGTCTTTGTTGCTGTACAGGCTTTCTCTAGTTACAGCAAGCGAGCGAGAGCTACTCTGTAGCTGCAATGCATAGGCTTCTTACTGCAGCGGCTTCCCCTGTTGCACAGCACAGGCTCTAGAGCACGGGCTCAGTGACTATGGGCTTAGCTGCCATTGCAGCAGGTGATATCTTCCTGGACCAGGGATCAAACCCGTGTCCCCTGCACTGGCAGGTGGATTTTTAACCCCTGGACCACCAGGGAAGTCCCTGAGGTTTTCTGCTTTAAGCAAGAAAAAAATTATTTTTGGATCTAATCTTTTGAAGATAAGATTGGAAAGAAAGGTCTAGGCAAGAGGAAGTATAGACAGAGGAGTACAAGTAAATGGAAGGATGTCTTCATAATTATCAAATGGCTCTGTGTGGCTGGAGGTTCAGAGCAAGGACAGGAAATAAGGGAAAGAAAAGAAAGGCAGGGGAAGATAGCAGAAGAAGCCAGGGTTGGATTTGGAAAGATGTAATCTGCCACATTAGGGGTCCTTGACACTATTCTATGAACAATAGAGACCTATTAGATTGCTTAATGCATGGAAAAATAGGATCAAGTTTATATTTTAGAAAACTGACTCTGGCTGCAATTTTGAGAGTGGATTTAAAGGAGGCAAGATTGGACACAGGGCTAACTTTGAAGCTACGGAGGTGGATGGGGATGACTGTGTAATGAGGGTAGCATGGCAGACATGGAGTTGGTCATTGTCATACATTAGGTGACTCAGTTCTCATTGCAACCCAGAGGTAGAGAATATCATGTCCCCTGCTTTATGGATGAGGACTTGGCAGTCACACAGAGAGTAAGAGGTAGACTAGGATTCCAACATGGGGGTCTAACTCTGGAGGTGGAATGTATTTTGGAGCACAAAACATGGAGCGCCTGAAATAAGCCAGACCTTGTAGATCACAGATCACCAGGTCAGGAAGGCACCTATCCACTGGATGGTTCTAGTTCATCTGTTGACTCTTCCCAACTTTATTAGCTTGAGCATTTCATTTATTTTTAACACAGATATTGTAGAGGTAGGTGAGATAATTTACCTGATGCTAAATTCTTAAAGAGATGGGAATACCAGACCATCTGACCTGTCTCTTGAGAAACCTGTATGCAGGCCAGGAAGCAACAGTTAGAACTGGATATGGAACAACAGGCTGGTTCCAAATAGGAAAAGGAGTACATCAAGGCTGTATATTGTCACCCTGTTTATTTAACTTATATGCAGAGTACATCATGAGAAACTCTGGGGTGGAAGAAGTACAAGCTGGAATCAAGATTGTGGGAGAAATATCAATAACCTCAGATATGCAGATGACACCACCCTTATGGCAGAAAATGAAGAGGAATTAAAAAGCCTCTTGATGAAAGTGAAAGAGGAGAGTGAAAAAGTTGGCTTAAAGCTCAACATTCAGAAAATGAAGATCATGGCATCTGGTCCCATCACTTCATGGGAAATAGATGGGGAAACAGTGGAACAGTGTCAGACTTTATTTTTTGAGGCTCTAAGATCACAGCAGATGGTGACTGCAGCCATGAAATTAAAAGACGCTTACTCCTTGGAAGGAAAGTTATGACCAACCTAGATAGCATATTTAAAAGCAGAGACATTACTTTGCCAACAAAGGTCCGCCTAGTCAAGGCTATGGTTTTTCCAGTGGTCATGTATGGATGTGAGAGTTGGACTGTGAAGAAACCTAAGCACCGAAGAATTGATGCTTTTGAACTGTGGTGTTGGAGAAGACTCTTGAGAGTCCCTTGGACTGAAAGAAGATCCAACCAGTCCATCCTAAAGGAGATAAGTCCTGGGTATTCATTGGAAGGACTGATGTTGAAGCTGAAACTCCATGCGACCTCATGTGAAGAGTTGACTCATTGGAAAAGACCCTGATGCTGGGAGGGATTGGGAGCAGGAGGAGAAGGGGACGACAGAGGATGAGATGGCTGTATGGCATCACTGACTCGACACACGTGAGTTTGGGCAAACTCCGGGAGCTGGTGATGGACAGGGAGGCCTGGCGTGCTGCAATTCTGTGCAAAGTCAGACAGGATTGAGCGACTGAACTGAACTGAAATTTTTTCTCATCCATCCTGAGGAAGTTTCTTATGCAGTTATAAAGGAGGAGAAAATTTAATCCAGAATTTATAAAGACTTTCAAACGAAAGTGGTTAGATTAATGCAAAGTATTGTCCCAGAAACACTCTGAAATCCTTGAAGGCAAATGTAAGTCAAGTAAATTACACTTAATGGTAGGGCAGATATTCTATGAATAAATGTAATTTGGTCTGTTTTTCATTTCCATGAAAAAAAATTAGTGCCCTGTGTTAGATCTATTAGCTAAAAATAAGTCTCCTACATGTTAGGTTCAGAAAGAGTCATATTTTAGATTCTAAAATTGGAATACCACTTATATATCCAGTTTTCGTAGAAAATGGATTTTTTTTTAACCTTTCAGTAACTCTAAGTTTTTTCTTATGATGAAAATAAGGACTGGATTAATATCCCCAAACATCTTAAAATAAATTTAGTAGATTTTTTCCCCATCTTCTCTCCTTCCCTCCCTTCTCCTGTCTCTCCTTCCTTCCTTCTTCCCTCTTTTTTATTCTATTTTTGGCTGCACCACATGACTTGTGGGATCTCAGTTCCCTGACCAGGGGTTGGACTCAGTGAAAGCGCTGAGTCCTAAACACTGGACCACCAGGGAACTCCCACCTTTTTCTCATTTTAATTAAGCACTCACCAAAGGCAGGGAAATCCATTTGAAGAAAAGAGTGAGCTCTTGTCTCTTCCTCCTTGTGCTGTAGAATCTGCACCTCGTTGACAGAATGTTGATTTAGAATTACACTAATTGACAGTGAAAGACTTCATATAATCCTGTTTATATGACCTCCGATAATGTTGAAAGATCAAATAAAAGACCTACCCTGGCAATTTTCAGAAGCCGTCATAGACTATAACAGAAATGATTTAGACGGATGAACTTCCAGTTTCCACAAAATGTGAATTTACATTTTACACAAAACCCACCTCATCAGTCACCCGGCCTGCTGCACAAGGAAGCCTTCCGTGGGGACCAAGTGCCCGCTTTTCTTTATAGGCACATTCAAAAAATCCTTATTAACTGTTTCTTATCAGCTGCAAATATGGTCACTTCTCCAGGAGAATCATCACCAGGTCTTTGTGTCCTTTATTCGGGAGGGACACTGGTTTTCAATATCAATGCCAAGACCCATCAGTAACACAAGTGGAAATGGTTCCTGATGCTAGCGAGGGTCATCATAACCTTTTCACAGGTAGATACTGAAAGAAAGGGCCAGATCTTTAAAGACCGGTCTAAAACAATATACATAACAAAATCTGAGACCATTCATGCTTTCCTAAAGGCATACTTTTTTTTTCTACTTTGTTATAAAATAGTGATTCACACAACTGCTTATGTAATTTTCAACATACTGTATCTTTTATATAACCTTCAGCGTCTTTCTTTCCTATTCTTAGAATAAGAACATCAGAACCCAGAGTGACCTTACTTAAGAAGCATCCTTTCCATCAGCTCCACCAGGGGCAAACAGTGCTGAGAATGAGCAGCAAGACGTGCACACTGGAGACAGAGAAGAATGGAGGCTAGGGATGTGGGTAACAGAGGGACACTGTTTCAGGCTGAGCAGCCAGAGACTTGAACAAAGCTAGGGTGCGAGCCGTGCAGATGTCTGGAGCCAGGGTATTCTTGGCGGAAAGAATGGAATGTGTACGCTACCCGAGGTGGGAGTGGTTGTGGCTGTGATAATAGTTATTTGCAACCTTACAGGGCTCTGGCAAAGCCAGCCTAGGACACCATGTGTGATAGTATCTAGAACACTCTCTGGAACTTACTAATCATTTAAAGAATGCTTTTAAAGAATGAGAACTCCCTCAACTGCTGACTTGACAAATTCAAATGCTATCTATAGAGCGATTATATGCAGCACGGTTGAATTCCTCAATGATTGACAAGTCAAAGGCTTTAGAACCTGACGGTGTCTCTCAGCAGAGTTGGTCTTCATAGTATTGTTGAAATAAGCTTGTGTAGATTCTAGAGAAAGCGAAATATGCCATATATAACAGCTATCATTTAATGAGACTTTACTAGTCAGAGTAAGTAACAGTAACTGCTGTAACAAATAATCCTCTAAAATATGACTTAACCCCAAAACGTTTTGTTCTCACTCACAAAGTTCAACATGGATATTCTTGTTCAGGCAACTTTCTTCCACATAGTGATTCAAGCATCCAGCTCCTGCTATTTTGGGATGCCGCTATCTTTAATACAGTTCGTGTGGAAAGATGACAGGAGTAAAGTGGGGCCTGTGGACTTCTAGGAACAGACATATCACTTCTGTATACTTTCATCACAGCCAGAACTCATCACAAGGCCCCACCCAGCTGCAAAAGTCTGGAAAGACCATTTACCTCAATATCCAAAAAGAAAAAAAATAATCTGGTGAGCACATGGGCACAGACGGTATAGCCATTGTCTCACTTATAATATCGAGGAGGCAGGCGATATTGTTCCCATTTGTTTCCTGGGAAGGAACCTGTAAAAGGTCACAGATTTGGTGAGTGTCCCAAAGAGATTCCATCTTAGGTCTGCATGAAGAGCCGACGTCTTTCTGACCACTTTACAGTGTCTCCTGAACAAGAAACAGGAGACGGTGTCAGAAAGAGCCTGGACTGAGTGCAGCTTGGCTTCCTGGTGCACCTTGATAGCTCAGCATCTCTGGGAAGACAGCAGCTTTTGGAAGTTGGCATGCCAACTTCCTCATAAGAAGCGGTACTATTTGATCATAACTGCCACGCAACTGGACTCTCTACTTCTACTCTTGTTCCCCTAAGTCTTCAATCGATTTGGTTCCCATATAGAAGTCAGAATGGTCTTTTAAAAAACATGTCAAGTAGAGACACAGGCATAGACACAGGTGGGGGAGGGAGGGTGGGATGAGTTGGGAGAATAGCTTTGACATATAAACCTGTCAATGTGTGAAACAGAGAGCTAGTGGGAAGCTGCTGTCTAGCATAGGGAGCTCGGCTTGGTGGTCTGTGGTAACCTAGAGGGGTGCGTGGGGAAAGGGGTGGCAGGAAGGCTCAAGAGGGAGGGGATATATGGATACATAGAGCTGATTCACGTTGTTAGCAGAAAAAATTCTCTAGCCCAAAAATCCATTTAGCTTTCTGGCTTTTACATTTTTTATGTCAGTTGGAGAACTACTTACTTCTGCATCCCTTATAATGGTCCTTACCAGGACTAGAGGATACTGGGGAACAGTTCTGCTAGAGTCATATCCGTATGGAATACTCAGCTCCTTCTCATTCTCTTTATTTCTGTCCCTCTTAAAGAACTTTCCATCTGTTAGCAGACCCCTCTGTCAGAGAGCAGCTGATTCCTGTTGGTTTAGGAACGAGTCCAGAGTGACTTGTGTTCAACAGCCTTGTTCTCTTTTCCGGAGCACCCTGAGAATGGAAACTGCCAAATCGCTTTCACCCTAAACACAACATGAAATGCACCCACCCGTCCAGGCTTCAGAGCCGGCCAGCTCATAAACCAGGAGATTGCTGAGGAAAAGCGGCTCCTTGCGCTGCTCCGGAACTCCTCCTCCTCCGCGTGTCCAGACTCGGCCCTCCTGGTTGCTGGAGGGGATGCTGAGGTTTTACAGGTTTAAAGTCAAGACTACAACTCTGGCCCTCAGCCAGCTTCCTCAGGGGCAGGGGGCGGTGAAAGTCCGTATCAGAATTCCCTCTGCTCTTCTCTTCATGTTTTCTTCTCTGTCTGGTTGGAGCAGAACCTGCTTTCCCTTTCTTTTTCTTTGCCAGAAACAGGAGGCTGTTTCCTATTCACAGGAATGAACAGTGGCAAGTAAATGATGTCAAACATGATACCATGTTACTAAGACAAGATGGTGATTTTTGCAAGCCTCTGACATGGGAAAGCTTGGCCTGAGATGAATGAGGAATTTCCAGAATGTGGTTGATGAACGTTTTTCAGAGTAAGTCGAGTGCTGTAGGTGTTACGGGGAAGGAAGAGATATTAATCACAACCGGCTGGTAAAGCACTGGCTGGCCATAATTTTTCTGTAAGCCCCAGGGTAATCTAACCCATTCATTCACTCATTCTTTTATATTGAGCACCTCTGCCCAGAACTGGGTGGGGGGCATCCCGGGTGTTGCAGTAGTAAAGCATTCCACCTGCCAGTGTAGGAGACACAAGAGATGTGGGTTCAATCCCTGGGTCAGGAAGATCCCCTGGAGTAAGAAATGGCAACCCATTCTAGTATTCTTGTCTGGAAACTTCCATGGACAGAGGAGCCTGGTGGGCTATAGTCCATGGGATTGCAGAGTCTGTCATGACTGAGTGACTGTGCTCATACACAGCGAGAGGAGACATTGAGTTTGGTCATGGAACAATAACCCCTGTAACTAGACTGTCTACTTCTTCTCTTGTTCCCCTAAGTCTTCAATCTATTTACTTCCCATATAGAAATCAGAATAGGCTTTTAAAAAACATAAGTCAAGGAGAGAAAGGACACGTGGACCCGGATGGGGGATGGGAGGGTGGGATGAACTGGGAGAGTAGTGTTGACATAGACACACGACCCGGTGTGAAATAGATAGCCAGTGGGGAGCTGCTGTATAGCACAGAACTCAGCTTGGTGATCTGTGATGACCTCGAGGGGCTGGGGGGAGGAGAGTGGTGGCAGGGAGGCTCAAGAGGGAGGGGTAGATATATACATGGAACTGATTCATGTTGTCGTACAGCAGAAACTAACACAACATTGCAAAGCAATTATACTCCAATAATAAAATAAAAAGATAAGTAGATAAATAATAAAAAACACAAGTCAAATAATGTCACTCTCTTGTTGTTGTTTAGTCCCTAAGTCGTGTCCAACTCCTTTGCAACCCCACGGACTACAGCCTGCTTGGCTCCACTGTCTACTGGATTTCCCAAGCAAGAATAGTGGAATGGGTTGCCATTCCCTTCTCCAGGGGATCTTCCCAACCCAGGTATCAAACCTGCATCTCCTGCATTGGCAGGTGGATTCTTTGCTGCTGAACCACCAGGGAAGCCCCAGTCCTTCAGTAAATACATTTTAGTACCTTCCCACTGCATTTAGAATACCCAGAACTCTTTTCTGTGGCCTGCAAGGCAGAGAGCCTGATCTGGTCTGGCTTTGTGTCTACTCTGCTTCTGTCTCCCTGTTTCTTACCACTTCCCATGGTCACGCTGGCCTCCTAGCTCCCCACATGTACTGAGCTCTTGCCACAGCATTCAGTGGGGCTCCTATGGGCTTGTCCTTGGCCCAGCTCATAGTGGACCTGAATCGTTCTTTTCCTTCAGACCACAGCATAAATTCAACTTCCTCTAAGAGCTCTTTTCTGATCGCCCAAGCTTAGAAGTTGCCTTTTCCCTATATTCTCTTCCGTATCACCCATTTATGTTCCTGCCAAGAAGTTATCACAATCTATAATATTTTGCTTGTTTATGCGTTTGCTTTCCCATTCACTGACTGTCTCCCCTACTTGAATGAGAGCTGTTTTTCTTTTTCACCAGAAAACAGAGCCATAAAAATGATCTCACTAAAGCCATTCTCTAGGACTGTCAATTGAGTGGGGAAGAAAGATGTTCCAAGGCATACCCCAGGTATGCAGCGATAATGGCCATGTCAGAGGGAAGCAGGGCGCAAGGAGACTAATCCTTGATCTCCTCAGGCTAGGTGGTCAGGGGAAGCTTCATCAGTAAGGTGAATTCTGAGCTGGGCCTTGAACTTGACCTTGATGTGATTTGTGGATAGGGCTTAGGGGATAGAGTCTTCAGCGTGTTGAGTGATGCAGGGATCTCTGGGCAGTTGAAGCATAGTGCGTACGAGCTGAAGGAGGGAGAGAGAAATTGGTAAGCAGCTGTGGACAGATCTGGGAGACTTTGTGATGACGGAGTGTGGAAAGCGTGTCAGTCACCACAACACCCTGAATCCAGTGAAAAATTACATTCCTCCCTCTGCCGACAGTTTGCAAGACAGCTATGCTTCTGTTGAGAACTGTCTCCTTGGTGTGCTTTTGAAGGGGAAGAATCCATTAACTACACTTAATTTCTTGCCCTTATTATGGCCCCCAATTATATGTTTCACATGACTTCAAGCCTATCTATGTCTGGTTTGGAAATCTTGAAGCCACTTAGAAGAAGAGAGAGACAGATATGACAGGATTATTTTCTTTTTCATTAATGTCATTCAAATATACCTTTTGGAGAAGGATCAAGCTATCGTTGCTGTTTAAAGAAGGGCTGTTTAAAGCGACAGGATGGAGGCCTGTGCCTTTAGGAAGGTGCTCACCTGCTGTCCCTGAACACTCTTGAATGCATTGCAAATACAAAGGCTTCTGTAAAGAGCAGTGTGACTGGGGTTGCTGCTGTCGGATTTGCTTTTTCTTCACTTGCTTTCTTCACTTGCTTTCCTCCCTTCAGGAGGACGGGAGGTGGTAGAAAGTCACGGGTGTGTACCAAAATGGGAAACTGGAAGGTCAAAAGAGAGTTCACGCATCTTTATTTGGTGGTGTTCTCTATTAGTGCTAATTGGTATAATTCTGCTTTTTTATTAAAGTCATTTAGTCAAATCAGTTTGTTTTCACAGTGGTGAGTTAGCGAGAATGAGGAAGTTCAGCATGAAGGTTAGGAGGGTGAATTTGGGTCAGACAGACCTGGGTTTGCCTCTTGGTTCTGTCCCACTTCCAGATTATATGATCTTGGTCATGTTGTATAACCTCTCTGAGCTCTGTTCTCTCCCGTGTAAAATGGAAATAATAATTCCTATCACAGAAGATTGCTTAAAATGCTAAAGAGATGATGCTGGCAAGATGCCAGTTATTGTGTCTGGAATGTACTGCACATCAGCCTAGGCTAGTGCATTATCTTATTATTATTATTATTTACTTCTACTGTCACTAGAGCAATTTCTGCATGTTTACTAGGCTATACATGGTAAGTAGGCAGAATTCATATCTAATTCCTTTTTATCTCCACAGCAGCACAATGACTATCACATAAATAGCCCTTGATAAATATTTATGAAATGGTTTTTAATTATTAATATATGAATTTGATTTATTAATAGTTTCTTAATGATTTTAATTCTCATTAAATTATTTGTTTAAGAAACATTTGACTAAATTCTTTTTTTCTCTCTTGGACTCTTTTTCCCATGGGTTTTAGCCAAACTCCATGAGGCAAGAGGCAGGGTGGCACTCTTTTGATAGGGTTAAGAAGAGGGGTTTGAAGTCAGGCAGAACTGGATTAGACTACCTGCTATGTGGCCTCCTGGACTCAGGCTTTTCCTCTACAAAACGGGGCTAGAGTCCGTGGTGTTGCAAAAGAGTTGGACCCAACTTAGTGACTAAACGGCAACAATATTTGTAGTAATAATACTGATGACAATACATACTTTGTAGATTTGTGATGCTAAGCCCTTCATCTATATTATTTCACTGATTCTCACAGACACCTAGGGAAGGACATGTTGTCATCAACTGTTAAGTGGTCTCCTACGGGGAAACAGAGGATCAAACCAGGTGAGATGAGTGAAGAGCCTGGTCCGTAGAAAAGGCTGATGACATTGCAGCCCATCTTCCTCTCCCTTCCTTCATGTCACGGGGCACTAAAGTGCAGAGACATTCCAGCCACACAGTTGCGGAGGGCTGGGCTGAGCGTCCCAGTTCATCCAGGAGGTTCCTGGCCTGTGCCATTCCCACTGGGCCCTAGAGCTTCCGTCGGAGGTGCTTGGAAGATGTTTTTGCATTTATATGAACCCCTCCCTCGCTCTCTAAGCCATCTTCACCTAGCTGTTTTGGGGCCAGGCAGAATGAGTCAGCCAGTCACAAGCCTGCTCTCAAGGTCAACTTGCAGGTGATGGAGACAAATGCCACACTCGACCCGGACATAAAGACCTGCCTGGATTGGCAGCCCTTATGTTCACGTCCCTGGAAGCACCCTGCCATCGTCCTTATAAAAGAGCCAGCATTGTCTGCCCACCAGCTTCCTAGTGGGTAGTAGCTTACTGTGGGATCAGTTTGAGGTCTTATTGAAGCTGCCTTTTCTTTTTTAAAATAGCTGATGGTTGAGCCTTGCTGAGGGCCAGAGCTGAGTCATCTTCGGTGTAAGCTACTTTCACGTCTGCTGCCAATTGCCAGATGGGCACTCTCTGCTTTTCTGATGCAAGGGACAGCAAGCTTCCATCTCTGAGTCAATGTCACCCTGCTGGCTGGCTCTGTCCACACAGTTCAATAAAACAATTTAGCCTGGATAGAGGGAATGAGCATGAGAGAGAGAGAGAGAGGGAGGGAGGGAGAGAGTTGGAGCTGGTGGGAAGGGAGGGAAAGAGGGAGGAAGAGATTATCCTTAGACTCTAGGATGAAACCTGAGTCGTCCAGTTCACATACCTGGCATGACCAGGCAGAATGAAGACATCTCATTTGGAATCACCCCTGCCCCCTGCTCTCCACCCTTGCTGTCGCTACTCAGAATCTGGGAATCGTGCCTCAGGGAAGAGTTTTGACTCCCTGCCCTAAGCCTTTGTTTCTGTAGCATCATGACTAATAACTCGCAAGGTTGTTTGGGGACTAACCTACCTAATATGAAAGAGTCCCTGCCTCCGCCTCTGACTGCCACCCTCAGACTGCATTGAGACCCGGTGTGGTCCACTTTCAGAAGCCAGTAAACTTCCTAGAATGTTTCATTCTAATAATGTGATTAATTGTGCCTATTGTTTAATATTTGTCACCCTTACCAGAACAGGACATAGGTAGGTGTGTGAATAACGTCAGCCTTCTTCAGCACTCTATTTTGTCTGTCTAGCCAAGTGTCTGGCAGCAAGGGTAGGTACTAAATTAATAGTTGTTGAATGATTACACTGAAAATTGTTTGAACACATTCCTAATGGGTTTCCATCAGTCCCTTGTATTTGGTTATATCCCGTCCCCAAACCATGCAGCTCAGAGGTGATGGGGTAATCTTTGTAAAGTACAAATCCTACTTTTCATGCCTTTCCTTAAAGTCCTGCTCCTTTACAGACAAGGAATATTCCAGCTCCCCATTTTCAACCCCTGGTCTTTCCTCTTCGTAATTCAAGCTCTCACCATCCCAGAGTTTTGGGGTGGCTCCAAGACATGGCACTATTTAGAGCATCTCCATCTTTTCACATGAGATTCCTTCTGCCTGAAATGTCCTCTTTTGTTTGGAAGTCTTCTTCATACTTATTCTTTTTTTTTTTTTTTTTTGCCATATAGCAGGTGTAATCTTAGTTCCCTGACCAGAGATCAAACCCATGGCTGCTGCATTGGAAGCACGAAGCCTTAACCACTGGACCACCAGGAAAATCCCACACTTGTTTTTCTTGGAAAACTTCTGCCTGTTTACCTCCACTTTAACCCATCCCTGAGCAGTCACTCAGGCCTCCAAGTAGGACCGTGGGGCCCCTCTTTGTGTCCCTAGCTCTGTTCTACCTTCATTTGTTAATTGTTGGTTGCATACTCATCTTCCCGTAAAAGATAGTAAGTCTGGGGGAAGGGGTGATGGGGTGGGTGAGGATGAGACAGTGGGAGGGGAGAAGAGGCAGAAATCATAATGAGTGAGAGGACCGAAAAGAAGACGGCTACAAGGACAAGCCTACACCAGAAACAGTGCGTCTCTAGCCCAGGATGGATGTAGGCTGCGCTGGACTGGTCAGGCACCTGCAGCAGCCACAGCTGAGTGTTCTGAAACAGACTGCACACCAGGAGAGCGTGTGTGCACCCGTGCTCCAGTGCAAGGCCTGGCACGTGGCCCAGAGTCAGGCACCGATCCAGATTAGGCTTGAATTCCCACATCAGCAAACAGCAGGGCAGGGAACAGAGGCACCGGTTAATTTTGAGTGAGTCAATGCCTTCTTTGCTGGAGATGTCCTAAAACAGGTCAAGAATTATGCCAGGATCCTGGACTGCCTCAGCTGGTCCTCAGTGATGCTGGAGGCATGCGATTGGGGTTTTGCCCCTGACTTTGGAGAACTGGTTAATTGGCCCATAATATCGAGCTGGTTTGGGGCATTTTGAAATAGAAAGTGGAAATTAACGGCATAGTAGAAAGGACCTAGGCCTTACAGTCAGACAGAACTAGATAATACTCCCAAGTGACCATGGATAATCATTTAACTCTCTGAGCCTCAGTTTATCCTTCAATAAAATGGAAATAGTTTTAGTATCTGCCTTATGCCCTGCTGAGGATTAGATGTGATACTGTATCCCTAGGAGGCTTCCCAGGAGGTGCTTGTGGTAAAGAACTCATCTATCAATACAGTAAACGTGAAAGATGCAGGTTTGATCCCTGGGTCTGGAAAGATCTCCTGGGGTGGGGCACAGCAACCCTTTCCAGTATTCTTGCCTGGAGAATTCCATGGACAGAGGAGCCTGGTGGGCTACAGTCCATAGGGGTGGCAAAGAGTCGGATGCGACTGAAACGATTTAGCACATACACTATATGGTATCCCAGTGTTTAGCGGTTAAGTGCTTCTTAACTAGGGGCAATTTTGTCCTCCTGGGAACATATAGCAATGTGTTGAGACATTTTTGATTGTTACAACTGGGCAGTGTGTTATTGCCATCTACTCAGAAGAGACTGAGGATGCTGCTAAACATTCTGTAATTCACGACACAACATCTCCCTCCCCCACCAAAAACAAAGAATTGTCCAGTCCAAAATGCTAACAGTGCTGAGGTAGAGAAAATCTGCCTTAGAGTAAGCTTGGCCATCTGGAGGCAGTAAAAATGCTAACTATTAAAATATAATCATTATCTCTTTCCACTTATATTTACTGAACGTATATTTAGAAAATCTGTAAGAAGCTACGGCAAATTAAAAATGGCTATAATTTCTTTGGTGCTTCTTCCTTTAAGAAGTGGGGTCTCTGTCACCTCACTTTGAACCTAAGAAGGCTCTTCAATTGCTTTAAACAACAAAATATGGTATAAATGAACATCTGCCAATTTATGAAACTAGTAGCTTCTGCTTCCTGCCTCTTAGAACATTCTCTTTGAGAATCTTGAAATACCATGTGGGAAGGCTGGCTTCTTGAGAATATCATGCTGGAACACCCAAGGCATGTGATCTGGTGGACAGCCCCAGTGAAGCCTTCCAACCACTCCTGCCAAGGATCAACCATGTGAGCAAATTCTCTTGAACACTCCAGAGCAGCCCATCCACTAGGGAAATATCACTGACAAAGTGACATAGTCATCACACTGAGAATTGCCCAGTTGGGTCCTGCCTGGATTTCTGCTCCACAAAACTGCGTGATATAAAAAAAAGTTTACTGTCTTTAGCTATGTCCTGTGGTAGTTTGTTTTGCACTGATACATGATCACAAAGAAGGATTAGATCTCTTCAATTGATAATAAGTTGATAATTGATAAGAAAAGATCCCATCAACAGAAAAGAGAAAAATGCAAGACAAAATATTTGGAAGTATGGTCATAGAGGAAGCCACTGCAGTGGCCTTGAAGATTACTGCATTTAAATCACAAAGATCAAAAGTCTTGCTACCTGAATCATTTGGAGCCAGTTTCTTAAGCTCTTAGGGCATAAAGGTTTTTAACTGTATATGTCGATAATAGTAATACCTACCACATGGAGTTATTCTGAATATTTAATAAGAAAAAAATACATGAAAGTGCCTAATGCAGTCATTGGCACAAAACAAGCCTTTGTTAATGTCTGTTGAATTTTAATACTTTTAGGAGTTAGGAGAAAAAAGATTAGTAAAAGCTTGTGTTATAGAGGTTAATTCCTGAGAGTCATAAATCTTGAAGAAAATCATAAATTATTATAATTCTGAACTTCTTCCTGAAGTATAAATAGGCAACATTTGGATTTTCCATTGGTTTAGGATGGGTATGGAAATAGTTTTCTGGGGAAAGGGCTCAGGTGATTATTCTAAAGCCCATTTAAGTTGGGCTAGAAGCCTTCTGAGAAAGAACTCTTTTAAGATACATGTTGGGCTTTACTCATAGAGAAAAATGAAGACGGAGTAGTTAGGAGGGACAATAGAAACTAAATTTCAAAGATGAACTGTGGGTCTCCTGGAGAAAGTCTCTTATGTGTATTATCAAAAAACAACTTACACAACTTGAAAGTTATGAGTTAAGCTTTATTTGGGGTAAAATGAGGACTGCAGCCCAGGAGAAAATGTTTTCGATAGCTCTGAGAAACTGCTCCGAGTAGGCGAGGGGAGGAATTAGGATACACAGGAGTTTTGCAACAAAAGCAGGTAGGTGGGAACATCAAAAGATTACTGTTAATTAAAGCAACCAGATATGACAAGTTGAGGGATTTAGTGCTTTTTTATGTTTGGGAGGACGCAAGAGTCTGGGCTCACTGAAATCATTCCTTTCATACACACCTCAACTGTGTGGGGCCAGTACCCCGTGTTTTCACATCCTGAGTCTCCTTAGGGCTCATGGTGGGGAGAGGCTGCAGTCCGGGACTGCTATGTGGCAGGCGATCTTTCTCCCCTGAGTGTCCTCAGGGCCCACCAGCTCACCAAAGGGAGTGGCTGCAGTGACTGCGACATTCTTTTCTTACTCATTTGGCAGGAAATATTCCATTTCTCAGTATCAAGGCCTAGAAAGATGGATTTAGTAACTCAACCCAAGGTATGGAGGGGACTAGATCTTGATGAGGGGACTAGACTAGATCTTCAGTGTCATGACTATAATGTCTAAGCAACCGCGGGGAAAGACACTTGCATCTGGAGAGAAAATCAAGTGATTGTGACTCACCCTTAGAATCTGAGTGGTGCTGCTGTGGAATCCACTTTGAGAAGAGGAACGAAAGAGTGAGAAGCATTTTCTCACCGAGAGAAGAAACGTGACTCTGGAGCAGGGGATGTATGGTCCAACAGGAACACCAAATATGGCCTCCCCTAAAGTATGAGGCCCACAGCAGCATGGAAGTTAACCTCAGGGACTCAGAGTGACCCAAAAGACCAAGGAGAGAGACCCCCCAAGAGCAAAATAAGGTCATGAACTTAGAAAAGGGGAAGTAACTAGGCTAGCACAATTTGGGTCTAAATTTGAGTCCATGAGTTAATGAAGCGTGGAGACATTTGGTTGACAGACATAATAAAACACTACTCCTGAATTGTGAATTTCTTAACCTTGAAAAATGTTTATTTTTCTCATCCAAATCTGTCCAAAGGAGTGATTTGAAAAAGCTTCCTTTCAGAGAGCTCATGATCTTTCCACTCCCTGTATAATTCCCGCTGTATGTTTGGTATATTTTGTTTCTCTAAGGGTAATAGTTGGTCTGTGAAATTGGGCAGGCTATGGCTCCATGGCTCCAAGAGTAATAATTGGTCTGTGAAATTGGGGAATAGCTCATGAAACAGTCACAGAACAAGGCATGACTGCTGTATGGAGAAAGACAGAATGTATGCCAGGTGGCTCATTGGTAAAGAACCCACCTGCCAATTCAGCAGATGCAGGTTCGATCCCTGGATTGGGAAGATCCCCTGGAGAAGGAAGTGGCAATCCTCTCCAGTATACCTGCCTGGGAAATCCTATGGACAAAGGAGCCTGGTGGGCTACAGTCCATGGGGTCACAAAGAATTGGACACAACTTAATAAGTGAGCACCCATACAATCAAAACAGAGCTAGATGGAAGGAAGACTTTGCCTCTGATTGATTACTCATCCTGACTCCTGCATCCATCCACAGGGGAGCATTAGGCCAGGCTGAGCTCAGTTCAACTCCATCTCTGGGGCCTGTCTATGCTATAAATTCTTTCCCAACTTCCTACCCTGCATGTAGTCCTCATCTTCATAGTACCACAAAGTTCCTCATATATGCTCCTATCATGTCTATTCTCCTTTTGGAATAAGAGAAAGTGTGCTTTGGGGATAAAACCTAGGATTTGTAATGAACTTTCTTAGTACTATAATTTAAGAACTCCATGACTTGGGGACAGCTGTAAAACTTTCCAAACCTTGCTTCTTTCATCTGTAAAATGCTAATAATAAACAAACCTTTTCCAAAGGCATGTGGAGGAGATGGATATTAAAATGCTCTGTAATATTATTTGGATGTTCTTTGGCTGATTCCTTCATTTTCTACTCATCAGTCTGAATTGGAATGGTCTTTTTTAGAACCAAACAACCATAAGCAGTCAGAGTGCCCAGTATGCTTGAATTTATACCCTTCCAAAGAGGTCTTCTTAGGGCTGAAAATCTCTTATGTTCACTTGTCTTAGGGCAGAGAAACCCCAAGATACTGAGGAACATAAACAAGAAAGATGAATATGAGCCACGGTGTTTGGACTTGTGTGGTCTTTCTCCACTCCTACCAGGGACTATCGAAGGAAGAGAAAAAATAAGAGTGCGTGAAGTTGTTTACTTCTTTCCAGAGTGTTCACCATCATTATCTGATCTGAGCTATAACATAACTTTGTGAAGTAGGAACAGCAGACATTATTATTGTTACCCTTGGTTTACAAGCCAAGGTACTAAGCCTTAGAGAAGTTCTGTGTTTAATGATTGCTTGATATACAGACTTTGGGTCATGAGGACAGTCGCTAGAATGTGGTTGATCTGTCTTTTGTCTCCTGATTTTTACTGTATTGGATCACATATGGAGTTAGAGGGAGGTGCTAGTATTTTACAAAATAACAAATATGTTCTATAGAAGAAAGACTTTTTTCCATTTAATACTTACAACAGCCCTTCTAAGAAGTGGTTACCATCTCCACTTTATTTATGAAGCAAATGAGGCTGAGCAAGGCTAAATGACTATACTAGGTTATACAGCAAGTAAGTGGTGAATCCAGGATTTGAACTCAGCTCCTCTATCTCAAAACCCTGTGCTCCTTTCTTCCCAGTGGGCCTCCTCTGTATATGGTATTTCATGTCAAAAGAGTACTACTGTATATCTAAAATGACCTTCTGGAAATAATTCTTTTTACTAAAATGACAAGGTTCTTTCTCAGCAGAAAGAGATTTCACTTAATGGCAAGTCACACACCCACTGACATTTCTCTTTGCTCTGTTAACTTAGTTGTTAAAAAAAAAAAAAAAAAAAAGGTTACAATCAGCGATTTTGCCACAAGAGTGGAACTGACACCCTTAGCCAGCTGTGACCGAATGATCCATTATTCATGAAGCACAGAGGCTCTGTGACTGCTCACCACCTTGCTCGTCTGTGATGGACTCTCGTTTGCTCTGGTCTCTTGGGGATATTTTCTGATTGTGACCACACAGAGCAAGCCCACTGGATCACTTATACCCAACAACCTCCCTATGCTAAAGATTCAGAAGGACAACTTTCTCTATTTCAATGTTATAGAAAACATCTTTTTGTTGCTGTTACAAGCTAAAGACATTTCTCACTGTATCCAAAATGGGAATCATCTGCAGTATGGCTTTAAGCCACATGGAAGCAAGTAATAGTCAAAAAGAAGTCATTCCAAGGGGACAAGTGGAGTGTTTTAAATTCCAACAGCTGTGGCCAAGGTGATTGATCGTAGCACAACTGTAGGGACTGTGGAGAGATGGTCTTTTCAGAAAAGGAGGAAAATATCCTAGTAACATTAAGTATGGAAATTGTTCTTTTTCTGTCCAAAGAAATGGAGATTTACAAAATCTTTTGTAGTGAGTGTGTGGATGCTAAGTTGCTTCAGTTGTGTCCAACTCTTTGTAACCCTCTGGACTGTAGCCCTCCAGGCTCCTCTGTCCATAGGATTCTCCAGGCAAGAACTCTAGTGGGTTGCCATGCCCTCCTCCAGGGGATCTTTCTAACCCAGGAATTGAACCCGTGTCTCTTATATCTCTTGCATTTGCCGATGGGTTCTTTACCATTAGCAATACCCGGGAAGAGTTGGGTTTCACTTACTCATTTAAAAATGGTTTCTTTAGTTATAAATATATGGGCTTCCCTGGTGGCGAGGAAGATCCCCTGGAGAGGGGAAGGGCTACCTACTCCAGTATTCTGGCCTGGAGAATTCCCTTGACTGTCTAGTGCAGGGGATTGCAAAGAGTCAGACAGGACTGAGCAACTTTCACTTTCACTGGTGGCTGAGATGGTAAAGAATTTGCCTGCAATGCAGGAGACCCAAGTTCTATCCTTGGGTCAGGAAGATCCCCTGGAGAAGGGGATGTCAACCCACTCTAGTATTCTTGCTTGAAGAATTCCATGGACAGAGGAGCCTGGTGGGCTACTGTCTATGAAGTCGCAAAGAGTCACTACTAACACTTATTTACCATTTAAAGATGGTTCCTTTAGTTCTAAATTTATGCCAGATTCACAGATTTCCAAACTAGCAAACAAAACAAAAAATCCATGTCCTTGCTGCATGCAAAATCCAGGTGCGTAGTTGAGTACGTATAAGCACTTGGGTTTCAGTTTCCATATAACCTTATATAATTTTATGCATATATGTAAATGCAGATAAGTATATATAATGTATACGTATGTATAAAAATTATATAATCATGTGTGGAGGGAGAGAGGGGGTGGTAATAGCTCTCAATGAACCCTTTGTTATGCTTTTTAAGTCCTGAGTTAGAGAATCCACTAAGATAACAATGAGAGGAGGAATCTGAATTGAAGCGATTCAACTGTCCCATCCATTCACCTTCTTGGTGACTGGAATGGATCAGTAATAGTCTCTCCCCAAGGACGATTCTTATTTGGATACAGCATCCCTTACGTGGTTGCTCGAGATAGCAGGGTCAACAGCCCGTCTGAGGCTGCTTGGTTCAGCTAGTTAAAGATTAATGTAGAGGCTGGAGTGCAAGTTTCAGGGCCTGGGCGAGTCTGCAGCCCTATCACTTGTTTGATAAGAACAGCAGAGTTCAGGGTAAGGGAATGTGAGCAGATCTCACCCATAATCGATTTTTGGTCTTAAAAGACAATGTAGCACCGCAGCACGGAATGTTCCAAAGTTCTGGATTCAGGAAATGCGGGTTCAAGCCTGGTTCAGCTACCTCTTTGTTTAACAATCTTGAGTAACTTAATTAATCTCTCTGAGCCCAGTATTCTAATTAATGATAAGTGAATGACAATATTCCGTTTTGCCATGACAATGGAGAGTAAATTAGCTTGTATGAGCAGAGCATATTACATAGTATCTCATCCATAGGAAGCAGTTAATGAATTATACCTTTGTTTGTCTGCCTCTTATCCATCATCTATCCAGTCACTTATCGATATATCTAACTCAGAGTTATGTATGGTTGGTCAGAGTCAATCTGTTGTGCTTTCCAGATGATGATTTTGGAACAATGAATAAAGAAATCATTACTTGACACATTAATACTATAATAATCATTGATCTGTAAAGTTTGACAATGGTAAGTACAAATAGATAATGACAGGAAAAATTACATTTATTTTGGAGGATTTATTTACTTAACATTTTAAAATTAAACATAGAATTTCTGTAACGCATATTATTATTAAACACATAATATATTCTGAACTCACAAAATTAGTGGAATTTTATGAATTAATAGAACACACAAAAGCATTTATACAAATTGTGTGCACCTTCTGAGCACCTTCTAAGTTCAGTGGGGCTTCCCTTATGGCTCAGACGGTAAAGGGTCTGCCTACAATGTGGGAGACCCAGGTTCAACCCCTGGGTCAGGAAGTTCCCCTGGAGGAGGAAATGGCAACCCACTCCAGTACTCTTGCCTGGAAAATCCCATGGACGGAGGAGCCCAGTTGGCTACAGTCCACGGGGTCGCAAAGAGTCAGACACAACTGAGAGACTTCACTTCACTTCTAAGTTCAGTATATGTTTAAAAATCTGCTTAAAATTTCCAAAATTTGCTTACTTATGAATAACCTTTTATTGATTACTTAAGAATTTGATCATTAGATTCATTAAATGTTGCCTTGAAAAGAATAACATTGTTTATTGTGATGACAATAAAATATATCAAAAGTATAGAAGGTGAACTAAATTATTATTATCTACTATTGAAGTCATTCAGAATGCTATATACAATTGGTTGCTATTGATTTTCATTGATCAGCCTTATTTCTGGGCTCCTGTTGTACTCCTGATCTGTATTCCAAAGTATATCCATCTCTCACATTCACACTGTCACATGTTCTTCTCAAGTTAAACCTTTTAATTGTTTCATATCTGTACATTCACTTTATTCAGCAACCTATTAAATGCCTACTGTGTGGGTTCATTTATTTATTCATTCATTCATTCATTCAACTTCTTTGGGGAGTTTGATATATTACAGATGTTAAATTAGCTTCTGGGGACACAATGCAAACTAAGACAAAATCTTCACCCTAAAGCAGCTTATGATACAATGTGGATGAGTGGCAAGGCTGTATAAATATTAAAACAATATAATACGGTTGGCATAGACAAGAACTCTGAGTCACGGATCATTTTGGAGAGTCAGTTAGCCCACAGTTAACCTGGAATCTGGAACAGCTTCTTGGAGGAAGTGACACCTAAGCTGATTATTTTAAAATAAAATAGATTAACACTAGATGAAATTGAGAATTAACATTTGAAGCTGAGGAAATAGCATGTGCAAATACCCTGGAGCAGAAGAAACAACAGCATATTGAGAAATAGAAGATAGTCCAATGTAGGTGCATTAGACATTGAAGTTGGATAAATTAGAAAAATATTTCTCTTGAGTAGTGTTTCATCTGCAGTAAAGGAGAAAAATGGATCAGAAGAAAGTGTGTTGAGTTATTGTATTAGCATGTGCCAAGTCTTAAGGGAGTGAAGGAGAGGGTGCATCAGTCTGCCTGGCAATATCAGGGAAGGCATTACAGAGGGGGTGACTTTGTTCCTCCATTTGATCACAGCTCCTTGAAGCCAGAAGCCAAGTCTTTTTTTTTTTTTTTTAAATGATGCTTTATTCATTTTGCCCAGCGCAGTAACATGTGCCTCATAAGTACCGGATAGATCCCTGGCTTAGTGTTATTTGTTACAATGAACCCTGAGTGACTGGAGCAAAGGCTAGTAAGAGAATGTGTGCATGGTGGTGACGGGCCAGGTCAGTACAGGGATACTACCATATTATTTTTCTGGGGCTCCCGCCAGAGGCTGCATAGTTTCTATTAATTCACTTTTGCATTCGTTCATTGACTGGCTATGTGTTGGGCATTGGTTCAACATGGTGAATGTAAAGATTAATTGCTCATGGCCTTGCCCTTGACAAAGTTTAACATGGAGCTGGGAGACAATTATTAGATCAATGAGATGTGAGAAATGCTGTGACATAGTACAAAGGACTGAAAACCATATAAACAGAAGTGATGATGTTTGTGGGTTTGGGTGATGAAATATGACTAGGACTTTTCCTTGGCTTCTCTCTCTTCTCTTTCTAGGGCCTTCCCCTTGGTAGTTCATCCAGGGCTGTATCTTCTCCTAACCTCTGTGTGTCTAATTCCCAAATCTATTTCTGCATATACGGCTTCTTTTCAAAGCTTCATCCTAGATATCTAATTCTTGTGACATCGCCACCTAATGTCCTGCTGACACCTCTAACTGAATTTCTTCAATGCTGAGCTCATCTTTTTCCTACAAATACTGTTCATCATCCCACTTCTTATTTTAAACCTAGTGATACAGACTCTAAGGCTCACCACAAACTTTGATTCACCTCTTTCCTTTCCCCACACTTGAATCCACTTTTTTTGGTTAGTTCTTCCTCTGTGATACCACTTATGCCATCTTCCGTCCTTCCTATTGTTACCCTAATTCAGGTCCACATTTCTTCTCTCATGGAAGCGACAGACCTTCAGCCATAAAGAAAACATCATGGATATTTATAAAGCAAAAGCAGACCTCCAAGGTTTACCTCTTTTTTTAAAAAAATTATTCATTTGTTTATTTATGATTTATTGGACTGCTTTTGGTCTTAGCTGCTGCTCCCAGAGTCCTCCTTGCATCATGTGGGTCTTTCATTGTGGTGCACGAACCCTTTAATTGTGGCAAGTGGGCTTAATTGCTCTGCAGGATGTGGGATCTTAGTTCCCTGGTCAGGGATGGAACCTGAGACCCCTGCATTGAAGGCAAATTCTTAACCACTGGACCACCAGGGAAGTCCCCAAGGTTTACCTCTTGATGGACACTTTCCAGGGGAGAAGGGAGATTCTGGACTAAAGTTTCCCAACTTTGGTTGTATTGGAATTACTGGAGAGCTTTAGAAAACGCTGAGTCCTAGCTTCTGCCCTCAAGAGACTCCAGCTTAATTAATCTGAGGACTTTCAAAAACTCTGTAGCTGAGATTTGAATGTGAAGTTAAGGTTGAGAACCACCAAACTAGACCAAGAGAACTCAACTCTCTGTTCTTTGATTGACACACCCATCAACACCACTGTAAGGGTAGGTCAAAGTTACACATTAATGCAGGATAGAAGTTTTCAAAGGTTTTAAAAAATACTAAACAGAAGGGGAATAAATATAAAATACATGAAGTACAAAAACCTGTTTCTGGTGCTATGATAGCTTTCTCTAGTCTGACAGATGAATGTGACAGTACTGCACAATAGTCACAGCATCTGTATAAAAAACTATATAAACATAGAGGATAGAAACATCCTTCTCTCATACTTATTTTCTTTTCTTCCAATTTTTCTCCACTCAATCAATCTCAAGCATTACTGTCAAATTAATTTTCATGACAAAGGTTTTGAACTTACCAATCCTTTTCTTAAAATCTTTCAATAATTCCTTACTACTTGTAGAAAAAAAATAAAAAGTTCTTTTCCAATTTGGCCAACAATTGACCATTCCAACTTTATTTATTATAATTCTCTTTCATGCAATCTTGCCTTCCGGGCCTTGCTTTTTTTGTTCTGTATCATTTGTTCCTGCCAATTGCACATATATGGAGTCCCCTTATCCTTAAAGATTCTACTCACATGCTGCCTCCTCCACAAAGCTTTTCATGATCATTTTGGCAGGAAGTTACTTTTCCATCCTCTTAAATAGCATAGTCCTTTTGTAGTCTATAAAACTAATGTATTAATAATGAGAAACTTTTCGCATTAAAATCACTTGGTTCATAAAAATATTTCAACCATTCAACATGCAACAGCAACCTGCTGTATGGGCTTCCTGCTAGGAATATACATAGACCATGGAAGACATGGTCTCTGCCCACAATGAGGCTGAACTGGATGCAAGACTTTAATTAAGCAAGTAACATTATTATTTGTGATTGTGTCTGGGAATTTGAGGGGAAAATGCAAATGAGTGTCAGACTATAAACTTTCACACTCTGATAAGAAAGTGAATTATCTTTCTAAATGAAGCCAATAGTTGAGCCAATGATGATTAGGTGCTAATTCTAAGAAGCTGGTCCTAGAAGTAAGGGAAATTACCGAGAAGAAGATCTTGATTTTGATGAAACAACCTTGGAGGAGATGGACAACAAAGTAAGCTTAAAGGAGGCTCTGGGATGGAGGGAATCTGACAAAGCTTAGCCTTGGTTATAACTGGACTTCTTGCAGTGCTCATGCTACACACTGGATGATATATGAAGACTTCAACTGACTTTTGGGGTCTTGTTAAGGATAAGTGCTATTGGTGGGGACCCACCAGCAGCTGAGCCTCAAAGAATTGATGCTTTTCAACTGTGGTGTTGGATAAAACTCTTGAGAGGCCCTTGGACTGCAAGGAGATCCAACCAGTCAATCCTAAAGGAAATTAGTCTTGAGTATTTGTTGGAAGGACTGATACTGAAGCTGAAACTTCAATACTCTGACCACCTGATGCGAACAACTGACTCACTAGAAAAGACCCTGATGCTGGGAAAGACTGAAGGCAGGAGGAGAAGGGGATGACAGAGGATGAGATGGTTGGATGGCATCACCAACTCAATGGACATGAGCTTGAGCAAGTTCCAGGAGTTGGTAATGGACAGGGAAGCTTGGCATGCTGCAGTCCATGGGGTAGCAAAGAGTAGGACATGACTGAGCCTCTGAACTGAAGTGAACACACCAGCAGCGGGTTGTGCACTGAGCAGGATTGCTAACATTTGTCACCAGCTGCATCCACCATGTAGAAGATGGAGACAATGAGGGTCTCATGGAAAAGAAATGGGATACTGAGGCCGGGAGGAAGCGGTAGCACTACTAATTCATATATTGTCCACTAAAACAAGCAGCAAATTGTACTCTTTTACTTCTAAGAGCTTACTGACCCTCATTGTAATGAGCCCTTACAGCAGGGTCTAGAGAACTATTATCCTTTTTAAACCCTCCATCTACTTTCGGGGAACCCCAAGAACTTTCACAGAACCTTTATCTCTTTCTACTTTTGTTATATTAACTTAGGTAATGTTTTTATCACCCCTACTAGGCTAGGAGTCTCTTAGAGGAAGATCCAATTATCTTGATATTCCTTCAATTGCCTACTGCTATTTTTAGTACCGAATAAGTGTGTGGCATCCACTGGTCAACAAATGAATGAATGAAGAATGTCTTAGTAGGTTAAGTCTGTTGTCACAAACTAAGTGGCTTCAAGAGAATTTTATCGTCTCATAGTTTTGAAGGCTTGAAGTTCAAAGTCACAGTGTCGATAGTGTTGGTTCTTTCTGAGGATCTGTTCCCGTCCTCTCTCCTTGTAGATGGCCATCTTCTCTCTGTGTCTCTTCATATCATCATCCTTCTATGCATGTTTCTCTGTCCAAATTTCCCTTTTTCATATGGACACCAATCACACTGGACTAGGGCCCATTCTAATGACCACATTTTAACTTGATTATCTTTATAAAGACCTTGTAACCAAATAAGGTTCTGAGATACTAAGGATTAGAAATTCAACCTATGAATTTTTGAGTAGACACCATGCAATCCATACAAAGAATCAGGTCTCTCAGACTCCATGTTCTTCTTTCTTTTTGTACTTCTTCCATTTTCCAGGAATAGTCTAGAGCAATAATGTCCAATAAAACTTTCTGTGATGAGGAAAATGTTCCCTATCTGAGCTTTTCAACATGACTGCCTCTCACCAACATGGCCATTGAGCACTTGGAAGGTGGTTACTGTGGCTGAGGACTTGAATATTAAACTTTGTTTGGTTTAAATTCATTTTTAAGCAAAAATGATCATATTTTATAGCCCACATTTTACAAAGGAATACTTCTAATACAAAAGCATACTACAATTGATCTATTCTGAGAATAAATTCACACTATACAATGGGTTTGGTTATGGTCTACATGTCTAATGCTCCCAGGTGAAGTTATCTTCCCTCTGTAACTCTGTGACTCCGTTTGTCCTCATCTGGAGATGACATCAAAACACGTACATTTGTGGCCTTTGGGAATATAAGGCTGGGCCTTGTGGTCCCTCTGACTTCTCCTGTTCATAGACCCTGGTTTGGACCCACACACTGGTCTCACTTCTTTGGTGATGATGGCATCTGATTCCTTCTCGAAATGCTTTATCACTAAATGTCAGTTGATTTACATTAATTTAAATTTAAATAGCCACATGTGGCTGGCAGCAAGCACACTGAAGAGCATAGTTCTATACATTGGAAAGTAGGACCAATTACTCATCCAAAGTGAAAAATGTCACTTCTGTGGTTTGAGGTAGATAAGGCTTATGTGAGTTCATGTTTGCATGGCTTTTAATATCACAGTTGAATATTAGGTATATGTACTCCTCATAATGATAAGAACAAGACAAGGCAGAAAATGGAGGTTGCCTCCAAGGGCCAAGTGGTAACTGGTAGATGCCAACACAGTAGAAGTGGAATGCTGACTCTTCTGAATAGCAGCATTTACACTCCAGTCTAGCCAAATGTCGGAGAAAGCAATGGCACCCCACTCCAGTACTCTTGCCTGGAAAATCCCATGGATGGAGGAGCCTGGTAGGCTGCAGTCCATGGGGTCGAGAAGAGTCACACATGACTGAATGACTTCACTTTCACTTTTCACTTTCATGCATTGAAGAAGGAATTAGCAACCCATTCCAGTGTTCTTGCCTAGAGAACCCCAGGGACGGGGGAGCCTGGTGAGGGTCACACAGAGTCGGACACGACTGAAGTGACTTAGCAGCAGCAGCAGCTAGTCAAATGTTGGCATGAGAGAAGGTAATCTCAGTGCTCAGCCCAGTGTTGGACTGACTGATTTTCTATGAAAACCTGGACATCTAGGTCTTCATGTGGGACCTTCTGTTTTTTTACATATTGGAGACTGATTTTACCATTTCTATCTGGCTAAAGCATCTTGTTGGCTGGATGTAACCTTGAGTATCCCAGTTTGTAATCTCTGTTTTGAAACAAAAATTTTGCAGAGACTTTCCTAGAAGATCTTTCCTTATTAACATCACAGAACTTTGGGGAAACATCAAGTTTTAAAAAACATTCCTGTACAACGAGTTCTCTTTATACATTCAGATTTAGAGAGAATATGAATGATGGTCAGTTTTAAATGAACGTATTGTGAATTTCAGGATCAGCTCTCTTCCATAAGCTTCCAAAACTTACGCCATGTTGTGATATTCCTGGGACTGACAGATGTGTTTCCGTCTCTGATTTTTCCCATCAAATCAATTCATAGAACGAAAAAGAGGAGCTGACAGAAGGAAGATTGGCAATTGCCAGCTCCAGAGATGCTCAGATCTCTCTTGGACATACAGGGACTCTTTAAAAATACATAGGGTGATAACTATAGTAATTTCTTTGTCTGTTACAAAGACATTTTATTTTACTGAAATTTTTTTTTTGCTCATAAATTTAGTCCTTCCAACCATTTAGCATTCACTGAGCATCTGCATCATGCCAGGTCATGGGCAAGATGGTGCGGATAGTGGACCAGCCAGGTCAGACGTAGGCTCTGCCCACACCAATGCTGGAAATTGAGCAGGGAAACTGGACTTTTACTAATCTTTTTCAGTGCATTCATTCCAATGGTAAAATGTGCTATAAATGAAAATCTCTAGGAAATCTTGCAACAGGGAACCCTATGGTTGTCTAGGGGAGTGTGTGAGATTGCGAGTTAGCTCTGCCAAGAGGGAGGTGGGACCAGGACAAGGCATGTGACGTCTTGGGGAAGAAGATGAGCATGACACTGTCCAGGATCTGAAGGCAGGCCATTGTGACCATAAGATGGTTGAAGGCAAGGTGGTGAGGGAGCAAAATGAAGGTGGTCAGTTTGTGTGGGGATTTGTAGCTCATGTTCAAAGACAATTGTCTAAGACACCCTTTTTGGCAATAACAATAGGTCCAAGGAAGTCTGTCTTGTAGAAGCTGTGAAGGAAGAACTGGGCTTCTGCAGCTATGCTGCCTGTGAATCAGAGCTAGTCCTCAGTGAAGTTTAACCTCAGCACAAAGCACACAACCCCTGTGCAAAACTTCCATGTGCTGCAGAAGTTTAACTCACATGGTGTTGATTCTCAGTGGAGGCATTTCTGCCCCCCACAGGATATTTGGCAATGTCTGCAGACGTATTTATTGTTAGGATTTGTAGAGGAAGTGCTCTTGGCATCTAGGGGGAAAAGGCAAGGGATGCTGCTGAACATCCTGTAATGCACTCATGAGGCAGCCCCCACAATAAGGAATTATCAGCTCTAAAACATCAATTACACCAAGGATTTGAAACTCAAGTTCAAGTGCACATCAAGGGAAGTAGTAATTAATGGAATTAGGAACTTGGACAGAAGCAACAGCAGGTAAAGATGTCGAGAAATAGGGGAACACTTTCAGTTTCATGACTAAATTAGCAAATGTGAAATTGTTTAAAGATACAAACCCTATGTTTTGTCTATTTGCTTCTTTCTTCTCAGTTTACCAACTGCCAGTAGCATCTCTTGAAATATCTGGCCTCAGCCAATCAGCCTTATTTGCCTTAATAATTCTGACTGTAATTCTGTCTGCTCGGCATTGAAATAACTGTTTAGAATATTGATTGAATAAATAAATGAACATTGACTTATTTCCAGAGAATGAAATTTTGTTTAATTATGATAACTATTGAGCTATTCATTTGTGCAAAGCACATTCTACACTTTGATCTAATCCTTTTAAAAGCCCTGCAAGGGAATTATTAACTATAATTGACAGAGGAAGAAACAGAGGCTCAGGGATGTTAAGACCCCTGCCGAAGGTCAAACAACAAGTAAGTCTGTTTGATACCACTGCCTGTCCTTTTTCATCACTTTGTAAGTGATTTTGCATTGAGAATGGGATGTGAGCCAAATTTTATTTGCTTCATGCACCAGCAGCAATCAAGAATGACTACATACGTGAAAATGCCCAAAATAGTGACCCAACATATACGGCTTTTATTTTGATGCACATAAATCAAGTTCAAGGTAGACAGAGTGACTGCAAAGCTATCTATCAGAGGTCCAGACTCCTCTGTTTTACCTCGACTTCCTTAGCACCTATTTGCATCTCAAGGCTGCCTCATGGCCCACCATGTCAGCTGGATCTCTAACCATCGAGCTACTCAGAAAGAATGGGATGGGATAAGCAGGAGCAATAAGCCTTATGTCCTGCTTGATTCAGCTCATGTTTCAGTAACTCCACTGGAATATCCATCTAAATGCTTTGCCTTACCAATCATTGGCCATTCCTCTGCAAGAGAGCCTAGGAGATGTCATTTTGGGGCTGAGAGTATTACTGTTATCAAGGAAGAGGGAGGGATACCTACCATATGAAACCAGCAGCCCTCTCTGCCAGACCACAGTAGCAACTATCACACTTAGAGAGAAGCTTAGCGGTTTCTCATGTGGTTGAGAAATCCCAATAGAAAAAGCAGTGTGACAATTCAGTTACTGTCAGTTGATTGTGTTTGGATCCATGAAGCCCTTTAGGACTCCAGTCTGCTCTAATGAGCCACTTGGCTTCTGACTGTCCTCTATCTTTTCTCCCCAAAATTTGACCTGCCCTCCTTGCATGTTTCTCCAGTCTGACACCTCTTTCCATCTTTTCTTTCTTGGTCCTTTTTATCTTTTGCTTCTGGTCTCCTGCTTTTGTCTCTTTTCCACACTTGGAGATTCTAAAAACAAGAAAGAGGGGACTGAACCCTGCAGAACATTCTGTAACCCAGTGTTTTTAAGTGAAATTATATTCATTATAAAACACTGCAAGCAGGAGAGACAGATGTTTTACTTCACGAAAGAAAAGGGGTTCAACCTGAAATGAACATAACATTGTAAATCAGCTATACTCCAATAAAAGTTAATTTCAGAAAAAGAGCCAGGATATGATTTAACATGTTACCTTTTCCATGTAATCATGAAACCATCTGTCCAAATGGAACTTCAGTTGGAGATCCTGCAGATCATTTTGGGACACAGCATCGGTGAGAGCTAAACCTTCGTTTTGTTAAACCACTACAATTTGGGCCTTCTTTGTTACTGAAGCATATTCTAGCCTAATCAGTATAAATGAATTGATTTTACACACACGCACACACAAACACACACATGTAAAGAGGCTCAACTGGATTGCTAGAAAGATTTTTTTTTTTTTTTTTTGTCTTGGATAGGCTGTGCAAGGTCAAACACTGAATCTATGGAAGAAAGGAACTTCTATGAGCTAAAACATCGCTCAACGGACTAGACTAGGTTAGCATAGATAGATTGGTCTGCCCTCTGCATAGAAAAGTAGAAGTTGTTTACCACACAAAGCCTGGATCCTGTGAAGAATGGATGAGATAATGCAAGAATCAAACCTAGATTAAGCTATGATTGATGATAATTGAAGTTTAGTATATGGAAAAACTACCAGCCTGTACCTAAGTGTTCACGTTTCTATAAATCTTGCTCTAAGTTGTGATGTATCATCTATATATTCCAGTAATAAACAAATAATTTATATCACTCCTTTAATACAAAGATATATTTTGTAGGAGTGCAATCAGAGAGTTTGTTTGTGACTCATCTTAGTCACTTTTTCCTACTTGGGCTCACCTTTGAGCCAAGAAAGTTTGACTGAAAACACCACATCTCATCTGCTGGCAGTTTTCCAACTTGCATCTTGGGAAAACACAATAGGTTTCTTCCAGAGAGGTCATGCAAACCTAAAACCTATTAACCATTATAGCGCCCAAAGCTGATGCTCTGGGACAACCCAGAGGGAAAGGTGGGGAGGCAGGTGGGAGGGAGTGTTCAGGATGAGGGGACACGTGCATACCTGTGGCTGATTCATGCTGATGTATGGCAAAAGCCATCATGGTATTGTAATTATCCTCCAATTAAAATAAGATAATTAATAGAGAAAAAAAAAAGAAAAGACACTGCAGCCTCACCTCAGACAAATAAGTAGAAACTTACATGGTCAGTTAAAATCTTAGTCCTCCTCACTGAAGAATCTGACACAGATAGTGTTGTGTTTTTTATTAATATTTTATTTAGCCAACCTACTATTACATAAGCCAGTCTCTCTCCATGAACTTCTCTTTAACTTTTTTATTAACTTATTAATGGGATTGGGGAGATGGATATAGTTTAATGGGACATTTCTCCCTCCCTCTGAAAAGCATTACATTCATAAATTAAAGAAGTTATACATTTACATCCAGCCAAGGGGCTGGCTCTGACGAGATGGTTTGTAATCATGAATTCTGGAATTGTGCGAAGTCTGAGAAGTAAGGGAGAGGGGAAGTTTAACTACAGATGGGGCAAGGAGACAGACAGTTTAGGGTCTGTGGATGAGAAAGCAGAGGCAAAGCTGGCCCTAAAATAGATGAACTAACACAACGTGATAACAAGAGCCTGGGTCGTGGGGAAGGAGGGCTGGGAGAATGGACAGACAGGGACAGCCAAGTTTCTTTGCATCAGGAGGCTTCCAGTCTGAGGCGGGATGGAGGGTTTCCCAGGAGCTGGAAAGAATGGAGTGCTTCCTGAATTTCTGTCAGTGTGTGAGAGTACAGAGCTTCCAAACGTACAGTCCTTGACCTAGAAGATCCAATGATCTATTGAAAGAGAAGGACTTTCAGTACAATATTATCAAGACAGTGTGGTAAAATGCCATGATGGAACTACGTTATGTAAGCACTAGTGATGAAGACATGAAGTCTTTCTGGGAAGATGAGGAATGACATATCAGAAAAAGAGCCTGGCTTAGGTCAGTCCACCGGAAGCAGAGCCTGAGATGGGGATTTATTTAGGGTGTGCTCTTAGGGGAACCAGGTAGTAAGGGATGCAGGATAGGACAGAGGAAGGACCTATGCAGAGATGTCCTTTCATTGCACCACAGAGGTGGTCCTACCTAATGCAAGGGGCCTGAGATTTTATTTCCCTTCATCATTCAGCCATTTGCCCTGGGTGGGTGGGTGTCTGTGTGCCACATCCCGGGCATCTCTAGGAAAGCCAAAGACAATCTTTCTGGAGGAGGAAGCCATGAGTGGTTAACTTTAGCAGCCAGTGCCTGCAGCCAGTGACGGATGAGCGCACCCAGTGCTGTACATGGACAGTGGGCAGGGAGCTCACAGAGTCTGGTAGGGTGACATGTGAGGGCACTCCTCTGTTGAGATGGGTTGGAGGATGCTCCAGCATCCCATGGAGAAGCAAAAGTACATGCAAGGGTCCAAAAGATTTGTAGGATCAGTCTTTCTTAGAAGGGCCAGCAGTCAAGTGTGTGTGAGATGGGAAGATGGGAGAAGTGATCAGAGATGAGGCTGAGAGAATGGTTAACAGCATGGGTTTGGGAGTGAAACAAGTCAGGGTTTGAATTCTGACTGTTGCTTATTGACTGTGTGGCCTTAAGCAAGATACATTACTTTTCCTAGCCTCAATGTCCTCATCTGACAAATGGGCATGATAAGGTTACTTATCAGGGTTGTTGTAAGAATGAGATGAGGTAATGCAAGGAAACCATTGTGAACAGGACCTAAGACGTGTTAACTTTCGATAAATGGCAGTTATCCTAATTATTATAAAGTTGGAAATAGTGACTGATTTTGAACATCTTGAATTATATTCAAAGGAGTTTGGATTTTATCTAGAAATGATAATCATGATGATGGTGGTGGTGGTGATGGTGGTGATTATAATGGCAATGTGCTGTGTGCTGTGCTTAGTCGCTCAGTCATGTCTGACCCTTTGTGACCCCTGGCCTGTGGCTTTCCAGGCTCCTCTGTCTATGGGATTCTCCAGGCAAGAATCCTGGAGTGGGTTGCCATGCCCTCCTCCAGGGGATCTTCCCAACCCAAGGACTGAACCCAGGTCTCCCGCATTGCAGGCAGATTCTTTACTGTCTGAGCCACCAGGGAATAATGGCGATAGTGGCAACAATAGAAGTAGCAGCAGCAGCAGCAAAACCTAAGAGGTAAAGTGGAGAACAAATGGATGTCTTTTAAAAAGTAGGGAATTTGCAGGTCTGTGCTTGAGGAAGATATTTCAATCAGTCCTGTAGAGAATGGATTGATAGGAAGAGGCTCCCTCAATAGTCTATGCAAGAGAAAATGAGGGTTTGAATTTGGTCAAAAGTGGGGATAGAGTCCCTTCCCTTGGTCCCAGGAAGGGACCAAGCCAAGATGAGAGTGAAGCCAATGGAATTCCTTAGCAACAGAGCTCAAATTGCATGCTTGGGGCTCAACCACCACTCAAATGAGCCCCTTCTACTACACACGGTACAAAAACAGCAGCATCTCCCTCTGGAAATGGCCTTTTATTAATGGAAAATTGGCTTTGTGAGATGCAGGTGGCCCTTGGTAAGGATGATTTCAGTGATGCTTCTGAGCCTTCTCTGTCACTTTTACTGAGTTTCTGTGTACTCAAATTCATTAATAAAGAGACAAAGGAGAAACCTGGGCATATTTTACTCTCATCATTATCTGGAAGTGTTTTTTGATGAAACTCATTGAGCATGATGAAATTGCTGTTTCTGCTGAAAGCTCATCTCTATACAGATTGACCTTGGTTACAATCCTTGATGAAAATTGGGGAAACATGCTTTATTAAGTTGGTCTCATAAAAGCCCTCTGTGGAGGAAATCAATAGACATATCTCAAGGCTGCTACTGTTGCTGAGTCACTTCAGTCGTGTCTGACTCTGTGCGACCCCATAGACGGCAGCCCACCAGGCTCCCCCATCCCTGGGATTCTCCAAGCAAGAACACTGGAGTGGGTTTTGGTTGCCATTTCCTTCTCCAATGCATGAAAGTGAAAAGTGAAAGTGAAGTTGTTCAGTTGTGCCCGACCCTCAGTGACCCCATGGACTGCAGCCTACCAGGTTCCTCCGTCCATGGGATTTTCCAGGCAAGTGTACTGGAGTGGGGTGCCATTGCCTTCTCTGACAGATAAATTCAAATAAAAATCTCCTACTCAACTTCGTTGAATTTCCACCTTATCCTCAGAAATAAGACTATTAGAAGAGAACTTCCTATCTCTAGATTATACTGTTAGGTTTGATGGAGTGTCATATTTCTTTTAGCTCTAACATTCTGATCCTTTGACTTTTCCAAATAATAAGAGAATAATGCTAACATTTATTGAATCATTACTTTGTGGCAGGCACTGTGTTAATCACTTTACCCAGATTTCATGCAGTTGCTACTATTGCAATTTCCATTTTACAGATGGGAAAACTGAGGATTGATGAGGTCAAACAGAAAGTTGGGAAGGGCAGGGATTGAGAGAAGGAGTCCAATATAGCTGGTTTCAATTTCTATGAATTCTGAATTCTGTCCTTTGCCTCTCTTTTTCACTTATTTTTAATAGTACTGTTCTTTTGACATCCAGAACAAATCCCCCATCTGGTCATTTAACAGATAACTGTTAAAAGCCCTGTATGTTTTCTAACCTCTCTGGTTGCCAGTGGACTGTCTCAATGTATGCTCTTCCTGTGGACCAAAGGAACATGAGTTCACATTGTCCTGTGCTATTTTCTGCTTGTTTAATGAGTGGGATCCGTCACCTCCCAATCACACTTTGGGAAAAGTGCCATACCCTTGTATGCCTGTCATACATTTTTAGCTCATGCTGATCACTTCCTGTTGGAACTGAACCACTAAATATCTGTCTCTTTTCCATGCTAAGCATTTGTTAATATACACCATTTTCCTGCTTCATATTTGAAATTATATTTACTCAGCCAGATTGTAGGCTTCCTGAGGGCCAGAGACAATATTTCTTTTTTCCTTTCTTCTACCTTCCCTACAGCACCTTATCCATAATATAAGGCATAGAGAAGCACAGTAATTACAGATTTATTAGAGATTCTTTCCTGGTATAGAAATAAGATGGTGAAGAGAGAGAGAAACAATTTCCTGGAAAAGAAGATATCCTATTTCCTGTGCCAAGTAGTTTTCTTATTAATAGTATTCCACTCTCAGAGCTCCCTATTCAAGGATGGAGAGCCTACTACAACCATCTGCATAAATAATATATGCTAAAATGCTTCTTTGTGCCACAAATATTGACCTTGTTTAATAATTGATGATGAACTCCGGTACTAGCCTGGAACCATGCTGACACAGTTTTGTGTCCTTGCCATGGCTTATATTTATAGCTTTTGTTTTCTTAAGCCTGAAATTTGCTTAAATTTCTTTGAGGAAGGGCATTTTTACCCTGGGGATATAATATGATACTAGAAACTGAATTCCATAAGGCAAGTACAGCGGAGTTGAAAGGGAGGCATCTCACTCCATCACTGTAAAGAAAGTCAAGTTTCTTTCCTTTAAATGATATTCCTATGTCCCTTCTTTGCCATAATCTTTCAAAGCTTTACTTTTGTCAAGTAATAATACAAAACATGGGACTTCTTTGGTGGTCCAGTGGTTTAGATTCCATGCTCCACCACAGGGGTTATGAGTTCGACACTTGGTTGGGGAGCTAAGCCCGAAACCAACCAACCTACCAAACAAACAAAATCTATTTAAATTACTAAGTGCCAGATTCCCTTGTAAGCACTTAACTTGTATTGTCTGATTTAATCCTCAAAATTAAAGGGGAAAATTGTGATTATTTATATCCTACAGAGGAGAAAACTGGAATTTGGGAGGTTAAGTAATGTTTTAAACACACAGAGGAAGTGACAGGGTTATGATTCCAACATCAACAGCCTGAATGAAAACCTTATGTTCTAAAACAGTATGACAAACTGACTTCCTGCTTGCACATCCTCGTAGCGGAAAAGGGCTGAGTTTGCTTTCTAATCATCACTTCATATGGGAACAGCACTTCACTTTCCCCTTAGAAACCATCATTGCTAAGCTTTTTGTTCACACTCGGTTCATAGAAACTAATTTAAAGATGAGACTTTCACACAAGACCAGTATGAAATTTATTGCAAAAATGATCTCAATTTCTCACCTTCCCTGTATCCATGCCCTTTGCAATGTGACTTTAAATTTCTTTCTGGGGACTTCCCAGGTGGTCCAGTGGTAAAGAATCCACCTTCCAATGTGGGGCACACAGGTTCAATCCCTGATCAGGGAACTAAGATTCCACATGTCTCAGGGCAACTATGCCCATGCACCACAACTAGAGAGAAGCCCACACATGCTGCAATTAGAGAATGCCCATGTGCTGCAATGAGGAGACTGTATGCTGCAACGAAGACCAAGCACAGTTGAAAACTAACCAACCAACCAACGAAAAACACACACACACACATGCACACACACACACACATGCACACACACACACTCTTTCCAGTGAGTTTTTTCCAATTCTTTTAATATGAACTGGCTTCGTGACTTTGTATGACCAAAAGATTGTGGCAGAAGTAAGTTATATGAATTCTAAGTCTCGACTTCAAGTTGACTTGTGAATTTCCATCCTCTCTCTTACATCCATGTAACTGCCATTAGAAAAAGTTTTGGAAGATAAGAGACATATGGAGGGGAGCCTGGTTGTTCTAACTAACATCACTCTAGAGCAGCCAGTCTGCCATTGCCCAAACAAGCCAAGAGCCCAGACAAGATCAGCAGCCAGCTGTCTCCTTGCTGACTTCAGACACACCAATGAGCCTGACTGAGATGATCAGAACAAATAATTTCAACTGTAGACTCATGAGTGACAACAGATTATCATTGTTCTAAATGATGAGTTTTAGGGTGATTGGTTACAAAGCAATAGATAATTAGTCTAACTGACTAGCAGAAATCTTTTGAAATTTTTTCTGTAGCTATTAAAAAATAACTTGATTTTTTTAATATTGTTAAGCAATTTTTCTATCACTTTTTTAATATTACTAAGCTATTAGAATTTAAGATGAAATTATCCGTGGTCATTTCTACCACCAATAGAAAGATGACTTAAAAAATACCAACACAAAGAAACAGATATGAAAGATTAAAGAAAAATATTTCTGATAACATTCTTTGATCACCTGGATGCACCAATGCCTAAAGCCAGTGCCAGAATTTTCTTGGAAGATGAAGTAATAAATTTCCTTTCTGGCTTAAAACACCCTGGTTTGGCTGTATGACCCTTATTAACTAGAGTTCTGCTTAATATGATGACTATAGACTTTCACTTCAGTTCAGTTCAGTTCAGTCGCTCAGTCGTGTCCAACTCTTTGCGACCCCATGAATCGCAGCACGCTAGGCTTCCCTGTCCATCACCAACTCCCGGAGTTCACTCAGACTCACGTCCATCGAGTCAGTGATGCCATCCAGCCATCTCATCCTCTGTCGTCCCCTTCTCCTCCTGCCCCCAATCCCTCCCAGCATCAGAGTCTTTTCCCAATGAGTCAACTCTTCACATGAGGTGGCCAAAGTACTGGAGTTTCAGCTTCAGCATCATTCCCTCCAAAGAAATCCCAGGGCTGATCACCTTCAGAATGGACTGGTTGGATCTCCTCGCAGTCCAAGGGACTCTCAAGAGTCTTCTCAAACACCACAGTTCAAAAGCATCAATTCTTTGCTGCTCAGCTTTCTTTATAGTCCAAATCTCACATCCATACATGACCACTGGAAAAACCATAGCCTTGACTAGATGGACATTTGTTGGCAAAGTAATGTCTCTGCTTTTGAATATGCTATCTAGGTTGTTACAATAGCCTTTAATGAACATTATTAAATTCTTTATCTTTCTCTGTCCTTTTTCTCATACATATCCTCATCCTGGAATGTCCTTTCCTCATATTTTTATCTTAATCTTTTGAAGTCCAAGCCTTGCTTCAAAATCTTATGAAAGTGAAAGGGAGAAGATTTATATGATCTGCAAAGAAACTAGAGTATATGGAAAATATTTGCAAGTTATATATTTGACAAGGGGTTAACATTCAATAGACACAAAAAAATCATACAACTTGATAGTAACCCATTTGCCCCAGTCAATCCATCTGATTAAAATATGGGCAAACTGAATAGACATTTTTCCAAAGACGTACAAATGGCCGATAGATACACAAAAGGTACTGATTATCATGAATCATCATGAAAATGCAAATCAAAACCACAATGAGATATCACCTCACAGGCGTTAGAATGACTATCATCAAAAAGACAAAAGATAGTAAGTGTTGGCAAGGACACAGAGAAAAAGGAACCACTGTACACTCTTGGTGGGAATGTAAATTGGTGCAGTTATGATAAAAAACAGTACAGAAGTTCCACAAAAATTTAAAAATAGAACCTCCCTGTGATCCAGCAGTTCCACTACTAGGTATATATCCAAAAGTATTGAAAACTGGATATTGAAGTGCTATCTGCACTAGCATGTTAATTGCACCATTATCCATGATAGCCAAGATATGGAAACAATCTAAGTGCCCATGAATGAATGAATGAATGAAGATGCTTTATTGTGTGTGAATACTATTTAACCAGGAGATCAAACCAGTCAATCCTAAAGGAAATCAGTCCTGAATATTCATTAGAAGGACTGATGCTGAAGCTGAAGCTTCAATACTTTGGCCACCTGATACAAAGAACGGAGTCATTGGAAAAGACCCTGAAGCTGAGAAAGATTGAAGGCAGAAGGAGACGGGGATGACAGAGGATGAGATGGTTGGATGGCACCACTGATTGAATGGACATGAGTTTGAGCAAGTTCTGGGAGTTGGTAATGGACAGGGACACCTGGCTGCTGTAGTCCATGGGGTCGCAAAGAGACAGGACTGAGCTACTGAACTGAACTATTAAACCAGTACAAAGAAAGAAACCTCGCCATTTGCAACAATATGGATGGACCTTGAGGGCCAGGGAAATAGGAAGAATTTGGCAAAACAGTACAAACTTTCAGTTACAAGATGGATAAGGCCTGGGGGTCCAATGTATAATACAGTGACTATTGCTGATAATACCACACTGTATAACTGAAATTGCTAACAGAGTAAAACCTAAGTGTTCTCACCAAGAATATAAAAAGTAAATATGTAAGCTGATGGATATGATAATTAACAATAGGAGAAATCCTTTCACATGTGTATATATATGAAATCATCATGATGTATGCTTCAAATATATTATAATTTTATCTTTCAATTATATCTCAATGAGACTGAAAAAATGTTATGAAAGTATGGTCAAAATGAGGTTAATTAGCAGGGATGAGAATGAAAGATACTAAGGATGAAATAGGAATATCACTCTTTGGAGCAGGTATAAGCCAAGGTCAGAATCATTCATTCATTCACCAAATAAATAGTTGTTGAGTACTCCATGCACATAGGGTCATGCTAGGTTTTGGGAATATAGAGAAAGCAGATAATTTTTCTTTCTCTAAGAAAATGTATTTTCTAGAGAAGACAGATACACACAAGAAGTGCACAATTTCAGAGAAAGATAAATGTTTAATTTCAATACAGCTAGGCAGTGGAAAGGCAGTGATTCATGTGGAATTGGAGCAAATGAGTGGTTCTGGAGGCCTCTCTAAGCAATGACATTGACTAGGAGCCTAGAGGATGAGAAGCAGCTAGCTTGAATTCATCTGAAGGAGAAGGATTTCAGGCAGAGGTAAGCTCAGTACAAAGGTTTGAGAGAAGCCTAAGGTCTTGTGTTTTGAGGACAAGGGGAAAAGAACAATAAAAAATTCTTGTTTTGAGGTAAGTGTGGGAGGGCTTAGCAAGAGGTGAAGTTGGAAGATTTGGCCAGAGTTTTCAGGTCATGGTTAATAAGGAGTTTGGATTTTATTCTGTGTGTAAAGGTAAGCTGTTGCGGGCTTTTCATAGGAGAATGGCAGGATCAATTTTACAGTTTTAAACTGTAAAGCTGTGAAAAGAGTGGACTATATGGTCAAAAGTGATGACACAGAGACCTGTTAAAAGGCTTTGCGGCAGTTCAAGGGAGAGATGATGGTGGAAGCTTAGATTACAGAGGAGACAATGGAGATAAAGAAAATAAGAAAGATTCAGAGCTGCCCCACAATAGAAAGAAGGGATCAAGAAGCATCAGCATAGCACTGATATAGATACACACCACACACACAAATGCACAGATGCAACTGTATATCACAGACCATGTGCAAGTGCTCAGTCACTCGGTGTCCTACTCTTTGTGACTCTGTGGACTGTAGCCTGCCAGGTTCCTCTGCCCTTAGAGGAGCTACAGTTTTTCCAGGCAAAAATACTGGAGCAGGTTGACATTTCCTATTCCAGGGCATCTTCCTATCCCAGAGATCAAACCTGTGTTTCCTGGATCCCCTGCATTGTAGGTGGATTCTTTACTGCTGAGCCATCAGGGAAGCCCAGATATCACAGATAATCAGACTGAATCTAAAGTTAAATAAAATCACCTGAGTTTTTTTTTTAATGAGTGTTTTATACCTCTTTTATACTTTTGCATCTCAAGGAAAAATATATTTATGATAGTCAAGATATATTCAGACTCACATATACACATATATTAACTTTATAAAATTAGAGTCATCATGTGCAATACTAAGTTTATCTGCTTTTGCACTTGACATTAAATTTATTCATTCATGAAATAGTTATTGAATGTTATCTGCCAAGTAATTTTCTAAGAATTGGGGGCTAATACAAAGTACAAAATAGACAATAATATTATGGCCATCATGAAACATACATCCCAACTTGAAAAAGCAAAAGTAAACATAATTAGTGGGATGTATAGATTTCAGGAAGGTGATGGAGGCTAAGGGGAAATACAAGAGAGTGTTTGGAGGGCTGACATTTTAGAAATGAAAGCCACAACATACTTCTATTGTCTTAAATAATTAGCCAAACATTTTAATGACTCCTCAATATTCATTATGTTAACTAAACTTTAAAACCCTTATTTTTAATGACAGTATATATTCCTGTATTTAATATTCCTATTGGATTTGGACATTTTAATTGCTCTTACTTTTCTCTATTATATATAGTTATATCCAATTCCCTGTAGACACCTAGGTTTCTTGTATTTCCTTCAATGTGAGCTTACTTAAGGCTCTTGAAACCTGTACCTTCCACAAAGGAGTTATAATTTGTCTTCCAAACATCAGTATTTTCGAATGCCTTACTGTTGAACGCTTACTCATATTCATGAGATACAGAGGCAATAAAACATTGTCAACTCTAAAAGGCCTTACTACACATTTATTTTTGAACTAGGAGAATTTATAAGATCCACTGAGCCCATTATCAGCATTTAAAAGATGGTAAATTGAGAAACAGAGGAAAGAAGTGATTTGGCTAGATCTTCAGTGATTTAATGACAAAATCTGTACTATATCCTAGATTATTTAATTCTCAGTCCTAGGCTCCTTTCACTCCTTGATTCAATCATTCTTATCAAGTGGACACACCTTAAAGTGCTCAAGGGAATTTCCTGTATGAACAGCAATACTCATTTTTATATAGCATCGCAAGGGTGCTCTTTACCTTTTTTACTATGGTGCTCTTTACCCTTTTCTGTGGAAATCTTACTTATATTTGAAAGATCCAGGTGGCTATCCAGGGTTCAGCACCAAGGAGAGCTCCAGCAAGCCTGTGGCCCTTGAAGTTCTACAGACTTTGAAGCTTATATCATGAATAATTTAGTATTGTCTGTCTTTGGGAAAGAACTTCCTAAGCTTTAAGAGAGCTGGTGTATTAATATTAGTCCTGATCCCTCAGAATAGAATAACAGATCTCTCTGCAGAGACTACTAGCTCTTCATCCGCATCAGATTGGCCATGAAACTGGATCCTAGCTAATGGAATATGGGCAGAAATGATGTGTTCCAACTTCAGGTCTGGGCATAAAACCTCCCATGCAAATTCTTCTAAGCTCTTTTCCATCAAGATGATAACATAGAACAAACTTAGAAGTCATGTGTTGAACATGACACAGCCATTACAAACCTGGGTTTTAAGTGGCCAACTGAGGAAGAGCAATTGCTAACTTGGATACCTGACTCTGATCATGAGAAAGAAATAAGCATCTTGTTCTGTTAGCTACTGAATTCTTTATTTAAGGGGGGAGGGACGATCAAGCTATTTTATTGGGTTGAAATAAAATGGGAGAGAATCACAAGGTTGAGAGGACGAAGAGATCCAACATTCTTCTCGGGGAGGGGGAGGATCTTGACAGCTTCACAGTTGCTGAAAAGTCACTGAATTCTTTGAGTTCTTTTTGTCACAGTAGTTTACAATGATTTACCTTATCTTGCCCTAATATAGTTCTTTCTTTTATTAACAAAAAATCTTTCTGCTTTGTTTGAAATCTCTGCTCCCTCCCAAAATTGCTATTCAGAACTGATTGTGTGTTTCACAAACCCCCTTTCTTTACTTACGCCTGCTTTTATTCGTGCACATTTATAAAATAGTAAAGCCACCTAATTTGGATTTTTTCATCTCATTTCCTCAAATATTCATCATCATACCTATCTTGAAATTTCTTACCTTTACCTTCTTTCTTCTGCCTGAAGAGATATCCTTATACCAATGTTTTCAATTCCATCTCTTCTCACCACCCCAAGAAAAGTTGATATAACATTTATCAGGTCTTCTCCTTAGAGCACCGGTCTCTCATTCTATGCTGCAACCAACATTTCTTCCTATCACAATGGTTTGCTTTTCATTGTCAAATCAACCCCCTTACCTCTCCTTTTATTTCGTTCTCTTTTTACTGTTATCTTTATTTCCATCCTGTCTCCATTTACCACCAAACTATGAGAAAAGTCATTCCTCATCTTTTTGCATTGACTTTCAATACAATCTCCTCCTTTCCCTTGAGATTTGATATGTTCCATGTTTTTTGAGGCTGGAATTGCTCTAGCAATCATTTTAGCAGTGGTTTCTTAGTTCTACTTTCTTGACTTCTCCCTACATTTTAACCTTGTCCATCATTTTTTCTTCTCCTTCTTTTGTCTTTAACCTCATGGAATACTGAAGCTTTTCTATGTGCTTCTGTCATATTAAAAAGTAGAGACATTACTTTGCCAACAAAGGTCCATCTAAGTCAAGGTTATAGTTTTTCCAGTGGTCATATATAGATGTGAGAGTTGGACTGTGAAGAAAGCTGAGCGCCAAAGAATTGATGCTTTTGAACTGTGGTGTTGGAGAAGATTCCTGAGAGTCCCTTGGACTGCAAGGAGATCCAACCAGTCCATCCTAAAGGAGATCAGTCCTGAGGGTTCATTGGAAGGACTGATGTTGAAGCTGAAATTCCAGTACTTTGGCCGCCTCATGCTAAGAGCTGACTCATTTGAAAAGGCCCTGATGCTGGGAAAGATTGAGGGCAGGAGGTGAAGGGGACGACAGAGGATGAGATGGTTGGATGGCATCAGCCACTTGATGGACATGGGTCTGTGTGGACTCCGGGAGTTGGTGATGGACAGGGAGGCCTGGCGTGCTGCAATTCATGGAGTCGCAAAGAGTTGGACAGGACTGAGCGATTGAACTGATACTGATTCTTCTTAGTTGGTTCTTCTCCTTCTGGCTTTATACTAAATGCATATTTTTTCTTAGCCCCTGACTTCAGCATCCATGAGCTGTTTTCTTTCCAACACTATTTCCGTGAGGACTTGGTCATACTAAAGTAATTGCTGGGCTTCAAATTTACATGATATCTGTGACATTGCTCTTGTTATTTCCTCTTGCCTTCATTTTCTTAATGTTTACTATAATGATATTCCTTCTTCTAGTTACTGATCAAACATTAAACCCACTATGAAGCTTTCTCTGAATCTCTCAGATGAAAATTCTATTGCAGTCTAAAGTCATTTTATACTTTACTTATACCTCTACCATGAAATATTTAATTTTACTGCCATGAAATATTTTTGAATAGAGCTAGACAGACAAAGAGTTGGCCCTCATCAAATAACTTCTTCCTGAGAAGAAGAAGAAGAATGAAAGAGAGATTGAAAGGTTCTTTTTTTCCTGGATAATTTTGTGCAACTGCAACCAAATAGCACATGCATTGTCTGTGACCATCAGGATCTTGAGTCTAAATAGCAGTTAACCTCCATGAAACCTCATGCATCAAGCTCTGGATGTGTTCTGTGCCATTTTCTCCTTTTCAGAGAATGATGAATCAGACTCGTCATGGTATTCAATTAATTCTATACAGCTGACTCCTGAGGGAGTTTGTACCCAATGTCCTCTAACTGATGATCAATCATGCTCTTGTGGTTGGTACCCAAGGCAGCAGGCAGCAGGCCTGTGACATGCTCCAGGTTGTCGAACAGAACATGTCCCCATCCAAGCAGGAAAGGTTCTGGTGACCTTTGATGGCATTTGAGAGAAGTCATTTGCTCTGGCTTTTCTGAGGCCATATTGATCTCTGCCCAGGATTCAATTTTAGACAAACAGGCGGCATAATTTATGTAAACTGGGCAGGTAATTAAACTCTCCTCCCAGGCAAAAAAAGGTCAGGGAAGAATATTTAAAGTTTTATTTCTAAGTATAAGCAGCTAGCTAAAAAAAAGAGAAAGAAATCTCACTGCGACTGTCATGTAGCCAACTGTTACCCTGTAAATTATATGACCCAGATTATCTCCCTAAGAACAGGTCTGAGTGCTTTTGGCTGAAGGAGCAATAAAAGACAAAAATACTCATCAAGTACAAAGTATGCATATTCAAAACAACTGAGGGGTAGGAGGCTTAATGCTAGATTGTGATGACACCTTTCAATAACTTTTTCAGAGTGATTTCTAAACAACATCAAGTTTAAATAAAAGTTGCAAGTACATTATAAAGAATTTCCCTTTTCTTCCCCTGAACCATTTGAGAGTAATTTACAACAGGATGTTGCATCACCCTCAAATCATTTAAGGTTCATTTTCTGTAAATAAGAACATCCTTCTCTATGATCACAAAACAACTATCAAAGTCAGAAGGTACCATGGATACATTACTACTATCTAATCTTCAGCCCCAATTAGGGTTTTCCAGGTATTCTACAATAGTTGTTTTTAGATAGCACATCTTTTTAGTTTATTTCAGTTTGGAAAATTTCTCAGTCTTCCTTGGACTTTAATGATCTTGATATTTTTGAGCAGTTACTGGCCAGTTATTTTGTAGATGGTTCCCTCGATTTAGGCTGGTCTCCTGTTCATTAGTAGACTCACGATGTACGTCTTCAGTAGGAACACCACTGAAGTGCTGCTGTGTCCTTGTTTCCTGTCAGGTCACACATCGTTTCCACTTGTCCCACTACTAGTGATATTAACACTGACCACTTGATTAACTGGACTCTACCGGGCTTCTCCACTGTGAAATTATTCCTTTTTCTTTTGTGGTTAAAAATGTTTTGAAGGGAGCTACTGTGTATGCTGCTGCTGCTAAGTCGCGTCAGTCGTGTCCAACTCTGTGCGACCCCATAGATGGCAGCCCACCAGGCTCCCCCATCCCTGGGATTCTCCAAGCAAGAACACTGGAGTGGGTTTTGGTTGCCATTTCCTTCTCCAATGCATGAAAGTGAAAAGTGAAAGTGAAGTCGCTCAGTCGTATCCGACTCTTAGCAACCCCATGGACTGCAGCCTACCAGGCTCCTCTGTCCGTGGGATTCTCCAGGTGAGAGTACTGGAGTTGGGTGCCATTGCTGGAACTATGTAAATATCCCATTATTCACAAACCTTTCAACTTATTCATTGATATATTTATATCTGTGTAAACACTTGGATTCTTCTTTTATTCAATAGGTCATAGCCCATTACTCTTATTGTTTTTTGATGCTATAATTGCCTGTAATTTGACAGATGGGAGCTCTTTTAGGTTGACACATGTGTCCTCTTGACATGTCCCCATTCATCTTTGAGCATTTTTTTACACTGGCCAAAAAAGGTGCCCCAGGCTCATTTTTTTTATTGTCCCTGTACAGCCCTAGATTCAGTCACTTCTCCAAGTAACTCTGACTCCTTTTACTGGAAAACAGTACTTTTTTGAAACCAAGAGGTGACTGTCAAATGTGATCATTGATATCGGAATGACTCAGCGCTTTGGCCCTTTCTGTGGACAGAGCACGAGAATATATGCACATACTTTCAGTTCAGTTCGGTCGCTCAGTTGTGTCCAACTCTTTGCGACCCCATGAATCCCAGCATGCTAGGCCTCCCTGTCCATCACCAACTCCCGGAGTTCACTCAGACTCATGTCCATCGAGTCAGTGATGCCATCCAGCCATCTCATCCTCTGTCATCCCCTTCTCCTCCTGCCCCCAATCCCTCCCAGCATCAGTCTTTTCCAATGAGTCAACTCTTCACATGAGGTGGCCAAAGTACTGGAGTTTCAGCTTCAGCATCATTCCTTCCAAAGAAATCCCAGGGCTGATCTCCTTCAGAATGGACTGGTTGGATCTCCTTGTAGTCCAAGGGACTCTCAACAGTCTTCTCCAACATCCCAGTTCAAAAGCATCAATTCTTTGGTACTGAGCTTTCTTCACAGTCCAACTCTCACATCCATACATGATTACTGGAAAAACCATAGCCTTGACTAGACGGACCTTTGTTGGTAAAGTAAAGTCTCTGCTTTTCAATATGCTGTCTAGGTTGGTCATAACTTTCCTTCCAAAAAGTAAGCCTCTTTTAATTTCATGGCTGCAATCACCATCTGCAGTGATTTTGGAGCCCCAGAAAATAAAGTCTGCCACTGTTTCCACTGTTTCCACATCTATTTCCCATGAAGTGATGGGACCAGATGCCATGATCTTCGTTTTCTGAATGTTGAGCTTAAAGTCAAATTTTTCACTCTCCTCTTTCACTTTTATCAAGAGGCTTTTGAGTTCCTCTTCACTTTCTGCCATAAGGGTGGTGTCATCTGCATATCTGAGGTTATTGATATTTCTCCAGGCGATCTTGACTCCAGCTGTGCTTCTTCTAGCCCAGTGTTTCTCATGATGTACTCTGCATAAAAGTTAAATAAGCAGGGTGACAATATACAGCCTTGATGTACTCCTTTTCCTATTTGGAACCAGTCTGTTGTTCCATGTCCAGTTCTAACTGTTGCTTCCTGACCTGCATACAGATTTCTCAAGAGGCAGATCAGGTGGTCTGGTATTCCCATCTCTTTCAGAATTTCCCACAGTTTATTGTGATCCACACAGTCAAAGGCTTTGGCATAGTCAATAAAGCAGAAATAAATGTTTTTCCAGCAGATGTTGGCAATTTGATCTCTGGTTCCTCTGCCTTTTCTAAAACCAGCTTGAACATCTGGAAATACGGTTCATGTATTGCTGAAGTCTGGCTTGGAGAATTTTGAGCATTACTTATACTAGTGTGTGAGATGAGTGCAATTGTGCAGTAGTTTGAGCATTCTTTGGCATTGCCTTTCTTTGGGATTGGAATGAAAATGACCTTTTCCAGTCCTGTGGCCACTGCTGAGTTTTCCAAATTTGCTGGCATATTGAGTGCAGCACTATCACAGCATCATCTTTTAGGATTTGAAATAGCTCCACTGGAATTCCATCACCTCCACTAGCTTTGTTCGTAGTGATGCTTCCTAAGGCCCACTTGACTTCACATTCCAGGATGTCTGGGTCTAGGTGAGTGATCACACCATCATGATTATCTTGGTCGTGAAGATCTCGTGAAGAGCACGAGAATATATGCACATACTTTTATATATATATATATATATATATATATATATATATGCACATTTGCATAATCCTCCTTGTTGTGCCTATCTATATACTAAAAACCATGAGATTATACTGGCACCTCCAATTCCAATTCTACACTACAAGGTTCATTCTGGTTTTCTCTCTTTTTATATTTAAAACTCTCTTTCGCGAGAATCTTGAAGTCATTATCCTTAATGCACTTACTTGATCATTCTCCCTGTATGTAAACAGCTCCTCACCACAAAAGTCACCCTTGGCTTTTGCAGAGATCACCTGTGTACCCTGCTTGGGCTCTCATGCTCTCTTTCACTGTCTAGCCCTGATTCCTCCTGGGCATACTCCTCACCAGCCCAGGCTGTGACATACCTCTCTGCCACCACTGCTGGTTCTCTGCCCACTGCAGAGATGCCTTCCTCTCCTCATCTGAGCTTCAGTCTCCCAGGCTGGGCTACTGCTGCTGTTATTCTGCTGCATGGATGCCTTCTTTGCCCTGCCCAGGCTCTGGTGCCCTACATTGGGCTAACCCCTTCCCCCATGTGGAAATCCTTCCCTGCCCACTCAGGCTCTGATGCTGTGCTGGGATGTCCTCTACATCAGGTTTCCTAAGTCTTTCTGAACTCTGACATCCCATACCTGATTGCAAATTCTGCCATCCCTTTATGTGTATGTGCCTCTTACCTCGTTTAGGCTCCAGTAACCCTGCAGGTTAACACTCCCACATGAATACCTTCCAGAGGCCAGTCAGACTCTGACATCCATGGCAGGCTGCCCCTCCCCTGGGGCACTCCCCAACATCCGATTGGGCTCCATTCCTCTGGGCTGGGCAGCCCTGCTGGGCAGGTCCCCTCCTTACTCTGCTCAGACTTCAAAGCTGGGGCTGTGTGACTATGCTCTGCCTCTTCCACCCACAGACACCTGCCTTACTCAATGTCCCCCTGAATCACTTCTGCATTGAATTATTTGGGAGGGTAGGGCTTCCCAGGTGGTTCAGTGGGTCGAAAATATTCCTGAAATGCAAGAGATGCAGGAGACCCAGGTTTGATCCCTGGGTCAGGAAGGTCCCCTGGAGGAGGGCAGGGCAACCCCCTCCAGTGTTCTCGCCTGGAGAATGCCATGGACAGAGGAGACTGGCGGGCTACAGTGCATAAGATCACAAAGAGTTGGACACAACTGAGGGGACTGAGCATGCACTCATGCATTTGGGAAGGAACCAGGAAGAGAAAACTATTTTTTAATTATGATTTTTTAACTTTGAATTTGAAAATTAATGTGACTTTTTTGTTTGTGTGTGTGTGTTTTTTTTTTTTTTTTTTTTTTTAGTTAAAAAGTTCTGGCGTATTTATCAGAACATGGTCCTTAATTTTCCAAAATGATTCTAACCTCTTTGTTATCTTGTGGTCTAAAAAAAGCGTCTGGTTTTTATAATCTTCCTAGATAGGTGTGATCTTCTGACATTATAATATTAACACCTGAAAAAGAAGTGTTCCCAGTAGAAAATAGATGGCGTGTGGAAATTAGGATGATTTAAGTAGAGTTTAATAAAGGAACTAGTTACAGAGTTATAGGTGAAGCAAAAAATCCACGAGGGATCATGCTGCATCTTGGAGGTAGTACGTCTAGACAAAATCAGCATTCCCGGGCCTTGTGTCTTTGGATCCCATGGGTGGACTGTTCCTAGCTCTCTTCTTGGAGAACCAGCAAGCTGGCGGTTTCATCCATTCTACATTTTTCCAGTTACTTTCTGTACTCAGGAGGATGTTTGTTTTCCTCTTAGAGTGTGGCTTCCCCTACTCTTATACTTTGTTCTCCCCTTTCTATAATTTCCTTACAGTCACTCCAGTTCCTTACATGTTAAAAACATAAATAAGAGAAAGAGAAAAAAAGCAACCATGACCTTCTGAGACATCTTTTTCTCTTTCTAGAATCAGTCTGGGTTTCATGGTTATTATCTCCCTGTAGGATCAAGCAAACAACACTCTGTTTTGGAATTCAGAGCTTGATAGTGATGTCTTCCTTCTGAGCACCATTAGGTAGAGAAAGCCACATAATCATTAGGAACAACCAGGGGTCCTTGAGTCAGTTCAGTTGCTCAGTCGTGTCCAACTCTTTGTGACCCCATGGACTGCAGCAGGCCAGGCCTCCCTGTCCATCACCAACTCCTGGAACCTACTCAAACTCATGTCCATCGAGTCAGTGATGCCATCAAGCCATCTCATCCTCTGTCATCCCCTTCTCCTCCTGCCTTCAATCTTTCTCAGCATCAGGATCTTTTCAAATGAGTCAGTTCTTTGCATTAGGTGGCCAAAGAATTGGAGTTTCAGCTTCAGCATCAATCCTTCCAATGAACATCCAGGGCTGCTCTCCTTTAGGATGGACTGGTTGGGTCTCCTTGCAGTCCAAGGGACTCTCAAGAGTCTTCTCCAACTCCACAGTTCAAAAGCATCAATTATTCAGCACTCAGCTCTCTTTATAGTCCAACTCTCACATCCATACATGACTACTAGAAAAACCATAGCTTTGACTAGATGGACTTTTTTTGGCAAAGTAATGTCTCTGCTTTTTAATATGCTGTCTAGGTTGGTCATAACTTTTCTTCCAAGGATTAAGTGGTCCTTAGGAATTAGCAAAGGGGTCCTTCCAAGGGGTCCTTAGGAATTGGCAAATTCTTGTTTAATTCATCATATAGAGTCTTCCACTATATGTACAGGCGATGATATGGGTATTATTATCTCTATTTTGCAGGTGAGGAATCTGGCCCCCAAAACTATGTTTTCCTGAAGACATAGCCTGTCATGACAGTTTCAGGATTCAAACCTAGCTTTGACTATAAATACATTCCTTTTCTACCATTGCCTACTGTTACTCCATCACTCTCAACTGTATATAATAATCTATAATTTATTTACACAATGAACACTCTCATGATTGCTAACACAGGTCTAAAAATAATAGCTTGTTGTGAAAACTAGGGTCATTTTGTGTCTGTGTACATAAAGAAATGACATTTTGTTGTCATAGTTCTTTTTGTTGGGGGGAGGGGAGCATCTCAAATTTCAGCTGTTTAAAATGTAGAGTGGTTGAGGTTGCTTAAACTGTCTGTGAGTTATTGGTAGATTTGGAGTCAATTTCCAAAAACTGTGAAGCATAACCATCCATATGCTAACTCAGTGATTGCTAGAGAGAAGATTGTGCTATACAAGTCTTTGAGGATTGGTGTTCACCATTGAGATGTAGGGCTCAGATAACTATTTAACCAAGAACTTGCTCTTCATTTGTAGGGAGTAAGGTCAGATGACATACTCTAGCTATAGAACTCCAGCCAAAATATTTGAGCAAGACTGTACTCTTCTGGGGCACAAGGAGGTACCCATTTTTGCCCAATTGTGGCTGATGAAGGAATGCCCTTGTTCTAATGAGTAGTCTTTGCTCTCTGTTGGCTGAGATTTTGTCAGACCTGCATTGCAGACTGAGGCTTTCCCTGCCCAGTCCTACTTCCTCCTCTTTTTGTCATTCACTGGCTCATACCACACCACCCACCCTATAAACCTCTTGCTCTTGTAACTCTGTCTCAGCACCTCATTCCTGGAAGCCTCATTTCGTGCAGAACTACTAAACAGAGTGTTTAATCTTTTATCTCCAGGGTTTACCAGTAGTGACACAAACAAAAGTCAAACTCAAGACTATTGGGCTCAATTTATCACATTGCCTGATGATATCTGAGGAAGTAAGAAGCATCATTAAATGGTTGAGTGTCAGGAATTTATAGATCTCAGCAAAACTGGGTTGGAAGCAATGGAGTGTACTGACATAAGAGTGGGTAAGAGGTTTAGTCAAAGTAGTCAGTCTAGGCCGGAAACTATGACACAACCTGAAGGAAAGTCAAAGCAGGCCAAACCTGCTTATTTCCCGTGCAGCCAAATCATTCCCATCTCCATGACCCCATCTTTTTCTATTCATATGTCTATTGTAACACTTACCAGATATTAATTAAGAAAACGCATCTTTCTTTAATATAATCTTAGGTATGCTAGAGCAGCAAGCACCATGCTTTGGGGCTCTCCGGAGCTCACCAGGGCACAAAATGGGGCCAGTGCTTCCTAGGTGCTCAAAGAATGTTTACTGAATAAATTTATGAACAATGATATATGAAAGTCCCTGATATATCAGTTTCTAATTATGCATTCTAATCACATCAAATTATTTCTTTAGATTTCACAGGTGTTATTCACAATGAACTGACATTAAGGTCCTTCCAGAGGGAAGAGTCAGACTTCTCTGTTTTAGCTGGTGATGGAGTCTACTGGCAAATCCATTATGGAACAGTGGAGTCATCATGGAAGAGAGACTGGCTTGTCCCATGCGGAGTTAGTCAGGATGGATTTGCCACCAAGAGAGTCAGCAACAGCCATATCATCTTGGTATTACTCAGATCTGTAACACTGTGACTTTTGCTTCCAAGAACCATCCTCTCTTCACTAACCATCCCACTGAACACTTTTTCTGTTCATCTGAACTTCTCATCAGAAAACGTGCTTCAGATATTTGGTCATAGCACACCTTTTTGAATGTTCAGTCCTAAATCTACACAAATGCATAATATTCTGTTCTGTAAAGCCTTTATTAGCATTGCATAATTATTGAATATTATTCCATTCTCAACACTAGTACTATTAAATGATTTGAATGTATTTAATTTGCTTTTGCTTCCTTTATCTTAAGTATATTTGTTTGTAACATCATTTTCTTGGGTCTAAAGTATGGTTTTAAAAATAAAAATGATAACACATTCATGTGTGCTAAATTGCTTCAGTCATGTCTGACTCCGTGTGACCCCATGGACTGTAGCCTGTCAGGCTCCTTTGTCTATGGGATTCTCCAGGCAAGAATACTGAAGTGGGTTGCCATGCCCTTCTCCAGGGCATTCATGTGTAGAAGACTCCACATTTTACAAAGAACTACCACATATATTAGCTCCTGGGGATAAGGACAGTTGTAGCACAAATCCATGTGCATTAAGAGATTTGAATGAGTTCATTACCAAAGTCCTTTGGTCTGTTTAAGGATAGGTAATTACAATATACTTTGATCACAGTGATTATGAGACATTATTGAACATTTTCAATATGCTAAGGGATGTGAAAAATGTGTTCCAATGAAACAGATTCCTGGAAATATTTTTTTTTTTCTATAGCAGTATAGTGTATACTCCACCTGTCTAGTCATTCCTAGAGGGTGGAGGTCATAGGGCACTGTTGTCCTGGCAGACTGTGGGCTGAGGGTTCTAGGCAGATGTCATGCAGCATCCTTATCCTGAAACCAGAGGGCCACTATTAACTGCATTCAAGGGAAATGCCAGACAATCTATAAGACAAATACTTCACGCTTTACTGGCCAAGTCAATTGGAATTACTAGAACAATGATTGCTAAACCAGAATCACATGAAGCAGAGGCCAGGGTGAGAGGAATTTGGAGGTGGGTTGAGAGTCTGGGAGCAATTTCAGTGTGAGAATGCAGACAAGCATGGAGGCATTTGATCTAGTACTGGGAGCCTCTTCAGGAATACGAAAGCCACTGTCCTCAGTCTGGCTTCACATTAGAAACACATGAGTTGCTTTGACAAGTATATAGTTGCCTGGCTCCACCTCCTAAGAGGTGGAGCTCTTTTGATTTAAGGTTGGCCTAGGGAGGTGCATCTTTTTTCTTGAACTGTAACTTTATTTGGAGCAGAATTTTCCTTAAGTAATGTTTTTAAACACCTTAGGACAAACTATTCCAAAAAGGAACATTTTATTCAGAAGGGGCTTGAGTAAGTGGTTTTTTTATTCCTATCTTCCTATCATTATGAATATTTGCTTTATAGTTAAGTATATTCTTAGTTACATCCTTGTAATCAAATCAGGTGATGAAATTGCTGTCAGTACTGAAATATTATAGATAAGAAGTAGGCATATGTATTTTTGAAAGTTCTTCAGAAGACTTGATCAGTTGAGAACAAGTGATCCCAAAGAAATAACATTTAAGGTACAGAACTTATTAATTCTGACTGCTGTTTCATAAACACACAGGTATTTTTGATGAGTTCTTGTGAACAGTTGGTAATGAATAAAGTCAGTCTCCCCTGCTGAACTGATACAAATAAGGTCAGTGCAATGGCAGTGAAGAATTCTTGCTTTGGTCCATCTACTATTAGTGATATGTGGTATGATGTGTTCTTATAGTGTGAACCCTTGAAGGCAAGAAAGTGTTTCAGGCAGGATCTGAGTAGGGAAGAGATGATGCACTCAAATTGGGTACTGCAAAGAAAGCTTAAGTACATTTACAAGTGTGTTAGTGGGGAGTGTGGAAGCCCTAAGGAATAATTACCATCAAGGCAGAATCTAGCACTCTTGGACCTAAAGGGGAAAGAGAAGGGGAAGTTCCTGGAAACAGGTCAGGAGAGGGCTGTGACTCTGTTGAAGGAGGCACTTAGCCCTCATCCACCCCTAAGAGATGGAGCCAAGGACATAAATTATCTGACCACATCCTTTCCTTTTTTCCAATTGGCCACTGCTGCTTCCCAATCAAAATGAAGCCCAACCATAATCTAGAAGGCAAGAAAACCTATTGACTTGGTTCACATAGGTTTAACTCATAGGACACAGTAGGGAGCATGAATCTAGAAAGCAAGTGAAAGACAGCCACACAGGGACCAAAAGCATTTCATCTATGTGATCATTCCCCACGATACCAACACGGCTTATATTCTAATAAAATACAGAATTACTATGGTCAATGACCAATGAGGTTACAAGAGAGAGAGAAGTAGCATTTACTAGATATGTTCCATGTGTTGAGTGTCCTATTTCATTTTGTTGAATTTCCTAAGAACTTGGTAAGATGAGTTATTATCACTGCCATTTACAGGTAAGAAAGAGCAAGTCAGAGAGGCTGAGTGGCTTAATGAGGAGCACGTGACCAGCACATGGTAGAGTAGGAATGAGAGTCTATAGAGCAGCCCATTCCTGGCTGACTTTATATCCAAATCTCTTTGATTAAAATCATGCCACCCTTTACTCCAAACAGAAATACCAGTCATTGCTACAGGAAATTTTGTGCAATCTCCCTATGATGAGGTAGATGTAAAGATTGATTCAATTCCCTTTGTCCTAACAAAGCCTGTCCAGAGTTCCAGAAGTTCAGGGCTTGTTCCCGCCCTCACAGAGTGAGCAGTCTCATACATATTGTAACCATCTGTGGCAAGGTCAGTGCACAAGTGGCCCAAGCTTTAAAATAAAGCCATCATTTATCTATCATCCACATGTTCATTCATCTATTGTTTCATTGTTTTTATTCACTCAATAGTTCTTGTCAATGTTCTAGGCCTGGGCAATAATACTGTAAATAATTTGAGTCTATGATCATATAAAACTTACATCATAGTGGGAGCAGACAAACCAACAAACAGCTAAATAAACAAGAAAAAGTAAGTAGTGATAGGTATTCATATATGCAGAGAATTAAAGTAGGTGATGTGATAGTGACGGTGGCTAGGTCAGTTTGCATGATCAGGAAAGGCTCTTTTGAGAGATTTGCATCTAAGCTGAAATCTGCATGATCAAGAGGATTTTCCAGAGAGGAAACATTTAGTGGAGAGGGTCTAAGGCAGGAATCCCAGGAAATGAAAGACAACTGAGAACGCTAAAGTGTGGCAAGTCAGGAGAAGAGTTGTGAGAGATGAAATTGGAGAAGTATACCAGGGCTAGAGGACACAGGATTTAGTAACCTCTCTGAGGACAATGGGAAGCCATTGGAAGGCTTAGAGCATGGCAGTCAGGTGATCTCATGCACAATTAAAAGCATTACTCTAACTAGTGTCCAGAGAAAAGATTATAGAGGGAAGGAATGGAATTGGTAAAATGACTATCACAGAGATACAGAGAAATGTTGGAGGGTTGGACCAAGGTGATGAGTGAAAGTAGATGGTCAATGGGACTTGCTGATGTATCAGATGTGAGAGATGTAAGAAACAGTTATGAAGAATAAACTCACTGAGATGAGAAAGAGTAGGGAGAGAGTAGATGGGGACAAGTGAATGGGGATGGAAATCTGGAATTCTGTTTTAACACTTAATTTTTAAACACTTGTTAGAAGCCTAAGTGGAGGTGACATTGGTAGTTAGATACAGATATCTGGAAGTCAGGGCTGAAGACACTCTTGGACTTACTGATATAGAGACCATAGGAAAGCCCTGGGACTTGATGAAATTACTTAGAAAGTGGTTACAAAGAAAGAACAGGCAGAGTCTTGGCCAGAACCCCAAGGCATTCCAACATTTTGAAGGCAAGTAGAATAGGAAAAGGAGTATGTCAAGGCTGTATGTTATTACCCTGCTTATTTAACTTCTATGCAGAGTACATCATGAGAAATGCTGGGCTGGAAGAAGCACAAGCTGGAATCAAGATTGCCAGGAGAAATATCAATAACCTCAGATATGCAGATGACACCACCCTTATGGCAGAAAGTGAAGAGGAACTGAAAAGCCTCTTGATGAAAGTGAAAGAGGGAAGTGAAAAAGTTGGCTTAAAGCTCAACATTCAGAAAACGAAGATCATGGCATCTGGTCCCATCACTTCATGGGAAATAGATGGGGAAACAGTGGAAACAGTGTCAGGCTTTATTTTTGGGGGCTCCAAAATCACTGCAGATGGTGACTGCAGCCATGAAATTAAAAGACGCTTACTCCTTGGAAGAAAAGTTATGACCAACCTAGACAGCATATTGAAAAGCAGAGACATTACTTTGCCAACAAAGGTTCGACAAGTCAAGGCTATGGTTTTTCCAGTGGTCATGTATGGATGTGAGAATTGGACTATAAAGAAAACTGAGCACCAAAGAATTGATGCTTTTGAACTGTGGTGTTGGAGAAGACCCTTGAGAGTCCCTTGGACTGCAAGGAGATCCAACCAGTCCATTCTGAAGGAGATGAGCCCTGGGATTTCTTTGGAAGGAATGATGCTAAAGCTGAAACTCCAGTACTTTGGCCACCTCATGCAAATTGACTCATTGGAAAAGACTCTGATGCTGGGAGGGATTGGGGGCAGGAGGAGAAGGGGACGACAGAGGATGAGATGGCTGGATGGCACTCGGTAGATGTGAGTTTGAGTGAACTCCAGGAGATGGTGATGGACAGGGAGGCCTGGCGTGCTGCGATTCATTGAGTCACAAAGAGTCGGACATGACTGAGCAACTGAACTGAACTGAGAAGATGAGCCAGCAGGGAATGACAAGGAGCCACTTTTATAAAATATGTGAAGATCCTGACATTGCAGAACAGAGAGACTTTTAAAAAAGCAAAAAGAATTCATCATTGAAATCAAATTCACAACCTTGGAGATATCTTTGTCCACCCAGCACTACATTGTGAGTTATAAGGGTGAATATAAATCCTTTTTCATGTTCATAGCAGTAACTTATATTTGTAAGTGCAGGGTTGTTTACAGGACATTTCAGAATATATCAGCTTCTTTGAGCAGTCCCCAGTGTGTGGGAGTTAGGTGTCATTATCCTTTATTTCACATTTTAGAGAAGTTACTTGACTCTCCTAACTTCTCACTGAAGATGAGAAGGACAGCGAAAATTTGTGTAAAGCATCTGATACCAGTATCCTCCCACCCCACTGTCCTTTCCATCAGTGCAAATTCTTTGATTTTCCCCTGAACCAGCTTCACAGTTGACAGTATAGATGAACTGCACTACATATGGCATTGCTTTCTAGCTCTCTCTATCCCAAAGAAAGTGGATACCTGGGACCTGACTTTCTCAGGCTCAATTAGGTACACTGCTTTCCATATAGGCTAGCATTTTACTGTGTCTCAGAAGACAACAATGAACAATAGCTTTGAGACACAGAGGCTTTATTTCAAAGTCTGGCCCTATCATTCATTAGATGTATGTTATCACATAAGTCACTTAACTTCTCTGAACCTCTCTTTTCTCCTGGGCAAAATGAAGACAGTGTCAATTTGTAATGGATATTCATTGATATTGCTGCCTTGTATCCATTTTTTCTCCCTATTCCACTGTTATAGCAACAATCTCACTTTTTTTTTTTTTTTTTTTTTTGATAGTATCATCCTATCCACCCTTGGTTCTTTGGCTTTGAATGAATTTGTCTCAATCATTTCTCTCCAGAGTGCAAACAGGTGACATAAGTTAAGGTTAAGCCAATCAATGCAATCTAGAGCATTCATACCTCAGGCTTTGATGATTGGCTTAGGGTAGGTCACATGATCTAAGCTTGACCAATCAGAACCAAGAAAATTTTATTCTGGTTTTTCTTTTCTTAGCTGATGGAAGAAATAGATTCTCTCTCTTCTGCTGAATTGGGTGCTATACTTGTGAGTTTGAGCTAAGAGCTAATGGTCACCACAAGCACTTTGAGAAGACAAGTTTATCTAGGAGATGCAGATGGAGAAAATGATTCCAGGGATATCATTTGAGGCATTGGTTGAATCATGCCTGCATATCCTGGATTGTACCCTGAACTTGAAGACAAGTTAATAAATCTTTCTTGTTTGAGTCAGTCTGAACTTGGTTTTCTGTTGCTTGAATGCATGAGTTTAAATTGATAAAATTATCTTTAAAGGGTTGTAGCAAGGATAAAGTGAATAATTATGAAAAGCACTAATCCAGAGGAGACTCTCAATAAATAGAAGCAATCATTGTGATTTCATCTTTAGGTTTTTTATAAATGTGATGCTCTTTCCATAATAACGATTGGAGTAGTCTCAAAAATGGAAAGCTTCACAGGGATCTGAGCAGAACCAGGTGCTGCAGGTGCATGTGTATTTTCAAAAGATCAAAACATCAAGCCAAAATGCCAGCTACTCGGATGCAGACTGAATATTCATCATCAGAAGTACATATGCAGACAACATACACATGTGCACATGTATAAGACTCCAGAAACATTCCTCCTCATACCCAGTGACTATGTAAGTCTAGGGTAAAAAAGAAAAGAACAAAACTTGGCATAGCCTATCAGATGAAGTCCATGGAGTGTTCAAAGCATATTACATTGATTCCAAAAGTAATTTTTAATATTTGTAACATAGTATATTACTTGATAAGATTGTGAAACCTTCTGACAGCTTATTAGCCAGTGTCATTAAAACCAAATGTCAACTTTATCAACTGCTGTCAGTGAAATTAGCAGTGAAACTGTCTCTAAGGGATGGAGGCTCAGTTTGTGTTGGGTAATGGTGTGAGTAATCACTTGGATTATACAGCACCTTTTTTTCTGAAGGGTTTAAAGTTTTTACATATATTTATTCCTTGGTGGCTACAACAGCACATGAGTGTGGCCAAGAGGAGCTACTCCGAGCTGGAGGTCAGGAGCAGCAGCCGAGAGGAGCTACCCCATGCCTGAGGTCAGGGGTGGTGGCTGAGAGGAGCTACCCCGCGTCCGAGGTAAGGAGCAGAGCTGTGCTTTGTTGGAACAGCTGTGAAGAGATACCCTATGTCCAAGGTAAGTGAAACCCAAGTAAGATGGCAAGCACTGAGAGAGGGGATCAGAGGGCAGACAGACTGAAACTACAATCACAGACAACAAGCCAATCTGATCACATGGACCACAGCCTTGTCTAACTCAATGAAACTAAGTCATGCTATATGGGGCGACCCAAGACAGACGGGTCATGGTGGAGCGGTCTGCCAGAATGCGGTGCACTGGAGAAGGGAATGGCAAACCACTTCAGTATTCCTGCCTTGAGAACCCCATGAAGAGTATGAAAAGGCAAAAAGATAGGACACTGAAAGATGAATTCCCCAGGTTGGTAGGTGCCCAATATGATACTAGAGATCAGTGGAGAAATAGCTCCAGAAAGAATGAAGGGATGGAGCCAAAGCAAAAGCAACACCCAGTTGTGAATGGGACTGGTGACAGAAGCAAGGTCTGATGCTGTAAAGAGAAATATTGCATAGGAACCTGAAATGTTAGGTCCATGAATCAAGGCAAATTGAAAGTGGTTAAACAGGAGATAGCAAGAGTGAACGTCGACATTCTAGGAATCAGTGAACCAAAATGGACTGGAATGGGTAAATTTAACTCAGATAACCATTATATCTACTACTGTGGGTAGGAATCCCTTAGAAGAAATGGAGTAGCCATCATAGTCAACAAAAGAGTCTGAAATGCAGTACTTGGATGCAATCTCAAAAACGACAGAATGATCTCTGTTTGTTTCCAAGGCAAACCATTCAATCTCACAATAATCCAAGTCTATGCCCTGACCAGTAATGCTGAAGAAGCTTAAGTTGAGTGGTTCTATGAAGACTTACAAGACCTTCTAGAACTAACACCCATGAAAGATGCCCTTTTCATTATAGGGGACTGGAATGCAAAAGTAGGAAGTCAAGAGATACCTGGAGTAACAGGCAAATTTGGCCTTGGAGTACAGAATGAAGCAGGGCAAAGGCTAATAGAGTTCTGCCAAGAGAATGCACTGGTCATAGCAAACACCCTCTTTCAACAACACAAGAGAAGAATCTACACATGGACTTCACCAGATGGTCAACACTGAAATCATATTGATTATATTCTTTGCAGCCAAAGATGGAGAAGCTCTATACAGTCAACAAAAACAAGACCAGGAGCTGACTGTGGTTCAGATCATGAACTCCTTATTGACAAATTCAGACTGAAATTGAAGAAAGTGGAGAAAACCACTAGATCATTCAGTTATGACCTAAATCAAATCCCTTATGACTACACAGTGGAAGTGAGAAATAGATTTAAGGGACTAGATCTGATAGATAGAGTGCCTGATGAACTATGGATGGAGGTTCATGACATTGTACAGGAGACAGGAATCAAGACCATCCCCAAGAAAAAGAAATGTAAAAAGCAAAATGGCTCTCTGGGGAGGTCTTACAAATAGCTGTGAAAAGAAGGGAAGCGAAAAGCAAAGGAGAAAAGGAAAGATATACCCATTTGAATTCAGGGTTCCAAAGACCAGCAAGGAGAGATAAGAAAGGCTTCCTCAGCAATCAATGCAAAGAAATAGAGGAAAACAATAGAATGGGAAAGACTAGAGATCTCTTCAAGAAAATTAGAGATACCAAGGGAATATTTCATACAAAGATGGGCTCAATAAAGGACAGAAATGGTAGGGGCCCAACAGAAGCAGAAGATATTAAGAAGAGGTGGCAAGAATACCCATAAGAACTGTACAGAAAAGATCTTCACAACCCAGATAATCACGATGGTGTGATCACTCACCTCAAGCCAGACATCCTGGAATGTGAAGTCAAGTGGGCCTTAGGAAGCATCACTACGAACAAAGCTAGTGGAGTTGGTGGAATTCCGGTTGAGCTATTTCAAATCCTAAAAGATGATGTGTGAAAATACTGCACTCAATATGCCAGCAAATTTGGAAAACTCAGCAGTGGCCACAGGACTGGAAAAGGTCAATTTTCATTCCACTCCCAAAGAAAAGCAATGCCAAAAAATGTTCAAACTACCACACAATTGCACTCATCTCACACACTAGTAAAGTAATGCTTAAAATTCTCCAAACCAGGCTTCAGCAATACATGAGCCGTGAACTTCCAGATGTTCAAGCTGGTTTTAGAAAAGGCAGAGGAACCAGTGATCAAATTGCCAACATCCACTGGATCATGGAAAAAGCAAGAGAGTTGCAGAAAAACATCTATTTCTGCTTTATTGACTATGCCAAAGCCTTTGACTGTGTGGATCACAATCAACTGTGGAAAATTCTGCAAGAGATGGGAATACCAGACCACCTGATCTGCCTCTTGAGAAACCTGTATGCAGGTCAGGAAGCAACAGTTAGAACTGGACATGGAACAACAGGCTGGTTCCAAATAGGAAAAGGAGTACGTCAAGGCTGTATGTTATTACCCTGCTTATTTAACTTATATGCAGAGTACATCATGAGAAATGCTGGGCTGGAGGAAGCACAAGCTGGAATCAAGATTGACAGGAGAAATATCAATAGCCTCAGATATGCAGATGACACCACCCTTATGGCAGAAAGTGAAGAAGAATTAAAGAGCCTCTTTATGAAAATGAAAGAGGAGGGTGAAAAGGTTGGCTTGAAGCTCAACGTTCAGAAAACGAAGATCATGGCATCCGGTCCCATCACTTCATGGGAAATAGATGGGGAAACAGTGGAAACAGTGTCAGACTTTATTTTTTGGGCTCCAAAATCACTGCAGATGGTAATTGCAGCCATGAAATTAAAAGAAACTTACTCCTTGGAAGGAAAGTTATGACCAACCTAGACAGCATATTGAAAAGCAGAGACATTACTTTGCCAACAAAGGTCCGTCTAGTCAAGGCTATGGTTTTCCCAGTGGTCATGTATGGATGTGAGAGTTGGACTATAAAGAAAGCTGAGCACCAAAGAATTGATGCTTTTGAACTGTTGTGTTGGAGAAGACTCTTGAGAGTCCCTTGAATTGCAAGGAAATCCAACCAGTCCATCCTAAAGGAGATCAGTCCTGGGTGTTTATTGGAAGGACTGATGTTGAAGATGAAACTCCAGTACTTTGGCCACCTGATGTGAAAAGTTGACTCATTTGAAAAGGTCCCGATGCTGGGAAAGACTGAGGGCAGGAAGAGAAGGAGACAACAGAAGATGAGATGGTTGGATGGCATCACCGACTCGATGGGCATGTGTTTGGGTGAACTCTGGGAGTTGGTGATGGACAGGGAGGCCTGGCGTGCTGCCTTTCATGGGGTCACAAAGAGTCGAACATGACTGTGTGACTGAACTGAACTGATTCTCACAATATCCCTGAATAGAAAGAAGGGACCAACTTTATTACCGCATGTGGTTGGTGGTCACTTTACAGCTTTGCGTTTGTGGAGCTATGCTCAAAATAGTATTTACATCTCCTCTAACTACTTTTCTTGCGGTTAGGATATAGCATCACTGGGTGTGGAGAGATGCCTACATAGAAGAGACTAATACTAGAAAAAAGAGAATGGAGTTATTTTCCATTTTATTAAATTAAAACATTCAGTTCAGTTCAGTTCAGTTGCTCAGTCATGTCCAACTCTTTGAGACCCCATGGACCATAGCACGCCAGGCCTCTCTGTCCATCAGCAACTCCTGGAGTTTACTCAGACTCATGTCTATTGAGTTGGTGATGCTATCCAACCATCTCATCTTCTGTTGTCCCCTTCTCCTCCTGCCTTCAATCTTTCCCAGTATCAGGGTCTTTTCCAATGAGTCACTGTCTCTTATATGAGACAAATTGAATGGACTTTGAACATTTGCTAATCAAAAAGATTGTATACATGTGGTGCCTACTAAACCACACATGTCATGGATTACTAATTAATCTAAGGTTGCTTTCCTTTTGAGTGGATATGTAGTCAGGATGGGCTAGGGTTTGCTGTGGTAACAAACATGCTGTAGTTGTAGTAGTTTAAAACTATAATTTGTTTTTGTTTTTCCAGCTTAAATGCAAATCTATAGTGGGTGGGCTAGAGGCTCTTTGCCTTCTCAATAAGGGTCTCATCTGTCAAAAAGACCCCACATAGCAAATATTGACAAAGATATGGAGAAAAAGAAACGCTTGTACACTGCTGGTGAGATGGTCCACTGGTAACCATAATGGAAAACAATATGGAGGTTCCTCAAAACACTAAAAATTACCATAAGACCCAGCAATTCCACTCCTGAGTATGTATAGCCATCTGATTACTTTTAAAACAATGGCATGTGAACAGAAATGGTATACACTATTATGAAACAAACCATAAAACTTCCTGACTAACCCCCACTCTATAGTCATGGTAATGGTGGAAGTCACATATTGAAAACAGTAGAGTCATAAGTTATGAGGAGCTAGGATCACAGAATCATTGCTTAAAGAGAGCTACCCAGGAGAGTCAGAGATCTCCATAGACACATACTGTAAGAAAAGCCTATGTGCTAAGCTACTGTGCTGTGCTAAGTTACTTCAGTCATGTCCGACTCTTTGAGACCTCATGGACTGTAGCCCACCAGGCTCCTCTGTCCATGGGGCTTTCCAGGCAAGAATACTGGAGTGGGTTGCCATTTCCTCCTCTAGGGGATCTTAAGCCACTGAGTTTGTGTTTATTCTTTTTTAAAATTTTTATTGCATTATATGTGATTTACAGTATTGTGTTAGCTTCTGCTGTATAGCAAAGTGAATCAGTTATGCATATACATGTATCCACTCTTTTTTAGGTTCTTTCCCCATATAGGTCATTATAGAGTATTGAGTAGGGTTCTGTGTGCTATACAGTAGGTTCTTATTTGTTATGTGTTTTATATATAATAGTGTGTACATGTCAATTCCAATCTCCCAATTTATCCTTCCCTCCTCTCCCCGCCTCGCATGGTAGCCATAAGTTATATTTACTCTTTTTATAGCTGGTGTGGATTTTTGCTCTAATATATCAGAATGTATAGAGACCATCCCAACCATTTCACAGAAATTGCTGCCTTGGGTTGCAATGACATAGGACTTCTCTGGCGGCTCAGCAGTGAAGAATCTGCCCGCAGTGCAGGAGGTGTAGGAGTCATGGGTTCAATTCCTGGGTTGGGAAGATCCCCTGGAGAAGGGGTCCCCACTCCAGTATTCTGGCCTGGAGAGTTCCATGGACAGAGGAGCCTGGTGGGCTCTGGTCCATGGGGTTGCAAGGAGTCAGACGTGACTGAGCACACACAGACATAGAACACGCACATGACTCGATTGAGTCCTCCCAGGTCATCTGGAATAGTCTCTCCATCTCAAGATTCTAGGGGTTAGGTATTGTTGGGGGAGGAAGGACATTTTCCTGTCTACTACAGAACCTAAAGACAGTGTTTCTAATGAACTTGTGTATGCAATCAAAATCACCCTGCAAAGCACCTAATAAGTAAGAGATTAGGCCATTTTAGAAATGGGTATATTAGCTTTCATTGGATCCTGCCCACCCAGTTTTCACTCCAGTGTTGCCTCAGAATCATTTTCTTCAACTGTGTGTTGGGCAAAGCCATTGGTTGGTACTAGGGTCCATCATGTTAGAAAAAGTATGTTGTTGTCGTTTAGTTGCTAAGTCATGTCCAACTCTTTTGTGACCCCATAGACTGTATCCCACCAGACTCCTCTGTCTGTGGGATTCTCCAGGCAAGAATACTGGAGTGGATCAAACCAGCATCTCATTCATTGGTAGGTGGATTCTTTACCAATGAGCCATCTGGGGAGCTCTTGAAAAAGTATGTGTACATATAAAATATCACACACAGTGTAGAGACATCCCTAGAGAAATCCAGATGAATGATGCTTGCAAACTGAGCTCACCAAAGAAGCAACCATACATAGCATGCATGCGCAACTACAGAGCATGAATAGAAAATATAGGGGCAGTGAGACGGGCTTAAATTTGGGGCATCTTTAATTAGACTTAATCTTGTTCAATGATAACTTTTGTGTATAGGTCTCTTCTGAGCTGGAGACTTTATTCCAAGAAAAATGCACATGTGTACATAATTTAATACCTTGCCTATCATTCTAGGAGAATTATAAATTTTGAAGTCCACACACGGATTCCCATGAGTTAACAACTTTTGACCTAGTCTACCTTAACTCTGAGGATAGGATTTTGCTTGATGGTTCCATGTAGCAATCTCTAAAAATAATTTTCTAAGACTCCAAGATTTATGAGTATTAAATTCTGAGAACATAGGACTGTTACACGACAATTCAACCAGAAATACAATCCAAATACCTTTTCACTTGGGTCATGCTTTGGAGACAATTCTAATAAAGTCTCTTTTGATGTCCCCATGGATGACGTTTTGACAAGTCTTGCCCAGGATGACCTTATTGGCAGTTGAATTGTGGAATGAGTTGAGTGGCTATCCTTGAAGAATATTAATAATGGCTCTATGTCACAGGGGAGCATTGTCTCAAGTGGAGAGTGAGGACTAAACAGTATTTAATAGTTTTATCTGTTATTTAGGAGATACACAGAAGGGAGGTATATGGAATATAAAGATTCTACAGTTTAAAATGCCCTAAACAAATTAAAATTTTGGAAGAAACCAAAGATGTGATTAGAAAACTAAAGTCCAACATTTACAGTGATGCCATAAATTACATTAATGGAAATACACTGAGTAAATGACTATCTTGCACATCTTCTCATCGCTTCTAAGGGTACTCTTGGCAACTCTGCCTAAGAGACGTGAATGAATTTGAGCAAGTGCAAGTGTGAGCATCCAGTATGATGGGTGGTGTGTGGTAAGAGTAGAATTGATCTAGAAATTATAAAGACTAGATTTAGGAAATGAAGGACTTTCCCCAAAAGTAAAGAAGACCATGGAGAAAGAGAAATCTGCTTCCAAATACTTGCAAAGAATCTATGTTCTGAGTGGCTCCTGGTGGTGAAGTTCCAGCTTGTACATGGAAGTCATAAAGAGGTACTTTTCATCCGTTCTGAGTGAATAAAAGTCTAAGCTCAGTCCCTCATCATGTAATGACTTGTCTGAGTGTCTATTGGGTTCTTATTATGGTTTTGCTTGTAATTACAGGGTTATCATTGGCCAAGTTTGCTAAAGAAATAGTGTTAACATTCTGTGGGTGGTTAGATTGAGGATCCCAAAGATTCTTAGGATCTTACAACTATAATACTTTGTATCTGTGATTTACTGTAAGCCTTAAAATGATAGTCAAGTAAGAACTCTGATTTAATGGTTAGCATCAGTATTAAAGTGCTAAGCAAATAATGATTCATACATTTCAAAATTATTGTTCTGTGGTCTTAATATAAAACATATTAGATTTATTTAGAACCAGGCATTTGATAATTATTTCTAATTAAATAACTATTATTTGTGGAGTGCCTGTGTACTCCAGATGTTTATGGAACACCTATGAAGTAGATGTGGCATTATTTCCAACATGTAAAATTTAAATAAAAGGGTCAATGATGTACAATGTGTACATGGCAGGCTAAGGTTCAAAGTCCAGGTGCTAAACTAGTCTGCCATTTTGCCATCTCCTAATTTGGAAGGAACTCACATTTCCCGAGGCTGTAAACATGTTGGATTTAGAATACATAGTCTTCAGGAGTGGTTTATTTTGGTCTGTTTACTGTGGGTCATTTTCTCTGCTTGAACCCTTTAAACACTAATAAGACCCATACAAATGTCTGAACTTGACAAACATTTGAAAAGCAAATATCAATGAAAAACATATAAAACCCTTTAGTGGGCTCTGAGGAGTTTTCCTAAATGAATCAGAGGAAGCTGAGAGGGGAACATCAAGCTGACCATTAGCACACATTTGAAGAGTCACAGATGTGATGCTTTTTAAAGCAGATTTACATTTGTGAAAGGTCACTCTCCACTGAGTATTTGCACTTACGTCTAAGACATAAGAAGGCCACTTTACCTCGTTCCTCCAATTTGTCTGTTCCGTGATCAATATCAGAGTCTAGACTGGCAAGACTACAGAATCTTACTGCTGCCTAATTTCCCAGAAGATCAGCTGGACTTCCTGAGTGATCTCAGGTGGACAGCACAGACAAGTGCATTGGAGAGGCAGAGGTCCTTATGTTCCACTAAGATGCACAATTAGCAGAGCTGAATGCTTCCTGTTGTCTTCATCCACCACTCTGTGGAGATAGTCCAGCAAAATGTTTATGTACCAAATAAAGAAAATGTCCCTGTAAGGACTGAGTCACAGAGCCCTGCTTTTGAAGAAAAGTCAAAGATGTATGCGGCATTTCACACTCTGTCTAGCAATGACCTGAAAATATGCTGCTCTTAATAGGCTTTTCTCCCCACTGGTAGAGCCTCTTGCCTTCCATCAGAAGACTGCTTAGTCTCAGGCTCAAGCACTGATGGCATCATCGACTCAATGGACATGCTGCTGCTGCTAAGTCGCTTCAGTCGTGTCCGACTCTGTGCAGCCCCATAGAGGGCAGCCCACCAGGCTTCCCCATTCCTGGGATTCTCCAGGCGAGAACACTGGAGTGGGTGGCCATTTCTTTCTCCAATGCAAGAAAGTGAAAAGTGAGAGTGAAGTCGCTCAGTCATGACATGAGTTTGAGCAAATTCCGGGATGTAGTGAAGGACAGGGAAGCCTGATGTGGGCATCACAAAGAGTCGGACACAAATGAGTGACTGAATAACAGCAATAACAAGTGCAGAAGTTATCTTTATTCAAAGACATTAAAACAGGTCCACAGGAGTTCCCCTTCAGAGGCATCCTTTAATTCCTCTTCCTCATAGTCCTGTCCAACTGAAGGTCTTTAGTCCCAGGGACTAGGCATCTGCCTTAACTGAGATCATGTTCTAATTTAAACATATAAGTTTATGGTACTTAACCTTTCTTTCTGTCCCCATTTCTACATCCTGTGCCTTGGAAGATTAGATCCTTGGGAACCCAAGTCTAACTACATGTGGATATTTCTTCCATCCAGCAAAAATGTACTGACTACTTACTCTGTGCTGGAAAACACAGTGATGAACAAGATAGACATTTTCTGCTCTCATGGAGCTTATAGTCTAGGAAAAGGAGATGACCAAAAATGTAAATTAAATGTGTGTGCTCAGTTGCTCAGTCATGTCTGACTCTTTGCAACCCCATGGACAGAGAAGCCCATGAGGCTCCTCTGTCTGTGGAGTTTTCCAAACAAGAATACTGGAGTGGGTTGCCATTTCCTCCTCCAGGGGATCTTCCCTACCCAGGGATCAAAACTATGTCTCTTGAGTCTCCTGCATGGGTAGGCAGATTCTTTACCAAAAATGCAAATTAAATAAACAAGAAAACTAAGATGCTAAGAGGAGGCCACAGCTGAGCAAATACTCAATGATCTAAGGGAGCAAGAGTACAGACATGTGGGAGAAGCTATTCAAGGTGGAGAGCAGTGACAACAAAGTGAATTAGGAAGCCTATGCTTGGTGTGTATGAGAAAAGTTATAAGGGCTATGTGACATTAAAAGGGGCGGACTGGGAGTGAAGCCCTGGCTTCTGTGCCTTGGTAAGTTTCACTGCGTCTTTTCAGTTTTAGCAGTGGCACTGACTTTCTATTGCTGTGCATCTCTGAGTTGCCTCACTGTCCCATGTTTTGCTTCCCTGCTTTCTTATCACCCATGTATCTAATACCAAGTGCTAGATTCTCTTTACTGAAATATCTGAAGTGATTCCCGTTCCTGGCTAGACACTGTCAGACTCATACGTTAATAACTTAACATGCGTTAAGTACTGCCTAATTCTCAGCCTGACCAGTGGGTGAGATGAGTGGGTAGGAACTTTCATAATTATTGCTATTTTTCAGTTGAGAACATTCTATTGAAAGAATGCATATAATTCATCAAATGATTAGTAAATGGTGAAATCAAAGTTTGTTGCTGTTATTCAGTCGCTAAGTCGTGTCTGACTCTTTGTGACCCCATGAATTGTAGCATGCCAGGCTCCTCTGTTCTCCACTATCTCCTGGAGTTTGCTCAAATTCATGTCCATTGAGTCAGTGATATTATCTAACCACCTTATCCTCTGCTGGCCCCTACTTCTTTTAGTTTCAATATTTCCCATCATCAGGGTCTTTTTCCAACTTGAATTTCAGCAATTCATCTCCAGAAACCATACCACCTGACTTTTATGCTGTATTGTCTCCTTTGAAGAAATATCTGGGTTCTGCATTTCTCCTATGCATTTGACATAGAGTTTGTGTTGCTGAAGTTTGCACTGCTTACTTTTATCCTAGCTTCTAAAAATAACTTAGATTATAAGATTACCCTCTTCTGGGTCTGGCATCTAATGGATATTTTCCCTCCTCTCATTCCTGACAGACTGTTCTCAGCATGACATCCATTTTTTAAAGGCTGAGTTGATAAAAATTCTCATAGTCTTTTTCAAGGTTATATAACTAAGAAACAGGAAAGGTCACTTTCAAATCCAGGTTAATTTGAGTTTCAATCCAGCTCCCTCATTTCAAATAGCGTTGCCAAGAGTAATTTCTTTGCCTTTGTTAGTATGAAATGGAAATACATCATTGACTGCTGAGAAGAGTGAGTTAACTTCTGCTAACTGTAACAGTTCCTTGTACATGGATGGCACTTGACTGTTAGCTCTAATTAATCAAAGTATACCAGATTTACCTGTTTATTCAATTGCTTATTTGGCATCTTCATTTGGTCTCCTATCTTAAACTCAATTTATTATCTCTCATATCTGTTTTTTATTCATTGTTTTCTATCTCAATAAACCATCTCTTCAACTATCCAAGGTGACCCAATTCTCTCCCTAAATTACCCTACCTAACCAGTCATGAAGCTCATATGTGAATGTTTAGGGTTAAAAACTCATCCAAATTGGCCCAGAATTGTCCCAATTTCAACACTGAAAGTCTGTTCTTTGATCATTCTATTTGATCATTCTGTGTCTCTTTCTTAAACATTTCCCAACTAATTTTATTTCTCCCTATTCCTAATCTAATCTGCCATTTTTGTTCTCACCTGGACTACCTCAATAGCTCTCCAACTGTTCTGAAAACTTTCCATTTTTCAATGGCCAGATCAAGCCTTTAAAAGACCAAAATCTGATCTTATCATGCACTTAAAATATTCCAGTGGCTTCCTATTGCCCATGGGATAAAGCCCCAGGCCTTTAACTGGTCTGTATTTCCCTGAGTGATCTGTCTCCTGTTTTCCCATCAAAACTCATATCTCCTAACAATCATGTCTTCTTGTCTTCCCCATATCTACTGGACTCCAGACACCCTGCATGTTACTTAGTAGATTTGCTGTCAGGACTGTTGCTTATTCTTTGCCAGTTGTGTATTACTCAACCCCACTAGCACTCTACATCTTGTAGCCTTGTTGAATTGTACGTTTTTTTATGACAATTTCTTCAGTAGGTAAGAAACAGACTACTGTAAGGAAGGAGTCCTCTATCTGTAAGGATAGGCTAAGTTAGGCTGCATAACAAACAATGCCTAAATTTCAGTGGCTTCATCAAAAGCTTATTTCCCGCTCACAGGCAACTACTTCAAATCCATGGTGACTGTCTTCAGTAGCAGTCCTTCATTCTTTGTGATCCCATGATGTTTTGATTTTGCTGCTGCCATTTCAGTATGAATACTTTGGCTACCTGATGTGAAGAGCTGACTCATTTGAAAAGACCCTGATGCTGGGAAAGATTGAAGGCAGGAGGAGAAGGGGATGACAGAGGATGAGATGGTTGGATTGCATCACTGACCTGATGGACATGAGTTTGAGTAAGCTCCAGGAGTTGGTGATGGACAAGGAAGCCTGGTGTGCTGCAGTCCATGGTATTGCAGAGTTGACATGACTGAGCAACTGAACTGAAGTAATTTCAATATGAAGCTCCCTCCACAGTTGCTGAATCAGAGGGAAAATATACTGGAGGATCTTACATTAAACTTTACCTAGGGTTGTCTGGAAAGGACACACAGCACTTCTCTCAGAACCACAAACTAGAGTCATCACATAGGCCGGCTCTCTATAAAAAGGAGTTCATGGCGGACCAGGTCAGCTGCGGAGAGGAGAGGCAGAGCAAGGGGCCAAAGCTCCAAGCCTCTCCTCCCCAGTGAGTAAAAAAAAAAAAAAAAAAAGGAGTTCATGGCAAAGTGTCATCTTTCCAAGTTCATAGAAAGAAGGGGAAACTGGGTATACCTTAGCATTAAATATTTATACCATGAAAATTTCAACCTAAATTGTACAAATTTTCCCTTAAGGTTAGTGGGATATACTTCTGAACACTTAAGCCATTGCTTTGTCTGTGCAATCATTTTATTGGGTATAGGGAAGGCATCTGGTACTTTAAACCTGGAATAGGCATGTGGGGATGTGGCTTCCTAGGCAACAGGTACCCATCGTGATATCAAATTGGAGGAAGTGCTAAACAGAATAAACGCTTCACCAGATAGTGGCTGGCTAGAGGGTGTTTTGGGGAGAAGCAATGGCACCCCACTCCAGTACTGTTGCCTGGAAAATCCCATGGATGGAGGAGCCTGGTAGGCTGTAGTCCATGGGGTCGCTAAGAGTTGGACATGACTGAGTGCTTCACTGTCACTTTCCACTTTCATGCATTGGAGAAGGAAATGGCAACCCACTCCAGTGTTCTTGCCTGGAGAATCCCATGGATGGAGAAGCCTGGTAGGCTGCAGTCCATGGGGTCACACAGAGTTGGACATGACTGAAGCGACACAGCAGTAGCAGAGGGTGTTTTGAAGGAGAGTGGTCTAGAGCTTTTATGGTATGATATAGCTTAACTTGGTCAAAAGTTCTTTGGACTTGATATTGCTTGCACTTGATCAAGAGTTCAGGTCCACTGACTGTGGGATTTCAGTTGTTTAGTATTCCTGAATTTGCTTTTATATTTGTCAAAAAGGATTATAATTGCCCTGTCTTCCTTCATAGGCTCATTTGAAGAATCACATGAGATGAAGTATTTTTCGTAAAGAGTGGACTCCTGGTTGTACTAGATTGAATGGATGTGAGAGCACAATGGAAACTCTAAAGTACTCTATGAAAATATCACATAGCGTTATTATTGCAATAATTATCAGGGAAAATTAAAGTGAATCTAGAGTAGGAGAATCATGGTGATCTCTTTTGAGTATTCACCTGAGTGTGTCTCCCTTAATTTGTATTCCTAGAGGGAAGAATGTGAAGACATATTGACTTCATTCCATATTTACATATTATGGATTACCACTAGTGTGCACTGAGTGAAAATCTTTATGAAAAAAATGGTGCTGGTGCAGCAGAGTATACTGTGGCAGCTTTATTCACTCTTCTCTGAGGATTGCAGCCCTTTAGCCTTGAGATAAGAAAAAAAAAGTAAATATTTCAAGTAAATAGCCTAAGATTGTCATATTAAAACCAAAAAAAAAAAAAAATACAATGCATGGATCTTATTTAGTTCTGATACACTGAATCCAATTGTAAAAAGACATCTTCTAGATAATTAGAGAAATTTGAATATGGACATTGTATAAGATGAAATTAAGTGACTGCTGTTAGTTTTATTAGACGTATTACTGTCATGGTGTTAGGGAAACCATACAAACAAAACATGACCTTATCATTCAGAAATTCATACCGAAGCATTTACACATGAAATGACATGGCATCTGGGATTTGCTTTAAACCAATCTAGTAAGCAAATAAATAAACAAAATTAGAAAAGGCACTCATAGATGAGAGGTGATACTGACAAAGCCATGATTATTGTTGAAACTGAGGGCCTTGATAGGCAGGGGTTCATTTGCATATATTTACGTTAGAAAGTTTCTATAATAAAAGAACTTCAAAAACTTCCACATAGAAGAATGAAGTCATCTTGGGGGTGTGGAGGAGCTTCTAGAATGCTTTTATGAACAATGAATACTTTTGGAAACATCACAAGCAACTCACGCCAAGAAGAGGATTATTGTACTTCACTCTGGAACCTATCCCTTTTCTAAGGGTGACTAAGAGATAAATCCAAACGTATGCTCATAACAGAATAGTATAGTCAGTTCTCTTTCAAAGAAGGGGGAAAATTGACAAGAAACTGACAACTGGTCTTCAATCAACAAAAATAATTTGAAAGTCAAGTTTTTCTCAGGTCAGTCCTCTTTGTTTTCTATGCGGGCCCCCACCAATGACTGTTGAATATTCTGACAGCTTGTAGACTTATTTATCTAAATATGGGTAAGTGTGTTTATATGTATGCTCAATTCCTTTGTCTTCTCAATTCCATGCAGACAAATCATTGATGCAAAGCTGTGGAAACAGCTAAAGGTTCCGGAAATGTGAACAGAGCTGAAAAGGATATTAATGATGATTAATTGACTTTCATTTATTGGGTTGTTCACACATTTAACCAAATTTGAGTGCCCACATGTGCCAGGCACTATGCTAGGCACTGGGACTCAAGTGGTGACTCGATTATGGAAGTTACAGTTTAATGACCCAGGGACTCTACATCTTATTATTAATGAGGTCATTGGGCTACAGTCCATGGGATCACAAAGAGTTGGACACAACTGAGCGACTGACACACACAGAAAACTGAAGAAGGTAAATCATGATGATGCATGTGCATGAAATCACACACTAGGACAACATCCATAAAAACAAAGAGTTTTAGCTTCATCTCTGATATCTGGCTTACCCTGTTCTCACTCTCACCAATCATGGCACACATATTACAACTAGACAAATTCATTCTTCTATTCCCTAAACATGTCACCTCATTGAATGCCTCTGGATCTGTGTCCCAGCCTAATCTGGCTTCCCTCCTCTGTCCTCGAGAGGACTGACTCCTCATCTTTCTTCAAAGCCTACAGTGCACGTCACCACCTCGCACCCTTACTGTGATGCTCTTTCTTGTCACCGAGAAGAATTACATCCTCTCTCGTGTCTTTTCTCACAGCATTCTGTGCAGACATGTGCTGTAGCACTTAAGATCTGTGTTGTCATTTTTGTTTGTTTATACATCCAGCCTTCATGCTGAACTCTGAAACTCTCAAGGTAGAGTTTATACATGCATCCCTGTAACATCAATGCCTAGGGCCATACCTGAATCATAGTAGGTGATCAATAGATTATATTAAACAAGTGAAAGTGTTACTCATTCAGTCCTCTCTGACTCTTCGCAACCCCATGGACTGTAGCCTGCCAGGCTCCTCTGTCCATGGGATTCTCCAGGCAAGAATACTGGAGTGGGTTGCCATGCCCTTCTCCAGGGGATCCTCCCAACCCAGGGATCAAACCCAGGTCTCCTGCACTGCAGGCAGATCCTTTACCATTTGAGCCACCAGGTAAGCTCAGATGAATAGATATATTAATGAATCATATACATGAGCTTTTGATATAAAGGTTTAGTTCCCTAAGAGCAGTATACAGCAGTTCTTTCAATCAAAGTCATAGGATTTCAAAGTTGGGAGAAATCTTAGAGATTATTCTAAACCCATAATTTAGCTTTCAAGTGTACATTATGATGAACTGGACTTTCCTGGTTGGCGTAGAATGAATTGCCTTATTATGCTTTGATTACTGTAATGATTCTGTGTTAACAGATTCAGAAAGAAAATAGAAGAGCCAGGACACATGAGAGAGGAGCAGGGAGAAGCCAAGGCAAAGTTAAACATTTACAAAGGGGCTTATCTGCCTCCGGAAAATGGTCACATACTGTCCTAATGACCTCCTTATTTAATAGTGTGGGCCCCTCCCTTGCCTCCTGATTCCCTTACCCTGTTCTAGTCTTTCAGTTTTCCCATGACACTTATTAACTTTTAACATGCAATATCACTTATTTATTGAGCGTGCCCATTGTTTAATATCTTCTGGTTCTTGATTTGGTGCTCCTTACAATGTATTCATTTATGCCTCACAGGTTTATTACTTTCACAGCAAACATTGAGGTTTGGGGTCTCAGGGCAGAGAGCAGTAGGTATCAAACCTTCTCTGGTGAAGGACTTGTTTCTGAATTTCCAGTCGTTCAGGGATCTACTTGTGGTCCTATTGAACATAACCAGCATGCAGCCTACGTCACATGTACTTTATCGTGTGAGTTCAACCACACCAGAACTGTTCTATACCCTGTTCACTCAGATGAATCTGCTGATCATGCTCTTGGCAAAGGGCTATAACATTGCCTAGTGCTCACTCTCAATTTCTGTACTCATCTCATCACACTTGGGGCTTCCCGGATGCCTCAGATAGTAAAGAATCTGCCTGCAATGCAGGAGACCTGGGTTTGATCCGTGGGTTGGGAGGATCCCCTGGGGGGCATGGCAACCCACTCCAATATTCTTGCCTGGAGAATCCCCTGGACAGAGGAGCCTGGCAGGCTATAGCCCATGGGGTCACAAAGAGTCGGACACAACTGAGTGACTAAGCATAGCAGCACACAGCAGCACACGCTGGTCATGGGTTGGGACCTGTCCCCAGACCACCTTTTTGACTTGAGGGTCCATTGACCTGGGTTTGAATTCTAGCTCCACCCTTCCCCAGTGAGCCTTCCTGGTCTCAATTTCCTCTTCTGCAAAATGAGGGTAATTGTGGTGGCCCCCATAAAGGGCTATTGTGTAAGTGACATAAGTCTGTGCACGTGAATGGCTGAGAACAGTGCCGGGCACAGAGTCAGTTCTCAATAAATGTCAGCTCTTATTGTTACCCCTTGACCTTTTCTCAATCAGGGATACTCCCTTCGTCTCATGGTTACTGCATTTCACAGACGTGAGTGCCCAGGGGGTGCAGGAGAAGTTGGCTGTGGAGGCTTGGGGAGGTGAGCAGCAGGACAGCTGTCTAGAGATGGAAATAATTCCCCTTTCCTTCCTCTTTGCTTCTCACCAGCAGAGGGGCTCATTCTGTGCCTCTAGCAGGGGGAGGAAAGAGAACTCATTGTTCTAAATTTGAATGGCTAAAGATGAGAAGAGATGTTTTTCTTGGCCTGGAGATGCCTGGTGAGTCTCTCCATCCTGCAATGAAGCGTTCACTTCTGGGTAGAGCTCAGCTTGTCCCAGAAGAGGTGAGCACGTGAGTAACATGAACCCTTGCGTCACTCTCTGAGGAGCTCAGACCCCGGCTTTCATCCTAATTTCATGGGCATTGCCTGGTTCACTCAGCACCTCTTTGGGGAAATACTCTTTTGGATAGTTCATAATGTCCTGAGATGCTGTTGTTTAGTTGCTCAGTCGTGTCTGATTCTTTGCGACCCCATGGACTGTAGCCCACCAGGCTCATCTGTTTGTGGGATTTCCCAGGCAAGAATACTAGAGTGGGTTGCCATTTCCTTCTCCAGGGGATCTGCCTGACCCAGAGACCAAACCCATGTTTCCTGCTTTGGCAGGCAGATCTTTACCACTCAGCCACCAGGGAAGCCAGTGTCCTGAGAGCAGCGGTGATGCAAATGTTCTGGAAGATGATTTCTCCACCCTGGATGAGCATTTATTTGTCGAAAGGATTTGCGTATATAAGCGTAAGCCACTTCCTAAGGATGTGACATCTCCTTATGTCACTTTGACATATTGATACTTAAAACAGATAAAAGAGAACAGTCAAGTAATAAACAAGGAAGAAATCTGTTTACTAAGCTGATTTGCTTAATTTAACCAATATTTCAGGGATGGCATAACTAAACTTTTATGAATATACATACTTAGCACTGAGTCAGCTAGAAAGTTCATTTAGGTTTTCTGTATCATCTTATGTAGAAAGCCAAATGAACCTTTGGCCAACCCAGCAGTACAGACTTTTGTATAGCACCTCCTATAAGCTAAAGGTTTTTATGTTTTAACTAATTTAATCCCCTTAAAGTCAGCTACCAAGATCGTCTCTATTTAGAGATCAAGAAACTAAGATGCAAATAGGTTAAGTGATTTACCCTAAGGTTACAGTGTAGCAAGTGGCAGAGTTGGGATTTGAAATCAATCTGGAGGTAAATACCCGGGTTCTTAACCACCATGGCACCATGCAGGATGTTAGAGCTCCATTTATGGTTAAGTATATAAAAAGAAGTTTAACTGTTTAAGAATCAGGTAAAAGGTGGAGCATTTGGTCAGTGTGATGTGTGGGTCTAGATGAGTTACTTTCTGTCTCTGAACCTTAGTTTGCCAACCTTGTGAATGGAAGAATTTGATAAGGCACTTCTTGAGGACTCTTTCAGTCACAGCATCCAAGGATTCTCTGCCTCTAATAGTGTTTCCTTCTCAGCAGCTCTGTTTCGTCTCCCCACCTCTCCTTTACCTAGCACCTCCTACCTTTCCTGATTGCCCTATTTATTGCCTGACTTCTATCACAGCAGGCTGAAAGGAACATTCCATGTTGTTTCTGCATAAAGGTTAACAACTCCACCAGGCACAACCCTGACAGAGATCCAGAAGTGCAAGGATTCCCACATGGGGCAAAATTAAGGGTCACCTATCTCTTCATTATATCAAACCCTCCCTTTTGCCCACCCCCAATACAGATGTCACAGATAAGTTCAGGATCAGAGAACAAAGGAAAGATCCCTTAAAAAGTCCCTAAATTATAGGAGCCTCCAAAAACCTGAGACTGTATTTTTTTTTTTTTTTTTTTGATTCACTGATACATCCTCAAGGCTCAGCATAGCACCTGCTACACATTAAACACCCAATAAATGTTTGTAGTATTAAGAAGACTAGGTTCACCCCTGTCCTATACATAATTCCACATTTACAATGACTGTCAATATCTGTAGATCTATGTAGAGTTTAAAAGCCCCTGCATATCCATTCTCTCATGTATTTACAATTATGTCACTTAATTCTGCCTTGTCTCTAGTGCACCAAGAAAAATTCAGTTCACTTCCTAGTTTTTAAGAGGACTTCCCCTTGCAACAGTGAAAACCTCTTATCTCTAAAGTAGGTCAGGATTCAATTCAATAAACTTTCTTCTGAGCCTCGTAGGTTTTAGGTGCTCAACCTGGGCACTAAAAAGCCAAAGAAAGCACAAACAGCCAACCACATAGCAGGCAGCAGTGACTCAAATGGCAGGGAAAGAAAGATTCTACAAGAATGTCCCTCTTTTTCTTAGTCAATGAAGCATTCAGAGCACTTGCAGAAAAAGATGTGACTCACACGGAGACTGACCACATCATTGAATGAAATCCTCAAGATGGTCAGTCTTGGTATTCATGGTTGGGGAGAAAAAATTTCAGATAATTTCTATGGCACATATAAGAAATAAACAGTTTGATTTATTCAGGAACATACTAGTTGTGTTTTCCCTTTCACTAACAATTGGCTGACAGGGGACAATAGTAGATACTGATGGTGTGTACAAAGACTTCTACTATTTTACATAATTATTCATGAGGGCTTATTAAAAGCTTTGCTTTAGAGTAACTTGCCTGCCCTGAAGTATGTAAAGCTCTGGCTTATTAGATATATGAGTTAAATGATCTCTAAGAATTGTAAACTCCTCTTTTTAAATCAGAGATTTGAGTTGAAGATTTCAGTAGGCAGCTGTGGGCTTAATTCAGTCTGAGCCTTTTTGGAAAATGGAGAGTGGATATAGTGGTATTATGAGGTGGCATTGAGTAATAAATGTAGACCCTGGAAAGCTTGGGATGGGGATTATTATTTTTTAAAGGATCATCTCAGTTCTCCCTGACTAATCAAGTTGATGCCTGGCACAGTGGAGGTACCTGATAAACGTCAGTTTAAAAAGGACTGAACAGCAAGATGTACAATCCAGGGATGACAGTGGAGATTGGGTTAGTAACTGGACTCTGAAAACAAGGATCTGACTCAGACCTTCCTGCAGGTGCAGGGAGGCTCTGCAAAGACCTGGCTCTGTGATTGGAATCCATTGCACTACCTTTCAGTAGGGTGTCCGCTTCAAGGACATACTTTATTGAAACCTGTTTTAGTCAAGCTTCATTTTTTAGTTGAGGTTTCCCATTTAGCAGGAAGCGACTACCCTTAGGGGCATACTTCTAAACTCTCTTGAGTCATAAACACCTGAAGAAAAATAGAACTAAAGACTGGCAGGGGCTTCCCAGGTGGCTTGGAGGTAAAGAATCCATCTGTAATGCAGGAGACGTGGCTTCAGTCCCTGGGTTAGGAAGATCCCCTGGAGGAAGAAATGGTAACCTATCCAGTATTCTTGCCTGGGAAGTCCCATGGACAGAGGAGCCTGGTGGGCTACAGTCTAGGAGGTCACAAAGAATTGGGCATCAGCAAACAACAGCAGCAAAACAACTGGAGGCTGGTTTTGATGAGTGTAGGGACAGAGACTATGAGACCTGTAATCATCTGGGAAGGAGTGTGGGTAAGGGGAGGCCTCCAAAGGGGCAAGACGCTTCCCTCCACTCCATGACTGGTGCAAGAGCACCTTCCTTGTAATTTTGCTGAGGACTGTCCTTGACACCGCCTATGTCTTAAATTACAGTCAAATTGAAGGGAGATAGCAAATCTCAAGGTGCGATTAAGAACCTTTTAAAAGGGCAAAGTTCAGAGGGAACAAAAATGGTCTGCACAAAACCATAAACAGTTATGGTCCTTCGGCCTTTTTCATTCATGATTGTTAATCAGCTCCTTGCCCAAGGATGGAAGGTGTGATATTTGTGCACGCGCTAATCAAACTGTGCCAAACGTTAGGCTCACGTGAGACTTACCCCTCTGCAAAGTAAACACGGGCCCTTATTGGTTATCACGTCAACTGCAAAGAATTCTAAGTCAGGTCTTGCGGATCCCAGTGTGCTTAGTCGCTCAGTCGTGTCCGACTCTTTGCGACCCCATGGACTGTAGCCCACCAGGCTCCTCTGTCTTTGGAATTCTCCAGGCAAGAATACTGGGGTGGGTTGCCATGTCCTTTTCCAGGGGACCTTCCCAACCCAGGGATTGAACCTAGGTCTTCTGCATTGCAGGCAGATTCTTTACCATCTGAGCCACTAGGGAAGCCCAGTAAAAGAGATTAAAACCTGAAGAAGTTAGAGTGCATGTTCTTTACCTTGGGGCGACTTCTGTCTGTCTCTCCAGTTTCATATTTCATAGCGTCATAAAGTGAACTATGCAATGCCTCACGTGAATGCGGCTGTCACTGACATTGCCAATAATAACAGCTCCTGAGAGGCTGAAGGTGAGAAGTAGGTACAGTATTGGCATTGTAAGAGGAACATGGGCCGCGGGGCCAGACAGGCCTATTTCTGCAAATATTATCACAGTGTTACTACCTCTTTTCCACTCTGGTTCCTGTCCAGTGCCATGATCTTTGTATATTTTGCAGCTCTTTTGTTTGGTGTAAACAAACTTGGGATTGTTATATCTTCTTGTTGAACTGAACCTTGATCACTATAAAATCTTTCATAAAAAAAAAAACTCTAATGATGATTCTTACTTTAAAATAAATTCTGCTTCTGTCTGAAATGATTGTGACCACATTAGCTTTCTTTCTTTTTGTAGTATAGCTTTTCCTGTCTTTTTACTAACAACTTCTAACTTCCTTTTAATTTTAAGTGTGTTTCATAAACAACGTATCACTGGATTTGTTGTTGTTGTTGTCTTAAATTTAGGCTGACAGTTTTGTGATCGAATTACTGATAGAATGAATCACCAATTTATATTGAATACTAATTATTAATAAAATTGGGCTTATGTTCGTGTGTGTGTGCGCTCAGTCACTCTGTCATGTCCAGCTCTTTGCGACCCCACAGGCAGAAGCCCATGAGGCTCTTCTGTCCGTGAAATTTTCTAGGCAAGGATACTGGAGTGGGTTGCCGTTTCCTCCTCCAGGGTAACTTCCTGACCCAGGGATTGAACCTGTGTCCCTTGCATCTCCTGAATTGGCAGGCGGGGTCTTTCCCACTGTGCCTCCTGGGAAGCCCGTTTTGGCTTATGTTTATACCTTACTCTGTTTTCTACTTGCCCCATGCCCTATTTCTTCGCCCTTTGTTTCTCTCTTTTTTTCTGGATTAACCAAGTATTTAAATAAAAATTACTCCATTTTGTCACCACTTTCTTTTGGAGGAATTACTTCTATCCCTCAAAAGTTTATCTCTTTAACCTCATGCTTCAGACAACATTAAAAGACGGCAAATGCCCTGGGAGGAAAAAGGAAATTTCATGCTTTCTTCTCAGGCCACTCTCAGCCGCCGTGCCTCCCTCGCACTTGGCTCTAGTCTCTAGGGCTCTTCCAGGTTCCAACATGCTTCACCTGTCCCTGTCGCTGTCAAGCCCCCACAGCGCCTCTTTCCCTTGCTGGGGGCTGTTGGCTTAGGCCAAGTCCAGTCCTCAGTCTGTATTCAGGATTGGCCAACACTCTCAAGCTCAGCTGCCCTAAGAAAGACTCTTTACAGTTCTAGCTCATCCAGCCCTCTATGTTTCCCAGCTTGCCAATGTAACTAAAATTATGATTTTGTGTGTGGGGGGGGGAGAGTAATTTATCGTTTGAATTTTTCTAGCCATTTTAGTAGAAGCAATGGCCTATAACTACCTCCCCAGAAACTGAAGTCACCATCATCACTGAAATTACACATTTGAAATGCAGAGACACATACCAGAGGTAAAGTGAGCAGGGCTGGAGTCGGATTGCTTGGTTTGAATTGCTGCTCTGCCGGCAGCCTTTGCTGGGCTCTGGACTGGGGTATCACCACTGCACTTCTATTTCTTCTCTTGTAAACTGGGAATGATGACGGAACTCATAGGTCACTGTGAGGATCCGATCATATGTGTGTGTTTGTGTGCACTCAGTCATGTCCAACTCTGCAATCCCATGGACTACAGCCCATTAGGCTCCTCTTTCCGTGGAATTATAACTAGTCAAGAATACTGGAGTGGATTGCCATTCCCTACTACAGGGGATCTTCCCTGCACTGCACCACCCGGGAAATCCTTTGCTAATGTCATGACTGTCGAATATTTCACATGAAGACTTGTACATAGTAAATAATCAAACTGTTAGCTATTATTTGATATTACTGATTATATTAATTAGGAATCCAGAAATCACTGGTTTTGAATCAGATACCACTTAGGAACAGTGCTAGTTTGAATGATTTGCTTAATCTCTTTATGGATTCATCCTCTCATTGTGAAGCATTGGATTTGTAATTATATCTCATAAGGGCTTAATTTCTAATTTTATAAAGCCTCAGCTTTGAATCATAGGGATGTGAGCTGGGGACAAGGTTACTCATGACCAAGACTCATGTCATGGGTTTGAAGCTGAGCTAAGGTTTTAGAAAGAATTCTAAGTATTGAAGGAATAGCACAATGGGTATTGTTCTCATTCTCATGACATGAAAACAGATTTCTAACAACAGTGTTCCAGGTCAAGTTGCATATTCTAGTTCAACTTTATGTGAGCATGTTGAATATAGATGTCCAAGTTTTAAATAAGCAGCAGAAAATTCCATATTACTTTTAATAATATCATCTTTTTAATACTAACATCTATCAATGCATATTGGAATTTTTCTTTGTTTTCATATATTTATGTTATTTAACCAACGTGGGAAATATATCTTTGATTCTGAGATTATGGCTTTTATTTTTTTTTATTAAAGTGATTCTTGTTTTGCAAAATGATGCCAAATAGTAAAAATAGTTCTGAGTATTTTAAGTGATTTTATTTTGTTAAAATAAAATCCTGGAAAACTTAGTCTCTTAGTTAAAAAAGCAAGTAAGCAAAACTTTTTGCTCATTCATGAAAGCAGAAAGTCTGAGAAGAACTCATTTGGGTATATCATAATTCAGATTCCCCTCAAACTTCATTTTTCTCCTTTCAGCTTCAGATATGTTGTAACACTTGCCAAGTATCTACAAATTCTGGATTTCAATTTTTCATGTATACTTTGGTGGCTCAGATGGTAAAGGATCTGTCTGCAATGAAAGAGACCATGGTTCAGTCCCTGGGTCAGAAAGATCCCCTGGCCAAGGGAATGGCATCCCACTCCAGTATTCTTGCCTGGAGAATCCCATGGACAGAGGAGCCTGATGGGCTACACAGTCCATGGGGTCTCAAAGAGTCAAACAGGACTGAGTGACTAACACTTTCACCGTTACCAAGTATCACATTGTTGACATTTTAATTCTCTTTGTTACAAAAGGAAGAAACTGAGGCATGGAGAGTTTGGGTGAGGTGTTTGAAATCTACTCCCAATTCTATGAATTCCTAATCTCTTCCAGGCAGGTGGAAAAGCTGTCTGGTCTCCTTTCCGGTCTCCAGTCAGGGTAAACATCAGAGAAAGTAATAATTCTCTTCCTCTACCCTGGGTATTACTCACCTACCCCAGAAGCTGTATCACAAAATTGCCCTGTTCCTTGGTGACTTCTGAATCCAAACCAACTCCTATTCCATCTCTTGGCCTGCAGGAGACTGGCTGCCCTCCCGCCTCTCTGGAGGCCGCCAATCAAAAATGTGGATTCCAGCACATAGTTGGTACCCATGTTTCCAAGAGGTGCACAGAAGACATTTTGTCAGGCTTGCCCTGCACCTCAATGCCCTTCTATTTTTTTTCTGTCATCAGCACAGACTGTTCATCTGGTTTGTGCATACTTTGTGGTTTTTTTCTCCCGTAGAACTTGGAGCCTTGGTAATAAAGTCAGTTTTCAAGGAAGCAGTGGATTGAATGTGACTCTTTCAATGAAGCTCAGAATCACAGCACTTACTTGTCTCTCGATGTTGACAGTCGCATTTTTCTGAAAGGACTCTGGCTTGCCTATGTTGTATTTATGTGGGCCTCACACGATGACATGGTTTTGATCATTGGAAGTCAACTACCACATACGAGGTCCTAGAAGGTTCGCTTCTTAGCACTGTATGAACTTAGCATTGTTGATTTTTAAACGGGAATGTCAACATGTATTTGGTTCAATTCCTTGTCACTGGGCTATTATTAACCCTACCTGGTTGATGAGCCAACTGAGGTTAACCAAGATTAAAATTCCCCAAAATAAGTGACAGGGGAAAAGGAAGTGAAGCTCCCTTGTTTTCGAATTCTTTAAGAAATGTCCTTTTCTCAAAGGAAATATTATGGGAAAATCTAACTTTTAAACCCATTAAAGCAATTGGCATGCCATTATTTCAGAAGTTCTACTTGTTTATGTTTATTTTACTATCAATAAAGGAAAAAATCATGAGGCAGTTTTGATGAAATAAATAAGCAAATTTGCCAATCTGAAGTGATAATTTATTTCATACTGGCATCAGCACTCCGTTTACTTTTGGTTTTTGTTTCTTGTTTGAGTTTTGTAGTCTCAGGTAAGCCTCCACTCACATGTGGACAGAGATGTAAAAGTAGTGAGAACCAAAATGCTGTACATTCTCTGGTTAAATTGACTAAGCAGCTGTGAAGAGCACTGAGTCTTTTCTACTCAAGTTGAAGCACTACGCGTATCTACCTACTGCTCATATTCCTTATTATAAACACAAATGTCAGAGGATCCAACACCTATAAGCACTAAAATTAAAAAAGGTGATGCTCTGGTGTTTTGTGTAACTTTTGACTGGGCCACCTACACCACACCGTGTTGAAAGTCTGCTCTGAGTACACAGAGCCCTGCCGAACAGTTAACTGAACACAGTGTGTGTGTGTGTGCTCATTTGTGCCGTTTTCTGTGAGCAGATGTGTACAGGGCTGAATTCCAAGAAAAAGGAATTCTAAGTTAGAAAAAAAAAATCTTTCTAAATAATGATATAATTCCATGAAGTTTAGCTGTATGTGCAGAAATGGGATAAGAATCTCTAAGTTTTACACAAAAACTAGTTAACTTAGCCTAAGAGATCACATTAGAGGGTCTCTGAGGTCTTAAAATGTAACGAACATATTTAAGTGTGCTTCCTGTGATAGTTTTTTTTTTTAATAGTGTTTATTGGGTTGGCCAAAGAGTTTGTTTGGGTTTTTCTGTTATACTTTGTGGAAAAACCCAAATAAACTCTTTGGCCAACCTGATATACTATGAATATTTGAATTGAAAATTGTGAAACTTCTAAAACACCCTGGGGAATTGTTTCCTATGGTGTGTACCTCTCTAGATTCTGGCTCTTGTCTGCTGCCCCATCTATACCTTCTATAATAATCCCCTCTCTGTACCTTCAGCAAAGTGCTTTCCCATTGAAAGATCTTTGTATTAGCTGTTGCTTTCTCTACACTCCTTCATCTATGTCTACTTCCCTCTTAATCTTAAGATCTCCACTCAAAGATCACTTCTGTAGTGGGAGAAGACCTCCGCCAGAGGGATTATCTCTTCTAAAGCGCCCTCCTTCCTTCAGCCACATCCTATCACATCACCTGGTAGACCCTAAGACATATCGAGGGCCTTTACTTTTTACGATTGTGTTCCCTTCCTTCCTCAACTAGGAAGAACACGCTGCAAGGACAGAGGCTCTATGACCTGAATATATCTGGATAATCCTGATTTATACATAGCTGTTGTTCTGACTCTTATTTTTCTCTAAAATATGTCATTTTGGACAATAAATTAAATAGTCTCTTAAGTCGGGTTTGTCTAATCTAAAGTCTCACCCCCTAGTCCTAATTTTGCGCATGGGACAGGATAAATGTTTAGTGAGATTTTGCTGATAGTCACATGTCCTGGATTGGAAATCATGAGTCCAGTCCCAGGTCCAATCAGGTAGTGATCCTAATACCCCTAATGATCAGAAAAGCAGGTTTTAGCAGGCAACATCCTCAAATAGTTTCCATGATCTTGCTTTCTACCATATCAGGTAGATAACCAAGTACTTTTAGGCAAAGTAGTTCTATTTTCAGAGGTTTACATGTAACTTCAAAGTTAATTAACACTTTGAAGCATCCACTGACACAGGAGCAGTTTAACTTAAGGAAGAATTCTCAGAGTCAGGGAGACCACATGAGGCAGTGAGTGCCTGCTGCCGGAACTGCTCAGTGAGCTTCCCAGGGAAGCGTATTCCCGTGGAGGGAATGCTAGGCTCTATGTTCTAATCTTGAACCGTCAAGTAAGAACTGTGACACTATCTCCCTGAGACCAAGGCTTCTCGTGTGACATATTATTATATATAAAGCAAATAACTAATAAGGACCTACTGTGTAGCATGGGGTACTCTACTCAATAGTCTGTAATAGCCTATTTGGGAAGATAATCTAAAAAAGAATGCATACTAAGTCATTCAGTTGTGTCCAACTCTTTGCAACCCTATGGAGTATAGCCCACCAGGGTCCTCTGTCCATGGAATTCTCCAGGCAAGAATACTGGAGTGGGTCACCATTTCCTTCTCCAGGGAATCTTCCCAACCCAGGAATCAAACTCGCATCCTTGCGTCTCCTGCGTTGGCAGGCAGGTTCTTTACTATTAATGCCACCTAGGAAGCCCAAAGAAGAATGGATATATGTATATACGTAACTGATTCACTTTGCTGCAGACCTGAAACTAATACATTATAAATCAACTTAACTGCAATAAAACATTTTTAAAATGATAATTAAAAAAAGACTTCTCATGTATAAAATGTAGAATATGATTTTGGTTCTTCCTATCAGATTCTCCCATTTTCTCTGTCTCTTTTAAGTTTGCTATTAATTAAAGGAGTTGATACATTATTTTATTATAAAGTACAAGTGACAAAACTGTTTGTTGGCATATGAATAAGAAGGCAGTCCAGCATAAAATAATTCATCCCGGATGGTTGCCTGGATTTCCATTCCAGGAGTGGAGGGGTTGGGCAAACTATGTGAGGAGCTCAGGTGAACTGTTCAAGAGTCCTTTAGACAGAGCTAAGTCTGTTCCTGTCTTTTATGTCTCAATTTTGGGCTTTGTAAAATGGTTGTGATGAGTTGTTTTGCTTCCGTTCCAAGATCAAAAGAGGATTCCATTTGAGAGTGCTGCTTGTGGTTGAGGAAGTACTATAGGGATATGAAAGTCTTGAGGTATTGCACAAAATCTAGGTGGGGGGCTCTTGCATGTCTAGATGGAAGTGAGAAACATTCAGGGGTGAATGAATTTCCCTTCCTCCAAGGTGATGAGGTTGAAGGCACAGTTGTTCCTATAGATGTAAGAGCCTTGAAAGGTGAGAGCGTAAGAATGATCCTAGATGTCCATGATGGGGATAAAAGCAGAGTGGAAAGGAAAATGGTATTTTTTAGCACTTATTTGGTGCAAGGTTGTCTTACATAGTGATCTCATTTATCTTAAGTTTCATACAGAGCCAATGAAGGAGATGCTGTAATATTATTCTTATATTCCAAGTGGAGAAACTAAGGCTCAAAGAGCTTAAATAACTCGCCCTGGATACTGTAGGTCCTGGGCAGCTGGCTGGAATCCTAATAAGCAGAGACAGAAGTAAAAACTGGAAGTATGTGAATACTCCACAAGACCAACCCTCCTCCAATTTAGTGGTATAAACAGTAGCAAGCTCTCCCTTTTCTTACTCCTCGACATCATGATTTTCTCACCCTCACCTCTCAGTTCCACTCAACTTCAGTTCCACTTATAAGGACAGCAAGAGAAGTACAAGGAATTGTGTCCATTCATCTGTATCCATGTCTTGTGTGCCATCTACAAAGCTTGTTTACTTGTTTAGTGATGAAAGTAACCTTAAACCTAGTCCCAGCCAACATTCTCAGAAATCCTGGGACTCAACCCAGACCTCTGTGGTTTTGCTTAGGCATAAGGGCACACCGGTTGTAAGTGGCAGAACCAGAATTTTAACTCACTTCTCTCTAACCCATGCTCAACCTGTTCCACCTTCAGTTCCCTTGGCTATACACAAAAGGATAAACTGTACTTCATAGAAGATTCTTTTTCTGAACCATAAAAGGATAGTTATGGGGAGTTTCAACTCCTTAAAATTCATTCAGACCCATAGGAGTTAACATCATATTAGTAGATAATGTATTTGCTTATCTGCTTCCAAAGAAATGAGTCTAAATTAAATACAAATGATGACTGTTCTATAAATATTGTCTTTTTTTTAATTGGCAAAGGAGATGGAATTGATGACTACCTAGTTCTTTTATCATCAAGGTCTATTTTATTTTCATGATGACCTCAGAGTACCCAGGGCATTTATGACCTTATTCATATGGGCTCCCTGCCCAGAAGCACAAGGGAATGAATCTTTCCCTAAAATGAATAATTGTGATGACTCTCAAGCACCTCACTGCCCCCTAAAACAATTTAAATATTTTATTGCTATTAATAAATATACCTTTTTATGTACATCTATGTTTCATTTATTTTCTGCCTCTAAAGAACTTCACAAAGAGTTTCTTCCCATAGCATCTCCAAGAGTGAAAAAAAAATTCTCAAAGTGTTGCTTCTAGAATTATCACTGTGGTGTGGTGGGAAGCACATGTATTTGAGGATGTAACAGACTCAGGGCTAAAGGTCACGCTTGAAGTTCCAGCAAACTGTGTGTCCTTGGGCATATAGCTTAACCTTTCAGAACTTTGGTGACCTCATCTATAAAATCCATATCATTGTGCCCACCTCTCTGGGTGCAGGAAGCTGTATGATACTGTCTGGGTTTTGTGATGGGCTTCCTCATTGCTCAGTTGGTAAAGAATCCACCTGCAATGCAAGATACCCCAATTTGATTCCTGAGTTGGGAAGATCTGCTGAAGAAGGAATGTTACCCACTCCAATATTCTTGGGCTTCCCTTGTGGCTCAGCTGGTAAAGAATCTGCCTGCAATGTGGGAGACCTGGGTTTGATCCCTGGGTTGGGAAGATCCCCTGGAGAAGGAAAAGGCTACTCCAGTATTCTGGCCTGGAGAATTTCATGTACTCTATAGTCCATGGGGTCACAAAGAGTCAGACACGACTGAGAGACTTTCACTTTCACTTTCTTTTTGTGATGGTTCAGTAAGTCTTATTTTCATTCCCTTACACCTTCACAGGCTCCTGACTGATCTGATCTGGCACATTTTCCTATATTGGTAGTCATCACCATGATTAAGTCAAATATTTATGTTATTTAGCTAAATGAAATTGATTTTAATCAATTTTAAAGAAAATTTTACTTGTATTGTACAATAATACATCTTCATTTACAAGCATGTCCAGCCTGCAGGGGCATGTATATGATGAAAAATAAGTCCCTTCTCATCTACCCTGAATACCTATGTGCCACTTCTTAGAAGTGTAACAATTTAATGCACAAATTTCAATAAAATTACAACATATATACATATATAAATATGGGTATAATATTATTTTAAAATCACTTACTATGGCTTCTCTCCATTTTTTCACTTAATTTATCTGACTTATTTATTAGCATCAATTTACTTCATTCTGTTGAATAGACTCATAATATACCATAAGATAATCATACAGAATAATATTTTTAAACATAAATTAGCAGCAATGTTTAATATTTATTTTTGAGGCAAGCATGTGGTTTTTGAAACAAATTTTGGTTCCAATTCTGGATCTGCCTCCAGCACAGTAAACTTGGACTTTCTAAGCTTCTATGTTCCCATCAGGACAAGACTAACTGGCTCAAAGTATCATAAAGATTACATAGATAATGCCAAAGATGACCTAGTATACCACCAACTTACATAACTTGCATAAGTTTCCAGTATATGTTAATGGTAACCTCGTAACTTCTAATTGAAGGGCATTCCTTGTGAGTTGATGACTTTGAGAAACGACTGTTAGCAGGACTTTGCAGGATGTTGTGGTTATCTCTGTTGATGTGTTTTGGCGACCAATAGGGGGAGGCTGGGTAAACCACAGGTCTTGACCGCTCTAAAGAAATCTGCAGACGACAACATTTTGAGGTCATCTCTCAAGCCGTATTTTTCATTGTGTGCAATTAACTTGTTCCCTCCCTAAGGATAAAAGGGGGGTGTATCTTTTCACATAACTTTCACCTTACTGAAACGGAGAAATATTGTAGTAGAGATATGGCCTTGATTATGGTGGTGGTGGAGAAAGAAGAAATCTTAGTGGGAGAAGGTAATATTTACTGAATATCTGTGTTTGGGACTTTACTTGAATTATCTGATTTAAGATACACACTATGAGGTAGGTAGTATAATTTTCAGCACACTACCTAGATTTGGGGTGTATGTTTCCATGTGTGTAAGACAGCGATCTTTGCAGGAAGATCTTAGAGCTTAGGTGTAAGGTTTTATTGAGATCATATGTGCAAAGGGTTTAAGGTGTAAGGTTTTATTGAGATCATACATGCAAAGGGTTTAGAATGAGATTCAGTGTATGGAGAGCATCTAAAGAGAAAACTGAGGGTCAGTGGGGTTTTGAGATGCCTTCAAGGGAACCTGTGGTCTAGACATTGCAGTCGACTTTACTGCTGCTTCTCTATGCTTGTCATGAAAGTGAGTCAAATGACTCACTGCCTTTATAGAGAAAAGAAATTCGATTTAGGAAAGCAGAGTGACTCAAGTGTATCTGGTATTAGGACATTTCAATATCCTTCCAAGCTCTCTGTTTGGGGATGTTCTCCACTACCATCAGCAATGCAGTTCCTGGGTTTTGAATCAGATGCATGCTTGCATTTTCCACTTTCACTTAGAGGATCGGGAGGCTGGAGAGTGTAGGAATCCAGGGCCAAAGTTCCAGTGTTCCCCCTATGTTCCTTTGGACTAGTTACCATCATGCCTCAATTCCCTCATCATCTATAAAATTAAGACATTTTTGTAACCCCTTATTTCCCTATCAGGTTTACTCAGCTTTGTCTGTTTCTTACCTCTTATCCAATGAGAGTGGTTATTGCTGTTTAGTCGCTAAGTCATGTCTGACTCTTTTGCCACCCTATGGACTGTAGCCCATCAGGCTACTCTATCCATGGGATTTCCCAGGCAAGAATACTGGAGTGGGTTGCCATTTCCTTCTCCAAGGGGTCTTCCTGACCCAGGGATTGAACCTTCATCTCATGCATTGGCAGGCAGATTCCTTACCACTGAGCCACCAGGGAAGCCCATCCAGTGAGAGCTAAAAACCTATAAACCCATCTTCTCCCACTGCTCATTTGCCAGTGATCTTCAGTAGTCATTGAGATGATTTATATTTTCAGGTTAACCTGAGCAAAGATATAATGGGAGATAGTTGAGATTCCTTCTCTGATCCATTGACCTGGGACCTAATGAAGGGGCCAAGCCCTCTTGTAATGAGTTGTCTCTGAGCAGTCTGTCCCAGTGACATCAACATCACTTTTTTTTTGGGTGCTATGATGAGCCATCTTTAAATGGCTCACACCTGTTGTTACTATATGGGTAGTTAAGGCTCAGATGCTTTGACATCAAAACAAGAATGGTTGCTGGGAGACAGAACAAAGATGTAGAGTTCATGGACACTTGTGTCAGTACTACAGAATGCTCAGCAGCATGTCAACTCAAATACTCGATAGGCATGTTGGGGAGACAAAAGAAATACAGATATTAAATGCATCTAACAGGGAGTTTCAGACTCCTACAGTCAAAGGAGGTTGAAATAATGTTCAACCACTTCAGTTGCCATATGCAATGAGCTGCTTTACCCTTACTCTAGCACAGATGTGTCAAACTCCTGTTGTAACATCCCCTGGGATGGAAACCTCACTTCCTCACAAGTCTCCTGAAGTCTAGACAATTCTATGATCTTATATCCCTATACCAAACTGAAGTCTTTATGACCTTTATAACAACAATCTCTGTTGTATCTCCATTGGCATAGAGCCTAAACCCAGTCATTCTTCCACATGGCAGCTCTCAATTCTTCCCAACTTTTTCTTTATCCTAAGACATTTCCCCCTGATATAAACACGTTCTTCTACTATTTCTCAAAGGATATGATCTCAAATCTTGTCCTAGTTATGACAGAGACCATGGTTGATTAGGGAGGTTAAATCCTGTACATCTGTTCATTAATTCAACCTGTCGTTAAACATAAATATCTTACATGCCTGCTGAAAGCAAGGCATTCTGAATGATGTAGAGATGAATCACATCTGATCCCTTTCTTCAAGTTGTCTCAACTTTGTCAGTTTTTGCTTGCTGTGAGACTTTAGATGAGTTGTTTAACCTTTCTGAATCTCAGTTTTCTCACCACTAGAATGTGGATCAATTGAACAGCCTCATAGGATCGATGTGAGAATCAAATACAAAAATTTTTGTGACACTCTGAGCAAACTGATTTACCATAAGGACACAGGGCATCCTGGTTAGAGAAGAGAGGAAGATCGCAAACCAACTAACCATCCATTGTAGATAGAAAAGGATCCATATCACAAAAGAATCACTAACCATGCACTAGATTGAAAGACTGAATGTTAAGTGCAGTCTTCTTGGTATTGTTAGATACCAGAAAAAGGAGAAGTTCCTAAGTGCTAGTCCAAATTAGGAATTGTTATGTGAACGTCCAAGCAGACAAAATTAACCCACCACAGAGATAGTGATGACTCTAAGGGAGAAAGGCAGACACTTTTACTGTACAAAAATCTAAGTGAGAAATGACTGCATTCAAAATTCTTTCTGTGAAGCAAATCAAAGAAAAATACTTTTGGAAGTTGGCCTAAAAATGCACAAGTGTGTATCTGTCTCTGTCTACATGCCCTTGGACATGTGCGTTTTCAGTGGCATTCATGTTATATGTTCCCTGCTTCCCATGACATAATAGCCAATGGCATGGCAAGCGCTCCACAGACTATATAGGGCAACTGGTGGTCTCCTCATTGGAATGCCCCCGACTCTGGGATGAAATCCTAGTCAGGGGGCTTCTGATTGGATTTTTATCCATGGCAGAGGCCAGAGCTTGCTCCAGGGAGATGGAAAGTTATAGGCAGATGATTAGATCACATGCTTTCCAAAATGGAACACTTTTGAGAGTACAAAAAAATGACTTTAATAATTGTTCCAGGACAAAGGGTGGATACTAAGACTTTCCCAGATAAACAGGGATGTGTGGCTTAAGAAATGAGATTTAGGGTCAGTATAGACCAGATTTCTCTTTCATCTCTGCCCCCAATTAGCTGTATCACTTTGGGCAAATCATGACATGTCTCTAAGACTCTTTATTTGTGAAACAGAGTCAGTAATACCCATTTCAAAGTTGCGTAGGAAGGATTGGAAAACATACTGTGTATAGAAGTACCCACTTCAGTCGTGACATCTTGAAGCCTGTGAGATGTGTTGGTGTTCTTTTGGCCCTTGGTTATGTTGGTCTTTTCTCACCTCTCTGCCTTCTCTTCCTTCCTTCCTGCCACCCTGCTCTTCTCAAGTCTTCAGGTAGCAAAGCTAAGGACAAGAATTGGCACACCCATCTATGCAGAATCCATCAGAGCTATCATTATGATGATTATGATCTACAGGCTCAGGTGCAGACTGAGGCCAGAAAAGAAGGGAGATTTTTGAAGTGTCTACTTAATGCCTGCACCACATGGCTTGCAGGGATGGATCCTGAGCCCCCAACATTGGAAGCACAGAGTCCTAACCGCTGGCCTGCCAGGGAATTCCCAAGAAGGGAGGTTTTCTAAGGAGGTCAGCTATAGGTCAGGACATTTGATTCATTGGAAAGTGGACATCTGTATAACATAGATAATGAAAAATAAGAAGGAGTATATAAACATAGAATATTGGAATTTATTCAACCATCCACCCATTCATTCAAAAATATTGAGTGCTTCTTGAGTCTCTGACCCTGTGCTCGGCATGGCAAACATGGTGGGAACATAAGACAGATTCTATGCTTGTGAAATTACTACTCTAAACTTTCAAGAATCCTGAGAAACCCTAAACTGTTCTATGAATCTCAACAAGGAAGAAAACAGTGATATTTTAGCAAGTTTACTTAAAGTATTTTCTTATTACTGAATTTTTACATTTACTGGCAAAATCATAGGTGCACATGTACACCTGAAACTGATACTGTGTGCTCTGCTGCTGCTGCTGCTGCTGCTGCTGCTGCATCGCTCCAGTCGTGTCTGACTCTGTGCGACCCCATAGATGGCAGCCCATCAGGCTCCCCCATCCCTGGGATCCTCCAGGCAAGAACACTGGAGTGGGTTGCCATTTCCTTCTCCAATGCATGAAAGTGAAAAGTAAAAGTGAAGTCGCTCAGTCGTATCCGACTCTTAGCGACCCCATGGACTGCAGCCCACCAGGCTCCTCCGTCCATGGGGTTTGCATGTCCAGCTCTTTGAGACCCCACAGACTATAGCCTACCAGGCTTCTCTGTCCATGGAATTTCCCAGGCAAGAATACTGGAGTGGGCTGCTACTTCCTCCTCTAGGGGATCTTCCCAATCCAGGGATCAAATCTGCATCTCCTGCATTGGCAGGTGGATTCTTTACCACTGAGCCACCTGGGAATCCCCTTCTCATATTGCAAATCTCATATTATAGATACATATGTATCAGCATTTCACTCTGTTCTCTGGTATAGAGATTCCATAACAAAAAGTTGTTATCGTTAATTATCATCAGCGAAAGTCATAATCTCTAATCCAGGAGTTGGGAAATATAGTGTTTTTGTAAATAAAGTTTTATTGGAACACAGCCACAGCATCTTGTGTATGAATGATCTGTGGCTGCTTTTTGCAACTGAGTTTAATTGGGACAGAGGTCCTCATAAGCATCTGGCTGTCTAAGAGAAAGTTTCCTGACCCCTACTCAAATGATGATCCAAAAAACACATTTGTATATTAAAAGCTCTGAGAAGTGTTGTAGTGAAGATTAACCCAGAACTTTTGGACTGGGCATTTCCTAAAATGATCATCAATGATTCCCATTCCCTGGTGTCCCAGTCCTTGTAGAATCTTCTCTCTTTGAGTATAAGCTGGATTTTTTATTTGCTTTTAATGATAATATGCTTTTGCTGATGAGATGTCACTTTAAAGATTAGGTTATAAGAGAAAACGTGATTCTGTCTCTGGTTCTCTCTTGCTTAGGATCACTGTCCATGTCAAATACACTTGGGAAGTCTCTGGTGAAGCCCACGTGGTGAAGATCTGAGACCTACAAACAACTACATAAGCACACTTGGAAATACACCTTTTGATGCTGCCGACAGCCACGTAAGTGAACTTGGAAATAAATTTGTTCTCTGTCTCATTTGAGCCTCGAGGTGATTGTAGCTATGACTGATTATCCCAAGGCTTCTTCATGGGAAACTGAGCCAGAGGCATCCTGCTAGGCAGACACCATATTCCTGGCCCCCTGAGACAAGTGAGGCAATAAGTTCCTGTGGTCTTCAGTTGATAAGCATTGGAGTAGTTTGTTATACCATAAAAGATGATACAACTTCTTAAAGTATTTAGCCATTGAAAACACTCTGTTTTCTCTCTTTTCAGCTCTTTCCCATGAATCATTTATTGCCTTCTCTCAGGATGCCAACCATCCAGAGAATGCCATTTGGGAAATGATAATATAAGATATTAAATAATGGAATCTTCCAAATATTCTGAACTAAATAAAAATAAAGATAAATTTTGTCTCCATCCTAGACTTGGATTAAAACCTCAAAGGGTTTGGTTTTAACGGCTTTTATTTGATATGGTACTAACATGTAATCTTTACAAAAAGGATGATTATTCAGATCAAGTTTCCCACACCACCATAAAAAAGAAATACAGTTATGGAAAATCATCAGAAATAACAACTGCTTCAGAAAAGAGTTTACCATTTGCTGCCCTCTAAACTGTGTTTTCCTTGTTCTAGGAAAGACAGAGATGCTGTGCAATAGAGACACATGTTGCTAAGTACTGAGCACTGATATTTTCCCTGCGTCCTCACCTGCAGACATAGAACTGAACATCATTATTGTTTATGAGCTCCGGGGAAATGTCTTGGTTGTCCTGGAACCTGCTTTGCCTTCTGATTTAGCCCTCAACCGACTTATTGTTTCATGATGTCAGTTTTGCTGACTCATTAAACATGTGGGTTAGTGATGTATTTTTCCCTCATAAATGACCATAAAGCCTTTTCAATTGAGCTGGATCAACAACAGAAGAGACAAGAGCTCAGAATAAATGATTCTGGAGAGCTTAGATACTCAATCTATCTTTCATTGCCAGTAGCAGTTGAGCAAAATGCTCATCAATTCAATGATGTCTCTATAATAAGCTTGTTTTTAGTATCTATTTTGAGGCTTCCCTTGTGGCTCAGCTGGTAAAGAATCTGCCTGCAATGCAGGAGATGTGGGTTCGATCCCTGGGTTGGGAAGATCCCCTGGAAAGGGAAAGGCTACCCACTCCAGCATTCTGGCCTGGAGAATTCCATGGACTGTATAGTCGATGGGCTCTCAAAGAGTCAGACATGACTGAGTGACTTTCACTTTCACTTTCACTTTCACTAGTGTCTATTTTGTGCTCAGGGCTGGGATTGCACAAGAGCTTGCTTTTCTCTCAGTGAAGAATTTAAGCCCTTTGCTAAGTGGAACCCATGGTGACTCAAAAGAATGTGCACTTGGGAATTAGACAAAACGGAGTTAGAATTCTAACTTCACCACTGGCTGGCTGTTTGGGCAAGATACTTTGTTTCCCCATCTATCAAGGTGTAAAACCATGATTTTTAAAATTATGAAATATATGTGAAGTATAACCAAACATAAAAATTTGCTTTTTCTATAAAAAATTAGCTTTTTCTATAAAAGACCTTTTGCTGTCCCCCTGAAACTATCACAACATCATTAATCAACTATACTCCTACATAAAATGAAAGTTTTTTTTTTTTTAAATAGGCAAATCCATAGTGACAGAAAGTAGATCAGGAGTTGTCAGGACCTGGTTGAGGGGGTGGGAAAGGTGATTGCCACTGGGTATGGGGTTCTTTTTGAAAGACGCAAATATTATAGAGTTATAATAGATAGTGGTGATGATTTCACCATTTGTAAAATACTAAAAACCATTGAATTATATACTTTAAAAGGGTGTATTTGATATTTGAATTCTATCTCAATATACAAATTATAAATAAAAAACAAAGACAAAATAGTAAATACATTACACTTTGTGGTCATTACCTCTCTGTCACACAAGTACTCTATTTGGCAAATGTAGTGCAAAAGCAGCCATCCCTTAAAAGTGATCATTCCTTTCCTTACTTCACTCTCTTACGAGACTTACATTTCACAGGGAAACACCGTGAGGTCCTTTTTCTACACTGCCTTCTGGATGAGCGGAGCTACTGTTCTGTTTGTGTGTCAGTACTGCTTACTTAGCTCGTTATCTTTTGAATCCTTATTGTGTAGCTGCTTTTTACCTCTGATTTACATGTGCTCCCTTTGACTCGAAGGTTAGGAAGCTTCAGCATTTTCCATAAATGACTAAGACACTCAGTAGTTAATAAAAATCCTAACTCATAGGATCTTAACTAGCTGAGGGATTACTGGGAAGCAGTATAGATCTCAAGCAGGGGTCAGTTAACTCAGGCTCTTGGACCAGGTCTGGTCCATTGCCAGTTTCTGGAAGTGAAATTTTATTGGAATACAGCCGTTTGTTTATGTATTGTCTGCAACCACTTTCCTGATACAATGGAGTGGAGTATTTGTGACAGAGACCATATGGCCCACCAAGCCTGAAGCATTTACTATCTGGCCTTGTATAGAAAATATTTGATAAGCCCTAATCTAAAGAGTTGATCTCTGGAGGCAACTTTAGGGGCTAGACTCCTGAAGGGCTGACCTGATAAATATTATTGTGGAAGTAAATTAGACTTGAGAAAACAATAAACATCAGAATGTGGGAAAAAACAGCCTGAAAGGTCTAGAACTAGGATGCATTTTAATGAGATTAGTAAAGGTAGCTGGGAGAAAATAGGCATGAATTCAGGTATTTCGTGTGTAAAGACATAGATTCCTTTCACAGCTCTGTCACTTTCAAGCCTATGACCTTGAACAAAATACGCTGCTCTTAAAGAACTGGTTCCCAAACCTGTAGAATAAGGATGGTGGTTAGTCCTTTGTCAGAGAATTTTTGTAAGAGTTAATGAGATAGAGTATTCTATAAACTTAATGCTTTATACAAATGTCATTGTTACATTGTTATAACTCACAATAGGTATTGGAAATATGTTTGCTGAGTTAATTAATTCCTTACTTGAAAAGAAGTACATCTCTAAGGTTATTGGCAAATTTCTACAATTCTACGTCACATTATATGTTATTTTAATAGTCAAGTATGGGTTAAATTCATCCTTGCCCAGTGTATTCCAATTACATTTTGTTTTCAACTCAAATGATATTTTAGAGTTTAAGGTGAACATCCAACGTGGACACTTTCAAATCCTTGTAGACGATGTTCCATGTGTAAAATGATAAAAGCCATGAAATGCCATTGGATCCCGTCCGTACTGATCAATGGCAAGATCAAGCATTCTTGACTCTTCTTTAGGGACCATTCCATCACTGGGCCTGGAATGACCAGCCTGTCTCTGAACCACTGGAACCATATTGGATAAAAACCTTTTCCATTCTTCCTTCAGCCTAGGGTCATTGATACCTTGGCAGTTTAGGTAAGTCTTCTTGTGTTCCTATCCTGTGAGTCTTCAGGCCTTGTTTCAGACTCACCATGCCCATTGGTTTGTAGGCATCTATAAATGATATCTTTGGGAAGGTGCAGGAAGAATCCAGGGGCTTTTACAACCAGGATGAGAGGGGAGGAAGAGTGAGACAGTTAAGATGATGATAGAGAAAGAGGTCTTCCTTGAGGAGGGAAAAAGGGGGCGAATTTAAATGAAAAATTATTATTCTGGGAAGATGCTGGCAGGATTCCCAGATTCCCCTTTGTGTGAATGGCATTTGGTTCAATTAGGTTTCCAGGCTGGGACACGCTCCAGCTGTGACTGGTGCTGCCATGTCAGTGATTTACTCTCTGCCACTTTTAATCCACACATTTCAGGGCTGGTGACAAGACATCCTGGCACCTCATTTGCAGTGACTGGTGTCATTCTGACATCAAAATGCCAAAAAGTAGAAAGTGCCGATAGGGAAAATGCCTTGCAAGTGTGGGCCACAGAGGGAGTTTGGGTGCCCAGGGGAAGAACCTTAGGAAGACCTAAGGCCTGTGCCCAGATTCCAAAGCCAGCCCTCATTCTCTCCTCTGCTTCACATACTTTTATTTCAGATACTGTGTATAGACAGATATTCTCCCCATTTTACAGATGAAGAAAATGAGCTGAGATGAAGGACTTGTGTACAGTTATTCAGGTAGCAAGTATTACCTGTGTAGAGAACAGAGGTTGCTGCTGCTGCTGCTGCTGCTAAGTCGCTTCAGTTGTGTCCGACTCTGTGCAACCCCATAGACAGCAGCCCACCAGGCTCTGCCATCCCTGGGATTAGTTTGTCCATATTCTTTCCATTTTAAAGGGCTGTTCTTATAAGCTCTGGCTGGACCTTTTAGTGCCAGAAGTGTCTATTGCTTCCTTCTCTTCCTATTCCCTCCGTCCCTCCCTTCCTCCTTCCTTTACTTCTTTCCTTCCTTCCTTTATAGAGCTTAGAATTGGAGTTCAGTCAATCAATCAGTCCATGCCAACAAAGCAACTTTCTCTTCCTGCTGGCAGAATTGAGAGTGGTTGTGAATAAAGGCATGGTGGTCCCCTTACCACCAAATCCAGTGCCAAGCCAACTCCATCAGAGTTCCTCATCTAACTGATACATGTGAGTTAATTTCTGAAGGAGAATGATTAACTTTTTCTGTAAAGGTTAGATAGTCCACATACTTGGGCTCTGTCCCAGCTCTGCAGCTCCAGTGTAAAAGCAGGCACGGACTGTCTGTAAACAGATGAGCAGGGCTGTGTTCCAGTATAAAATCTTATTTACGAATATAAGCAGCAGACCAGCTTTGGGCTGCAGTCTGCTTATCTTTGTAAAAGACTGCCTTCAGCTTTAAGGGGCTGAGCTGGGATTTCTCTGCAGTCTACATCAGATAGGATGAAAACAAGGAGACTGCCTGGGGAAAATGTCTGATTGGCAGAAAGTGCCTCCAGAGAGCTCCAGCTTCCCTGATTTTTGTATAATGAGGTGAAAGAGGGTGATCACTGGTGACCAGAACAGCCAGACCCAAGAGCACCTGCTCCTATGAGCCTAAATATGAGAGGGCAATTGATGGACCTCAGTCCTGAGGGCCAGCACTGGGGTTGAACTTGAATATTTCTAGAGACACTGAAGAAAAGATAAAATAAGGAAGAGGTGGTGGAGGGATTTAGGGACCTGTGTAGGGACAGAAGTCAAGCATTTTAAGCATCTGCTCTGGCATCAAACTGACTTTGAAAGATGGCAGGTACTTCTTTCGTCCTGTGTTCTAAGCAGCCAGGGCACACACTCCATCTATCCAACCATCCACTCCCTCACTGACTCATTCATTACACATTCACACCAATCACATTAATTACTTACTATGTGTCAAAGACTCGCATTGCAGGTCTCCGCCCTTGAGAAGCTTAGAATCTAACCGCACGGGCCTGGCAAGTGACTAACAAGTGCAGTGACATCTTGTGGATTTCAGGATAGAAGTTTATATAAGGTACACAAAAGAGGCACAGATAAATGAGTGTGTATCAGTCTCAGGTCAGAATATGGGCATACCTCCTTTTAATGATGAGCTTCTCAGATACTGCATTTTTTACACACAGAAGGTTTGTGGCAACCCTGCATCCAGCATATATATCTGTTGGTACCATTTTCTCACCAGCATTTGCTCACTCCATGTCTCTGTATCACATTTTGGTATTTATCACAATATATCAAACTTTTCCTCATTATTACATTTGTTATCGTGAACTGTGATCATTGATCTTTGATGTTACTTTGGCAAAAAGGTTATGACCCACTGAAGGTTCAAATGATGGTTGGCAAATTTTAGCAATGAATGATCTTCTATTTAAGATATGTACATTGTTCTTTTAGACATAATGCTACTGCATACTCAATAGACTATGTGCTAAGTCGCTACATTCGTGTCTGTCTCTTTGCAACCTTATGGACTGTAGCCTGCCAGGCTCCTTTGTTCATGGGATTCTCCAGACAAGAATACTGGAGTTGGTTGCCATTTCCTTCTCCAGAGGATCTTCCAGAGCCAGGGATTGAACCTGCGTCTCTGCATCTCCTGCATTACAGGGAAACCCAATTTGTCATGAGGAACCAATAAAAAAAAATTCACTTTGGGGCTTTTGCTAGGTACAGTTTAGTAAGTATCAACACATTTTTATTATCAATGTTAATAATTATCTAGACGGCTAGTGTTTATATAGGACTTTAGCATCTGAAGAATACTTTTATATATCATCTTTTTTTCTGGTCCTATAGCAATCTTATGAAACTGGATGAAGATGGAGGGGCAGAGATGTTAAATGACTTAGTCAAGTTCTCATAGTTTATTAGTAGCTGGAGCTGAATCTCAAAGCTGCTTCCCCAGTTCCAAATTCTGGTTTAAAATTCTTTAGAATCCACCATGCCAATTCTAGCTCTATTATTTCCCTCTGTTGCAGATATTAAGTGAGCATCATGAAATATTATTTTTTAAGGTAACACAGAAGGGCAGGGAAGATAGAGCACTGGGAGCTTAAAGTTGGGAGGGAAATTGATTGCTGAGGATTTGCTCTATCAACGTCTGCCCTCCAAATGGGCAGGGGGTGTTTGTGGTCATAAATGTAAGCTAATCCTCTCTTAGTCTCTGGGAGGTTATAAAAAGAAGACCTAAAGTGGTAGGGAGATTTTGATATCTCTAAGGAGAGAGAATGGATCCAGTGATCTCATTATTTGGGGCTGGAGATGAGTGTTAGAATTATTCAGAAAGAATGTCACATAAGGATTTCTGTGTTTACTCAGTCTTACTTCTGTATAAGGATCAGGAAAAAAAAGGGGGGGAGTGGATATAAACCAAAAGGATTTTCAAACTTCCTTACAGTCCAACAAGTATTTTCTCATTGGTTATCTCATTGAGGCCTCCCAAATTTTTGGAAGTATCATGATTGTTTTTAAGTAGTGTTATCACCACTTTCATGGAGTAGATGGGAAAACAGGCTTAGTGAGATGAAAAGCCATGTTCATACTCACTCAGCAAGTGACAGAGTTGAGAGCTGCCTCATTCTTAGTTCTATGTGAGGTCCTGGCTTTTCTTAGCTTATTGCTTCTCTACTGAAAAGCTTATTTGTATTTTGCCCAGATGGAAGGAGATCTCTATCTTTTTTGGCCACCAGCCGTGTTCATCGCTAAAGGTCAGGGCAGCAAATTAGTTCACCACTGTCTCGTTGAGTAGCCTGGGTGTTCCCTGGTGCCTGACACATACACAGCGGAGATGCTGACACACACACAGAGATGCTTGATACATGTTTGCCATGAAAAAGTGAGGAACTGATTAATGGATTAATGGGTGGAAGCCACGAATGTGTCATTGACCCAGATCACAATACCTCACGGACTACGGACACGACTTTTATTCTCCCTGGGGACCATTTTTCAAATCCTTGACTGTCAGAGCTGGAAGAGGTTTGAGGTCATTCTAATTCAACCTCCTGATGTTGCAGACAAGGAGCAATGAAGCCACATTGGAGAACTGTCTAGCTTAAGGCTCAACTCGGCAGCCATAAAGCGTCGCTTTGTAACTATGCTGTGCTATGCTCAGTCTCTCAGTCGTGTCCAGCTCTTTGCAACCCTATGGACTCTAGCCCTCCAGGCTCCTCTGTCCATGGGATTCTCCAGGCAAGAATACTGGCGTGGGTTGCCATGCCCTTCTCCAGGGGAGCTTCCTTACCCGGGGATCAAACTGGCATCTACTGTGTCTCCTGCTTTGGCAGGCAGATTCTTTTACCACTGAGCCACCTGGGAAGCCCCTGGTAGCTATGTGCAAAGGTGCAAATTACTCATGAGGCTGGCCAGTTCAATGGGGGAACTCTGCATGGTGCTGAAATACATGCTAGGTCTGATAACGTACGGATGCTGGAATAAATGAGCAAACCCATGGTCACTCCTGGCAAACGATCCTAAACACATGCCTTACAGAGAATGCGTCATCCTGTTCTTATGGCCAGGAAAGAGAGAATATGTGTCTGGGTGTCCACTCCAGAAAGAGTCTCAGAGCCCGTACATGTGTGACTTTTAAGGACTCATTTACTTCTGGGTCCAGAATACCCTGGCTGACAGGTACAAATCCCCTCTGCCTTTCCAGAACCATCTCATTTAGCTAGATGTTAAAAACCTCTGTCTCTTTATTCAGAGAAATCAAGGTTGACTCTACTGTTTTCTCCTGCTTTTTGGTCTCCGATGGATTCTTGAGGACCAGCTTCCCCTGCCAGCAAATTATCTGCTTTCTCATAGATAAATGCAACCACAATGGCTATTCATGTTTCTGAGGAACTTACCTGAAACAAAGGCATCTTTGTGTAAGGCTAAGTAAAGAAAACCCCTCTTTTCTGATTTTTTTCTTCCTGGGCCTTTTAATGCCACTGGAATAAAATTTAGTTTCCACAATCCTGAAACTACAATAAGATCAATTAACAGAAATATGGGTCCAGGTCAAGCCAGAGACTTCCTTCTCTGAAGGCTTTTGAGAAACCTACCTGAGCAAGTGAAATTAATTTGTATGTCCTTTCAAATTGAGGACGCTGGAAATCAAGCAGTCAAACTTGTAAATAACAGGTGATTTATGTCCATATTGTATGGCTGAACAGGAATAACACTGGCTCAGAGTTTGAGTTCTGCTCTATCATCATCATTTCCTATTTATGTGACTTTGGGAAGGCAGGTCCCTTATAGTCTCCACAACACTCAGTTTTCTTATTTCTAAAATGGAGAGCTTCCCAGGTGGTACTAGTGGTAAAGAAGCTGTTTGCTAATGCAGGAGAATTAAGAGATGGGGGTTGATCCCTGGGTCAGGAAGATTTCCTGAAGGGCACTGCAACCCACTCCCATATTCTTGCCTGGAGAATCCCAAGGACAGAGGAGCTTGGTGGGTGATAGTCTATAGGATTGCAAAGAGTCAGACCTGACTGAAGCGGCTGAGAACGTACTCAGAGGTTACCTGGGAAAAGAACTAACACAATCTGAGGCACCTAGTTGGCTCATGGCTTGATTTCAACCAGTGTGTGGAACTTTTGGAAACTAGATTTCAATGGAATGAACCTCAGGCAAGAATGACATTGGTCAAGGAAATATTCCTTTGGACCTCAGTTCCCACACTGTGTTCTGAGTGTAGCTGGGCTGATCTCTGAGAGGTTTTCACACAGTAGGAATTATATGCAAACTACTTAAAAAGTACTTTATATATGTATATGTATGTATGACCAGCCTGGATGTCATATTAAAAAGCAGAGACATTACTTTGCCAACAAAGGTCCGTCTAGTCAAGGCTATGGTTTTTCCAGTGGTCATGTATGGATGTGAGAGTTGGACTGTGAAGAAAGCTAAGCGCCAAAGAATTGATGTTTTTGAACTGTGGTGTTGGAGGGACTCTTGAGAGTCCTTTGGACTGCAAGGAGATCCAACCAGTCCATCCTAAAGGAGATCAGTCCTGGGTGTTCATTGGAAGGACTGATGCTAAAGCTGAAACTCCAATACTTTGGCTACCTCACGCAGAGTTAACTCATTGGAAAAGACTCTGATGCTGGGAGGGATTGGGATCAGGAGGAGAAGGGGATGACAGAGGATGAGATGGCTGGATGGCATCACCGACTCAATGGACATAAGTTTGAGTGAACTCCAGGAGTTGGTGATGGACAGGGAGGCCTGGCGTGCTGCAACTCATGGGGTTGCAAAGAGTCGGCCACAACTGAGCTACTGAACTGAACTGAACTGATGTATGTTATTGTGATATATGTCCATAGAAGAAGAGTCTGGCAGGCTATATAGTCCACAGAGTCACAAAGAGTCAGACACGACTGAGTGACTAAGCACAGCACACACACACACACACACACACACACACAGAGACAGGAATTAAATAATATCATCAGTTAAAAGAGGAAGGTGGCAAGGTTGGGAGAGAGAAAATCCAAGGCCACAATACCAAGAATAGGAAATACCAGATCCTGAAGACTATCAAGACCCTACACGGATCTGCCATATGACACTGTCATCTCAGAGATGGTGCCACGATGAAATAAATAGGTATGTTGGGGACAATACTAAGGCACTTTGATTAGCATGCCAGCCTCTCAACGATTCCAATATTGTCTTCTTAGGTCAAGCCTCCCTGAACCTAGACAAAATTAGACAAAAATTAAATAATCTATAATCTTTTCCTGTTTATTAGTTTAGACTGATAACTAACAAACTGACTATGAACCCCTCTAGGGTGGATGATGTCTCTCCCCTTTGAATTCCCAGCTCCCACTGGACACATAGATCTTTGACTTGAGCTTACCTGTACTTTGTCTATCTCTGTTTCCTGCTCATCTTTGCAGCATTTTTTATTGACTTTCAGTTCAGTTCAGTTCAGTCACTCAGTCGTGTCCAACTCTTTGCAACCCCATGGACTGCAGCATGCCAGGCCTCCCTGTCCATCATCAACACCCAGAGCTTACCAAAACTTGTGTCCATTGAGTCGGTGGTGCCATCCAACCATCTCATCCTCTGCCGTCCCCTTCTCTTCCTGCCTTCAATCTTTCTCAGAATCTGGGTCTTTTCAAGTGAGTCAGTTCTTTGCATTAGGTGGCCAAAGTATTGGAGTTTAAGCTTCAACATCAGTCCTTCCAATGTATACCCAGGACTGATCTCTTTTAGGATGGACTGGTTGGATCTCCTTGCAGTCCAAGGGACTCTAAAGAGTCTTCTCCAACACTACAGTTCAAAAGCATCAATCCTTCAGTGTTCAGCTTTCTTTATAGTCCAACTCTCACATCTATACATGTCTACTGGAAAAACCATAGCCTTTACTTTAAGCCTATTAAAAAAAACTCATCAGAATCTTATAGTAAAATAGCTAAAGAGCATTTATTTTAATGCTTTCTTATTTTAGAAAGGAGTCTGAATTTATAAGGTGAGCTGATGGCAGAGGAAGTTCTTTCTAAGCACAGGATTCTTCATATTCCAGCTTCTTATCTCAATGAGACTGTCCCATGCTAGCTCCCACTGCCTCCAACCCCACTGCAGCTTCTATTCCCTACAATTGCATCAAGTGATGAAAAGCATTTTGGCCCCACAATGTTAGAGTTGATTGGGGATATTTCTTTTTTACATCAGGTAGGTTAGTAAGCTACAGGGCCAGGGACTCTCACTGCTGTTTACAAGTATACCTGATTGACTTTATTTTGAAAGCCTACTGTGATACTGTAATTTAGTAGAAATAAATATTTAGTCTTCAACCTCCTTCCTCACCCAGGGCTCCTAAAACTCTTGGAATTTCCTAAGTGATGAGAGTAATCAAGGTTTTTTTATGTTAATGAGGTGACTTTTGGAACACCCCCTTGGTAACCTAAAGATGCTTGCTGCTGCTTCATTTGCTCAATCGTCTCTGACTCTTTGCGACCCCATGAACTGCAGCACACCAGGCCTCCCTGTCCATCACCAACTCCCGGAGTCCACCCAAATCCATGTCCATTGAGTCGGTGATGCCATCCAGCCATCTCATCCTCTGTTGTCTCCTTCTCCTCCTGCCCTCAGTCTTTCCCAGCATCAAGGTCTTTTCAAATGAGTCAGCTCTTTGCATCAGGTGGCCAAAGTATTGGAGTTTCAGCTTTAGCATCAGTCCTTCCAATGAACACCCAAGACTGATGTCCTTTAGGATGGACTGGTTGGATCTCCTTGCAGTCCAAGGGACTCTCAAGAGTTCTCTCCAACACCACAGTTCAAAAGCATCAATTCTTCTACACTCAGCTTTCTTTATAGTCCAACTCTCACATCCATACATGACCACTGGAAAAACCATAGCCTTGATTAGACAGAACTTTGTTGACAAAGTAATGTCTCTGCTTTTCAATATGCTGTCTAGATTGGTCATAACTTTCCTTCCAAGGAGTAAGCATCTCTTAATTTCATGGCTACAATCACCATCTGCAGTGATTTTGGAGTTCAAAAAAATAAAGTCTGACACTGTTTCCACTGTTTCCCCATCTATTTCCCATGAAGTGATGGGACTGGATGCCATGATCTTCCTTTTCTGGATGTTGAGCTTTAAGCCAACTTTTTCATTCTCCTCTTTCACTTTCATCAGGAGGCTCTTTAGTTCGTCTTCATTTTTGCCATGAGGGTGGTGTCATCTGCATATCTGAGGTTATTGATATTTCTCCCAGCAATCTTGATTCCAGCTTGTGCTTCCTCCAGCCCAGCATTTCTCATGATGTACTCTGCATATAAGTTAAATAAGCAGGGTGACAATATACAGCCTTGATGAACTCCTTTTCCTATTTGGAACCAGTCTGTTGTTCCATGTCCAGTTCTAGCTATTGCTTCCTGACCTGCGTACAGATTTCTCAAGAGGCAGGTCAGGTGGTCTGGTATTTCCATCTCTTTTAGAATTTTCCACAGTTTATTGTGATGCACATAGTTAAAGGCTTTGGCATAGTCAGTAAAGCAAAAGTAGATGTTTTTCTGGAACTCTCTTGCTTTTTCGATAATCCACCGAATGTTGGCAATTTGATCTCTGGTTCCTCTGCCTTTTCTAAAACCAGCTTGAACATCTGGGAAGTTCAGGGTTCACGTATTGCTGAAGCAGCGGCTGCAGCGTAGTGCAGGCGTGGCCAAGAGGAGCTACCCCATGCCCGAGGTCAAGATGCTTAGCCTGTGGAATTTGCATTCCTTATCCCTAAGTATTGAGCTGGCCAAAAATGTTTGTTCAGGTTTTCCCTAAAATGTTATAGTAAAACCCAAACCAAATTTTTGGCCAGCCCAATGCAGCATGGGGATTGAGTTGAATTGTGAGACAATCATTTAGTGTTGCCGTTTTTCTTAGACGTTTGGGGACCCTTCCCCACTGAAGCTGGGTGCAGCACTCATCTCCCTAGCCGCATGCGGGAGTAACAAAACCTATCAATTGCGATGCCACCCAAAGCATGAGAAGGCCCTGGGGAAAAGGAAGATGAAGACTCATCAGGAGGAAAAAATGCATGGGCTAATATTTTATTCAGTTCTCCACAGTGAAAACTCTCAGTGGGCTATTCCATGTTAATAGCAAGACATACTTGGCCCTGAGATATCTGTCACAAAAAAAAAAAAGTTGCCTTCAGTCTTGTCAAAACTGGGCTTGGGCCAATGAAGGCTGTGCGTCTGGTGTCCCTGAGAGAGATGTGTGGACAAAATCTAATTGTACTTTCCTGAGGAGTTAGCCAAAGACACTAGCTCCTGCTCCTGCAGGCATGCTCAGTAATGTCTGACTCTTTGAGACCCCATGGACTGTAGCCTGCCAGGCTTCTCTGTCCATGGGATTTCCCAGGCAAGAATGCTGGAGTGGGTTGCCATTTCCTTCTCCAGGGGATCTTTCTCAACTGAGGGATGGAACCTGCATCTCCTGCATTTCCTGCATTAGTAGGAGGGTTCTCTACCACTGAGCCACCTGGGAAGTCCCTATATGGAAAAAAGGAAGAGAATGTTTATTGAGTATCTACCATGCTCCTGGTCAAGAAGGCTTTCACCTACAATCCTGCAAACCCAGATCCTCAACTCTCCAGTTATATAACCCAGCAATTTATTTAATCTTCCAGTACATTATAAAGTTTTTATGAGCATTAAACCAGATCAATTAAATAAAGTTCTTAGAACACTCCCTAGCATGTGGTAGCACTTGATAAGTTTTATCTATTATGTTGGGGTTTTTCACAATGTTTGTGTGGGTGGGGGTGGGGCAGAGAGGAGAGCATATTTTCAGTCAACTAGGTGACCAGGGGTATTACTGATATTCAAAGCTCAACTTTCAGAGATATTTACTATTTTACAATGTATGCAACAGACTCACGCAAAAGAGGGTTTTCCCCACCCCAAATGTCAATAGTACTTTTGTTGGGAAACCACAGAGCTAGGACCTATAATGTGAGTTGCATAAGTTTTAATCATTACCAAATACAATAAGGTCAGTTATGATTACCCCTAATTCACAGATGAGATACCTAAGATTTTCCATCACTTGCTCAAGGTCAAAAAGCTATTAATTACCATGGCTTGCTTTTGAATGTACACATTTCTGTTTCCAAAGTTAATAGGCTTTTTGCTATACACTGCTTTCTCGATTTTGGGGATCCAGATATTGCAGTTCAAGTCCTGTAGAAAAATGGAAAGTTGGGAGTGAGTCCAAATTTCTATCATAATTTGAGTAGAAATATCCTAATTGGGTGGAAAAAATAGCTAATTTACAGGACAGGTTGTTGAAGTTTAGCAGCTTCAGCTATGTGAGAAGCTGCTCGTTAGCTAGGAGGGAGTTTGTGTTACTAATAACCAGTCTCTCCTGTATCAGGAGTCTCTACTATCACAGATGGTGTGATCACACCGTGGAGATGCCATGGACATCCACAGTGGCCACGAAAAACATGAGCTTCCCACATAGGTGTTTTGAGCTGATGTGTGGAGAAACCTGGTAATTAAATGAAGGATCAAACACATCAACATGATACGATTTAGGGCACTAGATGAAAGCACCTCTGTGAAATATATATTTTTCTTCAACTCAAAAAAAAAAATCAGCAACATAGCCTCCAAAGGCTTCCTGCATCTACTTCCCAATGTCCACAAAAATCCTTTGGACAGGGTACAATGCATTATTACCCAGCACCTGATTTCATCTGTGTCTAAATTCACTTATTCATTTAACAGTTGTTTCTTGACTCCATTCAAGGACAAGCCATTGTGCCAAGAACTGTGGATACAAAGATGAATGTAGCATATTATTGTCTTTAAGTTTATGATTTAATGAGGGAGGGTGTTAAGAAATGATTGTTATCCCTTGTGCGAAGAATGATACTAGAAGGATTTACAAGGTGCAAAGGTAGCACAAAAGGCAGAAAGGCCAAAGGCTCATCTGGTGAATCCAATCTGCTGCTGCTGCTGCTAAGTCACTTCAGTCGTGTCCGACTCTGTGCGACCCCAGAGACGGCAGCCCACCAGGCTCCCCCGTCCCTGGGATTCTCCAGGCAAGAACACTGGAGTGGGTTGCCATTTCCTTCTCCAATGCATGAAAGTAAAAGGTGAAAGTGAAGTCGCTCAGTCGTATCTGACTCTTAGCCACCCCACGGACTGCAGCCTACCAGGCTCCTCCATCCATGGCATTTTCCAGGCAAGAGTACTGGAGTAAGTGCCATTGCCTTCTCGGAGAATCCAATCAGGCTTCCTTTATTTCAGTATTGGTTTGGGCATTCATCAAGGGTACTAGAGGAAAGGGCTTTCCAGGAAGAGAGGTGAGCAGGTATGCCACAGTAAGAAGCTCAGCTCCAAGAAGTCTGGTGAGGTGTGAACAAAGGTAGGAGGGGAAAATGGAGACATACAAGGCTGGAGAACAGGCAGGTGCAAGGTCAGGAAGGGAGCTTGCTGAAAAAATGTTGCCTTTTATTTGACAGTTAATAGTGAACCAGTAGCAGTGTAGGGATATAACAAAATAAAAACTGAAAGTGGATGCCTCTTAGTATTTGATACAGAAAAAAAAAAGGTATTGAGATCTACCTTTTATCCTATGATGTCCCTGTTAATATTCAATGAGATACCAAGTCTATGCCTCTGTCCTTTAGGGCTGTATCTCACATTCCTTTCTTAGGATCCACTCAATATGTGTGTATTAACTCCTCAGTCGTGTCTGACTCTTTGCGACCCCATGGACTGTAACCCACCAGCCTCCTCTGTCCTTGGAATTCTCCAGGCAAGATTACTGGAATGGGTTGCCGTTTCCTTCTCCAAGGGATCTTCCTGACCCAGGGATTGAACCTTCATCTCCTGCATTGGCAGGCAGATTCCTTACCACTGAGCCACCAGGGAAGCCCAGTTGTGTAAAAACACCATAGTTGCAAATTAAATATAATGGAAGTCTGAATTAGGAGACCACTCTTTTTTTTTTTTTTTAATGTTTTAGGATATTTTTATTTTTATTTATTTATTTTTAATTTAATTTTATTTTTAAACTTTACAATATTGTATTGGTTCTGCCATATATCAAAATGAATCCACCACAGGCATACATGTGTTCCCCATCCTGAACCCTCCTCCCTCCTCCCTCCTCCCTCCTCATACCATCCCTCTGGGTCATCCCAGTGCACCAGCCCCAAGCATCCAGTATCCTGCATCGAACCTGGACTGGTGACTCATTTCATATATGATATTATACGTATTTCAATGCCATTCTCCCAAATCATCCCACCCTCTCCCTCTCCCACAGAGTCCAAAAGACTGTTCTATACATCAGTGTCTCTTTTGCTGTCTCGTATACAGGGTTATTGTTACCATCTTTCTAAATCCCATATATATGTGTTAGTATACTGTATTGGTGTTTTTCTTTCTGGCTTACTTCACTCTGTATAATAGGCTCCAGTTTTTTAGTATTTAATACAGAAAAAAAAGGTATTGACATCTGCCTTTTATCCCATAATGTCCCTGTTGATATTCAATGAGATACCAAGTCTATGCCTCTGTCCTTTAGGGTTGTATCTCACATTTCTTTCTGAGGATCCATTCTGTGGCCCCCTAATTCAGACTCCAATTATATTTAATTTGCAACTATAGTGTTACTCACAATTACTGTCTCCTTCCTTTCAGCCATCGTGCTCTTACAGAGTTTTTTAAAATCAGAAAAATATGTGCTAAATACAAGATAGAAGCCCAATACATACTTCTTGAGAGACTGCTTCTTCTTGTTTTGTTGTTTGGTTGCTAAGTCAGGTGCAACTCTTTTGTGAGCTCCTGGACTGTAACCCACCAGGCTCCTCTGTCCAGGGGATTTCACGGCAAGAATACTGGAGTGCCTTGCCATTTCCTTCTGCAGGGAATCTTCTTGACCCAGAGATCAAACTCCCATCTCCTGCATTGCCTGTATCTCTTGCGTTGCAAGTGAATTCTTTATCACTGAGCCACCTGAGAAGCCTGAGAGACTACTGCTGCTGCTAAGTTGCTTCAGTCAGGTCCGACTCTGCGCAACCCCATAGATGGAAGCCCACAAGGCTCCCCCATCCCTCAGATTCTCCAGGCAAGAACACTGGAGTGGGTTGCCATTTCCTTCTCCAAAGCATGAAAGTGAAAAGTGAAAGTGAAGACGCTCAGTCGTGTCCAGCTCTTTGTGACCCCGTGGACTGCAGCCCACCAGGTTCCTCCATCCATGGGATTTTCCAGGCCAGAGTATTGGAGTGGGGTGCCATTGCCTTCTCTGGAGAGACTGCTAATAAATGCTAATTAAAAGTCACATAAAATTTTATTACTTACATAGTATTTTTTCATACCCTTTACATGTTATAGCTATCCTATGTTGTGTTCATAAAGGACTGAAGATTGTGATAAAGACAACAAGCAGATATGGTGAGGGTATGTCAAGAGTTAAAATTAAGAGTTAATGTCAAGTTAACGTCAAGAGTTAAAATCCCAGACAGCAGTACCAGGAGGTGAGAAGGTGAATATGGGTATGGAAGTGGGTTACTGTTTTGGGGTTTAATAAAGTTTGTGAACTGGAAGAATATTTTTATAGACTGAATGGTGTCTTGTTAAAATTCATACATTAAAGTCCTAACACCTAATACCTCAGAATGTTATCTTGTTTGGAAACAGGGTCATTGCAGATATTAAATAGAATTAGTTAAGATAAGGTCATGTTGGAATAGGATGGGCTTTTAATGACTGGTGTATTTATAAAGGGGAAATCTGGAAAGAGACATGCATAGAGAAAAAACCGTGAGAGGAGACTCGGGGAGAAGATGTTACTGAGTCCAAGCTCACTCTGATCACCTCACATTATGCCAATAAATCTGAGAGATGAGGATGCAAGGATTATGACTTTATTCAGAAATTTGGCTGGCTAAGAAGATGGCAGATTAAGTTCTCAAAATAACCATCTCATTTGTGTCTGGATGCTAGGGTCTTTTATGGAACAGAGATGGGGGGGATGAGAAAATAAATTAAAAAGACCATTAATATTGTAAATATTTCCTAGAATGGCAAGCCTCATGGAGGGGGTGTATTAATTTCTTCCTTCCTGTGGCCACCCACAGGTAGACATGGTCCTGAATGAAGGCACCTTGGTTTAATATTCAGGCAGAAGGTCCGAATTTCCTGAGGCAGTCCATTATGTATAAAGCAGCATCTTCTTAGTGAGCAATAGCACTTGGGAGCAAAGGAGTCAGAGCTGGTTCTTCCCTGCAACAAAGACAGATGTCTATAAGCCAAGGAGTGAACAGTGGAGCAGACCCTGCACTCACAGCCCTCAGAACGAGTCAATCTTGCCAACTCTTGGATTTTGAACTTCCCGCCTACAGAATGGTAAGACAATGCATTTCCTGTTGTTTAAGTCACTCAGTTTGTGATACTTTGTTATGGTAGCCCTAGAAGACCGATATGAATGTCAAGGAGTTATGACATTGGGCTTTGGATAACTGATCTATGTGACTGCCTGTAGTGGATACTATTGGTATCTCACCTTTATTCCCTTGAGTGGGTGAAAGTGGCTCAGTCATGTCTGATTCTTTGCAACCCCCTGGACTGTAGCCTGCCAGGCTCTTTTGTCCATAGGATTCTTCCGGTAAGAATACTGGAGCGAGTAACCATTCCCTTCTCCAGGGCATCTTCCTGACCAGGAATCAAACCCAGGTCTCCTGCATTTCAGGCAGATTCTTTACCATCTGAGCCACCAGAGAAGCCCTATTCCTTTAGAAGAGTTTTATCATTTCCTTAAGCTCTGCCCCACTCCCTCCCCACTTCATTGGGCCTTATCTACTTTCTGGAAAATAGCCCTTGGCTTATAGGAGCAGCTTTGCCCTCACCTGCAGACTGTGGGAATTTAGAACCACCCTCCCTATACCCAGTGGCCCTAGACCAATAACTGAAGGGTGAAGGTGTAGAAACACCCAGCTTTCTGGACTCTGAGGTGGAATCTCCACTCCAGAGGTCCCTGGCAGGATGAGGATGAAGCTCCCTTTCACAGAGCTTCATCTGAGACTGCCCTCTTGGCCTGCTACCTCCATTTTTTAAAACCAGATTCTCCTGGGAATACTGCTTTCTTAAATCATTGCATCTGAATCCTCACTTCAGAATCTGTTTCTGAGGACCCCAGACTAAGATAATGTTGACTCTCCACCCAGAACCCGAAAGACTAAAGTTAGAGTATAGGTAGTAAGACTATGATTTCCATATGAGCAAACGAAGTGACTCTTCCCTGGTGACTCAGTGGTAAAGAATCTGCCTGCAATGCAGGAGACCTGGGTTATACCCCTGTGTTGGGCAGATCCCCTGGAGAAGGGAATGACAACCCACTCCAGTATTCTTGCCTGGAGAATTCCATGGACAGAGGAGCCTGGCAGGCTACAGTCCATGGGGTCACAAAGAGTCAGACACACCTGAGAGACTTTCATTTTCACTTTCAAAGGAAGTGAGGTTGGTAAATGTCAGCCAAGGTTACAGCTGAAAGGCAGAACGGAAAGATAACATGTTCCTTAGAAGACAGGGTTTGCATGAGGATGAAAAAGATAACACGTGGAGGTGACAAAAGGAACCTAGGGGAATATCAACACAACCACTGTATCTTTGGCACGGAGGAAGTCATGTTAGTAGGAATAACATCAGCGGGACTTCCCTGGTGGTCCAGAGATTAAGACTGCATTAAGACTGCTTGGGGGCACTGGTTTGATCCTTGGTTGGGGAACTAAGATTCCACATCCCACTCAGTGGGGCCAAAATAAATAAATAAATAAATAACATAAGCATACTTGTAATCAGAGCAGATAGATTAATAGTTCACATACCTTGATTCTTAGCATATTGTTTTACATCTCATTGTACTCCAAGAATTAAGGCAACCTGTGTAGCTTGTAGCAAGGAAGTGACTTTTTCACCTGCAGAATTTGGCTCTGTGTTACTTAAACGCTTTGGAATTTAAGGTGATGTTTTTCTCTTTCTTTAAAATGTCTGAGTGCTGTGTTGATAAATGTCATAGACAATAACAAATGTGATGGAATGCGCTGAGGATAATGGGAGTGACTTTCTCGTTCACCTGAACCATGACTTGTCTGTGTTTAACCAGAATAATGAATGTAATTTAATACAGCACCTTTGTAGGAAAGGAACTCAAAACACCTCTCACAGAGAATATTAAAATGCTGAATTATGCAATAAAGACATAGATTTAAGTAGATAATAATAAATCACAGTTACAAAGTCACAAATGTAGCAGAGGGTACATTTATTTAAATATGCATTATATTGTTATTAGGTAGAAATGTGAACATAGAGGGGTCCATATGGAATAAAGAAAACAAAGGTCATAGAAAGATTAAACAGCTATTTTAATAAATAGAACCAGCACCAGATACAACACGAGAGCCAGACACAGATGGAAGATAATTGGGTCCACCATGGTTGAGCTGGGTGGCTTTAAACAAATCAATTAACCTATTTGGGCTTCAATCTCTCTACATATATAAAATGAGCCAATATTACCTGCTTTATAGGGTTTTATGGGGAATTAATGAGATAATACATATTTTAGCAGGTGTTCAATAAAAGATAGCATTTTAAAATATTACCCTTATTTTCAATAAGATGTAATAACTACAGCCACCTTCTACTACCTCATAAGGTCCCACTACACACTTCAACATATATCAGTGACATGTCAGTCTATAAATCCTTAACAATCCCATCGCTCTCTGTTCCATGAAATACAGTCATAAATCATGTACAGCACTCAAAGAAAAAGATTGGAACTCATCTAGTTCAACCAACTTACTTAATACACAAAGAAATTGAGGCTCAATGAGGTGAAATGATCTTGTAATCACACCCAATTGTAGCTACTATTTTGTTCCATGGACTCTGTCCACACTTTAGATGCATTATTATATTGGATTCTTATGAGAAGTTTATGAAGGAGATATTCTTAGTTATCCTGAACAAAGTGAGGCACAGAAAGAGGAAACCCTTTGCCTAAAATTTCATAGCTGTCTGGTGGCACAGTCAACTGACGTTTGGGTTTTCAGTCAACTGACAATTTAGCAGATGTCTTCAGAGTCTCTACCTTCCATCCCATCTTCCCACCTCTATGTTGCTGCTGAATTTACATAGGGCCAGGAAGCAGCTTGGGTTTTACTTTATTGGTGTTAATAGTTATATGAGCAGGTTGCAGGTAACTACTGTCATTTCTCCTTCCCTAGAGATTTTCTATGGCTCAAAGGGAAAAACCAAAAAAGACCACATATTGTTTATATTTTAAACATCAAACAAGAGGTGAGACTTAAAATGAGTTTTCGGGTAATCCATATTTTTTGACAGAGAAGTGTTTGCTGGTCCACTAGCCATAGGACACAGATTCACAAAACACAATTACTCTGTTGACTTTTTATGTCATTTTGGCTATAGAGGTTTTTTTTTTTGGCTAAGCAGTTTTAATTTAGAACAAAAGTAAAATATCAGCTACTTTGTTTTTATTTTATTAAAGTATAATTGATTTACAATATTGTATTAATTTCAGGTGTCCTATTGATACAAAGTGATTTGGCTATACATATACATTGGGTATATGTTTACTCAGATTTTTTCAGGTTTTTCCATAACATTTCACAAATAAACCTGAACAAGCTTTTAGGACAACCCAATATATGTGTATATACCTATATAATCTTTTTTTCAACTCTTTTCCACTCTAGGTTATTGCAAGATATTGAATACAGTTCCCTGTGTTATACAGTAAATCCTAGTTTTTCAAATATCAGTTACTTTGAAATGATGGCTAAGGAAGTGATGGTTAAGAACTCAGAACTTTCACATCACCAATATGAGTTTCTGAGCCTGCAAGATCCTTGGCAGCAACTTCTTGTAAAAAATCAGCATTGTCAAAAGAAACAATGACCCTTCCCATGAAACAGGAATAAAACCACTGAACTCTCCAAGTGGACTTGGAACAGAAGTCTCCAAGACAACCTCGATACATCTCCTTCCTTTCTCACTCATTGAGGGCAAGTACACGGGGTGATGAAATTCCTTCAACCTAATCAAGAGGTTCACCAATCCAGAACGACACTAGGGGACTCAGATAAGAGAGTGAATTAATTGCCCATTGTAAACAGCAGTTTCCTTTGGCCAAGCCACCGACCGTTAGTTATTCTCTGATGTGAGTAACATGAAGCGTTTTCACTTGGACTGGAACCTAGGAAGCAAAAACACAATAGTTCATTTTATCTTCCTGACAACAATTGAGGTAGGATTATTTGTCACCAGAAATTGAAGGAGAACCAGATCAATGGTGGGATATTTTCAATTTCATAGATCTTGAGAGATGAAAGGCAACTTATATATCATCCTATCCAAACTCCTTGTTTTAGCCAGGAGAAAACATGGACCCAAGAGGCAAGGCAATTCATCCAAGGGCACGCAGGTAGTACTACGGTAGAATGGGATCTAGTTGCTAGCCTCCCGGTTGTTTGACATTGCTCTTTCCATAATACAGTATGGTCTCTGATTATGAGCTGGGGGTCTGGCATTCCATCCTCTGTCATGTGTGTAACGAGCACTTCCAATGTTCTTACTACATCTCCAGGACCAACTCTAGGAAATTAAAATGAATGAAGTAAATGATCAAAGAGCCACTTATTAATGTATATTGCCTCTTTAATTCTCACAGTGCACTGAGTCCCTTTTACCAGTGAGGAAACCAAAGCTTTCTTATGACTACACTGCTAATTGATAGCAAAGCTGTGATTCAAACTGAAGCTGTTTGGCTCAGTGTTTTAGGCTTATGACCCTATCATTCTGCCTTTCACAATCCAGATTTTTTTCCTCTTCAACTTGTATAACCCCTGACATACCCACAGGGCCTTTTTCTAATCTAGTTGTCGGGGATGAACCATGATCTGGAAACATACAAAGCCCTTGACCTCAAGGAGCTGACATTCTAGGGGTTATAGATCAAAGATCATAAATAGATACATACAGGATATGCTCTATTTTGGGATAAGGGCTAAGAAAGAAAATGAAGCAGTGGAAAGAAGAATCTGGCCAGAGAGGGTGCTCTTTTAGATGGGGTAGTCAGGGAAGGTCCCTCTGAGGAGGGAAGGTCCCTCTGAGGAGGGAACGTCTGAACAGAGGGTGAAAATGACAAAGAGCAAGGACAGATATGGCCACAAAGGGAGATTTGGGGGAGGGGTCAGCAGAGCGTGGCAATTAAGGGCATTCACCATTATGTCACTATTCCTGGGATTAAATATCTACTGGACTACATAGCTTGAGTAGGTTCACTCAAATTCTCTGAACCTCCTCTCTAAAATGAGACTAATAATACTTCTCCCTTCTAGGGTCATGTGAAAATTAAATGAAAACAATATCTGACACACACACAAAAATCATCTCTTTCTCCCTCTCTCTAAATTATGTGCTCATCATCCTTTAACTTCAAATCATTGCCCTAGATGCTGTTTCCACATTTAAAAAAAAAAAAAAAGACTTTTTATTTTTACATTTTTATCTCTTCAATAAAATATTATGGAGAAGGCCAATAAAATAAAGCAGATACAAGGGAAGCTGTTCTGGTTGACCCGGGGGGCAGCAGGCAGGCACAATCTGCTCAGCTCCACCTTTACGTAACCCACCCCATGTGGTCCCAAGAAGGCCCTAGGCTTCAGAGAAAGCACTTAATCACATTCCCATCTGACAGAGCTCCTAACAAAATGACTGACGTGAAATATGGGCTGAACATGTAATTGTTAAAATAGTGTTGAAAACTACAAAGTCTAGCCTCTTGGCTCTTTGATTTTTTGAGTCAAGAGATTACTAGGCCATACCGCACAGAGCCATCCTCCTTGAGGTGGGTGCTGGGGGGGTTGTTTATTTAGCTCAGGCTTAGTCACAAGTTCAGAACGTTCTGTGTGGGTTTTACTGGAACTCTGTATCATGGCTCATCCAATCTCAGATCACTCTGGCTAAGGCTGCCAGTTATCTCCCCTGGGGAAGTAACTAGGGTTCCCAGGCTCCACAAGAGCCAATGGGCTTCCTGCTTTTCCTTCAGCCTAAGGGACAGCTCCCCAAGAGCTCAAAGGGGCCTTGGCCTGTGTGTCCAGTGCCCCATGAGGGAGGCCTCCCTGTGTTGAGGAACCTGGACAGCCTGCTACTTTAGGTTTCTAGAAATATCTTCATCACCTGGAGGCCAACTTGTGTTTTTATTCCTTTTGTGTGTTCTACTTGTATGCTGCTGTGAATCTGGGTGTGGTTAGCCCAAATATGGGTCTGTTGTTGAGGGTTTGTTGGTCTCTGGGATGTTTACTTCACTTCACTTCACCACAGCACTTACCAAACCCTCTTTGCTTCAGTTCTTGAACCTCACTTTCTTCAGGGAAAGAGACTTGTGTTTGTTGAAGACCCTCCTAGATGCCAGTCAGAGGACAGTCACGTCCAACTACAGAAACTTATTCAATCCTTTCAATAGTCCTCTGAGGAAGAACTTGTCCTCTCTCTTTAAAAGAAGAAAATGAGTCCCAAAAACATTAAATATGTCATGCATATTCACTCATGCTCATGCAGTGAGTGAAAAAGAGAGTCATTTCCAGCCAAAGTCAGGCAGGCTCAAAAGGCTGTGCACTAATGAGAAAATCCATCTAAATAAAAAAAAAAAAGGCTGGTGCACAGTTTAATCCTCCAAGAAACGGTCACATTTTTAAGACCTGAGATTGACTTATCCAGATGAATTTTTAGGTGGATTAATTCCAGTGACAGTAGGTATGTGTGTGTGTGTGTGTGTGTGTGTGTGTGTGTGTGACGCACACGCATGTGCATCTGTGTGGGGCAGAGAAGAAGGCAAACAGAATATGGGGGAAATTAACTTAATCCTTAGAAGGACAGCAGTTACGAACATGGGTAAAGTAAGATGGGCTTGGGGTGTCAACCATGGTACTTAGTAGTTGTATAGCTTTGGGCAAAAAAATAATCTTTATGAGCCTCAGTTTCTTTAAAGGAAACTGAAATTCTTTGCATTCTAGAGGGCATGATGTGAGGATTGAATAAGATGTTTATAAATTATTTAGCACATGATTAGAATAAGAAAAGTCTTCAATAAAAGTTAACTTATAATATGCTTTATGTAAATACATCTCATTTTAATCTTGTGAGCATCCTATGAAGTAGTTAGTATTAGCTCATTTTATGTGTGAGCAGATTGAGTCTAGAAGAATTTGAATTCAATCGACCATGGTACCAGAGCTAATAAATGGCAGAGTTGGGAATTAAACCTAGGCTGATATAGCTACTGCTGCTGCTGCTGCTGCTAAGTTGCTTCCTTCAGTCGTGTCCGACTCTGTGTGACCCCATAGACAGCAGCCCACCAGGCTCCCCCGTCCTTGGGATTCTCCAGGCAAGAACACTGGAGTGGGTTGCCATTTCTTTCTCCAATGCACGAAAGTGAAAAGTGAAAGTGAAGTCGCTCAGTCGTGTCTGACTCTTAGCAATCCCAGGGACTGCAGCCTACCAGGCTCCTCCATCCATGGGATTTTCCAGGCAAGAGTACTGGAGTGGGGTGCCATTGCTTTCCCCAGATATAGCTACAAAATCTGTTTATTTCAATTAAATCACTGTGCCGTCTATGTTGAGTGAAATTCTGTTTTCTAGTGACTTGGAAACAGCACATTATAGATTTCAAGGACCTGAGATAATACTGTAAAAATCACTTGTAGTACTGCAAAAATTAGGTGAGATAATAAAAATAAAGCACCTTGCATACTGGCATATGGTATATCACTCACTTGTGCTAAATTGCCACTGGTATTTCCATTGCCAGCACAGATCCTGGTACAGAGCAGGTGTTCAGTAAGTGATGGCTCATTAACTGATGGCGTACACTTTGAGTTTTGGAAGCATCACGGGTAAAGTCTACCTCAACTCAAGCACCATACAGACAGTAGAGGGCATTTATCATGTCTTTTCCCCAATTTCTCACCAAAGCTACCTGTTGCCCACCCCCTCACCATCCTTCTGGCCATTTCTCATGCTTTTGGACAGAGGTCCATGGAAATACTGCCAGGGTCACTGTGGGAAAAACCCAAAGGAGAAAGTCACAGGCTTGACTCCCCCCACCCCCTGGTCACCCAGCCTCATTTCCGTTTCCCAAACAAGACACACTTTTATGAGACACTACTCTGATTTTCCCCTCCACTCTCAAGAAGAGAAAACTTTAAAGCCTGGTTGAGGAATGTAGTCTGGGTGAGGCCCACTGGGTGGAAATATTTGATGAGCTTGTAACACTTAGATTAGAGCCTGAACACCACGCATTTGCAATGGGAAGTGGTTTTTTAGATCTCCATAGAAGAGCTGCCTCACTCAAATCTTTGTTCTTAATATGGTATTAACCTGCTTTTATTCTTCAACTTTAGCTCTCTACCTATTAACCCCAATTGCTCTTTCTCTTCTAATATTAGAAAATATGACATTGAGATAATGTGCAAGTGGCACATTATATGCTGGTAAAAAAATTCCTAAAGGAGATGGGGAGCTTTTACCCCTGCACTTCTAGTTCATCTGACAAATGGAAGGAGGGGAGAGAGCTGTCACTCTGCATCAGTGTGGAGGGGAGCCGGGAAGTGCTACCTGATTCCCAAGGACAGGCAGCCTGACCGGGATATTCTCTGGGGCAGTGGTCCCCAACCTTCAGGCCATGGATCAGTACCAGTCCATGGCCTGTTGGGAACCAGGCCACACCACAGGAGATGAGCGGCGGGCAAGTGAGCGAAGCTTCAGCTGTATTTACAGCTGTTCCGCACTGCTCATATATCCCTGCTCTGTAGAAAAAATTGCCTTCCATGAAACTGGTCCTTGGTGTCAAAAACGCTGGGGAATACTGCTAGAGGGCCTGGATACCAGAGGAGGCCCACATGCCTTTAGTTACAGAATATAATCCATTGTTTCCACACAGAAAACTCGGCTTTCTGGAGTTGGGGATACACAACCCTCAATGTGTAAATTGCTAAGGTTTTTTCATTTACTCATATACTCATTTCACAAATTTCTTGATGATACTGATTGGCATTTGTTGAAGATTATTTTCCTTCTGCTTTTGTTTGTTGTTTGTTATACATCAGACATTGTACTGATTTTTTAATGAGTTGTTTTACTTCATCTGCATGATATTTCTGAGAGATGAGATTGGTATCACCATTTTTAGATAAGGAAATTGCAGCTCAGAATACTTATCACTTTCTAGTACTCTTAATTGTGGGGTTATTTGAACTTACCAATATTCGTGTTTATTACCAAATTAATAAAAGAGCTAAAATCCAAGCCCATAAGGAATTCACCCTATGTCTCCTAGGTGACAGAGTTAGTTAACTAGCTAGCTAGATTAAAATAAGAGATGTACTTTGAGATTTAATTTTTAATAACATGAAAATCAAAGTAAAGCAGTACAACCTCACATAAAGTATATATAAGTAAGCTTTTTTAAACGTGCATAGACAAAAGCTCAAAAGAAAGATAAATCTTTAAACACTGTAAGTTAAGAAGAAACTCAAATATGTCACAGTGAGAAATATCTGAATGACATTATGGCAACTTGTGTCTGGATAATGGATGCAGGATAGAATTTTGCGGTTGATGGTCAAGGTTTGAATGCTCCCTATGTGATTAGGAAGATCAAAGCTTGAGTCCGAGTACAGTGTGGAGATGAAATGTATGCCTTGCAAATACAGGATCCTGTAAGGGTTTCCACTTATATTAAAAGGGTCCTGAGTGGATAAGAAATGTCTCTCATGAGCAATCAGAACTTAAGCCTCTACCTTTGGCCACCTGATGTGAAGAGCTGACTCATTTGAAAAGACCCTGATGCTGGGAAAGATTGAGGGCAGGAGGAGAAGGGGACGACAGAGGATGAGATGGTTGGATGGCATCACCGACTCAATGGACATGGGTTTGGGTGGACTCCGGGGGTTGGTGATGGACAGGGAGGCCTGGCATGCTGTGGTTCATGGGGTCTTGAAGAGTCAGACATGACTGAGTGACTTAACTGAACTGAACTGAACTGGAGGCCATGGGATCTGAGCTTACAGGTCCTCTCTGGCATAGGTTTCCTAGAGTTACTGACATAAAAATTAGTTTTAGATCCACAAACTGGATGTCACTCTGAAAGATGTATAAAGCATCCATGACTTGCACCTGTGTGAGTCCAGCTGAGGCCAGGAATAAACTCATTCATAAATGGAGACTAGCCCTTGAAAAATTATCAGTGAACGGACCAGTCAATATAAAGTACTAAAAAAGTTGATCATCCAAATTGCATAAAAAAACTCCTTATCTCACACCATCCACAAAAACAAATGCCAGGTGAATTAAGGATCTAAGGGTGAACAACTAAACTTTAAAACTTGTCAAAGAAAATAAAAGAGGTTTTTGTTTTTACTGTACTGGGTAGAAAAGGATTTTTTTTTAGTAAGCCATAAAAAGACCAAACCAAAAAGGAAAGGATTGATTAACTTTGAATACCTTGACATTCAAAGCATCTACACAACAAATGGACCAACAGCCAAGTGGAATGACACAGACCAGTAAAAATTATTATCAAAACATGTTATGGACAAAAAGTTGGTATAAAAAATAAATCAGAGAGGAAACCCAATCATGGAACAGACATTAAAAAAATAAGTAAACTGGCAACTTATGAAAAAGGAGGCAAGAATGGCCCATCAACAATAATATTCCATTTTACATTATTTTAGTATTAATAAATAAGTTTAAGAAAATACCGAGTGTTGGTGAGGATATACAGAAATGGCAACTTTGTTTTCTGCTGGCTGGAGTTAGATTAGAATCCAATTTGTTCAGCAATTTGGCAATAACCATAAATCTGTAGAGGGCACACAATGCCTATCATGTCTCTCCTCCCTCAGGCAGATGGTATATTTTAGGAGAATTGACCTTGCTCCTGGGTCTAGAGGGAAGGCATGAGGCTCAATACTAAGTTCAATACACAGAAAGCAGTTCAGTGCAGTCGCTCAGTTGTATCCTCCTCTTTGAGACCACATGGACTGCACCAACTCCCAGAGCTTGCTCAAACTCGTGTCCATTGCATTGGTGATTCCATCCAACCATATCACCCTCTGTCATCCCCTTCTCTTCCTGCCTTCAATCTTTCCCAGCATCAAGGTCTTTTCCAATGAGTCGGTTCTTCGCATCAGGTGGCCAAAATATTGGAGTTTCAGCTTCACCATCAGTCTTTCCAAGGAATATTCAGGACTGATTTTCTTTAGGATGGACTGGTTGGATCTCCTTGCAGTCCAAGGGACTCTCAAGAGCCTTCTCCAACACTATAGTTAAAAAGTATCAATTCTTCGGCATTGAACTGCTGAGTTGGATCCATTCAGTCCAACTCTCACATCCATACATGACTACTGGAGAAACCATATCCTTGACTAGACAGAACTTTGTTGGTAAAGTCTCTGCTCTTTAATACACATTCTAGGTTGGTCATAGCTTTTCTTCCAAGGAGCAAGCGTCTTTTAATTTCATGGCTGCAGTCACCATCTGCTGTGATTTTGGAGCCCAGAAAAATAACGTCTCTCACTGTTTCTATTGTTTCCCTATCTATTTTCCATAAAGTGATGGGACCAGATGCCATGATCTTAGTTTTCTGAATGTTGAGCTTTAAGCCAACTTTTTCCCTCTCCTCTTTCACTTTCATCAATAGTCTCTTTAACTCTTCCTTGCTTTCTGCCATAAGGGTCATGTCATCTGCGTATCTGAGGTTATTGGCATTTCTCCCGGGAATCTTGATTCCAGCTTGTGCTTCATCCAGCCCAGCACGTCACATAAGGTACTCTGCATATAAGTTAAATAAGCAGGGTGACAAAATACAGCCTTAACGTACTCCTTTTCCTATTTGGAACCAGCCTGTAGTTCCATGTCCAGTTCTCTTACTTCTTGACCTGCATATAGATTTCTCAGGAGACAGATCAGGTGGTCTGGTATTCCCATCTGTTTAGGAATTTTCTACAGTTTGTTGTGATCCACACAGTCAAAGGCTTTAGTGTAGCCAATAAAGCAAAAGTAGAAATTTTTCTGGAACTCTTTTGCTTTTTCAATGGCCCAACAGTTCCTCTGCCTTTTCTAAATCCAACTTGAACATCTGGAAGTTCACGGTTCATGTACTGTTGTTGTGTACAGAAACACATAGGTAGAAATTCTACCTGGCCATGAAGCAGCTAGAAGAGTTAAGGGGATCCCATTAAACCAAAGCCAGGGCTTATATTCAATGCACATCTCTTTGTTTTTTGTGAACTAGTTAGTGTGAATCCCATTGGCAATCATTTTGGTGCCATGAGGGGAGGAGCTTGCAATAAGGGTGCCAATGCTGAGTGACTGGGGCAGAGAAATGGAGAGAAAGGACTTCACGGTCTTATCTCATCACTATATGTGTGTGTGTGTGTGTGTGTGCGCGCGCGCACGCATGCGCGCACACGCTCAGTTGCTCAGTTGTTTCTGACTCTTAACGACCCCATAGACAGAAGCCCATGAGGCACCTTTATCCATGGAACTTTCCAAGCAAGAATACTGGGGTGGGTTTCCATTTTCTCCTCCAGGAGCTTCCCCTAAAATTATTAATATTTGTTCTTGGACCTTTCAGTCTTATGGGCCAAAAAAACTATCCTTTGCTAATTGTCATTTTGAGTTTTTATTTATCCTTGTAACCACAACCAACACAACCCTAAAATGAGTAGGATTTAACTAGACACAAGGAAAAGAGGTCATTAACCCAGAGCTGTGGGATAAGGAGAATATTGTGTTAATGTGTTTATTTTCTCTGCTTTGAATATGTTCTCCCATACCACCCTGTTCCAAGCTTACCCATTATCACAGTTAATTGTAACTGCTTCTTTCCTACTTAAAGCAGAGATGCCATATCTATCATGGCCACCATTGTATACACAGGCCCCCGTTCAGTGCCAAGCCTGTAGCAGGTACTTCATAAAAATTTGCCTAATCAATGTTGAATGAAAAGTATAAAGCAGAGGTGGTAGGTAGGGTCAAAGGCGAGGGTGGGATGATTTGAGAGAATAGCACTGAAACATGTATATGTGTATATGTATACGTGAAATAGATCGCCAGTCCAGGTTCGATGCATGAGACAGGGCGCTCAGGGCCGGTGCCCTGGGAAGACCCTGAGGGATGGGATGGGGAGGAAGGTGGGAGGGGGGTTCAGGATTTGGCACACATGTACACCCGTAGCTGATTCATGTCAATGTATGGCAAAACCACTACAATATTGTAAAGTAATTAGCCTCCAATTAAAATAAATAAATTAAAACAAACAAACAAAAACCCCAAGAGTTCACACAATCCACTCAGAGCAGAATTTACTGGGCATCATATTCAGCCCTTGGACCAAGAGGCAGATTGTGAAGAATGACCAGTGCAAAGTACTTAGAGGAGAGATACAACTGAAGAACGTCATAGGAGAAATGAATTTGCAAATTCACTCATGCATTCATTTATTAAGAAGAAATGGGATGTAGGACGCAAATAGGATGGCTCACTTACTGTAGGCCAGAAATTATTCTAAAGGCTTAACTTCTACTTTATTGCATCCTCCTGACATCCCTCCACAGAGGCAACTGGTGGAAACGACTACCTAGTACGTGCTTAATTTACTGAGCAATGCTAGTTGGATAAATGAATACACCCAAGCCCTGTGTTCATCTCTTCTATCATGTTACTTTCCATGAAGATTGATTGGATGCCACTCATGAGACAGCAAAGCCAAAAGCAACTGCTGGAGCAATGAGAATAATCCTGGCAGATGGTGCTCCATTGATCTGGAACACCTTTTTTCAAACCTTGATGTACAGGACCTTTTAAAAGCCCCACCAAACAAAGTTTACACCTAACAAAGTTTAAATCATGGAGAGAATGATAATCCAATCTATGTGGACAGAAATAGACTTCTGTCTTGGTTAGTATGAAAGCAAAATTTTTGCAAGATGATAATAGCCGACAAGGTGAAGACAGATAATGGACTCAATTAGAATACAGACTATTTATTTATTTTTTCAGTCACTAAGTCGTGTCCAGTGCTCACTTCGGCAGCACATATACTAAGTCGTGTCCAACTCTTTGTGACCCCATCAACTGCATCATGCCAGGCTCTTCTGCCCTTCACTATCTCCTGGAGTTTGCTCAAACTCATGTCCATTGAGTCAGTGATGCTATCTAACCATCTTATCCTCTGCCACACTCTTTTCCTTACAACTAAGGAAGGAGGCTGTTTTCCTTATCAGATGCTTGAGAATCTCTTCTGTGGCATGAATGAGCAAGGAACAAATATAGCTTTAAGAGTATCTTACAGAATGAAGTAAGTCAGAAAGAGAGAAGCAAATATCAGATATTAATGCATATATGTGGAATTTAGGAAAATGGGATCTAGGAAATCTATGGAAATCTAGGAAAATGGGATCTAGGAAATCTATGGAAATCTAGGAAAATGGGATCTAGGAAACCTATGGAAATCTAGGAAAATGATGACATTATTTCCAAAGCAGAAATAGAGACACAGATATAGAGAACAAACGTATGGATACCAAGCGGGGAACAGGTGGGATGGAAGGAACTGGGAGATTGGGGTTGGCACATATACACTACTGATGCTATGTGTAAAATAGATAGGGCTTCCTGAGGCTTTGCTGGTGGCACAGTGGTCAAGAGTCCACCTGCCAATACGGGAGATTTGGGTTTGACCCCTGGGTGGGGAGGATCGACATTGGAAATGGCAACCCACTTCAGCATTCTTTTGGGCTTCCCTGGTGACTCAAAGTGTAAAGAATCTGCCTGCAATGCAGGAGAGCTGGATTTGATTCCTGGGTTGGGAAGATCCCCTGGAGAAGGGAATGGCTCCCCACTCCAATATTCTTTTCCTGGAGAATTCCATAAACAGAGGAGCCTGGCGGGCTATAGTCCATGGGTCATATAGTCAGACATGATTGAGCAGCTAACAGATCCACATAAAACAGACAGCTGAAGGGAATATACCGTATGTGTATAGCACAGAGAATTCTACTTAATGCTCTGCAGTGACCTAAATGGGAAAGAAGTCCAAAATGGAGGAGATAAAATATGTATACATATGGCTAATTCATGTTGCTGTGCAGTAGAAAGTAACACGACATTGTAAAACAACAATACTTCAATTAAAACAAATAATTTAAAAAGAGAGGCTACGGAAGAAATGTACTAGACTTAGTGACATTGTCACAGGCAGCAGGACTTAATGGACAAGAGTGTCGGTAGAGTTAGAATTCTAGGTTACTATCCCATCTCCTCCATTCAGAGGAACTACGTGAATTTTGCAGAAGATGACACAGACTTTGGAATCGTAGTCATCGTTGTAGATAGTCTTTTCCACAACAAGAGAACCATAGGCATGTGGACTGAGATTTGGGAGGAAGAGGAAAAGGGGGCCAGTGGGGAAAGCAAATGGTCCAAGGGAAAGAACGATGGATGAGAACAAAGGAAAGGAATGTATCTGAGAATAGAGGGTAGATGGCGTTTCTATAACAGGGAGCCAAAGTAATCCGGTGTCACTGAGAGGTCCGAGGGATTGAGGCTTGAGGCAAGATCTGGGGTGAGTTTCACAAAGGCACTTTAGGTACCATTATGGGAGTGGAGATTCAACTATAGATGGTTGCAGCAGGAAACACTTTTAGGGGGAATTTAGATGACCTGATAGCTAATAAGGCCAGGCAGCTAACATCATCCTTAGGATAAGAGGCAGTGTGGCTCCACTCCTGGGTCCAGATCTGCTCTGTGACTAGGGAAAAGGGTTACTTTCCTTTCTCAGTACACATTCAGCCTCCTTGCAGTTAGGTATGGCTAAGGGACTGAGTTATCGCCCCTGGGATGTGAGCTGAGTGATAAGCACCCATCATGAGTTTCCATGGACCATCCTCCTGCTCATTGTCAATTTCGAGCTTCACAAGAGGAATCCAAGTACGTAGAGGAAGATGTATGCATTGGAGGAAGGTGCCTTGGTCCCCAGATGACTACATGGAGGAAGGAGTATCCTGTCTGCTCCCCACGACCATCACTGGACTATGACGTGAGTGAGAAATTCAATGTTATTGTGTTACGCCACTGTTATTGTAAAGTTCTTTGTGACTGTGGTCGATCTATCCTGCAATTAGAATAATTACCCTGAACCTCTGCTTCTTCATTTGTAAAATGTGGCTTCCCAGGTAGCTCAGTGGTAAAGAATCTGCCTGCCAATGCAGGAAATTAGGGTTCAATCCCCATGTCAGGAAGATCCCCTGGCGTAGGAAACAGCAACCCATTCCAGTATTCCTGCCTGGGAAATTCCATGAACAGAGGAGCCTGGTGGGCTACAGTCCATGGATTCGCAAGAATTTGATAAGACTTTGCAACTAAACAACAACAACTAATAGCTACTTACCCAACAGATTTTCCTTTTTCCTTGCTAATGGGGTCCTAATGATGATGGGTTAATTATCATTCTTTTGCTTTAATGGAGTCTGAGTCCCTCTTCAGTCCCCCTAATCATGAGATGGGGTCTGAGGGTGTGTGTGTGTGTGTGTGTGTGTGCGCACACGCATGCATGTGTGTTGGCCAATGTAGACCAGGTGTGGTATTCTGTCTCTTGCTTGTGAATGACCCAGAAATGGGCATAGATTACTGAGATGTGGAGGAAAGTCTTCTGGAAAATCTTTCTCATTCTTAAATAAGAACTCAAAAAGCAACATTTATTCCCCTTTTCTAATGTTGCACATTGTTATGTGAGGATGTGATGCCTGGAATTACAACAGTCACCTGTACTCATTAAGATAAAACTGCAACAGCTGACAGGCTGAAGATGGCAGAATTTCAAGGTTGTGGGGCCAATTCTGGAAGCATCCGACTGCCAGAAGTGCTTTAGATGGGATAATGATATTTTCTTTTATTTTTATCTTTCTTTGTTGGTTCTTTGCCACTCACGTCAGAAATACCCTAACCAGGTATTTCAGTTAGGACTAAATCAGAGAGGACGTAAGAATTGCAGGCCAGGCGCTAGGTGATCAAAAGCGTCATCGTAGTAATAACCACCATCCACCAGCATCATAGAATCATGGATTTTCTGAGCCCAGCCCAGTCTTCCTACATCACTGTCACCCTGATCTCAACAGGAAAGTAATATCTCCTTTCAGACTGTGACACAATGTATTCTAAGAGGTGCAATAATAGCCTTAGAAGGGCCACCAGAGTCTTGTCTCTTTTGGAAATTGAGGCAGAGATGTAACAATTGATGGCACTGGGATATACCTTTTCAATAATGAGATATTTGTAGGGTAAAGTGAAACCTTTGGATAACAGGTGTCCTATACAAATACGGGTATTACTAGCTGGATAATATTTAACAAACACTCCCTTCTTATCACAAGTAATTCAAGGCAATAGCATAGGCTATTACAGTTCCTGGCAAGCAGCAGGTGGGGAAAGTGTGGAATCCTTACATTTTTTCTAGTAATTGATGAATAGGGATAAACGCAGAGCCTCTCACCATCCTGTTTCCTGCCTTCACTCAGGTTGTTCAGAAAGACAAATGCTGCTCTAAGAAAGGTAACGCCAATATAAAGACTGTCTTCATCCTCCTAGAACCCAATAAAGAAAATCAAATCAGATATGTGTGATGAAGAACTAGATGAAATGAGAGGCTCTTTGCTTGCACAAGAATAGTAATAATAATAATAATGGCATCATGAGGAAGACTGAGTAAAAGAAGAAGAAAAACTTTTTTTCTGGTTTCGTCTATCTGTACCTTTCATATGTAGACTTATCGCTCTCATTTTAAAGTATATACCGTATTTATTTATTTACACCATGCCGTGTAGCTTGTGAGATCTTAGTTCCCCAACCAGGGATCGAACTTCTACCCACTTCAGTGGAAGCTCAGAGCCCTAACCTCTGGACCGCCAGGAAATTCTTTGTAATCTCTTTAAGTTTGATGCTCTAACAAACCAGTGACGTTGTCTCCATTACTCATATTGATCAGATGGGGAAAACGATGTAGTGAATTTGACTGATGTATCTGGGATCACAACCAAAAAGTACAGGTAAAGGTCTTAAAATCAGGTCCCTGAGTCCAAACACCATGTTACTCTTGCTTAACGACATCTCCTTTCATTTCTTTCTCTCGAGCATGAAGCTCTTGGGTGGTCAAAACTTAAGACTCAGAAATGACAGTCCTCCTACCCTTAGACACATAGGAAGGTACATCCATGAAGAGCAATGCTGTGGAGGGTCCCAGAAGACCTGACTCAGAGTTCTGACTAAAATACTATAAATGCTTCGTGATCTGGGGAAAACGTCTCTCTCAGATCTCTTTCTTTAGTTTTAAAAGCAAAGACCCCTTACTAGATTGTGTCTCAGGTTTATTGAGACATTTGCTTTATACCAATTGACCTCTATTAAAGGAAAATAAATTTAACATGGGAAAAAACACTCCTGCTCAAGTGTGCTATTTACGCTCATCCTATACAGATGTTTTCTTAATATGCATAAAGAAAAGTTCTTATGAATGTCACTTTTCATAAATATGCTGCAAGTTCTAATTGTACACAACTGAACATTTTAGTCATAAGGACTTCTCTGGGTCACAAAGCTAACATTATATAAAAATTGGCCAACAAACACTCTCATACATCAAATTCAATCCAGAACCAAGTTGTTGGATTATTGAGTGCACATCTCACTCTGTTCCAAACTCTCTTGGCTGGATCACTTTTCTGGAAGATGAAACTGTGAGGATTATACCTCTTGCCACAGACTAGATATCCAGCTAGACCTCTGACATTGCTCCTTAAGATGAACTAGATTTCCTTCTGGCTGTGTGACCCCAGCCTCTCTTGTTCCAAAAATATTTAGCCCCAAACACTCAAGGTCAATACAGAACTTCTTTCTTCTCCTTAAAGGGCACTTTTTTTTTTTTCTTCTGGCACGTGGACAGCATCCATTCATGTTACAAACCACACCTACTTTGTAGGCACATGTGTTTCTCATTTATTCTTCAGAACAATCATGTCACGCAGGGAAATGATAGTCCCATTTCATAGAAGGGGAAATTGACTCAGAGTGATCTGATCCCATGTCAAAGCTGATGGTACTCCTGAGATCTTAAACTAATCTTCTAGCCTCCTGTCTTTCTCTGTCTTCCTTCTCTAGCCCATCTCTACAAATTGTCTCAATGAACCGTTATCCTTGTTGACAATGTGATTTCTATGAAACTTTGTATACACTCACTTCTTTTCATGGTCTATTAATTTTCTCTGGCTCAATTTTCCCATCTTTTAAAAAGACAAAAATTAATAAGGTTGAGTTACCTATGTTTGATCTGTCGAAGTAGTTTGAATTCTTCTGAATCAGGATGAATGCAAATTGCCTTGTTATTTCACTAATTAATGGTATCTGCTTGGAAATGCAACTATTAGTACACAATAAATGATAAGGCCTATAATTATGGATGACAGTAATTGCTTTTTATTTTATTTTGCCCTTACCTTCATCCAAGTTTATCTCCCTGAGTTATAGCTACCTCTGTAGGGGATAGCAAAACATATTTAAAAAAAAGTCTAAACAATAGGTTCTTTTCCCAAGGGTTTGGAAATTGATGAATCATCTTACTCTGCTTGCAGCCTTCAAGCTGTGTGTTTTGACACAGGGGCGGAAGAGTGGGCTCTTTGAAATTCGAGCTGATCATGTCACCTGCCTGGCGCGTGACCTGTTCCACACGCCACCTGACCCCCTGTGCCCGACGTCACCTGGAGCCTGAAATCTGGAAGCGGAAAGTCCTTGACTGGAGTCAGCAGAGAGAAAATCATCACCTGCTTGGGCAAAAACATGCCTGGTGACTGAGTCACTGTTTGTTAAGTGGGATAAGCTAATAGTTGCACAGCGGGCCTTCAAAGCCCTAGGCTGGGGCTGATGAAGTTTCTGTAAATGACTCGTGGTGTGGAGGCCTTGGACTTTGAGTTTCAGGTACAGTGGCACGTTTTGAGCTTGCCGACAAGCTCTCTGGTGCTCTCTGTTTGGTTAAACTGTAGTGGAAAAGAACTGACTTCAGTTCCACCACCCCTCACCTGGATCCAGCCACGCTCCCGCCTCAGGGCTTTGCATGTACAGTTCCCTCTGCCTGGACACCCTTCTCCTGGACACCCTGCCTCCTGCATACCAGCAATTTGCTCCTGTGTTTCATTTAGTCCATCGTCATGTTGAGCTCAGTCGTGTCTGACTCTCTGCGACCTGATGGACTGTAGCCCGCCAGGCTCCTCTGTCCATGGGATTTCCCGGGCAAGGATACTGGAATGGGCTGCCATTTCCTTCTCCAGAAGATCCAGGATCGAACCCATATCTCCTTCATTGGCAGGCAGATTCCTTCCACTGAGCCAGCTGCTGCTGCTGCTGCTAAGTCCCTTCAGTCATGTTCGACCCTGTGTGACCCCATAGACGGTAGCCCACCAGGCTCCCCCATCCCTGAGATTCTCCAGGCAAGAACACTGGAGTGGGTTGCCATTTTCTTCTCCAATGCATGAAAGTAAAAAGTGAAAGTGAAGTCGCTCAGTCGTGTCAGACCCTCAGCGACCCCATGGACTGCAGCCTTCCAGGCTCCTCCATCCATGGGATTTTCCAGGCAGGAGTACTGGAGTGGGGTGCCGTTGCCTTCTCTGACTGAGCCAGCTAGGAAACCCAATTATCTCCTTTCGAATCACCTCTTTAGAGACTTTGCAACTGCTCCCTTTGTCCTTACCCTGCCTCGTACTTCTTCATAGTACAATATCCTATTGATACTTTACATAGTTATTTGATTAGTCTTCTGTGGTTTGTCTTCTGCAGAAGCCACAACTCTTTATCCATTGCTCTGTCCCCAGGGTCTAAAGTAGCACCGATTTGTAGCAGATCCTCAAGAAATATTTCCTGAATAATGAATGAGTGAAGAAAATATCTTCCCTCACTTTGCAAGTGGAAACACTGAAAAATAGAGAGAATAAGCTAGTCAAGTTTGACAACCACTTAGTGGCAGAGTTAGTATTAACACTTTGATTTCCTGGCTCAAACAATCCTGCTTTTTTTTCTTCCATTTAACATTGTTCTCCAAATATTTGGCAACTAAGACATCCTTGACTCAGCATGTGTTTAGCAATCTTTAACCATTTTGTGTCTGTAGCGATAACTAGAACTTCATGAAGGATGAGCTTCTTAACTTCGTTCTTGAATTTGTCTGTTTTTTAACTTCTCAGAGCAAAACTGACTGAAAGTTGCTTAAGCTACTTGCTAAATTTTAAAACACTTTAATATAAATGATTATGAACATATAGTATGCAAATGTGGATATACATAAAGTGCAAAATAATAAACTTTATAATCCCATATGTCATCTTTTAGGTATAGATCATATATATTCAATAACTAGAATCATGCTTTTGGAAAGTCTTCTAATTTGTGTTTTTACATGTTATATCTTAGACACGTTCTGATTCACAAAATCCAACACTGGCTTAGGGACTGCATGTATTCCAGTATCTGAGTGTGCCACGATTTTACTTAACCTTTTTCCTATTAATCTGTCATTAGGGTTATTTCCATTTTTTAGTTTTCGGATTTGTAAGCTTTAGTTCTTTTTTTAGTGCTTTTATTCTTGTCAAAACTATGCAGTGAATAAACTAAGTCCTTACTAAAAATGCTGCAAATAATCTAAAATCCTGGGTTGGAAGCTCAAAGCTCACCTTCAAATCAATGCACACTGATGACTTCATTTGCTTGCGTTTCCGGTCTTTGATGTGGAAAGTGGAAACCTGGGGTCGGTGGTGCTGGACACATTGGCCAATCTGAGAGCAAACAGAGGCTTGGAGCCTGTGTTGATGTTTCTGTCCTACGCGTGCAACTCTGGCCTTTGTAGCAAAGGGACAGAAAGCCAGACTCTGTACCTTAACAACCTGTAACAAGTTGTACTGGGTTCGAGTCAGCATGACTCAGCCTCAGAGTGAAACTCCATAGTTCTGAAAAGCTTTGGCTTGGTCCTACCTCCCATGGCAGGGGGGAAGGGAAGGGCCTCAAAGGTTCTCTCTCTCTGAGAAAGCAGCCTGTGTTCAGTGTGTGGCCAAACCTGTTGGGAGACTCTAGCCATAATTCTAGTTGGGGATGGCTTTGCTGCATGGCTCCCATGCTTGGAAAGCTCCCGTCATCACCACCTCTCCTTGTAGCTTTGCCTCTGTGATAACTGCTGCCGTTGACTGAGCATCTTCTGTGTGCCAGCATGTAGCATGTAATGCCACGTGTTTTCAATAGGCTGTCTTTTCTAACCCTCAAATAAGTCCTGAAGTCAAGTATCACCAGTTGTTTTCCAGATAAAGACACAGGATCAGAGACATTAAGGGAGCTGCCCAAAGTCACCCAGAACTGAGATTTATAACTAAACTACTAGACTTGCAAGTTCATGCATTACACATGCCTCTGGTTTTTCAGAGTAAAGGTCTTTCTGTATACTCAATGAGCATTGACTTTGTACCAGAGTCTCTACTATTTTCCACTGAAAGAGCTGAATAAAAGAGCTTCAGTCTCTTAAAATGGAAGAAAATAAGCACAAAGGACAAGATTTGGGGCTATTTAAGCCTCTATCCTTAGGACCTAGAATACTACATTCAGCACAGGAACTGCCTCATCACAGAAACTCAATATGTATTTGTGGAAGAAAAGAATGAATGAAGGATGGGTGATACATTGTAAAGCACTGAAAACCTGGTCTGAAGATTTTACTTTGTATTCATTGTGTAACCTTTGGGATCTATGAGCCTATCTCCTTATTTGTAAAAGTGGGGTAATTATCCTTGCCTGATTCCACTCAATATTAATGTGGATCCAGTGGATCAGAGATCAGCTATGGATATCATAGCTACTAAAAAATGCAAACATCATTTTCCAAAGTATCAAGAACTATTATCCTGCAATCCCACTTCTTGGCATATATTTGGAGAAAGCCATGATTCGAAAAGATGCATGTACCCCAATGTTCATGGCACCATGAATAATATCCAAGACATGGAAGCCACCTAAATGTCCTTCAACAGAAGAATGGATAAAGAGGATATGGTATATTTATAGAGTGGAATATCACTCAGCCATAAAAAAGAATGAAATAATGCCATTTGCAGCAACATGGATGAACCTAGAGATTACCATGCTATGTGAAATAAGTTAAAGACAAATACTGTATGATATTACTTATATGTGGGATCAAAAAATGATACAAATGAACTTATACAAAATAGAAATAGACTCAAGGCCACAGAAAGCGAACTTGCAGTTACCAAATGGGAAAGCAGGGGATACATTAGAAGTTTGGGATTAACAGATACACACTGCTGCTGCTGCTGCTGCTGCTGCTAAGTCGCTTCAGTCGTGTCTGACTCTGTGCGACCCATAGACGGCAGCCCACCAGGCTCCCCCGTCCCTGGGATTCTCCAGGCAAGAACACTGGAGTGGGTTGCCATTTCCTTCTCCAATGCATGAAAGTGAAAAGTGAAAGCAAAGTCGCTCAGTCGTGTCCGACTCTAGCGACCCCATGGACTGCAGCCCACTAGGCTCCTCCGTCCATGGGATTTTCCAGGCAAGAACACTACTATGAAACAGGTAAACAACAAGGACCTGCTGCATCGCATGGTGAACTATACTCAGTATTTTGTAATGATGTATACGAGGAAAGAATCTGTGAAACAGAGATACATACGTATGTATTGATATAACTAAGTCACTTTGCTATGTACCTGAAAGTAACACAACATTGTAAATCAACTATATGCCAATAAAAATAAACTTAAGGAAAAAACCAAGGTATCAGGAGCTATAATAGTTGTTGGTGAATTAACCTACCAATATTTATCATGTGCCACATGGCAGGCATTGGATTAAGAGATTTATAGTCACCACCTATATGTTGTCCTTTCCATAACAACACTGGATTGATGTAAACAGTTTAGCTGACACACCTGAGATGGCACAGTGAGCCAGGACTAATGCAGGAGTCAGACCCCAGCTGCCCGATGCTGATGTCCCAGCTCTCGCGGCTGCTCAGTCACTGGCCCTGGCGGCTTCATGAGAAAGTCATCCCACCAGAAACATTTCTCTAGGAAGAGGAAGTAAGCACTGATTCTGATAGCTTCCCACTGAGTTAGAATCAGCCACAGGAAGTCAATTCACTTGCCAGAAGTCAACCCTAGGATGCACAGCTGTGCAAACCCAGGAGCCCTAATTACCCTCAGATCTTCATCTTCCAAGTCCTTTCTGTTCAGCATCCAAGGCCATCTTGTTTCAGCTCTGTCTGCTCTGCCCATCCCTCTTCATAATTGCTGGGGAGTAGGTGTGGAGGGAAGAAATTATGCATATCGTGTGTGAAATTCAACTGAAGTGCCCAGGGCATTTGAGGAGAGGGATGGAACCCCGAGATGTTTGTACAGAAGCAACTTCCTGCCTCAGCTCTTTGCAGGCCCACCTCCTTTCTTCTTAAACCCTGCCAGTTCTTTCTTGCATCTCTGTGCTTCAGCTCGCTCTCTATGTTTGGAATGGTCTTTGTTGGACACAAAGACCTCTGCACCTTCCCTGTGGCCTTTATAATACAAGGGAAAGTCTCGGTACTCCCAGATTTCATCTCATGCTCTCAAAAGCCCTCACTCCAGCTCACTTCTTCGTGCTCAAGCTTCTTGATGGTCCTTAAATTCTCCATGGCCTTTTGCAGATCTCTCTGTGCCTCCTGTGGTCTGGGTCTGGACTCCACTTTACTCCCCACCCCCTCATTTTTCTTGGTGATCTGCTGTCTCTTCAGGGTCTAGCTCAGGCAACAGATTTTTGTGTAGGGTATTCCAGGTACTGTTACCTCCTTCCTCTTCTGTGCTCTTGTGGTACAAGGTACCTAAGTCAATTCTGACACATCTGTTGCTACTTCTATATGTCTCTGACTTTCCTGCTGGGCCATGAGCTGTGCTGCACAGGAATGATATCACACTCATTTTTACCAGCACAGTGCTTGGTACGTAGCAGGTGCTTAGTACACAACCTGATAAGTTTAATTGAATCAAAGCCATGAGGAGTAACTGATCAAAATTGTAGAAAACTTGGGAAAGAATTTGAATAGTCCAAGGAAATTATTAATATTAAAGAGTCCCCTTATAGCTCAGTTGGTAAAGAATCTGCATGCAATGCAGGAGACCCCGGTTCGATTCCTGGGTTGGGAAGATCCCTTGGAGAAAGCCAAGGCTACCCACTCTGGTATTCTGGTCTGGAGAATTCCATGGCCTGTATGGTATGGTCCATGGGTTCACAAAGAGTCAGACACAACCGAGCTACTTTCACTTTGAAAGAATAATGTTTTAAAAATAGTAGTTTTTACTTAAAAGATAAAGTTCTGGGTATTAAAGTACCCAAAACAAAACAAACAACCCAAAAAGTGCAAGTGAAAATTTTTATTTCTAGGCTCCCTCTAGGACTTTCCAAGAAGCCAGGTTCTATTTATGTATTTAATTAACCTCTATCCCCAATGGTTTCTTTTGATGACTTTCTGTTTGAGGAGCTTATAACACTGAGCAGTCCTGAAACTGTGACTGATGTTGGCTTTGCCAGATTGATTTCCGGGTTCTGCTGGATTAGCAGTAAGAGTGTAATTGTTTGTTAGTTTTCCTGCCATCACCGCCTCTGTTCCTCTGCTTCAAGGTCCAGTGACCTTCTTGGCTCCTTGTCCTAGCACCAAAAAGAGAAGAAGAGGAAGTGGAAAAGAAGAAAAAAGAGAAAGCAGATGAGTTGTGATACTTCTCTGAATTACCTTTAAAATTCACTGCAACCTGTTTTTTTATTGTTGATATCAGTTGTTGGGTTGACCTCATACTAGATAACATAGATGAGGTAAGGGTACCTCACATACCAAACCTCATACATGTGAAGATTTTGGAGGGATGAGAGCTGAAAAGCTTAAAGGTTGAGAGCTGAAAGCTTATATGCTTCCCCCAACCTCTCCGCATCTCCATGTAATAGTTATATATGTACGCATGTATGCATATACCACATTTGCTTTATGCTTTCATCCGTTGATGACACTCGGGTTGTTTTCATAGCTTAGCTATTGTGAATAAGACTGCAATGAGCATGGAAATGCAGTTATTTCTACACAAACCTATTTTTATTTCTTTAACAAATCTTCAAGGTGATTCTGATGGTCAGACTAGCATTGTCAATAGAAATATACGAGTCACATGTAAATTCTTAATAGCTATGTTTTAACAAGCAAAAAGCAAAACAGGTGAAATCTGTTTTCATAGTACACTTTATTTAACCCATCTATCCAAAACATTACCATTTCAAAATATAATTAATACAAATAATTACTAATGAAGATTTTTATATTTCATATGCAGTCTTTGAAATATGACATGCTTACAGCACAACTCAATTCAGATGTTGAACCTTAAAGTGAAATATAGCCCTATCAAAACAGTAATGTTTTGTATAGTGGCAAAAACCATGAACTTCCCGATGTTCAAGGTGGTTTTAGAAAAGGCAGAGGAACCAGAGATCAAATTGCCAACGTCCGCTGGATCATGGCAAAAGCAAGAGAGTTTCAGAAAAACATCTATTTCTGCTTTGTTGACTATGCCAAAGCCTTTGACTGTGTGGATCACAATAAACTGTGGAAAATTCTGAAAGAGATGGGAATACCAGACTACCTGATCTGCCTCTTGAGAAACCTGTATGCAGGTCTGGAAGCAACAGTTAGAACTGGACATGGAACAACAGACTGGTTCCAAATAGGAAAAGGAGTATGTCAAGGCTGTGTATTATCACCTGGCTTATTTAACTTCTATGCAGAGTACATCATGAGAAATGCTGGACTGGAAGAAACACAAGCTGGAATCAAGATTGCCGGGAGAAATATCAATAACCTCAGATATGCAGATGACACCACCCTTATGGCAGAAAGTGAAGAGGAACTAAAAAGCCTCTTGATGAAAGTGAAAGAGGAGAGTGAAAAAGTTGGCTTAAAGCTCAACATTCAGAAAAGGAAGATTATGGCATCTGGTCCCATCACTTCATGGGAAATAGATGGGGAAACAGCAGAAACTATGTCAGACTTTATTTTGGGGGGCTCCAAAATCACTGCAGATGGTGACTGCAGCCATGAAATTAAAAGATGCTTACTCCTTGGAAGGAAAGTTATGACCAACCTAGATAGCATATTCAAAAGCAAAGACATTAGTTTGCCAACAAAGGTCCGTCTAGTCAAGGCTATGGTTTTTCCTGTGGTCATGTATGGATGTGAGAATCGGACTGTGAAGAAGGCTGAGCACCAAAGAATTGATGCTTTTGAACTGTGGTGTTGGAGAAGATTCTTGATAGTCCCTTGAACTGCAAGGAGATTCAACCAGTCCATTCTGAAGGAGATCAGCCCTGAGATTTCTTTGGTGGGAATGATGCTGAAGCTGAAACTCCAGTATTTTGGCCACCTCATGTGAAGAATTGACTCATTGGAAAAGACTCTGATGCTGGGAGGGATTGGGGGCAGGAGGAGAAGGGGACGACAGAGGATGAGATGGCTAGATGACATCACTGACTCGATGGATGTGAGTCTGAGTGAACTCCGGGAGGCCTGGTGTGCTGTGATTCATGGGGTCGCAAAGAATCAGACACGACTGAGCGACTGAACTGAACTGAAAAATATTTTACACTGCCTTAGTTTTTTACACTCAAATGAGTTAAAATAAATAAGTTTTAGCTTATCAGTTGCACTAGCACATTGCATGCAAGTATCCAATGGTCACAAATGGCTCATACGTATCATATGGGGCAACGCAGGTACAGACACTCGCTGCCCACAAGTTCCAAACTCATTAGTTTTGGGGAATTCTAAAAACTGGTTGTCTAGTGGTTAGGACTCAGCACTTTCACTGCTGGGGCCCAGGTTCCATCCTTGGTTGGGGACTAAGATCCCACAAAGTGCTGACAAGAAAAAAGCTCATTCGATTTTTACTTTTTATTGCTTCCCAGGTGATTAAGTCAGAAATTATAATGAGGTGTTGCCCTTTCAACCCCAGGCATTTACCTGGCACACTCTCATAGTTCTGCAAAACCCAGATCATTGATGTTTTATCTTCTTGACCACCTTCCAGAATCTGCACCTTCCTCCCCATAATATGAATTCTCATGAATTCTGTTTGGAGCTACTTCTCAACCTGATTTACATTGCAATGATTACAGTAGATACTATTTGTCTACTAGTTATCAGCCCCATTGAAGCTGCAAGGGCTGAACCTCATTCATTTTGCACATTAGGTGCTCAATAATTTTGTATCAAATTGAATAAAATCAGTTATTTTTCAGTGTTCTGAATGATATCTTCAAATAATGTTCTTAGATAGAATGGCCTTGTGTTGCCTTCACACTTGTATTCAGACCCCATTAGAGATTTCATTCATTCATTTCATTTACTTAACAATTATATGCAAGGCATGTGCCAAGTGCTAAGCTAATATGCCATATCAGTATGGGTGGGTTACAAAATGAATTAAACTGATGAGAATTATTTATTGCACACTGTATAGACCCACTGTGGCTTTGCTGGAACCCTGATCTATGTTATAATCCCACATGGGCCCAGGCTAATGAAGCTGTTCTCTGGAGCATTGTCAACATTGGCAAAAGGAAGGAAACAGCAAGATGTGCATGGCTCATGTCACATGAAATGGTACATGTCATCTCCATTTGCCTGTCATCGACTACAGCAAGTCACATAGCCTTGCCTAACTTACAGAGAGCAGGAAGTGCAACTCTAGCTATCTTGTGCCTGGAAGGCAGAGAGTCCTAGTATTAATGAGTAGCTTTAATACCTACTATAATGAGCAGACACAGAAAATTCCCATCTTCATGGATTACATTGTCTGATGGGAGAGCCATTAATCAAAGTGCCGTGTTAATATATATAGAGTGATGATCATCAGAAGTGTTGCAAAGCAGATGTATGTACTACCCTTGAGAATGTAGAATAAGCAGATCTGGGAACTGAGAGATTATAGGAATTGACTAGGTAAGGAAGGAAAGAATACAGTCCAGGCAACAGAAACAGTATGTGCAAAGGCCCTGAGGTTGGAAGTAATCTGATATAAGTCAATATGGGAAAGGCCACTGTGATTGGCAGGTTAAAAGAAGTGGTAGATATTGCTGGAAGTGTAAGCTATGACTTTCTTATAAATTCAATGGAAAATGCTTACAGTGTTTTAAGCTTGAAATGGTGGCATTGTTTTTCAAAGTTGAGAGTTGTTTCAGTAAAGTGGAGGGGGTGGAAGGAATTGGTTGAGCACTGAATCAAGTAGATGTTAGCTAGAGAGAAAAGGTAAGGCTAGGAAGAAAATAGCAGTGGCCTTTTGTGGAAGACTTTCTTTAGATGTGATCTGTGGTTGGAAGAAAATGTAAATTTTAAATGGTGAAGAGACAAAAGGGTGTTTCAACAGGGGTCTTAGTTTATTCACCGATAGTGTTCAAGGAAGGAAGTAAAATGTCCAAGGTGTTTATGAATCTCTTATATCCCACTTAATCTCTGCAAGACAGAGAGGCTCAGGGAATTTATTTATGCAAGATCCAGGACAGTCTATGGTAGAGTTGAGATTCTAGCATGAAGCCCTTTAGTGGGTACCATCTTGAATCTTAGATTAAAAAAAAAGAAGTGAAGTTGTTGAAATAGTCTTTGAAGTATATTTAAGTCTTTTTTTTTTAAATACATACTCCCCAGAGATAAGTCTGGAGGTAGAAATTGCATCAGTTCTTTTCCTTATTTCTATAATTCACTAAATCTCTATCACTCTTTTTTCATTATGCTGACTTTTTACCAATGAAATTTCAAGAGGTTTTTTCTCTCAATGGGCCTATTAAAGTCCACAGTGCTTATTCATTATCAAAATGAAGAACCTGGCCTACATTTTGCATTTTTATACTTCTATTCTCTTGTCTTTGACCTCTTACTTTAATTAATTTCTAAGGTGATTACCAGAAAGTGCCTACCCACCGTATCATTTGCTTACTACCATTCAGATTTTAGAAGCTTATTCATTAGCTGGTACCACCCAATTAGCCAAAGGCTAGAATAAGACTTCTGCTCCAGTAAGAGAATTGGTGTAGGAAGACTTGTGGTTAGCTTTGTCTGTCTCCGTTGCTAATCAATGTTAAAGCAGTTTCATGCGTCTAAGAAAAAGATGACAAATGATATTTTGGAGAAATTTTCTTCTTTTCTTGGCACTTGCAATGGTGTTTAATTCACTGGTTATTTTTTCAGAGAATGATTAAGAACAATGATTAGCTTCCCAGACAATATGTTAAATTTTAATTACAGTTTTTAAACTAAGTTGTTCTGTATTCGATATGAACTAAAAGATGTTTCCAGTAGTTTCCTTAGTAACATTAATAGGCATACCCAGCTTCCTTTAACAGCCATTGTCTCTGATACAACTAGTACATATACTTGTTCGTACAGTGTGATAGTTAAACCACAGGCTTCAGAATTGCATTGTCTTGGTTTAAATCCTCACTGCAGTACTTAATAATTATTTAAAAATTAACCAAATCTCTCTGAGCCTCAGTTTTCTCATCTGTAAGATGAAGATTATGATCATTCATATCTTATTGAGTTCTGTAATATTTAAATGAAAGAGGTACATAAAGTTTCCCTAGTAATGCTAGCTATTGTTGCTGCTTGCATCACATAAGTACACATGTGTGCACACACACACAGATAAGCAAGGGCAAAGGAATATGGATCTGGAGGGTATTTTGTGAGTCAATGCATTATCTAGGACATGCAGGAAAGTGGAAGTCACCTTAGAAAAGCGTCTGTGTTTCTGAGATTGATGGTTTGATGAAGACCTATTGTGTGACAACCTATGGTCTTACTATTGAATACATCATAATGCGTACCCTAAAGGAGTTTAAATTCTAGCAGAAAAGACAAGCTATGACACTCTACAGCAAGAAGGAGGAGGAGGAGAAGTGAAAGAAGAGGATAGGAATATGAAGGGAGAAAAGGGATAAAAAGATGGGAAGGTGGTTGAGGAAAAGAAGGAGGAAGAAAAGAATCAGCTCCAGAGTTTCCTTTGTTTTAGGAGAAAACACACTTTCTACTTATCTGAAAAGTTGTGATTCTAGACTAAAAATTTGACCTGAGTTGAATGGAATAAGCTATGATTTTAAAACTTTTACCTGAGCCCCATGTAATAGCAAAACCAGCAAAAGCATGCCAGTTTCACTCACAGGTACAATCCTTTTTAGTGAACTTTATGGTAAAGCAGAGTCAATAGAACATAACTGGAGTATAGTGGTGGAGATTGTGCTAGAACTTTCTTTATATATTTAAATAAAGTGATACAGTCAAATTAAAAGCAACAACAAAATTTCTACCTGTTCATTATTTCAATAAAAACAAAAACACAAGCAACAGCCTACATTTATTGAGCTTTTCTAGGTATCAGGCACTGTGATAAGATCTTTCTATATAGGATCTTGTTTAGATTTTATGACAACGGAGAGATAGGACCCATTTTGCTCCTTTTACAAGTGAGAATACTGAGACTTAAATATATTAAGCATCTTTGTGAAAGAAAGCATTTTGGCAAGGACAGCAAATATCCAAGACCATATGATGGTTGGGAATTGAGAATCCAAATGAATGGGTGTTTGGGGTGAGCTGGGAAAATAGATGCTGTATCCTCCCCTGACCTTCTCCACATCCTTGAACATTTGGGAAGGCTTGAAATTTCTCTAGAACTTGGAACAGTTATTCATGGCATTTTAGTTCTGTGTTAATGGAGTCATTCAGGTTGTGCAAACCATTATAACGCAGAGCAGCATATGTCATGACAGTGGCGGGTCCAGGGACCTGGGGAGACACAAGTGAGGGGGACTCAGCCCAGTCTGAACAGTTGGAGAAGACATCCTCAGAGAAAACGGCTTTGGATAAGATTTATAGGAAGAGTGGGAAAGAGAATTAGTGGGTGACAGGGAGGAGATCACAGGTAGAGGGAACAATGTAAGCAAAGCCAGGATGTGAAAAGTAGTTTGGTGTTTGGGAAACCATAATTAGACAGGTAAATGAATACAATTAAACTACTTGTTTAAAGCTGTACTACAATGAAACTTGGGTGTTTGTATCTTTTTGAATTATGGTTTTTATCTGGGTATATGCCCAGGAATGGCATATAGAGACTGTCATACAGAATGAAATAAGTCAGGAAGAGAAAAATATATATATACCAATGTATATATGTGGAATCCAGAAAAAATGAACTTATTTGTAAAGCAGAACTAGAGACACAGATGTAGAGAACAACATATAGATACCATGGAGGAAATGGGGTGGAGTGAAATGGGATATCAGAATTGACATATATACACCAGGAGGAGAAAGGGACGACAGAGGATGAGATGGCTGGATGGCATCACTGACTCGATGGACGTGAGTCTGAGTGAACTCCAGGAGTTGGTGATGGACAGGGAGGCCTGGTGTGCTGCTATTCATGGGGTCACAAAGGGTCGGACACGACTGAGCGACTGAACTGAACTGAGTGTATAAAATGGACAACTAATGAGAACCGACTGTATAGCACGGAGAGCTCTACTTGGTGTTCTCTGTGACCTAAATGGAAAGGAAATTCAAAAAAGAGGGGGTATATGTATACGTGTAGCCAATTCACTTTGCTGCACAGCAGAAAATGATACAACATTGTAAAGCAACTATACTCCAATAATTTTTTTTTTTTTTAGGCTATACTATACATCCATGGGGAAACCAGAAAGCTTCATTCATATTCTAATTACCTGTTCTTTTCTAGAAAATTCAGGCAACTGAATGATCTGCTTTCCTAAGTCTCAGCAAATGTGGGTTAGGGAGAGAAGGTCAGATGAGAGAAAGGTACTCTCAAAAGCAGTGGGAAGAAGGTCATAACGATAAAGTCACACATAAAAATTTTAAATAATAGCTGACTGCAGCCATATGGTAGGCTTTCCAGGTAGCTCAAATGGTAAAGAATCTGCCTGCAATGCGGGACACCCAGGTTTGATCCCTGGGTTGGGAAGATCCCCTGGAGAAAGGCATGGCAACCCACTCCAGTATTCTTACCTAGAGAATTCCATGGATAGAAAAGCCTGGTGGGCTACAGTTTATAGAGTCACAAAGCCATGTAGTACCTGGACAGACTCACAAACTTCAACAGAACCACAGCTTCAATTCATTGTATCATAATAGCATGCTTTAGCCCTGTGTTATGAACTGAATGTTTAGGCAGAAATTAGATCAAGAAAATGGGGTCCTGCATGATGGGATTGATGTCCTTCAAGAAAACCCACTCCAGTACTCTTGCCTGGAAAATCCTATGGGTGAAGGAGCCTGGTAGGCTGCAGTCCTTCAGGTCACAAAGAGTCAGACACGACTGAGCGACTTCACTTTCACTTTTCACTTTCATGCATTGGAGAAAGAAATGGCAACCCACTCCAGTGTTCTTGCCTGGAGAATCGCAGGGATGGGGGAGCCTGGTGGGCTGCCGTCTGTGGGGTCGCACAGAGTCGGACACGACTGAAGTGACTTAGCAACAGCAGCAGCAAGAAGAGGAAGAGAAGTGAATCTTTCTGTAAAGATTCAGCAGGAAGGCAGCTGTCTGCAAATCAGCAAGAGGTCTCTAGCTTGCCCTGATCCTGGATTTCCCAACCACCAGAATCATGAGAAATAAATGTCTGCTGTTTGAGCAATTCAGTTTATTTTGTTATAGCATCCAGAGCTGCCTAAGACACTTAATCCCTCATCCAATGCAAGAATGGTTTCTGAAATATGCCTGGAGCATAGTGGGTCATTTGCATCTGGACATACAGCGGTGATGTGTAAGGTCACTTCAGCATGTCTGGGAACTGAGGAAAAAGAGGGTAAAGTACCTCTCAGGTTATAGATTTGGGGGAAGATGGAAGGTATGGCTGTAAATGGAGTGTTGCATTAGATTAGGGAGAACTACTGGTTTAAGTTTAGATACCTACAGTATAAACAAAGGAGATATCCAGCAGGCATTGGAATATCTGAAGCCTAGAAAAAGGTCCAGGACAGCAATTTAGACTTGGGATATTAGTGGCTGAGTAAGTCATTAGAACAATGAGAGTGGAGAAGTTTGCCTAAGAGACCATGATTATCCAATGAGAAGAGGCAAGACTTCCAAAGAAGAAAACATCAGAAAGTTGAGAAAACCCACCAGGACAAAGAAACTGCATTCAGCCCTTTCTTCTTATACTCTGAAGCTTCTGTAGCTGTCTCTTCAATGCTGTTGTCCTGAAAGAGCTAGAAATTTTAGCTATTCAGAACAGAGCTGAACTTTCACCTATCTTTTTAAAATTTCTTTTTAATTGAATTATTGCTGATTTGCATTATTTTATTAGTTAAAAGTATAGAACAGAGTGTTGAAATATTTTTAAAGATCATATCCCATTAAATATTTTTACAATATATTGTCAATTTTCCCTGTGCTGCTGTTTACAATATATAGGACATGGAAGCAACCTAGATGTCCATCAGCAGATGAATGGATATGAAAGTTGTGGTACATATACACAATGGAATATTACTCAGCTATAAAAAAGAACACATTTGAGTTTTAATGCATATATGTGGAATTTAGAAAGATGGTAATGACAATCCTATTTGCAAGGCAATAAAAGAGACACAGATGTAAAGAACATGATTTTTGGAGTATGTGGGAGAAGGCAAGGGTGGGATGATTTGAGAGAACAGCATTGAAACATGTATATCACCGTATGCAAAATAGATGACCAGAGCAAGTTTGATGCATGAAGCGGGGCACTTAAAGTCAGTGCTCTGGGACAACCCAAAGGGATGGGGTGAGGAGGGAGGTGGGAGTAGGTTTCAGGATGGGTGGACACGTGCACCCATGGGTGATTCATTTTGATATATGGCAAAAAACCACCACAATATTATAAAGTAATTATCCTCCAATTAAAATAAATAAATTAATTAAAAATATTCCCTGTGCTGCACAATATATACTTATAGCTTATTATCTCAAACTTAGTACTCTTTAACCTCTTTTTTAAATTGGATATGTGAGAATGTGCTGTCATCTCTTTCACCTGTCTTATTTAGCTATAGTTTTATTTAGCTTATTTATCTACAGTTCTACAAATGTAGCTTATGTCTATATTAATGTTTTGTTAGCCATATTCCCACTATTGGCTTCTTTTCAATTTTAGTCAAACTAAAGCCTCTGTGTTATGTTCTCATGAACTGTTATAAAGCCAAACTTCTGTAATTCATGCAGTTGGTTTTTGACCTTAAATATGTCTCATCTACATTAATTTTTTTATCCTTTGTTCCTTGGTTACCTTAGCAATCATGAAAACAATGAGAATATGTTTCATTACTTTAATGAAAAAAGCCAGGTAAATGATTACTAAAAAATTACTATCAGAAATATTTCAATTAAAAATTGTGGTTTATTGGGTCAGACTTCAATTACCTGGGTGATCATAAAATACGTATCATTATTTTAAAAATTAATTATAGAAATATGTTCTAAAAGTCTGCTATTTACCATGCACTGAACTAGAGACTGGCTGTTCAGGAATGTAAACAGTCCAGTCTTTACCCTCATGATTCTAAGTGAGGAAAAGAATCAGGAAGCAAATAAATAGAAATAGAAAATCATTATGGATCATGAAGGTAAAATACAGGCTCCCATGAGAAAGAATAACAGAGACTTCTATGTTAAACGCTGAGTCAGGGCAGTCTTTTCAGAAGAAGTGGCCTCAAGCTAAATTTGAAAGTGTGAGCAGGTTTCAGTGAAGAGACGATTAAATGGATGGCCAAAGGCTTCAAGACAGATTGGGGCAAAGAAAAGATCCTAAGGAGCTTCCCTGGTGGCTCAGCTGGTAAAGAATCTGCCTGCAATGTGGGAGACCCAGGTTTGGTCCCTGGATTGGAAAGATCCACTGGGAAGGGACTGGAAACCCACTTCAGTATTCTTGCCTGGAAAATCCCATGGACAGAGGAGCCTGGCAGACTGCAGTCCACGGGGTCACAAAGAGTCGGACACGACTGAATGACTTCACTTCACTAAGGACCAAAAAGAAGGTTGAAGTGATTGAATGGAAGCATGGAGGTGACCTCCGATGGGACTGCTAAATGAGGAAGAGGACAGGTCAACCTGGCCTGGTACACTGTGGTAAAGATTTGAGTGTGTGTGTGTGTGTGTGTTTGTCAAATACAATGGAAAGCTACTGAAAGATTTTCAGCAAGAAAGCACATTTTTATTTGAGAAGGATGATTCTGGGAAACTAGTTAGAAGGTCACTGCTAAAATTCAGGTCAACAATGTTGGCAGTTTGCACCAGGATGTCAGCAGTCAAGATGGAGAGATTCATGGTGGGCTTAGGAATGATGTGTGGAAGAAGGTATAACTCATGATGGCCAGATTTTTGGCCAGCTCAGCTGGGTGAATGGAGGTTAACATTTACTAACATAAGAAGAACAAGGGTAGTAACAGATTTACAAGGGCAAGTCAAGATTTCCAACATTAATATATTTAGTCTGAGAATCTGCTGGTTGTTATGCCAGTTGGGAAGATAAGAAATCATACTTCTGGTGAGAGATATAAATTTGAGAGGCTTTGACATGAAGATGAAATTTAAAGCCAATAGATAAAGTTGTGTAGGAGAGAGTGGAGATCAAGAACTGGCTTGAGATCAATGATTTAGAAGCTCCAACCTTGAGAAATTGTGTAAAAGGACTTATTTGGCCAAAGCAATTGAGAAGGAAGAAGGAAAAAAGAAGGAATTCCTGGACTGTAATTTCTTGGAACACAAGAGAAATGAGTGTCAATAAGGAAAATGCAATTAAATGTTACTAAAAGGTCAAGTAAATATATGTTTAGTGCTTCTATCATAGATCGGAGAAGGCAATGGCACTCCACTCCAGTACTCTTGCCTGGAAAAATACCGTGGATGGAGGAGCCTGGAAGGCTGCAGTCCATGGGGTCGCTGAGGGTGGGACATGACTAGGCGACTTCACTTTCACTTTTCACTTTCATGCATTGGAGAAGGAAATGGCAACCCACTCCAGTGTTCTTGCCTGGAGAATCCCAGGGATGGGGAAGCCTGGTGGGCTGCCATCTATGGGGTCACACAGAGTCCAACACAACTGAAGTGACTTAGCAATAGCAATAGCAATCATAGATATAAGGACCTTGTGGATAGACATGACTTCATTTACTTTTGGACCCCTAAACATTTAGTTCTCACATGGTAGAGTCATAATATATTTTTGTAAAATCAATGAATGAATAAGATAGCAAAATTATATTGCTTGTCATAATTTGCACAATATTTTAATGCATAATTAAAACTATTACAGTCACACAGTAAGGTAGTTTATATCAGCCCCACTTTTGAAAAGAAGAATTGGCCTCCTGGAGAAGTTCAGTTTCTTGACAAAACTCAAATGTCTAGGGGCAAAATATGGACAGGACAATTGTATTGTTCACTCAGGATGATGGATCAGTGATGTCATACAGCTAGGTATTAACATAGGTGAACATGTGTCATATTAAGACATGTTAAGATACACATCTTGGAATGTATTTGCCTATGGTTCTCTGTGTATAGATGTGTGTCTGTATTTCCCAAAATGTGAAATACAATCAAAGACCAAAACCTTGTGGTTGGCAGTCAGCTCACAGAAACAGTGGCCACATTCCCTAGTCTGAAGCGGGGAATGTAATTCTAAATAGAGCATGCTGGTTGTTGCAGGCACAGATGGACGGGAAGAGGCTGAAAGTATGAGATACCAAGAATTCTAGCTGTACTCACTCATGGCAAACAAGTGCAGCTGCAGTGTCATCTTTTGATACTGAGCACAATGACCCAGAGTGAAGGAATTAGTCATTCTTCACCTTCTTTGTCTCACATTGTCATTTTGCTGTAATAACGGTTAACGGATGGAAGGCTCTTCCCTCCCCCATCACTTCCAGTTCCCATCACACCTGAAAATCCGCATAAACCCCAAAATGTGTGATGGGAGATATATAGGACATCTAGGATTTGGGGAGCTTTGCTTTAGCTCAATGGATTTTATCATGATTTCAGCTTTAGAAACTGCATCTTCTTTCATCTCCCTTCTTTTATTCCTTCCCAGATGATCTGGGAGTAAGTGAACCCAGGAAGAATTTCTTCTTAAGACACACATTTTTAAAGAGAAGATCCTCATGATCTTTTGGTTCCATGGGGACAGGAGTTTATTATTTCACAGCATTTTGATTCTTGTAAATTTCTAGGAGAGAATCACAAAATGGAACATAAGAAGTCCCTTTGTGGTTCTTGGAGCCAATTATCTTAGAAGATGAGTCTGTAGCTTACTACACTGTTGCTGTTTAGTAACGTAACTAAGTCATGTCTGACTCTTTGCAACTCCATGGACTGTAGCCCACCAGGCTCCTCTGTCCATGGGATTTTCTAGGCAAGAATACTGGAGTGGGTTGTCATTTCCTTCTCCAACTGATTTTTATGACCCAGGGATCAAACCCACATCCCCCTAATTGACAGGTAGATTCTTTACCTCCGAACCACCAGGGAAGCCAGCTTACTACATTAGGTACTTCTAAATTCGTGATTTTAGGAAAAGGATCCTAGGAATGCTTTGAGATTAGCATCAGTGCTTGAAGCAAAATCAGCAGGATCTATACTCTCTGGGCTCTTAATGGCTTCCTGGTGTGGGCCATGTTTTCCCAGATATACCTTTAATGACTTGAACAGCAGTTCAATGATGAACCCAAAGGAGTCTGCTGTTCTTTGAGAAATTATGAAAGCTCAGAGAGTAGCACACAATGCTAGACTCAGAAAGCTGCTATACAGTATTTCCCAGCACGTGTTGAGTCCTATGAGTGGCTCCTTATTGAAAGGGTGAGACTGGTAAAATGTTTGGGTCATAATTCAACCATAAGCTCTTCTTGGCTAATACAATATTTCATTCTGGGTACTAAGAAAATTTCATGTTTAAGAAACCAATTAACTTTGTTTGATTCTATGCTTTCTAAATTTCTTTAACTATAGGACATTTGGGTTGTTTTTGGCTTCTCTCTACAATAGGAGTGTGTTTTATTGAACAGAGATTTGGCAAAGTCCAACTAAAACCAAGCTTGGAAAGACTTGGGTTCAAATGCTGGCTCTGTCATTTTCTAGGTTACAGCTCCTGCCACTAAGAGTGGCATGAACTTGGACAAATCATTTTAATTTCTGAAACTCATGAGAATAGTAACATTTGCCTCAGCAATCATTGCAAGGATTAAATGAGGCAACAGGGCAAAGTAGAAATCAGTGTTTTGCACATAATAAAAGCCTAGGAACATTAACTAAATCTGAATCTGAATCATGGCACAGAGGGAATCAAAATAAAAAAACAAACAAAAGGGACTTTCCATCACAGTGAAGACTCCTGTGGCAGACTTTGCAAAGCATACAATAGCACACACATCAAGATGTCACACCACTGCTTACTGTTTAATTCTCCATAGCAGGTGCGTAAGGTAGAAATGCTTTTAAGTGACTTGGTAAAACGTCCTTGGATGCTTTCAGCTTTATTTTAAAGCCAGATTAGTAAGTAGACTGAAAGCCAGACCTTTGCATTGAACTTCCTTGAGGAAAAGCATCACAGAACTGGAAGGCTAGAAAAACTGTGCAAACACTTTCCTGGGAGATGCAAATTATTTTCTGAATGCTGAATAGAAACATGATGACACTCTATCACAACATTAATGTCTGGTCTGGTCATGATGCTGAACATTGATTTTACATTGTGCAATTGAAAAAAAAAGAAAACATTTTGTTAAGGAAGCTCTTGTTTAAAAGGAAGTTTGACTTCCGGCTCTCTTTCACTTTTAAAATAAGTGAATGCATAATTTTTTTCAGCCAGCAAGGAGTTGACTGTATCCATTGACTTCTGAACAGAATTTCCTTACATTAGGGAAGTCCAAGTCAACCCTGTATTTGTAAAATTAGCATACACTGACCAGACTTCCGACCAGAATGGAAATCCCTAACTGATCTTTCAACTGCACAGTACAATTCTGTCTGTGAAAAAAGTGAAGAAGCAGCTTTCTGGGAAGGGTTATCTTGTCCTAGCCTGAAACTGGAACACATTAGTCACCACCATAACTTATTAAAATCTAGCAAAACAGTGGGTAAAATAAAATCTCTCTTTGGTATGCTTAATTTGACTAGAAATTGTCAGTTAGCCTCCTAACAGTCTGAATCAGGAAGAGAAGAAACTGGATTCAATGGGTGAGAAATGTATTCAGTAACAACTTACACCTTCAGGCATTTCCAATAAAAAGGGGGTGATATTTTCTCCAGACATGTCTGGAGTCTGGAGGTGATGACTCAGATTCACAAACTATCTCAGACACTTAATTTTCAGGCCATGAATGTGACATGTGAGATTCTGTGTCATTTCAATCAACAAAGAGTCATGTTAGATATGTGAAATGTACCTGAGCCTGAAGTTGCACCAAGTTTGAAAGATGCTTCCTCCAATGATTCAGATTGAAGCACTTTGCAATGAAAATCCATCCAGTCTATGCAAAAGTCTAAGGATGTAAAATAAGGGCTGGTGAACTTATTTTAGGGCAAATGGTCTTCACCTAAAATATCACTGAAAATGTTGTTGCTCAAGTCCCCAATTTAGACAAATTATAAAGTATGACACCAGAGTCTAAGGAAGGGAAAAGAAGATGAGGAGGAGATTGATATTTACTTAGCACTCTCTTTGTTCCCTAGAGGCGCTGTGTTAGTTAATGTGCATACATGTTTTCATTAGTCTTTATTACAACAGTCTGGGGCAGGCATCCACATTGCCTTTCTAAAAAGGCAAAGAGAGAATAGACACCTTGCTCAAGGTCACACAGGGGAAAAATCAAATTCCGGTCTTCTGATTATAAAACTAGGGCTTTTTTCCTTCTCCGCTCAATTATCTCTAGGATGTGTTTTATAAATCAGCAGTTTGGGTGTTATTCAGTAGGATAGTATTCTTGTTAATTTTCTCAAGTCTTTTTTGCATGTAGATCTTTGTTCCTCTAAGTTAAAATTAAACTAGCTAATATAATTGAATGACAGAAGCCAAGCCAGGAACTTTATTTGTAAAATCTTCCTTAATCACTGTAAAAAGGCTACAAGTTCTAGCTCTCATTTTACAGATGGGAAAACAAAAGACTTTGAGCATACTTAGCCCAGCATCAGTCAGTTTAGAAGTGGAAAGACCAGTTTTGAACTCAGGTCGTTTGCTTCCAGATGTGTTCCCTCGGCTATTTTCCCAGATTAAATATACATACATACACCGTACATTTGCTTTATAAAACTGGGATGGCTTGGTTTAAATCTCTTCGGAAATACAATCATCCATGGAACCAGTAAGGGACCTCATCCTTTGTCCACACACATGCTATGGCTATCTACTTCCTGTAGGATGAGGTTTGATCCTGGGGATGTCTTTGTTTTCCCATTGAGCATCTCATTTTGGTTGATGGACTGTCACTAAGATGATAAAACCTACCGGTCAAAACTAGTGGCCTGCAATTGATGTATTCATACTGGTAGATAAATTATCAAAAAATTTTGAGAGTTGCTTGCCATAAAAATAAGAGACCAGTGGATTGCTGTGGATGGCTAGGATAAACATTTTATAGCTCGATTCAATGGGTGGAAACATACTTAGTAATATGAATGTGACTCATGAATACTAGAACCTAACACAGTTGTGATTGAGTGCGCCTTTTTAAGACTTTGTTTACAACAGAAAGCTTTATCAACATAACATGAAGTATATAAGCTTCAGATTCAATTTAAAAGAAAAAAATCTCTTTTTGCATTTATCATCATTCTTACATCTTGATTCTTACGTGACATTCTTACATGTCAATAACAGTTAAAATATTACTATAATCTTATTCAAATATGTTAACTCAATTCTTTTGGAGACATCATGTAGATTTGAATTGTCCCTAGAGTTTGTATAAGATCAAGGGAAGCCTACTACTCTTTCTTCTTTTTAAAAAAAAATTTTTTTGGGGGGGATAGCTTATTTATTTAATTAATTTGTTTACAGTTTTGACTGTGCTTTCTCTAGCTGCAGCACATGGCTCACTAGTTGCGGTGCATGGGCTTAGCTGCCTTGCATCATGTGGGATCTTAGTTCCCCGACCAAGGATCAAACACACATCCCTTGCACTGGAAGGTGGATTCTTAACCACTATTGCTCCAGGGAAGTCTCCTACTCTTTCTTCTTTAAGAGACATTGCCACTCATCCTCCATCAAAGGACAGAGAGAAAATACAGTTGCTCAAGTCACATTGATCTGTGCCCTCACACTGATAGTAAAACCTATATCTTAGTCATATAGTGATTTTTTTTCAATGCTTTAATAGGACACGGAGAAAATATTCTTTCCAAAATGACTCTCACAAAAAATAAAATAAAATGACTTTCGCTAATAGAATTTTGTTAGATATTTCTTACAGTTAAATTTAAAATGTTTTATCTTTTAATATCTGGGTTTGCCTCCAGAAGAAGACTTGGCTCTTCTAATTCATTTTCTTTTTTAAAAGATTCTCAAAGACTTTCTCCAAATGGCCACAGAATTTTCATCCAAATTTCCCTTCATGGCCAGTGGGGATCCCACAGTCTTGACTTGGGTTGGGCACTCAGAAGGCAGGGCTAAGTAGGCCAGAGCATAGCTGGCCTCTGTTTAGGAGGAGCAGAGAACCTGGTGTCTGGGTGTGGAGGGAAGATATCTCCAGGAGGTATGGGGGGTTTCTGAATGTCCGTTCCATGGGGACAGTCCTGAAGAAAGAAGTAAATGCACTTCAAGGGATCTGCATGAGGACCAGGCAAGCATTGGGAATTAAAGCCTGGACAGATGCCTTAGAGCAATGGTAAACGGAAAAATTAAAGCCATTCCAATTAAGTCAACATATTTTTTAAACTTTTTATTTTGTATCGGGGTATAGCTCCATAACAATGTTGTGACAGTTTTAGGTGAACAGCAAAGGATATGGCCATACTTATACATGTATCCATTCTCTCCCAAACTCTCCTCCCATCCAGGCTGCCATATAACAGAGCAGAGCTCCCTGTGCTCTACAGAAGGTCCTTGCTGGTTATCTATATTCAATGCAGCAGTGTGGGCATGGCATCCCAAACTCCCTGACTATCTCTTCCCCGCATTCTTCCCTCCAGCAACAAGTTTGTTTCCTGAGTCTGTGAGTCTCTTTCTGTTTTGTAAGTAAGTTCATTTCTTTTTAGATTCCACATATAAGGGATGTCATATGATATTTTCTTTTTCTGTCTGACTTAGCTTCATGCAGTCTGACAGTCTCTACGTCTACCCATGTTGCTTCAAGTGGCATTATTTCATTCTTTTTAATGGCTGAGTACTGTTTCATTGTGTAAATGTATCACATCTTCTCTATTCCTCTGTTGATGGACATTTTAAGCCAACATATTTAATAAGACATTAAATATGGTTAGCTACAAGCTTATTTAGACATTCTCAAATGTGAGCCCTTCCAAACATAATTTGAACAGAAGTTAGACAAGATATGTTTGCTAATGTAAGCAGCCTTTGTCCCAGGTTGAAACTTCACGTAGTGATCCTGTTTACTGAACGTCCTCCCCACATTTTCCGTGTTGAGATGCATTGTGCTTCGTTAGAAGCTCAGCTTCATGTTTCTGGTCCTCCCCAGATCACTCACACAAAGAGCTTGCAAGTGAACAGGGTGATGAGCCAATCTTTATGTTGGATTATAAACATAGTACAGAGTGTGGGGGAGTTTTGTTTCTCAAATGTAACAGTTTATTTTGGTGAAATTATTATCATTTTCAATCTCTTTCATTGTGTTCCAAAGTCTGAGCAATTCTTTTAATTAACATAATTATTTTTTGTTTTTCAGTTACATGTATGTGTTTCATAAGTCACACGGACATTTTCTCTGTACTGATCCAAACCCCAAGTAGACGTGAATGACTGTGCAGTGAATTCCAATCTACTTTCCTGCATGCAGTGTTAGTCACTGTGTGGGAACAACTTACTGGTTCAACCTAATAGAACACAAAGATTCTCAGAAAAATGAAAGCCATAGATTAGAGCAGAACTGTGCAGTTCACATTTCAGCATCTTTTCCAAGATCTCGTATTTTTAACTCTTGTCCAGAGGTTTTAAGAATTCAGAAAAAAAAAATCAGCCTTAGCTTTCTCTACTGAAATAATGTGGGGAAATAGTTGTAAATGACATCAGAAATTCTAGGCTCATTTCCCCCAGTTACTGACTGAGTAGACACGGAGAGGTCACATAATCTCTCTGAATCTTCACTACCTAACTAATCAAGTAGGAGCCCCAATCCTTTCTTTGTCTTCATTGTCTCACAAGATTGTCCCTTAGATCAACTAAAATAGCTCAGCACATTGGAAAGCATAAACAAAATGTGAGAAATGTTTATTATACTTTCTCTTGCTAATTTGTCAAAGAAGAAACTCAACCATGACCTCAAATAGCCAAAAGGTAGTTGGGTTGGCATAAGGTTTGCCGTGTACAGCTGTGCAGTCTGTACACTGTAAGACTAGGGCTGTCAGGATGGCATGCAATGTAACCCGAGGTCTGCTGACAGACACATGTAACCTGGCATGGGCCTGCTTTATTATTTATTTTTGCCAGTTAACACAGAAGGACTATTTGTGTTAACAGAAGCCTGGATATTACAAGAGAAATTGGGGCTCTGTGGAATCAGTCTTGAATATTAAATAAATTTATAGTTAACATTAATATATTAAATAAATTATCATTCAATGGCATACATCTTAAAAGAAGAGGTTTACAATCAGGAAACCTAGATTCTAGCCCTGGCTTTGCTGGAAATCAACAATTTTAAGCAATTTCCTTGAATACTTGGGGCTTCTCATTGTTAATGTTTAGAATAAATTGGTTAGCTTCTATGTAACATTGATGGTTAACTAAGTGCAAATCTATTTCTGTAGTTCTCTGAAAATGCAGACATATTCATCAGTCCATAGATGGTCTGACTGAATCTTATCTAATTATTTGCCTTATTTTTAAAAACCCTGATTTTGGTTCCTGAGAACAATAAACTCAATATTTAAAATACAGAAAATTCAGACAGCCAGCCACCACCCAGGCAAATCAGACCTGATGTTCTTTACCCATGGCAAAAAACCCACGCCCACTCTCTATCTCCTTTCTCCATCATGTTTGGTCTCCAAATTCCCTTACTCATCTCAGTCAAAAATCACTTGCTGGCCATTATGTAAAAGATAATTGATTTAATTACTTTAGGCTAAACCAACAAGGCCAAACATCACATGATGGGATTCACCACTGGCATTTCCAAGGTCTTAGGTTCCAAGGCACCCAGTTTAAATAGCAGGTTCACAGAATCGTGAAGAATGTTGGGGGAAGGGGGCTTATGGAGCATCAAATTCATCTTCTTTCTTTTGTAGAGAAGACATTGAGACTCTCTCTGCAGAGCAGGCTCAGGCCCTGAATCTTGTGTCATGAGTGGCGGCATCTGACTAAGAAACCAGGGCATCTGACGTCGGGCACATGGCTTTTCTGATGACATCATGGTTTGACTGTGCCAGCTACATCTCCTGACATTCTTCCTCTTGCTCATTAAACTCAGGGCCCTCCCAGGGCTGTGTCTAGTGTCTTTGAGCAGCTTGGGAACAGGCAACCAACTCTTCCTCTGGGAGACCATGCACCAGGGCACATGGATTTGTGCACAGACCATGAACTGGTTTGCCAGAACTTCCTCACTTACGTTGAACTTGTTTCTACTTCAGGGTCTTTATTGTATTTACTTGTTTGGTCAATCAGGTCTTAGCGGCTGCACATGGGCTCTCTAGTCATGGCACGTGGACTTAGTTGCTCCAGAGCATGCGGGATCAAAGTTCCTCAACCAGGAATCGAACCTGCGGCCCCTGCATTGCCAAGTGGATTCTTAGCCACTGGACCACCAGGGAAGACCCACCTCGAGGCCTTTAAACTGGCTATTTCTTCTCCATGGATGCCCCTTCTCCCTGTAGATTCCCATAGAAGTCTCCTTCTCATCCTTCAAATTGTTCCTTAAATGACAGCTCTTATGAGAAGCCACTATCTCCTACTCCATCTGAAATCCTTGACCCTGTCATTATTCTCTATACTATATACTTTAATTTTTTCATAACCCTCATCAGTCTTCAATATTATATTTGCATTATTTATTTTTAGACTTGATAATTATGTTTATTTTCTCCACTTGAATGTGAGTTCAAAATTTTTTTTTCTTGTATTTACTACCTTATCCCCAGGCACAAAGTAGGTGCTCAACATATTGTTTTTTTTTGTTTGTTTTTTCTGTTTTGTCTTTTGGCCATGAGGCATGTGGGATCTTAGCTATCCCATCAGGGATGGAACCCGCACCCCTTTGCTTTGGAAGGTGAAATCTTAACCACTGGACCACCAGGGAAGTCCCAACACATACTATTGAATGAACCAATGAATAATTGAGTTTATGAATGAACTAGTCTTCTTAGATTCCAGAGGGTTTTTCTCTTTACTCTCTTTTAGCAATGAAGCTTGTTGATTTGGGTGGTTCTAAGAAATTAGATTAGTATAATTCAGCCTTAGTTTAACACTCTTTAAATGTCAAGTCCCTCTTTTTCTCTCAGTACTGAGTCATTCTTACTCTTTTTTTGTCTCATTTTACAGAGAAGTACAGTATAAGTAGAAGTATACTCCCACAAATTATTTCTTGAAGTATAACAATAGATTCAGAGGTAAACATGCTGTTTGTGCTTTATATTTGCTTTGAAAAAAATCTCCAAGAAACCTCACACCTTGTCTTTATTAAGATACTAGTTATTGATATTTGGTTCCTATTGCTCTGCTGACCAAGATGCTCTGAAGCCAGAACTGTGCTTTTTCATGTTCATGGAGGTCTCAGCAAACGGTGTCATGCTAATTATGTTGTCTACTCAAAGTCCAAAATAATGATGGATTATGAGCTAAGGGTCCTAGTGGAAAGCTACTGGAAGGGCTTCTTACCTGTTATGACATTTTTATTTAGCTCAGTCTTTATTTTCCAATCTACTTGTTTTAGAGTCACTTCGTTTAAGGGGTTATTATTCATAGTAAGAACATTTTTTTTTTCCTGTGGCAGAGAGAAGAATGTAAGATTACAGTTGATGCAAGGGCAAGTTCAGAAGCAATCCAAGCCAGACTTTGGCTTCTGTGCAGAGCCAAATCCATCAAACCGAGGAGATGAGACAGAAAAGTACACCCTTTAATTAGCTCCTACCCGCAGAGTAGTTTTTGACGGGGAAGGAAATACTTGGGTTCTCCATACAAGTGTCTTCTTGTCTCTTAGGGACTTCCTGTAGCCTTGATGGAGGCTCTATTTGTTTGCAGATTAGGGTTTTTTTTTGTTTGTTTGTTTTAAGTCTCTCTCTCTCTCTCTCTCTCTCTATATATATATATATAATTTACTTAGTCATTCACAAAGTTGATCTGTAAAGTTCTCAAAGGGCAAAAATATTCACAGTTTATACAGAACCTAGAGTAGTTTCTGGTACATAATAGTGTTTTTGAATCAATCAGTCAATGAGCAAATAAGGTAAATCAGTGAATTTATTCTTTGTACCTGATTATTTATAATGAGGAATTAACAAAAGAATAACGTGTGTGTAGTTAATTGGGCCATATCCCAGCCTCTTGTCTCAGTCTGGGGGAACTTCAGAGCTCTTTGCAGAATCCATTGAGGCCTCTGTTGTGACTGCGCTAATTTCTTCTGTCGAGTACCACTCCATCCAATCTCTTCCTTCCAGGTGCGGTTCCCATATGTACTTCCCAATAAACCTTTTGTTTGCAAATCTCTGCTATTGAGTCTGTCTCCAGGAAACCCAACCTAAAATCCTAACATAGAGAAAAAATGTCCCAGTTGGTCATCTGCTGCTGCTGCTGCTGCTGCTGCTGCGTCGCTTCAGTCGTGTCCGACTCTGTGTGACCCCAGAGATGGTAGCCCACTAGGCTCCCCAGTCCCTCGGATTCTCCAGGCAAGAACACTGGAGTGGGTTACCATTTCCTTCTCCAATGCATGAAAGTGAAAAGTGAAAGTGAAGTCGCTCAGTCGTGTCCAACTCTTCGCCACCCCATGGACTACAACCTACCAGGCTCAGTGGATGTTAATTTCTTTTCCTTTTTTTCTTCACAATCTGTGCCATGATTTAAGTGTTTTGCTGCCACAAAATTAATGGTAAGCACATTCTTGTAGTATGAATGCAAACTGCAAATGCCCCCATGTGTCCTTTCTGTAGTATCCAGAGGGATAATACAGGTAAAGGCTGAAATGCTGAAATGCCAGCCCATCTCATGTGGACTCTGCAAATGAAATCTCAAATTTCAACTTCGGTAAGGTTTGCTTCCAGTAGGTATGAGTTCCTCCCTTTATTAAAAGTAAAGAAAAGCCTGAAAATTACACCAGACTATTTTTGTCTATTAAAAAGAATTTTCTTGCTCCCTTTTCTAGGCACAGAACAGCTTTCATTAACAAAGAAATTAGGTTAGTTACCTTCATCTGTAGTAGGTTTTCCTACGAATAATTTGGCTTTCTTTTTACATTCATTCTCAAGCCTGGCTTTAAGGAAAAATCCCTTAGATCTAAGCAGGAGTCCTATCATCCATTTCTATCTTCCCACTTCTGATTCTCCTTTGAGGTAAGACTACAATGTCTCAGGTAAGACTCTATGCCTCATTTTCCTCTCATGTATTGTGGAGGTAGATACTCTCTGGTAAGGGAATATTTTGTTTAATATTGTATAGGGACCGATTCAGTTGAATACACATTTCATTTTTTAAGGACTCAGTGTTAGGAGAAGAGTAAGAACAGTTGAATCTGCATTTATGCAGCATCTTTCATGTGCTGGTAGTTGCTTTGGTGTGTCTGACTCTGCGACCCCATGGACTGCAGCACTCCAGGCTCCTCTGTCCAGGGGATTCTCCAGGCAAGAGTACTGGAGTGGGTAGTCATTCCCTTTTCCAGGGGATCTTCTCAATCCAGGGATCCAAACTGAGTCTCCTCCATTGGCAGGTGGATTCTGTACCATCTGAGCCACCAGGGTTTCTTTTGTGTAACATTATTGCAGCAATAGTCAACAAATACATGTTTCTAGCATATGAAAGAAACATTTATGGAGCCATCTTTCCTGGGCTAGAACCATATATTTGTTGACTATTGCTGCAATAATGTTACACAAAAGAAAACCAACCCACACAAAAGGCATATGAACAATAAGCATTCGTTTTCACAGTTGGTCATGGGATTTGGCTACCATTTGGCTGATGGAGGTTGGGCTTGGCAGAGTGATTCTGCTTTAAGCTGTCGGACCTTCTGGTCTTGGCTCCAAGAGGTGAATTCAGTTCATGTCTGCTCTTTGTAAGTTTGTTCTGGAGCCTGAGATAAAAGGGCCATGCTTTCTGAAGGAACCCACTCCCAACAGGAATATACAACCCCTATACTCTAATTCTGTAATGCCATCTGCTATTCTCCAGCATCATCTATAATTACATAACAGTTGCCTATTGACCTGAACTTTTGGGTGACAATAGGTCTCAGTCATTTCTAGATCTTGTAAGTTGGCACATAAAAAGTACTCAATAAATGTTTTTGATGCATAAGTGAATAAAATCTGCATAAATCTATACCAATTCATTCTAGAATACAGGACTGTGCTAAATGATGAACGGTTGGGTTACAATCTGTAATTAGGACGAGCTTGACCTGCTTGGGCACTTGCTGAGTCCTTTGAAGTTGACATTATGGAACACAAGTGACAGATGACCATTTCATGTCAGTATTAGTGCTTAATTCTGGGTCCTAACACTGGGTGGAATGGACAACTGATCTGACCCCGTATGTTTTGTATTCATTCATGAGAACACTATTGAGTAATTTAGAGATTTCAGCAAATGTCCATGCACAACTCTGAGTTCTTCCAAATATTGCCATTGGAATTATTTGGAGAAAATTGTTTATTATCTATAAAGTATTAAACAAGAACTATTCTAGTAACTCAGGCTTCCCTGGTGGTTCAGTGGTAAAGAATCTTCCTGGCAATGCAGGAGCCACAGGAGATGCAAATTTGATCCCTTCATTAGGTCCTGAGTCAAAAGATCAGAGAAGGAATTTCAACTAACTCCCAATATTATCTTTGCTTGGGTTAACCTGAACACACAAATCATCTCAATGACTACTGAAGATCACTGGCAAATGAGCAGTGGGAGAAGATGGGTTTATAGGTTTTTAGCTCTCACTGGATGGGCTTCCCTGGTGGCTCAGTGGTAAAGTATCTGCCTGACAATGAAGGAGATTCAGGTTCACTCCTTAAGTCAGGAAGATTCCCCTGGAGAAGGAAATGGCAACCCACTCCAGTATTCTTGCCTGGGAAATCCCAGGCACAAAGGAGCCTGGTGGGCTACAGTCCATGGGGCTGCAAAAGGGTCAGACACAACTGAGTGACTAAATAACAGCAACAAATTCCAGTAACTCACTTATTACTTCCTGGAGAGCAATTCAAAACTAATTCCATCAAGGCACATAGAAGGCATTCATGGAGAGTATTCACATCGGAGTTCCAACAGTCGGCTTTCAGAAGCTCAGCTTCAATGGGAGGTATTTAGTAATGGACACAAGAGCTGTGAAGACTCAGGTTTGACTCCCTCCTTCAACTTTTAGCAGTGAGTGATGCTGGGCATGTCATTAACTTCTTTAAGTCTCAATTTTCTCCTTTTCCAAAGGGATATAATCAAATCGACATGTAGCTTAATAGTGAAGATTAAACAGAACAAGGTATGTGTGGTAGCTGGTGATCAGTTCTTCTGATTTTTTTTAATGCAAAGCCCTTTTTATATTTTGAAAGTAGCTTTATTTGGTGGAATATTCATGGACCTTCCAGTCACTTCATTTAACTTTTATTTTTCCATTATCTCGGTTTGCTATGCAGGTGTGCTAAGTCACTTCAATAGAGTCCGATTCTTTGAAACCCTAGGGACTGTAGCCCAGCAGGCTCCTCTGTCCATGGGAGTCTCCAGGCAAGAATACTGGAGTGGGTTGCCATGCCCTCCTCCAGAGAATCTTCCCAACCCAGGGATTGAATCCGTGTCTCCTGCACTGAAGGCAGGTTTTTTTGTTTTTTTGTTTTTTTTTTTGTTTTTTTTTTACCACTAGTGCTACCTGAGAAGCTCTGGTTTGCTATCAATGTATAAAATTATTTTAATATTTATCTTTCTAAAATCTATTATCAGTATGATGTGGGTAAATGTCATTAAATTGTTTATTAGGTTATCTGCATTCTGATTCATTTATGAGCAATTTCTCAGTTATTTAACTGTTCTGAGCCTCAGTGTCCTCTTTTGAAACTATTTTTTAGAGTTTATTGAAGATGTAAGAGTCTATGAAGGCTTCATCTCCCTGTCTATCTACTCACCACTATCTGTTTTCTTATTTACACATGCATTCATGCACAAGTCCATAAAAAACACTTTTCATGAAAGAGTATGAAAAAGATCGCTGCTGTTGTTGTTGTTTAGTTGCCAAGTCATGTCCAACTCTTTGTGACCCATAGATTGTAGCCCACCAGGCTCTTCTGTCCATGGGATTTTCCAGGCAAGAATACTGGAGTGGGTTGCCATTTTCTTCTCCAGAAGATCTTCCCAAACCAGAGATTGAACCCAGGTCTCCTGTCTTGGCAGGCAGATTCTTTACCACTAAGCCACCAGGGATGCCTATGAAAAAGAATATGTATATGTATCACTGAGTTACTTTGCTGTATAGCAGAAGTTAACACCTTCTAAATCAAATATTTGAGTAAAATTAAACAAAACAAAATGCTCTTCATGCCATTCACAAAATGACATTTTTATAATAAATGAATCTTCATATTAACTTGAGGATACAGGTAAACAACTAAAATTAACCAAAACTTGCTGAAACTGATGCAGTGAGGATAAATATTATTATTGTGGATGAGAAATATCTACACAGTATTATATAGCAAAGTATATCATTTAACCAAATAAAATTGAAATGGTGGCAAAAGCATACAAAACATGCATTGAGCTAACCCAAAACATGGAAATTCAAGTTAAGTGAGCATATATAGTATTACTAGTGCTTAGTCACTCTCTCACGTCTGACTCTTCGAAACCCCATGGACTGTCAACCACCAGGCTTTTCTGTCCATGGGGATTCTCCAGGCAAGAATACTAGAGTGGGTTGCCATGCCCATACTGCTGCTGCTAAGTCACTTCAGTCGTGTCCAACTCTGTGCGACCCCATAGACGGCAGCCCACCAGGTCCCCGTCCCTGGGATTCTCCAGGCAAGAACACTGGAGTGGGTTGCCATTTCCTTCTCCAATGCATGAAAGTGAAAAGTGAAAGTGAAGTCACTCAATCGTGTCCAACTCTTAGCGACCCCATGGACTGCAGCCCACCAGGCTCCTCCGTCCATGGATTTTCCAGGCAAGAGTACTGGAGTGGGGTGCCATTGCCTTCTCCGATGCCCATACTAGAGAGTTATTATCAATATCTATACTTTGACCAGTCAGAAAAGGAATATTTTAAATAAAAACTCTTCTGACATATTCAAATATGATTGACTTTTATGAAAATCTAATTTACATAGAATATTATTTTTGAGAACATATACACACCATGTAATAAGCCAAGATTTTTTTCTTTTACTGTTTCCACTAAATATGAGCGTCTATTTGGTTTTAAACTTTAATATTAGATCTTAGTTAATCCTTTTCTGAATTCAGCCTCTAAAAAGACAGATATTTTCCCCCAGTTCCCTCTTCCATATCCACCATTCCTGCCATTGTCTTATTCTAAACTCTTAGGAATTCTCTCTCCTGGTGGTTATAACAGCCTCTTAGCTGATCTCCCTGCATTCAGAGTCATCCTTTTTCAATTCATTTCATTGGCCAATCAAGTGATCTTTAAATATATAAAGCTGATTCCTAAAATCCACCTGATGATTTTGCATTTCTCTTAGGCTAAAGAACAAACCCCTTAGCAGAACACACACCACAGTTCTACCATCTACCCCGAGATGGTGGTGAACTGATCTTCGTGCTCTTCCCTGAGCTTTCTTATGCCTCCGTGCCCGTTCCATAGATCTTTGCCTGGGAGGAAACAGCTTTTTCCCATTAACACATCTGAATCCATTTAAGTCTCTGATCAAATACCTCCTCCTTCAGGAAGACACCTCTGACCTCAACATGCATCTACCCTCCCCCTAACAAGTGTATTATAATCCTTTTCTTTCTTGCTTGAAAGGTAATCTTGCTTACTCTTCTTGGTGCCTAACCCCTGTGTTGTTTCTGTTATTTAGTCTCTGAGTCGTGTCCCAGTCTTTTGTGACCCCATGGACTGCAGCCCTCTGGGCTCCTCTGTCCATAGCATTTCCCAGGCAAGGATACTGGAGTGATTTGCTATTTCCTTCTTCAGCGGATCTTCCTGACCCAGGGATGGAACCTGCATCTCCTTCATTAGCAGGTGTATTCTTTACCATTGAGCCACCAGGGAAGCCCTAACCCATTATAATTATCTGAAAAAAAAATTGTTTTCATTTCCCCCAGTTCACTGTGACCAGTTGAGTGTGAAGGTCCACGAGTCTAACATAGTGCCTGGCGTGTGCTAGGATTTAGTAAACATTTGTAAAATGAGCAAAGTGAACGAACTTTAATTTAAAGCAGCCGCAAATTGGTTGTCACACCCCAAATTTCAAACGAGAAAGAAAATTACCATACAAGATGATTTGTCTGAGTGCTTTGTTTCCTTGTCATAGTATGTCAGGGATCAAAGGATAGCATTTTTTCCTCTTCAAGTGGAGAATAGCTTTGTTTTTACTGCCTTTTCGTCCCTCCTATTAAAGGGAGCTTTCATCATAGACTTTAATATGACTTGATTGTCTCTATATTCATATCCCTTGATACCCTGCTTTTCACTGTAAGTCAGCAAGATCAAAATCTTCTCCTAATTATCTTCACTACCTGCTGAAGTATCTGCTGCTGGGAATGTGTCAGTTGCTCCAACAATTATGCTGGTGGTAACGGCACACATTCCCATGAGGCAGGGAGGTGATGCCTGGACTTCAAAGGGCCTACGTCAAGTGGTGATGTATATTGTACTTCAATTAAAGTATAATTAAGGTGGCATGCTATATTCAGACTTCTGCTTGTGTCAAAGATAATCCATTTCAGTAGTTCATACTGCCACCTCTATGGCAGCTCCAGAGTTACACAGTGGATGGCGGAGCACTGCTAACTCCTCCAGTGCCCATTCATGGGGAGATGACCCTGGAGAGTCAGTGGGATCAGGTTTATTTCAGCATCCAGGTAAAGAGCTGAAGCTTTGAGCCAGACCTGAAGGAAGTCTGATGTACAATATTTCACCAGCTCCTGGTGGCAGATGTTATTATTCTCATTTTTTCAGATGGGTTACCTAAAGCTCAGAGAGGTGCTATACCATGCCCAAAGTCATGAGATCTGTCATTCATTAAGTCCATAACCTTGAGAAAGTTTCCTAACCTCTGAGAATCAGTATTTTTAGCTGAAAGGGAATCTATGGCTTTGTTACTGTGGTTTGAAGGTAATTTGCCATGAAACATATACCTGGGCTTCCCAGGTGGCACAGGTGGTAAAGAACCTGCCTGCCAATGCAGGAGATATAAGAGGCATGGGTTCTACCCCTGGGTCCGGTAGATCACCTAGAGGAGGAAAAGGCCACTCACTCCAGTATTCTTGCCTGGAGAACCCCATGGACAGAGGACCCTGGTGGGCTATAGTCCATGGGGTCACAGAGTCAGACACAACTGAAGTGACTTAGCATGCATGCACGCATACACACAGCTGTGTGTGTGTGTATTTTCACCTGTCTGTCCTCTATCCGTCTTGTTTAGTCACTCTTCATGTCTGACTCTCCATCATCTGTCATGTCAAGTAGTGACCAACAGAATAGATACTCCTTAACTTTTAAAAAATTGTTGCCTTTTTGTTTATTATCAAAGACTCAGAAACAGGTGAATCATCCAGTCTCCCAGTTTTCTCATGCCTAATGGTATACAGAATGTCGTGAACTCTCTCTCACTCTATCAAGGAGCAAGTGGGAAAGCACTAATATTTGGTCAGTCTCCAAGTTGACTGAAAAAAGCTATGTAAAGACTCAATTCCTCTCATACATGTCATAGTTGAAACAGTAACCCAGAGGACTATAGATTTGGGGGAGGGTGTTTAGATGAGGTCCTTGGCACTATTAGGGCAGCTGATTATCTGGTCTCCCACTGGTTACTTGGTGAAAGACACTGAGGTGGTTTGTTGCGGTTAAGAACATAGAATCAGGAGTTAGAAAAGTATGAATTTACTTTTAGGCTCTATGAGTTAATAATTGTGTAAATATAGCTGTTGCTCTTGCTGTTTAGTCGCTACATCACCTCTCTGACTCTTTGCAACCACATGGATTGTAGCCCACCAGGCTCCTCTGTCCATGGGCTTTCCCAGGCAAGAATACTGGAGTGGGTTACCATTTTCTCCTCCAGGGAATCTTTCCAATCCAGGGATTGAGCCTATGTTCACTGCTTGGCAGGTGAATTCTTTACCACTGAGCCAAATAAGCAAGCTACAAAACTTATCTAAGTCTCAGTTTTGTCATCTATAAAAAGAGAATCAAAACAGCACTTGCCTCACAGGGCTGTTGAAAGGTTTAAATAAGATAATACATATTAAACTCTTGGCATTATGTCTGCCAAATTCTCAGAATGCAATAGATAAACATTATTTTCACTCTTAAATACTTGTGTGTAACTACCAAGAACGTTCTCTTACATAACCACAATAATTGATGTTATGTTATTTAACATTGATATCATGCTACTATCTATGTCCTATATTCAAGTGCTATCAACTGGCTCAGTAATGTTCTTTTTTAGAAAAAAAAATCATAACAACTTTTTGTTTGATATTGGTGTATAGCCGATTGATGTATATGAACAGCTGAGTCCCTTTGCAGTCCAGAATGCAGAGTTCCAAAGAATAGCAAGAAGAGATAAGAAAGCTTTCTTCAGTGATCAATGCAAAGAAATAGAGGAAAACAGAATGGGAAAGACTAGAGATCTCTTCAAGAAAATTAGAGATACCAAGGGAACATTTTATGCAAAGACGGGCTGGATAAAGGACAGAAATGGTATGGACCTAACAGGAGCAGAAGATATTAAGAAGAGATGGCAAGAATACACAGAAGAACTGTACAAAAAAGATCCTCACGACCCAGATAATCATGATGGTGTGATCACTGACCTAGAGCCAGACATCCTGGAATGTGAAGTCAAGTGGGCCTTAGAAAACATCACTACAAACAAAGCTAGTGGAGGTGATGGAATTCCAGTTGAGCTATTTCAAATCCTGAAAGATGATGCTGTGAAAGTGCTGCACTCAATATGCCAGCAAATCTGGAAAACTCAGCAGTGGCCACAGGACTGGAAAAGGTCAGTTTTCATTCCAATCCCAAAGAAAGGCAATGCCAAAGAATGCTCAAACGACTGCACAATTGCACTCATCTCACATGCTAGTCAAGTAATGCTCAAAATTCTCCAAGCCAGACTTCAGCAATACGTGAACCGTGAACTTCCTGATGTTCAAGCTGGTTTTAGAAAAGGCAGAGGAGCCAGAGATCAAATTGGCAACATCTGCTGGATCATGGAAAAAGCAAGAGAGTTGCAGAAAAACATCTATTTCTGCTTTATTGACTATGCCAAAGCCTTTGACTGTGTGGATCACAATCAGCTGTGGAAAATTCTGAAAGAGATGGGAATACCAGACCACCTGATCTGCCTCTTGAGAAACCTGTATGCAGGTCTGGAAGCAACAGTTAGAACTGGACATGGAACAACAGACTGGTTCCAAATAGGAAAAGGAGTATGTCAAGGCTGTATATTGTCACCCTGCTTATTTAACTTCTATGCAGAGTACATCATGAGAAATGCTGGACTGGAAAAAACACAAGCTGGAATCAAGATTCCCAGGAGAAATATCAATAACCTCAGATATGCAGATGACACCACCCTTATGGCAGAAAGTGAAGAGGAACTAAAAAGCCTCTTGATGAAAGTGAAAGAGGAGAGTGAAAAAGTTGGCTTAAAGCTCAACATCCAGAAAAGGAAGATCATGGCATCCAGTCCCATCACTTCATGGGAAATAGATGGGGAAACAGTGGAAACAGTGTCAGACTTTATTTTTTTGGGCTCCAAAATCACTGCAGATGGTGACTGCAGCCATGAAATTAAAAGGCGCTTACTCCTTGGAAGGAAAGTTATGACCAACCTAGATAGCATATTCAAAAGCAGAGACATTACTTTGCCAACAAAGGTTCGTCTAGTCAAGGCTATGGTTTTTCCAGTGGTCATGTATGGATGTGAGATTTGGACTGTAAAGAAGGCTGAGGGCCGAAGAATTGATGCTTTTGAACTGTGGTGTTGGAGAAGACTCTTGAGAGTCCCTTGGACTGCAAGGAGATCCAACCAGTCCATTCTGAAGGAGATCAGCCATGGGATTTCTTTGGAAGGAATGATGCTGACGCTGAAACTCCAGTACTTTGGCCACCTCATGCGAAGAGTTGACTCATTGGAAAAGACTCTGATGCTGGGAGGGATTGGGAGCAGGAAGAGAAGGGGACGACAGAGGATGAGATGGCTGGATGGCATCACTGACTATATGGATGTGAGTCTGGGTGAAGCCTGGGACTTGGTGATGGACAGGGAGGCCTGGTGTGCTGCGATTCATGGGGTCGCAAAGAGTTGGACACGACTGAGCGACTGAACTGAACTGAACTGAACTGAAACTATTACTATTATGACTATTACTACTTCTACTGCTCTTCCTCTGTCTCATTGTAATCTCATTTCTTGTCACACACACACACTCTTGTCTAACCTCAAAATCACCTCAGATTTTAATATATTCTTGAAGGTACTATCATGCAGTGATACAAGTGAGTGAAAATACAGACTTAAGCAAATTACCTCTGGAATGCATTCCAAACTCTCTCTTTGCATTTCAATCAGATTCACATCGCAAAGGCCTGAGCCTTGCCTGACAATTCTCCTGTCAATAGCACAATGGAAGCAGAGTCCCTGAGCCATTTTAAAAGCCAGGTTTTCTAGTTCTCATAATTCACTGGATTTCCAAGTGTACCGAGCATTCTCAGTGAGCTGTATCAAACCTTCAGAACCATCCAGTCATGGGTTGGATGGAACAGTGCTCTGAATATGACTCTTATCATTTCCTGTCTCAGAGCTAATCAGCGATACCAGAGTGGTTCCTGTTGCAGGGTTCCGGTGTAACAGGATGAAAACAGACTCAGTGTAGAATTCTGCTAATGTTTCAACTTGCAAGACAAGATTTAGTGGGGTATAAACTTACTTATATCTTGACATACAAGTTTAAACACAGGGGGGCAGAAGACCAATTAAGGAAGATAAAAGGGAAACAAGGAGGAAGTGAGAGAGGATAAACAGCATGAGATGGTCGTTGTTCAAATACTTGGTATTGCAAGACTGTTTTCTAAGTATTTGCTATCTGCTAAGAACTTTCGTTTTCTCCTGATATCTACTATACCCTTTCAGCAAAGGATATTTTTTTAAAAAATTCCAAACACTCAATGAATTCTCATAAATGGTATTAAAATTGAGAGAAAAAGATTCTCACTTTTTAAAGAATCATAGTAGGCAGTTAGAAATTTGAATGGTTGGCAATTTTTCAAATATCCAAATTTACAGTAAAACACCCAGTTTTCTGGAAATAAGTGATTGTGTGGGGCCAAAACTAGCTAATAGCTTTGTATTCATTTTGTTTTCAAATGCCAAAGTTATGTTTTATTATTAGATGTACTTTCCCCTCTAATATATCCTACACAGTTTCTGGCCTTATGAAACTATGAAGCAGACTCCATTGAGTAAATTGAATCTTGTCTTCATGTATAAATGTACTTGTTCGCACCATCAATTACACCATATACTGACTTCAGGGTCAACCTGGGTAGTTAATTGCCCTACCCTGGCTGGCCTCAGACTGCCATATGTTAGGCATTCTTACATTTGTTTTTTATGGATTTCTGTCCCCTTTCTCTCTTTGTGGTTACACATTGTTTTGGAAATTGCATCTGCCCCAAAAAGAGCATTCTACTGAATCCTGTCTGCAGTGGCAAGAAGAAAGAATTAAAAAAAAAAAAAAAAGAACAAGATCATCAAACCTTTGTTTACTTTCAAAAAATGAAGTAAATGTCTACTTCATGCCACATATGTGCTAAGAGTTGAGGCTACAGACATGCTAAACCCAAATAGCTCATAGATTAGTGAAGAGAACAGGCATTTATAAACTTAACCATATGGCAAAAAAAGCAAAGTATTCTGACAGGGATCCTAAACTCAGACGCCAACAGAAGCTGACCAGATAACATGAATTAGGCATATCGGAAAATTAGAGGAAACAGTCCAATGAGGGAGGCTATAGCCATTTTAGCTGATACTTAGTTCTAATCCATTTTTGTCACACCAAAATGGGGAACAAGAGGTGAAGAAAGGGGGAGTAGTATTCTACAGACTTAGTACCATCTGACATACAGTATAACTTATTCATGTGTCTGTTTCTTTTCTCCTTCCTCCAGGGTGAGAACTTGAGACACTCAATACATATGTATTGACTACATCTTAAAAAATCTCAAAGAAAGATAATAGCACTTCATATATAATATGGATGTAAAAATGTATTTTGTGGTGAGTAGTGTTAGACCTTGCTTCCTTCCCTCCCTTTTCTCTTTATTTATTTGACAAATGAGTATCAAGACAATGAATATCAGTGCCTATTATGTACCAGACACTGTTTTAGGTGCAGGGAGTATAGCAGGTATATAGTAGGAGTATAAATCCCTCTTCTCATGACACTTACATTCTAGTTGGAAGATGTGGACAATAAACAAATAAGTATATTTATAATGAGTATATACTTATACAATGAGTTTATAATTGTTCAATATATATTTACGTATATACTTATTTGTATACTGTCTGCATCATCCCAACTAGAATAAAAGCATTCTGTACACACACACATATGTATATATATACACATGTGTATTGTGAGGATATACACAAATATGTATAGCTTCACAAAGCATAGATATATGAATATATATACATATATGTAAGGACTTGTATATATAAAGGGGCTTTCCAGGTAGCTCAGTGGTAAAGAATCTTCCTGCCAAGCAGGAGATGCAAGTTTGGTTCCTGGGCCAGGAAGATCTCCTGGAGGAGAAAATGGCAATCCACTCCAGTATTATTGACTGGGAAATCCCATGGACAGAGAAATCTGGTAGGCTACAGTCCATGGCGTCACAAAGAGTGAGACACAACTGGAGTAACTGAGCATGCACACATGCATACATAGATATATATATATAATAGTAATTGTACTGGTTAAAAGTAGAGAAAGAAAGAATACACAAGGACAGCTGTGGGAGATTTTATTCTTAAAGACAGGAAGTCAGAGAGTCTCAATGAGAATCCACAGTATGAAGGGCATATGTAATTTTAAGGACATCTGATAATAAAATACACTTTTAGCACTTGGAAAGCTGAATACAAAGTTATTAGCTATATTTGGCCCCAGAGAATCACTTTTGAAGTGAGATGAGTTAATATAGTGTGTATTTTTCACAAGCCATTGCAGCGGCCCAGAGTATAGATATGGAATTGGAGGAGTATGATTTAATGAAGTTTTAGGGTTTCACCAGGTGAGTATGAGAAGAGAAAGGTAAAGGATTTGAGATGTACATGAGAGTATCATCTCAATGATAGACCTTGGAATCTAAGCTTTCTGTTTCCTTACACTGAATTTGGGAGATGGGAAGATAAACAGACATGTTTCTTGCTCTAAGAGAAAGAACTTATAGTCCAGTGAAATTTCCCAAATTTCAGTCAGTCAAATGTCCCCTTGTGTTTTTTTATATCTTTGTGCTCCCCACATTATTTAACGTTTTCTTTAATTATCTATACTTTTATAACTTAATGAACTTTCTTTGAGAAGCAATATTTGTGGAATTTTGCTCAGTGGAAAACGCAGTTTCATTTGCTATAAATAGAAGGCAATTGTTAAACCAAATGCAATGGAAATAGTCACATGGTTGAATTTTCAAACCAATAACTTTGTGTGCTGAAGTCTCCAAGCATGCGTTTGCTTGTCTCTTTGATAAACAACGGAGATTACAAAGTATAAGATTCGCTATAGGCATACTAGCACCAATTTCTTCTTAGGGTCATCAGAAGTATTGAAGATAATGAGAAGGAGAACTTCTCCCACTCATCGTCTATATAGTGCGTTGTGAAGCACAACGTAAAGGCAACTGTCATCCTCTAATAATGCACACTCTATGTTTAACGAAACACATATCCAGTCAGAAGACAGTCATGCTAACAAGCAAGTACAATATGTAGGTCAAGGGATGAGAGACAGACCTGGCTACGGCAACTAAATTAGTTTGTCATGTATTAAAAATTAAAGTTTTGAAACTAATAGATGGCTTTAGTATGAGTGCTCACAGACTTATGTCATAGTTGAATTAGAAGCTAAATTTGCAAGAGGTAAGCTCTATAAAACTGAACATTCAAAAAACTAAGATCATAGCATCTGGTCCCATCACTTCACTGGTCCCATGGGTGCTCCAATACTTGGGCCACCTGATGCGAAAATCCGACTCCTTGGAAAAGACCTTGATGCTGGGAAAGATTAAGGGCAGAAAAGGGAAGCAGAGGATCAGCTGGTTAGATAAGCATCACTGACTCAATGGACATGAATCTGAGCAAACTCTGGGAGATAGTGAAGGACAGGGGAGCCAGCGTGCTGCAGTCCATGGAGTCACAAATAGTCTGACACGACTTAGCGAATGAACAACAACAGCAAAGCTCTATACCAGGTGAGTCATAGGATGAGGGACTTACTCAGTCTGGCTACAGACAGTCATGGAAGGCTCCACCACCAAATTGGGTTTAGTATCTTTCTTACACTAAGGCTTGTTTGGGGCATCTACTTTATCTATTCAATTTATTATGATTTTCAATCCTGTGTTAGAGAAAAAGAAAGAAGAGGTAGTGAGATTAGCTAAGAATGAGCAATCCAAGTTGGAACCTATAATGTCTAAACTAAGTCAAGATAAGTTGAAATTAAAGGATATTTGACTACAGAATCTATAGAGATTAGTGATAGACGAACTGGGAATAGTACTTTAAAGAGGGAAGATCCTAAGATGACAGCGTGGTTCTGAGATATTTAAGAGCAGGTAGAATGTACAGCATGATTTAAGAAACTTTTTTATGTTATCCAACTCTGTAAACTATTTTAACTGAGAAGAGTCTTTCCTGGCTAGTTTCTACCTTTTCCTTTATTCCAGGCAGGTGGAGTTACCAAATATTTAAGTTTCTTATTTATAAGTTAAATATTAAAACATAAATGAAATTGCTTTTTATAAGAAGGTTCAATTTGCAATAAAGAACTAGTTTGAGATTTGGCATGAGAAGGTCCCACTTGGTGGTAAGCCTCATGAATGAAGAAATAATGTCTATTGCTAAATAAGTAGTGAAAAAAGTCCCAAATCTTGCTATGTTGTATTTTGACTCTTTGAATCCTATTACACAGCTGTATTTGTGTATTCCACTAGAAAATATTTATTGAGAACTACTTTCTGCCAGGCACCCTTCTAGGCCCTGGAATATACTTAACAATCAAACTGAAATACTCTTTTCATAGATCTAGAAAATGATAGCTTAATCAAATAACCACATATACACATGTAAAATTACAGCTGTCATTGCATGTTACTAAGAGACATATAATTGCATTGCAATGTTGCTCTGAGCTGTCGTGAGAACATGAATGCATTCATTCATTCATTCAACAATTAATTCTTGAGTCCTTTTTTCAATCCCATCTTAAGGATGGAGACAGAATAATCTATGAAAAGGAAGTTACCTAAATTGGAACCCAGAATATCTAAACTAAGTGAGCTAAAGTCAGGATGGAGAGGAAGAATTGGGATTAAAAATAAATGTAAAATTCAACTGTAATTGCCTGCTACTCAGAAGGCTCTGAGCCATCAGGGGAACATGAATGCATTCATTTAATAATTTTGGTTGACTCCTATGATGTACTGAGAACTCTCTTCTAGGGATATTGCTGCTGCTGCTGCTGTTAAGTCACTTCAGTCGTGTCCAACTCTGTGCGACCCCACAGACGGCAGCCCACCAGGCTCTGCCATCCTTGGGAGTCTCCAGACAAAAACACTGGAGTGGGTTGCCATTTTCTTCTCCAATGCATTAAAGTGAAAAGTGAAAATGAAATCACTCAGTCATGTCCGACTCTTAGCAACCCTACCAGACTGCAGCCCACCAGAATCCTCAGTCCATGGGATTTTCCAGGCAAGAGTACTGGAGTGGGTTGCCATACAGCAGTGAGCAAATCAGGCAAAGCTTCCTGCCATCATGGAGATGATATTCTAAAGGAAGGAGATAAATAATAAACAAGATAATTAACTGGCAATTAATTAATTGGTAAGCAAGGAAAGCAAAATGCAAAAAAGCGAAATAGCTGTCTGGGGAGGCCTTACAAATAGCTGTGAAAAGGAGAAGCGAAAAGCAAAGAAGTAAAGGAAAGATATAAGCATCTGAATGCAGAGTTCCAAAGAATAGCAAGAAGACATAAGAAAGCCTTCTTCAGCAATCAATGCAAAGATAGAGGAAAACAACAGAATGGGAAAGACTAGAGACCTCTTCAAGAAAATTAGAGATACCAAGGGAACATTTTATGCAAAGATGGGCTCGATAAAGGACAGAAATGCTATGGACCTAACAGAAGCAGAAGATATTAAGAAGAGATGGCAAGAATACATAGAAGAACTGTACAAAAAAGATCTTCATGACTCAGATAATCACGATGGTGTGATCACTGACCTAGAGCCAGACATCCTGGAATGTGAAGTCAAGTGGGCCTTAGAAAGCATCACTATGAACAAAGCTAGTGGAGGTGATGGAATTCCAGTTGAGCTATTTCAAATCCTGAGAGATGATGCTGTGAAAGTGCTGCACTCAATATGCCAGCAAATCTGGAAAACTCAGCAGTGGCCACAGGACTGGAAAAGGTCAGTTTTCATTCCAATCCCAAAGAAAGGCAATGCCAAAGAATGCTCAAACTACCACACAATTGCACTCATCTCACACGCTAGTAAAGTAATGCTCAAAATTCTCCAAGCCAGGCTTCAGCAATATGTGAACCATGAACTTCCTGATGTTCAAGCTGGTTTTAGAAAAGGCAGAGGAACCAGAGATCAAATTGGCAACATCTGCTGGATCATGGAAAAAGCAAGAGAGTTGCAGAAAAACATCTATTTCTGCTTTATTGACTATGCCAAAGCCTTTGACTGTGTGGATCACAATCAACTGTGGAAAATTCTGAAAGAGATGGGAATACCAGACCACCTGACCTTACTCTTGAGAAATCTGTATGCAGGTCAGGAAGCAACAGTTAGAAGTGGACATGGAACAACAGACTGGTTCCAAATAGGAAAAGGAGTATGTCAAGGCTGTATATTGTCACCCTGCTTATTTAACTTCTATGCAGAGTACATCATGAGAAATGCTGGACTGGAAAAAACACAAGCTGGAATCAAGATTCCCAGGAGAAATATCAATAACCTCAGATATGCAGATGACACCACCCTTATGGCAGAAAGTGAAGAGGAACTAAAAAGCCTCTTGATGAAAGTGAAAGAGGAGAGTGAAAAAGTTGGCTTAAAGCTCAACATTCAGAAAACGAAGAACATGGAATCCGGTCCCATCACTTCATGGGAAATAGATGGGGAAACAGTGGAAACAGTGTCAGACTTTATTTTTTGGGGCTCCAAAATCACTGCAGATGGTGACTGCAGCCATGAAATTAAAAGACGCTTACTCCTTGGAAGGAAAGTTATGACCAACCTAGACAGCATATTGAAAAGCAGAGACATTACTTTGCCAACAAAGGTTCGTCTAGTCAAGGCTATGGTTTTTCCAATAATCATGTATGGATGTGAGAGTTGGACTGTAAAGAAGGCTGAGCACCAAAGAATTGATGCTTTTGAACTGTGGTGTTGGAGAAGACTCTTGAGAGTCCCTTGGACTGCAAGGAGATCCAACCAGTCCATTCTGAAGGAGATAACCCTGGCATTTCTTTGGAAGGAATGATGCTAAAGCTGAAACTCCAGTACTTTGGCCACCTCATGGGAAGAGTTGATGACTCATTGGAAAAGACTCTGATGCTGGGAGGGATTGGGGGCAGGAAGAGAAGGGGACGACAGAGGATGAGATGGCTGGATGGTATCACTGACTATATGGATGTGAGTCTGGGTGAAGCCTGGGAGTTGGTGATGGACAGGGAGGCCTGGTGTGCTGCGATTCATGGGGTTGCAAAGAGTTGGACATGACTGAGCGACTGAACTGAACTGAACTGAAGCAAGGAAAGGGACAAGAGTATAAAGAACACCATGGTTTTGGATAATACACACTCTTTTTTTTTTTTCTCCAGAACAAAAATGGAAACAAAAGAGTTGAAAACTCTCTCCTTGGGCTGATTTTTAAAAGGTTTTGCAGTGGAAATTCTTATGGGTACAGAAAGGTACCATCCCCTAGGCCTTGAAGAAAAGGAATGAGTGGGAAGGGGACTTTTAAATAAGGACATAAAAGATATGAACTCTTCTGCCTCCTCTGTCTCAAAAATGAGCTGAGTGTACAGAACCAAGTTTGTTGTGATGATGAAATTAGATCACCTAAGTGAAAGCTTCTAAACTCCTGCTGAGAGCTCCAGAAATGTTGGTTCCTAAGGGGCCAAGTCTAATTGTTCCTTGTATTCAGATGAGGTCCTGATATCTCATTCGTGTGAGTGTACATTTTTTCCTACATTACTCTACCTAACTTTTAAAACAAATATGTCAATCTCTCCCACCCACTCTGAAAGTGATAAGTAATATTTGCTTGCAGCTAACATATTTGATACTTAAGCTTATTCCTTTTTGTTCACCTCTTAGCTCCGAGGTCCTGAAGAAGCCAGGATGCAATAGAGTCTTGTTTTGTTTGTTCAAGGCGTAGCTTGAGAGGAATAGAAAAGTAACACCAATAGCATTTGGTGGCAGTTCCAAGGAAGAATGAAAAACACCCTGGATACATTTCCCTGTGTGAGTTCCTGGGGTATCTTCAGCAGGAGAGGATTAGATAGCATATTGCCTTCCTCAGTGACCTTGGTGAAATGCATAACCTTCTTAGATCTCAGTTCTCTCATCTATAACACAAAGTGAGTGCTAACATTCTTTGACCCCTTGGAAGAATTAGGAGGGAGAAATAAGTTAATGTTTGGAAAGGCCTGGGTGACCCTGTGAGCCAAGATATTATTAAAGCACAAAGTAAATTACAGGCACTGTTTGCTATCCCATTAGTAACTCAAATAGTACAAGGGGCTCCTCCTGTCAGATCCTTGTAAGTTAAGCTTGTAGTACACACTTGTCTTCTTTTTTTTTTTTTTTTTTTTTCCAGAACATAAATGGAAATGAAAGAGTTGAAAACTCCCTCTCCTTGGACTGATTTTTAAAAGGTTGTGCAGTGGAAATTCTTATGCATACAGAAAGGTCCCGTCCTCTAGGTTCATTCTGTCCCAATCCTTTCATCAAATACTAGAAGCTAGGAAATAAGAAAAGATTTTGAGTCTGGAAACTGAATCCTAGGTTTCGAGACTTGTGATGCTTTAGCCAAGTTGCTTAGCATCCCTGACACTGTTCCTGTACATGTAAAATGAGAATCACTGCCATCACCATCCCTTCTTGGGTATGATGTCTCTTCAGTCAATTAAATATGGGTAAGCTAGCCTTCCACAGTCTCATTTATATAATATGAAGATTAAGGATAATAATAATCCATAGAGGCTTGGAGAAGATTTACAGAGATAGTAATTAAGAGTGCTTAACATTGTAAAAGGCCTATAGTCTATATATATTAGCTATTTAATTATAGCCTGTTACCTCTTACTATATTAAGCACTCAATGCTATCTCTGTAAATCCTGTCCAAGACTCTATGAATTAGTATTATCCCTAATCTTCATATTAAATGAATGAGGCTGTGGAAGGCTAACTTACCCATAGTTAAAAAATAAAAGGCAGGAAGGTTAGACTTTGCTGCAGATCTATATGATTTCTGGCAGGAAAGCTGAACCTCAGCTCACTATGTTCTTTTCATCTTTTTATTCACTCAGCTAGGCACAGAATAGGTCAGAGCTCCTTAGTGCTAGGCACCCAAGAAGCAAAATTGCTTTGTTGTTTTCAAAGCATTATTCAAATGATGGTTTTTGGATCAAGAGTCACATTTCCATAGACCAAATGTGCTCATCAGCCCCTTGTGCAAGACAGTAAACAGACATCTAACACCTCTGCCTTTTTATCCCTGGGAATTTGTAATAATAAATCCTTTCTGTTGTTATTCAGTTGCTAAGTCATGTCTGATTCTTTGTGACCCCATGAACTGCCAGGGTCCTCTGTCTTTTACTATCTCCCAGAGTTCGCTCAAATTCATATCCATTGAATTGGTGACACTATCTAACCATCTGATCCTCTGCCACCCCTTCTCCTTTTGCCTTTAGTCTTTCCCAGCATCAGAGCCTTTTCCAGTGAGTCAGTTCTTTACATCAGGTGGCCAAAGTATTGGAGTTTCAGTTTCAGCATCAGTCCCCTAAAGAATATTGATTTCTTTTAGGGCTGACTTATTTAATCTCTCAGAAGCCCAAGGGACTCTCAAGAGTCTTCTCCAACACCACAAAAGAGTGAGGGTTAGTGTGTGGCTGTTTGGAGCCAATACTTGAGTATTCCAAAGATTTATTCAGGCTCTGTTTAACTTTTAGCCTATGATGTTAAACCAAATTTCAACTACCATAATCTTCAATTTATCCCCCAATATAATTTCACACTAATAAAGGAAAGAGGTTTAGAGGTTGTAAGATGAGAAAGGAAGTGGCAGTAAAAGCCAGTGGAAGTATAAAGCATTTAGGCCCCAGAGGCCACTTTTGGCAGTCTTCAAAAGTCTTCTAGACACAAACCCTCATGTAGCAGAGAAGTGTATCTCATACCCTGGGCTATACAACAATGTTTGGAAATTTATTTGGAATGGAGATCTAGAATGCACCCTTTCCCAGTTTCTTAAAAGGAAAGACCAAAGTTGACTATGTGTTTATAAGAGATATTGAGACCAGTATTTGCAACCAGTATTTCAAAGTATTGATTACTTAATTTTTTCTCAACTTTAATAAGACAAGTTGTTGAATCTTCACTAACCCTTATTAATGTTGTCTCTAAAAATTATTATTTTTATTGTGATGGAAAGGGACAAGACAAGAAGAGTTATGAAGTGAAAGATCTAAACACCCTGGTCATTAGAACTAGTAACTCCATTGGAAATGATATTGGTCTTGCAATTTCAAGGCGTCTTCTACGATGATATTTAAGCTGTTCCTGGGATAAAGAAAGTAGATTCAAACCCATTGAAAATGTTACAGTTTGCTGCAGAAAAACATCTCAAGTGCATGAATTTGGCTATCACAGGATTGAAAGACAAACAGAAAAGTTCTTTTTTTTTTTTTTTCATTTCAAGGGGGAGCAAAATACCACTTTAAAATGGGCTCTTGGTCTCCAAACTTAGATATTTCATGTCCAACTTCCATAAAGTGGTGTTTTTTTGAGCAGTAAGCTCATATAAATTCAGAAATATTCATTCTCTACAAGAGAGAAAATAAAGAGTTCAGGTTATTTCTCCTACCACTCCACTAAATGTAACAATGTACCAGAATAATCTTCTAGATTGCTGTATACAATGCAAAGTACAGAAAGAAGGACATGTCCTTTGCTGGGGAAAAAAAAAAAAAAAAAAAAAGAACTACTGATACTGGTTCTATTGTCCTTGAGTGAAAAATATTAGTCTTCAAAATGGCCTTTAACCTTTTTAATCTATTTTCATGGCAATTTTGATTGTACATTAAAAAAAAATCTCACATACTCACATTAAAACTTTTCCAGAAAGATGTATTCTGATTCTACAAAATTATATTCTAAAGGTCAAGTTGGACCATAATGCTCCATAGTCAATGATTCTGTATTTGTTCATTTTACAAATATTAAATAGGCACCTACCATTCTGGTACAGGTGCTAGAAAGAAAGCAGTAAATAAAGGGAGTGAAATCTGTCTCTTGTTGAACTTTTATCTCAGTTGAGGAAGGCAGAAGACAAACACGTACTTAACCAAGGTGAGTCCATGTAGTAGGAAGCACTAAGGAAAAAATAAAACAGAGCGGTGAGAGCAGAGGTGGGTCAATTTCAGATTGAGCTGGGAGAGGTGTTGGTTCTGAGAAGATGATATCTGAACAGAGATTTAATTGGTAGTTGGTGGGAAGGAGCCAGCTATACGAATGCTGGGGAAGGGGGGACTAGAGCTATGAATTCTTGTAAAGGCTCTGAGGCAGAAAGAAGATTGGCATGTTTGAAGAACAGACAGATCAGCAGCATTGGAGATTCAGAAGCATTAGCGACTGGTAAACGCTTTTTCTGCATACAAAACAATACTTGATCTGATACTAGCTGATTTTCCAACCTCACCTCTCAACACTGCTCTACTCAGTTCTCTAGTTTTGCTGGACTGCTTGGGGAGTTTGGTGTGCACATACTGGGCTGTTCACGTCTCCCTTTATTAGTACATGCTGTTCTCCCTGCCTGAAAGTGCTTCTCCACTTTGTCATCTGGTAAACCTTACTCATCTTTCAAGATCAATCTTCCATCCCATCCCTGTGGAGTCACAGAGAAGGAATGACTAACTGCCTGAATTATCCAGGCCTCTATAGATATCAGAATATTCTGTCACTTCTTTTAGAGCCTGTGTTCTAATGCAGTACCCATCTCTTCTGTTCGACTTTGATCGTCATTAAATTCAGTATAACATTTTAGATTGCAGACTCCAGAAAAACATGCACCTTTCCTGTGTCTAGTGCAGAATTAAAGCATGCGTGTTCAATCACTAAGTCATGTCTGATTCTTTGCTACCCCGTGGACTGTAGCCCACCAGGTTTCTCTGTCCATGGGATTCTCCAGGTAAGAACATTGGAGTGGGTTGCCATTTCCTCCTCCGAGGAATCTTTCTGACCCAGGGATCAAGCCCACGTCTCCTGCATTGGCAGGCAGATTCTTTACCCAGTAAGCCACCTGGGAAGCTGCAGAAATAGAGATTAGCGCTCAAATGAATCAATCATTTCTCCGTCCTTCTTTCCTTTCAATTTATTTTAACTGATTTATTTTAACTAATTTTTACTAATTCAGTCATTTGATACCTCCTTTTCCCTCTTCCCTTGCAGCCATGTTATTAGAAAATCACACTGAATCTACCTGACAACACATGCATCATCTATCCACCTCTGCAAACCCTCACTGTACCATCCTCCTCCTTCAAGAGAGATGACCCTGGCAGTCTGGTCTCCTCACTCCTTCTTGTGCATTAAGAAATTTCTCACCAGGCCTTAACCTTGCTCCCTCTTCAGGCCTCACACAGAGACTGTCCTAGACCACCCTGTTGCATGCAACATACTTTCCCATACTCTTTATTACATTACCATTTATTGCTTTCATAAGACGTGTCAAAATACTGGATTATCTGCTTATATATTAGCTTATCATTCACCCTCCCTCATTTTACTATAAGGTCACTCATCTTGTATATTTTACTCACAACTGTGTCCAGGACCCAGCATATGTGGCACATGTACAGCTTTAACAAGTGAATGAATGAATGAACCCATACATGAGCAGCTGTAATGGGCCAGGCTCTGCATTAGATAATAGAATACAAAGAAGTTAATTCATTTACTTTGGCACAGATGCCCTCTTTCCTTCTTTGTAAGTCCAGTTTTTCTTTCTTCTGTTCTCATGCATTTTTGGAGAGAATATTTGTTTAGTGCAGTGAGCTGGAACCTTGTGATAAAGCCCTAGAGCAGAGGTCATGGCTCTCATCTGGAGGAGAACCAGTTATATGTGTCCTTAAAGGAGTCCCTAACCTTGAGAACTTATTTTGCAGTCATTTGAGCTTGATAACTAGGTGATGTGAATGGGTTAGGGGCTTCCCAGGTGGCGCTAGTGGTAAAGAACCTGCCTGACAATGCAGGAGATAAAAGAGATGCAGGTTTGATCCCTGGGTCAGGAAGACCCCCTAGAGGAGGAAATGGCAACCCACTTCAGTATTCTTGCCTGGAGAATCCCATGGACAGAGGAGCCTGGTGGGCTACAGTCCATAGGGTCACAAAGAGTCAGACATGACTGGAGCAACTTAGAACAGCAGAGCAATATGGGTTAGATCGAATATATTTCTCTATTAGCTCTCATCACAAATACTGTGGTTAATAGTTTAAATATCTACCTTTCTTACAAAATTCTGAGATACTCAGGAGCAAGTAGTGCATCTAACTTATTTTTCCATTCTCTTTATCTAGTACCACCATAACGTGCTCATTTTTCCCTAAAACAACTATCACAATAATTAAGGCACCTATTTAATCATTTTTCAGAGCATATAGGAAGCTTTAGAGATTGTGTTGCCTACTTTCTAACATTTCAGATGAGAAAATGATGGGAAAGATTATGTTCAAATTAAACAGCACACACAAAAATGTGATTTGGGTCCATGACTCCAAGGCTTGACTGCTTCTTTGGTCCAAAGTCACGTATTTGTCAGAGAGAAAAAGCAACATTCTTGGGAATCATGCTGGGCTGAGGAAACCTCTGCTCTCATATGGCAAGGCAGCAAACAAGTGATTTAGAAATGAGTGCTGAGTTGGCATAGAGAGCTGATGTTTCATCTACAGAAGACTCAAGGCATATGCCACTTTGACAGCAATGAAATTCTGAATACTCTGAGCCTGTCACTGGCAAGAAGGAGCTGAGAGCTGTCACTGAATTAATATATCAGGTGATGCTGGAGAAAAACACTCCCTTCTGGAGGATGGTCTACTTGCAGTGACAGCAAAGAATTAGACCTACCCTTCGAGGTAATATCTGTTTACTGGAACATTCAATTAACCAGAACATTGCTATTCTGGAGAATTTTGAGAAAATCCTTATTTAATTGCCTTGAGTTTTTCAAGTTATTTGAGGAGTAAAGATAAAAAGAGAGACCATAAGCAGTCAGGATCCTACCAGTCATTGAAAGCCTCTCTTGGGAGTACTGACTTCCAACAGAGCCTGATCATCATGGTGGTCTTAACTGTTTATGTAACATCTTGGGTAATCAATTCCTCATCCAAATTTTTAATGTCAATTCCCTGTGTAGTTAGATTCCATTGATATCTCAACAGTCCATACTCTAGACTTTTTATCATCTGAGCTGCGAACATATTCCTAGGTTCTTTATAATGTCTTTTTGATAATTTAACTACGGTTTGCACACAAAGGTTAGAGAGCAGGGCTGTAGAGACCTCTTATCTGATCTGAGCAATCCTGACTTCTCAAAAACTGTTGTATTAGCTCAAACAGTGTTCATACCTTATGCAAAATGTAAAGATAAATTAAAAAGCCACTTTATTCTCTATGGGACTTCCTTGGTGATCCAGTGAGTACGACTCTGTGCTTCCAATGCAGGGGGTACAGGTTCAATCCTTGGTTGAGAAAGTTCTAAATGCCATGTGGTGAGGCCAAGTAAATAAATAATAAAATAAAACAGCTCTACAAATAAAGTATATAAAAATTAGGATGATCACTGGGTCTATGGGAAAATAAAGGAAGTGAAGCTGGAGGGTTTGTTACATTTGCTAGATGGACTGTAAGACCACTCATGCCTTCCCCAGACCATCGGGTCATATTGTGTGAAAGGCACGTTGGAGTGAAGTAACCGTTTTAGAGGGAGCTTAATGGAGAAGAGTCCAGCTAGAGACACTTAGAAAGGCTTAAGTAGAAAAATCGGGGGTCGGGTTGACCCAATCCCCCTCTGGTCAACTTTTCTAACATCCTGATCTTTGTGAGTCATCATTTCCCTTCACCATTTAGTGACATGCTGGATGGATTTTTTTTTTTTTAAGAGTGAAAACAACTCAGAAAGATGGATGTGTGCAGCTGAGCTAAAAAATTAATCAGCCTTAAGCAGAAGAATCACTTATGGACATCTCATTCATTAGAAAACCACTAATTTGACATCTGTACTCACTTTGACTTTTATATAGTCACTCTCTATAAAGACAGCATTCAAAACATATACACTGTAGCCACAGATGTAAGAAAATGTTTAACCTCCATAAGAAAATTCACTGTATTCAGTACGATTTAGTGGCAGAGTAAGAACTAGATTCTAGACCTCTCATTTCCCAATCTAGTAATTTTTCTCCTAGTTGATAGTTTAAGATGTTCTGGAAAACAAATAAAAACTCATGCATTTCTGTGTAAATGTTGCATGGAGGCTATTTGTATACAGAGGAACTAAAACAACAGTTATTATTTTTACACAATTGTTATGTCACAAGTACTTCCATAAGTATTTCAGATACACAAAGTCATTTAGTCTTACAAACAGCTTTATAAGGTGTGAACTACTGTTAGGCCTGTTTTAAAGATGAACAAACTGAAGCCCAGAGAAGTTAAGACTCTTAGCTAAGGTCATACATCTCCTAAAGAGTCAGGCCTGGGCTACAAATCCTGGACATTGACCCACAAAGCACTGCACTATACGGCCATTTTTATGCTCTTGTGGTTATTGAGCATAGAACTTGGAAATTTAACAAATAGTCCCTGACTAATGATGTGCTATAAGGAATCACCTTGGCCTATTTAGGGGTGCTAAGATCTCCAGGTCTCTGGAATTTGGATGAAAGAAGGCAGATTGAGAATACTGGAGTTCCTGCTGCTGCTGCTGCTAAGTCGCTTCAGTTGTGTCCCACTCTGTGCGACCCAATAGACAGCGGCCCACCAGGCTCCCCCATCCCTGGGATTCTCCAGGCAAGAACACTGGAGTGGGTTGCCATTTCCTTCTCCAATGCATAAAAGTGAAAAGTGAAAGTGAAGTCGCTCAGTCGTGTCCCACTCTTAGCGACCCCATGAACTGTAGCCTGCCAGGCTCCTCCATCCATGGGATTTTCCAGGCAAGAGTACGGGGTGGGGTGCCATTGCCTTCTCCGGGAGTTCCTGAAGGTATTACAAAGATGAAAAGTCATCATCATTACAAAGTGGAGTCTATTCCAGAGTACCCCTGCAGAGTTCCAAAGGTATAAACTGGGTCATGTGTTGATACTGAATTCAGGGGTAGAGGATGAAATTGGTGCCCTAAGACTTTAGGAAGACAGACTATTTGAGTGGGTAGACTAACAATGGAAATAGTGACAGACTTTATTTTCTTGGGCTCCAAAATCACTGCAGATGGTGACTTCAGCCAGAAATTATAAAACACTTGCTCTTTTGAGGAAAAGCTATGACCCCCAACTCAAACAGCATATTAAAAAGCAGAGACATTACTTTGCCAACAAAGGTCTGTCTAGTCAAAGCTATGGTTTTTCCAACAGTCATATATGGATGTGAGAGGTGGATAGGAAGAAAGCTGAGTGCCAAAGAATTGATCCCTTTGAACTGTGATGCTGGAGAAGACTTTTGAGAGTCCCTTGGACAGCAAGAAGATCAAATCAGTCAATCCTAAAGGAAATCAGTCCTAAATATTCATTGGAAGGACTGATGCTGAAGCTGAAACTCCAATACTTTGGCCACCTGATGCGAAGAACTGACTCATTGGAAAAGACCCTGATGCTGGGAAAGATTGAAGACAGGAGAAGAAGGGGATGACAGAGGATGAGATGGTTGGATGGCATCACCAACTCAATGGACATGAGTTTGAGCAAACTCTGGGAGTTGGTGATGGACAGGGAAGCCTGGCATGGGGTCTCAAAGAGTCAGACACAACTGTGAGACTGAATTGAACTGAGGGCTGCAATAGAATGGATATGAGGGAGAAAGAGAATTGAGAGAAGTAAGAAAACTTGCAAGTATGCAAATGAGGTAGAATGATTTCTTGGGACAAGAAGGTGAGATCGCTACAGACTTTGAGGTCATAGGCAAATATTTCAGAGGAAGTGGATTTCCACCAAAGCATATGTCAATATTCTACAAATATCACTGAAGGGGCCTTGGTGTAGGAGTCAAGCCTAACTTTGAGAGGTGAGTGGAAATTCAGAGAGCTTGGATAGGCTAATTCTCTGGCTTTCCTTCAAAACTACATTTGTTACATATTGTTTCAAAGTTCATTTGGAGAGGGTCAACCTCAATCTTATATACCCACTTGAAAACACAAACATCTTATCCTTCACCAAATCCATACTTATTATAGGGCAGTTTAGATACCATCTTCTGTGATCTGAATGTCTTATAAAGTGAGGTCCTCACTTTATACCCCATAAAGTTTACTTTATAGTGTCTTATAAAGTGAATTCCTCCTCTTATACTCCATGAAACTTACCAAAGTTTTTGTTTTCTTTTTTTTTTTCTCAATCTTGTATAGTAGTCTCAGAAGATAGTTATAATGAATACATTTATATCTGGTGACATTTCCAAAGAGGTTGGAATTCCCAGCAAGTGCTTAGTTCAGTTCAGTCACTCAGTGGTGTCCAACTGTTTGTGACCCTATGGACAGCACACAAGGCTTCCCTGTCCATCACCAACTCCTGGAGCTTGCTCAGATTCATGTTCATCATGTCGGTGATGTGATCCAACCGTCTCATCCTCTGTTGACCCCTTCTCCTCCTGCCTTCAATCTTTCCCAGCATCAGGGTGTTTTCCAATGAGTCAGTCTACACCAAGAGGCCAAAGTATTGGAGTTTCAGCTTCAGCATCAGTCCTTCCAATGAATATTCAGGACTGATTTCCTTTAAGATGGACGGGTTTAATCTCCTTGCTGTCCAAGGGACTCTCAAGGGTCTTCTCCAATACCACAGTTCAAAAGCATCAATTCTTCAATGCTCAGCTTTCTTTCTAGTCCAACTCTTACATCTATATATGACTACTGGGAGACCCGTAGGTTTGACTATATAGACATTGGTTGGCAATGTAATGTCTCTGCTTTTTAATATGCTGTCTAGGTTGGTCATAGCTTTTCTTCCAAGGAGCAAGCATCTTTTAATTTCATGGCTGCAGTCACCATCTGCAGTGATTTTTAGAGCCCCAAAAGATAAAGTCAGTCACTGTTTCCATTGTTTCCCCATCTATTTGCCATGAAGTGATGGGACCGGGTGCCATACTAGCTAATACAAGTGCATAGCTAGTATTCTGCTAAATAGAACTCTTAAAAGTTTTGAGTTCTGGATATGTCCAGTAGAATCCATGTAATCTGGGCAATTTGTTTCCTGAGCACAGACCTGCTACTTTCTCCATAGAGTAAGGCTACTAAAATAAGCCAGACACATAATGTATGACACTTTCTGTGAACTATCCAGAAAGGCCAATTCATATAGACAAAAAATAGATTCTTGCAAGAGTCTGGAGGGAGAGGGCAATGAGAAGTGGCTGTAATGGGTACAGACTTTCTTTTTTAGGGTAATAAAAATGTTATATGGATATACTAAAAAGAAAGGGATTATACACATTAAAAGTGTAAATGTTACAGTATGTGAATTTTATTTGTATTAAAAAAGGAGATACGAAGGCTCTTTCTAATGCTGACATTTTACAAATTTTCACAAATGAGGGGTCCTTTTTTTTCTTTTCTTAAATTTATATTTTTAATTGGAGTATAATTGCTTTGCAATGTTGTGTTAGTTTCTTCTGCACGACAACATGAATCAGCTATATGTTTACATACGTCCCCTTCTTCTTGAACCTCCCTCTTACCCCACTCAATTCCACTCCTCTAGGTGAAGTGTATTTTTTTTTTTTAATAGAACTCAACCTGGAATAGAGTACAAAGTCAAAAAAACAAAATTGATGATACAATCTTCTTTTTGCTCATGGGCATCAGACTACAATTTTTACAGCTCCATCCAACTGCTGGCTCTCCTAGTAGTGAGAACTTGATAGTTCTTGGCAAATTTGCCAGATGGGCAGGTTCAGGAAGAAAAGAGATTCACCTGAATTGGGGCCTTATGAAATGGAAGATAAGTGTATTTATCTCAGTGGGCTTCAGTCCCATTTCAGTGAGCAGTTTGAACTTGAATTCTAGTGATTTGGCTAACATACAAATAGCACACATTATATGCAGATTTCCCAAGCACGTGAACACAGTCACATTCACAGTTGGAAGAAAGTGAAACAAAATCTATATATAACTGTAGGATCACGCACTAAGCTAAAAATATCCTCTCTTTCAAGACACAGCTTTGTACTATACCCCCTGTGACACTAATGGTCAATTGTAAAATTATAGCATAAAATTTTAATCTGCTCTTTCTCCCCACTTCAAGCAATTGGTTCTTAAAAGCTTGTCTCCTGTTTTCCGGACTTTGAGCAAAAGTGATAATTTTGACCACCTGTTTCTGTTTTAAAATTTGTAACATTTGGGAATACGTGTGATGACACAGGATGCCTAGCTGTGCAGTTTTTACTCCACTTGTGTCTTAAGGGTATTGCCACTTAGCTAGAGGCTGGGAAGCTTTTATTTGTTGTTTCTGATCACCATCCACAACTGGAAATTGCTGCAGTTGAAGGAAGAGGCAGTGTTTGCCCCTTGGTGCTGTGCAAGTTGCTTCAGTCGTGTCCGACTCTTTGCGACCCTTTGAGCTGTAGCCTTCCAGGCTTCTGGGTACATGGGATTCTCCAGGCAAGAATACTGGAGTGGGTTGCCATTTTCTCCTCCAGGGGATCTTCCCAACCTGGGGATTGAACCCTTGTCTCTTACATCTCCTGCATTGGCAGCAGGATCTTTACCACTAGTGCCACCTAGGAAGCCCTTGCCTCTTAGAGCATTCCTCAAAGCCTCCACTGATAAAAAGATGCAGCACTGAGAGAAGAAGAAAGCAAGATGAATGTCAGGCTTTTTTCTTTTTAAGACTTCCATCACCCATTTGATTTTATCTTCCTTCATTTGTTGGAGGCAATCAAAACAACTTTATAGCCATAAAGTTATTTTCCATATTGTTTTTTTAAGGAATGCTTGGTATATATGAGGTTTTAGAAATGTATGCTGCTGCTAAGTCTGCTGCTAAGTCACTTCAGTCATGTCCAACTCTGTGCGACCCCGTAGACGGCAGCCCACCAGGCTCCTCCATCCATGGGATTCTCCAGGCAAGAGTACTGGAGTGGGGTGCCATTGCCTTCTCCGTTAGAAATGTATATGTACTTGGAAAAGAGCATTTTCCTTGTCCAAAACAAAAACAAAAAACTGTGAGCCTAGAAGCCTGTGAGAGTGCGAGGTAGGACGTATTGGGAGATAACTGGGTGCTGGTGATGGATTTGAGGTTAATAATATTCCTTAGTGTATTAAAGACCCTGAGAAGCCTACATTCAACTATCAGTACAGTCACATGGAAGTACACTTCACTGGTTGTCCAAGAGATCCTGTTTGGGAATGTGACTTACAGATTAAAAATTTTGACTCTTGGGTTTCACTGGTAGCTTAGTGGTAAAGAATCTGCTTGCCAGTGTAGATGACACAGGTTGGATCCCTGGTGTGGGAAGATCCCACATGCTGCAGAGCAAATAAGCCCGTGCACCACAACTATCGAGCCTGTGCTTGGGAGGTACAACTACTGAAGCCCACATGCCCTGCAATTTGTGCTTCACAAGAGAAGCCACCACAGTGAGAAGCCCCAGCACCACAGCTAGAGAAAAGCCTGAGCAGCAAGGAAGACCCAGCACAGCCAAAAATAAACAAAATTGTATTTAAAAAATTAACTCTTACCCTGGCCTTATCTAATGCCTTTAAAGACGTTAAAACTCAAGTTTCTTACCTTAACACACACTTATTTGTAAGAATCGTTTTCAGATACTATATTGACTTCCTATTTTCAATTGAATACTTTCCCTGAAATGGAAAAAGTTCTGTTTTTTGTGTCTCTTCTGAGTATTCTTATCAACTCTCCTAACTTGAGGATCACATATGAAGCCACATTTCCTGCATGCTGCTGCTGCTGCTAAGTCGCTTCGCTCGTGTCCGACTCTGTGCGACCCCATAGACGGCAGCCCACCAGGCTCCCCCATCCCTGGGATTCTCTAGGCAAGAGTACTGGAGTGGGTTCCATTGCCTTCTCTGACATTTCCTGCATAGCTCAGGTTAATTATTCTGATTTAAGCTAAAACAATCCCCAGCTTCAGTGATTTGGAACATTGGTTTATTTCTTCCCCACATTATAATCCAGTGTGGGTTGGGTGACTCCCCTTGAGTGATTTAGTTCTTCAAGCTCCTTCTATCATAAGGCTGCACCACCTTGAGCCTCTTTCAGATTCAACATTACAGATAGAATAAGAGGGCATATTGAGATTCATATGGGAGATTCTTAGAACGGATATATGAAGTCTCCTTAGTCCGAGTGGGTCAAGAAAGTTCCATTTTAGGCTCTGATTTTGCTCTCTGATGAAGGAACTTCTTTGTCCTTTGCAATTCATTGTCTGTGGCTTCACCCTTGGAGGTCTTATGTTTGCCCAACAGTCTCTTAGGGACCTCTTAAGTGGGTTTTGGAGAATAGATCATTCTTGTTAGGGGCTTGGAGACTTGCTTCTGCCTGTGATGATAGGGTCCCAAATGTTGCCTCAAATGTTAATGTCAAAAGACTTCTTGAATGAGATTGTGATTTCTTTGACAACACAACTCTTTCAACAGTTCCATAGCTTCTAATCTCTACGTTCCTAGTCATTTCTATGTTCAGGAACCACAATCTGAATATTTTTTTCTAGACATAGTTCTCAGGTCTACTTTATTGCTTTGTTTTGTAACCTCCTCACTTATTTCTCTGAAATAAAAGTAAATTAAGGTTATCAGGATTGAATTGGGTTGATTGAATCAGGATTGATCATTGCCCCCAGTCACTTCATCCTGAAGAGTTTTTCAAAGAAGAATTCTTCAAAGAAGAGTTTTTCTGAGACTTTGCATTTCAAAGTATTTAAAAATCTTCTATATTAGTTTTGGGAGTCTAGAATCTTAACTTTTTCAACTCTAAATTTCTGGATTTTTCTCTATTCCCTATCATTTCTGCCTGAAAATATTTAATTCTCCTATGAGTTCGTATCTTACAATATCTTGCCAAAGGCAGCCATTGGTAGCCAATACACACTCCTAAGGTTCTGCTTTCCAAGTGTTTCTGTTAGAGCTGCTTGTTGACTAAACATGTGATCTGTACCTCAAATGTGCGTGCATGTGTGCACACTCCTAGCTGTGTTCAACTCTTTGTGACCCCATGTACTGTAGCTTGCCAGGCTCCTTTGTTCATGGAATTTCCCAGGCAAGTGGGTTGCCATTTCCTTCCTCAAATAAACAAGGCAAGAATTAAGCCAAATTCTTTGCGATTTGTACTGCATCATCTGGAGTGCTAGTCCTGCAGCCTTCTGTGTTAGCTTCCTTGATGCCTATGTCTTGCCCTCGTGCATGCATGCTAAGTCGCCTTCAGTTGTATCTGACTCTGTGCGACCCTATGGAATGTAGCCTGCCAGGCTCCTCTGTCCCTGGGATCCTCCAGGCAAGAATACTAGAGTTGGTTGCCATGCCTTCCTCCAAGACATCTTTCCAACCAAGCGTTCCAATCCGCATTTCTTACATCTCCTGCATTGGCAGGTGGGTTCTTTACCACTAGAGCCACCTGGGAAGCCCCATCTTCTGCTAACTAATGCCAATTGTTTTTAAACTTTTTCTTAAGGCAGCCGCTGACCTGAAAGTACTGACTTTTGTATGAAGTTACATAACCAATGATCCTAAAATTGCAGTGACTTTGCTTGCAAACATGTTGAATTCTTGCTCAGACCAGAGCATTCTGCAGATTGGATGGCTTTTCCTAGGTTTTCCTCAAAGAGAAGGATCCACGATTCATTCATGTGACCCTCATCTCTGAGTCCTTTTATTTTGTCATTTGGGCAAGTAGAAAGCATGAGTTGAATATCTTGAGAAAATTTTAAGAACTAGGTTTGGAAACGGTGCGTATTACTTCTGTCAGGTCTCTTTGGCCCGAAGTAGTCATGGGATCAAAAGGATTCTAGTAAACATCAGATCAGATCAGTTGCTCAGTCATGTCCGACTCTTTGCGACCCCATGAATTGCAGCACACCAGGCCTCCTTGTCCATCACCAACTCCCAGGCTTCACCCAGACTCACGTCCATCGAGTCAGTGATGCCATCCAGCCATCTCATCCTCTGTCATCCCCTTCTCCTCCTGCCCCCAATCCCTCCCAGCATCAGAGTCTTTTCCAATGAGTCAACTCTTCTCATGAGGTGGCCAAAGTACTGGAGTTTCAGCGTCAGCATCATTTCTTCCAAAGAAATCCCAGGGCTGACCTCCTTAAGAATGGACTGGTTGGATCTTCTTGCAGTCCAAGGGACTCTCAAGAGTCTTCTCCAACACCACAGTTCAAAAGCATCAGTTCTTCGGTGATCAGCCTTCTTCACAGTCCAACTCTCACATCCATACATGACCACAGGAAAAACCATAGCCTTGACTAGACGAACCTTTGTTGGCAAAGTAATGTCTCTGCTTTTGAATATGCTATCTAGGTTGGTCATAACTTTCCTTCCAAGGAGTAAGCATCTTTTAATTTCATGGCTGCAGTCACCATCTGCACTGATTTTGGAGCCCCAAAAAAATAAAGTCTGACACTGTTTCCACTGTTTCCCCATCTATTTCCCATGAAATGGTGAGACCGGATGCCATGTTCTTCATTTTCTGAATGTTGAGCTTTAAGCCAACTTTTTCACTCTCCACTTTCACTTTCATCAAGAGGCTTTTTAGTTCCTCTTCACTTTCTGCCATAAGGGTGGTGTCATCTGCATATCTGAGGTTATTGATATTTCTCCCGGCAATCTTGATTCCAGCTTGTGTTTCTTCCAGCCCAGGGTTTCTCATGATGTACTCTGCATATAAGTTAAATAAACAGGGTGACAATATATAGCCTTGACGAACTCCTTTTCCTATTTGGAACCAGTCTGTTGTTCCATGTCCAGTTCTAAATGTTGCTTCCTGACCTGCATACAAATTTCTCAAGAGGCAGATCAGGTGGTCTGGTATTCCCATCTCTTTCAGAATTTTCCACAGTTGATTGTGATCCACATAGTTAAAGGCTTTGGCATAGTCAATAAAGCAGAAATAGATGTTTTTCTGCAACTCTCTTGCTTTTTCCATGATCCAGCAGATGTTGCCAATTTGATCTCTGGCTCCTCTGCCTTTTCTAAAACCAACTTGAACATCAGGAAGTTCATATTGCTGAAGCCTGGCTTGGAGAATTTTGAGCATTACTTGACTAGCGTGTGAGATGAGTGCAATTGTGTGGTAGTTTGAGCATTCTTTGGCATTGCCTTTCTTTGGGATTAGAATGAAAACTGACCTTTTCCAGTCCTGTGGCCACTACTGAGTTTTCCAGATTTGCTGGCATATTGAGTGCAGCACTTTCACAGCATCATCTTTCAGGATTTGAAATAGCTCAACTGGAATGCCATCACCTCCACTAGCTTTGTTCGTAGTGATGTTTTCTAAGGCCCACTTGACTTCACATTCCAGGATGTCTGGCTCTAGGTCAGTGATCACACCATTGTGATTATCTGGGTCGTGAAGATCTTTTTTGTACAGTTCTTCTGTGTATTCTTGCCATCTATCCTCTATCCTTGGGAAAAGGGAGAGAGATTGGGTAGCATTATGTTACTTGCTTTCATGCTCCCAAATCTTTGTATTTCTAACCTAGGTTTTTCTCTGAATTAAAAATAGATACCAAGGAATAGCTAAGGTGGGTCCATGGTAAACAATCTGCCTGCAATGCAGGAGACACTGGAAACACAGGTTCAATCCCTAGATTGGGAAGATCCCCTGGAGGAGGGCATGGCAACCCACTCCAGTACTCTTGCCTGGAGGATCCCATTGATAAAGGAGCCTAGCAGGCTATAGTCCATAGGGTCACAACGAGTTGGACACGACTGAAGTGACTGGGCAAGCACCCAGGCACATGAAATTTCAGTTTACTAGGTGCTCTCACATGCGTTACACTATTTGTTTCTCAAAGCAGCCTTGTAAGAAATGCTTGTTTATTCCTCTTTGACAGAAGATAGTGGTGAAGTTCACAGATATAATTTTTTAGCATTTATTATCAAACTTTATCAAACATAAAAACTATATGTTTTTGTTTTTTCTTTTTTTTTAAATTTTATTTTATTTTTAAACTTTACAAATTGTATTAGTTTTGCCAAAGTGCTAGAAAAGACTCTTCACAGTCCCCTGGATGGCAAGGAGATCAAACCAATCTTTCAAGAAATCAACCCTGAATATTCACTGGAATGACTGATGCTACAGTTGAAGTTCCAATACTTTGGTCACCTGTTGCTAAAAGCTGACTCATTGGAAAAGACCCTGTTGATGGGAAAGATTGAAGGCAACAGGAGAAGGGGGTGTCAGAGGATGAGATGGTTAGATAGCATCCCTGACTCAATGGACATGAATTTGAGCAAACTCTGGGAAATAGTGAAGGGCAGAGGAGCCTGGCATGCTGCATCCATGGGGTCATCAAGAGCTGGAGATGACTTAGCGACTGAACAAGAACAACTGTATGCTAAATACTCTGCTGAGCATTAGTGACAAAAATTTGACCTGGAAACAATCTCTGTTCTATTGCTCAAGTTCTAATGCACGAAACAGATACTGACTGATTAATAACATCCATAAATGTGCATTTACAAATGACATCAGTGCTCTATAAGAATCATGCATGATTGTGCAAGAAAATGTATTTTAAAAAAAAAACATAGCCTACAAAGTTTCTTTTTGGAGTAATGAAAATATTAAAAAATTAGATTATGGTAATGGTTGCACAACTCTGTAAATATGCTAAAACCATTAAACTGTACACTTTAAATGAGTAAATCTTATAGTATGTGAATTATATCTCACAAAGTTGTCAAGAAAGGAAATATATACTGGAAAAAAATACCTGACCAATTTACCCTTGTTATATGAGTCATATGGACTGTAAACACTTCAGACAATCAAAAGAGTGAAAAAGTACTTAGGTTTTACAATCAGGTCTTCAGGTAATTTCTCTAGGCCTCTTCTTCTTTGATAAATCAGGAAATGTAAAGAAATGTTACTTAAAAGGAAAATCCATGCCAACTCATTGACTTTTTATCTTTAAATTTTGCCCTGTTCTTGGGGAAAATTATGTTAATGAAACAATCGAAGCCACATTTTCCCTTGATGACTTCTTCTGAAACAGAATTATAGCAGACTGTCTGTTGTTTTTCAGAGCTACAATAGACATTTGAAAGAAAAAGCAAAACAAAGCACACAAAAATGTGGTCTAAACAGGGGTCCAAGGAGAGCTTCCCAGGAGAACTCAAACCCTGATATCTGAAAATGGATAAATGGATTGGAGTGAATAAGGGAAGAAGGAAGGAGGAAGCACATCCTGCAACAAGGTGCTGTGTGTATGCAAAGGATCATTTAAGGTATCAAGAAGTGGCTTATTCATCAGGAGAACAACGCATAAGCAGATGTCAGGCTAGAGGGCCCAGGGAAGCTTAGATTGTGTCAAGTTCAGACTTTTTATTCCCCTGTCCCCTAAACAATGGGAAGCTATTGAATACTTCTGAAGAGGAGAAACAAGGTTAATTTTTTTTGCATTGATTTTTAAATTTTAAAAATTAATTACTTTTTAATTGGAGGGTAATTGCTTTACAATATTGTGTTGGTTTCTGCTGTGCAACAATGCAAATCAGTCATAACTGTGCATGTGTGTGTGTGTGTGTGTGCGTGTGTATGTGTATAATCTCCCCTCCTTTCTGAGCCTCCCCACCATCCCACATTCAGCCCATCTAGGTTGTCACAGAGTGCCAGGTTGGGCTCCCTGTGTTATACAGCAGCTTCCCACTAGCAATCTGTTTGACACAATGGTAATGTATATAGAGACAAGTTTAATTTTAAGAAGAACTTTTTTTTTCTATAGTGGTCATCTCTATAAATTTCTTACCTAATTTCAGCTAGAAGTAGTTGAGCTGGGCTCTGGAAATCAAGTCATCAGACTATGGAGGCTACCAAATAGAACAAAATGCAACTGGTACAGGTTTGTACTTTGGGAGGCCTTGGTCAGACCTGACCTACCAGGAAGCTAAGTATTCCTGGTAATGCAAGAAATATTTGCAAAGTATATAACCATCAAATTTATGTTTTTAATTAATTAATGTAATTTTAAAATTTGAAGTACAGTTAATTTACAATTGGGTGTTAGTTTCAGGTGTACATCATGGTGAGTCAGCTATATATGCATACAGTTATTCTTTGGTAGATTCTTTTCTCATATAGGTTATGACAGAGTATTGAGTAGAGTTTCCTGTGTTATACAGTAGGTCCTTGTCTATTATCTATTTTACATATAGAATAGTGTATATAAAAGTGTGTGTTCATCCCCAGCTCCCGATATATCCCTCCTCTAGCATACCTCCCGGATGTATGGATCCATACCTCCTTGGTATCCATAAGTTTGTCTTCAATATCTGTAGTCTGTTTCTGTTTTGTGAATAAGTACTTTTGTATCATTTATTAAAAATTAGATTCCATGTATTAGTGTTATTATATGATATTTGTCTTCCTCTGTTTGATTTACTTCACTTAGTATGATCATCTCTAGGTCCATCCAAGTTGCTGCAAATGGCATTATTTCATTCTCTTTTATGGCTGAGTAATATTCCATTGTATATGTGTATCACATCTTCTTTATCCATTTCTCTGTCAATGGACTTTTAGGTTGCTTCCATGTTAAAATTTCTTGATTATGCCAACAGTATGGATCTTTGAGATTTGAGGTTGCTTCCATAGAAAGGTAGGGAGCAGAAGGTTCTGGAGTGTACTGATTATTGATTCATCATCTAGTATGGACTGCTCAATCATGAACCCAGAGCACATTTCTGAGGAAGCAGGGTGGTGTTGAAAGCTGCATATCTACCTTCTGGTATCTTAATTTCTTCTATATCCTTTTCACTGCTTGCTGGCCAGTTCAGTATTAAACTGAAGTAAAGGTAGTTTCCAAATCTACATCTCTGTTCTAGCCACTACTGATAGGTGACCTATTCAAGGTGGCATGACTGCATTTGTCATTTTCAGCTGGCATCAATTCTGACTAATTAGTGCCCACACTATAGCATTCTACTTTCACCCCTGGTCTTGGCAGGTCTTCAACCTGGAAATAATAAATAGGCTTTTTGAATTAGCCTAGCTCAGCCGGACTGTGCTAGGCTGTGATATCTATGTCAGAGCATAGATACATTATTTGGTAAAAGACTCTTCTTTCTTTCCCTCCAAAAACCCAAGTGTGGACTGGCAAAGACCTCTGCCATGGTAGGTATGATGAGTAGAACAATTTGAGATGAGTGCAGAGGAAACAATGGAAATCATGTATTAGTCAAAAACCCTGAAGAACTTCTTTGAATTAAGATCTTATAGTTAAGCTTACAGTAGAGGGGATTTCCCACTTCTACCCCAGCAATCCTGGGAAATTCTCCAAAGTTGCTCAGTCACTTCAGTTGTTCTTCATGAATGAAGTCTATAAACGTGGGAACCATTTTTCCTTCGCATGCAATTCAATGAAGAAGACAATTTGCCTTCTACCTATAAAGATCCCATGGTAGATACTGAGGTTGGAACAATGCATATGTGATCATATTTAATTTTAATAAGAAAGTCATGTGAATATATGTTTGTCCTAATTTTGCAAATGAGAAACTTGAGTGTGGGATAGTTAATTATTACAGTAAAGATTATGCAAGTGGAAAGTGGCAAAATGCAGTTTCAAAGCCAGATCTTTCCTAATATCATAGGACATGCTCCTTACTTATTCAACACTGACTCTTAAATATATTTTGATAAATGAAGAACCTTGAAACACAAATTGTATATGTCTTGCCAAGATTGTAGTTCTGATTAGATATATAGCTGGGATTCAGTTAATATCTGTTGGGTTGTCTCTTCTTGAAGAACCCTTTCAAGTATTTTAGGAACAAGAGAAAGAAACTCAAGGTGAAGGTGACTGACTGTCACATTTAAACTGTTGAAATTTAAGCACAAAAGAACAGGGCTCATTTGTAAACAAACCTATCTGAACTTACCAATATCAGTGGGAACCAAGTCCTCACCAGACTAATTCTTTTGGAAATATGCCCACTTATCCCAGCAGTGCTGAGTGGCAACAGAGAATAAGCGTGGACTTTGAAATCACAGGACCTGTGTCAAACTCCAAGTTCGCCACTTTCCAACTGGTTGAACCTGGGATAAACTTTTCTCTCTCTGAATCTGGATCTAGAGAAACATGCAGTTGCATACTCATGCTGTCCTTTATAGTACTGCTTCTGATCATCTTCTTCCCTCCCTCTCACAGTCTTTCTCTCTCTTCCCTGCCTGTCCTTCCTTTATTTTTCTTTCAACCATGAGTATTCAAAGCCCTTTCCAGCCACATCTTCCCTGATATGTTTTATCATGACAATACTGTTTCCTAGCAGGATGGTGTTTCTCATCTTTGTGCCTCCTTTACCTCTTATGGCTGGAATGGCTTTCATTTCTCATTGTCTTCATGAGATTTTACTTGTCCTTGAAGATCTAACAGAAGTATCACATTTTCATTGCCATTATCTCTATTTCCCTCTTTCTTCTTCTCCAAATACAACTGCTTTCTTCTCTCTGGTCAAAGATTCCATCTTCAAATATTGAATATTTAACATCTCATCATGTCTGGCTCATTAATGGGGCAGAACTGTTGTCAGATATCTTATAAGAAGGATTGAGATATCTTATGGAAGATAATGCAGCAGAGTAAAAAGGCCAGAGAAAGAAGTCTGTTTTAGCCTTTAGAAGCAAGGAAAACAGTGTGGTGTCTACCAGTAGGCTCGATCCTGCCCTCTTCCCATACCCCTGTTCCACTCATTCTTTGGTTCTAGACTGGATTTAATCAAAGATAGATTTCATCTTAATTGCAATATAATACTGACTGGTTGTACTTGCCTAGGATAATGAATTAAATGGAGTTTTGCATCTGTAGCCAAGTTTAGTGATTGATTAATGATGTCTCATGATTGATTAATGATGTCTGCCAGGATCTTAGAAAATTAAAATGGCCACACACGTATGCACGTTCACTCTCCCTGGACTAGACAGGTTCTGAGTCCACATCTAGTGCTGAAAGTTTATAAATAAGAATTAATCAAATCTGACCTCTATTTAATGCTTCACGAATTATTCTGATGTCTACATTATGAAGATCAGTGCCAGTGAAGTGTTAACAAAGATTTCTGTGTTCTGGACTGTTGTAAAACTAGTTGTGTCTGTTCTTGTTCTTAGGCTGCTTCATATTTAGCACTTCACAGAACAGGTTTATTAACTAAAGTTATCTAATATTATTATTTTCTTCTATGCATGATGAAATCCTATCTGTTTCATTTTGGTTTGACCTGAGAGATGCTAGGTTCTCTTCGGTATGAAGACTCCTAAGGGCACACTGATGAATAATACTGGTGACTTTACTAATGTGTTCCCCATCATTTACAGTAAAACAGGTGTTAAAACAAATTTATAAAATACAAGGTGAGGTGTACAATCGCAGAAGTTTCCACCACTGCTTTTCAAGCTTTTCCACCAACATTGAAGAGACAGATTGCCTATATCAAAGCATCTGAAGCCAGAATCCATAATAGGAAGTCATAAGTGTAAATGGTGTCTAAGGATTCTCTATTGATATAATTTTTAAAAAATTTTAAATCCTATACAACAGCGTATCTTTTTGTTGTAATCAATAGTGTTTTTCTCTTAAAGTCTTTACATACAATTTGTGAACAAAAAAAATGTGCCAGGTATTCTACATGGATTCCTGGGACTTTTATATATTTATAGGGACAAATGTATCAACACATATATGTGTGTTATAGAAAAACACACATATATAGAAAAGTACTATAGATGAACGTATTCACAAGGCAAAAATAGAGATGCAGACATAGAGACTGGGCATGTGGACATGAAGAGGGTGGGATGAATTGAGAGATTGGGATTGGCATATATACACTATCATGTGTAAAATAGTGGGAAGCTGCTGTACAGCAGAGGGAGCTCAGCTCAGTACTCTGTGATGACCGAGAAGGGTAGGATAGGGGTAGTGAGAAGGAGGTGCAAGAGGGAGGGGAAATATATATATACACACACACACACACACACACACACACACACACACATATATATATGATATATGCATATATATGCCTATATATATTATATATGGCTGATTTGATTTATTCTACAGCAGAAACTAACACAACATTGTGAGGCAACAGTACCCCAATTAAAAAAAACAAAAAAGAAGCAAGGGTGATTCCATTAGAGAAAGATTATAAAGTATACAGGAAGAAGCTATTCATCTTGTTTTGCAAAGGATAATAAGGAAAAGCTTCATCACTGAGGTCAAACCTGAGTGGGGAGCAAGAAAGGAAATGGGGAGCAGAAAATTCATTCCAAAAAAAAAAAAAAACAGTTTGTGTAAATAAAGAGATTTTAAATGACACAGTTTGCCCAGGAAACTGAGATTCGTTTTATGCTATTGCATATGAAGTTTCCAGATTGAGCAAAGTGTGAATAAGTCTGGAGAAAGAGGGAGGAGCCAGAATGTACAATAAGCAATTCTGTTAGGAACATTACATTTTTCTAAATATGCATTTTTCATTAAATTTATAATTGCTCTTTTCCTTCTTGCTTAAATTCCCACTCACAGACCGAAAGCCAGATCAGGTGAAAGCATTTTTTCCTTATTTCATTCATAAACCATACTTCAACATCAAATCATCCGTGGCCAACCTCTGTTTGGCCTTGGCCGCCTATCAAAGTCCTCCTCTCACGCGTGATCAATGGTCCTTTCAGCCCTGGAACTAAGCCAAAAGGAAACAGCCCACTGATGAAAGAGTGAGGTAGCAATGCAGTGAGACCAAAACGTTCTGACCAGAGAGCAGGCTGAGTATTTCTTCTTAATAAAAAGCTTTCTGCTGGCATAGGGATTGTTCATGAAATGACCTGCAAAGGGGTGGCAATGTCCTCAGAAAGTCATTAATAACCACCTTCTATGTTTAACCTCCAGATCCTTTTGAAGAAATATTTACAGTAGAAACCTAGATGTTGCTGCAGAAAACCAGCTTATTTTGAGGGTCTGCAGAACCAGAAACCTTTGAAGATGACCTTCCAGCGTCCTTTGGCAGCTTGCCATAAAGGTACCCTTCTTATGTACTGGTCCTGGTTCTCACCAGAAAGAACTGGACGAAATCGTCACATGCACAGGATCAAAAGCAATGATATTTATTTTCCTGAGAAGCAAAGGGATTTTAACTAATATTTGTAATGTGCATTACCTTTGAAGTCCCCTGTGAATTTTTCTCGGTTGGAATAATGGACTGTATTTCCAAATTCTTTTGGGTAATGCTTGTATCTTATGCAGTCTTGAGATTACTTAGTCAAGGAAGTGCTGAGAGTAATGGAAATTGTTAGTAATAGGATTTCTGAAGTTTTTTTCCTTCAGGATTTTCTGAAGGATCAATACCTTAAACTACATAATACTAGCAAGAGCTACTCAGTTACCACACCTTGATCTCCAACTTCCAGCCTCCAGAACTGTAAGGAAATCAATTTATGTTATTTAAATCACTGAGTCTATGGTAGTTTGGTATGATAGTCCTTGCACACTAATATAGCTCTCCTTTACTAATCTTAAAATATGTAATTAATTGCCAAATTGTGTCATTTCTACTCCTTAAAAACTTCATGAATTCACCTACTTCTTTTGGTCTATAAGGTTGTGGTCATTTCCAAGATTATTACATGTTTTTTCTTACCTGGACGAGAGAGAGTCTCTCAAGAGGTCAGGAAGCATTCCATCTCATGTCCCTACAATTGATTCTTTCTAGTAATAATAAGATTATTTAAAATCCAGCAACGAAAACTTACAGGATCTAAAAAATCTCCTTAGACTGAGATCTTGACTGAATGATGTAACATAGCTTTTGCCTCTATCTCCCTTTCTGATTTTGTTTCTCTCCAAAGGCCCCCTTGCTCTCTGTGCTGTATCTTTAGGATTCTTTTTTCAGGCCCTCTAAGGGCCATATTCTTTCACTCTTAGGCCTGCATTGCAGGAGAGCCAGCTTTGATTACTGGATAGGGAATATTCCCTGGAGAAGGAAATAGCAACCCACTCCAGTATTCTTACCTGGAAAATCCCGTGGACAGAAGCCTAGAGGGCTATGGGTCATGGGGTTGCAAGAGTTGGACATGACTTAGCAACTAAACCATCAAATCAAACTTTGGTCCATTTTCTCTGCCATTAGAATTTCTCCACCCCTGAACCTTACAATGAGGTTAGTCTATTGTATGATATACTTCCAGGACATCTTTTGTCTCCCCTATAATAATATTCATGATATATTATTGTAATCTACATTCAGTGATGATAACCTTAGCCTGGCTGAGATCCCAGAAAACAAGGAAGTTATCTGTCTTACTCACAGTTGCATATTCATTACTTACAGTGCAGTGCCTAGAGCATAGAACATATTTAAAAAGTATAACTGAATGCTGTTGGTTGAATCATTTAACTTGGATTTTAAACCTCACTAACTGGACCTCTTCTCTATACATGGTTCTTGTCTTTGTTTCAGTAGCACAAAAATCGAAGCCAGATCTAAAAAAAGGTCAATAGAAATAAAGAGATATAGATAATCAATTTATCAGTTCAGTTCAGTTGGTCAGTCATGTCTGACTCTTTGCAAACCCATGGACTGCAGCATACCACGCTTCCGTGTCCATCATCAACTCCCAGACTTCATGTCCATCACATCAGCAATGTCATCCAACCATCTCATCCTCTTTCATCCCCTTCTCCTGCCGCCTTCAATCTTTCCCAGCATCAAGGTCTTTTCCAGTGAGTCAGTTCTTCACATCAGGTGGCAAAAGTATTGGAGTTTCAGCTTCAGCATCAGTCCTTCCAAAGAATACTCAGGAGTGAATATATATATACATATATATATATATACACACACAAATTTAACTTGAGAATCAATGCAAATTCAGTTAAATCCACTCTATCTACCATTTGGGTGCTACAAAACCATCACCAACAATTCAAATGATGAACCTGAACAGATACAGAGAGATTCCCTGTAGCCTATTCTCGTCCCAAATGGAGGTTTGGTCAAATGAAAGATGACCAAAGGGTGAAGCCTGGGAAAAAGAAAGAATACTATGGCATGAGGATTTCCTGGGAAAGTGAGGTAAACCACAAGAATCAAAAGGAGTCTGTATTCTCTTTATGATGAAGTGGCCTGAAGAACATTTCCCTTGGCCCAAGGAGTAATAATCTGTGATTCTGTTTTCAACAATACATCATATTATGATTGTTTATAATTCTGCCTTCCAGGGTCTAGAACTTTCTCACTTTGCCTTTAGATCAAAATTACAACAAGTCATTCAGTTGTTCAAATAAGCAAAAATTTTGATGCTCTATTTTTGTATCAGGAACTCTACAAGGAATAGAGCAATAAATGAAAGAGACATGATCCTTGGGCTCTGGGGAATTTACTCTTTATAAAGCATTTTATAAAGGTATTGTTTTATGTATTCTTCAAACTACCCCAGTAAGCAGATGTTGAAAGTGAAGCTAAGACAATTCAAGTGAATTTCTCAGGATCATAAAGATATGTAATGAAAGGAGCTAGCAGAAGGCAATGGCACCCCACTCCAGTACTCTTGCCTGGAAGATCCCATGGACAGAAGAGCCTGGTGGGCTGTAGTCCATGGGGTCGCTATAAGTCGGGCACGACTAAGCGACTTCACTTTCACTTTTCACTTTCATTCATTGGAGAAAGAAATGGCAACCAACTCCAGTGTTCTTGGCTGGAGAATCCCAGGGATGGCAGAGCCTGGTGGGCTGCCCTCTATGGGGTCGCACAGGGTCGGACATGACTGAAGTGACTTAGCAGCAGCAGCAGCATGTACATGAAGTTCTTCTGACCCAAAGTCCATGTTCTTTCCACTGCCCTCTGCCTTTGCATAAGTGAATTTCATCCTTCCTGAGATTACAGTGATTTCCACCTGTGCTGAAAACCAGAGGGGAGGAGCAATCTGGTGAAAGATGCTAGAGCATGGATTTAAGTGTGACATTCTGAAGAATCAGAACCAGATCTGTCTCTATCTCTTTTACCAGCGCACCCCCCCAAAAAAAAAGCTCTAATATGTAATTCCTGGACACTTAAGAAAAACTTCTGGCAGTTAGGTTGGGACCAGGAGACTAGCTGTGTCTAGTGGGGCTGAAAGGGAGAGTGACAAGAGATACATCCTACTGTAGCAGTGTCTTGAAGAAGAACCTTTAGTGGAGAAAGAACTTGCTTTGTAAACAGAGTAACCATAGCATCAGCTATTATCATAGAAGAAAATTGACAGGGGTTATTATAACCTAGATAGTATATTGAAAAGCAGAGATATTATTTTGCCAACAAAGGTCCCTCTAGTCAAGGCAATGGTTTTTCCAGTGGTCATGTATGGATGTGAGTTGGACTGTGAAGAAAGCTGAGCGCCAAAGAATTGGTGCTTTTGAACTGTGGTGTTGGAGAGGACTCTTGAGAGTCCCTTGGACTGCAAGGAGATCCAACCAGTCCATTCTGAAGGAGCTCAGTCCTGGGTGTTCATTGGAAGGACTGATGCTGAAGCTGAAACTCCAATACTTGGGCCACCTCATGCAAAGAGTTGACTCATTGGAAAAGACCCTCATTTGGGGAGGGATTGGGGGTAGGAGGAGAAGGGGACGACAGAGGATGAGATGGCTGGATGGCATCGATGGACGTGAGTTTGAGTGAACTCCGGGAGTTGGTGATGGACAGGGAGGCCTGGCGTGCTGTGATTCATGGGGTCACAAAGAGTTGGACACGACTGAGCAACTGAACTGAACTGATTACTAAAATCTGTGAAGAACTTTTGAAAATATACATCTATTAATAACTGAGTATAGGAGCCAAGTCCTTAAAATATTCTATTCAAATACTCATGCCAGCCTGGGCTTAGCAAAGTGAGGTTGTGACTATGGTGGAAATATTTCCAATTTTCTAAAACTTGCTTATTAAAATATACATTTAATGTATAATTCCATCAGGTATAGAGTCAAAGCATTTAATATTTGGAAGTACTCTTGTTACACAGAATAGGGAAACACAAGCTTTTATGAAGGAAATAGCAAGTAAGTACTTTTACCAATAGGATACTCATCTGGTGAGCACACAATTAAATTTTTTTTAAATTAAGCTTTAATTTTGAGATGATTGTAAATTTACATTCAGTTGGAAGAAACAGACTCACAAATATAGAAAACATACTAAATGTCCAAGTGTTAGTCACTCAGTCATGTCCCACGCTTTGCTATCCCATGGACTGTAGCTTGCCAGGCTCCTTCCTCTGTCTATGGAATTCTCTAGGCAAGAACACTGGAGTGGGTAGTCATTCCCTTCTCCAGGGGATCTTCCCAACCCAGGGATTTTACCAATGGTTACCAAAGGCGAGAGAGATAGGAGGAGGGGCAAATTAGGGGTATGGGCTTAAGAAATACACACTGCTATGTATAAAATACATAAGTGTTAAGGTTGTGTTGTATAGCACAGGGAATCATAGACACTATCTTATAATAACTTTTGAGTAGAATCTGTTCACTGTGCTATATACTTAAAAGTAATATAATATCATCTATACTTCAATAATGGTATGGACCTAACAGAAGCAGAAGATATTAAGAAGAGGTTGCAAGAATACACAGAAGAACTGTACAAAAAAGATGTTCATGACCCAGATAATCATGACGATGTGATCACTGACCTACAGCCAGACATCCTGGAATGTGAAGTCAAGTGGGCCTTAGAAAACATCACTACGAACAAAGCTAGTGGAGGTGATGGCATTCCAGTTGAGCTATTTCAAATCCTGAGAGATGATGCTGTGAAAGTGCTGCACTCAATATGCCAGCAAATCTGGAAAACTCAGCAGTGGCCACAGGACTGGAAAAGGTCAGTTTTCATTCCAATCCCAAAGAAAGGCAATGCCAAAGAATGCTCAAACTACTGCACAATTGCGCTCATCTCACATGCTAGTACAGTAATGCTCAAAACTCTCCAAGCCAGGCTTCAGCAATATGAACTTCCTGATGTTCAAGCTGGTTTTAGAAAAGGCAGAGGAACCAGAGGTCAAATTGCCAACATCTGCTGGATCATGGAAAAAGCAAGAGAGTTGCAAAAAAAACATCTATTTCTGCTTTATTGACTATGCCAAAGCCTTTGACTGTGTGGATCACAATCAACTGTGGAAAATCCTGAAAGAGATGGGGATACCAGACCACCTTACCTGCCTCTTGAGAAACCTGTATGCAGGTCAGGAAGCAACAGTTAGAACTGGACATGGAACAACAGACTGGTTCCAAATAGGAAAAATAGTACATCAAGACTGTATATTGTCACCCTGCTTATTTAACTTCTATGCAGAGTACATCATGAGAAACGCTGGACTGGAAGAAGCACAAGCTGGAATCAAGATTGCTGGGAGAAATATCAATAACCTCAGATATGCAGATGACACCACCCTTATGGCAGAAAGTGAAGAGGAACTCAATAGCCTCTTGATGAAAGTGAAGGTGGAGATTGAAAAAGTTGGCTTAATGCTCAACATCCAAAAAACGAAATCATGGCATCTGGTCCCATCACTTCATGGGAAATAGATGGGGAAACAGTGGAAACAGTGTCAGACTTTATTTTTGGGGGCTCCAAAATCACTGCAGATGGTGACTGCAGCCATGAAATTGAAAGACGCTTACTCCTTGGAAGGAAAGTTATGACCAACCTAGATAGCATATTCAAAAGCAGAGACATTACTTTGCCAACAAAGATCCGTCTAGTCAAGGCTATGGTTTTTCCTGTGGTCATGTATGGATGTGAGAGTTGGACTGTGAAGAAGGCTGATCGCCAAAGAACTGATGCTTTTGAACTGTGGTGTTGGAGAAGACTCTTGAGAGTCCCTTGGACTGCAAGGAGATCCAACCAGTCCATTCTTAAGCAGATCAGCCCTGGGATTTCTTTGGAAGGAATGATGCTGAAGCTGAAACTCCAGTACTTTGACCACCTCATGAGAAGAGTTGACTCATTGGAAAAGACTCTGATGCTGGGAGGGATTGGGGGCAGGAGGAGAAGGGGATAACAGAGGATGAGATGGCTGGATGGCATCACTGACTCAATGGACATGAATCTGCGTGAACTCCGGGAGTTGGTGATGGACAGGGAGCCCTGGCGTGCTGCGATTCATGGGGTCGCAAAGAGTCGGACACGACTGAGCGACTGAATTGAACTGACTGATACTTCAATAAAAATAGATAAATCAAAGGTATCTCACATAGCTGTTACTGAGTTATCTCAATTGTAATCATTTCCAAAACTATAGAAAAATATTAAAAATACAGTATTGACATTGATACAAATACAAAACATTTTCATCATTGCAGGGATCCTTCATGACTCCTTTTTATAGTCACACGGATTTCTTTCCAACTTTCACCCAGTCCTTAATTTGTGGCAACCACTAATCTGTTTCCCACTTCTGTAATTTTGGAGCACCAAGGCTCAGCTATATTTTCCTGCTTGAAAATACTTCACACATGTCACACATCCTTGCTGGGAGGATTAAATACCTTCCCATGCAATGTCTCTAGCAGGAGATACTTGCAAATTTGTGTCTGGTTTCCCTGGAATTTGTCCAAGTACCTTTTTCCTTTTCTGACTTTTATCTACATCCATTTGCTGTAATACACTGTAATGGTGAGTACAACAGTTTTCCTGAGTTCCAGTGATCATCAGTCATGAGGGTGGTGTTGAGAACCTTAACATAGTAATCTTTTTATTTTATTAAAGTCAGTGTATTTTAAAAATTTCCCCAGAGACTTCCTATTTGATTCATGGATTATGTAAAAGTATGCTGTTGAGTTTACATGTACCTGGAGATTTTTCTGTTATCACTGTTTTGAATTTTAATTTCATCCCACTGTGGTCTGAGAACAATTATTTTCAATTTGTGAAGTGTGTTGAGTCTTTTTTTTAAAAAAACTGTCCCAGGGTGTGATCTATCAAGGTATGTTTTCCATAGATACTTGAAAATAATGCATATTTTACTTTTGTTGGATGGCATGTTCTATAAATGTAGATTAGATTTTGGTGGTTGGTGGTGTTCTGAGTTCTCCTATAATCTTGTTGGCTATTGGCCCAATTATCTTAATAAGTGGTGAAGGAGAGGGTGCTGAAGTTATCAAATATAACTATGGGCTTGTCTATTTATCCTTTGAGTTTCAGTTTCTGCTTCATGTGCTTTACACTCTGTTTTTTGATTCATGCACATTCAGGGATACTGTATCTTCTTGGTGGAGTAACTCTTTTATCATAATGCAATGTCTCTCTCTGTCTCTGATAATTTTCTTTGCTCTGATTATACTTTATCTAATATTTATTTAGTCACTTCTGTTTTCTTTTCATTAAAGTTAGCACAATATGTTTATTTCCGTCTATTTACTTTCAACCTCCCTAAAAATTTATGCTTGAAATGAGTTTATTATAGACAGTATACAGTTGGATCATGTTTTTAATCACCTTGTCATCTTTATCTTATAATTGGTATATTTAAATCATTTACATTTAATGTAGCTGTTGATTTGTTAGGGCTCAAGTTATCCATTTTACTCTTTCTTTTGGTTCTTTTTCACTTATCTGTTTTCTTTCTCTTGCCTTTTCGTGAGTTCCTTGAGTATATTTTAGAATTTCATTAAGATTTCTTGATAGTGGTTTGAGTGCATCTCTTTGGATAGCTACTGTTAGTGGCTGCTCTAGTTATTACAGAACTTGACACATACACATATCATTACTTGACAAAGTTCCTGGTGTTACCAGCTAATCTGAAGTGGAGATATCCTACCCTCTTTTATAAACTTTATCTTCCCCTGTTTATAATATAATTGTCTTAATATTTCCTCTGCATACATTTAGAACCACCTCAACGGTACTGCAGTTTTTGCTTCCACCATCAAACCCAAATTGGTTCCCTAGCTGATCTGTCTTCTCACCTTTTCGAGTAGACTTGGGTTTGTTTTCGTATGTGACATGCAGGGGAGTGGCGTGCGGTTTGTTGTTGTTGTACTTAGCAGGAGGAATAGGGAAGATATACAGCTACTCCACCTTCCCAGAAGTGGCTTCACACCATTTATTTTTATGACAAAGAGGTTATCGATGTTTTTTTTTCTTCCTTGCTTAATTTTCTTTTTTCTTCCCTTTCCTTCCATTTTTTCCTCCTCCCCTTTCTCCTCTCTTCTTATCTGCTCTTTCCTTAGTTTTCTTTTTTCTTCCCTTTCCTTCCATTTTTCCTCCTCCCCTTTCTCCTCTCTTCTTATCTGTTCTTTCCTTTTCTGTTTCTCCTGTGCTAGTCATTCTTTATTTTTGCATTTTATATTTGTATCTGTATCAATCTTAAATTTCATTTAAATACTCATTTTGTAACCAGCTAATCGCATATCTAAGCAGAGCCATTGGTGGTATTCTAGCTCTTTCTTCTTCTTTGCCTCAATATGTATAAAACTGAGTTTCTGCTTGGGGAGCCACAACCAAATTTTTTTTTTTTTTTTTTTACAAGCCTCTGTTGGTGTTCATTCCCTTCTTTGAGATGTAGTCAGAACATCTTAGGTTTCTTTTCCAAAGTATTCTGCAGAAGCCTTCAGCACAATAATCTTTTCTGACATGGTAGAAAAAAAAATGGGTTTTGGATTTATATTGTGCTGGGTTTGAATTCTGGATCTATGATTTGTGTGTGTGTGTGTGATTGTGGGCAGGTTATGTAAAATCTTGGTTAGATTTCTTCTCAGTAAACTGGATATTTAGTGAGATAATGATGGCAAATGATAAAACACAACTCCTATTACATAGTAAGTGTTCAATGAATCTTGGTTAAGTCTACAGTTATTCATTCTCGGGGCTCTTCAGCCCCCAAAGATCACTTTACCCACCTTGGCTAGCAACTTTATTTCTCAAGGTCAGTATATATCTCTCACTATCTTTGTTGTTGTTATTTTTTTTTTTTTTGAAGGGTTGTCTGTGTGTAGGGTGAAGAAGTTTCTGAGATAATTAGAATGTATTGACCATCATTATAATCACTATGATTATCTTCATCCAACTTATGCTCCCATCTTATGACAAACAAGTTCCTCCACAAACATTTACTTGATTAATAAAGGGGTACTTCTTAAGCACATACTCTTAACCTCTCATTTACAGTACCATGACTGTCATCAGATCCAGTGTTAAATATAGCATTTTTTTATCATGGCGATTTTGCTCTTCATTTGCTTATGACAGAAAGACTGCTCAAAGAAAATCTAGATAAGTATTGATTTGAGACAAAAATCACTTTGGCTTTTATCACTTCATGAGAAAAACAGCTTAACTAGGGATTATTTCAGAAAATTAGCTCCTGGGGTTGTTTATCTGTAATATCAGTTCATTCTGGATTTGATGAGTTCTGTGCAAGAAAAAATACAAAGCTCACCTTACATTTGAAGATGCACGGAAAAAAGGTTTCATTGTATTTGAAATCTAGTCACAGATGATGAAAGCAAAGTTCATTTCAGTCAGAAAAGGAATTTCCAACTATCTTCCCCAATAGTTTTCACAAATTACTTTTTATATTTGTATTTTAACTTATAGCTTTGTACCATGATATTATTTTATTAAAAATGCAAGATGTTTTAGATAAATACAAATATAAAGTGGAAGCATTTCCCCCCAAAAGTTTTTCCTGTTATGCATATTGTCTCTTTGTCCTGCAAGTTTCTTTTTTTTCCTATTTTTTTTTGGAGGGGGTCTTTATATTCCAAATCGGACACTTTTTTCAATTTAATGGTAATCCTTGGCTGTCCGTCGATAATTGAGAATAGGTGCTATAAAGCTTATGGGAAATTCTGTGCTGGTTTTGTCAACTGCTGAGCTTTTGAATAAGATGGCATGGCAGGAACCAAATTATGTCATTGATGTTTACCCAAATTTGGCTTCCCTGGTGGCTTGGAAAGTAAAGAATCTGCCTGAAATGCGGAAGATGCAGGTTTGGTCCCTGGATCGAGAAGATCCCCTGGAGAAAGGAATGGCAACCCACTCCGGCATTCTTGCCTAGAAAATTCCAAGGACAGAGGATCCTGGTGGGCTACAGTCCATGGGGTCGCAAAGAGTCGGACACGACTGAGCGAGTAACACGTACCCAAATAGCTGTAGTTGCAAGCTTAGAGGCTATTTTGTTCCTCCAGACAACATTCTACTAACTTCCTGTTTGAGAAAGAGATGGCTCAGAGTGTGGAGAACTGGGGAACAGTACTGGTAGCAAATTCCACCCAGGTTCTTGGAATCTAGCAAGGAAGGGGTGCTAGAAGCGTCTTCATCCAGTCTTTTTTGTTCTTGATCTTCCTAATTGTCTCTATGGGTGTGATATTCTTGAGTCTGAGGCCTCCCTGGCTTAATTTATCCATAGAATGACTCTTCTACTAGATTGAGGTAGAAATTTTGCCTGAAGTTGGAAGTAAAGATACTGTTATATTGGTGTTTAATAGCCCTGGTTCAGTCTGTCAATGAACCCTGTCTGAGACTTCTTATTTATTCTAATATTTAATGGCATGTGGTACTGCTAATTTTTGAGACATTCTACATTCCAAAACATAAGTTACCTTGGTACATACACTTCAGTGACTTTTCTCTTTATAGGTACTTACTGTTCAATTTGTCTGCTTTGCTGTTTTCTTCATCTATTTTCATTTTATCTCAAATTCATTGACAGTTCATTTTTTGAAGTTCTCTTCTCTTCCATTTTCTTTGTCTTTAAGGTTCATAGCTTTGTTTCCAAACACAGCAGGTAATGACACACGTTTATTCATCTATGTAGAGCTGTAAATCTTTCTAAGTTGTTAAAAGAGAACTCTTGTTAATAACTCTAAGATTACCAGGGTAGATATTGGGTTAAAAGGAATATGCATGCATGCTATCTACAGAAACTTGGCAAAGGTCAATGATGATATTCTGAGAAATTCTTCACTCTAGGTTGACTATTGAAAATTTCTGGATTAGAACATCTTTTAGTGTGATATCTTTTCCCTTTAATTGACCTAGAAACCTAAAAATAGAATTTAACTCAAAACAGTGTCAGAATTTTAATGTCATGCCTGGTATCATCCTCTCTTTTACCCCATCCAATCACCAAGCTAGGTTGATTTTTCTTATATCTTGAATCTGTTTCTTACTTTCACATGCACAGCCAAGAGTGAAGCCCAAGTCCCCACTGTTTTCATTTATATTTCTGTCACAGCCATTTAATTGAGTGGCTTTTCCTTTTTACACCCACTTTTCACTTGGTAATCAGAGCTATTTAAATCATTAATACACACATCTTTTAATCTTAGAAACAAACATGCCTGGCTGCCATTTCTCTGAGTATAAAGACCAAAACTCTTACCACAGCCCATAGGGTCCTATGTAGTCTGAAGTTCATCTGACCCCTCTGGCTTTGCTGAACTTCTTTTAGCTCCTGCTCTATTATAACCTTCTCCTCAGCTCAGAAATATTACTCAGTTATTTTGCCTGGAACTACTGAATTCTCAGAAACTCTATCCTTTGCATGCTGGGCATTTAGGGTCATTACTTGGTAGAGGAAGAGGTCAGGTGCAGGGAAAACCCTGAAACATTTGCAGAAACTGCTCAAACTTCATCTCCTGAGTCATGCATGAGCTCTTAGGGGGTCATTTATTTGCTTATAGTGGGTAGTTAAATAATGGATGTAAAATATTTATCACAGTGCCATGTAAGTAATGTTTATTCTATACATATTAGTTCCTTTCTTCTTTTTTTCCTTCTGTTGATGTATTGATAAGTGTTTGGTGAAGGTGAAAAGTTTGGAGCAAGTCTTAGGTACAATAAGAAATAGCATGTTAATACAAATAGACTGGCAATACGTCTCAACGTTAAAATATTTAAAAAATCAATTTCAATAAAAGCAATGAATTCTAAAATAAATTACAGAAAGAACTATTTTTGACATTCTTTTAAGAATTGTCCTTGTTTTTCCCCCCTCTGTGTAGATTCCTAATCAAGTATGTATCTTTAAAGTTTTTGAAGGAAAGTTTTCCTAAATGTGAGGTATTCCGTTTAGAAGGTAAGCAGAAAATATTAATGATAATGACAGTTCTAGTGTTGACTTTTACATTTATAGTCACATTTCTTTTCAAAGCACCACTCTATCTTTCTGTAAAGGTAAGGAAAAAATTAAAGTGAAAATTTCTCAAGTATGATTGACTGCACATTCATATCATGGAGAATAATGCCTAAGTGTGGATTCCTCACAGGTGGAGGGGCCCATTATTTCACAGAAGCTTTTGTTTTATTCATTTATCATGAGTCTGGCTCAGGAAAATGTCTGCTCACTGAGAAATTTCCTCAGGCAATCCCAATACTTACGGTAACTCATCAAATAGTACTCTCTATAATTCGTGGCCGAAATATAATCCTTGTCAAAATTTTTCACTTCTCTAAATTGTATTATATCACATTCCCAAACTGCAAGTGTTGACTAAGGTTTCTGTCTTTTCTTCTACCTTCCTTTCAAAGGTGTCATGGTACCAGCCATTCCTCCAAACACTACTGAGTATGGTGGGCCATCAATAAGAAAAAAAAAAAAGGACCTGGATCAATTTCTTTAGATTTGCTTCTCACATTTCTAACCTTTATAACAATCTTTACTTGACCATACAACCCAAGTCCCCAAACTCTGATCCTAGAATTTTATTTTAGCTCTATTCCAGAAATACCTATGATGCAAAGGTGGTGCACTGGTAAAGAATCCGCCTGCCAATGCAGGAGATGCAAGAGGCACAGGTTTGATCCCTGGGTTGGGAAGATTCTCTGGAGGAGGAAATGGCAACCCATTCTAGTATTCTTACCCAGGAAATCCCATGGACAGAGGAACCTGGTGGACTACAGTCCATGGGGTCACAAAGAGTCAGATATGATCGAGCACACACACACACACACACACACACACACACACACACACACACATTTACTGCACACATCTTATTACTCTTGTTTTTTCCAAACCCCCTCTTGCTTGGTTATCCATTCTCAGAGCATCAGTCTGTAGTTTTTTGCAAACTATAAAATGACAGAGGTGCATAATTCAGATTGAGCTGATTTCAGTGGAAACCATGTATAAACTATATTCTTTGTTAGTAAAGGGAGTTTTGCTTTTTTACTTTTCTGTTTGAAATACAATATACTATTTTAATAATTATCATATCACGTAAATTTTTATTTAAATCTGAATTTAAGATTTTCAGTACTCTTCTTCCCCAGGAAGAGGATGGGATTTCCCAGAAAAAGGTTAAGAATTTTGTTCCATTAGTATTTTGGATGATTTCCCATTGTCACCATTGGTATGCAGAAAACATAAAGTAATTTTCATTGTGTCTTTCAATTCAGTGCAGGGAAGGCATCTGCAATGAAAGAATAGGTTTCAGAGGTCTTCTAAATTTAAATTGTGCTTCACTGTGGATTTTTAAATTGTCTAGTGTTTTTCTTTTTTCTCCATTGATACTTTAAGTATTCAATAGCCCCCATTACCCTGAAGGTGGTAGGAGAGTGTAAAGACAGCACACGGAGATAAAACATATGATGTCCTCAGGACCCAACAGGAGGGCCTCCTAGCCAACCTCCTCCTTCAGCAGATAATGATCTGGAGACTCAGAGATGGGGCAACTGACTATTTAAGGTCTGCAACTCTTTTTATTTGGGGGCCTTTTTACACTTTTTCTTCTGACTACTGATTTTCTCTTCAAGTACCTTACTAGTCCTACAACCGTTACTATGTGATTTTTTTAAAAAAGCAAAAAAACTATGTTTCAGGCAACAGAGCTGAGAAGAATCTTGATCACTGCATTCTCATCTCTCATTCTCTCTTTTTGAACAGACCTGAAGATGCAATTCAGCAGAACAGAAAGGTTGGGGAAAACCCACTCTGAACTTAGAGCAGTATGAAGAAGTAGGCTCAATTAAACTGAAATGAAAAACTAGGGAGTGACAGAAAATCTCACACACATTGTGAAGATTACCCACCAAGTTAAAGGGTGTTCTATTCAATTAAGCCACATAATTATATTCCATGATCTTTACAGGGGAGCAGACCCAAAGAGGAATGTATATTATTAAGGTATTGGTCTATGGTGAGGGGTTGTTAACAGATACATTAACAGATGTGTGCTTTCCTACTGTTAACAGTTAGGTCCTCTCTGAGCACCAGGAACCTGCTTGAAACCCAAGAGGGTTTAATTGGCTCAGATCTCACATCTGAAAGTTAGTAAAAGTGGTTTCTTAACTCAGGTCTTAAAGGAACAAAAATAAATATTTTGTTGATAATGGCACTCACCTCATTTACTAAACACTTATAGGTGACAAAAATTATTCTACGCACTTTGTGTATATAATCTCTTTTTATTGTTAACCACAGTTCAAGAAATTTAGTGTGCATGCTCAGTGGCTCAGTTATGTTCAACTCTTGTGACCCCATGGACTGTAGCCCATGAGTCTCCTCTGTCCATGGGATTCTCCAGGCAAGAATACTGGAGTGAGTTGTGATTTCTTGCTCCATGGGAACTGCCCGATCCAGGGACTGAACCCCATCTTTTGTGGCTCCTGCATTGTAGGCAGATTCTTTACAACTGAGCCACCAGGAAAGCCTAAGAAATCTAGAGGTTGGTGTATTTTTTTTTTCAAAGTGTTTTTAAATATTTGTGTGTTTTTTTTAATTTTATTTTTAAACTCCACAAATTGTAATAGTTTTGCCAAATATCAAAATGAATCCACCACAGGTATACATGTGTTCCCCATCCTGAACCCTCCTCCCTCCTCCCTCCCCATACCCTCCCTCTGGGTCGCCCCAGTGCACTAGCCCCAAGCATCCAGTATCGTGCATCGAACCTCAACTGGCAACTCATTTCATACATGATATTATACATGTTTCAATGCCATTCTCCCAAATCTTCCCACCCTCTCCCTCTCCCACAGAGTCCATAAGACTGTTCTATACATCAGTGTCTCTTTTGCTGTCTCGTACACAGGGTTATTGCTAGCATCTTTCTAAATTCCATATATATGCGTTAGTATACTGTATTGGTGTTTTTCTTTCTGGCTTACTTCACTCTGTATAATAGGCTCCAGTTTCATCCACCTCATTAGAACTGATTCAAATGTATCCTTTTTAATGGCTGAGTAATACTCCATTGTGTATATGTACCACAGCTTTCTTACCCATTCATCTGCTGATGGACATCTAGGTTGCTTCCATGTCCTGGCTATTGAGGTTGGTGTATTTATCTTCATTTTATAGTTGGAGAAATTGAGTCTTGTAAAAGCTGTCATTTGTCTTACTAATTAAAAATTCAAATTTCCAAAATTTTCCAATTTTCTTTACTCTGAATATTTGAAAGAGATCTTGTATTAATTCATAATTCCTAATCACTAGAAAATATCAGGGAAATGAAATTTTTCTTTAGTTCACCTAAAATTTATTACGCACCTACTTCTTAGTAAGTTCTGAGCTTTGCACAGAGGGAAAGAGATAGATTAGAGATCTTAACTTAAAGGAGTATATGTGCTATGCTGTGCTTAGTCTCTCAGTCATGTTCAACTCTTTGCAACCCCATGGATTATAGGCCACCAGGCTCCTCTGCCCGTGGGGATTCTCCAAGCAAGAATATTAGAGTGGGTTGCCATGCCTTCCTCCAGGGGATCTTCCCAACCCAGGGGTCGAACCCAAGTCTCCCACATTGCAGGTGGATTCTTTACCGTCTGAGCCACCAGAGGACTTCATAGTATCATCTTAAAAATGGATGTGAAAATCTATAACTTCATTCTAATTTGGGAAATGCAATGAGAGTGGTCTGGGTTTTACCTGTGACTGGCTCTGATTTTCTATATGATCCTTGGGGCATCAGTCTTGGCCATTTCTGTATTGCAGCTTTCTATTCCTGCAAGTTAATTGATTGAGTACATTTACTGACTGAGTTACTATGCAAGACAATAAGAGGTACAGAAAAGGCCAAACCGTCAATTGGTCTGGTGCTTAGCATCCAGAGACTTGAAGGTCTCACCAGATCCATTGGATCCACTCAGACTGGCCAGTTTCTTCTATATCAGTGATGTATATTCAGAGAGATTTCTATGATTCTATATGTTCAATTTACTCATCTTTAAAGTTGTCTCCATTAATTATTGTCATAGTTGATTTGATTTTTTTTTTTTTTTTGGCTCTTCACAAATACTCAAAAATGCTGAGGGTAGGTATGAATATTTTCCTTGTCTCCCTATTCTGAGAAACTGCTGCTACAACATCTATCTTTCCTCTGCAATGGTAAGTATTTTGTAGACTTCCTTTGCTTTTTGCCCAGAGAGGACAACTTTTATCTAAAATAGGCTTCCTTGATTCCCTTCGAAGCACCAAGTCTGCTATCAAACATCTCCCAGGACAGTAATTCAAATTAAGAATTATCTTCTGGCAGCTTCCCTCAGATCTTGCTAATGTACCGTTTCGCTTCCATTTGTCTCTGTAATGTATGAGCAAGACTCTGTTTTTTACTCCTTAATTCTTTTACCAGATATGAATCATTTGGTTAATTTAAAAAATGGCAAGGGTGCCTCATATTTACTAAATAAATAAAATGTGAGATGAGATTATTCATTGCAACTTTCTTTTTAAAAAGGGGTTTTCCTTGGAGTGTTCCTTAGAGATGGGTCTGTGTATGGTATCTCTCATTTGAAATTCTGAGCTCTGACTCAGTGACATTTTGCTACATGATCTTGGGAAGGTCATTTTAACTCTCTTGGCCTGCCCACTTTTACAATGAGGTTTATAAATGAGGTATTTTTATTTCAGCTGTAACATTTGATTATATTGTTTGAAATTAGGGATCATTTCTTAGGAAGTTTTCCGAAAGCCTACCCTGCCTTGCAGCAGTTCGCAGCCAACATAGATTAGACACAAGTAAGCATGAATGTGTAAGGTTACAAAGTCTTCAAGTTCAAAGGAAGTGTCAAGATCGTGCAGCCCAGCCCCCAAGGGGACACCTGAATACCTTCTGCAACATCTCCACCATGTGGCCAAGCTGCCTCCAGGTAAGCACCTCTATCAACTCTCACTGCCTCCCAAGTCAACCAATTTTTTTTTTCTTTTTCTGTAGGCTATTATGAAATGCTTGCTTGAGTGGTTCCAAAATATGTTGCCATGCAATTTTCACTATTGGGTTGGACTTCTACTCAGAAGAATAATTCTTTTTTTTTTTTTTGTCCTGAACAAGCTTGACTCAGTTCTAGTGAGATGGATGAACCTAGAGCTCGTTATACAGAGTGAAGTAAGTCAGAAAGAAAAAAAACAAATACTGCATCATAATGCATAAATATGGAATCTAGAAAAATAGTATTGATGAACCTATTTGCAGGGCAGGAATAGGGACACAGACATAGGGAACAGACTTGTGGCCCCAGCAGGGGAAGCAAAGGGTGGGATGAATTGAGAGATTAGCATTGAAACATATATATATATATATCACCTTGTGTAAAATAGATAGCTAGTGGGTAGTTGCAGTATAACACAGGGAGCTTAACCTGGTGCTCTGTGACCACCTAGAAGGGTGGGATGGGGTTTGGGGTAGATTCAAGAAGGAGGGGACATATGTATACTTATGGCTGATTCAAGTTGTTGTATGGCAGAAACCAACACAACCTGGTAAAGCAATTATCCTCCAATTAACAAAAAAGTATTTCCTTTTTCACATAAAAATCCTTTAGGTATTTAAAATGATGACACAAATACCCTTGTCTCCAGGATAAACAAACCCAGTTCCTTAAAGCATTCCTGCTGTGGTATGGTGCTGAGTGTGTTCCTCAGGAAATTTTGATCAATTTCCTCTTAATCTGACCCAGATTGTCAGTGCCATTCTTACTGGCCTTCAGGCCCGATCAAATGTCCATGGCAGTCTTTGATAATATAATTTGAAAACGGAGTTTTAAAGAGAAAGAAAAATAATCTGATGAGAGGTTATCATTGTAATTTGAGTCAAAAGTGACAGAGACCTTGGCAAAGAGGGAAGGAGGACACTAATATGTGTTAAACATTGTGTCTTTTGTTTTAAATATGTCATCACAAGAAATACAGTCACTGAGCCCTTCCCATTTTAGAGTTTAAGTTACCTTTACAACACTAGTATATGATAGATCTGGGAATCCAACCTATTTTCTATGATTCAAGTATCCAGTAGTATTGCTTAAGAAGGACTTCCCTGGTGGCTCAGTGGTAAAGAATCTGCCTGCTAATGTAGGAGACACAGGTTCGATCCCTGGGGTGGGAAAATCCCTTGGAAGAAGAAATGGCAAGCCACTCCAGTATTCTTGCTTGGAAAATCCCATGCACAAAGGAGCCTGACAGGCTACAGTCCGTGGGGTCACAAAAGAGTCTGACATGACTTAGCCTCTAAACAACAACAACTGCTTATCTGAAAGATTTCAAAGATTGTATGAGAATTGCACCTCAACAAATAGAGGGACAGGATGGAAAAACGTGTTCCCAAATTGATTTTCCAGAGGAATTATTTTGGAAAATGTTGTAGGTAAAGGCAAACACCACACAGAAATGCCAAAAAAAAAAAAAAAAAAAAAAAAAGCAAAGTGTTTTAGGCCCCTTGTACCCTTGTAGAAATTAGAATGAGTTCTGTGTGTCTGCATACAGTCATTTTTCTCATAGGAAAGACAAGTCAAAATTTGAACACCTTTTCTACATCAAGCACAGCAAAGCCTGCACTCTCTAGGGCTGTGCTCTGCTCTTCGATCAGTCTTCAAAAGAATAAAGAGACAGGCTTGAATTAAGGAGCAAAAAGAACAGTATTTAAGATGACACCCAGAACAGGGTGGACTTGGGCTCCCGAACATAGCAGATATATGATTTGTGATGTATGATTGAGTCATACCTGTGAGTAGCTTCAGAGGATCAAGAGGAGTATTAAGTGAGCTAATAGATATAAGTACTTAGAATGCTAACTGGTACTGAGTAAATATCCAATAAATGGTAATGATAGTCACAAGAAATTGCTATTGGTTCAGAAATTTAACTTGTGGAAAAATTAAAATTATCTTGGTTATATGCTGGAGGGGTATAGATTCATTGCCATGTCTTACAGTTTCTAAGCTCCATCCTCTGTTTTTTAAAAACTTTATTTTTTATTGGAGTATAGTTGATTAGCAATGTTAGTTTCAGGTATACAGCAAAGTGACTCAGTTATACATATACATGTATCTATTCTTTTTCAAATTCTTTTTCCGTATAGGTTATTACAGAGCAGAGCCCCCTGTACTGTAGAGTAGGTCCTTGTCAATTACCTGTTTAAATATGGTCATGCCTATATGTCAATCCTAAACTCTCAGTTTACCCCCCGCCACCTTTCCCCTCTGGTATCATGCATTTGCTTTCTATCCTCTCGTGAAATTTGATAATGCACACTCAGACTGAGACTGACCCAATCCTTTGCAGTGAAGAACCGTGCAAGTATCAGGATTGTTCCCTAATTTCAAACCTTCACTGGCTTCCTTTCTTGTGCAGGATATAGTCTAAACCCCCAGTGAGAGTAAACACACACAGCATATGTGCCTGCCTGTCTCCACACGCTCAGGCTCCCTGCATCCTCACTTCTCACTTCTGGCCCTTGAAATACCGCCCCTGGACACAGAGCGCCTCTGCCACTCTGTGTTTTGCCCATCTTGTTGCTCATCCTAGAAATAACACTTTAGGCCAAAGGACGAGCGGAATCAAAGCATTTCATTCTCACGTGACATGGGGCCATCTGTTGATGGCTTGTGAAATATTCAGTGTTTATGTTGGCCTAGCAGAGGATCACATGATCACATGATTTATTTCACAACCATTTGTGAATTGCCTTCTGTGTGCCAGGCAAGGTGCTGAGATAGAAAGGTAAGATAGGACCCCTATCTTTAGGAGGTTGTGTGCAGAGATAAAATAAGTGCAGGGTTAAATATTACAGTCAAGGTCAAGATAGAAAGAAAGCTCAGCCGGGAAGCTCTGGATTAACCCCGAGTGTATCAGGAAGATGAGAGTGCCTGAGCTTTGCAGAAAGGGCAGTTCACCTAGCAAAGGAATGAGTGGGTGAGCATCCCCACAGAATGAGAAGATCTATGAGGTCTATGTCTTTAAAAGAACCAAGTTTCCCAGGGAGAAGAGTTTTGCTCAAAACATCCAATGGTCAGGGTTTTTATGATAGTTCCCAAACATAATACCTCAAGGAAGGTAAGTGGGAGATGTGAGACTTCTGAGGCCATCTTCAGAGCAAGATTGTGAGCATCTTTAAGAGATCAGAAGAAGAGGATGGTTTTACTGGGAAAGGCTTTGTCAACTATGAGCTTCTGCAGGTGGAAAGAAGACAACACAGGGAGTTTCCACCTTGGTTTTCAGAGCATCCCTCTGAGTCCGATATGATTTAAAAAAAAAAAAAGAAGACAAGCTCCCCAGAAGGCAGCCACCGAAAATTTCAGTCTATCTGAGTTCTAGTCCAGAATTTAAATTCTCAAATGCCTGCAGTTGCTGACAGGTGGCAAAAATTTGTGAGCCAGGAACGGTGTAACACAAAGGGAGGAAATTGCTTGAATTGGCAACCATTGACCCCATTTAGTTATATTCTCTTTCAAATAAATGCCTTGGGACCCAAAGGAAACAAACAAACAAACAAATGACCCCTCCGCTTCCTACCAGTGATCCCTTTCCAGGTATTCTTTTCCATCTCTGTGTTCCCATCACTAAACCCATACCCACCTGTATCTCTGCCAAACAGAACCACGTGATCATGAGTACCACAGAGGGAAATAAAGGAGTGGGCTTTGGAGTTATCTGTGGATTCAAAGCCACTTCTGACCTGTATAACGTGATTCAACTTCTCTGAGTCTGGTTTTGTTTATAACTCCTACCTTGGAGTGTGGCTGAGATTTGATACCATGTAACCTGCCAGAGTGAAAAATCAGCAGATAGATGACAGCTCTGAAGACAGTTATTTCCACTACTATTATTTCTACTTATGTGGAAGGAGCAGGCAACGAGATCAAGACTTTGGGCACTAGGGTGAAATACACTGGGTTCTCTGGGTCAGACAGTATGTATTTCATTCACCATTGATCTGACCCATCAACCCCTTCAATGGCACAGGACATGAGGTGCATCCTGCCCAGTAGCACATCTCTCCCCCCACCCCTCCACACCCCCAAAATCTAGAAATGCCACCTCACCTTGTCTACCTTCCTGAAGCCAGGGCCCGCAATCTCTCTAATCTTTAATTAGAGATGCTGACCTCTGAAGGCCCCTCGAAAAATACATATAGATGTGACTATTTTAACACCCACCCTCACATTAGTACAAAGGAATTTGATGGATGCCCAGAATAAACCAGTTTTGTAAGAAAGTGGAGGTGGGGAAGGAGGAAGGGGAAGACCCTGGCAAGGTGCAAAATGACAAGGAGGATGTGGTCGCTGGATGGGCAAGAAGGGCATGAGGCAAGGAAAGCAAGTGATCCTTCGGGTGGAAACAGGGTAGTTCTCTGTGGTGAGTCACCTGGCTGGGGTTCCCCCAAACCATACTCAGTAGAGCCTCTGCGCTGTGAGCCCTTGAACACAGAGGCTGTGTAGGAACGTGGATCAGAAATTCTGACTCCTCCATCCTCATCTTGCTCACCTGTTGTGAGATCCCAGACCTGGGGTATTCCCTGTGGGAGCCCATTTCCTCATTTGTCCATGGGAGTGGGTGTGTGTTTGGGGAGGGAGGGTTATTTACGTCTATGATTTTGTCCTAATGTGACTTCTTCACTGACAGAAGAGGAACAGAAAGTGAGACTGAGAAAGGTGATGAGAAAGAGGGAAACCTGCTCAAAATCTTTCCTCCTGTAGTGAGCTTGGGCTGATGAACACAGAGACGAATTCAAAACCCTCCCATTCTGGAGCCACCTGTGGTCCAGTCAGGGAGGCAGCTAAGAAAACAGGCACCAGTCCTGGAACGTGCAATGAGCACAGTGTGCTAAACGCCAGGGCTGGGAGAGCCCAAGTTGTGGGTCCTGTGCATCTGACCCAAGGCAAAGGGGAACCAAGATGCTGTCAAAACCTCTGGTGGCCACACCCCTGCTCTGGCTTCCTTCAGATCCTGGGTGCAGCTGTGCCAGGTGGTGGGGGTGGAGATAGGCATAGACCCTTTCCTTCTCTTTACTGTGTAAATTTGCATCCTCTCTTGAGCAAAAGACATCCTTCATGTGACAAAATGCCATAAGTGAGAGGATCAAGATATATTCCTCAAAGAAACACCACAGAACTTAGTGAGATTCTGAAATTGCTAGAAATGTGAAACCTGTGATTTTTATTTCTTGCCTACTTTTTTATAATGATGAAAGAAGAAAGGGATGATGATGGTGCTGACGGCAACAGTGCTGACTATAATGATGATGATGATGATAGCTACGCTAACAGCTAAGATTTATCAAGTCCTTGCTATATACCGAGAACTTTGCGTGCATTATGTGAAACAGGAGATTTATTATTGTGTCAGCTTTGCAGATGAAGAAGTTAATACACAGGCTTGCTGTGTGTGCTAAGTCACTTCAGATGTGTCCAAATCTTTGCGAGCCTGTGGACTGAAGCCCGCCAGGCTCCTTCGTCCATGGGATTCTTCAGGCAAGAATACTGGAGTGGGTTCCCATGCCCTCCTTCCTGACCTGGGAATCGAACCTACCTCTCTTACAACTCCTGCATTGGTAGGCAGATTCTTTACCATCAGAGCCATCTGGGAAGTCCTTATAGGCTTGGCTAAGATCACACAGTTTAATAATAGGAGGGACTCTGTTCAAAGTCAGGTGTGTCCAACGTCAGAATATGAGCTCTTCACCACTCTGCTTGCTCCCTGCATTGCTTTCTGGTTTTACACTCTTGGTCTTGTATGCTGGTCTTCCAGAGAAACAGGAAAGAGGGCAACTGGAGAGGTAAGGCTCTAGTCTAACAAAGGGATGCCTGAATGCAGAAATTGGGAATGATAGCTGTGAAGAAGAGAGTGAAACAGTCTGAAGGACTGGGGTCAGCCAGGAGAAAGTAATGCATCCCTGGAGAGAAAGCTATGACCAAGTGGGATGGAAGGAGAATTTATCCAGCCGCTGTTGCACAAAGCATGAAACAGCTGCTAATAAAAAGGAGGTGATCTGGACAGCTAATCCCCATGCATTGGTCTACTCCTCCTCCTGAGAGGGCAAAGCGGAAGAAGAAAGGCTACACTTTGGAAGGGTCCCTCCTAGTGCCTGCAGCCTACATTTTAAGGACTCAGTTATCTCTCCAGTGTTTGTGGTTCTACTTCCCCTTTGGAGGTATCTAGTAGCCTCACCCACTCACCCACTGTAGAACTCAGGTGACTCTTTCCAAAAGTCAGTAGCTACAAATGTCCAACCTCACAAAGCATCTTTCCTGTCTCACTGGCTTCACAGGTACAGGTGAGTTTGCATTGTAGGCTCAACTTCCTTCTGCTCAGCTCAAGAGAAACAGGCAGGCAGCTTTGCCACCACTTGTCCTCAATCTGGTCCTGTTACACACCTTCCTTCCAGAAATTGCTTGGGCAATATCATTATGAGGGCTTCCCAGCTGACCAATGATAAAGAACCCGCCTGCCAATGCAGGAGCCTCAAGAGACTCGAGTTTGATCCCTGGGTCAGGAAGAGCCTCTGGAGTAGGAAATGGCTACTCACTCCATTATCATTGCCTGGATAAATTCCAAGGACGGAGAAGACTGGCGGGCTACTGTCTTTGAGGTCCCAGAGTTGGACACGACTGAGCATACGCATGAGCACACACACATACACACACATCATCATGACCTCCATTTCATGACATCTCTTCCAAACATTGCTTAATGAGAGCCACCCATAAGGGAGGTTGATCTATATCTTGAAGAATTTGGAGCTCTGTGGAAGCTGTGGGGTTTTTTTCTGAACAGGAGTGCTATATATAGTTGTTGCTTTTAAGTTCTTATCTACAGTCAAACAGAGCTTCCTCCTTTCTCTGTAAAGGGTACTTGAGCTCACCCAAAATACCTGTATTCAGATTAGCATGGTTTACCTTTTAGAAGACTGCAGGCAGGATTGGTCTCCTGAGGGGGAAAGTGGAATTCTTTTCCCTTCCAATGCTTTTCCCTTGCCCTGTTTAACCCTCACACCCCTCCCACATCCAGATTCTTCCAGCCTTTCTCTGAATTTTTCTTTTAATGAAGGAGTTACAGAGTGTTATCTAACAGAATGAGAATAGAATTAGTACCGGACCTCCTGCATAGTTTCTGTTAAGCACTTTTCTAATGTTGAAGACCCATAGTTTCACTGGTTTTGAATAAATTCCTGCAGAGTGAAGAACGCTGGGCTGGCAGTGAGATGAAAGAGCGCTTGCATTCCAGCATTATGCTTTAGCTTTGCAACCTTGGCCAAGGTACTTTTGTTTCCTCATTTGTATATAAGGTCATTGGAAGATTTAAAAATCACTTAGAAGTGATAGCAATAAGTAACTTGTTGTAAAGGACTTGGAGTTGGTTGCACATCATCAAAATCTTTCCAGATTTTATGCCCTGGGTGCTGAGGGTAAATATTGCTGTAAACATCATAGTCACGTTTTTCATGCATCTTTTTTTTCAGAACATGTAATTGTCATGGGTGCCATAAAAGTTCTTAAAGTAGTTGAATCTTTTATTGAAGTCGATTTTTAATTTTTTTAAACCAGCTGCTGGCAGTGTTAACTTTGATCATTTGATTAAGATGTGTTTGCCAAGTTTCTCCATTGTACAGTCATGATCTTTCCATTTGCAATTATTAAACAGCTTGTGGAGAAAACATCACCTAAAATGGGATGAACTGACATTATGTGAGTCTTAATGAGATGTACTGACATCACTTGGTGTGGTGGTGTTTCTGTCCAAAGTGAGTCAAATCATTAGGCAATATCAGCCAAACCCAACTAAGGTGTTGTCTACGCAGTTAGTGACTGGTGTTATTCAAAAGTGTCAGTCTTATGCAAGACAGTAGGCTGAAAAATAAGCCTCAAAAAAAGAGACCAAGAGACATGGCAACTAGAAGCAATACGTGATCCTAAATTAGATACTGGACCAGGAAAAACTGATAGAGATAGTACTATCAGGACTGTCAGGCGAGTGCATGCTCCTCGGTTCTGTCTAGTCACAACAAAGATTTGGAGCGACGGACGTTAAAGCCCTCGGCGCGTCACAGCTCTCAGGTCTTGGACAGACCATGTTATAGCTCTCAGATCTCAAACAGACCTATAGCTCTTAGACAAATCAGTGTCACAGCTCTGTGTTACAGCTCTATTTTATTTAGAAAATAGTGGGGAAATCCATCCTGGAGGCGTGAGGGCATGTCGACCCAAAAACATGAAGAGAAGAGAATAGGGGAGTGCACCAGCGCATGGGAGAGATAGAGAGAGAGAGAGAGACCCCCGGGCCTTTGGCTCCTCTTTTCATATGTCTTTTCCTCTCCTTGGGCCTGCCCTATGTAAATTGAGCTAGCCAGGAGTGTCGTTTGTTCTACCTGAGGTCCTCACTCCCATCCTCAGACCTTCCTTTGTTCTATTTTTGTGGGCTTTTCCCTTTTTTGTCTTTTAGCCACCACCATTCTGGACTCCTGTTTCCTATTCTAACTACCTAACAGGACGATTGGTGAAATTTGACTATGATCATAGACAAATTAGTAATATTGTGCCAATGTCAAATTTCCTGAAGTTCATAATTTGTATCACAGTTTTGGAGGTGAACACTCTTGCTCTTAGGAACTACAGAATAAAATATTTACCAATAAAAGGACAAGCTGTCTGCAGCTTACTGTCACTAGTTTAAGGGACAAGGTTATGTGTATGTGTGTATATGTATATATACACACACACACACACACACACACACACACACATACATATACACCTGGTCAGGACTGGGTCAGGAAGATCCCCTGGAGTTGGGCCTGGCAACCCAGCCCAGTATTCTTGCCTGGAGAATCCCATGGACAGAGAAGCCTAGAAGGCTACAGTCCATAGGGTCACAAAGAGTTGGACACAACGGAAATGACTTAGCACACACGCACATATATACATGCATATATATTAGAGGGAGAATGACAAAAACAAGTGTGGCAAATTTTAAAAACTGATTGAATCTGGATGAAGTGTATATAAAGTTTGGTTTTGCTTAACTTTTACAAATTTTCTGTTAAGTTTGAAGTGATTTCATTTTTTTTTAAATGAGACAATCAAATTAGAAACCAGTATTTCAGGAGAGAAAAGAAAGTAAACTACAAAATCAAAGTCCTACATTCCTCAAAAGCTCAAAGCAGTGGGACCTGGTTTCCATGAGTTCTGTTGGCTGAAGGTTGTGATTTTATTGTTGTGATCATCCTCACAGGGAATATATAATCATTGCTTCTCTGTCACAGATGGTGACTGAGGTGGGGTAAGAATGCAGAGAAAATTCAAGCATTCCATTTGAGCTTTGTTGGTAAACTTTTGAACAAAGTTGCCTAACAAGATGTGATTCAAGCATTTGGTCATGCATGTCCTCAAGATTTATTGAACATTTGTATTTTGCCCCTATGCTAGGTTCTGGAACAAAGATTAGAGTAGTATCTTTTCCTTCACACAAGGAGCTTGGAGTTCAGATGGGAAGAGAGTAACATCATAAGTAGCAATAGTACAGAGTTGCAATGATTTTAATCATTGCAATAGATTAAAACATAGAAATAAACCTAACATGTTATGAAGCAGGAAAGAACTAGTATGAAATGAATCGCCAGTCCAGGTTTGATGCACGATACTGGATGCTTGGGGCTGGTGCACTGGGATGACCCAGAGGGATGGTATGGGGAGGGAGGAGGGAGGAGGGTTCAGGATGGGGAACATGTGTATACCTGTGGCAGATTCACTTAGATATTTGGCAAAACTAACACAATATTGTAAAGTTTAAAAGTAAAATAAAATTAAAAAAAAATCTTAATCTGTATATGACATTGATGTCTAAGTAGAACTGTAGCAGCTGAAGAAAAAGATGGTGGCCTGAACAATCGCAGTGTATCTGCAGAAGGTACTTCACATGATGTTGATGGACTCTAGTAAATGGAATGAAAGTACAGATGTTGGAAAAAACTCTGTGCAAAGAGTGTTGTTTCTGTTGTGCTAGAGGGCTTAGGTGATTTTGATATTCTCTTTATGACCTGAGGACCAGGCATCTCAGTGTCTCGCAAATCCTACAGTTGATGGTGGTTGGTCATTTTCCTTTAACACTGAAATAAATAGACTCAAGCTTCTATCTAGATACACTGAAGAACCCAGCAATAATACATCCTTCTGTTAAATCTGCCTGGATTCCTGTTGGGGAAGGTCACAAATTTCCCATTCTTCCCTTGTTCCTAGTTTCTTTTCTGGATTCTTGATTTCATGAATGACTTGCCACTTGTGGCTTTTATCCTCTTAGTTTGAGTCAACCCAACTGCAGAATCTAGTCTTCTTTCCCTGTTTTGATTCAAGATTCAGACAGAGGAGAAGGAAGGGTTTTTTGGTGGCACTATGCAGAAAACCATGAGAAGCTACTAACAAGACATCCACTCCCAAGAATTCTATAGATTCACTCCTCACAGGGCTTTCTCATTGGCTGGAGTTTTCTTTATGGATTTCCTGGCTGTCACATTAGCCAGACACTCCATTTCCTTATATATTCCACTCTTTCACTCCCATTCCTGGGCTCTTCTCTACCTCTGGTTTAGACTACCTGAAAAACCTTCTTAGAGTTTTTTCCTTTTTAATGCACAGAATAAATTATTTTTCAACCAAATCTCAGCTCTGTAACTCTTTAAAACTATGAGTTATTATATTTTTCTCCTAAGCAGAAGGTCAGCACTCTGAGGTTTTCTACTTTTGACAGCCAAAAATTGGTGGACTCTTTGGCACTATAATCTTTCCTTTTGTATGATTCAGCATCTGGATGCAATTTCACTTGTATTTGTAAAGAAGGGAACTGTATAAAGATATATCCTCCCATCAGTGTGTGTTATTCTACTCCATGGAGGACAAATGTGGTTATAACTAATTATTTATTAAAAGGACTAATTATCTTTATTTTCACTTCATTTCACTTCTGAAAAGAAGAGATGTTGTAAGAGAAAGTTCATGGACACTGGAGATAGACAAATTTGAGTTCTTACCTGACTTGCTCTAGTGAGTTAATCGAACTCATGCAGATTTATCCACTTAGGGACCCAGTTTTTTCATCTGTAAAGTAGGAGCAGAAATTTCTAGGAGAGTGATATCAGCAAAATTGCTGCACAGGAATTACTAGTGCCTGTCCCCTCCCAGAAACATAAGTTGAAAAACTATCTGTGCACAAAAATACCTCCATGGGAGCTAAGAATTCCAGGTAAGAGAATATAGCACCTAGATGAAGCACAGATATAAGAAAAGACACACTGAAGAAGGCAGGGAACATGGAACCACACTTCCCCTGTCTCCTCTGTTTGAAATCCAGGCAGCTCCGTGTGGAAAGAAACACCCTCCCTGCAGGAAAAGGGAAGTGAAGTCAGCACCAGACTTTACAGTGGACCCCAGCGCTGGTCTGCCCCATCACCAGGACCACTCCTGAGGTCCTCTGAAACCCGCCCGCAGCCCACGCAAGTGTCAGCCAGTTCGTGAGGCCTCAGGTCATTCCAGGCCCACAACCAGCCCTCATGAACCCAGGCTCCAGGTGGGAACTTACAAACGAGACTCCCGGGTGTGCTCAGTGCCAGGCCAGTTTCCCGACCAAGTCTTTCTACCCACCCGGCCAGCTCCCATGGGCCCAGCCTCAAGACCAGCTCCTAGGACCGCAGGTTCCAAGACCATCTTAGTACCAGATTGGCCACCACAGACCCAAAGTCCATGCGAGCCCCTAAAGCCCCAGGCTCCAGAGTGACTCCCAAAACCTGAGGTTTGGGGCTCATCCCATGGTAGAAAGGAAGAGAAATCTTCTTTGAGAAATAATGGCTGTGAGTGCATGTGTGCTAAGTTGCTTCAGTTTTGTTGACTCTTTGCAGCCTTATGGACTATAGCCCGCCAGGCTCCTCTGTCCATAGAACTTTCCAGGCAAGAATACTGGCTTGCCATGCCCACCACCAAGGGATCTTCCCAACCCAGGGATTCACCTGCGTCTCTTAAGTCTCTTGCATTGGCAGGCAGGTTCTTTACCCCTAGCACCACCTGGGAAGCCCAATAATAACTGAGAATCTCCCGAACCTTGGGCGAAATTTGGACATCTGAGTTCATGAAGCTAATCAGTCACCCCAAAATTTAAATTCAAAATGAATTATATACATATTTGTTGTTGTTTAGTTGCTAAGTCATGTCCAGCTTTTTGCTACCCCACAGACTGTAGCCCTCTAGGCTTTGTTGTCCATAGAATTTCCCAGGCAAGAATGCCTCAGTGGGTTGACATTTCCTTCTCCAGGGGATCTTCCTGACTCAGGGATTGAACCAGCGTCTCCTGCATTGGCAGGCAGATTCTTTACTGCTGAGCCACCAGGGAAGCCATATATGTTAACCCATCATCTATGGCTGTTTTCTCTTCTGTAGAAGAGTTGAGTAGTTGCAAAAGAAAACATACAGTCCACAGAATAAAATAGATTTCCTATCTTGTCTTTTACAGAAAAAGTTTTTGATCCACTGCTGGAAATTATGCAAAGTTGAGGAGTTATCACTTCAACTCCAGGTTTCAAGATCAATGGTTAATTTAAATGTATTTATAAAGTCTTCAAAATTCTTACCTTATTACAATTTTTGGCTTATAGTTCTTGAATCCACAAGTCTATTCAACTCTAAAATTAATTTATGCATGTTTGTGTGCATTAATAATCATCAAGTATACTTTGTATGTGAATGTGTATATGCCAAAGTCAGAGCTATATATGTGTAGATTTGTACCAAGAAATGAATTTGAATGTAGAATATGGCCATTTTAGATCTCCCTGAAAAACTGTGTGCATTGATGACAAGGTCAAATAAAATTATTCAGCATAAAATGAAGAATGAAACTATCAAAATCATTTGTTTTTAAATAGATAATCAGATGCTCATTTATATTTTGTGATACTTGCTGGTACATGTTCATTTTCTTAGGTAATTTCTTAAGTGCATCATCCTGGGTTAAGGCTTGTTTCACTTATGCTGTGATCTCATAGGTGACTCCTATTTTCATTTTATTCCTATGATGCAGGTTTTCTTGCACTCAGAGAAGTAAAACAATTTTAATTTCCATGCCACTTTTAAGATGCAGTTTGGATTATGGATGTGTACTTGTGTGGGCCTCTTTATTAAGATAATGGCTTTGTCAAATGTCACAGAATTCTTTCAAGGATAGGGCAAGTTTCCTATTTCAGTAAACTTTCAGTGGAAAGCCAGTCTAGCTCTGTGAAATGACTCAGAATCTAAGTCAATTTAGAAAAAATATATAGATCCTTGACTTCCATGTGCAGGAAGAGGAAACAATGGTGTGTACTTCCCATCAGAGGGGTAATGTGTTCTTACAAGTAGGGAAGGAAGGAGCAGAGTAGATGGGTGGAGGGAACACCAGGCAGGAAATGGGATACCAGCCTCACTCCTATTTGGCTGCAAACCAACATGGGGACTTCAGCACAGCTTCTTAATTGCGTCTTCATTCTCCCCTTTTAAAAATCAAGGACTTAGTTGAAATCAGTAGTTTTCATGTTTTTTAAAGCAGTGAACACTGGTGAAATGATATCCCTGACCTGGTGGTAGAGACGAGGTGCTGGACTCTCATTCGACCCCTGGACATAGCTCCAGAAGCCCCTCTTCAGAGCTGAGGACTCTTTAGAACAGCCTGACAACTACAGGACCGTTTACCAAATTGCCATTTTCTTCTCCAAATAACCTGTGCATCCATGGATAGAAGTAACCATGTGCCTTGTTTGTAGATGCATTAACACATTGCATTTGCTGAAAAACAAGGTGTTCTCTTAAAAGATAAAGGCTTCCTATTGCAGGTATATTTTCATTATTAACATGGTATGCAAATCCTGCAGACAGAGATGGAGGTTCAGTCATCTCAACCCCATGTGCTATCAATGGAAGTCACCCCAACACAGTAATTGCAAAAGAGATTCAGGGTGTTCAGGTTGTGTGACTTACTCTGAACTTTCATGACTGTCTCTCCTGTTACACCCAAATTCTATGAGGTCTATGTATTAATCCTCTTCTTCCACCAGTGATTAGCAATTGAAAATGCCCTGAAGTTTTTCAATAAATGAATAAACAAACGTGAGTTTCTAAGTTCACCATACAGATTGTCAAACTGATGCACCACTAAGAATGAATCATTATCTTAAAAAAGCAAAAGCATAGGAGGAAAACTTACCTATTGGAAACTGAGGATTAAAGTCACTGAGCGGTAAGAACCATAGACCAGAAGTTCCATTCCAACATTAACTTCGCATGTCATCTCAGATACCTATCTATTAATATCAGTCTGAGAGAGATAAACCACACAATCTCTAAATTTCTTCCCAACACTGATGTTCCATAAAGCTATGATTCAGTTGACTCAGAAAATAATCCTTTTAAAGTCTTTCTCATAAATTATTCAAGTAATTACTACAAATCTTCATGTCCTGAACCCTGCCATCTGCAAACTCCATGGATTCTCCCTAGTGCAGCCTTTCAAGGACTGTGGTGGTTTAGTCACTAAGTCATGTCTGACTCTTGTGACCCCATGGACTGTAGCCCACCAGGCTCCTCTGTTCATGGGATTCTCCAGGCAAGAATACTGGAGTGAGGTGCCATTTCTTTCTCCAGAGGATCTTCCTGACCTGGGGATGGAACCCAGGTCTCCTGCATTACAGGCAGATTCTTTACCCATTGAGCTACACAGGAAGCCCAAGAAGCCCGGGAAGCCCATGTTTCCCCCAACATGGGGAAACATCAAACAATCTCAGACCCACACTTAAGGCATTGATCCTTTATGCTGCACCATCCAACAAGCTCCGCTGCTACCACCTCCAAATGTGTACCCAAATTTCCTGTTCTGAAAAGTTCAGGGACAGGGGAACACACAAAACATTAACACCAGATGTCCACTGTGACCTTAAGCTGTTAGAGAAGCCCTCCACTGTATGTGGCACCAATGTGGAAGAGGACCACAAAGATGACAAACTGCAGCTATTTGTAGTATTTTATCAAAGCAAGTGTATTGCATAAAAAACATCAGTAGCTGTATCAGGGTTGTTTGGGGACAAACAAACAAAAGCCTCCTCTCTGTAATGTAGCTACATCACCAATTTTACACTGTACCTCAGGTATCCAAAAAAAATGGAAGGTTTCTTATTTCTGTATAACTCATCTAGAATTGGTTCTGATACTCAAATCTTCTGGACAGGAAGAAAAAAAAATCTTGCCAGCTAAGGATATTTCAGTTTTTTTAGAATACAAATGGGATTCCTAACGGTTCCAAAGAATCTTTGGGAAGTAAACTATCAATGTTTTCACCCATTTCTCTTTCCTCTTCCCAAGGTGACACCTAGATATATTACAAAACTCTCTACATTTCTGAGGGAGGAAGGAGTCTTTGGATCAATGTTCAGGTCCTTATTTCACTCCAGTCCTTGCTGGCTTTGATGGAGATGATGCCTCTTTTTCACTAGTCCTTATTTGCATGGATGCATGCACTGCAGAGGGGCTTCCTAGGTGGCACTAGTGGTAAAGAACATGCCTGTAGGAGATATAAGAGTTCGATCCTTGGGTCAAGAAGGTCCCCTGGAAGAGGGCACGGCAAATCCCTCCAGTATTCTTGCCTGGAGAACCTCTTGGACAGAGGAGCCTGGTGGGCTACAGTCCACTGGGTCACAAAGAGTCAGACATGACTAAAGCAGCTTAGCACACATGCATGCATGTGCTGCAGAATGAAAGTTCTAGCATGTTTCATAATTCTTGGTCAGCATGCAGCTGATTTAAATATCAGATGAACCATTTCATAATCATGCAAACTTCTTAATCAAGTTGTTTGTACTGTCCTTAATTTTTTTCTTCTGTAAAGTGGAAAGTATTTTGAGGGTTCTGTGGGATAATATATGTTTGGCATTTAGCACATAGTCAGAGCACTAAATAGGGGCTTCTCTTGTGCTTCAGCTGGTAAAGAATCCATCTTCAATGCAGAATTCAATCCCTGGGTCAGGAAGATCGCCTGGAGAAGGAAAAGGCTACGCACTCCAGTATTCTGCCCGGGAGAATTCCATGGACTGTAATAGTCAATGGGGTCACAAAGAGTAGGACACGACTGAGTGACTTTCACTTTCATTTCACTTCACTGATGGCTCAGTGATAAAGAATCTGCCTGCCAATGCAGGAGACGCAGGATCCCTGGATCAGGAAAATCCCCTGGAGAAGGAAATGGCAACCCAGTCCAGTATCCTTGCCTGGAGAATCCCATGGACAGAGGAGCCTGGCGGGCTGCAGTCCATGTGTGTGTGCTCAGTCTCTCAATCGTATCTGACTTTTTGCAACCCTATGGACTGGAGCCCACAACGCTCCTCTGTCCATGGAATTTTCCAGCCAAGAATACTAGAGTGGTTGTCATTTCCTTCTCCAGGGGATCTTCCCGACCTAGGGAACAAACTCCTGTCTCTTGCATCTCCTGTATTGGCAGGCAGATTCTTTACCACTGCACTGCCTCCACGGGGTCACAAAAAGAGTCAGACACAATAACTACACAACAAGAATCACTAAATAAATGCTAGTATTATTATGTAAATTATACAGATGCTAGGCACAGCAAACTGCAAATTTTAGGCGCACAGTGGGATGGAACTGCATGTGAGTTATTGTTGTTAATTCTAGTTTAAGAGTCTAGGTCTTCTGGTTTCAAGGTTGGACTCAAACACACTAGCCCATCTTTAGTGAGCTATGAATATCTCCAAATATTAAGCACCAGCCTAGTTACTTTTCTCAAGATTTTCTAACATCAGGCATTAAAACCAGTAACTAGACAGTTATCCATAAACAATCAAGTCAGTAGTTGTTTTTTTTTTTTTAAACTCAAGAAAGAAGGCACTTTCATCTTTACTCTGTCTGGCTTTCAATCATTTCCTTATAGATTTGCAAACTGACACTAATTTCATAGCATTAAAGTGTGAGAAAAAATCATTCCAATAGTGACTGTTAAAAAATTAAAAAAACCCTCCAGGGCTTCTGCTGCCGGGCCATTGTACTTTCTAAATTAATCATTTTCAATGTGTGTGTATCTGCATTGGTGGTTTCATTGACCAATAAGTGCATGTTCCCTTACCAGGAGCTCTGCCGCTCTTTTTTGCTCACTTAGTCATTCTGCTCACAAGGATATCACATTCTTAGTTTTGAAAGATCTTGGCCTTTATTCTTATTAGCCCTCTAGTCAAACAGTTCTTTCATTTCCTGTGGGTATTTCATGAACTGTAGCAGGTAGTTCACTAATAATAACTTTAATCTTTCAAAAAAATTAGTGGCGTCTGCAAAATGATGGGCTTTGTGTCATGAGCTGAGAATGAATACAGTAAAAAGCACAGCCTTTAACTCTTGCCTTGACCAGTGGGGAGTACCATGATGGAGTTTTTGAGTTGATGGGTTCTTGCAAGTCATTTGGTTCAACTGGTGGTAGAAAAAAAAGATGCCTTCTACATCATCTGGATCATTTCTGTGCAGCTGTTGTCCCAGTTTTCTTCTATTCTCACCACATTTCTGTGTATCTTGCTCTACTTTCTTCCCTCCCACTCCATTTTAGCTTCTGCTTCCATCACTTCGGTACTTCTGCTTCTGTCATTTATGGCAATGGCTGTCCATCCAAAAGGTCTCAGCAATATCCAAATATCCAGTTTTGGGCAGCCTCTGCACCTAACACTTTTATTTGACATTTTGGGGATTTGGAAATGCAATTCATTTATAATTGTATTTTTATTGAAATACAGTTGATTTACAGTACTGTGTTAATTTGGGGGTATATAACAAAGTGAATCAATTTTACATATACACGTATCTACTCTCTATTTTAGATTCTGTTCCCATATAGGTCATTATGGAGTGTTAAGTAGAGTTCCCTGTGCTATACAGTAGGTCCTTTTTAGTTACCTATTTTATATAGTGATGTGTAGACAATGTTGACCACCATTTTCTGAAGGCAGTCCTCCTTTCCTGACTGGTGCAATAGTCTTCTGTTTCAACTGGCACCTTTGATTGGTCACTCCTTCTCAGAGCCCTTTACAATTATTGTTCCTCCACTAAATAGATATCAAAAAACTCAGGGTTCCTCATGGCCATCTTGCTGTCTCAGTTTAGAACTTCTCCTTAGGCCACATTTTCTGTGCCTATGGTTTCATTAGGGCTTCCCTTGTAGCTCAGCTGGTAAATAATTCACCTGCATGGCAGAAGACCCCAGTTCGATTCTTGGGTCAGGAAGATCTGCTGGAGAAGGGAGAGGCTACCCATTCCAGTGCTCTTGGGCTTCCCTTGTGGCTGAGATGGTAAAGAATCCACCTGCAGTTTGGGTTAACACCTCAAAGGCTATAACTTTCACATCAGTATTTCCCATTTGAATCTTTTTCTTTTTCAACCTCTAGACCTCGACCAGAATGTCAATTCGCTGATTTGACATTTCAGCCTGGATATTTCACAAGTAAATATAACACTGTTGATCTCAGAATTTTTTTCCCAGAAAATATACTCCATCCAGTGGTCATGTAAGGACGTGAGAGTTGGACTATGAAGAAAGCTGAGCACTGAAGAATTGATGTTTTGAACTGTGGTGTTGGAGAAGACTCATGAGAGTCCCTTGGACTGCAAGGAGATCCAACCAGCCCATCCTGAAGGAAATCAGTCCTGAATATTCATTGGAAGGACTGATACTGAAGCTGAAACTCCAATACTTTGGCTGCATGATGTGAAGAATGGACTCATTTGAAAAGACCCTGATGCTGGGAAAGATTGAAGGCAGGAGGAGAAGGGGACGACGGAGGATGAGATGGTTGGATGGCATCACCGACTTGGACATGAACTTGAGTAAGCTCCAGGAGTTGGTGATGGGCAGGGAAACCTGGCGTGCTGCAGTCCATGGGGTCGCAAAGAGTCAGACATGACTGAGCAAGTGAGCTGAACTGATAGTGTTTCCTATCTTAGTTTGTGGCACCTGCAGCCTCCCATTTGCTTCATCATTTTGAACATATATCTAACAATATTCAAGTGTAGGCAAGACCCTTTGTAATTTTTTTTTTAATCCAAACATGTATTTACATCTTGATGGTCCTAGTTCTAATCCAAGCTACCATACCTTCCTCATAGAAACATTTCAGAATCTTCTAACAGGACTTAATCCTTCTCTCTCTTGTCCCTCTTTTTCCTAGTGTCCTGACAAAGTAATCTTTTAAATGCCCTTTTGACCTTGTAAGTGCACTCATCAAAACCCTCCCATGACTTTCTATATAATATTGACGAGCTGTAGTATGACTCGGTTGTAGTTGCATGTTCTGGTCCCTCCCTAATTCCACAGCCTCATCTTATGCCTCTTTCTTCCTCTATCATGTCCTCTCAATCATTTGGCTGCTCATTCACCCTCAGTACTTAAAATCCATCCCAATTTACTATTTCATCTGCCATTCCTCCCTTCCAGCTAACTATTACTCATCTGTTATGTCTTGGCCTAAATATTTCCACAGTCATGCCTGTCTGAATACTCAGGTCAAATTACAGCACTGTTCATATTCTCTCACTTTATGATATATTATTGCAACTTTAAATATAGATCATTTGTATGATCATATGTTTTATTCTGTTTTTCTGGTAGACTATAAGAGCTACGAAAGCAGAGGCTATCTATATTTTTTTTTCTATCTTCATCACTAGTAGTCTAAAGTTATTTACTGAATAAATAAAACAGTTGGACATACATTTTCTGCTTAAGGGTTTTAGGCTGCTAACAAGAAATCTAGTATTTTCCCCAGTTACTTTATTCTGTGTCCCTCATTTATGTGTGGTAAATAATGCCTCATTGGTGGTATTGTTGTAATGAGTAAATATATTTCACATCTCTAACTATGTTAAATTCTACAGGAGCAAGTATTTAGAGCATATAAGCCAATTGAATTGCAAGGATGCAAGTGGGCAGGGAGTTAACTTGATTCTGGAGTACTTTGAAATCTTCTACTTATTTTCTGAAAGGAGAACCTTGGTTACAAAGTTGATAACCTCAGCATCAAGACCAGAAATAAATGGAGGGTAATTGTGGATTAATTTCAATATGTTCCTATAGAAGAGTATCACATTTAATAGTGATGTACTCTGGGGAGAAGCACAGCTAAATTTCTGAACTTTCTCACCCTCATTGACTGAGTCAAGCTCACAAGACTATTTCTGAGGTCCAGAAGTAGCGTAGACTCTTGAGCACAGGAGGGAACCCCTTGAGGTACTCAGCACATTTGTTTGGTCAGGCATGGCTCTAGAGAGACAAAGACACATCTTCAACACCACCTTTACTGCATTTAATTCACTTAAAGTCATTTCCTTTTCAGGGACTGTGGTGAGGACCCACAGGAGAACGCTAGATCAGGCAAACCTCAGCACATCTGGGGCCCTTCCTTTCACCCCCGCAGAGAGGGAGGGCCAGGTGCCTTTCTAGGAAACAGAATTTTCTGAATTGTTCTATTGTTATGTATTATCTAATAGTGGAAATAGCCAAAAATAATTTGAAGAATCAGGTTATAAATAGCCACCCACCTACCTACTTACCTAAAACATAACTGGTAAGAATTCCCCCTTCCACCAATTCTCTCTCCATTTCCCTCTCTTCTTCCTCTTTATGTTTTAAAAAAAAATGTTTAATATCTGTTTATTTGGCTGAGCCGGGTCTTGGCTGTGGCGTGTGGGGTCTAGATCCCTGACCAGGGACTGAACCAAAGCCCTCTGCACTGGGATCACAGAGTCTTAGCCACTGGACCACAGGCAAAGTTCCTCATTTTTTTCCTCCCTCTTTAAAATGTATCGGTTTTATACATGGATGCACAAACACCATCCTCACCACCCTCCACCCTCACTCCTAGCCAGTAAGCAGATTATTCAAAGTGAGTTTAATTTCGAAGAAAAGTAAGACACAAGACAAGGTAGTATAAAACGGGACTTGTGAAAGTGAGGCTTAAGTCAGATGGACCACTTTTGAATCTGGGGGTGTCTGGCAGGCAGTGTAATCTTGGACAAGTTGCTTGACATCTTCAGGAACCCTGTCTTCAGTAATATAAGTGGAACTATCCCTATGGCTGAGTTGTTTTCCATCCAGTCACGTCAACCACTTAGTCCAGTGTCTGAAACATATTAAGTGCTGAGAAAATAATAACAACTTCCTTTCTAATTATTTTGCTTTTGCTAGTTCAACACTAGTTGTTAGTTAATACTATGCTAGCAAGCAAGGGATTCAGATGCTTTAAGCAGTCGTTTATTATTCTAGGACTCTCTTTCCTCAGCTTTTTTTCCTCACCCACTCGCAGTCACAGAAACTTGGAGAAAGAAAGAAATAGATGAAACAAATTCTACCTTTTGTAGACATCCCTGGACAACTCCAGAGAAAGCTGCAATTGCAGAGGGGTTGCACGCTTAGGAGAAGTAGAGCTTGTTTCATCAATTTATTTCTACCTCTGAGGTTTGATGAGTCTTTTTCCAGCTGTAATTCTGAAGGAAATATTATTGAGTGTTTACCAGATTGAAGGCCCAGACTGGGATTGAATTGTGTCCCTTCAATATTCATATGTTGAAGTCCTAAGCCAGTACCTCAGATCATAATCTTGTTTGAAAATAAGGTCGTTGCATGAGCTTCCCAGGTGGCACAAGCAGTGAATAATCTGCCTGCCAATGCAGGAGTCACAAGAGACACTGGTTCAATCCCTGGGTCAGGAAGATCCCCTGAAGAAGGAAATGGCAACTCATTCCAGTATTCTTGCCTAGGAAATCCCATGGACAGAGGAGCCTGGAGGCTACAGTCTGTGAGGTCGCAAAGAGTGGGATATGACTGAGCGACTAAGCATAAACACACACACACACAAGGTCGTTGCATATGCAATTACTTCAGATGAACTCATTAGAGTGTGCTCTAACCAAATATCACAAGTAGATTTATTTAAAAGGACATTTAAACATAGAAACACATTTGTGGAACAACGTCATGTGAAGGTAGAGGCAGAGATCAGGGTGATGCTGCTAGGGATCAAGAAATGCACAACTTTCCAGAAAACGAACAAAAGCAAATGAAGAAGCACAGAAAGGATTCTCCTTCAGAATTTCCAGAGAGAACGAACCCTGCTGCCACCTTGATCTTGGACATCCAGCCTCCAGAATTTATGGAGACAAAACGTTTCTGTTGTGTAAGCCACTTAGTTTGTGACGCTTGATTACAGCAGTCCAAGCAAACTAATGCAGGTCAAATATATTACATGTCAAATGTATTGCATGTACAAGAAATGTGATTAAGTTGTTGCTCCCACTGTGAGGGGATTAAGTCTCATCAGGGATGCTCACATTATACTTCCCTGGTGGGTTCACATGCATTTATTGCTGGAGGCAGTTTTTCATGCCTTCTCATGCTCACGAACTTCCACAACACACTATTTGAATCTTTTATAGCACACTGACTTGTAATGTGTGTATTGCTCCCCAAGGATATGGACCATCATTAATCCCTTTTATCCCTACACAATGCTCTTGAAACAGAAAAGAGCCAGAGAGATGAAGGAAGGGTGGGCGTGGGGCAAGATAAGAGAGTAGAGGGGAAACAAGCTCCTTCAAATGGTGGTGACTCAGCTTCTTCCCAGGAGTGTTTGATGTGACATGTCACTCCCAATTTTCTCATCTCTTAAGCGCCCTGAGTTCTAGAAAGTTGCTTCTAATTTTGAACTAAAATTTGTTTTCCTGAATCTTCTGAAATGTGAGTCCTAGTTTTTCTTTTTAGAAAAATACACAAAAATTTCTCACCCTCTTTCTTCCTTTCAGTCCTTCAGATAATTAAAGATCAAGAACTAGTGACCCAGAGACTTCTCTCCTAGAGAGTCTATCAAGCTGCAGGTGGAGGTGGTTTCTGTTTTAGTTCATGCTGATTGAGGGTCTAATATGGGCAAGGTTCTCTCATATATACCCATTTCAACCTTAGGGCATACTTGCAAGATAGGCGCAAGTTCCACTGTAGAGTAAGGAATGTTAAACTGGGTGAGGCAATGTGATTTGCTGGTTACACAGTTGAGAGGGGTTTCCCAGGTGGTGCTAGTGGTAAAGAACCCACCTGCCACTGCAGGAGACTTAAGAGAGGCTCCATCCCTGGGTTGGGAAGAACCCCTGGAGGAGAGCATGGCAACCCATCCCAGTATTCTTGCCTGGAGCATTCCATGGCCAGAGGAGCCTAGAGGGCTACAGTTCATAGGGTTGCAAAGAGTCAGACACGACTGAAGCGACTGGGCAGTTGAGAAGTGACAAGTGTGTAATTCAAACACTGCTCTGTGACATGAATTCAGTTTCTGGTTCCACGAAACCAGAAGAATACTTTTTTCAATGGTGATTCTCTCTCTCCGACCTTAACTTTTGCATTAAGAAGGGGACTGAGGTCCATGACTACATTAATAACAACTGGAGCCTTACCCTTCTCAAACAAGGTCTGTTCAACAAGAGCAAGCACCAGCTGGCATATGGCATTGGGTGCCAATAGACCTGATGGTGCCAGGCAAAACAGCCTTGATTGGCAGCTGTTCCTTTGTCCAGCTGTCCAACAGATGGGGAGATGAGCTACAAAATGGCCTAGCTGGCACCAAATAAACCTATTCCTGTTTTTATGCTATTTGTATGTCAGAGCAATGAAACTGATGAGTGATGTTGTCTCTAAAAGAGGGAAAGGCCTACACAACCGTTCAAAATCTGAACTCCCCTCTGCTATATTATGCAGTAGGAAAGAAATGGTTTCAAGGTGAGATGTCTGGGATTCACCCCAGATCTGTCATTGACATGCTATGTAAACAATGGTTTCTCTCTTGGATTCTCTGGGCTCAGTTGTCTTATTTATAAAAAACCTTCACAATTTTGTTTGATGATAAATGCAAGGGAGTATTTGAAAGTTATTTAAAATGTAAAAAGTACAAGGAAGTATAAACACACAAAAATTTTTGATAATTTCAGATAACTACATTTTGGGGGGGGCAATGGAAGGAAAAATAGAGCATTTGTTTAATTGACAAAAGAACTCCAGAAAATTTAACAGAGCAGGTCAGAGGACTCATTGTCCTATGCGGAGATCTGTAAACCACACATCTACATAAAAGAGCAGAGCACTGAGCTTCTATGAAATTGATTTGTCACTTGTTCTGCTAGTATTTTCAGAAAATACAGAATTATTTTTTTCACTTTGACTAGGTTTGTTTTTCCTATTGTGCACTGGACTTCAACTGTAAAAGTGAAGCCCTTCTTTATAAACTTTTCACCGAGGGGATTGGTGTCATTTCCAAGGAATAAATAAGATGTATTATAATTCAGCAACTATTTTGATGAAACAATGGATTATTTCTGAAAGATATTGAGGAATAGTTTTGACTCACTTGTGCTGGAAATCTTGATGCCAATTAGGTGCTTATGCTGTAAGCATAAAATACTAGAATTTGGTGGGACACACCAAATTATATAGTCCAAAATTCTTATTATAAGGAAAAGAAACATATTCAGAGAAACAAGATGGAAAAAGGTAGCAAACATTTAGGTAGCATCTCGGAATTTTTTGCTTCCTATAGTGATAGTGAAAGTGTTAGTCGCTCAGTCATGTCTGATTCTCTGCAACCCCATGGACTGTAGCTCACCAGGCTCCTCTGTCCATGGAATTCTCAAGGCAAGAATACTGGAGTGAGTTGCCATTCCCTTCTCCAAGGTGTCTTCCCAACCCAGGGATCAAACCTATATTGGTGAGCAGAGTCTTTACTGTCTAAGCCACCAGGGAAGCCCCCTTGCTTCCTATGACTAAATGTAATTTGTTCATCTTTTAATTTCCCTTTGGAATTTGTCCATTTCCTTCCTATGGTACTCATGTGTGTGTGTGTAAAAGCCATCATTTGGGCACAGTAGAAAATCTTTATATTGGAAGACTGGATTTGGTGCTACTCAGGCTGAAACCAAGAGCTTTTTCATCAGGACCCTAAAGTCAGCACTGATGAGCCTGTGATGGAGCATGGATGATGCAGAGCAGTCGGGTATTCTACAGGCAAGTTGGGGATTTCTCTTGTGATACTTATCACCATGTGTGTGTCAGTCTCTCTCTTTAAGTAGAACATTCTTGGAGGTAGACTTGCATTCTTGCTCTACCTTTCCATCTATAGTTTTCACATTAGTTATATGTGTTTAATAATATTGATTAAGGTCAATAATGTGACATTTAACCAGAAGTTTCATTTTTCTTACAGAAAGTCAAGGATATTAAAGAAAACTCTCCCACTTGGGAGCCAGGCTTTGGCAATTATTGGGAGAAAATTTAGAATTTACTCTCTTCATTGGAGGAAAGTCATGAATTACACAGATATGGGAAATAATGGACAAAGAAATAAAGTAGAGAATGTGTAATAGATGAAACTTTGTGTTGTAAAGGTGGAAAAATTGTACACTTTATAAAGACTGAATTTTGTTGTGGGCAAAGTGAGACTTTTTAAGGAATTTTTACATTCAGCATTGACTGGTCTTAAATGAACCATTGTGAGACAGCATCAAGCTTGTCAAAGGACAATGAATCAAGAACAAAATGTGTAGAAGAAAGGGAAAGAGAGAGAAAGGGAAAAAGAGAGGGAGAGGGGAAAGGGGTGGAGAGAATTGGGGAGAGAGATGGAGAGAGCTAAAGAGAGTCAAGGTTTTGGTATGTAGTCTGTGATGGCCTCAACAATTTCTCACATCCTGGTACAGACTCCCATTGCGATGTGTCTGCTGTTTCTTCCATCAGTTTGCAATATCTGTAATACCTGGAATAGGAACTGGTCCTATAATTGCTTTGGCCTGAATGTGTCATACATGACATTGTGCATCTTGCAAATTTCAGTTTCAAGAAGTTCACAGTTTTTGTTCTTGTCCTTTGGGAATACTTGCACCATCATTGGAAGAAGTATTCCTGGTGAAGAATCCTGGGCTAGCAGTTTGGAAGAAAAGAGGGTATGTGTGGCACAGACAAATTATCTCAACTCTTGGACCAATTAGTCAACAGCCAGAATCATTTGCCAGAAATGTGAGTGAGGCCATCTGGGAACACCTAGCCTCTGTTGAGCCATCAAGTATGACAGTGACCTCAGGCAAGATAAACTGAAGAACCACCCAGCTGTTCAGTTCAGTTGCTCAGTCGTGTCCGACTCTGCAACCCCATGAATTGCAGCACACCAGGCCTCCCTGTCCATCACCAGCTCCCGGAGTTCACTCAAACTCACGTGCATCAAATTGGTGATGCCATCCAGCCATCTCATCCTCTGTTGTCCCCTTCTCTTCCTGCCCCCAATCCCTCCCAGCATCACAGTCTTTTCCAATGAGTCAACTCTTTGCATGAGGTGGCCAAAGTACTGGAGTTTCAGCTTTAGCATCATTCCTTCCAAAGAAATCCCAAGGCTGATCTCCTTCAGAATGGACTGGTTGGATCTCCTTGCAGTCCAAGGGACTCTCAAGAGTCTTCTCCAACACCACAGTTCAAAAGCATCAATTCTTCGGCGCTCAGCCTTCTTCACAGTCCAACTCTCACATCCATACATGACCACCGGAAAAACCATAGCCTTGACTGGACGAACCTTTGTTGGCAAAGTAATGTGTCTGCTTTTGAATATGCTATCTAGGTTGGTCGTAACTTTCCTTCCAAGGAGTAAGCGCCTTTTAATTTCATGGCTGCAGTCACCATCTGCAGTGACTTTGGAGCCCCGAAAAATAAAGTCTGACACTGTTTCCCCATCTATTTGCCATGAAGTGATGGGACCAGATGCCATGATCTTCATTTTCTGAATGTTGAGCTTTAAGCCAACTTTTTCACTCTCCTCTTTCACTTTCATCAAGAAGCTTTTTAGTTCCTCTTCACTTTCTGCCACAAGGGTGGTGTCATCTGCATATCTGAGGTTATTGATATTTCTCCCAGCAATCTTGATTCCAGCTTGTGCTTCTTCCAGTCCAGCGTTTCTCATGATGTACTCTGCATAGAAGTTAAATAAGCAGGGTGACAATATATAGCCTTGACGTACTCCTTTTCCTATTTGGAACCAGTCTGTTGTTCCATGTCCAGTTCTAACTGTTGCTTCCTGACCTGAATATAGGTTTCTCAAGAGGCAGGTCAGGTGGTCTGGTATTCCCATCTCTTTCAGAATTTTCCACAGTTTATTGTGGTCCACCCAGCTGAGACCAGTCCAGTTTGTTCAACCTCAGAATCATGAGCAAATGATTGTTATTTTAAGGGATAGATTTTTAAGGTGGCTTTTACAGAAGTATATAACAGATATAACATGATCCTTCAGAATAAATTCTTCATCCTAATGCAGCAAGCACCCACTAGTTCTATGGACACATTTATACCCTAATCAGGAGATATTGATCATTATCACTAGAAATAAGTTTTAGTTTTTCCTGAAGATTACATATCCTGTTATGGAAGTAAAGTAACTCTTATTAGTCCACAGTTACAAAGATGGATATGCAGGAGTATATAAACAATGGACAATTTTTCCCTTTCATTGATTAATTTCTGTATTTTTCCCCCAATCATTTTTTAATAACCAGGTAACAGTTCTAGTAAAAGAGAGGCTTCTGTTTAAGTTAATATTACCATTATATATGGCTATCCCTGGTGTCTCAACAGTAAAAGAATCCACCTGCCAATGCAGGAGATGCAGGTTCAATTCCTGGGCTGGGAAGATGCCCTGGAGAAGGAAATGGCAACCCACTCCAGTATTCTTGCCTGGGATATCCCATGGACAGAGGAGCCTGATGGGCTACAGTTCATGGGGTTGCAAAGAGTCAGATACAACTGTGCCACTGAGCACACGCAACAGGTTACCTGTGTCCCAGTGGTCTAGGATGGCCTCACTTCTAAGTCTGGAAGTTGGCAACCTGTCACCTGGAGCAAGTGGTGGAGATGACTGAGTCTTTGCTCCTCAGCACTCCACAGGCTACCTTGGTCTTAATTCTCACAGTAGAGATTCCAAGAGCGTAAGAAGAAAGAGGCAGATGACGTGTCTTGAGGATCCAGGGTGATAAAAGTGCTCCAAGTATACCACATTCAAATACTCTCCTCTGAACTACTTCCTGTTGCGTGCTGTATGAAACTCGTATTTCTAACCTTGACATTCAGTGCCTACACAACAGGCACTGGATAACTTCCATTATTTTCCATCGCTGCTCTCCCTCACTTTCTAATTTAGACCTTATTATGTAGCTGAAGATCACTGTTTATATACATCCAAATAGGGCTTTCCCTTCCCTTTGGGTTTTCTCATGCCAGTCCCTCCATTTAAAAATGATTTCCTCTGACCGTCTCTTGTAGAACCTCTGCCACCTTTTTAAGACCCAGGAAAAATGCAAATCCCATGCATATTTTAAAATTTGTTTTGTAGCACTTGTATGATATTCTCATTTTGGAACCTTCTAGCATGTTTTGCATGGATCATATAACTCTTAGTGTACATTTCCTGCACAATAGTTAGGCTGTTCATTCTCTTGAAGGCAAAAGTATGTTTCCTTTTATTTTGCACCTCCTGTAGTACCTAGAATAATGTCCAAAACACACTTAGCAAAGGGGAAAAAAACATTTGCTGTTCTCTGACTTGAATTGAATTGAAAATTCAAATTACTTAAGAGGGTATTATTTTCATGCTTTTGAAACTAAGATTGTTATCATAAAGTATCTCTCCATAAGGGTCTTTGACTGTACTTTTAATAACAGCAAAAACAGTGAGTGTGAAGATAGCATTTTCCATTCCTCCCTCAAAAACAGAGTTTCAAGGCCATTTGTGAAAGAAGGTAGGAGGTAGAAGGCAAAATTATTTGCCTGCAGTTGTAAAGGTGCTGTCCCATTTCCCTGAAACCACAGGACTGACTCACTCCTGTTCCAGATCTTTGGGCCATCATGCCCACCCATGCCAGCTTGCCAATCAGCAACTGCCCTCGAAGAGTCTCCTCCTCCTCCTGAACTAATAACAGTACTTGGTCTTCATTGATTTCCTTCTTTGAAAACTACAAGGAGCCCTACTGTTGTTTGAAAGTTTTGGCAGTTAGCAGTATGCTCCCCTAACCCTGACACCGTAGCTGGGTCTAAGTTGAAGCTATTTACTACCAGCCACTTACCACTTTGGGGCATTGCTAGTGAGTCTCAGTATATTCAAAAGTTTTCCTTAACAGTTGAAGAACATTGGACATTGCCCATGCACACGTACACACACACACACAAATCAAACACATATTTCATTTACAAATATTTTCTATAAGTACAGAAAGTATTAAAAATTAAAATTTACTGAAAAAAATTTCCCACTCTGAAAAATCACAGAAGATGGTATATGGCCATGTTTGCTTTAAATTTTACTTACTATAAAGGAGAACAGTTAAGATGAATTTGAAGTCTTGTTCACATATGCACTATTGATGTGCTTAGTTGCTCAGTCATGTCCAACTCTTTGTGACCCCATGGACTGTAGCCCACCAGGCTCCACTTCCCCTGGGGATTCTCCAGGCAAGAACACTGGAGTGGGTTGCCACTTCCTCCTGCAACGAGCTATTAATACTATGTCTAAAACAGACAACTGATGTGAACGTACTGTATAGCACAGAGAACTCTATGTAATGCACTGCGGCAACCTAAGTCCAAAAGGGAGGCGATACATGTGTACGTACGGCTGATCCATTTTGCTGTACAGCAGAAACTATCACAACATTGTAAAGCAACGATACTCCAGAAGAAATGAATTAACAAAAGAAGTTTGAAGTCTTCTTTATTTTCCTCTCCAATCTCACGGCCTTCTCTCCCTCTCGTTGATATAACACCTGTAAAGACTTTGGTGACTTTCCTTCCAGTCCTCATTGTGGACATTTGTTTTCTGTATACATGTCCACAAAAAGCATTACTTCTTAAAGGTTCATAAATGGCATCAGATTGTACTTAAAATTCTTCAACTGATTGGTTTTAACTCACAGGAATTTGGGATTGACTCTTGCTGTTACACTTAGATTGAACTGATTCATTTTAGTGCACAATATAGTAATTATTTTGCTAGATTGCATTAGACTAAGTTTTCATATAGTTACTCGTATTCATATATATTTGGATTATGTCTTATACTTTTCTGCTATTATAAACAATATTGCAATGAATGAAAAAATGCTGTACTGTGTATGTTTTTTTTTTTCTCCCTAGGATGTAAACTCAAAATGGAATTATTAGATTCTTGGTTATTTTAACTCCATTTGTGATTCCACATAGTCAGAAAGATGTGATACAAGTTCCTTAGTTTGATATCCAAGACCGTTTATGATGTAGTTCTGTCTACCTTTCCAGGCTAATCTCATTCATATTTTATCCCCTAATGATATTGAAATATTTCTTTTTCCACAGTGGCATAATGAAGTGCTCAATCTCTAGCTTTTGACAAATTTCTTCCTCTGTTTGGAATTCCCTTCTTCTATATTCTTGGCCTCATTTCACCCTTCAAAACTTATCCTAGGTTGACCTTCAATAGTAATAATAATAATAATACATAAAATTAATTATGGTTATGTGCCTGAAATTATCCTTTGCCAACTTCTCTTCCTGTCCAATACTAGGTCATCCCTTATTTAAAGATCATCCCAAGAGTTGAATACGTCTTCCCCTGTTCCCACCTTGTTATTCCCCCTTTCATGCATATACATATAGAAATATGTGTGTTATTAGATCTATAATAACAATGTTAATAATCATCTTTGTGTGTGTGTTAGTGGCTCAGTCATGTTTGACTCTTCGTGATCCCATGGACAACAGCCTGTCAGGCTCCTCAGTTCATGGGATTCTTCAAGCAAGAATGCTGGAATGGGTAGCCATGCTCTCCTCCAGAGGATCTTCCCAGACCAGGGATCAAACCCAGGTCTCCTGCACTGCAGACAGATTCTTTACCTCTGAGACACCAGGGAAGCCCCAATCATTTTTATGGTTTTCATTTGTTAATTGCCTGCTCTCACCAGTATCCTCACTTTAGTTGTACTTTCTTCATTTAAAACCATTTGAAGCAAGAATTATTACCACTAGTCATCACTCCAACTTACAAGACACTGAAGTTCTGAAAACTTCATGAATTGTCCTTTTAAATTCTATCTTTCAATGACTGGTTTACATATCCACATCCCCACAAGTTTAGAAACAACTTGAGGGGCCAACTGCACTGCAGTATTCCTAATGTTTAGCATTGTAACCCTAGTACTTAGTGTAAGGTAAGAGCTTATCAAATATTTGTTAAATAAGTAAGTTAAGTATCCTAGGTAATGAGGCATCTTTTCTTTTCCTGGAAGTCATCATGTAAGAAAGAATTTGCAATGAGTTCTGAGCTCTTCTCTTGTCACTATAGATTGTGGTAAAGGCATTTTGCCAAAGATGAGTTAAAAGCCACCTTTTGATGTTAAAACCACTCCTTAATAACCAAATCATAAAGCCACAAAGGCTTCACACATTTCATCCCACCCGTTTCGCTGAGAGATAGCATCTTTCCTTTCCCAGGGTTTAATGCTCCCTTGACTTGGTCAATTTCCAAGTTTTATAATTCACTGGTAGCCCAAAAAAGAGAGTGGGTTAGTTATGCTAGCTTCTCCTGAACCTAAATATTACATGAACTTAGAGAAAATGAAATACCATCTCTGATTGTGATACAAAGGGGCACCATCAAGCTCCTGTAGGAGAGACTCATTCATCTTAGTAAAGCTGAGCTACTTTCCCAACTGTGGGCAAAAAGAAGAGTGAAGATATTTTATCAGATGTGAGTACATCATTTAGTGCAGACATACATGGAAAAGCCCAGTGGGTTTGGGATATCACTAGGAAATATCAGAAATCTAAATACATTGATCATTTCCCAGCTGGAATCCTTGACAGGAAGTCTGTGAACTCAACAGAGAAGGGAGACCTGGCAACAAGCAGTAGGGACAATCCCTGGAGAAATAAAGTTGTATAATCTTTGATCTTGTGATTTCTTCTTGTGTAAGAGTCCCTTCCAGGGAAGACATTATAATGCAGGGTCTGCAGCCAACTGGAACACATAAGCAGAGACACCTGTGTTTGCACTTTGTAGATACACCTTGTGAATTAATTGATTTGTTGCTCTAGGAATCCTCGACAGTGTCTTTCTGAAAACTGATACTCAAAGAGAATATTTGTCAAATGGAAATATTTTATTGTCAAGATTTTCTTGAGTTGGTGGAGAATCAATGCCTGGAATATCCATGTAGAATAGATGAAACACCACATTTAAAATCTGCTGAGCTTAATGCCTTGAAAGTCAGCAATGTTGGTTTTGCTCATAAAATGTTATCATTTCTTGACTATCTACTTGAAACTAGACACTTAACTGAGACACATTTCTCCTATATATTCTACCAGACACAATCATCTGTAATCCCCATAATAAAGCTGTGAAATATGCATCACCCATCTTCCCTACCCTCATTTTAAAGATGAGGAAATGGAGGCTTAATAACTCATGAAATTCACTAAGCTAGTGGGTATACTATAGTACCAGAACCAGAACTTCAAACTAGTGAAAACTCAAAATCACACCGCCTTTAATGGGCATTTCCAACGGCAGAATTGGACTCTGCCAATTACCAATGGGTGACATTTTGAAAGAGTCAGTAGGAACAGTTGGCTTGACACAGCATGACCTTGTCTTCTGCCCAGGTCTGTGGTGGCTCTTTCTCTCCCTCTAGAGACAGGCTAATTCAATCTCCATTCCAGACACAGAAGGCCTCCCAAGCTGCTTCTGGAATTGAGGCTCATGAACCTATTTAAAGATAGACGTTACTCTTCCAGCGGGTTTGTAAAATGACAAGGCTGGGGATGTGACTTCAAGTGGTAGAAATGTTAATATTATATGTCAGCATCTTCTATTATATAAAAATGAGAAAGTCAGAAGGAGAGACAGGAGTGAGAGAGACAAATACACAGCTGAATAAAGTGTGCTAAGTAAAAGGATCATGGTAAAATGTGGGGCTTAAACAGACTTGTTTTCCATCATAGCCATGTAAAAAATACTTGGGTTGCTTACTTAGTCTCTGTGGGCTTCAGTTCCCACGAGGATAAAGAAGAGCTCCTCCATAGTGCTGCTCTGGTAGTAAATAAAGGTGACAACTGAACGGTGCTTAAGACTAACCCTGGATCAAGCGTTCTAGGGATTTAAATCTTGGTCCCAGGGCTTTGTTTCTTCACGTATAAAATGAGGGCAGTAACAGTACAAACTTGTATTAAAAAAATAAAAACTTGAAACCAGCCCAGGCTTTGCATTTCTCACTATGAGAAAGTAATTTTCTACAGATGAACTATATGACATTTAACGGCACAGGGTGAAAATTTTAGCCCTTATTCCTGAGTGACTCATAATGTGTTTTCTAGAAGAAAAAACTGTCCTGTAAACCAAGAAAGGCCTTCTCAGAAAATGAGCAAGCTGAGGTCTGGTATTGCTTCTTGTGATTTGGAAAGCCTGTTCAAGAGGACTGCTTTCCAAATTGTGGTCACCATCTTGAGCCTGCAGACATTCATTTTACCTGCAGACATTCATTTTACTTTAATATTGTAGTTTAATTGAGAGACTGGACACATCCAGAATAAAGAGAATTTCAGGGACTCTTATGGCAACCTCTCAATTAAGCACACATATAATCAAAACCATTTAGTACATTAAAATATTTACTTCTGATCTTCACTTGTTTTAGAATTTTACAGACACAGTTGAAACATCACTGGTATTCACCTTATTTTCATCATCCTGCCACTCAGTCCAGGGGCAGTTATTCTGCTGAAATCAGTGTTTCTCCTTCCACAATGGAGTAATTTTACTCCATCAGTGAAAATTCTGAAAGGGTAAGATTCCATTTTAAGTATTTGCATACATAGTTTTTCAGTGAATAGATCAAAGTGTAAGATTAAATTTATGTTTTGGAGATTTATTTGTACTTATGCACATATTATTAGGTTGAATTGCATATGACTGCCAATAATCAACTAATTATGACCTGTAAAAATGGTGGTCTTAAATGAGTAAACACAGTATATCAACTTCACTCAGTTTAACTGCTGTATTATGTATGCTTCACATCTTTTAAGATGCATTCCCCCATTGTTACACATTGAACTTGATTCTACTTTTTTTATGATGATAAACTGTACTATAATTAATTTTCACAAGTCTGGATCAAATACTTTTAAAAGTCTGGAATTTTTTCCTATTTTATAGGCTAGCAATTTTGTCTGCCACCATTTCATGAATTCTGGCAAAAGTCATGAGGTGCTTATAGCAGAAGCAATGGACTGTATTACTCATGGCTCAAGGCTTCCCTGGTGGCTCAGATGGTAAAGAATCTGTGAATCTGCCTGCAATGCAGGAGACCTGGGTTCGATTCCCAGGTCAAAAAGATCCCCTAGTGAAGGGAATGGCCAGTATCCTTGCCTAGAGAATTCCATGGACTGGGGAGTCTGGCAGGGCTACAGTCCATGGGGTTACAGTCAGACATGACTGAGCAACTAACACTAACACGAGAATTAACATATCTGCACCATTTCCCCTTGCCTCTCAATTCCCATAGGAGTAACCTGTTTGGGCAGGAGTAGATACTATGCATGCAAGAGGCTGGGTATAGTAGCTGAGGAACTCTGAGCTTAGGGAGCCTGATTTTTTTATAATGTACTGTGTGTTGATTAGTATACAACACTGATCCCAGGAGAATTCCCAGTAAAGTAGTTATAGGTATTGGTAGAATAACCTTATGAGAACAGTAGGAATATCTCGAAGGACTGCTGTTCATATGACCCTTGCAAGATAGCCACACCTTTTTCTTTCAGTAAAGGAATCATAATTAGTCCTAATGAGTTAAGAATACCAAAAATTTGGACTTCCTGGTGGTCCGGAGGTTATGAGTTCACCTACCAATGCAGGGGATGTGGGTTTGATCCCTGATCCAGGAATTAAGATCCCACATACCTCAGGGGCTAAAAAACAAACAAACAAACCAGAAGCAATGTTGCAACAAATTCAATAAAGAGTTAAAAAATGTTCCACATCAAAAATCTTAAAAAGAAAAAGAATACAAAAGAAGTGAGGAAAGGAAGAGAGGAGTCTCCCTTTCCAAGATTTTCCAGAGGAGTCATTTTCCTTATGCACACCTCTGACTTTTCTCATTCTATCCTTTTATCTCGCCTCTCCTAATGGGGAGTGAGGCAATGATTGGAAATTTGCAGAGAATAAGCAGACACTCTGGGCTTAGCAATGAGAGACCATCCACTTCCATTTTCTGTCCATAGAAAGCATATCCTAGTGCTCTCTTCCATGCCCAGCGGTTCCCATTTTGGCTGGTAGGACTTGGTAACTGAGTTTTCCTGCTTCTAGTTTTTACATTAGCACGTCTGCTTGCCTTTCATTCTCAAGATAGGATTCTCCAAATTGGCCTTTATCAGTAACAAAAGTGTTTTTTTTTTAAACTCCATCTGCCATTCATTCAAGATATATATCTCTATATATCTATATATATAGATATGAAGTATGAAGTCAAGTGTGAAATTAGTCATTCAGTCCTGTCTGACTCTTTGTGACCCCATGGACTGTAGCCCACCAGGCTCCTCTGTCCATGGGATTCTCCATGCAAGGAGTGGGTTGCCATGCTCTCCTCCAGGTGATGTTCCCAACTGAGGGATCAAATCTGCGTCTCCTGCATTTCCAGGAGATTCTTTACCCACTGAGTCATCTGGGAACCCCATATTACCTCAATTTATGCAAAGCTCTGATGATAGAGAGAGGTGTTATTTGCTGGGAGTTATTTAGGTCCCCATTATGTAAAATAAACTTAACATGTTGTGTTGGTTTTCTAGGGCTCCATAGCAAAATATCTCAGATTGTGTGGCTGAAGCAAAAAAATGACTGTCTCACAGTTATGGAGGTTAGAAAGCCCAAGTCAAGATATTTTATTTCTCCCGAGATGTCTCTCATTGGCTTGCAGATGGCTGCCTTCTCTCCATGTCTTCACATGACCTTCTGTCTGTGTGCGAGCTTCCTCAGCATCTCTTCCTTGTCTTGTGAAGACCCAGTCATTTTGGACCAGAGCCTCATCTTTATGAACTAAATGAGTCTTAATTATTGTGTTAAAGCCTTACCTCTAAATATAGTGACTTTGGGAGGCAGGGCTTCAACATGATTTGGGGGCAAACATAATTCAGTCTGTAACAAACACCTATAAAAAAGCAGAGTTTAACATATATTTAAAATTTCCAAGATTTTATTGTTATGCATAAAACTGATATAAACAATTGTGTATAGGTTGTTTTGTAAACACAAATGTTCATTTGTCTGAAGTAAGTGCTCAGGAATACAATTTCTAGGTCATAAAGGACTTGAATGTTTAGTTTTCTTTGAGAAAGTGCCAAACTCTTTTCCCATCAGCTGTACCATGGTACAACCCCACAAGCAATTTGTGAGCAATCCAGTTTCTCTTCGTCTTTTGAGCATTTAGTGTGGTCATTCATTACTTATTTTTCAGTCACTCCTATAGGCATATGAAAGTGAAAGTGAAAGTCGCTCAGCCGTGTCCAACTCTTTGCAACCCCATAGACTATACAGTCCATGGAATTCTCCAGGCCAGAATACTGGAGTGGGTAGCCTTTCCCTTCTCCAGGGAATCTTCCCAACCCAGGCATCGAACCCAGGTCTCCCACATTTTAGGTGGAGTCTTTGCCAGCTAAGCCACAAGAGAAGACCAAGAATATTGAAGTGGGTAGCCTATCTCTTCTCCAACAGATCTTCCCGACCCAGGAATCGAACTGGGGTCTCCTGCATTGCAGGCAGGTTCTTTACCAACTGAGCTATGAGGGAAGCCCCCCTATAGGTATATGCTATGCTATGCTAAGTCACTTCAGTTGTGTCCGACTCTGTGCGACCCCATAGACGGCAGCCCACCAGGCTCCCCCGTCCCTGGGATTCTCCAGGCAAGAACACTGGAGTGGGTTGCCATTTCTTCTCCAATGCATGAAAGTGAAAAGTGAAAGTGAAGTCGCTCAGTTGTGTCTGACTCTTAGTGACCCCATGGATTGCAACCTAACAGGCTCCTCTGTCCATGGGATTTTCCAAGCAAGAGTACTGGAGTGTGGTGCCATTGCCTTCTCCGTATAGGTATGTAGAGATATCTCATTGTGATTTTTACTCTTCATTTTTCTAATGACAAATTAGTTGAACATCTTTTTATGTGCTTATTTGCCATCTGTATGTCCATACCAGTGAAGAGTCTCATCGTGTATTTTGTTTATTTTCTAATCGAATTGCTTGACTTTTTATTATTGAGTTTGTATCAGACAATAGTCCTTTGTTTAAAAGTTTGTCAGTATTTCCTACTCCTCTATAGCTTTTCTTTCCATTCTCATCATAGGGTCTTTTACAAAAGAGGTGTTTTAAGTATTGGTAAAGTCCAAATGTACCCATTTTCAAAAATAGATATTACTTTTGATGTCAAATCTGAGAAATCCATGCCTAGCATTATAACCTGAATATTTTCTTTTATGTTTTCTTCTAAAAGATATATAGTTATATGTTTTACATTTAAGCCTGTAGTCCATTTGAGTTAAACTTTCTATAAATTTGATACTCTAGTAGAGGTTCATTTTCTGACTATGGCTGTCCATTTCCTCCTGCACAGATTATGGAGGTGGTTATCTTTCCTCTATTGAATTGTTTTAGTATTTTTGTCGAAACTGTTGGCCATATTTGTGCTGGCCTGTTTCTGAGTTCTCTGTTCTATTCCATTGGTCTATGTGTCTCTTCCACCAATAATACACATTCTTGATTATTGTAGCTATATAAGAAATCTTAAAATCAAGCTGACTGATCTTTTATACTTTATTATCCTTTTTTCAACATGAGTTTAGCTATTCTGTTTCCTTTGCCTTTCCATGCAAATTACAGAATAATCTTGTCTGCATCTGTAGAAACTCTTGTTGGAATTGTGATAGAAATTGCATTAAACTTGCATATCAATTTGCAAAGGATTGTAATCTTTTCTATACTGAGTCTTCCAATTAAAAAATATAGTATATCTCTGGATTTATTTAGACCTTATGATCTATCTGTTTAGATCTTCTGGCATTTAGATCTTATGAGAAGGAGAGCTGCTGCTTTTTACTGCCAAGTAGAAGCAGGAGTCCAGGGTACCTACTTGGCCTCCGTTGATACCTTCACAGGGTAAGTTTCTCATCACTGTGGGGATGTGGTCGGAATCTGGGTTCCACACAGGGTCTCCACTGGCACTGGATTGAGGGTGGCCTTATCACTACTGGGTAATGGTCAAAGTGCTGACTCCTCACTAGGTCTCTCCTATCAACACTCCAGTGAGAAGCGGCATCTTGTTGCTGCTAGGCTAGGGCAGAGGTTCAGAATCTCTCTGTGTCTCTACTTACAGTGCAGGTGAAGAAGGCCCTTCTACTGGCCAACCAGGATGAGAGGCCAGGCTCCCTAACTAGTCTTCTCTGACACTTTGGCAGCAGGAGAGTTGGGGTATCTTGTTGCAGCTTCTTGAGGGTAGATGTCTAGCTGTCACTAGCATGAGTTGGCCTTTTTTTCTGTTTTATTTGGCTGGAATACAGTGGCTATTGTTTGAAAGGTTTCTGTCTTCTTAAGCTGCCTGTTTCTTCATCATTTGACTAGAGAAAGCAGGCTTCTGTTTGTTTGTTTTTTCTATTTTTATCTGTACCCATTGGTGTTTCTAATTCACTGGCTTATTTGACTTCAAGGCTGGGGATAGATGATGAAAACAAAACAAAACAAAAACACCCATGGGCATGCACCATCTTTTCATTCCTAGGATCCTATGGTTCCCAGCTCTCTGTTTTGTTTTCCTATAAAATTCAGAGTCTTCTTTATGTTTGTTTTATACATAATATCCAGGGTTTAATTCCATTTATCAGGAGGAAAATGGAAAAGTATATCTTTTCTATCTCCAGGAAATGAAAGCCCCCTGCTTGACTTTTTAAAGAGACTAAAGAGTTGAAAGTACACACAAGATTATCATTCATAAAAATATTGTGGAAAACCTTTTGTGTCAGTACATACAGATGTTCCCTGGCCCACACACAGCAAATCTGAAAAACAAACTAATCTCTAGACCCCTAAAGCAATTCTCACTGGGAAAATTATGTTCCTGGAACACAATATTTACCACTGCCAAGAAGCATAGCAGAAGCTTAGTGATAGGCGAGTGAAAAAGAAGCTCTTGGTATGGTCTCTCCAGAATGTCTGTCAGTTGATTGCAGGTTGCTGGATTTCATGACCTGGAAATTCAGTTGGGAGAAATCTCTAACTAAAATGTTGTCACTATATATCCACCTATTTCAGAAGGAAATCTCCCAGTACATAATTTCTTTCTAGGAGACACTGGTGTTCATCCTGAATTCCTTCGGCCCTGCCAACCTACCCAAGTCTTCATGACCAGCAGCTGAATCTGCAGTCTATGGGGTCGCAAAGAGTTAGACAAGACTGAGCAACTAAACCTGCACACACGCACAACCTTTATAAATTACCACGTTGGGTACGTGGAGAATTAAATGTGTCAGCCTATGCGTATGTCAGATACATTGTCTGATGCTAAGCAAGTTTTCAAGAAATGTGAAGCCATTTACTTTACTTTTCCCCATCTTATCTGTGATTATAGGAAAAATAAACAAGCAAACCCCATCTTATTTGTTGATTGTGGTCCTTGGCCACGGTGGAAAAGAAGGATAAAGAATGGCTATTAAAGGAGACACCAACAATGGTTTGGCCTCTGGGTCAGAGTGTCCTGGCCAAGTCATCTATTGTCACAGATGAGCAATTCTATTGTAACAAGGCCAGAGTGACTATTCTCTGTGATTTTTCTGGAAATGCATTTTAAATATCTCTTATACAGGAAATGAGGAAAGGCCGTGATGACACAGAAAGTCATCAAAGGTTTGGGATCTGCAGTTAATGTTGGATACCTTGGCTCCTGGTGCATTTATAGTTGCTTCTAGCTGTACCAGAACCTTAGAACTAACTGGGAAATTTGGCACAAGCTCAGTCCTCCTTCAGGAGTCACCTGTTGAAGACTTTCTCATTAAAATAGGGATTCAGTAAAATTTCCTGAGTTCCTACTTTGTGCCAATCCCTGGAAATGACAAAATAAGATGCAGCACATAATCTATTTTGACACATATAGAAATGAGCAGTAACAATACAGTGTGCAAACCTCTGGGAACAAAAAGCCCAAGGGATTAGGTACCACTGAGCAACCAAAAGAAACAGTCATGAATCTTGTGACTTTGTTCTGATATGGACATCAGAAAGCCACATTGGTAAGAAGGTAAGCTTGCTCTTCACAGGTGAATCCCAAAAAGGATGCCAGGATATTGTGATTTAGTAGAATGGACACAAACTTTGATTTAGGCACACTTGAACTATAATTTCAAACCTAGTTTTTGTAGTGGTTCAGTCCCTATGTCGTGTCCAACTCTTTGTGACCCCATGGACTACAGCATGCTAGGCTCTTCCTTCCTTCCTTATCTCTTGGAGTTTGGTCAAATTCATGTCCATTGAGTTGGTGATGCTATTTAACCATCTGATCTTCTGCCAGCCCCTTTTCCTTTTGTCTTCAATCTTTCCCAGCATCAGGGTCTTCTCCAGTGAGTCAGCTCTTCATATCAGGTGGCCAAAATATTGGAGCTTCAGCTTATCAACAGTTCTTTCAAAGGATATTCAGGGTTGATTTCCCTTAGGATTGACTGGTTTGATCCCCTTGCAGTCCAAGGGACTCTCAAGAGTCTTCTCCAGCACCACAGTTCAAAAGAAGCAATTCCATACTCAGCTCTATCTATGGTCCAGCTCTCACATCTATACATGACTACTGGAAAAACCATAGCTATGACTATACAGACCTTTGTCAGCAAAGTGATGACTCTGCTATTTAATGTGAATTTTATTATTACCTTTATCTCTTTTCTTTCCTTGTCTATCAAATGGTCATGATAATGCCCCACTGAATCTGTCCATTGTGAGAATTAATTATATAAGGTAGAGTTGGGAATATACTAAGCTTGCAATAAATGATAAATAATTACCAATCTCCCAACATGGTATCATGGGCTTCCCTGATAGCTCAGTTGGTAAAGAATTCACCTGCAATGCAGAAGACCCAAGTTCGCTTCCTGGATCTGGAAGATCTACTGGAGAAGGGACAGACTATCCACTCCAGTATTCTTGGGTTTCCTTTGTGGCTCAGCTGGTAAAGTACCCACCTGAAATGTGGGAGACCTGGGTTTGATCCCTGGGTTGGGAAGATCCCCTAGAGAAGGGAAAGGCTACCCACTCCAGTATTCTGGCCTGGAGAATTCCATGGACTGTTTAGTCAATGAGGTTGCAAAGAATTGAACATGACTGAGCAACTTTCACTTGTGGGGAATACCTGTTGGCTTACCCAACATGGTGTAGTCTTGGAGAAAAGTTTTGAAGTTTTGAGGACATGAATTAGAATCTCAGATTTTCTATTCAGCATCATTTGACCTACAAGAATTATATAACATTTCCAAGGCTCAATTTCTTCATCAAAAAAATAGATACAGTACATTTGAAAGAATATGAAATGTAGGAGTGGCTTGACAAATATTGTTCTCCTACTGTGAGTCTTCCATGAATGATTTATCCAGATTTATTTTGAAACTGTGTATCCTCAACCAATATTAAATTCCCTATTTTATCTGTTCCTCAAGGTCTCTCTCCTGCTTCTCTCTGAGTAGAAAAGGACTTCATCTGCTTCCAGTGGGACTCTTGTCTAGGTGTTGAGAAAGTTTATTCATTGGGAATTCACGACGAGGGAAACAATGAGTCTTCAAGGAAGGCATACACATATTTTTGCTATGGAGACCATCCTTTTTCTCTCCTTTCTCAAAACAAAAGAGTATACCCATAAACTTGGAGATGGTTTCAGTAATTCTTTTCTAAAGAACTTAAACAATTGCTTTAAAGTTATAGATACTTGATTCTATGCATGTGAATGTGTGTGTGTGTGTGTGTGTGTGTAGTGTGAGAAATTTATATGTGATGATGGAGATAAAGAGAAATATGGGGACAGAATATGGTTTCCTTGGTCTCCCTTCTTGACTTTCTTTCAGCACAGTGTTGTGTAGTATAGGCTCCTGTTGATCCCTAGATGGTCCTTATAGTTTGTGAGTCACCCATGTAAAATATTCCCTTTTCTCCTGTACCTCTTTTACTGCATTTTCCACTTAACTCTTCTCCCTAGCTTAAAGGATATCAAATAATCAAGTATCACTCTCCAGATATTTTCTGATTATTTCCCCTTCAAATAATCAAATATCACTCTCCAGATATTTTCTTCTACCTTGCAGATTAGACAATTTCCATGATCAATTTCCATTGAGGACTGGGAACCAGTCCCTGCAGTGGCAAAGCCTGCTGGCCCTACCAGGAAAGGAGTTAGGATGAGTACTAGTCACACACTTAAAACAAAATGTATCATTTCTATTAAGATCCATCCCCTTCTCCCAAACCACTGTCTAAGAATTAATAAAATGTTTGCATTACTGGGTTGGCCAAAGCATTCATTCAGGTTTCTTTTGGAAGATGTTATGGAAAAACATGAATGAGTGTTTTGGCCAACCCAGTATTATCATTTTGACCCTACTTCAAAAGAGTGAACAACTCTGGACTGATTACACAAAGGAGATGTTGGTCCTTACCTGTCCTGCTCTTCCTTTCATATAACTACATGGTTGTGTAGTTGTTAGCCTGCTTGTGTTCATTCGTTTTCAGGTAAACTTGAATAAACAAGAAGGTCCTTATTGAATACAGGGAACCGTACTCAATGCTCTATGATGGCTTGCATGAGAAAAGAATCTTCAAAAGAGTGGTATATGTATACGCACAACTGATTCACTTTGCTAGTCTCTTGAAACTAACAACACTGTAAATCAGCTATGCTCCAATAAAAAATTTAAAAAAATAAAATGCAAATGCCATTACTTGATAAAATTAAAGTACTGATAAACCAAAGCCAACTTGAAAAAAAGTAAAAGAAAAGGGTGATTTCAACCATCCTGTGCATTTTCCTCAAGTTCTATCTCTTGAGGTAGGGACAACTATAAAGCCTTAAAAAGGTGAACTAACATGTCTAAAGCATCTTCCCTTGCACAGAGTCCTTTTCATACATATATTATCTAGTTCATCATCATAACACCATCATGAGGTTGGAAGAATTTCATTCAAATCATTTAAAGATGGTGAAAGAGCTTCAGAGAGGGGAAGTGACTAACTCAAGACCACACAACTCATGAACTACAGAACTAGATTTTATACCGATGTCTTCTGAATTCACCTAACAAGTCCCTGACACATAACGGAGGACCAATTATAGTTAAGGAGCTTAAACAAGTTTGTGTCCTTATGCCTCACTCAGTGTTTATAAAGACATACAATATAGATAAATCACAAGTATCATTCATTATCTTATTGAAAAAGAAAGGCACTGGCAGCAACTCTATCTTTGTTAAGCAGTTTGGTGCAAGAGTTTAGCACTTACTGCTGATGCCCATGAATTAATTACACAGGTTTGGCACTTACTGCTGATGCCCCAAGGGTTAATTACACATGTGAGTTTAATCTAATTTGGGGACACCATATTAAGTCTTCTGAACTCATCGTATCTCTCTGTGGAGTGGTAGCTAAGGGCTCTACATGTCCTCCTGTCTGCTGCCATGAAATTCTAAGCATTATTTTCTTACCTCTAATAGATGCCTGTTTCATATGTAACCTGGAAATATGTGTGCAGTGGTTGATATTAAACAAGGGTCCTTTCCATCTCTCTCTCTCTCTCTCTCACACACACACACACACACATATTCATGACCATAGTGAGAAATTACTATGTAATCATTGGTCAGTAGCTGAGCTTGTCAGAAAAATAAAACAAATTCAATACTTATATAAACTCTTCAACTGATAGTTAGGCTATTTTGACCACCTTAGAAATGCTTTAACCTTAAACATGATATTTCAATAAATGGCTTTGTTTCAACTCATCAGTGATCAGGTTGCTTTAAAAATGTCCCACTTATCTCCAAATCTAGCTCCAAAATATTTTTCCAAATTAAACTTTTATCCACTGGCCTTTTTTTTTTTTTTTTTTTTTTACCCAATTAGCCTCTAAAACTGTAAGCATCAGACTCCTTAGCACAAAGTCTCTGATATTTGGAACAACTGGCCTGTTTCCCACTTGCCAAATTCTTTCAGGATCAACAGAAATGCCACCCTTATCCTAACCACTTAATAACTTAATTTTGAAGATGAATAGTCATCCTTATTTTGAATTACAACTAAACACTTATTTATGTCTGTTCTACTAGATTGCAATTTTTTGAAGATAGGAGACTTACTTTATTGGTGGTAGAACCTGAAAAATAATTAAAACATAAACTAAAATGTATTGAATGAAGCAATATGTCTATAAAATCTAGAGAAGAAAGCAGTCATCTTGGAATAAAATTAGAGATAGTATTAAAAGTAAATCTCACCATCAACTTGATCTACCCTATGGTATACCACTCAATGGTGTAATTATTGGTTTATATATCTCTAACTACTGCTGAAATGAGAACTCTTTTTCTTGGGTGAAGGTGGAGAGATGTGTCCTGTATCCACAGAGACTGTGCATAGAGACTCTACGCAGATGATACTATTATTTGTTGAATGAGTAAATAAATGTCCAATCTTCATTCCTCTCAGCTAGCTAGAGAAGAGAGTAGTAGCACTCTAAATCCCAGATAAACAACAGTGTCCTCTTTCAGACTCTATACTGGGACTCTAAGCCCTTTACCCTTCTTTTCCAGAAGTGGCAAACTTCAGTTTCCTTCCAGTGCATCTTCTGATCTTCTGTTGTTCAACAGCAACAAAGTCAGTGTGACACAATAAAGCACATTTGAGGATACAAATATTTAACCTTGACTGTTTCTGACTTGCTAAGTGACCTTGAAAAAGTCATTTCCGTCCTCTGGTCCTCTATGCCTCATTTGTTAAATGAAGCTCTTTGGCAGAGATAACAAGTTCCTTTTGGGACAGTGAAATAAGACAGCTTTCAGGGTAATTAGAGAAAATTAAGCTCTCTGGAATAAAATATTAATAAAAAGAATAATAATTCTTGGAAACAATTAACTTCAGTGAAACTGTGAGTTCAGCATACCCCTTATGAGTTCAGATAAATGGCTTGTACATTTATACACACTCTGACACTAATTTACAATGCTATAGAAAGAGAGTATCTGTTGAAATTTTGTAGAAAATAAAAATTGGTACCAATTTTCAATAGCAGGAAAATATGATCATGGTAATTATGGTGTAATTATGATGCTCTAAATCTAATTTTAGCATCTGGGTATAAGAAAGAATGGAAAACCAATATAAAAGAAGAACAAAACACATCGACTTTCCAAAGATAATGGAGCCATAAGAAATAACAGAATTGGGTTATAAAAAAATATATTGTATCCACAAACCTGATTATAATCCCTCTCCAAATTTTCTTTAGTGAGAAATATCCAATTTTCAGCGCAAAATAATTGATGATGAGTAACTCTTAAAAACTCAATTAGACAGACCTACTGCTGTTAGGGAGAGACATTTCTGAGCCAAGATGGACCCATAAGACATTTTTCTCTATTCTTCTATTGAGTGGGGCTATATTTGCATGCTGATATCCATACATTGTTCAATCTAAAAAATGGATTCATGAACTAAATAACTGCATTTTTGTACCCAAAGAATAATCTTCTGATCCTCAGAATTGATAGGTATGTGAAAAAAAGAAAGAAGTTTTGGTGCAAGGAAAGAAATAGAAGAACATGGATTTGAACCCTTAATTCTCCACTTATTAGTTTTTAGACCACTTATTAGGTCACATTTTGGCCTCTCTTTATTATCTGCAAAATTGGATAATAATGTTTACTGTTTTGAGGAATGATGATACTGTGTATAAAGCATCCATCGGTGTCTGATAAGTAGTAAATATTCATTAATGAAATATTTGCTCTCTTCTTGATTAAGGGAATGTTTCTCAAAATATCATCTTCTCACCACCCACCTGCATCAGAATCACCTTGCCTGCTTCTTAAAGATAGAGACGCTTTTTAAAATAGGAGAATCATATATTAATGTGTACATGTGGAATCCGGAAAAAAAACTGCATAGGTGAAATTATCTGCAAAGCAGAAATATAGACACAAGTGTAAAGAACGATGTGTGGATACCAAGGAGGGCAGGGGGTTGGGATGGACTGGGAGAGTGAGACTGACGTACATGCACTGCTATGTATAAGCTAGGTAACTAATGAGAGCAGACTGCGCAGCATAGGGGATGCTGCTCAGTGGACTATGGTTATCCGAGCGGGAGGGAAATCCATGGAAGAGGCATACATGTATGTGTATACCTGATTCACCTTGCTGTGGAGCAGATGCTAGCACAATATGATAAAGCAACTACAGTCCAATGAAAATAAATTAAATAGTAGAGAACCTCACCTGGTTTTTCTTGTCCTCTAAACTTTCCCAGGTAGCCAACCTACTAGAAGATATCTTTTGATAGTTTCCTATATTAAGACTAAACACTACTATGTATGAAATAGATAACCAAGATCACAGGGAACTCCACTCGATACTCTGTAATGGCCCATGTGTAAAGAAAATCTTAAAAAAAAAAAGTGGGTATATTTAAATGTATAACTGATTCACTTTGCTGTATATCTGAAACTAACACAACATTGTAAATAAACTATACTCAAATAATTTTTTTAAATGAAGGCTAAATGCTCTTATCACTAGTATTGAAATGTTGCTGCAACTTCTGGTCATTCTATGATTACATTCAGTGTTCCCACAAATGTGGATGATCAGGGCATAGATATATCTTCCCACCACACAGCAAGCATGGAGACGTTTTTCATACTTACTCATCACCCAGAATAAAGAGCTCAAATGAGTTATGAGAATTCACAGTTCTTCAGGCAAAATGATAAAACCAAGTTTAAAGGTCAAATGAGGAGAAAATGGGGAAAGTTTTTCACATTTTCTTCTCAGTTTCCAACCCAAGTGGTCTTAATGTTTGGGATCCTAAGTGTGATTGCTCATTCTTGTGATTAAAAAGCTACTTTTTTGTTTTCTTTTTTTACAAAACCAATAAAAACACAATTATAAATATTCATATGTGCATAAAAAAGTTGCATCTGTGTAAACTAATTCATAAAAGTCCTTAACAATACTTGTAATTTAGGTGTTTTTTATTTTTATTTGTTTTGTCTTGAGCATGTGATTCTATTTTAAACAAAAAGATGCTTTTGTTTGTTTTTTTACTCTTTTATTTCTTCTCCTCCACACACCCAGTAGGTTGCTTTTGTGGGTTTTCCTTCCTTTAACTGATCATGAGACGACCCTGTGCAACAGAGCCAGAGATGTAAAACAAGACACTGTTTTAAATCTTACAAATTTTTTCCATGTCTGATTTTTTCCCCTTCAGCCTGACATTCTTTATCCTTAAAAAAAAAAAAACAGCAAAAACAATGTTACTTTGAAACAAAAGTGATTCTTGACTTTTTTTTTCTTTTTTTTTTAACTTTTATTTTATTTTTAAACTTTACAATATTGTATTAGTTTTGCCAAATATCGAAATGAATCTGCCACAGGTATACCCGCGTTTCCCATCCTGAACCCTCCTCCCTCCTCCCTCCCCTACCCTCCCTCTGGGTCGTCCCAGTGCACCAGCCCCAACATCCAGGAACCTATTATACAGAGTGAAGTAAGCCAGAAAGAAAAACACCAATACAGTATACTAACACATATATATGGAATTTAGAAAGATGGTAACAATAACCCTGTGTATGAGACAGCAAAAGAGACACCGATGTATAGATTCTTGACTTTTAAGAAATTTTTCATAGACACAAGTTTCCTAAAAGGGGCAGGTGTTATGAGGTGTATGTGCTACTAAAGTTAGCTGATATTCTTTCCTCTGTGAAGTAACATATTTGACTTAAGCAGTAAAAATTCACTTCTGGAAATGCCTGCCTGATCTGGATGCAGATGCCAGGAGTCTGAAATAGGTTAACTCTTTCTGTAGGGTTCGACCACAACACAATTAAGAAGGGTGTTGGGTTCTCCTCCTCTTTTCTGCTGGAAGCTCATTCAAGGTCATTGGGGAAAAATGGCTTTCATCTATGCCAAAGTACTTATATTTTTATTTTAGAAGAGGAAGATTTTTTTTTTCCATTCCTATCTATGACTTTTACTTGGGGTCTACACAAGCCAAACTCACATTTTATTCTCAGAAAGCTATACACAAAGCAGAACTTCAAAATTAAGCACTGGTAATCCATCTTTTGTCTGGATCTACTTATGGTAAATGAAATTTCAAACCTATGGGTAATTGCAGAGAAGGCAATGGCACCCTACTCCAGTACTCTTGCCTGGAGAATCCCATGGATGGAGGAGCCTGATGGGCTGCAGTCCATGGGGTCGCGAAGAGTTGGACACGACTGAGCGACTTCACTTTCACTTTTCACTTTCATGCATTGGAGAAGGAAATGGCAACCCACTCCAGTATTCTTGCCTGGAGAATCCCAGGGACGGGGGAGCCTGGTGGGCTGCATCGATGGGGTCGCACAGAGTTGAACACGACTGAAGTGACTTAGCAGCAGCATGGGTAATTGAGGTCCCTGTTTTTTGTTTTTCTAGCCCATCTTATCTCATTCACTTATTCAACCATTTGTTTCATCATTCCTTCATCCAGCAAATATTCACTGGCTTACTTTGCGAGACAAAGTGTTGGATCTAATATTGATTATAATGAAGTGACAGTGATGATGATGGTAGTGATGATGGTGTCAATCATGAACCATTGGATATCACTTCAATTGATAGTGTACCTTATATAGTTTTGTTTAACTGTCAGAACAGCTGTGTGAATTTGTTTGTTCAAGCTCATCTTCTCCATTTCACAGTTGAAAACACTTTTCTGGTCACATAATAATTGAGTGGAGCAAAAATTTCAACTCACATCTCTTACTCCAGTTACTATATTCTTTCACTCATGTAAAGGGGTCAGAAAAATGAAAAATTTTGATCCCTGTCTTTAAAAAGCTTATAGTCAAATATCAAAAACACACACAAAAATAATCAAAATACCTAGAAGAAGGACAATGATGAAAGTCATATATATTGCAAGTATAAATAAACATCCATTATATTTTATTATGCTTCTATGGTATTTTAGTGTATGTATTTTCATTACACACAGGTAACTCTTCTTGGTATTTCAGGAAATATTATTCCCATTCTTGTTCTGCAATCTTCATGTTTTTTTTTCCTCATGCTTTCATTTATAACTAAAGTTAATGTACTATATAAATTCATTTCCTGCCTCAACGTTCCAGCCTACAACTTCTTTGGTATGGAACTCACACGCTATACTATGTAAAGGGTTAGTGGCTTGGTCATATCCGACTCTTTGTGATCCCATGGACTGTAGTCCACCAGGCTTCTCTCTCTATGAAGTTCTCCAGCTAAGAATACTGGAGTGGGTTGCCATTTCCTTCTCCAGGGGATCTTCCCAACCCAGGGATCGAACCTGGGTCTCCTGCATTGCAGGAAGATTCTTTACTATACTATGTAAATCAATCCCTAAATCATATCAGTTTGTGCATTAGCATATCACAGTGTGAGGGACTGAAAATAATAGTAGTGTCTTGTAGTTTTAGATTATAGATTTCACGTACATCAAAAAAGCCTGAGTTAGCCCTGCAAAATAGCTCTGGTAATTCACAGCCTCAGTTCGGTTCAGTTCAGTCGCTCACTCGTGTCTGACTCTTTGTGATCCCATGGACTGCAGCACGCTGGGCTTCCCTGTTCATCACCAACTCCCAGAGCTTACTCAAACTCATGTCTATCACATTGGTGATTCCATCCAACCATCTCATCCTCTGTTGTCCCCTTCTCCTCCTGCCTTCAATCTTTCCCAGCATCAGGGTCTTTTCCAGTGAGTCAGTTCATTGCATCAGGTGGCCAAAGCATTGGAGTTTCAGCTTCAGCATCAGTCCTCCCAATGAGTATTCAGGATTGATTTCCTTTAGGATGGACTGATTGGATTTCCTTGCAGTCCAAGGGACTCTCAAGAGTCTTCTCCAACACCACAGTTCAAAAGCATCAATTCTTCAGGACTCAGCTTTCTTTATAGTCCAACTCTCACATCCATACATGACCACTGGAGAAACCATAGCCTTGACTAGACGAACCTTTGTTGGCAAAGTAATGTCTCTGCTTTTGAATATGTTGTCTAGGTTGGTCATAGCTTTTCTTTCAAGGAGCAAGCATATTTTAATTTCATTGCTGCAATCACCATCTGCAGTGATTTTGGAGCCCCCCAAAATAGTCTGTCACTGTTTCCATTTATCCCCATCTATTTGTCATCAAGTGATGGGACCAGATGCCATGATCTTAGTTTTCTGAATGTTGAGTTTAAAGCCAATTTTTTCACTCTCCTCTTTTACTTTCATCAAGAGGCTCTTTATTTCTTCTTCACTTTCTGCCATAAGGGTGGTGTCATCTGTATATCTGAGGTTATTGATATTTCTCTCGGCAATCTTGATTCCAGCTTGTGCTTCATCCAGTCCAGCATTTCTCATGATGTACTCTGTATATAAGTTAAATAAGCAGGGTGATGATATGCAGCCTTGATGTACTCTTTTTCTGATTTGGAACCAGTCTGTTGTTCCATATCCAGTTCTAACTGCTGCTTCTTGATTTCAGATTTCTCATGAGGCAAGTCAGGTGGCCTGGTATTCCCATCTCTTTAAGAATTTTCCAGTTTTCTGTGATCCACACAGTCAAAGGCTTTGGCATAGTCAATAAAGCAGAAGTAGATGTTTTTCTGCTCTGCAGTGCTGGAGCGGCAAGTGGTGGAGAGGAGATACCCCATGCCCAAGGTTAGGAATGGCGGCTGCGCTTTGCTGGACCAGCTGGGTAGAGGTACCCCATGTCCAAGGTCAGAGAAACCCCAATAAAATGGTAGGAGGGGAGAATTCATGTTTAGAATCAATTCTAACCCCATACTCTCCAGAGACACTCAGAGGGCTCTAACAAAACTTATGCACACCAGAACCCAGGGATCCCACAGAGACAGACAGAACTGTGTTTGAGCATCTCTTGTGGAGGTATGGGTCGGCAGTAGTCTGACGCAGGGACCGGGGCTCTGGGTGTGGGTATGGCATAAGTCCTCTTGGAGGAGGTCACCATTAAGCCCACCGTATAGAGCTGCCAGAACTTATATAGGACTGGGAAATAGACTCGGAGGGCACAATAGCACCTTGTGCACTAGGACCAAGGAGGAAGGAACAGTGACCGCACAGGAGACTTGCTTGTGGGAGTCCGGGAGTCTCTGGCAAAGGCATGAGTTGGTGGTGGCCTGTTGCAGGGTTGGGGGCATGGACTGTACCAGTACATGCCTGGGATCTTTTGAAGAAGGTTACAATTATCTTCGTTACCTCCACCATAGTTTGAAAGTGAAGTTGCTCAGTTGTGTCCGACTCTTTGCAACCCCATGGACTGTAGCCTACCATGCTCCTCTATCCATGGGATTTTCCAGGCAAGAGTACTGGAGTGGGTTGCATTTCCTTTTCCAGAGGATCTTCCCAACCCAGGGATTGAACCTGGGTCTCCTGCATTGTAGTCAGATGCTTTACCATCTGAACCACCAGGGAAGTCCCACCATAGTTTGGCCCCAGGTAAATAGCAGTGAGAGGGAACACAGCTCCATCCATCAACAGAAAATTGGATTAAAGATTTACTGAGCATTGCCCCACCCATCAGAACAAGACCCAGCATCCCCCTCAGTCAGTCTATCCCATCAGGAAGCTTCCATAAGCCTCTTATCCTTCTCCATCAGAGGGCAGACAGACTGAAAACCATAATCACAGAAAACTAACCAATCTAATCACATGGACCACAGCCTTGTCTAACTTAATGAAACTATGAGCCATGCCATGTAGGGCCACCCAAGACAGATGGGTCATGGTGGAGAGTTCTGACAAAATGTGGTCCACTGGAGAAGGGAATGGCAAACCACTTCAGTATTCTTACCTTGAGAACCCCATAAACAGCATGAAAAGGCAAAAAGATAGGGCACTGAAAGAGGAACTCCCCAGCTTCATTTTTCTTGAGCACCGAAGAATTGATGCTTTTGAACTGTGGTGTTGGTAAAGACTCTTGAGAGTCCCTTGGACTGTAAGGAGATCAAACCAGTCCATTCTAAAGGAAATCAGTCCTGAATGTTCATTGGATGGACTTATGTTGAATCTGAAACTCCAATACTTTGGCTACCTGATGTGAAGAGCTGACTCATTTGAAAAGACACTGATGCTGGGAAAGATTGAAGGTGGGAGAAGGGGACAACAGAGAATGAGATGGTTGGATGGCATCACTGACTCAATGGACATGAGTTTGAGTAAACTCTGGGAGTTGGTGATGGACAGGGAGGCCTGGTATGCTGCAGCCCATGGGGTCACAAAGAGTTGGACACGACTGAGTGACTGAACTGAACTGAACTGAGATGTTTCTCTGGAACTCTCTTGCTTTTTTGGTGATCCAGAAGATGTTGCCAAGTTGATCTGTGATGCATCTGCCTTTTCTAAATCCATCTTGAATATCTGGAAGTCCACAGTTCACGTACTGTTGAAGCCTGGCTTGGAGAATTTTGAGCATTACTTTGCTAACATATGAGATGAGTGCAATTGTGTGGTAGTTTGAGCTTTCATTGGTATTGCTTTTCTTTGGGATTGGAATGAAAACTGACTTTTCCAGCCCTGTGGCCACTGCTGAGTTTTCCAAATTTGCTGGCATATTGAGTGCAGCACTTTCACAGCATCATCTTTTAGGATTTGAAATAGCTCAACTGGAATTCTATCTCCTCTACTAGCTTTGTTCATAATGATGATTCCTAAGGCCCACTTGACTTCGCATTCCAAGATATCCATTTCTAGGTGAGTGATGACACCATCGTGGTTAACTTTTTTGTATAGTTCTTCTGTGCATTCTGTCCACCTCTTTTTAGTATCTCCTGCTTCTGTTAGGTCCATACCATTTCTGTGCTTTATTGAGCCCATCTTTGCATGAAATTTTCCCTTGGTATCTCTAATTTCCTTGAAGAGATCTCTAGTCTTTTCCATTATATTGTTTTTCTCTATTTGTTTGCATTGATCACTGAGGAAGGTTTTCTTATCTCTTCTTGCTCTTCTTTGGAACTCTGCATTCAAATGGGTATATCTTTCCTTTTTTCCTTTATCTTTCACTTCTCTTATTTTCTCAGCTATTTGTAAGACCTCCTCAGACAACCATTTTGCCTTTTTGTATTTCTTTTTCTTGGGGTGATCTTGATCAGTGTCTCCTGTACAATGTCATGAACCTCTGTCCATAGTTCTTCAGGCACTCTGCCTATCAGATCTAATCCCTGGAATCTGTCTGTCACTTCCACTGTATAATTGTAAGGGATTTGATTTAGGTCATAGCTGAATGGTCTAGTGGTTTTCCCTACTTTCTTCAATCAGATTAATTATATTCTTTGCAGCCAAAGATGGAGAAGCTCTATATAGTCAGTGAAAACAAGACCGGGAGCTGACTGTGGCTCAGATATTGAACTCCTTATTGCCAAATTCAGACTTAAATTGAGGAAATTAACAGCATACAAGCAAGGAAATGAAGTTCTGTGAATTGAGGTAATTTTCCAAGACCATAAAATGAGTAGCAACTTACTGATAAAGCTGTGAAGAGTAAATAAGTGAATACATGTAAAACTCTACAAATAGTGTCAGAGATTTTGTAAGAACTCTTGAAATGCTAGGTATACAAAAAACTTGAGCCCAGTTTTCTTCAAGTTCTATTTTGTTTATAGGATAACTATATAGAAGTTCCAAGCCTGCTTCAAACTCAAAGCTTGTCTTCAAATTTTATTTGTTAAATCACTCTTATCTTTATACAATGTTGTTGTTCAGTTGCTAAGTCATGTCCAGCTCTTTGTGACCCCCTCGATTGCCAGGCTCCTCTGCCCTTTACTATTTAGATTTTTAGCAGAGAATACAAATATGTGGATATATGATGCTATTGTCATGACCTACATCTATGGAGGAAACATTCAAGGAGAAAACCCTGGGACTGTTTCTGCTAGCACTGTATGGAGCCACGAAACAGATCTGTGCATGCAGGGATCTGGGAACATACTAGTAAACTACTGTTATTGTCTTGTGATGGAGAAGGCAATGGCACCCCACTCCAGTACTCTTGCCTGGAAAATCCCATGGATGGAAGAGCCTGGTAGGCTCCAGTCCATGGGGTCGCTAAGAGTCGGGCACAACTGAGAGACTTTACTTTGACATTTCACTTTCATGAATTGGAGAAGGAAATGGCAACCCACTCCAATATTCTTGCCTGGAGAATCCCAGGGACAGAGGAGCCTAGTGGGCTGCCGTCTATGGGGTCACACACAGTGGGACACAACTGAAGCGATGCAGGAGCAGCAGCAGCAGCAGCAGCAGCATTGTCTTGTGAATCAAAATGTACTTGTACCTAAGCTTTGTGATTTCATTGTTTAATGATTTCAGTAGATCTGGGTGACTCTAATAATATTTTCAAGCATAAGAAACACTGATTTAAGGATATAAAGTATTTTGGGACAAAACCAGTATCTTATATTTCTTTTTACCTCTGCTAAAGTCTGAAAGCTTCTGTCCTCCCCAAATTCACATATTGAGATCTTAATGCTCAGTGTGATGGTGTTAGGAAGTGGGGCCTTTGGGAGGGAATCAGGTCATGAGGATGGGTCTCTCATGAATGGGATTAGTGCCCTTATAAAAGAGACCCCAGAAAGCCCCTTCCATCATATGAGAACACAGCAAGAAGGTGATTGCAACCTGAAAGAGGGCCTTCAACTGACTGTGTCAGTACACTCATCTTGGACTTCCAGTCTACAGGATTCTGAGAAATAAGTTTCTGTTGCTTATCAGCTTATCAGTCTGCTTTTTTTTTTTTTTATAAAGCTTGAATGGACTAGGACAACTTTCAAAATGCATAAGTTACTGCTGGGTACATAATAACTATTCAAAGTAATCTTAATGAGGAATAAAAGAAAATCAGATAAAAATAACAATACATATATATTGAGTATTGGCATATGGTAAACACTGGTTAGGTTTTAGGAACATAAGGCGTTGCTCACTAATCACAAGAAGTTTACCTAGAAACAAACAGTAACTAAATTAAACTATATAGAATATCGTCTGAAATCATGATGGAATTAAGCTAGAAATGAATAACGCAAAGACAAGTATAACCAACCTAGACAGTATATTAAAAAGCAGAGACATTACTTTGCCAACAAAGGTCTCTCTAGCCAAAGGTGTGGTTTTTGCAGTAGTCATGTGTGGATATGAGAGTTGGACTATAACGAAAGCTGAACACCAAAGAATTGATGCTTTTGAACTGTGGTGTTGGAGAAGACTCTTGAGAGTCCCTTGAATTGCAAGGAGATCCAATCAGTCCATCCTAAAGGAAATCAGTTCCAAATATTCTTTGGAAGGACTGATGCCGAAGCTGAAACTCCAATGCTTTGGCCACCTGATGCAATGAACTGACTCACTGAAGAAGACCCTGATGCTATGAAAGATTGAAGGTGGGAGAAGAAGGGGATGATAGAGGATGAGATGGTTGGATGGCATCACCAATGCGATGGACATGAGTATGAGTAGGCTCCCGGAGTTGGTGATGGACAGGAAGGCTTGGCGTGCTGCAGTCCATGGGGTTGTAAAGAGTCGTATATGACTGAGTGACTGAACTGAACTGAACTGAACTGGACTGTGGAATGTCCTGGGGAATCTGGAAATGTGGTAATGACTACAATATGGATATTGAATCTCTCAGAATCTCCAGATAAAAGAAATGGAACAACAGGATAACAAAACTAAAATCCACAGGCAATATTTATAACAAAACAACATCCTTATGAACCCCACCAAGCAAGGAAAGAAAATTTGTCATGACCTAACTTTGATGAAAATGAAAGAGGAGAGTGAAAAAGCTGGCTTAAAGCTCAACATTCAGAAAACGAAGATCATGGCATCTGGTCCCATCATTTCATGGGACATAGATGGGGAAACAGTGGAAACAGTGTCAGACTTTATTCTGGGGGGCTCCAAAATCACTGCAGATGGTGACTGCAGCCATGAAATTAAAAGATGCTTACTTCTTGGAAGGAAAGCTATGACCAACCTAGATAGCATATTAAAAAGCAGAGACATTACTTTGCCAACAAAAGTCCATCTAGTCAAGGCTATGGTTTTTCCAGTAGCCATGTATGGATGCGAGAGTTGGACTGTGAAGAAAGCTGAGCACTGAAGAATTGATGCTTTTGAACTGTGGTGTCGGAGAAGACTCTTGAGAGTCCCTTGGACTACAAGGAGATCCAACCAGTCCATCCTAAAGGAGATCAGCCCTGGGCGTCCTTTGGAAGGAATGATGCTAAAGCTGAAACTCCAGTACTTTGGCCACCTCATGCAAAGAGTTGACTCATTGGAAAAGATTCTGATGCTGGGAGGGATTGGGGGAAGGAGGAAAAGGGGATGACAGAAGATGAGATGGCTGGATGTTATCACGGACTTGATGGACATGAGTTTAAGTGAACTCCGGGAGTTGGTGATGGACAGGGAGGCCTGGCGTGCTGCGATTCATGGGGTCACAAAGAGTCGGACACGACTGAGCGACTGAGCTGAACTGAACTGAAGGACCTGCAGGCCGACAACACCTGCCAGGAAAAAGCAGAGGGGCGCTGCTGCTGCCGCTGCTGCTGAGTCGCTTCAGTCGTGTCCGACTCTGTGCGACCCATAGACGGCAGCCCACCAGGCTCCGCCGTCCCTGGGATTCTCCAGGCAAGAACACTGGAGTGGGTTGCCATTTCTTTCTCCAATGCATGAAAGTGAACAGTAAAAGTGAAGTCGCTCTGTCGTGCCCGACTCTCAGCAAGCCCATGGACTGCAGCCTTCCAGGCAAGAGTACTGGAGTGGGGTGCCATTGCGAGGATGTTTAACAGCAGGAAGAACAAGAAAACACCAAATAGCCTGTAAGTACCCACTGGAAATTGCAACAAAGTGATTTGAAAGCAGCAGCAAAAACTTAAGAGTGGTTTCTTCCAGTTGAGTGAAGGGTGAATGGGAATTGATTGCTTTTAGGAGTTGGATTAATTCTAGATCTTATAAACTCTCAAAACTCACCAGTCAGAAACCCTTTCTAGGATAGGGCTTAACACTGAAAAGAAATTTCTAGGAGCTGAACCAAGAGGACACTGGAGAAAAACTAGAATGAGAAAAGAAAGAAGGTCCAGATAAAAGAGGGGTGGGGAAAGAAAGCATGAAATCCCAGAAGGAAATCTGGACAGTACCTAAAGGATCAAAACAGTGGATAAAGTTGAAAATGCTACTTTGAACCTTAAAACCTTCTAAAAATTCATGAAAATTAATTTCACATAAAACTGAGCAGCAGAAGGTATTGAGGTCATATCCCATGCTAAGTCATCATGAGAAAAAAGAAACAGAATAAAGAACAATTTTAAAAGACAATTTTATAGATAATAAAATTATACCAGAAAGTTATAGCCACAAAGCAGGTAAAAACTGTCGCCTTCTATTTCAAAACAAGCTAAAATACTTTTTAAAAATTACTCAAAATATAAAAGAACAACATTTCTAATCAAACTTAGAAAAACTCAAACAAGAAGTAGAAAATTTTAGGAAATAACTGAAAATTTTAAAATATTAATAATAGAAATGAAGGTTAAACTAGAAGACACATAAAAGCAAGCAAACAAAATAGAAATGCCCAAATGTTTTGTGACTTCTGGTTCTATGATAGGACTATGAATTGGTGATAAGGGGCTTTCCAGGTGGTGTTAGTGGTAAAAAAAAAACCGCCTGCTAATGCAGGAGACAAAAGAGATACAGGTTCCATCCTGGGTTGGGAAGATACCCTGGAGGAGGGCATGGCAATCCACTCCAGTATTCTTGTCTGGAGAATCCCATGAACTATAGCCTGAAGGCTATAGTCCCCAGGGTCACAAAGAGTCAGACAACTGAAGTGACTGAGTGTGCATGCATATGGTGATAAAGAACAGACACAGGCCTAGGTGTTGTTTTCTATGCAAGAATAATCACCCAGCAGGAAGCTAATTTCTTAGAAACCATATGGATACCACGTCTATACATAGTGGTCCAACCACTGCACATTATTGCTTGTTTAGGGCAGAGTGAAAAGAAGGAAAATTATAAGCAATGTTAACAGTTTCCTCACCTGTAAATACTACTACTTACCTTTCATAGTTGTTCAGAGAGTGAAATGTTACTATAAGAGGCAGTGATTGATAACTTGGATCTTAAGACCCAACAACCTTATGACTTAGGAACTGTGTGAACATAGCCACGTTGCTGGCTCTCAGCAAGTTCATACGTTATGAGGGGGTAACATCATCAACCTCTCAGCATAGTTCTAAAGATTAAAGGAAAGTGTTAGTTGCTCAGTCACATCCTACTCTTTGCCATCCCGTGGACTGTAACCCGCCAGACTCCTCTGTCCATGGGATTTCCCAGGCAAGAATACTGGCATGGGTAGCCTTTCCCTTCTCCAGGGTATCTTCCCGACCCAGGGTTTGAACCCAGGTCTCCTGCATTGCAGGCAGATTCTCTACCATCTGAGTTACTAGGGAAGCCCAAAGATTAAAGGAGGCAGATATCAAATATTTAACAAAGTGCTTGGTTCATGCCAATCCCAGGTGTCACTAGTGGCAAAGAATCCACCCGTTAATGCAGGAGATGCAAGAGATACAGTTTTGATCCTTGGGTCAGGAAGATACCCCGGAGGAGGAACTGGCCACCCACTCTGGTATTCTTGCCTGGAAAATCCCATGACAGAGAAGCCTGGCAGGCTACAGTGCTTGGGGTTGCAAAGAGTCAAACACAACTTAAGTGACTTAGCACACATGCATATTTATCACTGTTCACTACTAACTTCTCAAAAGTCTTTGAAGTCAGGAGTTCTGTTTTCTTCCTTTTGCATTCTTCAGGCTGCTCAGTAAACAACCATTGATAAACAGATGAAGAAATACACGGAAACCAGAATTACACTTATATGTTGGCATTGCCTACCTCAAAGAACATTAGAATCAGAATCATTTGAATAGAAGAGAGTGCTCAGGCCTTGGACTAGGATTTACTTGCTGTGCAATAAACCTTACACAAGCAATTAACCTCACTGCTTCTCAATTTTCTCCTCTATAAAACTGAGTTATTACTAAAATCTTTGTCACATGGTTGGTGCTTCAATTAAAGTAAGTTAAATATTGAAAATCTAAAGCATTATGCAAATGTGAGGCATTATTATCATGATTATTGTAACAATATTGTTATTCTATTGCCACATCTTGAGCATTCTACTGCTCTGCAGACAACATATTCCTCAGCTTCTCCAGGGTGCTGGTATACCAGGATACTTCTGTAGAAGAGAAACAATATATTTGATCCAAGGAAACAGAACCTTCTAAATATATTGGCATTTTCATAAAGGCCACAAATGCACAACCATGTAATGGCCTCACCCACAGCTTTCACACTGTGGTAGAGATTGCTACTTGTCCTCTAATATCCTGTTGTCCTTTATTAATACAACTTATACATTTAAGCTGAGCACAAACTGTGGAAAATTCTTAAAGAGATGGGAATATCAGTCTGCCTGACCTGCCTCTTGAGAAATCTATATGCAGGTCAGGTAGCAACAGTTAGATCTGGACATGGAAAAACAGACAGGTTCCAAATCAGGAAAGGAGTACTTTAAGGCTGCATATTGTCACCCTGCTTATTTAACTTATATGCAGAGTACATCATGAGAAACACTGGGCTGGATGAAGCACAAGCTGGAATCAAGATTGCTGGGAGACATATCAATAACTTCAGATATGCAGATGACACCACCCTTATGGCTGAAAGTGAAGAAGAAATAAAGAGCCTCTTGATGAAAGTAAAAGAGGAGAGTGAAAAAGTTGGTTTAAAACTAACATTCAGAAAACTAAGATCATAGTATCTGGTCCCATCACTTCATGGCAAATAGATGGGGAAACCGCAGAAACAGTGACAGACTTTATTTTTCTGGGCTCCAAAATCACTGCAGATGATGACTGCAGCCATGAAATTAAAAGACACTTATTCCTTGAAAGAAAAGTTATGACCAACCTAGACAGCATATTAAAAAGCAGAGACATTACTTTGCCAACAAAGGTCCATCTAGTCAAAGCTATGGTTTCTCCAGTATTCATGTATGGATGCGAGAGTTGGACTATAAAGAAAGCTGAGTACTAAAGAATTGATGCTTTTGAACTGTGGTGTTGGAGAGGACTCTTGAGAGTCCCTTGGACTGCAAGGAGATCCAACCAGTCCATCCTAAAGGAAATCAGTCCTAAATATTCATTGGAAGGACTGCTGAAGCTGAAACTCCAATACTTAAGCCACCTGATATGAAGAACTGACCCATTTGAAAAAAAAACCTGATGCTGGGAAAGATTGAAGGTGGGAGGAGAAGGGGACAACAGAGGATGAGATGGTTGGATGGCATCACCAATGTGATGGGCATGAATTTGAGTAAACTCTGGGAGTTGGCGATGGACAGGGAGACCTGGCTTGCTGTAGTTCATGGGACCACAAAGAGTCAGACATGACTGAGCAACTGAACTGAACTAAGATCTACTCAGAATAAAGATTGCTCTTCTCTATCTCTTGACAATGAGCTACAATGGCATGCCTAAGCTTTGGTGCATTTTTTTGTTGAATGGAAATAAGTGTGCTACTTCAGGAAATATTCTTAAAGGGAGATTCTCTTCTTCCTTTCTGCTGACTGGAAAATAAGCATGATGATTTTATTTTAGCAGTATCTTGAACCAAGTTTGGAAACCATGTGCTGAGGATGTTGAAACTACAAGATAAATAGATCCTAGGTCCCTGACATTGAAGAGCCCACTCCAACCTGAATTGCTGTGAAACTGCTAAAGAAAGCAGCACAGAGATTTTGTCCATGCACTATTGTTTACCCGTTATAACTGTTTTTCAATAATATAGAATCTCTTGTCCTAATCTGCTGCTTAGGACTAGAATCTGCTAGAGGCCTGATTCTGGTTTGATACCTTTGATCTCTGCAACTAAACCACCACCACAACTTTGTGGTGAGGCTAATGGTCCAATTCTAGAAGTATTGCACAGCTATCTTAGTGATAGAAAGTTGCCATCTTAAAATTGCCTTATCAGTGAACATCTATGGTGTCAGATAGGAATGGACCCAGGGGAAAGGCTGAAGAATAATGGAAAGGGTCTGATTCTAAGAAGTATAGCAGGTATCCAAGCCAGCTGAGCTGATAATAGCTTATGGCAACCAGAGTGCCCTGGAAAGCCTTTTAAGGAAGCTGGGGATACCAGCACTAGCCTGGGAGGCACACCTCACTCTACATGTCCCTGTTGAGCAGAAAGGAGACTGTGTGCTGTGGGAGGGGAAGTTCAGGTGAAGAGATGGCTGGATGAGGGTATCATTTGTTGCTTTCTATTCCCAGCCACCAATACCAATCACTCACAGAATGGCTGCTCAGTAAAGGTTGCTTTTCATGGGATACATTAATTTTTGCTTGTGCTCTGCTGCCAACTTGGGCAAGCCATATCACTTTTCTAGGTATCAGTCTTCCAATCCTTAAAGTAGGAGTGATGATAACATTTACTTCCAGGGGACTATTAGGATGAAATTAGCTACTGCATTCAAATATACTGTAGAAACTCTAAAATCCTATATAAACTTAGATGGCTTGAAAGAGGAAAAGAAAATTATCTCTTTATTGTTGCCTTTAAACTATGGAGTAGATTTTTGTGTCTGTAAAGCAGTATTCATTTCCTCATTGTGTAACAGTTATGATTCATTTCATTTCAAGGGATAGAAAACCTACCAATTTAAGTTAAAGAGACAATGTATTAAATGGATACAGAGGGGTTATGGAACTCAAGCTCAGAAATGAATCTGGAATGAAGAATGTGAATGTTATAAAGATTTCTCTCTCTCTTCATTGCTTCACTTTGCTCTTCTGACCTAAGTTTTCTTTCTTTTTTTTTTTTTTCCTGCAAACTTTCTTTCTTTGTTTCTCTGATCCACATGGTGGGTACCATAGCTGACCCAATGGTTTGCAATTGCATATTTTATGTATTACTATTCAAGATACATAAGCTTTGTTTTCAAAATTGGATTCTCAAATTCCTATTCAATCAAATCAGGAAATGTCTAAAATAGCTAAAATCATTGATCATGAAGAACAAAGCTGTAGGACTCAGACTTTCCAGTTCCAAAACTACTGCAGAGCTACAGTATTGGTTTCCTTAGCTCATTGAGCATATTTGTGACATGTGATTTAACTTCTTTGCCTAGTGAATCCAATAGCTAGGCTTCCTCAGGGACAGTCTCTGTTCATTTATTTTTTGCTTGAGAGTGGGCCATGTTTTCCTGATTCTTTCTTGTCTTCCAATATTTTGTTAAAAACTGGGTATTTTGAACATAATAACACAGTAAATCTTGGAATCATATTATCCTTCTTCCCTAGTGTTTGCTGTTATTGGTTGTTAAGCACTATAGTTTTGTTTGTTTAGTGACTTGTCCAAACTATAAAATACTTTTGCAAAGACTGTATTCCTTGTTGGATGTAATCACTGAGGTGTGTTCATTATATTCAACTAAAGTGACATGATCCCTCTTTTTGAGAGCCAGTTCTTTTCTTTTCTTTTCTTTTTTTGCCCATGGGTTTTGGCAATGAATTTTGTTTTCAAAGTCTGATCTACAACATGTTCACTGGAGACCATTAACTCAGTAGTAGGTTAACTATACCACCAAGGAATATTAGATACATTGACTATAGTAAGAGTCATAAGTGGTCCTTCAACAATTCCTGTATAGGATTATGCAAAGGAGTTTAAGAAGAAAATGTTCCTTGGGCTATTCTGCCTCAGAACTAATGGTGAAAGAATCTAAAGCTCATTGCAGTGAAGAACTAACATTTGAGCAAGAGGACCAAACTTCACTTCCACTTCTGGGATTCTCTAAAGGCTCAGATAGCAAAGAATCCACCTGCAAAGCAGGAGGTCTGGGTTCAATCCCTGGGTGAGGTAGAACCCCTGGAAAAGGAAGTGGCTACTCTTCAGTACACTTGCCTGGAGAGTTCCATGGACAGAGGATACTGACAGGCTACAGTCCATGGGGTCACAAAAGGTCAGCACAACTGAGAATAATTCTTCCAAGGGTAAGATGAGTAATTAGTGAAAGATTCAGAGAAGAGGTCCCAGTCAAGGTAGGTGATCTCTAGGTAGAAAAGAGAGAAAGGGAATCCAGACAGAGAAATTAGCCTAACATACATGTCAACTGCTAATAGTCACAACATTCCAGAGCCTTAATTTCTTCTTTTGTCAATTGGGATATTACACTCTACCTACTTAATTAATGTGGGGATTCAGATGAGATAATGCATAGGGCTTTATGTTTCTGTATGTTATCATTTATACTGGTATACTCTTATGCTAGGAGCACATTGCTCTCTTTGGAAGATGATTCAAAGAACTGAATCTTTTTTTTCAGGCAAGGCTTTATTGGAGCCCCTGCTGCAGCAGAGTGGAAGGAGAGCAAAGAACAGATTCCCTTGCTTGCTCTCTCCCTGAGTGGGAGAAAGTTTCTTTTTGATTTGAAGCTCTTTTCATCAGAAAACTCATGCTCATGATAAATCAAAATGGATCGGTAATGTTGGGGTATTGGTCTTAGCTCTATGTTTTGGCATCACACAAATAAATCTTTTTTCCTAGGGATTTCTTCCAACGTCTGTTCTGTTATTATGGTACCAGCTAAGACATAGTTTTTTCAGGACATGGTTATTGGCAGTTATTGAATTGGACTTAGAAGGACACAACAAAGTCTCTCTTGTTAATGACCAAAATTATTCTACCTAAATCAGTGAATTCAACCAAATACAAGATAAACAGTGTTTACTAATGGCATGAATGCCCAGTTACACAGTCATGTCTGACTACTTGTGATCCTATGAACTGTACGCCGTCAGGCTCTTCTATCCATGGAATTCTCCAGGCAAGAATACTGGAGTGGGTAGCCATTTCCTTCTCCAGGGGATCTTCCTGACCCAAGGATTGAACCCACGTCTCCTGAACCTCCTGCACTGGGAGATGGACTCATCACCACTGAGCCCCTGGGTAGCCTCTTACTAATGGCACTTCCCTAATAATTAAACAAGAAATAGTTAAGGTATATCCTGACCTTGAAAAACTCCCAGCCTACTCAAGAGGCAGACAGTGACAAAGAAAAACAACTCCATGTGATGGATGCTATAATAGACTCAATATTTAATACATTGCCATGAGAATCTAACAGTAATTATTCCAGGAGGAAAATGGATAATTAGTTAAAGATTCAGAGATGAGGCCCTAGTCAAGGTAGGCGATCTCTAGGTAGAAAAGAGAGAAAAGGGAATGTAGGCAGAGAAATTAGCCCAAGAAAAGATAAAAAAGTGGGAATGTACTTAGTGTCCTACAGACATAGGAGGTAAAAAAAAGACCGTCCTCCAAAGACGATCATGGCCTCCTTCCCAATGCCTGGGAATATGTTACTTTATGTGGAAAAAGAAACTTGACTGATGTGAATATGTAAGATTTTTAAGATGGGGAGTTTATCCTATATCATCCTGATGGACCCAGTTATAAGGATGCTTTTTATTTATTTATTTTGGATCCTTTGTAAGGACGGAAGGAAGCAAAAGAAGGTCAGAGTTAGAGATAGATTTGAAAATCCTGTATTATTGACTTTGAAGAAGGAAAAATGAAGTCATAAGCCAAGGAACAGCAGGTAGTCTCTAGAAGCTGGAAAAATCAATTATACATGTCCTCCTCTGGAACATCAAGAAGGCACACAACCCTGTACTTAGTACAAGATGATTTGTGTTGGCCTTCCGACCTTTATCACTGTAAGATGATCAGTCTGTGCTTTGTTCAGCCACTAGGTTTCTGGTGATTTGTTACATCAGGAATGGGAAACCAACACAGTAGAAATAAGAGCATGGCTGAGAGGTAGGGCAGAGTGAGTGTGTGTGTCTAAGGACCGAGGAAAGAAAAGCGGGAGATGGCAGAGGTAAAGAAGGCTGGGGTTGGTTGTAAAGGGTTTTGATAATCAGTTCTGAATCTAAGTGGTCTGAGTTTTCCATCCTTAGAGAATGTGATCCTGAAAGTAAGCTCTCATATGCAGAAGCCTCCATTCCATTAGCTCATTGGTCTGGTTCATTCCCCGAGCATGATAATTGAAACCCGTAAATCTCCCCTCTCCTACCTGGATCTCCATTTGAGAATTTTGAGGCATCTTCTCATCTTGGCAGGCACTATTGCTCACACAGACACACACACCACAAACATATGTGCACACTCATACAAATCCCTCACTGTATTGTACTGAACACCATCATTTTTACCTACTAATGGGCATTTCAGGGCTCAAGAGTGGTGCCCATAGTTATAAAAATATATTTGCAAACTTTGATAAGAACTATAAAACAAAAAAGTAGGCTGCTATTTAGACACATTTGTGGGGAGGTTGTAGATATGTAAGATAGGAGAAGTCTTTCTGAAGTCTCTGCCTCTCTCCTCCCCTTCTAATTTCCTGTGTCACCTACATCCTCAGTTTGTATTTCCTCTTTCATCACTTTGGTCAGAGGAAGTGACCAGACTACAGCAGGATCTAGAAGATGTTTTAATTTTCTTTTTCTTATCTCCTCGTTTCAAATCCTTTCTTGTACTCTCAGCTCTTTTGTAAAACAAAAGGGTTAGTATGTGCATGACTAAATTTTCCAGTTATGAGAGTTGTTAAGGAAACTCTCAAAATAGAGAGTAGACCACCAAAATTAAGCCTGAGAAAGAGAATATGTGATACTCAAAGTCCTTGGAAGCATAAGAAAGAGGCTTTTTGGATGTCAGCAGACCTTTTCTGGGACTGGAGTCGTTTCTCTGCTGCGTGGAACATTGCAAAACACACTGTTTCATAATCACGGCATGGCTTGCTGTGAAGTCACTGGTGGCCTCTTTGCTTCCCAAATCACTTTTCAGTGAACACTTTGATCCTCTATGATATCAGTCTCTTGGGTTACTAATTGCTTCCAAGTGAATTCAGGCTTGCCAAGACTCTGGGTGGTGTCTCCCTTCGGATACAATTCTTTGTACTTATATATGTGTTTGCTTCCAAATTCCTCTGAATACTTTAACAACTAAAATTCTCTCAATCCAATCAAGTTGAAAGATACAACTGGATACCTGGGATTTTTCCTGGCACTGTAGCTGACTCCCAGGGGAATACCCTAAAAGCATGCATCTCTAAAACTCTGGTTTGCATCCCAAAGAAAATTTCTGTCTACCTCAATGGATTGCAAGATAATGGTATGAAAAGAAATCTGAAAAATACTCAAACCATTCAAAAATCATATAAGATTTTTAAGACCCATTATATAAGACCCAGGCTTTTCAACTCTCTAGAGACTTTGAATTCACCACTGACTATTCATCTTTCTCATTATTACATCCAACTGATAACAATTCTATTGGTTATGCTTTCTAAACTTCCCCAATATGTTGGATCCTTACTTTTATGCCCTCCTTACCCTGCCCTCTCTAATACCATTATTCTGGCATTGACCTACTTCTGGTCTCTCCTAGAATTTTAAGTAGTTTCTCTACTTCTGATCATGATTCCCAGTTTCAAGAATTAGATCTTTCCTTTAAAAAATAAACATGCTGTGTTCTCAGTTGCTTCTGTTGTGTATGATTCTTTGCAACCCTATGGACTGTAGCCCACCAGGCTCCTCTGTCCAGGGATTCTCCAGGCAAGAATATTGGAGTGGGTTGTCATTTCCTCTTCCAGGGGATCTTCCCAACTCAGGGGTTGAACCGGAGTTCCTGTGTCTCCTGTTTTGCAGACAGATTCTTTACTCACTGAGCCACCTGGGAAGCTCTGAAATAAACATACTAATGCTTTTTTTTGTTTGTTTGTTTGGCTCACAAGGATTAAATGAGGGAACTTCAATATATATATGAAAGCATCCAGTAAATTTTCTGGCACATAGTCATCACTCAGTAAACATTCCCTTCCTTCCTTGATCATCAGGATCACTTTCCCCATCTTAGAGTTACCTTTCTAAGACAAAAATTTGATTATCTTGGTACTCTCTTTAAAGAAAATCAATGACTTGTTATTGTTCAAGAGATTAAGTTGAACAGTAAGGCCAGACCTTCATAACCTGACCTTCACTAAGCAAACAAACAAACAAAAAACACAGTCTATCTTGCTATCCCCCTTATCCTATGGCTCAACAAAACACACCTCACTCTGGCCACCTCAAGCTATTTTAAACATCAGACATTCTCTTTACTCTGTACCTTTGCATTCACTGATACTTTTCTTTGTAATTAGCTTCATCCCACCAGTATTTTGCATTCTTATCCTTCTGCCAAATTATCTTCCTAACTTTTCATATGGCAAATTTCTTCATGCTTTATGTTCAACTTCAAGTTCACCTATCCACCTATGTCTTTTCAGAATTCTTGAGCCTTGCCAATTGCTCATAAAACGTCCAATGTTTATCATTACCGTGATACTTAGCACAGTGAATCATCATTATTGGTTTGCATTTGGAGTTTCCAACCAGGCTGAGAGCTTCTGAAGCATCAGGAGATAGTTTTATTCATCTTTATGTCTCCATTGCCTAGATTTGTGTGTGACATAGTAACAATTCCCAAATCCTTATTGAGCAAATACATGTCGTTATTTTATATTATACTTGCTCCTTCACTCATTCATCCAATATAATTGAGTATCTGCCATATGCCAGACACTATGTTAGGCTCTGTGGAAGATAAATGTAAAAACAGATCCTGCTCTCAAGAAATTTATGTTCTGGTTGAGAACACAACAGATATTTCACATACCAAGAGCAGAGAACGAAAAGTGTCAAACTACTTCCAGAAGAGAGAGATAAAACTCTCCAACTGATGGCACAGACACTGAGTAATGCTTACAGATCAATCAGCAAGTCATACTGAATCCCAACACAATTTGCATTCAACCTATTGTTACACTTAAAATTGATGATGTAATACTGGTTTCTATTCAATGCTAGGTCATGGATCTATACTTAGGGCAGAAGGGTGAAGGGAAAATTTTATTTGTATTTTAGAGAAAGGACAATATCTTACTCATTTTGTTTTTCTTTTGTACTCAGTGTACCATCTGGTCTATGTGGTTACTTAAGCAGTCTTCACTGAAATTGCTTAAATTGCTGACTTAATGAGATCAGGGTGGAGTTCCAATGTAAATAATTTAAAGATGATTTAAATTGCTTTGAATTAGTTACTTTGTCAACGCTTTAAGTATAAGATATGTATTCATTCCTTTGACCAATTTTATTCATTCTTTCAATCATTGCCTTAGTCAGTTTGAGTTGTTACAACAAATACTATAGGCTTTTTAGGCAGTTTGAATGACAGAAATTTATTTCTCACAGTTCTGGAGTCTCAAAAGTTGAAGATCAGGATACCAGCAGGATCTTTTTCCTGATTCCCTTCCTTCTTGCTGTGTCCTCACGTGGTGGGCAGAGAAAAAGAGAGAGTGGAGGAGGAGAGAGAGGAAGCAAACTTTCTCCTGTCTGTTCTTATAAGGACACTTATTCCATCATGATGGCTCTACTCATGACCTAATAACTTTCCGAAGGTCCTACTTCCAGACACCATCTCACTGAGTATTGGGGTTTCAATATATGAAGTTGTAGGACATGAAGTCACAAACAGTTTATAGCCATCATGCTATTTATTCATGTGATAAGTCAATAAATAGTAATTAAACTAGCTCTTCCTAATTCTTAACCATTAATTATCCTCTTTATCTTATGAATCACTTTTCATTCCCTGAATAAATTTTCATTTTCCAACTAAATTTTAAACCACCTTAAGGCAAGGGTCCAGTCTTTGTCTTCTACTAAACTGAGTAGATATCCAATGCTAGAAGTTTACTTGACAACTTCCGACTCTCTTCTTAACTATGACAAGCAGCTCAGGCCTCAATATAGACTTTAAATGGATTCTTATTTATGAAAATTGGAATTGATCAGACAGACTCATTTCTGTTCCATCTCTATGGAAACTTTTATTTTGCCTGGCTGTGGATGAGGGAGCGCCATGGCGGGAGATGACATAACCTTGGAACAGCTCTCCTTTCAGGTTGGAGCACTTACTCAGAAAGCACTCATTTGTGTGTTGAAGTCCCCAGCCCTGGGAACATTAGGAAGCTCATGAAGATGGGTCTTCAGAAGCCAGAAGATTAAACAAATGCCAGCTCCATAAGGCCATGCTCTTTCATCAGAAGAGAGACACCACATAAACAAAGAACCTGAAGGTGGAAATGAAGTTTTAGAACAGAAAGAGCACACAAAAGAAGGATTCCTACCAGGCCAGGCTGGGGGAGGAGGAGAAAAGTGAGGAAGTGAAGCATGGAACAAGCAGAAAGCCTGCAGAGAAAGAAGTCAATAGATCAATTAAAAACTGTGAGTCATTGGCTTCCTGATTCCAAAGGGCTAGTGGCAGAGGACTCAATCCGATTTAATATGTGTTAATTTATTAATGGTGGGATAGAACTAAAAAGCTTGAGTGGGAGAGGAAGTTACAGTGGAGAGTAGATTCTGGGCGGTGGGAATGAGAGGTCTGGGGAAGAAATATTAATTGTATACCCTAGTGATGCCAATCTTTCTATCAATTTCCTATTAGGGTGCTCTTAAAGCAAAATTTCGATGCAGGCAACGCTCTTCTCATATGATAGATGAGGGAACCAGGACTTGGGGACTATGTAGCTTTCCCAATCACACCATTAGTAAATGGCAGATCCTATTTCCAAATGTAAATGTGTCTGATTCCAAAATCTTGTCCTGTCCTCAGCCTCATTTTATCACCAATGCCTCACTCAGTGCATTATGATAGAATCCAAGAGCAGGAATATAGCAAAGAGTACAAAGCAGGTTTTAACCTCTTAAAAAATATTCTGGATGAGTAAGGAAAGAAAGGCATGTAAACAATGAGCCAAATAATGTGATAGAGTGAAATGTGTGTTTGGGTGGTTATAAACAAAGTGCTGAGGATCCCAGATAAAAGAGCGTTTCGTTGTGATTCTTGTAAGGAACAGGAAACGCTATCTAAGAATGTGGTGCTAATGGACTGAAATGAAAAGATCTTGGATTGAGTTTGGTAAGCGAAGAATTAAGGGAGGACTATCACGCATGAGGAAGGGAAAGCGATTATCATGCACAGGACATGGAAATAAGATTGGAAAAACTGCTTGTAACCAGCCCATGGTAACCCTTGAATATAAGTCTCAGCAATTTGGATTCTGTACTGTAAGCAATAGAGGTCAACAGAAGAAATTTGAGGAAAGGAGAGAGGTGGTCTGCTGCACAGATGTCTGAGGCAAACCCTGCCTCAATATAGTCACAGCTTACTTTGAGTAAGTAGTATAAGGTTAAAGAGCTATAGAGAGGCTTTTGCCTCCTAATTCCTAGTCCTTCCTCATCCTTAACTAGAAGGCCTGGAATTTTCTTTCTTTGTGTTTAAAGTTTATAACATGCAACCTAAGACTGTAACCTGAAGTTTCATTATCATAATTTCCCACCCATTATAGATCCAGAAGAAATGTCATAAGGCTCCACATCTCTATCTATCTGGGATACAGAATAACATTTAGATGGTACCTACAGGCTAAACCAAGAGGAGGATTGGCAATCTTTCATTGTGGCAGAGGTAGAGAAGAGGATTTAGTTCTAATGAATGAATTCGGAATCATAACTTCAGTCCCTAGGGACCCCAATCCTAGAAAACTTGGACACCAGAAAGGTACTTAGATATGAGAATCAGTTATAAAAATGTAGACCTTGAAGTCAGAGTTTAGAACCCAGGGCACAGTTTGGAATAGAATTCAGAGCTTGACTGCCCTGATAATGGATGCTCAGGCCATGGGATTGTTTCTCTTCTCAAGTGAACAGACTGACTAGGAAGAATGGAGTAAGATTAAATCTGTGGCCAAAATAGAAAGCTCCAGTTTTAAGGTCAGATGAGCAGGGTAGAAGAAAATTAGGCTAATCTGTGGATGACCAAGAGGCACTGAGGATTATCATAAAATAATGAGCCAGGGAAATTGAAAGCAAGAACACAAAGCATGTTTCCTTGCACTCCACAAAGCAAATATAACTCCTGGTCTTGGAGCTCTATCTGGGGAAGTTAAGCGTGTATGGGGTACACACAGGGATCCCCAGGGGCACTAGTGGGAAAGAAACTGCCTGTCAATGCAGAAGACATAAGAGATATGATCTTTGGGTTGGGAAGATCCCTTGGGGAAGGGAATGGCAACCCACTCCAGTATTCTTGCCTGGACAATCCCATGGATAGAGGAGCCTGGCGGGCTACAGTCCATAGGGTAGCAAAGAGTCAGACATGACTGAAACGACTTAGCATGCACACATGCGTGCATGGAGTACACACATCTGAGAAAGGGCAATGGATGTCAGTCTTCCTAATAGAAATTTCTAGTGAAACAAAAAAACAAACAAAATAGAATAGTTTGCAGGTCAAACAGAAGTTGGAGCTGGTTTTTTTAAAATATCAAGGTATTTTCCCAAAGGAAGAATCTCATCCTCAAGGGAAACTTTAATTTCAGTAGTTAAAATAGTTTCTTTACTTTACTACTGTGAAAAACTCCCAGAAAAGTGACAGAGAGAGAACAAGTATTTGATAGATATTAGTGTCCCCTTCTTTTCCCTCCTCTCTTACTTTCAACCTGCTATTTCCAAGGCATTTATGATGCTTATGAGGCCAAAGCAATTGGGTTAAGAACATGGTTCTTCATGAGTTTTACTAACATGGATAAGATTATCTGAAGCAGTATTTTTTGAACTGTCGATGGTGAAGACTTTTTCTTTCTAAAAGCATTCAATACGTTATAGATGGATACTTTCATAAACCCTAATAAAAATGAATGCTAGATGAAGGATCTCAAGCTATGTCTTCTGAATTTGAGGAGTCATTGAAAAGTTTTCTTTAAAAGAGTCACATAATCAAGCTTGTGTTCTCGAAAAATAATTCTGGCAGCAAAGTAGAGGATTCAAGGTGTGTTTGGGGGATCCTTAGGAACTGTTGCTGCTGCTGCTGCTAATTCACTTCAGTCATGTCTGACTCTGTGCGACCCCATAGATGGCAGCCCACCAGGCTCCCCCGTCCCTGGGATTCTCCAGGCAAGAACACTGGAGTGGGTTCCCATTTCCTTCTCCAATGGATGAAAGTGAAAAGTGAGAGTGAAGTCACTCAGTTGTGTCCGACTCTTAGGGACCCCATGGACTGCAGCCTACCAGACTCTTCTGTCCATGGGATTTTCCAGACAAGAGTACTGGAGTGGGGTGCCATCGCCTTCTCCTCCTTAGGAACTAGATGATATTAATATTTCAGCCTATAGATGAAAAGAAGATGTAGCAGGGAAATTTTTTGAAGGTACATTTGACAGGATTAATTCTGTCAAATTAAAGAAAGGAAGGAAGACAGACTGAGAGAAACCATTGATTGTAAGGATGAAGGTGCTGGTCCATGATCCACTCCCTAGATCAAATTGCCATAACTCTTTCTTAAATTGCTGCCAGAGCCTCCAATCTAGTCTCTACTTTATTCTTGACTCTTTTCAACAAATTGTGATACTCCAGACATAGACTCATTTTAAAGTCTAATTATGATTATGTTGCTGTCCTCCTTTTCCCTCATTGCTCTCCACTGCTTTCAGGAAGAAGGAGAGCACATTTTCATAGCCTACAAGCCCCTGTGGTAATGTCTGCTTATTCCTCTAGCCTTAATATGTCTCAGTTTCCTCATCAAATATTTAAAAAACATTAAAAAAAACCCCAAAGCCAGAACTTCTTTTCTTTTTTAAGCAAGATGATTAAGCATCTCGCTTGCTTCTGCAAACTGCATTTCGAAAGACAGTGAAAAGATTTCAAAAAGGCATAAATTCACAAAGACAAGAAACAAGAAAATTAGCAATAAGAGATAGCCAAGATATTTTGGAACTCTGAAACCCAAGTTAGAAATACAAGGGTCTTGAAAGCATTCTACTCTGTACCCATGAAACTCCAGAAAGTTTCAGAAGTTCAAAAAATCAAATACTTCTGAAAGGGGTCTCAGAATGATTGCCTAAAGATTGTGTAAGAAGAAACCACACCTTTAGATACTTTCTCCTCTCTAATATTATAAACATCATTTCCTTCCTGTGGCACAAAATAATGGAGGGTTAGTCCTTAGAGAAGGACTTCCTTGGAGAAGGAAATGGCAACTCACTCCAGTGTTCTTGCCTGGAGAATCCCAGGGACGGGGGAGCCTGGTGGGCTGCCATCTATGGGGTCGCACAGAGTCAGACATGACTGAAGTGACTTAGCAGCAGCAGCAGCAGTCCTTAGAGTAGTTGAACCAGAGACAAAGCTGATGTTTGAGAACCAAAGAGAAAACAGAGATTACACAGAAAGCCTACATACCCTAAAAATAATATTCTCTTCCTTCATGAAGCAATAAATCAGTGGGAAATAGGCCTTAACATTTAAGGACAAATTTTTTATGGGGCATCTGACCAATCAAAGAGAAAAGAAATGTAAATACTGACATGTGGGAATTCCTAAACACTATGAACAATCCAGATCTCCCTATAAAGAAGCTCATCAGTAGACAAGGCTTACCCAGGCAGGGTGGGCTTTGGGCAGTTTTTAATTTCTGATGCTTTACTATCATATATTAACAAATGAAAATGCAAAGTTAATAGGACATTTAAAAATCAATCAGTATAATTTACCATATTAACAGAGTATATGAGAAAAACCATATGATTATCTCAAGAAATCAAAAACAAGCCTTCATGAACAAATTCTAAGTAAACTACACCTACAAAAACTGCTATCTCTAACATTATGTCTTATGGTTTATGACTGAATGCATTCCCTGGAAGAGTAGGCATAAGAGAAGGATGTCTACCGCCATTGCTTCTAGTCCACAACAAACAGAAGATCCTAATTATTACAGTAATGCATGAAGATATAGGCATGATCAATAAGATCATATCCAAGAATACTCAACATTGCTAGTCATCAGGGAAATGGCAGTTACAATCACAGTGAAATACCACTAAACATCCACTTACAAGGCTGGAATTAAAAGACATCTGAATGAAAAGATATCAATACTAAGTATTGGTGAAGATGTGGGGCAGCTAGAATTCTGGAAATGTAAAATGGTACCACTCTTTTAAATACAGCTTGACAGATTTTTATAAAGTAAAAAATACATTTATATGTGACCTAGACATTCCATTTTGAGGTATTTATTTAAAAGAAATGAAAGCATGTGCCATAGTCCTTCGTTTTTAAACTTTTTATTTATTTATTTATTTTGGCTGTGTTGGGTCTTCCTTGCTGCGTGGCCTTTTCTATAGTTGCAGCAAAGGCAAAAAGGGGCTACTCTCTAGTCGCGGTGCAAGGGTTCTCATTGCAGTGGCTTCTCCATTGTGGACACAGGCTCTAGGGCACACAGGCTTTGGTAGCTGCAGCTCATGGTCTCTAGAGCACAGGCTCAGTAGTTGTGGCACACAGGCTTAGCTGCTACGCAGTATGTGGGATCTTCCTAAATCACGGGTTGAATCCATGTCTCTTACATTAGCAGGCAGATTCTTTACTACTGAGCCACCAGGGAATCTCATCATAGTCCTTTGGTATATGCAGGGTATTGGTTCTACGACTTGCCACATTTACCAAAATCCACAAAATGTTCAAGTCCCATCATTGCCATTAAATGTCTGTGGTTCTGCATCCACAGATTCAACCTGCTATGGATCATGCAGTACTATAGTATTTATTGCAAAACAGTCCATGCATAAGTAAGTACAGTTCAAATCTCTGGTGTTCAAGTATCAACTGTATTCACACATAGGCTTGTCCGTGAATGTTTATGGCAGATTTATCCTTTGTGGCCCAAACTAGAAACCACTCAAGTGATCATCACCATAGGAAAGAATAAACTAATTGTGGCATATCTTTACAATGTATTCTGTTTAACAGTAAAAGGGGATAATGAATAATACATACAAACAACATGGGTAAATCTCAAAATCAATATGCTGACACACAAGAGAACATGCTGCATGATTCCATTTAAATGACATTCTAGAACAGACAAAACTAATCTATAATGACACATTGGGGCTTGCCTAGGGCCAGGAATAGACAGGAGTTGATTGCAAAGGACCACGAGGGACTTTCAAGGGGTGATGTAAATGTTCTATATTTTGGTTGGAGTGGTTATATGGGTGAGTATATTGGTCAAAACTCACTGAATTGTATGCCCAAAATGTAAGTTACATCTTGATAAAATTTATTTAGTTTTTGAAGCAGGAAAGATATTATGGAAGGAAAAATTCAGGAGAACTTATAAAAAATGCAGTATGTATGTTTCCAGACTCTTAGTAGATGTTAAATTGATATTTTAAATTTGATTGATGATATAAGGTATACGTGGGCTCCCCAGGTGGTGCAGTGGTGAAGAATCTGCCACCAGTGCAGAAGATGCAGATTTGATCCCTGGTTCAGGAAGACCCCCTGGAGTAGGAAAAGGCAACCTGCTCTAGCATTCTTGTCTGGAAAATTCCATGGACAGAGGCACCTGGTTGGTTACATTTCATGGGGTCACAAAGGGTCAGACACAACTGAGCATGCACACTTAAGGTACATGTAATACTCCCAGCATGGTGCTTGGTACATGGAAGATACTCAATAACTGTCTATGGGACAAATGCCTGAATGGGTCCATTAATTTTTTAAATCCACCAAAATCACTGCAGATGGTGATTGCAGCCATGAAATTAAAAGAAGCTTATTCCTTGGAAGGAAAGTTATGACCAACCTAGATAGCATATTCAAAAACAGAGACATTACTTTGCCAATAAAGGTCCGTCTAGTCAAGGCTATGGTTTTTCCAGTGGTCATGTATGGATGTGAGAGTTGGACTGTGAAGAAAGCTGAGCATCAAAGAATTGATGCTTTTGAACTGTGGTGTTGGAGAAGACTCTTGAGAGTCCCTTGGACTGCAAGGAGATCCAACCAGTCCATCCTAAAGGAGATCAGTCCTGGTTGTTCATTGGAAGGACTGATGCTGAAGCTGAAACTCCAATACTTTGGCCACCTCATGCGAAGAGTTGACTCACTGGAAAAGACCCTGATACTGGGACAGATTAGGGGTAGGAGGAGAAGGGGACGACAGAGGATGAGATGGCTGGATGGCATCACTGACTTGATGGACATGAGTTTGAGTGAACTCCGGGAGTTGGTGATGGACAGGGAGGCCTGGCGTGCTGCAATTCATGGGGTCGCAAAGAGTCAGACACAACTGAGTGACTGAACTGAACGGAACTTCCACTTATCTTGAGATTGTAAATGCTTACATTTAGGAAAAGAAATGTATAGGGCTTCTTCATAAAGGGGCAATCTGCCTTTCTTCCAAGGAGGTACTTCTCTTATTTTGAAGCAGAGTCTGGGTAGACGGTTCCACTAGAAATACAAATGCAGTTGCTAAGGCATCAAATTAAGTGACTTTACAAAGAAGAGAGGCCTCAAGATTCAAAGAGGAGAAAATGCAAGTGGTTAATGAGGTGAAATCGGACAAGTAGAGTGGGACTAGAGAACAGTAAGAGCTTACTTAATGCAAAGCAACTTCCTGAAAGGAAGCTCAGAGTATAGTAATACAGCCCCAAAGGCTGATGTCAGTGATCTTAACCACAGGTAGGAAAGAAGCTTGGGCCTGGGCTATTGCAGAACTCCAAGCTCTTTCGAACACCTGAGAAAGGACTTCTAGAGCTTCCTATCCCTCCTTTACTTAATAGGTGAGGAAATGAAAGCTTGAAGAAAGGAAACGACTTACCCACCAGTGCACAAGCATGGAGTCAGAATTTTCCCAAACCACCTACCTTTTCATCATGGTTGTATTTGCTGTTCAGTGTAAGTGAAAACCAAACTATTTCAGAACTAGATTCAGAGCCTCTGAAAAGAGGCAGCTTCTGACTGGCTCAGTTCCTGGTGGAAAACCTGTTCTTTTGACTTTTCACTGCTGAGAACTGAATTGTGATTCTTCCGGAGGATTGAGGGCTTGAGTTCCTGAGGCCAAATATGGAAAGAAATTGTCCCGTGCCTCTGGGGATTCCAACCAGCCTGGACCTCCCAAGCTGAGCCAGTGACACTTTGCTCACCAAAGGGTGGTGTCTCCTCGTGCTCGTGAGCAAAGAGAATTGGTCTGAGCAGGCTTCCAGCTGGCACCAGTTGCAGCTGTGGTTTCTGGGGTCTCGGTCTACTCCCATTATTGAACTGCAGTCTTTTTTTGTGGTTATAGGTGTCATCTGGCTAATTATGGCATGTTGCTGTAACTAAAACCCAATTCTTGTATTTTACCACCGACATCACACACTTATTTATAACCTTCAAGGAACATGTCCAACACCTCATGCATCTTACCATATCTAATCAGTACCATACAGGGCTTGAGTGCTTATTTACACGGAGGGCAGGAATTACAGCCTTTCTCTACATTACACTAAGAGGACTGCCCAAGAGATCCTTTGAAAACAAATCATACCAGCTTTGTGTTTTGAATTTTAGAACTAGATATTGTTCCAATAGATGACAGTATAAGGCACCATAATAAAGTAAAAATAGCTCAGGATTAAGAATCAGAAGATATCTGAGGAAGGTTGAAATAGAAGATAGATGATGCCTAGTATCAGAAGGCCAAAGAACAGAGCACCTGTCTAAGTCCGTTCATGTTGCCATAACAAGATATAAAAGACTGGGTGGATTATAATTGGAAACTTATTTATCGCAATTCTGGAGGCTGGAAATCTGAGAGCACAGTACCAGTATGGCCAAGAGAGGGCCCTCTTTTGGGTGGCAGACTTCTGAGCTTCTGAGTTGTATCTTCACATTGAAGAAAGGGTAGGGGAATCCTCTTTGGTCTCTTTTCTAGGAACACTAATCCCATCATGAGGTCTCTACTCTTATGACCTAAGCACCTCTCAAAGGCCCCACCCTTAATACTATTACACCAGGCATTAGGATTTCAACATATGAATTTTGGGGGACACAAACATTCAGACCATAGTGGCACCCATTGTTAAGTACTTGTGTTCATTTGACACTATATTCAATTATAAACTTTAAGCAATTTATGGACAGCCTTGTTTAGTCACTAAGTCAGGTCTGACTCTTTTGAGACCCAATGGACTGTAGCCCCCAAGCTCATCTGTGCATGGAATTTCAACTTCTGAGGCAAGAATACTGGAGTGGGTTGCCATTTCATTCTCTAGGTGCTCTTCTGGACTCAGGGAATGAACCTGCATCTCCTGCTTGGCAGGTGGATTCTTTACCACTGAGAACCAGGGGAAACAAGGACAGTCTTATATCCATTTTATTTACTTTCTATACCAATGCTCATCACAGTACCTGCCACTCTTAGTAGTCCAACAAATGTTTTTAGAATGGATGAATGAATGACAGATAGGTACTCCTTTTAATCTTATTTCAGATTGAGAAATTAGGTTTTAAAATGTTAGCTGTTGTGTATAAATTCACACCTCCTTGTGTAGAAAAGCCTAAAATCCAATTAGAAGTGATCTCTTTGATTCCAAAGCATATCCTCTTCACTACACCATGGGTTTTTAGTCAACCAATAGATAATTACTTAGATGTGCCCCCATTTGGGTAAAATTTGGAAGAATGGGATTGCAATGTAAGGAGTAGCATTCATCTTAGATATGCTTACAAAGGATAATTGAAACATCTTTGTGGAGAACTGTAGTGGGCAAATGTGGAAGAAGAGAGTCCCTCTGAGGCACTGGCTGATGGACTTCCACACTAGTGGTAAAGAGCTTGCCTGCCAGTGCAGGAGACATGAGAATGGCACTCAATCCCTGGGTCAGGGAGATCCGTTTGCAGGAGGAAATGGCAGCCCACTCCAGTATTCTTGCCTGGAGAATCCCATGGACAGAGGAGCCTGGCGGGCTACAGTCCATGGGGTCACAAAGAGTTGAACATGACTGAAGAGAGTTAGCAGGCACATGTAGAGAAGAAGGAAAGAGAAAACTGGGCATTATCTTAGGCTTTCGTTTCAGATACTGAGTGGATAAAGGTACCATTCTCTGAGCTGTAAAAGTCTGAAGGGAGAATGGTTCTGCAGGGTAGAGAATCGAGAGTTTTGTTTTGAACATGTTATCATTGATATGTGTAATAAATAAGCAGGTAGAAATGTGGAATTGGCTGCTGGATAGATGAGGCTAGAATTCTGGGAAGAGGTGAAGGTAGAAGACAGACATTTAGGAGACTTTGATAGCAGGGAAGCAGAGCTGGTATTTAAACACTAGGCCACTCACTGTAAAGGTCCCTTCAAAAAAGCATGGTACACAGTAGTTAGACAACCATATCACACTTGACAAGAACACTCATTATACCTCAGCGTGGCTGGGTCTGATGATTGAGGCCCAGTTTTGGCAGAAAGGTTGCAAGTAAAAATGGTCTTTACTGAGAATTCCCTCAGGCACAATATTAAATATGAAAAACCAAGTAGACGTAGCTGTAGACTTAGGCAGAGAGTAGATGCGATCACTACAAGGTTTAGAGAAATTACAACGAGCCTTTGGGTTAGTCAAAGCATAATAATGATATCAAAAGTTCAGCTATGCGCAGTCTGGATATGATGACTGACTTCTTTCTTTCTCTTTCTCTCTCTCTATCTCTTTTTTTTCCATCCCAGGAAAGAAAACAAACATCAGTACCCCACACCCTGGAGCTTGGATGCACTGAATTTTCGGGACCCCATTCGGTTGCCGCTAGAGAACTGACTGTATGATATTGCAACGATTCATTCAGTGTCTGCCTTCTTTGCATAGGCTGGGATCCTTTGAAGATGGGAATAAACCCTTTCTTAACCATATCTCCAGCCTCTCAAAATCTCTGGAGGATTATACTGAATTAATCATTGTGCACTGAGGAATTCAGTGAGTGCTTAAGAAGGTTAATCTTCCAAATATCTAACAGAAAACTTCTGACACAAAATAAAAACAATTATTCTATGAAATTTTGTTTCTGTGAACAGCAATGAGCCCTCATACTGCTGCTGCTGCTGCTGCCAAGTCGCTTCAGTCATGTCCAACTCTGTGCGACCCCATGGATGGCAGCTCACCAGGCTCCTCAGCCCCTGGGATTCTCCAGGCAAGAATACTGGAGTGGGCTGCCATTTCCTTCTCCACTGGTGACTTATAAAACATACGGATTTTCCTGCCACCAGTTTTTGCTTCAGTCCTCTCTCTTTAAGGGCAAAGAATTATATATATACAATACATGATCATAGTGCTTAATTTCTTCAAACATGTTTCCATGGAGCCCTGCCCTGAGGCTAGCCCCTTGAACAAGTCAACCACTAATGGTAACTAAATCTAACCATTCTCTTGATTTCTTCGTTTAGAACTCAAGAGCAGAAGAATACATTCTTTGTCCCAGATCCAGGGTTCATCTTATTTTATCCCCTCTGTGATTGATTTATTCATTCAGAAGAAGCACTCAATGAATTAAGGTAATTTACTAGAGATATAAATAACTGGGGGTGAAGTGTTTATACCTCTAAAATATTTTTCAACAAATAATTTCAAAAATTGTAAGAAAAAATGTCAGAAGACTCTGTCTCAACCTTTAGTTCATATAACATGATATTTTTAATTTAGGCAATGCATAAGTATATGTTTTTACTGTACACTTATTAATTTTTGTGCCCATTCCCCCAATCAAATTGGAACTTCTGTCCAAAGAGCTATCTGACCTCTACAATAGACATGTACTCTTGTATACTCAGAGCCTAGCACAAGGCAAGACACTTAAAATGTGTTCAATAAATATCTGTTGAATGCATGAATTACCTCCAGCATTTATATCAATCTTACAAGTTGGAGAGTACTACCTTTTTTTTTAAGGGGGAAAAAAAGTTTCAGAGATGTGACATCTCTAAAGTAAAGGAGCTGAGATATGATTTTAAATCCTGCCTTTTTTATTTTAAATCCTGCCATTTTTAAGGAACAAAATAGTGCCATTTGCAGAAATATGGATGGACCTATTATAGGTCATACAGAGTGGAATATATCAGAAAGAGAAAAGCAAATATCATATAACATCATGCTTCCCTGGTGGCTCAGAGGTTAAAGCATCTGCCTGCAATGCAGGAGACCTAGGTTTGATCCCTGGGTTGGGAAGATCCCCTGGAGAAGGAAATGGCAACCCACTCCAGTATTCTTGCCTGGAGAATCCCATGGACAGAGGAGCCTGGTGGGCTATACCTACCACGGGGTCACAAAGAGTTGGACACGACTGAGCGACTTCACTTTTTTTTTTTTAATGTAGAATCTAGAAAAAATCTTGAAATGGACTTATTTGCAAAACAGAAATAGGGTCACAGACTTAGAGAACAAACATATGGACACAAAGGAAGGAAGGAGAGGAGGATGACTTGGGAGATTGGGATTGACACATGCATACTACTATGTGTAAAATAGATAACTAGTGAGAACCTAATAATAGTACAGTACTCTGGACTCTACTCAGTGCTCTGTGGTGACTTAAATGGGAAGGAAATCTAAAAAAGAGTCAGTATATGTATACTTACAGCTGATTCACTTTGCCATACACCAAAAAAAAAACCTAACACAACATTGAACAGCAACTATCCTCCAATAAAAATTAACTTAAACAAATTCTGCCTTTTGTAAAATGCCAGTGTACTGGTTAACCATATTATACCACTCTCATTGTCAAAACTTGGTGAAACTCAGTGATTGCAAATTTCTCTACCTCTGGCTGGTTTTCTACAATAGCCATATAGACTCTTTTTTTTTTTTTAAAGCAAGCTTACTCTTTCAGTTGCAAGACTCAGAGTGGAGAGGAAACTCAGGCAATAGGTTGATGGTGGGAGACTCAAAAGAGAAAATTTAAAACAAGAAAGATTGAAAGAAAAATAGGACACAGTGAGAATATGTATTGTAAATGGCTATGGATACCTAACTAGCAGTAGGATATGTGATTTCCTGACATTTATGGCCAGTTTTTGTTGATCCCTGGTGGCTCAGATGGTAAAGAATCTGCCGCAATGCAGGAGACCTGGGTTCAATCCCTGGGTCAGGAAGATCCCTGGAGAAGGGAATGGCAATCCATTCCAGTATTCTTGCCTGGAAAATCCCGTGGACAGAGAACTATAGTTCATGGTGGGCTAAAGTGCACGTGGTCTCAAAGAGTTGAATACGACTGAGTGACTAACACTTTGTTGATGTTCAGAGAAGTCTCTAAAAAAGAGATTCTGTAACCAAAACCAAACATTTTTGTTACAGACAAGAATGATTTTTAGAAAGAGAATATTAAATATTATAATGTATTTCTAATGGAAGTCTGTCAGAAAAACAAAATTAGCAGATATGTCTTCCATTCAATTTTGTCAAGACTATTGGTATAGATATGCCATGATCAACAGAAGTCTAAAGTGAAAGCTTTCTCAAATATGTACTCTGAAATATATACTGTTTACTTTGTGATTTTAGAGACGTTCTTTTTGGTGCCTTCATTCTTACATTAGGGAAAGCAAGTCAAGATATAAAGAAATCTGCTGAATATGAACAAACCGTACTAGAGAAATTAGGTCTATGCCTATTAAGAACCTAAACCTTTGATAAATTGAAGGCAAACTGTATATGGGCAAAGTAATGTGATAATGCAAAGGAAAGGGGATTTTTCTGAAAAGAACAGACCAACTCTGCCTTGGAATGGTGTAAAGTTCAGATGCAGATGGTACATTTTGTTTTTATTTATTCTCAGCAGATAGGTTAGCTTATTTGTTCAAAATAATTAAGAAACAGTATCTCTGGCTAAAAGGTGATATGTCACCATTTAAACACATTTAGGTTTTATGGTTTTTGGGGTCTAAAATTCTTTGATCTTGTGATTCGGTGGAAAACTGTTCCGAGTTCAAAACGAAAATCAAATCTGGTGGTTGAGTTAAAACAAAATGCAATAAAATGACTAATGGCACTTCTATTCTCCTTTTCTCTGCTCTGGCCACAAACATCGAGGCCTTATTTTATCATGGATGGTGTGGGCAGAAGTGTGGGTCTGAATGTGAGCATTTATGGAAGTAAGATTGAAAAAGATGAATATCACTCGCTACATAGGAGACATAAGCACATCATAGAAACACATTCACACCCACAGATGATATCCCTGACAAGATGGGTCCCCGAAACTAAATTGGATCAGGAAGCAAATTCGGACAGGAACAGTAAAAGAAATAATTCTGAGAGCCTGGACATTTAAAATAAAATTTATCTTTGTGGATATGAATATTTAGCAACTTTTATATGAATCTAAGGGGCAGAGGGTCCTTGACTGCTTCAAATTCACTGCCAGTGATGAAAGATAGACTTTTTCTTAGTAATAAAGAAGTGATGTAAAGCCTTTTGCATTACCTGTAGACATAGCTAATAAATGAATACAAGTCCTTATTAAAGAAGGATTAAAAAATACACAGGGCTTCCCTGATGGCTCAGCTGGTAAAGAAGCCACTTGTAATGCAGAAGATGCACATTTGATCCCTAGGCTAGGAAGATCCCCTGGAGAAGGAAATGGCAACTTGCTCCAGTATTCTTGACTAAAATATCCCATGGACAGAGGAGCCAGGTGGGCTGCAGTCCAAAGGGTTGCAAAGAGTCAGACACAATTGAGCGACTAAGTAAGCAATCAAAAAGCACACAAGTAAGGAGACCAATTGGTTACTTTTGTGAGAAACCAGGAGGTAGTTGATGGCAGCCTGCCTGGAGGAGTGTCATTATGGATAAAAATGAAAAGTTGGACTCAAGATACAGTGAGGACATCACAGAACACTGAGAGCGGTGGGATGGGGCGGGGGAGGGTGACTCAAGAAGGAGGGGATACATGTATCCATATAGCTGAATCATTTTGTTGCACAATAGAAACTAGCACATTTATAAAGCAACTATACTGCGCTAAAGGGGATTCCCAGGTGGCGCTAGTGGTAATGAAGTTGTCTGCCAATGCAGGAGGCATAAAAGATGCAGGTTCATTGCCATGGCAACCCACTCCGGTATTCTTGCCTGGAGAATCCTATGGACAGAGGAGCCTGGCAGGCTACAGTCTATAGGGTTGCAAAGAGCCGGATATGACTAAAGTGACTTAGCATGCACGCACACACTTTGTATATGTCAATGTTACTCTCTCAATTAGTCCCACCTTCTCCTTGCTATAGGAGAAGAATCTTCCTTCATAGGGTGGAAGATGGGATTAAATTATCTCTAAATCCAGATATAATTTTCTAGTGGCCATACTCCAATTTCTTTACATATTTATTAAGTGTAAGACAACATGGGAAAAGCTCTCCATAAATTATTTTCCATGAGGTAAACATTATTATTATCTTCATTCTATACTCAAGGAAACTGAGGCACAAGTCAGCAAGAAAAAGTGTCCAAATTGCTGCATAGCGCTTATATCTTGGAGCCAGAATCTCTACTGAATTTTCATTATCAGAGAGGTTCTCAGCCTCAATACTATTAACATGTTGATTCAAAATGTTCTTTGCTGTGGGGCTGCCCACAGGATATTTAACAGCATCCCTGACCTCTGTCAGTAACACCTGCTTCCCTAAACTGTGACAACTAAAATGCTCTGTGCTGTGCTTAGTCGCTCAGTGGTGTCTGGCTCTTTGTGACCCCATGGACTGCAGCCTGCCAGGCTCCTCTGTCCGTGGGATTCTCCAAGCAAGAATACTGGAATGGGTTGCCATTTCCTTCTCCAGGGGATCTTCCTGACCCAGGGATCGAACCCAGGCCTCCTGCATTGCAGGCATATTCTTTACCATCAGAGCCACCAGGGAAGACCTGGGGTCAGTTGAGACAGACTAGCTTTCTATTGCGCCCAAATCCAGTGCTGTCTGATACCTGGCTCTTTGTCCCCTCTGAACCCCATGCTCTTCATGTAATTTCCTTCTCCTTCTGACTATACATTTCTTTCAGGGATATAAGAAGCCTGCACTGTTTCTATAATTTGGAAAACTTTTAACTTGTTATTCAAAAAAGCATAAATCTCTCCATAGCATAGAGAAATGAGTTCAACAAGGAAAATACTCCATAGATTATTGCTCTTACCATCAGTGTTGATATCATTACTGACGAGTGTGATGGTGGAACTCAGGGTAGAACTCTGAGGAACCCAGAGGAAGAGGTATTTCAAAAGCCATGAGAAGAAGTGCTGGGAGGTATGGAGGAGTCTGAGCAGAGTTGAGAGTATGACCATGTAGTTGGGTAAGTTAAGGTGTGAAGAAAATGAGATCTTGCAAACAAGTTGAACTATTGGATAAATCTACTCACATGAGTATGAAAATCACCAGAGGAAGGAAAACAACTGTAGGCATGGAGAAAAAATTCCTGATACAGGTGCTAAAACATTTCATAAGAGAATACCCAAGAGTTCTGTATTTGAGGTATCAAGTAACAGATGGTGTAGCCCAATTGTGTCTTTTTCAAAGGATATTTGTAACAGAAAAGAGGGTAAACAATTGAGAAATGCCCATGAAGAACAAGGAAGATACCTTCTCCACAAACATACCCACAAATTACGTGGGAGGCAAGACTGACTCTGACTTATTAAGCTTGACAGGAATCAATATCCTCAGGTTTAGGTTATAGAGAATTTGCTAATGACAGAGTACAAATTCTTGAGAATATTATGGAAAGATTTGGAGAATCGGGGGCAGTGTGAGACAAGTCAGATTAGGGAAAGTACACTTTACTGGGCTAAGGACCAGGTAATGAGGTGTGGGTTTGTCTTAAATTAGTCCACATATTCGATGACATTCCAATTTTTCAGTAGCGTTTCACCCCCCTCCACCACAGATCTTGACAAAATGTTACTTAAAATTTGTACAGAAGAATAGTTGTTTAAGAATAGCTAAGGAAATTCTTTCAAAAAACAAAGATGTTATATTTACCCTAGCAGATATAAGGACTTATTTTTAAGCCACATTAATTAACACAGTGTAGGACTGATCAACAGGATGAAGCATACAGCCCAGGGACACACCCTGGCAAATAAGGAAATTGCTGATGTACAAATTAATGGGAAGATGGGCTTTTCAAAAATAGAGTGAGGACGGTGAGCATTCCCTATTTGGAAAAAAAAAACCCTCAAACTCATGCCATATTAAAAATACATTCCAGGTAATTTGGAAATTGAAGATGCAAATGCTAGTTCAGTTTGAAAAAAAGTGTGTGTAAAACATGTGTTTGAGTGTGTGTATATATATTTTACTGTTGGGAAATAATTCTTAAGTAAGATACAATATCTTGACTTTTCAATAATGTCATGATTTTCTGATCAACCAGAACCCTGGGTCCTTGCCAAAGAAATAGCTGATATGATAAGAGAGTGGCATCAAAGATCTTCCTAGTTTCTTTTAACTAGTGGATATATTCCACTTCATTCAGCAATTACTGTGACAGCCACAAGTTGGGATCCTTAGTTGCTGAAGTACTATAGCAAGTGAAATTTATTTTCAGATTCTTGCAAGAGTTTGAGTGTCATGGTTTTTAGTGTTGGGAGCTTTTGAGTTTTTATCTCATTATGTTTCATTGGAATGATTTTAGGAAAAGATATAGAATATGCCAAGGTCTCATATATTATTTTAGCACAGGAAGCTCCCTAAATGGAATGTCAGAATTATCTGAGAATACTCAGGTGAAGAAGAAGACTTTAGGTGGAATAAATGCATTTGTGACTTGTTCACCTGGAAAGGAGACAGTGGTGGAGGGGCTGACCCTCAAACAAGGTCTGTTATCTCTTTAGGTCTCAGCTAATTAAGAGACATTATTTCTTGCCTTACATAACACACAAGGTTGTTTGGGGTGTCAAAATCACTTTGGGAAAAAAATATCTTTAAACGTAGTTACTGTTTGCAAAATAAGCAGCGTGTTCAGTCGCTCAGTCACTTCTACCTCTTTGTGATCCCATGGACTGTAGCTCATTAGGCTCCTCTGTCAATGAGATTTCCCAGGCTAGAATGCTGGAGTGGGTTTCCATTTCCTCCTCCAGGGGATCTTCCACACACAGGAATCAAACCCGAGTCTCCTGCATCTCCTGCATTGGCAGGTGGATTCTTTACCATTGAGCCACCTGGGAAGCTCGAGCATCAGGCACAGGGTGAGATAGCAAGATGTACAAGACCTACCCAACCCTCACCAGTTGTCCAGTGGGAGGCCAGACCTGGAAAATGCTATCAGGCAGCATTAGGTGAAGTAAGAAACAGAAAGTAAGCAAATGAACAAGTCATTGGGATATGAAATCTGGAAGTTCCTTTTTAGACCACAACTGTTTGCCCAAAGCTGAAGAACAGCTTTGGTAAAAATGATAATGTTGCTAATGTGAGATTATGCTACTTATCTTGCTTTCTATTACATAATGGTGCTTATGTCAAGTAGCCAGCACATGAATACAATCTGCTGCTCTTTTCTGTATTCTAAAATATCAGAAGTCAGTTTCCCAGACAGATTACAAGACACATGTCTGTTATCTTTAGATGAATCACACGCCTATTCCAATACAGCAACTTACTAAGTCTCCGTGGAGAGAAGGATGCTGAGATGCCCACATCTAGATCTACTGTACCATTTTTTCCTTTTGAAATATTGCACTCCAAGAGACAATGATCCCACTTGATTGAAAACAGATTTGCCAATTTACAAGGCCAAAACAATAATTCTATAAAAAGCCTCAGTCATCCTATTCAAACCGCTGAAGTTGAAATGAAAATATCATGTCTGTGTACTTTGGGCATGTTTCTTACTCAGCAGTCAGTGTCTCACCCCTCTTCTACTTGGGCCAGAGGGACAATCTGTTCCCCACAGCCTGAGAAATCTTTTTGTCATTTCACAAATTTGCAAAAAAAAGAAAAAAGACACCAAGTGCTTGGCTTGGTGAAAAAAGAGAGTTTGCTGAACATTTTCACACACTTTTCTCTCCTTGCATAAATTTTCAGTGTTGCACTCTTTCAGGGGTCTGAGAATTAGTCCAAGTATCTACTTGGGTGATGCCCCCGATGGCTTGGAACAACATTGTACAAACTTATCAGCCGACTGGCTTTGTTAAACACTGGCCATGGGCACACAGACACTTTGACAAACACAATAAGAGGAACGGAGATAAGCATCAACCATAGGATCTTCCTTAAGAAAGATTAACAATCACGATGGTAAGGTGTGATTTATAGTCAAGGAGCTATTTCAGCGGTAGTACCTGAAACAGTGTTGTGTAGACACATTATGCATATCATAAACTGAAACCAAATGAAGATAGATAATCTGACTTGAATTTCTTGTTGTTATTGTTGTTCAGCCGCTAAGTTGAGTCTGATTTTTTTTGACCCCATGGACTATAGCCCTCCAGGCTCCTCTGTCCATGGGGTTCTCCAGACAAGAACATCTGTCTATGGGGTTCTTCAGGCAAGAATACTAGAGTGGGTTGCCATTTCCTTCTCCAGGGTTTTTCCTGGACCAAGGATGGAACCCATGTCTTCTGCATTGGCAGGTGGATTCTTTACAGTGAGCCACCATGGAAGCCCCCTTGCTTGAATTATGAAACTAATATAGAATCAGATCATTTTAACTCCAATTCCCATCCCCATATGGAAAATGGGAAAACTGAGGCTTTGAGATGTCTAGAGCCTTGTCCATGACCAATTGTCCAGTTTGAAGAAAAGAATCTAGTTTCCTTCCCAGACCTTTATTTTTCTTTAGCTGTCTGAATCTTATTTTCATCACGACAAACAAACTTTTAAAACCTATATGCCTGATTCACTTCTCTTCTTTTTCTTTAAATTTATTTGATCTCCTGCAGCCCATATTTTCTGTGCAAATTGCGTGGTAACTAATCATGTCCTGCTTTTGGCACCTTTTCTATTATTGCCTTGATGTTGTACAATAACTCTTTAAGTCTTAATTTTTACCTACCCTGTGAAAATAGAAATTATGTCTTTCTTTTCATTTATTCTATAGGATCCTGCTAGTTGCCTGGCACACAGTATATATTCAAAAGTATGTATTGCTGAAAAGTTCTTTTTCTATTATTTCATGCTGAAATGTACGTACTCAGAGTTCACAATGGACCTTGGAGATGGAGTTACAGAGGAGAAAACTGGGAGACATTGCAGAAGTGAATGCCTGCCTGCACTCCCACCCCAGTGGGTAGCAGATGAGGATGGAAATCTGTCTTCCCATTATCAATGCTATGCTCTTTCTGCTATTTTCAATTGTACCAGCTACAGAATAACCCACTAAAGGTGCAGAACGCTCAGCAATAGTACTTGAAACAGTGTTGTGTAGACACATTGTGCATATCATAAACTGAAACCAAATGAAGATAGGTAATCTAGCTTGAATTTCTTGTTGTTATTGGAGAATGCTCACAATTCTTCAAACTCATTCTCTTATTAAATAAACACATGAGAGATGTTTGACCAATGAACTTGTCATCAGGAATCCAGCTCTGACAACACCCATCATGAAGCTAAAGGAAGTCGTCCTTGTCCCAAAACACATCCTGGTGTCTGGGGCTGATCCCCAGGGCGGTCTGAATGCTGAGAGAGGACTGATGAGCTCAGCCACGGGTTCATTAGAGAATCATGGTCTGGCAAGGCCTTCATTCTCTTCTTCATGACTCTGGCCCTCATCATTGCCATAACCAATAGAGGCAAGAAGAGGCAGAAGAGGCAGAGCTGCGGAGCCGGCAGCCAGTGGACCATATGGAAATGTTTGAGGATTAGGAACAGTGCCACATGTGCTCAGCTCATTCTGGATGAGGAATTTCTGCCCCTGCAGTGAGGAGGAAATTATTTGCAGTGACTCACATGGGAGGAAGCAAGCAGGGCCTGAGTCAAACCAGCCCCAACTCCATCACTTTCTGGAAGTAGCTTGTTGTGATCACAAATGACTGATTAGCCATGGAGCAAGTACCACGTACCATTGTTATAATAAAGCAATTTTGGATGAATGGGAGAGAAGGAAAATCCTCTCTAGTCAATAAACAACAGAACACCTTCTTCCCCATCATATTTGACCACCTACTATGAGCTAGTGCTGTGCATATTTAACACTCTTAATTCTTCCCCTAACCCAGTGAGGTCAGCATTATCCTCAAGTTACAGATGAGAGAACTGAGGCTCATTCAGATAAGAATCTACATGGAAGATTAAAAACAAGTAGCAAGAGCAGGATTTGAATTCAGGTCTGTCTCTCTGGTTCAAAGCTCATGGTCTTTCCATTATGAAGACAATGCTAATATTAGTCAGTGTTCAAAGAGAGACACAGAAGCACTAGGTATTATAAATCTATATATAATTAGGGATATGTCACAGGGATTTGACCTTGCCCAACCATGCAGCTGGTGGAATAATGTCTGTAAGGCTGTTGTCTTTGCATTTAATGCCAGACCCTGAAGCCCACAAGGCAGGCAGTAGAGAAGGAAAGTTAAATCAAATTGAAAAGCAAGCCATAACCCCAAACACAAGTTGGAACTCAGAAAAGATGGGCTGAAATCCATGTCGGTTCTCACTGCCTCTGACCTTGATGGTGTGGGTGTCTTGAAGAAAGTGACTGGCACTTTGCATCAACAGGACAGAACACACACACACCTGGCCCAGAAAATGGATAAGCTTGGGAAGGAACTGGAGGAAGCGGGGTTAGTTGATAATCCACTATTGCCTCCTGCTGACAAAGTGAGCTGGCAGATAAGGGCCATCCTGTGTAATCTATAATACTTAAGGGTACTGTCACCCTTCAAATTTTGCATAAGAATCTCTATGAGTCCACACTAACCAGAGACATTCTGGAAAAAGAAAAAAAAGTTCTGGGAAGCCTAGTTTAGCCTCACCAGGTTAGCACATTACAAAGCCCCATAGTGTTTTTGTGGTGACAGGGCTTTGGTGATTGAGTGAGTGAGTAAAAGTCGTTCAGTCATGTCTGACTCTTTGCGACCCCTTGGACTGTAGTCCATGGAGTTCTCCAGGCCAGAATACTGGAGTGGGTAGCTGTTCCTTCTCCAGGGGATCTTCCCAAACCAGGGATCGCCCCAGGTGGCCCACATTGCAGGTGGATTCTTTACCAGCTGAGCCACAAGGGAAGCCCAGTCTGGTCTCCACGGGGCTCCAGACTTGTCCTAAATATTTTAACCAGACCACATTGTAATCCAATAAACTTGACCTCCTGGTAGCTCTTCTTGGTTCCTAAAATAGGTCCTGAGTCCCTTTATTTTGTGTTACAACCTGTTTCTTTGCTCCCTGACCCTGTTTCCAGTGTCCCTGGCTCCTGTCTACTGCCTAGAATGTTGCACTTAAGATGTCCAATTGCTCCTCTGTACTGATCTGGTTTCTTCTACGACACCTCTATCTGCTCTCCCCTCCTGGATGACAGCTGCTTTGGGTTGTTATTATTACTGTTGTTACTGTTATTTTTATTGTTAGAGGGCTTTCATTCCCAGGAGACATTTATGACCAACTTTGTATTAGGCCGTTCACTTTCTCTTCTCATTTCCCCAAACAGAGAAGCCCTACAAGAAGCAGAATGTAATGCCACTCCAGGGGAGCAATTTGTACAGAGGAGTAGAAATCCCACTTGTACCTCCCAGAGGAACGAGCTTCAGATATGGCTTTTATAAACAGACCCTTGGATCTCAGTTGAGGGGATTTGAAAAGTCAAACATGCTGGGGCCATGACTATAAAAGTAAAATTACAAGGCTCAGGAACCTTTCCAGAGACAAGCTTATTTCAAACACTGCTATCTCGTAGGTGTTATTCTTAGCAGAACACGGGCTCGTGTTGGCTTTCATTTCAACATCCAGCTGGGGCGAGAGTTACGCAGTAGCTTCATTAGGCGGCTGAGGAGTTCATTATAACAGAATCCCGGATTTTCCTGGAGTCTTATCATGGCCTGTGAACCCATCTCCTTCCTCTCCCTAAAGAGCTCTCATGCGTTTCATTGGGAATTTGTTTATTCAGTCAGTAAAATTGGTGCTTATACTGTGCCAGGTACTGTGCTGGGTCCGGAAAATACAAGGACAGATAAGACAGAGCCCCTACTCTCAAGGACTTAGAAAGAAGATAGAAGGGAAGAAAACACACTTAACAATGTGCTGGGAGTGCTGTAGCAGATGTCTGGCCAATGGAGCCATGGGAACCAAAACAGGGAAAGCTCAGTTCACCGGGGGTGAAGATGGGGGTAATTAAACCTTCATCGACAAGGTGGATATATGTGGCAAAAATCATCACAATATTGTAAAGTAATTATCCTCCAATTAAAATAAATAAATTAATTGAGAAATAAATAAACAATGAATGATTTTTTAATGCTATCTTGCTTTATTTCTTTTTTGAGTGGTTTTAAAATTGAAGTACAGTTGATTTACAAAACTGTGTTACTTTCAGGTATACAGCAGAGTGATTCAGTTATACACAAATATGGTGGTGGTGGTGTAGTCGCTAAATCGTGTCTGACTCTTGTGACCCCATGGACTGTAGCCTGCCAGGTTCCTCTGTCCATGGGATTTCCCAGGCAACAATACTGGAGTGGGGTGCCATTTCCTTATCCTTATGTGAATATAGCAAATGCTGAATGTTTGACAACCTTATTGAATCAGACATATCTCATCCTTCAAGGCTTTTTGATTAGTAATTTGTGGTCTTGTCCTCCTTCTCATTAGCCATTCCTCCTTATCCTCTACTATTCTTCTATCTGACCTTAAAAAGAGTATTTGAAGGCAGTGCAGCAAAATGCTTGTGTTTAAATCCCAGCTCTGCCATTGACTCTTGTGTCACTATAAGAAAGTATTTTAACCATTTTGTGTCTTATTTCCTCACACGAAAATGGGGATCATAATAGCACTCACCTCCCTGATAGCTCAGCTAGCAAAGAATCCGCCTGCAATGCAAGAGACCCCAGTTTGATTCCTGGGTTGGAAAGATCCCCTGGAGAAGGGAAAGGCTACCCACTCCAGTATTCTGGCCTGGAGAATTCCACGTCATAAAGAGTTAGACATGTCTGAGTGACTTTCACTTTACAGGGTTATTGAAAGGATGAATGGGATGTCAATGGAAAACAGAATATTGTTGGCAGTCTGGTCAGCACCACAGGAATGTTTACCATTAATAAGACATTTCCTTTTAAAACTGACATGAAGCCAAGTGCAACGTTCTAGAATTGAACGTTCTACCATCCTTTCATTTCCAAGATTGGAAGATCTCCCAGAGGCACTGTGACTTTGGACAAGTCACTTAATTTGGGGGCCTCTGTTCACCCATCTGCATAAAGTTAAAACGTAAAGGATGTCTACTATGTGTCAAACATCTTTTAAACTCTTCATAAACATCATCTCATTTTATCTTCACAATAGCTCAGTGAGGTACAGTCTGTCATTTTATTTGCAAATAAAGAAAATGGTATACAAATGCTTGCCTCCAGAGGTCATGAGCTCAACCCCTCAACTAGACAGAAGGAGAGAGCTACACTTGGCCTTCACTCTCATCCTACTTGGGGGGCTCTGAGTACAATGATTTATATTTATCATCTCATTCAGTTCTCAGAATAACACCCTCCTTTATGACAGTATCATTTTTGTCCCACTTTATAGATATGCAAAGTAAGAGAGGACCAGTAGCCTAGTAAGAACCTACTGAATATCACAGGGAAATCTACCCAGTGCTCTGTAGTGACCTAAAGGGGAAAGAAACCCAAAAAAAGAGACAGAGATGTCTGCATATGGCTGATTCACTTTGCTGTACGGTGGAAAGTAAGACAACGTTGTAAAGCAACTATACTGCAATAAATTTTTTTAAGTAAAATAAAGAGAGGATAAACATCGTGCTCTGTGTAACAGTTACTAACTGGAAGAACCCTACTTGACCCAGGTCTATCTGAGCCCGGCACTTGTGTCTTTACCCGTTGAGTTAGTTATGCTATTTCTCTCTACATGGGAATGAGGTGAGAGGATGATCACATACACACACATCTACAAATGATTCTACAAATAATTCCAGGAGATTTATACTCTTCTAAAGGTTGTTCACATAAGTATAAAAGGCATCACAACATGCTTTCATCTGCACTGTTATGTAACTCTACTCAGGAACATTCATTAAGCTTTACTCTGTTGACCTGGATGAGAAAGTAGACTTTTTCAAAGTTCACCCACTTAAGAGATGCTGACATTATCCTTAATCCACCCCATTATCCTTAGTCCTTCTGAATGTTGCTGGTTCTCAGGTCATCTCTCCAGGATCTGAGTCCTTGGACTCTGCAAGTTCTAAGTTCCTCTTGGTCTAAATTTCTGTCTCTCTCGCTAGTTGTTGTTCAGTTGCTGAGTCATGTCCCACTCTTTGTGACTCCACGAACTGCAGCACATCAGCCTTCCCTGTCCTTCACAGTCTCCCAGAGCTTGCTCAAACTCATATCCATTGAGCCAGTGATACCAACCAACCATCTCATCCTCTGTCATCCCCTCCTCCTGTCCTCAATCTTTCCCTGCATCACCTTCCAAATCTAATTTAGTGATTTCCCACCATTGCTCTTTCATTTTTTGATACACTTAGAAGACTTTCCTATATACTTCATCCCTTCATCAGGGATTAGCAGACTGTAGCCCATAGGCCAAAGCTGCCTGCTTGCAGTTGTATTGGAACACAGCCACACTCATTTATGTATTGTGTAATACCACCATGGCAGAGGACCTGTGACACAAGACTGTGTGGTCCACAAAGCTTAAAATATTTACCATCTGGCCCTTTACAGAACAGGGCTTCCCAGGTGGCTCAGTGGTAAAGAATTGGCCTGCCAATGTAGGAGACACAAGAGGCCTGTGTTCAATCCTTGAGTCAGGAAGATTCCCTGGAAGAGGAAATGGCAACCCACTCCAGTACTCGTGCTTGGAAAACTTGGACAGAGGAGCCTTGCGGTCACAGTCCATGGGGTCACAAAGAGCCGGACACGACTAGCAACTGAGCACACACCTTTCGGAAAGAGTTTGCTCCCCAACCCTGTCTTAGATTATAAGCATTCGGTGGCACAGAAATGTATCTTGCCTCACTTAGAATGGAATTTGGGAGGCAGTGTGGTAAAATGGTTAGGACCCAAAGATTAGAATTGGACTGCTTTGAATAAAAACCATAAAACAATGCTTTGCCAGTTCTACCTGCTGTGCAGATGCAGAAACATCCCAGAGTTGAGTTTTTTTTTCATCTGAAAAGTGGGACTTGATGATGCAGTATGTGTGAAGTTAATGGAAATGATGGTGGCTGAGATAGTTATGTGCACTAGAGAAAAATATACATGGAGCCTAGTGCCTGAAAGGCCTCCCCTCTGTATTAGGTGTTATGATGATATTAGCCAAAACGTTCATTCAGAATTTTTCATAAGATGTTACAGAAAAACCGGAACGGAGTTTTTAGCCAATCCAATAATACTGAACCATTGCTGAAACAGGACTTGAATCCACTTCCTCTTCCCTATGACCTCCAGTGCCCTTTTTCAGACACTTTTCAGGCTTTTACCCCATCGATTTCTTGCTCCACCCCAATCCAATCCTCAGGGCAGTGAGTTTCATTCCTAAAGGGTAACTAGTTATTTTACTGTGGCTTGTGTGTGTGTTAAGTCGCTTCAGTCATGTCCAACTCTTTGCAACCTCATGGCCTATAGCCCACTAGGTTCCTCTGCCCATGAGATTCTCCAGGCAAGAATTATGAGAGTGGGTTTCCATGCCCTTCTCCAGTGGGTCTTCCCTACCCAGGGATCTTCTGCATTGGCAGGAGGATTCTTAACCACTGAACCATCCTTTAATAGCTCTCCATCACCTAGAACAGCTTGCAAATTCTTCAGCGCCCATTTCTCAGATGCATAGAAAACTGTAGCTTGCTTCCCTTGATGTGATGCTTCTGCTCTCCTTTCTCCTAGAGACAACTCCGACTCAAGCTGTACAAAGTACTCCCCACTTAAAGATCCTACCTCTGTCCTGGAGTACATTCACCTTCTCTGCCTGAAGTGGCCTGATTACCTCCCCTTGTCTGCCTTTTGACCTCTTACCCCTTCTGGGTGGTTCCAGTATTGGTTATATATATTGAAGTAGTAGGAGATGGATACTTGAAATTCAGTTAGAACTAAGTTTACATACAGTTGGTGTTTAATAAATGCTTTTGAAATAAAATTTAAGAAGGAAAAAAAATCCATCCTAAAATTCAGGGATCCAGATATTCCCAGGAATCTCCTCCTAGGTGAAGACCAAAATCACTGTAGGTTTTTCTACTAAATTCTCATGATTATACCAAAGTGGGCACTGCCTTTCTTCCTTTCTGGGAATTCTTTCCAGGCCGGAACCCCTTCCCGCCCTCAAAGCCCTGCAGAATGCTGCTGCAGAATGCTGGGGGCGGGTAGCATGTTTGTTGCAGCAAAGACAAAGACTACATTGTTTATTGCCTGTTCTCAGAATAAGATGATGCAAGAAAAAGATGAGACAAGACTGGCCGATGAGCTGAGCGGATGGGCATCTGGACAAACGCAGGAGAATTATCATCTATTCTTGGACAATTAAAATCGAGGGGATGGGTCAAAAGGTGCAGAGAGCCCTGCCCTCTTATCTGAGTCTCGAACTTTCCTCTTCTCTTACTTATCAGAGAAAGGTCTGCACTTTAGAGCTAGTAAATCTGCTTGGCAGGTAATCGCTACCCATCCACCAGCTGCTGCCTTGGCAAAAGGCGCATCGCCATTTCCATGGCAACACAGAGGCAGGCAAATGGCGAGCAGGCCTGGCCCCTGGCCAAGGTAATCCGATGACGTCGCGCTTTGTTAATAGAAAGAGAAAAGCAGGCCGGAGCCGCTTGCCTCTGCCTTTGCCAGTACAGGCTGGACGAGAGCAGAGTGCAGGGCTCATTAACCCGCCTGACCAGCTGTTGGCTGCTGCCTGCCAAATCCGACAAGTGGCCCGGGCTTTCTCTCTCCCTAACCCTTGTCATCTTCCAGGGAGGCTGGGCCCTGGGGGAACAAGGGCCTTTTCTTGGTGATGTCATCCGGGTATTTGTAGAATTTCCTCTTTGTGGGAAAGTTCTCTGGCAGAATCTAAAGGGATCTAACTTCCCTCAGAAGACCCCTTGGCCTTTTGAATTTTGAAGAAAGATTTTTCTAGATGAGAAAGGAGTGTGGGGTTATGCAGGAAGCAGGTTGGTGAGGGGGATGGGTCACTGATATTTTAAGTCATGCCTAACCTTAAGCAGCTTTCAAGCAGGAACATTTAACATTGCAAAACCCCTCATCAGGAAAAATAAGGCAAAGACTATCTTCAGTGAGAAAAAATGGATTACCTTGGAAAAACTAGTTGTGAAGTAAAGGGAGCTAATATATTGAGTGCCTAGTACATGACATATGGCTTGTGTATACAAAATCCGTGCCAGGTGGGCGCTGTTATCACAATTGTACAGACGAGGAAACCAAATGTGTAAGGAGCTTGCCAAGGTCACACACTGACCTTGAAGCAAGGTGCTGTTCCATGGCTGAGCTGAGATTAAAGCCCAGATCAGTCCAAAGTGCATATCTTTTCTTTCAGTCCACACAACAGTGACCTCAGCTATTCTCAGTGTTATTGACATCTTGGAGAACATCTGGTTTCCGATGTTCTGAATACAAAAATAGGGCAAATGATTTCTTGGAATTCATCAATATGTGCCTAGTAAACACTTTACAAAGATAGACACCAATTTAGTTTTCCATGCCCTTTATTTAAGGTTTTAACTCCCTACATTAAGTGTCCATGTACTGGACATTCTATGTACGTTATCATTATTCTCCAAAGTAGGGATTCTGACCACACCTTATGGATGAAGCAACAAAGCCTTGGGTTGCCTACAGGGAAGTTTAAAAAAAAATGCATGATAACAGGGTTGATCAAACTGGGAAATCTGGGACATTGGTGGCTATATATGTCTGTAGCCTTGAAGTCTTAACAAGCAGGTACCTGGAGCAAAGCTAGGAGCGGAGGGCAGGGTTCCTGTGATTGAGAGGTGGAAATGCAACATAAGGAAGGGCTGGAAAAAATCTAAGGCAGGCTGACTTTTTACCCCAGGAGCACAATCTACATCCAGGGAACTGGTAGGTCTTATCTCTCTGAAACTGGCTAATTTTTTCTTCAGATAGAAATATAACACTTGCAAGAGGAAAGAAGTCAGAGCAAAATAGAGTTTATGGCTGAAAGAAAGTAGTAGTCTGGTGTTTTTCATGAGCCCTGGTGCTTTTCATGGTTGAAGTATTTGCAGCCAGAACCATGGTATAGCAGAGCCGAAGAATGGAAGGAAAAGATAAGCATTCATCATGACAATCATTCTATCTTCCTTTTTGCATTTAAAGCTGTGCTCTCTGTGACATACATATTATAATTCCCATATATGATTTTATTCCCATAAAATGCAGAAAATAGTTAACCAACTTAAGGAAGAAGTGAAATGAGAGGACACATTTTCTCATCCTTAGTCATTGTTCTCTCTGGCTTTCCGAGATCCACATATAGATCTCAATAGTTCAAGTTCAGGAATGTGGCCCAGTGAAATAGCATGAATTAATGTGGGCATAGGAGGTCAGAGGTCAAGGAAAACAGGGACCCAAGACAGGATGCTGAGCAGTAAAGTGGAAAAGCTAATTCCTTGTTTGGTTTAAGGTTAAGAATGGATTGAGGAAATTAGACAACACTGAGTCAGTCAGGAACAAGGCAAATTTAGTGTGGTAGGGATGACACACAAACCCATGAATGAGTGTGAAGTAGATATTAAAGATTCTTGTAATAGACTGGCAGCGGGCAAGAGAGGTGCTGTAGGGAGAAGAGCTGGAGCAGCAGCCTTTGCAACTTTGCAAAGCTGAAAGCCTTCTCAGCTTTGCAACTTTAACGCTTAAGCATTTCCCCAATGTCAGATTTTATGTACATAATATCACAGAATCCTCCCAGCAACCCACTGAAATAGGCATCATTATTTATCTCTCTATTTAAAGATAAGAAACTGAGGCAAAGGGAAGTGAGGTAACCTGCCTATGCTCCCTGCATTGGCTATCTTTTGCCGTTTAACTGATTACCTCCAAATGTACAGGATCAAAATAATACATACATGCTATCTTATATTTTCTTGAGTCAGGAAACAGGACATGGCATATCTGGGTTTTCTGCTTCACAGTTTCCCATAAGACAGCAATCAAAGTGTCCTCTATGAGTGGGTTTGACTGGGGAAGGATCTGTTTCTAGGTTGATTCACACAACTATTGGCAAAATTCAGCTTCCCACTGTCTAACACAAGCTGTTGGCTAGAGGTCAGCCTCATTTCTCCCACATGGCAACTTGCTTCTTCAAAGCCAGCAAGAAAGTGCTGAAAAGATGGAAATCACAATATTGTGTAACCTAATCACCAAAATGACAACTGTCCGGTGTTGCCGTATTCTTCTGGTTAGAAGCAAGTTATTCAAAGGGAGGGGATTACACACAGCTACAACTACCGGGAAGTGGGATTGTTCGGGAACATCTTAGTGGGGCTGCCTGTCCCCAACTCCCCAGCTAATAAGCAGCAAAGGTAATACTTGAAGCCAGATATTTTTTCTCCAGGGTCCATGCTCTTAGCCACCATTATCTTACAGCTACTCAGCCACGTGACCTAGTGCTAAATACTGTACTTTTGTGAATCTCCATTGTCCTTTTCTGTAGAACATCCAGTGATAATATTTGCATTTCAAGATTGCTCTTGGGATCATATATAATGCATATAAAATACCTAATACATTCGTGTTTCCTAATGTGTTGAAGGGCACTCAAATAAACTGAAATGGTGGTTAATATAGATATTGCTATTTAATCAGGATAATTCAGCCTAACTTGGAGGCTAAGGGGGCACTGCCATGCTCCCATTGTTACAGCACAAGATCTTTAACGACCTGTGCTGTGTCATCCTTGGTATCTGGATTTTCCTTCTACTAGAAGCCCCATTTAATTCTCAACATTTCCTCTCCTCCCACCACAGTGGGGTTAATATTCTTTTCATCATACAATTGCCTCTGGGACTGAGATAGACCATAGCCTGCAGGTGTGACTTATCAACGGACCATTGATAGAAAAACTCAAAGCACACCCTGGACTATTCCAGAAAACTCTTTCAAACTCATCTTCTTCCCCCCCCCCCTTTTTTTTTTTCCTCTTTGCCTTTCTTCCTTTCTTCTTACTGCCTCACAAAATTGTCGGTGGCTAATGCACATCCACGCCTGTCTTCTGATCAACTTTAAAGCTGTTTCCCTACAGCATGAGTGAAGCCCATGTCTTGTCCTGGACAAGATCCTGGATAAAACTGGGTAGAAGCTCTGTCAGTTACTACTGAACTGCAGCAATTGTGTTTCATTGTTTCTCTAGAGTAGAAACAATGTAAGGTGCAAGTTGCTCTTCACAATTTCTCTGTTGTGCCAGATATCCTTCAGTTCAGTTCAGTTACTCTTCAGTTCAGTTCAGTTCAGTCGCTCAGTTGTGTTTGACTCTTTGCGACCCCATGAATCGCAGCACACCAGGCCTCCCTGTCTATCACCGATTCCCGGAGTTCACTCAAACTCATGTCCATTGAGACGGCGATGCCATCCAGCCATCTCATCCTCTGTCGTCCCCTTTTCCTCCTGCCCCCAATCCCTCCCAGCATCAGAGTCTTTTCCAATGAGTCAACTCTTCCCATGAGGGGTCCAAAGTACTGGAGTTTCAGCTTTAGCATCAGTCCTTCCAAAGAACACCCAGGGCTGATCTCCTTTAGGATGGAATGGTTGGATCTTCTTGCAGTCCAAGGGACTCTCTGTTAAAGAGGGACAAAAGAAAATCTCTAGGCTATAGAGAATAGCATTCTATGAGTCTTACAAATCTAGACTAATTGATCTTACCTTTCTTGGAGTTCCCCTGTGGCTCAGCAGGGAAAGAATCTGCCTGCAATGTGAGAGACCTGGGTTCAATCCCTGGGTTGGGAAGATCCCCTGGAGAAAGTAAAGACTACTCACTCCAGTATTCTGGCCTGGAGAATTCCATGGACTGTGTAGTCCATGGGGTTAAAAGAGTGGGACACAACTGAGCAACTTTCACTTTCACTTTCACTTCCTATTCTTACTTTTATAGAACCAGTGCTGATTACTCTAGCCCACATTCTTGACATTGTTACAGAAACTCATCCCCAACACAAAGGATCCAAGTGACAACACCTGAGAAATACTATTTTTGGTCATTGCATTGGGAACTGGGATGGTGGAGTTAAAAAATGGAAGTCCTTTCTTGAAAGGGCTCCATTGACTATGTTTTAGCTTAATTTCTATCTCATGCTTCATAGTGGCAGGAGACCTGTATTCCAGTCCTGATTCTTTTTTTTTTTTTTTTTACAATATTGTATTGGTTTTGCCATATATTAAATTGAATCCACCACAGGTATACACGTGTTCCCCATTCTGAACCCTCCTCCCTCCTCCTTCCCGGTACCATCCCTCTGGGTCGTCCCAGTGCACCAGCCCCAAGCATCCAGTATCATGCATTGAACCTGGACTGGCGATTCGTTTCATATATGATATTATACATGTTCCACTATGCGGTTTCGAATAACCTCTTCCCTCACCAGTAATCAGTTCCGCAGCTATCATATGGAAAGCTTTAATCACGCTCTCTAAGTTTCCTGGGATTGAACAGTGAAACCACTTTTTTCTTTGCATCTGTCATTGAGTTTTCTGTGCAAAATGTAGCTCAAGGAAAATTCTTTGTGAATCTGCACTCCAAGCTATCCTAAATATGGCAAAGCAAATCCATTTCCTGTTAAGTTTCCTTGGAAGCACAAAAAAGCAGAGATTGTGAATTCTCAGCTAAGTACATTTTTCCCCCAGACTTACTTGAGGGAGGATGGGATGGGAACACTGTGTCAGACAAAATTAAAACGTACCACACAAGTGGAGCCCTCGGCTAATCCAAACAGAATGATGGGGGTGGATGGTCAAAGTCTGAACCATTTTAATGCAGGCATGAAGATAGGCCACACAGTTAGATCAGAATTTAAATAACTTCACTTCACATGTTGCATTTTAAAGCCCCACTCCCAAGCACTCAAAAAACTTCCAAATGTTTCATTTGGGGAAGCAGATGCCCCTGAATGAAGACTGTTCCTCTATTGTCTTCTCCTTTATCCCTTCCCCAGAGTTAACTGCTTATTCTCCAGGACTGAGAATTCTGGAAGATGAGGAGTCCTCTGAAAAGACGAGCTTCCCTGGTGGCCCAGCTAGTAAAGAACCCCGCTGAATGAGGGAGACCTGGGTTTGATCCCTGGGTTGGAAAGATCCCCTGGAGAAGGGAACAGCTACTCACTCTAGTATTCTGGCCTGGAGAATTCCAAGGGGGTCACAAAGAGTCAGACACGACTGAGTGACTTTCACTGAAAAGACAGTGTCTCGCCATTTTAGTTTGAATCTCCTGTGATATGGGCTTGGTAAGGGGCAAGTTCATGGGGTCATCTGAGACAGTGTCCCACGTATAGACCAGAAGATGCAGATGTTTGTCAGGTACTATGTGAGGCCTCACCTGATTGGCCAAAACTCATTGAGCATCTCCTCGATGCCAAGCACCGTCCCAGGTACCAGACATAAAGTGGTGAGCCAAACAGTGTAGTACCTACCTTCCTGGAGCTTGTTGCTGCTGTTGTTTAGTCCCTAAGGCTCTATGCGACTCCATGGAATATAGCCCGCCAGGCTTCTCTATCCATGGGATTTCACAGGCAAGAATACTGGAGTGGATTGCCATTTTCTTTTCCAAGGGTTCGTCTCGACTGAGGGATTGAACTTGCATCTCCTGCGTTGGCAGGTGAATTATATATCACTGAGCCACCAGGGAGACTTTGACTTACTGTCTTGTAAATGTAGCCAGAGGAAAATTGAAATTACTAGGGAGGAAAGTAAATTGGTACTAATTCGTTTGTCCAAGGGGTGAGGTGAGATCATAAGTGACCAAGGAGTTCAAAGGTTCAAAGTGAGAGGTGGGTGTGAGGTGGAATGTAATATAGGCAGAGCAAGCTATTCAGAACCAGGATATGGAAGAAGGTGAGAATGGAGGAGTCCTAGTGCTTAGGAGCAAGCTGAGTAGTAAAAATTAGATTATTTCATTTTAAAGAACTTTTTTAGATAGAAAAGTAAACAGCCAACAAAGACCCCCTTCTTGCTTTGTCTCTTATTGTGCCAAACCAAATGTTCTTAAAATTGTGTGTTTTAATATTTTCATTTGATGTATTCATATGTATACTCCCTTCTTTCTTTTCCTTAGCTACTGCTTCACAGTATGCTCCATATACATAGCTCAAATGAAGGCCAAAATACTTGTTTAGTGCCCAAAATGTGTTCTAAGTGGACATATGACTATATTTTCACAGATAGTGTAGTCCTGCTGCTACTGCTGCTAAGTCGCTTCAGTCGTGTCTGACTCTGTGCAACCCCATAGACGGCAGGTCACCAGGCTCCCCCATCCCTGGGATTCTCCAGGCAAGAACACTGGAGTGTGTTGCCATTTCCTTCTCCAATGCATGAAAGTGAAAAATGAAAGTGAGATCTCTCAGTCATGTCCGACTCTTTGCGACCCCATGGACTGCAGCCCACCAGGCTCCTCCGCCCATGGGATTTTCCAGGCAAGAGTACTGGAGTGGGGTGCCATTGCCTTCTCTGTTACTACTTTTATGAAGGGCTTCTTTAAATAAGAACACAACTAGAGAAGAGTAAGATAAAGAATGACTTAGAAATTGTTTTAATCTCAAGAAACTTACTGGAGTCAAGGATAGTGCTCCAGGAAAAGAAAAGGTTTGAATATTTGAAGGTAGCATGACAACTACCTTCAAATCACTGATTGGGTGAAATGTGAATAAGGAATTCATCATGTGAGGATAGATGGTGGGGAATTATAAGGAGAACATGATTAATGCAATCTGATGTCTATATAGAAAGAGATGTACAATACTGCCATGAGTTTTCTAAGGAGGTATTATGCATAAGCATAAGCATAGGATGGAACTTCTCTGGTGGCTTAGTGGTAAAGAATCCACCTGCCAAAATAAGAGACACAGGTTCAATCCCTGAGTTAGGAAGACCCCTTGGAGAAGGAAATGGCAACTCACTCCAGTATTCTTGCCTGGGAAGTCACATGGACAGAGGAGCCTGGTGGGCTGCAGTCCATGGGGCTGCAAAAGACTCAGACATGACTTAGCAATCAAACAACAGCATAGGATGAGGAATAATGTGACACATGACTCGTGCAGTACACATTGTGATGGACTATACCAATCTCACCTTAATGAAGCAATTGCAGCCCCAGCTATAAGTCCTTTCGAGGATTGCCTGAGCTCTAGAAAGCCACTCACCCGAGGTTATGCCCCTTCTCAGGATATCTCAGATTCAAAGACTGATCCATGTGGGAGTATAGAGGTCTGACCCAACTCTAAATAATTCCTGAAAGCCAGTCTAGTTCCTGCCCTTCTCATGGGCCACCTAAAGGTTTTGAGAATGCTTTGCAGCTTGATGACTTCCTCTTCCCAATCTTATTTCTTCCCCTTCCTATCAAAGGTATTGATGCCAAGGGGATGGCTTAAAATATCACGCATGCTTGCTCTAACTCTGTCTCAGAGTCTGATTCCCAGAAACCCTACTTGTAACAGAAATCAGCATATCAAAGTGCAAAACATTGTCTTCCTTTGGTAATTGTGGTTATTAGAACATGACTTATATGCAGAGTACAGCATGAGAAACGCTGGGCTGGAAGAAGCACAAACTGAAATCAAGATTGCAGGGAGAAACATCAATAACCTCAGATATGCAGATGATACCACCCTTATGGCAGAAAGTGAAGAACTAAAGAGCCTCCTGATAAAAGTGAAAGAGGGGAGTGAAAAAGTTGGCTTAAAGCTCAACATTCAGAAAATTAAGATCATGGCATGTGGTCCCATTACTTCATGGCAGATAGATGGGGAAACAGTGAAAACAGTGGCTAACTTTCTTTTTTTGGGCTCCAAAATCACTGCAGATGGTGATTGCAGCTATGAAATTAAAAGACGCTTACTCCTTGGAAGGAAAGTTATGACCAACCTAGATAGCATATTGAAAAGCAGAGACATTACTTTGCCAACAAAGGTCCATCTAGTCAAGGCTATGGTTTTTCCAGTGGTCATGTGTGGATGTGAGAGGCGGACTATAAAGAAGGCTGAGCACTGAAGAATTGATGCTTTTGAACTGTGGTGTTGGAGAAGACTCTTGAGAGTCCCTTGGACTGCAAATAGATCCAACCAGCCCATCCTAAAGGAGATCAGTCCTGGGTGTTCATTGGAAGGACTGATGTTGAAGCTGAAACTCCAATACTTTGGCCACCTAATGCGAAGAGCTGACTCATTTGAAAAAACCCTGTTGCTGGGAAAAATTGAAGGAAGGAGGAGAAGGGGATGACAGAGGATGAGATGGCTGGATGGCATCATCAACTCTATGGAAATGGGTTTGGGTGGACTCTGGGAGTTGGTGATGAACAGGGAGGCCTGGGTGCTGCAGTTAATGGGGCCGCAAAGAGTCAGACATGACTGAGTGACTGAACTGAACTGAACTGAGAGATTAAGGACTTCTGCTTCATTATTTAAAGGCTATGTCCCTTTTTCCTTTTCACTGTCTTCCCTCTCATTTTCTTTTCTCCTTTCCCTTTTCCCTCCCATCAATGCCTTTCCCTACTGAGCTTAAGGTTGTTGGCCCAAGACTGAACATGAGCCATCATTATCCCAGTATCATTAGAATGAGACATATCATAACAGATTTTCAGGACCATGGGCAGCAGCGCATATGCCACCTTTTTCCCATCCCATCCCCCCCACAGTATAACATTTTTATTCTCTCAGGAGTTATTCCAGGAAGACCCTAGAGTAATCTTTGTCAATGGGGTTGATATTATTGATGTGATTCCTGCATTGGGATAGGTGAATTAGACCAGGGACTTGTCATCCATCTTTGAGATTTTATGATTTTGTGCTTGAATTTCTCATGCCAGTCCTGGTAATATCACTACCCTTCTGTTCAGTTCAGTTTAGTAGCTCAGTCATGTCTGGCTCTTTGTGACCCCATGGACTGCAACACGCCAGGCTTCCCTGTCCATCACCAAGTCCTGGAGCTTGCTCAAACTCATGGCCATTGTGTCAATGATGCCATCCAACCATCTCACCCTCTGTCATCCCCTTTTCCTCCTGCCTTCAATTTTTCCCAGCATAGGGTCTTTTCAAATGAGTCAGCTCTTTGCATCAGGTGACCAAAGTATTGGAGCTTTGGCTACAGCATCACTCCTTCCAATGAATATTCAGGACTGATTTCCTTTAGGATTGACTGGTTGAATCTCCTTTCAGTCCAAGGGACTTTCAAGAATCTTCTCCCAACACCACAATTCAAGAGCATCAATTCTTCAGTGCTCAGCTTTCTGTATGGTCCAACTCTTACATCCATACATGACTACTGGAAAAAACCATAGCTTTGACCAAATGGACCTTTGTTGGTAAAGTAATGTCTTTTTTTTTTTAATATGCTGCCTAGGTCAGTCATAACTTCTCTTCCAAGGAGCAAATGTCTTTTAATTTCATGGCTGCAGTCACCATCTGCAGTGACTTTGGAGCCCAAGAAAATAAAGCCTGCCACTGTTTCCATTGTTTTCCCCATCTACATGCCATTAAGTGATGGGACCAGATGCCATGATCTTCATTTCCTGAATGCTGAGTTTTAAGCCAGCTTTTTCACTCTCCTTTCTCACTTTCATCAAGAGACTTTTTAGTTCTTCTTCACTTTCTGCCACAAGGGTGGTATCATCTGCATATCTGAGGTTATTGATATTTCTCCCCGCAATCTTGACTCCAGCTTATGCTTCATCCAGTCTGGCATTTCTGTAGTCACATACTTTGAATCTGCCCAGGTATTAGATCTATACATTAATAAAACTGGATATGAGTGTTTCTGTTGGAAAATTTCACTGAATCATTGCAAACTATTCATGATCCTCTATGTATTTGGCTGTCTGGCTTGTCTAATCAATAAAGACACCTAAAGAGTAGGCAGATCTCCTTACATGTATTATATGAAGCATTAAATGTCTTACTCCAATTAATTTTAAATTGTAATATTTTCTTTACTCCAAAAACTATCTATGAAATATATCAGGAACTTTTCTTTTCTCCATACATGTTTCAAGCAAATGCTGGCTTTTTAACTTAAAATGTTAATATAGGAATGTTTGCACATCACTTCTATCATCTTTGATTTAAATTAAGTGGAATATATCATAGGGAAAGAGAGGAAGAGCCTTAAATATTACTAGTCTCTAAACTTCATGAGGACAGAGACCTTCCCCTTCTTGATTGCACTATATCACTAAAACACCCCAAAAGAATAGTGTTTTAAGAAAAAAAAACACTTAAATTGAGCCAAGTGGAATCAAAGGCCCTATTTTCTGGAAATGAAGCAAGGACATTCATTCTAAGGACATTGCTGCTCAGAAGGGAAGAAATCCAAGTTTTGTGATATTGATATGAAGATAGTTTCCATGGAGTGCAAACTCAAGCAAAGAACAAATAACTCTCTCCTCCATAGGGAGCTTTTGTGCTTTCCCTAACAAAGTGTTGCCTTGGACTTCAGAGAGGACATATTAGTTCTACTCAAGGGACTGGAAACTGTCCTTAGGGGAAATGAAAGTTAACTTGAAGTACCGATCTCATTGATTCTGTTTTCAAATGAGTTGAGAAATGGTCAGCATGACCTGCCTTGAGTGGATCTGCCTACTGGCCCTATGCCTTAGGCCACAAAGACTCTAAAAATAGCCAAGGCACTGTAAACAGCCTGTTCTTTAATACTACTTCTAATAATAATAATAGCAAAATAATAAAATGAAACATAAGAATTATAATAAGAGCTTCCAATAGGGGCCCTCATTACATGCCAAGCACTACTTGAAGCATTTGACAATACTTAATTCTCTGAACAACTCCTGTGATGTATTATTGTTTTACAAATTTTATATTTCACAAATGTGACAACCCAGGCTTGAACTTGTCCAAAGTTAACAAGTAAAAACAAAATGAAATGTTTGTTGAATTGATGGATAAACTCTATAACCCTGATAGTTCAACCTGTAGTACAACAAATTCTTCAGATAAATACTTGATTTCTATGAATTAATCAATTAACTAAAATTAATTAATTCAAGTGAAGACTTGATTGGGCATAGAATTTCAAAAACTAAAAATAATGTTGACAGTTGGTCAAAAAAATCAGAAAACCTAAGACATAGCCCCCTCTCCTGCCATTCATGGTGGTAAAAAAATGTGTGGAATTTCCTCTTTCTCTGAATTACAGAAAAGTAATCTCTATAGTGTTTTCTGGGTTATTTGAAAAACAATAGTGTTTGAACATCTCTGTCAGACAGGAAATAATGAATAAGCCTCCTAAGTGAAGTAAAAAGAGATAATTATTCATCCTGGTTTGATAAAAACCAGCATTATGAAAATGAGTTTAAAAATATGCTTTAGGTACATTTCCTGAGCAAGCCAGTTTTCCACCTGGACAAAATTAATTAAAAATTCTTCTGCACACCATCCTCACCGTCTGCCTCCAAGTCCCTCTGCAGATAGAGAGGTAAGTGGGGATCCCCAGCTTTGTGATTGAGAAGTGCCCAGAACCTGGGTTGGCTGTGAGACAACAGGCGAGTCTTTTCACTCTGGTGGACTCCAGTTCCTCCTTTTGAGGAGGAACAGCAACCAGCAGGCAGGCAACAACAACCAACCTGACCCCCAAGGCATTGATCAGCCATGCATTCTTTGATTCTGAATCACAAAAGACATTATCACCAATTCTTCTACGTTTTTGCTCTAGAAATTTCTTACAGTATTAAGCATACAGCCAGACCAAACCAATATACTCATTCACTCTTTACTTTTTTTTCCTTTCAACAAGTGTTTCTTGAATGCCTGCTATGTACCAGGTGTTGTAGGCTCAAGGGCTGACCTGGTGAAAAAAGTTTTTAAAAATCCTGTCATGGGGAAGCCTCATCTATGCTAGAAGGAGATGGACAAAAGGCAAGGAAACAAGTAAAATAAAAACTGTGTCAGATAATGAAAGTAGATCAAGCAGGGAAACAGAGTGGGCAGAATGGAGTGTTGACCTGAAACAAATGCGCTGTCCGATTTATTCGGGGTCAGTGGAGGATTGCAGTAGGGGATCTGCAACTATGGTGAACCACATGCAAATCCTCTCATGGCAAGGGAGGGAAATGTCTTTTCTAGATAGTAAAAGGAAGTTGGGAGGGTTCTCAGAAACAAAGAATCCATGGCTGTTTATTGGCTGAATCCTTGCCAGGAAAGAAGAGGAGTCTTTCTTCTTCCTGTTGGACTCTTGCTATCATCACTGGGTATGAGAGCTCCCCCTTCTGGTCTCTGACTTTTTGTAGGTGAAGTTTCTTTTGGCTTATTATTATAATTTTTTCGATAAGAAGTGGCTCTTTCCTGGAGGCTAAGCAGTAAAGAACCCATCTACCAATACAGGAGACATGGGTTCCCTCCCTGGGTTGGGAAGATCCCCTGGAGTAGGAAATGGCAATCCATTCTAGTAGTCTTGCCTGGAGAATCCCATGGACAGAGGAGCCTGGTGGGCTACAGTCCATGGAGGTCTCAAAGAGTCAGACATGACTTAGCGACTAAAACAACAAACAAACAAAAGTAGGTTGGGTTGATTTGGTCACACAGAAGACAAGGCATTATATGAGAGACAGTAGAGGCAAGCAAGAGAGTGAGCTGAAAAGTCATCTGGGGGAAGAATTTACCGAGCAGAGAGAATGCAATGCAAGGACCTTGAGGCAGAAGCCACTTGGTGAGGTCAAGGAAAGCAAGGCCACTGTGGCTGCAGCAGTGTGAGGGAGGGGTGGCATGACCTGACTCGGTTCCCGTGAAAACAGATTGACGTGGGGCCAAGGTAAACGCAAGGTGGTGGGGTTGGCAGTCCTTCTATAAAAGACTGCATTGTGGAGTAACTGCCTCATAGACACTGTGCCTGGGTGCTCACCACCCAAGGTGAGTCTTCAGAGTTCATCCATAGGTGTGACTCTAACATTGGCTGTACTTCTCCAGATAAAGTTTGCTCATGGCTTACTGTAAAACATGTGGAATTTTTTTTTCTTTAAACACTGAGGAGTTTGGATACTTTTTGTATCATTTCAACTCTTAAAACAGTAATAATGTTGCACATATGCAAAAATTTGTGTAAATAATCCAAGTCAAGATATGAGGAAAATTCAATGGAATGTGTATAATAATAAATAAATCTAACCACATTACAAAGGAACAGTGTAACCAGTCTGATGCAGGTGGGAAAGAAGAAAACTAACCTTAAGTTACCTTTAAAAAATTAGTATTTTTGACTGCACGTGCTGCGGTGTGCTCAGTCATGTCTGACTCTTTGTGACCCATGGACAGTGGCCCATCAGGCTCCTCTGTCCATAGGATTCCCCAGGCAAGAATACTGGAGTGGGTTGCCCTTTCCTCCTCCAGGGAATCTTCCTGACCCAAGGATCAAACCCAAATCTCCTGCATTGGCAGGCAGATTCTTTACTGCACACTGTAGAGTGAAAGAGAGAAAAAAAAAAAATCCTACAAAATATTGGTTATTTGTATAATAATAGTACAATTATTATTCAAAAGTATCAGTATGATCTCATAAGTTTTAAGATAGATAGGAAGGTGGGTACAGACAGAGTTAAATACATACATTCTTTCTGACTCTCCTCTCTGAAAGAACCTAGATGTAAATGACACCTCAGTAGCAGTTAACACATCTAGCACCCAGGTATTGGTTTCTAAATACCATTATCCAATAGAAATCACCAAGGCTTCTTGGAGAAATGACGTATGGCAGGGAAAGTACAACATGGATTTCATTGACAAACTATGGGTAGCTTAAAACTAGACATGGTGAAATCAGGAAACAAACAACAAGAGCAACTAAAAACCAAACATGACTCATTTTTCCTTATATTTTTTGTTGTTGTTGTTCTATTTTGTTCTTTTCTTCCTTTTTTTTTTTCTGAGAACCAGCTGACCATCATATCCTTGTTTTGTGATACCAGCATAAGAATATGCTTTAAAAATCGTGGTATCGATCCTGAAGGATCTAAGAATCAATTGGAAAGAGTTCCTAATAGCTCAATCATGTTCAATAGGTACAAGAAAATAAACAACAGTATTGGATTATAACTCTCAAAAACTAAAATAAATCCATAAGTTAAAGCCATATAAATTTTAAGAAAAAAAAATAAATGGGAGAAGAGGAAAAATTCTTCCTTACAGGAGAACTTTAATATATGCAGAAGAAAAAAACAGAAATATAAAATCACCGTTTGGGGAACACCATAGTAATAATTGTTGCCAAGAAGAACTATTAATAGATAATAAAATTAATGGGTGATAGTAGGATAGTAAACAGCTTATTTGCATAACCTCAAAATATCTCCCCACAAAGTCATTATTGAATGCAAAGAGGGAAATTGTAACTTTATAGGGCAGCAATCTGGTAACTATAACCTTGTGTGCATGCGTGTTAAGTTGCTTCAGTCGTGTCTGATTCTTTGCAACCCTATGACTATAGCCCGCCAGGGTCCTCTGTCCATGGGATTCTCCAGGTGAGAATACTGGAGTGGGTTGCCATGCCCTCCTCCAGGGGATCTTCCTGACCCAGGAATCAAATTGCACCTCTTATGTTCCTTGTATTGGCAGGCAGTTCCTTTACCATTAGTGCCACCTGTGAAGTCCCAGCTATAACCTTATGCAAGTGTTATTAAATCATCAGTAATATCAATAATAAGGCATCAACATTTTGCAAAAAGTGGTTAACTTCCTGAGTCTTCATTTTATTATCAGCAAAATGGGCATATCCTTGCCTACCTCAGGTTATCATGAGAGTTAAATGATGTATATGTATTAATAGAAAGCATGTAGTATACAACTTGGTACTCATATTCAATCAGTGCCGATCATTTTTTTCAATAATTTGATCCCAGTATCAAACTATTTCTGTTTATTTCAAAAGGCTCTCATTAGATCCCACACCCAGTATGTTGTTTACATTTTTTTCTCCAGTTTGATCCCCAAGTTTGAGTCTGCCAAGTTACTTTTAAAATAGCAACTTTTCTGTGGTAGGCAAAATTCTCATGATACTAGATTAAACTTCCCCATCTCACAAGTTTACAAAATTTATTTACAGTTTACAAGGCCATTTCTATTACTGACACATTCCACTGCATAGGCAGCCTACAACGTAAAATTATTATGAACCACATTTTATAGATGAACATGGAACCTCAGAAGGATGATGATTTGTCCCAAGAGCAATGGTTCACAAAGGGACAGTCAGAACTTGAACTTGAGAGTATTGCTCTTTTGAACTCACTGTGGCCCTCTGAACTATGGCAAGTGACTATCGTGTACATCACAGACTCATTTAAATGGCAGCTCTGTGGAGAGAGGACGTGTATTTCCAATGCTGAGCCCTTCATCCATCTCTCTCTGATAGGAACATAAGTTTCAAGGCACAGAGAAGTTGAAGCTAAGATAGATGTATTAATGAGCAATTGCAGCTGCTACATTTCCAGTTGGCCTCTTGGTTTTGAGAGTTGTTCCAAATTGTTTGTTCTGGTTTTTATTCAGCTCTTATCTCTTCCTTTCTTATAAGAGGAAAAATGAGAAAACTCATATAAACAGACAGGACAGGAAGTAACGCAAGGAAGACAGTTACAGCCTGCTCTATCCACAGCTTTCCCATTCTCACTAAAAACAGGATAAAAGGAAAGTAGAAATAGAAAAGAAACCATATTGAAGAGGAAATACTCAGCTTTAAGGGCCGTTATGTGCAATCCAGATGCCCTTGCCCTGCTAACGTTTGGGGAGAAAGACAGTTCAGCTGTGAGATAACTTAGCTGTGTCCTCCAGCACTAAGTAATTCGTTCTAATGAGTTTTCCAAGGAAAATTAATTTTTCAGCACTAAAGGAAAGAAGGCATGGAGTCTCAGAAAAAATCTGAGCAGACGTTGCAACAAGGGTTATCTAAAGAACTGAAACTAGAGAAGCCTCAAAGGCATTATCCATTCTGGCATTCAGGGACATGATACGACCACTCTGCCACCCGGCTCTGACATATCCAAAATGCCCCCAGAGTCTCTGAATATGAAGAAACATAGTCTATCTAACCCACCACATTTCACCTGAAAACCTGGGCACCAATATCACTGTTCGAACAAATCAGCAAGAAGAGCGATTGAGATGGAATCCACAGAGAAGGTATTAGTTGGAGGAACAGATTGTAATGAATAATCCAGCCTTTGTCATCACTACCCCAGGGAGCACTGTACGCACTGACCTCTTGCTCATGCTAGAAATGATTTTTATTTGATGGCCCTTTTGGAGAAAGCAAATAGTTCATGCATTTTGAGTTGGCCTGATTGGACTCAGGACTGCCTTTCAAAGCGGCTAGCTTATGGGGCCTCTGGGTCAGGTGACTGGTGGATTCTGCAGTGGGCTTCTGTGTACAAAACAGAAGAGCCACTGGCAAGCACTGCAGGTGTCTCTCCGAGCCATCCTGCTCAGCGGGCGAACAGCCAGGCTTATGCTTGTACCACTGTTGCGGCTAGCACCAGTCACTGGGGGCTGGAGAAATGAGACCAGTGGTATCTATTAGACTGGCTGACTTCTTCAATTCGGCTCTTGATTTTTGTTTCTAGTCTTCAATTAGGGAAAGTGTGTCCCTGGAGAAGGTATAAATCAGCCTCACAGATGAACGCAGCATAGAGGCGTGGGAACACAAAGAAAGCAGACTGCAAGCATGTTTGCATCAGAGTGAACAGGGACCGCGCTCTAGTTCCCTTGTACTTCCTTATAAGGGTATGGCTGACCTTGGGAATGACTGTGAGGTTCAGCTCGGTTCAGCTCCAACACATTTATCAGGATCCGTTATCTGCTGGGATTTAAGCTGGGATCTGGCAGTAATACTATGAGAAGAGATGATAATAATGATCAATATTTACTTTGCACTTTCTCCTTACTCAACAAGGCTAACAATATTAAATCTGCTATCTCATTTAATCCTTACAACAACCCTGGAGATACAGTCTATTGATATTAATAACAAAGGAGGCTAAAAATGAGAGCTGTTAAGTGCTTGTCCATGTGCATATGCCTAATAAAAGAAGAGACTAAGTTGCAAATCTAGGTCTGATTTCTCAACATTGCATGCACTGCTTTTAGCAGATTGCTAGCTGTTCATCAAAATCCTTTCCCACATTTGTAAGCTTTTCTTTTGAAATTGAGTCTAGCCATATGCAACTTCTCCCTGGTAGATTGTAAATAGAAATGGTGTGTACCATGTAGCTAGCATCAGGCTTTAAAGAAGAAGCACATTTCCTCCACGACTTTTTTCTCATTCCATAGTCTGAATGCCAATAAAAATCAGTGCTATGGGATAGTAAGTCACAAGACAGGAGGAGCCTGGGCCCCCAAATCACTGCATGGAGAAAAAAATCATGCCAACATGGAACAGTCTACTTGGACTATTACATAAACAAGAAACATTTTACCCTAATTAATATGCTGCCTAATGCAAATACAATTAAGGCATAGCTTCTATCTTTGAGTCAAACTGGGCAATCAGATTTTGAACAGCATATTCTTATGTTTTTTGTGTATTTTTGAGTCCCAATATATTTTTTTCACAGAACGCTTTAGCCTACTTCTCAATACTGGGGAGAGACTCATTTTATTAAAACAAACAAACAAACAAAAAAACTTGAAATAAAAACATTATCTTGGATAGGATGGTCACTGTTTTCAGATGAAGAGTCCGAAGACAAGCAGCATTAACTTTCGTCTCTGTGTCCCTAATTAGCAAAATTGGGACTAATGCTTAGAAGATTTAGAGAAGTTTTAGTTATTATGCAAAAACCTGTTCTATTTGGTCAAAGTACACAAAGGTGAAAAAAGAAATAGTGAGTTCCTCATCCCTGGATCTCTTAAGAGGTAGCGAGATTGGAAAGCCATTACGTACAAATGGTGTAGCAAGTGTTGACAATGAATGGCCACTTTCCAGTCAGTATGGCCTCTAATCAGGAGACCTTGATCTTAAGAACATTTGATTATGTGAGTGTTTGAATCAATTTCTAGGTCTCCATGCTTCACGTTTCCTCCTGGTATAACGACTCCATGTGTATGTCCTTCTTCAGAAGAAAGTGAGTATGGTGGATGACTTATCTCCATTTGAGGACTGCTCTGCTTTGAATCCTGGTTGTTTCTTTCTAAATATGTCTCTTGAACCAATTATTTAATTTTTCTGCACCTCAGTGTTCTCAACTGTAAATGTACACAATAATAATGCTACTGGTAGGTAGTAATATTAATACCTCCCAGACTGGGTTTTTGGAAGGATTAAATGAGCACTTGGACCTGTTCCTGACACATTCTAGGTGCTCAGTAAACGTGAGTTATAATTAACATTGGGGAGTGCTGATTCACCTAGGTGATTACTCTTCCCACTAATATTTATCAGTGCATTGCCCTGTTCTCCTAGAATTCCCCAGTGTCTGCATCATTAGAGTGAGCTTGGGTGTCTTCCTCTGCCCGGAAACACTTTCTTATATTAGCAGGTGGACATGCAATATCAAAGTCAATTACATGCAAGAATGACTGATGGAATTTCAGGTATGGTGATAGTTGATTATGAAAAACACTTTTTTAGCAAGGAATCACTTTGGAATGCATTTGAAAAGACCATCATCTGAGAGGTTAAGCCAATTAGGAATAATAAGACTAACTATGCATCCATTTCTCTGAACCTCAGACATCTTATCTATAAAATGAATTCTCTGGACTCAATTATGTCTTTCCTATTTCCTTAAGTTGAGATATAGATGTATTCTTTTATTTTTTGAAGGTTTTTTTTTTATATGGATCATTTTTTAAGTCTTTGTTGAATTTGCCATTATATTGCTTCTGTTTCATGGGTTTTTTGTTTTTTGGCTGCAAGGCATGTGGGATTCTAGCCCTCCAACCAGGGATCGAACCCACATCCCTGCACTGGAAGGCAAAGCCTTAAACACTGGACTGCAGCCTTATTCTTGGTGTAACTGATACCATGCAGAGATTTTGCCAAATGTGAGGACTGAAGAAATCACTGGGGATGGTGACCCATTTTGCTGACCCAGATACATGGCCTGTTTGTGTGTATTGAAATGAAAACCTAGGAAAACTATGACTGATCAAAAAGGAGAAACTTTGTCAGAATGAGAAAAGAGCTAAAGAAGTTCCATGTCCTTTGGAAACATCTAGTTCACTTTTAAGAACTGTTTACAAATTTCTTGCAAGTTGTTTCCCTGACCTACATAGGCCCTCTTCCAAGATTTTCAAGCAACATCTGCATTCTTCACTTTATTTAGGATTGATTCCATTAAACACATGGACCTATGTTTTCATGAAGCTTTATTTCCATGCAGATGCTGCTGCTGCTGCTGCTAAGTCGCTTCAGTCATGTCCGACTCTGTGCAACCCCATAGACGGCAGCCCACCAGGCTCTGCTGTCCCTGGGATTCTCCAGGCAAGAAATGCAGATGCTACAGCTATTCATTACATTTTCTTGTGTATTCTAGGTTGCTATTTTCTCATTTTTTTTTCTCTCTCTCTCTCTCCTCCTCACTGAGACACAAGTTAGTTCTGCAGATTCCAGAACTAGAATATTTGAGGCTTTGTATCCAAAATAGCCTGGAGCCACTGGGTGAGTATGACACCAAAAAATAATTTCAGGCTTTAATCCCAAAGGTCCAGAGGAAGGGAATGGCATAAAAACCTGATAAGGGAAGAGAAAGAATATCTAAAGTGTAAATAGAGGGTCCTAGTAATCACATTAATACACATAGCACTTTTTACATTCATTTTATTGGCCTCTGGCTGCTTAAGTTATGAGTGGCTCCGTGTTGGTGAAAAGTTATATGTTATGGATAATATATTATTTATTTAGTCATTCATTCAGTAAATATTCATTGAGTATCTCCTAGGTCCTGGGGATATGGTCATAAGCAAAACATGAAATCACTGTCTTCATGGAGCTTATATTCTGGGAGCAGGAAAGTGACAGATGAGCAGCAGTAAAAGAATGTACCGTGTGGGGATCAGGTCTCCACAGGCTGCAGAGGTTCAGGTGATAGCAGTGGTTAGGTGTGTGTCTGGGGGTGCCCTAGGTGTTCTAGGGCAGATCAGACCTGGAGACATTGGAGCTGAGACCTCCAAGATGAGAAGGGGTTAGATACAGGAAATGCAAGGGTAAAACACTCCAGTCAAAGAGAAGGGCAAATGTAGGACTCTGAGGCAGAAGTGAATACAGGCATCATCTAAAGAGTTGGTGTATGACACCAACAATGTATGACAGAGGAGAAGCTGGCATCATTAGAAACCAAAAAGGCAGAGCAGGGCAGTTTACTCAGGGTATAGGAAACCAAGTGAAAATTGTACATAAAATTCGCTCTTATTTTCTTTTTTCTTTCCTTTTCCTCAAATATTTTGGTCTTTCTCAATGTTAAACTTTTATATTTGGCTCTTTTGTTGTTGTTATTCAGTCGCGAAGTCATATCTGACTCTTTGCGACCCCATGGACTGCAACCCACCAGGTTCCTCTGTCCGTGGGATTTTCCCAGGCAAGACTACTGTAGTGGATCACCATTTCCTTCTTCAGGGGATCTTTCTGACCCAGAGATCAAGTCTGTGTCACTTGCATTGGCAAGCAGATTCTTTACCACTAACCTAGCAAGGAAGCCCATTTGGCTCTTCAGTTCAATTCAGTCTCTCAGTCGTGTCCGACTCTTTGGGACCCCATGAATCGCAGCATGCCAGGCCTCCCCGTCCATCACCAACTCCCGGAGTTCACCCAAATGCATGTCCATCAATTTGGTGATGCCATCCAGCCATCTCATCCTCCATCATCCCCTTCTCCTCCTGCCCCCAATCCCTCCCAGCATCAGGGTCTTTTCCAATGAGTCAACTCTTCACATGAGGTGGCCAAAGTATTGGAGTTTCAGCTTCACCTTCCAATGAACACCTAGGACTGATCTCCTTTAGGATGGACTAGTTGGATCTCCTTGCAGTCCAAGGGACTCTCAAGAGTCTTCTCCAACACCACTTATCCTTTATTATCTTTCCTTTTCTCATTTTCTGTCCCACACCTCACCTTCTTTTGAAGGGATTTGCACCAATTTCTTTTTCTCTCCATGCTCCCCTCTTAGAGCAATATCTATGAGAGCAATACCTGGAATGCAGTCCTTTCCCCCCACAGTTTGTAGATCCCACATGTAACATGATGATCAGATTCCCCTGACTCTGCCAAGGAGTTCCCTGTAAGACTCAAGCAATATGATTGCCTAGACCTTTAGGATTGTACTTAGTCATTCATGGGCTTCCCGATTTGCATTCTGGTTTCACAAACACGCCTTAGGCATTTTAATGCTTGTTATCTTATTTATTGCTCACAGTAGTCCTTTAAGATAGATAATATGACTCCTATTTTTATTGATGAGGAAATTTCCAAATGCTCTCAACATGAGGCAGATAGTAAGTTGTAGAACTGGGGGGTATGGATGCAGGTGCTCTGTAATACCTGTGATGCTCTCTTCAGTTCATACTTATGTTTTGTATTGCTCTTCAACAGTTAACTCATTGTTTCCTAGTCTTGTCACTTTAATGGTGGAGACTGTCCATGAACCACTTTCCTGGCAGACATCTGTGCCTTCTTCATGAATCCCCGTCTTCATTCTTGTATGTTTGCTTTTCCTACAGCTTGAAAATTTTCAAGCTCACCAAGAAACATTAAGTTCACCTTCCTCTGTGCTCCTTATATGCCTTCTAATTATCTTATCACATTATTATAATCACTTTTCCTCTTTTAGTTAGTCTCTAGCTTCTCCTGAACAAGGGTAGCCTCTAGCCATGTGCAATATGGCTTGTATGTCTGAAGAACTGAATTTTAATTTTATTAAAATTTCTTGATTGACTCACATTTAGAAATTAAAGCACAATGAAAATGTTCCACTAAGTATAACTTTTATTATTTTGGTAAGAAAGCATTTCACTTTAACTATCGAAAATTTAACCTCTGAATTGAGATATACTCTATGAAAAGTGGGCTTCCCTGGTGACTCAGCTGGTAAAGAATCCACTTGCAATGTGGGAGACCTGAGTTAGATCCCTGGGTTGGGAAGATCACCTGGAGAAGGGAAAGGCTACCCATGCCAGTTCTCTTGCCAGGAGAATCCCATGGACGGAGGAGCTTTGTAGGCTACAGTTTATGGGGTTGCAAAGAATCGGACACAACTAAGCAAATTTCACTTTCACTTCACTAAATATAAAATACAATTGGATTTCATAAACTTAGAAAAAATGCAAGATATCTCAATATTTTTGTGTTGATGACATGGAAGCGATCGTATTTTTGGACATACTGGGTTAAATATAATACATGCAAGCTCAGTCATGCCCAACTCTTTGTGACCCTATGGACTATAGAATATTAGGCTCTTCTGTCCATGGGGTACTCGAGGCAAGAATACTGGAGTGGGTTGCCATTTCCTTCTCTAGGAGATCTTCCTGCCCCAGGGATCAAACGTCCACCTTGTTCAAATACAGTACAGCATAAAAATTAATTTCACCTATTTCTTTTACTTTTTAAAATGTGGCTACTAGAAAATTCAGAATAATGTATATGGCTTGCAGTGTATTTCTATTTAACTGTGCTGCTATCAGACTGCAAGATAGGGATGATGTTCTGTTTATCTTTGTACTCCCAGATGTTAACATGTTTCCAGGTTTACAGTAAGTACTCAAAATAAATGGTATGAATTAATGAGTCAATGTAAGAATGACTTTGCTTCATCTTTTATAATTTGCACACTGCCTTACATGTCTGAAGTAGTCAGCAAACACTAGATTTTCAGTTGACTCATTGATCACAGGTCTAGATTAGAACATTTTATCCAAAAAATGGGTCACTTTTATCCCTTTCCTCTGGACACCATTTGTGACTTTTAGGTCTTTTTTGAAAGGAACATAAATACAAACTCAGAGGAAAAAAAAAGGAAAAACCCCATGAGTTGGAACAGTAAATGATCAGAATTTTCTTTGCTTTTATTATTAGAGTACAGCATGAGCTTTTGAGGAACATACCATCTGCTCTCTTTATCTGATTCTAACATGAACAATTTTCCCCAATTTTATGTATCTGACAATTAGGTTGCCTCTTACAAATGAGGAATACATTTATTGTGGAGGGAAATAGTCATTTCCTTCTTTTTAATCAACAAATAGCTTTTATTAAATCAAAATGGTTTCTTATCATCAATGACATCTTACTTTAGGGTAAGGTCAATAGAGATTCAAGACCAATACATTTGCATAGACAGAATATAGACAGAATATTCAGGGGATATTCATTTTTCTAATTTTTTTTTCAAATAAGGTGTGCTTTCAGAGTTCTTCCAGGATTTTTACATGATGACAATGAGTATGAAAAAGAACAGATTAGTGAGATCCAGAGCAGATCAAGAGAAAGTAAAATGAAGTTTCAAGAAAACCTGGGGGTGCTTTGTTGGGGAAGGCACCTGAGAAGAAATGATTCAGTTGCTTAGAAATTCTTTTAGTGCATTTTCAATGGATAAAGCACACAACTGGAGTAAACCCCTTCCTGATTCAACTCTCGCCTCCTCCTTTCATTTTATCTCCACCTTACTGCACACCTCAGGCACTACCTGTCAGACTTCAACGCATTTGTCTGTCTCTGGTCAGAAGTTTGAAACTCCACCTTCTCTGTATATTCTATACTGCTCTGTGTTCATGACCAGAACTATCCAACAAGGTACTTACCTGACAGAAAGGAAATTTTTGATCAGATACAATCAGTGGAGTTAGATTAATAAGTCTCAAAAGATTTATGAGATTATATGGGGCATTTATACATGCAGGTAACCAGAATTATAATTTGCCTTTATGCTGATTTAGCATTAATAAATATTCACTCTCCTTCCCTCATGGAAGGAAGGTACTTCCTGTTCCACTGATATTGAGCTTATCTAATTTGCTTTGGCAGTTAGAATATTAGTGGATACTAAACATGCCACATTCAAGTATTTTTTTGTACATTTTAATTAATTTATTTTTAATTGAAGGATAATTGTTTTATAATATCGTGTTGGTTTCTCAAGTTTTAAGTATGACTGTGCAGCTTAGCTTGACTTCATGCCTTCTGCTGCTAGCATAGCTTGTGCCAGATGTGGGCTGGTAGACACATGGAACCTAAGCAAGCAGAGCTGAAATAGTTACAACAAGTAATCTGATATAAAAAACGAACAGAAAATGCTTACTGTTTTAAGCTCAGATTTGGGGGTTGTTGTTAAGCAGAGAAACTGACTAATATAATCAACTTCTCATAGGCTGAGAGACCTTCAAACTATATATGCTTGTGAAACATTATGCAGTTTTAAACAAAGACAGTATATGGTTGTAGGCTTTGGCACCCCATTGGAAATGTTAACCTATCCAGTTATGGGCAAGACTTATGAATAAAATAAAAAAGATTGGAATGTAATTGGAATGTATCTTCTAGGCTTCCCATATGGCTCAGTGGTAAAGAATCTGCCTGACAATGCAGGAGATACAAGAGACCCAGTTTCCATTCCTCAATAAGGAATATTCCCTGCAGGAGGAAATGGCAACCCACTCCAGTATCCCTGCCTGGAAAATCCCATGGACAGAGGAGCCAGGTGGACTACAGTTCATGGGGTCACACAGAGTCGGACACAACTGAGCAACTGCACACACACACACACACACACTTCTAGTTATTAAAAAATGTTAATTAAGACTCTTAGACTGTAAAGTAAGCATTGTGATAGGTAAAGACTATTTAAGAATGATAAATTTGAAGACATTACCATTATGACCAGAATAGTTTTAGGCCAAACTTAGCAGAAGATTAAATTTTCCTTTTAAATCATTCTAAATTTTAAAACTAGATCATTACACAGTATTATCCATATGCTTTTCTCAACTGTTTCATTACAGAGGAGGCAGTTAAACAGATCAAGAGACTCTATTAACTGGCAAACTCAAAAGCAAATATGATGAAATGTAACTACAGGGAATAAATGATCTGAAGTTTCTCAGACCCTCTCAGAACTCAAGGAAGGTTTCATATATATACATATGCTTTTTAGTTGCTCAGTCGTGTCTGACTCTTTTGTGACCCCATGGACTGTACTCCACCAGGCTCCTCTCTCCATGGAATTCCCAGGCAAGAATACTGGAATGCATTGCTATTTCCTTCTCCAGGGAATCTTCCCAACCCAGGGATCAAACCTGCGTCTCTTGCATTGGCAGGTGGATTCTGTACCACTGAGCCACCAGGGAAGCCCTATATATTTACACTTAAAGGTATATTGCAAAAACTGTGTTAGTTGCACTAATATCAATAATAATATGCTTCAATTTATGTAATTTTTCTATTTCTGAAAAGTTGAGCTTAAGTTACACATCAGTCTTAAACATAAAAGTGTGTCGAATCATAATACAAATGATCATAGACTCAAAGGATATAAAAATTTAGAAGAGACAAGTTTCCCCTAATTCGGCTCCTTTCTTAAGGATTTTTATAATTTATCCTTGGGAAACCACTGTTTGTTCCTTAAAGAATGTTTATCCCCTTTGAAGGCAGCCTTTTCATTTTAAGACATTAGAAAACAATTTTTCTCACATTGAACAAAATCAATCTCTTTGTAATCCCCACTCAGTATTTGTGGTTCTCTATTTAGAAGTTACACAACTTTTTTCTCCATACAATGGACACTATTATGTCTTCCTTCAATTCACTGCTTGAAGATAAACTTCTCAATTTTCTTTGACTATTCTTAAAACCCAATTTATCATGAGAATATTTTTTAGAAGAAATTATTTTTGTAAAGTAAATAACCATCTTAAAACATGCTTTGTAGGTTTAGTTTGGTAATAGTAAACTTTTCTATAAAGCCAAATAATTACAAATTCACAATTAATTCAAAATATCCTCTTCATGATATTACTAATATATAAAATTGCAAGTCTTTACAAGCCTATGTCCTATTCTTAAATTCTCTTTATTGTTTTGAAGTTTCCAATCCAAATTTTATATTTGTATTCCTTTTATTAAGTTTTACTGGGACATTCTCATTATTTTTTAATTGTGGATGATATTCTCCTTGGAATTGTGCACTCTTAGGGCATCTGTGATATACCTTTATTAGAGTTTGGGGCAACAAATGGAAACCACCATAGGTGTTTTCAATAAGAAAGAGATTTGAAACAAGCATAGTTGCTTGTAAACTTTCTGGAAGGATCTGAGGAACATGCTGAACAGTGAAGAACCAATCTGCTCGGATAGGCATTCCCCTAAAGTGAGGAAGGAAGGGAGATAGGAGCCCACTGCAACAGAGTTCAAGAACAAATTGCGATATTCTGATTCAGTGACCAGGGAGCCAAAACCAGGAAGCAGCGACCAGCACGTGGACTCTGGAGCTCAGAATCCTTCCCCACCAGCCACCGGGTTCCTCTGCCCATGGAATTCTCCGTGAAAGAATACTGGAGTGGGTTGCCATTCTCTTCTCCCGGGGATCTTCCTGACCCAGGAATCGAACCTGGGTCTCCTGCATTGCAGGCAGAATCTTTAACGCCTGATCCACCAACACACACAAGTTTATTCAATCTTTAAAATCCTGTTGTTAGGTATTATCTTCATTTTGTAGGACAGGAAACTGAAGCAAAGAGGCTAAGTAATTTGTTTCTAGCTTCCCAAAATGGCGAAGCTAGAAAATGGACATTGATTCCTCCACAATTTTACTTGTCACAGAGAAACTTTCCAAAGCTGCAGCAAGGTGCCTTTGGCTGTCCTTTGCCTGTCAAAACTTGCATGAGTGTCCTGAATAAGTGGGATGTAATTTGCACCCAGATCCTGAGCTCCAAGAGGCCTCTGGAAAGGGTAGTTTTTAGCCTTCTGTGCTCAGCAAAAGAGATGATACATCAGGAGATAGTGGGAATGGATACAAAGCATCAGTTGGCCACATCCTGAGCAATACTTAAGCATTTGGTCTTGCTGAAAAACAAAATTAACCTTCACTGAAAATCAGACATGTTTGAGGCATCACATTAGTCACTTAACACACACAAGCTTATTCAAGCTTTAAAAGCTTGAGGTACTATCTTCAAGCTTTAGGTACTATCTTCATTTTGTAGAACAGAAAACAGGAGCAAAAGTGAATATGTTAGTTGCTCTATCACGTCCAACTCTTTGCTACCCTATGGACTGTAGCCCACCAGGCTTCTCTATCCACCAGGAATTCTCCAAGCAAGAATTCTGGAGTGGGTAGCCATTCCCTTCTCCAGGAGATCTTCCCAATGCAAGGATCAAATATGGGTCTCCTGCACTGCAGGAAGATTCTTTACCGTCTGAGCCACCAAATTTATTCAGTCTTTAAAATAACATTGTTAGATATTATCTTCATTTTGTAGGACAGAAAACAGGAGCAAAGAGGGTAAGTAAGTTGTTCATGCCCACCTGGCTACTAAATGCAATAGGCCAATTCCTTCAAGTTTAGAAGTATTTGTCTTGCAATGAACATTGGGGTACACGTGTCTCTTTCAATTCTGGTTTCCTCAGTGTGTATGCCCAGCAGTGGGATTGCTGGATCATAAGGCAGTTCTATTTCCAGTTTTTTAAGGAATATCCACACTGTTCTCCATAGTGGCTGTACTAGTTTGCATTCCCACCAACAGTGTAAGAGGGTTCCCTTTTCTCCACACCCTCTCCAGCATTTATTGCTTGTAGACTCTTGGATCGTAGCCATTCTGACTGGTGTGAAATGGTACCTCATAGTGGTTTTGATTTGCATTTCTCTGATAATGAGTTATGTTGAGCATCTTTTCATGTGTTTGTTCGTGTACCCCAATGTTCATCACAGCACTGTTTATAATAGCCAGGACATGGAAGCAACCTAGATGTCCATCAGCAGATGAATGGATAAGAAAGCTATGGTACATATACACAATGGAGTATTACTCAGCCATTAAAAAGAATGCATTTGAATCAGTTCTAATGAGGTGGATGAAACTGGAGCTGATTATACAGAGTGAAGTAAGCCAGAAAGAAAAACACCAATACAGTATACTAATGCATATATATGGAATTTAGAAAGATGGTAACAATAACCCTGTATACGAGACAGCAAAAGAGACACTGATGTATAGAACAGTCTTTTGGACTCTGTGGGAGAGGGAGAGGGTGGGATGATTTGGGAGAATGGCATTGAAACATGTATAATATCATATATGAAACGTGTCGCCAGTCCAGGTTCGATGCACAGTACGGGATGCTTGGGGTTGGTGCCCTGGGACGACCCAGAGGGATGGTATGGAGAGGGAGGAGGGAGGAGGGTTCAGGATGGGGAACACATGTATACCTGTGGCAGATTCATTTTGATATATGGCAAAACCAATACAATATTTCAAAGTTAAAAAAGAAAATAAAAGAAAAAAAAAAGAAGTAGTATTTGTCTTCTGATATGCGTTTTCTTTTGAGAAAGAACTTAGAATATTGTAAAGCATCTCCTTCCATCACTGGGTAGTTCTAACTGTTATAAAGTTCATCATTACCAAGGCTAAATCTCATTTGTCTACACTCCACTCTTTGGGATCAGATTCAATGATTCCATCACACCTTTTACAGAGCAACACTGTGTGTGGATGTGTGCTTTACCAATTTTATTGTTTCCTTTTCTTCCCTTTTTTGGATATTCTTTCAGTTTACTTGTGCTAGGATCACAATTAATGCTATAAATAAATGAATCCTCACCAAAGTTTCTAGCCCAAGTCCACGTTTATGAGCCAACATTTTATTATGAAGTGCGATTGCTCTTAAGTTACCCAAGCCAGGCGAAACAAATGTATGAGGGAATCTGGGGAGACAATGGGTATAAAACGAACCATTGATTTCTTTTGTAAGTTCTTCAGAGAAGATGTATTGTATCTATTAGGGGTTATAGCCCATCGCACTGTAAGCTTCTCCTGAGGAGGAAAAAAACAGTGATTTGTTCCCTGGAAAGAAATATACCCTCCAAAGACTGGTGGAAGGAGCCACATGGATTGCAAGCTTTTTCTCCCTGCAATTACAGTGCAACAAATGCTCTAAACTAATAAACAGACAAATGATTGCTGCAATCTGCTTCAACAGCCCACATTTCAGAGGGAATATTCTAGACAAATTCTTTTGACTTGAGTCCTAAACATGAAGCTAGTAACAGTCCACCCAGATAAATAAGATCCTGATATTGCCATCACCACGATATATGTATCTTTCCATTTTTCTAGACCATTTTGGGAAATGAGGCTAGAGAGCAGTTACATTATTGCTTGTGTGCAATAAGCCAGCATAAATTCCTTACATGCTTGTCACCAAAAAAAGGTACTGTTTCAGTCTTTTGAATAGGAAAATGTTATTCCTCTTAAACGGGTGGTGGTGGTGTGGGGAAGCAACAGAGACTAAAAAAAGCTCTTGATTTTGTAAAGAAAAATCTCTCAACCTAATCAGTTCTTTAGGTTTACAACCTTTTAAAATTCTCCTGTACAGATGACTACAAGAATATAGGTGTATAATATATCTCAATGAAATACAAAAATAAGAGTGACTAAAATCTGTGTTTCCTTGTGCTGAGATAGGCATGTTTGTGAAGAGGAGCCAAAGTTCTATGAGGCCCTTGCTTATGCCCAAAGGAAGATGCGGGTGTCAAAAGTTAGATACACATGGTCTCAATTTCAGTGAGGATTTCCATGATCCCAGGACTCTTGGGATTTTTCTTGGGTTAAAAAGGAAAATTCGAGGGAGAACAAGATGGTGGAGGAGTGGTGGACATGGAGTATATCTCTCTCCATGGATACATCAGGAATACACCGTCAGACACAGAAGTGCATGCAGAACACCATCTGAGAGCCGACAGGAGTGCCTGACCAGAGGAAAAGAATATATAGAACCACGCACAACTTGGTAGGAGGAAGGAACTAGGGGGGAAACAGGAGTGTTAGTAGGACTAGACCTGCCCTCGGCTGGTGGGGGAACTGAAGCAGGGGTCCGATCCCCACATAGGGGCAATTGTCTGAGTCAAAGGAGAAACATTTAAGGCTGAGAGTGAAACAGCTGATCTGTGGCAGCCTAAATGGAATGAAAATCAGACAGTCCTTGCTGCAGCTATACATACCCCAGACAGGGACACAGGTCCCCAGGAAGGCACAGTGGTTGGGAGCTGGAGTTTGGGGATTGTGAAGCAATCCCAGGGTCGGGGCTGCTGTTGACTGCAGAGATGGATTGAGGGGATATGAGGGAGGAGACCAAGGTGGGAAGTGCCTGTGGAAGAAAGCTGGGCAGCCATGGAAGCAAGGTGATACGGCTCAGTCACACGTAGCGGGGTGGAGCCATCACCATCGCTTCTCTCCCCGGACAAGCCAGCATCGCAGATGAACAACAGAGTGGCCCATCAAACGCCTGATGCACTGAACTACAGAGCCCGACCCCACCCAGGGAGCTCTTTTAGGTGCCTGATGCCCCGATCCACAGAATAGGACCCCAGCCAGGGGGGCCCCTCTATGTGCCTGAACGGGCAAAGCTATGGAGAAAGACTGGCCAAAGAGGCCTTCTGATTGCCAGCTACAAGAGGCTGGAAAAAAGACTGATAGGGCCAGAACTCCTGCGGTGGGAGCAGTCTGTGTCCCTGCACACTTGGCGCCGCCGGGGTCCCCACAAGCCAAGCAGCTGTGCTACCTTCACACACTGGGGCAGAGCTGCCACAGGCAAAAAAAAAAAAAAAAATCCTCACATCTATGCACACAGGGTCGCTTCAGTAGTGTCCGATTATTTGTGACCCTGTGAACTGTGGCCTGCCAGCCTTCTCTGTCAGGGAAGGGGCGGTCTCCAGACAAGAATACTGGAGCGTATTGGCCAATACTGGTTGCCATACCCTTCTAGAGCACTATATTTCCTGCTGCCCTAGCTGCCAACTCCCCTGAGTACCTGGTGCTGCCAGAAACCCTGCTACCCAAGCAGCTGCACCACCTCACACCTGGCCCTCACAGGGGCAAACCCAAGTCCTCCAGGGCAGCCTCAGGAGCAAACCCCAGTGGACGACCTACATGCAGAGCCACAATTGAAACCCAGGGGCAGTGTGGCTAAGGAAGAAGACCCAAAACCTTCCCACCAGCTGTACAAACTGCAGATTAAAGCCACACAATCAACTAGGCAGACTCTGTCTATGGAATATATAAAAGGTCATTGAGAGCAGCCCCCAAAAGAAAACACATTAGTTTTGGTAGCTGTGGATATTGGAGGCAGGAACACATAGGAGGAGGACCAGATTAGAATCTGAGCTGCCCCCACAGCAGGTCCAGAGATCAGCACAGTGTGGGAGGGCATCCGAGGGAGGTGAGGTGGACTGTGACTCCCAGTGAGGGCAAGGACTCTGACAGCAGTGACTCAAGAAAAACATTTACTATTCTTATGTTTTGATTTCTTCTGTAGATTCTTTAGGATTTTTTCTTTTTTCTTTTTTTTTCCTTTTCTTTCCTCCTCTGTTGTAGTTGTGGATTTTATTGGCACTATGAAATCTAATTAAGTTTTTGAGACTTTTTTTTTCTCAGTCACATTTGTTATTGTTATAAACCTCTGCCTCTATGATGGGCTCTTGCAATTCAGTGGAATTCCGCCCCCCCTTTTTGAAATTTTAATATTTTAAGCCTACCAGTATTATTTCTAAATTTATTCCTTTGTTTGCTTTTCCTTGTGTTCTTTCCCCCTTGCAGTTAATCTTTAATGTATATAAATCTTATCAACCTATATTTAACTTTACATATCTATTTCTTCTTTCTTTTCTTTCTTTCCTTCCCTCTCAACATACTTGTTAGCTTAATTTTCATTGCTTTATTCCCCAATTAACACCTTACTTTATTTTTGTTTTCCAGTTTCTGCTTTAGTGAGTTTTGTTCTTGTAGATATAATTTTTGGTTTCCTTTGTTTGCCCAGTCAATCTATTGTAATTTATTTTTGTTGAACTCTTGATTTTGCTGATGGGTGTATATGTATATGCGTATATTCAGTCACACTTTTTATTGTTGACTTTTGTTGTCTGCCTTATGTTGGGCTTTTGCAGTTCTGTGGAGTTTTCCTTTTATTCTTTCTTCTGTTTTTTTTTCTTTTCTCTTCTCTTTTTCATAATTTTAATTTTCTTTAACCTTATTATATTTTTTATACATTTGTACCTTTGTTTGCCTTTCCTATTGTTCTTTTCCCTTGCAGTTAATCTTTAATGTATATAAATCTTCTTCATCTACCTCTATTTAACTTTGCATATCTATTCTTTCTTTCTTTCCTTCCCTCTTAACATATTTGTTAGTTCTGTTTTCTTGGCTTTATTCACCATTTAGCATCCCACTTGCTTTAGTTTTGTTTTCCAGTTTGTGCTTTAGTTAACTTTGTTCTTAACTGGTAAATATAATTTTTTATTTCCTTTGTTTTCTGGGTCAATCTACTGTACTTTTTTTTTGTTGGACTGTTTTGACTTTGCTCATGGGTGTATATGTATATGTGTATATTTCAATATTTTAATTCTTATTTGCCTGATTTTGTAACTGTCATTTTTCTGGAGTTCATTTTTGGTTTCTCATTTTTGGATATTTGTTTTAATCTCACTTAATGCCATAACAAATCACTTGAAGAATCTTTATTCCTGACCAGAGATCACGCCCGGAACCTTTGAAGTGGGAGAACTGACTCCAACACAGTAGACTACCAGAGAAGTAACCCCAAGGAGTATCAGATAGTGAGAACTCACACAAAGGAAAACCACAAAACCCAGCGTCACCCAACCACCAATAGCAGCCTGTGCAGGACACCTCATCTAAACAACAAACAAAACAAAAATACAAACCCAATCATCAGCGGACAGGATTACCACTTCATTCAACCTTGCCAATCATAGGAAAAGCAAGCAAACAAACAAAAACTCAGCACAAATCTCACCCTAATACAAAGCTTACACAAATCTCTGGACCAACCTTAGGAGGACCAGAACCAAAAGGAACAAAGAATTCAACACTGAAGCCTGGGAAAGGAAGCCTCAAACACAATGTTAAAATAAAAAAAATGAAAAGGCAGAGAAATACTACACAAATGAAGGAAAAACTAGAAACACAGAAGCCCAAATGAATGGAGAATAAATACGCAAACCACCTGAAAAAGAATTCAGAATAATACTAGTAAAGATGATCAAAAACCTTGAAAATAAAATGGAGAAAATGCAAGAATAAATTAACAAAGACCTAGAAGAATTAAAGAATAAATATACAGAGACAATCAACACAATTACTGAAATTAAAAATACTCTAGAAAGAATCAATAGCAGACTATCTGAAGCAGAAGGATGAATCAGTGAGCAGGAATATAAAATGGTGGAAATAACTTCTGAAGAGCAGAATAAAGTAAAAAGAATAAAAAGAACTGAGGCTAGTCTCAGAGATCTCAGAGACAATGTCAAACACACCAACATTTGAATTATAGGGGTCCCAGAAGAAGAAGAGAAAAAGAAAGGGTATGACAAAAGTTTTTAAGAGATTATGGTTGAAAATTCCACCAACATAGAAAAGGAAATAGTCAATCAAGTCCAAGAGGCACAAAGAGTCCCATACAGGATAAACCAAAGGAGAAATACACCAAGACACATACTAATCAAACGAACAAAGATGAAACACAAAGAAAGAATATTGAAAGCAGCAAGTGAGAAGCAACAAGTAACATACAAGGGAAACCCCATTTGCTTCACAGCTGATCTTTCAGCAAAACTCTGCAGGCCAGAAGGGAATGGCAGGATATATTTAAAGTACTGAAACGGAAAACTCTACAACCAAGTTTACTGCACCCGGCAAGGATTTCATTCAAAATTGATGGAGAAATAAAAAGCTTTTCAGACAAGCAAAAGTTAATAGAATTCAGTACCATCAAAGTACAACAAATACTAAAGGGACTTATATAGTCAAGAAATACAAGAGAAGGAAAAAGATCTATAAAATCAGCCCCAAACAATTAAGAAAATGGCAATAGGAACATATATTCAATAATTACTTTAAATGTAAATGGATTAAATGCTCCAGCCAAAAGACACTGAATGGATACAAAAACAAGACCCATATATATGCTGTCTACAAGAAACCCACTTCAGACCTAAAGACACATATAGATTGAAAATGAGAGAATGGAAAAATATATTCCATGCAAATGGGAAGCAAAAGAAAGCTAGAATAGCAAACCTCATATCAGACAAAACAGATTTTAAAATAAAGAAGATTACAAGAGATAAGAAAGGATACTACATAATGATCAAGGGATCAGCCCAAGAGGAAGACATAACAATTGTAGATATCAATGCACCAACATAGGAGCACCTCAATACATAAGACAAACACTAACAGACATAGAAGGAGAAATTGACAGTAACACAATAATGGGAGACTGTAACATGTCACTCACACCTAAGGACAGATCATCAAAACAGAAAATTAATAAGGAAACACAAGTCTTAAATGATACTTTAGATGGATCTCATTGGTATCTTCAGGACATTCAATCCAAATGCAGAAGAACACACCTATTTCTCAAGTGCACATGGAACATTCTCCAGGATAGATCACATCTTGGGTCACAAATCAAACCTCAGTAAATTTAAGAAAATTGAAATCGTATCAACCATCTTCTCTGACCACAACATTATGAGACTAGTTATCAGTTACAAAAAAAAAGAAAAAACTGTAAGAAACTCAAAAACATGGAAATTAAACAACATGTTTAAAATAACCAACAGGTCACTAAAGAAATAAAAGGAAATCAAAAAATTTCTAGAAACAGTGACAATGAAAATACAACAACCTATGGGATGCAGCAAAAACAGTTCTGAGGGAAGTTTAAGCAATCCTACCTCAAAAAACAAGAAAAACATCGAAGAGACAATCTAACTTTACCTCTAAAACAACTGGAAAAGAAAGAACAAAAATCCCCCAAAATTAGTAGAAGGAAACAAATCATAAAGATCTGAGCAGAAATAGATGAAAAAGAAATGAAAGAAACAATAGTGAAGATTAATAAAACTTAAAGCTGGCTCTTTGAGAAGATAAACAAAATTGACAAGCCTTTAATGAGACTCATCAAGAAAAAAAGAGAGAAGAATCAAATCAACAATATTAGGCATGAAAAAGGAAAGGTTACAACAGACAATGTAGAAATACAAAGGAATATAAGAGACTATTATTAAAAACTATATGGCAATAAAATGGATAATCTGGAAGAAATGGACAGATTTTTAGAGAAGTTCGATCTTCCATGACTGAACCAGGAAGAAATACAAATTGTGAACAACCCAATTACAAGCACTGAAATTGAAGCTGTGATCAAAAATCTCCCATAAAACAAAAGCCCAGGACCAGATGGCTTCACAGGAGAATTCTTTCAAACATTTAGAAAAAAGAGAATGCATGTCCTTCTAAAACTCTTTCCAAAAATTGCAGAAGGAACACTTCCAAACTCATTCTATGAGGCTGCCATCACCCTGATACCAAAACCAGACTAGGAAAACACACAAAAAAGAAAACTACAGGCCAATATCACTAATGAACATAAATGCAAAAATCCTCAACAAAATTTTAGCAACCAGAATTCAGCAACACATCAAAAAGCTCATACACTATGATCAAGTTGGGTTTATTCCAGGGATGCAAGGATTCTTCAATATATGCCAATCAATCAATGTGATACACCATATTAACAAATTGAAAGATAAAAACCATATGATCATCATAATAGATGCATAAAAAGACTTTGACAAAATTCAGCACCCGTTTATGATTAAAACTCTTCAAAAAATGGGCATAGAAGGAACCTACCTCAACATAGTAAAGGCCATATGTGATAAGCCTACAGCAAACATTATTCTCAATGGTGAAAAACTGAAAGCATTCCCCTAAGATCAGGAACAAACAAGGGTGTTCACTTTCAGCACTATTATTCATATAGTTCTGGAAGTCCTAGCTATAGTAATCAGAGAATAAAAAGAAATAAAAGGTATCCAGATCAGAAAAGAAGAAGCTTTCAGTGTTTGCAGATAATATGATACTGTACATCGAAAACTCTAAATGTAGTATCAGAAAATTACTAAAGCTAATCAGTGAATTTAGCAAAATTGCAGGATACAAAATCAATACACACAGAAATCACTCACGTTTCCATATACTAACAATGAAAACCTAGATAGTATATTGAAAAGCAGAGACATTACTTTGCCAACTAAGGTCCCTCTAGTCAAGGCTATGGTTTTTCCAGAGGTCATGTATGGATGTGAGAGTTGGACTGTGAAGAAAGCTGAGCACCGAAGAATTGATGCTTTTGAACTGTGGTGTTGGAGAAGACTCTTGAGAGTCCCTTGGACTGCAAGGAGATCCAATCAGTCCATTCTTAAGGAGATCAACCCTGAGTGTTCTTTGGAAGGAATGATGCTAAAGCTGAAACTCCAGTACTTGGGCCACCTCACGCAAAGAGTTGACTCATTGGAAAAGACTGATGCTGGGAGGGATTGGGGGCAGGAGGAGAAGGGGACGACAGAGGATGAGATGGCTGGATGGCATCACTGACTCAATGGACATGAGTTTGAGTGAACTCTGGGAGATGATGATGGACAGGGAGGCATGGCGTGCTGCGATTCATGGGGTTGCAAAGAGTCGGACATGACTGAGCGACTGAACTGAACTGAACAATGAAAAATCAGAAAGAGAAATTAAGGAATCAATCCCATTCACCATTGTAACAAAAAAATTAAATATCTAGGAATAAATTTACCTAAGGAGAACTGTACATAGAAAATTATAAGATACTAATGAAAGAAATCAAAGACTACATAAACAGATGGAGAGCTATTCCATGTTCCTGGGTAGGAAGAATAAATATTGTGAAAACAACTATACTACCAAATGCAATCTACAGATTCAATGTGATCCCTATCAAATTACCAATAATATTTTTCACAGAACCAGAAGAAAAAATTTCACCATTCATATGGAGACATAAAAGACCCTGAATAGCCAAAGCAGTCTTGAGTAAGAAGAATGCAGTTGGAGGAATCAATCTTCCTAACTTCAGATTATACTACAAAGCTAGTCATCAAGACAGTATGGTACTGTCACAAAAACAAAAATATAGACCAATATAACAAGATAGAAAGCCCAGAAATAAACCCATGCACCTATGGGTACCTTATTTTTGACAAAGGAGGCAAGAATATACAATGGGGCAAAGACAGCCTCTTCAATAAGTGGTGCTGGGAAAACTGGACAGCTGCATGTAAAAGAATGAAATTAGAACACTTCCTACACCATACACAAAGATAAACCCCAAAACAGATTAAAGACCTAAATGTAAGACCAGAAACTAGAAAACTCTTAGAGGAAAACATAGGCAGAACATTTGGTGACATAAATCAAAGCAAGATCCTCTATGACTCACCTCCTAGAGTAACAGAACTAAAAACATAAACAAACAACTGTACATGATTAAACTTGAAAGCTTTTGCACAGCAAAGGAAACACTCAGCAAGGTGAAAAGACAACCCTCAGAATGGGAGAAAATAATAGCAAATGAAACAACTGACAAAGGATTAATTTCCAGAATATACAAGCAGATCATACAACTCAATGCTAGAAAAACAAACAACCCAATCAAAAAGTGGGAAAAAGACCTAAATAGACATTTCTCCAAAGAAGATATGCAGATGGCTAACAAACACATGAAAAGATGCTCAACATTGCTCTTTATTTCTACTGCTACTGCTAAGTCACTTCAGTCGTGTCCGACTCTTTGCAACGCCACGGATTGCAGCCCGCCAGGCTCCTCCGCCCTTGGGATTTTCCAGGCAAGAGTACTGGAGTGGGATGCCATTGCCTTCTCCAGATTGCTCATTATTAGAGAAATGCAAATCAAAACCACAATGATATATCACCTCACACCTGTCAGAATGGCCATCATCAAAAAGTGTACAAACAATAAATGTTGTAGAGGGTGTGGAGAAAAGGGAATGTTCTTGTCCTATCGGTGGGAATGTAAATTGATACAGGCACTATGGAAGACAGTATGGAGATTCCTTAAAAAACAAGGAATAAAACTACCATATGACCCAGCAATCCCACTCCTAGGCACATATCCTGAGGGAACCAAAATTGAAAGAGACACATATATCCCATTGTTCATTGCAGCACTATTTACAATAGCTAGAACATGGAAGCAACCTAGATGTCCACTGACAGATGATGGATAAAGAAGTTGTTGTACATATACACAATGGGATATTACTCAGCCAAAAAAGGAACACATCTGAGTCAGTTCTGATGAGGTGATGAACCTAGAACCTAGTATACAGAGTGAAGTGAGTCATAAAGAGAAAGATAAATATTGTATTCTAACACATATATATGGAATCTAGAATAATGGTACTGAAGAATTTACTTACAGGGCAACAATGGAGAAACAGAAATAGAGAATCAACTGTGGACCTGGGGAGAGGGGAGGAAAGGGTGAGATGTATGGAGAGAGTAACATGGAAACTTACATTACCATATGTAAAATAGATAGCCAATGGGAATTTGCTGTATGGCTCAGGAAACTTAAACAGGGGCTCTCTGTCAATCTAGGGGCTTCCCTGGTGGCTCAGAGGGTAAAGCATATGCCTGCAATGCAGGAGACCTGGGTTTGATCCCTGGGTCAGGAAGATCCCCTGGAGAAGGAAATGGCAACTCACTCCAGTACTCTTGCCTGGAAAATCCCGTGGACAGAGAAGCCTGGTAGACTACTCCTGCTGCTGCTAAGTCGCTTCAGTCGTGTCCGACTCTGTGTGACCCCATAGACGGCAGCCAACCAGGCTTCCCGTCCCTGGGATTCTCCAGGCAAGAACACTGGAGTGGGTTGCCATTTCCTTCTCCAATGCATGAAAGTGAAAAGTGAAAGTGAAGTCACTCAGTCATGTCTGACTCTAGCGACCCCATGAACTGCAGCCTACCAGGCTCCTCCGTCCATGGGATTTTCCTAGGCAAAAGTACTAGAGTGGGGTGCCATTACAGTCCATGGGATTGACAAAGAGTCAGACACAAGTGAGTGACTTCACTGTCAGTCTAGAGGGGTGAGGTGCAGCAGGAGATGGGAGGGAGGTTCAAAAGGGAGGAGATTCATGTTGAGGTTTGACAGAAAACAACAAAATTATTTAAAGCAATTATACTTAAATAAAAAATAAATTAAACAGAAAAAATAAAAGTAAAACTAATTTTAAGGGGTGTGTGTGTGTGTGTGTGTATGTGCATGCACATGAAAAATAGAACAACAGGGTTCACAGAATGGAGCTTCAGTTGAAGGTGGAACTAGTCAGTAACATTTCTGGGAGAAGGCAGATCAAGGGACCCAAATAATGATCAAATATGCCTCTGTGATCTTGGATCATAAGAAAGTCAAGGAAGTAACTTCCACATCCTGTGAGCCAGGGGACTTCCATACCCCACATCTGCTGTCTAACATCTTAGAAGAGCATTTGACATTGGCCAGATTCTTCCTAGGTCTTTTTCAGAAGACACTGAAATACTTCCTCTATACTCCTCTAGCCACGAGAGCCCACTTTGGTGGCATAGAAGAGGCATGCAGGCTGTGTTGGATCTCATACTAACCAAGGGTTTTCAGATACAGGTTGACATCCACATTTGTTCTGTGAAGCAGGTCTCTTCTGCTTTACAATACAAATACAAATATTTGTGTTTTCTATTATATGTTTGGGTTGAGCAGCTGCAGTTGAGGTAAAGGAAGCTCTTCTGGGGGAAAAAGGAGGGGTGAGTCATGAAGAGATTTTCAGAAATGAGCTATATAAACACATTCTAGTTAACTTAAGCAAAAAGGGAGATTTGCTAAGAACATGGAGCAGCTTGTTGAAATAATAATAATAATATAAAAACAACTGCAAAATCAAAATGGGAAAGTACCAGGATCAGTCTAGGGTGCAAGGATGGGGTGAATCTACAGTGGGGGTTCCATGTTTGTGCCATCCTATTTAAGAAGAAAGTATCTAACTGGCTTATCTTGTGCCCCTGACTCACCATTTTTACTGGAAGAAATCAGGGCAATTTAATTGAAAATCTCGCCATAATAACATGACATAAGGTAATCCTCCAATCTATGTTAAGTGTGTTTAACAATTTTGAAAAGAGGGGGAAGTGATGCTGAGCAGGAACAGAGAAACCATCATAACCATTAAAGGGGTGGAAGTTATTGTTTTTTGTAAAAATAATGAAAAGAGAGAACAAAAATAATAACGTAACAATAGAAGACAAGACAAAGCATAAAAAGAGAAGCCTGAGTAAGCAAAAGGAATAAAGGAAGAGATGGGAGAAGAGAATAGAAGAAAGGAGAATTGATTGAAAAGAGAGGCATTTACCCTAATCCTTCATCAGTGCGTGGCATCAATATTATGAATTTCTTTTATCTGAAGAAACTGAGGCTTAGTAAGCGTGAGTAACTTGCTAGCGGGCACACAGAGGAGATTCAAAACCAACAGTTTTTCTATTGCAGAATTCTATTCTTGTGATGATCCTTTTGTTCACAAATCCTAAAAGAGATCTTCTCTAAGCCCTCAAATATTTTGATAATCAAACAGAGTCAGCCACTTTTCATAGTTATTGTGTATTAACTGGAACCTAGGCCACCCTGGTCAGATACCAACTCGATTCGATTCTGTATTAAGGGACAAGCACTGTGCTGGTGAATTTCCGAGGCAGGGAACTAAGACATCAAATTGGGAAGAGTCAAAGAGAATCAATGTGGTAGAATTATAACACTGGTTTCTTTGGGTGGTAGCCAGCAGAAACTGACCTTGATCAACTTAGGTAAATTTACAGGGGGACTGCCCACATGCATGACATAGGTAAGTGCATAAATTGGTAGTTTGAAAACATGAACAAAACTGGACATGGTTAATGTATATATGGCTGAATGCTAGAAGAGCTCATTAAATATTGGATGAAATATTCAGAAACAGTAAGACTTCAACACCCTCAAACAAATAGGCCAGAAACAACAAGGAAGCATGGAGTAGGGTCATCAATTAAATCCTGCAATGTGATCTCCCAGTTGAGGGTTTTGGAGGAGTTCGAGTTGCATATGCTCCAACAGAATAATATTGCTACCATAAAGCATATGCAAACTTCACACTCAGTTAATGCAGAGAACTATGCTATGCTTAGTCACTCAGCCGTGTCTGACTCTTTGCGACCCCATGGACAGCAGCCCGCCAGGCTCTGCTGTCCATGGAGATTTTCCAGGAGTGGGTTGCCATGCCCTCCTCCAGGGAATCTTCCCAACAGGTCTCCCACACTGCAGGTGGATTCTTTACCACCTGAGCCACCAGAGAAGCCCAATGCAGACAGAGTACTGATTTATTCTGTTCTCTTTATATCACACTTGAAGGAGTCCTGCTCATTCGCCAGATTAGTGCCTGAGAATGTTTTAAATAATACTACCCTATCAAATGTCAGAGTAATTCATCTTATTTTTTTACATGTATTTATGAATTTATTATGGATTATAAGTGATTGTATAGTTGTTTTTTAAATTAATTTTCATTGGAGTATAGTTTGCTTTACAATGTTGTGTTAGTTTTTACTGTAGAGAAAAATGAATCAGCTATATGTGTACGTTTATCTCTTCTTTTTTAGATTCCCTTCTCATTTAGGTCACCAAAGATCATTGAGTAGAGTTGCCCTGAGTTATGCAGTAGATTTTCATTAGTTACCAAATTTATACATAGAATCAATAATGTATGTATTTCAATCCATCTCCCAATCCAAGCCCTCTCCTTTCCCCCTCCCTTGGTATCCATACATTTGTTCTCTATGTCCATGTCTCTGTTTCTGCTTTGCAAATAAGATCATCTGTACCATTCTTTTAGATTCCACAATATGCATTAATATGATAATTGTTTTTCTCTTTCTGACTTACTTTACTCTGTACGGGCTTCCCAGTTGGCTCAGCTGGTAAAAAATTCTCCTGCCATGAGGGAGACCCAGGTTCAATCTCTGGGTTTGGAAGATCCCCTGGAGAAGGGCATGGCAACCCACTGCAGTATTCTTTCTTGGAGAATCCCATGGACAGAGGAGCCTGACAGGCTATGGTCCATGGGATGGCAAACTAACATTTTCACTTTTTCACTCTGTACGACAGTCCCTAAGTCATCTCTTTAAAGCATAAATTCCAATCAAGTTCCTGGAATGGGATGAGTTCCCCATTAGAAAGAACAGCACAGAAGGCCCTACCATAAGTGTAAATTCAACAGTGAGGGATTCTAATTCGCTGCATTTTTTCAGAGGCTACAGTTGGTCTGTGAGCAGCTTAGATGATTGTCTCTGGCTCTAACTGTGAAGAGTTAGCCCTACTTTCTGCCAGGGTTGCAGGATAACCCATGTTATTTAGAATAAGAAGAGAATCAAAGAAAGCATGTCATCAAGCTCCATCTTTTTTGAGCACACAGAGGATCAAGGAGGACAAGTTTCCTGACCACTGTTGAAACAGAGGCTAGAATTTTGGTGTAACTTGAAATTCAATGCTCTTTTCATTACTCGGCTCTTTCAGCAACATCCTCTCTTCTGAATGTACAGCCAGCTCCCTGGTTACTGCTTTCTCTGAATACAGTCCAACCTATACATGGACTGGCTTCACAGATTAACCAAACAGATGTCAACACAGCAGATTTCTTGGTTACATTACAGGAATTCCTCTTGTCCTGTTCAGCATGGTGTAGTAGAAGAGCACCTTCTCTGTTTGATCAGACTTCACTAAATACAGATTTTTTCTGTAAGTGCTCTGAACAAATTTGATTACATCTGATGGAATATAGGTAGTTCATCTAATGAAAAGCAGGCAGGGAACCTAATGGAAATCAGGAAGCTACTTTGAAAGAAATAAATTGATTTTGCTTCCTCTGGATTTGGATTTCAGCAGAGGTGGTGTTTGAAAAGCCACCTTGATCTCTCTCAGGCTGCTTCCCACTGCAAAGCAATAACGGGTCCCTGGTTTTCATCGCCACCCCTCCCCTATTCATCTGCCTGTACCTTTCTCAATATTCAACACTTCTCTGAACCATTACTGTTCCAGGGACATCTCATAACTCTCTTTGAGATCATAGAACTTCAGAATCTCCTATTTTCCTTGAATGCATTGACTTCAGTTTGAGATAGTTGTATTTGTTTTTTTCTTAATCAAGGTACGGTTGATTTACAATGCTGTGTTAGTTTAAGATGTACAATAAGGTGATTCAGTTTTATATATACATATATGTACACACACATACATATATACACATTGTCTGATTTTTTCCATTGTAGTTATTATAGGATATTGAATATGTACTACACTGTAGGACCTTGCATGCATGCTAAGTCACTTCAGCCATGTCCAACTCTGTGCGACCCCATGGGCTGTAGCCCACCAGGCTCCTCTGTCTATGGGATTCTCCAGGCAAGAATACTGGAGTGGGTTGCCATGCCCTCCTCCAGGGGATCTTTCCAACCCAGGGATAGAGCCCAGGTCTCTTAAATCTTCTGCATTGCAGGTGGATTCCTTACCACCAGTGCCACCTGGGAAGCCCATTGTTTATTTTATTTTTTTATTAAATTAAAAAAAAAATATTTGGCTGCTCCAGGTCTTAGTTGTGGCACATAGAATCTTTGATCTTTGTTGAGACATGCAGAATCTTTAGTTGCAGCATGTGGGATCTAGTTTCCCAACTGGGGCCCCTGCATTGGGAGTGCAAGTCTTAGCCACTGGATGACCAAGGAAGTCCCTGTTTTATACAGAGTAGTGTGTATCTGTTAATCCCAAACACTTAATGTAGCCCTCCCCCACATCCCATTTGGTAACTGTTTAGTTTGTTTTCTATGTCAGTGAGTCTATTTCTGTTTTGTAAATAAGTATATTTATATTATATTTTAGATTTCACATATTAATGATAACATAATATTTGTCTTTCTTTGTCTGACCTACTTCACTAGTATAATAATCCCTAGGTTCATCCATGTCATTGCAAATGGCAATGTCCCATTCTTTTTTATGGCTGACTAATATTTCGTTGTGTCCTTGCTCTGCTCCATTAGTTTTCCCAGCATGTGGTTTAGAAGACAGTATAGTTTAGAAGACAGAAGCAAAATAGTCATAGCAAAACTAGTCATAATGACTAGTAACATTTATTGAGCAACTGCAACATGGACATTATCTCATCTAATCCTCAAATCAGTTGCAAGGTGATTACCAGTTTTCTTATTTGACCAAAACAGAAACTAAGAGTCTGATACAGGATTCTCAAGGTCACACAGTGAGTTAGGGGCAAAGTCAAGATTAAATCCTAAGTCTATAATGATTTCAAAGCTTATGCTCGCTTTGCAGTTCTCCAAAGGCAGTGACTCAGTTTTATACTAGGGATGGTTCTGATTACTCTGGTCTAAATCAGAGTACATATTTGTTTCATTTGATCATCCTACACAGAAGTTTCTTTCCAACACAAAGGAGAAGTGCCATTTGAAAACACCCAGAAATAGTTGCTTTGTTGAGAATTAACTTATTCGATTATCCTAATAAATGTTTAAAAAAAAGATGTTCAGATTTTTCTCTTTCAAAACTGGGATCAAACAGTATAAATAATTCATGGAAGATGGAAGATGTAGGATCCAGCTAATCTAATATCAGTCAGGTTGACCCTCTTTCTTTCTAAGCTGATTCACTTACTCACATTAATTAAATTTGGCATATATAGCAAAGGCCAAGAATAAAACTTGTAGCATTCAGAGCTAGGAAAAGATTCAGTGTCTCCTCTGAAAGAAGGCTCGCTGACAGGGCAAACCAACCAATTGAACTTTACTTAGATTGCCTAGTTGTCACTTTTGATCTTATTTTCATGTATGACCTTGTGTGCAAGCTCAGCAAAGTGATGGGGAATACAACATACTAACATATTTATTCAATCTTGGTGAGCAAGACTTACATCACAGTTGGTGAAGTTCACTAAACTAACTTTCTCAGGCTATGGAAATATTCAACCAGTTGTTCTTTTTTATAAAATTTTATTTTATTTTAAATTTTATTTCCTCATTGATTGCTCCTGAACTCTGAATTTCATGAAGCTTAATGAGGGTTGGCTCTAGCAAATCTGAGCAAAGATTTTCTCTTGTTTCTTATTCATTAACATATTAAAATATACATCATGGTTGCTCTGCACTAGAGAATTGACCACTTAATACCTGAAGGCAACACTAAATTTGTACTTATGTCCATTCCAGAGGTACACAGCATCAAAATCAAATCACCTGGGCAGGTATTTGTAATATATATGAGACAATGATGAGGGGAAAAAGCAGAAAAAGGCCACTTTTCTTCAAGGGGTTCTCAAATATAACTAGCCTTGCATGAGACAGTAATAATTTATCAAAAGCATATTGTGGGTCAAACACTATACTAAATTCTTCATATTCAGTCAATAGGGCATAAAGGTTTCTTTGAATTTGGCAAGATACCGACCTATCATCTTTCTTCATCTCAGATGGGTGATTTGAGGCGTGTTTCTAACCCTCCTTGGATATCTTATCATTTAAGAGAGGATTTTAATTATGTGTACTTCATTGAGCTGACTTCACGAGATAAAAACTTATGAAGTATTTACCTCTGCATCCAGCACTCAGTAAGAGCTTTGTAACTCAGTACTTACTACTGCTTCATTTCAGTCTCTAATTAAGACCATGATGTGTCATCGATTAAGGGATCAGAAGACAGGAGTCCTGGAAGTCCTCTTCTGCTCTCAAAAACTTTGTGACTTTAAAGGTCCATATGAAGAGGTCCTTACTGAGTCAGAACCCAGATTCTGATATGACCAGTGAGTCTGAGTGACTGAGCCCACATTCTGCCTCTTCTGATGTGTCCACCAACATCCACTGATTTGCATGTGCTCTGAAGAGTCTTGAGAGATTGGAAATGAGGAACAATAACTTGAGCTACCTTCATCCTTGAGGGTTCAACCATTAATTAATGTGTCTGCCAACCTTAACATCCTGACTGAAAGGGCTGAGAAGGCAGATCAGGAAAGAAAAGAAATGGAGACTGGTAGATCTTTACTGCGTAATCAACAAGCCCTGAGGATCATGGAAGAGCAAAGGGGAGACGTGATTTAGAGAAGAGTGGGAGAGCTCACCCTTCAGTGTGGTTGTCCCAGCTCTTCTAGTGGTGTTTATAAATACTGGTTAAAGAACAGGGTGTGATGGTAAAGTGTATGTGTCATTTTGACTGAGTCATATACCCAGATTAAATATTATTTCTGTGGGTGTCTGTGAAGGTGTTTCCAGATGAGATTAGCACAGTAGACTCAGTAAAACACCCTTCCCTCTGTGAGTGGGAATCATCCCATCTATTGAAGGCCAGAATAAAACAGAAGACTGAAGAAGAAGGAATTTGACACCTTTTCTTTTCTGCCTCACACTTGAGATGAAATATCTCAGCTCACTTTCTCCTGCCCTGAACTGGGACTGGCACCATTGTCTTCCTCAGTTTTCATGCCTTTGAACCTGGGCTGAATTATACCACTGGTTTTTCTATGCCTCCCACTGGCATAGGATGCATTATTGGAATTCTCAACTTCGATAACCTTGTCAGCCACTTTTTCATTATAAATAAATAAATGAACAAATAAATAAATTTATTTATGTATTTAATTAATTTATTGGTTCTGTTTCTCTGGAGAACCCTAATACACAAGGTATGCTCTAGATACTGTATGCTTGAGTAACAAATCATACCATGAGCATAACAGAGAGTAGGAATGTGTCTATTCACACTTTGTAGGATGGCTAACTTGGTAATTAGAAGCAAAGAGGTCAATGCCAGACTGTCTGCTTGGATGGGAAGCCCTGGAAACCCACTGAGGCTATCAACACCAAAGTGGACTCTCAAGGACAGGGGACAACAGATACACTGCATCCAGGATTTGAGAAGTGAAGCTGAGGCTGAGCCTTAGAGTCTGGAGGAGGGTGATATAGCCCACAACTCACATTTTGGTGCTGGAACTATCCACATTTGCTTGGTAGAAAAAACAACTTATTTAGCTAACTATATGTATAGCTGATTCACTCCGCTGTACAGAAGAAAATAACACAATATTGTAAAGCAACTATATTCCAATAAAAATTATAAAATAGAAGATAAGATTTTTTTTTTGACCAAGTGTCACATGACAAATATTGGACTGATGGTTAAGTGATGTGAAGAGCCAACTCATTGGAAAAGACATTGATGCTGGTAAAGACTGAAAGCAAAAGGAGAAGAGAGAAGCAGAGGATAAGATGGTTACAAAGCATTACCCACTCAATGGAAATGAATCTAAGCAAACTCCAGGAGGTAGTGAAGGACAGGGAAGCCTGGTGTGCTGCAGTCCACGAGGTCACAAAGAGTCGGACATGACTTAGCAACTGAACAGCAACAAATGTGACAAATATCATGTCAGACACTATAAAGCACTTATAATTCTCCCAACTAACAACTCAAGTATTACTAACCCGTTTTAAAGATGAAGAAGCCAAGACACAAGAAGAAGATATAACTATAACTATCCATTAGACAGATAAGACTCCACAGATTCACCCATGGCCCAGGTTCTCTCCCTTTCCTCTGTGATATGGCAGCTGGCTGGAGAAGGAAATGGTAACCCACTCTAGTAATCTTGTCCGGGAAATCCCACGGACAGAGGAGCCTGGCAAGCTATAATCCATGGGGTTGCAAGAGTTGGACACCACTTAGCAACTAAACCACCACCACCACCATGGCAGAAGATGATAACAAGATGCTTAGGAAAGCACCCAGCCATCCCTGACATTTCCCAGCTGCAATAGCAACCCCGTGATCCAATTCCACGGTTCTGAGGTGTTACTGCTACATGCCTCCAAGAGAGGAACACCATCTGAGTTCATGAGCCTATTTGATGTTGGAGAGTCTGTTTGCTTTGGCCTATAACTGTAAATGAAACAGTGGTTTGAATAAACAAATGACCGCTATTGCTTGTTTGAATAGGAGTGAGGATGTGACTTATAGGCAAGACTCCCAGCTAAATCAACTAACAAGACAGCAAGCTCCTCATGTTAATCATGACTAAATGGGAGTCCTGTTCATTTAATACAGATTTAGAGATATATGAATTAGAGGCTGGCTGGCTGCATTCAAAAGTAATTAATGAATGAGAAAAAAAATGGGCTATTTGTCTCAGTCTAGAAAAGCATCCCTGCCATTTTCAAGATGGTTTTGCGATTAGACTCAGCCCAGAAATATATATCCTCTGACTCCTAGTTCAGCAAAATCAAGAAGGCTAAGGAGTATTAATAGTAGAGCTGGAACTACAATGCCAAACCATGTACCTATTTCACAAGGCTGCTAAATAGCATTAAAAATAGTAGTACAGTGACAGAAACAACAATTCAGTACTGGGAAGGAAGAGAAGAAGGGAAGGAGAACAAGAAAGAAGAGGAGGAAGGTAAGGAAAAGAAAGCAACTATGATTACAGGTGTATAATGAGTCCTTTCTACACACCCTGGACTAAGCCCTTTTTGTATACGGTCCCATTGTGAGGACAAGAGTGCTCCCAGGTAGTCATTTTAATCCCTATTTGGACTTCCTTCGTGGGCCAGGAGTTACGACTTTGTCTTCCAATGCAGGGGGTGCAGGTTCGATTCCTGGTACTGGAGCTAAGATCTCACATGCAGCCCAAAATATCAAAAAATAAAACAGAAGTAGTATTTTAACAAATTCAATAAAGACTTTAAAAAAATGGGCCACATTAAAAAAAAAACTTAAAAAAAAAAATCCTTATTCTCTGGATAAGGAATCTGACCCTGGGAGTTTCTGTGGTTTCTCCAACGTTGGTCAGCAAGTGAGTGGAACAGCCAGGATTTGAAACTTTCAATGGGAATGTGCTGAATCCCATATTCTAAGGCTAATCTCTTCAAAGGCTTGCCCTGAAAGATGGTAGACCCTGCCCTCAATGGGAGTATAATTTGGCAGGAAAATGTTCTCATGCCATCATATAGTATTGGTGTGTCCTTGCAAAATTTCTTCTGCTTCTCAGGGTTAGTTTTTCATCTATAAAAGGGAGATAATAATACATTATCTGTCTATCCCATAGGATTGTCAGTAACATCAATTAATGTTTCATAAAGGTAGGATTACTTCATTATTATTGCACAAATATAAGTAGTATTGCTCTTGTTGATTTTGTCTCTATAACTCTCTTGCTGAATCAAGGGTGCAATTCTGTTTAGCAATGTAAAAATACTCCCTTCTTACTTTCCTTTTCTCAGAGAACTAGAGGGCTACTGTGACACATGTCATGGTTTATGTAGTTGAGCCACAGGATGGGTTTCCTGTGGAAAAACTGGCCTGCCACTCACCCTCTGAAGAGGTTCATTCACAAGCTGACATTGAGTGGGCGAGCACGCCTCTGGTTGCATTCCTACCCTGTGTTACAGCAGGCTGCATTTATTTTTCTGAAAAAGATTTCTCATGATCCCTGGCCCATAATAAGTGCCTAATAAATATACCAATGCCTTCCCTTCCTCTTGCCCTCCCCATATGGGCAACAAAAGTGAGATCAAAGAGAGAGGTGGGGAGTGAAAAATATGAGGGAGATAAAACTGATCAGACTTAGAGGAAGGTGTTGGTTCATCCATGTCATTAACCAACTAAAGGAGCTATAACTAGCCAACAAGCAGAGACTATGATAGTCTTATTCACCCCTTTATATTTAGTGACTGGCATAGAGGTGAGCAGGGAGTCCTGAATAAATACTTGATGAACACATGAATCAGAATAAGATGTCAACAGTTAGTATATTCAGTGTGTAAAGCACTTCCTCTTGGAGGAAGTTGCCATTAAACCCACCATAGAGCCCTCAGAACTTACACAGGACTGGGGAGACAGACTCTTGGAGAGCACAAACAGAACCTTGTGTGCACCAGGACCCAGGAGAAAGGAGCAGTAATCCCACTAGAGAATGACCCAGACTTGGCCATGGGTGTCCAGGAGTCTCCGGTGGTGGCCTGCTGAAGGGTCAAGGGCACTGAGTTCAGCAGTGCTTGCATGAGACCTTTTGAAGGAGGTCACCATTATCTTCATTACCTCCAGCATAGTTTAGCCTCAGGTCAAACAACAGGGAGGGAACACAGCCCTACCCATCTGAGCATGGCCCCACCCATCAGAACAAGACCCAATTTCCTCCTCAGTCAGTTTTTCCCATCAAGAAGCTTCCATAAGCCTCTTATCCTTGTCCATCAGAGGGCAGACAGAATGAAAACCACAATCACAGAAAACTAACCAAACTGATCACATGGACCACAGCCTTATCTAACTCAATGAAACTATGAGCCATGCCATGTAGGGCCACCCAAGATGGATGGGTCATGGTGGAGAGTTCTGACAAAACGTGGTCCACTGGAGAATGGAATGGCAAACCACTTCAGTATTCTTGCCTTGAGGACCCCATGAACAGCATGAAAAGGCAAAAAGATAGGATGCTGAAAGATGAACTCCCCAGGTCAGTAGGTGCCCAATATGCTATGGGAGACCAGTGGAGAAATAACTCCAGAAAGAATGAAGAGACAGAACCAAAGCAAAAACAACACCCAGTTGTGAATGTGACTGGTGATAGAAGTTAAGTCACATGCTGCAAAAAGCAATATTGCATAAGAACCTGGAATGCTAGGTCCTTGAATCAAGGCAAATTGAAAATGGTCAAACAGGAAATGGCAAAAGTGAACATTGACATTTTAGGAATCAGTGAATTAAAATGGACTGGAATGGGTGACTTTAACTCAGATGACTATTTTATCTACTATTGTGGGCAAGAATCCCTTAGAAGAAATGGAGTAGCCATCATAGTAAACAGAAGTCCGAAAAGCAGTACTTAGATGCAATCTCAAAAAGAATGATTGCTGTTTGTTTCCAAGGAAAATTATTCAATATTACAGTAATCCAAGTCTATGCCCCGACCAATAATGCTGAAGAAGCTGAAGTTGAACAGTTCTATGAAGACTTACAAGACCTTCTAGAACTAACACCCATAAAAGATGCCCTTTTCATCATAGGGGACTGGAATGCAAAAGTAGGAAGTCAAGAGATACCTGGAGTAACAGGCAAATTAGGCCTTGGAGTATAAAATGAAGCAGGTCAAAGGCCAACAGAGTTTTGCCAAGAGAACACACTGGTCATAGCAAACGCCATCTTCCAATAAGACAAGAGAAGACTCTACACATGGACATCACCAGATGGTCAACACTGAAATCAGATTGATTATATTCTCTGCAGCCAAAGACAGGGAAGCTCTATACCATCAGCAAAAGCAAGACAGGGAGCTGACTGTGGCTCAGATCATGAACTCCTTATTGCCAAATTCAGACTTAAATTGAAGAAGGTAGGGAAAACCACTAGACCATTCGGGTGTGACCTAAATCAAATCCCTTATGTTTATACAGTGGAAGTGAGAAACAGATTAAAGGGACTAGATCCCATAGACAGAGTGCCTGAAGAACTAGGGAGGTCAAGTACTATGCAGGTCAAGAAGGAACAGTTAGAACTGGACATGGAACAATAGACTGATTCCAAATTGGGAAAGGAATTCGTCAAGGCTGTATATTGTCACCCTGCTTATTTAACTTATATGCAGAGTACATCATGCAAAATGCCAGGGTGGATGAAGCACAAGCTAGAATCAAGATTGCTGGGAGAAATATCAGTAACCTCAAATATGCAGATGACACTACCCTTATGGCAGAAAGTGAAGAAGAACTAAAGAGCTTCTTGATGAAAGTGAAAGAGGAGTGTGAAAAAGCTGGCTTAAAACTCAACATTCAGAAAACGAAGATCAGTGAAAACAGTGAGAGACTTTACTTTCTTGGGCTCCAAAATCACTGCAGATGATGACTGCAGCCATGAAATTAAAAGATGCTTACTCCTTGGCAGGAAAGTTATGACCAACCTAGATAGCATATTAAAAGGCATAGACATTAGTTTGCCAACCAACAAAGGTCTGTCTAGTCAAAGAAAGGTCCATCTAGTAAAAGCCATGGTTTTTCCAGTAGTCATGTATGAATGTGAGAGTTGGACTATAAAGAAAGCTGAGCGCCAAAGAAGTGATGCTCTTTTTGCATGGTGGTGTTGGAGAAGACTCTTGAGAGTCTCTTGGACTGCAAGGAGATCCAACCAGCCAGTCAATCCTTAAGGAAACCAGCCCTGACTATTCATTGGAAGGATTGATGCTGAAGCTGAAATTCTAATACTTTGGCCACCTGATGCGAAGAACTGACTCTTTGGAAAAGACCCTGATGCTGGGAAAGATTGAAGGTGGGAGGAAAAAGGGATGACAGAGGATGAGATGGTTGGAGGCATCACTGACTCAATGGACATGAATTTGTGTAAACTCCGGGAGTTGGTGATGTACAGGGAAGCCTGGCATGGTGAAGTCCATGGGGTCATAAAGAGTCGGACACGTTTGAGCTACTGAACTGAACTGAAAATGTAAAGCACTGTGCTAAGCGTTTGGCATAAAGTTTCTCATTTAATCCTTATAATTGTTTTTTTTTTTTTCCATTTTACAAGTCAAGAGATAAAAGTTTAGAAAGGTCAGAAGCTTACTCAGGCTCATATGTCAGACAGGATTTAAATCAAGGCTAACTCTGCTTTGGACTTTTAACTATTGTGCAAAACCACTCATTCAGTCGAACTCTCTATAACTTTACAGAAGAAATAAAGGGCTGAAAATATGTTGCAACTCACCTGAGGCACTTTATAGCTCCAAATAATGCCATTGTGGGGTACTTCCTAGATTTCAGAAGTATATGCCACAAGAAGGGAGAAGGAAGAGACACACGACCTTCATGGGGAAATAGGAAAATCTTTTCCTTGGAGTGAACGGGCATATTGCTGAATTTCCTAAATTACTGGAGTTCTTGGCAAATGGAAAGTAAAGTCTGCAAGAAGCCTCAGAGGAGAAGAAAGCAGAACCCGGTAGTTTCGAAGATGATTCATTACTTGTACGACCCAAAAGGGACGTCAGAAAATACCCACAGGGATTAGTGTGTGGTAACATCGACCCCAAGACCACAGGGTTGACTCTGACAGAGATGCGTTTGCAGCAATTCAAAGCTATGGATGATTGAGTGCAATGAAAGCTTTAAGGGCATAGTCATATATGATGTATTCAGAATTGGCGAGGAAAAGCCAAGAACAGCAAGTTTCTCTTGGTTATAATCTCCTTGTATGGTCTAGGAATAATCACCGTTTCCATACTATTTAGAAATGATTGCTGGAGACGATATAACTAGGTGGGGTTTGTGAGATTGTAGTAGCTGCCATGGGCAGCTCTTGGCATGCAGCTGTTGCTGTGCAGTGTTACCCAAAATCCATTACCAGGCAGCGGTTACCATGAGACCACTAATGGTCACTAATCCATTGGGTGCCACAGCCGGCCCCTTCCCCAAGCAAGCAACTGTCAGTGAATAACTGTTAGTGGTCCTTCTCAGTCATTGGTTGGCACCACAGTGGGCTCCGCCCCAGGTGAGCAACTGTCAGTGAGCGGCCATTAGTGGCCCATTCAGCCAACGGTTGGTGGAATGGTGGTCGTCAGGCGGGGAGTGAGGTAAGAGGCAGATCCCCGCCTTCTCCCCAGGGCCCTCCAACTCACCTGGTCTCAGGCCAGCAGGTGATCTGGGGGGCCAGGGAAGAGGCTGGGTGCTGTGTCCCACAGGGCTCCAGAGTCCTCGCCAAGGCCACCCACTGGCTGGACCCAGGCCTTGAGGCAGTAATGAATGAACCTCTCCCTCATCCCTGCCTCTGCAACCTCATGGCATCGGCCATCTGCATGGGTCACAGTCTGTGGGACCTGGGCCCTCCCCTCCCCTATTTGGGCAGCCTGAGGAGCCTGAGGGCCAGCTGGGTCCTGGGCATCTGGTTCCTTGCAAGCATGGATTGCAGTTCAGGGTCTGGGGGCCTGGCCCTGAGGGAACTGCCAGCTGAGACCTGCCTCCTCTTAGCCAGGACTGGACCTCAGAGGGGGAAAGTTGTGCCTGGGGACATGGCCCTTTCATTTCAGAATGGAGAATTTCATTGGATGGAGATTTACAGGGAAAAGGTCCTGACCATGACCTGACCTTAAAAACAAAAACTGTGACACCAAAAATGTTTGCCAACAACTCACACACCCTCTCTCACCTCAATCAGAAAAGAGCTTTGCTGAGAGCTTTTGGGGAGTTTGGGGATTTTAAGACATGAGCCACTATCTCCTTGCAGGGTCCTCAATACACCTTTCTCTGTTCCAGACTCTAATGTTTTGGTATTGTTTGGCCTTTCTGTGCGTTGGCACACAAGTTGGGTTTCAGTAACAAGATTACATCTCAGACACGACAAAATGATATGTGTGGACAAGAGGACTTGAAAATAATGTATGAGGTTGGCCAAAAAGTTCATTTGGGTTTTTCTGTGATATGGAAAGCCTGAACAAACTTTTTGGCCAACCCACTAAAAACTGTGGAGGTCGAGGTAGAGAGAATTGACTAAATTACCCAGTTTCCCATTAGCAACCTAGGACATTATCCTTCAGGAGCCTGTTGAAATCTCTGAGCCACTCTGGAAAGCTTTTTTCTGATCTGGTCAACTTACTGTGACATCTGGCTCTTCTGACTCTAATTATTCTAAGAACCTGCATTCTAATTGAGCGTTCAGTGTATATTGCATTATTTTGTTGTTAGTCACGTCTGAATCTTTGCAACCCCATGGAGTGCAGCACGCCAGGCTTCCCTGTCCTTCACTCTCTCCAGGAGTTTGTTCAAATTCATGTCCATTGAGTCGATGATGCCATCCAACTATCTCTATGGCTCCCTCTCCTCCTGCCCTCAATCATTCCCAGCATAGGGTCTTTTCCAATGAGTTGGCTCTTCACATCAGGTGACTAAAGTATTGGAACTTCAGCTTCAGCATCAGTCCTTCCATTGAATATTCAGGGTTGATTTCCTTTAGGATTGACTAGTTTGATCTCCTTGCTGACCAAAGGACTCTCAAGAGTCTTCTGCAGAACCACAGTTGAAAGCATCAATTAATGCATTAATTTTTTGGCAAGCATATGGCACTCTCCCCACCTCCCTCATCAAATAAGTTCTCCTACTCTTAGAGATAGGAACTATCTAAATTAGTTAATTTAGATAATTAACTGGATAATTTAGATAGGAACTCTTAGAGATAGGAACTATATCCTGTACATCTTTTTATTCCTTGTTGTACAAAGAACGAAGCATGGTTGCCATTTCCTTCTCTTTTATACTATAGGTGCATCACATTTGCATTCCCAGTTACAGGGTAGCTCAGCTTCTTCACCTGCAAAATAGAACGAAGGGAAATCTCTGCCTCACTGGGTTGCTGTGAAAATTGAGGGAGATAATGTAAGTGGCAGTGCTGAAGGCACACTGTGAATCTGTCTTTTGCTGAACACCTGATAAATTGTTCATGCTCAAAACATGTTCACTGAATACATGAATAAGTGAATAAAATAGCCCATGGATCCTTGCTGGATCTTGGGCACTGTCTCCTGACTTTGCCTTAAAATTTCTTGTCTCCGATCCTGTGTCTAGGAATTGATACATTTCTTAATTGCCTGTCAGGAACAGAAAAATTAACTTTTTGTTGTGGTCTGTTCTGGTGACCAAGACTTAGGAGACACTGGCAAAGAGCATCTTTTGTGAGGAAGTCTTGGAGTTTTACCACACCTTGTTCAGCTATAACAAATATTCCTTTCACAAGAATTATCTTATAGCCCATTGGCAAATTGAGAAATAACATCAGTAAAGTATAAAAGTTATGCCAGTAGGTACACAATTTTTTCAATATGTGGATGCTTTGAAGCAATCAAGGGCAACTTATCTCATAATTAAAGAGTAAGTACTGGATTAAAAATTGAAAATCTATTGAAGAGACTTTCTTTAGTGCAAGAAAGAGCTAGTTTAATGGCTTCCAGAACTGCATGCTTTCCATAATGTTAACCTAACAGTGAAGAACATGTATGCAAATGAATAATTGCAAAGACACGTCCTCCTAAATTGAAACAATGTATCAATGAAGGAAGCTACATCTTGGATCAGACTTTTAATTGTGATTATTGAACTGAACTGATTGCATTCTATGTTAGAAGCAAATGCTTTTCAAGGACTTACCTCTCTAAGTAGAAATCTTAAGCCCCATGTTTAAGGTTACAAAGCTTGATATGATGCAGGATACAAATATTTAAAAAATAGTCTCAACTAAATGAAAATTAAAACACAGTTTATCCAAAGTTATAAAATGCAGAGAAATCTAGCTATACAGTTTTTCAAATTCCAACAGTTATTATCTTTACTAATGTTCCTGTACGTGGATTTTGAGTGTCAATTCTCTGACAAAATATAACAATTCTTAACATGTGTATGAGGAGCAAGAGAAAGTCAAACAATGTTACCCAAGAGCTGATAAAACTGCATGGACAGATAGATGAAGCCACTATCATAGTTGTAGAGTTCAGCATCCTTCTATCAAAAAGGGACATATCCAGTAGGCAGAAAATCAGGAAAGGCACAGTTGACCTCAAAACACTATCAATCTACTAGATATAATTGACACCCATAAGCTATTTCATACAAGACCACATTGTTCTCAGTTCATAGAATCATTTACCAAGACAAACCACATTCTGAACCATAAAACACTTCTTAGTAAATCTAAAATAATATAAATAATACAGTAACTGCACTTAGACCATAATGAAATCAACTGCAAATAAATAACAGAAAAATAAATGTAAAATCCCCCAATACATGGATTTTAAATAATAGATTTCTGACTAATTACATGAATTGAAAAAATCTCAAGAGAAATTTAAAAATATTTTTTAATCAAATGAAACACAACTCATCAAAATTTGTGAGATGCAGCAAAAACAGCGCTTAAAGGGAAATTTATAGCATTGCATGCATATATTAGAAAAGAAGAAAGATCTAAATTAATAAAGTTTCCATCTCAGGAAACTAGAAAAATTACAACAAATTAAATCCAAAGTAAGCAGAAGAAAAATAGGAAGATTTAGAGCAGATATTTAGAACAAAGCTAGTGGAGGTGATGGAATTCCAGTTGAGCTATTCCAAATCCTGAAAGATGATGCTGTGAAAGTGCTGCACTCAATATGCCAGCAAATTTCAAAAACTCAGCAGTGTCCACAGGACTGGAAAAGGTCAGTTTTCATTCCAATCCCAAAGAAAGGCAATGCCAAAGAACACTCAAACTACCACACAATTGCACTCATCTCACACGCTAGTAAAGTCATGCTCAAAATTCTCCAAGCCAGGCTTCAGCAACCGTGAACTTCCTGATGTTCAAGCTGGTTTTAGAAAACGCAGAGGAACCAGAGATCAAACTGCCAACATCCTCTGGATCATGGAAAAAGCAAGAGAGTTCCAGAAAAACATCTATTTCTGCTTTCTGGACTATGCCAAAGCCTTTGACTGTGTGGATCACAATAAAATGTGGAAAATTCTGAAAGAGATGGCAATACCAGACCACCTGACCTGCCTCTTAATAAATCTGTATGCAGGTCAGGAAGCAACAGTTAGAACTGGACATGGAACAACAGACTGGTTCCAAATAGGAAAAGGAGTACGTCAAAGCTGTATATTGTCACCCTGCTTATTTAACTTATATGCAGAGTACATCATGAGAAACACTGGACTGGAAAAACACAAGCTGGAATCAAGATTGCTGGGAGAAATATCAATAACCTCAGATATGCAGATGACACCACCCTTGTGGCAGAAAGTGAAGAGGAACTAAAAAGCTTCTTGATGAAAGTGAAAGAGGAGAGTGAAAAAGTTGGCTTAAAGCTCAACATTCAGAAAACAAAGATCATGGCATCCAGTCCCATCATTTCATGGGAAATAGATGGGGAAACAGTGTCAGACTTTATTTTGGGGGGCTCCAAAATCACTGCAGATGGTGACGGTAGCCATGAAATTAAAAGACGCTTACTCCTTGGAAGGAAAGTTATGACCAACCTAGATAGCATATTCAAAAGCAGAGACATTACTTTGCCAACTAAGGTTCGTCTAGTCAAGGCTATGGTTTTTCCAGTGGTCATGTATGGATGTGAGAGTTGGACTGTGAAGAAGGCTGAGCACTGAAGAACTGATGCTTTTGAACTGTGGTGTTGGAGAAGACTCTTGAAAGTCCCTTGGACTGCAAGGAGATCCAACCAGTCCATTGTGAAGGAGATCAGCCCTGGGATTTCTTTGGAAGGAATGATGCTAAAGCTGAAACTCCAGTACTTTGGCCACCTCATGCGAAGAGTTGACTCATTGGAAAAGAGTCTGATGCTGGGAGGGATTGGGGGCAGGAGGAGAAGGGGATGACAGAGGATGAGATGGCTGGATGGCATCACTGACTCGATGGACGTGTGAGTCTGGGTGAACTCTGGGAGTTGGTGATGGACAGGGAGGCCTTTTGTGCTGCGATTCATGGGGTCGCAAAGAGTCGGACACGACTGAGCAACTGATCTGATCTGAGAGCAGATATCAATGAAATGGAAAACAGAAAATCAGTAGAGAAAAGCACCAATCCAAAAGCTATATCTCTGATCAATAAGCCTCTAATAAGGTTTACTAAAAATAGAGAACATAAATTGCTAATTTTAAAAATGAAAGAGGAAACATTACTATAGGTCATAGAGACACTAAAAGGATAATAAAGGGTATAGAGATATGAAGAACTCTCCACCCACAAATTTGATATAGATAGCAAATAAGCACATGTAAAAATTCTCCACATCATATGTCATCAGTGAAATGTAAAACAACAGTGGGCTATAAAAAAACTATACAGCTATTGTTGTTTAGTCACTATAAGTTCAGTCACTCAGTCGTGTCTGACTCTTTGCGATCCCATGGACTGCAGCAGGCCAGGCTTCCCTGTCCATCCCCAAATCCTGGAGCTTGCTCAAACTCATATCCATAGAGCTGGTGATGCCATCCAGCCATCTCATCCTCTGTCATCCCCTTCTCCCGCCTTCAATCTTTCCCAGCATCAGGGTCTTTTCCAATGAGTCAGTTCTTTGCATCCATGGCCAAAGTACTGGAGCTTCAGCTTCAGCATCAGTTCTTCCAATGAATATTCAGGACTGATTTCCTTTAGGATTGACTGGTTGGATCTCCTTGCAGTCCAAGGGACTCTCAAGAGTCTCCTCCAACACCACAGTTCAAAGCGTCAATTTTTTGGTGCTCAGATTTTGTTATGGTCCAACTCTCACATCCATACATGACCACTGGAAAAACCATGGCTTTGACTAGACCTTTCTTGGCAAAGTAATGTCTCAGCTTTTTGATATGCTGTTTAGGTTGGTTATAGCTTTTCTTCCAAGGAGCAAGTGTCTTTTAATTTCATGGCTGCAGTCACCATGGCTGCCATGATTTTGGAGCCCAAGAAAATGAAGTCTCTCAGTTTCCATTGTTTCCCTATCTATTTGCCATGAAGTGATGGGATCAGATGCTGTGATCTTCATTTTTTGAATGTTGAGTTTTAAGCCAGCTTTTTCACTCTCTTTCACTTTCATCAAGAGGCTCTTTAGTTCTTCTTCACTTTCTGCCATAAGGGTGGTGTCATCTGCGTATTTGAGGTTATTGATATTTCTCCTGGCAATCTTGGTTCCAGCTTGTGCTTCGTCCATTCTAGCATTTCACATGATGTACTCTGCTCTACATATAAGTTAAATAAGCATGGTGACAATCTACAGCCTCGATGTACTCCTTTCCCAATTTGGAACCAGTCTGTTGTTTCATGTCCAGTTCTAACTATTGCTTCTTGACCTGCATACAGATTTCTCAGGAGGCAGGTAAGATGGTCTGGTATTCCCATCTCTTTAAGAATTTTTCACAGTTTGTTGTGATCCACGCAGTCAAAGGCTTTAGTGTTGTCAGTGAAGCAGAAGTACATTTTTTTTTTTAATTCTCTTGCTTTTTCTATGATCCAACGGATGTTGGCAATGTGATCTTTTGTTCCTCTGCCTTTTCTATAACCAGCTTGAACATCTGGACATTCTCAGTTACATCCGATTCTTTTGTGACCCCATGTTCTGTAGACCACTAGGCTCCTCTGTCCTTGGGACTTCCCAGACAAGAATACTGGAGTCGGTTGCCATTTCCTACCCAGAAGGTAAAGGGGATCTTCTTGACCCAGGGATCAAAGTCGAGTCTTCTGCATTGGCAGGCAGGTTCTTTATCACTGAGCCACAAGTTAAGCCCCATATACCTATCAGAATTGCCAAAATCCAGAACATTGACAACACCAAATGCCGACAAGCATATGGAGTAACAAGAAATTTCATTCAGTACTGGTGGGGTGCAAAATGGCACAGCCACTTTGGAATAGAGTTTGTCAGTTTCTTACAAAACTAAACATACAGTTACCATATGATCAAGCAATGGCACTTCTTGATATTTAACTAAATGAGCTGGAAACTCGTGTCCACAGGGAAACCGGCACTCCCATGTTTATAGCAGTTTATTCACAATTGCCAAATCTTGGAAGCAACCAAGATGTTATAGATGAATGAATATATAGCAATGAAATATTACTCAGTACTAGGAAGAAATGACCAATTAGCCCACGAAAAAGCATGCTGCTAAGTCGCTTCAGTCACGTCCGACTCTGTGCGACCCCATAGACGGCAGCCCATCAGGCTCCGCCATCCCTGGGATTCTCCAGGCAAGAACACTGGAGTGGGTTGCCATTTCCTTCTCCAGAAAAAACATGGAAAACCCTTAAATGCATTTTATTAACGGAAAGAAGTCAGTCTGAAAAGGTAACATATGGTATGGTTCTAACTAAATGAAAAGGCAAAACTGTGAAGATCTTTAAAAAAAATCAGTGGTTGACAAAGGGATGATGAACAGATGTAGCAGAGAGGATTTTCAGGGCAGTGAAAATACTGTACATGATAATATAATGATGGATATATGCTATTATACTTTTGTCTAAACCCATAGAATATGTAACACCGAGAACAAATCCTCATGTGATCTATGGACTTTAGGTGACTATGATGTGTCAGAGTAGGCTAATCAGTTGTAACAAATGCACCACCATAGTGGGGGATGTTGACAATGAGAGACCACATGTATGATGGAAGGGGTTGTATGGGAAATCTCTGTACCACTCCCTCAACTTTGCTGTGAATCCATAACTGCTTTAAAAAAAGAAAAACAAATTATTTTGAATAGCTAGCATATTTGTCACATTTCTTAGGCATGATGGTGGATTCTGACTTTTTCGAGTGTTTATATGATTCATTTGTTTTCCTGGTCTGGCTATGTTGGAGATAATTTGTCAACACACTCTTTTAGCCTCAAATGATTAAAAATATTTCAGGATATTCAAAAGTCATCCAAAAAAGGAGAAGTCTTAGCAAACTGAACAATTCTAGAGGCTGTAGCCTCTGTGTGTGGAGCACTGGGCTGGGTCTTTGGTGCTGCCCACGAGCTTTCTCTATTGTGGCAGGCGGGGGTTACTCGTGGTGGTGTGTGTGGGCTTTTCATTGCAGCAGCTTCTCTTGTTGCAGAGCATGGGCTCCACGCGTGAGGGCTTCAGTAGTTGCAGCTTATGGGCTCTAGAGAGCCGTCTCAACTATTGTGTGGCACGGGCTTAGTTGCCCTGTGGCGTGTGGAATCTTCCCAGACCAGGAATCAAACCTATATCCCCTTCATTGGCAGGTGGATCTTTAACCACTGGACCACGAGGGAAGTCCTGTTGGGTCTTTAATATTCAACCATTCCTAGTGCAAGCATAGCATTTGGCACTTAGGTATAAGTAGCTCCACAAATGTGTGTTGTGTTAGTTCGCTTTAAGTGTATCTCCTTTAGGACAGATGGTACATGTCTACAACTTGAGATGGCTTTAGATGAAACTGAATGGGAGGGGTTAAATTAAAGCACTCCATTGAAAGGCTGCATTTTCCATGTTGCCTCCTAAGTGTCTCAGTAGATAAACACTAGTTGATTACAACTGAGTGACACGGAGCCTTGAATGGAGTTTAGAGGATTGATTAATATATCTCAGAAAGCCAAGTCAAATACCATGTAAATGACTCCTGGAGGGAAAGAAGAAGTCCCTGGCCAAATTTCCACAAGTTCCTAAGTTGATTTTGCCTTTCTATGGCCTCATCTGGTTATGGGGTTTTCTGTAGCCTGCTGTAGTTAAGACACCCATACAGTGTCTTAACTAAATCATACCTTCATAAAATAAGCAAATATTGCTGAACCTTGACTACACATCAGACACAAAGCTGGGTGCTGGAAACATGAAAAAGATGTGCTTCAGACCAGCAAGAGTTCACACTCTAGTTAGAAAGGCAGGCTGGTGTGATGAGCATAGGCATGTGCAGGAAAGAGGCTTGGAGGAGCTGGAAAATCTCTGCTTTTTGAATCAGAGACTGTGATTTGACTCCAGACCCTCCTGACTTTAAGGTGAATATTCTTTGACAAGTTATTAATTCTCTTTAAAATTCAGTTTTATTTGCTTCAAAATGATGGTGATGACACTTAGATATGCTATCTATAAGGCACTTGGCACAGAGGAGACTCCTGATATATGATTATACATACTCGCATGTCTAGGCGGGATAACCCAGGGATGGTTGTGTCTTGCACAAGCCCAGACCACGGCCTCTACCACTGTCAGGGTAGTATGTATGTGCATGCGTGATAAGTTGCTTCAGTCATGTCTGACTCTGCAACGTGCCAGGCTCCTCTGTCCATGGGATTCTCCAGGCAAGAATACTGGAGTGAGTTGCCATGCCCTTCTTCAGGGGATCTTCCTGACCCAGGGATCAAACCCATGTCTCTTGTGTCTCCTGCATGGGCAGACAGTTTCATTACCACTAGTGCCACCTGAGGAGCCCCAGGGTCACTTCACAGCCACTAAATCCTCTGATGTTTTTATTTCACTACTGAGCTCTCCTCACTTTCTAGGAAATTTGATGTGGAAATTTGAAGGATGCTGTAAACACTGGATGTTCTTAGGTGGTTTTCAGAAAAGAAGAAAAACACAGGAGACAAGAAGAAAAAAAAAAGAGACATAGACTTTAAACTGTCATCAATCCCTGCTGTCATCTCAAGCTGGGCTGGTTTTCCTGGTCTCACATGACAGCACAAGAAACAAAGATAATTTTGTGGGCTAGGTGTGTCTGAAACTCTAAGCTGATAGGTACATAGGGCCATGTAAAAATAGGAACCATTAAAGTTTCAAAACTCAGTTCAGACCTCAAAATCAGAAACAAATCCTGCCTCTTTCCTAAATTCAGATTTGGAGCAGATTCTTATCCTCTATGAACTGAACTGAACCTACTCTTATTTGGAGCTATGTCATAGGGAGGATAATACCCTCCCCACACCCTCCAGAGACGTCCATTTCCTAAACCTTGGAAACTGTGAATGTATTAGATTACTTAGTGAAAGGAAATTAAATGCAGGTGAAATTAGGTTGCTAATAAACTGACACTAAATAGGAAGAATATCATCAATTACCTAGACATGGCCAATGTAATTACAAGGGTGCTTAAAAGTGCAAAGATGGGCTTGACAAAGGACAGAAATGGTATGGACCTAACAGAAGCAGAAGATATTAAGAAGAGGTGGCAAGAATACACAGAAGAACTGTACGAAAAAGATCTTCAAGACCCAGATAATCACGATGGTGTGATCACTCACCTAGAGCCAGACATCCTGGCATGTGAAGTCAAGTGGGCCTTAGAAAGCATCACTACGAACAAAGCTAGTGGAGATGATGGAATTCCAGTGAAGCTATTTCAAATCCTGAAAGATGATGCTGTGAAAGTGCTGCACTCAATATGCCAGCAAATTTGGAAAACTCAGCAGTGGCCACAGGACTGGAAAAGGTCAGTTTTCGTTCCAGTCCCAAAGAAAGGCAATGCCAAAGAATGCTCAAACTACCGCACAATTGCACTCATCTCACATGCTAGTCAAGTAATGCTCAAAATTCTCCAAGCCAGGCTTCAGCAATATGTGAACCGTGAACTTCCTGATGTTCAAGCTGGTTTTAGAAAAGGCAGAGGAGCCAGAGATCAAATTGGCAACATCCTCTGGATCATGGAAAAAGCAAGAGAGTTCCAGAAAAACATCTATTTCTGCTTTATCGACTATGCCAAAGCCTTTGACTGTGTGGGTCACAATAAACTGTGGAGAATTCTGAAAGAGATGGGAATACCAGAATACCTGACCTGACTCTTGAGAAATTTGTATGCAGGTCAGGAAGCAACAGTTAGAACTGGACATGGAACAACAGACTGGTTCCAAATAGGAAAAGGAGTACATCAAGGCTGTATATTGTCACCCTGCTTATTTAACTTATATGCAGAGTACATCATGAGAAATGCTGGACTGGAAGAAACACAAGCTGGAATCAAGATTGCTGGGAGAAACATCAATAACCTCAGATATGCAGATGACACCACCCTTATGGCAGAAAGTGAAGAGGAACTCAAAAGCCTCTTGATGAAAGTGAAAGTGGAGAGTGAAAAAGTTGGCTTAAAGCTCAACATTCAGAAAACAAAGATCATGGCATCCGGTCCCATCACTTCATGGGAAATAGATGGGGAAACAGTGGAAACAGTGTCAGACTTTATTTTGGGGGGCTCCAAAATCACTGCAGATGGTGCCTGCAGCCATGAAATTAAAAGATGCTTACTCCTTGGAAGGAAAGTTATGACCAACCTAAATAGCATATTCAAAAGCAGAGACATTACTTTGCCAACTAAGGTCCATCTAGTCAAGGCTATGGTTTTTCCTGTGGTCATGTATGGATGTGAGAGTTGGACTGTGAAGAAGGCGGAGCACCGAAGAATTGATGCTCTTGAACTGTGGTGTTGGAGAAGACTCTTGCGAGTTCCTTGGACTGCAAGGAGATCCAACCAGTCCATTGTGAAGGAGATCAGCCCTGGGATTTCTTTGGAAGGAATGATGCTAAAGCTGAAACTCCAGTGCTTTGGCCAGCTCATGCGAAGAGTTGACTCATTGGAAAAGACGCTGATGCTGGGAGGGATTGGGAGCAGGAGGAGAAGGGGACGACAGAGGATGAGATGGCTGGATGGCATCACTGACTCTGACATGAGTCTGGGTGAACTCCAGGAGTTGGTGATGGACAGGGAGGCCTGACATGCTGCGATTCATGGGGTCACAAAGAGTTGGACAGATTGAGCGACTGAACTGAACTGAAAGTGGAAAAGGGAGACTGAAAAGAAAGTAAGTGGGAGAGGTAACTATGAAAGGAAAGTAAGTGGGAGAGATAACAGAAATGCAACATTGTTGTCTTGAGATAGAAGGGGCCACAAGTCAAGGAACGTGAGCACTCTCTAGGAGCTGAAAAGGCAAGAGAATGAATTTCCCCCAAGGCCTCCAGAAAGGAACACAGTTGTGGGAAACCTCAATTTTAGTTCAGGGAGACCCATTTCAGACTTCTGACTTCCAGAACTATACAATTAAACATTTTGTTGTTTTATGCCACTAAATTTTTGTGGTGATTTGTTATAGCAGATGTGGGAAATAAATACAAGTTGGGACCACGGACTGGATCAAGATCCTGAAATTTACTGGAACCTAGTGAAATGAAGTCATTCTGTCGTGTCTGACTCTTTGCGACCCCATGGACTGTAGCCTACCAGGCTCCTCCCTCCACGGGATTCTCCAGGCAAGAATACTGGAGTGGGTTGCCATTTCCTTCTCCAGGGGATCTTCCCAACCCAGGGATCGAACCTGGGTCTCCTGCATTCCAGGCAGATGCTTTAACCTCTGAGCCACCGGCAATTTGGAACTGGAACCTAAGCAGGACTCATTTGTGAATTGTTCACTGGCCAGAAAATCATACCAAATCTTTGTCAGTAATTTCTCTAACAAAAGACCCAGACAACAAAAGTGCTCCCTACCTTTACTCTTATTAAGTCAAAAATATATTAATAATAGCTACTAATTTATATAATATTTTCACATTAATGATGCAAAATAGAAAAAAGCTATTATTTGCTGTTCAAAGCCAAATACCTTTTAAACATTATTTAATTAATTTTCAAAATAACTCTAGGAGGTGTATGCAATTTTTCTCTTGCTTTCATAGGTAAGGATACTGATCTTCACAGGATCATAAAAGAAATGAGAAATGGGATACAAGTGTGTCTGAACTCCTAAGTTCACACTCACTCTCAACTTTTATTTTAAGCTCTTAAAAACAAATGTATCTATTTCAAAATTATTAAACCAGAAATGTACTACATCTGAAGGGCCTCTCAAGCTGAGACCCACACATACACACACACACACACACACACACATACACACACACACATATATACATATATTACATTCAGACCAAGGTAAATGAAAGTTTTCAGTATTCAAGCATTCAAACTTTATAAAAGAAAAACATTACTTTATTACATAAGAATTACTGTAAAATTCATTTGAGAACATTTATCCCTAAATGAATATAAAGCATATTTTTATGGCTAAAATGTAGATTCAAACTGTATCTTCTGAGAAATTAGCATAATAATACCTTCCTATAAGTCTGTGTGTCAGCCAGATTAGATTTGGCAATGAATATGAAAAACACTTTGTAAACTCTGAAGTGTTTTGTGTATGTATTCATTGTTTGCTATTTCTTATAAACCTACTAGTAACAACACACATTTCTGTAGCCCATGGAATGTTTAAGGCTCTTCAAAATATACTCTCTCATTTAATATAATTTCTAAAGGTGAGCAAGAAGGCATTCCTCAGGAATGAAGAATAGAGGCTCAAAGTTTAGATTCTTTCAAAAAACATTTACCAAAGCCAGCTATGTGGCATTACCATGTGAGACACAGAACACAAAAGATGGATTAGACGTGAATTTTTCCATAAAGAGCTCACCATTTACTGGGAACAAATAGAGTATAAATAATTTCAATATGATGGAATGAATGATAGTATTAAATGACTGCACAGTGCCACACAGAGAGTTGTTCAGTCACCCAGTGGTGTCCAACTCTTTGTGGCCTCATGGACTGCAGCAGGCCAGGCCTCCCTGTCCCTCACCACCTCCTGGAGTTTGCCAAAGTTCATGTTCATTGCATCAGTGATGCCATCCAGCCATCTCATCCTCTAACATCCTCCTCTTCTGCCTCAATCTTTCCCAGCAGCAGGGACTTTTCCAATGAGTCATCTGTTCACATCAGATGACCAAAATACTGGAGCCTCAGCTTCATCATCATTCCTTCCAGTGAATATTCGAGGTTGATCTCCCTTAATATTGACTGGCTTGATCTCCTTGCTGTCCGAGAGACTTTCAGGAGTCTTCTCCAGCATCACAGTTTGAAAGGATAAATTTTTTGACGTTCTGCCTTCTTGACGGTCAGCTCTCAGAACCATATGTCATCCCTGGGAAGACCACAGCCTCGACTATCTGGAGCCTCGACTATTTGTCGGCAGAGTAATGTCTCTGCTATTCAACATGCTGTCTAGGTTTGTCATCGCTTTCCTGCCAAGAAGCCATCTTCTTCTGATTTCATGGCTACAGCCAGCGTTTACACTGATTTTGGAGCCCAAGAAGAGGACATCTGTCACTACTTCTACCTTTTCCCCTTCTATTTGCCATGCAGTAATGGGGCTGGATGCCATGATCTTAGTTGTTTGTTTGTTTGTTTGTTTAATATTTACACTTAAGCCGGCTCCTTCACTCTTCTCCTTTACCCTCATCAAGAGGCTCTTTAGTTTCTCTTTGCTTTAGCCAATAGAGTGGTATCATCCAAAAATCCACACAGAAAAAATTAACCCCAATTTCCTGGCTTCTAATCTCTCTTCCTCTCTTTCTTTTCCCCTTTTCAAACACATTCTTCAAGCCTTTTTTTTTTTCAGTCCTTCTGATCATCTCACTCCTGTGCCAGAAGGTGCCAAGCATCTCTCTGTCTTCTCACAACTCTCCAGATTGAAATCCACCTGGGCAGAGATGATTTGTTTCTTCAGTTCAGTTCAGTCACTCAGTCGTGTCCGACTCTTTGTGACCCCGTAAATTGCAGCACGCCAGGCCTCCCTGTCCATCACCAACTCCCAGAGTTCACCCAGACTCACGTCCATCGAGTCAGTGATGCCATCCAGCCATCTCACCCTCTGTCATCCCCTTCTCCTCCTGCCCCCAATCCCTCCCAGCATCAGACTCTTTTCCAATGAGTCAACTCTTCGCATGAGGTGGCCAAAGTACTGGAGTTTCAGCTTTAGCATCATTCCTTCCAAAGAAATCCCAGGGCTGATCTCCTTCAGAATGGACTGGTTGGATCTCCTTGCAGTCCGAGGAACTCGCAAGAGTCTTCTCCAACACCACAGTTCAAAAGCATCAATTCTTCGGTGCTCCGCCTTCTTCACAGTCCAACTCTCACATCCATACATGACCACAGGAAAAACCATAGCCTTGACTAGACGGACCTTAGTTGGCAAAGTAATGTCTCTGCTTTTGAATATGCTATCTAGGTTGGTCATAACTTTCCTTCCAAGGAGTAAGCGTCTTTTAATTTCATGGCTGCAGTCACCATCTGCAGTGATTTTGGAGCCCCAAAAAATAAAGTCTGACACTGTTTCCCCATCTATTTCCCATGAAGTGATGGGACCGGATGCCATGATCTTCATTTCTGAATGTTGAGCTTTAAGCCAACTTTTTCACTCTCCACTTTCACTTTCATCAAGAGGCTTTTGAGTTCCTCTTCACTTTCTGCCATAAGGGTGGTGTCATCTGCATATCTGAGGTTATTGATATTTCTCCCAGCAATCTTGATTCCAGCTTGTGTTTCTTCCAGTCCAGCATTTCTCATGATGTACTCTGCATATAAGTTAAATAAGCAGGGTGACAATATACAGCCTTGACGTACTCTTTTTCCTATTTGGAACCAGTCTGTTGTTCCATGTCCAGTTCTAACTGTTGCTTCCTGACCTGCATACAAATTTCTCAAGAGGCAGATCAGGTGGTCTGGTTTTCCCATCTCTTTCAGAATTTTCCAGTTTATTGTGATCCACACAGTCAAAGGCTTTGGCATAGTCGATAAAGCAGAAATAGATGTTTTTCTGGAACTCTCTTGCTTTTTCCATGATCCAGAGGATGTTGGCAATTTGATCTCTGGTTCCTCTGCCTTTTCTAAAACCAGCTTGAACATCTGGAAGTTCACAGTTCACGTATTGCTGAAGCCTGGCTTGGAGAATTTTGAGCTTTACTTTATAGCCTGTGAGATGAGTGCAATTGTGCGGTAGTTTGAGCATTCTTTGGCATTGCCTTTCTTTGGGATTGGAATGAAAACTGACCTTTTCCAGTCCTGTGGCCACTGCTGAGTTTTCCAAATGTGCTGACATACTGAGTGCAGCACTTTCACAGCATCATCTTTCAGGATTTGAAATAGCTCCACTGGAATTCCATCACCTCCACTAGCTTTGTTCGTAGTGATGCTTTCTAAGGCCCACTTGACTTCGCATGCCAGGATGTCTGGCTCTAGGTCAGTGATTACACCATTGTGATTATCTGGATCGTGAAGATCTTTTTCGTACAGTTCTTCTGTGTATTCTTGCCACCTCTTCTTAATATCTTCTGCTCCTGTTAGGTCCATACCATTTCTGTCCTTTATCAAGCCTGTCTTTGCATGAAATGTTCCCTTGATATCTCTAATTTTTTTGAAGAGATCTCTAGTCTTTCTCATTCTGTTGTTTCCCTCTATTTCTTTGCATTGATCGCTGAGGAAGGCTTTCTTATCTCTTCTTGCTATTCTTTGGAACTCTGCATTCAGATGCTTTGTTTCTTCAGATGCCCTCAAATCATATTGTCTACAGCAGTCATAAGGAGTGATAAAAATGGGTAGAGCTAGAGGCTTATATTCTTCTCTGCACCTACCAATATGCTGGACTCTTAGTATATAGGCTCACTTATTTATTCATTCATTTAGAAAACGCTCATTTAACATCTACTATGTTGTAGGTAACATTCTAAGTGCTGACAGTGTAGAAATAGCATCACTAATTGTAATAGCTACTGTCTTCAGTGCACTTATCATGGACCAAGCATTCTTGAGGGCTTCCCTGGTGGCTCAGATGGTAAAGAATCTATGTGCAAGGCAAGAGACCCAAGTTCAATCCCTGAGTCAGGAAGATCCCCTGGAGAAGGGAATGGCTACCCACTCCAGTATTCTTGCCTGAAGAATCCCATGGACAGAGGAGCCTGGCAGACTATAGTCCATGGGGTTGCAAAGAGTCAGACCTGACTGAGTGACTAAGCACACATGTGCAAGTATTCTTATAAATATTTTGCTTACGTTAATTTAATTCTGATGACAAAAATAATACTGTTGTCATTGTTTGAATGAGGGAACTGAGAAAAAGATTAGGTAATTGGCACAAGGGACACTTAGTAAATGGATAAGCCATAATTTAAACTCAGCCTGGCTTGGGCCAATGCACTTAACCATTAGAATAATCCAGGACTTTGAGAAGAAACTCTTTTGCAGTCCTCATTTCTGAGAATTTTATCTTGAAAGAGTCTCAAATTTTATCACTTTATTGTGTATAATGATATCATGTGCTTTTTCTCCCCTGTTCTGATAATGTATTAACTATCCTGATTAACTTTTTGAAAGACAAATACACATTATGATCCCAAAATAAATTCCACTTGGCCGTGATTTTTGTTTGCTTAGGATTTTACTTATAATTTATGAGTAACATAGGCTTGTATTTTTATTTTATTTTTTTTACTTATCCTTTTCTGCTTTTGGTATAGGGTCAGACTGTTTTCATAATATGTTAGAGTGTTCCTGTTCACCACTATCTGAAAGATTTGTGTAAGACATTATTTTTCTTGAAAATGCTTGTAGGAACACACTAATGAAATAATTTAGGCCAGAAATTTCCCTTTCCTACTTTGGTATGTTACTTTGCTTGTTTGAGGGAAGATTTTTAATTGCAGTTTCAATTTCTGAGATTTGGGGATCTAGTCCTATTGTTATTTATTGATTGATTAATTCCATTGTGGTCACTGTATGAATTCAATCTTTTGAAATTTATGTGGATTTGCTTTTTTGCTTAATGTAATGCCTGTTTTGGTAAATATTCCAAAAACGTTTGAAAACACTATGTATTCTACAGTTTTTTGGTTGTAGTTTTGGTGCATAAGGTCAATTAGTTCAAATTAGTTAAGAGGGTTTTAACTTAAATATTCTCTCTCCCATATGACTTTTGCTTTGCTCTTTAAAAAGTATATTTTAGACTCTACAGCAATAATTGATATTTTGTCTGCCTTTCCAATTAATTCTGTTTTTTATATGTATCTTGAACTATTTAGGCACGTATACATTTGGGCTTGTTACGACTTCCTGTTGACTGTTTCCTTTTTCTTTATAAAAGATTCTTATTTCTTTGTTTAATACATTCATCAGTGTCTGTTTTCTCTTATACTAATACAGTCATATCAGCTTTTGTTTGGTTAGTGTTTGCATGCTATATATTAGTCTCATTGTTATTGTCTTACATTTAATCTATGTTGTTAAAGGTCAAGTATATCTCTCCTAAACACACACTTGAATATGTATATTTATTTTTCTTAGTGTCATAACTTTGCATTTCCTTTGGGTCATTATATAGCTTACATTTAGTGTAATTACTGAGATCAACTTAAGTCTGCTATTTTAATATTTGCTTTCTAACTATTCAAACTGTGGCTTGTTTCCTGTTCTTCCTTTTCGATTTTTAGGATTAGTCAAGAAACATTAGTATTCTGTTTTTGTTTTTTTCTCCTGTATTCAATTTTACTTACATTTGTATTATTTGTAGTGATATGTTGATTATATGTTCTTAACTTATTGCTGCTACTGCTGCTGCTGCTAAGTCGCTTCAGTCATGTTCGACTCTTCATGACCCCATGGACTGCAGCCCACCAGGCTCCTCCGTCCATGGGATTTCCCAGGCAAGAGTACTGGAATGGGGTGCCATTGCCTTCTCTGTAACTTATTGCAGCCTACCTTAAATTAGCTCTCTACCAATTCTTGTAAGACCCTTACAACAATTTAATCCATTTAGTCCATTCTCTTATTTCATTTTATTTATACATAGTTAACACCCAAAGTACATTGTTTTTATTGTTTAACAACTGTAATATTTTACAGTTATCCAGTATGCATCCCTTCTCATGTTTTCATTTTTTTCTGAAATTTCATGTTTTTATATGATTTTCCTTCAATGTTCAAAACTTGCTTTAGAATGTCTTACAGTGTGAGCCCAATATCAATACACTCTCTGAAACTCATCTGAAAATATTTTAATTTCATCTTCACTTTTTGGAAGACAGCTATACTCACCAGTATACTTCCAAAGCTGCCATTTCACCTTCATTTTTAATCATATTTTTGTTGAATATAGAATTTTCATTTTTGTTTTTCTTTTAGCACTTTAAAGATGCTTTTCCAGTATCTTCTGTTTTTCATAGTTATTATTTGAAAGTTTTCTGACAGTTGAAAACAATGTGTCTTTTTCTATCATACCTTCAAAAATATTTCTTTGTCTTCAGTCTTCAGAAATTCAATTATTGTGTCAATATGTCTTCTTGAATCTCTAAGTTTTATCTTTCATTAGTTTTGTAAACTTATCAGTAGCTTTTCAATATTGCTTCTCCTTCTTCTTTCCTTCAGAGATTCCAGATATATGTTTGTTAGCAGATTTTACAGTTTCCCATGATTCTATTGTAATCTGTTCAGATTTCTTCATTTTTCTAACTCTACTTTAGTTTAAATAACTCCTATTGATCTTTCTACATATTCACTAATTGTCTTTTCTGCTGTTACAAATAATGAGTTCTTAATTTATGATATTATATATTTTTGTTTTAGAATATCCATTTGGTTTGTTTTAAACATTGCATCTCTTTGTTAGAGTTACCTATTGATTCATATTTTCCTCGTTTAAAAAATATGTGTATTTACTTTAAAGCATTTCTAATGAGTAATACACTAATCTATTTTTATTGGCTATTTTCTCTATTGATTATGAGTTCTATTTTTCTCCTTTATATTTCAAACCATTTTTATTGAAGTATAACCCTTCTGTAAAGGACCACAAGGACTAAAGATGGTTTGCTTTCCCCAGATGGTATTTTCTCTCCTCTAGTAGGCAGAATCATGAGCCAACTTGATTTATTCAGCAAGCAAGCTAGGTCAAGATTGGTTTGCAACCCTAGTCAGACTCAGTTTACCTCTGGTTACAAATCTCTCAAAGGCGAGAACTTTCCTGTGTTTTATTAAAGACCCAAACTTCTAGCAGAATTTTGGCTTAGAGTGCTGTTGATTCGCATGCTTCCTTGGCATTCTGCAAAAATCCTCTTTCTCTCTTTGGGAAATCAAACTTATCATTGGTAGCTTCTCTAGATTCTAATTTTCCACATGAGTCTGAATGGTTATCAAATATTAGCTTCCTCACCAGTATTCTCATATGAAAGAACGGATCTTTAAACTATGCTCAGATTCTGCAAATATTCCCAGTGAGTAAAATACTCCTTAAATTCCACCAAGTGAAATGGATTTTTTCCCTGTTTAGATTAATTCTTCTAGACCTTTTACATGTACAAAGCTCTTCAGTGATTAAAAAAGTATAACATTTATAATTTATCCATTTTTCTAATTGCTATTATGGGGAAAATAGTTTACCAATAGATTTTAAATTTTAACAGGGAATAGAAGTCCATATATTGATTTTGTAAGTAGAAAATTCAACTACATTAAATTTTAAAAATAAATTTAAATAGTAAAATTATAAAGCAATGTTGTACACTATTTAAATCCTATCAATGTCCTTATTTGTAAAATTTATAACTTGACTATGAAATAAATAAGAGAAAGCAATTTCAGAGCATTTTGGTAAATAAAGTTTGTCTTGCAAAACTGCCCGTTGAGTAATAGTAATAGGATCTATCTCTTCATGATTCTTCTAATAATTTTTTTATTAAACAGCTATTACGTACTATGTACCACATCAGTGCTGTGGATTGTACTGAATATAAGAATAATAAATTCCAGGTTCAGAAGGAGGTTGATAGTCTCATGAATGTCACTTATGCAGAGGTTATGTCTTGCTGAAGGGATTGACAGTGCAAAGAAATACAATTTATTAATGTCATTGTCTTATGACAGTGAGCCACCTGGGTGTGTCAGCAGCCCTCAAGAGAAAACCTATGTCCCAAAGAGGTGTTTTTAAGACTGTTGACAAAGAGAAATATCTCTTTTTAATAAATGTAAAATGACATCTTATAAAGTTAACGTGGCATAAAACTATAAAATGCAAAACTATTGTAAAGGCCAATTATTGAGAAAATTGATTGTGCAGCATGTTAGCAAGTTTCATAACTGACTTGTAGAAGCAGAGTAGTAACATAAAATATATAATATGCAAATAATCAAACAGCAAAACAGAAGCTAGAAATATTTCAGGGCAGAGAAAGTAAAACTACCACCTAGATGTGGTGAGACTCTTTATGTATATTGATTCTTTGGGATTTAAAATATAAAAAGATAAATCCTGAAAAAAATGAACACTGAAGACCCTAAAATCAGAATTCCAAGAGTATAAAAATATCTTCCTTGAAAAATCCCTTGTGTTACTCTCTAGCTTCCTTGATAGGAAGACATTGGTAAAAAATAAAAGTGTTTATTTTTACAGAAAAGTTTCTATTAGTTGGAAATTGTTATATTAAAGGATATAATGATGATAATAATAACTTACATTTGTTAAGCACTATTAAGTGCCGGTCCCTGCTCTTTATATGTGATTTATGTGTTTCAGCTCTTGTGATTTAATCCTGAACTCATAAGTTAGATACTGTACTACCACCATTCTCATTTTGCTGATGAGGAAAAAGGCAGTTTTTCCTCTTTTAATCCTCTTCAGTAATTCCTTTCATCCTCATCAATTATACTGAGGTTGAATACTATTACTGTTTCCATTTTATGGGTGAAGAATTTACTAAAATTCTTCAATTAACCTAAAAATTAACTCAGTCAATGTCACACTAGGAAACTATGATGCCAAATTCAACTCAGATATTCTGGGTCCAGAACCACTGCTTTTAATCACTAACACTAAACCATGTCCAATTTAAAAGGAGTACTATAACAGTAATATTTTTTTAAAGTGTTTATATCGGTCAGTTTATAAAATTACCATGACAGATTACTTATAGAAACTAGCTGCTTTCGGAGTTCCTCAAACTTTTAAAGACATACATGAGTTGAAATCATTGACCTAAAATGGTTTACTCATGTTCTTAAAAAGTCTCCTCAATGCCTCATTATTCACCAATGTTTATGTTCTTTATGGTCTTTCTTCTTCAGCAGATTCTCAGAGGAAAATATATTCTTCTTTTCTTTGTTGTTTATTATGTAACTGCTAACCTTTTTCACCTGTTCCAAGACCTCATTCCATCAATCATCTTTGCCACTCCCCTATATATTCAACCCATGCCAGTTTTTTGTTTGCTTTAGTTTTCAAGTTTTGCTGTAACAAGGTACAGCATCTCAGCCAATAAAACTAATATTTCCCTAATCCTATAAAGATAAAAATAACACCTTCTCCAATCCTATTAATTTTTAATATCTTGAAAATGAAAGTGAAGTCGCTCAGTTGTGTCTGACTCTTTGCAACCCCGTGGACTGTAGCCCACCAGGCTCTCCGTCCATGGGATTCTCCAGGCAAGAATACTGGAGTGGGTTGCTATTTCCTTCTCCAGGGGATCTTCCCAACCCAGGGATCGAACCCAGGTCTCCCGCATTGCAGGCAGATGCTTTAACCTCTGAGCCACTTATTCAGCTTTATTGAAAAGGGAGTTTATACTAAGTCTTCCTATATGAAACAGTTGTTTGCTTGCAACCAAAAGAGCTTAACACTGACTAACTTAATAAAATAAGAATATATTGGGAAGATGTATGATACCTAACAGGACAGAAGCTGTACCTTTGGAAGGACTTTCTGGCTTTCTGACTGTCCAAACATTTCATCTTCAATATGGCATTTCTTACCCATCTTCCTATTAGGTGGTGCTCTTGGGCTGGCTCTGACTAAAAGTCTGTTGGTATTATAAATAAATCTTATTTATAGTGAGGGCATAGAATTGCTGATGCAAGGTTCTCTATTACTCTGCTACATTAACTGTCATAGGTTGAGTTCTCCAGGAAGAAATACTGAGATAGAGTTGAGTCATGAGTATTTTTAACATGCACACATAGATGCGTGCATGCTCAGTCATGTCCAACTCTTTGTGACACCATGGACTGTCACATGCCAGGCTCCTCTGATCATGGAATTGTCCAGGCAAAGAGTACTTCAGTGGGTTACCATTTCCTCCTCCAGGGGATCTTCCCAACCCAGGAATTGAATCCACGTCTAGTCTCCTGTGTCTCCTGCATTGGCAGGTGGATTCTTTACCACTTTGCCACCTAGGAAGCCCTTCACAGTTTTTTATTAATAAATTAGGCTAATAACCTAATTTATTAGGCTAATACCTGCTAAGGGAAGAGGGCGCAAGTCAATTTGGACAGAGAAAGAACTTGTCTGCAATGCAGATCCAAAAAAGCCTAAGCCAACCCAGGGGAAGATTTGGAATAAGTATATAGTTCCCATTACAATCTGAGTTGAGCAGAAATGGCCAGGTCTTTGTAATCCCAACTTGCTCCATGTCAGAGCTGCCCAGGGAAAGGCAGGACCTTCGGCATGGGGACCCTCTACAGTAAAGGTAGGCCTTGAAGTTTCTGATAACTGAGGCTGTCTGGTTACGTCACTCTCCATAGCTGGGAAGCAAGTCCTTCCTTAAGGGAAATCTGGGTGGAGCATCCCTGTGTCTACCACAAATATCCGAGATGATTGAGTTTGGTTACTATGATTCGTATGCCTAGATGTATACGGCTAGCAGAGGAAGGGTATATGAAATACTATTTTCACCAGAACTGCAAAAGAGGAAATATAATAGTTTCCAAAAGGGAAATGAGATTCTGTTATCAGATAGAAGGTGGAAAGGATATTGGACATGCAGAAACAACAGAATTTTTATTCTTTATCGTTTTCTCATATCACTTCCACTTTCTAATTGATGGAAGGTGGATTCCTCCCTTTTCAATCTACTTAGATTTTGCTAAGCTCACAAGTATTTTTATTAAGAGAGATGATATCTGCTCCCTCCTAGAAAGTCAGGCTTAAGCACATGACTTTGGCCATTTAGATATAACAGGATGTGGCATGTATAATTGGTTGACAATGTTTCAGGTGTACAGCAAAGTGGTTCAGCTATATGTATATATAAATATAAGAATATATGTGTGTGTATATATATTTATATATTTCAGATTTTTTTCCATTATAGGTTATTACAATATATTGAAAATAGTTCCCTGTGATATATAATAAGTCCTTGTGTATCTATTTTATATATATATATATAGTAGTGTTATTGTTGTTCAGTAGCTAAGTCGTGTCTGACTCTTTGCAACCCCATGGACTACAGCATGCCAGACTTCTCTGTCCTTCATTATCTCCTGGAGCTAGCTCAAATTCATGTCTATTGAGTCAGTGATGTTATCTAATCATCTTATCCACTGTCACCCGCTTCTCCTCTTGCCCTCAACCTTTCCCAGCATCAGGGTCTTTTCCAAGGAGTCAGCTCTTCACATCAGATGGCCAAAGTATTGGAGTTTCAGCTACAGCATCAATCCTTCCAATGAATATTCAGGACTGATTTCTTTTAGGATTGACTGGTTTGATCTCCTTACTGTCCAAGGGACTCTCAAGAGTCTTCTCTAGCACCACAGTTTGAAAACATCAGTTCTTCAGTGCTCACCCTTCCTAATGGTTCAATGAGCACATCCATACATGACTACTGGAAAAACCATAGATTTGACAAGATGGACCTTTGTTGGCAAAGTAATGTCTCTACTTTTTCATATGCTGCCTAGGTTTGTCATAGCTTTTCTTCCAAGGAGCAAGTGTCTTTAAATTTCATGGCTGTAGTCAGCATCTGCAGTAATTATGGAGTCCAAGAAAATAAAATCTGTCAGTTTCCACTTTTTCCCTGTCTATTTGCCATAAAATGATGGGACAGGATGCCATGATCTTAGTTTTTTGACTGTTGAGTTTTAAGCCAGATTTTTCACTCTCCTCTTATAGTAGCGTATAGCTCTCAATTCCAATCTCTTAATTTATCAGCTTTAAGAGAAGCTGGTCATTCTGCCTTGTTCTTTTCTATTCTTCAATGAACCTATGTCCAAATAGTAGCTGTTGTGCCTGGACCCCAGAGTGGGGACAGGAAGCAGCGTAGCAGACAACCAATAATAGAGAAACAGAAACTGAGGGTTTGGGGTATATGATCGTAGTGAGGGCTCGGTGGACTTGGAACGGAAATTCATATCCCACTTACATTTTGTTGGATGTCCTATCCAATCCCAGAGTCTCAGACTCAAATGGCTTTAGAAACTAGACAGGTGATTTCACATTATCCCAAAGCCAGTGGTCATTTTGTTAGGGACAGCTGGTGCCCAAAGAGAAAAGGAATTATATACGCTTGGCTGAAAGTATTCCAGTTCAAATGGTTTGTAAAATCTCCACCCAACGAAACCCATCTTCTGGATGAAATCAATCCTAGGATCACCAGTTGACCCTCCAGCTCCACCAAGTAGACCTCTCAGTGTGGCCTAGGGTAGCACTTCCTACAAGCTTATAAGGATTAGTTCTTAACACACTGAAGCCTGAATTCCAAGCAAGCAGGCAGGTTCTTTCTACAGGGAGATCAGTGCTCATGAAGAGTATTGTACCTTTGAACCTTAGTACAAAGAATGGAATTTAAGCCACCCCAGTACAGTTTCATGAATAAAGTTTAATTTTTTTCATTATTTGCTTTAAGAAAAGAAAACAAACAAACAGATTTCTGCCCAAATATCTAAGTTCCTTTCATCCTTGGCATCCTGAAATTCTTGTTTAAAACAACTTAAATCACCAGAGGAGTGTTAAAGTCCTTTTTAGAGCTAATCTGTTCAGCAATGCCAGAAGAATGCAGACTGAGCAAGCAGCAAGTCGAAGCAAATTCCCTGGGACCAGAGCTCTTGAAGGGACAGAGGGACTATTTTCTTCAACATAAAAGGGAATGGAATACATTTGCTCTATTTTCCACTTTTCCGTTCTGAAATATGAGAGACACTTCGAGTGTGTTCCTTAGGCGTCCTGAAGAATAAACTATTTCTGGCCCCACAAACCCATTTCTTTTTGTGGAAATCAGATTCCACCCTCCCAGGGACTTAGAAGAAAATCAAAGCTTTCAACTCCGGAAACATCCAAATAGCGTCCTTTCCTCAGAGTATGCTGGTAGCTGTGGATCTCCAGCCACACTGTGGGAGTGTGGGTTCATATCCTGCTATTGCTAGGCAGATGACATCACTCTTCTTTTCCATAAAGAGTTGTTCCATATGTGCTGCTTGCTGAGCAAAACACACATATGTGGGGACTGCAGATGAAATATGCATGCGATGTGGGCCCAGGCCAATTTCGTCTCTTAAAGGAAACAGCAACGCTATTTAAGTGGTACCAATAAAATAACATTTTATCTTCCGAATTTAAAAACAATTCCCAAGCCTGCATGGAATCAACCCTTTCAAATAGTTCAGGAATCTGTTGTTATGTCCTCTGAACATAATAGTTTCATGTTTGGGAGTTGCTAGATCTAACAGAAAATAATAGGGACTTTTCTAATTGCTTGTAACCGGCTAGGCACTTAACATTTAATTCTCATCATAAGCCTTTTCTAACAATGACATGCTTCCCATTTTAGGAGTGATAAAAATTAAAACGGAGGCTCAGAAAGGTTCAATAAACTGTTTAGAGTATTAATACTGGAGTCTGGGCTTTCATCTCTGGAAATCTAATCGTGAACCTGGAGTTCATTCCACCCCTGCTCATCAGAAAACAATTAATAGGTGAAAGGCAAATGAGTATTTTTGATAACACATTTTTTAAATAGGATGACTTGCCAAATCTCTTCTCTCTGGAACGCTTCACAATCTGTTCCCTCGATTTTTTTTTTTTTTTCCTTCTTAAAGGCAGGCTGGAGTAATAGAAACAGGCTCTTGGAGGGCTTTGAAGCACAATAGTATATAAAGATGTGACAGTGACTGCTATCTGGAAAGTACAAACTAAATCTCTAGCAGGGTTTGATCATCTCTGAGTCTAAGCTGGGAGATAAGAGATTTGTGACACTGGCAATGCCGTTAATTCTGGGACAGGGGTACTAATACATTTCCTTGTTCTGTCTGCCTTAAGGCTTTGTCCAAGATACTCGGTGAAAAGAACCTCTTCTCTTTCATATTTTTGGGGAACTCCAATTGATCTCAGCAGCACCCATCTCTCCTCCCCTACCTTTCTACATCTTCCTAGGTGGCAAATGGATGAAAGGATTGACTTCTTGGCCCTTTAGCAGCGGAATAACAATTGTTTCCCATCTCTTCTTTTCTTCCCAACTCCTCCCCTTTCCCCATCCTGGGAAGTTAAGTTTCTTCCACTGAGGTCTTCCCCTATAATCCCAGAGGCCTCTTCTTTTCAGTCCATCTACAGTCATTAACAAATTGAGAATTTCTCCAGAGCTTAAAGTTTGACTCTCTGGAGCTGGGAACAGATAGTGAGAATGATAAAAACAAAACAAAACAGCCTCCCCGCCCACCCAAACAGCTGTCACCAATCACACTCTCCAATCCTCAGGGGGATCCGTTGAGCTTACTAGAGTGAAGGATCAATCTCGAGTTGCCCTGGCAACAGTAATCAGCATTGAGAACATCCTCCTGGGCTGTTTGGATGCACGGAAAGGAAAAAGCAGGATGGGGAGCAAAGGTTTGTTCTCCCCATGTTTTGAGAAGTCCCTGCACAGCAGTTCACTGTGTTCAACATGAGGAGTACTTGTGGATCTCACAGCATGAAAAGCGTCTGCTGTGATGAGATTGATTTCACTTAAGAGGCCCTTGAAATACGCATGCACACCCTAAAGTTTTCAAGGATGTTTATCAGGAGCCAAATTTCCATGGGGAGCTGGAAATCAATTCTTCAACAGCAAACTCCAACCCTGTCAGTTGCTCAGATCCGCACCCCTCATTCTAGGTTGGAAAATGAAAGAATCTCCTGAAATCCACATTGGGAGAGTAAGATGTGGTTGTCAGTGAAGACAAGAAGGCAGGGTTGTCCACCCCCATCCCACACACCCTCATTGATTCCAGCTTTAGCTCTGTGCAAGTTTATTTTTAAAAATGTGGATGCTCCATTTTCAGAGAGTGATCTAAAAATACACTCCTGCATGCCTGTGGCTGTGATGTGTATATAAATCCAAAACCTCAGAATAGAGTGGATTACACTGAGAAGCACAGACAGACCAAAAAGCAGAACAGGATGATTCCTTCTACCTTCTGTGTCAGGAGGCGGCACTCACGGCATTAAGCACATCAAATGTTGTCAGAGTTGATTTCATGAATACGTTTCTGTGAGAAGTAACTTAAAGGACATGGAAGAAGACTGTTTTCCAGGTGTGATCCCATATTGCCATTCTTCTCTGCCCAAAATGACATTTTTGATAAAACTAAAATTGTAAGAATAAAAGCAAACATTGATTAAGGGTGTTCCATGTAAGAATAAAAGCAAACATTAAGAGTGTTCTATGTACTGGTGTGATCAGACCCCCTGCCCGGAGGTGGCTCTTCTCTCTCTCACTCTCTGTACATCCCCTGCTGGATCAGTGCTTGCTTCACCTACACCTTACTCACACCACTGACCTTCCTATATACTTGCCCCCACCCCAGTTAGTGATTGTTCTAACCCTTAGATCAGAACATCTCCACCTGATTGCTGATCAAATGGGTAGTGAGAGCGTGCCCCTCGGCCAGTTTCCCTGGTAACAAATGAGCCAACCGATGTCGATTCCCCCTCTAACTGGTAACCTCCCCCTCCCTCCAGAAGCTGCCCTGTCCTGCCTGCTGCCTGCCTGGTACCATAGACTGTTGTTGCTTTGTGGCTGGAGCAGGAGCTGTCATGTCCCGGGGCCTGCAGGCGTCCTTAACATGGACTCACCGCCAAGTGAGGGTTCTTGGCTTCTCGACAGGGGGAAAGAATTCAAGAGCCAGCCAAGGAAAAGCAAAGGTAAGTTTATTTAGAGGGATACACCTTCCATAGGTGGAAGGCGGACTGTCTCTGAAACTGAGAGCAGGCCCTGATTGATAGCAGTTTTTGCAGGCTAAGTAATTATACACACTAATGAGTGGGAGGAATATTCTTGCTATTTTGTGGAACAGTGAGGGTGTCTGAAACAAAAAAAAAACAGGGCCACTGCCAACTTCTTGGCTTTTTATGGTCCCTCTTGGAACTGCTGTGGCATAAGAACCAGGTGTGGGTGTGGGGTGGGGGTGACTTTTGCATTCACATGAAGAGATCCTGAGCTCAAGGTCAATGACTGTGCTGCTCTTCCCAAAGCCATCTTGGTTTCGGCTGGTTCAGGCTGGCCTTTCTCACCTCCCTACAGCTGTGCCCTCTTCAATGACCTAGCCTTGTGTCCTGCTCCTTCCCCTCCTGTCTCAGTTCCAGGGCCTTGCTTCGAGGTGTAAGATCCCCCATCCATGAAACCACTGAGGTCTGTTGCTAACTCTGGGCTCTTTCTTTGGTCTTGAGGATGGGCAAGTACAGGGCCTATAGGCCTGCTGGGTGCAGCCCCAAAATTGCTGGAGCAGTCAGGAGACCAAGGAAACTCCCCAGAACCCTGAGATGTCTAGAAATAAGGACAAGGAATGGAAAGTTCACAGGGGCTGTCCACTTACACGTGGGGCCCAGGAGTCACTGGGTGTAATTCTGAAGGTTATGGAGGACTTCTGTGGTGGCTGACCTCTCTTGGGGGCCACCAGGACAGATGGAGAACTCATAGGCACCCTAATTTTGTTGTGGAGATAGTGACTGCCATTGCAAAGGGAAAAAGTGTTAGATAATATGGCACTGGCCACAGCTGTGGGCTGGCGGTTGCTTTTCATATTAAGAAAGGGCACAGAGGCCAAGTTAACAGCTGAAGTGAAGGTTAGCTTAAATGCTGATTCACGTTCCTCTGGAAGTGAGGCAGGTGCATCTGACTGAGTGATATGTATTATGGTTACTCTTACTTGTTTACACTGAATTGGCTATTTAGAAACTGTCAAAAAAAAAAAAAAATCCCTGAAAATGTCCTAAATGGGAACCTTTTGACTTTATAAGACAGGTTTCTGCCTACAAGCTTAGAGGAAGTTAACTTTCTAGAAGGAATGTGTATTTCTCTTCCTGTGTTTTTGAGAGAGAAATAATATACCTGGGATCTCAAGAACTTTAATGCTTGAGAGCAAAGGAAAAAAAGCCTTAAATTCTAGCAAGAAAATGGAGATCCTTGTGCCTGTATAGCTATATGTATGTGTTTGCCAACAAAGGTCTGTCTAGTCAAAGCTATGGCTTTTCCAGTGGTCATGTATGGATGTGAAAGTTGGACTGTAAAGAAAGCTGAGTACTAAAGAATTGATGCTTTTGAACTGTGGTGTTGGAGAAGACTCTTGAGAGTCCCTTGGACTGCAAGGAGATCCGACCAGTCCATCCTAAAGGATATCAGTCCTGGGTGTTCATTAGAAGGACTGATGTTGAAGCTGAAATTCCAGTACTTTGGCCACCTTATGTGAAGAACTGACTCATTGGAAAAGATCCTGATGCTGGGAAAGATTGAAGGTGGAAGGAGGAGGGGATGACAGAAGATGAGATGGTTGGATGGTATCACCAACTTAATGGACATGAGTTTGGGTAAACTCCGGGAGCTGGTGATGGACAGGGAGGCCTGGCGTGCTGCCGTCCATGGGGTTGCAAAGAGCCGGACACGACTGAGCAAGTGAACTGATGTGTATCTTATAAATATGAAGTGTTTCTGCCTGCAAATGGCATTGCCAAGATTGGTTTGTGGATGAGCTCTGTGTAATTGGCTTAAAAGAAATCACACACACATATGAATTCTCAGAAAGCTTCAAAATTTGTCCACATCCTGGTGAATGACTGTACTTAGCATAATAAGTATCTTACTCACTCTTGATACTTTTCAGCTGCTGGTGTCTGTATTGTTTGTGGTATCTGGTTGCCTCCGTGTACCTGACCCCAGGGATATCATGGGAGAGGGGCAGACCAAGATTGTAAAGGTCATGTGGGGTATGTAGAGGTGAAGTATATGATCAGGCCACCCAAGATGGCTGTTCTTTTGCTCTCTGGACATCCCCTGTCAGACCAGTCCTGCTTTACCTACACCCTACTCTCATGACTGACCTTCCTATATATGTGCCCCCACCCCAGCTAGTGACTGTTCTAACATTTATATCAGAACATCTCCACCTGCTAGCTGATCAAAGAGGTGGTGAGGGGTGAGCCCTTCTGCTGGTTTCCCTGGTAACTGATGAGCCACACTGATGTCAATTCCCCCATAACAGGTAACCTCCTCCTCCCTAGTCCTGGGAGCAAAGACTGCTGCCATGTCTGGAAGATATACATACACATATATATATAATCTATATCCTGTAATATAATGGAATATTACTCAGCCTTAAATAAGAAGCTCTGTCACTTACAACCACATGGATGAACCTGGCAGATATTATGCTAAGTGAAATAAACCAGACACAGAAAGACAAATTTTGCATATTTCATACGTGGAATCTAAGATAGCCAGACTCATAGAATCAGAGTGAAAGGGTAGTTAGATGAGGCTAATAGACGGAGGAAATGAGATTTTGGTCACAGGATCCAGAAAAGTTGGTAAGTTCTGGAAATCTAAGGTATGGCATGGTGACTAAAAAATGATACTGTATTTTATACTTCAAATGTGACAAAAGAGTGAATCTTATGTGATCTCACCACACATACAAAAAGTAATAACTATGAGATGCTTATGTTTATTAGCTTTATTGTGATAATCATTTCATGATATATAGATATATGAAAACATCACATTATATACCTTAAATAAATACAATTTTTGTCAATTTAACCATAAGAAAGCTAGGGAAAAAGCTTGGATGTGAGTTAGGCCTGGGTAACATTAACTCTGGTGCTTGGGGTAATAATAGAGGTTGAGAGAAGTGGAGTTGTGTAGCTACCAAAATGTAGTATGAAGGCTCTGAGAAGAGAGGAAAGAGGGTTCAAGGATTGGTAAAGGGCAGTAGTTTGCAAGTTTATTCTGTAAAGAGACAGATAGTAAAAAGTTTCCATCCTATAGGCCTATGGTCTCTGTTGCAACTACTCAGCTTTGCCGTTGTAGCACAGAATTCCCCATAGAGACAGCAAGTGAGAGAATGATCATGGTTGTGTTTCTGTAAAATTTTTATTTATGGAGATTGTAATATGAATACTTTTCATATATCATGAAGTGCATTCTTTTTTTTTTTTCCGAACTACTCAAAATGTAGGGGACTTCCCTGATAGTCTAGTGATTAAGACTTGGCCTTCAAATGCAGGGTGTGCAGGTTCAATCCCTAGTCTGAGAGCTGAGATGTGACATGTCTCACAGACAAAAAAACCCGAACATAAAATAGAAGCAATACTGTACCAAATTCAATAAAGACTTTAAGAATAGTCCACATCAAAAATCTAGATCACAAGCCAAAAAAGAAAGGGATCAAAATATAATAACCGTTTGTAACATGGGCCATAGGAAAACACACAGCAAGCCAAGTTTCACCCATGAGCTATAGTCTGTCCACCCCTAGCATAGGGCATGGAAAACCTGCAGAGGATTTGTCCTTACAGGGAGAGACTACCCAGGGCTGCAGTGGAGACCTCACCTTTCAGGATCCAGTCAACTTCCAGGTACTTTGGAAGGAAAGGTGTATGTCTTTTTGGTGCCACTTGCAAGTGCCAGGGCCTGAGCTGGCGCTTTATATACTTCATCTTTGCTTCGCTTCTCCTAGGAAGTGATGATATTACTCATTGTTTATCTTACAGCTGAAAAAGCCTTTCTCTGCATCACAACACAGCCAGTAAATGAGGGGGCCTGTGATCAACAGTGGTGACTAGCTCCAAAACCCTTTCTCTGTCCACTGTTCAACACTGCCTAGCAGGACCAGAACTTGATCCAGGCAGGCCCTGACTGAATACAGTAGCTCATTTTTGTCTCAGTGACATGACAGAAGAATAATACTTTGGAGGTTGTGACTACCTAGTGATTTTTCATCCAACTCCCTTATTTTGCTGGACAAATAGATGGCTTACCAATGCTAGATTTGAGGTGAGATATGATGATGAAGAGTAAAAATAGACTCTAAGGCAAGCACTCCCAACTACGGGTAATTTTGCCCTCTAGGGGACAATCCATTATATCTAGAGATATTAATATATTTGGTTGTCACAAGTAGGGAAGGAGGTGTTGCTGGAATCTAGCAGATATCAGCTAGAGGTGCTGCAAGATATTATACAAGGCATAGGAAGAACCTTACAGAAAAGTAACTATCTGGCCCCAAATATTAGTAATGCTGCTGTTGAGAAATCTCACTCTAAAGGTTCAGTATTTCTGCTATCCCAAAGGCTCAACTCTCACCAAATCAAGTTTCTACTTTTAAAAAGATAATTTTTATATCCTATGAGATGGCATATAACCATTTTAGGATGCTCTATTTCTCCTTCCCCAGTCTGAAATACACCCCAACCAATTACCAAGATCTATGATCTAGCCACACTTGATTGCTTGAATTTCCCTGAAAATCCTACTGACTTTCTGCCTCTTCACCTTTGCTCAGGTTTCCTCTCTGCCTGGGAACCTCCTTCCACCCTATCCTCATTTATCAAAGTTCTTCTCATTTTCCCAAATCTAGCTCAGATTTCACCTCCTCTTTCAAGCCATTCATTGGATGTTTCTCTCTGACTCCCCCAAAGCACTAATAACGAGGGCAGTAAATAGAATCTAAACTTATGCACTACTTCTGGTTTTTCCGACTTGAATCCCCAACACTAGTCACCTTCAATACGTTCCTGAGTTCATAGGTGTCTCTGATTTTATCTGTTTCCTCTTTTGCTTAGTATCATGCCAGGCACTGGGCTCTGGATAAATCAGGAATGTAAAGTCTAATACCATTGGTTTAGAACAATGAAGAGAAAGGCAAAGAAGACTAGACATTGATTCAAGAAACAAACTATCATATGCTTTAGCATTTCCAAAATTTGTACTATGAACCAATTTCCCATCTACTGTTGAAAAGGTACTGCTGCTGCTGCTGCTAAGTCGCTTCAGTCGTGTCCGACTCTGTGCGACCCCATAGACGGCAGCCCACCAGGCTCCCCCGTCCCTGGGATTCTCCAGGCAAGAACACTGGAGTGGGTTGCCATTTCCTTCTCCAATGTATGAAAGTGAAAAGTGAAAGTGAAGTCGCTCAGTCATGTCCGACTCTTCACGACCCCGTGGACTGCAGCCCACCAGGCTCCTCCGTCCATGGGATTTTCCAGGCAAGAGTACAGGAATAGGGTGCCATCGCCTTCTCCCATGGCTGATTCATGTCAATGTATGGCAAAAACCACTACAATATTGTAAAGTAATTACCCTCCAATTAAAATAGATGAATTAACTTTTTTTTAAAAAAGGAGAATTTTTGTTTTCATAGATTGAAGTCCCCTAGGAGCTGGAAGGAAGAACCAGTCTAGATCAGGACTCACAAGGCAGAGTAGAATAGCTGTTACTACTCATTCCTCTCCACCTTGAGTAACCTGTATTTGCTGGGGCATCAGGGAGGCAAGCGGAGGGATTCTTATCATCCAGAAAAGGGCAGAATTTGTCCTCCTACGAGGAGGAGCATGAAAGACTTTCCTGGTGGTTATTTCCATTGGTTCATGAGGGCATTATCTCTGATACAATGGAAATAACTTCTACTGGGTGAAATTTCCATGTATGCACATTGGGTAATCCAGTTGTCAGATCAACCTTGGTAGGTTTATGGCAGGTTTATGGTTAAATCATCCAAATTGTTAAGCCCATTATTGCCAATACAGGGGCCCCTCCCTCCCCAGTCTGAAAGTAGTCCATTCCTGTGAAACCTTTTGTAAGCTGAAATGCTTAAAGCACAGGAGCAATTACCTTAGGACACATCTTGCTAACAGATGCACAAAATAAATCGAGCTAAAGCACAGATGCTCACAAACACTATTCAGAGTTACGGCGACTTGGTGCTAAGATGCTGGTGTCAGTCCTGAGGAAAAGAGCTTGGCGGTGCCACTCTCCCTGATTGGGGTACATACCTCTATGACAACTGCTGCACAACAAATGCTGACCACCATTTTTACTTTTCACCGTTTTTTCTTAGAAGCAAAATCTTCTTCAAATGCATTTTGATTAGCCAAAATAGGTATTAATATATGTCTTGATAAAAGTAAACTTTTGAGAAGTGGAAGATATCCATGTTTCTTAAGCCTCTACAGAGAGCCCAAGAGTGAGCTGAACAGTTAGAAAGCAGGATTTTAACTCTGCCTTTATGGATCTGATGGAAGAATATGATTCAAGCATAATTCAAGACCTTGTTGGAAGTAAATGTAAATTTTTGTGTTACACACATCTAGTACTTTAGGCTTTAAAAAAGCATGAGGTCAAATGAAGCAGGGATTGGCAGAGCAAGCTTTAGGGGAGAAAGGCCAGTGCCTGGACCCTGAAAGGCGAGAGGGGTCTAGATAGGTGTGGATACTGTTTATTTTTAAACAGTAATTAAATGGGAATGGCCCAGAGAATAACCTCACCTTGAGGGAGGCTGAAGTCATATTTTATTTCTCAGAGAAAAAGCTGAAGTTCCCAAAGCATTTCCAAAAACATTTTGAAAAGAATTGGATGCTGTACCTTTTTATGATCTAACTATTTCTGGGTATGATTCCATACCTTTTAAAAATTTCTGCTCTCACTCTCAGAAGCTCTGGGAAAGGATTCTTTGTGGTTTGACATTCCTTTTCATTTACTCTGGAGGAAAACTCACCATGACAATTTCCATATGTTGATCTTCTCCTATACATATTTATGTCAACAGTTTCCTTTTTAACAATTTTCAAAACACATGCTCTTTCCCAAGTTATTTGCCCTAGAAGTAGTGCAGCAATAGCATGATTCATGGATTATGGGGACTGTGCAGTTTATACAAGCAGGTATGACATTTCTACTTGGTGAAAGTCATTGTCCCAGAACATAGCAAGTGGCAAGATTCACCTACTAGTTCGAGGTGCTTCTGTTGTAGTAGGTGATAAACCTGACTCTGATACAGGTTGTTGGTTTTATTGAGAGATTGTCATAATACCTATTTGTAATATAAAATTTATCCCGATGTAAAATAACCCAGGAGTAGGAATGAGAAACAGTCGATAAAAACAAAGTCTTAAGACTAGAAGCTCTTGATTTCCGTATCCTCTGAAAAATTATGTGGAATTGGAAACAAGAAGTAAAAAATAACAAGAGAATATTTGAGGTTTACAAATAACAAAACAGGAATTTCCTAAAAATCCATAACAAGTTTTTTTGATGTGGCATTCCCCTATCCTTAAAGACTGAATTTGAGTTTTGAAATGTATATACATTATTAATAGTTCTGAGTAGTTCAGAATGTACATTATGGTAGGCCAAAGAGGAGACAAGATTTACCTAAAGTAGTGAATTACCCAAGTTCATACTTCCAAAAAGCAATAGTAAAAGGTCCCCTCATTCTGAGTGCTCTTTATTCTGGCCACATACACATTTACTGGGGAAAAGTTTTCCCAGGCAGTCCCATATCCTTACAGCTTCAGGACAAAAAAGTATATATTGGTAAAGGGAGCTCGACTAAACTCAGAGGTTAAAGAGCTCAGCCTATTACCTATCTTTTGTCATTGTTTGTCCTTCTGCCCCATTTCCATCCTTGAAATGAGGATGCGACTAGAGAAACTTTGTCTTATCACTGTCTTCTGCTGCTGCTAAGTCGCTTCAGTCGTGTCCGACTCTGTGCGACCCCATAGACGGCAGCCCACCAGGCTCCCCCGTCCCTAGGATTCTCCAGGCAAGAACACTGGAGTGGGTTGCTATTTCCTTCTCCAATGCATGAAAGTGAAAAGTGAAAGTGAAGTTGCTCAGTCGTGTCCGACTCTTCACGACGCCATGGACTGCAGCCTACCAGACTCCTCCGTCCATGGGATTTTCCAGGCAAGAGTACTGGAGTGGGGTGCCATTGCCTTCTCCGCACTGTCTTCTAGTCTAAATTAAAAAGAATCAGTGAAAATTTACAATGACCAGCATACAAAGAGTGTTCTTTGTGTGTTAGGGATCATGCAAAGCACTTCCCATGCATTTTCTGACCCTAAACTTACAGCACTATCGGCCAGGATCAACGAGTTTCTACATGGAAAGCGCTGAGCACAATGCCTGGCCTACAGCTCTTGGAAATTAAAAAAGATAGAAAGGAGGAGAGAAATAAACTGTTTTTCAGACACTATTATTTTCCCTATTTTAAAGGAGAGGACACTAAGGTTGTAGAGGGGTAAGATTATCTACCCAAGGACACCCAAGTAACAATGAAGCCATGACTCAAACCCAGGTCATGAGATCCAAAGTCCAGGTCTAATGAGTATCTGAACATCTAAAAATGAGAAAGTTGTACAGCCATGGAGCAAAGATGTCCCTCCTTCCTTCTACAAAATTATGAGTTGTCAAAATTTTTTAAAGTACTACGTTTTGGTGAGCAAGTGCAGAAAGAGAACTAGCATAATGGCAAGCGAGGACTTCGAGAGGTCTACGTGGGATCAGAATTTATAAGGTGGATGTTTTCAGGTTCATGTATTGCTGAGAGTGAGCTACATCCGAAGTTTCTTTCACATTTCAGTTCTTATACATCCCAAATCAAAAATATGTAATATTGTAACTTGGGTTTGCTATGTTTATATTCTTATTCAAACTTCTAATGAAGATGTTTTTCACTGTTAAAAAAAATGGCCACAGTCTGATTTCACAAAAGATAGTCTTCCTTCCTTTTATTTTTTGATGCACTCATTTTCCACTTGTTTATTCAAAAGCACGTCAATTAAGCAAAGCTCTGATGATACTCTGAAGAGGAAGGGGTACTTTGCTAGAGAATTAAGGAAGTCTTTTCAGAAAAATTGCAGATTGAATACAGTGCTGATGAATGAAAAGTTTGTGGGTTATGTAAGGGAAAAGGGAGTCAGAGGTCAGGCGTCTCAGGCAGAGCCTTCCTCTACAAGGAGCAGCAGCAGAAGGTCTTTTTGAGATAATGAGTTCAGGAAGTGGTTGCAGGCTGCAGGAGAAGCCAGGAGGGTTTTTTGCTGTTTAGGAATTGGAGGAGGTCATCGCTAGACGACAGAAGTAATTTTTGAGCCACATACAAAAGGATTTGAGTTGAGTGGATAATTTACAATACGTTATAAAGTAAGACGTTTGGAAAGGAAAGGTGTAATCTTTCCACGGGGTGCAGAGAAGAGGTGTTCAGACTAGTTTCCTGGTTATAAGGAAACAGCCATTTTATACTCTGAAAATTTGTTTCAATCATAAGCCCTCTTACTTCTATATCTTCTTACACTTTGAAAAGAAACAATTTCGTGAACATCCCTGATCTGTAGTTCAGGAATGAGGGGGATTTAGGTCAATGATCTTCGAAGTTTTCCCTATAGTATAATATTGACCACCCATCCTGGAGCCATCTGCTGTGTCTGTGGCCAGAAATACTATTTCATTTTCCTTCTCCTGCTGCACCACAACCTGATGCCGCTTTTTTTTTTTTATGTGTGTACATCAAATCCAAAATAAAAATAGCTCTTTTGGCTATATTTCTTAATCCTTCCATTCATCCTCCTTCTTTCCCCCTCCTCTCCTCTCTCTTCTTTTTTTAAAAATTTATTTTTTAATTGAAGGATAATTGCTTTACAGAATTTTGTTTTCTGTCAAACCTCAACATGAATAGCTATAGGTATACATATATCCCCTCCCTTTTGAACTTCTCTCCCATTTCCCTCCCCATCCCACCCCTCTAGGTTGATACAGAGCCCCTGCTTGAGTTTCCTGAGTCATACAGCAAATTCCCCAGTTGGCTGTCTATTTTACATATGGTAATGTAAGTTTCCATGTTACTCTCTCCATACATCTCACCCTCTTCTCTCTCCCCATGTCTACAAGTCTATTCTCCACTTCTGTTTCTCCATTGCTGCCCTGTAAGTAAATTCTTCAGTAACATTTTTCTGGATTCCATATATATGCATTAGAATACAATATTTATCTTTCTCTTTCTGACTTACTTTACTATGTATAATAGGGTCTAGGTTCATCCACCTCATTAGAACTGACTCAAAGGCATTCCTTTTTATGGCTGAGTTCTTTGGAAGGAATGATGCTAAAGCTGAAACTCCAGTACTTTGGCCACCTGATGCGAAGAGTTGACTCATTGGAAAAGACCCTGATGCTGGGAGGGATTGGGGGCAAGAGGAGAAGGGGACGACAGAGGATGAGATGGCTGGATGGCATCACCGACTCGATGGACATGAGTTTGGGTGAACTCCGGGAGTTGGTGATGGACAGGGAGGCCTGGCATGCTGTGCTTCATGGGGTCACAAAGAGTCGGACACGACTGGGCGACTGAACTGAACTGAACTGAATATCCCATTCTGTATATGTACCACAATTTCTTTATCCATTCATCTGTCAATGGACATCTAGATTGCTTCCATGTTCTAGCTATTGGAAATAGTGCTGCAATGAACAATGGGATACATATGTCTTTTTCAATTTTGGTGTCCTCAGGGTATATGCCTGGGAGTGGGCATTATTGGGAAATATGGTGGTTTCATTCCTAGGTTTTTAAGGAAACTTCATACCATCTTCCATAGTGTCTCTATCAGTTTACATTCCAATCAACAGTGCAAGAGCATTCCCTTTTCTCCACACCCTCTCCAGCATTTATTGTTTGTAGACTTTTTGATGATGGCCATTCTGATAGGTGTGAGGTGATATCTCACTGTAGTTTTGATTTGCATTTCTCTAATAATGAGTGATGTTGAGCATCTTTTCATGTGTTTGTTGGACATCTATAAATCCTCTTTGGAGAAATGTCTGTTTAGGTCTTTTTCCCACCTTTTGATTGGGTTGTTTGTTTCTCTGGTATTGAGTTGTATGAGCTGCTTGTATATTCTGGAAATTAATCTTTGTCAGTTGTTTCCATTTGCTATTAATTTCTCCCATTCTGAGGTTTGTCTTTTCACCTTGCTTAGTGTTTCCTTTGCTGTGCAAAACCTTTTAAGTTTAATCAGGTCCCACTTGTTTCCTTTTGTTTTTATTTCTGTTACTCTAGGAGGTGAGTCATAGAGGATCTTGCTTTGATTTATGTCATCTAGTGTTTCATGTTTTTCTCTAAGAGTTTTATAGTCTCTGGTCTTACATTTACATTTAGGTCTTTAATCCATTTTGAGTTTATCTTTGTGTATGGTGTTAGGAAGTGTTCTAATTTCATTCTTTTACATGCAGCTGTCCAGTTTCCCCAGCACCATTTATTGAAGAGGCTGTCTTTGCCCCATTGTATATTCTTGCCTCCTTTGTCAAAAATAAGGCACCCATAGGTGCATGGGTTTGTTTCTGGGCTTTCTATCTTGTTCCATTGGTTTGTATTTCTGTTTTTGTGCCAGTACCAAACTGTCTTGATGACTGCAGCTTTGTAGTATAATCTGAAGTCAGGAAGGTTGATTCTTCCAGCTCCATTCTTCTTACTCAAGACTGCTTTGGCTATTCAGGGTCTTTTGTGTCTCCATATGAATGGTGAAATTTTTTATTCTAGTCTTGTGCAAAATGTCATTGGTAATTTGATAGGGATTGCACTGAATCTATAGATTGCATTTGGTAGTATAGTTATTTTCACAATATTGATTCTTCCTACCCAGGAATGTGGAATATCTCTCCATCTGTTTATGTAGTCTTTGATTTCTTTAATCAGTGTCTTATAATTTTCTGTGTACAGTTCTTTTGTCTCCTTAGTTAAGTTTATTCCTAGATATTTAATTTTTTTTGTTGCAATGGTGAATGGGATTGATTCCTTAATTAGTCTTTCTGATTTTTCATTGTTAGTATATACAAATGCAAGTGATTTCTGTGTGTTGATTTTGTATCCTGCAACTTTGCTAAATTCACTGATTAGCTCTAGTAATTTTCTGATACTACATTTAGAGTTTTATATGTACAGTATCATGTCATCTGCAAACAAGTGAAATCTTCTTCTTTTCTGATCTAGATGCCTTTTCTTTCTTTTTCTTCCCTGATTGCTGTAGCTAGGACTTCCAGAACTATGTTGAATAATAGTGGTGAAAGTGGACTGCTGCTGCTCCTAAGTCGCTTCAGTTGTGTCCGACTTTGTGCGACCCCATAGACGGCAGCCCACCAGGCTCCCCCGTCCCTGGGATTCTCCAGGCAAGAACACCCTTGTCTTATTCCTGATCTTAGGGGAAATGTTTTTTCACCATTGAGAATAATGTTTGCTATAGGCTTATCATATGTGGCCTTTACGATGTTGAGGTAGGTTCCTTCTATGCCCATTTTTTGAAGAGTTTTAATCATAAATGGGTGCTGAATTTTATCAAAGGCTTTTTCTGCATCTGTTCAGATTATCATATGGCTTTTATGTTTCAATTTATTAATATTGTGTATCACATTGATTGATTTGCATATACTGAAGAATCCTTGCATCCCTGGAATAAATCCAACTTGATCATGGTGTATGAGCTTTTTGATGTGTTGCTGAATTCTAGTTGCTAAAATTTTGTTGAGGATTTTTGCATCAATGTTCATCAGTGATATTGGCCTATAGTTTTCTTTTTTGTGTGTTATCTTTATCTGGTTTTGGTATCAGGGTGATGGTGACCTCATAGAATGAGTTTGGAAGTGTTCCTTCCTCTGCAATTTTTGGAAAGAGTTTTAGAAGGATAGGCATTAGCTCTTCTCTAAATGTTTGATAGAATTCTCTGGTGAAACCATCTGGTCCTGGGCTTTTGTTTTTGGGGAGATTTTTAAATCACAGCTTCAATTTCAGTGCTTGCAATTGGGTTGTTAGTAATTTCTATTTCTTCCTGGTTCAGTCTTGGAAGAATTGAACTTTTCTAAGAATCTGTCCATTTCTTCCAGGACATGCAGTTGTTCATAATAGTCTTATAATCCTTTGTATTTCTACATTGTCTTTTGTAACCTCTCCTTTTTCATTTCTAAGTTTGTTGATTTGATTCCTCTCTCTTTTTTTCTTGATGAGTCTGGCTAAAGTTTTATAAATGTTGTTTATCTTCTCAAAGAACCAGCTTTTAGTTTTATTAATCTTTACTATTTTTTTTTTTTTTTTTCATTTCTTTTTCACTTCTGCTCAGATCTTTATGATTTCATTTCTTCTACTAATTTTGGGGTTTTTGTTCTTATTTTTCTAGTCATTTTAGATGTAAAGTTAGGTATTCTATTTTATATTTTTTTTTCTTTTTTTTTTTTTAAGGTAGGATTGTATTGCTATAAACTTCCCTGTTAGAACTGCTTTTGCTACATCCCATACATTTCAAGTTGTTGTATTTTCATTGTCATTTGTTTCTAGATATTCTTTGATTTCCCTTTTGATTTCTTCAGTAATATGTTATTTAGAAACATATTTTTTAATTTCCATGTGTTTGTGTTTTTTACACTTTTTTTCTTGTAATTGATATCTAGTCTTACAGCGTTGTGGTCAGAGAAGATGCTTGATACAATTTCAATTATCTTAAATTTACTGAGGTTTGGTTTGTGACCCAAGATGTGGTCTATCCTGGAGAATGTTCTAGGTGCACTTGAGAAGAAGGTGTATTCTTCTGCATTTGGATGGAATTTCCTGAAGATATCAATGAGATCCATCTCATCTAATGTATCATGTAAGACTTGTGTTTCCTTATTAATTTTCTGTTTTGATGATCTGTCCATTGGTGTGAGTGGCATGTTAAAGTCTCTTACACTTATTGTGTTACTGTCAATTTCTCCTTGTATATCTGTTAGTGTTTGTCTTATGTATCAAGGTGCCCCTATGTTGGTGCATAGATATTTACAACTGTTATGTCTTTCTTGTGGACTGATCCCTTGATCATTATGTAGTGTCCTTCCTTATCTCTTGTAATCTTCTTTATATTAAGGTATTTTTGGTCAGATATGAGGATTGCTACTTCAGCTTTCTTTTCCTTTCCATTTGCATGGAATATGTTTTTTCATCCTCAGTTTCAGTCTATATATGTCTTTAGGTCTGAAATGGGTTTCTTGTAGACAGCATATATATGGGTCTTGTTTTTGTATCCATTCAGCCAGTCTGTGTCTTTTGGTTGGAGCATTTAATCCACTTACATTTAAAGTAATTATTGATATATATGTTCCTATTGCCATTGTTTTAATTGTCTGGGGTTGATTTTGTAGATCTTTTTCTTCTCTTGTATTTCTTGACTAAGTTCCTTTAACATTTGTTGTATAGCTAGTTTGGTGGTACTGAATTCTCTTAACTTTTGCTTGTCTGAAAAGCTTTTGATTTCTCCATCAATTTTTAATGATATCCTTGCTGGGTACAATAATTTTGGTTGTAGATTTTTCCCTTTTAGTACTTTAAATATATCCTGCCATTCCCTTCTGGCCTGCAGAGTTTTGCTGAAAGATCAGGTATTAAACATATGGGGTTTCCCTTGTATGTTACTTGTTGCTTCTCACTTGCTGCTTTTAATATTCTTTCTTTGTGTCTAGTTCTTATTAGTTTGATTAGTATGTGTCTTGGCATGTTTCTCCTTGGGTTTCCCTTGTGGCTCAGCTGGTAAAGAATCCACCTGCAATGTGAGAGACCCTCATATGATTCCTGGGTCAGGAAGATCCCCTGGAGAAGGGAAAAGCTACCCACTCCAGTATTCTGGCCTGGAGAAGTCCATGGACTGTATAGTCCATGGGGTCGCAAAAAGTTGGACAGAATTGAGCAACTTTCACTTTCACTTTATCCTGTATGGGACTGTCTGCACCTCTTGGCCTTGATTGACTATTTCCTTTTTCTATCTTGGGGAAATTTTCAACTATAATCTCTTCAAAATTTTTCTCATACCCTTTCTTTTTCTCTTCTTCTTCTGGGACCCCAGTAACTCAAATGTTAGTGTGTTTGATATTGTCCCAGACGTCTTGAGTCTATCCTCAGTTCTTTTCATTCTTTTTACTTTTTTCTACTTTTCAGAAGTTATTTCCATCATTTATCTTCCAGTTCACTGATTTGTTCTTCTGCTTCAGCTATTCTGCTATTGATTCCTTCTGTAGAGTGAAGAAGGGCTTCCCTGGTGGCTCAGATGGTAAAGCATCTGCCTATAATGCAGGAGACCTGGGTTCAATCCCTGGATTGGGAAGATCTCCTGGAGAAGGAAACGGCAACCCACTCCAGTACTCTTGCCTGGAAAATACCATGAACGGAGGAGCCTGGTAGGCTTCAGCCCATGGGGTTGCAGAGAGTTGGACATGACTGAGCAACTTCACTTCATAGTATTTTAATTTCAGTTATTGTATTGTTTGTCTCTGTATGTTTGTTCTTTAATTCTTCTAGGTCTTTATTAATTGATTCTTGCATTTTCTGCATCTTGTTTTCAAGGTTTTTGATCATCTTTACTATCATTATTCTGAATTCTTTTTCAAGTTGTTTGCCCATTTCCTCTTCATTTATTTGGACTTCTGTGTTTCTAATGTGTTCCTTCATTTGTGTAGTACTTCTCTGTTTTTCATTATTTTTTATGTTTTAACTTACTGTGTTTGAAGTCTCCTTTTCCCAGGCTTCAAGGTTGAATTCCTTGTTCCTTTTGGTTTCTGCCCTCCTAAGTTTGGGTCACTGGTTTGTGTAAGCTTTGTATAGGGTGAGATTTGTGTGAGCCTTTAGTTTGTTTGTTTTTCCTCTGATGGCAAGGCTGAGTGAGGTGGTAATCTTGTCTGCTGATGATTGGGTTTGTATTTTTGTTTTGTTTGTTGTTTAGATGAAGTGTCCTGCACAGGGTGCTACTGGTGGTTGGGCAATGCCACATCTTGTATTCAAGTGGTGTCCTTTGTGTGAGTTCTTACTATTTGATACTCCCTGGGGTTAGTTCATTGGTAGTCTAGGATCTTGGATTCAGTGCTACCACTCCAAATATTCAGATCCTGATCTCTTTAAGGTGATGATCAAGTCATGTAATCACTTTATGCCTCAATCTCCTGATCTTAAATTAAGTACTAATAATGATAAAGACAAGACTCCAATTTTGATCTTTTGCTCCTCTACTTCCTTTTCTTTACCTTCTCTTTCCAGATCAAGTTCAAGGGAAGTAGTGATGCTCATTGTCCTTGTAGGAGTTCACATGGTATGAAGAAGCGCTGTGGGAAGAGTCTATCAGTAGCCACCACTGTCAGTAGTCTTGGGTAGTCTGGATGACTTTCTCCTTCAGCAGCACTACCTCCAAGCAGGTCCTGAGGAGACCAGCTGCATTCGGCGTGAACTGGACACAACAAGGTCCCAAAGCTGAAACCCTGTCAGGTCCTGAGGACCCCCAACTTCTATTAGCATTGACTCCGCTCTCCTTTCTTTTCATTCATATTTCTCCTTTTATGTTCTCCCTCCCTTTCTCCACCCCTCCCTCCCTCCTTCCTTCCTTATTTTTTCTTTAAGAAACATTTAATGGAAGAATTTTATGTGCAAAAACATCATTAAATGATGCAGATTAAATGATACTTAAAGATGTAGTTCTTTCCCTAAAGCAATCATTGTATGGCAGGAAAGAAAAACGAGTTTATAATTTTCAATAAAACTACAATACATGGAAGTAGCAATTTACGGGTTTTTTCCCCTTTCTTTGACATTTCCCCTATGAGGATCTATAGATTTTATGTTGCCAGAATTCTCTATCATGTTATTACATACCTCATTAAGCATACTGCTAATTCTTTTTCAGTGTCTCCATTGAAATCATATTCATTCCACGTCCTCCTGCTTGTCACATTTGTGACTCTTTAGCTAAGGGATGGGGCTTCCCAGTTGGCTCAGATGGTAAAGAATCTGTCTGCAGTGCAGGATCCATGTTCAATCCCTGGGTTGGGAGGATACCCTGGAAAAGGGACTGGCAACCCACTTCAGTATTCTTGCCTGGAGAATTCCATGGACAAAGGAGGCTGGAGGGCTACAGTCCATGGGGTTGCAAACTGTCAGACACAGCTGAGCAACTAACACACACACACACACACACAGCTATAATCAGGACAGCATATTGTCTCTGATTATAGTATGTTTGCAAAATTTTAGATTTCCTGTTCTAGTGTCCAATGACTTGAAAACACTAGTCTTTTTTTTTTTTTTTTTTAATTTGATTAGTATCCATAAAACACATTTAAGGGACTTCCCTGAGGGTACAGTGGTTAAGAATCTGCTTTCCAATGCAGAGGACATGGGTTCAATCCCTCATCTGGGAAGATTCCACGTGCCATGGAGCAACTAAGCCCATGCACCCTACTGAAGCCTATACACCCTAGAGACTATGCTCTACAACAAGAGAAGCCACTGCAATGAGAAGCCCATGCACCACAACTAGGAAAAAGCCTGCACATAGCATCAAAGACCCAGTGCAGCCAAAATGAATAAGTAAAAAAAAAAATACATTCAAACTCGGGCAGATGTAAAAACTCCCATTTTCTCCATCAGAAACCTAGAGAAATTATTTTCCCAGGGTTTTGTATTTCTGTCTATCCCTCTACAAGCTCCTAAGCTGTCTTTGGCTTATATTTCAAAACTGGATTTTGAAGGTGATTTTTAGAAAACTAAATTCTTGAAGAACGTACAGTATTTTTTAGTTACGACAAAAATATGTGCAAAAATGAAATGAGATTCTTTCCTTAATTTCTTTCTGATACCTTGTTAGTATATAGGTATGCAAGAGACTTCTGTGTATTAATTCTATACTCTGTAATTTGACCAAATTCATTGATGAGCTCTAATAGTTTCCTGGTAGAATCTTTAGGATTTTCTAAGTATCATGTCATCTGTGAACAGTGACAGTTTTACTTCTTTTCTGATTTAGATTTATTTTATTTATTTTTCATCTCTAATTGCTGTTGACTAGGACTTCCAAAACTATATTAAATATAAGTGGTGAGAGTGGACATCTTGTCTTGCTCCTAATCTTAGAGGAAATGGTTTCAGTTTTTCACCATTGAGAATGATGTTTGTTATGGTTTGTCATATCTGATCTTTATTATGTTGAGATATGTTCCCCCTATGCCAACTTTCTGGAGAGTTTTTATATTAAATGGGTGTTGAATTTTGATGAAAGCTTTTTCTGCATTTCTTGAAATGATCATATGGTTTTTATTCTTCAGTTTGTTACTGTGACGTATCACATTCATTTATGCGTACTGAAGAATCCTTGTATCCTTGGGACAGTTAAGTCTGTCTGTGTCGCTTAAGGCCTGCGTTTGCTTAGTGGTTTTTTCCGTCTGGATCTATCTATTGATGTAAGCGGGGTGTTAAAGTCCCTCACTATTATTGTTACTGTTGATTTCTCCCTTTATAACTGTTATCATTTGCTTTATATATTGAGGTGCTCCTAAGTTTAGTGCATTTATATTTACAATTGTTATGTCTTCTTGGATGATCCCTTGATCATTATGTAGTATTCTTCTTTGTCTCTTGTAACAGCCTTTAAAGTCATTTTGATATGAGTGTTTTGAAACAGAGGTGTTGCCTGAGTCATCTTTGTAGCACCTAACGTAAGTTTAGGTACACAGTTGGCATTCAAAAAAAAAAAAAGCAATCCCTAGATTTATAATTATTAGGTCAAAGATTATGAATGGCTTCTTAGTTCTTCATATTCATTTCCCTGCTATTTACCTAAAGAGTTATATAGCTTTCCTTGACATAAGCAATATACAAGTTTCATCACAGTAAGACAGTCATGACTATTAAATTTTTATAATTTCACTAGTCTCATCACTGTTAGTAAAAAGATGCCCTATTTAGAAGTCTTTGATTTCTAATGAGGGTTTTTTCCTTAAAATTTTAATTTTTTCTTGGCTCATTTTTCTTTCTAAAAGTCATCTCTTTTTAAACAAGAATTTCCTTAAAGTGCTTTCCATCAGCAAATTTTGTGTGTGCATGAAGGAGGAATAGGAAAAAGAGGAGGAGGAAAGAGAGGAGGGGATGAAGAAAGGGAAAAGGGAGAATACAAGCCCAACTGTTGCACTCCATAAAGTAGATTTAAATGTGTTCCATTCAGGTAAGCCATCTTAATAAAACCCAAGGGCATGAAATTTAAAAACATATCAAGTTCACCTTTTCAAAGGAGATGTTGGTAAATGAAGTTAGGATATTCATGTATATTCAGAACTCTTAAACTTTGCTCCCAGCATCAAATGCTAAAATACTATACAGCACATAAACATCTTTGTTCTGTTGAAAGTGATATCACTCAGGTCAAAATGTCTCTGTGGCATATTTTCACTCAGGAAACTGTTCAAGGAACTAACAAGGACTACAGCTTCAGAAGCTAAAATCAAATGCCTTTGCTGTGAAAAAGCATAAGATTTTCCTCCGTTTATATGTATTCTTAATTTTAAAATTAATTCTAGATTCTTATAAGGAGCTTTAGAGAATATATTTAGACAATGAAGGCTTAAATGTACATCAGCTACTTATAAGAATAAAACTCCTTTAAAGGAAGGAAAGAAACATTTGATGAGAATCCCCCTCCTATTAAACTTTTGTAGGTGCTTTTCATTGTTGCTTCTTTCATAACAATTGAGGTACCTTGCTATTGTGCAGAGATTAAATAAATTGCCAAGATCACATAGTTATTACATGAAAAGGCTAGAACTCTATCCAGGTCTTTCAGACTCCAAAAGGCCTAGACTTCTTCTCTGGCTATCATGTTAGACATAATTTTAGTTTCTGAGGCAAAATAATCTATAAATTGGCAAAGTAGATTGATTAAAAACAGTACAACATACTAGGCAATAAGGTGAACTGTGCCATTTTTCTTTCTATACTGTGAAAACTATGATTCTGTCCAAGGAAATCCTGTTCAATCCCACCCTCAAAGTATACTCCTTCATTCTATGTACTCAGTTTTTTGCCAGTAATTTTATCACCCAGCATCATAGAATGTTTGAAGTGGAAGAGGTTTTGAGGGTTGTCTGTTCTACCTTATATGCCTCAGATATTGTGAGAGGTTTCCAAATTTGCTTGAGTCTTTACATTTGAATTTGAGAAAAAGCGAGATCAGTTAAAAATTATTTGTGTATTATTTGAACCACAGAGAAGTAGCTCATAAGTATTTAATGGGTGAGTAAAAGAATGCATATTTTTCCCATGATATTTTTAAATTTTTTTCTTTTTGTTTTATTTATTTATTTGCCAAATGAGACAGAACAGTGCTTCTAGCAGTGTATAGATTTTTTTTCAAGCACCGGGTACTGTCCAGTGTCATAACAAAGTACTTAGAAGAAATGGCCTTTTGGTATTTTGCTTTTCTCCGTGTCCTGATGGGGAAGAAGTGGCAGACTTTTTCTGTGTACAATATGAAGGTGTTATTATAAACCTGGTCAGGTACATAGTCACCTCTAGGAGGTGAGAGAAAGTTCTCTCTCATCTCTATATCTAGAATAGCTGGATTCTTCTGGCTATTGATTTACTTTTATCTGCTAAGAATCAACATTTTCACACTTACCACATTTGCCTCTTTATATTACATGCTAGGAAACTCAGACCCAGAAACACTAGTTCTCCTGAAACATTTGAAATTCTGTGGCATATAGTGTTAGCCACTCAGTCATGTCCCACTCTTTGCAACCCTCTAGACTGTACCCCTCCAGTCTGCTCTGTCCACGGGATTCTCCAAGTAAGAATGCTGGAGTGGGTAGACATTCCCTTCTCCAGGAGATCTTTCCAACCCAGGGACTGAATCTGGGTCTCCTGCATTGCAGGTTAATTCTTTACCATCTGAACCACCAGGGAAACTCTATGGTATATAGTTTGTATGTGAGTCACATGTCTGGTTCTAGGACGCTTTCTCATTTTTTCCTATCTTCATTTCCCATTTACCCTTTGCTTGTCACTGTTTTTAATATCATGACACTGTCAACGTTGCCCCTGTTGAAATAAGATAAAGTTTAATATATGCATCATGATAAAAATGTTCACAGACAAAAAAGAGTTAAGAATATATGCACATTCATGCTTCCAATGTTGCATATATTTTTAAAAAGTTAAATCACATTTAATGTTAATTTTTCCCCCTCTCAAAGCATGTGAAAGTTGGAAATCTTATTTTAGCTTCTGCATTGCTCTCCTGGTTGAGGACAGAGCATTCCCATCTACAGGGTATTCATTTCAGGTCTGCTGTCTGGAAATGGATCTTACTTTATCTTCCACTTGAGAGACAGAATTCTACTCCCAAATTGAATCGCCAATACCCTAGAATGATTACTTGGAGGAGTTAACTGTAAAGGCAAAAATTCCACGAGGTTTGTTTGTTTGGTTTTTTTGGTCTTGCTAATGATTTGGAGACTGAATCTAACATCCAGCAGTGCTTCTCTCTCCTTTATCTGGTGAGGGAATGATTTGGTCTACAACAGGGAGAAAAGCTCTAACAATGTGGTCTTGGTGGGGAGGGGTGACTTCCATCACAGGACATGGCGGAGGTTGTGGACACCAGTTGCTGCTGCTGCTAAGTCACTTCAGTCATGTCCGACTCTGTGCGACCCCACAGACGGCAGCCCACCAGGCTCCCCCGTCCCTGGGATTCTCCAGGCAAGAGCACCAGTACACCTTGTCTAAATCTTGGATGGGAAGGTTAAAATAGGACTTAATAATGAAAGCCTTCTCCCCCAAAGCCCATTAAACTGTGAGGAAATCATGGTGCCTAAGAATTGTTTCACAGTGTATTGATGAAGTTTGAGAGTAGGGAAAATCATTACACATTTCTAAGATGCCATGATTATCTAGCCAGTTTTGAGGATTCTTGCAAAAGCCAAATAAGCAGAACATTATTCCAAATATGGCATTTATTTCAACTCCTCTGTTTCTGTTGGGCAAAAGTCAGCTAGTGTGAGCTTTGGACTGTGCATTGAACTGAGCTAATAAATACTTAATGTATTTACTATATTTCAGTGATATGTGGTTGCTTTATTTTGCTTGTCTTTTTTCTATGAGGTTGTATGTATATATAAATTAAATGCATATCATGTAAATATATAGGACATTTAATCTCATTTTATATGAAAATGCATATTTTTTGAAAGTGTGTTCTTGAGTACCTGGCATATGTTGGGAACTGACATAGAATGGAGAAAACAAGGAAATGTGGTCTCTTTCCTTATGAAGCTCCCAATAGAGTGAAGGAAATGGATAATGATGGTGGTTCACTAACAAAATGCTAGGATAAAGTAGGATGGTTCACTAACAAAATGCAGGGACTTGAAGGGATGGAGAGGAGGAGGAGCTCAGAAAGTGTTTCTATTAAAGGGTGAAAGTTTATCAGCAGCAAAATGAATGTGGAAGCAGTCTGGGCTGAGTGAGTATGCTCCTGCATGCAGAAGCATAGAGGTTTGACAAGTTCGAGGGACTGAGAAATTTCATTATAACTTTCATGTCATTGAATACTAGGGCCTGAAGTCATAAGTGTAAACAGGACATTGCATTTCATGATAAATTTTGCTGTATATGTCTCAGAGCATTCAAACAGGAGAAATACATAGAGAGATCCATCCTTCCTAAGATTATTCCAAAGGCTTAATTGCTTTACTATCAACTCCCAAGAGTTATTAACATGTTGATGCTAATCTGTCTATTAGAGCTGTTACCAGTCCATGACAAAGGCAATCCAATTATAATTAGGGTCTCTCTGTAGATATGGCATGTATAACCCAATCAGCTCACAAGTTCTTAAAAAGACTATTAGTGTGTGTGCTAACTATAACTTGAGTGTTTCTCTGAAATACCTTAACTATTCCATGCAGCATTCAGTGAGTAAGAATGTCCATGACTTTTTTCTCCCATGATACACAGGGAATGTCTTTTAGTAAAAATAAAATTAATCTAGAATCAGAGAATTAGTTATAATACACTCCTATTATCCACAGAATCAGGAATCATCCCAGGAGAATGAAAATATGGAGATCTTTTAGCCTACAACCTCATGTGGCAAAAAGGTAAATTTGAGTCCTAGACACATTAAGAGTATGTCTATAGTTGTACAGTTAATCCTTACTTAAATCTCTCTCATCTATATATCAATATTTTATCTATAATTCATCTGTATATCATAAAAGTAGTAAGATTGTATTTGAAACAAAAAGAGAATAATGTCCAGACTCTGCCACTCTAACATAGATATTATTATGTATATGGATTACTTCTAAACTTTTTCCTAAACATATGTATGTTTAGTTGAAATTAGGGGTCTAACTTTATACCCCCTTTAATCTTACATACACACAAAGATACATAGCTTCCATAATAGCACATATATACACACACATAAAGTATGTGGGTGGCTATTTATTTTTATAGTAATAGGACCATACTAAACAACTATTCTGAATCTTACTTTTCTGTCTGGATTTATCATGGGCCACTTTCCTGGTTCTAATATTTTTAATAGCCTCATATACTGCATAAAATTAATTAGCATTTTATTTAAGTGTTAACCATCCCGCTTTCAATGGCCAGGAACACACTTTTCCATTTCCTCCTCATGATCCTTTGTCTGGAGAAACTGAGAAAAGTATCTGAAAGAGTATAGAGGCTGGACTAAGAACCTAGTGATCAGGATAGAAGGGGAAGAGTCAACCTGGGTTGGGAGGTAGTGACTCATTGCATGGGGAGATGGAAGGAAGGATGTGCTCTGACATCATTATATTCCCAAGGTCATCACAAATTTAATTCAAACTAGTACTTTTCTCTTATAAAAAGAAGCCAAGTCCATAGATTAAAATAATGAAGGATTTGAGATTTGAATGAAAATACTTTCTGTATAATCACAAATTTTATTTGATTAAATTCTGTAAACTTGCAGTGCTGTATTTCACAAAGTGTGAAATATTCTACAGAGTCACAGGTCTACCCCAGCCCCATCCATCTGCCCTGAGGGGTTACCCTCTAAGTTCTGACAAGGCTCGAAGACCTAACCTTGTTACTGTTTATTATTCACCATTTTCACACCCTTTCACAGAATCAGAGCCATGTAAATAATAACAGTAGATAATGAGACAATACAGTGATTAATAATAATAGACAATAGACTGTATAAAGTGATGCTCTCTGAAAAGTCTGTACAATGAATCCATGTCAGCCCTGTGGATTATGTCCTCAACCAAGTGATAAAATGCTTTATTTTCCAAAGCCTGGTTGGTCAACGCTGATTCCAAATTAAAAACTCCTTGTTCATCTGAGAAGATGTCATCAAGCATGTTCCTCCTACATGGAGCGAGGGAAGATATGGCCCCAGGGACTTCTGCTGTATCAGCGTTTGTTGTGGCTTCTTCTCATGAGAATGTGCACAGGGTACTCAGCATTTCCGTTTCCCTTCTGCCGAAGCGTGTGAAAATGGAGACTAATAAAACAACAATAAACAACCAGAAAGTTGCAGTCAAACTCTCTCTCGCCTCAGGAGGCAGCGTTTAGGCTGGCTTTCTGTGTTTGGCCAAAGGATAGCACAGGAAATGGGAGTGGAAAGTTCTCGTTTTTTTTTCTTTTTCTCCTTGTTAACATTATCTCAAGTGTATCCCTTGGATATAACCTCTGAATATAACCAATTACACTCAGTTATTAATTATTAACTTTAGACAGTTGGTGGGCCTGTGATCATTTGGATAAAAGTCATTTGTATCCCCTTTATATCAAAACATATACTTAGTAAATAGTTTTGTTTCTCTGTTTTTTGTCATCTTACCCAAATGATTAATTCTAAACCTTCCTCTTTTTCTCTTTTGTCTTTATTTTTTTCCTCAGCCTGTTATTGCTGTAGGTACTAAAGAAGAACGAAATGATCTCAAGCTAGGTCATAAAAGAGAGAAATCTAGGAGATGGAGAACCTGGAGCATTTAGCTTTTATTGACACATGGCTCAGCTTTTCAATTGTATCAAATTCAAAGCAATAAACACTCATCCGGTGTCCATCTCCCCAAGGTGCTCCAGGAGGCATGGAGAGGCGGAGAGGAAAAAACACAGTAGGAAAGCCTCCATATACATGTGGCCATGCTTTGGGGAGAAAACCCAAGTGCACGTTGGTTAGGGCTATAAGATAGGAACGTACAGTGTGCTGTGGGAACACATACAGAAGCATTTTATTCTGCCTGGAGGGTGCCTGGGAAGCTTGGCGCCGAATGACCGGACTGTCCCTGGCAATATGGATTAATAAGGCGCTAACTTTCAACCTTTTCTAATTGAGACTTACAGTTCAAAATTATTTTATATGCCTATTCTAAACACACAAACCCATGCACATGTACTTAAGTGTTACAAAATAATACTCTGTGAGGCACCCTTGTGTTTTGTTTTTTTTCCTTTCATTCTGTTTTTATTATTGTAGATGCTGGTTGAAACCCATTTAACTGAGCAACCTTGATCAATTAATGAATTGGGATCTCAACTTACAAAATTCTGGAATAAAGCATGGTCTTTGAAGTGACACAAAACTGTTTTTAAATCTTAGCATGTGCTGTGTTGTGCTTAGTCACTCAGTCATATCCGACTCTGCGACCCCATGGATTTGGGCAGTTTGTTTAACTTTTATGAATTTGAGATTCCGTGCCTATAGAAAAATCATATGTGGCCACTCTCTACCTGACCAGAATTAAAGGAAATAATACTTGTAAACAGCTTATTGTAGTAGGGAGAATCAGGGAGGTGGGCATGCTAGGCACACTGATTGGTTTGGTAGAGTTGTCCCACCATGCATGACAAGATCAATCTGATGAGTGATATGCCTGAAAGTTTACAGAATACAAGGCAGAAGGGGAAAATAAACAGCTTACCAAGGGCTTCCCTGATGGCTCCGATGGTAAAGACTCTGCCTATGAAGCAGGACACCCGTGTTCCATCCCCAGTTGGGAAATTTCCCTGGAGAAGAAAATTTTAACGCACTCCAGTATTCTTGCCTGGAAAATTCCAAGGACAGAGGAGCCTGGCAGCTATATAGTCCATGGGGTTGCAAAGAGTCGGACACAACTGACCAACCAACACAAGGGTCTGCACCCAGATCACATGTGTGTCTGCATGTGAATCAGTGAGTATATGTGTACATGTTTGTTCATGTGTATGCATGTTATTTTTTGGGAGTGTGTGTGTGTGTGTGTGTGTGCTTGCACGCTTTCATACCTGAGTGGAGACTGGGGAGGCTAGTGTCAGTATACAGACTAAATTCGAGTCTCCTTTATTCGATAACCTCTTAACCAGTCCCAGTGAGCTTTGGTTAAACCAACAAGCCCAAATCTTTCCTGGAATCTTCCTCTTAACAACAGACCACAGTCTTTCAATGACCTTGACAGTGTCACCTCCACTTTCTGAGCTTAATCTTCCTTACATATATACTACAGTATATTAAACAGGATTAGTAAGTTTTTAAAAATCTCTTAGAAAATGAGAAGTTTATTTCAAGCATAATCTTCCAGGAATACTGATATTTAATCATGGTCATAGAGAAACAGAGTTGTAGGTACATAGTAAGAACTAATATTCATTGATCACTTATCATATTCCAACTCTGTGGTACATACTTTACATGCATCAACTCATGGAAGACTCATGACATCCCTATAACAAAATTGTTATCATGCCCATTATACAGAGGCAGAAAGCTTGCTCTGGGTTATGAAGTTAGTGAGTGCCACGACTAGGCTTCAAATTTAGATACAAATGCATCTAAATGCATATCTTTCTGTAGCTCCTTTACAGAACTCCAGGCCTTTGGGGACTGCATTTGAAAAACCCCTCAGCTCTGAGTATCTCTGAGTCCCCATTTTGCTCTAGCAAACAATGACTTCACCAGTGACTTCATGAGGCTATAAATAAACTAACTTCTACAACTCTTTCCCACATCCAGGAATATATATACATATATACACATACACACACCAGATATAAACATATGTTCATATAAACATACATGTTTACCTAGACAAATATATATTTACCAATATGAATAAACTATATATAAAAGAATAAATTATGTACCATGGATGTATATGAATAAACTATGATGAACATATATTACAAACACACATGATGAACTAAATGAAGGTTGCCATGATACAAACATGGAATGTGCAATAGGTCCCTGATACCACCAGGACAATGCCATTTCTTCTGAGCCTTATACAACCCTGGCCTCTGTCTAAGCCAGCACTGAAGACTGGAAAAGAGCCAAACTAGGAAAGTGATCTTCACACCTAATCAAGCTTCCGTTTTGCAAGCAATGATGAATTATAAATCCTGGATAACAAATCAGGCCCTATTTATTGATCCTGGTCCTTGTCATTATACAGTTCATTCTGCTGGGGTTGAGGGCAAAAGACTCTATTTGCAATTCCAGGGTAGCATTCCGAGACACATTACAGAGCATTTATTTTCACTGAAACCCATGCTTAGCTCCAGGGAAACACAATTGTTAAATATAATGCATATTTACTATTTTGCCTTGAAAGAAGATTAGTGAAGGCGGACATTGCTTTAATTTCTTCCATGTGGCTCTGAGCGCCGGTGGTTAATTTCCTCTCCATACTTCAAGAGGACGTTGTGGTTAAAGAGTTAAAGGCTAATTAGTCTCCCTGTCAAAAGCAACAAAATCCTGGCTTCAATGGATTCCCTCTGACAAAAACACCTTTTACTCCAAGGCTCCCACCTGGCCCAGTTTCCAGCTTCTGATTGGAGTTCACCCTGAGTGAGGGCTCCTAGAAAGAGCAGGAGGTTTGTCTCCCAGATGCACTGGAGTCAGGGAGTCAAAGCTTGATTTACATAGAAAAGAAGCTTGCGTTTTTCTGTCGTGGTTGTAGCGAGTGGGGATGGAGACCTGGCAGATGGTGGGAACCAGACTGTTAATGCAGAGCATTGAGTAAGAGAGGCAGGTGGGGCAGTAATTCATCAGCCTCCCTGGACACATCTTTATTACAGGAAGTTAATAAAACAACCTATCTTTTTCCTGTGTGAGGATTAGAAACTGTAGGGAAAATGTATCAGAACTTCCAAAATCTCTGTTATGACTCTATGTCTTATAAGATTGTTGGGACAATAGAGCGCTGCTGCTGCTAAGTCACTTCAGTCGTGTCCGACTCTGTGCGACCCCATAGATGGAAACCCACCAGGCTCCTCCGTCCCCGGGATTCTCCAGGCAAGAACACTGGAGTGGGTAAGCAAGGCTAAAAAGATGTTTGTACTTTGCTTGGCACATAACAGGGCTCCCACTGCTGTTTCCTCAAGCCTTTCCCTCCTGACCCATCGTAGCTTTGACTTCCAAGGACACTCATTCAAAAACCATTTTTTTCCACTTACCTTTTGAGTCACATGGGACGATAATAGCAGGTAATACTTGCTGAACCCTTACTGTATGTCAGAAATGAGTGCAAATACTTTATATGTATGGATTTATTTATTGCCTTATTTCATTCTCTCAAACACTCAAGGGGTAACTTCTTTTGCAACAAAAAATAATATATAACATTAATTGAATACTTATTGTTCTAAGCATGTACATAACTATATTAACTTATTCTCCCAACATTGTTAAATAAGTACCATTATTATTCTCAGTTTTAAAGATGAGTAAACTGAGTCACAGAGTGATTACGTAATTTGCCTGAGGTTATAGAGCAAGGCCTAGTATTCCCATGAGCAGTGGGGTCCCAGAGCTCTTGTTCTTGACCCTACTCAAGTCATGTTGCCATTCCAGACTTGATTCCCTCATTTGTAAAATTTGGTTAAAGCAATGCTATCAATATCTAGGTCATGATTGAATAAGATAGCAAACTTGAAAACACTTTACAAATGCTACCATGGTATGGGAGGTATTATTATAATTATGGGTATTATCACAGTAAAACCATAAGTCAATATAGACTATTAAATACATGATGAGTTTATTGGAAGGGGAAAGACAAGATGAGCATTTGTTGAATACCTACTAGCCTACTATGTGCTACTTTTTTAAAAAGTAACTCCTCATTTTGCTATTTTTATCACCAATGTATAAAAGAGCAAACAGAAGCTCAGGAAAGTTCAGCAATGTGTTCATATGACTCATCTGGGAAATAGCATAGGCAGAATTAGAAGCCAAGCTTGATCAAGTCTGAGACCTACTGTCTTTTAATTCACCATGACAGTGTATGCATACAAAGGAGATATATTAATCTCTCCCCAGGGAATTTTGTCATGTGATGCTCATGTGGGTCTCTTTTAAAAGTAATTATAAATGGAGTTATCTATTGGAGTATTGTATAGTTGAAAATAAAATGCTTTCTCCTAAGATTTCTCATTGCCTTGAAAGTCAAATTTTCCAACCACATTTTCATTATATATGTTCATTCTATCTGGATCGTTCACTAAAATATTACTGGATCCCGTTTACATACTTGGGTTTCAGATCTGGTGCTAATAATTTACCTAAAGATAGATTTCTAGGAAGGATAGTGAGTTCCGCGTGCAGCTAGACTTCAAGGCTGGGCAGTTACTCATAGTCATTGCCTTTAAACATCCTGAGCCCTAAAGCCACATGTGAGCTTCAGAACAAAATGGGTTCAAGTCTTTGCTCTTGCTTTTATTGTGTAATTATAAGCAAATCATGTACTTTTCAAGCCCTTATTTTTCTCATCTGAAAATGGGATTATTACACCTGCCATATGGGGTGAAATTAAAAGGTGGTTGTCACATAGTAGGTGCCCAATAAATGTTCATTTTCTTCCTACCAGTTCTCCTCTAGCATAGAGTTTTGGATTAATAGAAGTGAAGGCAGATGCATTATCTTTTCCTGGGATCCAGGAAAGACAGGATGAAGATAACTTCATAGTAGAGGACTAGAGAAGGATTCACTGAAAACAGTTAACTTCAGGTTTTGGGGTAAGGAGGGCATATCCATTAGGATGCCTGATACTCAGCACATAGAAGAATGACTTTTAAATGCCATCCATTCTGGAGTTAAGGACAAAAACTATGTAGTGGCTGAAGACGCTGGTGACAGATTCCAGGGGTCCCCAACCCCTGAGCTTCAGATCAGTACCTGTCCGTGCCCTGTAGGCAACCAGGCCACCCCATCCCATTCATGCCATGACACAGGTCCCTGGTGCCAGCAAGGTTGGGCACCACTGATAAATGGGATGGGTGTGGGGGGTCAGGAGCTTACCTTTATACTCATTTCCTTCCTAGTAACTTAATGAGAATTGTCATATGCTTATTGAGCCTGAAGTTACTCTTTTCCCTGGTCTTGGGTGCTATTTATACAGAAGCCTCTCTTGACAAAGGGACATTCTTCTTGAGGGAAGTGACTTCTGGGCTGAACCCCTATCTTCATTTTTCTCATTAGATGAGGAGACTATTGGCTAACATTTATCAGGAAAGTTGTGACTTGTAGCAATCAGGAGACACTCCCACCAAGTTAATTTCTTCTAATTTCTTGAACAGTACAAACCCCTTTAGGCCTGGGGAACTCTGTAGAAGCTTTTTCTCTTTCATTCTTTGCCCACACTGCTCATCTTTGCTTGGTATCTTTCAGGCATCATTTATTCAGAGAATTGTTCTTTGACTCCACTCATCTCCCCAAGACTAGTGTGTGTCCTTGCTGTATGTTTACACACATTTAATTGCACTGTTTCTGCACAACACAATTCTATTTCTTTGTTCCCCATATTTCTCTCCCAAGTACTTCATATCCTCAGTGAGAACTTGCTCTGTCTTGCTCACTGCCGCATCTTGGTGCTTCACACCATATGTAGCGTATAATGGACACTCAAATGATGTTTATTGAATGAGTTTATAAAACAGTGATTGAGTGTGTGGAAGTGAATGAGTCAACTTAGTGTGCTGTAGCAGGAAGAATACTGGATTGTGAATGAAAATGCCTTGGGACCATTCTTAACTTCAGTTTTGACCCCCTCAGCCACTGTGATTTCTTATGCCTAAAGATACTTATGCTATTATCTCAAAGGGTCGTGGGAATTAAATCAAGTGCCTGGTGTATGTATGGTGGATGCTTGATTCAAGTGGTCCTTTCCCACTGTAAGAGGGATCATTGGTGGAGGTTGTTACATTATCAGGGGTTCAAAATCCAGCAGAGCTGTTGGAGACCCTTAGTCAAAACACCCTCTTCAGAAGCTGCTAAAGATAAACTGAATCAAGAGGAGTTGACTCAGAAGGTAGGTTTCCAAAGCTAGGGACCTGTTTCCTTGCTTCTCCATCTGCAGGGGGACTGCGGATATATGTGTGGAGGGGTGGGGGCATAGGTGCCGTCTCTGGGTGAGAAAAGCCTCTTTCAGGAAGGCTCTCACTCTGGCACAAGTAACCCAAGTCATAAAGGTGATTCATTTTCCAGTTTCCAAGGCTTCAAAGGAACATATATAAAGTGCCTGGGCTGGAGAGAGACACACCTCTTGCCTCTCCCCTGCAACAGCCTCAGCATTACAAGGAACCCTTATGGGTACTGAACTGCTCCTGAGCGTTGCTGGAAATGTGAATGCTGTGCATACACATAAGCACTCACCCGTGGTGCTGGGCAGGATGTTCTGCACATAACTCACCAATGTGCCTGGCCAGGGTTATGTTCCATTGAAATACCTCAGCAAAAAGTCACAGAGACAAAATCAGAGATGCATGGGCTGGAAGCTTCTGGCAGCCTCTTGTTTGAGAAATGCCTCCCGTGATTCTGAATTCCAACTATGGTACATAAAGGGGCTGAAGACTGGACCCTTAGTGAATCACGCCTTTACGAGGGATGGGAGGGCCCTGGAGGACACACAACCCAAATAGGCCCTGGCAGGCAGGCCCCCTGCAAATGCTGTTTGGCAAGCCCAGCTCATGGGAAAGTATGATTTCCTGCTTGCAGGGGATGCCTGGAAGTCTGCATTTTTTTCTTTTCATTTATTTTCTTCTTTGCCGTGGGATTTGGGAAAATCTAGAGCCTCTCTCAGCATTTCATGTGGTGCTTATTAAACTATTTAGTAATCTGTCCTAGGGGAGGAGTTTGGACTTTGAGGCGAGACTAAACTGAGCTTGCTGCTGCTACTGCTGCTGCCAAGTCGCTTCAGTCATATCTGACTCTGCACGACCCCATAGATAGTGGCCCACCAGGCTCCATCCCTGGGATTCTCCAGGCAAGAGTACTGGAGTGGGTTGCCATTTCCCTCTCCAGTGCATGAAAGTGAAAAGTGAAAGTGAAGTCATTCAGTCGCGTCCGACTCCTCGCGACCCCATGGACTGTAGCCCACCAGGCTCCTCCGTCCATGGGATTTTGCAGGCAAGAGTACTAGAGTGGATTGCCATTGCCTTCTCCAAACTGAGCTTAATGCTCAGCTTTCCACTCACCAACTGTGTGACCATGGACATGTCACTTAACCTCTCTGAGCCTCTATTTACTCAATCTGTAAAAATGTCATCTTTGGGGACCTTGCTTTAGAGTTTAAATGAGACAACATGTGTGAAGTGCCTGGAAACTAGGGCACTGACTCCCTTTCTATTTTACTACTCTTTTTGCTTTTTTTTTTTTAAATGAGTGAGAATTATTTAGAAAACTTGTTGTTTTCTCAGATGTAAGATTAATCAAGGGCCAGAGAATATATGATTATTCCCACATATTAAATATATTTAATATTTAAAGTTGATTTGTAACTTTACCTAAAAGTTATTTAAAGTTATTTTTTTCCTCAACTTTATATTCATATCTGTGATTGTTCTTTTTCCTCAGGGAAAAACAGCACCCTGTGAAGTGACTGGACAGTTTATGACACCAGGAATAATAACTATGAAGTCTTTTAGATTCTGGTTATTTACATTTCATTTATAAACATTTTACATTTGGCTTACAATAAAATTACATATTCAGTGGGATGAATAAACAGGAGCACAGAGAGAACAGAAGTAAGATAGATTTGAAACAGAGTCCCTTGCTAGGGAAGCTGAGAGTCTCTAGTCAGTTGCCTAGCCTGCAAAGCCCTCTGAGGACGGGAGATTAGACCCCAGAATGGGAGTTTATCAGAGAAGAGAGGAACGCTCTGTGAAGCTCCACTGATGGAGGAAAGAACATCTCTCTTGGGTTTCCTAAAGTTTGTCCTCTTAGATATTCATGAAGAAAGAGTAAGGATCCCCAACCAAGATTACTGGCTGCAGTCTCTGAGTGTAATTGTGTGGTAATCCACATTATCATATCAGTACAGTTTCCAAAAACTTCAAAACAGTGGATTAAATCAGTGCCCAACAGAAAGATAGTTCTACCAAGAGCACTCAATCCAACTTCCCCTTTCTAAGTGGTTAATTATGTATATGAAAATTTCTGGATCTGTCATAGTGATGATAAGGCATTGACTATTGTAGAGATGTTTTAAGACATCATCCTTAAAATATAGTAAGGTACCACAAGTTTATCAAAAGTAAGAAGTAAGTGAAAAAGTAAGAAAGAAGAGTTAAAGTCAAAAAAAAGGGGGAAAGAGATTCAAAATGTCCTTCAGATTTGTTAGGAAAGTGCCTAATTTTCTAGCATCCCAGCAGTCACTAAAAAATACAAAACGTGTAAAATGAAAATATAATTACACAATTTACAGTCCATGGAAGAAATGTTGGCATACTATATGCATTAGGTACTTAAAATGCTTTCTTACCAATCCTGTCAAATCCTTGCAAAGTGACTAGTATCATCTCTTAACCATATCAGGAATCAGAGGAACAGAAGTCTAGCCCATGTTCCTATAGCTGTTGTTTTTCAGTCACTGAGTCATATCCAACTGTTTGCAACCTCACGGACTATAGCACACCAGGCTTCCCAGTTCTTCACCATCTCCCAGAGTTTGCTCAAATTCATGTCCATTGAGTGGTGATGCTATCTAACCCATCTCACCCTCTGTTGCCCATTTCTCTTCTTGCCCTCAATCTTTCCCAGCATTAGGGCCTTTTTCAATGAGTCCGTTCTTCGCATCAGGTGGCCAAAGTATTGGAGCTTCAGCATCAGCCCTTCCAATGAATAGTCAGGGTTGATTTCTTTTAAGACTGACTTATTTGATTTCTTTGCTGTCCAAGGGACTCTCAAGAGTATTCTCTAGCACCACAATTCAAAAGAATCAATTGTTTGGTGCTCAGCTTTCTTTATGGTCCAACTCTCACATCCGTACCTGACTATTGGAAAAATCATAGCTTTGACTAGATGGACCTTTGTTGGCAAAATAATGTCTCTGCTTTTTAATATGCTGTCTAGGTTGGTCATAGCTTTTCTTCCAAGGAGCAAGCATCTTTTAATTTCATGGCTACAGTCACCATCTGCAGTGATTTTGGAGCCCAAGAAAGTAAAGTCTGTCACTATTTTTACTTTTTCCCTATCTATTACCATGCAGTGATGGGACCAGATGCCATAATCTTGGGTTTTTGAATGAGTTTTAAGCCAACTTTTTCACTCTCTTCTTTCACTTTCATCAAGAAGCTCTTTAGCTTCTTTTCACTTTCTGTCATTAGATGCCAAATGGTATCATTTGTATATCTGAGGTTGTTAATATTTCTTATTTCTCCTGGAAATCTTAATTCTAGCTTGTGGTCCATCCAGCCAGGCATTTCTCATGATGTACTCTGAATAGAACTTAAATAAGCAGGGTTATTATATGCAGCCTTGACGTACTCTTTTCCCAATTTGGAACCAGTCCATTGTTCCATGTTCAGTTCTTTTGACCTCCACACAAGTTTCTCAGGAGACAAGTAAGGTGGTCTGGTATTTCCATCCCTTGAAGAAATTTCCGTAGTTTGTTGTGATCCATACAGTCAAAGGTTTAGCATAGTTAATGAAGAAGAAGTGGGTGTTTTTCTGTAATTCTCTTGCTTTTTCTATGATCCAACAGCTGTTGGCAATTTGATCTCTGGTTCCTCTGCCTTTTTTTTTTTAATTTTATTTTATTTTTAAACTTTACAATATTGTATTAGTTTTGCCAAATATCGAAATGAATCCACCACAGGTATACCTGTGTTCCCCATCCTGAACCCCCTCCCTCCTCCCTCCCCATACCCTCCCTTTGGGTCGTCCCAGTGCACCAGCCCCAAGCATCCAGTATCGTGCATCGAACCTGGACTGGCGACTCATTTCATACATGATATTATACATGTTTCAATGCCGTTCTCCCAAATCTCCCCACCCTCTCCCCCTCCCACAGAGTCCATAAAACTGATCTATACATCAGTGTCTCTTTTGCTGTCTTGTACACAGGGTTATTGTTACCATCTTTCTAAATTCCATACATATGCGTTAGTATACTGTATTGGTGTTTTTCTTTCTGGCTTACTTCACTCTGTATAACAGGTTCCAGTTTCATCCATCTCATTAGAACTGATTCAAATGTATTCTTTTTAATGGCTGAGTAATACTCCATAAAGCTGAGTTAGGATTTAAAGTCAAGTGTTTGTTTTCTAGTCGATATTCTTATCACTACAGAATGCTATTTCCTCTTCTCTATGCATGGAAAGGCTTCAGTAGACAGAAAACCATGATTTTAAAGTCTCAAACAAGTCCTTTCCCAAGTACTGTCTTCTATTGAAAGACTTATGGAAGTTTGGGAAATAAAAATTGATACCTCCTATTTTCCTCCTAATCTCAACTTTGTAGCTCCCAGCACCCTAAACTCCTAAAATACAGGCCTTCTGTACATTTTTCAGAGACAGGCTTTTGTGTTTGTAGAAGACATATTGGTGCTTCACTATGCTTTACACATCTTTCCTTACTTTTTAAAAAGCTTTCCAGCATTCAGGAGAAAATGAAATCAATGGCCTAATTTTAGGGCATATTTTAGAAGAAGGGATCTAGTGGAAATTTATATGACTGTTGCTGCTTTTAGTGTTTTAATTGTTCATTATCCAACTCCTTTCCAAAAAATATCCCTGGTGGAGATTGATCCTATATCATCATGTATATGGTCTGGCACAGAAGTGGTTCTCATGATCTGTTTCCCTCAGCTGGCTCACATGAGCAATCCTTCAGCACAATCAGGAAGCAAGCTATGACCCAAGTCAGCCAATGAGAGTCTTGCTGTCAAAGGCATGAGTCCGTCAAGATCAGATCATTATAGAAGCATTGCCAGTAGTGTCAGTCCAGCGGTAGTAACAGTAACATGGGCACTGGGCCATGAAGATGGGGGTGATATTGATGGTAGAGGTGGTGGCCTCACCCAAATGAGGTGAGGTCCTTGCAGGTCCTGTGTTAGATGATTTAATTCCTCCTAGATTAGCTTCCCCCTGGACCTTACAATATTGGTGTTACTGTTTGAATTCATATAAATGAGAAGCTTAAAACTGATGAAGAGTATTAAGTTAAGCTATGTAATAGTTTATTTTACTGAGTATGTATTAGAAACTAACCCTTTAAATTACCATCTCATTTAAAGTACATAACCTTTCATGTTAGGTAAAGCTATAATTCAGTGTATCTAAGACAATATTAATTGCACACTGTTGGCATTCTTCATGTATTCATGTATCACTAATACAGTAAAACGCTGCCAATATACTATGATATGCCATTAATTGTAAGATGTGTTTTGATATCAGAGGTATTATTTTAAAAGTATATTTTAGAATAGCTGAATTGCAGCAGGTCATTATTCTCATTTAAAAATGGGACAGCTAGGTCCAGAAAGGTTTAGGAACTTGCTTGAGGTCACAGAATTTGCACATGGTAGTGTTAAACCTAAATCCACTTGGCTTCAATATTGTGCTTGAGCTGTTAATCACTATGCTATATTGCCCTATAGTCATCTAACCATTTAGTTGTAGGATTGAAATTCAAGCTCATGTTTGTCTGACTCCAAATTAATAAGGGACAAAACTCACTGAGTATCTATTATATGTCAGGGATAGTGCCTGGAGGTTTATGGTTGCCATTTTATTTAATACTGATAATAAACATGTAGACTAGAGGTTACTAATCCCATTTTGGAGATAAAGAGATTGAGACACTGGCTTGTTAAAAGCCACAGAGCTAATGAAGAGCAGGGCCTTCTGTCTTCAGAGCTACAGGTTTCACCTCCTGTACCACTGCTTGTTTTGTCCCTAGCTGAATTTTGCAAAAAGCTCTCATGGAGATGGGGCAATGCTTATCTAAAGAAATTAATCCCTGTTGAAAGAATTTTGGACATTGATCTATAGCTACCTCATATTTTACTGCAAACACTATTACTCAAACTATTACTTACACAAAGGGGTTGTGTTTTTTTTTTTTTTTTTGGTACCTCCTTCCTTTGCCCAATCCTGTCAAATGATATAACTATAGGGACCACTCAGCCTTACCAGGTGGCACTGCTGGTAAAGAAACCACCTGTCAATGCAGGAGACACAGGTTCAATCCCTGGGTCAGGAAGATACAGTGGAGAAGGAAATGGCAACCCACTCCAGGTTTCTTGCCTGGGAAATCCCATGGACAGAGGAACCCCGAAGGCTACAGTCCATGGGGTCACAAAAGAATTAGACATGACTGAGCACACATAGGAACCACTCAGGAAATAGCTTTACCTGTTTGGGCATGTGAAGCTCACAGGTGAGTAGCACAGTATGTAGAATCTAAACAAAGAAATGGCAAGGGTTCAGCACCCTCCATTCTTCTGTGCTCCTTGAGAATTTCTCTACTTTTGCATAGTAGTTATAGCTAACTAACATTATTGCCTCCTGTCTTAGTTAGGGTTCTACTGAAAAGTAGAGCCTGTGATGAGGACTTTGGGGCAAGTAGTTTATATGGGAGATGATCACAAGATGCCCAATAAGTGACTGGAGAAAGCAAGATGGGAAGGGTAGAAAAACAAAGAGTGCATTTATGAGTGACTATTTCTGGGGTCCACTGCCAGGCTTTCACTGAGGAACTCTGAAGAACATGACTCAGAATTATCCCAGTGAGGGGTGGGAAGCTGGGGTGTTTGTCCATTGATCTCTCCTCATTGGTGAAGATTTTATCTTGGAACATTAAATTTGCAGTGCTTCTGGGTTTTAATCCACGTGCATTGGTGCAGACTTCCACTGATGTGGAAGAAAGCCCTCAGATAGAGAAGCAGAGAGCTATAGGTACCTGAGACAGAACTTGTGAGACCCCAAGAACTGTCCACTCTAGCTGCAGGTAAACTCAAAGGTACGTTAGAGGGATAGGATGCATAATCTACACCTTCTCACTGTGGACTAAGCATTATGTTGCTGTATTTATATTATTATTACTCAACTTAGTAGTATGTAAGTGTCAGTTGCCCTAATAAGCTATATTCTTCCTAAAATCAGAGGCTGTTTTATTTGTCCTGTCTCTGTACCTACAGACAGGCATGATGCTGAGTAGTAATGTGAAGATTTGGGGAAAGGGCTATCAGTGCATAAGCATGGAAGTGAAAAACTGTATAACTTTATCCAGGAATTCAAGTGGAAAAGAAGGGTGGTCCTCTCAAACACCACTCTGGAACCCATTGCTCCCATGGGGTAGATTGATTGCAAAAATGCCTTCTGTGCTTCACTTTTCCTATATCCTTACCACTTGACTGTCAAGGCACTTACTGGTGCCTCTCATGTTGGGCATGGCCATGTGACTTGTTTTGGCCAATGGAGTGCTAGCATTCATGATGCAAGTACAGGCTTGAAATTGTTAGTGTGGTTGTTCTTGCATAACTGTTGTAATTCTGCATTGTTATGAGAACATATGTGGATTAGCCTGCAGGAGGAGGATGGGCAAGTAGAGCATAACCAAGTTGCTTTGGTTGATCTGGCTGAGGCCAAACTAGACCAACCAAGAGCCCGTTTTGATCCCAGATTTATATGTGAGCCTTGACAACAGCGACTGTGCTAACAGGAAACCCATGTTTGAACACAAGCTTATGCGCAAGCCCAGGTGAAATCAACCAATGCTCATACCCCACCCTCTGAACCCCACAGACACAGGAGCAAAACAAATGTTTATTGTCGTAGGCCACTGAGGTTTGTGGTTGTTTGTAGAACAGCACTTTTGTGGTACTATGTAAGTGATATACCCCATACAGAGTATACAGAGGAATAAACAGAAAAAAATGGCAAAGTGCTGTTGAAAGGCATATGTTGGGCAACCAGCTAGTTTCACTCAGCAGCCAATGACTCCCTTCTGGTCACCCACTTGAAGCATGTGCCACAAAAATTAGTGCACTGATAAATTTACCTATTATTACATGTCATCAGCTGCTTGGGATTACTTGTCACCTGTAGGAGCTGCGAACATGAAAACTGTAGATGACTGGGGTTTCAGGTTTGTAGGGCAGAGCAACAGTGTGAGATGGAGCTGGCAACACAAGGAGCAGCCAGACATAGATGAATTTGGATGGTTTCCTGGAGTTATTGGGGATGCTTGAGCGATTAATGAAGGTCATTCGAAGGAATGAAATATTCTGGGAATGATGGGCATTTCCTGCCATTACTCAACAGAGGGTGGATCCTTACCTCAGTAAAAAACTGGCTCTGTGAGTTGGTCAAAATGCCATCTGCTACTGCAAATTTTACTCATGGGCTTTTTTTTTTTTTTTTGAGTAACATTTGCCAGGTTATATAGCGTATAATCAGAGACATGGGGCACCTTTAAATGTTGCAATATTTCAAGGCAGAAAAGTCTTCTGTTAAAGAGAAGATGGGAAGAAGACCAAATCAAATAACAATTATGAATAATACTCTACTCAGCCCATAACAAAAGGCTCTGGATTTTATAATATGTTCCTGCCAGAAGCCATGTGTAATATTTCCTTGTTAGTAGTTCCCAGCCACTATGAAATCCACAAAACCTCTCCCAGCTGTTTAAGACTTATTCTCCGTCCTTTCTCATTCTGGGACATATCCATAAGGTTTAGAAAATATGACTAAGTTTCCCAACTTGAATGACACTAATAGTAATTTTCTAAGGCTTTGGAGAAAGATGTAAGAAAACCACAGTGCGTGTCTGTTTAAAAACTGTTCCGTTTAATGATTTGTGCTGTTCCAAAGGTGGAGGGTGAGACAGAACTATTTAATAAGCTGGCTTTCAATGACCTGAATGATGTTAGAATTTCATTAATAATCAGCACAAATTAAATTACATTAAACCTTGAGGTTCAAAAGTGAAGCATTAAGAAGGAGTTGAGCAGGTAGACAAATTTACTTCCATTTTGTAAAAGAACTTTATAGGACTTTAAACATGTGTAGGGAAGTTATGAATTCTCCTCTTGACATACATGGGATTATAGTACCTTATTCTTCTTTTGTCAAACTTCTCTTGAGTAGGAAACAGAAATACAGGCATATTTAGAAATGCAAGAACAGAAATACAAGAAATATAAGAAAGTCCTATAAAGAATAAAACCTCGAATGAGAAGAAAGTACCTTGAAAATAATTAAGAAAATATATAATGCAACAAGTCCTCATTCCTCTGGCACTTGTAGCAGGCTGTGGGATCTACTGAAAGCCAACATTTATGCGGCCAGTGACTGAGCCAGACAATGTGCTGAGCATGTGTGTTAACTTGTTTAATTTTTATTACAGTGCATTCACGTGGGTACTGTTTTTATCCTCATTTCATAGATAAGGAACTTGAGGTTGAGAAAGGTTAAATCCATCACCGCAAATTGCATAGCTAGTAAGTAGCAGTGCCACTAGTCAACTCCATGTCTGGGTGATGCTAGAGCCCATGGTTTAATCACCACACTCAAATGTTTACACCTTTTGATGCTCTACCTGTTCAGAGAGCAAAAGTCCCCATGACCCTCTAATTCCAACAAAAAAAAGTATCAAGGCTGTTTTCCATTGACCCTTGGAAACATTTCAGTTAGATGACAATAATTGCATACTGGTCCAGAAGCCTTTTAATTGGTACCTATGTTTTCTTCTTTCTTTAAACCTTGCTATAAGTACTTAGCATTACGTGACCAGTTAAATTGCTTTCTAAATTGGCAAAGTATTATCTTTAATAGTTAAGGCATAATTACCTAGAAGCCTTACTTGTATTGCTTCTCATCCTGAAGAAAGTTAAGCCAGTTAGTTCTCAAAGCAATAGAACAAGAAACTTGGGGTTATTTCCTATAATCTTGCAAACCTAAATCTGTAAAGGAGTTATAAATGCTGCAGAAAGTGCCAATAACCTTGAATTTATGAGCCTTCATACTCAGGGGGACACCAGCAAGGTAGCTTTCACCATCACTGTACCTTTCTCTTCCTTCTGTGGGAGCAATCCCTGGCTTGTGTCTCCTTACAGCATCTTATTGCCCCGGTAAGAGTGTAAGTGCCCTACTCTGCCTTTGCTAACATTGTTGCAAATCTTGGAGCTTTCTCCTTTTTTAACAATGCCAGCCCTTTCATTCTTGTTAGGAAATTAAGGTCATAAATAATATGTTCAGAGATTTTTAATATATATATTTTTAAATTATGGTTTAGGTTTGATGAGGCCAACAGATCAGGAGGTAACTGTCACTGAAGATAGAGTTTATTATACTCACAGAAAGGTGCATGCCATGGCCACTTGGGGAAATACCAGGGTTGGTTGGCGGTTAGGGGAAAGAGGGAAACTGGACAAAAGTTCTCAATTTGTGGTTCCATAAAAAGAAACATACAATGGCAATCAGACTTAGGATTGGGTAGTTTGAATGATTTCAGTGAACACTGAGGTGTAAGCTCTCCCTAGTTGTCTGGTACCTGGCCCTGGAATGATGAGGGCAGGTAGATAGTAGTGGCTGTGAGAGCCCAACAAGGCAGGTGGCTGGGGGTATGGCTCTGGATTGACTGGTTCACATTTCAAAGTCATGTTCATGGCCAAGTTGTTTACTACCTCTAGGAATTGGCAATTCCTGGAAGGAATAATTCTTCCAACATCAGCAAGCCCCCAGATGTCAAAGCATCAGAATATAAAAAAGGGAATTCGTGGTTGATACAAGAGGGAAACTGGGAAGAAAGAGTTCATCTTTCTGATGGGACATGTGGCTCCCACATGTGTACATGTGTACATGCACACATGTGTATGCACATGTGAATGTGTCTATGCTATACTGGTTTCACAGTTTCACCTGAAGTCTTAGAATTTCTAGTGATTCAATATACATTTCTAGGAAATGAGGCTTGCACATGGACCACATTATAAATAGCACGCGTCCTCCATCCATCTTTTGTTGGCTTGGCCTAACTCCAAGGACTCTGAAAAGCACAAGAAGTGCTATACTGACTCTTCCTCCTTTTCTAGGAAGTCATCAATTCTGGGTGGAATTGGAGGTTTAGATCATAGCGGTGGTTCTTTTAAACTCTCATTTTAGCTACTACTAAACTGAAAGCTGCGGTCATGATTCAAGGTGGAGACTCTCCTCTAGTTCATCCTTCCTCTCAGTATGGTTGGAAGTTATCCCTAAGAGTTGAGCATTTTCTTCCATAAGAAGCTTCTATATGCTAACACAAATCCAGACACCTTGAGGGTGCGCTGCTGTTGCTGCTAAGTCGCTTCAGTCGTGTCTGACTCTGTGTGACCCCATAGACGGCAGCCCACCAGGCTCCCTGGTCCCTGGGATTCTCCAGGCAAGAACACTGGAGTGGGTTGCCATGTCCTTCTCCAATGCATTAAAGTGAAAAGTGAAAGTGAAGTCGCTCAGTCGTATCCGACCCTCAGCAACCCCATGGACTGCAGCCTTCCAGGCTCCTCCGTCCATGGGATTTTCCAGGCAAGAGTACTGGAGTGGGGTGCCATTGCCTTCTCCATTGAGGGTGTGCAGAGAGAAACAAAATAAGAAGTTTATAGCCTCATAGAGCTTCCGAGATAAATCTTTTAAACTTTCATTTTTTATTGAAGTATAGTTAATTTCTAATGTATTAATTTCAAGTGTAGAGCAAAGTGATTCAGTTATACACATATACATTTATGTGTGTTTATGTATTTTTTGGATCCTTTCCGTTGTAGGTTAATACAAGATATTGAATATAGTTCCCGGTGCTCTACCATGGGTCCTTGTTGCTTACCTCTTTTATATATAGCAGTGTGTGTCTGTTAATCCCAAACTCCTCACTTAACTACCCACTTTGGTAACCATAAATTTGTTCTCTATGTTTGAGAGTCTATTTCTGTTTTATAAATAAGTTCATTTGTATCATTTTTTAAGATTCTGCATATAAGTGATGCCATAGAATATTTGTCTTTCTCTGCAGAGATAAACCTTAATAATAGCTCTCTGAAAGTAAAGCTATACTTATTCATTTGACAATTCAAGTTCCTGTTACATCTTAAATATTGTCTGAACCTTGAAAGAGACACTGCTTTCAACTGGTGCTAGGAAATATGTCAAAGGTCATTCCTAAGGATGACCCACAGATGTGGTAAAGAGTGTCTACATTGGAGAGAAAAGAGTCAAGAGTTGGGGGTCCAGAACCACATGTATCTGGTTTCAGATTTCATATCTGGGTCTTACGACTTCTAGGAACTTGGGCAAGTTGCTTAAGTATCTTAGTCTTAGCACTCTGCTTAATAAAATAATAATTATTTAAAAGTCATAGAGGAGGAAATAATTAATTCAATTAGGATTGTTGTCATGAAAACAGAATTTGTGGAAATCCCTTGAAATGATGTCCAATACATATTAAGTATTCAGAAATAAGCTCTATTGCTATTAACATTACTGTCAATAGTGATGTGTTTAAGGAGGAAAACCACAAATATTAACATCAGGGAAGTCTGAATCTTGGTGCTGATTCTGCGGCTTATTGGCATGCAGTCCTGGGGTGCGTTACGTACTATTTCTGAATCAGAAATAATCACGTCTACCTTGCGTGGGTTTCCTAAACCTGAAAAATAATGAGTGTAGGATGCCTATAGCTTATTATTTTCTGGCTTTCACAAGAAGTGGTAGCTGTTATCTAGTGTTTAATTAAGAATCTTAGGCTCCTGGAAAATTAGCTATGTATGTCTGTGGGAGAAGATGAGGGCAGGGAGGTCAAAGGATCCTTCTGCATTGTGTGATGCTTCTTTTTTTTCTTATGACACTGTCTGAGTAGAGGTCACTGGTTGGCATCTGTACAGTATGCCTGTGGTTCCACCCGCCCAACCCACCCTGCCTTTGGTCCAGTCTCCAGGACCTGTGTTTCTGCCTGTCTCTGCAGCTACCTATGACCACAATTGGAGAAAGTCCAGCCAGCTCGGGGAGCCTCATGTGTGACTCTGTGTTCTTGGCTGCTTGCCAGTGGATTCATCTTGCTGGAAGAATGTGTAATATGTACTGAGGTTCTGTGGGGCCTCATGGTGGGAGGACACTCAGAGCTAAGGAGATCTGGAACTGGGGTAAGGAGGGCAGTCTGTGCAAAGACATTTTTGCTGTTGGCCCATCTTAATGGTGAAAGCTTCAGGGCTCAGTCCTGGGGGAGGAAGGGATGAAGGGAAAGGGGAAAGAAGGAAAGATGGTAAGAAGGAAGGCAGTATTACTAACTTGAAAAGATGTACTGCACAATAGGCATTTTATGAGAACATACTAATATTTCATGACATATATTGGAAGCTTCATATTGACTGTATTTGAACTAGAGAAAGGAACTGGGCACCAGAGAATTGAGGAAACAGGTAAATTAAACTCCAGTGTCATCTCTAGGGATGGGTAATGTCATTGTGCTTAGTATGATAAGGTCAACTCTCTATACTTAAAATCTAGTTAAAGCAACTAAAAGATGTCATTGGGCTACACAGATATTTATATGGTATAAAAAGCAAAAACATTTCAAGATATATTTTAAATGATCCTCATTACATACATTAGTGTGCTAAACTTTGACACAATTTTAAAAGAAACATTACTTTTTAGGACTCTTACATTACCTATTCTTAGAGTTACCTTTTAAAATCAATCGGTGCTCAAAGAGAATTTCAGCTTTTTATTGCCCTCAGAATCATATTTCTCTTTGCAGTTGCATAGCTCACAGATGTTGTTGTACATTTATAAATGGGACAGACCTGAAAAACTGCATGTAAAACCAAAACCAGCCAACTAAGTGCATGGAAGAGTCAGCTGATTGTTCACATACATGAAAACCACTCTGAGTGGCTTGGTGGGTTCTAGCACCATTGGCACAGCATCTTTGACTTAGTTTTGTCACTCCTTATAAACATTTTGCTAATTAAATTGTTAGTCCTCTTTCCAGACACTTCAGATTTATCTTCCTCAGTCTTTGCAACTTTCCCTTGCCTTTGTTAATCGGCCAACTTCTACCTACTCTCTCTAAAAGAAATCTACAGTGAAACTTTCCAAGGTGTTCCCCCCATTGAAAGTGGTAAGTTCAATGGCAACTTGGCTTTCTTCTCCACCTACAGTCATCTGGATATTCAAACATTTGGCTGAGGGGACAGGAGTTACTGTATCCAACTGGAGGAAATATCACCTGTGAAATGGAAGAGGTGATTCCAACTGTTTTATGGGGCTTCTGGGAAAATAATCACACTACAAGAGCTCAGGATCATAAGTGTGTGAAGCCTGGTGTTTAATCACCTATGCATTCCTTTTGTGGTATTCACTAAAAGACTATTGGCCTCTGAAGGAGACCAGGAGACTGGCCAATGTTCACATTCATCCTTCCCTCTGTTGACAGCCAAATAAATACTTAGAGTTCTTCTTCCCAACAGAGGCTACACACCTCGTATACACACATTGCTAAGAATAATTTTCAGATTTATGGAGTTTGCAATGCCAAGTTGAGTGTGTATGTGCCTGTGTGTGACAAAATAGGTGAGATTGCTGAATAAAGTAGAATTCTTTTGTTGAACAATCCTGTACTATTTGGGGGCTACTCATAAAGAAGACCCTTAAAGAATATACACTGCAGGTAAAGTTTGACAGAGTGAAATGTATACTCTTTCAAAAAAGGCCTAAAATTACAAGTTCCACCATGGAATAAGAGCCTTTTAACTTCACCAAAGCAAAAGGGAAGATTAGTTCTTTCTGTCCTTTTTGCCTTCAGATGAAAGAAGGTCGTTGACATGTAAAAAAAAAAAAGTTAGTTTTGGAATAGCACAGTATATACACAGTATGGGTTAATTCTCACAATCTCCATGCAAGATGGGAATTTATATTTTCATTGCTCAAATGAGAAGGTGCAATTTGAAACATGTTTTGAGTGACAGTTTATAAGTGTGGAGCCGAGTCTTGACTCATGTTGGATTATAAGCTTATAGAGGGCAGGCACATTCTGCACTCCCAGAATGTGAACCAGTGCTTAAGAATGAACCTCAATCAATTAATGGATCTCAATATTAATAAAGTAAAGAATGGATAAATGAATTATCAATTAAATAATCAAATAGGCTGAATTTAATTAATCCATGATTAATAGATTAATTTCTTCCTTACAATACAAACATACAGATCAAGGATAGTTAATGCATTGCTGGAAATAAAGAAGATGTGATGTGATTCACCAAACTGAACCTTAACTTGTTGCATAAAATGCATCCAAATAGCAGTCTTTTTTTTTTTTTTTTTGCATCACTATAATGAATAGATTTGGAGAAGGCAACGGCCACCCACTCCAGTACTCTTGCCTGGAAAATCCCATGGATGGAGGAGCCTGGTAGGCTGCAAGTCCATGGGGTCGCTAAGAGTCGGACACAACTGAGTGACTTCACTTTCACTTTTCCCTTTCATGCATTGGAGAAGGAAATGGCAACCCATTCCAGTGTTCTTGCCTGGAGAATCCCAGGGATGGCGGAGCCTGGTGGGCTGCCATCTGTGGGGTCCCACAGAGTCGGACATGACTGAAGTGACTTAGCAGCAGCAGCAACGAATAGATTAACAGCCCATGTAACCATTTCCAATGGTTATACCAAGGCATTTCTATTGAGACTTTAAGAATTTTATTCCATAAGGGGGAACTTATTTAGAAAATGGGATGATTTCATAATAAATGTCTAAGAAAGCTTACTCCTTACTCTGAGTTCTGCTTAAAATGCAGTTTATTAATGACAGATTTTAGTAAAGAAAGTTCTGTATTCTAAAAGATGAAAAAATAATATGGACTAGAAAAAGTTGCAATTAGCTAGTCAGAGAAGTGCACAGTACTATCACTTTGTGTTTTAATGTGCAGATCTCTGATTAGGAGTGATTTTGATCATCCAGTCACGTATATGCTTTTATTTTCTGTAACCTTCCGGCTTGTATTTTTTATCTAGTTTTTTTTTTTGGGGGGGTGGGGGTTGATTGACAGCAGATAAATTTATGTTCCAGATATCAATTTTTTTAATTGATTTTAAATACAAGAGGGGGGATTCTCATTAAATTTGCAATTTTGGTTTTCCCATTTATATCTCTAATCATTCTAGAATTTACAATTTTTTTGTGGGGTTAGATAGTGATCTGGATTCATTTGTCATGTTAAAAGGAAGCAGTATTTGTTCATAACCATCTACTAAAAAATGTGTCATTTTCCCATTAATTAGTTGTGCCTATTTCATTATACATTTAGATCTCATTTCTGTCTCAGGGCTATTTATTATCTTCCATTAGTCAATTTGCCTTTTATTACACCAGTAAAACACTGTTTTTATTAGTATGTTCTTGATGCATGTCTTAATATCTGGTAAGGATAAGCTTCTTCCCTTTATTATTTTTAAAGTTACTTTAGCTAATTTTAGTCTATTACATTTTTGTCTTACCAAGTATATAAAAATCACTCAACTTAAAATTTTATTGGGCTTGCTTTAAATTTGTAGATTAGTTTAGGGAGAATTGATATGTTTGAAATGGTGTTATCTATAAGTGTGGAAGTTTCTCCATTTATTAAAATCATCTTCTATATCCTTTACTGGATATTCAGTTTGTCCACAGGAATTTTGTTATCCTAGCTAAATTAATTCTTAAATAACTCAGTATTATGTGGGATTATGGCATATTTTACTTTAAAAATTTTTTCAGTTTAACATTTTTAGTTCATTATTTCTTGTATAAAGAAATAACATCATAGGGTGATATTGCACAGACTCTTGTTAAGCTCTTATTAAGTCTCTTTGGTTATCTGTTGATTCCATTACATTTTTATGGTCATTCATTTCATTTATATATAAGTAAATATAAATATGGGCTTCCCAGGCAGCACTAGTGATAAAGAACACACCTGCAATGCAAGAGATGTTAAGAGACACCAGTTTGATCCCTGGGTAGGGAAGATCCCCTGGAGTATAGCACATCAACCCACTCCAGTATTCTTGCCTGGAAAATCTCATGGACAGAGGAGCCTGGAAGGCTACAGTCCATAGGGCTCCAAAACACTAGACATGACTGAAGCGACTTAGCATGCACACACAAATATAAATATACATACATATGCACCAGGGCTTTCCTGGCACCTCAGATGGTAGAGAATCTGCCTGTAATGCAAGACCTGGGTTCTATCCCTGGGTTGGGTAGACCCCCTGCAGAAGGGAATGGCAACCCACACCAGTATTCTTGCTTGGAGAATTCCATGGACAGAAGAGCCTGGAGAGCTACAGTCCATGGGGTTGCCAAGAGTCGGACACATGTGCACAGGCATGCACAATTAATTATGTTGTTGACACTATTATTTTAAACAAACTCTTATCTGCTATATCAATTAAGAAAAAGGATAAAAGTTTGTATTTAGCCTTCACTTATTCTTCAATACTCTTCCTTATTTTATGTGGATTGTAGATCCAAGTTTCTAACTTATATTCAAACTCTCTAAAGAACTTCTTTTAGCATCCCTTGAAAGGCACATCTACTGGCAACAAACTCCCTCAGCATTCATTTGTCTGAGGAAGTCTTTATTTTTCCATCAGTTCTGAAAAATAATTTTACAAAGTACAGAATTCTAAGTTGGTATATTTTTATCTTTCAATACTTTAAATATTTTACTGTCTTCTTGCTCGTGTGGTTTCTGAGAAGAGGTCACATGTGATTCCTCTACAGGTATTTTTTCTCTCTGGTTTCTTTTAGGATTTCTTATTTATCTTTGATCTTCTGTGGCTTGAAAATGAGATGCGTGCTAAGTCACTTCAGTCATGTCTGACTCTTTACAACTCCACGGACCGTTCGTTTCTCACCAGGCTCCTCTGTCCATGGAATTCTCCAGGCAAAAACACTGGAGTGGGTTGCCATTTCCTACTCCAGGGGATCTTCCCAACCCAGGGATGGAACTCATGTCTCTTATGTCTCCTGCAGTGGTAGGTAGGTTCTTTACCACTAGCACCACCTGGGCAGCCCTGAAAATGATAGGTCTGGATACAATTGTTTTAGTCATGTTAAATAGTGTTAAATAATGGTGGTAGAATAGTTCTACTGTCCAAAAGGTTTCTTATACTCCACCTGTTTGTCCCTCCCCCTCCACTCAAACTCTTGGCAGCCACTGAGTTTGTTCATTGTTATTTTTTTTTTCTTCCATCATTGCCACAGTTTTACCTTTTCTTAAATGACATGTAGTTGGAATCATTCAGTATGCAGCCTTTTCAGATTAGCTTCCTTCCCCTAGAAATAGACGTTTAATGTTATTTCATGTCTTTTTGTGCTTGACAAGTCATTCCTTCTTATCACTGAAAATATTTAATTGTATGGAAGTATCATCATTTGTTTACACAGTCACCCCTTGCAGGACATCTTAGTCAAAGCTGCTTTAAGCATTTTTGTGCAACTTTTTCTGTGGACTTACATTTTCAGTTCACATGGGTATACACTGGAGAGTGTAATTGTTGGATTGTAAGGTAAGAGCATCGCTAGCCTTGTAAGTCACTGTTTTCCAAAATGCCTGTGCTGTTTTCCTTTTCCATCAGCAGTGAATTAGTATCCATTGTCCCACATCTTCATCAGCTGTTGTTCTCATTGTTTTGAATTTTAGCCATTCAATAGATGTGTAGTGCTATCTCATTGATCTTTTCATTTACAGTTCCCTAGTGTTCAGGTATTTTCTCTTTTTTAAAAAAATTGGATCATGATTTGTATTATTGTTGACTTTTAAGGGTTTTTCATCCTATGTTTTGGATACTGTCACATATCTGTATAGGTTTTGCTAGTATTTTCTCCCATTTTATGGCTTGTCATTTAATTCTCTTTATTCACTGTTTATGGCATATTTTTTACTTGAGATATTCTTTAGGTAACATAAAATTCACCATACAAAATATACACTTCAGTGGTTTTGGGAATGCTCAACTATGTTTTCTTTAAAAATATTCTAACAACACAAAATGTCACCTGATGTAGAAATACATTTTTTTTCTTTTTTTCATTTTTGTGTATTTTTATTTATTTATTTATTTTATGGGAGTATAGTTGCTTTGCAATGTTGTACTGGTTTCTATTGTACAGCAAAGTGAATCAGCTATATATCTACATATATCCCCTCTTTTTTGGATTTCCTTCCCATTTAGGTCACCACAGAGTACTGAGTAGGGTTCCCTGAGCTACACAGTAAGGTTCTCATTAGTTTGCTGCTGCTGCTAAGTCGCTTCAGTAGTGTCCGACTCTGTGCGACCCCATAGACGGCAGCCCACCAGGCTGCCCCGTCCCTGGGATTCTCCAGGCAAGAACACTGGAGTGAGTTGCCATTTCCTTCTCCAATGCAAGAAAGTGAAAAGTGAAAGTGAAGTTGTTCAGTCGCGTCTGGTGCCTAGCAACCCCATAGACTACAGCCTACCAGGCTCCTCCATCCATGGAATTTTCCAGGCAAGAGTACTGGAGTGGGGTGCCATTGCCTTCTCCACATCAGTTGTCTACTTTATACATATTATCAATAGCTTATATATGTCAGTCTCACTCTCCTATTTCATCCCACCCTCCCCTTCCCCCCGCTTGGTTTCCATACTGGAAACACATTTTTAAAGTTGATGGAGAAACTTGCCATGTTGGGACGACTGAAAAATGGCACATATAAATTTGCAAGGTTTATAAGGGTGCTTTGTGCAGGATTGTCAATAGTAGTATTGAGAATGCCGACTTCTTTACATTGTTGTGTCTCTATTTTACCAGCACTCTTTTTGCTTCCTTTCCCCTCTAATCTCAACACACACACATACCCACAGCATCTAGCTATTAAGATTATCTACAAGTTTTACCACCTTGTATCTATAAAATTGACAGAACAGAGGCCTATAGTTGCCCAAGGGTACTAACCAAAATTAGTGAAGACTTGAAACCTGTTTATCTGTTGCTGGATACAATGCTTTTAAAGGTGCACATTTTGTTAGCCTTTATATATGTGTATGGACTTCCCTGGTGTCTCAGACGGTAAAGCACCTGTCTGCAAAGGGGGAGACCAGGGTTCGATCCCTGGGTTGGGAAGATCCCCTGGAGAAGGAAATGGCAATCCACTCCAGTACTATGGCCTGGAAAATCCCATGGACAGAGGAGCCTGGTAGGCTACAGTCCATGGGGTCGCAAAAAGTCGGACATGACTGAGCGACTTCACTTTCACTTTCATGTATGTGTATATATATGTACATATGTGTTTGTGCACATGTATGTCTTTTATTATATAAATTTGACAAAGTCAAAAGCCAACTGACCTTAAAAAGACCGTTTTTCATACTTACAAATCTCAACAAGAAGGGATCATGCTGTGCTATGGACAGAGGAAGGAGAAGGTACCTGAAGAAGTATTGAGGTCAACCAGGAGGCAGAGGGAGAGGGAAAATTGTGGCCCCAACCTTTACTGTGATTTCTGCAGGAGGGAATGGACAGGTGAGACAAGGTAAGCAGGTTGGAATAATCTCAGCAGGCTTTGGAGTGCAGAGGCTGTTCTTTGGTGACTAGAACCTGGTCTTAAGAGGGAGGGGGAACGATTAGGGCAGGTAGAGAGTGGCCTGGAGTATATGGAGCTGGATAAATGAGGTGATTAGAAAGTTATCCAGAGCTGGATGGGCTCTGTATTGGTCAATTTAAATATGAAAGATGCACTCATAGGCCATAGATGAGGCAGCCCTCCAGGGTCAGCACAGCCCCACAATGTCAAAATATCAGAATTATAGACTGCTGCTGCTAAGTCACTTCAGTCATGTTCGACTCTGTGTGACCCCATAGATGGCAGTCCACCAGGCTCCCCTGTCCCCGGGATTCTCCAGGCAAGAACACTGGAGTGGGTTGCTATTTCCTTCTCCAATGCATGAAAGTGAAAAGACAAAGTGAAGTCACTCAGTCATGTCCGACCCTTTGGGACCCCATGGACTGGAGCCTACCAGGCTCCTCCATCCATGGGATTTTCCAGGCAAGAGTACTGGAGTGGGTTGCCATTGCCTTCTCCAGAATTATAGACTAAAGGGACACAATTAATATAAGCATAGACATACACTTGTGTCTGTGTGTGTGTGTAGGAACATACATATGTATCATAAATACAGTTATGTAGTTCTACAGTTAGGCTGAGAAAGAGAGGGTGATTTTTCCAACCATGACGTAGCTGTTCAAACCTGCACCTAAACTGGCCGTTCCATGCTTAACATCAGGACAACATGCATTCTACCATGTAAGCCATTCTGCTCATGGTTTGAGTTTGGCTCCATGGGGACATAAAGAACACCATTCCCTGGTACTTGAAACAGAGTAATGCAAGAGCAGAGGCCTCCCATATATTATGCATCAAAGGTTAGCAGGCTTGGCAAAATATCTTACAGAGTGGGGGAAAAAAGAGGAAAAAAAATAAGCTAAGATTCTTGATATTATTAGTTTAGATTTGTTTTCAAATCATTCTGCACTCTTGTTTAACTTGTTTTACGAGCAAAAGGGCATTGTGGTGGCGGTTGTTTCAATGGTGTTCTTTTAGTACAATTTTTGATTCTAAAGGTTTGTGCCAGAGGCTATCTGTACATGTGCAGGATTCTAAAATTTAAGGCTGAAAAACTGTTATAAATTTGAGTACTCATTTCAGGCACCAGGATATTGAGATCAAAAGGCCTTATATAAGATTCATGTTTCATTAGAGGCTATGCTGATACTAGAACCCAGGTATACGAATTCTTTTTTCCTGCACCTTGCTGTGATTATTTAAGGAAGTGTGCCCACACTATTCTTTGCTTTATGGTCTGTCCTTGGTTTACGTTTAGGGTCTCCCATATCCCCGAATACATTGCCCATGATAACCAGTGAGGACTACTGAACGGCACAGAGGACTCTACTCAGTGCTCTGTAATGGCCTATATGCGAAAAGATCTAAAGAAGTGGATGTATATATTTGTACAACCGATTCACTTTGCTGTACACCTGAAGCTGACTCAACATCGTAAATCAACTCTACTCCAATAATATTTTAAAAAATACACTGCCCATAACAGTCAAATTGATTTAGAAGTAGCTCCATAAATGAACTACAACAGACTCTGTTCATCTTTCCTTCCTCAGTGATCATCTCAAGCTTCGTCCTTAGGGGCACAGTCCCTGATCCATCCTAGTTTGGGATTTGTGCTCTGTCTACATAATAGTCATGTTATCGATAATAGAACACCAAACTGTAGGCTTTCTTGTCTCTCTTCTTGACTAGATTAAAGGATCTTGGAGGGTTAAATCTTTGGCTGTCAAGTCATTTCTAGTGCCTCTCATTCAGTATTTATACCTAAGGTTGCTTATAGATAAATCATTCACCATAGAAGATAAACGATGTGTTTACATGTGGGTGTGTGGGTTGATGTCACCTGTGTTCAAACATAGATGATCTTCTGATTATTTCCAAATCACTTGAATAAAAAGTATGGCTGTATAATTGAAGTGTGTGCTGTAGTGCTTGTGTTTGAAAATCAGTGAAAGCAAAAGCCAGCAAAGGTCTCAGTCGGACTCTGAATTAGACGTCTTTCCTTATAGCTTTACATCTGTCGGAATGTTCTTGCATTTTTTACATAAGACTTCCTTCTATGCCTCTGAGGTTCAGCTCCAAGAATCACTTGTTCATATTTATGTTCTTTGTAAATCTTTAAAATAACATCTTGTTCCCATATTTTGTTAGCATTGGATCCTGTCTCTCTTCTTTATGGTATAATCTCCACTGCTCCCCCTTCTTATATTGGGAAACAACTGGATGTGTTTTTCTTCTATGCAATGTAAATTCCTTGCATGCAAGGATTTTTAAGTCTTCTTTGATTCTTATAAGAGCTTTATTGGGACATAATTCACACTCGTTTAAAGTATGCAATTCAGTAGTTTTCAAGTAGTCATAGATTTGTGTAACCATTACCACAATTTTAGAGCTTTTTCATCATCCCCAAAAGTAAGAAATTTTTTAGTAGTCCCTCCCATTGCCCTCCTCCCCAACTTTCTTATACTCAGCCCCAGACAACCATTAACCTACTTTCTGTCTCTATAGATTTGCCTCTTCTGAGCATTTCATACAAATGTGATCACATATATGGGGTCCTTGGTGGTGGGTTTCTTCCACTTAGTATTTTCAAGGTTCATCCATGTGGCTGAATAATTATATAATTCCACTATATGAAGATACCACATTCCACATTTTATTTATCCATTTATCTATTGATAAGCTTTTGGGCTATTTCCAGTTTGGGCTATTATGAATTATACTGTATAAATATTTGTGTACAAGGTTTTGTGTGAAAAATACTTATTTTTATTTCTTGTAAGTACATACCTTGAAATGGAATTACTGAGTTATATTGTAGCCATATATTTAACTTTTTGAAGACCTGCCAGACTGTTTTCTAATGTGGTTGTACTATTTTATATTTCCAGTAGCAGTATATGAAGCTCCAATTTTCTATTCCTCTCCAGGCTTATTATCTGTTTTATAAAGTTATTATAGCCATCCCGGTGGGTGTGTAGTAGTGTCTCATTGTGGTTTTGATTTACATTTCACTGATGGCTAATGATGCTGAACATCTTTTCTGTGCCTATTGTCCATTTGTATATCTTTCTTTGATGAATGTCTCTTCAGATTCTTTGCCCATTAAAAACAAAAAAACTGTCTTAAAAAAATAAAAATTGGTTATCTGGGTCAGGATTCCTAGTGCTGCTTACTGGGTCCTTTGTCTCAGGCCTGTCAGAAGGCTGCAGTCAAGCAGTGGCTGAAATTATCAGAAAGCTCAACTAAGGAAAGATCAGCTTTCACACTTACGTGTGATGTTTGGGCTTCCCTGATAGCTCAGTTGATAAAGAATCACCTGTAATGCAGGAGACCCTGGTTTGATTCCTGGGTCAAGAAGATCCCCTGGAGAAGGGATAGGCTACCTACTCTAGTATTCTTGGGCTTCCCTTGTGGCTCAGCTGGTAAAGAATCCACCTGCAATGTGGGAGACTGGCTTCAATCCCTGGGTTGGGAAGATCCCCTGGAGAAGGGAAAGGCTACCTACTCCATTCTGGCCTGGAAAATCCCATGGACTTGTATAGTCGATGAGGTCGCAAAGTATCAGACACTGAGCCACTTTCACTTTATGTGAGGTTTGCAGGATTTTGTTATTCTTGAATTGTTGATGATATCCAATTTACCTATTTTTTTTCTTTTGTTGTTTACACTTTTGATGTCATATCTAAGAAATTCCTGACTAACCTAACGTCATGAAAATTTAAGTCTATGTTTTCTGCAAAGGCTTTTGTAGATTAAACTCTTACATTTAGGTTTGGATACATTTTGAATTAGGTTTTTGGTATGGTGTAAAGTCAGAGTACATCTTCATTCTTTTGCCTGTTCTTATCTAGTTGTCTGAGCACCACCTGCTGAAATGACTATTCTTTCCCGTTGAATTCTTTTAGAATACTTGGTGGAAATCAGTTCACCACAGACATGTGGATTTATTTTTGAATTATCAATTCTCTTCCACAGATCTATATGTCTTTACTTGTGCCAGTATCACACTGTCTGATTTACCATTGTTTTATAGTAAGTTTTGGAATTAGAAAGGGTGAGTCTTCCTAATCATTCTTTTTCTGGATTTGCTTTGCCTGTTGAACTCCTTACAATTTCATGTGAATTTCAGAATCTGTTCATACAAAGAAATAAACTGGGATTTTCATTATGACTGCAATGAATTTATAGACCAGGTCGAAGAGTATCACCATATTCAGTTCAGTTCAGTCACTCAGTTGTGTCCGACTTTTTGCACCCCATGAATTGCAGCACGCCAGGCCTCCCTGTCCATCACCAACTCCCGGAGTTCACTCAGACTCACGTCCATCGAGTCAGTGATGCCATCCAGCCATCTCATCCTCTGTCGTCCCCTCTTCCTCCTGCCCCCAATCCCTCCCAGCATCAGAGTCTTTTCCAATGAGTCAACTCTTCGCATGAGGTGGCCAAAGTACTGGAATTTCAGCTTTAGCATCATTCCTTCTAAAGAACACCCAGGGCTGATCTCCTTTGGAATGGACTGGTTGGATCTCCTTGCAGTCCATGGGACTTTCAAGAGTCTTCTCCAACACCACAGTTCAAAAGCATCAGTTCTTGGCACTCAGCTTTCTTCACAGTCCAACTCTCACATCCATACATGACCACAGGAAAAACCATAGCCTTGACTAGACGGACATTTTTTGGCAAAGTAATGTCTCTGCTTTTGAATATGCTATCTAGGTTGGTCATAACTTTTCTTCCAAAGAGTAAGCATCTTTTAATTTCATGGCTGCAGTCACCATCTGCAGTGATTTTGGAGCCTCCCAAAATAAAGTCTGACACTGTTTCCACTGTTTCCCCATATATTTCCCATGAAGTGATGGGACCAGATGCCATGATCTTCATTTTCTGAATGTTGAGCTTTAAGCCAACTTTTTCACTCTCCTCTTTCTTTCATCAGGAGGCTTTTTAGTTCCTCTTCACTTTTTGCCATAAGGGTGGTGTCATCTGCATATCTGAGGTTATTGAAATTTCTCCCGGCAATCTTGATTCCAGCTTGTGTTTCTTCCAGTCCAGTGTTTCTCATGATGTACTCTGCATTACAAGTTAAATAAACAGGGTGACAATATACAGCCTTGACACACTCCTTTTCCTATTTGGAACCAGTCTGTTGTTCCATGTCCAGTTCTAACTGTTGCTTCCTGACCTGCATACAGGTTTCTCAAGAGTCAGGTCAGGTGGTCTGGTACTCCCATCTCTTTCAGAATTTTCCACAGTTTATTGTGATCCACACAGTCAAAAGCTTTGGCATAGTCAATAAAGCAGAAATAGATGTTTTTCTGGAACTCCCTTGCTTTTTCCATGATCCAGTGGATGTTGGCAATTTGATCTCTGGTTCCTCTGCCTTTTCTAAAACCAGCTTGAACATCTGGAAGTTCATGGGTCATGTATTGCTGAAGCCTGGCTTGGAGAATTTTGAGCATTACTTGACTAGCATGTGAGATGAGTGCAATTGTGCGGTAGTTTGAGCATTCTTTGGCATTGCTTTTCTTTGGGATTGGAATGAAAACTGACCTTTTCCAGTCCTGTGGCCACTGCTGAGTTTTCCAAATTTGCTGGCATATTGAGTGCAGCACTTTCACAGCATCATCTTTCAGGATTTGAAATAGCTCCACTGGAATTCCATCACCTCCACTAGCTTTGTTCATAGTGATGCTTTCTAAGGCCCACTTGACTTCCCATGCCAGGATGTCTGGCTCTAGGTCAGTGATCACACCATCGTGATTATCTTCATCATGAAGATCTTTTTTGTACAGTTCTTCTGTGTATTCCTGCCACCTCTTCTTAATATCTTCTGTTTCTGTTAGGTCCATACCATTTCTGTCCTTTATCGAGCCCATCTTTGCATGAAATGTTCCCTTGGTATCTCTAATTTTCTTGAAGAGATCTCTAGTCTTTCCCATTCTGTTGTTTTCCTCTATTTGCATTGGTCACTGAGGAAGGCTTTCTTATCTCTTCTTGCTATTCTTTGGAACTCTGTATTCAGATGCTATATCTTTCCTTTTCTCCTTTGCTTTTCGTGTCTCTTCTTTTCACAGCTATTTGTAAGGCCTCCCCAGACAGCCATTTTGCTTTTTTGCATTTCTTTTCCATGGGGATGGTCTTGATCCCTGTCTCCTGTACAGTGTCACGAACCTCATTCCATAGTTCATCAGGCACTCTATCACCATATTAGCAATATTGTTTTTCAATCCATTAATGCAAGATCCCTTTCCAATTAATTAGGACTTCTATAATTTCTTTCAATAATGTTTTATATATTTTAGAATATCAGTTTTGAACTTGTTTTGTTTGATTTATTTCTATGTATTTGATTCTTTTTGATGCTATTATAGGGACACCATGGTTAATAAAATGAAGTAGAAAAACCTAGCTCTTTACCTTGTTTCTCAATAAGGAAACAATAAACACTTATACAAAAGGGAAATGTATAAAATAAACTTATAAATGTGAATCCATTGTTATCAGCTTCATGGTGGAGGCAATAACACAGAATTAAGAGCAGTTGGTGGGCCATGAGTGGTAAAGGTGTCAAAACTGGGGAGGTTTTCTAGCCACTTAAGAATAGAGCCAATTTGACTTTTGAAAAGCACAGGCCTGGATGCAGATAGGGATATTCTTCTTTCTTCCTACCTGCTATCTTGAAATAAATTCAACTAATGAGGTATTGATAATGGAGATAAAAATTCTTATTATATACAGGGTGTCTGTTTTCTAAACTGAGACCCATTTGAGAGTGAAAAAGAGTGCTCTTACTAATTACACCAAGGATATAGGCATAAACTGGAACTGTTCTGGGCAAACTGAGACGAATGATAATCTGAAGGATGATTGTGGATGATTCCCCGCCCCCCACCTCCACTTGGTAGATGGTGATGGAGGCTTGAGAACTGGAAATTAATCCCAGTTTAAAAACAAGCACTACTGCCCACAAGAATATTTTTCATTTGTTTTGTTATATTTTAAAGTGTGGCTTCTGGGACAAAGGTACCCTCTCAGGAGTCACTCTCTCCTCTGAGGAAGCCCTGGATTCATTCTAGGATAGAGAAAAAAGGAAATGCAAAGATTCAGTGGTGAGAATAAATTTGAAGTGTCCTAGGAAATGATGAGAGGCCAAAATGCCAGGAGAGGAATGAGCAAAGAAGAAAGTGATGAGCAGAGACAGCTCATACAGGCCAGCTTCTCCTCCCTTCAGAAGGCAGAAGGCAGAGATGGGCTGTGTTTACAGCATCCTTAGCTGAGTCCAAAGCGTGTCTTTGCCCCTTGCAGACTTTGTGCCCGTGGGCCAGCTGTTCAGTTTCTGTCTGCATCTCTTTATCAGAGAGAGGATAATAGAGCCCACATCAAGGAACTGTGAGGCTCACCTGTGCTGATCCACTTAGGTTTTTTTTAAGTGTTAATAGTTGATATTGTTATCTGCCTCAGTGGGGGCCATATTTTTTTTTTTTAAAGGAAGAAATGGACCAGACCCAGGAATTGATTTTTGAGACTCTGGTCCTGAGTGTTTCTCCCACTACTGGATCATTTTATAGAGAGATAATTAATTTTAAAGATCTTTTAAATTCTGGTTGAGTATTCATAGGTCCACTAGCCTATGTGGAGGTCCACAAACAGATCTCCATTTTTAATTTTCAATGGTGGAAATGCAGGCTTAGGTGCCTCACCTCTGCAATCTATATCCATGGACCCTCAAATTCACCTTGGAAATACCTAGAAATGTTTCCAAGGCTTATTCCTTCAGATGGTAAGAAACTCGAGACCTGCTCTGAAAAGTAATAATGGAACCAACAACAGCAGTAATAATAGTGAATTGCAGCCCATGCTTATTCTTCACTTTATGCCAACTGACCACCGTGCTGAATGATTTCACGATAGCGCCTTACTTAACCCTCAAAACAACCGTATGGGTTCAGAGAGTTTAGGTGACGCAGCTAGGGCCTGGGGCGTGGGGGTCAGGGATTCAAATCCAACTCAGCCTGCACTTCTGTCTGTGCTATGCTGCCTCCCCATGGGGAGAAGTGGTTCTAGGGCAACGGCAAATATTTTAGGCAGAGAGTCATCTGTGTCTCCTTTAGCCTTTTAACCTACAAATCCTGTAGGAATAACCTAGCTGATACTTTTGCCAAAAAGGAAATGACTCCATCTCACAGTTATCTGGATTTTCCTAGTACTTATGCCACTCATGGGAAGTCAGATGAAACGACTTAGGAAAGAGCATCCTCATCAGGTGACTGAAGTGCTGGGGATGACGTTCATCTAGGGCTGCATGAGTGATCCTCTTGCACCCTGGTATGTGTAACGTGCTGTTGAAGAGATCTAGCCTATTCCTGGAGAATGACTCTTCACCTAGAGAATCCGTGCCTCACTCAGCAGTGGTAGCAGCAGCGCTCTTAACTCTGGTGCCAGCCTGCACTTGTGCCTGCTTAAGTGGCATGAGCATTTACCTTATTAGACCTTTGGTGGATCCAGCAAATTCATGGAAAGCCTTTACAGGAAAAGAACTGACTCTGGGCTTGCCTCCGTGTAATTCTACTCTGTCTTCTATTTCAAGGTGACTAATACATCTCAGTTATCGAATTTCAGGGAGAGAGGGGTTTAGGGAGGTAGCCTTGTGTGCTAGTGACAACCATGGAAGCCGTTTCTGAGGTCAGTGAAGGGGATTCACATCTCAGCTTTGGAAATTAATACCTAAATGACTAGTTACTTAAAACTCTGTGTTCTTCAGTTTCCTTTGGTATCTAGTATATAGGGTTGTTGAAAGGATCAGTTGACATTATGGATGTGAAAAGGCTTAACTCATGTGGAAGAAGCAGTTCATTCATTGACCCAACCTGCATTCATGGTCCTTTTTCCTTTGGTCTCCTTACAGCTCAGGATGGTCATATGAGACTCTTTTGTCCAATGGAACTAAAGTAGACTACTTTTGGGTGGGCTTCTAAAAACACTTGTACTGATAGAATATTTCTTTGGCCTATTTAGTCTCTCTCCCACACACACTGCTTTTTTAATTTGCTGGAACACATGTATGAGGTCTGTGATACAGCTGCCCTCTTATAACCATGAGTAAATACATGAAAGCAATTAGGGCAGTCTTTGGTTAGAACTACAAAGTGTCAGTACTTTCATCATCATTAACTTAATCATTATTATGAACATAAGGATAAGATCTATTGACTAATGATCATGGAACAAACCAAAAAAACTTCCCAAGTCCACAGTAGCACTGATGAGCCCACTTAGCCACCTAATCCACCTAACTTTGAACTTCTTGAAATATTAAAGGTATGGCCTTTTATTTCTCTAAGTTCCTTTAGGCATTGCATTTCTCTCAGGTCAATGAAATCCTAAGTGATAAAACATAGAATTTTTTGGTTCTTGGTTGTTTCATTATTTTAGTCTAAAAGAGTGGCTAATGCTGGAACTCTCAGTACAGCATCTCAACCAAATGGTCACTCATCTTTGCTTGAGTACTTCCAGTGAGTAGAAGTTCACTACTCCTCAAGGCAGGTTAGTCTATCTTTGGACAGATCTAACACCTTGAACACCTCAAAAGAGATTTCTCATGAAAATATTCATTAAAATATCAACTACCTTAACACTGAGAAGTAATATTCATGATGAAAAAAGTCTGTGCCCTGGTGTCTGATTTATCCAAACTGGCATGACTGCTCACCACTGAGTCGGTATGTAATTAAAAGGAACGGCTATACTTCCCTGGTGGCTCAGACGGTAAAGGGTCTGCCTACAATGTGGGAGACCGGGGTTCGATCCCTGGGTCAGGAAGATCCCCTGGAGAAAGAAATGGCAACCCACTCTAGTACTCTTGCCTGGAGAATCCCATGGACGGAGGAGCCTGGTAGGCTACAGTCCATGGGTCCCAAAGAGTCGGGCACAACTGAGCGACTTCACTTTCTTTTCTTTTTTTGTTTTTTGTTTTTTGTTTTAATTTTATTTTATTTTTAAATTTTACATAATTGTATTAGTTTTGCCAAATATCAAAATGAATCTTTCTTTCTTTCTATACATCTCAAAATTGGAATCTAAGACTTGACTGTAGAAATTCTTCCTTGGTCATAGATTTGTAATTATGTTCATGATTGCCTGACACCCTTTGGAGGAAACTGGTGTTCATGAATATGTGTTGAATAAGTGAGCTCTTATGTACATATGGTTTTGGTGGCCGCCTTAGTTGATGGATACCTGGCCTTGAGGTGCAAGAGGATTTAGCTCATTCTCCTAATGTGTGTGAGCCAGGAGATTGCGGGCAGGAAAGCATGGCAGGGAGACAGCAGAAACAGAATTTATCGCAGCCACTCCCCAAGACTTGACTAACTTCCGTGAAGGAAGAGGAGCCTATGTGTTGTTTTTCAGGGATGGTTGTGTCAATTCCCTGATGTTTCTGGGCTTGTGTAGAGTTACACCTTTACCCTCAAAGTCCCCTCCAGTGAATGCGGAAGGAGTGGTCAGATAGAAAGGAGAAAGATTTCAACAAGTCCTTGAGGAAATAAAGCCAAAATGTATAGAGGCCCAACTAATCTGATTTTCTCTCTTATAAAGTATTCCTACCCCTATTTGACCCAAATCTCTGCCCTAATATCCTAAAAGCAATGGGGTTTTCTTTTAGGTGAACTCATGAATGAGATGGAGTTTATTGTTAATTATTAGGAAATTCTAGCAAAGGATGTCCTGGGCCTGCTTTGATAATATTTTGTTCTTCACAGAAATCATTCAAACTGGAACTGGGGGAGCTCTTCACTGAAGTGAGGGCCTGCAGGCAGAGACAGAAGGCATGTGCCTATTCATCAGAAGATGCTCAAGAAGCATCTCTCTATCTCCACCACACCCCACATGCAAACATTAAGTTGTACAAAGATTATATGTTAGGACTGATAAGGGATCCTTTTCTAACACAGCATTCCTTTTGTACCAAATCCCAGGGAAATCAGAGTTGATGAGAGAACCAGTCAATACAGTGCGTAAAAACATGGATTTTCAGGACAAGCTTCATGCTTTGCACTCCCTTCTCTACTACTAAGCATGTACTGGGTTGGCCAGAAAGTTCATTCAGGTTCTTCCATATGATGTTATGGAAAAACCCAAATGAACATTTTGGCCAACCCAATAGTTTTAGGAAAGTTTTTTAAAGGCCACTAGTCTTTAAGTTTTCTCCTCTACTAAATGGAAATAATGATGTCATTTTCTTCTAAGACTGTTGAAAGAATTGATGATAATATCCTTCAAGCATTTAAAACAGTGATAGTCTAACAGTAAGCATCCAATAAATGTTATTTAAAACAGTGATAGTAGGCATCCAGTAAATGTTAAGTGTTGTCCCTTTATCCACTAAATATCTTACAATCTTATATTACACCAAGAATACTTCTGAGGTCTGGGAACAAAATGTTGAACAAAACACACATTGCCCCCTAAGCTCATGGAATTTATGATATATCGAGGAAAAGGTAAGTTAAATAGATAATACCAATACAGTGTTAAACATTCTGCCAGCAGTAAGCACAAGAGTGCCCTGGAGATCAGAGGAGATGCTGACCCCTAGTCAGTGAAGACTTTCCTGCAGAAGTGATGTGTAGATGGTTGCACCATGGTATTAGTGCTGGGGAGGAGGTAGAAAGTGAATGTTTCAGGCAGAGGAACCAAGGCCGCCCCAGGAGTTTTGTGCAAGATACAGTAGGGCTATTGTAAGGAGCAGAATAAAGTTCAGAGGAGTAGTGGGAGCGGGGAAGGGGAAGGGGAACATTATAGGGGAGAAAAGGCAGAAGGTATCCCTGGAGGATCCAGGACCAGGCCTGTGTATGGCAGGAGGCACTTTTAATGGGGAGTTTGCTGATCAGAGTTCCATTCTGTAATGGAGGGTGGGGAAAAGCAAATGAAGAGACTGCCCCTTCTTTGGTTCTCAAGTCTCATGTCCTTTAATCCATTGGAAACATCTTTGCCTCGGTCATCTACAGAGACCTAGACTCTCAGTCCTAGAGACATAAAGGGAGCTCAGATCCAAAGCAGTCAAGTAAAGGAGGCCTGGGAAGGATTGTGTTTCTTTCCATCCCCGATTCCGCAGGGTCAGGTTAGAGGGCAGGCAGAGGGCAACTGGAGCGGCTCTTTCTCTCTGGTTGCCTCAGGCTGACTGTCCTGGTTTCTCCAGAGGCAGTGGCCAAGGCTCACCAGAGCCAGCCCTCCCAAACGCTGAGGAGGTGGTACCGCCCTCTTCTTCTTGTGGTCTGTGGCAAATACTGCTTTCATCTGAAAAGCTCTTCAAAACCCAGATTTCCAAATCTTCCATGGTAGTGACTTCATTCAATATATTCTTCCAATAATGCCATGGAATTTTGAAAAAGATGATTTGAAATTGTTTGGTTTAAAAAAAAAAAAGCAAAAGTAATGAATTTTGTTCAGAACACCAAAGTTTTAGTCCTGTCTCTGCCGCGAACTAGCTGTTTGACCTTGTAACAAATCCTGTAGCCTTCAGACATCTCTGCTTCTTAAGGATTGGGAATGAGTGATTTCTAAGCTCCTTTTCCCCTTGATTTTCTCTGATTCCATCTTCCAATTTTATAGAAGAGGAAACAGGCTTAAAGTACAGAGGGGTTTTTACTCTCGGCCCTAGAGAGATAAACCATTTCCCAGCTAATCATTTAGCTGAGGCATATCCAGGAGGTCTTTGTTTTCATATAAGTTAGCAAAATTACTTCATAGTACCAATCATGGAGAGTTTTACCTCCAATGTTGAAAAGTGAAATCATAGTATGCACTGGCTTCATAGGCCTTGGTTGGTTTTAAACTAAAGATCTCCATTTTTTTTTCTCAGTTCCCTTTCCTCTTTGCTGTTTGAGTCAATTGGGGGGATAAAACCATTTGCTCTAAAATTAGCTGGTGGAGTTCTTTCATCTTGGACTCTTTTGAAATGAGAATTGAAACCCAAGCCTCAAGTAACTGAAAATCTAGTTTTTCTTCCACAAACTCTTGGAATGTCTGGACTTCTGCCCTGACCAGACCAACATAAGGGTTTCTCAAGTGGGATACCATTTTTATCTCAAACCAGCTCTTTGGAGGGAGGAACCTGAAAAAGCATTGGTCCAGGTTCTGTACCTCAAACCATGTCATATTTCTCTCTGGGGCTTCATGGATCAACTGCTCAGACCCAGGACATCCAGTGAGCCCTCCATTGCCTTGGACGCGTTACCATCTCTGAGCTGGACAAACATGAAATATAACACTGACAGAGCTTGCATTCCTCGGCCAGCACATGTGGGACTCTAATGTGCACTTTAAAATCTAAATGCTGAGCCAGTCTGTTCTCTGGCCACCACAGAAGAGCCAACAATCAAGAGAGTGGAAAGGAAGCCAGCTCGTGGGATCCGCTACACTTCCCCCCGAGGCCTGTGGTGACTTGAGCACCATGGAGTAAGCAAAGCTCATGACATGTAGGTGTGGCATGGCATGGTTTAGGGGCCCCCTGGTCCAGTTCAGAGTCAACTACTTTGGAATCATCAGGCAAGTGTAGAATTGTCCTCTGGGGAGGCATTCCCCATTAAGTTATCCTGTCATAAATTCTATAGCACTGGCTGCCAGGCTGCTGGCCATGAAAAGCCCAGCTGTCCACATCAACAAGTCCTCAGGAACACTCTGAGCCTTAGCATTACTCGTGAGTGAGTATAAGCAAAGCATTTCATTTCTAATCACTAGAATCAGAAAAACAAGAGTTCAGATATCAAATTCTGACCAGTGATCTTGGATAAGTTATATTGAATAGATTATCAAAGAAACAGTCTTATGCATACACACACATTACATTTAACAGTATCTGGCACATAATGGAGCTCACTAACTATAAACATTGGTAATCATAATAAAAATATTATTAGGATCTATTACTCATGGAAATCATAAGCTTTCGGGTTAGATGAAAGGTTGAATTCTGTGAATAATATTTCCTCTCCTTGTGACTTCTGGGCAGATGTTTTGTTTGCTTGCTTGCTATGAAAGTGTTCATTGCTCAGTCATGCCTGACTCTTTGCGATCCCATGGACTGTAGCTAGCCAGCTTCTCTGTCCATGGAAATCGCCAAGGCAAGAATACTGGAGTGGGTTGCCATTCCCTTCTCCAGGGGATCTTCCTAACCCAGCGATTGAACCCGGGTCTCCTGCATTGCAGGCAGATTCTTTACTGTTTCAGAAACCAGGGAAGCTTTTCTTGCTATGATGTGGCTTTGTAATGTCTTAGAAGGAGGGTTGTTTTGATGATTAGAAATATTTCACGGAAAGCATCAAGCATGTTGCCTGGCATGTAGTACATGCTTCATACATGGTTCTTGGTTACATAAAATTTGCCCCAGATGACCTCTGAGCTCGATTCTTTCATGAGCATATGACACTAATGTTTGTAATCTGAGAGTGCTCCAAAAAGCACTGTAAATGTAGGAGATGCTTGTCATCAGGCATTATTGCAAGGGCCAGTTCATATGGTGGGTCTCACACCTGGCCCACACATGTTCTTTTCCTTGTTTTCTTCCCCAGCTCCCTGTGAATACCCTTGCCGCCTCACCTGACCTCTGTAGGATGATCTTCATGGGCTTTTACACAAGTTCACTAATGTAACACTTTATGAACTGATCAGGACAGAACTGCTCAGACTTTGAGCACCAAGTCCATTTGTGTTTCTATGGATACATGCGGTCTCACCATTTCCCCCACCCCCCAGCAACAGGATAAGCTTCCAGGACCCTGAGACGCTGGGTGTATAGTGCAGGACTCATCATTAATATTCAGACCCCACCCGAACTTGACATTCTGTAGGATGTTTTAAGTTATGGAGCAGGAGGGGATCAAGCTGAACACATTTATATTATGTAAGTTTTTTTTTTTTTTTTTCCCAAAGGATTAGCTGTACTGGGGACGCACAGCTGTTCTTTCCACAAGTCACTTTAGAGCAAGCTGCAGACAGTGGTAAGGACAGAAAGCTAAAGGCCAAATTCCGCATTCCTCTCTTCCTGGCTGGAAATCACTCTGAAAATTCCTACATTGTGCAGGAAGTGTGTTCAGCTGAAGAGAGGGGAACTCCGTCGGGTCTAATGGAGAGTCATCCTTCTTTAGGCTCTAATCAAGCCCTCCTCTCTGCTGGTCCACATCTTCTCTTCCCTTTCACTCCCCTTGTGAGGACATATGTTTTCTTCTTTTTAACTTTTTCTTTCCCCAAAATAGATTTGCCGTGATGCTATAATTTTAAGTTTTAGGGCCTGTTACATACACAGGCCACTTCCAGAGCCCTACAGTTAACACTGCATTTGCAGTTTTATACTCATTTTATTAAGTTTTAGATCTCATAAAATCTGGCTCTCCTCTTGCCAATGTATTTCTATTTTCTCCTGGGGAGTCACAGCACTCCTATTCCCTAAGCCCATGGCTTGGGGATTGATGAATCCCAATGCCAGTGTGCTGGAAGCAGGATCTGGTCTAGCCAATCGTTTATTTCATCTTTTGATCACAGAGATTGTTTCCAGAGTAGGCAAAGGGTGTATCAGTCCAGTGGTACTCAAACACTGGAACAAATGGGGAGAAAAAACATCTTTTTTTTTCCCACTGAGTTTATTTAAAAGGAAGAAAATAGCTCTGTAACTTCTGAGGACATTCTCCTTGTCACAAGAGAAAAACTCACCTATCAAGAGTCAAGAACTACATGTTCGCTCCTAAGGGCAGTCTTCATTCATTAAGCAATTGGTCTGTGCTGATAATTGCCAAGCATGTCCTAGACGGTGGAGTTCCATGGGTGAACACAAAATGGATAACATTCCTGTCCTCATGAACTGATATCCTAATTGTGTGAGGTTACATAAAAATGTATATGCATGTGGGCTTCCCAAGTGGCGCTAGTGATAAATAACCCACCTGCCAATGCAGGAAGATCCCCTGGAGGGGAAAATGGCAACCCACTCCAGGATTCTTGCCTGGAGAATCTCATGGACAGAGGACTGGGTGGACTATAGTCCATAGGCTCGCAAAGACTCGGACATGACTGAAGCGACTTAACACACATGCCCGTATATATGCAGGTGATAATCAGTGCTATGATGAAAGATAAAGCAAAGTAAGGAAATTGAGAATAATGGAAAACTCCATTTTTTAAAATTTTTATTTCTTCAGTGCTTAGGGGCGGTATGTGGTGGTGTGACAGTTGAGTAATATCTAAACAAAGCATGAATGTGAACCATTTGGATGTGTAGGAGAAGTGTGATTTAGCATGGAGAATACAAGCCCCAAAGTCCTGATGCAGGAAGATGAGCAGGGTATGTTCAGTGAGGAAGGTCACAGTGGGTGGTGCAAAGGGAGAAAGGAGGAAAGGAGAAGGGAGGGAGTGTTGAGAAAAGGGGTGATGTATTTATATTTACGTTTTCAACGACTGGCTTGGCTGCAATATATATATAAAAAAAAAAATACCACTGTCAAGTCAGAGTGGAAGCCTAGAGCCCCACAGGAAGATGACTGCAGTGGTCAAGGAGAGAGGATGGGAGTATGCAAGGACGGAGACAGTGTGGGTGGTGAGACGTATTTGAGTGATGAGTGTCTGATATATTGAGGTTAGAGAAAAGAAGGTTTTCTATTGAATGTGTGAAGATGTATGTAAAACACAGGAGTTAAGGATAATGTCCTACTAGGAGCAGGGGCTTGGTGTTAAATGGAGTCACCCTTAACTAAGATGGAGTGCACCAAGGAAGGAGCAGGTTCGGATTGGCATTTATAAACACTAGCATCTTCCTCCTCCTTCTCTTTTTCTTATTAATTTTACTTGATGTCTCTCTAGTATTTGGAACTAACGACCATTTCTTCTTAATTGTCTCTTTTACACTCTGCATTGAACAAGTTCTGTGTTTGTTTGTTTGTTTTTATCTTTTTTTTCCCCATGCTTCTGCTAAATCTGGGTAAATCTGCCTATTGTTCATTTTGCTTTTTTTGGAATATTAAATTTCCCTCTTTATAAGAACTACTCTTATTAAGTCAAAAAGAATTCTATCCCTATCTTCAAAGGGCAAAGGCTAAGATTCTATGTGTGGTTGTGTCTGTGAGCTAAGTATTTGGAAAATCTTGCAAACAATCATGTGTGTGTGTGTGTATGTGTGTGTGTTCAGGGCTAATGGTATGTCAAGCATTGTTTAAAACAGATAAAATCAGATGAACTTTAAGTTTCTTTGTGATCCTGAGATTTCATTACCTAATGAACCTGAATTCCATTTTATCTCCCAACTCAATAATGAATACCTGGGGCAAACCCATCTTGCTGAACACTGTTTATCTCCATTGGCACAGGGTCAGGATATGGCACTATTTTGATTGGATATTAAAAGGCTGAAAGACAACGCCTGTGACAGAAGAATTACAATGGCCTTTTGCAGATGCCAAATGTCACTGTGTCCTCCAGGCTCTGCCTAACATCTGTGGGAGAAAGTGAGCATGTCATTTGAGGGAATGGAGCCAGATCAAGGCCACTGCTCTGTCAGATGGCATGCCTGATGAACAACCTTATCTTGTGGTCTCAGGAAGTCCAGATGCCATGTATTCTCTACCCTCTACGTACAGTGGAAAATAGACAACAAGAGCCAACAAACTTTCCTGAGTTAAGGAAATCAGAGTCAGCAAAATAGTCAATAGAATATGGATTCTGAAGCCAAGTAGGCCAGGTTTTATGCCAGCTGTATTATCACTATCTGCTTCCTGAAGTTGCTCTCATTTGGTTTCGTTATCGATAAAAGCAGGTGTTCATTCACCTATTCAACAGTATTTATTTAGTGCCCACTGTGTATCAGAAACTAGGTTCTGGACTTTTAATGATGAGTAAGAAGTAAGAGGCATACTCGATGTTCCCAGAGTACGCATCTCCTATTTGTCACAATCCGTGAGAGCACTTACCACCTGGAGTACAGTTACCTCTATACAGGAAGATGTCCCATGCTTTATCAAATCTCTCTAAGGAAGTGGTCTTATTCATCTTGATGCTCCCAGCTCCTGCTGTGGTACTTGTTTGTTGGTTGCTATTCACTTCTGGAATTGTTGTCCACTCATCTGATACATTTTCTACTATTTTTATGATTGACTCACTGTTTCTCTAAATAAATCTCATGCCTCCCCTCTTGAATTCTGTTCACATAATGTAGCAAGTTGCACTGTGTACTTCCCCTACCCCACACCCAAAATAAGTTGAAATCCTAATCTCTAATATCTATGAATGTGACTTTATGTGAAAATAGGGTCTTTAGAAATGCAAATAAGGTAAGATCACAGGAATTAGGGTGGCTCCTAATAGACACACAAGGAAATACCATGTGATAATGGAAGCAGAGATGGCAGTGATGGGTCTACAAGCAGGGAATCATCAAGGATTGCCAGCGACCACCAGATGTTAGAAAGAGTCAAGGAAGGATTTTCCCCTAAAGTGAAAGGGAAAGTCACTCAGTCGTGTCTGACTCTTTACGACCCCATGGACTGTACAGTCCATGGAATTCTCCAGGCCAGAATACTGGAGTGGGTAGCCTTTCCCTTCTCCAGGTGATCTTCTCAACCCAGGGATTGAACCCAGGTCTCCTGCACTGCAGGTGGATTTTTTATCAGCTGAGCCACAAGGGAAGCTCTTTCCCCTAAGTCTTGAGCAAATATGGTTTGGCCAATACCTAGATTTTGAATTTGGAGTCCCCTGAAATGTAGGCAAATAAATTGCTATTTTTTAAAAGTATTTATTTATTTGGCTGGGTCAGGTCTTAGTTGCGCCATGAAGGATTCTCACTGCATCATGTAGGATCTCTCGTGACACACAGACTCTCTAGTGGTGGCACATGGCTCCAGAGTGTGCGGGCTCCGTAGTTGTGGTGCAAGAGCTTAGCTGCTCCACAGAATGTAGGACCTTAGTTTCCCAACCAAAGGATCAAGGCTGTTGTCCACAGCCTCTGGATAACAACGCAGATTCTTAATCACTGGACCACCAGGGAAGTCCCAATTACTATTGTTTTAAGCCACTGATTTTGTGGTAGTTTTTTGTTTGTTTGTTTTATAAAGGCAGCCTTAGGAAACTAATACATAGACTTACTACATTTCTCTCCTACCTTTACCTGCTGAAAGTCTATTTCTTCTTCAAGGATCGGCTCAAATATTACCCTAAGAGTTCAGTTTATACTAACCCACCTACTGAAGAACCAAGTACCACTTAGAACACATGTGTCTTGTATTTTGTGTAGTTTCTTCCATAATAATATGAAAATAAAAACTAACACTTATGTCACACTTTAAAAATTATCTGTTATGATATACTAACCTTTCAGAGTTGAAAACCCTAATATTATCTCTGTTCTACAAATGAAAAAACTAATCCGAGAAGTTAAACAACACACCTAAAGAGCCATCGCCAATTTGTGCCCACAGGCAGAGGGAGTTCCCACACCTGCTATGCATTTGGGTCTGGTGGTCTTCAGACCACCTACATCAGCCTTCCTCATCAAGAAGACCTAATCTTCTTGAGCCTCTTCTCAGCTAATAGTGGGCATAGTGTAAACAGTCAAAATATTTTTTTTAATGGATTTTAATGTATTCCCAAGTTCTGAAATATGTGTAGAAGTTCAGACTCATGAAAAAGCACCATGTCTGGTGGATAATAGGCACTATTATATTGGAAAATGCCTATTGAGTGGATGTGCTGAAACTATTGTTCCCTCTGCCCCACTTCTCCAGCTCTGCTCTTCCCTAAACTTCTGCCCAGGCTAGTACAGGATGCTTCTCTCAGGAGGAAACCCGAGCAACGTCCCATGTAAGCAGAGGAAAGGAGGAACAGAAGGACTTTGCCACTGTGTCCCTACGGAGAGAAATGCATAACACCTCCCTGTCTCCTTTCAAGTCCAGGAAGCCTCACCAGCATAGATCACAGGAGATGAGAAAGAGCTCATGTCTGAGGAGTAACCTTCCTCCTCAGAAAGCTCCCCCGTCATCTTCGGGAGATCACCAAGTCAGTGAAAGGGAAGTGGGACTTCCACATTCCAGGGTGAAAAGGATGCTGAAGTTCTAGAATTATTCACAAGCTCTCCTGTTTCCTCTCCCTGTTATGGAACAGATGGAAAAGGATTAGGGCCCAAACAACTTTGTGTGTTGCCATAAGTTACACAAGACACCTGCTATTAGCAATCTCCTGGATGAATCAATGCCTTCTCCCCAGTCAGAAGCACTGAAGACTGAACTTAATCTCTCTCCTCCTCACTCTCATCTTTCAAGTGTCGTAACCGTGGACTAGCTGAGGTTTTAATAAGATGTGCTCTTTCTGACTCCCACCGTTTGGATCATGAAATGCTCTTAGTCCATGCCTTTGCCCCCAGAGGCCCCTGAACAAAATCAAATGGCAACACTCTATAAGAACAGTATGTTTGCTCCTTCTTCCAGGGTCAAGCCAATCTATATCTTTTGCTTTGTGCTTCGTGTGCATCTTTACAAACTGCTGAAAGCTGAGCCTGGAGCTGTGCCCAGCACATGCTGATATCAATCTACGCATTTGTGGTATGCCCTTCCTGGGCTGTGCTGTAAGAGTATTAGCATGAACAGAGTGTTTGCACAACTGCCTGGGAAGAAGTGAACTTCACCCCAGTTTCACCACATCAGATATTGATTTGTCATGCTGCATCCTAATGACAGTCAGAAGGCAGGTTCTTGATTTTTCCCAACAGAAAAGTGTCTCCCTGTCAGGTAGGGCCATGAAATAGGGAAGTCAGTTTTGGATGATGGTCAAAGCCTTGAAGGACCACATTTGGCACATGGTTTTGCCTGGGTACCATCTGTTTATCCTTAAAAGCATCATTCACTTTCATCCTCCAAGAAGTAGCTCTTCCCCCTTGGTTTGCAGATAGCATTGAAAGCTCCCACTTTTATGCTTCAATCAGTTCCACTAATTTACAATAACATGTTTCCTTCTCTGAATCCACTGTAAGATTATTATCACTGATGATGTTGGTTCCCTACCCAAGTCTTTTAGGATCCCTTTAACCTGTTGGATGGGTGTACCCCCACACCCCCACCCCCAGGTGCTATGGGTATTTCAGATCCCAGCTTTCACTTAAAACTTTCTTCAGAGGCTTCCCCTTGGACTCATGAAAACGCTTATCTTGGACAACCTGAGATTATGATGTACAATATTTCCCCCGCTTCCCCAGTGGCTCAGCAGTAAAGAATCTGCCTACCAATGCAGGGGATGCAAGTTCAATCCCTGCTTCAGGAAGATTCCCTGGGAAAGGAAATGGCAACCCACTCCAGTATCCTTGCCTGAGAAATCCCATGGCTATAGGAGCCTGGTGTGCTACAGTCCATGGAATTGCAGAGTCAGACATGACTATAGCAACAACAACATGAGCTCCCCACCCCCACTTCCCTCAAGTCCTAATTTGAAAACAGAGCCAAGGACAGATTCTGTGGTGCAATCTATGTTCTTGGCTTCCACAAGGATTAGGCTAAAGTTAGACCTCACCTGAAACATCGCTCCTTTTCCTTCTCTATCTTGCTTTTCTCATTCTCTTACCTGAAAGCACACCATCACTCAATCACTTCTAAATGAATCCCTTCCTTCAACTCTGATTCTAGGGAATTTTTTGACCTAAGCCTACAATCTCAATTAATTCTTACTACCACCCAACCAGAGGTAGCTATTAATATTCCATCTAGAAAAACTGAAGCTCAGGAAAGGTAAATAGCTTTGCAAGATATGTAACAAACACCTGTCATATACCAGGTGCTCAATAAATAGATTTTAAATGAAATAATAATACCAAGTCTCCATTAACTCACCAAATGACCTTGGGCCCCAGACCAGTTATTGATCTATGGTAGGATGGGATAACCTGAAGAGGACCAGAACTTGATAGGTAAACAGGTCCTCTAGGATAAATACTTAAAAGGAAATTCAGAAGACTTAGAGAAAGAAGGTAAGCCAAAAATGGGTGAAATGCAGTGTTAGAGCCCTGGCAGAAGGTAGAAGAGATCTAGCCATAGGAACCACAATCCTAGAATGGCATTTGAGAATTCCTGAAGGTCTCATCAGAGCCTTGAAAAGTCTGCAGAGAAACTGCCTAGAAACCTAAGACAGAGCATCAGACTCAGAGGAATGAAGGAGAGACAGTGTTTTCTGAAATGGCAGGGAACAGAGCTTACTTATCACTATAGCAGTCATACCTTGTAAAGCACCTGGCATATCAATGGCAACAATAAATATTTGTGGAATAAACAGTTGAATGAGAGAAGGCTGCAGTGTAAATTGAGTGTGAGGCATGGTCATGAACTTGTGGTAAGACTCTAGTTACTAAACCTTAATGACCTGATTACACAGAACTGTCAGCCAAATTGATTTATTGCAGAGCTTCCCATCTCCTCTTATACTAGGTCCTGAAGTTATCCCTGGAAAAGAATCAAAGCCAGATCACCTCACTGATGACTACTGCTGGAGGAAGTTTAATGGCTTCTGATTGGAAGTTTGGGTTAGGAAGCCAAGTGGGGGCATTCCAATGGTAAATCAGTTTCTTCTCCGGGACTGGCCATGCTTCACTTGTTAATCTAGGTATTTGAAGCAGATGGATTTTCAGAATGTTACTTCTCCACTATGGATAATGAGCTTTCTTTTTTTGGTAGGTCAATTGAATTTTTAAAAATCTATTATTATTTATTATCCTGCTATAGGGTAATTGCTTTACAGAATTTTATTGTTTTCTGTCAAACCTCAACATGAATCAGCCATAGGTATACATATATGTCCTCCCTTTTCAACCTCCCTCCCATCTCCCTCCCCACCCCTGTATCTATGTTGATACAGAGCCCCTGTTTGAGTTTCTTTAGCCATACAACAGATTCCCATTGGCTATCTATTTTACATATGGTAATGTAAGTTTCCATGTGACTCTCTCCATATGTCTCACCCTCTCCTTGCCTCTCCCCGTGTCCATAAGTCTATCCTCTATTACTATTTCTCCTTTGCTGCCCTGGAAATAAACTCTTCAGCACCATTTTCCCAGATTCTGTATATATGCATTAGAATACAAAATTAACCTTTCTCTTTCTGACTCACTTCACTCTGTATAATAAGTTCTAGGTTCATCCACCTCATTAGAACTGACTCAAAGGCATTCCTTTTTATGGCTGAGTAATATCCCATTGTGTATATGTACCACAACTTCTTTATCCATTCATCTGTCAGTAGACATCTGGGTGGCTTCCATGTTCTAGCTATTGTAAATAGAGCTGCAATGAACAATCGGATGCATGTGTCTTTTTCGATTTTGGTTTCCTCGGGGTATATGAGTGGGATTGCTGGGTCATATGGTGGTTTCATTCCTAGTTTTTTAAGGAATCTCCATACCATCTTCCATTGTGGCTGTATCAATTTGCATTCCCACCAATAATACAAGAGTGTTCCCTTTCTCCACACCCTCTCCAGCATTTACTGTTTATAGACCTTATGATGATGGCCATTCTGACTGGTGTGAAATGATATCTCATTGTAGTTTTGATTTGCATTTCTCTAATAACGAGAAATGTTGAGCATCTTTTCATGTGTTTGTTAGCCATCTGTATGTCTTCTTTGGAGAAATGTCTGTTTAGGTCTTTTTCCCACTTTTTTATTGGGCTGTTTGTTTTTCTAGAATTGAGTTGTATGAGCTGCTTGTATATTTTGGAAATTAATCCTTTGTCAGTTGTTTCATTTGCTATTATTTTCTCCCATTCTGAGGGTTGTCTGTTCACCTTGCTTAGTGTTTCCTTTGCTGTGCAAAAGCTTTCAAGTTTAACCAGGTTCCACTTGCTTGCTTTTGTTTTTATTTCCATTACTCTAGGAGGTGGGTGATAGAGGATCTTGATTTGATTTATATCATCCAGTGTTCTGCCTATGTTTTCCTCTAAGAGTTTTATAGTTTCTGGCCTTACATTTAGGTCTTTAATCCATTTTGAGTTTATCTTTGTGTATGGTGTTAGGAAGTGTTCTAATTTCATTCTTTTACATTTAATTGTCCAGTTTTCCCAGCACCATTCATTGAAGAGGCTGTCTCTGCCGCATGGGTAATTCTCGATTCTTGCCTCCATTGTCAAAAATAAGATACCCATAGTTGCATGGGTTTATTTCTGGGCTTTCTATCTTGTTTCATTGGTCTATATATCTTGTTTTTGTGCCAGTACCATGCTGTCTTGATGACTGTAGCTTTGTAGTACAATCTGAAGTCAGGAAGCTTGATTCCTTCATCTCCATTCTTCTCTTTAGCTATTTGAGGTCTTTTGTGTTTTCTATGAATTGTGAAATTTTTTGTTCTAGTCTTGTGGAAAATGTCATTGGTAATTTGATAAGGACTGCATTGAATCTGTAGACTGTTTTTGGTAGTATCCTTTTCACAATATTGATTCTTCCTACCCAGGAACATGGAATATCTCTCCATCTGTTTATGTCATCTTTGATTTCTTTCATTAGTGTCTTATAATTTTCTGTGTATAGTTCTTTTGTCCTCTTAGGTAAGTTTATTTGTAGATATTTAATTCTCTTTGTTGCAATGGTGAATGGGATTGATTTCTTAATTTCTCTGTCTGATTTTTCATTGTTAGTATATGGAAATGCAAGTGATTTCTGTGTATTGATTTTTGTATCTGCAACTTTGTTAAATTCACTGATTAGCTCTAGTAATTTTCTGATACTATCTTTAGGGTTTTCTATGTACAGTATCAAGCCATATGCAAACAATGAGAGCTTTACTTCTTCTTTTCCAATCTGGATTTCTTTTATTTATATTTCTTCTCTGATTGCTGTAGCTAGGACTTCCAGAACTATGTTGAATAATAGTGGTGAAAGTGGACACCCTTGTCTTGCTCCTAATCTTAGGGGGAATGCTTTCAGTTTTGTACCATGTAGGCATCATATATGGCCTTTACTATGTTGAGGTAGACTCCTTCTATGCCCATTTTTGGAAGAGTTTTAATCATAAATGGGTGCTGAACTTTGTCAAAGGCTTCTTCTGCATAGATTGAGATGATATGGTTTTTATCTTTCAATTTGTTAACATGGTGTATTACCTTGATTGATTTGCGTATATTAAAGAATCCTGCATCCCTGGAATAAACCCACCTTGATCATGGTGTATGAGCTTTTTGATATGTTGCTGAATTCCGTTTGCTAAAATTTTGTTGAGGATTTTTGCATCTATGTTCATCAGTGATATTGGCCTGTAGTTTTCTTTTTGTTGTTGTTGTCTTTGTCTGGTTTTGGTATTGGCTGATGGTGGCCTTAGAATGAGTTTGGAAGTATTCCTTCCTCTGCAACTATTGGAAAGAGTCTTAGAAGGATAAACATTAGCTCTTCTCTGAATGTTTGATAGAATTCTCCTGTGAAGCCATCTGGTCCTGGGCTTTTGTTTTTTGGGTGATTTTTGATCACAGCTTCAATTTTAGTGCTTGTAATTTCATTGCTCATAATTCCTTTTTCTTCCTGGTTCAGTCCTGAAGATTGAACTTTTCTAAGAATCTGTCCATTTCTTCCAGGTTATCCATTTTATTGCTATATAGTTGCTCATAATAGTCTCTTATAATCTTTTGTATTTCTAGATTGTCTGTTGTAACCTCTCCTTTTTCATTTCTAATTTTGTTGATTTGATTCTTCTCTCTTTTTTTCTTGGTCAGTCTGGCTAAAGGTTTATCAATTTTGTTTATCTTCTCAAAGAACCAGCTTTTAGTTTTATTAATCTTTACTTTTGTTTCTTTCATTTCTTTTTCATTTATTTCTGCTCAGATCTTTATGATTCCTTTCCTTCTACTAATTTTGGTGTTATTTTTGTTGTTGTTGTTGTTCTTTTTCCAATTGTTTTAGGTGTAAAGTTAGGTTGTCTATTTGATGTTTTTCTTGTTTCTTGATGTAGGATTGTGTTGCTATAAATTTCCCTCTTAAAAGTACTTTTGCTGGATCCCATAGGTTTTGAGTTGTGTTTTCATTGTCATTTGTTTCTAGAAAGTTTTTAATTTCCCTTTTGCTTTCTTCAGTAACCTGTTGGTTATTTAGAAACATTGGTTAATGTCCATGTGTTTTTGTTTCTTACAGTTTTTTTTTTTCTTGTAATTGATATCCAGTCACACAGCGTTGTGATCCGAGAAGATGATTGACATGATTTCCATTTTCTTAAATTTACTGAGGTTTGATTTGTGACCCAAGCTGTGCTCTATCCTAGAGAATGTTCCATGTGCACTTGAGAAGAAGGTGTATTCTTCTGCATTTGGATGCAATGTCCTGAAGACATCAGTGAGATCCATCTCATCTAATGTATCATTTAAGATTTGTGTTTCCTTATTAATTTTCTGTTTTGATGATCTGTCCATTGGTGTAAGTGGGGCATTAAAGTCCCCTACTCTTATTGTGTTACTGTCAATTCCTCCTTTTATGTCTGTTTGTGTTTGTCTCATGTACTGAGGTGCTCCTGTGTTGGGTGCATAGATACTTACAGTTGTGATGTCTTCCTCTGGGACTGATCGCTTGATAATTATGTAGTGTCCTTCTTTATCTCTTATAATCTTTTTTATTTTAAGGTCTGTTTTGTCTGATATGAGGATTGCTACTCCAGCTTTCTTTTGCTTCCCATTTGCATGAAATATATTTTTCCATCCTCTTATTTTCAGTCTATCTGTGTCCTGAGGTCTGAAGTGGGTTTCTTGTAGACAGCATATATATAGGACTTGTGTTTTTTTTTCCCATTCAGCCAGTCTGTGTCTTTTAGTTGGAGCATTTAATCTATTTACGTTTACAGTAATTACTGATATATATGTTCCTATTGCCATTTTCTTAATTGTTTGAATTTTGTAGATCTTTTTTCTTCTCTTGTATTTATTGACTATATAAGTCCCTTTAACATTGGTTGTAAAGCTGGTTTGGTGGTACTGAATTCTCTTAACTTTTGCTTGTCTAAAAAGCTTTTTATTTCTCTGTACATTTTGAATGAGATCCTTGCTGGGTACTGTAATCTTGGTTGTAGAGTTTTCTGTTTCAGTACTTTAAATATATCCTACCATTCCCTTCTGGCTTGCAGAGTTTCTGCTGAAAAATTCAGCTATTAAGCATTTGGGGTTTCTCTTGTATGTTACTTGTTGCTTTTCCCTTGCTGCTTTTAATATTTTTTCTTTGTTTTCAGTCTTTGTTAGGTTGATTAGTATCTGTCTTGGTGTGTTTCTCCTTGGGTTTATCCTGTATGGGACTCTTTGTGCCTCTTGGACTTGACTGACTATTTCCTTTTCCATGTTGGGGAAATTTTCAACTATAAACTCTTCAAAAAATTCCTCATACCCTTTCTTTTTCTCTTCCTCTTCTGGAACCCCTATAATTTGAATAAAATGAATACTGCATTTGATATTGTCCCAGGTGTATCTGAGACTATCCTCAGTTCTTTTCATTCTTTTTATTTATTCTGCTCTTCAGAAGGTATTTCCACCATTTTATCTTCTTGATTCATTCTTCTGCTTCAGATATTCTGCTATTTATTCCTTCTAGAGTATTTTTAATATCAGTAATTGTGTTGTTTGTCTCCGTGTGTTTGTTCTTTAGTTCTTCTAGGTCTTTGTTAATTGATTCTTGCATTTTCTCTATTTTGTTTTCAAGGTTTTTGGTGATCTTTACTATCATTATTCTGAATTCTTTTTCAGGTAGTTTGCCTATTTCCTCTTCATTTATTTGGACATTTGTGTTTCTAGTTTGTTCCTTCATTTATATAATATTTCTCTGTCTTTTCATTATTTTTTTTTAACTTATTGTGTTTGAGGTCTCCTTTTCCCAGGTTTCAAGGTTAAATTCTTTCTTCCTTTTCTTTTCTGCCCTGCTAAGTTTGGGCCAGTGGTTTATGTAAGCTTATAGGGTGAGGTTTGCACTGAGTTTTTTGTTTGTTTGTTTATTTGTTTTTCCTCAGATGGGCAAAGCTGAGTAAGGTGTTAATCCTGTCTGCTGACGATTGGATTTATATTTTTGTTTTGTTTGGTTTGTTGTTTAGATGAGGTGTCCTACACAGGGTGCTACTGGTGGTTGGGTGATACCAGGTCTTGTATTCAAGTGGTTTCCTTTGTGTGAGTTCTCACTATTTGATACTCCCTAGGGATAGTGGTAGTCTAGGGTCTTGGAGTCAATGCTTCCACTCCAAAGGTTCAGGGCTTGATCTCTTAGCAGTCCTAATCTTCTCAAAGAAAGGCAATGCCAAAGAATGCTCAGGCTACTTCACAGTTTCACTCATGTCACACGCTAGTAAAGTAATGCTCAAAATTCTCAAGCTAGGCTTCAACAATAGTGAACTGTGAACTTCCAGATGTTCAAGCTGGTTTTAGAAAAGGCAGAGGAAACAAAGATCAAATTGCCAACAACCGTTGGATTATTGAAAAAGCAAGAGAATTCCAGAAAAACATTTATTTCTGCTTTATTGACTATGCCAAAGCCTTTGACTATGTGGATCTCCACAAAGCATGAAAATTCTTAATGAGTAGGGAATGCCACACCACCTGACCTGCCTCTTGAGAAATCTGTATGCAGGTCAGGAAGCAACAGTTAGAACTGAACATGCAACAACAGACTGGTTCCAAATAGGAAAAGGAGTACCTCAAGGCTGTATATTATCACTCTGCTTATTTAACTTATATGCACAGTACATCATGAGAAACACTGGGCTGGATGAAGCACAAGCTGGAATCAAGATTGCTGACAGAAATATCAATAACCTCAGATATGCAGATGACACCACCCTTATGGCAGAAAGTGAAGAAGAACTAAAGAGACTCTTGATGAAAGTGAAAGAGGAGAGTGGAAAAGTTGGCTTAAAGCTCAACATTAAGAAAATGAAGATTATGGCATCTGGTCCCATCACTTCATGGCAAATAGATGGAGAAACAGTGGAAACAGTGAGAGACTTTATTTTTTCAGGCTCCAAAATCACTGAAGTTGGTGATTGCAGCCATGAAATTAAAAGATGCTTACTCCTTGGAAGAAAAGTTATGACCAAGCTGCTACTAAGTCACTTCAGTCTTGTCTGACTCTGTGTGACCCCATAGACGGCAGCCCACCAGGCTCCCCTGTCCCTGGGATTCTCCAGGCAAGAACACTGGAGTGGGTTGCCATTTCCTTCTCCAATACATGAAAGTGAAAGTGAAGTCGCTCAGTCGTGTCCAACCCTCAGCAACCCATGGACTGCAGCTTTCCAGGATCCTCTGTCCATGGGATTTTCCACGCAAGAGTACTGGAGTGGGGTGCCTTCTTCATGACCAAGCTAGACAGCATATTAAAAAGCACAGACAATACTTTGCCAACAAAGGTCTGTCTAGTCAAGGCTATGGTTTTTCCAGTAGTCATGTATGGATGTGAGATTTGGACTACAAAGAAAGCTGAGCGCTGAAGAATTGATGCTTTTGAACTGTGGTGTTGGAGAAGACTCTTGAGAGTCCCTTGGACTTCAAGGAGATCAAAATAGTCAATCCTAAAGGAAATCAGTCTTGAATATTCATTGGAAGGACTGATGTTGAAGCTGAAACTCCAATACTTTGGCCACCTGATGTGCAGAACTGCCTTATTTGAAAAGACCCTGATGCTGGGAAAGATTGAAGGTGGGAGGAGAAGGGGACAATGAGGATAAGATGGTTGGATGGCATCACTGATTCGATGGACATGAGTTTGAGTAAACTCTGGGATTTGGTGATGGACAGGGATGCCTGCCGTGCTGCAGTCCAAGGGGTCGCAAAGAGTTGGACACGACTGAGCAACTGAACTAAAGTGAACTGAATCGTCTCAAATCTTGAATGTAATGTTCAGGGCAACATTGGTGTCGTGATAATCTGCTCAGGCCACCACTAGAGGGATGGTTTTTGTCCACACAGGTTCCTGGACAACCTTTTCCAAGTCTCTGAGGACGGAGGTTTCTTCCAGGTCTTGCACTTGTCACAGAGCCACTGGTAAACCACACATAGGAAGGTCTAATTCAGGCAGAGCTCCAGTCTTGCAAGATCTGATGTTTGCTACAAGTGGGGATTTCTAAGGCACTTTTTCTGACAAGTTTAAAATAGCTTGACTCAAGATGTCTCTGACTTTTATTCCACACCTCTCAAGTCTTTATTTATGAGCCTGAATCCTTGCAAAGGACCACAAAGCCTCTTCTCACAGTGTAAGTTTCCTTCAGCAGATGAAGAAGCTAAAGAAAGGTGCCATCCCAACCTCAAGCTTTCTTTTTATCCTTTGCAAAAGGGAAACAGAATGATCAGTCTTTCAACTCTTGCAGACCCCAAATGAGGGGCCTTCTCACATGGAATTGAACTTGTTTACAATGTTACCTCTGTTGGTATGGACTGCTTTTGCCCATATCCTTGACATTCAGTATGTGTCAGCTCCACTGCGCAGCTTTTAGTGTTCTTGGCACCCTAATCCTACTTTAATCCCAAACTGGATTAGCTCTGAACTCTCTATAGAAATCCCCTATGCTTATTTCTTCCATGGTACTTAATTTCCCACATTAAAATCTCCTTTTCCTTCTTTCTTTGTATATATCTTTCTTCCCACTAGATTTTGAAATCCTTAAGGAGAAATGTCTTTTTCTTTTTCCAAATTGATACACGTGAAGGCCAGTACATCATAAACATTCTCTGTTTATTGTGTGAGTAAATAATGAACACTGTGAAAACTTGAGAATGCCTGGTAAAAGGAGCCATAAGAAATTTCCCTATTCTAACTGCCATTCATATATAATTTTAGAGATTAAAATACTTTGGAATTAAAAGGAAAGTTTAGTAAATATTTAAAGATCAGAAATAGTAGTTGGGCTTATAGAATAAAATCCAATTGTCTGATATCACAATCATTTCAGATTTTAATTCAGTTCAATAAAACCTTATTGAGGAATGATCTGGAAACATTTTCCAAGGACAGTTGCACAGAGTATAAAAGAAGAAATGAAAAGGGGAGGAACAGAGAGGTAGCTTAGGACCAGATGCATTACACCCTTAGCCATCCCAGTCAAAGCAAATTAAAATCATGGGAAAATTTATTTTAAAAGGACTTATTTGCCACAAAGTATGCAATAACTATTAATGCTGAATTATGGGGTTGGACAGTATATAATATTTTATGGAAAAAACCCAAACCAATATTGTTGGCACCATGAAGAAATATCCTAAACCTCTTTTTGGATTTCTGGACCCAATTTCAATATGTGTATGTGTGTGTGTGTGTGTGTGTTGAGGTAGAAGGGGGAACATTTCCACACTCCCACCAAGCAATTCTCAGGACACCAGCTGAGTGTCATACTATTCAACTCCATTCCAACACACTAACTACCTGTACACAGCATCAGATTCCACAGGATAAGAGTTGAGTCCTGCAAGACTGCACTCCTCCCCCCACTCCAGACCTCAGTTGCAAGGCCAGGCTATTATCTGTGTTTCTGACCAACTAGCTATTGGATCAGAAGTTCCTACAATCTTCTCCTGGTGTTCCATTAATTTGCTAGAGCAGCTCAGAGAACTAAAACAACCCATTGATTCACTCAATTATTGGTTTACTATAAAAGGATACAGGAACAGCCAAATAAAGGAGATGCCAAGAGCCAGGTATGGGGGAAAGGGCCCCGAGCTTCTATGCTTTCAGAGAGGGCTGCTCTTCCCAACACTCCAGAGGTTCATCAGTGCAGGAATCAGAAGAGATTTAGTCAAGTTGTTCAAAATCTTATGTAAACTATGAGTGAAGGTGACCAACTCTTGCTGGTCACCACAAAGGTCAAAGCTAGTGTCCCAAAGTTAATAGGAGAAGAATGTTTACTGCTGACATTTACATGGTGCTTACTGTGCTCTGGGCACCAATCTAAGTGCTTTATGCGCAGTAGCTCTTTTAATCTTCACAACAATCCTGTGGTGTGGATGCTAGCGTTACTAGCTCCATTTTGTAGAGAGGTTAAGGAATTTGCCTAAAATCACACAGCTAACAAGAAGAACAATATCTAAGCCTAGGAAGTTTGTTCACAGAGGCTGAGCAATACTAATTTGGAAGACTGAAGCTAACCATTAGGGAGAAATTATTGAACTAAAAAGTTGTTCAGTTCAGTTCAGTTGCTCAGTCATGTCTGACTCCTTGTGACCCCATGAATCACAGAATGCCAGGCCTCCCTGTCCATCACCAAATCCTGGAGTCTACCCAAACCCATGTCCATTGAGTCGGTGATGCCATCCAGCCATCTCATCCTCTGTTGTCCCCTTCTCCTCCTGCCCCCAGTCCTTCCCAGCATTAGGGTCTTTTCCAATGAGTCAACTCTTCGCATGAGGTGGCCAAAATATTGGAGTTTCAGCTTCAACATAAGTCCTTCCAATGAACAACCAGGACTGATCTCCTTTAGGATGGACTGGTTTGATCTCCTTGCAGTCCAAGGGACTCTCAAGAGTCTTCTCCAACACCACAGTTCAAAAGCATCAGTTCTTCAAGGATAGTAATAATAATACTGCTTGGAGAACTGTTGATGCAAGCAAATAATGTCCCTACTCTCATGGAGCTCAAGTTCTAGACAAGCAGAGTTCAAGCAAGAAGCAATCATATAAGCAAAACATTTCCAGAAACTATATGGGAGAAGTAAACTCAGGTGAAGTCATGAGAATCGCAGTGACTACCTTAGCTTGTGTGTTCAAGAGAGGCTGTTTAATTAGGTGACACCAAAGCTGATTTATGGAGAAGGCAATGGCACCCCACTCCAGTACTCTTGCCTGGAAAATCCCATGGATGGAGGAGCCTGGTGGGCTGCAGCCCATGGGGTTGCTAAGAGTCAGACACGACTGAGTGACTTCACTTTCACTTTCCACTTTCATGCATTGGAGGAGGAAATGGCAACCCACTCCAATATTCTTGCCTGGAGAATCTCAAGGATGGGGGAGCCTGGTAGGCTGCCATCTACGGGGTCGCACAGAGTTGGACACGACTGAAGCGACTTAGCAGCAGCAGCAGCAGCAAAGCTGATTTCTAAATGGTAAGGTGTCAGGAAGACAGTTACCAGTGAAAGCAAGTATGTTCAGAGGCAGGAATAAACTCAACCTTTTAGAGGATCTGAACAAGCTGACACACGGAGGGAGCTACAATATTGGGTCTGAAAGGTGGGCAGAAATCATATAATGTATGCTTTGGAAACCAGAATAAAGAGTTTAATAGGAAAGCACAAGAGACATGTTCACATATGCATATATTCCTGAGTGTGGTGTAGTGTGGTGTGTGCATGTTCTTTTGTAAGCTTTGGGATAGAACTTTGTCTCCTTTTTTATATGTAAAAATAACAGTATAATAAGAACCTATGTACCATTGCCCCTTAAGAGAGAAAACTTTTTTTTTTAAAGACTTAAACCCATTTCATTTCCCTCATGAACTCATTACTATAACTTTTTTCCTCCTGTCTTCTCTTCCATCCTTCCAATACATAATCCCTAAACTGAATTTGGTGACTTTCATTGCCATACTTGTCTTTATTGGTTTTCTTTATGCTATTAAAGTATACCCATGAATCCTTGAATAATTACAATACTGTGTAGTGAATTTTTAACATTTCCAAACATCATGTTGCATGTTTCCTGCAGAAACAGGAACAGAAAAGAAACAGAAAAAAACTGTTTCTTTTTCAGTGTTATATTTGTAAGATTTATCTGTGAATGTGTAATCCATGGTGTAGACATACAACTTTTTTTTTTTTTAATTCTGCCAATGGATATGTTGGTTATTTCAAAATGTTCACTATCCCAAAATACTATAATGAGCATTCTGGTACAGGTTATTGTTTGAGAGGTGGTTGAAGGCAGTGCTTCCCAATCTTCCTACCAACATTTATAAACATAACAGTTCAGAGGAGAGAGCCCATCTGGCTAGGGGGATGAGTGTCTCAGCCTACCTGTAGCCCATTAAGGCATATGCCATAATTTCCCTTTGCTCGATCTATCAATTACTGAAAGACCTATAAAAAAATCACCGTTTGTAAGCATAGAATTGTCAGATCTATTTTGTCACTATCTGTTTTCCATGTTCTCTGCTTCTGATAATAGATTCATTGACATTTAGAATTTTTATATCTTCTTGAATTGCTCTGTTTATCACTTGACTGTGATCCACTTTGTCATTAAAGATTTTGGCAGCAGGGAGGGATATAACCTGAATCTTGTCTTGAAATGATTTTGCTGGCTGCTTTACAGAGAAAAACAAAAGGAGGAAAGATAGGGATCGATCCGGAAGCTCCTAAATCCATCAAGGCAGAGACATACCAGCAGCTTAAACTCAAATAGTTGTCCTGAAGATGAAGACAACCTCAGATCTGTGATGCATTTTGGGTTGACAGAATTTTCTGATTAATTGGATGTGAATATGAATGTAAGAGACAGACCTAGGATCATAATTTGATTTTTGACTTGTTCAACTGACTGAAAGATGACAGTGTCCTTGTCTTCTGAAAAGCATACTGGTACCATGAATTTTCTAAAATTGATTGCAACAGTATTTCCATGCTGCTTTAGAGCTTCCCTGGTATCTCAGATGGTAAAGAATCTGCCTGCAACGAAAGAGATCGGGGTTCAATACCTGGCTTGGGCAGATTGCCTGGAGAAGGGAATGGCAATCCGCTCTAGTATCCTTGCCTGGAAAATTCCATGGACAGAGGAGCATGGTGGGCTACAGTCCATGGGTTCATAAAGAGTCTGACATGACTGAGTGACTAACACTTTCACTTTCTTTAGAGCCTTTGATTCCCTACCTTGTATCTGGTTATGTTTCCATGATTTCCTTTGCTAAGTGTGTGTGTCATGGCCTTATAGAAAGGACCCCTCCTTCCTGGTAAGCCAGTCTTTCTGCATCACTGTGTGTTCACCAACCTGTCCTTTTGGGGGTTTATGGAGGCTTCCATTACGTGACTTGGCATGATTGATTAATTATTGATCATTGTTAATTGATTCAACCTCCAGCCTCTCTCCCCTCCCCAGAGGTGAGAAGGATGGGACTGAAAGTTCCATCTACTAAACACAAGGTTGGTTCCTCTTTAGGTGATTTAGGGGCAACCCAAAAGTCAACTCATTAACTTAACAAAAGACACATTTATCACCCTCCTGATTAAGAAATATTAAGGGTTTTAGGTGGTGTGTGCTAGAAAGGGATGATACCAAATATATGTTTCTTATTATAGGTCATAAGATGTCACAGTCTTTAAACTCCACAACTTAGAAATGATTAAATAAAGTTAAACAACAGTTGTTTGTTTGTTTGTTTTTTAGCAACAATTAGGTATTTAGTTATTTTGCCTTAAGTTCTTCCTGCATATTCTCTATTTTACAAATGTAAAAACTGGTATTTAGAAAACAGTGAAACAAGGATTCACTAAACTGGGTGTTTCTAGGATGCTCAACTCTCCCTCTCCTCAGCATCTCACTCTACTGTTCTGAAGGAAACCTTGAAACCTCAGCACCCCGGGTTCTGTGTGCATGTGTGTGTTTGCGTGTTCAGTCTTGTCTGAGTCTTTGTGATCCAATGGACGGTAGCCCACTGGGCTCCTCTGATCATGCAGTTTTCCAGGCTAGAATACTGGAGTAGGTTGCCATTTCCTCCTCCAACTTGGTTCTATTAAGAGGGAAAAAAAAAAAAAAACAAAGACACACAGAGATAGAGATTGCTCCAAACCAGTAAATGATAGCAGTTGGATTCAATTTTAGTTTCATCTCCTTCCAAGTCCAGGGGTTTTCTCACTCTTCCATGCCATGTCTGCCTTTTATTTAATCCCTGGAAAATGTAGGAAAGGGCTGTTTTTTACCCAACAGTATCACTGGTCCATACTTTTGCTTTCTCCCAAATACTGAGTCAACAATTTCTGTCTTTCCCTTTACCTTTGGTGTACTGCCCTCCATAAGATAAATTAGATTACTTTGAAGAGAGCCACTGTGATTTCTTCGGGCTCTCTTTTATGGGGCTTGCCTGCCTGGAGGCTGGCCACTTTCCTGCCTGAAGTAAGCTGACCAGCATAGATAGCATCTTTGAGAGGAACACCCTCAGGCTCCAACACTGTATCTGTGACTGGGCTGGTCAGTTTAATTCAGCAGGAAAGAAGAAAGGTTTATTTTGTATACAGTTTCAAGCCATACTGCATACTCTGACCTTGCTTTGTCAGTAACAAAGTTAATATGTCAGTTCTTATTTGTATCTCTGTGCTTCAGTAAATTCAACATCCAGAGAGATAAAGGCAATGCCAGTAGTAAAGTAAAGACTCAGTTGGTTATCAGACATCAACTGTTTTTAGAAATGGGCTTCCCAGGTGGCTCAGTGGATAAAGAACCTGCCTTCAATGCAGGAGACTCAGGAGATATGGGTTTGATTCCTGGGTCAGGAAGATCCCTTGGAGGAGGGAATGGCAGCCCACTCCATTATTTTTGCTTGGAGAATCCCATGGACAGTGGAGCCTAGCAGGCTACAGTATATAATTTGCAGAGTTGGACACAACTGAAGTGACTGAGCACATCTCCAGTGTCCTGTAAAATTCATAGGAAATTATTCTCAAGACTCGCACCCTCTCCTTACATGTGTGTTGTAGTTCCTGAACTCCTTCTAAATAGAAATTTTGAAGAGGCAATTGAGAGACAGGCTTAACTATCCAGAGTGTCCTAAAAACCCCAATACTGATGACTAGTCAGTTCCTATGACAACTTCAATACTTGTGGATTCATTTAACAAATACAAAAGTGCCAGTTAGCATCAAGTGTTTATTGACTGATGAATGAATTTAATCTGAAAGACCTGTTAGTTCTGGAATTGACATAGTGTCCTGGATTTTATTTGAGCAGTCATGCTAGCAAAGCTGAGTACATTGAGAGAAAGTGTCAAGGGAACTGAGGAGGTAATGTATCAATGCCACCAACCACTCACTCTAATTTCAATGAAACAGTTGATTTCCTTCAAGCCTACCATAATTCCTCATAAAGCTCCTGAGCCTGAACGAATGTGCATGACCACTCCACTGTGAACATCCATGTGTCAAAGGAGAAGATAAGGAGCAAGTGAAATTAGACCATGGCTCTCTGGTTTCCCCTAAAAGCTGCTAATGAATGAGGGCATCAGCTGCACCAATTTGGGCTAGCCAGGGCTCTCATCCTTAACTGAACATGCTACACCCAGGCAGTGAGGCACATCCCGTGAATAGAGATGACTCAGACTCAACAGGTGTCTGATGGCTTTGCCAACCCACCGCCTGTTCCAATGGGCTGGAGCGGCAGTGCATTCTTGGTGGCATGCAAAGACTGTGATGAATAGCAGGCTTGTGTCTCCCCACAGAGGGCAGGGATTGGGTTGGGGGCAGGGTGAAGGGCAGACTTTCGTGCATAAATGCATATTCTCAATTCCGGTAGGATGTACCACCAACTGGTACATTGACAGACTTTTAGATTCCAAAACACCCCTTGGTGCTTCTCTTCCGTGGAAACTTTCAGTCAATATCAATCATCAATGGCACTAGTTATAATGATACCTTATGAATGTTTGACATTTTAATGATTCAAGATACATATTTATGAGCCTATCAAAAACCTTTCCTGCAACACAGGTTGATGTTCTGGTGGACACAGTGCAGAAAAATTAAAGCTCAGGAAAAAAAAAAAATGAATTCTCAAAGTTACATAGTTAATTCAAGAAGTAGTAGAACAGAATCCAGGTCCCTGATTCTCAGCCCTGTATTTTTTCCTATACTCTATGTTGCCTAAACATATATGACTTAAACTTAATTATCAGAGACTCTTGGGAGGAAAGCTGAATTATATTGTTTTGAAATAGTCTGAGCTGGACTATAGCAAATTCTTTCACATTTTTAAATTATTTTTTTCATTTATTATCCCTTCAATCTATGCACTCATGCAAATAGTTTTTTATCCTATCTATTTATTATCCACATGCATTTTCTCAGCCAGCACTGTGAAATCACTGGATTCTATAATGCCAAGGTGAGTCCTTTTTAGCATTATCATATGACTTTTCCTCAACTGCAATTAGCAGTCACTTCAATAAAGCCTGACTACATTTCTCATTCTCAGCCGTGAATCCTAATAGAAGACCCAACACTGCTATGGGATTCCATAATCAGAGTCCCAGAATCCTTCCACGTTTCTACTCTGCTGTCCTTCACTCCCATTTTCCAACTTACAGGTTAAGTTTTCAACTTCATCTTGAAGTTCATAGTTCCATTCCAGCTGAAATATTCACATGAAAATTCACAGAATTCTTTAAAGGATAAATGGGGCAGAGAAGAACACACCTCTTTCCCTTAAAAGTACTTCCTGGGAGTTACCCACCCCATTTATTGTATGAGTTACATAGTGCTTATATCACCACATCTATCTACAGGGGAGAATTAGAAATTCGATCTAAAATTGCAAAGCCATGTATCTAGTCAATACCAGGAAATTTTATAACTAGGAGAGTCCTGGGATTTGGGTTTTGCTGAACAAGCAGCGGTGGCCATCTCATCCAGTGTAGCTGCTCAATATGTGTGAAACAAACTGAAAAACCATAGGAAATAAACAGATAATGAAAGGAGTTTCAAAAGACAGAAATGATAAGGCTAGCTTTTCTGAATGCTTTCAAAGGGTGCTCTAAAATAAACGCTGTATGAGTTTCTGTTCTATCACTTATAAAGGCACTGTGAGGTAGTTACTGCTTTTGTAACAATTTTATAGGGAAGAGAACTAAGAAGCAAATTAAGTCCATTGTACAAGGTATGCCAACAATGACGCTGCAGAGCTGGGATCCATATCAAGGTCATCTGACTCCAAGGCCTTTGCTATTAATTACTTGCCTTCCATTGGCTCCCTCATGGTCAAGCCTCTCCATGGAAGGTCTCAGAAAGATTCCTGTTTTATGACTAAAACCACTGGAGGTAAGGAGGTGTGTTTATGCTCACACAGTAAGGTGGCCAAGAGAAAATTTTGACCCGATTCTTTCCACCATGTCATGGAGCATACAGATTCCTGTGTTAATAGCCTTAAGATCAATTTACAAAATAACAAGATAATTAAGAAAGAGAGAGGGGAAGCTGTCTGCACAGGGTCCTTCATTTGCTCATTTCTCAATGCAATCATCGCTTTCATCACCTTCCTTGTCTTTGAGCAGAGTTCAATGGGTGGATCGATATGTTGGTGACAGTCTTGGAGCAGATCAATTATTTTAGACTTGATTGATTATTCAGTGATGGAACAGTGAAGGCTTCCTTTGATTGACCTTGTGAAACCAGACAAGAAAAAGATTCCTTGGGACCACCTAAGTATTCTAGAGTTATTCAAAGTATTATTCTCAAAGACACAAGAAGAGAGATAAATTAAAAACGTCCCTGGAGTAGTGGGCGGAGCGGGATATGAGGATTTTGGAAAGATGACTTACAAGAAGAGCTTTACCAAGTTGGCTGTGGCATTTAATTATTTTCCAAATTTCAACTAACGCTAAATGTGGCTTTGATTGCATTTTCTGGTTTGAAGCAAATAATGTATATTAACACATTAAGGAACATTGATAACATTAATAAAGTTTGGCTTCACTCTTTGGCAACTGTAGACCCATGACACCATGGTATGTATCTCTTAGTGACTGATACCATGCGTGTGTTCACCATTCTTTCCCAGGACAGGACTGAAAGAGAAATTGGTGTTGATTAGGGTTAGGGGTTAGCATTTTGCAGGTATAGCAAATTGCAAAGTGGCCATCTTTTGGAAAGAATGACGACTACTACCTTTCACTGTCAGTGATGTGCATTGCTCTTTATATCACATTATCTCATTTGATTGTCAGAGCAATCCCACAACATAAGTGTTATGCTCCTCATTTTATAGATAAGGACATGGAGCTTCAGAGGTGTTACTCGGTCTCATGTAACTTCACAAGTTAACACTGTTTCTCAAGGACTCTCCAGGATAAGAACAGAGTCTCTCTCTCTCTCTTTTTTTCTATTGTTTTGGGGCAGACTATCCAGCAAGAAAATGAAACAACATTGTTGAATTAGAAAGAGTGTTTTATTTAGGGGCAAATTTTCTTTGCCAATATTTTATTTAACACAGTTCACTGAAGGGATTGTAATAATTTCACAAGCCAATAGCATGCAGTAAGATGTCTCTTAATAAGCCAATAAGGAGATATACTGCAAACTAATGATATATTAACTATGTTATTTTTCCAGGCAAGGGGAGATGAAAGGAATGAAGTATGAATTTAATTGGACTAGGCTCTCCTACCTTTCTGTGAGTTGGTTCCCAGGAGAAACTGCATAGCCAGCCTAGAGATGATGTTCAGCTGCTGGTACCAAAACATAAGTCTCTTGTTAGAGATGTTGCTAGGGAACAGAGGCACCAGTGTTGGCGGGCAAGATGATCTCCTTGCAGGGGCCACTGCATGGCTTATACCATTGCAGAGCGGAGTCTCCTTGCCCAAGCAGGAGCTAATACCCTAAGGTCTTTGGAGAGCTATTTGGATCAGGAAAGAGTGGCCTTGCCCAGACCAAACACTCTTGGTTAGTCCTTACACACTCTGGGTATTTACAGTCTAAATATCCCCTGGCGCTAGATGCCTCTTCACATATTGTTACTGATAAGGCCTCAGCAGGGCCCCTGAGCAGCTGAGCTACAGACAGACACAATTTTATTTAATATCAAAACAGCTCATAAATACAACATCAATTTGTCATAAACAAGTGGATTTGAAATCATATCAAAGCACTACACAACAGAGGGTAATACGCACTGTAGAATGAGGGGGAAAAAAAACAACAAAAAAACCCTCTGTACCTTCAGGATGTTTATTATTGGGAGACATTTTAACTTTGACAGCCTTTAAATTTGTGTGTGTGATTGTTTGGTACCTGGGTGTGGCAGTTGGTGAGAGTATCATAGAACACTAATGTTTAGCTGACAGACTCTCTCCAGACAGGATGTTTGCAGTGTAATTGACATATTTGTAAATGTACTGATTACAAACTAGTCCATCCACTTTGTTAGAAGACTAACAAAAATTTGTCCAGTCATACAAGCTAGTGTCCTCTCCCTCCTCAGGACTGCAGCTTTGTGCATTTCTCTTCAGCTTAGCAGGCTCTACTGTATGCTGGGCCTGACCGAGGCAGATGAAATGTGATCTCTGACTTATACGGACTTCCAGTTATAGTATCTGTGATTGTTCCCATTAAAAGATTGACATTGAAAATTAGTGTTGAAGTGTTAATTGTATTTATTATTTTAGTACTCAAGTAGCCTGTGTTCGGAGAAGGCAGTGGCACCCCACTCCAGCACTCTTGCCTGGAAAATCCCATGGACGGAGGACCCTGGTGGGCCACAGTCCATGGGGTCGCTAAGAGTCGGACACGACTGAGTGACTTCACTTTCACTTTTCACTTTTATACACTGGAGAAGGAAATGGCAACCCACTCCAGTGTTCTTGCCTGGAGAATCCCAGGGATGGAGGAGCCTGGTGGGCTGCCATCTATGGGGTTGCACAGAGTTGGACACAACTGAAGCGACTTAGCAGCAGCAGCAGCAGCCTGTGTTCAAGCCTTCCCCAGTGGCTCAGAGTAAAGAATCCACTTGCCAATGTAGGAGACACAGGTTTGATCCCTGGGTAGGAACGATTCCTTGGAGAAAGATATGGCAACCCACTCCAGTATTCTTGCCTGGGAAATGCAATGAACGGAGGAGCCTGGTGGAATACAGTCCATGGGATCACAAAAGAGTTGGCATGACTTAGCAACTAAACAACCACCATGTGTATTTAACACAGTCAATAATACAACATGAAGATAGTAAATGGAAAACACACACACAATACATCCTACCATAGAAAGATCAACACTATTAGCATATTAATAAATAGTGGCATTCATATACATTTATTGAGTGCTGATTATGTTTAAAACAGTTTTTCAACTTTATCATAACTAATATCTGGGGTCAGATAATTAATTCTTTGTTGCATGGGCTATCCTGGGCATCTCAGGATATTTAACACCATTCCCGGCTCCCCCCTATTAGAGGCCTGTAGAGCCACCCCCTCTCCAAAACCAGCTTTAACAACCAGTGACATCTCTTAGACTCTGCCAGATGCCCTCTAAAGACCAAATTGTCCCTGGTTGAAAACCACCAGGTTAAAATGCATTAAATATACTATTTCATTGGAACAACACTGAGAAATGGAGTATCTCCTGCCATATCAATAAACAAGGATGTCTCACTGCCATCAGCACTCCAAATGGGGTGGGGAGGGGAGGGGAGAATGTGAAAACATGCATTATGCCAGCCTCACACAACTGAGATGTGTATGAAAGGAATGGTTTCAGTGCACCCAAATTCTTGCATCTTCCCATACATAAAAAAAAAGTTCTAAATTTCTTAATTTGGGATATCTTGTTTTCTTTAATTAGCAATAATCTTTTGAGGTTCATACTACCTACCCTTTTTTGTAAAACTTCTGTATGACCTGACTCTCCCTACCCTTCACCCACCACCCACTCCCCGACCCCTCCTCACCGCTCATTGGAACAGTCCTGTCAGAGTTATTTGAGAGGCTGTCTCTGGGGCTTGAAGTCCTAAAAATTCCCACCAAATAAAACATAACTCTGAACGTCTAGGTTGTAACTATTTTTTAAGTCAAGTAGTACCAAGAAGCAGCTTTTATTTTTACTTTGTTTTATAGCAGAGGAAACTTGTCATTAGAAAGGCTAAATGACTTGGTTTGGTCTCGTCTACTCTGAAATGGAAGAGCAGAGGTTTAAATACAAGCTGTGACTGCCTTCAAATCTATTTTTTTCTCTCTCTTTTTCATTTAGAGGGAAAAAACAATGAAACATCCTAATTATGAAACTTGCCTTTCTCAGTGTTTAACAATGTATCATGTGCATCTTTCCTTGTAGGTAAATATAGGTCTAAGTCATTATTTTTAATGATAGCATAATATTCACATGTGGGATACCCATTGTTAATTTAGGTACTTCTTTATTGCTGAGCATTTATGCTGCTTCTCACTTTCAAATATTATAAATAATACTCCAAGGAACATCTTTCTACGTTAAGCTGTGCATACTGCATTCCTTTTAAATGTTCTCATTAACTGAAGATTTAGCAAGGAGTGTATTATTACAAATGTGAAATTTCTGACTGGGAAAGGTAATGCTACTAATACTTTTATCAGGATACGTAACAGCTATAAACCAGTTTTATTCCAGGAAAACTGGTATGTATTCTTATCTAAGTTTCAGTCAATTTTTCAAAATTAGCACATATAACGACATCCTTTTTTTTTTTCTGTTATTTAGATTTCTTTTTTATCCTCCAAAGAGATAAAAAAATTTTCCATAAATTCATCATGATCTTCCCAGGAAATAAAGCAGTTTCTGTCCAAATAAGGAATGTGGGAATCTAAACTAATTTTCAGGCTCCAGGCATACAGTTGATCTAATAATTAAATACTGCTTTCTTTCAGAAGTATCCATATTCAGTTGTTTATCTGAAGCCCACAGGATCAGATTTTTTTTTGAATTCAGACAGTGAGCATTTTTAGGAAGGTAATTCAGATAGTGTGTGGGTCTCTGTGTATGTGTATGTGTGTTAACTGCCCCAGAAGGATTTGAAATAACTCTTTGTAACCAAATATATTAATTTTTCTTCAGTGAAATGCATAAAGATTCACTCTAAGTGAGAGTAAGAAATATTATAAACAGCCTCACGTGAAATTTAGTTATCAAATGAGTTGCATTAAATTACAAAATATTTCAGTTTTTACAACCTTTTGGATTTCGAATTATGATTGGGGATTTTGACCTATTTTATCAATATCATTGCTATTAATAGTTGGCCATGCCACTTGAAATGATTTCACAGCCAATGATTTCTGGAAAATTCTGACTTCAAAGAGCCAAGTGTATTTTCCCCTAAACCATCAATATGGTTTAGCTTTGTCTCCCATTCTGACTTTTACATCCTGAGTTGATATAAATATACTTTGTGGAATCACCTTGATCTTTAAAAGAATTGCTGCTCAAATGCATTGCCAGCCTTTGCTGTGGAGTATTTGGAAAAGCCATCATGAACCTAAATGCTCTCAGGAGAAATTCTTCTTCCCTTTTAGATACTTTGTCTTCAAGGATCAAGTTTTTACATCATGGGCTTCCTATATCCCCCCAAAGTATAAAAACATGAGTCTGCATTTTTATTTCAGTTGCTCCAAAAGTCAAAGTGACTTTTTTGCTTCGTGTTTCTGTGGGAGAAAGTTTCATTGCAAGTCATGAACTTTAAATGCACAACCCTCTCTTTTGCTAGAGAGACAGCAGCCCAAATTTCTACCTTCTGACTCTACGAGGCATGACATTCTGTTTTATGGTTTTTTAACAGGATAATGGCTTGGACATTTCTGGAGTGAATATGATTATATTTGTTGATTGGGTTTGTTAAAAATGCACTCACATTTGGCCTCTGCTAACAAGAACATAAAATACATTGCAGACATTAATGATCCCAGATAGTCTGCCCATTAGGACGTTAAGAAGCAGATGTGATTAAAGAGACATGTACTCTGTACCTTACAGGCAAAATTACTCATACTACTTTGGATTAACTGAATGTTAAGGATTACAGACATGAGGCTTTTCTGGGCGGACATCTCCTCCCCCCACCCCATGTGGCACATTCTCTAGACTAATAACTAGAACAAGGGCAGCAACAACAAAACCTAAGTATCTATTTAAGTATCTTACTACTACAAAGAATTTTTCTGTTCCATAGCCAGCCACTTTGCTGGGGACTTTACACATTCCTTTTTTTTTTACTTGGCTTGACAAATCTTAGAGCTGTTATTAGCTTTTAGCATAGGTGAGGAAACTGAGGCTTAGCTATTTAAAATCAGGAGACCTCTACATGAGTAAGTGTTTATTGAAATAGAAGAGAAAAAGCAAAAGGAAAATAATGTTAAAAGAACACTTACTCTGTTCCAGATATTTTATGTCAATTGGTATTCAAAGTAGCTCAGAAAATATATAATCTTATTCCCCAGATGAGAAAGTTGAAGTTTAGAGAGATTAAGTACAACAAAGTTACAATTCTAGTAGAGGCAAATGGGAATGATCAGATGGAAATACTTGAGTCTGACTCCAGGGTGTACTGCTTTCCATTACGTAATGTGTGTGTCCTCAGTCACTCAGTCATGTCTGACTCTTTGTGACCCCTTGGACTGCAGTCCATAAATAAGGCTGCTCTGTCCATGGAATTTTTCAGGTAAGAATACTGGAGTGTGTTGACATTACTTCTTCCAGGGGATCTTCCTGACCCAGAGATCTAACCAGCATCTCTTGCATCTCCTGCATTGGCAAGAGGACTCTTCACCACTGCGCCACTTGGGAAGCCCCATTACATAATACTGTCTGCTAGTTGGGTACCATGCCTAGATTTACTGGGGAGTTATTATTCTCTGCCTTATAGTAGCTATAAGATTTACTACTACTACTAAGTCGCTTCAGTCGTGTCCGACTCTGTGTGACCCCATAGACGGCAGCCCACCAGGCTTCCCCGTCCCTGGGATTCTCCAGGCAAGAACACTAGAGTGGGTTGCCATTTCCTTCTCCAATGTATGAAAGTGAAAAGTGAAAGTGAAGTCGCTCAGATTTATTGGGGGCAGTTATTAATCTCTGCCTTGTAGTAGCTTGGGCTTCCCTGATAGCTCAGTTGGTAAAGAATCCACCTGCAATGTAGGAGACCCCAGTTCGATTCCTGGGTCAGGAATATCCCCTGGGAAAGGGATAGGCTACCCACTCCAGTATTCTTGAGCTTCCCTTGTGGCTCAGCTGGTAAACAATCTGCCTGCAATACACGTAGACCTGGGTTTGATCCCTGGGTTGGGAAGATCCCTGGAAAAGGGAAAGGCTACCCACTTCAGTATTTTGGCCTGAAGAGTTCCATGGACTGTATAATCCATGGGTTTGCAAAGAGTCAGACACGATAAAGACTTTCACATAGTAGCTCACTGTATATGTTGGGAAGTAATTTGTATACACATGACTAGTACTGGAGTACTAATACTAATACTGGAGTGAAGAGAGAATTCTTAAAGTATGTTCCAGATGTGTATTTGAGGCTTTGGGGGAAGAAGCTTCCCCCATTTCCTTTCATTTGTAAAGAGATTAGTTGACATAACATTTCTGGTCTCTCCACTTTGAAGAACATGGTAAAGCATGAACCCTCATCAGAAACAAAACACTACTTAAGAGTGTGTAATAATTGTGCTTTATAATAAGAAATATATGTGTGACCCCTGAGGCCTCCTTGGTAGCTCAGATGATAAAGAACCTGCCTACAATGCAAGAGACCCAGGCTCAATCCCTGGGGCAGGAAGATCCCCTAGAGAAGGAAATGGCAACCCCCTCCAGTATTCTTGCCTAGAGAATCCCACGGACAGAGGAGCCTGGTGGGCTACCATCCATGGGCTCGCGAAAGAGTTGGACATGACTGAGCAACTAACACACATGTGGTCCCCAGGCCTGTTTCTGGCACCAGAGCATCTACAAACATTGGAATTTCCTAGGTGGTGAGAATAATAATGGTGTCTTGTGTTATGTTAATGAGGTGACTCAAAAGTCATCCTAATTCAACTAAAGATGGGTTTGGGGGTAGGGGCTGGTCACCAGAGGAAACAACCAGATGTTTAGAAGGTTGAAAACTTTCAGTCTCATCCCCTTAATCTCTGGGGAGGAGAAAGGGCTGAACATCCATTAAATCACCCGATCAGTTGCCAATGATGGTGATTTAATCAGTCATGTGTGAAGCAGCAAATGGTGCTCACCATTGAGTTCTACAAAGGTGAAATTACTAGCCTTTGTAATTGCTGAGTGGTAGTACACCGTGAAAGGAATTCAGGAGCAAACCCGGAGTGAGGTACCCTGAGCTTTAGAAAAACAGCCTCTTAGGTAGTGACAGATTTCTCAAGAAAATCATGTGATGATCTGCAGGGTGAGCTGAAGTGAGAACTGGTGGTACAGTTCCAGTCTGGTTGGCTCAAAGGTCTGAGAACCAGGAGAACTGATGGGAGCTCCTGTCCAAAGAGTGGCAGGCCCAAGACCTAGGAAGATCCAGTGTTTCAGTTTTGAGTCCAAAGGCAGGAAAAAAGCTAATATCCCAGTTCAAAGACAGACAGATGGGGAGAATCCCCTCTTACTCAAGAAAGTGCTGGTGGTTTAGTCCTTAAGTCATGTCCAACTCTTGCAACCCCATGGGGTGTAGCTGGCTAGGCTCTTCTGTCCATGGGATCCTCTAGGCAAGAATACTGGAGTGGGTTGCTATTTCTTTCTCCAGGAGATCTTCCCAACCCAGGAATCAAACCTGGGTCTCCTGCATTGCAGGCAGATGATTTACCAACTGAGCTATGAGGGAAGCCCTACTCAAGGAAGGGTCAGCTTTTATATTTTATTCAGACCTTCACTGATAGAATGAGGCTCAACCAAATTAGGGAGGGTAATCTGCTCTACTCAATCCACTGATTTAAAAGTTGATCTCATCCAAAAACACTCCTACAGAAACGTCCTGAATACTGTTTGACCAAATAACCAGACACTCCATGGTCTAGTCAAGTTAACACATAAAGTCAACCATCATACTAAATAAAATGCCTCATCTCCACAGGGCATTTTGCAAACAGTAGCTATTATGTTTATTACTCTAAGATGACCATTAGAAGACATACAAGACTTTCCTTTTCTTTTTATAAACCTTCAGTCACCGGATGGAATGAAACATAGTCCTTGGACACTGCTGGGCAGGTTGCCATTTTCAAAAAGGGCCTAAATCATCATGAAATGGGAAAATATAAGGAAAGAAAACCTTCTAAATAAGCAAAAGGTAAAATATACCAAGGATTATCCTCCTGGATCTGTGCCCATTATGATCTGAGCTTTGTTAGAATCTGATTTCTTATGGCTCCTTCTGAAGGAGGATTTATAGTTACTTGGGCTGATGGAGATCTGGCCTGGTAAGAGGCCAGTGATACCCCGTTCCTTCTCTGCATTTCCACCTGAACAGAAAAACACATCTCTGTTACATGTCACTTAGAGCATTGCTCACTCCCTCTGTAGTATCAGTTGCTGAAATGCCAAGAGAAATAGCATTATCATCATCATTATAGTAATAGTAGTAACAGCAACTTACATTTATTTGGTGCTTCCTATTTTTCAGGTACCGTTTTAAGCACATTTGATCTTCATAAAAAGAACTTTGAAGTTAGGCACTATTATTACCTCCAATTTTCATATAAGAAAACCAGGTCTTAAATAAATAGTTACACCCTTTTAATCATAAACACAAAATTGATAACATTTACTGAGTGCTTTCTGTAGATGAGACATTTTCCCAAACACTTGTATTAGATTATCTCATAGAATCTTCACGACAGATTTATTTGCTATAAAGTCTTATTAATGAACCCCATTAAACAGATTGGAAACTTGAGTCTTAAGAAACATCCTGTCCAAAATCATAGACTTCAAAAGAGAGTTGCCTGGATTATAATTTATGCCTGGTTGACTCTGGGACTTATGCTCATGATTAGAGCACCACCTGGCCTTTTCTATTTTTCCTAAGAGGTTAGGTGAAAGAAGGCACAAAGAGACTGGAACCAGGAGACCTGGATTGTCAGGCCAGATCTGATGCCAATGTCCTAGGACACCCTGATTAAGACTCTTCCTGTCTGGGTCTCAATTTCATCTCAGTAACCCAGGAAGGACTCAAACTAGAAATCCCAGTGGTCTTTCCTTTGCCTCTAGCATGCAACAGTGTAGTATAATGGAAGGACTGTAGAGTTTGGGGTCAAACAGACCTGGGTGTGAATCCTAGCACCCTCTTTCCTACCCTCACTTAGTCTTGAGCATTTATTTAATTGGCTTATTCTTATTCATTTATTCAAAACTATAAATTGGGTACCTATTTTGTGCTTCCCTGTAGCTCAGATGGTAAAGCATTTGCCTGCAATGCTGGAGACCTGGGTTCAATTCCTGTGTCGGGAAGATCCTCTGGAGAAGGGAATGGCAACCCACTCCAGTATTCTTGCCTTGAGAATCCCATGGACAGAAGAGCCTGACCAGGCTATAGTCCATGGGGTCGCAAAGAGTTGGACATGACTGAGTGACTAATACCACTATTACTATTTTGTGCTACAGATAATATTTCTCTGGGATGAACACAAGGATCACATCCATGGCTTCACAGATTTATGATCTAGTGGAAGAAAACAATGACAACTAATCATACCTACAGCATAGAGAAGCTTATTAAGATTCAATGACAATACATGCTCAATGCATCCTGCCGGGTACTCAGAGTGCCTTTGGAGCAATGGTTGAATCAAGACTCAGTTCATGCAGTCCTGAGAAATACTTAACATTGCTTCTTTAGCTTTTGTTTTCTGTTGTGTGATCTGAAAGGTTTCCCCCTCCCCACTTCCTTAGTCCTCACATGGGTGGCTCCCATGAGTTAATTCTCTTCATTTTCACCCATGAGTCAGATGGACCCAGGGGTTGAAACTAAGATGTATGTTAGATTCTGCAGGTCAGGGCTCTTAAGTGTCACTCAAGAGCCTTGAGAAAAGGCAGATTATTGTGGCCAGAGACAGCAGGAAACACTCCGTGCAGGGTCTGGAGCTGGAAGGACAGTGGGCTGCAGGGCTGTGGTTAAATTGCATGGAGGGTTGGGAGGCAGATGAACAGGATGAGCAGAAGAATGTTTACTACCCACTGGCTCGGTGATCTTAGGCAGACCACTGTTCTGTGAGCGATGTTCTCTTCATCTCCTTGGGGCACTTAGAGAACTTGGGTACTCACCTTTATTGCAGCACTTGTCATTTTACCTGGTAGTCATTTTTTCCAGCTGGGTGAGCTGTGTCCATGTCCATGGTCTCTACCCTAGTCCAGCCATGGGCACCTCTGACTTGAATCACATCAAAACCTTCCTACACCAAGAAAAACGTTTCCCCCCTTTGCCCTCTGATCTATATGTAGACAGAGTAATGTCAAATGGTAAATGTAATCTCCTCATCCTAATTTACAAGGCTTTAATGGCTTCCCACTCTTCTTGAGATAAGTAACAAATCCTTAGCATGACTTCTGAGTCTTCTCCAGGCTTACCTCATTCTTTTTTCTTTTTACTCCCCAAACTCCAGCCATACTGGCCTCCTCTCCTTTCCTCCTGATTCTGGAGCCTTGACCCAGTCTTTTCTCTCTACCTGGAACACTTTTCCTGACCCTCAACCTACTGGTTAGTTGACTGTCATTTATTCTTCATATCCTAGCCCAGGTGTTACTTCCTAAAGAAATACTTTTCCTGAACCTCAAACTAGACGAGGGGCCTCTACATAGCTTTACTATAGTTTGTCATATTAACGGGGTAGTATTCTAGAACTTATTTTGTAGTGGGGTATAGCCAATTAACAATGTTTTGATTGTCTCAGGTGAACAGCAAAGGGACTCAGTCATACATATACATATATCCTTTCTCCCCCAAACTCCCTTCCCATCCAGGCTGCCACATAACATTGAGCAGAGAAATGTACTTTTTTTTTTTTAATAAGACTTTATTTATTTATTTTTGGCTGTGCTGGGTCTTCGCCACTATGTGGGCTTTCTCTAGTTTTCAAAGGTAGGGACCCTTCTCTAGTTGCGGTGCATGGGCTTCTCATTGTGGTGGCTTCTCTTGTTGCAGAGCATGTGCTGGGCACATAGGCTCCAGTAGTCGTGGTCTGTGGGCTCTAGAGCATGGCCTCAGGAGTTATGGTGCACGGGCTTAGTTGCATGTGGGATCTTCCTGCACCAGGGATGGAACTGTCCTTGGATTGGCAGGTGGATTCTTAACCACTGGACCACCAGGGAAGTCCTAGTGGTGTATTTTCTTTGTATCAATATTTTATATTTTTTGTTTTAACATTTTTAAATGTCTCTCCCATCTGACTGTTAGTTCCATGAGCAAAGAGCATGCATTTTATTACTTGATGCTTATCATCTACCTTAGTGCTTGTTACATACTGAACGTCAAATGAATGTTTATAGAACAAATAAATGAAGGAAACAAGAAATGAATAAACTTATCTGTCCCCACCCTTGGAGACTGAGGGCCAAACCTTCTTTATTATGGTCCCAGCCCATAGTAAATTACCTGGAATTAACAGAAGGTTTCTACAAGAGTGGGTGGATAGAAGGTACTTGAGGAGCCGTTGTACAGGATGATCTGAGAGTCTCACTGAACAGTAGGTCTCTGTGATACTGACCCTCCTCCATGCTCCCACTTCTCACAATGACAGGGAGAGCCAAGGCTCTCACATTTATATCAAAACCTAAGACTCTGGACAAAGTCTTTCTGTTTTCAAGACTTTAAGATGCTTGATGGATCTAAACTGGGTCTATGACCCTGGTCACACTTTGTCTTTCTTGTTAATCAAGGACATATGTCTGCTGATTTTAGCAGAGCCTAAAGGGTTCCCTGAGCTACTGAGATGAGGAAAAGTCAGGACGGGGACAGAGGAATTGTGAAATGTTAATTGAAATAAAGTGTGTGCAAAGAGCGAAGGGTCACACACTTGAGAGGAGCAGTAAACAGAGGTTTTGGCCCAGGGTATGTAACAGGCTGTGTGCTCACAGGTATTTCTCTTAAGGATGCCCAGAGAGGCCCCTTCCAGAAAGTGTGTCCCTCCAGAAGGAACCCCATGAGCACTGATGCTAATCTTATTAGTTTTCTGGCTTAAGTCCTGTTCTCTTTTAAAGCACCAGCCTGGAAGAGAGAGTATTCTTTATATATAAAACTGTACTGTGGAAGACAGGGACAAAATTCAAAGTTCTGAGGACTGGAGTGGGTTGCCATTCCCTTCTCCAGGGGATCTTCCTGACCCAGGGATCAAACCTGGGTCTCGTGCATTGCAAGTGGATTCTTTAATGTCTGAGCTACCAGGGAAGCCCCCAAATCAAGGCAGCCTTATGTTTTTCACTTGGTTATCGCTGATGTCAATCCTTCTCTGAGTCTCTACATAATTAATAGCTAGTGCTTGCATGGTTGCTTGAAGATTTTAAAGAAACTCTCACATGTATTTTCCTCAGCAAATCCCCACAACACTACAATGCTGATATTACTGTTTTGCATTTTATGCAACAAGAAGCTAGGATATGGGACTCAGCCAAAGTCAGGTGGCTGCTAAGTAGAAGAGTTGGGAAATGGAAATAGTACCCAGGTATGCCACACTAAGACCCAGGGTTTTGTTCATTTTATTCTGGGATTTCTGTGGTGATGCAGTGGTTAAAGTTCCATGCTTCTACTGGAGGGAGCATGGGTTCGATCCCTGGACAGGGAACTTAAGATCCCACATGCCGTGTGATATGGCCAAAAAATATGTGGTTTTTTTTTTTTTACTACAATGCCCTGTAGCACCTCATTACTTTGCTGCTGTGAATGAATCATGTGGGCTCAGAAGCATAACAGTTTTTAGAGATCTCAGATTGTGCTCTTAGAGGAGAAGAGAGAAATGTTCATATGTGAATGGAGATCTGAGGAATCAGAGGTTGTTCAGTTTCCCTTCTGATCAGCTGCCTGTTCTCCATGGTCCCCGCCACTGTCTGCTCCCAGGCCTCTAGCATGTGGTATCAGGGCCACTCCGGGTATCTCCTGACCCAGCTCTCTGCCTCAGGTTTTCTCTCCATATCTCCCACAACCAGCTGTGTCTGCTCCAGCTGGACTGACTTTCCTTAAAACATAAATTTGAATCACATGATTTTCCTCCTTAAACTCTTCCATTACCTCCAGGATAAAGTGCAGAATCCTCAGCAGGGCAAATACATCATTCATAGCTTGCCCATTCTTTGTGATATCCCTTCATCCACCAAACTAACATTTACCAAGAGCCCACGGGTGGTGTGCAATACCGGGGGAAACACGTGACTAGGTCTGCTGCACAGGGACAGCCCAGTCTGGAGAAGGGTTTCGGACGTCCTGGAGTTTATATTCTGGCCACCACAGGATGTTCCTCCTTTCCGAAACTCTGTGCCTGCGCGTGTTTCTCTCATCCTTACCCTCTGGGATGTCTATTGCACCACCCCTCCATAAACCCATCTACCCCAACCACCCACCACCAATTTTCTGCCTAGTGAATCCATCCTAGAAGGTAAATTTGTGTTGTTACATTCTTCACTCTGACAAGCCTCTTACAGCTCCCAAGAGCTTAGTTCGTTCCACTTTCTTTGCCTTAATTAGAGCATCGCCTTGGCGGTGAATTATAATTATTTGTGTGAAATCTGTGTTTCCATAGCCCTGTGAACACCTTGCTGGGAGGGACCCTGTTGTGTCTACTCTGAGTGCTAGCACAGCACAAGCCTCCAGGCACAGTACTGATTTCTCTTCAGCCTTCCCTGCATGTCTGGCACATGCAGGTTTAGGTTCCAGAACAGCCCTTGGCCACCTGTCCTGCCCCATTCATTAGAGGCATCTTTCCATGGCAGGGTAGTTTTGCTCTGTGTCATGTCCACTGGCACCTAGTCCACTGCATAGCTCACAGTGAGATCTCAAGGAACAGCTGGTGCTTCGGGAAGATGACAGGGTTTGTTGTTAACACATAATTGACCGGGGGGTTTTGCAGAAACAAACACCTGTGGCTTTAATATGTCTCCAGTCAATAATGTGTTAAAACTGCTGGGAGAACATAACTAGCACATTTTTGTAATATATATACACACACATATGCATTCATATACACACATATATGCATATATGTATAAACACAAATATATGTATAACACAGGCATACCTGGGAGATATTGCAGGTCAGGTTCGAGTCCAGACCATCACAATAAAGCAAATATCCCATAAAGCAAGTCACACAAAGTGTCTGGCTTCTCAGCGCATCTAAAGCTGCATGTAATAGCATGATGTCTGAAAAACAATGTACATACCTCAATTTCAGAATACTCTTGTGCTAAAAAATATTAACGAATCTCTGAGCCTTTATTGAGTCATAGTAGTACCATCAAAGCTCACTGATCACAGATCACCACAACATACGACAATAACAAAAGTTTGAAATATTGTAAGAATTATTAACACATGACAGAGATATGAAGTAAGCAAATACTGCTATAAAAATGCAAATACAGAAAAAAAAATGGTGCCAGAAGGCTTGCTCAATGCAGGGTTGCCATAAATCTTCAATTTGAAAAAAATCACAAAATCTGCAAAGTATAATAAAGTGCAATAAAACAAGGTATGCATGTATATGTATAGACATGTATATGCCTGTGTATGAATATAAGTATATATAATGTAATATATTGGGTTGGCCAAAAATGTACATCATATGACAAAACCTGAACAAATTTTTGGCCAACCCAATAGATACATCCATTCATTAGACATAACCATACATATGCACATTCTAGTTTATGTGGAATTCATAGGTATTCACATTATTGCATGCTGCTGCTGCTACTGCTAAGTCACTTCAATCGTGTCCGACTCTGTGCGACCCCATAGACTGCAGCCCACCAGGCTACCCCGTCCCTGGGATTCTCCAGGCAAGAACACTGGAGTGGGTTGCCATTTCCTTCTCCAATGCATGAAAGTGAAAAGTGAAACTGAAGTCACTCAGTCGTGTCCGACTCCCAGCGACCCCATGGACTGCAGCCCACCAGGCTCCTCCATCCGTGGGATTTTCCAGGCAAGAGTACTGGAGTGGGGTGCCATTGCCTTCTCCAACATTATTGCATATTTGCACACAAATATACAGACTGCAAAAGTGCTATGTATACCCATTCACATACAGTCTCAACAAAGGTATTACATGTATCCACACATGATCCTATGTATCATTCATGTTCACATGAAGCAACACACGCAGAGCAAAATATATCATCAGAGAAAGATTCATTGCAATCACACTTGCAAAATATGCCATTACACATACTGGTGAGAGCAGAGTTAATCTTTTATGCTTTGTGTATCCTCACTTCCAGAAGTATTTTCACAGATGCTAACGTTTTTCCTAATTCCTATGTTCAGTCACTCAGAGGTATAAGGGATATGCAGATCCATATATATGCACATGCATGTTTATATACTATACACTTACACACCCATATGTACTCATCAGATCAGATCAGTTGCTCAGTCGTGTCTGACTCTTTGCGACCCCATGAATCGAAGCACGCCAGGCCTCCCTGTCCATCACCAACTCCCAGAGTTCACTGAGACTCACGTCCATCGAGTCAGTGATGCCATCCAGCCATCTCATCCTCTGTCATTCCCTTCTCCTCCTGCCCCCAATCCATCCCAGCATCAGAGTCTTTTCCAATGAGTCAACCCTTCGCATGAGGTGGCTAAAGTACTGGAGTTTCAGCTTTAGCATCATTCCTTCCAAAGAAATCCCAGGGCTGGTCTCCTTCAGAATGGACTGGTTGGATCTCCTTGCAGTCCAAGGGACTCTCAAGAGTCTTCTCCAACACCACAGTTCAAAAGCATCAATTCTTCGGTGCTCAGCCTTCTTCACAGCCCAACTCTCACATCCATACATGACCACACATATTCACATGCACACACTCATGTACACACACATGCACAGTATACCTTGGGAAGTTGTTTGAATTCCCCTCTGTGACAAGACAGCATTTAAAGAGAAACATAAAAAAAAAAAAGAAATATATCAATAAGTAGCTAGATAGACACAGTAGGAACACACACAGAAGTAGGCAAATATTTTAACTCTATCTTACATCATCTGCCTGTAACTGCTTGTGCACCTGCATTTTCTATGGATGTATCTTATATATGTGGGATACACATTACCACATCCACAAACACAAAGAATCCCAGGTCAGATGATTCTTCCTACTTCCCATGTCACCCCAAATACCAAACAGAGCCAGTGGATCCACTGATTCTTTGTGTCATCCTCAAGGGAAACAGAGGGTTATGCCCAGGCCACTTGTAAGTGAAATCTTTGCAAGGCACCACTGCCAGCGAGGCCCCCAAAATTAGCATGGCTCAGGAGGAGACTGACCATGAAGGAATGTTTTCCTACTTAGCTAAAAAGAGGCGGCTCCTTTGAACACACACTTTCTGCTCAGAACTCCTAATGCATTCCACATTTGGCCATTAAATCCTAATTGCAGGCCTGCTGGGGAAGGTATGGGGGCCCAGTCTGCCAGCATTTCCTGAGTCACATCTCTGCAAGACCCAGCCTGACCCTGTGCCCTTGTTTGACCTGCCCTTCTGAACTCTTAATCCTACTACTGGTCACAAAGAATTAGGAGCTCAATTGACTCTTGAAACCACAGGAATGTCCCCTTTGGTCTTCCTCTTGTCATCTGCCATTGCTACTCCCCACCCCCATCCACCACCCTGACCCCGAACATACACACACTTTGTTATCCTTTCCTTTCCTCCTCCTTGGTAAAGAGTCAGGATGTCTTGTGAGGGCTTAATTGAAAGGCTCCAAAAGCCTGAGATTTTTATGATGGAACAATTGTCCTTGGTAAATGTCAGGCCTTGTATTTGATGATATTTATGACCTTTTTTCTATTAGTCTGCCATTTTCCTGAGAAACTATAACTTTTGTCCTGTCAGCCCAACCAGGCCAATTTTGTGTATAGCCAGTGCTGTGTGGACAAGAAGCCTGCTCTCCCCAGCCCAACTGACTCTCTGTCCCATGAGATTCAGGGCATAGCTCACCAGGTACCAATAAGCAACCAAGGAAATAAGGATGAAACAGCCTTGAAATGATCACTTTAGAGGGCATGGATGACTGGGAGTGAGAGCTAGCCTTAGCTCTATCTCTCATTAGCCATACTAACTTGTACAAGGATCAAGCATCTTGGATCTTCAGCTGCTGCTGCTACTGCTAAGTCACTTCAGTCGTGTCCGACTCTGTGTGACCCCATAGACGTCAGCCCACCAGGCTCCCCCATCCCTGGGATTCTCCAGGCAAGAACACTGGAGTGGGTTGCCATTTCCTTCTCCAATGCATAAAAATGAAAAAATGAAAGTGAAGTCACTCAGTCGTGTCCGACTCTTAGCAACCCCATGGACAGCAGCCTACCAGGCTCCTCCGCCCATGGGATTTTCCAGGCAAGAGTACTGGAGTGGGGTGCCGTTGCCTTATCATCCAAAAAGTAGTGATAATACTACTGATGTATGTGCTGCATGCTAAGTCACTTCAGTCATGTCTGACTCTTTGCGACCCTGGACCGTAGTCTGCCAGGCTCCTCTGTCCACGGGACTCTCCAGGCAAGAATACTAGAGTGGGTTGCCATGCCCTCCTCCTGAGGAGTCTTCCCAACCCAGGGACTAAATTCATGTCTCTTACATCTCCTGCATTGGCAGGTGGGTTCTTTACCACCAGCTTCACCTGGGAAGCTCAATACTATTGATATTATATATAAAATTGATAACTAATGAGAACCTACTCTATAGCTCAGGAAACTCTATTCAGTGCTCTGTGGTGACCTAAATGGGAAGAAAACCCAAAAAAGAGAGGCTAAATGTATACATATAGCTATTTCACTTTGCTATACAGAAAAACTAATACTACATTGTAAAGCAACTATACTCCAATAAAAATTAATTTTTAAAAAGATAGAAAAAAATAAAATGAAAAAAAGTAGTGGTAATAACCCTTGTCCTGTAAATGCTGTGAGGATCAAATAAATGAATACAGGGAAAGGGGCTTTGAACAATTTAAATATTAATCCAATATCATTAACCTAGAAATAATAAAGGGACTCTCTCTTGATCAATGGGAGCTACAAGATGGACTAAGAGAGGTGATGATTGCCCTGAAATCTGATGAAAATCACTTTTCATGGCCACTGGTACAAAATACAGGGAGACAGATTCTGGTTCTAGCTAAGAAATAATTTCCCAAGGATGAGACAGTAAGAGGATGAAATGGGATGCTTTGGAGTTTGTGGTTTCCCCATCATCAAGGGCTTTTATCTATTGCTTCTTGATCATGTCAGTTTCCTTTCTTCTTCTGCTTCAATTCTACTTTTTCAGAGATGACTTCTCCTGTAGACCGAAGTCTTCTCCAGTTACTGAGCTCACCAGAGAAGATCAGGCACAGATCGTTAGACCCCAATTTCTCTATCTAGAAAGGCCTGGGATTAAAGCACAAGTCTACATCTGGACCCTGAAGTCTCCATCATGACTACTGAGTACCACCTGTCAGTAAAGTAGTTAAAAACATGTGTGCTAATATCAGACTCATAATTTTAAATCCTTGATGCATCCCTTACTAGCTTCAAGGCACTGAACAACTAAATGAAATTCTCTGAGCCTCAGTTTTCTTATTTTTAAAATGGGCATAATGATACTACCTACTTTATAAGATCACTATGAGATTAAAAAAATAATTCATTTAATGTAGGTGTCCCAGTGTCTAGCATGGAGAAACCTTTTGGTAAGATTAGCTTTGGCCATTATAATAAGGACAGTGCTGATGGTGGGTTGACGATGCTCAAAAGCTGAATTTTCTTGAATATGGATTTTTTAATATTAGACTCAGGAGCCAGTTCCATAAAAAGAATTCAGTTCAAGCCTTTTGCCTATATTCAGGGCACAATGGGAAAAAAAGGATACTATAAGTAAAATATAGCTAACTGGAGGAAGGGGGCTCATTTAGGCTGACTGAGGGAGGGCAGCTAGAGAGCAGTGGCATTTAGCTTAGCTCTAAAGCATGAATAGGGGTTATCCAGGTGTAGAGTGGAGGGAGGAGCATAAAGGTAGAGGAGAGAGAGAGCAAGGGCAATGATCCAGAGACATGAAAAATGTTTGGTGAGTTGAAGTAATCAGAAAAAAGATGTGCTGGAGCATGCCAAGTGGCACTCTGCAAGATCCTTCAGAGCCTTGTCTATTAACCTTGTTCAACCTTTATACTCAAGGAAGTATCTTAACACAAGAATGGCAGGGTCAGTTTTATGTCAGTCACATGCAATTAAATCAGGGGCAGGATTTAAAACAAGCAACATCTTAACAGAGTCTGTGGTACTGCTGTTAGTCCTTTACTAAATGAATGAAGAAGGAAAGGAAGGCTGACCAAATCACGGTTGCAACATGCTGCAGTGCCTCACAGAATTATTAACAACTGTCCTACCAGCTGTCATCTGTGAGCACTGGTGCTCAGCAGAGCTGGATCACCATCACTAAAATCTACAAGGTCAGATTCTCATCTTGTGCAGTGTCACCTTCTCAGAGCCTAGAAATTTTATATGTCACATAAGTAGGTACCCAACACCATTTTTTGAATTAAATAAATCGGATCTAAGGACTGCCTGAGCCACCATCACCAGTGCGTGGCTTCTTCAGCTCTTGGACTTAGAAGCTCACTCTTCTAATACACTGGTCTTCAGATCAATTCAGTCCAGGACGAAGTGTTCTCAGATCCCAGCATCTCAGACATTTTCGGGGAATCTAGGCCACGTGCAACACTCTTCTAAATAATTCTGCATTCTCACTGGACACTTGACTGCTTTCTTTGTGGACAAGCATATGGGAGAAGTTTAGTAAGATATTTAGTAAGTATTCTTGGTTTCTCTGTTTTCCCACACATTCCAAACTGAGTGAAATAATACTAGGAAGTTAAATTCAATCGGCATCATAAAACCTATGTGAATATTTTTACAATAATGTGATAAAGGAAGCATTCCAAACTGAAGAATTTGCAGTAAGAAAACAACTATAGGCAAGGTAATACGTGAATTATATCTTCATTCTGCTTTTTAAAATTTTCTGCATTCTGAAAAATTTTATATGTATTCTTCATCCTATTTTGCTTTTGATGTGAAATGGTAGATGATAGTTCATTTAATGTATTTAGGTGTCAAAATAAAAATCAGTTTCAAAAATGTTTTAGTTAACATGTTCTTAATCTTCAGAATCCTAAAATTTGGGATCTATCCAAACCAGAGAATGTGTTAGAGAGATAAATGAAGATTTCAGGGATCCGTGTGAAGCAGGCTTTGAATATAAAGTCTGACACTTGAACAAGTGGAATTTGTACATATGTCATTATTTTTGAGGAAAATATTTGAAATTTCTCCTCCATTATGAGGTAGAATATAATTTTAGTTATTCTATAACTAGTTAAGTGAGAGACAGGATTCACAGTTCTTTCTGGACTCAGAGTACATCTTAAGAGCCAGTACATGTTAGTAATAGCACCAAAAGATTTACTGAATTAATAAATTGGTGAATGAATGATCTTAGTGGAAGGATTAAGGGCCTTAATACCATACAAATGGGCTTCCCAGCTAGTGCAGTGGTAATAAAGAATCTGCATGCCAATGCAGGAGACCCTGGGTCAGGAAGGAAATGGTAACCCACTCCAGTATTCTTGCCTGGAGAGTCCCATGGACAGAGGAGGCTGGTGGCCTGCGGTCCATGGGATTGCAAAGTCAGATACAACTGAGTGACTGAGCACAGACCATACAAATATGAATTTGAATTTTGGCTTTGTCAGTTACCATTGTTAGTATTTTCTTTAAGTGTCTTAGCCAGTTCAGCCTGCTATAACAAAATATCAGACTGAGCTGCTACTGCTAAGTTGCTTCAGTTGTGTCCGACTCTGTGCAACCCCAGAGACGGCAGCCCACCAGGCTCCCCCATCCCTGGGATTCTCCAGGCAAGAACAGTGGAGTGGGTTGCCATTTCCTTCTCCAATGCATGAAAGTGAAAAGTGAAAGTGAAGTCACTCAGTCGTATCCGACTCCTAGCAACCCCATGGACTGCAGCCTACCAGGCTCCTCCGTCCATGGGATTTGCCAGGCAAGAGTACTGGAGTGGGTTGCCATCACACTGAGCAGCTTATAAAAAAAAAATGATTTTTCATATTTGGGGGGGGTGCCTAGAGTCTGAGATCAGAGTTGCAACCTAGTCAAGTGGCAAACTACCATTTTCTCCTTGTATGCTCAACTGGCAGATAAAGAGGGTGAAGAGAGCTCTCTGGGGTCTTTTTTTTTTTTATAAGGGCACTAATCCCATTCATTCATGGGCTTCCCGGGTGTCTCAGTGGTAAAGAATCCACCTGCCAAGCAGGAGACTCGGGTCCAAACACTGGGTCAGGAAGATCCCCTAGAGAAGGAAATGGCTACCCACTCCACTATTCTTGCTGAAGAAATTCCACAGACAGAGGAGCCTGGTGGGCTACAGTCTGTTGGGTCTAAAAAAGTCGGACACAACTTAGTGACACAACAGCAGCAACAGCAGCAATCTCATTCATAAGGGCTCCAGACTCATGACCTAATTACCTTCTGAAGGTCCCACTTCCTCATACCATCAGACTGGAGGTTATATTCCAAAATACGAATTTTGGAGGGACACAAAGATTCAGCCCATAACACCAAGCATTCAGTCTACCATTCCCTGTAAGGGGCTCGGATATTCTCACTCATTGCCAATGGGAGCAGAATGAATGTGATGACCTGGCAGAGATTTAAAAGCCCATGTGGTTGACTTATGACCTCTCCCAAGTTCTTTTCAGAGTCCCCCCTTTTAGCCAAATCTGACCATGCAGACACATGAAACAAGCCAAGGCTGATCCACAAAAAATAAATGTGTGTTGTTACAAGCCTCTGAAATAGCTTTGGTTGTTCATTTCTGCCTCACGAACTTGAAAAATCTGTTGCAATATTTGTTTGATCTCAGCCACTAAACCACTTCAAGCCTCTTTCCTCATCTGTAAAATGGGGATAATATATACCTCCTTTATAAAGGAACCATGGGGATTTTATGCAAAAACACTGTGCCAAACATAATACACAGAATAAACAATGTCTGAAGTCTCTTCATTTATTTGAAATCTTTTCAAGCTCATTCTCTCACAGAGATGCTATATTTATTTTTTTTTCTTCATTCAAGCATCTCCATTTATCAAACACCTATTATGAACAGCATTCTTTGGTAAGCATTGTGCCAACAAGGTAATGTTTTCTTATTCATGCTTTCTAGCTGAAGAGGAAAAAAAAACAAAACAAAACACAGGAAAACAATGTTCATATGTCAGGTACAGAGGTTTCTAGATGAAAGCAAATCCCTGTCTTAAAGGGAACTTTGATTCCCACTAGTGTTTTAATTAATAGATTTAAATATTTTATGAAAGTTCACATAATCAAACCCAATTAATAGGCCGGAGAAACCAATCCAGATATCCAGACTACAAAACAGGATTGTTTTAGCCTGTATCAGTACTGAAATGTAAAGAAAAGTTACTCAGTAGCATGGAAGAGGAAAATTGGCAATCAAAGGAAAGCTCATTAAAAATGGTGTTAAAAATACATCCTGGCACCAAAGAGAGGAATAGTATTTCTTGAAGTGTGGTTCTCTGAACACCTGTGTCAGAATCATCTGGGAGGCTAATTAAAAGGCAGCGTCCTCATCTCTGCCCAGACTTATCTGATTGGAATATCTGATTGGACACATTAAAGAAGCCAGTTTTTAAGTCTCTGCAGGTTTGCTTCAGGACCTTACATTTTTTTAATGCCACTATCTTGCTACTTAATTTCTGATATGTTTTTACTGTACTATGTATAGTATACACTGAGTGAAATGGACAAATCCTAAATGTTAAGTCTGGTGTACAGTTTTATTCACTTGACTCAATTAAACTGGTTACACATGGCCCTCACCACCAAAAACAAGACATGGAACATTTTCATCACCTGAGAAAGTTCCCCATGTCTTTTCCTAGTTCCCAACCTCTGCCCAGAGATAACCTATTTCTAACTTCTGTCACTATAGGTTTTATTTCAGTTCAGTTCAGTTCAGTCACTCCGTCGTGTCCAGCTCTTTGCGACCCCCATGAATCGCAGCATGCCAGGCCTCCCTGTCCATCACCATCTCCCAGAGTTCACTCAAACGCATGTCCATCGAGTCAGTGATGCCATCCAGCCATCTCATCCTCTGTCGCCCCCTTCTCTTCCTGCCCCCAATCCCTCCCAGCATCAGAGTCTTTTCCAATGAGTCAACTCTTCGCATGAGGTGGCCAAAGTACTGGAGTTTCAGCTTTAGCATCATTCCTTCCAAAGAACACCCAGGGCTGATCTCCTTTAGAATGGACAGGTTGGATCTCCTTGCAGTCCAAGGGACTCTCAAGAGTCTTCTCCAACACCACAGTTCAAAAGCATCAATTCTTCGGTGCTCAGCTTTCTTCACAGTCCAACTCTCACATCCATACATGACCACTGGAAAAACCAAAGCCTTGATTAGATGGACCTTTGTTGGCAAAGTAATGTCTCTGCTTTTCAATATGCTATCTAGGTTGGTCAACTTTCCTTCCAAGGAGTAAGCGTCCTTTAATTTCATGGCTGCAGTCACCATCTGCAGTGATTTTGGAGCCCAGAAAAATAAAGTCTGACACTGTTTCCACTGTTTCCCCATCTATTTGCCATGAAGTGATGGGACCGGATGCCATGATCTTCGTTTTCTGAATGTTGAGCTTTAAGCCAACTTCTTCATTCTCCTCTTTCACCTTCATCAAGAGGCTTTTTAGTTTCTCTTCACTTTCTACCATAAGGGTGGTATCATCTGCATATCTGAGGTTATTGATATTTCTCCCAGCAATCTTGATTCCAGCTTGTGCTTCCTCCAGCTCAGCGTTTCTCATGATGTACTCTGCATATACGTTAAATAAGCAGGGTGACAATATACAGTCTTGACGTACTCCTTTTCCTATTTGGAACCAGTCTGTTGTTCCATGTCCAGTTCTAACTGTTGCTTCCTGACCTGCATACAGATTTCTCAAGAGGCAGGTCAGGTGGTCTGGTATTCCCATCTCTTTCAGAATTTTCCACAGTTTATTGTGATCCACACAGTCAAAGGCTTTGGCATAGTCAATAAAACAGAAATAGATGTTTTTCTGGAACTCTCTTGCTTTTTCCATGATCTAGCAGATGTTGGCAATTTGATCTCTGGTTCCTCTGCCTTTTCTAAAACCAGCTTGAACATCAGGAAGTTCACGGTTCACGTATTGCTGAAGCCTGGCTTGGAGAATTTTGAGCATTACTTTACTAGAGTGTGAGATGAGTGCAATTGTGCGGTAGTTTGAGCATTCTTTGGCATTGTCTTTCTTTGGGGTTGGAATGAAAACTGACCTTTTCCAGTCCTGTGGACATAAATGGAATTACACAATGTATATAAGTGCGTAGTTTGCTTTATACATATTTTTGAGACTCAGTCATTTTGCTCTAGGTATCTATCATTTGTTCCTTTGAGTACCATTAGTGAATACTGAGTATATGAAAATTTTTATCAGTTGTCCTATTCACAGACATAAAGATTGTCTCAAGTTTGGGGCTGTTATGAATAAGGATTTTATAAACATTCTTATTTTTGTGGGCATATATTTTTATTTCTCTTGTATAAATTATAGTAGATATGGTGGATCGTAGAGAAAACATATATTTAAATTTATATGACACTGCCATAGAGCTCTCGTATTCCTACCAGCAATGTATGAAAGTTCCAGTTTGTCCACATTCCTGACAGTATTTGGTATGTAAGTCTTTTTCACTTTTGCCGTACTAGTGGCACGGCAGACATGGCAGTTCTTATTTTCACTTCAGTGGAGACACTGTGTGCTAAGTCACTTCAGTCATGTCGGACTCTTTGCGACCTTATAGACTGTAGCCGGCCAGGCTCCATGTCCATGGAATTTTCCCCACAAGAATACAGGAGTGGGTTGCCATGCCCTTGTCTAGGGGATCTTCCCAACCCAGGGATTGAATCCCTGTCTCTTGCATCTCCTGCATTGGCAGGCAGACTGTTTATCACTAGTGCCAGCAAGAGTGAGTGCTCAGTCACTTCAGTTGTGTCCAACACTTGGCACCACCATGGAGACTAACAGTTAATTAGCCTGATGGCCAATAATGTACTCCTGGCTATTTGCAGATCATCTTTGGTGAAATGTCAGGTCAGGTCATTTGACTCATTTTCCCCATGCTCACCATGTTTGGAGAAGCACGGGCTCTGGAGGTAAGTGCCCTGACCTCACAATCGAAAGCCTTGGTTCTCGACTGACCCTGCCATGAATCAGGTACGTGAATTGTAGGTTAAGCTAGCTTGTTTGTTTCCTCATCTACAGAATGTGGGATCTACCTCTGTCATTCCTTTACTTATTTCCTTTTTGTGTTTGTGGAAAGAGCACCAAAGAGAGAAATAAGGGAACAACCAATGATTCCTTAAAGAAGAGACAGACCTCAGGGAGACCTGAAAAAAATGCACATATCAGACCTGCAGCTTTTTGCATTAGTTTCTACATTAACACATAAAGGTTCAATAACTAAAGGCTATTTTTTAGTAACTGCAGAAGCAAATGTAGGGAGAATATTGTCGATTTAAAGGTTTCCTTATGTTTACCCTCACTCTCACCTCACTCCACATGCTTAATACTCCCCAGCTTCCATGAATGGGAAAGATCTGAAGGGAGCTAGTCAAGAAATACTATTCCTCTCTTTGGTGCACTGAGAGTGCAGAGGTTGATGGATCCCTGAGATTTTGTAATTATTTGGCCATCTCCATGAAAGCCGATGACAGGCCAAGATGGGTTTATGGAAGCACAGCTTTGAGGATGATCAGACGAGGCTTTAGTATGGCAAGAAGAAACCAAAAGAAGGCAAAGAGTTCTGTGTGTGTGTGTGCACAGGCGAGCAGTCTCTGAAAAGACTTTCCACAGCTTGGCAAGGCCCAGAATCAGTTCTTTTGCTGTGTACATCCAAGGCCTAAAGAGGACTTGTAGCCAACACAGCAACTCAATGGGAGACTCACTGAATATCAAACAAGATCAGCTGCTATAAGAGACTGGGTGGTCTCTGTTATTCTAAAATTCATCTTGAGGGAAATGGGAGGCAAGGATCTTAATCACTTTAGTTTTCTCATCTATAACTATACATGGCATTGAAACAATATAGAAATTAAGTTGATGTATACAAAATAAAGGTATGTTTATTTCTCATGGTTGTGGACTAAAACCAGTGCTCTCTGTATGAAGGAAGAATTTTTGTGTTCTAATGCAACATATCTAACTCTGGCAAGTAGCCATGGAACCAGCACAACCCACAGAAGTATGTCTGAGTCAGACCAGCCAAAAACCTATTCCCTTAGCAATACTTACTCATGTTATCACCATTTTTTTTTTAAACTAAGAACGATTGGATACTAATGTGAGAATCTATTGCAGACACTTTTTTCCCCATAAAACTATGTCCTGAAGACTTATTTAGTCATAGCACTCATTCTCAGCAAATCCTTTTGCTGTCTTTGGAAACTCCTAAGTTAAAGAATACTCCCAGGTATATACGTTGATTACGATAGATCATAGTAGCAGACATAAGACACAGTGTACCATGTCTGTGCTGGTGGCAGGCACCATGGTGCTCTTTCCCAGTGAAGCTGGACGTGGTGAGAATCCTTCACAATTCAGATCTATGGGCACCCATGGCTGATCAGTCTGAATCATCATAAAAACAGAAACTTCCCTGTGGTTCCTTTCATCGATTCTTGGCCTAGGTACCTGGAATCTGACTCTTCTCTTGAGGAATATCAGGCCTGGAGTAGCTAACGCTCGGTCAGACCCCACAGCCATGCTTATGTCTTGCTCATGCTGCCACTTCTTTCATCATGTGCAGGGCTCCTCGTGTTGTTTCCCCCATCCAGCGTTGCCTCTCTAGCTTCTGCAAACAGCAGTCCTTTTGCCCCATCATGTGTTTTCAATCAAAGTATATCAGACGCTCTTATCATACTCTTTATCAACTCTTTGGCTTCGTAGATGCTGTGTTCTCTTCTTGTATCATTTTATGGCACTCTTCTCACCGTCACCACTGCCACGACTGAAGAGGACCTTCTGATGAGGAGATAAACCTGATGATCAAGTGAGTGAGGTATCATGAGTTTTGGGCAGCTAGTTTCTGTTGTCCTTCAGCCTCATAGTCACTGTCCATATCCCTCCTTTTGACTCTTGGGACTAGCAGTTCATAAGCCACATCTGCCAGACACCCTTGCCAACAGGCTCCTTGTCTGTTCAGGCCATTGGAGGCATACATGGGAGTCTGGAAGGAGTGGAGAAGAAAAAGTATGTTTTCCCCCATCTTTTGGTGGCCTCTCCAGCAGTGGCTGCAAGTGCTAGCTGGTGTGTGTGCAGTCCTGGGCTCCCATTCAGGCAGCTCAGTTCCAACATCATCAGTGTTGGTAGTGGGCAATAGTGAGTGCCAAGTAAAACCGTTTATGTTCTTGTTTGTTTCTGCAGCCTTAGCGGGTAGTCTTATATTAGTCTCCTAGTTACTAACCTGTGACTGTCTCATTTTATTTTATTTTATTTTTACTTTACAATATTGTATTGCTTTCCTTTATCCTTCTAGTCCTTCTAACACCTTTGTCATCTGTTTCCAGTTCCTTATTTCGTAATACCCAGAAAGGACTGCTTCCTAATGCAGAACATGAAGAGCAAACAGGAAGATTATTACTTATGAGTTGTCTTCAAAGGACTCTAAGAGGCTGAAGTAATAGTTATGAATCATATCCTAGAAGCAAATGCTATCAGGCTGTATCTCTTGGGCTTTATCACCATTTAAACTCTAAGCACTCGAACATTCTCTAGAACAGGAGTCAGCAAACATTTATACGGAAGGAGTCAGTCAACATGGTGGGGGTGATGGCTTGTAAAGCCTGTATTGTAAGTACTTAACTCTGCTACTGCAGCAGGAAAGCAGCTATAGACAATACGTAGATAGGTGGGCATGGCCGTGTTCCAATAAAACTTTAGTTACAAAACTAGGCAGCAAGCCACATTTGGCCCGTGAGTGGTAATTTGATTTCTGCTCCGGAGTGTCTAGAAAGAGAGGGTAAAACAGATAAAAGGACATAATCCAGCATTCATTTCAGTCATCCATTGTTACTCATTTATTCACTTTTCAAGTCAATTATCATTTATTTATTGATGTTGCTCTAGGTAACTGGGCTTCCCAGGCGACTCAGATGGTAAAGAATCTGCCTGCCATGTGGGAGACTCGGGTTCCATCTTTGGATTGGGAAGATCCCTTGGCGGAGGGCATGGCAACCCACTCCAGTATTCTTGCCTGTAGAATCCCACAGACAGAGGAGACTGGTGGGCTACAGTTCATGGGGTCACAAAGAGTCAGACACAACTGAGTGACTAACACTTTCACTTTTGTGTAGCTGGGCTACAATGGAGATTAAAATATACACATTTTGAAGAAGGAATATTTAACTTGGTTAAATCACAAGAAAATAAAATTTTTAATAATTCTGGAAATGAATGTCCCTTACTCCCTGAATCCCACACCTTCCCCTGTTGGCTTTTCCCCAATCATAACTCTTTGCTACCTGTCCTTGTGCAATCCTGCCGTGTCTCTAACTCTAACTTAAGAAGTCCTTCTTTCATGCAATGAAAGGTCATTTATTACACAGATGAGCACTAGCTTTCCAATCCAAATGCAAGGCTTTAATCAGCCCTGAGAAACACTTAAAGCACGCAGAGCCTCTAAAATGCATTATCTTCTGGGAAAAAAAAATCCACTCCCCCACACACAAAACAAGTCCCTTGTTTTTATCATGAAAGAAACAAAAGATACCAACAAAATGCTTTCATGTATCCCCTAAATAATGCCTATAATTAAATGCACCATGTACGTGATTGAGCAAAATTTCATTTGCTTTCCAGCTTCCCCTAAATAACGCCATAAGATCAAAGCAACAGATCATTTTAAGTTTCTTAGATTTTTTTTTCAGGCACTAGCATTAATCCATCAAGAACAAAAATATCTTCCTCTATTCTGGAAAAGAACAATGGTAACTGAAGTTTCTCAAATTCATCTCAAATCTAATTATCAATTCAAAATGCTATTTGGAACTTGTTTGCTTCCTGTCACAAAAGGGAATTACATTCAGAATTCAAGTTATCTTTTAAAATATTTTTTTAACTTTTAATTATAAGCAATTTCAAACCTTAAAAAAATTGTTCATGTAAGATCAGTGCAAAGAATTGATATATCTTCATTTACCCAGATATCCTGTTGATGTTTTACCAGTTGTCCCAATAATATTCTTTATGATCAAAGGGTCCAATCTAGTGTTATATATCGTTCTGAGTTGTCACGTTTCTCTGATCTCCTTCAACCTGCATTAGTTGCTCAGTCTTTTCTTGGTTTTTCTGACCGTCACGTTTTTTGAAGATCACTGATCAATTATTTAGTAGAATGTCTTTCGGGGTTTCTCCAGTGTTTCTCCATGATTAGACCCAGGTCATACATTTTTGGCTAGAATATCAACAGAAGTGATGCTGTGTTCTCATTGTCTCCCATTCAAATGGCACAAGATGCCAACTTTTTCGTTACTGGTGGCATTAATATTGGTCACCTGGTATCATCTAGTTTACTCCATAGTTATTTTTGCAATAATAGGTATCTCGTGAGGTGATTCTTTGAGTCTGCAAAATCCTATTTTACATCTCATTTCCATCCTTTAGTTTTACCATCCACTGATATTTCTTACCCAAATTATTTCTTTGATGATCATCAAATAACTTTAAACTCCATCACTCCATCCATATTTATTACTGTAACAAAGAGCCCTCATCTTGCCCCACTTATTTATTCATTTATATCATTGAAGACACATGGATTCCTAGTTTACTGAATGAGCTATAAACCTTTACTATCATCATTGATATGCACATGCAAAAGGTCTGAGATTTGGCTGCCCCATCAAAAAGCTTGGGTAACCTATTCAAGTCACACAGCTGGTAAATTCTGGGTTCAGGAGTAAGACATAGGTTTCTCACTGCATTGATTTTGAAAATATACTTAAGTTTTTTAGAATAATGAAATAAACATTTCATGACTCTGAATATTCAGAATTAAACATTTAGCATTATCTTCCTTTCAGTTTATAGCATTGCTAGGGTTTTGTTAGGTGAGCAAAGTTATTGTTTCAAATCACGCACTATTAGTCGTGAGCTGAATGTTTGTGTCCCCACCTTCAAAATTCATATATGGAGACCCTAACCCTCCATGTGAGGGTTTTATTTGGAGATGAAGCCACTGGGAAGTATTTAGGTTTAAATGAAGTCAAAAGGCAAGGGCCCTCATGTTGGGATTAGTTTACTCATCATAAGAGGAAGAGGGACCAGAGCTCTTTCTCCTCGTGTAAGGATACAATGAGAAGGAGGCCATCTGTAAGCCAGCATGATGTCCTCACCACAAACCACATCTTCTGGCACCTTGATCTTGGCATTCCAGCCTCCAGAACTGTGAAAAATATATGACTATTGACCACTCTATCTGAGGTATTGTGTTATAGCAGCCCAAGCTGGCTAAGACACTATTTTAACAAATCTAATAGTAACATAATAAAAATAGATTTTAAATAATTTTGGCATTTGCAACAACGTGGATGGACTTGGAAGGCATTATATTAAGGGAAATAAGTAAAAAGACAGATATTGTATGATACCACTTATGACTTTCCTATAGCTCAGATGGTAAAAAATCTACCTGCAATGCAGGAGAATGGGGGTTTGATCCCTAGGTCAGAAAGATCCCCTGGAAAAGGAAATGGCAACCCATTGCAGTATTCTTACCTGGAGAATTCCAAGGACAGAGGAGCCTGGCAGGCTACAGTCCATGAGGTCACAAAAAGTCGGACACGACTAAGTGACTAACACACACACACATCACTTATATGTGGAATCTAAAAAAATGAAAATACAACAAACTAGTGAATATAACAACAACAAAAATAAATAAATAAAACAGACTTATAGAGAACAAACTAGTGGTTACCAGTGCAGGGAAAGGACAGTTTAGAGGTGGGGAATTAAGAAGAGCAAATTATTAGATATCAAATAAGTTACTAGGATATATGGTACAACACAGGGACATAGCTAATATTTTATAGTAACTATAAATGAAGTATAATCTATAAAAATTTTGAATCACTATATTGTACATCTGTAACTTATGTAATAAAAATATAATTAATTAAAGATAATGAAAAATATTCTCAGTTCTATGAAAGTCATCAAGAAATGTCATGTGCATATTTCTAAAGTAATGACATTGTCTCTTACTGTCACTGTTAGAAATTTACAGAATGTTTTATGGCATATAGTCTTACTTTAGAAGGATAGAATTTGATCGCATTTGTGTATTTTCCATACAGCTCAGGAATTCCTGGTTTTGATTAAGAAACTCTCCCTCTCCAATCTTATGCCTGCAGGAATAAGGAAGGAGGACTCAGAGAATAATGACTAAAAATAGGGTAAAGATGACCTGTTGGTAGCTCCCTCAATGTTACTTTTTTTTTTTGCTACCGTTTACAAATGAAACCCAACTGCATGCACTAAAAGCTGAATTGCTATTTTGGGCATTTGGATCAGAGTGAGCTATCCAGCAGGGAACTAGGAGACATGGGACTTCATGTCAGGAGATTACAAGAGGACTCTGTGTGTCTGCTGTTGGCTCTGGTTTTTAGCTCTCCAGGCTGGCAGGGTCTTCATGTCCCACATATCTGAATGCTCAGCTCCTGCTGCTGGTCAAAAGTCTCAGATTTCTTCTTCAGTGACAGCAAGGGCAATTGAGGACTCCTGTCAGTGGTTACCGCTCTGGTGTCTTACTAAAAGGCAGACATGAGCAAAGCATGGTCTGGAATCCTACAAGCTTGAGTTCAAATCCCAGCCCTGCCACTTCTTATCCTGATGTCTTGGGTAGGTTTTTCGATCAATCTGAGCCTTACTTCTGTCACTACCCTTTGAAATGTAGGAAATAGTTATATATATTGTATACGCAATGTAGGATGTGGTTATGAATATGTTGCATGCTGAGTGTGAAATGATTGATACAGAAGTAGCACTATACAACTGAGATGGAGTTTCTTCTGGGCTTCAGAGTGTGTGAAATCTTTTGAGAAGGCAAGCATTATATGCATTATAGATCTATGCATTATAGATCACTGGAATAGCTAGGATTAAAATTATTATACATAGTAAAAGGATTTAATAGCCCAGAGGGAAAAGGACTGGATGATGGGAGGTTCCCCAAGGGTGAGAGAGGCTTCTGTGGGTCTTTGTGGTTGGGCAGGACTGGGGTGAAGGAAGCAGTGGGGCATTCTAGGCATTTCCAGTTTAGTTTAAATAGCAAAGTCATTTGAATGTCTACTAAGTGGCAAGATTTATGTTGACACTTTAACTATGATGTTCAACAAGAAAAAGTTCTATTTGTTTCCTAGGCTGCCAGAACAACCTACCAGAGCCCAGGTGGCTTACACAGAAATGTATTCTCTCTCATCTGTAAGCTGGAATTCTGAGGTCAAGGTGCTGGCAGGGCCTCCCTCATTGAAGGCTCTAGAGGAGAACCTTCCTGGCGTCTTCCTACTTCTGGCAATCACTGGCAACCTGTGATGTCCCTCTGCTTGCAACTGTGTCTCTCCAATCTCAGCCTCAATTGTCACTTGATCATCTTCCCCCCATGTTTCTTTGTTGCTTCTTGTCTTATAAGGACACCTGTCATATTCAACTAAGGACCTGCCCTACTCTAGTATTAGCTCATCTTAACTTGCCTCATTATTATATTTGCAAAATCCCTATTTCCAAGTGACTTCACCTTTATAGGTACCAGGGCTGGGGCTTCAACATATCTTTGCAGGGTTTCAAGAGATATTTAAAAATAGTCAAGCCACAGTAAGGTCTCTCACATTAGGAGTTCCTAGTAAGAGACAGAGACATGAAATAAAAAGGCAATTGTAATATCATTTGAAATATGCTATGTTAACTACTTGTCCATGGGGGCATATGGTGATAAATTAGACGATTAGTGTTTAATTAGACAGCAGGTGAAGGGGACTGTCAGGGAGACTTCCTATGATAACGTGTCAGCTGAATTATGAAGATGATCTGCTGTCAGCCAAATGAAGACATGGAGAAAGTCAATCCAAATGAAAGGAACAACACAAATGAAGTCAAGGAGAAATGAAATACTTTCTGGGTGGAGAAAACTGTAAGCAAAACTTCAATATTGATAGACAAGTAAGAGTCAGAGAAAGCAGAAGAGAGAAACCTGGGGGTCTAGGTTGAGCCTGTGTATAGGGAGCTGTGTCTTCTCACTTTAGGAAGCTTAGGCTTTCATTCAGCTTCCATCGGTTACTAGAATAGTGCCTATCACAGTGTGGTCAGGTCATTGGTTGAGGTAAAGGGCATGTAATTGCCTTAATTACAATCATTACAGTGGGCCAGCCCAGAAGTTCACAGTACTACTGTGCATGGAAAATATGAGTGAAAATTAAAGTATGACCAGCCTGCAAATGCATTGGAGTAATGGTTTTTAAATGCATTGGAGTAATGGTTTTTAAATTGAACTGCCAACTCATGCAAGCATATCAAGGTTGTTTGGAAGTTCAAAGATGGAGTTTCTGATTCATGGACACTCAGTGACATAGAAGAAGACCAGGAACAAAAAAGGATTCATAGCAACATAAATCTTCTTGCTAATCATAATTGCAAACATTTAAGTTATAAGCTGTAATAGGTTAGCACTTTTTGTTAGCAGCAGATATACTGTTTAAAATAAGGCAGATGTGATAGTCTTGGCTCTCAAGGATTTTAATAAATAGAATCCAAAATGTGTTTGGGGAACTATATACAAGAATGCACAGCCTTTAACATAGAACACAATTTCTTCCTCTAGCCCAGTACCCCTCCTTCATGGGGACAAGGAGACATTCCAGAGATAGTCCTTAATATTATTTCATACAATTCCTTCCTCTAAACAAAACTCATTGTTGCTTTGCTATCCACAGCTGTCCTCCTGAGATGTGTCTATTGCAAACAGAGGGGGACCCTCAGAACTATGGTTCCCATAAGCAATTACTGAAGAACAAGGTTATTTGAGGGGCATTCCTTTCTGCAGAGGTTGGTGTCGGGAAAAAGCAACTCTGCTTTTTTATAGCAGGACCCTCATTTCCCTGTGCAGGCTAGCACAGGGGCTTCTGACAGGTCGGGAGCAAGGGAAGGAATCATGGGCACTTGAAGTGCTGAAGTCCGTGTCCCCAGACACTACTTAGAAAGGGCCTTATTTTTGGCCTCGTGCCCTTCTCCAGTTTCATTTCCACTGAAGAGTGGTTTGAACTCTGTGACCTTTTCCATCAACACTCATGGCTAAAATTAAATCGCAGAGTCCAGGTGAAGAAGGAGCTCAAGCCCCTTTCTAAAGGCCACCATGATGAACATCGCTTACCAGGAAGGGGAGGAGAAACTCCCTAACCCAGGATGTGCATCTGGAAGGGAAACAGAAGAAGTTTACACAAACTCCAGTGGATGGTGAGGGATTTAAAGATGAATACACTCCGTTCTCAAGTAGCTTAAACTCTAGTGGGAAACCTAAGACGTACAGAGTGAATTCCATTACAGAGCATTTTAGTACAAGGGATTTAATGGAGTGATTAAAGATAGTGATAATCATAATAGATATCATCTATAGAACTCAGTTTTTATGTTCCAATTCCTTTCATATACATAATCTCAGTTGATTATCAGAGCATCTCTTTTTTATAAGATGGTTCATCCTATTATTTTCCCACTTGAAAGTTGGAGAAACTGAGGGCAAGGTAGACAAAGTGTACTGAACGAAATAGAAGTGTCTGGAATCAATGTAAATCTCTCCATTTCTAAATACTGTGCTGTGATCCCAAATAAAATGCTAATCCAGGGTGGAGCACGAAGAGCTGGATTCTGACTGGTACTAGGCAGAGGTACTTTGGTTACAAGTAGATTCTATGGCCTGGATTACAAAATCTATAACATTATGATTTGTCTTTATGCATCTGTTTTCAGTGTGGGCAGAATATTAAGAAACACAAGATATGTTTTCCAAATGGTTAGGAAGTTAGCTCTCATTGACTCATGTGTTTATTCATACTTCTTTCTAGTCATCTCTTTCTCAAATGCTTTTCCATTCCCTCCACTCATTGCTTATACAATTCAAGAAAAGTTTGATATAAGCCACTGGGAATCCCCTTTTATCTGATCAGGAGCCAGGTCCAAAGGAAAGCAAACCCTTGGTTTGGGAAGCTCCCAGAATATTGAAGTAAACATGAAACTCCAAGGTGAAAGGTGGAAGTAGTCTTCTTTTAAAGATATTCCTACACATAACTCTGGGAGTTGGTGATGGACAGGGAGGCCTGGCGTGCTGTGATTCGTGGGGTCGCAAAGAATCGGACACGACTGAGCAACTGAACTGTACTGAACACGTAATCAAGTGCTATGACTAACTTCCTGGAAATACTTACAAAATCTCTTTAGAGAGAAAGCCAGAGACATTTTGTGTCATTGTTTATTAGCCCTGAATGAAAATGCCCTTTTGCTCAGCCCCAGGTGAAGAATAAGTCCATAATGTACAAGAGACATCCCATCATTTCTTCAGTATGAAGATATTTCATTCATCAGTTAAATCTACCTCTCCTTGATGAGTATGTGTTACATGACAAGGGATCATTAATTATATTTGTTGAAAAAAACAAATGTCAAGGAATAAGTACTTTGATATTATTTGACTGTCTTGGGTATGTTCAGTTCAGTTCAGTCACTCAGTCGTGTCCGACTCTCTGTGACCCATGGACTGCAGCATGCCAGGCCTCCCTGTCCATCACCAACTCCCAGAGTTAACATAGACTCATGCCCATCAAGTCGGTGATGCCATCCAACCGTCTCATCCTCTGTTGTCCTCTTCTCCTCCCGCCTTCAATCTTTCCCAGCATCAGGGTCTTTTCAAATGTGTCAGCTCTTCACATGAGGTGGTCAAAGTACTGGAGTTTCAGCTTCAGCATCAGTCCTTCCAAAGAATATTCAGGACTGATTTCCTTCACGATGGACTGGTTGGATCTCCTTGCAGTCAAAGGGACTCTCAAGAGTCTTCTCCAACTCCACAGTTCAAAAGCATCAATTCTTCCGCACTCAGCTTTCTTTATAGTCTAACTCTCATATCCATACATGCCATGCATGGGTATGCTAAACTGGAAATGCCATTTTTGGTGCTTCTAATATCTCACTTGCATTAGGAAAATCAGTGTAGCATATGGAAGAGGGCTGACAGGTATTTAAAGGCACAAGTGCAATTCTGGTTCAACCAATAATTTGTCTGAGCCTCAGATTTTCCCTATAAGTTTTCTTCCCAATAATGCAGAAAGTTTAGGTAAGAGATTTCTAAGCTTCCTTGTAGCTCCAAACACCTACCATGTATTTCAGGGTCTGCAATAGAAGACTAACAGTTTGATCTATTCTGATAGCAATTTCCAAGTGTTTGCTCTTTGAAAAAATGGCTGTTCAACCCCAATAAACATACTTTCTTAGTCTGGTCCATAGTGATCCTTGATAACTCAATCACACCTGCAGATAATCACTTCTACTTAGCTTAAGAAAGTACACTGGTGTTGGCCTCATGCTTGAAACATGGCTCAGTAGTGTTGTCCTAACACAGTGTCATTATTGAATTTATTTGTCTTACTCTAAGAGGGATAGTTCTGGAAATGACTTGTCTGGGAAGAAGTAAGAGCAGCCCAAGAATTAAGTGACCATGAGCTATGTGATCTCAAGCATGCTTATTCTACAAGGTGGCTTAGCTTAAAACAAACAAAGTGAGCTTTTGTCTCTGTGATGCATGGTTGACTTCTTTTCTTTCTATACTTGAGAACACTCACCTGATCCTTAGGAGGTGGGGAGACAGATAAAGCCATAAACTTGCCAGATCAAAGGCCATTGTCAAATAAACAGAATTGTCATTAAATGTTAAGGAATATGTGCTTTTTTGCTGCCTAGAAATAGGAGCTATGAAGCATACAGGACGTGGAAATGCCAGGTGTGATGCTTCTAATTCCTGATTCCGTTAGAAAAATCATTGTGAGATAGATGACAGCTGAATTGGTATTAGAAGCAATGAGTTCAAGTCTGGCTTCTCTGCTGATGTCAACAAAACATCTTAAATTATGTGGGGCGGGGGGCATCTCAATTTCAATACCAGTGTGAAAGTGGAATAAGAAGCAAAGTATTTTGTGGAATACTCCTACTGTGTGGCAGGCATTTCATCATAATTTAATCCCCTTTGCAAACAATCATGAAGGTATTATTGACTCCACACTTATTCATAAGAAAACTAGGACTGGGAGGGATTTAATAACTTCTCCAAGTTACTACTAGTAGAATAGAGATGAATTCTGGTCTTTCTGACCAATGGCTCTTTCTATAGCAGTACACTACCTTTTTAATTTAAGAAGAAAATTTTCTTTTAAAAAGTAAAAATTTCCAGTCTCAGAATAAAGGCAGAAACAGAAATTAAAATGATGATATTACACCTATGATCTTGAGATATTTTTGTCAAGAAGGAAGTTTTCGGGGGAAGGTAAAGAAGGAGTTATATGGTAGTGGTGGTTTAGTGGTTAAGTTGTGTCTGACTCTTGTGACCCCATGGACTGTAACCCGCCAGTCTCCTCTGTCCTTGGGATTTCTCAGGCAAGAATACCAGAGTGGGTTGCTGTTTCTTTCTTCATGGGATCTTCCTGACCCAGGAATCAAACCTGCATCTTCTGCATTGCAGGTGGTCTCCTGCATTGCAGTTGAATTCTCCACCACTGAGCCACCAAATACAAAGGAGTTAAATGAATGTGAAAACTTTTATGGTTAAATCTGAAGATGTATTTAAAGTACAATGTTTTCCTCCTTATAAAGAAATAGTTGTTTATTATTTAAAAAAAAAAAAACTTAGGGGAAAATAAGCAAAAAAATAATAATAAGGCACTCCCAATATATCAATATTTTGATATTTCTACTCATAAAGTAACTAAATTTTTTCTAACCCTCAGTATGTCTTTTCACTATGAGATCTCATTTATTTGGACTTCATTAATTCAAAATTACTAATAAACTAGAGGTAGGCTAGATTAAATCTGGCATGTAACAGTAATTGAATAAATATTTGAATGAGTGAATGGCTGAAAAAATCATCATATGATTTGTCAAAAATGGGGAATTTACAAGTTTTTAGGTGATATTCAACTGTAAGTTGAACACCCATTAATTCAAGGTCTATTCCAAGTCATAGAATACATAAAAATAAGGTTAAAGACAAGGTTCCTAATTTCAAAGTACTTGAAGTTAAAAAGCCCTTCTAGGAAGCAGAATATAAAATACACTACAAACAGGATTCAAACTAGTACAGCCACCATGGAAAACAGTGTGGAGACTCCTTAAAAAACTGGAAGTAGAACTGCCCTACGACCCAGCAATCCCACTGCTGGGCACACACACCGAGGAAACCAGAATTGAAAGAGACACTTGTACCCCAGTGTTCATCGCAGTACTGTTTATAATAGCCAGGACATGGAAGCAACCTAGATGTCCATCAGCAGATGAATGGATAAGAAAGCTGTGGTACATATACACAATGGAGTATTACTCAGCCATTAAAAAGAATACATTTGAATCAGTTCTAATGAGGTGAATGAAACTGGAGCCTATTATACAGAGTGAAGTAAGTCAGAAAGAAAAATACCAATACAGTATATTAATACATATACATGGAATTTAGAAAGATGGTAATGATGACCCTATATGCGAGACAGCAAAAGAGACACAAATATAAAGAACACATTTATGGACTCTGCGGGAGAAGGCAAGGGTGGGATGATTTGAGAGAATAGCATTGAAACATGTATAATTACCATATGTGAAACAGATCACCAGTCCAGGTTTGATGCATGAGAAAGGGCACTCAGGGCCAGTGCACTGGGATGACCCTGAGGGATGGGTTGGGGAGGGAGGTGGGAGGGGGTTCAGGATGTGGAACACATGTACATCCATGGCTGATTCATGTCAATGTATGGCAAAAACCACCACAATATTGTAATTAGCCTCCAATTGAAATAAATAAATTTTTAAAAAAGAAGATTCAAATCATAATGAGGTTAAAAAAAGTAAACATCCTTAGGAATGCTTATACCACTCAATACTAATGAATATGAAAAAATTAAGCATTTAGATGGGAATTTAGTGAATATATTGTGATCAATCCTTTGATTTCACTACAAAGATCACATCATGTTAATTTGTTTGTTTAAAGATAGTTTTCTGACAATGAGAAACTAGGGATGACTTGCTGCAGCCTCTTTGAGTTCCTCTGTAGTAACACTCTCAGGCAAATTTGGTCACCCTGTTTTGACACTTTTCTCAGCTGTTAAATGAAGCATTTGTAGGACATAGGATGTTTCAAGAACATTAGCTTTAAAGCTGGAAGCCTTCTCTCTCTCCACTTCAGTTTTGCTGCTCATTGCATCATGAGGCTGCAGACACATAACTAAAATTTAAATAGTCTACACCAGATCACTGTTTCCCAAACTTCAGACATTTACGCATCATAATCACAGTTTTGCCAAATTCACATGTCACTCAAGCAACCACTCTGCACCCTCTGTGTATGTGATTCTCTCATGCATGCTGCATACTAAGTCGTTTCAGTGGTGGTTGACTCTTTGCGAACTTAGGAACTGCAGCCCACCAGGCTCCTCTATCCATGGGATTCTCCAGGCAATAATACTGGAGTGGGTTGCCCTGCCCTCCTCTAGGGGATCTTCCTGACCCAGGGATCAAACCGACATGTCTTACATGTCCTGCGCTGGCAGCTGGGTTCTTTACCACTAGTGCAGATGTGAGAGTTGGACCATAAAGAAGACTGAGTGCTGAATAATTGATGCTTTTGAACTGTGATGCTGGAGATGATTCTTGAGAGTCCCTTGAACAGCAAGGAGATCAAACCAGTCAATCCTAAAGGAAATCAACCCTGAATATTCATTGGAAGGACTGATGCTGAAGCTGAAGCTCCAGTACTTTGGCCACCTGATGTGAAAAGTCAAATCATTGGAAAAGACCCTGATGCTGAGAAAGATTGAAGGCAGGAAGAGAAGGGACAAAGAGGATGAGATGGTTGGTTGGTATTACCGATTCATTGGACATGAATCTGAGCAAACACCAGGAGACAGTGAATGACAGGGAAGCCTGGCATGCTACAGTCCATGGGGTGGCAAAGAGTCGGACACAACTGAGTAACTGAACACCACCACCACCACCTGGGAAGGCCAGTTCTCTCATAGTATAAGCTAATATACTATGTGCAATCACTGATTTGATGCTTTAGTTGTATTTCCCAATATGTGTTAAGATATATTGTATGCACAATCATTAAACTGGAGTGTGATTACTATAATCACTCTGCTTATTACCATAGATTTACATGGTCATGCTTCAGATACAGAGGGGTAGCTGAAACAGAGCCACTTCAGGAACAAAAGTCTGTGCCTACTGCTGCTGCTGCTGCTAAGTCGCTTCAGTCGTGTCCGACTCTGTGAGACCCCATAGACGGCAGCCCACCAGGCTCCCCCGTCCCTGGGATTCTCCAGGCAAGAACACTGGAGTGGGTTGCCATGTCCTTCTCCAATGCATGAAAGGGAAAAGTGAAAGTAAAGTCACTCAGTCGTGTCCGACTCTTCGTGACCCCATGGACTGCAGCCTACCAGGCTCCTCCGTCCAAGGGATTTTCCAGGCAAGAGTACTGGAGTGGGTTGCCATTGCCTTCTCTAGAAAATCATTATTAGTGATGAATACTAGAAAACATCTAAGACTTCAATATTTTGTCATTATTGCTTTTAGTATCATGGAAGAAAACATACCAGACACCAGATATATAAATACAATCTACGTCCCATCTATCAGCTCTCTATCGATCTGCTTCTTAATCCAATGTCTCTTTGTCCTCTTGCCATTTTCTTAGCACTCAAGGTATGTCTTGTCACTCCCCTGCTTAAAAATGTTGATAATGTCTCAGAATCTGCAGACAGTCTTCAAAGCCTTTCAAAGTTTGGCCTTTTGAACATACACCAATTTTTCACCCTTGCCTTCATTAAACCCCTTAGCGGAAATATTAGCTCAGGGTCCCCCAGATATATCCTGTCTTGCTGGTCCTTGCCCTTGTTCATGACATCCTCTGCCTACTTTACCATGTGAAATCCCATTTACACTTCAAGGAGTGACACTGTGGGCTGGTGTTTGGATCTCTGATAGGCTCTCTCTAGTCTGTGCACCCTTGCTTATATAGTTTTTATTCAGGCAAATATTTAATATAAAAGGATAGGTTGGGATGTTGAAAAAATAGTTTGTCCCATAGTTCTTTCACTTTATAGCATTGTGGCCATGAGAATGTCATGTACCCTCTCAGAAATATCCTTCCTAATTTGTAAAATGAAGCACAGTATTAAACTGGGTTTTACGTCTTCCATCAGGTGTCCCCCCACCTCCTTGACCCACCCCTGGACTGGACTACTTGCTATGAGGTCCCATAGCAACCAAAGTTAACTCTGTATATTCTAGTGATATTACCTGCTTTCTTGCTTGTTTCACTTACTAGACTGCGAGTTCTTTGAAGGCAAAGAAATATACCATTTTTGTCATCGTTCCTCTGGTGACTAGCTGTGTATATAGTCTTTAAAAATAGGTGTAGGTTGAATGAATGAATGAATTGGATTGTCTGTTATAAAGAGCCTAAATGATAAAAAAAAATGAGATAATGTACATATAGACTACTGCTAAAGGCATCTATCATACATTAGTTAAGAAAGCACTTTTGAAACATAAAATGTGGTAACTGTGAGATGGGGTAGTGGAAAGAAATAGAAACCAAGAATGAAAGCTTTCCCCAAAAGTTAACATTGAGTTATTAGTTTTTTATTAAATTATAATAACCTCAAGTCCCAATGACTCATGGAGAGAATCAAATAGGGTAATAAGTTGCATTTGAAAAAAAGAAAACAGTCTTCAACTATTCTTAACATGAAGCAAAGTGGTATATTTAATTAGTAGATCTGGAACCACTCATTTAGTGCCAAACCATGAGTACAAAGGATAACAGAACATAAAATGGCTGATGTAGCATCTTCTTTCTGAGGGAAAAAATGGCATACCAGTCTCTGCTGTGTTCTCTATCCTCTGTTCACAGGCATCAGTAAACAGATACACGTTAAACAGATATCCGTTATCATTTATTGATCATGACTGACAGTAGAATTTAAAAAGTAACATTCTGTATGTGTGTGTGCTTGTGTGTGTGAGCATCCATTAGTGTATACATGCTGCTCAACACACATTTACCCTTCCAGTATTCAGAAAAAAATATCCTAATTTTCTCCAGGAGATCACGGCAAGCCCACTCCAATCTCAGTTGTTCTGGATGGAATCCACATTTTGCTGAAAATTACACCACGGAACTTAAATTTAAGCCAATTAGTATATACTTCCTTCTAGCTTCATAGATTGAAAGTACAACCCAATTAAAACCAATGATAAGAAGTGAAGGGTTTTGTTTTGTTTTTTTTTTTTTTTGAGAATCCTGGATGTGAGCCTAGAAGTTACTGGAATTCATTTTATATCTATAAGGAAAGAGATCTGAAAAATATATAACATGTAGAGGGAAGGGAAGGTGAGAACTGAAGAGAAAAAAGTTGGGAATCTGATTTTGATGACACTACAGAACATTTATAACCAGCTATACCTGAGCTAACCACTTACAGCCAGGTATACCTGAGCTATGTGTGTTTAGAATTTTCAGTTAAATATGTGTTGATTAAGACAATTTGCATCAATTTTTAATTGCGTACAACCAAAAAGAGGCAATGAAGAATAGTCTTTCTCCTCAAGAGCTTACAGATTAGAAGGGAATCAGATTTCAATGATCTGTAAACAGATTATTGCAACTCATGAGGGCATCAGGTTCGAGAAATGACTAGAATAAATTTTTGGAAAGGAAGACACATACATACACGTGACTTGGGCAGAGTCATAGAAGATGACATGAGAGAAAAACTGTTCAGCTTGTCTTTGAGAGAAAGGGTGGGCTGTTGAGTCAAATAAGAGGGGGGAAATTATTTCACACAGAGGGACAAGTGTGCATGAAGATGTAAAGGGGCATACTTCAGTATGGGTGGATGGTGAACTGGTTTTGAAGTAGAGGTTGAATAAATAGTTGGTGCCAGATTGTCAAAGCCTTGAATGGCATGGTCAGGGGCCTGGATATTGAGTGTAAGCAGGAACCCTAAAGAATTTTGAAGGCTGGAATTACATGATTCCCCCTCTCCTTTGTTCACTTTGAATAAGATGGATTTGGAGGCAGGGGGTGAAATTAGGACATCTTTTATTAACCTAAGGAAGAGATGATGTACGGTTATAATAGTGAAAGTAGGAGGAAACTCTAAGAATCATGATCATTTCATGAATTTTAACTTTCTAGCCTAAAGTTATTCACCTATTTTGTACTAGCTGGATACTCTTAAGAGGTAGCAACGTGTATGGCTAAGATTGTGGAACCAGAATTCAGGTTTGTACAAAGCTCTGTCACATACTAGCTGAGCGGTCTTCAGAAATTACTTCAACTTTGTGTACCACTATTCCTATCTGAAAAATGGAGATGATCACAGTACCCACCTATGGTGTTGCCGTGATAAAATAAATGAATACAAGTGGAGGGTTTAGAACAATGCCTAGCACATGGAATGCATTCAACAAATATGAGACGAGATTATTTTACTCTGCCTTCATTATTTCTGTTTACTCCAGATAAATTTCATTAATCACCACTACTCTTTGATTTTTACCAGTGGAGAAATTGAGGCTCAGAGAAGTTATTGATTAGCTAGACATACAAACTAAGTTAGTTGCAGAGCTAAGATGTGAATCAGCCATTTGTTTGGCTCTAAAGCCAGTATTTCAACCTTTGACATATTATATTCTTTCCTCTGTCTTGAGTCATGATTTTCCTGTGACTCCCGAAGAATTTGCTGCACTTTACTTAAAATGACTGCATTCTTCATAAAGCCACTCTCTGGCAGCCCATAGTTTGCTCATCTTTTTGCCATAATTCTGTTGGAGACCTAGAATAGCATGTTTGAAGGCTAAGAGTCTTCAGTTTATTTATAAGAAAGTGGTTCCAAAGAATTTTCACTGAGAACCAGAGCTGGCAAAAGCTGTTCAAATGCTGGGGATTTGTGATTAAGGGTCGTATCTTGGTAGAGCTGGTGGTTTTACTGTTGCTTTTGGTGGTGGTGTTGTGGTTGATTGTGGTGCTTTGGTTACTAATCAGTTTTTAATTGCTCCCTTCTCTTTATTGACCAGAGTATAAAGTGAAAAATAGTGATGGGAGCTGGGGTTAGGGGAGTGGTTTGGGCAAAATCAGAGGACCAAATGAGATTGGTGAGTCTGTACTTTGTCCTACCTGCTCTAGAATACTACCAGAAGTTCAAGGCACTATTGAGGATACCAGATGAGAAGGTAATGGCAGTGAAGGCTTGGGGCTACTGGAGGGCACATATATCCCCATCAGAGTCTTAATTGCTTCATCAGTTCAGTTGCTCAGTCATGTCTGACTCTTCGTGACCCCATGGACTGCAACACACCAGGCTTCCCTGTCCATCACCAACTCCTGGAGCTTGCCCAAACTCATGTCTATTGAGTCAGTGATGGCATCCAAACATCTCATCCTGTCATCCCCTTCTCCTCCTGCCTTCAGTCTTTCCAAGCATCAGGATCTTTTCCAATGAGTAGGCTCTTCTCATCAGGTGGCCAAAGTATCAGAGCTTCAGCATCCTTCCTATGACTATTTAGGACTGATTTCCTTTAGGATAGACTGGTTTGACCTCCTTGGAGTCCAAGGGACCCTCAAGAGTCTTCTCCAACACCACAGTTCAAAAGCATCAATTCTTTGGCACTCAGCTTTCTTTATGGTCCAACTCTCACATCCATACATGACTACTGGAAAAACGATAGATTTGACTAGATGGATCTTTGCCAGCAAAGTAATGTCTCTGCTTTAATATGCTGTCTAGGTTGGTCATAGATTTTCTTCCAAGGAGAAAATGTGTTTTAATTTTAAGGCTTTTCAGTCACCCTCTGGACTTTGGACCCCAAGAAAATGAAGTCTGTCACTGTTTCCATTGTTTCCCCATCTACTTGCCATGAAGAGATGGGACTGCGTGGGCTCTATTTGCCATGAATAGAAAAGTGATGGGATCTATTTGGCCTGAAGTGATGAGACCTTAATATTAAATTATGAAAGGTTAATGTTTATATGCTTCCATATCCCCTCACGTATAACTTTGGCCAGTTTGCTGCTAAGTCACTTCAGTCGTGTCTGACTCTGTGCAACCCCATAGGTGGCAGACCACCAGGCTCTGCCGTCCCTGGGATTCTCCAGGCAAGAACACTGGAGTGGGTTGCCATTTCCTTCTCCAATGCATGAAAGTGAAAAGTCAAAGTGAAGTCATTCAGTTGTGTCTGACTCTTCGCGACCCCATGGACTGCAGCCTACCAGGCTCCTCCGTCCATGGGATTTTCCAGGCAAGAGTACTGGGGTGGAGTGCCATTGGCCAGTTTAGGCCCCTAATAAATATTTGTTGACTAAAATAAAAAAGAATAAGCAAAGACAATGATTACAGAGTTTCAATTTGAGGTGATAAAAGCTTTTAGAAACAAGTTGATGGTTGCACACCAGTGTGAAGAAAGTAAAGACACTGAACTATACACTTGAAAATGTTTAAGTGGCAACATATATATATACACACACATAGAAACATACATACAGATAGTTTTTTTTTACAACAATAAAATAATAAGCAAAGAGCAAGCAAGTGAATGAGTTAATGCATGCATAGATAAGTGGGATGGATGGGGGAACAGATGAACACATTTGCAAAAGAACAAGTGAACAAATGATTGAATTTTCCATGTGTTTTCAAGGATTAAGTTGTTTCCATAGAATGCCAGGTGCAAGTACTGGTCTCACACAGCATGGGACTCTGGCATGCTAAAAGGAAAAGAATAAACGACATTGTTTTATTTAGAGGAACAGCTGTTGATCATGAGCTGTAAATTTTTTCCTAATGTAATGGCCATTGAGAGAAAGCTCTAATACGTCACAGAATTGAGTGGTGCCAGAAATGGCTGTAACCCTCTTCGGGCCTCATGTGGTTGGTCTGCCAAAACAACGATGCTTAAGTGTTCAGAGGACTATCCCATCTACTCTTTTATTGGAAACTGCAGTAGTCTGGACCATATGGGCTGAAAAAGAGAAACCTCTCTAAATAATCTTTTATTTTAAGAAAAAGGTTTTCCCCAATAAAAACACAAAAGGCAAGGTCATACACTGAAAATATTATGATGAATTACAACTTTCTCTCATAATGATAAAAAAATTAAGTCAATTTAGATACATGCTGCAGTCTCACTTCATTGTCGTGAGATTACACGAAACAATAAGCTCTTGGTAAGAGGGTTTGGTATTTTACATTTGTCATAAACACTCAGGTCACCAGCAACAGCTGAGGGGTGGTCAAGTTTCCATGTAAGACTGTTGAGAGGAAAGAGTTAATGATTCTCTTTGGCATCTTATAAACCTTGTACCCTGAATGAACTCTAATCTGCAAAATTTTCATTAGCGATTTTTCTTTAAATTACAAAGACTGTGAGAGGTAGCAAGATATATTGGAAAGAAAATGAAATTTGGAGTTATATAAATTCAACCAAAGGCTAGGGCAGTTTTGTGCTGTCAAATTTCTAAGGTTTTGAAGACTTGTTTGGGTTGAAAACACAATCCCTACCTTTTAGAGAGAGTATGTCCTAACCACTGAATATATTACTTAGTGCAGAATAGACATAATAAATATCCTTTGATGTTAATTTAAGAACAACATTGGTCTAGAATTTTAAAAATTAAATTTTAGTGAAATTTTTTTAATTTTCATTGATTTACACGAGACGCTGAGAAATTCACTTTCTCTCTTTAGGTCTTCCTCTTGTTTACGTGAATGAATGGGACTTGATGAGTTTTAAAATCCTCCTTTGCTTTGACATTTTAAAGGCTCTAGAGAAGAAATTTATGGTTATGAGGGGGGAAAAGTGGTATGGAGGGATAGATTTGGAGTTTGGGACTGACATGTTCACACTACTCTATTCAAAATAGATAACCCACAAGGATGTACTATATAGCACAGGGAACACTGTTCAGTATTCTGTAATAACCTAAATGGAAAAAGAATTTGAAAAAGAACAGGTATATATAGGAATGAATCACTTTGCTATACACCTAAAACCAATACAACATTGTTAATCACTATGCTCCAATATAAAAAAAAAAATTTTTTTTAATTAAAAGTCTATCTTTAGTCAAGGTCAGGGATTCAGAGTGACCTTTCAGTTTCCTGGGTTTGGTAGTTGACTGGGGTCTTACTACACCAACAAGGAAAGGGGCATTAATAGCTTTATATAGAAACCAAAATCTCCTCAATATACACCAAAAGCCTATTCCAGGGAAAGTAAGTTTCTTTGGTATTTTCTGTCCTTAAATCCAATTCACAAGCAATTTATGAGTGACTGGACTGATATCCTTCCTGGATGTCATTCACAGGACTCTTCAGACGGAATGGAAACCCTTCCAGGTTGGGTTTGGGAGTCATAAGTAATCAGAGAGGCCATGATATCCCACAGACACTGAGCACGTAGAGTTAACGGTAGGGCAACCACCTCATCCACACAGCCTGACAAATATCTGAGTCATCCTGACCCCATCTCTTTACTCCAGATCAGTTAATTCAATCATTCCACAAATCCTGTCGGATCTAACTTCTTGAGGTCATTGGAATCTATTCAATTCTCTCAAATCCCCATTATCTAATTCCAAGTCTTGGACTACTTCAACAGGTTCTAACTGAACTTGAAGCCTTTAATTTTAATCCTCAGCAAGCCATTTTCCAAGCTGTTGCACTCCACCTTCAGTGGTCCCAATTATCCTTGAGGCACAATTCAAGCTCCTTTACTGAAGGTGATGATGAGGTTCCATATTTTCAGGCCTAGCTTTCTTCTTGGAGAAGGCAATGGCATCCCACTCCAGTACTATTGCCTGGAAAATCCCATGGACAGAGATACCTGGTAGGCTGTAGTCCATGGGGTTGCTAAGAGTCGGACACAACTGAGCGACTTCACTTTGACTTTTCACTTTCATGCACTGGAGAAGGAAATGGCCACCCACTCCAGTGTTCTTGCCTAGAGAATCCCAGGGATGGGGGAGCCTGGTGGGCTGCCATCTATGGGGTCACACAGAGTTGGACACGACTGAAGCATCTTAGCAGCAGCAGCAGCAGCAGCTTTCTTCTTATGCCACATCCTCAACCACTCATCCTTCCCCATGCTTATCTCCATCCATCCCACACTACAAGCTTGCCCTTCAACCTGTCATAATTTAACTTAATTCGGGTCTTCATATATCTACTGTCCCTGGGATGGAATACTGTTCCCCCTCTTCTGTTTGTACTCCTCACCTCCCAATTTCTCCCACAATGATTCCTCCTGACTTTTCTGACCTCAGTTTAGGCATTGCAATCTCCAAGAACTCATTTCTTTTCCCATGTCATCCTCTTCCACCCCAGACTCGATGACAAGATGCTAATGTCCTTGTGTCACCTCCATAGTCAGTTCCCCTTTCATCGTACTTTATTGTCATAGTTTAATTGCCTGTCTCCACTTCCTGAAGTGTAAGTTCAGTGAAGGCAGAGGTTCTGATGATATTCATTATAGAGTTTTCTAGGCATAAAGCATAATAAACAAAGCATATTTATTTAAGTATTTAAATAAAGTACCTGAATGAATACATGAATAAATGATAGGATTGAGGCTTGTCTCTAGCACTTACTATTTCTTTGGCCTTGGGAAAATCAATGAATTGTGTTCCCTTACTCTTCTCAACAGAAAAATGAATATGAATTCTCTGACTTCTTTGATCTTTGATTGAGAGGATTTTGTGAGATCACCTATGAGAAGTATGAAAAGTAATGTGATATTGACAAGTGGGGATTGATTCTTACTTATTTGCTTTCTTCTATGAGACATATCAGTTTTAGTACCAGGAGAAATAGGAAGGTAGAGGCTCTAAATTCTTTACAATCTAGTTTGAAGGGAATGGTAATCTTGCTGACTGTTAATCAAACAGTTTCCCTGAATTTGACTTTGATTTCTGTCAGTCCTCTTGGATTGTGTCTTGCAAGAAGAGCCATTTATTTTTGAAAACAAGTTGTGCCCTGTGTTCTGTTACTACTTAACTCACCAGTACCACCTGCTCTGCCTTTATGCCCAATTTGACTCAGGCAGAAAAGGATTCTTTTGGTTTGTGCATCCTGAAGAAGGTGGGATCCAAGATAAGTCAGGAGGTTGGAGGAAATCTGTGGACAGTTGATTGAGGGATTGTTGTCCCAGGTCCCATTTTGACAGGTCAGTATAAGGATGAGAGTTGATCTGGAGCCAAGAATGAGTCCAGCTTTCATACTCTGGACTCTGTGCTGCCCAGAGTGGCATGCCACCTTAGGGAAACAGGCTGAGGAAATGATGACTTTGTTTGGCTGTTCAAGGAGTCTCCCAGATTTCAAAGAAAAAGCATGATGCCTCATATCACAACTGTTACACCCTTTGGGACTGGGCAGGTGTGTCAAATTGGGCACATCTGTCTCTGGGTATTTGTTGATCCGAAATGTACATTTAGAATCTTTGGTATGAAAGAGAGAGAGACTGAGTTTGTCCTGGATGTGTGTACCGAGTTTGTAAGTCTGTACAGTGATGATGTAGAAGGACAGGCGTAGACAGTAAGAATACAGGCACGAAAATATAAACCAACAGGCAGGGTGCCCTCCAAACATCCCTAAACCAGACTCTGGAACAAGCACTCTTCTTTAGTTGCCGAAAAAGGATTTATTTCTTGGAAACTGCAATGCAATAAAAGCCGACCCTCAATTTCCTATAATAACAACAAGCTTCAAGTTTGGCATCCATATCACTGGGGACAAATTGTGCCAAGCAATCAAAGAAGTTAGAACCAGCACCCACAGAGGCTGTTCTCAATTCAGCAAAAGATGTTCTTCTAAAGTGACTGAGGTCTTAGTTCTTCCATCCTGCCCACCCACTGAGCTGCCTTTCATTTTCATACCAGCTCCTTCCACAATCCCTGTCTCTTTCTGCTGGGGCCAGGGAAAAGGTGACTTTCCCTATAGACTCCCCAGGACATCAGCTCCTCCGCCAGGTCAATTTTCACATTTATTGAGGATATGCCTTGAGCCAAAAATGAGCCATGCCTTTCTGGTATGGTGTGGGGCAATCTGATCCTGCCAACATTATTAGTAATTGACATGTGGGAGCATGGAGTGGGGGACGTCTGAATGAGGGCACATCTCTCCTCTCTTGGGGATAGCTTAACTTTCTTTCAGCAGAGAAATGTTTTATGATCAATTTAGGAAATGTTTTTGTTTTTCCCCCTATGCTATGCTATGCTAAGTCATTCAGTCGTGTCCAACTCTGTGTGACCCCATAGATGGTAGCCCACCAGGCTCCCCCATCCCTGGGATTCTCCAGACAAGAACACTGGAGTGGGTTTCCATTTCCTTCTCCAATGCATGAAAGTGAAAAGGGAAAGTGAAGTCGCTCAGTCGTGTCCGACTCTTAGCGACCCCATGGACTGCAGCCCACCAGGCTCCTCTGTCCATGGTATTTTCCAGACAAGAGTACTGGAGTGGGGGTGCCATTGCCTTCTCCGTTTCCCCCTAAAGAAGCTGCTGCTGCTAAGTAACTTCAGTCGTGTCCAATTCCGTGTGACCCCATAGACGTCAGCCCACCAGGCTCTCCCGCCCCTGGGATTCTCCAGGCAAGAACACTGGAGTGGGTTGCCATTTCCTTCTCCAATGCAGGAAAGTGAAAAGTGAAAGTGAAGTCGCTCAGTCGTGTCTCTTGGCGACCCCATGGACTGCAGCCTACCAGGCTCCTCCATCCATGGGATTCTCCAGGCAAGAGTACTGGAGTGGGGTGCCATTGCCTTCTCCCTAAAGAAGCTAAAGTTTATCAACTCTTTTCCAATTTTCCCAGGTGTTATGTAGCATGTGGAGGGGGGAGGGGCAGAGGGGACAGGGTAGCCACAGAAGAGAACAGTGGCTAAATCTCAGCCTCTGTACACTGGTGCCAAATCTAATACCAGAGACAGAGCTTTGGGTAAAGTAGAAAAGAATTGCTTTACTGCTTTGCCAGGCAAAGGGGGTCCCAGCAGACTCTTGCCCTCACAAACTATGTGTTGCAACCCAGGAGGATTTGATGAAGGGTTTCACAGCAATCAGTTCAAGGATGTGGTTGCCGATAAGCTTAGGGTGTGTGAAGGGCCTGTACTCTTTTAATATGTTGTGTTGTGTGGGTGCTCAGTCATGTCTGACTCTTTGCGATCCCACGGACAGTGGCCTGGCAGGCTCCTCTGTCTATGAAATTTTTCCAGGCAAGAATACTGGAGGAAATCCTCCAAGGGGTCTTCCCAACCTAGGAACTGAACCCATGTCTCCTGTGTCTCCTGGATTGGCTGGCGACTTCTTTACCACTAGCGCCACATGGTCTCAGGTAACCTTGAGGAGCTTCTCTGGTTCCTCTAGTCTCGCCTCAGGTGGTCTTTTCTGATAGGGAGAATACTGACATCTTCTGTTTGTTGAGTTTTATTTCTATAAAAGGATTTAAAGGTATTGTTACAGGTGTCCCTTGAGGTCAAACCAGACTCTGCACCAAGGCTGTACTATTGTTTCTTGACTGCTCATCCCTAGAATCTGCATCCCTCCTCTTCCTGGATTAACAATTGAAATCTGCCCTTTGGAACTCAGGGAAGGTCACGAAGCCTGACTAGAAAGGCTTCCCAAGCCCAGGAGCCTCTATACCATCCTGCTCAATTTCAAGAGTAGTTTATAGCTATGAATGCGGAAATGCCAATGACATCAGTCAACAATTTATAGAAAGGATGCTGCTGCTGCTAAGTCACTTCAGTCACGTCCGACTCTGTGCGACCCCACAGACGGCAGCCCACCAGGCTCTCCCATCCCTGGGATTCTCCAGGCAAGAATACTGGAGTAGGTTGCCATTTCCTTCTCCAATGCATGAAAGTGAAAAGTCAAAGTGAAGTCTCTCAGTTGTGTCTGACTCTTAGCAACCTCATGGACCACAGCCTACCAGGCTCCTCTGTCCATGGGATTCTCCAGGCAAGACTACTGGAGTGGGGTGCCATTGCCTTCTATAGAAAGGATAGAAAGCATCAATTAACTTGCCAAATCAATTGATAGTGGATGATTAAAGGACTTTTTAATATAATTGACTTTCTATGTTTTCCATACAATGAACTTCAGGAAGATATGTTGCATTAATCCTCAATTATCACATCAGATCAGATCAGATCAGTCGCTCAGTCGTGTCCGACTCTTTGCGACCGCATGAATCGCAGCACACCAGGCCTCCCTGTCCATCACCAACTCCCGGAGTTCACTCAGACTCACGTCCATTGAGTCAGTGATGCCATCCAGCCATCTCATCCTCTGTCGTCCCCTTCTCCTCCTGCCCCCAATCCCTCCCAGCATCAGAGACTTTTCCAATGAGTCAACTCTTCGCATGAGGTGGCCAAAGTACTGGAGTTTCAGCTTTAGCGTCATTTCTTCCAAAGAAATCGGAGGGCTGATCTCCTTCAGAATGGACTGGTATGTGTGTTATATTAAACCTTCTATTTAAATAGATTCTGAATATTAGAATATGGCTGTTATGAGCCTTAAAACTGAAAAGGACCTAAAAAATCCCAATGGTTTGCATCTTGTGGTTACCACTATTGAACAGTTTTATTTACCTCACAATACAGAATTGTTCCATTAAAAAAAAAAAAAAAAACTGTAATGACCAACCTCCATTTATTAAAACTAACGTATTATTTTTCCTTTTACATTATTCAAAACATGCATGATGACATCAATATTTTTTAAAACAGTAAACAATGATCCCGTTACTTTCCCTATGTCCTATAAAATATTGAAATACAGCTTTTGGATCCTCCACCTTACTAACTACAAAGAACACTTTAAGTCAAGAAGTACTAAATTGAGAACCATTAATCTAGCACAGTGTCCTCAATTCACAGTCATGAAAATTGTAAGAAATTTGACTTTTTCCTTAACCCAAAAAGGAAAGTTATACCCCCAAATTCATACCTTCTTTAACAAAAATCAAACAAACAAATACGTAGATGCATTTCTTCCAATACTGACAATGAAGGGGGAATTGCCACTTGTGGCGAATCACTCAGATATCAGAATCTCAGCAGGAGAGCATAGCTTGGTTTCTGCCTGTGTAAGTTCAGTTCTTATTGCCAAGAAGTTGACTTGGTGGCCACTTGACAGTAATTCTCAAGTCTTATGATGTAGAGTCTTAATTTCTGAATAAATGCCAATCTTGAGTTTCCAAGATTTAATTACAATTTCTAGGTTTTAATATTAAAGACTCTGAAGGTTTGTTGGGCTTCAAATGCTCTTAAAACTTTTGATGAGTTAAGTGTAAACGAATAAAAAACATATGCGTTAACTTTCCCTTAGAATACATGTGGGTTTAAAAATTAAGGGGAAAAGGACTTGGCAAACTTTGGCTTTGAGACCTGCCAAACCCAAGGCATTTGAAAAAAAAATAGCTCAAATTTGGAGAATCCCAAAGTCTGGTAAAATTTGTCTTTTCTTTAAAGAGCAAATAAGAGTGAAAATAACTTTTTTAAATAAAATATTTTAGCAGGAATGTCTATGTTTAAACAATGAATGTGTATAAATATCTTGCTATTTTTGATTGCATACTCAAACACACATACACAAATGCATACACAGGTACACATACAAATATATTTTGGTTTGCCTAAGTTCAAATTTCAGTGAATATCAGCCTTACCTTGTTCATTTTAACATTAGCAATACAAACAAAAAACCCACAAATACTCAAACACATCTCAGCATGATATTTGATATGGTGGGCTATTCAAATACTGACAAATCTTATTAAGTTATTATTTCTAATGATTTCCTATTATGGACCCCAAATACATGAACCCTGAGCTTTCTATGCTTTCCTTTCCCCAGACAGATCTACTTTTCGAAGCTTTATTTCCCAGTTCCTCATTACACTAATTCTCCAGCAATGCGACATTATTTCTCATCACATTACTTGAAAACACCTATCATTTCCACTTTCCTCATTGGTCCTTTCTGTCAGGAATGTCACTTCATCTCCACCTTCAAAAGTCTGGATCATTAAAAGTGAATACTCAAATAGTAATTCTTCACAAGCTATCTCATTACTTGTGTGGACTTGGCAAATCTCACCAGATTAGGCACCTTTAAAAACATTTTCCAAGTCTCCATCTTGCTCACAATCATAGTTCAGATCTATCGGCATTACAGAAGTGAAGGGATAAAGGATACGTATTGCCAACAGTTTCTCCACTCTTACTGGTTCCAACTGATTTAACAAATGGACCTGAGGACCCAGCTACAAATCAAATACAGCATTAACTTCACCACTGCTAAATCTGGACTGATGAAAAGCGAATTGCTTGTTCTGCTTCTAAACATGATTTTTAAAGAATCCAATAACATGTGGCAAAGGAATATGAGTCAAGACCCTCATGATCACAGGATCAAACCCAACTTTCCTGTCCAATTCTGATGCAATAACCCCTCCCCCTGATAATGGATTACAATGGATGAGAGATGGAAATAGTGCCTTTCTGGATTTTCTCCAGTACTTGGAGGGAGTGGTGAACAGCCTTCCTTGACACAGGAAGATCAACAATTAAGTAGTCTTTTTCCAGCCAATATGGGGCTACCATAATGAGGATCCACCTTCCTTCTAGCTCTATGGTTTTCGCTTTTCTTACACATGCTATGATCCAGCCATAACCTTGTGAGTCCTTAAATATATCACATTTTCACCTGTATTATTTTTAACAAATCTATACTTCAGAAAACGAAGATCATGGCATCCGGTCCCACCACTTCATGGGAAATAGATGGGGAAACAGTGGAAACAGTGTCAGACTTTATTTTTCTGGGCTCCAAAATCACTACAGATGGTGACTGCAGCCATGAAATTAAAAGACGCTTACTCCTTGGAAGAAAAGTTATGACCAACCTAGATAGCATATTGAAAAGCAGAGACATTACTTTGCCAAAAAAGGTTCATCTAGTCAAGGCTATGGTTTTTCCTGTGGTCATGTATGGACGTGAGATTTGCACTGTGAAGAAGGCTGAGCACCGAAGAATTGATGCTTTTGAACTGTGGTGTTGGAGAAGACTCTTGAGAGTCCCTTGGACTGCAAGGAGATCCAACCAGTCCATCCTAAAGGAGATCAGCCCTGGGATTTCTTTGGAAGGAATGATGCTAAAGCTGAAACTCCAGTACTTTGGCCACTTCATGCGAAGAGTTGACTCATTGGAAAAGACTCTGATGCTGGGAGGGATTGGGGGCAGGAGGAGAAGGGGACGACAGAGGGTGAGATGGCTGGATGGCATCACTGACTCGATGGACGTGAGTCTGAGTGAACTCTGGGAGTTGGTAATGGACAGGGAGGCCTGGCGTGTTGCGATTCATGGGGTTGCAAAGAGTCAGACACAACTGAGCGACTGATCTGATCTGATCTGATACTTTGAAAATGTTGTCCTCTCTGTTTTGAAAAGCTCCTCTTGTCCTCCTGGTACAACCATTCATACCTGGAAAACTTGGCTCAGAAAAATCTCTTCTGTAAACATTCACTGAGCCGCTTTGCAGTGTTGATTAATTTTTAATCTACTCTCTCAGTATCTTGACCATATCTTTGATGATGTATAATATACTGGCTTGTAATTTCAACTAAAATTTCTCTCCCAGAAGAATGTGCACTTCTTGAGGACAAGGACTGTATCTTATTTTATTTGTTCGTATCACCTAGGTTTGCTGTATGTAATCAATAATCAATATAGTTCAAGAAGAAGTAATTTTTATTTAAATATGGCTAGGTATATTCGATAGATTGGCTTCTCTGATCCAGTCTGAACTGAGAGTTTTTTTTAAAAATAAATAAATATTCATTTGGCTGCACTAGGTCTTAGTTTGAGCACGTGGAATCTTTGTTCTTCTTTGTAGCCTGTGACCAGGGATCGAACCCCAGCACCCCTGCTTTGGAAGCACAGAGTCTTAGCTATGGACCACCAGGGAAGTCCCTGTACTGAGGATTAAATGCAACTGACCCAGCAAGGGAATCGCTTTTTGCAGATTGTCATGTGGGGATGAAGAGGCCTGACAAGAAAAGGAATGTGATAGATAGAACATAGAGCCACTTCCTTCAGTAAACTTACAGTCTGGGGAATTCCCTGGCTGTCCAGTGGTTAGGACTCAGAGTTTTCACTACTGTGGCCTGGGTCTGATCCCTAGTCAGAGAACTAAGATCCCACAAGCTGTGCAGCATGGCCAAAAAGAAAAAAAAGGAAGAAACTGATAGTCTAATGTGGCCATTAAGTTTAATATTCAGATCTATGATACATAATCAAAAAACTGTAGTGCTTACCCTGCACCTCAATAAAATTTATTTTGGTAATAAAGGACTTCTCCATCACTAATTGTTTTACCCACTGAATACTAAAAGATGTAAATATCAATCAAAGTTATAGCCTTCCCCTTTCTCATCCCTGCAGGCCTGCTGCAGTCTAGCTTTCTGGAGGCCACATGGTTAATTTGATCTCTGTTTTTGTATGTTGCTTTTTGTGAATCTGGGATTCTGACTCTCTAGGACTGGAGAGAGGCTTGGACAGAAAGAAAGCAAGCACAAAAATTCTTATGTAATTAACATTGGCATGAACTAGTGGCACAGCTTCTGGAGTTTGTTGGTGTTTACACTTGACTCTTTTACCAGGGGATTGGTTCATTATTTGGAGATACCATGTCTATCACTTTGATTTCCTACTTGCAGCTTTCTTGATGACAATGATACACTTAGCCTAGCTGGTTGCATATATTCCCTTTGAACTCAGATTTTGTTAGACCATCTACACTTTTCCCTCTTTCACAGGTAATGGAAATGAGGTCTTAAGTACAGTGCTTCAATAGTTCTAAAGCCATCTTGTTTTCAAATATAGGTCCATCACTTTTGTGACCTTGGACAGATTAATAAATCCTTCTAGGACTAAGGTTCTTTATCTGTAAAAAATGGAGATAATTATAGTATTAGCAAAAGATTGGCTGTAAAGATTCAAATAATGCATGCCAAGCACATTGTAAATATTCAGAAGTGATCTGTAATTATATGTCATTTTTCTTTTTAAAAGTTTACTGTTTCTAAATGGAGCACTTGTTTTATATCTAAAAACAGAAAGCATTTGGATAAGGAAAGACTTTCTAAAACGGTACAGAAGACCGTCTTAGGCCGTTTTGTTCACGTTGTAAAGCCTTGACTATGAAACAAGCTGTGAGTCATGTTGCCTCCTCATTCTTTTTAGCCAACAGCTCCCAGGGTGTTCATTCAGGTGTGGAGGCAGAAGGACAAGATGTCTGGTCTAATCACGGTATTCATTTAAAGCATCTTCCCACATCATACATAATTGCTAACTTCTCACCAGCCAAAGCAGGTCTGTGGTCCACGCCCAGCATCAATGGAATGGGCAAATACATTTTTACCAGCTCTGGTGGGAAGTGCTACAAAATCACATGTATAGTGGATGTATTGATGGATGTATTTTTTTTTTACCATAGGGAGGGGATAAGAACTGGGAGAAATAATACAATCTACCAGATCATCACTCCTCTATTTGTATTATAGTAAGATATCCTGCTCTCTTCAAAGAAACCTCTGAGGTCAAATATATCTTGTGAGCTGAGTGAGTGGCTAGCTGAGGGCTGACCAGGTCAGGTATGACCTTGAAACAACACAATATCCTGGTGTGTGTTGTCTTGTATGAACACATATTGGTTGTGAGATGACGGCAGAAGCCAGGAATTATGCTCGGGATGACTGAGTTCAATGTCCAGGTAATAATAATAAAACTAAATTATGGATCAAAGAGGCATAGAGAGGAACTAGTAATAAAGATGGGGAACCAAAAGTTCCAGGAATCCAGGAGCTAGGAGTGGTTTGGGTCCAATAAGAAGTAGCTAGGAATGAGTATCCTGGGTATTTCAAACACACAGAGGCCATTAATTTAGAGAAAATTGAGCATATTTATACATATAATAAAACTTACTATTTACTGAGCACCTCTTTCACCTCTGGCTCTGCACTAGTCACTTTGTATACATTTTTTATCTTCACCAATGAAATTTAATTCCTCTATTAACCACAACCTTGTAAAAATGATACAGACTTAACTATTATTTTTTTCTCAATATTCTGAAGAAAGTTATTTTAAAACATGACTCTGAAAGATTAAATGTATTGTTTGAATATTCACTTACTGCTTTTTCCTACCTAACATATATAATAAATTCATTCACATATGATCTGTTACTATTTTAACAAATCCTAAGCACAATTTCATCATGGAAAAGGGAAAGAAGAAGCAAAATAGAGCATTTACTGTGACTCATGCATAATTTCACTTATTTCTCCCTGCATTACAGTGAAGTAAATGACCTCCACTCCTCATCCCCCTTCACTGACAGGGAAGCTCAAACTAAGAAAAGCTAAATAACATCCCAAAGATCAGATTTCAAAGATTGTATTATTTCCTTTATACCTAACCATCAACTTCCCTGACAAGGTAATATTCTACCAATTAAATGCACCAAGAGTTCTCATCCACATAAACTGTATATCCATATAAAAAGAGAGACCAAATGTGGTCAGGTAATCTAAACATTCCCTCCTCAGTTTATAAGCAAACCCCAATGGTTCTACATATCAGCTTCGGTTTCACTAGAGGATACTGTGACTATAAGCCAAAGACATCTTTCCTACTCTTGCCCTCCAATGTGCATCTTGAATTCTGTGTATCACTGACCAATAATTGTTGACAGCATTTATATAATTTCCCCTAGAGTCTCAGATTTTTCCTTAGTAGTAGACATTTCATGATTGAGAAGTCATCACCCCCATTTATGCCTAATTTTGATGCCTTCTGGCCAGTTTAAGGACTTTACTAGAATTCAAGAAATGAAGTGTTATTTTTAATTCCATTGAGTTTTAGGATTTTATCGCTGTTATTCTTCAGTGAATTGTCTGAAGATCGAATTCATCTTGGTGGGTGTGTGTGTGTGTGTGTGTATGTGTATGTACATATGTATGTGTTTATTTACTGGCAATCTACTATTTTAGTAAAGTGAAACACCTGGAATTTCTTCTGGCACTAAATGGCTCTCTGGAGAACAATGATAGCACTTCCAAAGTGCTTAGATTTTAGACGAATTGTCTTTATAATTAGTTCTTTCCAGTCTAAGAAATTTCTAGAAAATTCTTTTCCTCAATAGTGAATTCATGATTGTTTTTCTCCTTAGAGGTACATTTTAATTTGAAGCTTCCAGGAGCAGTTTACTAGAAAGTAAAGGTTTTGTATGGCTTTGGGGCCAGACATACCTGTGTAAAAGTCCCAGTTCTGTTATCTGGTATATTGGGATAAGAGACTTAAGCTGTCTGAGCGTTAATTTTCTAATCTGTAAAATGAGGATGGGAATACTGAACTCATAAGTTTGTTATGGGGATTAAATTAGATAAGGCATGAAAATACTTTGCAATGTAGCTAGAGGGGAGCTTTTCAGAGTAGGAGAGCCAGGAGGTGATGAAAGTCAAGGGGTGTTGGAAATCTCCTGATGTAATTATACATTTCCTACCTTGATAGAATCCCTACATCAGAGGCTACTTACAATATAAAATAAAGTGATCCATTGACTTACATTTGTCTGATGTTCCTGTGTGTTATAGGGGCTTATTAGTTCTCTTCTGTCCCTCACTAGACTGTCTCCTTGATGATGCAGGAAGGATAGATACATGACTTTTGCTCTAAGTATCAGAGGAATAACTTTAGTGTCTTGTGATATATTGTTAGCTTCAGTCCTAGAACGGATTTAATAAATAATTTCAGCAAGGGTTGAAACATTATTACGATTAGCTATTTCTACCCTTAAGTAGATTAATAAGGTGAAGTAATATGATAGCTATAGTGGATACTGTGGTTCACCAACCAGATTCCCTCTCGAGGCTGAGGTGCTTCTTCCTCCATCTGTCCAATGTGTTTATCACTGGTGACTCACAGTTGAGTCTGAGAATTGCCTTAGGAAGCTGCTTTACTCAAAGTTAAGTAAGTGAAGTGAATGATTAGTTGATTAGTTTTGTCTGACTCTTTGTGACCCCAGAGACTAGCCTGCCAGGCTCCTCTGTCCATGTACTCCAGGTGAGAATACTGGAGTGGGTTGCCATTCTCTTCCCCCGGGAATCTTCCTCACCCAGGGATCAAACCGTGGTCTCCTGCATTACAGGCAAGTCCTTTACCATCCTGAGCCACCAGGGAAGACCTTCCTCAAAGTTAAAAGTCACATTAAATGGTGAGTGTGACAACAAAGGTCTGGCCCCCTTTCCTCAATAAGAAAGCAGAACTGGATGAAGTGAATCCATGAACACTTGGTATTTACATCACTTTTGTTCACTTTCTTGTAATGACCTTCCCTGTGGTTTATGCATAAAAATACATTGTGTGCAAAGTTATTTCAGTTGTGTCCAACTCTTTGCAACCCTTTGGACAGTAGCCCACCAAGCTCCTCTGTCCATGGGATTCTCCAGGCGAGAATACTGGAGTAGGTTGCCATGCCCTCCTCCAAGGGATCTTCCCAACCCAGGGAAAATACATTAATGACCTGGAAAATCTTTGAAACAAGTTTCAGTTGAGCACAGACCAGAGTTAAGGAGGCTGGACTGAAAAATACACAAGTTTCCCAAATAGGAGGATTGATGGCACTTGGAAAGCACCAAGGCAGCTATGTCAAGTATTTCTTTTCAATTACATAATTCAGATATTTGAATTCCCTGGTGGCTCAGATGGTAAAGCGTCTGCCTGCAATGCGGGAGACCTGGGTTTGAGCCCTGGGTCAGGAAGATCCCCTGGAGAAGGAAATGGCAACTCACTCCAGTACTCTTGCCTGGAAAATTCCATGGACAGAGGAGCCTTATAGGCTACAGTCCATGGGGTCGCAAAGAGTCAGACATGACTGAGTGACTTATCATCATATCATGTCTAGTATAGTTCTTTTCCATGACATATTTTATGATTGTCCTTTCATACTTCGCCTGGATGTGTGTGTGTTAGTTGTTCAGTTGTGTCCAACTTTGCAATCCCATGGACCATAGCCCACCAGGCTGCTCTATCCATGGAATTCTCCAGGCAAGAGTACTGGAGTGGGTTGCCATTTCCTTCTACAGAGGATAACTCCTACTTACAATAGAAACTCTACTCATGAGTCACTTCTTCCAAGAAGTTTTCTGTGACTTTCAAAGACTATATTAAATTCTGCTCCTTTATGGTATTTATGAGATATCAACCTAATGCTTTTGTTACATTTACTTTGTCTTATTATCATTTCAGTCCTAATAGAAGTATGTTCTTACAATTAGAAACCTTTGTCCTGTAAATATAGCAGTTATATTTACAAATTATATTATAAATGTAGCAGTTCAATCAATTACTAAATTGAACTGAAACAAAGAAAGGCCAGTTTTTACTATTATTTAAATATTGAGCTGGCTGAGATGGAAAACTATCATTTATGGCTCTACTAAATAGCAAAGGGTTGAATTTTTTTTTTAACCTCTGGAATCCTGAGTTTTCATTCCAATAGTATGAATTCAGGTAGATAGGTCCCAGACCCAAGACTTTACAGAGAAAATAAGAATTTTCCACTAGGAAATACAGGAGATCAATCTGCTCAAGCTGAGTAACTGTCACCTTCAAAATTCTATAGCAAAGCACAGATATGAGAACTTTCTGAAAACCATTTCGTGAAACTGTAAGTCAACATAAACTCAAAGCTCTCTTTTTCTTTCATATTATAGAAGAAAATCACTATTTTCTATTAAAATGTTCATTTACTCAACTATTTAAAATATTTACATCTTTTCTGTCCCAAACATTCTCAGGTCACTTTGCACATTATTCACTTCAATGATGCTATATTTTAAAAATCTGGCCTTGGTTATACATCTCAGACCTTTCATAAATCATTCTCTGTGAGAGTGGGTATTTTTAAATAATATTATTATGCAAAAGAATAGATTGAGTGGTTTGAATTTCCAACAGATTTCTAGTTCAAATAAAACTGTCTCTAGTTTTAATGTGGTTCTTTTTGTACTATGGCAGGAAATAAGAATGGTTAGACTTTTAGAGCTAAAGCCTAGAGAATCCCGTGGACGGAGGAGCCTGGTAGGCTGCTGTCCATGGGATCGCGAAGGGTCGGACACAACTGAGCGACTTCCCTTTCACTTTTCACTTTAATGCATTGGAGAAGGAAATGGCAACTCACTCCAGTGTTCTTGCCTGGAGAATCCCAGGGACGGCAGAGCCTGCTGGGCTGCCGTCTATGGGGTCACACAGAGTCGGACACGACTAAAGTGACTCAGCAGCAGCAGCAGTGGTGGATACAAACCCACAGTATTTTGAAGAGACCTAATAGTGCATTGATTTATTGTTCAGATCAAGAGACTAAAGTTAAAGCAACGAAATAATTAGCCCAAGGTCATATACCTATGTAATAGCAGAAATATAACCGGAACTTCAATTCAGTTCAGTCGTTCAGTTGTGTCCAACTCTTTGTGATCCCGTGGACTGCAGCATGCCAGGCCTCCCTGTCCATTACCAACTCCCAGAGTTTACTCAAACTCACGTCCATTGAGTTGTTGATGCCATCCAACCATCTCATCCTCTGTCTTCCCCTTCTCCTCCCACCTTCAATCTCTCCTAGCATCAGGGTCTTTTCATATGAGTCGGTTCTTTGCATTAGGTGGCGAAACTATGGGAGCTTCAACATCAGTCCTTCCAATGAACACCCAGGACTGATCTCCTTTAGGATGGACTGGTTTGATCTCCTTGCAGTCCAAGGGACTCTCAAGAGTCTTCTCCAACACCACAGTTCAAAAGCATCAATTCTTCGGTGCTCAATTGTGTCTTTTTTGTGACCCCATGGACTGTAGCCTGCCCTTCCTCTGCCCATGGAATTGATTCTCCAGGTAAGAATACTGGAGTGGGTTGCCATTTCCTTCTCCAGGGGATCTTCTGGACCCAGGGACAAACCCGTGTCTCTTGCATCTCCTGCATTGGCAGGCAGATTCTGTACCAGCTGAGCCACCAGGGAGGCCCCATGTAACTACTTAGCTGAAGAAGAAGATTTCCAGGACTGAAGGAGTCTTTAGCTCTCAGGCCCCTTCCTAATCAAACATTTTACCCTCTCCCTAACACATACATCCAGGTAATTCTTTTCAGATGGATTAATTTTGTCTGTTCCTAAAATGTATATAAGTGGGATTGTATAGAATGCACTCTTTGTGTCTGGCTTACTTTGCTCATTAATATGTTTGGAAAAGTAACTCATTCTTTTGTGTAGCACTTGTTTTTTCAATTTTACTATTGTGTAATACTATGTGGTTGTATAAATACATTAGATTTATTCTAATGTATTCTTTCACCTATCTGGATTGTTCCCATTTGGGGAATATTATTAAAGAAAGCTGCTGTAAATATTTTTGTTCATGTCCTTTAGGTCAAATCTCCCCAACCTCTGGGAGCTAATGCCTGATGATCTGAGGTGGAGCTGATGTGATAATAATAGAAATACAGTGCACAATAAATGGAATGTGCTTGTATCATCCCCAAAGCACCCTCAGCACCACCCAGTCCATTGAAAAATTGTTTCCACAAAACTCATGTCTAGTCCCACTAAGGTTAGGAACCATTGTTTTAAGTGACCTATGCATTCTTTGGCTCCCCTGGTGGCTCAGCTGGTAAAGCATCTGCTTGCAACATGGGAGACCTGGGTTTGATCCCTGGGGTGGTAAGATCCCCTGGAGAAGGGAATGGCTCCCCACTTCAGTATTCTGGCCTGGAGAATTCCATGGACTGTATAATCACAAAAAGCGGGACATGACTGAGTGACTTTCACGTTCACGTGCATTCGTATCTCTTGGGAATTGCTGAGTCATAGGATAAAGCATGTACTTTAAGAGATGCTGATGAAGAAGTGTTTCAAAGTAGTTGTACCAATTTACACTCCTACCAGAAATATATGAAGGTTTCAGTTGCTCTGCATCTTCAACCAGGCTTTGCATTACCAGTCTTTTAAATTATTCTGTCAACTCTAATTTCAGTTCTATTTATGTTGTAAGGGGAAATTTAACAATGTGTTAAACAGAGCAGATTCTGCACCTAGTTGCTTGAATTTAAATCTTAGGTTTGTTACTTGCCACCTAGGTGACTTTGAATGAATTAGTCAACATCTTTGTGCTTTAGTTTTCTCAACTACAGAATGAAGCTTATAGGTATTTTCACCTTGTAGACTGGTTTAAGGGCTCCGTGAGTGAGTTTTATATAGCTCTTACCATAGCAGATACCACATACTGTCGGTGTTAGGTTGTTTTGTATTTTTAAGTAATATAGTCATATGTCTCCATTCAAAACCTACTCAATATTCATTAACTTAAAAAAATCAAAATATCTATTACTGGGCTATTATTTAGGTACAGTAGCCCCTTGATTGTACACAGGGCATTGGTTCCAGGACTTCAGTGGATACCAAACACTCTCAAGTCCCTTACATAACATGTTATGGAATTTGTATATAAACCACACATATACTCCTATTACTTTAAATCATCCCTAGATTGTTTATAATACTTAATACAATGTAAATGCTATGTAAATAGTTCCTGTGTGGCAGATTCAAGTTTTGCTTTTTTGAAACTTTCTAGATTTTTCTTTCTGATTATGTTCCATCATGGTTGGTTAAATCCAAGGATGCAGAACCCCTTGCAATAAGGCAGGCCCACTGAACTATGCTAAATGTTGTAGCTGTGGGACAGGAGGGAGGAGGCAAGATGGAGACGTGGGATGATAAACCTGTAGAGGGTAGCAGGAACCAGTCTTCAGGGGCCTTGTGAAGTTAAGGAGTCCAGACTTCAATGAGAAGGTAATTCAGTTCAGATCAGTCTCTCAGTCATGTCCGACTCTTTGCGACCCCAGCAAAGAACCGCAGCATGCCAGACCTCCCTGTCCATCACCAACTCCCGGAGTCCACCCAAATCCATGTCCATCGTGTCAGTGATGCCATCCAACCATCTCATGCTCTGTTGTCCCCTTCTCCTCCTGCCCTCAATCTTTCCTAGCATCAGGGTTTTTTCAAATGAGTCAGCTCTCTGCATCAGGTGGCCAGAATATTGGAGTTTCAGCCTCAACATCAGTCCCTCCAATGAACATCCAGGACTGATCTCCTTTAGGATGGACTGGTTGGATCTCCTTGCAGTCCAAGGGACTCTCAAGAGTCTTCTCCAACACCACAGTTAAAAAGCATCAATTCTTCGGTGCTCAGCTTTCTTTATATTCCAACTCTCACATCCATACATGACTGCTAGAAAAACCATAGCCTTGATTAGACAGACCTTTGTTCACAAAGTAATGTCTCTGCTTTTTAATGTGCTGTCTAGGTTGGTGATAACTTTCTTCCAAGAAGTAAGTGTCTTTTAATTTCATGGCTGCAATCACCATCTGCAGTGATTTTGGAGCCCAGAAAAATAAAGTCAGCCACTGTTTCCCCATCTATTTGCCATAAAGTGATGGGACCGGATGCCATGATCTTAGTTTTCTGAATGTTGAGCTTTAAGCCAACTTTTCCACTCTTCTCTTTCACTTTCATCAAGAGGCTCTGTATTTCTTCTTCACTTTCTGCCATAAGGGTGGTGTCATCTGCATATCTGAGGTTATTGATATTTCTCCCAGCAATCTTGATTCCAGCTTATGCTTCCTCCAGCCCAGTGTTTCTCATGATGTACTCTGCATATAAGTTAAATAAGCAGGATGACAATATACAGCCTTGACGTACTCCTTTTCCTATTTGGAACCAGTCTGTTGTTCCATGTCCAGTTCTAACTGTTGCTTCCTGACCTGCATACAGGTTTCTCAAGAGGCAGATCAGGTGGTCTAGTATTCCCATCTCTTTCAGAATTTTCCACAGTTGATTGTGATCCACACAGTCAAAGGCTTTGGCATAGTCAATAAAGCAGAAATAGATGTTTTTTCTGCAACTCTCTTGCTTTTTCCATGATCCAGAGGATTTCGGCAATTTGATCTCTGGTTCCTCTGCGTTTTCTAAAACCAGCTTGAACACCTGGAAGTTCACAGTTCATGTATTGCTGAAGCCTGGCTTGGAGAATTTAGAGCGTTACTTTACTAGAGTGTGAGATGAGTGCAATTGTGCGGTAGTTTGAGCATTCTTTGGCATTACCTTTCTTGGGGGTTGAAATGAGAAGGTAATTGGGACACGTGAACTGAAGCAAAAGGGTGTCAGTATCATGTTTGCATGATGGAATAGAAATGGGATGTTGAGAGGGAGCAGCATATTAGGTACCTGTTGAAGAGCATGGACATAGGTACCAGATACTATGCTAAATATTTTACAGATATTTTCTCATGTTGGTTTCTCATGTATGGGGTGAACCGCTGATAGAATCTCATCATCATCTTCATTTTACATAATGAGTAGATTGAGGATTGAGGCTTATGGAGATAAGTAACTTCCCCCCAAGGTCACAGAGTTGCGTGGGGATTTGAACTCTGTGTGTCTGACCCTCGGAGAGTCCTGGTGGTACCCAGGACTGTAACATGACCATGTCTGCACCATCAAGTTATGTGTGCTACAAACACGATCTCAAATACCCTTAGAAACACTCTAAGGATGGAGTGATCCTCACGTCCCAGATGAAAAAGCTGAGGCTCTGAGAGTAAGCTCTACCTGCAGCGTCATACAATAGAAAGTGGCAGACCCAACATGCACACTTGTGTCTGTCATATCTGTCATGCTCGTAGAGTCCACGCTTTGTTGTGAGAACTCATAGTATACACATCTAAGAAATGTGCCTATAGTGTAAAGCACAAGTCAGCAAACTTTTTTTCTGTAAAGATCCAGAAGTTGAAGATTTTAAGTTTCTTAGCCCTTCTGGTCCTTGGGCAGCTGCTCATCTACCACTGTAGCTTGAAATCTGTACCCGAAAAGGCATGGTTATGTTTCAATAACACTTTATTTGCAAAACAGGCAGAGGGCTATATTTACTAACTACTATTATGAAATTTCTAAAGAACAAAATCACCCTTTTTTGATCAGTTATAACTCTGGTAAAAAAAAATTCATTATTCTATCAATTATTTAGCATAACCTATTTAACCATCCTATTGTGCTTGGAATAGTTAGGGATTTATCTTTTTTTTGTTTGTTTTTGTCTTGATTTTTGCTAAATAGATAATGCTGCTCCAAAGCTTTTGCTTTCATAAGTTTTTTTCTCTTTCAAAATTATGTTCTTAGGATAAATGCTCAGTAGGGAAATTACTGCTTAAAAGATATGAACATTTTTATAGGTATCTATAAAATTATATTTTCATCTGAAGCATATTAAATGAATTTTCCCACTCCCTTCATTTTTTCCACACAAGCCTACATTTTGGTATTTATTAAAATTCATCTTCAAAAATCTCCCCTCCATTGTTTTGAATGTAGACCCCAAAGTGATGCCATCAGGTGGGTGGATGAAAGAAATATGCTAAAGTATAAAATACTTGGGGACAAGTGTCTAGAATTTGTCACAAAATGCTACCAATTTCTCTACTTGCCTCCTTCAGTCTTAAACATATGGAACATTTTGTTTCCTAGGGTTTATCTGATTCTCCTTCAAGTCCGGAAACAAACTGATGTCCATATAAAGTATGACATTGTCTGAAGAATTGTGTAGCCTGATTTTAGATGAAAACATTTTATCTTCCCACCAAAAAATGTCAGTTTTTCTTTGATTTTCTTGACTGTTAAGGAAGTGAGATGGGAAAAAAAAAATTTTTTTTCAATAGTTTTCATAACAAGTCTCAAGTAATGACAAAGAATGAATGTCATATATACCACCAAAGAAAAGCAAAACCAATGATTGATGGCAGCCTTGGCCTTTTCATCTTAGAACTGTCTTCCAGTCCTTGGCCTTTCTCTCCATGCTCACTCCCTTCAATAAGGCCATCCTAGCCATGAAATTAAAAGACACTTACTCCTTGGAAGGAAAGTTATGACCAACCTAGACAGCATATTAAAAAGCAGAGACTTTACTTTGCCAACAAACATCCTTCTAGTCAAGGCTATGGTTTTTCCAGTAGTCATGTATGGATGTCAGAGTTGAACTATAAAGAAAGCTGAGTGCAGAAGAATAGATGCTTTTGAACTGTGTTGTTAGAGAAGGCTCTTGAGATTCCCTTAGACTGCAAGGAGATCCAACCAGTCCATCCTAGAGGAGATCAGTCCTGAATGTTCATTGGAAGGACTGATGTTAAAGCTGAAACTCCAGTACTTTGGCCACCTGATGTGAAGAGCTGACTCAATGGAAAAGACCCTGATGCTGGGAAAGATTGAGGGCAGACGGAGAAGGGATCAACAGAGGATGAGATGGTTGAATGGCATCACCGATTCAATGGACATGAGTCTGGGGAAACTCTGGGAGTTGGTGACAGACAGGGAAACCTGGCATGCCGCAGTCCATAGGGTCACAAAGAGTTGGACAGAACTGAGCGACTGAACTGAACTCATGAGACTATTACAATACCTTCTTGTATGTTCCCTTTGCCGTTAAGTGTCTTGCTAAAAATGCCACTTGATAAGGGGGCTCCCCTGCCTGACAACTGTACATGCCCCCCGGTGCCTATGAGTCAGATTCCCCACACTCCAGTTCCTACCTATGTTTTCTGCCACATCTCTCACCTCTTCTTTTCAGTCAACCCCCTCAAAAGCTTCATGGAAATGCTTACCTTTTCTTTGACACATTCTGGCCTTTCACAAACAAATGTGTGTATATAGGGCATCACTCTAAAACAGCTTGCCAATGAGTTCATGAAGAGTTCTGGGTGACTTAGTACAAACACAAGCTCCCAAACAAACTCCAGATCACTTGAATCAGAATCTCAAGGTTATGAATTAAGGTTTTCTTTTGTTACCCGTTCTCCAAAAGATTCATTTAGTCATTTGATTTGGAAATCTCTGCATAGGCTGATCCATGTTTTGAACAGCATTTTCTTACTGCTGGCAAATTTCAGCTCATTCTTCAAGATCCCACTTAAATTTTGCCTCCTTTGGGAAGACACCTCTACTACGCCAAACATAAAATCAATGCTTACTCATTTTTCCCTCTCAGAGTACTTTATCTTCATTCCTTTGTGACTCTATTTGTTGCACTTTGCTGTTTGAGTCTTGCCTTTCTCCATGAGAAAATGCCCTCTGTGTCAATAGCATCAAATATTCAAGAAGACTGACATACAGAAAGTGGGATGAATTGTGCTGGGCAGTTGGGTTACATCTGATCTAGACCTTATGGAGAAGTTCTGGGAAGCTTAAGGATGAGGCAGCTCCTTATACGTTCTTCAGAAAAGCTCTTCTCCATTCTCCTTCTGGGCTGCCCTACTGGCCCTGTGGCTACGCAGTCCTGGCACACAGTACAATTTCACCACACTTACAAGGTTTCTTGGCCGATTTGTGAAGCATTGTATTTCTCAAGGGCAGAGCTGCATCTTCTTCATCTCTGTATTCACAGCACATATACTGTCTGATTCTCCTGAACTTTTGTATGACTTGTTATCTCTAGGATCTAAGATGTTGACATCACTGAAACTTTGTGCTTAAGAGCAGGAGATGTGGAGTTAGAGGCTTGAGTTCAAGTCCCAGCTACTGGGCACACTGTGATCTTGAACTAATTATTTAGCCTACAGAGCCTCAATTTCCTCTTCAGCAAAACTGGAATAATAATACTACTATTTATCTAATTCTCACCAGGAATAAATAGGTATGGCATACCTCTATCACTTAGCAAATGATGATTAAATGTTAGTTCTCATTAACTCTGTTGTTCATTTTGTTTGTTTGTTTTTCCCATGGCTTCTCCAAGTCTTCTTTGGGGTCAGTCATCTGATTTCAAATACTGAAATGTTGCCTGAAATTCCAATCCTGCTGTAACCACCCAAGGCAATTGTCATATTGTGAAACATAAGGACCCCAACAAGGTTCCAACACCATCCCTCCCCATGCCTTTCTACTCCATGCATCCTGAGAGTATCATTAAGAGGACCATTAAGTGCTGCAGAGTTAGGATAAAAGTGCTCTGTATACAGAACTGTGCAAACATAAAATGTTACTATTATTTTGCTCCTTGGCTGGGCTTTAAATTCTTTGTTGGCAGAGACCATTCTGTCACACACACTCAACACATTCTTTTTTACTTTAGGAGCCTCAGAAACAATAAACAATAATATGTGTTTGAAAAGAAGTGAGCATGAATGCTCCTGCCCTGGACTTTAGACTTTTCGGGAATAGCATGCATGGGTCATGCTGAGAAAGTAAGAGCTAACTTCTGATAAAGGCTTAAGTGCCGCCCTTCCATTTACTGAGGAAGCCTTATTGTGTATCCGTCTAGTGACCTGAAGCTGCATCTAAATTAGCTATCTTCTTCAGAACATATATAATATGCTCTCCATGCAGTTTTAAGATTTGTACATTTCTCTTACTGTGCTTCAAAAGTGATTCAAAATTTATGGGAGGCAAGTTATTGAAATGTGCCATAAGAAATAGTTCTATATAAAACAAATGGGAATAAAATATCAACTTTCTTTAAAAAAACTAAGATCAGGATGTAAAATTCTTAGCGCTAGGGAGTACTCTGCTATAATATTAAAAAGTAAATAAATGACCCATATGACTTCAAGCTAATGCCCTACCTCCCTGAACATATGGAGAAAATGAGTGTATTTTTCATATGGGAATTGCTTCATTGCTCACTGTTTGTGTTATTTTTGCATTTGTCTTACTCTGTGTTTTGGTCAGTTGAGGCTGCTATCAAAAAATTATAGACTGGGGGCTTAAACAACAGAAATTATTTCTCACACTTCTGGGGGCTTCAAGTCCAAGATCAGGGTACCAGTGAATAAAAGTGTGAAATTACTTATCCTATGCATGACCTTGTAACCTTATATATATAATAAGACAGATAATAGAACCAGCCTGACAGGGTCGTTGTGAAGCATAAATGAAGGTGTGCATGTGAAATATCTCGAAAATTGCTTGGCAATCAAGGCTATGTAAGTGTCAGCTGTAATATTAGTGTTACTATTAATATCTTCTAGAATTGTCGTAAGAGGTGCTATTATATGGAAAAAATGATGCTTCAAGGATTTTAAACTTTAGTGGATAAGATGCTTTTCTGATTATCTTCACTCTACTATTCTCTCATGGCTTACCCTTTTCCTAAGGATTTAAAAAGCAGTGGAGGTGTCAGATTAGTGCATTAGCATTTTCTAGCATTGCCAATTACCATGTACATTCATCTCTTCCCCCTCTCCCAAGTTCATACTTGCACAGAGCCTAATGTATTGATTATTTCCTGTATACCAGGTGTCTCAGATTTGTATTCTCTATCTCATTTAGTCTTTTTTAAAAAATTATTTTTAGGCCTTACATTAGGTCTATGATCAATTTTGAGTTAATCTTTGTATATGGTTCAAGGTATGATCAGTTGTTGTTGCTATATTTTTGCATAGAGGCATTCAAGTTTTCTAGCAACATTTATTGGTCTGCAGTGCATGATGTGTGGGATCTTAGTTCCCTGATTAGGGATTGAACTGTGCCCCTCTACACTGGAAGGGCAGAGTCTTAACCACTAAAGCACTGGAGAAGTCCCTCTACTTCATTTAGTCTTTAGCACAATCTTGTGAAAGAGGCAATGTCTTCACCACTTTAGAGATGAGAAAACTGAGTCTCAGAGGGGTGACAGACGTTGCCCAAGTATGATCAGCTTTACACAGAAGAACTGGAATTTCTCCCTGAGCCTTCTGTGCGAACTTCAGAGCCCTTGCCCGCTCTGGCACATGATGTCCTAAGCACGACTCTTGTGATTCCAGCTGTCTAGGTGTTTCTATATATAAACCTAAGGTGTCAATGATCTAGAAATAGGCCATCCATCAGTGGGCACCATCTGTAGGGCTGTGTCCCAGGGAACAGCGCTCAGTTCCAGTTGAGAAATTTCAATCCTACAAACTTATTAACTCCTCCCTTGCAGTCCTTTCTCTACCTCTAGAAGAGTTTCCATAGAGCTCCATCTAGTGCTGCTGGGCAGGGCCAGTCAGCAGGGCTGGGCAAGTAGAGACAAAGGGCAAGCTTCTCCTGATAGCATCTTCCCTAGCACGTTTTGCTAGTGGTACCCAAGGCCAGGTGGCAGTATTGGATGATGGGCACAGCCAAGGAGGAGGATGAGTGTGACCCGATGTCTCCTGAAGGATCTATATGTTTCCACCCAAACCTAAAAGAGACAATGTCTTTTAACGTCACAAAGTATACATCTCATGACCCACATGGACTTTCTTCCTCACCATTTATGTATGTATGTATTATCTTTTTTTGTTGTTTCTCTGCCTTTGACCATGCTTCTCCCTCATTTTGTAGCACCCTTCATACCTTAAGTCTAACTAATATTTTTTTGAGACTTCCTCAACCTGAAGATTGTGCCAAGGGGTTCTACTCTGTGCTCATGGGATCTACCTTATTTCAAAAATGATTATGTAGTTTACAGTCATAAAGACAGTGTAGCCCTGGGGGAAAAATTGAATGAAATAGAAAAGAGACTCCAAAAATAGACCCACACAAATATATGTAATGTTTCACAAAGGGAAAAAGGAAATTCAGTTGAGGAATAATACTTCTTTCAGCAAATGGTATTGGGACAACTGAAATCCACATCCACACACACACAATGAACCTAGATATAGATTTATACTCTTCCCAAAAATGAACTTTAAGTGCATCATAGGCCTAAATGTAGAACACAAAACTATGAAACTTTTAGAAGACAACATAGGAAAAGGTCTACATTTTTGGTTTGGTGATGATCTTTTAGGTACAACACCAGAAGCATAACCCATGAAAGAAAAACATCAGCAAATTGGATTACAATTAATATTTAAAATTTCTGCTCTGCATAAGACACTGTTAGAATGCAAATACAAACTGCCGGCAGGGAGAAAATATTTGTAAAACACAAATCTGATAAAATGTTTCTGTAAAATAGTATACAAAGAAATCCTAAAATTGAACAACATGAAAAAAAAAAGTATAATACAAAAAGTGGACTTGAAATGTTAAGACAACCTACCAAAGAAAATATACAGATGGCAAATAAATATATGAAAAGATGCTCTCCATATGTGTTATGAAGGAAACAATGAAATATCACTACAAATCTATTAGGATGACCAAAATCCAGAACTACACCAAATGCTAGTGAGGAGGTGGAGCAACAGAAACTCTGATTCATTGTTGGTGGGGAGGCAGAATAGTGCAGTCACTTTGGAAGACAGTCTGGCAGTTTCTTATGAAACTGAACACCCTTACCATACATCCAGTAGTCATTCTCCCCTGTATTTACCCAAAGGAGTTGAAAACTTACGTCTGCATAAAAATTGCACATAGATGTTTATAGCAGTTGTATCCATAAAACACAAAATCTGGAAGCCATCAAGATGTCTTTCAATAGGGGAATGGACAAATAAATTGTGGTATATCCAGACAATGGAATATTATTCAATAGAAAAGAGCTATCATATCATGAAAAGACGTGGAGGAATCTTATGTGCATATTGCTAAGTAAAAGAAGTGTAGGGGAAAAGAAGCAACTACATAGTGTACGATTTCAAGTATACGACTTCCTCTGGTTAGTAGTATCTCCATTTCCGGAAGAAAAATGTACATTGTTAACTATTCCAGTGAGACTCTAAGATAGCTGAAACTTCAGTAGGAAAAACAGCCTCATTGTTGTCTCATCTGCTGTATTTATTTGTTAGTAAGCCATGTCAGTCTTATCTCTCAACTATCAACTTCTTCTCTTTCTCCCCATGTTCTCTGACGCTTCCTTAACCTCATCAACTCTGGATGGAGTTACGACAGCAGCTTCCTGACCAGTGGTAGTGGGCTCTGTGATCTGCCATCTTGCTACCCCTTTCAGGAGAAACACACACATTTCCACAGCCTCCAGAAGTGGTGGCTATAGACAGTTGCTTGTTTTATATCTTCCTGATAATTTCTCTGAATGATAATTGCTTTGTACAAGGTGACCTCCCTTCTTCAGTGTCAACTCGCTGGTAGTAACTGGTTAATTCAAGGGCGTACGGTCCCATGCCACAGTTTAAGATGTTGCTGAAAGGCCATCCACTCTTCAGAGCACCCTGTGGGATCCACTGAGGGCCCTGTTGTAACTGCATCACAATTCAACTTCTTCCTCTGCCGAATCAGGCTTCCTGTTCCCAGATGTTATTCCTGAGCACACTTCCTGGTAAACCACCTGCCAGCTAATACCACCTAAGTTTTTTTTTCCCCATGGAACATTGACTTAACTCTGTTCCCAGAATGGTCTGTGAAAGCAGATGCTAAAATAGGATATTAGAGTTGTTTTACCCATTTGTTGACTGACAAGGTTTCTATCATGGATGACAACTGGAATACAAAAAGCCCCCGGAATGGGGTAACAGGTTACTCTTAAAAAACACTCATTGGTGTTAAACTAGGTTGGGAGGCTTAGAAAGGCAGGAAACCCACTGAGGTATTTCAGAGGCACTACCTCAGTGGCTTAACACATCTGGGGAGATAATAAACTCAAGAACAATGAAATAGGACAAGTGTGCTATTGTGAAAGGAGTCAATGCTTTGGTCTATTTTCCCATTATTTGCTGCTAGTATATAAAAATACAATTTAGGTTTTGTTTTATAGAAATCTTGCATCATAAGAACTTGCTAAATTTACTCTTTCTCATGATTGTTTTACAGAAGCCAAGAAGCTTTCAACATAAGCATTTATTCATCTGCAAATAGAAGTAGTTTAACTTTTGCATTTTCCATATTCACACATTTTTTTTTCTTCCTTTTTTATGATGGCTAGAACCTCCAGTAAAATGTTGAATTTAAGGTAAGAGTCGGCATCCTTGCTTGTTTGCAATCTTAGGCAGAAAATATTTGATACTTCATCCTTAAGTAGAATGGTAAATATAGATTATTTTAGAGTGTTATTAGACAGAGGAAGTTCCCTTTTATTTCTAGATTGTTGAGAGCTTATTTCATGAATGGATTTTTGTCCTTTATCAAATGTTATTTATATATCTGTCAAAAAGATCATGTTTTCTCCTTTATTCTGTTATGACTGTGAATTGTATTGACTGGTTTTAAAATACTATATCAAGTTTACATTCTTAGGATCACAATACATTATCTCTTTTTATTGATTTCTGAAACCAGTTTGCTAATATTTGTTAAGAATTTTTACATTCATGACCATGAGGAATATTGGTATGGAATTTTATTTTTTAATGTTTTTGCCAGATTTTAATATTCAGGTTATTCGGGTTTTACAATACAATTTAGTTCTTTTCTGAAAAGTTTGTAAAAGATTCATATTCCCTTTTTCTGCAGAGTTCAAGATAGTTGACCAATGAAGCCATTTAGAACTGAATTTGTATGTGTGTGTGTCTCTGTGTATGAGCATGTGTGTGTTTAATAAATATAAAGTCAGTCAGGTTTTCTCTTTCATTTTTGGTCCATTTTGGTAAATTGCACTTTCTGAAGTATTTGCCATTTCATCTTAGATGTCAAAATTTTTGGCATAGAGTTATTAATAATCTCATTATTTTAATATATATAGGATTATAGTAATAATCCCTCTTCCATTTCTGTAATTTTTATTCTCTCTTTTTGTCTTCATCAGTTTAGCTAAGCTTTTATGAATTCTGGTGATTTTTTAAAGCTTCAGATTTTGTTTTTTGGTTTTTTTTTGCTATTGCTTGGTTGTTTTCCATTTCAATGATTTATGCGCCTATCTATATTATTTATTTCCTTTTACTTCCATTGAATTTACTATGTTCATTTTCCCCCTAACTTCTTAGGGTGGAATCTTAGTTCATTGTTTAGACTATTTACATTTATAACATTAGCATTTAAATCTATAAATTTCTCACTATTCATTGCTTTATTTGCATCACACATTATTATGTTTACATCATCTTTTATTTATTATTATTATCCCTTTTTCCTGTCTGCTTTTGAATTATTTGAATATTTTTAGAATTTAATTTAATATATCTATTGGATTTTTAGCTTTACTTCTTTAGATTATTTTTTTAGTGATTACTGTAGGGCTTGGCATATATATCTTTAATCTTTCACATTCTACCTACTGTTGATAGTAACATTTGACATAAAATGTAGAAACCTTACAATCAGGTAGGTATATTCACTACTCTCCTTCTATCTTATATACTATAGTTGTCATTATGCATACACATAATTCCAACAAAACCATGTTATAATTTTGCTTCACACAGTCATAAGTAAAATGAAGTAATTGAAAAGGGAGCTACTTTTCCATTGTCGTCCAGTTATTTACTTCTTCAAATTCCTTTCGTTCCTTTTGAAGAACCAAATATCCATCTGGTATTGTTTCCTTTCAGCCCAAAGAACTTCCTCTAGTATCTCTGGTAGTACAGGTTTCCTGGAAACAAATTCCTACTCTTTTATATGAAATCATTTTTCATTCACTGTCTTCTGAGCCTCATGGCTTCTGATGAGTAGTCTATATTAATTCAAATCACAGTTTCCCTGTATGTACTGTTTCATTTCTCTCTGGCTCCTTTCTCTTCATGTGTGGTTTTCAACATTTTGACTAAGGCATGTGGTGGTGATGTACCTAGGTATGACTAATCCATAAGAATAAAGTGAAAAGTCACAGAAACTGTAAGCAGATATAGGCTACTGGGGAACAATATTAAATTGGCTTCCACAGTGACCCAGTTCAATGGCCTTGTTGAGAAAATCTACCACCCAACCCACTGGGTGAATAGATCTATATCTGCACAGTAGGAAATGTGATTTCCAATTTGTTTGTGGTTTATTATTTAAAAGCGAAGTTTACTCTCAGTATGAAATACAGAAAAGAGGAGCTAATGAAAGGAGCCTTGGACATTGGATCTCACTCCTGCTCTAATATCCATTCATGGGGGCAAACCACACTCCTTCACTGGGCCACCAATTTCTATGCATAAATCTGAGAGCTTCTAATAGGTGACTGCTAAGCCTTTGACTGTGTGGATCACCACAAACTGTGGAAAATTCTTAGAGAGATGGGAATACCAGACCACCTGACCTGCCTCTTGAGAAATCTGTATGCAATCAGGAAGCAACAGTTAGAACTGGACATGGAACAACAGTCTGGTTTCAAATCGGGAAAGGAGTATGTCAAGGCTGTATATTGTCACCCTGCTTATTTAACTTATATGCAGAGTACATCATGAGAAATGCTGGGCTGGATGAAGCACAAGCTGGAATCAAGATTACTGGGAGAATGAAGATGACACCACTATTATGGCAGAAAGTGAAGAGGAACAAAAGAGCCTCTTGATGAAAGTGAAAGAGGAGAGTGAAGAACTTGGCTTAAAGTTCAACATTCAGAAAACTAAGATCATGGCATCTTGTTCCATCACTTCATGGGAAGTAGATGGGGAAACAGTGGAGACAGTGACAGACTTTATGTTTTAGGCTCCAAAATCACTGCAGATGGTGACTGCAGTCATGAAATTAAAAGATGCTTGCTCCTCGGAAGAAAAGTTGTGACCAACCTAGACAGCATATTAAAAAGCAGAGACATTATTTTGTCAGCAAAGGTCCATCCAGTCAAGGCTATGGTTTTTCCAGTAGTCATGTGTGGATGTGAGAGTTGGACTATAAAGAAAGCTGAGCACAGAATTGATGCTTTTGAGCTGTGGTGCTGAAGAAGACTCTTGAGAGTCCCTTGGACTGCAAGGAGATCCAACCAGTCCATCCTAAAGGAAATCAGTCCTGAATATTCATTGGAAGGACTGATGCTAAAGTTGAAACTCCAATACTTTGGCCACCTGATGCGAAGAATGGACTAACTGAAAAAGACCCTGATGCTGGGCAAGATTGAAAGTGGGAGGAGAAGGGGACGACAGAGGATGAGATGGTGGGGTGGCATCACCAACTCAATGGACATGAGTTTGAGTAAACTCCAGGAATTGGTGATGGATAGGGAGGCCTGGCATGCTGTAGTCCATGGGGTTGCAAAAAGTTGGAAATGACTGAGTGACTGAACTGAAGTGCTTTATTCTTTCTATGTTTCTAGAACTGTTTAAGGCTTCAAAATCTCAACAGTAGAAAACGACTGGGTGGATTTTGCCAACATCTCTTATAAACCCACATTGCTGCATTGTGCTCCTTAGCTGATGAAGGAAAGTAGAGATTTTCATCTTCAAACCAAATATAAAATTAAGTCATCTCTTCATTGAACTCCTTAACCATGTTACTTTTGAAATTAAAGGGTCTATCATATCCAGCCTCCCCAGATGAATTTGTGGCTTTTTGTTTCTTAGTGGAGTACAATCTGTCCCTATGTCTTATTTTTTTAAATAGTTAAAGATGTGCTCCTTGTGTAAACAAACTCTTGTAGCCATAGTAACAGGAAGCAAAGCTACCCAGGCAGTGATGAATTGGGCCAGGAAATCTTTTTATCTGAAAAAATCTATACTTTTGCTGTTTTGATTAGGTTTAATTTCTGTAGAAACTTTGGTTCTTTTAGATAAAAATACAGACAGGGAGGCCTACAATTGTTGTTATAAGTTTTAACTTATTTAAATAGGATAAATTAAAAAGTTTAAAGTTGCCTTGGAGATCAATTTCTCTAATTTTCTAAGGTAACTGTAGCCTGTACTAAAATGAGTGAGTAAGTTGGAAAAGTACCGATGGCTTTCTAAGTGCCAGGTCCTTTATATGTGCTCCCCAACACTTCTAATCAGACAACTGTGGAGGATAGTTGGATTTATTTGCACTTTAAAGATAAAATTAAGGCTCAGAGACATTAAATTACTTACTCAAGGTCTCATAGGATTGTTTATAAGCTGTTATGTGTAGTTTAAAACCCGTGGAGGCAAGATTCAAATCCACAGTATTTGAATTTCAAACTCTGTGACTCTAAAGTGTCTGTTTTTCCCACTGGGCCATGTTGCTTCCTGCTACATCATAATATAATTTTTATAGAAATAGGCTAGAACAGGAGTTTCATGATTCCAAGACAAATGTTTTTCCATAAATTGTATTATTCCTCTTTCTGACTCTCCTTAATCTTAGTGTGAGTTTCTCCAAAGTCTAAAAATAATGAGAAAAGAGACATTGACAGCGGTTAATACTTATTAAGAGATTGTTGTGTACCTAGGGCAATACTAAATAATAGATTACTGTATTCATTTCTCAAATAGACCTGTAAGTTTAGTGTCATGAATGTTCTTTTATGCAGGTACAAAATGGAAGCTTACAAAAGTGGAATAATTTGCCAGATTCCCTGGAAGTGCTGAGGCAGAAGGGCACCGCTCAGAGCAGCTCAAGGCAATTCCTACACTGCAGAGGAAGTTGCTTCAGATGACCTCTTTGGTCCTTCTAAACACAAAGATGCTTTGGTTATTCTGAGAATAAGATGATGTTCAAATGCATGCTAAAAACCAGTGGTTTTGGTGGTCAGGAAAGAGAGAGCTTGGCATGTGCTGACTTGTCAAGAGGATGTATAGGTGTGAATATTTTTAGTTTTAAGGATATGTTGCCAACTGGCAACATGGAAATCTGGATGTAGTTATGAGATGTTCCTCTTGGCATTTTGTTATCCTGTGGAGTCATAGCTATTGATAAGAGAGTGTATTTCTCTAGTCCTCAATTCCCTCATTATTGTATGAAAGGGGTTAAACTAGATGAGCTCCAAGATTTCTAGTTTCTACATTCTAGAATTATATTATTCTAGTCTGTCTCTCCCCTCCTCCCTGCCTCTCCATCTCCCTGCTTCGGTCTACTTTCCTGCCTCCTCCTATAAAACACGTTGTCAAGATGACATCATTGACTAAAATTATTTCAAATAAGGATATTAACAGCCACATGTGACTATTTAAATTTACATAAGTAAATTTAACAAAGAAGACATTTTGCTCTGGACCCCCAGAAACCCTTCTCATATTTTAGTGATTACTTTATCACTCTCTCCAGAGCAGTTTATGGACAGGAACGTGCCCCAGAATTTTAAACATTTATGCAACTGCACAAAAGATAGCCTGCCTTTATTGATATTAATGAGAGGTCACAAATTTAAACTGTGAACACCCATAAAGCAATCCAAATGGTGCTAATCGACACATTTATCTGTATCTATGGATGGGAGATAAAGTACTGGACTTGGAAACAAACAAAAGACCAGTCTTAATTTTGCTTCTTAATGGCTGTGTTACCTTGGGTATATAACTTAATCTCCACGGACTTGCAGTTATTTTCATTTGCAAGTGAGAGATAATGTTTGCTTTGTCCTGTGTCTGCAGTGAACATGAAGAGAGATATTTGAGGGAGGATGAATTGGACCTCTGATCCAGTGCTGGTTCATAATCAGCATCAGATGTTTATGAATATGACTCCAGGCAAAGTTGTGAGATGCGTTATCCAGCAATCTCCTAACAGCATGTTTCTGTCTCTTGCATGGTTCACTCTGTGTGCTATTCCCTACATCTTACCCTCACAAACATACACCGTGACACAAATGATGTGCAGAAGCTCAGACCTCACTGTTGGATTGGAGATGCAGGTGTCTGCATTCTCACTTAAACTCCATTCATTCTCACAACACAGTTCGTCTAGATTTTACCTTGTAGAGCCCCTTCTTCTTCTTTTTTTTTTTTAGCTTTATCATTGTTTTATATTTGTACTCTTTTTTTTTCCTTTTAATTTTATTTCGTTTTTTAACTTTACAATATTGTATTGGTTTTGCCATATATCAAAATGAATTTGCTACAGGTATACATGTGTTCCCCATCCTGAACCCTCCTCCCTCCTTCCTCCCCATACCATCCCTCTGGGTCGTCCCAGCACACCAGCCCCAAGCATCCAGTATCGTGCATTGAACCTGGACTGGCGACTCATTTCATATATGATATTATACATGTTTCAATGCCATTCTCCCAAATCATCCCACCCTCTCCCTCTCCCACCGAGTCCAAAAGACTGTTTTATACATCAGTGTCTCTTTTGCTGTCTCGTATACAGGGTTATTGTTACCATCTTTCTAAATTCCATATGTATGCGTTAGTATACTGTATTGGTGGAGCCCCTTCTTTGCCATTAAATGACCCTCCCTTAGCAGCTGTTGAGTCGCTAACTTATCCTTTTTCTTGGCTGCTTCATCTAATTTACCTGTGTTCTGCAGACTCCCAAGTGTCCTGGTCACACATACTCACCAGCTCAGAAAGTAGTCTAGCAAGTGAATGGTTGCTAATGGATTCTCACAACTGTGGTTGATTATGACTTATTTTATTATGCCTAGAAGCAGCTGTTTTACCACTGGAGCTATTTGTTCCTCATACAAACACATTATAGCCTCCTCTTGTCGTAGTGATAAAGGTAGTACAAGGAACTAAAATCCTTATAGCTCTTACAGACATTATTGCTATTCATGCATTGACTCACTTCATTACTCCCCTGCTCCCCACCTTGATGTAAGTGGCTTCTACTCCTTTTTGGTCCCTAGTAAACCCTGGACCAAGTCAACTCGAGGTCCACTTAATGTTGAGGGTAGGAATTCTGTCTGTTCATTTGTGTATCTCCAGCACCTAGTATAGATCCTAGTGTATAGGATAATACTGGAAGAAAGAGAGAGGGGTAGAAGGATAGTGAAGGGGAAAAAGATAGAAAATAATTAATATTTGAGTTGCAAAATGGCTGGCTCCAAACTATAGAGCTAGTCTGTGAAAGAGCTAAAAGAGATCCAGGTCATTTGGTTCATAATTACTTAATGTGAGCCTGAATTCTGATATATTTTCCTCTGTGTGTGTGTGTGTGTGTGTGTGTGTGTGTGTGGTTGTGTATGTATATATGTGAGTTTGCACATACTCAATCATAACTATCTCTTTGCAACCCCATGGACAGTAGCCTGCAAGGTTCCTCTGCCCTTGTGATTTCTCATGAAAAAATATTAGAGTTGATTGCCATTTCCTTCTCCAAGGGATCTTTCTGACCCAGGGACCGAACCCATGTCTCTTGCATCTCTTACATTGGCAGGCAGATTCTTTACCACTGTACTACTTGGGAAGCCATATTTTCCCCTAGATGTGGGGGATTTTTATAAGAAGGTATAAATCCTGAAAGAATCTTTTATTGGATAGAGTCTGTTCAATTCAATAGATAAACACTGAACACGCCCTTGTTTCAGTCACTCTGCTTCACTCTGGAGCTACACAGATAGCACAGAGATTGCTCCAGCAATCTGGAAGATAAATAATGTTGAAGGTCATGCAGACCTGATACAGAGTTAGCACCATGGAAGATGTTTAATCACAAGGGAACTGTCTGGAGGGGATGTTCAAGTTGTATTGTCACATCATTGTTTTGCATATAAGGACACTGAAGATCAGTGATATATAAGATATATATATATTTAATGAAGAGATAAGAATTAGAATTTGTTTTGTTGTTTGTTTTTTATATTTGTTTTGGCTGTGTTGGATCTTAATTGTGGCATGTGAGATCTTCAATATGTGTTGCAGCATGGAAGATCTTTTAGTTATGCCTTGCAGACTCTTAGTTGCAGCATACAGGATCTAGTAACCCAGGCCCTCTGCTTTGGGAATGCAGAGTCTTAGCCACTGGACCTCTACGGAAGTCTCAAGAATTAGAATTTGAGCCAATGAAAGCTGACCAAAAGTTTACGTATTAATCACTATTAACCAACAAGAAACAGAGCTAGTAAATTTCTTCTGCTAACTTTGGATTGTCCTAGGGTAGGCAGGTAGTTTGGGGCTTTGCCTGATGGCTCAGTGATAAAGAATCCACCTGCCAATGCAAGAGAAGTGAGTTTGATCCCTAGTTTGGGAAGTTTCTCTGGAGAAGGAAATGGCAACCCCTTTCAGTATTCTTGACTGGAAAATCCCATGGAGAGAGGAGTCTGGTGGGCTACAGTCCATGGGGTCACAAAGAGTCAGACACAACTTAACGACTAAATAACTACAACAGAAAGGTGGTAGTATGCTTGAATCACCAACCCAGTTTCTTTGCACCAGCCCAGGGAAACCACTCAGAATGTCAACAAAAGTGTATTTCTTTGAAACTCTCTAGTGTCTGCAAATCCAGTGGGCTACTCTTGTTTGTGTCAGACATACCCGAAGACATGTCATATGCCCATCTCATATCTCCAGAGTCCCTTAAAATAGACAAATGTACCACATTCCTCTAAGGTCCAAAGAGCCCAGCAGATAGAGCTGGGAGCGCACCAGGACCCGCAGCTTCCTTCCCACCCCTGAGGGCCACGCTCTGCTCTCGTCTTCTTGCCCCATACCATGCTCTGAGAGACTGTTTATCCTTGGTCAGTTTCCATGGCAACCACTTCTTCCACAGTACTGTCTTTTTTATTATAGGAATTGCTAGAAGAATAAAAATATATGGAAAATAATTAGGAGATTTTATTGCAAGCTTTCTCCAGAGTGTGGCAGGTAGGGAAAGAAGTAGAAGGTGAAGGCTGTAAGACTCTAGCAAAAAAAAAAAAAAAAAAACTCAGCGCACTGTAGGCAATTGTATTAATGCAAAAGATGTAATCTCATAGCCAAAGTGGAGTGTAATTTCCTGTCTCTGCTGTGGGAATACGTGCATTTTCATTTTTACTTGTGGATGGTTATGAGGGGTAGGTGAAAGAGGTTTTACACATGGTATGTTAGTTCTAGACATGATTCTGTCTGGATTAACAAAATTAAAATGTTCAAAGCATTTAGTTGCTGATGGCTGTTGAATCAACAAAAAGCACTACATCTTTGTTTGGTGTTGATCAATAAAGAACTGCTTCAGCTAGGGGTCTGAACTTGAAGGCAATAAAAGCTCCTTTGGGGAGCCTTTGGAAATAAGATGAGGTAAGAGGAATCACTGAATTGGGAGTCAGGAAACCTATTTTCTATCCTCCAGATAGCAAGTTTACTACCTGTGTGATCTGGAACAAGGCATCTACACTCTCTGCTATTCTGTTTCCCCATCTACAAAAGAAGCAGCTTGGATTTGATGGTTCCAGCAAGTTCTGAGAACCTTGAGCCTCCATACTTGTGAGTTCTGGGATGCTTAATCAGGATGGCAAGGAAAGAAAAAGTAACCAAGAAAGCTCTGATAATGACAATAGTGCCTGGTACTTTCTAACAAAATCAGATTGTTGTGTTGGACAGGGTGTTACAGGCTTTATGGGAATTACCTCACCAAATTTCATGATAAAGTTATGAGGGAGTGATTATTGCCCCCATTTGGCAGATGAAGAAATTGAAGACTAAGGAGATGGAGCACAGAGTTAGTAAGTCACAGAGATAACCTTCAAACCCAGGTCTGCCCTACCCAAATGGAGAAACAAAACTGCATCCTATCCTTGCCATGAGAGACAAAATTTAGACTGACTCCTTGTGTCACCTTGAACACACACATGGAACATCCAGTTTTTGTTAATCACCAAATCCAAAACACTGGGGAAAAACCAAAGTGCCCTCATTGCAGGGAAACCATACTCCAGGCAAAGTTATCTCTCTGCATCATTTATATGCAGTTAGGACGTGCTTGGCTAGATGCACCTGTGAGAACAGAACCTGGGAAATAGAACACCGTTCCGGTTGGGATCCAGATTCTCTTACTGCCATACCCCGCACCACCATTCCTCTCCTGAAAACAGAGCATATGCAATGTCCTCTGAGAGATCTCTTGAGGATAGCGTTTCTGTGACCTGACCACCTAGAGCAGAGGTGATCACCAGTAACATCTGAAGAAGAGTAATATTCTATAATCATCAATTTTGATTCTAAGCTACTGATCTTACTCAGTTGGCTTTGGGTCTCTAGTTTATTGCACCCAGATTCCTCTCTGTTATAAAAACCACTGACTACCTTCATAATACTGCTATGTATGCCAAGGGTTTACCTATTCCAGTTGCCCAAAAGAGTCCCAGTATATTGTACTGGTGTAACTGTAATGGTAATGGTGACCTTTCCACATTCAAAAGTACATATTTCAAAAGTTTGCACAATAAATTATATGGCTCACCTGGTGTGCCACACCATTACCATTGATCTTCATACTCTCATTGGAGATACAAAGAGGCTCTAAAGACATAAGCAAGGACTTCCTAAGGGTTTGAAAATTATTTAGTAGCATGGAAGGGACAGTTTTTGTAAAGAAAGAAACAGAACTCAGAACTAAGAAAGAGAATCAAGTTGCTTATCATCAGTATTATTAAAAGGTTGATTTCTTAGAATGAAACACTGATAGGTAGGAATGCAGTGGGAGACTTCACTAGGTAACTTTCTGATCAGTAGTTGTAAATGATAAGGAATAAAGCACAAAGAAGGCAAGGGGAGGCCAAAGCTTGTGGCAGGTGGCATGTTAACAGATGGCAGAGAAAACCAGAGCTGCTTAGCTTTTAAGCACCTGTTGTTTGACTCAAAGCGGATAATTTTCAAACTGCAAAGCATAGAACAGATGCAGTTAGTCGGCAATTGAAGGCTACAATAGATGATAAGATAATTAGGGAGCAAGCCCTACCTTCTTTATATTCATTCAAGTTTCCAGATGCAGACAGATTACATTCCAAGGTACCAAAACATCTTGTTAATATGAGTAGAGAGAAATTGCAAGTCATCTTGTAGAATCATGTAGAAGGAAAAAGTATTAGAAAAAACGGAAATGAGCAAGTGCTACCCTGAATTCTGACAGATTATAAAACTAACAAAGAGATAAGATCCTTTATTAATCCCAAGAAACATTCTGGGATAGATTATTTATATACATATCAGTTCAGTTCAGTCGCTCAGTTGTGTCCGACTCCTTGCGACCCCATGAATCGCAGCACGTCAGGCCTCCCTGTCCATCACCAACTCCCGAAGTTCACTCAGACTCACGTCCATCGAGTCAGTGATGCCATCCAGCCATCTCATCCTCTGTCGTCCCCTTCTCCTCCTGCCCCCAATCCCTCCCATATATATATATAGTTATAACATATCCAACCAATGGGTGTTCTAGAAAGCCCATATAAGTACACTCGGGATAACTTAAGGTTTTATTTCCTAGTTTGATGAAGTCATTAGAATATTTGAAGAGAAGAAAGACATAAATTTTACATTGCTTTGATGTTAGCAATATATATGACAAGGTCTCCCCTGATAGTCTTTATCAACTTGTTATAAAAGCAAATGCTATATAAAGTGGATCATACCTCTTATACTACTCCTACAAGATCCTTTGATGTTGTTGTTTAGTAACTAAGTCGTGTCCAACTCTTTTGTGACCCCATAGACTATAGCCCACCAGGCTCCTCTGTCCATGGGATTTTCCAGTCAAGAATACCAGAGTGGGTTGCCATTTTCTTCTCCAAGGGAATCTTCCCAACCCAGGGATCAAATCCACATCTCCTGCATCAGCAGGTGGATTCTTTACCACTGAACCACCTGGGAAGCCCAGAAGATCCCAGTTTCTCCCTATTAACAGAAAAGTTATAGCCCAAGGTGATACAGGACGAGTTTGAGGAGCCAGGTTTCAAACCCAGGCAACAAGGTCTTAAAATCCATTCATTAGGTCACTATGTTACAATGCCTCTCCATTCCATGAGATGAAAACATCTCTTTAATAAATGTGCAGATGGCATAAAACCAGAATAAAAGGCAAATGACAGAATCAATGTTTGAAAACATCCAGAATGTTTCTGGATGTTTGGAATATGGTTCAAAATTTTGCAAAAACATGCAACAAATATCCCCTAATTCTATGTATTGGTTTTACACTAGATACTATTAAGAGAAAAACTTCATTAGCAAATGATTCCCGTTTTCATGAACTTTCCATAGTAAAGTCCATGTTCCATGATTAAGAAAAAACAAGGGTAAATATAGAAGTTTAAAGTGCAAACTTTGGAATCAGCCAAAACTGGACTTAAGTTTATATCAACTGCAAATCATATCAACTCACCCACATTATTTTTAGCCTTGGAAGCAAAAAAAAAAAAATTCATCTCTGCTGGTCCAAACTTGTTCACCAAGACTAATGCGTGATATACCAAGACAGATTTCAATTCAGGATGAGGAAAGCTGCCCTAACAATTAGAGCAGTGATAAATAAAGGCTGTGCCATCTTCAACATTGGGTGCACTTACTTGGAAATTAGATGATTGTCCTCCATTGAGTGCAGAACCTATTCACTTTCTCCATCTCTTTTCCTCTCTTAGTATTCTTGATATCCTCCAGGAAAACTGAAAACCCTTGCCCTCCCTCCCCTTTCTGTCTTCTTTTTCCCCTTTTGGTTCACTCCATCAGTGCCGAGTGGTGTCTCTCTCTCTTACCTTCCCCTTTGCCCAGTGCTGGAGAGCTCCATCATATAGTTTGGTAACACCACAGGATGGACTGCCTGGGGCCATAGTACCTGGGTTCAAGTCTTAGCCCTGACTTTTACGTGTGTGTGACCTTGAGAAAGTCTTTAAACTCTTTGAGCCTCTCTGGTAAAATGAGAATGAACAGTGGTTCACACACTAGTGTGATAGTTCACTGTGATTTTACTTTGAGGACTTATTCAGAAGTCAAGTATGTGGATATGCATTTGCCTGTTTATTGTGAATAAAAATGGGTTGGAGACTATGGCTTGAGATATTATCAGAATCAAAGTTTCTCATGTAATTCCTGAGGAACAGACATCTCTATAGAACTACTGGCCTCCTCAATCCAGACTAGAGCATGGAGGAACCAAGAATCTGTGAGTCTCAAAAAAAAAAAAAAAAAAGCTCCTCTGCAAAATTAAAGAGAAAAGAAGGTTAGATGATGCATATTAATACCTTACTAATTTCACAAACCCACTAAATAAACTTATTCCTATGGAAAGAAGTGAAAGCAGGAATGGAGGAAAGGGCCAATGCTTCTTCTGAGAATGATGCAAAGTCAATTTTATGGACCCAGACAAACACTCTAAAAGAAAACAGTACCGCCTACACAAAAAGGCAATAAATAGGAATCCAGGTATAGGATGCTATGGTGCTCTAGCTGTATGCTGCTGCTGCTGCTGCTGCTAAGTCACTTCAGTCATGTCCGACTCTGTGCGACCCCATAGACGGCAGCCCACCAGGTTCCCCATCCCTGGGATTCTCCAGGCAAGAACACTGGAGTGGGTTGCCATTTCCTTCTCCAATGCATGAAAGTGAAAAGTGAAAGTGAAGTCGCTCAGTCGTGTCCGACTCTTCACAACCCCACGGATTGCAGCCCACCAGGCTCCTCTGTCCATGGGATTTTCCAGGCAAGAAAAGAGAGCTTTGCTAGTGGATGGAGTCTTGGGGGAAAAAGAAAAGAGGTTTTCTGCTTCAGTATATTACTAGAGCAAGTGAAGTCATAAAATCTATTTAGTCTTGTACCTGAGACTACCCATGTACAAAGAAGCAACAGTTTAAGACAAGTCACTTCAATTCATAGATGATGATGTTATTGATGGAGACAGAAAGTCGGGATAATGAAAACAGTTTGCAATGAATGTACACGTTTTCAGCTTTTTATGATTATTTTACCAGTGCCACTTATTGATATTGACTATCCCTCTCTTGTACTATTTATGCTTTGCCAACATGTGAGTGCAACACATCTTAACATTTTTATTTACCTAGTAGTTTTGCTATAGAGTTCTCAGTCAAAGAGCATTATTCAGAGAGCAAAGCATTCAAGGGAGATGCTTCATGCCAGAAGATTCAAGTATTGAAACTTCAGATACTGCCTAACATATTATTTTAATATCATTATCATGCTGCTGCCTTCAATGAGGTTTTGCCACAGCTGGCTTTTTTCATTTGTTGTTTTTGGGTTATAATAGACTATAGTAGCTTCCAAGGACCAAAAAAAAAAAAAAAATCAATATACACTGCTAAAAATACCTTGGTGTTATCCCAGCTTGTAGTCCTGCCAGCCTTAAAAGGGAAGGAAAGAACAGCAGAGATAGGTTTTCAGACCTTGGCATTTAGGATTCTATTTGATGATTTCCAAATCAATGCACCAGAAATATGGTCTTTGTTTCTTTTGTAAGGACGGCTCTCCTGCCTTGTTTCTCAGTAGCAGAAAACCCATAGTAGATACTGCACTGTTGAGGTTCCACTGTGCATTTCTCTGTGTCACCCCACTTTCAGATTCTTGCTCACAAGGCTGGGCATGGTAAAGTTCCATGGAAGGGGTGTGTGAGTGTGTGTGCTGGGGCTGGGGAGGCACGTGGGCGTTGACTGTTCCCAGAAGCTCAATTTCAGAAATTAGGGGAGTCTGGGAGTAATGCCCAGAAGCACAAGTTAAAAACTCCTTTTCTCAGCCTCTGTCCAGGCAATGAGGAACTTTGCTTCTTGGGATTAGTCCAAAGTGCTCTCTGGCTTATGACGTTTTCTCGAACTAGAGAAAGTATTTTTTGGTAAATGTGCCTTCACTACTGCTGATGGGAGAAACTGGAAGTTGACAGGGGTTGACATCAAATTTGACATGATTGAGCTAAAAACAACTACTGAGACCCTTTCAGATGTCCAGAACTGTATTAGGACCTGTGGGGAATAGAAAATTTCAACAGGACTCTCACTCCCCTAAAATTCAACTTATGCTAATAGTTAGCATCAAACTATGAGTCTTGGGTGAGTTTGTGGCAGAATTCAAAGGAAAATCTATCATACATACCACCTGGATTAGCTTTTTGGATAAGGTGGTGAGTGTGATGAGATTTTAAGGATGAACAGGATTTGAATGAAATGAAGTCCAACATATAAGACATGTTGATAATACAAGGTTATGGGTTCTTCTAGATAACTTGAGCCAACTAGGGCTGAGCTTATTGTTTCGAATTACTTAGGGCAGTTATTAAAATGCCATTTGAGCCAGAATTGATTTAACTAATGAGTTCTGAAATCAACTAGGCCTAGATTTTAAGCCTGGATTTTCTCTCCTACAGTCCTGGGTAAATTAACTTAACCATTATCAACTTCACATCCCTGAAATAGGTAAGTGATACATACCATATGAGGTGGTGTTGAAGAAAAAATTTTATCATTTATTTTTTCAACTACTATTCTTTATGCCATATTTGTACAAGGTATATAAAATTCAAAAATTCTAGGCACTAAATTATACATGCAAACAGACAAAAATGATTATGTAAATTGTCCACCTCATGGCAAAAAAAAAAAAGAGAAATCCACTAATGATGGCTTTTAATTTGATGCTTTGAGCTTTATGGAAAGAGGAGCTGAAGTGGGAGGAATTGTGATTAAGAAATATAGATCCATCCTGGATGAGTAGAATAGAGAGGCCAGCTAAGAAGCTATTGTAACAGACCACATAATAAGAGTGTCAACTAGGGTGGGGGGGATGAATAAGAAAATTGCTGAGGGGAAGAGTTCAATATGGCACTTTCTCCCTAGAATTTTATGCCAACATATCCAAGAATAGTTCTGAGTTCCCAGTCTCACCCATCACGAAAGAATCATCACTAGACTTTCCACTGAGTATATATTAAGGCATCCTGACCTTTATTTACTTCTGAGAACAGCAGTTTTCCCAGGATCCCAGTTGGGAAAGAGGCTTATAAATAAACCATTTTGCTTGTTCACTGAACTAGACTGTCATTTGCAACGATATGCTGACTCAGGTAATGCTGAGTGAGTCCGACTGTTAACGTGAAGGTCTTTGAGGGGAAAAGAAACAATACTGCTCTTCCCCTTAAGTCAGACAAAGCAAAATCAAGGAGGTTGTGGTTTCAGCTCATTAAATGATCCCAAGTGTATTCATCAAATGCCTTGTCAAAAGTTGTGTTATCGACAACGGGATTCTCTTTTCTCTAATTGTGTATAGCTTGGAGCCTAAGAAATTGCCTGTTCTAGAAGCAAGTAAACCCTTTCCTCCCTGCAAAGGTAGGAATTCTTGATTTTTAAATCATAAGTACACTTGGAGGAAGAAAGCAATGACAATAGCAACAGTAAACAGTATTTATGGAGCTCTTACCAAATGCTGGAGCATTTACTATTTGTGAGGTGCGTTATACACCTAAATTAATTCAAATAACAATTAATGGAAAACTTACTATTATGCCCCATTGTAAGGAACCCAGAAACTTGATTAAGAATAAACAGTATAGTTATCATCAAGAAAAGATCAACATCATCTTAAAGTAGAAGCTTACATGTTAAACTATCCTTTCCCAGTAAAATACTGATAAGAATTTGGCAGGAGCCTACTATCTGCCACAGGGAAGCCTGACTTGAAATCCTGGAAATGCTCTGGAAAAACTGCAAACTCTCCTCCTGTTTTCCAAGTCAGGACCTCCTGCCACACCCTTTTTTTCCTTCCTCTCTTTGACTTCATAACTTTTTGCTCCTTCTTGTCAGTCATTTCCAGTTCACCCTGATCGTTACCATCCAATCTCTTTCCTCTTTTTCTTAATATTTATTTACTTTTAATTGATTGATGACTGGTTTACAAAATTGGTTGGATTTCTGTCATACATCAGCATGAATTAACCATAGGTGTACGTATGTCCCCTCCCTCTTGAGTTGCCCATTCCCATCCCTCTAGTTTATTACAGAGCCCTAGTTTGAGTACCCGGAGTCATACGGCAAATTCCCACTCTCTATCTACTTACATATGTTAGTGTCTATGCATCCAGGCTACTCTCTCACCCTCTCCCTTTTCTCTCCAATCCTTGTCCATAAGTCTGTTCTCTATGTCTGCGTTTCCACTGCTACTCTGTGAACAGATTGGTCATGAATCCCTTTCCTCCTATTTTCCACTTCTCCACCCTGCCAGGGAGCTTAGTAGTGCAGCTGGGTGAAACCATAGAGTAGCACTGCTCTGGGGTCATAGTGTCTGTGTTCAAATCTTGGCTCTGATCTTTATTATCTGTTTGACCTTGACAAATATCCTCAACCTGAGCCTCATATGTAAAGGGAGTGAACAGTGCTTAACAAACTAGTGTGATAATTCAGTGTGATTTTAAATAGATAGAAAAATAGAGATACATACATATATATCTATATAGATATACAGGCATCTGCAAGTATATCTCAATATCTATATACATGTATGTTAATGTTGATATATACACATATAATTGAGACATAAATTACAATCTGTAATTTTCTTTATTAGCTATTTATTTACCTATTTAACAGTTTTCTACTGCAAAACTACAAGCTGAAGTAGGAAGGAAAATTGGTCTGTCTTGCTATTGTATCATCCTCAACGCCTAGAACAGTTTCTGGGACATAGTAGGTTATTTATTAAATATTTTTGTAAATAATAAATGGATGGATTGCCAATGCTTAATAAACGTTTGTTTCTTTCTGAGCTTCAAGCAAACATTGGGGAGTTTTGCTTCTGTTCCTCAGCTGCAACCTGGCGGAAAATCGCATAATCATGCTAATTAACTTCATAACAAATTTATGATTTCCAGTCTCAACCAGGCTCTAAGTGTTTCTTGATAACACTTTAATGTGTGTCTACTCAGTATCCTTTCTTTTTTCCAAACAGCTCTTTATAATGTCTTTTCTTGAGTTTTCTCATTCTCCAGTCTACTCTCCCTTCTATCCATCTACAGAGAAAGACCAGAGCCCCTATGGCTTCACTCAGCCTTTGCTGTCCCTTCAGTCTCGTGATGGTTAATTTTTTGTGGGAAGTTGACTGGATTAAATGATGCCTAGATAGATGGTAAAACATTGTGTCTGATGTGTCTGTGAAGGTGTTTCTGGAAGACTTTAGCATTTGATTCCCAGACTGAGTTAAGTCACGCCAATGTGGGTGGGCCTCATCCGGCCCACTGTTGAGGGCTGACCAGAACAAAAGGGGATAGAAAGGGAGCATTTGCTCTCTGTTTAAGTCAGGGCATCCATCCTCTCTTGCTCTCAGACACTGGTTCTCAGGCCTTTGGACAGGGGCTGAATTACAGTACTACACCAGCTTTCCTGGGTCTCCAGCTTATAGATGGCAGGCTGACCTTCTTGACCTCCATAATTGCATGAGTCAATTATTATAATAAATAAATTATACCTATATATCTAGATAGGTAGATAGATACTATTGCTCTGTTTCTCTGGAGAAGCCTGATTAATGCATCTACTTTCTGACCATTCTCCAAGTCTCTCCTACCTTCAGTCTCTTTCTTCCCCCTCAAGTTATATGAAGATACCCTCTACTAACTGCTGACAGAATTCCTCAAATGAAATTATTTCTTGTTGGCTTCACAAGTGTGAATGGAAACACAAAAGCAGACTATGAAAAAGAAAGAATGGTTGTTGTTTTAAGGATTAACATGAAACCTATAGGTGAGCAAGAACTAAGCCTAAGGATATAAAAAATATTCTTACCTATCAAAGCTACACTTCTTGGTAGCACCTGACCCCTGGGATCTAGAAGAAACAAAACACAAATATCAGATGAAAGTTGCACTATTGTATCTTAGGGGCTTCCCTGGTGGCTCAGATGATAAAGAATCTACCTGCAGTGTGGGAGACCTGGGTTGGAGACCTGGGTTCGATCCCTGTGTTGGGAAGATCCCCTGGAGAAGGGAACAGCTACCCACTCCAGTATACTTGCCTGGAGAATTCCATGGACAAAGGAACCTGGTGGGCTACAGTCCATTGGATCTCAAAGAGTCGGACATGACTGAGTGACTAAAACTTTCACAAACTTTCATCTTAGGTTTATACAGCCCACTGAAATGATGCTTGCTGCAGCATCAAACCACATCAACCCTTTGAAGGTTGAGAAGCAGATGTTATTATTCCCATTTTACAAATAGAAAACAGAGGCTCAGAGGACTGAAATGATTTGTCCATGGTCACAACCTTGATAACTTTCATGTCTGCACCTGGACACTAGATTGTCTTACATGAAATCCCAGACTTCCTCCACCAGAACTCTGAACCTCTATTGGACTGAGCCTATGTCACAGACCCACAGATACTTATTTTATGTTCCAACTTTTGCCCCAGTCATTTCTTTTATGACCAGACTCCAAAAAGACTAATTCCAGATGCATCTATTGTAATAACTAAATGTACCATCTCAGGAGCTAGGCTTCTGTTTTTATAGCCTGTCTGTAACAGTCACTAGCTATGCGAGGCTTAGCAATTTCCTTGATCTAGTTGTCCCTTCTCTGTAAAATGGAGAGGATAATATCCTAATATCACACACTCATCCAAAGATAATATGAATGAATACACATATGTGTGTGTTACTCAGTCGTGTCCTACTCTTTGCAATCCCATGAACTGTAGCCCGCCAGGCTCCTCTGTCCATGGGATTTCCCAGGCAAGAATACTGGAGTGGGTTGCCATGACCTTCTCCAGGGGAATCTTCCTGACCCAGGGATTGAACCCAGGTCTCCTGCATTGTAGGCACGTTCTTTACCACCAGGGAAGCCCTAAAAGGACTCTATGTATATGAACTCATCTTATGTAACCAAGGAATGTGTGGTGAGATTTTTTCTTCCTCTGTGTTAACACATGGTTCAGTTTAAACAGCAGGTAGTCAGATACACATTTATCAAGCATCTACTAAATGGCATCTTATTTTTTTCTTGACTCCGTCCTGGTATGTTTTACCTGATTTCTGAAGTACTGATGTCATTCCTCCATTCTGCTTTGGCATATTCTTGCTGCCTGACTTGATCCCCTTTGCCTCCCTGTAAATCTTTCTCCTATCCTTGTCCTCAGTTTTAATAAAGGACTGTATGGCAGGAATTATTTTTAGGAATGGCTCCTAAGATCCCATGCCCTAATACCCAGTTTGTGAATTCCTCCTATAATTATTTTATACAGCACATTTGACCTTAAAGAGAGGTTATCCAGGTGGTTCTAATCTAATCACATGAACCTTTAAAATAAGAGAACTTTCTTCAGCTGGCTGCCAGAGAGGAAGTCAGAAAGCTTTTGAGCATGAGATAGCACAGGGACATGCTTTTATTTGTTTGAAGCTGGAAGGGGCCACATGAGAAGGAATGTGGGCAGCTTCTAAGAGCAAACAACAGTCCCTGGCTGACAGCCAGCCAAGAAACGAGGACCTCCATCCTACACCTGCAAGGAACTGAATTCTGCCGACACCTGAATGAGCTTGAAAGTGGGTTCTCTTCCAACACCTCCAGATAAGAGTCCAGCTGGCTTACAACTTCGTTTCAGCCTTGTGATACCCTGAGAAGAGCCCAGCTTAGCCTGCCAGGACCCCTGACCTACACAAGGTAATGAATGTTATATTAAAACGCTAAGTCTGTGACCTTTTGGTGGTGATAGAAAACTGATTATGCCAGTTTCCTCTTCAAAAAATGTCTATACTGCCGTACTGTCGGAAGGGAACTAAACGCATGGGTCTTTCTTCTTGAAAACAGAAAATCTTTACTCTGAATCTGATGTCTTCCTTTTGTGTCTGGTAATTGGGGCTGGGGAATAAGGACAGGAAAGAAATGTGGCAACAGACACGCTGCTTAATCAAAGCCTCCAGGTAGGGTTTTGGCATCTTGGCAACTCAATGACTGCTCTTCGTAGATGACATTTGTAGAAACATCTTTAACGTACGCCTTGGGAAGATGAGTTTGTAGAGGAAAGTGTTAGGGGTATCAGCTGTGGCATGAGATATCCCTTACTACCACTCAACTGCTGTGTAACCTTGGTTAAAACACCGTATCTAGTCAAGCCTCACTTTTCATATCTGTGAAACGGGGAAACTAAGAGCACCAAATATAGTCATCTGTTGTGAGAATTAAATAAGAGAATGCTTACGAAGAATTTCCTTTGATCCCTGGCACGTATTACATGCTAAGTAAATGGTTATAATTATTCATGTATTTGATGTGACGAGCCAACTCACTGGAAAAGACCATGATGCTAAAAAAGACTGAAAAAAAAAGCAAACAGAGAAGAAGGTGGCAGAGCATGAGATCGTTGAATAGGATCACCAGCTCAATGGCCACAAACTTAGACAAACTTCGGGAGATGGTGAGGGACAGGGAGGCCTGGCGTGCTGCTGTCCATGGGGTCACAAAGTGTCGCACGTGACTTAGCGACTGAACAACAACAACATTCATGTATTTATTCAAAAAAAGTATATATTAATCATCTGCTCTGTGCCAGGCATTGCTAGACAATAGAACACAAATATGAAAAAGGAATAGCCTCCAGCCTCAAAACGCTCTCAGTGCACTGTGTCCATATGTATCCTCATTCATTCATACATGTAAATTTTCATATGTGTCTATGTGTCTTCAGGCTGTGAGTGTTGTGAACACTGCATTCCCTGAAACCACTGAAGAACAAAGCACTGCATTCAAGCCTAAGGGGAGGGTGGAGGTTACAGATCCAGCCATCCGTCTTCCTTCTTCTCCTCAGAGGTAGGCGGCTGTTTACCCTGGGAACACTGACGGTGTAACTATTAAATCATCTCAGAGCCGTGGAGCTGGGAGGTCCCAGCACGGCCTTCCCTCACACCCGCCCGGTTCTGTTCTGGCACAAAGAGGGATATGTTATGCCTCATACATGCCGAGAGCCATGCCACAGGAAAAGGGCTCCCCGTGCCAAATAATTTTGCCCAGTTCTACCCTCAGACCAGGGAAGCAAAAAGTGATCCATCAGCTTGATTGTCTGGGAGTCCCAGGGCTGTTCAGTACAGATCCATTAGTTAAAAGGATAAATATTTACTCTGGGCTCATCAGAATAACCCAGAAAAGGGATTCTGTGTTTTATCAGTAATAAAAAACACTCCCACCTAAGCTTGGATTTAGAGTTTCTTGGTCTTTAAATCTTCCCTGCCTTGAACCAGTCAGACTTCCTGTGAGAGACTAGATTAGGATTTCCTCCTGGCCTCGGAGTCGTGCTGGGGGGCCGGGGGCGGTGGGCGCGAACATGAGCACAAAGGGAAATGTTCTGACAGGAGAGCCATGTTTTCTTTTCCTGAGCAAAGTATGTGTGGCCTCAGCCTGGCTCCTAGGACACAGGTAACTGAAATATTTGCCCTTGGGAGATAAGATGCAGAATGCGCTCTCCAACGGGTGAAATCAGAGATTTTAGATAAACAGCTTTTGAAGGACCCCGTTTCCTGAGCTATGCTTTGATCACAGGACAACAGCGCCAGGGAAAACACTTTTGTTATCCTTTCAAGGGAGAGGCTCGAGAAAGAACACTTGCCTGGGTCGCAGAGGTGAGGGTATGGTCAGGATGAAGGCGGACTGGGGAGGGGTCTGGGGTGGGAGCTGGTCCCTGGCTAACCTAGGGCGCTTGTCTCACATCCTCCAGCCCCACTTTCCGTTTCTACATCCCCACCCCCTCTCCTTTCTGGTAACTGGACTGACCTGGCAGAAAGAACTCAGACTGTAGAAGCAGACTAATTTTCTTCAAAAATAGGCCCTGAGTGGAATAGACACTCAGAACGTGCTGAATGAGTCAAAGCGTCCCTCATTTTTCTGTCGCAGGGATGTTCTTTTCCCCCTCCCTCTGAGGAGGCCTCCATTTCTCTGTCTGTATTGTGGGGATATTAATGCTACCTCGAGGGCTGTGTAAAGGCAAATAAGCAGATTTGATATATACTGAACACAGAGACTGGTGCATTGTGGGGGCCCAGTGACTATTTGTGTGTATCTCATTGTCAAAGGGGCTTTGAAACTTAGGAAATATACTGGAACCAGATAATGTGAAAACTGTTCCACCAAAGGCTTACACAGGAACTCAGGCTAAGCTTTGCTAGAGATGGTGAGGAAACTTTGATCAGGCGAACAAAAGTGTCCTTTGGGAAGGTTTGCATGCACTGCCACCAGCATCCCAGGCTCTCTGGCATACAAACCAGCCAGCTTCTTTAGAGCCAGGCAGAGGCTTCCCATGCACTCACTCCAGGGCACTTTTATATCCTGCAGACTTAATCTATGGATTGTCAATGCAGTAATCAATGGGCAAGTCCTTCTCTGTCCTTCATCTACCAATAAAATGTTTCTACTCTCCTCCCACCACAGGGGAGAGTGCTGTGCTAGTTCCACAACATGGATCAGGCACCTATAGTACTATTATAATAAGTATGAAATTCAAGTTTTCATAAAGGAATGAGTGAATGTAAAGATGTGATATAAATCTCTGTAATTTCCTTTAAATTTATAATATGCTTTCTAGCCATCACGTTGGTCACTTGACTTCCAGGTTGATGTAGAGCTACTCCTAGCTGCTTTGCCATCATGTGGGGACTTTGAGCTATCATGGACGCTCGCAAAACATCCATCTCCATCTCCAGTCATGACTGGAGAGGTGCTTAAGGAAGGGAAGGAAAGCTTGGCTCTGTCAGTGTTGTTGTTACCTAAGGATGCTCATCTTGCCTGTGTCTTTGTGCCTGTTGTGATCTGTATCCAGTGTTCCTCCAAAGACGCAAGGCATCGAGATGCCTTTCCCACATGTGATTCCACTGCAGGACAGCTTTCCCGTCTCTTTCCCTCCCACCTCATAATGAAAAATTTTCCCAGAGAGTGAAGTAAGTCTGGCTCAGATTCCAGGAGAGACCATATCCTGTCTTGGAGTCTTGAGTTGTTTGTTTTGGGAGCCTTTGAGTTTTGATCCTACAACCCATCAGAATGGAGAATGAGTATATGATTTTAATATGCTCATATCATTAGCCTATTTATTTTCTCATGTTAATATATTCATATTTATTATTATTTAATATTTACATTCTTCCTTTTTTCTAAAGATTTATGAAAGGTATAATTTGCTTGGGCATTTTTATGAACATGATTGAAGGGGTTCCTGTCATTATGGGACTTATGACTCTAGAAGAGGATACACTAAACAAATAAATGAGAAAATAAACTGTGACTACTACAGAGTTTCCCTTAGGACCATTTTTATTCTATCACTTATTCTTCAAAGTGCCTGCCATGCACAAACATCCTTTTCATGTGCTGACGATAGGGCAGTGAATAAGATATTAATATAATGTTTGTCCCCAGCAGCATATATTTAGGGAATCAGAAGTTAAATATCAAATTATACAGTTGTTTTAAAGAAAACTCCAGGGCGCTAAGAAGGTATAAAATGAAGCGTTATAATTGAGACTGTCGAGAAATGCTTCTTCGCAGATATAGTGCTGGCCACCAATGAATATGTTTTGCTGAAAACACACTCTTGTGAGGACCCCTTCTACATTGACTTTGGGATTGGTCATGGTTAGCTTTGCTCAGGAAATTACCAAAAAGAATGTTGAAAATATATCAATTTTGAAATGTTGAAAAAATATCAATTGGCCTCTTTTGTTTGATATGTTTGTTTGTTTGGCTGCACTGGATCTTAGTTGCAACATGCAGGATCTTTGATCTTTCTTGCAGTGCACAGAATCTAGTTCCCCAACCAGACATTGAACCTGGGCCCCCTGCATTGGGAGTACAGAGGCTAGCCACTGGACCAGCATGGAAGTCCCTTGATTGGCCTTTTTTTGCTACATGTGGTTAGGTACAGGAAGACAGAGATGAGCTAAAGAGAGAACTACTCACTTTGTAAACACTTTAGAGGGACAATAATGTAACCAAGACTTTCTAAGTTGGAAAATAAAACTCTTTCATAACCTTTTTTCAAGTAAGAAATGGCCTCAAGTTCGATTAAATCAAGAATATAGCTCTATAATTCTTTGTTACTATCTCTAAAACATGTAAAGTTATGCTTAATAGGCCCTCTCAGCTAGGCAAAACTGTTTCTAGAAATTTTAGCAGCATCTTCCTATGCAAGCATAATCCCAAAACAGCCTGGATAGAAGGTTATCTCAGAAAGGAATTGTGGATGTGGATTTTGACTATTAGAGTGGATGCAATGTGATACATAGCAAACCCAAAAAGTTTTAAGAAAGTTCCACAATCTAAGATTAAAGAAAATGGGACCTTCCTCCAAACCCCCATTTTCCTTTGAATAAGATGTCTTTATTCATTATTTATTCTGTTACAGGATAACAGTAGCCTGAGGAACCTATGGGGAGCACAGTCAGAGTAGGGGGTCCTGACAACTTGCACCTGGTTGTACTTTATAATTTTGATAAATCAGTGACTATTCTTTCTTCCTTCCATCCTTCCCTTTTTGAATGAAAGTATGTATTAGTTTTTGTTTCTATTTCACCACTGTGATTAGTCATTTGGTGGTAAATAACTTGTCTTTTCATGTCTCACGTCTCTGCATCCTTAAGGACCATAGTAAAGAACTGCTCTCAAGGAGTTTCATCTGCATCTAGCCTTAATGCAGATTATAAGACTGTAGACTTTTAGACTAATACCATGATAGAATGATACTTGGGGACCCTTCTTAGGGAATTAGTATGTTTTGCAAGTTAGAGGGACATGAATCATTAGGGTCAGAGGGAAAACTGTGATAAGTCCTCTTTTTATCATGACTCCCTATACGCAGGCCTTTGGGTAGTCCTCTCACGCATGACTCTGGGCTTGGCCACGTGACTGTTCACTGATGGAACATCATAAGATGTGATGCAGGCAGTCATTTTGTGCCCTGAAACGTTCTTTCTTGCTGCTGGAGACTCTGCATCCGTCGAAGAAGCTCAGGACAGCCTGCTGGGGACATGGCCCAGCTGAAAACTACATATGCCAGGTCATGAATTTCAAACTATCTATCTTCACTTGGTGACTTGGATGACTGAAAATGAGGCAGTGATCTTAGAAGCCAAGCAAAACTGCCCAACCCACGCTGTTTGCCCATAGTTTCATGAGAATAAAATGGTATTTTAAGTCACTAAGCTTTGAGGCAGTTTGTTACTCCGCAAAAGTGTAATAGATTTTCTGAGGCAAAAATATGTCAATTGAAATATGAAGGCTTCCGGGAGATGAGTTAGGCAAGGCAGAGGAGAAGCAATTTTCCAGGTAGAGGAAATAGCATTGATGAAGAACTACCCATGTGGTGAGTTTGGGCCATATGGAAGCGTGTCAGAGCAGCTACAACAAGAAGAGTGAAAACAGTAGGAAGTAAGTTTGGTGAGGCAAGAGGCAGACAGATTATGCATGGCTTCTGTATTCATTAGCTATTGCCATAATACTGTTGTATACTAAGTGTAGTGAAAAGTCTCAGTTGCTCGGTCACGTCTGACTCTTTGCCACCCCATGGGCTGTAGGACCCCAGGTGCCTCTGTCCATAGAATTTTCCAGGCAAGAATACTAGAGGGGGTAGCATTCCCTTCTCTAGAGGATCTTCCCAACCCAGGGATCAAACCCAGGTCTCTCCTGCATTGCAGGCAGATTCTTTACCACCTGAGCCACAAGGGAAGCCCTGTACACTAAAACACTCCAAAATTCAGTGGCTTTAAGTGACTATTACCCGTAATGTTTCTGCTATCAAATTTAGGAGCAGCTGCTACAGCTGAGCTTACAAGCTGAGCTCAGCAGGGCAGTTCTGTTTCAGGATTCTGGTGAATCTGGGCTTTGCTCTTCACGGTTGTTTGAATGCATGTCTTTTCCACTTGTGTTTTATGCTTAGGTCCAGGCTGTGAGGCAGTAACTACAGAGAAAACTTTTTTTATTTAATTTATTTATTTTTGGTTGCACTGGGTCTTTCTTGCTGCATGTGGGCTTTCTCTAGTTGCAGTGTGTGGGCTTCTCATTGCCATGGCTTCTCTGGTTGCAAAGCACAAGCTCTAGGGCATGTGGGCTTCAGTAGTTGTGGCACACAGGCCCTAGAACTCAGGCTGAGTAGTTGTGGTGCATGGGTTTAGTTGCCCTGTGGCATGTGGAACCTTCCCTGACCAGGGATCAAACCAAGGTTCCCTTCATTGGTAGGTTTAACAATTAATGTTGTCAACTCTTAACCACTGAACAACCAGAAGAGTCTTGGAAAACTTTTCAGGGTGACAGCAGAGATGCAAGAGAGAAACCTAACCACACAAGCTTGGTTCTGTTTATCTGTGAATATCCCATTGACCAAAGCAAGTCACATGGATGAACCCAAAGTCAAGATAGGAAGTACATTTCAATCATTACTATTTACAAGGAAATACTTTTGGCCAAAGCAAGTCACACTGCTCATAACAGCACTATTTATAGTAGACAAAAAGTGGAAATGATCCAAATGCCCATTAACTGGTGAATGGATTTAAAAAGACATATCCTTATAATGAAGTGGATTACAGAGGATGAGATGGTTGGATGGCATCACTTGACTCAAAGGACATGAGTTTGAGCAAACTCCAGGAGATGGTGAAGGACAGGGAAGGCTGGCATGCTGCAGTCCATGGGGTTGCAAAGAGTCAGACACAACTGAGTAACTGAACAACAGCAATTCATATAATGGGATAGTCTTTGACAATAAAAAGATAAAAGTGAAGGTACATGATACAATATGGTTGAACATCAAAGACATTATGCTAAATGAAAGAATCCAGATACACAGGACTGCATATCGTATGGGTATATTCATATGAAATTTCTTGAAAAGCAGATTAACAGAGACAAAAGCTATATCAGTGGTTACTTGGGACTGACGGTTAGAGTGAAAAGCACTGCAAAGGGACAAAAAGTCAATGGAAATGTTCTAATACTGAATTTGGGTAACGATTATGCTGCTGCTGCTGCTAAGTCGCTTCAATTATGTCTGACTCTGTGCAACCCCATGGACAGCAGCCCACCAGGCTCCTCGTCCATGGGATTTTCCAGGCAAGAGTACTGGAGTGGGTTGCCGTTGCCTTCTCCAATGGTAACGATTATATAACTGTATTAATTTACTAAATGGGCTTCCCTGGTGGCTAAGACAGTAAAGAATCTGCCTGCAATGCAGAATACCTGGGTTCAATTCCTGGGCCAGAGATCCCCTGGAGAAGGGAATGGCAACTCACTTCAGTATTCTAGCCTGGAGAATTCCATGGAGAGGAGTGTGGTGGGCTATAGCCCATGGGGCTGCAAGAGTCAGACATGACTGAGCTATTAGCACAACAACCACCACCGCCGCCAAGTCGCCAAGTCGCTTCAGTCGTGTCCGACTCTGTGCGACCCCACAGACTGCAGCCTACCAGGCTTCTCTGTCCATGGGATTCTCCAGGCAAGAACACTGGAGTGGGTTGCCATTTCCTTCTCCAATGCATGAAAGTGGAAAGTGAAAGTGAAGTCACTCAGTCGTGTCTGACTCTTAGGAACCCCATGGACTGCAGCCTGCCAGGCTCCTCCGTCCATGGGATTTGCCAAGCAAGAGTACTGGAGTGGGGTGCCATTGCCTTCTCCAGCACAACAACAATTTACTAAAAATCATTGAGCTACTTACTTACAATAAGTGAATTTTGTTAAAAATAAATCGTATTTCAGTACCAGTATCAAAATGTATAACTAATGGAATGGAAGATACCTTGATGTTGTGCTTATAACAATGAACATTTTCCAAAGCACTATTAAATAATTAATTTATACAGTGTATAAATATTTTCAAAACTCTGGCTGACTACTGTCTCTTTAAGCAACTGCTGAGGTTAAATTTTTTCTTTAAAGGTGTTATTCCGAATTTTAGTCATTTTCCTTAGTTAAACAACTTTGGCTGTAAATAATAATCATTATTTTTTGTATTTTGTTCTTTGAGCTACTGCATTTTAAATTAGTGCATGTGGTATAAAAAATTGGCATTCATAAAAGCAGCTGCAATTAATGAAGCATGCTGTACTTATTGAGTTCTCATATAATATGTACAACAGAAACATGCTCTTATAAACAGGTCAAGAACTGTAAAATGTTCACTAATTGCTGGAATTTGTTCTTCTGTCTGAAATAAAAATGGATTTAACAGTCAGAATAGCTATTCAAGGGGTAATAGAAGCAGGAAGAAGGGACCTCTGTTATTAGCTAATCTAGCAATTATTCCCACATTGAAGCCTTGTGTTCTACATGAATATCAACCGAGTTTGTTGAGGAGGTGCAGCTGGAGAGGTGAAAGCAGCTGCCTACTCTAATGCAAAATTCCTTTGGTTAGGAGAACGCACTAACATTAATCTAAGAGATGTAGAATGAGCTTAAATCTCTGAGTGGAAAATGCCTATCTCCATCACAGGCCAACAGCAATTTTTCATACTTCCTTTCAAGGCACATGGAGAATGCACCCAACGTGACATCATCTCATTTACAAACTCTTCCAAATTATGGTTTACAAGTTAAGCATTTATACTGAAGCAAGGTGAATGTGCCTGAGAGCCTAGTCAAGAGTGACCTTAGGAAATTTTATTCTTTTATTAAGAGGCTGGGGAGGAAGTCACAACTAAGACTCAACACAAGAATAACTAAATGTCTCGGCTTACAAAACATCATCACAGGCATTGTTTCTAAGTTGATATTTATTCGATAAATATTCACTAATTCTGTTAGGTGCTCTACTCACATTATCTCATTCAAACTCTCTGAAGAAATTCTTGTTCAAATCCTTAAGTAGTTTCTATACTTGGTTCTCAGTTTTGTGAATTCTGTGTCGTTACAATGTGCATTGAAGGGTTTAGGAACTTCAGGTGCTTATGTATTTTTTTTTTTAATGAGTTGATTTACAATGTTGGTTTCACTATGCATGACATAGTAGTTCCATGGTTTTATAGATTACACCCCATTTAGAATTATATATACACACCCTGTGCTTCACATTACATACTTGTATGTTATTTATCGTATTTATTTATCGTATACTTAGTAGTCTGTTATTCATTTTGTACCCAGGAGTCTCTACCTCTTAATCCTCTTTGTCTATTTTGTCCCTCCCCTACCTCTCTCCACTGGCTATCATTAGTTTGTTCTCTATATCTATGAGTCTGTTTATGTTTCTTGTATTCATTCATTTTGCTTTTTTAGATTCCACACACAAGTGAAAATACACAGCATTTGTCTTTCTTGTCAGACTTATTAAGGATATTCTCCAGGTCCATTCATGTTGTTGCAAATGGCAGAATTTCATTCTTTTTTTGACTATGTTCCAGTGTGCATAATCATATTCTCTTTATCCAATATTCTGTTGGAGGATGCTTAAGTTGCTTCCATACCCTGGTGATTATAAATAATGCTTCTATGAACATCGGGGTGCACATGTCTTTTCTAGTTTTCATCTTGTTCATATGTATTCCCAGGTTTAGAATTGCTAGATATTGTTATGGCAGTTCTATTTTTAACATTTTGTGAAATCTCCATAGTGTTTTTCTATAGTGGCTGCAAAAATTTACATTCCCACCAACATATGTTAGAGTTCCCTTTACTCTGCATCCTCACCAGCATTTATTATTTGTTGTGGTTTTGATGATAGACATTCTGAAAGGTGTGAAGCGATATCTCATCATGCTTTTGATTTGAACCTCATGGATGATTAGTGATGCTGAGCATCTTTTCATGTGTCTGTTGGCCATCTATATGCCTTCTCTGAAAAAACGTCTATTCAGGCCTTCTCATCTTTTAATTGGGATTGTTTACTTGATACTGAGTTTATACATATTTTTGGTATTAACCCCCTATTCAACATATCATTTGTAAATATCTTCTCCCATTCAGTAAGCTGTTTATTCATTTTGTTTTTGATGATTTCCTTTACTATACAAAACTTTTTAAGTTTGAATAGGTCCCATTTGATTATTTTTGCTTGTTCTCCTTACCTGAAGAGATAGATCCAAAAAAGTATTGCTAAGACTTATGTCAAAGACTGAACTGCCTTTTTTGTTTTTTTGTTTTTTTCTAGGAGTTTTATGGTTTCCAGTCTTATATTTATCTTAATCCACTGTGAGTTCATTTTTGCATATGGGATGAGAAAATGTTCTAATTTCAATCTCTTATGTATAGCTGTCTAGTTTTCCTAACACCACTCATTGAAGACAATGTCTTTCTCACCTTGGGTACATCTCCTTTGTTGTAGATTAATTGACCAGAAGCTTGTGGATTTACTTCTGGGCTATCTATTTTGTCCAATTGATCTGTGTCTGTTTTTATGCCACTACCATATTTTGATTACTTTAGCTTTTTATCATAGTCTGAAGTCAGGGAGCATGAAACCTCTAGCTTTGTTCTTTTCCCTCAAGATCGCTCTGGTAATTCAGGGTCTTTTATAGATTATTTGTTCTAGTTCTGTGGAAAATGTCATGGATATTTTGATGGGGATTGCACTGAATCTGTAGATGGCTTTGGGTAGTAAGGACATTTTAGCAGTGTTGTTCAAAGCCATGAACATGGGATATCTTTCTATTTCTTTGTATCATCTTCAGTTTCCTTGTTCAATGTCTTACAGGTCTCAGATCATAGGACTTTCACCACCTTGTTTAAGTTTATACCTAGGTATTTTATTCTTTATGACGTGATTATAAATGGAGGGTTGTTTTCTTTCTTTCTCTTTCCAATAGTTCATTATTAGCATACAGAAAAGCAACAGATGTCTGTTTATTACTCTTGTATCTGTAACTTTACTGAATTCATGTATTACTTCTAATAGTTTTCTCATGGAGACTTTAGGGCTTTGTGTATATAGTATTATGCCATCTGGAAATAGTGACAGTTTTATTTCTTCCCAACTAAGTTGGATGCTTTTTGTTTCTTTATCTCTTCTGGTTGCTGTGGCTAGAACTTCAAATACTGTGTTAAGTAGAAGTGGTGAGAGTGAACATCCTTGTCTTATTCTTGATTTTAGAGGGAAAACTTTCAACTTTTCACCATTGAGGAGGATATTAGCCATGGATTTTTCATAAATAGCCTTTATTACTTTAAGAAATGTTCCTTCTGTATTTGTTTTGAGGTTTTCATCATAATGGGGTTTTGAATTTTGCTAAATGCTTTTTCTGCATCCATTGATCTAATCCATGTGATTTTTAAAATTTATTTATTTTTTAATTGAAGGATAATTGCTTTGCAGAATCCATGTGATATTTTATCCTTCTTTTTGTTAAAATGGTGTATCATATTGATTTTTTTGGATATTGAGCCATCCTTGAATCCCTGGGACAAATCCCACATGCTCATGAGCATGATACTTTTTATGTATTGTATTGTGGAATCTAGTTTGCTAATATTTTGAGGAATTTTACATCTCTATTCATCAGGGGTATTACCTGTAATTTTCTTTTTTGTTTTTGTAGTGTCTTTGGTATGTGTGTAACTAATCATGGCCTCTTAACAGTGAATTTGAGAACATTCTCTTCTCTTCAATTTTTTTTTTTTTTCTTTTTTGGTCTTAACTCTTCTTTATATGTTTTGTAGAATGCCCCTGTGAAACTATCTGATCTTGAACTTTGTTGGGAGTATTTTGATTACTAATTTAATTTCAATACTAGTAATTTTTCTGCTTAGATTATATATTTCTTCCTGATTCAGTCTTAAAAGATTGTTTGCTTTTAGGAATCAATCAGTTTCTTCTAGATTTTCCAATTTGTTGACATATAACTGTTCAGAGTATTCTGATAATTTTTTGTATTTCTGTGGTATTGATAATATGTCCTCTTTCATTTCATGTTTCCTTTATTGGGGTCCTCTTTTCCTACCCTTTAAGATTTATTTTTATTTTATTTTTTGCCTGTGGTGGGTGTTCGTTGCTGCACATCAGCTTTCTCTAGTTGCTGTGAGCAGGGGCTACTCTCAGTTATGGTGGGCAGGCTTCTCATTGCAATAACTTTTCTTGTGGAATGCAGGCTCTAAGTGTGGGCTTCAGTAGTCGTGGCTTATGGGCTCTAGAGCACTGGCTCAGTAGCTGTGGTGCAAAGGCTGAGTTGCTCTGCAGCATGTGGGATCTTCCTGGACCAGGGATTAAATTGATATCCCTTGCACTGCAAGGCAGATTCTTAACCACTGGACCACCAGGGAAGTCCCTGTCCCTCTTTCTAATGAACATACAAGCTTAACAATTTTGTTGTATCGTTTCGAATAACAGTTCTTACTTTCATTTTCTATTTTTTTTCCTCATTCATTTATTTTATCTCTGATCTTTATTATTTCCTTCCTTCTGTTGACTTGAGGCTTTTTTTGTTTTTCTTTTTCTTATTTTTAAATGGTAGGCTATGTTGTTTATTTGAGATTATTTTTGTTTCTTGAGACATGATATAAATTTTTCGCTTAGAATTGCTTTTGCTGCATTCCATAGATTTTAGAAAGTTATGTTTTTATTTGTATTTGTCTCAAGGTTTTCTGTGATTTCCCTTTTGATTTCTCCATTGATCCATTGAATTTTTTGTTGTCATGGTAATGTTGTTCAGTCATCGTGTGTTTGTATTTTCCCATTTTTCTTCCTGTAACTGATGTTTAGTTTCAAACAAACAGAAAATGAGGCAACAGAAGGCAACAGTTTTAAATGAGAAAATAGATGTGTTGGACTTGATCTATAGGACAGTCCATCCCTAAACAGAAAAAAAACAAGTATTCATTTCAAGTGCATATGGAACATTCTCCAGGATATATTACATACTGGGCCACAAGTCTCAATAAATTTAAGAGAGTAGAAAATAATTCAGACATCTTTTTCAACCACAACTGTATTCATGGTAAAAGACACATTGGTTGAGAGTTAGGAGGGCTATGTTTGAAGGCCCTACTTATTTGCAGGACCTACAGAATCTTAGGAGATCCAATCACCCTGCTGAGTCTACATTTTCTTATTTGTATCTGAGGGCTGCTGCTGCTGCTAAGTCGCTTCCATCGTGTCCAACTCTGTGCGACCCCATAGACGGCAGCCCAACAGGGTCCCCCGTCCCTAGGATTCTCCAGGCAAAGAAGAAGTAAAACTCACTATTTGCAGATGACATGATCCTCTACATAGAAAACCCTAAAGACTCCACCAGAAAATTACTAGAACTAATCAATGATTATAGTAAAGTTGCAGGATATAAAATCAACACACAGAAATCCCGTGCATTCCTATACACTAATAATGAGAAAACAGAAAGAGAAATTAAGGAAACAATTCCATTCACCATTGCAACAGAAAGAATAAAAGACTTAGGAATATATCTACCTAGAGAAACTAAAGACCTATACATAGAAAACTATAAAACACTGGTGAAAGAAATCAAAAAGGACACTAATAGATGGAGAAATATACCATGTTCATGGATTGGAAGAATCAGTATAGTGAAAATGAGTATACTACCCAAAGCAATTTATAGATTCAATGCAATCCCTATCAAGCTACCAACGGTATTCTTCACAGACCTAGAACAAATAATTTCACAATTTGTATGGAAATACAAAAAACCTCAAATAGCCAAAGCTATCTTGAGAAAGAAGAATGGATATGGAGGAATCAATCAGCCTGACTTCAGGCTCTACTACAAAGCCACAGTCATCAAGACAGTATGGTACTGGCACAAAGACAGAAATATAGATCAATGGAACAAAATAGAAAGCCCAGAGATAAATCCATGCACATATGGACACCTTATCTTTGACAAAGGAGGCAAGAATATACAATGGATTAAAGACAATCTCTTTAATAAGTGGTGCTGGGAAATCTGGTCAACACTTGTAAAAGAATGAAACTAGAACACTTTCTAACACCATACACAAAAATAAACTCAAAATGGATTAAAGATCTCAACGTAAGACCAGAAACTATAAAACTCCTAGAGGAGAACATAGGCAAAACACTCTCTGACATACATCACAGCAGGATCCTCTATGACCCACCTCACAGAATATTGGAAATAAAAGCAAAAATAAACAAATGGGACCTAATTAAACTTAAAAGCTTCTGCACATCAAAGGAAACTATTAGCAAGGTGAAAAGGCAGCCTTCAGAATGGGAGAAAATAATAGCAAATGAAGCAACTGACAAACAACTAATCTCAAAAATATACAAGCAACTCCTACAGCTCAACTCCAGAAAAATAAATGACCCAGTCAAAAAATGGGCCAAAGAACTAAATAGACATTTCTCCAAAGAAGACATACAGATGGCTAACAAACACATGAAAAGATGCTCAACATCACTCATTGTCAGAGAAATGCAAATCAAAACCACTATGAGGTACCATTTCACACCAGTCAGAATGGCTGCAATCCAAAAGTCTACAAGCAATAAATGCTGGGGAGGGTGTGGAGAAAAGGGAACCCTCTTACACTGTTGGTGGGAATGCAAACTAGTACAGCCACAATGGAGAACAGTGTGGAGATTCCTTAAAAAACTGGAAATAGAACTGCCTTATGATCCAGCAGTCCCACTGCTGGGCATACACACTGAGGAAACCAGAAGGGAAAGAGACACGTGTACCCCAATGTTCATCGCAGCACTGTTTATAATAGCCAGGACATGGAAGCAACCTAGATGTCCATCAGCAGATGAATGGATAAGAAAGCTGTTGTACATATACACAATGGAGTATTACTCAGCCATTAAAAAGAATACATTTGAGTCAGTTCTAATCAGGTGGATGAAACTGGAGCCTATTATACAGAGTGAAGTAAGCCAGAAAGAAAAACACCAATACAGTATACTAACGCATATATATGGAATTTAGAAAGATGCTAACAATAACCCTGTGTACAAGACAGCAAAAGAGACACTGATATATAGAACAGTCTTATGGACTCTGTGGGAGAGGGAGAGGGTGGTAAGATTTGGGAGAATGGCATTGAAACATGTATAATATCATGTATGAAACGAGTTGCCAGTCCAGGTTTGATGCACGATACTGGATGCTTGGGGCTAGTGCACTGGGACGACCCAGAGGGATGGTATGGGGAGGGAGGAGGGAGGAGGGTTCAGGTTGGGAAACACATGTATACCTGTGGCGGATTCATTTTGGTATTTGGCAAAACTAATACAATTTGTAAAGTTTAAAAATAAAATAAAATAAAAAATTTTATAATAAAAAAGAACACTGGAGTGGGTTGCCATTTCCTTCTCCAATGCATGAAAGTGAAAAGTGAAAGTAAAGTCAATCAGTCATGTGTGACTCTTAGAAACCCCATGGACTGCAGCCCAGCAGGCTCCTCCATCCATGGGATTTTCCAGGCAAGAGTACTGGAGTGGGATGCCATTGCCTTCTCCAGTATCTGAGGGCAAATCATAGCTATTTGTCTCCTAAGCTCATTTCAGCAAGTCAAATTTTGTTTGGAATATTTGATGGACAAATTATATAGGCTAAGTCTTCATTTCATTGAAAGCTGAAATTTTCACAATGAACTTACATCACATCTCTTTCATGGTATTTATTTGAGGCAAATGTCACGACGTGGGCTGCAATTTTTTGTTTTATTCAATTAGTCAAAAGAACCAGTAAGATATCCGGAAAACTTTTTTAAAACTCTGAATGTATTTATGTTTGGAGAAGACACTTGAGAGTCCCTTGGACTGCAAGGAGATTCAACCAGTCCATTCTAAAGGAGATCAGTCCTGGGTGTTCATTGGAAGGACTGATGCTAAAGCTGAAACTAGTACTTTGGCCACCTCATGCAAAGAGTTGACTCATTGGAAAAGACTCTGATGCTGGGAGGGATTGGGGGCAGGAGGAGAAGGGGAAGAGAGAGGATGAGATGGCTGGATGGCATCACCGACTTGATGGACATGAGTTTGGGTGAACTCCGGGAGTTGGTGATGGACAGGGAGGCCTGGCATGCTGCGATTCATGGGGTCGCAGAGTCAGACATGACTGAGCGACTGAACTGAACTGAGCATTCTTGCAGATTAGTTTTAACTAAGCTGAGCCATGGTGGCTCAGTGGTAAAGAATCTGCCTGCCAAGCAGGAGACATGAGTTTGATCTCTGGATTGGGAAGATCCCTTGGAGAAGGAAATGGAAACCCACTCTAGTATTCTTGCCTGGGAAATCCCATGAAAGAGGAACCTGGCGTGCTATAATCTCTGGAGTTGCAAAGAATCAAACATGACTTAGTGACTAAACAACAACAGCAAATCCTCTCTCTATGCTATGCAATTATTTTTTAAAGATCTCAATGTCACTGGGGGTTTAAGGTTATTCTATAACTGTCTCATCTCTCATGTAAGAAGTTGCATTAATTTTTTTTTCCAACATAGTGTTTCTGGTAAGTCAATGTATCTGACAATCACAGGGAATAAACTACTTATCTTTTCAGTTATGTTTGACTAATTTCCTTTTTCTGAGGAGAATTGAAGGAGGAGGCCTCTGGAATTGTCTTTAGCTCTGCGGTGAACTGCTAATTCGAAACCACAGGGTGCTCTTTGAGAAACTGCAGACTTGCATCTGATAACCATTTGATGGGAATGTGCCTTGGTCCTTTAGTTGTGGTTCCCCACAAAATGCCAAGATGAGTGACATGCTTCCAGCAGATGAAAGCTCCACAGGGGTCTGTGCCAGAGACCTCTGACTACATCACTTGGCATTTGCTGATTTCTGCCTATTTTCAGTATAAGTGAATGTCTCTGGGCTATGCTCTCATTTGAATCTTTGGTATTTCAGTGAAATTCACATGTGGTCTAATGGAAATGCTGTCTCCAGAATGATACAAAGTGAACCAAGAGAATTCGATTCTAATGTTTGAGAAAATATATAGAGAAGTTCTCCAATCATTGCCTTTAGGTGTCTTTTTAGGAAGAGTGTTTTATTTGTAAGATGTCAGCACCTCCATAAGCACTGGCTTTTGAATTTCTGCTCAGTTAAGACAGGGATGGAAGTAAGTCAGAATAAAAGGGAGACAAAAATTAAATAATAGTTGTTGAATCCTAGGAATATAGTATGCATTTTTAAAATATAGTATACTCTTAGGGAGGCAGTAAAATTGCTAAAGAGCCCTGCACTGGAACTAGACTGCCTGGTTCAAATCATAGCTCTATCATTTAAAGCCCCAGGACTTTGAGCAAGTCAATTCACTTCTGTGCCTTGGTTTTTGCACCTATAAAATGGAAATACTTTAGTAGTATACACGGTTCTTGTTAAGAGTACAACGACATTGGAAATTATGAAACGTTTGTGATTTCTCCTGTAACAGATTGCCTTTCATGCCCCTAGCTCCAACAGGACTTGACATGCTCACTCACACAAGAGGCAAAAGATATGTTTGACTTCTATTTATTGATGGTTTACTCTGTGCTGATACACTACATGCCAGAAAATGGGCATTAAATAATACATCCCCATTGCCCTTCAGACATTTATAGTGGGATACAAGAAACACACATAAGAACAAATATCTTACTATTGCTTTTATAAGCCTAGTTCTTTTATGGAGGAAGTGTATTAATAGAAAAAAATGTCTTGGTTTGCAGAGAAAATAACATTTGGGCTCTATCTGAAATAAATATTAGGGATCGGGCATTGCAGACAGAAGAAAAAAGCACTAACAAGACAGAGGCAGGAAAGCACATGGTGTCTGAGTACACATTTGCCAAGACTGCCTCGTCTTTGGTTGATCATGGATGTGTTGATCTCACGCGTTATATTTAAAATGGCCTAATGGCCAGCAGAGACCCTTTTATCTCTTCATTTCCTTAGCAGAATGTCTTATATGTGATATAAGTGCAAGAAATGAATAGTGGATTGGTTTTAACTGAAAATGTGACTTAGATAATAAATGCTGTAGGATTTCAGAAAAAAATAGTAATTCATTCTATCCTGGAGGTTTTATGGACAAATAAAGGATCATGGGGTTTCCCTGGTGGTTCAGTAGTAAAGAATCTGTCTGCCAATGCAGGAGAGACCATGGGTTTGGTCCCTGGGTTGGGAAGATCCCCTGGAGAAGGAAATGGAAACTCACTCGAGTATCTTACCTGGGGAAATCCTATGGACAGAGGAGCCTGACCGGCTACAGTCCATGGGGTCACAAAAGAGTCGGACATGACTTAGCGACTAAACAAAAGACAACAACAAAGGATCATGAGGATATTTTGCAAGTTAGATTTTGGTAGAGAGGAATCCAGTTAGAGCAAAAAACATAAGCAAATGAATTTTTGATCCCACCGTAGTTATCCTTTGGGTTCCAGGAGTCACAGCATCAGAAGAGTATATAAGCTAGCTCCGTGTTACTCATCTCCCCTTTGCCAACAGTCTTTCTCTTCACCTTGCAAAGTATCCTATTCCAAATCTACAGGGATGGACATACAAGATTCAAGTTGACATCTACCTGTCTTCACTGAGCATTACTTTACTAGTGTGTGAGATGAGTGCAATTGTGCGGTAGTTTGAGCATTCTTTGGCATTGCCTTTCTTTGGTAATGGAATGAAAACTGACTTTTTCCAGTCCTGTGGCCACTGCTGAATTTTCCAAATTTGCTGGCATATTGAGTGCAGCACTTTCACAGAATGATCTTTCAGGATTTGAAATAGCTCCACTGGAATTCCATCACCTCCACTAGCTTTGTTCATAGTGATGCTTTCTAAGGCCCACTTGACTTCACATTCCAGGATGTCTGACTCTAGGTGAGTGATCACACCATCGTGATTATCTGGGTTGTGAAGCTCTTTTGTGCACAGTTCTTCTGTGTATTCTTACCACCTCTTCTTAATATCTTCTGCTTCTGTAAGGTCCATACCATTTCTGTCCTTTATTGAGCCCATCTTTGCATGAAATGTTCCCTTGATATCTTTAATTTTCTTGAAGAGATCTCTAGTTTTTCCCATTCTGTTGTTTTCCTCTATTTCTTTGCATTGATCGCTGAGGAAGGCTTTCTTATATCTTCTTGCTATTCTTTGGAACTCTGCATTCAGATGCTTATATCTTTCCTTTTCTCCTTTGCTTTTCACGTCTCTTCTTTTCACAGCTGTTTGTAAGGCCTCCCCAGACAGCCATTTTGCTTTTTTGCATTTTTTTTTTCCCCATGGGGATGGTCTTGATCCCTGTCTCCTGTACAATGTCACGAACCTCATTCCATAGTTCATCAGGCACTCTATCAGATCTAGTCCCTTAAATCTATTTCTCACTTCCACTGTATAATCATAAGGGATTTGATTTAGGTCATACCTGAATGGTCTAGTGGTTTTCCCTACTATCTTCAATTTCAGTCTGAATTTGGCAATAAGGAGTTCATGATCTGAGCCACAGTCAGCTCCTGGTCTTGTTTTTGTTGATTGTATAGAGCTTCTCCATCTTTGGCTGCAAAGAATATAATCAATCTGATTTTGGTGCTGACCATCTGGTGATGTCCATGTGTAGAGTCATCTCACATGCTAGTAGTAATGCTCAAAATTCTCCAAGCCAGACTTCAGCAATATGTGAACTGTGAACTTCCAGATGTTCAAGCTAGTTTCAGAAAAGGCAGAGGAACCAGAGACCAAATTGCCAACATCCACTGGATCATTATAAAAGCAAGAGAGTTCCAGAAAAAACATCTATTTCTGCTTTATTGACTATGCCAAAGCCTTTGACTGTGTGGATCACAATCAACTGTGGAAAATTCTGAAAGAGATGGGAATACTAGACCACCTGATCTGCCTCTTGAGAAACCTGTATGCAGGTCAGGAAGCAACAGTTAGAACTGGACATGGAACAATAGACTGGTTCCAAATAGGAAAAGGAGTACGTCAAGGCTGTATATTGTCACCCTGTTTATTTAACTTATATTCAGAGTACATCATGAGAAACCGTGGGTTGGAGGAAGCACAAGCTGGAATCAAGATTGCTGGGAGAAATATCAATAACCTCAGATATGCAGATGACACCACCCTTATGGCAGAAAGTGAAGAAGAACTAAAAAGCCTCTTGATGAAGGTGAAAGTGGAGAGTGAAAAAGTTGGCTTAAAACTCAACATTCAGAAAACGAAGATCTTGGCATCCGGTCCCATCATTTCATGGGAAATAGATGAGGAGACAGTGGAAACAGTGTCAGACTTTATTTTTCTGGGCTCCAAAATCACTGCAGATGGTGATGCAGCCATGAAATTAAAAGACGCTTACTCCTTGGAAGGAAAGTTATGACCAACCTGGACAGCATATTGAAAGCAGAGACATTATTTTGCCAACAAAGGTCCATCTAGTCAAGGCTATGGTTTTTCCAGTGGTCATGTATGGATGTGAGAGTTGGACTGTGAAGAAGGCTGAGCACCGAAGAATTGATGCTTTTGAACTGTGGTGTTGGAGAAGACTCTTGAGAGTCCCTTGGACTGCAAGGAGATCCAACCAGTCCATTCTGAAGGAGATCAGCCCTGGGATTTCTTTGGAAGGAATGATGCTAACACTGAAACTCCAGTACTTTGGCCACCTCATGGGAAGAGTTAACTCATTGGAAAAGGCTCTGATGCTGGGAGGGATTGGGGGCAGGAGGAGAAGGGGACGACAGAGGATGAGATGGCTGGATGGCATCACTGATTCGATGGATGTGAGTCTCAGTGAACTCTGGGAGTTGGTGATGGCCAGGGAGGCCTGGCATGCTGTGATTCATGGGGTCGCAAAGAGTCGGACACAACTGAGCGACTGAACTGTCTTCACTGATTGTCCTGAGAAGGGCAGTTACCCAATCAGACGGAATCACCTCAAAGATGATATAATCACACACCTTGATATTATCTGAGACCCTCCAAAATTTCACAATTTTCCAGGTACATTGCAAAATAATCTCTTTTTCTCTCTCTTGTTGGTTTATATTTTCTTTCTGTGCTTTCAAATAAAAGATTATACCCTAATATGAGATGAATGGCAAAGGTTGAGCAACCATCATTTGGGGAATTATCTCCTTAGAATCAGAGGTTTAAGTAGCACATGGGAAGAAATTTTGCAGGTGTGATCTTAAAAACAGCTAACCAAAGAAGCCATGATTGGACTCAACATAAATAACTGATTACTCAGGTACAATCTAATGTTGACTCTTTATTACAGATATTGGATAGCCTCATACCAGGACTTGAAAGTTATAGACACAAGCAACATCCTACAAAGACTACATATATAGTCCTAGTCTTTAGTTACCATGTACAGTTGTCATTAATTTATCACTCATTCACAGCAGTCATAAATGAATTGTCAGGCCATTCATTCAACGAATGACCATATGACCAATTTGTAGAGTGTGAGAGAGATTGGGTATATCCTAGAGAATGGGAAAGCTAACTGGTTTTCGAAATTATTTTCTTCAATTCCCTAAATTTGCCTGAAGCATACCTCCAGCCAGTGTTTCTGCCAACTACAGTTAAAATAATGTTGTATAATTGTTACAGGCTATAGTGGTATTATGACACCTGAAATATTGTCAAAAGACTTCCACCAGTTTCTAATTGCCTTCTGACCTTTACCCCTTCTTTCCTCAACCATGTACTTGAAAGAGGACCAGCACTCAACCTGATACTTTTTTAGCTACTTTGTAACACATCTAAACCGTATCTTACAGATCTTCAGTCAGCTATCATAACTTTGAAAAAACCACAGGGTACAGTATAAATATAAATGAGGGAAAGGTGGCTCACGGTGAAGTGAGCAGCATGGTGGCCCATTGCAGAGCATTCTCAACTCAGGTTAGCATGGTAGAAGTCATGTGTCATTGGCTGAGACCTTTCACAGTGTGGCTCACCAAATGTCACTGCCCAACCAACTTGCTGAGAGTCATAAATAAGTAAAAAGTATACTAAGGGCATAATGTCATGTGTTGACATATGTATACATTAAAAATATTATACGGACAAATAGCTTTCCACTAATCAATGTTGTATGTGGAGTCATTCAAGAGATGTTTTTATCATAAGTGAAGAAATTACATTAAGAAAAACCTGGTACTTAGACGTTATCCCACACACTATGCATTATGCCACAGAGCTGGTGTGATCCCACTTCTTAGTATATATCCAAAGGAAAGAAGATCAGTACCTGAAAGAGATACCTAAACTCCCATGTTAATTGTAGCATTATACACAATAGCCAAAATATGGGAAAAACCTACATGTATACTGATGAGTGGATAAATAAAATTGCTTGTGTATAGAGACAGAGTGTGTATGCCTGTATTTATCTCTTCAGCAGCAGTGGTCTTTCCTCAGATTTCTGTCTGTATGGTTCCCTCTAGTTTCAGGCTTTACTGGGTTGAAGAAAAGCTATAATCTTTCACTCAATTCTCTTTCCACTATTCTATATATTAAGTAGAAATGGAACTCTATTGTTTATCCTCTCAACAAATGTTTCTGGAGAACCCATGATATTTCAGTAACCTCTCTGTGTGCTGGTGTAACAGGTTGAAAATTTAGTTCCTACCTTTTAGATGCTCAGTCTTTTGAAATAAAAAAATGTCTCATATTTTAATTCAACTTAGCAAATTCTATTACAGGAATATAAGCAAAGAACTATAGGAATACGAAACACAAAATGAATACTTCTACATAGCGAGCTTAAACTGGGTGATAGAAACAATTACACCTGAGTTGGAGTTTAAAGAAAAATCCTTAGCTCTGCTATGCAGTAATCGGAAAAGAATTTCATGCAGAAGAAACAGCATTTGAGAAAGCACAGTGCTGTGAGAAGTCTGTTGTGTCCAAGGAGTATTCTGCAACTTAATGTGTCAGAAGCATGGGGGAGCATGTGACAGGTGTTAAGTAGAGATCATCAAGTATGTAATAGATTTTAAAGCAAAGCCATGTGGCTTCAATTGTTACTCAATGTTATTAGTTTTGATACAATACATTTGGGACACACAGGTACTCAGGTACTGCTGGGTAGATTCAAGTAATTAAACCAAGTGACTCACATTTCCTTCAATGATCAGTCTGCTTTTATAGACTAGGTAATTCATGCAAGTTTATTTCTTTCATTCACTGGAATATTTTAATTCCTATCTCCTCTTGAATTTAAAAAAAAATTAAAGTTCAGTTTATATCATGTGGAAATCTCTATTTAGAGCTTCCCACAAATAATTGGAAGTGTCAGCACTTCTGGCTGGGATTCTTGTATGGGAGTGATAGACTGGGGCTGAGAGGCTCTTGCTTCCTTTGAAAAGATCATGTGTTATCTCAGTCCCCACTGACATATTACCCAGAATCCTCAGCTGGCCTGCTTCACAGCTGGTCTTTATTCCCCTGGTCCCTGTAGCATTTTAAGCATCCTTGCTCTATTATCTTCACATACCCTTCTTATTATAGACTGGAACACAAAAGTAGGAAGGCAAGAGCTACCTGGAGTAACAGGCAAATTTGACCTTGGAATACAAAATAAAGAGGGTCAAAGGCTAACAAGAGTTTTGCCAAAAGAACACATTGTTCATTGCAAACACCCTCTTCTAACAACACAAGAGAAGACTCTACACAAGGACATCACCAAATGGTCAATACAAACATCAGATTGATTATATTCTTTGCAGCCAAAGATGGAGAACCTCTATACAGTCAGCAAAAACAAGACTGGGAGCTGACTGTGGCTCAGATCATGAACTCCTTATTGCCAAATTCCAACTTGATTTGAAGAAAGTAGGGAAAACCATTAGACCATTTAAGAATGACCTAAATCAAATCCCTTATGATTACACAGTGGAAGTGACAGATTGAAGGGATTAGACTGATAGACAGAATGCCTGAAGAACTATGGATGGAAGTTCATGACATTGTACAGGAGGCAGTGATCAAGACCATCCTCAAGAAAAAGAAAGGCAAAAAGGTTATCTGATGAGGCCTGACAAATAGCTGAGAAAGAAGAGAAGCTAAAGGCAAAGGAGAAAAGGAAAGCTATACCCATTTGAATGCAGAGTTCCAAAGAATAGCAAGGAGAGATGAGAAAGCCTTCCTCAGCAATCAACGCTAAGAAATAGAAGAAAACAATAGAATGGGAAAAACTAGAGATCGCTTCAAGAAAATTAGAGATATCAAGGGAAAATTTCATGCAAAGCTGAGCACAATAAAGGACAGAAATCGCATGGACCTAACAGAAGCAGAAGATATTAAGAAGAGGTGGCAAGAATACACAGAAGAACTATACAAAAAAGATCTTAATGACCCAGATAACCACTATGGTATGATCACTCACCTAGAGCCAGACATCCTGGAATATGAAGTCAAATGGGCCTTAGGAAGCATCACAATGAACAAAGCTAGTGGAAGTGATGGAATTCCAGTTGAGCTATTTCAGATCCTGAAAGATGATGTTGTGAAAGTGCTATACTCAATATGCCAGCAAATCTGGAAAGCTCAGCAGTGGCCACAAGACTGGAAAAGATCAGTTTTCATTCCAATCCTAAAGAAAGGCAATGCCAAAGAATGTTCAAACTACTGCATAATTGCACTCATCTGACACCCTACCAAAGTAATGCTCAAAATTCTCCAAGCCAGGCTTCAGCAGTTTTTGAACTGTGAACATCCAGATGTTCAAGCTGGATTTAGAAAAAGCAGAGGAACCAGAGATCAAATTGCCAACATCCACTGGATCATCAAAAAGGCAAGAAAGTTCCAGAAAAACATCTACTTTTGCTTTATTGACTATGCCAAAGACTTTGACTATGTGGATCACAACAAACTGTGGAAAATTCTAAAAGAAATGGGAATACCAGACCACCTGACCTGCCTCCTGAGAAATCTGTATTCAGGTCAAGGAGTAACAGAACTGGACATGGAACAACAGACTGGTTCCAAATCGGGAAAGGAGTACATCAGGCTGTATATTGTCACCCTGCTTATTTAACTTATATGTAGTGTATGTCAAGCGAAATGCCAGGCTAGATGAAGCACAAGCTGGAATCAAGATTGCCAGGAGAAATATCAATAACCTTGGATATGCAGATGACAGCACCCTTATGGCAGAAAGTGAAAAAGAACTAAAGAGCCTCTTGATGACAGTAAAAGAGGAGGGTGAAAACGTTGGCTTAAAACTCAACATTCAGAAAACTAAGATCATGGCATCTGGTCTCATCACTTCATGGCAAATAGATGGGGAAAAAACAACAACAGTGAGAGACTTTATTTTTCTCGGCTCCAAAATCACTGCAGATGAAATTAAAAGACACTTGCTCCTTGGAAGAAAGGTTATGACCAACCTAGACAGAATATTAAAAAGCAGAGACATTACTAACAAAGGTCCATCTAGTCAAGGCTATGGTTTTTCCAGTAGTCATGTATGGATATGAGAGTTGAACTATAAAGAAAGCTGAACGTCAAAGCATTGATGCTTTTGAATTGTGGTGTTGGAGAAAACTCTTGAGAGTCCCTTGGACTGCAAGGAGATCCAACCAGTCCATCCTAAAGGAAATCGGTCCTGAATATTCACTGGAAGGACTGATGCTGAAGCTGAAACTCCAATGCTTTGGCCACCTGATGCAAGAAACCAACTCATTGGAAAAGACCCTGATGCTAGGAAGAATTGAAGATGGAAGGAGAAGGGGAAGATAGAGGTTGAGATGGTTGGATGGCATCACTGACATGATGGACAGGAATTTGAGCAAGCTCTGGGATCTGGTGATGGACAGAGAGGCCTGGCGTGCTGCCATCCATGGGGTTGCAGAGTCAGACATGACTAAGTGACTGAACTGAACCCCTCTCGTGTCTTTCTTCTCCCATCTCCCAGGCCTTACATGCCTGGCACAGGTCATGCCAGGATGGTCTTCATTTTTTAAAGTATTTATTGATTTATTTTTGGCTGTATCAGATCTTAATCGCAGCTCAAGGGCTCCTCTTGCATCACACTGGCTTCTCTCTGGTTGTGGCACATGGGCTTAGTTGCCCAGTGGTATGTGGTATCTTTGTTCCTGACCAGGGATTAAACCCTCATTCCCTGCATTGGAAGGTGGATTCCTAACCACTGGACCACCAGGGAAGTCCCCAGGATTGTCTTTTTTACATTCTCAAATCAGTTATAGCTCCTGAGTTGAATTTACCAGACACATTTACATTCATGATTTTATTTGAAACTCATCTATTGAGGTGTGGATAACAAATATAGAAAGTGTTTTATGTATGTGTGTGTATAAACCCCATGTGTGTGTGTGTGTGTGTGTGTGTGTATAGTGTTGTTCAGTCACTAAGTGGTGTCTAACTCTTTGCGACCCCATGGACTAGAGCACACCAGGCTCCCCTGTCCATCACCATCTCCCAGTTTGCTCAAACTCATGTCCATTGAGTTGATGATACCATCCAATCATTTCATCCTCTGTCGCCCCCTTCTCCTCCTGCCCTCAATCTTTCCCAGCATCAGAGTTGCTTCCAATGAGTCAGCTCTTTGCATCACTTGGTCAAAGTATTGGAGCTTCAGCATCAGTCCTTCTAATGAATATTCAGGGTTGATTGTCTTTAGGATTGACTGGTTTGATCTCATTGCTGTACAAGGGACTCTCTAGAGTCTTCTCTAGCACCACAGTTCGAATGCATGTGTGCTAAGTCATCTCAGTCATGTCTGACTCCTTGAGACCCTATGGACTATAGCCCACAAGGCTCCTCTGTTCATGGGATTCTCTAGGCAAGCATACTGGAGTGAGTTTCCATGCCCTCCTCCAGGGGATCTTCCACATGGTTTAAATGTTTGAGGATATCAAGCCCATACTAGAGCTAGTAAATGACTAAAATTCAGCTAAAGACTTACATCTTTTGTCACTTAGTTTCAGACTTTTTCTCTAAGACACTGGGTTTCACATTTCCAGATTTTTTTTGTATAATTCCAACCATCACTGAGCAGTCCACTCATTGCAATAGTCTCTCACCTCACTGCCTTTCTCCAGGTTTCCACACATTTTTGGTTTCCTTATTATGTCTTTCTCACTAAATTTGAGGTAGCCTGGAATGAAGTAAATGCAAATTGTTTTAGTGGTTTAAATATTTATACTCCCATCCCCCTCCAAAATCAACAAAAGCTGCTGAGTCTTTAAATTTTAAAAGTAGAATTTAGACCAGTAATTATAGTTACAGAGTTAAAGAATTTTCAATGTTTTTTTTTTTTAGACTTATCATCTCAAAGTAGAAATCTGAATTCCTGATCCTCTTTTCCCAGAATTTCATCTGAGAGGAACAAATCTGTTTACATAGCATTCCTAATGACCATTAGTAGGATAAATAAGGGGAATCAATAGACTTATTATTTGAGTCTGTCTTTTGAAACCAGCAACATCACATGACACATGTTCCCAGAGGAATTAACTGCCTTTTTAAGCAAGGTATGTTTTTAAGACAAGGAATGCTTTTTTATTCTCCCCAACCCAGAGGAAAGTGTGAGAATTCAGATAAGATCAACTCAAAAATGAATAATGTAGGTATTTGCTATTGTGTGGAATAGAAATAACTCACCTTTTAAAACATCGTTATTTATGAATTTGACTTTAGCTGCTCTGTGTAAATCTTTTTTTTTTTTTTTCCTTTCCTGGCCAAGTATTTGTGACATGAAAAATGGAATGGCATTTATCACTAGTTTGATACTTTTAGAAGTATATTAAGTAGAAAGAAGTTGACCTCAGTAAGTGAAAGGACATCACACCTAAGAATTCAAGGAGCAGTTCACAGCTATCCTCCTTGTTTTACCTGATCTATTCTACTCCAAAGCTTTCCTGTTGGAAGAGATCATGGCAATTGTAGACTAGAAGACGAATTAATCCTCCTCTTTCATCAGTAAGAAAAATAAGCAAGGATAGTGTTTAAACTGGAGTAGAAAATGGCAACCCACTCCCGTACTCTTGTCTGGAAAATCCCATGGACAGAGGAGTCTGACAGGCTACAGTTAACAGGGTGGCAATGAGTTGGACATGACTGAGTGAGCATACATGGTGTTTAAAATAATGATTTTTGTCAAATAAATTCATTCAGAATTTTGTATATATATGTGTACATATGTATAATGTGTGTGTGTGTATGTGTGTGTGTACATATATAGAGAGAGAAACAGTGAGAGAAGTTAACAATAAAAAAACTGGCTCCTATAATTATTAAAGTGGGCAAATTTTAAAATCTACAGAGTGAGTCAACCGCACGGAGACTCAGAAAAGCCATCAGTTTATTTCCAGTCTGAAAAGGCCTGAGAACTAAGAGAGCTGATGGTGTAGTTCCCACCATAAGACTGGCAGACTCAAGACCCAGGAAGTGTTAACATTTCAGTTTGAATCTGAAAGCAGAGAAAAGAGTGGATGTCCCAGTCTGGAGTATGGGTCAACGTTTTTCTTCTAGCCAGACCTTCAACTGATTGGATGAGGCTCACTCACATTAGGAAGGGCAATCGGCTTTACTGACTCTGCTAATTTAAATGTTCATCCAGTATTCTGGCTGGGAGAATTCCATGAACTTTATGGGTCCATGGGGTCACAAAGAGTCAGACACAACTGAGTGACTTTCATTTTCACACAACTGAAATGCATGTGGAATGTTTGAGTGAGGAAAAAAATACAAACATTTGAACCGGAAAAGGGGGACTTATTTCAAATTTACAAAATCTGGATTTGAGAGTCATTTTAAAAAATGTATCATGCTAGCTGTATGAGCTTGTGCGAGTTAATTACTATCATTTAGCCAATTTCTTCATTATTGAAGTGGATATGTTTTTATGCTATACTCTGTTTTTCCTCTGGTTAGATAATTTGGTTTTCTTTTTCCCTCCCATCTCAGGTCAAGTGATTAAGGTAGCGCTGATATAATTTCCCTGCTCTTTCAGGGATTGGCATAGGTCTGGCCATGCAAAGCCATAGTGACAAGCTCAGGATGGAATGCAAGATCCATTCTATGTTCAGGAGAATCAGGTATAGGGTGTTTTCTGGAAGTACTGGGCAAGAGAAAGCCTTTTCTCAGTGAGATTAAAGCTGAGAGAACATAAGCCTAAAATTGCCTGTGGCCATGTGGTTATCAAGTAGCAAAAGTCTTAAAGCAAAAGCTTTATAAGAATAAAGCTAATAAAGAAATATAATTCTGAGATACAGAGAAAGGTGGATTCCTAAAGATACTGAACAGGTGGATCCAGCCTCGCCTGAAGCTAGACAACCCTAACTCTTATATGGGGCAATACATTTCTGCTTAAATCCATCTGAGTTGTGTTTCTGGTCATTACCTGATCCATCCAGCACCCAGAACAGAGTGCGGCACACAGCCAACTCTTTAACACTGATTAATGTGCAAGTGAGCAATTTTTGGAAGATTGACATTGAAATCCAAGGGGCAGGAAGTTGAAATATATTCCCCCGCCCTGAGTCTTCCTGAACCCTAAAATTCTGTTTGGCTGCTTCCCAGAATATTTATTTGAGACTTGTCTTTTGAACTCCTATCCAAAATATTTAGGGATGACTTAGGCGGCTCACTTCTATTCATTCACCCCTATCCCCAGGCTCACTGCCGAGTAGGTGGGCCAAACTCATAAAACTCTATCGCTCACCAGCCTCAGGCACAGGAAACTGGCTCATAGAAGTTCCAAAAGGAAAAAAAAAGAAAGAAAATCACCAAGCATATAAGACCCAGAACAGGAAGCAAAACTAATGAAAGAATGTCCTTGGCTTTCACAGGAAATTATTCTCACTCCACCTCTATAAAAAGTAACAGATTTGACCCCTCATCTCTCCCTACCTCCTTCTCTCCATAACTTTCCAATAGAGGTGATGGGGGAGAGCAGAGGCGAGGCTGAGGCAATGAAAGACAGACCACTTTTCACAAAAATCATCATCAGAAACCACTTTGTCAGAGGCTGCCACTGACAAAAAAAAACCCCACTATAGCCAGAGGCTTCCATAGCCAGAGTAGTTAAGGCTGGTGAGTTGCTGAATTGGACAATTTTGAGTGAAGAAATTCATAGCAGTTACCAGTGATCACAGAATCAAAGTATCTCTTGCAGATAAAAAAACTAGAGACCTGAAGGGGTAGGTGGGGGGGAAATGTTCAGGTTTTTTTTCTCACTGTATTTCTTACTGTTCATTAAGGGAAATTCAAAACATTTTACATCAAATACCTTGATTGGATTTTGGTACTATGTGGAATTGAAAGGGAAAGGATAAAATGCGATCAATGATCCTAGACCAACAATGTCCCAGGCTGAAACCTCCGAAGAACCGGTTCATTCTGCACTTTTCTCTATAGCCCCAGCAGCTAGAATTTATTTTTTTGGCCAATCGGTCCAGAAAACAGTCTGCTATCCACCCCAGCTGGGGTAGGGGTGGGGACATTGTGAAAAAAGAGCCTGCAGCCATCACCGCCACGCAAAGAAACAAAAGGTTCAGGTGCAAGGTCGAGCCAACCATGGATCAAAGGAAAGTTTCAGGTACAAGATCTAACCAACCGTGGATCAAAGCATCAGACCCAGTAGAGAGTCCAAGGGAGAAGGCAGGACAGGACAGGCACTGAAGTGCCACTCAGCCCAAACCTGGGGGAGTTTCTCAAGTCTCATCCATTGTGACTGATATCCACAAGGCTCAGGGCCACTTTCCTGTTATTTCCACTCTCCAGAGTCTGCTATGTAGCTTGGCGGGTATATTTATTGGTTGAATGAATGTGTGACTTTTCTGACATGAAAGTGAAAATATTTAAGACTACATGATCAAAATGGAGTTAGAAAATGTTTTGGGGACACTTCAATAAATGATTCCTTACACAGGCACACTGTTGTGTAGTTTGGGGTTTAAAAAGAGCGTTAGTATTTAATATATGATTTGGTCATCATAATCTAAGATGTCAAACAGGCCTGATATATTATTTCATTTATTCCTGAATCAACATATGTTAAATTACTGTTACTGCAGTCAGTTGTTAGTTATTTGGCAAATAGGACTCCAAGCCAGGCTTCAGCAATATGTGAACCATGAACTTCCTGCTGTTCAAGCTGGTTTCAGAAAAGGCAGAGGAACCAGAGATCAAATTGCCAACATCCACTGGATCATGGAAAAAGCAAGAGAGTTCCAGAAAAACATCTATTTCTGCTTTATTGACTATGCCAAAGCCTTTGACTGTGTGGATCACAATAAACTGTGGAAAATTCTGAAAGAGATGGGAATACCAGACCACCTGATCTGCCTCTTGAGAAATTTGTATGCAGGTCAGGAAGCAACAGTTAGAACTGGCCATGGAACAATAGACTGCTTCCAAATAGGAAAAGGAGTACGTCAAGACTGTATATTGTCACCCTGCTTATTTAACTTATATGCAGAGTACATCATGAGAAATGCTGGACTGGAAGAAACACAAGCTGGAATCGAGTTTGCCGGGAGAAATATCAGTAACCTCAGATATGCAGATGACACCACCCTTATGGCAGAAAGTGAAGAGGAACTAAAAAGCCTCTTGATGAAAGTGAAAGTGGAGAGTGAAAAAGTTGGCTTAAAGCTCAACATTCAGAAAACGAAGATCATGGCATCCGGTCCCATCACTTCATGGCAAATAGATGGGGAAACAGTGGAAACAGTGTCAGACTTTATTTTTCTGGGCTTCAACATCACTGCAGATGGTGACTGCAGTCATGAAATTAAAAGGCGCTTACTCCTTGGAAGGAAAGTTATGACCAACCTAGATAGCATATTCAAAAGCAGAGACATTACTTTGCCAACAAAGGTTCGTCTAGTCAAGGCTATGGTTTTTCCTGTGATCATGTATGGATGTGAGAGTTGGACTGTGAAGAAAGCTGAGTGCCGAAGAATTGATGCTTTTGAACTGTGGTGTTGGAGACTCTTGAGAGTCCCTTGGACTGCAAGGAGATCAGCCCTGGGATTTCTTTGGAAGGAATGATGCTAAAGCTGAAACTCCAGTACTTTGGCCACCTCATGCGAAGAGTTGAGTCATTGGAAAAGACTCTGATGCTGGGAGGGATTGGGGGCAAGAGGAGAAGGGGACAACGGAGGATGAGATGGCTGGATGGCATCACTGACTCGATGGATGTGAGTCTGCGTGAACTCCGGGAGTTGGTGATGGACAGGGAGGCCTGGCGTGCTGCGATTCATGGGGTCGCAAAGAGTCGGACATGACTGAGTGACTGATCTGATCTGAAGCTGTGACCTGCTCCTCTGTCTTCAAGTTTACAGTGGAGTGGAGGGTGTATATATACCCACACACTGATAAAAATGACAATGAAATATGCATTTAGACAAAAAATTACAATAAAATATAGCAAGTGTTAATGGAGGAACCAAGAATGCACGTAAGATGTTGTGCAATTTGTCTATGGGAGCCAGAAAAGCTTCACAAAACTGATGATAGGTTAAATGAAGAAAACGATTTTGACAGCTAGGGCTTCCTCAATGGCTCAGCCATAAAAGAAGTCTCGTGCAATACAGGAGACATCAGTTCGATCCCTGGGTCGGGAAGATCCTCTGGAGAAGGAAATGGCAACTCACTCCAGTGTTCTTGCTGGGATGATCCCAAGGACAGAGGAGCCTGGTAGGCTGTAGTCCATGGGGTCACAAAGAGTCAGACATGACCGAGCACACACACAGGTAGGGCGAGATTTGCCAGAGAAATAGTACCTTAAACACAGAACACCATTTAATACAACAGAACGAAAAATACTTGCCAGTCAGTGGCAGAATGAGACTGGAAAAAAAGTTGAGGCCAAATCATGAAGGCTTGGGAAGCATTGAGCTTGAACCATGACTTCTAGGTCATGGGAGTCATTTAGAAATGTTAATCGGGATGTGTGTTGAAAGTGTTCAGACTTGCATTTTATTATCTAGATTTCCAGAAGAGGACTCTGAAAAACAAAGGTAATTTCTCTGGGGTTATAGGGAGAATAATAGGAAAGCCAAGGTTTTGCTGGGTTGAAATTAAAATGCCCTATGTCTACTTCCTGCTCAGTGCTTACTCATTAGAGACAATATTTGTCATGTGGAAAAAGAGTTGATTATAATCAAACTAGAAATTCATGTACCTGAAAATCTTTAGAAGGGAATATGTAGGGGAAGAAACAAGATAGAATAGCAGATACAAATCAGTTCTTATCAGCCTGGATCTGTTTTACATTTCATTCCAGGCTCTGCACATTAGCACCAACACAATGAATCTTTGTAAATTAATGAGGATAACAGCGGGAAAGAATCAATCAGCCACTCTTGTTCCAAAACCCTCCTAGGTAATAACCTGAAATGAACCTTAGAGTCATGACCCCAGACTAATAGCCTGCTTCATACTCTTTGAACAAAACAATTAAATAATCACATTTCTCATGGCCTAACTTCCTGAATGTATTAATTAGATTAAAACACAACTTGTCAGGATCCCTTGAGAGGAAGGGGTTTGCTGAGTGCATTTTCTCCTGCCCTCCAGCTGCCAATGGCACATCCTGCTTTCACAATGGAGGGAACCCATACCTGCCCAAGCAAGCCTCTTTAACACACATCTGAGCATATTCCTTCTAGACCTGGCCCCCTTACCCCTTCCCTCACCTGGGCTACTCCTCTGATCTACTAGGCTCCTCCTCATCTACTGGGCAAACATAGGCATTTCAACTCCAATTGCTTACAGATCCTATCTTAAAATATAGAAGCCAATTGATAGCTCTTCTTGGCTCAGTTTTAACATTCATTCCACATCCATTCATTCATTTATCCCTCCAGTTTCTATGAGAGATGTGCTCAAATCCTGGTACTGCTACTTCCTATCTCTGTGTTCCTAAGCAAAGTATCTAACTCCGTGGCTCAGTTCCTTGATCTGTAAAATGAAGATGATAACAAGTCATGCTTTGGGTAGTTTACATGAGGATGAAATGAGTTAATTGCTGTGAAGCCATTCCAGTGGTGCCTGGCTCATTTAATGAACAACTTCTCCTTAGTAGGATTTGGGGGATTCAAGTATGAAAATTGCACTGTTCCTGCCACAAAGTTCTAAAACACAGAATGGATCCAGCCATACATCAGGATACATGCAGTGACGGGTGCATATGTCACCCTGAGAATAACGGATGGGATGACTACAGCCAGGCCAGGGTACTCCCTGCCAGGGTTTCTGCGTGTGCTGCCACTGGTCATGTGATGCTCTTGTGAGAAACCTAAAAACTTCAGGTCTCTGCCAAGAAAAATGCCTTTTCTGATGCTCTGACCTGAAGTATCAGCACCCACCTCCCTGCATCATTCTGTCCCTTTCCTTGAATTATTTTTCTTCATGGCAGTTATCTCTAGCTGGCATTATATTACGCATTTACCTGTTGATTTGTTTACATCAGTATATTTATATTGCTCTCAAAGTGTGGTCCATGGAGCCAGGAAACTTACTAGAAAAGCAAATTCTCAGAATCTCTAGGTGAGGTGTTTAGAAAGCTGTGTTTTAACAGTTACCTGCAGGAGACTTAGATTCTTTCTAAAGTTTGAGAACCATTGGTTTATAGTTTGCCTCTACTTGAGAATGAAGTAGGAACTTCAAGAAATGAAGTTCCTTGAAGCAGAGACTTTTTGCTCACCACTGTATCCCTGGTGCTTAGATCTGCACTGAATGCATAGTAGGTGTTTAAACAGTAGTTATTGAATGAGTAATGAGTGGACAAATGAATGACTACATCTTAGTGGCTGAGCCAAAATCAGTATCTAGCTAGTTCTTTATTGCCCAGGTCTATTTCCTCACAACCTGGCTCCAAGACATAATTTCTATTAAAAATACCAGCATGCTAACATAAAAAGGTAAATCATTTATATTCAAGGTAAAAGACAGTGGGTTTTTTGACATATATATTGATACATATATCTTTTTGCTGGAGAAGATACTTAGAAAATGCTTAGTATTTATATAGAAAGATATACATGAAAACAACTGTCAGAAGCTCTTCAAAGCACAGTCTTTGGAGCTTAATGCTGAGGCTGGTTTCATAATGCTCAGGAGACACAGGGAAAAGGAGTTTGATAGAAATCCAGTTTGCAGCAGATTTTTGTTAAAGTAAACATTTTCAACCTGACAAGAATGTCTATATCCACCACAAAGAGCACAAACATATGAATGGGAAAGGAGAGGGGAGGAAGGCAGGTGTTGACGATGGAGGCAGAGGGAACAGAGATGAATGCCCGTGTTAAAGATCTATGGCCTTTTCTTTCTCAAGAAAGCAGGCATGCTGTCTCACCTGCTAGCACCATAGCAACAAGCCCACATCACGTACCACCCCCTCAGTCTTGAGGCGATTCCTTGGAAAGTTAAGAAGCCAGAGATAAGAGAAGCAGAAAGCTTTCCCTAGAGAGAAGGTTAAAGATGGATGGTGAGAGCATTCCATGTGGTGACCTGGTGCTCAGACAGCAAGTCATTCAAGTCCATTCCTAGAGAAGGAAGTGAACAAGCCCAGTCTGTGGCTAAATGTTAGCATGTGTGTAGGGTGGAAGGTCAGGGTGGGGGCAAGGCTGCAAGGCACTTTAAAGACCTGCATCTTAGCAAAGACCAAAAGCATCACAAAATACAAAGCAGTTTTTTTTTCTCTAAAGAGGAGATGTTTCTCTTCTTCTCAACATTTGATGTGTTTGATCTCAGCATAATTATACAAGCAGCAGCAGCAAGGAAAACAGTTGATCTCTCAGGCCTTAGAGTTAGCATCTTTCCATTGGGTTTAAATTTCCATTTTTAAAGTTACTTATTTTCTCACATTTGTATAGATACCATAGGTTCCTAATGTACATTATTTTAAATAAAGGTGCATGAAAAATTCTTGGTGTTGGGCACTCTTTTTAGCAAGCACAGGCTAGGTTCTGCTAAATTAAGGTATCTACCCAATTAGAATGACTTATCTAAAGTTTACTTATTGTTCAAACTACCTGTTCAATGAAATTCAGGGAAGGGGATGTGAAGCATCCTTTCCAGGTGGGTTTGGCATATCCTTCTCACTGGGCCAACTATTATAACCAATACACTCAACACCCTTTAAAATACCTGCCTAGCAACTTCTTACCAGGGGTCCCCAACCCCCAGCCTTCCAGGGTGCAGACTGATACTTCCTGTCAGATCAGTGGTAGCATTAGATGAGAAATAAAACACACGCCAAATGTAATGTGCTTGAATCATCCTGAAACCACTCCCCACCCCCACCCCTGCCCCGGTCCATGGAAAAATTATCTTCCGTGAAACCAGTCCCTGGTGCCACAAAGATTGGGGACCACTGCTCTAACTACCTGTAAAAGATGACTTTGATCTGCAGCTACAGATGACTGTTCTCATTTGTAAGAGAGAGGGCATTCTACATGAGAAGACCAGTATAATGAAAGACAAGGAGGCTGGCTTTGAGTAGATTTTATATTTAAGATATGCAAATATTTCTCCTTGAAACTTCAATGTCAAGGCATTTTTAGACACATGGGTCAATGGCCAATAAGCCACTGTGGGTCCTGATACCCTCCATTCTTTTTCTGTTAAGCATGATGTTCCCATAGCAACCAGACAGGACATCAGCTCTTTCCTTTTGCCTTCTGAATGGTTGAAGGTGCTTGGGAAGGTAGAGAGGAGGAAAATGAAATGAAAGCAGAATGTGTGTAGCCACTGAATGCCAGGCCCTTGGACATCTGCCTTTCATGCCATATTCACTCCATTCATTCCTGAAATAAGTTTTATTTCCTCTTTATTTTATTTCCTCTTGATTCTCCTGGATTCTCAGACTCCAGTTTGTCCAGTTTTCAAGATATTGCCAATTTCATCACACTCTTGTTACTCCAGATATGGTCCTCAGGCCCCCACCATGGACACGTTCTGGGAGCCAGTTAGAAATACAGAGTGTCAAGGCTTTCTCCAGGCCTAGTGAGTCAAATCTACAGTTGTACCACCTTCTCAGGTGATTCAGGCAGATTTTAAAGTTGGAGAAGCATGGTGCTTTACTCATGTTTCTCAACTTCAGGTGCCCAGGAGAATCACTTGGAGAGTTTTTAAATAATCCCCATTCCTGGATCCCACCCCAAGTCAATTAAGTCATAATCTCTGTGGTTGGGACTAGGACATCAGTGTGTCTTAAAAGCTTTCCCCACCCCAGTGATTCTAACGTGTAATCAGAGTGAAGAACTCTTGTGCACCAATTTACTTCATTATGGAGAAATGTACTAACTCTACTTATGGTAACAGAACCCTCTTTCTACTAGAGGCCTGGATACCTAAATCAGGGTTGTTGTTACATGCTCTTCTCTTAAGATAAAGCCTACAATGCAACAGGACTAGGAGGACTGTTTGTTTCTGTTGGTGTCATTCTCAGGGATGTCAGTTTTCCAAGTTCAGCAAAAAAAAAACATACTTAAGGCAAATGCTTCCTTGCTTTTCATTCATATTCCAGAGCTGTTTAAAGTCTGGTGAAAACATGCTTTCTAAACATTTCACACCCCAATTACCAAAATACTAGTAAATGCTATAGAGGTCTTTAAGTCCCATTCCTTTTTTAAGAGGAAGTGACAATTTGTTGGAGGGAAGACGGTAAAATGTTGTAAAGTAAAATAGTTGAAGCCTGAAAATTAAACCCTTAAAATTATAATGACTTTCAATCTCAGGATAATGAGAAAATGTTCTTTCTTTTAGCATCTGGTGGGAGATTCCTCTTAGGGAAAGACCAACCAGTATAGTGAAAATATGAGTGGTGCTGATTTGTTGGTTTAGTCACTGAGTCGTGTCTGACTCTTGTGACCCCATGGACTGTAGCCTGCCAGGCTCCTCTGTCCATGGGATTTCCCAGACAAGAATACTGAAGTGGGCTGCCATTTCCTTCTCCAGGGGATTATCCCAACCCAGAGAATGAAACTGTGTCTCCTGCATTTCAGGTGGATTCTTTACCAACTGAGGGTTTGAACCCGGGATGCCTGAATTGCAGACAAACACTTTACCATCTGAGACACCAGGGAAGCCCCCCAAAATATGGGTATCCCCTGCTCTCTGAAAGCAGAGCATTCCTATGAAACTTTTTTGAAGCTGAAATGTCTAAAGTGAAGAAGCGATTGCCTTAGGACACCTCTTACTAACAGATGCACAAAATAAATCGAGCTAAAGCACAGATGCTCACAGACACAGTCAGAGATATGACAGCCTGATGCTAGATGCTGAATGTAGTCACTGCAGAAGGAGCTTGATGGAGCTACTCTTGCTGCTCAGAGCATGTGTTGCCTCTGTGACACTCCCTGCAAAACGAACGCTAAATGTTGTTTTCATTTTTCTCCTTTTTTCACAAAAGCAAAATTCTTCTCTGAATTTCTTTTGGTTAGCAAAAAGTATAGGTCTTTGGTAAACACAAACTGGTGTACAGAAAATTTTGAAAACCAGGGAATACGTGTATATAAAAAAAAAATGCCCCCTTGACGTACGTGAGTCCTAAGTGATGTAGGTAGGACTGCTGGTGTGGCTTCAGATGTAGGGAATACTTCTGCTGTATAGGAGGAAAAAAGAGAGAAAGGAATTCTATGATTCTTTGTGCAGAGAGACATGTCTCCTTATAATGAAACAGTGAAACCTAGTCCAGTGCTGGGTGTGACCGGGTTTCTCTTAGACAATGATTAAGGGACTTGGAACTTAGTTCTGCTTTTAGGTTTATATGGAACCAATTCAGAACAGAGGCTGAAAATAGAATCGTTAGTTCTTGAGCATTTTGCTAAAATCTTGGAGAAAACGTTCGGTAGTCCAAGCTGTGGAATTTAGCAGACTGAGGAAATTCATCCTAAAAGGAGAAAGTTCTGACTGACTGTAGCCTAGTACATTGGGAAAACATGTTGCTTTCTTCCCTGCATTATCATAGTAACATTTGGGGATTTTGTTGTGGTAGTTAGTAGATCACATCTCCACCAAAAGTTGAGAGTCATCTCCCCAAATGATGATGTAGATTTTTAAAAAATCAGGAGTTCACAAGGCAGTATGCAGTATGGGTATTTACGTAAAGTAGGGGCATCTTCCAAGGGACTGGAGAGTGGGTCCTTCAAATACCCTCTTTCTTCAGGGAGTGCTTTCCATTGTCTGTCATTTGGTAAGCCCACATGAACTTGTCAGTTTCCCTTATTTGCTTTGTTCCTCAATCTTTGTTAGTGTCTGGTCTTCACCTGGGGTCTGAGGTAGACCTGACCAGGACATTAGCAACCCATGAGCTACTAATTACCTCTGAGAATGAAGGAAGTTTTCCACTCAAAATCACACATACACACACATGGACAAAAACAGATGTAACTGAGAGCCAAGTTCGAAATACTTCAAGAGGGTTGCGTATCAGTACAGGTAAATTGCCCAAAGTTCTAGCTAGAGCTGGAAAAAGACAATGAAAAAAAAAAAAAAAAAAAGCTATGCACAAATGAAACACAGTCTTGAAGTGTATAATGCATTAGACTGTTTACCGTACCCCACCCCCCATCCTCCGCCAAAAGATATGTTCATGTCTTTATCCTTGGAACCTCAGAATGGAAATGTGTTTGAAAAAAGGGTCCTTGGAGATGTAATTACATTAAGATGAGGCCATACTGGATTAGGGTGAGCCCTAAATCCACTGGGGCTGCACAAAAGTCAGACACGACTGAGCACACACACACACACACACACACACAGACTAAATCTTAGAACTGGAAAAATCACACACAAAGGGACAAACACAGACAAGAAGTCCTTGGGAAACACTGGAAGAGACTGGAATGATGCAGCCACAGGCCAAGAAAAGCCTAGCGATGGCTCAGTAATAAAGAATCCACCTGCCAATGTAGCAGTTGGAATTTCAGTCTCTGAGTCAGGAAGATCCCATGAAGAAGGAAATGGTTACCCACTCCAGTATTCTTGCCTGGGAAATTCCATGGCCAGAGGAGCCTGGCCAGCTGCAGTCCATGGGGTGTCAAAGAGTTGGACACTACTGAGAAACATGCAAAGAAGAAAAAATTCTTCCTTAGAAACTTCAGAGGAAACACAATGATGCCAAAACCTTGATTTTGGACATCTAGCCTCGAAAAATGTGATAATAAATTCTTTTATTTTAAGACACCCATCTTGGGGTCCCTTGTTACACCATCCCTGGGAAACTAATACAGGCTGGAGTATAATTGGGGACCATATAGGAAAATATATCTAGAAGTAAGCAGGTTATATTTAATCAGTAGTATTTCTTGGACTGGCTAGTTCAGATGTCCTATAATATTACACTGTATTGTAAATGTCCATTCATATATCCCAACCCTGGAGACTCCACTCACTGACAGGAGAGATCATGTCTGTCTTGTTCAGGGCGTATCTTCAGCAGTAGGCCCAGTGCCTGCCACATAGTAGGTGCTCAATAACTCTATTCAGCTGAATCAATAGGTTGACCTGAGTCAGGCAGATCCCTATCTGGACAAAAGGCAAGCACAAAGATCCTCCTGATGCTGTGTTTCCTTGCCATCAAAGCAGAAACTTGCTTCTTCAAGTACCCAGTTTCTCGTGTTGGCTGTCTTCCTCCCTTTTGTTTTGCCTGCATTTAGATACAGTGATATGCCTGTGGAAGCAGAAAACAATCTGTACCCTATCTACGTGCACACAGCATCAGTATCTCAAAGGATCTTTGTGTTGCTATATGCCAAGTGTTACCACATATGCACTGGCATCCTCTAGGATCTATAACCTGGATGCTGCCAGCCATTGGGATTCATCATTTTGACTATCCTCAGACCTCTCCCTTTCAAAAGCCAGTGGGTCTGATGGATGGGATGGCCTCTCCCAGGGGCTCTGCCTGCCTGCGATGCAATTTTGCAAGTCTGGCAAGAACTGGCTTTCATTTCAAGCACGTCTCAAGGATGGAGACTTTTAGAGGGGAAAGCAAATTTACCAAGGAGGAAAGACTGCAAAACTCCAGGTAATAAATGGGGTTTCAAATAAGCTTTATCTTCCTCCTTTTTAACACCCTGCCTGCATCTAACACCATTAAGTCTGTGTCTAGTTATTGGAATTAAGCAACAATAAACACAGTTTACAATATATAAAGTATAGGTGTTTCTGTTCAGTTTTTTTTTTTTACTGTCTTCTTCACAGTTGCTACAGAAAATTGAGGAACAATCAGTAGTTTCATTCAAATACAGCAAAGCTGTATCCAAAATAAATAAGGGGTTCAAGTGCTCACCACACAGGCATGTGCTGATAATGGCTAAGCTGTGCCCTTGAAAAGACATGATAAAACATAGTTTCGCCCTCAGCTTGGCAATGGATCTTGACTCTTCCACCTAGTACTAGCATTATCCCAGCAGGAAAGATTCCCCTAGACACCTCAAGGTTACTTTGATATACCTATTTAATTAAAAAAAAAAAAAGTAAAATATGCTTATAGTGACTTAGTCTTTATTAACCAATCACAAATGAGTTTTCACACTATAAAATAAAATCATCATAATTCTATTTAGACACCAATAGAAAATTATATGATATACCTCTCATATATTTCTCTTTCTAGATTTATAGACTTGCAAACAGTCTAAAATAAAGTAATAAATACATACATGTGTATCACAGACAAATAGGTCTGTGTGAGTATATAAATGCTTTACACACAACCGATCAGCATCTTTATTTCAAAGCAAGATTCTCTCTAATAAAGTCAACTCATATATTATGCTCAGAATCAACATGTCTTCCTTTAGGATTATATTGAGTATGGAATGAGTTAATGTGTGTGAACCATTAGAAGAATGTCTGGCTTGATAAAGGTCACTCATTTTCATGCTTGTTTGTATCATTTATTCAACTAACTTGTAGTTAGTTTGTTGAGCACCTATTATATTTCAAGGCAAAGGTAGCCACCTCTGTTCTTTTGGAGTTTAAAACCTAGAGGAAAAATGAACACTAAATATCATTACTGTGTCCAATCAATGTAATTTAGAAGATGTGTGGTGCCTTTGTAAGAAGAGATTTGTACTGACATTCAATATCACTTGTGCCCCAGGCCTCCTTCTAAACTATAGGTGCCTTAACAAGGTCAGACTTACACTGAATCGAATCTAGCCATCAAGATCCCTTTTCCACAGAGGGGTCATAGACCAGTGAATTTCTACTGGTTTCCTGCCATTCTTGGCCACACCTCTGCCCTTCACTGTCTCAACAGCTCTCAATGGTTCAACTGAGCTTTTGGTCAAGCAGCGCACTCTCTCTTTCCACTCTTACATCAAATATTATTTTAAGAAACATCATCTGTGTTGATCATTCATCACATTCTCTTCTTTTAACTTTCCTTCACCTCCCTGACTCCAGCAGACATCACATTCTGTTGCTTTTCAAGACCATTTTCTAATATAGACCATTGTAACCACTCTACTCCTGAAATGAGTTTTCCCATCTATAAAATCTTAAAGGTCAGCCTTTCAGGGTTTGACCATGACTCCCTATCCTCTGAGATTTCCCTCTGCCATATTTCCACCAGGCCCGATCTTTGGCTTCATTTGCCCTTTAAGTCTATGAAATTTTGCTTTGCCCCAGAAGAATTTTTGTCCCTCTCTAAGTTTTCCTTCAGCTCCTACTGAGCCCAGGTCCCTAGGCACATCTCCAGTGAATCCTTAATGTCTTTGGGCAACATTTCCACTTGTGTGCCCAGGGAATCCCACCGGAAGAAGGTGCCACAGCCCCATTGCACGTTATCCTCTTTAACGATGCCAGCCGATCACACAGCGCCACGTGGGGGCCCTTTGTATACTTCTGGATGTGTTCTCACCATTCTTCCTGAAATACAAGCTTGGGTCTCGCCCACCAAACGCATATGTTTTGAAACCCTCTCCTTCAATGTGATGGAATTTGGAGGTGGGGACTTTGGGAAGTAATTATGTTTGCATGTGCATGCTAAGGCGCTTCAGTCTTGTGCTACTCTTTGCAACACTATGAACCATAACCTGCCAGCTTCCTCTGTCCATGGGATTCTTCAGGCAAGAATACTGGAGTCAGCTGCCGTGCCCTTCTCCAGGGGATCTTCCTGACCCAGGGATAGAACCCAGGGTCTATTGTGTCTCCTGCACTGGGAGGCGAGGCGGGTGGGTTCTTTTACCACTAGCGCCTCCTAGGAAGCCCATAATTATGTTCAGGTGAGGTCATTGGAATGGGGCCCAGTGGGGGATGATAGGATTAGTGTCTTTATGAGACAAGGAAGGGATTAAAGTCCTCTTTCTCTCTCTTTGCCATGTGAGGTGGCGGTCTGCAAGCCAGCAAGTGAGATCTCACTATACACATCCACCAACCGCTTGACCTCAGGATTTTCAGCCTCCAGAACTGTGAGAAGTGTTTTTTAAAACATTAAATGTTTTTTTAAGGTCACCTAGTTGATGCTATTTTATAATAGCAGCTCAAACTAAGATATATCTCAACCAGTCTTCTCAAATTTTCTCCATCAGCATATTTTTGCTTCCTTCTTTTATAAACAAAATTAGTCCACATCATCTGATCCATCTCATCTTTATATTGTCAAATGAGGATTCATAATAATCTATGTTGATTAAAGTGGGATTTGTTTTCCAGACCGTTTTTTTCTTTTTTCCCTTTTGTATACTTCACCAGTGTGTGGACATCCTAAATTTAATCTGTTATTATCTTGTAAACTTATTTTTTTCTGTGATCTTTGTTCTATACTATATGACCAACCTCTGAATGTCATTAGATTCTAGATGCTGAAGAACCAGAATGACTGGTAGAATATTTCATCTGATATATTCAGAGACACTCATACAAGGATATTACCATTTAAGAGGCAAATGAAAATCTTCTGACTCAAATTCTGTCTATTAAGCAACTATGGGACGATAAACACATCATATTCCAGCATTTGAGTTGTGATGAAAGAACCACTGTCCATCAGCCAATGCTTATTTAAGATCAGGATACTATGTTCTAGCTCTAAAGCCAACTTCTGCCATTAATTGACTGTATGACTTCATGCAACTTGTTTCTACTTTCTAAACCACTAGTCAATCATGTAGAAATTAAGTGAACTGGACTAGGTGACCCCTGAAGTTTTCTTTCAACCTAAAAATAGTTTAAAATTGATACTTCTATCATGATATTTGTGTGCAGGCATGTTAAGTCACTTCAGTCTGTCCAGCTTTTTGCAACCTCATGGACTGTAACTTACCAGGTTCTTCGGTCTATGGGATTCCCCAGGCAAGAATACTGGAGTTGGTTGCCATGCCCTCCTCTAGGGGATCTTCCTGACTCAGGGATCAAACCCGTGTCTCTAATGTCTCCTGCACTTGCAGGCAGGTTCTTTACCACTAGCGCCACCTGAGTTTTAGTAATGTGTTTAATGTGGGTTCCACGTGTAGCAAGTCATATGGAAAAGTGGAGAAAATATAAAATGTTGAGAATCTTAGACCCTGCTTTTGGGGCCTAAGATTATAGAAATTCAGTTTATTGGAGCACAAGTGAGGAAATCTGCATTCTAGTTCTAATTGTGGCACTAATTTTTGAATATCTGAGGGTAAGATACTGCCTTTTTTAGATACTGCCTCAGTTTTCCCTTATATAAAATGTGATGATGAGCAGTTAGTCTTTAAGTTCTGTGATGCTATTGTCTAGCTACAAGACAAAGATGAAGACATCAATTAATTCAAGAATAAAACACAGTGGTACAAAATTATCTCTCCCTATCACTGAGCTGCTTCTACGAAGGATACAGATGTGGAGTAATTTATTCAGCCACCTCTTTTCGAATGCTTGCTTGAGCTCTGCGGGAGCTGAGCCAACCCCTCAGTGTTCTTCACTCAATAGCTTGTCAGTTCCTCTGTTAATAGTAACATTGCACCCTCAATGAAGTGCTAAGGCATTTTTTCCCTTGCAAGATGAAAAGAGGTGGCCACAGACCTGGCACAATTCTGGGCTGCAGACAGCCTTCCAAATCTCTTTTCTCTGAGGAGCCAAATGATTCATTCAGGAAATGTACGAGTGCCCAGCATGGAGGAAATTAGGAAGATTATCTCCTCTCCCCTCCCTCAATTTCCCCCATCCTCTTGATGTTTGCATTTTGGTAGTTCTCAAAAGGTTTACTATCTGGTTCCTCAAATTTTCTTTCAGGGGTAGGGAGCATGAAATCACAATCTAATGAATGCAGTGAATAAAAGCTATGTTTCATTTCTGAAAACTTGGTCATATGGAGGAATATATGAAAAAGATACTGTTCAAAGATATAGCTGTCTATTGAAGAGGGGCTCTAACCTCTGCATTTAAAGCCTCATCACTTTCCTGACATCTGTCCAGTAGCTTCCTGTGGCACTGAGGTTGGGGGCCAAAAAGCTCAGCTTCAAAAGCATAGATGACCTCACTTCCTTGTCTTTTCTCTTGTTCCTGCCTCCTCCCCTTTCTGCTGCCAAGTGCGTACATTCTTCCAACAGATCTCTGTGGAGTGTCTGAGAGAATGCATGGTGTCATGGCCGTTGGCTTGGGTTTGGATGGGTGACTGGAGTTCGTGTTCCAGACCCGGATCTGTGTCCTATGTAACCATGGTAGGGCTGTTCTTTTCCCTGTGTTTCAATCTGTCCATCTGTCATATTGTATTCCTCTGCCCATAATTAGTCACCCCAGGACAAGCTGTGACAACTCTAACTGACCAGAAACTTTTTAAAGACAGAAATGTGAAATCTTTTACCTCTGTATTCCTCACCTCTAGCAAATGCCTTACTCACAGAAGGTATTCACTGTAAATCTGCAAAATGAATAATTTAATGGCTAATCCTGGGGCTTCCCATCCTGCTGCATAAACTAAGGTGGTTGAGAGCTTCTGACAGGCAGGCAGTGGGATTCAAATGGAAGGAATGCCTCCAGCTATAGCATGGCATGTGTGCGCGCACACACAGACACACACATACACACACACGAAGCTCATATAGGTGCTCAATTGGTTGCTCCTATCAACAAACCTGGCCTTTGTCTATCTCACCTATTTCCATTAGATATATTTTTTCTCTACAATGATCTTTGTGAATAATTTTCTGTGATTTTACATAAGAATATAAGAAAGCAGAAGACATGTCTAATGCTGTATTTACCTGGGACTCATGAGCTCCATATATGATGGGTCTATGGGTGGCAAAATGCTAGGGCTATGGAAATTATGAAATGAAATCTAGCAAAACAGAGGCTGTGGGTCATTTCCCCTTGGGCTCATCCCAGCAATTCAACCTCCTTAACCAAGGATCTAGATATTTAAGTCCAAAAATATAAGATTCATCCCAGATATCAGATGACTATAATAAACTAGAGCCAAGCTACTTCAACATTACCAAATACATATATATATATATATATCTCTCTCTCTTCCTGGCACATCCTAAGGGATGTTGACTCACCAGGTAGCTTAAGCATGGGCTTTGACATTGGACAGTTCTGGGTCAAAACTTAGCCCTGCCACTTTTTCAAATAGTGCTTTCTTTTTTTTTTTTTTTCAAATAGTGCTTTCTTGAAAGTCACTTAACTTTCCTGAGCTTAAATTTCTTCATCTCTAAGCAGAAGCTAGTGTAATAATAATATATTTATAATTGATGAAATCATATGGAAAATCAAGGTGGAACGTGGAATTTTTTTAAACTCTAATATGTGTTGATGATCATCAAGACCCTGGAGCCATGGTTTGTTTTGGGGGGCCCTATACTCCCTGGTGGCTCAGAGGTTAAAGCGTCTGCCTGGAATGTGGGAGACCCGGGTTCAATCCCTGTGTCGGGAAAATCCCCTGGAGAAGGAAATGGCAACACACTCCAGTATTCTTGCCTGGAGAATCCCATGGAGGGAGGAGCTTGGTGGGCTACAGTCCATGGGGTCACAAAGAGTCAGATACAACTGAGCGCTTTCACTTTCACTTTCATACTCCAAATGGGGAGACAGAGTGTCATCTCATGAAAAGGCGTGTCAACAAGTGAGGAAACATTGCAGGAGATGACACGAGGCAGTGGCAGATTGAGTGCTAAATGAATGGATGGAATCTATCAGGCTGTGTTTTCACAACTCACTGCTGTGCCTGGCTCTCAGGGAGCCTTAGTTGTTTAAGTAGCTGTCTAGGGTTCCATAAAACATGTAGGAGCTTTGTCCAGTCCCACACAGAGAGCTTTAAAAGTTTAAATGGACTTTATCCCAACCTCAGGTTTCAGCTGAACATCTATGGAAGGATTCAGTTTAGTATCTTTGAGAGATTAAGGAGTCTCCGGGGGCCTTCCTACTAGTTCCAGAATCTTGCTACAGAAAAACACACTGGCTCAATTTCAGAATTAAAGAGACAGATGCTCCAAAGTGATCTTCCCCTAACGTCCTGTGCAGGTTGGATGTCCAAGCCTCGTGCCAACATTTCTCTTATTGGGGAAATCAGTGCTTGGACATTATCCTAACCTCCTGCAAAAGGATTGCACGGCTTGATCACTTGCAGAAGAGACCTCAAGCACATAACTGACATTGTTGAGTGAGACTGACTAGGACATATTTATAACAGTGATATAGTCATAACAATTATTTATCGAGGGGTACTGTCAGCCACAAACTGTGCTAATCCCCCTTGATACTGTATTATTGACAAGACTGAGCAAGAGCTTTGTGAGCTGGGTATTTTATTTCTTATTTTCTGGAGGAGGTAACAAACTTCAGGAGGTTTTATAACTTTCCCACAGTTGTTTGGGGCTGGTAAGTGTCAGAGCCTAGACTCTGGCCCATGTATTTATAATGATATGTATTATTATAATAATCAAAATGTAATAATTACTAATATATCAATGACAAGAAAAGCTGTAAATGACAATCCACTTTTCTTGAAATAGTAATGATTGAATCTTTATAACAATTCCATCCTTTCGGTACCACCATCCTGTCATGTTTGAGGAAAATGGGCTTTGAGAATTTGTAGGTACATGGTCCACGGTTATGTAACTGGTGAAGCGTTGTTTCATTCCCACGCCTCTGCCCTTTACACTACTCTGCACTCCATTCAAAGAGAAAACATGATTTATAGTCTCCCTAGGCAGGAACTTTGCCATTTCAATCAAGAGCAGGCTGCCTTGTAAGACATGTAGGATTTGTCTGATGGTGAGCGGGAGAAGTGGACTGTTTGGGTGTGTCTGGACAAAGGGCATAGAGTGAGGGATTTCCTACATACAGAAACTCTGCCGTTTGATTTCATGTTGAGGGTATTTGCCCAGATGGTTCTGAGGATAAAGAACAGCTCTACATTTTCCTTCTGTGGTTTCCGAGCTCACAGCTCAAGTGAGGTTGATGACCATCAGATGTGAGGAACACACAGAATGGGCTTGGAGTTGAATTCAGACAAGGGCTCACAAACCAGGGGCTTGCAGCCAGGCCCCACTAACAGACAGATGGTTTTTATTTATTAAGACTGTGTGAACAAAAATGGAACTGGTTAACAACTTTTAAAAATCAAGAGATTCCATGAGAAAACCCAGATTGCAAGATTCTTGAGGAAAACAACAACAACAAACAAACAAAACTCAAAAGTTCTGGTGGCTCTGGGCCTGCACACCTGCATGGCAGTGATCAGGCCTCTTGAGATGATGGATGCTCCCATTTGCTATAATGTCCTTCCTGCTCATGTCACTTATCTAGGATGCTTGGTGCTATAGATATTTGAGTTTGCCTCTCCTGTTCAAGCGTCAAATCTGCTACTAGCTAGGTCAACATAGACGAATCTCTTAGTCTTTCTAAAAACAAGAGAGCATTGGATGAGATTAGCAGTTTTGAAAGTATTTTTGAGGCATGAATCACTTTCTGTTAATAAAACTTGCCCTTGAAACTCAAGAGTAGTAAAGGTAAAACATATTTACAATGAGTGGAGAGGATAGTACCATTCTCTCCCCTACTCATGGAAATACTCTGAATTTTAATTTTTTTTTTTTTTTAGTGGGTTGCAATGGGTCTTCATTGCAATATGAGGACTCAATAGTTGCCACATGGGTTTAGTTGTTCTAAGGAATGTGGCATCTTAGTTCCCTGACCAGGGATTGAACCCACATCCCCTGCAATGGAAGGAAGATTCTCAACCACTGGACCACCAGAGAAGTCCCTGGAAGTACTCTTTAAACATGCAGTGTTGAGTCCCCTGGTTCTAAAAACTGTAGACTTAAGGCTGTGTCAGAGTTGGGAGTGAAGGATTGGGAGGTTATTCTTCACTGGTATCTGCAAACTGATCATTCTTGTATATCCATGGCTATCCACTGTCCTCTCATCTCAATTCTTTTTTCTGTTCCTTCTTCATTGTTTTTTTCTTTCTTTTGTTGTTTCTTAAAAGGGCTTAATTTGGTGTGCATATCACACAATAATATTTTTCAGTTCTTAAAAATAAGTCAATAATTTACATGCAAAACATTTATCATTTATTTTACAGCCTGAGTTTTAACAAATTTATACAATACTAGCACCACAGTGTCAGACTTTATTTTTGGGGGCTCCAAAATCACTGCAGATGGTGATTACAGCCCTGAAATTAAAAGACGCTTACTCCTTGGAAGGAAAGTTATTTCCAACCTAGATAGCATATTCAAAAGCAGAGACGTTACTTTGCCAACAAAGGTCCGTCTAGTCAAGGCTATGGTTTTTCCTGTGGTCATGTATGGATGTGAGAGTTGGACTGTGAAGAAGGCTGAGCACCAAAGAATTGATGCTTTTGAACTGTGGTGTTGGAGAAGACTCTTGAGAGTCCCTTGGGCTGCAAGGAGATCCAACCAGTCCATTCTGAAGGAGATCAGCCCTGGGATTTCTTTGGAGGGAATGATGCTGAAGCTGAAACTCCAGTACTTTGGCCACCTCATGTGAAGAGTTGACTCATTGGAAAAGACTCTGATGCTGGGAGGGATTGGGGGCAGGAGGAGAAGGGGATGACAAAGGATGAGATGGCTGGATGGCATCACTGATTTGATGGACGTAAGTCTGAGTGAACTCCGGGTGTTGGTGATGGACAGGGAAGCCTGGCGTGCTGTGATTCATGGGGTCACAAAGAGTCAGACACGACTGAGTGACTGAACTGAACTGAACTGAGCACCATCAAGATATAGAAGAGCTTCATCACCTCCAAAATCTCTTCCTGCCTGAAACTAGTCTGTTCCCAGTCCCTGGCAATAATAAGTCACATGTTTTCTGTCCCTATAGTTTTGCCTGTGCAAGGATGTCATATAGAGAGGAGCTACTCCATGTTCAAGGTCAGGAGGGGCAGCCATGAAGAGATACCCCTCATCCAAGGTAAGAAGCAGTGGCTATGCTTTGGTGGAGCAGCCGTGAAGAGATGCCCTACATCCAAGGTAAGAGAAACCCAAGTAAGACAGTAGGTGTTGAAAGAGGGCATCAGAGGGAAGACACACTGAAACCATAATCACAGAAAACTAGCCAATCTGATCACATGGACCACAGCCTTGTCTAACTCAATGAAACTAAGCCATGCCGTATGGGGCCACCCAAGACAGATGGGTCATGGTGGAGAGGTCTGACAGAGTGTGGTCCACTGGAGAAGGAAATGGCAAACCACTTCAGTATTCTTGCCTTGAGAACCCCATGAACAGTATGAAAAGGCAAAATGATAGGATACTGAAAGAGGAACTCCCTGAGTCTGTAGGTACCCAATATGCTACTGGAGATCAGTGGAGAAATAACTCCAGAAAGAATGAAGGGATGGAGCCAAAGCAAAAGCAACACCCAGTTGTGAATGTGACTGGTGATAGAAGCAAGGTCCAATGCTGTAAAGAACAATATTTCATAGGAATCTGGAATGTCAGGTCCATGAATCAAGGCAAATTGGAAGTGGTCAAACAGGAGATGGCAAGAGTGAACGTCGACATTCTAGGAATCAGTGAACTAAAATGGACTAGAATGGGTGAATTTAACCCATATGACCATTATATCTACTACTGTGGGCAAGAATCCCTTAGAAGAAATGGAATAGTCATCATGGTCAACAAAAGAGTCAGAAATGCAGTACTTGGATGCAATCTCAAAAATGACAGAATGATCTCTGTTCGTTTCCAAGAAAACCATTCAATATTACGGTAATCCAAGCCTATGCCCCAACCAGTAATGCTAAAGAAGCTGAAGTTGAACGGTTCTATGAAGACCTATAAGACCTTTTAGAACTAACACCCAAAAGAGATGTCCTTTTCATTATAGGGGACTGGAATGCAAAAGTAGGAAGTCAAGAAACACCTGGAGTAACAGGAAAATTTGGCCTTGGAATACAGAATGAAGCAGGGCTTTATTGACTATGCCAAAGCCTTTGACTGTGTGGATCACAATAAACTGTGGAAAATTCTGAAAGAGATGGGAATACCAGACCACCTGATCTGCCTCTTGAGAAACCTGTATGCAGTTTAGGAAGCAACAGTTAGAACTGGACATGGAACAAAAGACTTGTTCCAAATAGGAAAAGGAGTATGTGAAGGCTGTATATTGTCACCCTGCTTATTTAACTTATACACAGAATACATCATGAGAAACGCTGGGCTGGAAGAAGCACAAACTGGAATCAAGATTGCCGGGAGAAATACCAGTAACCTCAGATATGCAGATGACACCACCCTTATGGCAGAAAGTGAAGAGGAACTAAAAAGCCTCTAGATGAAAATGAAAGAGGAGGGTGATAAAGTTGGCTTAAAGCTCAACATTCAAAAAACTAAGATCATGGCATCTTGTCCCATCACTTCATGGCAAATAGATGGGGAAACAATGGAAACAGTGTCAGACTTTATTTTTGGGGGGCTCCAAAATCACTTCTGATGGTGATTGCAGTCATGAAATTAAAAGACGCTTACTCCTTGGAAGGAATGTTATGACCAACCTAGACAGCGTATTAAAAAGCAGAGATATTACTTTGCCAACAAAGGTCTGTCTAGTCAAGGCTATGGTTTTTCCAGTTCTCATTCTTTTTTTGCCAACAAAGGTCCGTCTAGTCAAGGCTATGGTTTTTCCTGTGGTCATGTATGGATGTGAGAGTTGGACTGTGAAGAAAGCTGAGCACCAAAGAATTGATGCTTTTGAACTGTGGTGTTGGAGAAGACTCTTGAGAGTCCCTTGGACTGCATGTAGGTCCAACCAGTCCATCCTAAAGGAGATCAGTCTTGGGTGTTCATTTGAAGGTCTGATGCTAAAGCTGAAACTCCAACACTTTGGCCACTTCATGTGAAGAGATGACTCATTGGAAAAGACCCTGATGCTGGGAAGGATTAGGGGCAGGAGGAGAAGGGGATGACGGAGGATTAGATGGCTGGATGTCAGCACTGACTTGATGGACATGAGTTTGAGTGAACTCTGGGAGTTGTTGATGGACAGGGAGGCCTGGCGTGCAGCAATTCATGGGGTTGCAAAGAATTGGACATGACCAAGTGACTGAACTGAACTATTTCATTTAGAATAATGCATTTTGAGATTTATCTATGTTATCATGTATGTCAGTCATTTCTTTTCACTGTTGAGTGGTATTCTGTTATATACCAATTTTTTCATCCATTCACCAACTGATGACTTTTGGAGTTGTTTCCAACTTCTTCCAAACAGGAATAGAGCCATAACAAATATATGCATACAGGATTTTATGCAAACAAAAGTTTTTATTTCACTTGGGTTTTTACCTAAGAGTAGGATTGCCAAGTCACTAATAATATACTGGTTTAAAGGCTGAGGTACCATTTTGCTTATATGTTAGCATCCGTGAGAGATTCTTTTTCCACATCCCCACAACCTTGGAATTGTCAGTTACAGAGAGATTTTGTTTAATGGCTTGTCTTGTCATTTCAATAGTCATATAACAGTATCGCACTGTGACTTTAATGTACATTTCCCTAGTGACTAATGATGCTAAAAAATTTTATGTAATTATTTGCCATCTATGTATGTTCTGAGCTGAAGTGTCTGTTCAAATTTTTTGCCATATTCTTTTGGGCTGTGTGTTTTCTTATTATGGGTAGAAAGAGTTCTCTACCTTTTTAGGTCCTTTAACAGATGTGGGATTTGTAAAAAATTATCTCCCAGTCGGTGGCTTCCCTAAATATCCTCTTTCGGTATCTTTAGAGGAGCATAAGTTTTTTATTTTGATGAAGTCCAGTTCTCATTCTTTTTCTTGTATAGATGGAGCTTTTGCTGTCAAATTGAAGAATTATTGGCCTAATAATAGTTTACAAACATTTTTTTTTCTGTGTTTTCTTCTTGAAATTCTTTTCATTTAATTTTTTCTTTGTTATTTTTCCTTCTGAAATTTTTATATTTAGTTCATTGTCAACTAACTCTTATGTGGATAGAGGTTTCTTTTTGCTCATGGATATATAAATATTCCAGTTCAAGACACTATCCTTTTTTCAATGAATTGCTTTTGCACCTTTGTAAAAAATAATTTGACCATATATGTGTGTGTCTATTCCTAGACTCAATAATATTTTGAAATGAAGTATCTTCTACTTAAACATAGACATGATATAAATATATAGCCAAGATTTCACTGTGTGGCAGAGAGAATAAACACAAAAAGAGTAGGGGGAGGACTTGTGGAACATAAAACTTTGCATCATCTCTAAAAGTAATGAGGATCCTGTGGATTATATAAGCAAAATTAGAAAGATCTTTACCTAGGCACGAGAAGATCTGCATTAGAGTACGAGTTCTGCCACCAACTAACTTCAAGAACTTTTGCAAGTTATTATAGTGGTTATCTGCCACAGTATTGAGAAAGACTATGTACACAGTTTAGTCTAGTGCCAGAGACATAGTAAGTATTCCAAAAAAATAAACAGTGCAATGATTATGAAAATATGGTCTCTAGGATTCATTCTAGCTCTAAATTAGGAATCCAACAAGGTCCAGTGAACTCAAGAGACCTAATTCTACTCCACAGTCTGAGGCCCACTGGCCTTGTGGTGAAGCAGTAACATTCAACTTTTTGAAAGTTAATCTCTTTACATGTAAAACGGGGTAATTATGCCCCATCTGCCAACCACTAAAAGTGCTCATGAAGATTAAATGAATTTCTTTGTGAATGTATTTTTAAAATGCATATTGTATTGAAGGAATATGAAAGGTCTTTACAATTATCTGGCTGCATGAAAAACAGAATGATGAAAGGGTGTTTAAAATAACATCTGGGTAATAATTTGTCTTATATTTTGAAGTTTTAACTAAGTTATTTAAAACTTACCAAGAAACCAACTTACACGGAAAGGTCTTAAACAGCAAACAAGCTGTTCAGTTTGGAAAAGCATAGACTGTAAATGTCTGTGCCAGAATAATGGAGTGAGATTGCGATCCACAGAAAGCGGTGAGGAATGAGATGCAAGGATAATGGGTAAACAGGTATTGTTAAAAGATAAACTAAGGCATATTAGAAAATTTTAAGAGTTTATTTCTGCAAACATGGATTCAACTGGGCAGCATGAAAAGCTTTTAATAGAAAAGACACAGAAGCAAAGCAAGGAAAGTATTTGACCGGCTATAATGTAAGCAGTTGCCTTACATGGGAAAGTCCATTTGGCTTTTTGTGATGGGTTGTCTTCAGGTTTCAACTTTTTTTTTTTTTTTTTAATTTTATTTTATTTTTAAACTTTACATAATTGTATTAGTTTTGCCAAATATCAAAATGAATCCATCACAGGTATACATGTGCTCCCCATCCTGAACCCTCCTCCCTCCTCCCTCCCCATACCATGCCTCTGGGTCGTCCCAGTGCACTAGCCCCAAGCATCCAGTATCGTGCATTGAACCTGGACTGGCATCTCATTTCATACATGATATTTTATATGTTTCAATGCCATTCTCCCAAATCTTCCCACCCTCTCCCTCTCCCACAGAGTCCATAAGACTGTTCCATACATCAGTGTCTCTCTTGCTGTCTCATACACAGGGTTATTGTTATCATCTTTCTAAATTCCATATATATGCGTTAGTATACTGTATTGGTGTTTTTCCTTCTGGCTTACTTCACTCTGTATAATAGGCTCCAGTTTCATCCACCTCATTAGAACTGATTCAAATGAATTCTTTTTAATGGCTGAGTAATACTCCATTGTGTATTGTAATGCCTTAGCAGTTTCATGAACAAACCAAAACCTACGACTGTAAATGCTTCAAGGATAAGAAGTTGAAACCTTGGTGCGCCGGTTTTACACCAAGGTTTCAACTTCTTATCCTTGAAGCATTTATAATCTTAGGTTTTGGTTTGTTCATGAAACTGCTAAGGCATTACAATAACCTCAGTCTAATGGCCTCTTTATTTAATTAATTTGACAACATGAAGACATTATCCAGAGGTCGAAGGTCCAGATGAACTTGTTAAAAAAAAAAAAAAAAGTTCAAGACAAACAATATGTTAGAAAATAGATGTCAGAACCACAGGAATATAATGGTGAGCAGGGGAAAACAGTATTAATATTTAATGTTTTGAGCGTTTGCTATGTTTCAGGTACTGTTCAAAGCACTTGACATGTATGAACTGTTTCAATACTCAGAACAGTTCTATGGCAAAAAGTAACTATTATTGCTCAGTCCACTCCCATTGTGAATGAGCAACCAGAGCAACAGGAGGGGAGGTAATGCCCTGGACTTCCTCCGTTTGCTTCTCCATCATGTTCCGTGCACCATCTCCTCCACCGTGGAGCCAGTGTGCTGACACATGCTTCCTTGCCCTGTGACACCCAGTTGGGTTCAAAGCAACAGAAAACCTCACCAGGAGACCTCAGGGAGGAAGAAAGGGCCTGCACCCTCCCAGCTAAGTCATGTAACTGACTGCATCCCTCAACCTCTGTGCTGAAGGCTCAGCCTCTTGCTTCCCTAGGCAAAGAGGGTCACAGTAGGCTCCTGCCCAGAAGAATTATATGTCCCAGTTCTGGAGGATTTGGTGAGGAAATGGCAACCCACTCCAGTATTCTTGCCTGGAAAATCCCATGGATGGAGGAACCTGGTAGGCTACAGTCCATGGAGTCTCAAAGAGTCAGACTGACTGACTGACTTCACTTTCACTTTATATCCATCTGTTCAAGGGTGGGGTTGCTGATAAGATTAGCTCGTGTACAGGGTCTGCACTCTTTAATCTTGCCTTGGGTGGGGTGGGGGTGGGGTGTCTCTGGTTATCTCAGTCTATTCTGACTCTTTGCAACTCTATGGACTGTGGGCAAGAATACTGGGGTGGATTTCCATGCCCTCCTCCAGGGGATCTTCCCGACCCAGGGATCGAACTTGCCTCTCTTGCATTGGCAAGCTGGTTCTTTACCACTAGCTCCACCTGGGAAGCCTCTGTCTCTACAGGCTATCAAACCATGACAAGTGTCTCTGGAATGAGGATTGCTTCATCTTCCATTTGTTGGGGGGTTTACTTCTATAAGATCATTTCTTGGTGGCTCAGATGGTAAAGAATCTGCCTGCAATGCAGGAGACCCGGGTTTGATCCCTGTGTCAGGAAGATCCCCTGGAGAAGGAAATGACAACCCACTCTAGTATTCTCGCCTGGGAAATCCCAAGGACAGAGGAGCCTGCTGGGCTATAGTCCATGGGGTCACAAAGAGTCAGACATGACTGAACAACTAACACTTCAGGTCTGTAAAGAGTTCAAATATTGTCCCCCTGAGGCAGAACCCAGGACCCTGCCCCAGAGCTGCACTATCGTTTCTTGGCGGCTGGCTCGTCCCTTGTCTTTGCATCCCCCACCTCTTCCCTGATTAGCAACTGTTTGAATCTGCTCTGTGGAACTCAGGGAAGGTCTTGGAGACTGGACTGTGTTCCCTAAAACAAGGACCAGGGAACACAGAAAAGCTTCCATGCCCAGGAGCCCCACAGGGTCCTGCTCAGTTTCACCTGGGGGCTCAGGATCCCTTCTCTTTGGACAGTTCTCTTTGCCTTCTTCCTGAAGGTTTTAGGACAGTAAAGGAAACCACCTAGTAGTAACCCTGGGGTTCTGCATTGTGAACAATCAAACAGGCTCTCACTTGGCGCCTGAGAGCAAGGTGAAGCCATTTTTCATATTTTAAACAGGGAAGTGTTAATTCCATTTAGGATGAAGGCACTGCTTTAAGTGCTGAGCAGAGAAAAAAAGTAAAATTCTGCTCTCAAAGGACTGGCAGACTGGCTGTGCACATGGACAGAGTTAATATGAGCTCATAGAAGAGGAATATATGATCTCTGGAAGAAGGCAAATGAATGTGGTGGCTGGAGCAAGCTTAGAGGGCATGTGGCTTGTGTAAAATGATGTAGTGATCTTCCAGGCTCTTTGGATGAGGGCTTCTGAATGCAAAGAATTGCTTAGAGAAAGGTAATTCTTTTCTTTCAATGTTAAAAGATTTAACTATAAGTTAAATCATGATATAATCATGACAGATATACATTATTTTTTTAGGTTATGAAATATAATAAAAAATCAGATAATCAAAACCTATCCAAAACATATGAAACAATATAAATACTTTACATATATGAATATTGTTTATATATAAAACAATTATACAGGGTATAATACACCCTGTTCATTTTCATTTTAGAATATATGATGAGTCTTTTACACTGAGTTATTTTTATGTTATTATAGAAGCCACCCTAGTTTGCCTGCAAAATTGCATTTTATTTCTAGTACAGTATTTAACCTATGATTTAATTTGACAGGCTCCCAACTTTTCTGAAACATATCCTCATAGTTAGAGGAGTTTTTGCCAGTATTTCAGGAAAATTTCCACATAGCTGTGTCTACTTAAGACAAATGTTTCCAGCCACAATAAATTATAGGGCCACAAAAATATCAACCATCTTTCAAAGAATGCCTTTTGGCCTAATAAGGCAGGTACAAGTCCTTTATCTATACACTTTTGGTTCATGAATAACCCATTCTTGGGAGACCTAGTCATGGTCATAATAATAAATAAGGTACTAATACATACAGTAAACAGGGAAGGTTCAGCCATCAGATTTTCATCTATTCATTCCTTCACTTATTTCTTCATTTATTCAACAAATATTTAAAAGGTGCTTCTATAATTCTGGTCCTGGAATGGCTTTGGGTTTGGGCTGTGCTGAGTCCAAGCTTGAGATTGTATGTGATGTGCTTTCCAGTGCTTGGTCTGTAGACTTGGTTCTGGAAACATCTGTGTCATCTGGCATTGGATACTTGAAGCATTTCAGACTAAATACTTTTTCATCAAGGCTACACCTCCCTGTCTATGTCCATGATTTTTGCCTCTTTTGCACACTAACTTAAATGTCCCGTTACATAAGGCATTATTTACAGATGTTTTAAGTGTCAACACAATGTAAAAGTGAGGATTTGGGGTCATACCAATGCCTGAATACTACCTTTGCTATATATCATTGTATTATTTGGGTTAGGTCTGTAGCCCAGGTTTATATCACAATATTCCCAACCTAATAAGGGTAATAACAATAAAAGATAACTCTTATGATTATATGGATTAAATAAAATAATCTGAGCATTCAACATAGTCTCAGGAATGTAGAAAAGTCCAGTATCTATTATTTTGAATATTTTCACATTATTGACCAGGGGATTTTTGTAGAAATGAATGTCTGTAGCCTTAATATATCCCTAGTCAATATGGTGCTAACAATATGAGGGAAAAATGCAAAGTGATTTTCAAGTGCTATGCAAAATTAGTCCCAGCAATCTACTGCACATACTCTGCTTCATTTCTCCTCAGTCACTAAGTCATGTCCGACTGTGACCTCATGGACTGCAGCACACCAGGCTCCTCTGTCTTCCACTATCTCCTGGAGTTTGCTCAAATTTACATCCCCTGAGTCATTAATACTATCTAACCATCTCATCCTCTGCCATCCCATTCTCCTTTTGCCTTCAGTCTTTCCCACCATCAGGGTCTTTTCCAGTGAACTGGCTCTTTGCATCAGGTAGCCAAGGTATTGGAGTTTGAGCTTCAGCATCAGTCCTTCCAGTGAATATTCAGCATTGATTTCCTTTAGGATTGACTGGTTTGATCTCCTTGCAGTCCAAGGGACCCTCAAGAGTCTTCTCCAACACCACAATTAGAAAGCATCAATTCTTTGGTCCTCAGGATTCTTTATGGTCCAACTCTCACATCCATACATGACTACTGGAAAAATCATAGCTTTGACTAGACAGACCTTTATCAGCAAAGTGATGTCTCTACTTTTTAATACACTGTCTTTGTCTGTGATAGCTTTCCTTGCAAGGAGCAAGCATCTTTTAATTTCTTGGCTGCAGTCACCATCTGCAGTGATTTTGGAGCCCAAAGGGGGAAAAAAAAATCTGTCACTACTTCCATTTTTTCCCTTTTTATTTGCCATGAAATGTTGGGACCAGATTCATATTCTGCTTATCCAGTCTCTACTTGACATTTCGTCTTTGAATCTAGTATAGAAAGCTGGCTCTTGAGGTTTTGTGTACGAGATTCAGTCAGATACCTGAACTGAAGAAGAAACTGTGAGGAAGCATAGTCTTTCTTTTAAAATATGTAGAAATACTTTTCTCAGTGGAATCTTCTGTTTTACGGGAAAGAGTATCTTCTTTCAGGTTTTCAGAATTCTTCATTGCCAATCACATGGTGAGCAGCCCTCATGGAATTCACCTTCACTATTTACTTAAATAGATCTGAAATTACAAAACTGACTCTTAGATTATTTCTTTAAATTCTCTCCAGACCTAGCCTTACTTTCATGTTTTTATCTTGATTTTGCAATCTGGACTGGGGGGAAAAATACACATTCATATGATCTCTGATTTAGCATGACAACCTTCTTGGTGATACAGGAGGAAAATGCTTTCCCTATAAAACAAGACAAAAGCTTTGGACTCTGTAGAACCGTCCAAAATGATATATTCCAGGTTTTATAAATTAGCTCCAGGATATCAAGGTCAGGCTTCCGCTATCTCCCATCTTTCGGATGTGGTTTAACTACATGATTTAAGATGGCTATGTGTCCTTCAGCTAACAATGCCTGCCTTTCAGGCAGCAAAATGGAAATACGGAAGAAGAAAGCTTGTCCCTTCTTTTAAGAAGAATCCTCCAAAGTTACACAAAACATGTAACTTGATTTTAATGAAAATATCTTCAACAATGGCCATAATTTAAATAAAAGGGAGCAGGAAATTATAGTCTTATACCGTGGAGGAGGAAATGGCAACCCACTCCAGTATTCTTGCCCAGAAAATTCCATGGACAGAGGAGGCTGCCAGGCTACAGTCCATGGGGTCTCAAAGAATCAGACATGACTGGACACACACACACATACGTAGGTGGCAATATGACCAGCTGTAAATGAAGGTTGAACTTCCCAGTTGGCTCAGTGGTAAGAATCCTCCTGCCAAGCAGGAGATGTGGGTTCAGTCCCTGGGTTGGGAAGATCCCCCAGAGAAGAAAATGACAACAGACTTCAATATTTTTACTGGCAAATCCTGTGGACAGAGAAAAACTGGCAATAGTCCACAAGATCACAAAGAGTTAGACACACTTAGCAACTAAACAACAATAAATGAATGTTATATAACTAAAGAGGAGAAGGCAATGGCACCCCACTCCAGTACTCTTGCCTGGAAAATCCCATGGACGGGGAGCCTGGTAGGCTGTAGTCCATGGGGTCGCTGAGGGTCAGACACAACTGAGCAACTTCATTTTCACTTTTCGCTTTCATGCATTGGGGAAGGAAATGGCAACCCACTCCAGTGTTCTTGCCTGGAGAATCCCAGGGATGGGGGAGCCTGGTGGGCTGCTGTCTCAGGGGTCGCAGAGTCGGCCACTACTGAAGTGACTTAGCAGCAGCATATAACTAAAGAAGAATGTAAAATTGTTATTAGAAGGGAACATATAGATTTACCTTCCACACATAATAATACCTAGGTCTTCCAGACTCACTCACCTACTCCAGCACACAGGCCTGGGCTCAAAATTAGGAAGAACAGATATTATCTGTTCACATTATCTTAATTCTTTTTTTAATAAAATTATTGCATGCAATTCCAGTTGAGTTATTTCAAATCCTAAAAGATGATGCTATGAAAGTGCTGCACTCAATATGCCAGGAAATTTGGAAAACTCAGCAGTGGCCACAGGACTGGAAAAGGTCAGTTTTTATTCCAATCCCAAAGAAAGGCAATGTCAAAAAATGCTCAAACTCATCTCACACACTAGTGAAGTAATGCTCAAAATTCTCCAAGCCAGGCTTCAACAGTGCATAAACCATGAACTTCCAGATGTTCAAGGTGGATTCAGAAAAGGCAGAGGAACCAGAGATCAAATTGCCAACATCCACTGGATTATCGAAAAAGCAAGAGAGTTCCAGAAAAACATCTATTTCTGCTTTATTGACTATGCCAAAGACTTTGACTCTGCAGTTTACCACAAACTGTGGAAAATTCTGAAAGAGATGGGAATACCAGATCACCTGACCTCCCTCCTGAGAAATCTGTATGCAGGTTAAGAAGCAACAGTTAGAACTGGACATGGAACAACAGACTAGTTCCAAAAGGGAAAGGAATACATCAAGGCTGCATATTGTCACCCTGCTTATTTAATGTATATGCAGAGTATATCATGAGAAATGTTGGGCTGGATGAAGCACAAGCTGGAATCAAGATCACTGGGAGAAATATCAATAACTTCAGATATACAGATGACACCATCCTTATGGCAGAAAGCAAAGAACTAAAGAGCCTCTTGATGAAAGTGAAAGAGGAGAGTGAAAAAGTTGGCCTAAAGCTCAACATTCAGAAAACGAAGATTATGGCATCTGGTCCCATCACTTCATGGCAAATAGATGGGAAACAGTGAGAGACTTTATTTTGGGGGGCTCCAAAATCACTGCAGATGGTGACTGCAGCCATGAAATTAAAAGACACTTGCTCCTTAGAAGAAAAGTTATGACCAACCTAGACAGCATATTAAAAAGCAGAGACATTACATTGCCAACAAAGGTCCATCTAGTCAAGCTATGTTTTTTCCAGTAGTCATGTATGGATGTGAGAGTTGGACTATAAAGAAAGCTGAGCACAGAAGAATTGATGCTTTTCAACTGTGGTGTTGGAGAAGACTCCTGAGAGTCCCTTGGACTGCAAGGAGATCCAACCAGTCCATCCTAAAGGAAATCAGTCCTGAATATTCATTGGAAGGACTGATGTTGAAAATGAAACTCCAGTACTTTGGCCACCTGATGCGAAGAACTGACTCATTTGAAAAGACCCTGATGCTGTGAAAGATTGAGGGTGGGAGGGGAAGGGTATAACAGAGGATGAGATGATAGGATGGCATCACCAACATGATGGACATGAGTTTGAGTAAACTCCAGGAGTTGATGATGGACCGGGAGGCCTTGAGTGCTGTAGTCCATGGGACCACACCAGTCAAATGGCTATCACTCAGTTGGAAATGACTGAGTGACTGAACTGAACTGATTGCATGCAAATTGTTTTCAAAATAGAGGAAAAAGTAAACCCAGGAGTGTAATATGATACACAAGCAAATTTTTTCTTTCCTTTTGGATTGATAGACCCTGATTCCATAAATGTCTCTTTATCAAACATTTTGTATATTCATCCAGAAAAAAATTTAACCCTAGTAATGTACCTCACAAATGTTCTTACCTTTGTGTTTTTGTTTAAATAATGATGTATTTTTGTTTAACCATGTGTTCTTTAAAGGTTATATGGAACTCAACTATGAAACTGCATTGCTCTGATACACCTATTTTCCTGAGTATACCTTTAATCATCTTTCTAATTTCATTATCATTGATCTATTCAATTTTTCTGCTTCTTAAGAAGACATTTTGGAAATTTCCCCTAGATTTACAAATGTCTTATGTAGTCTTATGGAGCATATGAGCATACTTTAATCTCTTCATTCTTTTTTGTTCTTTAAATTTTTTTTTTTTATTGAAGGATAATTGCTTTACAGAATTTTGTTGTTTTCTGTCAAACCTCAACATGAATCAGCCATAGGTATACATATACTCCTCCCTTTTGAACCTCCCTCCCATCTCAGGCCACATTCCACCCCTCTAGATAGGTACAGGGCCCCTGTTTGAGTTTCCTGAATCATAGAGCAAATTCCCGCTGGTTATCTATTTTACATATGGTAATGTAAGTTTCCATGTTACTCTTTCCTTATATCTCACCCTCTTCTCTCCTCTCCCCATGTCCATGAGTCTATTCTTTATGTCTGTTTCTCCATTGTTGTCCTGTAAATAAATTCTTCAGTACCATTTTTCTAGATTCTGTATATATGCATTAGAATACAATATTTATCTTTCTCTTTCTTAGTTCCCTCTGTGTAATAGGTTGTGCAGTGCACCCACCTCATCAGAACTGACTCAGATGTGTTTCTTTTTATGGCTGAGTAATGACTCTCATTGGAAAAGACTCTGATGCTGGGAGGGATTGGGGGCAGGAGGAAAAGGGGACGACAGAGAATGAGATGGCTGGATGGCATCACTGACTCAATGCACGTGAGTTTGAGTGAACTCCGGGAGTTGGTGATGGACAGGGAGGCCTGGCGTGCTGCAATTCATTGTGTTGCAGAGTCAGACTGGACTGAGCGACTGAACTGAATATTCCATTATGTATATGTATCACCACTTCTTTATTCTTTCATCTGTTGATGGACATCTAGGTTGCTTCCATGTTCTAGATATTGTAAATAGTGCTGCATTGAACAATGGGATACATGTGTCTTTTTCAGTTTTGGTTTCCTCAGGGTATATGCCTAAGAGTGGGATTGCTGGGTCATATGGTGATTTTATTTCTAGTGTTTTAAGGAATCTCCATACTGTCTTCCACAGTGGCTACATCAGTTTACATTCCCACCAACAGGGCAAGAATGTTCCCTTTACTCCACACCCTCTCCAACATTTATTATTTGTAGACCTTTTGATGATGGCCATTTGACTGGTGTGAGGTGATATCTCATTGTAGTTTTGAATGGCTTTTCTCTAATAATGAGTGACGTTGAACATCTTTTCATGTGTTTGTTACCAATCTGTATGTCTTCTTTGGAGAAATTTCTGTTTAGTTCTTTTTCCCACTTTTTGATTGGCTTGTTTGTTTTTCTGGCATTGAGTTGTATAAGCTGCTTGTGTATTTTGGAAATTAATCCTTTGTCAGTTGTTTCATTTCCTATTATGTTCTCCTATTCTGAGCATTGTCTTTTCACCTTTTTAGTGTTTCCTTTGTTATGCAAAAGCTTATAAGTTTAATCAGGTTCCACTTGCGTACTTTTGTTTGTATTTCTGTTATTCTAGGAGGCGAGTCATAGAGGATCTTACTTTGATTTATGTCATCGAGTGTTCTGCCTATGTTTTCCTCTAGGAGTTTTATAGGTTTAGGTCCTACATTTAGGTCTTCAATCCATTTTGACTTTATCTTTGTGTATGGAGTTAGGAAGTGTTCTAATTTTATTCTTTTACATGTAGCTGTCCAGTTTTCCCATTTATTGAAGAGGCTGTCTTTGCCTCATTGTGTATTCTTGCCTCCTTTGTTAAAAATACCCATAGGTGCATGGGTTTATTTCTGGGCTTTCTATCTTGTTTCATTGGTCTATATTTCTGTGTTTGTGCCAGTACCATACTGTCTTGATGACTGTAGCTTTGTAGTGTAATCTGAAGTCAGGAAGCTTGATTCCTCCAGCTCCATTCTTCTTTGCTTTGGTTATTCAGGGTCTTTTGTGTTTCCATGTGAATTGTGAAATTTTTTATTCTAGTTCTGTGGAAAATGCCATTGGTAATATGATAGGGATTGCACTGACTCTGTAGACAGTGATTGTCTACAGAGTATAGTCATTTTCACAATATTGATTCTTCCTACCCAGGAACATGGAATATCTCTCCATCTGTTTATGTTGTCTTTTATTTCTTTCATTAGTGTCTTATAATTTTCTGTGTACTTCTTTTGTCTCCTTAGGTAAGTTTATTCCTAGATATTTAATTCTTTTTATTGTAATGGTGAATGGGATTGAGTCCTTAATTTCTCTTTCTGATTTTTCATTGTTAGTATATAGAAATACAAATAATTTCTATGTATTGATTTTGTATTCTGCAACTTTGCTAAATTCACTGATTAATATCTTTAGGGTTTTCTAAGTAGACTATAATCTCATCTTCAAACAGTGAGAGCTTTATTTTCCTTCTCCGATCTGGATTCTTTTTCTTTTTCTTCTCTGATTGCTGTAGCTAGGACTTAAAAAACTATATTGAATAATAGTAGGGAAAGTGGACACCCTTGTCTTGTTCATGATCTTAGGGGAAATGCTTTCAGTTTTCACCATTGAGAATAATGTTTGTTGTAGGCTTATCATATATGGCCTTTACTATTCTGAGGTAGATTCTTTCTATGCCCATTTTTTGAAGAGTTTTAATATTGCCAGGAGAAATATCAATAACCTCAGATATGCGGATGACACCACCCTTATGGCAGAAAGTGAAGAAGAACTGAAGAGCCTCTTGATGAAAGTGAAAGAGGAGAGTGAAAAAGTTGGCTTAAAGCTCAATATTCAGAAAACTAAGATCATGTCATCCGGTCCCATCACTTCATGGCAAATAGATGGGGAAACAGTGGAAACAATGGCTGAGTTTATTTTTCTGGGCTCTAAAATCACTGCAGATGGTGATTGCAGCCATGAAATTAAAAGACGCTTACTCCTTAGAAGGAAAGTTATGACCAACGTAGACAGCATATTCAAAAGCAGAGACATTACTATGTCAACAAAGGTCCATCTAGTCAAGGCTATGGTTTTTCCAGTGGTCATGTGTGGATGTGAGAGTTGGACTATAAAGAAAGCTGAGCACTAAAGACTTGATGCTTTTGAACTGTGGTGTTGGAGAAGACTCTTGAGAGTCCCTTGAACTGCAAGGAGATCCAAATAGTCCATCCTAAAGGAGATCAGTCCTGGGTGTTCATTGGTAGGACTGATTTTGAAGCTGAAACTCCAAAACTTTGGCCACCTGATGCAAAGAGCTGACTCATTTGAAAAGACCCTGATGCTGGGAAATATTGAGGGCAGGAGGAGAAGGGGATGACAGAGGATGAGATGGTTAGATGGCATCACTGACTTGGTGGATGTGGGTTTGGGTTGACTCTGGGAGTTGGTGATGGACAGGCAGGCCTGATGTGCTGCGGTTCATGGGGTCGCAAAGAGTCAGACACGACTGAGCTGAACTGAACTGAATCATAAATGGGTGCTGAATTTTGTCAAAGGCTTTTTCTGCGTCTATTGAAATTATCATATGGTTTTTATCTTTTGATTTGTTAATATGGTGTATCACATTGATTGATTTGCATATACTGAAGAATCCTTGCATTCCTGGAATAAACCCAACTTCATCACCGTTTATGAGCTTTTTGATGTGTTGCTGAAATCTGTTTGCTAAAATTTTCTTGAGGAATTTTGCATCTACGTTCATCAGTGATATTGGCCTATAGTTTTCTCTTCTTGTGTTGTCTTTGTTTGGTTTTGGTATCAGTGTGATGGTGGCCTTGTAGAATGAGCTTGGAAGTATTCCTTCCTCTGCAATTTTTTGAAAGAGTTTTAGAAGGATAGACATTAGCTCTTCTCTAAATGTTTGATAGAATTCTCCTGTGAAGCCACCTGGTCCTGGGCTTTTGCTTTATGGAAGATTTTTTATCACAGCCTCAATTTCAGTGCTTGTAATTGGGTTGTTCACAGTTTCCATCTCTTCCTGGTTCAGTCTTGGGAGACTGAACTTTTCTAAGAATCTGTCCATTTCTTCCAGATTATCCATTTTATTGCCATATAGTTGTTCATAGTAGTCTCTTATAATCCTTTGTATTTCTGCATTGTCTGTTGTAACTTCTCCCTTTTCATTTCTAGTTTTGTTGATTTGATTCTTCTCTCTTTTTTTCTTGATGAGTCTGGTTAAAGACTTGTCAATTTTGTTTATCTTCTCAAAGAACCAGCTTTTAGTTTTATTTATCTTTACTATTGTTTCTTTTTTTTTTTTTTTTCATTTATTTCTACTTGGGTCTTTATGATTTCATTCCTTCTACTAATTTTGGGTTTTTTTGTTCTTCTGTTTCCAGTTGTTTTAGGTGTAAAGTTAGGTTGTCTATTCGATCTTTTTCTTGTTTCTTGAGGTAGGATTGTATTGCTATAAACTTCCCTCTTAAGACTGCTTCTGCTGCATCCCATAGGTTTTGAGTTGTCGTGTTTTCATTGTTATTTGTTTCTAGAAATTTTTTTAATTTCCCTTTTGATTTCTTCAGTAACTTGTTGGTTATTTAGAAATGTGTTGTTTAATCTCCATATGTTTGTGGTTCTTACAGTTTTTTTCTTGTAGTTGATATCTAGTCTCATAGCATTGTTGTCAGAGAAGATGCTTGATATGATTTCAATTTTCTTAAATTTATTGAGGTTTGATTGTTGATCCAAGATATGGTCTATCCTGGAGAATGTTCCATGTGCACTTGAGAAGGTGTATTTTTCTGCATCTGGATTGAATGTCCTGAAGATATCAATGAGATCCATCTCATCTAATGTATCATTTAAGATTTGTGTTTCCTTATTAATTTTCTGTTTTGATGATCTATCCATTGGTGTGAGTGGGGTGTTAAAGTCTCCTTCTGTAATTGTGTTACTATCAATTTCTCCTTTTATGTCTGTTAGTGTTTGTCTTATGTATTGAGGTGTTCCTGTGTTGGATTCATAGATATTTACAATTGTTATGTCTTCCTCTCGGATTGATCCCTTCCTTGACCATTATGTAGTGTCCTTCCTTATCACTTATAATCTTCCTTCATTTTAAGGTCTAATTTGTCTGATATGAGGATTGCTACTCCAGCTTTTCTTTGCTTCCTATTTACATGGCATATATTTTTCCATCCTCTCACTTTCAGTCTATATGTGTCTTTAGGTCTGAAGTCGGTTTCTTGTAGACAGCATATATATGGGTCTTGTTTTGGTATATATTCAGCCAGTCTGTATCTTTTGGTTGGAGCATTTAATCCATTTATATTTAAAGTAATTATTGATATACATGTTCCTATTGCCTGGGGAAGGAAATGGCAACCCACTCCAGTATTCTTGCCTGGAGAATCCCACGGACAGAGGAGCCAGGCAGGCCATGGTCCATAGGGTTGCAGGCAGTTGGACATGACTGAAAGGATTAAGCATGCATGCACGCACGCATGCATGTTTCTATTGTCATTTTCTTTATTTTGTGTTGATTTTTTTAGATCTTTTTTCTTCTCTTGTATTTCTTCACTATGTAAGTTGTTGTCAAGCTGGTTTGGTGGTACTGAATTATCTTAACTTTTGTTTGTCTGAAAAGCTTTTTATTTCTCCATCAATTGTGAATGAGATCCTTGCCAGGTACAGTAATCTTGGTTGTAGATTTTTCCCTTTCAGTACATTAAACACATCCTGCCATTCCCTTCTGGCCTGCAGAGTTTCTGCTGAAAGATCAGCTGTGAAGCATATGGGGTTTCTTTTGTATGTTACTTGTTGATTTTCCCATGCAGCTTTTAATATTCTTTCTTTGTGTTTAGTCTTTATTAGTTTGGTTAATATGTGTCTTGGCACGTTTCTCCTTGGGTTTATCCTCTTTGTGCCTCTTGGAGTTGATTGACTCTTTCCTTTTCCATGTTGGGGGAATTTTCAACTATAATCTCTTCAAAAATTTTCTCATATCCTTTCTTTTCCTCTTCTTCTTCTAGGACCCCTATAATTCAAATGTTGGTGCGTTTGATATTATCCCTGAGGTCTATGAGACTATCCTCAGTTCTTTTCATTCTTTTTACTTTATTCTGCTCTTAAGACGTTATTTCCACCATTTTAGCTTCCAGCTCACTAATCTGTCCTTCTATTTCAGATATTCTGTTATTGGTTCCTTCTAGAGTATTTTTAATTTCAGTAATTGTGTTGTTTGTCTCTGTATGTTTATTCTTTAATTCTTCTAGATCTTTGTTAATTGATCCTCTCTGCCTTTTCATTATTTTTTTTAACTTATTGTTTTTGAGGTCCCCTTTTCCCAGGCTTCAAGTTTGAATTCTTTGTTCCTTTTGGTTTCTGCCTTCCTAAGTTTTGTCCAGTGTTTTGTGAAAGCATAGTATAGGGTGAGATTTGTGCTGAGTTTTGCTTGTTTGTTTGCTTTTCCTCTGAATGGCAAGGCTGAGTGAGGTGATAATCCTGTCAGCTGATGATTGGGTTTGTATTTTTGTTTTGTTTGCTGTTTAGATGAGGCATCCTGCATGGGCTGCTATTGGTGGTTGGGTGATGCCCAGTTTCATATTCAGGTGGTTTCCTTTGTGTGAGTTCTCACTATAGGCAATGGCAACCCACTCCAGTACTCTTGCCTGGAAAATCCCATGGGTGGAGGAGCCTGGTAGGCTGCAGCCCATGGGGTCTCAAAGAGTTGGACACGACTGAGTGACTTCACTTTCACTTTTCACTTTCATGCATTGGGGAAGGAACTGGCAACCCACTCCAGTGTTCTTGCCTGGAGAATCCCAGGGATGGGGGAACCTGGTGGGCTGCCATCTATGGGATTGCACAGAATCGGATATGACTGAAATGACTTAGCAGCAGCAGCAGCAGCAGGGTTAGTTCTCTAGTGATCTAGGGTCTTGGAGTCAGTGCTCCCTCTCCAAAGGCTCAGGACTTGATCTCTGGTCAGAAACAAAGATTCCACAAGCATTTTTTTATGGCATTAAGTAAGATTAAAACAAATATCCAAAAACAAGAAATCAAAGATGAACCCCAGACAAATGGCAGTTACAAAATCAGGCAAATAATTAATATAGTATAATATACACATACACATATACACCCATAAGCAAAATCAAAACAATCCAACAAATATAAAGTATAGTAGATTGACCTGGTGAAAAAAGGAAACCAAAAATTATATTTACCAGTTAAGAAAAAAACTAACTGAAGCACAAACTGGAAAACAAAACTAAAGCAAGGTGTCAAGTGGGGAATAAAGCAATGGGGAAAAAAAAAAAAACCTAACAAATACTTTGAGAGGAAAGGAAAGAAAGAAAAGAGAGAGTAGACATGCAAAGTTAAATAGAGGTAGATGAAGATTTATATACATTAAAGATTAACTGCAAGGTAAAAAGAACAGTAGGGAAGTCAAACAAAATAATAAATGTAGAAAAAATATAATAGGTTTTTAAATTTTTTTAATAATATTATAAAAAGAATAAAGAGGAAAAAAAAATAGAAAAAAAAAGAAAAGAAAAAGAAAAAGTCCACAGAACTGCAAAAGCCCAACATAGAAGCAGAGGTTTATAACAACAATAAAAAGTGTGACTGAATATACACATATACATATATACCCATAAGAAAAATCAAGAGTCCAACAAAAATTAAGTACAGTAGATTGACCCAGCAAACAAAGGAAATCCAAAATTATGTCTACCAGAACAAAACTAATTAAAGCACAAACTAGAAAACAAAACTAAAGCAAGGTGCCAAGTGGGGAATAAAGCGATGAAAACAAAACTAACAAATATGTTGCGAGGAAAGGAAAGAAAGAAACAATAGATATGCAAAGTTAAATAGAGGTAAATAAAGATTTATATACATTAAAGATTAACTGCAAGGGGAAAAGAACAGTAGGGAAAGCAAACAAAGGAATAAATGTAGAAATAATAGTAAGTTTTAAAAATTAAAATTAAAAAGAAAAAAAAAAAAGGAAAATTGCACAGAAGTGCAAAAGCCCATGTAGAGGCAGAGGTTTATAACAATAATAAAAAATGTGACTAAGAAAAAAAAAAAAAAGGCTCAAAAGCTTAAGCAGATTTCATAGTGGCAATAAAATCAACAACTACAACAGAGGGAAGATAAAAGGAAAAAAAGAAAAAAATCAAAAAGAATCTACAGAACAAGTGAAAACTTAAGAATAATATGTTTTTCTTGAGTCACTGTTGTCAGAATCCTTTCCCTCACTGGGAGTCACAGTCCACCTCACCTACCTAGGATGCTAATCTCTGGACCTGCTTTGGGGGCAGCTCAGATTTTAATTGGGTCCTACTCCTGTGTGTTCTTGCCTCCAATGTCCCAGCTATCATAACTAATGTGTTTTCTTTTGTGGGAGCTCTCAGTGAGCTTTTATATATTCTATAGACAGAGTCTGCCTAGTTGATTGTGTGGATTTAATCTGCAGTTTTTACAGCTGGTGGGAAGGTTTTGGGTCTTCTTTCTTGACCATACTGCCCCTGAGTTTCAATTGTGGTTTTATTTCCACCTCTGCATGTGGGTCGTCCACTGGGGTTTGCTCCTGAGGCTGCCCTGGAGGACTTGGGTTTGCCCCTGTGAGGGCCAGGTGTGAGGTGGTGCAGCTGCTTGGGTCCCAGGGTTTCTGGCAGCACCAGGTACTCAGGGGAGTTGGTGGCTAGAGCAGCAGGAAATATACTGCTCTAGAAGGGTATGGCAATCAGTATCGGCCAATATGCTCCAGTATTCTTGCCTGGAGAACCCCTGTCCCTGACAGAGAAGCCTGGCCGGCCACGGTCCACAGGGCCACAAAGAGTCAGACACTAATGAATCAACCCTGAGCACATAGACCCAAGACTTTTTTTGCCTCTGGCAGCTCTGCCCCAGTGAGAGTTTGAGCATGAAGGTGGTGCAGCTGCTTGGCTTGCAGGGACCCTGGTGGCACCAAGTGTGCAGCGACACGGACTGTCTCAGCCACAGGAGTTATGGCCCTATCAGAGTCTTTTTTCCAGCCTCTTGTATCTGGTGATTAGAAGGCCTCTTTGGCCAGTCCTTCTCTGTAGCTCCACCCATTCAGGCATTTAGAGGGCTCCCTTGCCTGGGGTCCTTCTCTGTTGTTTGGTGCGTCAGGCACATAGAGGGGGCACCCTGGCTGGGGCCCTACTCTGTAGTTTCCACATCAGGCACTTAAAGAAACACCCTGGGTTGGGGTCCTGCTCTGTAATTCAGTGCATCAGGCATCTGATGGGCCAGTCTCTCTATTGTTCAGCTGGAGATGCTGGCGTGTAGGGGGAGAGAGGCTATGGTGAGGACTTTACCCCCTACATGTGACTCAGCAGTATCGCCTTGCTTCCATAGCTGCCCAGCTTTCCTCCACAGACATATCCCACCACAATTTCCTCCCTCACCTCCCCTCGATCCATCTGTCCACAGTTAACAGTAGCCCTTGCTCTAGGAACATTCCATAATCCCTAAATTCCAGCTCCTGCACCTTCCTGGGGACCTGCATCCCTGTCCGGGGCATGTATGGCTGCAGCAAGGACTGTCTGATTCTCATTCCATTTAGGCTACCACAGATCACCTGTTTCACTGTGAGCCTTAAATCTTTCTCCTCTGACTCAGACAATTGCCCCAATGTGGGGATCGGACCCCTGCTTCAGTTCCCCCACCCACCGAGGGCAGGTGCAGTCCTACTAACACTCCTGTTTCCCGCCGAGTTCCTTCCTCCTACCGAGTTTTGCGTGGCTCTATATATTCTTTTCCTCTGGTCAGGCCCTCCTGTATGCTCTCAGCTGGTGTTCTGCATGCACTTCTGTGTCTGAAGGGGTATTCCTGATGTATACGTGGAGAGAGATGTACTCCACATCCACTTACTCCTCCACCATCTTGTTCTCCTCCAAATCGACAGTGACAGAGATGCTGGGTTCTTCAGGGCCACAGGGTTCCTGCTCTGTTCTTCATTCTTAACATTGCTTTGATGATCTCTCTGTCACTCATCTGTTTAGTAAGTTAAATAGAACAATTTATTTTGTAATTATTCAAATTAACTTTCCTTAATCCTACTCAGTTTTTTACTTTGCTTTTGTTAAAACGTATCTTGGAGATTATTCCATGTTGGTATATGCAAATATAGATCTTTTTTCTTACAGATTTATGTTACTTCATTTTTTTAAATTTTATTTTATTTTTAAACTTTACAATATTGTATTAGTTTTGCCAAATATCAAAATGAGTCCACCACAGGTATACCTGTGTTCCCCATCCTGAACCCTCCTCCCTCCTCCCTCCCCATACCCTCCCTCTGAGTCGTCCCAGTGCACCAGCCCCAAGCATCCAGTATCGTGCATCGAACCTGGACTGGCGACTCATTTCATACATGATATTATACATGTTTCAATGCCATTCTCCCAAATCTCCCCACCCTCTCCCTCTCCCACAGAGTCCATAAGACTGTTCTATACATCAGTGTCTTTTTTGCTGTCTCGTACAACAGGGTTATTGTTACCATCTTTCTAAATTCCATATATATGCATTAGTATACTGTATTGGTGTTTTTCTTTCTGGCTTACTTCACTATGTATAATAGGTTCCAGTTTCATCCATCTCATTAGAACTGATTCAAATGTATTCTTTTTAATGGCTGAGTAATACTCCATTGTGTATATGTACAACAGCTTTCTTAGCCATTCATCTGCTGATGGACATCTAGGTTGCTTCCATGTCCTGGCTATTATAAACAGTGCTGCAATGAACATTTGGGTACACGTGTCTCTTTCCCTTCTGGTTTCCTCAGTGTGTATGCCCAGCAGTGGGATTGCTGGATCATAAGGCAGTTCTATTTCCAGTTTTTTAAGGAATCTCCACACTGGTCTCCATAGTGGCTGTACTAGTTTGCATTCCCACCAACAGTGTAAGAGAGTTCCCTTTTCTCCACACCCTCTCCAGCATTTATCATTTGTAGACTTTTGGATCGCAGCCATTCTGACTGACGTGAAATGGTACCTCATAGTGGTTTTGATTTGCATTTCTCTGATAATGAGTGATGTTGAGCATCTTTTCATGTGTTTGTTAGCCATCTGTATGTCTTCTTTGGAGAAATGTCTATTTAGTTCTTTGGCCCATTTTTTGACTGGGTCATTTATTTTTCTGGAGTTGAGCTATAGGAGTTGCTTGTATATTTTTGAGATTAGTTGTTTGTCAGTTGCTTCATTTGCTATTATTTTCTCCCATTCTGAAGGCTGCCTTTTCACCTTGCTAATAGTTTCCTTTGATGTGCAGAAGCTTTTAAGTTTAATTAGGTCCCATTTGTTTATTTTTGCTTTTATTTCCAATATTCTGTGAGGTGGGTCATAGAGGATCCTGCTGTGATGTATGTTGGAGAGTGTTTTGCCTATGTTCTCCTCTAGGAGTTTTATAGTTTCTGGTCTTACATTGAGATCTTTAATCCATTTTGAGTTTATTTTTGTGTATGGTGTTAGAAAGTGTTCTAGTTTCATTCTTTCACAAGTGTTGACCAGATTTCCCAGCACCACTTGGTAAAGAGATTGTCTTTTCTCCATTGTATATTTTTGCCTCCTTTGTCAAAGATAAGGTGTCCATATGTGCGTGGATTTATCTCTGGGCTTTCTATTTTGTTCCATTGATCAATATTTCTGTCTCTGTGCCAGTACCATACTGTCTTGATAACTGTGGCTTTGTAATAGAGCCTGAAGTCAGGTAGGTTGATTCCTCCAGTTCCATTCTTCTTTCTCAAGATAGCTTTGGCTATTCGAGGTTTTTTGTATTTCCATACAAATTGTGAAATTATTTGTTCTAGCTCTGTGAAGAATACCGTTGGTAGCTTGGTTGTGATATATAATCCTTTTAGGGCTTCCCTGGTGATTCAGTGGTAAAGAATCTGCCTGCCAAGCAGTAGATGTGGGCTTGATCCCTTGATTGGGAAGATTTCCTAAAGAAAGAAATGGCAACACACTCCAGTATTCTTGCCTGGAGAATCCCATGGACAGAGAAGCCTGTTAGGTGACAGTCCATGAGGTCGTAAGAAGGTGGACACAACTTAGCAACTAAACGACAACAACAAATAGTCTTTTTAACTAGTTTCCTATTAGTAACTGTGGATTGAGTTGGAGAGTTATTTGTCAAATCTGTTTCCTTTGCCTCTGAGTGAACAAGTAGGCTACATTGTCTAATAGATTCCCATGTGAGTGGCTGTGGCCATACAACTGATATCTGGCCAATGGAATGTCGACAGATTTTACATAAGCCTCATCCTCACTTGATGATTAACATTTGTGGCTACATTTTCTACCCTCTCTTTTGGAGACCTTAGAAGTCCAAGATTAAAGATGACTGGAGTCACATAATGGAATCAAGTCATATCCCTGAATTACTATGTGGGAGAGTGTCCCCTACCAATCAAGAATACCCATATTGACTACATGAGTGAGAAATGAACTTCTGTTGCAATGAGTTCTTGTGGTCTATAGGTTGATGTCATTTACCTAATTAAGACATACCCTATAAGTATTCACAAATAGAACAACACTGTATATTCTTTTACCAAAGACTTTGAATTCCTATAAATTTAACATACAGAATCAGTTTCTGAAGATAACATTGTTGATCAAAATGTATTCAGTTTCAAAGATAACTTTAAAGCACCTCACTAAGAGTCTGAAGCACTTTATGCTTTTACACTATTCTAACAATATTCTGCACTATCAGATTACTTGATCTTTGGTAATCTTTGAAAAGTGGTAGCTGATAGTTTTGAGTTAATAGTTGAGACAGAGCATCTTTCCATGCTTGTGGTTTCCATGAATTGTTCACAATTCTTGGATATGTAGACTGCCCAGTTATGTCATTTTTCAGTTTGCTCTTGAGATTTGAGTCATTTTCTTGGTGATTTGTGATTTCATACATCAAGATTTTAAAACATCCTAATACATATACATCACAAAAATTAACCCCTTTTTCTTCGAGTGTCTCTAATTTTATGCTCATCTTTTGACTTAGATTATAGCTTTATGACAAAGAAATCCTTTCAAATTATTATTTAGTCAAATTAATATTTTTTTCTTTCAAGAACTTTGGGTCACCTTTTCTTATAAAGGCCTTGCCTTATTTTCTAACACTACTCTTGTGGTGCTCATATTTAACTTCAAAGATTAATTTAAGGTAAATGGGAGCTAGAAGGTATAGCTTAATTTTTTTTTTTTTTTTTTACCAAATGGCTAAACAGTTGTCCAAACACCCCTTATTATTCTTGTCTACACTGACTTGACATGCTTTCTTTATCATATGTCTACACACATATGTAGTTTCTTGATAGACTCCAATTAAACAACTGTCTGTCTATTTGTAGACCAGAATGAAACAGATTTGTTACAGCATTAAAGCACACCTAAATATTTAGGTTAGTCTAAGTGTCTCTTTAGTCCCATTGTGCAGCCTTTGATATCCATTCTTATTTTCCAACTTATTTCTAAAAAAAATCAATTGATATTTTTATTGGACTCATATTAAACATATAGATTGTTAAGTCCAAATATTAACAGAGAGCTAAAAGCTTTATATCACTCTCTTTTTAAGAAAAACTTGTGTCAATTACAAAACATCAGACTCCTTAAAATTCTGTTCTAATTTTTCAAAATGATTTAAATTTTTCTTTTCTAAGTACACTTAGAAAATCATGACAATTTTATCTTCTTTCTCATCTTTAAATGTATTTATTCTTCTTGACAAGAGTCATTGACTACTACTTTCTAGAACAAATTAAATAATTTAGAGCTAAAAGTCAACTTTGTTTACTAGCAAAGACAAATTTTCTGCTTGCCTAAATTTAGCAAGCGATGTCCTTTTTTTCTGTTTCATTCAGATGGAGCTATGTCTGGAAAATACTCTTCAGAGTAATTTATTGGGAGGTACCCATTCCTTAGGCTCAGGGTTAATAATGTTTTATTTCTTCTTAATCCTTTGTCACTTTTGGTTCCTTTTGATAAGTTTTGGGAGCAGAAAATAAGTAAACATGCATGTACCCTTCACATTTCCTGAAGTCCAAGTTTTTCATAAATCTTTTCGAAGCATTTTATTATTCCTGACATCTTTTACGAGAAATAGTTAGATGGATAGCTCACAGATTGTTTTGGGATCCCAAACAGGAAGCACATTTGTGTTTAAAGCCGAAATCACTCACGTAATTATATTTATGTCAACCTACAAGCAGAGAGTTTCTTAATTATTATTATTGATGACTTCTACAGAGGATGTCCTGAGAAGCCCACATATGTTCTGAATCAATTGCATTGTCTCTAGTTAGTCCTAAAACTACCATGACTGAACCCAAATCAGGGAGCCTGGGCACAAGCTGGGTTCACGGCTAATTAATCTCCTTCATGGGAAGTCAAGTGAGTACCAAGACTCAAACGTGGGATGGTGAACACAAGGAACCCCAGGCATGTACTTTCTGCTTGTAAAGAAGTAAAGAAGAGAGGATGTACACTTCTTGAACTTTGTCTCTCCCAGTGGGAAGGAAACTGAAAGTATTTGGTTCCTCTCACTAGAAGATACCAAGATATCTGGCCATGACCTCTGTGCCTGAGAAAAGCAACGCAGAAGTCTGTGTGGAACATGAGGCTGTCTGACTCTTATGGGTATCTGTGATAGAAAGTTAATTAGGGTCTGATATAAAATAAAGATCAAATGCCCAATGAGTCAAGGCCCTGGGCTAGATGTATTTGAAGGGATTGAGATGCAGTCTCTTTCTCTAACTTTCTAGTTTGGTTGATGATGAAAAGATAGTTTAAGTCAAGCCAAGGAGTTTCTGAAACTAAGATTATGACATCCAGTCCCATCACGTCATGGCAAATAGAAGGGGAAAAGTGGAAACAGTGACAGTTTTTATTTTCTTAGGCTCCAAAATCACTGCAGACAGTGACTGCAGCCACAAAATTAAAAGATGCTTGCTTCTTAGGAAAGCCATTATAAACATAGACAACATATTAAAAAGCAGAGACATCACTTTGCCGACAAAGGTCCATATAGTCAAAGCTATGGTTTTTCCAGTAGCCATGCATGGATGTGAGAGTTGGACCCTAAAGAAGTCTGAGTGCTGAAGAATTGATGCTTTTTAATTGTGGTATTAGAGAAGATTCTTAAAAGTCCCTTGGACAACAAGGAGATCAAACCAGTCATCTTAAAGGAAATCAGTCCTGAATATTCACTGGAAGGTCTGATGCTGAAGCTCCAGTACTTTGGTCACCAGATGCAAAGGGCTGACTCATTGGAAAAGACCAAAAGTACCAGAAAAAGAGAAGGCAGGAGCAGAAGAGGGCAACAGAGGATGAGATGGTTGGATGGCATCACTTGACTCAAGGGACATGAGTTTGAGAAAACTCCAGGAGATGGCAAAGGACAGGGAAGCCTGGAGTCAGACACGACTTAGCAGCTGAACAACAAGAGGCACTAGACTGGTCACAAGTGTATTGATGCTAAAAAGACACAAGCATATGAATTTGAACAAGACACAGAACAAAACAGATCTATATTTGAATCCAGGAAGGAAGTTGGAAAAGATAATAGACCATTAGAAACTATAATAAGCACTAGGATCACAATAATGGAAAGTAGTGTGAAAACACACAAGGCCAGGTAACGCAGCTTATATGGAGTAATTGAATGTTTCACCAAAGAAAAGTGCTCCCTGGATGTCTTGAATGGTGTTTAAGAGTTGGATAGGCAAAGAAGGCTCAAATGGATTTTCTAGATACAGGGAACAGGAAACAAGTAATAAAAGGCAACATTTCTTATGATCCATTTGCAAGCTGGTCACTATCTGAAACATTTTAATCTGTATTCACTCATTTAATCCACACTACAACCTCAGAGTGATCTGAGGTCAAGTGTTCATTGAGGTTACTGTGTTTGAAATGTGAGGTGGAGGGATGGATGCAGGAGGTGCGGTAGAGAAGCTGGTAGGATACAGGTCAGGGAAGCTTAAACAAACAGCTGGGCTCACAGGCATGACAGTGTAAAAAACAATACTGAAGAACGTGCATTGTGAGGGTCTCTGATGTACTCTAACAATGCAGATGCTTGCTGAGGAATGTTCTTGTTTGTAAAACGGGAAGGATAATTCTCTTTGCCCTGTTAACATGATTATTATGAGAATGAAAAATGAACCTATAAACATTAAAGTGCTCCATGAACTATTAGGTCCTATGCAAAGGTTGAAGGATAAAGGGCCAGAGGAATTCATTTTCCTATGGATACACTTGCAAGTTGTTTTCAGGGAGAATGACACTGCCTCCAGATACCCTGAAAAGTTACTCTTCTCCCAAAAATTTTGTCTGTAGCCTGGATTCCCTCTCAAGGGAAAGAAAAGGGTTGGCCCTACCCAGATTCTAAGATCTTTCTCTCTGAGGATAGTACAAAGAACTTACATAGTTCAATCTGATTATTTTCTGTTGAATATAAATGCATGGTAGGCATGCCACCAATCCATTTCCATGTCCAGAGTACAATCAGCCCTTACAGAAGAAGTTGCCAGCAAGCATTCATAAGTCTTCCAGACATAACTCTGTTAATCCATTAGCACAATGGATTATCATGTCCCATATCCATTTGGCAGTGTGTAACTCAGACTTCTTTTTCAAGCATTCTCCTCCTGGTCAATGGTCAAGCTAACTTTTATTGAGGGTCTGTAATGTACAAAGTGCTGTACGTAGATTATCTACAATCCATGCAACAGAGCTGTCCACAAGGTCACCTCCCCAGAAGGGAGCAGATTTGGGATCAAAGACCTTATGTCTAACTGCAAAATGTATTTTATTTCCTTCAAAACATATTTTTCTGCACACTTACAAAGAATGTGGTTGCAAATTAGAGACAAAAATAACCAAGAGTTTTATTCCCTCTGCTTCTTTCTAAGTAAGATTTGGTGAAGACTATCTAGTGTCCTAGGTCTCAATTTTTTACCCATCTGCAATGAAGGGATTGGACATAATCATTTTTCATATTGCTTTTCCCTATACATCCATGCAGAGGGGTACAATTCCGCTCTCCATACCTCTATGTCTGCCAGCCAATCATCTGAGTTAAGGCAGCAAGCAGCATAGTGACAGATGTCACAGCCAGATCTCCCCAAAACCCAGTATGTGAACCTCAGCTAACATTTTCCACATGTCCTCATCCACAAGGGATAAGAGAAGAACAAACACAATCTAAGGAAAACTTCAGCACATTAAACTCTGCACCTGATTGGGAAATGTACAGAGTTTTAAGATTCCTTTCAAATGAGACTGAGTGGCTGATAGCCAGAAAACTAAAATCTTAAGCAGACATAAGATGGAGAAGCCAGATCTGGGGTGGTGGGAGGGGGGAAACTGGAGTAAAAATTGTTGAAACTAAGAAATGGGAACAGCATCTGAGGGAAAGATGAGACATACACATAAACTCTTCTGAACAAGTAGGTATCTCATACAGAAAATCTAAGAATTTCTGGTATTCATGCAACACCTCCTCTTCCGAAAAGTTCAAAAGGCTAGGCAGTCACACCGGACTTCAAATGCAAGTGCAGTGAATTCTAATAAAGAAGGGATGTGCTGACCTGGAATTCATTCCTCTCAGGGGCATCACTATCCAGAGGAAATGCTTTCAGCATGAACATTCTGGATGCACTAAACTGTAGCAAAATCCTTGATCATTGTACTCAGGAAGAGAGGCTCTTAGAGCAAAAAGTCTCAGAAAGGTGATTTCTTTCCCTCCCATCCTCCAGCCATTTTCTCCCCAAGGTTAAATGATATAAAGTTAAAAGAAACCTATTAATTACGCAAGTGGTGACCACTGAAAGGGGGAAACATTCATTTCAATATATATTGATAGAGAAATAAGTCTTAATGCTTTATTATTATATCTCTCGGAGTGTTATTCTTTCAACATCCTTATAATGAAGAGTAGATGTTAAAGGGTGATTTGAGGTCTAAAGTCTTAAAGGTATGATGGTGGAGGAAGGGAAACACAAACTGGGCGCCTACTATGTCAGGCAGCCTATAAGGTGCGTTCTCAGATTATCACACAACTTTATGAGACGGGCAATATACTCATGCTTCAAGGTGAGCAAAGCCAGGCTCAGAGAACTTTATGTAAGTAGTTCAAGTCTAAACTTTTTCTGGTATCAGTTCAGCTCGGTCACTCAGTCAAGTCCAACTCTTTGCAACCCAAGGACTGCAGCGTGCAAGGCATCCCTGTCCATCACCAACTCCTGGAGCTTGCTCAAACTCATGTGCATTGAATCAGTGATGCCATCCAACCATCTCATCGTCTGTCATCCCCATCTCCTCCTGCCTTCAATCTTTCCCAGCATCAGGGTCTTTCCCAGTGAGTCAGTTTTTCGCATCAGGTGGCCAAAGTATTGGAGCTTCAGCTTCAGCATCAGTCCTTCCAATGAATATTCAGGACTGATTTCCTTTAGGATGGACTGGTTGGATCTCCTTGCAGTCCAAGGGACTCTCAAGAGTTTTCTCCAACACCACAGTTAAAAAGCATTAATTCTTCAATGCTCAGCTTTCTTTATAGTCCAACTCTCGCATCCAGTCATGACTACTGGATACCATAGATTTTACGGTATCCCTGTCCTACTATTTAGTTCAGGATTAAATGGTAATTCAATCTCTCACTCTGTCTTCAATACCTTGTGCTTTAGCAAGAGCAGAATTACTATCAGTTCCCTGAATTGATCCTTCTCTCTCATGCCCTCATGATCTTTGTAAATGTTTTTACCTTGGTAAAAACAAGTCCTTCCTGGACACCTCCACTGCTCGTCTCCATCCCTCTGGTGAACCTCAAAGTGAATTAGACTCTTCCTCCCCTGTGCTCCCACTTCATGAAATTATTAAACAAGAAAAAAAGTACCGTTGAAATTATCTGTTTTGTGTCCATAACCTAATGAGAATTAAATCCTCCTTTGAGGGCAGGACTGTGTTTTTAATGTCCATAGCTTTGGGACACCCAGCATGAAGTAAGCGTTCATTATAACTTTCTGATGGAGGAAGGGAAGTTGGGAGGAGGAGAGTGGTAAGGGAAGACAAAAGAAAAGAGAGAGATGATGATGGAAAGTCAGAAGTATATAAAAGGGGGAATAGAGTAAAAGGAAGAGAGGAGGAGGAGCAGAAAGGAGAATTAATGGAGAAAAGGAGAGACATGAACAAAAGAGGAGGCAAGGAAGTTAGGCTAACTATCTACTAAAACATAAATTATTCCAACATTTAGTAGCTAAAATAGTAAGTATTTTCTCCCAGTCTTTGGTTCAGGAATTCAGAAGTGGCTTAGCCTAGTAGTCCTGGCTCAGAGACTCTGAGGAAGTTTCAAGTATCCACTCGAGGTGGATCATTTGGAGGCTCAGCTGTGCTTAGAGGACCTGTATCCAGGATGACTCCTTCACATGGCTTGCAAATAGGAGCTAATTGCTAGCAGGAGACCTCAGTATTTCACCATGTGGACCTCCATAGGTAAGTGTGAGAATCCTCATTATACAGTTGGTGACATCTCCACAAAACCTAGAGCATCAGGTTTTGAGATGAGATAATTTTAGCTGCATGTTGGTTCATTCAGTTCCTGTAGCCAAGAAATATGCTTATGCTTCATCATTCAGTTGTGTCCAACTCTGCAACCCCATGGACTGTAGCCTACCAGACTCCTCTGTCCATGAGATTCTCCAGGCAAGAATACTGGAGTGGGTTGCCATTCCCTTCTCCAGGGGATCTTCCTGATCCAGGGATTGAACCCAGGTCTCCTGCATTGCAGGTGGATTCTTTACTGTCTGAACCACCAGGGAAGCCCAAAGAAACAGCAACCAGATAATCAATCCGTGCTCCAAAAAACAGGGTAGTTTCTCTCTTTACTGGGATTAGGAACACAGGAGAAGAAGAATTAAGGATCTTGAGTGCTGTATCAGTTCCCTGTGGATAATGCAGCAAATTATCATAATCTTGATAGCTTGAAATCATAGAAATTTATTCTGGAAGCTAAAAGTCTAAAACTGAGGTGACAGGAGGAATGCACTCCCTCCATAATCTTGAGGGAAGAGGACTCCCTGCCTCTTCCATCTTCTGGTAGCTCTGGGAGTTCCTCGGTTTATGGATGCATCATGCCAATCTCTGTCTCTCTTCACTTGGCCCTCACTCTTTTTTGTTCACATCTTTTTTTTTATTCTGTCTCTTGTAAGAATACTGTAGTTGGATTTAGGACTTCTCTGGTGGATCAAACAGTAAAGAATCTACATGCTAATACAGGAGATGCAGGATACCCAGGTTCGATCCCTGAGTCAAGAAGATCCCTTGGAGAAGGGAATGGAAACCCACTCCAGTATTCTTGCCTGGAGAATTGCATGGACAGAGGTGCCTGGCAGGCTATAGTCCATGGGGTTGCAAAGAGTCAGACATGACTGACTAAACATACATGCACAAGTAATCCAGGTAAACTCATCTCAAGATTTATCTGCAAAGACACTTCTTCTAATAAGATCGTTTTCACAGGTTCTGGCTAGACCTATTTTTTAAGGGGCCACCATTCAACCCACTACAATGTATTTGATTATTATAAAGTGCTTTTATCTTTTTTTTCCTACTTGGTTACTACTAATATGTAGAAAATGTCTTGACTATTTGAAGATGTATCTGTATCTCGCCTTCTTTCTGAGCACTCTTTTTAGTTCTTATTGTTTTTAAGTGATGCTTAGAATTTCTAGGGAGACAATCAAATCATCTGCATAAATGATAATTTTGTTCCCTCTTTACCATTCATAACTGCACTTGACAATCGTACTTTTGAGACGTGGTTCTTAAAAAGCAAATTATCTTAAGAGCAGGCGTAGGAGTTATTGCTAACAGTTAAAGGAAATCAGATTTGCCAAGGCACAGGAACAAAGTAAAAATGTCAGGGTAATTCAGGTCACAGACTTAAAGAGCTGTTTTGTCTTCAAAATTATTTAATCTCTTCCCTTGATTCTGCCAATGGATACAGCAAGGCTCAAATACCTGAAGCTACCACAGAGAAAGAACTAACAACACAAAAAAATAAGTCTCACCTTTCAATCTCCAATAGCCAAAATGACATTTTAAACTTGAATGTGTAACCATGTCACTCACTTTAAAATCTTCTTTGATGGCACTGTTTCTAAGGCAAAATACTTTGCATGGCCTGCAAAGCCCTGGGTGACCCTGCTCCTTCCTGTCCCTGCAGTCTCCTCACATTAGGTCACTGTTTCATTCTGTTCAGGGTGCATTTCTCTGAACCTGCCAAGCTGCTCTCAGGGCTCTCAGCTTTCTGGATGAAGGAGAATTATTATACATAAAATAATGCACATGCCTCCATTCTCCCCTTGCTAGACCCAGTTCTCTGTTTAACTCTGGTTGCCCAAAAGAAGACTGGTGTCACCATCCTCCCTAGATGTGACCAATGCTAGACTTTTCACACTCATCACAAATCGAAAAGTACCTTCATATCATATAGAGCAACTGCAGTTAATTAAAGTCTTTATTTAATGTATTTGTTCAATGTCTTTCTTCCCCACTAGAACGCAAACTGCATGAAAACGAAAACTTACTTATTACCCATTATTATGTCCGGCACCTTGCACATTACCTGGCCCACAGTATTCATTTAGTTTTAAAAACTGTTGAATAAATGAAACATTCATATTTATGCTTGTTTTGTGACACTGTAGCCTTTCATTCTTCATTCTTTCAAATATTCCATTGGTCTCTCTTCTTGCTATTGCTGTGTATCTCCTGAGACTCTTCTTTTTCATTTTCTAACCACCTAAGGCAGAATGGTGATTTTAGAAAAACACAGAGCTTAAATAGCATCAAATAATAATTTCAAACACTTGGAAGAATCAGAAAGATTGCATAAAAATTAGTGTGGGCAGAATCAGTTATAATTCTGGAAATGTCTTAGGGGTCCTTTTTTAGTGATCTTTATTTATGCTATAATGAGAACAATAAACTTAATAGTGAGCATTTATGACATGTCTTCTTTATAGAGACATTTATTTATTCTCAATTCTCACTTCCTTCCCAGACCTAAAGGATCTCATCTTTCTAGAGTATATTGTAAATTGAGGAACCAAATGTATAACTCCTTCTGTTGTTTTGAAAAGTTTTGCGGGTCATGAGCCATCTTCTAAAGCTTAAAGTTTCCCAAAATGAGAATATCCAGCCACCCTACAATTGTCACAATTACGTATTGTTCTTGTTTTCTATTTTATGCATATAAAAACAAATAATAAAATACCGCAAATCAATTTTTCATGAAGGCAATAGAATACAGTAATTATTTCACTAAGAGCCTGCCAAATTATTTTCAGGAAGTATGTATAGAAAATGGCTGTGTTCTCAGCAACCCTCACATAGCATCAAGTCTCAGGCACAAATTGCATGGCGTGAAGGAAAACAAAATGCCATTCCAAACATCAGGTTTCTATCCTCTTGCAATGTGTGTGAAATGCACCCATGATGAGGTCCTGAGGGTGAAATCATTCTTCCTCCTTCTTGGTAACTTTCTTAAACTGTGCAGTGATTACTGAGTAGCACCAGATTTCCAAACCTGAAATGTTATGCACAGTCCTTCTTTTCTGTGCCCTGATTACACAGCCAAATGACCATATGGGACATGTTAACAAATATTAACAATAATTCCTCATTGTGCTGGATTGGTCATGTTCCACATGGAGGGAGTTTCATCTTTAATTCTAAGTGCTTATGTAAATGAAAGAAAGATAGAATGAAATATAGTATACCCAGTAGACCTAGATGGGATAGGAACAAAAACTGTGTCATATGGTCAAGAGTTAAAGGGAGGAACAGGTGGTGCGTAACCTGGATCTGATAGACAGATACCTGAAGGCTGCCTGCACACATGTGAAAGATGGTCATGTTGAAGACGGATAGCTTCTTCATCTTTAATGCCTCATGGGAGAGAAGGACCCAGTGGATAAAATCAAAGTTTAGTTTAGGAAAAGTATTCAAACTTCAGAAATACAAATTTAGTTTTAAGGAAAAGTATTCTTTTTAAAATTAATTTTTAAACTTACTGAAGTATAGTCAATTTGCAGTACTATATTTGTTTCAAATGGACAACATGGTGATTCAATATTTTTATAGATTACACAGCATACAAATTTATCATGAAATACTGACTATATTTCCTGTGTTGCACATTACATCATTGTAACAATTTTATAACTGCTAGTTCTACCTCTTAATCCTCCTCATCTGTGGGGGTAGTTGAGGAAAAGTATTCTTAAAAGAAATGCTAAAGAGGATCGGGATTAGACTCTCTACCACCACTTTTGCTCTGGCAGAGGCTGACAGTGTGAGCAGCCGTTTGCTGGGACGTTCTTAGAGAAAATGTGTGTGTCCTACGGAAACATGTCCTGCTTCAGTCATTTTCAAACCATAGTCTGGCAGGGCAAGAAAAACGTATGAAGAGGCAGACATCTGGGTCTCCTGTTTTTGTTTTTTGCATCTTTCCCACTACTTAAGAATTTCCAGAATAGTGTTTGTGTCCAGTCACTCTCTGTGGTCATCGCTGAGGGTTGTTGATTTTGTTTTAGGTTTCTTTTGGCATCATTAGCAAATGGTAGACTGTGATGTATTTAATGTATTGAAGTCATTATTCTTTCTTGATTCCCAAATATCCCATCTTAGCCTAGTGAGAGCTCCTTCAAACTGTCCCTTATGTCCTTTTGATGTGACACCATTAGTCTCTGTGTGGCTTTTCACCCTGGCACAAGATGTCCCAGGCTCATCAAATATATCCCTGCCTCAGACTGGAATCAGCTGCTTCTCCAAGGAGCGCTGTTTCCTTTTGTTCAGGAAAGTATTTAGTGGGGGCAGAACTGATCCATTTATATATGCTTTATATATAGTTTGGGGAGGTATTCATTTGAAAATAAAGCAAAACTTTGCCATAAAGTGATTTAAAAAAATAGTCATCCCTTAAATCTCTTCTTTTTTTGAGTGCCTCTAGATAAAATTCATTCCTAATGGAGGAATTCAGTATTTTGCACAGAATTCTTTTGGACCTAGAAAGTTCATCGCAGGAATTCCATCTAACAATAGTTTCCTATGTAATACTTGGGAAAACTCTCAGTTGGTAAGCAGAATTTTTATAAAACATTGAAAATGTGTGGCTTTGGGACCAGATTGAAATAGCAAACTTTTTGGCTAACACAGTTCTAACTGCTTTTGAAAAGGTGTTTTCATCGTAAAATAATTCATACAAGCATAGACTTCCATAAAATCATATATCTGTATGGCCAGAATCAAAATTTTAATACTTTGCCACATTTAATTTTTTTCCAGATTAATCTTGCTTCTGAAATACAGCCTGCAAATACATGTAGTTCTTTTTTATTTGTGTTAAGTGCTGTATTATATTCCATTCTATGAAAATACTATAACTTATAGTAGTTATATTACTAGTATCACATAGAAGACTCCTGAGGTTGTTTTCAGCTTGTATTATTATAAGTGCTATTACAATACACATTTTTAAACATGGGTCTTTGTGCTTTCGAGTGAGCTGCTTTAGATTATAGACACAGAGAAATTTCTAGATCACATGACACACATCTTCAGCTGTGCTGTATATTACAGAATTGTTTCAAAACCAGTTATACCATTTTTCACTCCCGCCAAAGATGGATGACTTCCCCAAGCATAACAAACACATGATTTTTTATTGTTTCCAGATTTCTGCCATTTTATTATATTACTGTATTTCTTAAGTTTTAAATGTATTCTATTTATCCAGTTAAACAGAGCTTTGATTTAAATCCGTTTATATTTATTACTTCTAATTTATAAATAAATATCTCTAGATTATAAATTTACTGATAAGTAAGTATCACCTTGGAAATTATACTTTTATTGACATTTCATTCTACCTTGTTTGTGTGGTGGTGTATGCTGTCTTGAGTCAGGTTTTCTGTGGACATGAATGTGCTTATAGGGTCTATTTTGGTCTATTTACTTACCTTGGGGTATGTCACACTGATTTATTTACTGTAGCTTCACAACACATTTTGATGTCAAGAAGGAAAATTCCCCCAGACTTATTCATCCTCAAAATTATGTTAACAACTCATAGTTGTTCTATGTATATTTTTAAATCAGCGTATTAAATTCCACAGAAAAGCTGAACTTGAGTTTTATTTACAAACCATTTTGGAGCGAATGATATGTTTATGGTATTTATTTTTGACTAAAAATAGGTATATTTCTCAATTGACTTAGGCTTACTTTAGTATTGCTTAGAAAATATTAAAATTAAATTTCCCAATGAACAGTATCTTCTGTTAGGGTTGTTCTTTGGTTCTTATATTTTTTGGTGATTTTATAAATGATATATACTATTTATATTTTATTTTTAAACAACCTGTGACTGCTGTTTATAAAGTAACTGTATTTTGCCTATTGATAGTCAATATAGAAAGTCTGCTAAACATTCTTAATTCTAAAAATGCATATAACCTGGATGGTTTAGATAGATAACCATATTATCTACATGTAAATCAGTTTGCTTCTTCATAGAAAAATGTGTCTAATTTCTGACTTTTAAGCAGATAGTTCTAACATTTCGCTGTTAAATATTACCTGCTCTAGAGTTATGGTATATATTCTTTGTCAGCAAAGCAATTCTCTTTTATTCCTAAAATTTTAAGAGCTTTAAAAATTAGGAATAGTTTCTGAATTTAACGGAAGGGTATTTTGTTATCTGTGCAGATTATTACTTTTTCTTTCTTCATTAGTCTATCAATAGATATTTTAATATTAAGCCATCCTTCAATTCCTAAGAAATTTTAAAAAATATTTTGATACTTTTATATTGATGGTTACAGTGAAATCCTTCTATATTGGCTCTTGTACTTGTTTAATATTAAGTAATATCTGTATAAGATTAGAATGACCTGTTGTAATCTGTGCATGTGTGTTGAACTCACTTGGAACCCATCTAATGTTCTCCTTTTGAGAAGTTTTAAGCTAATCATTTAATTTCTTTAGTGGTAACTAGTATATTTATTTCCCTTTTATTCTTGAGTCAATTTTGGTAATATATATGGTCTTGCTTACTGTTCTCTGACAATCTTGGATATGTCATTTGTTGTCTTCTATTATTTTGGACAATTCTTGGCCTTTGGTCTTCACATATTTACGTTTTCCCTACTCTCTCTTTCCTCCTGGGAATTAATCATGTTAGATCATTTTATATTGTCCCAAAGTTTTTGGATTCTAACTAGTTTGTTTTTTAATTTACTATATTTTTTCTCTTTACATTTATATTTCCATTGAACTATCTTCAAAATCTTTATGGAAGAAATATGCTTTGCAAAGATAAATTTATTTGTTCTCTAGATAACAGACTTGGACATACACCTTACATTGGCAATGGAATGTGGGTGGAATTGTTATTTGCCAGTTTTGAACCTAAGCCTTAGAGACATATACTGTTTCTGCTTGTCGACTTGGGGCTATGAAAAGAATGTAACCTGGGAAATTTGGCATTGCACTTGACCCATGATCTGGAGAAAAGCCCACCTAAGCCCTACCTAGATCAACCAAAGCATAGCTGTCCTGTGTTTAGATGAGCTAGAATGATACTCATTGCTATATGGCACAAAGGCTGCTGGTGCTTTCCTACTTAGAATTATGTGAACACTACAAACTTGTGTATTTGTTTAACTTTAGTAGTTACCACTAAAATTTTTCCAGAGTTCTTGTATAAATCTATACATCAACCAACAGTGCTCAACATTTTTGCCAAAATTGGGAGTTGTAGATAAAGTTAATTTTAGTCTGTATGGTGGCTAAGAAAGACCACTGTTTTATTAAACACACAAAATATGAGAGTAATTATGTAATTTTAAGTAAGTTTTTAAAATTTAATATAATCTAATGAAGTATTAATAGCAGTAAATAAATATTTTGAAAATCAGGCAGGTATCATTATATGGAAGAAAATTAAGTGAAAGTACTTTACATGGTAGAAGCAAGACAACTGCTAATGACCTAAATAATTCAAGGACATTGAATTTTTAAATAATTAAAATAATTTAAATTTTCTAAGGTTTCAAAAAATCAGTGACAACAGGTTGGAACACACCTACTTCAACAGAATAGAGTTTATGTAACATTGGTTTTATTCATTGCGATTGAATGGCACCTGTACAGTATGCCTGCTGTTCTTGTCTTTAACCTTAAAGGAAAAGAGAAAGTCTTTTGTTGCACCTATTTGAAATAACTCTGAAACAAGGCTCCCTTAATTATAGTATCCATTCAGGTGAAAATACTGATTCACATTATAATATTCATTCACATGAAATAATCTATAATGGTAGTAAAAAGACCAAAAGATAAAGGATTCCGTAGTTGCCTTTCTGGGTGAGTTTGGTTAATTATATAAAATTAAAGATAAATACAAGCATGATCTGTTTAACAAAACTTTGAGGTACATAAGAAAGAAAAATATAAAATGTTCTAAAATCATCTGTGATCACCAAGCATGTAAGATTGAAGTTAAGTCTGTTAACTTGATACCTTCCACTTTATCAGTGCTCTGATGAAGAGCTCGACTTCCACAGGTGGGACTTTTATCCTAATGGGAAAGCAAGCACTTCTGATAACAAGCCACTATAGTTTTTACTAGGGTCTGCCTTAGGGCAAAAATTGGTCAGGTAAAAGTCTTTGGGGTAAATTTCAGTACCCACTTACCACTTGAGGCACTCAAATTGCATTGACTTCAGCTGTACTTAGAAAGAATTCTTGCACAGTCAAGTTTTGGCTCTCTTGTACATAGCTGCATACAGAGGTATGAGGCATGTTTAGGGAAAAAGTGACACGTATACTAGAAATTTATATTTTTATATAAATATATAATTTTTTTCCAAGTAACCTTTTGGTACTGTAGATAAAAGCAGTCCTCAGATGGTAAAAGAATATTTGTTAATGAACTAAATTGTGTGCTAAGCAAATTTTACTCATCAGGTAACCCCCAAATTATATTTGCTTTAGTGTCTATTTCCTTAATTACAAATGCATTTGATCTTCTTTAGGTTTTTTGGTTCAGGGTTTCTTTTGTTTCACTTATTTGTTTTATTGAAGCATAGTTAATTTATATTATATTAGTTTCAGGCATACAATATAGTGATTCAGGATCTTTATCAATTATTCTCCACTTAAAATTATTGCAAAATATGGCTATATTTCCCTGTGATGTGCAAAATAGGCTTTTTACTTATTTCTTTTATACATAGCATTTTTTCTCTCTTAACTCCATAGGATCATGTCCCTCTTCCCATTGGTAACCACTAGTTATTTCTCTGTATCTGTGAGCCTTTCTTTGCTTTGTTATAAACATTTTACTTTTTATATTCCACATGTAAGTGATAACAAACAGCATTTGTCTTTCACTGCATTATTTCACCAGACATTAATACTTTCAAGCTCCATACACCTTATTGCAAATGGCAGGATTTCATTGTTTATTATGGCCAAGTAATATTCCTGTGTGTGTGTGTTTGTATGCCGCATCTTTTCCAGTCATCTGTTGATGGACAGTTATGTTGCTTCTATACCTATATATGGTTATCATAAATAATTTTCCTATGAACATTGGGTTGCCTATATCTTTCCCAGTTAGTGTTTTCACTGTCTTAGGATATACCCAGCAATAGAATTGCTGGATCACGTGGTGGTTCTATTTTTAGTTTTAGGGGGAACCTCTATAGTGTTTTCCACAGTGGAGTCACCAATTTACAGTCCTACCAACAGTGTACTAGGGTTCTCTTTTCTGCACATCTTATCAAAGTTCGTTGTTTGCAGACTTCTTGGTGATAGTCATTCTGAAAGGTGTCAGTGTGGAATGATATCTCATGTGGTTTTCATTTGCTTTTCTCTAACGATTAGCAGTGTTAAACAGTTTTTTGTATGTCTGTCAGGCATCTGCATGTCCTCTTTGCTGCTAAGTTACTTCAGTCGTGTCCGACTCTGTGTGACCCCGTAGACGGCAGCCACCAGGCTCCCCCATCCCTGGGATTCTCCAGGCAAGAACACTGGAGTGGGTTGCCATTGCCTTCTCCAATGCATGAAAGTGAAAAGTGAAAGTGAAGTCGCTCAGTCATGTCCAACTCTTTGCGACCCCATGGACTGAAGCCTACCAGGCTCCTCCATCCATGGGATTTTCCAGGCAAGAGTACTGGAGTGGGGTGCCATTGCCTTCTCCGTATGTCCTCTTTACTCTAATGCTTATTTTTTGTTTGGGTTGTTCGTTTTTATTTCACACTGAGTTGTATGAGTTGTCTCTATATTGAAGATATTAACTACAAGTCACATCATTTTGAAATATTAAATATTTTCTCCCATTCAGAAGGTTGTCTTTTTATTTCATCTATTCTTCCTTTGTTGTGCAAAAGCTTTTAGTTTTGTCCCGTTTGTTTCTTACTGCTCTTTCTTTTGGCTTAGGAGATAGATCAAAAAAATATTGCTTTATGTCAAAGACTGTTTTGCCTATATTTTCTTCAAGGAGTTTTATGGTTTCTAGTCTTAAATTTGGGTCCTTGACACATTTTTAGTTTATTTTTGTACATATTGTGAGGAAATGTTCTAATTTCATTGTTTCGCATGTAGCTGTCCAGTTTTCCCAGCATTACTTATTGAAGAGAGTTCTCTTTTCACCATTATATATTCTAGATTCCTTTTCATAGATTAATTGACTGTAAATGTGTGAGCTTATTTCTTGGATTTCTTGGATCTCTTTAATTCTTTTGATCAATGTGTGTCTGGTTTTGTGCCTCTACCATGCTGTTTTGATGATTATACCTCTGTATAATATTAAATCAGGGAGCATGATACCTCTAGCTTTACTTCTTTTTTTCTCAAGAATGGTTTGGCAATTCAGTCTTTTGTAGTCCATAAAAGATATGGGATCATTTGTTCTCATTTTGTGAAAAATGCCATGATATTTTGATAGGAATTGCATTAAATCAGTAGATTGCTTTGGGTAATATAGACATTTTAACAACATTCTCTCAATCCAAGAACACGTGATATCTTTTCATTTCTTTGCATCATTTTCAAATTCCTTTATCAATGGTTTGGAGTATTCAGAGTAGAGATCTTTCACCTACTTGATTAAGTTCATTCCTAGGTATTTCATTCTTCCCTACGGCTGCTGCTGTTGCTAAGTCACTTCAGTCGTGTCCGACTCTGTGTGACCCCATAGACGGCAGCCCACCAGGCTCCCCCGTCCCTGGGATTCTCCAGGCAAGAACACTGGAGTGGGTTGCCACTTCCTTCTCCAATGCATGAAAGTGAAAAGTGGGAGTGAAGTTGCTCAGTCACGTCCAACTCTTAGTGACCCCATGGACTGCAGCCTACCAGGCTCCTCCCATGGGATTTTCCAGGCAAGAGTACTGGAGTGAGGTGCCATCGCCTTCTCCATCATTTTTCCCTAGGTGATTATAAATGGGATTGTTTTCTTGCTTTCTTTGATGGTTCATTATTAGTGTATAGAAAAGCAAGAGATTCCTGTATGCTAATCTTGTATATTGCACCTTAACTGTGTTTGTTTATTCTAGTAGTTTTGGGATGAAGATGTTTCAGTTTTCTATATATGGTATTGTGTCATCTGTAAATAATGTCAGTTTACTTCTTCCCTTCTGATTTCTATGTCTTTTATTTCTTTTCCTTATCTGATTGTTGTGGTTAGGACTACAAAACTTCCAATACTACAATAAATAGAAGTGGTGAGAGGGGCATCCTTGTCTACTTTCTGGTTTTACATCTTCATGTTTATTCCTCTACTGATTATTATAGTCGTAGTCAATTGTCTGCTTTTAGTCTTTGTACTAGCTTATTTAAATGATTGGTTCTCAGCATTTACTATATTTTAATTTTGTGGAATTTTTCCTTTCCTATAGCTCCATCTTGTTATAGCTGTTAATTTCTACTCAGAGAAGAACTTTTAACATTTCTTTTAGGGTCAGTCTAGCAATGATGAACTATCAGGTTTTGCTTATCTGAGAAATTCTTTCTCCTTCAACTATAAATGATAATCTTGCTGGGTAGAGTATCTTAGTTTTGCAGGTTTTTCCTTTTCAGCACCTTGAGTATATTATGCCACTCCCTTCTGACCTTTAAAGTTTCCGCAGAATAATTAGTTGGTAGCCTTAGAAGGGTTCCCTTGTATATGACTTTGTTTTTCTCTTGCTTCTTTTAGAATTCTCTCTTTAAATTTTGACATTTTTATTGCAGTATTTTTGGTGTGGTTATACTTGGGTTCATCATGTTTCAGACCCTCTGTGCTTCCTGCACATGGATATCTGTTCCATTCTCCACATTTGGGAAGTTTTCAGCCATAATTTCTTCAGATTCATTTTTGACCCCCTTCTCTTTCTCTTCTGCTTCTGGGACCCCTATAATGTGAATGTTTGTATGCTTGATATGGTCCTCAGTTCAGTTCAGTTCAGTTGCTCAGTTATGTCCAACTCTTTGCAACCCCATGAATTGCAGCACGCCAGGCCTCCCTGTCCATCACCAAATCCCAGAATTCACGCAAACTCACATCTATCGAGTCTGTGATGCCATCCAGCCATCTCATCCTTTCTCGTCCCCTTCTCTTCCTGCCCCCAATCCCTCCCAGCATCAGAGTCTTCTCCAATGAGTCAACTCTTTGCATGAGGTGGCCAAAGTACTGGAGTTTCAGCTTTAGCATCATTCCTTCCAAAGAACACCCAGGACTGATCTCCTTTAGAATGGACTGGTTGGATCTCCTTGCAGTCCAAGGGACTCTCAAGAGTCTCCTCCAACACCACAGTTCAAAAGCATCAACTCTTCGGCACTCAGCTTTCTTTACAGTCTGACTCTCACATCCATACATGACCACGGGAGAAACCATAGCCTTGACTAGACGGACCTTTCCTAGATGTCCCTTAAACTGTTCTCATTTTTTAAAATGTGTTTTTCTGTTTACTATTCTGATTAGATGATTTCTATCCAATCTTCTGGGCCACTTGATCATTCTTCTGTATCACGTACTCTGCTGTTAATTCTTTCAAGTGTGTTTTTCACTTCAGTTATTATATTCAGTTCTGGCTTTTTCTTTTTTATATTATCTAGTTCCTTGTTGAAATTCTCACTGTGTTCATCCATTCTTTAATTCAGTTAGCCCTCTTACTATGAAAGCTTTGAATTCTTTACCTGGTAAATTGCTTATTTCTGTTTGATTAGTTGTTTTTGTAGGACTTTCTGTGGCTCTTCAATTGAGACAAACTCCCCTGTGTCTGTGAAATTAGGTGAAATGCTTTCCTATTGTGGTCTTGAAGGGGAGTCCTTATGCTGGAGCATCCACATAGAATCTGTGTGTGCCCAGCGGCTTTGGTGGAAGAGCTGACTTTGAATGAACATGAGTCAAATCTTTCCTCAATGTGTGCTGGTAGCTATAACCTTGGTAGAAGGTGGGGCTGGAAATGGAGGGGCTGGAGTCAGAGTCAGATGTGAGTGGAGGTTTCCCCTCTGTTCAACAGCCATCATCACCCTGTGAGGGATGGAGACAGGTCCCATGTTGCCAAAGTAGAAGCCCTAAAGAGGTGAGGCTGAGCTGGCTCTGTTCCCTCTCAGTGCCTACATCCTCACCCCAAATGGGAACAGATCTGAAGCAATGGGTGGTGTGGGCATGCAACGTGGGGGCTTGGGGCATTGGCTGCAGCAGTTCAGCTAGGGTCAGAGACCCAGCCTGCTTCAACGCACTGCTTGTCTAAGCACCAGTAATGGCTGCACCCACCTGGCTCCTGAAGATACCACTGCAGGTCTGAGCTTCCTTCGTCCCTCACAGCTGACTTCCTTCAGCCTTTGCTGCCCTCATCCTGGAGTGGAACTGTACCCCAGGGCATTGGTGCCTGTGTGGGCTCTTGGTGCAAGTCAGGACAGGGGCTGAGGGGGTCCAGCCACAGAAAGAGATCTGGGCTTTTTCTGATGTGTTGCATGTGTAAGCACCCATACTACTGTCCCTGCCCTGCTCAGACAGATGTGGCTTTGGGTCTGAGCCACCTCTCTGTCTTAAGGCCAAGTTTTCACCTAGGATGTGGAAGCCTTCGCCCCAGTGTGGGACTGTGCTGTGATGCAAGCAGGGTTAGAGGGGTCAGTGAGCTCAGGGTGGAGCATGTGCCATGTCAGTCAGGGGAAACCAGGCAGCCACTGGAGGAACTCTCCATCCACCCTTCCCACCCTGTTTCAGGAGCAAGCATGCACATTCCTCATGAGTGGAGTTCTGGTTTCCTCCAGCCCTGATGTTAGTCCTGGTGGCCCTCCAACCAGCCAAGGGGACCTGTCTTCTGGAGGATCCCAATATGTGGCTGGCAAAGCTCACTCCTCAGGGAGGGGCTCTGCCCACGTTATAGCCCTTTTGATCTGAGCCCCCTCACAGAGGCAGTTCCAGATCTGACCACTTATCTTTTCTTCCTACCCAATTCTGTGTGTGTCTTTCTTACAGCCTTGGTCATATAGGAGTCTTCCAGCCAGTCTCATTAGTTTTCAGTGAGAATTGTTCCACATATTGATGTATTTTTAATGTTTGTGGGGAGGGAGGGGAATTTTGCATCCTCGTACTCTGTCATCTTAATCTCCTCTCCTCTTTGTCTTTGTATTAGCATATTCACCTTTTTTCTTCTCCTAGGATCTTTTGTCTATTATTTGTCTATTTTGGTGTTGGTCTTTTAATATTTGACTTGTTACACTTACTGTGTCTTAAGGAAATTAGCTTGAATGTGTTCAGCAAAAGGTAAATTATGAATAGGCAGATAAAGTCACTCAGTAAAGGTGGATAAGAGATAAATCATGCTAAAAATAGTTTTTATAGATGAAGTTGCTAAAAGTTACTTAAGATATTAAATGAATTTTCACATTGGTTTGTTAGCTGAAATTTCAATCCAGGCTTGGTTCACTAAAATGCCTATGCTTTGAAAGATTAAGCTTATTTTCCCGTGTGTCAAGAAACAGACATTGGCATTGGCAGTGTCATGTGTGTGTGTGTGTGTGTGTGTGTGTGTGTGTTTATGATCACTACCACAATCTCTGAATTATCATTTATTCAGGATTCATATTTCAGCCATTCACGTATTAGTCATATGAATTTCTGTCTGTTGGGGTCCTTTAATGGACCAGGACCTGGCAGTCCAGAGGTGATGATAAGAAAAGTGAAAGAGAGAAAGAGGCTGATACTCCCTGGTTTACGCAGAGAACCAATCAGGTCCTTGACATAGGACTTGCGTCTCTCATGAAGGCACCGGGCGCCCTCTCAAGGGGGGTGAAGGCACAGGGCGCCTTTCTTGAGAAAGTCTTAGAAGCCCAGGCAGGAGAGTGAGCAAGACAGGTCTCTGCGCTCCAGAGAATCAGCCTAGGAGAGAGAGAAAGAAAGACAGACATGGGGACCCAAGCTCTGATGGAGCAAAGGTGCTTTATTAGCAGAAATGCAGGCTTATACATCTTTAGTAAGATGATTACTCAGCTATTACACAGGATGAAATTTTATCAATAGCCACAATATGGGTAGTCTAATACATACAAGGTCACTGACGCTGAAAAGAGTCACTGCATGTCTCATCTCATGACCTCAGTCTTGAGAACTGCATGCAGCTTTACTCATTCTTAGAATAGGAACTGATAAGGAACGGAGAACCCTTGAGAAATAGAAAATAGCATGCAGGAATCATCCTGTTAAATACTCCCTGACAAATTTCAGCAAAGTATTTAAACTTTGTATGCATCACTTTCTTCACCTGTAAAAGCTGATATGATAATACTTACTTACCTCTTATTACCTAATATTTCACATTTGTATGGTTTTCATACAGACGAAATGTAAAAATTACATGTGTTCTCCTCTCACATGAGAATTAAATGAGAAGTGGCAGTCCTGCAGAGTTCAGGAGGCCTGTTCTCTTTTCTCTCTGCTTAGTCTGAGAGGCAATTCCTAAGCATTAGTCGGACGACAGAGAAGAAAGTTTCCTTGTGTGCATGTTGCTCAGTCATGTCTGACTCTTTGCAATCCCATGGACTATAGCCCACCAGGCTCCTCTGTCCATGGAATTCTCCAGGCAGGAATACTGGAGTGGCCATTCCTTTCTCCAGGGGATCTTCCCAACCCAGGGATTGAACCCAGTTTTCCCATATTGCAGGCAGATTCTTTACCATCTGAGCCACCAGGTTTCCTTGCTACTGCTGCTGCTGCTAAGTCGCTTCAGTCGTGTCCGACTCTGTGCGACCCCATAGATGGCAGCCCACCAGGCTCCTCTGTCCCTGGGATTCTCCAGGCAAGAGTACTGGAGTGGGGTGCCATTGCCTTCTCTGCCAGGTTTCCTTAGGCTTCCTCAAATCACACAGCAGCAAAACCCAGTCTCCACCTAAAATATGGGTGGAATTTGGAAACATTTCTGGATGGGTGTTCCTCCTGTGGAGAATTTGTGACAACTTTTCCAAAACTTTTCCTCAAATCTTTATTATATTCTGTTAATGACTCAGTGGACTTTTGGCAGAAAGGACAAGTTTCCTTTGGTTCAAACACTTCTATAGAGAGTTCTGATTAATCTATCCAATGGTCTGAAATCCAAATAACATATGCAATCTTTGGCTGAAAAAGCTCACCCGTGGTGTTATAACAATAATTCCTCTCCTTGTTTTCATATATAACCTTTTGGAAATATTTCTGTTGGAGCCAACATTTCTATATTTTGGAAACTTGGCCTATGGACAGATGATGGCTCAAGTCTGCCATTTATTTTCCTTTCAGGGTGTACTGGAACAGGAAGAATGGTTGTTAGACTATTTCTTACAGGAAAATTTGTAGGACAACCCAAGTTAATGTGGAATAAAGCCCCTTTCTCTGTCATCCATGTCACAATGCATATTCATTTCAAGATGTCTTTCCTGACCACCCAAATTAAAGTAGTTGTACCCCAAACAGTCGCTTTCTGGAACGGGCCAGAAAGTAAACATTTTATGCTTTGCAGGCCATATGGTCTCTGTTGTAACTGCTGAACTGTATCACAGCTGCATGAAAACAGCTGCAGACAACACACGAACAAATGAGCAGGGTTGTGATCCAATAAAACTTTATTTATCGATGCTGAAATTTGAATTTCCTATAGTTTTTTTGTGTCACAAAGTATCACTCTATTTTTGATATTTTTCCAACAATTGAAAAAAATGTGAAAGCCTTTCTTAGATCACAGACCATACAAACCCAGGTGGTAGGCTGGATTGTGCCGGTGGACTATAGTCTGACCTCTTGTTCTGCAATGGTGCTTTATTTAGGAATTTTTTTTTTACAGCACTTATTATTTAATTTAAAAATTCTACTTATGTATTTATATTATTTCTTTACTGTCTTGTGCTAGATTCTAAGATTTATCTCTGAAAGAAGGGACATTATATCCTGTTCACCCTTGAACACAGCATCACAGACACTCAGTAAATATGTATTGAATGTGTAAATCTGAAGCTTCCTGCTATATCAGTTCTTCTAAATAAGTAATTCATTTAACATGTAGACCAGATTGAATTCTTTAAGTGATTTATTTTTTTTTCAAATTTTACATATAGTAGAGAATTTCATGGTGAAGAAACAGGACAGAAAAATGCTTTTAGGCTTTAGAGTTATGAAGCTCAGCCATTTCTATCAATTCGTGTTTGTGATTTTGAGTAAGTCATTAAACCCGTCTGTTTTCTCAATATAAAAAGAGAATAGGAATAGTAGCTATTCTATAAGACTTATGGTGGAGTTTTGCCTGAACTTCCATTTTCCTCCCCAAGCCCACCCCCCACTCTTATCCACCCTGTTCTGTGCCCTGGTAGGCCAGCATGTAAGGATCACATTAGTGATGTGCCTTGCCCTCTGAATTCCAACTGGGCTTTGCTAATGTGGGAGGGAGAAAAATGAGCTAAGAAAAATTTATTCTCTTAACTTGCTCCTAAGTTTCAAGACTGGCTGTTCCTGGAAGAAAAAGTATCAGCTCACAAAATTATAAATTTATAGGTGTTCTGTAATGTACCCAATCAGTGAGAACAATCCTACTACTAGCTCCAGGGTTCTACACTATCTCCCATGGTTTCTCTATACTCACAACATTAAAAATAATATTTTTTCAAGTTTAAGATAGACCTAAATTCCTTCCAGGACCATGAACTGATTGTAGAAGTTGAAAGAGAAAGTTCTTGAGAATGAATGGTAGCTCAAATTGAAACTGTTCTTAGAAATCTGGTTGCCTTCTTTGAAATTATATTAAAATACTGACTGATTCTTCTTGATTCATATTTCTTTACAGAGTTATGAACTTGGGGGAAGGGGTGTTTATAAGGTATTTCCTAGCTTGCTAAAACTTTTTTTTGTTCACTAGATATTTAAAATCAGGAAAATTTACATCAAAGTATGAATTTTCAAATTCTCTTGAAAAGGCCACACTTTCTGACTACACTAGCCTGGATCTGAGAGCATTTAACCATTCCCATCGCTTTGGATTTGGCAGGCAGCTTTAGTCCCCATCATTCCCTATTATGCACTACTCCTAATTCTGCATAGTTTTATGTTAACAACCTAGCCCCTGTGAACATTTTTCTTAGAGAATAAGAAGCAAAGTCATCAGCTCCCAGGGAGGATGGGGCCAGAAGGGCGTAAGGAACAAAATGGGGTATACAGCCCTCTAGGACAGCAAAAGAGTGATAAGACCTGGACACAGTAGGATTGCAGAGTGGGAAAAAAGGCCCCTCTTGGAGTTCTGGGTTATAAATGGAAATTGTGATCCATGAGCAAGGCTGTGTGTATGTATCCTGCCCCTTTGTCTTTTCTGGGTAGATGTTGAGCAGACAGTCGAGTTGGGCTTGACCAGAGTAGGGTTTTGTCCAGAGAGAACAGGAGAGCAAGACAGGCCAGAAGGATGAATCTCTTTATGAAGGAAGGAATGTAATTATGGATTGCGGAATCTAGGTTGATTAAAGAGGGTTGAGGACAGGAAGGGGTGATGGGCATTGGTTAAGAACATGTGCACAATGGAGCCAGACTGCATGGATTCAAATCCTATCTCTATCTGTACGACCTGGGTAAATATATATATATTGTCACATATAATATATAGAATAACAATGTATGTTACATATTACAGATATATGTAAAGTGCTTAGAACACTGCCTAGGTCATGGTAAGTGCTAGGCAGTGCTACAAGAGTACCTTTCATGCCTTACATTGAATTTAATTTTAAAAATAAAATTTTAATTTACATTTTCATTAAGATATTTATGGAAAGTTTACAATGTAAAAAAATATTAAGAGATATTCTGTGGGGGCTGGAGAGATAAATCAGATACGAAGCAGATTGCTGCTGCTGCTGCTGCTGCTGCTGCGTCGCTTCAGTTGTGTCCAACGCTGTGCGACCCCATAGATGGCAGCCCACAAGGCTCCCCCATCCCTGGGATTCTCCAGGCAAGAACACTGGAGTGGGTTGCCATTTCCTTCTCCAATGCATGAAAGTGAAAAGTGAAACTGAAGTCGCTCAGTTGTCCCTGACTCTTCGAAACCCCATGGACTGCAGCCCACCAGGCTCCTCCGTCCGTGGGATTTTCCAGGCAAGAGTACTGGAGTGGGGTGCCATTGCCTTCTCCGATGAAGTGGATTAGAGACTGACAAAGCGTCTTTAGGGCATATAAAGCGATAAGCTCCATAAAGGGAAGCACAGAGAAGGCTCACTGTAGGGGGTGTTCCTGACAGACCTGGTTAGTTTTGGACACAGAGCAAGAAAACAGAAGTGGCTACTATGTGACGTTCACCAGTAGGTGCTAAGTCTGAGATTTCATGGATTTTTTTCTAACAAACAGTGCCTTTTTATTTAATTTTATTTTATTTTTAAACTTTACATAATTGCATTAGTTTTGCCAAACATCAAAATGAATCCGCTAACAGTGCCTTTGAAGCAGATCGTGGAATTTCCCAAAGTCTGATTCATAGAATTTCTAATACTCTGTCAGTCTAAGTTGGGAGATATTTTTGAGGAGGTAGAACTTTTTTTCTTTAATAACTAGTTTCTGTTTTGAAGTAAAAAAAAATGAGGAACATGTATGTTGGCAAACATATCAAGGAGTAAAAATACCTGTAGAAGGATAATGAATTTTGCATCCAGCACTCAGTCCCTTTCTAGAGCAATCATAGTTAGCAGTTGTTTGTGTCTATCAAAAAATATTCTTTTCAACTGTATTATGTATATTTATACACATTTTTAAAACTTAATTTTTATTTGGAAGATAATTGTTTTACAGGGTTTTGCTGGTTTCTGTCATTTATCAACATGAATTAGCCATGGGCATATTTATGTCCCCTCCCACTTGAACCTCCTTCCCACCTCCCACCCCATCCCATCCCTCTATGACATCCCATTGTCACAGAGCACCAGTTTGAGCTCCCTGCTTCATACAATAAATTCCCATGGCCTATTTTACATATGGTAATGTGTTTCCATATTACTCTCTCAATTTAGCCCACCCTTTCCTTCCTCCATTGTGTCCACAAATCTGTTCTCGATGTCTATTTTTCCATTGCTGTCTTGCAAATAGGTTCATCATCTTTCTAGATTCCATACATATGCATTAATATACAATATTTGTTTTTCTCTTTCTGACTTACTCCACTCTGTTAATAGGCTCTAGGTTCATCCACTTCATTAGAACTGATTCACGTGTGTTCCTTTGACATGTGCTGATTGCCTGCAGGATGAAAGTGAAGTTGTTAAATGATGCGTGCACTTTAAAATAAATTGTGTTTTAAGAATATTAGGAAATACTGTCAAGTCGCCCTCCAAGAAGATTATGCTAATTAATGTTCCCAACAATAGTTTGGGAGAGAGAATGTTGTTTAATATAGTCTCACAAGAACCAAAAATATTTTATTATATCTACTCTGTAAAAAAAAATAATTTTTGTTTCATTATACCTCTCTGATTTGAGGGAAGTTAACATCTTTAGAAAAATAAATACAAATTAAAAATATATATTGAACATTTGTGCCTTTGTCCATTTTATATAGAGCTAGTGTCTTTTGTTAATTGATTTGTAAGAATTTTAAGAAATTTATGCATTTTCACCTATCATATTTGCTACAAGTATTTCCCAAGTTGTTTATATTATACTGATTTTATTTAGTATTCTTGCCAAGTAGAATTTCAAATTTTTATGAAGTTATATTCATCAATGTCTTGGAACTTCTGAATTAAATACTTTGCTTAGAAAAATGTGACTGCTGTTAAGTACACAAATCTGTATACTAAATTATTGGTAAATTTCTATAAATGATAAATTTGGGATTTTTTAAGTTTTATTGTATACTGTAGTTGATTTACAGTGCTGTGTTAGTTTCACATGTACAGCCAAGTGATTCAGTTTTATATATATATCCATTCTTTTTCCATTTTTTTTCCCATGTGGATTACTACAGAATATTGAATAGTATTCCTTTTGCTATACCATAGGTCCCTGTTGATTATTATTCTATGTATAGTAGTGTGTAAGATATTGTATAATATTTATCTTTCTCTGTCTGACTTAATTAACTTTTTAGTGTAATCACCTCTAAGTCTATCCTTGTGGTGGCAAAGGGCAATATTTCTTTTTCATGGCCACGTAATATTACATTGCATATATATACCATATCTTCTCTATCCATTCCTCCAGTGGACATTTAGCTTGCTTCCATGTCCTGGCTATTGTAGATGGTGCTGCCATGAACACTGGAGTACATGTATGTTTTCAAATTATGGTTTTCTCCGGACATATGCCTAGGAGTGGGATTGCTAAATTATATAGTAGTTCTATTTTTAGTTTTTTAAGAAACTTCCATACTGTCTCCATAATGGCTGTAGCAATTTTCAGTCCCACTGACATTGCAGCAGGGTTCCCTTTTCTCCATACCATTCCCAGTTACTTATGGTTGTAGACTTTTTGATGATGACCATCCTGAACTGGCGTGAAATGATATCTCATTGTAATTTTGATTTGCATTTCTCTAATAATTAGCAGTGTTGAACATCTTTTCATGTGCTTTTTAGCCATCTGTATATCTTCTTTGGCAAAATGTCTATTTAGAATTTCTGTCCATTCTTTATTGGGTTTTGTTTGCTTGTTTTTTTTACATAGAGCTGCATGAGGTGATTTTGGGGACTAATCCCTTTTTGGGTGCTTTGTTTGCAAATATTTTCTCCCATTCTATTGGTTGTCTTTCCATTTTGTTGGTGGTTTCCTTTGATGTGAAAAGCTTTTAAGTTTAATTTGGTCCTATTTGATTATTTTTGTTTTTAGTTTCATTAAGCTACAAGGTCCATTCAAAAAGACGTTGTGATTTATGTCAGAGAGTGTTCTGTTTTCCTTTAAGAGTTTTATAGTATTCAGCCTTCATTTAGGCTTTTGATCCATTTTGAGTTTGTGTATGATGTTAGAATGTTCTAGTTTCATTCTTCTATTAATACATGCAACTGTCCAATTTTCCCAGAACCACTTATTGAAGAGACTGTCTTATCTCTGTTGTATATTCTTGTCTCCTTTGTCAAGAAGATTAATTGACCGTAGGTGTATGGGTTCATTTCTGGACTTTTTATCCTGTTCCATTGATCTGTATTTCTGCTTTTGTGCCTGAACCATACTGCCTTTGATTACTGTAGCTTTGTAGTATAGTCTGAAGTCAAGGGTTCTGATTCCTTTATTTTTCACTTTTCTTTCTCAGGAAAGTGCTAAATTTTGTATGTGATAATTTGTCCTTTTCTCAGTAGATTGTCCCAACATCATTTATTGATTATTCTGCCTTTAACACACTGATTTAAAATGCTGATATCACCATAATCTAAATATCCACATTATTTGAATCTTTGTCAAGACTCTATCTTGTTTCTTTATTTATATACAATGTAAAAGTACCAAGCTCTTACAGAAGCTTTGTAAAATGTAAAAATGTAGTTTGTTCCTTTATATTCTACAAAATTTTCTGCCTAATCATTACCTGACTATAGACCTATCATGCCTAGTTTTATAAAAAATAATTCTATTGGTAATTTTATTGGGATCACATGCAATTTATACATTAAGAGAGGGTAAATTAGAATCCTTACAGTATTGTATTATTTTAAATAGAACTGGGCATTAATTCCCATTCAAAATGTATTTTAATCTTTCTTAGATCACTTAAATTTTTTTTTTCATTTTTGGTGTCCTTTTTATTAGAGCACTTGAAAGTTTATTCACGTAAATCTAATACATTCCTACTCACCCCTATCTCTGGGTATTTACTTAGTAACTGATTTTTCTTTAACATAAGTACATCTTATTTGAACAAAATAAAGCCAACAGCATTTTCAATATCAGTTTTTAAATTTTTCTTACTAAATTATTCCTTCATTCACAACAGTTTTCCCAGTTGATTTTGGGTTTTACAAGGTTATACAATTATCTAGGTATTTGTAAATTAAATTTTTACTTCTATGTTAGAACTTCTATAATCTCATATTTATCATTCTCAAATCACTGGAAAGTATTTCCCACAGAATTTTAGGTTAAAGGAGTGATAATCAACATCCCTGTCTTATTTCTTTATTTAATGGAAACATTTTTATGTTTCACTATTAGGCACATTGCTAATTAAGTATTATACAAATTTGTTAATCTATAATGATATTGGCATTTTTACCAAGCACTTTGTTAGCATCAAACATGTTTTTCTGCCTTGACCTGTAATTAATATGGAAAAGATATTGATATATTTATTAAAAGAATTACTCCTGAAGATTATCTCTCAATCTTTAAATAAGCTGCTGAATTTGATTTGCTAGCTCATTTTAGAAGTTTTACATCAATATCCATTAGGCAAATCCATCTTTAGTTTTATTTTATTATTCTGCCTTTATTACATTTTCTACCAAAAATTTGCTATTTTGTTAAAAACCTTTTAGAAACTTTCACTTCCTTTATGCTTTCAAACAATTTAATTGCATTCCTTAGATATTTTGTAAAATTTACTTATGAAATAAATTGTTGCTGATGCTTTTTGAGATGGCTTTTGACAAATTTCTTAATCTCTTGTTTCATTACATATATTTTCTAGAACATTATGTTTTATAGTCAAAATTTCAAATTCATTTGCATGAGATTAAGCAAAGTGATCCTCATATTTATCACCTCAATATACCTGGTTGTTTATTCTAATGTCTTATTTTTATATTTATGCCTGTTTCTTCGATTCAGTGTTATATGTATTTCAATATATTTTTCATAGACTTGATCATTTTCTTAACTTGTTCTGAGTGCTAGCATATGTTTTAAGCAGGTAGTTGTATTGGTAATCGTTCCTGTAATCTGTCATTTATCTTACCTTCGTTCACCATTTATGATGTCCCAGACACTAAGCACATGCTGTAGAATACAAGAAGGCATCCAAAGTTCCCTTTACTGTCAAAGACTTTATTCAGTCATGTTCTGGCACACTGCACTAGAGCGTAAGAGTAGCATCAACCTGGAAATTGATGAAAAAATGTAAAGACTTATGGTCTCTCAACTAGAATGAAGCAGAGCAAGTTCTTAAACATGGGTCTATAGGACATCAAGGTTAATCCTATGTATTTAGTGATATACCTTCAAGTATATTTTTAGACATACTCCTTAACAACTACTTTCTGAATCTGTAGATATCTGAGAATGTCTTCCTGTTGCTCTAATATATGTCCACATACTTACTCCATCTACCATAATGGTTTGAAAATAGAGTTGTTGAATCATAAAGTTCATTCTTCATGATTCCATGATTTTCTGGAAAAGTCCTGGTCAGGCTTACTTACATTCCTCTGGAGATGAACTGTTTCTTCCTAACTCACTGATCACAACCTTACATTGAGAATTATTTTCATTATCTTTACCTTTCTAAAATTTCACAGAATATGTTCAGATGGTTTCCTAGTTTCTTAATTTTTACCTGGAATATAGTATATGGTGTATTTCACCCTCTGTATTCTGGGTTTTTTTGTTTTTCAGCTCAGGAAATTATATTTTATGTCTTTGGTTTTTTCCTTGTTTGCTTTTTCTTTCGGTTGTTGTCATGTCTTGCTTTAGAGTTATAAAAGGCAAGGTCACTGAAAGTGCTCCTTTGCTTTATAAAAGTAGGTCCTAGATAAAGCATCATTTCTAGGTCATTGCCAGACTCACAGAAGATAAGCAAAATGATCAAATGTCAGTAAGAGCTGTACACTATAAGGAACAGCTAAAGATTCCATTGTCTAGGGATAAGTTCTGATACTACCACTACAAAATACAGAATATTGTAAAGAGAATCGAAAAAGAGGAGAAATGTGGAGAATCTAGTACAAAGATCTGAAATGCATATAACCACAGTCCCAGTCCAACCAGACATACAGCTTAGTAAGCTGATGGTAGTTGAGGCTTAAAAGGATCAAAACCATGTATTTGCTTATGAATCTGCAATTCAGGCAGGGACCAGGAAGGATGGCTTGTGTGCACTGTTCAGCATCAGGCAGAGCAGCTCATCAGGGAGTTGCAGATCCCATTTTCAGGATGATGAGCTGGGTTTGATTGCTACTGGGAGTTTAGCTGTGCCTACGATCCATAATCCTAGGTTTTTCTCTGTGTGATACTTCCTACAGTCAGCTTGAAACTCCCAATTAATTGGGATTTTTTTTACAATAAAGTGGCTGTGTTCCAAAAGAATACATCGTATGGCATTAATCACACAGCAACAACTCCACGATATTCTGTTGGTCTAAGCCTACATCATCCAGTACAACAGCCAGCGAACATATATGTCTATTTAACTGTAAAACTAAAGTTCAGTTCTATAATTATACTAGCTACCTTACAAGTATCCACTATGGCTAGTGGATATTGTATCAATTTAGTTCAGTTCAGTAGCTCAGTCGTGTCCGACTCTTTGCAACCCCATAAATAGCAGCACACCAGGCCTCCCTGTCCATCACCAACTCCCGGAGTTCACTCAGACTCAAGTCCATCGAGTTGGTGATGCCATCCAGCCATCTCATCCTCTGTCATCCCCTTCTCCTCCTGCCCCCAATCCCTCCCAGCATCAGTCTTTTCCAATGAGTCAACTCTTCGCATGAGGTGGCCAAAGTACTAGAGTTTCAGCTTTAGCATCAGTCCTTCCAATAAACACCCAGGACTGATCTCCTTTAGAATGGACTGGTTCTCCTTGCAGTCCAAGGGACTCTCAAGAGTCATCTCCAACACCACAATTCAAAAGCATCAATTCTTCGGCGCTCAGCTTTCTTCACAGTCCAACTCTCACATCCATACATGACCACTGGAAAAACCATAGCCTTGACTAGACAGACCTTTGTTAGCAAAGTAATGTCTCTGCTTTTTAATATGCTGTCTAGGTTGGTCATAACTTTCCTTCCAAAGAGTAAGCGTCTTCTAATTTCATGGCTGCAATCACCATCTGCAGTGATTTTGGAGCCCCCCCCAAAAAAAGTCTGAACACTGTTTCCACTGTTTCCCCATCTATTTGCCATGAAGTGATGGGATGTTGTATAGGCAGCACATTTCAATAATTGCAGACTGTTCTGTTGAACAAGACCTTGATAAGGAAGCCACAGGGACCCATTCAGGTTCAAGCAGAAGGAGCTAGAATACACCACTTGCTGGAGGAAGCATCAAGGTTGTAATATAAGAAGTGTGTGGGATGGGACATATTGTTGTGTCTGTCCTTGTGAAATACAATTTGCTACATCAGTTGGGCTTCCCTGGTAGCTCAGCTGGTAAAAGAATTCACTTGCAATGCAGAAGACCCCAGTTCAATTCCTGGGTCTGGAAGATCCCTTGGAGAAGGGATAGGCTACCCACTCCAGTATTCTTGGGCTTCCTTGGTGGCTCAGCTGGTAAAGAATACATCTGCAATACAGGTAGGCCTGGGTTCGATCTCTGGATTCATAAGATCCCCTGGAGAAGGGAACAGCAACCCACTCCAGTATTCTGGCCTGGAGAATTCTATGGACTGTATAGTCCATGGGGTCACAAAGAGTTGGACACGACTGAGTGATTTTCACTTCACATCAATTAATTCATACTATAAAAAATGATGTAGAGAAAAACTATCAACTGGTATGTGTACTATAGCTTAATATATGCATATCCTATAACCCAGCAATTCTACTACTAGGTATATCCAAAATAGAAATGTTGCATGTGCAACAAAAGAACAAGAATATTTTTTAGAACAGACCCAAGGTGGAAGCCATCCAAATGTCCATCAGTAGATAAATATTCAAGTAATGACTTAAATCTTAGATCTGACTGTGTTTTCTGTGAAAGTTGGAAAACCTCTCCAAACTGTACTTTTATTAACTATAAAATAGAGGTGAGTCTATCCAGAATTGTTGTGAAAATTAACTAAGATCACATATGCAAAAGCATCTAGAATATGGTTAGCACTTGATAAAGTGTTAGCACTTTTTGGAACACCAGTGACTACCACAGTTACTTAGTATGCACAGGGTCTTTATAAACATGTGTGGAATGAATGAATTTATGTAATAATCTGATTTACACATCTGAAGTCTGCCTCTCTACAGCTCATAGAAGTGGATTCTCAAAATTAGAAAGGACACCCCTCTTTGAAGACAATAACTAGCATATCATGAGTATTCAATATTTGTGTATAAGTGGATAGATTTATGCAGAAATCTAACACAACTCACTTATTGAGATTCTATTCTCTGTTTAAAAAATCCCACCCCCTCCCCACAAGAACTCTTCTTAATTATTGAACCCATACTTGGCAAGATAATAATGGAATCTCAGAAAAGTAAAAGAGGAAGAATGGTTATGGATCTAAGAGCATACAGTGACCCACCTCTGGTCTGGGAACTGCAGCTGGAAGTCTCTTGAGAAAATGACACCCACGTGGAATTCTAGCACTTCAGGCTTCAGCAGGGTTTCAGCAAGGGAGGGAGACCACAAGTATGACCTTCCTGTTGGTATTTGGGAACCTCCACTTCAGGTCCAAACCAGAAACAGGAAGCTCAGTGCTTGCTAAGCAAGAAAAGGGAATCGACTAGAACACATTCCAGCTTGAGGCTGGCGTTGGAATAGTTCTTCCTTTGTCTAGGATATTTCTTTCATTCCTGCTAATGGTCCCAACCTGCTGAAAAGGAAACATTCCTTTCAATAGTATGTAGCAAAAATGTCTCAAGCACTTCCTAGGTATGTCTGTCTAATTGTAAGATCTATTCTCATTTTATATAAGCATTGTTTTACATTTGGTCTCAGAGAGATAGGTAAAACACTGAAGATGGAGGGTGAGACAAACACAAGTTAAAGATACAGTTCAAAGTCAAAAGGTTTTGGTGACTTGCGATACAGAAAACATGGTCTTGGATTTTTTTTTTTTAGTATCTTTCCCATTTCAGTTAAAGTCACAACAGAACTGTACGTGAAGGACAAGGATGAATATTCCAGGCAAAAACATATGAGCAAAGACATAAGGGGCGAACAAATGAGATATTTTGTAGGGAAGGTAAATCGTACCTTCCTTTGGGGTCCAAGGGCATATTGAAGGGATAGGAACAAGGTTAAAAAACAAAAATGTGGTGGATTCATTTTGATATTTGGCAAAACTAATACAATTATGTAAAGTTTAAAAATAAAATAAAATTTAAAAAAATGTATTAAACACCTATTATGGCCTAAAACATATGCTAAGCTCCTCACTCATGTTACTCATGTTCCTTAGTTAGGTGGTTTAAGCTAATTGTAAACGATCAAACAGAAGCCAAGAAGCTGCAATTCATATTTTTTGTGAGCTTTTTTTTTTTTTTTTTAAAGGGCAGTGCATTTTGGAGCATGAAAGATAAAGCATTTAGGACACTTCAGGGTAGACAAGGGGATATCTTAAGTGCAAAGCTAGGCAGCTAATTTAAGTGTTACAGGAAGTTTGAAGCATGATTCCAATATGATGGAGTCTGACTGTGCTAACTGTTGTCAGTGGGGTGGGCAGGCTGGGGAGTGAGTTACACACAGGGCCTCAGATCCTGGGAAAGCTGGTTCATTCATTTGCAAAATGCCCAGCCAGTGTATGTGGACTGGCTCTGGTTTTCATTATTAGCAGCAGAAAATTGGGGTGGAGGCCTGGACGGGGTCACCACTGGAATCAGAACCAGAACTGGAATGAACTCTCAGGGCACTTGGATGCTAATTACGCACATGTCACCTCTTGCTACTCCACCTAGGTTCCTAACCTCCTAACCTCAGTCTTTCTTTCCTGTGTGAGCTTTGAAATTTTGAAAGCAGATTAATTTATTGTTTTCATCTGGAAGAATTTTCCTATTTGGATACAGATATTTTAAAAAATCCTCCTAGCTTTTCTGTGTTTCATATAATGTGCACACCATGCATGCTTATCTAGAAGCTGAAGAAGGCAAATATTTACCATCTTCTCACCCTGGATCGCTATAGCACTTCATCCTCCTTTCAAGGTCCTTTAGTGCAGACTGATTCTAATGAATACGATACCCTCAAGAGGCAGAAACTGTCCCTTCTACTTCAGAGCCCAGAAAATATCACATCTATCTTAGGTTGCTTCTAACTTCCAGTGTTATGAACATTGAGTTCTACATGTTTGTCCCCATATCTTGTATATTTGTGACTTTCTATTTCCCTAGAAGTTGAAATTCCATTATCAAATATCTTAAATCTTTAAAATATTAATCCAAAGTATTCTCTAAGTTTCCATTTTTACCCCCATCAACAAATTAACACATTATTGACCAGGGGATTTTTACAGAAACTAACATCTGTGGCTGGTGATTTGTTATGTAAGTGAATATTGAAACACTCTAGTCAATAAGGTTTGGGTAGAAGCCTGGTGGGCTATAATCCATGGGGTTGCAAAGAGTTGGACATGACTTGGTGACTAAACAACAACAAAAGACATATTAATACGTCTCTGGTCAATAAGTTGTTTAAATACTTTCAGATGCTCTTAAAAAGCAAGTTAAAAATGCATTGCTTTGAAATTTGACTGAGGAAGTTTCAACGGTTCACAAGGTGAATGGCTTGCTGTGCCAGGATCTTTCCTGTCATCCCCTGACTCCACCCACTGCTCTGGATGGAGCACTGGGGATTACATCTTCCAGGTGTTCTTGTCAGCTGGCTTCCAGGCAGATGTGGCCACTGGGTGACGCTGGTGGAAAAGTGCAAAGTCAGCAGGGGAGAAAAAACAGGGGATTTCTCCCCTCTTGCTATATGCTTCTGGCAGTGTTTCTGATGGTAGCTGCATCTCTTCTGAAGTTGGTTCCAAATCCTTTCCAGACAGACCCTCTCTCGTTGGTTCGGGCTCCCACACGGCAGCCCCATCACAGTTTAGCACCTCCTGTCTCATCTTCTGCTCTCTGGTACACTAGCGTCTCCCTGTCTTCCCTCAACCCCTCTGTTGCCAGTGGCCTTCTGCTGCTGTTACTCTCTGGCTGTCTCACCGTCTCCAGTTTGTCTTAACAACTTCTACCTGTGCGTTAAATTGCCTCTGTGAATCTCCGTAGTGTGGACGCTGTTTTCCCAATGTCCCCCTGGCTAATACACTTAACTGAAATATGCTTGTCTGAGTGGTGATATGAGAAGCAGGATCTAGACCTGCTAACTGACGTCTGGTGCTCCTGCTGAATCATGAAAGAAGTCTTAGTATTTAGAAGAGGGCTTTAAGTGACCAGTGTAGACAACTGCTGTGGCAGGCCAGAGAGGGAAGCTATGGCCTGAACTGGTCATAGATGGCTGTGTGGAAAAGGTGTCAGGTAGACAATGTCTCAAGGGTGTGCCTAAAAGCAGACCATTCTTGGGCAGTTAAAAATACCATCATAACTACTGCTGGATATCCTCAATCAAATTCTGACCTACATCCTCTTTTTTACTGCCCCTAGGAAAACATTTTTTTAATGTGAGAAAAAATTTTGAAAGATTTTAAATTTGAAATTGCAAAGTACATATTAGAAGATTAAAGATAAATATCAGAAATACTCTAATCCTACTTTACTCTTAACCTTACTTTACTGTTAGTGATGCTTTGATTTCTTCAGGTATCTAAGAGATGGCATAAAGCGAAGAAGCACTAAAGAGCCTCTTGATGAAAGTGAAAGAGGAGAGTGAAAAAGTTGGCTTAAAGCTCAACATTCAGTAAACTAACATCATGGCATACAGTCCCATAAATTCATTGCATATAGATGGGGAAACAATGGAAACAGTGAGAGACTTTATTTTTTTGGGCTCCAGAATCACCACAGGTGGTGATTGCAGCCATGAAATTAAAAGATGCTTGCTCCTTGGAAGAAAAGTTATGACCAACCTAGACAGCATATTAAAAAGCAGAAACATTACTTTGCCAACTAAGGTCCGTCTAGTCAAAGCTCTGGTTTTTCCAGTAGTCATGTATGGATGTGAGAGTTGGACCATAAAGCAAGCTGAGCGCTGAAGAATTGATGCTTCTGAAGTGTGGTGTTGGAGAAGAGTCTTGAGAGTCCCTTGGATCGCAAGGAGATCCAACCAGTCCATCCTAAAGGAAATCAGTCCTGAATATTCATTGGAAAGACTGATGCTGAAGCTGAAACTCCAATCTTTTGGCTACCTGATGCAAAGAGCTGACTCATTTGAAAAGACTCTGATGCTGGGAAAGATTGAAGGAGGGAGGAGAAGGGGATGACAGAGGATGAGATGGTTGGATGGCATTACCGACTTGATGAACATGAGTTTGAGCAAGCTCTGGGAGTTGGTGATGGACAGGGAAGCCTGGCATGCTACAGTCCATGGGGTCGCAATGAGTTGGACACAACTGTGCAACCGAACGGAGAAGGCAATGGCACCCCACTCCAGTACTCTTGCCTGGAAAATCTCATGGACGGAGGAGCCCAGAAGGCTGCAGTCCATGGGGTCGCTAAGAGTCGGACACAACTGAGCGACTTCCCTTTCACTTTCATGCATTGGAGAAGGAAATGGCAACCCACTCCAGTGTTCTTGCCTGGAGAATCCCAGGGACGGGGGAGCCTGGTGGGCTGCCGTCTATGGGGTCGCACAGAGTCGGACACGACTGAAGCGACTTAGCAGCAGCAGCAGCAGTGCAACTGAACAGAACTGAAAGAGAAAACATGATCTTTTACTAGATGTTTTTATAATCTCTAAACTTTATACTCTATTCTCGGGTATGAATAAAAGAAATGAAAAATCACAGAATATCTACTACGTAAGACTTAGAACTTTCTGAATCAGTGATTAATAATGATTTTATTTAAAAACCACTACTTGATTGGGTCTGCTTAGGTATTCATTTCACAAAGGCCCCTGATAGTTCAGTTGGTAAAGAATCAGCCTGCAATGCAGAAGACCCCGGTTCGATTCCTGGGTCCAGAAGATCCTCTGGAGAAGAGATAGGCTACCCACTCCAGTATTTTGGGGCTTCTCTGGTGGCTCAGCTGGTAAAGAATCCACCTGCAATAAGGAAAACCTGGGTTCAGTCCCTGGGTTGGGAAGATCCCCTGGAGAAGGGAACGGCTACCCATTCCAGTATTCTGGCCTGGAGAATTCCATGGACTGTATAGTTCAAGGAGTCTCAAAGAGTCAGACACGACTAAGCGACTTTCACTTCATTTCCCTTTTCTGACTGGAGTATTTCTGTTGTCTAATATCAACCTTTTAATTTATTGTCACCAATTTCTATTCCAAGCATCTTGTTAGGAATTTTTTTTGTTTGTTTTTTTAGCAGTGACTTCCATTCATGTAAAATGAACATTCTCTAAGAGAACTTCAGTGACCTCTACAAGGTTCATGTCTACAAAAGAAAGTATAAATATGGCTTTTTGTGTATCTTCCTCCTTGATCTACATTTAGACTGTAATTGATTGATTCTAGCTTTCAAGTGTCTCATTTGCTCTTTCAGAGCAGTAAAAAGTGAGTAACCTAAAAATCTAATTGACTGAAATGATCAGTTTTACCACAGTTCACTACACTTGTTCAGAAAGCTGCTCTGAGTGGCAATTTGAAAGAGCTGTCCTTTGAAATTGGCATTCTCTAAGTATTCTAAATTACAGTTGGGCCATAAATACTACAGGTTAAAACTAAAGCAGCTGAGAAATTATATAGGTGAAAAATTACAAGGATACAATCTTTCCACTCGGGCATGTAAAGATTTAATCTCCCAGAGTAAAAACCCAGAACACAGTGATGGGGTCAAGATAACAGTGGGAAGATGCCTCAGGACAGAGTTCCCATGGTGTTTTCAGGGGACCAGGTCTGTGGCTAACAGGGGCAGGTGCTACGCAAGAGGAGCCCAGAAGCCCTTTCACCACATCGGGCCAGCTGGGAGCTTATCTGTGGCATCTTGCTTTCAAGGAACGGTTCCCCATTGTCTGCTTAAGAGAACAGAGATAAACCACCAACATGGGAACCTCACTGCATATTGACAGGAGAAAAAAGTCATGAAAGAGAAAGGCTAAGGGGTTTAGTTATATAAAAGAGGGATCTATTCTATTAATATATCTGTCATAGAAGATACTAAAATATCAATTGTCCGATTAACTAAATAAGCAGTGTTCTTCTTCCCAGTTGGTCTCCGGAATCTCTCTTGATCCTAATTCCCATATGGATGCCCATGACCACTGCCCTTCTTTAAGTCCTATTCAGACCACACCAGAGGCTTGCTTCTCAGCAGATGATGTCTCCAAACCACTGTTGCTTCCTTCTAATGCAATCTTATTATTGCAATCAGAGTGGTCCCTTTGGAAAAGTAACTTGTCCATTGTCCTCCTACCCATAAAACTCTCCTACGGCCACACACTGCCCTCAAGGTCCAGCCTGAGATCCAAAACCTATTATTTAAATCTTCCATGAAATAGCTCTGCTGACATCACTGGCCTAAGCTTTTAACTCTCTGCCCCTTATACCTTATACCATAGTCACAGAATACACATGGACAGCTCTTTCTTTGCCTGTGTCCACATCTGCTTTGGAGAAGTTTAATGAAAGCCTTTAAGAGGAAATAATAGTCATCACATGCATGGCAGTCCCAGGATCTGCAGGCACAGATCCTAAAAGAGACATGTTCTGTTATAACAGAAGCTATGTTATCTTTTGTGATCCAGGTTATACATCTCATAGCATCACTTATGTAGCATTCTATTAGTTGTATTCACAGAGGTCTGTCCAGTTTCAAGGGGAGGGAACACCAATACTACTTCTTGATAGGGGTTAAGGGAGGCAGCATGATTCTGGAAGAGCATCAGAGACTAGTAGCATTATTGAAGCCATTTCTGTAAAACACAATTTGCTACAGAGAAGGAGTACAGATTACTCTTTTAAGAAGCTTGTCTAAGAAAAGGATAGAAAGATAAGAGAACAAAGCAGGATCAAAGTAAATGTTTCTTTGACCTGGACATATAAATGCACCATTGGCAACAGGAGCAGTTTGGAAACAAATAGTCTGCTTAAGAGATTGAATATTTTTTAAAAGTTTGCACTTTTAATCACCTTGCTGAACAGTAAGGGTCCCCAAATTATAACTTGTAGATCAAGTACAGACGACTGTCTGTTTTTGTAAGCCTGCAAGCTAAGAATATATTTGTTTTAAATTATCACTGTAGTGTGTTTGATTTACAGTGTAAGTTTCAGATGTAAAGCAAAATGAATCATTATACATATATAGTGATATATGTGTATGTGTATGTGTGTATATATACACACACACTTTCTTAGATTCTTTTCCCATATAGGCTATCACAATATATGGAGTAGAGTCTGTGCTATACAGTAGGTCCTTGTTCGTTATTCCATATGTTAAATAAATGTGGTGAGAGTGGACATTCTTGTCTTGTTCCTGATCTTAGGGGAAATGATTTCAGATTTTCACTGTTGAGTATGATGTTAGCTATAGGTTTGTCATATATGGCCTTTTTATTATATTTACATTATATTATTATAGTTATAAGTAAGTTTCCTCTGAGATTCCCTAGTGGCTCAGAGAATAAAGCATCTGCCTTCAATGGAGGTAGACCTGGGAAAAGTTCTATCATGAATCAGTGTTAAATTTTGTCAAAAGCTTTTTCTGCATCTATTGAGATGATAATGTTTTTTTTTTCTTTAGTTTGTTAATGTGGTGTATCACACTGACTTGAAGATATTGAAGAATCCTGTATCCCTGGGATAAATACTGCTTAATTATGGTGTGTAATTCATTTAATATATTGTTGGATTTGGTTTGCTAGCACTGTATTTTTGCCTCTGTTCATAAGTGATATTGATCTGTAATTTTCATTTTTTATGGTCTCCTTGCCTGGTTTTGATATCAAAGTGATAAGTGGCCTCATAGAATAAGCATAGAAGTGTTCCTTCCTCTTCAATTGTTGAAAGAGTTTTAGGATGGGTGTTATCTTTTTCTAAGTGTTTGTTAAAATTCACCTATGAAGACATCTGGTCTTGGACCTTTGCTTGTTAGAAGATTTAAATCACTTTCAATTTTAGTACTTGTGATGGGCCTGTTCACATTTTCTATTCTCTATTTTTCTTCAGTCTTGAAGGTTGTCCCTTTCTAAGAATTTATCCATTTCTTCTAGGTTGCCCATTTTGTTGGCATATAGTTGTTCATAGTAGTCTCTTATAATCTTTTTTATTTCTATGTAATTTTTCATTTTTAATTTTATTGATTTGAGCCCTCTCCCTTTTCATCTTGATGATTCTAGCTAAAGGTTTATCACCTCCTCAAAAGAGTTTTCCACTCGTTTCTTCTCCAGAGTATGTGCAAGGTAAGTCTGTAAAAGATAAATCCGATCATCCTTCAGTGACTTTATAGTGTTCACCAGAAATGATCAAAATATCTTAAGTATGGACACACGGACCTTTTAGATGTTGCTTAAAAGTCCTGTTTCCAACCTTAAGTCCTTCTCTCCTTCCCCAAGGATTGTCCCAGGAAATGCTCTGTTGCTGACACAAAACAGGACCCCTTCTTAGTCTTCTCTTTGTCTAGGATGCCCCATATTTTTACATGAAACTCCGCCTCCTCTACTTCAAGATTCAGCTCAAATACGAACTTCTGGGAAACCTTCCCCAAGGCTCCCCAAGGAGAGTTTACGGTTCTGTCCCCTCTGTTTCCTGTCTCTATGGCTCTGCTTGGCCGTGTGACTCTCCTGGTGTGTGTTCTGTGTCTCTAACTCTCTCGTTCTCTCATGGGAACATAATGCATGATGTTATAGTCTTCCTGTTTCCAATCTACCTTTGCCCTCCTGCTCAATTACACTGTGTCATGTTTCAGACCAGCAGCAATTTATTATTCTTTCTGAATCCTCAAACCTGAATATATCTCCTAGAACACAATTATTGCTGGAAAGAAAAAGGAGAAGGAGAGGAAGGGGGTAAAGAAGAGAATAAATACAGGAAGGAAAGCAGTGTCTGTAGAAGTGAGTGAAATTGAGTCAGCAATGACCATGGAAATGCTTTTTAATGGCTACAGCACCTGTGCTGAATGGTCAACACCACTCAGCCAGGGAAATTGATCCTAGAAATGATGATGCCCCAAGAGGCCACTACAGTGGGTTGAATTGGTGGAGAAGATTTGTCATCTAAAGTCCAATTTCCTGGTTTCCTTCTTAATAGCTGTACAGCTTTGGGAAAAGTGGGTATCTGCTGAGTGCTTCCACTTCCTCATCTGCCATCTGGGATAATACTATATTTACCTTGATTTTTAAATTTTAAAATATCACCTTAAAAATAGATAAATGTGAGAAATATTTGTTTAGATCACAGCCCAGTACATTGAAAATAAAGCTAGACTACATAAAAACTACAAGCAATGCTAAGATAATCAGACTGAATCATAACTCAGAAGTCTTTTTGCAATTGAGAAAACAGGCCCAGGAAGTGGGAGGAGAATAAGCCCTTCTTAATAAAAATCCAGAAGCAGTGGATTTGGTGACTTCCCAGAAGTCACCACAGCTAAAGGGGCAATAAGGACAGATAGGAAAGGACTATGGAGAAGAGGACAGGGTTAGTAACTAATAATTGTTACAAAGCAGAAAGCATATGCCAAGAGCTAGTTCATCTGTTCCTCCTAGCATCCACCAGAGAAGGTGACATTATTCCAGCTTTGTAGATGTGGAGACTGAGGAAGTGGCGCTTAGTAGAGACAGAGAGGAGAACATATTCACTAGTGCTGCCTTAAAGCCCTTATTAGACAGACTAGCCTGTGAAAACACAAACCCCATACCTGCTGTAGACGGCCAAACACTGGTGGGGAAAAAAATGACCAACGATGCCATGAGTAATGAGAATACAGCCTCTGAGTTAAGAGAAACATTATTCTAAGTCATTGTTGTAATAATCAAAAGGGAGAGTGAATTGTAAAATACACGTTGTTTCAAAAAAAGAACATAAATTGAAGTTGGGCTAGTTGCATAGTCCTGGTTTATATGTTAAAATATACTCGCTTTCAACAGCTTTTTGAAATGCTCAAGGGAGACGACAAAGTATAAACTGCTTTGAGAAGATTTTCTTTTCTATTTTTTTCTTTTGTGTCTCTCAAAACTTTTTAAAAGTACCTTAAGGAAAACTCACCAGTTTGGCTTAGAAACCATTTTTTTTAAGCTTGTTAGGCATATACTTTCTGAATATTATTCAGAATTATTCTTGTTTCCATCAGTTACAAGCCCTTAAAGCATCAGGGTCATCACTCTCCTTCTAAAAGATAGTTACTGGTTTCTTAATCCTCTTAGGAAAGTGTCCTCAAACCTATGCATGTAGAGAATTGCCAGAATACAGCTTTAGGGGGATTTGTAAGTTATACCAGAATAATGTGTATCAGTGTTTCTGAAACTCAGGGGTCTAATGCCTGATGCTCTGAGGTGAAGCTGATGTAATAACAATAATAGAAATAAAGTGCACCATCGATGCAATGCACTTGAATCATCCCCAAACCATCTCCCAGCCCCCAGGGTCCATGGAAAAAATTATCCTCCACAGAACAGGTCCTGGTGCCAAAAAGGTTGGGGACCGCTGATGTATATGGAGTTATCTTTGAGACTAAGATCAAATTATGTTTACTCCATTACTGAATTCCCAAGAGTGTATGTGCAAAGTCACTTCAGCAGTTCTGGGTCCTGACCTCCAGTAATACTTTAAAAGTATAAGTTTTTTTAAAAGTTTTTTTTTTTTCTGGAGACTTCAATTAATGACAGTTTCACATATACCCCTCTATTTCCTGGTGGCTCAGATGGTAAAGAATCTGCCTGCACTGCAGGAGACCCGGGTTTGATCCCTGGGTGGGGAAGATCCCCTGGAGGAGGGAATGGCTACCCACTCCGGTATTCTTGCCTGGAGAATTCCATGGGCAAAGGAGCCTGGCAGACTACAGTCCACGGGGTCACAAAGTTGGACATGACTGAGCGACTAACTCTCTCTCACGCACACACACACACAAGATGTTAAGAGCTAAGGCTACATGGGACAAATTCAGCAGCTGTCCACAAGTAAGGAAGTTACAAGGGATACCGAGATTTGAACCATTTGAATGGTTTCACACGTGATGTTTCTTCAGATTCTTGGGAGGTCTTGATTGACATGAATCATGGCAGAGTATCCATATCATACCCTCAGTGGTATTGACAACTCTAGACACAATGGCTCGAAATAAACAAGAAAAGCCTTGTTGCACCCAGTGCCCTAGTGGTCACTCCTAGGGCCACTGGTGCTACGGTTAGGGTCTTGAGGGCTAGAATTGGTAGCAAGTGTTTTTCTGGAAAGATGAAGATGAGGCGCTTAGAGAAAGCAGACAGTGAATAAAGGGAACCGAACTTAATTGTATGCAAGGAGGCTGTGGGTTATAATGTTTTGAGAAATCTTTGTAGAATATACTGTGTGCACCTGGGTTTAATGGGCTAAACGGCTCAAATCCAGAATGCGTCTATTTTTTCCTCCAGTTTTGGTTTCTTCTTTATGTCTTTGAGTCAGTCGAAAACAACCAAAGTAATCTCTACATTTTTTTTCAAATACTCTTTTTTTCTGTTTTGTCACTATGATAATATTCCTATAATATGTAATTATGATAAAGAAATTTCTAGCTAGAAGCTATTGACACATATAATTGAGTTTTTCAACCTGTGGGACCACATACCTTAGAGGGCCACAATAAATACAATAAGAAAAATATAGCACATATCAGAGTGTGGAGTCCAGATATTTGGGAACTAGCCAAATTGTGATAAATATTGTAGCCTATTTTAATCAGTAGTATAAAAAAAGAGTTGTTTGAGGAGATGTAATAAACTTGCATAAGCTACAAAATATGTAAATATATATATAATTATGAAATAACAGTTGAATATTTATCCTATCGATATATGGTAAAACATCTATTTGCAAATAGAAGCTTTCTACAAAGAATTAGTAGGATTTATATGAAAAACAATGGTATTTATTTTGAAGGTGAAGGTGAAAGAACCTCAGTCGTGTCTGACTCTTTTCGACCCCATGGACTATACAGTCCATGGAATTCTCCAGGCCAGAATACTTTCCCTTCTCCAGGGGATCTTCCCAACCTACAGATGGTACCCAGGTCTCCTGCACTGCAGGTTGATTCTTGACCAGCTAAGCCACAAGGGAAGCTTTGGGCTTCAAATCCTAGGTCTGCCACCTACAAGGTGTTTGGTTTGGTGTCAGGTAAGCCATCATGAAGAAGGCAATGGCAACCCACTCCAGTACTCTTGCCTGGAAAATCCCATGGATGGAGGAGCCTGGTGGGCTGCAGTCCATGGGGTCGCGAAGAGTCTGACACAACTGAGCGACTTCAGTTTCACTTTTCACTTTCACGCATTGGAGAAGGAAATGGCAACCCACTCCAGTGTTCTTGCCTGGAGAATCCCAGGGATGGCGGAGCCTGGTGGGCTGCCATCTATGGGGTCACACAGAGTCAGACACAACTGAAGCGACTTAGCAGCAGCAGCAGCAAGCCATCATAACCTCTTAGCCTATTGATTCCCTTTTAGAAGGGTGAAGATTTAAACTGAATATGCACAGACATAATGTGTTTAGAATAATCCTGAAACCCAGTGGGCATTCAATTGAAATTAGCTTTTTTACATTCAAATTCTCTCTACCTGGCTTTCATGGATGTTAAGTATCAATAACAAGTCAATAAAAGAGAATACACTCACTGGTTGGTTCAGTTGAATGTGATCCTGAAGTTCTAAGAAACCATGAGGGTTAAACATTGTAATCTACAGTTAACATACAAGGATGTTGTCTATTGATGAAGAGAAAGCCACTGTTTTTATAAATGGGGAAGTAGGGAGAACTTATTAATAGAGAGGTTTTCTATAATCTCTGTGCAGTTCTAGAGTTTGAGGAACTGAAACAGAGAACAAATTGGATTTATATTGATTTCCCTCCAAATTCACTCAGATCGAAGAGAAAAGCAATGATTTTCTTGAGCAACTCTTATAGCTGTACACAGTCTTCAGACCCAAGAGGCTTAAACTCTCATGAGAGAGACTAATACATAATGCCTAAGATGCACAGCTATTGAGAAAGCATACATAGAAGTGGAGAAAGATGGCTCAAGGAGTCATGTATTCTGACCCTAGCCACACATAAAGTTTCCATTTATGAAGGAATATCAACAAATAAGACTCTTGAAAGTCTCACAAGCCATCAGCTGCTGCCTCCTTGATACACGTCCCCATTTTTCACACCGGTGTCCTCTTCCATGGCTACTAAGAAGCATTCTGATTGGCGAGGAAGAAGACCCAACATCATGTGTGCCCTCCTCTCCCCCATGAAGTGGCTTTGTTATCAGCATAGTGACAGGGACCTCACTACCCCTCCAGATCTTCACAGTGCTTGGCTTCTTGTGGGCTCTACCTGCTGGTACTTGTTAGGCTCCTGAACTATCAAAGACGAGAAAGGCCTATATGCAGTCTAACTGTGTACAAGTAAGCATTTCCCAACCAGCTCCAGTGTGTCTGTGTAAATATTTACATTTATATATAAACAGATATACTTTGGGGCTTCCCTGTTGGCTCACTGGTAAAGAATCCGCCTGCCAATGCTGGAGAGATGGGTTTGATCCCTGGGTTGGGAAGACCCCCTGGAGAAGGAAATGGCAACCCACTCCAATATTCTTGCCTGGAGAATCCCATGGATAGAGGAGCCTGGCAGGCTATGGTCCTGTCACAAAAGAGTTGGACACAACTTAACAACCAAACAACATATATATTTCTATAAGGGATATGTAGCTCAAGTTAAATAAAAATAACTTATAAATTCTTTAAAACCAAGTGACTCTCACTAAATATTTTCAATGTTTGTACTGAATTCTTCACTATAGCTAACCTATCACAACTGACAAATGAAAACTGCCAACTAATGTTCATTTATGTTAATAAATAGAAAAAAAAAAACTTGGTTGGAACTTCTCTCATTTAAAGACATTGAGAGCTTTCTTTTATGAACTGGATCATAGTTTTCAAATATTGGGAGAATATTTCTTTACTTTTTGTGCAACTCAGATGAAATGCCTATAGATGTGACATTTTACCTTTAATCTGTATTATATTTTCTATTCCTTTCATAAGGCAATACAATCAACAAAAGAGTAAACCCAAAAAAACCCAATAAACCAAACTCTGATTACTGGTATTTGTCAATTTTCATCATGTAAATACTCACATCTGGCAGATATTAAGCTATAAAATGATCCCACTGAATGAGAAAAGATATCAGTAGCACAGCTATTTTATAATATTTCCCCCATGGAGGTGCAATAGCTAGTAATATCACTATCCTAAAGAGAATAGATCATAGTCAGATGAAGTCAAATATTAGAAAATAATGATTTTGAGTACTTTATTTTAACGTAACATGTTAAAGCTGCAATCTATATAGTTTGTCAATGGTGCTGTTTCTTTTAAATTTTTTTATTGGAGTATAGTTGCTTTAAAATGTTGTGTTAGTTTCTGCTATACAGCAAATTGAATCAGCCATGCATATGTGTATATCTCCTATTTTTGGATTTCCTTCTCATTTAGGTCACCACAGAGCATTGAGTAGAGTTCCCTGAGCTATGTAGTAGGTTCTCATAATTATAAAAAATGATGCTGTTTAAGACAAGTTCCCAAAATTTCTGAAAATAAAACCATCATCTCTCAAATTCCACAAGGGCTCCAATCCACAACTGCATATATAAACCCTAGGATTCAAACTGCTCATTTTACAGATGAGAAACTGAGGCCCTAGGAAGAAATAAAAATGGTCCAAATTTCAGTAATTTCACTATTTTAGGTTTAGTGAGCAGAGCTATGGATTTTATTCTTATTACTGCTTACTCCTAAGTAGTTTGATTCTCCAAACCTCAGCTGCCTTTTTATATTTTATAGAAATAATAGTTTCAAAATGTTAAAATTCCAAAATAATAAACTTATAGGGAATACAGTATATTCCAGGTCACATACTTAGCTGATATTAAGGAAGTGCTTCATTGTTAATAGTTATCATTTGTTATTGTTTAGTCACTAAGTCATGTCCAATTCTTTGCGATCTCATGGCTTATAGCCAACTAGGCTCCTCTGTCCATGGGATTTTCCAGGCAAGAATACTGGAGTGGGATGTCATTTCCTTCTCCAGTAATAATTATTAGTAGTAGAAGGTTACTACATGCAATGGAGGCAACTTGAATCCTAGTTCCACATGACAAACTTTCAGATACCTGTAGACAGTTCTTACATTCTACTAAATAAATATCACTCAACTGCACAACCCAAGTTCCTTCAAAATCTCAATGTTCAACCTGTGCTAGGCTTAGCACTTGGTGCTAATAATAAAACTTCTAACTGGAGCGATTTTCCTCTTTGATCATCTACAATTAAAAGTATCTTGAATGAGGGTTTGTTTGGTTTTGATTTTGGTCTACATCTAGAATTATTAATAGGTTCAGATCTGAGCAGTATTTCAAGAATAACATTAACAAACAGAGTGTGTTGCAAGGAGGTTTTTATGATAAGGGTTCTAGAAACCCTTGTACTTCCAGAGAGAGTTAAAGGAAGAGGGCCTGTTTGTCCTGGAGGAAAGAAGATTTGAAAAGAATTAGATGCAAAATCACATAAAACAGAGCTTAATTGACTATTTGACCCTTGCTGTAATCTCAACTTGCCGTTTGTGTTCTCACTGGGCTTTTGTGAAAGTATAATGAAATACTGAATGAGAGAATGCATAAGTGAAAAGATTATGAGCCACATAAAAGCACTGCGTAAATGAAATTGGGCTGTTTACTATAGGCTCTTGACCCTGAATTTCCTCATTGGTGATATGGGATGACAGTAACCTCTTCAACAGGTTGTTATAAAAATTAGTTATATAACAGAAACACTCGGCACATGACATACACTTGATAAATGGTTATTATCCTTATTCTTGCTCTCCAGCTTTCTAACTAACTGATCAATCACATGAGTCCCTCAAAGAACTGAGGGGAAACAGGGCAAGAGCTGGACAGTATGTTTCAGGGATCTGTGTTCAGCAGAGTAAGTCACATACTGGAAGCTCGGGCTTTATAAAGTTTTTGGAAGGAATAAGGGGGATTCATAGAAAAGTATTGTTGGTACAAGTGACATAAGCTTAAACAGCCTAATGTGATTCCTACATCTTTAAACCTATAATGAATTTCAATAAGACTCAAATAATTTCACAATTTGTATGGAAATACAAAAAACCTTGAATAGCCAAAGCAATCTTGAGAAAGAAGAATGGAACTGGAGGAATCAAACTGCCTGACTTCAGACTATACTACAAAGCTACAGTCATCAAGATAGTATGGTACTGGCACAAAGAAATATAGACCAATGGAACAAGATAGAAAGCCCAGAGATAAATCCATGCACCTATGGACACTTTACCTTTGACAAAGGAGGCAAGAATATACAATGGAGAAAAGACAATCTCTTTAACAAGTGGTGCTGGGAAAACTGGTCAACCACTTGTAAAAGAATGAAACTAGAACACTTTCTAACACCACACACACACATACACACACACACAAACTCAAAATTGATTAAAGACCTAAATGTAAGACTAGAAACTATAAAACTCCTAGAGGAAAACATAGGCAAAACACTCTCCAACATAACTCACAGCAGGATCCTCTATGACCCACCTCCCAGAATAATGAAAATAAAAGCAAAAATAAACAAATGGGACCTAATTAAACTTAAAAGCTTTTTCACAACAAAGGAAACTATAAACGAAGTGAAAAGATAGCTTCAGAATGGGAGAAAATAATAGCAAAGTAACTGACAAAGAATTAATCTCAAACATATACAAGCAGCTCATGCAGCTCAATAACAGAAAAAAAATGACCCAATCAAAAAACGGGCCAAAGAACTAAGCAGACACTTCTCCAAAGAAGATATACAGGTGGCTAACAAACACATGAAAAGATGTTCAACATCACTCATTATCAAAGAAATGCAAATCAAAACCACAATGAGGTACCATCTCATGCCAGTCAGAATAGCTGCTATCAAAAAGTCTACAAACAATAAATGCTGGAGAGGGTGCAGGGAAAAAGGAACCCTCTTACACTGTTGGTGGGAATGCAAACTAGTACAGCCACTATGGAGAACAGTGTGGAGATTCCTTAAAAAACTGGAAACAGAACTGCCATATGATCCAGCAATCCCACTGTTGGGCATACACACCAAGGAAACCAGAATTGAAAGAGACACGTGTACCCCCAATGTTCATCACAGCACCGTTTACAATAGCTAAGACATGGAAGCAACCTAGATGTCCATCAGCAGATGAATGGATAAGAAAGCTGTGGTACATATACACAATGGAATATTACTCAGCTATTGAAAAGAATGCATTTGAATCAGTTCTAATGAGATGGATGAAACTGGAGCCTATTATACAGAGTAAAGTAAGTCAGAAAGAAAAACACCAATACAGTATATTAACACATATGTGGAATTTAGAAAGATGGTAACAATGACCCTATATGCAAGACAGAAAAAGAGACAGAACAGACTTTTGGACTCTGTGGGAGAAGGCAAGAGTGGGATGATTTGAGAGAATAGCATTGAAACATGTATATTATCATATGTGAAACAGATTGCCAGTCCAGGTTAGATGCATGAGACAGGGCAATCAGGGCTGGTACACTGGGATGACCCTGAGGGATGGGATGGGGAGGGAGGTGGGAGGGAGGGTCAGGATGGGGGACACATGTACACCCATGGTTGATTCATGTCAATGTATGGCAAAAAACCACTACAATATTGTAAAATAATTAGCCTCCAATTAAAATTAATTAAAAATATTATAGGAAAGACTTATAAAGAGCTAGTGAGGAAGTATACACCAACGTCCATACATGGGTCTGAGATATTTGGGAAGAGTGACAAATGCATGTAAAACCTTGAAAAAATTACCTCCTAATATCTATCCTCTGACAATGTGTTCACCTAAAAAATTATTTTTGATCCTAATAGGTAGATGAGGTTTGTGCTAATTCTGGCCAAAGTGATTAAGCCAGAATTATTTTCTAGAATTTCTTCCAAGTTTCCTTTAAAAGAGTCAGTAAGGTTTTTTGTTTGTTTCTTTCTTTCACCTTTTAAGAAGTCTTTCTTTGGCCTACGACTAGGAACTGAAGCCTGGAGTTTCACCGGCAGCATTCTGGGAATGGAAAGTGACTATAGGAATGGAAGGCATGAAGTGGATCCAAACAGACAGAGTTGCCACTTACCAGACGGTCACCATCCTACACTGAACTGTACAACCTCCTTTTGCATAACAGAGAAAGATACTCTCTCCCATTTCCTACCCCTGTTAAATATCAGACATGTTCAGTAGTAAGGGAAAGAACTCAACACTTTGCCTAATGTTTGAGTCCTAGTATATTAAGAAAAAGCTAACAAAATCTCTAATAGGCAGGGGTGCCCCAAGCGATATGAGTTCATTAATAACCAGACAGTAGGGAATTTGCCTTCCAAGCCTGTGAATACTGATCAAGTTTCTTAAGGGTCGGTATTAAAAAATATAACTCTCACTACAAATGTTGAAACTGAGGTCCTAAGAGGAGAAACGACATTTCCAAGTTCAACTGATACTAATACAGTATCCAGATTTGGGAGCTTCATTTCTGTGTTCTCCCCACCATATCATGCTGTCCTTAAAAGACATGAAATACTCACTCACTACGAGTATCTATTTTTGTCTATTTTCCTAAACCGTGGAATCTCAGTGATTGCATTCACTTGAAAACTATGGCAGAAAATGTAAATTTACTTGAGTCAGTCTATTCTTAATGCATTCAGAGATTACAAGTGAGCTTTTTTTCTTAGAGTATCCTGAAAAGAATTCCAACCTTATTTAGCAAATAGGAACTAGAAAGAACATGAAGGCAGGCCATGGCAGAAACCCCATTTTTTTAATCTTCAAGTTGAATCCCTCATCTCCCCACATTCCTAACACTGGGGGTTGAGTCTGTACTTGACAAATGGATGCCTGGTAAAGAGACCCCCCATCATCACCCAAATCCAGTTAGAAAAGGAATGCACCCTCGAGAACGGGGCCTGGTGAAAAGGGCTTAGAGACAGTCTGGGCTGAAGCAGGGTCCTTCTGATTCCATTTATCAGTGGTGTGGTGGTGTCTTTTGAAGTGGCTTCCTTCAGTCTTGGCAGGAGCTCAGAGAGCCACCAGCGTAGGAGGAAATGCCACCCACAGCCTCCATGAGGCTCCTCAAGGAGGGGGCACAGCTGGAGCCAGGCCTTGCTGAGACCAGGCTGTGCCAGGGAAGAAAAGGAGAGAAACATGCTGACTCATGCCTTTGGCCACCTCCAAATCATTAGGAATTTCCTGAACCAGAGACTGCACATACACTTATTTTTTTCTGGGATAAGAGAAATCAGGAGGCCTTTTTCTAAATAGAAGGGAAAAAAGAATTTGCTACCGTGAAAGTGTTCAGTTCAGGTCAGTTCAGTCACTCAGTTGTGTCTGACTCTTTGCGACCCCATGAATCGCAGCACGCCAGGCCTCCCTGTCCATCACCAACTCCCGGAGTTCACTCAGACTCACGTCCATCGAGTCAGTGATGCCATCCAGCCATCTCATCCTCTGTGGTCCCCTTCTCCTCCTGCCCCCAATCCCTCCCAGCATCAGAGTCTTTTCCAATGAGTCAACTCTTCGCATGAGGTGGCCAAAGTACTGGAGTTTCAGCTTTAGCATCATTCCTTCCAAAGAATTCCCAGGGCTGATCTCCTTCATAATGGACTGGTTGGATCTCCTTGCAGTCCAAGGGACTTTAAAGAGTCTTTTCCAACATCACAGTTGAAAAGCATCAATTCTTCAGCACTCAGCTTTCTTCACAGTCCAACTCTCACATACATACATGACCACTGGAAAAACCATAGCCTTGACTAGACAGACCTTTGTTGGCAAAGTAATGTCTCTGCTCTTTAAGTGAAAGTGTTAGGGACATCATATACACAAATATTTTTCAATAGCCCCTACAGATCCACTTTCCAGCCTTCTCTTCTCTACTGTGTTACCTAGGAGGTTGACATCATATATACTGTATCAGTGGGCTCTGTTGCCATCAAGCTACAGATGACTTTGGCCAGTTGGAGACACCAGTAAAGAGATCAGTAGGGCTGGAAAGAAGTTTGGTCAAACTACTTAATACTGCAGTCTTCTTTGTATTAGATCCCATAGGTTGGTTGAGCCCCTTTTCCAGTAGTTAGGCCCTATCAAGCAAAATTCATGGAGCAAATGAATTCATGGTCCATCTTCTCTATTATCTGTTGACGTCTTAGTAAGACTGTCAATTGAGGGGCATATGATGGGCACATGATCTAAACTAGGCCAATGAATTTTTTTTTTTTTCTCTTGGGAAGCCTGGTGATAGAGATGGAGAAAGAGTTGGAACTGAATGATGCCTGTGTTTGAGCCTCCTCACTACCACCAAAAAAAAAAAAAAAGTCCATTGGTTCCTTAGATTCCAAGAGCTACACACTGGTTTTCTATTCTTTTTATTTATTTATTTTTTAAAGTCCTGGTTATTCAGTGTTTCCTTAAGTTTTTTGATCCATCTACATTCAATTGAAAAGAAAGCTATAACTGAAGAAATTAAAGCTCAGAGCATTGTAGCAACACATCCAAAGTCACACAGCTAGTAATTAGAAATCATGGGATTCAAATTTAAGTTTGTTTCTAATATAAAACACTGCTTACAGGAAGGCAAGATTTAGGAGTTCAAGACCTATGTACACAAAGACTTGAAAAAATGAATCTTGCTAGTAAAAACTGAGTAAGCTCATGGAAAATGTCTGCCCAGTGCCCAGATAGAGAAGTAAACAAAATAAAGAGCAATTTAGAAAGTTTCCAGGACCAATAGAATTCTATTTGATATAGTGTATGCCCTCCTCAAGAAAAACTATCAGTGCATGAGTCTATGGTCATTTTCAGAGGACAGTTCTTTCTCATACAGGGCTCTTTCTTATATTTTTCACTGCTTGCTCTCTCTTCTGAGAGTAACTGGATAAAGAAGCATGTATTTATATATTACTGACAATGGGTTTTATAGTGTATGGTATCTGATATAGATTGAATGTGGTCCCCCAAAATTTATGTGATGGAATTAGGAGGTGGGGCCTTTGGCTCTGCCCTCATAAATGGGATTAGGAGCTTACACAAAATGACCCAGAGAACAACTTTGCCCCTTTCATTATGCTATGCTATGCTAAGTCACTTCAGTCATGTCCAACTCTGTGTGACCCCATAGATGGCAGCCCACCAGGCTTCCCCGTCCCTGGGATTCTCCAGGCAAGAACACTGGAGTGGGTTGCCATTTCCTTCTCCAATGCATGAAAGTGAAAAGAGAAAGTGAAGTCGCTCAGTTGTGTCCGACTCTTAGCGACCCCAAGGACTGCAGCCTACCAGGCTCCTCCGTCCATGGGATTTTCCAGGCGAGAGTACTGGAGTGGGGTGCCATTGCCTTCTCCACCTTTCACTATATGAGTACACAAATGAGAAGGTACTGTCTATGAACAAGAAATGGGCCTTCACAAGACAACAAATCTGCCAGCACATTGATCTTGGACTTCCCAACCTTCAGAATGTCAAGAAATAAATTTCTGTTGCCCGTTAAGCTATCCAGTTTATAGTGTTTTATTATAGCGGCTGAACAGACTAAGGCAATATCTCTTAATTCTTACCATTATCCTGTACAGAAGTTATTTTTGTCCTACTTTTCAGGAAATAAAGGCACCATTGCCCAAAGTCATATCATTGCAAAAGAGAGAGCAGAACCTTAGAGTTTGGACCATGTTTTAAAGAGCACTTCTCAGCAAGGATGCTATCTCACAGGCATCCCTGAAACAACCGCAAAACTACTACCCTGATTGAGAACCTCAAAATTACACAGGCCTATGAACATATATTTCTATCCCATTTTTCTTCTTAAAGCTCTACTTTATTCTTTTTCTTTTCCCCTACATGCAACAACATCTTTGTTACTGTTTTTAAGATGTGATAGATGGGTATATCTAGCAGAGGATTGGATGTAACATCCTAAATAAGGAAAGTGTTAGTTGCTCGGTTGTATTCAACTCTTTGTGACCCCACCAGGCTCCTTTATCTGTGGAATTCTCCAAGCAAGAGTACTGGAGTGGGTTGCCATGCCCTTCAGGGGATCTTCCTGACCCAGGGATTGAACCCTGGTCTCCAGCATTACAGGTAGATTCTTTACCATTTAAGCCACCAGGGAAGCCCCATCTATTAGCAGCCTCGCATAATGTAAAAGCCCAGTCATTAAATATTTGAGTATATAATATGTTTCTGATAGTGTCCTAGTCATTGTGAATAAACTGTTACATTCTGGCTTTTATTTAAAAAAATCACATTTAAGCAAGTGAAAAACTTTTTTAAAATGTATGCAAATATGCTATATACAATATCTGTAAGATAACTTTGACTTTAAAAATTAACTGATGGATTTTCAACAAATGGTGCTGGGACAACTGGATGTCCTCATGCAAAGACTAAAGCGGAACCTCACCCTCACGCCATATAGAGTAATTAACTTAATGGATAATAGACCTAACTCGATAAAGCTGAAAATATAAAACTTATAGAAGAAAACACAGGAGGTAATCTTCATGACTTTAGGTGATGGTTTCCTACATATGGGCTTCCCAGGTAGCTCAGACTGTAAAAAATCCACCTGCAATGCAAGAGACCTGGGTTTAATCCCTGGGTTGGTAAGGTGCCCTGGAGAAGAGAATGGCAACCCACTCCAGTATTCTTACATGTATCACCAAAAGCACTAGCAATGAAGAAATATTGATTAATTAGACCTCATCAAAAGTAAAATCTTTTGTGCTTCAAATAATGCATCAAGAAAGTGAAAAGGTAACCCACCAAATGGAGGAAAATACTTGCAAATCACATGCCTGATGAAAGACTTGTATTCAGAAGATATAAAGAGATCTCATATTTTAGGTCATTTTTTAAATTTGTGTTTTCTTCTCTCTGAGAGCAATTTTTAAAATGGGTAAAGAATTTGAATAGACCTTACTTCAAAGAAGACATGCATATGACCAGTAAACACACATGAAAAGGTGGTCAATATTAATCACTAGAAATACGTAAATCCTAACCATAATGAAATACCACTTCTTTCCCACCAGCATGGCTAAAAAAAAAAAAACAAAACAAAACAAAAAACAGACAACAAGTGTTGGCAAAGATTTGGTACTTTGCTGGTGGAACTGTAAGATGGTGCAGCCACTGAGGGAAACAGTTTGGCAGTTCCACTCTTAGGCATACACTACGAAATGAAAACATATGTCTACAGAAAAAGAATATCCATAGCAGCATTATTCACATTAAGAGTTTGGGATTGACATGTATATGCTACTCTACTTAAAACGGATAAGCAATAAGGAACTGCCGTATAGCACTCAACATTATGTAAACAACCTAAATGGCAAAGGAAGTTGAAAAAGAATGGGTATATGTATATGTATAACTGAATCACTTTGCTGTTCACCTGAAACTAACACAACATTGTTAATCAATTATACTCTAATAGAAAATGTAGAGGCGGTCCTAAGATGGCAGAGGAATGGGACAGGGAGGCCACTTTCTCCCCCACAAATTCATCAAAAGAACATTTAAATGCTGAGTAAATTCCACAAAACAACTTCTGAATGCCAGCAGAGGAACATCAGGCACCCAGAAAAGCAGCCCATTGTCTTCGAAAAGAGGTAGGAAAAAATATGAAAGACAAAAAAAGAGACAAAAGAGGTAGGGACGGATCTCTATCCCGGGAAGGGAGTCTTAAAAAGAGAGAAGTTTCCAAACACCAGGAAACACTCTCACTGCCGAGTCTATGGCGAGCCTTGGAAGCACAGAGGGCAACATAACAGGGAGGAAAAATAAATAAATAATTAAAACCCACAGATTAGGAGCCCAGTGGTAACTCCCCCAGCGGAGAGGCAGTTCAGACGTCTGCATCCGCCACTAGCAAGTGGGGGCTGGGCAGGGAGGCGAAGGCTGCATTGCTTAGAGTAAGGATCGGGCCTGAATGCCCCGAGGGTAATCAGAGCGAATTAATTTGGGCTAGCAAACCAGACTGTGGGATAGCTACCATGCGAAAAGCCCTAAGACACCACCAGGACCATGCACAGAACAAAGGACTGAACAGTTAGCCGGCTGCAGACCATCCCCCTCCGGTGACAGGCAGCAAGAGCTGGAAAGGGGCAATCGCAGCCCCAGAGAGACATTATCTATCAAACTGCAAGCAGGCTTCTTTGCTAACTAAGATTTCTTGGGGTTCTAGACAGTCATCATCTGCCTGAGAAGGTGCACGGGCTGTACACCCAGAAAACCGAACGGCAGGGACAGGACAGGCAATAAATCGCAGTGACCGCGCTCGCCAAACACCTCATCAGCTGAGCTGCTCGGACCTGGGAAGGGCACAAAACGCAGGCCCAACGGAGTCTGCGCCATGCCTGAACCTGAGCAGCTTAGACCTGGGAGGTGAATGCAGCCTAGGGCCGGCCTTGGATGGTACCCGGCGGAGCAACCTAGAGCCTGAGCTGTGTGGGCAGGGAGGGCACATGTGCCGTGAGCAAGGGCAGGCCCAATGTGGCTGAGACACTGCGAGCACACGCCAGTGTTATTTGTTTACAATGTCCCTCCCTCCCCACAGCGTGACTGAACAAGTGAGCCTAAAAAAGTGTCCACCACCGCCTCGCCTTGTGTCAGGGCGGAAATCAGACACTGAAGAGACCAGCAAACAGAAGCTAAAACAGAGGGAACTGCCTTGGAAGTGACAGGTGCAATAGACTAAAACCCTGTAGTTAGTACCGACTACATAGAAAGGGGCCTATGGATCTTGAGGAATATAAGACGGACCAAGGAACTATCCAAAAATGAACTGACCCCACACTGCCCACAACACCAGAGAAAGTCCTAGATATACTTTTACTATTTTTACGATCATTCTTTTTTTTTTTCTTTTAACTTTTTTTAATTTTTAAGTCCTCTATTACTCCTTTAATTTTCATTTTTGTAACCTACTATTACCTTTCAAAAAAAAAAGACCCTATTTTTTAAAGCAAACTTCATATATATATATATATTAATAATTTTTGTGATTTTGTTTTTTCTTCTTCTTCTTTTCTTTAATATTGTATTTTGAAAATCCAACCTCTACTCTAGATTTTTAATCTTTGCTTTTTGGTATTTGTTATCAATTTTGCACCTTTAAAAACCCAATCTTCAGTACCCATTTTTACTTGGGAGTGAGATTACTGGCTTGACTGCTCTCTCATCCTTTGGACTCTCCTTTTTCTCGACCAGGTTGCCTCTGTCTCCTCCCTCCCCCTTCTCTTCTCTACCCAACTCTGTGAATCTCTGTGTGTTCCAGACAGTTGGAGAACACTTAGGAAACTGATTACTGGTTGGATCTGTCTATCGCCTTTTCATTCCCCCCTTTTATCCTCCTGGCCACCTCTGTCTCCTTCCTTCCTCTTCCCTTCTCTGTATAACTCCGTGAACATCTCTGAGCAGTCCAGACTGTGGAGCACACATAAGGAAGTGATTACTCGCTAGCTTGCTCTCTCCTCTTTTGATTCCACCTCATCTCATTCGGGTCACCTCTAACTCCCTCCTCCCTCTTCTCTTCTCAATGTAACTCTGTGAACCTCTCTGGGTGTCCCTCACTGTGGAGAAACTTTTCATCTTTAACCTAGCTGTTTTATCAATGGTGCTGTATAGAAGGAGAAGTCTTGAGACTACTGTGAAAATAAGACTGGAAACCAGAAGCAGGAGGCTTAAGTCTAAATCCTGAGAACATCAGAGAACTTCTGACTCCAGGGAACATTAACCAATAGGAGCTCATCAAATGCCTCCATATCTACACTGAAACAAAACACCACCCAAGGGCCAACAAATTTCAGAGCAAGACATACCACGCAAATTCTCCAGCAACAGAGGAACACAGCCCTGAGCTTCAATATACAGGCTGCCCAAATTTACTCCAAAACCATTGACATCTCATAACTCATTACTGGACACTTCATTGCACTCCAGAGAGAAGAAATCCAGCTCCACCCACCAGAACACCAACACAAGCTTCCCTAACCAAGAAACCTTGACAAGCCACCGATACAACCCCACCCAAAGTGAGGAAACTCCACAATAAAGAGAACTCCACAAACTGTCAGAATACAGAAAGGCCACCCCAAATGCAGCAATATAAACAAGATGAAGAGACAGAGGAATACCCAGCAGGTAAAGGAACAGGATAAATGCCCACCAAACCAAACAAAAGAGGAAGAGATAGGGAATCTACCTGATAAAGAATTCCAAATAATGATAGTGAAAATGATCCAAAATCTTGAAATAAAAATGGAATCACATATAAATAGCCCGGAGACAAGGATTGAGAAGATGCAAGAAAGGTTTAATAAGGACCTAGAAGACATAAAAAAGAGTCAATATATAATGAATAATGCAATATATAAGATCAAAAACACTCTGGAGGCAACAAATAGTAGAATAACGGAGGCAGAAGATAGGATTAGTGAATTAGAAGATAGAATGGTAGAAATAAACGAATCAGAGAGAAAAAAAGAAAAACAAATTAAAAGAAATGACAATCTCAGAGACCTCCAGGACAATATGAAACGCTCCAACATTTGAATCATAGGAGTCCCAGAAGAAGACGACAAAAAGAAAGACCATGAGAAAATACTTGAGGAGATAATAGTTGAAAACTTCCCTAAAATGGGGAAGGAAATAGTCACCCAAGTCCAAGAAACCCATAGAGTCCCAAACAGGATAAACCCAAGGCGAAACACCCCAAGACACGTATTAATCAAATTAACAAAGGTCAAACACAAAGAACAAATATTAAAAGCAGCAAGGGAAAAACAACAAATAATACACAAGGGGATTCCCATAAGGATAACAGCTGATCTTTCAATAAAAAAATCTTCAGGCCAGGAGGGAATGGCAAGACATACTTAAAGTGATGAAAGAAAATCACCTACAGCCCAGATTACTGTACCCAGCAAGGATCTCATTCAAATATGAAGGAGAAATCAAAAGCTTTACAGACAAGCAGAAGCTGAGAGAATTCAGCACCACCAAACCAGCTCTCCAACAAATGCTAAAGGATATTCTCTAGACAGGAAACACAAAAAGGGTGTATAAACTCGAACCCAAAACAATAAAGTAAATGGCAACGGGATCATACTTATCAATAATTACCTTAAACGTAAATGGGTTGAATGCCCCAACCAAAAGACAAGGACTGGCTGAATGGATACAAAAACAAGACCCATATATATGTTGTCTACAAGAGACCCACCTCAAAACAAGGGACACATACAGACTGAAAGTGAAGGGCTGGAAAAAGATATTCCATGCAAATAGAGACCAAAAGAAAGCAGGAGTAGCAATACTCATATCAGATAAAATAGACTTTAAAACAAAGGCTGTGAAAAGATACAAAGAAGGACACTACATAATGACCAAAGGATCAATCCAAGAAGAAGATATAACAATTATAAATATATATGCACCCAACATAGGAGCACCGCAATATGTAAGACAAATGCTAACAAGTATGAAAAGGGAAATTAACAATAACACAATAATAGTGGGAGACTTTAATACCGCACTCATACCTATGGATAGATCAACTAAACAGAAAATTAACAAAGAAACACAAACTTTAAATGATACAATAGACCAGTTAGACCTAATTGATATTTATACGACATTTCACCCCAAAACAATGAATTTCACCTTTTTCTCAAGCACACACGGAACCTTCTCCAGGATAGATCACATCCTGGGCTGTAAATCTCGCCTTGGTAAATTCAAAAAAATTGAAATCATTCCAAACATCTTTTATACCATAATGTAGTAAGATTAGATCTCAATTACAGGAGAAAAACTATTAAAAATTCCAATATATGGAGGCTGAACAACACACTTCTGAATAACCAACAAATCACAGAAGAAATCAAAAAAGAAATCAAAATATGCATAGAAACGAATGAAAATGAAAACACAACAACCCAAAACCTGTGGGACACTGTAAGAGCAGTGCTAAGGGGAAAGTTCATAGCAATACAGGCATACCTCAAGAAACAAGAAAAAAGTCAAATAAATAACCTAACTCTACACCTAAAGCAACTAGAAAAGTAAGAAATGAAGAACCAAGGGGTTAGTAGAAGGAAAGAAATCTTAAAAATTAGGGCAGAAATAAATGCAAAAGAAACAAAAGAGACCATAACAAAAGTCAACAAAGCCAAAAGCTGGCTCTTTGAAAGGATAAATAAAATTGATAAACCATTAGCCAGACTCATCAAGAAACAAAGGGAGAAAAATCAAATCAATAAAATTAGAAACGAAAATGGAGAGATCATAACAGACAACACAGAAATACAAAGGATCATAAGAGACTACTATCAACAATTATATGCCAATAAAATGGGCAACGTGGAAGAAATGGACAAATTCTTAGAAAAGTACAACTTTCCAAAACTGGACCAGGAAGAAATAGAAAATCTTAACAGACCCATCACAAGCACAGAAATTGAAACTGTAATCAGAAATCTTCCAGCAAACAAAAGCCCAGGTCCAGATGGCTTCACAGCTGAATTCTACCAAAAATTTAGAGAAGAGCTAACACCTATCCTACTCAAACTCTTCCAGAAAATTGCAGAGGAAGGTAAACTTCCAAACTCATTCTATGAGGCCACCATCACCCTAATACCAAAACCTGACAAAGATGCCACAAAAGAAGAAAACTACAGGCCAATATTACTGATGAACATAGATGAAAAAATCCTTAACAAAATTCTAGCAATCAGAATCCAACAACACTTTAAGAAGATCATACACCATGACCAAGTGGCCTTTATCCCAGGGATGCAAGGATTCTTCAATATCTGCAAATCAATCAATGTAATACACCACATTAACAAATTGAAAAATAAAAGCCATATGATTATCTCAATAGATGCAGAGAAAGCCTTTGACAAAATTCAACATCCACTTATGATAAAAAACTCTTCAGAAAGCAGGAATAGAAGGAACATACCTCAACATAATAAAAGCTATATATGACAAACCCACAGCAAACATTATCCTCAATGGTGAAAAATAGAAAGCATTTCCCCTAAAATCAGGAACAAGACAAGGGTACCCACTTTCACCACTACTATTCAACATAGTTCTGGAAGTTTTGGCCACAGCAATCAGAGCACAAAAAGAAATAAAAAGAATCCAATTTGGAAAAGAAGAAGTAAAACTCTCACTGTTTGCAGATGACATGATCCTCTACATAGAAAACCCTAAAGACTCCATCAGAAAATTACTAGAGCTAATCAGTGAATATTGGAGAAGGCAATGGCACACCACTCCAGTACTCTTGCCTGGAAAATCCCATGGGCAGAGGAGCCTGGTAGGCTGCAGTCCATGGGGTCGCAAAGAGTCGGACACGACTGAGCAACTTCACTTTCACTTTCATTTTCATGCATTAGAGAAGGAAATGGCAACCCACTCCAGTGTTCTTGCCTGGAGAATCCCAGGGATGGCGGAGCCTGGTGGGCTGCTGTCTATGGGGTCACACAGAGTTGGACATGACTGAAGCGACTTAGCATCAGCAGCAGTAGCAATCAATGAATATAGTAAAATTTCAGGATATAAAATCAACACACAGAAATCCCTTACATTCCTATACACTAATAATGAGAAAATAGAAAGAGAAATTAAGGAAACAATTCCATTCACCATCACAATGAAAAGAATAAAATACTTAGGAATATATCTACCTAAGGAAACTAAAGACATATATATAGAAAACTATAAAACACTGGTGAAAGAAATCAAAGAGGACACTAATAGATGGAGAAATATACCATGTTCATGGATCAGAAGAATCAGTATAGTGAAAATGAGTATACTACCCAAAGCAATCTATAGATTCAATGCAATCCTTATCAATCTACCAACAGTATTTTTCACAGAGCTAGACCAAATAATTTCACAATTTGTATGGAAATACAAAAAAACTCAAATAGCCAAAGCAATCTTGAGAAAGAATGGAACTAGAGGAATCAACCTACCTGACTTCAGGCTCTACTACAAAGCCACAGTCATCAAGACAGTATGGTACTGGCACAAAGACAGAAATATAGATCAATGGAACAAAATAGAAAGCCCAGGGATAAATCCATGCACCTATGGACACTTTATCTTTGACAAAGGAGGCAAGAATATACAATGGAGAAAAGACAATCTCTTTAACAAGTGGTGCTGGGAAAACTGGTCAACCACTTGTAAAAGAATGAAACTAGAACACTTTCTAACACCATACACAAAAATAAACTCAAAATGGATTAAAGATCTAAATGTAAGACCAGAAACTATAAAACTCTTAGAGGAGAACATAGGCAAAACACTCTCCGACATAAATCACAGCAGGATCCTCTATGACCCACCTTCCAGAATATCAGAAATAAAAGCAAAAATAAACAAATGGGACCTAATTAAATTTAAAAGCTTCTGCACAACAAAGAAAACTTTAAGCAAGGTGAAAAGACAGCCTTCAGAATGGGAGAAAATAATAGCAAATGAAGCAACTGACAAACAACTAATCTCAAAAATATACAAGCAATTCCTGCAGCTCAATTCCAGAAAAATAAATGACCCAATCAAAAAATGGGCCAAAGAACTAAATAGACATTTCTCCAAAGAAGACATACAGATGGCTAACAAACACATGAAAAGATGCTCAACATCACTCACTATCAGAGAAATGCAAATCAAAACCACAATGAGGTACCATCTCGTGCCAGTCAGAATGGCTGCGATCCAAAAGTCTACAAGCAATAAATGCTGGAGAGGGTGTGGAGAAAAAGGAACCCTCTTACACTGTTGGTGGGAATGCAAACTAGTACAGCCACAATGGAGAACAGTGTGGAGATTCCTTAAAAAAACTGGAAATAGAACTGCCTTATGACCCAGCAAACCTACTGCTGGGAATACACACCGAGGAAACCAGAATTGAAAGAGACACATGTACCCCAATGTTCATCACAGCACTATTTATAATAGCCAGGACACGAAAGCAACCTAGATGTTCATCAGCAAATGAATGGATAAGAAAGCTGTGGTACATATACACAATGAAATATTACTCAGCCATTAAAAAGAATACATTTGAATCAGTTCTAATGAGGTGGATGAAACTGGAGCCGATTATACAGAGTGAAGTAAGCCAGAAAGAAAAACACCAATACAGTATATAACGCATATATATGGAACTTAGAAAGATGGTAATGATAACCCTGTATGTGAGACAGCAAAAAAGACACAGATGTATAGAACAGTCTTTTGGACTCTGTGGGAGAGGGAGAGGGTGGGATGATTTGGGAGAATGGCATTGAAACATGTATAATATCACATAAGAAATGAATTACCAGTCCAGATTCTATGCAGGATACAGAATGCTTGGGTCTGGTGTGCTGGGATGATCCAGAGGGATGGTATGGGGAGGGAGGTGGGAGGGGGATTCAGGATTGGGAACACTTGTACACCCGTGGCAGATTCATGTTGATGTATGGAAAAACCAACAAAATATTGTAAAGTTACTAGCCTCCAATTAAAATAAATAAATTAAAAAAAGAAAGAAAATGTAAAGTGGAAAAAAAAAAAACAGGTAGCCAGCATAACCATCAATAGATGAATCTATGAACAAATTAGGGTACTTCCCTACAACAGAATATTATTAAGCCATAAAAAAATAAATTACTGGTACAGGTTACAATGTGGATGAAGCTTGAACACATGCTAAGTGGAAGAAATTCTTCGCAAAAGACCACATACATATGATGCCATTTATATGCCATGCCCAGAATAGCCAATTCCATAGAAACAGACAGTAGATTAATAATTACTAGAGGCTTGGGGGAAAAGGAAATAGGGAGTGATTACTAATGGGTGTGGGCCTTCTTTCAGGAGTGATGAAGTTTAAATAAGTAGAGTTGATGATTGCAACCAAATATATCAGATATATATATATATATATATATATATGATGAATATACCAAATATATCTGAATATACCAAAAAGCACTAAAATGTACATTTTAAATGGGTACATTTTATGGAAGGTAAAATATACCTCAATGAAGTTGTTATTTAAAACAAAAACTGGTGGGGCATCCAATTGCTCAGTCCCCATCATCGTATTAAATGATAGATGCGTGTGAACATTTTAGTAATAAAAAGGGTTTGCATTATAATTGTGCATGTATATGTGTGTGTGTGTGCACTTTGAAAATTTGAAGCAAAAAAAGGCCTAGAATGCATAGTATAATAGTTCTGGGGTGCTCTGGAGTCAGATCACTTGGGTTCAGATTATAACACCACACTTTCAAACTATAGAACCTCAGACAATGTTACTAACCTCTCCAAGTTCCAGATTACTTATTAGTAAGTAGGAAAGAATACTGCTTATTTTCTGTATGTGCATGAGCATTGCACTCAATTAAGCAATGTTTGCAGTAGCTCAATTTATGTTAACAGTTATAATTTTCATGGTTATTATTACTTTTTCAATAGGCTCTAGACTTAATCTGAACCACCATGGAGTGGTGATCAAGACAAAGGGCCTCTCTCCCTTTCTGTTGACGTCAGTAGATGGCTGTCCCCTGCTGCTCATGTTTCTGTCCCTATTTCAACTTCTAGAACTAGCTCCAATCCCCACTATGCACCCCACAGGTCACTGACGATAGTTTTGCTTTGGGGATGAACCCATGTAGGTGGAGGAGGGCTGGGGGCAGCTGAGCCCCACTTCCATCCTCTCTGTCTCCCCACTTTCTCCTGTGCCCAGAGACGGGAATCATCAGCAAAAGGATTTATCCTTCATGTGACCTTCCAGGGGACTTCTGGAACCATCCTTTTGGTATATCTCTGAACTACACGTGATGCATGCAATGGTTTAGTTAAAATAGTTCTGTCCTACTTTGGAAAGAGCAAAGTCAAAGTGATAAGGAGGGAACTGTAGTGGTGAGAAGGCAGAATCATCCTTGAAGCTCTTGGAAGAAAAGAAACACAGACTGTAGACAAGCAAGTACCAAAGGTATTCCGGGAATGAACACTCCACCCACCACCAATGCTTCATGTCCAGGCCCCTGACTCACCATGCCTGCTCCTCCTCACCCCTCCCAACTTTGGAGCCAGTGACCACTACTCAGACTGAGGGGCCCAGACAACCCTATTCTCCCTCAGCTTGGGAGGCTATAGAGGAGGGGAAGTCAAGGAGCACACTTCCTATCTCAAGTCTAAACTCCAAAAAGTGCAAGTGTTAGTAGTTCAGTTGTGTTCAAGTCTTTGCAACTCCATGGACTCTATAGCCTGTCAAGCTCCTCTGTCCATGGAATTCTCCAGGCAAGAATACTCACAGTTCCTTGAGTACTTGCCCTGAGACAGGCCTAGAATAAATAAGTTACTGGGGAACCTAAATTAAGGAAAGGAGATGAAGGGACAAATGTCTGTACAAGGGAGCCCTGTAGCTAGACAAGGGGTAAAAAAGCTGCCTGTGAAAATCAGGGGTGGCTTCCCAGAGGAAACAGCAGTGGAGCTGCGAGGAGATTCCCACTGAGATGTAATGCCCCTTTATGGCCTCCCATATGTTATTTTATAGTATTTTATATGAATAAGCTAATCTATTTTGTATGAATGTGAAATGTTAGTTGCTCAGTCATGTCTGACTCTTTGTGATCCCATGTACTGTAACCCACCAGGGTCCTCTGTCTATAGGATTCGCCATGCAAGAATACTGGAGTGGGTTGCCATTCCCTTTTCCAGGGGATCTTCCGGAGCCAGGGGTCAAACCTGGGTCTCCCGCATTGCAGACAGATTCTTTACTGTCTGAGCCACGAGGGAGGCCCATTTTATGTGCATATGCTAATATAACCTAGATAGCTTGAGCCCACTTCAGCTCACATCCAAAATCAGTCTTTTTCAAACTCACATAAATACTTAGCTCTGTGGGGCTCGCCTGGAGGTATTTGACGGGGCTGTAAGAACCTTGGCAGGAATAATACATGACTGAGGAGGAGGGATTGGATTTACACACTGTCTTAGTAAGAGCACAGCCTCTTAGCAGATCATTGACCATCAGCATCCATCTGGCTGAACACCTTACCTGCCTCCTAAGAAATCTGTATGCAGGTCAGGAAGCAACAGTTAGAACCAGACATGGAACAGTAGACTTGTTCCAAATTGGGAAAGGAGTACATCAAGGCTGTAAATTGTCACCCTGCTTATTTAACTTATATGCAGAGTACATCAGGTGAAATGCTGGGCTGAATGAAGCACAAGCTTGAATCATGATTGCAGGGAGAAATATCAATAACCTCAAATATACAGATGACACCCCCTTATGGCAGAAAGTGAAGAGGAACTGAAGAGCCTCTTGATGACAGTGAAAGAGGAGAGTGAAAAAGCTGGCTTAAAACTCAACATTCAGAAAACTAAGATCATGGCATCTGGTCCTATCACTTCATGGCAAATAGATGGGGAAATAATGCGAGACTTTATTTTCTTGGGCACCAAAATCACTGCAGATGGTGACTACAGCTTTGAAATTAAAGACACTTGCTCCTTGCTCCTTACCAACCTAGACAGCATATTAAAAAGCAGAGATATTACTTTGCTGACAAAGGTCTGTCTAGTCAAAGCTACAATTTTCTAGTAGTCATGTATAGATGTGAGAGTTAGACCATAAAGAAAGGTGAGCGCTGAATGATTGATACTTTTGAACTGTGGTGTTGGAGAAGACTCTTGAGAGTCCCTTGGACTGCAAGGAGATCCAAGCAGTCCATTCTAAAGCAAATCAGTCCTGAATATTCATTGGAAGGAATGATGCTAAAGCTGAAGTTCCAATACTTTGGCACCTGTTGTGAAGAACTGACTCATTGGAAAAGACCTGATTCTGGGAAAATTGAAGATGGGAGGAGAAGGGGACGACAGAGGATGATATGGTTGGATGGCATCACCAACTCAGTGGACATGAGTTTGAGTAAGCTCCGTGAGCTGGCAATGGACAGGGAAGCCTGTTGTGCTGCAGTCTAATGGGGTAACAAAGAGATGTATATGACTGAGCAACTGAACTGATACTATCTGGCAGATGTCATAGGTAAGGCTCATCTTTACATTGGCAAACATGTCCTGAACACTTCTATGTCGCATATTGGAAATAGTATGTTGAATGTCCTCCACTGCCCCCTTCATCTGTCCTCAACACACAAGCAGTCCAGGCATTAACTTCCAGAGCCATTGCCTTTGTTTGTCAAGTGAGGTCCCCCTGGAGCCTGGGGGTGATCCTCACCCCACCTGTTAGCAAATCTCTCAGCATCTATCATGCACATCTGAGAAACCCCCTGCCAGATAAAGAGGGGATTAAGGCATGTATACTGGAGATAGAGCAAGAGGCTCTTTATTGGAAGATCAGCCAGAGACAGTAATGTGATAAAGAATAAATGTCAGACCATTTTTAAAAAGAGAGAAAATCTACAAGTGGCTTTAGAGAGGTTTTCTGCATTGGGAAAGTTTATGAGCAAGCATTTGGCAAGCAGGTATTGAAGCTTCGTTTTCCTCCCCCTGTTCTTTGTCAGCAGAGCTATTAGTACAAATATAAGAGCTGACATCAGACATACCGACGTTCCAAGCAAAGCCTAGTCCCAAGTTAGAGACCTCGATAAGGAAATAGTGAAGAAACACACCAAGCAGAATGTTAGCCAAAGATGCTGGTACGATGCTGGAAGTGTAACAAGATCAGAGAGTCAGCCCAGCCTCTGGAAATTCAGACCTCACCTTCTACAGCCAAAGAAACCGACTTCAAGCACTCATCATGTGCAAAGCCCATAGATTCACACTTTCATAAAAGAGTCTCTTGTTCAAGTTACATTAACACTTGTATCTACCTTTATATTGACTAAATGATTTCTCAATTTAAAATGAACTGGTTCTTTTCTCTAAGGGTTTCACTGTATGGAATGATGGCCATTTATTGAGAACCAGGAACCTGGCCAGATTCTCTACCTTGTTTATTTAATTTAACCTCACAACAAACCTGAATGTAGGTATTATAATAGAAATCTTTATTACTGATGAGAAAAATCAAGGCTCCAGGGGCCTATGGAAACTGCCCCCAAGCCAGAGAGCTAAGAATTGAAGCCATAATTCAAGTCCATAATTAGAAAAAAAAAAATCCCGGATTTTTTGTACAAAACTTGTTCTTCCTTTTAACATGTTCATAATTACATTTTATATAAACTGGAAAAAAAGTAAAAAGCTTCTATGTTCACCCTGGACCATAAATGAAGAAGATGTTTTCCAGTATTAGCTTCTGTATCTTTTTTTAAATAGCACATTGGATTTTTAGTTAAGAGTATATTTATGTTACAAATATCTAATAGATTCTTCTTAGGAAAGATAGAAAATATGTTATTTAAGAAAGAAAAAGCATAAAGAAAAGGAAGCAGGCACAACAATGTTGGCAATGCCCTCCCCGCTATGTCACACCCATTTTTACTCTGTAAGCGGAATTTTTGGTGAGCACATGGAGACTCTCTGAGGCTTTTGGATACATATCAATGAATCACCCCCTGGAAACATCATGGTAATTTTTCTCCAGTCTTGAGTTTTATCTCAGTGTTCATTTAATTTTCTATTGGATCACAAGGAAGTATGAACTTTATCTGATTATTGTATTCATTTTTTATCATGTATTTACTCAGTTTGTTTTTTGATAGGCTCATTTTTCTTATTGACATATTCACAATATTATTTTTCTGACACATATGTTACTGTGTACCATTTACCACTAAGTAGTATGATATGCAAAAATACTATTTTCAAAATATTTATATTATCAATCTTTTTCTTTACTTTTTCTGACCAATACCAGTGTCTTAAATAGGTCTACTTTTAGCACTTGTTATATTTTTATAATTTCATGATTTTTGCTTAAACAATTGATATATATAAAGCTTATTTTGGTGAGTAATAGGAATCAGAAAGCATTTTTTGAAAAGTGAAAGTGCTCGTCACTCAGACATGTCTGACTTTTTGTGACCCTATGAACTGTAGCCCACCTGGCTCCTCTGTCCACAGGATTTCCCAGGCAAGAATACTAGAGTGGGTAGCCATTTCCTTCTCCAGGGGATCTTCCTAATCCAGGGATCAAACTCAAGTCTCCTGCATTGCAGGTGGATTCTTTACCATCTGAGCCACCAGAGAAGCCTCATACCTTTAGTAAAATGAAAGACAAACAATATTTAATACTTATATTTGTTACAATTTCCCTTAGAAAGAAAAAGAAAAAAATTCCTTTGCTCTAAAATGTGTCCCGGTTGCTTAGAAATTTGTAGGCACTGTTAATATAAGATACATAAAGGAAAACAGAATATGTGGATCTTCCTCATAGGAATGCATACACTGTCAGGGAGGTCATAAAAATATGAAAAAGTGTGTTATGGTAATTATGGCAATTGTGAAATATTAATGAAGGCCATATGCATAGGGCAATTTGGGGGAAGAGTTTGAGAATGAAGTTGAGCCACAGAGAATAAGTAGAATTTGGCAAAATGGAATGGAGGACAAAGGACACAAATGCTGAGAGGAATTACTGGGCAACATCAGGACATGTAACAGCATCAAGGACACCAAGCTGAACAGTGCTGAGTTGAACAGGAGATGAAATTAACTATGGGACGTGTTACAGCTGACAGTGAGCAGTTAATCTGACTTCTTACGTTTACAATCATTTTGCAACAGAATTTGACTATTCTTTAATAGATTAGATTAAGCCAACCATTGATCTAGAGAAAACCAAAAAGAAAATACAATTTGAACCAGTAGCAACAATTCGCATAATTCATCCCTATGTTCCCTTGCCCATTGACATTCCTTCGGAATTTTAGCCACTAGTTATCTTTCTACTCTTTCATTGAACAAATAGTTTCTGTGTCTCCATGAGGTACCAAGCACTTTACAAAGTACTAGGGGTCGAAGGAAGCAGCCTGATTCCTGCTCCACACATGCTCACAGCATAGAGGAGGGAAAAACAACATGATTGAAGAGACTGACTGCTGTCACACAGGAGTGTTAACCGTGAGAGCACAAGAGGAAGCATAAGCTCGTGTATGCTCAGCCGTGTCTGACTCTCTGCGACCCCGTGGACTGTAGCCTGCCAGGCTTCTCTGTCCATGGGATTCTCCAGGCAAGAATACTGGAGTGGGTTGCCATTTCCTTCTCCAGGGATCAAACCTGCATCTCTTGTATCCCTTACACTTGCAGGCAGATTCTGTACCACTAGCACCACCTGGGAAGCCCTGTGAGAGCATGAAGGAGCAAGGAATGCTACCTGGGTCCTTCACAAAAGCTTGACAGTTGATGGCATTGAGCTGATCTCTGAAGGTTGAATGGCAGTCTATCAGTTTGGGAAGGCATGGTTCCTAGGTGAACCTCAAGGGATTGGAGCCCATAGTGTGTGTAAGGTAAGATCATCAGAGAAGCCCCTATTTGATAGCCCTTTTCCCTCTGAGGGTGGGTCTTCACTGAAGGCGTTGCTGCTGCTGCTGCTGCTGCTAAGTCGCTTCAGTCGTGTCCAACTCTGTGTGACCCCATAGACGGCAGCCCACTAGGCTTCCCTGTCCCTGGGATTCTCCAGGCAAGAACACTGGAGTGGGTTGCCATTTCCTTCTCCAATGCATGAAAGTAAAAGGTGAAAGTGAAGTCGCTCAGTCGTATCTGACTCTTAGCCACCCCATGGACTGCAGCCTACCAGGCTCCTCCGTCCATGGGATTTTCCAGGCAAGAGTACTGGAGTGGGGTGCCATTGTCTTCTCCGCACTGAAGGCATTAAGCCTACTTAAATCCCTCTTCTTAATCAACATATGCTGATTGGATGCTCAACCACTGATTGGGTGTGAGAAAAACCATCAGTTGGATATTATGTGGGCATCTATGCAATAAGGAACATAAATCATGATATATGACATTCACAGAACACTCATTATGTGCCAGAAAGCATTCTATCCATTTTTACTTATTTCATCCACACAATCCTTACAACATCTTCTTTTTGCAGCTTTGGAAACTGAGGCCCAGAGCTATCAAAGACATTATCCAAAACTCCTGGACACAAAATAATGACCTTGAGATTCAAACTTAGGTAGCCAGACTCCAGAGCTGTCCTACTGAATATTAAATACCATCCTAACTTGAGTTTCCTGGAATTAGGAAAAGAAAACAAAACTCTGACCTAGAATAACACAACACTGACAATTCATCTCCCAGATTAACCTGGAAGGGAACACAGAAGGTTGAAAATAATCAGAGAAGAGTAAATAGATTTTATGGCTTTTAGGGTAGACACAATGTAGTTCACACTGGGTTATAACATCATTATGTTATTTTTTTCTTGGTTAAACAGGCTATGTGTGCGTAGTCAGGTAAACAATATATGATCCCATCGATTTGGTCCCTTTTTCTCCTCCACTCACTCCAAAATAAGAGTGGGATTTTTGCTTTCTTCATACTAAGATGCAGATTACAATGATATGGTATTTAGCAAGGTCTCTATAATTATGACTTAAGTAAAAATGCATCTTTTAGTTACAACCTCAGAGATTGTTTAAACCTTCTTTACATTATTTAGGTAGAAAAGCAGAGCATGTCCAGTAAGTACGGCAAGGAGACTAGATTAGCCCTCCCAGCTCCCCCTTCAGCCATCTCCCCCCTACCCCAAGCACTAACAATTCAATCAAGAGCAGTAGCTGTCTGTGATGCTCAAACCCTTGTCTAGAGAATATCCAGTCTGACTCCATCTAGATGAGAATAGCATTAGAGTGAACAATCAGAAGTTGAATCAGAATGGTCAGTGGTGGTCTTCCCTTCAGAATGGCCTTAGGATGACTCTCCCAGGTGGGGTAATGAATGACTTAACATCTTCATGATTTCTCATCACCATTTAGAGCTGAATTCTTCAGCAGTGGCTAGTGGACCACAGCCAGCCCTATAATGTGTTTTTGCTTAACTCACTATTTTAAATGAATGAGTGATGAACAAATACTACACTAAAATATTCAGAGATTTCCATAAAAATCTGGTTTTCCGATTTCCTGTGAAGTCAGAAGGCCTGGCAACAACAGCCCACTTTTCTGCATGGTGCCTGTCAACAACTCGCTGTAGTTTACTAGAAGCAACACCACTGAGATGGGACATTCCTTACCCTATGCATGTGGCCTGTTTCACTCAAGGTATCTGTCTGGCCCCAGTCTGGATTTGTTTTTGAATACTGACTTAGAGCATTGGGAAGAATGAAACCTAATTTTCACAGACTACTCTCCTACATATTTGTACGGCTATTTGCTAAGTGATAACTATGTCAGAGCAAATGATTGAACCATGGCTAAATCAGGCAGCAAGCACTGAACAAACATCATATGTGTTTATGTTTCTATTTTGATTGTGTATAGTCTTTTATTTCCAACATAAATCAAAGCCTGTCGGAAGAATTTATCTATCAATGTGATTAATGCAAGAAATTATATGTGAACTACTTAGCTCCCTGGGGTGAAATTCAACTACTCCTGCAATGTGCAAAGAATACTCATGTTTCCTAATATTAATAATCAGAAAAGAAACCCTTGGGTTAAATGATTAACCAAGAAGGTAGTCCCTTAAATAAAGTGTGGTGTCTATGTGCAAAATCTATAAAAATTATACCCAGCAACGGGAAAAGCATCCAGATTTAAGGAAGACCTAATGTAATGAAAGGTTTTCCTGAGATACAAAAAAACAAAAATATAACCTGTTAAATTAAGAAATGGGTATCATGTTGTCAAGCCATTGTTCTTTTAATTAAGTATAATAGACTTTTAGGCAAAATTAACATAACACATTTTTCACATGTTTAGCCACCTGGCAAAATCTTATCTGTCAAAAGCCACATCAAGCAGCTTCTGTGAAGCATTTAAACAAAACTCCATCTCTCCTTTGTAGCTCCCCATGATGATCTCAATCCTCAGTTGCCGTATTTAATTTACTTAAGTATGACTATTAGTTACATGCTAACTTTTCTTTTAAAATTGTGAGCTATTTGGTAACAGAAAAGTAAGTCAACTTCTTTAACGTGGATGAATAAATACATGAATGAATATTAAGTAATCAAGCTTTAAGCAAGCTTTGGGAGGCAACTGTATAGCTATGAAAACAGCACTGAATATATTTGAAATATTTAGAACTAAACTTTGTGTCTGTCACCTACAGCTTTGAGACACTGAACAAGGAATTTTACAGATGGACAGATATATTTCCTAATCTATTTGCCTAATGGGGCTATTGTGAACATCTAACGACATATTGCCTATAAAAGTAACTTGAAATCGTTAAGAGTTTATCAAGTATACGGGGCTCACGGACATGAATTCTATCATTTTCAGAAACCCGTAACAATCATTTGCATTCATCTTCAGCTAAAACTTGCAAATACGGCCAGTAACATTTTTGTTTTTATATTTGTCAGTCGGGGCTCTCTCAACAGAGACATTCCATAGTGTCCATATTGTTTCCATGGGTACCTCTGTGAAAAACCAAGATGGTGGTGCATTTTCAAGTTAGTCAGACTTGACATTCGATTTCTGGTGGGAGCAGGGGATGGAAACAAAGAATTCTGAAGTAAGTGAAAAGAAAATGATTGCAGGTTTCCAATCAAAGAATACAAAACAAATCTAAATTCTTACCATTCATAATGGGAGAGGTGGAGAATACATGTTGGGATGAGCATAATTATGCAGAAATTCTATTTATTCTCAAAAAACCAATGACCATGGAGCCTCAGTACTCTCATGTGTAAATTGGGAATGATGATAAATAGGCTTTCAGGTGTTGGGGATTAAATGAAATAACCTATATAGGGCATCTGGTACAGCATCTGGCACATTCCTTTTGGAGGGAAATGTTCAGCCTCCCTAGGTATGCTGACAAGAGAGAGCTAGATTGGCAGTCTATGGTGTGCCTAGGGGAAGATTTAATGTTGCCTTTCATGTGGCACCCAGCCGCAGCAGTCTTCAAGGGAAGTTATTGCATCTGGCCCCAGAAGCTGAGCTGACATATCTGACAGGGCCCGAAGTGCAGTTCTCCCTGGGGTGTTGTAACCGAGACAAGACAGGGCAGGTGGCAGTAATTGGCATCACATCCACTCAGGGATTGGATATAACATGGATTACCATGGAATTCTCTTTTTAAAAGAGAGGCTCCTATGAATCTTAGCCAGTTCTAAACCCTTTGATAATTATTTCTATCATCAATTACACAGCTGAAGGTTGAAAGGAAAGGCCATATTTTCTTGGGAATAAGCAGATTTACCCTACTGTTCTCGAATAGAACAGTGGTATTAATAGCTAGCAGTTTCCCATCACTATTATACTACTCAGAGCTATACATCAGTGCTTGGACCCAGAGGGTACCACTTCATTTCCTGATACACTTCACCATGTAAATTCTAAAATTCTAAGTTCCCTATACACATCATGCCCTTCCACATTTTCATGCCTTGCTTCTTGTAGATCCTTCTTAAAAAAAAAAAAAATCTGTTCCATTTTCCACTTCTATAACATCAAACATCTTTAGGAGGCAGCAAAGACTAAACCCAGATCCTAGGGCATAAGGCTTGTCCTTTCTAATCCTCAGTTGTGTACAAAATAGGAGCAAAACCCTACCATGTGGGGTCAGAACATGTATGTAACAGCCACACAGAATTTGGCGGAAGTAACTCCAATGTGCTTAGGTCTCTGCAAACCAGCCCTGCCCCTCCACCTTGAAATTAATGGCAGCATATTGCTACATGTTTCAAAGAGAAGATAGATATTAATAGGTGGGGAACTGTGGTGTTGGAGAAGACTCTTGAGAGTCCCTTGGACTGCAAGGAGATCCAACCAGTGCATTCTGAAGGAGATCAGCCCTGGGATTTCTTTGGAAGGAATGATGCTAAAGCTGAAACTCCAGTACTTTGGCCACCTCATGTGAAGAGTTGACTCATTGGAAAAGAGTCTGATGCTGGGAGGGATTGGGGGCAGGAGGAGAAGGGGAGACAGAGGATGAGATGGCTGGATGGCATCACTGACTCGATGGACGTGAGTCTGAGTCAACTCCGGGAGTTGGGATGGACAGGGAGGCCTGGCGTGCTGCGATTCATGGGGTCGCAAAGAGTCAGACACGACTCAGTGACTGAACTGAACTGAACTGAACTGAAATAGATAGACAGACTAATGATAGATTCCAAAAGCAATACTTGAAAATGTGGCATTTGCTGACGGTTTTCTGGGGAATCAAAGGATATGGTTCCCTTACTTAGCAGCATTCACCTTCAACAGGTACTTTTCAGCTCTGTCATCTCATAGCTTAATTATATTCTGAGTGGAGAAAGAAGAGGATATTACATTTATAAACAAAAATATCAAATGAAAAATAACTTTTTAATAGCAATTATTTTTAAAGGTCTGTCTCTATTAGTTAGGGTTCTTTAGAAAAAATATGTGTGTATGTGTGTGTGTGTGTGTATGACTTCCAAGTGGTGCTAGTCAAGAACCTGCCTGCCAATTCACGAGACTTAGGAGATGCAGGTTCACTCCCAGGGTCAGGAAGAGGGAATGGCAACCCACTCCAGTATTCTTGCCTGGAGAATCCCAAGGACTGAGGAGCCTGGTGGGCTACAGTCCATGGAGTTGCAAAGAGTTGGACACAACTGAAGTGACTTAGCACACACACCCATGTGTGTATATAGATTTACTTTAAGGTACTGTTTCATGAGATTTTAGAAACTAAATCCCATGATCTGCCATTTGAAAGATGAGCAAGGCCAGTGATACAGTTCAAAGACCTCAGAACTGATGGTGCAGACTCTAGTCTGGGTCTGAAGTCTTAAGAACTAGGAACATGAAAATAGATTATTTCCAGGATGGTAGTCAGGCAGAGAGTGAATTCAACCTTCTTCCATCTTTTTGTCCTATTCAGGCTCTCTATGAATCAAATAAATAAGTGATAAATGGTTGGATTAATGTGGCCTATCTCTTTGAAGAAGGCCATCTGATAGTCTTAATCCACCAATGCAAATGCTAATCTCGTTAGGAAATACCCTCACAGACACACTCAGAAACGATGTTCAACTTTTATCTGGGTAGCCAAAGGCCCAGTCAAGCTGGTGCATAAAACTAACCATTATAGTCTCCAAAGGCTTATACTGGGAGTTTGTGAAGAGTAATGGACTTGGGGTAGGTACTTGTACCTCTACTTCTCATAATGACATTGACACAATTTCTTCTTACTCTGGGTGGGAGATATGAAACTGGGCTTCTTCAAATAATTTCCCCTTCTCACCTGCTGTTTGGAATCACTGATTTAACAAACATTTATTAAGCACCCACTCTCTGTGAGGTAACAGTAAGGAAAAAAGGAAAGATGATAAGAGAGAAGTTAGGCCCTGCTCTCATGTAGATTATACTTTAATGTAGGAAAACACATTCACACCAATTAACATACTGCAACCATGCAATAAGTGTACATGTGGCTATAAAAAATATAACGAGAAGATCTATTTTATATGAGAGTCGGGGCACAGAAAAAGCCTCTAACAATGATTATGTTTCTTAGAAACGAACGGCTTACTTTCTAATAGGCATGTGTTCTGTTCTTCATTTCTCTTTTCCTCCCTTCCTCTCTCCCCTCCTTTTTTTTTCTTTTCATTTTGGTTATAAAAGATAAAACACAAAAATGACCCATTTAAAAAAAAATCTAGACAACAAGTCTCCACCTATGACTTCCCAACAGCAGAATTCAAAAATAAAGAAATAATAGTCCTAGTGAAATTGGGCTTGGCTCACCTGTCCTCAGAGCACAGGGAATGATTATTCAGACAGACCTGGAAGCTACAATAGATTTGGTCGCTGTCAAAAAGACAGAGAAGCTGAAGAATACACATTTAATAATAGCCCCAAGTAGATAAGCAGACCCATTTTCTAAATTAATAATAATAATTGCAGTGATATGATGATAATAGGCTATGAACCATGTGCCAGTTCCGGTTTGAGGGATATCCTGTACACAGTGTCCTTTAATGCTGATAACAGTCTATTTTATTCACATAAATGTCCAAATGGCTTTGTCTAAAGAGCCATACAAAAACTCTCAGCTGGCTCTGGTCAGTAAACTCTCAGGGAAGCTGAGAGAGAGGCCTGGCAGGGAGATCTGCAGTGAGTGGGGCTGGTGTCATGGTTCCAGGTGAGGACAGAGGAAGGAGGATTCAGTCATCTCCAGGTATAAAAGCCAGCAAGATGCCAGAGAATATTCTTAGTTCCTGCACAAATTTCAATTTATTGTTTAATCTTTCACCCAACAAAAAGTATTTTGAAATCAAACATATGATATATCAGTAAGTAATTACAATTAGCCTTTATAGATATAGTACTATTATATTACCATGGACAAAGATGCTGGGATGCAGAGAGGATTATCCAGCCTACAGTCATCTGCTGCTGCACACAGAGGCCCAGGGTTGGGAAAGAGTATCCCATAGGCTTTTCTGATCTAAGTCCAGATCTTTTGTTTTCCATATAGGAAAAGTGGAAAAGGGAAGCCATGCAAAGGGAATAACCAGCTCAAGGTCACATAGTAGGATCAAAGCCACAACCTATACCACATTGTTGGACTCCTAGGCTCAACAGCATTTCAACGTGCTAAGCTACCTGTTTCAGAGATCAGACTGACCCTTGGGTCAGCTGCCCCTTTAAAGGTTGAAACTGAGTTAAATCCTCCACTGATCACTACTCAGGAAAGATAGTTGGGGAATGGCCCATCACATATCAAAGCCAGACAAAAGAATATGCGTGACTCAGTGCAAATCATATCTACTTTCAGAAGAGCAAGTTAGAGCCTAGGCTTGTCCCATTAAAGGAGAAACAGCATTTTCTCCATGTGCAAGAAATTGTGATAATTAAATCAGGATCAAGTTGCTTTTCTCTCTCACATGTAAGCTCTCACATCCAGCAACTCTCACCATCACCCACAAGAAGAAAATAAAGCTACTTAGATTTATTTTGTTTCTATGAAGCATGGGCTTGATGAATTGTGCACTTTCTATCCATTTCTTAAGGGTGTTTTACAAAAGGCAGAAAGATTACTCCCAGAGTACTGGGACAGTTTCTCAAAAATACAAGCAAACAGTTCAAGTGTCAACGAGCAGAGTACAAAACAAAGGAGTACTCTAGAAGCCATCCGAATAAACTGGGTTTTAATACTACTCTACATGTAGCCTTGGGCAAGAAACAGGGTTCTTCTAGACTTTGGTTTCTTCTTCCATAAGAAGATGAGCTCTGATGTCTTTAGTGGCTCTGCCTTTCTGAAAGTTTCTAATTAAGAATATGTATAAACTACCACGTATAAAAAAGATAGCTAGTGGGAAGCTGAGGCATAGCACAGGAAGCTCAGCTCAGAGCTCTGTGATGACTTAAATGGGTGGGATGGAAGAGGTGGGAGGGAGTTTAAGAAGGCGAGGATATATCTATATGTATAGCTGACTCATGTTGTTGTACAGCAGAAACTAACACAACATTGTAAAGCAGTTATATTCCAATTAAAAAAAGAAAAGAATATGTGTAAAGTACATAAGGTTATTCCAAGGCACAGGAGTACAGGTCATCTCTGGAGTGGAAAATCAGGGTTCATACAAGAGATGATTGTTGGATAGTCGAAGGTACCCAATGAGTCCACAAGGTATTCATAACCCAGTCAAGTGTCAAAGGATCATTGAGGGGAAATTCCACTCTCATCCCCAGGCTGTTTTCCTATGAATCCCCATCCAATTTAAGCACATAAAAAGGGCCTTTTTTATGTTAATATTTGCATATCCCAACTCTAACATTTCCCACCAAAATAGAATACTTTTGTACCCCCATCAATTCGTCACAAGAGGATGTCTAAAATCCACACATTTATAAATTAAAAGTACAAGGTACAATTTGTATCACTCTTAAAGAGGGCAAAAAAGAGGGGAGGGTGTGAGTAGTCTAAAAACATCATGTAAGAAATAGAATAAATTATATGGCAGTAAGATTAATGTTCCTAATACTTGCTGAAACTTAAATTCAAGATGGTATGAATTCAAGGAATAAAAATGACTGTATCTATGAAATTTTAAATTTTAAAAAGAGCTCTTTTATAGGCTTCATCTAATTTGTACTTTTTAATTTTTAAAATAACACAGTGTAAAATTAATTTTTGTATGTGAGTACAGCTCTATGCATTTTAACACAAAGAATAGATCTGTGCGGTCACCACCAAGCCACGGGAGCATCAGGCTCATCACTCTGGATAACTCCCTCACGCTACTCGCTTCCAGTCGTCATCTTCCCCCACATGTGAGCCCTAGCAACCTCCTGATGTGTTGTAAGTTTACACAGCACCATGTTTGAAACTTCCTTCATTCACCTATGGGATTCATTCATGGGCTTGTGTTTATCAAAATTTCATTTCTTTTTATTGGTAAGTATTATTTCATCCCATGGAGGCACTGCAGTTTACCTATTCTCCCATGAAGAACATTTGGGTTGTTTACAGTTAGGGGCAGTTACAGGCACAGCTGCTGTAAACATTCATGTATAAAGTTTCGTGTGAACAAACACATCTATTTACCCAGGGTTAAATACTTAGGAACAGGCCACACTGTATGCATAGATTTAATTTTATAATAAATTGTTAAACTCTTTTCCAGAGTGCCTGAACTACTCACAGGTATCTGAATGAATGCACACATTTTCTGCCACCGTTCCCCACCTGCCTCCTGGTTCAGCCCCACCCTCTTGCACGTATATCCTACCGTATTGCCCAGCCAAACCAAAGGATTTGCATGTCTTAGAGACCACCATGGTCTCTCACTTTTAGGCCTTTGTTCCCTCTGCCTGAGATGGCTGACCTTCCTAGAAAACTTAGCATTTTTGAAACAGAATTCAGGCCAAAATTCTCTTAAGTCTTCCTTGATTTTCATTCAAGCAGGATAATGTTTTCTGCATTGCTCTCTAATCATGCTTCTTCCACCAAATCCTGACTGTAAATAAGCAGTAACAGTGAAGTGTTTGATGTTCGACCTTCATTCATTCACTTACTCATTCACACCTTCAGCAAATATTTATTGAGGATCTACTATGCTCCAGGCATTGCCTAGATATTCAGGTTAAAGCCCAGTCTGGCGTCTGGCACAAGATCAGGAGAGGTATTCTGGGTGCAGAGCATAAACAACATGGCTAAGGTTACACATGCTTTAAAAATTAAAACTTAGATCTATTGCTCATCCAGCTGCCTTTCAATTAAACATACGTAACCCCAGGGGCAACTGCATTATTCTAAAAGTCTCTTTGCAGGGAAGGAACTGTTTTATTAATCTTTATATCACATGAGCTAACATGTGAGTACTCAGTAAATATTTGCTGGAATGCATTGAGTCAGTAGTGGAAACTGTATTTTACAGTGTTAGGTTTGCCATTTGATACAAAACCAAGCTTTTATTTTAAATATTTTATTGGACAATAAACTTCTTGTTTTTATATTGAAAGATTTTTGTCCAACAAAAATTATGTCTCCTCATCATAGTCAAGGTTTCCTTAAACATAAAATAAAACACATCCTCTCATTTCATATTTCATGTAGTAAGCATATTTCCTCCATGGCAGCTCATTTTCTTTGGCATCTGAGATTTGCTCAAATAATTGACTGTAGTCTGCAACAGCAGTTTGTAATGCCTGTGGTAGTGCCTAGATAATAAGACATTGTGGTAATTTGGTCATTTTGTTCAAATAGCTGGCAGGTTTAATAAATGCCCATTGAAACTGTTATTTAACTAATGTATCATTTATTCATCAAACACTGAGTGCCAGCACCATAGTAGGCGCTGATACTGTAGAGATGAATAACACATTGTCCTGATCATTCTGAATAAGAAAAAGACACTGTGTAATCTAGTCCAGGAAGGATGGGGACAAATGGTTAGTAAAGCAATGCATTCCACAGAGATTTGAAGATTACCACCTACCTCTATATCTTTGCCTGCTTATTCTTTTGTTTCAAGTTCAACAAATGCAAATCCCTTAGGGTTTCTTGTAGATGACAGTAAAGGGTGTTGGATTTAGCCAGCATTTCTCAGATACTCTCTGCATCTAAGCACGATTAATACTCTTTTGAAGCACTCCTAAAATGCAGCTAGATGTGAGCAAGAATGTTTTAAAGCAATCTAAAGTCAAAAATTGCCTTAACTAGGTACTTGAAATATTAGACCTTCACTCTGTCCTATGTGCTGGAGAAGGAAATGGCACCCCACTCCAGTACTCTTGCCTGGAAAATCCTATCGATGGAGGAGCCTGGTGGGCTGCAGTCCATGCGGTGGCTAAGAGTCGGACGCAACTGAGCGACTTCACTTTCACTTTCCACTTTCATGCATTGGAGAAGGAAATGGCAACCCACTCCAGTGTTCTTGCCTGGAGAATCCCAGGGATGGGAGAGCCTGGTGGGCTGCCGTCTATGGGGTCGCAGAGTTGGACACGACTGAAGCGACTTAGCAGCAGCAGCAGCTGTCCTATGTGCTAGTTACAACTAAATTACTGTCTACAGTATGTTAATATGTGTAACAACCACCACCATGTCTTTCCAAATGGAGCCCACAATTTAAGTGGAAAATAAAAAAGCCTGTGATGATACTATGAGAGTATAAAGAACAGAGTAATTAGCTTTGTTTGAAGGGAAGGAGTCAGCAGTGACTTCATAAAGGAAAAGATACTTAATTGAGTCTCAAAGGATTATTAGGTGTTTATCAGACAGACAAGGGACCAAAAGGGTTATAGAGGAAAGCAGGGAATTATGCAGAGCATGATATTTGGAAAAAAATAAGTATTTAATGATGGTTTGATGAGCTGATAGAACCTATTGCCAGTAGACTATATGGAATCTTCCTCTATCTTTTCCACTGAGGCATTTCAAAACATTGAAGAGTGCCTCACTCACATTAGATGCTAAATAAATACTTGTCAAATGAGAAGCAAGAAAGATTGGCAAGAAGGAGGCCACACACACACACTCTTCCATGTTTATCAGATTTTCACAAATGCCGAGGTATGGACACAGCTTAAGTGCATATCAGTGGGTGAATAAGCCAAAACAATGTGCCATATATATAAATGGAATATTATTCAGCTTAACAAAGAATGAAATCCTGCCACTTCCGATAACATGGATAACCTGGAGGGTATTATGCTGAATGAAATAAGTCAGGCTGCTTCCCTGGTGGCTCAGACGGTAAAGCGTCTTCCTGCCCTGCGGGAGACCCGGGATCGATCCCTAGGTCGGGAAGATCCCCTGGAGAAGGAAATGGCAATCCACTCCAGAACTCTTGCCTGGAAAATCCCATGGATGGAGGACCCTGATAGGCTACAGTCCATGGGGTCGCAAAGAGTCGGACACGACTGAGCGACTTCACTTTCACAGTGGTGGGAAAAACGCAGAGAGGTTTGTATAAGGGTTCAAACGTTTAGTTATAAGATGAATAAGATCTGAAGACCTAAACTATAACATAGTAACTGTAGCCAAAGACACTGTACTGTTTAACTGAAATTTGTTAAGAAAGTATAAGTGTTTTTATCATTAAATAAATAAATATGTGATGTTATGAATATGTTAATTAGAGGGAATTCTTTCACAATGCCTGCATATAACAAAGTTGTGTTCTATAAACATATTATAATTTTTATCTGTCAATTGTATCTCATTAAATTCAGAGAAAAATCTACAAATGAATCCTGCTGGCCTGGGGAATACCAACTCTGTGGCTATATCCTCCAACTGCCCAGATAGAGAAAAGGAAGTTCCATGTGCATCTTTGGTGATATTAGCTCCAGATCTCCTACCTTGGTATGGATTAGGAGGATGGTGATGCCCTGGAGCCAGCTTGTATTGGGAATTTTGCTATCCGGAGGTTTTGCTAGCCAGTTGTTAAATACTGCCATCCTTGAAATCAACCATAATGGGAGTATTCACATGACAAAGATCAACAAAAGCTACAGAGCAGGGTTGCTTTTGTTTTCTGAGAGCTGGTTCATACACCTGAGTGGAAAACTGATTAGAAGCTGCCTTTTTGTAGAAAGTGAAAGTGGCTCAGTTGTGTCCAGCTCTCTGCGACCCCATGGACTATACAGTCCATTTCCATGGAATTCTCCATGGAATTCTCCATCTCCATGGAATACTGGAGTGGGTGGCCTTTCCCTTCTCCAGGGGATCTTCCCAACCCAGGGATCAAACCCAGGTCTGCCACATTGCAGGTGGATTCTTTACCAGCTGAGCCACAAGGGAAGCCCAAGAATACTTGAGTGGGTAGCCTATCCCTTCCTCAGGGGGTCTTCCTGACCCAGGGATTGAACCAGGGTCTCCTGCATTGCAGGCGGAAGAAAGGCTACCCACTCCAGTATTCTGGCCTAGAGATTTCCATGGACTGTAGAGTCCAGGGCGTCGCAAAGAATCGGACACGACTGAGCAGACTTTCACTTTCACTTTTGGAGAAAACCTACTGTTTTCCCTTTGAGTACATGCTTTTCTGGGCAACACATGAAGAGAAGTCATGAGGAACATGAAGAATTCCCAAAGCTATCCCTTGATTTTATGACTTCACTTGGTTGACCAGTTGAACCACGACAAGTCCACTTTGGGATGGAGTAGAATTTTTCCTATAAAAGGAAATGCAAAGGGGATCCCAAGGGTGGACGCCTCCAATCTTTTCTAAGTATATATGATTAAGCTGAAACACACAGGGTGTGATATTATTGATGAAAACGGTCTAGGACCAATTGACCCATGTCTGTAAAATTACAAAACGGTGCTATATTAACCAACATTTGTTTTCCAGTATGAATGCAGTTGTGTTTTACATTATGAATTGTGGGCCTGCATAATCTTCACTCCTGGAGAAGATGAAAGCTTACATATTACATGTCTTCCCAACTCCCACAGCTCCTCTCTTAATCAGATAAGCCTTTCTAGCAATTATAAAAAGCTATCCAGTTGTAGCAAGGCTTTGTGAAACTCTTCAATGCTCCCCAGTCTGTCTTACATCTTGTGTATCACCCAGCCCTCCTGGATCCTCTCACGTTGCCACAACCCACTTTTATGCTCAGCCACATTTCCTCAGTACCTTACAATCATTTTGTTCTGTATTTTTGGCTCATCGTCAGGTAGAGAGACAAGAGTAGCCAGCTGTGGAACATGGTTTACTTAGAGGAGTCCTTGCAGGAAAAAAATACCTTGACTTTGAGAAAGTAAAGGATCCCTATCAAGTTTTTATATGACTTTACATATGGCCGTGCATTGAGATTCGGGCATTAGCCTTGCCCATCTGAAGTCAGTTTGTCTTGGGTTTGGACCTGAGTGGACTCTGCCATATCTCACCTTTGAGACCCTGCCTAACCTATTCAACATTTCCCCGCCTCATGTCCTCACCTGGAATATGGAGATAAAATGCAGCAGAGGCTTGTGAGTGTTGGCCAAACTAAATGGTGTATGCACGGTGCCTGGCATAAAGTAAGAACTTAATAACTGTTTTTTGGCTTATTTTTTAATGCTATAAAACCTTAGCTCAAGGGAAATTTATGTCACATATGGTCTTCTCTGTAGATTATAGCATAGAATGCTATAGTTATTTATAAGACAAGCATATAAGACAGAGAAGGTCAACAATACAGTTATATAAACACTGATAACAACAAACACTAACAGACTTAACAGCAGTTACCAAGCTCCAGGAACTCTTCTAAATGCTTTACATAATCTAACTCATTTAATCAACAAAATAACCCTATGAAGGTTCATTTCCAATTGATAGATCAAAGGAACGGAGGCCAAGTTTAATTCACCCAAGTTCACCCAGCCAGAAAGCTACAGAGCCAAGATTTAAACTCAGGGAGTTTAGAATCTTTGCCCCAAACCACTAAACCATCTAGCCCTTTACAACAAAGAAAACATTTTTATGTACATTGTCTCACTGACTTCACAAAACCCTGGGAAATAAGCCACTTCAGAAATTCCCTGGCATTCTTCCCTTTGGGCTTCAGCTTGATTTGCTGTCCCTGAATCTTAGCTGTAGCTCTGCCCAGGGCTTTCAGAATTCAGTTGTGCTGCCTTGAAGTTGGAGACTGAACTTCCTGGTTGATTTCTAGAACTGTAAAACACACGGCCATCCCTGAGCCAGCCTCTGCTGGCCTCCATGTGATCAACAACTTAAGTGTTGTTGTTTTTTTTCATTGGAGTATGATTGCTTTACAATGTTGTGATAGTTTCACAAGAAAGTGAATCAACCATATGTACACATATATCCCCTCCCTCTTGAGCCTCCCTCCCACCACCCACCCATCCCATCCCTCTAGGTCATCACAGAGCACTGAGCTGAGCTCCCTGTGCTACACAGTAGCTTCCCAGTAGCCATCAATTATAGCCTGGTGGGCCACAGTCCATGGGGTCGCTAAGAGTCTGACACGACTGAGCGACTTCACTTTCACTTTTCACTTTCATGCATTGGAGAAGGAAATGGCGACCCGCTCCAGTGTTCTTGCCTGGAGAATCCCAGGGACGGGGGAGCCTGGTGGGCTGCCGTCTATGGGGTCGCACAGAGTCGGACATGACTGAAGCGACTTAGCAGCAGCAGCAGCAGTGTATATATATGTCAATGCTACTCTCTCAGTTCATCCCACCTTCTCCTTCCCTGTGTCTGCAAGTCCATTCTCTACATCTGTGTCTATTTCTGCCCTGCAAATAGGTTCATCTGTACCATTTTTCCAGATTCCATATATATGCATTAATATACTATATTTTTATCTTTCTGACTTACTTCGCTATATGACAGACTCTAGGTCCATCCACTTCCTACAAATGGCTCAATTTAGTTCCTTTTTATGGCTAAGTAATATTTCATTGTATATATGTACCATATCTTCTTTCTTTGTTCATCTGTCAATGGACATCTAGGTTGCTTCTCATGTCTTGGCTACTATAAATAGTGACAGTCTGGGGTTTTAATCAAGGCTGTTTGGGTAGCAAGTAAAACAAATAAAAAACATTCTGCACAAACAAGCTTAATCAGAAAAAAACTAGGAAGTGTAGAATCTAATAAAAGGAGATAGAGATATTCGATGGAACCCAAAGAAAAGGAAACACAGAAAAGATTAAAACCAAGAAGCTGAAATCTGCCAGGAAAACCAAACCTCAACATCCCTTGGCCCCTCTCTCAATGACATCATGCTTCAGCCCTTGTTTTGTTTACATTTCCTTTAATTTTTTTCTTTCTACAAACTGGTTTTCTCTCCTTTCCTGGATGTCCACACAGAATGGTCATCTTATACCTCCAAAGTTCATATGCTTCTCATATGAGACCAGCGGACTCTAACACCTTGAATTCCCATTTTAAATTCTACGTTGGGAGAATATGCTTAAGCTCTGGGAGGACTGTGTGTCCACTCTTGATTCTGTACCTGTATGGAAGTGTTGGGAAAATAGGGTCACACAGTAAAATTCTAGTGGACAAAGCAAAGCCCATGCCTGTTGAAAGACAGCATTTGTTACAAAATGACATATCACTTGTTGGCTGGGCAGAGACCCAAGGAAAAACATACCATAGAAAGGTCTACTTGATTCAAATCTCCCTTCACTGAGGAATTAGTGACATTCCTCAGTTCTGTCCTTCTCTTTGCCATTAAGGTCCTGATGACTATATTATTCACTGGGATTCTTGCAGATGGCTTTTTATCATAACAATGGAGAATCTTCTTCAACATAAAATTCTCTATCAGAACACAGCTCAATATGGGCAGTGTAACCTAACAGACGCTGTAATAAATGGAGAACATCCTCCAAACTGTGAACTGTTTTTCAAGATGAGAGTTTAAAATGTTCTCCTATTTTAAAATTCAGATTTTTCAAATGCACATTTACTTATCACAGGGTGGAATCTTTGTCACTCTTAGAAAAAGAAACTCCGCAGATTCTAGCTTCAAGTCAGAACATTTTTTACACTCAGAAAATATTCTCTGCTTGCAGAAATATTACTGAGAGCAGGAGATGACTGTTTCTGCTGCTCAAAGCTGTCTCTTTGCCAGGTGGTTTTAAAAATCATTAGTTGTATACCAAAAGTACTTATTTAACACATTTTTCCTTAAATCACATTAGTTTTTTTTTTTTTTAATCCTTGAAGAATAATTTAAACTGAGTATAAAGCATGGGTTTCTGCTCAGCTCTTCTCTCTGATAGTGAGTTGGGCTTAACATAACCAGGTATTAGAAATCCCACATCTTCTCTTCCTTACCCAAGAACTTCACAAAGTGATTTAGTCTCTCAGAGCCTCATTTCCCCATTTTAAAATAAAGATAACCATGCCTAAGGATAAGGAAACATGTAAGATTCTTAGCAGAGACCCTGTACTTATAGCATAAACTCCATAAATATTTGTTATCTATTTGCCCAACCATTTCTTTGTCTCTGAGCCCATTTTATTTTACACTGGCCCATTTAATGAGAGGAGTTAATACTTTACTAACCTGAGATTTACAGGACATTTTACTAATTGGCTGTACATCCGAACATATACATGTGCCAGGTAACACTGGAGAAAAGAAGGTACAATTACTTCTGGCAAGAAATAGCTCCTATCATGTGTCTATAACCAAACACAAGATATTACATTGTAATCAGAAAGAGACCTGGGATTGTATGAGAGGACCTGTGTTACACTGCCATTCCTCCCAACCCAAACCCTACCTCTACCCCCCAAAGACCATCAAGGTACCAACTCATAGTCCCTTGTCTATGTGGTCCCCAGAACAAAAATTACTGATGTGTGTTATGGTTCACTTAAATTTCTTCAACTACTAGTGAGTCTTCTCAGTTTTTCTTAGGTTAATTTGCTAGTTTTATTTCCCTTTTCTAATTACAACTTCATGTCTCATCTATTATTCTGTTCACTGATAATCTTCCTTTCATCAGTTTGTAAGAGACCTCACTTATGACATTGTCTGCTGAATATGTCATAGTGTTTCCAACTAATTGTTTGATTCATCCATGTTCCTTTTTAATCAACATGGTGTTTAAAACTTTAGATATTCAAAACAAGATATTTGGTTTCAAAATTTTTTTTTTAAATTTTCTATTCACTTCATCTTTAGGAAAATGTTATAGTTAAATGACTATCACCAATTACTGTAGGATAGCTTAGGGCCACCTCAGTAAGTAGAACTTACTAAGTGAAACACAAATAAACAAATTTGAGTTAATGAGAAGAATTCAACACAAATGATGTCCAGAAGCAGAGAATCTGTCCCAAGGTAAAAATTTAGACTTGATCTGAGGCTGTTTAAAAACTGCAATTTCCAATGAGCTGCCCAAATGAACAGGAACCAGATGCAGAGGGGTAGGGGCCCTTCTACAAGGACTGGAGCAAATTGTGAAGGCTTAACCAGAGCAGGGGAGAAGGTGATGGCAGCCCGCTCCAGCACTCTCGCCTGGAGAATCTCAAGGATTGGGGAGCCTGGTGGGCTGCAGTCCATGGTGTCTCTAAGAGTCGGACATGACTGAGCAACTTCACTTTCACTTTTCACTTTCATGCGTTGGAGAAGGAAATGGCAACCCACTCCAGTGTTCTTGCCTGGAGAATCCCAGGGATGGGGGAGCCTGGTGGGCTGCCGTCTATGGGGTCGCACAGAGTTGGACACGACTGAAGCGACTTAGGAGCAGCAGCAGCAATCAGAGTAGGAATTGATGTCAGAAGATTCATGGCACTGAGCTGCTAGCCTAGGACACTTCCAATTGCCCTGTCTAGAGAATGGACTAGCTTTGATTCAAGTCCCTTTCTGCTACACAGTGTGCCCAAGGTAAGGTTGCAATAAAGCAGCCAATGAAAACCCATGTAGCCACACAGAATCCACTTACCATCAGCAGGAAAGGACCTCATATGTCTTAAGTGCCTGCTATGTGACAGGCATCTTATCTTCCTTATCTCATATAATTTTCACAATAATACTCTGTGATGTAACTCATTATTCCCATTTCACAAATTAGGAAACTGAGTCTCAGAGAGATGAACTGGTGTAGTAAATATTAAACAGCTAATAACTGGTGTTGGGAAACGGGAACTCATGTCTGATTATCAAATATATTTTTCTATTTATTGTATCATAGAATTCCTTCTCCAATATTTTGGCCACCTGATGTGAACAACCAATTCTCCAGAAAATAACCTGATGCTGGGAAAGCTTAAAGGCAGAAGAAGAAGAGGCTGACAGGGGATGAGATGGTTGGATGGCATCACCAATGCAATGGGCATGAACTTGAGCAAACTCCAGGAGATGGTGAGGGACAGGGAAGCCTGGCTTGCTGCACTTCATGGGGTCATGAAGAGTCGGACATGACTTGACAATTGAACAACAAGAAGAACTTGTGGCCAAAGACTCCTCTAAAAAGCCAAATTATTTTTAGTCAAAATATACTTCTCATTGTCTGGTGACGAGTATCATCTCTCTACTCTAGAATACATGGCTTTCTTTCACTTTGAATATCTGCACATATTTGTAGCCAGAACATCCATCCATCTCTGACACTGTGGTGGGAAGTCCCAGGACTGCCTAAAATAGGCTACAGTTCTTTGAGCTGAGCTAAAAATAAGAGCCAGTCTCCTTGAGGGACTTGCTCGTCCCACTGTAACTGCTATTTCATTAGTGGAAAACACTGCATTGCCCTTTCCCTGACCTCCTTTGCAAAGAAGGAAATGTTTCTCTCCACCAAGCCTTCCAAGTCTAAAAGACAGCTAATGAGGTCATATGGTCCAAACACCTGCATCAGGGCAGTATCCTCTTTAGGAGAGGGACATGGTTAAAGGAATAAATATGATTTAATTATGGGAATAGAGATGAAAAATATAATAGAATAACAAAAGTAATCATAGTGAACATTAATTAAATGTCTGTTATGTATTAGACCATAACACAATATTAAGTCTGAAGAAATTTTGTGCTCTCAGCCAAACTTAGGTAGGTTATATTATATTCCTTATGTTAAATAAGAAGCAGCAGAAGTGTATAAGGATCCCTAGTGGCTCAGATGATAAAGAATATGCATGCAATGCAGGAGACCCTGGGTCAGGAAGATCTCCTGGAGAAGGAAATAGCTACCCACTCCAGTATTCTTGCCTGGAGAATTCCATGGACAGAGGAGCCTGGCGGGTTACAGTCCATGGGGTTGCAAAGAGTTGGACATGACTGAGCGATTAACACTTTGATTTTCTGAGTCCCCCAAGGTCTCACAGCTAAAATAAGTAAACCTAGGATGTGACCCAAGATCTGTCTGATTTTTGCTCCATTACTATTGTAATGGACTGGCAAAGGATGGTGAGGAGAATGCAGAACAATAAGGAAAAGATCTGGCTTTAAAGCAAAGTACTGAATTCAGTTGATTCATTTGGGGTTGCCAGAATATTTGGAGATGTCTGAGAAGGACTGAGAAACCAGCAGTGAATACTTGTGGGGAGACACGAGGAAGAACGACAGGACCCAAGAGGGTGTTCAGAGTGAGATGAGTGGATGGAATCCTAGAGAAAACCTGAATTTGAGAGGTGAGATATAATGGAAACAGTTTTTTAAAAAGAAGAAAAAGAGGGAAGTATTCCAGAACCACAACAGTAGCCAATATTTATTGAGCACATAGGTATAAGCACTCTTAGAGCTTCAACTGAGTAATGTATTTCTCACAACTTAGGAAACAGATGCTATTAGTATTTTCCTCTTACAGAGGAGGCAATTGGAGCACAGTTACATAACTCAGGCAAGACCCTTCATCTAGGGAGGAAGAGAGCCAGGATTTGTACCCCATCTAGTACCAGAGCACATGTTCATTTTCTTCCCTAAAATCTTTTTTTTTTTTTTGAAGCATAACCTATAGAGAAAAAGTTAACAAATCATGAGCATAAAATACAATAAACTTTCACAAATTGATACATTTTTATAACCACTATTTGGTTAAAAAGTAGGTTACTGCCAGCAATTCCAGAAGCCCCTTTCTCACACACCTTGAATGACTATGCATTCCCCTCCCTAAAATGTAACAATCATATGACTTCTAACACCATGTATCAGTTTTGAACTTTATATAAATTGAATGGTACAGTTTATATCTTCCATCTCTAGTCTTCTATTCAGAATACTTCTGTGAAATTTATCCACTTATTGATTTAGTTATTATGAGTACATTCCATCTCTGTGCAGTTTGATTTTTATGAACATAGCAAAATGCATTCTACCCTTACTGATGATGGACATTTGCACTGTTTCCATTTTAGATCTAACACAAATAGTTCAGTCACAGACATTTTCCAATCTTTTGGTCCATATGTGCACACATTTCTGTTGCATATATAACTAAGAGTAGGATTGCTAGATGATATGAGACATATGAATATATTCAAATTTACCAGATAATACCAAATGGATTTTTAATGCAACTAAGTTATACCTGTATATTTGCAAATAATATATCTGATAAATTATGTATATCGTAGAAAACTCCTGCAACTCTGAAGTAGACAAACATCACAAAAATTTTAAAGGGTAAAATATACAAATAGATACTTTACTAAAGATGTCATACAAATGGACGTTGGCACATGAAAAGATACTAAATATCATTAGTTAATAAGAAATACAAATTAAAACCATAATACAAATACTTCTGTATAGCCACAGAAGAATGGCTATAATCAAAAGACTGACAATACCAAGTGTTGACAAGGAAGTCGATAAATTGAAACTCTCATACATTACTGGCAAGAATGTAAAATGGGACAGCCTCTTTGGAAAACAAATTGGCAATTTCTTATAAAGTTAACTTTAAAATGCATTTAATTGTACACTTGAAAAGGGTGAGTTTTAGGATATATGATTACAACGCCACTTGCACGTGTGTGTGCTCGCTCACTCTTATCTGTCTTTGCAACAATATGGGCTATAGCCCACCAGGTTTCCCTGCCCTTTATTGTCTCCTGGAGTTTGCTCAAACTCGTGTCCATTGAGTCCATGACACCATCCAACCATCTCATCCCTCTGTTGTTCCCTTCTCCTCCTGCCCTCAATATTTCCCAGCATCAAGGTCTTCTCCAATGAGTCAGCTCTGCATCAGGTGGTCAAAATATTGGAGCTTCAGCACCAGTCCTTCCAATGAATAGTCAGGGTTGATTTCCTTTAGGATTAACTGGTTTGATCTCTTTGCAGTCCAGGGGATTCTCAAGAGTCTTCTCCAGTACCACAGTTCAAAAGCATCAATTCTTGGGTGCTCAGCCTTCTTTATGGTCCAACGCTCACATCCGTACATGACTACTGGAAAAACCATAGCTTTGACTCTAAGGACCTTTGTTGGCAAAGTGTTGTCTCTGCATTTTAATACACTGTCTAGGTTTGTCACAGTTTTTCTTCCAAGAAGCAAGTGTCTTTTAATTTTGTGGCTGCATTCACCATCTGTAGTGATTTTGGAGCCCAAGAAAATAAAATCTACCACTGTTTCCCTATTTGCCATGAAGTGATGGGACTGGATTCCATAATCTTAGTTTTCTGAATGTTGAGTTTCAACCCAGCTTTTTCTCTCTCGTCTTTCAACTTCACCAAGGGGCTCTATAGTTCCTCTTTGCTTTCTACCATTAGGGTGGTATCATCTGCATATCTGAGGTTTTGATATTTCTCCCAACAATCTTGATTCCAGCTTGTGATTCATCCAGCCTGACAGTTTGCCTGATGTACTCTAATTAGAAGTAAAATAAGCAGGGTAACAATATACAGCCTTGTTGTACCCTTTTCCAATTTTGGACCAGTCTTCTTGCATCAGATCTCATGATTTGATTTTACAGAGTTCTCTGAAATACAAGAAAATTACATATACATACACATACTCATGTACACATATGTGCATGCACATGTTTGGGTGGTTTTGTTTTTTGTTTGCTTTTTTTTAAACAGGTGAGGAAGAAAGATATGTCTAAGAAAAAGAGTTTATAAAGCTAGGTTTGTAAAGCTGTAAAAAAAAAAGTTTGTAAAGCTCAGAATGGAAACTCCTATTAAATATTCACCCATACTAAAGGAAATGAAATCATGCTCTTCAGGCTAAACAGAGGTGCATTCCTTGGGTGGGAAATCGGAGTAATTTTGTATAATCACTAAGTGTTTATTTGGCACTTTGTCTCTTTAGCCTACTCTGTATCATACTTAAATGGTACTTCAAAAAGAAACATGACTCCTCTTGCTGCAAACTCATATGTCTTATTGGAAAGTAAGATATTACATGTCTCTTGACCCATATCTCCCACTCCATCATCAAAACGTATACTCAGGTTCAATGTACGAGACAGGGTGCTCAGGGCTGGTGCACTGGGATGACACGGAGGGATGGGATGGGAAGGGAGGTGGGAGGGGATTCAGGATGGGGAACACATGTACACCCGTGGTAGATTCATGTCAAGGTATGGCAAAACCACTACAATATTGTAAAGTAATTGGCCTCCAATTAAAATAAATAAATTTATATTAAAAAAACTTAGACACAGATGCAAATACACGTACAAATTCTTACAATAGGAATTCTTAGATACATTAGTCACACATGCAGACATGTTCGTACATAAATGGCATCTTAACCACACTTACATCAGTATTCATTCAGGTACATGAACACATTGCACAACTTCAGGGAATGTTATTTACATCATAAACCATGCAAATGGTGACTCCTTTCATTGTGCAGTACTCAACCTATACAACTAAAGGGCAACCTTGCTCATTCACCCAATCAAGGAGTCATAAATCTATGGTTCCTTTTTCTCTCTAAAGCTTGCCTTTCACCAAGCATAAAAAATCAAAACAAAAAGGAAAATAAAAGCAAGGGGAATTTTAAGAAATGAGGTAGTGACCTAGACATGAAATAAGAGAATATCAATAAGATGAATTGCCCACAGCTTGCTGACCAAGACCATCATCAGATGGAGAAAAATGAACATATCTTAAAACTTCTAAATGCACAGCCAAGCATGCTGCAGCCAGGAACTATGACTGCTTTTCCAAAAAATATATAAAAATTAGATGAAGACAAAGCTGATCAGAACATGGGTACTCAAATCAAACCATAGTTTCATAGTTGTCTAGTTTTACTTATTGTTCAAAAACACAAGTTTCCCTTTTCTCACTTCTAATCAAATAAGAAAAACCATAGTGAACCATTACATTTCAAATTATAGATTCTTTAAGCCAGTATTTACTAATAGGCTATGAAGTTCACAAATCTTAACCCTTATTTGAGGACTGAATTCTAAAAATATTCTATTAGGATTAAGTCAGAGGATCCCAGAATCACCTGTATTGAATCTCATCACCATTACTTCTAATCATGTGATATTGGGTAAGCATGTTAATAACTTTCACCTTAGTTGCCTTATCTATAACATGAAAAATATGTTTCATGAAGTATAATGAAGATTAAATGAGTTAACATGTATAAAGTCTTAGAAATTTCCTGAAAGATATTAAGTGCTCAGTAGATCATGGATTAAAACATCTGTGACTTGCAATTTCAGATGTGCTGCTTGAGCTGAGTCTCTCAGCCACACACATACTTGCATTCAAAGCCCAGCTTTGCCACTTGAGATCTTCAGAAATCTTGTGCAAATAAACATCTCTGAGCTTATGTTTCCCCATTTGTAAATGTGTCTAGTGGTGGAGGATTATGGTGGTGATAATGAAGGCAATAGCACAAAGTAAATATTCAAATACCAGCTCCCTGCTTCACCAGGCCATATGTAGAGCACTGCTATTTCTGAAATTTCACTTTGCAAAAGGCCCCTGCACCTGTTACCCCTTGCACACCTCACTAATAGCCACATACATCATCACTGCATCAAGACTGTATTTCATGACACCAGGGTTCTGTTGGTCCCATGCCCCCAAATTTCTTCCTCCCTAGACCATTCATGCAATTCCCCAGATGCAAAACCTGAAAATAATGCATCCTCTCACAAAGGAGATACAACCATTACAAGAGGTAACGTTTGTGAAAATGGTTTCATAGTTTCTACATACTTTAAATATGTTTTTATTAGAGTATAATTGCTTTACAATGTTGTGTTAGTTTCTGCTATAAAACAACATGAATTAGCTATATGGCTACATATAGATACTTTAAAAAAATAATTCCAAGTTCATCCCAGAAACTTGATTAGTGATTTACACAAATGATTTCATATGTGTTATCCCCATTTTATAGAAAAAGGAATTGAGTCAGAGATTAACTAGCTCAAGTTCATGCAGCTGGTAAGAAGCAGAATTTGACTTTGAATCCCAAATGTACTAAGCCCAGAATGTTTTTCTGTAGTCTGCTGTTAATTGATGGGTGTCAAAAAGTAGTAACTGGTATGCTGCTGCTGCTGCTAAGTCGCTTCAGTCATGTCCGACTCTGTGCGACCCCAGAGACGGCAGCCCACCAGGCTCCCCCACCCCTGGGATTCTCCAGGCAAGAACACTGGAGTGGGTTGCCATTTCCTTCTCCAAAGTAACTGGTATAATACCTCCTAAATATTTGGTGAATGAATGAATATAATAAGTAAATAATTAAATAAACATACATTAAACAAAAGTTCAGGAATACTGTAGTATTACCATATACTGTAGTATACTGTAGTATTATCATATATATACCAAGTATTACTATGGCATAGAGTTTTCATAATCTTTCATCCCATAAGTTTTAAGAAAGACCAGAAGTTCAATCATGTGTTGGGATTTATTGATCTAAGAACATTTCTGGTCAATATACATATATGAAGAATCTGCCCCACACCAGGTACCATGCTAGGTAACAGAACTATCATAAGGCTGTGAGCATTTCAGAGACTAGTTTGTCAATTCATGGGTTTGGATTTCATTCACATAGAGAAAATGTAGACATTAATCCTGTAATGTAAAGGCAAAACCTGTCTCCTGAGAGAGACATTAAAGAATGATGCCTAGTAAAAATTAGACAACCTCCCATTCTGGAGCTGTTTTTTGCAGATGTCACTTTGGTATAATCCTTTTGAGAGGAGATGAGTCATGCTCTACAGATCACTAGGCTACCTACAGGCCACCATTCATCCACATTGTTACCTTTCAAAACGGCACCAAAAAAAGGCTCTTGGAGAAGAGATCCAGAAAATATTTTCAGGTTTTAAAATAGAATCTCCAAATTAGGCTGTTTATTTTTCAAAGAAAGGTTGTGACTTGAAACAGTTTCTGAAATGGATCAAAGATTCTTTTTCTTGCAGTTGACCTGGGAGACAGGTGGTATTCCAGAAATATGTTAAAGAAGAGAAGCTTCCTGAAATTAAGGGTGTGCCATTTGGAGCACTATGGGGATTGGCTAGTAGAAAGACTCTAGATATTTGGGGATGGGGGGTGTCAAGCATACAGCTGGTTACCATTTGTTAAACACTCACACACAGTCAGAGAAAGCAGAACTGAAAAGACGTGTTGGGAGGAGAGAAAAATGCTAAGCTTAAGTTTTTGGTTTTTTGGGTTTTTTTTTTGGTCAGAGGACTCATCATAGACAATTAGATGTGGCTATGGAGAAGAGAAATGGCAACCCATGCCAGTATTCTTGTCTGGAAAATCCCATGGACAGAGGAGCCTGGTAGGCTACAGTCCTTGGGGTCGCAAAGAGTCAGACACGACTGAGCAACTTCACTTTCCTTTCCTTTCCTAAGGGGAATTCATCCCAAGGACTTTCATCACCTTTTATAGATGAGGAACTGGAACCCAGGGGGATGACTAAATTTTTCCCAGTCAGCTCAGAAATCCAAGACAAGAAGGCTGGTCTTCCAGCTTTCTTCCAGTAAGCTACCCCATCACTCAGCTGCCTCCAGCTGCCCCTTCCTCAGTCACTCCTCTCTCCCTCCTCATCCAAAGCCAGAGACAGAGATCACATGCATGTGGAGGGAAGAGAAGTTGTGGGGAAGTGTTCCTAGCTTATAATGGTTGTGAGAAAGGTTAAATATTAAGGTTGTGAACAAGGTTAAATATTATCCAGGTTTCTTTTGCTTGTATATAGACCTAGAATGCATTCCTTGTGAGAAAAGTTGTAAAACTCATTAAAACAGAAGAAAAAAAAATACACGAGTCACTCAAAATTCTACTATTGAGATACTGTTATACTTTTCAATCTTTCATTGTACCTTTCATATAGATTAATATTGAATATGCAATTTTGTTTCCTATGCTTTCTGCTTAGCAATATATCAGACAATTTGCCATGTCAAAAATTTTCCCATGCAAAAATTTTAGTGACAACACAATTCTTCATTAGAAATATATACCATAGGTTAACTGTCCAGTAATGCTAGACCCTAAATTATTTCCAGTTACTAATTTATATAACAAAAGGATAATGAAAATCTTGATGCTTCAATCTCAGTTGCATTTCCAAATGTTTCCTGATGGTTGAATCCTGGATGTAAGATTCTTATGTCAAATAGTATATATGAACATTCTTAAACATCTTGGTGACTTTCTTGGAAGGGCTTATAAATTTATACTTTTTTCAGAAATGTCTGTGAAAAGGAATTTGAACTTCTTCTTTCCATTTTCTTCCTACTTTTCCCAAGGTCACCTCTTAGCAAAGTAAGTTCTAAACATACTGAATTGTATAGAGAAGTCAACGTGATAAAATTGTATAAAATTAAAATTAAACCCTATACATTCATTGTCCTGCCTATGCAGTGAAAATACGTAGGCGATCATTTTTAAGTCTTATGTCCTAGTATTTGTAACTTACAAAATATTTTTGTTTTCTTTTTTCCTTTAAAATCTAATTAAAATACTTTATCTAAAAAAAAAAAAGTTACTTAACTTTACTAAATGTCTTCCTCCTCGTTTTTAAGATGTGGCTAATGATACCTACTTCTAGGGTTATTGTGAAGATTAAATGTTACAATGGTTGTGAAAACTGTGTAAACTTCTCAAAACTCTGAAATCTTCTCAAAATTTGATAATGTATTCCAAGATGATGTGTAAATTCTAAAGTGCTATAATAAAAAATATATCATAAAAAAAAAAGAAAAGAAAAATAGTTTATCTTTTTGGAAATACCCAAATGTTCTAGGTTTTGAGCTTTCTGATGTGGGATCATTAGCCATACTGTTCACTGGAAATGTGGCTCATTCAAAGTGAGATTTTCTGTAAGTATAAAATCTTTTTGACACACCTCCTGCTGCTGCTAACTCGCTTCAGTCGTGTCCGACTCTGTGCAACCCCATAGACGGCAGCCCACCAGGCTCCCCCATCCCTGGGATTCTCCAGGCAAGAACACTGGAGTGGGTTGCCATTTCCTTCTCCAATGCATGAAAGTGAAAAGTGAAAGTGAAGTCTCTCAGTTATGTCCGACTCTTAGCGATCCCATGGACTGCAGCCCACCAGGCTCCTCTGTCCATGGGGTTTTCCAGGCAAGAGTACTGGAGTGGGGTGCCATTGCCTTCTCTGTGACACACCTCCTAGAGTAATGCAAATAAAAACAAACAAATGTGAATGAATTAAACTTAAAACCTTTTGCAGAGCAAAGGAAACCATAAATAAAATGAAAAGACAACCCTCAGAAAGGGACAAAATATTTGCAAAAAAAAAAGCAACTGACAAAGGATTAATCTCCAAAATATACAAACAGCTCATGCAGTTCAATATCAAAATGACAAAGAATCTAATCAAAAAATGGGTGGAAGACCTAAACAGATATTTCTCAAAAGAAAACATACAGATAGCCAACAAACGCATGAAAAGATGCTCCACATCACTAATTATTAGAGAAAGGCAAATCAAAACTACAATGAGATATCATCTCACACAGGTCAGAATGGCCATTACAAAATCTACAAACAATAAATGATGGAGAGGAGGTGGAGTAAAGGGAACCCTCTTGTGATGTTGGTGGGAATGTTAAATTGATACAACCACTATGGAGGTTCCATAAAGAACTAAAAATAGAACTCCCACATGACACAGCAAGCACACTGCTGGGCATATACCCAGAGAAAAGTATAATTCAAAAAGATACATACACCCCAATATTCATTGTAGCGGTATTTACAGTAGCTAGGACATGGAAGCAACCTAGATGTCCATCAACAGAAGAATGGGTAAAGAAGATATGGTACACCCACACAATGGAATATTACTCAGCTATAAAAAGGAACAAATATATCCAGATAGACCTAGAGCCTTTTATACAGAGTGAAGTCAGAAAGAGAAAACCAAATACTGTATATTAACACATATATGTGGAATCTGAAAAAAAAATGGTGTAGATGATCTTATTTACAAAGCAGAAATAGAGATACAGATGTAGGGAACAAATATATGGACCCCAAGGGGGAAGAAGGGATGGAATGATTTGGAAGACTGCAATTGACATATATACACTATTGATACTATGGATAAAATATACAACTAATAAGAACCTATTGTATAGCTCAGAGAACTCTACGTATGATCTGTGGTGACCTAAAGGGGAAGGGAATCCAAACAAGAGGGGCCATATGTAAACATATAGCTGATTCACTTTGTTGTACAGTAGAAACTAGCATAACATTGTAAAACAACTATTCTCCAATAAAATTTTCTAAAAATAAAATACATAATAGATTTTGATGATCACTGCAAAAAATTAGAATATCATATTTTATATTGATTACATGTGGAAATGATAATATTCTGAATATATTACAGTAAGTAAAATATATAATTAAAATTAATTCCATCTGTTTTTAACCTCTTTAATGTGGCTACTGCTGCTAAGTCATTTCAGTCGTGTCCAACTCTGTGCGACCCCACAGACAGCAGCCCACCAGGTCCCGCCATCCCTGGGATTATCCAGGCAAGAACAGTGGAGTTCGTTGCCATTTCCTCCTCCAATGTATGAAAGTGAAAAGTGAAAGCGACATCGCTCAATTGTGTTCGACTCCCAGCGACCCCATGGACTGCAGCCTACCAGGTACCTCCGTCCATGGCAAGAGGAGCATTTTCATTTTCTCCATCCATTTTCTAGGCAAGAGTACTGGAGTGGGTTGCCATTGCCTTCTCCAATGTGGCTACTAAAACATTCAAAATCACACAACTGGCTCTCACCATGTAACTATTAGATGGCATTGCTGTACTAGTTCCCAGATTTACCCATGAATATACGTGGCTAAGGGCTTCCCTGGTGGTTCAGCAGTAAAGAATCTGCCCTCAATGCAGGAGACGTGGGTTCGATCCTTGTGTCAGTAAGATTATCTGGAGGAGGGCACAGCAACTCACTCTAGTACTCTTGCCTAGAGAATCCCACGGACAGAGGAAGCTGGTGGGCTGCACAGTTCAGTTCAGTTCATTTCAGTCATTCAGGCGTGTCAGACTCTTTGTGACTACATGGACTTCAGTGCGTCAAGCCTCCCTGTCCGTCATCATCTCCTGGAGTTTACTTAAACTCAAGTCCATTGAGTCAGTGATGCCATCCAACCATGTCATCCTCTGTTGTCCCCTTCTCCTCCGCCTTCAATCCTTCCCACCATCAGGGTCTTTTCAAATGACTCAGTTCTTCATATCAGGTGGCCAAAGTATTGGCGTTTCAGTTTCAGCATCAGTCCTTCCAATGAATATTCAGGACTGATTTCCTTTAGGATGGACTGGTTGGACCTCCTCACACCCCAAGGGACTCACAAGAGTCTCCTCCAACACCACAGTTCAAAAGCATCAATTCTTTGGTGCTCAGCTTTCTTTAGAGACCACCTCTCACATCCATACATGACTACTGGAAAAACCATAGCCTTGACTAGATGGACCTTTGTTGGCAAAGTAATATCTCTGCTTTTTAATATGCTGTTTAGGTTGGCCATAACTTTTCTTCCAAGGAGCAAGCATATTTTAATTTCATGGCTGCACTCACCATCTGTAGTGATTTTGGAGCCCAAAAATATAAAGTCTGACACTGTTTCCATTGTTTCCCCATCTATTTGCCATGAAGTGATGGGACCAGATGCCATGATCTTCGTTTTCTGAATGTTGAGTTTTAAGCCAACTTTTTCACTCTCCTCTTTCACTTTCATCAAGAGGCTCTTTATTTCTTCTTCACTCTCTGCCATAAGGGTGGTGCCATCTGTGTATCTGAGGTTATTGATGTTTCTCTCGGCAATCTTGATTCCAGCTTGTGCTTCATCCAGCCCGGCATTTCTCATGATGTACTCTGCATATAAGTTACATAAGCAGGGTGACAATATACAGCCTTGACGTACTCCTTTAGTGATTTGGAACCAGTCTGTTGTTCCATGTCCAGTTCTAACTTCCAGTTCCTGACCTGCATACAGATTTCTCAGGAGTCAGCTCAGGTGGTCCAGTATTCCCATCTCTTGAAGAATTTTCCAGTTTGTTGGATCCACACAGGCAAAGGCTTTGGCACAGTCAATAAAACACAGCAGCTGTGCGGTGCTGGAGCGACTATGAGGAGATACTCCACATCCAAGGGCAGAGAAGCCCCAGAAAGATGGTAGGAGGGAGGGATTTGTATTTATAATCAAACCCCTTACCCGCCAAAGATGCCCAGAAGGCTCAAACAAACCTGATGCACACCAGGATCCAGAGACCCCACAGAGACTGAGACAGAACAGTGTTTGAGTGTCTCCTGTGAAGGTACCAGTCAGCAGTGGACTGCTACAGGGACAGGGGCTCTGGGTGGAGTGGACCTGGGTCCGGCATAAGCCCTCTTGGAGGAGGTCGCCATTAACCCCGTCACAGAGCTGCCAGAACCTACACAGGACTGGGGAAACAGACTCTTGGAGGGCACAAACAGAACCTTGTGCATACCAGGACCCAGAGAAAGTAGCAGTGACCCCACAAGAGAACGACCCAGACTTGCCTATGAGTGTGCAGGAGTTTCCCGTGGAGGTGTTGGGTCAGGAGTGGCCTGATGCAGGGTTGGGAGCACTAAGTGTAGCAGTGCACACTTGGGACCTTTTGAAGGAGGTCACCATTATCTTCATTACATCCCCCATAGTTTAAGTAATAAGTGTTAGTTGTTCAGTTGTGCCTGACTCTTTGCGACCCCATGGACTCCAGCCCACCAAGCTCCTCTGTCCATGAGATTTTTTCATGCAAGGATACTGGAGTGGGTTACAGTTTCCTTCTCCAGAAGATCTTCCGGGGCTAGGGATCAAACCTGAGTCTCCTGCACTGCAGGCAGATTCTTTATTGAGCTACAAGGGAAGTTCCCACCATAGTTTGGCCCCAGGTAAATAACAGGGAGGGAACACAGCCCCACCCATCAATAGAAAATTGGATTAAATATTTACTGAGCATGGCCCATTTTGGGGGCTCCAAAATCACTGCAGATGGTGAGTGCAGCCATGAAATTAAAAGACACTTACTCCTTGAAAGGAAAGTTATGACCAACCTAGATAGCATATTCAAAAGCAGAGACATTACTTTGCCAACAAAGGTCCATCTAGTCAAGGCTATGGTTTTTCCAGTAGTCACGTATGGATGTGAGAGTTGGACTGTGAAGAATGCTGAGCACAGAAGAATTGATGCTTTTGAACTGTGGTGTTGGAGAAGACTCTTGAGAGTCCCTTGGACTGCAAGGAGATCCAACCAGTCCATTCTAAAGGAGATCAGTCCTGGGTGTTCATTGGAAGGACTGATGCTAAAGCAGAAACTCCAGTACCTTGGCCACCTCACACGAAGAGTTGATTCATTGGAAAAGACTCTGATGCTGGGAGGGATTGGGGGCAGGAGGAAAAGGGGACGACAGAGGATGAGATGGCAGGATGGCATCACTGACTCGATGGACGTGAGTCTGAGTGAACTCCGGGAGTTGGTGATGGACAGGGAGGCCTGGCATGCTGCAATTCATGGGGTCGCAGAGAGTCAGACACGACTGAGTGACTGAACTGAACTGAACTGAGTATGGCCCCACCCATCAGGACAAGACCCAGTTTCCCCCTCAGTCAGTCTCTCCCATCAGGAAGCTTCCATAAGCCTCTTATCCTTCTCCATCAGAGGGAAGACAAACAAAACCACAATAATAGAAAACTAACCAATCTGATCACATGGACCACAGCCTTGTCTAACTCAAAGAAAATGTGAACCATGCCGTGTAGATCCACCCAAGACAGAGGGGTCATGGTGGAGAGTTCTGACAAAACGTGGTCCACTGGAGAAGGGAATAGCAAGCTGCTTCAGTATTCTTGCCTTGAGAACCCCATGAACAGTACGAAAAGACAAAAAGATAGGACACTGAAAGATCAATTCCCCAGGTCGTTAGGGCTGCACAGAGTTGGACACAAAGGAAGCAACGAAGCAGCAGCAGCATACGTGACTGACACTTAATTCCATTTCACCTTAATGACCTTTATGAATCCAGAAATTTGGAAATCTGGAACTGATGCTTTCTACTTTATTGTAAACTCCTCATCGGGTTAAGTATAGTCTCTTCTGTCTTTCTTAATTTCCTTCTCTTTCTTGTGCCAGCCTGTATTCTCTAAACCAAACTGTACCTTGAGAATTCACCCAGTAAGGCATTTCCCTTCTCTCCATTCATGCACTTAAGAAGAAATCCCTGATTGCTCACCTGTAAGATAATCACTGTGCTTTCTAGGCCTAGGAGTACAAAGACTAATAAAGACAATATTCTTGTCTTCATGAAGCACACAGTACAGCAAGAAAGGCAGACCACATAATAATTATGGTCTAGGAGATAACTTCCAAAATAGAGTTAGGTTCAAGATGCTTTGGAAGGACAAAAAAGAAGGACTTGTTCTCTCCACCTGTTAGATGGGGCAAGAAGAGTGATAAGACCGTGTATGATGCAAGTGATAGCTGATCTGGGCTTTAAAGTAGAAGCCCACATGTTGGAGCTTGCCAAAGCAGAGGAAATACCTTGGGATAACCATCAATGTGTGAAGGAGCCCAGCTGAGAATTCACTACTAAAGGTTGCAGGCAAGGAGGGGGCACGTAGTAATGTTGAGATCATGTTGTGAAATATGCCATGCTCTGTTTTCAGTCTGTATATCCTGGAGAGAGGATGGGAAGCTGCTTAGGTTATTAATTATGGAATTTATATATTCAGACATAAGCTTTAGAAAGATCAGTCTTACAGCAGGAACTGAGGATAGAAATGCAAGAGTTGAGAGAAGTTAAGTGCCAGTATTGATTTCACAGCCTGGAAGGTTTCAAATAGGCTTTCTCATTCTCCAAGAGTCAGTGGAAATATCCTTTCCTCTAGGAAAGCTTTCCCCATGGGCCTAATAAGAGCAGGTAAGCCCCTCTTTGTTCTCCATCCACTGCTATTTTCTGCAATTGTCCTCAGCAGGAAGTATCTACTGTAGATTCCTACTTGCATTGCCCACCAGTCTTTCAGTTCCTCCTGAGTTCAGTGTCTGGCAGCAAGCTGAGAGAGCTTCTCTGACCACCCTTTCATTTTTATTCTCTATAACTGCACCTTTTTAGTTTCTTCCAAAGCACATATCACAGTTTATAACTTTGCATTCATGCCTTTACATTTGTATTGACTGTTTTGTCCAGGATCCTATGATTCCCGCTAGAGAAGTGTTCCTGTTACAGTCACCAATTCACCCACAGCTTGAACACTTAACAGATAATAAATATGTGTTGAGTGAATGAAGGAATGCACAGAGTGAGTGACAAACAAGGGTTGTTTTTTGTTTGTATTTTCTGGCTGTGCTATGTGGCTTCTGGAATGTTAGTTCCCCAACCAGGGATCTAACCCCACCCTTTGCAGGGAAGGCATGCAGTCCTAACATTGGACTGCCAGAGAATTCCCCAATTACGGCTTTTTAATAAATGTTTTAAAATTTATTGAAAGAATGAGTTGATTTATGGATAAGTAAATGAATGACCTATTCCAGGAAATAAATGTGGATAGACTGGTATTGATATTTTATTCTATTCAGAGCCTCGTACACTAGCTCTCCAGCAATTAATCCCATAATCTATGCTAAGTAATAATTTCAAGATAGGAGTACATACACTGGTGTTGGCAGAAATTTCCCAGGGATTCATTCTCCCAGGTGTGTTAGAACTAGAGAGTTTAGTCACTGTATACTGAAGGTGGTAATGCTCCCTTCTCCCCAAGTTGTTCATGGTTTGTTGGAGAAGACAGGTGTGTCTACAACTTGCACTAAACTGTGAAGCAGTGGGCTGAGGTAACACAGGGTCACAGGGACTCCCAAACCTAGAGTTGTGATCAGGGAAGGCCAGTCCTGAGCTGATTCCTGAGGAAGGAGTAGGAGCTATTCTGTAGAGAGCTGACTGGGTGGTTGCACCAAGCAGGCAGAGGTGAAAGTGTAGACACCAAGGAGGAACAGAATATAGCATCAACAGCTTCACAGGTCCATTCAAAAGGAAACCCCAGCGTCTTGCTTTCTTCTTCTCCTTTGCTGTTTCTCCTTTCTGGCCAACTTGTACCCTCTCCTTTTTATTCTAAAAAAGTTACTACTTCCTCTTGTCCTCATTGTTTATATTTATTTTGTCCTCATTGTTTCCTGATATCTCTGCTCTCCTCAGGTAACCTGGGAAAGGGCACAGTTAACTGAGGCAGTCTGTTGTAGAAGATAAAAGCATGAAATTCAGAACTAGGTTGCCTGGCTTGGGATTTTGGTGCTGCTACTTACTAGCCATACAACTTTGGAAAAGTTTCTTAATCTCTCCAAACCTCAGTTTCTGCTTCTGAAAAATGGGGATAAGAACATCATCCATGTCACTGGGGTGTTGGGAAAACTGGAGGAGTCAGCGTATAAGAGTGCCTTTCGTGTAGTGAGAACCTCACACACGTTAGCTCTCGCTGCTGACTAGGAGGCAGAGCACTACAAAGAGAACAGTACAAAGTCAAGGAACTGCATGACACGTTCAGGCAAGAGGAAGTCATCTGACGTGACTGGATCACTGTGTTGAGTGGTGACAAAAAAGCTTGAAAAGAAAAGTGAGCTTGGGTCAGACCATGGAGAGACTTCGGCTGGTTGGTGTCCACAGGCTATTAAATACTGTCAAACGATAGAGATTGTATTTATCTATTACCCATAACTGTGCTGAATTCTATAGGGAAGATGATAGAATTATTAGACCCCATTCTCATATCATATGGAGGACAAATTTGCCACATGGTCTGGTATAAGCAGCCAAACTAGGAACAAGTATATAATTCAAGAACTGACTTACACACAATGGAAACTAAGACAAGCCCTAGAATGTCGTCACAATACTAGTTACAAAAATACGTAATGAAGCACCTGAGCCAGTATTTCTCAAGCCCCAGTATCACAGACTACCAAGGACAAATGGAACATTAGGAGAGAAACATCCAACCCCATTTTTCACTTTATAAAGGATAGAATTAAAATGCAGTGAAAAGCTTGCCCAAGGTCTCAAAATTTCTAATGGCCCAGCTGGGATCAGAATGCAGACGTTTTAATCAGTAGAAGATAAAGATTATGCACAGAGAAAAGAATGAAATGAAGCCAAAATCTTTATTGAGCACAATTCTGTATGGGTTCTCTATGCTGGCTGTGATGTCATCATTTCAGCAAAACATTGAACACTTCGAAAGATCACAAAAAATAATAAACGTATCCACATATATGAAAAAGAGTGAAAGTATTAGATATTCAGTCGTGTCTGACTCTTCTCCACCCCATGCACTTAACCTGCCAGGCTCCTCTGTCCATGGAATTCTCCAAGCAAGAATATTGGAGTGGGTTGCCATTCCCTTCTCCGGGGGATCTTCCCAACCCAGAGACTAAACCCAAGCCTCCTGCACTGCAGGCAGATTCTTTATCACCTGAGCCATCAGGACTATACTTATTGAGTGATGAATGTCCACCCTTCTCTCTGAATGTCAGGAGTACTATGTTCCAAATGTGTGTCAATAACAGCTACCAAGACTTAAATACCTACCCCAGGACAGAGAGCCTGAAGTCTTTGCAACGTGTTTTGAGACATACTAAAAGGAGCGTTCAACTGTCATACTGTGGGATCTGAGATGGCAAGAGAAGGGATGATCTCACTCTCTCAGGGTGGGGTGGGGAGGAGAGGAACTAGCTCAGCCCCCAGTCAACCATAAGAGGCTAAGGAATACATTTTTCCTCACTGCTCAGACACAGCAGCAGCACAGCAGAGTGCTTACGACCATGGGCTCTAAATAGGGCTGCCAGCTTTAACAAAAACTAAGCAGGGACTTCCCTGATTGCCCAGTGGTTAAGAATTCGCCTGCCAACTCAGGGGACATGGGTTTGATCCTTGGTCCAGGAAGATCCCACAAGCCACAGGGCAACTAAGCCCATGCACTTCAGCTACTGAAGCCTGGGCACCTGGAGCCCATGCTCCGTAATACGAGAAACCACTGCAACAAGAGGGTAGTTCCTACTTATTGCAACTAGAGAAAGCCCATGCACAGCAACAGAGACCCAGCACCATCAGAAATAGACCAATTTTAAAAAAGCTTAAACAAAACTAACAATGCACATAGCACACTCAGTTAAATTCAAATTTCAGATAAATGACAAAGTTTGTCTTTGTTTTAATTTTTTTTTTTTTTAGCATTTGGATGTCTCCTGCAATATTTGGGATGTATGTTTACTAAAAAAATTTATTGCTTATCTGAAATTCAGAATCTCATGAATGTCCTGTATGTAAAGTGTCAATCTAATTCTGCAGTTAGACCGCCTGTTTCAAACATTGTTCTGCGGTTTATTAGCTGTGTGACATTAGATTCTTAAAATTTCAGTGCTTCTTTAAAAATGTATGTAGAGGAAATATTAACAGCATAGAAAATGAGAAAATGTTTGCAATATACTTAGGACAGTAGTGTCTGAATCATAATGTGCACACAACAAATTACTGCTGTTGATGTTGTTGTTGCAATAATTGGGTGAGACTAGATGATTTCTGAGAAGAGTTGAACCTTGTGTTTCTCCCAATAGTATCTCTGAGAAGCATTATGTTTGAGTATCAAAGGCATAACTTCTATAAATAACATCTGAGTGTGACAAATATAGGGCAGAAAGAATTTAGTATGTGACTGAAATATTACCCTTTTCATTGAAGAATACCTGCAAATAAAAAGGTGAAAAACACAAGAAATAACACTTTACAATGAAAAGGTCTCACAGTTAAATGTAAGGTGAGTTTAAAGCAATTCAAGAAAAGATTTGCTAAATGGCACCTTGGCCTCTTTCCCACGGCTGTATACTGAAGAAGTCAAAGCAAGCCCAGTATTTCTGAGCAAAATAATTAGGTCGGCCTCATTCCCAGAGGATTAATTTAATTTCCACCAGATCATGGCAACCACCTTTCATTTCCACGAACAGACTCCATCATCACAGTGATTTCAATTAGAAAAGTGATGCTCTATTGACTTATGGTAGACACGAGGAGACGCAGCAGACAGATAACAAACTGGATAACAGCATTAATCTTACAGTCGTGGCATCAGAAAGATTTTTAAACGTATTATCTCTTTCCCATGGGAATAACAGAGAAGATGTTTTACTCTCCTATTGCAGGAGGTTTAATCTTTATTTGAGGTGATGGGTTGATACATAAATTGAGACTGAAGTTAAACCTCTCTCGCTTCCTGAGTGGTATTAAGTTCCTAACTGGTCTTTGGCTGGAGCTGTGTCCACCAGAAACCACACCTCCAAATACCAGCCCTCAACAAATCTCTAGGTGAAAAGGAAACTCTAGGTGAATAAAGGAGGCAGATAGGTTGACAAAACTACACAGACAAGATAGAAACAGCTCCATGCTAACAGTTAATATACCCCATGACCTTAACAAATGGAATAAAAACAAGAATATTTGGAATGTCTGCTCATGTTATGTATTTGAACTTCTAATCGTCTCATGCCTCTTTTCCCTCCTTGTTGTTTAAAATCTCCTTGTTTAGCAGTGATTCATCCTTGTCATCATGCCCTGTTTGAGCTGGGTGGCCAAACATGGCCCACCTCTCCCTGAATGATGCATAAATCCATAGGATACTCTATTTAAGATTTTTCTAAGGCATCTTGGCCCAGACCCCAAATACCAGGCTGCATCTCAATGTCTGCCCTGGCCTAGGATAACACCATTCAGATTTCAACCTCCTAATTACCTTGGGAAGAAGAAATAGTAAAGGAATATAAAAAGCTGTCACAAATCTAAGCATCAAGTGAATTTTTAAAAGCTCCAACCCCATCAAAAGAGACAATCAACAGAATGAAAGGGCAACTTATGGAATGAAAGAAAATATCTGCAAAGCATGTATCTGATGAGCAGAGCAGTTATTATCCAGAATATATAAGGAAGGCCTACAACTTAAACAAAAACAAATCACATGATTAAACAATGGTGAAGGGCTTAAATAGACATTACTCTGAGGAAGATATACAAATGGTCAAAAATAATCACCAATTATTAGGGAAATGCAAATCAAAACCACAATGAGATATCATTTTACACTCAATAAGATGACTCCTATCATAAAACAGAAAATAATGAATGTTAGCAAGAATGTGGAAAACAGAAAATAACGAGTGTCATCAAGAATGTGAAGAAATTTGAACTCTTGTGTGCTCTTTGTGGGAATATAAAATTATAAAACCACCATTTCAAACAGTGTGATCGTTCCACAAAAAATTAAACATTGAATTATCATAATATCTAACAATTCCACTTCTGGGTATATTCCCAAATAATTGAATGCAGGGTCTCAAAGGGATATTTGTATACCTATGTTCATAGCACCATTATTTATAATAGCCAAAAGGTGGAAGCAAATCAAGTGTCCATCAACAAATGAATAGGTAAATATACATGCAATTGAATATTATTTAACTTTAAAAAGAGTGGTAATCTTGACAAATACTCTAACATGTATGAAACTTAAGGATATTTTACTAAGTGAAATAAGCAGTCACACACACGAAAAAAACAAACACTACAACATTCCACTTATATGAGGTCCTCATATATAGTACTCAAATTAATAGAGACAGAAAGTAGAATAGTGGTTGCAAGGGGGAGTGAGGAGTGGGGGTTTTTTAATGGATACAGAGTTTCAGTTTTGTAAGATGAAAAGAGTTTTGGGACTTGGATGCACAATGAGAATGTGCTTCACATGAATGAACTGCATACTGAAAAATGGTTAAGATGATCCATCTCTACAAATGATCCAATATGGTTCCTTTGGTGGCTGAGTAATATTCCATTGTATATATATATACCATGTCTTCTTTATCCATTCATCTGTTAGTGGACATTTAAGTTGCTTCCATGTCCTAGCTATTGCATATAGGGCTGCCGTGAACATTCGAGTGCATGTGTCTGTATGAATTACTGTTTTCTCAGGGTATATGCCCAGTCATGGGATTGCAGGGTCACACATCATACAGAGGTAAGTCAGAGAAAAACAAATATGTATTAACACGTGTATGTGGAATATAGAAAAATGGTACAGATGAATCTGTTTTCAGGGCAGGAATGGAGATGCAAATGTAGAGAACTAATGGACTTGTGGACACAGTGGGGAAAGCGGAGGGTGGGACAAATTGGGAGAGTAGGACTGATAGATGCATTACCACATATAACATAGAGAGCTAGCAGGAAGCTCCTGCGCAGCACAGGGAGCTCAGCCTGGTGCTCTGGGCTGGCTTAGAGGGATGCGTGGGGGGTAGGGGTGGGGGGTAGGCTCCAGAGGGAGGGAATACACACACACACACACAATTAACACAATATTGTAGAGCAATTATACTCCAATAAAAATGACTAAGAGGGTAACATTTACATTATGTGTATTTTTCCAGAGTTAAACATATTTCGGAAAGGCTCAATCAAACTCATGCACCCTCCACAGAAATGATACCACCATCAAGGGCACAAAACTGGTCTTCAGGGAGAGAAATGAAAAAAGATTCTCATCTTTTTATGTATAAAACATAGATAAGCATAATGGTCATAGACAAATATACAGTGTATCTGGGGTTTTAAAATCCTATGGGGATGATTAGAAGTAAAAATGTCTAACAAGGCTCCTTGCTGCTGCTGCTGCTGCTAAGTCGCTTCAGTCGTGTCCGACTCTGTGCGACCCCACAGACGGCAGCCCACCAGGCTCTGCCATCCCTGGGATTCTCCAGGCAAGAACACTGGAGTGGGTTGCCATTGCCTTCTCCATTGTGTGAAAGTGAAAAGTGAAAGTGAAGTCACTCAGTCGTGTCCGACTTGTAGCGACCCCATGGACTGCAGCCTACCAGGCTCCTCCATCCCTGGGATTCTCCAGGCAAGAACACTGGAGTGGGTTGCCATTGCCTTCTCCATTGTGTGAAAGTGAAAATTGAAAGTGAAGTCGCTCAGTCGTGTCCAACTTGTAGCGACCCCATGGACTGCAGCCTACCAGGCTCCTCCATCCATGGGATTTTCTAGGCAAGAGTACTGGAGTGGCTTGCCATTGCCTTCTCCGAACAAGGCTCCTTAGGGGGCCAATAATGAAAAATACTGAGAAACTCTGCCCTAAGCTATCATCCATGCTCCAGTTACCAATTCCAAATTGAAGCGATCTCTGCCCACCTCAGACACTTGGCCATGACCAAAGTTGTTAGAATCCTCACCTACAGCCAATATTTATTGAGCACCAAGTGTCAACAGTAATGCATCAGACCCAGGATTGTGCTGAATGGAAAACTCATATTAATCAATAAGAAAGCAGTCACGTCAAGCTCTATTAAACCAAACCCTCAATGGTCCTAAGCACAGAACACAAGTATAAAGCCCAAGAACAACTCACCCCAATCTAATTAGGCTCCTTTCTCTCCAGTCATATTCCATCTTTGGACGTCCTATTACGTGGGTCTACAAAGCCCTACCTTCCCATGGCTTATTCTTTAACAAATGAAAAGCAATCTACCTTTTACAAGCCAGGCCAAACGTGATCTTCTCAGGAAAGTCAAGTGAGTCCCTCCTCCTGTGGTTCTGAGCCACTGTAGGTGCTGTACATGTTTTTTAAATCACTCTGTTAATTATATGCTTACCTTTCGCATAGATGGGGCTCTTTTAAGACAGAGAATATATGTTATGTTCTCTATTTAAACACTGAGTATAATACACAGATTTATGACAGATAAATTAGTAAATGAGTGAAAGTATAAGAGAGGGTGTTGTTTTTTTTTTTTAATTTAGAGGACATGAGATTTCATAAAGGGAGCATTTTGATTTCAGTGTAATACTGTCTCAATGTCAAAAACAGGTGATTAAAAATTATTTTGAAATCCCCTCTGGGTCATTAAACTAATACTTAAGGTTAAAAAAAAATCAGAAATTACAGACATATTCAGTGAAGCAGGGAAGAAAATCACTTATTCTCTCTTCCCAGAAGCAACCATCATTAATATTTTAGACATGTTTTCTTTTAGCCTTGTACTAAGCATTTTTCTCTCTATAATTGAGATAATATAATTTTATAATCTACTTTCCTTACTTAATGCTATATCAAAGTATTTTCATTATCATTAACAAGCATTATAAATATAATTGCTAGTGATTGCATTCTATTCCTTCACATGAATATATATCATAATTTACATAATCATTTTCATAGTACTGGATCTTTAGGTGGTTTCCAGCTTCTTGCTCTCATAAATAATGCACATATTTGTTCATAAATATTTATTACCATTTCTGATTATTTTCTTGGAGTGCATTCCTAGAAATAGAAATAGTGGGTCAAAGAGTATTAGAATGTGAAAACTTTTGAGAAATAAGGTTCAAATACTTCATAAAATGTTGGTTGCTATTTATACTTCCTCTAGCACTGTGAGAGGTGTATGTTTGATAACATCTTGGCACGCACTAGATAATACCAGCATTATTATTAAATTATCTTTATCTTCTCTTTCCTTTTTTCACTGAAACAAATCTGTTATTAGGTCCAGCTGTTTCTTATTATAAAATGCTACTAAGCTTTTTCCCCTTTCAATTTTCAAGTTGCTGTCATAAACCAGATTCTTAGCTATTTTACACAAACAGATGTACCAAAATCTCTCATGCAAGTGTATCCCACTCATATCCAGACTGATGCAAATTTCAAGGTTAACTTCAACCTAGTCTTCAAAGTCCCTTTGCCTCTATAGTCAATATCATATAAGCTCAAGTTCAATTGTTCTTTGATCCAAATGAATTGTTTGTTTTCTCAGGGCAAGAACCATTCACATAATGACTGTTTCCACCAACATCTGATGAGCATGTATGATGTATAAGACACTACACTTAACACCAGACCTACAAAGAGAAGAAACACAGTCCAGGCATCTGAAGATCAAAAGGGAAAGAGGAAGAGTAAGTGAACAGACAATAATAACACAGACCAGTGGATGCTTTGGGAGTAAGAATCATAGTGGTAGAAAGGAGTGGAAACTATTATTATCTAGACTTTACAGAAAAAGCAACATCTAGCCACAAATCTTACAGTTTCAGGTAAGAAATGAGTGAGGCAAAGCCATCTGTTATGAACTTCATATGTGTGTCCACCCTCCTCAATTCTTACCTTGAAATCCTAGCCCTCAATGTGACAGAATCAAGAGGCAGGGCCTTTGAGAGTTAATTAGGGCTTGAGGATGGAGCCCTTATAAATGGGATTAGTGCCCTTATAAGAAAAGATGCAAGACCTTGCATCTTGGTGCTCTGTCTGCTGTGTGAGAACAGAGCAAGAAAGTTGCCTTCTGTAAACTAGGATGAGGGATCTCACCAAGAACCCAGTCATGCTGTCACCTGATCATGAGTATTGCAGACTCCAGACTAAGAAATGCTGCTAAGTCACTTCAGTCATGTCCGACTCTGTGTGACCCCATAGACAGCAGCCCACCAGGCTCCCCCATCCCTGGGATTCTCCAAGCAAGAACACTGGAGTGGGTTGCCGTTTCCTTCTCCAATGCATGAAAGTGAAAGTGAAGTCACTCAGTCGTGTTGAACTCTTCTTGACCCCATGGACTGCAACCTACCAGGCTCCTCCACCCATGGGATTTTCCAGGCAAGAATACTGGAGTGGGTTGCCATTGCCTTCTGCAAGACTAAGAAATAAATGATTGTTAATAAAGTCACTCAGTTTATGGTATTCTGTTACAGCAGCCAGAACTACAAAGATACCATTCCATACAGGGGCACAAACAGGTATAAAGACACAGAGGTAAGAGAGAGGGAAATGTGAGAAGACAAGCCATAGAGTGAGGAAAAGCATCTGCACAACATCCACTTTACAAATGATTAATAATCAAAGGACATTAAGGAAAACTGAATAAAGTATGGTCTTTAGTTAAATAATAATGTGTCTTTTTAAATTTATTTTTATTTTTTGTTTTTTTAATTTTTACAATGTTGTGTTGGTTTTTGCTGTATAATGGCATGAATAAGCTATATATATACATATATGCCCTCCCTTTTGAGCCTCCCTCCTATGCCCCAATCCCACCTCTCTAGGTCATCACAGAGCACCAAGCTGAGCTCCCTGAGGTATGCAGCAGCTTCCCACTAGCTATCTATTTTACACATGGTCATGTATAGGTCAATGCTGCTCTTCCAATTCATCTCACTCTCCCCTTCCCCCACATGGTCAAATGTCTGTTTTCCACATCTGTGTCTCTGTTCCTGCCCTGCAACGAGGTTCATCTGTATCGTTTTTCTAGATTCCACATATACACATTAGTATACGATATTGTTTTCCTCTTTCTGACTTACTTCACTCTGTATAACAGACTCTAGGTTCATCCACCTCACTATAACTGACTCAATTTCATTCCCTTTTATGGTTAAGTAAAATTCCATCATGTGTGTGTGCATACACATAACAAAAAGTGATGTGTCAATCAATACTGGCTTATTACTTGTAATAAAGTTACCACAAAATGTAAGAAATAATTAAAGACCCAAAGGTGAAATGTATACTTTTAAAACTATTGTACAAAAACACAGGATAATTTGTATATGAAACTAGGAGAAGAAAGGATTTCCTGAACAAGACATTAAAAACATGTCATACAACCTAGAGGGGTGGGATGGGGTAGGAGGTGGGAGGGAGATTCAAAAGGGAGGGAACATATGTATACCTATGGCAATTCATACTGATGTACAGCAAAGAACAACACAATATTGTAAATTAATTCTCTTTCAGTAGAAAATAAAATTTAAAAAAATACAAATCATAAAAGAAAAAGTTGCTAAAATTGCCACATCAAAATGTTTACATTTTCAGTAATTGTGTATACAAATATATATATTTATATTTGGCAAAACTAATACAATTATGTAAAGTTTTAAAATAAAATAAAATTAAAAAAAAAGAGAGAAACAATTTGGTCAGGCTGAAAATGTGCATGTTGATAATTTGGACATTTAACATTTAGGGATGTAACCTACAAAATTTCTCATACATCAACCCCAATGTACACTCATGTTTGATTCATGTTGATGTATGGAAAAACCACAATATTGTAAACTAATTAGCCTCCAGTTAAATTAAAGTAATTAATTTTTAAAAAGAGAAACTTGTTCACTGTAGCACCAATTGTACTAACAAAAGAAAAAGAAAAGAGGAAAAAAAAAACAAAGGCCGTCAACAAAAGAACACTTACACTGTGACTTTTTAAATAGAACACAATAGCTATTACAAAGGGAACCATGGGTCTATGTGTGTCAGCAGAAACAATAAAAGATAAAGGAAAAATACAAACGGCATATACAGTTTGATATCTCATATATATATATTTTTTAATACACATATATATATACACATAATACTTATCAAATGTTATGTGTAAATACCTGCATATATAATAAATATTTTTAAAAGCATAAATTAGAAGAATGAACAACTGGGTGACTTCTTGCCTCTGATTAAGGAGCAAAGAAAGAGAAAGGAAATAGAGCAACTAAAAGTAATTTCAAGTAAATTTATATTCTTCTTTGTCAAAGCCTGAAACATGCATAAAAATGTGAAGATTTGTAAATAACAGAGCGGCAAGTACATGAATGTTTATTATATTACACCATAACTTTGTTCATATTCAAATCTTTTATATTGAAAAAAAGTAATTTTAGTAATCCAGTGACAGAGGAAGGTGGCATGGGGGTAATGCAATGTTAATCAGGAGAAGCCAGCTGATCAGCAAACCTGACCTTAATGCAGAAGTTGAGAGCAGGCAGTGAAAGGGTGAGTCCTGGATTTCTAGTGCAGTAGAGTATGTAGGAGGAGGTGCCACTCACTGAGAGGGAGCTGGAAGAGATGAAAGGAGTTCGATGCCATGAGAATCTTCTCTTGTACTGGTCGTCATGGGAGGCATGCTAGAACACTCAGTAAATGTTTTCTTGACTGATTAAGAAGGAAATACTGGGGAAGCTGGCACAAAGATGCTCTCTTTCAAAGACCACATCCTCCTCCTTCCTGGGTATTTGGGTACATTAGGTCTATGCACTCATCACAGGCTAAGTCAACCAGGTAGATAAAAACAGGGACAGCATTCTTGCATAATCTAATACAGATATATAGACAAAGAATTCCAAGTGAATCGTATTCTGAACTTCAACAACACCCTGGAGAACACAGCTACTACATTTCAAGTGGCAGAATATGGTTCCTCTTTTAAAAAAATCAATAAGATTCTCTGGAGGAAAGCCATAAATGACTTCCTTTTTAGAATTTTATCACTAGCTTTCCCGTTATACAGGCACAGTCTATAAAATCATAGCCAAAGATAATAGGGCTGAAAAAAAAAGTCAACAACAATGCAGAACAAAAGCTTTTCTCATACTTGACACATCTGAGACATTTGCCACTTGTTAGAAGTCCCTTCAAATGTAACCCAGCTTTCTAAAGAGCCTTGGTGACCAAAAGGACCACTCGTTTCCCTTTGCCCACTGCTAGGTGCCAACCAGAAATAAATAGCACAATGTACACCACCTGGGGACTCCCCAGGTGGCTTGGTGGTAAAGAACCCACCTGCCAATGCCGGAGACATGTGAGACGTGGGTTCGACCCCTGGGTCGGGAAGATGCCCTGGAGGAGGAAATGGCAACCCACTCCAGTATTCTTGCCTGGAGAATCCCATGGACAGAGGAGCCTGGTGGGCTATAATCCATGGGGTCACAAAGAGTGGGACACAAAGAAGCATAAGAACACATATCACAGCAGTCTGTAATTTTTTTGTCTTCATGCTCTTTTTAAAGCCTTTTATTTTATATACTGGAGCATAGTTCATAAACAATGTTTTATTAGTTTCAGGTGTACAGCAAAGTGATTTAGTTATCCATGTACCTGTATGTATTATTTCTCGAAGTCTTTTCCCATTTGGGTGGGTGGCTTCATAATATTGAGCTGAGTTCCCTGTGCTATGCAGTAGGTCCTTACCGGTTATCCATTTGTAATGAATCATTAGACTACTAGGGAACAAGAGGTATTGCTGGATTAAGGAGTGGACCAGCCAAGCGGCTACTCAGTCTCTGCAATCTACAATGGATTTTAAAACAAAGCTGGAGCAAATCAGAAATGTGTCACCCATTGGATTGTATCTGTTCACTCAAATCTTATATAACAAGCAAAAGGGAAACTGCCCCCACTGCCTTAGAGGGAGATAACATACCTAAGCAGAGATTCAAAATACACCTCAACCGCCTCAGTCTCTGTCCCCTACAAAGTTCATTGCACACATGTGTAAATTACAGTGTGCAGCTCTGGCCTCACCACTAACCCCAATGACTAGCCAACTAAGCACTACTTGGTATCAGCAAATTACCTATAATCTCCAACCCAAGTGATGCATAATCTCATTGTATTAGCTAAGACCCAACAGGATGAGATGATTGGATGGCATCACTGACTCAATGGACCTGAGTTTGAGCAAACTCAGGGAGATAGTGAAGGACAGGGGAGCCTGGCGTGTTGCAGTTCGTGGGGTCACGAAGAGTTGGACATGACTTAGTGGCTGAACAACAATGAAGGGGCATGTCTTTATCATGCCAAGCAGGAGATGTGGGTGCAATCCCTGGGTCTAGAAGATTCCCTGGAGAAGGAAATGACAATCCACTCTGGTATTCTTGACTGGGAAATCCAATGGACAGAGAAACCTAGCAGGGTACAGTCCATGGGGTCACAAAAGAGTTGGATACAACTTAGGGATTGAACAAAAAACTCTTTAAATATGACAACCAAGTTGTCTGGCCAGGAAAATTATAATACATTGCAAATAAGTAAAAATATTTCACATCTGGATATTTAACTTGTGTTTTAACCAGATTCACAGGTGATTCTTATACATTTCAGCTTTCAAGAACCACTGGTCCGCACTACACCTAGATAACTCCCCATCTCTCATTTGTCTGAAGTGAGCATCCCACGTTTTTGTGTCTGTTGCCACTCACAAGCCCCTTATCACACATGTATGGCACTGTGTTGAAATGGTGTGATTAAAAGTCTCCCTTTCATTTCTGGATGTACGTTCTTCAAGGCAAAATGGTGCCTTGCACCCTCCCCACTATAATCTTTGGCACCTAACAGTGCCTGGCACAGAAAGTTTTCCCTAAATATTTAGCAACTCCACAGGATTGTGAGCTTCTCAAGGTCAAGAACCACATGTGAGTATTTGTGCATCTTTTAAAGCTACAAGGTTCTGGCATATAATGATTGCTCAATTTATGTTGATCCCCTGATCACTCTTCTCTACTATCCTGATTATTGTAATCAGATGGTATCTGATCTTTTAAGAACGTTAGACATTAGCTGAGACTTGCTTTTAGTTTGTATTTTTGTCATCACTATTTCATACAGTTTTGTATATTAATTGTCATGATTTAAAGGAACTGTGTCCATTTGGTTTGCACTGAGTGCCTTCTTCATCTAGACATTCATTTATTTATTCAATCATGCATTTATCCAACAACTTTTCACTGACTTCTTTGCACTGTGTTGGTCCAAGAGTACTCATTCAATATTTGTTTAATTGAACTTATTAGCTTTCTTTGATCAATATTGATGATTTGGGTCCCTGAGATTCACTGGTAAAATAATCACACTGTGAAATAAAAATTATAAAGTCATCAAACATTAGAGCTGCCAGATGCCTTTGGAGATTATTTCCTCTAACTCCCATTTCTAGCAGATGAAGAGGCTGAGCATCAGAGAGAAAGGGGGACATGTTTGACTGTACATTACAAAATGTTTTATGTAGCTTTTCCTGTAGGGATCTACATTATCTGTCTGATATGCTTGCATTGATCACAAGCCAGGTTGTTGACAGATCCCCACTTAACTTGGGCATAGAATCAAATAATTTTAAAAATACCCCCAAAGCCCCCATATAATAGTTAGATGCTTTCTAAAGCTTACAGCTGACAAAGTACTCATATTGCTGATCCTAAGAGAAATCTGGAATGACTGGGATGGACAGCCACATATAAATATTCATGATACAAACTCATCAAGCTTTGAACAAGAACATATGTGAATAATTAACAAGGTAGTGATTTGTAGTATCATCATAATAGATAACCTGGCTCCTAACACAAGGCTAACTGAAGCTGTTTTTCCCTTTACAAGGCAACAGGAAATTCAAGACAGTACATTTAGTATTTGTTTTCACTTTTGTAATATAGTTTTAGAAGTTAAATCTTCAAGAAACAGTTTTTCTTCTTAAGTAGTTATTATTGCTAAAGTGAAAGTCACTCAGTCGTGTCTGACTCTTTGCAACCCCATGGACTATACAGTCCATGGAATTCTCTAGGCCAGAATACTGGAGTGGGTAGCCTTTCCCTTCTCCAGGGGATCTTCCCAACCCAGGGATCAAACCCAGGTCTCCCGTTGAGTGGGCGGATTCTTTACCAGCTGAGCCAGCAGAGAAGCCCCATTATTGCTAAAGCTGTATTTAATAAGATATGTTCTAAACTTTTAGAGAAAGTGACACAAAGGTGTAACTACGGAGTTTATCCACTACTTCCTGCTATTAATATTTTTCTTTTCCTTCTTTCCCACCGTGTATCTAAGGAAAAGAAACATGGACTCTTGCGGCTACTTGATTCAGTACTGAAACATCCGGGGTATTTTCAGTTTACCACTGTGATTGCACCTGACATCCTCATTTCAGTCTCCCATCTGTAGGCTGTAGTCTGTATCTTCACCATTAGGCAGGAAGCAAGGAGAAGCAGCAAAGGGAAGAGACAGAGACTCAGGATTCCTCCCACGGGGGCTTTTCCTTAAGAACAAAAATTCCCTCCGCCTTCTCCACCTTACAAAGAAGAAATCCTGAGAAACAGTTTCATGTGCATCCTATAAAGGTATGGACACACTTCTCAGAAAAAAGTCTCCTTTTCTCTCTTACAAGAAAATCATGACTTTGGAAAACCTTTTGAAACCATCAACTTTTTTTTTTTTTAACTTTACAATATTGTATTAGTTTTGCCAAATATCGAAATGAATCCACCACAGGTATACATGTGTTCCCCATCCTGAACCCTCCTCCCTCCTTCCTCCCCGTACCCTCCCTCTGGGTCATCCCAGTGCACCAGCCCCATCGACTTTTAAAGCTCTCAAGTTTTAAAAGCTAAATACATGTCTATCCTGCTGCTGCTGCTGCTACTGCTGCTGCTAAGTCACTTCAGTTGTGTCCAACTCTGTGCGACCCCATGGACTGCAGCCTACCAGACGCCCCCATCCATGGGATTTTCCAGGCAAGAGTACTGGAGTGGGTTGCCATTGCCTTCTCCTGTATGTCTACCCTATGACTGTGCAATTCCATGCCTTTGGATAGATAAATGAATATATTTGTCTGCCAAATGAGAAGGATAAGAATTTCATGGCAGTTTTATTCATAATAGTTAAAGCCTCAGTTCAGTTCGGTTCAGTCACTCAGTCGTGTCCGACTCTTTGCAACCCCATGAATCACAGCACACCAGGCCTCCCTGTCCATCACCAACTCCCAAGAGTCCACTCAAACTCATGTCCATTGAGTCGGTGACGCCATCCAGCCATCTCATCCTCTGTCGTCCCCTTCTCTTCCTGCCCCCAATTCCTCCCAGCATCAGGGTCTTTTCCAATGAGTCATCTCTTCGCATGAGGTGGCCAAAGTACTGGAGTTTCACCTTCAGCATCAGTCCTTCCAATGAACACTCAGGACTGATCGATCTCCTTTAGGATGGACTGGTTGGATCTCCTTGCAGTCCAAGGGACTCTCAAGAATCTTCTTCAACACCATAGTTCAAAAGCATCAATTCTTCAGCACTCAGCTTTCTTCACAGTCCAAATCTCACATCCAAACATGACCACTGGAAAAACCATAGCCTTGACTAGATGGACCTTTGTTGACAAAGTAATATCTCTGCTTTTCAATATACTATCTGGGTTGGTCATAACTTTCCTTCCAAGGAGTAAGGGTATTTTAATTTCATGGCTGCATTCACCATCTGCAGTGATTTTGGAGCCCAAAAAAAGAAAGTCTGACTCTGTTTCCACTGTTTCCCCATCTATTTCCCATGAAGTGATGGGACCAGATGCCATGATCTTAGTTTTATGAATGTTGAACTTTAAGCCAACTTTTTCACTCTCCTCTTTCATTTTCATCAACAGGCTTTTGAGTTCCTCTTCACTTTCTGCTATAAGGGTGCTGTCATCTGTATATCTGAGGTTATTGATATTTCTCCTGGCAATCTTGATTCCAGCTTGTGTTTCTTCCAGCCCAGCATTTCTCATGATGTACTCTGCATATAAGTTAAATAAGCAGGGTGACAATATACAGCCTTGACATACTCCTTTAGTGATTTAGAACCAGTCTGTTGTTCCATGTCCAGTTAAAGCCTGCTGCTGCTAAGTCACTTAAGTCGTATCCGACTCTGTGTGATCCCACAGACGGCAGCCACCTGGCTCCCCCATCCCTGGGATTCTCCAGGCAAGAACACTGGAGTGGGTTGCCATTTCCTTCTCCAATGCATGAAAATGAAAAGTGAAAGGGAAGTCGCTCAGTCGTGTCCGACTCTTAGCGACCCCATGGACTGCAGCCTACCAGGCTCCTCCATCCATGGGGTTTGCCAGGCAAAGTACTGGAGTGGGATGCCATTGCCTAGCACAATCCAAATGCCTGTCTAGAAAGGATAAATTGCAGAATATAAATAAAGTGGAATACTAAGCAACAAAAAAGACAATGCTTGTTACCAGAAATATCACAGTTGAATCTCACACACATAGCAATGCATGAAAGAAGCTAGACACAAAATAGTCAACACTGTATAATTTAATTTTATGAAATTCACAAACAGGAGAAATTACACAGTGATGATGAAAGTCAGAACATTGGTTACCTGATCTTGGGGTGAGAGAGGCATGAGGGATCCCTCTGGGGTATTGAAAATATTATATATAGTATGTAATAAATAAATATACACATATGTATATATGTACATATACATGTGAAAATCCATTGATTTGTACACTTAAGATTTGTGTATGTACCTATACCTCAATAAACATTTTGTTGAAATGATAATTGGCCCTTTCCTTCCAGCAGTGGGAAATTTCTGAAATTGTATATACAGTGGTGTTTCTAGTCGACTGCTCTTTCCCTCTGCTACCATCCAGTTTGGGTTATCCACATTTTTTTCATAGGGGACTTCCTCTTAGGAAAGCATGTATCCTGACCATAACAAAATATTTTGAAATAAAAATTTAAAGGCAATTTAACAAAACATTTTAACAAAGCATCATTTTCATTATACATGCAAATTCAGGGCAGATGTGTTCAGAAGAATAATGCAAGTCCACCCACCCCTAGAAGAAAATTAAAACTGAATATGAATTTCTGAAACATTATAATGATTTCCCGCCTTGGCTTCTAGTCAAGTCTGGCAACAGGAATACAGAAATGCTGTGAGAAAGTCCTCTCAGGGTACACATGACTGGAGTTATCAAAGTGCTGGTTGACTGGGGAAATCTGACTCAGTTTTGAAGTCTAGGCGAGCCATTTAGGAGGAAAAGATGAAACTCATTTTGGGGGTGAAAATCCCATGGACGGAGGAGCCTGGTAGGCTGCAGTCCATGGGGTCGCAAAGAGTCAGACACGACTGAGCGACTTCACTTCCACTTTTCACTCTCATGCATTGGCGAAGGACATGGCAACCCACTCCAGTGTTCTTGACTGGAGAATCCCAGGGACGGGGGAGCCTGGTGGGCTCCACACAGAGTCCCACAGAGTCGGACATGACTGAATTGACTTAGCAGCAGCAGCAGCAGCAGCAGCAGCATTCTATCCTTTTTTTTAAGTGGGGAAACTACTGCATTTTGAAGAAGTATATTTATGTTCAGTCCTTGAACTAGGAATTACTAACAATTTAATTTTGAACAAGTCACTTTATCTCTCTAGCTACACAATTTTCTCTTCTGCAGAACAGAATGTTTACCCCTAAAGGGTACCCTGTGAGGTTCTTTAAAGCTGTGTCTCATATCACAGGAGAGTTATTACGTCATTTAATACCTTTACCATCAGCAGCATTATGAAGTATGGCTTATAGACATTAAGCAACTTTCCCACCAAGGCAAAGCGCTTTTTGTTTGGGGACCCCACTTAGAGTCCTCAGAGTCTGACTCCCAGCTTCTGTGGCATGCGTCTTCTAATTTGACTGGTTGGCTTTCTTAGTGTTGTTTCTAGACTAAAATACTTGGGAAGAGGCTTATCAATCACTCAAGTTAGTCATGGCAGGCTTTTCCCAAATAAACTGTGTTGTCATTTTTTTATAGTCTATCATGATGAAAGGGCTTCCCTGGTGGCTCAGACAGTAAAGATCTGCCTGCAATGCGGGACACCTGGGTTTGATCCCTGGGTTAGGAAGATCCCCTGGAGGAGGGCATGGAAACCCACTCCAGTATTCTTGCCTGCAAAACCCCCATGGGGATTTTGTCTCTGTCTCCATGGACAGAGAAGCCTGGCGGGCTATAGCCCATGGGGTCGCAAAGAGTTCAGTTAGTCAACTGAACGACTAAGCACAGCACAGCATCACGATGAAAACTTTGTGACTTTATCTTGTCACAAATCAAATGGAACAAAAAGTGATCTTTTATAATTCACATAACAGTTTATCTTTCTGCCCTAACTTGTCCTTCCTTGCTGCTGCTGCTGCTAAGTCGCCTCAGTCGTGTCCGACTCTGTGCAACCCCTGAGACAGCAGCCCACCAGGCTCCCCCGTCCCTGGGATTCTCCAGGCAAGAACACTGGAGTGGGTTGCCATTTCCTTCTCCAATGCATGAAAGTGAAAAGTGAAAGTGAAGTCGCTCAGTCATGTCCAACCCTCAGCGACCCCATGGACTGCAGCCCACCAGGCTCCTCCATCCATAGGATTTTCCAGGCAAGAGTACTGGAGTGGGGTGCCATTGCCTTCTCTGGTCCCTCCTTGAAGAGAAGAGAATGTTGGAGGTGGGTTAATGGGCACGATCCCTGACTTCAACCTGACTTACTTCTCTCAGATACCTGTTCATAGTACATCTTGGTAACCAGGCAGTTCACACCTGGTTTCAACCACCAGCTTACCCCTGACTGTTAACTGGCTCTCTGCTCTTGACATTGGAAACTAATAGAACCACAGTCTAGAAACCAGCTCCCAATTCCCAACACCCACTCCCCTTCAGACTCTACTCTCCAGCCATCCTGGCCATTTTTTCACATATAGCCTCCCAGTGACCTCAAGAGGTATCAGAAGCCTGCTATGTATTGAAAACCTTATTTAGAAACAATGCCTGAAGGAACTAGAACATTGCTAGCCTGTCCAGGCTTCCCTCAACTCTACATCAGTCTTTCTCCAAAAAGCTGTAGTTCACTGGTTCCCCAGACAGACCTGGGGCAATCTAATCAGGTTCCATTGTCTCACGGTCTATTTGCAATTGGAGATGCTTCTTCAGAGCATCATAAGGAGAGCATCATAAGTTCCTGAGGTGGCAAAGACTCCACCTGATGGTCACACAAAGGATATTTGCAACCTCATCTGTCCAAATAAGAACAGCAGAACTCTTTATAAGTCTGCATACGATGACCAAAGCCATAGTTTATAGAAATAGGGTAGGTGGTTCAGATGGTACAGAATCTGCCTGCAATGTGGGAGGCCCAGTTTCGATTCCTGGGTTAGGAAGATTCTCTGGAGAAGAGTATTGAGCATGTTTTCAGATGTTCATTGGCCATTTGTACATCTCCTTTGGAGAAATGTCTATTAACGCCTTTTTTTTTTTTTTTTTGTGGCGGGGGGTGGAGACGGGGGTGGGGGGTGGGTGGGGGGGAGGGGCGGGAGCTTCTGTGGTAACTCAGACAGTAAAGAATCTGCTTGCAATGCAGAAGACCTGGGTTCAATCCCTGGGTCAGGAAGATTCCCTGGAGAAGAAAAATGGCAACCCACTCCAATATTCTTGCCTGGGGAAAGACCATGAACAGAGGAGCCTTTCGGGCTACAGTTCATGGGGACAAAGAGTGAGCAAATAACACTTTTACTTTCAGCCATGTATAATTTGGATGCATTTTGATATTAACAAAACTTTTGTTTTTATTGAATAGCATAAGGAGAAAATTTCAGGTTCTCATTATTAAAATGGCAATGGCTGGGCCACATAATAGGAACTGCTACCCACTTAGAAATAGAGAGGAAAAGCTTGTGACCTTCTTTCTCTTCCCCCATCACTCATGCCTCTGTCCCAGGAAGATTAACGGCCAGGGGAACAATCAGCTCAGCCTCTTTTCTCTGTGACTGCTGTCTTATGATAAGGTCACTAGAGCAGGAATTCTTTGTTCTGTGCCAGGTGGACAAAGTAAGTCCTGGAGAAAATACTGGGAGCCCATTTTGTTCTTGAGCCCAAGCCATGTATCCCAATGTACATTTGCCAACCACAAAGTTTATGAAAATACTTTATGTGTGTGGATAGTGAACATGAGCTTCCCTGGTGGCTCAGTGGTGGGAAGATCTCCTGGAGTAGGAAATGGCAACCCACTCTAGTGTTCTTGTTCAGAATACTGTATTTTCAATATGCATGTGAACTGAACATGTGAACTGAATTCCAGCTATTCAACAACTTCAGATAATGCTGGAGAACAAAGAAAACTACTCCTACCACTTGACTTAAGAGCTAAAACACTATCCCTACAATGGCAGTTCTTTGTATACTCTGTCTTGTTCCCATTTTTCTCCTACACATTTCCCACTGCAGAGAGAACCACCACTGAACTTTGTGTTTATCATTTCCCTGAATGTTTTTTATATTTACACCACTTATGTATTCTTCAACAATACCAACATTTGTTTTGCTCATTTATAGACTTTGTATGTGAATAGTATCACATTCATATCTTTTTTATAAAAAGTTCCTATTTTTTAACCTGAGTAAAATATTTTACTCAATAGTATGTTGTCAGGGTTTAACTCATGTTGATAGATGCATTGCTAGCGCATTCATCCTAACTGATTATAGTATTCCCAAGGATTAAGATACTGTATATATGTGGTGATGGATATGTAGGTAGTTTCCCATATTTCATTATTATAGACACACTACTATGAGTATTCTGTGATATGTTTCCTTATAAACACATGTGAGAGCTTCTCTAGGGTATGTATCTCAGAGGAGAATTATTGCCTCCTAAGGTAAGTGCATTTTTACTGTTACTATATATTGCTAAAGCTGATATTTGGATCTCTGATTCTTAGTTACTGCAGGTCCCATAGGAGAGTGGAGATGATTAATGATTCCTCCTCCCTCCACCTAAGGTAATCTTTCTTTCTCCTCTTTCTCATAAATACTTAATCATTTTCTAAGACTCCGCTAAGTTCCTCTCTTCTGTGAAAGCTTCCCTGAACCCCACAGGTAGAGTGATTCCTCCCTCGTTTGAGTTTTCATGGATGGCACTTTCATATGAGACAGGCCAATTACCAAACCCTCTATGTAGCTACACAAATTTCATAAAAACTATAATCTCTAGAAGAGCAGGCTCAAAACCACCATACTGTAGGGACATTATGTCCTTTAACTCAGGGGTCCCAACCTCCAGGATTTAATGCCGGATGATCTGAGGTGAGGCTGATACAATAAAAATAGAAATAAAATACCCAATAAATGTAATATGCTTGAGTCATCCTGAAACCATCCACACCCACTGCCAAGTCCATGGAGAAGCTGTCTTCCTCAAAACGGGTCCCTGGTTATAAGAAGGTTGGAGCCCGCTGCTTCAACTGATTCCTAATCACCCAAAGCACCAACAACTAGGATTAGCCCATGGTAACATCCTTGGCATTGCCCTTGATCCATCATAGCCTCTTTTATAGAAGTTGGAAAGGAAACCAATTCTATTAACTCTAACACCTATAAGCACACAGATAACATGGTCCAGACCCTTGCCATCTACTTGACCAGAGAAGGTACACATGAGAAACTATTATAGGAAAACTCCTTGTGCAGGATGACAAAATTGTGGGGCTTTAAAAGGTGAGAGGGCTTAGCGGTGATATCAGCAAGATCTCCTTTTGATAAATAAGAAATTGTCTTTTGAGGTGATGCTTTACCTGAGATAACACAGCCAACTAGTAGCAAAGTCAGAGTTCATAGTTACTCATTTTCTTTAAATCAGCAAATATTTATAGAACACTCAACCATACCACCTATCTCTATATATGTTAATTTAGGATAAACCTGAAGAATTCAGCTTAATTAAAACCATTTTCTTGCAGTCTCCTGATATGGAATCTCATTGGAAAGATCAGCCATTTAAATAGAAATCTTACCAAAGGGAGCTTCCCTTCTTTCCACATAGACTGGCCTACTGGGGCTGCCCTATCAAAGTGAGTGGACTGAGAGGAGAGGTCTCAGTTTTGAATGAAGACTTAAGTATTAATTTGTAGATCATCATGTCCATTATTCATTGAACATTTCTGACTCACTTGTTCTTGATATACAAGGTAATTGATTTTCTATTATCCAAGAATGCCTAAAAAAGATGCATTCTGTCACAATATTCAACTTCTTGCCTATGTAATTGCCCCCAGTAATTAAATAATAGAGTTGAGCGCAATATGGAAGCTGTGTTTTGACTGCATTCCATGAGTCCTGGTTGTTAAATATACCAATTACAAATTTTACTAAGTAACTGGTAGTTTAAATGATCTCATTTAATTCTTATCATGGCCCCATAAGTTGGATATTAATACACTCACTTTTCAGAAATGGCTCAGAAGTCAAGTCACTAACCTAATTACATACAGTATTTGGTGAATAAAAAAATTCTTCTACTCCCACCCCATCCCACCAGAAAAAAAAAAGAACATCTTTGTGTCTCCAAAGGCCATTCTCCTTCTGCTGTATCATGGTTTCAGATCAGCAGGCAAATGCTGCTGCTGCTGCTGCTAAGTCGCTTCAGTCGTGTCCGACTCTGTGCGACCCCATAGACGGAAGCCCACCAGGCTCCCCCATCCCTGCGATTCTCCAGGCAAGAACACTGGAGTGGGTTGCCATTTCCTTCTCCAATGCATGAAAGTGAAAAGTGAAAGGAAAGTCGTTCAGTCGTGTCCGACTCTGTGCGACCCCATGGACTACAGCCCACCAGGCTCCTCCACCCATGGGATTTTCCAGGCAAGAGTACTAGAGTGGGGTGCCATTGCCTTCTCCAATACAGGCAAATGGAAAGATTAAATAACAAAATAAGTAGCACAATTTTAATAGGTATAACCTGAAAGGCAGGTCTCATAGTACTGTCAAATCCAAAAGAAAACCTATGCCCCTCCAAAAAAGGACGTCTTGGGAAGAACTATAAGTACTGACTAACATCATTTAAGGCACCAAAGAGAAACTGCATTTGTAACACATAATATTTCTTAGAATCTTTATTTTCTTCTAATTTCTCATATAGTCAGCTGCTCACAATCGTTCATCTCTACTTTCAAAACATTCAAAACTCTCTTTCTAAACTCAAGGAGTTTACTGACTTTTCTCTCTAAATTCCCTTACTAGCCTAGCAGATCAATGGTTTCATGCGAGGAGAAGTCCCTTACTCTTCATAATAATAATAAAGTAAACATTTCTCCCATCCTGTATCCTGTCTACCTGACCCTCATCACCACAATCAACTTGCTGAGAAGTGTAAGAGATGACAGGAGAGGGGAGAAGGCCATGAAGACTACAGGTTATTGTGTTTTATAGTACATATATAGCTTTACAGAACAGGTATCTCCATTTTATTGGAGTAACTGAAGGACTTCAAATAAGAATAGCAATTATATCAGGCCTTAAAACAAGTGCTGTGTTGAAGTATTTATAATACTAGCACACCAACACTATACCTACTCTTATCCAAAATAATACAAAGTTAAGATTCAAGTATTCTCCATCATGAAACATTTCCTCCTACCTTTCAAAAGTATTTCCTGAGAAGAGCAGCCATCCCTAAATGCAAGCTCTAGGAAACCTATAATCAGTTTCTCTCTCTCTCTAATTGAGCACTTTCTTTCCTTAGATTTTGGAAGAAGCATGAAAATGATTTACTGATTTAGGAACTGGGTGGAGCAGACCACAAAAGGACAAATCAGAAACATCTGGAATGAACTAGCCGAGGGAGAGGGGTTGAGAAAGAGAGAGAGAAAGAAGTAGGGCTTTCAAATGAAACAAAGTACAGATGATTTGGCCAAATTTAAGCCAAGCCAAACACTCACATTAAACATTGCACTTGGGTCTGGTTCAATAGCGGGAGCCGGCAAGAGGGAGCGTCAGCCAGCATTGCATCAGACGCACATTGTGGATGGAGGAAATGAGTTTAGTCAAGCCAGCTGTGACTTCAAAGGGGCTGCTCTCCCAGAGAACAGTGGGAAAGGGTTCCCTCTTCAGTGAAGACTGCAAAGTTCAGCCAAAGTCAGTCCAAAGGGAATGGACTTACAGGAGGAGAAAATTACATTCAAAGTATGAGAAAGAATACTTTCCTTCCATGAAGTAGCTTGAGAGAAAAGGAAGACACATGGCTAGGAGGAGGGGTGACAAGAAAAGATTCAGATGCTCATTTGAGGACTGGAGTCCTATGTGCGGATTGCGAAATGGAGTGGTTTGTGTACGGATAACGTTGCTTTTCGGTTCGGACACCTCGTTATATGAATCATGTTTTCAAATCTCTGAGAGGAGAGGCCAATGGATCCCTCCCCCAAGTGACTCCCAAAAACAGTCTCTTTCCCTCTTTGTACTTCTAGAAAACCACACATTTCTTTCCAATTGTTTATTCAACCCAGGTTTATTGAGAGACAAACAGTGGGCTAGACCCTGGAAACACAAAGACAAATGAGACAGTCCTAGTTCAGGAGTTCACAGTCTCAAGGAAACCGAGACACATAAATAGAGGATTATGGTTTGGAGCAATAAATCTTATACCAGAGCAATGGTTCCCGAAGTGTGATCACCTGACGGGCATCAGCATCACCTGGGAAGTAGTTAAAAATGCAAATTTGTGGGGACCCCACCCAAACCTTTCCTTTCCATTTCCTTTCAATCCTAAAGGAAGTCAACCCTGAATATTCATTGGAAGGACTGATGTTGAAGCTGAAGCTCCAATATTTTGGCCACCTGATGCAAAAAGCTGATTCATTAGAAAAGACCCTGATGCTTGCAAAGATTGAAGACAGGAGGAGAAGGGGATGACAGAGGATGAGATGGTTGGATGGCATCACTAACTCAATGGACATGAGTTAGAGAAAATTCTGGGAAATGGTGAAGGACAGGGAAGCCTTGCGTGCTGCTGTCCATGGGGTCACAAAGAGTTGGACACAACTGAGTGACTGAACAACACCACCACCCAAACACACTGAATCAGAAAGCCCAGGTTGGTTTGACAAACTCCTGGGGTGATTCAGAAAAGCTTGAGAGCTTCTGCTTCTGTAGGTCACTTCTCATTCCCTTCCAGGCTAGATTCTAAATAGACTGCTCTCCAGTATTTCACAAGAATGAGCCTCAGGTATAAGTCTTGTCTAAGTAAACTATAAGAACTTTAAGGGCAGGAGTTGATTTTCCTTTTATGAATTTTTTCCTTTCTCCTCCTACTTTCAGAAATCACCCAGTACTAAGAAGATATGGGCATTGAAATTTAGATATGTAATTCAATAGAAATTTAATTCAGAACTTAGGTGGGGCGAGGGTTTAACACTCACAAGGAGAAATGGGCACATCTATACCTACAAGTTTTCATAATTCTCATTGGTGGGAGGAGAACATAAATACTATCTCTCCCAAGCACTCACCTGATGCTCAAGGCCTCTCGGTGATACCTCCTTGCCAAGCATTTGTTTTTCTTATGCTTGAGCACCTCTCCTAGTCTCACTATCTCAGGCTGCAGTTTCCTTTCTTTCAGACAGCTTTGGTAGAAGCAGCTAGCTTCTTCTGGGCTGAAATCCATCATCATTTAAATTCCATTTGTTAGTTATAGTCCTACCCCTTGGGAATCCACAGCAAAGATACTTACATATTAATGTGACATTTTTCAAGTATTTGAAGATAGTAATTATGTAGCATATGACATAGGTTAAACTCACAGTCTCTGGAAGCAGCCTGCCTGCATTTAAATTCTTGTTCTGTCACTTATGAGCTCTGTGACCTTGAGAGAATTATTTACTATCTCTGCAGCTTTGTGTATGTGTGTGTGCATGTGTGTGTGTGTGTAATGGCATTATATAAAAAGACTTTTATAAGGAGTGCATGAATTAATATATGTAAATGTTCCCAGAACACAGTAAAGTGCTTTAAAAGTTTTAGCTATTATTAATCATCATTATCATAGAGAGCTTGTCAGATACCTGACATAGGCCATCTTTCCAATTCTATAGTCAGGCATTAGGTGAGCCTATTCATTCCTTTGGGTTCAAACGCTATCGATACACTTGTGAAACATCTCTTCATTCTCCTTCTGAGCACACAGCTAAATGTAAGTGGCTAGTTGTGGATGCATGAATTGTTCTAGTCACTATAATTTGGATAGAAATGATGAGCACTACTTCTAGACCTGAGCCCTAAAGTCATCCTGAGAAATCCTGCATTCTCTTAGTCCATCAGCCAGTTAAAGGCATAGGAAACAGCCAAGGACTCCAAGAAGGTCGTGGGCAGTGGTGGAGCCTCGCACTGGAAGAAGTCTATGTCCCTGAGTCAACACTTAGACGGGAACTGCCTAGGAAAACCACCAGCCTGGAGCATCCACACTGGGCTTTGTGCGAGTGAAAATAAACATCGGTTGCATTAAACCTTTGAGAATCTGTAGCCCACCACGACTACTACATTGACTCTCTAATTTATCCCTTGTTCAGCTTTTGCTTCTGAGCTTCAGAACTCTATATTTTGCTTTCTATTCAGTCTCTCTACATGAATTTTTCTGGGCTCCAAAATCACTGCAGATGGTGACTGCAGCCATGAACTTAAAAGACGCTTACTCCTTGGAAGGAAAGTTATGACCAACCTAGATAGCATATTCAAAAGCAGAGACGTTTCTTTGCCAACAAAGGTCCGTCTAGTCAAGGCTATGGTTTTTCCTGTGGTCACGTATGGATGTGAGTGTTGGACTGTGAAGAAGGCTGAGTGCCGAAGAATTGATGCTTTTGAACTGTGGTGTTGGAGAAGACTCTTGAGAGTCCCTTGGGTTGCAAGGAGATCCAACCAGTCCATTCTGAAGGAGATGAGCCCTGGGATTTCATTGGAAGGAATGATGCTAAAGCTGAAACTCCAGTACTTTGGCCAGCTCATGCGAAGAGTTGACTCATTGGAAAAGACTCTGATGCTGGGAGGGATTGTGGGCAGGAGGAGAAGGGGACGACAGAGGATGAGATGGCTGAATGGCATCACTGACTTGATGGACGTGAGTCTGGGTGAACTCCAGGAGTTGGTGATGGACAGGGAGGCCTGGTGTGCTGTGATTCATGGGGTCGCAAAGAGTCAGACACGACTGAGTGACTGATCTGATCTGATCTGATCAGTCTGTTTAGGTGATTTTGTGTGTATGTATCCCATGTGAATTTTTATTTACTTGGATCATGAAACAAAGCCCTACAGACGACACAAATTAAATTCAGTCAACAAATTTAGAAGACCCAGCATCTGACCTCTTTGAGTTGAAAATCTAGTTGACTTGACTATAAAAGTAAAAACAATTTTTATAAAGTAAAAACTGTATTATATAATTATACCAGGGCTTCCCTGGTAGCTCAGTCAGTAAAGAAACTGCCTGCAGTGCAGGAGACCCAGATTCGATCCCTGGGCTGGGAAGATGCCCTGGAGAAGGAAATGGCAATCCACTCCAGTATTCTTGCCTGGAGAATCCCATGGGCGGAGGAGCCTGGTGGGCTACAGTCCATGGGGTCACAAGAGTCGGACATGACTTAGTGACTAAACCACCACCAATATATTATATAAAGTAAATGTATGTTATAGTATCATGCATGCACGATAGAATGATTCTAAGACCTCCACCAGGGTATGGGGCATGGGTATTTGGGATGGGTCAAAAAGTTGAATGTTTCTGGAATCAGTATTATGAGTGCTCTCATATTCTAAGCATCCAACAAGCTCTCCATCCACAGTTCACAAAGCATATGTGACACCAGACCAGATTAAGAAATACAGATGAGGAGGCTGCAAGCAAACTGGAGTTCAGAATTCAACCAGGTTGGTTTTCAATCAAGAAAAGATTTGTGTCGATGTTGGCCCAAAATTTGATGAAGTGCAAGGTTGGTTGGAGAAGGACCGACAGAAGGATGCACAATAAGCAGTGCCATCTAGAGAAAAATGCATTCCAGGGAAGCAGACACTGTAGAGCAGACTCGGCATAGTCACGGAGTTGTACCAATGAGGTTTCAGAGCCTAGCTCCAAACCCACTAACTCACTCTGTTCTGGGTGTAAGTATGGAATTTCTCTAACATTTTTTTCTCACCTATAAAGTTGAAACTACAGGCTCCAAGTCACCAGACTGCCTATGACAACCTTAGCTATCTCTTAGCTATGGCTCAAAGAAGTTTGGAATTTTTCCTGGAGCAACAAACTAATAACTGATAATAGGTAGCATTGTACCTAATACATCTCCTGACTCTCAGTCTACAGCTCTTTCCATTAAATCTTCAAGGAATGCCTTCTCCCTTACAAAAATAATAGGTGGCTATGGCCAAGAAAGTAACAAGTTAGCCTAAGTTTTACTGAGCACTCATAAGCACCTTGAGTTATACCGGTGATATGTGTCCAATTTAAACCAACAGATGATGTTTTCGGTTTTAGAGAGGTTTATGGTTACAGTTTCCAGAAGAGTTGAAAAAAAAAAAAAAGCCAAAAATAAGTGGTCCAAATTCAGCACTACCAGTACTTCCTTCTGCCCTCAGCCAAAGAGGAAAGAATTGTGATATGAGCCTTTGGCTCTGGCAATAGCTTTCCATTAGTTCCTGAATGGTGTGGGTTTTCTCTAGCTACTTTGGAGTCACAATCAATGGTTCTGTTGCCTTCCCTGGTTCTAATAAAACTCTGTGTTGGGTTTCAGATTACTTTCATTCCAAGAGGACCCCTTGTCAGTCCTCTGGTGGCCTTTATTGTCCACAGCCGCTGGCAATGAATCTGGGGGCAAAGGCCTCTGGTTACACCCACCACTGAAATCAGTCTCAGCTACACCACACCAGGAACGGATTATAGGGTGGAATTCAGCATTTGTCCCCACAGGACGAAGGCAATAGCTTTGCAGTTATTCCCCGACTACTTCTGATTCTGTAACTCATTGCCTCCTGCACTGGAGACAGCCAGCATTTCTTAGCAACTCTGACCTGAACAGAAAATAAAACAGCATGCCGCAAAGGAGTCAGATTAAGTCTTGGGAATGTTTTCTCCAAGAGAAGAGGTCGAATGAGTTTAAATACAAAGACTTCTAAATCCCTCCAAGTATTTTCCCCTCCTTAATGGTTTCAACCAGTGCCTTATTATTATTCGCCCCATGTTTGAATAATGGAACGCTAAGATCACTGTATTCATCAAGGGAAGGAAATGCTATGTATTCTGAAAAGCACATTGAATAAAGCTCTCTCCCTCTGTGAGGCCATGCTTCATGGAGTTTTCCTGACTGCTAAATGCATGGCCCTGGCTTGAAATTCAAGAATTTGAAAAATTGTAGAACACTCACCACACCAGTGCCATCAGACCACATCACATTCCAGGGCCTTCATTATCCAAGCAAACTATGCCAACCCCAGATTACCACAAATAGTATCAAGAGTTTCTATCTGTATACATAAATATCAGATTATTACAAATAGTGTCAAGATTCCATATAAATATGAATTATATTTATAGTAGATGAATTATATATATGAATATATAGAAAGAACTAGGAGAGAGAAGGCCTAGGTTCTGGTTCTCAGGTGCTGCTACCCAACAGTAGACTGAGTTTGGAAAAGTTCTGAGTCTCAGTTTCTTCATCTGCTTAATGGGTTAATGAGTCTCTTGCTCACAAGTTAAGGTTGTTTTATCACCCTAATGAAATAATGAGGGTCCTGGGGCTCAGTGATGCAGGACATGTCCAGTGACTTCTGGGGGAAAGGGGTTTACTTAGGTCACCTGTACTATCTATCCTGGAATCAAAATAATTCAGAGGATGTATTCACTCTTAAATCCTCAGCATCCCTGCTATCTTCTATGGGAGCTGTGGCAGAGCTAATTGGAAAGCTGGGAGCCCTGCTCTGAGCAGGACACAGACCCCTCCTACTTCCCGTCTAGCATCATCCTGAAGAAGTTCATTCAAGTGGGACAACCAACCCATTGTGTGAAAGAAGCCCACGTTTCTTGAAAATCTAATTTTCAGGTCCATTCCCCTGGGTGAGTGGTAATATTCACTTAATTCAATGCTTTATGAAAAAAGAATTAAAACCCAACTTCACTTGTTCCAAATGCCTTATATGGTTGTACATGTGTAATTCTGAGTGTAAAATGTAAATTACTTGGAACCATCCAAACATCCCCAAATCACTGGGGAAGCACAGGCATCGGATGGATTGTTATGCAGCCATGAAATAGTTCTGTAGATTCTTTTGACTATGAGGAAGTGCTCCTGTTATAACCTTAAATAACAAGGCAAGATTCAAAATTGTGTAACCTGCGTTACAGGTATCCCCTGCTTTTCAAAAATTAGCTTTCTGCTGCTTCACTTTTACTGAAAATCTACTCCAATACCTGCTTCCGCAAGAACTAACCACAAGAAATTAGGAGTTTCACTCTCACAAAAAAGAAGGCAAAAAGCAAAAACAGTGTTCGGCATTTGCTTGACCATGAGCTTTGATAGAGGCAGTGGGGACTCTGAATGGTATATCCATTAACAGAAGCAAGTTTGCTTTATCACGATGGACTTCAGTGTATAAACAGAAAGTAGCTTTCTTCTTTGTTTTGGTTGTCCCTTTAAATCTGCACAGTGAACTTGTAGAGACAAGCCTTTAACTTTTCCAGTCATCTCCAATTCATACACACACACACACACACACACACATACTCTCAAGTCATCTTCAGGTACGAAAACTATCACATTTCAATAATTAAACTATCCAGTTCAGTACACACCACCACCCACTAATACAAATTCAGATTTCCCTTCTAGGCCAACGTGGGGTCCTATTTCATGCCTTGGGGCCATTGATGAGGCGCAGGTACACAGTCAGCCTCCTCCTTTTCCTTTTTCTGCTTCACAAGGCTGCCTCAGGCTGCCCCAGAGTTGAGACAGGCTTGGACAACATCTGATCATTGTGTGTCCTCTGGGCTGGCAGAGTCCCATATAGACAACTTCTCCTTGAAGAGTTTCCCTAAGTTCATCAGAAATTCCATGGGCATCCACCACCTGCAGCTCCAGTGACCTGCCCTGTCTCTCACTACACCTTTCCTCTCCAGGTCCCAGCCCTTGACACAGCGCTCCACCTCTCGGTTGCGTTACTCAGACACCTCAAACAGTCCTTTCATAGGGATCCACTTTTAAAACAGCCCAGATCTATTGCCTGTAGTTATATGTAGGGTTATTGACTTATTTGAGCATCTGATTGGCTATCAGATGAGATCAGTCACTCAGTCGTGTCTGACTCTTTGCGACCCCATGAATCACAGCATGCCAGGCCTCCCTGTCCATCACCAACTCCCGGAGTGCAGTGAGTGCAGACTCATATCCATCGAGTCAGTGATGCATTCCAGCCATCTCATCCTCTGTCATCCCCTTCTCCTCCTGCCCACAATCCCTCCCAGCATCAGAGTCTTTTCCAATGAGTCAACTCTTCGCATGAGGTGGCCAAAGCACTGGAGTTTCAGCTTTAGCATCATTCCTTCCAAAGAAACCCCAGGGCTCATCTCCTTCAGAATGGACTGGTTGGATCTCCTTGCAACCCAAGGGACTCTCAAGAGTCTTCTCCAACATCACAGTTCAAAAGCATCAATTCTTCGGCGCTCAGCCTTCTTCACAGTCCAACTCTCACATCCATGCATGACCACAGGAAAAACCATAGCCTTGACTAGACGAACCTTTGTTGGCAAAGTAATGCCTCTGCTTTTGAATATGCTATCTAGGTTGGTCATAACTTTCCTTCCAAGGAGTAAGCGTCTTTTAATTTCACGGCTGCAGTCACCATCTGTAGTGATTTTGGAGCCCAGAAAAATAAAGTCTGATTGGCTATGCCATGGTCTAAAAGCTGCATATATCATACACCAATACCACTACCACTGGCACCGACTTTGGACACAGTTCTGTGCACATGCTAAAAAGATGTCAAAACATCCCAGACACCATGTCTTTTCCTCAAGGTATTAACCATCTTCCAGGGAAAAAAGGTATGTTCACACCTAGCTGCAAAGACCAGCAGGATGAGCCACCTGCCTGACCTTGGTTTTCCGAAGCAAATCTGACATCTGTTACTGTCTACCATGACGTTTCTAAACCTTTCTTTGAATGTCTATCTTTCTCCAGCAAGACTGTGACCCCCACAGCAGGAAGGGTCTATGCTTTGCTCATCTTTTCCCCTTCAGTTCCAGCCTTGGCTTATCATAGGAATACAATAAGAATGTGGTTATCAAATGACTTAAATGCAAATTTTTTGAAAGAGTGTGAGGATCAGATAATTTTTGTAACAGTATAGTGTGAGTGTTAAAACTGAAATCTGTTTCTAGTTGATTTAACTCAATTCCACTATTGCCTCTCAAGGTCCAATTTCAGAGTGAATAATGCCCTCCTTATTCATGAGTGCTAATACATTTTGAGAAAGATAGACATGCTAGAGCATTTGGTGAGCTGTGTAAGTGTTCGGCAAGCATTACTCATTATTTGAGCAATGGGCATAAGAACACTAATAAGAACTGAATTCTCTGATGCTTTTTAGCTGAGTGCTTTCATAAGACCCTCTCTGAAGTTCATCTGGCTCATCCAGGTGATTGGTACACAAAAAATGTAATAACACACAATACATTACAGTATTCTGTGAACTACTGTAAACACAGTGCCTAGAGTATAAAAGGGATTTAATAAATGTTTATAAAAAATTACATTTGACTTTACAAAAAGTACTAAATCTATAGGGGGATTGTAAGGCTCATTCCATCCATCTACTCAAAGCTATGGTTTTTCCAGTAGCCATGTACGAATGTGAGAGCTGGACCATAAAGAAAGCTGAGCACCGAAGAATTGATGTTTTTGAACTGTGGTGCTGGAGAAGACTCCTGAGAGTCTCTTGGACTACAAGGAGATCAAACCAGTCAATCCTAAAGGAAATCAGTCCTGAATATTCATTGGAAGGACTGATGCTGAAGCTTTAATACTTTGGCCACCTAATGCAAAGAATTGACTCATTGGAAAAGACCCTGATGCTGGGAAAGATTGAAGGCAGGAGAAGAAGATGATGAGATGACAGAGATGACAGAGGATGATGACAGACAACAGAGGATGAGATCGTTGGATGGCATTACCAACTTGATGGGCATGAATTTCAGCAAGCTCCAGGAGTTGGTAATGGACAAGGAAGCCTCGCGTGCTGTAGTCTATGGGGTCGCCAAGAGTCAGACACGACCAAGTGACTAAACTGAACCAAAGGCTCAGTCCATTGTAACAAGTATAGAAATAGCTGTGATTTCATAAACAAAGTTCCCTGTGAGTAAATTTATTCAGTGTCACAAAGCAAAATAATCGAGTTGCCTGTCTGGGAGATGGTGAGCCCCCCTTTCTGGAATGGTATATGTTTATGGTAACAACCATTAAGCCAGGTACAGAATGCAAGTTAGGCTAGATGGTTTTGAGAATCCCTTCTGCTTCAGACTGTATGAGTTTGAACATTCAGAAATTCATCATTTATTCACTCAACAAATAAAAAAAAAATTGCTGTCCAAGTCCTGGTCCCCAAAATCCCTAACCATACAGAAGTTATTTATATTGAAAGAAGATAGACAATAAACACATAAATGAATCAACGTTTACTATGCCAGATGACAACACCTGATAATATAAGACCTAGCATTTTTAGTTAGTGCTGAGTTTTAAACTTAATTTAGAATGCAAACCTAAGTAGCAGGAAGGCAAAGAGTTTCAAATTCATGGGCCTCTAAGTCCCAGATGTTTCCTTTTCCTCTAACATTTAATATCATCTGATGCAGATGGATCCCTGGTCAGCTGAGTGAACTAATTAATAGTTGATAAGTTTCATGAGGGAGAAGAGGATTTCTATCACAGGGGTTCGGTATCCTTCATCAAAGCATCCAGGTGATACTATGAATTTTTCCCCTCTGGTTAATCAGGAAGACTAAATCCAGAAGGAGGGTTAAACAAGGTCAGAGAGATGGAAAAACAGTCACAATTTGCATTTGAGAGCACATGATGGAATCTATTTATATCTACCTCCAGGGACACAAGAGAAAAAGACTCCAATATGCACAGATAAGATTTTCAAAGATCCTAAAAAGCTAAGTGAACCATTCAACCCACTCAGAGAAGATTAGTAATAAGTATCTGCTACTAGACAGTATTAGGTTATTTATCACAAAACATTTACAATTTAGAAAAGCAATTTTGATACATTTATATCCAAGACAGGTTTAGATTATGTTTAAACAAAGACAAAGAATATTTCTAGGCTTTACCTCTCATACAAATAATTCCTGAAGTGACCTGGAATCTATTATTTAACACATTTATCCATGCACAAACAAACCTAAGAGCTAAGAAGCAAAATGAGCCTTCAGATTCCAGGTGGAAGTATGAGAAGAACATAGATTTTTGATGTCACAGGTCTTCATATATGTTTAACCCCTCCCAGTTGGAAGCTGTCTTGAAGTTTAATAGGCATATAAGAGAGGGCACATAGGCTGCAATGTACCATCCATTGGCTTGTTCTTTTTTTTTCACACACAAACATGCTAGTCACTGGCAAGGGGTCTGAGGCTTACAAGTCCAGGAAAGAGAAGACAAGTTCCAGCAATAATGAAAGCTGGGATATGGAAAACACCATTAGAAAGTAATAGAGTGTTATGGGAGTTCACAGGAGTAATATACCACATTCATTTTCTTGTCAGAGGATCCCAGTGGGCTTAGTGGCAGCTGTACTCAGCTCAGCTGGTGCAAGGAAGGGGCAGAAGAATGGAATCACTATGGTCCATTGTTCCAACGTACCCAAAACTTCCCAAAGCATCATCTTTGTCAGACACTGAGCACAAACATCTGTCCTTGTAAGGATGTGCCCATGGGGTCAGATGCCAACCCAGAGACCCACCCTGTGATGCTGGACATTTGGTACCAAGAAACCAAATGAGCTGGTCATCCTACCTGAGAAGGCAGTTCTCCTCACCTGAGCAGACCCTGAAGGCACTGACAGCTGGCATCTGTCTGCTGAACCTCCTCTGGGTATCAGGTCCTTCCTAGAGACCTCTCCATGGGCACCACTCTTTCCTTTGCCGTAGTTAGTCCACTGTTTTGTAGACAAGGAAGTTCAGCCAGATGAATTTCAGTACGTTGCAAGAGAGTCGGAGCTCTGTAAAATCAAAAGAATTGAGCCTGTGAACCTCACCCATGTAGATAATTCTCCGTCCAGTTCTCTATTAAAATGGTCTCTGTCCCTGAAAAGAGACAAGGGGTTTGTCTCAAGGGATAGCATCCAGGAGAGGTTGGGGGTGTCAGGAATATTTTTCTCTGGCCAGTTTAAGAAATGGGGCATCCTGGAGAAGAGACCAGTGGCCAAAGCTTTGGAAAGAGGAGGAGCGACAGCCCTTGGTTTTACAGTGAGAAAGGGGCTGAGCCCTGGATCCTGCCTGGTAGGACTGGTAGCCTGGGGACAGGTTTGATGCAAGAATTTGTACTCCCAAAGGCAGTTTTCCTCCCCCTTTTATTAGGCCCACTTTATAAGCCAGCAGTGAGATGCACTGAATTCTATAAAGGTGTTCACAGAAGCTTTCCCCCTTTCCTAGAGGGAAAAAAAGATGAATGTTAGGTCTGTTAACGGCAAGGAAAGGAAGTGGTTGAAGTGAATTCTGCACTTCTTAGCCTTTTAAACCTGAAGATGACTAGTTAAAATAATCTGGTGTGCAGACCCTGACCACCATTCTAATGAGCCCTGCTAGCTGGCACAGAAAATTAATAATAACAAATTAATTCCAGAGAATTCCATTTTAGGTACTCAATTATTAATGGTATTACAGTGTTATTAATGGTGTCAATTATTAATGGCATGAATAATTAAGAGATCACATCCATGCTATGATGTACAAGGGTTCTAACATTGAGCAAATTGCCCAGGATAAATAAACCTACCAGGGTTCAGACATATAACACTCAGCCTTCGACATGTTTCTTGAAAGAACTCAGTACCATCTGTCATTAGAATAATTCTATTGATGAGATTTCTGTTACCAGGACTCCTGCCCAAGTTTTATGTTATGATGGTAACAAGAAAAAGGTTATGGGACGGAGTTGGGGAAGGGGCACATTTTCTTGGAAGTTGAGATCTTTCTGGGAGGACTCTGGCTGAAATTGGTGTCCACGGGAACCTAGGAATGAGATCAGGGAGAGCTCTGTGGATTCAGAGAATCCAGAAGAGCTAATCAAGTAACCTAAGGCCGGTCAGTTAGGGTTGAGCTTAATTTTAAAGACAGCAGAAACCCCAAACAGCCGTTACTCCCAAATAATGCAACCACTGTTTTGATAAGTAAAAATGAGGGAGATACTTCAGCAAAGTGTATTTGGGTGGGGGGCGGGGAGGGGGTTGGTTGCACAATTTAGCCACTATGTGAATGAGTATCCTGTAATCTCTCTCTGGGCCTCAGTTTTCTCATTTGTATGATGGGGATAACATAGGGTTGGCCAAAATATTTGTTCAGGTTCATCCATAAGATGATATGGAAAAACGCAAGCAAACTTTTTGGCTAACCCAATATTTACTCTGAAGACTATTTGACAAAATGAATGTATGGTTCAGAATAAAGCCACAACAAATAATTTATATCTGTGCTGCTGTTTTATTTATTTATTTAAATATTTTATAATCCAACTTGCCAATTGATTAAGTGAAGAACTCAAAGCCTAGGGAGTTGACGTGATTTGTCAGAGTGTGTGTGTAGGTTGTTCTCCCTCGCCCTTCCAGATTGCTATCTTCTCTATCCTTCTCTGAATTCCAGGAACCAACTTCCAGCCATGATATTGACAAGGCTCCAGTGTCTGGATGGGTTCCACCAACAGAGAGACCCAGCAAAAGGTGGGAAGAGGGAGGAGCATGAGATCAGGAAATTTCTTCTCTTAGCTTCTTCCCTCAGCGGATCCTATCAGCTGCTGGCTCTACAGAAGGTACTAGTGCTCCAAAGGGGCTAACTCAAAGTGACTTTATCGAATTCTGAGCCCGCTCCCATCTCTGTGCCCTTCCAGGGGACAGATGGTGACATGTTCACTGCTACTGTCTCTGCATTACTGCACTGCCCTTTGTGAAAAATGTTTATCAAATTATCCTACTTTGAGTTTTCTGTCAGATAACAATAAGTGACAGAAATGATACTGGAATGCAAGACTCCTGGTTCTTGGTAGAGAATCTATCCTTCACACTCATTTAACTTTCATTCATATGTTCATTAAATTATTGGCCACAAAGAGAAGAGCCCTGCGCTGGGCAGACAGTATAATAATCAGCAACACATGGCTGCTCATTCTTCCCAAACATGACTTGCTAGTGCTCCAGTGCATGAGTTAGCAAACTGTTTCTGTATAGAGAGCCAAATAGCAAATATTTTAGACATTGGACCCTATGCCTTTGGGTCAACTATTCACCTCTTCCATGGTGGGACACTAGCAGTCACTGACAGCATGTCCCTCAATGACTGTGGCCATGTAACCAATAAAACTCCCTTCGTGTCCACTGAAGTGTGTACTCCATATAGTTTTCATGTGTGACAAACATTCTCCCTTTGACTTTTTTCCTCCAGATATTTAAAAATTATTTTTAGCTTGTGGGTCATACAAATCCAGGAAGCAGGCCCAAATGTGACTTTAGGCCATACTTTGCTAACCTCTATGCTGACACGTGAACTCAGTCAAGGAGGCCAAGAGCTGGGAAGAGAAAGCTGAGAAAGGGTTCACAGAGGAAGTGACATCTGCACAGAGGATTAATGGATGATTGAGTTGGTTTGGCAGGGAAAAGGGAAAGTACTTTTGTGACACAAGTAATGAGCAAAGGTAGGCTTCCCTGGTGGCTCAGACAATAGAGAATCCGCCTGCAATGCAAGAGACCCGAGACACGAGTCTGACCCCTAAATGAGGAAAATCTCCTGAAGAAGGGAATGGCAAGCCACTCCATTATTCTTGCCTGGAGAATCCCATGGACAGAGGAGCCTGGAGGACTATAGTCTATGAGGTTGCAAAGAATCTGACATGACTGAGCAACTACGCACAATGAGAAAAAGCGAAGAATCTTAGAAGAGCAAGATGTGGGCAGGGAGTGGAGTCTGACCTAGTAGGGCCAGAGAACAGAGGCTTTGGGTGGTAGGAGGGGAGATCTTAGGGTTGAGGGGGTGGGCAGGCTGCTCCCAGCCACATCCTAGAGGGGCAGAGTGCCTGCTGAGAGACTGGACTTCAAAGGTAGAAAAACCAAGCAGTGGGGTTCTGGGCAGCAGCAAGACCTGAGTGCAAAATCCAGCTCTACTCCTCTCCAGCTGAGTGATCACAGACAAATTACGTAACATGTCTGAGCCTCATTTCTTACGTGCAAAATGGTCCTCATAACAGCTCCAGCTTCATGATGGGAGTAGCGAGGATTAAATGGGGTGATGCACACAGATTGCTCTCAGCAGTGCTGGCTCACAGTAAAGGGCTCAATAAAGGTTTGCTATTATTAGCATTATCATGATTGGGCTCATTGACTAGCCTGGCTCTCGTGACGCTTTCTCTAGCCCAAATTCAGAGTGCTCCTTGCCACTGCTGATGCGGATGGCTGCTGGACAATTGGCAGCCCTGAGGTGAACATAAGGTTTTCCTTTTAGCCCTGTGATAGCATCAGCTCTAATGAGTCTGCAGTGGCAGAAATCCATTTCTCTGAACTCGAACCTCATAGACCTTGGTTCATTGAATGTGTAGCCAAAGCCACAGTTCTCCCAGTTCAGACAATACCCTTCTTAGAGTGTTTGAGCACACAGAGCACTGATTATTACTTACCTAAGAGTTTTATTTCCTGTATAGGCTCCAAAGAGAGAGGACAATGTTTGGATAGTTCTCCTTTTTAATAATACCTTCTTGAGTCTCCTGGCTAGCAGCCTTCAGTGAATTTCCATGGTGCTCCATCCATCTAAAGGAGGAGAAGAAAGGCAAAAGCAGATGGACATTAGTCAGTGACATCACGTGAAATAAACAAGTTCTGTATATCCAAAAGATGCCCAAAGTGATACATTTTGTGATTAATTCAGTGGATCCTTAAAAGACTTAAGATTTTATTTAAATACATAGGAAATCATAAATTTAATTAAGAGACACTTAGGAAAACTAAGAAATGATGAGGAATAAGACTGATTTGTTATTAACACAAAATAATTTTGGTATTTAGTTACAATTTAGGCACTTCACCATTTCACAGATTTTGGGGGTACATTTCAAGGTAATGATTTTAATGTCACTTAAAAAAAAACTAAAAATTCTGTTGTAAATGTAATAAATGTTCATCACACAATATTTGGGGAGAAAGGGAAAACTATAGAAAATTAAATATCAGTTACTCAGTAAGTCTAAACCCATAAGTTGTATTGTAATATTAATTACGTAGTTTCTCCAAATTTTCTTTTCTTGGCATATTGTAAATCTAGATAATGTCAAGGGAGACCAAATAAAGAATGTGGGAGGTCTCACTAGAAAATATGAAATGGCTGAAGTGAAAATGGCAGAATGAGAGCTTAACTGCACAGTCAGAAGAGTACTGAGCCATCACTGTTCACCACCTCCCTAGGGTGGAGAGGCATGTGTTTTTCCTTCAGCCCAAGTTCAGTGGGAAAAGGACAGACAGATAAAGAGATAGGCAAGTAGATAGATATTTCAAATGAGTATCAACACTAGCAATAGTGACAGCTGATTATATAAGAGAAAAGATGGGAACCAGAAAAAAAACTGAAATGACATATTCAAGATAGTGAATAAAACAATGACTACCCTAGACTTCTATACTTGGTGAAAATATCCTTGAAAAATAAAAGTTAAAAGACATTTTAACAGAGAAAATATAAAAGTATTTTCCATATTCAATTCTACACTCAAGGAATGAATAAAAGGAGACCTTCAGGCAGAAGAAAATGATAGAGGCTTGGGGAAATGGGAAGGAATGAGAAGCAACTGAAATAGTAAACAGGTGGGAAAATCTAAATGAACATTGACAACATGGAAGAAATGGACAAATTCTTAGAAAAGTACAACTTTCCAAAACTGAACCAGGAAGAAACAGAAAATCTTAACAGACCCATCACAAGCACAGAAATTGAAACTGTAATCAGAAATCTTCCAGCAAACAAAAGCCCAGGACCAGACAGCTTCACAGCTGAATTCTACCAAAAATTTAGAGAAGAGCTAACACCTATCCTACTCAAACTCTTCCAGAAAATTGCAGAGGAGGGTAAAGTTCCAAACTCATTCTATGAGGCCACCATCACCCTAATACCAAAACCAGACCAAAGTGCGCAAAAAAAGAAAACTACAGGCCAATGTCACTGATGAACATAGATGCAAAAATCCTTAACAAAATTCTAGCAAACAGACTCCAACAACAGTTAAAAAAGATCATACACCATGACCAAGTGGGCTTTATCCTAGGGATGCAAGGGTTCTTCAATATCTGCAAATCAATCAATGTGCTGCACCATATTAACAAATTGAAAGATAAAAACCATATGATTATCTCAATAGATGCAGAGAAAGCCTTTAACAGAATTCAACATCCATTTATGATAAAAACTCTCCAGAAAGCAGGAATAGAAGGAACATACCTCAACATAATAAAAGCTATATATGACAAACACACAGCAAACATTATCCTCAATGGTGAAAAACTGAAAGCATTTCCCCTAAAGTCAGGAATAAGACAAGGGTGGCCACTCTCACCACTACTATTCAACATAGTTCTGGAAGTTTTGGCAACAGCAATCAGAGCAGAAAAATAAAGAAAAGGACCAGATTGGAAAAGAAGTAAAACTCTCACTCTTTGCAGATGAAATGATCCTCTACATAGAAAAACCTAAAGACTCCACTAGAAAATTACTAGAGCTAATCAATGAATATAGTTAAGTTGTAGGATATAAAATTAACACACAGAAATCCCTTGCATTCCTAAACACTGACAATGAGAAAACAGAAAGAGAAATCAAGGAAAGAATTTCATTCACCACTGCAATGAAAAGAATAAAATACTTAGGAATATATCTACCTAAAGAAACTAAAGACCTATATATAGAAAACTATAAAACACTGATGAAAGAAATCAAAGAGGACACAAATAGATGGAAAAATATACCATGTTCATGGACTGAAAGAATCAATATAGTGAAAAGGAGTATACTACCCAAAGCAATCTATAGATTCAATGCAATCCCTATCAAGTTACCAACGGTATTTTTCACAGAACTAGAACAAATAATTTCACAATTTGTATGGAAATACAAAAAAAAAAAAACTCAAATAGCCAAAGCAATCTTGAGAAAGAAGAATGGAACTGGAGGAATCAACCTGCCTGACTTCAGGCTCTACTACAAAGCTACAAAAGCTATTTGTGTCTTTCTGGCACAAAGACAGAAATACAGATCAATGGAACAAAATAGAAAGCCCAGGGATAAATCCATGCACCTATGGACACTTTATCTTTGACAAAGGAGGCAAGAATATACAATGGAGAAAAGACAATCTCTTTAACAAGTGGTGCTGGGAAATCTGGTCAACCACTTGTAAAAGAATGAAACTAGAACACTTTCTAACACCATACACAAAAATAAACTCAAAATGGATTAAAGATCTAAATGTAAGACCAGAAACTATTAAACTCCTAGAGGAAAACATAGGCAAAACACTCTCCAACATAAATCACAGCAGGAACCTCTATGATCCTCTATGACCCACCTCCCAGAATATTGGAAATAAAAGTGAAACTAAACAAATGGGACCTAATTAAGCTTAAAAGCTTTTGCACAGCAAAGGAAACTATAAGCAAGGTGGAAAGACAGCCTTCAGAATGGGAGAAAATAATAGCAAGCGAAGCAACAGACAAAGAATTAATCTTAAAAATATACAAGCAACTCCTGCAGCTCAATTCCAGAAAAATAAACGACCCAATCAAAAAATGGGCCAAAGAACTAAATAGACATTTCTCTAAAGAAGACATACAGATGGCTAACAAACACATGAAAAGATGCTCAACATCACTCATTATCAGAGAAATGCAAATCAAAACCACAATGAGGTACCATTTCATGCCTGTCAGAATGGCTGCTACCCAAAAGTCTACAAGCAATAAATACTGGAAAGGGTGTGGAGAAAAGGGAACCCTCTTACACTGTTGGTGGGAATGCAAACTAGTACAGCCACTGTGGAGAACAGTCTGGAGATTCCTTAAAAAAACTGGAAATAGAACTGCCATATGACCCAGCAATCCCACTGCTGGGCATACACACTGAGGAAACCAGAATTGAAAGAGACACATGTACCCCAATGTTCATCACAGCACTGTTTATAATAGCCAGGACATGTAAGCAACCTAGATGTCCATCAGTAGATGAATGTATAAGAAAGCTGTGGTACATATACACAATGGAATATTACTCAGCCATTAAAAAGATTACATTTTAATCAGTTCTAATGAGGTGGATGAAACTGGAGCCTATTATACAGAGTGAAGTAATCAAGAAAGAAAAACACCAATACAGTATACTAATGCATATATATGGAATTTAGAAAGGTGGTAACAATAACCCCACATGTGAGACAGCAAAAGAGACACAGATGTATAGAACAGTCTTCTGGACTATGTGGGAGAGGGCGAGGGTGGGATCATTTGGGAGAATGGCATTGAAACATGTATATTATCATATGTGAAAAGGATCGCCAGTCCAGGTTGATGCATGAGACAGGGCACTCAGGGCTGGTGCACTGGGATGACCCAGAGGGATGGGATAGGGAGAGAGGTGGGAGAGGGGTTCAGGATGGGGAACACATGTACACCCATGGTGGATCCATGTCAATGTATGGCAAAACCACTACAATATTGTAAAGTAATTGCTGCTGCTGCTGCTGCTGCTAAGTCACTTCAGTCATGTCCGACTCTGTGCAACCCCATAGATGGCAGCCCAGCAGGCTCCCCTGTCCCTGGGATTCTCCAGGCAAGAACACTAGAGTGGGTTGCTATTCCTTCTCCAATGCATGAAAGTGAAAAGTGAAAGTGAAGTTGCTCAGTCATGTCCAACTCTTCACAACCCCATGAACCAGAGCCTACCAGGCTCCTCCGTCCATGGGGTTTTCCAGGCAAGAGTACTGGAGTGGGGTGCCATTGCCTTCTCCAGTAAAGTAATTAGCCTCCAATTAAAATAAATAAATTTATATTAAAAATGTTAAAAAATAAATGAACACTGAGTATATAAATAAAGATAAAGCTTATGGAATATAACATACAAGGAGAATATATTTAGAATTAAAATACATAACAATAATGTTCAATAATGTGGGACATGGTAAATGGAGTTGAATTCTCTAGGATAATGACAGAAAACATAGTGAAAGACCATATAGCTAATAAAGTAATAAAAGAAAATTAAATAATAAAAAAAATTACTCTAAGTGAAATTGATAGAAATGGAGAAATGGTACATAGAAATAAAAATAGACTATTAGTTACTTAAAGTAAGTGAATTAAATATTTCAGTTACAATAACAAAGATTAATAGCACAAATTAAAAGTAAATTGACTATATATTTCTTAAAAGAGACATATCTTAAACACAATACAGAATACTTGAAATTAAATATTGGAAATATTTACACAATGCAAATATTAATACATTTGATATATAGTAATATTTGGCAGTTATTTTAAAGCAAGAAACATCTCTACAGTTTCAAAAGTGTGGGGATTTTTTTTTTATTATTATTATAAAAGGATCAACCCATGTGAAAATGTACTAAGTTTACATCTATCTAATTACACTGTTTTAAAATACATAAATCAAGTACTAATAGAACTTAAAAGAGAAACAAAGTCACAGTCGTTTGGCAGATATTCATGCATTTCTTACTCAAGTTCTAATCAAATAGGCAGATACAAAATCAGCAAGAATGTAGGATATTTGAGTAACAAGAAAAACAAACAACCTGACACATAGAAAACAATGTACATGTTAACTGCAGACAAAAATAATCAACAGAAGGATGGGAAGAATGAACACGAAACAAACTTTCATTACTGTAGAAGGCGACTTACAAGACAGGCTTTAACCCTTTGTCGGAATAAGTCTTGCAACCATTCCTCCTGCCACCACTGTCTCCATTATATTAAACTTTTCTCCCTGTAGAAACTGGACAGTTATAGGCCCGCTCCAACAAGGAGGAAGGAAAGAAAGCTGAAGCTGTGTACAAGCTTCACACCCAGATCTGGAACTTGCTTTGTCAGGACAGTGGCTCAAAATATTCCTGTCCTAATTCACTTCTCTCCTGAAAGTAGAAGTTTCTTCCTAAAAACACACAAGTAGGAAATTTCACCTAACACTAGCTCAAGGAGATTCTATGATTCAGAGAGTGACATATGTTAGATATAATTCTAACACTGATCGCAGTTTTAATGAAATGTCTGTTTTCCTTGCACTTCATCTCTAGAACCAGACATTATTAACACATGTATCCCAACCCTTCACACAGTGCTTGGCACTTCACATATTTCTAAAAGAATTTCTCGAATAAATAAAAATTGGAATAAAATAAGAAAAGGCTCCTGGCAGAGACAAAACAACAGTCTAGGAGTAAGATAAGCACTTTCCAGAGTAACCCTTCCTGAGACATGTGGACCCTTGCATTGTACACGTGGTCCTTGGAAAACCTGGAAATCACCCAAATTCAACCAGAGTAACTGTGTGCATCTTCAGATCTCAAATATGACCCAGAACAGTTGCTAGTTCGTGCTGAATTACAGCTGGACATCCTGAGAGAAGATACGTGTTAATAGATCCATGTGGTTCACATGGCGATGAAAACTGCGTCAAAGTCAATAGCATACTACAAGGAAGAAGCAGCAGCCAACCTCAGGTTTTTTATATCCTGGAGATGGGGGCTCCTGCATTTGCACTGCCAGGAATTTCCACTTAATCCTCCACATCAATCATTTAAAATCATTGCCTCTTTGAAATGAAATAAAACACTGAGGTCCAGAGAGAATGAGGAAACTGTTCTAATTACTGTTATAACTGAGAATCAGATCCTGATCTTTCTATGCCCCCAAACCTGGGCCCTTTCAACTTTTGTCTACAGATTCCAAAAACACCGTTTAAAAGATGCTGTGGGTCTAACTGCCTTTGTTCAATAAGCTACTGATACTGACTTCAGTTTCCTTGGGAACTTCCCCACTGGGGAAAAATGCAATGACAAACAGGAACTCCTCAGTCCTCATTATAACTATATTCTCTATGTTTCATTCATAAAGTAGAATATGGACTAACAATCAGTATCTGAAGATATCCTTTACTCACTAGGATTGGAATTGCTTCTTGCAGGAAAGACAGGGAAAGGTAGGGTATCCAAAGGTCCAAATCTGGCCCATCCATGGGCAATTCTGCCTTCGTGAACAGCACATCCAGAATACTGTTTCCTTGATACCTTTTTTTTAAATTGTTAAACAGCTTACCCACTAGTTGCATAAGAAATAAAAAGGTCAGGGACTTCCCTGATGGTCTAGTGGTTAAGAATCTGCTTTGAAATGCAGGGGACATGGGTTTGATGGTTAAGAATCTGCTTTGCAATGCAGGGGACATGGGTTTGATCCCTGGTTCAGGAACTAAGGTCACACATGTCATGGGGCAACTAAGCCCATGCACCACAACTAATGAGCCCGCTGTCTAGAGCTCAAGAGCCACAACACAAGAAGCCACTGCAGTGAGAAGCCCGTATATCACAACTAGAGAAAGTCCATGAGCAGCAGTGAAGAGGCCATGTGCTGGACCAAAGACCCAGCACAGTCAAAAACAATAAATAAAAGAAATAAAAAGGTCACCCCAATCTATATTTCCTTTTTATATGTTGGAACTCAGTCGATTTTGAAACTTGTTAATATGTGCTGCCAACATTTTCTTCATCTTTCATTGCTGCCTCAAAATGTGTGATTTCTTTTTTTACATAATAAAGAAGTACTTTTACAAATAGAGAAGTATTTTCTCTTTTACTCCTCTCTTTCTCTCATCCCCACTCTATCTCTGTCTTGCCTCATTTTTCTTCTGCTTCATTCTTTCTCACAGTCATCTATTATTCCTCCTTTGTTGACCCTTATCTTTTTATCATGGTGAGCTTTTCTTATTGAAGTATAGTTGATATACGATATACCTTCAGGTGTACAATATTTGTGATTCACAAATTTTAAAGGTTATACTCCATTTGCAGTTATTTTAAGATTTGACTATGTTCACCGTGTTGTATGGTGATCAGCCCCGGGATTTCTTCAGAAGGAATGATGCTAAAGCTGAAACTCCAGTACTTTGGCCACCTCATGCAAAGAGTTGACTCACTGGAAAAGACTCTGATGCTGGGAGGGATTGGGGGCAGGAGGAGAAGAGGACGACAGAGGATGAGATGGCTGGATGGCATCACTGACTCGATGGACGTGAGTCTGAGTGAACTCCCAGAGTTGGTGATGGACAGGGAGGCCTGGCGTGCTGCGATTCATGGGGTCACAAAGAAAGAGTTGGACACGACTGAGAGACTGAAATGAACTGAACTGAACTAAAGCTTATTTTATACATAATAGTTTGTATCTCTTAGTTCCCCCTAACCCTGTATCACCCTCACTCCCTTCCTTGGCCAATTATCTTTTCACACCAATGATAACCAGATGCAATTCCCCAAATTCTACCCACTAGAAGTCTTTTTCCTTGCTACTGTCTTTCAAGGCCATTAATGCAATGCTAGCCCAACCAACCCTCCATCACCCTGGGGCGGGAAAGCCTCTGGAGTAAATATTACCTATCAGAGTATCCCCACATTGGCCACAAATGACTGTCTTATGCCTCCACCTCAATTAGGCACAAGATATAGGCTTCCCAAGGAACGGTGAGGTCCCAGGTTAGGTAGTTCTGGGTAGCTGAGGTAGACACTGAAGACCTGATTGATGAAGGCTGTCACACACTCAGTGCCTCGAATATAGTACCCATATATGTACATTTGCAAGAAACAGAAAATCTGACCTCAGTGACTTACTGTTTTCTTTTATATTTTGATTGAAGTAGAGTGAACTTACAACATTATATTTGTTTCAGGTATACGATATAGCAATTCAACATTTTTAGATTATGCACACCATGCAAATTTATTACAATACCATTGACTATACTGCCTATGCTTCCATTACATCTTTGTGATTTCTAACTAGTAGTTTGCAACTCTTAATCTCTTTCACCTCTTTACCCCTTCTTCACCCTACATCCTTTCTGGCAACCACTCATTTGTTCTCTGTATCTTCGAGTCTGTATCTGTTTTGTTATACTTGTATGTCTGCTTTGTTTTTTGTGTTTTTTTTAATTTAGATTTATTTTGTTGTTTTTTAATTTTTTTATATTTTTAACTTTACAATATTGTTTTGGTTTTGCCATATATCAAAATGAATCCACCACAGGTTCTATATATAAATGAAAACATACAGTGTATGATAGACAGATAGATACATATAGATCTTTATCCATTCATCTGTCCCTGGACACTTAGGCTGCTTCTGTATCTTGGCTATAATAAATAATTCTGCTATGAACATTGAAGTGAATATATCTTTTCTAATTCATGTTTTCATTTTCTTTGGACAAATACCCAGGAGTGGAATGTGGAATTGCTGGATCGCATGTTAGTTCTATTTTTAAAGTTTTGAGGAACTTCCATGCTGTTTTCCACAGTGACTGTACCAATTTACATTCCTCCTAACAGTTATATAAGAGTAACTCGTGTCTGTTCAATAGATCAATAAAGTCTACAGCCTTCTTGCCAGTACCCTTATGGTCACAAGGTGGCAAGTGTCATATTTACAGTCAAGGCCAGAATGAGAAAGGACATTGCAGTGTGTCTGTCCTTTTTCATCAGAAAAACTAAACCCCTTTAAGAATTCTGCAGGAAAATTTCATTTTCCTAGGTCTCCTTGGACAAAACTGAGGTACACTGGGGCTTCCAAGAATGCTAAAAGAGTGAGAATAAGATTATCATGATCGACTTACACCAATAAAAATTTATTGCTTGGCAAAAAATCCATGAGAGTGCTGTTAGCAAGGAGAAGGGAAGAACAGCTGAACAGTAGGTAGAATACCAACAATATCTGTCACAAGGAATAAATATTTATAGAATGGAGAATGATTTTTTGGCTACACAAATAATTCCTGCCTTGGGAAGAAGTTTGACTCAATCATTTCTGAGGTCATTTCAATACCAGTCCATGAACTAAGGGGAACATTAAAGACTACCCATAATTAATCAAAAGAAATCTTTTAACTGTGGCAAACCATCAAGAGAGCCAGCAAAAGAGAGGAAAATTCTTTAGTATCATAGCCAGACTCATTCTGTATCCCCAGAGATACCTCCAGGCAGCCACTGACTTTCAGAACAGAGCTGTTGGGGCCACAGTGAGCCAAAGAGGAATAATAACCACTTTGTCCTCCTCCTGGACCAGGGAAAAAGTGATCAGCTGTAGCCTCCATGAAAAGCCTTCCTCTTCCCACCTTTAACGACTCGCCCCCGCCTTCCTCCCCACCCTCAACGGAGTCCCCTGCTCAAAATCTGACGTAAATTGTTTCCTTACCGTGGCAAGCTGCCCAAGATTTCTGGGAAGTATGTTTGAACAGGAGTCCTGCCAGGGCTGGAGTCAGCAGTGCTTCTGTGTAGCCTGCAGTGTAAGTTGTGATTAGGGATATTGAGATCCCTGAAGCTGTAGGCCAAGCAAGTGTGTCGTCTGTGTGTGTGTGTGTGTGTGTGTGTGTGTGTGTAGTTTTTTTTTTTCCTATTCGATTCTTCACTTAGAATATGAAAACCAAAGGCCATTAGAGACTGTTAGCTTGATGGAGTACGGCATTCCTCCCAAGGCTGTTTTCGCTTTCCTCTCCATTCATTCATTCACTCACTCATTCTTTCAACTAAAGAACTTTTCTCCAGTAAAGAGTAGTTAACAGGGAGATAAGGGTCTAGAGATTATGGTGAAAGGCAGACTTTAAGCCAATACTTTAAATCGTTTCTTGATGACGTCTACTCTTTTACCTCCTTCTGTTTTTCCCATTCTTTACTGTTTCAGGGTTGAAGTAAAATATTGCCTGCTGAGATGGTATAGCTGAAGAAGCATGAGCTATGGAATAAAAAGACGCTGATGAGAATTCCAGCTGAACCACTTATGAGCTGCTGGACCTTCAGCAAGTTACTTAATCCACATGAAGCTGTTTTCCTTCATCTGAGCAGGTGGCCGGTGGTCTCTTCACACACTGATATTCCAATTTGCATTCTTCTTCACTTCCTCACTTATACTTTCTTAAATACACTATCTCCAAATTTGTTAGTAATTTTTCATGGAGTCATCTCTCTTCGTGGCACACAGAGATACTCATTGTGTCCTGAAGGCTCTAGTTCGCTATGTGGTCCACTTAGTAAAATGCTCCAATACTTTGGCCACTTGATGCAAAGAACTGACTCATTGGAAATGACCCTGTTGCTGGAAAAGATTGAGGGCAGGAGGAGAAAGGGACAACAGAGGATAAGATGGTTGGATGGCATCACTGACTTCATCATCACTGATAAGTTTGAGCAAACTCTGGGAGTTGGCAATGGACAGGGAAGCCTGGTGTGCTGTAGTCCATGGGGTCGCAGAGTCAGACATGACTGAGCAACTAAACTGAACTGAGTAAAATGCTATTGAGGAATAGTATACAAATCATGAATATACAGCTTCATGGATTATCACAAACTGACAAGCTTATGGAACCAGCACTTATATCACAGAATTGAACATCTCTAGCACCCCAGAATCCTCTGCATCCTTTTCCACAACCAAAAGCTAACTTCTATCCTTATATTTAATACCGATAAGAGTATTGTAGGGACCCTTTCATTGCATGGGGCTTCTTTCATTAAACTCCATGTTTATAAGATACATTAATGTTGTTACCTATAGTGTTACTCTTCACTATCATTGTTGTATAATATTCCATTGTGTGACTATATCACGATTTGTTTATTCATCTCTCTGTGGATGAATATTTAGATTACTCCAGTTCCAAACTATGATAAATAGTGGTGCTATAAACATTCCTCCACATGATTTTTTGTCAACAGATGCACACTCTTCTTTAGCATATCTAGGACTAGACTTACTGGGTCATAGGGTATGAAAATATTTAACTTTAGTTAATATGGTCACTTTTCCAAAGTGCCTGCAACAATGTCCACCCCCACCACCAACATGTATAGAATTCCTCTTACTCAATACATTCAGTAACTCTTCTTGCTGTTAACTACTATCATCATTCCCTGTCAGTTCCTTCTAAATAATGTACTTATTGTTCAACATGTTTTGATATGTTCATCTCTTACAGCTGAGCCATTGTGATCAATGTACATTGATGGACATTGCTTTGTGAAAGTGATTTTCATTTCCCTGATGACCAAGGAAGGTGAGCAGCCTTTCAAAAGTTTATTGGTCATTTGAATATGCTCTTTTAATGAAGTTTCTGTTCAAGTTTCTTGCTCATGTTTTCCTGTTGAATTGTCTATCTTTTACTTATTGACTTGTAGTTCTTTATATATTTTGTAGAGTCCTCTGGCTAACATATGTGGTGCAAATATTTTCTCTTGCTCAGTGGCTTGCCTTTGGTTTGAGTCATTCATTTCTAAATATTGCTCTAGAAACAAATGAAGTGGAATCACTCCTCTGAAGCTTCTTATCTGTGAGACTTCAGGTGAGTTAATAAGCCTTTCTGAACCTCAGTTTCCTATCTATAAAATAGGAATAATAACCCTCACCCAACCTATATCATATTGCTATTGGGAGGAAGAAATGAAGTCCTACCTATGCAACAGCTTAAGAATTCATACATTATCTAGGTCAAGAATTATAACTATGGTTTATAACTATTATAGATAACTCATATTACTATTATTAGTGGTAAGTTGGCAGGCACCAGAGGAAAAAATAATCGAATTGTATGCTGGGTAGTAAAATAGCTTAGGAATAAATCACCTGAGAGGGTGATATCCTTAGTTCACATCCATGGGACAAAGAACTTTTAGTTATACATCCTACACAAAAGAGGGATCTTATAAGACTGAAACAGTATTCCCAGACGTGAGCCTCAGCGCCCATACAGGCATTTCAGAACTTGACACTGAAATTCTCATTTCCTCTCAGTTCCCTTACTTTCCACTGAATACATCCAGTCAGGCAAAGATGTCTTCCCCAAGAAGGTAATGCCACTTCTCAAAAACCTGAGCCTCTAACAAGATGTGTTTTCCATCCATTTTTATTCTTAAACCAAGCGACAGTTGACTTTTGTTAAGAACTTAATGATATAAGGGCTGTGAGGGAATAACGTGGAGTACTAGAAGGTTGAGTGCTGACACACTGAAATCATCTTATCCTACCTCCTAATCTTACACCTGGAGAAATGGAGGTCTAGAGAGACAAAGTACTTACCTAAGGATGTGCATGAAGTGAGTGAAGGACAAAAGCCTGCAATTTTGCTTTACAGACCATAGGCTATGGAGGGCCATGTCTGTTTTGTTCATCGTCATAACATGTGGCACACCAAGCACGGTGCCTATCAAACAGCCTTCCTGACAATTCCCAAACACACCAAGCTCATTTCTATACACAGAGAGAACTCACTACATGGGAAGGGCTTGGCACTTAAAATTTTATAGAATAATGTAAATAAGTGACTGATTGTTTACAAGAACACAGAGCTGGGAAAACCTGTACAGATGATTAATTGTGGGATATTTCCCATGTTCCTCAGAGAATCCTTCCAAAACCACCTAAAGCCTAAGACAGAGGTAGTCTGTGTTCACATAGCAATATGTTCTTAACTCTGTTATAGCAGTGTGTATTGCATTACCTCATGTCATAGATAGCCATTCATGTGTTTAAATCCACTAGACTATGCCTAGTACAGACCTTGATACCTGGTAGGTAATCCACGAATAGTTACTACATGAGTAACTCAAGCAACCAACCGATAGGCAACAGTTGATCTCCCTACTACTTTAGCATCTCAACCTACATTCCCAGGGCTGAAATTAGGGATATCGAAATCCCTGAAATTATAGATCTATTATAGTATGTTGTCTTTAGGGAAGGAACACACACACACATATTTTTTTTTTCTATTTCTATGTCTTCTACCTCTATTGTTGACTTCGCATATGAAGAAAAACAGAGTGTAAGAGACTGCTAGTTTGATGACGTATAACAACCATTCTAAGTCTACTTCTTTTCACTGTATCCTCACAAGGCAGAAGGGTTGTGGGAGCTCTTTGAGGTTTCTTTCATAAGGGTATTAATCCATTCACAGAGGCTCCACCCCCATGACCTAACTTACCTCCTAATACCATTACATTTTGTTTAGCGGCTAAGTCATCTTTGACTTTTTTGTGACCCGAGGGACTATAGCCCACCAGATTCCTCTATCTATGGGATTCCCCAGGCAAGAATACAGGAGTGGGTTGCCATTTCCTTCTCCAGTGGATCTACATTGAGGGTTAAGATTTCAACATATGACGTTGGGGGAGACCAAAGCATTCAGGCCATCCACTCATCCTTGAACACATTGGTAAGATCACCCATCGCAATCAGGATCAAGAAGCTGAGCTAAACTGATAGCCCCTCAAAAGTTCTCCCTGTCTGCGCAGACTCAATGGTCCCATTAAGATAAGTGCACTGCAGAGGCGCTGAACTAGTTTCTGCATGACCAATCTTTAAAAATGTAATCATTTAAAATAAATACCAAAATACATATATAGTTGATTCACTTCATTATATGACAGAAACTAACACAACATTGTAAAGCAATTGTGTGTGTGTGTGTGTGTGTGTGTGTGTATGTGTGCGCTCCATTCTGTCTGACTCTTTACAACCCCAGAAACTGTAGGCTGCCATGCTTCTCTGTCCATGGAATTTTCCAGGCAAGAATATTGGAGTGGGTTGCCATTTCCTCCTCCAGGGGTTCTTTCTGACCCAGGGATAGAACCCACATCTCTTGTGTCTCCTGCATTGGCAGGTGGATTCTTTACCACTGTGCCACCTGGGAAGCAGGTGGGAAGCAATTATACTTCCATAAAAAATAAAACCATCCCTTTTTAAAAATGAAGAATAATAATGCATATTTAAGTAAATAGCATCCCTATTTTTCATTCTGATCTTTTAGGAAAAAAACAGTCAGGCACCATTTTTCCGACTTTGTTGAAGAAACTAAGGCTCATAGAGTTTAGTTGCTTTGACCAAGGTCACAGATTTACGATTTCATGATTGAATGACTAGGACTTTAGCCGCTTTTGCCCTAGATCCCTTTCCTCTTTTTATATCATCAGCATCGTTCATCTACTCTCCATCATCATTTTCTCCAGAGGAGGGGGAAAGTACAAAATTCAGGCAAGTATGGTACCTCTGAGGATTCTTCATGACTCACTAAAATAACTGGACACATCTTCTGGGAAACAGAGTCAGAGAACAGAATGTGGGAAGATCCTTGCCTTCCTCTGAAATGACAGGGCAGGTCTCTGACTGACATTCTCAGATTCCCACAAGGAGAATAACACTTCTTGTCTCTCAACTGTGTAACTCTGAGCCAGAGGCATCTCTTTATCTTTTCCAAGAAAATGGAAACCAAAAGAAAACTGTCTTTACCAAGAGGTACAATTGAAGCAAGACAATGTTCCTTGCAAAGGATGCCCACAGAGTCCAGGTCTGGCTGTGGTCAAGTAGACCAGACATACTGCATTTGGGTCATCACTAAGATAGACAGCCTTTAATTTCACTTCAAACCATTTTTATCAGCCTCAACAAAAATTTGACATATTGAGACACATATAATATCACAATAAATGTGCATTTTTGTATTGAGTTGTTCCTAATAATATATATTCCCTAATGGGGTTTTGAGAACACAGAATACTAACAAGTAGAACCATGCCCGTTGGTCCCAGGACCATCTCTGATACAGGAGCACAACTGAATCCACGGAGTGTGGAAAATGGTGTGTTATCAGTAATACTATTATGCTTCTTGATTAAGGTGAATTTATTAATTTATATAATAATACCAAGAATAATTGAGAGAGCTTTTTGAAAGTATAGTTGTACTAGAGAGAAGAATCAGACACAATTTCACTCTTATGAAATAGACACAATTTCACTCTTATGAAATAACTATTAAGTGCTATTAAATATATCAGTTTAAGTACTTCATCTATACAGTTTTCTTTGATTCATACAAGAGATACAAAGAAGAATTTGAGAAGCAATTCCTAGCCTCAAAGAGAGACAGCTACCTCCTTAACTAATTACAGACCATATCATGCCATAGCGGTTGTCTGCACTCTGTGGTATGTTAAGAACAAATGTAGGAATGACCAATTCTGCATGGGGGGGCAAAAACAAATCCAGCAAACGTTTGAGTCTGCTGGGATGGCCAGTAAATCAATCAGCCTCAGTCCCTGTAAGATGGTCTTCCAAACCCCAACTCAATGACCAGTGGTTGATTCAGTGACCACACAGACACACAGACATATTTAACTGCCAGCCCTCATTGAGTCTGGTTTCATCGGGTGAGTTTCCTTCAGGGCTGTTGCACTCAGTTTTCTTCTTCCATTCCAGAATACTTAGGTCAGAACACTGGTCCAGAATGTGACGAAGTCTAAAGTCTTGCAAAATTTTCACAAGAAGGAAAGGTCATTGATTGTGTCTACAGGGCGAGAGTTCAGTGTTCAGGGGGAGTCTGATATTTAGTCTTTTAACTCCAGATAGGCATTATTTCCTCCAACTCATTGAGTATCACATAATATTATATAGTGAATCTTTGGTCTCTGGCCTCTCAAGAACCAGTCAGTTAAGCTTTTCCAATATTCCATGACCCATCAATAAATAGTACCAAGTCTTACACTGGGCACTGGAAATCAAAAATAAATGAGCCATGATCCTTGTCTTCAAATGTTATACAGTTCAGGGAAGAGACAAGAATCAAACAAGGCAATTAAAAGTCTGATTCCAGGGGTTGATGTGAGCAGAGGAGAGTGACAAATTGCAGGATTTGGGAAGGTGGGAGGTGGAAGGAAAACTTCCTAGAAGAAGTAGCATCTAAGCTGAGTTCTGAAATGAAATGCAGAGGATATGCAGGTGATAAAGGGGGAAGGAAGGGGGGCATTCCAGGAAAGTACTAGTGAAAACAGACGTATGGAGGACAAAAACATGGAGTGCAGTCAGAGCCTCAAGAAAGTTCAGAATAGAGGGAACATGGCAGGGAAGACAGAAGACTGAGAACCTAGAGGAGCAACTCTAGAGTTGTATTTTTTACAGGTTTCATAGATCATATTTTGAAGGCAGCAAAAACTCTGAAGGTTTTCAATAGGGTAATAAGTATGTGTGTGTGTGGTGTGTTATTGAAGGATACCCCAAAAGCTACTTCTTGGAAAGTGAGTTACAGAGAGTGAAGTTAGAAGTTAGAAGCCAACCAGAAGGCTGTTTTGGTAGTCCAGAAAGGAAATGACAGAGTACTGACATTTTTTTAGAAATGACAGTGTGGTAGAGAAACATTAGTGCAATAAAGAATCTCTAACAATTTATAAAGAAGAATTGGTAGTTAAATGGATGTTGGACATAAAGGAAAGGGAGGAATCAAAGCTAACATCTAAGTTTGAAGCTTGGAAATTGGATAGATAATGGTTCTATTTATTAAGAACAATAATACTTTGTTTTCAATGGGTTTTGTTTTTTCATATTTTCAGTCCCCATATCAAATAAGAGATAATTTGCTGTTTTCTAGAACCAGAGCTCTGGAACTAAGTTATCTTTTCACCTGATATGAAGTCATCTAAATTAATACAATTTCCTTAAATATGTACAAGGGAGGAAGTCAGACACAGAAGGTCACACTGTATGATTCCTCTTCTATATGAAATAATCAGAATAGATAAGTCCATAAAAACAGGACACAGCTTGGAGGTTGCCAGGGGCTTGGGAGAGGGAGGGTGGGGAGGAACTGCTTGCTGGCTTTAGAGTTTCATTCGGGAGTAATGAAAATATCCTGCAACTAGACAGTTGTGGTGGTTGCAGAACAATGTAAATATACTAAGGACTGATGAATTGCTTGCTTTAAAATGGTTAATTTTACATTAAATGAGTTCATCTCAATACATATTTTAAAATGTACACTCCTTAACCCTTTCTGGAGGTCCTCACCTCCTCTACACAAACGCAATATCAGTCCTGACAAAATCAATGCTACAATCAGACAAATAGGAGAACTTTCAGAATAAAGTAAACAGCACAGCCCTTAGGAGCCTTTAGTGGAATCTCGTTGACACTTTGATGATTCCATGGGGGAGGGACAGCCACGGATGTGTTGATGTGCCTATCTGTCTGGAAGACTTTTCTTCTTTCTCTTACAGTGAACAGTTTTCCCCCGGCTTGCAGGCCATTCAGCAAGCACTAAAGCAGTCATGGGACCACCTCACAGCCTCCCCTCCCAGAGTAACCTGTCGTGGTGGCTCTCCAAGGACATGCCACGTTTACGGGGTATCCATTTCAAAGATTGGCTAATTGCTCCACAGGCTGCAAAAAGTACACTCTCAAATCATAAAAGGGAACCACTCTGGCTTTTCCCAGGCCACAAAGCATGACCAAGTTGATTAGGACTCATAATTCACACTCCCAATACCTGAGCTTGATCCTCGGAGAAACAGCTGCCCTATAAAAAGCCCAGACGGAGCACGTATATCAGGCTGTTCAAGCTGCCCCAGTCACAGCTTTGCATCCGCAATAAATGGCTTCTGCCATGTCTGGACTGGGGCTGCGCTGGAAACGAAACAATAAGAGTGGAAAACCATCCTTATTTATTGAGTTCACTTGCCCTTAACAGCAAATCAAACCCCCGCTGATGCAGCTCACAGAATCCAAAGAGCTAAAGATGGAAATGCTTCAGTGGACCAGCTATGCTCTCCCGGACTCACCATGGTCTTTGCCCCACAGCACACTCATCAATGTCCACGTCACCAGCACTTGGAATGACAAGGCAATCAGTGTTCTCTGGTGACACCCGGCACCAAAGCTGGTAGGTCTCACCAATTAGAGTTCTAGAGCCTTGAAAAGGATCAACTTGTTAGTGGAATGAGTGGAAAGCAAGCATAAGATAGAAGTTACACAAAGACACATTTTATGACCGTTCGTGTCAAGATGAGAGATGCAGTGTGAAGGAATGTGTTTTATAGCACAGAGAAGAGCCACATTGTATGGCAAAACCAGGTGGGTGAACAATGTTCAGGGGAAGATAAAGCCCATCTTGGATTCTGTATGCTAAGACAGGTCTTGTTCTTGCTGACAAGGGCTCTCAAGTGATGCTGAATATCATTGGGTTAGATAGACACACAAGTTTTGGGATTGCCTCAAAGTGGCTTTGAACCATAGCTCCACCGCTCCATCCACACATCCACTGACTCAGTCATTCACTTACTGGACAGTTATTTCTAAGTGTCTATTTTGTACTTGCGTATAAAGCACTGGACAAGCTACGGTCTTCTTCTCAAGCTTACTACCCAGGAGTTATGGAACAATAAAGCTAGGATCACAAGAAACTTAAGACATGCTCTGATAAGAGGTGACACAATGTGGGACTACCAAAGGGAGGAAATTGACCCAGAGGGACGGGCTGGAATTCCTAGAGGAAATGACATATAAACTGAGGCTCCAAGGACAAGTCAATAAGCAAATTGGGATACTGTGTGTGTGTACGGAGAAGTAAAATGGAGATTAGAAAGAGTGGATTAAAAGACTCAGAATATAGAGTATTTGGGGAAATTAGAGAAAAATGAAATGAACCTAAAGAGTCTTTGTAGGAAGAAAAAAAGACAAAGACTTAAAATTTTTACATAGAGAAATGACATAGGAAGAGAAATTTTAGGAAAATGCTACTAATCAGATAAATTTGGACCAGCAAGTTCATCCCTCTGAGCCTCAGTTTTTAGCGTGCATAATCTACCTAACTTGCTGTACAAATTAAATAAGAATACACATAAAATGCTAAGTGCCTGAAACTTAGTAGCTAATTTCTCAGCTATAACCACAAGGAACTATCCATTAGCAAATTTGATGTAACTTTCCACCTTCTCTTCCTGTACAAGTTCAAACATTTTATGAAACATTTCCTGTAAATTCAGGTACAAATTGGTTAATTCAATATTACAGCTCTGACAGAAGTTTAAGTTCATTTATTCAATCAATTATGCAACATATATTTAATTTACTGAGCATCTTTTCTGTGCTGGTCACGAGCTTGTGACTGGGGATGTTGTGATGAAAATACTGATTGGGGCAGATTCATTTTGATATTTGGCAAAACTAATACAATTATGTAAAGTTTAAAAATAAAATGAAATTAGAAAAAAAAAAGAAAATACTGATTGGATGGTGATTCAGTTAGAAAAAAAAGTGGTTGCTTACATCAAATACTCAGCAAATTACTGTGGTTCAGTGTGGTTTGGGGTTTATGCCAGAGACTACCAGTTGCCAACAAGTATCTATTCCCTTCCTTTCTTTATGTAAAGAATTCTCATTATAGGTGCTGCTAATGTTCTGTTTCTGAGAAGGCAATGGCACCCCACTCCAGTACTCTTGCCTGGAAAATCCCATGGATGGAGGAGCCTGATAGGCTACAGTCCATGGGGTTACTAAGTCGGACACAACTGAGCGACTTCACTTTCACCTTTCGCTTTCATGCATTGGAGAAGGAAATGGCAACCCATTCCAGTATTCTTGCCTGGAGAATCCCAGGGATGGGGGAGCCTGGTGGGCTGCCGTCTATGGGGTCGCACAGAGTTGGACACGACTGAAGTAACTTAGCAATGTTCTGTTTAATTACTTGGACATTGCTTACAGAAATGTATTTAGTTTGAGAAAATTCATCAGGGTACATATTTATTACAAAACTATATATAATTATAAAATATGTTATATACACAATCAAAGAAAATTAAATTTTTAAAATCTTCATTTTTATCTGGGCCTATTGTTGTTCCAATGCACAAGATACAGGAGATGTGGGTTTGATCCCTGGGTCGGGAAGATCCCCTCGAGTAGGAAATGGCAACCCACTCCAGTATTCTTGCCTGGAAAATCCCATGGACTGAGGAGCCTGGTGGACTGCCATCCATGGGGTGGCAAAGAGTCAGACACAACTGAGCATGCACAAATTGTTGTTCCAGCTTAAAAGGTATGCTCTAGGACTCCTGTGTAGCTAGGAATATGATGTGACTGAGTTCTGGCCAATGAAGTATAAACACAGATGCTGAGCAGTACTGCCAGTAATTTTTTTTAATTTCTTTATTTTTAATTGGAGGATAATTGCTTTACAATGTTTGTTGGTTTCTGCCATACATCATCATGAAGCAGCCATAGATATATCTGTCCCCTCTCTCTTGAACCTCCCTCCTACCTCCCACCCCATCTCACCCCTATAGGTTGTCACAGAGCAGCTGGATGAACTCCCCGAGTCATACAGCAGATTCCCACTGGCTATCTGTTTTACATATGGTAGTGTATATGTTCCAGTGCTACTCTCTCAATTTGTCCTACCCTCTCCCTTCCCCCGTGTCCACAAGCCAGTAAGTCTTTTACAGGGACATACACATGTTCCCCCTCAATTCTCTCCTCGACCCTAGGCCTGCGAACACAAATGATGTAGAGGCCATCTGTAGTCAAGAGAACAAGAGCCACATCCTAGGGATATTTGAGGGGTTAGATAGAAGAAGTTTTGACTCAGTTTGACAACTTTTTACAAATGCTAAAACAGTCCTGACTTCTAAATTTAGTTTCTGTGAGAAAGTAGGGGAGTAGTCTTGTTTTCACTTCAGTTCAGTTCAGTTCAGTTCAGTCGCTGAGTCGTGTCTGCCTCTTTGCGACCCCATGAATCGCAGCACGCCAGGCCTCCCTGTCCATCACCATCTCCCAGAGTTTACACAGACTCACGTCCATCGAGTTGGTGATGCCATCCAGCCATCTCATCCTCTGTCGTCCCCTTCTCCTCCTGCCCCCAATCCCTCCCAGCATCAGAGTCTTTTCCAACGAGTCAACTCTTCGCGTGAGCTGGCCAAAGTACTAGAGTTTCTTCTTTAGCATCATTCCTTCCAAAGAAATCCCAGGGCTGATTTCCTTCAGAATGGACTGGTTGGATCTCCTTGCAGTCCAAGGGACTCTCAAGAGTCTTCTCCAACACCACAGTTCAAAAGCATCAATTCTTCAGCACTCAGCTTTCTTCACAGTCCAACTCTCACATCCATACATGACCACTGGAAAAACCATAGCCTTGACTAGACGGACCTTTGTAGGCAATGTAATGTCTCTGCTTTTGAATATGCTATCTAGGTTGGTCATAACTTTTCTTCCAAGTAACAAGTGTCTTTTAATTTCATGGCTGCAGTCACCATCTGCAGTGATTTTGGAGCCCCCAAAAATAAAGTCTGACACAGTTTCCACTGTTTTCCCATCTATTTCCCATGAAGCGATGGGACCAGATGCCATGATCTTCGTTTTCTGAATGTTGAGCTTTAAGCCAACTTTTTCACTCTCCACTTTCACTTTCATCAAGAGGCTTTTTAGTTCTTCTTCACTTTCTGCCATAAGGGTGGTGTCATCTGCATATCTGAGGTTATTGATATTTCTCCCAGCAATCTTGATTCCAGCTTGTGCTTCTTCCAGCCCAGCGTTTCTCATAATGTACTCTGCATAGAAGTTAAATAAGCAGGATGACAATATACAGCCTTGACGTACTCCTTTTCCTATTTGGAACAAGTCTGTTGTTCCACGTCCAGTTCTAACTATTGCTTCCTGATCTTTCTTTGGTCTTGTTTTAAAATATTCTTATTTTGGATTTTTCTGTTAATTCAGCTGAAGTTAACTTTCACTAATACAAAGTTCAAGGTAGAATTATATTCAATCCTTGCTTTCACACCAGGAACACTCAAACAATTATACACACACACACACACATATATTATATATACACACACACATAAATGCACACATACGTATATATATATATGATTTTTGTGTATGTGTTTATATTTTTGCTGTTGTTTTAGTCACTAAGTCATGTCTGACTCTTTGAGACCTCATGGACTGCAGCCTGCCAGGCTCTACTGTCCAAGGGACTTCCCTGGAAGAATACTGGAGAGGGTTGCCATTTCCTTCTACAGGGGATCTTCCCAACCGAGGGATTAAACTCAAGTCTCCTGCATTGGCAAGTGGATTCTTTCCCACTGAGCCACCCAGGAAGCCCATGTGTGTGTGTGTATATATATACATATGTGTGTGTTATATGTGTGCTATATGTATCTGTGTGTGTGTGTATATATATATGTATGTATGTGTATGTGTGTTTTGTACAGAAAAACTATAAGAAAAAAATCTTCATGACCCAGATAACCACAATGCTGTGATCACTCACCTAGAGTCAGACATCCTAGAATGAAAAGTCAAGTGGGCCTTAGGAAGCAACACTACAAACAAAGCTAGTGGAGGTGATGGAATTCCAGTTGAGCTATTTCAAATCCTGGAAGATGCTGTGAAAGTGCTGCACTCAATATGTCAGCAAATTTGGAAAACTCAGCAGTGGCTACAGGACTGGAAAAGGTCAGTGTTCATTCCAATCCCAAAGAAAGGCAATGCCAAAGAATATTCAAACTATCGCACAAATGCTCATCTCACACACTAGCAAAGTAATGCTCAAAATTCTCCAAGCCAGGCTTCAACAGTATGTAAACTGTGAACTTCCAGATGTTCAAGCTGGTTTTAGAAAAGGCAGAGGAACCAGAGATCAAATTGCCAGCATCCATTGGATCATCAGAAAAGCAAGAGAGTTCCATAAAAACATCTACATCTGCTTTATTGATTATGCCAAAGTCTCTGACTGTGTGGATCACAACAAACTATGAAAATTCTTCAAGAGATGGGAATGCCAGACAACCTTACCTGCCTCCTGAGAAATCTGTATGCAGGTCAAGAAGCAACAGTTAGAACTGGACATGGAACAACAGACTGGTTCCAAATTGTGAAAGGAATACATGAAGGGTATACATTGTCACCCTGCTTATTTAACTTATATGCAGAGTACAAGATCATGCAAAATGCCAAGCTGGATGAAGCACAAGCTGGAATCAAGATTGCTGGGAGAAATATCAATAACCTCAGATACACAGATGACACCAACATTATGGCAGAAAGTGAAGAAGAACTAAAGAGCCTCTTGATGAAAGTGAAAGAAGAGAGTGAAAAAGTTGGTATAAAACTAAACTTTCAGAAAACTAAGGTCATGGCATCTGGTCCCATCACTTCATGGCAAATATTGGATGAGGATACAATGGAAACAGTGACAGACTTTATTTTGGGGGGCACCAAAATCACTGTAGATGGTGACTGCAGCCATGAAATTAAAAGATGCTTACTCCTTGGAAGAAAAGCTATGACCAACCTAAAAAGCAGAGACATTATTTTGCCAACAAAAGTGCATCTAGTCAAAGCTATGGTTTTTTCAGTAGTCATGTATGGATGTGAGAGTTGGACTGTGAAGAAAGCTGAGCACCAAAGAATTGGTGCTTTTGAACTGTGGTGTTGGAGAAGACTCTTGAGAGTCCCTTGGACTGCAAGGAGATCCAACCAGTCCATCCTAAAGGAAATAAGTCCTGAATATTCATTGGAGGGACTGATGCTGAAGCTGAAACTTCATTACTTTGGCCACCTAATGCAAAGAACTGACTCATTGGAAAAGACCCTGATGCTGAGAAAGATTGAAGGTGGGAGGGGAAGGGGATGACAGAGGATGAGATGGTTCAATGGCATCACCAACTCAATGGACATGAGTTTGAGTAAGCTCCTGGAGTTGGTGATGGACAGGGAGGCCTGGCATGCTGAAGTCCATGAGGTCACAAAGAGTCAGACACGACTGAGTGACTGAACTGAACTGATGTATATTAGTTGTTCAGTCGTGCCTGACTCTTTGCAGCCCCATGGAATATAGCCCTCCTGGTTCCTCTGTCCATGGGGATCTTCAGGCAAGATATTGGAGTGTCAAATTACCAATGGCATTTTTCACAGAAGTAGAATAAAAAAATTTCACAATTCACATGGATACACAAAAAACCATTAATAGCCAAAGCAGTCTTGAGAAAGAAGAATGGAACTGGAGGAATCAACCTTCCTGACTTTAGACTATACTACAAAGCTACAGTCATCAAGACAGTATGGTACTGTCACAAAAACAGAAATATAGACCAACGGAACAAGATAGAAAGACCAGAAATAATCCCATGCCTATGGGTATCTTATCTTTGACAAAAGAGGCAAGAATATACAATGGGGCAAAGACAGCCTCTTCAATAAATGTTGCTGGGCAAACTGGACAGCTACATGTAAAAGAATGAAATTAGAACACTTTCTAACACCATACATAAAGATAAACTCAAAATGGATTAAAGACATAAATATAACACCAGCAACTATAAAACTCTTAGAGGAAAACATAGGTAGAACACTTGATAATGTAAATCAAAGCAATATCCCCTATGACCCACCTCCTAGAATAATGGAAACAAAAACAAAAGTAAACAAGTGGGACCTGACTAAACTTAAAAGCTTTTACACAGTAAAGGAAACTATAAGCAAGGTGAAAAGACAACCCTCAGAATGGGAGAATATAATAGCAAATGAAACAACAAAGGATTAATTTCCAAAATATACAAGCAGTTCATACAAGTCAATACCAGAAAAACAAACACCCCAATAAAAAAGTGAGGAAAAGACCTAAACAGACATTTCTCCAAAGAAGACATACATATGGCTAACAAACACATGGAAAGATGCTCAACATCACTCATTATTAGAGAAATGCAAATCAAAACTACAATGAGTGGAATTGTTTCCTTAATTTCTCTTTCTGTTTTCTCATTATTAGTGTATAGGAATGCAAGGGATTTCTGTGTGTTGATTTTATATCCTGCAACTTTACTATAGCATTGATTAGTTCTAGTAATTTTCTGGTGGAGTCTTTAGGGTTTTCTATGTAGAGGATCATGTCATCTGCAAACAGTGAGAGTTTTACTTCTTCTTTTCCAATTTGGATTCCTTTTATTTCTTTTTCTGCTCTGATTGTTGTGGCCAAAACTTCCAAAACTATGTTGAATAGTAATGGTGAAAGTGGGCACCCTTGTCTTGTTCCTGACTTTAGAGGAAATGCTTTCAATTTTTCACCATTGAGGATAATGTTTGCTGTGGGTTTGTCATATATAGCTTTTATTATGTTGAGGTGTGTTCCTTCTGTTCCTGCTTTCTGGAGAGTTTTTATCATAAATGGATGTTGAATTTTGTCAAGGAAACCAGAAGGGAAAGAGACACGTGTACCCCAATGTTCATCGCAGCACTGTTTATAATAGCCAGGACATGGAAGCAACCTAGATGTCCATCAGCAGATGAATGGATAAGAAAGCTATGGTACATATACACAATGGAGTATTACTCAGCCATTAAAAAGAATACATTTGAAGCAGTTCTAATGAGGTGGATGAAACTGGAGCCTATTATACAGAGTGAAGTAAGCCAGAAAGAAAAACACCAATACAGTATATTAACGCATATATATGGAATTTAGAAAGATGGTAACAATAACCCTGTGTACGAGACAGCAAAAGAGACACTGATGTATAGAACAGTCTTATGGACTCTGTGGGAGAGGGAGAGGGTGGGAAGATTTGGGAGAATGGCATTGAAACATGTAAAATATCATATATGAAACAAGTTGCCAGTCCAGGTTCGATGCATGATACTGGATGCTTGGGGCTAGTGCACTGGGACAACCCAGAGGGATGGTATGGGGAGGGAGGAGGGAGGAGGGTTCAGGATGGGGAACACATGTATACCTGTGGCGGATTCATTTTGATATTTGGCAAAACTAATACAATTATGTAAAGTTTAAAAATAAAATAAAATTTTAAAAAACTACAATGAGATATCACTTCACACCAGTCAGAGTGGCCATCATCAAAAAGTATACAAACAATAAATGCTGGAGAGGGTGTGGAGAAAAGGGAATGCTCTTGCACTGTTGGTAGGAATGTAAATTGATACAGCCACCATGGAAGACAGTATGGAGATTCCTTAAAAAACAGGAATAAAATGACCATATGACCCAGCAATCCCACTCCTAGGCATATATCCTGAGGAAACCAATATTGAAAAAGACATATGTATCCCATTGTTCAATGAAGCACTATTTACAATAGCTAGCACATGGAAGCAACCTAGATGCCCATTTACAGATGATGGATAAAGAAGTTGTGGTATATATACACAATGGAATATTCAGTTCAATTCAGTCGCTTAGTCGTGTCTGACTCTTTGCGACCCCATGAATCGCAGCACACCAGGCCTCCCTGTCCATCACCAACTCCCGGAGTTCACTCAGACTCACGTCCATCGAGTCAGTGATGCCATCCAGCCATCTCATCCTCTATCGTCCCCTTCTCCTCCTGCCCACAATCCCTCCCAGCATCAGAGTCTTTTCCAATGAGTCAACTCTTCCCATGAGGTGGCCAAAGTACTGGAGTTTCAGCTTTAGCATCATTCCTTCCAAAGAAATCCCAGGGCTGATCTCCTTCAGAATGGACTGGTTGGATCTCCTTGCAGTCCAAGGGACTCTCAAGAGTCTTCTCCAACACCACAGTTCAAAAGCATCAATTCTTCAGCGCTCAGCCTTCTTCACAGCCCAACTCTCATATCCATACATGACCACAGGAAAAACCATAGCCTTGACTAGATGGACCTTTGTTGGCAAAGTAACGTCTCTGCTTTTGAATATGCTATCTAGGTTGGTCATAACTTTCCTTCCAAGGAGTAAGCGTCTTTTAATTTCATGGCTGCAGTCACCATCTGCAGTGATTTTGGAGCCCCCAAAAATAAAGTCTGACACTGTTTCCACTGTTTTCCCATCTATTTCCCACTCAGCCATAAAAAGGAAGACCTTTGAGTCAGTTCTAATGAGTTGGATGAATCTAGAGCCTGTTATACAAAGTGAAGTAAGTCAGAAAGAGGAACATAAGTATCATATTCTAGTGCATACATACAGAATCTAGAAAAATGGTACTGAAGAATTTATTAACAGGGAGCAATGGAAAAACATAGAGAACAGACTTATGGACATGGCAAGAGGGGAGGAGATGGTGAGATGTACGAAAAGAGCGACATGCAAACTTACATTACCATATGTAAAACAGATAGCCAACAGGAATTTGCTGCATGGCTGAGAAAACTCAAACAGGGGCTCTATATCAACCTAGAGGGGTGGGATGGGGAGGGAGATAGGAAGGAGTTTCCAAAGGGAGAGGACATATGTATACCTATGGCTGATTTATGTTGAGGTTTTGACAGAAAACAACAAAATTCTGTAAAGCAATTATCCTTCAATTAAAAAATTAATAAATTATTTAAAAAACAAAGAATACTGGAGTGGGTTGCCATGCCCTCCCTCCAGAGAATCTTCCCGACCCAGGGGTCAAACTTTGGTCTCCTGCATTGGCAGGCAGATTCTTTACTGTCTGAACCACCTGGGAAGCCCGTGTGTGTGTGTGTGTGTGTGTACATGTACATATACAAAAGTTCCCCTGGAGGAGGGCATGGCAACCCACTCCAGTATGCTTGCCTGGAGAATCCTATGGACAGAGGAGTCTGGCAGGCTCCTCTGGGTTTCAAAGAGTTGGGCATGACTGAAGCAACTGAGAACACCTACAGACATACACAGACACACACACACATATATATACACATATATGTGTGTGTATATATATGCATACACATAAATACATACACATAGATACACATAAATGTGTACACATAATATATGTATATACACATAATATATACATATATACACATAAATGTGTATATACAGACATATATGTGTATATACACACACATATATATACACACATATAAGCAAACAAACAAAAAACCAAGGAGCTACCAAAAGTGCAAGAAAAATTGTAGAACAGTATGAGTCTTAAATTAAGACATAGTCTTAAAATCTTAAAGGTCTGGCTTCACTTTCTACGATTTAATTGCAACTCTACATTCTTGTATGTAATATGGAGATTTTTTTTTTAATCTGCTGTGTTTTCTCCATTGTTTCAGTTCTTTCCTGGTGGCAACTCAGGCTAAATCTAGTAAACTTAAAAAGGGAATGTATTGGAATGTTGTCAAAGATGTCACACAGTAAATTGATAGGCTTGTATCCAGCCTCAGGAATGAGGCAAAAATCGGAATGAAAATCAGTATAGGATCAAGGTAACAAGAGCATCCTACCAACTCAGCAGAGCGCACACCTGAAATGAGAGCCGGACCATTCCCCACCCCCAACTCCTGCTGTGAGTCACTTGATACAACATGCAAACTTGAGGGAGAAAGACTCTAATCGACTAAGTGTAGATTACAAATCCATTGGCTGCTTTGAAATAGTGAGAGAAAGAATCTCAAGGGAAGAGAACACACCGCCTCCAGGGGCCTCCAGTCCTCTATTAGGAGGGCAGCGGACATTGATTAATAGTCCCACTGAAATTGTACAAAGTGGGGGCTACTTAGGTCCCTCAAATTAATGGATGCTGGACAGTCATAAATCAACAAATGTCCACTCTTACCACCTCACAAGGTTGTTGAGAGTGGAATAAATCAGAGACAAAAGCTCTGAAAACTGAAACCCACTACACAAATTATTACTGTTGTTATTATTAATAATACGAGAATTTGTGAAAAAAACAAAACACCTCTAAAATCATGGTCATTTCAAACTTTGAATATTTCCCTCCTTTACTAAAGAAATTATTCATTAGTATTGGGCCCAAAATTAATGTCTCTCAAATTAATAGCAGGGAATATGTGTAGATAATGTTGACATTGACTGATAAGTAAAAAACAAGTGCCCTTTTTACATAGATTTGGAAGATCACATTTCATTTTAGGTGGGCTTCAAAGCAGAGTGTGGAGGATGGGGAAGTGTGAATTTCTAGACAAAAGTCATCATCTAGAACGGAATTCTTAGCAGTGGTCTTTAAGTGCATGAATGGCTTCAGAGCTATTAAATCCTGAAATTGCATTTAAATATTTTGTTTGTTGCACATAGAAGTCTGTGTGTGTACATGTTCAGGCACTAAGTTGTATCCAACTCTTTGAGACCCAATGGACGGCAAGCCCACCAGGCTCCCCTGTCCATGGGATTTTCCAAGCAAGGATACTGGTGTGGATTGCCATTTCCTTCTCTGGGGGATCTTCCCAAGCCAGGGATTGAACTTGCATCTCCTGTGTCTCCTGCATTGACAGGAGGAGTCTTTACCACTGCATCACCTGGGAAAACCAGAAGAGTGTGTATGTTTATATTTCTCCAGGATATAGCCAATCCATTCACAGTTCACCTTTTTTTCCCTTTAGAGTACTCTGTACTATTCAAGAAATATTAGACAACAAAATGATTAGATAAAAGCATGAAACATTTAAATAATAATACATGGCAGGCAGAATTAAATGAGCATTTTAGACACCACAAACAATAGATCAAAGAAAAAATTGTACATTAAAAAGCTACTAAAATTCAAAAAAGTTCCTAAAGCATATCATGCTTCAAATAGAGAGAGACAGAAATAGTATTCCCAGCACAGAGTTAGTGCTTTGTTTAAAGTAAATAAATTCAAAAAGGGAAAAAAAAAAGAGAGATACTAGATTTCTGAGGAACTTTCCATCCATTCCAACTGGTTTCATATTTTAAGCTGTAAAATTTTGAAGTTATTAGGACTGTGGAATTTTCCATGGAAACTGTGTCCTTCCGAATCTCATTACCTCATGCAATAATGGTTACGACCTAAAGTAGTTAGATTAATATATATGAAGATGAGGTTGAGGCTTACTTCTTTTATGCAATAAAGACTCATTTTTTTAATCCTCTACTACTGTTTTTACAGCTCATTTACATATTCATTGATAACTTTCCATACGTCAAGCCCTGTGTTTGGTACTTGTTTTTTTTTACCTTTCACAATAAGGTTCAAATTATTATTTTGACTTTCACAATGCAAGGAAATTGGAAGCCCACTGAGGGTAGGTGACTTGGCTAAAATGACCAATTAATAAGTGTCAAAGCTGGAATTACAATACAGCTCTGACAAGCTCATTTTAAGTATTTATATTCTGTTTAAAAGATCAAACTACTTTTTTTTTTTAACTTTACAAAATTGTATTAGTTTTGCCAAATATCAAAATGAATCCGCCACAGGTATACATGTGTTCCCCATCCTGAACCCTCCTCCCTCCTCCCTCCCCATACCCTCCCTCTGGGTCGTCCCAGTGCACCAGCCCCAAGCATCCAGTATCGTGCATCGAACCTGGACTGGCGGCTCATTTCAAACATGATATTATACATGTTTCAATGCCATTCTCCCAAATCTCCCCACCCTCTCCCTCTCCCACAGAGTCCATAAGACTGTTCTATACATCAGTGTCTCTTTTGCTGTCTCGTACAACAGGGCTATTGTTACCATCTTTCTAAATTCCATATATATGCGTTAGTATACTGTATTTATGTTTTTCCTTCTGGCTTACTTCACTCTGTATAATAGGCTCCAGTTTCATCCACCTCATTAGAACTGCTTCAAATGTATTCTTTTTAATGGCTGAGTAATACTCCATTGTGTATATGTACCACATCTTTCTTAGCCATTCATCTGCTGATGGACATCTAGGTTGCTTCCATGTCCTGGCTATTATAAACAGTGCTGCGATGAACATTCGGGTACACGTGTCTCTTTTCCTTCTGGTTTCCTCAGTGTGTATGCCCAGCAGTGGGATTGCTGGATCATAAGGCAGTTCTATTTCCAGTTTTTTAAGGAATCTCCACACCGTTCTCCATAGTGGCTGTACTAGTTTGTATTCCCACCAACAGCGTAAGAGGGTTCCCTTTTCTCCACACCCTCTCCAGCATTTATTGCTTGTAGACTTTTGGATCGCAGCCATTCTGACTGGTGTGAAATGGTACCTGATAGTGGTTTTGATTTGCATTTCTCTGATAATGAGTGATGTTGAGCATCTTTTCATGTGTTTGTTAGCCATCTGTATGTCTTCTTTGGAGAAATGTCTATTTAGTTCTTTGGCCCATTTTTCCTCTATGACCCACCTCCCAGAATATTGGAAATAAAAACAAAAATAAACAAATGGGACCTAATTAACCTTAAAAGCTTCTGCACACCAAACTACTTTTTAAAATACCATCAGTAGTGCTTCCTGGGCGGCTCAGTGGTAAAGAATCCACCAGCCAATGCAGGAGACACAGGTTCAATCCCTGATCCAGCAAGATCCCACATGCTGTGGAGCAACTAAGCCCCTGTGCCTCAACTACCAAGACTATGCTCTGGAGCCCGGGAGCCATAGCCACTGACGCTTGCACACCCCAGAGCCGGACCTCCACAACCAGAGTATCCACCGCAATGAGAAGGCCACATACCGTGACTAGAGAAAAGCCCAGGCAGCAATGAAGACCCAGCACAGCCAAAAATAAACCAAATTATTTTAAAACAAAAGTGTTAATATGCATTTGCGCCACCTAAGAGATTTTCTGTTTGTTTCTTTGTTGGCTCTTCAAGGCTGTGTCAAAGATTCAGAGATTACATGATCACCCAAAGAGAGCTGACACAGTTGAAATAGGTCTAGTATCCTTTTGTGAAAGTCAAAGTGTCAGTCCCTCAATCAGATCCCACTCTTTATGACCCCATGGACTACAGCCCTGCCAGGCTCCTCTGTCCATGGGATTCTACTAATCCATTAATACTAGAATTTTTATCATCATGAAAGAAATATCCTGGAACACATAGATAAATATTACTATTTCACCCCACCCAGTCTCTTTAAGAGGACCTGTGATTCATGCTTATATGTTCCAAGGACCCCGGCCAGATTTGGAGTGTGGTCCAGATTTAAGATCTTGATTCCTGCCATAGTTCTTGGTCCTCTTGACCCTCCTATTAATTTACCAAGCCTGAGTCATAATTCTAGATGGTCTTACTGGGGATCTTTGACTCAAAAGAGACTCATAAAAGCTTTTATGGGAAATTAGACACTAATGTCAGGGTTTCACACAATTGAGATATCTTGTGGTGTTGGACTTGTGGTGCAGTCCTTGGACTGCAAGGAGATCAAATCAATTAATCCTAAAGGAAATCAGTCCTAACATTCATTGGAAAGACTGATGCTGAAACTCCAATACTTTGCCCACCTGATGTGAAGAACTGACTCATTGGGAAAGACCCTGATGCTGGGAAGGATTAAAGGCAAGAGGAGAAGGGGATGACAGAGGATAGGATGATTGGATGACATCACCGACTCAATGGACATGAGTTTGAGCAAGCTCCAGGAGTTGGTGATGGACAGGGAAGTCTGGCATGCTGCAGTCCATGGGGCAGCAAAGAGTCAGACATGACTGAGCCACTGAACTGAACTGACAGTACCCCAGACCAACCCCACCAAGATGTTCCCCCCCACTGCCTCCTGCTGATGCTGTTTAGTCACTAAGTTGTGTCCGACTCATTGCAACCCCATGGACTGTAGCCCTCCAAGTTCCACTGTCCGTGGGATTTCCCAGGCAAGAATGCTGGAGTGGGTAGCCATTTCCTTCTCCAGGGGGATCTTCTCGACCCAAAGACCAAACCTGGGTCTCCTGCATGGCAAGCAGATTCTTACCACTGAGTCACCTGAGAAGATCCTCAAATTAAAAGATACATTTTTCACTGAGGTGTGGTAGTCTTCATATCTCCATTTCTCTTTGGGAAACACAGGAAACCAGGCCAGAGTGTAGGGTTATAGCTTATTTTCTTAGGATCATAAAATTTCAGTGCTAGAAGTGATCTGAGAGACATTCTGGCTCAGTATTATATTGTTAAGAACACTGAGACCCTTAGACACACACAAAAAAATTTGGCCAAAGCCAGATAAGGAGTTGATAGCAGGCTGATACTAAGATCGAAGGTTCCTAACTCCTAATTCAATACCCTTTCCAATATACAGGCCTCTATGCACTGACCCAATCATTTTCAATACACAATTATGGACATTCTGCTCCCATTTTACAAATCAAAGCAGTAACCAGTGTGACATGTGATTTGTCAAGTGTAGTAAAAACTGACCCCAGGTCCCACTTCCTGTTGTCTTCAGTTTGCCTACTTCTTCAACATTAATTCTGAGACTATTGATTTTTTTATTCAACAAACTTTTACTTAGAAACTGTAACACTGTGAACTGTTTATTACCAAAGACCAGCTTTGCTCATCCTGGTCACCTCTGACAATGTGAAGGTCAGAATATGGTAGGGGAAGGAGAAATCTACAGAATTAAGGAAATATAATTTGGTAGAAACAACCATGTAAGAGATGAGATTTGGAATATGAAGGAAGGAATGACTCACTCTTCCAGCAGGAGATAAGAAGACTTCATGATGGACATGACATTGTAATACTGGGCCCTGAAGACTGAGAAGTACTTTGCTAACTGTATAAGGTAAAGGGTATTCCAGACAGAGGAAAGAGCAAAATCATATTGGGATTGGCCAAAAAGCTCATTCAGGTTTTTCTGTAAAATGTTATAGGGAAACCCGAATGAACTTTCTTGCCAATCCTATATAACAGTGTGGAATCACCTGTTATAGAGTTGATAGAGTTCGTAAAAGGTAGTTGGGAGATATATCCTGGTAAAGAATCCTCATGCCAGTTCAGGAGATGCAAGAGACACTGATTCTATCCCTGGGTCAGGAAGATCCCCTAGAGGAGGAAATGGCATCCCACTCCAGTATTCTTGCCTGAAAAATTCCATGGACAAAAGAGCCTGGCAGAGTCTCTCTGCAACCATCCATGGGGTCACAAAGAGTTGGACACAACTGAACACACACACACACACACACACAACTTAAATGCTAGACTAGAACCAGGCAGTCAGGGGTCTTGAAGGCCATGAAATATAAAGAAGGTTGGCTTGCAGATGTTAGGAAGCCAGTAGAAGCAGAGTAGCATCAGGTTCGGACAAGGCAATGGCACCCCACTCCAGTACTCTTGCCTGGAGAATCCCATGGCTGGAGGAGCCTGGTAGGCTACAGTCCATGGGGTCGTGAAGAGTCAGACACGACTGAGCAACTTCACTTTCACTTTTCACTTTCATGAATTGGAGAAGGAAATGGCAACCCACTCCAATATTCTTGCCTGGAAAACTCCAGGGACAGGGGAGCCTGGTGGGCTGCCGTCTATGGGGTCGCACAGAGTCGGACACGACTGACATGACTTAGCAGCAGCAGCAGCAGCAGGTTATATGTGTGTTTTGGGAAGGTCCATGTGACAAGACTGCAGAAGATCACTCAGAGGTACCAAGAGTAGAGGCAGGAAGACCATTTCAAATATTTCAGTAGTCCTGATGACAGATGATGAAAGTCTCAATGATTAAAGTAAGCTTGGAGGAAAATTACACTTTTGGAGAATTCACAAGGTAGGACTCAGTGATACACTGGATACTGCTTATGACAGAGCAGCAAGAGCTGAAGGTGATGGAGATTCTAACTTAGGTGACTGTCACATGGTCATGAAACTATATACGCTAGAACAAATGTTTAACTATTTGGGTTCACTGAGACTTTTAAGTATCTGACAGAAACTCAAGCCACTACCCAGAAAAAGTCACATATGGACATATACAATTGTTCGTGCAACTGTAGATGCTTTATTGGCTCTGAAGCCTGTGAATGAATGGGACTTCGGATTACGAATCCCTGTTTTAGAAGAATTCAATGTACAAGCACTGGTGAGGTTTGGGTTGTCAATTATTAACATCCTAGAATTAATCTGTCAGCTTCTGACACTGGAAGCTGGATTACCTGTACTCCAATGTATCAACTGGGGGTATGGTTAAAAGCACTAGCCATGTGGTAGCCATGGGGCAGGAAGTGTGATCACAGAGTGGGAACAAAGCACAGAGTGGGGATCAGAGAAATGATCATCACCACCCCCCAATTTTTCTGAGTTATTGTGAGTCATGGTCCTGAATGAATCAAGCATATCCCATGTTTTTACCATCCCTCCACATCTGAGACTCTATTTAGTACTCACAATAGCCTTGTGACGTCAAGAGATCCATGTCAGAAGATGAAATGATCAAAGCTCAGAGACATGGAGTGACTTTCTTTCCCAAGATCACAGTTAGCAGCAGAGACAGGGCCTCGTCTGTTTCCTTCCTTCTCAAGGCTGTTTTCTTTGAAGACATGTTGCCTGAGACACCAAGATGAAAGATGCCTGGATACTGATCCAGTTTTTTTTGTTGTTGTTGTTGTTGTTTTTCACTTCACACTGATGATGCTATTCAGAGCACTGATACCCAGGACACTGCTGAGGTCACGGCATTCATCAACAGTGGGGAGGCCATGGGTTGGAGCCACGAAGGACATTGTCTTCAGCTTAAGGCAGACATGGGTTCAAATGCCAACTCTGCCACTGATATCTCTGTGAGACTGGGTAAGCTCTGTAATATCACTGGTGTTCAGTTTCCTTGTCTTTAAAATAGAGTTAGCAACACGCTTCTCCAAATTTACCAGGCTCAAGTGAGCATGAGAAGTGAAAACGACCTCTCCGCACTGGCTCCTCTTCTGAAGGCTTTCAGCAGGCACCGCAATTTCCCTGGGATCATAAATCCTATCTGCAGGCTCCTGACACCAATCCCCTTCTCTCAGATCACTCACTGGGGGCAACCAGCCTTCCAGAATGGTCCACTGGCTGCCCTGCCTGGAACAAGCATCTCTCTTGTGTACATCGCCAAAACAATATGTGCCAAGAATATCTGAGACCTTAATACTTGAAGGGTGAGTCTTCACAGACTTAATGAGCATCTATTTTTAAATGACACATGCTCAGAAATAAAGGACAGTAAGATTGTAAATGTGGAACATTCCTGACGGAGAGTGGTTACTGGGTCTGTGTCATGGAACATTCCAACTGTGTTGACTGTCCTCATAATATTCATATATTTAGATAGTCACTTGCAACATCTGAAGGCCCACCACCTATAAGGAAATAAAACATGAGGTAGTGTGTCTTAGTCCAGGAAACAGCTAGACAAGAAAATGCTGAGTTATTTTTTTCATTTAAGTAGTTAACTGTAACGAATACGAGTAATCCTGCCATGATAGAGAGGCATGCCTTTCCACACCATTTACTGCAGAGAGAAAATGAGAAAACCCCAAAACTACCATTTTGAACATATGATGTCTATCCGCTCACTAACTCTGTGACTTTGAGAAAACCTCTCTGAGATCATGATTCCTGATTTCTCAACTGGGGATGTAATGCAGGCTTATCATCCTCACACTGTGCTTCCCCCATGGTTTAGTGGTAACGAATCTGCCTGCCATTCAGGAGATGCGTCAGGAGCTGCAGGTTTGAGCCCTGGGTCAGGAAGATCCCCTGGAGAAGGAAATGGCAACCCACTCCAGTATTCTTCCCTGGGAAATTTCATGGATAGAGGAGACTGGTATGCTGCAGTCCATGGGGTTGCAAAGAGAGTCAAATATGGCTGGGTGACTAAACAACAACATCTTTACAGCCTCTTTAAGAAGAAGACAATAAAGCCCCATATTACACTGAGGATTATCCCCTTTCTGAACTTCCTTCTTCTATTGTGTTGCTTCTTAGAGTTTTCAAGATTCAGTGTGCCAAGGACATGCACTGTGGTTGTCTTCCAGGGCATTAACATGCCACTCTGGATTGTTGTTCTTTGTCAACATTAAACAATGGGATATGCATAAGATCATTTTCTTGGATGGTGTGTATATATATAAAAAAAAAAATATATATATATATACACACACACACACCGTATGTCTGGTGCCACCATATATATATATATGGTGGGAAAACATGGAACTTTATTCTGATCCAAAGTTTTCTGGGGGATTTTAAGTCCTTCAGTGTTCTCTGTATATTTTAAAATCATCTTATCAATTTCTACAAAAACATATGATGGGATTTTTACTGTAAGATATTGAATATTTTACTGTAAGGTATTGAATCTAGATTAAATTTTGAGATAAATGATTGGTTATATGTGTTTCAGATTCTTGATCTTATCTCTCTTTTATTGGAAGCCATCTGCCCACAAGGAAAAACATACCTTGTATCACCCTCTGTGCCCTAAATTTACTTGAGGAGTTTTCTAGAGGTGGGACAGTCTTTAAATTGTCTGCTTATATCTATGACTGAATAATTCCATTTCATGTGTGGAATATCAAAGTTATTTGCTCATGCACCTAAGCCAGTAGATCTATCAATAATAAAGCTGACAGCTCGCTTTCTACATCTTAATTATTTTTTCTACCTCTCAATCAACTCTAACATCAAATGGAAAATAGTCATTAAGGACATCTTCAGTTAGATACACCTTGACGAGCCAATAAAATAACCAGAATTACAATTCCTTCAAATAATGCTTGCTTTGCTTAAATTTAAATTTAGATTACCTGGGCTAATAAAATAGAAGCAGTACTAAAATTTGCATTTGATATTTTGATCAGTCACATTCATAAGGATACATCTTACAAGGAGAGAATATTGAGGGATTAACAATTATTGAGCATCACATTTATACCTCATTGCAGATTTCTGGGGTACTATTATTCCCATTAAGCAAAGTGAGGAAACATCATTTTAGAGGTTAAGTAACCAGAGGCTTGAACTTACACACTTAAATAGAATCCTCAGAAAAGACATAATCAACTTTTCATGTAAAATGCTTACAATCTTTAAATGTTTTCACATATATTTTATATGCTACTAGGAATTATATTGTAAAGATGTCAGGCAGTTAACCTCAGCTTACAGAGGGCAGAACTGAGGCTCAATAGATTATCTTATTTACAAAACAGAAATGGAGACACCAATGTAAAAAACAAATTCATTGATACCAAAGCAGGAAAGGGGGCCAGGATGGATGGGAGATTGGGATTGACATGCATACACTACTATGCATAAAAGAGATCACTAAAGAGAATCTTATGACAAACCTAGACAACATGTTAAAAAGCAGAGACATTATGTTACTGACAAAGGTCCATCTAGTTAAAGCTATGGTTTTTTAAGTAGTCATGTATGGATGTGAGAACTGGACCATAAAGAAAGCTGAGCACCGAAGAATTGATGCTTTTGCACTGTGGTGTTGGAGAAGACTCTTGAGAGTCTCTTAGACTGCAAGGAGATCCAGCCAGTCCATCCTAAAGTAAATCAGTCCTGAGTATTCATTGGATGGACTGATGCTGAAGCTGAAGCTCCAATACTTTGGCCACCTGATGCAAAAAACTGACTCATTTGAAAAGACGCTGATGCTGAGCAAGATTGAAGGTGGGAGAAGGGGATGACAGAGGATGAGATGGTTGGATGGCATCACCGACTTGATGGACATGAGTTTGAATAAGCTCTGGGAGCTGGTGATGAACAGGGAAGCCTGGTGTGCTGTAGTCCCTGGGGTTGCAAAGAGTAGGACATGACTGAGCTACTGAACTGAATTGAATAAGAATCTACTGTGTAGCACTGGGAAATCTACTCAATGCTCTGTAGTGACCTAAATTAGAAGAAAATACGAGTAAAAAGGGATATGTGTGTGCTTGTGGCTGATTCACTTTGCTATACAACAGAAACCAACACAACATTGTGAACAACTATACATCAATTTAAAAACAACAAAAACTGAGCCTCAAAGAACTTAAGTGACTTGCTCCTGGTCATGCACTCACCACCAGAATATGGTAATGGGTCTTGTTACTCACAATGAGGCAACCTATTACTATATCATACTCAAAAGTGGGCTATTTCTAGTCACTTTTATTACTTTTGACATAAGGTCCCTAAGCACTGACCCTATTTTTAGACAACAATGTAGGCCAGGAGAGAACAGATATGAATGTTTCCTTCACAGTTGATAGGAAAGAAGGACCCCAGTATTGATCTACTACAATCAATATAATGGATGTTTTAGAACTGGATAGATGGAAATCTATACCAATTCATTTGGCTGTTTTGGTGCTTGTAACTAGTAGAAAATACTTGAGTAACTGTCTCATTCCAATCACTGTAAGGCAACTGGCTCTTAACTTTCTAACTCATCATCTATGTGATATTTTTTCCTCAGCATGGATCCCATATAAATAGATTAGAATCAAATGTGGTTCTAATTATAAATCAAAGATGTCAACTTATGATAAAAGAATGAACAGTCTGACCTAGTCTAATTGGTTTTCTTGTCAACTAATCCTTACTTATCTAGTCTAAGCCCTTTAAATAGCCTCAGTCAGTCACAAAATAATACTCTGAATCCAGATAAAATGTAATGAGAGCATAAATGAAGACAGTGTCACATGTCATGGAGAGAAGTGCCACAGAGCCTATGACATACCAGGTGTTCAGTGAATAATTGTGGAATCAAATATTCCACTTTCTATTAATGTGCCCATATTCTATGAATATTTAGGTAATTGAATTCATAGTATATTGTGGGAAGTGGGCAATGAAAAAGGATCAATCGAAGATGGGCATATACGCAGAAAAAACTCTAATTCAAAAAAGACCCATCCACCCCAATATTACAGCACTGTTTACAATAGACAGGACATGGACGCAGCCTAAATGTTTATCAACAGACTGATGGATAAAGAATAGGTGGTACATGTATGCAACAGAATATTACTGAACCATAAAAAGGAACAAAATTGTGCCACTTGTAGACATGTGGATGGACCTAGAGACCACCATACAGAGTGAAGTCAGAAAAACAAATATTGTGTATTAATGCATATATGTGATATCTATAAAAATGGTATATATTATCTTATCTGCAAAGCAGAAAAAGAGACACAGACAGAGAGAACAAAAGTATGGACACCAGGTTTGAAAGGGAGAGAGGGGAAGAATGAATTGAGAGACTGGGATTCACACATATACCCTATTGATACTATGTATAAGATAGATAACAAAAACCTACTTGTTAGTTATCTATTTAATCTATAGCCCAGGGAACTCTACTCAATGATCTGGGGTGACATAAATGGGAAAGAAATCCAAAAAAGAGGGGGTATATGTTTATATGTGAATCAAGAAGCAACAGTTAGAACTGGACATAGAACAAATGACTGGTCCAAAATTGGGAAAGGAGTACAACAAGGCTGTATATTGTCACGCTGCTTATTTTATGTATATGTAGAGTACATCACAGAGAAGGCAATGGCACCCCACTCCAGTACTCTTGCCTGGAAAATCCCATGGACGGAGGAGCCTGGTAGGCTGCAGTCCATGGAGTCACGAAGAGTCAGACATGACTGAGCGACTTCACTTTCACTTTTCACTTGGCAGCCCACTCCAATATTCTTGCCTGGAGAATCCCAGGGATGGTAGAGCCTGGTGGGCTGCCGTCTATGGGGTCGCAGAGTCGGACACGACTAAAGTGACTTGGCGGCAGCAGAGTACATCATGTGAAATGCCAGCTGGATGAATCACAAGCTGGAATCAAGATTGCAGGGAGAAATATCAACAACCTCAGATATGCAGATGATAGCACTCTAATGGAAGAAAGCAAAGAGGAACTAAAGAGACTCTTGATGGGGGTAAAAGAGTAGAGTGAAAAAGGTGGCTTGAAACTCAACATTAAAAAAACTAAGATAATGGCATCCAGTCCTATCACTTCATGGCAAATAGAAGAGGAAAGAGAGAAAGCAGGGATAGATTTTATTCTCTTGGTCTCCAAAATCACTGAAGACTGACTACAGCCATAAAATTAAAAGACACTTGCTCCTTGGAAGAAAATCTATGAAAAACCTGGGCAGCATATTAAAAAGCAGAGACCTCACATTGGCAGTAAAGGTCTATATAGTCAAAGCTACGGTTTTCCCAATAGTCATGTACAAATGTGAGAGGTGGATCATAAAGAAGAATGAGAGCCAAAGACCTGTTGATTTCAAATTGTGGTGTTAGAGAAGACTCTTGAGAATCCCTTGGACTGCAAGGAGATCAAACCAGTCAATCCTAAAGCAAAACAATTCTGAATAGTCACTGGAAGGACTGATGCTGAAGCTGAAGCTCCAATACTTTGGCCACCAGATGCGAAGAGCCAACTCATTGGAAAAGACCCTGATGCTCAGAAAGACTGAAGAAAAGAGGAGAAGATGGAGTAAGAGATGGTTGAATAGGATCACCGAGTCAACAGACATGAATTTGAGTAAACTCCGGGAGATGGTGAAGGACAGGGAAGCCTAGAGTGCTGTAGTCTATGAGGTCACAAAAAGTCAACTTAGCAACTGAACAAGGTGTAGTAGAAAGAAAGTAACCCTTGGATTCAGATATATCTCAGAGCAAATCCATTCTCTCTACTTACTGGTATTATTCGGGACAAATCAAGTAATCCCTAATAAGGTGGGTTTCTTAATGTGCAAAGTGCTGATCAGTGCTTTAACAGGAAAAGTACAAGAAGCGACTAGACCTAGACCTAGGCCCATGACCAGGAGTGACTAACCAAACTAGGAAACTTCAAAGGAGGCATTCCAGAAAGGAAGTCATATAAATAAATTCAATAAGGATGAGTAGGGGTTACAAAGCAAAAACTGGAAAAAGAAAATAGTAAATATTTTGCAGTCTATACAGTCCCTGTCACAACGGTTTCATTCTGTGCTGTAGTGCAAAATCAGCCATAGACAATATGTAATGGATGGGCATTGCTGCTGTTTGTTTAGTCACTAAGTTATGTCCGAGTCTTTGCGACCCCATGTACTGTAGGCCACCAGGCTCCTCTGTTCATGAGATTTCCCAGGAAAGAATACTGGAGTGGGTTGCCATTTCCTTCTCAAGAGTGGACGGGCATGGTTCTGCTTAAATACAACTTTATTACAAAAACAGACAGCAGGCAGTATTTCATCCATAGGCTATAGTTTGCTGATCCCCAGTATAAAGAATACAAGAGGAAGTCAAGCATAGAGATTGAAAAATATTTGAAGGACATTTAGTTATTAAATTCACTCATTTAGCACATCTTCAAGGAATGTGTTCTATGTACTAGGAACTTCCCTAGATGCTCAGGACACAAAAGACAGAGTTCCTCTTCTGGTGATACCATAATACAGTGAATCAGAACCCTATATAACTGAGAATAGACTGAATAATAGCTTTGTAAGCTAAAAATCCTGAAATACATATAAATCACCATCATTGCGATAATTCAATGTCATATTCAGTATGATTACTTTATTTTGAGGCCTTTTGTAACACAATGTCAAGCGCATATTTACTGACCACTTGAATAGAAAGACATAAGTTGCTGAAAGTTCCAGGAAAACAAACCTAGTGTAGAATTTAAGACTAATGAGGTGGATGAAACTGGAGCCTATTATACAGAGTGAAGTAAGCCAGAAAGAAAAACACCAATACAGTATACTAACGCATATATATGGAATTTAGAAAGATGCTAACAATAACCCTGTGTACGAGACAGCAAAAGAGACACTGATATATAGAACAGTCTTATGGACTCTGTTGCAGAGGGAGGGGGTGGGAAGATTTGGGAGAATGGCATTGTAACATGTATAATATCATGTATGAAATGAGTTGCCAGTCCAGGTTCGATGCACGATACTGGATGCTTGGGGCAGGTGCACTGGGACGACCCAGAGGGATGGTATGGGGAGGGAGGAGGGAGGAGGGTTCAGGATGGGGAACACATGTATACCTGTGGTGGATTCATTTTGATATTTGGCAAAACTAATACAATTTGTAAAGTTTAAAAATAAAATAAAATTTAAAAAAAAAAAAAAAAAAAAAAATTTTTAAAGAAAAATAAATAAATAAAAAAGCTAAACTCTGGGGGAAAAAAAAAGTCCCACACCAAGAACCTGCTAGTCCTATAAGTGATCTCCTCTGGCACTCACAATAGCTTTTCAAGGTGGTTCTTCTTGGTCCCACTTTACAGATGTGAAAATGTGGCCTAAAGAAATTTCATCTCTTCCTGGGTGCTAGGGAGTTGAGATTTAGACACTAAAGATGGTTGACTTGTCCTACCTCCAAACTGCCTATTTGGAGAAAAACATGGACAAAGCAGCAGGGAGTTGGACGCTGGAGTTTCATGGCAGGGGAGTAAGCAGAGAAGTTAAGATGAGTCTGTCAGAGGCCCACAGAGAACTCACGATAGTCCTGGGAACTGAAATCAAGCATCCTAATTGCCACTTCCTGCTTCTAATCACTTTCCCAAGAGAGCTGCCCCAGTGATTCCTGAGTGGAGGGAAGGCTGAGAGAATCTTTTAAATCCCAGCCCTTGTTATAAATTTAGACTTCAGGAGAGGAAAAGAAGAAAAAGAAGAAAAAAAAAATGTTGGCTTAAGAAAGTAAAGTTTCCCACTCATCAGATCAAGGGCAGTAGACAGAGGAAAAGAACATAAATTCAGTCACTTTGCCTGCTGGCCCCAAGGCAGCGGAGCCCTAGTTTTCCCTGAAAGCTCAGCCACCCAACTTGGAGGGAATGCAGTCATGCCCAGAATTACGTAGCAACACAAGGCAGGCTTCTGTTTCTCCCTAATGAGTTGATTATATCCTGTCAGAAGAATCATAAGGCCATCAAATGTCAAGTCAATTTTCTCAAACATATTATTTTCATAGCAGCTGGGTCTGACTAAACTCTTGAAACAGAGCATCCTATTGTTACACTTTACTGGGAATGTTAAAGTGAAACTCAATTTAAAAAGAAAGAAAAAATCCTCACAGGACATATGATCCTGATTCATGGAAGTTTACAGTTCAGTATTCAGAGGCCGGTTTTATTAAGATGATTTGGTCACTTAGTTCATAATTAACAGATCATGACAGAGGAAATAAACGTGGGATGTGTTATCTGCCCATAAGAGCCATTTGCTCAGAAGGCAGGTGGGATGTGTCTTTAGCTACTGACTTGACTTATGAAAAGTTTTAAGGAGAAAATTTGAATTTTCAAGGTACTGCATTCTGATCCTTATATTACCAACACATGATCCTGAATGAATCTAGTTTATCACAATCTCGAAAGACACAGACATGATACTGAGATAAAATACTGGACTTGAGTCGCACAACTAGAGTTTCAGCCACTTATGTGCTGAATGGTCTTAAGTGAATTTATGAAATGAACACAGTAATAACTAAGTAAGAGCTGCTGAAGGAATTGAAAAGATACATGGCACACTGATGCAGAATAAATATTCAATGAATGGTAGCAATGAAAATGATGGCAGCAAGGATAATAATGACAAGTGGGAAAAGATAAAGAATTTGGTAAAACATGCATCCAGGGCCAGTCAGAGAGAGGGAGAAAGCTATGAAATGTGGAGCTAAATCAATAACACAGCCTCCAATTTACATTGACTGATGTTTGCATTGGACAAGGTCCTCATTCTATAACATCAAACATCACTATTAGGACATGTCTCCATCCACCTAAATCCAACTATGAGCACCAAATTCTGTTGTAGATTTTCTATTTGGTTTTCAATCATTTTTATTTTTTATACAATTTGCTGATGTGGCAGGCGAAATTCTGAAATGCCCCAGGAGACTTTTGGACCCTGGCATATTCATACTTCTTATTTAGTCACTCAAACACTAATATAGGTACTGCTGTGAAAGGGTTTTGCAGAGGTAATTAAGATCCCATATCAACTGACTTTATGACAAAGAAAAAATAAACTTTCAGTTGCTAAGGGGGAAAGTGGGAGAGGAATAAATTGGGAGACTGGAGTTGACATATACATACTACTACACCATGGCTGATTCATGTGAATGTATGGCAAAAACCACCACAATATTATAAAGTAATTAGCCTCCAATTAAAAAAAAATAGATAACTGATAGGACCTACCGTAGAGCACAGGAAATTCTACTCAATACTGTAATGACATACATGGGAAAAGAATCTTACAAAGAATTGATATATGTATATGTATAACCGATTCACTTTGCTGTATACCAGAAAATAATGCAATGTTGTAAATCAACTATACTGCAATAAAATTAAGAAAAAAAAGAAAGAAATAAAGAGTATGAGGGTGGGCCTGACCTAAACACATGAGCCCTTTAGAAGCAGAGAGTTTTCTCCAGCTGACAGTAGAAAAGAAAGTCAGCAATTCAACCATGCAAATAAGTGGCCACACCATCACAGGCCTGCAAGGCAGGGGACCTGGGTTCAATCCCTAGGTTGGAAAGATCCCCCAGGAGAAGGAAAATGGCAACCCACTGCAGTGTTCTTGCCTGGAAAATCGCATGGACTGGGAGGAGACTGGTGGGCTACAGTCCATAGGGTCACAAAGAGTCGGACACAATTGAGTGATTTTCACTCTCACTTTACTGACTTGAATATGGAAGGGGCTACCTGGCAAAGAATGTAAAAGGCTTTTAGAAGCTGAGAGCTGACAGTCATCAAGGGAACAGGAACCTGAGTTCTACAATTATTAAGAATTGAATTCTACCAACAAGAATGAGATTAAAAGAGAGATTTTTTTCCTAGAGCATGAAGATGAAAATTCAATCCAGCTGACATCTTAATGTCTACCTTGTAGTACCCTGGGCAGAGAACCCAGACAGTTCATGCTGGACTTCTGACCTAGAGAACTAAGAGCTAATTAATGGGTATTATGTTAAGTCCACTGATTTTGTGGTAATTTGTCACACAGCAATATAAGACCAATGTAAGTGGTTTGACTTCTCAAAGTCAGAAGTTATTCTAAGTTCTCTGGCCTCTGAGCAAGACTTGTTTATTCATCCAAACTCAGATAAGGAAAGATTGACAGTAATAACACTAATCACTCAAGTTAGACGTGTATGAACATGCGCTCTGTCTCTCTCAGGCTTCATCTCAAAATATCAGAATAATTGAGACAAAGTAATTTGCTGAAGCAATTCAGCAAATGCCCCCAATTTCCTTTTTCCGGTAGACATGCCATAACTTCAATAAGTATTTATTGAACGATTACTGTATGCTGGGCTCTATGACAGACTGCAGGATGTAATTTTAGTAACAGAACCACAGATCTTCAAAGAGGTCACTGAACAGTAGGGGAAGCAGATAAGGGAAAGCCTAGTCCTAGAAATCAGGAAAGGCTTCCAAGGGCAAGCAATTGTTAAGCTGAAATCTGAAAAATTACTCACTCAAATGGATGTAAAGGGAAGCAAAGGTTTCCAGGAAGCAAGAGTACCATGTGCAGACTACCAAGAGTGATGGAAGCCGGAGTCCTCGGCAAGAAGCACACAGCATCCATCCTGGCTGAAACATGTCAGCAGTGTGGTGGGGTGGGGGATGGAGGTGAAGAAGGTGGCAGAGACCATTGGCACAGTGAGATCCTCCTAAGAAATGTGGAATTCTTCCCGAAGTCAAGAATAACCCCTGAAGATTGATAAGCAGATAAGCAACACTATCAGTCTCGCTTAAACCAAAAAATTACCTTGCTAGAGTTTACAGAACAACAGCTTGAAAGGGACCACTCAGCACTGGAGACAATATACCATTGTGTCAATTCAAGTGAAGTTGACAAAGGATGGCGGCCTGAATTCAGGCAGTGCCAGGTGGATGTTAAAAATGGAGATTTGCAAATTATTGATTTTAGATTTTTCAAGTCTTGGTTAGATGTAGGAGGAGAGGGAACATGAAGTGAGATATCTGGTTTGGGAAATGGGCTGGGTAGAAATGCCAATCAATGAGCAGAGTACCCAGAGAAGATGATCATTTGCTTGGGGGTGGGTGGGATGGGGGAGGAGGTGGAAGGTGATGGGTTTGGTTTGGGACATGCTGGATTTTAGGTATTCATGGGAAACTGAAAAGGATATACAGAGGAGGGAGCTGGTTTATTTGGTAGCATCAGCTGTGACTCTAGAACCTGGTTTATGTGGATCGTAAATGCCAAAACATGAATTCCCTATCAGCATCATGTATTTCTTAATATTTTTTTCTTAACTCTTCCTTCAGATAATCAAAGTTGTTTTAACTTCTAGAACGTGTGATCGATAAAAACTGAAATACCGCGTGTGCTGCCATCACAATCTGTCCTCTCCTTTCCTTTAAGGCGGATGCAAGTACATTTTAAGTGTTGTGAACACAGAAGTATTCAGAAATCCAAAAGTCTGAGAAAACATTGATCAATGTGTAGGACACAGTTTCCTTTTATTAAACCTAATTTCTTCAACGTGTTAATAAGGACACCTATTACTCATATTGTGAAATTTAAATAGGGGAGATTAAAGATAAGTAGCAGAATCAAGTCCACTCTAGAAAACAAATGATCTCATTAAAGAAGTGCTTATTTGTGTCTGCCTTCTTATAAAAATAATAGCAACATCATTCCATGGTGACTAGTAAAATAGGAACTGATAGGGAACATCTTCCATTAGAGATATTCTAATTAGGTTTTATTTTACATAGTTATTTACTGAACAAATATTATAATTTGAAGTAGTTAGTAAACAATGACAGGTGTAGTCAGAATATAATTGGCGCTCTGATCATGCAAGCAAGCCTTCAAGGTGGCGCGAAAGAAAGACAAGAAGCCTAAGTCAACCTGGAAGTTTAATTTAGATCTTACTCATCCAGTAGAAGATAGAATTTTTGATTCTGGAAATTTTCAACAGTTTCTGCAGGAAAAGGTTAAAGTGAATGGAAACACTGGAAAACTTGGGAATGTTGTTCACACTAAAAGCTTTAAGAATAAAATCGTGGTCATTTCTAAGAAATGGTATTTGAAGTATCTTGGCTGAAAGGAGCTACTCCACGTTCAAGGTCAGGAGGGGTGGTGGTGAGGAGATACCCCTCCTCCAAGGTAAGGAGCAGCAGCTGCACTTTGCTGGAGAAGTCGTGAAGAGATAACCCACGTCCAAGGTAAGAGAAACCCAAATAAGACAGTAAGTGTTGCAAGAGGGCATCAGAGGGCAGACAGACTGAAACCACAATCACAGAAAACTAGCCAATCTGATCACATGGACCACAGCCTGGTCTAACTGAATGAAACTAAGCCATGTCCGTGGGGCCACCCAAGACAGACGGGTCATGATGGAGAGGTCTGACAGAATGTGGTCCACTGGAGAAGGGAATGGCCAACCACTTCAGTATTCTTGCCTTGAGAACCCGATGAACAGTATGAAAAGGCAAAATAATAGGATACTGAAAGAGGAACTCCCCAGGTCAGTAGGTGCCCAATATGCTACTGGAGATCAGTGGAGAAATAACTCCAGAAAGAATGAAGGGATGGAGCCAAAGCAAAAACAATACCCAGCTGTGGATGTGATTGGTGATAGAAGCAAGGTCCAATGCTGTAAAGAGCAATATTGCATAGGAACCTGGAATGTTAGGTCCATGAATCAAGGCAAATCGGAAGTGGTCAAACAGGAAATGGCAAGAGTGAATGTCAACATTCTAGGAATGAGTGAACTAAAATGGACTGGAATGGGTGAATTTAACTCAGATGACCATTATATCTACTACTGTGGGCAGGAATCCCTTAGAAGAAATGGAGTAGCCATCATGGTCAACAAAAGAGTCTGTAATGCAGTACTTGGATGCAATCTCAAAAATGACAGAATGATCTCTATTCATTTCCAAGGCAAACCATTCAATATCACAGTGATCAAGTCTATGCCCCAACCAGTAACGCTGAAGAAGCTGAAGTTGAATGGTTCTATGAAGACCTCCAAGACCTTTTAGAACTAACACCCAAAAAAGATGTCCTTTTCATTATAGGGAACTGGAATGCAAAAGTAGGAAGTCAAGAAACACCTGGAGTAACAGGCAAATTTGGCCTTGGAATACGGAATGAAGCAGGGCAAAAGCTAATAGAGTTTTGCCCAATAGAACGCACTGGTCATAGCAAACACCCTCTTCCAATGACACAAGAGAAGACTCTACACATGGACATCACCAGATGGTCAACACTGAAATCAGATTGATTATATTCTTTGCAGCCAAAGATGGAGAAGCTCTCTACAGTCAGCAAAAATAAGACCAGGAGATGACTGTGGCTCAGATCATGAACTCCTTATTGCCAAATTCAGACTTAAATTGAAGAAAGTAGGGAAAACCACTACACCATTCAGGTATGACCTAAATAAAATCCCTTATGATTATACAGTGGAAGTGAGAAATAGATTTAAGGGACTAGATCTGATAGATAGAGTGCCTGATGAACTATGGACTGAGGTTCGTGACATTGTACAGGAGACAGGGATCAAGACCATGGAAAAGAAATGCAAAAAAGCAAAATGGCTGTCTGGGGAGGCCTTACAAATAGCTGTGAAAAGAAGAGAAGCAAAAAGCAAAGGAGAAAAGGAAAGATACAAGCATCTGAATGCAGAGTTCCAAAGAATAGCAAGAAGAGATAAGAAAGCCTTCCTCAAGATCAATACAAAGAAATAGAGGAAAACAGAATGGGAAAGACTAGAGATCTCTTCAAGAAAATTAGAGATACCAAGGGAACATTTCATGCAAAGATGGGCTAGATAAAGGACAGAAATGGTATGGAACTAATAGAAGCAGAAGATATTAAGAAGAGGTGGCAAGAATACACAGAAAAACTGTACAAAAAAGATCTTCACGACCCAGATAATCACGATGGTGTGATCACTCACCTAGAGCCAGACATCCTAGAATGTGAAGTCAAGTGGGCCTTAGAAAGCATCACTATGAAAAAAAAAAAAAAGAAAGCATCACTATGAACAAAGCTAGTGGAGGTGATGGAATTCCAGTGGAGCTATTTCAAATCCTGAAAGATGATGCTGTGAAAGTGCTGCACTCAATATACCAGTGGAAATTTGGAAAACTCAGCAGTGGCCATGGGACTGAAAAAGGTCAGTTTCATTCCAATCCCAAAGAAAGGCAATGCCAAAGAATGCTCAAACTACCGCACAATTGCACTCATCTCACATGCTAGTAAAATAATGCTCAAAATTCTCCAAGCCAGGCTTCAGCAATACGTGAACTGTGAACTTCCAGATGTTCAAGGTGGTTTTAGAAAAGGCAGAGGAACCAGACATCAAATTGCCAACATCTGCTGGATCATGGAAAAAACAAGAGAGTTCCAGAAAAACATCTGTTTCTGCTTTATTGACTATGCCAAAGCCTTTGACTGTGTAGATCACAATAAACTGTGGAAAATTCTGAAAGAGATGGGAATACAAGACCACCTGACCTGCCTCTTGAGAAACCTATATGCAGGTCAGGAAACAACAGTTAGAACTGGACATGGAACAACAGACTGGTTCCAAATAGGAAAAGAGTACATCAAGGCTGTATATTGTCACCCTGCTTGTTTAACTTATATGCAGAGTACATCATGAGAAACGCTGGGCTGGAAGAAGCACAAGCTGGAGTCAAGATTGCTGGGAGAAATATCAATAAGCTCAGATATGCAGATGACACCACCCTTATGGCAGAAAGTGAAGAGGAACTCAAAAGCCTCTTGATGAGAGTGAAAAGAGAAGAGAAAAAGTTGGCTTAAAGCTCAACATTCAGAAAACTAAGATCATGGCATCTGGTCCCATCACTTCATGGGAAATAGATGGGGAAACAGTGGAAACAGTGTCAGACTTTATTTTTGGGGCTCCAAAATCACTGCAGATGGTGATTGCAGCCATGAAAAGAAATTAAGACAAAAAGACACTTATTCCTTGAAAGGAAAGTCCATTAAGACAAACCTAGATATGTATGCATATTCAAAAGCAGAGAATACTTTTGAACTTTGAGTCCCTTGGACTGCAAGGAGATCCAAAAGGTCCATTTTTATTTTTTTTTATTTTAAAAGGCATATGGTTTTACCAGTAGTCATGTATGGATGTGAGAATACCATCCCTCTGGACTGTAGAAGATGGCTGAGCACCGAAGAACTGATCAATGCCATTTCCCAAAACTGTGGTCTCCCACAGAGAAGACTCTTCAGAGTCCTTTTGGACTGCATACACAGGTTAGATCCAACCAGTCCATTCTATTGGAGTTTTCAGTCCTGGGTGTTCATTGGAAGGAATGATGCAAATGAATTCTTTTTAAGGCTGAAACTCCATTGTGTAAATGTACAGCTTTCTTATCCATTCATCTGCTGGGAAGAGTTGACTCATTGGAAAAGACTCTGATGCTGGGAAGGATTGGGAGGATTGGGGGCAGGAGGAGAAGGGGATGACAGAGGATGAGATGGCTGGATAGCATCACCAACCTGATGGATGTGAGTTTGAATGAACTCCGGGAGTTGGTGATGGACAGGGAGGCCTGGTGTGCTGTGATTCATGGGGTCGCAAAGAGTTGGACACGACTGAGCGACTGAACTGAACTGAACTGAACCAAGAGTTACCTTAAAAAGAACAGTCTTCTTGATTGGCTTCATGTGGTTGCATCTGACAAGGAGACCTACGGGCTTTGTTACTTCCAGATTAGTCAAGATGAAGGTGAATCTGAGTCTGAGGACTAGATGAAGCCATCCTTTATAGGGCTTTGCTTGCTAATAAAACAAATCAATCATACAAAAGAAAGAAACATCTTGAAATGGACCTTTAGCTTATCAGTGAATAAAAAACATTACTCTGTATGTTAAGCATTCATCTCTTTTATTTAAGTGTATGTTGTTTATATGGTGCTGGCTTTCCTTTAATACTTTTTAAAATTTTTATTGGTGTAGTTGACTTACAGTGTTGTGTTAGTTTCAGTTGTACAGCAAAGTGAATGAGTTATACATATATCCACTTGTCCTTTTGTCATACAGACCATTACAGAGTATTGAGTAGGGCTCTCTGTGCTACACAGCAGGTTTTATTTATCTGTTTTATGTATGCTAAGTCACTTCAGTCGTGTCTGACACTTTGCACGACAGTGGACTATAGCCCGCCAGGCTTCTCTGTCCATGGGATTCTCCAGGCAAGAATACTGGAGTGGGCCGCCATTTCCTACTGTTTTATGTATAGTAATATGTATATGTCAGTATCAATCTCCCAATGTATTCGTCTCTCCTGTATCCCCTGGTAACCATAAGTTTTCTACATCCAACTTCAGTTTTGTAAATAAGCTAGTGGAATTTCTTTCAGGATTTCTGTAATGTACTGATATTACAAATGTCTTTAAGTTAAAGTATATAGAAAACTATAAAACACTGGTGAAAGAAATCAAAGAGGACACTAATAGATGGAGAAATATACCATGTTCATGGATCAGAAGAATCAATATAGTGAAAATGAGTATACTACCCAAAGCAATTTATAGATTCAATGCAATCCCTATCAAGCTACCAACAGTATTCTTCACAGAGCTAGAACAAATAATTTCACAATTTGTATGAAATATAAAAAACCTCAAATAGCCAAAGCGATCTTGAGAAAGAAGAATGGAACTGGAGGAATCAACCTACCTGACTTCAGGCTCTATTACAAAGCCACAGTTATCAAGACAGTATGGTTCTGGCACAAAGACAGAAATATAGATCAATGGAACAAAATAGAAAGCCCAGAGATAAATCCACGCACATATGGACACCTTATCTTTGACAAAGGAGGCAAGAATATACAATGGATTAAAGACAATCTCTTTAACAAGTGGTGCTGGGAAATCTGGTCAACCACTTGTAAAAGAATGAAACTAGACCACTTTCTAACACCATACACAAAAATAAACTCAAAATGGATTAAAGATCTAAACGTAAGACCAGAAACTATAAAACTCCTAGAGGAGAACATAGGCAAAACACTCTCTGACATACATCCCAGCAGGATCCTCTATGACCCACCTCCCAGAATATTGGAAATAAAAGCAAAATAAACAAATGGGACCTAATTAACCTTAAAAGCTTCTGCACATCAAAGGAAACTATTAGCAAGGTGAAAAGGCAGCCTTCAGAATGGGAGAAAATAATAGCAAATGAAGCAACTGACAAACAACTAATCTCAAAAATATACAAGCAACTCCTACAGCTCAACTCCAGAAAAATAAATGACCCAATCAAAAAATGGGCCAAAGAACTAAATAGACATTTCTCCAAAGAAGACATACAGATGGCTAACAAACACATGAAAAGATGCTCAACATCACTCATTATCAGAGAAATGCAAATCAAATCCACTATCAGGTACCATTTCACACCAGTCAGAATGGCTGCGATCCAAAAGTCTACAAATAATAAATGCTGGAGAGGGTGTGGAGAAAAGGGAACCCTCTTACACTGTTGGTGGGAATGCAAACTAGTACAGCCACTATGGAGAACAGTGTGGAGATTCCTTAAAAACTGGAAATAGAACTGCCTTATGATCCAGCAATCCCACTGCTGGGCATACACACTGAGGAAACCAGAAGGAAAGAGACACATGTACCCCAATGTTCATCGTAGCACTGTTTATAATAGCCAGGACATGGAAGCAACCTAGATGCCCATCAGCAGATGAATGGATAAGAAAGCTGTGGTACATATACACAATGGAGTATTACTCAGCCATTAAAAAGAATACATTTAAATCAGTTCTAATGAGGTGGATGAAACTGGAGCCTATTATACAGAGTGAAGTAAGCCAGAGAAAGAAAAACACCAATACAGTATACTAATGCATATATATGGAATTTAGAAAGATGGTAACAATAACCCAGTGTACAAGACAGCAAAAAGAGACACTGATGTATAGAACAGTCTTATGGACTCTGTGGGAGAGGGAAAGGGTGGGAAGATTTGGGAGAATGACATTGAAACATGTAAAATATCATGTAAGAAACGAGTTGCCAGTCCAGGTTCGATGCACGATACTGGATGCTTGGGGCTAGTGCACAGGGATGACCCAGAGGATGGTATGGGGAGGGAGGAGGGGGAGGGTTCAGGATGGGGAACACATGTATACCTGTGGCGGATTCATTTTGATATTTGGCAAAACTAATACAATTATGTAAAGTTTAAAAATAAAATAAAATTTAAAAAAATACTAAAGTATATAGCAAAAAAATGAAGCTCAAATTTGAGATAACTATATAATAAAATATTTAAATTCTGTCAGAAAAAAGAATATCATTGGCGATAAAATCTTGAATATTAGGGTGAAACAGACTTGGGTTTGCATTTTAGTTACAATATTTATGACATATAGAAACCTGCATGAGTTATATATTCTTTCTACATAGTGGTTTTTCTCACCTCAGAATTAGGAGAATACTAAAATTCATACAGCTGACATCAGCATTGTTTGAAATAATATGTGGAAAGATCTTTACTCATAGAAAGAACTTTTGAAAGTGGCACATTCACTTGATAAATATTGGCCACTTATCCTTTTTATCATCTTATATTAATTCCCTTTACGAAGGGCTTCTGACATCTGTTATTATCCTCTTTAGTTACCATTCTATAATTCTATACCACCAAACTTATATACATGGAGATTAAACATTTGCAGTCCAAATAGAAAATAAAGTAGAAAAAATATTATGTAACATTTTTAATTGATCAGCCCTATATTCCAAATTGTTCTCTTTTTTTAATTGTATCTTTATTTTTTAATCTTTTTTATTATCTTTATATTTATCTACAAAACTCTAGGTGTGAAACTGGATTTTAAACAGAACTCATCTTTCTATCTCAAGTCATACTGAACCACTCTAATATGATAGACATCCACATGAACCACCTTATGTCTGTATGTTTGTATGTTGTTGTTGTTCAGTCACCCAGTCGTGTCCAACTCTTTGTGACCCCAAGTCTCAGTGACCCCATGGACTGCAGCACTCCAGGCTTCCCTATCCTTCACCATCTCCCGGAGTTTGCTCAAACTCACGTCCATTGAGCCGGTGATGCCATCCAACCATCTCATCCTTTGTCATCCCCTTCTCCTTTTGCCTTCAATCTTTCCCAGCATCAGGGTCTTTTCCAATGAGTTGGCTCTTCGCATCAGATAGCCAAAGTATTGGAGCTTCAACTTCAGCATCAGCCTTTCCAATGAATATTCAGGGTTAATTTCCTTTAGGACCAACTGGTTTGATCTTTTGCAGTCCAAGCAACTCTCAAGAGTCTTCTCTAACACCATAGTTCAAAAAGCATCAATTGTTCAGTGTTCACCCTTCTTCATGGTCCAATTCTCACACTCATACATGACTACTGGAAAAACCATAGCTTTGACTACACAGAACTTTGTCGGAAAAGTGATGTCTCTGCTGTTTAATATGCTCTCTAGGTTTGTCATAACTTTTCATCCAAGGAGCAAGTGTCTTTTAATTTCATGGCCACAGTCACTGTCCACAATGATTTTGGAGCCCAGTAAAATTAAGTCTGTCTCTGTTTCCATTGTTTTCCCATCTATTTGCCATGAAGTGACAGGACCGGATTCCATGATCTTGGTTTTTTGAATGTTGAATTTTAAGCCAGCTTTTTCACTCTCCCCTTTCACCCTTATCAAGAGGCTCTTTAGTTCTTCTTCGCTTTCTGCCATAAGGGTGGTGTCATCTGCATATCTGAGGTTATTGATATTTCTTCTGGCAATCTTGATTTCAGTTTGTGCTTCATCCAGCTCAGCATTTTACATTATGTACTCTATATATAAGTTAAATAAGCAGGGTGACAACATACAGCCCTGATGTACCCCTTTCCTAATTTTGAACCAGTTTGTTGTTCCATGTCTGATTTTAACTGTTGCTTCTTGACCTGCATACAGGTTTCCCAGGAGGCAGGTAAGGTGGTCTGGTATTCCCATCTCTTGAAGAATTTTCCTCAGTTTGTCGTATGTTTGTATGTGTGTATGTGCTATTTATATGCATTTTTTTAAAACTGGTAAACTTACCAACCATTTCACTTCTGAATCTCCAACACCTGTCCTTTGGCTTCAACGATGTCCAGGATGTGTGTTGTCAATAACCTGACACATTTATCTGAAGCAAAATAATCCAAGGCATTTACTAGAGCTCTAAACTAACATACATAACTCTGAATATTACAATCTGTATAAAACCATGGTATCAAAATAGTCTTCAAGTCCTGAACAAAGACAATTCTAGTATACGTAACATTTACTGAGTGCTTTACCATAAGCTGGGCACTGTGCTTTGCATGCAAGTGTTGTACATGCATTTACTCCTCAATACCACTTTCTGAATTGAGCATTATTATTATTGCTTTCATGGTAAAATTGGCATTTAAGGAAGCCAAGAGTCTTTTAAGTTGGAGATATTTATGGAGTCTCCAATACCAGGACTCAAAAATTATTCTTCCTACCTCCAAAGCCCCTGCTCTGAAATTCACTTCATTTTATTGCCTTCCTTTCTCATCCTTAAATATGCATAATTTTTATTAATAATTCAGTATCGACTTTATGGCTTGGACTCCACTTCCAGATTCACTGAGAAATTGATTGGCCATGTCAGATAAGCAAGAGCAAGAAGGAGAAGCAGAGATCGGGGGAAACCAACGGGATTAGAGGATAAGACTTGAACTGGACCTGAAGGGTATTTTGGCAAACACTGTCCCGTGTCTCCTCTGTTCCCAGAACACCTTTTTGCCCAAATAACCTAGATTTTGTTGTGACTCATGATGTACTCATTCCTGGGTGATTAATTGTTATTGATTAGTAGCCAATCATTATCATCTTATGCTCTACTTTTCCTGTCACCAATATAGCTGTGGTTCAAATTTTAGCTCGTGAAATGTAAGAAGCTTTCGGGGGGTTTGAAAAAAAAAAAAAAAAAAAGACTTTTGTTTTCCTGATTTCAAAAACAAAGTCATAATCATTTCTTCCCACCATCTTAAATACGAAAATGACGTCTGGAGCTACAGTATCCACCTGAGCCCATTTGAGAAAAGCCAAGTAAATCATAATTGAACCTCAGCATAATGGAACCATTCAACCAGCACTGTCTTCCAGTTTCTTGTTACAGGCGATATCCACTATCAGTCAAATGTCCCATTACTTGGATTCAAAGACTTCTGTCTCTGATAAAAAGATATAACCTATGGATAAATACAGAGATATAAGTATTTATATTATGAGACTTCAGAAGCAAACAAAAGCAAAGGATTTATAGTTATTTTACTGCTTTATGCCTTCTTCTGGTTGCTTTTCCTGCCATATTTAAATGGCTTTCCTAAGTATGATGATATGTTCCTGGAGAGACAAAGTTTAGTTCTATAAACGACCCAATACCAGATATGTTCAGCTTCATATTTTGAAGCTACAACTCTGTCACAAAAAAGCACATAGCTACATACCTCAGAGCACTGAATGATGGCAGAACCAACCAAAGACTTAGTGGAAAACTCACTCTGCTTCTTCATATGCATCTAATTCACTGCCCCTTGGTACCTCAGCAAGTAACAGACACAATAAAATTTCAGTGTAATAGACCCAGCTCATAAAGTTTCCATTTCTACCAGGACTTTTCCTAACATAAAACTGGACACCCCAGCAGCACATTTGCTGTCTACAAGTGCTAAAACTGTGGTTAAAGCTGAATATTAACAGCATTTCACACTTGTGCTGTCATCTGGATTATATAACAATGTGTGGATTTTATAAACAGCAACTGCTCGTTTTTGTGGTTGGCTTTTTACTGGATGTGCCCAAGAGCCATGTGACTGTATGAGCTGGAAACAATGAGGTCAAGCAGAAGCGAGAAGTGGCATTCCATGGCACAGGCAAAACCAAGTTCTTCAGGAACTTACAGAAGAAATGGCTACCAGAAAAGTCCTCACACTCCCAAACTGTGGTCAAAACACCACAAAAATCTAAATGTGCATTTTCTTGTCGATTGACTCAGCCATGTGAGAGCTTCTCACGGCTCTTCTAACACGTCATTTTGTCCTAAGAATACTGCTGGACTGTGAAACTGAAAGAGTAGAGCATGGTACTGTCTAAAGGTAAACCACTTTTAGAAGATACATGTCAAATAATAAAAGCACCCATTATGTTTAAAATCACTGTTGTAGGTATTGATTCCTTCAGTTCAGTCACTCAGTCATGTCCGACTCTTTGCAACCCCCTGAACCACAGCACGCCAGGCTTCCCTGTCCATCACCAACTCCCAGAGTTTTCTCAAACTCATGTCCATCAAGTCAGTGATGCCATCCTCTGTCGTCCCCTTCTTCTCCTGGCTTCAATCTTTCCCAACATCAGGGTCTTTTCCAGTGAGTCAGTTCTTCACATCAGGTAGCCAAAGTATTGGAGTTTCAGCCTCAGTATCATTCCTTCCAATAAATATTAGCACTAATTTCCTTTAGGATTGACTGGTTGGATCTCCTTGCCGTCCAATGGACTCTCAAGAGTCTTCTCCAACACCACAGTTAAAAAGCATCAATTCTTTAGCACTCAGCTTTCTTTATAGTCCAATTCTTAGGGCTTCCCTGATAGCTCAGTTGGTAAAGAATTTGCCTGCAATGCAGGAGACCCCGGTTTGATTCCTGGGTCAGAAAGATCCACTAGAAAAGGGATAGCCTACCCACTCCAGTATTTTGGGGCTTCCCTTATGGCTCAGCTGGTAAAGAATCTGCCTGCAATGCAAAGAGTCAGACACAACTAAGCGACTTCACTTTCACTTTTCACTTTCATGCGTTGGAGAAGGAAATGGCAACCCACTCTAGTGTTCTTGCCTGGAGAATCCCAGGGACGGTGGAGCCTGGTGGGCTGCCATCTATGGGGTTGCACAGAGTCGGACACGACTGAAGTGACTTAGCAGCAGCAACAGCAATGACCTGGGTTCAATCCCTGGGTTGGGAAGATCCCCTGGATAAAATTGATTCCTAAGAACCAACATTTTACATCTGTCTGACAAATGACCTATTACTTTATGGAATGATGCAAAGTTTTTAGAGGTTTTTTTGTAATACTGAGGGCTTCCCAAGTAGTTCAGATGGTAAAGCATCTGCCTGCAATGTGAGAGACCCAGGTTCAATCCCTGGGTTGGGAAGATCCCCTGGAGAAGGAAATGGCAACCCACTCCAGTATTCTTGCCTGGAAAATTCCATGGATGGAGAAGCCTGGTAGGCTACAGTCTATGGGATCAAAAAGAGTCAGACACGACTGAGCAACTTCACTCACTCTTTGTAATATTAGTGCTGAGAATGGAAGTGAATGTAATTGCCCATGACTGTGTCCAGAGAAAATGTATGTAACATAAAAGATGAAAACAAATCACAATGGAGATGAAAAAGGAAGAGCAAATTCCCCAAATACTATATATGGATAACATCTTTAGGGAAGAGCCAGTGGAGGTAGAGAATTAGGTACAGATGGATAAAGGGTCCTGTGGTCTACTAAAGATCCTGTTCTAATATAAATATTAGAAGGCCCACTTGTAAATCAATATTTTTAATGTATTGTTGTGTCAATTGGCTAATATTGACATTTAAAGAAGACTTTGGAATTTGTCAAAAGAGGCAAACAGAGATACTTCTATCACTGTAGATCTTCTAATACAACTGTGGGTTTGAGGCATAATCTCATAATGAACTACATAATAATACAAGAATTAGATAACAACCAAAGTTAGGCAAAAGATGTTCCAATAGAGAATGGGATTAGAAAGCAAGTGCATTGACAATACATAAGTGTTAATCAAGTTGTACTTGATAAAGATGAACTGCACTTAGCTGTGTGGTTATAACAAAAGTAAGACATGACTGACCTCAGGACATTCTCAGCTTGCCATGGAGACAGTCTTACTGTTTCAGTAAAATATCTGTGTTGCAATCCTTTTACATCTATTCCATCTCAAAACTTACAGTCTTACACTCAAAGCTTATACTCATCATCTCAAGGCATCAACTTTTTTTATAACATCTCACTCTTTCATTAATTCTGGACCCACACCCTATCCTCTACTCCAATATATCTCCAACGTGATTCTATTTCATGGTGTCTCTCTACCCAACATTTTCAAAACTTTAGTTGTTCCTGCTATCTATCTGATCCCCTCCATGCTGCCTACTTCAAATTCCAAAGAGAAGACCACTGATGGGATATGGCCATGTTTTCAGGACAGGATACATTATGGTTTGCTTATATCCTGCAGGTTAACCCTCCCTGGATAAGTGTCCTTCCTGATCCCAGGGCTCGCCAATAAAATGGATTAATAGTCCGTGAGAAACCACCTAGTTCGTTTGAGAATGAAATGTGATATTAAAAGCCACGTGTATAGAACTGGCACCTTACAGACACTCAAGAAATGCTATTCCACTTTTTTCTTCCCCACCTACTAATTCTAGGGCACTGACCTATTTTCCTTTCCATCTGTGACTAGGAATCCTTTTGTGATCCAGGGACTAGAAACCTTGCACCGACTGGAACATGGCAGTCATTCAACATCTCCCCTGTCTGCTCTCAATAAGTTCATCTGACCCAATGGGAATGGAGAATTTCAGACTGCTTCATGGGTCACTCTGGAAAATTCCAAATTGAAGCTTTTTTGAGAAAGGAGACATTACCTCAGAACTTCCACATGTAGCTATTATGGAGTTTCTGTTTATGTGAATGGATATTTTCACCAGATATTGGAAAAATGCTAAAGCTCAACTCTAGTGCATAAAGGCAACTCATTTAGCCATTAGCTTAAGGTATTATGAGAAATATAGTCTAATTAGACAAATGCTCCATGAGAACTGTGGCCAAAGCAAATTATTAATTCAAAAAGAGAAAAATATATAAAGAAAAAACAGATGTCTGTCATTTTCTTTTTGTCAGTGCCTTTGAAAAAACAGACTTGATCTCAAATGAATGCTTTAAATTCCAAATGACCATTGAGAAATTGGGGAAGCCTAGTCTCTCTGCTGATTGGATGGATGAATAGATGAGTGTTCAAGGTTTTTTTTTTTTTTTTAATTTTTATCTACTGTGAATAAATCAGTGGAATATTAACTGAGAAGGGCTTTAGAATGCTTCTTGGATCACAGGCATTTGAAGAAAATAATAAAGGATGAGTAATTAGAAGTGAAGTTTGGGGAAAGAATATTTTTGATTGAATAGAAAGTATAGAGAAAGGCATAGAGAAAACTAAAATAAATAAAATTTTATCTCCCATGTAGTGAACAGTAAAAGTACCTCTTCACTTTCACTTGTCAATAGAAAGAAGACTTTTTTCCAAAAGAAATCAGAAAACTTCAAAAAGTACATAAAATGTGTTTTTGGTAAACAATATTTTCTTATTAATTTATGGCCCATTTCTTTTTTAAAAATACATTTACTTTGGATAAAAGCAATGAGTATACACTTGATTTGAAACTAGAAAAATTCTATAACCTAAAATATAATTTTTATTGTCCATATGTTTCTACTATTCTTAGTCATACAAATACATATGTATTTAATTACCATAGTATATTTGATATTTCATTTTAACATTATTTTGTAAATGTTTTACCATTATCTTTATAATTATTATGTTTAATTATTCATAACACTTTATTGAATGGAGAAATCATAACTTACTGAGTTGTATCATTTAAGTGTTTCAATGTTTTTGTCATCATATATAAATTTACAAAGAATAATCTCTATTAATATGCCCTTTTTATTTCAATTAGCTTCTTTCTTTAGGATAAATTCTCAGGAGTGACATTACTAGATCAGAGGACACAATCTTTATTACTGGGGTTCTTGATGCATATTGCCAATTGCAATCACAAGACAATTACCAATCACACACCAACCAGTAGTGAAGTGAAGTGAAAGCCGCTCAGTCGTGTCCAACTGTTTGTGACCCCATGGACTATACAGTCAATGGAATTCTCCAGGCCAGAATACTGGAGTGGAGTAGCCTATCCCTTCTCCAGCGGATCTTCCCAACCCAGGGATCGAACCAGGGTCTCCTGCATTGCAGTCTTATTCTTTACCAGCTGAGCTATCAAGGAAGCCAACCAGTAGTACATCAGTGTATTAATTTGGTAGAGCACTGCCAGCTTTGGGTGCCAACATTTAATTGTTGAATAATTTAGCAGGTATACAAATAATTGGGAGAATTTTAACTATAATGAACTATTCCACTAATACTAATTAAGCCCAGGTCCAGGTAGGGAGTGTAGAGATGACTTTTCATTCTCACTTCATGCAGCAAAATAGTAGAGAAAGAGAAACAAGATGAGAAAGGGAATCACAGCCCTGGACACCAAGACCACTAGGCCTTGGTTAGGATATTGTCTTTGATTTCAGTGCTGTGCAGAGCTGCTATAAGGGAAATTGGGGATTTCATTTGACCCCTGACTTCCAAGAGCTTTTTAAAAATCTTAGTGAAGAGATTAGAATCAGGGGCTGTTCCCCATCTTTCAAAAAAAAACCTGCCCCTAACTCCATCCCCACCAATGTGCAGAAACCAGAGTACCACAACCAATCCTTGGAGGAATGACTCCACATCTTTAAGTAAGACAGGAAAAAGGCAGGATATTAAGGGCCCCCTGTACTGGGAGCAGTGCTGGGTGCTCTACACATCTGGTCTCTTTACCCTAACAACAGTCCGTAAGGCCAGTCCCATTCTTCCACTGAGGGAACTAAGGTTCAATGTACTTACTTTGGAAACACCTTCTATTTGTCCTTCTTACTGATGGAGAAGCCAGACCATCCTCAAAGAACTTTGATAGAATTAGAACCATTCTTACCCTGTCTTTCCTTTTTAAATCCCCGAGGTACCTTCACTGTCTCCACCCTGGGGAAACTGGGGGCCTCCATACTTCAGAAGACTGGCACATCAGGTGAACTGAACCTATTCCCTTCACCCATCCTATACATGTTTAGGACTTCCACAGGAGGTCAGCTGGATCCCACTGATCTAGGAATGAACTTAACTGAAAGTCTCTCAGTCATGTCCAGCTCATTGTGACCCCATGGACTGTAGCCCACCAGATCCTCTGTCCACACAATTCTCCAGGCAGGAATACTGGAGTGGGTAGCTGTTCCCTCCTCCATGGGATCTTCCCAACCCAGGGATCGAACCCAGGTCTCCTGCATTGCAGGCAGATTCTTTACTGTCTGAGCCACCAGGGCAGCCCAAGAATACTGGAGTGGGTAGCCTATCCCTTCTCCAGGGGATCTCCCTGACCCAGGAATCAAACGGGGGTTTCCTGAATTGCAGGTAGATTCTTTATCAGCTGAGCTACCAGGGAAGCCCAGTCTAGGAATAAATGAGATTAGAAGTCCAAATCTTGACTATCTTCTATGATTTTAAGCTAGTCCCCTCTGTTCCCTAGGTCTCAATTCCTCAAACGTGCATGGAGACACAGGGAGAGACCAGGAGATTTGGGGGATTATTCCTGCTTTACTGATGAATCACAAAACTTTCCCCATGGATGGCACAACCAGGAAGAAACCAGGCTGAGAACTGGTTCTCCCCAGAAATGTGATTCTACAGTTTCAGTTTCCTGGAATAACTGAAGAGTGTGGTAATCAAATCCATGGAGAGCAACTTTATGTGGCTAATATTCCAAAGCTTTTTAAGTGCAGTAATAAACAGAGCACATCTTGGTGACACAGAAATTACGAGGCAGAGACCATAATAATAACTCATGTCTGCTTCTATTCACCAGAATAGACAAGAGATACTTCCACTCCCAAGACACTAGTGCAGCAAAAAAAAAAAAGCAATTCCATTAGTTGCCACCACATGTATTTTGCTTTATGCTAGTTTTTTTTTTTTTTTTTTTTTCCTGCCACCCACAAAAGTGAAACCCAATCATCTGGAGAAGTTGTCTTATGTCTAGGAGTTAGTGGTGGTTAATTAACTGAATCATTTGAAGCTAGGCATCATGCTTTCCGTCCTGGAAAGCAAAGGTCTTTTTTATTAGGCATTTTTGGTTTACAACAATATATATCCAATAGCTGGGAAATGATTTTGAATATTAATACATCACATTTGCAAAAGATTTCCCAAATTCTGAAAATTTCAAGGAAATTCAGTGATCATGTTAGCCTAAGTTTATCTCCTCCATCTCACCACCTCCCACCCTTAAAATAACTCTTGGGGAGATTTTTATCTAACTTTTGCTGAATACATAGACACTGAACCTTACTATTTGATTTTCTATGATTCATCCCATTCTATCTTGTGTAAGAGTTCCAATTAATGGTGTGAGAAAGGGAGGAAGCATTTATTTTTTGGTACATCTGTTCTTCGAGGATGGATAATGAGCCTCACACTTCTTCTCCCCATGTTAAGCACAGACAATTCCTCCACCATTCCTGGCTGGTGATAAACATCAGATCCTTTTCTCATCTTGCTTTCGCTTCCCAAAGTGGAATGCACACTCGACCAATGCACACTTTAGAACAATCCATCTACACAACAACACCTCTAACATGGGCTGTGTCTGAGAAAATGATTAGAATTATCACCTCCCTTAATCTGTACACTCCATCTCTAGTAATATTGCCTAACCATGCTTTAAGTCTCTTTCAGCACCTGTGGCAGTCATCTGGCTGTGCTTAGTCCTGTGGTCAATTTGTGAGCTGTACTCTTTCTCCAAGACACAAGCAGGGGTAGATTGAGAATCAAAATGCTCACAGTCACTCAGAAGAGTGCCATTTTACAAAATCAAAGTCAGTCTTGATTATATTTTGGACAACCCCTTCCTTTTTGCTGCTCCCAGACCCTCTGTGTCTCTTCTACCTCAACACAGCTATCAGGCTTCTCCTCAAAGGCAGTGTGCTATAATGGTTAAGAGCCTGGCATGCTCAGAGTCATCTCCCAGTTCTGACCTTGGCTAACTCTGTAGATTTCAGAAATGCACTTAATGTTTTTGTGCCTCGTGTGTAAAACAATAATAGTACCTCCTTTATTGTGTTGAGTATTTAATATATCTAAACATCTCGGACAGTGCCTGGCACATATTGGGTGCTTGCTGTGCTATAACTTTAGCAAAATATTAGGCCTGGGGGACAGGCCACCAGGAGGATAGTCATTACCCAGGTTCCCATAACCAATGTCCCCTTAGACTTGTCCTGTTCTTTCAGACTTTCAATTTCTCTATCCATCAAGTGGGGAAACCTAACAAGATACCTAGGGTCCTTTCCAGTCCTCCTATTTATCAAACTGTTATTGTTGGCAAGTCTTGGATCATCTAGCTCCTGCTGTGTATAGAACAAGCACCCCCAGCTTGGATAGTAGGTGATAAAAGATGAGATCTGGGGGACTTCCTTGGAAGCCCAGTGGTTAAGATTCCACACTGGCAATTCAGAGAGCACAGGTTTGATCCTCGGGGGAGAACTAAGATCCCACATGCCATGCAGTGAGGCTAAAAAATAAATTTTCTTTAAAAAGATTTTTCTAAAAGCTGAGATTTGACTTGTCTCGAAGATGTTGCTTTTATCATCCAAACAAATAAAGACGTCAAGGTGAAAGGCTTTGTAATTATGGAAGGGAAATTTGAGAATACTGCTAAAGATAGTACTGTCTTTTCAGAGTCTCTTTATATCACACCATGGAGGCAGGAAAGTCAAAGTGTTAGTCACTCAATGCTGTCTGACTCTTTGCAACCCCATGGGCAATAGCCCGCCAGGTTCCTCTGTCCATGGAATTCTCCAAGCAAGAATACTGGCATGGGTTGCCATTCCCTTCTCCTGGGGATCTTCCTGACCCGGGGACTGAACCCAGGTCTCCAGCACTGCAGGCAGATTCTTTACCATCTGAGCCACCATGTAGGCAGGATTCTCATCCAAAAATTGCTGTAGTTGGTAACATGGTGCATGTATTATTAAGAGCTACCTGGGCAGTCAGGGATGAGGACTGTGTCATCCTGAGGACTGAACTAGAGAAAGGGAATCAGTTTTTCAGGAAATTCTTGGCTTTGCCTGGGCTTCTGAAAACCCACACGGTAAATGCAGTGAAAAAAGGCAGCGTAGCACAGCAGAAGGCCAGAGGTCTGGGGCTGCTTCAGCTACAAAGCCAACACAGCACCTCATTAACCTCGGTGTCTGAACCAGCCAGAGACGCAGCCTCTTTGTTGGCCCAGTGGGATCCTGACACTCTGCCTTAGATCCTGAACGTGACAGCACTATGAGAGCGGGAGGCATGACATCGGCTGCAATGTGGTTAGTGACACTAGGGTGCCGGACCCTCCAAGACCAGAATCTGCACCCTGTAACCTCTTCTTTGAAGCTGGATATAAATCTTCAGCCACTCTGAAATACGAAGGCACAATTTTTGCCTTTTCCTGCTCACTGCCCTCAAATAGCTTCCTTGACATCTAGAGCTCTTTGTGGTAAAGTTCTCCGTCGCTTAGTGCGTAGCTAGGAATACCTTTCATGACCTGACCATCTCATCTCCTCAGCTTCACTTTCACACATCCTGATTTTTTTAAGCAATCTTTTTTTTTCCTCCCCCTTTTTGGCTGCACTGTGTCTTCATTGTGGTATGCAGGCTCTTTGTTGTGACGCATAGACTGTTGGGGGTCTAATGCCCAGCTTTAGCTGCCCAGAGGCAGGCAGGATCCTAGCTTCCTGATGAGGGATCGAACCCATGTCCCCTGCATTGGAAGGCAGATTCTTAACCACTGGACCACCACAGAAGTCCCCACATCCTGCTTTTAGTTCTAAGATCTAGTTGATCACTCTTCCAGTTTCTTGAACGTTCTTGAGCGTTTTCTCTCACTTTATGTCCCTTCTGCTCGGCTTGTTCCTAATCATCTTTTGAGTCCCAGCTTTTTTACCTTTTCTAACCCTTTCCTCTTTAGGCTACATGTAACCTAAGCACCCTGTACCTCTCCACCATGGTCCGCAACCACAATCAATTGGAATTAATTACTTAATTTGCTGTCCTCCTTCCTGGAATCTATAGGAATCTTTATAATTGCAGAGACCACCTGTTGCTGCTGCTGCTGCTGCTAAGTCGCTTCAATCTTGCCCAGACTCTGTGCGACCCCAGAGACAGCAGCCCACCAGGCTCCTCTGTCCCTGGGATTCTCCAGGCAAGAATACTGGAATGGGTTGCCATTTCCTTCTCCACATAGATTTCTTTAATTTTCAATATCCTCAATACTTAACAGAATGACTCGCATATATTGGCATTCAATAAATATGAATGACTTGCATGTTAAAGAAATATGACTTTAAAAAAATTTTTTTTTTTTTGGCCACACCACAGTATGTGGGATCTTAGTTCCCTGACCAGTAATCAAACCTGTGCCTACTGTAGTGGAAAAGCAGAGTCTTAACCATTGGACCACCAGGGTAGTCCCAAGATACACGGCATCTTTTATTGACTTTCTGTGAAGCTCTTCCCTTCACCAAAACCATATTCATATTCTTTTCATTTCTTTAAACATTCTCCCAATTCTTCTCCTTATTTCTAGTGCCTGTCCTTGGCTTGAAGAACTGCTGCATTTCAATTCTTCTTATAATAGTTAACTTAAATGTCACGTCCTGCAAGAAGGCCCTCTGACCTAGTTCTCAGGCAGTGAGGTATGCCCTGTAACTGCCTCTTGTCTATATGATTACCAAAGGAATTACTATACTGACTTACTTGTTTACATGCCTGTCCTGACTGAACTCTGAGGCCTATGAGTACAGAAATCTGATCTTTTCATCCTTGCTTCCTTCTCCCTGCAATATGTGCAGTGAAAAAAACAGTAGCACTTAATGAATATTGAACACGTGTTAACCATCCTCTTCTTTTTCATGATGAAAATGCTGAGTACCTACAAAGGTGAAGAGACCTTACTGATCCAGGAAAAGGACCCAGACCACCTCAGCCTAATTCATTCTTTCATTTGGCAAACATTTCTTTCATTTGCTCATTCTAGATGATAGAGTCTCAGTGGAGAGAACAAAAGCCACCTGTAATCACTCTGAGATAGATAGACTATGCTTACCACTAATTATATTTTCACTTTTTGTCCTCTTGACCTTAACTACCACCATTCTTCTAAAAGACCTCAAGAGAGTAAGACTTAATTTTGCTAAAAGAGTGATTGAAATCCCTGCTTGAACACAAAACGTAGGTGTTCCTTAGTAAAAACTTCCTAGCTGAAATTAGTGAGTACCATGATATTATTGTACTAAATGACTTTTTAGTGTCATTGTCTTGATTGCAGCATGCCATCTGGCAAAATGCTACATTTATTGGAATAAGCTCTGTGGTCATCAAGAGTCAATTGGAGATTAGAGGACTGAAATGAGAATGTGGAATACTCCCAGAGTCACAAGGCTCTTGACTGCTTCTCATGGGAAGAGCTCTCTTAATGGCATTGTTCCCATCGCCTTAGCTTAGTCTGCTCGAGAAGACTCATCACGCCTTCCTTCTACTTTGACATCCAGTGATTAATTACCCCTAAGACCGTGAATGAGTCAGAAAATAATACAAAATTGAATCGGAAAAGCCATCACTCTCTTTATAGGAATCAAAGCAACAACATGAGGGATTGGGTTGCACAGAAATGGATTTCAGATTAGTAACAAAACTTGCTGAATTAGCCAAATTCAGAATGCAGGTTACATTTCTAAAAAGAAAGAGTCTGTCATACAGAGTGAAGTCAGTTATGTATGTTAGTCACTCAGTTGTGTCCGATTCTTTGCAACCCCATGGGGTGTAGTCCACCAGGCTCTTCTGTCTGTGGGATTTTCCAGACAAGAACACTGGAGTGGGCTGCCATTTCCTTCTCCATGGGATCTTCCTGACCCAGGGATCAAACCAGAGTCTCCTGCATTGCAGGCAGACTCTTTACCATTTGAGCCACCAGGGAAGCCCTGCAATCTACTTGATTTCTCTGGATCTCTGGTTCCATTATTTATAGAAGGTAGATGATGACAAAAGCCATTTCACAGGGCTATGTTGAAGGCTATAGTATGTTATGAATGTAACATAGTGCCAGTTAGCATTAATTCCTTGGCATTCTCTAAAATTAAATCCTTCTCTGTTATAGATCAATAGGAGATAACCCAGGTTGAAAAATCACAGTTTTTGAAAAACTGTGTAAGCTCACTAAATGAATTCTAGTTCCACCCACCCCTTACACCAGCCCCCATGGAATTCATTGATTACTTCTCTGATCCTCTATTCCCTTGTCTTTAAAATGGAGGGAAGAGGAAATACAGTAAGTTTTCTACATATAAACCTCCCAGTTGCAAACTTTCAAAGGCAGAAATGTATATTCCATCAACATCAAGTATGAGTCAGGTTGCAACTTGCCTTCCATCTCCTGTTTCTGATGATCCTTCTGCTCTATCATCTCCCACCTCCCCTCCCACCTCTAGTAATTAATTCTTCTCCTATTCACTCAACGCCAGCCCCTGTATGCTAGCTGTTGTACTATACTGCTGTACTTTTCAAGGTACTGAGATTAAAAATATTTTATTTTTTGCTTTTTACTGTTCTTTGTGTGAAAAATATTATAAATCTATACACAGTACTACATAGCCGATTGTGTTAGTTGCATACCTAGGCTAACTTTGTTGGACTTACAAATAAATTGAACTTAAGAATGCACTCTCAGAACAGAACTCATTCATATGTAGGGGACTTATTAGATCTTAAAGGACTATTTTGAAATTCTCATGAAGCAGCCCATGTAAATGACTTAACACTAACTACTGTGGTAAGTCCTACATAATACTAGGTGTCCTGATGATAGAAAGCATTATTATGAATGTTTCTGACTTTCATCATTCCTGCCTGCCTTTTCAAATATAGCTTCTCTGGTGGTTCAGATGATAAAGAATCTACCTGCAATGCAGGAGAACCAGGTTCAATCCCTGGGTCAGAAAGATTCTCTGAGGAAGAGACTGGCTAGTATTCTGATGGTCTAGTATTCTTGCTTGGAGAATTCCATGGACAGAGGAGGCTGTCAGAGGTGTCTATCAGGCTACAGTCCATGAGGTTGCAAAGAGTCAGACACGACTGAGAGACTAACACTTTCACTTTCTCAATAATAAACAAGAGTGTAACTGGGAATATGAAGCAGTGGTTGTTGGTAATTTTTGAAGGATCTTCCCAATGCCAAAATTCAAATCTATAAATTCATTATTATTTAAATGGTTGTTTATAGCCATCGCCTGGGCTGATGCTTGATAGCCCAGGTCCCAGAATTCCACTTATGGAACATTTTCACGTCCTAGCACTCTGTTTGGAACTAAGAATAAAGGGAAGAGGAAGCATACTTCCTAACCTCAAAGAAACCACATTGGAAAAAGAAATACACAGAAAACAATAAAAATCTCCCCTTCCCTTCACATCACTTAGGAGAAAAAAAAAAAAAAACAGATCCCCACTGAGAATTGTAAAAGTTCCTACAATAGTAGGGAAAGGTAACCACCAGAACTGCTTTTAAACCTGTTGCATTAATCAGCAACAACTCCCCTCAGTGAACTTACTTTTTCAAGCCAATCAATCAGTGACAGTGTTTCCCCCAAATGACCCTCCTTATGCGGATACCAGGCCACTCATCTCCCTAAAACCCACCAGTTCAACCTCCACACTTCCCCAGGGCCCCATAAGACCCACCACCTGCAGCAAGTCAGGAGCATGGCTCTCCCTAATCAGGAACAATATCACCAGTTTCATCTTTTAATCTGAGATAATGAGTGATGGGGGAATTCCCAAGGGGCTTAGTGGTAAAGACTCTGCCTGCCAGTGCACAGGAGAGCCAGGTTCAATCCCTAGGTCAGGAAGATCCCCTGGAGGAGAAAATGGCAACACATTCCAGTATTCTTGCCTGGAGAATCCTATGGACAGAGGAGTCTGGTGAGCTACAGTCCATAGGGTCACAAAGAGTCAGACATGGCTGAGCACAGCACACACACGCAATGAGTGATGATATCCTGATTCTTTGACTCTATAACACACATCCAACCAGTCCATTCTAAAGGAGATCAGCCCTGGGATTTCTTTGGAAGGAATGATGCTAAAGCTGAAACTCCAGTACTTGGCCACCTCATGTGAAGAGTTGACTCATTGGAAAAGACTCTGATACTGGGAGGGATTGGGGGCAGGAGGAGAAGGGGACGACAGAGGATGAGATGGCTGGATGGCATCACTGACTCGATGGATGTGAGTCTGAGTGAACTCCAGGAGATGGTGATGGACAGGGAGGCCTGGCGTGCTGCAATTCATGGGATCGCAAACAGTTGGACACGACTGAGCAACTGAACTGAACTGAAATGATAATACACTTCATATCAAGTTAATTCCAGATAGATTAAGATTAAAATGCATGTGAGGGGGTCTCCCTGGCAGCCCAGTCATGAAGAGTCCACCCTGTGATGCAGGGAGCACTGGTTCAATCCGTGGTCTGGGAAGATTCCACATGCCACAGAGCAACTGAGCCTGTGTGCCACAACTACTGAGCTCATGTGCTCTAGTACCCACGCTCCACAACAAGAAAAGCCACTTCTGAAGTGACACGTCTGCACTCCGCAACTGGAGAGTAGCACTCACTTGCCACAACCAAAGCCCAAACAGAGTAATGAAGGTTCCATGTAGTCAATAAAATAAATAAAATATATACTAAAAAATAAAATGCATGTGAGTGCATGGTATGCATACAATCATAAGAGCATTAGGACAAAACACACACTTTAAAAAATACATAGTTTTGCCATAGCAATAGTCTTTCTTTTTTCCCAGAATGGCTTCAAAGGCAGAAACTATAATAGCAAATTCAGGTAGAATTGAAACTTCTGGAAGATAAAATGACACAACACTAGCATCAGTACTTAAACCACCATCACCACGAAACAATCACCAACAGCACCACTATCACCATTCCCACTACTGTAAACAGAACTAAAAAGCAAATGGCAGAAAGAAGAGGAAATATTTCAATATATAAGATAACATAAAGATGAATGTTCCCAAGTATATAGAGAGAGCTCTTAAAATCAGTAAGAAAAGACAGGGTTAGATTTTTTAAAAGGTCAAAGGATACAAAAGTAGTCACAAAAGGAAGGCAGGCAAACAGCAAGAGGGAAGACTAAAGGACAACAGATTGAAAAGAAAGCTCATTATCAACAGTCACAGAAATGCACATTTTAGAAGACTGACAATGCCTCATTTTTTATCAAAACTATTGAAATATATCTTCATATGCTGCTAGTGGAAAAGTAAATTGGCCAAATCTCTTTGAAAGGTTATTTGGCAATGTACTCCAAGAGTACAAACTTTCAGTTATAAGGTGAATACGTTTTTGGAATCTGATGTACAGCAAGGTGAATACAGTTAACAATACTGAATTATACACTTGAAAGATGCTGAGAGAGTACATCTTAAAGCTTTTCACCACACACACGAAAAATGGCAAATATGTAAGGTGAAGGATATGTTATTGAGTGATCATTTCACAATATAGACACATTGCACACCTTCAATTTACAGTGTTGTATTTCAGTTGTATCTTATAGCTGGGAAAAAAAACTCTATCCCTAAAAAATAAAAGTGCAGTACATGAAAAATGGACAGAGTCCTCAGTTTCTCAGAATTTGGGGTGATTTTAGGAAGTACAAGAATGCTAAGACCACATGAAATCACCTAGATTAACACAGTGAGAGCATGACTCCCCTTTCAAATCTCCTGATTGTCAAGAAGAAAGCATCAGTTGGGTGCTAGAGCTATCCTACCTATCATTTGCTAATAGATATTTTTAACAAATAGAGAATGTGCTCAAAGTTCAGAGTCTTCTGGAAGAAAACATTTTCTAGTTAGAACATAGTGGCTTTTCTTCATGTTTTATATATGTGTATATATATTATGTCATGCCTAGGTCAGTCTCTTGTGGGGTCCCTGCTCTTTTCTCCTGGGTCCTGGTGTGTACAAGGTTTTGTTTGTGCCCTCCACGAGTCTGTTTCCCCAGTCCTGTGGAAGTTCTGTAGTAAAATGGAGCAAACAAAACAAAATAGAGCAGTGACCCCACAAGAGACTGACCCAGACTTGCCTGTGAGTGTCCAGGAGCCTCCAGCACAGGTGCAGGTCGGAGGTGGTGCTGCAGAGTTGGGGGCACCGAGTGTGGCAGTACGTATCTGGGACCTTTTGAAGGAGGCACCATTATCTCCATTACCTCCACCATACTTTGGTCTCAGGTCAAACAACAGGGAGGGAACACAGCCCCACACATCAACAGAAAATCAGATTAAAGATTTACTGAGCATGGCCCCACCCCATCAGAACAAGACCCAGTTTCCCCCACAGTCAGTATCTCCTATCAGGAAGCTTCCATAAGTCTCTTATCCTTGTTGATCAGAGGGCAGACAGAATGAAAATCACAATCACAGAAAAGTAATCAAACTGATTACATGGACCACAGCCTTGTCTAACTCAATGAAACTATGAGCCATGCCATGTAGGGCCACCCAGGGTTCATGGTGGGGAGTTCTGATGAAACTTGGTCCATTGGAGAAGGGAAAGGCAAACCACTTCAGTATTTTTTGCCTTGAGGACCCCATGAACAATATGAAAAGGCAAAAATATATGACACTGAAAGATGAACTCCCCAGGTTGGCAGGTGCCCAATATGCTACTGGAGAAGAGTGGAGAAATAATTCCAGAAGATGGAAAAGATGGAGCCAAAGAAAAACAACACCCAGCTGTTGGTGTGTCTGGTGATGGAAGTAAGTCTGATGCTGTAAAGAACAATATTGCATAGGAACCTTGAATGTTAGATCCACGAATCAAGGTAAATTAGAAGTGGTCAAATAGGAGATGGAGTGAACATTGACATTTTAGGAGTCAGTGAACTAAAATGGATTGGAATGGGTGAATTTAACTCAGATGACCATTATATATAGTACTGTGGGACAGAATCTCTTAGAAGAAATGGAATAGCCCTCATAGTCACCAAAAGAGTCCAAAATGTAGTAATTGGGTGCAATCTCAAAAATGACAGAATGATCTATTTGTTTCCAAGGCAAACCATTCACTATCACAGTAATCCAATTCTATGCCCCAACCAGTAATGCTGAAGAAGCTGAAGCTGAATGGTTCTATGAAGACCTATAGGACCTTCTAGAACTAACACCCAAAAAAGATGTCCTTTTCATCATAGGGGACTGGAATGCAAAAGTAGGAAGTCAAGAGATACCTGGAGTAACAGGCAAATTTGACCTTGGAGTACAAAATGAAGCAGGGAAAAGGCTAACAGAGTTTTGCCAAGAGAACACACTGGTCATAGCAAACACAATCTTACAACAACACAAGGAAAGACTCTATATGTGGACCTCACCAGATGGTCAATACCAAAATCAGATTAATTATATTCTTTACAGCCAAAAGTGGAGAAGCTCTATACAGCCAGCATAAACAATACCAGGGGCTGACTATGGCTCAGATCATGAACTCCTTGTTGCCAAAATTCAGACTTAAATTGAAGAAAGTAGGGGAAACCACTAGACCATTCAGCTATAACCTAAATCAAATCCTTTATGATTATACAGTGGAAGTGACAAATAGATTCAAGGGATTAGATCTGAGAGACAGAGTGCCTGAAGAACTATGGACGGAGGTTCATGATATTATACAGGAGGCTGTGATCAAAACCATTCCCAAGAAAAATAAATACAAAAAGGCAAAATGATTGTCTGAGGAGGCCTTACAAATAGCTGTGAAAATAAGAGAAGTGAAAGGCAAAGGAGAAAAGGAAAGATATACCCATTTGAAGGCAGAGTTCCAAAGAATAGCAAGGAGAGATCAGAAAGCCTTCCTCAGTGATCAGTGCAAAGAAGTAGAGGAAAATAATAAAATGGGAAAGACTAGAGATCTCTTCAAGAAAATTAGAGATACCAAGGGAAAATTTCATGCAAAGATGGGCTCGATAAAGGACAGAAATGGTATGGACCTAACAGAAGCAGAAGATATTAAGAAGAAGTGGTAAGAATACATAGAAGAACTGTACAAAAAAGGTCTTCATAACCCAAATAACCACGATGGTGTGATCACTCACCTAGAACCAGACATCCTGGAGTACAAAGTCAAGTGGGCCTTAGGAAACATCACTATGAACAAAGCTAGTGGAGGTGATGGAATTCCAGTTGAGTTATTTCAAATCCTAAAGGATGATGCTGTGAATGTGCTGCACTCAATATGTCAGCAAATTTGGAAAACTCAGCAGTGGCCACAGGACTGGAAAAGGTCAGTTTTCATTCCAATCCCAAAGAAGGGCAAAGCCAAAGAATGTTCAAACTTCTGCACAATTTCACTCATCTCACACTCTAGCAAAGTAATGCTCAAAATTCTCCAAGCCAGGATTCAACCATATGTGAACCATGAACTTCCAGATGTTCAAGATGGATTTAGAAAAGACAGAGGAAGCAGTGATCAAATTGCCAACATCTGTTGGATCATAGAAAAAGCAAGAGAGTTCCAGAAAACCTCTACGTCTGCTTTGTTGATTGCACCAAAGCCTTTGACTATATAGATCACAGCAAGCTGTGGGAAATTCTTCAACAGATGGGAATACTGGACAATCTTACCTGTCTCCTGAGAAATCTGTATGCAGGTCAAGAAGCAACAGTTAGAACCGAACAGGGAACAAAAGACTGGTTCCAAATAGGGAAAGGAGTACATCAAGGCTGCATATTGTCACCCTGCTTATTTAAATTATATGCAGAGTATATCATGCAAAATGTAGCTGGAATCAAGATTGCCAGGAGAAATATCAATAACCTCAGATATGCAGATGATACCACTTTTATGGCAGGAAGTGAAGAGGAACTAAAGAGCCTCTTGATGAAAGTGAAAGAGGAGAGAAAAAGCTGGCTTAAATCTCAACATTCAAAAAACTAAGGTCATGGCTTCCAGTCCTATCATTTCATGGCTTATAGATGGGGAAACAACGGAAACAGTGACAGACTTTATTTTCTTGGGCTCCAAAACCACTGCCAGTGATGACTATAGTCATGAAAATAAAAGACACTTGCTCCTTGGAAGAAAGGCTATGACCAATCCAGACACTGTTTTAAAAAGCAGAGACATTACTTTGATGACAAAAGTCCATCTGGTCAAAGCTACTGGTTTTTCCAGTAGTCATGTGAGAGTTGGACTCCAAAGAAAGCTGAGTGCCAAAGAATTAATGTTTTTAAACTGGTGGTGGTGGTGGTGGTGGTGGAGGAGAAGGCTCTTGAGAGTCCCTTGGACTGCAAAGAAATCAAGCCAGTCAATCCTAAAGGAAATCAATCCTGACTGTTCATTGGAAGGACTGATGCTGAAGCTCCAATACTTTGGCCACCTGATGTGAAGAACTGACTCATTAGAAAAGACCTTGATGCTGGGAAAGATTGAAGGCAAGAGGAGAAGGGGAGAACAGAGGATAAAATGGTTGGATGGCATCACCAACTCAATAGACATGAATTTCAACAAACTCCAGGAGTTGGTGATGGACAGGGAAGCCTGGTGTGCTGCAGTCCATGGGGCTGCAAAGAGTTGGACACACCTGAGTGATTGAACTGAACTGATAAATTATGTCAGGTCTCCAAAGAATAATTCTAGTCTTTCTTTTATCATGCTTTTTTAATATAAATATTTTTCTTTCAATAAGTAAGTGTGTCTGTAAACCTACTAGTACAGCAAAATTCAGTAACATATTATAAAAATGGGTGAATGTGGCAAAAATGTAAAAAGGAAAAGGAAAATATTGTCCTGAGCCTTTGCTTCCATCAATTTATAACATCTGTCACTCTGCCACAGTCTTCCTTGTCGAAAATTTTCTCCACAATTTCGATTCCAACCTGACTACTGAAATGCTCTCAGCCATTTTTCCAACTTGACTTGGTGACTGCATTCATTCTCAGAGTCTGCCCAGGGTCTGTATGGAAGAGTCATAGGTCTCTTTCAGATCAATGCCTATAGGAGCCAATGATGCTCTCCCAGCTGTGGCAGGGACTTTCAGCTAAAGAGTCTGCTTGTTTCAGAAGCTACAGGGCATCAACAGAGCCTTCATCAGACTAAATCACCAAGTGACCACGTGAAGAAGAGCTGAACTGTGTAGATAAACACTTAGTCACTGAGACTTGGGGGTTTTGGTTATTTGCATGTCTGTTGCAGACTGTTTTCCTGTGCAAAGAGTATCTGAGACTGGCATTACAGAACATTGTACTGGGAAATGCTATCAGAATAAACACCCATGGGGAAAGAGAAAGAACCAGAATCAGGCAGTAACAGAAGATGGGCTACGGGATGGTCCCCACAGGGCTCAAGTGGCTCCATGGGGAGCTCTGAAGCTACACTGGCCTCTTACAGTTGTCCCAAGCCGGAGACAGGGGCTGAGACTTTATGTCCCCAAAGCAATGAGTCACAAATAAAAGCTGCCCAAGGAGGGAGTTGTGATGCTGGGTAAGGAACTCTCACCAAAGGTAACTCCTGTGGAGGACTTGAGCTGAGAGTCAGCAGTTAGGACTACCCCTAGCAGTTGGAAAAATCAGTTCTCTTGGGCTTCCCTTGTGGCTCAGCTGATAAAGAATCCACCTGCAATGAGGGAGACCTGGGTTTGATCCCTGGGTTGGGAAAATCCCCTGGAGAAGGGAACAGCTACCTATTCCAGTATTCTGGCCTGGAGAATTCCATGGACTGTATAGTCCATGGGGTCTCGAAGAGTCAGACACAACTGAGTGACTTTCACTTTCACTTTTCACTGTCATTCCTGAAAAGGGATCTGGGAAAGGCATCATGGTATGCACTCCAGCAGTATAACTGGCTGATTCTGACATCTATGGAGAGGCCAAGTCACTTCCCCAAGTCACAAAGTTGCAAATGGCAGAACTAGCATTCAAACCCACAACTGTATGACTCTTAATCTTAGCTATTATGTGGAACTGCCTACCTGTCTAAACATAATCCCAGGCCTATCTTTTGCCTGGAGGCCAGTAAAGTGGGGTCATTACCATTTACTAAGAAATTTCTCTAAATGCTGTACTTGCACAACATTGTGAGAAAGGAGTAGGTTCCCAGTCATGCAAAAGGCAACCCAGGCTTAGAGAAGATAAGCTACATGTCCTTGTTAAACAGTAACTTAATGAGACAGGGACCCTGATGTGCTTTACTCTAGGATCCATATTCTGATTCTGAAGACTTGGGCCAAAGCCTCACAAGGAAAACTAAATACAGAGCTTCTTTGATCTACAATGGGCTACATCCTGATACACCCACTATAAGTTGAAAATATCCGAGGTCAAAGGGCATTCCAGCTTAGCCTAGCTTACCTTATACATGCTCATGTTGTGTTAGCCTACAACTGGGCAAAACTAACACAAAGTTTAAAGTGTTGAATATCTCATGTAATTGAATGAATACCATACTGAAAGGAAAACAGAATGGTTGTTGGGTGCAGGATGCTTGTCAGCACACCAGTTGTTTACCCTCCTGGATGATTGTGGGACTGGCTGGGAGCTGCAGTTCTTTGCCACCACCCAGCAACACTGGAGTATAAAATAGCAAATAGCTAGCCCGGTGGCAGGGGTAGGAGGGGAAAGGTGCACGGTAAATCAAGTTTCAAAATATTAGGTACAGTTTCTACTGAATGGGTATCACTTTCCCACCACCATAAAGTCAAAAAAAAAAAAAAAAACCCTAAGTCAAACCACCCTAAGTCGAGGCATGTCTGTGGTCCAAAGCTTCTGAGGTTGGGCCACATGATCTCCTCCACTACTGTTGGCGTTTGTTTAGCAAGGAATGCTCATTTTCGAAGCTTCATAACTAAGACTTTCCCAGTATCACATGTTTCTATAGGATTGTATGCAGATTTTACAATGCCTAATTTCCTGCTGATATTCTGATGAGGGAATAGCTTTCCTTCACTAGTGTGCTTGATAAGGGATGGAGATCAAGGTATCTGGTCCTTAGTCCTGCTCCTACTATATCTGATATGAAAGTGAAAGTCACACAGTCGTGTCCAACTCTTTGCAATCCCATGGACTGTACAGTCCCTGGAATTTTCCAGGCCAGCATACTGGAGTGGGCAGCCTTTCCCTTCTCCAGGGAATCTGCCCAATTCAGGGATCACATTATAGGTGGATTCTTTATCAGCTGAGCCACCAGGGAAACCCCTATATCTGATGAACTTAAACAGTTAACCTTGCCTGACCACAAAGCTAAGGGGGATGGACACTACACATAGGTTCTAAATGACAGTTTCTTATTCAGATTCAATTCATCAAGCATTTATGTTGCTCATTCATGTCCAGCTCTGTGACCCCGTGGACTGCAGCATACCAGGACTCCCTGTCCATCAACAACTCCCAGAGTTTACTCAAACTCATGTCCATCGAGTCAGTGATGCCATCCAACCACCTCATCCTCTGTCGTCCCCTTCTCCTACTGCCTTCAATCTTTCCCAGCATCAGGGTCTTTTCCAATGAGTCATTCCTCACATCAGGTGGCCAAAGTATTGGAGTTTCAGCTTCAGCATCAGTTCTTCCAATCAATATTCAGGACTGATCTCCTTGCAGTCCAAGGGACTCTAAGGAGCCTTCTCCAACACCATAGTTCAAAAGCACCAATTCTTAAGCATTCAGCTTTATTTAGAGTCCAACTCTCACGTCCATACACGACTACTGGAAAAACCATAGCTTTGACTAGATGGATCTTTGTCGGCAAAGTAATGTCTCTGCATTTTAATATGCTGCCTAGGTTGGTCATAGCTTTTCTTCCAAGAAGCAAGCGTCTTTTCATTTCATGGCTGCAGTCACCAACTGCAGTGATTTTCAAGCTCCCCAAAAATAAAGTCTGTCACTGTTTCCATTGTTTCCCCATCTATTTTCCATAAAGTGATAGGATAAGATGCCATGATCTTAGTTTTCTGAATGCTGAACTGGATCTTAATGCTAAGTTTTTGAAATCTTTTCTGAATGTTGAGTTTTCTGAATGTTGAGTTGGATGCCATGATCTTAGTTCTCTGAATGGAACTTATACTATGTATCAAGTAATAGACTGGATCCTACATATTTACTAATTTTAACCTCCCTTGATCCCTCAGGCAATTCTCATCGTTTGAAGTAGAGTTCTGAACAATGACTAAAGGTTTAAAACAAAGCCATGCACTCAAAAAAAGTAATAAACATATCTGGTTCACTTGGCAATAGTTTGGGGAAAAGCTTTAAATGTGGGTATCCATAGAATTACCCATGAAAATAGCCCATAGAATAGCAGTGCTTATTAAAATACTTTAATTTGTTCATTTATTCACTAAGAACACACCAGAGACTGCACCAGACTATCAGAGTACAGAAGTAACTAAAACAGTCTATGACCATGAGGATTAATAGAGTAGAAGCTGTGATTTATAAGGACAGAGGGAGACACACATGTATGTCATTAGAAACAACATTTATAAAGGTAATATAAGTAAAATTTGAGGTTCTAATATACTTCAGTTACTATATTACCTGATTAGATTATAAATTATGAGAAATGACATTTCAGTTTCTGTTCAGTATTCTATATCTTTTAGTTGGCATTTGCAAACACTCAATAATTTTGTGTTCAATGACTATATGTGATCTCATTAATCCATTTTATAGCTGAGGAAATTGTACAGTAAGTGGTAGTTCTATTGGTGAAACTCAAAAATTTCTGTTAACCACCTTCTAACTCCTCTTTACAGATTCCCATAAATATATACAAGGTGAACCAACTGAGGAAAATTCACAAACATCTGACTGTATTTCCACTGGACCATGAACTATAAGACATCAAGAGGCATGTCTGTCTTGTTTATCATAATATTCTCTAGCGTGCCAAGTATGTACACACACACACACACACACACACACACAGAGTCTTTCAGTTTTGGCGTTTGAATCAAACATGTGTTTCCTTCCAAGGATGTATTTTATACCATTAGTGTTAGCCATAGAGAAGGCAATGGCACCCCACTCCAGTACTCTTGCCTGGAAAATCCCATGGGCCTAGGAGTTTGATGGGCTGCAGTCCTTGGGGTCTCGAAGAGTCAGACACGACTGAGCGACTTTACTTTCACTTTTCACTTTCATGTATTGGACAAGGAAATGGCAACCAACTCCAGTGCTCTTGCCTGGAGAATCTCAGGGACGGTGGAGCCTGGTGGGCTGCCATCTATGGGGTTACACAGAGTTGGATACGACTGAAGCAACTTAGCAGCAGCAGCAGTGTTAGTCAGCTCTTTTATTCGTTTGCTGAGGCTACTTGGAAAATACCATAGACTGAGTGACAAACAACTGAAATCTTTTTTCTCACAGTTCTAGATACTGGAAGTCCAATATCAAGGTGTGAGCAAGGTCAGTGTCTGGTGAGAGAGCTCCTTCCCTAGTTTGCAGGTGGTCACCTTACCAGGTCCCCACAACAGCTTTCTTCCTTGCATGTACATGGATAAAGCAAACTGTGTTCTTATACGGCCACCATTTCTGCCTAATTAGGACCCCACCCTTATGATATAATTTAGACTTGCATTCAGTTCAGTTCAGTCACTCAGTCGTGTCCGACTCTTTGCAGCCCCATGAATCACAGCACACCAGGCCTCCCTGTCCATCACCAACTCCCAGAGTTCACTCAGACTCACGTCCATCGAGTTGGTGATGCCATCCAGCCATCTCATCCTCTGTCGTCCCCTTCTCCTCCTGCCCCCAATCCCTCCCAGCATCAAAGTCTTTTCCAATGAGTCAACTCTTCACATGAGGTGGCCAAAGTACTGGAGTTTCAGCTTTAGCATAAGTCCTTCCAAAGAACACCCAGGACTGATCCCCTTTAGAATGGACTGGTTGGATCTCCTTGCAGTGCAAGGGACTCTCAAGAGTCTCCTCCAACACCACAGTTCAAAAGCATTGATTCTTTCGGCGCTCAGCTTTCTTCACAGTCCAACTCTCACATCCATACATGACTACTGGACCATAGCCTTGACTAGACGGACCTTTGTTGGCAAAGTAATATCTCTGCTTTGGAATATGCTATCTAGGTTGGTCATAACTGTCCTTCCAAGGAGTAAGCATCTTTTAATTTCATGGCTGCAATCACTATCTGCAGTGATTTTGGAGCCTCAAAAAATAAAGTCTGACACTGGTTTCCACTGTTTCTCCATCTATTTCCCATGAAGTGATGGGACCAGATGCCATGATCTTCATTTTCTGAATGTTGAGCTTTAAGCCAACTTTTTCACTCTCCTCTTTCACTTTCATCAAGAGGCTCTTTAGTTCTTCTTCACTTTCTGCCATAAGGGTGGTGTCCTCTGCATATCTGAGGTTATTGATATTTCTCCTGGCAATCTTTTGAATCCCATTAATGTAGCCCATACAGAAGAGTGTCCTAGGCATACAGCCTGAAATAAGACTGGAAAACATATCTGGAAAAACCAGAAAACTTCCACTGCAGTAGGTTGAAAAAATGATGAATAGAATAAATGAAGTTATAAAATGTTGTGGAGACTTGGGAGGTATGACAGCACATTAGTTCAGGGCAGAGGAGTTATAAGCCATAAAGTTGAGGTCACCAGGGACTAGATGTGGAAGGATTTTGTATGATTAGCTAAGGATTTTGGACTTTATTTATCCAAAAATATGAGAGAAAACACAGAAAAGGGGAACAGAAATAAAGAAAATTGATGATAATAACCAAATTCTAAAAACCAATAATAATATCTCAAAGTCTTCTATAGAAAAAAGTTATTATTAACAGAGGACTAGAAGTAAAGGTAAGAGATAAGAATGTTTAGCACTATGTAAATCAGAGAAAATGGCTTACAGTCTTAAAAGTGCTGAAAGGAAAACACTTTTCTATCGCCAGAAAAAACACTTTTCAAAACTTAGGTAAAAATAAAGACTTTTAGACATACAAAGGCTGCAAGAATTTGTTAACAGATACAGTATACAAAAAATAAAAATTAAAGGAACTAAAGGAAGAATGGAAATGATACTAAAAGGAACGTTGTATCAACACAAAAGACTGTAGAGTGCCAAATATGGTAAATACAAATGACATTTTCTAATTTTTTTCAAGTTTATTGTGGTAAGAAAAGTTAACATGAGATCTGCCTTCTTAAGAGAATATTCACTTTTACCATGATGTCCTTAGCCATAAAAGAAGTCTCAAATTTTAAACAACTGAAATAAAGCTGAGCATGCTCTTTGATCACAATAGAATTAAAACTAATATTATCAGAAAATAGCAAGATAACTCAAAATTGCCCACATGTGTATGAAATCAATAATACATTGCTAAAGAAACCATTTGAAGGAGAAACAAGAAGAGAAATGATAAGGTATTCCAAACTGGATGAAAATTAAAACATATCAATTTTTGAGATGTGGTTAAAGCAGGAAAAGCAAATGGTAAAGTCAATCACCTAAATTCACACATTAAAAAGCTGGATATAGAAGAGCAAATAAAAACCCAAAGTGTGCGAAAAGGCAAGAAACAAACAGTGTGCAATACACACGGTAACAGGAAGCAGATCAGTAATTGCGTGGGCTGGAGGTTGAGGGTCACTGATCACAAAGGGTCAGCAGAGGACATCTTAGCATGAGAGTTTTCCTTATTTTGATGGTAGTGGTGATTACAAGAAGGTATAGAATTATCAAAAGTCACTGAACTTTACACCTGAACTGAGTGTTTTATTGTATGTAAATTCTGCCCCATTAAATTTGATTTAAAATTTAACAAGTGCACTCAACATTTAGTGGGATCATTTTGTTAAGCATGGAAGTTGGAAATAAAAATTAATGAAAATGGCGATTCTGATTACAGCAGCTACTAGAGATAAGATAAACATCTATTTTCCAAAGGCTGACCTAAACCAGTTTGGATAGAAAGTATAACACACTTGTCAACAACAACAACAAAAAAAAACCCTGAGTAGTATGTATAATTACCCCCCTTTTCCAAACAAAAGAGATTTAAAAGTTTAATTAACCAACCCACAGTCATACAGACATTAAAGAAAGTAACAGAGACTGAAATCCCAGGCCAAGTGAGGAACAGCGTATTAGTGGCCAGATACATCATTGGCCACCACAGTTGGTGGGTTAACACAAGCAAGATCTTGTCCCCAAAATGTGTTTCCATTTGGTGAATTTAGCACTGTTCTCTTGTTTCAACTTACTTTCATTTGATTCATTCCAGTGAATCTGCATTTAGGTGTGCTTCTTTGTAATGCTTTGATGTTTAGTTTTACATTCACCACCTCCCCTCTTCCATTGTCTCCACTCACCTTGGACACTTAATTAGCAGCATATCCTGTGTCCTCCGCCTGGCATGAAGTCTCTTGGAGCCTCTTTTTCTCCACGGAGGCTCAGCCTTTCCCAGCGCAGCAGGTAGAATGCTGCGGGCAACTGGCCAGACTGCGCACACAATCTATTTAAGAGATGGAAAGAGAAGCAGGGCTCGGAAACACATTCTCAGCCTTTATGCATTTTACAACATATGTGCCAGGAAAGTGTCCCATTGGCTGTATTATTTCAGAGGCTGAGTGTCCAGGGCAAAGTGAGACAGGGCTGCAGCGTGGAGGGCATGTACATCTTGTGTGTATCAGCCTGGTAGCAACTGCAATAATGATTTTCCTTCTGAAATAGAGGTCTGCCTGAAGTTGACTAATGAGTCACAAGAGACATGCTTGTGCTTGCTGCTTTTTATCCCCTTCTTCCTTCAGAAAGAGTGGATTTCACACCTACAAGAGCACCTTTCCCCAATGCAAAGGTTTGAAAACCTGCTGACCCACTTTAAAGGTTGTACACGGATTTGTGACCTGGCCCTGTCACTCAGAGGCTGAAAGATGGTGGGTAATTCACTTATCTTCTCTCAGATTCATTTTCTTTAGTGGCAAGTGAAGGAAAAGATACCAGCATCACAGGCTGGGAATGAAAAATTCAATGAGATAATGCATTCAACCTTTTACATAGGCTTTAAGAGAATTGTAACATAATTCACAATTATTGCTCTTGGTAAACATCTCATTGTTGAGATCCTTCTTCTTACTAAACACCCTTGCTTCCTATTCAAGGGGAAAGCTTTTGAAGATCACATATAGAATTATAAAAATGTGCTAACAGGAACTTGGAATCCAAAGCTTAGTATTTTCACAAGTGAAACTGAAGTCCAAGGAAGGGAAATATTTTGCCCATAATTCTGACCTTGGTTACTCTTACCTGCTGAGATTTGACATTTGTTTGGATTCTAGGGCCTTTTGAGATCAATGAATTATTATTATTGACAAGACATGTCTATACAATAGATCCCAGTGCTGTGTTTCCTATGCCACTGTTAAGAATTTTCCACAAGGCACACTTCTTCCTAGACAAAATATTGTGTACATGCAGAGCATGATATTAATATTTTGCACGTTTCAGATCATCCAAATTCTAGCACTAAAAACCGAATCATGAAATGTCAGGGTTGGAAGTAACTTAAAGGATAATTAGTCATTCTATCTGTACTTTATGTTTCTTTGTTTGCTGGGTACCAAGAACTCTGCAATTTCTGGTCCAGACTTTTTAAGGGGCATGCCAAGAGGTACCCAAATGATAGGTGTTCGTGGGTGTGGGTTGCGGTCCATATCTTTCAAGCAAAGCCTCTTACCGCTTCAGGGCTGAGAAAGAATGTGGTTCTCAGGAGCCAGTTCTCCCCAGGCCACCACTTTCCGGCACAAAAACCCAAGGCTCTGAAAGTTCGAAATCGAAACCTGGCTTTGCATATTGTTATGACATTGTATTTGTCAAGCTAGGAGGATAGATTTGAAAGTTTATTAGCTTGATTTGTAACCCTTAAATATTTAGACACATGGTATGTGGGCCACTATTTGTACTCTTATGCAGGGCCCTGCAAATGTTAGGGGCAGGCACACTGAAAGCTACACTTGAAGATTGTTTGCTGGAAATGAAGGTTTTCCAAACCATAACCCCATAAAACTAATCTAAGAAATGCGAAAAAGGTGCTCCTTTAAAAAAAAAAAAAAGACGTGATAAGTGAAAGAAGAGCAATCACACTGCTGCCTATTAGATACTCAGTCCTCTCTTGCTGGCTATAATCATGAGTACTATTACCAATTCAGTAGTAGTAGCTATCATAGCACTATTATTTTCCAGCCTTCAGAGCATGTATTACTGCTTTAAATTATTATTTGTTTATGGGTTTGTTACATGTCATTCCACTAAAATATGTTATACAAGAGAGTGGGCCTTATCTGCCTTAATCACCTGTTTCCTCTGACTATAACAGATTCTTTACTGACTGAGGCACCAGGGAAGCCCCATTTAACACACAATAAGCATGAAATGGGCTCCCCAGGTGGCACAAGAGGTAAAGAATCTGCCTGCCAATGTGGGAGACACTAGAGTCACAGGTTCGATCCCTGAGTCAGGAAGATCCCCTGGAGTAGGAAATGGCACCCCACTCCAATATTCTTGCCTGGAGAATTCCATGGACAGAAAAACCTGGGGGGTTACAGTCCATGGGGCTGAAAAGAGTAGGATGTGACGGAGTACACAACACAAGCTTTAAATAAACACTTTTTAAAATTCCATTAGACAGCTGATTTTAGAATACACTCAGTAACAGGCCCCAAAGATTTATAAATGCCAGCTGCTTTTACCCATGACTGGGCAGGGGAGAGTTGCAGTCACAATCACACACCACGTTATTGCCTGCCCTCCATCCTCAGGAATGGCCACAAGAGAAAATTTAAAACAAACATTCTAAAAATCAAAAAGCAGAGTCATTTTCTGTGTCAGGGTCTTGCAGGCTATCTGCAGGAAGGCAATCAGGATTTTCGGGAAAGAGGATATAAGGCTTAAATAAGACTGGATGAAGCTGCATTATCTCATTATCTCTAAGGGGAGGTCGGAGCCATATCCCCATTTAAAAGAACAAACATATGGACACCAAGTGGGGAATGGGGCACGGGAGGGGTGTTGGGATGATCTGGGACAGTGGGATTGACACATACATTATTGATATTATGAATGAGATAGATAACTAATGAGAAGTTGCTGTATGGCACCAGGACTCAACTCAGTGCTCTGCGGTGACCTAAATGGAAAGGAAACACAAAAAAGAGAGAATATATGTATACTGATAACTGATTCATTTTGCTGTACCGTAGAAACTAACACAACACTGTAAAGCAACTATATTCCAGTAAAATTTTTAAAATAAATAAAACTGATAAAAAATAAATAATAAAAGAACTGTAGATTCAGAAAGGGTAATGAATTGACTCTAGGTCAAATAGCCAGTAAGAGATGGCATGGGCTTTGAATCAGGAGAGTTCAACTCCTCCTGAGCCTGAAATTTTACCACTGAACTTTCCGAGTAGAGTGTGAATTTGATAGTGTGTCTCCTTCATTCACGGAACAGCTCAAGAATTCAGTGTTTCCGAAAGAAGAGCAAAATTTCATGATTTCTAGTGGTTCCATCACTTAAACCTTGCAAAACCATGGCTTAGTAATGAAGGCCTGCTATTGAAAGCTTACCCATTCATACCACCAAATCTCTTCCAGCTTTGCTTGTATCAGGCAGTAAGCATGAGCCTCAGATACTTTTGAGGAAATACCTACATCAAGTTATATCTCTGAGTCCTCAACAGTGTAGCTCGCACATAGAGTAAGGGCTCAATTCACAAAGAGTGAATTAACTGAGAAATTACCTGGTCATCCAGTGGTTAGGCCTCGTCACTTTCATTGATGAGACCTAGGTTCAATCCCTGATTGGAGGAACTAAGATTCTGCAAGCCTCACAGTGAGTCAGCAAAAAAAAAAAAAGGAGAGAGAGAGAAGAAAGAAAAGCACTGGAGCTAAGTTTTAACTTACTACTGGTACACTTTTAAACTTAATCGCTTTGAGCTTCCATTTTTCCAACAGAGGTAATGCTACTGAAGCAGGTTCATTTTTCTTGACTCACATCAAGCTAAATTGCTGAGACGCTGAGGCTTGCAGTTAAGGGAGGGTTTATGACAAAGGCAGCCAATCAAGGAGACAGAAGGACTCCAGATCCACTTCCCAGAAGGCAAGGTGCTTGTGGCATTTATGGGATAAGGAAAAATGCAGCAAGGCAGTAAAAGGTATGGGGAGAGCCTTTAATAAACCAAGGAGCTTAGCTTGACCTGAGGCCCTCTGAAATCAAAAGGTCAAGGAGCTGAGACTTGCACATGCCCAGTCTTAACCAACTTAGCCTAAACTAGACACAGCTGACTCCAAGTGCCTGGAAAACTCAGGCAAACATCTTATTGTTTAGGCTACCGTGCTGCTTGAAAGGCATGCAAAGTTTTGGTAGTTTTCACTCAACCTTGATGAGGGAAGGCAGGTGAAATGGATTTGGCTAATGATTACCATGGCAACCCACTCCAGTACTCTTGCCTGGAAAACCCCATGGACAGAGGAGCCTGGTAGGCTGCAATCCATGGGGTCGCTAAGAGTCGGGCACGACTGAGCGACTTCACTTTCACTTTTCACTTTCCTGCATTGGAGAAGGAAATGGCAACCCACTCCAGTATTCTTGCCCGGAGAATCCCAGAGACGAGGGAGCCTGGTGGCTGCCGTCTATGGGGTCACACAGAGTCGGACACGACTGAAGCGACTTAGCAGTAGCAGCAATGATTACCCAGTTTCAGTAATATCTACTCTACTCTGCTGGCCATTTGTAAAGAACAACTGAAATAATAATAGCAAGCACATTTATATGGCATTTCCAGGTAGCAGACAGTCTCTCAACACTTCTTATGTGGGATCTTTTTTAATCCTTTCTCAATCGTGTCCAACTCTCTGAGATCCCATGGACTGTAACCCACCAGCCTCCTCTGTCCACGGAATTTCACAGATAAGACTACTACAGTGGGTTGCCCTTTCCTACCCCAGGGGAATCCTCCCAACCCAGGGATCAAACTCAAGTCTCTTTCGTCTCCTACATTGGCAGGCATATTCTTTACCATTAGTGCTACCTGGGAAGCCCTATTTAATCCTTACAAAAGTTCTAATAGGAACATAGTGGGAGAATTTCTCATCCCTAGAAAAGTAAGACAACAGAAGTTTAAACATCTTGCCCAGGCTCACTCAGCTTATAATTGGGAAGAGCTGGATGGGAACACAGCAATCTAACCATAGGGTTTCTGGCTGTTACCCTCTCTCTCCATTGTGCAATTACATTTTGTTGATTTGTTGTTTACTTGCTAAGTCATGTCCAACTCTTTTGCAGCCCCATGGACTATAGTCCACCAGGCTCCTCTGTCCATGGGATTCTCCAGGCAAGAATACTGGAGTGGGTTGCCTTTCCTTTCTCCAGGGGATCTTCCCGACCCAGGGATCAAACCCCCATCTCCTTCATTGCAGGCAGATTCCTTACCACTGACACCTGGGAAGCCCTTTGTTGATTACAAAGCACTATTCAAAGAAGAGAACTTCTTACTCTTATCTTCTCTTTTAGAAAAGACATTTCCTCCCCTACTTTGTACATCCAATTCTTGTCCTGATTGCTCTGCAGGTTTGTTTGTATTCTGTTATCCTGTAGTCACGAAGCAGAATTTTGGTTCTGAAGACAGGACTAGACTTACTTGCCCTATACTAAGCTGGCTTGTCAGCCCTGTTAGCTGTGTAAGGTCTTGTGTTCACGTTTCCCTCTGCCCAGCCCAGCCTTGGGAGTGTAAACCAAGATTCTCATGAATAAAAGAATGCAGAGGCCCTCTGGTTGTTTATTGCTGGCTGTGCATCCTGAATCCAGTTATCCCCACCACTAGCTCTGCAGCCCCAGGAGTGGTGTGTTTAGAGCCTCATTGATTGAAATCAGCCAGATGTTTGGAAATTGAGATGTGAGCCCATGCTGCCACAAAGGAGCCTCCAGAATGTGAATTCCTGATGGTCGGCAGGGGAGGGGGAGCGAGAGGGGAGGGGCCCATAAAATGAGCAAAAGCACCGAGATGGTTATAGGCGTCTCACTTCCCCGCCTGGGCTGGTAGCTGAGCATACCTGAATTGAGTTTTAAGCTTTAGTAATGAATTTAACGCTCCCGTTTGGGAGATGGCAGTTTCAGCTTTCAGTTTAGTGGAGACAGTATTATTTTCAAGTGAAAAGTGGAGAATTGGAGAAACAGAGGTGCTTAGCTTCGAGAATGGAGCTGTTTGGGATAATGATGACTTGAGGAAATAGCGTGTTGTAGTGGAGACAGGCTGAGAATGAGGGTTCAGAACCCTAGGTCAGTCACTGGCCAGCCATGTGACCTTGAGAAGTTCCTATTTTAAACTCCCCTTTCCCCTTGGTAACATAGGAATTACACATTTATCTTAAACATTTGTGAATATAAAAGTTTATCTTTCTTATTTCTATGGTTATATTCTAAAGTCAACATAAAGGGGAGAAGGATAAGAAAAAAGTAAATAAGGTGGAATTTAATTTACCGAGCAGTTAGTCATCACTTATTTACAAATATCTGGCTGTTGGATACAATTTGCCCCTTGAGCATTATGCCTCCCCCTATATTTACAGAGATGTCTTCCACATCCTTTTTTTTTTCTGGAACATCCAGGTTCCCAATCTGGTTGCTTCCTTTGCACAACTCAACAGAAAACTTGAGTTGATCCAGATTCAAATCCCAACTGTATTATTTTTGTGAACTGTGCAGCTGCAGGCAGTTTTCTTAACCATTCTGAGGCTCAGTTACTTCATCTGTAAAGGGGGACAGTGGTATTTATCAAACAGAGGTGTTGTGAAAATTAAATGGGGCCATATTTATAAAGGACTCGTTTCAGAGGCACTGGCAAACACTCAAAAGATGATTGCCTTTAGAATCACATTATTATGACTGTTACATTTCAAATATCTGTATCTATTATCCTGATCAAATATCTAGATTATATGATGCTGGGACTTCACTGGAAACCGGTGATTACGACTTCACCTGCCAACGCAGGGGGTGATGGTTCAACCCCTGGTCTGGGAACTAAGAGCCTTCAAACCTCAAGGCCAAAACACCAAAACATAAAACAGAAGCAATATGTGATCATTTTGTTTTTAATATATTATATGGTGTCATGAACCAATATTTAATTTAAAACATTCAAGGACTTCCCTGGCAGACCAATGGAAAAGACTACATGGTTCTACTGCAAGGGGCTCAGGTTCAATCCCTGGTTGGGGAATTAAGATCCCATGTGTTGTGTGGTGTGGCAAAAAAAAAGAATTGTACTTGCATAGCACCTACAACCGGAGAAGGCAATGGCACCCCACTCCAGTACCCTTGCTTGGAAAATCCCATGGACGGAGGAGCCTGGTAGGCTGCAGTCCATGGGGTCTCGAAGAGTCGTACACGACCATGTGACTTCACTTCCACTTTTCACTTTCATGCATTGGAGAAGGAAATGGCAACCCACTCCAGTGTTCTTGCCTGGAGAATCCCAGGGACGGGGGAGCCTGGTAGACTGCCGTCTATGGGGTCGCACAGAGTCGGACATGGCTGAAGCGACTTAGCAGCAGCACCTACAATCCACATGTACTCCTACCACGCAGTCTGGGGGGCCACAATCACATAAAGAAGCAGAACATAAGCCTAGACTCAGTAGCAAGGAGATTTATAAACCTACACATCGGGGGAAAGCAGATTGGGTTAACAGTGACAGATCTGAAACAGTGAAAGAGCCATGATTAAAGTTATAAGGCTTTTTCCTCTATGCCACTCTTACTGTTCAATTGCTGAGTTGTGTCTAACTCTTAGGAACCCTCTGGCCTGCAGCACACTAGGCTTCCCTACCCTTCACTATCTCCTGGAGTTTACTCAGATTCATGACCATTGAGTCAGTGATACCATCTAACCATCTCATCCTCTGCCACCCCTTTCTCCTCCTATCCTCAGTCTTTCCCAGGATCAGGGTCTTTTCCATTGAGTCAGCTCTTCTTAACAGGTGGCCAAAATATTGGAGCTTCAGCTTCAGCATCAGTCTTTGCAATGAATATTCAGGGTTGATTTCATTTGTGATAGTTTTTCTATAAAGTTAAATTTGTGATAGTAACATTAAAATCTTTTTAAAGAGAAATGAGGGGAAAAAAAAGAAGCAGAACATGTTACCATCAGGTAGACTGAGCCTCAGAGAGATTAAGTGACCCATGGAATCTTGGACCACAAGCCAGGGGCAGCCTAAGAACCTGAAGGCTGGAAATGCCTCCTGGTTTAGCCAATAAGCAGAAGGAACAGACATGACTTAAAAATTTGTCAACCAAAGCCTAATGTGATGCTGCCCTACTTTTTCTGTCTCTTTTCCCACTATGTTCTCAGCTTGTGTCCAGCCTAAGCCTCAGTGTCTGGAATACTTGGAGATCCCACAACACACTCTGCTCTTTCATCCCTCCAAACTCTTCCCAGGCTGTTACCCAAGCCCAGGAAGGTTTTTCACAGGCATTTTGGCTGTAGCCCGTCTAGGCAGCTCCTCCCTGTGATTCTACGAGTGGTCAGTCAGTCCACTTCACTCATAGTTATCATATTACATGGATAATGATAAGAATAAAGGAGACTATTTTCTGACCTCTTTCAGTTCAGTTGCTCAGTCGTGTCTGACTCTTTGAGAACCCACAGACTGTAGCACGCCAGGCCTCCCTGTCCATCACCAACTTGGAGTCATATGAATTATAATTCTTAAGTTCCTAAGAGGCAGGTAATTATTAGCATCCTTCTTCGATATGCAAGCAAACAGGATTGCAGATGTAGGAGAAATCTACTAAGGTCACATAAATGGTCCACAGACCATTCATTTGCATAAACTGACTTTCAAAAGAGGGAAGACCCTGTGAGAGTCATTTTCAAGGCCTTAGATGCTGAGTACCATGGAGGTGTTACATTCACTAAAGGCTGAATGCAAAGACCAAGGCTGTTGCTGATGTTTTGCTGTTTCTCTATCTAGTCTCAGCCAGACCTTCCCTCTCCCCACACTAAGTGCATCTCCAGCATCTCCTATTACCACATTCAATAAGCAAACTTTTCTAAGGATCAGCTGTATCTTACCCTTCACCAGTGCAACCAAGTAAAAAGAAAAACCTTCCCGAATACACAGTGCCCAGTGAGAGATGGCTGATGCTCAGCCCTGTGGGTTTGAGACAGATGTGAATTATAATCCAAGCTCTATCCTTTACCACAATCTTTTAAACACGTATGCTTCATATACATCATCACTTCAGGTCCTCTTGCCAAAGAGCAGAGATAGGTTTTATTCCTGAGAATCAAAGTGGTTCAGTGACCTGCTAAAATTCAAACCCAGGTCTGAGATTCTAAAGCCCTCATCTTAACCACCATACTACATACCTCTGGGACCACTCTGAAGATCCAAACACAAGTAAATCCTGTTAAAGAGCAATGCAGGAGACCTGGGTTCGATCCCTGGCTTGGAAAGTCCCCCTCAGGAATTTCATGGACAGGGGAGCCTGGTGAGCTACAGTTCATGAGGTTGCAAAGAGTTTTAGAAAAGAATGAAAACAAGGAAATCAGTCATCATTTTTCATGGACACTAGATCTATATGGCAGAAAAATTCGAGATCAAAACATCTATCAGCTTCAATTAGCCCCATATTGAAACTGAGGTTCAGAAAGTAGACATGATTTTGCCAACCTCAAGCATTTTTTAGCTGCATATATAATGGGAGAACCAGATGTGCTGGACTTCTTGAACTTATTTACCTTCAGGTCTTCCACTATTAAATTAATATTGTGAAATTGCCCAGTGGGCTAGCCAAAGGTGAAATCAGAAACGGAAGAACCGCTTAATGGAGACAGTCTTCGTGGTTTACCCAAGTTTATCTAATAATATAAATTTCTGAAATTCCCTTGGTAATTCTCGCATTATATTAAGCACTTTAGGCAATAAATAAATGCAAAGCATAGCCCTTACCCTCAAAAAGCTTATACTTTGTTGGGAGAGAGAAGATTTAAGCATGAAATATCACAAACACCACTATTAAAACAGCATACAATTATGGTGGTTGAAATAGCTCTCAGATACAATTCCACAAAATCTTGTTTGGATGCAGACAAAATCCAGCAGAGACAAAAGTCAGAATATGGTAATCAATGAAATTTTCATTAAAAAGGAGAGATAGAGATCAGCATTGACATATAAGGATCATTTCTTTTGGCTGGAAAGGAAACAGGTTTCAAAGTTAGAAAGAAATAGAGAGAGGTGGTATTTCCTGCTGTAAAATTCTTTGCACTGAAAAATGAGAGTTTACCTTAGTTAAGACTTCCTAGTTGCAAGGAAGGGAAGAACTATTTGTGTTTCCTCAAGGAAAAGGGGTTTATTCTAGGGGGTACATATAAACATAATGAATAAAATAATAATAGTAAAAAGGCACAAAATTATCAAGCTATATTTCAGGAATTATGCAACAAACTGTATCTGCAATCCCACAGGATCAGTGGCACTGTTAGTTTCCACTATGTTTCACTTGTGGCAAAACTGAGGCCCAGAAAATTTAAATGAGTTACTCAAGGTCCCACAGCAATTTAAATTTGAGCCGACTCATTGGAAAAGGCCCTGATGCTGGGAAAGATTGAAGGCAGGAGGAGAAGGGGAAGGCAGAGGATGAATGAGATAGTTAGATGGCATCACCGAATCAATGGACATGAGTTTGAGCAAACTCCAGGAGATGGTGAGGGACAGGGAAGCCTGGTGGGCTGCAGCCCATGGGGTCACAAAGTCAAACACGACTTAGCAACTGAACAAGTGTAACTTCAGAGTCTTCACGTCTAAATCTGTGTGCTAAATGATCTGGAATTGGTCCCTAAAGTAATTCTGTGTGCGTTTGTATGCACACATATACTCACTCACACATGTGTCTCAAGATTCTCACAAAGTGTCAATCATAACACCTCTCCTGGCTTTCTCCAGTCTCTTCTGTTGAACCCAACTACTGCCAGCTCTGCCATAATGTCAGTGTATTTAGGAACCACACCCTCTGCCTCAATCCTGAACTGACCTGGTTTTTGGGTTCAGCTTCCAAGTGAGTCAGTCCCGTCCATCATTTTCCTATTCATCGGTTCCCTCGTGCAGGCTCAAGGTCACTGGCCTCCTGATCGGCTTTTCAGTGGGATGCTCAGCCTTGTTGTCAATAGGTTGTGGCTTGGATGTAGCAGACACATGTTCCAGTGCCAATCTAACCAGCGCTTGGGACACAGCAGCATCCTGTTAAGGGATGAGGTCAACAGTGTAGGTGGCCACCTTCAGTAAAGTATTTGTTTTCACTCACTAGAGTTCTCTTTTTTCCAAAGCAGGATTTTAGAGATGGTAGCATCTTGGATCCATCCCCACTTTCCATATGAGCATATTAAGGTCAAGGAAGACAGCCTGCAGCCTCAACCCCAGATGAGCTCACAAATTAAAGGAAAAGCCGAGAGCAGAAGCCTAGTGTCTTTGACCTACAGTCTAGCTCCCTTTTCCTCATGGCACTTGGAAATCTAAAGTGCACATTAGAGACTCCTCTGGTGGCCCAGTGATTAAGACTTTGCCTTCCAATGCAGGGGGTGTGGGTTCGATCCCTGGCCAGGGAGCTAAGATCCTCTCAGTCAAAAAAAACAGAAGCAATATTATAACAAATTCATTATTTTAAAATGCTTGACTTAAAAAAAAATTTTTTTAATTAAAAAATAAAATACCCATTAAAGTACAAAAACCTCAAAAAGGACTTCTGTCTCATGGCTCCACTTTCTCTCAGGGCATCATGTGACTTTGAAGGAGCTAGGGGTCAAAAGAGCTGTTTGATTCTAATTGTCTCAATAAATTTTAAAGATGTTATTACATTGTAGTCATTAAGAACTGGTAAGAGTAGATGCAATATGATAAGATCAAGGCCATGAAGCTTAATTGTCCTTAGCTGATTGTCACACTCATATTTTTTTTTCTTTTTTTCTTTCTTAAGAAAGAACAATGCTTCCCTGGACTCTAAAGCATCTGGGTCCAACAGCACTTTATATTTCCTGCCATAAAATTCCTGGGCCGGGGCAGCTGCCAGCTACAGTGAGGACTGCACAAATAAACACTGGAGTTCTGATCCCTACAGCACAGCCAGGCCAGCCTGCCAGCCTGAGAGAGAGGAGGAATGGATTCCCGTGCAAAGAAATGTGACCTTTCACACACTTTGAAATACTCTCTCTGTTCTTATTATTGTCTGACATCTTTCTTTCCCTTTCTTCCTCCCTTCCTTCCCTCTTTCCTTTCTTTGGAGCAGAGTTAAAAGAAAAATACTTGATTGTAAAAACCATTGGTTTGAAAAGACCCTGATGCTGGGAAAGATTGAAGACAGGAGGAGAAGGGGACCACAGGGGATGAGATGGCTGGATGGCATCACTGACTCAATGGACATGGGTTAGGGTGGACTCCGGGAGTTGGTGATGGACAGGGAGGCCTGGTGTGCTGCGGTCCATGGGGTCTCAAAGAGTCAGACTCGACTGAGTGACTGAACTGAACTGAACTGAAAAACCATCACCTATAGTTTACAGTGGAATTTTGTGAACCTAGGACTCCACTTGATGAATAAAGCATATTAAAACAATACCATATATATAATGTCTACTATATACAAGAACTGGATCTGGTACTTTACTGAAGTCGTCTTCCTTAATTCTACCTCACAAGGTGGTCATGACTCTTCCTGTGATACAGAGGAGGACACTGCATCTTAGAAAAGTTCTTCAATTATTTCCATCTATCATATGGCTATGGAATGGTAGGATCTATTTTGCAGCAGAAATGAAGGATCCATTTAATGATCCATGGGTTGATTTTTCAAACTCCTAAATTATCCACAAATGCAAATTTCAATGTTGGCAAAATCTTCTTAAGTTCAAAGGTTCCAGGAAGGATAGATCCACGATCTATTCAGATTTTTCCTAAGTTTATTGTAAAACAGCAAATCTCTCCTCATTAATGTTAAACCGAATGTGTGTGCGTGTGCTCAGTTGTGTCCAACTCTTTGCAACCCTATGGACTGTAGCACCCCAGGCTCCTCTGTCCATAGAATTTTTCAGGCAAGAATACTGGAGTGGGTTGCCATTTCCTTATCCAGGGGATCTTCTCAACCCAAGAATCAAACCTGTGTCTTCTGCACTGGCAAGTGGATTCTTTACCACTATATCACCTGGGTTATATTCTCCCCCAAATCCTATACCCTCTTTGTAATCCATCATGAGTCAACATTTGTCATTCCAAGTTCAGTGCATTTTGCTGACAGTGCTATTGCTGTGTCTCTTGGCTCCATGACAATTCAAGTAGCAGTAGAGATGGGAAGAAGGGTTTCTGATATTATCATGGCAATGGCCCAGGTCTCCTTTTGTACTCCAAGGATTTCCACACACTCTGTGCTTTGGTGAAGCAAGCTACCTAAATGTTACATAGCAGGGCAACTGTTTTGTAACAAGACATTAAGGAAAATATCCGCCATATTGTAATATAACAATACAAAGTAGTAGGCAGGGACAACAAAATAAAAAACAAATGGAGAGTCTATCCATTATGCAAATGCATGGTCATTCAAAGTCATTCAAAGTTAGTATTGCTTATTAGAGATAAATCAGATACTAAAAGCAGAGATTTCTGAATTCTCTCGTCTCATGTGATATTAAACTCTATATATGTTTCTGGTAGCATCAAGCCCTGCCAAGCTTATCTTAAGCATCCTTTACAGAGGGTAGTAAGAGTCAAGGAAATTCAAGCCACATGGAGAGCCATGTAACAGATCATGTCTGAGCAAAGGAGGGCCAATGACCAAAGTCTGAGGCAGAAATGAGAGATAAAGACTGGCTGGGGTGGGCAGAATGTAGGGGAGAGAGACCAGAAGCTTACCAGGGAGGCCCTGAAAACATGCTGGGGCAAAAATACCCCATCTGAAAACCTCTGAGGCTGGGCCATGCTGCTAGTGTCTTGGTTCTTAAGTCAGTGTCCTGATGAACATGCATAATTATCTGCTTAGTTGTATGCTTCCTCTCCAAAGACTGGCATCCTCTAAGACCAGAACTATCTCTGTTTGCTTCTGTGTTGCCAGCACCCATAGGGTACATGGGACCTCGTAGCTGCTCAAAAATATTAGGAAAGAAATACAGAGCTTTGGGCTCCACCACACTCTAGAATGCCTGGGATCCAGAAAGAGACATTCTCTGCATCTCTCAAGTAGTTATCTAAATGAGACTATTTTAAAATAGATAACTATCGGGAAGCTGTTGTATAACACAGGGAACCCAGCCTGGAGCTCTGTGACGACCTAGAGGGCTAGAATGGGAGTGAGGGAGGCTTAAGAGGTAGAGGGTGTGTGTGTGTGTGTGTGTGTATAAAATTATGATGGGTCTGCATTGATGTGCACCAGAGACCACCACAACATTGTAAAGCAATTATCCTCCAATTAAAAAAAAATGAGAATATTTAATGCAAAGTCTATCCCTGGCAGCATCATCTCCTTGAGCAATGCCTTTTCCCCAAAGAAACTAACTTGCCCATTCCAACTATTTGGTGCTTCTCAAATATAATGTATCACACTTTGTGCAAGACATTGTCTTTGAGAAATAGAGTCAATATGGGCTGATTATGTTATGTTCCCAAATTAGCAGTCTAGGTAGTACCCCCGCCACAGCTTTGGGAGCCCCCTTCAGACTGAAAGTCTAGGGGTTAAAAAAAAACCTTGTGGCTGAAATAAAAGTGTCTACAAAATGTGCTGCAGTTGCACCAAGGAAATATATTTCATATTCTTCTCTCGATTAGCATTCTAATGGTTTCTGACTCAGGTCTAACAGCTTGGAGAGAATATTACAGGCAATTGTGTAAATAATACAGGTTTTTTTTTCAGTGTGTCCAAATGTATAATTAAATGGATAATGTTACAGCTCCCCAAACCCACTAAGGCCTGCTGCCTAAATGGAGAGCTTTGGAAATTTCATCCCAATACATGGTTACATGATACATTGCTTTTATGGCCCGCTGGGCAAATGACTAGTGGTTTGGAAAGGGTCTGAATGCATATTTATAGTAGAGAACACAATGATATTCAGAGGGCCAGTAAAATCGTTCTAGTAAATAACATGAATTATACAAAAGCATCTCTTTATGTATCTGAACTTTTCGGATGCAGGATGCGTGTCAGCACAGACACACTTCAGCTCCTTAATGTTTGAAGGTAACTCTGGCTCCAAATTCTATGCAATCAGAGGTCAGGGTTAACCAGATTGGAAGGAGAAACTCTATTTTCTGAAGTCCTTCTGCTACGGTCAATGTCTTCTAGAATTCTCAGGGGATGTAGCTTCCGTCATCAGTAAAACAGGCTCAGTCTTGAACCCAAGCCTGTGTGTCTGTGTGCACCCTTTTGCTCATGTCTCACAGAAACCTACAACAATGAGGACCAATCAGTGAGACTTTCGTTTGAGACTGAAGGTCATATGTGAGAATGGGGCTCTGTGTGTGAACTGTGCTCAGCACAGAATCCAAAGCTTTGATACTAACCCTTCTGTACCAGCTGTGCAACCTCACAGAAGCCCCCTCACCTCTCTGAACCTCAGCTTCTTAATCTACAAACAAAGTATAATTCCATCTTCCCTCCCCACCTCACAGTTTTATTACAATGATCGAATGAGGTGATATACTTGAACACAGATAACTCCTAATGAGCAACGTCAACCCATGGTAAGCAACTTATGAAATAAGAGTATTTTATTCATGACCTCACTTATTCGACACATTTTTTGGACACAATAATAGGTGAAGACTTAACGGACATGGGTTTGAGCAAACTCCAGTAGATGATGGAGGAGAGGGAAGCCTGCAGTCCACGGGGTCTCAAAGAGGCAGACATGACATAGTGACTGAACCACCACCACCACCACCACCATAGGTGAAGGGGTGTACTAGGATGTGGGGATAAAACAACAGCAAAGAGGTAAGTCTCTACCCTCCAGGAGAAGTTTACAGTTTAGTGGAAAAGAAAAATAATTGAACACAATGTAACATGTCTTATGGGCTTCCCTGCTGGCTCAGTGGTAAAGAACCCGCCTGCCAAGCAAGAGTTTGAGGGTTTGATCCCTGGGTCAGGAAGATCCCCTGGAGTAGGAAATGGCAACCCACTCCAGTATTCTTACCTGGAGAATCCCATGGACAGAGGAGCCTGGGGTCACAAGGAGTCGGACATGATTTAGTGACTAAATGATAGCAACAACAAGTGTTATAATTGGGGAACTTTGTAATTTTTTTAAAAAGGCAGTCTTGGGTAGAAATGAAGTATCTATTTCAGTCCTGGGGATGGGAGTGAGGCTGGTATTGGGGATTGGTAAGGAAAGTTTCAAGAAAGATATGACAGATCAATAGGCAGTAGGTTTTTGATGTTAGAAGGGAAAGGAATGGACATAAGAGCTGAGACGTTAGCTGAGCTGAGACGTTAGCATGTGGAAGGTTTGGGCAAAGGAAAGCTGTGGGCTGGTTGCCAGGAGAGAAGCAGATGTGACAAGTAGTGGAAATCTTGGGAGACGTGAGCACGGGGACATCCCCCAGCAGTGCTCCTGGGTCCCCAGGGCCCTTACCACCCTTGAGAACTTTTCTCCAGGACAATTGCAGGCTGCCTTCTCGAAGCCTGGGGGTCTGCAGCTGCCTCTCATCAGCTGGGCAACATGACCCTTCCTGGGTAATGCCCCCTCCACAGGCTCTTCAGAGGTTAGAGAAGGTTCCATTTCAAACACACTTGAAGTGTAACATAAGAAGTACCCCCACCTGGGTAAAGGAGAGCCACAAACACCATGCATTTCCTAGATTAATCCCTAGGTCTTTTTCAAACTGAGAGCACTGCCCATTAGTGGGTCTGGAAATCGAAGTAGAGGGCTTTGATCAGCAGCACTTTAAATAGGATATAGAGCAGACTAGGATAGAATAGGATGAAATAGAATAGAAAAGAATGGGGAAATGGAGCGTTTAGTTGTAGAAGAGGGCATTATATCATGAAATACTTGATTCCAATTGTACACATTTGCATGCATGTGTGCACTTGTAAGGCACAATGTATGTCTTGCTGTGAGTCTTTATCACAAAAATTTAGGAAACGCTGCTTTAGCTGAAAGAGAGTGTGAAGCATGCCCAATCAGTGACTGATGAACACTGTTAGTAGATGCTTTACATCCAAAAAAAAAAAAGTGAAGCTAACAAGCTTTTGTTCTAACAACCAACTAAACTGTGTTTTTTAAGAAGGCAAACACCTAAATGCAGGCATATAATTAAAATTGATATTATACCATAAGAAATGAGGTGTCTTCTCAGGGAATAAACAGAAATTGCCTAAGATCCTTGGCTGTGTGACACAGGAAGCCACAGGAGGCAATGGCAAGTGTATGAACAGGCTCCATATGTATGATGCTTGAGTGTGATTTGGTGTTTATTATTGATCAAACATTTATGTTCTCAAGAATGACTATAACTTCTATTAGTACCTTAGCATTTTTTAAAGTTTCTGAGGCCAAACAAGTATGGGAAATTCTGCCATAGTTATTTTATATTTAGGAAGGACCCAAGTGAATACTGAACCATCTTATTTTTAGATGAGATTTACACCTTGGCCTTGCTAAATAATAACAAAACAGCTATTGGGTGTTGAGAAAATATCATATGCCTGTTGCTTGACTGACATGATCTTATTTTCCACAGGAACTTCATAAGATAGATAATATTTTCTTCAAATTACAGATGGGAGAAGATTAGAGTTTGGGAGATCAAATTATTAAAATAACAAAAAAAGAGGACATTTTTCCGTGTGCACAATTAATAAATGGTGGAACAGGGACCCCCAACCCAGATTTGTGAAATGCCAAGCCTATGATTTGGGGTGGTGGGGCGGGGGTCCCATTCCTCTTTGGCCCATTGCCACAGAGAAGTACACATCTTTCCTGCCTCACCCTGGTCTTTCCCTTTGCCCCATATTCATCGTTCATTACAGGAAAAGGAAATTTACATGAGGAAAGTCTAAAATCCACCAAACCATTGTTTTTTTAACCAAAAGTAGGGTCATATTATCAACAAGGTCGTGTAGCCCTTACTCTCATACACTTCATTCTATTAAAGGCTGCGAATGGACTTCCGTCGTGGTCCGGTAGTTAAGAATCCCCCCGCCAATGCAGGAGACATGGAGTTAATCCCTGGTCCGGGAAGATCCCACATGCTGTGCAGCAGCTAAGCCCACAACTACTGACGCCTGTGTGCTAGAGCCTGTGCCCCACAGCAAGAGAAGCCACCGCGGGGAGGAGCCCACACACCACAGCTAGAGAGTAGTCCCTGCTCGCTGCCGCTAGAGAAAGCCCGCACATGGCAATGGAGACCCAGCTCGCCAAAAATAAACAGATACATAAAATTAAACTTTAAAAGGCCATAGTGAAAGTGAAAGCTGCTCCGTCATGTCCGACTCTTTGCAACCCCATGGTCTATACCGTCCATGGGATTCTCCAGGCCAGAATACTGCAGTCGGTGGCTTTTCCCTTCTGCAAGGGATCTTCCCAACTGAGGGACCGAACCCAGGTCTCCCTCATTGCAGGTGGATTCTTTACCAGCTGAGCCATGAGGGAAGCTCAAGAATACTGGAGTGGGTAGCCTATCCCTTCTCCAGCAGATCTTCCTGACCTGGGAATCAAACTGGGGTCTCCTGCATTGTAGGCAGATTCTTTACCAACTGAGCTATCAGAGAAGCCCCTAAAAAGGCTATAGCTGTTGAAAAAAAAGAATATGAGTATAAGCCATGCCATAGTTCCTCCATGAGGGCTAACTAACAGCACACAGACCCTATTTTTCAGATCTAAGTGTTCCCAAAGCAGATTCTAAAGTTAATTTTAGACAATACAATAGGAAGCCCAGTTTGGGGTTTGTCAGTCACAAACTGTACTGAAAAGCCTTGACTCTTCAGAGTGATGAAACTGCTTTCATCAAGCAGACTGTTGCATTTCTTTTTACCTCTGTGGAACTCTGTATTCTCTACCAGTCAGTGGAAACAATGTCAGACTTTGTTTTTTGGGGGCTCCAAAATCACTGCAGATGGTGACTGCAGCCATGAAATTAAAAGACGCTTACTCCTTGGAAGGAAAGTTATGACCAACCTAGATAGCATATTCAAAAGCAGAGATATTACTTTTCCAACAAAGGTACATCTAGTCAAGGCTATGGTTTTTCCTGTGGTCATGTATGGATGTGAAAGTTGGACTGTGAAGAAAGCTGAGTGCCGAAGAATTGATGCTTTTGAACTGTGGTGTTGGAGAAGACTCTTTAGAGTCCCTTGCACTGCAAGGAGATCCAACCATTCCATCCTAAAGGAGATCAGTCCTGGGTGTTCATTGGAAGGACTGATGCTAAAGCTGAAACTCCAATACATTGGCCACCTCATGCGAAGAGTTGACTCATTGGAAAAGACCCTGATTCTGGGAGGGATTGGGGGCAGGAGGAGAAAGGGATGACAGAGGATGAGATGGCTGGATGGCATCACCGACTCGATGGACATGAGTTTGAGTGAACTCCTGGAGTTGGTGATGGACAGATAGGCCTGGCATGCTGCAATTCATGGGGTCACAAAGAGTCGGACACAACTGAGCGACTGAACTGAATGACCAGTCAGAAACCAGGAATACAGCAGTAAGGATGCCCCAAATATCCAACAAACATCTTCGATGATCATCCTGAGATTTTACAACCTGTCAGTTTTCAGAACACTCCCAACACATGCCCTAGTCATAGTGAACTAGCTTTAAGCCAATGTCTTTGGAGATTCAAAACATTCTAGAGTGGTATGGGGAGGGAGAGAGGGAGGGGGTTCAGGATGGGGAACACATGTATACCTGTGGTGGATTCATTTTGATATTTGGCAAAACTAATACAATTATGTAAAGTTTAAAAATAAAATAAAATTTAAAAAAAAAGAAAAGAAAAATTAACAAAGGATCAAAGTAAAAAAAAACAACAAAAAAAAACATTCTAGAGATAATTTGATCATTTAAAAGAGAACAAAACTACATATAATCACATTGCTTTTCTTAATCTATCTTAAATTACATTGCTTTTCTTTAATATATCTTTCTGAAAAAATATATGTCCACAGGTTACAACCAAGTGGGAACAGAGCATATAACACAATCTGCTTATACTACAGACACAGAAACTGAGGTTATAAGTGGGATACGACTGGAAAAGCGTCACCAGGTTTTAACATTTCAGTTCTTGGGTCTCTTTACCTTCGTCCCTATAGTGTATTTGGCTTTGCTGTAGACTAGTTTGAAAACAACTCACTTCTTGCAAAATCCAGCTTACGCCTCAGAGAAACAGGGTAGGTGGCTGGGTAAAATAAGAATACAATGTGAACCTTTAGTCCAACAAGTTACATCATTCAAAGACTTCCTGAAGACATGAAGACTGGAGATAGTAAAATGTCCTACCAAAAAAAAAACCACAAATGTTCTGAGAGAATTTGTATATCTTTAGTACATTTTGAAAGAAGCCCCCAAGCAAAAGCAGAATAGGAACAAAAGGAGGCTGAAGCAAGGATGAAATAAAATGCTATTTAAATGAACAGGACTTGATTCTAATTAAACCCCTACAAGATGGCCCAATTCAAATTCTCCCAGAGCAGTCTGTAGCCTTCTGCATAGCAGGTTCCTCCAGGGAGGCCAAGGGTGTTATTTATGGGTCCTCTATGCTCCCATATTACTGAGAACAGGGGATTTAAAAAAAAAAAAAAAAAGAAAGAAAGGGGAAAGATAGCATGGAGGGAGCATTGCTATATTTCCTAAATATTTTGATACAGTAAGTCTGCTACATAAGAATGAGTGCCCTTCTGAGCACTCATTAGTCCAATTCACACGTAAGTCCAACAAAGTTAGCGTAGGTACCCAATTAACACCCTCAACTATCAATTGCCACTTTTATGCCTGCTTCCAAACATCCTAGGCTTGAAATAAAGACACTGTCCTACCATGCTCTATACAATACTGTACTTCTAAGTACACAAAAGCATAACCACTCCTAGAGGACGAACACCCATAACAATGTAGGCCAGACATGTGAACAAACTTACATGATTGGACATGCAATTGTACAGTTTCACATCTTTGAAAGTTTGAGCTTAAAGCTTCATATGTAGGAGACTTGCTATAATCCAAATTACTATCTCACTCTTCAGTGTATATGTAGGAGATAAACTCCCTAAAACATGAGATGTTAAAATCCACAATCTGTTCATAATACCATGGGTACCATAATTTTGCAACAACTTCAAATAAAACCTACACCCACTGGCTTGTGTTCTCCTAATGTGATGTTCAAAGGTCTGTCTTCCCACGCTTTTTTCCTCAGCTGCCTTTGAGAGCCTGTACATGCATGTTCCTGACATCCTCCTCCTTCTGAAACACCCAAAAGCCCTTGAACCCAACTAGTCCAGTCTTCTCATTTTACTGATTAGCAAACAGTCCCAGAAAACCACAGGTCAGATAACACATAACCAGGAGCAGAGCTGGGAAGAGAGAAAAGATTCTGCTTTTCTGTGTTCTCTGCAACTTACTAGTCAACTGCTTAATCAGACTTCTTCTTGATATGGAGTTAAGAGTTGGCTCTGAACTGATCCTTTATTTCTAGTGATTCCTAGTGTTTTGATAGTTTCATATCACTCCAAAAATAGGAACATAATTCTAGATGTGGTTGCCATAGTTCATATCGTGATCAAATTCAGAGGAGAATATTTAAATAGAGGAAGCCTCTGGATGATGGAAACAATTGGCCAGCCATTTATACAAAGAAAAAAAAAAAAAGCATCAGTGTGCTTCACTGATGGAGACCTGTGTTTGTTGGAATAAAGTTTGGAGTGATGCTGGCTAACTGACCATGGGGAGGAAAGTTACCATGACAACTGGCAACAATCACTAGGGTCTTCAGATAAGAAGCTGAATTCTATTCCTTCTCCTGCTTCTCTCCCCCCCTCTTCCTCTTCCTCTTCCTTTTCAAGAGATTCATTTCAGCTTAAGCATGGTTGGGCCTGAGTTACAGAATGGTGAGTCCTGATTCAGAAAGTTGGGGAAGCAATTGAAAAGTGAATAAATGTTTTTACAACTTGGTAAGTGATCGGTTTTATCTTTCTATTTGGAATTTCTGAATGGTCTAGCTCAGTCTGCTGGTCTGTGTCTTTTCTCCTCAGGCCTTGCTTAAACAAAAGAAAACCACAAATAACATTGAGTTCTGTGCTCCTGAATGAAGTACACTCACTTCATCCCCCACCTTCCATTAAATGCCCTATAACTACTCATCTGTGCAATCGTAGCAGGTATCTTGCAGGCCAAAAATACCCTAATATTTCAGGTGTTCAAGAATGGAGAGACCAAACCAGAAAAAAATGCAAGGGAGACCCTGGCACCTCCCTGTGGCTGAAGAAGTCTGTTAACAGGAGGTTCCACCTGGCAGGGGGTGATGGCTGCTTACCTAGCAGGTGCAAGATCACAGACATACACACACACTTGCAGAAGCTCTACATATTCCATCTGGCCTGGGTTCCCCCATTCCTGTTATTTCTGTTAATGATCAGATACCCGCCCTCTGACTACACTCTGAGAAGTTACAGGATGGGGACCAAGCAACGCATCAGGCTCAGGTCTTTTGTTTCAAGAGCTTTTCATTGCACACATGCACGCTGGTGTTACCATCAAAGGACTATGGTCTTGTCACCATCAGAAGGTGCACTGAGGCTTGCATTATTGAACAAGATAGCATCAAGTGTTTTTTTTTTTTTGGTGTCTTTGTTTTAGGTACATCTCTTATTAGATAGACTTTATCCCCAAAGAATCATAAACTCTAGAGATAAGAGGCAGGTGTTCACTAACGAGCTGCATAGAATAACTAGAACAATACAACTTTATGACAAATTACAAATAAACACATTCAAAGCCTCAAACCATGTGAGAAAATATGACTTTCAACATGAAGTAATTAGAGTGCTTTACTTAAAGGATGGAATTCACTGAACTGAAAACTGGCCATTAACTAGGTAGTTAAACAAGAATGGTTTTTTTCTCTTATTTTTTAATATTTGGTCCTAATCTTTTTGCCTCCTCCCCAAATAAACAAACAAAAAAATCTTATTCTGACCCTTGGGCAAATGAACCAGTCCAGAAAGCCAAGTTTTATATTTCTTTTAATAACTGTAGCTTTCAATTTCAAACTGTTTTGTCCCTAATGGACATAATTCTTAAGACACACACACACACATACATACACCCACACACATCCCTTTTTGCTGAACAAGGAGACACAATTTAACTTGCCTGAATACCATCTGGTTTTGACTAATGAGTAAACTGGTTATAAAATATTGGTTTGCTGTTGAAACAAGATCTCAGGCTATTGTTTACTGTGTGTGGTACATGGATGCTTCAGGTATAGTATCTATAATCTTTACAGTAATGCTGTTAGGTATCTCATTATTCCCATTTTCTGCTGAGTAAACAAGCTCAAGCTCAAAGAGATAGGTTGGGGAGCATTGCAAAACTTTTTGGTGATGGAGCCAGAATCTGGCTACCAAGTTTGGTTCTTTCTATCACTACAAGAAAAGGAAGTGAAGAGAAGGGAGGAGGTAAGATTAAGCAGCATCAGAGGCTCAGGTGGGCTGCTCTCTGCACTACTGTTTCTGAGGTTCAGGGTTTGTATAGCGTGACGATCTGAATGTGTCAGTGGCTCTGAAACCCTTGTCCTCAGGACATTCGATATGAGTTCTATTTTTCTTTTATCCTCCACTTTTCTCAAAGCCTGTTCCCTTTCATGGCTTGCTAAATCTCCTTGTACATTTGCTCAGTGAAGTGAAACTCACTCAGTCGTGTCCACCTGTTTGCAAACCCTTGGACTATACAGTCCATGGAATTCTCCCGGCCAGAATACTAGAGTGGGTAGCCTTTCCCTTCCCCAGAGGATCTTCCCAACCCAGGGATCAAACCCAGGTCTCCGCATTGCAGGTGGATTCTTTACCAGCTGAGCCACAAAGGAAGCCCAACATTTGCTCAAAATTAAGTCAAAAGCAGCCTCGTCTTTTACATCTGCTCCATGCAATCTGAGCAGGAATCTCTGCACTAGAGCATTGCAGGGCACAAATGGCTCAAAACCACGTACAAGTCACTAACCTAATCGTTTCACTTGTGAAAATTTGCTTTAAGAAGCTAAAGAGGAGCACCAGTCACCATTTTACAGTATTTTATGATAGTGATGTGGAAAAGGAATATCATGATTTATGTAAATTGACTATGTAATGTTGATTTAAGTTGTCAAACAAAAATATATTGTGTAATATGTCCAAGGTCAAATCATACCATTGCCTTCCTCGGAACATGCCAAGAGGTTTTCTGAGATTTTTAGAAATTATAAACCTTCACTGCAAGAAATTCTATCTAAACTGAATCATTGATTTCCTTACATTTTTTTTTTTTTTTTTTTGCTTTCCTTCTCCTCTTCCTTCCTCTAAGACCAATTTGCTAACAGGAAATAGTGTTTTAGGGACAACAACAAATCTATCACAATAACTATCATCATATATAATTTCATCTAATATCCTGCATCCCTTTTCCCAACTCCAAAAATAAAACAGAAATAAAGATGACACTTCATAAGTGTTCTAAAATTAGACAGTGATGATGATTGCATAATTTGAATATATTAAATATACTAAAATAAGCGTTGAATTGTGCACTTTCAGTAGGAAGATTGCATGATATGTGAATTACATCTCAATAAAGTCATTATCAAAACAAACAAATTTTTTAAAAATTCCTTTAATCTGGTAGCCCCATATCTATGTCAATATAGGTATTAAGTCTTTGGAATAAAGGACACCAAAACTGAGGAGTTCCAAAGAAAATGGGAGGGAAGTGAAGGGGATAAAAAAAAAAGAACTTAACAAGGAAAAATGAGGAGAGAGAACTGAAAATGAGCAGAGCAACTTGATGGGTGATAACAAAAGTTTAAAGATTTTCCCAATCCCAAATTTAAGGAAACCCCGTATCCTCAACCTTGACTCTCCCTTCACTAACATTTACAGGAGGAGCTTAGGGCTCCTCTGTTGACTGAAAAATCCCCATTAATTGTAGCCCATACTGTTCACAGCAGAATTTTGGAAATTAATTAATCTAACCATAGCATTCTGCACTCTTTTATCTACACCCCTAAGAGATCCTCAAGATTAACTCTTCCTTTAGTATATCCCATTGTTCTCAGCTTCTAAAAGACATTTAAAGTACCAGGCTTCCCTCACGAGCTGATGCTTATCCCTAAACTAAATTTTGAATTGGATGAAAACTTCGTTTGCATTTCTCCCTGAGATGGTACAGACAAACCTGAATGAAATTTTTGGCCAACCCAGTATTTCTCTTCATCTGATGTCATATGTGTTGCCAAAGTAAACACCTCAGGCTCCCCCATCTGCCAGTAAAACCAGATACTCCAATGCTTTAGATAAATTCTGCAATGTTTTTCCTTCTTGTTTAATTTCTGAAAGTCACGGACAGAGGCTTATTTCTCCAGCTATTTTTCAAAGGAAAGAGAGGCAACACCTTCAGGAAGGCAGCAGAATGTATTAAGTAAACAACTTCAGAAAAATTCAGAGAAATGACCTTCTGGAGAACTTCTGTCCCTTAGGAACTCAAGGGGTGATGTAAGCCATGTGTGCAGTCTTAGCTGCAGTGCAAGAAATAGGGTGGCTCCAGTGAATTAATGAGCTGCAGAGTCTTATCATGATTCTTTTAAAAGTCTTATATCATGATGTCTAGAAAAGCTTATACACTGGCACCACCCTAGCTATGAACTCTACACTGAGGTCTTTAGTTAAGTTGTTGTCTAATAAGTCCTGCTTCCCAGTGAGTATCAGTAGCCTGTCCTCTTCCTCTCTCCCTCCACCCCCATCCATCTCATATTTAACACCATCTCACAGGCTAGTAAAATAATGCTTAAAATTCTCCAAGCAAGGCTTCAGCAATACGTGAACCATTAACTTCAGATGTTCAAGCTGGTTTTGGAAAAGGCAGAAGAACCAGAGATCAAATTGCCAACATCCACTGGATCATCAAAAAAGCAAGAGAGTTCCAGAAAAACATCTATTTCTGCTTTATTGACTATGCCAAAGCCTTTGACTGCGTGGATCACAACAAACTGTGGAAAATTCTTAAAGAGATAGGAACACCTCACCTGCCTTCTGAGAAATCTGTAGGCAGGTCAAGAAGCAACAGTTAGAACTGAACATGGTACACAGACTGGTTCCAAATAGGAAAAGGAGTACGTCAAGGCTGTATATTGTCACCCTGCTTATTTAACTTATATGCAGAGTACATCATGTGAAATGCTGGGCTGGATGAAGTACAAGCTGGAATCAAGATTGCTGGGAGAAATATCAATAACCTCAGATATGCAGATGACACCACCCTTATGGCAGAAAGTGAAAAGGAACTAAAGAGTCTCTTGATGAAAGTGAAAGAAGAGAGTGAAAAAGTTGGCTTAAAGCTCAATATTAAGAAAACTAAGATCGTGGCATTTGATCTCATCACTTCATGGCAAATAGATGGGGAAACAATGGAAACTGTGAGAGACTTTATTTTCTTGGGCTCCAAAATCACAGCAAATGGTGACTGCAGCCATGAAATTAAAAGACACTTGCTCCTTGGAAGAAAAGCTATGACTAACCTGCTGCTGCTACTGCTAAGTCACTTCAGTCGTGTCCGACTCTGTGCGACCCCATAGATGGCAGCCCACCAGGTTCCCCCCACCCCAGGATTCTCCAGGCAAGAACACTGGAATGGGTTGCCATTTTCCTTCTCCAATGACTAATCTAGGCAGCATATTAAAAAACAGAGACATTACTTTGTCAACAAAGGTCCATCTAGTCAAAGCTATGGCTTTTCCAGTAGTCATGTATGGATGTGAGATTGGATTATAAAGAAAGCTGAGCACCGAAGAATTGATGCTTTTGAACTGTGGTGTTTGAGAAGCCTTCTGAGAGTCCCTTGGACTGCAAGGAGATCCAACCAGTCCATCATAAAGGAGATCAGCCCTGAATATTCATTGGAAGGACTGATGCTGAAACAAACTCCAATCCTTTGGTCATTTGATGTGAAGAACTGACTCACTGGAAAAGACCCTGATGCTGGGAGGGATTGGGGGCAAGAGGAGAAGGGGACAACAGAGGATGAGATTGTTGGATGGCATCAGCAATTCGATGGACATGAGTTTGAGTAAGCTCCGGGAGTTGGTGACGGACAGGGAGGCCTGTCATGCTGCGGTCCATGAGGTTGCAAAGAGTCGGACGTGACTGCGTGACTGAACTGAACTGAAACATCAGATCCTCCCTCTAAATAGAGAGAAGTGGCAGAAGAACAATGACAGGAACATGTGCATTATTTATTTGGAAATCAGAAGTTTTCTGGAAGTCAACTTCTCCTGATACCTCCTGCTAGACTGCTTCATGTGGAATGTAACTGCAAGTGTCACTAGGAACACTGAGAAGTCAGGGTCTTCATGACTGGCTTAGTCTTAGGCCAGTGATGATCCATGGTATGGCTTGGAGCAATTTCTATTCCATACAAAACCACACTTTTGTTAGCAAGAAAAGAGGTCACAGATGATCAGCTAAGAGTGTCTGCCACAGGATGTGGCAGCAACACAGAATATTTTGAAACCAGACCAAGGACAAATATTTCTAATTTCAGACTAACTGATGGGAATGAATGTCAAAGCAACCTCTCCTTAGGTCTTCGCATTGGGAACCCAAAACATACATAATCCTGTAGCCATTCCTCTCTCAGCAGTTAGGGCTCTTCCTCCCTCCTTGTGGCTCAGCTCGTAAAGAATCTGCTTGCAATGTGGGAGACCTGGTTTTGATCCCTAAGTTGGGAAGATCCCCTGAAGAAGGGAAAGGCTACCCACTCCAGTTTTCTGGCCTACATTCCATGGACAAGTCCATGGGGTCGCAAAGAGTCAGACACGACTGAGCGACTTTCACTTCCCCTCCTCTTCCACTCTAGTTCCATTTCCAGGTTCTTTTCTATCATTCTCTTCCTTCTCCCAAATGTCATTTAGCCTCATGAGCAAAGGTTGGAAGATTATCTCTTCCTCAAAATACAGCTTAAATTCCTTATAAACGCCCCTCAACCTGCCTAGTGAAAAGAATCTTACTTCCTATCATGCCCCACCTCAGCCCTGGGAACATGATCTGCAGATCTCACATTGCATTCTGATGCATACTGGTCCTCACATATTATCCAGAGGTTCTCTGGAAGCTAGAAATTCCCATGTCATTGAAGATTTCTCAAGGAGAGAAAGAAATGACAACCCACTTCAGTATTCTTGCCTGGAGAATCCCATGGACAGAGGAGTCTGCTGGGCTACAGTCCATAGGGTCGCAGAGTTGGACATGACTGAAGTGACTTAGCATGCAAGCAGCCTTTTAGGTAGGATAATATTGAGGAAATTCAAATATGAGGTGGAGATTTGGAGTAGATGAGCCTTGAGGCCCCTTGCAGCAGTCACTGAGTGAACATTTAGGACCAGATCCTAGGCCTCATGGTTACCTATATCAGATCAGATCAGATCAGTCGCTCAGTCGTGTCCGACTCTTTGCGACCCCATGAATTGCAGCACGCCAGGCTTCCCTGTCCATCACCAACTCCCGAAGTTCACTCAGACTCACGTCCATCGACTCAGTGATGCCATCCAGCCATCTCATCCTCTGTCGTCCCCTTCTCATCCTGCCCCCAATCCCTCCCAGCATCAGAGTCTTTTCCAATGAGTCAACTCTTCCCATGAGGTGGCCAAAGTACTGGAGTTTCAGCTGCAGCATCATTCCCTCCAAAGAAATCCCAGGGCTGATCTCCTTCAGAATGGACTGGTTGGATCTCCTTGCAGTCCAAGGGACTCTCAAGAGTCTCCTCCAACACCACAGTTCAAAAGCATCAATTCTTCGATGCTCAGCCTTCTTCACAGTCCAACTCTCACATCCATACATGACCACAGGAAAAACCATAGCCTTGACTAGATGAACCTTTGTTGGCAAAGTAATATCTCTGCTTTTGAATACGCTATCTAGGTTGGTCATAACTTTCCTTCCAAGGAGTAAGCATCTTTTAATTTCATGGCTGCAGTTACCATCTGTAGTGATTTTGGAGCCCAGAAAAATAAAGTCTGACACTGTTTCCACTGTTTCCCCATCTATTTCCCATGAAGTGGTGGGACCAGATGCCATGATCTTAGTTTTCTGAATGTTGAGCTTTAAGCCAACTTTTTCAGTCTCCACTTTCACTTTCATCAAGAGGCTTTTGAATTCCTCTTCACTTTCTGCCATAAGGGTGGTGTCATCTGCATATCTGAGGTTATTGATATTTCTCCCGGCAATCTTGATTCCAGTTTGTGTTTCTTCCAGTCCAGCGTTTCTCATGATGTACTCTGCATATAAGTTAAATAAACAGGGTGACAACATACAGCCTTGACGAACTCCTTTTCCTATTTGGAACCAGTCTGTTGTTCCATGTCCAGTTCTAACTGTTGCTTCCTGACCTGCATACAAATTTCTCAAGAGGCAGATCAGGTGGTCTGGTATTCCCATCTCTTTCAGAATCTGCATGTAAACCTCACACAATCCTAAGAATCACATTTCTTTTCAAGGTCAGAAAGTAAATAAGGGGTGGAGATGGAAGCCAAACCTAGATTTCTTTGACTCCAGATTTATTTCCATGTTATATGAGAAAAATAGAGAAGAAAAGAAACAAAATGAGTGGTTTCCACTCCACCATTCTAATCCTTACAGCAAGAAAAAGCTGAACCATCTAAAAACCTATGATTTTTCTTGGACCCATCAGAGGATGCAGGTCATAGGGCAAACTGCCACCCTCAGAATCTGGACAGACATACAAATCTAGAGTCACAGACAACATCGCCTCACTTGGTGCAGAAACTCTTACAACTATAAACGGGTAGGAACATTTCAATGGTAGTTCTGATGAATCACTGGAGTCTGAGTGTGGACTATTTCAATAGTGAGAAATTTCTGGGGACCACAGTCTTAGAAAGGTCCTTGTTTCCAAGGGCTTTATCTCTAGGAAACACACCAGGTTCACTCTCAGGTGAAGAATCAAGAAGGACTCCACCTGAGTCTCTGGCAGAATGAAGAGGAAACATTGTGAAATATGCTCAGAACTTTCTCCATAACAGAAACCTACTCTCCCAGGGAAAAGATGTGACTCTCCTGGAGAAAGTCATTTCTCTGCCTCCAGCCTCCTCTAGACCTCCTGCCTCACCTAAGGATGGGGAGAAGGAAGATAAGGTCACAGCCTGAAGGGACAGGCTCTCTACAAGACTGATCTTTAATCATAAGGTTGTACCAAGCTGGCCAAAAAGTCCCTTTGGGTTTTTCTGCAACATCTTGGTAAAAACCCTGAATGAACTTTTTGGCCAACCCAATATAGCACTCTGCTTCCCACACCTCACCCCCATAACAACAGGGCTCCTGCATAATGCAAATGACAGCTGAAAGAGCTATAAGAATCAGATTCTATCAGATGACGAGTTCTGAGGGAAGCTCAAAGACGAGAGAGGCGACAAAACAAGGGCTTCCTTTAGGAACTGGAAGTCTCTAACACCTGCAGCTGCATCACAACACAGCTCAGCTCCTCACCAGACTAACACAAAACTTCACACTCAAGACCTATTGCCCAAAACATTAAGTCTGGTTTGCAACAAAAAAAATTGCAAAGGCATAATAAAATTCAAGAAAAGAAATCACTAATGACTTGTGATGCCTTTAATATAGATATACCTGGTGTGACCTGCCAGTTTTCAAAATTCAAAAACAAGGTCACAGAGGGCTTGTCAGTCCATCTATTTAAGTCAGCAACCTCTAAAAGTTTTCACTATTTTCTCAATCAGAAAATAAAAATCACCTTTCAAAAGAAACAGTTACAAATTATTTATATACATATATATATATAATTTTTCCAGTGAGTCAAATTCATCATAAATCTTACAGAAATTAACATTAAAATGGATGAAATAAAAAGTAATCCTAAATTCCGGTTCTCAAGCTTGTCCAAAACACCTGATGGGTCATGTACAATTTGAACATGTACACCTTGTTTTGGAACCCATTGGCAGAATTCTAAGACTTTCATTACCTGATAGCTACACTCATGTGTAATTTCTCTTTTTCAAATGAGTCTATGGCTTGCTTCTCAATAAGAGAATGTGGTAAAGGAGATGGAATTTTGGGGAGTTAATTAAGTCTCTAATCTCTGGACTTCAAGTTAATCAAAGAGAAGACTATCTTGAGTAATCCTACCAAGGATATCAGGTGAGCTCTTTAGAAGAAGGACCAGGTCTTCCCTGGAAGAACAAACTCAAAGCAGGAAAAACCCTCTCCTGCTGACCTTGAAGAAGCAAGGTTGTGAACTGCCTGTGCAGAGGGATGGTGTCTAGTCTAAGAGTTGAGAACCTCACTCCTACAACCACAAGGAATGGAAATCTGTCAATAACCTGTATGAGCTTGGAAGAGGACCCCAAGGTTCGGATGAGAATGCAGCCCAGCCAACACCTTCACTGCAGCCTTGTGAGAAGCTGCACAGAGGACCAGGTTAAGTGATGCCTGGACCCCTGATCACAGAAACTATGGGTAATAAATGGTTGTTCTTTTAAGCCTACAGGTTTGCAGTAATTTGTTGCACAGCATGCATGTATAGAAAAGTAATACAACTGGCCTTGGCAAATTTGTTGGCTCTGAAAGTTCACAATTTTCAGAGGGAAGGACTCTTGGGTTGGGATATGCCAGCCTTGCATTCTTTTGGTGCATATTAAATGGAATGTTCCCCTCTTTTAAGATTTTCTATGGCTGGGTTTCCCAAGTCTTACATCTCAGTCACAGGGATCAAACAGTGACATCATGTTTACTCATTTTACCTCTCAGAAGCCCTATAAGTTCAATAAAACTTCTCAGACTTAAAGGTTCTCAGTTACAACTCCTGAGATGAATGGTCATTAAGATTTTTTGAACAGGTGTTGCAGTGGGAGTGGGTAAGGCACCGACAACCTCTTAGAGTTCCCACATCAGGAACAAAATATCTGCCACTCATGGGAACACAAACCTCTCTCACTTACCACTTGTCCCCCCATGTTCATATTTGCCAACCTCATGCCCTGAAACACACACACACACGCAATTCCTCCATCCCAAAACACACATATGGGCACACATAAACATCCATATACACACTGCTTTCCTCCTGTTCTCCACAACACACACACACACTGCTGCTTCAGAGACTCAGATGAGAATCAAGTGAAGAGATTAAATGTCAATGGGGCTTCATTCTTCATATTTGACTATTCATCATGAAAGGAATTACTGGTAAATGTTTGGATGTGAAAGCACTATTGTATTTGACTCTGGGATGTGCTGTGTTCTGGGTTTATCTGGACAGGCAGGGACGCCTGCTGGAGTCCATCCTCTGTAGCCCATCCTCTGCAGCCCAGAGCGTCACTGAGATTCTTGATCGAAGTCCCTCCAAATTCAGAGGACCTGAGGTTGCATTTTAGTTTCTCTCTCACTAACTACATGAATTCTAAAAAGTAATTCATTTCCCTGATGCTCTTCCAAAATGAAGATGCTAAAACCTACCTCGCAGGATTGCTGTGAAGATTAAGTGATATAAAATGAAAGTACTTCCATAACATGTGACAGACTCCAAAACCACATGCCTGCTTGTTACATCAGCTAGCCTGTTTTACACTTGTATTTTAGGATTAGGATTTTTCATTTCAAGCAGAAATAGGAACATAAATATAGAGAACAAATGTACAGATGCCAAGGGCAAAGTTAATGACTAACTGATCTGAGAGTTCAAAATGCCTCTTGCTTCATGGTAGGAGAACTCTATGATGTCACTTCAAAGCATAAACAGACTTAGCGATGGAGCACAGAGCACCACTTTACAACCCATTAGTATGGTTATTTTGGCTTCCCTGGTAGACCAGGTGGTAAAGAATCCACCTGCAATGTGGAAGACTGGGTTTGATCCCTGGATTGGGAAGGCCCCCTGGAGGAGGGCATGACAACCCACTCCAGCGTTCTTACCTGGAGAACCCCCATGGACAGAGTAGCCTGGAGGGCTATGGTGCATGGGGTCACAAAGAGTTGGACACAACTGAGCAAACTTAGCATGTACTTCAAAGCACCCTGTGGCATCCATACATTTGCTCTCTATGTCTGTGTGTCTATTTTGTTTTGCAAATAAGATTGTCTACATGGATACCAAGGGGAAAGGGTGGTGGGGTGGCAGGAACTGGGAGATTGGGATTGACATAATATACACTATTGACGCTACGTATAAAACAGATAAACAGTGAGAACATGCAACATAGCACAGGGAACTCTACTTCCTGCACTGAGGTGACCTGAATGGGCAGGAAGTCCAACAGGGAGGGGATACATGTCTAGCAGATTCATTTTGCTGTTCAGTAGGAACTAACACAACATTGTAAAGCAACTCTATTCCAACAAAAATTAACTTAAAAAAAGAACTTTGCATTTAATGCATGCATGCATGCTAAGTCACTTCAATCATGTCTGACTCTTTGTAACCCTATAGACTATAGCTCACCAGGCTTCTCTGTCCATAGGATTCTCCAAGCAAGAATACTAGAGGGGTTGCCATGCCCTCCTCCAGGGGATCTTTTTGACCCAGGGATCAAACCCTCATCTCTTATATCTCCTGCATTGGCAGGTGGGTTCTTTACTACTAGTGCCATCTGGGATGCCCTTGCATTTCATACCTTACCTTATAACACAGTTGCCTGCTTCATTTCTGTTCCCTCTTAGAGTATTTATTTACTCTATATAATGAGGGAAATTTCAAAGCACCAAATCATGCCTAAATTCCCAATACTTTGAAGTAACACTGTGCAGTCTCTTCCTCTTTATGTTTCAGTATTGGAGATAATCTTTGACAGCTCTAAAATGAACAGAGCTATCAGACATAGCATTATAACTGGCGAAAAAGAGGAAAAGATTTCCAGGGATCTATTCTGCACTCTTTCTTGTTAAATTATTAAACTGAGTAACAACTCCATAAAGACCTATTAATGTCATTTATTTAAAGCATACCCTAGCAGTCAACCTTGTCCCTTTATATCAAATAGGTATAAATAATAAACAGTGTTTGCTGAGAGCTTTAAATTTCACAAAATGTTACAAACTTATCAAAAACTCTATATGAGTAAAGAACCCAACTTGTGGCACACTTACTGTAAGTCAGTCACTGGTCTAGGCACCTTTTTTTTACATTTTCTCATCAAATCCTTGTATCAGCCTTATGAAGGAAGTGTCTATTATTACAAGCTGATAGTGAGTAAATTAAGGCAAGGCAGTTGTCTATGTCCCCATGGATTTTACAGATATTAAGCTGTTGGTCCCAAACTTAAATTCAAGACTTGTTATTTTAAACTCCTGACTCTGTTTTGCTGGAGGAAAAGGGTTGATTTCCTTGATGGCCTTAGGGGGGCCATATTTTGTAAGCTAGGAGAGGAGGACAAAACTTTGTAGGAAACACAATTTATAAGCCCCTATTAACATTTCTGGTTTTGTCTTGGCATTGATGCCTCTTGAGAGGCAAGATTTCACCTTCATTGGATCTCCTACAACACACAAACAGGATCTAAATATTATAATTTTTAAATGAATTCTCATGGAATTTTCTAAAACAAAAGTTTACTGAGATATAACATGCATGCATGCTGCTGCTGCTGCTAAGTCACTTCAGTTATGTCCGACTCTGTGCGACTCCATAGATGACAGCCCACCAAGCTTCCCCGTCCCTGGGATTCTCCAGGCAAGAACACTGGAGTGGGTTGCCATTTCCTTCTCCAATGCATGAAAGTGAAAAGTGAAAGTGAAGTCGCTCAGTCGTGTCCAACTCTGAGCAACCCCATGGACTGCAGCCTACCAGGCTCTTCCGTCCATGGGATTTTCCAGGCAAGAGTACTGGAGTGGGGTGCCATCGCCTTCTCCGATAACATGCATACACACACACAAATGCACAAAAACCTATGGAACCGTAAGATTAATCCATCTCAAACTATTATGAAGTTTTCCTTGTCTGGATGGAGAATGAAAGATGATTGTCCATCTCTTATAAGTCAAACCATTTCTCCTGCCTTAATGTAGTAAACATTAAACATTAAACATGTTAAAGTGTCTGCCTGCAATGCAGGAGACCTAAGTTCTATCCCTGGGTCTGGAAGATCCACTGGAGAAGGAAATGGCAACCCACTCCAGTATTCTTGCCTGGAGAATCCCATGGACGGAGGAGCCTGTGGGCTACAGTCCACAGGGTCGCAAAGAGTTGGACACGACTGAGCGACTTCACTTTCTAATGTAGTATAATGACCAATATTTCTTGTATGTGAAAGGGGAAAAATAGAAGGTATTTTAATTACATGAGGAACCAGCTCCTTCAGAAAAGACAGTGGTGACATGCTTTAAGGAATGTCTCTTGACAGTTTCTGAGACACCTCTCAATGCATGTTCATATTTGCCAATCTGGCAAAAAAAAAAAAAAAAAAATGAGAACAGATTGATGCTTTTCTAGACGAAAATGGAATAGCTGCTCATACATGGTCATATCTGTCACTAAGAAGCATTTAGTATATACTTATGCATCCCAGTACTGACCTGGTCAGTGGACCTACCAAGCTGGTTGAGACCAGTGAGGGCTCCTTGGATCCAGAGAAGGAGAGAGCTCTCACTAACTACAAAGTATAAAAGAGCTTAATGATAAGAATGTGGAAGCGGAGAAAATGGGGAAACTTTTGCATAAAAATTCACATTTGGGTCTTGAAGGTTGAAAAGAATTTCAAGCTAAGGGAGAGGATATTCTAAATCTAGGAGCAGGAAGAGCAAAAGCTCAGAGTCCCAAATAACACTTCTTGTGTTTAAGGCTATAGGACACAGAATGAAAATAGTCTTTATGCCACCTCTGACAGATACTGGTTGCCAGGAAAGATTTTTAGATTCCATTCAGATTCAAAAGGAAAGACTTCTATGATCGACTAGTACTGCTTACACAATACCAAGGGAAAGGCTCACCTCACGTCTTGCTTTCCCCATCCCTACCTGAAAGAGAAGAATATTAGAAGACATCCTCCTGGGATTTCCCTGGGGGTCCAGTGGTTGAGAATCCACCATGCAGTACAGGGGGCTCAGGTTCAGTCCCTGATCTGGAAACAAACGTCGCCATGCCGTGGAGCAACTGGGCCCATGCACAACTGGGCCCATGCATTACTGAAGCCTGTGTGCTCGGGAACCCACGCACCCCAACTAGAGAGTTCATGAACCTCAACAAAAGGTCCTGAATGCCACAACTAAGATCTTACACAGCCAAATAAATAATACATAAATAAATATTTTTTAAAAAGAAAATGTCCCCCAACCTTTGTGGTACAAGAGAAATACCAAGGAGAATGGAATGTGAGAAGGGCCTTGAGATAAAGAAGAATTTAGGTGTATGCAACTTCCTTTCTTGGTCCTCTTGAGTCACTGCTTCCTATTTGGCCAGGAAAAGTAATTCTGAATTGACGCGGGTGGTCCAGTCTAATGTCCTCTGAACTGAGGGACAAAAATCCATGCTTGGTCTCTCCTAACACTCTGAAAAATCTCTAGGCTTTCAGCTTCTTTTCAAAAAGCACTTTCAATCTGAAAGAAGCCTCTTTTGGTGGCACATATAATGCAGGCTAATAGTTTAGATTCCAGCATAAGAAAGAGGTGTCCTTTCCTAAGTCTACTGAGTTTATTATAAATTTTAACTAAAACAGATTGCAGCCATTCACTGCTTTCTGACTCCACCTTTAGCAGCTGGAAACCTATTTCATTTTGTGGTGAAAATGTCCCACTTACCAATTTATTAGTTCTCGCTTTATAATTCAACCAATTTTTTTTAATTTATTACTTATTACTGAGTATTTGCTGAAGCCAAGCACCATGCTTTGTACTGAGACTAGCTACAAATTTGGGGAAGACATTGTGCCTGGCTTCTAATGAAAGCTGTCACGAAATGAAGAATCCAGAAAAATGAATAATGGCCCTGAGTTGATGCCAGGGAAGAAAGTTGTATTGGGCACCATGAGGACACAAGGAAATTCTAATTCTACCAGGAATGTTTGAGAAGAGAGGCAACAGTTCATATATGACTTACAAAGTGATGAGAGACATGAGCTGTTATGAGAGACAAGTAAATAGCTCATGTTGATGAGAACGGGAGGACAAGGAGAACTGGTCAGTGAGAAGGAAGTGAACTGGTGTGGGCTCCCCAGGGAGTGCTTGTGGTAAAGAATCCGCCTGCCATTGCAGGAGACATAAGAGATGCAGGTTCAATCACTGGGTCAGGAAGATCCCCTGGAGGAGGGCATGGCAACCCACTCCAGTATTCTTGCCTGGAGAATCCCATAGACAGAGGTGCCTGGCAGACGACAGTCCATAGGGTTGCAAAGAGTTGGTCATGACTGAGCACAGCACAGCACATAGAATGGGAACATGAACCAGCTGTGCATGCCATGGAATTCAAATTAAGGCAGAAGCCAAGGATGTGAAGGTAGATGGTGCTGGAGGTGATGGCACTGTCTGCCAGCTGTACATCTTACTGTCTTTTCTCAGAATTGACAAGCTGATGAATTCCTGTATCCATGTCCTCATTGTTCACTGCCCCCAGTTTCACTAACCCACCAGTAATTTCAAATGCTCCCTGTTACCTGCAGGATAAAGTATTTTTAAAGTTCTTTAAAATGGCAAACGGAGTCCTTCATTAACTGGTGCCCAAGCTTCCCTGGCTGCATCTTCTACCACTTGCTCATTTTTTCAATCATACATTCAAAAAAAGATTTAGTCGGTAGCATCTACATTCCCAGGTGGCGCTGGTGGTAAAGAATATGCCTGCCAATCCAGAAGATACATGAGTATGACCCCTGGGTCAGGAAGATCCCCTGGAGTATACAAGAATACTCCAGGGTTCTTGCCTGGAGAATCCCATGGACAGAGGAGCCTGGCGGGCTACAGTCCATGGAGTCTCAAAGAGTCGAACACAACTAAATGACTGAGCACACACACACACGTATCTATATTCCAGGCGTAGAATGAAGTGGTTGTGCAACAAAAGAGGCACTGCCCCTCCCTCATGACAATTATCTGCTAACACCAAAAAATGCATGTAATAAAGCCACAATAAATTACACATAGTTCACCAAAGATCCCACAGACAGCCTTTAAACATCTTATTTTCTTTACTTCGAATGTCCTTCTGGCCTTTCAAGCTGATGAATCCCTTCCTACCCTCCACAAGGTCACTAGGCCTCATTTCCTCTAATAATTGCCAGAATTGAGCACGCTGCTCTCAGAATACATCGTTCTACCTCTTTGATAGTTCTTGCTATTTGATTAGACAAGTTATGCAGGTGGAATACTGGAAAAACTTAACTAGCTGGTGTGGCAGGAATTCTAACTAGTTCTAACTGGTGTTGGCTGGAAGCAACTAACACAATCATATCAGTGAGTGACACTGAACTTCAACTTTTCAGTTCCCTACTAGACTGGTCAGTGGGCTTGTGTCTGGTTCATATGTGTACTCCTCAAGTCCAGTACATAGTTAAGTCCTCAACAAATTCCCTGAATGAACAGAGAACTAGTGTGTTTTGTTTTTCTAACATGAACACAATTCCTTTGCTCTGAATTCTTCAATAATTATAGGGGTCAATTATTTGTGAAAGTGCTGGTAAGACTAGTGCTCTCCTGGAGGCATTGTTGCCATGGAAAATTGAGTCCAAATCAGAACACTGGCCTGGTCTCTGTTGCCTCTGCTTCTGGAGGCTTCATGATGAATTAACATTTCTCAGAGCAGATGACGGGCTACATACTGCAAAAGCCCCAAAGAGAAATAAAATTACAGTGAACAACCCTATTACTTCATATTAATGCTAATAAAATCTACAATGTATCTTCTCCCTTTGTGTATTAGCTCTAGTTAAAATGTCAAATTTTTAGCTGATGATCTCTTTAAAGGGAATTGATGATGTATTTTTATTGTTCTGACTTTGTGTTGCTGGTTTGTGTTGTATTACTGCTTTTTTAACAGTTGCTGTTTATTCAGATGATTTTTGAACTAGCTCTCAGTCCTGCATGCCAGCTGAAGCCAGATCAAGCGTCTTTGGCAATGACAAAGATGCCCACAAGTCCCCAGTGGTATTCCTGGATGCCTCTCCTGTGTCACTCAGGTCTGGGGCTTGAGTAATATGCCATAGAAGAGTCATCATGCTAAGAAAGGCAAAGAGAATCTGAGCAACTTCCCCATCACAAATACCTCCCTTGTTTTTCTTTAGATTTCCAGGGTGGCATTAGGAAATCTTGGATAAGATCAACCCAGGAGCCATCTCTGATTAACTGGTAGTGGCTTCCTGGAAGGATTCTCCATGAGACAGGATCAAGATCAATTAGCAATGTCTGTCAAGGTCAAGGGACAAGGCAATAAGGACATGTGTGCCATAGGCTTGTCCATCCTGATCTAGTCCTGCTCCTTTAACTTAAAGATGACTGAACTTAGGTCCAGAGAAAGAGCTGATTACATGAGAGAGACTGTTATGATCACATGGACAGTTACTAGTGTTTGTTATCCCAGCACGCACACACACATGCTGGAAAGAAACAAGATTTCATTAAAGATGAGTCCAGGAAACATGAACGTACCCTAACATCATGACCAGAGGTAAAAAACTTTTTTTTTGGCCACAGCACACAACTTGCAGGATCTTAGTTCCCTGACCAGGGATTGAACCCAGGCCCTAGCGGTGAAAGTGCCACATCCTAACCACTGGACCACCAGTAGGTACCCTGACATGGAAGACTTACCCCAAGACTTTAGCAGACTCAGGCACACTTGAGAGTCTCTGATCTGATCTGATCTGCCAGCCATATGCCAAATGTTTACCATGCTGAGGGTCAGTTAATTGTCTAGATGAGTTTGTGAAGTAGGTAATTTCTAATTCCATTTCACAAAGGAGAGACTGAGACTAAAAAAGATTAAATGGTGTACTCCAAGCTTTTAATATATGTCAGAACTGGACACTGAGCTCTCAAACTGTCCCTCTGTTGCTGTGCATTTTGCAAGATCATTTCCATATGCCTTTGAGGAAAGAGTAAGCCAGGACATTTCCTCCAAGAAGAACCAACCAACTAATAAGATTAGTTATTCAGGCATCCATTAATTTAAAAAACACACTTCGTGGATCCACGAAGAGTCAACTCCTCTCCTCGATACTTGGATTAAAAGAATGCCTGTGAGATAGTCCCTGATAGGACCCCAGGTTTCTTTCAGATGGAGTGTGAGAAGACTCAGGAAAGGATAAAAGTGTGGTCCCTTCCAGGAACCACAAATCGCCCAGGAGTTTGAGCAGTTTTGGAACTGACTCTAGAGAGTCAGGCAAAAGATGATCAAAGCCATGTACTCTGTAGGTGGGGCTTCAGCTGGAGATAATGGACTTCTTAAAGGGCCAACTTCATACACAAGATACATCCCTCTGGCAGCAGCATGGACCAGGGAGAGACTGGAACCAGAAGGACAACTGGCTGCCTGCTGTATTAGTCCAGGTGAGCAGTGATGGAGCCCCATCTGTAGCAGGGCAGAGCTGGAGGGGACAAAAGGAGGGAAATATCTATATACTGGAGAAAAGCATTTTGTCCAGTCCCTTCATTCTGCAAGTGAGGAATAACGCTAGAGTACCCAAGGAGGGATTTCCTGGGTGGTCTAGTGGTTAAGACTCTGCACTTCCAATGCAGGGGGCGTGGGCTTGATACCTGATCATCAAACTAAGACCCCACATTCTGCATGGTGTGAAAAAAAAAAAAAAATATATATATATATATAGAGAGAGAGAGAGAGAGAGAGAAAGTAGCCAAGAAATGTATGCAGTGGTCCTGCAGCTTGGACCAAGTTATGCAGGTTCATTCCTCTCTGAGTTTAGATCATACATAACTCTCTTTCACCACACAGATCAAGGTAATCCTAGAACTGAGCACCTAGTGGTTCTCAAGCCAGGGATCATTAGACCACTGAAAGAAAGAAAGTGAAAGTCGCTCAGTCGTGTCCGACTCTCTGTGACCCCATGGACTGTGCTGCTGCTGCTGCTGCTGCTAAGTCACTTCAGTCGTGTCCGACTCTGTGCGACCCCATAGAAGGCAGCCCACCAGGCTCCCTTGTCCCTGGGATTCTCCAGGCAACAACACTGGAGTGGGTCGCCATTTCCTTCTCCAATGCATGAAAGTGAAAAGTGAAAGTGAAGTCGCTCAGTCGTGTCTGACTCTTAGCGACCCCATGGACTGCAGCCCACCAGGCTTTTCCATCCATGGGATTTTCCAGGCAAGAATACTGGAATGGGGTGCCATTGCCTTCTCTGATGGACTGTACAGTCCATGGAATTCTCCAGGCCACAATACTGGAGTGGGTAGCCTTTCCCTTCTCCAGGGGAATCTTCCCAACCCAGGGATCAAACCTAGGTTTCCCGCATTGCAGGTAGATTGCAGGTGGATTCTTTACCAGCTGAGTCACAAGGGAAGCCCCGTTAGACCACTAGCAACTGGAAACAAGGGCACTTCCTGATTGGTTATTTTTCCTGAGTGTTTCTTTCCCTTGTGTGTTCCTTTCCCCTGCCCTCCGGCTCACGATGAGTCGCTCAGTGAGTGCTCAGCACATGTTTCTTTGGGGCAATCACAGCTAGCTCCGCGGGGGTCCTGTCTGTCAGTCTTTGTTCCTGGAGTTGTAGACCTAGAGAGAAACGGTCCCCACCACAGTGTTCACTGACAGCACCTTGGGGATGGCGTGCAGTGAACTAAGCTGCCACAGAGCAGAACACCTGCCACCAGACGTTGTCTGAAGTGGAGCGCCATTCAGCATCCTTTTGACAAAGTCCCCCGGAGAGTGCCTTCTGCCTGTGTCATTCATGTTCAGTCTGCCAAGAATCTTTCGTGATGTCTTGCAGGTAACCTCTTTAAAGTCACAGCACTCTACAGCTCTTGAAAGGGCTTTTGCTTCCGATGTTTTGTCTGTTACATGAAGGCAGTAGAATACGGAAGGCCATTAGGCCAGGGGCTGTCTTTTCTGTTTGCTGGGACAATGGGAGAACTGAAGCTTCGGGAATGAAGAATACGTTTCAAAGTGAAGGTGAGCGTTGAAATATTTACAACTGCTGTCAAGAATAGTTTGATCCTATTTCAAGTCTTGCTGTGCTTAGTCACTCAGTCGTGTCCAATTCTTTGTGACCCAATGGACTGTAACCCGCCATGTTCCTGTATCCATGGGGATTATCCAGACAAGAATACTGCAGTGGGTAGCCATGCCCTCCTCCAGGAGATCTTCCCAACCCAGGGGTCGAACCCAGGTCTCCCACATTGCAGGCAGATTCTTTACCACCTGAGCCACCAGGGAAGCCCATGAATGCTGGAGTGGGTAGCCTATCCCTTCTCCAGGGGATCTTCCTGGCACAGGAATTGAACCAGGGTCTCCTGCATGGCAGGTGGATTCTTTACCAGCTGAGCTACCAGGGAAACCCATTCCAGCTCTTAAGAATGCACATTTCCTATAAGCCAATGATTATGTTTCCAGGAATGCAGTCCCTGAGAAACTCTCATTTACACAAGGTAGTATTGTTTCTTGACTTTTTAATAGTGAAACAGTGTAAACAATGTAACTGTGCATCCAGCAGGGGGGTGAATAGGAAAAGTGTGCTACATTAGTATTAAGGAATAGCATGCAGTCATTAAAAGGACTAAAGTAGATACCTATGTCAGCAAACATAGAATTCAAGAAATACAGGGCTTGGAATCTAGAAAAATGATATAGATGACTTATTTACAAGGCAGAAATACAGAGAGACATAGAGAACAAATGTGCGGCTGCTAAGGTGGAGTGGGAAGAATTGGGAGTAGGATTGACACATATATTCTACTGATATTATCTACAAAATAGATAACTAATGAGAACCTACTGTATAGCACAGGGAACTCTACTCAATGCTCTGTGGGGACCTGAATGGGAAGGAAGTCCCAATGGAGGGAATATACATGCGTGCATAACTGATTTCATTTCACTGCACAGTAGAAACTAACACAACATCGTAAAGCAAATATACTCCAGTAAGAAACAATTTAAAAAAGAAATACAGAGCTGAGTATTGAAGCAAGTTTCAGAATGACTGCAGGATATAAGACCCTTTTACAACTTAAAGCAGAGCCAATATTATACAACTGGGTTTGGCACACTTTTTCTGCAAAAGACAAATAGTATTTTAGGCTTTGCAAGTCATACATGACATCTGTCCCATATTATTCTTTTTGTTGTTGTCTTTTTTCTAAACAACTCTTTAAGATGTAAAATACAATCTTAGTTTGCAATCTTTAGAGAGACGGGCCTTAGCTTGGATTGGCTCCAAGGACCATAATTTGTTAACTCCTGCTATGTATCTGTTAGTGCATATATTTGTATGTAAATGTACAAGAAGGCACAAAATGCAGTCACAAAAGCTTCATAATAGTACTTACCTCTGAGGAGAGATAAAGTAGAATAGGAGTGGGGTATAAGACAAAGGGTCATATTAATCTAGAATGTTTTGTTTCTTTCAATAAAAATCTGAAGCAAATATGAAAAAATGTTACCAATGGTTCATTGGAATAATGAGTGTTTTTTATTCTTCATACTTTTTTGTTTTAAAAAAAAATTCTCCAAATAAAAGCATATTGCAAGAATAAAACAGTCATCCAGACCATTCATTCAACACCAGATCAACTGTTTTGCTCAGACTGAAATGTTACTCATGAAACCCATTCATTCTTTATCACACACAGCAAATATTCACTAAGCATCTGCTCTGAGTCGGGTGTTCTGGTCGGCACTATAAGAGGCATCAGATTTGGTTAGGTCAATGGGAGCTAGTTCTCAAGAAGCTTAATGCTGGGCAAGAGAGAAGATGCTCACAGAAGTAGCACCACACATAACAAGGAATAACATTTTCCAAAAGAGACACTCAGACCACATGCTGTGGGAACTCATTGCTAAATCAAGAGAATCCTAGGTTGCTATACCCAGGACCCTCAGCCTGGCACCTACAGACCACAGGAAGTCATGGAAGGGACATGGTATGATCAAGGACATGGACTGTTAAATTTTTAAACTGTGTATTTGTAAGGAAGAATGAAAACCAGAAGCAAAGAGACCAGCCAGCCATGCCCAGCTTTAGAGAAGGATGGGGTACTGGCTCCCTTTGAGAGACAGCAGGATTCTCTGAACATTCATCCATCCCCAAAAGTCACTGCCAACTGTGACAGCTGAGTAGGGGGCCCAGACTGGGGTAAATGCCATCTGGAGTGAAAGAAGCAGTGAGAGGAGGATACAGCCATCACCTGATGGGGGCCCAGGTGTGATACCTGAGTGATAGCACAGGGAGAGTGTTTCTGTACAGCCCCTGGGGCCACGCCCTGCTCAGCGCAGTTGCATCAAAACCACGCCTTAGCTGGAACTTTCCCAATGGCCCAGAGGCTAAGCCTCCAAGATCCCATTGCAGGAGGCCTGTGTTGGATCCCTGGTCAGGGAACTAGATCATACATGCCGCAGCTAAGAGTTCTCATGCTGCAATGGAGATCCAAGATCCCATGTGCCGCAAGTAAGACCAGGTTTGGCCAAATCAAATAAATAAATATATATTTTAAAAAGCCAGACTTTGGCTGTTGAAAAATAATTCAATACTTTCTTTCGAGGAACGAGTCTAGGAAAGCATTTCCCTGGGCCCAGAAAACACAGCTGTGTGCCAATAGCTCACCAGCAATGCTGTTTGTGTATCCAAAGCCTTATTTGAGTGGCCGCTTGGCAAAGGTTCTCACTCCATGTGTGCTGGCCAAGAGGATTTCTTTCTAAGTCTGATGCAACATGAGCAAGACTCTGCTGCATGCCCATCTCTCATCCTTCTGAAAATTAGGCTTTTGTGGGTATCAACTTTGTTTTTATGTTTCTTTTGCTGTCTCCCAATCTCCTTGTCTAGAAACACTAGCTGACCTCTGTCTGTTTCTCTGATTTTCCCAGCCAAGTTACAAAGGCACAGATGTAAGGGGAAATCCAAAAAATTGCCAAAATGAGCTATTTCCTCCCTATTCACCTGCACCCCATGGGACTGTTGGAAAGAGACAAGAAAAGGGCATGGAAACACTTTAAAGTGCAAATAAATGTCCTCAAAGGTAATGTTCTAATTATTTAACGGCATAAAGGCAAAAACAAGACATTCCTAAACTCTGAGATATAGTCAAGTAAAAATCAACATGCAATGAACGAGATAAGACATTTTCATACAGACTGTGTAACTGACTCATCTCTCAGGGGAGAGACAGAAGGAAGATCTTGGTGATTTAATCAATTGTCCTGTAAACTGTAAGAAAATCCAGTGAAAGTCAAAGTTCTGAATGTGTGTGAAGAAATATTGTGTAAATAAAATGGGTCTGGTATGAGAGGAACCTTGGGTGAAGAAAGGCAATAAGTGCCTGCCTCCTGATTTGTCTTAGCTTGAATTTCCTTACCATCACCAACACGGTGTCAGTACAAGGTCACAAAAGGCCAACAGCAACAATTGAGAGGTTCTAGCATTGTCCAATGAAAGGACTTTTGGTCAGAAGGTTAAATATTTGGCCACTTTAAGAGGTATCTTTCTGTTTTAAAGTAGGTTACATGCAATGCATGTACCTTGATGCTGACAGCTATTAAGATGCCCTAAGTGCATTAAAGGAACCCCAGATTTGTCTGACTTACTGTTTCAGCAAGAAACATGCTCACCAGAAAACTCGAGAGTCTTATGCTCTCATGCTGATCTTTTAAATTAATAAATATTTATCCCAGTGTTTGCACTGGGCTTCCCTGGTGGCCCAGATGGTAAAGAATCTGCCTGTAATGTGGGAGAGCTGGATTTGATCCCTAGGTTGGAAAGACCCCTTAGAGGAGGGCATGGCAACCCACTCCAGTATTCTTGCCTAGAGAATCCCAGAGGAGCCTGGCAGGCTACAGTCCATGGGGTCGCAAAGAGTCGGCCATGACTGAGCAACTAAGCAAAAAAGTGTTTGCATTAGTCTCTTCTAAGTTGGATAGCATGGGCACACATCACAAACAAATCAGAATCCAAATGTGAAAACCCAGGAACCAGAACCTGGACTAAGGAAACAAGTAGCACAGCAGTGCCCCTGTCTTGGAAGCCAGAGTTCTCAGGCAGCAGCTCTATCAATGTTGACAATAAATTACAAGGATAAGATTTTTCTTTGGGAGGAGTTGTGCTGATCCAGTGATGATTCAAGCTTCATGGAGCAATAGAAGCTAAAACAAAGCATCACTGGGCTTTAACTTACTCAAGATGTCAATGCTTCATTCCAACATCTTGAAATACTACCAGAGAGGAATGAACCAATAAATATGCAAGGTTAAAGGGATGAACAAGTAAGTGTCTCTCAAGAAATTGAGAAGTATCTATCAGGAAACCATGAACTACTCTTTCAGACGTTCTCTGATATTGTTTGAGAAGCCACAGGGACTTTGGATTAAAAACAAACAAATGTAAGAGCACCTAAAAGCTACCATAACACAGTGAAAATGAAAATGGCAGCAGAACTATGATCTAATTATTGGGACTTTTCAGGCAGTTTGGATGAGCAAAGGTCTAGAAATAAAAGGTTTGAAAGCCAAGCACAATCCAGTCAACCTAAGATCCATCTGAATGACCTTGTGTTAGTTTCTTGGCCTTTCTATGTGTTTAGTCTCTTCAAATGCAAGACAAACTAATAATGCTTAATTTCATCATTGAGTGGCCAAAAAAGTTTTGAAATACTATAGGTGTCAAAAATGTTCCCATTTTCTTTGACTAAGTTGAAAGATCACTTGTTAATATGATGCTCAAATTACCAAAGACCAGTAAGATATCATAAATGACTGATTGGCTGGCCATGGCTCAGACATGGCAGGTCCCATTAAGTATTTTAATGAAATCTTTATGCAAATTTTGACATAATGTAATGTAGCAAAACTCTTCTTTCCATTCCATGACATTGACCAATATATCTTACGGTGATTAAAATACCCAATCTGCTAACTAATTAGTGACTAATTAGCCAACTTGTATATTTATGAATGTTTCCAGTTTCTTAATTGCAAGCTTGTGGAGCCATGGGAAATATTTGTGCCTGTCAATGGGCTGAAAAATATCAGCACACTGGATTACAAAGCAGTGATATTAAAGACTGGATAATAATAATCCTTCATGTCTTAATAGCATGTCAAAGTATACATAGATCCTTTCTATCTACATTAGCTTATTTGTTTTTCACAATATCTCCAGGGACAAGCATATTGAGAATTTTTATACCTGGCATTAGTGCCTAGGGTGTGGTACATCCTTAATAAATGTTGATGGAATGGATCAAATGAATGAATATTAAGTGCTCAGTAAATGTTTGAGTGATGGATGGATGAATGGATGGATGGATATACTTTTACTCAAGAGAAAACAATGAAACAGCTTTACCTGCTAGGGCCATCTTATCATCCCAGCTTTATTACTGTCCTCTTTGTAAGGAGAAGTCGAATTTAATAGCCATGATGTGTCACAATTTCTTGGTCTTAAAAAACTGGTAATACTATTGTTAGTGTATTCCTATATCATCTTCCCAAATAAAAATATTCATAGAAAAGTATAAGTTGGAATACTCTACTCACCTCTTCCAACACTTCTGAAAATACTAGAAATACACAGCGTGTAGTTTCAGCCAAAATTACATAGTTGATCTTTAACATAAAATAATATTGACATGATGGCTGGTATAAAAAACTGAATACCTTCTTTTCTCCACTGTGCCATCAATTTCCTGTGGGTGTATCTTAGATGTACTGTAATGGTTGAACATATAGAAAAACTTTTTTATTTGATCTTTCCTGATGTCATGGGAATCCTTAATAATCAGATTAGGATGGATTTCTGTGGACTTTACTTCGCAGTTACCTGACATTCATCACCTTCCTTACTAAATGCCAGCTGACTCAGCTAGATTCAGACTCTTTGTCATGAAACTGACTTAAGGACAAGGACTCTCTTCTTCCTTCAGCTGTGGTGGCAGTCTTTCTCTTTCATTTATTTAAGTTCAGCTTATTTACAATATTATATTAGTTTCAGGTGTACAGCACAGTAATTCAGTATTTTTATTTTTTATTTTCCCTGGAAAATCCTTCCTCTACCCCTTTTCTGCAAGTAGATAGTCTATCTCAGTGACCATCTTTATTCAGAAGAATTCATATTTCTTTCCCTCTAAAACAATGGTCTTTTTCCCTGGTTACACTTTACAAACTCTTAAAGAACTTCTTAAAACACCAATGTTCCCACTTATACCCAGGGATTCTAATTCAATTAATCTAGAATGCAGCCTGGGGATCTGTATTAAAACAGACAGAACTTCCTTAGATTATTCTAATGGGTACACCAGCTTACAAACCATTGCTGCAACATAGAGCATCCCAGGGTGCACAGTCACAAGTATTCCAAAGACTTTAATAATAACAAATGATTGAGTGAAAGAAAAGTCAGGGGTATAACCTACTGTATCAGTCAGCAATGTATAAGACACACAGCAGTAACAAATAAGCCCAACAACATCTCAGTGGCTTGCAACAATAAAGGTTTGCTTCTCATCCATGTAGAAACTCAAGAATCTATGGCTCTATCCTGTCTTATTCTTTTCAGAACAAACACTGAAGGAGTATCTCCTATAACGGACATGACGGTCTGAGGGCAAAGAGAATGGAACAGAGCCAAACCTTGCATTGGTTCTTAAAGCTTCAATTCAGGGTTGTTCTTCTCACATTTCATTGGACTCAAAGTAAGATTCAGTTCAGTTCAGCTGCTCAGTCATGTCTGATTCTTTGCGACCCCATGAATTGCAGCACGCCAGGCCTCCCTGTCCATCACCAACTCCTGGAGTTCACTCAGACTCAAATCCATCGAGTCAGTGATGCCATCCAGCCATCTCATCCTCTGCCGTCCCCTTCTCCTCTTGCCCCCAATCCCTCCCAGCATCAGGGTCTTTTCCAATGAGTCAACTCTTCGCATGAGGTGGCCAAAGTACTGGAGTTTCAGCTTTAGCATCATTCCTTCCAAAGAACACCCAGGACTGATCTCCTTTAGAATGGACTGGTTGGATCTCCTTGCAGTCCAAGGGACTCTCAAGAGTCTTCTCCAACACCACAGTTCAAAAGCATCAAAACTTTGTCACTCAGCTTTCTTCACAGTCCAACTCTCACATCCGTACATGATCACTGGAAAAACCATAGCCTTGACTAGATAGACCTTTGTAGGCAATGTAATGTCTCTGCTTTTCAATATGCTATCTAGGTTGGTTATAACTTTTCTTCCAAGGAGTAAGCGTCTTTTAATTTCATGGCTGCACTCACCATCCGTAGTGATTTTGGAGCCAAAAAAACAAAGTCTGACACTGTTTTGACTGTTTCCCCGTCTATTTCCCATGAAGTGATGGGACCAGATGCCATGATCTTAGTTTTCTGAATGTTGAGCTTTAAGCCAACTTTTTCACTCTCCTCTTTCATTTTCTTAAAAAACTTCTTTAAGAAGTTTAAAGAGGCTCTTTAGTTCCTCTTCACTTTCTGCCATAAGGTCCAGCCTAAGGAAAAAGGTAGGCTTCCCAGGTGGAGCTTGTGGTAAAGAACCCACCTGCCAGTGCAGGAGACATAAGAGACATGGGCTTGATCCCCGGGTCGGGAAGATCCCCTGAAGAAGGGCATGGCAACCCACTCCAGTATTCTTGCCTGGAGAATCCCATGGACAGAGGAGCCTAATGGGCTCTGGTCCAGAGGGTTACAAAGAGTAGGACACAACTGAAGTGACTTAGCATGCATGCAAGGAGGGAGAAAATGTAACACTCTCATAGGAAAACTTTAGACACCAAAGCCAAAATAGTGACTTGACAAAGTAAAAGAATTGGATGAAGGTTTGATTTTTTCAAGAGAAAATGGATCACTATACTTTCTGAAGACAAAAAGCAGACGGGAAATTGAGGACTGACCTTCTCTGTGTCTATTATAGCCTCACAAAATTAGTTGCTCAAGTCATATTTCATCATGGATTTTGAGAGACATATCAAGGAAACTGAGGTTGTAGAAAGAGATAAATAAGTGAAGCCCAGGCAGAAGTTAAAATGTACTCTTTACTTTCCTCAGCCTTTTAAACCTTGGAAATGCTGAAAGGTGGCAAGGACATTTTAATGAGTTCGTCTCTGTCTGGATGCTGCCTCCACGAAGCTTCAGAGTTCTTGCAGCAAGTGACATACGTTAATACAACCAATGTGAAGGTGAAGGGATCTTCTGAAGCACTAACAGTTTGGAAAGTTAATCTGAGAAAATGAGAGGAGCAAACATTTGTTGCTAAGATGTTGTAGCCCTCTGAAGGTGGGCAGCTCTCCCACATTCAGAATTTCACAGATTTGGTACAGCCCAGAGCAGTGGAAGGACATGGACTCCGGGACCATCACCCAGCTGACCCCCTGCTCCCATCTGGCCTTGGAAAATCCACATTATACCTTCAAAGCTCTATCTCCCCATCTAGAAAACAAGACTTCACCCACTTTATGGGATTGGTTAAAACATCATAATGACAGGGACTTCCCTGGTGGTTCCCTGGCTAAGACTCCACCCTCCCAATCGAGGGGGCCTGGGTTCAATCCCTGGTGAGGAAACTAGACCCCATATGCCAAAAGTTCACACGCCTCAACTAAAGATCCCACATGCCACAAGGAAGATGGAAGATACAACGTGCTGCAGGCAACTAAGACCCAGTGGGTGGTGGTGGGTGGTGGTTTAGTCGCTCAGTCGTGTCCGACTCTTGCGACCCCAGGGACTGTAGCCCTCCAGGCCCCTCTGTCCATGAGATTCTCCAGGCAAGAATATTGGAGTGGGTTTCCATTTCCTCAGCCAAATAAATAAATTAAACATCCTAATGATAAAATGCGTGAGTTGAAAAACAGCAGAGTTTCAGGGGCCACAGTTTGTTATTGCTGTTGTTATCTTTGACCTTATATCCCGTAAAACAGGGTAGATATATTACATGCATGTCACAAAAGAAGAAATTGAAGCTTTAAGAGGAAAAATGATCTCCCCAAGGTCACACATCTTGACACTCTGCAAAAGGGATGAAATGGCCCTTTTTCATTATATGTCTGTGGAGTAACTACATTTTGCTTTAAATTCTCTCATTTTTGTAAGACAAGTGCTCATGATATAATATTAAGTGAAACAAAGCAAAACACAGGACAAATACTACGATCTTAACGTTTACGCATGTGGTATATATCCATATCTCTCTAATTATATCTGCGTACTTACTAAGTGAAATAACTCATTTAAAACACTTAGCACAGTTCCTAGCATATTATAAGCACTAAATAAACCAGCTGTCATCTTTATCATTGTTATCATTACAATATACGCCTAGAAAAAGAGAGAAAAGAAATATCCATGGTAACAGGTTATTAATGGTTATTTCTCATAGAAGGATTACTGGTCATTATCTTTTATGCTTTTCATCATTTTCCAGTATTTTCAAGATGTGAAATTTTTATTTCTTTTATAATAAAAACATAAATATGTATCTGGTTTATAACACAAATAACCAAATTATTCAAAGAAAACATAGAGTGAGCACAGATAAGATGAAGGATGTGTGTTTCATTTCAGAGTATGAAAGAACATTTTGTGTCAGAGAGGCCCAGAGAATGAAAGAAATTGCTCAGAAGGCACTGAGCTACCCATCTTGGGTAATAAGCCAACAGCAGCTGCGTGGCTAGACTCACAGGGAATTTATAAAAAGACAGGTTGAGCTGATAGCCCCAAGACTGTGCCGCTCTACAAATTCTATTTAGACATCAGGATAGTTACCCTCAGAAAACAATCAGTTTCATAATTTGCAAGGCCCAGTGCAAACCAAAGACGAACATTCCCCTAAAATATTAGGATTTTGAAGAAAGGGACAGCAGAGCATTAAAACAAGCACAGGGTCCTTCTGAGAGCAGGGCCCCACGTGACCATATGGGTCACATGCCCATGAAGCCAGCCTTGCTCCAGGGTCCACAGTGTAAATATCTTGTTTACCCAAGATGACTTGGACAGGTCGGTCATCTCTTAAAGGTTGATTAACAGAGAAAATCCAGCAATTCCTGAGGACTTAGAGAACCTAAAGCACAGCCTAACCATCAAAAACCCTTTTTTATGATCACTTTCACATCACAAAGTAAATCAAAGAAGTTATTTTCCTGAGGTAGGCTTCAGGTGAAAAACAGTGCCTAGACCACAGACATTTATCACTTATTCTACACAAAATCCAGCCAGAATGAAAGCAGAGGCATGACAAGGAATACAAGACAAATGGATGGAGAGAGGGAACATCAGTAAATCAGCGGTTTCAGCCACATTCTGGAAAAGTGAAAGTGGGTAGAGTCAGTATCTGACTCAGCAGATGAGAGAAATTCCAACCTAAGTGTCTATAGGTGGAAATATTCCAAGACGTGAGCCAAACTGGCCTGCAGAATCCCTGAGTGTCAGCATTTAGGACCAAGAAGGATGGAAGGCGTGGAGAGTTGGGTGCTAGTCTGAAGACAGCAGTACTGGTGGAAAGTACTGGTGGAATAGACGCTGGTAGAAACTACAGGACCCCTCTCTTGGGTTATAAGTGAACCCAAGAAGGATCACACTGTATTCAAAACCATCAGACTACAGCCAGGCTGATTTGATGATTTACATGAGTATTCAACGAAAGTCTAAGTACTGACTTATGGAGAAGGAAATGGCAACCCACTCTGATACTCTTGCCTGGAAAATCCCATGGACGGAGGAGCCTGGTAGGCTACAGTCCATGGGGTCGCAAAGAGTTGGACATGACTGAGTGACTTCACTTTCTTTTCTATGAGATTCTAGCAGAATAGCTGGAAAAAATAATGTAGAATACCCTGGCTCCAAAAAAGAAGTGGTCATAGAAATTAATAACACCATAGTCAAAATAAATAATTGAGTAGAAGATTTGTAATAGAAACTTCATATGAATTTGCAGGACTGTAGAACAAAAGGACAAAGAATGGGGGAAAAATTTTTAATAAAAGCTTTGTGAGAAAGGTCAACATGTCATGAAAATGAGTTCTGAAAAAAAGAGGAGGAAGTTGGGCATAGGAAATACTTTGAAAATGCAAGAAAATTCCCCCAAACTGAAGAACATGAAAATCCAGAGGGAAAAAAAAAAAAGCAGTTCAGATAATACCATTAAAAATTAGGAAAGCACTGAATTTCCCAGTAGCTATACTATAAAATAGAAGATAGTAGAGAAATAACCAAAATTCTAAGCTTTTAACAAACCTACAATGGAGACATTCACACTAAATAGAGGGACTGAATAAATCGCTCAGTGAGGGGAGAGAAAAGATATGCAAGATATTTCACATATGCAAATTCTCAAAAATTTTACTGTTCACACATCCATTTCTAGAAAAAGCTACTTGAGAATGCACTCTAGTTGAAGTGTACAGGAGAAGAAAGATAGGGGACCCATGGGGAATTTCCTGGTGGTCCAGTGGTTAGGACTCCATGTTTTCACTACCGAGGGCCTAGGTTCAATCCCTGGTAGAGGAACTAAGATCCCACAAGCTACGCAGCCAGAAAAAAAAAGACATGGGATCCATGAGACAGGAGAATCCATGGGAAAAGAAAGGAAAAGAAATATAAGCAAAGGTAGCTGTGTAACTACCCAAAGAGAAATAATTCAAATTCTACTTCAAAAACAAAAGGCTTTTTGGGAAACAGATCTTAAGGGAAAAAAAAAATGTTTAATTGATTTTTTGAGCTTCTTATTTGGCCTTTAGCAGAGATATTCCCATTCATGGATCACAGCCTTGTCATGCTTGTGTAACTCTGTGAAGCTATGAGCCATGCCATGCAGAGTCACCCAAGATGGTCATAGTGAAGAATTCTGACAAAATGTGGTCCATTGGAGGAGGAAACGGCAACCCACCCCAGTAGTCTTGCTGCAAGTATGAAAAGACAAAAAGATATGACACCATAAGATGAGCCCCCCAGGTCAGAAGATGTCCAATATGCTACTGCGGAAGAATAGAGGGCAATTACGAATACCTCCTGGAAGAACAAAGTGGCCAGGCCAAAGCAGAAATCACACGCAGCTGTGGATGCGTCTGGTGGTGAAAGTAAAGTCCGATGCTATAAAGAACAATACTGCATAGGAACATGGGATATTCTGGCCTTCAGGAAAAAATTACACACACACACACATGTCAAAATAGATGTAACATAGTAAGTCTGTAAGAAAATCAAGACAATGTAGAGAAATTCTACAAAAACAGAGAGAGCTATTGACCATCGAAACAAAGGTCAGATATAGAAGGAGGAAAGGTTACACAACCTGGCTTAGCTGGGAACAATATTTGCACTGTGACAATCAGAGAAAAGACACACAAGTATTGGGTTAGCCTAAAATTTGTTTGGGTTTTTCCATACCATCTACCTGAATGAACATTTTGGCCAATCGTGGGAAAAGAGAGATGGTGTGAAGGAGTCAAAGGGTTCAGTCCTCAACCACCAGGGAGTATCAGTGCAGCAGGAGACTGTTGCTACAAAGTTTTATCCTTGTTTAACCTCTATTATCAGAGAAGGCAATGGCACCCCACTCCAGTACTCTTGCCTGGAAAATCCCATGGGCGAAAGAGCCTGGTGGGCTGCCATCTATGGGGTCGCACAGAGTCGGACACAACTGAAGTGACTTAGCAGCAGCAACCTCTATTATGTATGTATGTATATGCATGACTTTGATGAGAATAAAGTGAAGTGAAAGTCACTCAGTCATGTCCGACTCTTTGCAACCCCAGGCACTGTAGCCTGCCAGGCTCCTCCATCCACGGAATTCTCCAGGCCAGAATACTAGAGTGGGTAGCCTTTCCCTCCTCCAGGGGATCTTCCTGACCCAGGAATTGAAGCAGGGTCTTCTGCACTTCAGGCAGATTCTTTACCAACTGAGCTGTCATGGAAGCCTGATGAGAATAAAAGTGGAGACATTAAAATACAAACAAGCATCGTTCTCACACTCAAGGTATCCTAACTTCTATAATAAACAACCTCCAAATTATGGCTAATTTAACACAGTGAAGGTTTATTTCTCCTTCAAGTCAGTTACATTCAGTCTGGCCAGTGCTCTGAAAACCCCAGTCACCCAGAAACCCCAGATTCTCTCATCTCTTGGCCCCTTGATCTTTAAAACATGCTCTCCAGATTTGCTGCAGAATGGAAAAAGAACAAAAGAGGATCACTCTGGGGTTAGAGATCAGACTGGAAGTGGTGGAGATCACTTCTACTCGGATGCCTTCAGGCAGAACGCATTACACGATCCTAACCAACTTCAGCCGGGCTGAACTCTGCAATCCTTCTCCATGTAAAAGGTGGTCAGAACTTGGCACTGTCTTTGCTGGAGCTTTAAAAAAAGTCTAGCCTGCTGCTGAGTGATGCTCTAAGGCAGCAGCTCTCAATCAGGAGGTGGTTTTACCCTCCAGGGGAAATTTGGTCACGTCTGGAGACATTTTTGATTGTCATGACTGGGGTTGGGGGGGAGGCCAAGGCTGCCACTAAACTTCCCACAATGTACAAGACAGCCCCCCTCCTCTGCAACAAAGAATCATTCAGCCCAGAATGTAAGTACTGAGGTTGAGAAATCCTGCTCTAAATTTCCTGTCCCTGGGATTCCTGATATGCAGAGATCAGTGTCTGAGTGCAGAGTGTTCTTGTCTGAGTCAAAAGTTCCTAGTTCTCTCCTGTGTATGGTCTTGTCCAAGTCATCCACACATTCAGATGCTCCCTTCCCGCCTTGATAATGTAGGGAGAGTAAAACTTACTTCGTTGCCTGAAGGTTTTTTTTATTATTATTGTGGTAAAAATCACATAATATAAAGCATACTATTTTAACCATATTTAAATGTATGGCTCAGTGGCACTGAGTACTTTATTCACACTATGATACAGCTCTCACCATCACCCATCCCCCAGAATTTTTCATCTTCCTAAACTGAAACTCTGTCCCCACTGAACACTAACTCTCCATTTCCCCCACCAACTCTCATGCTTCTTGTAAGGATCAGCTGAAGATGTCTGGAGGTGATTTTTTTTTTTTTTAAAAAGTCAAGAATTCATTAATGCTGTTGTTTCAGGGGGTTGTACTTAAAAAGAAAAATATGTTTTTGATGAAAGGTTATCAAAAAGGATTGTTCACTGGTGTTACTAAAGAATCGATTCACTGAAAACAAATGCTCGACAGTAAGGAAGCAGGAGAGGAAATCAGATCCAGCTAATATATATGGTTACTGCAACCACAGTTCCCGTGTTTTCTAGCGCAGTCTCGTGACACATGGCAATTCTTTGTGTCATTCACATCTTCTGAAAATTACATTCAGTTTACAAGCTAAATCTCCAAATGGGCTTTTATACCAGACGTAGCCAAGAAGTCTTTTGTCAGAACTGAGACTCTGTTTTTAGTTCAAGACGGGTTCAATCACACATACAAGAAAAATATGCCTGCCTTGTTTTTGATTCTATCCCTGTTTCTAAACAGAGTAGCTGGCCCAGAATTATGTTTAATAATTATCTGTGTGTTGCATAGTTGAATGAATATAAAAAGAAACAGACATCTACGCTACTGTGAGATCTCTGAGGCAACCCTTACAGCTTTTTCTTTGGATTCTCTACTACTAGCACATCAACAGTCCAAAATGATGAATTAACTAATTATAATTACTAAGAATTGATTTCTTGAGGTAAATGTGTTCTAGACAGAATTTATGATAAAACAGGGTGGCATTTATAAGATAATTTCATAGGAAGTATAAGAGAAGGTCTGGCTAGTCAGTGTTAATTGCTCAGTCGTGCCTAACTCTTTGCGACCCCATGGACCATAGCCCACCAGGCCCCTCTGTCCATGGAATTCTCCAGAGAAGAATAATGGAGTGGGTAACCATTCCCTTCTCCAGGGGATCTTCCTGATGCAGGGATCAAACTCAAGCCTCTTGCATTTCAGGCAGATTCTTTTTTGTTGTTTTTCTTTTTTTTAATTTTATTTTATTTAACTTTACAATATTGTATTTACCATATATCAAAATGAATCTGCCACAGGTATACATGTGTTCCCCATCCTGAACCCTCCTTCCTCCTCCCTCCCCATACCATCCCTCTGGGTCGTCCCAGTGCACCAGCCCCAAGCATCCAGTATCATGCATCGAACCTGGACTGGTGACTCATTTCATACATGATATTATACATATTTCAATGCCATTCTCCCAAATCATCCCACCCTCTCCCTCTCCCACAGAGTCCAAAAGACTGTTCTATACATCAGCATCTCTTTTGCTGTCTTGTATACAGGGTTATTGTTACCATCTTTCTAAATTCCACATATATGCATTAGTATATTGTATTAGTGTTTTTCCTTCTGGCTTACTTCACTCTGTATAATAGGCTCCAGTTTCATCCACCTCATTAGAACTGATTCAAATGTATTCTTTTTAATGGCTGAGTAATACTCCATTGTGTATATGTACCACATCTTTCTTAGCCATTCGTCTGCTGATGGGCATCTAGGTTGCTTCCATGTCCTGGCTATTATAAACAGTGCTGCGATGAACATTGGGGTACACGTGTCTCTTTCCCTTCTGGTTTCCTCAGTGTGTATGCCCAGCAGTGGGATTGCTGGGTCATAAGGCAGTTCTATTTCCAGTTTTTTAAGGAATCTCCACACTGTTCTCCATAGTGGCTGTACTAGTTTGCATTCCCACCAACAGTGTAAGAGGGTTCCCTTTTCTGAACACCCTCTCCAGCATTTATTGCTTGTAGACTTTTGGATCGCAGCCATTCTGACTGGCGTGAAATGGTACCTTATAGTGGTTTTGATTTGCATTTCTCTGATAATGAGTGATGTTGAGCATCTTTTCATGTGTTTGTTAGCCATCTGTATGCCTTCTTTGGAGAAATGTCTATTTAGTTCTTTGGCCCATGTTTTGACTGGGTCATTTATTTTTCTGGAATTGAGCTGCAGGCAGATTGTTTACTGTCTGAGCCACCAGGGAAGCCCAAGAGGAAGTCTAGACTTCTCTGAATTAAAAATATGTTAGTCAATATTTAAGCGTTTAAAGCACTAAAAACAATATACCAGCAAATGACATTGCTGTACCATAGAAACTAATGCAATATTGTAAAGCAACTATAATCCAATAGAAATTAGTGTTTTGAAATTGTCACAGTCATTTCATTGGTCAAATTCATAAAGGGGTCTGACCAAAGCAGTCTGTAGTCACCCGGAAAGTTGTCTGGAAGAGGCAGAGCTTAGGCTAGGTTTTATAAGACTTAAAGAGAACATGAATAGGTGGGAAACGCAGCAGAGTCAAGCCCACAATCAAGTGTATGGTGTGAGCAAGCACATTAAAATATCACCACATTATTATGCATCTACAACTCTCAAGCAGACATAGGAAATGGCATTCTATTTTTTTTAATAAATTTCGAACATAAAGGAAAAGCTTAAAGAAAAAGAACATTTATATTCTTGCAGCCCAGAAATAGTACATCTTAACATTTTCCAATTTTTTCCTTCAGAATCATAATATAAAGAACCAGAACATTACAGCTATAGGTGAGGCCTATGTCTCTCCTGACTCAGCATTATAACCCTCCTTTTTCCAGATCCACATCTTATAAGGTTAGCATCTATTTCAAGTCTATGTTTGTATAATTTTACAATTATAAGAATTCATTTTAAAATGTTTAAAACTTTGAGTTAAAAAAATAATTCTTGAGCTTCCCTGGTGTTCCAGTGGTTAAGACTCCATGCTCCCAATGCAGGGGCTGAGGATGCAATCCCTGGTGAGGGAACTAAGATACCACATGCTAGGCAGTGCAGAAAAAATGTATTTTTTTAATTTAAAAAATGATTATTGACATCAAACTGATCATGTCTTTCTACAACTGTGCTTTTTCCCTACATTATGCTTCCCAGATTTTTTATATGAATATCTATCATGCCAGTTCATCCATTTTTTAGTTTTCTGGTATTCATTTAGCAATTTTATGCTAAAAATCCTTTATCGTCCTCCTAGTAATAAATACTAAGATTGTTTCTAAGCTTTGTTAGTTTATTTGCTTTTGCTTTAACAAATAATGTTGACCAGGAACATTCTTGTATATGTGGGACAGTTATGAGTGATAAATTCCTGAAAGTATTACTAGTGAATTGTAAATATGCATATCCTCAAACTTACTAGATATTGAGAAATTACCCTCCAAAATGATGATGCTAATAAACATTTCCACAAGCAAATATGAGTCTAAGCTTGCTTCACATTTCTGCCAATACTAATATTATCAAATATTTTAAACTTGCTTATGGAACAGGTTCAAAATCTCATTTTTCCCTACTGAGATTAAATTTTTCTTCATATATGTATTGGCCATTCTAGTTTCCTCTTCTGTGAATTGATGAACCATATTTTCCATTGTTCCTTTATTGTTTGTTCTTTTTCTTGTAGTTTTTTTTTTTATATTGGATATAAATCTTTCATATTTGTATAGTAAATAACTTACAGGAAGTATTGCCTGACTTATCACTTTTTTAAAATATCTTTTACTGAAAACTTTTTTTAACTTTGTATTATTTTATAGGACTTCCCAGGTGTGTCAGTGGTAAACTATCTGCCTGCTAACGCAGGAGATGTAAGAGACGCGAGTTCAATCCCTGGGTCAGGAAGAACTCCTGGAGAAGGAAATGGCAACTCACTTCAGTATTCTCGCCTGAAAAAATTCTATTAATTTTCCCAGGCAAAACAAATCTAGTATTCAGAAACAGTTGCTGGTAGAAAGGGGTAGAAAGAAAGAGGACTGAACCATCCTGAACATCTATCTGCTTTGTGCCAGATGCTGACAAGCCATCTCAGTCAGGTTCCCTAGAAGAGAGTCTGGGATAAGTATGACTGCTGCTACTGCTGCTAAGGCGCTTCAGTCGTGCCCGACTCTGTGCGACCATACAGACGGAGCCCACCAGGCTCCGCCCTCCCTGGGATTAAGGTAATAATTTATTAAGAGTGCTCTCAGGATAGGCAGGGGGAAAGTCAGGCAAAGTTCCCTGAATTATACTGTATGTTCTCATTAATTGTCTATTTTATACACAGTATCAACAGCGTATATATATATATGTCAATCTCAATCTCCGATTCCTCCCACCCACTAGCCTTCCCTCCTTGGTATCCATGAAGATGATCTTATTTGCAAAACAGAAATAGAGACACAGACATAGAGAACAAAAGTAGATACCATAGGGTGCTTTGAAGGATAAATGGCATCAGAGAGTTCTCCTGCAAAATGCATCTTGCTTTAAGGAACTCCCAGATCAGGCAGTCATTAGCTTAAGGCTACTAACAAGTTTCTTCATCCCAGAAATTTCCAGATAAGGCAGTTGCTATCAGCAGAGTGCAAAGGGATATAGTTATGAACAGTCAGCACCCAAATGTCACAAGAGCTGAAAGATGGGAACCTGCACACCCCATAAAGTAGAGCTCTGCAGGGCAGTGAGTCATCATTTCATCTTTCTAGGACCACAGGGCACAGGTAATATCATTTGCCACTTGGGTCAAAATGAAGCGGGGTTGAGACAGGCTGGTAGAATTGCTCAAAGACCACCACACTAATAATCTGAGAAATACTAAATTCCAATCTAGTTTTTCCTGACTCTAGAATGTGTGTCCTGTGTAATCGGCCATGGCAACTCCTCTATGAATCCCTCTGTTCGGCACCTCCACTAGCTGATAACGGAGTAGGCCAGGGGGATTTTCCTTCCACATGTAGGGGGTTGTGGCTGCCTTCATCTGTCACCAGGAGAAGACCTGGTTCACCTTTTATAAGCATCCTATTTGCACCACATGCAGGGCCTTTCCCTGGAAAATGGTGAAAGACCTCCCCTCCTTGCAAGCAGGTTAGGTATCTGATGGAATCCAGAAGCACTTTAAGGAAATACCTTGTAAAGAACTAAATCAGTTTCATGTCTTGATATTAGGGAAACCTCTGATTTCATGGGTGACTTTTTCTAGTGTCAGAAAGACACGGCTGGGGAGAAATAGCACCTGCACTCCCTATAAATTAAAGGTCAGTCGAGCTGAGGTTTTCAAGTCCATCACCTTGCTGCAAATCAAAACTGTCAAAGAACTCTGAACAGGTACTGTTACAGAGAAGGTCTACACGGTTCAGTAAGGAACTGCTCATCCTTGTGCTTAACATTATGAAGATTCAAAGACGCCTCACCATCCGTGCCACTGTGGATTCCACTCCCTGCTCTACTCCAGGTTCACATGAACTATCTCATTTAACAGAGCAAACGATCCAGGAGTATCCAGGTATTCAGCGCTATCCATTTCCTTCCCCCATAGCAATTTACTCATGAGTCAGCCTGCCATTTGTAAAAGCAATAGACACAAGGCTTGCCAGATGGCTTGGGAATCTGAGAGAATAGGAAACAATCTCAAACAGTATGTTCTGCTGGGTTCCTGATGTCACAGGCAGTAAAGGCAAGGCGATGAGATGGGAATACTTACAGGCTTTCTAGGAATTCCGTTTTCTTCCAGTTGCAAACAATGCCCCCCAAACCATCATCAGGACCATGAGAATCTGTGTCCTTTCTTCTCTAAATAACACTCTGCTCCCTGTATAGCATAGGAGGATGCCATTGAGGCTGTGTGGCATTCATAAAGAGGATGTTCTATGGTAAATTCACCTGCTGCAGGGAGCAGTATTCAGCGCTCCAATTAAACATGGCAAAGCTAAGTGGTAGTAAAATTAAAATGGAGTCGCAGAATGGAAAGGAATTTCAAATCAGGTGCAATTATACTCATTTTTATATCAGTCTCTTAAATTTTAATGCTCTTTATGGGCCCCTGAATAAATGAATTATACAAGATTCATAACTTTTGAGATGAATTTTGGCTTTCTTCAAAATTCCCTAGTTTCACAGAGATGGTGAGAACCAAATAAAAGAATGGACTTGAAAAGAGTATCTATAAATACTGCACTGAAGAAACCTATATGTAAAATGTTTTGCATGTGTAACATATTTGTAAAATTCCAGGCTGATAAAGAAGACATTGAGTGAAATTTGGTACACCAGGGTTTTTGTTTTTGTTTTTTTTTACAATCAGTCTTTATTTCTGACACCCCTAAAAACACCTCTACCTATAGGAATTCCCATCATTGGCTCACTTGCTAACCACATATATGAAGTTATTCTTTGTAGCTAGAATGGGTTCAATTGATAAAGACTCCTTTATATTCTCAATCAATTCATATCTGGTGCCATATGGGAAATAAATCCTTTATTTATTCATTCATTTATTCCTTTATTCCTTCATTCGACACTGGGATGAGAGTATAAACCCCGCCACATACTGCCACTACCATTAAGTCCCTTAATCTCTTTGTGCTTCAATTTCTTCATCTGTAAAAGATGGGACTAAGTTTATAAATTCTTTACTCATAAGATTACTGTAAAGGTTAAAGATAACAATCTATGTAAATCCATAAGAACAATGTCTGCTACACAGTGACCACACAAGTTAAGCCATCATTATTCATCCATTCAACAAATATTTTTTGAGCAACTACCATATGTCAACCATGACCCTAGATTTAAGAGTCCTAAGAATGATGAGGGAAGGCTCCATCTCTGACGTCAAAGGACTTACCTTGATCCCAGCTTTCTTTTCCTATTCCTGCCTCTCAAGGATGCTAAATAACCAAAGATCAAGGGGGTAATATTTTACAAGTGAGTTTCATATCAAGTAGGTTATCAGGGCGGGGTATATGTGTACATAACTACTATATAATAATAGTCACAATAATTATGTTACCTTCCTCTTAGTGAACAACTATGGAAAAGTCTGTGGTTTTTTAATATAAATTTATTTATTTTAATTGGAGGTTAATCACTTTACAATATTGTATTGGTTTTGCCATACACCAACATGAATCCGCCATTGGTGTACATGTGTTCCCTATCCTGAACCCCCCTCCCACTACCCTCCCCGTACCATCCCTCTGGGTCATCCCAGCAACCAGCCCCAAGTATCCTGTATCCTGCATTGAACCTGGACTGATGATTCATTTCATATGTGAAGTCTGTGATTTTATTTTACTTTTTGCTTTAATTATATTTGTCCTTGTTCATGATAGTTATTTCTTCTATCTTCATATTTTTAACCTTTTTCTCCTCAAACTAGGTATCCCAGGCCCCAGGAGCATGAAATGGGGATTTATCTATCTATTCCACACTTACATCTAGATTTCCAGCAAGGAACTGTTTGAGACAGCTTACATAAAAGGAGTAAGACTGAAAACTTTCAAGCAACGCATAGAAAGTTACTGGGTTGACAAAAAAGTCTAGTTGGGTTTTTCCATAACATTATATGGAAAAATCCGAACAAACTTTTTGGTCAACCGGCTAGCTAGCTAGCTATGTATTAGAGTATTGAGTGAATGAAGTGTTAGTTGCTCAGTCGTGTCTGACTCTGGGAGACCCCATGGACTGTAGCCTGCCAGGCTTCTCTGTCCATGGAATTCTCCAGGCAAGAATACTGGAGTGGGTCGCCATTTCCTTCTGCAGGGGATCTTCCCCGACCCAGGGATTGAACCCAGGTCTCCGGATATACAGGCAGATTCTTTACCATCTGGGCCATCAGGGAAGACCAATAGAGTATAAAAGTACAGGATATTTGTATCTTCAGTTCAGTTGCTCAGTCGTGTCCGACTCTTTGCAACCCCATGAATCGCAGCACTCCAGGCCTCTCTGTCCATCATCATCTCCCGGAGTTCACTCAAACTCATGTCCATTGAGTCAGTGATGCCATCCAGCCATCTCATCCTCTGTCGTCCCCTTCTCCTCCTGCCCCAATCCCTCCCAGCATCAGAGTCTTTTCCAATGAGTCAACTCTTCGCATGAGGTGGCCAAAGTACTGGAGTTTCACCTTTAGCATCATTCCCTCCAAAGAAATCCCAGGGCTGATCTCCTTCAGAATGGACTGGTTGGATCTCCTTGCAGTCCAAGGGACTCCCAAGAGTCTTCTCCAACACCACAGTTCAAAAGCATCAATTCTTCGGTGCTCAGCTTTTTTCACAGTCCAACTCTCACATCCATACATGACCACTGGAAAAAACCATAGCCTTGACTAGACGGACCTTTGTTGGCAAAGCAATGTCTCTGCTTTTGAATATGCTGTCTAGGTTGGTCATAACTTTCCTTCCAAAGAGTAAGGGTCTTCTAATTTCATGGCTGCAGTCACCATCTGCGGTGATTTTGGAACCCGAAAAATTAAAGTCTGACACTGTTTCCACTGTTCCCCATCTATTTCCCATGAAGTGATGGGACCAGATGCCATGATCTTAGTTTTCTGAACGTTGAGCTTTAAGCCAACTTTTTCACTCTCCACTTTCACTTTCATCAAGAGGCTTTTTAGTTCCTCTTCACTTTCTGCCATATGGGTGGTGTCATCTGCATATCTGAGGTGATTGATATTTCTCCTGGCAATCTTGATTTCAGCTTGTGCTTCTTCCAGCCCAGTGTTTCTCATGATGTACTCTGCATGTAAGTTAAATAAGCAGGGTGACAATATACAGCCTTGCTGTACTCCTTTTCCTATTTGGAACCAGTCTGTTGTTCCATGTCCAGTTCTAACTGTTGCTTCCTGACCTACATTCAGATTTCTCAAGAGGCAGGTCAGGTGGTCTGCTATTCCCATCTCTTTCAGAATTTTCCACAGTTTACTGTGATCCACACAGTCAAAGGCTTTGGCATAGTCAATAAAGCAGAAATAGATGTTTTTCTGGAACTCTCTTGCTTTTTCCATGATCCAGCGGATGTTGGCAATTTGATCTCTGATTCCTCTGCCTTTTCTAAATCCAGCTTGAACATCTGGAAGTTCACAGTTCACATATTGCTGAAGCCTAGCTTGGAGAATTTTGAGCATTACTTTACTAGTGTGTGAGATGACTGCAATTGTGCAGTAGTTTGAGCATTCTTTGGCATTGCCTTTCTTTGGGATTGGAATGAAAACTGACCTTTTGCAGTCCTCTGGCCACTGCTGAGTTTTCCAAATTTGCTGGCATATTGAGTGCAGCACTTTCACAGCATCATCTTTCAGGATTTGAAATAGCTCCATTGGAATTCCATCACCTCCACTAGCTTTCTTCGTAGTGATGCTTTCTAAGACACACTTGACTTCACATTCCAGGATGTCTGGCTCTGGGTGAATGATCATACCATCGTGATTATCTTGGTCGTGAAGATCTTTTTTGTACAGTTCTTCTGTGTATTCTTGCCACCTCTTAATCATTTTTGTCCTTTATTGAGCCCATCTTTGCATGAAATGTTCCCTTGGTATCTCTAATTTTCTTGAAGAGATCTCTAGTCTTTCCCATTCTTGTTTTCCTCTATTTCTTTGCATTTATCGCTAAGGAAGGCTTTCTTATCTCTTCTTGCTATTCTTTGGAGCTCTGCATTCAGATGCTTATATCTTTCCTTTTCTCCTTTGCTTTTCACTTCTCTTCTTTTCACAGCTATTTGTAAGGCCTCCTCAGGCAGCCATTTTGCTTTTTTGCATTTCTTTTCCATGGGGATGGTCTTGATCCCTGTTTCCTGTACAGTGTCACGAACCTCAGTCCATAGTTCATCAGGCACTCTATCTATCAGATCTAGTCCCTTAAATCTATTTCTCACTTCCACTGTATAACCATAAGGGATTTGATTTAGGTCATACCTGAATGGTCTTCCCTACTTCCTTCAATTTAAGTCTGAATTTGGCAATAAGGAGCTCATGATCTGAGCCACAGTCAGCTCCCAGTCTTGTTTTTGTGGACTGTATAGAGCTTCTCCATCTTTGGCAGCAAAGAATATAATCAATCTGATCTCAATGTTGACCATCTGGTGATGTCCATGTATAGAGTCTTCTCTTGTATTGTTGGAAGAGGGTGTTTGCAATGACCAGTGTGTTCTCTTGGCAAAACTCTATTAGCCTTTGCCCTGCTTCATTCCATACTCCAAGGCCAAATTTGCCTGTTACTCCAAGTGTTTCTTGACTTCCTACTTTTGTACTCCAGCCCCCTATAATGAAAAGGACATCTTTTTTTGGGTGTTAGTTCTAAAAGGTCTTGGAGGTCTTCATAGAACCATTCAACTTCAGCTTCTTCAGCATTACTGGCTGGGGCATAGACTTGTATTACTGTGATATTGAATGGTTTGCCTTGGAAACGAACAGAGATCATTCTGTCATTTTTGAGATTGCATCCAAGTACTTCATTTCAGACTCTTTTGTTGACCATGATGGCTACTCCATTTCTTCTAAGGGATTCCTGCCACAGTAGTAGATATAATGGTCATCTGAGTTCAATTCACCCATTCCAGTCCATTTTAGTTCACTGATTCCTAGAATGTTGACGTTCACTCCTGCCATCTCCTGTTTGACCACTTCCAATTTGCCTTGATTCATGGACCTGATATTCCAGGTTCCTATGCAATATTGCTCTTTACAGCATCGGACCTTGCTTCTATCACTAGTCACATCCACAACTGGGTATTGTTTTTGCTTTGGCTCCATCCCTCATTCTTTCTGGAGTTATTTCTCCACTGATCTCCAGTAGCATATTGGGCACCATCTGACCTGGGGAGTTCCTCTTTCAGTATCCTATCATTTTGCCTTTTCATACTGTTCATGGGGTTCTCAAGGCAAGAATACTGAAGTGGTTTGCCATTCCCTTCTCCAGTGGACCGCATTCTGTCAGACTTCTCCACCATGACCCACCCGTCTTGGGTGGCCCCACAGGGCATGGCTTAGTTTCATTGAGTTAGACAAGGCTGTGGTCCTAGTGTGATTATATTGACTAGTTTTCTGTGATTATGGTTTCAGTGTGTCTGCCTTCTGATGCCCTCTTGCAACACTTATCGTCTTACTTGAGTTTCTCTTACCTTGGGCATGGGTTATCTCTTCACGGCTGCTCCAGCAAAGCACAGCCGCTGCTCTTTACCTTGGATGAGGGATATCTCCTCACTGCTGCCCTTCCTGGCAATAGCTGTATAGATTACAGAGTTCTGATATTGCTAGAAGCCAGGGAAAACAGAAAAAATGATGAATCGTATGAGTCATTTGAGTCACGAGACTCACTGGGGGAAATAGCCTCTTTTTTGTTATTATTTATGGCCTTGATATGCAGATGATCTCAGATATGACCTCAGATATACAGATGACACCACCCTTTATGACAGAAAGCGAAAAGGAACTAAAGAATCTCTTGATGAAAGTGAAAGATGAAAGAAAGCTGGCTTAAAACTCAACATTCAAAAAACTAAGATCACAGTATCCAGTCCCATCACTCCGTGGCCAATAATGGGGAAACAATGGAAACAGTGTCAGACTTTATTTTCTCGGGCTCCAAAATCAGTGCAGATGGTAACTGCAGCCATGAAACTAAAAGATGCTTGCTGCTTGGAAGAAGTGTATGACCAACCTAGACAGCATATTAAAAAGCAGAGACATTACTTTGCCAACAAGGTCCATCTAGTCAATGCTATGGTTTTCCAGTGGTCATGTATGGATGTGAGAGTAGGACCATAAAGAAAGGTGAGCACCGAAGAACTGATGCTTTTGAACTGTGGTGTTGCAGACTTTTGAGAGTCCCTTGGACTGCAAGGAGATCAAACCAGTCAATCCTAAAGGAAATCAGTCCTGAATATTCATTGGAAGGACTGATGCTGAAGCTGAAACTCCAACACTTTGGCCACCTGATGCAAAAAAAAGACTCATTGGGAAAGACCCTGATGCTGGGAAAGATTGAAGGCAGGAGACGAAGGGGATGACAGAGGATGAGATGGTTGGATGGCATCACTGATTTGACAGACATGAGTTTGAGCAAGCTCCAGGAGTTGGTGATGGACAAGGAAGCCTGGTGTGCTGCAGTCCATGCGGTTGCAAAGTTTCGGACACAACTGAGCAAATGAACTGAACTGATAGCAATTAAGCCCATGCACCACAACGACTGAGCCTGTGCTCTGGAGCCCATGTGCCCCAACTACTAAAGATGGTTCGCCCTACAGTCCATGCTCTGTAATAAGAGAAGCCAGGGCAATGACAAGTCCATACACCACAAAGAGAGAGTAGCCCCTATCTCTGAAACTAGAGAAAAGCCCAAGCAGCAACGAAGACCCAGCACAGCCAAAAATGAATAAGTAAATAAAATAATTTTGTAAAAAAATTTCTTTCTCCAATGTCAACATCTTAACTGTGTTTGTAACAGAGGTGGGTGCTGGGCACAGATGCCCATCAGCAGATGAATGGATAAGAAAGCTGTGGTACATATACACAATGGAGTATTACTCAGCCATTAAAAAGAATACATTTGAATCAGTTCTAATGCGATGGATGAAACTGGAGCCTATTATACAGAGTGAAGTAAGCCAGAAAGAAAAACACCAATACAGTATACTAACGCATATATATGGAATTTAGAAAGATGGTAACAATAACCCTGTACGAGACAGCAAAAGAGACACTGATGTATAGATCAGTCTTATGGACTCTGTGGGAGAGGGAGAGGGTGGGGAGATTTGGGAGAATGACATTGAAACATGTATAATATCATGTATGAAACGAGTCGCCAGTCCAGGTTCGATGCATGATACTGGATGCTTGGGGCTGGTGCACTGGGACGACCCAGAGGGAGGGTATGGGGAGGGAGGAGGGAGGAGGCTTCAGGATGGGGAACACAGGTATACCTGTGGCAGATTCATTTCGATATTTGGCAAAACTAATACAATATTGTAAAGTTTAAAAATAAAATAAAATTAAAAAAAAAAAGACTCATCTTGCAGGAAAGAATAGGCAGAATAGGCAGTTTAGGGTATTTTGTTTGTTTTTGCCATGTGGGATCTTAGTTCCCTGACCAGGGATTGAACCCATGTCCCCTGCACTGGGAGCGCAGTCTTAACCTCTAGACAAGGTTAGGAGTCCAGGGAAGTCCCACAGGAGAGAACACAAAGGGTTTCTCTTCCATTGTGGTCATTGTGAAAATAACCTAAATTCCATAGGCCAAGTGTGCAGAGGGCACACTTGAGAGTCTCCAGCACTGTGCTAAGAATGCTGTGCACATCATCTTCCATTAAGTCATCACTGCATAGTTTTACTGTCTTTGTTGCTGATATAATTATTACAATCAATACACCACAAGGGAAAAACAGGGAGTGGAAGGAGTTAAAATATTTAACATTCCCAATGCCATAGCTTCCCTAGTGGCTCAGACAATAAAGAATCTGCCTGCCATGTGACAGACCCAGGTTCGATCCCTGAGTCAGCAAGATGCCCTGAAGAAGGAAATGGCAACTCACTCCAGTATCTTTGCCTGGAGAATCTCCATGGACAGAGGAGCCTAGTGGGCCACAGTCCATGGGGTCACAAAGAGTTGGACACGACTGAGCCATTTTCACTTTCATTGCCATAGAGCCCATAGATGACACAGCTGTGCTATGAATCCTGCACTCAGATTTTAAAACTGTTATTTTCTTCTAACATTAAAACCTTTTCCAGGATATTATGGTTAATATTTTCAAAATAAATAGGTCTCCAAAAAAGAGGGAATATACCTACACATACAAATGATTCATTTTGCTGTACAGTAGAAATGCAACATTATAAAGCAACTAACTCCAACAAAAAAATAATTTTTAAATAAATTAAATTAAATTAACAGGTCTGTAATCATAGCCTTCATCAGAGACAGCATCAGTGCAGAAATGAGCATGAGATTGGAGAACCTGAATTCAAGGTGTAGGATCTTGAATTTGTTAATGATCCTCTTTGAACATCATTTTCTTCATCCATAAGGTGGCAAAAAATAATAACTAGCTTTCAATGATATTAACACAGTCATAAGTCCTGAAAGACTTATGTCCTGTATGACGTAAGTCCTATATGAAGCTCCTGGAATGCAGTAGTTACCCAGCAAATGAGAGCAACTGCAGTTAGGATTTAAGATCACTCCTTCCACATGGGAGAAGGTGGCATTACTGCTCTCAGAAGGTTAGGAATGGACCTACTGAAGAACTCTAGAACATACGAAAGGGATGAAAAACATCCTGAATGAAATGAGTGGAAAGAGAAGGCCGAGGACATTACCCAAGTATCAGATATGAGCTATGAGATTTACTTAGTTATGCCATCTAACCATTCCAATGACTTGATACAGAAGATGCTATGCATTTTTGCCAGAAAAGTAAATTAAAGCTTAGAAAAGTTAATCAATTTGTTTCAATTCACCATATGGTAAATGGCAGAACTGAGATTTAAGTTCAAGTCCCTCAATCCCAAACCCATTGCCCTGAACCATCCCACGTGGCATGCCAATTAATCGGGAAATAAGTTCACAGGTGTTTCAATGCATGTTTCCATATTTTTAATATCACTAGAGAGACAGAAGAACTAGATTTTCCCCTTGTCTCTGCTACTAACTAGATATGCAACCACTGCCCTTTTCTCCCTCTCAGCTCCCCTGTCTCTAAAGGGAAGCAGTAAGTCTACATGATTTCTAAAGCCCTTTGCAGCTCTAACATTTTATGAGGAGTCTTCCCCCCAAAGAACTCTGCTGGCAATACAAAGCGAAGACATAGCACATATGTACCAAGTCCCTTCGTTTATGTTAAATTCCACATTCCTGCAGCGATGTGTAATGTCTGCTGCCCTTCAGTCGACTCCATCCTCCGATGTTTGTTTACAATCATCGGGGCATGAACAGCTATTTTTAAACCTGGCTTTTCATGTACGAAGGTTAAAACTCAAACTGAATTTGATTTGTTGGAGAATTCAAATCCTCAGGATTATGGCAGGAAAGAGAGAAATGTAAGTCACTTTAATTACCCTTTGACTCCCCTTCTCCCCACCACTGCCTCCCCCTAAATTCGACTAACAAAGATGCCATTGGCTAAGCTGACTGTATCCAGGGCAGAAAAGTCTTTACATTGGTGACTGATGACCAAAGGTCTTGGGGGTGTTGACTTTATATTTTTGTTCGAAACAACAGGAAGTCATGTTGTAGAAGGCAGCTGGCTTGGGATGCAGCAAATCCAGGGATTTGCACAGCTGGCTAAAGCGAAACTTCTAGTGGTCTCATTCAACTGTGTGTTTTCATCTGTCATGCTCTCTTTTCAAAAATATAGGCTTTGAAGCCAGAGAGATGCCAGTCCATCACTTACAGGCAGAGTGAGCTGACAGAGAGCTTGGCACATACTAGGAATATAACAAATATGTCTTTCCCCTCCTTCCCGTTACTACATAGGGCTTGTTTTCAATGGGGTGGGGGTGGGGGGGAGTGGGATATCTCTCTAGATGCCAGACCAAAACATAAAGAGTTCTGGGGCTGCTGGGGTTGCCTTCTTGGTTGTCTCCCTACCACTGAAGCCTGTAAGAGTACTTTCAATAACCACAGCAGTTTCAATAACTATTAGATGACTTACAAGGGTGTACATTCCTGGACCCCTTTAGAGAAGGATAAGAGAGGTTTGTTACAGAAATGTTGCATAACATGGGGAGCCACTGCTAATGAGCATAGGGAATTCTCGGTGAGGACAAAAATGTTCTGAAGCTGATTGTGTTGCCAGTTGCACAACTCCGTGAATATCCGAACAAACATTATACACATTAAATATGTGCATTATATGGTGCATGAATTATATCACTACAAAACAATTTTAGGAGACCTTTTATCCCCTCCAAACTGTAAATGTTCATGAACCCCACCCCCTGTATTTAGGCTGGAAATTTACACTAGTGATCTGGATAACTTGTGGAGCAGCTGGTAACTGAATGGGCTGGGAGAAAAGGGCTATAGGGGGAGGAGTGCACATCCCATTCAGGAAAGAGATACCCCCACAGTTCCAACATAATGAAGACAGGCTCTGTCCTTCTCAGTATGTAGATTCAAGACAAGCCTTATAAAGATAAAGAAGCCTGATAAAGATAGCCAGGCCTTTTCCTTACAGACTGACCCATTCCAAACCGTACTATGACAAGCTGTCCAATGAAAAACCCTTGACCTCCAACGTAGCTTCTGAAATCATAAGTTTTCAGTGTTGCCAGGGATTCCTGAGACCTGATGATCGGAACAATTCTTTCATATCAGAAATCACATCCTTTTCATAAGGTACATACATACTGCAGGCATATTTTTAAATGATTCATTTATACATCCAGCAAACATTTTCTGTTTAGCATTTACCAAACAGGAGCTTTCCTGGTGGCTCAGTGGCAAAGAATCTGCCTATCAGTGCAAGAGATACAGGAGACATGGGTTTGATCCTTGGGTCAAGAAGATCCCCTGGAGGAGGAAATGGCAACTCACTCTAGTATCCTTACCTGGAAAATCCCATAGACAGAGGAGCCTGGCAGGCTACAGTCCATGGGATCACAAAGAGTCAACACGACTTAGTGACTGAGCGTGCACGCGTTTACCAGACATCAAGCTAAGTCCTAGAAACCAAAAGATAAAACCTGGGAATGAGTTAACACTTTCGGAGCCTGCCATGTGCTTCCTAAGGATTTGACCTGGTTAGTTATCCTAATAACCACTGAAGGCAAAGACAAATATCAACACTGCCCCCATTTGACAGAGGAGAAAACCGAGGCACAGAAAGGCTGAGGACCTTCCTGAAGGTCACACCATCAGGGAGAGAAAGACCGGACATCATTACACTGAGGCCGGCTGGCTCCAAAGCCTGTGCTGTGGACCTGTTCTCTTACCTCCTCGCACATGCAAGTCAGCCCGAGCTCAGCCAAAGGGCAAACACCTAGAAACAACACAACAGTGAGCGCTGCCGGAGGGCTGAGCAAGGAGCTGCTGGAAGGGTCACAGTGTTCACGCACCAACTGCCTCTCAGCAGTTTCGAGTTGAAAACAGAGGGAATTTTCTCCATCTCTCTTGTCTCTCAAATGAGAAAGATGTTACCTGCCTGTACCACAGCTTAGTCATCACTGAACTTGATCCCACATCTCTTAAGTCCCGAAACAATACACTTTCATTCACTGATTCAGAAATGTTTGTGTCAGACACTGTGCTCTGTTCACTACACCCTACTGCACATACCAATTATAATTCTGAGAAATTATTTTAAGCAATGTAAAAGTCAGACATCATTCTTTATTTAGCTGTGCAAGGATCATATTGTCCAAAGACAACTTTGCAAATACATTAAGTTACTCCCATGAGTCATGGGAGTGGAGGAAAAGAATGACAAAAAGGAAGGAGAGAATGAAACTCTTGCTTGGTGTTACTATGTACTGGGATTGTTTCTCCCCATTATTCCAAGTACTCTTCCAAATTACCCTATTAAATGTAATGCTTGGCCATTTTGTTAAATGATGACATGGGCTCAAAAAATTTTAAATGATTTTGCACAAATTTATAAGTCTAATAAGTAGAAAAAAATCTAGATTTGAGCCCATTTTTACTGACTTTAAAGTCCAAATTCTTTTCACATTCATGCTGATTTCCAAGCTCAGTAATTGGAGAAGTCATTGAATAGGAGGCAGTAGGGTGGTTAAAATGACCTTTCTTTCTCCCAGCCCTACCTGTCTACAAACATAAAATGTCATCTTCAAACTCTATTTTACTACTTCCTCTTTTTTTTTTTTTTCCTTCAAACATGCAGCCTCAATATGTCTTCTTTAGCACAGCCAACTGCCATGGAGCCTTGAAAGCAGATGACCTGGCCAAGAGATCTTATCAATGGATTTTTAATGAAGAGTTCTTTTCTGAATGCCAAGTATAAGAGGTGAGACAAAATGGGCATTTCCAAATGTTAAAGAAAGCCACAGATATCCTTAGGCACTCAGATTTCTCAGTCAGGCTCCCTTTGTCCATGCCAAAGGTCACTCTGAGCTGACACCCAATGACAGACATTATTTTACAGTGGCTCAAGGCTTTCTGCAGACACATACGTTCCTTTTCCCCTTTCTAACATATTCTCTTGAGTCAGCAGTCAGTATGTATTGCCTTACATCAGATACAAAGATGGTGAATTTATATTCTCTTCATAATTTTTGAACAATAATATTTTTTAAATTTTCAGCAGATTAATGATTGGTTTATTCCTGCTATCACTTAGCTCAGTGGTCCCCTAGCTTGACTACACATTGGGATCACTGGAGAGCTTCAGAAAGTATCACTGCCTAGGTCTCATCCCCAAAGGCTGTGATTGAAATAGTCTGGGAGCAGTCTGAGCTTTAGAAATGTTTAAAGATCCCCAGGTGATTCTCCTGTGCAGAAAACTTGGGCACTCCATTAAATACTGGTCTCATCATTAATTAATTAACCAACTCTAGGGGGAGGGTCATTTAGCTTTCTCTTCCCAAGCTAGAATTGCTTCTTTCATAGCTCCCCCAAAGTATAAGACAGGGAAGGAGGGAGCACCAATAAATCATTACTGAGCTGGCTGAATTGATCTTTGGAAACTGTGCTGGGAGAGGCTGTACGAACAATTGCATCCTGGGACAGTGAGTGGTTAGAGAAAGAATATGTCTTCCAGCCTTATGTTCCACAAAACCTCCAATTCCCAAAGGAACCTAGAGGCAGGAGATAAGAGGGGTAGCAGTGAGCAATGAGGTGAGGCGCTGTTGGGTTACACCATGTAAAGAGTTGGTAGGAGTCCCAGCAGAAATAGCCACCCCAACTGTGACTTGGTGAAAATAAGTGACCAAATATAGTAAGTCCCGTACTCACAACCTTCAAGTTGTGAGCTTTCAAAGATGCAAACATGCGTTCCATCAGCATCAGGTGTGAGTGACACTGCAGCTTGCCCTGCGTCTCCTTCACTGAAGATTCTTCAGCTCTGCCATCCACCCCCCCTCCTCCAGTAACTTCCTGACTGCTCACTCCATGCCAGTCCCTGTGTGCCAGCTCTTGTACTATACTTTTCAAAGTGCAGTGCTGTAAGATTTAAAGTATTTTCCTTATTTTTTGTGTTTGATTTTTATGTATTCTTTGTGTGAAAAGTATTAGAAACCTATTACATTACTGTGCTATATAGCTGACTATGTTAGTTGGGTGTACCTAGGTTACCTTTATTGGACTTACAAATTGGACTTACAAATGCACTCTTGGAACAGAACTCATTCATATGCGGGAAACTTACTGTATCCAGAAACAGGCAATGCTGAGAGGACCTCTGAGGGTTCATTTAGAGGGATCTGGCCATGGCAGGAATGTTTGGCTTATCTCAACAGGGAATGTCAGAGCCAACCATACATGAGCAATTGTAGTTTTGCTGGATGACTGTTAAAATCGCAGCACTTGGAGGCTGCTATTATTTGAGGCTTCCTGTCTCGGACCTAAGACAGTGTTGCCCACTCCTGTTGGGTTATTCTCATTTCTCTCTTCCATTCATTCTGTCTGGCAAGGTGGGTACTTGAACCCGGGATCTTCTTGGGGTTTGACCTTTTCACCTTTCTCTAGACACAAATGAAGACCCTAGCCCTCACATTTTGAATTCAGTATGTGAGTACACAGGTGAGAGCCAAAGAAATTCCACACTGGATTCAATTCTAACTCACCTACTTCATTCCAGTGTTGGCCAGAGGACCCTCTAATGGGCAACTGAATGCTTATTCAGTGATACTCAATAATATTTCAGTTTATATGTGTTCCTTATGTAAAATCCTATGGGTGAAATGATGACCACTTGGCGTGATTGGGAAATAGTTTGGTCGTTGATCATATCAGGACTGTAACCTCACCCTCAAACTGTACTGCAAACATGTAAGAGCAACTACTGTGTTTCCAAGGACTGTGCTGGATGCCAATGATTTAATAAGAACCAGGCAGAGCTCTTGCCTTTAATGAAATTAGAAAGTAATGGAGAAGAGAGACATGTAAATAGATAATCAAAATATGGAGTTTGCTTGCTCTGATCAAAAGAAGTATAAGGTTTTATGAAAGCACAGAAGGGATTTCAGTGATTTCTGTTTTTCTGGGAGAGTCAGAGATGGTGTTAGAGATCTAACATTTGAACTGAGTAATAAAAGATGAGTTCTTCGATGCACGATACTGGATGCTTGGGGCTAGTGCACTGGGATGACCCAGAGGGATGGTATGGGGAGGGAGGAGGGAGGTGGGTTCAGGATGGGGAACACATGTATACCTGTGATGGATTCATTTTGATATTTGGCAAAACTAATACAATTATATAAAGTTTAAAAATAAAATTAAATTTAAAAAAAAAGATGAGTTCTAATAAGAATTACATTTGTAGAACATTCTATAAAATGCAAAGTACTTGCAGATCCATCTTCATAGAATAAAAGCTTCATAAAAGCAAGGATTTGTCTATCGTATTCACCACTGTATTTCCAAAGTATTCAAGGAACACTGAATCCATTATTAATTTTGATTCTCATATCCTCCCATGCTTTTGGGAGGAGGTATAAGGGACAAATTTCAAAGGGAGAAAATAAATGCACAGAGACAGCAAATTCACAGTCCATGACCTCATGGAGTTCTGACCTGTAGACATTCCAAGAAAAGAATCTCAGTACACTCTGCCAATGGCTATGCTGGCTATACTAAGGGGAAAAGGAAACAGTCTGCCCTACATAATACCTCACAGTGTTGCATTTAGTACCTTAGGAAATTCACCATAGCTCAGAGTCTGGTCATCTTTGTAGGTTTATTTTATTAAAAACAGGCCCCATCATTCAAGGCCCTGCATTAGCCTAGTTTGTGAGACTGCTAGAACAATAACTGATTAATTTGTAATGAAAAATTACCATTATGGGAACTAAAATATTCACCTTTCATGATCAGCCTGTCCTAACTGTCACATTTGAAAGTGAAAGTGTTAGTTGCTCCATCATGTCTGACTCTGTGTGACCCCATGGACTGTAGCCCACCAGGCTCCTCTGTCCATGGAATTCTCCAGGCAAGAATACTGGAGTAGGTAACTATTCCCTTCTTCAGGGAATATTCCCCAGCTGAAGATCGAAGCCAGGTCTCCCGTATTGCAAATAGATTCTTTGCCGTCTGAGACACCAGAGAAGCCCAACTTTCACATTTAGTTGATTACAAATAATTATCATGATGGTTAGAACACTCACACCCCCATTAGAAGACTTTTCTTCTTGTATAGGAGCAGAAATCATCAACAGCAGAGAGCTTAATAAGTATGGAATCAAATGTACTGAGTGCCTAGAAGAACTCACATAGTTGTTGTTGCTGTTCAGTACCTCAGTCATGTCCACTCTTTGCGACCCCATGGACTGCAGCCCACCAGGATTCCCTTCTTCTCCAACACCACAGTTCAAAAGCATCAATTCTTCAGTGCTCAGCCTTCTTTATGGTCCAACTCTCACATTCATTCATGACTCTGGAAATACAATAGCTTTCACTATATGGACCTTTGTTGGCAAAGTAATGTCTCGGCTTTTTAATATGCTGTCTAGGTTTGTCATAGCTTTTCATAGCAGAACTCAGCCTGATACACGCCCCTGTCCACTGGGACAACTGCACCAGTGGGACTAGACTACATGTTATCTGCTACTTGACCAGTGGCCTTACATAATGAATCAGAATAATCAAAGATCATGAGCTAAAGCACCCTCTCCTGGACAGTATTTCTCTTTGCTTCCCACTGCCATTCAAACAAGTTCTAATCAACATTTGCAAGGCTGGAGGTCATTATATTCCTTCAAGGTGACCACAACAACATTGTGTACTAAACACCCACATTATCTCATTTAATCTTCACAATTATGTGACAAGAGTAAAGCTGGTAGTAAACGAGGTCTTGAGAGATTAAATAATTTACTCCAGTGACTACAACATAGATGGCAAAATGCAAATTCTCTCTGAGTCATTTGAAGTCCATTTAAGATTTCCATTGGAAGTTCGCTTCCAACACCATCCACGTGGGGAGACAAGGCATGCATGCTTGGCCAGAAGACAGAAGCCCCCAGAAAGCTATGCTGGAATGGGTCAGGAAGCATATGCTGCAAGAGTTCTGAGGAGGAGGATGTCGTTATGGGCCAGAGTGGACAAAAGTTTGGGAGAGAGGTGATTTTGAGTTAGGAAACATTTCCTGTCTTCAAATGTTAGAACATAAAACGTAAATAAACAGAGGGTATATGAGCCATACTTCCCTCTTCCCACAACCACAGCAGAACTGTATCACATTAGTCCCAGATACAACCTCAGTTTCTTTCAAAATACATCAATCCACAGCATAACAGCCACAACCCTTGGCATAGCACACTCATTAGCAGTGAGCCACATTTAGCATAAAAGACAGAATTCATCATCTCAAGATTGGAGGCTAAATCCACAAGGTATTAAAGAGGATCAATGATTTGGTCTCTCTGATGGGAAAAAAAAGCAACAAATTAATTTAAGTGTGTGTGTATGTGTATATGTATGTAAACTATCCAGAGGTAGTCAAGTAATTACAAAATCATTATGCGATGATCTTTTTTTAACTCTTAATTTTTTGGTCATGCCACACAGCATGTGGGGTCTTAGTTCCCCAACTAGGGATCAAACCCATGCCCCTGCATTGGAAGCATGAAGTCTTCACCACTGGACCACCAGGGAAGTCCCACATCTTTGGACGGCAGGAGAGAGTATCATTTCAGACTCACCACTTCTACAGCAGATGCTCCACTCCTAAATAAAGCTGATATTAACCCCTAAAGAGGACCAATAGTTTTGGATGAACAGTACTGATACGGATCAGATCTGCAAAAATCTGCTTAGGGTTCTTTAAAAGCAAATTATGCCTGATTCAGCTTCCAGAAAAACAAGTCATTTCTGATCAAAATGTAAAGGAGACGTTCTTGCTAAATCAAGTCTCTACCAAACCATCCATCCCGAAAGAAGAAAGGAAGTCTGACAAGGGAACTAAGCCAGCTCATTTGACCCACTGACTTCCTCAACTCTGATCCCAAGGAAGAAGAAGTAAGGTCTCAGCCTCATTTAATCTTTCTGTTTAGGGGCATGAGAAATCCAGTGAAGTCATGACTCTATTTGCTCATTCATTCAACATCCAACAAAAATGCATGACTTTATCTATGCATATTCATTCACACATTTGGCAATTTAGTAATTCATTAGCAAGTATGTGCCAAGAACCTATACTTTTCTAGACGTTCTGCTAGTAACTGGGGATATAGAGAGGAAAACAAATTCCTGCCTTCAAGGAGCTCACTGTACAGTTGGGCAGATGATGACTGAAAAAAATGAATGACAACTGAAGAAACGATTGCAGCATGCTGTGAAAAGCCTGGTGATAGAATTATGCAAAATGCACGGCAGAAGCCACAAACAATAGAGCCCCCAGCCCTACGATTTGCCAAAGTCACTGTCTATGTACAGGACATTTTTCAAGGCATCCAAGCTTCTCCAAACCATGTAACAATTTATTTCCAGATTCTGAGAGCTTAGTAGAAATCCCGCATGCTCCAGTTATATGTAGGTTCCAGCTTTTACATACATCACACCTCTCCCCACACTTTAGTCAATTTGATGCTACTTACTCCTCTACCGCTGCCAGCTCTACTCTGCTCCAAAATCATTGGACAGGACTGACTTAGAAAAAGGTAAAATAAAGATTCAAATTAAAGAAAGAGGTGAGAATTAGCATTTATATGTATTATGACTATGTATCTGGAAAACTCAAAAGAATAGACTGAATAACTATTAGAGTTAGTAGGAGAATGCAGTAACATCCTGAAGAACTTCCTATACAAATGCAAACAACAACCAGTTAGAAAGTATAATATATGAGAATCCCATTTATAACATAAGTAGTAATAAATTTCCTGGGTGGCACAGTGGTAAAGAATCTACCTGCCAATGCAGGAGACACAGGAGACATGGGTTCAGTCCCTGGGTCAGGAAGATCCCTTGGAGGAGGGCATGGCAATCCACTTCAGTATTCTTGCCTGGAAAATCCCATGGACTGAAGAGCTTAGCAGGACAGTCCATGGGGTCGCAGAGTTGTACAGAGTCATACACTACTGAGCACAATAATAACTTAACAACAAATGTCAAGATTTATGTTACAAAACTTTTGATGGGACCAAATATTTTAAGTGATGCCTGAAAGATACTATTAAGAAGAGAAAGGGGCTAAGGGGACCATAAGGATATGGTCCCATAAAACCCAAAGATGGGAAAGACCTCTCAAAGAGAGGTGTGGGTGTGGTCTTTGTCTAAAAAAATAAAATAACATTTACAATGGAACTGTTCCAGCTAGGACTAAACATGACAGAGATAGTTCAAAAGGAAAAAGGCATCTGGAAACTTCCATGGGAACAAAACATATTAAGAAAATTGCTGCATAGCAAAAACAGTCCCTTTCTTACGGAAAAAGGAGGAGGATATGTTATGCAACGATAAACATGCAAAACAGTATGCAGAAAAATACTCTCTAAGGATGTGAACTGTACTGTAAGAGACAGCAAGAGACTAAAAGCAACCCACTTTGGCATCAATAAAGCAATGATTAAATTACAATACATAGATACAGTGGAAATCTTTCGTGAGTTTATGCACTTTTTATCTGTCCCAATTTGGAAAGATCTCTGTGATTATATTATTCTTTATTTTATTTTCAAATTTGTACTGTTGCAGATTTGGTGCCCTGGGAAGTAGGCTCTATGATGACAGGAACAATGTCTCTTGATTTCACTGCTGTATCCGCAGCCGTCAGGACAATGCCTGGGACTCCACTGATGTGTGACAAGTATACCTTCAATGAAGAAATTCATTGAAAATGTTTAATAATCACCTAGTAAGTTCCTAATAAATATTGGCCAAGATTGCTGGGTTCTTTTTTTTTTTGGAAAGAAACTCATCCGTATAAAGCTGACAAAGTAGATACTACTGCACAAGCTATCATAACCAGCCAAAGAAAGCTGCTTTCAAAACCTGCTGCTGAAATGTCTCAGGGCACGGGTTCAGGGAACTTCCTTACTCGAGAAGCTCTTTCCTGGAATATAGCTCTATTAAAAGACAACAAAGTCAGCAGCACAGCTGACACCCCGTTTCCTCTCTGTCCATTCTTGAGGCCTTTTTTTAGATGTCAGGCCTCACTGACTTCTCTTTTCCCATCAATCTGTCACTCTTTCAACGCGCGTCCCCGCTTACAGGGAGTGCCCAGGGCAGTCACACCACTGGTCTCCTTGCCCTTCCTGCCAACTCTGCAGCAGAGCAAGTTCATGGTATCTTCCCATCTTAGAGGCTGTCAGAGAACTGGCTGGGCCCAAAGAAATTGCTGTAGTGTTTCTTTGCAATGGGTGTTTGTTTCTTCAATTGTAATGGCGGCTTCCCTGGTGACTCAGATGGTAAAGAATATGCCTGCAATGTGGGAGACCCAGGTTCAATCCCTGGGTCAGGAAGACCTGCTTGGAGAAGGGAATGGCAACCCACAATGGTATTCTTGCCTGGAGAATTCCATGGACAGAGGAGCCTGGAGGGCTACAGCCCACGGGGTCACAAAGAGTCAGACACAACTGAAGCGACTAACACCATGAACTTGCCACTGTACTATGAACGTCACACATTATTGCATTTATTCCTCACAACTATCTGTGAAGTGGACACTGGGTGACTATTATTTCCTAAGAGGCAGAACTCGAGGCCTAGAGAATTCCAAGGCAGGACAGGACATGAATTCTAGCCTCCCAATTTCAAAGTTCAGACTTTAAACCAGCACAGAGATTATATTATCATCTCAGTTTCACTTCAAATCCTTCCCCAAGACTGATTAGAGTCCTCAGCATTTCCTTCCTGGAGAGGGTAGGCAAAGAGAAGAAAAAGTATTCATAAAAAGTAGTGGGAATGACCTGCAACAACCCCTGACATAGAAAAACCAACAGCTACCTTTGGATAGACTTCTGGGCAGATGGGGTGCGTGTCTGACTTTGGTTACTCAGGACAGCACAAGCTTGGCTGTTATGGTTGGGTCAGGTCCAGTCAATGAGGGAACAGCAAAAAGGGAGTTTTGTATACTATTGGTGGAAATTTCAACCAATACAAACTCTTTTGAAATGCAGCTGTACAAATTGTGTGAAGAACCTCATATTGTCCATATCTATCAACATAGTGATGCTAATCACCATGACAAACACTTTAAAATATGGAAAAGAATTCTTTTATCCACTCATGACGGACATACCAGTTAGCATCTGTTATTAAGACAGATGTGTTCTAGAGCACTAGGAAAGCAAAGATGAGCAAGGGAGGACAGAATCCTGTCTTCATAGAGACTGATTTAGTGAGAAAAATAAGAAATACATGTTGTTGTTCAGTCTCTAAGTCATGTGCGACTCTTTACAACCCCATAAACTGCAGCACCTGGAGTTTGCTCAAATTCATGTCGATTGAGTCAGTGATGCCATCCAACCATCTCATGCTCTCTCGCCTCTTTCTCCTCTTGCCCTCAGCCTTTCCTAATATCAGTGAGTCGACTCTTTGCATCAGGTAACCAAAGTATTGGAGCTTCAGCATCAGTCCTTCCAAGAATATTCAGGGTTGATTTCCTTTAGGATTGCATACTTAAATATATAATAATACCAACCAACTATCCATAAGAGCTAGAAAGAAAATGAGCCTTCAGAGAAAAGAGACAATGAAGGGAAGGGCCAAGGCAGGCACTCAAAGAAACTGACTGACAAAGAAAAGAATGCAATGAAGAAACAGACTGCTTCCACACACTGGGGCTAGAGAGTTCCAGCATAAATTAAAATCAGTGGCAAGAGTCAAACTTGATGTGTTTAAAGAATAAGAAGATGATAGTGTGGAACTGGAGTGGTGATTAAAGCAGAGGTGAGTCCATTTCATCAAAATATTCAATCATTTGTAGTACTGAGGCTAAATAAGTAAACTGCCCTATATCCACGTTATAGACCAACTGTGGTCCTAGAGTTAGCCCAGTAGAGGCTGGAATCCTGATTCTGCCATTTGCTAATTGTGTGACCTTATAAGTGTACTTAGTTTATCCATTCCAGTTGATAAATAAGGACAATCAGAGGCCCTCATTATATAGATAGAGAAAATGAAACAATCCAAGAAAAGCATTTTTCACAGTTCCTGGCAAACTTTGATAACATAAAAGTACGATGCAAATAATAGCAATAGGGTGATGATGATGATGTTTCAAGAACCAGAGGAAATGTTTAGGCTGTGACTTTACAAAGCTAACAAAAGACTATATTATGTATAAATGAGCTTTTACTCTAAAATGAGAAATACGTGCCATTTACTACATTTTAACCTAAACATCTCCGGATACAACATACTATAGGCTATATAGGACATCCTGATATTATGTCACTAATGGAGAGCTTGTGTGAATATTAATTAGGTAGAAATAAAAGTTCTATAGGACATTTTTCCCCTTGGTTTCTGCTGATCAGCCTCTGTTTACTAGATTTGATTTATCCCAAAGGAGTTTAGGGTGGATTATCACTAATTTGCATTGAGATCTTTATTTTAAATTTCTACAAGAAATCACCTAACTGAAGTACTCATCAACTGATTCTTAGAAAAGTTTTAGTTCTCCCATATACCTTGGAAAACTGATAAATTGCCTTCCAAAATTTCCCTTTCTGTTTTACCAAACAATACTATTTCTTACCTCTCTTCTGCATGTGCTCAGTCACTCCATCGTGGCTTTGTGGCCTCATGGACTGTACCCCACCAGGCTCTTCTGTCCATGAAGTTTTCCAGGCAAGAAGACTAGAGTGGGTTGTCATTTCCTCCTCCATTGGGATAAGCAATAAAAAAAGTAACTTCCTGATTTTTCCCATTTCCAATTGGCAGGATTAGTACTATTTAGGGTTGCAGAAGATATAATTTCTATTTTTTTACCTCTAATTCTCACTATAAAATAGATTATACAAGTAAATTTCATTCTCATGCACATGATATATCCATGGTTATATACTAAAAGTATCAGAGAAAGAATCAAAAAATTTTAGCTCTGGTTTTGATCATGCCCTTTTCTAGATAGGCTTCTTAAACTGAGCCTTGGGTAGCTGAGAAAGAAATGAAAACTTTCTAACCTGTGTTGAGAATAAAAATGAGCTATTGTGGAAAGAACACAGCTTTAGAATCAAGAATTATTTCTACCTTAATCTAGCTCCTTAATCAAAGATCTTGGGCAATAAGACATGGGACTTTTGAACTAACAATATTTTGATGGGAATATAGATTTTCTTAAAGATCGTTTTGCTGTGGGCCATTTTTAAAAGTCTTTTTGAATTTACTACAATATTGCTTCCACTGTTTAAGTTTTGATTTTTTGGCCACGAGGCATATGGGATCCTAGCTCCCCAACCAGGGATTGAACTCACACCTTCTGCATTGAAAGACAAAGGATTAACCACTGGACCACCAAGGAAGTCCCAGGAATACAGAGTTTGAGTTGATGCTGGAACAGGTTGATAAGGACTCTGGGATGGGCTGAAGGTATTTTGCATAACAGCCAGCATGCATCTGTGGGCCCCAGAGAGCAGACTGTGAAAGGATGGATTTGATCCTCCATTCTAACCCCAGACCGACCTGTGGATGTGTGACCATATATTGAAAAAGGAGACTTAAAGATGAAGGAACTTGCTGTGGGGAGATTATCTAGAATTACCCAGGTGAACCCAGTGTCACTACAAAGGTCCTTAAAAGGTAGAAAAGGGAGGTAGAGAGTCAAAGTCAGAGAAGGGATGAGAAGATGGAAGCAGAGGTCACTCGAAGATAACTTGCTGCTGATTTTGAGGATGAATGAGTCACACACCAAAGAATGCAGGCAACCTCTGGAAGCTGGAAAAGGCAAGGAAATAGATTCTTCCCCAGAACCTCCAAACAGAACACAATCCCATCAACACTTTGATTTTAGACACACAAAACTTATTTTAGGCCTTTCTCCTCCTGTACTATATCTTACAGTATGACTCTATGACAATAAATTTGTGTTGTTTCAAGACACTAATTTTGTGGCTATTTGCTTCAGCACCAACAGGAAACTAATACAGTTTCAGAGCCCCACCTCCACACTCCCACACTTCCATCTCTAGGCATATTCCTACCAGTATCTCAATACTGGTCTCATCTCACACCGAGCCTCACGAATTAAATCAGAGGTGCGTGATGAATCCTTCGGTACTCACTCCCACACAACCTTGGAGCAGCCCTGTGCTTAATTGCTCAGTCGTGTCCCAGACTGTAGCCTGCCAAGCTCCTCTGTCCCTGGTAATTCTCCAGGCGAGAATACCGGAGTGGGTTGACATTCCCTTCTCCAGAGGATCTTCCCAACCCAGGGATGGAACTCAGGTCTCCTGCACTGCAGGCGGGTTCTGTACCGTCTGAACCACCAGGGAAGCCCTGAGCCAATACCAGCTGTCCAAGACGTCAGCCACCTTTGTGCTATAAGGCACTTGTGAATGAGATACATCCGAAGAGTATGAGGGAGGAAATGAAACAAATATGAGAGGGAGCCAAGATGAGTCTCTTAGGTTCAAACTATGATGTAATAATAAAAGGTCTTTCATTCTCCTCCAGAGAAATGACAGCATGGCCCGTTGATGAAGTACCAATGAATGAGACAGCCAAGATCACAAAAGGGAGAAACTTACTGAGAAACAAGGGGATGGGTAGAAAGAAGTTCAGCAAGAGCCTGGAAATTTCAGCCCAGTCTTTGGAAATCAGGATGTAATCACACTTGAGAAATAAAATTTGCTTCCTTATAATTCTATTTCCTACAAGTATTTTTAAAGTTATTTCAGGGAAAAGAAACTAAATGTCTCTAAACTATATGTTAGGGAAAAGTAGTTGTATGAATATTACTAACAAAGTATGAATAGCTTCACTATATAAAAAATAAAAATAAAAAAGTAAGGCCTTATTAGTGGAATTAAACATAAAAAATTCAAAAAAATTTATATAAAATAATTTCAGTTGACCAATATAATGAAAAAAATGTTTAAATTATGTTGTAATCAGATAAGCACAAGTAATACAAGTCAAGACACAAGTGAGAGGGACGTCCCTGGTGGTCCAGTGGCCGAGACTCCACACTCCCAATGCAGAGAGTCCCAGTCCAATCCCTGGTCAGACAAGCGATCCCATATGCCAAACTGAGAGTTCACACGCCACAGCTAAAGGTTCCACGTGCCACAACCAGGACCTGGTGCAGCCAAATAAAGATTTTTTTAAGTTAAAAAATACATAAATAAAAGGAAAATAGTAGTTAGCTTAATTTTTGTATATTAAACTAGTTAGGAGGTGGCTAACAGATGCATACTGCTATTTGGGGTAATACACTAATAAAATAAGTAACATTTATTGACTACTAACTGTATCTAAGAAGGTGAAACAGTGCTTTGCATATACTGTATTACTTCAATCTCATACTCACCCTCTCATATAGTTACTATTTTAAATCTCACTTTAAGATGAAGAAAAAATGCCTGAGGGCTGAAGATATTTACCTATAATTTACTTGGGGTCACAAAGCCTATAAGATGCTCAACACCATTATCGCACAACTTGAAAAATATGTATCAGAAGCTTAAGTACCATTTGACACTTTAGTCTAATTTTAATAATTATTTTGCACAGATATAATATTAACTACTTGCACAGAAAATGTGTATTAAGGAGTAATTTATAGAAGCAAATGTGGGAAAGTAAAATAGTCAAAATAGATAAGTAATTGTGTAATACTTATTCAATAAAATTTTATTCAGTCTTTAAATGATATGAATGAAGAGTCTTTTAATAACATGAGAAAATACTTGTACTATAAATGTAGGAGAAAAAATTGGCACAAATTATATCTATATTATATTGAAAACATTAACCAGCCACTGTGACATTTTACATAAAATGTATAATATTTAATTTTGTTTCTATCAATATATATTTTTCAATCCATTCTGTGAGAAAGTGATAAAAGAATTAAAACTCTGAAAGGGTAAGGAAATTTTCAGTGAAAAGCTATTAGTGAGACTTAGCCTCTCTGTTGGACTGGAGACCAAATCTCTCTACTACTGAAAATTGTTTAAAATTATGATTAAACAATTTAATCATAATTTAAACAATTATGAGTAATTGTTTAAAATTACTCAACAATGGTATCCTGAAGTACTGAATGTATGTGCAAGATGACTTTATCTTGTTTATTCATTTTTTTCTTTTTTTTTCTTTATTTTAATTGGAGGCTAATTACTTTACAATATTGTGTTGGTTTCTGCCATATGTTGACATGAATCAGCCATCGATGTACATGTGTTCCCCATCCTGAACTGCCCTCCCACCTCCCTCCCCATCCCATGCCTCAGGGTCATCCCAGTGCAAGAGCCCTGAGCACCATCTCATGCATCAAACCTGGGCTGAAAAATTATGTTTACTTCTTTATGCTATCAATAGGACATTACACTGATCTACATAACTATATTTTATACTTATTTAAATATTCTAATATATATTTAATATATTTAAATAATTAAATTAAGAGTACAGATATATCTCCTATGAATTGTATTTCAGGATAGAAAAGGTGATATTACAAATTTTTAACCACTTTTTCTATATAATTTTTTAAAGTTACACTCCACTTATTACACTCCAGTTATTACAAAATATTGGCTATCTTACATTCCAGTTATTACAAAATGCAAACATCTTACAGGCTGTGTGAGGCCAAGTAAATTATAGCTAAATCCCTCAGGCATTTTTTCTTCATCTTAAAGTGAGATTTAAAATAGTAGCTATATGAGAGGGTGAGTATGAGAATAAAGTAATACAATATATGCAAAATATTGGCTATATTACACTCCAGTTATTACAAAATATTGGCTGTATTCCCCATCCTTGTAGCCTATCTTATACCCAGACATAATACCTCTTACACCCCAATCCTTATTGTGCCCACCTCAGTTGCTGTCTCCTGTTGAGTCTGCTTCTTTTTGTATTCACTAGTTTGCTATCTAGTTGAGTTGCCCACCTCAGTTTGCTATCTGTGTTGAGTCTGCTTCTTTTTGTATTCACTAGTTTGTTTGTTTTTGTTTAACAGAAATTCCAATATTCACAGCAGCATTATTTACAATTGCCACGATATGGAAGCAAACTAAATGTTCATCAACTGGTAAGTAGATAAAGACAATGTGCTGCTGTTGTTGCTAAGTCGCTTCAGCTGTGTCCGACTCTGTGACCCCATAGACAGCAGCCCACCAGGCTCCCCCGTCCCTGGGATTCTCCAGGCAAGAACACTGGAGTGGGTTGCCATTTCCTTCTCCAATGCATGGAAGGGAAAAGTGAAAGTGAAGTCGCTCAGTCACGTCCGACTCCTAGCGACCCCATGGACTGCAGCCCGCCAGGCTCTTTCGTCCATGGGATTCTCCAGGCAAGAGTACTGGAGTGGGGTGCCATCGCCTTCTCCAAAGAAGATGTAGTGGTGTGTATATGTATATGCATGTGTATACATATATACATACACACACACATAAATAATGGAACACTGTACAGTCATAAAAAGGAATGAAATTTTGCCATTTACAGCAACATGGATGGACATTGGAAAGCATCATGCCTTCCAATAAGTGAAATAAGTCAGAGAAAGACAAATATTGTATGATATCACTTACATGTAGAATCTAAAAAATATCTTGCTTATTTTTTTAATATTTATTTGTCTGGCTGCATCAGATCTTAGTTTCGGCATGTGGGTCCCTTAGTCTCAGCGTGCAGACTCTTAGGTATGACATATGGCATCTAGTTCCCCAACCAGGGATAGAACCCAGGCCTCCCTCACTGGGAGCATGGAGTCTTAACACTGGGACCATCAGGGAAGTCCCTAAACAATATCTTGCTCATTTTTTAAGGTGTGAAATATTTCAAATGGCACCAGGACTCATCACTTGATTTCTATCAACTTTAACATTATACTGTATTTTTTCTTCATATTTTAAAATAAATTTAAATTTTAGATGTATCTTTCCATAACTTGTCCCACTCAACATTATATTTCTGATAGTTATCCATGGTGATAGATATACCTCTATTTCATTTATTTTAACTGCTGCATAGTGATCCATTTGTATCACAATTTATGTATTTGTATCACAATCTATGTACTCTTTCTTCCACTGATAAACAATTATTTCTCTCATTTCTATTCCTCTGCAAATATATAAGGTTTTCCTTTGAATATATCTAGAAATGGAATTGTTCAGTTATAAGGTATAAATAGCTTCAATTTGGGGCTTCCCTGGTGGCTCAGTGGTAAAGAATCCACCTACCAATGCAGGAGATGTGGGTTCGATCCCTGGGTCAGGAAGATCCCCTGAAGAAGGAAATGGCAACCAACTCCAGTATTCTTGCCTGGGAAATCCCATGGACAGAGGAGTCTGGAAGGCTGCAGTCCATAGGGTCGCAAAAGAGTCAGACAAGACTTAGCAACTAAACAACAACCCTCAATTTACTTGATACTATATTTTCCTTCTATCTGCATTAGTGAGAAAATAGGAACTGCACTAATAAACAATCTCAGAATTGCAGTGATTTAACACATAACATCCTTGCTTCTCCTCCTTTTGCTGATCACCTTTTTCTGCATCTTAATTCTCAGAGAAGATAGCTGTCCCTCGGCACTTTATGTCAAGTGACCAACAGGGACTGAGGCATTTTGACTTTAAAGGGAATGTAAGTTTCCAAGGGGGAAAACATGGCAAGTCATCCCAAGGCATGCTTCTATTGTTGATACAATTATCTAGGGCTGCAAGAGTGGATTTCCAGTTCATAAGGGACTATTACAGACCACCCTTTGTTTTTCAGTTGGCAACTGGTGTTTTTGGTAGTATTTTGTTTTTATAATTTTTTATTTTATATTGGAGTATGGCCAAACTTCCCAGGTGGTGCTAGTGGTAAAGACCCCTCCTCCCCCTTGGGGACCGGAAGCCCCGCCCACTCGGCGGCGCCTGCGCCGCTAGCGGGGCCTCTAGGGGCCCTGGCGTGGCGCCGCGGTGCTCGGCGGGACACAGAAAAAAAAAAAAAAAAAAAGACCCCTCCTGCCAATGCAGGAGACATAAGAGACATGGGTTCAGTCCACTGGTCGGGAAGATCCCCTGGAGGAGGGCATGACACATCTACTTCAGTATTCTTGCCTGGAGAATCCCATGAACAGAGGAGCTTGGTGGGTTACAGTCCAGGGTTGCAAAGAGTTCGACATGACTGAAGTGACTCAGCATGGGTGCATAGTCAATTAACAATGTTGAGATAGTTTCAGGTGGAAAGCAAAGATATCCAGCCATCCATATACATGTATCTATTTCCCCCCAAACTCTCATGCCATCCAGGCTGCCACATAACATTGAGCAGAGTTCCCTGTGCTATACAGGAGGTCCCTGTTGGTTATCCATTTTAAATACAGTGCGTGTACATGTCCATCCCAAACTCTATAACTATCCCTTCCTCCCACCCATCGCCCCTGGTAACTGTAAATTCTTCTCTAAGTCTCTGAAACTGTTTCTGATTTGTAAATAAGTTAATTTGTATCATTTCTTTTCAGATTCCACATACAAGGGATATCATAGAATATTTCCCTTTCTCTGACAGACCACCCTTTTACAGTGGACTGGGGAATGAGCTGTTCTCAGTTCCAAAAGAAGCCTCCCCTAGAAGGACACAAAGAGAAACCCTCTCTGTTCTCATATCTACTGAAGACTACCCAACTTTCTCTGGTGCATGGTTTGCAGAGCAACAGATATAGAAATTCTTCATTTAGAGGTTTTGCTCCCTGGCTATTATACTGTAAGTATTTTTTAAACTTTCTTGTGATCATGAGTTCTGACAAAGATCATTGAGAGTTTCAGATCTCAAGAGGAGAGAAAAAAATAAAGTTCAAGTGGAATAAGAGTAATACATCTGACCTAAAAACCTCTTTCCCAAGCCTAAGCAATTTTAGACAGATGGCCTTTCCAGGGTGATATATAACTTGAAAGATTTTATCTAAGAATGGAGAAAAATTGGAGGTTGTTGACATGTGGCCTTTTCTAAGCCTGGTAGCCTATGTTCTAGTTTCAACAAGGGCATGTAACCAATATAATACTTGTCATTTGCACTGGCAACCAGTCATGAACAGAAATCACGCTTGCTGTGTATATTCCAAAATTTAACTTTCCCATTGAATGTTCACCTATATGTATAAATGAAAATATATAATTATATGTAATAATTATTTAATATTTCATAATATATTTCATAATAAAATTAAAATTTTCATATTTCATAATAAAATGAAATATTTCCTATTTCATAATAAAATGAAATATTTCCTATTTCATAATACTTCAAATGTATAATAATTCATAACTTCAGCATCTATGCAGACAGGGCTTAGTCATAGGACAGCTGTGTGACCTTAGGCAAGTTAGTTTTTAGCTTCTCTCTGTAAAACAAGAGAAATCATTACAGTATTTCCAAAGTCCCATGAAGCTAAAATATTCATATTCTGTGAATATGCGCTGCAACACACATCTCATTCTAACACTGACCACGATCATATCTAATGAGGTGGAGGAGGGAAAAGAGAAGGATAAAAATAATGAGCAACACATGCTGAGTGTGAATTTCATGCCGGGTGGTATTATCACCCCTTTACATCCTTGATGTCATTTGCTCAGCCAACCACCACACAAGGTAAGTACAGAATTGTCTTCACTTAGCAGATCTAAGGCACGGACAGTTCATAACGATGGAAGAAGAGTTTGAAGGCTACTGTGATGCTGCGGAGCCAGTTCACCAGTCTACTGGGCTGTAGGGCGCAGTTTACAAAGTATTTTCACATATGTGGCCCTCTCTTTTAAGCTGGGCAAAAATCTTCTGAGATATAGATATATGTGTATATATTAGTCACCCTTTTAAAACTGAGTAAAATGAAGCTTTTAGTGGTAAAGTAACAGTCCCAGGTCCCTTAGACTTCAAGGAGATCAAACCAGTCCATCTTGAAGGAAATCAGTCCTGAATATTCATTGGAAGGACTGATTCTGAAGCTGAAACTCCAATTCTTGGGCCATCTGATGTGAAGAACTGACTCACTGAAAAAGACCCTGATGCTGGGAAACAGTGAAGGCGGGAGGAGAAAGGGATGGCAGAGGATGAGATGGTTGGATGGCATCACTGACTCAATGGACATGAGTTTGAGTGAGCTCCAGGAGCTGGTGAAGGACAGGGAAGCCTAGCATGCTGCAGTCCATGGGGTCACAAAGACTGAGCTGAATTGAACAGTCCCAAGTAGAAGTAATGAAGTCAGACTCTGACTCAGGCAAATATCTATCTATTGAGTTGGTTCAAAAGTTCATTTGCTTTTCTCCATAACATTGTACAGAAAAAAACTGAACAAACTTTTTGGCCAACTCAACATTTGTCTGTCTGTCTAACTATTGGAAAGAGTAGGTCAAAGAGAAAGAATTTATTATAATAAGAAACATGTGTAGCAGACAGCATTGAGATGGAAAACAGCCCACACTATCCATCTGGAAGAATATCTGGGAATAAAATCCTAGTTTTGTTACCTTAAGAAGTTGTTATACATGGGCAAGTTTACTCCATTTTGCTGAGCAGATTCAGAGAGGCCCTCAGTAAGTGGCAATTATCTTCTGCTTTGCAAACAACCCTGCAACTTTATTTTATACAACATTTTGTTCTTGGTGATCATTAACAATATGGACTGTGTAATTTTAAAGTTCTAAGCCATCCAGGGTCTTGCTAGTTCATTTTAAAGTTTTTTTTAATGTATCCAGATTGGCTAATTTATTTTTAATTAGAGAAAAGCAGGATGGTTCTTGTCTAAACTGCCTACAATTGGTACTGAGAGACCCCATCCTTTCTTTGTGCTCTCTTTCTGCCTTGGATTTCTTCTACACTTAAAAAATAATGAATTAATTTAAAATTCTTAAGGAGATGGGAATACCAGACCACCTTACCTGCCTCCTGAGAAACCTGTATGCAGGTCAAGGAGCAACAGTTAGAACTGGACATGGAACAACAGACGGGTTCCAAAATGGGAAAGGAGTACATCAAGGCTATATATTGTCACCCTGCTTATTTAACTTATATGCAGAGTACATCATGAGAAATGCTGGGTTGGATGAAGCTCAAGCTGGAGTCAAGATTTCAGGAAGAAATATCAATAGCCTCAGATATGCAGATAACACCACCCTTATGGCAGAAAGCGAAGAACTAAAGAGCCTCTTGATGAAAGTGAACAAGGAAAGTGAAAAAGCTGGCCTAAAACTCAACATACAAAAAACTAAGATCATGGCATCTGGTCCCATCACTTCATGGCAAATAGATGGGGGAAAATGGAAACTGTAACAGACTTTATTTTCTTGGGCTCCAAAATCACTACAGACAGTGACTGGAACCATGAAATTAAAGGAAGTTTGCTCCATGGAAGAAAAGTTATGACAAACCTCGACAGTGCATTAAAAAGCAGAGACATCACTTTGTGCCAAAGTCTGTCTAGTCAAAGCTATAGTTTTTCCAGTAGTCATGTACAGATGTTAGAACTGGACCATAAAGAAAGATGAGTGCTGAAGAATTGATGCTTTTGAACTGTGGTGTTGGAGAAGACTCTTGAGAATCCCTTGGACAGCAAGCTGATGAAGCCAGTCAATCCTAAAGGAAATCAACCCTGAATATTCATTGGAAGGACTGAAGCTAAAGCTGAAGCCCCAATACTCTGGCCACCTCATATGAAGAGCCAACTCATTGGAAAAGACCGTGATACTGGGAAAGATTGAAGGCAGGAGGAAAAGCGGATGACAGAGGATGAGATGGTTGAATAGCATCAGCAACTCAATGGACATGAGTTTGAGCAAACTCCAGGAGAAAAGTGAAGGACAGGGAAGCCTGCAGTCCATATGGTCACAAAGAGTTGGACATGACTAAGCGACTGAACAACAGCCTTGTCCAAGGGGCTTTCCAGGCAGCACTAGTGGTAAACACTTGCCTGCCAATGCAGGGGACTTAAGAGACACAGGTTCATTCCCTGAATTGGGAAGATCCCTTGGAGGAGGGCGTGTCCACCCACTCCAGTATCCTTGCCTGGAGAATCCCATGGACAGAGGAGTCTGGTGGGCTACAGTCCATAGGATCACAAAGACTCAAACACAACTGAAGCGACTTAGCACATACACACATTGCCCAGAGGACTTCCCAGGTGGCACTAGTGGTCAAGACTCACCTGCCAATGCAGGAGGTGAGAGAGACTCAGGTTCAATCCCTGGGTCGGGAAGATCACCTGGAATAGGAAATGCTAACACACTTCAGTATTCTTGCCACAATTTCATAGACAGAGTAGCCTGGAGGGCTATATTCCATAGGGTCACAAAGAGGGAAGCAATTTAGCACGCACATACACATTGGCCAAAGCCAGTCATGACTTTTGTGTTGAATAAGGTGTTTGATGAGAAAAATCTCTTATTTCCCTTTCATGGTTCATTAAGGGGGAAATTACCAATTTCCCAAGCATTCTTTCAACTCCTAGCATTGTTTCTAGTTGTCCAAGAAATACTCCAATAAATGGACCAAGAAATAGTCAGACTAGACTAGAGTGGAAAGGAAACTTAGAGATGCTCTCATCAAACCTCTTACCATACCATGCTCAGTCATTCAGCCGTGTCTGACTCTTTGGGACTCCAGGGACTGTAGCTCTCCAGGCTCCTCTGTCCATGAGATTTCCCAGGCAAGAATATTGGATTGGGTTGCCATTTCCTCCTCCAGGGGATCTTCCCCATCCAGAATCAAACACCCATCTCCTGGGGCTCCTGCATTGGTAGGTAGATTCTTTACCACTTAGCCAGCTGTGAAGCCCCATCAAACCTCTTACCTGATGCAAAAATCATCTTGACAAATCCCTTACAGGTGATCAAGTGAAGCCTTGAACACTTGTGGAGAAGGTTACTCAGGATCTCAGATCAGAGCTCCAGTTTGTTCATTCCTGCATGTAGCCATCAGATAATGAACATTTACTGAACATCTGCTGCATGGAGGGACTCTCTTAGGCATCATGGATAAGAAAACAAATAAGACAAAGTTGCTCTCTCACAGAGCATACATTCTGGTTGGTGACACAGACAAAAACCTAAGCCAATACATATATAATAAAAACAAAAAAAAAAGCACAGAAAAAGAGAATACAAAAGGAAGTTTAATAAACTGGTAGAGGATGGAATCCTGAAGGAGGTGACATTGAGTAAAAATTTGTCCTAAAGGGAAGGGGTGGATCATGCACAGACTCGGAACGAAGAACACTCCAGAGAGAGAAAATAGAAAACGGCCCTGAACTGAAAAAAACCTTGAATTGTTGGTTTCCAGAACAGAAAGAGGAGATGGCAATGGCAACCCACTCTAGTACTCTTGCCTGGAAAATCCCATGGATGGAGGAGCCTGGTGGGCTGCAGTCCATGGGATCTCGAAGAGTCCGACAGGACTGAGCGACTGAGCAACTTCACTTTCACTTTTCACTTTCATGCATTGGAGAAGCAAATGGCAACCCACTCCAGTGTTCTTGCCTGGAGAATCCCAGGGACGGGAGAGCCTGGTAGGCTGCCGTCTATGGGATCGCACAGAGTCGGACACGACTGAAGTGACTTAGCAGCAGCAGCAGCAGAACAGAAAGAAAGTCATTGTGGCTGGAACAGAGCGGGAAATTTTTGTTAGGGTTTTTTGCTTTGTTTTGTTGAATCAAAGCAAGCTTTCTATAACTTCTACCTAATGAACTAATTACCTGTTAATTCTCACTTAATATGTTCAAATAAACAATAGAACCAATGAACAAATACATGGATACATTATCCCAAAGCAGATACGCTGACAGGATCTTAATACCAGGAGATGAAACAGCACAAACCAGAAGAGGGACAGGCTGATGCTCCACGTTCCCATAAGCCCTAGATACTGAGACTTAGGGAGAGCCTCTCAAGCTTGGTAACCCTGGCCCTCCACCCACTATGCCTAACTCTCACCATCTACACATCCTCCGCATCATAAATAACTTCATCTCACCTCACTTATGGGCTCCCAGATGTAGAAGTTCCGAGCTGAAGCAATGCCTTTGAATTCCAAGGCTGGCCACTGCCCCAGACCCAGCTCTATTTCATATTCCCCTCCACATATGTCCACTCTGTCCTCTGGAAACTTATCTCCAGAAAGCTTCTCTGTAACATACAGTTCTTCCCATTCACTCCACTTTTTTTCCACAACAGAACCGTGGCTCTCCTCTAAAGATATTGCTTCTCTCAGTTTTTTCAACAGCCGTCTTTATTTTAACACGATCACAAAGCAGGTCAGCACACTGTTTTCTGTCTACTTTGTGGCTTCTTGTCACTTTTCTGACCACTCTGTTCATTTAAGGCTCAAGATACCTGCTTCGACCACTTTGGTACCACCTTCGGGCTTTACTGGACCCTGAGTTACTCCATCTCATTCACTGAAGAATCTGGGTTGTAAGATATGGGGGCACCCTAAGTATTCATCAACAAATGAATGGATAAAGAAAGTAAAATTAAAATAGATGAATGGATAAAGAAGATGTGGTGTACATATGCAATGGAATACTACTCAGCCATAAAAATGAATGAAATGTTGCCATTTACAGCAACATGGATGGACCTGGAGGATATTATGCTTTGTGAGATGTCAGACAAAGAAAGACAAAAACTGTATGACGTCACTTATCTGTGAAATCTGAAAAATACACAGAACTGGTGAACATAACAAAAAAAGAAGCAGACTCACAGATAAAGAGAACAAACTAGTGGTTACCAGTGAGCTGAAGGCAGAGACAATATAGACGTGGGGATGGGGGGTAAAAATTATTAGATATAAGACAGGCTCAAAAATGTACTTAAAAAAAAACAGAATGAATGGTAATGACAATCCTATAATGCAAGGCAGCATATAGGAGACACAGATGTAAAGAATGGGCTTTCGGACTCTGTGGGAGAATGCAAGGGTGCGATGATTTGAGAGTATAACACTGAAACACGTGTATTACCATATGTAAACTAGATGACCAGTGCAAGTTCGATGCATGGAGCAGGGCACCCAAAGCCAATGATCTGGAACAACTCAGAGGGATGGCGTGGGGAGAGAGGTGGGAGGAGGGTTTGGGATGGGGGGACACACAGGCACCCGTAGCTGATTCATGTCCATGTTTGGCAAAAATCATCACAACATTGTAAAGTAATTGTCCTCCGATTAAATTATTTTTGAAGCAATAAATTATTATCTATTTTTAGCCAAAAAAAAATGAATAAAATGGTTAGATAGCATCACTGACTCAATGGACATGAATTTGAGCAAACTCCAGGAGACAATGAAGGACAGGAAAGCCTGGCATGCTGAAATCCATGCAAAGAGTCAGATAGGACTTAACACTAACAACAGCAACAATTATATAATATGGGGAATATTTGTTGTTCAGTCGCAACCCCATGGGCTGCAGTGTGCCAGGATTCCCCATCCTACCGTCTTCCGGCGTTTGCTCAAACTCATGTCCATTGAGTCGGTGATGCCATCTAAGCATCTCATCCTCTGTCGTCCCCTTCTTCTCTTGCCTCCTTTCTTTCCCAGCATCAGAGTCTTTTCTAATGAGTTGGCTCTCATTATGTGAGCAGAGTATTAGAGCTTCAGCTATGGCATCAGTCCCTTCAATGAATATTCAGGGCTGATTATCTTTAGGACTGACTGGTTTGATGAGGAATATATTAATAGCTAATATTTTGTGTTAACTTAAAGTAACTTTTTAAGTGCACTTTAAAAGTTGGCTTCTCAAGAACTTGAACTTCCTTCTCCAAGTCTGATTTATCTCCCAGGTTATTATCAACTGACACTGTGCTACCTCTGAAGTTATTGACTCAACCACTCCTCTTCTGATCATAAATTCTTCTCCTTCATCTCCTTAGTCACCGCTTCATATTTCTCCTATTTTTCAACACTGAAACTTACTGTAAATTGACCTCACTGCCCAAACCAGGATCAATTCCTTTCTTGCCCTAAGCAGTTCATATGACCCATTGCTTCAGCAACTTTTGGACAAAATAGTCCAAGTTCTTCTGTCCCTCCCTCATTGTCCCTTTTTAATCTCCAAATACAAAAACCCTATCTTTGAACACTTCCCTCTGTCTATATATGGGCAATTAAGCATGGCTAGAGAGAAAGATTTAATAGGATATTTCAGTTAAGGTCCCAGCAAGAAACATATAGCAAACTCAAATTGGGTTGTTCCAGAAAAAAAAAAAAAAAAATTAACAGAGATACTGTTCACAAAGCTGTGAGCAGTGTATTGAGAAACCCAGAATGGATCTTGTGATACCAGGACTAGCAACAGCCAAGGGGAACTGATGACTCCAAGGCCTAAGAGAAGATAAAGGAGGAGCAGCCACCAGTTCCAGAACAAGGCCACCTGGCAGGATCTATGTCCTTCAGGTGAGAGACGCAGTTGAAACTCTGGCAGCCTCAACAATGAAGGAATCAATGGAACAAACTCCCCCAACCTTCTTCTCCCTCCTTGCCTTTGACTTTCTGCTGAGATTTGCCATTAACAAAACTTTCCAGAGGGCAAAAGAGATGGTAAGTGTAGCCATATAGGTCAGTCTTTAGAGGGTTAGGAGTGTTTTTAAGGAACAAACTGAGATTATCAAGCAACGTAGAATGGGACAATCCACAACTTTACATGAATGATCACCACCCCAACTGGACCTCGAGTATATTTACAGTTCTCTTGCTAACACTTTCTCCAACTTTTCACCTTTAATTTCCAAACTTCTCTCTCCTTTGGAACTCCATACTGTACCCTTGGTCCCACTGCACAAATGGTCTGACATCTGCTTTCTCAGAGAAAACCATCCGAATACACTGTTACTATAAATCTACAAAAGGCATCTAAGCCATCCTCTCCAACCCTCCATAATGGGGAAAGTGAAGTGAAAGTGTAAGTTGCTCAGTCGTGTCTGACTCTTTGCAACCTCGTGGACTGCAGCGTGCCAGACTCCTCTGCCCATGGAGTTCTCCAGGCAAGAGTCCTGGAGTGGGTAGTCATTCCCTTCTGAGCCACCAGGGAAGCCCACCCATAATAGATGAGTCTCTTATGCAATACCACTCCCTCCTCTTACATGTTGGAACCCACCCCTTCCCTCCTTCTGAGAAGCTCTTACACTTACAACAATCTTTTTCTCACTGCATAAAATCTCCTTCTGCCAGATCCTTTCCCATGAGCATATTGAATATATTTGATATAGCCCATCTTTTAAGAGGGCTTCCCTGGTGGCACAGAGGTTAAAGCATCTGCCTGCAATGTGGGAGACCTGGGTTCAATCCCTGGGTCGGGAAGATCCCCTGGAGAAGGCAATGGCAACCCACTCCAGTAATGATCTCAATCCCACCTTGGCCTTCCAGTAAGAACTCATGATCACTCTTCTCTTTTATTGCCAATTTCCCCCCTCCCCACAAAAACAATGTATATATTTTGTACGTACACAGACAATGGGCACCAAGTCGTGTCCTTGAGATAAACTAATCTGGACAGGAGCAGAGGGTGAGCTAGATAACACAATCCCTTTATGTAATGGAGGACGACCAGAGATGAGCAGTGACTTGCTCATGATCACACAAGTTTTAGGATTGAAATTCAGTCTGATGGCTCTAGGCTCATTGGCTGGTGCTTCTTCTACTACATCAAGCAGCCTCCTTCATTTGACTCACCCCAATAGTTGTAAAAGTGTTCATATTTAGAAGGTATTCTTCACTCTCATAAATTACTTTTAATAGCTTGTATAAAATGGAAAAAGTAGTCAAGAAAATGACCCAGGAACCATAAATCTGGCCACATCTCAACTGCCCAGGGCAGAGGAGGGAGGAGGGACCAGGTTGGGGAGAGCATGTAGGCATTGTTAAAGTGAAATTTTTTAAAGGGCAGTGCCTGACTTCAAAAATCTTTAGGCTCCTCTCTTCATGCCTTGAGATTTGCTAGCATTTAAAACATTTGTGTCTAAGAGTCTTCAATCTTATTAAAATACTTGGCCATATTAAAGTCACATGACATTAGCCCATGATAAATTTTTCTACTCCCCAACCTTGATTTATGAGAGCCAGCTAGTAAATAGTTTCTGATTCAAAGAGTGATTAACCATTATTCACAAAGCAAAATGAGCCTGCCCTGTCATGTCATAAATTTAATGTAAGCTCATCCTGCTTTACTTTTTTATCCACAGTTTTATTCTAATTTCCACCTTCTCCCATCTTGCCACAAACTTCAAGAGATGTACACAAAGGAGTGTGAGACATTTTCTGCCAAACTGTGTCTTTGAGAGATGGTGAGAATGACTCGGGGATCATGGTAACTGACTATTGTGAATATCAGAACACAGCCAGAAGTGGTCTTCGGGGGAGGTGTAAGATTTGCCATTAAGCCCCTGACTTTAATCAATTCAAGTATAGCCATTAACAGGAAAACCCCAGCAATCTGGAAAAGAAGAGATTTGACTACTGAGGATGTAATATGGGCAGCAAGTGTTTGGAAGATCAATGGTAATTTGAAAGGCTTTCTAACTACAGTGGTGGGAAATCCAGGAAGTGAATCATTCCTCAGAGTGATGGCTGATCAGAGAGTAAATTCCTCCCTCTTCCATGGATTTCCAGTCACTAAAGTCATCCGGTTGCCCCGAAGACCCCTCAAAATAATGTGCTGCAATAATAAAGGGCCTCCTGTGACTCACTACAAACCACATAGGATCTGCTTATTCAGCCTCCTTTCCCACCATTTCCTGCTCACCTTAGGCTCCCAGTTGCTGCCACTCTGGTTTCTCTGATGACTACTCTGCCTGGAAACCCAAGCCCCCTCCTCCTGTTTCCCACAATTCTTCCCTGGTGGGTACTAATCATCACTTGAAATTCATCTCAGTTGTCACCCTTTATGGGATAATCTCCCCCGTATATACCTCCCCTTGTCCTCGATAGCAACCCTTCTCTAACTTGAATATAAACATAAATCACTGAGGGAACTCGTTAACATGCAGGTTCCCATTCAGTAGGACTAAGGTGGGGGCTGCTGTTTCAGCAAACTCCTAGGTGACGTTTGTTGTTACTGCTGGTCTGTGGACCACACTTTGGGTACCAAGCCTGAGTAGCTTAGGAACACCCCTGCTGACCTCTTGCAGCAGCACCCTGGGCACTGAACTCTTTCCTAGAACTCTGCTGCAGTGGTTCAATCACATTTTTTTCTCTACCAGAAAAGACCCCTTGAGGTCCAAAAGACCAAAAGACCCAAAAGGTCCAAAATATTTACAATATTCATATAAATATTAAAATTCCTAGTGATATGAATCCAACTAACTCTAGAATTAAGGAAAGAGAGAGAAATGTTTTGGCCCAATCGACTGAACAAAAAGTCCAGAAATAAGTAGCTTCAGAGACAACTGTAATCAGGCATTCAAATGTTGCTATCAATACACATGGCTTTCCTCTTCTGGGCTCTGTTTGACTCCATGAAGGCTTCTTTAATGGGAAACAAAAATGGTGAATTTAGTAATCTCAAAAGGAAGAAATATACCTTTGTCCAGGTGATCAGACTGAAGTAGAAATAGTTTAAAGAATTACAAATCAAAGGTATAACTCCAATAATGGAGACGCGTTCAGGGTGCAAATGACCCTAAGGTGAAAAGGAACCTACTCCACCTGGAAAATTCAGGGAGCAGTTGGGAGGGATGATGAAAGAGGTTTGGGAGAAGTCATCCAGAGGAGGTGACATCAAACCTAGATCTTAAAGGAAGACTGTTAGTTTCGTAAAAAAGAACATCCAGGCAGAAGTCATTTTATATGCCCCACCATAGCAACATCATTAAGAATGTATATAAAAACTGGGAAAGCCAATCTGATATCCAGATAACTGAGATTATAATCCCAAATATCAGGGTATTTGAAAATATCTAAATGATCTGAGTAAGATCACTAACTCTTAATTTTGGTAAGTTAAATACTTTCTAATCTTTCTGATTTTACAGATGAGAAAATAAATTAAGACCTAGAAATAAGAGATGATCACACACTTACTGACTCTTCTGAAGAGATTAATAATCCCTTTGCCTTATCCCCAAATACATAGGAGAAGAGAGTAACACTAATACAATCATAATTTCAGGGATCAATAAAATAACTGTTCCAAGGGAGACAAATTTCCTTCTAATCAAGCTTTTTACAAGCAAAGAAGTTTTCTAAAAAATGTATCTATGCACATTTCAAAAAGTCTGCAAAAATGATAGGAAGAAAGAAGTATCATACATTAATGCAACAAATATTTCATGCACAGATACTATGGGGCAGGCATGGTGCTGAGGAATCTGAAAGGGTTATGAAAATAAACAAGAGGTCACCTCTGCTGTGTAATGGGAATTATTACTGAGAAATTACCTCGAGAGATTAAAAATTCCCAAAGCTTGGGCTTTAAAAGAAAAAATAACAGGAATAAGTGTGATTAAGTCACACAACATACCAGAGAACAATTCAAACACACATACAAACATGTACATACATCTGAGGCAGCAGAGCTCACTGGTTATTATTAACCTTGAACCCTCAGATTTTCCAGATGCAAATTCCAACCCCACTGAGAGCTAACTGAATGACTTGTGACATTTAACTTCTTCTGCCTTAATTCTCAAACTAAAGAGTAGGAAGAGTGAAGTATACGTGTATCACAGTCGCTATGAAGAGTAAATTATATCATGCACGTGAAGTGTTTGCAGCAGCTTCTAGGACATTGTTTGGTCTTCTAATAGAAAACTGTTCTACCCTCCATCACATCCTAAGAACATATTCCCTCAGTAATGATGACAATCATGATGATGATGAGGTGGCCTATCAGTTCAGTTCAGTTCAGCTCAGTCGCTCAGTCGTGTCTGACTCTTTGCAACCCCATGGACCACAGCACGCCAGGCTTTCCCATCCATCACCAACTCCCAGAGCTTACTCAAACTCATATCCATGGAATCAGGAAACACCATCCAACCATCTCATCCTCTGTTGTCCCCTTCTCCTCCCACCTTCAATCTTTCCCAGCCTCAGGGTCTTTTCAAATGAGTCAGTTCATTGCCTCAGGTGGCCAAAGTATTGGAGTTTCAGCTTCATTATCAGTCCTTCCAATGAATATTCAAGACCAACTTCCCTTAGGATGAACTGATTTTATCTCCTTGCAGTCCAAAGGACTCTCAAAAGTCTTCTCCAATGCCACACTTCAAAAGCATAAATTCTTTGGCACTCAGCTTTCTTTATAGTCCAGCTCTCACATCCGTACATGACTACTGGAAAAACCAGTAGCTTTGACTAGACGGACCTTTGTTGGCAAAATAATGTCTCTGCTTTTTAATATGCTACCTAGGTTGGTCATAGCTTTTCTTCTAAGGAGCAAGGGTCTTTTAATTTCATGGCTGCCGTCACCATCTGCAGTGATTTTGGAGGCCAAGAAATAAAGTCTCTCACTGTTTCCATTGTGTCCCCATCTATTTGCCATGAAGTGATGGGACCAGATGCCATGATCTTAGTTTTCTGAATGTTGAGTTTTAAGTCAACTTTTTCACTCTTCTCTTTCACTTTCATCAAGAGGCTCTTTAGTTCTTCTTCACTTTCTGCCATAAAGGGTAGTGTCATCTGGATACCTGAGGTTATTGACATTTCTCCTGGCAATCTTGATTCCAGCTTGTGATTCATCCAACCCAGCATTTTGCATGATGTACTCTGCATATAAGTTAAACAAGCAGGGTGACAATATACAGCCTTGACATACTCCTTTCTCGATTTGGAACCAGTCTGAATTTCTATATATAGTTCTAACTGTTGCTTCTTGACCTGCATACAGATTTCTCAGGAGTCAGGTCAGGTGGTCTGGTATTCCCATCTACTGAAGAATTTTCCAGTTTGTTGTGATCTACACAGTCAAAGGCTTTGGCATAGTCAATAAAACAGAAGAAGATGTTCTTCTGGAACTCTCTTGCTTTTTCGATCATTCAGCAGATGTTTTCAATTTGATCTCTGGTTCCTCTGCCTTTTCTAAATCCAGCTTGGACATCTGGAAGTTCACAGTTCACGTACTGTTTAAGCCTGGCTTGGAGAATTTTGAGCATTACTTTGCTAGCATGTAATATGAGTGCAATTGTGCAGCAGTTTGAACATTCTTTGGCATTGCCTTTCTTTGGGAATGGAATGAAAGCTGACCTTTTCCAGTCCTGTGGCCACTGCTGAGTTTTCCAAATTTATGGGCATATTGAGTGCAACACTTTCACAGCATCATCCTTTAGGATTTGAGATAGTGCAACTAGAATTCCATCATCTCCACTAGCTTTGTTCATAGTGATGCTTCCTAACGCCCACTTGACTTTGCATTCCAGGATATCTGGCTCTAGGTTAATGATCACACCATCATGGTTATCTGGATTATGAAGATCTTTTTTGCATAGTTCTTCTGTGTATTCTTGCCGCCTCTTCTTAATATCTTCTGCTTCTGTTAAGTCCATGCCACTTCTGTCCTTTATTGTGCCCATCTTTGCATGAAATATTCTCTTGGTGTCTCTAATTTTCTTGAAGAACTCTCTAGTCTTTCCCATTCTATTGTTTTCCTCTATGTTTTTGCATTGATCTCTGAAGAAGGCTTTCCTATCTCTCCTTGCTCTTCTTTGAAACTCTGCATTCAAATGGGAATATCTTTCCTTTTCTCCTTTGCCTTTCACGTCTCTTCTTTTCTCAGCTATTTGTAAGGCCTCCTCAGACAACCATTTTGCCTTTTTGCATTTCTTTTTCTTGGGGATGGTCTTGATCACTGCCTCTTGTACAATGTCATGAACATCTATATATAGTTCTTCAGGCACTCTGTCTATCAGATCTAATCCCTTGAATCTATTTGTCACGTCCACTGTATAATAGTAAGGGATTTGATTTAGGTCATACCTAAATGGTCTAGTAGTTTCTAGAGGTGGCCTATGGGAATTTACAATTTCCTAAGCCTTTCTCAGCCCCTGGTAGCTCAGCTAGTAAAGAATCTGCCTACAATGCAGGAGACCCCGGGTTGATTCCTGGGTCAGGAAGATCTGCTGGAGAAGGGATAGGCTACCTACTCCAGTATTCTTGGGCTTCCCTTGAGGCTCAGCTGGTTGAGAACCCACCTGCAATGCAGGAGACCTGGGTTTGATCCATGGGTTGGAGAGATCCCTGGAGAAGGGAAAGGCAACCCACGCCAGTATTCTGGCCTAGAGAATTCCAGGGACTGTATAGTCCATGGGGTCGCAAACAGTCAGATGCAAATGAGCGACTTTCACTTCTCAGCCCCAGTTATCTCGTGGTGTGAGATGTCAAACTCTTCAGGGTGATCCTGTGGTCCAGGGAGCCCTTAAATGCAATTCCAAAGGGATACAGGGTTTTTTTTTCTTTTTTTAACTATCCTCAAATTTCCCAAGGGAGAGCTTGCTCTAGAACCTTACTGCCAGTGAGCTATCACTGTAAGAAGTAGTGTGATTACTGGGAAGGGCCCTGGACCAGGAGTCAGATATTTATATGCTTGTTCCAATTCAGCCATGGCCATCTGAGACAAATCACTCAAATCTGTGTCTCATTTTCTTCTACTAAAAATGAGGATAAGAGCACCTACTATTTCTCCTCCTAAGGCCATTACCAGGATCAAATTAATATGAATGTGCTTTGAATATGAAAGAAGGAAATTAGGAAGGGACAGAGGGACAGAGGGAAGGAGGGAAGGAAGAGTAACCTAACCTCTGCTTTCTCTCTCTCTCCAATATAATAGTTCATGTTAATATTAGTCAACATCAATGATTAAATTATCATTTCTTGACCTTGATATTAAATAACTTGTATGTAATATATATCTATAATATTCATAATAGCAAAACAATATTTTAGAATATTGCTGTTAGTTGCTAAGTCATATCAACTCTTTTGTGATCCCATGGACTGTAGCCCACCAGGCTCATCTGTCCATGGAATTTCCCAAGCAAGAATACTGAAGTGGGTTGCCATTTCCTTCTCCAGGGGATCTTCTTGACCCAGGGATCAAACCTGTGTCTTCTGCTTGGCAGGTGGATTCTTTACCACTGAGCCACCTGGGAAGACCAATTTTAGAGTATTACCCTACAGTTAGAAAATGTTTTCTATTTATTAACTTATTATAAAGCCTCAAAATATCCCTATTAGATAGTCAGGGAACTTATTATGACCCTCACTTTAGATGAGGAAATCAAAATTCAGAAAAGTGAATTGATCTTTGAGAACTGCCCAGCTGAAAAAACCTTTAAAACAGCACTAGAAGCCAGACCCTCAGACTCTTTTTATAATGTTCCTTCTCCAAGAACAAATTCATTCCAAGATCTCCTGGACTTAACAAACCCTACCCATCTGTATAGAGTACAGAAGAGCCACTAAGCATTCTTAGAGTATGCAGTCCTAATTATTGAGATTTTGTAAGGATTACAGGACATTTCAGTTCAGTTCAGTCACTCAGTCGTGTCTGACTCTTTGTGACCGCATGAATTGCAGCACACCAGGCCTCTGTGTCCATCACCAACTCCCGGAGTTCACTCAAACTCACATCCATTGAGTCAGTGATGCATCCAGCCATCTCATCCTCTGTCATCTCCTTCTCCTCCTGCCCCCAATCCCTCCCAGCATCAAAGTCTTTTCAAATGAGTCACTCTTTGCATGAGGTGGCCAAAGTACTGGAGTTTCAGCTTTAGCATCATTCCTTCCAAAGAATACCCAGGGCTGATCTCCTTTAGAATGGACTGGTTGGATCTCCTTGTAGTGCAAGGGACTCTCAAGAGTCTTCTCCAACACCACAGTTCAAAAGCATCAATTCTTGTCACTCAGCTTTCTTCACAGTCCAACTCTCACATCCATACATGACCACTGGAAAACCATAGCCTTGACTAGACGGACCTTTGTTGGCAAAGTAATGTCTCTGCTTTTGAATATGCTGTCTAGGTTGGTCATAACTTTTCTTCCAAGGAGTAAGCGTCTTTTAATTTCATGGCTGCAGTCACCATCTGCAGTGATTTTGGAGCCCAGAAAATAAAGTCTTACACTGTTTCCACTGTTTCCCCATCTATTTCCCATGAAGTGATGGGACCAGATGCCATGATCTTAGCTTTCTGAATGTTGAGCTTTAAGCCAACTTTTTCACTCTCCTCTTTCACTTTCATCAAGAGGCTTTTTAGTTCCTCTTCACTTTCTGCTATAAAGGTGGTGTCATCTGCATATCTGAGGTTATTGATATTTCTCCCGGCAATCTTGATTCCAGCTTGTGCTTCTTCCAGTCCAGCGTTTCTCATGATGTACTCTGCATAGAAGTCAAATGAACAGGGTGACAATATACAGCCTTGACGTACTCCTTTTCCTATTTGGAACCAGTCCGTTGTTCCATGTCCAGTTCTAACTGTTGCTTCCTGACCTGCATACAAATTTCTCAAGAGGCAGGTCAGGTGGTCTGGTATTCCCATCTCTTTCAGAATTTTCCACAGTTTATTGTGATCCACACAGTCAAAAGCTTTGGCATAGTCAATAAAGCAGAAATAGATGTTTTTCTGGAACTCTCTTGCATTTTCTATACATATGTAAATCTGCAGGATATTTACCAACTGAAAAGTGATACATATTTAGACCATGAAATGTTTGCACTTTGTTTGATGTTTCTGGCTATGTTCCAGTGACACCTTGTTTATAGTCTATGAGAACTTGAATAGAATTTGTATCCTACTGTTGTGTGAGTAAATTTCAAGTTGCTCAGCTGTATCTGACTCTTTGTGACCCCATGGACTACACAATCCATGGAATTCTCCAGGTCAGAATACTGGAGTGGGTATTTCCCTTCTACAGGGGATCTTCCCAATCTGGGATTGAACCCAGGGCACCCACACTACAGGCAGATTCTTTACCAGCTGAGCCACAAGGGAATCCCAAAAATACTGGAGTGGGTATCCTATTCCTTCTCCAGTGGACCTTCCTGACCCAGGAATCGAACCGCGCTCTCCTGCATTGCAGACGGATTCTTTACCAACTGAGCTATCAGGGAAGCCCACATTGTTGTGTGAAAATTGTATACAGATTAATTATGTTTAATTGATTTTTAAAAAGTACTGCATGAATGTTCGAAGAAGGCAATGGCACCCCACTCCAGTACTCTTGCCTGGAAAATCCCATGAACGGAAGAGCCTGGTCGGCTGCTGTCCATGGGGTCGCTCAGAGTCGGACACTTTCACTTTTCACTTTCATATGTTGGAGAAGGAAATGGCAACCCACTCCAGTGTTCTTGCCTGGAGAATCCCAGGGACAGGGGAGCCTGGTGGGCTGCCATCTCAGGGGTCGCACAGAGTCAGACACGACCGAAGCAACTTAGCAGCAGCAGCATAAATGTTAGACATTATTATCCCATTGCTCTTATTTCAGATGTCTTACATTTATAATACACATCAGAAGTCTCTACCATGCTGGTAGAGTTTGGGTTAACTGATCCACTCTTTGCCTGCAGATTTCACATTTGTCAAGTGTGAGGGAAACCAGACTCCATGGGGCAATTAAGCCATCCTAAGCCAGGTCAGAAAAGATGTTTTGCTAGAAGCGATGGGAGCCAGACACATCCAGATATATGTAAATTATACACGTGTCTGCTTCAGAGATTGTATCACCCCTTCTTTTTCTGTTCATCTTGACCTTAGCCCCATGGACTCAACTCCGCCATCGGCTGATAGTCCTCACTTGTGCCTTCCACAGCTTTGGCCAATATTTCTCGTGGCTGCTAGGGAGTCTGGTCAACTTGACCTGAGCCAAGCAGTTTATTGAATTTTATTTAAAGGTAGATCATTTCTTTCCCTCAATAATCAAGTCTAATTCATGGAAAGCCTTCAACAAGAAGAGGATTACACTCTACTCAGTTTGGAGAATGAAAATAATAAGCACTGACCTTGAAGTTAGAACTTCAAAGAAGGTGATGTGGTGGAAAGAACCCTTTTTTTAAATCAGGGAGACTGAGGTGTCATTCTCTGTTCTGCATTATAAACTTTGAGCTCAAAGTATGCCATGTAAGAGATACTTTTGATGAAATGTTTACATGTTCTAGGATCTATATTACTCTTTTTCCTATCTAATTTTGCAATATCCACATTTAAATGTACATTCATCAGTTCATATTTACTGAGCAATTAGAATGTGTTAACCACTAAACCACAGCACTGAGCCTGGAACCTACAATCCATTTGGGAAGACACACACCAAACAAAAAATTACAAGTGTGATAAGCATCAGGAGGGAGAAGTTCAGAGTTCTGTAGGATCATATAATGTGGGTCCCGGAGCCAAATGACAGGGAAAGCCTAAAGGGTGAGCAGAAGCTAGCCAAGCAAAGGAAAAGTGGAAGAGGGAGGAGCAGAGCTTTCCACGGAAAAGGGGGAAAAAACAAAGTGTGAAGGTTATGCAATAGCAAAGAATGTGTGACCCATCTGAGGAACTGAAGAAAAGTCCAGAATGACTAAAGCATGGAAAACAGGCGATGTGACAGAAGATGGGTCTGGAGAGATATATACAATGCTTTGTAAAACATTTGAAGAACTTTGGATTTAATCTTCATCTCTATGGGCCATAGAGAACCATAAAATGACTGTAAAAGGGGGTACTATAGAATTAGATTTGGGGCTTTAAATGTACCCTCTGACTGCAAGTAGAGAACATTCAGAAATCAGGGTGGACACAGGAAGATGCAGGAGACTAGAAGGGAAAAGACAGAACATGGACTGAAGTAGTAGGGGCAGAGAGAAGCAGACAGATTTGAAAAGTGGTCAGTACTTAAGCAGCAGGACTTAACTGATGGGATGAGGAAGCAATGTAGAAGAGACAAAAATCACTCCCAAGAATCAGACTTGATCAACTGGGTGACTGGTGGCTCCATTTATTAAAGTAGAATATACTAGAGAAACAAGTGTTTATGGAGGGAGAAGGAAGACTGTGGGCATGAGGAAAGAAAAGCTAAAAGTAAACTTCCCAGGGTTGTACAGTTGCTGAGTGGCAGAGCTGAGATTTAATCAGATAATGAAACTTCAAAGCCCCAGACCTTTACTATGGTACACTGTTTTTACTAACCTGTCTGGGTTTCTGTTTCCTCATCTGCAACATAAATGTAATTATATTAGCCCTACAGGTAGGTGGTTATTGGGCTTCCCTGGTGGCTCAGCTAGTAAAGAATCTGCTTGCAATGCAGGAGATGCAGGTTTAATCCCTGAGTCAGGAAGATCTCCTGAAGAAAGGAATGGCAACCCACTCCAGTATTTTTTGCCTGGAGAATTTGATGGACTGGGAGCCTGGCAGACTACAGTCCCTGGGTTGCAAAGAGTCAGACACAACTGAGAGACTAACACCTTCACTTTTTCACTTTAAAGTTACTTATTTAAATCATATTGTTTTCTAGGAGGAGTTTTCCATCTGCCTAGAGCTGATTTAATAACGCTTCAACTTAATGACTTCCCACCACCAAAACAGAAAAAAATGTTCAAGATTATGGGTAAAATTACAATTTTTATGGAGAAGAGAGGAGAGCATTTAAGATTTTCTCTGTATATTTCCTATAACTTTCCTCTACAGTGAGACATGGGGAGGAACATGAGCTTGCTTTGTGTCTGTAAGTATATGTCAAAACTGGAAAAAGCCAAGCTACCATAAGCCCAGGACACCACCTCTCATCATGACATGGGTTGTCATTATGACCTATTAAACATGTATGCATAAAAACATTTATGTAAAACTGAACTTGGATATTGCAGCTCATGAATAGTTCACAGCATGTGGGAAAAAATCAGAAAAAAATTTCATTGGTTAAGCCATTTGATGTCACTTGAGATCATTTGAGATGACACGGCCAAGAATCAGGCAGGAATATTAGGTAACTTGTCAATAGGAAATTTCCTCTAATTCCTGCCCTTGACAACCTATTGATGCTTTTGAACTGTGGTGTTGGAGAAGACTACTGAGAGTCCCTTGGACTGCAAGGAGATCCAACAAGTCCATCCTAAAGGAAATCAGTCCTGAATATTCATCAGAAGGGCTGATGCTGAAACTGAAACTCCAATACTTTGGCCACCTGATGCAAAGAACTGATTAGTTTTAAAAGACCCTGATGCTGGGAAAGATTGAAGGCAGAAGGAGAAGGGGATGACAGAGGATGAGATGGCTGGACACCATCACCAACTCAGTGGACATGAGTTTGAGTAAGCTTCGGGAGTTGGTGATGGACAGGGAAGCCTGGCATACTGCAGTCCATGGGGTCGCGAAGAGTCAGACATGACTGAGCGACTGAACTGAACTGAATTGACAACCTGTGCCTACTAGGTGGTCCCACCAGTCTCCTATGTTCTTAGCCAAGGGATTAGCTCCTGTCCTATCCTCCTGCGAAGGACAAGAGGAGGGAGCACTTCCTCAGAATCAAGTCCTGGAAATGCTGACACTGGAATTGGATGTCTAGCTTTCAGATGGCTGCTCTGAGTTCTGTTGTATCTCCATGGTCTCTAGTCCCTGACTAGTTTCTGGGCAGCCTTTTACCTTAGCCTCAGGTCCTTTTCTTATTTTCTGTTCCTGAGCTGTAGTGCCTGAGTGCACTTGAATGCCACCTTCCCATGCAGCTCCCTGTTCATCCAGGCTCCACTTCCTTTCCTCTGCCTCTGTCTACTTCCCATTTGTCCACTGTCTGCCTCACTCTACTCCAGCCTCCTGCCATATTTCCACCTGTCTACAGGCCCAATATGACCTTAAAACAGCTCACAGGTTACATTTCCCACCAAGGCTTCAAATGATGACCACTGCCATTTCCAAGCTCCAGAGTTACCTCTCCAAGGGTTTTCCCTGCTCCTCCAGGCTCCCATTACTCCTGTGAGCCTTTAGGGTTCCCACTCATCACTTACTCCTTGTTGCTGAAAAGTCTACATTATAGGTCTCTCATCCCTACTAGGATACTTGAGGACTGAGAGGAGTCTTGTCCCTTCTGTATCTCCAAGGCTTACCAACAGTTCAATTCAGTTCAGTCACTCAGTCGTATCCGACTCTTTGTGATCCCATGAATCGCAGCATGCCAGGCATCCCTGTCCATCACCAACTCCCAGAGTTCACTCAAACTCATGTCCATCGAGTCGGTGATGCCATCCAGCCATCTCATCCTCTGTCGTCCCCTTCTCCTCCCGCCCCCAATCCCTCCCAGCATCAGGGTCTTTTCCAATGAGTCAACTCTTCACATGAGGTGGCCAAAGTACTGGAGTTTCAGTCCTTCCAATGAACTCCCAGGACTGATCTCCTTTAGGATGGAATGGTTGGATCTCCTTGCAGTCCAAGGGACTCACAAGAGTCTTCTCCAACACCACAGTTCAAAAGCATCAATTCTTCATCATTCAGCTTTCTTCACAGTCCAACTCTCACAACCATACATGACCACTGGAAAACCACTTCACTAGATGGACCTTTGTTGGCAAGGTAATATCTCTGCTTTTGAATATGCTATCTAGGTTGGTCATAACTTTCCTTCCAAGGAGTAAGCATCTTTTAATTTCATGGCTGCAATCACCATCTGCAGTGATTTTGGAGCCCAGAAAAATAAAGTCTGACACTGTTTCCATAGTAGGCTTACCATAGTAGCTGGCAAATAGCAGACACTTAATAGGACTTTGTTGACTAAACCCCTCACTTTGATCGAGCTCCAGAATCTCTTCCAACAGCAGGGCCTATATTGTATCAAGTCGTGGTATATATAGTATTATACAGGATTGTATTTTATAGAAGGCAGAGAAGTGAGTGTATACCAATTAACACTACAGATGGAGTTACTTGTCCTTCACATATTATTCAAATTTTTAGATGCTTATCTATCTCATTTTGGCCTAAAACAGTCAGGGGAAATCTGCTGGAAGCACCCCAGTCTCATAAAGCAGAAGACTAGACTGTTTTCAGAACCCAGTTCCTATCTCCTCACTCCCTCCTAAGGACAACTATGATTAGAACAAAAAGTAGTTTGTATTTTCAAGTAAAACCAACCTTTCATCAGTTTACCAAGTTCCAGGACCATGGCTTGTAGATCTCATTTTGGGGTTCCCTGATAGCTCAGTTGGTAAAGAATCTGCCTGCTATGCAGGAGACTCCAGTTCAATTCCTGGATTGGGAAGATCCACTGGAGAAGGGATAGGCTACCCACTCCAGTATTCTTGGGCTTCCTTGTGGCTCAGCTGGTAAAGAATTTGCCTGCAATGAAGGAGACCTAGGTTTGATCCCTGGATTGGGAAGATCCCCTGGAGAAGGAAAAGGCTACCCACTCTAGTATTCTAGCCTGGAGAATTCCATGGACTGTATCGTCCTCAGGGTCGCAAAGAGTCAGACATAACTAAGCGACTTTCACTTTCAGGGTGGGAGGGGAAAACAGAGAGAGAAGCAAAGTACAGGCCATCTGGAAGATGGTAGGTCTTTGGTAATTGTGTGTTCAACAAACGAATCAGAAAATTTTAGGCTTCTTTGATCTCTAATATCTTTGGGATTGCAGGGCGATTCCATCAGACCCTTGAACCAATTCCCGCTTTGGAAGGGCTCTGGGCTCATGTCTGGATATTCCACATCCCACACTTTTCTAGGAGGTCTATGATTAGCTGAGACTTGACCTTACAACTTAGCTTTGGTCCTTGACCATTTCTGTCCACATTTCTATTTCTCTAATTTCCTCGAACACCAGCCTATGAAAAACCATTGATTTTTCCCCTTTCTCTCTAGATACGTAGTTAGTTTAATTCTTGTGTATGTTGGTGGAGGGGGGAGAGTAAGAACCTTAACATGAGATCTATCCAGTGAATTAACTCTATCCAGTGAATGGAATTTCAAGTCCACAAGACAGTATTGTGAAGTGTGGGCACAGTGTTGTATAGCAGATCTCTAGAATTTAAGCTTCTTGCAAAATTGAAACTGTATACCAGTTGAACAGGGCTACCCTGGTGGCTGAGTGGTGAAAATGCCTCCTGCCAATGCAGGAGATGTAGGAGACTTGGGTTCAAACCCTGGATCAAAAAAATTACTTGAAGGAGAAAATGGCAACCCACTCCAATATTCTTGCCTGGAAAATCCCATGGGCAGAAGAGCCTGGTGGGCTACAGTCCTTGGAGTCACAAGAGTTGGACACAACTGAACAACCTAACGTGAGCACACACCAGTTGAATAGTATTGAAGAAAGTCACATAATATAACTGAGACTGTGTTAGGTTGGAGGATATGAGTCCTTCTGTGTCATGAGTGTCCAAGGACAGGTCTGCTAATTTCTCTCTACCCTCAATTGCGTCAAAGACAACAGGAGTGTAATGATCATTTCCCTGTCTGCCTCACATGATTATAATGAAAGCCATGAAACCACATTTGGCTTCAAAAATATTATTACTACATATTTAAACACTCTGAGGTGCTACAATGCTAATGTGTGAAAAATATTTACATCTTAGGAGGAATAATAATAGAGATCAGGGACTCATGGGAACCTTCCAGCCACTAGATGTGTTTTCTTTGGCCCCCATGGTATTTGTGTATATTGGGGCTGGTACTGAAAAAGAAAAAGATTTGATATTTGAAAAAAAAAAACAGAACTCTAGTTTTTCTTGAAAACTGGAGTTCTAACAACACAGGGCCTGCTTTCCCACGAGGTACGTTTGGCTGGGGCTCAGTAGCACCTGCCCTTCTGGCTAAGTCAAAAGCTCTCCAATTTACTACAGGCCTCACTTGTCACACAGGTGTGTATGCATGTACACACACCTGTTTCACTCATTTTGGCTAAAGGTCTGGACCCAGTAGCCATTTTTCTCCTGACCCCCTGGAGTCACTGAAATAGCGAGAACAAGAAAATCATAAATTCAAATCTTGGCTTTTCCATTTAAAACCTAGGTAACTATGGACAAATAATTAACCCACCTGAAATCATTCATCTTCTCACTTTTGTATGGCTATAAAATTACCTACTATGTAGAGTTTGATGAGGTTTAGACATGCTATTTGTACAGTGTTAGGCACATATTCGTTAAAATATGTCAGATTATTTGGGGGTTTTTTTAAGATTATTTTTGGATGCAGACCATTTTTAAAGTTTTTGTTGAATTTGTTACAATATTGCTTCTGTTTTTTGTTTTGGATTTTTGGTCACAAGGCACACCGAGGGGTTGAACCTGCACTCCCTGTGTTGGAAGGTGAAGTCTTAACCACTGGACTGCCAGGGAAGTTCCAAGGTGTCATATTATTTGAAATGGAATTTATACTGGATGAAAATTACAACAAAAGGAAATTATTGCTAATGATAGAAATATAGGCATCGGAAAAAAAGACAATTTTCAATAGAGTAAATGCAGTATGTATGACCTGAACCTTATGGGAGACCACATAGCTGCTACTAGAACTTCAATCGTTAATACAAATAACTAATGGTCTGTCACAATAACCAGGCAGTCTCTGACAACCTTCAACTTTCAGTCTCTAATTATAGGGACCTCTGTATGTGTCTGTGTGTGTGTGTGTGTGTGTGTGTGTTTATTTCTTCTTCCCAACTCCTGTGTTTTTTCATGTTATTCTCTCCTCTATCTGGCCAAATCTTTATGCATCTCAGCTTTCAGGATCCCCCTTGCCTGTCCATTTTCTAAGACATCCTCCCTGATATCCTCAGGTGAGATTATCTGTTCCCTCCTATATGCCTCCAATGGTGCTTGCGATTCTCCCCTGTCACTAACAATAATTTCTAGATGTTTCTGTGAAGGTTTAATTTTGATGACATAACATTTAAATCAATAGACTTTGAGTAAAGCAGAGTACCCTCCATAATACAAGTGGGCTTCTTCTGATCAGCTGAAGATCTTAGAAGACTAAGATTCCATCTCTCTAAGAGAGATGGAATTTTGACTTCGGACTTGAACTGCAAACATCCCCCTGGGTCTCCAGCCTGCAGGCCTACTCTACCAATTTTGAACTTCTCAGCCTCCACAATCTTGGAGACAGCGGCTTAAAATAAACCTCTCTAGATAGATGATTGATAGATGGATGGATGGATGGATGGATGGATGAATGGATGGATAGATGGATGGATAGATGGATGGATGGATAGATAGACAGATATATAGAAACGGAGATACATATCCTGTTGATTCTTTTCTCTGGAGAACCCTAACACAATGTCCTATGAACCTCTTTCTCTTCTGTGTATGTGATATACAGCAGACACTCAGGAATGTGGAATAAGTAAGCAAATAAATTGACTTTTGAATGAATGATATTATGGAAAGAACTGTTAATTGCAAAAAAAAAAAAGTGAGTTTAGTTCACTTTTTAAGCTCTCCTCTGACTTTAGAAACCTGCAATTCTATTCCCATTCACTTAATGGAACATCGTTCTTCCCCAAAGTTACAGCAAGCTTGAGCCATCTTGTATTACAGTTTCGCAGCTCCCTCGTAAATTGAGAATTCCTTGAAGACCCAGAAATTTAACTGTTACCTTCTCCTGTCCTAGTGCAGTGCCTGATATTTAATAGAAGATATTCAGTGAACAGTTCCAATAAATTAGATTAAACTTCACTGAACTATTCTTCAAGTCTATCTCCAAGTGTTCCTTCCAAGTGAGGCTCCCATAGGCACCAGGTCTACTAATAAATAATGAACTGTTTTGCTCATATGTCATATTTTCATAATTGTTTTAATGTACCATATTGATTTTTGCATAACATTTTTAATAAAAATCCTGAAGTTTCTCAATGCCAACCACCAGTAATAAATGCTAAATTAGATTGGGACCCATTTAAAAGTTATTTTTCTTTTAGTTCATTGAATAGGGATTAAGTTAGTGAAAAAAAAAACAGACTAAATGGGAAAGTTTAAACTTAAAAAGAATTGCACGGCCTAAACTAAGTCCCATTTGCTTAGTACCTTACTGTTTACAAAACATGGCACTATTTCATGATGTTAAAACAACCTGAACTGCTTAATAATAACCTTCTTTCATGAGTTCTAAAACTGAGATTCAGAGTTTTCAACTTTTTTTTGAAAGACATGTTTTAATATTACATTATAAAAATTGGAAGGGAAGAGGTCAAATAATCAACTTTTTTATCATGTTTTATCATGCTTACTGTGTGCTAGGCACAACTAACTACATGCTTTAATATTTTTATTTTTAATTAATTGATGATTGCTTTACAAAATTGGTCTGATTTCTATCATACATCAACATGAATTAACCATAGGTGTACATATGTCCCCTCCCTCCTGAACCTCCCTCCCACCCATTCCCACCCCTCTAGGTTATTGCAGAGCCCCAGTTTGAGTTCCCTGAGTCATACAGCAAATCACAAGAGATGTTCTTAACTTTTCTCGTTAAAGTCAGGGGACTGAAGACAAGAGAGGTTAGGCAGCCTGTCTGTGGTGGTTCTTTCTATGCGTCAGCTGGACTGGTTCACAGAGTGCAGACACACCCGGTTGAGCATGGTATCTGGGTGTGTCCGTGGAGGTGTTTCTGAATGAGATCAGCGTTTGCATGAGTGAGTGAAGCAGACTGCCCTCTCTAATGTAAGTGAGCATCATGCAATCCCACGAGGGCCTGAATCTAATGAAAAGGCAGGGAAGGGAGAATTTGACCTCTTCTGTCTATTTCAGCTGGAACACTGGTCTCTCCTATCCTCAGACTGAGACTTACACCATTGTCTCCCATGGTTCTGACTTGAGCTGAATTACACCACCCACCTTCCTGGACCTCCTTGAAGACAGCAGATTGAAGGACTACTGTTAATAGCGTGTATATCTTATTGGTTCTGTTCCACAGGAGAACCTCAGTTAATACCCTGTCCATGGTGAGACAGCTCAAAGTCACACAGTTCGCCTGTTTGGGGCCAGAACTCAAACCAGGCTTTTTAAATCCAAAATCTCTTCTTTCTCTGTACCCAGCTGTCCTGAGATCAGCCCCATGACACATGAAATCCTTATGCAAAGATCTGTGGTTGCCAATGGGCTTGATTTATATTTTTCCCTCGGACTGCATAGCTCGGAAGCATTAAGGAGAAGATCCCCTTCACTATTAAGTCATCTTAGTCTGTATTCATTCTTTCACTCTCCATGTTTGCATAAGAATCATTGTTTTTGCAGCCACAGATTGAGCTCCAAGGCCCAGTGAGTACAGCAAGGCTGAAAAGGTGGGATACCTGAGGGCAGTCATTTCAGGGTCCTGAGCAAAAGACACCCAAGCATGGGCTTCAGTGTTCTGTGCATTCAGGGCCTCGGTTACACTGGAGTTTGAACAGCTTAACTTCGAATGGTTCAGCAATTTTAATTGAAAGGCATGTTCATCTTTTTGCTAAAAAAAAAAAAAAAAATCCAAAAAAAAAAAAAAAAAGTGTTTTCGTTTAAGGAATATTCTATCTCTGTGAGACCATTGAAAGCCTAAAATATTTCCCAGCGAGATCCATTTGTTCAGCTATTAATATACTTTATTACTTTTCCACTATGGCAAGAATCTCACTGTTCCTTTAGCTGATATCTCTCTTAGACGGAAAAAAGAAATCATCATTTCAGACTTCAAAACTCCTATTTTCCCTCACATGTACAGAAAATAGAAGCAAAAGCAGGCTTTGCTACGTGGAAAGTCCAAACTGAGTATATAGGCTTGGTCTTGTCTCTTTTTTCCCATCTATCGAATTGAATTTAAAAACAGAAAAGAGAAATTCACAAAAATGCCCATTCAACTGACCTTGAATAAGAACAATATAAGGTACCTAATGTCAGTGCTTGTGTGCTCAGTCAGTCATGTCCGACTCTGTGTGACCCCATGGACTATTGCCCGCCAGGTTCCTCTTTCAAGGGGATTTTCCAGACAAGAACATTGGAGTGGGTTACCATTTCCTCCTCCAGGAGGAGGTATCTTCCCAACTCAGGGATTGAACCTAAGTTTCCTCTGTCTTCTGCAGGTGGATTCTTTTTCCACTGAGCCACCAAAGTCAGTAAAATATGCTTAATTTTTAAAGTTTCATTTCAGATGAAGATCAAAAATCATTTATTAGGATCTTTAAAAAAAAAAATCTTCCTGGCACTCAATACCTGAGATGTGTTTTTTTATTGCCTTCTCTCCCTGCTAGGATGCAAGTTTCATGAGCCCATTAATAGATTCCGTAGACTCTATTAATAGACATCTGATGGATGACCACCCACAGTTGACCACAGCTGTCCAGAACCTGCTATCATCCCTACCCCTAAGAGGTCCTTGGAGTAAGGGAGCCCAGCGTTTCCTCAGCTGGGGGCAGGAAGCTTGCAGGACTCTAGGCCAAGTGACACTTTCTGAACCATCCACCCTTTCTCTGGGCCCCCATGTCTCCACTTGCCCTTTGATACTCAGGCCTTGGCTGGGTCTTCATCTGGCTCATGTGTCAGGGTGTCCTGACATAGCAGTCACTGTAGCCTCCCAGGAACTCTGCCTGACCCATGTGGGAGCTTCCCGAAGCAGCAGAAGTCATACCCACAAACAGAGCTATGGGACAGTGTGACCCTGCTCATCCTGGGACCCCAGACCCAGCACACACCTCCAGCCTGGCTCCTTGGGGCAACCATAGTCCCCACAGGCCAATCCCAGCATTATTACAGCTGCTGGGGGAGCAGGGGTAAATGTAGAGACAAGGCAGAAGTGAAACAGCCTGGGAGAAGGGGCACAGAAACATCTTCAAAGAAAAAGGTGGTGGAAATGAGGGCAGAAAAAGACCCTGTAGGCTCCAAGTTCTATTAGCTGATCCCAACTCCAGCTCTCCTCTATCTCCATCTTTCTATCGTGACTTCCCGGAGGTATCCGCCCCTCCAGTCCCCTCCCCCAAGTATTACCCACCTTCTGCTGCCAAGTTGCCTCTCTCTGCCAGCAAGCCTGGCATAAGCTGTGGCCTCTTTACATGAGAGCTCCGTGCCCATGCCAGGTTCAGACCTTGGGAGTCCTTGCCCTAATAAGACCTGTGAGCAGGCAAAGGCATTTGCTCAATTAAGGGATAGCTTTCCTTCCGAGAGGGCCACCCTGGCAAAGCCCCAAGTGCTCCGAAGTCTCTCCCCACCCAGCTTTGGTGCTCTGATTATTCTATTGTCAGATCAATAGCCCATCTGCTCCTTGGAGTAGTCTAAGCCATCCTGTGCTAAATTAAAACAGATAGGATCAATCTGTGGTTAATTTCTCCCAACCAAACAATTTATCTTTCTTTTGGATTCCCTAGGAGAGTGAATTATATAATCCTGACACACCATTAGGGCTCCCTGACCAAAGAAAGCCCTGCTATGATGCTCGCCTGCTCTCTTTATTAGCAGCTCAACAATGTGACAAAGCCAGAGATTTATCTGAGAGTATTATGCAGACCTGGCGTGAACCTTGCAAAGTCTCTGCCAGGGCATCACGGAGGGAAAAAAAAGAATCTGAATAGCAGTGCATGTTAATAATTGTGAAGGAGGAATGAAACTCAGATTTGATAAGCCAAGCATAGCCTTCTATTTCTGAAGAGTCAATTGCCATCATTAGTGAATAATATTTTCTCTGCTTAAGTCAAAAATCAGAATACCTTGTACCAAATGTCAATGAAAACATAGGCTATAAATTCAAGCTGAAACAAACTGGAGGTGGGAATGGAGAAATATACACAGGCAATAGTAGGTATTATCAGTTTGTTTTTGTTTAGCTGCTAAGTCATGTCCCAACTCTTCTGTGACCACAAGAACTGTAGTCCATCAAGCTTCTCTGTCTATGGGATTCTCCCAGCAAGAATACTGGAATAGGTTGCCATTTCCTTCTTTCTCCAGGAGATCTTCCTGATCAAACCCGCATCTTCTCCATTGGCAGGCTAGTTCTTTACTGCTGAGCAACCAGTGAAGCCCAGGTATTATTAATACTAATAGTATTATTGGGTACATACAATATGCTAACCCATGTAATGCTAAACACTATGAAAACTAAGGCTTGAATAGGCTTGTGACCTCCAAGATCACAGAATGAGTAGACGGTACAGTCAGGATTTATTACCAGAAGGCATGCACAGGGAGCTCTACCAATTGTTAGGATATGGGGGCGCTTCCATACCAGCTGGTGAATAGCAATTGTCCCAAGCCTTTAAACATTTCCTACATGTAAATCCAGCATACGTATACTCATCCAATTCCATAAACCCAGACCACTCATGACATAGTAACTCAGTGATCAATACCTAGTACTTCAGAGGGTCTCCAGGATGCTGCCTCAGATGGTTAGGGCCAGTATCTATGACAGTGGTTAGTATTTTGATTAAAAGTGAAAGTCACTCAGCCGTGTCTGACTCTTTGCAACCACGTGGACTGTAGCCTACCAGGCTCCTCTGTCCATGGAATTCTCCAGGTAAGAATACTGGAGTGGATTGCCATTCCCTTCTCCAGGAGACCTTCCTAACCCAAGGATCAAACCCAGGTTTCCTGCATTGTAGGAGGATTCTTTACTGTCTGAGTCACCAGGGAAGCCCAGCATTTTGATTACTTCTGATAATTCCAGGACTTATTTCCAGGGGTGCCTGACTTCCAGACTCATACACTTAACCAGCAAGCTCTTGTTCTCAAGAGGAAAGAGAACCAATGGGACAAAAGTCTGGAGGATTCTAAGGAAGGGAGGGGAATGGATCCAGTAAAACATCGATGGGATCGATCTGGTCCACTATTGGTTTATGCCTCTGGGAGGAGTTTCTATAGGATGGTAAGAACCAGAGTAACTAATCCTACTGATCACGAACCATATGTCTGGCACTATATGAGCACTTACAATTATTTCATTTGATCTTCTTGAGAAAAAAGTATTGTCGTATGTGATAAAGAAAAGAAGCTCATGAAAGAAATGAAGCTGAAAAAAAGCGCTATTATCCTGATGTCCAAAAAGGTTGAGTAACTTACCCAAAGTCAAAAAACTAATAAGAATGGGTGCTATGGGGACTTCCCTGGTAGTCCAGTGGCTAAGAGTGTGCCGTCTCAATGCATGAGGCCTGGCTAAGTTCAATCCCTGGTCGGAGAACTAGATCCCAAATGTCACAACTAAGAGTTAGCATGCCACAGTTAAAGATACTGCATGCCCCAGTGAAGATTGATATCCTGCATGTCACAACTTGAGACCTAGCAGAGTCAAATAAATAAATACTACTACTACTAATGATAATAATAATGGTGGCTTGATTCAAATCCAGGCTATTTAGCTGCAGCAAACCCAGGCTATCAGCCAGTTCACCATATTTTTTTCCAGAAGGAGAAATAAAAAGGGAAAGTCCCTCACAGAGTGAGAGAACAGGCAAGCCTGTCACACCCAGGACTTGCTCACACCAAGGCTGCTTGCCCTAGACACAAGGTTGCGTGCAGAGGGTGACCATCATGGGGAGAGTAAAGCATTCCATCTTGACAAGACTCAATGTCAGCACTTCACAGCAGATGGCCAAAGTATCGGAGCTTCAGCATCAGTCCTTCCAATGAAAATTCAATGTTGATTTCCTTTCAGATTGACTGGTTTGATCTCCTTCTCAGTCTGAGGGACTCTCAAGAGACCAATACTGTGGTAGGTGACATTTGCTGTATTTACTTCCCCTGAATCTATTTCTTTTTATTCTAGAGATACCACCTTGATTTCCATTTGATGTGCCACCCTACCTAAACTCTCAGTAACATGGCCAAGGTCCAGCCAATCAGAGATTCTTCTCCCTGTATGGTTTACTGTGTGTATATGAGAAGCAGATTCTTAGAGATATCATTTGGAGCAACCGGATTGAGCTATTCTTGAAAGAGACACCCTAAACTTTTCAAGTCAAAAGGACTCTCTTTTCATTAAGAGAGACCGAGTTGGATTTTTGTCACTTAAAATAGAAAGAGTCCTAAGTTATATAATTTACAGAGCAGAAAATTAAGGGCAGCTAAGACCAGTTTGCTGAGATCTGGAGCCAAGCTTGAAACAACTTATTGAGGAACAGCACTATCCAAAGGACAGCGGCTTTTTCGTCTCTCTCTGGCCAACCTAGCAGGATGATCTAGCACAAGAAACACATTTCGTAACCATCTGAAATGGCAAAATAGCCTTAACTCATCAACTTTGAAAAAACTGAAAAAAAAAAATGGCAGAAACAATTTTATGGGGAGAAAGAAAGGAAGAATGACAGAGACTGAACCTACAGACTAGCACCAGAAAGCAGCAAGATGCCTTGGCCTGTTTAAAGGGAGGTTTTTTTTTTTTTCTTTTTTGATTGCATCTTGCAGTGTGTGGGATCTTAGTTCCTCAACCAGGGACCGAACCTGCACCCCCTCCAGTGGAAGCACAGAGTCTTAACTACTGAGCCACCATTCAAGGTTCTTTCTAGGTGTGCAGTTACCCTGCAACACTCAGGCCCCAGTTGGGAAGAATGGTTTCAACAGAGAAAGTTAATATGGGGAGTTGCTTAAAAAGTTATTGGAGAAATGACAAAGTTTTAAAAATGGGAATGACAAGACAATTAATATATGGTGGCAAGCCACTACATTAGAGCTGATGAATGGGAAGGCATTGGGGTTATCAACAGCCAGAAACTCAGAGAAATGGTTGCAGGGAGCTAGGACTCAGACCCGCTGGAAAGAGTGTATTGCCTGGCTGCTTCTTTTTTGCAAATGCTTTGAGGAAGAGCCCTATAGAACTAAGTTTCCATCGTAAGGAAGAAATGCTGTCAGGCTCATTCTGAGGAGTGCAATGAAACTAAACGTGTGGAAAGAGGCTGGCAACCAGAATCGGGCTGGGATGAAGGCCTACTGATGGATAGCACAGAGAGGAACAATAACAAACGGAAAGAAGCAAGTCCCCACTCTCTCCTCCTGCCTTCTGGTTTCCCTCGAGTGCCCCTACTCGGAGAAACTGAAAGGGAGCAGACAGCAAAGGAAGAAGCAGAGTTGGTGGATTTCAAACTCCAGTATCCCAGAGTGTGATACGGAACTGGAGATTTGGAGCTGAGAGACAATAGCTTAAAAACCAGCATCTTCCTACCCATCCCAAAGTAATCTGCCAAGCAAGGTTGCAGAATCATTGTGAAAGCCATTGTATCAGATAAAATAACACTGAAGATGGCTAACATTTATTGAGCACTCGATCTATATAAAGTACTGTGCCGTGCATATAACAGAGATTTGTTTATTAATTCTCACAACCCTAGATGTAGATACCATCCTGATTTTTTATTTTCTGGACAAGAAAAAAACTGAGGTCAGTTATATTTTCAAGGTCACTCAGAATTCAAATCTTTTTAACCCCTAGCCTATACACTTAACCATTACAAGTTAGCTACGCTTACTTACCTCTTCTAAGGAAGACTTTCTAAAATGCTATTTCCAATGAGAACGAATTTCTCCCTCCTTCATATCCTCATGATAGGTTATTGTGTCTGTCACTTGTTGAATTTAGTTGAATAAGTGAGCACAGCCTTTGACTGAAACCCAGATCCTGCTGACCCTCTCCTAACAGACAGCTTTACATGTGTATGCACAGACTCCTGGAGGAATACTTTCTTCTTTACTTTATGAAATCCTCTTCTTTGTCTCCGTCTCTGTTTACTGCATTGGGTGATCTGAACTTTATATGGATTAAAGCCAATGCACATACACAATTAGCCTTGAAAATGTTCAAGAACCACCTGTGTCCCACATTGGACATCAACAAAGCCAAAAATGACCTTGGGTTCCCTAAATTACTCTAAACTGAGTTGCTCTCAGATAGACTGGGTGATGTACCCAGTCATCTCAACCGTAAGACAAGCAAAGGATCCTAGGAAAGGATCCTAGGTCAACTCTACCCAAATGCCAGGAGGAAAAAGTTCTCTGATTTACTCTGCTGTTTCATTATGTGCCCTCAATCACCTCTTTCCCCCAGGTCAGAACTAGAGGAATTTGAGGGTGTGAGTGGCAAGGGTCAGATTTGGCAGTGGTGTAGGCATTGGCTACAACATGCACGCACAGTTCAGCCTGAAAAGCCTTGGTTTGGTTATTCCTGGGCCTCTGGATGCCATAGGCACACATCTAACATGTAAGGTGTGCCAATCTCATGACGAAAAGTAAAATGACCACAGGAAAACTGGGCAATGGAACTCCACCACCCACAATCAATTCATTCAAGGTCACAGAGACCAATACATCATTTAGACAAGTCATTGACCTCAATGCACCTCAGTCTGACCTTCTCCACACAGTGCCACTATTATTGATTAATGTTATGGTGAAAACCTATAGAATCTTGGACGGAGGGTCAGGTACCCAGGCTTCTAGGCATATCCAAACCTGCTCCATGACCTCAGGCAAGTTACTCACCATCTCTGAACTTTCCCATGCATTAAAAAAAAGTGAAATATTTACATGAGTTCAAATTATTTGGGTTTCTATTGGGTTGGCCAAAACATTTCTTCAGGTTTTTCCACAAGATGTGACAGACAAACAGAATGAACTTTTTGGCCAACTCAATGTTATTTAGGATTCAAAACCCAATGTGAATTCCTTCTTCACTCAAAAATAAAAAAATCTCTTTGCCTTTGGCGAGGGTGGTGCATGTGGAACGGATGACGGTAGAATCATAAAACCTCAGAGCTTGAAGGAACTTCAGTTTAGAGAGTCAGACAACCTAGATTCCTGGAGCAGAAGTACTTAGCCCAAATTCATATCCTGGCAGACTTAGAACTTCAGGCCAACTCTCCAGACTGCTCATTCTGCAACATTTAGTCCATAGTCACGCTTCTTGGCACACATGTCAGAGTCCAGCCCTAATGCACTACCATTCCTTGTTCCATCCTCAACAAAAATATCTGACACTGAATACTGATACGCAATATTCACTTATTCAACAAAGAATTACTAAGTGCTGATTTAAGTTCTGCTTCTAACAGCCAAAAATAGAGCCTATGCTCGGTGGGGCACTGACCATCATCAACTTGGCTCTCTTCAGTTGTATAATCACTTGCTTGCAAGAGTCTGAATTTCAGGAACCATCAAGATTGTGAAATTGTTGCTGGTGCCAAGCAAATATCCTTGGTGACACTGGAAACACAGCTAACTTCTTTCCGTTTCCTTTAATCCTTGTCAGAATTCAATTTCAAAAACCTTTCAGAAATCCAAGCTAGGGAATGATATCAAGTGCTTGAAACTGATGGATATAATCAAAGTTGGTACAATCTTTGAAACAAATCCTACCCTTCCAGTGAGGGCAAAGCCACCAAGGGGTGCAGTTGCTCAGGGGCGGAAAAGGCCCCACTTGGCAGGTGCTAGAAAAGCCTATGGCACTACACAGCAGGCAGAAACGCCTTGTCCTGATATAACCTCCTTACCCTAAATCAGTTACCTCTATGTTCATCTTGTTTCCCAAGTCACAGTTCAAAATTAGCTGTTTAGTCATTCAACAAAATTTTCTGAGTGCCTAATATACACTAAGCACTATTCCAATCCTGAGACCAATATGGTGAGCCAAGGAACGAGCACTCATCTCAGTGGGTCTTTATGCTCTTACATGCCTCTCATTAGAGCAAAGCTCACTCCTCTACCCCTGGGTCTCCTGTGGTGCTGTGTTACTCACTTTGGACAGCCTCTTTCATGTTGTGTTTTCATTAATTGTCCTGTGTCCATCTTCCCTTCTAAACCTGGGTCCCTTCAAGGACAGGTACTAGATTAGTTTCCCCATATCCCCTGAGCTTATAAAATCTGTCGTATAATAAGAACTCAGCCTTTGCCTTAGGCATCTATTTATCTTGATTTCAACCCTCCATGCTGTGATTTAGACTGGCCTAAACTTTTCCGCTCATCCCATGTTCCCTTGCCACGGGAAGACAAACGGAGTCTTCCCAAAACAGTGCCATGAAGCAGACAACAGATGAATAATAATATTATATCCTTGAACTGTGGTGTTGGAGAAGACTCTTGAGAGTCCCTTGGACTGCAAGGAGATCCAACCAGTCCATCCTAAAAGAGATCAGTGCTGGGTGTTCATTGGAAGGACTGGTGTTGAAGCTGAAACTCCAATACTTTGGCCACCTGATGCAAAGAGCTGACTCGTTGGAAAAGACCTTGATGCTGGGAAAGATTGAAGGCGGGAAGAGAAAGGAACAACAGAGGATGAGATGGTTGGATGGCATCACTGACTCAATGGACGTGCATTTGGGTAAACTCCAGGAGTTGGTGATGGACAGGGAGGCCTGGCATGCTGCAGTCCATGGGGTTGCAAAGAGTCGGACACAACTGAGCGACTGAACTGAACTGAAGCTTTACAGTTTACATGGCCAGTTCATATGTATGATTTCATACAATCTTCTTTGAAAATAGAAAGGACAGTTATATAGAGAGAAATATTTAATTCAATGGGGATGGGAAGTTAGGCTTCAAGGAACTCTACTTAAGGCACTGTGGTGACCTGAATGGGAAGGAAATCCAAAAGGGAGGGGAGGGTGTATACATATATATACACACAGTTGATTCACTTTGCTGTACAGTAGAAACTATCACAACATTGTAAAACAACTATACTCCAATAGAAATTAATTTTAAAAGCAAATGAAGAAGTCTCACCCTCTATCACAACTTTCAAGCAATGCTTATCAACTCTTGCATTCAGCAAACATTTATTAAGAGATACCTCTATGGAACTTTGAGCTTGGGGAACTTAAAAAGAAAACCATGGATGTCCTTTCCTTTCTGAACGGTTAATGCATCCAGAACATTAATTTACACCTCCCTAATAGATTAAACTCCCCAGGCACAGTCGTTCAGGGACAGAAAAAGATTGATACGATACATCCAAAAAATAAAAAAGGCTTCAATTGGCTGTCAGAACTTTAATTAAAACACTTATAGATCAACTTCACTGCAGCAAATTGTCTGTGCCACCATTACTATCGCAAGATGGATGTTCGCTGGGAAAACAGACAGAGAACTCTCCCCTGGACTAATGTGTAATTTCATAGCCATTGATTTTTTACTTTGAAAATTCTTCCCGGGCTCTTGGGAATTGGAACTTGTTCTGGATGACCTGGCAGCAATGTTACTTTTTTTCTTTTATGAAAGTAGAAGAGCATTTCCTAAGCCCATTCATATTTTATCTTCATTGCTTGAATCAGAACCAAACTGAAGTTGTGTGGGATCGCTGAGGGTCCCAAATAGAAGCTTCCCAAAGGACAGGATGAAGAGAGGGGGCTTAAGGAGGAAAAAAGAAAATATACAAAGAAAAAAAGAAAGACCAGGGAAGGAAATGAATAAGAAATGAGAGAGAGAACTGAGAAAGATAAGCCCAATTTTTTAAATAAGATTGCTATTGAGTTCAGAAAATAGATTAATTTAAATTACAATTTCAAGTAAAAAAAGTATTAGGAGTTGGAGAAAACTTTAAAAATCCTTCACCTAATTTACTGAACAATGCCGCCTCAACCAACAGCAAACATAAGAATGAATACGGGGCTTCCCTGGTGGTCCAGTGGTTAAGAATCTGCCTGCCAATGCAGGGGACAGGGTTTGATCCCCGGTCCAGGAAGATGCCACAGGGCAACTAAACCCATGAGCCTCAACTACGGAAGCCCACGAGCCTGAGAACGCGTGCTCTGCAATAGCAGAAGCTGCTACAAATGAGATGCTCTCACACTGTAACCAGAGAGTAGTCCCCACTAGGCACAACTGGAGAAAGCCTGAGTGAGGCAACGAAGAACCCGCACAGCCATAAACACATAAATAAATTTTAAAAAATGAATATAAAACTCAGCCCTATCCCCTCCAAACATATACATATGTGCACGCACGCACACACACACACACACACTCACAACTGCCCCTATCAGCTACACTGATAGAGTCTGAACTTCTACAACACACCTAACTCAGGAAAACCATCATGAGACCAGGACTTTGAGTGTATGCTGCTGAGCAGAAGACTCTAGAATCTGTCTCCCTACCTCCATCCTCTGCACCTATAAACATCTCTTCCTCCCCCTGCCTCCCAACAGATTCAAAATCTTGCATTATGTACCTGATTTCTATGAGCCAGAGTTTGCTTGTCTCTAAATTGGGAGTTATAATTCCTCCCCTGCCAAGGTGACCTAAGGTGAAATCAATGTTCTATGTGAGAGTGCTTAATGTACAGTCTTGCATGCATAGGGGCTCTACATGAACACAGCCCTGATTTTTCCAGACCTCTCTTATCCCTGGGCACAGATGGGATTCTGGAAGCAGGGACAGCTCATAGCTCAGCCCTACCACCTTCCTGGCTTACACCATCCTTCAGCTCCACTTAGAAGGTTGCCCTTTATGACTAAGAGATCCCAGAAGGTACCTCCCAATACTCCTGTCTGTCTCCATGGCACTCAGCCTGTCTGTGTCCTTCCACCTTGCAGGTACCCTTATTGACCTGCTGGGTGTGGAACCAACTGTGGAGACCTCACCACTGCACCTGCTGCCAGTGCCCTGGGAGAGAACGGCGATGCCCATAATGAGGATGGAATGCTGCTGAAGCTACCAGCATTCAAGGTGCTGGAGAAACGCTGTGTTCCACGCACAAGTGGCTCCCCAGGCAGAAAAGGTCTCTACCCCACTCTGCTCATGTGTCCTACCACTACCTAGCTGGGAGCTTCTGACAGGTTATTTCAGGTCTCCTCATTTCTCTAGTAAAATAGGTTTGAAAAACACCTACACCACTGAGCCGGAAGGAGGAATGAATGGGGGTGATGCACATATGCAAATGCACCAAACACAGATGGCACCCAAGCTCTCAGACGGGGCCCTTGCCTTCCCCGCCTTCTCTTCCAGGAATGGACATTAAGCAGAGACATTTGTGTCTCATTGACTCGCAGAGTGCTTTAAGGAAAGAGTCCCTTGTGCCTCTTCCTCCCAAAATTCGTATGTTGAAGCCTTAATCCCCAATATGATAGTATTCAGAGGTGGGGCCTTTGGGACGTGGAATCTGCATGAGTAGGATTAACGCCCTTGTGAAAAGACACAAAGATGACCTCTCAATCTCTCTCTCTGCCATGTGAGAATACAGCAAGAAAGCAGCCATCTGCAACCCAAAAAGAGAGCTCTCACCACAACTCAACCAACCTGGCATGCAGATCTCCCAGCCTCTAGACTGTAAGAAATAAACGCTTGCTGTTTAAGCTACCCAGTCTATGGTATTCTGTTATTGCAGCCCAAACAGACTAGGACAGATTTTCTACAGGGGACTGGAGGTTGGGACAGGAACTGATTTCTGCAAAGGATACCATGATGTCCAGGTCTCAACACACACGGGCAGGAACAGTTCACACACACACACATAAATGTACATCATCTCTCTTCTTTAGTCCACAGAAAGAACAGAGACAGAAAGAGAAAAGACAGCCTAAAATAAAGCAAAGCAAGCATCATGCTAGTTTTTTCATACCAGGCATGCCCTGAAATTTTGATTCTCAGTTAAGGTTCAAGGAGGCTTGTTGTAAAATGAACCTCCTTCCCACTCGCCATCAAGCCAGAGCCAGGCTGCTCATCTGCAGGTCTCCAAAGTAGTTATACCACAAAGTGAAGCTGAACTCCCACCACACACTCAGCCAGAAAATTTGAACATTCAGTCCCTCATCCAATTGTGAATTCTTCAGGTGTTTGAACACATAGGTTGCACTTTGAGGTGTGCAAACCCAGTGCTAAGTAATATTGAAACAAACAATGCCACTGATCAATTGCACAGGATAGGAGGAACGCCAGCCCAGATATCACTGAGAGGTCAGGGGTGTGATCATGATGACAGCATCAGTAGAGATATTATTGTTACAGATATAGTTGAGAACACAGTCAAGTTACATGGCCAAAGTCATAACTAGCAGAAATAGCAGAGCTAAGTACAAACACTGACCCTAAAGCCCAACTCTTACCACTTAGGGATAAGGGAGGACTTTGGAGAGAAAATTTAGGAAATCTGTGTGATGGGAATATAATTATATCTTCATTTGGATTCATCTCTAACTGAAATTTAGCATCTCCATCAAGTTTGAATCTAAGTAACAAATTACAATATTATTAACCATAACTGTAACTGTTTTCAGTATAAATCATAGACATTTTCATATCACACTAAAATTGTTGTAAACATCACAAAATGTCATTTGTACTCATTACCACTTTAAAATTAGGGTAGCTATTAAACTTGCTGCTAGATCTTGTTATCTGATGTGTTAATAAGGAAGACCACATATCATTATAACACAAATGCTTTTTAAAATATTTTGATGACTGTATTAAATATAATTGGTTTATTTTGAATTTTATAATGCATATTTTAATGGGCATTATATTACATCTTATTTCTTATCTATTATAATGTAATAAATATCATTTGATTCATTTAAAAATATCATTCTATGCAACTGACAAGGCTTAATTTTTAAAACATACGAACAGTTTATACAACTCATAACAAAAAAAACAAACAACCCAGTCAAAAAACCCATGGGCAGAAGACCTAAATAGACATTCCTCCAAAGAAGACATACAAATAGTCAAAAAGCACATGAAAAGATGCTCAACATCACTAATCATTGGAGAAATGCAAATCAAAACCACAACAAGGTATCATCTAACACCAGTCAGAATGGTTATCATCAAAAAATCTGCAAATAATAAATGTTGGAGAGGACATGGAGAAAAAAGAACCCCCTTGTGGCTCAGCGGAAAAGAATCTGCCTGCCAGTGCAGGCGATGCAGGTTCGATCCCTGCCTGGCTCAGGAAGATCCCCTGGAGAAGGAAAGGGCAATCCATTCCAGTATTCTTGCCTGGGAAATCACATGGACAGAGGAGCCTGCTGGGCTCCTCCATGGGGTTGCAAGAGTTGGACACAACATAGCTACTAAACCACCTCCACCACCTACACTATTGATGAGAATGTAAATTTGCATGGCCACTGTAGAGAATAGTATGGACGTTCCTTAAAAAGCTAAAATGGAGCTACCATATGGTCCTGCAATCACACTCCTGGGTATATATCCAGAGAAAAACATAGTTTGAAAGGATGCACACACCCTAGCATTCATAGCGGTACTGCTTACAATACTCAAGGCATGGAAGGAAACTAAGTGTCCATCAACACGAACGCATACATAAAATGCAATTAATATATATTAATTACATTTCTATATTATAATTTATAAAATACATTATGTATGTATACACACGCATACACATGGGCTTCCCACATAGCTCAGTTGGTAAAGAATCTACTGCAATGCAGGAGACCCAGGTTCAGTTCCTGGGTTGGGAAGATCCCCTGGAGAAAGGAATGGCAACCCACCCCAGTATTCTTGCCTGGAGAATCCCGTGGACAGAAGAGCCTGGGGGCTACAGTTCACGGAGTGGCAAGAGTCAGACATGACTTAGACTAAACCACCACCACCATGTGCGCGTGTACACACACACACACACACACACACACACACACACACAGTGGAATACTACTCAGCCAAAAAAAAGAATGAATAATGCCATTTGCAGGTTCATGGATGAACCTAAGGACTAGCCTACTGTGTGAAGTAAGTCAGATACAGAAAGACAAATACATTATCACTTACATGTTGAATCTAAATAATGACACAAAAGAACTTATTCACAAAACAGAAACAGACACAGAAAACAAATGTATGGTTACCAACAGGGAAATGGAGTAGGGGAGGGATAAATTAGGAGTTCGAGATTAGCAGGTATAAACTACTATATACAAAATAGATGAACAGTAAGGACCTGCCATATAGCACAGGGAAACTATTCAATATCTTTTAATAAACCATAATGGGAAATAATATGAAATCTATGTACAGATATATAAATCTAAATCACTTCCAGAAATTAACACAACATTGTAAATCAACTATCAGTTCAGATCCGCTCAATTCAATTGCTCAGTCGTGTCCAACTGTTTGTGACCCCATGGACTGCAGCACTCCAGGCCTCCCTGTCCATCACCAACTCGCAGAGTTTCCTCAAACTCACGCCCATTGACTCGGTGATGCCATCTAACCATCTCATCCTCTGTCGTCCGCTTTTTCTCCTGCCTTCAATCTTTCCCAACATCAGGGTCTTTTCCAATGAGTCAGTTCTTTTTTTTTTTTTTCTTTTTCAGTGTTTTCTTTTCTTTTTTTCTTTTTAATTTTATTTTATTTTTAAACTTTACATAATTGCATTAGTTTTGCCAAATATCAAAATGAATCCGCCACAGGTATACATGTGTTCCCCATCCTGAACCCTCCTCCCTCCTCCCTCCCCATACCATCCCTCTGGGTTGTCCCAGTGCACCTAGCCCCAAGCATCCAGTATCGTGTGTCGAACCTGGACTGGCAACTCGTTTCTTACATGATATTTTACATGTTTCAATGTCATTCTCCCAAATCTTCCCACCCTCTCCCTCTCCCACAGAGTCCATAAGACTGTTCTATACATCAGTGTCTCTTTTGCTGTCTCATACACTGGGTTATTGTTACCATCTTTCTAAATTCCATATATATGCGTTAGTATACTGTATTTATGTTTTTCCTTCTGGCTTACTTCACTCTGTATAATAGGCTCCAGTTTCATCCACCTCATTAGAACTGAGTCAGTTCTTCACATAAGGTAGCCAAAGTATTGGAGTTTCAGCTCCAGCATCAGTCTTTCCAATGAACATTCAGGACTGATTTCCTTTAGGATGAACTGGTTGGATCTCTTTGCAGTCCAAGGGACTCTCAAGAGGCTTCTTGAACACCACAGTTCAAAAGCATCAATTCTTTAGCACTCAGCTTTCTTTATAGTCCAACCCTCGCATCCATACATGACTACTGAAAAAACTATAGCTTTGACTAGACGGAACTTTGTTGGCAAAGTAATGTCTCTGCTTTTTAATATGCTGTCTAGTTTGGTCATAGATTTTCTTCCAAGGAGTAAGAGTCTTTTCATTTCATGGCTGCAGACACCATCTGCCATGATTTTGGAGCCCAAAAAAATAAAGTCTGTCACTGTTTCCACTGTTTCCCCATCTATTTGCCATGAAGTGTTGGGACCAGATACCATGATCTTAGTTTTCTGAATATTGAGTTTTAAGCCGACTTTTTCACTCCCTCTTTCACTTTCATCAAGTGGCTCTTTTTTTAATATAAAATTGATTTTAATTGGAGGCTAATTACTTTACAATATTGTATTGGTTTTGCCGTACATTAACATGAATCCGCTATGAGTGTACATGTGTTCCCCATCCTGAACCCCCCTCCCACATTCCTCCCCATCCCTCCCCATCCCATCCCTCTGGGTCATCCCAGTGCACCAGCCCCGAGCACCCTGTATCATGCATCAAACCTGGACTGGCGATTCGTTTCACATATGATAATATACATGTTTCAGTGCCATTCCCCCAAATCATCCCACCCTTGCCCTCTCCCACAGAGTCCAAAAGACTGTTCTATACGTCTGTGTCTCTCTTGCTGTCTCGCATACAGCGTTATCATTACCATCTTTCTAAATTCCATATATATGCATTAGTATACTGTATTTTTTTTTTCTGGCTTACTTCACTCTGTATAATAGGCTCCAGTTTCATCCATCTCATTAGAACTGATTCAAATGTATTCTTTTTAATGGCTGAGTAATACTCCATTGTGTATATGTACCACAGCTTTCTTATCCATTCATCTGCTGATGGGCATCTAGGTTGCTTCCATGTCCTGGCTATTATAAACAGTGCTGCGATGAACATTGGGGTACACGTGTCTCTTTCCCTTCTGGTTTCCTCAGTGTGTATGCCCAGCAGTGGGATTGCTGGGTCATAAGGCAGTTCTATTTCCAGTTTCTTAAGCAATCTCCACACTGTTCTCCATAGTGGCTGTCCTAGTTTGCATTCCCACCAACAGTGTAAGAGGGTTCCCTTTTCTGAACACCCTCTCCAACATTTATTGCTTGTAGACTTTTGGATCGCAGCCATTCTGATTGGCGTGAAGTGGTACCTCATTGTGGTTGATTTTAATTTCTCTGATAATGAGTGATGTTGGGCATCTTTTTATGTGTTTGTTAGCCATCTGTATGTCTGCTTTGGATAAATGTCTGTTTAGTTCTTTGGCCCATTTTTTGATTGGATCGCTTATTTTTCTGGAATTGAGATGCAGGAGTTGCTTGTATATTTTTGAGATTAGTTCTTTGTCAGTTGTTTCATTTGCTATTATTTTCTCCCACTCTGAAGGCTGTCTTTTCACCTTGCTTATAGTTTCTTTTGTTGTGCAGAAGCTTTTAATTTTAATTAGGTCTCATTTGTTTATTTTTGCTTTTGTTTGCAATATTCTGGGAGGTGGGTCATAGAGGATCCTGCTGTGATTTATGTCGGAGAGTGTTTTGCCTATGTTCCTAGGAGTCATCAAGAGGGTCTTTAGTTCTTCACTTTCTACCATAAGGGTAGTGTCATCTGCATATCTGAGGTTACTGATATTTCTCCTAGCAATCTTGATTCCAGTTTGTGCTTCATCCAGCCCAGCATTGCCCATGATGTACTCTGCATATAAGTTAAATAAGCAGGGTGACAATATACAGCATTGATGTACTCCTTTCCCTATTTGGAACCAGTCTGTTGTTCCATGTCCAGTTCTAACTTTTGCTTCTTGCCCTGCATACAGATTTCTCAGGAGGCGGGTCAGGTGGTCTGGTAGTCCTATCTCTTTAAGAATTTTCCAGAGTTTGTTGTGGTCCATATACTTCCACTGTGGTCGACTATACTTCCATTAAAAAATAAATGAAAAATATCATTCTAAAAAGAGGTTAATAGGTTTCATCTAACAAAAAGATGCATGGGACAAAAGTAGTCTAGACCCTCTGAAGTAGAAAGTTTTTGCAGGCATGACAGTAAGAAAACATACGTTGGTCCAGGGGGTGACGGGAACGGAGAGAGAACTTGGTCCTAAGAGGACAGAGGTGTGTGTGTTTATGTAGATGGACTCTGTGAGTTAGTATCACTAGTGAAAAGTGAGAGCATTAGTCACTCTGTCATGTCTGACTCTTTGTGAGCCAAAGGACTGTAGCCCTTCAGGCTCCTCTGTCCATGGGACTCTCCATTCAAGAATACTGGAGTGGGTTGCCATTCCATTCTCCAGGAGATCTTCCCAACCCAGGGATCAAACCCAGGTCTCCTGCATTGCAGGCAGATTCTTTACCATCTGAGCCACCGGAAGAACAACAGGTTTCTATGGTTTAGTATTACTGCTGCTGCTGCTAAGTCACTGCAGTTGTGTCCGACTCTGTGCGACCCTAGAGATGGAAGCCTACCAGGCTCTTCTGTCCCTGGGATTCTCCAGGCAAGAACACTGGAGTAGGCTGCTATTTCCTTCTCCAATGCATGAAAGTGAAAAGTGAAAGTGAAGTCGCTCAGTCGTGTCCGACTCTTCGCGATCCCATGGACTGCAGCCCACCAGGTTCCTCCGTCCATGGGATTTTCCAACCAAGAGTACTGGAGTGGGGTGCCATTGCCTTCTCCAAGTATTACTAAGTGTCTTCAAATCTTGAATACAATTCTTATATGAAGATAATACAAAATATTTTCTTATAGGATCCAAGCTTAAATGACATGAACTGTTTGCTGCCCAAATAGCCATCTGCAGCTACTGTTTAGAATCCTAAATAGATAAAAATTGGTAAAAATTCTTGACCTTCAGCCCATTTTAGTCCCCAGGTAGAATTGGGGTCTTCTGTTCTCTTCTTTGTCTGTGACTAGCCTAGCTAAATTACCAGATGTGTTTACTCAATTGACTTCAATTAGGATGTTTGGGCTTCATCATTGCTTAATATTTTAACTCCCTCCAAAATCATTAGCATTTTAACGGAGGCCTTCAAGTACCTTAAAGTGAGGGTCAAAGTCTCAAATGCACTCATGGGCTAAACAGAGGATGTGAGTGAGTGAAAATGAAAACAGTTGGTTCAGGATATTTCTGAGGCATTGACACTCACTCTAGGGTTTTCCAAAATCCTTGCTCCATTCCCCAACCCCCATTTTCTTCTGGACACTGAGTCTGTGTGTTGCCATGTTGGAATTTATACCACGCAGAACCCTGTGGGGCTCCTTGGCACAAGGCCTTTCTGGGTCCCCCATTTCTTTGATTCTAGGAAACAGCCTTCATCCAGCCTCCAGACCCTTCCCTGAGTTCCAACGGGAAGATTCAAGCAGTTGTTCATTAGGGAAGGGAGAGGATGTGAGACTAGGGAGAAATAAACAGTTAAGAGCAGCCTTGGGGCAAGATCCTGTCTCCCTCTCAAAGGATGCACTCATAATATCTTTAAGCTATTTTTCAGATACTGTAACCCCCTCCAGGTGGGAGAAGTTAATGATTAACAGTAGTAGGATGCCCACAAGAATGTAGACCCCAGACCAGTTGGACTCCTACTCATCTCACCACCAACCCATCAGAAGAGTGTCCATGAGCTGACCATGCTCTCTTGGAACAACTGCTATAAAATTTGTCACTATCTTCCCCAAAGAGGGATGTGTGGTTCTGAGGGCAGTAGCCCATTGGGGCCCCTTTGCCTGGCAGAACAATAAAACTGTCCTCCTCTACTTTACCCAAAACTCTGTCTCCGAGATTCAATGTGGCACCAGTGTACAAAGAAGCTGAGTTTTGGCATCAGAATGATGATGTTCCAATCTTCTAATGGAACCCAGAACTCCAGAAGTGGATATGATATACCCTCATTCTTACTTGTTGTGAGCCATGTTCAGCCAGCATGTGAGCTGCCAACCTTTGGCTCAATGATGTCTGGACAATGAGGACATATCTCATACAAAGCACAGATCATTTTGATACTGGCTTCCCCAGATTCCTCTTGGCCACAGCTTCTGAACAGCCTTTGATAGCAGTCTTTCCTTTGCACAATCATACTTGCCCTTAAGGAACTGAAAGGGAAATCAGTCCTGTCTGACTCTTTGCAACCCCATGGACTATAGCCCACCAGGCCCCTCTGTCCTTGGGATTTGCGCAAGATTCATGGAGTGGGTTGCCATTCCCTTCTCCAGGGGATCTTCCCCACCCAGGGATCAAACCTGGGCCTCCTGCATTGCAGGCAGATTCTTAACCACCTGAGCGACCAGGGAAGCCTAAAGAACTGAAGCGTCTATTCTACAGATTAAATCCATTCTACAGATGAAAAACAGACTCGGAGAGGCTACCTATCATCACAAGCTGGAGGGGGCTGAGTTGGTCTATAATTCAGGTTTCCGATGGCCTCACTACCTAAGATGCCCCAGGAGGTGAGTTAAGAGCCAGCCCTGGCCTGAGTTGGCCGCTTCTGGCCTCTGACTCTCTCCTTGATATACATTTAAATAACTCTAAACAGAAGCTTGGCAACATATGATTTTGGCATCTAGTCCAACTGCTTTGACTGCCTCTGGTTTTTTATGTTCTAATCAATTGGTTTCATGCTTTTGAAATGTTCATATATATCCTGGTGTGCAGCAATCTGAAAGGCATCAGGGAACAACTTTGATTTTTCCATTTGTTCAAAGAGTTTAACAGGTTGATCACATCAGCAGTGAGCTGCGGGTCCCTCACCCTCGCGGCTCCTTCACAGAAATATGACCACAGCTTGCCTTGCTGGTTTATCTGGAAATAGCTGCCTGCCGTAGTGATAAATCTTAGGTTCACTATGTAACCCCTGATGCCTTTCCCATTTTTCCCACCGAATTCCACTGTCCAAATTTGGAGTCCCGACTTGACCACAAGCAGATACAATTTCACTTTGTGGGATTTTCCCAGCTTTTCCTTGCATTACGGTTGCAGGGTTTGTAACACTAGCCGTGTCTGAGCCAACCCTCCAAAAAAGGCATTTGTGCTCCCTGATAGAATCGCGAAGCACGGAGCTGCTGCCAGCTCGGCTCCTCCCGCGGCCTTTTCAGGATTCTGGGGCTGCTTCCAGCCCTTCCTGCCCCCTCCACTGGTTACTGATGTGGGCCCTTCAAAAGGCTCAGAATCCATTAAAAGACCAAAGGCAAGACGGGAGAAAAATCATGTGTATCCTTCCTCTATCAGTTTTGAGGACTCCATTTTTATTTTCTTCATCACCAGGAACCTATTCTTCTTTCATTTGTTTAATCAATACACATTTATAAATCACCAACCATGACCCAGGCACTTGTGCTAAAGGTTGTAGGGCGTGGGGGGCGACGGGAGGAAGCTAAACAAGACAGGCTATGATTCCTACAGGGACAAAACACGGGAAAGAGATATGAGATAATAATGACAATAATACCAGTCCACAGATCCTTATCCAAAATCCTCTCTGCCAGTGGAGTTTCAGGGTTCAGAAATGTTCAGACTTATGGATATGACATGTCCTATTTTGTGTATTTCACGGGGCCCTGATATCAACTCTAACTGGCGTAGTAAGACTTACAAGTAGCCTCCTTCCAGTTCAGGTCAGGGTTTGTCTCCATACTCATTTTGGCACTAAATTTTCCACTTCAGAGACTTTTAGGTTAAGGAATTGCACATACAGGATTGTAGAACTCTAATAGTTATCATTTACTGGGTGTCTAATATGTCTCACTCCTGTATTCTCGGGCTTCCCTGGTGGCTCAGCTGGTAAAAAATCCGCCTGCAATGCGGGAGACCTGGGTTTGATCCCTTGATGGGAAGATCCCCTAGAGAAGGGAAAGGCTGCCCACTCCAGTACTCCGGCCTGGAGAATTCCATGGGCTGTATAGTCCATGGGGTCACAAAGAGTCAGACACGACTGAGCAACTTTCACTTTCACTATATCCCAGGAAACAGACACATCTTACCCTCTTTTGATGGCTCAAATGATAATCTGCCTGCAACACAACACAACAGGAGACTCAGTTTCGATCCCTGGGTCAGGGAGGGAGATCCCCTGAAGAAGGAAATGCTTACTCACTCCAGGATTCTTGCCCGGAGAATCCTACAGACAGAGGAGCCTGGCAGGCTTCAATCCATTGGGTTGCAAATAGTTGGACACAAATGAGCAACTAACAATAACAAAACCCTCCAAACGGCCCTTCAAAGGAAATTTTTGTTTTATTGTTACTGAAGACTCTCCCTGATAAACTTTCACATATACCACCTTAAGTGAACCTTGTAACACTGCAGCATGACAGCGTTCTCTCTGTTTTAAGGAAAGGATGCTAGGGTTCGTGGAGGTTAAAGAACTCTCACAAGGTTATGCGGAATGTAAATGACAGGTCTGGGACCCTCATCTGCTGGTACCAGAAGCTGTGTTTTTCCATGACGTGAAACTTTCTTGGGAGCCACTTTGATTCTTCTGAATGCTTTTTCTGTCCCTTCTACTTTTGGTTCCAAGCCCTTCCCGGTTACCCCAAGAGGCCTCCACAACATGAGGAAGTTAAGTCCTACCCCCATGGTTTTGTTCCCAGTAACACACACCCCTGTTGATGGTCCTTGGTGTTCTCTCTGGGCTTCATTGCAAAAACTTTTGGAAACTGATCTGTCTAGGGCTGATTTCATTCCTGACTCTAACAAGAGCTTGGGAAAGCCCCTTAACTTCTCTGAGAGCATCATTTATAATGGGGAAAAAAATCCATAATGATTAGAGTTACCATTGGGATAAAATGAGCTAATTTGTGTAAAGAGAGTTAGTGAGTGCTAGTCATTCAGTCGTATCTGACTCTTTGTGACCCTATGAACTGTAGCCCATCAGGCTTCTGTGTCCATGGAATTCTCCAGGCAAGAATACTGGAGTGGGTTACCATTTACTTCTCCAGGAGATCTTCCCAATCCAGGAATCAAACCTGAGTCTCCTGAATTGCAGGCAGATTCTTTACTGTCTGAGCCAAACTTGAAGCCCCCGTGATACCTGAAAAGCAGTAAGTGCTTGCCAAAGGGTATCTATTACTACTGTAATTATGACCACTTTTGTTATCATTATAGTAAAGTTATGGTATGAACATTTGCTGTGTCCTAGGTAGCATTTGAGGTGACTAGCTGCAGTAGCATAGAGAAAGCAACCTGACGACTCTAAATACCTGACAAACCAGTCTCTTCTTAAGAAAGCTGATCAGATGACCCTTGATACTGTGAACAAAGCTGACTGACCTCAAAATAGGCACTTGACCCGTGAATGGTCATCTATAGTGACTTCTGGATTTCAGGTTCTCTTGGTACAAAGCTCTTGCCAGAAAGGGCTACTAATGACTTACTGAATCCATCAGACAGCTTTTATAAAGGAAGTTTGGATGTGAAACATGTAAAAGAAAAGGTAGCTGATCCTGGGGTCAGTAGTCAAAGTACAGACAAGACATGGGACAAAATCCGCAGGGCAGCAAAGTCAGAACCTGTACGATCGTACAGGGTAATATAAGAGGTGTAAAAGAATCAAGAAGTGTTTCTGTGGAGTCTGGAGATCCAGGCAAGGAAAGCATCACAAGTCAAGTCAGCAAAGTGCCAGAGGACGGACTTGGTCCAGCCGCCCTTGAACTCCAGAGTTGATGCCCTTGGCCTCCATAGCAGGGACCAGAGATCCTCACGCCTCTTAGGAGCAGCCAAGTAACAGAAATGAAGGAGGAGGCCTGTGTCAAGGTGGAGAGTGTGTAGCCCTTCAGAAGTGGACAAAGGCTAATGCATTTTAGCAAAGAGTTATACTACTATGTAGAAACAAGAGCCAAAGATGTCAGGTCTTCTGACTTTTCAAGAGAAGCCAGAAATCCAGACATCTACAGAAAACTCCAGTGCCTTAATGTTAAAAACAAAAAAAAAAAAAAAAACTAGTTTTTTAAAACACTATGTAGGGAAAAATAGACACACAGACAACACACAGACACATACACGCATGCACACACAATCTAATCTTTGGGTTAGATTTAGTCTACAGGCTTTCAGCTTGAGAACACTACCTTATGCCATCAGTTACAACAGAAGCAAGACTTTTAGTGCTATGCCCAAACTTTCTTCTCCAACCAATGAGGACAGGAAAGGAAAAACATAATGCTATCAGCCCAATGAGAAAGCATCCCAGAGACTGCCATGTGAAGGCAATTTCTGGGAGCAGAATTCAAAAGGAATGCCTTGTTAAAGGATCCAAACAATTTCATCACGCCAAAGGGAAAAGATATGTATGTTTCTGATCAAGATGGAATAACAGGGACCAGATATACCCACCTACCTGAAACACCTAAGAAACCGACATACATATGATACAGTATGTTTCAAGACAGTGAACCTAAGGCAATAAAGGACAGTGACCTCCATATACACTATCGATAATATGTATAAATTAGAAAACTAATGAGCACATACTGCATAGCCCGGGAACTCTGCTTAAAGTACTCTGGTGATGTGAATGGGAAGGAAATCTAAAAAATAGGGATTATGTGTATACATATAGCTGATTCACTTTGCTGTACAGTAGAAACTAAAACCACACTGTAAAGCAACTATACTCCAACAGAAATTAATTATTTTAAAAAGGGTTAACTGGGAAGCATGTTACTGAAGAATGCTAAGAAACCTTTATGCTAGACATCCAAACTTCAGTTCAGTTGGTAAAGAATCTGCCTGCAATGCAGGAGACCCCGGTTCGATTCCTGGGTCAGGAAGATCTGCTGGAGAAGGAATAGGCTACCCACTCCAGTATTCTTGGGCTTCTCTTGTGGCTCAGCTGGTATAGAATCCACCTGCAATGCGGGAGACCTGGGTCCGATCCCTGGGTTGAGACGATCCCCTGGAGAAGGGAAAGGCTACCCACTCCAGTACTCTGGCCTGGAGAATTCCATGGACTGTATAGTTCATGGGGTCGCAAAGTCAGACACAACAGAGTGACTTTCACTTTCACTTTCCAAACATTGTAATAAATGAGAGAAACCCCACTTTCCAGTGAAAATCTTCAAGTTAAAAGTATTTTCAACAGATGAATATTTACTATGAGATTCTGGTAATTCTTTTTTTGCAAGGGCGTTGCTTTTTTTTTTTAAAGCTAAGGTCAAAAATATTTTGTTTCTGGTCCTCTTGATTTATTTCCATTTAACTGCCTATATTTTTCAGTTCACAGTGAAACTGCACACAGTGTGAGGAGAGGCCCTGAGGCCAGCAGGGCTGGGAGGAGGAGGGGCACAGGGATAATTCCCCGAGGCTCATGTGGGCCCAGAACAATTCTTTTTCCCAATAGTCAGAGGGGGAAAATCTCATGTTTCATGGAGTATTGGATAAAACATTTGGAATAGTTTTGCCTCAGTAAAAGGGGAAAATAGCCCTAGACAAAATGCTTCTCTGTTGTGCTTTAAAAAGCTTAAAAGTAAAACCCAGAAAGGTCAATTCGTTAAATTTTGACAGATGTATACACCTATGAAAGGGTCGTTGCAGTCAACACAGGTCATGGCCGACATCTCCAAAAGTTTCCTTGTTCCCCTTTTACAATCCCCCTTCCCCCACCCCAAGCCCCATCTGTAACCCCCGTTCCCCTCTATGACCACCATGCAGTGATCTGGTTCCTCCTTGACGTAGATTGTTCTGCATTTCTCAGGACTTTGTAGACATAGAATCAAACAGAATATATATATATATTGTACCTACTTCTTTCACTCAGTGTAGTGTTTTGGGGATTCAGCTATGTTGTTGCACTCCTTTTATTGTTCACTAATATTTTACATTACTTTGCCAACAAAGGCCCATATAGTCAAAACTATGATTTTTCCAGTAGTCATGTATGGATGTGAGAATTGGACCATAAAGAAGGCTGAGCACCAAAGAATTGATGCTTTTGAATTGTGGTGTTGGGGAAGATTCTTGAGAGTCCCTTGGACTGCAAGGAGATCAAACCAGTCCATCCTAAAGGAAACCAACCCTGAATATTCATTGGAAGGACTGATACGGAAGCTGAAGCTCCAATACTTTGACTACCTGATGCAAAGAACAGACTCATTGGAAAAGACCCTGATGCTGGGAAAGATTGAAGGCAGGAGGAGAAGGGGATGACAGAGGACAAGATGGTTGGATGGCATCACTGACTCAATGGACATGAGTTTGAGCAAAGTCCAGGAGATGACGAAGGGCCTGGGAAGCCTGGCATGCTGTGGTCCATGGGGTCTCAAAGAATCAGACACGTCTTAGTGGCTGAACAACAATATTCCGCTAGAGAGTAGAAGTTGAGAGAGAGGCAAAGAATCCTTCCATCGCTTGCGCAGTTTGCTGTCAGAGCATGTAGACATGTAAAGAAGGCAGGGACTCACCCAAAGGGAAGGAACATTTTATGTCCTCCGAACTGGAAGTGAGAGTATGATGATCAGAAAGTCAGGCAGCCGGGAGGTGGCGGGCTCAAGGCCAGCTGTGGCCATCCAGAAGGAGCTATGAGAGGTCACGGCAGCACCTCTCACAGATGTCCCCTGTTGGCAGGGGTCCCCAACCTCTGGGATCTGATGCCTCTTGATCTGAGGTGGAGCTGATATAATAATAATACAAATGAAGTTCACAATAAATGTAATGCACTTGAATCATCCTGAAACCATCCCCCATACCAGTCCATAGAAAAATTGACTTTCACGAAACTGGTCCCTGGTGCCAAAAATGTTGGGGACTGCTACTCAAAGGAACCAAGAGGGAAGGATTGGGAACAAGGGTTTATAAAGAATTGTGCATAGGGGTTGATTCAGAAATAGTGCTTTGTTCCTCAAAACCTGATTTACTGATTGTTGTATAACAAGAACCAGAGAAATGGGTTGGAAAGGACTCTGAGGATACTTGGAGATGGAAAACTCAGGGTGTTTTCAGCAGCAACATGTCAGAGGAGAATGACAGACACCCCTGCACTATACCTGCCACTCTAGCCCTAAGGTGTCCTCCAACTGAAGGTATGAGGAAACCCAAGCAGAAGTCCCTTTAATTCTGACTTCCTCCTTTTCAGGACAGCATCTCTCTTTGAGATTCTTCTCCTCAGTCCCTCTGCCAACATTAGGAGAAACAGAGCTTTTCTACTAAGAGTGAGGCAGCTGGGTGTGGAGATTTGGTCTCTAATTGATGCTTCCTTCCTTCCTGCCATTTCACCTACTTGAGCCTCAATCTCCCCATCTCTTCCATGGGTTATGCACTAAATGCTTGTGTTCTCCCCAAATGCATATGTTGAAGCCCTACGATGATGGTATTTACAACCCAACACAGTAATATTTGCAGGTAGGACCTTTGGGAGAGCACAAGACTGAAATATAATGGAGTTAATGTTCTTATAAGAAGAGGAGAGAGCAGAGCTTTCTGATACCATGTGAGGATACAGCAAGAAGGTGGCCATCGGCAACCAGGAAGAGTAGCCATCACTCAGAGCCATATCCGTGTTTTCCAACCTCCAGAACTGAGAAATAATTGCTGTTTAAGCCATCTGGTCTGGCATTTTGTAATAGCAGCTTGACCTGACTAAAACACATGAGCATGTTCGGAATTCCCTGGTGGTCCAATGGCTAGGACTCAGTGCTTGCACTGCAGGGGGCCCAAGTCCCAGGTTCGATCCTTGGTCAGGGAACTAAGATCCTAAAAATCGCATGACATGGCCAAAACAACAACCAAAACAACTCACACAGACATATTAAATGAGATGATCTAAACTTGTTAATAAATACAACTATTGCTGTCCAAGGTGATATTTCTCTATAGCAGACTTTGTATAAATCCAGGGACCAGAAGGAATTTTTTCAAAAATCAAGAATTTAATCTAACTCACATTTCAATATTACCAGTTATTTTCCATATTCACTCACTCCACATGTGTACATATTTCGTCTGTACAGAGTCATTAAACACTTTGCAAGGATAAGAAAAATTGCTTTTGACCTTTGGGGAATGCAATTTAGGGTTTATTGTTTGGAAAGCCCCAGGTAAATAATGATTATACAGTAATAAATTGTGTAATTGCATTTAATCTGTGCCTGGAGGCTAGGAAGCACTGCAAATCAGTACCTTACAAATAGAAGACTGCATAATGCCGAGATGCGGCGGGAACCAGCTGGTGTAAGGACACCTGTCGCTGCAGCAAGCATCTCTCCAGAAGTTGAAACAGCACAGAGGTTTGGGTTTGGTCCACTTTCAATGACTGCATGACCAGGGCAAGCTATTAAAGGTAAAGGAAACAGGTCCTAGGGTAGAAGGTCAAAGAATTTCAAACTGTGCTGGTTTGCCAGGAGAAAATGAAGGGCCAGTTCTGGGGATGTTCCCAAACCCAGAGAATTGAATGGGCTGGAAAAAGCCATAGAGTGAGAGGAATGAGGTAATCAGCGGAGGATCTATTCTGAGCCAGCTGCAGGTGTGACCTTGAATAAAGGATGGCCTTTCTATGGACTGGGGACAAGAAAACAGTGGTTAAGATGTGAGCACCAGAGTAAGGTTACCTGGGTTTTAATCCCATCTCAGAAGCAGGAGGATACAGAACAAAGCACCAGGTGATGGGGAAATCATCACACTTTTCCTGGCAAGAGAGAGTGAAGCTGAGACTAAGGCAGGGGTCTGGGTGGGGAGGAGACCACTGCATGACCAGCCATCATTCATTGCTCTATGGTTCTGTCAATATGATGTTGAATGATGAGGATATAGGGTCAAATGTCAACTTTCAGAATAAGAGAAATTTAGGTTCTTGTCCACATCTGCCACTTACCACCTTGAGATAGTCATTCTGCCTTTCTGAGCTCATCTGTAAAGTGGGAATATAATAAATACCTTAGAAGGGTCTCCATGAGGATTACAGAAAATATACATGAAGTTCCTGAGTTAGTACCAAGTGCCAGGCATTTGGTTTCACAACAAATAGCAGAAGCTATTGTTTCTATTGAACCAACCTTAATCAATCAGCCAAGATGTTGAGGACCAAATGGATAGAAACATAATAAAGGAATACACACATATCTATATGTATATTACAAAAGTATACATACAAGAGAAAATATACATGAAAAAGGAAGACACCAGGATACTTAGAAAGATTCATGAAAAATGTTGCCTTCCATGCTAATATAATGTTTGTAGATGACCTATTACAGAGATTTTTCTAGGCCAATATAAATTTAATCCACATCTAAATTCCATCAAGGAACTTATATATATTAATTTTTCTTTTTACTTATGAAATGTTGCTTGCAAAGAATTAACTCCCAAAATGGATTCCCTTCCTGAAATCTAATATGGAATGGGTGAATTCATAAGTTAGCCTAAGTTGGAGGGATTGACTAAACTGAAGAAAATAGCAGTTAGCCAACCTGGTGACCCATCAGAATCTGGCCATATGATCAACAGAGCCATTTTTCCTTCTATCAAAGTCATTATAGTTGTTTCCTCCTAGCCTAATTTTGTCTTATCTTCCCTGTATCGATAAGCCAAGTATCAACTGTGAACATGATGGGCGACTGGGCAGAATCTTTTAAGTTTATATCAAATTGGCCAATTCTTTGAACACCAGAATCTGCCTTATTTTTGGTAGCTCTGTCACTTATTTTTATTTTCTCTGCACTCCAACTTTTTCATTTTATTTCTAGTTTTTTGTGAGGAAATTCTGGGCTCCTCAGGGCACACTTGAGTCTTCTGTGATGTGATAATTGTATACCTTGAGGGAAAAACTACCCTCAATAGAACTAAAATGTTGGTAGACTGGTTCTAATCCATCTAGGTTCCTTGGAAACTTAAGCCCTGCAACATTCATCAGTTAACTCTTTGGTTAACAGAGCAATAACAAACACTGCATCGAAAATTCTAGACTTTTCATTTCAGTTCAGTCACTCAGTCATGTCCAACTCTTTGTGACCCCATGGACTGCAGCACGCCAGGCCTCCCTGTCCATCACCAACTCCCAGAGTTTACCCAAACTCATGTCCATTGAGTCGGTGATGCCGTCCAACCATCTCATCCTCTGTTGTGCCCTTCTCCTCCTGCCTTCAATCTTTCCCAGCATCAGGGTCTTTTCAAATGAGTCAGCTCTTTGCATCAGGTGGCCAAAGTATTGGAGTTTCAGCTTCAACATCAGTCCTTCCAATGAGCACTCAGGACTGGTCTCCTTTAGGGTAGACTGGTTGGATCTTCTTGCAGTCCAAGGGACTCTCAAGAGTCTTCTCTAACACCACAGTTCAAAAGCATCATTCTATGGTGCTCAGAATTCTTTCTGGTCCAACTCTCACATCCGTACATGACCACTGGAAAAACCATAGACCTTTGTTGGCAAAGTAATGTCTCTGTTTTTTAATATGCTGTCTAGATTGGTCATAACTTTCCTTCCAAGGAATAAGCGTCTTTTAATTTCATGGCTGCAGTCTAGACTTTTAGGGAACTTCTGTCTTTAAATTCTGGGTGACAGGAACATATAACTAGAAATTTGATAAGACAAATGCTTGAAGTGATCAGGACTGGGTGAGAGAGATGGACATGACAGTGTATTGAAAAGCAGAGACATCACTCCGCCAACAAAGGTCCGTATAGTCAAAGCTATGGTCTTCCCAGCAGTCAGAGTTGTGAGAGTTGGACCGTAAAGAGGGTGGACCACCAAAGAATTGATTGATGCCTTTGAACTGTGGTGCTGAAGATTCCTGAGAGTCCCTTGGACAGCAAGGAGATCCAACCAGTCCATCTTAAAGGAAATCAACCCTGAATCTTCACTGAAAGGACTGATGCTGAAGTTGAAGCTCCAGTATTTTGGTCATCTGATGTGAACAGCTGACTCATTGGAAAAGTCCCTGATGCTGGGAAAGATTGAGGGCAGGAAGAGAAGGGGGCTGGGGGATGAGATGGCTGGATGGCATCACCGACTCAATGGACATGAGTTTGAGCAAAGTCCGGGAGATACTGAAGGACAGGGAAGCCTGGCTTGCTGCAGACCAAGGGCTCGCAAAAAATCAGACATGCGTGGGCAACTGAACAACAACGACAATGTCATACAGCTTCCCTGGTGGCTCAGGTGGTAAAGAATCCGCCTGCAATGCGGGAGACCCCGGTTCAGTCCCTGGATTGGGAAGTTCCTCTGGAGAAGGGAATGGCAGGAACAGAATGGTATGAGATCTAGTTCACATTTTAATGTGAACTTCTGGGTCAGAGGTCATTTCATCACATCCATCAAGATAGGAAAGAAAAGAGAGAGTGGAAGTACACAAAGATGAGGGTATAAAGGTCAAAGAAAGAAACTGATGAAAACCTCACTTTTGCCCTGGATTTTCTTGTCAGTGAAGTTGACAGTGCATTCATCTGCTGCAAGTGAGAAGAATGGTGGTAAGATGGAGGTTGGAACAAAGAAGTGAAAGTTTAAAATAACTGCTGGGGAAGGGAAGATAGTATGAACCATGGAGAGAAGTAGGAGAACTGTCTGAAAGCATCAAAAGCCAATAGAGACTGAATTTGTACTAATATCAAATACCCATGGGAGCTTTAATTCACTATCCAAATTCAGCCATCTAGCTAATGAAATGAGAAGTAGAGAAGTTAATTGGGTTTTGCAATACAGACAAGGGAACAGTGAAAGACCATTCATGAAAACATGAGTGAAACTCTGATCACAATAACATAATGTTAGCCAAGCTAGATAGCAAGAGATGTTCAGCAAGAAGCAGGGTGGTAAATGGAAGAGTAAAAGAGCAGCGCCAGAGTTTGGAGATCTAAAAGACAGAGACAAGGAATAAAGTAAAAGAATTAAAAGTAGAGGATGGAAAGTGGAATTTGAGTTCCAGATCTCGAGGAGTCTTGGTCCATGACAATGACCAGGGGAGAAGGTGAACAAAGGGGAATTCAGCTAAGGATCACTGGAGATGAGAAGGTTAAACATTGTCTCATGCTCCCTTTAGCCTACACTCCATGCTTTTTAACACTGGGACTCTCCCCAGAGGCAGAGAAGAATGGATGAAAATTGCTGACTTTAAATGTTCCCCTAAAGTGTGAGTAATACTGAGATGAAGAGTTTCATCTACTGGAATTCACAATATATGGTCTTTCTGGACTAATATCTCAGCTCTTCCAAAATGTAAAATTTAGAGAAATTGCATCCCCTGAGATTGGGTCCAGGGATGGCGGTGCATTTGACTCTGAGCTGACCCTCTGCAATTGTCTATATTTGGTTACCACTGAAATGCACTAGTGTTACATTAGCACTAAATTAGAAAATATTGTTCATGTTTCTAAATGTCAGAGACCTTATAAAACAAGTGTAGGCATCTACAGAAGAGGAGGGAGCACTGGTAAATAATTTTCCATGAGACCATTGTACTTGTCAAGGTCTCCCAAGGGTTATTTATGAAAAGTGGGAGAAGTTTTGCAATTTTGGCAGGGAAGAAGTGCCTCCAATTTCTCTGGCCAGAATTATGAAATCTGTCAGACTTCTGGTTAGTCAAGAAATCAGAAATTTGGTGCTGATTCATTTATCCACTCAAAAATTTTATTACCTGCTTTCTTAGTGCTGTCAACAAATTGAATTATCTCAGACAAGCTATTGGAATTCAGTGAAACCAGGGATCCTCATCTATCTGGTGGGCCTGTGGAACATGACTAACTGATATCACAGCAATAAAAGAATAGTAAAGCTGGAAAATATTATTTCCCCTCCAAAGAAGTCTAAATCACTAAGTCTGTAAAGCCAAGCTTTCCAACTAAAGTAGACTGTGATAAAATATATATTTCCATTTTTATTGGTTATATGTGTATATACATATGTTTGGACATTATATATATTATTATACATATATAAAATATCTAGAGCAATCATTAAAAATTCTACACAAAGACATATACTCCAAAACTCTATAAATCAAAATGGAATTCTGAGAAATATTCAAGTAATCCATAAGAGGTAAGAAAACAGAAAAATTCAGAACTGAGAAAAAAACAGAAATAAAAAATGGCAGAAGTAGGCCCTTGCATATCAAAACTACATTAAATTTAAATGATATAAATATACCAATTAAAAGACAGAGATTAGCAGGATGGATTAAAAACATGCCATACCTAATAGGCAAGGCACAAGAAACTCAATTCAAATATAAATAGTAAAAGGACAGAAAAGGACATACCATATGATCCTTAATCAAAAAAGTAGGAGCAAAAAAATAAAGTAGGAATGGCTGTATTAATACACAATAAAGAAGACTTTAGAGCAAAGAAAATTATCATTGACAGAGATAATCACTAAGAAGCCATCGTAATCCTAAAGTATATAGACTAAACAACAGAACTACAAAATACAAAAAGCAAACGCTTTATATAATAACTGACATAGAAATATACAGATCAAAAAATACTCTGGATACTTCAACACTCCTCTTTCAACAATTGATGGAACTAGAAAGAAAATCAGGGATATAGGAGAATTCAAAAACAATATTAACTAATCTAATGGTTAGATTCTGTTAAACACTTTTAAAGACTTTTAACAGAATCTAATAGACATCTGTAGAACCTTCATCTAATAACAGAAGATTACACAGTCTTTTCCAGTACCCACAGAACATGGTCAAAATAGATCACATCCGAGGCTATAAAGCAAATCTCAACAATTTTTTCTCAAATTGAGATCATACAGAATGTACCCTTTGACCACAATGGAATCCAACAGAGACTAATACCAGGAGGAAAACGGGAAAATATCCAAGGGACAAAAACGTGGGCAGCGTTTCTACCAGTAGTCTGTGATAGATTAGACGGAAAATCAGTCTACTGGCGTTGTCACTCTACAATATAATACACAACACACTTACAAATAATCCAGGGGTCAAAGGGCAAATCTCAAGGGAAACTTAAAAAGTCATTGACCTAAATAAAAATTAAAATATTTCCTAGCAAAATCTGTGGTACACAGCTAAAGCAGTGCCAAGAGGGGAATTTATAGCGCTAAACCTCACACCCACTTTCAGCCTCACTCAAAGCCTCACATTCGCTCTAACACTAACCCTAACCCTGCCCCAACCCTCCTAACCCAGACACGAATGCAAACTGAAGCCCGAATCCTAATGCTCACCTTAACTCTACTGAACGCTTTTGAAGTTCTTATTTTATAAAATTGCTTATGAAATCTTATTTCATGGAGTGTCACATTTCATAGGATGTCTCTGCATTCTGTGATTTTCATTCCAGGAAGTTAGTTAACCAAGATTTTCATTCCAGGAAGTTAGTTAACCAAGCTGGATTCAAATTCCAAACTGACTTCCCTTGCAGTTTATAGAAACTGAAATCCCTGCTCAGGTTTTTCAACTTTCAGCTGTAGCTTTTTCACCGGATTTGCTAAATCTACTCCCCTTAAAACATGTGTAGTTTAGCAATCTGCCAAAGATTTGGGAAAATTTTATGTACAGATTTTATGACTCACTCCCCCTAGAACTTCCTCCTCTCCAGAAGCTCTTCTGCTAGCCTTGAACTCTTTCCTCCTTCTCTGTATGTTTGCCCCTTTTAGTTTGATCCAGTGCCATCAAACAGCTGTTTTTATACATATTCCATAGTGTATTCTCACTGTCTATAAGAACTTTAGCCTAGCCAGACTACTTCATCATTACCAAAAGTTAGAGATCTTGGGAATCAAGTTTAACTGATCACAGGGGACTCTTCTAGAGCCAAAGTTCCGGGGGGTGGCAACAGGACATTTGGATGGGTGTCAGAAGAGTTTTATCTACCTGCTCATGCAATTTACTGTGCCTTCCCGACCTCGTCCAGCCCAGGCTCAGATCTCCCATTTCCTCTTAATGATGGTTTGCTCTGCACACATCCGATCTTAGGTCTTAGTGGACCAGATAACCAATTTTTGGCTCCTACCTGGTACACTGGTCAAATATTTATTCTCTATTGGGACTCAGTAGCAACTCAAAGGGTTTTGCTCAAAAGGAGAATAGTGATTAGTCATAGGAGCATAGGTTTACTCCAAAGCCTTTGGTGGATCTTCCCTGTGATTCTTCTCTGGGAGCCTTCCAACAGGTCCATGTAGCATGGCTATTTGCTACAACACTCCAAGTAAAACTGGGTCTTACTGAAGCATTCTAAAGTAAGCAGTCAGATTAAGCAAGTCCTCCTTTTCTGAAGAAAAGCGAGTGAGGGCTGGAGAGGATCCAAGAGTCAGTGAACCTCCCCGCACATGATAAGGAATGATTAAAAACGGGAATAGCTATCTCCCAACATAAAGACTGACACAGAACTGGCATTCAATCCATGTCAGAACACACAAGTATATAAGTGAATAAATAAATCACTATCATCACTATATCAAATTTAACACTGATCCTGTATAAATGCTGCATAATAAGTCACATATTCAATTCTCATACATTTCAAGCAGTGTAGAATTCTGGCCAGTGAAAGTGTTGGCATTTACTTGGTACTGAGCACTTGTAAAAAGCCAAAGGTGTATTTATTTATGAGTTATTCATTCAGTACATGTTGTGGGTCAGGCATCATGCTAAGCACTAAGAAGGATATATGAATGAATAAATGGCATTGTCCTTGACCTTACAAAGCTAAGAGTCTAGTGGACAATATGTCATGGGCCATTCAGCCAAAAGTCAGAAGACTTAAAAAGTTCCCAGCCCAGCCTGCCTCTACAAAGCCTTCCTCTTGACCCAGAAGATTTCCTCTTCCCCAAGAAAATCTTTACTCACTGACCTTGTCACCATTCCACTGACATAGTCTGAAATCCAAAAGAAGGAAGGCAGGTAAGGAATATTGTGCCAATCACAAGAATGTATTTTCATATAATTCTTAGATCCATAAATAATGTAAATGCCAAACAGCAAAAAGCACAGAGGAGCAGAGCTTGGAAAATATGATTCTCCACAAATTCTGAGACACTTTTCATGCCTCTTATGATAGTAAGGGAACAATAGAAAAGATTGGTTAGACAATGTTCCATTTCAAGTTAAATGTACAGAAAATCAAGGTAAGAAGCATCCTGTTAAATCCTTACGTACTTGATGCCCTCTATTTAAACTGAGTAACAGTTTTGAAGACAAAAGGAGAAGGGGGTGGCAGAAGATGAGATGGTTACAGAGCATCACTGACCCAAGGGACGTGAATTTGAGCAAAATTCTGAGAGATAGTGAAGGACAGAGGAGCCTGGTGTGCTGCAGTCCATGAGGTCACAAAGAGCCAGACAGGACTTAGCAACCGAACAACAACAATAAATTTAAACTGGGTAAAGAGACAAGAAAGGAGACAGGCACAAGGGGGAGAAGAAAGAAAGAAATGAATCAAGAACGAACAGATTACCATTCAGTTGATACAGCAGATTTTATCACTTCTTTCTCCTCTTGACCGATTGGTTTTTCCTTACATTGCAAGTTTCCCCATTGCTCCTGGGAGACGCTCCAGGCAGATTCTGCATGCTGGTTTTGGCCTCAGCTGTGTCTAATGAAGTTTCTATCTAATGAGGATCATCATGGATCAGTGGGCTCACATCGTTCATTTCATTCATTTCAAAAACAACCTCACTCAAACCTCACACTCAGAATGCTTCATTAATTTATAGTAACCAGGACATTTTTAAAAACAGCTGATTGAAGTTTTCATATCATTTTTAAAATTATGAATGCTAATTATGTACAATTTTGAAAATACCCAAAAGAAGAAAAGAAAAAAGAAAAAACAAACACAGAGCCCCACACCAAGAAATTATTTCGTTCTCACATTGCTGTAAATCCTTTCCAATTTTCACTTACATGGTCCTACTTTGTCTTAATTCTTAACTTGCTTTGCCTGGGTCAAATATTCTATATATAACAGCATGCCCGTTTTTCTAACTATTATTACACGTGAGCATTTTCCAAATTATTTATAAATCCATTCCTCGTTTTTAAAGACAGCATAGGTTTATATCAACTGAGTGTTCTATTGTTTATAACCATTCATGAAATTCATCAAGGATCATTTAAACTGTGATCCCATCATTCTTCATAAATGATTCCTCTGTCCATAAGAGATACCAGTATTTAGATAGTCAGATGCCTCCTACTTGTCTATTGATTCTGTGTAGTCTTGAGGGCAGGGAGTGTATTTTTCTACATCTTCTTCCAAGACCCAGCACAGTGCCTGACTTACAGTAAGTAAGCAATAAATGCTTATGGAAAGAATAATCCAGCCAACCGATCATTCAGGTACATATACAGGACCTTATAGAAATTAAGCAGAATTATAAAAAGCAGTCCTCATGATAAGGAGTGGTAATCTCCTTATCATACCAGTGGTTGCCAGGGAGCACAAGGACATCAAATTTTTCAGGGGGCCTTCTCAGCAGTGAATGACCTGACCCAAAAAATTACCTTCTCTCCTTGGTGATGTGATAATGTCTATTTCTATTAATAATTAAATGGCCTAGAACAGGAATTCCTTTTCTGAGTACAGCTCAGTCAGGAACAGTTGAGGTTCCCATTGGTATCTCTGACTCAAGTTCCTTTCCAGCGAAGGAGATTGGCTAAAATGCTCTCCCTGGGTATACCCACAGACGTCTAAAGATTTGTCTCTGTACTGATCTCCCTACCTTCTCACTTGAATCCCTACTCCCACTGCGAGCTTCTGAAGACAGGAATCAGATCAGCTCCACTCTGTTTCCCCAATACTGAGCACAATGCCTGAAACAGAACGCTGCTGCTGCTAAGTCGCTTCAGTCGTGTCAGACTCTGTGTGACCCCATAGACGGCAGCCCACCAGGCTTCCCATCCCTGGGATTCTCCAGGCAAGAACACTGGAGTGGGTTGCCATTTCCTTCTCCAATGCATGAAAGTGAAAAGTGAAAGTGAAGTCGCTCAGTCGTGTCCAACTCTGTGCGACCCCATGGACTGCAGCCCACCAGGCTCCTCCATCCATGGGATTTTCCAGGCAAGACTACTGGAGTGGGCTGCCATTTCCTTCTCCAATGCATGAAAGTGAAAAGTGAAAGTGAAGTCACTCAGTCGTGTCCGACTCTTCGTGACCCCATGGACTGTACCTACCAGGTTCCTCCATCCATGGGATTTTCCAGAATACCAGGAGTTCAAATTTAAACTCAGTCTTATATGATTCCAAACCCTGGCATCTTCCATTTATTCAACAAAAATTGGTTGAGGTTCTGCTATATACATGGCTATTTGCTACCTGCTAAGGACACAGGGCAAGCAAGAAAGAAGAACAATCAGGTGGCAGCCATCACAATGCCTAGGGTACATTAACAAAGTCTTGGAGACATAATCTGAGAGATTTTGTAAGCAGCCCAAAGATCATGCTGAAATATCAACCTAACTTAGACTCCATTTAACTGGAAAATAATAGGCCCCAACTCCTCAACTAAATGTCTAGAAGAAACAGCTTCCTTAAAGAGCCTGAACACTTTGGTGGCAGTAGAAAAAAAGGCTCTGATTCTTCCTCTTACCTGGAGCTCTTTGAGCTATAGCATCTGCCAACCAGGAATCAATAGGTGTGATCATGACACGCTGGGTGAGACTAGGAAGGTTAAACCTGACTTACTGATCACCGTGATTAATTGGAGGTGGTTCCCTAAGGTTTGTACTGTCATCCTTGAGGCTGATGCCCCATGCAAATCAGACACATTTGAATAAGCAGCTCGAATTGCCTTTGACACAGAGAATCCCCAGAAACATAGAAAGGGGTCAATGTGTGACCCCGAAAGGCAAAAATTCTCTAAGTGAAAGGCAATACTCATGATCGGAGTGGGTTTAATCAGCCACGTTTGGAGAAGCAAATGATTAAAGCTATACAAGCTCCCTGGGCGCCAGTTCCTCCCAGAACCGCCCTTTGCTCTCCAGCTACTCAACCCTTAGATGCTTTCTGCTTCCCCTACTTTCTTGGTGTCCTTTGTAGCTAAGAGCTGATATCTGGGGGCTCTAAAAGTGTCTGTTCCAGCCCAGACTTTGTCCCATACGGATCGTATTACTGTGACTGAGGCTCAGTTTAGTCGTGTAAAGAACAGAGATCAAAATGCCAGTGTATCAGTTTCCTAGGGCAGCCATACAAAGTACCATAACATGGGTGGCTTATAAACAGAAATTTGTTGTCTCGTAGGTCTGGAGGCAGGAAGTCCAAGATCAAGCAATCAGTGGGCTTGGTTTCTTCCCGAGGGCTGTGAGACTCTCTTCCATGACTTTTTTCTTCTAATTGCCATTTCTTTCTGTCTGTGCTGGGCCTCCACTGCTGCATGGGCTTTTTCTCGAGCTGTGGCAGGCAGGGACTGCTCTCCAGTTGTGAGGCATGGGCTTCTCATTGCGATGGCACCTCTTGATGCAGAGCATGGGCTCTGGGCGTGCAGGCTTCAGTAGCTGCAGCTCCCAGGCTCTAGAGCAGAGGCTCAACGGTGTGGCTCACGAGACTCACTGCTCCGCAACATGTGGGATCCTCCCAGACCAGGGATTGAACTCCTGCCTTCTGCATTGGTGGGCAGACTCATTGCCACTGAGCCACCAGGGAAGCCCCCACGCCTCTCTTGGAGCTTCTGGTAGCCTCGAGCATCCCTTGGCTTGAGGGCGGCTATCTTCTCTGTGTGTCTTCCCATTGTCTTCTCTCTTACACGCCCATCTCCAAATTTTCTCTTTTTATAAGAATACTGATCATAACAGATTAGAGCCCACCCTAAGGATATCATTTTAACTTGATCACCCTTGGCAAAAACCCTATGCTAAATTAGGTATAGCCCAATTTTTGGGTTACATTGTTAATGTTTTCAAATAGAACAGTGAACATGTTGGTAATAACCCCTTTTTTAACTTCTAATAAGCATCAAAAGGCCAAAATCACCTTCAGAAAGTGTAACTTATTTTCCTCAAAGGGTCCTTTTGGCCTATCTGGCCATATACAAAGGGACAGTTTGTAAGGATTTATACATATCTAATTACTCAGCAAACATCCCATGGTCGGGAATTGAATTTGTTCAATGTATGCTTAAATTAATATTTTAATATCATTTAATGTAAATGGTAATCTCATAAATATTAATCCAAGCCAAACATTAACTAATTTATGCAACTTGACTTGCTGGGAAGAAGCAATGGCTTGTGATTGCTTAGTACAGATGAAATATTTATGTATCATGTGTTACCTAGAGAATTGAGGCATTCTGTGCTACTGGGCTGGTCCTTCAATTAAAGATGTGCTAATAACATTACGTATGTTGAAGGAACGAGAGGGGCGATAGGAAGGATATTCTATTCGGTGCCCTTGCCACCTGGCCTCAGATCCTCCTTCAGCCAAAATGAGACTTGACTTCACATCACAGCTCCTTGATACTTGCTCCAGTCCCTAGCTTTGCCGGTGGGAAGTCATAATGGCAAGATCTTCCTTATAATTTTAACATACCAAGGAGAAGACCGAAAGCTCTCTATACTTTCTGTTAATTAAGTACGTTTTATCTTACATCATGATTTTATGCACATCTACTAGTAGATGTTTGCCTACAGCAAAAACTCATTAGCTGATATTTACACCTTTAGGCAAGGAACTACACCAACAATATGAAATAGAAATTATCCAATAATTTAGTCAAAATGGTACTATGTGCCAATAAGGTAATAGGAATACATAGCTGGAAAAGTGTCTTCTGTGCTATAGTATTAACTCATGAGTGTGAGTGACGCAATGAACACCTTAAGTTATCAGAAGGAAGAAATGCATTGTGAACGTTCTTAGGTAATTAACACCTAGTCCAGTGATGCTGTGGAGGCACCAAAGCGGCCTCTGGCCAGGACCCCATGTTCCTGTTCTTGTGAGATCCTTCAACAGGAGGATTCTTCGTTAGAGGAACAAGGCTAATGCTTGGCTCATCACAGGGCTTTTATTTAGCCAAATTAGATAAGAGGTAAATTACCAGAAAAACAAAAGGGTTTTGTTTGTAGATTGCAAAGAGAAATGATACTTTTGAACTGTGGTGCTGGAGAAGACTCCTGAGAGTCCCTTGGTGATCAAACCAGTCAGTCCTATAGGATATCAACCCTGAACATTCTTTGGAAGGACTGATGCTGAGGCCAAAACTCCAATACTATAGCCATCTGACGCAAAGAGCCAACTCATTGGAAAAGACCCTGATGCTGGGAAAGATTTAGGGCAGGAGGAGAAGGAGACAATAGAGATGAGATGGTTGGATGGTATCACCGACTCAATGGACATGAGTTTGAGCAAAGTCTGGGAGATAGTGAAGGACAGGGAAGCCTGACATACTGCAGTCCATGGACTCACAAAGAGCAGGATGGACACAATTGAGTGACCAAACAACAAAGAGAAAGAAAGAGTAGTTGCTAGGGAAAACATTAGAAATGAGAAGAGAGATTTCTTGATAGATCCATACATACATACATACGTATATACACAGATATTTTTTACTCACATATATAATCATCATAATTGACATATAAGTTTAGTTACAGGTGTTTAACATGATGATTCAATATTTGTAAATATTATAAAATAAATCAAGCTACCCTCCATCTCAGGTAGATATTTTCATGGATTTTGCCACATGCTCTGATGAAACCCACAGAATACTCAGTATTTTGCCTCTTTTTCTAGCCATTAGTGCTGACGTGCAGTCCTCCTCTTTTTTCAGGCACACTGAATACTGAACTTCTGACCTCTGTGTGTTTGGCTAAGGTCACTTATTAGTTTGCTCTAACAAAGTATCACAAATATGGGTGGCTTAAAATGGCAGAAATTTTCTATCTCACAGTTCTGGAAGCTACAAGTTCAAAAGCAAGGTGTCAGCAGGGCCCTGCTCCCTCTGAAATCTTCCCATAACAAGAGGAGAAAACACAGGTACTTATGGGAAGAAGAAGGCCAGGTGATGGTGGAGGCACGGATTACAGTGCTGCAGCCGCAAGCCAAGGATTTCCTGCATTTCAACACAGACCAGAGGCATCCCAATGTATCCAAATGACCAAAGGCTAGGAAGAGGCAAGAAAGGATTCTCCCCTAAGGATTTCATTATATAGAACTGTGCTGAGGGGGCTTCCCTGGTGGTCCAGTGGTTAAGAATCCACCTTGCAATGCAGGAGACGCAGGTCTGATCCCCAAAGAACTAAGATCTCACACGCTATGGAGCAACTATGGCCATGCGCCACAACTACAGAGCCCACCCGCTCTAGAGCCCAAGAATCACAACTAGAGATGCCCACACACTGCCACGGAAGATCCCGCTTGCTGCAGGGAAGATCCCATGTACCGAAACTAAGACCTGATGCAGACAATTAATAAATGTGTATGTTAGTCGATCAGCTGTGTCCAACTCCTTGCAACCCCGTGGACTGTAGCCTGCCAGGCTCCTCTGTCCAAGGGATTTCCCAGGTAAGAATACTGGAGTGAGTTGCAATTTCCTTCTCCAGGGGATCTTCCCAACAAGGGATCGATCCCACTTCTCTTGTGACTTCTGCACTGGCAGGTGGACTCTTCACCACTGCACTCTGGGACTTACAACAAATCCAAAAGAAGAGAGGGCTTCTCTCCACCCAGTCAGCGAATCCGGGGTTTCACACTGAGTGGACCAACTTGAGTTAAGTAACCATGTGTGGACCTACCCCTTTGACCCTGGGAAAGCCCACCACTGCCTGGGTTACACGGCCTTCCTTCAACCAATCACAGTGTGAAGATGCCAGTGGTATGGCATTAGCACAGGAGGGATCGTTGCTGCAGGCTCAAGTGTGGCCAATCTCACTATACCACCCCAGTGCTGCTAACGGAGAAACTACAGAGCAGGGTGCCAGGGAGGCAATGGTAATACAGACTATAGCAGGCTGTTGCTGTAGGGCAAGTAAGAGCTCAGAGGACTTGTTCCATGGCAATCGTGCCCCGTAGTAACAGGGACAAAAAGAATCAACATAGGTAAGAGTAACAGTGGGAAAGTTTATAGAAACACAACAGGATTTGGTACCTGAGTAGATGTGGTGTTTGAGGAAGTAGGCGGAGTTGAAGAGTTTCAAGATTACGCCAGTGACAGGCAATGACACTTACAGAGCTAAAGAAAGACACACAGATTACCAACAGAGTAAGTGTCTAAGTGCCATGGTCTAGATCATCATTTCCCATCCGATTGCTATACTGGTTTCTATAAATTATTAGAACTTGACAAGCTTTTTCTAGGCTCAAAATTTTATGTTTCATGTTCCCTCTATCTTGCATCTTGGAATCTTTGATCATTCTCCTGACCTATCTAAAGGAGAACATCCCCCGAATCATCTATAACAACACTCTATTTATTAGAAAATATTTTGAAATACTAATGTTTATCTGCCTCCCCCCCCCATGCTAGAATAAAAGTTCTATCAAGGCAGAATACTCTTAATGTCTTTTCCTTATATGAAGGACAGTCCTATAAAATAGGAGCACAAAAATACTTTTAAATGAATGAGACAATGAATCGATTGCATATCAACAATTAAAATATAAACCCTGGTCCCTGTCTTTCTGGAACTTATGTTATAGAGACAGCCAAAATGAACCATCAGGACCACAGGATATAAAGTAAATAGCCAGCTACATAGTGAATTCAGTATCATTCAAAAATACCTCTGTGTAGTAAAGTCCCACCAGCCCCTCCCCTGTTAAAATAAATTAAAAGGCAAGGTATAAGAATAATAGATCTTCCAGGACTTAAAGCCACAATCCTGAGCAATCTAGAGCCTCTTGTATTTTCACTTCCTTTGAAATCACTTTCTCTTCAGCTTCTGTTGTTTCCTTCTGAATTTTCATCCTATTTTGATCCCAATTACTGTCTCCATTTGACAGAGGGGCACAATCTTAGCCATAGAGGGGAAATAGGGCCTTGTATAAAATGTGTAATAGTGATGTTCTCACACTCAGTTCTGAATGGAGAACAGATTCCTGTGCATACTGGAAGCAAATGGTCTTTTACTGTATCTACTGCTAATACATAGGGCAGGATTTGAAAAACAGTCATCTGTGAATGGTTTCCATATGACTACAACATACAGCAAAAAGTGGGACAGGTCTAGGTGGGAATGAGGAGGCCTGCATTGTCTCACAAAAAGGATCTTCTGAAAGAGATATGAACATCCACATCTGACAGAAATGGAAACCAATCCTCAGAGAAGTTAAATCACTGCTCACATGTACTGGTAGTAAGTGTTGGAATTTGATTCCTAATGCTACTCTTTCTGATGCCACGCTCTCCCTGTTAAATCTCGCAGCAGGAGAATAGCATACATGATCATTCACTCCTCTGTTCACTGAATCCATCTGAAACTGACATAAGTTCTACCAACCTCAAGTTGGTATCAAGTACATACTTGATCTCTCACCTGCCAGATTAGTAACAAGTCATTTCCCTCGAGACTCCCTTCTTCCACTAAACTGCCTATATTGTCCAAATATGTAGTCCTTTCAAAATTAGTTGTATAGATCTGATGTATAGCATCATGCCTATAGTCCGCAACACTGTACCATGCACTTTAAAATTTGTTAAGAGGGTAGATGCAATGCTGAGTGTTCTCATTGTGAATAAAAAGGGGGGGGGGGGCTTCCCTAATGGCTCAGTGGTGAAGAATCTGCCTGACAATGCAGGAAACATGGGTTCGATCCCTGATCCAGGAAGATCCCACATGCCCAGAGCGACTAAGCCCATGTGCCGCAACTACAGAGTCTGTGCTCTGGAGCCTGGAGCTTCATCTACTGAGCCCATGTGCCCTAGAGCCTGTGCTCTGCAACAAGAGAAGCCACCGCAATGAGAAGCCCACACACCACAGCTAGAGAGTAGCTCCCACTCGCTGCAACGAGAGAAAAGCCCGAGCAGAAACAAAAACCCAGTACAGCCAAAAACAAATAAATAAATAAAATCATTGTTTTAAAAGAGAGAGAGAGACACAGGAAACCTTTGGAGCTGGTGGATATGATGATTTCACAGGTGTATACCTATGTCCAAACTCATCAAATTGCATATATTAAATATTTGTACTTTTTCATGTATCAATTACACATCTGTAAAGCTGTTAAAAATAAACTGTATCAGAGCAAGTGGTGTAACAAATTCCAACATGCTGCCACTGGCAAGACCTTATCATTCTAGGTTGATGTAATGGAATATTGGTCACCATAGCAATACTCTCTCACTAAGTCAAGCTCCTTGCTCACAGCACTACTATTCTTCAAAAGAAAATGATCTCACTCCTCCAGGAGCAGTATGAGCCAAAGAGATTCCAGGCTGAGACTAGTGTTCAGTTTTGTCACCATGTTCTACTCCTATTACCCAGAGCAAGGCTTGTTGCGACGGCTGAATCCAGAAGAATCAGACACCTCTCACAGTGGAGGCAACCAGCTCACCTGCAAAGTGGCTGAGATGCAGGCCATCAGCAGAAGTCTTGCCACCCTTCAGAAGGATTTTATCCGGAGAAGTTTATTGCCTTTTCCTTCATCTAGCTCTTCAGCAGGCCCATCCAGCTTCACTCTAATGATTCTCCCTTAATTAGGATCTCAGGGAGAAGGGACAGGTTTTGTTGTCCCCTCTCTTTTAAAAAGTCATGGGATCCTCATACAAACGTATTCACCTCCTCCTCTGCCAAGATCAGCTTTGCGTACCATCGATCTAGAGAGTGACACTCTTGATAAAGTTATAAAAGTTTCTACTATACATTATCTCAACACAATGGTTATGTCTCTCTCAGTGTACACTTGTATAAGTAAGTGGCCCCACTCAACTAAGCCTTCACAAGTAAGTCAGTTTCTTTCAGTTAAGATTTTAAAGTAGAAGGTGTGTTTTTGTTTGCTTTATTACAGATCAATAAACATTTAAGTGGCATTTATGGAGCATTTGCTGGGTATCAGACTTTGAATACAATGTCCTAGTCTCTGCCTTCCAGAACTCAGAGTTTAGTAAGTGGGTAAAAAAATGTAGATCTCATTACAAGAAAACATACTGAATACTACAAGAGAATAGCATATGCAATGCCATAGGTACAACATAGAGAAAGAAATTAATTTGTAAGATATTAAGGGAGGGCAGGGGCAGTAGACAGTGATGAGGCAATAATTAAGAGTTGAAGACACTTGATCAAGAAGAGACAATAGCACAAATATTTGCAAAGGCAAGACAAATTCATATCCAATTTCAGTGGTCTTTTGCATGTATAATTGACCACCCTACAACCCTCAGTTATTCAATAAAACACCAATCTCAGTGTTGCTATGAAAGTATTCTGCAGATGTGACTAAAGGCCATAGTCAGTTGACTTTGATTAAATTAAAATTTTCCTAGATTCAATTGGCTGAATGAAAAGCAATCTGCAGCTGCCTTGAGAGAAGGAAAAAAAATTCACATATGGACGGAAGCTTCAGTCTACTTCTAAAAGTTCCAGTCTGCTCTCTCCAGTGGCCTGCCCTGCGGACTTTGGACTTGCCTTGCCTGGAAACTCCCATGGATGGAGGAGCCTCGTGGACTGCAGCCCATGGGGTCACGAAGAGTCGGACACAACTGAGCGACTTAACTTTCACTTTTCCCTTTCATGCACTGGAGAAGGAAATGGCAACCCACTCCAGGAGAACCCCAGGGATGGTGGAGCCTGGTAGGCTGCCGTCTATGGGGTCGCACAGAGTTGGACACGACTGAAGCGACTTAGCAGCAGCAGCAGCAGCAGCCAGGACCTACAATCACATCAGTCAATTCACTGCAGTAAATCTCTAAATTTACTTCCCATTAGGTCTGCTTCTCTGGCTAAACTGACTGATACAAATTTTGGTACCTGAAAGTGGATTGCTCCTGTAACAAGTACTTTAAAATATCAATGTGGATTTGGAATTTGATAATGGACAGAAGTTGGAATAATTTTGAGGAGCATCATAGAAAAAGCCCACATTGACTTGAACAGACTGTTAGTAGAAATATGAATGTCCAAGACTCTGATTGAGATTCCCCTGATAGTCCAATGGTTAAGAATCCGTCTTGCAATGCAGGGGCCTTGGGTTCAATCCATTGTCGGGAAACCAAGATCCCACAGGCTGCAGAGCAACTGAATCCATGTACCACCGAGCACCTGTATGTGCCACAGTGAAGGATCCCACGTGCCACAACTGAGACTCAAGGCAGCCAAGTAAATGAATATTTTTTTAAAAAAAGGAACTGAAGAGCATGGTAGAAAAATGCAAATTGCTAAGGTGGGCAGGAAGCTAAGTGTACAAGTAAATAAGCCGCTACAAACAGAGGAGAGTTTTTATCAATACTAATATCTTAGATTGGGCTGCTCTAGTAAAACTATCATAGACTAAGTGGCTTAAAACAGAAGAAATTTATTACTTGTGACTCTGAAAGCTGAAAGTCCAAGATCAAGTTGCCAGCCAATTTGGTTCACGATGAGGATCCTCTTCCTGGATTACAGGAAGATGCCTTCTTGCTATGCCCTCACATAAGAAAGAGGTCATCTTTCTTTTGTCTCCTTTTAGAAGGGCACTAGTTCTATTCATTAGGACTCCATACTCATGAACTAATTACCCCCAAAGGTCCCACTTCCAAATATCACATCTGGGGATTAGGCGTCAACGTTTCAATTTCAGGGGTGAGTCACATTCAGTCCATAGCGCCAAGATACTGAGGGATCTAATATTGGTTCCTACTCTGAAGCAAAACCCTGGTGAACACCCCCCACTTTCAGTTTGTAAATTTGGAGGGTTACACCAAAGAACAAGGGCAAAAACAAATTCAGATATAGCTGCCCAAACATTGCAACCAAGCCTTAAATGAGCCCCACTTATGAGTAGATTATGATAATTTTCTGCTACTGTAGATGCTGATTAGCAAACAGAATGACCTCTCCCCCCAAGAAAGAGAACATCATTAAGACCCTCTACAACTTTTCCCGTACTCTCCCCAGGCCTTTAACATAGACATAACAAATATAACCCCAAAATAAGATGAACATGAAAAGATACAGAAATAAACCCATCAATGACCCATCTTCACTTTCTAACGCTGCAGAATAAACCACCCACATTCGGAGAGTCAAAGTAACATTTATTATCTCACAGTTTCTAAAGGTCAGAAGTCCATGCAGAGGACAGCTGGGTTCTCTGCTCAGGACCCCACAAGGATGAAATCAATGAGGCCACAATCTTATCTGCAGCTTAGGATCCTCACCCAAGCCCACTTGAATTGTTGAAAGAATTGAGGGCCTCATTTTCTTGTTGGCTGCTCAGATTTCAGAAGCCACCCCCAGGTCCTCGCCATGTGACTATCACACAAACTGGCGGCTTACTTCCTCAAAGACAGCAGGGGAGCGTCTCTTCTGACTGCTATGAAGAAGTCTTATCACCAATCACTATGTCATCATGTCCATTATATAACATAACCTAATCAGGGAGTCATATCACACCATATTCACAGGAACCACTCACGCTAAGAGGGAGGGGACCGTGTACATGGGTGGCAGGAGGGGTGAAACTTGGTGTCCAACTCACGATTCTGCCTGCTGCATGACCCAAATATTGTTTTTAACTATGATTGACATCTTAAAAAATGAATAACAAAATGGGCAATTCCATCAAGGAAATTAAACTAGCAAAAAATGCAAATATTGAACTGAGAAATGTAGTAACTGAAATTAAGAACTCAATAGGTAGCCTTAGCAGCAAATTAGGTGCAGCAAAAGAAAAGATTAGTCAAATGGAAAATAGATCAATAGAAAATATACAGGATGAAGCACAGAGTTAAAAATATTGAAAATACATAAAGAGGATAAGATAAAATGATAGCTATTTCTATACATATTATATCCATATGTACAGAATGGATATGTATGTATGTAATGTGTAAATTTTATTTACATATTGTATGTAAATATGTAATGATGTGTATATATATATGTAAATGATGTATATATATCATATATACATTTACATATACATATCATTTACATATACCATATGTATATATATCATATATCATTTACATATACCATATATGTAAATGATGTATATATATATATGAATGATAATGTATGAAGTTCTAATATATATATACATATATATATAAAATTGTTCTAGAAAAGATGAAAGAATGAGACAGACTGTTCAAACAGAAAAGCAATAGCTGACAATTATTTAAAAAAAAAAGAGATATAGTTAAACAACCCAGTATAATCAAGGTGAAGGTGAAAATCGCTCAGTCGTGTCCAACTCTTTGCAACCCCATGGACTATACAGCATCAGAGTCTTTTCCAATGAGTCAACTCTCCACATGAGGTGGCCAAAGTACTGGAGTTTCAGCTTTAGCATCATTCCTTCCAAAGAAATCCTAGGGCTGATCTCCTTCAGAATGGACTGGTTGGATCTCCTTGCAGTCCAAGGGACTCTCAAGAGTCTTCTCCAATACCACAGTTCAAAAGCATCAGTTCTTCGGCACTCAGCCTTGTTCACAGTCCAACTCTCACATCCACACATGACCACTGGAAAAACCATAGCCTTGACTAGACAGACCTTTGTTGGCAAAGCGATGTCTCTGCTTTTGAATATGCTATCTAGGTTGGTCATAACTTTCCTTCCAAGGAGTAAGTGTCTTTTAATTTCATGGCTGCAGTCACCATCTGCAGTGATTTTGGAGCCCCAAAAAATAAAGTCTGACACTGTTTCTACTGTTTCCCTAATTTATGTTAAACAATAATTCTATAGAATTTAGAAATATTCCTAAGAAAGCGTGAAAGAAAAAAGGTAAATATAAGTGAATCAAATAAAAAGATTTAAAAGCATAAACATAAGTAACTATGCTGCTGCTAAGTCGCTTCAGTCATGTCCAACTCTGTGCGACCCCATAGACGGCAGCCCACCAGGCTCCTCTGTCCATGGGATTCTCCAGGCAAGAACACTGGAGTGGGTTGCCATTTCCTCCTCCAATGCATGAAAGTGAAAAGTCAAAGTGAGGTCACTCAGTTGTGTCCGACTCTTAGCGACCCCATGGACTGCAGCCCACCAGGCTCCTCCATCCATGGGATTTTCCAGGCAAGAATACTGGAGTGAGGTGCCATTGCCTTCTCCATAAGTAACTATACTTAATGCTAATGGACTAAATTCTTTCACTGAAAGACCCACACTGCCAGACTTGGGAAAAAAAAGAAAACCAGTTTGCTGTTAAGAGATGTCCTTAAATACAAGGACACAGAAATGTTAAAATTCAAATGGTTTTACAAGATGAACTCTGCAAAAACTCACCAAAGAACTCTGGTGTAGTTATACTGACATCAATCAATAGAAACTCTGAGGTTATTATTAGAAGCATTATTAAAGATAAGGAGCCATATTTTATGATATAAGGTCAACTTGCTAGATGTAGTCATTCCAAATTTGCATACAACTTATTAACTTACAAAGCAAAACTTTATAGAAAAAGGAAAAACAGAAAAATAGTCACAATGGAAAATGAACATGATGTATAAGACCTCTCCAATCTGAGTCTCTCTTCCCCGACTGTAACTCCTCATTTGTCTACCATGGGGGATTACAGGACCCACTGCTCCCCATCTGTACATGTTGGTTTTTAAACTTTCTTGGCTTTTACATGGCATTACTTCTCTTCGTATCCTTCAAGTAAGCACTGACTGCCCTTAGACTATGTAGTCTTCAAGGCCCAACTCAAATATATCACCTCTACCATGAAGCCTTCCCAGAGTCCACTGGGAATCCAGAATTCCTCCCAAACTCAGAAACATAATCAAGACCCTTGGTGTTTTCTAGCTTATATTGTAATTATTTTTTTCTCATGTCTTAATGTCTCCTTTTACTAAGGTAGGGCTTCCACATGCTTCAACCTGGTGAGGGTTATGCCTGACAAACAAATGAGAAATAAATGTTCCCATTCACCTTTCTCCCCAAAGCCTCACCCATTTCCAAAGCATGAGAAAGAGAGAACTAGAGATCTGTCTTTGGAGGAAATGAGCCTCCTTTCAGGCAAGAGTTCCTGGTACCAGAAGCGCATAGAACTTTTGCAGCTGACTGCCCTTTAAAAGGGGATCCCTGCAATGATGGAGACACAGATGTGGAGAACAGACTTGCAGACACAGCAGGGGAAGGTGAGGATGGAAGTAGGGAAAGTGAGAAAAGGATGGAAGTAAGAAAGCAAGAAAGGAGGAGGGAAACGTGCACTTTACCGTATGTAAAATAGGTAGCCAGTGGGAACTTGCTATATGATGCAGCGAGCTCAAATCCAGTGCTCTGTGACAATCTAGAGGGGGGCATGGAGAGGGAGCTTGGAGGGAAGTTCAAGAGGGAGGGGACATATGAATATCCCTGGCTGACTCATGTTGATGTATGGCAGAAACCAACACAATATTGTAAAGCAATTATCCTCCAATTAAAATTAAATAAATTTTTAAACAATTTAAAAAATGAGCTCCCTGGAAGCTATGACAGAAATCCACAGACACATAAAACCCTGCCTGGCCAAGACCTGGGGCACTGGTCATCATCTCAGACTAAAGAAGAGATCACTGCCTAGAACTGATAGCTCTTACTATCTTCTCTTACATCTAAATAGTTCATTAAAGCTACCGTATTTCTGTTTCCCTGCCCTTGATTTTCAATCTTTTCTTGCCTGAGTTAAACAAGAGCGGCAGGTAGAAGTGGCTGAGATGTTGGGACGTAATTTAGCAATCCTGCCCTTCTAAAAAAGCTACCGTGATGAGATGATTTAATGTCTCCAAGCCTCTGTGTCGTCATTTATAAACGGGAAATAACAACACTCACTACTCAGATCGCAGGGTCACTGTGAGAATTAGATGAGAAAATACATGTGAAGCCACTCAGCAATGCCTGTGAAGAAAGGTTAGCTCCTTCCCGGTCTTTCCTGCCTCTAGGGGCCATTTCCTCTGTTCAGAAAATGCTGGTGGAAGAGGCGAGATGACAAACTCACACCCACTATCTCCCTGGAGGAGAAGGGAGCGTCATCCTGCCTGGCTGGCCTTTCCAGGAGTCCTGCAGCCTTCTGAGGATCCCTGGAGCACTGAATGAAACTGGATTTCCAATAAAGTATTCCACGCCAGGGCATCGCCCCGCCAGAGGCTCTGACGCCTGTCCAAAATTGAGCTGAGTTTGCCATCTAGAGGACATGCGTGGACAGGCAGTCACCAATGCCCACTTGGGTGCCTGGCACAGAGATGGAGTTTCACTCCTTCCCTAACATGCAGGGAGCATCCGCTGTGAGCCACACACCACAGAGACAGAGCACACGCAATGTAGCCCCTGCCCTCAGCAAGCTCACGGTTTGGCGGGGAGTCACAGTCTAGCTGATTTCTGGGTCCAAAGGGAAACGTGCTTTCCGGCAGAAGGGCGAGTCCCTCCTCTAACAGGACAATGGATTTGCCTGCGGGTAAGTCACAGTGTTCTCCAGGCAAGAATACTGAGGTGGGTAGCCATCCCCTTCTCCCAGGGATCTTCCCAAACCAGGGATCAAACTTGGGTCTCATGCATCACAGGCTGATTCTTTACCATCTGAGCCGCCAGGGAAGCCCAAATCTTAGCCAGGAAGTAGAGTGGCTGAGCTGAGTCTTGCACTTGAGGACTCGGGTTCCAATCTTCCGGACACTCAATCATCATTGTGATTGGACATCAGAGGGCCCCACCCCTTCATTTTACAGACAAGGGGAGGAACGGGGAGCTAATCTGGGCCACAGAGCTAGAAAGTAGCAGAGCTGGACGGTGAAGGCTCTTGCAATGCTGTGCTCCTTCTAAGACACCGAGGAACTGACCTACGCCTGAAGCAACCAGACACACCAGGGCAGTGTAGTAGACGGCTGGGAATGGAGTTTTCTGGGCTAAGTGTCTTTCAAGGGAAGGAATGCAGAAGCCAGTTGCTTTTATATCTTAAGGTCCTTACATGCCAACAACTGAATAAATGAGGAACCTTGGCCTCTGGCCTAGATTCACATGTCTCTTCTCACCCTATAAATCTGGTCCATTTGGAGAAAGCCTCTCTGACTTTCTTGGGTGTTCCTTCAGTCACTGGGAATGTCTCTACATTTGGAACTGTGCTTGTGGTCCAGGAATCCCTTCACTTCTGAAAGGTGGCAATGTGGCTAGATACAATTCAGGACGCTTAAAGTACAATGGAAATCTCTTTTCCAGAAGCAAGAATGTGCTCCAGTGTAACTAAACATCACACCCACCTTCTATCCTTTTCAGACCTGTATCAGAGCTCTTTACTGCATATGTGACCAGTTTCAGTTTGTTCAGACAGCCATTAAACAAAAAGGCATCCTGCTCCTGCTATGTGCCTAGTACTGTGCAAAGCAAAGACGGAGAATTCAGTGACGACCACAGAAGCTCCCATCGCTGCCCTCAGGGAGCCTACAAGCCATTATCCAGATAATTGTGTCAAGTTTGATGTGTGCATTAGGAGGAAATATATATATGGAAGCTAGAAAAATGGTGCTGATGAACCTATCTGCAGGGTATGAAGGGAGACAGAGGAAGAGAATGCACTTGTGGGCCCAACAGGGGAAGGGAGGGTGGGATGAACTGAGAGAGTGGCATTGACATACACACACTGCTGCGGCTGCTGCTGAGTCACGTCAGCTGTGTCCGACTCTGTGCGACACCATAGACCGCACCAGGCTCCCCCGTCCCTGGGATTCTCCAGGCAAGAACACTGGAGTGGGTTGCCATTTCCTTCTCCAATGCATGAAAGTGAAAAGCGAAAGTGAAGTCGCTCAGTCATGTCCGACTCTTAGCGACCCCATGGACTGCAGCCCGCCAGGCTCCTCCGCCCATGGGATTTTCCAGGCAAGAGTACTGGAGTGGGGTGCCATCGCCTTCTCTGGACATATACACACTACCATGTGTAAAACAGACAGCCAGTGGAAACTGCTGCATAACACAAGGGAGCTCAGCTCGGTGCTCTGTGATGACCTAGAGGGGTGGGGAGGGGAGGGGGTTGAGAGAGAGGCTTCAGAGGGAGGGGATGTATGCATACATATAGTTAATTCAGATTGTCATACAACAGAAGGTAACACAACATTATAAAGCAATCATCCTCTAATTTTAAAAAAATAATAAATTTTTAAAAATAAACACAAGGAAAATGATGGCTTCTCTGAGTAAATGCCAAGGATTCACTAACTGCAAAGTGAAACTGGACCTTAATAAGCTTTTCTGCTCACTCCCTATGTATCCAGAGTATCCTATGCTTAGAACTCTGCTCAATATTTTCGTTGTCTTCATTTTTCAGTTTGAGGTTAGATTTTGTTACAGTTTGTCTGGATCACCCACAAGACTCTCAGCTTCTTGAAGTCAGGGGAAAATCCTTTTCTTAAGGTTTTCCCCCAACCCACATCCTCGTGTCTACTAAAATAGATGCTGGTTGACTTTTTGGAGTGAATAAAAGAATCAAATTGCATCAATCCATCAGTCAATCAATCTGGAATTAATACCAATAAAACCACATTCATAAAATTTTTAATTTGAAATACATGAGACTCTAGACATAGTTATTGATGATTGGCAAAAATTATAGTTATGTGTTTCCATTCAAAGTATATCACTGTGAGTCATTCATCATTATTACACAAGCAATCTGTCAGACATAGGGCGGCATGCCATGTCGAGCAGGAGATGAACATTTACATAAAGAATCAAAACATGGTTGAGGGTTTTCAGAGAGGACCATGCCTAATACCAGCAGGATTAATGAGTAATGAGAGTAGAAATAATAAGGCTCATCTTTCCTGAAACCAAACTTCAAATCCAACCATAATTATTGGAAATAGTTGCCTCAATGGAACTCTCTGTTCTGGGAATGAGGGACAGTAAGGGGTATGTAGACAGACTGCCGCAAATGAGCAGGCCCTTGCCAGAGTGCATTCAGTTCCTATATGCATAAACATGGAATACTGAAAAATAAATTTTAGTACCCCCAACTTGGTTTTCAATGAGGCTAGTTTTAGATAAATAGCCCTGGCATCTCCTAGCTGCATCATGACCTTCCAGCCCATCCACCCTTAGCATCTTTATTCACTCTCTGAGACTTGGGTTAATCACACTTTGGCCGGACAGCGCTCCCCAGTCCTTGAAAAGGCCGTCTCCTTGTGCGTTGTACCTCCTTGTGCATTGGACATCGTCTAACACTAAGCTTTTCATGAGAAGGGCCACTTAGTACCTGTTGTTGCTGTTGCTTAGTCGCTAAGTTGTGCCCAAGTCTTTGTGACCCCAGGGACTGTAGCCCACCAGGCTCCTCTGAGGGATTTCCCAGGCAAGAATACTGGAGTGGGTTGCAATTTCCTTTTCTTTGGGATCTTTATGACCCAGGGATTGAACCCATATCTCCTGCACTGGCAGGAGGATTCTTTACCACTGGGCTGCAAAGGAAGCTCCAGTTAGTGTCCAGAAGCATAAATTTCATGAACACCTGTCTGCTATATGCCTAGAACTGAAGTAGGTACTTTCTCATAGAGTCCTTTCATTTTATTTAGCATAAAAGCATGATGTGGTATTATTAACCCTGTTTTATACATAAGCTCCAATACTTTGGCCACCTGATGCAAAGAACTGACTCATTGGAAAAAACTCTGATCCTGGGAAAAGATTGAAGGCAAAGGAAAAGAAGGTGTCAGAGACTGAGATGGTTAGATAGCATCACTGACTCAATGGACATTAATTTGAGCAAACTCTAGGAGACAGTGAAGAACAGGAAAGCCTGGCATGCTGCAGTCATGGGGTCTCAAAGAGTCAGGCATGAATTAGCGACTGAACAACAACATGCACACATAAGGGAAATGATGTTGAGAGAAGTTATGCCTCTAGCTTCTTGTACCCAGATCATAAGCCATGGAACTAGGACCTCAATCTAGGTCCATCTTCTGAATCCCATTTTATTACACCTTTACCAGTGCTTCACAAACTGCTGTGTTATCAACTATAGATAATGCTCACTTTATTTTTTTATTTTTCTATTTTATCTTCCATTATTGACAAGTGATACTACTTTTCAAATTATAACAAGCAGGCACATTTCCTATTAAAGAGATTTATTTTTTAATGAGAGATTTAAAGAAATCTGTTATATAAGGAATAGTACAATTTGCTGGACATGGCTCTTGGGAGTCCCTTGGACAGCAAGGAGATCAAACCAGTCAATCCTAAAGGAAATCAACACTGAATATTCACTGAAAGGACTGAAGCTCAAACTCAAGCTCCAATACTTTGGCCACCAGATGCGAAGAGCTGACTCATTGGGAAAGATCCTGATGCTAAGAAAGATTGAAAGCAAAAGGAGAAGGGAGTGGCAGAGGATGAGATGGTCAGATGGCATCACTGATTCAATGGACATGAGTTTGAACAAACTCCAGGAGATAATGAAGGACAGGGAAGCCTGGCAAGCTGCAGTTCATGAAGTCGCAGAGTCGGACACAACTTAGGGACTGAACAACAGCAACAGTTAGTGGTGTGCATATAACACACCAAGAATGTGATGCACAACTGACTAATGTCTGGAAAACACTTTGCCCTTTAAGTGTTTCCCTATTTCCTCCATTTCTGTCCTTACTTTTTCGTCTCTTAACCTTTAGACCAGATTCTCTCAATACCCAGTACACACCAATAGTCATCTAAAAATACTGATGCCCAAACCCCATTCTAACCCACTTAAATGAGGATTTCCAGGAATGAAGCCTAAAACTGATGCTTTTTCAAAGATTCTCAGAAAATTCTAGTGGCAATCAGAGCCAAGAGCTGCTTTGGGTATACCAAGAGTTCAACACACAGCCTAGCACGTAGTCAGAGGTCAATAATGATTGCTCATTGAAGGAATTCCATCGTCCTGGCTCCACACCACAGCTAGGGCCCTGATAGGGGTCACTGGGGTTATACCTCAGATCATATCTTCTAGCATATTCATTGAGCATATAATGTGAGCCTGAACAAAAGGGCAATCAGCCTGTTATGGACTGAAACTCTATTATAACCAAACTAACGTTAAATGATTCCCAATTCCTTATGCATGTCAGCGTGTTTATACTGCTTTTCTACTTGCTGAAGGATAATGAGGCAACTTAACCCGTCTATCAGCAGAAGGCAACCATGTTTCAGAGGAGAAACATGGATCTGTAGGTGGTCCCAATAGAGGCACTTCTTAAGCTGTCTACGCATCACTCTCAGCAAAGCAGATAATGCCAAATCTCACCTAAAAATCAGTAAAGTGCAGTGAAAATATAAAGGATTTTAGAAGCAGACAGACCTGAAATTAAATTACTTCTTCCTCTCCTCAGGCAAATCACTTTTCCGTCATGAGCACTTGCTCCCTCATATTAAAATGAAAATGATCATATTTACCTAGTGGGACCATAAGACTAAAGACATGAATGGAAAGCTCTCCAAGAGTGCCTAGCACATAGCAGATACTCCACAGAGATGGATATATAAATTTTTCCATAATTGAAGGAACAAAGGAATGAGAAGCTCTGTAAGGCTATATAGACTATGACTATCAGATCTGTATGTTTTCCCCTTTACAAGAGAACACAGTATTTTTTCCACCTTGAAGAGTCCCATTCGCTTTGGACAAACTGACTCAATGAGAAGATTCTTGAAGGCTTAAGGAATGCATGTCACTTCATTGAGTGAGCACACAGTTTTAGATAAAAATTCCATCATTGCTTTACTTTAGTTGAAAAGGATATGAATGATGAAAACTAAAGACTCTGGGATTTTGTATATGACTGAAAAACAAAGCCTGAGAAAGAGCTGATGTGTGGGGTGAAATCTTGGCTCGAAAATCTGCCTCAAATGGATGAACTACAGCAGCCTTTTGGACCCTTTTCCACTGAGAACTCAAATCATCTCCAACAGAGAAAGCATCGCTTCCAGATCTTTAAAATAGTCAGATTTAAACCTCGGGACTGTTTTCTCATCATCCACATAAAAAGGAAATTCTCCATCCCACATACTGAGTTCCTGATAGATGCAGTGTACCATTTCAATCAGCATTTTTTAATGCTCACCATATGGAAGTAACTATCTGAGGTATCTCCTCTTTTAATTCTCTGACTTTTACCATGTGACAATCTATTTACATCGTCACAGAGAAAGAAGGGTGGGAGGGAGACATTTCTGGATAAGGAAACATAGAGCAAAGCCAGAGTCATGGAATAAGTAAGTTTAGTGTTTTAAAAAGGGAATCCATCTGCTATACCTTGAACATAATGGCAGAGGAAGTAAAAAGGTTGACTAAATTATTCCTTCCCTGAGACTCCTTCTAGGGCATTGGAAATACAGTGATGACCATGACATGGTCCTATCTTCAAGAAACATATAGTCTAGATGATTAAATGAAAAAGGAAACAGATAATCATAATATCGCATGATAAGTGCTACGATAGGAGTAAGAATAAGATACTACAGAAAACACAGACAAGGACTCATGATCCAGACTTAGGAATGTTTCTTGAAAGAAGTCGTAGCCAAACAGGGCCATGAAGAATGAATAAAGCTATTGAAGATGTGTCAATAGAACCGTTAAGACAGAAGAAGAATCAAATTAAAGGAACCACAGTTAAAGAGAACAAGGCCTGTCTTGAATACAGCCAAGAGTTCAATATGGTAGGTTCCTAAAAAAATGAAAAGTAATGCTGGAGTGAAAGTCATAGATCAAGTTGTGCTGGACACTGCAGGTTGAGATTGTTATTTGGGGCATTATCCTAAGAGAAAAGGGGACCATTGAGAATGTTTAAGCAACTGAATGATGTAAAGAATGTATGCTTTGGATGGATCAGTGAAACCACTGATTGGTGGATGGGATGGAAGAGGGCAAGACCAAAAGCAGGGAGATCAGTCCTCTAATGATGGTACTATTCTAGAGGAGGAAAGACAAGGGCAGGAACTATAACTCTGGGGGAAGTGAACGCAGCCAAGCAATATGAATAAAGTGGAATCTGCATGTTTTAGAAATTGGTTAGCTATTGAGAGGGAAGAGTCAAGAATAACTCTCCAAGTAGGGCCATAGGTGGTATAACAGGATGTTCACCAAATAACTTCTCGGTGTGCAGTATATGTCCCTATGAATGTAAGGACCTGAGATGCACAATAGTGTCTTTGTTGACACTGCTCTAATAATTCTAAGCAAAAAATAATGTATTTGACAATTCCACTACACATGATATCTGAGCCTAACTGAAGGACTCAACTGACTAGCAAAATAGATGATTACATAGTTATTTTAGAGAGTAAGCGGAATAGATCTTGCCAAGTTTACATCTTGTCACAGTTTGACTTCCAAGACCTAAATACAAATCAAGACATCCCAGATCAAATGCTTTTTGGTCTTGACCGAGAATAGGAAGAGCTTCCCAGGTAACACAGTGGTAAAGAATCCACCTGCCAATGCAGGAGATGCAAGAAATGTGTATTCTCTCCTGAGTCAGGAAGATGCCCTGGAGGAGGAAATGGCAACCCACTCCAGTATTCCTGCCTGGAAAATCCCATGGAGAGAGGATCTTGGCAGGCTACAGTCCATGGGATCGCGAAGAGTCGGACACAACTGAGTGATCACACAAGAATAGCTTGAAGGGGAGAGAGCAGGGAAGCAAAGCTTTAGCAGTATTTCAGCAGAAATCATTAGATATCCTGGACACCTTACACAAAACACAACCCTAATAAGCGAATCATGGATTAATAAACTCAGAGCAAAGACATCCCCTGCCACAATGTCAAATCAGTTTAAACTTCATGCAGAACGTGTCTGGCTACAAGAGTTCTGGCTTTTGCCAAACCTCATAGAATGTTTTGGAGCCATTCTACAGACCTCTGCATTCCTATAGGTCTTCCCACCCTAAGCTCTGTCCCCTCTAATGTTGTGTTTCTCTAGGGATGATGGGTCTTGGGTCTTGGGTTCAATTCAATGAATGTCAGGACTTGGATACATTTTAAACAAGTTAGAAGCCCTATGTTGCTTTCAATTAAAGGCTTTGTATGGCAAAGGATACCAGCCCAGCCACCAAAAATTTGGGTCTGGGGCAGCTTCTTTAGCCTTCCTGACAGGGCGAGTGTGTTGCGGTGAGCCTGGCTTCTGTCGAAAGCAATGAGAGAGACAGCAAGAGACATTAGGAAAATTAGACTTGGCAGCAAGCAAAGCCACTGAATGAATATTCAAATGCATGGAGTGTGAAATGTGGTTTGACCATCATGGACTGGGAAGCAAGTCCTCACGACTGAGAATTCTGGATAGAATTTGGGTCCTAGTGAGAAATGACTGAAAAGCTCCATCTCAAGGCAAAAAGGAAAAATGGGAGAAATATCCATGGTCAGATAGAGGGTAGGAATGAGTAAAACTATATAAGTCCTTTGTAGAATTTTACATTATTTTTTTTAAATCCACTTGATACCGGTTTGTTCACCAAATTCATTCACTTAACAAATACTTACCAAGCCTGAATTTGGTGTGTTTGGAAGTACTATGGAGGCTATAAAGGACTTTGATCCTGCAAGTCACAAGAAAGTTGAAGATTCCGTACGCCACAAGTAAGACCCGGCATAGCCAAATAGATAAATATTTTTTTAAATGTCAAAGGAAGACAGAAAAATGATCTGATACAACTGAAAACTGAGCTTCATGAAAGAAGCATGAGGAACAAAAGAGAAAGAATGGGGATCACCAGCACTGCCCAGAGGAAACAAGGAGAAAAAGCAATCGTGAGATTTCCTGCTGTCTCCATACCAACCAACATACTGGCTGGAGCTACAGAATACACTTAAGCCAACTGTCTGTGTTAGGTGTCCTGTGATGAGATGCAGGCAGAGAAAGAAATCATGATACAGATATTGTCATAGGGAAGCACAGTGAGTCAGGCTTGCGTTCACATCTCATCTACTATTCCTAGCTGGGTAATTCAAGCAAGTGACTTAACCTCTCTGAGCTTCAGTTGCCCCAACTGTCAAAGACATTTCACAATAGTATCTCACTGGGCCACTGAGATGATAAATTTTTTAATTGCAAAATGCTCAGCACATAATAAAGTACTCAATAAATATTTAAAATATTACAAACAAGAACACTACAAAGTGCTAAGAAAATGGGTCAGAGACAGCACATGGGAGGAGATGGTATTTCAGCTGTATCTTAAAGGAGTATAGATGCTCACAAGGCGAATGCTCTTCAGGATGGACGGAGTATAATAATGCTGGAAGGAGCTAGAGGTGAGGATGAGAAGGTGAGCTTCATTCTTCGTCTCCAGCATAGCCCAACTGCTTTATTCTCCACTGCAACCTTAAGTACAAATCTAACCCCGTCACTACCTCTGCTTAAAACCTATGAATGAGTCTATCTGGATTGAGAGTAACATTCAAACTCCTTGGCATGCAGCATACAATGTACGTGCTCATTCAATGAGCATTTATTTAGTGCCTACTGTGTATCACAAACTGTTCTTGCGAGGACTAACACACGGGCCTTGAAGATAAGTTCACAGACAAGTAGGAAGAAAGATGAATACCAAACAGGTTCTGCACAATATAATCAGAGCTATAACAAGTCTGTGCCTATGACACTATAGTGAAAAAAAGGACTCATATCTCCCTTAGATTGGCAGTATCAGGCAAAATCTGTAGGGATAAGGTGAAGCTGAGTTTTGAAAACTAAGTAAGATAGCTTCTTGGCCTCTTGGCTAAGATCAAGTGAAAACTAAGTAAAGAGAAGAAGGGGAAGAAACATGAAAAACGTGGACGCAAAACAAAATACCAGAAACACAATTTGGATTCAACTGTTTAACAAGCTAGTGGGCTTTGCTTTATTATACCTGTGTAATGGCTAACATTTCAAGATAAAAGCTACAAGGTCTCTTTTTGTTTCTGGCTGTATGCCTATGTATGTCTCTATGCATGTATCTATGTTATGCGTTATTTTGTTTCTACCTCCTACTGGTATTTGCTCCTTGGAAGAAAAGCTATGACTAACCTAGACAGCATGTCAAAAAGCACAGACATTACTTTACCAACAAAGATCTATCTAATCAAAGCTATGGTTTTTCCAGTAGCCATGTATGGATGTGAGAGTTGGACAATAAAGAAAGCTGAGCACCAAAGAATTGATGCTTTTGAACTGTGGTGTTAGAGAAAACTCTTGAGAGTCCCTTGGACTGCAAGGAGATCCAAATAGTCAAACCTAAAGGAAATCAGTCCTGAATGTTCATTGGAAGGACTGATGCTGAAGCTGAAACTCCAATACTTTGGCTAACTCATGAGAAGAAGTGACTCATTGGAAAAGACCTTGATGCTGGAAAAGATTGAAGGCAGGAGGAGAAGGGGATGACAGAGGATGAGATGGTTGGATGGCATCACCGACTTCATGGACATGAGTTTGAGTAGGCTTTGGGAGTTGGTGATGGACAGGGAAGCCTGGCGTGCTGCAGTCCATGGGGTCGCAAAGAGTCGGACATGACTGAGCGACTGAACTGAACTGAGCTAACCTTAGAGTAGTATTTGTAAAGAGCCCTATTCAGTAAACAAAAGCTAGTTTAAGTTAAATTAAAACCACCCTGTGTTCATTAGCATTAAATATAGCACTTTTATTCTGCCTAGGTTTACTTAGAGTCAAATATGCTCATACTATCTTTGTTACTCAATTTGTCACTAAGAAAGATAATTTAAAAGGATGATTAGGTATTTAATGTTCCAGAAATTTTCATGAATGATCTGAACAGTATTGTTATGAACAAGTAAATATAGATGGGTAAAAAGTTTATAAATAAACTTTTCAACAATTTAAAAAACTTAGCATTTCAATGGTGTCCTTAAGAGTTCAGTATGACTGGAGCTTAGAGAGGTACAAGTGACGGGCTGCAGGAGATGAGAGGGATCAAGTGGGCAGAAAGCGATCCTGGATGCTACGCTAAGGAGCTTGCACTGTATCTCGGGAATAACGGGGAACCCTAGAAAGGCCATGGTCGGTGCTGCAGAAGATGATAACCTAGATAGGAGCAGAAGAGAGATTATTGAGGGGCTCTAGAGGATGAATGAAGGAACAGATAAATGAATGATCACAGAGATGAATGGTTCTGATAACTTCTGGAGTTTCTACTCACAGGAGAAAGGGAAGTGGCTTTCATATCCTTTTCAACTGCTATCCCCTCCCCCGCCCCAGCATTCATGAATGGTTTCTCTCTTTGGCACGCATGTGTCTCTCTTCCTCAAATGCTGGGATCTCAGAGCCACTTGTATTGTGCTGGTTATATTTAAACAATCCGCTCTGGGAGATCAGTACCCAAAGCAGTTAAATCAGAATTCCCAGGGGTCCCAGGCAGAGACTAGAAATAAGCAGTCACAGCAGTGTTTAGACCAAAATAGTCATCAATCAGAGGTATTCCAGGTTCGATCCCTGGGTTGGGAAGATCCCCTGGAGGAGGGCATGGCAACCCACTCCAGTATTCTTGCCTGGAGAATGTCTATGGACAGAGGAGCCTGGCAAGCTGCACAGTCCATGGGTTGCAAAGAGTCGGACACGACTGAGCAACTAAGCACAGCACAGCATAGAGGTATTCTGAGATTGCTGTGACGGGGTAAAAATAAGGATGCCGAGATGAAGCAAAGGCCTGGAAAGTGGACATAAATGATTAGTCTCATAAGAGGACAACACTGCTCTCAGACGCATCACAGTAATTCAGATGTCAGTGCTGGTCCCTTTAGATTCCTTGATTATTAGTACTCATACACCAATTTTATGAATGCCAGGCAGTGGACAGTAGAAATAAAGAGGAGTAAAGTACAATCCATACCTTCAAGGAGCTCCCAGCTTAGTGGAGCAAGGTGGGAAACCAATTATTCTCACTGCATTGTGATCATTGCAAAGACAGGTGAAGAAGAAAGGAATGTTTCAGGCTACCTGTTAGTAAAATAAATAAATAAAAGGCCTTAATGCAGGGGGAAAAAAAAACAGTCAAGTCAAGCAGGATGTAGAAGCGTGATGAGTAAGACTTCATGAAATCAAGCAAATAGCTCCCACAAAGGCACAGAAGGAAGGTCTGGAAAATTTGAAAAAGAACTGAGCGAGTCTGGCTTAGTCTGAGCCAGTCTCAACACTTGCAGTTGAGAGCCTTGCTCAAGATCTCTTTGTCCCTCTCCACCTCTCACTCAGGGCAAAGGCCTCGAAAGGCAGCTTTCTACTGTCGACACCAGAAAGGCTGGTGGGCAGACATGCTCTTCAGGCAGAAGACAGCTACCAGTGGGGTCACAATTAATCAGAACATCAGAAAAACCTGTGATCCAGCCATTGTTAAGAATGAAAGTGATGGCATACGGCCCATCTGTAGGGAACTTCCTAAAACACATGTCTGAGATTATGAACTTGGTGAGTTGCACAATGAACTAAAGGCAAAGCTGAAGTGCCTTCTCAAGTCTGTCGCTTGCTGAGCTGCATGACAGTAGGAAGGTAACAAACCCCCAGCCTGTTTCCGAATCCTTAAGAGGAGATGAGTTTTGTATGATAACTCCAGCTCACAGGTTACTGCAAGGATTACTATGACCTATGTGAGATGGCCTCGCCAGAGCCTGACATCCAAGAGATGATGAGCATGAGCCCCTATATCACCCCTTCCCCTTGAGTCCTGGACTGAGTTCAGTGCGCCTATCTTGCTCACAGTAGGTATTCATGTTTTTTTTTTAATTTAAATTTACTTATTTTAATTGGAGGCTAATTACTTTACAATATTGTATTGGCTTTGCCATACATATAACACCTTTATTGAATTTGTTACAACACTACTCCTCTTTTATGTTTTGGTTTTCTGGCTGAAAAACATGTGGGATCTTTGCTCCCTGACTAGGGACTGAACCCATACCCAATGCATTAGAAGGCAAAGTTTTAACCACCGGACCACCAGGGAAGTCCCTAGGTGTTCGTACATTCTTGGTGTGAATACCTATCAACCTCTACATAGCCACTGGGTCTAATGAAAAAAAAAAGGCAGAAGAAGGGTCCATGGCAGCACTTACAACATGCCAAATACTTTGTCTGGGGCTTCCCAAGTGGCGCAGTGGTAAAGAATCCACCTGCCAATGTCAGAAATATAAGAGATGCAAGTCGCGAAGATCCCCTGGAGAAGGAAATGGCAATCTACTCCAGTATTCTTGCCTGGAGAATCCCATGGACAGAGGAGCCTGGAGGGCTGCAGTCCATGGGGTCATAAAGAAGCGGACATGACTGAGCTACTGAACACAAATACTTTGTCTACATTTCCTCATTTAATTTTCACAACCACTCAATGAGGTAGCTGGAGGTTATGCATCCCCATTTTACAGCTGAGAAATTCTGAGGCTCAGAGAGTTGAAGTGGTGTCCGAGGTCATACAGCTCACTAAACGGAAGAGTCAGCAACTGACTCTGGATCTAAATCACTGTTGTGTCTACTCAGATCCTCCAGAGAAGGCCATTCCAAAAAAGAGACTGGGGTAACTTCAGGTGACTTGGCTCACTGGATCAGACCTGGATGAAGTGAGACAGCTTTCTCATGCATGCCCTGGAGTGAATCTGTCTCCAGTCCTGCTTAGTTACATCTGCCAGGATCTCCTGTGCATCAGATGATACAACCCTCTGACTTGCTCTTTTCAAGGAGGGATTTCTGGGACTTTGTTATTAATAATAAATTATAAGAATAATTCTTGTGGTACAGAAGAAGAATTTATGAGAAAGGCTCTGGGACGATAACTGGTAAACTTTCTTAATTCTTAAATGAATAGGAAAAAAAGAATGAACTAAATGAGATTTAGGACAAATGAAAAGTGAGCCAATATTCTCTGCTTCTCCATGTCAGTCATTTTTTGGCCACTTTGGAAAGATTTTGTGCCTTTTTTAAACTTCCAGATTTCATACTTTCTGTTCAGCTTTTGCAACTTCCCAAGAGCACGGTTTTTTAAAAAAAGAAAGAAAAAAATAGAACCTCAGCCCTTCTGTATCACTTTCAAGAAGGTACCTCTTGCAGAAGGAAATTTGGGCCCTTAAAAAACCTCACAGGCTTGCTTCAGCCCTTCCTTTGAGACCATTCTTTCTTTTTTTTTTTGCTTTTCTTGCAGTCTTCGGATGATCAGTGTTGCGTATCTTTGGGAAAAATTCATGCCAGACTAGTCAAATCGTAACGGCCGTTATCATCAGCTTGCAAAGGTTTCCAAGTTACTCCCCAGCCGAGAAACCACACACATACAAGCACACAGGTCTCCTCTAATTTTGACACTGGAAATATCTATTTGAAAGTTTTTCTTAATTAAAAAAGAACACAAATGATCACAAAACAGCATCATACCATCGCAAATCTAAAATAGAACCTAGACCATGCAGCATGCAACACTCATTGCCCCCGTTCTGTCTACCTCTTAGCACACAGAAATAAACTCCGGGTGTCTGCATGGCACACTCTTCACAGCAGGCTATCTGCTGAAACATCTGCTAGGTCACTCAATGTGAACCTCCCAAGCAGAAGAAGTATAGTGTACCATTAACTGGAAAAAAAAAAAAAAAAAAAGGAGGACAAGGAGAAGAAGAGGAAAATGTGCCTTCTCCCAGCTTTGCCATTGGCTAGCTGGGAACATTTGCAAATCCCCCCACACTGTTTCTTTAGCTTCAATTTCCAAACATTTCTAACATAACTACATTTGGCCTCATTTTCTTGAACAAAGGATGCTAAAAATTTTTTTCTGTAAAGTGCAAAGTAATCATTCTATTCAATGAAACAAACATTCTCAGGGGCGACGTAGTGTGCACTAGGCGTGCAGAAGAGAAAGATATGGCCCCTTATTGTATAGTTTTGTGGTACTCTCTGAGATGATACTTCCCAATCAGTGTGCTGAGGCCCACAGGACAGTTCCGCCAAGGTGGTAATCCCCTTAGACCTCAGGGAGGGTAGACAGGGTGGGCTGGCTGGATCCCAAGGATGGTCCAATCCGCAGTGAGCAAGCTCCTCTATTTATTCAGTGAACTGATCAAGTATCACCTTTCCTGTGAATGCTGGACTGTGGAAAAGACTAGGAGGAATTTGACTAAGAGTATTAACATGACTGGGGTTATTTGCCCCACCTTGAATAACCTAATCATATGCTTTTGAAGCTGTAGATCTTTTTAAAAGTTTTATTGTTTTGTTTCCTTCTGATTAATTGTCACATCCCACTGTTGTGACTGTTACTCCCTTCTCAGTGACCAATTCTAGTCGTCTTTTAGCCAAAAAAAGAAAAAGGAAAAAAAAAAACCAAATATGCAAAAATCACCGTATTACTCAATAAACACTTCCTGTGTACCTACAATGTATGAGGCACTCCAGGGTCTTACAGAGGGAGAGAAAGAATAAACAGAGATGGTATGTAACTACAGTCCTTAAAGGGGTCACAACTTAAAATTGTAAACAAAATAAGGATCACTAGGTGTAGCTAATAATTAGGTCCCCAGATCCTAGGGCATATGTTTGAGTCTACTGCAAAATGTTTGACGTTTTTTTTTTAAAGCAAAGCCCAATGCGAAGTTTCCAAAATTTGAGCTGAGAAGTAAACTGCATGTGTACACACATCAACAGAATGGAAAAGCAGAAAGTTCACAAACTTAAACTGAAGTGAGTTCACCATCTTGGCTCGATCCGTTGTAGTTGAAGACGTGATGTTTCAAGCTGCTTAACCTCTCTGTCTCAGGTTCCTGTTCGAGAGCACGTGAAAAATAATAACCTACCTTCAGGCTACTGTAGATGATAGCTTTTTTAAGTGTTACATGCTATCTTGGAAATTTACATATTGCTGATAAGAACATTTTTGAAGTATAAAGATTTAAATGCCAATTACTGAAATGCTCGGTGAGTATGGAGGCTCTTGTCAAGTTTATTTCCACTATCCAGCAATTCCACTCCTTGGGTGTATACTCAAAAAAAGAGACTAATTCACAAAGATATACCCCAGTGTTCATAGCAGCACTATTTACAATAGCCAAGATATGGAAGCAATCCCTGTTCACCAACAGACAAATGGGTAAAGAAGATGTGGGGTGTATGTGTGTGTGTGTTCACATATATACATATACACAGAAGAATTTTACTCATTACCAAGCCATCAAATAGAATAAAATTCTGCATGTGCAGCAATGCTCATGCACCTAGAGAATATTATGCTTAGTGAAATAAGTCAGAGAAAGACAAACAGTATATGATTCCACTTATACGTGGCATCTAAAAACAAAACAAATGAACGTATATACCAAAACAGAAGCAGACTCACAGATAAACGAAACACACTACTGGTTACCAGTGGGGAGAGAGAAAGGCGAAGGGGTGAGATAGGGGTATGGAATTAGGACATACAAACTGCTTATATATAAAATAGATAAGCAACAAAGATATATTGTACAGCACAGGAAATCATAGCCATTCTTGCAATAATTTTTAATGGAATATATATAATCTGTAAAAATGCGGAATCACTCTGCTGTACACCTAAAGCTACTATAACACTGTAAATCAACTGTACCTCAATTTTGTAAAAACAGCATCACTTTGCTTACTGTCTCGGTATAAGGAACATAGATAAATGTCTTTTGTTACACATGCATGAAGTCATTGTTTTGAATTCCAGTGTCCTCTGTGACACTTGTACACAGGATGTCTTCAAAGTTTGCTAAGGAAGTAAAGCAATGATTGAACACGGTTCCTGACGTAGGTAGGGGAGCTTGTATTAAGTCAGCTCCAGGCAGCTTCCCTTTTGATCACATCCTTGAGATAAGTCCATTTGCTGTGAAAAGCCTCCGGTTCTTAACAGTGGAATCACATGGCAGCAAGATGTGGGCAAAAACACATTTCCAATCCTGGCTGCCACACTAGACAATACTATCTACCCACTGGAAGTCTGATTTTTCATCTATAAGTGGGCATAATGCTTACCCCATAAAGTTGTTACCACAATTCAGAAAGGAACTGTCTACGGTATGCCTACCGCTGCATTTGACATGTAATTGATTTCCAACTGGTATTATCTTCTAGGACCATGCTTTTTGTGTGTGTGACCATCTTAGGCCAATAATTTAACTCCCTGGATCTTGGTCTCCTCATTAATACAGTGGGGACAATAATACCTTGAAAGTTTTGGTGAGGAGTTAACCGAAACTGTTTTAGGTTTTAGGAAACTGTCTACAGGCGGTCTGTAGCATGGTATCAAGAACTGATGCTTTTGAATTATGGTTTTGGAGAAGACTCCTGAGAGTCCCTTGGACAGCAAGGAGATCAAACCAGTCAATCCTAAAAGAAATGAACCCTGGATATTCATTGGAAGGACTGTTGCTGAAGCTGAAGCTCCAATACTTTCGCCACCTGATGTGAACAGCCAACTCATTGGAAAAGACCCTGATGCTGGGAAAGATTGAAGGCAAAAGGAGAAGGGGATGACAGAGAAAGAGATGGGTAGATAAACAGCATCACCAACACAACGGACATGAATTTCAGCAAACTCCGGGAGATAAATGAGGGACAGAGGAGCCTGGCATGCTTCAGTCCACAGGGTCTCAAAGAGCCAGACACAACTTAAGAGACTGAACAACAACAAATGTACTTAAACATTACTTTCCCTTCACCCCACAGAATTATTTTTACAGATTATGATTGGTTGGAAATTCTAATCACTGAGGATTACGTTTGTGTGTGTGCGTGTGTGTGAATTTCACTTGCCAAAAAGCCAGTATATATTTAAACACCATAAGAAAAGCCCATTGTAATCTACATGCCCCTTGTAACTATTTCCCACGTCAAAAGGTCCGCGGCCCAACGGCCATGCTCATTTTGAGTGGCGGGCTCTCCAGACCAGACCCAAGAATCTGCAGAATGCTAAGCAGTCAGAGTCACCCAGAGGCAACGGGGCTGCATGAGCCTGAGTCAGGCGGGAGGCGCAAATTCTGCGCAGCAGAAACAGCAGCATCAGATAGTGCCTGAAGGCTGGCTCCACAATGGAGGTCTTTATCTCGCGTGTGAATCAAGTGGGGAAAGTGCAGTCATCTCCTCCTGCGGTCTACTGGGTTTTCATTGACAAAAAACTAAGAGCACTTTTGTTGGCTCACACGCTGCCCTTTCCAGCCAGCAAGGGCCCAGCCATGTGAAGTTGCACTTCACAGTTTCAGTGGAGCACATCTCCCCCAGGGAGAGAAAAGGTTACTTCCTCCATCATCCTCCCCTGACCACTACCTCTGCCAGATCCTGTCATGTGCTAGAGAGAGAAGACAAAGCAAAAAAAAAAAAAAAAGGCAGAGCAGCCAGCAGAAAAACCACTTCTCACTCTCTCCTGGCGTCTGAATCCAAAATGCTCGAGTCCAGGGCTGTTATCAGGCTCTGTGGTCAAGCCCCTTCCCCGGTTATGATTCACAGGCAGAAATGGTGTGGGAAGTCCTCTTACACACAGGCATCGAGTAGTGTGTTGGAGGTGGCGGTGAGAGCTAAGGAGCGTGATCTCACAAACTATTCTGTGAACACTCGCTTCAGACAAGAGAAACAAGACAATTACGGCTTTTCTTAATGACCATTCTATTATTGATCCCACTCTTTGATCATCTCAGTTAGAGGTGATGCCCCATTTTAAACCTCCTCCAAAAGAGAGAAAAACTGAGGTCCCAGGGGTCAGTGATCTGCATGAAATCAGCCAGTCAATAATGCCATGACAAAATTGCAATTTAGAGGAGGAAAAGCCTTGTCCAGAAACTTATATCTAAAAACTTTGTTGAAATGAAATGCACACAGAATATCAAGCACAGGGCCTGGCTTTCAGTAGGCATCCAGAATTTTTTTCTTTGTCTTGGGAAAAAGGAAAACGTTCTGGTTAATTGATGGTTCTACCACACTGCAGGCCCTTTCATCAGCAGAAACCTTTATCTCCACAGATGATGACAACCACCACAATGACAGTACTAATACTTACTAGTCTTTATCAAATGGCCATTACCCAACCACTTATTATTTTTGAAGTTTTAAATACATTTTAATCCCAATTGACCCACCAAAAAGGAAAATGTCACAAAAAGGAACATCTGTCTACCCACACTGGCAATCAGAAATACTGTGAGTGAGTTCTCCCAAGCTTGGGCCAATTACCAAGTGATAAGGGTAGGGTCACATAATTGATCACCTAAACCAAGACAGATATCAGAATGGAAAGTAGTGCTGTGAGTAATTACTCTGGGATAACATGCATACACGCAGGACTGTCCTGCACAAACCAGGACATATGGTCACCCTAGGTTAGCAAAACTAAAGTCCCAAGTCACCAATTAATTATTTTTCAAGAACGATCATGGTTGATGAGAAAAGCATAGATCTTCAGTGGGCTCCACTTTAATTCTAGCTAGGCCTTGAACACCTTGAAGAGAGGCTACAATCCATGTGCTCAAGGGAATATTGTTCCCGTGTTCACTTCTAGCTAATAAATCCCTTTAGCATGGGGAATATGTGTTTCCAGTGACCACAGTCAGCTCTCCAGGTGCTCACTTTTACCTGTGTGACAATTCTTGGAATGCTGAATTGGTAACAAGAAAATAGCTTAATGCAGAGCTAATCAAAACCATGAAAAGTATGTATTGCTCTATTTTGTCCCTAACTGAAGAATTCATTCTGCCTCCAGCACAATAAAACCTATCTCCCTACAGCCTAGGGAGTATCCTTGTTACACTATTCTAGCTCGTTTCCTCTCTCCGAGATGGGGTTACATAAACCTTGCTAATTCCTGAGGACTTCATTCCTTTTCCCTGTTGTACATGCAGACTGTTTTCCATTATTGCACTAAGCATGTCACTTTGCCAACAAAGGTCCATATAGTCAAAGCTATGTTTTTTCCCAATAGTTATGTACAGTTGTGAGAGTTGGACCATAAAGAAGGCTGAGCGCTGAAGAACTGATGCTTTCAAACTGTGGTGCTAAAGAAGACTCTTAAGAGTCCCTTGGACAGCAACAAGATCAAACCAATCAAACCTAGAGGAAATCAATCCTGAATAATCATTGGAAGGACTGATGCTGAAGCTGAGACTCCAATACTTTGGCCACCTGATGCAAAGAGCGAACTCTCTAGAAAAGACCTTGATGCTGGGAAAGATTGAAGGCAGGAGGAAAGGAGAATAACAGAAGATGAGATGGTTGGATGGCATCACTGACTCAATGGTCATGAATTTGAGCAAACTCCAGGAGATAGTGAAGGACAGGGAAGTCTGGCGTGCTGAAGTCCATGGGGTCGCAAAGAGTTGGACACAACTTAGTGACTGAACTGATGGAAGATGTGTTTTTTCTCTTCCTAAAATCACATCGATTCTATAAGGTATATACGATCATCATTACCATTTTACAGATGGGGAAAATGGAGGTTTAGACAAGTTAGTTAACTTTGCCATACAACTACTCTGGCAAAGTTCAGGTCTGCCTGATTCCAAATTCCAAGTCCTTAACCTCTAGTTAGAATAATTCTTATAATTATGGTCCAGTCCATGATCCTAAGGTCTTGTCATTATCAGTTACATTTCAGTGATTCCCAAGTACATTCAATGCTAAAGTCCTCTTTTTACATGGAAAGGCTTGTCTCTACAGACAGAGAAAGATCATCTGAGAAGTGTTCCCTGGAACTGTTTCCCAAATTGTATTCATCAGTAGGAAGTTGGACCCCAGCGATTCTACTGAGAGAGGGTCAGTTCCTTTTCTATTGGCCGTTTTTGTCCCTGATAAGACAAAGGCAGTGTCCATCCAAAAAGGAGGCCTTTCTCTGACCTCATGTACCAATCTGTTGTTCAGTGGCTAACTTGTATCCAACTCTTTGTGACCCTATGGACTGTATCCTGCCAGGTTCCTCTGTCCATGGGATTTCCCAGGCAAAAGTACTGGAGTGGGTTACCATTTCCATCTCCAGGTGATATTTTCAACCCAGGAATCGAACCTGTGTCTCCTGCATTGGCAGGCGAATTCTTTTATCACTGAGTCACCTAGGAATCTGGAAGGCACATAACTCCATTGACTTAAACAGAAAGAATAGACCTTTATTTCACAGCAAGCCTAAGAGGAGGAAATGCCCATTTCCTGCTTCCTAACATACAGGCCTCTGGGCACCTCCACTGAATTTCCTCTTTCTTTCTTTGTACAAGCTTTCTTTCCACTGGTTAATTTCTTCCCAATTGGGCTCCCTGTTGGGAGATAGGAGGAAAAGATTACCCGTTACCCCTTGGGACCACCAGACGGGAAGAGCCTTCTCAGTGGGGGTCTATCAGAGGAAGAGAGAGCAGATGGGCAACCTGAAGTGAACTGGGGTTGGTGCAAAAGCCTCAGGTGTCTCTGGCACTTGCCACTTGCCAGCAGTACCAATTAACTGCTATTGCCCAATGACTAGATGCCACAGAGAAACATAGTAAATGACTAAGTGTTCAATAGATCAGTCAGTTTGGAAGATGTCTTGTAAGTTAATCTTGTTAGCTTGAGGTATCCACGACTTTGAGATAAAACAGAAACCAAAAATGCTACATGAGCTATGTTCCAAATTTCTAAAAGCTAAATATCTTTTATTTCCTCTTGTTAGAGTTCTTGTTTTGCACAAAGACTGTGTTGCTTTCATGATTGCATTTGTTTATAATTATTAATCAAAACAAAATTTTTATTCATTAGACGTGATGAGCTAATTAAAATGTCAGGTTTAATAATAATTTGAGGAAGAAAATAAGATATACATATCCATACTCTAATACAAATCAGAAGATTACAATTCACTGTGCAAAACCACACAGCTTATCATGGCACGCAAAGTAAAGTTCTAAATCCTCAATGGAGCCTAAAAGACCTCAAATAGTGGTAAAGAGCTCACCTGCCAATGCAGGAGACATAAGAGATGTGGGTTCAATCCCTGGGTCAGGAAGATCCCCTGGAGGAGGAAATGGCAACCTACTCCAGTTCTCTAGCCTGGAAAATCCCATGGACAGAGGAGCCTGGCAGGGTACAGTCCAAAGGGTCACAAAGAGTCAGACACGACTCAGCAACTGAACAACCTACCATTCACCTCCTTATTCACTGCAATTGGTTTCTTGAATATGAGAGTGAATCTCTGTCTCAGGATATTTGCACAAGCTATTCCCTCTGCTTGAAACACTCCACCCTCCTTTATCCACTGGAGTCTCAGCTCCAGTTTCACCCCCTCAGCAAGGCCTTTCCCAACAGACCATCCAAATCTGCATCTTCCCAGCCTCCTCACAATACCCTCCAGAACAATACCTATCTTGTTTTCTTGATGATACTTACTACTGTCTGAAATTATCTTGTTAATGTACATGTTCCAAGCTATTATACATTTTAATAGAAGATATAATCACGACTCCCATATAAATATAAAACAAACATATATCAAAGTATTTTTTAAGATGTTTGCTTAAATTTATTTTTATTTATATTTTGGATGAGCTCCACAGCATGTGGGATCTTAGTTTCCTGACCAGGGACTGAACCTGTACCCCTGCAATGGAAACTCAGAGTCTTAACCGCTGGACCACCAGAGGAGTCCTTCCAAGATTTTATTTAGCTCAATAATTAATGAGGTAACCACAGTGAAATGTGACCACTAGCTCAAGAGAGAAGTCCAAGTGCCACACACTGATATTCAGCTCAGGAATGCGGAAATGGATTTACAAACTCATGTGTAACGGGTAAAACTGCTCAATAGTGACAGGGTAATAAATCAATTGCACTGTACCTGACATATTTTGCAATTCTACGGGCAGGAATTAATCGAATGACTAACAGTTTTCTACAACTTAACTTCCACCTCTACAGAGTTGTAAAGATAGTTGTATTACTATTACTATCTGAAACTGTCTTTTGTTCCTTTTTTCTAAACTCCATGCCCTGAAATATAAGTTTCATGAAAGCAGAACCTTTGCCTGCCTGATTCACCAGAGTTTCCCCAAAGCTCTGAATCATGACTGATTTATCCCAGGTGCTCAGGAATATTTCTTAAATAAACAGATGACCAAAGTCGCAGTTTCACTAAGAGTAAAGCCTTCCAGGTCCATCCATATTGCTGCAAATGGCAAATTTTTCATTCTTTTTTATGGCTGAGTAATACTCCATCACACACACACACGTGCGCATACACATACACACACCCTGTATCTTATTTATCCCTTCTTCTATTGATGAACACTTAGAGCACTTCCATGTCTTGGCCACTATAAATAATGCTGCTATGAGCATTGGCGTGCAGATGCTTTTCCAAATTAGCATCTTCCCATCTTCCTCACAGCCATGGGTTTCCTAAAGGGTCAAATGATATAATTTTTCATCTGAAGCACCATACTAATGTAAGGGGCTTTATTTACTCCATTCTCATTATACAGCATAGTGGTTATTATGAATCTCTGGAGTCAGTTGCCAGGGTTCAAATTCTGGCTTTGCCGTGTGTTACATTAACAAAGTCACCTAGCATCTGAAGTTCAATAAAGGTGTAACTTGCCCAAGGGCACACAGCTAAAAAATAGAAGGGTATGTGTTGGGGGCCAGAGTGAGGTACTCCGCCCATGGCAAAGGTCATGAGGAAGGAGGCTCGACATACGCAAAGGCGGGATTGAGCCTCAGGAGTCCCCCTGGAAATCCTCGAGCGTCTACCCCCATAACCAGAGCCTGCCTACTTTACTACTTTGTGCTCTCACCTACACCTCTGACTTTACGGGGGGCTGTCCCCCACCACCTCTTTCGGAGAAGGAGTTAACCTAGAGCTCCAGTCAATAAAAACTCTTGGGCGTGACAAGAGTGTTTTAACCTACAAACTCCTCTGAAGGTTCTCTAGCCTGCCTGACAGGCTTGTCTGGCCACATGTGATTGCTCACAGCCTCCCAACCGTGAGAGGCACAAGATGCTTTAAACCCTCTAAAAACAGGTTCTTTAGAGAAGTTAGAAAACTATTAGTATAAGTATAATGGGCTGATTAGAAATTGTGTTGGTGAAGGGTTTTTCATTTGTTGAGCCAATGTTTGTTGCTAAGTCTCCACATCCCCTGCCCTTACACACATTAATGAATATATAGAATTAACCTTTGATATTAATCACGTTAGACCTTAGGCTAAGTAAATTCTTTCCTTAACTAAAACCCACTACACCCTCACCCTGTAGGAATGTAACTTTATTTGGGTGGCGTCTGTTTTGAGAATAATCAGCCCTGGAGAAATAAGTGTCCTGATTGACTGACCGCTGTCACAAGGAGAGGGTCAGAATTGTCAGCAGGCCCCCTGGCCAGAAGATGATGTAACACCCTAAGACCTCTGTATACATTTTGTGAAGCACCTGACTTTAATAAAAGTCAGGACTGCTGTCCCCACGTGACTTTGTATAACATCTCAGTGTATAAAAACAGACTCTGGAAAATAAAGAATTGGGATCAGTTTCTCGAAATACTGGTCTCCCCATGTCGCTCTCTCTCTCACTCTGGCTGAGTCTCCATCTGGAGCGTGGAACCCACCATGCTTACTAATTATGCCTGGGCTTCTAAGATCCGACCGGGGAGGCCTCAGTGTCTCCTCTCCTTCGGGAGAACGGAAGGACGCCTGCGGCCTACGTAAGTGGTACAAACTTCTTGTCTTGAAGTTTTATTGGTCTCCCGCGTAAACCAAGCTACTCAGCCTCTTTTCTCCACTGAATTTTCCTACTGAGCTATCCTTATTCTATTACTCTTTATATCTTTAATTAATATCTAATTGAAGCTATTGTATCCTGATCCTCGCCTATGCCGTCTCTCCTTCGAATACCCTGGATCAGCCGGGGCTGGTCCCCGGCAGGTATGAACTTCACCCTAAGTCAGGCTAACTTTACCCTCCCAGGATTCTTTCCTTTGGGCCATTAGTCATAACCTTTAATTTCAGATTTCCAGTAACACTGTGATTCATTGCATTATCTGCAACTTCCACATCCTGGGATCTTGTTCCCTGAGATACCAAGAACCAGCTCTTCAGCACTGTCACTGAATTACCCAGAACCTAGTATAACACCTGGCTCGCAGTAAGCCCTAATATATCCTTGTCAAACAAGTGAAGAAGTCCACACATGTCCAAGTCAATGGGGAAAAGATAGAACAATTGTCTCCCACCTATTCAGGGTTTATTTAACTAGCAAGAATAAAAGCTGTGAAAACAGTAACCACTCAGCTCCCAGCAAACTGTTGTACCATCCCCGTCTAGTCTGCCATCAGCTTCAGTCAATGTGCAATCCTAAGGCACATTAAGTGGAGAATTTGATCCAAAAGAAACACAATCAGTAGGCACATAGGCAATTGTTCTGATTAAACACTGCCTGCTGGAATTAAAACACCATAGGCTGTTTGCAGAACTCCTTGATTTTAATTAGATAAACCCCATCTTAATAGCAAAGATACAACAATACATTCCTCAGGCCCCATGGAGTGACAAATGTAATGACTCTATGATAGAGTGTGGCAATTCTGCATCCAGTTGGGGAAATTACAAGATGATCGATTAAAGTTGCCCAGTTTAATTCCTCCAAGTCTCATTTGGTGGACTGAGGTAGGCAGTTCTCCCTGCATCAGCCTTCAGGGAGCAATTTATCTCGCCAGTATCCCAACTGGAAGGGGACTAACATTTGTTATCAGCTGATTACACACTAGGCTATCAGCTTAGGCATTTGCATAGAGGATCTCTGTCAATCCTCCCCAGTGACCACTATGTTGCAGATGCACAAACTGAGTCTCAGTGAGAGTAAATAATATACTCTGACACATCTGCTAAGTGGTAAAGCTTGGATTCAAACCTGGAATTGCCTGGCATCAAAGATGTTGGTGTTTGTGGGGCAGGTAAGAAGTAGTCCTGCCTAGATTCATACCCTGGCTCTGGTATGTATTAGGATAGAGCCTTCGTAAGTTTCTGAAATTTCTCCATCCTCGGCAGTCTCATCTGTCAAATGGATATCACAGTAGTTCCCATCTCATAAGACAGGGATGAAATGTGCATGAAACCACGTAAAGAGCAAAGCATAGTTGTTAGCCACTAACTATTATCTCCTTGAGTGCTTCTGACATCTCTGTGGTGTTAAGAAGAAAAGACCAAGTATGTAACAGAGAAGAGCAAGCCTGACTCCATATTGAATCTATTCCTTAGCTCTTACCCTGTGTCTGTTGTCTGTGCTTAGTCATTCTGGCTCTGCATCTTTTGTTATAGAATGTTGCCTGCAGCCTGAAATACACAGGAGAACCCATTCTTAAGGCTCTGATCTTTAAAGGTGTAGTAACACTTTTTCCTTTCTTATAGAGGTACACAGAACATGGGTAGACCTATACCTGATTCATGTTGATGTTTGGTGGAAACCAACCCACTCCAGTGTTCTTGCCTGGAGAATCCCAGGGACGGCAGAGCCTGGTGGGCTGCTGTCTATGGGGTCACACAGAGTTGGACACGACTGAAGTGACTTAGCAGCAGCAGCAGCAACGTAATACTATAGAGCAATTATCTTTCAGTTAAAAATAAATTTAAAAAAAAAGTTGTAGAACAGAGAAGAACATTTGTTGGAGATTTTTAAGAACATTGTGACTAGATCTATGTGGATAGCTGTAAGATCAAAGGATTCTGGCACAACAACTAGTCCTATCCCCTCCCCTTTTAGTATAAAAGAAGCCTTAATTCTCACTCAAGTAAGATGGTTCTTTGGGACAGTAGTTCACCATCTTCTCTGTCTGCTGACTTTCTAAATAAAGCTGCTATTCCTTACCCAAAAATGCATCTCTCAGGGACTTACCTGGTGGTCCAGTGGTTAAGATCCATGTTCCAATGCAGGGGATGTGGGTTCAATCCCTGGTCGGAGAACCAAGATCCCACATGCAGCAGGGCAACTAAGCCCCTGCACTGCAACAAGAGAAGCCCCGTGTGCCACGATGAAGACCCAGTGCAGCCAAATAAAAATAAATATTAAAAACAACAACTTGTCTCTCAATTTATTGGCCTATCGTGCAACAAGCAGTATGAGCTTGGACTTGGTAACAAGTAGAGTCCAGAGAGTTCCATGTGTTTGGATGAGGTCACACAGAGAGTAAATACCCAAGCTAGGACTGAAGACAGCTCGGACCTTTTTAAAATTCCACTAAATGCTATAGACTTTCACTTTATCTCCACTGATCCTCAGAACAAACTAGCCAGGTAGGAAGCACAGATGCCCTCAGTGAGAAGATTGAGCTCAGAGCAATAAGATGACCAGACCCCAGACACTCAGACATTGAAACAAACAGGCAAGCTTAACTCTTCTCCACCCCAAAATGTCTATGGACTAAGTGCTGTGAAGGCCAAGGCCAAGGTTAAGAAGGTCAGAGTCTGAATGCCAGCCCTGCAGCTTATTAACTGGGAGACTCAGTTCTCTTATCTGTAAGACAGAGATAGTCTTAGACCCTAAACTCATGTTGTTGTTATGTTAAATAACTTTTTGTTGGGTAAGTGCTTAAAAGAGTGCTTGGCATTATTTTGCCCTGCTGTCACCAAGTTCCACTATCCCTATGTGGGAATAATAGCTGCTCTTATTTTCTGTGATGATTGTGGATATTAAATTATTTAATCCATTAGAAATGCTTAACATGATGTCCTATATATACTGGAAGCATTCAGTAAATGTTCGTTGTCTTCATCTCATAGTAGCAGAAATAGTGGTGGTAGAGATAATCCTCCCTTTACTGTTACTAAACCTCACACCTTAGTCAGTCAGTATAGTCAGTTCAGTCGCTCAGTGGTGTCCGACTCTTTGCGACCCCATGAATTGCAGCATGCCAGGCCTCCCTGTCCATCGCCAACTCCCGGAGTTCACTCAAACTCAAGTGCATCGAGTCAGTGATGCCATCCAGCCATCTCATCCTCTGTCATCCCCTTCTCCTCCTGCCCCCAATCCCTCCCAGCATCAGGGTCTTTTCCAAAGAGTCAACTCTTCACATGAGGTGGCCAAAGTACTGGAATTTCAGCTTTAGCATCATTCCTTCCAAAGAAATCCCAGGACTGATCTCCTTCAGAATGGACTGGTTGGATCTCCTTACAGTCCAAGGGACTCTCAAGAGTCTTCTCCAACACCACAGTTCAAAAGCATCAATTCTTCGGCACTCAGCCTTCTTCACAGTCCAACTCTCACATCCATACATGACCACAGGAAAAACCATAGCCTTGACTAGACGGACCTTTGTTGGCAAAGTAATGTCTCTGCTTTTTAATATGCTATCTAGGTTGGTCATAACTTTCCTTCCAAGGAGTAAGTGTCTTTTAATTTCATGGCTGCAGTCACCATCTGCAGTGATTTTGGAGCCCAGAAAAATAAAGTCTGACACTGTTTCCACTGTTTTCCCATCTATTTCCCATGAAATGAGGGGACCGGATGCCATGATCTGAGTTTTCTGAATGTTGAGCCTTAAGCCAACTTTTTCACTCTCCACTTTCACTTTCATCAAGAGGCTTTTTAGTTCCTCTTCACTTTCTGCCATCAGGGTGGTGTCATCTGCATATCTGAGGTTATTGATATTTCTCCCGGCAATCTTGATTCCAGCTTGTGCTTCTTCCAGCCCAGCCTTTCTCATGATGTACTCTGCATATAAGTTAAATAAACAGGGTGACAATATACAGCCTTGACGTACTCCTTTTCCTATTTGGAACCAGTCTATTGTTCCATGTCCAGTTCTAACTGTTGCTTCCTGACCTGCATACAGATTTCTCAAGAGGCAGGTCAGGTGGTCTGGTATTCCCATCTCTTTCAGAATTTTCCACAGTTTATTGTGATCCACACAGTCAAAGGCTTTGGCATAGTCAATAAAGCAGAAATAGATGTTTTTCTGGAACTCTCTTGCTTTTTCCATGATCCAGCAGACGTTGGCAATTTGATCTCTGGTTCCTCTGTCTTTCCTAAAACCAGCTTGAACATCTGGAAGTTCATGGTTCACGTATTGCTGAAGCCTGGCTTGGAGAATTTTGAGCATTACTTTACTAGCGTGTTAGATGAGTGCAATTGTGTGGTAGTCTGAGCATTCTTTGGCATTGCCTTTCTTTGGGATTGGAATGAAAACTGACCTTTTCCAGTCCTGTGGCCACTGCTGAGTTTTCCAAATTTGCTGGCATATTGAGTGCAGCACTTTCACAGCATCATCTTTCAGGATTTGAAATAGCTCCACTGGAATTCCATCACCTCCACTAGCTTTGTTCATAGTGATGCTTTCTAAGGCCCACTTGACTTCACATTCCAGGATGTCTGGCTCTAGGTCAGTGAGCACACCATCGTGATTATCTGGGTCATGAAGATCTTTTTTTGTACAGTTCTTCTGTGTAGTCTTGCCACCTCTTCTTAGTATCTTCTGCTTCTGTTAGGTCCATACCATTTCTGTCCTTTATCGAGCCCATCTTTGCATGAAATGTTCCCCTGGTATCTCTCATTTTCTTGAAGAGATCTCTAGTCCTTCCCATTCTGCTGTTTTCCTTTATTTCTTCGCATTGATCACTGTGGAGGGCTTTCTTATCTCTCATTGCTATTCTTTGGAACTCTGCATTCAGATACTTATATCTTTCCTTTTCTCCTTTGCTTTTCACTTCTCTTCTTTTCACAGCTATTTGTAAGGCCTCCCCAGACAGCCATTTTGCTTTTTTGCATTTCTTTTCCATGGGGATGGTCTTGATCCCTGTCTCCTGTACAATGTCACAAACCTCCATCCATAGTTCTTCAGGCACTCTATCTATCGGATCTAGTCCCTTAAGTCTATTTCTCACTTCCACTGTATAATCATAAGGGATTTGATTTAGGTCATACCTGAATGTTCTAGTGGTTTTCCCTACTTTCTTCAATTTAAGTCTGAATTTGGCAATAAGGAGTTCATGATCACTCACAGTCAGCTCCAGGACTTGTTTTTGCTGACTTTCTGTAGAGCTTCTCCATCTTTGGCTACAAAGAATATAATCAATATGATTTCAGTGTTGACCATCTGATGATGTCCATGTGTAGAGTCTTCTCTTGCCTTGTTGGAAGAGGGTGTTTGCTATGACCAGTGCATTCTCTTGGCAAAACTCTATTAGCCTTTGCCCTGCTTCATTCCATATTCCAAGGCCAAATTTGCCTGTTATTCCAGGTGTTTCTGGAGAAGGCAATGGCACCCCACTCCAGTACTCTTGCCTCGAAAATCCCATGGATGGAGGAGCCTGGTAGGCTGCAGTCCATGGGGTCACTAAGAGTTGGACATGACTGAGTGACTTCACTTTGACTTTTCACTTTCATGCATTGGAGAAGGAAATGGCAACCCACTCCAGTATTCTTGCCTAGAGAATCCCAGGAATGGAGGATCCTGATGGGCTGGCATCTATGGGGTCGCACAGGGTCAGACATGACTGAAGTGACTTAGCAGCAGCAGCAGCAGCAGCCAGGTGTTTCTTGACTTCCTACTTTTGCATTCCCTTATAATGAAAAGGACATCTTTTTTGGGTGTTAGTTCTAAAAGGTCATGTAGGTCTTCATAGAACCATTCAATTGCAGCTTCTTCAGTGTTACTGGTTGGGGCTTAGACTTGGATTACTGTGATATTGAATGGTTTGCCTTGGAAACAAACAGAGATCATTCTGTCATTTTTGAGATTGCATCCAAGTACTGCATTTCAGACTCTTTTGTTGATCATAATGGCTACTCCATTTCTTCTAAGGGATTCCTGCCTACAGTAGTAGATATAATGGTCATCTGAGTTAAATTCACCCATTCTAGTCCATTTTAGTTCCCTGATTCCTAGAATGTTGACGTTCACTCTTGCCATCTCCTGTTTGACCACTTCCAATTTGCCTTGATTCATGGACCTGACATTCCAGGTTCCTATGCAATATTGCTCTTTACAGCATCGGACTTTTCTTCCTTCATCAATCACATCCACAACTGGGTATTGTTTTTGCTTTGGCTCCATCCCTTCATTCTTTCTGGAGTTATTTCTCCACTGATCTCCAGTAGCATTTTGGGTACCTACCGACCTGAGGAGTTCCTCTTTCAGTATCCTATCGTTTTGCCTTTTCATACTGTCCATGGGGTTCTCAAGGCAAGAATACTGAAGTGGCTTGCCATTCCCTTCTCCAGTGGACCACATTCTGTCAGATCTCTCCAACATTACCCGCTCGTCTTGGGTGGCCCCACACGGCATGGCTTAGTTTCATTGAGTCAGACAAGCCTGTGGTCCATGTGATCAGACTGGCTAGTTTTCTGTGTTTATGGTTTCAGTGTGTCTGCCCTCTGGCGCCCTCTCACAACACCTACCGTCTTACTTGGGTTTCTCTTACCTTGGACGTGGGGTATCTCTTCACGGCTGCTCCAGCAAAGCACAGCCACTGCTCCTTACCTTGGACAAGGGGTATCTCCTTACCGCCACCCCTCCTGACCTTGAACGTGGAGTAGCTTCACTCGGCCCTCCTGTGCCCGCGCAGCCACCACTCCTTGGATGTGGGGTGGCCAGAAAACTCTTTTTGTTTTATTTGATTTCTTTCCCAAGAAATGTACTTGTTTACTCCTTGAGGAAGGAGAAGAAGGTGGTAATTCTGTTTACTACCCCCAATAATGGGGAGAGTCCACCTTGCTAAGGATATAGAAAGAGAAAGTTCATCTGCTTAGTATCTACCTTTTAGAACTGTTGAGAGGATGAAATGGGATAATTCCTGAAAAGATCACAGTGGTGACTGGGGATCCATAACTTCCTGATGCTTCACAAACTAAACAAGTGTCACAGAATATTACAGAAGGTGATCTGAAGTTCTTTCAGCTCCAACACTCTTCAAATGGAGGCTTTTCTATTTGCATGAAAATGAAAGTCGCTCAGTTGTGTCTGACTCTTTGCGAGCCCATGGACTACACAGCTTATGGAGTACTCCAGACCAGAATACTGGAGTGGATAGCCTTTTCCTTCTCCAGAGGATCTTCCCTAACCAGGAATTGAAGCAGGGTCTCCTGCATTGCAGGCAATTCTTTACCAACTAAGCTATCATCTATTTGCATATAAAACAGAAAAAAAAAATGGGCTTTGGCAGTATCTACTAGCTAATTCATTTACTCTTTGATGCATTAATTCTACTTCTAGAAATCAGTTCCACAGAACACTTTGATAGAATGTGAAAGTACATACATGGAAGGTCATTAACTGTAGTATTATTTGTAAGTCAAGACATTAAAACAACTGACATGTCCAGCCATCAGGTGCAGTTACAGAAGCCATGGTGCATTCACACAGGGGAAGACTATGTGGACTTAGAGATTGAGAACAGTATCTCTGCAGTAATATGGAGAATTCACCAGGATATATTTCTAAGTGAAAACAGGACTAAGTGTAGACAAGCTATAATATGCTTCCTCTTGTCTAAGACAAGAAAATAATCTCCATATGTTTCATACGTTTGCAAAAACAACAGGAAATACAAACAAGAAACTAACAAAAACGCCATTTGTGGTGGTTGTTTACTCGCTAAGTTATATCCAAGTCTTTTGCAACCCCGGTTACTTCACAGGAAATGTCTTGGAGAATTGTGGAGGGAAAAGAGAAGGACACAAAACTTGCTTGTGTTTGCCTTTCTATACCATCACACCCTTTGACTGATGTAAGTTCATACCTATTAAAAGTAAAGCTAGTTTTTAAAAGCCTTTCTAAAAATTGAGAATAAACCAAGACAAATAAACCCAACCATCCATCAATTCAGTAACATAACCACACAGAGAAATGATCATTTTTTTCCCCCCAAGATGCTTTGACCACAGTACTTTGATTGAACATCCTCTGCAGAACATGTTCCATGGACAAAAAGAACTACAGGGTAATTTAAATCTGACTGTAGCATGTTAGTGAGAAAGCTCATACTGTTATTCTGAAACCATTTTATTTATGTCATACAATAAAACAAAAGAGGAATTATGAATGACTGTCAAAGAGAAGAAAAGATTCAATTGTGAGATCAAAAATTAACTATAAAACTAATGTTGACATTGCAGTGGAAATACTTAAATGAATGATTCTGCTAATTGTGCATTATCTATCTTAGTCCATTGAAATGACCTAGCAACAGTGTCACTAGAGTCGGTATAAGCACACCTAGCGCTCTGAGTTTGCTTTACAAAAATCTATTTTTCTTGGAGAACTGCTTGCTTTCAGGACTGGATTAGGGAAGGTACAAGTTGAGCCTGGAACACATTGTCATGTTCAAAAGCAAAGAAGCTTTCAAATAGTAATTGGTATGTCAAAAAGACACAAGAACCACCCCGAAGGAGCTCATGCTGCCCAAAATTGTCATGATTGGAGTCCTAAAAGAAACAATGATTATAATGGATTGAAATACTTGGGACTTATGAAAGCCGTGAGTCCATAATGATACTCAAAAAAACACAAAAAACAAAAAACCTAGGAACAAAAGTATATTTGTTACCATTTGAAGCAGTTACTAAAGCAACATCTTCCTTTGCAAATTGGTAATTAAAGAGAAGTAATTAAGTATTCATCCCACCTTGTCTGTAAAAACTGTTTTTCAGGGCAAATAGACCCATTTATGACAGAGAGATCTGCTTTATGGAAGCAGGTCAAGCAGTAAATGTAGAAGGAATGTTAGAATTAAAAAGCTAACACATCACCACTCCTAATAGATCCTGAGGCATGGAAAGCGGTTCTGTTAGCACAGAAGTGCAGGTAGTGATTAAGTACAGTGTGAGGAGGGTCAGAGAAAGCTTCCAGGGAGTTAGTGTGGGCTGAGGCTTGAATGTGAGAACAGAGAACAAGAACACAGGGGGACTTATCAGGTCAGGGCATGTGCTGGGGAGCTGGGAAAGCTTGAGGATCTGCGCTGATACTGAAGGTCATTGTTAACCATTCAAGAGATCCAAAGTCAGCAAAAAACCTGTACGTTGCAGAGAGTCCAAATTTTCTTTAGAAAATGCCTTTGGAAGGAGGTTTGTGGTAGCCCCATATGGAAGACCACCCCAGCACATTTCCCCAGAACTGGGATCACCACACTATTTGAGAAATAAGAGGTGGTTAGCAACTGACAACAAAGACAGCACACTCTGAGACGCACATGGAAACTGCAGGCAACTGAGGGGCAAACAAGAGCCCTGTCCCCCATCTGTGACTTTCTCAGGGATGCGTGGCACATTCAGCAGATTAGCCACCATTACTGACACTAGTAACACTGCTCATCTTGTTCAGTGTCATCTCCGTCTCCTCTCAGTCGAAACTGAAAACATCCCTGATGCTAAGTATTCACAGTGCTAAGATATATAAGAAGGGATGAGAGACCAGAAGTGACACTAGAAAAGGAAGCAGAGGTCACATTAGGAAGGAGCTGTGTTGGAACCGTGTAGGTGAGATGTTAGAGTGAAGGGAAGCTACTGGAGAGAGTTTCAGGTAGGCTATGGCATGGCAAGATTTGTGCTTGGAAAAGATTACTCTAGTTTCACTGTAAAGAAGGGTGTGGAGCAGCCTTGGAGAATGAACTTATGGTTGCTGGGGGAAGGAACAGTTAGGGAGTTTGGGATGGGCGTGTACACTGTAATGCGTTTAAAACAAATAATACCAAGGACCTACTGTGTAGCACAGGGAACTCTGCTCAATGTTAGGTGCCAGCCTGGATGGGAGGGGAGTTTGGGAGAGAAAGGATACATGTGTACATGTATGGCTGAGTCCCTTCCCTGGTCACCTGAAACTGTCACAAGACTGTTAATCAGCTATATCCCAAAACAAAAGGTTTAAAGTGGGGGAAAAAAAAAAGGGCATAGAGGCCACAGGAAATTGAGTGACGGTAAGAAATAAGAACTTATTGTACAGTACAGGGAACTCTACTCAATACTCTGCAATGACCTCTACAGAAGACCCTAAGAAAGAGTGGATATATGTGTAATTGATTCACTTTACTGTATAGCAGAAACTAACACAGCACAGTAAATCAACTATACTCCAATAAAAATTAATTTAAAAAAATAATGCAGATATATAAGGGGGATATTACCATCACTGTGTTTATTTTTTTTAATTAATTTATTTATTTCTTGGTTTTGCCACATATTGACTTGAATCTGCCATGAGTGTACATGTGTTCCCCATCCTGAACCCCCCTCCCATCTCCTTCCCCATCCCATCCCTCTGGGTCATCCCAGTCCACCAGCCCCAAGCACCCTGTATCATGCATCAAACCTGGACTGGCAATTCGTTTCACATATGATATTATACATGTTTCAATGCCATTCTCCCATATCATTCTGCCCTTGCCCTCTCCCACAGAATCCAAAAGAGTGTTCTATACATCTGTGTCTCTTTTGCTGTCTCACATACAGGGTTATCGTTACCTTCTTTCTAAATTCCATATATATGCGTTAGTATACTGTATTGGTGTATTTCTTTCTGGCTTACTTCACTCTGTATAATAAGCTCCAGTTTCATCCACCTCATTAGAACTGATTCAAATGTATTCTTTTTAATGGCTGAGTAATACTCCATTGTGTATATGTACCACAGCTTTCTTATCCATTCATCTGCTCATGGACATCTAGGTTACTTCCATGTCCTGGCTATTATAAACAGTGCTGCAATGAACATTGGGGTACACGTGTCTCTTTCGATTCTGGTTTCCTCAGTGTGTATCAAGACAGTATGGTACTGGCACAAAGACAGAAATATAGATCAATGGAACAAAATAGAAAGCCCAGAGATAAATCCACGCACCTATGAACACCTTATCTTTGACAAAGGAGGCAAGAATATACAATGGATTAAAGACAATCTCTTTAACAAGTGGTGCTGGGAAAACTGGTCAACCACTTGTAAAAGAATGAAACTAGAACACTTTCTAACACCATACACAAAAATAAGCTCAAAATGGATTAAAGATCTAAACATAAGACCAGAAACTATAAAACTCCTAGAGGAAAACATAGGCAAAACACTCTGACATAAACCACAGCAGGATCCTCTATGACCCACCTCCCAGAATATCAGAAATAAAAGCAAAAATAAACAAATGGGACCTAATTAAAATTAAAAGCTTCTGCACAACAAAGGAAACTATAAGCAAGGTGAAAAGACAGCCTTCAGAATGGGAGAAAATAATAGCAAATGAAGCAACGGACAAAGAATTAATCTCAAAAATATACAAGCAACTCCTGCAGCTCAATTCCAGAAAAATAAACGACCCAATCAAAAAGTGGGCCAAAGAACTAAACAGACATTTCTCCAAAGAAGACATACAGATGGCTAACAAACACATGAAAAGATGCTCAACATCACTCATTATCAGAGAAATGCAAATTAAAACCACAATGAGGTACCATTTCATGCCAGTCAGAATGGCTACTATCCAAAAGTCTACAAGCAATAAATGCTGGAGAGGGTGTAGAGAAAAGGGAACCCTCTTACACTGCTGGTGGGAATGCAAACTAGTACAGCCACTATGGAGAACAGTGTGGAGATTCCTTAAAAAACTGGAAATAGAACTGCCATCACTGTGTTTAAATCTAACTTCCCTCTTAGTTGTTCCTTGAGGGACCAAGCATTACGTGAACTAGATATGAATGCAAAGTTTTAGATCTGAAGGGAAAAGTGGATGCCAGCTTTGAAACCCCAGTGCACAAAAGAGAGGCTTTTTAGGGGTCTATAATAGATTCCTCAGCTACAGAAAGCCAGTGAGTGAGAAGTGGCCGGTTCCCACTGAATTCCTCTAGGCAAATGAGAGGAAGCATGTGGAATTTCTTCCCAATAACTGACCCATAGTGGAAATTATAAGTGGGGTCAAGAAGGGGTCCTTTTCACTTCAACCCACCTAGAATATACTAAAAATAGCTGCCACCTGGAAAAACAAATACCAAAATCCAAACAGTTTACTTAGCACATATTCATTTATCCAGCAAATTTATTGATCATCTACTACCTCAGGGACTGCACTTTAGATTTACAAAAATTAGAAATTAGACCTCTTGATAAATGAAACAAACAACTGAACAGGAAATTCAGAACAGGGTAATGGGTATTCTGATGTGGGTGAACAGATCTTTCACAAAACCAAGGTTACCGGCTTCAGTGACCCTGAGAAGCTACCCCTGAAGGTAACTGGATGGGAATGGGCTGCTTACTACAGACAAAATGTCATCAGCGGGGAGTATGAAACATGAAAGAACTCTGCTGGATTTCATTTCCAACCTGCCTCAGCATCCACCATGCTTTTGGTTTCCAGTCTCACTGTTAAAAATACTGTTAAGGTGAACAAGACCACTGTGCTGGTTAGTAGTTATACCAAAATAAATGAACATGAATTATTCAGTGACAGTTACATAACCTAAAGAATTCTGTTTCAGGAATTTAAGACAAAGGTGGGAATGCTTTACTCCTTTGCTCTTCAGTGCTAAATGATAGATACATCAATGATTGATAAAGCGATTGCTAAATATTATATATAACAAACTCCCCTTTTACATATCTGATATGTGTCATCTTTTTTACATCTTTGTGTCACAGTATATTTGTTTTCTTCAAAATACTTACTCAAAGGAAAATAACTCTTAGTCTGAAAATTCTGATGAGTTTTGGTTGGGCAGCATACAATGTTATACAAAAAACACTTTGCATCCAAATGCCCATCAACTGGTGAATGCATTTTCAAAATGTCGTATATCCATATGATGAAATACCACTCAGCAATTAAAAGTAACAAACTATGATAATTCTATAGTATGGATGAGCCTCAGAAATATTAAGCTAAGTTTAACAAGTCAAATACAGAAGACTGTATATCATTTACATGAAAGGTCTAGAATGACTACATATTTCATCTTTAAGAAGTCTACGAAGGGCCAATTTGTACAGATGAAAAACAAATCATGGTTACTTGTGGCTAGGAGTAGAGGTAGAAATTAATTGCAGACCCAAGGGAACTTATTGGGGTGATGAACATGTTCTAAAATTAGATTGTGGTGATAGTTACACAATTCTATAAATTTACTAAAATAATTAAATTGAACACTTATAAATGGTGAATTTTATGATGTGGAAATTATAGTGCAAAAAATATGTCCCATATTTCTAATTCAGGTAGGCAGGAAGTATTGATGAAATTTCAAGTACCTACCTTGCACTGACCATCTCCTTAAGAACAGGTACTTTTATCTTTGTTCCAGAAAACCGTCTTCAGAGAAAGAATGCAATTAGCCCAGAGACACACATCTAATGCTAAGCTAAATTAGGAATGAAAGCCAACTGAATCCCTTCTAAGTCCTGTACACAATTTGCTTCATCGTGAGGTGGACTATGAAAAAATACAATTCAGTCTTACTTCCATCTTATCTAAAAGTTCATGGGTATTACAAAAAAGTTTCTTCCAACATGCTCATCCTCAGTGAATCTTAACTATTTGTTTTTAAACTACCTCATCATGAGAATACTATTAAAAGCAAAGAGAAAATAGTTAATTGAAAAAGAATAGCCAAGAAGGGATGAAGAAATTCTCAACAAAATATTAGCAAGTCATACAGATTCATAGAAGAATTAAACAATTTGACCAAGTGGAATTTGTCAAAGCAATATAAGGCTGTTTTTAGCACAGAAAATCAAAAAACAATATGATCAGCACAATAGACAGAACATGTGTATTTGACAAAATCCAATCCACATTCATGATAAAACTCTCACAAAAGTTGAAATAGAATTAAACTTTTTCACCATGATAAAGAGAATCTACAAAAAAAATTACAGCTAGCATCATATTTAATGGTAAAAAATCCACATTTCTCCATAATACCCAGAATAAAGAAAAGGTGTCTGCCCTTGGCACTTGTATTTAACATTAGACCAGGAGCTCTGTCCAGTGCAATCAAACAAGAAAATGAAATAAAAGTCATCCAGATTGAAAAGGAGAAGTAAAACTGTCTTCACATAGATCTGACATGATCCTAGTGTAGAAAACCCTAAGAAGTCCATTAAAAATACTAGAAATAATAAACAAGTTTAGCTAGGTCACTTGACAAAGGATCAATTATACTAATACACAAGAATCAACTGTATTTTGTAGAAGCATTGAACAATCTGAAAGTACAATTAAGAAAATAATTCAATTCACAATGGAATCAAAAGAAACAAGTACTTAGGGAAAATGTCAGCAATAGATGTTCAAGACTGTATTCCTAAAGTTAGAAAATATTGTCTAAATAAATCAAAGATTTTAAAATAAAGACAACACATGTTTCTGTATTGGAAGACTCAATATTGCTGCAAAGGAAAGTCTACCTGAATTGATCTATAGGTTCAATGCAATCCCTATGAAATTCCTAGCTATCTTTCTGCAGAAAGTGAAATAGCAAACAATATTAAGAAATCAGAATAAAATTAGAAGATTCAGATGTCCCAACTTGAATACTTACTGTAAAGCTATACTAATCAAAACAATGATACACTGCCACAAGAATAGATATGTAAATAAATAAATGTAATTGAGGGCCCAAAAATAAACTCATACATTTTCAATCAACTGACTCTCAACAAAAATGCCAAGAAAATTCAATAGGGAAGAAAATTCTCTCAATAAATGTTATTAATACAATATTTGCTTTCAGAAAGATTAATTTGCACACCTCCCTCACACCATGCTAACTCACAAATACTAACCTGAAATTGATCAAAGACCAAAGTGTAAAATCTAAACCTAAAAAACTTTTTAGGAAAAAAAAAAAAAAGGAAAATCATGATTTGGGGTAAGGCAATGATTTCTAGAGACATTTCAAAACCACAAGTAATGCAAGAAAAAAAAAAAAGGTAAAATGGACATAAATTTACAACTTTTGTGATTCAAAAGACACCGTCAAGAAAGAGAGAAGACATGCACATAATGGGAGAAAATATTTGCAAGTCATGTATCTGACAAGGCACTTCTATCTAGAATGCATAAAATGCTTACGACTCAGCAGCAGACAACCAATTTGAAAACAGGCCAAGTATTTGAATAGACATTCTTCCGAAGACGATAAACAAACAGCCAGCAAGCACATGAAAAAATGCTCCACATCGTTACTCCTTAGGAAACACAAATCAAGACAACAACATGTCACACCCAGTTGAGTGGTTAGAATCTAAAATTCAGGTAATAACAAGTGCTGACAAGGATGCGGAAAAAATTGGAATCTACATATATTGCTGGTAAAATAGAAAATGGTACAGCCACATGGGAAAGCAGTTTGACGGTTTCTTTTTTTTTTTTTTTAATTTAAATACACTTACCGTATGTGACCAGCAATTCCACTCCTGGGTAATGTCTGAGAGTAATGAATGCACGTGTCTAAAAGAAAAACAAAAACAAATCTTGTACATGAATGTTTATAGCAGCATTATTCATAACAGGCAAGAAGTGAAAAAGTCCAAATGTCACTGCACACTTTTTATATGAATTTGCTAATCCAGCTTAATTTGAATGTCAGCTTCTCTAGCATTTCACATTTGTCTCTGAACATTTCAAATAATCAACATTTTGTATTCTCAAGATGAGACTTTAATTCTACCAACTTTGCTATTCTTGCAGTCTTGCGTCCTTCCCCACTCCCTCCCTTCCCCAAACGCTGCCTCTGCTACAGTCTTTAAGCAAAATCATCTCCTCTTGCTAGGAAATAATTTCAGCAAACTTTAGATCTGGTCTAAAATATTTGTTTGACAGTTTCTAGGGAATTAGGCTGGTTGCTCTTTTCAGCAAAATTACTTTCACTGAATAGGTTTACAGGGAATTGGTGTTTTGGTGAATTGCTTTTTGGCAAATGGGATTTTCAGCAAATTGACTGAGAGCCAAGGAACAACTCCATTCCCCTGTATTCTCTGCCTCCTCACAGCTTCACTCTTTGTTCACATAAATGAGTCTATTGACAGTCACATGTCTTCATTGTTTGGGCCTCTTAGAAACTTCCGGTCTTCAAGACCTAAAGCTTGGCAATGCAGATCTGATGACCTGACTCTACAGCATAATAAAGTTGAAGAGTGCAAACCACGCAGTGTAGACTAGGAGTCCCTCCCCTTTTCCCCCAACAGCCATGAAACCCTTTATTCTAAAGGGTCCAGAAGTCTAACATACGAAGGAGGCTCTTGCCAATGTAGGATCTGTTAAGCTTCCCCCCATGACCTCCCCCACATGCAGACCTGTTTCTTTATCAGCCTCTGAGTTCCTAGGAAGGTGACCTGGTGATCTACATCACACAGCTGAAGAATCACTAGCCTCATCCCACCATATCTTTTCAGGCAGAAAACTGAGGCACAGAGAGTCCCAGTGACTTAATCAAATTCAAAAGGAAGAATGAAAAATAATGATAGGATATTAACCCTCCCACCCTGCCCCAGAACGTGAATATTAATAACTATACTCAAATCTCCGTATTTGGTATAGAAATCTTTCCTAGTATCCAAATGGATCTTCCCAAACTGACAATGGAAAGAACATGAATTTCAACTCCATCAGGTAATATTCTAGTTCTATTTCTTTCTATCTGTGTAAATGTGCATGTTTTTTTCCTTTCCCTTCTCCTTGCTTACTCCCTTCCTCTATGCTTTACAGAAGACCTAAGGATTTGAATGTTTTCTATCTTTTAAAAGCAATTCTCCCCAAAAGAGTCACCAACACTCAGAATAATCCGTGACCACAAGTCCAAATAAAGTTCACATTGATCAGTCAATTAAAACCCACAGAGTAAATAAATACTTCTGAGAGCAGCCAATAAAGCTGAAAATAGTGACAACCCATATAAATTTGCATCAGAAATATCACTTCCCTTTGACATTTCTCAAATCAACCGCCTTTAGGCTCTTCACACAGTCTTTTCTCCAGCATTCTACTGCAGTTTCCTATGTGTTTAAGAGAGATGTGTGAACTGATGACTCCAAGAAGCTCCACACACAGTCTCTCAGGGGAAATAATACTAAAGACCTGCCTGCTACCTTCTCCAATTTCCCTGTCCAGGTATTCCTGGAGAGCTAAATCGTGTACTAATGGAAGGATCTTCTACAGAAAATTTGGAAATGAAACTTAGGTTACCTGGAATTCATATTAAGTCTTCAGCTGCAGGGAACAGAGAAAAAGCAGTAGGAAGAGAAACGTATGGATTAAAAATATTAGGAAGCATAAGAGAAGAGAGAGGTCTCTGGAATCTAGTTGCCCTCTGTTCCTGAGGGGTGACTGGTGAATGTTCTGTGTTGGCAAGAATGACCCTGGAGGTCAAAACAGGCCAAGTTGCTTCATCAAAACCAGCCTCATAGCTGCCTTTTGTTGAAAGCCCTTTATAAAACGGGCTCCAAGCTGAAAGCTTTATATACATTATTACATTTGAATCTTAGATTCCCCACCTGAGACTTCTTAATTTTAAAAGAAAGGAACTTTAACTTTGAAAGAACAGGACCACTTTATCCCAGTGATCAGATGTGAAAGATCCCCATTGGGGTCACTCTGATTCCCTTTCATTTCTCCTAAAATGCTCTCCTTAAAACTGTGAGAGTAGCATTGACGTGTATACACTACCTTGCGTAAAATAGACAGTGAGTGGGAAGGTGCTGTATTGCACAGGGAGCTCAGCTCGGTAGCTCGGCAGCTCGGGGCTCTGTGATGCCGTGGACGGGGGAGGGAGGCTCACGAGGGAGGGGATATATGTATACAAATCGTTGATCCACATTGTTGTGCAGCAGAAACTAACAACACTGTAAAGCAATTATACTCCAATTTTAAAATAATAAAAAAGTTATCATTCACCATTGCTTTTATACTATAAACCAAACTCCTCGCAACAGCCAAAAAGCCCTATATGATTATCTCACTCTTGCCTCCTTGTCTTGTCTCTTACTTTCTGCTAGTCCCTCCTTTAATCTTGTTCATTCCCAATGTACATAACTATGTTTTCTCTCCTGTCCCTTTCACATTTCCTCTTCCTCTCTCCCTTTGTCTCTCTCTCGCCTCTAATCCACACCACTTCATTTATTGCTCGAGAAAGTTGCTGATGAAATATTTCTCACCAAGTCATGCATAATTGGTTTAATGCCTTAGTCTCCCTAGAGCATTTGCATTTTAATAGAGGACAATATTTTATTAGCATTAATGTTAATTATTAACTAAAATAGCTTTCACTTTTATAGCACTTTAGAGTTTACATTGCACATTTACATATAGTATCAAATCTATACCCACAGAGGTGAAGAGAGGAACATGTTTTTATTGAAAGAAAAAAGCTACCTTGAAATGCATTTTCTTCCTTCGGTGTGACTCCTCCTTTTACTTGGGAGGAAGGGTACTTAAATTGAGAAATTAAATGCAAACAATGAATAATGCTAAATCCTAGACAATCTGTACAATTAGGAAAGACTGATTTCTACATGTTAATAGGCATCTTTTACTTTGTTTATAATGAACAAGTAATGCTCACAGCAACAAATTTAAGAAGCTTTACCTCAAAGAGAATTTCTGATAAGAACAGTCAGTCATCAGTAAATAAGAGTGGCATTCCACCTACAATTGGCTTCCCTGGTGGCTCAGATGGCAAAGAATCTACCTGCAATGTCGGAGACCCAGGTTCGATCTCTGGGTTGGGAAGATCCCCTGGAGAAGGGAATGGCTACCCACTCCAGTATTCTTGCCTGGAGAATGCCATGGACAGAGGAGCCTGGTGGGCTACCATCCATGGGCTCACACAGGGTCAGACATGACTAAGCAACTAACACTTTCACTTTTACAATCATACTGGAAACATAAGACTGGGATGTTAGGACATTTAACCAGCTTCCAACTTTGCATCTTATTGGCTTTCTTATACTTGGGAATCCATTATAGGGGGAAATGTGGTCTTTTCTTACTGGATCTCAGTTCTCTGAAATCAGGTATTGAAAACTTGGTATAAAAGTAAGGATGTAGTGAGAGGAATTTTGCAAATCTTAATCTAATGGCTATGGCCAAATCGCAATGACCTGAGAGAATGAAAATGGGTCAGAGCTCTACATAAAATACAGTTAAGGTCCAACCCAGGGTTGCAACAGTGGAGACAGAAAGAAAGTCAAACGTGTGGAGGTAACATGAATTTACAACATCTCCATGTATCTCTGGTATTGACTGTATCTTCCTGCCCCAAGGTGACTTTCCTAATCCCATTATTAACTTTGCCAAGAGCTCAATAAGGGAAAGCCGCAGTCAACACAGTGATACAATCAGAGTCCCTGCTGTTTTATCTACAAAATGTCCAGCATTCATTCAATAATTACTAAGAAGAAGAAGAAACAGGACTGAGGAAAAGAGAAACCGATGCTAGAAACACGAGTCATCAGGACAGTGTAAATGAAAAAGACAAAGCGATAACATCACTTGGCCACCAGAATGCCTTAAATAAAAAACACCACCAAAACAATAGCATTAGCGAGGCTGCGGGGCCATCAGGACATTCCTGCTCTACTGGAAGGACCATAGCTTGGTACCACTTTTGAAAGCTGCTTGGTATCTCTCGAAGTCCAACACATGTGCACCTTCTGAGGCAGTATTTTCCACTGCAAGGTATAAACCCAATAAAAGTGAGTGCATAAGGTACACATTATGGCTTCCCTAATGGCTCGGACGGTGAAGAATCTGCCTGCCATGCCAGAAACGTGGGTTAGATCCCTGGGTCGGGAAGATACCCTGAAGAAAGGAATGGCAACCCACTCCAGTATCCTTGCCTGTAGAATTCCATGGACAGAGAAGCCAGGTGGGTTACAGTCCATGGGTTACAGAGAGTCAGACACAACTGAGCGATTAACACTTTTACTAAGGTACACACTGCCATATTTAAAATGGATAATCAATAAGGACCTACTTATAACACAGGGAACTCTGCTCAGTATTATGTGGCAGCCTGGATGGGAGGCGAGTTTGGGAGAGAATGGATACATGTATGACTGAGTCCCTTCGCTCTTCACCTGAAATTATCGCAGCATTGCTAATCGGCTCTACCCCAACACAAAAAGTTAAAATGAAAAAAAAAGGAGTATATAAATATCCTAAAGAAGGTGAACAAGAATGTCTGTAGCATGACATATTCATAATTGCAAACAAGGGAAAAAATATCCTCAGAAGAATTTTTATATTCATATAATGAAATAATACATATACAGTGACGAGGAAGGACAGACCATGGGTACACACAACTAATTCTCATGAACAGAATGTTGAGCAAAATAAACCAGACAAAAGAGTATGTGTTCTATGATTCCATTTATATAAAGTTCAAAACAAACACAATTAGAAATCAAGGTGGTGGTTCCCCTCGCAGGGAGGTAGTGAAGGAAAAAGAGCATGAGGGGGTCATCTGGAGGTTTGGTCATTAGCTGTTTCTTGATTTGGGTACTAGATGCTAGAGAGTGTTTATTTTTGAAAATTCATCAAAGCTGTATACTTTTAAGATTTGTGCCCTTTTCTAATGTTACTCTTTTTGCCTTTTCATAAAGCTATGCTTTTTTCAATTGTCATGTACAGATGTGAGTTGGACCATCAAGCAGGGTGAGCACCAAAGACTTGATGCTTCTGAATTGTGGAGTTGGAAAAGACTCGAGAGTCCCTTGGGCAGCGTGGACATCAAACCAGTCCATCCTAACAGAAATCAATCCTGACTATTCACTGGAAGGACTGATGCTGAAGCTCTAATACTTCGGCCACCTGATGCAAAGAGCCGACTCACTGGAAATGACCCTGATGCTGGGAAAGATTGAGGGCAAGAGGAGAAGGGGATGGCAGAGAATGAGATGGTTGGATATCATCACTGAGTCAATGGACATAAGTTTGAGCAAACTCCGGGAGATAGTGAAGGACAGGGAAGACTGGTGTGCTGCAGTCCATGGGGCCACACAGAGTCAGACACAACTTAGCAACTGAACAACAGCAACAAAACTGATGTTATTTATGAAAGGTTTGTTTAGTAAGAAATGTATTTACAAGAAATGTGTGTGGCGTTTCAAAGACTTATCAAATCTACTCTTCAGTCCCTGGAGAGTCCCTTCACCCCATCTTTCAGGTTTCTGGGCCCAGTAACAAAATGTATATTGGTAGGAGTGGGTTCCCAACACCAGCAATTCTCAGGATACCAACTGGGGGTCCTACAATTCAACTCAATTCTGACACACTCTATCCAGAGGTAGCATCCGATTCCATACGTTAAGGTTCAATCCTACAAACTTGCCCCCCACCCACTTCAGACACCAGTACAAGCCCAGGTGATAACCAACTAGCTATAATCAGAGGTTTCCACACCTCCTCCTCAGGCTCAATTAATTTGCTAGAGCAGCTCACAAAACTCAGAAACATTTTACTCCCTGGATTTCTGGTTTATTATTAAAGAACATAATTCAGGAACAACCAGATAGGAGAAATGCCTAGGGCAAGGTCATGGGGAAAGGACACGAAGCACGCATGCCTCTCCATGCGTGTCACCCCTCAAATTCACCAAAAGGAAATTCTCTGAACCCTGTCTTTTGGGGGTTTTATGGAGGCTTCGTTACATAAGTGTTAGTTGCTCAGTCGTGTCTGACTCTTCGTGACTGCATGGACTATAGCCCACCAAGCTCCGCTGTCCATAGAATTCTCCAGGCAAGAATACTGGAGTGGGTAGCCATTCCCTTCTCCAGGGAATCTTTCCAACCAAGGGATGGAACCCGGGTCTCCTGCATTGTAGGCAGATTCTTTACCTTCCACCAGGGAAGCCTTTAATTACACAGTCATGTTTGACAACTCATTGGTCATTGGTGATTGATTAAACCTCTAGCCTCTCTCCCCTCCCCCAAATGAGGGAACGAGACTGAAAGCTCCAGCCCCCTCCATGGTGGGCTCCCACAGGCTTGCAAGTCCAACCTCGAGACCAAAGAAAGAGGCCTGACACAGCAACAGAGACATCAATCACATATTGAACAGGGTACACTTACAAGTCTGAAGCAAAGTCCTGGAGTGACATCCCACTGTATATGGCAAACAACAGGCAGGATATGGCCACAAACTTCACTCCTCCAGGGGGAAGGAGACTACCGTTTATAAGTTTATAAGGGGATTAACATAAGGTTGGCTCACCAGTTACCAGGGAAACCAGTGGCTGGGGTGGGGGCAAGCATGTAGGTAGTTACTGATTCAGTTCAGTTCAGTTCAGTTGAGTCACTCAGTCGTGTCTGACTCTTTGCAACCCCATGAATCACAGCATGCCAGGCCTCCCTGTCCATCACCAACTCCAGGAGTTCACCCAAACTCATGTGCATGGAGTCGGTGATGCCATCCAGCCATCTCATCTTCTGTCGTCCCCTTCTCCTCCTGCCCCCAATCCCTCCCAGCATCAGAGTCTTTTCCAATGAGTCAACTCTTCGCATGAGGTGGCCAAAGTATTGGAGTTTCAGCCTCCGCATCAGTCCTTCCAGTGAATACCCAGGACTGGTCTCCTTTAGGATAGACTTGTTGGATCTCCTTGCAGTCCAAGGGACTCTCAAGAGTCTTCTCCAGCACCACAGTTCAAAAGCATCAATTCTTCAGCACTCAGCTTTCTTCACAGTCCAACTCTCACATCCATACATGACCACTGGAAAAACCATAGTCTTGACTAGACAGACCTTTGTTGATTAAGTTACTGATTAAGCCCTATGATTAAGAGGGTTGGATAGTCATGTGAGTAGGGTGTAGGTAAAGCAGGGATTGGGTGAGCAGGAGGTGTACAGACAGCAAGAGGACAGCCATGGTGAGCAGCCTGACCATACCCCCGCCGCATTCACAGCTGCTTCCTCTGGCAACCAACTCCCATCCTTAACTGCTTTCCAAAAGTCACCTGTTACAGAAACCCAACTATTGTGGAAAAGAGATTGTCATGAATATTAAGACACCCACTTCACCTTTATGGCTCTGAATTTTTCAAGCAACCAAGGACAAGGCACCCAGCAACGAAAGATATTTTCGTTTCACTTAGCAGGAAATTCCAAGGGTTTTGAGGGCCAAGAACCGTGAAAGTGAAAGTGAAGTCATTCAGTCATGTCAAACTCTGCAACCCCATGGACTGTAGCCTACCAGGTTCCACTGTCCATGGGATTTTCCAGGCAAGAGTACTGGAGTGGGTTGCCATTTCCTTTTCCAGGAGATCGTCCCAACCCAGGGATTGAACCCCGGTCTCACGCATTTTAGGCAGACACTTTACCATCTGAGCCATCAGGGAAGTCTGAACACAGGAACTGTGAGTGATGATTAAATACACATAAGAAATATATTTTGGTCATATGAATGATTGATTATATATGTATTTTTCTTTTTTAATTTTATATTGTAACTGATTAACAATGTTGCATTAGTTTTGGGTGTATAGCAAAGTGATTCAGTTATCTTGCACCCTATTTTTAATTATTGTTTATCCAAGATATCCCCCCTAACTCAAAGCCCGATATGGTCTTCTGCTATTGGGCAAGAAAAAGTTTTTTTAAAACAATAGAAATGTATCCGCTTAGAATAAATGAAAATGAATATCTCAAATATATAACATGGAAAGTAGGGCTTTTTAAAAATTAAGACAATAAAAGGATTATAATTTATATTAATAATAAAAATATTAGGAAATTAAAAACAGTTCGCAGAAAGTTCTTGAAATTTTCCCCTAAATTATATGCCAGGGACCTTCAGATTCAACTCTCTGGATTCAGTACCAGACCAAGCCAAAAATTTCAAAAAAGAGGAAAAAAAAAAAAAAACACAGTAAAGTCACAAAATCATCTCTTCTGCTCATGAACTGGTGAGTCTTCAGGGGCAAATGGCTGAGTTCCTAAACAGGTCCTGCACATTAGCCAGCTAGCAAGACTGTGAAAGCTTCAGCTGCCGTCTGTACCTAAGCCACCAGGAGCACTGAATTTCCCTTTCATTTGAAATTCTGCCACAACCTCCACCCCAGAGGGCAGGCCTGACCCCAGCGGTTTGATGTCCCAAGCAGATGTGGAACACAGGAGCCTCCCCAGGGAGGCGATTCCGAATGAGCGTCTGCCTTTGGATCCTAGTCCCCAGACTATCTCTTTGCAACAGAACCTCGTCTGGAAACAACACAATTATCTTTTCTAGCAGGGGCTGTGAGGGAAGAGGAAAGGCTGGAAAGGAGAAGGAGTTGGGGCTGGGAAACCAACCAAATGCGGTTCATTTTCAGGAAGATGCTAGGCTGGGTGTTTCAGAGTGGCTTACATGGGTTCATGATGCATTTTCTTTGAGGTTCCCCCACTCCGGATACGCCAGTGCCCTCTTTTCAGCCCGGGCCCTTGCATCACCACCAAGCAGGGGAAGGAGCCGGGCCAGCGGTCACCGTTCTCTTGGATAAGCTTTACCGTAATCTTCATAAACCTCAATGCTCAAGGTGCAGAGGGAGATTGGAGGAAACTTGTTTTTCCGTTGGTTTCTCTGTGACTTCTGTGGCTAGTCATTCCTAGAACAGGAAGCTGGAGAAACTTAGGTGGGAAACACTCTTCTGACCAGCCGGGTTTCCTCACCCTTCTAGGGTACAACTGATTAGGAAAAGCTTCAGGGTTACATAAACTCCTTCCTCGGCTGGTTGGGGAGTGAGGGGTGGTTCTTACAAAAGGTAAATGGGTTGCTCACCCCTGAGAATTGCAATCCCCCCATCCCTGAAGCAGGGCAGGAATCTCTTGGTTGTGTTTCAGTATTGTTGCCAGCTTCATTTCAACACCCCACTGGACCAGTCAGGAAGGACAACCAAGTCCATTCATTCATTCAACAAGTATTAATTAAGTGCCCACCATTGCCGGGACCTGGGATCCGTCAATAACACATTAGAGAACTCTACCCTGGTGGGCTCATCTTCTAAGGAAAGGAAACAGAATGAACAATAGTAAAGAAGTAAATTAAAAGCATGTTGGAAGGTGAAAAGTTGAATCAATGGAAACAGAAAAAGTACAGAGCGGTGGAGGAGGGGAAATGAGAGATGAAATTTTAAACAGGGTTCAGAGCTTGAAAAGATGACATCTGAGCAAAGCCTTGAAGAAGATAAATGGGGTCAGTTATGTGACCTCCTGAAGGAAAAGCAAAGGGCTAAGGTCTGAGTGTTCCTAGTGTGTTCAAGGGACCACAAAAATGGTCCGAGTGGGAGGAATAGAATGATCCAGGAGAAGAGTGGGAGATGATGTCTGAGAGATACAGGCCAGAGTAGGTAGGATTCTGCAGGTGAATGTAAGGATTTGGCCTTCTAGAATAAATAAAATGGTAACCATTGCTGTTCTAGGCAAAGGAGCGGCAGAATCAGACCATTCACCGTCGTGCTCACTCTGCAGTGAGAACAAACACAGGCAGGCTCTTCGGGTATCATTATATCCTCCTCTACTGGAAGCCCCTACAAGCTTCTGGGTCACACCAGATGACCTACGGAGCCAGCCCATCTTGGCCTGGGAGGGCTGGGTGAGGTCAGGAAGCCCAACAGCCTACGTGCTTAACCACACAGTTTAAATCATCCAAGTGACCCATGAAGAATTACAAAGACAATTTTTTGCTTATTTCCCTGCAGAAGGACTTTGAGACCCTCCCCTTCCCTTTCTTCAATTTCCTAGTGACCAAAGAAACAGATTCCAAGGACTGCTAGCTGGATGCAATCCATACACTCAGAACACAGAGAGCTAAACTGCTTCTCTGTTCCCACGTTCCATTCATACTCAGGCTCTAACCTTCCAAGCTGATCACCCGTAATGCTGTACGGAATGCAATATTTTCTTTAAATCATGACATAGTGAGCACACATTATTTCAGTGATGTGGTAGACTGGGGGGACTCTATCAAGGCTATTAGTCAGTTCATTTTGAGTAGGGCTACCAGCTTCTTTAACAGGAAGATATACTGTTTGTTTCTCTGGAGGCATGAAACCAGGAAGAGAAAGACATTCTGAAAGGGAAAGCCACACTGAGGCCATGCCATCAGTTCAGTTTAGTCGCTCAGTCATGTCTGATTCTTTGCAACCCCATGGACTGCAGCACGCCAAGCTTCCCTGTCCATCACCATCTCCCGGAGCTTACTCAAACTCATGTCCATCGAGTTGGTGATGCCATCCAACCATCTTATCCTCTGTCATCCCCTTCTCCTCCTACCTTCAGTCTTTCCCAGCATCAGGGTCTTCTGCAATGAGTCAGTTTCTCGCATCAGGTGGCCAAAGTATTGGAGTTTCAGCTTCAACATCAGTCCTTCCAATGAATACCCAGGACTAATCTCCTTTAGGATGGACTGGTTGGATCTCCTTGCAGTCCAAGGGACTCTCAAGATGCATTTTGATATTTGGCAAAACTAATACAATTATGTAAAGTTTAAAAATACAATAAAATTAAAAAAAAAAAAAAGAGTCTTCTCCAATACCACAGTTCAAAAGCATCAATCCTTTGGTGCTCAGCTTTCTTTGTGATCCACCTCTCACATCCATATGTGACTACTGGAGAAACCATACCTTTGACTGCTGCTGCTGCTGCTAAGTCGCTTCAGTCATGTCCTACTCTGTGCAACCCCATAGACGGCAGCCCACCAGGTTCTGCCATCCCTGGGACTCTCCAGGCAAGACCCTGGAGTGGGTTGCCATTTCCTTCTCCTAGATGGACCTTTGTCAGCAAAGTAATGCCTCTGCTTTTTAACATGCTCTCTAGGTTGGTCATAACTTTTCTTCCAAGGAGCAAGCATCTTTTAATTTCATGGCTGCAGTCACCATCTGCAGTGATTTTGGAGCCCAAAAAATAAAGTCTCACTGTTTCCATTGTTTTCCCATCTATTTACCATGAAGTAATGGGACCGGATGCCATGACCTTAGTTATTTTGAATGTTGACTTTTATACCAACTTTTTCATCAAAAGGCTCTTTAGTGGCCATGCCATGCTCATCCCCAAATCCCAACAAATAATAGCAAGAAGGTGAGGTTAAAAGTAATGCATGGAGATAAGCTAGGTAAGAATGGCTGACTATTGAATTTTGGATCAAGAAAGTTAGAGGGGCTTCACTGGTGGCTAGTGGTAAACAATTCACCTGCCAATGCAGGAGACACAGGTTCCATCCCTGATCCAGAAGATCCCACATGCCATGGAGCAACAAAGCCCAGGTGCCATGCTGTTGAGCCTGTGCTCTAGAGCCTGGAGCCACCGCTGCTGAGCTCACATGCCGCAGCTACTGCAGCCCGCGCTTCCGCGAGCCCACGCTCCACAACGGGAGAAGCCACCCCAATGAGAAGCCTGCACACTGCGACTCGAGAGCAGCTGCAGTGCACCACATCCAGAGAAAAGCCCACGTGACAGTGAACACTCGGCACAGCCACGAAGAAATAAAGTTTAGAAAATACAAAGTTAGAGATTGGCCAGTCCTGATGTCACAGGTTGACACCCAAATGATACATATGTTCTGTTTGAACTTTACAGCTTTAAAAATGTTTACATTGTTGCAGGATATATCACACACAAAATTGTATTTCTTACTTCTCTTTAAAAATATGACTGACTAGCTACATGCTGGCAACACCAAGCCTACATTGCAAGGCAGCTAGAGCTTAATAGTGACTGCAGGAATCAGGCAGATGGTCCCCACTTTACCGCAAGTCCCATCTGATTTTTACTGATTTCTGACCCATTTCACTTATTAAAGATCTAAAGTTGTCACACCCTCAGCTCATCTATTATTTTTTATAGAAAATATAAGCCTAGAATGAGGGAGACAGTAGAGTTGTCAGTCATAAAATCAGAATCTGTGCTTTCCAGCCTCCCCCATCTGTGCAAGGGCTAAAAATAAAAACCTCAAGGAAGTCATTTTCCAAAGGCCCATCCTTCCTCCTCAAGCAACCTGGTGCTCCAGCCTCCATGACACCCTAGGGTCTGGTTCTTGGTTAGGTTTCAGAATTATTTTTAATTTGGCTTTGATTCTATTTCACTTGGTACCCACAGCGAGCTGCATTTGTGGCCAAAGGCTTGAACAAGCGCACAGGGTTCAGGACCCCAGGCTTCACCAGAGTTCAGGTGGAAACGGTAAAACCACCAGGTTTCATTGGAAGCTGGTGGAAACCTCTTGTCCTGCTTGGTTAGTGGTGCTTAGACTTTGGACTGGAGTCAAACTGACAAGTCTGCCTGCCCCCTCCCTCACTGGGATTGTGGCCTGGCCTGACCTATCGCCAGTGGTGACTATGTTAGAAAATCCCGTCTTTGGGACGCGACGGCATCACTGTCTCTACTCTTCCATTTGGTCCATGCCACCACCTACCCCTCTTTGGACTTGGAAAGGCCCAGGCGGTTCCATTTCTTGCCCCATCTCATGGTCTTCAGGAAAGACCTAGTACTGTGCCTGTCGCCTTGCCCCCTTTCCTGGGGGAGTTCTAGCATGAGGCTTTTCTATAATAGGTGAGGATAAAAGCTCTGTGCATCACAAGAAGGTGGCAGAGGGATTTGGGCAAACAGAATGCTTTCTTACTCATTCATTCACTCACTCATACAACCAATCAGTATGGAGTACCTTCTGGTCTGAGTGCTTAGAAGACCTAAATGTCACTGACATGCCTGCTGTATCCTCAGTGAGCTCACAAAACCCAATCCTGAGCTCACACCGTAACGCAGACGATGACTGAGGACCTCCCTGGAGCCTCAGTTTCCTCATTTGAAATAAAAGGACCCCATTGACTCACACACAGATGAACTTTTGAGAACAAATGAGACGAGTGGATGTTACATTCTCTACAAACCGCAAAGCACAACTTCAGCACCTGATTACTGACTCATATTTTACTTGTGCTCGAGGATTTGACCTTGTCGGCTTCCCAGTTGGCTCAGTGGCAAATCCACTTGCCAATTCAGGAGACACAGGTTCTATCCCTGGATTGTGAAGATGCCCTGGAGAAGGAAATGGCAGCCCACTCCAAAATTCTCGCCTGGAAAATGTCATGGACGGAAGAGCTTGGAGGGCTACAGTCCATGGGGTTTCAAAGAGTCAGACACGACTGAGCATGCCAGCATGTGTACAATAAAGGATTTGAACACTGCGAGCCAGGCTTTTAACTAAATAAATACAGAAGGGAAGTCTCGTCCTTACTATCAAAAGCTAACAAATGTAGAAAGAATGATGGAACTAGAAAACCATTTGGCAACAATTATAATAATCCTGCCAAGGCAGGAGATGCAAGAGACAAGCGTTCGATCTCTGGGTCAAGAAGATCCCCTGGAATAGGAACTGGAAACCCACTCCAGTATTCTTGCCTGGAGAATCCTATGGACAGAGGAGCCTGGCAGCTTACAGTCCATGGGGTCCCAGAAGAGTTGGACACGACTGAGCACACACACAATAATAATCCAGGCAGGCAAGAATTATGGATGCATTTTAAAACTAGTGGCTTAAGGTGTGAAGAGTAACAGAATGTTTATATATCAAGTATCTTCTGCCAGGATACTTACAATTAACAAGAAAGACAGTAAAAAATAACCTGGCAGACACAACCTGCATCATAGTCAACATCACCAGTAATGGGAGAAACTGACATCACATGCCTCCTGAGATAATACATGGAAAAAAGTGTCACTTCTATGATAGTTCAGCTGAAAATGCACAACCTGAATTTCATGAGGAGACACTGGAGAAACCCAGATTGAGGACCATTCTACAAAATACCTGATGTGCACTTTTCTAAACTGCCATCATCGTAAAAGAGACTGAGGAGGCCTAAGGGACACAAAGCATGGTACAGGGTTTTCTTCTTCTGCATAAAATATCACTGAGATGACTGGTGAATCTGGATAAGGTTATAGGTAAGGTAATAGTTCTATTTTAATGTTAATTTCCTAGTTTTGATGATCATGCTATGGTTATGTGAAAGAATGTGTTTGCTTTTAGAAAACATACACAGAGGTATTCAGGGACTAAGGGCATCATGTATAAAACTTACCTTCAAATAATTCAGTAAAAGAATTATCTATGATTGTACATATGTGTGTGTGTGCTCAGTCATGTCAACTCTTTGTGACCGCATGAACTGTAGCCTGCCAGGCTCCTCTGTCCATGGCATTTTCCAGTCAAGAAAACTAGAACAGGTTGCCATTTCCCACTCCGGGGGATCTTCCAACCAAGGGATCAAACTCGGGTCTCTTGCACCTCTGCATTGCAGGCAGATTCTTTACCACTGTGCCACCTGGGAAGCCCCATACATAATATGCACATATATAAATATATGTGTATAGAACAACTATGTATATGTGTATTTATGCATAGAGAGAGAAAAATTAACCAAAGCTGGTAGAATTATTAACACTGGGGAATTCCCTGTACTATTCTACAGACAGTTTGGGCTGCAGTTTCTGGAATCCCCAGACGCCAAATGTGTTTCATTCATTTTCATCTCTGTTGTCAGGGCTTCTGATATTCACGACAAGGTGGGCAATGATGCTAAATGGGACCCTTCCTTCAGTGATGGTTTCCCATAACTACACACCCACACACCAGAGCAGAGTCGTTAGGACTAGCTATCATTGCCGAGCCAGCTGGGGTCTTAAAAATTTATCTCCTGGAACCTACAGTCCAACATCATCTCTTCCATTCCTGATGGAAGGCAGGAGGCTATCTCTACTGCAATGCACCAGGCCAGCAGACATAGATCACACAGAAATCAGGTGGCAATTTAATCGCAGTGCTATTCCCACCATCTGTTTGTTGTGCTGGATTCTTTACATGCTACTTGGGCCAGCCGGTCAGCTCCTATCTGTCCTGGAAAAACCACTGGTAAAAATCAACCTATGCCTGAACCCTTTGCATTTTGGGGAGTCATGAAATGGCCACTCCCAGAGAATGGGCAAAATGTAACCCCCCACCCCCATAGTGCCAAGGATTAAACAGGACTTTGACCGCTCCCTTTCACTTGGTTCAAACAATCTAAAGAAAGTGCAAGAGTGCCCCCTTCTGCCCAAAGGTGGAATCATTCTCATTAGCCCTTCACATATTTCTGTCTCAAGAGAACTTAAAATCATGCCTTTCACAGAGAAATGTGATTCCAGAGCTCACGTTTTCAAACACTATGCTAAGCTGTTGCTTAAATCAGCACTTATCATCTACAATAAGATCTCACCTTTATTACTTCATGTTATCCCTTCCATGACCTCCAGAGGCAAAGAGACCAGTGGTCATTACATCCCCTAACAAATGACTTGAAACCAACAGTGAGGTTAATTCATCCAAGGCCAAAAAGACTCTCCCCTCCGTGTCTCCATCTTTCAAATTCAGTGGCTGCAAAGAAGGGCTTCTACACTCGCCCAACAATACGGATGAGACTCTTTGATTCTGGGTCATCCTCGATGCAACGAAGACTCAGGAAGAGTAGGCAACTGACATTACAGGCGGTCCACAATGCCTTGTGTCATTAAAAACCAAAAGCACAAACTCGGTTAACTTCCCTGCTGGGATGTGATCTGCATAGCGTCATCCTCTTAGTTCCCTAAGATCCCACCGTTTCTCTCTCCCCTTCCTAAGTAAATAGCTGCCAGAATGGGAACATCCATCAAGTCTGAAGGGAATATTTAGTAGACCTAAGCGATGCTAAGCACAGATCCAGGTCTAGGTTATATGCACACCAAGGTACTGCATCTTGTCTAAAAATGCACGATAGAGTGTAGAAGGACATGCACCAAAATGTTAATAATGGTTTCCTCCAAGAAAAGTTCAGGGGTGGGAGAAGACAGCCTGAAGGGAACTTTAATCTTCCTTGTAATATTTTACTATATTATAAGAATGCATTTTATGTTAGATATGCCAGTGAACATGACATTTCTTCAAATTCAAGACATTTGTACTGAACGTCTCAAATGTCAACTCAGATACCTTTTGTACCACAGCTACTGTTACCCAACGCAACCCTTCATAGCTCAATCCGTTGGTAGGATTATAGGATGCTGTTTGCTGTTTAGTCACTAAGTTGCGTCCAACTCTTTTGCGACCCCACTGTAGCCCTCCAGGCTCCTCTGTCCATGGGATTTCTCAGGCAAGAATACTGGAGTGGGTTGTCATTTCCTTCTTCGGGGGATCTTCCTGACCTAGTGATCCAACCCGAGTCTCCTGCTTGGCAGGCAGATTCTTTACCACTGAGCCACCTGGGAAGCCCCAAATATCAGTGTTGGACCAGAAAATAACTCAAAAGTCCCTTCCAGTTCAGAGATTTCACTAAGTGTGCTAAGCATGTACCACAGGGCTGTGCAGGCCTGGTTCAAACTGGGTGGGAAAGACCTACACCCCAGCTACCAACCCATTCGCTCACTCCCATAATGCACACACAAGTGTCCATGCCCGCACACACACACACACACACTCCCGCTCCCAACTAGGTTCAGTGAAATGAGTCAGCTCCAAATGGAGGCATGGCTTCATATTCTCAGGTCAAGGTTTCCAGCCTGGGGGGAGAAAAGGGGGTCCAAGCCTAAGGTGAAAGCGCATTAAAAAATGTGTGTGTGGCAGACATAGAGAATCTACTTAGGGACACGAAGTGTTGGGGGGGAGGGCAGAGGAAGGAGAGGGTGGGATATAGGGAGAGAGTAACAGGGAAACTCACATTACCATATGTGAAATCGACAGCCAACAGGACTTTGCTGCATGACTCAGGGAACTCAAACCAGGACTCTGCAACAATCTAGAGGGGTGGGAGGTGGGAGGGAGGTTCTCGAGGGAGGGGACATATGTGTACCTGTGGCTGATTCATGTTGATGTTTGGCAGAAAATAACAAAATTCTGTAAAGCAATTATCCTTCCAGTAAAAAATTAGAAAAAAGAAAAGTGTGTGTGGTTCTTTCCTGAGAGAGACATTCAAGTTGCTCAGGACAGAAGATGGGCTTTCATGGCTGACTAGACAAGTCAAGTGGGTCCTCAGTGAGTGCTGGCTGCTTCCTCCCTCTTCAGATGCAGTGATCCAGCAGTCTGGGATTGCCTACATGCAGCTGAAGATGGCTAGGATCGTTGTTCCTTTAGCAGAAAGCCAAGAGGTTACGGTTCAGTGAGCTGGACTGCATAAAATGGGGTGCTCTAGGAGCCAGTACTCTACGGTAGGGAGAGGGTGGGAGCCTGCAGACCACCCCCACCCCAAGTTCAGAGGGCTCTTATCAGCCACAGGTGGAGGTTTGCTTAAACTTAATGATCCATCGCGACTGTGTTCACCTTGAAAAATACTGAAGTCTGTTGTGGTGGTGGTTGTCCTCTTGAAAGTTTAACACAAACAGACCCAAGAGGGCCTGTTCATAGCTGACAATGGTGCCAGAATAAGAAATGTTTTGCTGAATAACTTAGACGGAGTGATTGATTACTCAGGCTAAAAAAAAAAAATGAGAAATGGAAAATGCACTACACTTGGAAACGGAAGACCAGGGTTCGACACTTAGCTCTGTGACTCACTAGTGGTGTGACCTTGAACAGTCCAGTAGGCCTCTCGGAGACATATTTGTCGTCTATAAAGCAGGGATAATGCTAACATGTAATTAGTCAAAAGGTTGTCAGCATGAAACTAATAAAATAGTTCTCATGGGAGGGGAGTTTGGGGAGGAATGGATACAGGTATACGTATGGCTGAGTCCCTTTGCTGTCCACCTGAAACTATAAACATTGTTAATCAGCTATGAAGTTACTCAGTCACGTCCGGCTCTTTGCGACCCCATGGACTGTAGCCTACCAGGCTCCTCGGTCCAGGGAATTTTCCAGGTAAGAGTACTGGAGTGGGTTACCATTTCCTTCTCCAGGGGATCTTCCCAACCCAGGGATTGAACCTAGGTCTCCCACATTGCAGGCAGACGCTTTACCATGTGAGCCACCAGGGAAGCCATCATCTATACTCCCATATAAAATAAAAAGTTTTTTTAAAAAAAAGGATCTTTCTACTCACAGACATAGAGAACAGAGTTTGGTTGCCAAGGGGCAGGTGGAAAAGGGGAAGAAAGGATTGGGAGTTTGGGAATAGCAGATGCAAACTGTTATGTACAGGATTGATAAACAAGGGCCTCCTGTATAGCACAGGAAACGATATTGAATATCCTGTGATAAACCATAATGGAGAATATGAGAGAGAATGTAGACATATATATATGTACAACTGAATCACTTGCTGTACAGTGGAAACTAACAGCATTGTAAATCAACCATACTTTAATAAAGTTAAAAATAATTTTTCAATTAAATAGTTCTCATTAGCCTCAGATTACACATGAGAACACTGAGATGCAAAGGGTTAAGTGGATTACCAAGAGACACCCATTGAGGCAGTCACCAAGTCGAGTTTCAAACTCAGGTAAATCTGGCTGCTGCTGCTGCTAAGTCGCTTCAGTCGTGTCCAACTCTGTGCGACCCCATAGACGGCACCCCACCAGGCTCCCCCGTCCCTGGGATTCTCCAGGCAAGAACACTGGAGTGGGTTGCCATTTCCTTCTCCAATGCATGAAAGTGAAAAGTGAAAGTGAAGTCGCTCAGTCGTGTCCAACTCTTCGCGAACCCATGAATTGCAGCCCACCAGGCTCCTCCATCCATGGGATTTTCCAGGCAAGAGTACTGGAGTGGGGTGCCGTTGCCTTCTCCGGTAAATCTGGCTACAACATCTCAGTTTCTTCTATGCCACCTGCCCTACTGCTGCCTGGGATCTGATACTGATTATCTGAACCCCATCCATGACTAGTCCCATCTTCCAGCACTCAGCATATTATGGCACATATGGGTGCTTACTAATGTATTTGTTGAATCAACCAACCCAAGCTCAAAGCATGAGTGAGTTAAGAAACTGTCCGTTCACTTGCAAACACTGTTAAACAGTGACACGTGCCACACATGGGATATGGCTGTTTCATGACCATAAAGTCAAAAATATGTTTCTCCCAATTTGCTATGGGTGTTTCAAATATGAAAGCGTGCATGTGTGTGGTGCACCTGTCACGTATATGTGTGTGTCAAAAGGAGAGGGAATGGCATGAGAATAAGACGAAGACAAAAGCAGCTGCCCTTCTGTTGGCAGCCCCCTCAGTATGAGCTGGGTACCAGGCGCCTGTCTTTGGAAACCCTGAAAGCCCCCTGGCTACGACCACCCTCCACTCCTCAGCTGACAGCCCTTACTTTCCACTGCAGAGACAACTGTCTTTGAGGAGCAATTCTACCTCCTTTCTCCATCAGCATTTGGTAGTCAGAAAAGGTCAGGTTTGAAATTAGATCCACCCTCTGCATTGCCAAGGTTCTGGCTCAACGGGAACCCTCGGAAAGCTTTGTGATCAAATAACCAGTGTCATCAGATAACCTTTCATTACACAAGAAAGGCCACCGGTGCCTGCCTCTGTCTTGCCACTCTGGAAGAAGGGGATCTGGGGAATGCCGGATTTCTAAGGCTGGCTCAGAAATGCAGCCTCCAAGACAATGCCCAGCTGCTTTTCCTACAGGTATTTTATGTTTTCTGTTTCTTCTTGGCTAGTTTTCAGCCTGACCAGGAAAGTTTAGTGAACTCCTAGGCAATAGGAGCTGCAGGGGTCAGGTTCTTACTCCACGATTTCCCAGCTATGTGATTTGGACAAGTTCCTTGACCCCTCTGAGCCTCAACTTTCTCATCTACAGGATGGGAATGATGATACTTTGAGGCTGAAATGAATAGCACATGTGAGGCACAGAATGCAAATCAACTGGGAGGTTTCCTTAAGCTGCAATATTGCTAAGAAATAAAGGTACAGTTTTTCAACCTTTATAGGAAAAGATTGAATTTCATAGAAAACAAGTGGCTGTGAAATTATACTCCTCATTCAAGACCAAGACTCAGCATCACCTCCTCGGGACACTTTCTCTGAGCCCCTTCAGGCAGAGCTGAGCAGTTCTCCCCAAGCCCCTCCCAGCACTCCAATACCACATAGATAATTTACAGGCAACCATTTGTCTACAATCCTCCAACCAGATCATGGTCCAAGAGCCGGGGTTGTGATGTCTCATGAATCCTTCTACCTCTGCCACTCTACACAGATCATTCAATTAAAAATGCTTATTGAAATCACTGACTTGAAATTTTAATAACCAACACGAGATGACCATTTAGTCACTAAACAATGCACTAAAGTTCAGTGCAAGGCAGGATTCTTATGCCCTCTTTTAAATGAGGGCACTGAGGCTCAGGCAGGAGGGGTGACTCTCCTAAGACTAGAGAGCTGGTGACAGAGCTCAGACTTGATCTGGGGTTATCCAGCTGCACCCCACAGGCCTGCAAGCCTTGTAACTGTCCGGCCTCAAGATCGAAGAAAGACCGAGAGACAGTGCCAGAGACATCGACGTTCTTTGGACAGGGGAAGTCTTACAGGTCTCAAGCAAAAGACCCCGGAGCAACTCTCCACCACACACAGCAGACGGCAGGCAGAAGAGCTCTCACTACACAGGTGAGAAGCCAGCTACCATTTATAGAGGGTCTTGACATCAGGTTGGCTCCTCAGTTACCAGGGAAACCCCCAGCTGGGGTAGGGGCAAACACACAGACAGTTCCTGATTAACCCCTATAATTAAGATGATCGGAGAGTCATATGACTGAAGCAGGGCCTGGTCAAGCAGGGGATATACAGAGAGCAAGAAAAGAGCCATCTTGAATAGTCTGATCATACAGGGATCTTTTGGCCTCAAACCAGTGTTGCCCCAAGAGACCCAACTACGGAGCCCGTGTGTCATGACTACTGAAGCCTGCACGCTCTGGGGGCCATGAGCCACAACTTCTGAGCCCACGTGCTGCAGCTACTGAAGCCCGTGCGCCTGGAGCCTGTGCTCTGCAACGCAAAGCCACCGCAGTAAGAAGCCCGCGCACCACAGTGAAGAGTGACCCCACTCACTGCAGCTAGAGAAAGCCCGCATGCAGCGACGAAGACCCAGAGCAACCAAAAATAAGTAATTTCTTTTTTAAGTGTTGCTTCTTGTGCCAAATATCTTCTCCCAGAGAGGGTTTCCCAGTTAAATTTGAATTTCAAATAAACAACAATTTTTTAGCGTGAGTATATCCCTTGCAGTATTTAGGACATGCACCTACTAAAAAAAAGCATTTATCTGAAATTTGAATCTAACTGGGCATCCTGTACTTCTTCATGAATTTGGCAGCCCCACTCCCAGACTCCAACGTGGATCAAACTCATCAATCCACAGTCACCTGGCTGACGTGACAACTTTTGTGAAAGTGATGAAGTCAGGGGAGGAAGAACAGCGTGACGCTAAGTGGGGAGCTTCTGACCACAGGCACCTGAGGAAGAGGCATCGAGAAAGGTGTGTTGAGTGGGAACAGAGAGAGGGAAAGAAGGCTTTGTAGTCAGAGCCAGAATCCCGTTGAGACTCTGCCCCTGTTCACCCGGAGATGCATAAAGCTGCAATAATAATTTGATGACCTCATAGAATCTACACAATGATCAAGTGAAATAACGAATGTACTTTTAGTATTAAGGCCTGGGCCGTAGCACTAAAAGTAGGGGAACATAGCAAACTCCCCAAAGTAGCTTCAGTTATTATTATTTTTGAGGGAGTGAGAAGGGGCATTTATCAAATGTATTGCCTATATCCAGCACCAAAATGAGAATTATACATATATTATCTCATGCGAACCTCATAACAATCACCCAGAGTAATTACGGATATTAACCGCCATATACTAAGGTTCAGAAAATCTGACACCTGCCCAAGGCCCACAGATGTTAAGCAGTGGAGACAAGACTTGAAGCCAGGTCTACTTATGCTTAAAGTCACTCTTTCTCCACTGTACCAACTGCCTGGAAGCATCCTTTGGGGGGTCTCTGTGTATGGATCACCTGTTCAGGGATGACACTCACCAGGATTCAAGCCATTCCTTCCCAGAACAGCCTTCTGACCCCTGACCAAGGGAGGGTGCGTAGGAGCAGAAAGAACCACTACAACATTGTAAAGCAATTAGCCTCCAATTAAAATTAATTAATTTTTAAAAAAAAAGAAAAGAAAAAAGTCCAGTCATGGAGCATGGAGATAAAGCACAGGGGGGTTCAACCCCATGGGACAGTCCCCCTTTCTTAGTCCTCGAAGTGACCAGCCCGTGTGAGCAAGGCTGCTCTTTCAGGGCTTACACCCAGTCCAGGCACCTTGAGCCCCCTCTTCCGCTCCATCCCCCTCGGCCCAGAGCCAGGGGTGGGCTGTGGAAAGACACAAGGGTGGACAAGTCTGAATGGAGCCCCCCCACCTCCAATGGTCACACCCCCCAGCCCCAATTCAGTTAAAGATTGCAGGAAGTGGTTTGTCCGTTTAGAAGTCCTCTCCAGCTCGGGGGCCTTTCTGAGAAATGAACTTGCAGTTCTCTAAAGATAGATTGCGCAAAACAGGAGGGGGCAGCCCCCAAGGACCCTCCAACAGCAACCCTCCCAGGACGTCCAGAGACTCTTCAAGCACCTCGTGTTCCCTGCCCGCCCCCCGCCCCCACCGCCACCAGCAGCTGCTGGCCTGGGATGGACTAGTCAACGCCCCGCTCTGTGGTGTGCGCTCTTGTGCAAGGCTCAGGTTTCGTGTCTCCAGTGAACAAACTCTGTTCTGAAGAGCTGAAGGAGGGGGTCAGGGGACGGGAACATAAAAACCAGGGGGAGGGGAGTTGAAGCTGGTGGGGGCGGGGTTTTCAGCTGTTCCTGTCATTTCTTTTCCATGGGCTCTTAACTGTAATTTCAAACTGCATCTGGGTTTTCTGAAACTATGTGATGTGACGTGAGGTTCACAGAGAGTTTAGGCCTCTCTCCAGACTACTGTTCTTTCATGCCTAGGAGAACAGGTGGCGGGATCTTGGAGACAGGAGTGATGGGAAGGAACCGGGGGGTGGTCCCTTGATGGAGGTGCAAGTAAGCAAGCCAACCAGCAACTGGCTCGGGCATCGGTGGAGAGTGAGGACCCAGAGCCAACGCCACTCAGAAACTGACATTTCCCAGCAATCTGTTAGGGCTGGCCTTCGGTGGAACAAATCCGCTTTCTACTTTGGACGATGAGTTTTTAAGCAAATGTTTTTGGAGAAAGGATGGAACACAAGCAAAAAAGGCTAACATAGGCTTGAGGCTTCCATATGCCATCGACTCCTATCTCCAATTACCACTCTGACCAGAATGACTCCTCCACTTATGCAGCCCTCAATGTTTATTTCAGTTTGTTTGTGAAGCGTCTTTCGAGTAGTGGCAATGCAGAGGCAATTCAGACAAGATGAACTTATGGTCTAGTGAAAGAGAAAAAAAAACATATACAGACAAAGAGAAGACTGCAGTTCCATGTAATAGCATGAGTACTGCAAAGCATGGGTTTCCAGAAGAGTGAGTGAGGGTGGAGAACATCTGGGAAGCCTTCCTGGAGGAGACAGCAGTTGGGCTAGGTTTTGAATTCACCGGGCAGACAAATTATGTAAAACCAATTCTGACAGGAACAAATAGCACATGCAAAGGCGCAGAGACATAAAACTGCCTGGAGTGATGGATGAGGGTCTGCAGTTGTGCAGGAGGAAAGGACGTTGGGCACAAGGAACCAAGATACCCAGAGCATTTGGCCCTGGGACACGGTAGGCCAGGGTCTTCTCTGAACTCCACCCAATGCACAGTGGGCTTTGAGCCAACTGGGAACCTATAAAAGCAGGCACAGTGGGGCTGGAAATCCAAGTCAGAATCCCCCCACCTAGACAGGAGGTCATCACTTCACCCCACTGTTTCCCGATTCCCCAGGAGAGACTTGCTGCGAGAGATTTCCACCATGGGCCCGTCCCAAAGCCTGATGCCACATTACTACCTGGAGCCTCAGGACAAGTTGCAAAACCAAGGTGCCTCGTTTCCCTGGGGTGTCTGCTCACCTCCCCAGGCACAGCCTTATCAGTGGTATCTTCTGTGTTCTCTGCCCCCCAGTTTGCAGTGCCAGAGTCTCTGTTGCCCCATCCAGCACTCGGTTCTCCTTCACACATTCCCCATGCCTTATTTTTTTCCCTTTCCATTCTTCCTTTTCCACCTCTTTAATTTAAATCTGATTCAGAAGTATTTTGGTAAGCTGCCAGCCCTCCTCCTAACGCATCAGGAGGGTCACCCACCATCCCATTCCCACACATTCCCACAACCTGGCAAAACCCCAAACCCAAATTCAGTCGCTTTCTTGATTGACTTAAGTGGATCTCCTATTGGGGTGACTGAGCAGAGCAGAGAAAATCACTAAGCTCTGTAGCAACACCACATCTCCACCATTGTACTTCAGACATGTTTCGTCAACACCTGAATCTTTCTGAGAATTGAGATCACCAGTCAACTTCTTTTCTTCCCAGTTCAGCAGGCTCTGCCGCTGACTTTCCTTTCAATATTTCTATCTGATTCTCAAATTCCCTGGTAGTGCAGTGGTAAATAATCACCTGCCAAGGCAGGAGACACAGGAAATGTGGGTTCCATCCTGGGTTGGGAAGATCCGCTGGAGAAGGAAATGGCAACCCACTCCCGTATTCTTGCCTGGAGAATCCCATGGTCAGAGGAGATTGGCAAGCTACAGTCCATGGGGTCACAAAGAGTCAGACACAACCACAGATGCGTCCAATCCTCACCATCCTAGCACATAACCTGGCTTCCTAACCCAACAAAGAATTGAAGGCACTGGGTATCCATGACAGAAACCCATGACTGCCCTTTCCCAAAAGTAATTATTTGTATTCTTATATCTTCTCCTTGGCTTCTCTGATAGCTCAATTGGTAAAGAGTCCGCCTGAAATGCAGGAGTCCCCAGTTTGATTCCTTGATGGGGAAGATCCCCTGGAGAAGGGATTGGGTACCCACTCCAGTATTCTTGCACTTCCCTTGTGGCTCAGCTGGTAAAGAATCCACCTGCAATGCAGGAGATACCAGTTCGATTCCTGGATTGGGAAGAACCCCTGGAGGAGGGAAAGGCTACCCACTCCAGTGTTCTGGCCTGGAGAATTCCATGGACTGTATAGTCCCTGGGGTCACAAAGAGTCGGACACAGCTGAGTGACTTTCACTTTCACTTCACTTTCATCTTCGCCTGCCTTCACCATCAAGTGTATTCATTTCCCACTGCTGCTGGGAAAACTACCACAAACACAGTGGTTTAAAATGACACGAATGTAGTCTCATGCAGTTTCAGAGGTCAGAAGACCAAAATGAGTTTTACAGGGCTAAAATCCAGATATCAGCAGAGCTATTTCCCTCTGGAGAATCCAAGAAAGCATCCCTTGACTCTTCTGGCTTCCAGTGGCCACCAGCCTTTGTTGGTTTATGACCACATCACCCAGTCTCTGCCTTGCTATTGTTTTAGTCGCTAAGTCATGTCCAACTCTTTTGCAACCCACCAGGCTCCCCTGTCCATGGGATTTCCCAGGCAAGAATACTGGAAGGGATTGCCATTTCCTTCTCCATGGGATCTTTCTGAGCCAGGGATCAAACCCACATCTCCTGCAGTGGCAGATGGATTCTTTTCCACTGAGCGACCTGGGAAGTCCCAGGCTCCACCTATGTGGATACAATTACCCTCACTTCTTCTATAGTTAAATCTCCCTCAGCCTCCTCCTTAAAAGGATACTTGTGTATATATTTAAGGTCCACCCTAAACGTCCAAGATAACCCCCACATTTTCAGATCCACTTAACCACATCTGCAAATTTCCTTTTGTCATAGAAGGTAACACCCACAGGGTCTGGACATGGGGACTAGACACTTGTGGGCCATTACTCAGCCTAGCACAGAATAGTGGGGGCTGCCTCTGCATGGCCACCCCTCAACCTGCCCTCCCTCTGCTGTTTCTCCCCTTCTCTCTGGCTCCTACCTTTCCTTTTGCAGGTCCTGCATTCTCTATGTGGAGAAGGCAATGGCACCCCACTCCAGTACTCTTGCTTGGAAAACCCCATGGACGGAGGAGCCTGGTAGGCTGCAGTGCATGGGGTCGAGAAGAGTCGGACACGACTGAGTAACTTCACTTTCACTTTTCACTTTCATGCATTGGAGAAGGCAAGGGCAACCCACTCCAGTGTTCTTGCCTGGAGAATCCCAGGGACGGGGGAGCCTGGTGGGCTGCCGTCTATGGGGTCACACAGAGTTGGACACAACTGAAACAACTTAGCAGCAGCAGCAGCAGCATTCTCTATGGGCTCTCCCCACGAGTCTAGAAAGAGAATCAAGTGCCTTCCATACTAAAATGTAAGCACTCTGGATCTAACACTTACAACTGCTACTCTGTTCCTACTCTACTTTTCTTCTAGAAAGTTCTAGAAGGAGTGTTATTTACCTGTGGGTCCTACTTCTCACCTCCCATTCACTAGCCAGGCTACTACCATCTCCCTCTCCCCTACCACTCCCCTGGAACTGTTCCTCGAAAGGTCTCCCGTGACCACAGTATTGCCAGAACAATGAACACGTTTCAGTCCTATTCTCACTGGACTCTCTGATGCATTCGACCATGGATTTCTCACAGCGCTTCAGAAATTCTCTTTCCCTTACATGATACTGATACAGGGCAGGACTCTGTGGGACTCCTGGGCACAAAAGGCTTTCTGTGTCCCCTACTTCTTAATTACAGGAAATAGGCTTCATTCAGCCTCCATGAGGTTCCCTAAGTTCCCATGAGCAGGTTCAAACAGTTGCTAATTAGGGAAGGGAGGGGATGCAGAGACAAAGGAGGAAGAGTCAAATATATATATATATAATAGTGCAGCCGTGGGGCAGGATCCAAGCTCCCCATCAAGGGATATGCATGCTGTGCTTATCACTCAGTTGTGTCAGCTCTTCACAACTCCATGGACTGTAGCCCACCAGGCTCCTCTGTCCATGGGGATTCTCCAGCAAGAATACTGGAGTGGGTAGTCTTTCCCTTCTCCAGGGGATCTTCCCAACCCAGGGATTGAACCCAGGTCTCTTACTTTTCAAGTGGATTCTTTACCATCTGAACCACCAGGGATACACATAACAAATTTTTTAGCTGTTTGCCCATACTGAAACCCCCACCAGGTGGAAGAAGTTAGCAATGATGTGCTGCCCACTAGCATGTAGGCCCCAGACAGGTTGGAACCAGAAGATTAATAATGTTGACTCCTGCTTAGCTCACCACCAACCAGTCAGAAGAATGGCCACCCTCTTTGAACCATTACTATAAAACTCCTCACTACCCTCTCCAGGTTGGGACACAGTTTTGAGGGCATTAGCCCTCAGTAGCCCTCTTTGCCTGGCAAAGCAATAAAGCTATTCTACTTCATCCGAAATTCTGTCTCCAAGATTTACTTCAGTGTCAGGGCACAGAAGCTGGACTCAGCTTCACTCCTCATTTCCATATTATTATTTATGGCCTTCTCCTCTTTCTACTTTTTGAATACCAGAATTAAATCCTTGGCATACTTTCCTCTCTCCATAGGCACTCTGCTTGGGTTACAGAATCCCCTCTAGTCATTTTAAGAACCATCTCTATGTTGATGTCTTCTAAGTCTGCATTTCCAGCACCAGCATCTCACTGATGTTCTATAGTCAGCTCTCCACTTGACACCTCCAGCTTGATACACCACAGGCCTGTCCAGGTCATTACACTTGTCCATCCTCCTACGTTTCTAATCTCAGACTAAGTCATAATCACCTACCAAGACCTCACTTACCTTCTCTCAGTTACCAAATCTTAATTATTTCACTACTCTATGTGTTTGTTCTCCTTTAATCTACTGACCTACTGACCTAGTTCAGGACATCCTACAAAAGCCCCAGAGCTGAGTGTAAACCACCCCTTCTCACCTCTGTTCACCACGGATCCAACCTCTGCACAGCCTTAAGAGGTTATTTGGCTACGCCAGGTCTGAGTTGCAGCATGTAGGATCTATTTCCCTAACCAGGGATTGAACCCCGGCCCCCTGCATTGGAAGCATGGAGTCTTAGCCACGGGACCACCGGGGAAGTCCCTCCATGTTTAACTTCTTGAGGAATCTTCAAACTTTTTCACAGTCGCTGAAAAAGTACCATTTTTTCACAGTACCGTTTTACATTCCCATCAACTGTGTGTGAAGACTCAGATTTCTTCACATTCTCACCAACATTCGTTTTCCTTGTTGTTGTTCCCGCTGTCATCATTGTCGGTGTTGCTGTTACAGGCCTCCTAGTGCATGTGAAGCGATCCTTCATTGTGGTTTTCATTTCCTTAACGACTGACAACATTGAACATCTCTTCATGTGCTTTTGGCCATTTGTATAGATTCTTTGATGTTTATTCAAGCCCTTCGCTTATCTTTTTTTAATATGAATGTATTCTTTTTCAAAAAAAAAGCTTTTTATTTTGTATTTGGGTATAGTCAATTAACAATATTGCAATTATTTCACATGAACACCTCACTTACTTTTTAATGGGTTCTTTATCTTGGTATTTTAGTAATGGGGGGCTTTTTGATCACACACTTAATCTATTTATTATCAGTTCAGTTCAGCCACTCAGTCATGTCCGACTCTTTGTGACCCTAAGGACTGCAGGGAGCCAGGCTTCCCTGTCCATCATCAACTTCCAGAATTTACTCAAACTCATATCCATTGGGTTGGTGATGCCATCCAACCATCTCATCCTCTATCGCCCCCTTCTCCTCCTGCCTTCAATCTTTCCCAGCATCAGGGGCTTTTCCAATGAGTCAGTTCTTTGCATCAGATGGCCAAAGTATTGGAGTTTCAGCTTCAGCATCAGTCCTTCCAGTGAATATTCAGGACTAATTTCCTTTAGGATGCACTGGTTGGATCTCCTTGCAGTCCAAGGGATTCTCAAGAGTCTTCTCCAACACCACAGTTCAAAACCATCAATTCTTCAGCACTCAGCTTTCTTTATAATCCAACTCTCACATCCATACATGACTATTGGAAAAACCATAGCTTTGACTAGATGGACCTTTGTAGGCAAAGTAATGTCTCTGCTTTTTAATATGCTGTCTAGGTTGGTCATAACTTTTCTTCCAAGGAGTAAGCATCTTTTCATTTCATGGATATTTATTATAGGTCTGTTCAGTTTGTCTATTTCTTCTGGAGTCAGTTTTGGTCCCTGTTTATAGAGCTCTGCAATCCCCCAATATATCTCCTAATTGCACAGTGAAGGGGGCTGCCAGAGCCTGGATTTCAGGAGCTTTATGAGAGCATCTTTACTTCTTCTTCACCCTTCATAGAGATTATGAAAGATCTTTGTTTTCTAAAAGAACAACAGCCACTTGGGAAATAGGTACCATGTTTTAAGACCAAGCACTTAGAGGGAACCTGGGCCCCTTCACTCGCATTCCTCTCAACCTCTAAACCTGCAACCACTTAAAGTCAATTACAGATAAATGAACCAACAGACAATTACAGGACCGTGGGATGAATGACATGCAGGATGGAGAATAGGGTGCTCTGGGGCAGAGGGAAAAGGTGCCGAAGCAGATGCTCAACTTTTTGTAAGTGGCTTCTCCTCTCTTGCCCAAGGTGACCCACCTGTCGAACACGAAAATATACTAACTTTTAGCCAGAAAAAAAAAAAAAAAGTACATCTTGTTCTGTTTCTAATCTTCTACTACCTTCCCAGGAGTGTGTGACATGATCAAAAATGGTGATACTGCAACTTGGAGATGAGATGACAGGAAAAAGTGCTGGAACCAAGAACCTGGGGAGATATGATATCTGGGTTAGATGATTGAGACAGAAGAGAAAGAAAGAGACTTGGAGAATGTAGCCAAGAGAAGAGATTTTATAGAGAAGAGCATGGACTCAGAGAAGAATTTTATCAGGTAATTTTGAATGATGTACAATGTAACCTAACCTTCCTTTCTCCATATCCCCAATGAAATAGTCAACTAAAAATTAAAAACTTGATAAGGATGGAGTTTATCTGGGGGTGGGACAGAGTGAAGAAGGGTGCTAATTCCTGCTTAAGTGGTGCAGACACACGAGTAGAAGCAAGGATGAGAAAAGAAATGGCACCAATAGACCTGATCACATCCAGGTAACGGACATGTGAAGGGAGGAGCCACTCTGGTTAGACCAGTCCTCAACAAGAGGTGTGCAGTGCAGCCTCAGCACGATGCTCCTCCCAAAGCTCAGGGCAAGAGACCAGGAAGGATGCCAAGAAAGGAGGAAGGACTTAGAAGAGCAGCCTGTGAACTTCCTAGAGAATGGATGAGTTTCATGTGTCTCTGTAACTTCTACACTTAACAAAGTATCTGGTTCATCTCCTGGGCTCAGAGAGCTTCTAGTGAGCAAATGAATGAATGAATGAAGAAATATAAAAACCAGTGGCCTACCTGTCCACTTGTTCTAGAGTGATTTCTTGGAAATGGATAGCAGCCCATATTTCTCAGAGCAGCAGTTGGTATGTCTCCCTTACCTCTCTGGTTTCAGAAAGCTTGCCCTTCCTAACCATCTAAAATTGGATTTTGCATTTGCTATACACATGGGTGGAAGAAGCACAAGCTGGAATCAAGATTGCCGGGAGAAATATCAGTAACCTCAGATATGGAGATGACACCACCCTTATAGCAGAAAGTGAAGAACTAAAGAGCCTCTTGAACGTGAAAGAGGAGAGTGAAAAAGTTGGCTTAAAGCTCAACATTCAGAAAACTAAGATCATGGCATCCAGTCCCATCACTTCATGGCAAATAGATGGGAAAACAGTGGCTGACTTTATTTTGGGGGGCTCCAAAATCATTTTAGTTGGTGACTGCAGCCATGAAATTAAAAGACATTTACTTCTTGGAAGGAAAGTTATAACCAACCTAGACAACATATTAAAAAGCTGAGACATTACTTTGTCAACAAAGATTCATCTAGTCAAGGCTATGGTTTTTCCAGTGGTCATGTATGGATGGATATGAGAGTTGAACTATAAAGAAAGCTGAGTGCAGAAGAATTGATGCTTTTGAACTGTGGTGTTGGAGAAGACTCTTGAGAGTCCCTTGGACTGCAAGGAGGTCCAACCAGGCCATCCTAAACCAGATCAGTCCTGGGTGTTCATTGGAAAGACTGATGTTGAAGCTGAAACTCCAACACTTTGGCCACCTGATGCGAAGGGCTGACTCATTTGAAAAGACCCTGATTCTGGGAAAGATTGAGGGCAGGAGGAGGAGGGGACAACAGAGGATGAGGCAGTTGGATGGCATCACTGACTCAATGGACATGAGTTTGGGTGGACTCTGGGAGTTGGTGATGGACAGGGAGGCCTGGTGTGCTGCAGTTCATGGGGTCACAAAGAGTCAGACACGACTGAACTGAACTGAATACACATGGGGAATAGGTGTACAGGCTTACTGACCAACTAACTTAAACGCCTAAAAGTCAGAAGAGTTTTATTGGGGACTTCCCTGGTAGTTCAGTGGTTAAGAATCTGCCTTGCAATACAGGGGATGGGGGTTCAGTCCCTGGTCCAGGAACTAATCCCACATGCAGCAGAGCAATTAAGCCTGTGCACCACAAACACGGAGCCTCCACTCTGGACAATCTGGAGCCCAAGTGCCACAACTAAAGAGTCCATGATCTATAAAAAAGGACCCTGCATGCTGTAACTGAGACCCAACACAGCCAAATAAATAATTTTTTAAAAAAAGAAAGGTTTTATTGTCCCACAGGCTCAGACAGGTAACTAAAAACCTGAATTCTACCATAGACAGCTTTCTTTCCTCTGGACTAGATAATGCCCCCACACAATTTCAAACCTGATTCCTGAAATGTACTGTGAACTCAACCATATCTGCCATTGGCCATGAGACCTGAGATAGGTCACTTCTCCTCACTATGTTCTGTTGTCTGAAGCAATGTCTTCCATCAGTTCTGGTAGTCCACGAACCTGAGATTTGACTGGGTTCTTCCTGTTGACAAAAGTACAGAATCCAATCTATGGTCTGAAGACTCCAGCTCCAAGTACAGAAGCCATCTTTGGACCCATAAAATCACTTTACTGCCATAATTTCATACACTGATATTCGGAAGAACAAGTTTCTGTTTGGAAAAGTCTGTTCATTGCCAACCATAAACTTTGAAAGCAGATAAAGAAGATAATCTACACGAACTAAAGGTTACTTTGAGTCAAGCACTCTGTGTAGTGTACCCATGATTTCATTTAATCCTTCCTCACAGTCCTGCAAGGTCAGCCTGATTGTTCCTGTTTTACAAATTGCAGAAACTGAGGCTGTCAGCAGGCAAAAATTGCATTCAAAGTCATACAGGTTACAAGTGAAAGTCAGGTTCAAGCCAAGTCCCCCGACACCAAGGTGACATTCTTGCTACTACAACAGGAATAAAATAAAACTAAGGCTTTACAGAATGTAATTAGCAATTAGATCAACAGCATCCTGTGGGGACCCAGTCAGTCAGTCGGTTCAGTTGCTCAGTCATGTCTGACCCCATGGACTGCAGCCCACCAGGCCTCCCCATCCATCACCAACTCCCAGAGCTTGCTCAAACTCATGTCCATCGAGACAGTGATGCCATCCAACCATCTCATCCTCTGTTGTCCCCTTCTCCTCCTGCCTTCAATCTTGCCCAGCATCAGGGTCTTTTCCAATGAGTCAGTTCTTCACATCAGGTGGCCATATTGGAGCTTCAGCTTCAGCATCAGTCCTTCCAATGAATATTTAGGACTGATTTCCTTTAGGATGGACTGGTTTGATTTCCTTGCAATCCAAAGACTTTTAAGAGTCTTCTCCAACACCACAGTTCAAAAGCATCAGTTCTTCAGTGATCAGCTTTCTTTATGGTCCCACTCTCAAATCCATACAGGACTACTGGAAAAACCATAGATTTGACTAGACAGACCTTTGTCAGCAAAGTAATACCTCTGCTTTTTAAATTGGTATCTAGTTTGGTCATAGCTTTTCTTCCAAGGAGCACGTGTCTTTTAATTTCATGGCTGCAGTCACTATCTGCAATGATCCTGGAGCCCAAGAAAATAAAGTCAGCCACTGTTTCCACTGTTTCCCCATCTATTTGTCATGAAGTGATGGGACTGGATGTCATGATCTTAGGTTTTTGAATGTTGAATTTCAAGCCAGCTTTTTCACCCTGGGGACCCAAGATGTATCCAATTGTTCTTTCAGCCTCACCCAGTTCTGCAAGATGACAATTATCTCCTTTCACTTGACCACAGAAATAGAAAAATAAACATTTCCTCACATCTGTATTAGGAGCTGATGATAAGTGGTTATGCAACTAATAACACATAGATTTTGCCTCCCATATCTCAACCTATCTCATAGTTTGGTTAGATTAAGAGATGATTCAGAAACATTTTTGAAAAGTATACATTAAAAAACTCCAGTGTTCCCATTAACAATCAAAAATCTGTTAATAACTTAAGAACAAATTAGGAAATTTCCTACTGGTCCAGTGGCTAACACTGTGCTCCCAGTGCAGAAGGGCCAGGGTTCAACTCCTGGTCAGCGAACTAGATCCCGCATGTCATAACTAAAAAGATTGCGCATGCTGCAATGCAAATTGAAGACCCCATGTGTTGCAACTAAGACCCAGCACCGCCAAGTAAATAAATATTAAAAATAAACACTTTTATTAAAAAAGAATAAATTAATACTTTGTGTTTTCCTGCTACATTCCAAGAGTTTCTAGATTAAATCTTCATTGCAGAAGTACTACCAGCAATTCTAAGCTCATTTGTCTTGAAACTTGATGACGATCAGGAAAAAAAAAAAAAAACCAGTAAAGGAAAATCTCGAAGAATCAAAACCCCTGACCTGGGTACATGATTCTGTGGTTTACAAAGTCCCATCAGGCCTCTTATCTCATTTGAGTCTCTCCCAACACTTTATGAGGTAAAATGGTCAGGAATTCATGATCCCTGATACACTTTCATTCAGTCCAATATATTAATTGAGAGCCTGTTGTATGCCAGGTTCTCTGTTAAAGACAATGACCTAAATACACATAATTCCTGCCCCATGGAGCTCCTGGTCTAGTCATCATACAGACATTACACAAACTGATACATGAATGAGAGCCTGGAAATTATGAAATTCACTCACTGGCAAAAGCTAGCAACAGCTAGTAAGTACTGAAGCCAAAGCTCAAATCCCCAGTCTTCTTTCATCAAGATTTCCGATTTTATTTATGGGGTCATTTAACCTATCAGAGTCTCGATCTTCTCATCTGTAAAATGGGATGATGATGGTACCTAGCTTATCTGGTCACCACCAGGGTGAAAAGAGATAACGTACAAATACAGTGTGCTGCGGCTGCTGCTAAGTCGCTTCAGTCGTGTCCAACCCTGTGCGACCCCATAGACGGCAGGCCACCAGGCTCCGCCATCCCTGGGATTCTCCAGGCAAGAGCACTGGAGTGGGTTGCCATTTCCTTCTCCAACCCATAAAAGTGAAAAGCAAAAGTGAAGTCGCTCAGTCGTGTCCGACTCTTAGCGACCCCAGGGACTGCAACCTACCAGGCTCCTCCCTCCATGGGATTTTCCAGGCAAGAGTACTGGAGAGGGGTGCCACTGCCTTCACCAAAATAGTGTGAGTGGGCACTTACTCTGGAGCACACAGGAAGTGCTCCCTTCTTCTGCCCCTACTTTCCTCCTTTCTTTCCAAGTTCATCTTTGATGAGAAGGCTTCTCTGCCTACCTTATCCCTCATCTACTGGGCTATCTACTCTGAACCATAATAGATTGTGCCCTCTATTTCACTCCTATAAGAGTCTTAAAATTAGTTATTTTATTGTTTTCTTCTCTTTCTAATTATAAAAGCAATACACACTCGTTGCAGAAAAATATGTAATAATACTGATAAGGCCAAAAAAAAAGGAAGACAAAAGTGAAGTAATTGCCTTAAACTCAGAGATAACCACTCTGGGTATATGTATTTTATGCATGTACTTCCAGATCTTTCTCTAAGCATATTTTCATTAAAAATTTTATAGCCATTTTATAATATGCTTTCTCCACTAAGTGCTATATCATAAACATCTTTCTATTCAAATAAATATGCTTTTGCATTATTTATATCAGTCCATTGCATAGATGGAATCTATTCTATTGCATGGATGCATTTTCTTAATCAGTCTCATATATTTGCATATTTATGTTGTTTACAACCAGTGTTGCGATGAATATCAATCCTCACAGCTATTTTTTTTGTTTGCTTTTTTGCACGTTCTGAATATTTCCTTAGTACCCACTCATCCCTTTTAACACAAAGCCTTGTTCTGATCATAAGTTCCATTAAATTGGCATGTATCTATGTCTTGAAAAGCTTAAAATCTTTCTCAAGGTCTGCAATCAGTCTTTAAAATTTGAAATTTCTCATTAAGCTTAGCCTGAAGAGCCTGTCTATCCCATAGTGTTTCTTTGAGGGTCCAGGACTGTGCTGTTCCCTATGGGAGCCATTAGCACGTGTGTGACTATCTAAATTTTCAAAAATTAAAGTTAGATTAAAAACATAGTCACTCGGCCACACTTGACACATTTCAAACACTCAAGAGCCACATGTAACGGGGCCTGCCATATTGGATGGTAGACAGAGAACATCTCAGAAATCCTTCATCACAGGAAGTTTACTGGATAGCCCTGGTCTCGTGGAATATGGTGATGAAAATTTGCTTTAAAACAAAACAAAACAAAAAAAAAGATTGAAGCAGTTACTTTTGTTCTCCCATCCAACTCTCCTCAAGGCAGCCCTCAAGAAAATCCAAGACATAGATCCAAACATCTGTTATCTCTCTTCTGTCATAAGTCTTTGGTTGGACTCCCCTGGCCTCAGGATAAAGCCTGTGGTGTTCCTAACAACTCTCTCATCTGCCCTCTCCCCCTTCTCCACCCCCCAAACTGAATGACTGGCATTTTCCAGAACATTCCATGCCCTCTCACACACCTGTGCTGAAGCCAATCATGACCTCTGCTTGGAAGAGCTTCCCTTTCTTGTATCTATGCTTCTATCTAGCTAAATTTCACTCGTCCTTTAGGACTTGGTTTAAGCTTAGGCTTCCCCTGCCAAGTCTTTTCAGGTAAAGAAGCTAGAAAAGGCCTCAGGCAGGAGTTTTAGCACTGTGGTCACAAAATCACACATTCTTGTAAAGTTGGTAAAAAGAAGATATTTTCTCTGAATCAGTTAGGAAACACTTCCCTCCTATTATTCTTTCTAGCATGTCAGTCACATTGCCGAGGCTGCCAACCTTTGCAGAATAGCTTTGGGTAGTGTCGCTTAATCTGCAAAACGGAAAGACATTTTGTATCAAGCAAGTCAGAAAGGAAAGACTCCTGATGCGAATACATGTAAAGGTGGCTTCTGTCATCTTTACACATTAAATTATGGGAAGTTCAGATAAAAAAATGGAATATGGAAGTACTACTCAGCCATAAAAAAGAACAAAACATGCCTTTTGTAGCAACATGGATGCAACTAGAGACTATAATACTAAGGGAAGTAAGTCAGAAAGAGAAATAGCATACGATATCACCTATACATGGAATCTAAAATATGACACAAATGAGTCTATCTACAAAACAGAAACACACTCACAGACATTGGGATCAGACCTGTGGTGGCCAAGGGCAGGGGGGAAATGAGAGGGATGGGCCAGCTGGGAAGAGGTGTTCTCCCCTGGGAAGAGGTGAATAATAATATTACAGGCTGGTTGTAATGATTAATAAGTGAATTTAGGCCAAGCATTAAACACAGAACCATCTGGCCCAGGTAACAGAGTTAGCTAATACTATAACAATTTCATAGGAGTGCCATTTAATAATCCGTAAACCAGAGAATTCAATTTCAGTATTAAAAAAATAACATGAGTATGAAAAAAGAAAATTGTTGCTTCCAAGAAAACTTTGTTGAATTCTTTATGAAAATTTGATAAAGTCATGATTTTTAAAAATTTTTGTTGAATTAATTATGGACTAACCAACCATAACATTTAGAGAAGGCAATGGCACCCCACTCCAATACTCTTGCCTGGAAAATCCCATGGACGGAGGAGCCTGGTAGGCTGCAGTCCATGGGGTCGCTAAGAGTCGGGCAGGACTGAGCGACTTTACTTTCACTTTTCATTTTCATGCATTGGAGAAGGAAATGGCAACCCACTCCAGTGTTCTTGCCTGGAGAATCCCAGGGACAGGGGAGCCTGGTGTGCTGCCGTCTCTGGGGTCGCACAGAGTCGGACACGACTGAAGCGAATTAGTAGCAGCAGCAGCAACCAACCATAGCATTAGGCAGGGAAAACACTGTAAAAAGTTTGAGGTCTGAAATAAAATTACTTTGAAAGTTTCTTTAAGCTCTTCATCTCTTTAAAAAAAAAAAAATAGAACTAGAAACTGGGGTGATGTTGGGTGTCTATTTTCTTTCTTTGCAAGAAAGATAAAAACCAATTCACAAATGGGTGATTGAATATACAGACATAAGTTTTAAGTAAAAACAAACAAAAAGTTTTAATTATATATGTATTTTTTAAAATAATTCCCTTCCTTTAAAATCTTTTTTGATTAACTGATCAAATATAGGTCCGGCTCAGGTTAAAGACAGGACTTCTAAAATAGATACTCAAACTATTTAATGACTAAATGAACAGCGATGCATAAGTGAATGATGAAATAAATGGCTAAATAAAGTGGCCATTTCTCTTAGTAATTGACCTGTTTTACATATACACTGCTAATCAGGGTAAAAACGCTTGTCCTTTTGTTACTAGCCTGATGGCTTGTTAGACCTTAGAAGCAAACAAATGTGGGACAGCTTCTTGGGGTTTTCTCTTTCAAGTTCCCTAAAGCTCTTCTTTTCTCTACCATCATTTCTCCATTTTTTTCACCTGCTTGGATGGATGAAAGAATCTTAGTGAAATAAAAAGCTCAATGAGGTGAAAACCCTCATAAACACTCCCATTAAGGAGTTTACTGAAGGGGCTTGCATCCTTGTCACTTAGATGGCCATATTTTATTCCTCCCAAGGAAACTGGACACTCTTAATCCAAAAAGAACGCAATGAGAATCAAAGAGAAAAAGGAGGGTCAGGTTGCAATCCTTTCATTTTCCAAAGAGGATTCATGGGGGAGGGATAGGAAGAAATTTATAACTAGCTATTCTAGAGCCTTCTGAGCACAGAAGTTAAATCATTCTAACTTCTGCCTGACTTGCTCGACCTCAACCTGATGAACAAAGCAAGATTTGGTGTGAAAGGGGAAATCTGGGAGAAATGGAAAATAAAAGAACAGAAGAATAAATAATGAATTTAGAGTATACCTTTACATGTAACATGTAGATAGACTGCACAAATGGATGCTTTCTCTGCTGGATGATGCAATGCAAAGAAGGAAAAGAATCTGGGGTGTGGAAGTGGACAGATTCAAATCCTGCCTAGGTCATTGAGTGACCCTGTCACCCTAAGGCAGGTTATTTAGCCTCTTTGAGACTTGGTTTCTTCATCTGCTAAATGAAGACAGTAACACCTATTGGCCAAAAAATGTGTGGATTATGTAAAAAAAAACACAAAATACTAAATATAAAATTATGTGGCACAGTGCCTATCTCAAAATAAGTCTGATTTATGGATTTAAAGTAAGGGGTTTTACAAACTTAGAGCTACCAAAGAGGGGAAGGGAGGGAGGGATAAATTAGGAGGTTGGGATTAACAGATATACACTGCTGCTGCTGCTACTGCTAAGTTGCTTCAGTTGTGTCCGACTCTGTGCGACCCCATAGACAGCAGCCCACTAGGCTCCTCTGTCCCTGGGATTCTCCAGGCAAGAATACTGGAGTGTGTTGCCATTTCCTTCTCCAATGCATGAAAGTGAAAAGTGAAAGTGAAGTCGCTCAGTCCTGCCCGACTCTTAGCGACCCCATGGACTGCAGCCTACCAGGCTCCTCCGTCCATGGGATTTTCCAGGCAAGAGTACTGAAGTGGGGTGCCATTGCCTTCTCCAAGATATACACTACTGTATATAAAATAGATAAACAACAAGGACCTCCTGTATAGCTCAGGGAACTCTACTCAAAACTCACAATAGGGACTTCCCTGGTGGTCCACGGGCTAAGTCAAGCGCTCCCAATGCAGGGGACCTGGGTTCTATCCCTGGTCAGGAAACTAGATTCCAAACACTGCGACTAAACAGATCCTTCACGAGGCACCTAAGAGATCTAAGATCCCACATGCCGCAACTAATATTTGGAGCAGCCAAATAAATAAAAATATTTTTAAAGGGGGGCGGGGCGGGGACTAGCTAGATAAAAGCAGGGGTGGAGACAAAAGGGCACCCACAGAGATGAATGGCTACAGTCTCAGGGGATAGAAGCCCGGATTAGAACAGAAACACCCACTGAAGCAACTGAGCCTCCGTTTTTGAGAAGCATAAACAGCAGCAAGAACCGCAGCGGTTCAGCCAAGCCAAGAAGGGAGCCAGATCTGAAACGGAGCACCCCCGCCGCCCCCCCCCAACCCCATCTTCTCCACCACCAGGACAAAGGGCCAGTTTGAATGTGTGCCTCGCTATTTTAAGAAGCAAAGATTTTCATTTGGCAAGCGCTCTTCACACAACACAAACCCCTCTTTCCTCTGACATAAATTCTTCCTTTAAGGAGAGAAAGAAGAAAGCCTCCATCGTCGGAGTCCGTGGGTCCCAACAATGGGCCGAGTGCGGCTGCCAGCGCTCCTGAAGGGGGCCTGTGTGCCCGGGCGGCTGCCCTCCTTATCTTTTATCTCCTGCCCACGCCAGAGCTCCTGTTTGTCCAGGGTGTTTTGCCGACTTCTCTCCTTCGGCGGCTCGGACAGAATTTGCCGGCTGCCGGCTGATGGGAAACAACCATCTTCTTGTGCCTCGGCCGTCCTGTCTTCTCTCCAGGCCACGGGGGAGAAAACGTGTCTTTGTGGCCTCCCTTCAATAGCTTTCTGCATCCAAACGCCTCGTGGGCTCTGGCAGGAGCAGCCCGCAAGGCTCTGAATAGACGGTGTTGTGTGCTCCTCTTTGCAAAGCTGGCCTCTGATCCAGAAGGGCCTCCGCCGCCCAGGCCTGGTAGTCCCGGGCAGATGCCACAGCCCATGGAGAATCATCATTGCTCGTCTGTGTAGGATGCATTCAAGCCCGTCTACAAAACGCTTTCAGAGCTGCTGGCTCGTGGGATGGACATTCACCGTGGATCTGCTCTGCGCCTAGCACAGCCCTCGCCATCTACTCTCTCCTGAAGCCTGTGATTAGGCTCCACTACGGGTACCATTCTAGGCTCATCACTTCATAGTTGAGGAAACCAAGTCTCAAAAAGGGTAAGGTGACTAAACAGTTACAAAGATCCAGCCAGGGGTACCAATTGCTTCAGGGATGCTTCAGATCAGATCAGTCGCTCAGTCGTGTCTGACTCTTTGCGACCCCATGAATCGCAGCACGCCAGGCCTCCCTGTCCATCACCAACTCCCAGAGTTCACTGAGACTCACGTCCATCGAGTCAGTGATGCCATCCAGCCATCCCATCCTCTGTCTTCCCCTTCTCCTCCTGCCCCCAATCCCTCCCAGCATCAGAGTCTTTTCCAGTGAGTCAACTCTTTACATGAGGTGGCCAAAGTACTGGAGTTTCAGCTTTAGCATCATTCCTTCCAAAGAAATCCCCAGGGCTGATCTCCTTTGGGCCCCCTAAAAAGCATCTTATTCTCTGCTAAGCAATGAAGAGGGGATATAACACCCACCAGCCTAGTTGCTGGGTACCCTTTCTGCCCATGTATAAGCCAAAAAGGGGAAGTAACTGATTTTCCTTCCCTTCACTCCATATTCCTCCCTCCCACTCTACAAAGCCCCCTTGAAATAAAGAACGGAGCCTCTCACCAGGCTGACAGGTCAAAGTAGCCTTCTTAACTCTTATATTCTGAACCTACGCATCTCTGATATGTCTGGTTTGACCTTTGCTGTGCAAGGTAAGGTGGCCTGGGGTGTTCCTTCGGCTTGAGTAGCAAAGCTCAAAAGATTCAACTCTGGGGCTCACCTGGTGGCTCAGAGGTAAAGAATCTGCCTGCCCATGAAGGAGACACGGGTTCAATCCCTATTCCAGGAAGATCCAACGTGCTACAGAGAGACTAAGCCCAAGAGCCACAACTCCTGAGCCCATGAGCAGCAACTATGAAGCCCGGGTGCCCTAGAGCCTGATGCTCCGCAAGAGAAGCCGCACAATGAGAAGCCTGCATACCACAAATAGAGAGGAGCCCTTGCTTGCCGCAACTAGAGAAAAGCCCATGCAGCAACGAAAACCCAGTACAGCCACGAGAAAATGAATAACTAAGTTAAATTACTTTCTAAAAAAAGACTCAACTCTGGAACTGTGAGCTAAGTGACCTTCAGCAAGTCACTTCTCTGGATCTCATTTTTCCCTCTGGTAAAATGGGAGTGCTGATGCTACCTCCACAGGGTGTTGTAAGGGTTAAATAAAAGGAGAAAATGAATGTGGGAGGGCGAAACAATAATACCAGTTATTCTGTGGCCGTGGCAGCTGTATAAATACCGGTACTAGGGTAGCAGCAGTGGTAGGAACAAGAACCTTACTACAGCCCTGGAGGCCTGAATACCAACTTCAGCCTTCCACTTTGCTCAGTCATACAAGCAACGTTTCATGTGCGCTCACCAGGAACAGTACCTTATTCCATAAAGTCTCAGAGCTTCCTCGTCTGTAAAAGGACTGGTGGTGGCCAACTGGGAGACAAAGGGATGGGCGAGTTGGTGTCTCTACCAGTTAGTATGGAATTTGCAATCTGCTGACCAGTGGGACAGACTGATGTCATAGATGGGTTTTATTTGGCACCTAGTTTTTTTTTCAAGTGAGACTGAATTTTAAAATTGGAAATTTTGACCACATTGAGCCTCTATTTGTACAAAGGAGCACTCAGGTAGAACTGATAAAGCCTCCTTGTTCCTTACACAGAGCAAGCAGGTGCCAGTCCATCACAGTCCCCACCACTCCCTATTGCCTTATCAAAACTCAGTGTCATTTCCACTTGCTTTTGCAATTACATTATTGTTGTCCTTGTAGTAAATATCTGGTCCACATGTATCAGAGTAACACTAGCTGCTGTAATTAACAAAATTCCAAATATCCATGGCTTAATGCAATAAGTTTATTTCATGTTCTTGTAATGGTCTGTGATGGTGGCTTTCCTCTAGATGGTAATTTAAGGACCCAAGTTCCTTCCATCTTGTAACTGTGCCGCTCCCTCAAGTTTTGCTATCTGGCCTTCAGTCAAAAAATGGAGAGAGAGTAGAAAAACCCTATCTGCTTTTTACAAGCCCAGGCACAAAATGGGGACATATATAATTTCCCCACATACTTCATTGGTCAGAACTAGTCACATCCCCACCACCACCCCAGATGCTAGATGGATGGGGACATATAACTTCCAACTGGAAAACCATCTCTGACATAACTCGAATACAGAAGAGGGAGAACTTTCTTTTTGTGGCCATAAATCTCTGCCACATTTTAGCTCTAGGAAAGGGAGGGGTAAATAAAACACGGACTAAACGCTATAGGATTTTTCTTACATTCACTTCTGCAAGCCCAGAAACAGATCAGATTCTAATCCCATTGTTTGGGTCTGAGCCTGAAATTCTGCATGTATAACAAGTTCCCAGGTGATGTCATGATGTTGATCTGTGGACCAAAATACATGCTCGATACATGTCTGCTAGAAGAATGCATGAAATTTCACTAAGAACCTCAGCTGTATATATCGTAGACAAGCTTGGTCACTCGGTTTTGTCCTGATCTTTGTGACTCTATGGACTGTAGCCCACCAGGTTCCTTTGTTCTTGGGATTTCCCAGGCTAGAAGTGGAAAGCCATCTTCCACTCTCTGGAGCGGGTAGCCATCTCCTCCTCCAAGGAATCTTCCCAACCCAAGGATTGAACCTGCATCGCCTGTGTTTCTTTCACTGGCACGTGGATTCTTTACAACTGAGCCACCTAGGAAGTCCTGCTATATATTCCAGGATATGTGGTGAATGAAATGAACACACTCTTAGTATTTCTTATGTATCCACCATGGTGAAACCTGAACCACAGTGTGGCAAGAACACTCTGGCCTCAAGGGGCTTTATATCTAGTTGGGGTGATGAGATGTAGGTCAAAGGAAAACGAGGGGAGAACAATCAAGGGTCAACTTGGCATGCTGCCCATTCAGGGACTCTGGGGAAGGGAAAATGGGAGGGAATTAATTGCTCTTTTACATGCAGAATCAGCTATATGTTTGCAATGGTACCAACCAAAAACCTCTTGTGCTACAGGCTGTATTTAATCCTAACCCCTAGTATCTTAGAGTGTAACTGTATTTAGATGTGGGATCTTTAAAAAGGTGAAGTGAAAGCGTTAGTCACTCAGTCATGTCTGACTCTTTGTGATCCCATGGACTGTAGTCTGCCTGACTCCTCTGTCCATGGGATTCTTCAGGCAAGAATACTGAAGTGGGTTGCCATTCCCTTCTCCAGGGGATCTTCCTGACTCAGGGGTTAAACCCAGGTCTCCTCTATTACAGGCAGATTCTTTACCTTCTGAGCCACCAGGGAAGCCAGGGAATTTTACCATCTGAGCCACTAAGGAAGCTTTTCATTAAAAAGGTAATCAAGCTGAAACAAGGCAATTAGGGTAGCCCATAATCCATTATGACTGGGGTCCTTATAAGAGTTTAGGGAGACTTTCCTGATGGTTCAGTGTCCAAGACGCCACACTCCCAATGCAGGAAGTCTGGGTTCAATCCCTGGTCATGGAACTAGATCCCACGTGCCACAACTAAAGATCCCACTTGCCGCAACTAAGACCCAGCACAGCCAAATAATAAACAAAAATATTTTTTTTAAATAAAAGAGTTTAGGCCACAGACATACACAGAAGTGAAACCATGGGAGGACAGGTGGGGAACACGACCATCTTTAAGCCAAGGAGAGGAGCCTCAGAAGAAACCAATGCTGCTGAATCTTGATCTTGAAAATCTATCTCCAGAACTGTGGAGAAGCCATTTTTTTGTTTTCTTAGCCACACAGCCTATGGTACCTTGTTACAGCAGCCCTGACAAAGTAATACACAGTGTCTACTTAACTTCTCTGCTACTCAGGGTCCTTGACTCTCAATGCAGGAAAAGGAGGTGGGAGGTAGATGCTTGTGGAACATCTCTGGTGTGATGTGTTAGGCAACTCCTCTTATCTTGTACCATCTTCATCACAACCATGTAAGATAAACAGCTAAATTTCCCCCTTTTTGTAGACAGAGGAAAGTGAGGTTCTTCATCAGAGAGATGAAGAACTTTTCCTCTTTTGCAGAGAGAAGTCAAGGAAGCCAGGTTTACAACCATCTCCATTTACTATAGACACTAAGCTCCCTAGGCTACACAATGTTGCTTCTCTCAATGTCAGCCCATGGACCTGCTGAGAACAATCAAACTGTAGACTGTGCGTCAGAGCCCTGGAAAGTATTTTTAATCACTGTCCATCTGAGAAGCATTAGAATTACTAAAACAAACCTGATGCCATTTCTAAACAAAGCGAATGGAAGAAAATACTGGGGCTCCGGCCTCAGTACCCACACTTCTATCCTTTTAACACTAAACAGCCTACGACGATAGCAAATTCTACTCATGTTCCTACTCCTTCCACTCAAGTTGGCTCTGTGAGTTGTTGGTTTTACCAAAATTGAGTGAAAGTGTTCAATACAATATTGGATTCATTGGGGAGAAAAAAAGGAACAGAAAAACCCCGGTGCTTCAATGCCAGGAGCTTACAAAGACATATAAACCATGAGGAATTCCAAGGACTTACTCAGAAGCCGCTCTGCAAATGCACTTCTTGAACAAAGGGCCAGTGTTCCTTTCAGGGAAGAGGGCAGGACTGGTTTCCGGCATTTTTTCTTTAAGTCATTAGGACCATGCCAACAAGCAAACATATACTTCTCCTGGGAGAAAGAATCTCATTCAACACGGCTTACAAGAGTCTGATTATTGGGGAGGGGGTGCTTCATGGCACGTGCCTCACCAGCCGGCCCTCGAATGTACAGATCTGCTTAAAGGGCTTTATTGATGGAGGCCGCAGACAGATCAGGGCTTGTGGAGAAAACTGACATCCCAGGAATACTGGCGGGTCAACTCCATCCTGACAAACACACAGTTCCGCCAGGAAGCACTGAGCAGTCTGCCTCATTCCTCAGGAAATGTGCTTCCTAAACATGTAAAAATATAGAAGTAATAAACTCAAGTCTGACAGGTGTGCCATTTCCTTCACAATGACAGTTCAAGGGTTTGGGGGCATCTGGGATGATACAAAATGGAACGACAGAAAGTGAAATGATGATTGAATTCTTAGCCAAATGCAAATTTCAGTTTTCAATGGACTGAAAGTATTATGTGGTAGCTCTGAGAACACACCAGCATTGGATTAAGACAGACCATAGTTCAAGCCCCAGCTCTCCTGCCTACTCCTGGGTTGGCCAAAAGGTTCATTTGGGTTTTCTGTAACAGCTTATGGAAAAACCCAGATGAACTTCTTGGCCAAACCAATAGTTATACGACCTTTGGTTATACCTTAACTTCTCTAAGCTTTAGTATCTTTATGTCTAAAGGATGATGAGATCCTCTTAGCATCTATGGAAAGATGAAATAAGATTACATAGCATGTTCAGACGGCTCCTATTAGATTACATAGCACGTTCAGACGGCTCCTAGCATAAGGAGCCGTCTCCTTATAACTCCTTTATAAACTCTTAAAATCAGTGGCCAATTCTTTCTTTCCTCCAAGGAACTGGTTTCAAACACACAGCATGTTTAAAGTATACCCGAGACTACAGATGCAGAAAACAAACGGATGGTGACCAGGCCCTAAAGGGAGGGATAAGGCGGGAGACAGACTGACATATACTCACTACTGTGTATGAAACAGATACTGAATCCGGGCCTGTTGTAGAGTAGAGGGGACTCTATTTACTCAATGCTCTGTAATGGCCTATGTGGGAGAAGAATCTAAAACACGGTGGCTATGTATAACTGATTTGCTTTGCTGTATAGCAGAAACTGACACAACACTGTCAATCAACTATACTCCAATAAAAAAAGGTTTTTTTAAGGAAAAAAAATAATAAAGTACACCTAAGATTAAAGCAATACTAGTAGTGCTAGTTAGTGAAGGAGTAGGTTGTTCTACGCAGTTAGTACGGGTAGGTTTTCTACTCATTCACACGTTCGGGTCTATGTTCATCCAGCCAAGCAACATTCATTGAGCACCCACCCTGGGCTGTACCAACCTGCTGGAATGAGGAGGCCACAGGGATGAATAAGGCAGTCTCTGGGAGCTCAGACTCTTCAGGAGGTGTCAGACGTGTAAGAACACACCATACAACAGGCAGAAGAAAGCAGAGTTGTCGTGGAAGAGCAAGTACTATGCAAAGAGAAATCTGACAAATTCTACCTGCAGGCCAGACACACACATGCATGCATGTGTGCACACGCACGCACACACACACACACACACAAAACATATCACTGTAGACCGGAAGCTTTATGAAGATAAGGGCTTTGCTTTCTGGTTGGTGTGCTGATACTGAGAACATTTCCTAACACTCAAGCAGGTACTCTTAAAAAAAAAAAAAAGGTTGTGGAATAAGTGAATTGATAACTTGATAACTATCTTAATCCATTTTGAGTAGAAGGCTCTAGATGTGGAAAATTGCAGTTATCTTCTTATCTAGAATAGAGGATGCAAGAGTAGGTATGGGGAATTATTATTTTTTAATTAATTTTATTGCAATACAGTTGCTCTATAATATTGTGTTTATTTCTGCTGTACAGCAAAATGAATTGGCCACACATATACCCTCTCCCTTTTGGACTTGCTTCCCATTCAGGTCACTACAGCACATGAAGTAGAGTTCCCTGGGCCACACAGTTCATTAGGAATAGAGTGTTTTGGTGGGAACCTCCAGATGCAGGGTTCATCAGGTATCTCCATCAGGGAGCGGTGGTACTTAAGACATAGGCCTGGGCTGGAGGTACAGATCTGGGGTCACTTAAAGATGGGGATTGAAGCCAAGAGAGGCAATCACCCAGAAAGGAAAGGAAAGGAAAGGAAATACTGAGAGCCAGTACAGGAGTCACAAGACCACAGTTTCTAGGAGGAGTCTGAGAAGACCTCTCAGGAGAGAGAGCTCCATCATTGGTGAGTCGAGAGTACAAACGAGGAGCAAAATGTTCATCAACCACTTGTCAGGAAACACCCGTGGGAAAGGCAGCCTGGGGTGGAGGCACGGGCGGGGGATCAGGGAGAGCGTATGCCCCCTGGCTCCCCAGCCCTGGTGGAAAATGTTATCTTCATGTGACCACACACTCCCACGGACCCTTCTCCCACCCCAGCCCTTCCTCAGCTATTTGTGTTGAGGCTGTGGTTTTCCTTTCTGACCCTTCTTATTGAAACTCTGGAAGAAAAAGGGGAAGAAAGCCAAGATGTCACAGAGGGGCTGGGGTTGGGAGGGGGGTGGTCTTCACCCTAGGGGGGTCTCTGGGGAGGCAGCATGAGGCCATAGGAAGACCATAGATGCTTCAGCCTCTCGCCTCCTACTCACATCAGCAGTTCTGTATCTTTTCTGAGCCTCTGCTTCTGCATCAAACGGAAACACACCCACATTTCACACTGTTCTCTAGACAATGCAATAAAATTACAAATGAGCTTCCTTTCCTTTGGTCAAGTCTAATAACTGCTCCAGGTCTCCATTCTTTTAGAAGATAGAATTAAACTAAGTGCTACCTGTCTTGGTTGTACTGAGGATTCAGCTGAAAGCTGTTTTATAATATAGGTATCTCTATTTCCTTGCCTACTCCTCCTGTTGGAGGAGATAGTCATAAACTAAAGAGTTGGGATGCTAGAACTCACATGTACCTGAAAGATTTTTAAATAAACATACAAATAAGTGGCGGATAGGAGGATGGATGGAGGGGTCTGAGTTAATACTTACAGATACAGAATCTTACAAATTCAAGATGTTTCAGCCTCTGAATGTTCTCCTGAGAAACTAGGGGTCACAGAAATCATCTCCAGGGTCCAAGGACTATGAGAAAAAAGACTTTCTCCCTATTTTGTGTACCAGCAAATTAGCCATTCTTCATCAGGTTTTGTTTAGAAATGGTGGCGCAGCCTGAGAAAATTGGGTTCAACTTGCCATGGAGAATTTTGGTCATGGAGTTGTATAAACATAGCTCTTTATTAATCTAAATTACTGGCCTTCAGGGTGAGTTTATTTTATTTGCACACATGATCTTCAGTCCTGGGAACCCTGAAGGACAAGTGTGTTCCAGAGAGAACAAGCCTCTTGTGAACCACTTAGCAATGGGCGCTCAGGAGGTGCTACATAAACAAAATGTAACGAATTGTTGCCCCTGTCAAAAATGAACAATTCATAACGTGCCCTTGAACGAAACCAACTGGTCCTCTTGTCAAACACTCTGTGCTTTGATGTCCATTTCACTGGTTAGGAAAAAAAAAAAGAAAATAACAGTCCTTTTTAATAATTTTTTTCAGTGTAAAAAGGGAGAATAAGCTATCAGCTACCAGACACAAGCACCGTTCCTAGCGGAGAGAGAACTTTGGGTTTCTGAATTAGACTTCTTTAACTGAGAAAAACTTACATAATGTAGTTAAAGTATCCTTTACCAGTGTTGTAAAAACAAGCTAAATAAAACAACAACAATATTCTTAAGTGACCAATGGGTGCAGTGGAACCAACAACAGTAGTAATTACTCACATTTCTCTCTTAACAATGCACCAGGTACTGCGCGTTCAGACAGTACAGATGCAGTTATTACGCAACATAGTCTATGTCACAAACCTATAGGGTTCATGCTATTATTCCCATTTCACAGCAGAGAAAACTGAGGCAGAAAGAGATTAAGTGACTTCTCCAACATCACACAGATAATTATGTAGTGGGAACAATTTTCAAACTCCAGACTGAGGGATTGTTCTTGAATCACTATTCTATAAAGAATACTAGACTGCTGCTGCTGCTGCTGCTGCTAAGTCACTTCAGTCAGGTCTGACTCTATGCGACCCCATAGACAGCAACCCACCAGGCTCCCCGTCTCTAGGATTCTCCAGGCAAGAACACTGGAGTGGGTTGCCATTTCCTTCTCCAATGCATGAAAGGGAAAAATTAAAGTGAAGTCGCTCAGTCATGTCCGACTCTTCACGACCCCATGGACTGCAGCCCACCAGGCTCCTCTGTCCATGGGATTTTCCAGGCAAGAGTACTGGAGTGGGGTGCCATTGCCTTCTAGGAATGATGAAATATGCTTTTAGTCCAGATTCTGTCATTAGCTCCCCATCTGCTCTGAGACAATTCACAAAGAGTCCACAGTTTGCCTATCTGTAAAACAAAAAGTTTCCATGAGATGATTTCAGCATTAGTTGGGGTTCTCTGGTTGCTTGTCACTGAAATTCACTTTAGCTAATTTAAGTCAAAGTAAGAGGAGGAAGAAGAGGAGAAGAAGAAGGAAGAAGAAAAATGAGGATGAATTCATTCTAAGATGTTTAGGCAGCTCACAGAATGGACAAAAGGCTAGAGACTGGATAGCCAGACTTAGAAACAGAACTTACGTCAAGACAGGAATCAGCGTGGCATTTGGGGTCTCATTGAAAAGATAAGTAAACTGTCTAAATCAAGTGCCACCAAAAGCAACTGAGCCCTCAAAATGTCTCCATTCTTATGTCATTCCTTAAGATTTAAAGTGTCCATAGATAATACGTTGTTCTTGCTTGAGTCAGGTAACCACCCCTTGCCAGGGAGAGCAGGACAGCTGATTTACAACTCCACAATACTACACACCAGTGAGACTGGGTTTCAGAGAAAATCTTGATGAAAGGGGATGGACTGTTTTTAATCCACTATTCCATGGAAAGTCACTTGCAAGACAACTGCATAGATTAAATGAGAGGTATATAAAGTCGGAAAACTGGGCCCAGTTTTCAGTTACAGTGCCATAGGTATTGGGACACTCTGTTACAGGAAGGTTGAGGCAGCAGCGACTCTCCCTGCCTTTTTCCCAGTATTGTTGTCATTCTCAACATAGAAGTGGTAGGATTCTCTGAAGCCCCCAAAACTGGGTCAGGAGATTTATATCAGCAAGTCACTGGTAGTCCATCAAATCCACTTCAAGTTTAGTGGAGTGCTCATGTCTCTCAGAGATACTGACCACACTCATTTGAGTCCTTTGATGTGATTCCTCCTATGAGGGGTAGTAGAGAGAATGAACGAGAAGGTAAACCATGTGGATGATAAGAGACGATATGTGTCTACAGCAGATGAAAGGTACTAGGAGTGGAGAAGACAAAGCACATTCAATGGACGCTTTAAAGACTGATTTGACAGGACGCAAAGACCTGGCAAATGAAAGGGAAATAGTAAGGATGCTCTTGAGGTTTCTGGGATAGATGACTGAGTGGAGGGAAAAACACTTACTGCGGAAATACTGGAGCACTGATCATTTACATGAGAAGGTAATGGACACAGCATTTTTGGACACACTGAATATGAAGTCCTTGTGCACATTTCTAGGAGAGAGGTCTAGAAATCAGTTGCATACAAGAATCTAAAGCCCAGTGTGGAGTCTGAGAATGGTATTTGGCAATAATTCACGGCAGCATTAGTTGGAGGCATAGGTCTGCTTAATCAAGAAAGAATTCATAAGTTAAGAATGAGTGAAAGGGGGTGGAGGGGAACAGGAACTGATGGTAGGTCCATGAAGCAGAAAGGGAAGTGGGAAAGAAGCCTACAAGGAGATTGGAAAGGAAAAATCAAGGAGGGAGGAAGAAAACAAAGGGAGGTGACATCAATGTCCAAGACTAGGAGAGAGCCCATTAGCAATAAGATCTAAAACTCAGAACACAAGAATACAAGTTAAAAGTCAAGGCTGAAGATTGCTTTCACAAGGGTCCTTGTGGGAGGGCAGAGAACTACATAATCTACTATATAATCAGAGAGCTGATGGACCTAAAAAGAATAAGATTGACCACATGGCAAGAGGAGGCTGGAGGGTGAGTAAGGCCAGACCATGAGCCGTGAGAAGGAGTTTGGACTTTATACTTAAGGCAAAGGAAAGCCACTGGGAGTTTTCAGCAAGATGATGACATGATCAGAGTGAGTGTAGAACAAACTGCTGGGTAAAGATTCTTAGAAGGTCAAGAGTGGATACAGTGAAACCAGTTAGGAAACTCTTGCATAAATATTGGATGATTAAAGTGGGCAGCAGGCCAAGACATGCGCTCTAGAGTCAGACTGGATTTGACTCCTGGCTCTGTCACTTAGCAATTGTGGACAAAATGTGGAACTTTTTGTTGCCTCAGTTTCTATAACTGAGGATAGGTTCACAAATATTTCCTACTAAGATCAAATGCAACCATATATATCAAGCACTCAAAAGTGTGTCTAATACACCCAGTAAACACTCAAAACATCACCCACTATTGTAGCAATGCAGTGATCAGAACTGCATTGAAATAATAGTGATCAGAACTGTCGAAGAGAAACTGGAGAGATGTAGATGAATTTAGAAGAATCTTTGAGTGACAAGAGCAAAAGCTTTACTCTTTAGCAAAAGCTAAATTCATTGAATTTGCCTTACTTGTAGGAATGTAGAAAATGACGTTGAAATGTAACTTAAGTATGGTATTTTGTGTGGTTTTTTTAGAAATTGTTACAAATTCAGATTTTGTGTAATGAACATGGAAGTTGAAGTTCAGGAGAATAAACAAGCAATGTAAAGGTTCGCATTTCTCAGAATGAGTGTGAGAAGCAAATTGTAACCTCATCTGCAAACAGGCCCATTATGTGTGAAGCATTACCAATTGTTATGCCTGGTTTTTTGGAGAGATTTCCCACCACTGCTAAAGATACTAGTGATGAAACAGAAAAACTGGCAAAGGCAACAGCAAATTCTCATTCTTCTCTCGACACTGAGGTTTAATAATCTAATTTTATTAGGGAAACTTAAAAACTATATGTGAAGGCGGAAAGCACATAGCACACAGTCTCTAGCTCATAGACGCCACTGAATAAATACTGTTTTCTTTCATGACACTTGATGGCAATGATTACTTCTTTGTAATCTATGAACATTACACACTAGGAGGTTAAGACTAAAACACAGAGGGCTTCGTTAGCTATGTATGTTCAGAATGTGTCACTTTGCTTGAGAAGATAATAGCTCATCATTTGCTATGTCCATTTTCATGGCAACATACCTGATTACCATTAAAGAATTATAGTGGCAGCATATTCATTTTCACATTAAAAAAAAAACTACAGAGTTGGACTTCCTTGATGGTCCTGTGGTTGAGAATCCACAGGCTGATGCATGGAACGCAGGTTCGATCCCTGGTCCAGAGTCCACATGCCACACCACAGTTACCAAGCTGGCACTCGAGAGGCTGTGAACTGCAACAATTGAAGCCCACGTGCCCTAGAGCCTGTACTCCCCAACAAGAGAAGTCGCCGCAATGAGAAGCCCACGCACCGCAGTGGAGTAGCCCCCACTCGCCAAAACTAGAGAAGCCCATGCCTAGCAACAAGACCCAGTACAACCAAAAAATTATTTTTTAAAAAACTATGGAGTCATTTACTTAATAATGTAAAGTGAAAGTTGCTCAGTTGTGTCCAACTCTTTTCAGCCCCATGGACTGTAGCCTGACAGGCTCCTCTGTCCATGGAATTCTCCAGGCCAGGATACTGGAGTGGGTAGCCATTTCCTTCTCCAGGAGATCTTCCTAACCCAGGGATCAAACCTAGGTCTCCCACACTGCAGGCAGATTCTTTACCATCTGAACCAGCGGGGAAGCCTTTATTAGGTAAACGTCAACATTAAAAACATGCTGGTTGGGGGATGAATTGGGAGATTGGGATTGACATATACACATTACTATGAAAAAAATAGAGAACTGATAACATACTGTACAGCTCAGGGAACTCTGCTCAGTGTTCTATGGTGACTTGAATGGTAAGGAAATCCAAAAAAGAGAGGAGATATGTGTATATATATATATATATATATATATATATATATATATATATACATATGCCTGATTCACTTTGCTGTACAGTAGAGACTAGCACAGTTTTCATTCCAATCCAAGAGAAAGGCAATGCCAAAGAATGTTCAAACTACCACACAATTGTATTCATTCCACATGCTAGCAAAGGAAATCTCAAAATTCTCCAAGCTAGTCTTCAACAGTACATGAATCAAGAACTTCCAGATGTTCAAGCTGGAAGTTCAAGCTGGATTTTTAAAAGGCAGATGAACCAGAGAGCAAATTGCCGACATCTGTTGTATCTTAGAAAAAGAGAATTCCAGAAGAACATCTCCTTCTGCTTTGTTGACTATGCTAAAGCCTTTGACTGTGTGGATTACAACAATCTGTGGAAAATTCTTCAAGAGATGGGAATACCAGAATGTAGGTCAAGAAGCAACAATTAGAATCAGGCATGGAAAACAGACTGGTTACAAATCAGTAAAGGAGTACATCAAGGCTGTATATCGTCACTCTGCTTACTTAACTTATATGCAGAATGAGTGAAGTGAGTGAAGCCGCTCAGTCGTGTCCGACTCTTTGCGACCCCATGGACTATAGCCTACAAGGCTCCTCTGTCCATGGAATTTTCCAGGCAAGAGTACTGGAATGGGTTGCCATTTCCTTCTCCAGGTGATCTTCCTGACCCAGGGATCAAACCCGGGTCTCCTGCATTGCAGGCAGACACTTTACCATCTGAGCCACCAGAAAAGTCCACCTGGTGTATATGCAGAATACATCATGCAAAATGCAGGGCTGGATGAAGCATAAGCTGGAATCAAGATTTCCAGGAGAAATATCAATAACCTCAGATATGCAGATGAAACCACCCTTATGGCAGAAAGTGAAGAGGAACTAATGAGCCTCTTGATGAAAGTGAAAGAGAGAGTGAAAAAACTGGCTTAAAACTCAACATTCAAAAACCTAAGGTTATGGCTTCCAGTCCCATCATTTCATGGCAAATAGATGGGGACACTATGGAAACAGTGACAGACTTCATTTTCTTGGGCTCTAAAATCACTGCAGATGGTAACTGCAGCCATGAAACTAAAAGACACTTGTTCCTTAGAAGAAAAGCTATGACCAACCTAGACAGCATATTAAAAAGCAGAGACATTACTTTGGCAACAAAGGTTCATCTAGTCAGCTATGGTTTTTCCTGTAGCCATGTATGGATGTGAGAGTTGGACTGTAAACAAAGTTGAGTGCCAAAGAAGAGATGCATTTGAACTGTGGTGTTGGAGAAGACTCTTGAGAGACCCTTGGACTGCAAGGAGATCCAACCAGTCCATCCTAAAGGAAATCAGTCCATCCTAAAGGAAATCAGTCCTGAATATTCATTGGAAGGACTGATGCTGAAGCTCCAATAGTTTAGCCACCTGCTGCAAAGAATTGACTTGTTGGAAAAGACCCTGATGCTGGGAAAGATTGAAGGCTGGAGGAGAAGGGGATGACAGAGGATGAGATGGTTGGATGGCATCACTGATTCAATGCACATGGGTTTGAGTAAGCTCCAGGAGTTGGTGATGGACAGGGAAGCCAGGCATGCTGCAGTCCACTGGGTCGCAAAGAGACGGACATGACTGAGTGACTAAACTAATGTATGGATGTGAGAGTTGGGCCATAAAGAAGGCTGAGCACAGAAGAATTGATTCTTTTGAACTGTGGTGTTGGAGAAGGCTCTTGAGAATCCCTTGGACTGCAAGGAGATCAAAGCAACAAATCCTAAAGGAAATCAGTCCTGAATATTCATTGGAAGGACTGATGCTGAAGCTGAAGCTCCAATCCTTTGGCCACATGATTTGAAGAGCCAACTCATTAGAAAAGACCCTGATGCTGGGAAAGATTTAAGAAAGGAGGAGAAGGGGACAACAGAGGATGAGATAGTTGGATGGCATCACCAACTCAATGGACCTGAGTTTGAGCAAGCTCCTCAAAAAGTTGGTGAATGACAGGAAAACCTGGTGTGCTGCAGTCCTTGGGGTCACAAAGAGTGGGACACAACTGAGCAACTGAACAGCAGGAAACTAACACAACATTCTCAGACAACTATACTCCTACTAGTTTTTTTTAAAAAATCCTAAAAGTCCCCCTCAAAGCTTCCTCAGACCCATGACCCCCATGATTCTTTCTTATACAGAGAGTAGACTGTTTTGGTCAAAAGAAAGAAAGAAATAGGAACAGAGAAATGAAGAAAGGAAGTGAACTACTACCAAGCTGACTACACCCTAAGTGCTGTGCTAAGCACTCTCCATACATCTAATGAGAAACTCCCCCACTTTCTGTGCAGGAGGAATTGTGGTCCCATTTGACAGAAAAAGAATTTTCAGCTCAAGGAGGTTTAGAGTCCAGGTAGCAGTGCTAGTGAGTTAACAAATTGGGGATCCAAATGTAGGTGTCTGTGCCTCCCTTTCCCTTGCACTGGTGTTCCTACATGACTCTTAAGACCCGTAGAGCACAGAGAAAGCATATCTTTTGGAGAAAGCAGGCAAAGAGCTTACCTTTAAAATCCTAAATTTGGATTAAAGAAAAGTATAGGTGTCACTTTCCTAGCAATCATAGAATCAAAAACTCCTTGCTTAAGAAGGCTTTGCCACAGTGAAACTGATCAACTGTGTAGAAAGTATCAGGGTTCTTCTGGTCACCCGCCAGCTGTTTGCTATGGCAGCCCCAGGTGCAGATGCAACTAGCAGGTTCTTTAGTTTTCTACTAATGTTGTGGAGTCCTAGGAGCAGAGCGTAAGTTGACATTCATAAGTAAAAGAAACACAAATTTAAATAGTGTGAGGACTAGTGACAAGTTGAGGACATTTATACAAGGAAAGTAGGTAGGAAATAGAAATTGACTCACAAGACACCAAGAAAGCACAATGATTTGGAGTTTAGGTAAATCAGGTCAGTTTAGTCGCTCAGTAACGTCCAACTCTTTGCAACAGCTTCCCTGTCCATCACCAACTCCCGGAGCTTGCTCAAACTCATGTCCATTGAGTCGGTGATGCCATGCAACCATCTCATCCTCTGTCGTCCCCTTCTCCTCCTGCCCTCAATCTTTCCCAGCATCAGGGTCTTTTCTAATGAGTCAGTTCTTCACATCAGGTGGCCAATTTTTTTTTTCCAACTTAGGTAAATAGTTGTTTTTAAATACTTCCTTGTCGTTTTACAAAACTATATTTTATGGCTGCTAATTGTTTACATGCCTATCTCTCTTACTTCGTTTTGAACTCCTTGCATTTAGCATGGTACTTATCCTTTTATCTTAGTACCCTACACAGTAACTGGCATATGGAGGATATTTAATATGTTTTTGATGAGATGGATAGATAAATCAAAGAATAAAGAGATACTAGAATAAATGAATGAAGTGAGTGCATTTATGGATGCATTTACATTGATAATATTTCTCTGAATTATAAATGCTTATAAAAAAAAAAAACCTATGGTTTTTTCCAGTAGTCATGTATGGATGTGAGAGTTGGACTGTAAAGAAAGTTGAGCACTGAAGAATTGATGCTTTTGAACTGTAGTGTTGGAGAAGACCCTTGAGAGGCCCTTGGACTGTGAGGAGATCAAACGAGTCAATCCTAAAAGAAATCAGTCCTGAAAATTCATTGGAAGGACTGATGCTGAAGCTGAGGCCTCAGTACTTTGGCCACCTGATATGAAGAACTGACTCACTGGAAAAGACCCTGATGCTGGGAAAGACTGAAGGCAGGAGGAGAAGGGGACGACAGAGGATGAGGTGGTTGGATGGCATCACTGACTCGATGGACATGAGTTTGAGCAGACTCCAGGAATTGGTGCTACAGTCCATGGGATCTCAAAGAGTTGGACACGACTGAACGACTTAACTGAAGTACTTTAAAGTTAAGATAGTTATCAAAATTCTATCACCATTTCTGCTCTGTTAAAAAGATTAGGACCAGATTTCTTTGGCCAGTGGCCATGCAGATGGTGGTAGTGAATGGGTTTCATAGGGTCAGAAATTTGGGAAGGGAGCCCCTCAAATAGAAAGGAAGGCAGTATGTCAATCCATTATTTTAACAGATTGCTGGTATTCAAACAAGAAGACCAAGGATAAATCTCCTAATGGACATCAGTTGACTATCTCTTTGCTGTCCACTTTCCTAATGGTCAGACTTCCATCGGCTCTCTCAGGGCAGAGTTCATAACGTAGGCCATGTCAGTCAGCCCATTCCAGGCCATAGCCAGAAAGTTGACTCAAGGAAGTTCTGTAATCTTAGCCAATTCAGAATGAATCTCAAGACTTCTGCTGAGGGACTTCCCTGGTGGTCCAGTGGCTAAGACTCTGTGCTCCCAGTGCAAGGGGCCCAGGTTTAATTCCTGGTCAGGGAACTAGATTCCAATGCTGCAACTGCGTTCGAATGCCTCAACTAAAGATCCCGCATGCTGCAAGGAAGATTACAGATCACGTGTGCCACAACTAAGACCTGGCCCAGTCAAATAAATACATTTTAAAAAGACTTATGCTTAGAAATTTCAGGGAAAGTAGTTTTCACACCTGCTGGATGAGCCTAGAAGACAGGTTACTCTAGGAGCCATTGGTATGCATCTTAAGAAGCAGACTTAGTGTGAAACTATTAGAAACAAAGATGGAAGAAAAAAAATCAAGTCTTTGGTGATTGCATTATCTGAGGCTGCAGCTTTGTCTCTGAACTTATGAGTTGTTTGTTTTCTTGTTGTTTTAATCCTTGGACAGCAAGGAGAACAAACCAGTCAATTCTAAAGGAAATCAACCCTGGATATTCTTTAGAAGGACTGATGCTAAAGCTAAAGCTCCAATATTTTGGCTATCTGATGCAAAAAGCCAACTCACTGAAAAAGACCCTGATGCTGGGAAAGATTGAGGGCAGAAGGAGAAGGGGGAAACAGAGAATGAGATGGTTGGATGGCATCACCAACTCAATGGACATGAGTCTGAGCAAAGTCCGGGAGATGATGAAGGACAGGGAAACCTGGCTTGCTGCAGTCCATGGGGTTGCAAGGAGTCAGACACCACCGAGTGACTGAACCACAATAGTGTGAGGCATCCTAACTGGTACCATCATCACGTATCAGGCAAAATCCCATCTGGAGCAACAGGAGGAAGAGGGTCCTGAGGGGTTTCCCCAATTTCAGCTCTTGCTCACACTTGTCTTTATGGGCCAGAGGATGTATGATGCACAATAGTGTCCAACAATTTAAAGGATCACGATGGTCAAATGGAAGGGAAGACATAGGCGTGAGCAAGCTGTAAGGATTCTCTATGCTCACTGGTTTGTTCTCGTGCATCTTTGGGGAATCTGGATGGATCGAACACAGTCCATCAGTACAGTCAGACTTTGGGGTCTGTTGGAAAAGCTGAGGGACCTCTCATCAAGACGCAGATCTGGCTCTTTTCTTTAAAGGACCCTATTGTTAAAACAGGCCATGCAATCAGGTATTCCTCTCCCTAACCGCAGCTGCACCAAAAGTAATTATGACAGAACAGACTGAAAATGTGGAGTTGGGGAAATGAACAGCATTCTTAAGTGGCCATCTTTTTTTTTTTTTTCCCTAAATCCCAGAGCATATCAGGGACTGGCGGTAGGAGAACACTGAGCAACAGCTGTCAGCTGGAAATCTAACACAGGGTAATGTAATCAGGTTGGATTTGCAAAGCCCATGTGGTTTACAGTGTGGGAGAGCACTTTCTGAGCCCACATCACCCAAGTTTAGGAATCTTTTGTCTTCTGGATGGGAACTGAGGTTTTCAGCCACCACCACTTCATCCAGTGAGCTTTACCATGGATCTGATAATTCAGGGAGTCTCTTTGGCGGACCAGCACAGGCAGCCCACCCTCCAAACTGAATGCTAAGCCTGCCTGCTAGCCCGTACCATGTAATCAAGCGAGAAAAGTACAGGGTGATGCAATGAATTCCAACAGGATGGGGTAGGAACAAGAAAGAAAAACACTCAAAAACCCCCAAATCTTTTCTAAGTCAGTACAGCAACTGGCGGATTTAAGATGAAATTCCTATCCGTGGGCCGATGGCCAAGCCAGGAGACAGCATAATTACAGGAGATAAGACTTGGAAGGGGATAAATTAGAAACATAGACCCAACGTTACAGAGTTGACAGGAAACAAAGATAACACCCACAGTGAAATTTCTGTGATCAAGAGAATACCTCAGGATTAAAGCATGTATATTTTTAAGGAACTACATTCACATAAATTTAAATTCATATAAGTAAGAATGTATGTTTGGTAGTTTTATTTAATGTAACAAACATGTATAGCGAGCCTCCTATGCACCAGGCACTAAGCTGGGCCTTGGGAATAGAACAGTCTTACAGCCTCAGCACTATTAATGTCTGGGACTAGATAACTCTTTCTCGGCGGGTAGGTGGAGCAGAGACCATCTACTACATTGTAGGATTTTTAGCAGCATCTCTGGCCTCTACCCACTAAATACTGGTAGCAACCTCCACTCCAGTTGAGACGACAAAACCATCTAAAGAAACTGCTAAACGTCTCCCTGGGTGGGGGACACAAAATTGTTTCTATCCAAGAACCACAAGAATAGAGAAATAATAAACACAGAATCATCACAGGGGCAATGCCTCATACATCAGGGCTCTGGGATTCAACTCTCTGTTGTTAGATGCTAAATCTGCCACTTATTGGCTGTGTAACCTTGGGAAAGCTTTTTTAATATATTTCTAACTTCAGGATCCTCATCCATAAAATGGAAATGACTCTGTGGAAATGTTGTGAGGATTAATGAGAAGATATATGTAAAATATTTGACATAGTACCTGACCCAGATTAAGACTGCAGGTATTTTTCCAAGGTGCTCATGGCATAATACAAAACAATTACAGCAAGTAAATAATTAAGTTTCATAGATTCCCCTTGAGTACCATTCAATATTTCTCCCATATTGCTGAAATTCCAACTCCACTTCTGATATGTGAATATATGTGATCAAGTCCCATATCCAGTGAGACACGGATATGGGCCTTAGTCAAATATATTCATATTTGATTCATATTCATATCTGATTCATATTCATCCATGAATCAGAATAGACTTTGCACTAACTTTCTAGTTTCTATTATCCTTCTCCAATGTATCTTCCATCTTGCTGCCAAAGTTCATTTGCTAAAAGATCAACTCTAAAAATCATGTTATGGAGCCAACTGAGAAATGGAATATTTCCTACCATGCTGATAAACAAGGATGTCAGAGTCATCAGCAATTGCAGCCCTCCAATGTGAGCTAGTAAGCCCTCAGGACCTTCAGGAAGGAGAAAAATATTTGTGATCTAGCAGCCATCAGACTGCGGCCACTCCTTATGGTGAGCCTCAAGGAAGCTCAGAATGTACAAAACGCAATACCAGCCCCAAACAGGTGAGATGCATGTCAAAGGTTTGATTTCAGTGAGCCCAGACTCTTACATCTTCCCATACATAGAAAAGCACTAAATTTCTTAACTTGGGATATCTGGTCTTCTTTAATTAATAATAATCTTATGTTCAGACCACCTGCACTTTGTTGCAAAACTTTTATTTAATCTGTCTCCCTCCCTCACCTCCTTGGAGCAGTTCTTTCAGGATTACTCGAGATGCTGTCTCCCAGACCTGAAGTCCTAAAAATTCCTACCAAATAAAACATAACAACTCTCAAATTTTAGGTAGTGAATTATTTTCTAAGTTGACACAACATTGGCTCCATATGGCTTTGTCTGGCATTCAAAGTCATAGACAATTTGGTTTCACCATAGATTTCCGGCCCACCTGTCTTTCAAGAGTTAGTTTAACTCCAAATTCTTTCAAAAAGTGTTCTCAGATCCTCCCAGGTAGAATTCCTTTCTTTCTCTGCTACAAGCTCTCTTGTGTTTCAAAAATCTATAAATTCATAATACTCTCCATTTAAGAGTTCTTCATGCTTGTCTGTCTCCTTCATTCATGTGAGAACCACAAGGGAACTGAAACTAATCTTTCCATCATTTCTGTATCCTTGAGACCCAAAATGCAATGGTACCGTACAGGCAAAGGAAACAAAATGTGTATAATACAAGAAAAAAATAGAATCCAGACAAGAACTGGACAGAATGGACACCATTTGGTCAGCCAGTGGTTCTTGGCCTATTAGAATCACTAATTAATCAGAATCTCTAGAAGAGGACCCCACGTATCAGTATATTTTAATTTTGCAGGTGATTTCAGTTGCAGAAAACTAGTTATACAATAATTTTAATATCTGAGAATGGTTTCCTCACCTGGCCTGACCATTTTTTAGACCAAGTCTAATTAATTGAGGGCGGCTGCCTGAGCACTACCTTGAGGAGGATTTTGAGGATCCCTTGTGTCTCTGCAGAAGAGATAATGATGATTGATTTGTCATGTCTGCCAAGGCAGCTAATCAGGGATTCGCAACAATCATGCTACTAATTGACAGCTCTGTGATTAATGCATTAATGAGGAGAAACTGGATACACTTGATGACTATAATATATATATGTATATGTCCATATGTAATGCTATCATTTAAATCAAATCCCTTATCATTATACAGTAGAAGTGAGAAATAGATTTAAGGGACTAGATCTGATAGACAGAGTGCCTGATGAACTATGGACAGAGATTCACAACACTGTACAGGAGACAGGGATCAAGACCATCCCCATGGAAAAGAAATGCAAAAAAGCAAAATGGCTGTCTGAGGAGGCCTTACAAATAGCTAAGAAGAGAAGCAAAAAGCAAAGGAGAAAAGGAAAGATATAAGTAGCTGAATGCAGAGTTCCAAAGAATAGCAAGAAGAGATAAGAAAGCCTTCCTCAGTAATCAATGCAAAGAAATGGAGGAAAACAACAGAATGGGAAAGACTAGAGATCTCTTCAAGAAAATTAGAGATACCAAGGGAACATTTCATGCAAAGATGGGCTCAATAAAGGACAGAAATGGTATGGACCTAACAGAAGCAGAAGATATTAAGAAGAGGTGGCAAGAATACACAGAAGAACTGTACAAAAAAGATCTTCATGACCCAGATAATCACGATGGTGTGATCACTGACCGAGAGCCAGACATCCTGGAATGTGAAGCCATGTGGGCCTTAGAAAGCATCATTATGAACAAAGCTAGTGGAGGTGATGGAATTCCAGTTCACCTATTTCAAATCCTGAAAGATGATGCTGTGAAAGTGCTGCACTCAATATGCCAGCACATTTGGAAAACTCAGCAGTGGCCACAGGACTGGAAAAGGTCAGTTTTCATTCCAATCCCAAAGAAAGGCAATGCCAAAGAATGCTCAAACTACCACACAATTGCACTCATCTAACACGCTAGTAAAGTAATGCTCAAAATTCTCCAAGCCAGGCTTCAGTAATACATGAACCATGAACTTCCAGATGTTCAAGCTGGTTTTAGAAAAGGCAGAGGAACCAGAGATCAAATTGCCAACATCCGCTGGATCATGGAAAAAAGAAGAGAGTTCCAGAAAAACATCTATTTCTGCTTTATTGACTATGCCAAAACCTTTGACTGTGTGGATCACAATAAACTGTGGAAAATTCTGAAAGAGATGGGAATAGCAGACCACCTGACCTGCCTCTTGAGAAATCTGTATGCAGGTCAGGAAGCAACAGTTAGAACTGGACATGGAACAACAGACTGGTTCCAAATAGGAAAAGGAGTACGTCAAGGCTGTATATTGTCACCCTGCTTATTTAACTTATATGCAGAGTACATCATGAGAAATGCTGGGCTGGATGAAGCACAAGCTGGAATCAAGATTGCTGGGAGAAATATCAATAACCTCAGATATGCAAATGACACCACCCTTATGGCAGAAAGTGAAGAGGAACTAAAAAGCCTCTTGATGAAAGTGAAAGGAGAGAGTGAAAAAGTTGGCTTAAGGCTCAACATTCAGAAAACTAAGATCATGGCATCTGGTCCCATCAGTTGATAGGAAATAGATGGGGAAACAATGGAAAGAGTGTCAGACTTTATTTTGGGGGGCTCCAAAATCACTGCAGATGGTGACTGCAGCCATGAAATTAAAAGATGCTTACTCCTTGGAAGGAAAGTTATGACCAACCTAGACAGCATATTAAAAAGCAGAGACATTACTTTGCCAACAAAGGTCCGTCTAGTCAAGGCTATGGTTTTTCCAGTGGACATGTATGGATGTGAGAATTGGACTGTGAAGAAAGCTGAGTGCTGAAGAATTGATGCTTTTGAACTGTGGAGTTGGAGAAGACTCTTGAGGGTCTCTTGGACTGCAAGGAGATCCAACCAGTCCATTCTAAAGGAGATCAATCCTGGGTGTTCATTGGAAGGACTGATGCTAAAGCTGAAACTCCAGTACTTTGGCCACCTCTTGTGAAGAGTTGACTCATTTGAAAAGACTCTGATGCTGGGAGGGATTGGGGGCAGGAGGAGAAGGGGATGACAGAGAATGAGATGGCTGGATGGTATCACCGACTCAATGGACATGAGTTTGAGTAAACTCTGGGAGTTGGTGATGGACAGGGAGGCCTGGCGTGCTGCAATTCATGGGGTCGCAAAGAGTCGGACACAACTGAGCAACTGAACTGAACTGAATGCTATCATTTATATATAAACACACACAGAGACATGTATATATATATGTTTGTTATATACAGTAATAGTACATCTTTAGCTATGGGCTAAGCATGCCTTCCCCTTAATGGTCCGTACTCTGAGGCCATAGCCCACGTTAGTGGTGCTCGGATCTGAAGCACTGTATTAAACACTGGAGGTATTACTGAGCACCACTAGCACAGGCTATGGCCTCAGAGTATGGACCATTAAGGGGAAGGCAAGTATTTATAAAATAATCACACGAATAGATAACTAAACACTGGGAAAGAAAATTAAAGGATGACCTAAGAAATCTCCAAAGTCAGGGTCCTGAACTAGTTTGGAGGGCAGCAAAGCCATCCTAAACAGGTGGCACTTGAGCTGAGATGTGAGTGATGAGAAAGATTTAGCAAGAGAAGTGTGGAAGAGTTTTCCAGACTGGAGGCCAACACATGAAGGAGAGATAAGAACCCAAACTCCCACACATAGAGCTCTGTGTTCTTAGCAAGCTATTTCAACTCTGTTGAGCTCATCTGTAAATGGGGAAGTAATGAGCCATAGTACACTGAATCATTTCAAGGGCACAACCAGCTGGTCTGTGTTACACGTGTAGCGCTGTATGTAGCACCAGGCAGCAGTGGGGACTGTTCCTCAGCAAAAAGTACCAACACTTTGGAGCCAGAGAGACCTGGGATCAGGTTTTGGCTCTGCCACTTCCTAGCGACGTGGCTCGGTCAAATAATATCACCTTGCTGAGCCTCACTTTTCACATCCGTAATTTTAAGGTAGTAATGAGTTCAATTGAGAAGCCCACAGTGGTGAAGAGTCTGTGCTCTGGGGTCTGACTGTCCCCATTTAAACTCTGGCTCCACTTCTTTGTATCTATGTAGCTTGAGCACATTAGCTTCCCTGTGCCTCAGTGGTCTCATCCATAAAATGGGGATAATAACTGGGTCATTTGTGAAAATTCAATAAGGCAATGTAAGGAAAGAGTTTAACACATAACCTCTCAGGACTTTTCTGGTGGTCCAATGGCTAAGACTCCACACTCCCAACACAGGGGGCCCAGCTTCCATTTCTGGTCAGAGAAGTAGATCCCAAGTGCAGGAACTAAGACCCAGAACAGGCCAAAAAAAAAAAATACACAAAACCTCTCACCAAGAATGCATTTGGCAAAACTGACTCTGTTGGTAATTCCTTACTTGGTAGGATTTTGCTCTGCATTATGATTCAGAGCATTAAATTACTCACAGGAGTTAATTCTGTTTACACCAACATCAGTTCAGTTCAGTTCAGTCACTCAGTTACGTCCGACTCTTTGCAACCCCATGGGCTGCAGCACGCCAGGCTTCCCTGTCCATCACCAACTCCCGGAGCTTACTCAAACTCACATCCATCAAGTCAGTGATGCCATCCAACCATCTCATCCTCTGTCATCCCCTTCTCCTGTCTTCAATCTTTCCCAGCATCAGAGTCTTTTCAACTGAGTCCGTTCTTCACATCAGGTGGCCAGTGGATTGGAGCTTCAGCTTCAACATCAGTCCTTCTGATGAATAGTGAGGACTGATTTTCTTTAGGATAGACTGGTTGGATCTCCTTGCTGTCCAAGGGACTCTTAAGAATCTTCTCCAACACCACAGTTCAAAAGCATCAGTTCTTCAGCACTCAGCTTTCTTTATAGTCCAACTCATATCCATACATGACTACTGAAAAAACCATAGCTTTGACTAGATGGACCTTTGTTGGCAAAGTAATGTCTCTGCTTTTCAATATGCTATCTAGGTTGGTCATAACTTTTCTTCCAAGGAAGAACTGTTTTTTAATTTCATGGCTGCAGTCACCATCTAAAGTGATTTTGGAGCCCCAAAAAATAAAGTCTCTCACTGTTTCCATTGTTTCCCCACCTATTTGCCATGAAGTGATGGGACGAGATGCCATGATCTTAGTTTTCTGAATGTTGAGTTTTAAGACAACTTTTTCACTCTCCTCGTTCACTTTCATCAAGAGGCTCTTTAGTTCTTCTTCACTTTCTGCCATAAGTGTTGTGTCATTTGCATATCTGAGGTTATTGATATTTCTACTGGCAATCTTGATTCCAGCTTGTGCTTCATCCAGTCTAGCGTTTCTCATGATGTACTCTGCATATAAGTTAAATAAGCAGGGTGAGAATATACAGCCTTGATGTACTCCTTTCTGGATTTGGAACCGGTCTGTTGTTCTAAGTCCAGTTCTAACTGTTGCTTCTTGACCTGCATACAGATTTCTCAGGAGGCAGGTCAGGTGGTCTGGTATTCCCATCTTTTTAAGCATTTTCCAGTTTGCTGTGATTCACACAGTCACAGAAAGCTGCCAAAAGTCTTGAGCTTTCAAGAACTTTCAAGCTAAGAGACCCACAGCAGAGCTGCCCTTCAGGATGTTTCTGTCTCTGGCCAAGGAGACCTGTCATTGGATGGTGCTGTGGGTTCACCTAGCTCCTTGTTTCTGTGGTCCCAGCTGCATCTCTAGAAGTTTTGAGTTTTACTCTCCATGAAGCCAGGGGCTTGCACAGAGCCTACATGCTTTATAAGAGACAGCAAACCTGATTTCCCATGGCCAGCACAAAGTCAAGGGAGGCCTTGGGATCACTTGTCATGGTTTTTGAAAGCACAGTTATGAGGAAGAGTTGCAAGAGGCATATTTTGAACTTTTCCAAGTATTGAAGGCCAAAGCCCAGCTCACAGCAGCAAGAAAAACAAGAAACTCAGGCTATTTCCAACCAGCAAGATTTGTATATTTCAGCGCCCAATAAATATGTACTGAGTTTCTGAATAAATGACTGAATGAATGAAAGGACAGGGTGAAGAAACAAAAATAGAATCATACTCTGCTGACCCTTTATGTGGATTCTCTTACTGGATCCTCAAAACAGCATTCTAGACAGTGACTAATCACCTCATTCTGCAAATGAGAAAGCCTAAGTTTGCCAGGTAAGGGGCAGAACTGTCCGACTTCAGAGCTTTGCTTTAAAAACACAAGATCAGCATCTCTCATCACATGCTTCATGGATATTAATAGATTTTAGTCAACACAGGGCTGCAGAGTTAAATCCCAACCTTGTAAAATGCCTGCTTGGATAACTTTAGACAAGTTTCTTTCCTGCAGTACTTCTCAGAGTCTTTAACATAAAAGTCCATACTACAAATTTGCAATGAGGCATTTATACACTATAGGACCTCAGAGCCCATGCGTCACAGAATACCTTTCAGGACTAGTATTTAGCAGAACACATGTTAGGAAATTCCACAGTATGTTAGACTACCTTTCTGATTGATAAGTAAATATAACGAAAGGACGAGTAAAGGAATGAATGAAAATTCCAGCAGTAAACTCCAGGTATCAGATCTGGAATATGAGGCGTGATCTGTACACTATTGAATAGTTTACTAGGGCTTGACAAGGTACCTCTGAGCATTGATTTCTTCATCTGAAAAATACACATCATAAAAAGACCTCTCTCTTCAAAGCTTCACAAGAATTCCAAGAGACCATGCAAGAGCTGAGCATTGCCAATCTTATGAGTAGTTCTATTAATGTATATATTAATTAATGGCTGCATTAATAATCATTGTACCGAAGAAACGTCTCTGATATCCTCAGACGGAGCAAAGTATCTGACTCATTACAAAGAATGTCAGAACCCCTGCCCCAAATCAAACCAGCCAGGAATTCAATTAAAGAAACCATACCGAATTCATTTCTAATCACAACAGAGATCCTTTAAAAAAAAAAAAAAAATTGAGCTCCTTAACTTTGGTGGCCTCAGTCTCCAAGAACAGACAGCTCCTTCCTAGCTGTCATTCAAGCTTTCTTCCCATTCCTTTTTTATCCCCCCAGAAAAAGAACTAGTCTCTAACCATGCTCCATGCTCAAGCAGTAATAAGTACCCAGCATGTCAGCTCTTGGGTTAAAAACTTATGGTTTTTCATTTCTGCTCCAAAGCAGATGCCATCCAGAAATACGGTCACAATATTCCAAAGGGAAAGTATAATCATTTTTCATCTCTCTCAGATGCCTGTGACACTATCTCCTGATTTGTGCATGTCACAAATCCAGCTTTTAACATAAAAATGGACTTTGATTACAGACCTCCTCCAATACCACTTTGATTTTATTGAGTAAGCTGTTGTCATCTTAGCTCTGCTATTAATTTGCAGTGCAACCTTCACCATGCTGCTTCCCCTCACTGGAACTCACTTTTCTTCATTCAAGAAATGAGGGATTAGGGGCTTCCTTGGTGGTCCAGTGGCTAAGACTCCACACTTCCAAGCCAGGGGGCCCAGGTTCAATCCCTGGTCAGGAAACTAAATCCCACATGCTGCAACTAAAGATCCCACATGCTGCAGTGAAAACTCGGTGTAGCCAACTTAAGAAATGAAGAGTAGTTGATTACTTGGATTCATTCTAGTAGCCACCACTGGCAATTTTTAGCTCAAATTCTCACTACAAACTCAGAGACCTGCGTCTCAGCAAGATGACATCTGGGTTTGAAGCCCAGCCTGATGGTATACTGCTCCTTCAGACATTATGGTACGATCTCAAAAGTCTGCTCTTTTCCATTTTACCATGTTTTAATTTTTCTAAGTAAGTCACTGATTTCTGATCCCTTCTTGGTCTGGATTATGATCTTGAGCCATGTGACAAGCTGTAGAATTGAAATGTCACTTCCAATAGCTTCCTGAAAAGGAAGGGTCCAGGGTGGAAGAGTGGGAGTGTCCTAAAGGGGTGGGGAGAGGAAAGCTCTGGGAACACTGAGGCCTCTCTAGGCACCCCATCTTCTTGATGGGCAGCAGTCATCCAGCTGACTCTTCGCCCCACCTACTCACTAGAAGCAACCCTAGCCCCTCTGAGAACTAAGGGTGAGGAACACACTCCCTTCCCCAAGCCCACTTCCCTTCATCAGCTTCACAAAGACTCCAAGACAGGTCATTCCAAGGGATTAAGCATCAGAGTTCAGGGGACCCCAAGGCTGGGTCACCTCCAGCAAAGTCCTCCTTTATGTCCTTTCCCAAGCTTGGTGGGCCAGCACCTTCTCCCCTCCTGGCCTGATTGCCTGCCACAAAGAGTGTGATGGGAGGGAAGGGAAGAGAGAAGTGATGCCCATTCTCAAGTCAGACAAAAGATAAGATTAAATGATTCAAAGGAAAGTCCCTCCATGTTGTTGAGGGGGTCTCAGTGAAAGTAATGTACTTCCCTAGGCCAGCTGAGAAAACCGCTCCTTCTCTAAATCCATATGCATGAGAATGTCAGTCCAGGAACCTGTTTTGAAATTGGCTTAATGTCGGGAAGAGAAAGAGCTGCAGGAATGGATCCAAGATCTTTGTCTTTCTCAAGTCATCTGTGGGACTTCCCTTGGAATTCAGATACTCAGCAAAGACACTGATTTCACCATTCTTAACATTCTTCAGAACGCAAGGAATAATCTGGGAATCTGGATTCCAGCTTTGTGAGTTCCCTCAAGAACAAAAACACCACTACTCGGCCACTGTGTGGCCTTCAGCAAGTTGCTTATCCTCTCTGATCTCAGGTTCTTCAACAGTATCTCTCTTACCCAGTTGTTGGGAGGAATAAGCATGAGATAAGATTTCCATTTCTTCTAAGCTTAGAAGAAATGGAATAGTCCTCATAGTCAACAGAAGAGTCCGAAATTCACTACTGCGGTGAAATCTCAAAAATGACAGAATGACCTCTGTTCATTTCCAAGGCAAACCATTCAATATCACAGTAATCCAAGTTTATGCCCCAACTAGTAATGCCAAAGAAGCTGAAGTTGAACGGTTCTATGAAGACCTACAAGACCTTGTAGAACTAACACCAAAAAAAAAGATGTCCTATTTAGTTCTTTGGCCCATTTTTTGATTGGGTCATTTATTTTTCTGGAGTTGACCTGTAGGAGTTGCTTGTATATTTTTGAGATTAGTTGTTTGTCAGTTGCTTCATTTGCTATTATTTTCTCCCATTCTGAAGGCTGCCTTTTCACCTTGCTAATAGTTTCCTTAGTTGTGCAGAAGCTTTTAAGTTTAATTAGGTCCCATTTGTTTATTTTTGCTTTTATTTCCAATATTCTGGGAGGTGGGTCATAGAGGATCCTGCTGTGATGTACGTCGGAGAGTGTTTTGCCTATGTTCTCCTCTAGGAGTTTTATAGTTTCTGGTCTTATGTTGAGATCTTTAAACCATTTTGAGTTTATTTTTGTGTATGGTGTTAGAAAGTGGTCTAGTTTCATTCTTTTACAAGTGGTTGACCAGTTTTCCCAGCACAACTTGTTAAAGAGGTTGTCTTTAATCCATTGTATATTCTTGCTTCCTTTGTCAAAGATAAGGTGTCCATATGTGCATGGATTTATCTCTGGGCTTTCTATTTTGTTCCATTGATCAATATTTCTGTCTTTGTGCCAGTACCATACTGTCTTGATAACTGTGGCTTTGTAATAGAGCCTGAAGTCAGGCAGGTTGATTCCTCCAGTTCCATTCTTCTTTCTCAAGATAGCTTTGGCTATTTGAGGTTTTTTGTATTTCCATACAAATTGTGAAATTATTTGTTCTAGCTCTGTGAAGAATACCGTTGGTAGCTTGATAGGGATTGCATTGAACCTATAAATTGCTTTGGGTAGTATACTCATTTTCACTATATTGATTCTTCCAATCCATGAACATGGTATATTTCTCCATCTATTAGTGTCCTCTTTGATTTCTTTCACCAGTGTTTTATAGTTTTTTTCTATATATAGGTCTTTGGTTTCTTTAGGTAGATATATTCCTAAGTATTTTATTCTTTCCGTTGCAATGGTGAATGGAATTGTTTCCTTAATTTCTCTTTCAGTTTTCTCATTATTAGTGTATAGGAATGCAAGGGATTTCTGTGTGTTGATTTTATATCCTGCAACTTTACTATAATCATTGATTAGTTCTAGTAATTTTCTGGTGGAGTCTTTAGGGTTTTCTATGTAAAGGATCATATCATCTGCAAACAGTGAGAGTTTTACTTCTTCTTTTCCAATTTGGATTCCTTTTATTTCTTTTTCTGCTCTGATTGCTGTGGCCCAAACTTCCAAAACTATGTTGAATAGTAATGGTGAAAGTGGGCACCCTTGTCTTGTTCCTGACTTTAGAGGGAATGCTTTCAATTTTTCACCATTGAGGATAATGTTTGCTGTGGGTTTGTCATATATATATTTTATTATGTTGAGGTATGTTCCTTCTATTCCTGCTTTCTGGAGAGTTCTTATCATAAATGGATGTTGAATTTTGTCAAAGGCTTTCTCTGCATCTATTGAGATAATCATATGGTTTTTGTTTTTCAATTTCTTAACGTGGTGTTTAACATTGATTGATTTGTGGATATTGAAGAATGCTTGCATCCCTGGGATAAAGCCCACTTTGTCATGGTGTATGATCTTTTTAATGTGTTGCTGGATTCTGGTTGCTAGAATTTTGTTAAGGATTTTTGCATCTATGTTCATCAGTGATATTGGCCTGTAGTTTTCTTTTTTTGTGGGATCTTTGTCAGGTTTTGGTATTAGGGTGATGGTGGCCTCATAGAATGAGTTTGGAAGTTTACCTTCCTCTGCAATTTTCTGGAAGAGTTTGAGCAGGATAGGTGTTAGCTCTTCTCTAAATTTTTGGTAGAATTCAGCTGTGAAGCCGTCTGGACCTGGGCTTTTGTTTGCTGGAAGATTTTTGATTACAGTTTCAATTTCTGTGCTTGTGATGGGTCTGTTAAGATTTTCTATTTCTTCCTGGTCCAGTTTTGGAAAGTTGTACTTTTCTAAGAATTTGTCCATTTCTTCCACGTTGTCCATTTTATTGCCATATAATTGTTGATAGTAGTCTCTTATGATCCTTTGTATTTCTGTGTTGTCTCTTGTGATCTCTTAATGCAAACTAGTACAGCCACTATGGAGAACAGTGTGGAGATTCCTTAAAAAACTGGAAATAGAACTGCCTTATGATCCAGCAATCCCACTGCTGGGCATACACACTGAGGAAACCAGAAGGGAAAGAGACACGTGTACCCCAATGTTCATCGCAGCACTGTTTATAATAGCCAGGACATGGAAGCAACCTAGATGCCCATCAGCAGATGAATGGATAAGAAAGCTGTGGTACATATACACAATGGAGTATTACTCAGCCATTAAAAAGAATACATTTGAATCAGTTCTAATGAGATGGATGAAACTGGAACCTATTATACAGAGTGAAGTAAGCCAGAAAGAAAAACACCAATACAGTATACTAACGCATATATATGGAATTTAGAAAGATGGTAACAATAACCCAGTGTACAAGACAGCAAAAGAGACACCGATGTATAGATCAGTCTTATGGACTCTGTGGGAGATGGAGAGGGTGGGGAGATTTGGGGAAATAGCATTGAAACATGTATAATATCATGTATGAAACGAGTCGCCAGTCCAGGTTCGATGCACGGTACTGGATGCTTGGGGCTGGTGCACTGGGACGACCCAGAGGGAGGGGAGGGGAGGGAGGAGGGTGGAGGGTTCAGGATGGGGAACACATGTATACCTGTGGTGGATTCATTTCGATATTTGGCAGAACTAATACAATATTGTAAAGTTTAAAAATAAAATAAAATAAAAAAAAAGATGTCCTTTTCATCATAGGGGACTGGAATGCAAAAGTAGGAAGTCAAGAGATACAATAACAAGCAAGTTTGGCCTTGAAGTACAAAATGAAGCAGGGCAAAGGCTAACAGAGTTTTGCCAAGAGACACACTGGTCGTAGCAAGCACCCTCTTTCAATAACACAAGACGCAACTCTACACATGGACATCACCTGGTGATCAATACCAAAATCAGATTGATTATTTTCTTTGCAGCCAAAGACGGAGAAGCTCTATACAGTCCACAAAAACAAGACCAGGAGCTAACTGTGGCTCAGATAATAAACTCCTTATTGCAAAATTCAGACTTAAATTGAAGCATGACCTAAGTCAAGTCCCTTACAATGGAAGTGACAGATATAGTCAGTTCAGTTCAGTTGCTCTGTTGTGTCCAACTCTTTGCAACCCCATGGACTGCAGCACACCAGGCTTCCCTGTCCATCATCAACTCCCGGAGCTTACTCAAATTCATGTCCATTGAGTCCGTGACACCATCCAATGATCTCATCCTCTGTCGTCCCCTTCTCCTCATGCCTTCAATTTTTCCCAGCATCAGGGTCTTTTCCAATAAGTCAGCTCTTCACATCAGGTGGCCAAAGGATTGGAGTTTCAGCTTCAGCATCAGTCCTTCCAATGAATATTCAGGACTGATTTCCTCTAGGACAGACTGGTTGGATCTCCTTGCAGTCCAAGGGACTCTCAAGAGTCCTCTCCAAAACCACAGTTCAAAAGTATCAATTCTTCAGTGCTTAGCTAGTCCAACTCTCACATCCATACATGACTACTGGAAAAACCATAGCTTTGACTAGATGAACCATGTCAGTAAAGTAATGTCTCTGCTTTTTAATATGCTGTCTAGATTGATCATAGGTTTTCTTCTAAGGAACAAGTATCTTTTAATTTCATGGCTGAAGTCACCATCTGCAGTGATTTTGGGGCCCAAGAAAATAAAGTCTGTCACTGTTTCCATTGTATCCCCATCTATTTGCCATGAAGTGATGGGACTGGATGCCATGATCTTAGTTTTCTGAATGTTGAGTTTTAAGACAACTTTTTCACTCTCCTCTTTCACTTTCATCAAGAGGCTCTTTAGTTCCTCTTTGCTTTCTGCCATAAGGGCGGTGTTATCTGCCTATCTGAGATTATTGATATTTCTCCCGGTAGTCTTGATTCCAGCTTGTGTTTCATCCAGTCTGGCATTTCACATGATGTACTCTGCATGTAATTTAAATAAGCAGGGTGACAATACAAAGCTTTGACGTACTCCTTTACCAATTTGGAACAGTGGAAGTGACAAATAGATTTAAGGGATTAGATTTGATAGAGTGCCTGGAGAACTATGGACAGAGGTTTGCAACGTTGTACAGGAGGCAGTGATCAAGACCAACCCCAAGAAAAATAAATGCAAAAAGGCAAAATGGTTGTCTGAGGAGGCCTTACAAATAGCTGAGAAAAGAAGAGAAGCTAAAGGCAAAGGAGAAAAGGAAAGATATAAGCATCAGAATGCAGAGTTCCAAAGAATAGCAAGGAGAGATAAGAAAGCCTTCCTCAGTGATCAAAGCAAAGAAATAGAAAACAATAGAATGGGAAAGACCAGAGATCTCTTCAAGAATATTAGAGATACCAAGGGAACAATTCATGCAAAGATGGGCACAATAAGAACAGAAACAGTATAGACCTAACAGAAGCAGAAGATATTAAGAAGAGGTGGCAAGAATACACAGAGGAACATACAAAAAAGATCTTCATGACCCAGATAACCATGATGGGGTGATCACTCACCTAGAGCCAGACATGCTGGAATACAAAGACAAGTGGGCCTTAGAAGACATCACTATGAACAAAGCTAGTTCAGGTGATGGAATTCCAGTTGAGCTATTTCAAATCCTAAAAGATGATGCTGTGAAAGTGCTGCACTCAATATGCCAGGAAATTTGGAAAATTCAGCAGTGGTCACAGGACTGGAAAAGATTTGTTTTCATTCCAAACCCAAAGGCAACGCCAAAGAATGTTCAAACTATCACACAATTGCAGTCATCTCACACACTAGCAAAGTAATGCTTAAAATTCTCCATGTGAGGCTTCAACGGTATGTGAACCATGAACTTCCAGATGTTCAAGCTGGGTTTAGAAAAGGAAGAGGATCCAGAGATCCAATTGCAACATCTGTTGGATCATCGAAAAAGCAAGAGAGTTTCAGAAGAACATCTACTTCTTCATTGACTATGCTAAACCTTTGACTGTGTGGATCACAACAAACTGAAAATTCTTCAAGAGATGGGAATACCAGACTACTTTACCTGCCTCCTGAGAAATCTGTATACAGGTCAAAAAGCAACGTTAGAACCAGACATGGAACAACAGACTGGTTCCAAATTGGGAAAGAAGTACATCAAAGCTGTATATTGTCACCCTGCTTATTTAACTTACATGCAGAGTACATCATGAGAAATGCTGGGCTGGATGAAGCACAAGCTGGAATCAAGACTTCTGGGAGAAATATCAATAATCTCAGATACTCAGATGACACCATTCTTACGGCAGAAAGCGAAGAAGAACTAAAGAGCCTCTTGATGAAAGTGAAAGAGGAGCATGAAAAAGTTGGCTTAAAACTCAACATTCAAAAAAAACAAAGATCATGACATCAGGTCCCATCACTTCATGGCAAATAGATGGGGACACAATGAAAACAGTGGCAGACTTTATTTTCTTGGGCTCCAAAATCACTGCAGATGGTGACTTCAGCCATGAAATTAAAAGACACTTGTTACTTGAAAGAAAAGCTATGACCAACCTAGACAGCATATTAAAAAGCAGAGACATTACTTTGCTGACATGGTTCATCTAGTCAAAGCTATGGTTTTTTCAGTAGTTATGTATGGATGTGGGAGTTGGACCATAAGAAAAGCTGAGTGTCAAAATTGCTGCTTTTGAACCGTGGTGTTGGAGAAGCCTCTTGAGAATCCCTTGGACTTCAAGGAGATCCAACCAGTCCATCCTAAAGGAAATCAGTCCTGAATATTCATTGGAAGGATTGATGAGAAAGCTGAAAGTCCAATCCTTCGGCCACCTGATGCAAAGAACTGACTCATTGGAAAAGACACTGATGCTGGGAAAGATTGAAGGTATGAGGAGAAGGGGACGACAGAGGATGAGACAGTTGGATGGCATCACTGACTCAATGAACATGAGTTTGAGTAAGCTCTGGGAGTTGATGATGGACAGGGAAGCCTGGTGTGCTGCAGTTCATGGGGTCACAAAAAGTCAGACACGACTGAGCAACTGAACAGAACAGAATATATGGAAAGCAAATAACTGGTCACTAGGGTGCTGTTTCCCTTCCTCCCTGACATCTTCCTCCTTTCCTTCTTCCCTTCCTTTCCTCTTTCTTTCAACTGAACACAAATTTCAGTACCTGCTCAGGAGAGTGATTTTTCAAAGAGCCAAGGTAAAGGTGTTACACCACATCTGTCTTATTGTCCAATGAGGAGACAATTTCAATTGTGTGATAAGAGTAACAGAAATTATTCCCCAAATAGAATGTAAAAATATTAAGTGCCTTCATCCTAAGAGTTTAAGGTGATGTTTCTCAGGCTCCCCTAAGCAGTTGCTAAATGCGTAATTCACCAGGTGATTACTCAGTTGACCACCACATGCTACCAGGGCACAGTCAGGACCAGGACTCACATCTGGAAACGGCTGGTCCAAGTTTTTTCAATGTAAGCCCAACGACAATAAATTTAAAAGGCCATAAGCCATGATTTTTAAATCTACCACTGAATTCATGCTCAAACAGGAACTGCACTCCTTTTTGTTTTTATTCTTCTGTCTCAAAAGAATAAAAGAGATACTGATTATTTTTAAAAGTAAGATCCCTTTGGCGATAACATGAGTCTATACACAATGTAGCTTTGAAAAACAGCTCATGGAAATGAAGACCCAGAGGATAAAGATCATTGGCAGAAGAAAGTATCACATGTACCCCACCCTTTTTGATACCAAACCACAGAGAACCTTCAGTGGGCAGCTCAAATTCTGAGATCACAGACTGAGAGAGATGCTTAAAAAAAAAAAACAAAAATTCATACACACAGCTGGCCTTTATAGTGGTGCTGATTACGTCTAGAAGGGCAGTGTGGAAAGGGCGATATGCATGATGTCATCAAGGGACCTCTGTAACTGCTAGCCGAGGGACCTGGGCTAGCCTTCATCTCACATCTGTGATGTTCGTTTCCTCACGTGTGAGATACTGAGACACGCACGCACACAAGGTATTGAGAGGATGTAGGACGTCAGCAGGTAAGAAAGGACTTCAAAAATATACCACTGTGTCATCCAGTATGGTGGCCACTAGTCCCATGCACCTACTAAGCCTTAAATTCAGGGGAAATAAAATTTAAAATTCAGTTCTTCAGTCACACCAGTCACATCTCAAATGTCCATTATTGAACATATCCCCCACTCTTACTGCATTAAACAGGGCTGAAATGGAATAGGCCTTCATTGCAGAAAGTTCTATTGACTTCCATGATCTAAAAGGATGTAGACAGCTGCTACCCCTGGGAAGAGGATGGGAGCTGAGGAAAATTTTACATGGTCACTTGGTAAATTTCCATATTGTTTATCTTGCCATGAGCAGGCATTTCATTTATAACTTTAAAAATACAGAGCCACAAGGACATGATTAACATTAAAGACAGAATAATAGTTGCCTCCAGGGAAAGGGGAGATGGTCATCTGGAAGGGATTCAGGGTAGACTTCTAGGATGTTGGCAATAGAATATGTGGACACAAATACTCAGCCCAAGAAATTGATTTTCCCATTCCTAATAACCATTGATATAGATAAAGTTTTAAATATATAATATGTTTGTGTGTATATGTGTGTGTGTGTATATATATGTCCACTTTATCTTTGTTTTGTGCATCTTTTTCTATGTGTTTTATTTTGCAACATATTTTAATAAGACTTTTAAAATTATACATCAGTTGTGGGGCTGTCGTTCTTGATAAGGAGGTACCACCTTGAGCCTTAATAAAAGATCTCAGGCTTGGTAAATGAGGAACAGGGTGCAGCATCCTCTTCAACTCTTCTCTTTCAAGCTGCCCCTTCATAAGGGCAGCCCAGCACCCATCTGCTCAGCACAGTCTCCCTAGCTGGCCCCCACCAAGCATGCTCAGGAGAAATCAGCAGCACGTAGCAGGTAATGGCGATGCAACTTTTCTAGGGGGCATTTTGACAATATATAGCCCTGAATTTTAAAACATGCATATGCTTTGATATTTTAATTAGATGTTTACCTAGAAAAACATTACCATACAAAGATTTAGCTAGAAGGATGTTAATAGCAGTGATTTTCATCATATCCAGGAACAATAATTGGAAACACTTTAAAATGGCCAAGCTAACAAATGGATTAAATTCTGCTATATCCAGACAACTTGGTACTGAACTATTGAAAGTCATGCTATGGAGGACTATTCAATGTGAAAAATCCTTTCAGGCTATATTGTTAAGAGGAAAATGGCAGATTGCAGAAAATCATACACACAAAAAAATCATGTGTATGATTCCTTTTTGGTGAAGAAAAATTTGCACTAGAAACTACCTTTGCTAATATATTAATACGTAGGTCATCCCCACTTGAGGAGGTGGGGCTTAATTGTTCTTTCTTTGTGCGTGGGCTGGGCTTAGGGGCTCACTTCCAAAGAATAGTGTATGGACAGAGAGAAAGCAACTTACAGTGAAGAAATTTTTGATCAAGAATGAGGCATGTCACTTGTCATCTTGTAAAGGATTAACAAAGTAGACCCTAAGGAGCAAATGGAGGTGGGGAGAAGCTAGAAAAGTAAAACAAGCTGATGGTGATCAACCATGGACGTACCTTCAGTGAACTCAGTAACAAAGTCTCTGAAGGTAGGGATGGGTGAATGGAATCCAAAGGACCGATGCTTCTTCCATGATGACGAAAAGAGAAGGGTAGATGAGAGTGTCAAGTCTGAAGGTCAGTAGCCAGAAAATGGTGAGTTATCTGGCTAAGACAATAAAAGTCTTTTATCTTTAAAAAAACAAAAAGAATACATCATGTACTCATAGAAAACAAACTTACTGTTACCAAAGGGGAGGGGGGAGGAACCAGGAGTTTGGAATGCACATGTACACCCTGCTGTATATAAAATAGATAACCAAGAAGGGAACTATATATCTTGTATACACACAACTATAGAACTGGGAACTCAATATCTTGTAATAGCCTATAATCAGAAAGAATCTAAAAAGGGATATATATGCGCAACTGAACAACTCTGCTGTACACTTGAAACTAACACATTATAAATCAAATATACTTCAATACTTTTTTTTGAGATAAGTGTTTTTTAAGAAAGAATAAGTCATGTTGATTGCACATAACCCTGAAATAACATAATGACAAGGGCACTTCACCTCTGTGGCATTCTTTCCCAAAACCTATAAGCCCAACTAATCATGAGAAGAAAACATCAGACAAATCCAAGCCAAGGGACAGTCTACGAAATATTTGATTCATACTCCTCAAATCTGTTATGGTCATGAAAACAAGGAAAGAGTAAGAAGGCGTCACAGATAAAGAGAGACTAAGATGTGATGACTATAGACAGTGTAGTGTCCTGGGTTAGAATCTGGGACAGAAAAAGTGCACTCATGGAAAAAAAAATGTTGAAATTCAGAAAAATATCTTGAGTTAATAGATTAAACTATTTTAACTTCTTAGTGTAACAAGTGCACCATGATTATATAAGACACTAACATTAGAGGAAGTCAGGTGAAGGGTCTAAAAAAATTCATTTTATTTTTACAATTTGTTTATAAATCTGAAATTAGTCCAAGATAAAAAGTTTGTTTTGTTTTTTTTTAAAAAAAACTACCTTTGCAATTGTTTCTGGATAGTGTACATATTTGTATTGGGTTGGCCAAAAAGCTCAGATTTTTTTAAAGGAAAAATCTGAATGATCTTTTTGGCCAACCCAATACTGTTTATCTGGAGGAGGAAATGGCAACTGACTCCAGTATTCTGGCTGGATAACCCCATGGACAGAGGAGCCTGGCAGGCTACAGTCCATGGGGTCGAGACTGAGGAACAGTGTTGCAAACTTTTGAAATTCCATTTTCTAATTTGTCTAAAGTGAACATGCATTGTTTTTTAAATCAGGTAAGAATTCATTACATTGGGAACCTCCCCTCTTCCCCATTTGAATGTGACATTTGAGTCGAACAGGAGTCTACAGGTTAATTTTAAAAAAGCAGGTCAATTGACTCATTTTATGAAATGGATAGTTGACAGCAGCTGACCTAGGCTGGGCCAATCAGAGCTCTTTCCTGGTATTTGACAACTGGAGAACCAGGAGACAGAGCCTCCGCGGCTCTACAGTGATAGAAAGTGGGACTTCGGTACCCTGCTCCTTTAGCAGTTGAAAGAGCCAGGCTGGAGCAGGAGATGATGAACTCACCAAGACAGAGAGATAAAACGTGGAGAGCAAAGCCTAGTGACATTCCATTTCTCTTTGGCCTTAATACACATGTACTGTCCCTAACTTTCCACCCTAAAATTGTTGGAGTTGGGTTTCTATCTCTTGCAACCCAAAGTGTTTGGTCTTGGCTTTTACACAGAGAAAAGAAAATTCCTCCTCCTGATTCAAGCCCCTGGAAAGCCCCCAAAGGTACATTTGTCCAGCCTCTAACAAGGCCAAAGCAGATCAGATTATGTTATGAAGAAAAAATGAAGGGACTTCCCAGACAGACCAGTGGTCAAGGCTTCACCTTCTACTCCAGGGGCTTTGGGTTCGATCCCTGGTCAGGGAGTTAAGATCCCACATGCCTTGTGGCCAAAGAAACCAAAATGTAAAACAGCAGCAATATTGTAAGAAACTCAATAAAGACTTTAAAAATGGTCTACATTGAAAAAAGTCTTAAAAATTAAAACAAGTAAAATAAATTCAGAGGAAAATGGAAATTATCTAAAGAAAAAAGACCGACAGTAGTGCAGGCCTCTCTGTCAGAATCTAAAAATAAACCTGATGTGGTCCTAGCCCCCTCTGTAATCTTCTTCGGTGTCTGTGTATCTCTTGTAGTTCTAAGAACCTTCCACTGCTAAGGTGTGGTAGGTAAACTCCTCCAATCTCTTCTACAAGGTTAGGCGGGCTGCAAGGGTGGGACTATGCTTGTTGGTCTCTGCATTCCCTAGCATGTAACACTTGGCCTTGTGCATACTAGGTACCCATGACTTTGAGGGCTGTTATGCTTCCCTGGTGGCTCAGATGGTAAAGAATCTGCCTGCAATGCAGGAGACTCAGGTTCAATCCCTGGGTCAGGAAGATCCTCTGGAGAAGGGCATGGTACCCACTCCAGTATTCTTGCCTGGAGAATCCCATGGGCAGAGGAGCCTGGCGGGCTACAGTCCATGGGGTCGCACAGAGTTGGACATGAGTAAGTGACTAACACACACACACAAGCTCTTCTTGAATAGTGTCTACATTCCTGAAACACAGCACAGTGCCTGGAAGGCGGGAGGCACTTGATAAGCACCCACTAGGTCCACTGACTGAACAGAACTGAACTGCCAAAATGTCAGTGTTGTGCTTTGACTCCCCCCTACTGAAATTCTTTCAATCGCCATCAAGAAAGCTAGGCACAGTCTGCTATGCACTCCGCAGACTTGATTGTGCATCTAAAGCCAGCCTGTGTTATCTATAAACTGCTCACTAGGACCAGAAAAGGTACGCATCCCTTTCTCCTCTTTCATGATGAAGAGACTGAAGCATAAGGAGTTGAATACTTCTTCTGAAGTCATCCAGATACTAAATGACAGAACCAGGTTTGGGATGATGATGTGTGTGGATGCAAAAGCTCCCTCATGTCCATTTTGCCTCCCTGGGGTCTCGCCCCAGATACTCAAATATGTATGCGTGTGTGTGTGTATGTGTGCGCGTTTAGTCACCAAGTTGTGCCCGACTCTTCCCAACCCCATGGACTGTAACCCACAAAACCCCTCTGTCCATGGGATTTCCCAGGCAAGAATTTGGTAGTGGGTTACCATTTCCTTCTCCAGAGGATCTTCCCAGTCCAGTGATCGAACCCACGTCTCCTGTGCCTCCTGCGTTGGCATGTGGGTTCTTTACTACTGAGTCACCTGAGAAGATGTGTGTTTGTGCACACGCATGCACACACAAGTGGAGCTATTAGTTCTTTTGCCTGAAAGATGTATGGGTTCAAGAGACATACACACTCAGGGTCAAAACCAGCCACAGCAACCTGTGTTCCCTCACTCATTAAATTCATTTGATGAATGTTTATTGAGAACCACCATATACCTGGAACTTCCCAGGAAACAGCAGTGCACAAAGCATGTCGGGGGAAAGAGCAGGGGTCCACAAATGCCTTCTGTGGAGGGCCAGGAAGTAAATATTTTAGGTTTTGCGGCCAACAAGTTTGTCCCAACTCCAGCTCTGCACTCACAGAGCCAAAGCAGCCACTAGAAATATGTAAACAAATGGGTATGGCTGCATTCCAATAAAACTTTATTTATAAACAATGGGCAAGGTTGATTTGACCCACAGTACTTTGCCAGCCCCTGAGAAAAACAATAAACATGGAAATACATGGAGAGGAATAAAAAGTCTGGAGATAAAGGTAGATTCTCTGGATAGAATAAAGCAGTAAAATTAATAAGATAGAGAGAGAGTGCTGTAGATTGAGTAGCACGGGAAAATAAGACATTTGAGGTAAGGCCAGTGTGCTGATGAACCAGCCATGCCAGGATCCTGAGAGTTTTCCAAGCAGTAGCAAGAGCTTGAACAAAGAGCCTGAGACAAAGTGTATCTGGGGAACAGAAAGTCCAATATGTCTGGAACCAGGTGGTAGCAGATAATGTCAAAGGGTGAACAGGATCAGACCCCAGGCACATTAAGGGCATGTGGAAGAGGTGGGATCTTCTAACTGGGATGGAAAGGGTTTGGAGGAATCTTAGCAGCAATACGGGGCTTCCCTGGTAGCTCAGATGGTAAAGAATCTGCCTGCAGTGCAGGAGACCCAGGTTCAATCCCTGGGTTGGGAAGATAGACTGAAAAAAGAAATGGCAACCCACTCCACTTGCCTGGAGAATCCCATGGACAAGAGGAACCTGGCAGGCTACAGTCTCTGGAATTGCAAAGAGTCAGATACAACTTAGCGACTAACAGTTTCACTTTAGCAGCATTATGGCATGCTTTAATTTCCAAGTTTGAAAATATTAACTCCAGCCGCTGCTTGGTAAATCAACACTAGAGACACAAAAGTGAAAGGAGGAAAACCAGCGAGGTGGCTGGCAAATGGAAGCAGCAGGGAAGGGCTGAAGATAGGGTTGGATTCCAGAGAGATGGTAAAGACGGTGGAGCCACTGGAGGTTGCTAGAGGCTTGCACAAAGGGGAAAGATGATGAAGGATTCCAGCCTGGGTGCATCTGGCTTGATGTATCCACACAGAACAACTGCGGGGCAGTGAACAGTCTTCATAGGTCAAAAGTTCAGTTCAGTTCAGTCTCTCAGTCATGTCCGACTCTCTGCGTCCCCATGGACTGCAGCACGTCAGGCCTCCCTGTCCATCACCAACGTCCGGAGTTCACTCAAATTCAAGTCCATCAAGTCGGTGATGCCATCCAACCATCTCATCCTCTGTCGTCCCCTTCTCCTCGCACCTTCGATCTCTCCCACATCAGGGTCTTTTCCAACGAGTCAGTTCTTTGCATCAGGTGGCCAAGGTGTTGGAGTTTCAGCTTGAGCACAGGTCAAAAGGGAAGGGCGCAAACAGAAAGCACGATAGGTTGGGTGTTCTGAAGACTGACCCTAACTGACTTCAAGGTGGCTCAACTCAGAGCCATCTGCTAAGAGGCCGCAACAGAGCTCCCAGCCCTCTTGTATCACACAGCATCATGAAACACGCAGACCAGATGAGTAGGAACTCTTCGAAGACTGTTCCTATTTCTTATCATCAAAACACCAAACTGAGAAAAGAAAAACTACCCATGGCCCAGTTGAGCCAGGGCCATTTGACCCAGGGGAAAAAACTCAAACATCCAAGTGCGTTCTCCACTAGAAATCCCTCTTGGGGTTCTACAGGACCACATGTTTAGAAGGTCTTAAGAGTGATTGTAAGGAATGTGAATATAACACATTTCCTGGGGAGGGGGTGCTGCAGAGACATGGGGCCAGGGAGACAGCCTGAGGAAATCAGTGGCTCTCTAACGCTCTAAACGGCTCAAGACCAGACTAATTCCATTTCAAGGAGCTTGAGAGCCTTTCCCTTGGAGAGAGGCATACTTTCTGTTCTCTCATTATCAGAAATGCTGTCAGGCACAGAGTAAGAGTTATGTAATAGGAAGCAATACTTTCCGGCCTTTCTCCATCCTCCTGTTATATAATAGTCATGCCAAGATGAAGTGCCCAACGTCTAACCGCAGAGATGCAACCCTGTCAATTAAATTTATAGTTTACACTTCCTTTTCTCTTTTTTAGCAAGAGCTCCCTCCCCCTCCCTTCCCCCTCCCTCATGCCTTGCCAACAGGCTAGTCTCCAAGCTGATTTTTTTTCTCATTAGGTGGACCTGCTCCATTCATGAAAAAAAGAAGGGAAAGCTACTTTCATTCATTCATTCATTCATTTACTCCTTCTGCCAATCAGCCAACAATCATTTAATAGCCTATCATGTAAGAGATTCTGCAACAAGGAGGAAAGAGAACAAGCGTCAAATTATGGATCTGTGCCCACCAGCTAGGTGACTGACCTGGGATCTGTTAAATGGGCAAAGAAGGGCAAGCTAGTAGGGTTTGGGGGGAATTAGAAGTAATAGAGGCAACACACCTCTTCATAGCTATTATTCCTCTCCATATTATCATGATTTTGCATCAGATGAGAAAGATAAAGTACAAGCTCTTAGAAAATTTAAATCTAGTAAAGGAAGGACAGGAAAGTAACCATTGCAATCTGTTATAAAATTTACAGGCTAAAAAATAATAGGGTGCTGTGGGGATGATAAAACTGACTTAACTCAACCTTGTCTCTTTCATATCAAGTGGTATCATTTCAGATCATGTGTGCAATTTTAGGATCTAAAAAAAAGTCACCTTATAAGCTAATTTAAAAAGGGGGTCAATAAGGAATTAACATTAAACCTAAAATCTTTGCACATTTGTCCATTTCAAAAATGCATACAGTAATATGGTTTCATATGTTTCTATCTTGACAGCTATATTGTCTTTTTGTTGACATAATTTTGTAAGAAATATAATTACATTTCATATAAAAAATGGGGGGTCAATACCATGGTAGGAATTTAAAACAGGAGGTACCAATCAGCCAATCCTAAGAATTCTAAGCTCCTTTAAGATTCAAAATTAATCAATGCAACTCACCATATCAATAGAAGAAAGAGGGGAAAAAAAAGAAAGCATAGCCAACTCAATCCATACAGAAAAAAACATCTGACAAAAGTCAAAACTCATTCATAATAAGAAAAAAAGAAACTCTCAACAAACTAAGATTAGAAGGAAATTCCTCAAGCAAAGAACATCTATGAAAAACCTACTTTAACATCATCCATAATAATAATTATTGAATGTTTCTCTCTACATTTGAGAACAAGGCAAAAATATCTACTCTCAACATTTTCAACCAAAATTTACTAGAGGTCACAGCAGTGTTATAAGGTTAAGAAACAAAAGGCAAAAATATTGGGAAGGGAGAAGTAAATGTCTTTAGTTATAGGTGACCTGCTCATACATAAGAAAAACCTTGAAGAAATCTACAAAAATAGAAAGGTCACAGGGTAGGAGACCACATTAAGAAAACAGTCATAAATTGTACTTCTATGCATCAGCAGGAGAATTTTTAAAATACCATTTACAGTAGTATCATAAATATGAAACACATAGACATAAATCTAAACTATATGCAAGACCTGTACATACAATTTAAAGAAGACCTAAATAAATAGAAAGACGTGCTGATTTTCATGGATTGAAAGATTCGATATTGTTAAAATGGTCATTCCTCCAAAACTGATCAACAGATTCACACAATTCTCATCTTAATCCTAGCAGGCTTTTTTGTTTGGAGAAACTGACAAACTAACTCTAAAATTTATATAAAATCCTACATGCCACAACTAAAAGATTGCCACATGCGGCGACAAATATCACAGACTCTACACGCCACAACTGGGACCCAGTATAGCCAAATGAATAAATAAGTTTTCTTAATGCCTCCATTTAAAAACAAAAACAAAAAACCTTCAAAGCACCTAGAACAGTCAAAACAATCTTGAAATTGTTGGAGTCTAGCACTATCTAAGTTCAATAATTATTAAAACTTTATATTAATCAAAACCCATGTGAAACTGGCATTAGGACAGACTTAAAAATCAAAGGAGAAGAAAAGGGAATTAATAAATGAATACTTGAGCCGGTTAATTAGTGTTTGACCCAGAAGGCAAGGTTATTTAATGGTAAGACCGTAAGTACCACAGCAAGTAAGCCAGAAAGAAAAACACCAATACAGTATACTAACGCATATATATGGAATTTAGAAAGATGGTAACAATAACCCTGTGTACGAGACAGCAAAAGAGACACTGATGTATAGATCAGTCTTATGGACTCTGTGGGAGAGGGAGAGGGTGGGGAGATTTGGGAGATTGGCATTGAAACATGTATAATATCATGTATGAAACGAGTCGCCAGTCCAGGTTCGATGCACGATACTGGATGCTTGGGGCTGGTGCACTGGGACAACCCAGAGGGAGGGTATGGGGAGGGAGGAGGGAGGAGGGTTCAGGATGGGGAACACAGGTATACCTGTGGCGGATTCATTTCGATATTTGGCAAAACTAATACAATATTGTAAAGTTTAAAAATAAAATAAAATTAAAAAAAAAAAAGCTAGAATTAAAATAACAAAACAAAAAAAAGACCGTAAGTAGCCTTCACAACAAATGGTGTTAGAAAAACTGGATATTCAACTGCGGGAAAAAATTACCCTCAGCATTTACCACATATCATTCACAAAAATTAATTTGAAATAGATTATAAGTCTAAATGTAACACTAAAATTACAAAACTTTCACAAGCACACACAAGAGAAAATCTTTGTAGCACTGAGTTACACAAAGATTTCTTTGGGCGAAAAAATAAGACATAAGGAAAACAATTGATAAACTAAACTCTATCAAAATTTAAGACTGCTGCTTTTTAAAGACACCATTGAAAAAAATGAAAAGGCAATCCTAGAAAAAAAAATTCATAACACATCTATCTGACAATGGATTTGTATTCAGAAATACATAAAGAACTTTGCAACTCAATAATCAGCAAAACAGGGACTTCCCTTGTTGTCCTGTGGCTAAGACTCCACGCTCCCATTGCAGGGGGCTCAGGTTCGATTCCTGGTCAGGGAAACAGATCCCACATGCCAGAACTAGAGTTCACATGCCGCAGCCAAATAAAAAAGATAAATTTTTTAAAAATAAGCAAAACCATCAAACTTGGAAGGAAAAGGCAAACCATTTGAACAGATGTGCATCACAAAAGATATGCAAATGACCAATGAGTACATGAAAAAAAATGCTCAAAATGATGACATCGTGGAAGTGCAAATTAAGAGCACCACGGACACACTATTAGACACAAGAATGTCTAAAAATCAATAAAACAGACAACGCTAAGTGCAAAGAAGGAAGTAACCGCTGTTCTCCATGACTTCACCTCTCTTAAAATCTCCAAACTCTCCTTCCACTAGGCTTCCCGGAAACCTACATGAAACCATACCTCAACATTCAAGGCGGCTTATACCTAATATAGCCTTTCTTTCCCTTTCTTGCACTCAGTGCCTTCTCAGGCTCTCTAGACTCTCGACACACAGGTGAGTTTCAGTTGGCCCCTTGAAAATAGCTGCCTTTTGAGATAGTAGTCCTCCTTTAACCTAGTTTTATCAAGCAAGAGGAATTTCAAATAAGTGGCTTTTCCAAATTATATAATTTTTTTAATTTTTTAAATATGAATTAAATATCTTAGCTATCTTGAAAGGAAAAGTGTCTCGCCTCTCTTGGCTTTGTAAATTGGGGGCATTAAACATAATTTAATCCTGTTCAGTGATCAACGGTCATTTCTCGTTGCATGACAACAGCCAAGGGAATTTACTAACAGCACACTGTTGGGGCTTCCCAGTTGGCACTAGTGGTAAGGAACCCGCTTCACAATGCGGGAGACATGAGAGATGCGGGTGTGATCCCTGGGTCAGGAAGATCTCCTGGAAGAGGGCATAGCAACCCACTCCAGTATTCTTGCTTGGAGAATTCCATGGACAGAGAAGCCTGACGGGCTACAGTCCATAGGGCCGCACAGAATCAGACACGACTGAAGAGACTTAAGCATGCATAGTTCGCTGTTGTCTTTGCATGAAATGCCAGAAGATGGGCCACTTACTGAGTTTTCTCTGCATTTTCCTGGTTGGTCAATGTCAAGGTCTCTGGATTTTATGCAGCTTGCTTGAGCTGAATCTTACAGACCTCTCCCCTTCACCCTTTTCATTTTCTGTATCTAATCAGCTATGTCTTGGGAAACCAGGTTGCCAAGTTAGAACTGTTTCTTAAGGAAAAAAAGTTCTGCACCAAAGTCAGAAAGAAAGGGCTTCACTCAATGGCCTTTACGATACTGGCTTTGACATCCCCAAGTCATTTTTTGCCCATTTCCTGGTTCTCAGATGTTTGCCCATAGTCAATGTGGCCAGATACGTGACCTCCGAATGAGAAAGGTTTCATTCACAACCTAATAAATTAGTAGGTGGCTCCCCTAGCTTTGGCTCATGAAACTGCTCAGGCTAACGTTCACATCAGTTCCCACATCTCAGGGGCAGTTTCCAGAAAGTTTCTGTCTCCCCTTCTGTCCTCTGCAAAACTGAATTATTACAGGAAACAAATATGCTACAGAAAGAGCAACCCTGCCATCCTGCAAGAAGGGCATTCTTAATCATCCCAGCTTCTGAGATTTACCTGGGTTTACACTCATGGACCAAACCAAAAAAGGCCTCTACTAGTCTGTCTTTCCTCCCAGGTCAGCATGTTAATGTGATGAGTAGGAAAGTGTCCTTCCTGGAAACAGCATAACTGGATCTTCAGCAAAAATTACAAAGGGAGTGCTTGGCACTAATAACGAAGAAAAGAGCAAAAAAATTTTTAATTTTTCAGCATCTTTTAAGATTCAGCTGAAACTTCACTGAATCTCTTCCTGAATCTTCTCTTCTCTCATCTGCAATTAATTTTTCCTCCTTTTTGCCCTTGCTGTTATCTGTAAGCCCAAAAAAACCACCATGATTCTTTATTGAACTTGTATATTTACCACAATACTTTGGCCACCTGATGCAAAAAGCCAACTCATTAGAAAAGATCCTGATGCTGGGAAAGACTGAGGGCAGGAGGAGAAGAGGGTGACAGAGGATGAGATGGTTGAATGGCATCACCAACTCCATGGACATGAGTTTGAGCAAACCCGGGGAGACGGTGAAGGACAGGAAGCCTGGCATGCTGTAGTCCATGGGGTTGCAAAGAGTCAGACATGTCTTAGTGACTGAACAACAACAGCAATTTACCACAAAGCAGGCACTCAAAATATATATATATAGATCTTTGGAATGAATGAATGAATGGTGAAATGTAACTCAGGCTTCAGCTGTTGTGGTCACTCACTGTCTTTATTCTCTTCCTCTATCATGTTCTTAAGAAAATCTCTCTTTGAGAGGATTATCACTGATTACTCCATTTCAATGAATATTGAATTCAAAGAGATTCTTGAAATTTTGGAGAGCTAGGAAACAAGAAATTCTTCCCTGGTGGCTCAGCAGTTAAGAATCCACCTGCAACACAGGTGAAATGGAGACACAGATTCGACCCCCGGGGTCAGGAAGATCCCCTGGAGGAAGAAATGGCAACTCACTCCAGTACTCTCGGCTGGAAAATCCCATGGACAGCGAGCCTGGCAGACTACAGTCCACGGGGTCACAAAAGAGTCAGACACAACTGAGCAACTAAACAACACGGAAACAAGAAGCTGAATTTTTATTCCATCTTTGCTGTTTACTAGCTTTGTGACCGCAGACAAATGACTTGAAGTCAAAATCTTGGGGCGGTGCGTGTCTGTAAAACAAGGTAATTATATCTTCCCTGACCTTACAGAATTGAGAGAATCATATGAGCTAAAAAGTGTTAAAGCCATGGGGGATATCTAAAATTCTGTAAAGCTACTAGAGGCTATCGCTTTATAAATCATGAAGGAAACTAAAAAGAATCAAGAATTTGGCAAAATGAGACTCTCGTTCCAAGTCCTTCTCTCTGTCCATAGAACATACTCTCACCTGGAGCTCTCTGTCGGAGGGGGAAAGAGGGGGAAGGCGTTGCCCAGAGGCAGGGTTTGAATCTCCCTGCCTGATCTGATACCTGTCTGCCTGTGTTCTCATCTTCAGCTAATCTCTCAGAAAGCCATGCAACCAAGGGGTCACAAAGCTCCGCACAAGCGCCATTTCCTCTTCTGGCATAACAGTCACCAGGACCCCGAACATGGCGAACAGCCGGTCGAGGCTCAGGAGACCAGAGCCAACACAGGTTTGCATGTCCATTCACCCTTCATGATGATTAACTCTTCCATCACAGGCTAAGACATGAGCATTTATCTCGGGGTTCTTCAACTATTAGTGCTCAGGACTCTTCCCCGGCCATACATCATGGCACTGGAAGCGGGAGGTACAGACAAAAGTCGTCCCTCGTGCTGATGTGGTGTGAAGAGGGTGATTAATGACAGTCACACACGGCCACCCGGCTTCTGACTCACTCAAGTTACTCAGACGCCGACTTCGCTGACTTTGCTATTTTCCATGAGCCATCTTTCGCACCTCTTCCCCACTGCTGCTTTTAACTATAGCTTCAGCTTTGGGAGTCTTATTTTGAAAGGGGTGGAGGGACAACATTTGCTGTCATCACCAAAACCACACCAGGCTCTCTCTGACAAGGTGGCGGGCTCAACTTGGGGTTCTCCATCTTATCGCTGCTCTTAGGGAATCTGAAATTCAATCACACATTCAATAAATATGGATGAGCATCTCCTCTAGGTGCTGGGGACACATCAGGAAGGAAAATCAGACTGATAATCCTTGCCCAGGTGAAGCTTCCATTCAGGACACGAAGATAAGTATTAATAAGTAAACTGTGAAATGAAGTGAAAGTGAAGTCGCTCAGTCGTGTCCAACTCTTTGCAATTTCATAGACTGTAGCCCACCAGGCTCCACCATCCATGGAATTTTCCGGGCAAGAGTACTGGAGTGGGTTTCCATTTCCTTCTCCAGGGGATCTTCCTGACCCAGGGATCGAACCTTGGGTCTCCCGCATTGCAGGCAGACGCTTTACCGTCTGAGCCACCAGGGAAGCTCTGGTAAACTGTTGAAGGCTGCTGGAAAGTGGTAAGTGTCATAGGAATCAAAAAGCAGAGAATGGGAGGTAAGTACTGGGGTGTGGGATGGGTAGCAATTTTGATTAGAGAGTCAAAGTAAACCTCGTGGATAAGATGATGTTTGAGCAAAACCTGAGAGAGACAAAGGTGTGAGCCAAACAGATAACTGAGTGAAGAGGGTTCCAAGGAATAGAAACAGCCACTGCAAAAGCCCAAAGGTGGAAGTATGTCTGAATTTCTTGAGCAGCAGTGAAGCTAGTCTGGCCTGGGGAACACGTGTGAGGGATGGATGGAGTAAGGATGCTGTAGATACGAAAGAGGGGCAGGATGTTGAGGGGACACTAGCTTTTTATTCCCTTCACAAGGCAAAAAGTCATCAGAAGCTTTTAAATTTGTATTTTAAAGGAGTCAAACCAAGCCATCACTTGAGAACAGACAATGGATTGCCAACTGAGATGGAAGGGAACCACTCCAGAGGCTGCGACAGTGAGACATGATGGTGAGACATGGTGAGACCTCATCCAGATGAGACATGATGGTGACCTTGACCTGATCAGTAACAGCAGAGAGCTGAGAAATGGCCAAATCCTTGCTACACTACATCTCATGAAATTTAAGATGCCAGTGTCTGGGGCACCTTCCCAATCTGGAGATATTAAAAAGTGACATAATCTGTATCTTGATATCAAGGAAATGAGATGTTTTAAAGCTGAACTAAAGTGTTTCTGGCAGATTAGAGGTGGGGATGAGAGAAAAAGAGGAGTCAAGGATGTCTCCAAGGCTCATGGTCTGAGCAACAGGAAGGCTACCCTCAGGTGAGATGAGGAAGATCATTGGAGACCCAGGTTGGGAGGGGCAGGCGAGGGGTGGATCAGGAGTGCAGGTAAAGAGGCTGAGAAGCAAAGAACTGATGCTTTCAAATTGTGGTGCTAGAGAAGACTCTTGAGAGTCCCTTGGACTGCAACGAGATCAAACAATCCTACAGGAAATCAACCCTGAATATTCATTGGAAGGACTGATGCTGAAGCTCCAATACTTTCACCACCAGATGGGAACAGCCAACTGACTGGAAAAGATTCTGTTGCTGGGAAAGACTGAAAACAGGAAAAGGAAGGGGGCAACAGAAGATGAGATGGCTGGATGGCATCATCAACTCGAGGGACATGAGTTTGAGTAGACTCCAGGAGATAGTTAAGGACAGGGAAGCCTGGCGTGCTGCAGTGCATGGTATTGCAAAGAGTCTGACACGACTTAGCAACTGAACAGCAACAATAACAAATGCAAGTGAGAACGCCTTGCAGGCGGTTGAATATATGAGTTCAGGAGAGAGGCTTGGACCAGAAATGCAAATCTGAACATCATGGGACATAAATAATAATTGAAGCCAGAAGATTTAATGAGATCACCAAGGGGAGTGCAGATAGAGAAAAGAGGTCCCAAGCATGGGCTTTCTAATTTAAGATGGGTAGGCAGAAAAAAGAAACCAGCAATGGAGACTTAGAAGTAACCAGTAAGATCAGAGGAAATAACAGAAATAATTGAAAATGGCCATGCTCTGGATTGGTTGGGGCGGGGGGTGGAGGTTGGGGGGTAAAATCTGCTTAAAGGCTGCTAAAATAGGTACCATAAGAATGGCTCATGTCTGTGCTTAGATGATGCCAAGAAGACTGGGGTTACGATGGGGATAACCATATCAAGGGGCGAAAAGAACTAGAGCAGGGGATAAAAGTAAAGTGAAAGGATTACCCTTCTTATTTAATATGTATCTTCACAAGCCACCTTGTTCTAGAAAGATGCAAGGTGTTCATGAGAGATCAGCTTGTTAGTTGCACTGATTACTTTTAGCCTCACAAAGCCATTTTACCTCCCATTTCTAAGGTCCACCCCATCTCTTTCTGTCACTCACTGATTCGCTCACCGATTCGCTCACTGATTCACTCATGCCACAAATACTTATTGACAACACTGTGGGCCAGTGTTCCCAGGGCTGGATCTGGATGGCTGACTGGAAAATACACGGTTCCAACCTCCTTTTCAACTTAAAACCAGTCTAGATACAAGACTAGGCACTGAACAAACCAATTTCTCAGATATTCACAAAATCCTGTCTTTAAATCCACAAAATGCAGGGAGGAAACTCAGAACACACAAGCCACGGGTCGCCAGGCCCCAAAACCTCCCAGGCCTGGAGGGTCTACACTGCACTGAACTCATGTGTCCTTCCCAACGGGCCAGGGGGGAGAAATAGGGAGTCACCAGCAATGACAATAGCCAATATACGCAGTGCCTTTCAAGTTCAAACTCAGTTTCATATCCTGCATTGAAGTTCAACTATATGACCGTGTCTGGAGATAAGGACAGCTGCCATCCTGTCTTGGATGAGAGAGCAAAGGCTCCAGGGATCCTGGGGTGCCCAGGCAGGAGGGAGTCCAGCTGGAACTCAAGTCCAAGTCTTCAAATGGTTTGTAAGCAGCAGCGGGGGAAGCTCGGAACAGACGAACCCTGGAGGGGCAGAGCCAAAGCAAGAGCAAGCGGGCCACGGAAACAGCTTAGGGGGGACAAGGCCCCGAGCAGTAGAGGAGCTGGCTCTTGGGGACAGATAAGAGCACAGCATGTCCTGAAGGGGGTGTCAAGAGAGAGCCCAAACCGCACACCGCTGACGGTCAAGAGGGGAGCCAAGGACACGTCTCGGCACCAACGTGGCACAGCAGACAGAACCCAACACCCTTGGATGTCAGGCTGCCGGGACCCGGGCGGTCACTGGGACAAGAGAAGGGGCCTTTATTTCTTTATTTTTTAACTGGAGGGTGATCGCCTTACAATGTTGTGTCATTTCTGCTGTACAACAGCGAATCAGCCATAAGTTTATACATTATATATATGTGTGTGTGTATATCCCTTCTCTCTCACCCCCACCCCTCATCCCTGGCTTTTTATCTTAAAACCGGGCAAGTCTTGCAACTTCGCTGGCAGACCAGTAGTTAATACTCCAAGCACTCAATGCAGGGGGCCCGGCTTCGATCTCTGGTCAGGGAACTAAATCCCACATGCCATAACTAAGACCTGGTACAGCCAAATTTAAAAAAAAAATTTTTTTTAATAGGAAAGTCCTGAGCAAACAGGGCTGAGCTGGGCACCCTGGTTAGAAGTGTAGCCCAGCTGCTCTCCGGCCGTGGAAACCAAGGCAGACGCCTTCCCCGTCTCCCTGTCCTCCTCTCCACTAACCCGGGTGTAAAACAGGATCCTGCAGGTTTGCCGTGAGATTTCAGGGCAATGAGTGAAAACTCCCTAACATACCATCTGGCACTTGGAAGGCATTCAATTAATAGCAGCTATGATTATAACTGCGAGGCTATGAACACGAGATTTTCAACTTACTTTCTCACCGTTCTGGGAGCTGACAGGCAGTCTCCGGAGCCCTCCCGGGAATGGTGCTTCTCGGGGCCCGGCTTGGAACCAGCTGTTTCGGATCTTCATTAAAACCGTAAATGTGGAGAAGCTGAGGCAGCACTCTACAAGGAGCGAGGGAAAACCCAGCCAGCTGTTCTTTGGAAGTTTCTGTAACTTCCAAGATAAAGCATATCCTAGATAAACTTGACCACTGGAAAAAGTTTATCACACCAGATTGACCCTAGGGATTACGGGGAAGCCAACCAAGAGACTTCACGACAGCTTAAATACCAGGCACTCGGGGCTTTTTAATTTATTTGTTTTGCCTGTGCTGGGTCTTCGTTGCTACATGGGCTTTTCTCTAGTTGTGGTGAGCAAGGGTTACTCTCTAGCTGTGACGTGCAGGCTTCTCTTGCTGCGGAGCATGGGCTCTCGGGCACACGGGCTTCAGTAGTCGTGGCTCCCGGGCTCTAGAGCACAGGCTCAGTAGTTGTGGCTGACGGGCTTAGCTGTTCTGTGGCATGTGGGATCTTCCTGAACCAGAGTTTGAACCCATGTCTCCTGCGTTAGCAGGCACATTCTTTACCCCAGAGCCACCTGGAAAGCCCACTCAGGGCTCTTAATCTGAGTCTGCGTATCCTAGACTTTCTCCCCATCCTCTGGCCCTCCCAGCACACTCCCCCAAGACTGAAAGGGGTCTTTGGTTCATCTGATAACATCCTAGTAACTGCCCCTAGCACACACGTTTCTAAGTACCCTCTCTATGAATATCACTTTAATTTCCAGGAGCATTAGCTGCAATACTCCACAACTCTTGTTATTAACAGAAAACTCAGGTCCTGTACAAAAATAATCCTTTCTCTCAGTAAAAAGCCCTTGCTTTTAAATCTGTATTACGTTGTAGGTTATTTGTTCTTTGGGCCTCAAACACCGTGTTTCTTGCATTGCAATGTAATACTCTAGCTTGGTGCCAGCAGAATTCTTGGAATGTACAAGACACCTCCATGCTTTTCATTCATTTATGGAGCTGGACTGTCGTTCATCCACATTTATGTCCCTCCCAGAAATGGGTTTTGCTTTTTAAAAATAGCCCAGGTTTCTCTCTGAATCCAGAAGTTCTATTAAGCATGCCCAGGATCCCGCACTGATTCATCACTGCAGGAACATCTACCAAGCATCAGACTCAGGGGAGGTCTTACCCCTGTAAGAGAGGCAAGATGGAACTGGGCTCCAAGCACCAAACTGGTTCCAGTGTGCTGTGCCCTCCTGGGGCTGGGAACTGCAAAGAAATGCTTTTCCTTTAAATGTTGCCCCTTTGTGGCTCATAAACGAGTAAGTTCAGACAGCAGCTGTCAAGCCCAGCAACAGTAACGCCTGCCAGGGCAGCATTCCCAGGACTGCCAATGGGGGAGATGAATCAGGTGAACGAAGAGCCCTAAAAGCCCAATTCAAAGGTCTCTAGCGCCACCTACTGACCCACTTTGTATTCTGTTGGCAAAAAGCCCGGAAACCACTGTAGGGTGGGAGGTGGGGGGTGGGGCATGGAGAATTGTAGCAATTCTTCCCAGGCATAATTGAAGGGAATTTATAAACCAATGGGTTCACCCCGTCATCTTCCTGATACAGTGTGTTCAGTCGCTGAGTCGTGTCCAACTGTGTGACCCTCTGGACTGTAGCCCACTAGGCTCCTCTGTCCATTTCCTTCTCCAGGGGATCTTCCTGTCCCAGGGATCCAACCCGGGTCTCCTGCATCGTAGGCGGACTCTTTACCATCTGACCCACCAGGGAAGCCCCCGACAGAGACACTGAGGCTCCAAAGTGATAAAGTGGCTTCTCTGAGGTCACAACTGTAGCCCACAGGAGCCTATACCTCCGAGACCCAGCTCTTACTGAGCTCTGCCCCAGCTCACTCTGTTCATGTCTGAAAACATGAACTTGCAGCAGCGAAGCTGGCTTGGAGAGAGGAGTTTCTGGGAGGCACCCGTCTCCTCTCCATTTTCTGTTTCTTCTTCTTCCTTTTGTACCAACAGACCCAGACAGACCTGACATTCTCCCCTGCTTCTAGAACCCTGATGTCTTTACTGTCCCGCAGTCGCTTTCAGGGAGAAAGTGTTGAACTACTTACTTGAAGGTGTTCGCCTGCATCTTTAAGAATGTGAAGGGCAGAGACCCTGCTTCGTAGACACCCAGTACCCCCGGGTGATAAGGAAACTAAGGCTCTGGGAGATCAAAGAATTCGCTTGGGGCCGTGGTTCCCAATACTCCTCACATTAGGATCACCTGGGGCTGTTTTACAAACTCCAGCACACTGGCTGTGCCGTAGGTCTACTCCCTCAGAATCTCTGGAGATGAAGAAACATACAGCGGGAGTTTCTGAAGCCCGCCCCTCCTCCAAGTGACTCCAGTGTTCAGACAACCTTGGGAGCCACTGACTTATGCACGCAGTTAGTAGGTGAGACAGCAAAGCCCCTGTCTTTCAACTCCCAGGGAGGAGGAATGGTGGAAGCAACAGTGGTTTGCATCACTTTAAAGATTTCTACCAATGACACATTCTAACTACATTATTAATAACATTACAAATGATCCTATTTAACTTACGCCAATGTACTCTTAATACTGTTACTAGAGAAAGGCAAATATCATACGGTATTGCTTATATGCGGAAGCTTTTATATGCAGAATCTTTATAAATGAATGTGTTTATGAAACAGAAATAGACTAACAGACCTAGAGAACAAACTTACGGTCACCAGTGGAGAAGGGTGAAGGGGAGGGGCAGATCAGGTGTTCCGGATTGACATGTACACAAATGTTATGTTTAAAATAGATAACCAACAAGGACGTACTGTATAGCACAGTGAACTCTACTCAATACTCTGTAATAACCTAAATAGGAAAAGAATTTGAAAAAGAATAGATACACGGGTAGGTATAAATGAACCACTTTGCTGTTCACCTGAAAATGGCATACAATATTGTTATTCGATTCCACTTCAATAGAAAATAGAAAGAATACTATTTATTGCTTTCAGAAATGGAAAAACAATTTCACTCGCCATGAAACAAAATGCAACCAGAAATACACTCAAATACAAAATTGTTTTAAAATCTCATTTGGTGCATATACGTATATGCATACGGAATCAATTTGCTGTACAGTAGAAACACGACACTGTAAATCAACTATACTTCAATCCATTTTTTTAATTACATTCCGAAAGGCAATTAAGTGATTTCGGTTTCCAGTTTTGGAGCCAATGCTTACTAAGAGCAAAGGAAGGTAGCCCCTCTGCTCCTGAAAAGACTGAGAGAGATGTGACAGAAATACACCGGAGCAGTGAATCTGTGTGTTCTGTTGATGCCTTTATGCGTGCAACTGACGCCTCCGCTTGTGTGCACGCCATGGTTTCATTCTGTCTCCCTCCAATTCTACTAGCGAGCTTAGGGGAAACGCCCTTTCAGGATCCTCTGTGCTGCAAGTCCTGAGCCCAGGGACTGTGGGTTCTCAGCCAAATTGCAACAACATCCTGCCCGCGGTCTTATCCAACAGCTGAGGCACTCTGGCTTGCTACTCAGAGCAACAGACATGCTTTTCGCATGGCTCTAGACCTTGCTCGATTGGCCGGCCCACCTGTTGGAGTGGGACCGTCCGCTCTTTGTCTCCCAGCCGGCAGACCAAGCTCACCACCCACATTTCCTGCAGGTGAGTGTTATCCTGCTCCTGGCTCCGAGCACAGCTGTTTGGCAAAGGCAAGCGGCAGATGCAGCCCCTGGGCCCCCAAGCGCTTGGCGACAGCATCCCACTGACCCAGGGGGCAGCTGAAAGCGGCTGTCTTTGCTGAACTAAAAGAGGGTTAATCAGCGATTACTGGAGATGAGATACAATCTGTGTCTGGAAAAACTGGGGGACTGGGTCTCATTCAAGCGCCACCTAGAAGTAAACTGGTTATCCGATTTTCTCCCCCAAAAAGTCCTCACCTGCACACTTTTAAAAGAAAAGTTTTTTAAAGAAACAAATTACCACATAACATATAGTCAGCTTACACATTTAAGGAAAATCGAGGGCTTCCCAGATGGCACGAGCGGTAAAGAACCTGCCTGCCAGTGCAGGAGACACAGGAGATGTGGGTTTGATCCCTGGGTTGGGAAGATCCCCTGGAGGGCATGGCAACCCACTCCAGTACTCTTGCCTGGAGAACCCATGGACAGAGGAGTCTGCTGGGCAAGAGTCGGACATGACTGAAGTGACTTATCACGCAGGCAGAAAAGCAACAAAGAAGTGAAAAGCACTGGTCGTACCAGGAATGCCCCAAACCATAACTAGCCCACCTGTGATGATCCTTCTTACTTCCTCCTATACCTTTCTGTGCATTTTTATACAGAAAGCGTTTGTACAAAACATGTTACTTTGTACCGTTTGTTTCCCATAGCAACATACCACAACCATCTTTCCAGCATTCCAAGCACCTACAAGGCATCATGTGTAATGAATTTGTAATGAATGCTGAATATTCCATTTACGAACAATTCAAACAAAATGAAGAAAGCAAGAGTATTCATGTACGAGTATCCTCGGATATGGTATCAAACATTGGATGTGATATCACCCATTTTAAAGATGGAAAAATGGAGGTAAAGGAGCAACCGTTAGTGGTGGACTGAGCACGCGCAAACAGAAGACCAAATGCAGTGGGAATCTGTGTCTGGCAGAGACTAGCTATGGCTTCTTGCTCTGTCAACACTTTAAGTGGCAAGACTGGGAAGAACTCTGGTAGATACCTGAACTAGATATCAGAAGATCTAGGAGTTTTATCTCACCTTGTCTGTCCACCAGCCAGAGTGGTCTGGCTTTGACACTTAACTGACCTGAGCCCCAGCTCCCTAATCTGTATGCTGGAGGAACACACAGCCCTCCTGCCACGCTCTGAAGCTTCTAAACAAGTGAGAATAGGAAGAACTCTACAAACATCAGAGATCCTGACAAATTCTGTGATGGATCCATCAATGGTGATGTATCTTAGTTAGTTCATCTAACACTTGAAAATACATTAGAGAATTTTAAATAGTGAAGGAAACTCTGAAGCCAACTAATTTTAGAAATAGGGAAACTGACTTCCTGAGAAGTTAGGAGGTTTGCTTACTGTTTCAGAGTGAGTAAGAGACCCAGCTAGTGCTAGAAGCTTCTAGCACTAGCTGGGGTTAGGATTCACATATGCCTCTTACGAGGTCAGCTTTAGAGCGACGAATATTCCAAACATGCTTACAAAAATGTGCTGAAGGCAATTCAGTGTATTTCCATTGATTTGAGTTCCCAAAATACGAACATGCGCCACTTACCGAAGGGTCATTGAGTTGCACTTCTGATTCTTTTTTTTAACTGAAGGCCTTTCGACTTTAAGGGTTGTATATTCCTTCCCTAAAAAGAGCTGCCTGCAAAGAATATGGACATTCATAACACAACTCGGGGCTTGAGGTTTTCACATGCTCTCACACTACATTCCAGAGACAGCTTTCTCCTGAAGCTGACCTAAAGTTGTTTGGTCACTTGATCATGTCCAGGAATTCGGAGAATTGCCACGACTGGGAGAATTAGCTGCAGTGTCGCAGAGCAGGGCAGACCCATCACGTGAGCGTCACTTTCAACTTGGAACGGGTCTCAAGTATCTGCCTCCCAAGGGGTGTTTCAGATGACTGGGAGCTGGCCTAGTGGTGGGCCGCTCCCAAAGAAGCAGAAGAAAATCCAGGGGGCTGGGGTCCTTCGACACCCCAGGCCCGAGACCGACCATCCCAGAAAACAATGGCCTTCTAATGCTCCACTGAGCCGAGCCTTGACTTCAAGTTTGTGATGAACAAAAATATCAAGCTTCAATCTGCCTTCATCTTGAAACACAAGAAAGCATTTGCTTTTCAACCACATCAGGACTCTCCTACCAAAACCTGGGGCTTTTCCATCCTCTCCATGCCACATACACGAGGATCACAGGGTTTCCCATTTGTGTGTCAGAACCTCTAAATGCTTACTGGGTGCCAACCACTGTGAAAGTGTTAGCGTTAGTTGCTCAGTCGTGTCTGACTCTTTGCAACCCCATGAACTGCAGCCTGCCAGGCTCCTCTGTCCATGGGATTCTCAAGGCAAGAATACTGGAGTGGGTTGCCATTTCCTTCTACAGGGGATCTTCCTAGCCCAGGGATCGAACCCAGGTCTCCTGCACTGCAGGCAGATTCTTTACCATCTGAGCCACCAGGGAACCAGGCAGAAAGACCTCCAAATCACTGGTGACTATTGAGGATTCAGCCTCCGTTTTGTTGGTTCTGGGGCCATTTCGGGTTCCCAAGTCAATCACTGCAAGGTTTTACAGGCGTTACTTTCGGAAAGTCTTCCTGACGTCAGAAGGTGTCATCACCCTTCATTCCCGCCCCAGGCAGCCCCACCGTCCTCCTGGTTTCCAAACTCCCCCTGAGAAGGTGCCTCAGAAGGTGCGTGAGAAGTCGGTCTCAGGCTCTTTCCCATGAAACAGAACCCCTGACATCACAAAGGGACTGTTGTCTAGCTTCCATCCTTCCAGCTGAAGTTTAAGCCCTGCTCTTCCTAAGGAAAAGAACATGCCTGTCCCCTACTTCACGTTGCCCTCACAGTTACAATATGTGCTTACATCTGGTGCTGTAAAACATGATTACATTTTTCCTAAAACCTTAGGGCTTGAACAGGCTTCGAAATTTTATCTTTTCCTTCCTCCTGGCTTCAACAGGACCCCCTAAATCAACAAAACCTGGAAACACTCTGAGATCTGCAGGAAGAGCATCATTAACCTCACCTCACATCCTTGGGACACTCAGCAGCATGACTGATCTGAAGTGCGTTAAGGAAAGAAGGAGGCAGGAAGAGACTGAGGAAGCCTTCCCAAACAGCCCTTTTCCGTGGCATCGGTGCAGTGCTGCTCACTACAAGCTGTAGACACCAGAAAGACACGTGGGAGTACGGACACAGCATCTTCCTATACGCATGAAATTTCATTTGTCTGACATTTTCTGCACTGTGCTCAAGATATAGAGGAAGGTAGGTCAGTTAGGTGGTGCAGAGGTCAAGAATCCGCCTGCCGCTGCAGGAGACCCGGATTCGATCCCTGGGTCGGGAAGATCCCCTGGAGAAGGAAATGGCAACCCATTCCAGTATTCTTGCCCGGAGAATCCCATGGGCAGAGGAGCCTGTCGGGCTACAGTCCATGGGGTCGCAAAGAGTCGGACACGCCTGAACTCACACACTACTGCTACCATCACTACTACTGCCAGCCCCCGCAGCCACTCAGGCCAAATCAGATCCAGTCACCACCTCTGTAACAGACTGACACTGAGCGCCCTCTGTGGGCAAAGCAGAGCTTTGCAAGCCAGATCGCTAAGGACGGGCCCACGTTCTCTGAGGTTCCTTCTATTCATGTTCTGCCATAGACTGTCTACAAAGCAAGCCTGAGGGTGAGTCCCAGCCCTGCTCTGCCACCCACCAGCTGAGTGACCAGGGACAAATCACCCCCATGCCTTGAATCCAGGTGTCCTCATCTCCACAACAGGGTTAATAGTGTGTGATAGTGGGTTGAACAGTGGCTCCCCTCTCAAAAGATATGTCCACATCCTGACTTCCAACACCTATTAATGGGAGCCTAACTGAAAAAGAAGTCTTTGTAGATGTAATTAAGTTAGCTATCTTGAAATCACCCTGGATGATCCACCAATAAGTGTCTTTGTAAGAGACGCTGGGAAGAGATGGAGAAAAGAGATGTCTGTATGAAGACAAAGGTGGAGAAGGAAGTTATCCAGCCACAAGCCAAGGGACGCCCAGGGTCTTCATAACCTGAAAGAGGAGAAGTTTCTCCCCAGAGCCTTCCAGGAGAGCACAGCCTTACCAATGCCCTGGATTTCAGATTCTGGCCAGCAGACCTCTGAGAGATTAAATTTCTAGAGTTTTTCTCAAGCCACTAAGTTTGTGGTCATTTTTTCAAGCAGCCCTAGGAAATCAATTAGTTCCTATTTCATGGACTGTTCAGCTTGAAACCCATCCCAGGGTACATGCTTCATGGTATCCCTGGTGGGATTCTTGTCCTGTGTTCAGGGTCGACTTCAGTCTCTTTTCATTCTGTGGATAACCCCCAGACACCACTCACCCGACAAAAGAGCAAGAATAGAGGTCTTAGTGTTTCATTGGGAAAGAGTAAATTTACCTATTTCATCTGGATATTATTCAAAATGCAAGCCAACTCATTGGCAAAGACCTTGATGCTGAGAAAGATTGAAGGCAGGAGGAGAAGGGGACGACAGAGGAAGAGATGGCTGGATGGCATCACCAACTCAATGGACATGAGTTTGAGCAAGCTCCGGAGTGAGGGACAGGGAGTGAAGGACAGGGAGGCCTGGCATGCTGCAGTCCATGGGGTCACAGAGACTCAGACACAACTAAGCAACTGAACAACAACAAATCCCCCACACATCCAGATACAGTTATAATTCAAAAAGACACATGCACGCCTGTGTTCACAGCAGCACTATTTACAATAACCCAGATATGGAAACAATCTAAATGCCCATCGACAGATGAATAAAGAAGATTCAGTGCATATTAATATATACAGATATGCAGATGATATCACTCTAATGGCAGAAAGTGAAGAGGAACTAAAGAGCCTCTTGATGAGGGTGAAAGAGAGTGGAAAACACTGGCTTAAATTTCAACATTCAAAACACAAAAACCATGGCATCTGGTCCCATCACTTCATGGCAAATAGATGGATAAAACTTGGAAACAGTGACAGATTTTCTTTTCTTGGGCTCCAAAATCACTGTGGATGATTACTGCAGCCAGGAAATTAAAAGGTGCTTGCTCCTTGGAAGAAAAGCTATGACAAACCTGGACAGCATATAAAAAAGCCAAGACATCACTTTGCTGACAAATGTTTACATAGTCAAGGCTATCGTGTTTACAGTAGTCATGGACCATAAAGAAGGCTGAGTGCCAAAAATTGGCGCTTTCGAACCGTGGTGCTGGAGAAGACTCTTGAAAGTCCCTTGGACTGCAAGAAGATCAAGCCAGTCTATCCTAAAGGAAATCAACCCTGAATATTCGTTGGAAGGACTGATGCTGAAGCTGGAGCTCCAATAGTTTGGCCACCTGATGTGAAGAGCCGACTCACTGGAAAAGACCCTGATGCTGGGAAAGATTGAAGGCAGGAGCAGAAGGGGGTGACAGAGGACGAGCTAGGTAGATAGCATCACTGACTCAACGGACATGCATTTGAGCAAACTCCAGGAGATAGTGAAGGACGGGGAAGCCTGGTGTGGTACAATCCATGGAGTTGTAAAGACTCAGACACTACTCAGCGACCGAACAACAACAACAATATATACAATGGAGTAATAATCAGCCCCCAAAAATAATAAAATAATGCCATTTGCAGGAACGTGGCTGGACCTAGAGATTGGCATATTGGCAAACTACGTGAAGTCATAAAGAAAGAGACAAACACCATATGATATCACTTATGTGTGGAATCTGAAATATGACACAAGTGAACGTATCTATAAAACAGAAACAGACCCGCAGACATAAAGAACAGACTCGGACTTGCCAAGCGGAAGGGAGGGTGGGGAAGAGAAGGGCTGGGCGTTTGGGATTAGCAGATGCAAACTATTACATCTAAGACAGATAAGCAGCAAGGCCCTACTGGGTAGCACAGGGAACTATACTCAACATCAATATCCTGTGATAAACCATCATGGAAAAGCATGTGTGAAAGAGTACGTGTCTAACTGAGTCATTTTGCTATACAGCCGAAATTAACACAGCACTGTAAACACCAACAATACTTAATAAAAAATTTTAAGTAAAAAAAAAAAAATTTTAAATATCAATAATAGCCCAAATTTTTGTTCAAAGGAATCGGAATGAGACCCAAAGAATGTACTTTGAAAACACCTCCCATATGATTCTAACACCAAAAAAAAAACATGACTGACGTCCAGCCAGTTAACTAACCAGCATCCTTTCTATTCAGTTTGTGACTGGGTCATCATGGGTAAATATTTTGACCCCTGTCCCTGTACGCAAGCACTGCTCCGCCAGCTCTGTTGACAGGGAGCATCACCGAAGCGGCCCGGGAGACCTAGAAGAGACAGCTGAGAGTGACTAGCCCGTGGAGTTTCCATCTTGTCTGGGGAAGCCAGTTTTACACATATGCACCTTGGGTACACGCCACGCAGTAGCTCTGAAGGGCAGGAAAGAGCTTCTCTTTTTACCTGACTTACAAACTTGGAATATGTATACAATTCCTTTTTGTTAAAAAAAAAACTTTAAAGCATTCTGATTTTTTTTTTTTTAAGATGTTTAAACCACTGACATGACACATTTATTTTTTAGGCAGGAAAGTGAGATCCAGACAACTTGAGTGATGCAACCTGGATCACACTTTGTCCAGGGTCCGTCTGCGCCAGCCGCCACAGCCCCAGCCACCCAGCTCCACGGCTGAGGCCTTGGAGAGCTGTCATCACGGGCCCTGGTGCTTCTGTTTTGGGTGCAGGAGCCCCCACACCCCTCCGAGGCACATGCCTGGGATGGCAAAGAAGCCATCAGCCCCTCCTCTGGGGGCAAGCCTGGTCTTCACGTGCCCCCGGGCAGCCCAGGCTCCCGCCCATCCCAGGCTCCTGGCCATGGTTGCCAGAGGTGGTTGTTTCCCTGACTGAAGAATCTTTCCACAGATGAGACCTTCTTTTCTGCTGTAGCTTTTCCTTCCTTAGAGCCCACCCCCAGGCCTTATCTCAGGTGAGGCCACGTCCAGGGCACAGGCCGTTACAATGTTTCCTGGAACAGAGTTGCAAGGCTCCTGTTTTCACAGAGGAGAAAAAGAGAAGGAGGCATCCAACGATCAGTGAGCTGGTTCTGAGAACAGGCCCTTATCTGCTCTGGCCCAGCTCTGGACCCAGGGCCAGGCGTCAGCCTCACAGCTGGTGACAGGGGCAGCCAGCAGAGTCCACAGCCAGGGAGGGAGCATGCACTGTGCCAAGCTAGAGATGCAACAAAATACAAGTCGTGAGAGAAGGGGGACTGTGAAGCTCCAGCTGTGCCAGCAGGGCAAGGTACCGCCATGGAAAGGCAATGAGGTGCTGGAAAATCCAAGCCCCACACGAGGCTCCTGGAACACAGGAGGCTCTGGATTGCTCGGCAAACTGTAGTCAAGTGGAGGGTCTCCCCCCAGGACACCCCACTGCAGTGAGGAGGTTACTTATTGTTTAGTCACCTAAGTCATGTCTGACTCTTTGCAACCCCATGGACTATAGCCCATGAGGCTCCTCGTGGATGGGATTTCCACAGGATTTCCCATGTCCATGGGATTTCCCAGGTGAGAACACTGGAAAGGGTTGCAGTTTCCTTCTCCAGGGGATCTTCCCAACCCAGGGATCAAACCCGTGTCTCCTACTGGGCAGGCAGATTCTTTACCACTGAGCCACGAGCTAAGAAAGGGAGGATGCTAGGTGTGTTCAAAAAGCTAAGGGTCCATAAGTTTCCAATAGTAATTCCAAGCAAGTAGTGAGGAAAGGTGGTACAAATTACTACATGGTCTACATGGTCAATAACTAACCAGATAAGCATTAGAATCAATAATTACTAGGGTCCAGGGGGAAGTTCAGGCAGGAAGGACTGGCAAGATTTGGCTCAATAATATCTATTATTGATTAAGCACTGAATACCTGCCAGAGTTTGAGGATTTCACTTCCAAGAACTCTACCAGGTCTGTGTAAACACCTCCACCTCCCTGTCTTGGCTATTGTAAACAGTGCTGCTGTGAACATTGGGTTTTCCCATCAACAGATGACTCATTTTATATATACATATATACACACATATATATGTATAGTAATATATACAGTAGAATATTACTCAGCCATGATAAAGAATGAAATATTACCATCTGCAGCAACACTGATGAACTGAAAAGAATATCACACTAAGTGAAATAAGTCAGACAGAAAAAAACATATAATGTCACTCATATGGGGGGGTGCAAAAAAGCATACATATGAATCTATACCTCAAACTGAACCAACTCACAGACATAGAAAACAAATGTATGGTTACCAAAGGGGGAAGCAGGGAGGGAAAAGTTATGAGTATGGGATTAACAAACTATACACAAAATAGATAAGCAACAAGAGTTTACTGCATAGCACAGGGAACCATATTCAACATTTTATAATAACATAATGGAAAATAATCTGAAAAAAATGTATATACATATAACTGAGTCACTTTCCTGTACTCCTAAAACTAACACAATATCATAAATCAATTAAATATATGATATATGTTTGTATCCACTTCAGAGAACAGGGGACTGAAACCCAGAGGCCCAGTGATGTCCTGAGAAACTCAGCTGCAGAACCAGAGTGGCAGAGAGGGTCTATCTGGGTCAAGGCCCTTCCCCGAGTTTCCTCGGCTTCAAATGATAAGGAGGATTTGGATATGGGCAAAAGGAAGGAGTGGTCATTCCAGGCTGGTGAAAGGAGCTTTTGAAAACAGAAGTAGTAAAGTAAAAACACACACACAAGGCCATTAACAGAGATAGATTTCATTGGGATGGAGATTTCTAGAATGAATAATATTGATGGAGTACTTGCTGTACCAAGTGAAGTTCTAAGAGCTTCATCATCAATAAAACATATCATCTCATTTAACCCTCACAACAACCCTGTGAGGAATGAAGTGTGATGATTCCCAGTATATGGACGATGCTATAGGGGCACAGAGACGTTAAGTAACTCACCCAAGACCACCCAGCTGGTAAGTGGGAGACGTAGGATTTGAACACCGTCTAGATGGAAAGTCCATGCTCCCCATCACCCTGTTATACTTGAAAGAGTTCCGTCTTGGCATCCCAGAGTGACCAGCACCAAGGATGGCACCTGGAGAGACAAAGCATGTATTACCGGCTTGTTGGATGAACTGACCGCTGTAAGTTCTCTCTTTGGTGCCAACATTTTGCTTCTTCAATCCAGCCTTCATGCTGCCTCTAGAGGTGTAATGCTAAATTGTTTCCTTCAAAAATGCAATCCTTGTCCTCCTTTGAGGCAGGTCTGTTCTCCCAGCTCTGCCCTCCACCCTGGCTCAGAGGCAGAGCCGCTCATTTGAACCCTCCTTCCGCTACATCTGTATGAAGCTCAAAAGCCATCTTGCCCACGGGTGCTTTGGCATCCTTACCATGACAGTCCCCTCCCACGCCGCTTGGCTGGTCCCCCCCCCCCGCCCTGCACTCCTGAGTGTCCCCTCCATTACACTGTCTACTCTTTGAAGAGCTGTCATGGCCTTCCTTGTGTCCTTAATAAATGGTGGTGCATGTACGCATAAAAAAAATGCGTGAATTGATGGATGGGTTGGTCTATGAATGAATAACTGTGCACAGAGATGACAGGAGGGAAAGATGAAGGATTGGGATGCAGGGCTTATGTGGTACCCTGTGCAGAGTGGGAAAAGGGTGGATTCTATGTCAGAGGCTCCAAAGGCTACACAGAGCTTTATCTGACTTGCCGGCTAATCTAAGAAAAGTCACGTCCCACCTCATGGACACTTTTTCCTTGTGAACACATGTATACCTGTGGCGGATTCATTTTGATATTTGGCAAAACTAATACAATTATGTAAAGTTTAAAAATAAAATAAAATTTTAAAAAAAAAGAAAAAAATGTTTTGAAAGACTAGAATTCTGCATTCTCCAGTTCTGTGAATGAAAAGTTCACTTTCAGACAAACTCATTAACAGATGTTTTGCGCCTTCACTCAAGAAAAACAGCCACTCTGCTCCGCCCGTGTCTTATCTGAAGCCACCCTTCTTCACTTCATCTCCACCGGGAGGATTGCTATCTCACCCAGGACCTCCTCTGGGTGTTTGTGAACAAAGGCCAGGGTCTTATCTGGTCACTCTCTCATGCCCCATCCTTGGAAAATATGAATGGATGCGCAGGGGCCTCTCATGGTCTTTCCATCCCAGGAAAGGCGAGTAAGGCAGCCTTGGCTTTCTCAGAAAGATTGTGCAATTTCTTGCTGCTATCGGAGCTGACAAGGAGGCAACTCTGGGCCCCGGACCCTCCAGCTAAGTTCAGCTTCAGGTCAAGTCAGGGGCCCCCAGCAGCTCGGGGGCATAGGATCCACAAGGAAGACATTCCAGGATGTGGCCAGAAGCAACAACAGTTCCCAGCTGTTCCCAGCCGCGTCCTGCCAGCGAAGGAGTTTGCAGTGGGGGTCTTCACACAGATGCGGCAGAAGGAGGGGTCAAATGAGCGGCTGTGCCCTGGGCCAGGGTGGAGGGCAGGCAGGGGAGAACAGACCTGGCTTTGTTATTGGCAGCTCCTGCACATCACCCTGAGGCCCTCTGCGGAGCCCTCCCTCTCTCTGGTTCCCGGGGGGACCCCGACATCAGTTGTTCTGATGCCCTGTCCTTGGGAAATGACTCCAAAATCTTCGCTTCCAGCTCGCCTGAGCCTGGGAGCCTGACTCCACAATGCATTTTGGAGCCCATGCTTTGAAACTCTCTTAATAAAAGATAGGTCTAGAACTGCCCTCCCTCGAGTGGAATTGAACCAACACCTACTTTAGAGTGAATCTTGCTTGTAACCCTCACCTAGCCCCCCTTCTCAATCTTTGGCCAGCTCCTTCTCAGCCTTCAGGTCTCACCTCTGACATCCCCACCTCAGAGACGCCTGCCTTGGGACTTCCCTGGTGGTCCAGTGGTTAGGACCCCGCACTCTCAATGCAGGGGCCCAATGCCTCTCAGTGCAGAGGTTCGACCCCTGGTCAGGGAACTGGATCCTGACTGCCATAACTAAGACCCAGTGATGTTGAATAAATAAGTATACAAATATTTTAGAGAGGGATGTCTGTCTTGCCCACTCTCCAAAACCTACTCATGCCCCTCCTCCTTCCCAACACATTCATCCATTTTTCCTGTTTTTTTTTCCTTCTTGGAACTCAAATTGCATTTGTGCACGTGTATCTGTGTAATGATTATACCCCATGAGTACTTTCGTCTCAGGACAGGGAAGGATATGTTGGCTTTTCATCCTTATCTATCAAAAAACCTACACGTTGCCTGGTACACAGTAAGTGATCGATAAATCGTTGACCAAATGAATAGAATCATGAATTCATTAACATAGAATAGTATTATAATCAAAGTCCGAAAAGAAAACTTTTTAAGAGCTATAAAGCCTTTAATATCTATATCTTAACTGTTTGCTTTTATGTAAAAGGATTATGGAGATGAAGAAGGCAGTTATATGTCTTCATGGAGTTCGTAGGTGACTGGGGGACCAGACATGTGATTTGTAGATTACAACAGTGAGTCTCATTAAATCCTCATAAGTGGCCGTAAGCGTTAAGATCCACATTTAACCAGAGGGGCTCTGAGGTTCAGAGACACCAAGTTCTTGGCTCAAACCACAGAGCGTATGAGTTATCAGAGCTGGAACCTAGATCTCCTGAATCTCAGCACAGAAGGTTTTCTACTTCCAGTCCTCTTGCCCTCAACTTGGATGGCTTATTAATTCTTGCACTTGAGAGCAGATGGAGCCAGAGTTCTGGGAGCCCACATCATGTGCCAAGAGTGCTTCTGATAAGACCGGGATATGGTCTTGCTTCTGGACCTGCTCCTCTGCTCCCCTCTGCAAGCCAGGGACTGGGTCAGCCTGAGCAGGAGGCTTGGGGGAGTGCTGTCATCCCTCAATTATGCAGCTGATACCCCTCTAATGGCAGAAAATGAAGAGGAACTAAAAAGCCTCTTGATGAGGGTGAAAGGGGAGAGTAAAAAAGCTAGCTTAAAACTCAATATTCAAAAAACTAAGGTCATGGCATCCTGTCCCATCACTTCATGGCAAACAGAAGGGGCAAAGGTGGAAGCAGTGACAGATTTTACTTTCCTGGGCTCCAAAATCACTGCGGACGGTGACCTCAGCCAGGAAATTCAAAGATGCTTGCTCCTTGAAAGAAAAGCTTTGACAAACCTAGACAGAGTATTAAAAAGCAGAGACAAGACTTTGTCGACAAAGGTCCATACAGTCAAAGCTTTGGTTTTTCACAGCCTTCCCGGCTCTAGGAGTTTTTACCAGGTTTGTGCTCAAGAGACTCCCTTGGGTGCCAGCAACTACAGAGGATGTAAACCATTAGCAAATGACGGCTCCATCTGCTCCGCTTGGTTCTCTGGACGTCAGGAAGGAAAGATTGCTCTGACTTAGAAAGTGCTCCCTCCACACCAAGGAAACCAGAGTTGAAAGAGACATGTGTACCCCAATGTTCATCGCAGCACTGTTTACAATAGCCAGGACATGGAAGCAACCTAGATGTCCATCAGCAGATGAATGGATAAGAAAGCTGTGGTACATATACACAATGGAGTATTACTCAGCCATTAAAAAGAATACATTTGAATCAGTTCTAATGAGGTGGATAAAACTGGTGTCTATTATACAGAGCGAAGTAAGCCAGAAGGAAAAACACCAATACAGTATATTAACACATACATATGGAATTCAGAAAGATGGTAATGATGACCCTATAGGCAAGACAGCAAAAGAGACATAGATATAAGGAACAGACGTTTGGACTCTGTGGGAGAAGGCAAGGGTGGGATGGTTTGAGAGAATAGCATTGAAACATGTATATTATCATATGTGAAATAGATGACCAGTCCATGTTGGATGCATGAGACAGGGCACTCAAAGCTGGTGCACTGGGATGACCCTGAGGGATGGGATGAGGAGGGAGGTGGGAGGGGGGTTCAGGATCGGGGACACATGTACACCTGTGGCTGATTCATGTCAATGTATGGCAAAAACCACCACAATATTGTAAAGCAATTAGCCTCCAATTTAAATAAATAAATAAATTTTTAAAGAAAGAAAGGAAGTGCTCCCTCCAGAGGTGAGTCAAGGAGCACAATTCCTTCACTGGGAAGTGCAAGGTTTCAGACTCACCCCAAAGTGACTAGCTGGTGGTCCAGTAGCTAAGACTCCATGCTCCCAATGCAGAGGCCCCAGGTTTGATCCCCGGTCAGGGAACTAGATCCCACATGCCAGAACTAAGACCTGGTGCAGCCAGATAAAGAAGTAAATATCAGATCAGATCAGATCAGTCACTCAGTCGTGTCCAACTCTTTGCGACCCCGTGAATCGCAGCATGCCAGGCCTCCCTGTCCATCACCAACTCCTGGAGTTCACTCATACTCACGTCCATCGAGTCAGTGATGCCATCCAGCCATCTCATCCTCTGTCGTCCCCTTCTCCTCCTGCCTCCAATCCCTCCCAGCATCAGAGTCTTTTCCAATGAGTCAACTCTTCGCATGAGGTGGCCAAAGTACTGGAGTTTCAGCTTTAGCATCATTCCTTCCAAAGAAATCCCAGGGCTGATCTCCTTCAGAATTGACTGGTTGGATCTCCTTGCAGTCCAAGGGACTCTCAAGAGTCTTCTCCAACACCACAGTTCAAAAGCATCAATTCTTCAGTGCTCAGCCTTCTTCACAGTCCAATTCTCACATCCATACATGACCACAGGAAAAACCATAGCCTTGACTAGACGAACCTTTGTTGACAAAGTAATGTCTCTGCTTTTGAATATGCTATCTAGGTTGGTCATAACTTTCCTTCCAAGGAGTAAGCGTCTTTTAATTTCATGGCTGCAGTCATCATCTGCAGTGATTTTGGAGCCCCCAAAAATAAAGTCTGACACTGTTTCCAGTGTTTTCCCATCTATTTCCCATGAAGTGATGGGACCAGATGCCATGATCTTTGTTTTCTGAATGTTGAGCTTTAAGCCAACTTTTTCACTCTCGTCTTTCACTTTCATCAAGAGGCTTTTATATTAAAAGAAAAAAAAATAGTGACTCTGACACCAACTATGTCACTTGGGGCCAGTTACTCCAATTTTTTGAACTTCATATTTCTAATATAAAACATTGATCCTCGTGGTTATTGTGAAGACTAAGACAAATCATACAACTCTGTGACTTAAGTGTTCATTCTGTGATGGTGCTCACCACCTTCACCCCTGGTTTCTAAACCTTTATTTCCTTCCCTACTTCCTAGTCCATGTCTTGTTTGGTCTTGATCTCCTTTTGCTATTTTCTGACTGTTCCTCGTACAATCCAGGTCCTTCAGGTTCTAACCATCTCTTCCGGGAAGGAAGTTCCACTGCTCAATGGTCGGCATGCAGAAGACCCCAAAAGAAAGAGCAGTTCTGTTTTCCTGAGAGCCAAGGAAAGTGGCACAGAGGAGGTGATTATGATGTAATCACTGAGTGTATAAAGTTACCAGGTGGAGGAATGTACAAGGGCCCTTGGAGCCTGGCGTGGCTGGCACGTCCCAGTGCCTGTCATGAAGCTGAACCTTGGAGCTGGGCCAGGGCGGCAGAGGAAGCAGAGAGTGACCAGGTCTCATGGAGCCCTGTGAAAGCCCTGGATGTCACCCTAAACCTTTGAAGACCATCCTGAGGCTCCGGGTGGGTTTTGAACATGGGAGAGACATGATCACATCTGTTTTAGCTCCAACCCACACTAGAAATGGGAAGAGTAGATGGGAGAGAAACAAAACTAAAGAGTTAGAGACCAGCTGGGAGGTTTTCCAGGCTTCCCTGGTGGCTCAGACGGTAAAGAGCCACAGTGCAGGAGACTCAGGTTCAATCCCTGGGTCGGGAAGATCCCCTGGAGAAGCAAATGGCCACCCACTCCAGTACTCTTGCCTGGAGAATCCCATGGACAAAGGAGCTTGGCAGGCTACAGTCCATGGGGGTCTCAAAGATCAGACACAACTAAGCGACTAACACTTTCACTTCTTAGGAGGTTTTCCAGGTGAACACAGGCAAGATACAAAAGGGGCTCCAGTTAGAGCAAACAGGGATGAAGACAGAGAATGGATCAAGGGACATGCCTAAAATACAACTCACGGGATCTGGTCATCGCTTGACTGGGGAAGCAATGGAAAGACAGCATAAGCATCAGGTTCTAGCCTGCGAGCCAGGTTTCTGGTGTCAGCATTAACAAAAATTTGGGGGCAAGAGAGGCACACCCCAGACAGGGTGAGATGAGATTAGTTTGTGACATGCAATATTGGAGTTTCCTCTGGAACATACAGCTGAATCCCAAAGAGATTCTAGAAAATGGATCTGGAGTGAAACCAAGACGTCTGGACTGCGTTATAGTCCACGGGGCATTTGTCATAAAGGTGATTGATAACCTTTAGGGGACTAGATGAGGCTTCCCTGAGAGCTCTTTTAATGAAGAATCTGCCTGCAATGCAGGAGACCTGGGTTCGATCCCTGGGTTGGGAAGATCCCCTGGAGAAGGGAAAGGCTACCCACTCCAGTATTCTAGCCTGGAGAATTCCATGGACCATATAGATGAGTTCACCATGGATAGAGTTCCTATTTAAAAAAAAAAAAAATTCTGAAATACCAGCATTTCAGAGGCATTTGGAGAAGGAGAAACACGCTAGGAAAACATGAAGGAATGGACAGAAATTAGGAGGAGGAGGAAAGGCTGAGAGGGGCTGGTGAGGGTGAGTGGAGGAGAGAAGCAGCCATACAGAGGTTACACAAATGCACACCTAGGCTACAACTCACACAACTGTGCACCAAATACTTCAATTTTGCCCTAGAATGATTGAAAAACTAAAATCAGTGAAATACAACTACTGAAAAAAACAAAATCAATAAAAATTGGAAAAAAAAAAAAAAGTGTCTACTAACCACAAAGGAAACCCATCTTGACATTTTGGCACATTTCTTTTTTTTTTTTTTTTCTTCTTATGCATTTCTTTGACATAGGATTCCCAGGTGGCACAGTGGTAAAGAATCCCCTTACAGTTCAGGAGATGCGGGTTTGATCCCTGGGTCAGGAAGATCCCCTGGAGGAGGAAAGGCAACCCACTCCAGTATTCTTGGCTGGAGAATCCCATGGACAGAGGAGCCTGGCGGGCTAGTCCACAGAGTTGCAGAGTCGGACACGGCTGAGTGCACGCACATACATTCTGTTTGTGCAATTAACAAGTCCACGTGTAATCTTTCCTAATTTACATTACATTGCTTAAAAAATTACATGTGTTACGTAAATAAAGTGCTGCTGACACAGGGAGGAAGGACGGAAGGACTAAGGAAGCGAAGAGGGAGGGAGAGAAAAGGGACCATTGGTACTGACCATGATACGCTGATCAACAGCATCACAGGGAAACACAGAAGATGCCTGAGAAGACGATATGATTTCTTTCTAATTCATTTTAAATCCTACCTAAAGCTTAGAAGTATACGTCCTTTTAGAAAGCTCCCTCCCCAATTTTCAAAGAAGGGGTGGGGGGGGGGGCGGGAAGGCTTATTATTTTTCCGGAAAGGAAGGAAGCGGCAGTTTCAAGCCACGCGTTTCAACTCCCCGTGCGTGCAGTAACATCGCCATCTGCTGGACATGGATGACATCGCCACAGAGCATAACTCGGAGCCCAGACCTTCCGCGTACCCAGGAGTGGATTCCTTCCACCCCTTCCCCCGTTAAACACTCTAGCACCCCCATGGTCACAAAGAAGTAAGCATCAGACAGTACCAGGGAGTAACGGGGAGAACCCCACTGAATGCAAGAGACGCTGGATGTGATTTAAGACACGGCCAAAAGGCAAGTGGATAGGTTGATTTGGAAAATTGAGACTCCCACATCCCAAGCCAGGTATGCTGGCTGGCGTGGTGAGACTCCAGAACTCCGAACAAGATCATGGCTTTGCCACCAACGGAGAAGCCCTCGGGGTTCACATCACAGCAGCACTCTCAGTAGTGTGGGGTTAGCCAAAAATTGCGTTTGGGATTGTCTGTAACAGCGTTTTAAAAAAAAAACAACCTGAAGGAACCTTTTGGCCAACCCAATAATTAAGTTGATTGCTTTGCCTCCAGTCACCAGCTCCCTTCCTCAATTTCTTAGTAAGTTCTAGACTCAGAGTTATGAAAGAAGTATGATTAATTAGCCTCCTCAGACTTCATTGGTTCACAGAGAATATCTTTGCAACAAAGGATGCTTGGCCCAGCAAAGCCTATCGTGGAAGACAACGGGGTCCTCAAGAGCCCACTGGGAGAAGTGATTTGAAGTGAGGGATCTCTCCTTACCCCCTCCTGTGACCCTCACATATGAGACCACCTGTCTGCTCACACACGATGAAGCCCTGTGCCATCACCACACGTGAGCCTCTGGTTGTAGCTCAGAGACGGGACAAGTCCTAGTCTCTCTTCAGGTAGATGACCCGCCAAGAGCCCCAATACATGAGGCTGGGAGGTTCTCAAAAAACAAACAAAAATGAGCTTAGAGCTCAACTCCTAGGACTTAAATGGACTTAAATGAGCACCGAGATTAAAACGTTTCTTGGGCTCAGACTGCAGCCTAGAAGACAGATGTGAGCCTGACTGCTGTGAGCAGCAAGGGAGGAGGGTGGGAGAGAAGCAAGCAGCTGGCAAAGTCAGGGATGAGGAAGAGAAGAGACCGGGGGACCCTGGGTGCCCACCAAGTCCGCAGTGCAGACCCATGAGCCTGACCACGACCTCATCCTCCGGGGAACTTTATACAAGGCTCTCTACTCACTGCAGTGCTTCGACAATAGAAACTTCTGGCAAAAAGGAAAATATAGCATTACCTGCTTACTGGCAAGGTAAGTGAAAACACAGTTAATTTAATTCTTAGAAGGGACACTTGGTCTTTCTGCCATGTCTTATTCCTCTTCTCTTGCTTAATGACATCATGCAGAGAGGCAATCAAGTCATGGGCGTTTGGATGTGTTACGCTTTCGTTCACAGAGGATGTTTATTTAGTGCCTACCTTGGCCGGGAACCATACAGACATACATGGGGGATACGACATTCAGTACAGCAGACTCAGGCGCTATCCTCCTGGAGCTCACAGCCATGGGAGGCTCTGGGACGAGACGGCAGGGCTCTGGTCCACCGCTTCCTACCTGTGTGATCTGGGGTGGGTTGCTAAACCTCTCTGCGTCGTAATTGTCCTCATCTGGAAAATGCAGGTCATAATAGTATGGACCTCCTAAGGCTGGTGAGCATTAAGTGAGGTTGCAGCTAAGAGTTTAAAGCTGGGCCAGAGAACACGGACAGCATCTGATGAAAGTGCTAGTCGCTCAGTCGTGTCCGACTCTTTGCGACCCCATGGACTGCAGCCCGCCAGGCTCCTCCATCCATGGCATTCTCCAGGCTAGAATACTGGAGTGGGTTGTCACTCCCTTCTCCAGGGAATCTTCCCAACCCAGGGATCCAACCTGGTGCTCCTGCATTACAGGCAAATTCTTTACCATCTGAGCCACCAGGGAAGCCCAAGCAATCAATAAAAAAAGGCAATTATTATCACATAACAAGTCCTAAGGGTCTTCATTCTAATGTAATAACTGTACTGAACAGTGCAGATGACAGGGTTTAAAAGAGAGGCAATTACCCTGAGATCGCACTGACTTAAAACCTTACTCAGATATCATGGTAAGCAGAATGATGGTCCCAAAGATATCCATGACCTCAGCACTGGAACTTGTAACTTTATGTGGCAAAAGAGACTCTGAAGATGTGACTCAGTTAAGGATCCTGAGGAGAGGAGATCACCCTGGATTATTCAGGCGGGTCCACTCTCACATAGGCCCTTTTAAAAGGAAGGCATGTGGGTTGGATGCAGAAATAGAAGAAAGTGGGCTTCCCTGCCGGCTCAGTGGTAAAGAGTCTTCCTGCCAGTGCAGGAGACACTGGTTCAATCCGTGATCCAGGAAGGTCCTACATGCCACGGAGCCACTAAGCCCATGCACCACACCACTGAGCCTGTGCTCTAGAGTCAAGGGGCACAACTACTGAAGACCACGTGTGCCCTAGAGTCCCTGCTCTGCAACAAGAGAAGCCACCGCAATGAGAAGCCTGCACATCGCAACTAGAAAATAGCCCACGCAGCAACAAAGACCCAGCACAGCCAAAAACAAATAAATAAAATTACTTTTTAAAAAAGAGAGAAATAGAAGAAGGTGGTATGATGATTGGAACACGAGGGAGAAACGGGGACGGGATGCGATTCCTTGGCCACAAGTCAAGGCATGCGGGAAGCCGCTAGAAGCTGGAAAAGTAAGGAAGTCTTCAGAAGGAAGAGAAGTGTGCTGACACTTGATTTCAGCCACTTAAGATTCATTTCCGACTTGTGACCTCCAGAACAATAAGAGAACAAATTTATGATCTTATTCGCCACTAAGTGTGTGGCAATTTTTCTCAGCAACAATAGAAAACTGACACATATTTGAATAAGATCACCGGTTTATTTCCTTACCACGAGTACTTGTTGAAACACAGCACCACAGGGCAGACGAAGCACTGGACTCGGGTTGGAACCCTGTTTCTGTGCATTACTGGATGTCTTCGGATAAGTTTCTTAACCTAGCTGAGCCTCGTCGTTCCATCACCAAGATAAACATGACTAGTTCCAGTTTGGGTTGTAAACATATACAGGAGGGCACTCAACAGTTCCATCAGTCTTTCCATTAAAAATACAGAGCCCTCTCGCCTTCCCCCCAGAAGCTGGTAATTTAGAGGCTTCCGCTTAGCTCAACCCAGTGCTCTGTGACAAGCTAGAGGGCTGGGATGGGGTGGAAGGGAGGCTCGAGAGGGCAGGCACATATGTACGCTTCGGGCTGATTCGAGTTGCTGTACGGCAGAAACGAACACAACATTGTAAAGCAATTATCCTCCAGTTAAAAATAATTTTTTTAAAAAAAGCTCTAGCTTCTCTGCACTTTAATTAAGGATATTCATTTGAACGCAGGCCACTGTCCATTTCTGAGTACTCAACTTCTCATTGCTCCTAGAGGTTGAGACTGACAACCTAGATAACGTGTGTTTGCCACAGATAGTATTTTGGTCTCTGTTACCCTAGTCTGCAGATAACCTGAGCCCTACCCAGCGCCGCTCTCCATCCCTGCTGGTGAGAGTCAGACCCCCTGCTGATAGTCTGTCCTCTGCTCTGTGGCATCTTGTCTCAGCACACCAATTCACCACCTTATTTTGGAGTGGCTAGAGAAACATCATCAGAATCTTCACGTGCCCATTGGAAATACCACTGCTACTCTTACTGCTACCAACAATACCGATGGCCGGCACCTGTTACTGCCAGGGCACTGGAGACTTTGTATAACACACTGCAGGGGCAGGGGGGCAGGTTCATCCATCCCAGTCTCTGGGGGTTTTGGTAAGAAGAAAATGCAGCCTTGATTAACTAAACAGCATGCTGGCAGTATGCAATAAAGGTCGTCCAGATTGGCAAACAAGAAACTTGGTCTTGTAGACCAAGACTCCAAGAGAGAGTCTCCACCCACTTCCCCATACAACCCCAGCCCCCATCTCTGCCCCCACCTCCAGCTACAAAAGCAGTTAAGGCGTTCCTTCCGCCCTAAATGCGTTCAAAGAAGAACAAGAGGGTACCGGTAGAACCAGAGCATGAATTCTTGGTGGGGACTGAGATGAAGGCAGAGTGACTGCCCACCCGTGGGGACCCTGAAGAGAAGGAGGGGTTGTCGGGGAGGAGGGACTCACAGAAGGAAAGCTCCCTCTTGCCCTTTGCCCCCGATTCTCTCCCTGCAGGGTCATCTAATCACGTGGTTCTCAGCCTGGTAGTGACCTGAACCTCTCCATCTTTCCCCAGGTGGCAGACAGAGCTAGGAAACTCCATCATGGACCTCATTTCATTGAATTCTCATGAGAACCTGTTAGACGGGCGATATCGTTCCCAGAGGGTAGGTGAAGGGTCGATGCCCAAGGGAGCCTCTCATTGCAGCCTGGATCCAACCCCCCAAGCCCAGGGCCTGTACTCTCCCCAGAGAGCCTGGCCCTGCCACCACTGCCAGACTTCACATCCCCTCCCCAGGACGGCCTCTGGAGCCAAGAACATTTCCAGGGCCTCTTCCAGGGAGGCCCAAAGGCCTGGGTGGTCTAGAAACCTTGAAGCAAGTTCCGTGCTTTATCCCGGAACAAATGAGAAACGGGAAGGGAAGGTCCGTCCCGGGCTGGAAACAGCTGGGCCCAGCTGAGGGGCAGGATAAAATCACCTCTCGGCTCCGCACCATCCTGCAAACGGAGGCCCATCGCCCGTGGGGGCTTGGAGGAAGGCCAGGGGTGTTTTCAGAGAACGGCATGGCCAGGCCGGGCCTCAGAGCCTGGGGAAGGGGTGGCCAGGGATGTGGGCCAGCTGCTGGGGTGGAGGCCCCTGAGCCCAGAAGAAATGCCCCCTGCAGCTCTGGGCACAGCTGGAACTCAGACTAAACTGCCAGGGTCCTCCCTGCCTGTCGGGAGGCTCACACTTTCCGGGAGCACCTATTGTGCATGGCAGGCACTGCGCCGTGTGCTTTCAGGGATGTGGTCAGAGACAGAGAGCTTCTCAGGGTCAAAAGCCCTCCACTGCCAGCCTGTAGAGAGCGCTCCCCCATTTACGGCTCCGCCTGAATTCAAGTTCAACCCTGTACGCCACACTCAGTCGCTTCAGTCGTGTCCGCTCTACGTGGCCCCATGGACCGTAGCCTACCGGGCTCCTCTGTCCATGGGATTCTCCAGGCAAGAATACTGCAGGGGGTTGCCATGCCCTCCTCCAGGGGATCTTCCCAATGCAGGGTGCGAACCCATGTCTCTGACGTCTCCCGTATTCACAGGCAGGTTCCTTACCACTGGTGCCGCCTGGCAAACCCATGTTCACCCAACGCTATGCTGGGCCTTTTTCTTTGAACTGAACTGGCACAGTCCTGCTCCTCCTAGCTTCACGGCTGGTTCTAAACCTTCTGTGTAGGCAGTAATCACTGGTTTTGTGGGTCTAATGAGGACACCGGGAACTTACATGTTTAACAAGCCTCCCCAGGTGACTTTCTTTTTCTTCCTGCCATACTAGAAAGCTTATGGGGGTCTCAGTTCCCCAACCAGGAACCAAAACTGGACCACGGCAGTGGAAACCTGGAATCCTAACCTCTAGGCCACCGGGGAACTCCCCTCCGGGTGACCTTTTTTTTTTTTTTTTTTTTAATATGGACCATTTTTTGAAATTGTTACAATATTACTTCTGTTGGATGTTTTGGTCTTTTGGCCGAAAGCATGTCGGATCTTGGCTCCCCAGCCAAGGATCGAACTTGCAGCCCCATGCAGAAGAAGGCAAAGTCTTACACTGGATCACCGGGAACCTCCTCTCCAAATGACGAGGCTTCTAGGTAGACTGGCCCCAGACCGCAGCTGGAAGACACTGCTCCTTCTCTAGACCGGGGCCTCCAAGCCCTGCTCTTTCAGACCCCGCACTAGCATGTGGTACAACACCCCTGCTCTCAGAACGCCTGGCTTCTTCTTGGACACCCAGGCCAGCGTCCTACTTCTTCAGCACCTCGATGGCACAGCCAGCCCTTCCTGGACTGAGCTTTGAACCGCATCAGGCACCTGACTGAGACAGTCGGCTCTGGGTCACACTAGTAGAGCTGGGCCCACAGTGTAGGGTCTGCCTGCAGGAGGACCTGCCTTGAAACATGCCTTGCCTGGTGGGTTCCTCTCTTTGGCTTGTGAGCAAGCCTCCTCCCTCCCTCACTTGACTCAAGAATGTCTTCTCCAGGCTCAAAGCCTTTTCCCAAGCCCACCCCGGCCCCCTCCCAATCCAGCCTTGGCCCCACAATCTTCACCAACAGACTGCCCTTTGCCCACCAAGGCTCCACGGCAAGGGAGAGGGTCCTGAGGATTCCAGAACTCTTGGGCGTCACGAAAATATGCAGTCTGACAGGAGAGAGAAATAGAGCAAAGAAGTGCTTCTCAGAGTTCGTAAAGGAGGTAGGCCAAACGGCAGGAGAGGAGGAATAGGTCTTTGCAACAGTCTGACACAGGAGCCCAAGTGAGCCCCCTAGGAGGGGGACATGTCTTTGAAGTTTCTGGTCTCAGCTTAAAATTTAAATGCATGTGCGTTCAGCCCCACCACAGAGCTGTGCTGGTTTGAAGGTACAATTGATGTTTGAAATCAGTTGTGACTAAGAGGGGTGCAGGGGATGAAGAAATGTGTTTCACGTGGGATGACATGAGAGAAGAGCATTGAAACATACACATTACCATATGTAGAACGAAAGCCAGTGGGAGTTCGATGTGTGATGCAGGGAACACAAAGCCAGTGCTCTGGGACAGCCTACAGAGGTGGGATGGGGAAGGAGCTGGGCGGGGAATTCAGGAGAGAGGAGACGTATGTATACCTAATGCCAAGTCATGTCAATGTATGGCTAAAACCATCCCAGTATTGTAAAGTAATTATTCTCTAATTAAAAAAAAAAAAATATATATATATATATAAAGAAATCATCCTCATGATTAATCCCTGTCTTTGTCTACAGTGTAATGGGATTTTAGAAGTTAGGTTTTAACACTCCAAGGAGGTAGAAGGAGTCTGATTCACTGCTCAGAGGTGCCCAGAATAGGTGAGGAAAATACACATGGAAGAAAGAACCGGAGCATGAAATGAGCCAGGTCTCAAGGCTCCACGACAGGCTCAGGATTTAAAGCGAAGGGCAGTTAGGACTTCCCTGGAGGTCCAGTGGTTAGGACTCTGTGCTTCCAATGCAGGGGGTGGGGGTTCAATCCCTGATCAGGGAACTGAGATTGGCAGGCTGCAAAGAGCAGCTAAAAAAACGGGGGGAGAGAAATTAAAGAGAGCAAGGAAGGTGGCATAGACCAGGGGTCCCCAGTCTCTTGGCTCTAATGCCTGAAGATCTGAGGTGGAGCCGATGTAATAACGGTAGAAATAAAGCACACAATGAATACGATGTGCTCGAATCATCCTGAAACCATCCCCCCATCAAGCCCAAGTCCATGGAAGGACGGTCTTCCACAAAACCCGCCCCTGATCCCAGAAAAAGGCTGGGGACCTCTGCCGTAGACAACGTGACCTGCATCATTGGTCCTGCCAGGAGACACGGGTGCAGAAGAATGTGAGAATATTGTTCCTGGTGATGAACACAGAAGAACTGACGTCCCCACCACCAGAATAAAGAAAACCTCATTTTACAGATAGGAAACCGAGGCCCAGAGAGAAGCAACTCAGCCAAGGACCTCATGGCTCAGCTCGTAAAGAATCCACCCACAATGCGGAGGGCCTGGGTTCATCCCTGGCTTGGGAAGATCCCCTGGAGAAGGGAAAGGCTACCCACTCCAGTGTTCTGGCCTGGAGAATTCCATGGACTGTATAGTCCATGGGGTCACAAAGAGTAGGACACACCTGAACGACGTCCACTCCACTCCACTTCAGCCGGGGGTCTCAATGAGCTCAGGCCAGGCTGTGCCCCACGCCTGGGCTCCGCCCCCCACGGCACGCTGCTCCCAGCCCGAGCATCCCCCCTTCCGGTACCCAGTTCCCATCCATCAGCAGGCTTCAAGGGCCTCTGTGATGGGCACCGCCGTGCGGTGCTCTGACCTGAAATAAATCACCGCTGCTAATGGTCTTTCTGCTCCCTGTGACCGACGGCAGACAGCCCTGCTCTCACTCACTCGTGCAATAAAACAGCTGAGGCCACGGCGCGCCATGAGGGAAGTGTGGGAACCAGGAGATGGGAGAGGCCCCCGGCAGGATCTCGTCCCCTTCCCCCATGCCTGCTTCTTCTCTCTACTCCCCTGCCTTCCCTCTTTCTTCCCTCCTCCTGGCGTCACACACATAGGGCACTATAAGCTAACAATTTCTTTGTGATGACCCCACCACCTCGGTCATTGGGAACACCACCCTAACACAATAGGGTCACTTTATGATTTGGAGGGTCTTACTCTGTGTGGAAGCTGGTGGAGGGCGCCGTAGTGACGACCACCCACCCACACAGGAGGCTGCAAAGACGCCCGGACCCCTGCCCCCAAGTGCTCCGAGTTGGGCAGCCCTCTGCTGCTTCTGGGCCGAGCTCCAGCCTCAAGAATTCCTGACCAGCGGCCTTGGATGGCAGCTCCCAAGACAACCGGCTCCCTCTCCCTCACTTAGATCTCCAGGCCTCCCTGCAATACTACATGGGCCAGCACCGCTCTGAAGCCCAAAGAGTCCTCTCTGCTCCCCCAACCTGGGAGAATCTCTTCCAGGCCCTGGGGGCTGAGCCAAAGACTTTCCTTGCCCAGGAGTGTCCATTCTTGAGATGCTGCTTTCCCAAAGGACACAGGCCTAAGCCATTTACCTTCATGGGTCTCAATTTCCTCTGCTATAGTAGTACCTTCTCAAAAAATTATTGAGAGAGTCTATGAGCTGGTACTATTATGGAAGAGGAAACTAAGATGTAATGTATTTAGAACTCTGGCTGCCATACAGTAACAGCATATTAGCAGTTACTAGGCTATCAACGGTGTACAGCAGCTGCCCCCTCTCCAGAAAATGAATAATTCCTTCAGTTCAGTTCAGTCACTCAGTCGTGTCCGACTCTTTGCGACTCCATGAATCGCAGCACGCCAGGCCTCCCTGTCCATCACCAACTCCCAGAGTTCACTCAGACTCACGTCCATCGAGTCAGTGATGCCATCCAGCCATCTCATTCTCTGTCATCCCCTTCTCCTCCTGCCCCCAATCCCTCCCAGCATCAGAGTCTTTTCCAATGATTCCTTAGGCTGTATTAATGAGACTATAATATGCAGATTGATGGAGGTATGGTACTTATGCCATATCCAAATATCAGACCAACACAGAGTGTATCTCAATTTCAGGGGGAATATTTTAAGAGAAACTTAGATAAACAGAAGGCCATTCAGAGGAGATGGATCCAAATGATATAGAAACTTAAGAAAAGTGTCAGTCACTCAGTTGTGTCCAACTCTTCGCCACCCCATGGACTGTAGCCTACCAGGCACCTCTGTCCAAGGAATTCTCCAGGCAAGAATACTGGAGCGGGTAGCCATTCCCTTCTCCAGGGGATCTTCCCGACCCAGGGATGGAACCCAGGTCTCTCGCGTTGCAGGCAGATTGTTTACTGTCTGAGCCACCAGGGAAGCGCCCCCACGGAAACATAAGATTTTCTCATTTGAAAAGGGTCTGAAAACTAGAGATGGTTAATTGGAAGTAGAGACAGTTGGAGGAATGAAGAGATGGAGTAGAGGCCAGTGCATATTTCATCCTCAAATATATGAAAGGGCTATTATGCCATCTTCATCTTTGTATCGCCGGCTCCTGGCAGGAGGAATGGCATTTTGGTCATGTTTAATCACTGTTAGCTTCCGATTGAGAAGGCAGCCAGCTAATCCACCTGCCAATGAATACTCTTATGGACAACATATGAACAGCCCACATGGGCAGAGACTGATATGAGAAATGACAGGAAAATAAAATAGACATAAAGAAATTCATATAAAGACATTGCAAGAATAATTTGTACAAAGAGTCAGGGAGTTTCTCTGCCCTTGGAGAAATCTCTATCAGTGTTCTTTTCAGAATGATGTGCAGGATGGTGATGCTGCTGAATGAGGGACAAAGAGGTGCAATGGACACCAACACCTCCCAGATTCTGTAGGTGTGGTCCTAGGTCCCTAATCAGGAACTGAACGTGCACCCTCATCAGTGAAAGCGCGGAGTCAACCACTGAACCACCAGGGAATCCCCCAGATTTTATATGTCATGGACCAGTAAAAGTTTTCCCCACCCAAATGTCAGAGGACTGACAGAGCGTTGCCCACATTTTGCCAACAATGGATACGAAACAAATTCAGCTATCATCTACTACTGCAGTCATTCTGCTTTAAAAAAAAATGCACATTTACATTTTAATGATTGCAGAGTAAAGGAAACCCTTTAAATTCACAAATTTAGCTCTGTGAAGCCTCAGGCTTATCTCACTGTTCTTCTGTGACCCAGTGAAAACATCACTCGGCAGGACTGGATTGACGGTCCCCATTTGGAAACGCATGTGTGCAATGACTCCTAGGTCCTTTCTTTATCTGAGTGTTTATGGTTCTGACCCATACCTGGAACCAGTACCTTAGTAGATGTTCAATATACATTTGTGGGAGAAAAGACCAAATTTTGTTCAGACATTTGATATCGGGTGGCACCCCTCACCCCAAGATAGAAATCTCATCTGGATAGACACAGAAGCAAGACACCTGTCCAACACCCCCAAAAGTGCATGCTGTCATGTCCGATTCTTTGAGACCCCATGGACTGTAGCCCACCAGGTTTCTCTGTCCATGGAATTTTTCAGGAAAGAATACCGGAGTGGGTTGCCATTTCCTTCTCTAGGGGATCTTCTCCACCCAGGGATTGAACCCAGGTCTCCAGCATTGTGGGCAGATTCTTTACCATCTGAGCCACCAGGGAAGACAAAGATCTTCCCGAGCCAGGAATCAAACCAGCGTTTCCTGCGTTAGCAGGTGGATCCTTTACCACTGAGCTACCAAAGTGCATGGAGAAAACCAAATGGATCAAAATTCATGAGGACAGGGGAGAAGAACATCTTGCTCTGCTCTGGCTGAGCTCTGGAAAGCTATATTCTCTGCAGTACCTATATTTCCCCCACCATTAGGGATAACCCTCCTATTTCCATAGTGTTAAGCAGTTAACAAGACACTTTCATGTTCATTACATTACATATTCTTTCATCAAACAAATATGGAGCCCTCCCCATGTACCAGGCACTGTGCTAAGTTCTGGGAAAGACCGGGGTAGGTAAGCCTCACCAGACATGGCCTTCCCCAACTCCCCACACACAGGGCTGCCCCTGCCCTCGGCCCCCCTCACTGGACTGGAAACTCCTGACCGAGCAGGGGGTGCATCCTATTTATCTGTGGATGGCCAGCACCTGGAAGGATGATGTGATCAAAGAATGAAGGAACCAAGGCCAGCTCAGCTCTCTCAGCTGAGTACTGTAGCTGTCCAGGTCAGGCACACCAAAAATGTTTGATAGGATAAGCCCTGAATGTAGGGAGAGCTACATCATTTTCGAGGCCTAGAGCAAAATAAAAAATATAGGACCCCTTGTCCAAGAGGGAAGACAAAAGAGCCCTCAGAGGAGCTGAACTTTTTCCTTTTTCATGGTCTCATTTTCAGCTAGTGATGGTGTGTTTGTATGTGCTATTTAACATGACTGTAAGGAATGAAATATTAGCGTGAATTTTAGTGTTCATCTTTATATTCCTCTGAGGCTGGTCTTAGGAACCTCTTTGTGCCTAGAAATGGGGAAAGGACCAAGACAACAGTGCCAAGCTCAGCAGGACTCAAATTCCCAGGGAATTCCAGTCCCAGTTCCACAAGAAGCGTGTCTTGCATACACACTGATGACGGAGGTCATCGGATCAGAAACAGGAGGGCACTGGAGGTAGAGGGGACCAGCCCTGGTCACTGGCAGCGCAGCCAGGTGGGTTCCCTTTGAGGACACGGCCCACCCCTAGCCCTGACTCAAGCGCTGCCATATGGAAGCCTGGACCACCACTCTTCAGCTGTGTGCCTCAGTCAAACCCGACTCTTTGCAACCCCATGGGCTGTAAGCCCGCCAAGCTCCTCTGTCCCTGGGATTCTCCACGCAAGAATCCTGGAGTGGGTCGCCTTTCTGCCTCCAGGGGATCTTCCCGACCCAGGGATCAGACACACATCTCCTGAATCTCTTACCTCGGCAGGTGGATTCTTTACCCCTGAGCCACCCGGGAAAGCCCATCCTTTACCTATGACAGACAAAATGACTGAAATCTCTCTTCAAACACTGAGTTGAACCGTTTCGTATGTTCTTCCCTCTGCCCCCTCGTTTGGCATAACCATCTCTTCCTCTTAACTGAGATCTCATTAATTTTGATGTTTTTTGATCACCGGGTCTAAGGCGGTCTCCCAAGGCTCCCCGATGGTGGAGACAATGTATCTGATGCTCCTCTCTGGGTACGGGCATCTAACATAGTGGGTGACACACAGTTAGTTTGTGAGTGTTAAATGAATGTGAAGTAAATATTTTTTTCTTCTGCCCTATGCATGTAATTCTTTTCTGGGTGTTTTGCAAATGCAAATTGTATCTCCCATTAGGATGCAGGCAAGGTAAGCGTTATAGATTTCTTTTGTCTGCAGTACAGTATAGCACTTGTATACGACACTCAAGAAATGTTTGATGAATGAATGGCTGGGTCACTGAATAAACAACCAGTCGGGCACTTGCCCAAAACTTGCTGGACTGAATTAAGCAGACCTGCGTGTGCAAAGGAGGTGCCACAGCCTCACGACAGCCAACATATGTTCTGTATTTGTCAGCCGGGCTTTCTTACACTCGGGCCCCTCACGTGGTCCTCACCCATCAGCCCGCTAATGGCATCATAAAGGGAAAGGGTCCCAGGTCCTGGGCTTTCTCAGAGCCATCCGCTCCAAGCCCTTTTAATGTGAGTTCCTGACTCGACTGGGTGTGGAGAGAAGAGAAAAGGTGATGAATGGCCCTGAGAGAGGAGAAACTCAGATACCTGACTTTGTTCTTATCTCGGGAAGAAGGCGGCAGCCTGAAAAAGCCGGCAGCAGGCACACTGACTCATGATGAACTAAGAAACTCAAGAATGTCCCTTGATAAATGCTTGCTGGATAAATGAATGGGTGCTTCTGTTGCTTATTACCTTTTAAGTGAATAGGGTCAAAGGTTGGTATGAACCCAAGGCTCATGGGGTAAGATATCCTTTGTCATCTGGCAGGAATTATTACGGAGGGCAGACTGGGCCAGCCGGTTCACATGGCTAATGAAGGCAAGGTCACAGGTTTGAGGCCCCCTGGAGACTAGTTATCTGCAGGCAGAGGAAAAATCTGCTTCGCAGCCACACTCGGTGCGCTAAGTCTGGGCAACCATCTCGCAGATTCTTGTGTTTGTCCAGGAGGGGAGGAGAGCATATGAGTGGCTTAGCTGAAAGCCTCCGTCAGAGGAAAACAAGCGAATTCTTATTTAAACAGGCTGTCTTAAGGATGATGACAACGACCGTCCTAGCAGCACCAACTGAGAAGTTGCTCTATGCCAGGCAGTGTGCATGGATTTTCTCACTCAATCCTTACAAGCAGGTACCACCGTCCCACTTTCCAAAGGAGAAACCTGAAGCGTAAAGAGGTTAGCAAGACACTTTCACCTCCACTTATTCACATCATCTAATTGAATCCCCTGCAGCCCTGTGAGGGAAATTTCATTCTCCTGCTTTTACAGATGACAAAACCAACGGCAGAAGAGATTGGTGGATTTGCCCAAGGTCACCCGGCTGGGGAGTGGCAGAGGCTGGTCCCAAACACAAGGGTTCCCAGAACCAGTTCTGTTCTCTGAACCATGAGATCAAGAGGCACTGTTTTTTTCTTGACAAGCAGATTAATAACGTGGTCTTTACCAATGCAAAGGGACTAGTTCAAAATCAATGAAAGCAAGGACTTTGACTGTTGCAAAGAAATGCCACCTAAGGCATCACCCGGGCTAATCTCTTGGCCCCAAGGCTGAGAAAGAGGGCAGGGAGATGCAGAGAGAGAGGCGGCCCTAGAGCCAGAGGGCCTTTCTGCAAGTCCCAACTTGACCATTTACTGTTACTAGGCATGGAGCTCGACATTTCTGGGCCCAGCGAGGCACTGTTCTAAATCACAACCCTTGGAAATGGGCATTAGTAGTTTTATTCTGAGTAAGAAAAAAAGACTGAGTCAAAAAGAAGCTAAGCTGCTTTTCCAAGGTGATGGTGGTTTAGTCGCTAAGCCGTATCCAACTCTTTGCAACCCCATGGACCATAGCCCTCCAGGCTCCTCTGTCCATGGAATTCTCCAGGCAGGAATACAGGAATGGGTTGCCATTCCCTTCTCCAGGGGATCTTCCTGACCCAGGGATCGAACCTGGGTCTCCTGCATTGAAGACAGGCTCTTTACCATCTGAGCCTCCAGGGAATTAGAATACAGCAGAGTAGGCATTTCAATCAGGTACTCTGGCTCTAGTGCCTGTACTGTGCACACAGGACTAAAATAACAATAATAATTGTAATAATAATAATACCACCCACCTCATAGGCTTTGGGGATCTGAGGCACGTAAAGTATTACATGCAAAGTGTCTGGCCTGTAGTACTTACTCAATACAGGATACATTTTATCCTTAAACAAATTTCCCACCTCAGAAGATTCATTCATTTTGCAGTAGGTGTGTAGGACTATCTTGAGAAGCTACAGCTGGATGATACACAGATGGTCCCAGGCAACCCAGGATTTGAAATTAAACATTCTATGCATGGGCTGAGCTGCAAGTCCTAGGAAGGTAGCTAGCCCAGCATCCTGACACCGGTGCAGGGTGCATTCACTAGTGAGGGGAGCTAGCTCAGGGGTTTCCACCAGCCACAGAAGACAGAGCACAGCAACAAGAAACTGGGAGAAATTTATGCTGAAGGTACAGGTCTATACTGAGGAGGAGGGGAAGGAAGCAAGACCAGGCAGCAAGACCTCAATCAGTGGGCTGGGCCCAGGGACAAGGTTATAAACCCTGGGGAGATGATCTTCCCAAGACAAAGCCGGGCGGGAAGTAGCAACACCATGAAAACCAAGGGGGAGGGATGGGTAGCTGGTGTAGGGATGGCTTCATCCCAGTTGCTAGATAACTGGGCAAAGATGGGGAGTAGAGGAGCAGCCCAAGGGGGACCTAAATGTTAGTTTGACTAACTCCTCGAGGGTTTCTAGAAACGCTCCAGCCTTGGGATAGCTGGGGTCCTGAGAGCTCCAGCCAACAGCAGAAGATGCCACAAAGGCTGGGCACCAGGCAGGACCCACCAACTGAGCCACCAATGGGCGCTTGTCTCGAAGGTCAGGGTGGGATTCTTGCATTCTGTAGAGTGTTGGACCAGACAACCTCTAATGTGCCTTCCAAGTCCACAGTCCCAGGACTGTAACAGGCTCACTCCCCTGTGCTCCCCCTGGAACATCCCCTCCTGGAACATCACGCGGCATCTTCAGGCTGGACCGAGGCATCTTAGGACTGCTTATGTGATAACTGCTGTTGTTTCAAATACAGAGGCAGCATCAGTTCTCCGAAACCTGACCCTGACAGAGACGTCTACCGAGGACCATCTTCCTACAAGGTCAAGGCTCATCCTGAGATGTAGGACTCCACAGTCGTGCGTCTGTTCCCCCCAGGGGATGCGATGGGGAGGTCGGAGCCCCTAGCGTGGCGCCAGGTCTCTCGAGGAGCAGGGATGGGATGGTCCCGGGCGTCAATGGAGCTCTGTGGCCTCCGAGCAAAGGGAGGAACGCCCTGTCTGAGGAATGCAAACCTCCAGAGAGCTGAAGACAGCCGCTCTTTGCCATTATGAAACCCCAAACACTCTGGGTGTGGTGGGGTTTTTAAAAGCGGATTCTGCCGCCACTGAGGAGCCTTGGAAATGTGGACGGCATACCAACCCAAGCCATTAAATGCCCAGACGGCTCAGGACAGAGTCGCGAACAAGGAGCCAATGAGTTTGGGGCAGAGTGTCTCAAAGAAATAAACATGCGGTGAAGGTGTTTCCATAGCCGGTAAATACTGTCTTTCAGGGGGTTCAGAAGGAGACCAGACAGCCTGCCCCCACGATCCCCCCGATAAAAGAGTGACACTGTGTATCGAAGGAGCAGGCCGCCAGGCACAGAAGCCAGCTTTGCCAGCCACCCTTTAATTTATAGGCCGTAAATGATGGAGCTCATGATCTATTGCCCCTGACTCGGCAGGGGCGGGGGGGATTTATCCTGGCTACGAGCACACACAGAGCCACTGATATAAGTAACGGCCTTGGGTGGAAAAAGGTCGGGCTCTCGCTAAATGCTAAGTAAAGACATTTGGAACAGACAGTTATATTACTGAGCAATGGCTCTGAATACATCACAGGAAGCAGCTCACACCACCCATCCTGGCTGAGGCCGAGCTAGAGGGGAGAAAAAGCTGGAAGGCTGCATCCCAGGGAGGGGCGGGGGGGAGCGGTCTGCAGCCACTGCCAGCCAGCGTTGATCCCTAATGACCTTTCTTCCCACCGGGCATCATCTTTTCAAGTCATCCACTTACCCCAGCTCTGGCCTCCTCGAAACCTGCTCTCAGGTAAAAAAGCTGGTTCTTCTCCTTCAGGTGAGTTGCAGGATCACTGCACCCTGAGATCTGAAACTTCATGTGTTCCGTGATCACTGTGATGCCAGAGCCAGTTCAGTGCTGTCCCAGCAAAGAGGCTCAGAAAGTCTTCATTGAGTGAATGGACAGGAAGTCTGCTTCTATTCATTCATTTATCCATCCATCCATCGGTCTATCCATCTAACCATCCAATCTGTATTTCCCAAAGGGCATGATTGTTGGGAAGACAGAACATATTTCACGCTCAGTGCCAGGCCAGCAAGAGAGAACTTACCCATGTTTCATTTTCACTGTGTGTGTATGTATATATATGTGTGTGTGTGTGCATGCTCAGTCACTCAGTTGTATCTGACTCTTTGTGACCCTATGGACGGTAGCCCACCACGCTCTTCTGTCCACGGGATTCTCAGCACAAGAGTACTGCAGTGGTTGCCATGCCCTCCTCCTCCAGGGGATCTTCCCAACCCAGGGATCAAACTTTCATTTCTCATGCCTCCTGCACTGGCAGGTAGGTTCTTTACCACTAGCACGACCTATAACTAAAAACTACTAAACTAAAACTGTGAAGTAAAACCTGATTGAGAAACTGGCATTTCCATGCTGAGATTTCAATACCCATGGGTATCTCTCAAAAGTTGCTAGGACAGTAAGGATATAGAAGATATGAACAACCCTATCAACCAACAAGAACCAATAGACATTTATAGAACACCACACAATACCAGCGTAATACACGTTCTTCCCAAAGGTACATGGAACATCTACCAAGATAGATTAGATCCTGGGCAGTAAAAGACCTCAGCACATTTCAAAGGATTCAAGTCGCACAGAGTGTGTTCCCTGACCACATGGATCATGTAACTTCTCTGAGATGCAGTGTTCTCATCTGGAAATGGAATTAATAACGGGAACTCTCCTTTAGAGGGTTCATATGAAGCTTAGACACAGTAATAGGCAAAAGAGCTTCAACATAAAAGGCACTCAACAATGTAACTATTAAAATACACTATGATAATGCAACGTAACTATGATAAGATACCAAAGCTAGTAAGTTGGCAGAAGCCAGGATAGAAACCTGAGTTTGACAAGCGTCAAAACATGTGCTTCTCCCAACATACAAATCGGGAGCCCTCATGAGGATGTGGTGAGAACAAATAGGAGGGTGCTCATGACCACATTTTATAGGCTAAAAACCGCAAATTTACTAAAAGTTAAGTTTAATAACTGTTATTATCAACACCCAAGACTGTGAATGTATTTATGTTCTGATACTAAGATATGGGCAATGTTTTCTTTTTTTGCTTAAATTCCTCTTTAATAAAGTACATTTTAAAAGCCAGTAACGTGGCTGTTTTCTGAGTACTGAGACAAAAACACACACACTCACCCCAGTACACATACATCATACCTACCACACATATATCGTGCATGAACACACTTATGAAAATTCTAAACTCGTAAAATATTAATGCTATTCTGCATTCATATATATATGATTTATCACATATTAACAAACATACACACAGACATTGCAGCCATTTGTAATAATGCCACCTTAACACAAATATAAATTATAAAGGCTTATAATAGGAATGTCAGCTTATAGTCATATGTTAACTTACCATTTACAAAGCCATTTCATATTCATCACTTCATTTTAGGGTCTCAATCGTCTTACACTGGAGTCAGGCTAGAAATCGTTCCAGCAAAGCATAGCAGGAAAAGCATGCGTTCTAGAGTCAGGAGGATTTGGTCCGGAATCCTAGCTAAGTCTGTTGCAGAAGCAAACTCATAGGCATAATGATAACAAACTGTGTTTAAATGCAGAGGGAAGCTGAAATAGGTATTAGGAAGGCAACCTCCGGTGCACGTGAGCTACAGGCAGGAGGTCTACCTGGAGGAGGTGCCATCTGTCTTACAAAGTAACTGACAGCCCACTGGTTCCCAGGGGCTCTGGAATACACACACTTGTCTGCAAACAAACACACACAGTAAGAAATCACCTTCACTGGTTCCTCTTCCTCCTCTCAACTCCTAAACCTGGGTCCTCTAGCTGGGTCCACCCATGGCCCATCTTTCTTATACACATGCTATGGACTGAAGTGCTTCCCCCTAAAGTTCATTATGCTGAAGCCCTAGTACCTTTGTGACTATATTTGGAGATAAGACTTTTAGGAGATAATTAAGATTAAAATGGGGCTTCCCTTGTAGCTCAACTGGTAAAGAATCCGCCTGCAACACAGGAGATCCTGGTTTGATTCCGGGGTTGGAAAGATCCCCTGGAGAAGGGATAGGCTACCCATTCCAGTATTCTTGGACTTCCCTCGTGTCTCAGATGGTAAAGAATCTGCCTGTAATAGGGGAGACCTGGGTTCATACCTCAACTGATAAAGAATCTGCCTGCAATGCAGGAAACCCGGGTTCAATCCATGGATTAGGAAGATCCCCTGGAGAAGAGCATGGCAACCCACTCCAGCATTGTTGACTGGAGAATTCCACGGACAGAGGAGGCTGACAGGCTACAGTCCATGGGGTTACAAAGAGTCGGACACAACTTAGTGACTAACATTTTCAATTTTCACTTTCTTTCAAGATTAAAATGAGGTCATAGAGAGAATCATACTGAGTGAAGTAAGTCAGACAGAGAAAGAGTAATATCTTGTGACATCCCTTACATGTGGAATCTAAAAAGAAATGATGCAAATGAACTTATTTACAAAAGAGACTTAGAAAACAAACTTCTGGTTGCCAGGGGGAAGGGATAGTTAGTGACTTTGGGAAGGTCATGTACATGCTGCTATATTTAAAATGGATAACCAACAAGGACCTACTGCATAGCACATGAACTCTGCTCGGTGTTATGTGCCAGCCTGGATGGGAGAGAGGTTTGGGGGAGAATGGATACATGTATACGTATGACTCAGTCCCTTCACTGTTCACCTGAAACTACCACAACATTGTTAATCAGCTATACCCCAATACAAAAGGGTTTTGGTGTTAAAAAAATTAAAATTCAGTTCAGTTCAGTCGCTCAGTTGTGTCCAACTCTTTGCAACCCCATGGACTACAGCACACCAAGCTTCCCTGTCCATCACCAACTCCCAGAGTCTGCTCAAACTCATGTCCATCGAGTTGATGATACCATCCAAGCATCTCATCCTCTGTCATCCCCTTCTCCTCCTGCCTTCAATCTTGCCCAGCATCAGGGTTTTTTCCAGTGAGTCAGTTCTTCACATCAGGTGGCCAAAGGATTGGAGTTTCAGCTTTAGCATCAATCCTTCTAATGAATATTCAGGACTGATTTCCTTTAGAACGGACTGGTTGGATCTCATTGCAGTCCAAGGGACTCTCAAGAGTCTTCTCCAACACCAGTTCAAAAGCATCAGTCCTTTGGTGTTCAGCTTTCTTTATGATCCAATTCTCACATCCACACATGACTACTGGAAAAACCAAAGCTTTGAGTAGATGGACATTTGTTGGCAAAGTAATGTCTCTGCTTTTTAAGATGCTGTCTAGATTGGTCATAGCTTTTCTTCCAAGGAGCAAGCGTCTTTTAATTTCATGGCTGCAGTCACCACCTGCCGTGATTTTGGAGCCCAAGAAAATAAAGTCTGTTGCTGTTTCCAGTGTTTCCCCATCTATTTGCCATGAAGAGATGGGACCAGATGCCATGATGATAAAAACTGGTGTCGGAAGATTCACCCATCCTCTCCTCCCTCCCCGTCTTTCTCCATACATATTCACCTAGGAAAAGCAAGAAGATGCTGCCTGCAAACCAGAGGCCTGAGCGTGCTGGCAACCTGAGCTTGACTTCAGCCTTCAGACAGAACCACGAGAAAACAACTTTCTGTTCTTAAACCACTCTGTCTCTGCTCTTCTGTTACAGCAGCTGAAAGATTAACATATCCATCCCTATTCTCTCGTCTGGTGATTTTACCCACTACGTTTTTGTTTTTAATGATTTCCTGACATTTTAAAAATAGTCTCACTCCTTAGCTGCGGTCCCAAGTTTCCCACTACCAGGTTGGACGCCCAGCCAGCACTGGCAGCTCAATATGCCTACAATGGGTGTCATGCCTTTGCCCTACTCCAGATCATTCTCCTGACTTCCTCACTTCAGTCAGGACACCACCAACCTAATCATCAGGCTCAAGATGACAATCTGGCTTCTCTGGTGATTCAGTGGCTGGCAGTCCACCTGCCAGTGCAGAGTCACAGGTTCGATCCCCAGTCCAGGAGGATTCCACATGATGTTGGGCGGCTAAGCCCAACTGCTCCACAGCTACTGAGACCACATGCCCTAGAGTCTGTGCCCTGCAACAAGAGAAGCCACTGCACTGGAAGCCCACGCTCCACAAAAGAGAGTAGCCCCCGCTCACCGCAACTAGAGAAAACCCACGTGCAGCAATGGAGACCCAGTGCAGCCACAATTAAAGAAAAAAAAGATGCCAAATTGTATTGGCTTCCTCCTTCTCTCATTCATCTGCCATATTCTTCTGCAGTTTTTCTCAAAATTTTCCCTCATTTCAGTTACTGCCATTGGCAGCAACACAGATACAATTAGAGATGATCATACTAACTGAGATAAGTCAGAACGAGAAAGACAACCCTCGTATCACTTAAACGTGCCATCTAAAATACGGCAGAAATGAACCTCTCTTTGAAACAGAAAAAGACTCACAGATGCAGAGAACAGACTCGTGGTGGCCGAGGGTGGGGGAGAGAGACGGACTGGGACTTGGGGTGGTGAGGAAACCAATCACGTTGAGAGTGGATAAACAACCAGCCCCTGCCATATAGCACGAGGAAGCACATCCAGTCTCCTGGGATAAACCCCAATGGAAAAGAACATTTTATAAATATATGGGGTGGGGGAAGGTGGGTATAACTGAGTCACTCTGCTGTCTAACGGAGATTGGCGCAACATTGTAAATCAACTATACTTCATTTTAAAAAAAAGAACCCACAGCTCGAGCACGGTTCACAGCAAACATCTAGAAATGCTGACTTGGGGATTTCTGTGTAGCCGTCAAAATTCTCACACACGCCCACAGGAGTCCTCTTTCCTTCTCCCTCACTAGGAGAGCTACATGAGTTTTTCTCTTTCCCATTATGTCACGAGCCCCACTAGAATGTAATGCTATGAGGACAAGAAATATATCAATTTTATTTATGTCTATATTACCAGTGTCGTGCAGAGTACCTGGCAGATTGTATCCTCAATAAATCTTCATTGATTGAATGAATGAATGAACAAGGTCAAACATTATTCTTGCAGTTCAGGAGCATTTAATCCAGAGACTTGCATGTAGCATGTGCCCGCTAGATGTTTACTGGATTTCATTTAATTCAAAACATGTAAGAAAAGGAAAGTAAGGTTTTCTGGTTTGAGGCTAATGCAAATTTTGGGAAGTAGCTGGCTTTGCGCTATCTATGTACCAACATCTCCAAAATGTGCAGCTTTCAATCCTGAAACTGTAGACTATTTCACTGGCAAATAAGCCGCGCTGCATTTTCCATGTCATTCCCATTTCAATACAAGTGTTGCTGAAGCAGGTGTCAAGGACGTTTGAAAACAAGCTTTATCCTTTCTTAGATGTGAATGGTGTCATTCTTAGCCATCCAGAAGAAGACACGCCGGCCTTGAATGCACACCCCTCCCCTGTCCCTAGGTAAACTTCCCTCCTGTGCCCGGCCAGGTGACCCTCAGCGCTCAGCCTCCAGAGTTTCTCTGCTGCTCTAGAAACGCAGTGAATTTTAATACTGTTGAGCAACTCTGTTCCAACACTCCTGGTGTGAATTGAGAACAAAGCTCTGGTTGCTAGGCAACTGTTACAAAAGCAGAAGGATTTCCAAAATAAAAAGCAACCCAGAATACACTTGACTGGAGTACATTTGCACTCTTAATTTGCAATTGGTTGGCATGCACCCTTACCTTGGTCAGATGGTTTATTTATTGGTTACTCTATAAGATTTGTTGTTGCTGTGGTTGTTGTTCAGTCACTAATTCATGTCCGCCTCTTTGCAACCCCACGAACTGCCACATACAAGGCTTCCCTGGCCTTCACCATCTCCCAGAATTTGCTCAACTCATATCCATTGAGTGGGTGATGCTCTCCGGCCATCTCATCCTCTGTCACCCCCTTCTCCTCCTGCATTCTGGAAGATAGCTCTTCAAATTTTTAACTAAGCTGAGAATTTCCTTAATTTCCAGAGTCCAGTGAAGAAATAAAGAGTTATGTTTCACTGTTGGGATCGCGGGCAAGCAGTGGCTGCTCAATGACTGTTTGTTAAATGAATGAATATCTGGGCACAGGGGCCTGCTTCTGCATCCTGAGGGGATCACGACATTGGTAGGTAGATAAAAACATACTTATACATCTATGTGATGGTTTTAAAAGAGTCCACAAATTCTTTGGTACCCCTCACTTCACGAGATGGAACGTGAATGGGAGTTGGGTTTAGGGGCTAACTTTTTTTTTCTTCAATCATTATTTATGTCTTTCTTAGGTCAGGCCGTGAGAGGCATGTGGGATCCTAGCTCCCCAACCAGGGATCCCATGCACCCCCTGCATTGGAAACAGAGTCCCAACCACTAGACCACCAGGGAAGTCCCAGGGACTAACTTCTAACAAATACAATATGGAGAATTCACAGTGTGTGAGTAGATTGTATGAGGCATGGAAACTTTCTTCTCTCTCTCTCTCTCATCATTCATTCTGGGGGAAGCTACCTGCCGTATTGTAAGGACACTCAAGCCATCCATGGCTTGGCCCACACAGTAAGGAACTGAGCCTCCTGTCAACACACACGTGAAGAGACCCATCTTCAAATCAGATTCTCCAGCCTCAGGTAAGCCTTCTGATAAGCACAGCCTCAGCCAACATCAGACTCCAATCACATGAAAGACCACAAGCCCAAAGCATCCAGCTAAGGTCACTTCCAATTTCCTGACCCACAGGAACAAGGAAACATACACTAAATGTTTGTAATTTGAAGCCACTATGTTTCAGAGTGATTTGTCACACAGCAAGAGATAATACAAACGTCTTTCCCGTTTTCTGAGATGACAGCTTATAAAATATACATTCCTTAAAGCTGTCTTATTCTATGTCCTCAACACCTAGCATCTTACGTGTGGTCAGTCAACCATAGGTTGCAGCTCATTTAATGACAAGCTTTCCCTTAATCTTTTACGGAAACCTATACATACATGTGGTGGGCATGGCAACCCACTCAAGTATTCTTGCTTGGAGAATCCCCATGGGCAGAGGCGGCTGACAGGCTGCAGTCCATAGGGTTGCAAAGAGTCAGACACGACTGAAGCAACTTAGCACGCGTGCATACATGTAAAAGGGCTTCCCTGGTGGCTCAGTGGTAAAGAATTCACCTGCCAATGCAGGAGATGCAGGTTCAATCTCTGGGTTGGGAAGATCCCCTGGAAAAGGCAATGGCAACCCACTCCAGTATTCTTGTCTGGAGAATTCCATGGAGTGAAGAGCCTGGTGGGCCACAGCCCAGGGGGTCACAAAAGAGTCGGACATGACTGAGTGACTAAACAACGACCTCCCCTAATTGGAGTGAGAGGGCCCTACGTCTAGAAGGAGTATTGAGCCTTGGTGTGTCCAAGGTAAGAACAATGAACAAGACGCACAGCCTGAGAAGTCCACGAGAAGGAAAGGGAATCAATGGTCTCAGGTCTTAGATCCCACGTGGGGATTTTCTTGAAGTTCTCCTGAAGCAAAGTCATCAGGAGCACTCAAGCTTACAAAGACCAGTTGGATGGCTCTTAAAGATTGCTGAAAATGAATACGAATGAATCTAAACTATCTATAATCTAAAATAAACACCAGCATTTACTTCTTGGGAAAAAAAACAAAGAAACAACGAACAGAAACGGCCAGTAGGAGGAGATAACCCTTCAGGACCTTGCTGACTTGAGCTGCCATAACTGGAAGACCCCCTCCTGCCTCTGCTCCCTGCCCACCTGGGAGGCGGGTGGGGTGTGCAAAGTAAACCAAGGAGAAGACGGGACACCTGCATTGCCCATATTCAGGCTCACACGCTCTCTATCACCATCACGGGATGAGACGATCAACTTGCAAACAGGTTACACACCTCCATAGATACAGGGCCTCCTTGATGGCTCAGCGGGTAAAGAATCTTCCTGCATTGAGGAGACACAGGAGACATGGGTTCGATTCCTGGGTCAGGAAGATCCCCTGGAGGAGGACAATCAAGGCGAGAGATAAGATCATTCCATTTTTGCCTGAAAAATCCCAGGGACAGAGGTGCCTGGCTGGCTATAGCCCAAAGAGTCACAAAGAGACACGACTGAGCGACTAAGCTCACGGCACACACACACACACACACACACACACACACACACGCAGATAAGAGAGGGTGAATGATGGCAGCCAATCACTGTCTTGCTTCCTCGGTGATGACAAGGATGATACAGATTAAAAGCTAGACTTGCCCTCCGGGACCCAATGGACTATACAGTCCATGGAATTCTCCATACTGGAATAGGTAACCTTTTCCTACTCCAGGGGACCTTCCCAACCCAGGGATTGAACCCAGGTCTCCCACATTGCAGGCAGATTCTTTACCAGCTGAGCCACAAGGGAAGCTCCCATGGAGGGCTACTGTACTGATAAAAAGACCCTGTGATGCTCGCCCTTCTTTTTAACAACTGGTGTGTGCTCCACACACGTGACATATGTGAAACGTGCACGGAAAGTAGCGTTCGGTCTCTGATTCCAGTTACTTATGGGCCCACTCCACAGGGAGGGGACATTTTTAAATATGCTCAATTACCCAAGAATACCTATAAACTTTAAATAGCGGTTTAAACGTCCCAAAATAGAGAATCACATTTTTCTCTTCTTTTTCTTTCTTTCTCTTCTTTCTCTTTCTTTTCTCTGCTTTTGAGTTTTCTTCACTCTGGTGGCTCAAATGGTAAAGAATCAGCCTGCAATGCAGGAAACGCAGGTTCGATCCCTGGGTCAGGAAGATTCCCTGGAGAAGGGCATGGCAACCCACTCCAGTATTCTTACTGGGAGAAGGAGACTGGCGGGCTATAGTCCATAGGGTCGCAAAAAGTCGAGCACGACCGAGCTACTAAACACAACACAGGCCATAATACCAAGGATACAGCCTTTAAAACTTCATGTTACTTCTGCACTCATTTCCATCCATTCAAGGAAATCTTATTGAGTAGCAGCCATGTGCTAGATGCATGGTAGGATCATATACAACTTATTTAATTAGATCCAACAGCAATTCCCTAAGATGAGAAAACTGAAGTTCAGAGAGTCTGAATTCTCTACCAGAGGTTACAAAGCTAGTGGTCTGTCCAACTCCAAACCCAGATTCTTGCATCTGACCCCACCAACCAGTCACAATCACTCTCTAAGTACATGAAGACAATCTTTGTTTCCACCAAGACAGTGAATCCCAAGATTTTCACCACCCCTGTTTTCCCATGTGTTAACCAAGGTTCCAAGAGCTTGCAAAAGTTTAATTGCCTGGCTGAGTTTCTCTAGAAATAATATTTCCCTGCTTTTTGAGAAGCACGTAAAACTCTCAACCTGGGCTTTTGCTCGGCCTGAAAACAATCAGATTTACCACAGAATCCATAGTAATCCCAGCATAAGCAGCTGACATTTTACAAGTCACAGTTTCTCTGAAACACTGAAAATAGCTCTAAGTTCCCTGTGTAATTCAGGTCTTACCCCCGGTTCCCCACCCCCCTCATTCTCAGGATATGAAAAGAAACCAGTATTAATGCCCTCTGCCATTGTCCCATTTCTCCCAGCAGAGAGGAAACTGGAAGGGGGAGGGGAAAGAAGTGGGGGAGGGCAGGGAGGGAGCATAGATGAGACAGAAGACAGAGGCCTGATACAGTCGGTCCCTCTACAAATGAAGGCATTGCAAGCTGGCCCTGCAAGCTTCCAGCTGCTTGACAATGCTGCCACCTTCTGGCATAAATTGGAAATGCGTGAGAAAATACTGCCAGTCACTGGCACTCATTGGATGAACTACAAAGATGAGATCCTATATACGAATCAAGTTTATAAAAACAAAATTATGCTCCAAGGTCTCCCTGGCATATGTTTAAACTATAATTCAGTATAATTCTTTTTTAAAGCTCCTATTATCTAGTGCTTGGACAATTAGAGAAACTACTTCAATGGTCTCCCCATTTCCTTCCATGCATGGTGGCCCCTCTTCCAAATTATTCCCCCAACAGCAGCCAAAGCTTCCACTGACTCTTAACTTGGAAATGAATTTTTCTTGGAACAAAAGTGTTACTCTGGCCCAGGAGAGATCCCCAGCTGGCAGCCTGCAAGCCCAATTTGCAGCAGCTCAGATGTGTGTGGGCGTGTCCAGGGCAGTGTTTGAAATGACTTTATGGGGAAGGCACCTCCTATGTCCTCAGGCTGCTGGTAACCCCCTGCGCATACCTGATACAGACATGCCCATACCCCCCTTCACAGGTTAATTTATCCACGTGGTCCCTGAACTCAGGAAAGCTCGGGAAGAAATTCACATCCACATGGATGCCCCCCGCCCAAGATGTGACATTATTTGGGAAATAGAATCTTTGCAGATATAATTAGTTAAGCTAAGAAGAGGTCATCCTGGATGAGAGTGGACCTAAATCCAGTCTTCATAAGAAAAGACACAGAGGGACTTTGCACTTCCATTGCAGGAGGCATGGGTTCATTTCCTGGTCAGGGAACTAAGATCCCGCATGCCATGTGGTTGGAAAAAAAAAGAGAGAGACAGACAGACACGAGCCAAAAGACTGTGTGAAGAAGGAGGCAGAGACTAGAATGACGCAACCACAAGCCAAGGGATTTCAAAGATTGTTGGCGACCACCAGAAGCCAGGAGAGGTAAGTTAGGATTCTCCCCTAGTGTTTGAAGAGAGCACATCCCTGCTGAGTCCTTGGAATGTATTTGAGGAGACACAGAGAAAGAGAGAGAGCTAACAGAATATAAAACCTCGACTTCAACACAAGGAAGTTCTCAAAGATTTGTACAGGCCAAAGCACACATGAGAGTTTAGCTAAAAATAAAGTCGGATAATCAGCACAGGAGCACCTTAGAAATAATTAGAAATCATTGTTTTTTTTAAATCTTACTTTTCAGAAGAGAAAGAAAAAGTCACAGAGTAACTCGCCTGTATCCCTTATCTCTCCTGCATCTTCAACGTCTCCCTCTGCACTGATACGTCCCATCAGTTTTTTATTTATTTATTTTGGCGGTACTGTCTTCGTTGTCACGCAGGCTTTTCTCTAGTTGCGGACAGTGGGGGCTACCCTTTAGCTGTGGTGCGTGGGCTTCTCGCTGCAATGCCTTCCCTTCTTGCGGAGCACAGGCTCTAGGGCGTGAGGGTTTCAGTAGTTGCTGCTCCCCGGCTCCAGAACAGCGGTTCAGTAGTTGTGGGGCACGGGCTTAGTTGCTCCATGGCCTGGATCAGGGACTGAACCCACGTCTCCTGCATTGGCAGGCGGACGCTTTACCACTGAGCCACCAGAGAAGCCGCCCCACCCCCATCAGTTTTTAATCACATTCAAATGAAGAAGTTCTCACACCACCCTCCAACCCCCTCGAGTTACTTACTGCCTTATAACAATCTTTTTTCGCCATTAACAGAAGGGAATTTAAGCAACGACTACACTTGCCTCGCTTCCCTGATACCTCAGTTGGTAAAGAGTCCGCCTGCCATGCAGGTGACCCCGGGTCGATTCCTGGGTCAGGAAGATCCGCTGGAGAAGGGATAGGCTACCCACTCCAACGATCTTGGTCTTCCCCTGTGGCTCAGCTGGTAAAGAATCCGCCTGCCATGCAGGAGACCTGGGTTCGATCCCTGGGTTGGGAAGATGCCCTGGAGAAGGGAAAGGCTGCCCACGCCAGTACTCCGGCCTGGAGAATTCCATGGACTGTATAGTCCATGGGGTCACAAAGAGTTGGACATGACTGAGCGACTTTCACTTCACTTTACACTTGCCTCATTTCTCAACCCACGGCCATGAGACTTCAGGGCCCATCAGTCCACACACAGAGATCTTGCTAACTTCCCCAAATGACATCCATGTAGCCAAATCTCATGTGAACGTTTAATCCATTTTTTTAAAACTATCAGCAGTATTCAAATCTTTTGGCCAGTTTTCTCCTTCTTAGAGAACACTCCTTCTATAATGTTGGTGATTCCTCCCTGGGGTTTCCTCCTCGCTTCAGCCACTTGCATTTATTTTCTGTTGTTTTCCAACAAATTACCACCAGTTTGGCAGCTTAAACACCATTTATTTAATGACCTCCTGGTCTCTAGATCAGAATTCCAGACAAGTTTGCCTGGGCTCTCTGCTGAAGGTCTCACAAGGTCGAACTCAAGGTCCTAGGGGTCTCTGGGAAGAATTTGCTTCCAAGCTCATTCAGTTTGTTGGCAGAACCCAGTTCCTTGAGACTGTAGGACTGCCATCCCCATTTCCTTGCCAACCTCGGCTGAGGGCCTCATCCTCTATTCCTTAAGGCTGCCGATACTGCTTCTCACATGATCCTTCAAGGTTAGCAACAGCACGTGGAATCCATCTCACACTTGGAATTTCACCAGGTTGTTCTGACATCCACTGACGGAAATGCTCCACTTTCAAGGATGTCTCTGGTTAGGTTAGATCCATCAGGATAGCTCCATGTTTTAAGACCAGTTGTGCCATAGAATATAATCACATGAGTGAAGACACAGGATCTGGGGACCAGGCATGGAACCTTGGGAACCACTGCTAAAAGTTCTGCCCACCATACCACCTCATTTTCAGTTGCCTCTCCTGGTTCAGCCTTCTCCAACCAACCACCTTTGCATGTTAGGAAACCTCAGACTTGGTCTCAGGTACACTTCTCATCTTCCATATACTGCCTTTAAAGTCAGCCTTATCTATTCTCATGCCTTTTGTGGCCATTTATAGAGCTGTTTCTGCTACTGCTGCTAAGTCGCTTCAGTCATGTCTGACTCTGTGCGACCCCGTAGATGGCAGCCCACCAGGCTCCCTCATCCCTGGGATTCTCCAGGCAAGAACACTGGAGTGGGTTGCCATTTCCTTCTCCAATGCATGAAAGTGAAAAGGGAAAGTGAAGTCGCTCAGTCGTGTCCGACTCTTCACAACACCATGGACTGCAGCCTACCAGGCTTCTCCATCCATGGGATTTTCCAGGCAAGAGTACTGGAGTGGGTGCCATCGCCTTCTTTGATTTATAGAGCAGTCTCTCCCAAATTCACATCATCAATCCAACTTCTCAACTCCAAGACCATTATTTCAAGCTACCTATTTGACACTTTCATCGGGAGATCTCACAGACTTTTCAATTCAATATACCCCCAAGTTAATAGGGCTTCCCTGACAGCTCAGTTGGTAAAGAATCCACCTGCCGGGCAGGAGACCCCAGTTCAATTTCTGGGTTGGGAAGATCCACTGGAGAAGGGATAGGCTACCCACTCCAGTATCCTTGGGCTTCCACTATGGTTCAACTGGTAAAGAATCCGCCTGCAATGCAAGAGACCTAGGTTCGATCCCTGGGTTGGGAAGATCCCCTGGAGAAGAGAAAGGCTACCCACTCCAGTATTCTGGCCTGGAGAATTCCATGGACTGTATAGTCCATGGGGTCACAAAGAGTCGGACACGACTGAGCAACTTTCACTTTCACCAAATTAATAAAAGATCTCCTGCCGCCTGACTGTCAGCCATTACTTCTCAAAGCACAGCATTACCAGAACCCAGGGCACAAGCCAGAAACTCAAACCCATTTGGGTCAGATCCCTTACCCACTCTTGCTCTGCTCTAAATATTCATTCCATCATCAAACTGTTAAACCAATAAATAGACATTTATCCAAAGGACACTACTTAACCGAACAAGAACCCTCATAGAAGTGCCTGCATGTCCTGTGTTGACCACTAGGTGGGGGGCTTGCTTATTTACACAGTTAAGGCATCTGTGAAGAGAAGGAACATTTCAATGGGTCCAATGGAGAAGGCAATGGCACCCACTCCAGTACTCTTGCCTGGAAAATCCCACGGATGGAGGAGCCTGGTGGGCTGCAGTCCATGGGGTCACTAAGAGTCGGACATGATTGAGCGACTTCACTTTCACTTTTTCATTTTCATGCATTGGAGAAGGAAATGGCAACCCACTCCAGTGTTCTTGCCTGGAGAATCCCAGGGACGGGGAGCCTGGAGGGCTGACGTCTATGGGGTCACATAGAGTCGGACACGACTGAAGCGACTTAGCAGCAGCAGCAGCAGCAATGCAGTAAACCCTGGACCTATCTGAACTAATTTCATCCTCATAACAAACTAAAAAAGAAAATAACAGGCAGAAAAGATCAATCATTTGCCATAGCACTTGCTACGTTTCAGTTGTGGGGGAAATATAATTAAAATCTCCGAACCTAGAAAATTTGTCCACAAAGGTAGTAAAAAAAAAAAAATCATTGAATAAGCATTAAACCAGAATATGGTGCATGTCATCAGCAATCCACTAAGAGACTGCAAAGACAGAAAAAAACCTCACCCTTTTATTTACATAGTCCTGCAGTTACAACCAATTGTGTGTGTATGCATGCTCAGTCATGTCTCTTTGTGACCCCATGGACTACAGCCCACCAGGCTCCAATGTCCATGGGATTTCCCAGGCAAGAATACAGGAGTGGGTTGCCACTTCCTCCTCCAGGGGATCTTCCCAACCCAGGATCAAACCCAGGTCTCTTGTATCTCCTGCATTGGCAGGTGGATTCTTTACCACTAGCGCCACCTGGGAAGCCATATAACCAATTACATGGTACTTATTTTCAATATTGTTCAGTCACTAAGCCATGTCCAACTCTTTGCAACCCCATGAATTGCATGCAGCACACCAGCCTTCCCTATCCTCCACTGTCTCCCTGAGTTCGCTCAAACTCATCTCAACTGAGTCAGTGATGCTATCCAACTATCTCATCCTCTGTTGCCCCCTTCTCCTCTTGCCCTCAATCTTTTCTAGCATCAGGGTCTTTTCCAATGAGTTGGCTCTTTGCATCAGATTTTTTCTTAGAGCTTCAGCATCAGTCCTTCAATGAATATTTGGGGTTGATCTCCTTTAGAATGGACTCGTTGGATCTCCTTGCAGTCCAAGGGACTCTCAAGAGTCTTCTCCAACACCACAGTTCGAAAGCATCCATTCCTTGACACTCAGCCTTCTTTATGGTCCAACTCCCACATCTGTACATGACCACTGGAAGAAAACCGTGACTTTGACTAGATGGACCTTTCTCGGCAAAGTGATGTCTCTGCTTTTTAATGCACTGTCTAGGTGTGTCATGGCTTTTCTTCCAAGGAGCAAGTGTCTTTTAATTTCATGGCTGCAGTCACTGTCTGCAGTGCTTTTGGATCCTAAAAAAATAAAATCTGTCGCTTGCCGGGGTCCAGCCCCAGTGGATCCAGGGAATTTGAAGCGGGGACGGCGTTGGCGAGGATCAGGAAACAACTACTTAGTTAAACGCTAATTAAGGATAGGGACGGCGTCAGCGAGGATCAGGAAACAACTGCTTAGTTACACGCTAATTAAGGATATAAAGAGTAATAGAATAAGGATAGCTCAGTAGGAAAATTCAGTGAAGAAAAGAGGCTGAAATAAGGATAGCTCAATGAGGAAATTCAGTGGAGAAAAGAGGCTGAATAATTCAGCCAGAAGGTGAGAGAAAGAACGACATGGGGAGACCAAGTTTCGGTGAACAAGGCCCGCACTTTATTTTCCAAAGTAGTTTTTATACCTTAAGTTATGCATAGAGGATAATGGGGGAAGGGGTAGAGTCATGCAGCAAGCCAGGCTTTCTTCCTGCAAACTTACCATATGCAAAAGCTTAGGTGATTTGCATCATCTTCTGGCCCGGAGGCCTGTTAACATTTTAAGACCCTTTCTTCAGAAAACTTATTTTTCTCTAAAGGTGATTGGTCAGGAGCCACCCTCCAAAAGCATTAGATAAAGTTTCATTCCTACAGAGCAAAGGTGTGGTGGGCTATAACAAGAAAAAGAATTAACTCAAGGGTCCCAGGTTACAAACATTAAAGTTACTACTTACACCAATTATATTAATCAATACACTGCCAGGGACACAGCAGGTAAGGGATATGGAAACTTAGCAGCAAACATTGGCCCAACAAGTGAAAATCCCTTCACCAATACAATTTCTAATCAATCTTTTAACTGCTCAAAGGAATCTGTATTTAGACAGTTTAGAACATCTCATGTCTATCACAGATGGGAGGCTCTGAGCAATCACATGTGGCCGGAAAAACCTATTCAGGCAGGCTAGAGGACTTCCAAAGGAGTTTGTAGGTTGAAACACTGTCACATCCAGGAATTATTAACTGGAGCTGTAAGCTAACTCTTTTTTCAGAGAGAGGTAGTGGGGGACAGCCCCCCGTAAAGTCAGAGGTGTAGGTGAAAGCACAAAGCAGAAAGTAGGCAGACTCTGGTTTGGGGGGTAGATGCTTGAGAATTTCCAGGGGAACCCCTGAGGCTCTATCCAGCCTTTGCGTATGCCAAGCCTCCTTCCTCATGACCTTTGCCACGGGCGGAGCTCGCTCCCAGCAGTCACTGTTTCCACTTTTTTCCCATGTATTTGCCATGAAGTGATGGGACAGGATGCCATGATTTTCTTTTTTCTTAACGTTGAGTTTCAAGCCAGCTTTTTCACTCTCCTCTTTAACCTTTATCAAGAAGCTCTTTAGTTTCTCTTCACTTTCTACCAATAAGGGTGGTGTCATCTGCATATCTGAGGTTATTGATATTTCTCCCAAAAAGATAAATAATAAAAAGACCACCATTTATCACATGTAGTTTATCCTGACTTTACCTGGTATTGTGTGAACACCTGTGACTTAACTGGCTTTCATCCAAAAGAAAAAACAAACCTTTTACAACAGGGAATAAGTTTGTGCCCTAGAACAGCTACCCATGGAATTTAGGTCCTGCCCTTCCACAGAACTGGGAGGGGAGATACAGGTGTTTACATTCAAGGAGGAGTTCTCAGGTCCTAGAGAAAGACATTCCTGGGTCCCAAAGCTGAGTTTCCTAAACAATTTATATACATTTCCAAGACAGGAGAAAGTGCAGACTTTTTTTTTTCTCCCAAGTTTTCTAAAACATTCTAAGGAAAAGGAGAGGAGGGAAATCTTTCCCTTGACTGTCAACTGGGAGAAATAAGCTTATTTTTAATTTGTGTTTGTTCTTACACAGTCTTCCCATCTGTAAAGTGGAAGAGACCTTGTCTTCAGAGTTGATGTGATGATGAGAGAAAGGTGTCCAGTGAAGTGATGGACACAAGCTTATCTGCACCCTCTCCAGGTCACCCGAGTGCTTCCCCAGGACCTGATGACCAGAGCAGGCCTCTGCCAGCTCGTAAACCCCTTCACCCAAGTGCCCTCCTCCAGTGACTCCCCTCGTCCCACCCACCTGCCCCTCATAGAAACTTCCTTAAGGATTTCCTATACCCTGCGTCCTCACCCCCTCCCCGACACCCACAGCTCAGCCCACTGCAGTCTGTCCTTTAGTGAATGCACTCTGCGTGCACCACCATGGAACACACACTTGATCATTCCCTCCTAGAACTCTCTTCTCCCCAGACACTGCCACACCATGATCTGTGGGGTCTCCATTTATGGGACCATTTCCACTCTGCTTCCTTGATGGGCTCTCATCCTCTGACAAACACTTAACGTTTGGTCTTAGGCAAGACTAGGGCCTCTGTATATTTCTTACATGAAACTGGAAATCACCCAGGGTGATGGCAGAACCAGATACACACAGGTGATGGAGGAGCTTCGAGAGTAAGATAACAGGGAACAGAAGACAACCCTAGAGGACACCTCTAGAAGACAAGCCTAGAACAACGATTTCCTTTCCTTTTAAAGATGGTGTAATGTGTACGTTAGACTGAATGATGTTACAATCTAATATCAGGTTTTCGGTCATGTCTGACTCTGCGATCTTAGGGATTGTAGCCCACCAGGCTCCGCTGTCCATGGGCTTCTCCAGGCAAGAATACTGGAGTGGGTTGCCGTTTCCTCCTCCAGGAGATCTTCCCGATCCAGGGATGGAACCCGCATCTCTTCCGTCTCCTGCGTTGGCAGGCAGGTGTTTCACCACTAGTTCCACGTGGGAAGCCCAATGTCACGTAAGGTAGAATACAGTCGCCCTGGAAGTGCTTACTTAACGTGTAGGCGCCGTGCCACTTTTGTGTAACACCGGATGGAGTTCAGTGACGTCATGCTACGCAAGACAAATCAGCCAAGAAAGGCAAATAGCGTGTCATCTCACTTACACGTGGAAGATAAAAAAGCCAAAGTCATACAAACAGGGAGCAGAATGATGGTTACCAGGGCCTGGGGGATGGAGGGAATGGGAAGACATCAGTCAAAGGGTACAAAATTCTAATTATAAGATGAATATGTCCTGGGAATCTAATGTCAACTGTCATTAACAATACTGGAGTGGACTTCCCTGGCAGTCCCGTGGTTAAGAATTTGCCTGACAATGCAAGGGACACAGGTTCGATCCTCCGTCTGGGACGATTCCACGTGTCGCAGAACAGCTAAGCCCAGGTATCACAGCTACTGAGCCTGCACTCTGGAGCCCGTGCGCTGCACCATGAGAAGCCACTGCAATGGGAACCCTGCATACTACAACCACCGAGTAGCTGCTGATCGCCGCAGCTAAAGGAAAAGCCCACGCAGCAACGAAGACCCAGCACAGCCAAAAATAAATGAGTACATAAAAATTACAAAAACAATAGTATATTATATACTTGAAGTTGTTAAGAGTGGACATCTTAAACGTTACCACAAAAAGTGGTAATTATATGAGGGATGAAAGTGTGAATTAACCTAATTGTGGTAACCATTTTGCAACATATACATGCATCAAATCATCACATTGGACACCTTAGCCATGTATATGTTATAGGTCGATATCTCAATAAAGCTAGGGAAAAAATAAAATGTGAACTCAAATAGAGGCCCCAGCTTCCTCTTCAGAAAGTCTGATTCAGTGAAAAGTGTTAGTCGCTCAGTCATGTCCAACTCTTTTGCGACCCCGTGGACTGTAGCCTGCCAGGCTCCTCTCTCCGTGGGATTTCCCAGGCAAGAATACTGGAGTGGGTTGTGATTTCCTTCTCCAGGGGAATCTTCCCGACCCACGGGTCGAACCTGGGCCTCCCGCATTGCAGGCAGATTCTTTACCATCTGAGCCACCAGGGAAGTCAGTGTACGGTCAGCGATTCTGAGTCTGAATGATCATTCCAGGGGATTCTGATGCCAGGGGTTCCCAGGCCACACTGAGAAAAGCTTCTGCATCGGGCCTGGGGTGGAGTTGGGGCGGAAGGGGGTGAGGGGGAAGTGGGACACTGAGGGACAGGGATGTGAAAGGACCCAGCAGGAGTAACCTGGCTTCTTCACCATCTGGCCATTCTTCTCGTCTCAGATTATGAGAGGTAGAAAACCTTTGTAGAGAGGTGAGTTTCAGGGCTGGGGGGTTCTCTGCCCAGACCGCAGGCCCTTCTGAACACTGACCTCCATTTGGGGCCAACTGGACAGCCCGTGTATCTCCTGAACTCCCACCCATGGATGCTCTGAAGACCCAAGGGAGGCTCAGAACTATCATCCACTGCAGGGCCAGATAGAGGGCTAGGAACGGTAGACATCCATGAGCAGCGGGAGGGGTGACGGTGGTCTTGGCAATCTGACCGGAAGGCCTCACTGAGAAGGGACTTTTGAACAAAGACTTAAAAGGTTATAAGATGGGAAGTGGACCGTACAGACATTGCAGGGGGAGGTAGTCCAGGCAAAGGAATAAGCAAGTGCAAAGACTCTAAAGGAAGAAATACTTGGCGTGAAAGTGGAAGAGCAAGTGTGAGGATTCATCAGAGTGAGAACAAGTTGGTGCAGCCTACGCTTAGTCATTCGTACGACTTGGTTTGGACTTGAAGTAGGATTGGCAGCTATGGAAGGGCTTGAGCTCAAGAGTAAAATAAAGAGTAAAATAAAATCGCTGCATCTTTTGAGAAGATGCCTGTGGTTGCTGTGTTGACAACAGACACGGAAAGGGCCAAAGTAGGAAGTCACGTTGGGAAAGGATTACGTGGATGCAGGTGAGAGGTGATGGTCACCAGGCCAGAGTTCAGCACAGAAACTGATATCAAGAGAGCAGATCGGAACCCGTGCGTCCCAGACTGGGACTTGAGTCTGTGGTCTTTTAACTGAGATCACACGTCTGGCCTCAGGACTCAAGCTCAGGTTCCTGAGGAAGAAGCCAGTGAGAAACAGATGACAGGTAAGACGTGGATTAAGGGAGGAGCACAGGCCGCTCGCAGTGTGGGCCATCTCGTGTCAGTGGGTAGTTTTGTAGGCTAATGAGTGGGAGAAGTAGTCCAACTGTTTGGGAGGAAAGGCTGGGGATTTCCAGGAATTGTCCACCGCCCACTGGCTGACCTTTGATGATCGGACTTGGAACTACCATGGCACCTGTGGGTGCGTTGTTTACCTTGCTGATCCCCTACAAGGAGCATGTACTGAAGCTAGCAGCAGTCTCTTCCACCTCCTTGGACCTAGTTGGTTCTCACCGGTTCATGTCATGTCCTATGGCTATGTCGTTCTTTCAAGGCTGTGCCCTGCCCCCTTCCCTTCTGTTTCAGGTCCAGGCCTACTGTGAAGGCAGAACCAACAGCGACAAAAAGAGGGGTTTGGCTAAGTGCCCACCCTGGCTTCTTAAATGTGACACTCGGAAAGAATCGGGAAAGTGCGACGTATGCATCAGAAAGGTAACTCCAAGCTGGGTTGTTTGGGCGATCCTGGCAAAGGAGTGAGGTAAGCAGAGGATGTTAAGGAAAAGTAGATGTTGAAGAGTCAAGAAGGCGAGATGGAGGGACCGTGAATCCCGGCAAACAGAGGGGAGCCGGCCTGCAAACTCAGCATAAACCACACACGCACTCATCCACAGACGTGCTCTCAGTGCCCTTGTGAGGACACGCTTATTCTCCATCTTCTTTACTTTGCCAGTCTTAAAATGGGTATTGTCTGTCTCCCCCACAGTAAAGGTAAGTGTTTGGAGTCAGGCACTCTGTCTTACTAACCTCTGTACCCCTAACACTGGAGTCCAGACAGTATGTAAGAAAATGTAGACCCAGAGACTAGAAATTGTAGCTGGCATGTAGCAGCTGTGTGCTGACTGAGTAGCTCAGTGAGGGAGGGCTTTGAGAAGCTCAGGTTGCCCTGGAAAAGAAAGGGAAGAGAGAATGTGCGAAAGAGCAGAGACCAAGAAGCGAAATGGCAGAAACATGCAAGACCTTGACCAGGAGAGGAGAAACAGAGTCAGGGGGAGGAAGGAGGGCCTGAGAGGAAAGATCGCCATGAAAACCTCTGAAAAGGCTAAGCTGAAAAGATGACTAATGGAGAATTTTCAAGAAACTAACCTGTGTTGTGCAATACCCCTACCCCACCTCGTCCCCCTCTGAAATCTTGAGTAAATCAGCATGCTTACTCTTGGCCCTTCCTCGCTGATCCAGGATTGCAGTTTACACACAGCACACTTAAGATAAAATGTGAGCCAGGTGTGTTACTATAGCCACAAAGACTAATAAACACGTAAATCAAAGACCTGTTGAACCAGTTCTCTTTGTGCCAGGAAAAGAGCATTGCTTCCCAACATTTCTGTCCAATCTGCTCCAAGACAGCCTAATAAATATAGAACCAAGCATTGCCCGATTCTACTTCACAGACTTTTGGCTGATAAGGACTTAAGAAGGTAAGATTCCATGATCCAGAATTCAGCTCTGGCCCTGGTCTCCTGGAAGAGAAGAGGGCCCATCGTATGCTTGTCTTTCTAGGATTTTGCATTGGAAATTGAGTCAGAGACTTACTGGTGGAGAGAAAATAGTGAGTAGAGTCACGTGTATCTACTCTCTGAAGTTTGTCAAACTCTGCTTGACATCAGGAGGTCTGAAGGGACCCTACTCAACTGGAATATTTTCTACAAGGCAAAACAATACACAGTCTGGTAAGTTCTACCTGGAGACTCGGGATGAACAAGAAGAGAAGATATTATATTCTGGCCAGAGACAGAAATGTTCAGGGTAGATTTCTGAAATGAACAGAGGTGCATTTGTTCGGGTTTTTCAGATGGTAAGGAATCCGCCTGCAATGCGGGAGACCTGGGTTCGATCTCTGGGTCGGGAAGACCCCCTGGGGGAGGGTATGGCAACCCCTCCAGTATTCTTGCCTGGAGAATCCCATGGACAGAGGAGCCTGGCGGGTTACAGTCCATGGGGTCACAAAGAGTCGGACACGACTGAGTGACTCAGCACAGCACAATGTGACCCCCAGAGAAGGTACTGCTTCCTCTAAAGTTCTCATTAGTAAAGGAGAACTCCTCATAACAATCTCCAAGCATGTAAGGCTCAGGGATATATCTCTGATACATCTTTATCCAGGCCCAGGCTGAGAGAATCCTTTTTGTTCTTATGTTTCTCTGTTGTCCATTGAGCCCTTCCAGGGCCCACACTAGACAAAACGGAAAGTCACATCAGGGATTTTATTTGAATTGTTGAAAATTCTGTCTTTATTCAACACTCAATGAGTGTTCAAAAGTGAATTCTATATAAGTGGAAAATCTTGTTCCTATTTCCCCAAGAGAGAGCACTGAATTGCTCTCATTTGATGTGGTCTGAAACATGCACTTCACATTTTTGCCTACCCAACTATTAACTGTTTATTCATGTCTGCATTATTACTGGGCTTCCCTAGTGGCTGAGCAGTTAAGAATCTGCCTGGCAATGCAGGAGACTCGGGTTCTGCCTCTGGGTCAGGAAGATCCCCTGGAGGAGGGCAAGGCAACCCACTCCAGTATTCTTGCCTGGAGAATCCCATGGACAGAGGAGCCTGGTGGGCTGCATACAATCCGTGGGGTCACAAAGAGTCAGACACAACTGAGCATGCACACACACATCCTTACTACACTGCTAGTAAGTGGTAAGTAAGTACTATACCAGGAAGTGGTAAATGGTTTCAGTTACCACTTACACACGGATAATTCAAACATTTGGATCTCCAGGGCAGTTCTTGGCTCTGAGCTCCAATCTACATTATTGCCTGGGATTTACTTCCTTTTTGTTCTTTTTTATAAATCTGTCTAATCCTTTGTTCAGATCTATTGAGGTATAAATGACAAAAATTCTATATATTTAAGGTTTATAACTTGATATTTTGATATACATATATACAATGTAAAATGGTCACCATAATAAAGCTAATAAACATATCCACCACCTCACATGGGCTTCCTTGGTGACTCACAATAAAGAATCTGCCTGCGACGCAGGAGACCCAGGTTCGATGCCTGGATTGGGAAGATCCCCTGGAGAAGGGAATGGCAACCCACTCCAGTACTCTTGCCTGGAGAATTCCATGGACAGAGGAACCTGGTGGGCTACAAGCCATGGGGTCGCAAAGAGTCGGACACGACTGAGCACTTAATACTTTCTACTTTGACCACCTCACATACTCCCTCTTGTGCGTGTGTGATGAGAACACTTAAGATACGAGCTCAGCATATTTCAAGTATACAATACAATAGTGTTAACTATATAGTCACCATTCTGTACATTAGATCTCCATGTTTTTTTCATCCAGTATAACTGAAACTATGAACACTTTGACCAATATCACTCCATTTCCCCCCACAACGCCTGGGCACCATCATACTCTCTGCTTCTTCCACGAGTTTAGCTATTTAAAATTCACATACAAGTAAGATTTTGTAGTAGTTGCCCTTCTGTGTCTGGTTTAAGACCTAAATTCATCTCCTATCATGTCCGTTCAAACATCAAGGATCTATCAGAGGTTGCCCCTTTTCTCCCAAATGAACTGTGTACTTCCCTCTGCGCTCCTAGCATCATGCCCTCCCTGTTTGAGCGTACTAGCAAGAATTTGGTCAAAGAACTTGGCGACAAAGACTTCAGGCCCGTCCAAAACCCGCTGAGTGCCCACAAATTCTGTCAGCTGAAGCTACTGCGGAAGAAGAGGAGGACCCTCTCTCAGTTCTGGGAACAACCTGATGTTCCAGTTGACCACACCCTCACCGACATCCTGGAGCCAAGCCCTTCAGTCCCAGGTAATGTCAACCAGGGGTGAGGGAGGTGAGGAGTGAGACACAAGGATGCTCACAGTCGAGCACCCAAGAAACCCCTAAGACACCTGCACAGGTAGATACCAAAGCAGCCTGCCTCAAGGCACAGGGCAAGGAGCCACGCTTCTTTGAGAATCTATTTATCTGGACCCAGGCACGTTTTTTAGCACACTGAATCCTTACAGCAGCTTCTCAAGTTGGGATTAATAGCTCCATTTGCATAAGAATAAATTGAAACTTACTTCCCCGGTAAAACCGGCTCCCTGCAATAGGGGAGACCGGGTTTCAATCCCTGGGTGGGGAAGATCCCCTGGAGAAGGCAATGGCACCCCACTCCACTACTCTTGCCATGGAAAATCCCATGGACGGAGGAACCAGGTAGGCTACAGTCCATGGGGTTGCAAAGAGTCAGACGTGACTGAGCGACTTCCCTTTCACTTTCAAATTGAAACTTAGAAAATGCCTTGTGGGAACTGGTAGAACTGGAGTCCAAATCAGGTCTGCATGGCTCTAAACCCCAAACATTTTCTGCTCGGTGTGCTGCCCCATGGGGCTGACGCAGTGCCTGGAGAGAGGATGCTCGGGCTCTCCTGGACCTGCGTGCAAGTGACTTCATCCCTTCTTGGAATCAGGACATCGTCCCTTGCTGTCCAGCCCCTGGGGAGATGGATTGCGTGTCCTCAGCAGTAATTTACGTTTAAAACTTTAACTGAGATTTACATGAGTAAGAGGGATGGCGTAGGGACTTCCCTGGTGGTCCAGTGGTTAAGACTCTGCACTTCCACTGCAGAGAACTCGAGTTCAATCCCTGATGGGGAGTGGCTAAGTAAATAAAAATTCACCCACACACACACACAAATATATATATATATATATTTTTTTTTTTTTTTAAAGAGGATTAGGATAAAAAGAGGACTTAGTTATTCTATTTCCTACACCAGCTGTTCCAGAGTGAATTCTTGGCTAAAACTAAGGTCATTTTTTCTATCCCCAGAGCCTGTACTGACAAAAAAATTCATCTTCATTGACAAAACGGTCTGGAAGGGGGCAGCTGAGGTGGATGTGACTGCTGGGCTAGAAGTGAGTGTGTCAGGGACGGCTACCCAGTCCTGTGAATGCTCCCTGGAGGTTCAGTCTGTTACCATCTCACCATGGGACTGGGAAGACCTCCAGAAGAGGTGAGGCCAGGGGAGAGGAAAAACGGGTCAGGGAGCCCCAAGGGCTCTCCTCGTGGGCAAGGAGGCATCTAGCAGAGCTTGTTGCTGAGGTTTAGAATGAAGAAAATGACCTCCCATATCATGCTGCTGTTCTTAGATATTCATGCATTCATTCATTCATGCAACTAATAGTCATTATCTTATACACACTTATTAAAACAGTAGTTACCCATTACTGTGCTATTATTATGTGCTGGGCATTGAATAATAACACGATATAAATATCTCTGCCCTATCTTGAGAAACCTGTATGCAGGTCAGGAAGCAACAGTTAGAACTGGACATGGAACAACAGACTGGTTCCAAATAGGAAAAGGAGTACATCAAGCCTGTATATTGTCACCCTGCTTATTAAACTTACATGCAGAGTACATCATGAGAAACGCTGGACTGGAAGAAACACAAACTGGAATCAAGATTGCCGGGAGAAATATCAATAACCTCAGATATGCAGATGACACCACCCTTATGGCAGAAAGTGAAGAGGAACTAAAAAGCCTCTTGATGAAAGTGAAAGACGAGAGTGAAAAAGTTGGCTTAAAGCTCAACACTCAGAAAACTAAGATCATGGCATCTGGTCCCATCACTTCATGGGAAATAGATGGGGAAACAGCAGAAACTATGTCAGACTTTATTTTTGGGGCTCCAAAATCACTGCAGATGGTGACTGCAGCCATGAAATCAAAAGACACTTAGTCCTTGGAAGAAAAGTTATGACCAACCTAGACAGCATATTAAAAAGCAGAGACATTACTTTGCCAACAAAGGTCAGTCTAGTCAAGGCTATGGTTTTTCCAGTGGTCATGTATGGATGTGAGAGTTGGACTATAAAGAAAACTGAGCACTGAAGAATTGATGCTTAGAAGGCTCTTGAGAGTCCCTTGGACTGCAAGAAGATCCAACCAGTCCATCCTAGAGGAAATCAGTCCTGGGTGTTCATAGGAAGGACTGATGTTAAAGCTGAAACTCCAATATTTTGGCCACCTGATGCAAAGAGTTGACTCTTTGGAAAAGACCCTGATGTTGGGAAAGATTGAAGGCAGGAGGAGAAAGGGATGACAGAGGATGAGATGGTTAGATGGCATCACCGACTCAATGGACATGAGTTTGAATGAACTCCGGGAGTTGGTGATGGACTCCATGGTGCGGTTCATGGGGTCACAAAGAGTCGGACACGACTGAGAGACTGAACTGAACTGAAAGCCACTTTTAATTAGTGTAGACAGGCAAAGGACAGGGAGTGAGGAAATAATCAATAAAAAATAAATTAATAAAATATTTATTTAAATGAGACAAAGACTCTGAGACTGTTTAATTAAACTCTGCAAGTGTCCGGTGATTTAATTTACCTCCATGCATATAGGCAAAGATGGATAGCCAATGAATCTCTAAGAACTTAACAAAAAACTTAAGTCTTTACACCTTTTAAAAACTGAGATGCCAGTTTAAATAGATTTTTATGAAGGCAACAAAGGTGGGAGCCCATGTTAAGGAAGCAACTAGAAACTCAACAGAAGTCACTTTGACAGGGCATTGCCCAATATCTGTCTTCCTTGTGTCTTGCCAGCCCTAACTGGAAATAGCATCTGCAAAGACTGTCTTGCAGGAAAATATCTGGGTTTCTGGAGCTAAGAAAATAAAAACCATTTTTCTCCTTGATGAATAAAGAGAAAATTCCTAGAGTAAATTGTATCAGCTAGTTTCAAGTAAGATAAGTAAGTCTGAGATCAAAGCTTTAAATATAAGAAGGCAGTTAGGTTTTTAATAAATGGGATGTGGAGGCTGCAACGCGTTTCAGCTACAAAGGTAATCACAGTTTGTGATGGGGGCTCTGAAGGTAAGACCGGAAGAAGTAACAGAGAATGCCTGGAGGGAGGGTGGTCTGTTTAGGCCTCGGAGGGGCTGAGTTCAGACCTAAAGAATAAAAGAAGCAAGCAAGAGCGGGATGAAAGGGATCCAGAAGAGGGGTTAAAGGCAATGAGGCAGGGCAGAGGTGGGTATTGTCAAGATGTTGGAGGGGGGAGGCTGCAGCTTAGCCAACCAAGATGAAGGTGAAAGAAAATGAGGCTCAGGAAGTAAGTAGGTATCAGATAACACAGCCCTTAGACACCAGATAAGCAGCTTGAGAGCAGAGTGAAAAAGCTGACTTGAAACTCAACATTAAAAAAAAAAAAAAAACTAAGATCATGACATCCGATCCTATCACTTCATGGCAAAAAGAAGGGGGGAAAATGGAAACAGAGACAGATTTTATTTTCCTGGGCTCCAAAATCACTGAGGACAGTGACTGCAGCCATGAAATTAAAAGATGACTGCTTCTTAGAAGGAAAGCAACGACAAACCTAGACAGTATATTCAAAAGCAGAGACGTCACTGCTGAAAAAGTTTATCTAGTCAAAGCTTTGGTTTTCCAGTAGTCACATATGGATGTAAGAGTTGGACCATAAAGAAGGCTGACTGCCGAAGAATTGATGCTTTTGAATTGTCATGCTAGAGAAGACTCTTGCAAGTCTCTTTGACTACAAGGAGATCAAACCAGTCAATCCTAAAGGAAATCAACCGTGAATATTCATCAGAAGGACTCTTGCTGAAGCTGCAATATTTTGACCACCTGATGCCAAGAGCCAGCTCATTGGAAAAGACCCTGATGCTGGGAAAGATTGAAGGCAGAAGGAAAAGGGGGCGGCAGAGGATGAGATGGTTAGAGAGCATCACCGACTCAATGGACAAGAATTTGAACAGACTCCAGGAGACAGCGGAGTATAGAAGAGCCTGGCAAGCTGTAGATCATGGGATCTCAAAGAGTCAGACATGACTTAGCAACTGAAAAATAAGTGGCTTGAACTGCACTCCAAGGGCCATGGGAAAGCTCAGCCCTGGATCCTCAGTGACCCCCTCCACCGAAAAGCAATCTAAGAGTTTCTCAGTCTTCGACATGGCTGGTATCCAGGGCACCAACCCTAGCAGGGGCCTTGAGTGGAATCAGAGATGAGTCTCAGAAATGAAATGGAGATGAAATTTGTCTTCAGGACTTCACACCGCTCACATCTCCCACCCAAACTTACATCTTCAAGCCAGGCCTACCCACCTACCAAGGATGTTCAATCCATAAACACCCACCCATACTAGTCAAGAAAAAAAATCATCTAAAATCCTCCCAGCATCATCATACTTTATCTGTGTGCTCCACATCGCACCCTGACTATGTCTCTGGACAAGGATGGGTGTGGAGGTCCCCAGGTTTGACAACAGGATCTCCTAAGGACTGTTCTCCACCGTCTAGACTTGTCTACTTCTGGATCTTCTGGTCAGAGGCCCTACAGCTGGAGATCTATAAACTGCCCTCTAAAAGAAATAACATAATTTTGGAAAGCCTTAAGAAGATGGCTTGCATACTCTCACACCCATCCCTCCATAAGAGAAGGGGGCCTCTCCATCATGCATACCAGAAACATCCTTCTTAGCCTATAAGCCAGTACCTTCCCACCGTTAGGGCTTCACACAGGCTCTGCAGCCTTCAGGTCCTAAGGAGAGGAGAGACCTGAGAAGCCATCTCTTTTGCACTCTGACCCTCCTCCTCCTTTATGTCTCCTAGGAAAGTGTTGGATCAAGAGCCGTCATTTCTGCAGGAGTGCGGACCAGAGGGGACAACCTGTATGTGGTGACAGAGGCTGTGAAACTGATCAACGGAACCGTCCTTCAGGACAGCAGCAGTGTGAATGCCACGGGCACATTCTCTATCCCTTGGAGTTTTTATGCCAAGGTACCGTGTTGTCCTGAAGTGGGGTCGGGCCCCAAGAGCACAGCCAGCCCAGCATCCCTTCCCAGGGTCTCTGGGCCCTCTTAGGACCTGCTTTCAGGGGGTGGGGTGAGTGGGGTCATTACTCCCCACTTCTCATGTGCTAAGGAAGCCTGACCCCTGACCTGAGAGTCCATCTAACATCCTCCCTTTAGTATTTCAGTACATGGGATTATTCCATAGTGGTAAAATGGGCAATAGATTTAATTATTTGAGATTATATTTTGTTTTGGGCAAATGATAGACCCTTGAAATTACTAAAGTGTAGTCACTGTACTATATTCTTGTGTGGTTTGCTAGAGAAAACAAGGAATTATTGTCTAGTCGCCAACTCATGTCCGGCTCTGTGACCTATGGACTGTAGCCCGCCAGGCTCCTCTGTCCATAAGATTTCTCAGGCAAGAATACTGGAGTGGGTCACCATTTCCTTCTCCAAGGGATCTTCCCAATCCAGTCAGGGATCAAATCTGTGTTTCTTGCATTGCAGGCGGGTTCTTTATCACTGAGCCACCTGAGAAGCCCAAGGAATCATTAACACAAAACAAAATTTTGTCAGTTAAAACACCCTAAATACTGTGATACCTGAAGCAGAAAGTTTATAGATTCAAATACATTCAAGCACATATGATGTACACAACTCACTCACGATGGCCAATTATAATCTTTTAAATTGATTTAGACAAAGTAATATATCAAATATGTATGCAATATCAGCTAGGATTCGCGCAGAGATAAAGAAATTGCATGTGTGTTATAACATGTTTTCTATGCAACATACTGTGTGTAAGTTGTCCTCATGTAAGAGATTTAGGAACTAAAAAGGGAAAAAAAAAATAACCTGAAATATGAACTAACTTTCCCCAAATCGGTTAATTTGTCCTGGGGGAGGCCAGATCCCACCTGCATCATTTGATTCCAAAGAATCCTGAAATAAATAAAACATGGCTCCAATCTGAAGGACATTTTGATGCTCAGCTTTGGGTCTCCATCTGCTTGGGCTGGGCACCTGGACTCTGCGAGAACAGGAGAAAACCCAGCATCCTTTCACATAGAACGACTCTCACAGGGCCCAGCAAGCTTCTAAATATCAGCTCCTGGGCTGAGATGCTGTTAAAACAGCTTGCTTCTCACCCTGGTTCACGGACGCATCCGTGTGGCCTGGTACCACCTGTGTTTCGATACGTTAGAGCCCCCCGTGGCATCGGTCTACACTGGACTCTCTCAGGAACTCAAGGGTAGGAGGCATCCTGGGGGATCAAAGCACAGAGCTGATTCTGGACAGCCAGTGACTCATGAGGCTGCCTGAGGACATTGTGTGTGTTTCTGAGGAACAGCTCCCTGATCCAAAATAATTAAAATAATAGCATCTACAAAGAACTTATGATGATACATTTTTTTACTGGCGTGTAATTGCTTTACATTGTTGTGTTAGTTTCTGCTGTACAGTGAACTGGATTGGCCATGTACACATATATCCCCTCCCTCACAAGCCTCCCTCCCAGCCCCCCACCATCCCACTCATCCAGGTCATATGAGGATATATGTTCATCGTCGTTCAGGTCTCCTAGAATACAGGAATAACTCCACGTAACGGTTAGTTTTATGTGTTAGCTTGACTGGTCCACAGGGCGCCCAAATACATGCAATAAAAGCATGACATTGAGAGACGTGAAGGTAAATACTTGACCAAAGAAGATTTTAAAAAAATGGGTAACTGGAAATCAGGACCAGGATGGGGAGTGGGAGGGTAGGAGGCTGCTGGGTCCTCCGCTCGTGAGCTTCTAGAAGCTCATGCACACATGACCGTATCGCCTGGCTTCTCTCCCCAGAGCACAGCAGAGGGATCGGGTCTCAAAGTGAGGAAAGGACAATGACTGTGCCCCAGGGCACCGTGATGGCCTATAAGAAGCAGCAGCTGGTGTTCCGGGAGGATGGCCGAGGTGAGCAGGGCCTGAAAGGGGTGGGGGCAGTGGGAGACCACCCAGAGGCCACCCTGGCTTCCCTCCCTGCCGGGGGAGGGGAGGAGCACAACTTCTCAGCCTCCCACAGCCACCTCCAAGCCCACAAGACTGAACTATGACCACACGGAGATTCAGAGGCAGTGTCCCACGCAGAGATGGACACAGTGGGGGCCCAACACAGGGTGTCCTTAGCACCAGGCAAAGAGCAGCCCTGATCCCTACCCTGCATTCAAGGCCTGCCGCTCTTGGCAGCTCACCTGGGGGAGCCTCAGAGCCCCTGTAAGCCCAGGCAAAGCTCATAACACAGTGGCTCGTCATAAACAGAACTGCAGATGTAAGGCCATTTCCTCCTCCAGGGGATCTTCCCAACCCAGGGATTGAACCTGGGTCTCCCACACTGCAGGCGGATTCTCTACCATCTGAGCGACCAGGGAAGCCCCAACAAAGGAACACAGGAATTCATCTATTAATACATCTTTCCCTCACTAGCCTCAAAATGCACAGCCCCCAATACACACACCCTCGCTTTGGGTTCTGACTCGACATCTGTGAACCAGTGTCATCAAACAGCAACCACACACCCAGGAGGAACAGTGAGCACTGCGAACACAGCTCAGTGTGCTTGGCGTCCCCTCTCTCCCCTCCCAAATGCTGAGACCCAGCTAGAGGCCGTCCTGACACAGCTGAGGTCCAAGGAGAGAGGGCGCCCAACACACACACACGCGCGCACACACGCGCACACACACACACCTATAGCACCCTGACTGTAACATCTCATCAAGGCCAGGTCCTGGCATCAGTCACCGCCTGTCGATAGCAGTAGAAAAGAACTGAGCTCTCCAGTCTCATGGGGTCAGAGGACCTCAGCTTCCAGAAAAAGGGCCAGTCCTACTGAGAGTAGAGACAAAGATGGGATTCACGGCTAATTTAGAAAGAGACCAGAGACTGTGCAGAGGGCATCAGGAGATGGTAGTGTTATTAACGAGCATGGGGAATGACAAAGTGTTATTTATTTAGGAGGGGATGAGAAGAAGCCTCATTTTCAAAAATATGTTTTCTAAGTGTTAGCCCGTGGGAACCGAAGTCAGCGGGACTCAGGAGAGTGTTACAGCCCTGCCTGCAAGTCGTGCCCTGACCACGAGGGGGCGTGCAGGGCCTCTCTGCACCATTCAGGCCGGAGGGCTAAGGGAGAGGTCTACGGGTGCAGACGTGTGAAAGGACCCAGCAGGAATAACCTGGGCTCTCCTGACCTGGCTTCTTTCCCTTGCAGCCATTCTTCTCATCTCAGATGACGACAAGCAGAAAACCTTCCCAGAAAGTGAGTTCCTGAGTTGGGCGGGGTCTCTGTCTAGACCTGGGGCTGGATGCTGCAGAAGCCCTGCAAGGCACTCAGTCCCACAGGAAAGACCCCTCCAGCCAGGTCCTCCACCACCTCCTCATTTCTTCCCCTGCCACAGGCCCCTTGGCCCCAGAGACAGCCACCTCTCTCTTCTGAATCCTGAAGCAGAGTCCTGGGGAGGGGGAAGTTGGTGGGGGGCGGTACTTGCCAAGGTTTCCTGTCTCCAGGCATTGTGTCAGCTGAGAGGTGAGAAATAAGGGGGGACAGGGAGGAGTTAGAGAGGCTGGGAGGAGGAGGGAGAAGGGACGGGAAGGGAGAAAAGGCACCTGAGTGAGCACATCTGTTTCTTCTTCCAGTTAAACTGCAGGGGCTGCTGATGTCACCAGGTGAGCGAGTCATTTTAGAGCCGGAAAGTGGGATCAGACCCCTCCACCAGGAATAACCTGGGCTCTCCTGACCTGCCTTCTTCCCCATCCAGAAATTCTTTCCATCTCAGATGACAACAAGCGGAAAGCCTTTTTCCGAAGGTGAGTTCCTCAGCAGGGCAGGTTCTCTGCCAAGCCCCCAGGCCCTGCTGAGCCCTGACCCTCTCTGGATGCTAATAAGAGCAGTGCAAGGTGTTTAGCCCAGGTGTTAATCTGCAAGGCAGACCCAGAGGGAAACTACCCTCCTTCCTCCATAGCCTGCTATCTTTTCTGTCTTTCACAAGCCATAGACCTTTGCAGCCACAGAGAAAGCCACTTTTCTCCTTTGAATGGGGTAATGGGGCGGGGGGGTGTTTGTGTGTGTGTCTTGGGGGAGGGGAGGTTAACTCTTGGAGAATGCGCCCTTTTGCTTATCTTTCCAGGCAAATGGCAGAAGCAATCAGCGATGGGTGAGTGGATGACCTTACAGCCTACCCGTGGCGCTGGCTCTGGTGCCCTGGGCAAGGGGAAGGGGTGGACAGAAAGCAGGGGGTTCAGGGAAGTAAGGGGCAGAAGTTCAGGGAAACCGAGTGTCTTCACAGACTAACTCTTGGATGGGAAATTAAATTTCCCTTCTAGGCACCAAAAGACGTCCCATCCTCCCAATTGGTGAGTGTGTGTTTGCTGGGATTGGGGTGGGGTCCTAATGGCACATACACGTCTGGAGAGCAGAGCAGATGGCCCCTGCCTTTGCTGCCACTGCCCCGGGGCCTGGCCCTAGTTTCTGTGGAATGGGAAGGGTCTGGGAAGGCCAAGGAGGTGGAGGGATGGGCTGGAATGGGGGGAGGAAGAGGTTAAACAAAAGGGAGGAGGTGTTTGGAGGGCAGGACCCTCCAAAACATCTCAAGAGTAAACCTGGGGGATGAGAAAGGGAGATGATCCCTTGTGACTCTTTCCAGGAAGAATACAGGAACCCATTTCCCGAGGTTAGTATTTATGAAGAAACCTGGGGCTTCCTGGGTGGAAAACTGCAAAGCTAAGTGCCCAAAAGGTGATGTGCACGCAACTTACAAATCTGAGCTCTACTTCCCGCTGATGCTTTGTACAGCCCCACTCATTCATTCATTCACTCACGGATGCATGCATACACACAACAAACCCTTGCTGAAAACTATTCGAGCAACAGGCATTATTCTGAGCAGTGGGAATACAGCCATGGACCAAACAGAAATTCCTGCCTCACTGGACTGCTTCCTCTTAGCAGACCATCTGGAGGCCACCTGAAGTCTCCTAGGAGAAGCAGACAACCCCCAACACCATGCCTTGATTGTGTCTGTGGTCACAGATGATACAGGCAGTTACACGATGAGATCGATAATCTATGCGTGACAGGTGCTACCCCCCCGCCAAGCATTTTACTTAGTAAACTCATGTAATCTGCAAAACATCCCACTCAACACATGTGGGAACTGGGCCCAGAGCACCTGGGATTCTCACCTCTAGAGCCCATCACGAGAATCCATGTTGTTCTAGACATGACCCAGAACTGAGTGCTTGGTCATTTTCTTCCACTTTCTGTGACCTCTTTCCAGAATCTCCTTCTCTCCTCCCAGCCTTCTACTCCCCCCACCCCTTCCCCCACTGGCCCCTTCTCAGCACTAGGACTGCCCACCTTTCTAGACTATTATGACAGCTCCATCCTCAGAGTTCAAACATGCTGTCCGCAGAAATGCTTTTGGTTGGCAGATAAATGGGATGGAGGTGCCCAGCTTATCATACCACAAACCTTCTAATCAAAGAATTGTTCCCCACTTTCTGGTTGATGTTGATGCTGAGGACAGATTTCAAGTCCCTACAAAACGAGGTTTCTAGGGAAATGGAGGCAGTGGCTGAGCTCCCCAGGGACATTCGAGATGCTCTTTTTCATACCATCCTGGCCAAGCTCAAGGACCAAGGGGCTCTGCAGGACCTCACAGACATGGTGAGAAGGGGGTCCCATTCTCCCTAAGGCCAATCAGAGTTGTGAAGGGGCAAGTTTAGGAGGTCGACGACTGAGCTACCTGGGGAAGGAGGGCTGAGGAGGGGACCCCAGACACTGACCCAGCACAGTGACCAGGTCCAGGGCTTGCAGCCCACGTGCTGCAGCTGCTTGGAACCTCCTGGGGGAGGTGAAGAGCCCTTCCCCTCCTACCTGAGTTCATCACTTGTAAACTCAAAAGATACTGGCAGAATCGTACCACAATATCTATTGCTATTACTATTATTGTTGTTGTTGTCTTTCTGCTAATACGGGTCTCCTCTAGCTGGATGGGAACCTTTGGGATCATACAGGCAGCTTCCTAAGTGAGATGCGGGAAGACTCAAGAAATGTGTGGCTTGAGTCAAGACCCTACGTCATTTACCTCCTTGAAGCCTTACTGGGTAAGAGTGACTTGAGGGAAATGTGGGAACATCACAAATTTGGCCTCTAGACCCGAAAGGAAGGGGTTAGATGCCATCTGCCACCTCTCTAATGGGGGCTTCCCAGGTGGTGCTCGTGGTAAAGAGCCTGCCTGCCAACGCAAGAGACATAAGAGACGTAGGTGGGGAAGATCCCCTGGAGGAAGACATGGCAACCCACTCCAGGATTCTTGTCTGAAGAATCTCATGGACAGAGGAGCCTAGAGGGCTATTGTCCATAGGGTCACAAAGAGTTGGATACGACTGAAGTGACTTAGCACGCATGCACACCCCTCTCTAAAATCTTTCTAACGACCTTCATCTCACATCATACCTCTCTGCAAGGTCAGAAGGGCTCAGTGAGATAAATTCACCACAGGATATAGAACCAGCCCAGGACCTAGAAAGACCGGCCCAAGTCCATCCAATGTATCAGTGGGTGTGGATGATTCCAGGCTCCAGTCTGGACCGTGTTACGGAGCATCCTGGAGACCATCCCAAGAGCAGGAGGGAACTTGACCTTCACGCCTAACGGGTTTTATTTCTCTGCCTCAGGGTTCCCCTCTCTTGGGGTTCCCTAGTTCACAGTGGGGAAAAAAGCACTGACTCCTCATACTGTCTCTCCCCAAATGTCCCCTTGTCCCCAGTGCTGAGTGACATCCAACATGAGCTGCTGGCCTGGTCCATGGAGAAGAGGATCCTGCCCCAGCAACGGGAGCTGGTGAGAAATCAACCCCCAGGGGATAGTGTCCTGGGATGAGGGCGAGGGAACCGGGATAAGAATGATCCTGAGGAAAGAGAGGTGACGTCAGGTCCTGCTGGCACTGGGGACAGAGCCGTGTGGCCACTGGGAACTCCCTGGCTGCCTCTCCCTCCACCTCAGGAGGGTCTCCATCTCCATGGCAACCCCAGCAGAGGGTTCCCACTGTTCTAAAAGAGCCACACAGGAATGCATGTTTGGGGGCTCATCCTTTTCTCATACGGTTACCATTTGCAAATTGTCTTCCTCCACATATATGTATATGTCAGTACATATGTGTACAGATGTATGCACATACATGCACACATTGCACAGATACACATGTAATTGCAGATAACACCATTTAGCAAGGTCGATGTTAGTATCACCATTTGGCAGCTGAAGAACCAAAGCTCAACAATTTTCAGAAACATATCCAAGCTCACCCTGACCACGGGTCAGAATAGGATGAGAGTTCTGGGCCCCTTGACTCCATCGCTCTCCTTCTCCCATGACCCCGAGAGGCCCTGGCTCTCAGGATAGAAGGTCTTGATTCCCGACTTCAAAGGCTGGCCTGCAACAACTGACCCTGTTTCCTCCAGGTGGAGAGCATCCTGGAGCCCAACTTCCGGTACCCCTGGAACATTCCCTTCACCCTGGATCCCAAGCTCCTCGCCTCGCTGCAGGATGAGGGGTTGGCTGTCACCTTTGGCCTGCTGCAGGAGTGCGGCCTGAGGGTGGCACCCGACAACCCCAAGGGGACTTGGGACCTGGAGGCCAAGAAGCCCCTGTCTGCCCTGTACGGGTCCCTCTCTGTGCTGCAGCAACTGGCCGAGGCCTGAGCCCTCCCCAGGGTCCCTGAGTCCAGAGAGGCCTGGCCGCACCCTGGTCTAGCTGTGAGCATCCTCTGTGCTCAGGGAACACGAACCCCGCCTTCTGCCACTCCAGTTTGGGTGAACAGAGATCGATAAAGACCAGAGGGAACATTCTAGGGTGATGGAAATACTCTGTAACTCTGTATCTTGCTAAAGGTTTATGCGTTTGTCCAAACTTAACAAATAGTATCTAAAGATCTGAGCATTTCATTGCATGTTAACTTTACTTCAAAGCAATGTACGCAAAGATTGAATTCTCATGAATAAGCATTCTGAATTGCATTGGGTAAAGTGTACTGACATCTGTAACTTACTTGGAAATATATTAGAAAATAAGGTGAATTGATGGATGGATAGAGAAGCATGTGATCAAGGCAATGTGGTAAAATATTTAAAACAAGAGTTCTTTTTCATTCTGAAGTGTTCTTGTGTGTCTGGAACTGTTTCAAACTTATAACTACCCCCCCGCCCCCACCTGGCAACACACACAATTATGCCTGTGCGTCTGTCAGTCAGCCTGGGAGTTTTCAGACAGTGCCTTCTGAGCTGTGGGTTCAGTTCTTCCTTCAGTTAAGGAAGATTCACTCATATCACTAAACATATTATACATTCTGTTTGTTGAATTCTCTATTTCTCAGTCACCAAATGTCCTTGTGCTGTGCTAAGTCCCCTCATTTGTGTCTGACTCTTTGCGACCCCATGGACTGTAGCCCACCAGGCTTCTCTGTCCCTGGGATTCTCCAGGCAAGAATAGTGAAGTGGGTTGCCATGCCCTCCTCCAGGGGATCTTCCCCACCCAGGGATCAAACCTACATCTCTGACGTCTCCTGCATTGGCAGGCGGGTTCTTTACCACTAGCCCCACCTGGGAAGCCCACAAATGTCTTCTGGGTCCTCTAAATTCATTTTACCTTGTCTATTGCTATAATCTCTCCTTTTCCCTTTTGCATTCTCTGAGATCATGCAGGTCTTTCCTCAATGTCTCTGAGTCGGCCCTCAACTGCAATCATCATTCTATTGCTTTTCTAATTTCTTAGCTCAGAAATTGTCATCCTCAGAAATTGTCATTCAATTTTGTCCCTTAGCTTTGAAGTCTCCCTTTTGGCTGAAGTCTTGTCTCTTCTTCTCATCTTTAAGGTCTTGTTTTACTGAGATTATTTCACTTCAATACAAGATAATTAAGGACACTGTGGGCTCTTCTTTAACTTCTCTACCCGAATGGATTCTGCCGCTGTCTTTCTTTCCTCTAGTATTTGCATAGATGCCACATAACCCTTTTTTTATTAATCTTGCTCGTCCCCAGGCAGGATGCGAAAGCATGAGATATTGGGCCCAAATAGCCGAGATGCATATGAAAGGAAAGATTTCAGTGAGCCCAGACTACATCTTCGCATACACAGAAAAAGCGCTAAATTCCTTAACTTGACATATCTGGTCTCTTTAATTAATTGTGATCTTCTGATGTTCAGACTACCTGCACTTGGTCGCAAAGCTCCTGTATGTACTAGCTCCTCCCTCGCCTCCTTGGAGCAGTTTCTCAGAGCTATCTGAAGCATGTCTCCTGGGTTGCAGTCCTCATTTTGCCCCCAAATAAAACTTAAATCACAACTCTCACCTTGTGCAAATTGTTTCCAACACCAGCATGAGCGCCTCTGTCCAAACCCCTCTCTGCCCGAAGTTGGAGGTAGGAAGTTTTTCTTGCTTCCATACCACCTGAACTGAGACCTGTGTCTCTTCCAACACAAAAGACTGTTTGGAGCCTGTTTCTACCGGCGTGAAAAAAAGAAAGGACTTACCTGGGCTCTGAGAAGTCCGGCACAGTTGGCCTGGACTCTGTCCTGTCTTGTACGGATTTGCTAAATGCCCGGAGCTTGGGTTCCCGCACCCAGGAGAGGCATTTGCTTGTCTCTCCACACAGAACACCCAGAGTCTTCAGAGGGGTCAGCGTGTGGTGGGAAGGGGTTCAGGAGGCTTAGCTTCCTTTAGAGAGTTCACCCGGCTTGTCTGGGGAAGAAGAGGCGAGCTGGCTACCGGTGTGGTTATTCTTCTCATTAATATGGCTTTGCTTCCCCCCAAACACTTCCTTGTGTTCAGAGTCAGCCCCTCTTCCCAGAAGCGATGCCTCGTCTTCTCCTCCTCGATCCCATCTCCCCTCCCTACAAGGTCTCAACCAAGCAGATGAGAATGAAAGATTTATTTTGTAAAACTCGGGGACTTCCCTGGTGGCTCAGTGGTAAGGAATCCACCTGGCAATGCAGCAGGCATGGGTGATCCCTGGTGCAGGAAGATCCCACATGTTGTGGGGCAACTAAGCCCGAGTGCCGCAACCACTGAGCCTGTGCTCTAAGGTCCACAGTTCCTGAAGCCCGCGGGCCCTAGAGCCCGTGCGGCACAAAAGACGCCACTGCAATGAGAAGCCTGAGCACCACAAATGGAGAGGCGCCAGCGCAGCCGCGAAGACCCAGCACAGACAAAGATAAACAAACCTGTGGCCTTGGGCTCAGAGCCTGTAAAGCGGTGCAAGGCACCTCAGCCTCCCCCTGTTCCCCAGAAGATTTTGTTTAACTCCTGCTGTTTTCCCCAGTATTGAAAAGTTCTTGGGTTTTTTTGTTTATGTCACGATAATTAACTCTGGGTGCCTATTGCTGTCTTTTCTCTTTCCACCCAGCAAAAAGACAACAGAAGGATACATCTGGAAGTCTCTCCTGTCACTAGAGGGGCACACAAGTGGCCAGAGAGAGCCTCTTTTTCATGGAACGTTCCAGGTCAACCCTCACCTCACCTTCTCTCCCAGCTGGGAGTTACGAGCGCAGTCTTTCCCAGTTGACTCCTTTCTGCCAGGAAGGAGACTAGAGGAATCTTCCTGGGGACCTGGCACAAGAGAAAGTCCTACTGATGCAGATGTTCGGTTTCCACAGAGAAAGGCACAGCAGAGGTCCTCAGCGTTGGGTATACACAGAAATCAACGGGATGCTTTAAAAATTACTAATGCCGGGTCCCACCCCCACAAGTCTGATTTAGTTGTTTTGCAGGGAGAGCAGGTTCAAGAGCTCCCCAGCTGATTCTAACATGCAAGCAAGCTGAGCACTCTGCTGCCTGCCTGCCAGTGAAGCTCAGTCACTAAGCTCCACCCACTGCTCAGTTTCCAGTCTGATTTTTGACGCCCCTCCCCCAAAATGGGAGCCGACAAGCATCATCAGATATCTGAGAAACAGATGAAGCCAAAACTAACAAAAAGCAACTGGTGGCTCAATGGTAAAGAATCCACCTGCCAATGCAGGAGACACGAGTTCAGTTCCCAGGCTGGAAAGATTCCCTGGAGAAGGAACGATGGATGCAGGCCTGCCTGGACCTGACAGCTGTGTCACAGCTCTACCTAGTTATTGCCAAGCAGGAATGTGGGCTCCACGGCACCGTTTTTGTTTTTGTTTTTTTTTTTTTTGAGAAAAGCTAAAACTTGGGTTTTGAGGGCTCAGTCAGTAAAGTATTCACCTGCTAATGCAGGAAACCTGGGTTTGACCCCTCGGACAGGAAGATGCCCTGGAGAAGAAAATGGCAACCCATGCCAGTTTTCTTGCCTGGGAAATCCCATGGACAGAGGAGCCTGGCAGGCTACCGACAGCGGCATCGCAAAACAGTTGGACACGACTTAGCAACTAAACAACAAAATTTTAAAAGGAACATTGAGAAAACAGAGCTCTTAAAAATTAAAACTATTATCACAGAAATGAAATTCTAGATTAGAGGATACAGTTGAGGAAATTTCCCAAAAAGTAGAGCCAAAAGCCACAGGATAAAAATGAGAAAAGAAATTTAGAAGGGCAGTTTAGGAAAGCAAACACTTGGATAAAACAGGCCCCTTCTCCCAAAAGAGAACACACACACAGGGAAGCATCAAGAAAACAATTCAAGAAAATCCCCATAATTAGGACACAAACTTCAAGATTTAAAGAGCCCATTGAGTGCCTAACACAAATATTGATACATGAAAAGGAGCTCATACCACAACATTTCAGGGACATTTCAGAACCTGTGGGACGAAGTGAAAATCCAGAGGGAAAAACGGGTTATTTACAAAAGATGAGACACGAGAATGCCGTTAAAATACAACCACTGCAGACTAGAGGCAATGGAGCAAGGGCTTCCTAAATTTGGTGGAAAATTATTTCCAATTTAGTAGTCTATATCATGAAGGTAGAATAAGGATATTTTCGACCAAAGTTTTTTTTTTTTTTTTAAATAACTGTCCATGTTCCCTTTTCCAAAAAGTTGTAAGAGGATGTTGTACATCTAAGTGATAGGAAGCCTTGGGAGAGATATCTCCAGGAGTATGAAACTGATAAAATACCTGGAACCTGGTCATAAGAGGAGGAGATGTAAGTATTTGGTGGAGTTTGGATTTAATTAGATATAAGTACATAGAAAATAGAAAGAAAAGGAAAAAAGGACGAAAAACTATCGAAATCCTCCTGGAAATAAAAAATAACTACAGTTTATTAATAGCTGAGTAGAGTTTACAGAGTCACAGTAATAATAAAAAACAAAAGAGAATTACAACTCAAGAGGAGGGATGGGACTCGTGCAGGTATAGAGGGAGGGGGGCCCTAAATTGTTTTTCCCTGGTGGAAGTCCACGTTTAATGCCTACAACTGAGCAAGCTTATTATTTAAGTAAGGACAGATTCAAAAGACCACATCTTGTATTATCTCATTTACTTGAAATATCTAGAATAGGCAAATCCATAAAGCACATTAGTGGTTGGGATGGGGTTCTTGGTGGGGCGGTGATAAAAATATTCTAAGATTGACTGCAGTGATGGCTCCACAGTCCTGTGAATGTACTCATAGTCACTGGATTGGACATTGAAGTGTGTGTGAATTACAGTGAACTGTCTGTGAATTACATCTCAATATAGTCCTTAAAAAGAGAGAAAACAACAACAAAAAGAGTTCAAAGTGATGTCTCTGGGGAGGAGCTGGGGGGTGGGTGGGGGGCTGGTGGAGAAGGGGGCATCTGAGGTTTAAAAAAAAATTACAAACCTGGGAACAATTTGATTCTTTAAATCACATGAAAGAAAAACAGCATGCATATTAATATTAGTGTACATCCACGGCACCCTTGTTGAAAGCCGGAGACTCACCCCATGGGTCAGGGGTCAGAGGGAGGGGTGGGAGACTTCGCGCCCCCCCGGGGGCTATGATCCAGGCTGGAAATCCCGGTGGTCCGGGTGGGTATCCGAGAGGGCTCCTGTGTGGGGCGCAGCCTGGGGTTCAGGACAGTCACCCCGTCACTCGGAGCCTCAGGTGGGGACTGGGGGGGCCAGGACCCAGGTCCTGGGGGACAACAGGGTTGAGTGCGAGGGTTCCCCCAGCGGACTCCTCCGGAGAGGTCGCCCCCGGCGCCCCGCTGCCCTCTCCCTGTGCCGCTCTCCCTCCCTGGACCCAAAAATTTCTTTCTTCTGATTTTACTCAAATTAGAAATATTTTTGTGGGGCCCTGGGCACCGTGCCTAATGGAGGAGTCAGCCTCTCACTTCCCTCCACCCATTACACTCTCTTCCCCAGCCCCCAGCAGGGAACACATCTGTCCTGTTGGTTTGGAGCCCACGGTCACATCCCTTGGATATAGTTATAAGCTCTTCAAGTCTCCCCTTTCCACTCGGTTGTGCTCCCAGCTGTCAAGGCGCCCCTCCTGAAACTCACGTACTGGTGTGCAGTGTCGCTGTCCTGCTCAGAGCCCTCTGTGGCTCCCCGGCGCCCTCTGAAGTAAGGTGCCCACCGCCATGGCAAGTGCTATCGAAGATTGAGCAAATCGCTGCTGCCCCCACCCGCTCACCCCCCAACCACTCCCCACCGCAGCTTTGGACCCTGGCTGAGCCCCACTACCTGGGAGAAGGAGATGGGGCCAGACCCCCGAGGGGACAGCTTATCACCGTGTGCCAGCCCTGTTCCAAGCACTTTACAAGCGGCACGTTAGTCCTGGTCACAATCCCCAAAAGGAGGTATTGTTATAGGTAATAATAACCCATAAATATGGGCTTCCCTTGGAGAAGGCAGTGGCACCCCACTCCAGTATTCTTGCCTGGAGAAGCCCATGGACGGAGGAGCCTGGAAGGCTGCAGTCCATGGGGTTGAGAAGAGTCGGACACGACCACCGAGTGACTAAGCACAGATCAGATCAGATCAGTTGCTCGGTCGTGTCCAACTCTTTGCGACCCCATGAATCGCAGCACGCCAGGCCTCCCTGTCCATCACCAGCTCCCAGAGTTCACTCAGACACATGTCCATCGAGTCAGTGATGCCATCCAGCCATCTCATCCTCTGTCGTCCCCTTCTCCTCTTGCCCCCAATCCCTCCCAACATCAGAGTCTTTTCCAATGAGTCAACTCTTCGCATGAGGTGGCCAAAGTACTAGAGTTTCAGCTTTAGCATCATTCCTTCCAAAGAAATCCCAGGGCTGATCTCCTTCAGAATGGACCAGTTGGATCTCCTTGCAGTCCAAGGGACTCTCAAGAGTCTTCTCCAACACCACAGTTCAAAAGCATCAATTCTTCGGCGCTCAGCCTTCTTCACAGTCCAATTCTCACATCCATACATGACCACAAGAAAAACCATAGCGTTGACTAGACAGACCTTTGTTGGCAAAGTAATGTCTCTGCTTTTGAATATGCTATCTAGGTTGGTCATAACTTTCCTTCCAAGGAGTAAGCGTCTTTTAATTTCATGGCTGCAGTCACCATCTGCAGTGATTCTGGAGCCCAGAAAAATAAAGTCTGACACTGTTTCCACTGTTTCCCCATCTATTTCCCATGAAGTGATGGGACCGAATGCCATGATCTTCGTTTTTGGAATGTTGAGCTTTAAGACAACTTTTTCACTCTCCACTTTCACTTTCATCAAGAGGCTTTTTAGTTTCTCTTCACTTTCTGCCATAAGGGTGGTATCATCTGCATATCTGAGGTTATTGATATTTCTCCCGGCAATCTTGATTCCAGTTTGTGTTTCTTCCAGTCCAGCGTTTCTCATGATGTACTCTGCATATAAGTTAAATAAGCAGGGTGACAATATACAGCCTTGACATACTCCTTTTCCTATTTGGAACCAGTCTGTTGTTCCATGTCCAGTTCTAACTGTTGCTTCCTGACCTGCATACAAATTTCTCAAGAGGCAGATCAGGTGGTCTGGTATTCCCAACTCTTTCAGAATTTTCCACAGTTTGTGGTGATCCACACAGTCAAAGGCTTTGGCATAGTCAATAAAGCAGAAATACATGTTTTTCTGGAACTCTCTTGCTTTTTCCATGATCCAGAGGATGTTGGCAATTTGATCTCTGGTTCCTCTGCCTTTTCTAAAACCAGCTTGAACATCAGGAAGTTCACGATTCACATATTGCTGAAGCCTGGCTTGAATTTTGAGTATTACTTCACTAGCGTGTGAGATGAGTGCAATTGTGCAGTAGTTTGAGCATTCTTAGGCATTGCCTTTCTTTGGGATTGGAATGAAAACTGACCTTTTCCAGTCCTGTGGCCATTGCTGAGTTTTCCAAATTTGCTGGCATATTGAGTGCAGCACTTTCACAGCATCATCTTTCAGGATTTGGAATAGCTCAACTGGAATTCTATCACCTCCACTGGCTTTGTTCATAGTGATGCTTTCTAAGGCCCACTTGACTTCACATTCCAGGATGTCTGGCTCTACTAAGCACAGCACACATAAATATTTTATGAAAATATGTATATACTTCTACTTAACAAGGCACAGAGTAACATTCCCAAGGGAACAGCTGTTCAGACTGAGGCATCCTTGGTCCTGGAGTTTCTCGGGGTCCCATGCAGGCAAGTGGGGGGGTGTGATTGGAAGGATGATTCCAGGGGGTTTTGACCACCTGTGATTTTCACCTACATGCTGACTTTAGCACCTGACTTTAGCATCAGAAAGCTGATGCCCCCTCCACCCAGGCACACGCCAGGGGCACCCCCAGGCAGCATGTGCCTGCCGTGGTGGGAAGAACGCACCTTTTCCTCCCTCCTGTCCTGGCTCTCTGATGAGTAATCATCATCATCACTTTAATCGCCATAATGGCTGACATGCACCAAGTGCTTGCTGGGTGGCAGGTGCCGGGGACCAGCCCCGGCTGATCCAGGGTATTCGAAGGAGAGACGGCATAGGCGAGGATCAGGATACAATAGCTTCAATTAGATATTAATTAAAGATATAAAGAGTAATAGAATGAGGATAGCTCAGTAGGAAAATTCAGTGGAGAAAAGAGGCTGAGTAGCTTGGTTTATGCGGGAGACCAATAAAACTTCAAGACAAGAAGTTTGCACCACTTACGTAGGCCGCAGGCCTCCTTCCGTTCTCCCGAAGGAGAGGAGACACTGAGGCCTCCCCGGTCGGATCTTAGAAGCCCAGGCATAATTAGTAAGCATGGTGGGTTCCGCACTCCAGATGGAGACTCAGCCAGAGTGAAAGAGAGAGAGACATGGGGAGACCAGTATTTCGAGAAACTGATCCCAATTCTTTATTTTCCATGGTCTACTTTTATACACTGAGATGTTATGCAAAAGTCACGCGGGGTCAGCAGTCCTGACTTTTATCAAAGTCAGGTGCTTCATACAAATGTATACAGAGGTCTTAGGGGTGTTACATCATCTTCTGGCCGGGGGGCCTGCTGACAATTCTGACCCTCTCCTTGTGACAATGGTCAGTCAACCAGGACACTTATTTCTCCAGGGGTGATTATTCTTAAAACAGACACCACCCAAATAAAGTTACATTCCTATAGGGTGACGGTGTAGTGGGTTTTAGTTAAGGAAAGAATTTACTTAGCCTAAGGTCTAACGTGATTAATATCAAAGGTTAATACTTATTTCTTCTATATATTCATTAATGTGTGTAAGGGCAGGGGATGTGGAGACGTAGCAACAAACATTGGCTCAACAAATGAAAAACCCTTCACCAACACAATTTCTAATCAGCCCACTATACTTATACTTATAGTTTTCTAACTTCTCTAAAGAACCTGTTTTTAGAGGGTTTAAAGCATCTCGTGCCTCTCACGGTTGGGAGGCTGTGAGCAATCACATGTGGCCGGACGAGCCTGTCAGGCAGGCTAGAGAACCTTCAGAGGAGATTGTAGGTTAAAACACTCTTATCACGCCCAGGAATTATTATTAACTGGAGCTCTAGGTTAACTCCTTCTCCGAAAGAGGTGGTGGGGGACAGCCCCCCGTAAAGTCAGAGATGTAGGTGAGAGCACAAAGTAGTAAAGTAGGCAGGCTCTGGTTATGGGGGTAGATGCTTGAGGATTTCCAGGGGGACTCCTGAGGCTCGATCCCGCCTTTGCGTATGTCGAGCCTCCTTCCTCATGACCTTTGTCACGGGCGGAGTACCTCACTCTGGCCCCCAACAGGCAGGGACCCTGTAGGGAATTTCTTCGGTAAATGCTGAACACCACTCTTGGAGGGAAAACCCGGTCATTCTTCTGCCCCTTTTAGAGATGGGGAAACTGAGGCTCCGGGAGTCGAGGGCTTCTTGCCCTGGGGTCACACCAAGCCGGTAAGAGGTGGAGGCCAAACTGGGGCCTGAGGCAGAGGTCTAGTAGCCCCTGCCCCCTGGCCCACGCCTGGACCCCTCTCCCCACAGAGCTGAGCCTCAGTGAACCCATCCGCTTCCAGGAGATGGTGGCGGGAGCCGTGACGGCAGGCATGAGCCTGGCACTGGGAAGCATGGGAAGGTGACCGGCAGCGGTGCGGTGAGCCGCAGCTCCGTGCTGGCCGTGCGGATGTTCAGGGTGCCCCCTCACACCTGGGAGACTCTGGTGGGGGAGAGGTGGGTACATCAGCCAGGTGGGCTGGGCTCTGCTGTCCGTGGGCCCAGGTCCCCGGGGCCGGGGGGCAGGAGGGAAAAGCCCCAAGGTCCCGGCCACTCAAGGGCCTGGCAAGAAGCCTTCTGAGGAGTAGCTTGGGATGGGGGAGTCCACTATCTAATAGCAAACGCAGGGTCAGGCCCCCCCAGGGAAGAGAGAGTGGGCAGTGAGAGGGACTCATATTAAGTCAGAGGTTTCAAACCCCTGGTTGTTTTTAAGGCCAGAAAAAGAAACAGAAGTGCAGTAGCTACCAAGGGTGGGGCAACAGGGCACGGTGGGGACTCCGGCAAACTGGGGGACACAGGCCTGCTGACGTCGACAGCTGCGCCTGCTTATTGCCCCGTGGGAATGTGAGCTCCAGGCGGGAATGCGAGCTCCGTGGCACTGGTTTGTTTTTTTTTTTTTTGAAAAAGCTAAAACTGGGGTTTTGGTGACTCAGTCAGTAAAGAATCTGCCCACAACGCGGGAGACCGTGGTTTAACCCCTGTGGGTCAGGAAGATCCTCTGGAGAAGGAAATAGCAACCCACTCCAGTATTTCTTGCCTGGGAAATTCCATGGACAGAGGAGCCTGGGAGGCTACAGTCCAGGGGGTCGCAAGAGTTAGACACAACTGAATGACTACATCACCACTACCACCAATTTTAATATTACCTCAAAATTTTTAAATACCACATGAACCGTGGAATATATGCCTTTTGCTCAATTCAGCTGGAAAGAGCCCAGTGGTAACCTCTGGGCTGGTCATTTTAAGTCTTGCAGAAGACAGATGTCTCAGGTGGCGGATGTTTCCAACCACCCCCACCTGACCTTGAATTCTAGTCCTGAGTACAGGCCAGGCCCCCGCTGTAACGCCCCCCACACCCCGCCCATATCAGCATAGAGTCCAGGCTGCCCACTACGGAAGGCCCCAGTACAGGGGAGCCCTAGAGAGCACCCCCCAAGCTCTGTCTCTTCTCCTGCCCCCACCTGCACCCCTGGCAGGAAACTGAGGACTCCAAGACCCTCGTTCCTCCAGGAGCTGCAGAGCTGGAAGAAGGAGAGCCTGTGTGTGATGACCGAGGCCATGGAGGCCGCGCGGGACACCACGTTTCAGAGCCGAGCAGAGGGAGCCGGGCGGCTGTCTCTCCTCCAGCTGGGCCACGTCCAGGTGCAGGGGGTGCCCTGGGGGCGCAGACGTGGTGTGCCGGGTGCTGAAAGCCACTAAGGAGCCCACCCCTCACTCCTGGCAGACCACCCCATCTCACCCAGGAGTGTGGAGTCCCTGGGCCTTTGTGTCAACTCTGCATTTTAGAACCACCTGGAGAGGTGTCTTGTTGGTTTTTGACTTTTTAAAAATACCAGTTCACACACACATACAGAATTTTCACTGGTGTGGACTAGGACCCAGTCGCTGGTGTTCCGACTCTCCCAGGTGAGTCTTACCTGCTGCTGGGGGGCACTATCATAGTGCAGGGGGTTTCGCGTCAACTTTGAAATTGGGTGTGTCTGAGTGCGAACCCCAGCTCTGTCCCTGGCTGGCTGTGTGGCCCTGGGCAAGTCACTTGGCCCTCTGAGCTTGACTTCTCTGTTCCATGAAGCTAGGCTGGAATCAGGGTGAGACTCTGCAGCGATGTAAGAAGAGTGCCCGGGATGTGCCAAGGGCAGGGACCGGCAGGGTTCCTTCAACGTGCCTTCAAGACCCAGACCTGCTCCTCACCAGCTCTGTTCTTCTGCCATGCAGTGTCCATGGCTGCCTCTGGTCCCCACTGTGACGGGGGAGGCAGGGCCCCGAGTTGCACTCACAGCATCACCTCCAGGCCCCACCTCTCACCATCCCCATAAGTGCAGGTGAGGGCTGGTCACCTGGAGGTCAGTTTCCAGGCCACCATACTGAACACAGTCTGGGAGTTCGGACGTTGTACAGAACGGTCTCCGTACTCTTGTCTCATCCATTCCTCAGGATAGTTCTCTTGCTTCTCGGTAGCACTTCTCCGGTGGGATCCGGTGCTGACGGTGGTGCCACTGGTCCCACCTCGGGAGTCCCAGCTTCCGGAGAGCTCCTTCGTCAGCTGCCCACTGACAGAGGACGACCTATGGAGGTTCTCAAACTGCCACGCCCCAGGCTTCCAGCTCAGCCCTTCCCGAAGTGAACCCTCCAAACTCTGGACAACACTTAGTGAGGCAAAACAAAACTCGTTTCTTTGCAGTGGGAACTTTGAGCGCTTTTGCCATGCTACCGTGGATTGCTTTAACCCCAGAAAGCTTTGGGGTTTTTGGAAATGTCTCATGTGCAACATATTTTGCAGAGTGCCTTCCTGCTGTGCCCGAGTGACCCCTGCCTTTGCACTTTTCTCTCCTCCAACCTCAACAGCCCCTGGTCATCAGGTTGGCCTCCTGCAGCCCCTCCCCCTGTGCCCGCCATCCCCTGCTCCTGTTTAGCCCTGAGACCCCTTCCTGCAGGTCCTAGAATCTCCCCTCCCCCTCCCAGCTGCACGGTCAGAGCACCGTGGCCAAGGAGGCGGCAGCGGGCATCCCAGGGCACTGTCTTGGCCTACATGGTGCTGCAGCTGATGATGAAGGAGGATCGCTGGGGCATGTGGAGGCCGGAGGAACTGGTGGAGGAGGGGCAGCTGCTGAGTAAGGGGCAGGAAGAGGGAGAGGGAGGATGTTTCCTCAATGGGCCTGAGCACTCAGGTGCCTTTCATAGAGGGCCAGATCTCAGGGAGGCCTCAACACCCCACCTGTGCCCAGCTTGCCCCGAGGGGTGGGGATGGGGCCAGGGCATTGGACCTGAAGAAGGGAGAGACAAGAGAATCACATGGACCGGGGTGGGCCTGCTCATCAGTGGTCCAGGGGCTTTTCTCTTTTCTCTATCCCCACTCCCATGCAGCTGTTCTGTACCTGCCTGAAGGCAAGCTCTGTAGAAATGCCAGTGGAGGTGAGTGACCCCTGCCAGGAGCCCAGGAACCCAGCCAGAAATCACCGCCTCTCCAGAGAAGGCCCTGACCCCATCGTCGGGCCCCTTCCTGCCCCATGCAGTCGCCCCATCACTCGGGGGCAGGGAGGGCCCTGTGTCCTCTCCCTGGGGGGATGGAGATGCGCTCAAAACCCCAGGACCAGGCTGTGGGCAGGATGGTGAGCACGGGGCTCGTGGGCCGGCTCCAGCCGTGGTCACCCCACTGCACAAGGGGAGGGCGGGGCTTTCTTCCCAGGTCGGAAGATCGGTGGTGATGTCTGGGCAGCACTGGGTACCTGGAAGGCTCTTCAGAGGCAGCCTATATGGTTAATAAAACAGGGTTGGGAAGGCAGGGCCCTCTGGCCACCCTGCCAGATCCACCCACGCACCCGCCTCTGCAGGGGTGCTGAGACCCTGAGAAGCCCTGCCTTAGCCATCCCAGAGAGGTGATGGGGTGGAGCGGGGCTCAGTCTGGGGGTCCGAGGAACAAACAGAGCAGGGCAGAGAAGTGGCCTCTCCTTGAGCTGAAGCATCAGCCCTGGGCAGGGTGAGCGACTGAGGAGGAGGAGAGGGAGGTGGTGGAAGGCGGAAGGTGAGGATAAGCCCCGTGGGTGTGCAGCGCCTGGCATGCAGTAGGCATTCAGAACATGCTGAGGGCCTACTGTGTACAGGGAAGGCAGTGGGGTGAGCACATCCAGGTGCGCTCTGCCTGACAAGGAGCTTCCCCGGGGCTGATCAGGGCAGGGCTGGCGCCGGGCAGAAGCCTGGGCACAGGCTCCTCGCCAGGGGCCTGCAGCGCTGAGTGCCACCCAACACTGCCTGCTGGCCTAGTGCCTGGAGGGGTCCTGCCCCAGCAGCTGGAGCTGGTGAGAGCCTGGGGCGGGGACATGGGGGGTGTGCTGGGCTCCGACCCCTGTGGACCCAGACCACCATGGCAGCCACACGCAGGCTCATTCAGGGGTTAGGCTGGGTTCCTGCCTTGTGCCAGGCCCTCTGCTCGGGCCTGAGAACACAGGCTGGTCAAGTGGAGACTCTAGCAGGTGATCGCAGACAGTGCCCAGAACAGGAGACGCACTGGGTCTTATGTAGCTTATGTTGACAGCTGTGGGGGCCCAGGGGTGTTTCCAAAAGGGGGCCCCTCCATGCAATTCAGGGATTAATGGATGAGGAGATGGGGTGGGTTTCCAGGCAGAACAGTGTATGCAGGGGCTGGGAGCCCTGGGAGTGCTGGAAACCAAGGCCCCAGGCAGTGCAGGGAAGGGCGCATTTAGGGGGCATTGTCCTTGGAGCCCCAGTTCTGCAGGAAGCAAGGCCCCAGGCTCAGGTGTGGTGGCGGGGATGGGGCGGGTAGTGGGGGTCAGTGATCAGAGTCTCCAGGCTCCCATCCTCAGGACGGGTCCCACTGCTTCCAGTCTTGGGAGGCCTGTGTGTTCACCCTGGGTGATTCCTGGCAGGTGGCGAGCATCTTAGAGCCGAACTACAACCAGATGGAGGAAACAGGCTTCTCGCTGCCGCCAGAAGTCCTCTCCTGGCTGCAGCACGAGGACGCGGCCCTCACCTGGAGCCTGGTGGAGAGCTGTGGGCTGGAGCTGCGAGGCCCTGGCCACCCAGTCACCAGGGACCCTGAGGTGGTGCCGCAGCTGTCTGCGCTCTACGCGTCCCTCGCGGGGCTGCAGCTGCTGGCCGAGCCCAGCCCTACGGCCCTCCAGACTGATGCCTGAGGCCCTCCAGACTGATGCCTGAGGAGGGTGCCCCATGCTCCCCAAGGGGCCCCACTGCCTTGACTCCAGGGAGCGGCTGGCCCAGAGCCTCCACGCAGGTGGCCCCAGGTGACGGTGGGGCTCCGCCCAGCTCAGCTCACACTCCTCTCTCCTCAGGACTGGCCCCCAGATCTCAGTCGCCCATCCAGGTCTGGGGCAGCGGAGGCCCCAGTTAGGCTAGAGTCCTACCTTGGATCAGGATTCTTCCAGGAGGGCCTGTAGAGGCTGGTACCAGAACACCCTCCCCATCACCAACAGTTGGGTAGCTCTGGGCATATCCTGCCCTCTTTGTGCTTCTTTCTCCTGTAAAATCACCACCCCCCATAAAATGGGGTGATCAGAATTCCTAGCTCATAGGATTGTAGTGAAAAATTTAAAAGTTGTAAATAAAGTGTTCAGCACAGTGCCTGGGTGTTGGCTATTACTATGCCATGTTGTTAAGAATGGGATGGCTGTTCAGGAAGAAGTTGCCCAACCTCTCTCCAGGTTAACAGAGAACTTGGCCAGCCTCCCCTTCATTTCAGCACCCTGCCACTCTCCTTCAGCCTCAGTTTCCCCACCTGTAAAATGAGAGTGGTGGGTCAAACTGCTCCGTTGTCACCCAGCGGCACTGTTGAGGGATTTCACTATAGACCGGGGTGCAGGCTAAGGGCTATATTTGTGTGCACAGTGGGCAGTGTGGGTGTGCACATGTGTGTGTCAGGCCATTCACGGGGAGCAGAAGAAGAGCCTGAGGCCAGGACCAGGTCTCCCCACTCCCAGCTCCGAGCTCTTCCTAGCAGAGCCCACCCAGACGGAAACGAGTAAGCGCTCAGAGGCAGAGCGATCACTCAGCAGGAGCACTTTATATATTCTCTTCTACCGATGAAACTTGTCTGACAATCAAAACAGTGGTCACTGTAAAAAAAAAAAGTTTCAGAAAGGAATGAAGAACATTTTAATCTCCTTAATTCCACTTCTCAGAAATAACCAATAATGACATTCTGATGTCATTCCTTTCGGTATTTTTCCCATCACTCGTATAAATTATCTTGCAGTAACTTAGTTTTATTCACTTACTTAACATGTAGTATACTGCGTGCCATTAAACAGTCTCTGTAACCTGAGAAGTGAGGTTTCGGGCAAGAGGATCTTCACAGACCTCATGCCAATCCCTAGGAGGCCCTCCTCTGGAACCAGTGCACCAATGTCACGCTTTCACCACATTTGAGCGTCCTCAGTTCTGTCTGGGGAGTGTGGACAGGGGCTCCTCCTTGTGGGGAAAACAAGAACACACACTCTTTCCACTCTGCATTGCCAGAATTGTCCAGCCCATCAAATATCTTGTTTTGCACTGTTGCTCTGTGGGGTCAGAGAGGCCCACATTTTAATAAGTTAATGAGCCACAAGTAATTTTAAAGGGATTAATGTTTAACTCACGTGTGTCTTGCTGCTGCTGCTAAGTCACTTCAGTCGTGTCCGACTCTGTGGGACCCCATAGACGGCAGCCCACCGGGCTCCCCTATCCCTGGGATTCTCCAGGCAAGAGTACTGGAGTGGGGTGCCATTGCTTTCTCCCATGTGTGTCTTAAAGGACATTAAATGAGTCCATATACATGATCTTCATGAAAATCCTTCCTTTCCCTCTCTGAACTTCATCACACAAACTGGCCAGTCCTCTCTTCCAGCAAGTCTTCCCTTTTGCAGGGGAGGGAATGGATGCCCAGTGGCAACAAAAGCCTTCTCTCTTGTGGTCTGGTGAGCACATAATATTCTTCCATAATTATATGTCTTTAAGTTACACTTTCTTGAAAAGCAGCTTTTGCCTCAAATGAAAGGTGGTCATAAATGAACCAACACTGTACTAATTAAATCAAACTGGTTCTATTGTAGAAAGTGAGGATTCTGTCATCAAAGTTGGAGGAAAATAATATGTTGAACAAGGGCTCTGAGGCCCGTAGATTTTGACTGAAAATTGGCCCTGTCAGTAGCTGTGTGACCTCAGGCAAGTTTCTTCACCTCTCTGAACATGTCTTCTCATGTTTGCACCCCTTAACCCAAGCTGTTAGCTTGGGGCCGGCCACAGAGCTAGGACAGGTGAGCTGCCCAGCAGCCCCGGGGGTCTGGGCACAGGCACTTCGCTGGCCTTTGAGCCCTGGGAGCAGCTCTGCCCTCTCAGGACCCCAGAAGCCAGTGTTGTCTCAACAGCTACTCCAGGTCTGAGGTGGGACCACGGAGATTGACTTTTACAGATGGGGAAAGTGGGGCCCAGGGAAGTCGTAAAGCAAGAGAGGGGCAGAAAGGGATCAAACTTGCAGAGTGGAGACTCTCCCCTACACAGACCGTCCTGTGGTCCACCCTCCACAGCCCTACCCCTCCTCCCAGCCTCTCACGGCCAAATGCTCCCTGGAGGACCCCCCCTGACCCCGCCAACCAGACCAATGAATGCCAGGTGCTCGGGGCAGAAGCCCTGCCTGGAGCAAGGAACCGGTGCTTCCGGGACCTAGAAACCATCCCTCACTCTTCCAGGCATGCTCCCGGCACCTGCCCCCAGCCCCTTCCTCCCAGGTGCCCAGGCCCCAGGACAGGATGGCCCTGGACTCCTCTCACACATCCACATCCAGTCTGTGGGGGTCCCTGGGGGCTCTGGTCCCTGCTCACCGCGTCCACTCAATGACCCGCCATCATTTCTGCCTCGGTTACTGCAATGGCTCACCCAGCCTCCCTGTCTCTGTCCCTGCTCACCTCATTCTGTTCCTGGCACAGCAGTTGGAGTGAACCTTATCAAATACATCAGATCCAGTCACTCCTTCGCTCTGAGCCTGCTGATGAGTAGACCGAAAGCCAGTCTTCCGGTGACCTCTACAGCTCTGCCCTCCCGCTAGCTGCCTCTGCTCCCCATACACCCTCTTCTTACACCCAGAAAACTGCTGCTCTCCTCCACGAAAGCCCCACTCGGTACCCATCTTCTGTCCCAGGACACTGTCTAGGTGGGCTGTGAACAGGTACTAAAGTTTCTGACACCAGAATGTGCTGTGAGCACTGCTGGAATTACCACTAGACCAGAGCGCTGTTGAAAATAATTACGCTGCTAGTTTTGGTTTCAAATAGGCGGTTAATCACCTGCCCAGTTAGAGAAATGGCACTACCTCACAGTTAGTTTCAGTATTCTCGCTGGGAGAATCCCACAGACAGAAACCCTGGCAGGTTCCAGTCTATGGTGTCCCAAGACTGGGACACGACTGAGCGACTACACACACACACACACACACACACACACACACAGTTCTGGCTTCCCAGGTGATGCTAGTGCTAAAGAACCTGACTGCCGTGCAGGAGACCTAAGAGATGTGGGTTCAATCCTTGCATCTAGAAGATGCCCTGGAGGAGGAAATGGCAACCCACTCAAGTAATCCTGCCTGGAGAATTCCATGGACAGAGGAGCCTGGCTGGCTGCAGTCCATAGGGTCGCACAGAGTTGGACACGACTGAAGCGATTTACCAACAGCACACAGCACCACAGTTCAGTTCAGTTCAGTCGCTCAGTCGTGTCTGACTCTTTGCGACCCCATGAGTTGCAGCACGCCAGGCCTCCCTGTCCATCATCGATTCCCGGAGTTCACTCAGACTCACATCCATTGAGTCGTGATGCCATCCAGCCATCTCATCCTGTCATCCCCTTCTCCTCCTGCCCTCAATCCCTCCCAGCATCAGGGTCTTTTCCAGTGAGTCAACCCTTCGTATGAGGTGGCCAAAGTACTGGGGTTTCAGCTTTAGCATCATTCCTTCCAAAGAAATCCCAGGGCTGATCTCCTTCAGAATGGACTGGTTGGATCTCCTTGCAGTCCAAGGGACTCTCAAGAGTCTTCTCCAACACCACAGTTCAAAAGCATCAATTCTTCGGCGCTCAGCTTTCTTCATACTCCAACTCTAAGTTACTATTAATAAGTTATAGGATCTCTAAAGATCATTAAAATTGGGCATCTTTGCCCAATAATACCCTCCTGGACTGAAGAAAGTAGTCAGAACTGGTGCTGGGGACAACTCTGGGGTAAGTGGAGAACCATACACGTTCATGGACACGACACCTGAAATAGACTACAAGACAAACCTGCGATGACACCCCACTCCAGTGTTCTTGCCTGGAAAATCCCAGGGACGGGGGAGCCTGGTGGGCTGCTGTCTCTGGGGTCGCACAGAGTCGGACACGACTGAAGTGACTTGGCGGCAGCAGCAGCACAAACATCATGATGTTTATAACGAGCCTGGCAGGCAGCTCTCCTGGCACACACGGACAGTTCAGCACCAGCCAGCACAGCCCCCAGGGCCACAGTAGAGGGGCAGGTATTTCAAGTATTCCATTTCATAAATGCGGACACACGAGACTCATCCAGTTACGAGTTTTGAACACAGCTCCACCACCTCGGAAGTCTGCGTTTTAACTGTTCACATGAACACAGCATTTGGCAGACAGTATAGATAAGACATGTACTGTGTGACATGAAATCAAACGTTAGAGATGCTGTCTCCATTATCATTTTACTAACTAGGAAGATACAGTTCCAAAGCAGCAATGTGGGTAAGGTTATCTGAGTTTTAATCTACAGACCTTCCCACCGCCGTCTTCTAGGCTCACCATGTAAAGACTGTGAAATACGTGAAATAAGGGCTAATTTTGTAAGAATTTATGGAGCAGCAATTACTGCCATCTCACATGGAATCAATATGGCATTTCAACTTCAAAGACCTGAGTTTGAGCACAAATGCCTTAAGTCTAAAATACTTGGAGCAATCTTAAAATAGTCCAGCATGCTTCTTAATCCAAATCTCTAAAGTGGGAAAACAGGCGAGTGAAAAGTTCTGCCCATCCAGATATAGGTTGGGGGCTGCAGAAACAGGATGAAGAACACATCACAAGGGGTGTCACTGGTATAAAACACGAAGCAACACTACCCCGTGAAGGAAGAGGCACTGGGGCCGGGGTACCGGATGAGTAAAGGAATACGGACCGGGCTGTTTTAGAGGTTGAGGGGGTAAAAGGCTTAGAGTGATAGGAGATTCACCTGCACAGAGCGGAGTCACCCCTCCCTCCAGCATACCGGGCAGACCTGCTTATTATAAAATCCTGGTCCTCTTTCCTGATGAGCCCACGGCCAGTCCCTTCATTCTGAGGACAGGCATGAACAGAGATCAGACTCAGCGGACCTTCTTACTACCTGAACAGTAAATACTAAACCAAACTAAACCTACTTTCTGGAAGCAGAGATGGCTCCTTATAACACGATGCAGCACCGAGCTTCCAACACACGGAAGCTGTTCCGTGGTTCCAACCTCAACTTCTTTGACGTTCTCAAAGACACCTGTTCTTGGAACTAGAGATTGGTCAACTTTCTGAGGGCCATATGGCCTGTCACAAGAATTCCATTCTGCTGTTGTAATGCAAAAGCAGCCAAAAGTAACATGTAAACAAATGAGTGAGGCTGTGTTCCAGGAACATTTATGGACACTGGAATTTGAATGTCATGTATTTTACACATGCCACAAAATATAGTTTTGACTTCTGCCAAACTTTTAGACATGTAAAAACTATTCTTAGTTCAAAGGCTGTACAGAAATAGATGGCAGGACTGGCTCGTAGAGGAGTTTGCTGAGGCCTGGTCGGAGGTTCAGAGAAACTTCCACTTGTTCTCTGATGCGGAGACGACAAACTACATCAACTGCAAAGGCCACAGCAGTTACTACTGTTATCTATTTCCACCACATGATTTTTAATTTATATCCATTCAAGAACTCACACTTGGCACCTCCTTAGATCCAGGTACTGGGAAAAATCCTTGGGATGCTGAAGGGACATCAGACGAGGCTCTTTTCATGTGATGAGGAAAGTGGTCCAGTGGGACGGCAGCAGTGTTGGATGGGACACTTGCGTGAGAGTCTTAGGGCTGCCATGACTAACTAGCCTCAACTGCATGGTTTAAAACAAGCCAAGTTTATTCTCTCCCAGTCCTGGAGGTCGGAATTCTGAAGCCAAGGAGTCAGCAGGGCTGGTTTCTTTGGCGAGGCTCTCTGGGAGAAAGTTCCCCAGCTTCCAGTACTGACGGCAACTCTGGGCCCTCAGTTTGCAGACACACGGCTCCCTCTACTCACGCGTCCATCTTCACATGGACTTTGCCATGCCCAGTTCCCCTTTTTCCTCTTATACTGGGTTTAGGACCCCATGTAATCCAGGAAGGTCTTAACTCCAGATCCTTGACTTAATGTCAGCTGCAAATACTTTTTTCCAAATGACGGGGCATCTCTAGGTTCCAGGTGGACTTACCTTCGGGGAAGGGGGACTATTTAACCTTACATCCTCTTTATTGGAAGGTGGCTCATGTTATCCCCAAGGCTTTGTCAAGGAGATGACACAAGCTGATCCTCCAAAGACAAGAGCTGCTATTCCTCAGACGAACGTGAGGGAGGAAGGGGATGACAGGCTCAGGGACCAGTGGGACCCAAGTGTGACACTGAGTGGAACAATCTGAGCAGCACGCAGTTGAGCCTGGCTGGGAGCAGGCTGTGGGTGGCAGAGAGGTGAGCCGGGATTCTATCACGACAGGCTGTGGGCATGGTCATCTGGTACTAGTGAGCCAGAGACATTGATGAATTCTCTGGGATTTTCTCCCAGATAACCCTAACCCTTAACCCAGCATGGGTGGACGAGACAAACTTTAAGCAGCTTCGCGCCATTAGCACACTTTATGGTTAAGATTTATGGTCTTAAAGTAATAATCACATGAAGTTTCCTACCACTAGCGACACTGCGGCCTTCAGTTTCTCCTGGGAAGTCCGTCGTATCCTCTCTCTCCTCCCAGTATTCAGGACCGTTCTTCCCTCCACATACTATTTCAAGTTGCTACCTTCCAGCTCCTGAGAACTGCCCTTCAAGCAAAAGTATAGTTTCCCTTCTGTTGCTACATCCATGCAAGCATACATCAAGGATAAAAGTCAAGTGTGACAAGATTAGTAGGTCTTATCTTTTGGTAAAGAATCTGCCTGCAATGCAGGGTTTGATCCCTGGGTCAGGAAGATCCCCTGGAGAAGGAAATAGCTACCCACTCCAGTATTCTTGCCTGGAGAAACCCATGGACAGAGAAGCCTGGTAGGCCATGGTCCAAAGGGTCACAGAGTCAGAAAAGGACTTGGTGGCTAAACCACCACCACCACTAGTCTTGTTGTACTCAGCAAGATTTTAAAAGCAATTAAAGTAATAAAAAAATACCCAGCTCTCCCCTAAAAGGAAAAAAATGTACTGTACACATACATTCCAAAAAATACACATAGGGAAAGCTCTAGAGACCTAGAATCAAAACATCAGTAAACCACACCACACTTAGAAAAATGAAAGCTGATTTTTATTTTATCATCAACAGCCATTCTTTAAACATGAACATGCATACGTAATATTCTACGCACACATCACAGTTTTTTAACGTTAGTTAATAAAGGTTAAACACACAACATACATCCTTACAAAAAAAGTCAAAATGCAAACTTAAAACTTTAAACAAAAGTCTTACTAATTTAAAAAAAGTGTGTGTTGGGTACCATTTGTACAACACAGTTAATTTAAACATTTTTATTTTGGCTGCACATGAAAAAAGCGGCAGTAGAAAATAAAGTCATTGAGGGTTTTTAAATAGCAGAATAGGCAGTTTTGCCATGCAGGAGAAGCAATATTAAATATTAGTTTTCAAAAAAAATCCACATTTAAAAATATTTAGTTCAAGTCACAGAATTTTTCTCAGTAGAGACCCCAATGCGATGCATAATTAGCTGCCTTAGATGGCCTGTTTGAAAGGACAATATCCCTTCAGAGTATAACTTTACTGATTTTGGCACAGAAAAGAAGTCTTAAGATCAAGAACATGATTAAAAAAGAGGGAGAGGAACAGAGGAAAGAAATAAAAAGCAAGAGTAAATGAGATAGTAATTGCAATCACTAAAAACTGTGCATTCTCAGTCACTGCAGAATACTGTCTTCTGTCTACAGCAGGTGCTTTTCCAGAACTGTTATTGCAGCATGGATTTAATCTGCTTGGAGGTAGTCTCATCATTCAAATGTTTTGTTGTGTACCTACGAGGGGAAAAACATCCATTTTAGGGGGTTAAAAACACAAACATAACCTGCATCGGGTTCTGTAATTACGGGAAGAGAAACAACGGGCCAGGAGAGCTTGCCTTGTGCGAGAATGCCTTTCAGTCCAGCTCTAGCCCTGTTCAGCCCCTGCTGGCTGATGCTCCTCCTACCTTCAAACAGAATGCCTGTTTTACTCATTTGGAACTAACTACCTCATTGAAAAGGTTTGGTGAGATTCTACAGTACACAATTATCTATAACTTTCCTCTCAAAGGAAAATAGCTGTCCAATATCAAAGGCTGGCAAATTATACCCATGGATCAAATCCAACCTACCATCTACTTCTGTATGGCCTGTGAGCTAAGCATATTTTTACATTTTTAAATGGTTGAGAGAAAAAGTAAAAAAAAAAAAAAGTATTTCATGGTAATGTGGAAATTCCATCAAATTCAAATCTCAGTGCTTATAACATTTTACTGGAACAGAGCCATGCTGACCCACTTAAGTATCGTCTATGGTCACCTTCCTGCTACAAGGGCAGAGGTGAATAGCTGTGACAGATGCCACAGGCCTATGAAGCCTAAAATATTTGCTTATTCTCTGGTCCTTTACAAAAACAGTTTGCAAACTCCTGTTCTCCTTTGTATTTAAGACAGTTCACCCTCACATTTTCATCAAGAAAAGGCCAACAGCATCTAAAGAAGTGAAAATAACATAACATATACGTGAATATGAATGACATTATTTCACTTTACACATAAACACAAAAGTCCTTTTCTAAGAGCATATGATTTTTCTACTGAAGAAAACTAATACTATTTAAGAATAAACTTAATAAATTAATAAAGAAGGTAATCATCTAGCACTGAACCTGACTCCCAGCTCTAGTTTTGTTTTCTTTCTCTTATGATCAAAGAAACTTGGTTCCATTTCTCCATTTGTAAAATACAGACATGGCTCATTGCTTTCTCCTCATTGCATAGTGTCAGTCTGAGGGAACTACATCATTACTATAGAAAAGTATTCAAAACAAGCAACTATATATATATATGCAACTATATTATTTAAAACTTGACTCCGAGGAAAAGGATGGAGTGAGCATCTGTAATAAATAAGCTATTCACTTAAAAAAGAAAATAATGCAGCAAAAATGTGTTCTATTTTGTAGAGACCGAAATAACAACACTTGCACAGCACTTTGGGGATTCCAAAATGCTTTCTTAACAGTATCTTCTCTGCTCTGAGTAAAGCATGTTAAGAGCTAGGTTGGTTTAGTTTAAGCAGTGTTTCTCAAAGTACCAACAATATCTACAACACAGAGGGTGCTTATTTATAAAATGAGGTGCCTGCCCCCCCACCCCAGACCTAACGAAGAGACTAGACTCTCTGGAGGTGGTAACCTGGGAATCTGCATTTCCTTTCCATCCAGATGATTCCAGAGCACAATGATTAATCTCAGAGTAAACCTACGGCTTGATAATGCAGTATCAAGTATATGGAATTTTAAGAATAAAACCCTGAATCTGAAAATAGACTCCAACATTTATTAGTTGTATCACCTTTAAGTCTCTCAAGAGCTTCAGGTACCTACTGCAGGATGGAGACACCCCCACTGGCCCATACCCACCAGCTACGTCACTGAGCTGTGGTTAAGAGGCAATAAAGCCCCAGACATGAAACTGCATGGTAAACGTACCGTGATATAAAACTGTTACTATTATAACCACTACTACATCACAACAGGTATACTGATTAACCTCACAAAACCTCCCAGGGGGGGAAATAACAACCGGACACAGAATATGTGTTTCACTCTGAGTAAGAACAGCTCAGAAGTTATTCTCTGCAGCGAACTTTTATTTTCTGACTTCTATCATATTATTTAAAAGGAAACCTACAGCTGCCAGGTGGCTCTTGCCTCACCTGGCAGACAGTGAGTCTTCTCCTCCTTTGTCTCAAACACAGCCTGTTTATGGTGGACGTCAACAGCTTTATACTCACTACCATGGCCCTCCTCTGTCCCACACCAAATTACTTATACACTGTGAAAAACAGAAGTAAACTCTGCATTTTACATTACTGTTGGAAGCACAGTCCCTTCAGGGTAAATAAATGTTACACTAAAACTTCCTAGACCTCTATTATTTCTTACTTTAAGGAAAAAAGAGTTCCCGTCACTTGCTGGCTTTGGAAGAGCCTAACCAATCATTTACCGCGGGCGGCTGCCCCTCTTCAGAGGTCAGGGGCAGAAGCCGGGAGGACCGCATGCCCGAGAGGAGGCGGCCAAGAGGAGTTACCCCACGTCCGAGGTCAGGGGCAAGCGGCTGAGAGGGCCAGGCTGCAACGGCGCAGGAACGGCCGAAAGGAGCTACCCCACGTCCAAGGTCAGGGGCGGCGGCCAGGAGGAGCTACCTCACGTCCAAGGTCAGGGGCGGTGGCCAAGAGGAGCTACCCTGCGTCCGAGGCCAGGGGTGGTGGCCGGGAGGAGCAACCCCACGTCCAAGGACCGACGGCTGCATGGGTGCAGGAGGGCCTAGAGGAGCTATCACACGTTCAAGGTCAGGAGGCGCAGTGGTGAGGAGATACCCCTCGTCCAAGATAAGCAGCAGCAGCTGCGCTTTGCTGGAGCAGCCGTCAAGAGATACCCCAAGTCCAAGGTAAGAGAAACCCAAGTAAGATGGTAGGTGTTGCAAGAGGACATGGAGGGCAGACACACTGAAACCATACTCACAGAAAACTAGTCAATCTAATCACACTAGGACCACAGCCTTGTCTAACTCAATGAAACTAAGCCATGCCCGTGGGGCCACCCAAGATGGGCGGGTCATGGTGGAGAGGTCTGACAGAATGTGGTCCACTAGAGAAGGGAATGGCCAACCACTTCAGTATTCTTGCCTTGAGAACCCCATGAACAGTATGAAAAGGCAAAATGATAGGATACTGAAAGAGAAACTCCCCAGGTCAGTAGGTGCCCAATATGCTACTGGAGATCAGTGGAGAAATAACTCCAGAAAGAATGAAGGGATGGAGCCAAAGCAAAAAGAATACCCAGCTGTGGATGTGACTGGTAACAAGGTCCGATGCTATAAAGAGCAATACTGCATAGGAACCTGGAATGTCAGGTTCATGAATCAAAGTAAATTGGAAGTGGTCAAACAAGAGATGGCAAGAGTGAACGTCGACATTCTAGGAATCAACAAACTAAAATGGACTGGAATGGGTGAATTTAACTCAGGTGACCATTATATCTACTACTGTGGGCAGGAATCCCTCAGAAGAAATGGAATAGTCACCATGGTCAATAAAAGAGCTCGAAATGCAGTACTTGGATGCAATCTCAGAAAGGACAGAATGATCTCTGTTTGTTTCCAAGGCAAACCATTCAGTATCACAGTAATCCAAGTCTATGCCCCAACCAGTAACACTGAAGAAGCTGAAGTTGAACGGTTCTATGAAGACCTACAAGACCTTTTAGAACTAACACCCAAAAAAGATGTCCTTTTCATTATAGGGGACTGGAATGCAAAAGTAGGAAGTCAAGAAACACCTGGAGTAACAGGCAAATTTGGCCTTGGAATACGGAATGAAGCAGGGCAAAGACTAATAAAGTTTTGCCAAGAAAATGCACTGGTCATAGCAAACACCCTCTTCCAACAACACAAGAGAAGACTCTACACATGGACATCACCAGATGGTCAACACCAAAATCTGACTGATTATATTCTTCTCCAAAGACGGAGAAACTCTATACAGTCAATAAAAACAAGACCAGGAGCTGACTGTGGCTCAGACCATGAACTTCTTATTGTCAAATTCAGACTGAAACTGAAGAAAGTAGGGAAAACCACTAGACCATTCAGGTATGACCTAAATCAAATCCCTTATGATTATACAGTGGAAGTGAGAAATAGATTTAAGGGACTAGATCTGATAGATAGAGTGCCTGATGAACTATGGACTGAGGTTCGTGACGTTGTACAGGAGACAGGGATCAAGACCATCCCCATGGAAAAGAAATGCAAAAAAGCAAAATGGCCGTCTGGGGAGGCCTTACAAATAGCCGTGAAAAGAAGAGAAGCGAAAAGCAAAGGAGAAAAGGAAAGATATAAGCATCTGAATGCAGAGTTCCAAAGAATAGCAAGAAGAGATAAGAAAGCCGGAAAACAACAGAATGGGAAAGACTAGAGATCTCTTCAAGAAAATTAGAGATACCAAGGAAACATTTCATGCAAAGATGGGCTCGATAAAGGACAGAAATGGTATGAATCTAACAGAAGCAGAAGATATTAAGAAGAGGTGGCAAGAATACACAGAAGAACTGTACAAAAAAGATCTTCAAGACCCAGATAATCACGATGGTGTGATCACTGACCTAGAGCCAGACATCCTGGAATGTGAAGTCAAGTGAGCCTTAGAAAGCATCACTACGAACAAAGCTAGTGGAGGTGATGGAATTCCAGTTGAGCTATTCCAAATCCTGAAAGATGATGCTGTGAAAGTGCTGCACTCAATATGCCAGCAAATTTGGAAAACTCAGCAGTGGCCACAGGACTGGAAAAGGTCATTTTCATTCCAATCCCAAAGAAAGGCAATGCCAAAGAATGCTCAAACTACTGCACAACTGTACTCATCTCAAACACTAGTAAAGTAATGCTCAAAATTCTCCAAGCCAGGCTTCAGCAATACGTGAACCACAAACTTCCAGATGTTCAAGCTGGTTTTAGAAAAGGCAGAGGAACCAGAGACCAAATTGCCAACATCCACTGGATCATGGAAAAAGCAAGAAAGTTCCAGAAAAACATCTATTTCTGCTTTATTTACTAAGCCAAAGCCTTTGACTGTGTGGATCACAATAAACTGTGGAAAATCCTGAAAGAGATGGGAATACCAGACCACCTGACCTGCCTCTTGAGAAATTTGTATGCAGGTCAGGAAGCAACAGTTAGAACTGGACATGGAACAACAGATTGGTTCCAAACAGGAAAAGGAGTACATCAAGGCTGTATATTGTCACCCTGTTTATTTAACTTATATGCAGAGTACATCATGAGAAATGCTGGGCTGGAAGAAGCACAAGCTGGAATCAAGATTGCCAGGAGAAATATCAATAACCTCAGATATGCAGATGATACCACCCTTATGGCAGAAAGTGAAGAGGAACTAAAAAGCCTCTTGATGAAGGTGAAAGAGGAGAATGAAAAAGTTGGCTTAAAACTCAACATTCCGAAAATGAAGATCATGGCATCTGGTCCCATCACTTCATGGGAAATAGATGGGGAAACAGTGGAAACAGTGTCAGACTTTATTTTTTGGGGCTCCAAAATCACTGCAGATGGTTGACTGCAGCCATGAAATGAAAAGACGCTTACTCCTTGGAAGGAAAGTTATGACCCACCTAGATAGCATATTGAAAAGCACAGACATTACTTTGCCAACAAAGGTTCGTCTAGTCAAGGCTATGGTTTTTCCTGTGGTCATGTATGGATGTGAGAGTTGGACTATGAAGAAGGCTGAGCACCGAAGAACTGATGCTTCTGAACTGTGGTGTTGGAGAAGACTCTTGAGAGTCCCTTGGACTGCAAGGAGATCCAACCAGTCCATTGTAAAGGAGATCAGCCCTGGGATTTCTTTGGAAGGAATGATGCTAAAGCTGAAACTCCAGTACTCTGGCCACCTCATGTGAAGAGTTGACCCATTGGAAAAGACTCTGATGCTGGGAGGGATTTGGGGCAGGAAGAAAAGGGGACGACAGAGGATGAGATGGCTAGATGGCATCACCCACTCGATGGACGTGAGTCTGAGTGAACTCCGGGAGTTGATGATGGACAGGGAGGCTTGGTGTGCTGTGATTCATGGGGTCGCAAAGAGTCAGACATGACTGAGCGACTGAACTGAACTGAACCAATCAGAAAGGAAAGGGCTTGGGAGAGAGCTCAGGCTGACTGCGACATGGGGAATACTCGGAAAGGGATCAAGCTGGAAGAATCACAATACCATAAATATTGATACAATCAGTGGAGAAGTCTCCAGAGTAAAAAATTCAAAGAACTTAAGGTTTCTGATAGGCTTATGGTTGAAACAGTTTGACATAAGGGGTTTTTTTTTTTGTTATATTATGTTCCTTAATCATTCAGGTTTTCACTTAGAATACATGTTCTTTTTATTTATTTTTTAGTTGAAGGATAATTGCTTTACAATGTTGTGCTGGTTTCTTCCAAACAACAATGAGAATCAGTTAACTATACATATACATATATATATATATATCTCCCCTCCCTTTTGAGCCTTCTTCCCACCCCCACCCCCAGAACAGACTATCTTTATTTAGACAGTCACTGCTTATAGAATATTTTTCATCATCTTAATAACATAATTTCATGGTTCCACTCTGCTGAAATGACACAGCCTAGATTCTGCTTAATGATGCACACCAGACGTGACTAAGTGTCTGTTTCGCTCACAAAACATGTGAGGAAGTAATACTATATTGGAAATCAGTTTATCCTATTACGTGAATTACAATGCACTACAATGGCCTATGACTTCAAAAAGTCACTGAATAAACATCTGCACTCACACAGTTTTTGTGTTCAAACACAAAACAATCAAGTAACAAGCAAATCATCTTCTACAGTAGGGAAATGATAACTATCACTTAAATCTCTGTAGTCAAGACTCTATAATGGGTTGAAATTTTCATTTAAAAATAGTCCAGGATTGAAGGAGCTTTAGTAACTAAAGTAAGTAAACAACTTGTTTAGTAACTAAACAACTATGTATAAACCAAGAAGACAGACATCAAATAATGACTAGACTGCTTTATTTTCATTATAAAAACTGCACAAAAGTAATGAAGATCTGTAGTATGAACATAGAAATATAATTATACTATACTAAGGGAAAGTTCAGCTATAAAACAGTTTGTGTAATATTACTTTGTAAAAGGTAACTTTTATATAAAGCTATGACTATATACAAGTATTTTAAAAAGAAACTCTGGAAGAATATGCATCAAAATGTTTAAAACAAAAAAACAAAAAAAACTTCAAGGGTATATACCAAAATATTAATAGTGGTTTATTTCGAAATAGTGCGGCTTCTATGTTTTCTTCTTAAAATTTTCCTGTTTTCTGAGTTTTATACAATTGCTTTTTTTAAAAAAAAAAAACAAAAAAGCAGCCCTTCCTTTGAGGTGGGCAGAAAAGTGAAAGCCACACTCCACAGCAAAGAAATGAAGCTGCTATTTTCAGTGGGACACATACACACACATTCATTATAAAAAAATACTGTGACCAATATTTGAAAGCAAGACTACCAATAAGCAACACAAGATCTTCCCATTTCTAACATTTATGTTATTCACACACTGGAACAACGTCTTAACACGTTCACCCTGTCCACGTGTACCTGTGCACACACCCACCTGAGAGCATTGAGAAGACCTTCTACACTGTTAGGAGGTTGGTCCTTAAGAACCTTGATACAGCCTTTCATCTAAGTAGAAAACGAAACAGAAAAGGGGAAACATTTAGTTTTCATCTAACATTCATTCTCAAAACAGTTAATACTTAAACCAGCTCCACACCTATGGCACTCATGAGAAATTACACACTAGAAATGTCAAAACAATTATTCTTAGAATAGGGGGAAAGAATCTACCCAAGTGTCATTTTCAGTTTGTCAATCAAAACTTTTTGGAAACCAAATCAGATGAACAGAACATACCAAACACATAATGAGAAAACTAAGGGTTTACTAAAGTAGGACTTTCTGGAAAAGGTGTTGAGTAGCCTTTTAAAGGATGGAATGGACACCCTAGTAAGAAAAAGAGGCATCTTCCAGGTAGATGAACCCAATAAAAAAAGTAAGAAAGCTCATCACATGCAGAGGGCTAAGGTGAATCGCACAGGGCAGCTCACAGAGGGCCTCAAAAGCCAGGAGGACTCATGAGGAACTGATGGGGACAGCAGCAGAGACTTGTCACAGGCTTCACAGAAAGCGAACAACTCGATGAAAATGACCCAGAAGGAAGATGAGCCTGGTTCCTGTGAGAAAGCATAGCATGGCAGAAACACCACAGGCTTTGAAAGCCATGGAGACGTGGGTTCAAAATCCAGGTACCGTTCACTGCTGCTGCTGCTGCTAAGTCACTTCAGTCGTGTCCGACTCTGTGTGACCCCATACCGTTCACTGGCAATTACATTAAGAAATTTCCCTAAACTTTCTTTCTCTATTAATACAGGGGAAATAACACCTACATCCTAAGAGTATTTTCAAAGTTAAATGAGAGAGCAAATGTTGAAATTCCTGGGACACAATAATGACTCAAAAAATGTTGATTTCTTTTTACATAGGATAGATGAAGACAAGAAGACTGATTAATCATCAGTTCTCTATACATGAAATGCCAAGAGTCTGTCAAAGGGTAACTGAAAGACAATTCTCAGTAAACACTGGTTAAAATTCTCATGAACCAGATGTGAGAGTGAGGGGAGAAATTACGAAGTAGAGAAACTGAGGCTACAACCACAAATTACGATGACTGGGAGGAGGAGGGACAGTATATAGTCTTCAGCTTTCTTCACTGGGGCACCTCTATTGGCTTTTAATATATACTTGAAAGTAAATCTTTTGTTTAAAAATGGCATTCAGTCAAAGGAAGAAAGGATACAATAAAAAGATTTTTTTGTTTCATTATTTATTTACATATATTGCCAAATATGTGGAAGTACCACGTTATGAATGAGGCTTCCCCACAAGGAGATACTCTAAAACAGTGCAGTTACCTTCAGTCATTCTATTCCACCTGTATCTGGGCTATAAGAAATACCATGAGAGAAGAGAAAACCAAAATACACCATTATCACAAACTATAAAACTAAATTTTGAGACAGAGTGTAGCCGGCCAGCTCTTTAAATAAAAGTCTATGGTTTCCACTTATGTTTGAAATTACTGGGAATTACATAAAAAACAAATACAACTTACATCAATTTTTGAAGTTTTGGCAAATGCTCCCACTGGATGCACGTGGTCATAGAGTATTATGACGCCCACCATTACCCTCAAGCAGAATGACACCGTCTCTTCATTTGTAAATCTGCTTCTGTATTCCCTGGAGGGTAGGAAACACAAAGGTGGGTGAGGCCCATCACAGACTCAAGAGCTGGCTGATGCTCAGTTACATCCTGTTGATGTATAAAAGGGACGCTGAGACTACACCCTCACCTTCTCTGCAACGAGATTCCCAGAGAAATAAGGGGGCGGAACAGTTATCACTTATACATCCTGGTCTCATATGCATGTTGGTATCTTGCCCCTTCTGCTCAGCAGAGATCAGACAATTTTAGAGAGATTAAAAATAGCCCCAAAGTAAAAGTTTGGGGATGGGTGCTTTGAAAGGCTGTCATCTCAATGTGATGAGAAAAGCCACTAGCTTAATAGAGAAAGTATTGGCATTTACAGACGTTAACTTCATCTATACATATTACTGTATTGCAGGCTTTTAATATTCTAAAATTCAATCATAGTCTTCTCTCAAATGGGAAAAAGGAAACAGCACTTTTTGTCTACGAGGAGGGCAGTATGGCATAGCAGAAAGAGTCCAGACCACAGTGGAGACACCCAAGCACGTGTGTGAGGTCAATCACCGTGCACAAGCCTCTTCACTCCCCAGGACCCTGCTCCCCTAGATGAGGATGACGATGCTATGAGGATAAGCAGTTGCTCTCTTACTTCAAAAGATTTTCCAATAAGGTGAGTATATAATATTGTTTTGGAAAATAAAAAGCTCCACAAAACTAAAGTTATATAATAAAATCATACTATTTAGAAACATAGGAAGAATTCTTTCTGCCTGCTGACAGGAAAATCCAGACAGAAAACACTGTGGTATATGTTACAAATGGTTTGAAAGAGAGGAGAAACCCAGAAGAGAATTTAGGTTAGTGTTGGGGACAACAAAGAAGACTGAGGACTAATAACTGATGTTGAGAGGAAGGGATATGTGTTTAAGAATATTTCTAGCCCTCTAGCAAAAAGGCAAAGTGCTCTTTGAAAAGGAAAGAGAATATCTGAAAGGCATAACCAGACGAGCTTTAAAGTTCTTCCCCTATCCTCTCAAAAGCACACAAAACCCCTATTCTGAAGCATCCAACTGGTCTGATGAACCTGAAAGCCAAATGTACTTTGTACATTTAACCAGAACCTACATTAAGCTGTGTAATTATTTTAATTTTGTTTATTACATACTTGGGATATATTTAATTCCACCTTCCAAATATGACATATTCATATCTTTGTCAATCATTTCAACAGGACTGTTAAAGTGAAAAAGATCAGCAAATACTCACGGTGTTTCAAGCATGACTCTGCACACACTAGCCATGGTGCTTAGACAATCTGTGGTATTTTCTATTGGTAAATTTTTATTCTGTAAAAGTGTACAGAGAACAAAAGAGTGATGAACAGCTATTACTTAAGAAAAATTTAAAACCTAGCATAACATGAAAAATTATCAACTTTAAAATCTGATTCCTCCTCTAAATTTTGTTTTAAAAAATGCACTAGAAAAAAAAATGCACTGGATTCTAGGTACTGTTCTAAGCTCTGAGGACACAGCTAGGAGCAAGACAGCTGAGATCCTCCCATCTCTCAAGAAGCCCTTACATTTGAGAGCTGGGCGGGAACAGCCATGACATGCAGATGAGGCCCCAAGAGACACGCGACACGTGGATTTGATCCTAAGGGCCCTAAGAAGTCGATTGGAGACCTTTCCCCCCTCCAAAAGCTATTTATTTTTAATTGAAGGAAAACTGTTTCACAATATTGTTGGCCTCTGCCGTAGGTATACATGTGCCCCCTCCCTCTTTAACTTCCCAAACTGGAAACCTTTTACGCAGAGAAGAAGGGAACGTGGTTTGGGTCTTAAGAAGACTACTTGGCTACACTCAGGAGACAGGCCCAGTGGGTCAGAGCATGGATGCAGAAATCCAGGTAGAAGAGGTGGGGTGCTCCGGAGAGGTAGCTCGAGGTAGTAAAGGGTCAAGTCTCAGACTCAGGGTACACTTTAATAAGAAGACTGCCTTGTCTGATGGAGTGGATGTAGGGGTGAGATAAAGAAAGGAACTGGCAATGAAAACTCTTAAGTTATCTGCTTGTACAGTGTCAAGACCTCACTGTGGTCAGCAGACCACGGGGGTGTCGACTATCCATCCTAAGGGTGACTGCCGATAGGCGGCAGGTGTGTACACGTGGGTCTCAGGGGAGAGGACCAGACTCAGTGCATCTATCAAGCTTAGAGGGTCTGCAGTGGACTCACCGAGCCCATCCTATCTGGACACAGGCTGAAGAGGAATGCACAAAGCGTAACTTCCTAGGCAATGCCTACCTCTGATACAAACTTCGTTGTAGCATCACTTAAGGTTTTCAGCATTGGGGTTGCCTCAGCATAAAACAAAGACATTCGATTTGCCAATTCATTATTTACTTCATTTTCTCCTTCTGCCTGTGTGGAAAATAAGGACACTTAATATCAGCTCCTAAGTTATTAAAATAATATTATAAACGGACCTAGGCAAGGTGCCTAGCTAGTGCTTGCTAATCTATTAATAATAAATATGCTTACATTCTAGCCCCTCAAATGTACACACTTACATTACCTTTAACAAGAAAAAGATTAAAATATAAAGAAATTTTTTTTCAAGATTAACTTCTTTAAAAATATTTTAAATGATATTAAGCCATTAAATGAAACTTGAATGGGCTGCCTGCTGTATACAAGAGACCATCTAAATGCCACAGAGGACAGAAAGATGACTATGACATCACACCCTATTAGGAGCAAGCAAGTATCCACATAGCTTATCTTAGCAACATGCTAAGAGATGAGGAATAAAGTGGGGGATGAGTAGAGGACTAAGACTGGGAGGAACTAAAACGGATGCATGGAAGGTCTAGGCTTTGGCACATGATGAGCAGGTACACAGGGCATTTCAACCAGTCAGGGGGCAGAGCATGCTTTCAAATGACTTGGCAAAGTGTAAATTCAAACAGGTCAGTGTAATAAGGGACAGCAATCAGTGAAAGGACACTGGAAGGGAAAGCTGGGGTCAGACTAAATCTTAGCTTCAGGTCATATTTTTCTTCTGTAGGTAATGGGAAGCCACTTAGCGTTAGAAGAAAGGAGTAACAATTAAGCCAATCTTAAAAATAAAGTTAACTATTGATGGCAGACTGTACCAAAAAGAAAGAGATAGATAGTATGCCAGAAAATAAGTTCTGCAGCTACAGAACAGTTGCCAAAAACAGTGGGAATTAGGCTCTCAACTGGGACAGCAGTACTAAGAGATGGGAAGGGGGGCAGTGAAGAATCTGAGAAAAATGGCACTTGACAGCGACTGAACTGACCTATAATTATTGAGAGCAAAAGGCTCTGCAAAGATGATTTCAGGGCCTTTGGTCTTGAATGATGGCAGGAGGGCCCTAACAGAAAAGTGGGTCATTTTATTTACTTTATTTTACATAGTGAGTATGAGAAAGACAGACAGTAAGGTCAGCCTCACAGAATAAACTGGCTTATGCAAAACCAAACAAATACATGTAACAGATGATTCATTAAAAGAAATCTTTCTTTTGATCCAGGCCTGTCTTAAGAGCAAGGACTTCATAAAATATTTACTCAATGGTCTCCTTTGGTTTTCTTTTTAAACTGGAAGACAATTGCTTTACAGTATTGTGGTGGTCTCTGATGATCCTTTCAGGTTTTTTTTTAACCTTTTATGCCACTTAACACTCCTCACAAACTTACATAGTATTTCTTCATTAAACTATCTACTTGAGGCCAGGGATGATCCTAGAAATTTTCTCTGCTTTTCATACAAATTAGCACAGTATTGGTCCACAAAATATCTAGAGAAAAAGATAGTATTTTTCTCACACTTAAGGTTGGCATTTGATGTCTAGGAGAAAAGAGTATTAAACAGCTTAAAACGAGACGTCGAGAGGCTAACAAGCCAGAAGAGATGCTGTGCTAGCTGAGCAACAGGCTCAGAGCCATCTTCTCACACAGCGGTGTCAGACACAGACGTGCTTGGGGTCCAAGACCCCGCTCCCCTTCCTGCCAGGATTAGTGCTATTCCTATCCCGGGTCAACCTCTCCCCAAGAGTCTTCCAATCTAAGAACATGGGGACGAATAACTCATAACCACTAACTCATGAAACTCTTCTGCAGTTAAAACGAGAAAACAAAGAGAAATTTTCTATCAATGTTATACAGACAAAAAGCAGTTTTACTGAAGTAGCTGTGGAACAAAGAACCACGCAGAAAAATAAGTGAATACCATATGGCTTGCTACATTTTGCTCTTTCTTCCCACAGCTGTGGATGCCTGTAATTATTAACTTTACTACTATCTTTAGCTTTATCTGAATGAATGAGTGAATGAATAAAAGACTAAACTGAACAAATCGAGATCTGAATTATTAGTATTATGCCATAATTCAAGCTTCAACTTACTGGAACATTATTAATCCTCATGCGACTCAATGTTCTTCTGTAATAGCTGAAGTCATTCTGTATGGCAGGATTTGTCATCTAAAGAAAACATTTATAAAAGAAAAAGTTATTTACTAAAGGATAGTATAAAAATTAAATAAAGTATCTACTAGAGTTGTAATTAGTTAATTTACATTATCGAATTTGTAATACCACTTTAAGAACTAAAACCGTTACCATCCAAGATGATGACCTGCACTTAAATTATGTAACACTGTGCTTACGCACTGATTTGTTAACTGTCTCATGATGGACACAGAACACTGTGCACACTGGTTTTCAGTCAGTCAGTACACTGTCCTTTCTTCTCATTAATTTCAGCTAACATATGAAAAGGCTGCTCACCAAAAATGGTATTACCAAATAGACAAAAACAAAAAGGAATGTGTACCCACTCATTGTGGGTTATTACAATTAATATACAGGGCAGTCGTCAAACAGACTAAAATTTTTATAAACAAACCATCTGTGCTCAAAGTATGACTAAAGGAGAATAGCTGTCTATGATGTAATGTTTATAAAATGCTGGAGTTGGGAATCCAGCTCTTCCGTTTTCTAAACAAGTTACATGAGGTGCTGGCAAGTCAGAGGACCTGCCTCATCGTTTGTTACTATGATAGAGCCTAACGTGGAATTAAGGTCTCCTGATACGGAATTTAATGCTTCTTTCTTTAAATGCACTCCTAGCAAAAATGATGTTAATAAGTAGATGCGGGGAAGGGGAGGGTATGAGAAAGACGACAAGGGAAGAAAGGAAAAAAGGAGAGGGGGAGGAGAGACAAAGAAAAATCAACATTTTTATATATTAATAGAAGAATGCTGGGAAAAAAACTGGGGATGAGCAGAAAAGAAAAATATTAGAAGATGTCAATATTGTTGTTTCAGAGATACTTTTTAAAATGAAGCTAAATGAAAACTGAATATTAAGCAATTTGTTGTTTGCTATGCTACACCAAAAAGCCTGCATAATTTTTAAATCCAGCTTTCCACTTTTGCTTAGGAACAGCAGACATCATTCCACCACATTTTAATAAGGGCTCCAGGCATTTCCTCCTAGTACTCATTGAAAGACACATGATTTTCTTCTATAACAAGGAGGACCAGCAGGACAATCCTACCTTAAGTTCATCAAACCGGAGTGTAAAATGAAGAATTTCTGCGAACTGTTTAGCAAGAGCCTGCTCTCGCTCTAGATGCTGGGTGGGAGAATATGGGGTACTTGTCAAGGCTCCCAGAAGACCTCTTAACGCTGCTTCTAAAGAACAAAACATGAAGATGTTGTTTGTATCTATTTATTAAAAAGCAAGCATTTTTAAAATGTTTTGATTTCAATTTCCATAAAAATAAGGTTTCTTTAAAAGCTAGGTTATCTAAACATAACACTCAAACTGAGTACTGTTTACTAGAATAGAAACTCTGAAGTGACTAACTCAATTTCTGTAAACCCAAATTCAGAATCATGAAGAATGTGAATCTGAATGAAATACCAGGATCAAAGGACAAATCTTACATTATATTCACATTCTACACAGTGTTGATTTTTATGAAATGGTAACTGTGACTATGTCTTTTTTGGTGAAACTATGGTCAGTCATATCTGTATGTGGGTATGAATGAATTACCAACTTCACATACTTTGTGCTGTTTATTTATAAACACAAACTATCTTTTTCAGCTATGAAAAGAAGCCAAATATGTGATTTAATAATTAGCTTCCTGAGTGTTGTACAGCTTCCTGTCTCAGGGCCATAATACAAAAATTCTAATTCATTACACAAATAAAATTGTCCCTTGAAACAACTGCTACTTTTGGAATGCCAGACTAATATTGTGTTTAAAAATGGAAATACTAAAAAAAATATATATATATATATATATATATATATATATATATATATATACTGATTTCATTTCAAAAAAATCCCAGAAATCAAACTAATACTGTTACATACTACAGAATCATACAAGGCTAGATTCTATTCAGAGAAAACAAAGTTTATAGAGTTAGATGGTGGTCTGCCATTTGTGAATAAATGCTAGATTAATAAAATTATTTATTAATGAAAACAAGTTTATCTCACATCAACTTTTAAAAAACTGAAAAATTACCAACTCTACCATTTATTTTTTTTATTTGATCTACCCAATTATGAACTAATACCCATACTTGTGTACTTAACCTAGTCTGTCATTTAACTCTCACTGTCAACTATGACATGGGCATTACAGATGGATAAACTGAGTTTCAAAGAGGTCAGACCCCCAAGGGTATATTTCATAAATGCCAAGTGCTTCTGACTTCACAGCCCTATTATTTCCACCATAATAAGCTGTTTCTCATATAAAATGACATTCTAACTAGCCTTCCATAATCTTATAAAATATTAAATTATTGATTAGTACCAATAGTAAGTACTCTTTATGCATCTATTATGTGCCAGGTACTGAGCTAGACACTATTTGTAATCCACACAGTACCTTCAAATGATAGTTATCATCCTTTTTTAATAGTAAGCTAAAAAATATATTGATGGTCTAATACATGTCAGGCACTGGGTACAACGATGAAGATGGACACACCCTATGCTCACACAGAGACTAATTACACAGAGAGAAGACAGACAACTTACTACAGCTGGGATATGTACTGAGAAGGGTATGGTACTGTGGAAAGGTGTGAAAATGGAGCTTCACCCAGCTGCAGACTCAGGGAAAGACCTGACTGAGTACATGACACCTGGACCGAGACTGGACTGCATGCTAAGGATGAGCAGGAGTCTGTAGACAGACAGGCAGGGAGCCCAACCCTGAGCTGAGAGGGGCACGACCGAGTAGAGAAACTACAGGACAACAATGCAGGTGGAACAGAGAGGCAAGGAGGGGAGGAACCCAGGACTAAAACCATATGCACATCATCTGTGTGCCACACGAAGCACCCTGGCCCAACTTAGCATCCCTAGAGAAACTAAGCTGGGTAGTGACTTCATCAGGTTAGCATTTAAACTCCACTTCGGACTTCCCTAGTGGCCCAGTGGTTAAGAATCTGCCTGACAATGCAAGGGACTCTGGTTCAATCCCTGGTCCAGGAAGATTCCACATGCTGCAGGCAACTAAGCCTGTGAGCCACAACTACTGAGCCCATAAGCCACAGCTATTGAGCCTGGGTACACAGAGCCTGTGCTCCACAAGAGAAGCCACTGCAACAAGAAGCCCTAGGCACTGCAACTAGAGAAAGCTCTCAAGCAGGACCAAAGACCCAGCCAAAAATTAATAAAGAATTAAAAAATAAAAACTCAACTTCATCTGCAGCATGGAGAACGGAGTGTGGGAGTATAGGTGACTTATCAAGTGGAGAAATAATGACAGATCAGGCCACAAAGTAGATCCAGAAGGGGGAACAAGGCCTGACTAGGAAGAGGAGGTCCCTTCAGAGAGACCAGAGCCATATATTCTCTTACTGCCAGCCATCCACTATCAAAGACCAGTCTGAATCCTCAGGAGAGAACCCAAAGGATAGGGACTGCAGGGGATCTGAAAGAACCAAGAGAGATAACCACCATTATTGTGCACTTCAGAACCTTCTGAATAGGTTTTGGTGAATTTAGCCCACTGAAGAGGAGTCAACATGCTGGACAGACTCATTCACTATAATCTCTGGAGGTGGCCGCTGTCAGCCCCTGGAATGGGAGGAAGACTAAGCAGACACAAAGCAGTTTGTGTACTGTCTGGACACACAACCTTCTCTTAGACAGCTGCCTCAACTGGGAAGGCCTCTGACCAAAACAAGCAAATACAGGATGTTTCTTAGGTCAGCAAGGTTAAACCATGTTGGCAAAGCTCAGTATCTTTCAAATTAGTCAAGTGGTCCCTCTCCTGGAGTCCAGCCCATGGCTGATCTGTAGTGCTCGAGCCAAGCAACCTTCTCTTTGAAATTCTGAAGGACCACACGCATCTTCACAGTTTGTGTGGTGCTCCGTGTGCTGTGTGCGGTGTTTACCCTCATCTCTGGCTCGACAGCGCGGGAGAGAAGAGACAACAGAGGTTACGTGCACTTAAAGCAGAGGGCTCAACTCACTGGAGGTCCAAGTAGGACACTGAAGCTCACAGAATTTAAATGATGGAGCCAAGAGCACACAGCTAATAACCACAAACACCAGAATTCAAACACAGGGCATTAGGCCTTGAAAGCCTAAAATCTATTATTACTGCTTCTCCTAAACATCTAACTAATATTTCATTTATCAGACGCATGTATTCATTAATCCATCACTCGCTCACTCGTTCAACACTGAGTTCCTATCACACGCAAGCAAGGATATGCATCCTGTCAGCAAGGAAACTGGAAACATGAACCATGCTACCAGCCAAGAGATGAGGAGTAAACCACCAGATCTTAAATGTACTTTGTTCACACCTTTACAGAAGTCCTAGCCTATACAACGAAGGTTCAAGGCTTCCACGTGACAGAATGAAAAACCGAGAGCTTTTTGCTACTTCCTGTGTTACTACAACCTCTGATGAGATGGAACACAGCACTTGTGCCAAAACACACACCACTCACCTGATATAATTCCAGTAGTTAAAATATGAACGTGTAAACCTCCCTGGTTTGACCTATTTTATAATTATTCTTTTCAATTGGCAAATGCTAAGAGACCAATATGAACGCGAGAAGGATCTATGCAGCATCAAAAGCATTTAAACTTCAAAAGCAGCTGGGAACTAGCAATACACAAGAAAACTCTTATTTAAAGTAGCAGTGGTACTACTGAGAAGTAGAACTACTTATTTAAAATAGTAGTGAAGACAACCAAGAGGAAAACACCTAGGCCCCCTGAGGTTACAAAGCTGTGGATTACATAAGATACTTGACTGAAAGAACTGACCGCTATGCTTGAGGAAAATAATTGATAATTCTTACTTCTATAAGAAAAGGACAATTTACGCAAACGCTTCTATCTCAACTATTACTTGTCTTTGCATTTGACAGCATGTACTGCATCTAAGGAAAAATAGCAATTCTCTTACTTTTTAAAAAATACAGACATTGGAAAAAAAAAACAAACAGGATTTCAACTTTGAAGCAGAGGTTGACACAATGGCCAAGCAGTTTACATAAAGACATAAAGAGAGCAAGACATAAAAACCAGGATGCAGTAGAGACCCACTGCAACTAGAAAGCACACACCTTAACTAATGGACACAGTCGCTTTGCCGTTTAGCTTTGCCAACTGAGAGGAAAGATCAACTGAACAGTTGTTGCCTGATCTACTGATTTTTCCAAAGCAACCAATTAAGACACATACACACAAAACACAAACAATTACCAATTTTAAAATGTGGGAATTAATTAGGAAGTTTTAAAAAACCACGTGGGCAAAACAAATTATATCTCGGGTCTAAATTTAGCTTATAAGCCCCCAAATGGTATCACCAACTCAATGGAAGTGAGTATGAGCAAACTCCAGGAGATGGTGATGTACAGGGAAGCCTGGCATGCTGCAGTCCATGAGGTCACAAAGAGTTGGACACGACTGAGCAACTGAACAACCGTCTTCTATCTTACAGTACTAGCTCTCTTATTAAATTGTATGTACTCATTTAGGATATATAACATATTTATATGATTCAAAAAGTAAAACTATATAAACACATGTAAAAAGCTTAAACTGAAATACTTCAAACTTCTGACACAATCTACACCGGTTCCCACCCCATGCTCCCAACTTCACAAAGTAAGAGCTCTTCCAATTTACACAAGCAGCTAAATGGCTAAATCTTACCTGGTGTCTCTTCCTTCTTCAAGAAAAAGAACTCCAATTCTACTTATTCACTGTATTAAAGGCATAATTCTGATCTTGGAATAATTTTTCCCATACAAGGGAAAAAGCATACCGTTCTGAATTCTTTTTACTTAATAACTCCCTCAGTAACTTCACTTATACCATTAGCTTCCTAGTTCTCATCGTGTTGAGTTTTAGGTACATGGATTTGCATGGATTTGATTAATCTTAGGAACACAAAAATCTAAATCACTGAGGAGACTGAGAATTAGTTGCCACACATGGGAAAGGATTTGCTCCAGAGCTGGAAAGGAATTCTACCAGCAGTTCTCACAATAGAACACGTTAGGCTGCAAAAAATTGGAAATCTTCTTATAGAAGTTTTAATTTGTTGAGGAAAATGGTCTAAATAACTTAAAAGACCTAGCTGAACAGGAAGACAGCAACATTAAGCTATAATCTTATAGTCTACCAAGCTGCTTTACCTATGAGACATATACATTTAGCAGTGTGAACATGAAATCTTGTAAATAGCTTCCAGTATCAATAATCTCCTTTTTCACTGAGGAAATCATAATGATAAAACTTTCCACTTACCTAACCTCTGAGAAAATTCGTAAAATTTCTTTAATTTGCCTACTAGTGGAACAACTGCACCCCATGCCTTCTCTTGTAACTTCTCGTCTGCTGGATGCTGGATTGCCTTCAAAATCCAAAGAATAAAAATAATCAAGATTTATTTAAAAATCATAACAGTATTATTTTTACATTAAAATACAGGTTTTGGCAAACATAGGAAGTCCTGGTATAGTCTATGACACTCAGTATAATGGATCTAGGAGAGCTGAAACTGGCCTTCTCAACTCCAAGGGTCCTTTAAACCTAGTATAATAGTTTTCATCACCCTTGCAATGGATATGGATAGAAGAGATTAAACAAATGACACAATGTATGTTTGTCAGGTATATTATGTCTTGATACCTGTTAGAATCTAAAATTTAGACTCTCAAATTTAGAACCAAATAAAGATACCATTTTATATTTTTTCCCATATCACAGACAAGCTTTCTTAGAAATTCTTTAAGAACTGTTTTAGTGGATAAAAGGAACAAAAAAGGAAGGTGATAAATGAAATAAGACCCAATTCTGGGGAAAAGGCTAATAAACTCTCAATAATTCAAATTCCAAGGTCCAACCTAGCTTTAAAAAAGCTATCAAACACTGAAGAACCTAAATCAACCTGAAAAATATGATTTAGAAATTGTTACTTATCCCTTCCCTATAACTAAAATCCTATTCTGGAATCTAAATTTTTTAGGTTTTCTTGAAGAAGGTGAAAAAGTTTCAAATGTGAAAGAGGAGAAAATAAAACATAATATAGAGACTCTATTGTAAATATGAATATGTGCTTTCTCTGCCCAGTCTTCCAAGTTATTGAGCAATCATTTGTAAGTACAGAGGGCTATTCCCAAAGAAATGTATATTATTGATTTCCTCTTTCTCTTGCTCACAGATGCTTTTCTTCACCTTTTTTCCATAACCTGGTCTGCTTTTTCTAACATCTTCACATGAGCTAAACATTCCATCTGAAATGTGAAGTGCCTGTTTACATCATCATCAGAAGACAATGGTACATTCAGATTTTCCCAAGACACTAGTACTCTGACTCCATCCATATAAAACCAGAAAGAAACAAAACGGAAACTTGACAGATTTAGAAGATGCTTCAGATAAATTAGCGACAAGCTAAATAAGTGGGCTGTATACACTGTTTAAACAAATTGCTTTATAAATAAGTTTGTCATTATATTCAATCTTTTTTACATAAACAAATAGGAGTCTGAAATGAATCTCACTTATATGACTATTTAGAAATAATGTTATGTTAAAGAAAACTGGACTTTACAACATGTAACAATCCTTATTTCACATTATGTTAATATGACTATTTCAAAGGGACTGTGATATTATTCTGATGTGCACGAAACAATCCTTTTAGCCTTTAAGCCAAATCTCAATGGTTTTATATCAAGTAGTAAAAACTTGTTCATTTTATTATTTGGGGAATAAGCAAACAGATAAAAATTTAAAATTTATTTCTTCTCTTCAGAAGCCTATCCAATCTCTCTTGCAAGGATTTAAACATGATTTTCTAAATACCAACTCATTCTCATAATATTAAAATGCTCTAGCAAATGTCACCCACTGTCAAGACTGAACAGAATTAACTATTTCCCTGGGTGTGCCTTGCATGGATTTAAAACCGAAGACACTGGCTGCTCTTTTATGACAACTGTTTTTGGTTCACCTTATACTTGTGACTCTCCTCTCAGAGCAGTTCCACTGCTGTTAAATAACATTTTTGACACAGCACCTATATCATAGTCCAATGTGGAAAAGGGCACTTGGTGAGATGACAAGTCTTTTTTAAAAAAAAGTGATGGCCACCATTAAAAAAAATAACATGCAAAGTGCTATGGCAAAAGAGTACAGGGCAACAGATTACTGGGATTTGAAGGAAGGCTAGGAACTGAGCAGGAAGAGAAAAAAAGAAGTGCCATGTTCCTGACAAAGACAAAGGCAAGGAACTGTACATGTGTAAGACATTAGGGAAACAAGCAGTCCAGTGTAGGAGAGGTAAGAAGAGCAGAAGCGGGCGAGGCTGTCAGGGAGTAGGCATTATAACTCTTATTTTCAAAGATGTTAAAATGTTTGATGTATCAAAACATTAGCAGAAAGTTCTTATTTCCCTCTCTAGTGGTTTATTCTAGAGAATAAGCTTTATTTAATAGATTCTTTTTTAAAAAAATTATCTTATTTATTGATTTGACTGCGTTGGGTGTTAGTTGCAGCACACGGGATCTTTGCTCTTAGCTGTGGCATGTGGGATCCAGTTCCCTGACCAGGGATCATACGCAGGCCCCCTGCACTGGAAGCACGGAGTTTTAGCCACTGATCACCAGGGAAGTCCCTAGATTCTGTCTTAAATCAAATTTTATTCACCTTTAGAGTCGTGTTTAATAAAGTGCTACTTAAACAAATACATATATATATATATAATTCACCTCATTAGCATAGTAATATCAGTAAACTCTCAGTCTATGTTCTATGTGTCAGTTTCTATGTGTCTCTTCTGATAGATTATCTAACTTTATCCTCAAAACAACTCTATGAATTGTTTCCAAATTTTTGCTATGATGAATAAGTCAGCCATAAAGATTTTTACATTTATCTCCCCCTTGAATGATAGCCTTCTTGAGAGTATTTTCTAAAATTAAATATCTGACAGAAGAGTACAGATAATTTTATAGATCTGATTTTACACCTTGTCAAACTGACCTCCAAAAAGATAATGATTCTACAATGCCACTTGCATTGATTAAGACTGTTTCTTTAAAAAGAAACAAAAAAAACCCATTTCTTCATAAACCAACCTCCATTAAACACTCTGTTATTCTATTATGTTTTCTCAAAAGGTAGAATGGTTGTTCTACTAAGTCAATAAAGTCTTCACACTGACCTATGACAGTTTCAGTAGTCACATTTGTTCTTTTACATTAGATTTATACTCAGCTTTGATATGTTTCAGTTCAGTTCAGTCACTCAGTTGTGTCCAACTCTTTGCGACTCCATGAATCGCAGCACGCCAGGCCTCCCTGTCCATCACCAACTACCAGAGTTCACTCAGACTCATGTCCATCGAGTCAGTGATGCCATCCAACCATCTCATCCTCTGTCGTCCCCTTCTCCTCCTGCCCCCAATCCCTCCCAGCATCAGAGTCTTTTCCAATAAGTCAACTCTTCGCATGAGGTGGCCAAAGTACTGGAGTTTCAGCTTTAGCATCATTACTTCCAAAGAACACCCAGGGTTGATCTCCTTTAGAATGGACTGGTTGGATCTCCCTGCAGTCCAAGGGACTCTCTAGAAGAGAGTCCCTCTCAAGAGTCTTCTCCAACACCACAGTTCAAAAGCATCAATTCTTCGGTGCTCAGCTTTCTTCACAGTCCAACTCTCACATCCATACATGACCACTGGAAAAACCATAGCCTTGACTAGATGGACCTTTGTTTGGCAAAGTAATGTCTCTGCTTTTCAATATGCTATCTAGGTTGGTCATAATTTTCCTTCCAAGGAGTAAGCATCTTTTAATTTCATGGCTGCAGTCACCATCTGCAGTGATTTTGGAGCCCCAAAAAATAAAGTCTGTCACTGTTTCCACTGTTTCCCCATCTATTTCCCATGAAATGATGGAATCAGATGCCATGATGTTCGTTTTCTGAATGTTGAGCTTTAAGCCAACTTTTTCACTCTCGTCTTTCACTTTCATCAAGAGGCTTTTTAGTTCCTCTTCACTTTCTGCCATAAGGGTGGTGTCACCTGCATATCTGAGGTTATTGATATTTCTCCCGGCAATCTTGTTTATAAAACTTGAAATTCACAGAAATGGTTACATGCTTTCATTTACTGAAATCGTAAGGTTTTAACTCAAGCCAGGGATACTGGCAAGAGTAGTTTTCTTGCATTTATTCTTCAATAGTTACTAACTGCTTACCAAGCACTGTACTAGGTGCTGATAACACAAAAATAAGAAAGAAACCTTCCTCAAGCTAGAAGGCTGAAGAAATAGACATCATATATCAGTGATTTTTTTTAAAAAAAAAGTGGTGGCTACCGTTAAAAAAAAAAATGTGCAAAGTGCTATGGCAAAAGAGTACAGGGAAGCAGATTATTCGGATTTGAAGGAAGGATAGGAACTGAGCAGGAAAAGAAAAAAAGAAGTGCACGTTCCAGACAAGAACAAAGGCAAGGAATTATACATGTGCAAGACATTCGGGAAACAAACAGTCCAGTTGGGAGAGATAAGAAGAAGAATAGAAGCAGAAGGTCAGGAAAAAAATGAAACAACAAAGTGTGAGCTATGCCTTCAAGAAACATAATGAGAAAAAAGAGACAGAAGGTTCAGAGGCCAGGGAGTTTCTTTGGGTAGTACAGGACACCCGAGTGTATGTGTGCATGCGTGAGGAAGAACTCAGTAAAAGAAAAAGATGCAATTAAGAGAAGGAAATTCAAAGAGAAAAGTTTCAGAGGAGGGTGGAGAACAAAGGTAGAGAAGTTAGTCTTAGTAAGAAGTAAGGACACAGCTTCTTCTGGGGGAAAAAAAAATAAAAGCAACAGAAAAAGAGATGGATGAAAACCTGGATAATTTCAGAGGTTTGGGAGAAGAAAGCTGAGGGAGACCACACCACACATTTACTCTCTGGTGGCGTCAGACACAGTTGACGGGGTCCAGATCACAAAGATGGTTTTGGTTTTCTCCTAGAAAGCTTAGGAGGAGCAGAAAGATAGACTGGCAGAACAGAAAAGCCATAGAATGCTTGATGGTCTCCCCTCCAAAAACAGTATGAACAGTACACCCATGGATACTGTAAATTTCAGGTATGAGAGTAAACCAAAGGAATTCTCTTTAATATATATAAATTACGTAGTTATAGAACCTTGTATTGTTTACCCTTATATATCACTGCAACCACTTCTGAAATAATGCAAGTAATCTTCCTTTAAATAACTCTGACTATGGAAACAGACAACACAATACAGGAAACAATAAAGATTAAAAAGAGGGACAGGAATTTTCACCTCCCGTATTTCATGGCCAGCTCCTCTATACGACTGCAAGTCCTCCAGGATGCCTTCTGCATCTTTTAGAACCACATTCACCTGGTTATAAATTTCCTTCTCAGACTCTGTCGGCTGGGCATCTAAACAGCAGGAAAGCACAAGAAAATTTACAGTCATGATTTTTTTAAGTACATGTATAATAACTCAAGTATTAAATAATCCAATTTTCTAAAAAGTTGGTTTGACGTAACATTTTTTCCAATGCTAACTTCATACTTCTTAAAAAGACTGATCATTTTTCCATAGTTCTGCATTTGAATAACTAGCCTCAAATTGGTAAATATCATAGAGAAGCAAGGAACACCAAACATTATTATTCAAGTTACAAATCATGACGTGTTATATTAAACAAATGAGAGTTGTAACTCAAAAATTTTAATTGTCAGTGTATACTCACTGTTTCTACCATACTCGCCACTAATAGTAATAACTGAAAATCCATGAATAGCCATCTATTTAACTCAACAGAAATGAAAGGCTAACTAATGTACCTGGCTCATCTACAGTTTAAGACATAAACTACTTTCCTATAAAGTTCACTTTAATGACAGAGTTTTGATATAAAAAATTAGAAACTAAGAAAAAAGACTTTAGTGGTTCTAAAAACCACTTTATACTCTGACCAGTGAACTTCTCTTCTGATGAACAAAAGGTGCAGATTACTATGCAGAGGAGTTTGAGTTATGAAAGGACTCCAGAATTACTAGGCTACTAAATACTAGATACTTTAAGATACAATATTTTCACTGAAATTTTGAACTATTAATGCAAAAACTGAGTTTCTATATACTTGGGACCGAGTGAGAAGAAAAATGAAGGAGGAATTATAAAAAGCATAGTTAGGAACACAAACATATGGGCACTTCCACCATGTGTGGCGTTAGCCACAAAACATAGGTTTTAATAGATGAGTAATTCTGGATTTCTCTGTTAAGGCCCGAGGTGACAAAAATCCTGTTTTTAATACCCTAGTCATTTGTTTTGCTAAGGATAAATCTTTTTTATTCAATACATTTGATTTTTGGTGGGGGGAAATGAGAGAAATGGATGTTCTGTGAGGAATCTGAGTTTTCATAAATCTTTCCCACTAGACTATATTCAAAGACTACAAACAAGGCAAAAAGCACTTAAAATAATAAACATTATGATTACCATAATGTTTTAGAGAGCAATTGTGGTGTCAGAATTCCTCCATGTTAAAATTTTCTCTTATACTCTGGAGGGTAGGGGAAGCAGACCACATTTATAATATGAATTAAGAACATTTCTCATAAATATTATTTACCAATCATATAATACTAGAACCTAGACTTTTCTGCACATACTCCACCTTCCCATAAATACACAAAGATCTATTTATTCCTTTCCTTAAAAATTTTTTAAAAACTTAGTTCACACACAAAACTAGAAGTCCAGGTGCCTAAAACCTGGAACTTTACTTTGTGCTTAAGGCAAGTCATAATTCAATTTCCTTTATTAAACTTGCCAACTAGTCAAAAATATATCATTTATGTTCTTAAATCAACAATTACAGTACCAAACTTTAATTTCAACATACTTAAGACAGTACTACAGCAACAGTAAGAGTAACATTCACATGCAAAGCCAACTTAAGAATTTGTGTTCCCAAGTCTGTTTCCTTGTTTTGAAACTCTCCTTTCAGAAGTCATGTATTTTTTTTTTTAATGAAACTGCTATGACAAATTACACAAGAGGAATCGACTGAAAAATTTATAAGACTCTGTGTCCAAAGCTATAATGGTATTACCAGGAGCATACTGATATTATAGCTAAATGATTTTTTAAAAATCAGAGTTTGTCATTTAGCAGTAATATTTTTTCATTTAGCCAGACCATATTCTCCAGTCATAATTAGACACACACTAAAAAAAAAGTACACTTCAGTTATAACTTTTTATACTTACACCAGAAGCAGCAGAGAAAAATTTTACATGCAAAAAACAGCAGTTTTATACTTTCCATATGAAACTATGAAACTACAGACATAACATCAATAGTAGACACGTATCATAATTTGAATTCATGAAGTGGGAATTCATGACAAAAGACAATATTTTGACTGTTATATATTAAAAGATATTTGTGAAGTTTGAAAACACTGAACTATGTATTTTGGGTGTGGTGACTAGCTGTTAACAGAAAAACATGACACTGAGAATTATATACAAAAGAAATATTATCAAGGAGATTTAAATAGACCTTGGAAGTGGTTAATCATTATTAAAGGTTTAATAAGTACCAAGAAATTTAAAAATAAAGGAGAAGATTCCAGTTTCCCTTAAGGGTGGAAAAATACCCAGCACCACACTGATTAAACATTTTTAGACTGTCACAGGAAAGTCACATTGATAATTTTGAAAGCTGCTGAAGACTGCTGCAGAAATGAAGACAGACAGAAAAGAGCAGACAGGTAAGCACTGCTTTACTGACAGCAAGTCATGCAAAAGGCGGAAATACTCGGGAGGGGAAAGGACTGCATAAAATAAGGCATTTTTCCCCAAAATGGGATCAACCAAGACTTGTCACTTTGATTTTTCATAGCAAAAAATGAAAAATTTAATTACTTGAGGAAAAACACATCACTTAGCCAATTAACAAAAGGACATTCATTTGATTGCAAAATGCTATCTACTACTGAGAGTAGGCATAGTGATTACTCATCAAGCTTAGTTTTAAAAGCTGTTCAAGGGAAATTAAAGCATGTTTCAGTTGCTCTTACTATTTGAGGGTAGAATTAATTATTTTAATAATTTCACACCAGTTCCCTACTGAAGAGTCATTGAAAGTAACTGCTAAAATTGACGTTGTTATGGTACAGAGGCAAAGATGAGTTACAAAAGGAAAAAAATTTTAAGTCACATAAAAATTGTAACTGTGACATAAGAGGTCTTTCTGCTTTAATCTCATTCATTCACACAGTAAATATTTATAATCCCACTGAGGTAGGGTATGTACAGTACATCCCACTGTTCAGTACATAAACTTAGTACCTAGTAGATTTTCAATGATAAGTAATTGTTGAATGAATGAGAAGGTATAGATTTATAAAAATGCCTCCAGCATGTGTTAAAGAAGGCTATTATGCATTTTTATATCTAAACAAAACAACCCTATATCATTTTAGAAAAATAAATATAAGAAAATGCCATCAGAAATTTCAAGTACAGGGCAAAAGCAACTGAAAATATATAAAAGGTAAAATGGAAAAACAAGAGACTAAGAGAGTGGGTACTATCAAATTATTTTTTGACTTGGGGGAGAGGGGGACAGGAAACACAAAAGACACAAGAATTCGAAGAAATGCATGACTAAGTGGAAAGGCTCTATAACAAAGAATTAGAGAAAGTAAGAGTCTATTTCTCACAAATAACCACCTATATTTACTCTTCTATTTGGTCTACCTGGAGTTACACAATCAAGGTTAACTAATGAATACTGAACTTCTGTGATCATGAAGCACCTTGCTAAGGCTGGGAAGGGACATAAAAATAAAAGTCCCTCTTCTCCCAAGAGACAACTGCGTGAACTAATACACATAGTAGTTACTCAGGCTAAAGATCTGTCATTAGAATGTGCTATAAATTAACAATGTCATTATAAAATAAGAAATTTCAAGAACTAGAAGAGGCTGTATAGGCCCCGATTCAGTGCTTTTAATGTGCTGTCATTAGCATAACTTGGCAAATTTTATGGGGCAACTCTGGACTCACATATTAATTAAACCACTATTCTTAAAATAAAATCATATAGGGATAATGTTTTAAGAAAAAGACCTTTCTAGTACTTGAGTAGATAATACGCTTCACTGAACACAGAATGTCATTTCATGCCTTAAGGCTTTTTTTAAAAAACATGTTCCTTTTTCTCCACAACATCCTGCACTAAATTATCATCAAACATTCTCATCACCCGTCACAATCCAACTCTAATATCGCCGTCAGGAATTCTCTCATCATGTCCAATCCACTCACAGGTAAAGTTAATCCCTTTCCTGACCTACATACTTTGAATGATGTAAATAATTAGCTTGCATTTCTACCTATTCTACTGGATTGAGAACTCCCCAAAGGCGAGGGTTGTTTGTTAGTTATCTTGGCATCTCCAGTACCTACTGGCTCGCACACACGAGGCAAGCTGAAGCGAAACACTGTGTGTGTGCAAGCACATATATTAAGGGGTAGTGATGTACTGTAAAGACAGTCTTCATTTTGTAAAATATAGGGGTCCATTAAATCATAGTTCAAAATTACTAGAATAGTTCATTTTTATACAGCTTGATGCAAAATGCCAATGTATCTGTCTGTTTGGTACTGTTTCTATAGCTGCCCAACCATGGAGAACTAGGTAGGCTTAACTAATTAAAATGATGGTAAGAGTAAAGCTAAATTATTCTGGTAACCTAAACATTACAGTTTATCTAGAAATAAATAATGTATTAAACACTGTTTAATAACAGAGTATGACTTTAATCTCATCAACCTATGAACTGGCAAATCAACTGTGTTGGCAATTTTGAATCTGGTATAAAACAGTTAAAAAGAAAGGAAGTTTCAAGGGGTCACTACAGTAGCTGAATGATAAAATACACTTTTACAAATGCACATTTCCAAAAAGAAGATAAATATGCAGATGGATGAGAGGTAAAACTGATTAAGACAACTCTGATGTTAGATTCAAAAGAAAATATATTTACAAAATGTAACTAAGAATTAACAGGGACAAACTCTGACCTAATTTGCAGTCTGTTTTCACTACATTTCATTTACAGGTTACCAGTGTCAAAAGTTTTACATTGGCTGATATAAGCAACAAATACTTAGTTTATATCTGTTTATATCTGCCTTTAGGAACTTAACACTTTATATGTAGTTCTTCACTGTTGGTTATTCTTGTAATTAATTTTAACCTTTTCCTGCTACTACATTAGCTATTTAAAATTTAAGGATCATGATCCAAACCCTCACAGATTAGAAAACCAGGATCAAATAATCTTTTGAAAACTACAGTAAATTCATGCTTCTCACTTGACCACAACATAACGCTAGGTTTATAAAAAGATCAAGTGCCAAGTCTTGAACAAGATCTTGACTATATCAAAGCCAAGATTCTGCAAATGTAAGGAACTTGAGACAAAGATAATAAGGAGACAGGATAGCAGAAAAATATACAACAGCAAGTTTGAAACAGATGCAAGTAAACTAAAATACAGCTCTAATGTAAGCTGCCTCATCTGAAAGAATAATCCTCAAATCAGCAAACTGCTCAATATCCCCAAGCTGATTAAAATTCATGCTACACATGCATTTAAAATAGCAGTGTTAAATTGTTGAGAAGGGTCAAGAAAACTATCATTCAATAACATCGTTCCCTAAAAACCAAACAACAGGTCCTGATGTTGACATGACTACTCTTCATTAGCCTGCAGAGTATGCAAACTGTCAGTATGAAACATCAGCAGGAATGTAATAAAAGCGGAAAAATATCAGAGGCCACAGACTGCCCCATTAAATGGAGACAAACTATAAATTAATGTGCTCATATGATCTGTCCTCCTTTAAAGAAAAAAAAAAAAACAAATTATTCATAAACTAGAATGAACTGTATAACATCACATAAACTGAAGTTGATGGAAAAAAAATGCAACATCTCTGGGGGGATTTATTTAAAGGATTTGTTTTAAAAATCATAAAATGTCTTAAGTTTGTAAAACTCTGTTCAAATGTTTTAATCTCAGATGAAAATGCAAGTGGTAACGTGATTTATAACCTAAAGGCTCTTCACCCTTTCCTAACAATTTCTAATGATCAGTTAAAATAGCAACATTCACACTAAAACACCAATTGAATATCATTGTTCCCGATTTGACAACCAGACAAGCTAAAGCAATACTGACAGCCAAAAAAGCAAAAGCCTTTTAGCATGCACGGAGGTCAATGACACTTACCTGCCACTCTTAGACCATATTACAATAGGTCATGCAACATGAAACAAACAGAAGGCAGATTACTCAAAGGTCTGTGAACCTATTATTTTTCTTTTTATTTAGAGTTAGAAAAAAAATTAATTCCTGAAATACATACATATAATCAATTTAACTTTTAAAATCAGTTATCTGCAAAGATTAAATAATTAAGGTTCACACTTACCTTTTAATATTATGCCCAAATTACTGAGCTTTGAATGGCCTTCATGAACAGATTTTATATTCAAAGTATTTCAATAGGTACAAAGAGTAATTGAAAACTAATCAATTTTTCTCAACTACAGTAAAATTTTCCCCAAATATTGCTTCTAATTAACAAATCTTGAAGAAGCATATCCTTTCCACCAAAATCTTTTCCCAAAAATATTTTCAGAGCATCTCAAATGTTTTTACTAGAGATCTCAAATTATAAATTAATGTCCAACTAAGAGATATAAATCTCTTATAAAAATTCAAGTAAAAACATTATCACAATTTAATCTATAAAATATGACTTCCAGTTCTAGAAGGCACAAGAAGTTTTACTCAAACAATTCATAGCTCAGTCATGCAAAGCAAAAGTTAAAAAGATGGCAAAGTGGAAACATTCATTTAGTGCAAGACAAACGCAGTCTACTGCAGGCAAAGAAAAATAGATATAAAATCATCTTCTCACTTTCAAAATCAAGGAAAAAATTTGGCCCCTGCTCAAGGTCTGTGCATGTCAAAACTTTAAGAAGATTCCCCATGTTAAGGTACCTGTCAAGACAAGAATGAGAAAAGAGAAAATATCCCTTTACAAAAAAGAACATCTGAAATTTAACTTAAAAAAAAAATCGTAACAGGGAAAATGTTCATTAGGCCATGAATTCGTCCTTCAGGTTACCCAGACTGTGCTCGGGCATTCAGCAAAGCGGGCTCTCCAGGTGCTGATATGTAGGACCTAGAGGTGAAATGTAGTTTTCCTGTACACAATGGCACAACTGTTGCTCTAATTCTTCTTAAAATTCTCCCAAGTTTCATTAATGGCCTTATAATGAAAAATTCTTTAAGTATTCCAATAGTGCTAGTATTCTGAAAAAGAAATTTCTGATCAAGAATTATTCACAGGTAATCTTGTTTAATATTGCACTGAACAAACAATTTATTTTAAAGCCAAATGTTAAAGAGTTTCGGCCACAGCTCACCTTTGCTTTCATCTTAAGAGTAGCAGAATATCAGACTACTTCCTGTATGCCGCTCAACAAAGCATGTACTTCTAACCAAATTTGGATTCTCAATAATTTGTGGAAGTTATTTAAAGAATTGATTCTGGATATGCAGCACAACTCTGATTCTTCATATGAATAGAATTACAATAGGATTATAAGCAACCAGATTGCTGGGCAGTCACCGAGGCATACTGTTAGAATGTTCATCATAAGGCTAGTTGCTTCATGGACTAATGAAAGGACAGCACTGGCTCCACACTCAACATGATTCGGCAAATGAAAAACTAAATCATACATATGATGGCGATGTTTGCCTACGATTAAGAAAAAAAGTCATGCAAATTTCGTGTGATTCCCGTATTTTATTAACAAATAGCTGGCCTTCACTGTGGTGTGAGTATTAATTTCTTTCACCTTTACCATTATGCACCAGCCGTGAGGGGCTAAGAGACTTACTTTCAAAGTCCAAGAAAAAATGTGCTGCATTGTGGTCTATGTCCCTGGTTAGCACCTTAATGAGATTACCCATGCCAGCAAACCTAAAAATAAAAATGGCAACATCGTTTAGTTCCAGTAAAAAAAGTTTTAAGCAGAGGCCTGGGATTTGGCAAAGGCTGGCTTGCTCGTAATTACCAACAGGTGCAGGTTTATATGCTTCTGGCTTTGAAAATTTGGAACAACAAAAGCACATTTGGCTCTCAGTTTATAGCCCTTGTCCCTCTTTTCCACATATCAAAAAATGTACATAAAGCAAAACTGGAAAGAAAAATTAGATTTTTACATTTAGCTTACAACAGTTACATTTCACTAACGTCTATGCGAGCGTTATTCCTTTAAAATGCTTAAGGCATATATTCTCAATTTAAATTAACATTAAGAATAGATTTCTCACCTAAGGAAATACTGAGACCATTATTTTTAAATACTGGGGATATATTCCCTCTTGTAGAAGCAAATCCTATTAGGAGTATAAAGAAGACAGTATTCAAACCACACTTAACCATTAAAGACTGAAAGGATATATCAATTAATGACTCATTTTTTTAAATTTTACCATACATAAACCAGTATTTCTACATTTTCTATATTTCTAAGATTAATCAAACTTTTTATTATTTAACTCATAGGTTGATTATTCAACAATATCAACTGTACACAAAAGTATGTAATTTAGGAGTTAACACAGCAAACCAACATAAAGGGAGCCAGCAAATATTAAAATTCTTTAAGTTTGCAGAGGAAAAATAATGCATTGATATAACCTTGCCCAAGAATTTGCCATGACTCAGTGGGGATGAAGGTGTAAGGAGGGGTCAGGCTTCTCCAGGAAATCAGATTCACACCTTAAAGATGTAGCAGCTACAGGGAAGGCAGTCTAAGGCACCACAAACAGCTCCTCCCCTCCCCTCCTCTAAGCTCCATGTTTTTCCTCCAAATATGGAAGCTCTGGTAAAGGTAAATGAAGTGAAATGCAAAGTAACAATATTTTCATCAATGAAAGAAAACACCTTATTACTCTACCCGTTACAAAAAAGTCTAAAAAGAGTTAGCACCTGGCGTCCTGTGCTGCGCTCCCTTCCTCCACCTACTCTCTGGACACTGGCATATGTTCCTAAGCGCGCAACGGTTATTCACTTCACAGACCAAAATCTGATGGACTGGCATACACTTCTTAGAAGTGTTAAAAGCAATTTAGCTCATTCACAGCAATGGTTAACACTGAAGGGACCCCTCTCTTAAAATAATGCCCCTTATGGCAGCAACAGGGATCTATGTTATTTTTGATACTAAAATTCCTATTACACAGAATTTCACTGAAAGGATTTTGTACAATGCATGACAGATGGACTGTCTGAGATTAAAACTAAAAGTGAAATATTTCATCTTAATTATCTTCTATACTGTAAAAAGTTTAATAATACCAAGCTTTTATATACAAGAAAAAATAAAACATCCAAAGAATGACCTCAAAGTATTACTAAATCTATTCAATAAAGTTTTTAGGAACATTTGGGAAAAAACTATTTCACAGCTTCAACTTTCAAAACCTTTCAAATATATATGGAGTATCTGTTTCCAAACATATATAAATTCTGTCACTAATAAGAACTAAGACCAAATATACAAAGAATTACCTACTGGTATCAAAACTTCAACCATAGATGGAAAATCAGCATGTGAAAGGACAGTAACTGTCTTTAAGAGGAAAAGGCAGCACGCCATTTGTTGTTAAAAGAGCTTAATCTATGGAATCAAATCAAAAGTTTAACTCTACCTAAAAAGCTGTTTGCCTTGAGGACAGTAGTCAACTTTCCTGGGACTCATTTTCCTCAGTAAAATACACATTTCATAGTAACCATCTTAAAAGGTTATTATGAGAGTTCAATGAGATTAAATACCGATTTATTAGCATAGTGTATGGCACACAGAAAGCATCCAATTAAAATGTTCCCTGTGTGATAAACCAAAATTCACAAACTTTAAAAAAATAATAATGGCTCTGTTTCTTTTAATACAAACTACATTTTTATAAATCGCAAAACCCATGGCCCACTTCTGTCAAGAATATTGCTAAAATGCTGCCCTATAATTAGTCCTATGAGGCCACCACCAAGTAGAGGAGAGAGGGAGAAGGGAGAGATGTAAGTTTCCTTACCTTAGTACTTGGATGTACACAGCTGATCCTTAGGGAAAATACTGAAACTAGCCAAGTTTATCTGCTCCATTTTTCTACAACTCCTTCAGTAAATTTCTTCCACTACTTAGTCCTCCTTTCGAGGCACCCCAGCCTAACATGACACTAATACCCCTCACCCTGCATCATACTTGGTCTTGACCTATTCATTCCTCACAAGTACACAAAGATTCAGAATCCTTTTTACATCTTCATCCCAAACAGTGACTCTTAGTTAGAAAATGGCCCAGTTTATCTAGTACGGGTTTCTCAACCTCAGGACTACTAACATTTGGGGCTAAGTCTGGTGGCTCAGCTGGTAAAGAATCGGCCTGCAAGGCGGGAGACCTGGGTTCGATCCCTGCATTGGGAAGATCCCCTGGAGAAGGGAACTCACTCTGATATTCTGGCCTGGAGAATTCCATGGACTATATATGTACGGTCCATGGGGTTGCAGAGAGTCAGACACGACTGAGCTACTTTCTCTTTCGTGCCTTTGTTGAGAGGAGTCTGTCTCACACTGGAAGGTCTTCAGCAGCACCTTGGGCCTCTACACACTAGATGCCAGTACTAACTAACCCACCACACAAGTTGTGACAGACAGAAATGATTCTGGAGAGCGGCAAATGTCTCCTAGGGGGCAAACTCCACAGCACACAGGAAGGAGGCTGTGCAGGCAACACACATCACGTGTTTCTTTGAACAAAAACCCATGGAATTTTTCAAAGGTCTGAAAACGGTTTATTATAATACTATCAGTTGTCCTATCTTTTAATGGTCTTCCCTGTAGCTCAAATGGTAAAGAATCTGCCTGCAACACAGGAGACCCGGGTTCGATCCCTGGGTCAGGAAGATCCTCTGTAGAAGGGAATGGCAATCCACTCCAGAATTCTTGCTTGGAGAGTCCCATGGACAGAGGAGCCTGGCGGGCTACAATCCATGGAATTGCCAAGAGTCAGACAGGACTGCGTGACTTAACACTACACTACACACTATCTTTTAATAAAGTCAAAGTTTTACTCAGTCCTATCCAACTCTTTGTGACCCAATGGACTGTAGCCCGCTAGGCTCCTCTGTCCATGGGACTCTCCAGGCAAGAATACTGAAGCGGGTACCCAATCCCTTCTCCAGGGGATCTTCCCAACCCAGAGAACCTGGGTTCTCCTGAAGTGCAGGCAGATTCTTTATCATATGAGCCACCAGGAAGCTTATTATTTTTTAATAATAAACAAAAAAATTAAAACCATATTCCTGCTGTCTTTCACAGTTTACAGTTAAAAAAAAAAAAAAAAAACTCTCCATCTCCAGTGTGATCGATTTCAATACCCATGAGTTTGCTGCTGCTCAGTCGTGCCCGACTTTAGGTAACCCCATGGACTGCAGATCACCAGGCTCCTCTGCCTATGTGATGCTTCGGACAAGAATACTGGAGTCGGTGCCATTTCCTTCTCCATCTCAGTGTGACTGTGACATAACAGTATTTGTCAGTTCTGTCAGGTACCAGACTGCCAGGGTTTAATACCCGCCCCCACCACCACAGCTCTGCCACTTCTAAGCTTTGTGACTTCAGTCAAGTTTCCTCACTTCTCCATGCCTCAGTTTACTCATCTGTGTGTGCTCAGTCATAACCGACTCTTGTGACCCCATGATCTGTAGCCTGCCAGGCTCCTCTGTCCATGGGCTTTTCCAGGCAAGGACACTGGAGTAGGCTGCTCTTTCCTTCTCCATCTCATCTGTGAAATATATATAATAACCACCCCCACTGCAGAGGGTTCATAAAATCATTAAACGGGTTAATGCAGTGTAAGCAAAACCTTCAGGACCACGCCTAGCAAAGCAGCCGCTGCCCGTGCTCTGGCTGCTGTCAGAGCAATCTGACTGACCCGCAGGGTCTGTTCCCAGCGGCAGAACCTGTGCACGTAAGACTCTGGAACCCTTGTGTTTCCTGCCCTTGAGGAAGCCTGTCTGTCACAAGCCAACATGTAGTTGAGAGTCACACGACGTGTCCTCAAGTCCTTCATTTCTCGTTCAATTTGTTCCCAAGTTTCAGCTGCTGCCATTTGCCTCAGTTCAGTTGCAAGATTTTCCTCTAGTTTTAAGGTACCCTAGTTTCTTTCAATCAATGTCCCTTTTACCTTTTTAGCTGAGCAGAGTCTCTGTCATTTGCATCTAAAAGAGTTCTAATACGATCTCTGGATTTCAGATGAATAAATGAATCTGATACAAAATACATAAAAGATTTTTCACATTATATAAAACTTGGTCCAAAATACTGACAGACTTGAGAGGCACTATTTCAAAGTTAAATAATAAAAATTACTATTTACAATGCTAAACTGTAAGTCTGACAATCTGATTTCAGGAGGAAAAAGTAAAGAATTTCCTTTTGATTTGCTTTTTATTGTAATTCTTGGATTTAAACTAAACATTATAAATATTTACTAAATAAGCTAAGAAGAAATTTAATATGCAGAAATCACATATAGTTGACTTCAAGTGTTTGCAAGGTTTCTGGTGGAATTTTGTGACCATGAGCTCTTATTTATATGTTTGTTTCAAAATTGGCAGCTTATCTGGAAAGGAACATGTTCTTCCCGGCTGGTAGTCTGTCAAATGTATTTCTGAGCTCACAAAAGGCACTTATAAATATACCAGACCATTTTCCCATACAACATTTGAAAAGAAGTTTCCTTAACTAGAGTAACAAGCCCCTGGAGACACAACTACATGGTACAGTTAATGTGCTATTTCATCTTTCTTTCCAGAAAATTCCTAAGAGATGCTGCTACTTATTCACCCTTTTGAGCTCAGGGGGTCTTATAATGCTGTCTCCTCTGCCTAGAATGCTACTTTCAAGGGTTTTTCCCACAGCTGGCTTCTGTTCATCCCTCAGTGTGTATGAGTGCTTACTCGCTTCAGTCGTGTCTGACTCTTTGCGGCCCTATGGACTGTAGCCCGCCAGGCTCCTCTGTCCATGGAATTCTCCAGGCAAGAATACTGGAGTGGGTTGCCATGCCCTCCTCCAGGGATCTTCTTGACCCAGGGATCTAACTCTGTCTCCTACAGCTACTGTACTGCACGCGGATTCTTCACCGCTGAGCTACTGGGGAAGACTCTCGCCCTCCAGGCCTCGTCTCAAATGCCCCCTCTTCAGAGAGGCTTTCGTCCCTAGCCTTACCAACAGTAGCTGTGCCCTGCCCAGTTATCTTCCATCACATTGCCCAACTCTCTCCTTCAGCACACCTAACATATTCTGAATGACTCTGGTTAGTGTCAGTTTTGTTCACATCCAGTTTATAAATTTAATAAATACTTCTTGGTGTGGGAAGAAGGAAGGAAAACTCAAAATACTGACAAGATTCACTATAAATCACAGTTTCTTAAACTTGACACGATTAACCATGTAATTCTTTATTTGAGGGCTGTTCCCTACATTGTAGGATGTTTAGCAGCATCCCAGACCACTACCCACTAGACACCTGGTATCACCCCAACACCCAGCTGTGACCACCAACGAGGTCTCCAGATATCATCAACTATATTCCCCAGGGGGCAAAACTGCCCCCACGTAAGAGCCACTGCATTAAACCACGGACATGAAGCACGCTCTCAGGTTAGCTGATCAATCCTACTCTCCTCTCCCAACCTCTACCAGCTGACTATTCCACAGGCTTTTAACAAAGAGTGCCTCAAACCTCAACCAATGGCTATTCCATCCTCACATGAAGAAATGACCTCCTTATATTTTTACCCCCCAAAAGAACAAGAAAAGGAAACACCTACTGTCCTTTATACCCCCCTTACTTCATTAACAATCACTTGCTTTACCTCTGCACCTGTTCCTGACAGACGCCCTTCCCTGAGGGGCCTCTTCTCCTCTCTATATGAAAAGCAAGCCTTCACAACCTCTCTACAATCGCATCATCCTGCCCATCCTCCCTATAGCAACCTGTCAAACGAGCTGTAACTATGTCTTCCTATTTTTCTACCTTTCATTCTCTCAGCTCATTCCAGTCTGGCTTTTACGCCCACTACTACTATGAGGAAGCTGGTCCTCTGTTAAGCTCACCGAGACCTGCATCTGGTAAAATCCAAAGGCCAATTCTCACAGCTCAACTCACTGGACCTCTTAATAGCCTTTGACCCAATTTATTATTTGCTCCTTCCTCAAACATTTTCTTCATGTGACATTTAGGGTTAATACATTCACCTGAGTTTCCTTCTTGCTTTACGGCTATTCTTCTTCTATACACTCCTCTTTGGCATACATGCAGCTATTTCTCCCATCTTAATACAAAGCAAAGACTCATCTGGATACCATCTCCCGCCCCAGCTCCCACTCTATTCCCAGCATCTCTGTGCAGGAAAATTCCTTAAGAAGATCTGCCTACACTCAATGTCTTTTATTTCTCTGTTAAGTCCACTTCAACCTCGCTTTCTGCCCAATCCTGTACCACCAAAATTGCTCTGGCAAGGTCATCAAGTAACACCCACTGCTAATTCCAATGATCAGCTCTCAAGTCCACAGCTTATTTCACCTGTCAGGAGCATCTGACATAGCTGACATTCATTCCCTCCTTAATACACTTTCACCATTAGCTTAAAGGATACCCCATCTCACCTCCTTCACTGCTCAGCAGCCTGCTTCTTGCCACCATCACCTCCTGCCGGGATGCCTTTAAAAGCCTCTAACTGCTTCTACCTTTGCCTCCTGCTACAATCTCTGAGGCAAAGCAGTCTTTCAAAAATACAAATGGACATCTCTACTCCACTCAAAAACATGCAGTGGCTTACTCCTACACTCAGAATAAAATCCAAACTCCTTACCAGGTCGTACAAAACATGACATGATTTTTCCCTCTCTCCAGCCTCACCTTCCATCACTCTCAACAGCAGCCTGCTGCAGTTTCTCTAACACAGCAAGACTTCTCTCTCCTTGGAGTCTCTGAACTTGCTTTGCCCTGGCCTGGGATGCTCTGTCCACAGACCTTTCTTTAAGTGACAAGCTATTGCACTTCCTGCGGTCGTCGCTTCAATTAGACCACCTCAGAGAGTGCTTCCTTCACCAATCTGTCCATCATACCTCTTCTCTTTCTCCTCTCTGTCCCCTTTCCAAATTGATGGTTAGCACCATCTAACACATCCTCATTCCTTTGAATATCTGTTTAGTCTGTCTTCAACTGCAAGGAGAACTCTAAGGAGACAGGAGTTTTGCTTTGTATACTATTCTATCCCCCCGGAGAAGGCAATGGCACCCCACTCCAGTACTTTTGCCTAGAAAATTCCATGGATGGAGGAGCCTGGTAGGCTGCAGTCCATGGGGTCGTGAAGAGTCGGACACGACTGAGCGACTTCACTTTCACTTTTCACTTTCATGCATTGGAGAAGGAAACGGCAACCCACTCCAGCGTTCTTGCCTGGAGAATCCCAGGGACGGGGGAGCCTGGTGGGCTGCCGTCTATGGGGTCGCACAGAGTCAGACACGACTGAAGCGACTTAGCAGCAGCAGCAGCTATCCCCCATATCTAGAATAAAGCCTGGGATGTTGCAGGTAGTAATAAATATTTATTGAGTAACTGCATGATTAAAAATACACGAAGAACTTCCCTGGTGGTACAGTGGATGAGAATCCGCCTGCCAAGGCAGGGGGACACGGATTCAATCCCAGATCTGGGAAGATCCCATGTGCTGAGAAGCAGCTAAGTCCGGGAGCCACACCTGCTGAAGGCCATGCCTAGAGCCTGTGCTCCATGAGAGAGGCCACCGCAGCTGCGACAAAGACTGCCCCTGCTCTCTGCAACCAGAGCTGCGAGCAGCAATGACACAGTGCAGTGGTTTTGGCCGGGGGGTGGGCAAGAAATTAAAATGTGTCTGTAAAATTATAGGAGTATTCCAAAGAGGAGAAAACAAATACCAAAATAAACACTGACAACTGAAAACTCTTGCGTTGAAAAAAGAAAAAAGAAAAAAAGAAGACCTGAGAATTTAGGAAAAGCTTACTCCCTTCTCAAATACTATGAACATCAAGAAAATTACAGTTTGCCAAGATAACTTACAAAGAGCCTAATATCCTCCCAAAGCCATAAATATGGCTCCAAAATACAAATAAGGAGACTGGCCAATATCAGAATTCTGATCTTTGTAAACCTGAATTTTACTCATAACATTAAACAGTAATAAGCTTTAAGGTATGGGTTTAAATGTTAATTTCCTTTAGACTATATATCCTCCAAAGAAACTATCTGGGAATTCTTCACATCTTCTGATAAAAAATTAAAATCAGAGTGTTAATCGTGCCCCCTCAAAATTTTACGAAGACAAATTCCAAAATCAGGCCAATATCCATTATCATCTTCAACTCAATAAATGAATAAAGAACACAAAGAAATATGAAGTGTTAAGAAAAAAAGGAGATACTGAAAAAATAGTTCATTCTTTCTAACAAAACTTAAAAACAATCGATTTCATAAGAACGCTTTAATATCATGCCATTTAATTTATGGTGACTAAAAATGCGTAAATGTGAAAAAAAATTTGTCAAAATGATCACTAGAGACTACCGTTTTTAGTGTTAAATACAAATTTCTTCTATTTACCCAAGCTTGGAATTCTAGGCAAAAAGGTCTTCTTTTGCCTAGGATTACATATTATCATACAATGTTCCTGAACCATATTCTGTTGCATATAAAATTTTACTTAATATTAAATACGCTACTTCTCGATCTTACAGCTATTCAGACCTCTGAAAATCTTTAAAATCAACAAAATGGTGGGTACGGAATTCAGCTATGCTTCTGCTTTACTTGTCTACCAAGAAATTTTTGATTCTCATATAAGCTGTACCATGACTCTGAAGCAGTATTAAATGGATGGAAAATGAGTAATGAAAAACGTGACACCATGTTCACTAACAATGGTACACACGCGAAGGCCAGGAATGACTCCAGAGTCACAAACTTACGTTTTGTTCCCACTCTTCAGTTGTGTATTCAGAAACTACTACACAATGTAATGTAGCAAACTGCAGCTTGTACAAGCAAAAAATAATGAATCCCTTTAATAGTTCTCCTTCCAAAGACAAACTACCAGAGACACAAGAGAGTCTGGAATTGCTTTGTGACTATATTTAACCAAGTAGTTATTACATGTTTAAAAGTCTGCCTTACTGTAAAAAGTACCAATACTGTACTCTGCAGATAATTAACAACACCTTCAGCAAAAAAAAAATTACTAATAACTTCCACCTGCTGGAGCCTGTTGAAGAAATAACCAAATTCACATGCTCTATCTAAGAGAGTAATTACAGAAATGACACACACTGAAAAAAGCCTTCCATCAGTCTACTACACAGAAAATGTTGCAATCTGATGAATAAAAAAGAGAAAGGCAGGTAGAAATTCATAGGGCTTTGCTATCTTGAAAGCCATTACATAACTGCAGTGCAATATTTCTAGGTCTAAGGTTTAAGGACAAAAACATTTCTCAAGAGATTATACAAAGCAGCAAGTACAGGCTAAAATAGTAGAAACCTGAAAATAATTCAAGTGATATCAACAATCTCACTTGGCATGCTAGCTTCTGAAATAAATAATTTCAGGCATCATCTTCTTCAAACACTGCACAAAGTTCTGTTTGTAGACATGCTTCTATACTGCATCACCACCACCATTTGAAAGCAAATGCCAATTTAATATTGCAGATGAACAGCAGAAGTGACTCCAGCTGGCAATAGTAGAAGAATAAAGAATTTTCAATAGGTCAAACTTTTAAATCTATTACAATTAATAACATTATAATAATTCTGATAAATTTTCCGATTTATTCATCTACCTCAGAAATTTATTCTACAATGATTGTCAGCTTTGGCCTTAGGTGAATATTGAAAAGTGAAAGTGTCAGCTGCTCAGTCATGTTTGACTCTTTGCAACACCATGGACTGTAGCTCACCAGGCTCCTCTATCCATGGAATTCTCCAGGCAAGAACACTGGAGTGGGTAACCACTCCCTTCTCTAGGGATCTTCCCAATAACGATATTCACTTTTGCGCTTAGCTGAATATTAATTATTCACCAAATGGTATATTCAGCGTGGTGGTGGTTTAGTCGCTAAGTCGTGTCCGACTCTTGGCGATCCTGTGGACTGTAGCCTGCCAGGCTCCTCTGTCCATGGGATTCTCCAGGCAAGAATACTGGAGTGGGTTGCCATTTCCTTCTCCAGGGGATCTTTCCGACCCAGGAATTGAATCCAGGTCTCCTGCATTGTAGGCAGATGATTTACCAACTGAGCTATGAGGAAACCCAAAGGAAATACTCGATATAGGACAGGGTTCATATTCAATAAATATCTAATGAATTAACTTAATGACTGTAAACAGGTGAGTCCAATGATATTTCTTTAAAGGATCAGTTAGGTACACAGTAGTTTAAAGGAGAGGTATAATCATAATTCCTTCTTAGCTTCTGATACAGCTGCAATTCACACTAGGAACACAGCAGTTAATGGTATTAAACACACTAGTTTTATGTAAGAAGGTGAAAATCCCCAATAGGTGAGCAACAGTATGCTGCTGCTGCTAAGTCACTTCAGTCATGTCTGACTCTGTGCGACCCCAGAGATGGCAGCCCACCAGGCTTCCCCGTCCCTGGGACTCTCCAGGGAAGAACGCTGGAGTGGGTTGTCACTTCCTTCTCCAATGCATGAAAGTGAAAAGTGAAAGTGAAGCCGCCCAGTCATGCCCGACCCCTGGCGACCCCATGGACTGCAGACCACCAGGCTCCTCCGTCCATGGGAGGTTGCCATTGACTTCTCTGAGCAACAGTATAATGGAGACAAATAACCAACTCAAACAAGTCTGCCAATAAAGCATCTGCAATAATTAATATGATGTTACTCTGTCTGCTCTCCTGATGGCACTGCAAATGTAAATCACACACTCACCTTCCTGCTCCTACGTCTCCCCTGTCCTCCCCGCCTTCTTGCCAACAAGAGAAGCTGCTCAAAAGAATCATTCTGACACGATGACAATGACAGTGACAAATACCTGCTCGTTACATGGTACAACCAAGATTTCCCTTCTGCTCCTGACCTTGCTGTTTTCTGATCTTTTTTGTGGTAAACGTGCTTAAGCAGAACCTGAGCTCCCAGGACTGCAAGTCTCTCCCCATGTCTGGTTCCACTAAAATTGCAAAATAAGGAGACTCCTCATTCTCTCTGTGACTCTAGATTCATAGAACCTTTCCCCCTCCCACCTGAACCCTTAGAGCATGAGCTATCCAAGAACAAAAATTCGGAGAGGAAGCATGAAATTGCTGTTACTGTCGTCCTTAACGCAACAGGGATAAGCAAGTGCTGAGGAGTCAGAGGTGGACTGTGATGGTTATTCACCTATTTCTCACTCCCCACGCCAATCTTTCTATAATCTGCTTTGTGATGTTGGGACAAGGAAGCTGTAAAGTTCATGTCTTAGACTACTTTGTCAGCTGAATGCTCAGTATATTGCCTGGGGGAGCCATGAAAAAAAAAAAACTGGAAGGTGGGAAGAAAGAAGGTTCTTCTTTCTGTTTTTCAAGTTCTGTTAGCAATTCCTGTGAGTAAAAGGCAGCTGTGGTTCCAAGTTCTAGTTTCTGTGGCACTCCTGGCAGCAGGGAAAGGCCTAGCTGCCCCCTTCAGAGGTCTAAGCATCCAGTCTTCCTCCTTCAAGCATCTAAATTCTTCCTAATCCACCTCTTGCCTTTTGCTTTAGAAGTGATGGCTACTTCCTGTGGGTACCATTAATATCTAAGTTACTTCATCCGATATAACACATATATACTTGGTCTTTATCACCAGTTCCTTACACAGAGCTCCTAAATACCTTGACTTTCCGGGGTGGCAAGAGCCTCTTTCGTTTTTGTAGCTGACTCTTGGCAAGCCTCTAGTTAGCTTCAAGATGGGGACTGGTTGCCACAAAGACCAAGGCATAACCAGAGAGCTGCAACTTTCAGCCCCAACTCCTGACCTCATGGCATTCAGGCCGGAGCAGCCCACCTCCACATGCCCTTAGCCACTCCACTCTACTGAAGTCCGGGTTGATGTTGAATCAGAGAGCGCCTTGGATGTTAGGTTAAGGAATTTTATTCTTTGCAATGAATATATTCTCTATTCTCTGTAAAGGAAGGGTTATGGGTGGCATTAAACATTTTTTAATTGTAAAAAAAGAATTGAGTTTGATCAACGGCCGATGACTTATCATCAGTCAGGCTTGCGTAATGAAGCTTCCAGGCTGGTAAATGCAGCTACCCACTGGAAGAGTGGGACAGCCCAACTCCACAGGGACAGAAACGTCTGTGCTTAGGACTTCCAGACCTCTCACCTTATGTACCTCTTCACCTGGGCTGTTCATTTGTATCCTTTATAAAATCCTTTATAATAAACTGAAACAAGTAAAGTGTTCCCCTGAGTTCTATGAGTCATTGATCAAAGCAGATCGCTAAATGTGAGGAGGGAGCTGTGGGAAGCCCTGATTCATGGGAGCTGGTGAGAGGCAGAGGAGGCCAAGGACTTGCGCCTGGCATCTGGAGTGGGGGACAGTCTCATGGGATGGAGCCCTTAACCTGTGAGGTGTACACTCACTGCACACAGTTAATGTCAGAATCAAAAGGAAGTGCAGGACACCTAGATGGTGTCTGGAGAGTTGGGGAACTGGTGGGTGTGAGGGAGAAACTCCACACATCTGGTGTCAGAGGTGGTGTTGGAAAACAGTCCAGAATTGGTGACAGAAGTGTTGTACGTAAAAAACACAGACCCCAGCATCATTTTGCTTGGGCTTCCAAAACTTGTGTAAATACATCTACATATTAAATTTCCTGTTTTAAAATACTTAGCAAGGTTTCTGCCCTCCTGGTTGAAATCTGACTTATACAGAGGAGCCCCAAAGAATAATTAATTCTTAATTATTATTATTGCCAATACTGTCTAATCTAGCCTCACCAGGTAGTGTAGCTCCCAATAAGGTGACACTGATTCTCCTTACTCTGAAAAATACAAAGACTGAGAAGCAGGATCTTAGGTGTTTCTGGGTGCCCAGCTACAGTATCATTATAGTAGTACTAAAATCTCACAAGCACATGTCAAGATCAATATATTTTATTAGTCTAGCAATTACATGGAGTTAAGTTACTGGCCTTAAAGAAATGTGACATAAAGAATGGAATGAAAATTGGGGGATTTTGATTTCTAGTTCTGACTCTATCACAAAATATATGACTTTACATGAGTCAGTTTACTACTCAGACTGGACCTCTCACATTTCTTCTGGCTGTGATTCTACACATGGTACAATACACCTTTCCTAATGCTGACATCTAGTGGATACACTTAAATTTAGCATTTAAAAATGAATAGTCTTAGTTACGCTATTTTAAGTAAAAGACTTACTAGGATGCCTGGTTATGTGCAACAAGTACAATAAATTAGCAGACCAATATTGCTCCTTAACTGAAAGTGAACCATGATAAAATAATATTACATCAGATTGTCCTGGCATCTTTGAATTTGATTCAGAGATAATGGGTACTCTTCCATACACCCACCCATTAAAAATTAAACCACTATGAAAATTAGCTGCCTGAGTTACAAATTTAGAAGAAAGTAAAGAAATGCTTCCTGCTCAAGTGTCTGCATTCAGGGACAGACACAGGATATGCCAAGGGCTAGTACAAATTTCTAAGGTAAGTGACTTAGGAGTGTTTAAGATAGTGTATGACGGAAACATGGAAAAAAAAAATCCTGAAACTCAAAATTACCTGTTTTATAAGGATTTATTATGAAGGTTTCTCTTTCAAAACTATGACCACTGAACAAAAACAGTATTCCGAATTTACTTTCTTAAAACCTACCACTATTTTGAAATCATGAAAAAACTATATATATCAATACCTGTATGTGGTAAAAATAAATATATTAAAATGCAAGGGAATGATAAACACAATTAGGATACTGGTTATCTCTGGGAAGGCACAGGGCCATAGGATTGGGAAACTTCAAAGGTTTAGGAAATACTCTAGTCCCTCAATGGCTAGTAGAGTCATGGGATTCTTTTTAAGCTTTTAAATTCCTAAATAAACTCTAGCCTCTGGCAAACATTCTATTATATTATATAGTCACTACTCAATAAACAGTTGAATTAATGAATGAATTACAATTCAAGTGAAAACAGCTTGTTCATCAAAGAAGAGCATATCTAAACCAAGGGCATCCGTAAAAGGTGCAGCTTTAGGTCAAATGAAACAAACTGCAACTTTACAAAGTAGGAGGTAAGCTTATGGAATGTGCTACCTACAAAGGAATAATTCAACTATAAGTTGAATTAAATCCACAAAAGCTGAGAAACTCAATTAAGGGTAAGGCTAACAGGCAAAGGTTTATTGCTAGCACATTAAAGCTGGTCTAGACAGCAATGATATTTTCCCACAACACTTTATCACCACTGAACAAATATTCATTGGTATTTCTCATGTTCTTATGCATTACAGTGAGAGCCAAAATTCTTAAAATCTTAATCCTTAAACCTTATATTTATCCTCAGAAAAATCGCCTTTTAACATATCTTGGCAGGGAGGTTAAGGGCTACAGAGACGTTCTCGTCCACTACATATACACATTCTGCCTCATTCTCCAAGAATGAGAGCCCCTGATTTCTCTCCCAGCCACCAACCTACAGCAGAAAGGGCAAGGAACTCGGGCCTCACTCCCAGGTAAGAAGGTCTCAAGGTGGTGAAAAGGAGGAAATACGAACCCACCATCATTCTTTTCCCTCACAGATTTCAGAGCAGGAAGGTGAGGGGGAAAAAACAGGAGACTTCCAAGCTCAAAAAAATCTGCCAGTATTTGATATACACAAACAAGAATTTCTAATTATTACATTATGACTGTAATGGTTAAGAGGCTCTTAAAAACTGTCCTTCAGGAACTTCTCTGGTGGTCCAGTTGTTAAGACTCAATGCTGCCACTGCAGGGGGCACAGGTTCAATTTCTGGTTGGGGAACTAAGATCTTGAATGCCACAAAGCACAGCTAAAAAAAATGTTTTAATTAAAAAAAAATTTTGTCCACTTTCCCTCATAATTTGAATTAAAAAATAAAGTATTCTCTGAAGAAAGAATTCCATTTTCTTGGGGCGGGGGGGGACTGTGGTTTCTTCTGTTTTTTGGCTGCACCATGTAGCACATGGGATCTTAATTCCCCACCAGGGATCAAATTTTTGCCCCCTGCACTTGAAGCACTCTTCCTATCCACTGGACTGCCAGGGACGTCCCTGTGGTTTCTCCATAATGTTAACAGTCACCATGAGGAGTGAAAGATACCAGACAGAAAGGCTTAATATCCAATCATCAACGAATAAGAAAATCTTAGACCAGGAAGGGACCATCCACACTAGCCTTGGACTGATTTTAAGCTTCCAAAGAGAAATAAACTTCTGTTGTTTATGAACCTAGTTGGTGGTCCTTTGTTAAAGCAGCCCAAACTAAGACATGCACTAAAATGGAAGACTCAAGGTTGACCATCTAACCTTAGTAAGAATGTATTCTACAACATCTATTTATGCCAAGCTGTAATCGAGTCTCTGCTTAAATACTTTACTCTGCATGAGTAGTACATCCAAAGAGGAAGTCATTCTGTTTTCAAATGACACCTTTCTAGACTTGAGTCAATTTTTAAAAACTTTTTTAGAAACTTCAGCCAATAATCAAATGACACACAATCTGACATGAACCCCACTCTCAACCACCACACAAAACTTGCATGAAGCTGAATCATGTTAATTCCTCCTCCTTGGTCCCAGTTTTCACTGGCCTCCTAGAACCAAACTAACCAAACAATCCCTGTGCTGCTTGACAGTGCAGCTTTTAAGGACATCTTTACAATATGGTTTCACAGTCAGATTACAATGATAAATAGAATCAAAGGACCACAACCAAAAAAAAAAAAAAGCCCCACAAATGTTCTATTCAAAACAAGCAACTGGAAGACACTTGGTGACATTTTACAAGTCTTGACCTTTTTTTGTGCTTCCATAACACAAGCATCAGAGCACTTACTACTCGCATCCTCCTTATGACAATTATGACATTTCTTGTGCTAAACTTTAAGTATCTCAAACTGGTCCGTTATTTTTTACATGTTTATTTCATGTTCCTTGAACTAGAATATGTGTTCTTTGAAGGCAGGATCTCTCCAAGGTTTAACTCATCTTCTACTCCCTTTTCTATAGACTATGTTGCTATTTCTGTGATTACTGATTAGCAAATAGAAGTTTTTTCAAAGCTATTTCTGTTAGGATATTTCTTAAGGAATGGATGTGTAACTCTACTTCTTTAAGATTAGTTATACAGACACAAAAAACTACACTTACTCAAACATGATGGACAAAGAAAGGTCTAATGGATTTTTCAGTAATAGGAGTTCTTTATCTGAGGTTGAGAGAGAGAATTTGGTGATCTGTGAACCTGAATGGGAAACTTCTTACTAACCTTTATGTGAAATTTAGCAATTCCTTATAGGATTATAGGCAACAAGCCACAGTAGGATTAGAAATATCTACTGAATGTGTCATTGATAAAAATCACAGGTATTTTCATATTACAATTACTGCCAATTCATCATTATTTAAAATTACAGTACTTAATAGAATTGTCACTAAAGCTTATTCTCTAATGTGAGAAACATATATAATGATCAAAAATCTGTCTTTTTAATATTTGTTAACTGTATTTCAATAATAACTGTTTCTTTTTTAATTCTATGCATTTTACTTCATGAAATCATGGATCATTATTAGAATTCATGAAACAACAGCAAAATAAAAGGGAGGTAACCCCTGCCCTATAACAGAGAGTGTAGGTAAGGTGATTACAATTCCAAAGAATGACCATAACTGTCATAATCATATCCATTTTAAAAAAATGACAGGCAAGTTTTGAAATACAAATACCTGCTTACGATTAGAAAAAACACAGAAAGGGACTTTAAGCTGATCATTTTCACTTAGACAACACAAAGTATATCTATAGAAAAATTAACTTTCAAATACCTATTAACTTGTTATAATTAAAACAATCAAGGATTGTAAACGGTAAGGCACTGAGGACCCTTTAACAGTGACTATTTACTGCTGTTGTTGCATTCTTTACTTTTACAATTTTATAAAAGGACCAAAACCCATTATAGGTAGAATTCTTATTTAAGAAAATACGTAAGAATGTCTTTCCTTCTAGCTAGCTTCAAAATATACACATACATTTTATTTCTAACTACTAGAACTATGGCTTAGAGTTTTCCTACTCAACTATACTGGTGATAGCTTAAATGACTTAGAAAGGAATTCAAGGAAAAACACATACCTCTCCTATTGAAAGGAAGCTGTAAAAAAAAAGTTCCAATTAATCTACATTACTTTCCATTCTAAGCCAGAAACTACACAATACAGGGTATTTCCTACAGACATTTTTAGCAGTTCAATACTACGCACAGAACATTTTCCTTAAATTATGTTTAGCAGATACCATTTTTCATTTAAACCATAACTTTTCCCATGTATTTGAATAATCATTTCCCCCAAAGACATATTTACCTTCAGCCAGTGCTGGTGATTCTGTTCCTGTCCCTCTTATCTGTTTAAAGAAAGGAAAAAGGAAGACAGTCTAAAACATTATTATAACTTACAACACAGTTTAATTTTATTAAAACTAACTTTAACCACAAATTTCATCAATGTTATCATGTATCACATGCATAAGCCATGTCTTTCCCCTCTTGGGTGAACTCAACAACTACTTATAGAGGACTTACTAAAGCCTTATCTTAAGCCCTGAGAAACATCAGTAAGTGATATACCCTAGTTGTCACCATCAAGATATTCAAAGACAAACAGGTGTACCAAGTACTCAGTTCTCATCATAGCTCACTGAAGCAGGAGGTAACGAGAAAAAAAATAAATTCTTTATTCAGATGACAAGAGAAAAACTAGCAATTCCTCTTTATTGTAAAATTATCAAAAGAGGCATGTTTCTATATTCTTGTCACAGTTTAGGTTCAGTTTCAATGTATTAGAAAATCAGTTTTACTACAAGTACTAAGATCCTTATATTCCATGACAATAATGTCAGAAGCACATCTGGCAAAACTCACTCAACCACAAAGTCCTCTCGAGGACTGGTTTTACTATTTCAAAGCTTTATTAAATAATGTTAGGTGAAATAAAGTTTGCAGAATGAGTTTAATTTTGTAACTAAGAACAACTGTAGCCATATGACTAGCTGAATTCACATAGAATGAGGGGAAACATTTGACTAATGTAACTAGTAACTTTAATGAGAAATTTCTTTTCCTATTTATCTGGTATAACCCAAGAGTCTGAGATTAACAAATGAAACAAAACTTTCTATGTATAAAAGACCGGTAACACCTTGAGGGAGGAATCGTGCACAGTTTTCCAAGTGATATGTGATCGGACACACTCTTCCCAAGGTGGAAATGTGGAGCTTTCTCTGATAGAGTAAAAAAAAAAAAAAAAAAAAGTATACATATATAGGAACCAAAAGATGAACAGTAGATTGGCAACCTTAGGGTCCACTGAATTAAAAGTTCTGATTCTAGGGGAGAAGGGAAGGCACATCTGTCAGGAGATGCAGGAAGAATTCTGAAGCAATAACCAACAGGAGAATAATGGGGCAGGGTCCTATAAACTGACTCCTAACCATGAGGAGTTATGGCAGCTTCTACACAAGAGGCAGCAGACAGAGAACCGTGGGATAGGACTGAGGTGGCCCCGCCCACTGACAACTGCAAATGGTCAGCTATAGCAACCACAGCCCAGAAAGGATAAAGTAACCATAGGCACTGATCCCTGGGGGAAGAAAGTCTGGGTCACTCCACCAGGAAAATGCCTCAGCCTGTTGAAGGGTGCTGGCTGAAGGTGAGGACAATCTAAAATTAGTAGCTGACTGAACTAATGAACATTATTCCACTAACCCTTCTGTCATAAGTCTAATGTAAAAACTGTGGTCAGCCACCATCTTGAAAGCTTTGTAATAGGTGGAACTAAATTGCAAGCACTTAATGGTGGGTTGTACAGGACACCCTCATGCCCTGCCTCTCCTCTTTACTCCAGCTGAGGCGCCTCCCCTTAGCTGCTTCCTGCACTGGTGGGGCTCACTTCCTGCTCAGAGGCTTTGCAATAAGAGACGCCTACAGGAACTCTTAGGCCATCCTGAGTCATAATGAACCTGGAAGTATGAAGGTGTTAATACCAAGAGCCTGGGCAACCACTGGCCATTGGGGAGATGAAGTCTGGTAGACAAACACCCTCTTCCTCCCACCAATAGGCGTACTCTTCATATCTTCTCAGGGGACTTCAAGATAAAGCCCAAATGCTCATAAAAGTGACCAGGTCAATAATACTCCCTTAGATTGACTTTCCTTTTCTGTTTCACTTGCCCCAGTTCTCAACTTCTGTTTCTTGTTAACACTTTTCCCAAGAAATCACCTGTCTGAAGAGGCCCTGTCTTGGGCTCTGCTTTAGGAGGTGGAAATAGGTCTAGACACTTGTCCTTCAGGACACCACACCTCCTTTCCTTTCTGTCCCACCTCACTGGATGCTCCCTTTTCATCTCCTGTGCTGAACTCCTCTGAAATCCCTGAACGCTGACATGTCCCAGGACCCAGATGCAAGTCCTCCGCTCTCCTTGTGACCTCATCCTATCTCATAACTTTCTGAATCTAAATTTAGCAAAATCTAAAACTTGCTCAAATTTATTTATCCAGTCCAGACACTTTTCTCCATCTCTGCACTTTCACAGCATTGCCTACTCAGTATCTCCACTAGGATGTTTTAACAGATAGCTCAAACTTAACATGTTCAAAACGGAACTCCTCCTCTCACTCCCCATGCCTGACCTACCTGTAGTCTCCCCCATCATTTGATGACACTTCTATCCTTACAGTTGCTCAGTTAAAAACCTTGGATTTCTCTGCAGTTATTCTTTCTCATATATCCCTTTTCAACTAAAACTCTCACTACCTAAAATCTTCATGCTTTCTCTTCTACCTCCTATTTACTCACTGTTGAAGGCTGAGCTGCATTAACAGTATTAGATCTACTATTACTTCTGTATTCAAGAGCCTCCAGAACAGGTGGTGCAAAGTGAGATGCTCAGATCATGTTGGAAGTGCTAGCTGGGGCTTCGTCTATAGAGTGCCACAGTTACTAACATGTCAGGCTAAAAATGCAAGTGATCCACTACTAGGTACTCATATAAAACCATTTTGAGATGTTATGAAGTAATTGAGTAAGTTTTGGAAACATTCAGTAGGCCAAAATAAAGAGTCTGAGGGCTGTATTTGGTTGATGAACCATCAGTTTGCAACTTCTGCTTCAGAACTTTGTATTGTTTCTAATTGCTGCTATACTACTAATCCTTAATCTGTTGTTATATTTTCCTCGATCAGATAGGAGATGAATGGGAGCTACTTATGTTCAAAGCCTAACCACTCTGGTTTTCCTCACAAGCTCCTTGTGGATCAATGCTACTACAAATGGAATGAATAAACACATTTTTGCTTTTCCTGCCAAAGGAAAACTCCTTCCCTAAGACCCACTGCAGCCACCCAGAAATAAAACAAGCGGCTTGGCTGGCCACGTGCATAAACCACAGAAGAAACACCAGTGCCACTTACGTAACACCATGGGGGAAAGCTCTATTGATTCTGTTTAATTCTTAATAAATCAAGAATTAATAAAACACCTGTAACTGTTTTCACCCTTTGAAAGCAAACGTCAAGTCATAAGTAGTGAATATTAGATAATATGTAAATTAGACAATCCAGCATCTTATATCTATAAACCTAGAGGTTCTTTAAGTAAGTGTTAAAATTTCTTTGCCTCCAACAAAACATAAAATAGAAGAGTTATGACTTCAGAGCATTGTCAGCCACATTTACAGCTTTGCAGTATTTCAAATGATGGTACATATATCTAACTGCATTAATAAATGGTGTTGAAATAATCCCATGGAAAAGTCCAACCTTTTCCACTTAGGTTGCAGTTCTCCTCCACTTGGGTATATGGTAAAACCTAACTGAATTCAATTTTTTTAAGTTCCCCTTAACATACACAGAGCAATTTAAAAAGCTCTCTTAGAAAAGAGCACTTGAAATAAAGGGCCTACTCATTATACTCACAGATCAGACAATATTACAAAAAAGTGCTGCTGCTGCTGCTGCTAAGTTGCTTCAGTCGTGTCCGACTCTGTGTGACCCCATAGACGGCAGCCCACTAGGCTCCTCTGTCCCTGGGATTCTCCAGGCAAGAATACTGGAGTGGGTTGCCATTTCCTTCTCCAATGCATGAAAGTGAAAAGTGAAAGTGAAGTCGCTCAGTTGGGACTCAGAGAGTACTGGAGTAGGGTGCCATTGCCTTCTCCGACAAAAAAGTGCATTATTACATAATTCCACCAAATATTTGGTAAGTTTTAAATCTGAGAACTGGACAAGGTATTCTGTGTCTATTTGAGAAAAAGGAAACATGCAAGTCTATAAAAATTTTTTGAGAGACAGAAGAACAGATGAGATGGATCCATCCTACTTATCAGAAATCAAAATGTTTTGGCCCTGAGATAGATATGCAGTGAGGAGAAGAGACCAGAAATTAGAATAGGTCCAACTGTATATACATGTTGAAAAAAGATAAAACCCAACACCAAATATTTATCACAAAGTCTGTTTATGTATATACCACTAAAAGAGATACCCTAGGAGATACTATGATGAAAAAGACTGTGCACTCTAAAAATGTCTAGTCTTAGCATAGCAATTAAAATATTTAAGGTGAAAACGAGTACCATGAGAAACAGCTGCACAGAGTGGTGCGGCAATCACGGAATTCCAGCTCGGAGTACAGCCTGGAAATCAGGTAGTAAGAAAGATTTTATGAAGCTATGGAGCTCTGGTAGCTGAAGCAGATTTTTGGAAAATGAATACAATCTGGACAAGAAGGAAAAGGTAGAAGGTACAAAGGGAACATTCCATGTGAGGAATGTATAATCATCACAGGGCAATGAAGAAAGAAAACTTTAATAAATCGTGATGAAGTAATTCCACACTAAACTAAGATACAACCTTCTCAGCCCACGTAGACTAGACAGAGAAGAGTTTAACCTCTTAAAGGACAAGGCACTGCTGCATACACTAGTGTGGCTGTGGAGCCTGAGCGCTGGCGTCCGACGTGCCACCAGTGCTGCCGTGCGTTCATACACCAGGCTGCCGCTGCTCCTCAGTGTGGCGAGAAGACCCTGATCCCTAAATCCACCCACAATCCAAGAGTGACGTTTCTGTGCTGTGCCTGACATACAGATGTGGCCCCTCTCTGCAGAGGACAATCTGAAGAATTATCCTGGCTATACCCAACACAAATCTTTGTTGATATAAGTTAAAATTTTTTATGATATGTAGAGGTCTTGATACCTAATGCCAAATTGTTTTCCAAAGACAGGTCTCAATCTATAATGCCATCAGAACCATGCATCCTGGACATGAACTTCATTGTTTAAAAAGTAGAAGGTGTGCACTGCGGTGTTTCTGCACATACACATACAACATGGTGCCTTCTTTCACAGTCTTTTTACTGACCCACTAAAGCATGTTGACTCTTTTTACTCTGTATTTGTAAAACTAGTCCTTTCTCATTTTTCTATCAAAGTCTTACTTAAGAGGATCACTGTCACTTTTGAACTCCTAGATCAGACACTGTATATAAATGCATATGATAAAGTTAGACACTATCTTCAAAATCGATCTACTAGGCTGCCATTTCATAAGCGCTTACTGTGTTTGAGACGTACTGTGCATGATTTATTTCACTGAAGACTAACAATCTAATCAGATTAAAATTATTAGCCTCTTTTCCTTGATGAGGCTTTAAAGGGTGAAGTAGCTTGCCCAGAGTCACATGAGAGGGAGAAGGGAAGGGAGGCAGGGAATGAGTGGGAAAATTATTTTTCAGGAAACTGTACAAGTAGTAACAGTTATAATATTCCTCTGTGTAACTGTGCCTTTCTGTAAAGTAAATATTGGGTTGGCCAAAAAGTTCATTCAAGTTTTCCTGTAACATCGTATGGAAAAACCTGAACAAACTTTCTGGGCAACCCAATGTTACTTTCCCATTAACATCCTCTGTAAAATTACAAAGATTCCTTAAAGAATAAACCACAGCAGCATAACTGGAAAGCCTGAGGCAGTAGCTTCATAAAGATGATCACTAGGCTTTGGGAATGTTGTCCAGAACCTTCTTACTGATCTCCTGGCTGCTGTCATCACCACGTCCTGATTACTGGACTTCCTACAATGGGATTTCTCTAAGACCTAAACTCAGGTATGTTTTGGAAAACACAGCAATAAACATACTGTAAGATGCATTTATGGACAACAGGTACTGTGATCATGCCAACCTAAAGATTCTACAGGCTTAAGTACGTTCTGTAAAACAAATACATAACCTATTTTGCAATTGCAAAAACTCAAATTCTTTAAAATAAATGTTTGTTTCAAAGAAAAGATATGAATTTTTAGTGTGGTTCATTTAATCTACTTCATATATCCAAAATCCATTATAAAATTTACACATATGATTAAATTTTAAAGGAATTATAAATAAGAGTGATAATACAGGCAAAATAAAAAATTACAATTCTATATATAAAGAAAATACCATTTTCCCAATGGCCAATTTTGGAAAAGATCAAATAAATATCTACTCATTTAACTACACATCCTCCTAAGACTATACAGGCTCCAAAATAATCAGTCATTGTGTTAGCACTGAAATGACCATCCCTTCCAGCTTCTTCCAGCTCCACCCCTCTCACTACCACCCCTCTTTCCACTCCTAGCCCTACTCTGAACTAAAAAGTTAAAAAAAAAAATTGGCTCATCTCAGAAAAGCAAAGTTGGGTCAGAAAACCTAGAACTGCTTTTCACCACATTAACAGATGTAAGCAAAAAGGACTGACGTATGATCAGGTCAAAGATGCAGAAAGAGCTTTTCATGAAGCAGTATTTGTGATTTAAGGGAAAAAAAAACCTTAGCAAAATAAGAACAGAAAGAATAAAAGATATCTACCCTTACCAAAGCCTATAATAAATAGTCCTTAATGAAGAACTGTTAAAACACTCCTTTTAGAATCAAAATGAGACAAACATGTCCACGATCTACTTCTACTCAACACTGTATGCCAACTTTATAAGTTAAGAGAAAGAGATTAAAAGTTAAAAAAATTTTAAGGAAAAAACAATCCATGAGTTTGGCAAGGTAACAATATTTTTATCAACATGAAAATCTCAACTGCATTTTTATTTTTCAGTAAAAAGAAAAAAAGAGAATTTTCCCCACAGACACAATTCACAATAGCAAAAAGCAATCAGTAACTAGGAATAAACCTAACAAAAGCTTTGTAATTTCTGCATGGAAAACAATCATAAAACTTTAAGAAAGCCATAAATATATGTAAAGATATCACGTTCATAAATAAGACAATACTGTAAGAAATGTCAATTCTCTCTAAAATCCACATTAATATTCAATGCATTTCCAACCCAAATCCCCAAAGTATTCTTTTATAAAACTTAATACGTTCATGCTGAACTTTACATAACAAAGCAAAAATCAAAAAAAAGTCAAAATGCTCAAGGACTCAAAACAAGACAACCTGCTCAGACATCAAGATATAAAGTGAAACAACAGTAATTAAGACAGAATGAAATTAAACAAAGACAAACTGGCAAATGAAAGTATAGTCAAAAAGCAGAATGCACAGTCCAGGAATACATACAGACCTTTATGAAGAGGAAGCAATCCTGAGGGACTGTACTGCAGATCACTGGGGAGAGACTGCTGCATAAATGGAGCTAGGGTAATTGATTGTTCATGAAGAAAGTAAAATCCCTATCCTATACCACACATAAATCAATTCTCATGGGATTAAAGACTTTAATTTGAAAGGCAAAAACTCAAACTTCAGAAGAAAACACAAAAGTGGTTCTTTATAATCCCAAGGTAGGGAAGGAGAGCTCAATTTAGATAAAATATTAAAAGTATTAACCACAAATGAAAAGACTGATAAATTTTATTATATTAGCATCAAAAATTTCTGCTTATTGACACTTTAAAAGAAATTGAATATACAAACCACTAAGCTACAGAAAGCTATTGATGACATATATAACAGAGAAAGGATCAGTATCTAACATGTAAAGAACTGCTAAACTCGTAAGAGCAAGACAAAGAAATCAATGAAACAACGGACCACAGTCATAAAGAGGCGTTTCAATAAAAAGAAATACAAAAGTTGAATCCTCAGTCTTGACATTTATAAGCTAAAACCACATAAAATACCATTTTACACCCATTTGATTAGTAAAAAGAGCTTTAACAAGTGTTGACAATAACAAGTGTTGACAAAAATGTTTATCAACAGGTACTCTCAGATACCCAGAATGTGGGATTCTCAATTGATAATCACTTTAGGTGATAATTAAGTGACTGTCAATTACTTTAAGAAACATTTGGCATTACCTTGTTAAAGTGAACAATCCTACTCTCAGGTATATACCTAAAGAAACTCTTGTATACCGATGCCAGGAGAAATGTACAAGCATGCTCAGAGAAGCACTATTTGTTTCAAAGGAAAAAAAATAACAAAACATTGGAAACAACCTACATGTTCAATGATAGGAAAATGAATATACTGTGGCTTTTTCACACAATGAAAATTTACAGAGCAGTACAAAAGAGCTACAGTTATCCAGAAGGACATGGATGAATTTCAGCAACGATGAACTCAACATGTCTTATAATGATTTTTACACAGCTCAAAAACGGCACAATTAAAATACATATTATTTAGAGATACCGACAATTGTGATTTTTTTTTAAGCTAGAAAAGTGATAAACACATAATTCAGGAAAAGTATTTTCCTTTAGGGGGCAGCAGGGAGACTGTACAGGGAAGGAACAAAGCTGCTTCCTCTATCTTAATCAGTGGTGACTTCATGAACTTTCACTTTATATATTAACAATTTATAACTTATTTATCTTTCACATATGAAGTGTTGAAGCACAACGTAAGATGGTTCAGGTAAAACGATGAATTCTTAATCTGCATGTCACGCTTACAGTGACAGGAAACAAGCATGTTTTCTCCTATCAGTGTTAAAACAACAAATCTACACGCAAAGCGCAAAGGTGAATGGTACAACTTACTACTCTTTCAGGAACCTGTTCCACTTTCAAAATAACATTAGTTTTTGAGATAAGTCTTGCCTCCTCCTAAGGTGTTTACAGTAAAAATCCCTCTTTTCTCCATCAAGAATAATCAGAATTAATCAGAATCAGAAGTTGTTAAATTCAGAAAAATTCTTCAGATAGATATAATATATATGCACATTCATCAGCTAATCCTGTTATGAAGACCAAGACACGTTCTTTGAATACAGGTAATTTCTAGAGTACTGAACAAGATTTCCAGCATAGCCTACTGAGATTTTTCAAGCTCTCTGTGGTGAAGGACAGCTGTTTCATTTTTAAATTTTCCACCCATCATGGTTGAAAGGGAAAAAACCCAGAACACTAACATGCTAGAGTAAAAAAAAGAATACTAAAAAAAAGAAAAAATAATAAAGTTTTTAAAAGATTTACAAAATACAAATCCCAATTTTCTGCAGATTGGTAACAGTTTATGAACTAGTGTTGGTTTACAAAGTATAACATATAAAGCATGAACTTTGTAGCCAGACTGTCAGCCTTAGGTCCAGACAAGTTATCTCTCTCTGACTTTTGTTCATCTGTAGAGGGGATAACAAACAGTAATACCTACTTCAATGGGTTATTGTGAGGAGTAAATGAATATATGCTTAGCACTTAAAACAGTCCCTGACATACAAGTAACCTATAAGTAAGTGTAAGCTGATGCTGTTGCTGTTATTGTATAAACCATACCCACAAATACATGTTTTCTAAAACATCTGGTTCAAAATGTAACGAGAAATGAAGACAATGAAAACAGAACATTTTATACTTTTAGTTTCATAATTCTGTATCCATCTTTTACATCATTATTAGTGCCCGATCACAACACTTCTCTCACAGCCGATCAGTGGTTGGTCACTGTGAAGGTCTGCTATCCAGGTCACACATAGACTGCAAAGCAGAGCTGTGTTTCCTCCTTGTCTCCCAGGGACAAACCCATGTGACACTTTACAAACATGGACAGCCAAACAAGAGAACTTGCCAACAAAGATAAAATTACAGTAAAGTAACAGAAGTGATAATGTCGGAAGTCAAATTCTAATAGAACATAAATGGGGTTATAGAAAAAAATGGCTGACTGCAAGAATGCTGACACTTGTCGCCATTAAGGAGACTAAATATGTAGTCAGAGGAACTCTGTGGAGACAAACTTATCAACGAGAGTGAGGAAAGTGGTCATGAAGAAAAGGACGAAGATGTCCCACAGGAAGTGATGCCAGCAAAAAAATTCTCATTGAAAGAACTCACGGGTGTGGAAGCTGACCCAGACCTACAAGTATGACAATTTGGCCAAGGCATAAAAACAATACTCCATATTGTAAGCTATACCACAAGGGGGAGGGAAGGCATGTGATTTCACACTTTCAGTTACAGCAAATATTATAGATCTAACCCATGTAAAAACACATAAATATCAAAAGGGCTAACCTACATTAGCAAAAGAAAATGGTCTTTTGGAAGCAAAGAACACAACGTCCATCCACTCATGTCCCTTTCTACAACTGGCTGTTCACCGAGTACCTCTGAAAACCACACTTCACACTAACAGAATCAGAGACAAGTCCACCACTGGAAAATCCAAAGTCCCAAGGCTATGTCCACTTCTTAATTTTCTCTAGCCATTTTTCCTACTGCTGGAAATATACAACATAAGCAATGTTTAGAAGCAATATCCCCAAAGTGCCAAATATTGAGATAATGCTCTACAAACTTACGTACTTAGGTGCAGTGTGTTCTCAAACTTCTGGGTCTGAACTGCAATACCACAAATTTCAAAATACACTGAGTTATACTGAGTCAGCTATGCAATTTTTTTAAAAAAAGCTTTATTCCATACACTGCTGCTGCTGCTAAGTCGCTTCAGTTGTGTCCGACTCTGTGCGATCCCAGAGACAGCAGCCCACCAGGCTCCCCTGTCCCTGGGATTCTCCAGGCAAGAACACTGGAGTGGGTTGCCATTTCCTTCTCCATACACTAGAATGAAAGAAAAAAAAAAAAAAAAATCTATGTAAAATAAAACTAGGAACCACTAATAAAATCAAATGTACACAACTCACTCTTAAAATTGCTTAATCCTTATGTAACATTAAAAATTAAGTGAAGTAACTGGCAAATTCTGGCTGTTGTAAAAGGCAATTTGTGTTGCTTACAAACATAAGCCAGTGCGCTGCAGTGCCATTCAGTGTGGGCTGCCGCAGCACGCTGTGAACCAAGCCAGCACTAAAGACCTGATCACGCTAGGCCTGTGAGCTCCAGAGAGGTCTGTGCCTGAGATGTCACACCGTGCTCTCCTAATTCCAGAGAGCTCTATGACCAAAACAAACATTTAATCATCTTCCTGACAAAAATACAGATCCACATGTAAGGTAATTTGACAGAAAGAAAACCTCAGCTTTTAAACTTGATGCAAGAATCTTAAATCTCCGAAAGTTTCAATTTCTTCATCTATAGAAAGGACTATAGTATGTATTCATAAAATTGAGCGACCCAGAAATAAAGTTCGAGGGGCAACTTATTCCACCGTCTGGCTCTTTTCCCAGTGCTTAACCTGTCACGTTAGGCCAAGAGCACTCCCTCCGCAGAGATGCTGTCACTGCCGTTCTTGTAGTTTCCAAGGCCCAAAGAGTTTAAGCAGCACCAGAGGTTAGAGAGTTTCTGTTTGTCAGTTCAACACGTGTCCCCAGCCAGGCTTGAGATACAAAGAAATAAACCAATCTTTATCCCCAAAGAGGCTAATAACTTCCTGTGGAAATGATACTTGCATATGTAAAAAGTAACAAGTCCTAAACAATTCTGTCCATACTAGATCACTGTTACAGGTCACAATTATAATAGAAATTTAAGAGAAAATTCCACAATACTCGTTTTTCATGGGCCCCGTAACACATCATATCACTAGTCATAATGTCTGGCTCTTTTCCAGGACTGCAAGCCTGTTCACTGTTATTGCATCTCCTGCACTAAGTGTAATGCCTGACACTCTGTAGTCTCCAATGTGTATATGCTGGCTGAGTGAGTGTTTGAATTAAGCAAACATGATAAATGATTTAAGGGTACCAGAGTAAATGTGGCTTATTTAGAGTTATGGCCTCATAAGATTGGCAGTTCTGCCAAAAAGATTTCTTTAGAAAAATGAGAGATAAGGAGAGGTCATTTAAAAAAAAAAAAAAAAGGAATGGGCTAACCAGTAACATTTAGAAAAATGTGTTATTTCCTCTATTTAAATTAATAAAGAAGACTTTAAATAAAATACTCTCAAGTGGGCACCATGGTTTTATAGATAATGGTTCTTCCAAGCTACCAAAATAATTCAATTGCAGCAAGCAAATAACCACTGAGAAGATATACTGTATACCTGATACGTAATATCACTTCACAACTAACTGTTTAAGCAATCATCAAACGGTACATTTTTTCAAAATCATTTAAAAATGCTTTGTCACACAATCTTCTTTAAAAAATAATGCTAACCTGTTTAGTAACGGCAATTTGACAAAGACTAGAAAAGGACTTCCAACACCAGATGTCACCTGCAAGGCAGAGTATAAAATACTGAGTAATGTAAGACCTGTCCTCAAGAAGCTCAGTCTGAGAAGACAGGTAAATAAATTACGACCATACAGTGCAGTCAAGCACAATGCTAGAGTTCTGTGGATAAAATACTGTAGGAAAACACATGAAGAAGTAATTGAATTATGCCTAGAGGACAGTGTTAGAGAAAGCTAGAAAAGTGATGACCTCTGATTTTGCCTTTTATGTTTAAAAACACCACCACCACTAACTTCCAAAGATATTTTTTAGATAGTTTAAATTAAGTAAAACATTTTTACAGCATTTCTTTGAGCATACCCATTAACCTAGAAAAGGAGAATATTCTTTCCTCCTAAAAGAGTCATTTTTTAAAAATTTATTTATTTAATTGGAGACTAATTACTTTACAATATTGTAGTGGTTTTCACCATACATCAGCATGAATCCACCATGGGTGTACATGTGTCCCCCATCCTGAACCCCCCCCTCCCACCTCCCTCCCCATCCAATCCCTCAGGGTCATCCCAGTGCACCAGCCCTGAGCACCCTGTCTCATGCATCGAACCTGGACTGGCGATCTATTTCACATATGATAATATACATGTTTCAATGCTATTCTCTCAAATCATCCCACCCTCGCCTTCTCCCACAGAGTCCAAAAGACTGTTCTATACATCTGTGTCTAAAAGAGGCATTTTAACTGCTATCCACCTGATTCCTAACAAGGGACAAAGAAAAGATTAATGCAAAAGTCCTTAAGAAAAACCTTTGTTAAACTGAGACTGAGGCAACATCAAGAATCCCACAGAACAACAGATAAGATTTTTCAGTCACACTAAATAACAAAAACTACGCCAATTTTTTTCAACAATTATTATCCCATTTGCTATGCATGTTTAAACTTTGTCTTTTATTTCCACTTATTGGAGAGTTCAGTTAATTTCAGATATTGACTATTCAAGTCTGAACTTACAACCAGGGGGAAACATATCAAAAAAGGACACATACCTTTTATTGTAATTATTTCACAATATATGGAAATCAAATCATTGTGGCGTATGCTTTAAACTTACACAGTGATATATGATAATTATTCCTCAATAAAACTGGAATAAACAAAGAATAAGGGGAAAAAAATGTACTATTCTAAAAATTAGTCTTTAATGACCAAAGTGTGTGTGTTAAAGCTTTACGTTTAAAACACTGTCCAAACATGCTACACATCCTAAGATAAAATTGATTTTTTTCTGTGTCTATCGTCTCTCTAAAAAAAAACAAAAAACCTTACATATCTTAACAGCTTTTCTCTTAGGAATGAAAGTAGCCATATGTTATCTAATGGATGTAACAGATACAAAACATCAATACACACAAATACAAAAGCATCACATCATGCAGTTTAATTTCTCAAAACAGCTGGTAATTCCTTAATGGAATTTTGTTTTTCCTAACTTCAAGAGGCTTTGCAGAGATATATAAGTGGAAAATAATCAATATTTCCACATTTTGGCATACACAGTATATTACCTCGTGTTGCCTATTATGCAGTAAAGAGGAATTGTCATAGCCTGAAATTACTGTCAACATATACACATACCATTTTGTGGTACATGCTCACAGCAGTGTATCTGAGTGTTGTTCTCAACCATTAGTATAAACACAAGGAGACAAATCAATAAAATAAATCTTCTCCAACCTATGCAGAGAAATAAAAAGCTAGTACTGTGTTATATATTTTCTAGACTTAAACCACTTAGTTTAAATGATTTAACAGGTTAATATCCACAAACCAAGTGAATGTATCATTGCAACACAATAATTAATTGCCATAATTAATACTTTCATATCATCAGTAATTTTTACGTACGTATTTTAGACTGAAAAAACAAACAGAAAAAGCTGGTAGGCACCACTTCAAATGAGGGATCAAACTCAGTTATCATCAAGAAACGTGACAATCATTGTATACCTTCTGATGTGATACATGGGGACATCCTCAATACTACCCTCTGTAAAATACTTGTCAAATATGGCTGAACCTCAATCTATCTATAAGAAGACATAAAACAGAAAAATCCAAATTACAGAACAACTTCTAAGACCACCTGCCTGGGTGGGAAGGAGCAGGTGCGTGCTGCCCAGCTACCCAGTCATGTCCGACTCTTTGGGACCCCACGGACTGTAGCCCACCAGGCTCCTCTATCCATGGGATTTCCTAGGCAAGAATACTGGAGTGGGTTGCCATTTCCTCCTCCAGGGGATCTTCCCAAATCAGGGATCAAACCTGTGTCTCCTGCATTGGCAGGTGGATTCGTTACCACTGAAGTCACCAAAAAAAGCAAGAGTTCCATTCATGTTAAATGTGCCAGGTCAAGGGTCTCCAAATGAAAACTCAGAAGTCACGTGAGCACAAATGTGTAGGTCATGTAAGGCCAGCCCACAAACACTGCACCTCCACCCCCATGGCTTCCGACTGATCCAGAGAGGGACACTTGAGGAATCACTCGTACTGGCGGCAGCAAGAGCCCAGTGCCAGTGTCCCAACCATACAATCACCTGGGCCGGTCTTTCCTGGGGCTCGCCCTCCTTGCACTGCTGCTCAGTTTTTTGAGGCTGCATTCCTAGTCTCTCTGCCAGTTTTGTGAGTTACTTGCCAGCCTCCCAATAAATTCCTTTTCCATCCAAATTACCCTGTCAGTTTCTGCAAGCTGCAACCAAAGATGCTTGAATGAATTATGAAGAATATTCTGGACTCAAATACAAAGCTAACTATAACTTCCTTCCTAATTTAAAGCCATTCCTATAAATAAACAAATCTTAACTATGTTACAAATGGAACTCTGAGATGCAGACTATAAAGATATTATGAAATTAAAAGTGACATAAATCAGCTTTTTGAGACATTTAAGAGGTGCCTGTATTACTAAAAATAACCCTTTAAGTTTCAAAGTACAAAATTTGAACACTAAAGTATACCATCATCCAGAAAGAAGAGATGACAAAACGCCAAGAACATTTTAAACTGTGTCAATCAAATAAAAAACTAAAATAGCTTTCCAGAAAAAGAAAACACTGATGCATGTTTTGAGAAAATAGGAACACTAGAATGATACTGGTTTTTACAAAGTGTTTTCGCTGGGGTGAGAAGCCTTCTCTTTGCTTTACGAAATCCAAACCGTGGGCTTCCCTGGTGGTTCAGTAGTAAAGAATCTGCCTGCCAATACAGGAGACATGGGTTCAACACTTGACCTGGGAAGACCCCACATGCCGAGGAGCAACCAAGTCGTTGCACCCCCCAAAAAAAAGCCCCAAGAACAGTAATGAAAACAATTCTCCAGCTGGGTCTACCTTTTCTCTAGATCCCTACTTCATACGTTTCCTCACTAAAAACTAACACACAAGTAAAACTACTTTTCACTGTTTCTGAAAACCTTTCACAATTCAACTCAAAATTGAATTTTTAGCTATATTAAAAGCTCACACTTCTTACATCCTTGATAGTAGTATCCAGTAGTCATTTAAATCCTCTAATCCATTTGGTATGCTAAAGAAGTACATTTAGAGGAAGTAAAACATATGTGAAGGGGAGTAAGAACATTTAAAGCTATAGGAAACATCTGCTTCAGAGAGGAAAGAGCGCTAGTAATATCTGTGAGTACCTATGTGTACCATGAATTTTGCTATAGACCATAATCTCTTTGGAAAACACTAGAAAACAGATGATGTCACCTCTTTTATGAAAAGTAAATGATGAAAATTAACCTCAAAAACTGGTTTACTTCCCCCTTGTCAGTGCTAACAAGGCACTGGTTTGACTCAAGCAGAGATATCCCTGGCCGTAAAGGTAGTGTTTTACCCACAACAAATGTCTCAATGGGCACCTTCTTCTTATAAAAGTTTGTTTTCACTGATATTTTTCTTATTAGAAAAACAACAGTAACCATTACCCCGAATAAGTAGAACCTCTGGGATATAACCATAAAGCAACTTTCTGTTCACTATCTTTGGTGATAGTGCCCCTGAACTTTTATTATGATTTTGGTCATTTTCAAGTCACAACAACTGAGCTTAGAAACTAACAGACCCTCTTCAGCACTGTGTAATTGTCAAAATTTTCATTCACGGGTACAGTTTCTCCCCTATGCCCAGCTCTGCCTAAGGCAGGCTGCTGTTTAGTCGCTAAGTCGTTTCTGACTCTTTGAGACCCCATGGATTATATAGCCCGCCAGGTCCTCTGTCCATGGATTTCCCAGGCAAGAATACTGGAGTGGGCTGCCATTTCCTTCTCCAAAAGCAGGCTAGCAGGCATTATTAGAAGACCCCACTTTACCCCTCTTCCTTCCACCTTAGTAACCCTGGGTGAGGCAATTAAGGGTCCCTCTAGGACACAAGCACTCTCTTAGCTCACAAGTGCATAGAGCCAACCTGTGAGGAACTGCTTCCAGGGTCCCGGCACGCTCTCAGCCACTCCAGCCCTTTGAGATCTCTCACTGCATTCCCTTGATGAAGAACATGCATCTGCTCTGGGCATCCAGTCGTCTACTCCCTGCTCCATTCCACACCACTTTGCTCCAATGGGCTTTCTCTCACTAGTGGCCCTCATAGGATCCACAGGAATCACGTAACCCTTGCCCCAAAGAACAAGAACCCACACAGGTCCTTTTCATGTGCTGCCAGAGCAAACAGCCTCTCCTTCACCCAGGCATGAGAGACAGACATCAACCCACTGTGTCCCCTGAACCGAATCAATCGCTGAGTAAGCTCTCCAAGTCACTACCCGTACTTGGGGTGGGGGGAACACGGAGATGGGACGGGGAGTCAGAAGAAACTCATTAACTTCTCGGTTCAAAAAGTCTTCCAATCTCTAACTTCCTGAATCTTTATATACCAACAGATGGGATAGGTGTTAAAAGTCACAAGATCCATTTTCTGGCTCTTTGCCTTGCAGGACCTGCACTGTGTTCTTACAACTCATTTCAGAAATGTGCATCTACTGACTTAGAGATAAACTCAGAACAAAACAGCTTCATTTTAACATCTTATTACATAATATATTTAATATTTTTTTCTAAAATTTCCACCAAAAGCAGGAAGAAAAATCTATAATCCCACCAGTTAGTCACTGCTAACTGGTTTTCATTCTGTAGAGTCTATTTTTCATCTGAAAATTTCTTATTTCAACTTCTAACTTTTAAAAATCATGAAAAAAAAAGCACTCATTTTTATAATTTCATTGAGCGATCCAGTTTCCCACATAACCTAAGCATGACATTCTCAGATGAGATTGGGCACATTCAGGGTGATATGGCCATAGACTAAGCATGACATTTTCAAACACCAAATTTCCATTGAACCAACCAATGTGCGGGGTGGTTTTTTGAAACTTGTCTATCTATGTCACGCTCCAAAGTCAAAACCTCTTTAATGGTTCCCTATTGCCAAAATTAAATTTCAATCTTTTTAAATGAAGCATAATCTGTATGGTCTCCTACATCTGTAACACCTCTAAATGTGACTTTAAACCATGTATTCATCACAGAAAAATCATACTGCAAGAAAAGCGTGAATGTCAGAGGAGTTTCTGATCATGGAAGTGGATCTACACTCAGATGAATTTGGTCAGCTCCACGATGGCTACTGAAAGTAGCGAAGGACCCAGTTTCATCAAGTCTACGAGGCTGAAATCACCAAGGACAAAAGCGCAAACACGCTACTCCTTTATAACTCAGTAAAAACCAAGACTGCAGCAGGGATCAGCCCCCACGTGACTGTAAATACAACTATCAATGCACATACATATGTAATTTATTGGCTCCACACTCACTGTTACAACTGCCAAAAAGTTTACCTAATACTTAACAGGAGATTTCTGCAAACTAAATTCATTTAAAACTGGATCTGGGAATTAATTTTTCAAAGTTTCACACATAATTTGCCATCCATTCACAGAGCACACATGTAAAATTTTGTTTGAAGGCCATCTTTCAGCAGATGAGTGAGAAATACATTCCATTTAACATGAGACCAAGAAAACAACATTCATAGTTCTCAGCCCAAAGCATCTTCACTCTTCTCAGACGTTTATGTCAGTAAAAACTCACAGAATTTAAAAAGTGCCTGAAGAAAGAAAAACAGTCATTTCTCTCCTGAAGTTGACAATAGAGGCATTCACTCAAAAAGTGCACCAGAACAAGGAGTGTGGGCAAATGCTGACACGCCTCTGTGTGTGACTGCAGAGGTGCCTGTGTGCTCAGGCAACATGCATATATGCACAGAGGTGTCTGCAAACACGTTCACCAAAACAGTGATCATTTAGATGGTGATTTCTACTGTCTTCTTTTACTTTTCTATATAGTTTCAATATTTAAGAGTGTATTATTTTTTTAACAAGAAAAGAAGAATGCTATATTATTATGGTATGAAAAGCTATAGTAATCAAAATATGTGGTACTAGCAGAAGAGGAAACATGCAGACCAATGAAACAGAAATGAGAGTCCAGAAATAAAGCCATATATCTATGGTCAATTAATTACCCAACAAAAACGCCAAGGCAATTCAACAGGGAGAAAGGACAGTCTCATCAACAACTAGTACTGAGACAACTGGATAATGACATACAAAAAGATGAATTTAGACATCTTCCTCACACTATACACAAAAGTTAATTTAAAATGGATCAAAGACCTAAATGTAAGAGCTGAAACTATAAAAAAACTTTAGAAGAAAACAGAGGAGTACATCTCATGACCCTGGATTGGGCAAAGATTTCTTGGGCGCAGCACCAAAATCACAAATCTAAAAAGAAAAGAAAAACTGACTCTGTTAAAACTCATAAGCCTTGCAACTCAAAAGAGACAATGAAAAAAGTATAAAGACAATTTTTCTTTGTCTTTTTGTCCCACTGACTGGGAGAAAATACTTACAAATCATGTATCCAATAAAGTAAAGAACTCTCCCAATTCAGACAACCCAATTAAAAAATGGGCAAAAGATTTGATAAACATCTCACATAAAAGATACAAAAATGGCTTTAAAAGATGTTCAACGTTAGTCATTAAGGAAATGGAAATCCAAACCACTGTAAAGTATGACTTCACAGCAACTAATAAAATTGTTATAATCCAAAAAGACAATGAAAAGTGCTGGGAGGATTTGGAGAAACTGAAACTCTCATATGGTAGTCTAGTTAGGAGTTTCAAAAAAAAAAAAATTAAACACAAATTTATCATGACTCAGCAATTCCATTCCTAGGCATCTACCCAAAAGACATGAAAACATACAGTCACACAGATGTTCACAGCAGCATTACTCAGTGGCCAAAAAGCAGAAACAATCCAAATGTCCATCAACTTGTAAATGGATTAAAAAAAAAAAAATGTAACGTATCCAATAATGGAATAATACACAGCAACAAAAAGGAACAAATTATTGGTGTATACAGCTGACACTTGAATAACATGAGTTTGAACTGCACAGATCCACTTATATGTGGATTTTTTTCTAATAAATATGCAATGCAGTAAGTACTACACAATGAGGTTGGCTGAACCTAAGAATGCAGAACTGAAGATACAGAGGCCAGACTGTAAAGTTACAGATTCTCAATTGTGCAGACGGTCAGCTACATAGTTCAAAAGTTAGCTGTACTCAAAAACACAAACGATCTTCAAAAGCATTATGTTAAGTGAATAAAGTCAGACACACACAAAAGCATGTATTATATGGTTTCACTTATAAGAAATGTCCAGAAGAGGAAAATCTATAGAGATAAAAAAGTAGGTACAGCAGTCCCCCTTATCCAAGGGGGAGATGCTCCAAGGCTCCCGAGAGAGGCCTGGAACCTCAGATAGTACTAAAACCTACACACACCCGTGGCTTTTCCTATATACACATACTGATGATAAAGTTTAATTTATAAATTAGGCACAGTAAGAGATTAACAATAACAATGAATAATAATACAATCATAACGACAAGGAAAGTTATGACCAACCTAGATAGCATATTGAAAAGCAGAGATACTACCTTGCCAACAAAGATCTATCTAGTCAAGGCTATGGTTTTTCCAGTGGTCATGTATGGATGTGAGAGTTGGACTGTGAAGAAAGCTGAGCGCCAAAGAATTGATGCTTTTGAACTGTGGTGTTGGAGAAGACTCTTGAGAGTCCCCTGGACTGCCAGAAGATCCAACCAGTCCATTCTAAAGGAGATCAGTCCTGGGTGTTCATTGAAGGGACTGATGCTAAAGCTGAAACTCCAGTACTTTGGCCACCTCATGCGAAGAGTTGACTCATTGGAAAAGACCCTGATGCTGGGAGGGATTGGGGACAGGAGGAGAAGGGGACGACAGAGGATGAGATGGCTGGATGGCATCACTGACTCGATGGACGTGAGTCTGGGTGAACTCCAGGAGTTGGTGAGGGACAGGGAGGCCTGGCGTGCTGCGATTCATGGGGTCGCAAAGAGTCGGCCACGACTGAGCAACTGAACTGAATGATATACTGTAATAAAAGTTATGTGAATGTTGTCTCTCTCACAGTATCTTATTGTATAAATTTAACCCTTTTCCCATCTTCCCTAAGAACTTATACACCATGGCCATAACTTTTGCAGTTTGAGGTATGACAGCAAAGCAGCATAAACTTCTTTTTCCTTCTTCACAATTTCACAGACAGATTTGCTCTTACCTTAGATCTTAGCAACCTCAGAAGACGAGTTTTTTCTCTTTCCTTATTAAGTCAAGAACTTTCACCAAATAGTTCCAAGCAGTCTTTTCCAGCGGAGAAGGCGATGGCACCCCACTCCAGTACTCCTGCCTGGAAAATTCCATGGACAGAGGAGCCTGGTAGGCTGCAGTCCATGAGGTCGCTAAGAGTCGGACAGGACTGAGCAACTTCACTTTCACTTTTCACTTTCATGCACTGGAGAAAGAAATGGCAACCCACTCCAGTGTTCTTGCCTGGAGAATCCCAGGGACGGCGGGGCCTAGTGGGCTGCCATCTATGGGGTCGCACAGAGTCGGACACGACTGAAGTGACTTAGCAGTAGCAATCTTTTTCAGTATCTTCAACTAACTCATGACAAGGTTACTTAAGAGTTCCCATTTTACAGAAGATGAGGGAAAAGAGTGTATATAAAGATTAGGCACAGCAAATTAGTTAAGAAGCCCTGATGTACAAAAAATGTGACCTTGCTACAAGCGGGGAACAAGTGCCTGGGACAGACTGTCTTAGGACACCTGTTTTACCCGTATTTTATAACCTGAGGACAGTCTGCTGTACTACCATAAACCAGTCACACTTTTTGGAAAACTGTTTTTCCGTCTTTCACTTGTGAGGCCCAAATAAGACCTCAGCAGGGGTCTGAGAGACCAGACGCCGTAAAAGGACTTCACAAAAAGCTTTGCCTGTATACCTAAACTAGGAAGAAATTTTGAAGTGCTTAAATATTTTTAAAAATTATTTAAATGCATAAGCTGTCTACCTACCCAAGCTAGGCAAATTGAGAATGGTTTAAAAAGTTAAATTTGATTTTAATAAAACTAGGATACACTATCGTTTTTTAAAAGTTGCTTGTAAAGAAAGAACACTGAAAATCAGCTAAAACGAAGTTCTTAAAAAACCCACATTAAATATGCTAACAGACTACTAAGAAGGGTCAGGGACACATACCAAAGCCAGAGCACCGGCCAGTTGTCACCATGACACACACTGCACTGGAACTTAGGCACACCCATTGCAGAGGGCTGCCCACCCCAGGCTACATATTTTGACTATTGCTTCAACATACTGTTCTATAAATAAAAAGAAGAAGCTCTAGTTTAACTATATTCACATTTTAATATAGGAAGTCCCACTTACCAAAGACTATTTCCAAAACGCTTCAGCCTCTCAGTTGTAGGCATCAACCTACTTTTACCCAGTACCAACTCAGAACTAATGCCAACATACCGAGCAGATCATTTTACATATCCCAGTCTAAATTCATGTACACGTTCAGGCAAACGAATGGAATACATGAAGCTGATTTCTCTGTACTTTCAAAAACAACTTGGTAAATATACTTACTTAACACCAGAACACATTAAATACTTAAGTCAAAATAAGTTCAAATGTAACAATCTTCAGCAAAGAAAGTCAGCTTTCAATACTCCACAAGAATGCTTGCTTACAGAAAATAACTGAAAAGGACGATTTAGAAATTGCAAGTCGATAAAATGGAGCCCTACTACTTAACAACAAAACAAATATGAAAACTGCAAGTTTAAGCCTCTCTCCAACTAACTACACTGGCCTCTCACCCTCCTATAACTACATTATCTCAAAATCTAAGAAAAAGAAGCCTCACTTACACTGTGTTTGCGACCCAAGCTGGCAGGGAGTAAGAACATAATTACAGGGCTGCGCTTCAAGCCAAACTTCAACTTTTTCTAGCTGTGTGTTCTTAAGCAATCATATCTACCTCTCAGTCCTCAGTTTCTTCATCCGTGATAGTGAAGATCACCTACGACTCATGGTTTCAGGGCAAGTTTTTAAAATTAAATTTAATAATATTTGGGATTCCCTTGTGGCTCACCTGGTAAAGAATCCACCTGTAATGAGAGAGACCTGGGTTGGATCCCTGGGTTGGGAAGATCCCCTGGAGAAGGGAAAGGCTACGCACTCCAGTATTCTGGCCTACAGAATTCCATGGACTATACAGTCCTTGGGGTTGCAAAGAGTTGGACACGATTGAGCAACTTTCACTTTCACTTAATAATATTTGTGACTGTGTGTGCAAGTTGCTCAGTCATGTCCGACTCTTTGTGACCCCATGGACTATAGAGTCCATGGAATTCTCCAGGCCATGATACTGGAGTGGGTAACATTTCCCTTCTCCAGGGGATCTTCCCAACCCAGGGATCAAACCCAGGTCTCCCCCATTACAGACAGATTCTTTGGGCTCCAAGTATTTTGTGAAGCTCTTAGCAAACATTCTGTCACACTAGAAGCACAAAACAAGTGCAAAAAATAACATCAGTGCTAGTGATAGCACTTTGTCTAACCCTATCAGTGATGGAAATGTCATCAGAATTTGTCACACATAGGATATTCAGGGCGTGGAAGTAGCATATACAGTTAAGGGTGTAGGGAAGGTTTCACCTTTCAAAAATCAAACATATTAACAAAAACAAACGAAAAATAAATATACCACCTTTACGACAGAAAGTGAAGAAAAACTAAAGCGCCTCTTGATGAAAGTGAAAGAGGAGTGTGAAAAAGTTGGCTTAGAACTCAACATTCAAAAAACTAAGACCGTGGCATCCCATCACTTCATGACAAATACATGGGGAAACAATGGAAACAGTGACAGACTTTATTTTCTCGGGCTCCAAAATCACTGCAGATGGTGACTGCAGACATGAAATTAAAAGACCTTACTCCTTGAAAGAAAAGCTATGACAAACCTAGATAGCGTATTACAAAGCAGAGATGTTACTTTGGTGACAAAGGCCTATCTAGCCACAGCTATGGTTTTTCCAGTAGTCATGTATGGATATGAGAGTTGGGCCATAAAGAAAGCTGAGCCCTGAAGAATTGATGCTTTTGAACTGTGGAGTTGGCGAAGACTCTTGAGAGTCCCTTGGACTGCAAGAAGATCCACCCAGTCAATCCTAAAGGAAATCAGTCCTGAATATTCACTGGAATGACTGATGCTGAAGCTGAAACTCCAATACTTTGGCCACCTGATGCAAAGAACTGGCTCATTGGAAAAGATCCTGATGCTGGGAAAGATTGAAGGCAGGAGGAGAAGGGGACAACAGAGGATGAGATGGTTGGATGGCATCACCAACTCTATGGACATGAGTTTGAGCAAGCTCTGGGAGTTGGTGATGGACAGGGAGGCCTGGCGTGCTGCAGTCCATGAGGTCACAAAGAGTCGGACACAAGTGAGTGACTGAACTGAACTGTAATACAATTTGATATAAACAAAAGCAAAGTAACCCCACTCCTTGCATCAATCTACAAGTTTTCTCACATTTCCTTTAACGTTCCTGAAATCCTTAAAGATCACAAGTAATTTTTTTCCCCAAATCAAAAGGTATCTGAACATGTTACACATTAATTTTTAAGTACATGTTATTAGTTGGCAACTTACCTTGGGGAAAATTAATCCTAAAATTCACAGAAGTCATTGCATAGAGGTTTGCCCTCAAAAACAGGTCAACCAAATGAACACCAACAAATATACATATTGTGTTCTTACTAAACGTCAGCTACCTCTCTAAAGTCAGATTTACTGAAATACAATTTACGTATGTTGGGAAACAACTTTCTATAGGTCTGTGTTTTTAACATGCTGCAAGCAGAGGTACTGACTGTCTTTTTGCTCTGGACTATATTTTCAAGGTCATCTGTGGAGCAAACAGCCTTGAGAGATAAAAACAATGACTCCCTCTAGAGCAAAGGACAGGCATGCTTACTGCTCATTACAAAAGATTTGGGTTCCCTCAATGAAGCGCTTCTCTCCAATAACGTGGGCCACTATGGGTACCCAAGGATCAGGAAATTACACTACTACAAATGCTGATACTCTGGCTATTGCTATTAATATTACTGAGAGGAATCAACTATCCTTCAGCTCTTACACAGGGGACTCATGTCTTCTACCAGCATCCATGAAACTGTAGCAGGGAAACTTACTAGCTTGCAAGCAGGATAGGATCTCAGGTCATCATGGTTCTGGACAGTTTTGGCAACATGAATGGGATACTGACAGAGCCAGGACTCAAAGAGAGAGGATAAAGGTCCCTGAGGGCAGAGTTCTGGGAAATGAGAAGACACACTGGAATCTCAGAGTTATTCTAGTGGTGGGTGGCGAGAAGGCAGGAATAAGAATCCACTGCCCTGTTAATGAAAGGAGTTGAATTCATGTTTAGAAGCTGAGCACTGAGAAGTCAGATTGAAATTGGGCACTGAAATGATGACTTGGTTGTTACTCATCCTACCCTGGGCTGGCAGAGGAAGGGATGTGTCATGACAATGGGCAAACAAGTCCTGTGTCTCTAGGTGAATAGCTGTGACTGCTGAGCCAGAGGCCCCAGAGCTAAAATAGACTGTGTAAGTAAAGACTACCTTGCTGAAAATAAAGAGCTTTGGATGATGGACCGAAAAGAAGTTCCTTTGGCGGAATTACAAGAGAATGACCAAAAGGGAATGCAAAGCCTTGACTACCGATACAGAGCTGCTCTCCACTACATCCCTGCTTCTCTCTCCCTCTACTCCTCCTCCCAAATTCTTCTGCTTTTCAGAGGAAAATAATAAGGGGTAGGGCTGAGGTCTGCCTGACCCCCAGAAAACCACACATACCCCTCAGAAGCTGGCCAGGAAACTTTAGAGAAGAACTCAAGTTTTATGGCTCTCTTGGACACAGACACCCACGTGGTCACTCTCTGATCTCGTCCCATACCCAGATTCAGTGAGTAGGGTGTGGGCAGCGTTTATAGTAGGGAAGGGAAATGAAGTGACTTATGGCTGAGGCTCTCTGGGTCACTTTAAAGTCCTCCAGTTGTTGCCTCTACATCCATCCTATGGTATAGGATGAACTTCCCCATCCTGTAAGTCCCAGAGGCAACTCTCCCAATTAGGAAGGGTTGCATGCAGGGAAGTGCTAGTACCTTTGAGGCTCCACAGCCTTAAGAACCGTTTCTGGTGACAAGTCTCTGTGACTCATGATTTTACTGACTGGAGCCTCTGATAAAGGTGCCACCTGGTGGTGCCCCTGAGAGGATGGACTCTTCTGCCTCCCTGACACAGCCATCAGGCCAACTGCTTCTGTTAAGCAGCTGGCTACTGGGCTCCTGTGGAAACAGAAAGCCTGACTCAGGGAGGCTTCATGAGTTCCAGTCTGATGCTTCTACTTTGGGGTGGGTCAGCTCATACTCAATGACTAACAAGATGGAGAGTCAACTGAAAATGAGTATTTGAGAATATATCTGGATTGCCTTAGCTCCACAACATCTCAACTTTACATGAAAAAGAGGTGGAGAGCCCTCTGGGGAAACTCATCCTCTACTTTACCACTGGACACAAAGTTATGGGCTCAGTGGAGCCCACATCTATAAACTCTGTATTGCCAGACCATCCACTGTCAGTACCTGAGCACTGATTACTATCAGTTATTTCGTGGACTTTAGCAAAAGCCTCTGAACTTGCTCAACTGTATCCAGTCTTACTTTACCTTTAATCCATTCTCCAAAAGCTTTGAGAACAATCTTTTGAAAAAATAAATGAGTATTTCTCACCCCCTTTAAAGTCCTATAATGGTTTCCAGTGGCCTTTGGTCCAAACTGCCCTGAACCTGTTAACATGACTCAGCCAGCCAGCCTCACAGCACACTTCCTGTCCACTTCTTTCCCACATCTCCTTCATACCCTGCAGTACTGCCACACAGAACCAGTAACTGTCTGTAAGATACACAGGATTTTTCTCATCTCCAGGCTTTGGCCTCTCCTTTCTATGTCCATACATTTCTCCTTTTGCCAGACTGACTAATGGTCCACTCTTCAGATCTCAGTTTAGATGGCATTACCAGATGGGTGTTTATCCTGGCTCATAAGATTAAGTACCTACTAAATTCATACTATCTATTCTCCTCTGTCTTTACTTCTACTGTTAAAAAGGGACCACTAACATTTTATTCACTGTTGTGTAACCCTGCTTATGTGCTCAATAACTATTTGAGTAATCAATAGCAATCATATACCACATATTGTGCCAGGTGTCAAAGAAATATATCAAAACAAAAAAATTTTAATGATCATTCAACTTAAAAATGCATCACTTCAATAAAATTACATTCTTCCTCCCCTATTATACGGCACTGAAATAAATACAAAAATCTCACAACAGTGTTGGGAATCATGTAGCAAAGATAGTGTTATTCATATCTTACAGATAATCTGAGAATATTAATACTATCAGGAAAGAGCAAATCAGGACTTAAATGTTTTTGTCCATACATACTGAAATTTTACACGGAGACTCTACCAATAAGAGCACAAGTCAAGAACTCCCTGGCGTCCAGTGGTTTGGGACTCTAGGCTTTCATTGCTGAAGGCCTGGGTTTGATCGCCGATTGGGGAACTCAGATCCCACAAGCCCTGTGGTGTAGCCAAAAAGAAGAGCACAAATCAACAAACTACAAAAGTCCACTTCAAGATGTAGCCAATCTCCGTTTTCATTTAAATCAGTGCCTTTAATTCTCCATTACCCACATTAAGAACAGAAAAATGGCATAAACAATCCCAAATATAGAAATATAAGAAGCATTACTATAAACAAAGCTAATGGAGGTGATGGAACTCCAGCTGAGCTATTTCAAATCCTAAAAGATACACTATTAAAGTGCTGCACTCAATATGCCAGCAAATTTGGAAAACTCAGCAGTGGCCACAGGACTGAAAAAGGTCAGTTTACATTCCAATCCCAAAGAAGGGCAATGCCAAAGAATGTTCAAACTACTGTACAATTGTGCTCATTTCACACTGCTAGCAAGGCAATGCTCAAAATCCTTCAAGTTAGGCTTTAGCAGTACGTGAACCAAGAACTTCCAAATGTTCAAGCTGGCTTTAGAAAGGCAAAGAAATCAGAGATCAAATTGCCATCATTCACTGGATCACAGAAAAAGCAAGAGAGCTCCAGAAAAACATCTACTTCTGCTTCACTAACTATGCTAAAGCCTTTGACTGTGTGGATCACAACAAACTGTGGAAAATTCTTAGAGATGGGAATACCAGACCACCTTACCTGTCTCCTGAGAAACCTGTATGCAGGTCAAGAAGTAATAGTTAGAACCAGACATGGAACAACGGACTGGTTCCAAATTGGGAAAGGAGTATGTCAAGGCTATATATTATCACCCTGCTTATTTAACTTATATGCAGAGTACATCACATTGAAATTCATCATTGGATGAATCACAAGCTGGAATCAAGATTGCAGAGAGAAATATCAATAATCTCAGATATGCAGATGATACCATTCTAATGATAGAAAGCAAAGAGGAACTGAAGAGCCTCTTGATAAGGTTGAAAGAGAAGAGTGAAAAGGCTGGGTTGAAACTCAACATTCAAAAAACTAAGATCATGGCATCCAGTCCCATCAAGTTATGGCAAATAGAAGGGGGAAAGTGCAAACAGTGACAGATATTTTATTTTTCTGGGCTCCAAAATCACTGCAGATAATAACTGCAGGCATGAAATTAAAGACACTTGTTCTCTGAAGGAAAACTATGACAAACCTAGATAGCATATTAAAAAGCACTTTGCCAACAAAGGTCCATACAGTCAAAGTTATGGTTTTTCCAGTAGTAATTGCATGGATGTGAAAGATGGCTCATAAAGAAAGCTGAGTGCCGGAGAATTGATGCTTTGGAATTGTGGTGCTGGAGAAGACTCTTGAGAATCCCTTGGAAAGCAAGGAGATCAAATCAGTCAATCCTAAAGAAAATCAACCATGAATATTCACTGGAATGAGTGAAGCTTAATAGGGTTAGGGTTAACCTACTGGAAGCTCCAATACATTGGCCACCTGACGCAAAGAGCCGATTCACTGAAAAAAGACCCTGATGCTGGGAAAGACTGAGTCCAGGGGGAGAAGGGGACAGCAGAGGATGAGAAGGTTGAATGGTATCACCAACACAATGGACATGAATCTAAGCAAACTGCAGGAGACAGTGAAGAACAGGGAAGCCTGGTGAGCTGCAGTCCAAGGGGCCACAAAGAGTTAAGACACAACTCAGCAACTGAACAAAAACAACAATCCCAAGTAATAATATCTGGGAATATGACATTTTTTTTTCTGGTGTTTTCTGAAACTGACCTCAGTATTCAGTGTAATTTGGATTATCTGAGAACATGCTAATTTACGACTGAGAGAAAGATTCTGGGGCACAATGTAGACAGACACAGTGATAGGTGTCTATCAGTTTAGATTTAGCACAGAGCTGACATAATGCGCCGACTAGAACACATCAAGTAGAGATTACTCACAAGGCAGAAAATGACTGTACAGGACTGAAAGCTTCAGAATGCTGTATACAACAGTACCAGACATCATCTTTTCAAAATAAACTAAAATAGCTACAGAAATATCTCTGCATTAGGTCTTCTACTGAAATAAAATCACCCAGTGTCTTTGAAAATAGCCATTCTCACCCATGGTACGTACCACAATCAGGATGTGGGGCGTGTCACAAGAAATGGCGTATAGTTAAATGATCAAAATTCTAAGAATGATTTCCTTGTTTAAAAAATTCTACAAATGTCACTCATTTGCATTCCAGTATACTTGTGTGAGTGGGAAAGGGGTGAAGTTATAGCCAGTGGACAGGAAATTATAATCCTGTATAAGCTCACAGTAGCTCAGACCATAAAGAATCTGCCTGCAGTGCAGGAGACCTGGGTTGGATCCCTGAGTCAGGAAGATCCCCTGGAGAAAGGAATGGCAACCCACTCCAGTGTTCTTGCCTGGAGAATCCCATGGACAGAGGAGCCTGGTGGGCTGGAGATTCCCATGGACAGAGGAGCCTGGTGGGCTATAGTCCATGGAGTTGAAAAGAGTCAGACACGACTGAGCAACTGACATGTTAACACATATGCTCACAGGCAGCAGAGAAGAGTGAACATTATCCATCCTGTGTGGCAGGTGAAAACGTTTGGAGACTCACTGTTTTAAGTAAGTATGCCTTCTAAATATACAACATAAAATACAGGACCTCAAATTAGTACTTTGAAATAATTTTAGTGAAGACTACAAGTCGCAGAGGCCTGGGCTGAAATGCCAGCCTTCTTGATCCTACTTGGGCAAGTACTTGGACAAGTTACCTAAGCAGTTTGAGCCTTACTTTCCTAATGCTATTTAAGAATTAACTAGGAATTAACCTACACATTGCAGGGTTGTGTGGAGAATGTGGCACAGAGGGGTTCACTATTACAGAGTAATAATGAAGGGCACACACCCAGTCCTCTATCTCTGTGTCCCTTACCTAACCTTAGTTTCCTAGTCTGCAATCCTACCACCTATTAGAATTAGGGTGTTGTAAAGATTAAATATCTTACAACACTGCCTGGCAAGTAGCACACACTAGGTACGTGTTAGTTACCATTAACATCATTATCATCACCACCACTGAAACGTTAAGTCAACACTGCCACATTATCAGATTCGTCACTTTTCTACTATATGAAAAAATGCTCCTTGAAAAATTAACCTTGTTTAATGAACTGACTATAATATAGGATGAGCTCACACACTCAAGAATTTTTATGCTGATTTTTAGAAACTTTAAATATACAAGAAATTATCTGAATTACCATTAGTCATGAACGTTGACAAGCTACATACATCAAATATCCATTTTCAGTGAACATATCCCTTCACTGAACTAAAGCATATCACAAACTGATGTCTATTGTAGTTTCTCCCCAAAGATTTCAAAGCATTTAAAAATAATTATATATAGCAATCCTCAAAATGTACAAGTTACCTGAGAAAACTGCATCTGAGAGCAATCAACATCTTTCTCGAAAACTTTTGCTAATTACAAACTGATGTTACAGTCTAACTGTTCCAAACCTGCCATTCATTCAATTAGTCAGAACATTTATTGCATATCCACTGTGCACCAGGCAGGCACTGTGCTAAACCCTGTTATAGCAACAGAAAAGGAAAGACCAAAAGTAACAGTGGGCATGCCACTAACAATATAATTAAGTATTTTGAAATTTTGTTTTCCTTAAACAGTGAAAAGAACAAATTATATGTTCTAACAGTTGAGTGCATCAATAACTAATGAGTTAAGTAACCTCATAAAAGTGACAGTACAATATTTTCCCCAAGGAGACCAGGATTAAATGAAATAAGCATCTGTCTCTACTGCTCAATTACTTACTAAGGTAAATGACCACTTTAAATGAATCAAATAACCTCAAGAATGACACTATTTTTCACCCATTTGAAGGGGAAAGTTTAGAGAAATAAATCTTAAGTTTGCTGTTAAATGTCACTTGGAATCTATCAGAAATAAACTACATTCACTCAGTTTTACTCAGCACCTGAAACTGTATTTTTTGCTGGGGCAACTAGGGTCAATTTACTAATCATGCCTTCCTTTGATCAACCATTTTTTCTTAGGTGAGAAAAATCTAGCCTTGATGCAATTGTCAAATAATCCAGAATTCATACTTTTTATCCTCCATTTTACAAAATGAGATTTTTCTCAAGTAGCTACATAACTGTATATATTACCCAGGAAAATTGCTCTGCAAAAAAAAAAAAAATTACTTTACTTGACTCCAAGTAAAGTAATCTTAGTGCTTAAAGTGGTCATCCAAAACCTGACAGGGGACAAAGAGCCAACCACATTTTTAGTACCTACCTCGCCAGAAGACAGGGCTGTTAGACAAATCCTATTAATATTGACAGCAACTGTATCAAACTGACAGGAAGGAAGGTGCACTTCAGGACTAAGGACCTTCCTTGGAGTTCATTATTATGAACTATGAATGTCACATTAGAAAAACTGCTGTCATTTCATTTTATGAATGCTGAATCAGGCAGTTTTAGTTAACTGCAACACTTTACAAGCAGGCTATCAAATAAGCCCCAATTACCAAGTTGTTCCAGACACAGAGGTTCTGTTTCTATTACTAAGTATAATTAAAGAATTGAAAGGATCAGTTTATTTTTCTTGATACATTAGTCTAAAACGATTTGCAATAAGTCTCTGGACACCCAAGTGACTGAAATTCCTTGAGCTATACAAAACACTCCTCTGGAATGCCAGTCTTCCAAATGGCAAGACTATAAGAACACACAACTGATACACATTCTCCACATTACACATGAAGGAGTAAAAAGATTTCAAACTCAATAAATTTACGGGGGGGGGGAGAGAAAGTGGAAACAAATGTCCCAAATCTTTGTCTTCTCCAGAATGGCATTTTGTAGCAGAGCAAGAATTCAGGCATTTATTTCATCAGTATTCCGCACACTGGGGGACATTCAGTAACTGCTGGTGACAGATGAGCCGAGAAGAAGCCTCACCAACAAACAGTATTAACAGGTAATGTTGCAAATCAGTCATGGAACAGCGGGAGAAGGAATGTGGAGGAGTTGAAAGAGTAACAATCTTCGGCCAAATTTTACATTCAGAGCAAATCACTCACACACTCCTCCGGCGGGGCGGCGTGGGGGCAAGTATTTGGTGTGACCCAGAATAACCAAGAAGAACACACACACACACACAGCAAGTGCCACTTCCACTACAGTTTGACAGTCATGCATTTGGATAATTATAGTAGAAACGTATGTTTTGGAAACACAGCTAAGACCACACCCTAGGACTGAGAACCGGGACTTTAAATGCTACGGATCAGAGGTCCACGCAGCACCTGAGTCGGACGGTCTTGTGGCACAGGTGGAAGGGGTCGGGGCACCAACTTCAAGGCAGGTGACCAGGAGGGCCGCGTGTCCGGGCGAGGCGTGGCGGAGTCCGAGAGAGAAGGGGGTGTGGATCCGGGGACCAGCACCGGGAGAGAGGGAGGGAGGGAAGGCGGCCGCTGGGAGGAAAGGGAGGTGGGAGCTCCGAGCCGGGGGACGACCATCGACGTGGGAGGGGGAAGCGCCCAGGAGCCAAAGGTCACGGGCGGAGGCAGGACTGAGCACGGGAGGGGACGGCGAGCACACGCGCGGAGACGCGAGTGGAAGGAGGCAGGGGCGGAGAAAGGCAGAACCGAATGAATGAGCGCCGGGGCGGCCCGGGCGCGGAGGAAGGGCCCGGGGCGCCCGCGGAGATGCCGCCGCAGCGCCGGGGGTGGGCGCCGGGGCGGGCCCCCGGCGACGGCGGTGGGGGCGGGTGCGGGGGACGAAGAAGCCCCGCGTCGGCTCCACCGCGCCCGCCTCCCGCCAAAATGGGGTCGCGGAGCAGGCGACCCAGGGGTGTGAGGGAAGTGGAGAAAAGGGGAAAAAAATAAACCACTCACCCTCCGCGCGAGCCTCCAGGCGCTCTCTCTCAGCCCCGTTCCTCCGCCCTCCTCGAGCCGCGGCGGCGGCTCCTCAGCGGCGCTAGGGGGAGCCCCGGGCCCGGAGCGGGGCAGCGGCGGCGGCGGCCGGACCGGGAGCCCCTCCGCACCTGCCCCTGTGGCGGAGCCGCGACGAGCCAGGCGGCGGCGGCAGCGGCGGCGGCGGCTCCTCCGAGCGGGGAGGGCAAATGACCCGGATGTACAGGGTAACGGCGAGGAGGGGGAAGGGGGAATGCCAGGAAGTGAGGGCGCCGCGGACCTGTCCGGCCGTGCGCATGCGCCGCGCGCCCGCCCCGCAAGGTAAACCCAGTCTTCCTTCCCCGCCCCCTTTGCTCCAGCCCCTCCCCTAGGGGGCGGGGCAAGGCCGGAGACAGGTGGTCGGGAGGACTCCGCGAGGAGAGGAAGGGGGCGCGGCTACCTTCTCCGCGACCCCGCCCTCCTTAAAGGGGCAGAACCTTAAAGGCCGAGATGGCTTCTGGGTGTACCCGCGTCTTGCATCCTTCTCATTTTACAGATGGAAAAACTGAGGCTCAGAGGTGACAATGACCTGCCTCAGGCCAGTAAGCTCAGAAATGGTAGAAAGTGGAACTCGAGACTCGCAGATCTGGACTCTGCTTAACCCATCAAAGTCGGGCACGCCTTTCCCTCTCCGCCAGGTGCTGATTGAGTCTTAAACTCCCAGACACTGCAGATGCGCTTGGCAGGCTCCCCAGAGCCGAGAGGTACACCGTTATCGCCTGCGATGGTATCATGGAGACGCCCTTGGGAGGTGTTAAATAATCAGTCTGAGAACAGAGATCAGTTGCCACTTGAGACTTGCATGGTGCTACACAGAGCACTTTCAGATAAATGAGACTCTGTTCTAGGGTCTGGTCTGGGTAATGCTATCTGATGGACAGAGAAGTTGGATGTGGTAGAGGGCGCAGCTTCATTTTCCCCAAATTCCCCTTTCACTCTGAACATAAAGGTTCCCGCTTTACTTAGAAAACAAGAACATCCCATCTAGCTAGCTCATCCTAATACCGTTATGAAACTCTCAGATTTTTTTCATTAATGCCAAAGTGTAAATAACGATCACATCTCCCAGGGATATTTTCAATTTGACTGCTAAGCAGATAGTAACTATGAAGGTAAATGGTCCTAAACATTTTGAGGTCAAGATCTCTACTGAAAATCCCATAAAAGTATGCACTTTTCTCTCCAGGTTAATGTATACAGGCAAACGAACTGCACACAATTTCAGGAAATTTTTGGATCCAGGAAGCCTATCTATGAAACCCTGATTATGAACCCTTGTTCTAGTCAAATAGGTAAGATCCCAGTAGTGATCTGGGCCTTACCATAGGTAGCCAAGCAAACACTCCTTGCCCCAGATATAGAAGGCAGCACTTAACCATATGTAGCTTTCTGTCTTGCTCTTGAGTTACATGAAGACCAAGTGATATTGGCCATATTACAAAGAAATGTGGTTAAGAGCGTCATGGAGAGAGCAGGTGGCTTTATCAAGGCACACACTAAGGGCAAGAGTCCTAGGCCTCAAACTTTTACCTTAATTATCTTACTTAAGGATGATTTGGGGGTCTTACACTGTATCCACTATAATCTTCATCAATTTCAATGGAACACAGGGCGCTGATGTTTTGCAAACACTGATGCTAACAGAACAGTCTCCACAATCCAAGAACTCTGATCCATTTGTCTGATACACGGATACCTACTCTTAAGTAACTCTGGTCCATATCGACCCAACATCCTCTCTTTGAGCCAGAGAAAGGGTTCTTATACCTGCTCAGTCCCTTAGATACGAGCTGCCAGCAACCACACACCTGGAACCGAGTCTCCCATGGAGAGGAGGAGTAATCTTGTCTGTAATATCCTCAACACGTGAACATCCAGTTTAGCTCAAGTATCTCCAATTATGTGGAGCTCATTATCCTCTAATTGTGAGGAGCCTCTTTTTTTAATTAATTATTTTGGCCTCACTCCACAGCATGTGGAATTTTCTCAAATGGGGACTGAACCCTCACCCCTGCAGTGGAAGCAGGGACCACTGGACCACGAGGGAAGTCCTAGGAGCCTCTTCTTTTACACTGATCAGAAATCTGATGCCCATCAACTGTCATTCATTGGTCCGAATTTTATTTCTGCAAAGTGACAGAGACATGATGCTGGCCTGGAGGAGCTTACAGACCAGCAAAGAAAACAATCCATTTGATGAGTGATAACTGTAAAATAGAGGATGAGTCCCAAGAGGAGTATAGACTGCTTTTTTCAGAGACACCTTTCTCCTTATCAGCCTACACATGTTCCTGACCTGTGTAAGCTCTGCCACTATCCCATGTGGGAGGTCCTGAAAGAGGGGACAGAAAACAAAAACCTAGGAGAAGTGATGAATTTACTCTTCCACGATCCCTTCTTCATCCTTCTGCGTAAATGTAATCACATTTCAGCTGTGGTCAAAGTCTCAGGTTGAAAAAAAAACAAAGGATGCAAAAAAAGATGTTTACATAAAAGTACTAGGCTCTAAAGATGATTTAACCATGGTGGCTTGTTAGCATTTTTTTTTTTTTTAATCCTTAGTCTATGTGTCAGGCACTGTACTAAAAGCCTTTGACTTGCATTTCCTCTTTTGCTTTTTACAAATTCAGTCACTGAGTCATTCAATCAACACAGTTTTGCCCCTCTACTGTGTCCCAGGCACCATGGGACACAGGGTGAAGTCAGTAAGTCATGTGGCTCTTGTCCTGGAAGGGCTCAAAATTCAGTAAAGGGAAGGGCCGTAACCCCACAATTACAACACGGCATGATTCGTTCTAATTTCAGAGGGTGGAGCAACTAACTCTCCCTGGAATGGCTATGAAGGCTTCAGAGGATAAGCTTGGTCTTGAAGAGATGCGGGAGGGCCAAGAAGAAAAGTTACATGGGCAGAGGAAGGGGAGGTCATGACATGCTTGGGGGAAGACTGGGTGGTTGGAAAGGACCTCCTCAAACACCATCCTAAGGAGTCTGAACTTGCCTCCTGAAGGCAACCACCAGTAAATAAAAGCTTCTAAGCAAGGGAGAGACATAATCAGATGTGTTTTATACCAAGATCACTCTGACCACAGTGTCCAATGTGGACTACAGTGGGAGAGACAGTGGAGACCAGCAGACCAGAGAAGCTGTTGTGAGGTCCAGGCGAGACATAGTAAGAGCCTGTTCTAGGAAACTGGCAGTGGAGAGAAAGAATGGACAACAGAATTGAGGTATTTACTGATGTATTATAGAATCTACACATGTTTGTGACTAGTGGAATTTAGGGGAAGAAAAAGCAGAAACTGTGGGTCATGACCCTGCGGTTCCTAGCTTCACAGATTAATCTGACAGTGATACCATCCAATCCCAAACCTTTCCAGTTTTCATTCCTATTCTCTTCCAACCTTTATCCATGTAAATGAACACTGCTTCAGTTGGTATCTTCAGATATGTGCAACTACCTCCTAGTATCTTTTCCTATTTTTCCAGGCACATTTATCACTTTAAGGCTGCAGAATATTTCATCATGTTGAAATAGCTCTGTTTCCTTTCAGTTGCTAAAGGTCCACACCCTGCACGCCTGGTTCACCCTGGACTCATTTGACTCTGGGCATTTTGCAAGGGATGAGTTGAGCGAAGAAAGGGAGGCTTTAGGTGAAGGGTATTGGAAAAGTGTAGCCTCAAGGGCAAGGAAAGCTGCAACTCTCATGGGAGACACTTGAGCAACCCTATTGCATGTGGAAATTACAAAGCTGTCGAAAAGAATGTATCGACCATGGGAATCCTAATGTCCACTCTCTATGGCAAAGCTAAACAGTGTATTAAAAAGCAGAGACATTACTTTGTTGACAAGGTCTGTATAGTCAAAGCTATGATTTTTCCAGTAGTCACATATGGATGTGAGAGTTGGACCATAAGGAAGGCTGGGCATCAAAGAATTGATGTTTTCGAACTGTGGTATGGAGAAGACGCTTGAGAGTCCCTTGGACAACAAGGAAATGAAACCAGTCAATCCTAAAGGAAATCAACCCTGAATATTCATTGGAAAGACTGATGCTGAAGCTGAAGCTCCAATACTTTGGCCACCTGATGTGAAGAGCCGACTCAATGGAAAAGACCCTGATGCTGGGAAAGATTGAGGACAGGAGGAGAAGGGGTGACAGGGGATGAGATGGTTGGATGGTATCACGGACTCAACGGACCTAAGTCTGAGCAAATTCCAGCAGACAGTGAAGGACAGGGAAGCCTGGCGTGCTGCAGTTTCATGGAGTTGCAAAGAGTTGGACATGACTTGGTAACTGAACAACAGCAACAGTTCTCTATGGCCTAATCCATCTCATCCATTCACTCCTTCATTCATTATTCCCTCTTGGAGCAATGCATTCTTGTGAACCACTAGGCAATAATGCAGAGCTAAAAGCACCAGGGAGCTGTGGATTTAGCCCCGCCAGGGTTTGACGCCTGTCCTACAACCTTCACAGGTTAATCTCAGAACTTCAGTTTCCCCACAGTTTGTTCTAAAAATTAGTTTAGATAAAGTTTGCTCAGTACTTGGGACAGAATTAAGCCTATACTCCAGTATTCTTGCCTGGAGAATCCCATGGACGGAGAAGCCTGGTAGGCTACAGTCCACGGGGTCGCAAAGAGTCGGACACGACTGAGCGACTTCACCTTCACTAATTATTTTCAGTCTTGGGTCCTTCCCTCTGCCTCCTGGCCTCCCAGCAATTTCCTCAGTTTCTGAGCTTCCTACAGGTGACAGTGCATGTGCTCAGAGCCTGAATCTGCCAGAGTGAAGCAGGGCACTCACTTCCTCTCTCTAACCTTCTATTCCCCTTCTGTGAAATGGACATAAAAACATACTCACAGGAATGTTTCAGTGCTCTTATAAATGCTGTATAGGAAAATCTCCTTGGACTGAAAGACCAAACCAGTCCATCCTAAAGGAAACCAACCCTGAATATTCACTGGAAGGACTGATGCTGAAGCTGAAGTTCCAATACTTTGGCCACCTGATGCCAAGAGCTGACTCACTGGAAAAGACCCTGATGCTGGGAAAGATTGAAGGCAAGAGGAGAAGTGGATGACAGAGAACGAGATGGTTGGATGGCATCATTGACTCAATGGACATGAATTTGAGCACGCTCCAGGAGATGGTGAAGGACAGGGAAGCCACAAAGAGTAGGGCACGACTGAGGGACTGATCAACAACAGGAAAATGAGTTCAAAACCCCAAAGTACTCTGTCGTTACTATTACTGCTATTACAGAATAGACATCACTGTTTTCTTGGTTTCTCCCCACTAAAAAAAATGGTAACCTTAGCATAAGTTCCATGGATTTTAATCGATGGGTCAAAGGATCTGAACATTGCTATGGTTCTTGATTTTTACGGTCCAGTGGTACTTAGGAGGATTCCGTGAATAGCTGCTGCCACTGTTAACTCAAATACACTACCCAGTATGTTTAAGCACCAAGATTATAGCTTTTGTTGACTCTGTATCGAGTCTTTGTCCTTAATCTAACTTTCAGGGACTTCTCTCAACTGCTCTCCTCCTCCTCTTTGAGGAATCAGTGGATACTGAATCCCTGAACAAAGAGGCACCTTCCCAGATATTTCCACCACAGCCCAGGCTGAGGATGAAGAGTCATGGGTCATGCCTTACAGAGACGAGCACCCACCCAATGTGTGAGTTTAATGAATGCAAAAGAGGATGGGGAAGGAGGCCTGGGAATCCCTGCTGCTGCTGCTGCTGCTGCTAAGTCACTTCAGTCGTGTCCGACTCTGTGGGACCCCAGAGACGGCAGCCCACCAGGTTCCCTCGTCCCTGGGATTCTCCAGGCAAGAACACTGGAGTGGGCTGCCATTTCCTTCTCCAACCAGGCTCCTCCATCCATGGGGTTTTCCAGGCAAGAGTACTGGAGTGGGGTGCCATTGCCTTCTCCGGGGAATCCCTGAGCAGGGCTCAAAGCCTATCTAGCGTCAAGGATGACATCAGAGCTGCTCCTCAAAAAGAACCAAAGAACAGACTCAACAGTTCAAACCCAATACATTCCTGTGATTTAGCAAAACATTAACCAATCTCTCAGAGGCCATAAAGTTATCCGTATGGCCATATGCCCCCAGAGTTACAAGGTGTATCCCTAAGTCTCCTCACATTTCCAAGTGCAACACAGTGCTCATACTGGGCAGCTGCAGTTCAAGTTTCACCATCCCTCTGAGTGACCTGCAGGAAGGCAGCATCTGCTGGCCCCTCCCTACGCCCTGAATACACTTGCCATGCAGCTGCATCTCAGCCTTCTCTAGGGTCACTCCTCAAAGTGGTCCCTCCATTCCCTCCTAAAGTTGACCTTCCCTTCCATATTCCCTCATATGTCACTGGCTTTTTTTTCCCCCTTCTAGCACTTACCACAACCTGTAATTTTTTTATTTTTGAGCTTAAAAAAATATTTTAAATTAAAAAAAAAGACTTTCAACACAAGGTCAGCTCAGTGAAGGCAGAGGCCAAGGCTACCCTGCCCATTCCTGTCCCTACACCTGGGTGTGCCCACCCAGCTCCTAGAAGACCTCAATAAATACGTGGAAGGATTTAAGGTGTTAAAATTTGAGTTAAAAAAAAAAAAAGAGGTTTCTGGCTTCCTCTACCTTTCTTTCACTCTGACTATATGAAAAATATTTACATGTTGATTGCAGAAAAAATCTGAAAATTCAGAGGAGCAAAAGGAAGAAAATATAAACACCCCATGAGCTAACCTCCCAAACCATGTGGACACGCTTCCAAATGTTTTTACTATGTCTATATCTATGTAAAGATAATGCATTGACTTATATAAAAATGGTTCATATTTTGAATTGTCATCTGCTGTGTTTCATCTCATGATCTGTCTTGGTCATCTTTCCTTAACAAAGGTACTTGAGCAACTTGTTGTTAAAGGCTCTATAATACATACATGCGGGACCCTGTGCCACTCCACAAAGCATTTAACAAGTTCCCCAGTGTTAAGGTAAAGGGTTGGTTTCTTCAATGTCAACAAAGGTAACACGCTGTAATACAGCCCTCCCCTCTTCACCAGCCTCCCCTTTTCCGTTCTGTGTTTGTATTGCTTTCGAGCTGTATTTCTACAGAAGTCTACTCCCCACCGTCCATTCACCACCTGGAGTCATTAGAGTCCCCACCAACTAGAAGCAAAATTGTTTGCAGCCGGAAAAGCTCGAGTATGACGAAGCCAGGACGACATCGAGGAGTTCATTTCAGGAATAAGCTGCTGATACAGGCGACAGAAGCAAAGAACGTGTCTTCTTATCAAGATTTGAACATAAAAAGAAGAAAGCAGAGACTTCATACATCTTCACGTCTCCTTCCCAGACCCTGTTCTATGGCTAGGTTTTTCCCAAGAGGGATGGGCTGGTCCATGGAGTTGACTGATGTTGTAAGCAGTCTGTGGGCCAAAGCCTGTGCCCCACTTAGAGAAGAGCTGGCTACAGGAAAGTCTACGAGGACACGGAAGCGGATGCTGGCCTTTCCTACAAACAGTTCTCTCAGTCCCCTTGTGTGGTTCAAGAACCTCTTGGCATTTTCAGCTCAAAAGTCACACCCTCCACAAGAAAAGATCTTCCCCTGCCCACCTGGAGAAGCAGACCCGCTCCAAAAGGACCCCTCAGTGTTCCAGTGCGCCCACAGCCTGACCCACCTGTCCACCCCCACGGCGGCCAGGTCGCCTTGTGAAGATGCACAGGCATAGGAAGGGGTCACGGAAGGTGGGGCTGAGATGTCTGAAAGTCAGATCCAGAGGGATGTAAGGGAGAGGAAGGGCTGGGTGAGCCATCCATTCCCAGGCCTCACCCCGCTGTGACCCAGAAACCCAAAGAGAGGTTGATCTGCTGTCCCCTCACCTTTTATGGCACCCCCACAGAGGCAGAGGAAACTATGAAGGAAGAGAATCCCTTGTTGGTTACAACTATCATGACACCGTTAATCCGCTATATTCCAATATAAAATAAAAAGTTTTTTAAAAATTAAAAAAAGAGAATCCCTAATTGTGTCAAGGGTCACTAATTTATCGATGCCATTTAAATAAGACTTTGTGTGAACTTACAGTTACCAAAAGAGAAGGCGGGTGGGATAAATTAGGAGTTTGGGATTAACAGATGTGCACTACTACACATACAATATATAAACAACAAAGACCTACCTGTAAGTAGGAACTATAAGAACTATGGGATTCCCTGATAGCTCAGTTGGTAAAGAATCCACCTGCAAAGCAGGAGACCCTGGTTCGACCTCTGGGTCGGGAAGATCTGCCGGAGAAGGGATAGGCTACCCACTCCAGTATTCTTGGGCTTCCCTGGTGGCTCAGCTGGTAAAGAATCTGCCTGCAGTGCAGGAGACCTGCATTTGATCCCTGGGTTGGGAAGATCCCCTGGAGAAGGGAAAGGTTACCCACTCCAGTATTTTGGCCTGGAGAATTCCATTAATTGTATATAGTCCATGGGGTCACAAAGAGTCAGACATGACTGAGCAACTTTCACAAGGAACTATATTCACTACCTTGTAATAACCTATAATGGAAAACAGTCTAAAAAATAATACACACACATGAATCACTGCACTATACACCTGAAAGTAACACAGCATTGTAAAGCGACTACTGTACGTGTGCCTGCTCAGTCGTGTCCGACTCTTTGCAGCCCCACAGACTAACCCGCCAGGCTCCTCTGTCCATGGAATTTTCCAGGCAAGAATACCTCAGTTTGAAAAAAAAGAGATTTTTGTATGTGTTTTCCAGAAATATCATAGTTAGAGGAAAGAGAAACGAGTTTGGGTTGAAATCTGGTAATGACAGAAGCAACTATTACCACCAATACCTCTGATCAATGGTTTCATTTTGGCTGATTTCCACTCATGTTCTAATCCAACCCTTATAACAACATCAAGAGAAAGATTTTTTTGCTTCCAGTTCCAGAGAAGGCAATGGCACCCCACTCCAGTACTCTTGCCTGGAAAATCCCATGGACGGAGGAGCCTGGTGGGCTGCAGTCCGTGGGGTCACTAGGAGTTGGACACGACTGAGTGACTTCACTTTCACTTTTCACTTTCATGCATTGGAGAAGGAAATGGCAACCCACTCCAGTGTTCTTGCCTGGAGAATCCCAGGGACAGGGGAGCCTGGTGGGCTGCCATCTATAGGGTCGCACAGAGTCGGACACGACTGAAGTGACTTAGCAGCAGCAGCAGCAGCAGCAGTTTCTGGATAACAAAATTCCAGTGAGGTACAAAAAAAAAAACGTTAGGTATTTTGCTGGAGGTCACAAAGTTACTAAGAGATGAAGCCAAGATTAGACCCCAGGCTCTAAAGCTTTTGACATGCATGAGTCACTCAAGCTTCCTTGCTTCCTACTTGCCCCTTTCTTTCTACAAATATTAACTTAATCTCTCAATGTCCAAGCTTCATCTAAAATACTAGATGACTCAACTTTTTTTTTAAGATTTCTTTTTTTATGTGGACCATTTTTTCTTTAAAGTCTTTACGGAATTTGTCACAACATTGCTTCTGTTCTATGTTTTTATTTTTTGGCCACGCGGCACATGAGATCTTAGCTGCTTGACCAGAGATCAAGCCTGTACCCCTTGCATTGGAAGGTAAAGGCTTAATCACTGGACAGCCAAGGAAGTGCCTATACTACTCATCTTTAATAGGCACAATAACCACCTAATTCACTACTATTGTCAGGGTTAACTAAAATAACAGATGGAACAGGAAATCTTCCATAGCCAACCACTTTTTACTCTAAAAACAGCAGTGACATACAACTAAATCTAAGACATCCCTGGTCTTAGTAAACTCTCAAGTGGTTAAAACAATTATATGTTACAGATTATTTATTCTGAGTTTTGAAATTTGCGGTTTTAGTATTCAGACTCAGAAGGCTGTATGTCACAGTGGCTGAGAGCTCAGACCCTGTACTCAGAGTCTGAATTCCTCCCTCCATTCTCTCATCTGTAAAAACTAGGAAAGTAAGGGTATCTATCCACTGTCTAAATGATGTTATCGCAAGTAAAGCAGTTAGGGCGGTGCCTGGCAAAGGTGGTGATGGTTTAGTTGTTAAGTCATGTCTGGCTTTGCGGCCCCATGACTGTAGCCCACCAGGCTCCTCTGTCCATGGGATTTCCCAGCAAGAATACTGGAGCAGGTTGCCATTTCCTTCTCCAGGGGATCTTTCCCACCCAGGGATCGAACCCATGTCTCCTGCATTGCAGGCAGATTCTTTACTGATTGAGCCACCAAAGAAGTCCTTGTTTGTTATTATTTCTAATTATTAATTAACCTCCTACCTTAAGGTAGTATTTGCATAAAGCTGCCTGTACTAGCATTATGTATAATAAAAACCAGAAATAAGTTTCCTGCAACAGGGAAACAGCATAGTTGAATTTGAAAGAATTGTCTTTAGAATTAATGAAAACTAATTTAATAACAATTTAAAAGCTTCTGCATTGCCACTTAGGGGCTGGATAATTTTGAACAAGTCATTTCATTTCTCTGGATTTGTTTCCTCACTTTGAAAATGAAGGTTCTACTCTCAAGGACTTTTAAGTCCTCTCCAGATTTGAAGTTTATATTTCTAAGGTTTTCAATAAATTATAATCCATCGATATCAAGGATAATAAGCAACCCCTAGGAAACGCAACCCACTCCAGTGTTCTTGCCTGAGAATCCCGGGGACGGCAGAGCCTGGTGGGCTGCCGTCTATGGGGTCGCACAAAGTCGGACACGACAAGTGACTTGGCAGCAGCAGCAGCAGCAGGTACATAGAGTGATAGTGGTAAAGAACACGCCTGCCAACGCAGGAAACATGAGATCGGGTTCAATCCCTGGGTCAGGAAGATCTCCTGGAAAAGGGCATGGCAACCCACTCTAGTATTATTGACTGGAAAATCCCATGGACAGAGGAGCCTCGCGGGCTTTAGTCCATGGGGTCTCAAAGAATCGGACATGACCGAAGCAACTTAGTACACAGCACGTATGTACATGCAAAGATGGTAGCAACATGAGACAATATTTTATAAATTAACAATCCCAACCTTCTTTAACCCTACTTTTGTTCTATGATGTTAATTACCTCCTAATAGAATTTGTACTGTGTTTATCGTGAATCTCTCTGAATAAGGCAGAAGCACCAGGACAACAGGGATGCAGATCTGGTCTGTTCACTGATCTGTTTATCCCCAGCCACTAGAGCAACGCCTGGCACACAGGAGCTCAATTAACATCTGTTGACTGAAAAACTGTGAATATTAAAGAGCAAAGTACAGAGACTTCCCTGATGGTCCAGTGGTTAAGACCCTGTGTTTCCAACGCAGGGGGAGCAGGTTCCATCCCTGATAGAGAAACTGAGATCCGGCAAGCTGTGTAGAGTCACCAAAAAAATTAAAAGAAAAAAAAAAGAGCAAAGCACAGAAGTATATACATAAAATAGAATGCCACTCATATAAAATATCTACCCTCAAGGGGAAACGGCAGATGGGATCAGAGAAATTAAATCTCAATGACAACATGAGAGTAGGGATGAAAGACTTTTATTTTCCTTCAATGTTCTGAATAAATGTATCTGTTCAAAAAGACAGCATTAGAACAGAGAAGCATGTAAAGAGAGAAAAATGAAGGCGCAATGGAAGACATGTCCAAGGAAGACGGCAGCAGACCCGAAGGAAGGGGCCAAAAGGGCTTAAGCAAATAGGAGGCGGCTCTTGGAGGTTAGTTATTCTGTGAATGGAAAGAATCACAGGGGTAGAAATAAAACTAGGTAATATGATTCAGAAAAGAAATGCCAACTTACTTTGAACTTTTAATTACAAGCTAATTTCTATTAAACTATACCCAAGTTGATAGTATTTCCCCATTCACTGTCTAATCAACAGAGGCTTTGGTGAGTCTGATATTCGGAGGCCTTTGGAGGGGCTACCTGTTACTCTTCTTGATCTGCTGCTGTGGATGCAAGAAGAATATAAGAGGCCTACAAACCGAAGTTAACTGGTAAAATGTAGGTCTTTTCATGACCCAACTGATCAACTAGGGTCACACACTGGGGAACACACAAAGAGTACAGAAAACAGCCTTCCCTTCCAGGGGATGAAGACACACGACCTTATTATGATACAAAGCAACACACAACTGCCAAAGAAACTGATACAGACAAGCAGCCTGGAAAGTAAAGGGAAAGGACCATTCCTCTTGGTGTGGGGGAGTCAGCGCTGGGGGCGTGGGGAGAGATAGGGAGGAGACGTCCAGCCCTTATGCTGAACTTGATCAAATCACCAGGACCCTAGTGCTGTTTGTGGGCTTCATCCTGAACCTCTCACCTGGTCCTACCTTGCTTTTGGGATTACATGCTACTCTGAAAGCCTCCAGCCTCCACCTGCTCACCTGAGCTCTTCATCACCGCCAGGCATCTGAACTTTGAGCAAAGCAGGTCAGAGCCCCTGCTGTGAGAGTTCTCAGGACCGGTGTTACGTATTTCAAGGACATATCATAATTGTAAATTGCATGGTGATTTGTGTACATCCTTGAACATTGTGAGGTTCACCAGGGCAGGAGCCATGCCTGTCATGTCAACCCTGCATCCACAGTGCTAGCACAGAGCCGGGCACCATGCCTGGCACAAGGCATGCACTCAAACCATGGCAGCTGGTCAAACAGCTGAGTTAACCCAGTCCTAGGGCCTTTACCCTACTCTGAACCCCAGCACGGCCACAGCCTTGAAACCAGGGAATGGATCAGCAGCACAAGGAGGTGAGATGTAAACTGCCCCCCTCTTCCCAAATTAGCCAAAATGATGAGGTCACCAGCTATGTGACACAACAGTTGAAATTTAGAGCTTTAGACAGTATGATGTGAATATGCCAAACAGGAGCTAAGAGCAAGACAAGAGTTTAGATTCTCACAGTTTCAAGGCCACAGAAGAAGAGATACTGTATAAGGTTAAAAAAGGAAAAAAAAAAGAAATCTTTCCAGGAGAGAACCAATAAAGTCCAAGTTAAAAAGAAGCTTAACTGGTTTAGCTAGCTTCCTCTCTAAAATCCTGGGGCTGATTTCACATGAGAACACAGGTTGAGGAGTGGGAGGGAGGCTCAAGAGGGAGAGGCTATATGTATACTTATAGCTGATTCAGGGTTGTTGTACAGCAGAAACCAACACGACATGGTAAAGCAATTATTCTCCAATTAAAAATAAATTAGAAAACCAAATTTAGTATTCACTGGGCAAAAAAAAAAAAAAAGAAGAAGAACACAGGTTTAATGAGAAAGCATCCATCCTTAGTTTTAATGCAGAGAAGAAGAGGGGAATGCCACTTTGCCTGAACTCTGGTCTTGTTTGAACCCACAGACTCAGAGAAATATATGTGGTTCTCATTTCAGCATTTATTTAACATTGTTAATTAATAGGCCACTTGTTATTCATGAGGGCCTGCATCAGAGTTTCTGAATGAATCACCTAATTTTAGACAAGGACAGAACCTTGGAATTCATTTTTAATCCAACATCGTACTCTTAGCTAAATGATGGAGTCCAAGACAGGTCCAGGGGGGCTCATAGAACACAATCCTCTAGGCCTGGATTCTGGGTCCAGAGTGAGGATCACACAGGTTCCCATCTACAATAGAGAACTGCTGAGTTGATTTACAAAGGTTGGACTGGATCACTGAGGTGTCAACACAGTCCTGCAAAAAATCTCTACTAAGAAGCAGTGTGCAACATTTGATGTGTTGTCTGGTGTGATCTTCCAGGATACATGAGATCAACTGAAACATTATCCTTTGACTTTCCTGGTGGTCCAGTGGTTAAGAATCCACCTGCCAATGCAGGGGACATGGGTTTTGAATCCCTGGTCCGGGAAGATGCCACATGCCGTGGGGCAACGCAGCCCATGTGCCACAACTACTGAAGCCCATGAGCCTGGAGCCCAAGTTCCACAAGAGAAGCCATAGCAATGAGAAGCCCACACTCCACAACGAAGAGTAGCCCCCACTCGACACAACTACAGAGAGCCCATGTGTAGCGATGAAGACCTAGCACAACCAAAAATCAATGGATAAAAATTAAAACACACACACACACACACACACATTATCCTTATTTAACCCTTCATTACTCGTAAATCTGTTCCAAGGTATGGGGAAAAAAATGTTAAGAGATGTGTACTGAAGGATGAAGAAGTGGAAATGAAGATTTCATGGGACTTCCCAGTTTCCCTTGAGTAAGGGAGTGGTATCCTGGTAGTAATACTGAACTACTTCCTTACAGAGTTCCTGTAAGTACTATTCCTTGTGCTTTTGCCCATGCTGTTCCCTCTGCTACAAACATCCTTCCCACCCCTCTCATGCTTCCTGTCCAAACTACTCACCAAGACTCCGGTCAGGCATCTCTACAGATGTTGCATACAGATTCCCACGTGAATTAGATTCTGTTTTTACCTCACAGTAACACATAGCCCTACCTAACCTGACAGTCCTCCTAGGATGTGTCAAAAAGACCAGCTGCAGCATGAGGTTTGCATTAGCACCATGTATTCCATTGAGAAAAGTGCTGTGCAAACACAAGGTTATGTTTTATTAATTTATTACACCTGATTCCTTGGATTTTGATGGATGAATCAACCAGCCCAAGATTAATAGCCTGGTTTACTACACTCATTTCTCTTTCCAAGCCACAAGCCAAAATAAACTCACCCTCAATTTATAACCTTGCAACATGTTCTTTTGCATATCGACTTCTAAATCAAACTGTGGTTATTAAAAAGGATGATTGCATCCGTCAGGATGGGCCATGTTATGCTGCGGTAACAAACAAGCCCTAAATCTCAGCCCCAACAATGACCACAGTGGTCACTCTGGGATCAACAAAAGGAGCCCAACAACTCCATCTTTCTAGACTTCACCTGACACTTTGGATTAAGCAACTCTGTAGCTGACATCAGTTACAAACACATGACTTCCTCCTTTCCTTATTCAACCACCTATAAAGCTATCTTGCAGGGTTGCTGTGCAGGTTAGATGTGATCCTGCTGTTGAGATACTCAGGTCACTGCCTGCCTTATAAGCAGCAGTTGGTAAATGATAAATGGTGGCTAGTAACACTGTCATTACCATTATCTCTTGTTCTTGTTGTTCAGTCGCTAAGTCTGATCCAATTCTTTTGTGACCCCATGAACTGTAGCCCGCCAGACTCCTTGCCTCTCTGTCCCTGGGATTTTCCAGGCAAGAATACTGGATGAGTTGCCATTTCCTTCTTCAGGGGATCTTCCTGATCCAGGGATCAAACCTGTGTCTCCTACATTGATCAGGCGGACTCTTTCCCACTGAGCCACCAGGGAAGCCCACCATTACCCCTACTCATCTTCAAATGATAATAATGATATTGTTATTATAATTCTTATACGCCAAGGGTTCCTAAACTTGTCTGCAAATTGGAATCACCTGGAGATCTCTCTAACTCCCAGTACTTGTGTCTCAGCCCAGAATCAGTGAATTAACTCATCTTGTGTGTAGCCCTGGCTTTGAAATTTTAAAAGATCCCCAGATGATTCTAACGTACAGACAAGTTTGAGAACCACTGTCCCAGAGGCAGCAAGATGTACATCTATACAGACACATATGTCCAGGTGTACACACACTCACCCACACACATACAAGCTGGTCTGCTCCCAGGTTCCATGATCCTGCCACCTTTATGACAGTGGTGTTCATATCATTCGGGTGAGCGAGGTTATATAAGGCAACAAACAACCCCTAAATATCAGTCCTAATAACAACCACAGTGGGCCCCCTCCAGGGTCAAATAGATGAGCCCAGCAATCTGGTTTTTCTGGTCTTTACCCCATGCTAAAGGCTATGCATTTTACCTTCAGATCTCACTTCCTCTTTCATAAGTTTGCCAGGCCCACAGTAAATCAAAACCAAAAATACGATACTGGTGTGAACAGATTGGGAGGAGATTTGGTCAGAGGAGAGCCACTGTACTACTAGTAACCCCAAGGCTACTAGTAACTATTTCTTTGTTCAGCTCTCCATCCCCAAGATCCAAAACGCAATAGCCTAAATTAATAGAAATGTGAATAGGTATTAATAAATGAATTATCATCACTAATAACCTGAAAAAGAAGTGAAAAGCAGACACAGGATCTCAAAAATACAGCATCTAAGTTGAAAACCTTATGGGTCAGCTTATCACCAACTATCATGTTGATTTCTCTCTTTTCGCTCATTTCTCTCAGGTTGAAATTACATCCACAGAGATGGAAATAAATGAGATCAGGAGATCTATGAACAAAAACAAGGACCTTGAGTAGTAAAGAATCTACCTTGCAATGCAGGGGACTCGGGTATGATCCCTGGTCAGGGAACTAAGATCCCAACTACTAAGATCCTCAACTACTGAGCCCACACATCGTAATTAGAGAATCCATGTGAACCATGGAAAAGATCCTGCATGACGCAACAAAGATCCTGCATGCCACAATCAATACTCTGACGTGGCCAAATCCATAATCAATTAATTTAAAAGAATGTATATAAAAAAAGGGGGGGCCTTTCACCTGGCAGCAAAGCCCCTGTAGGTTGGGTGCAGACAACAGTATGAATACAGACATCTTACCACCAGCACACAAGTGATTTTCAGCAGACCATCTCTTGCTCTGTTGAATGCTAAGTCTCGACAGAATCTGGAGAAAACCAGAAAATCCAGCTTGTTTGCCCTAGTTTGGGCAGCTTAATTTAGGAATCACACTGGGCTTTCCATAAACCCTTTACCCAAAAATGTATCCTGTGTTGTGAACACATGAGTTAACTTGGGGCCCAGGGGGAGGAAGCACTGTGTATGATTCCATAATAGTTACTCTACTATTTTAAAACCAAATGGAAGCCTCAGGCAGCAAAGTCAAAAAAAGAGAGAAATCATTTTTGTAAAAGTATCTGAAGGCAATCATCTCTCCTGATGTATTCTGAGCTGTCAATGGTTCTGCTTTTTTCAGAAGCTCATTCAATTATCTCTTACTTACCTGGACCAGGGAGAGGCATTTTCCTCCCATCTAGAGTTAAAGAAAAAAAACAGGAGGCATGATCCTCTAACAAAAGCCTGAAATGAAAAGCAGTAACTACTCCCAAGGCCCTTATTGTGGAGGAGTCATTAGGCAAAACTTTGAAGGGTCTCTGTTAGTGATCTATTTTCTCCATGACTATCACAATAGGGAGAGGAAGAAATACGGGATCCACAGCCTCAAAACACCTTGCTCCGCTCCTAGGTGTGCAACTGTGGCAAGCCACTTAATCTCTCTGAACTTGTTTCCTCTCTGTAAAATGGAAACACCTTTGTGACAAGGACACTCTAAGAACGAAAAAAATTATGTAATGCATTTTTACATTCAACAATGTAAATACCCCTTCCTCTGATCACTGTCAAACTCTCAGGAACACACTAGAATGTGAACTTTTAAAAAGTAGGTACAATGCCTTACTTATCTTTCTATAGCCAGATCCTAAACACTTAGAGATAGCAGTTGCCTCTTCAGCATCTATTCCATTTCTCTCCCGCCAAGCAGCATCCCTCATTCATTCAGACCTCATCTGCAATTCCAGGGGTGGGTCCAGAATGGCCTAAGCCAATCAGTGTTCCTCTGTCACCATGATTGGTTGAGAGACAGAGGTGTGTCCTGAGATGATCCAATCCGAGGGAAGCTCAGAAATTTTGTCCAAAGTCTCTGGGAAGAGAAAGGACCTCATTCTTCCCTGCATGTGAACCAGCTATCCAGTGGGCAACCTCCAGCACCCACAAAGCACCCAATGAAATATTTCCCGACTATATGAATAAAGATGAGTCTGTGGATAAACAGACAGCGATGAAATCACGATTCTCAGAACAGAACTGTAGTAAAACCCTATTAGTACACAGACTGCTGGTTATGCAGCAGGTAAATCAAAGACCAGGGAATGAGAGAGGGCTTCTGAGGCTGACAGATGTGGCCCAAATTCTGGTCCCAGAATTCTAGTGCCTAAGCCTGGGACCTCAGGCAACTTCCTAAGCCACAATTTCTGTCTAAGCCACAATTTCTCTCTGACAAACACAACTATCACAATTAAATAAGAATTTTTTAATGCATCTATTAATAGGGAGAAAAGATTGAGAGAATATACCCCAAAATATTAATAGCAATTAGTCCTAGGTAGTTAATGGAAGGACTTTTATTTTTCTCTTTTTTTGTGTGTACAGTGTTGGATTTTCTATAATGAACATAAATTGGTGGTCTAATAAAAGGAAAATAAAAGGAAAATAAAAGCAAAGACAATGGCAATTAAAGCATCCAGCCCAGCACGCATGACACAAAGTAGGAAGCCAGCAAATGTTCTGTCCCTATGAACACCCTTCAAACATTTGGGAACAGCTATCATATGTCTATTTCTTGTTAAATATCTCAGCTAACTTAATGTCATCCTTACATGACTTGATTTCAAGGCTCTCTGCAAAGGCTCCATCTGTTAAAACCCCACTCTGGATATCATAGAACCCGCTCAGAGAATCAGCCGCAGAACTTGTTTGCTCATTCATCTGTTAATTCATTCACTGAGTAAACACTGATTAAAAACATACTATATTGGACATCTTGCTTCTGCCTACCCCCCATTCACAAATGGTTTCCATATTTCCCCGGGGAACATCTGCCTGCCTTCATTCTCAGTTCCTGGGCTCTGGGGAGAGCAGACCCTACTCCAGCTTCTTCGGGGGCTGGCATTTGATCCAAGGTGGCCAATCAGAGCATCGCATTCACCTGGCCACCGCGATGGGTTAGGAACAGGCATGTTACCCAGAGAAGACCAATCAGAGACATTGAAGAAGAAATCTTTCTTTCCTGAGATTTCTGCTGAACTGTTGGAAAGGGGCATTTTTTCTCCTACTGCTAGAACTGCTGACATGCTTTGCCACCACAATCCAAAAAGAAATCAGAGGCAGTGCTGAGAGATGAGGAAAACCTGTGTAAGCCTTAGCAACACAGTCTAAGGCTCCGTGCCTTCGGTTCCATCCCTGCACTTTGCAGCTACATAAACCAGCGAATCCCTTTTCTGTGGAAGGCAGTTCAACTTGGGGCTCAAAAGAAACCTAACTGGTGAAATTTGAAGTTTTCTGACATCAGCTACATGCCAGCTATGCACAGATGAAGCAAGATGATCCACACCATCTTTCTTGGCACTTGGTCTGATGTGGAGATAGCTACAAACAACTACAATTATTTAAAGCCAGTAAGATGATTGCTTTAATTAAACACTACGTAGAGCAAGGAGAGCACAGGAAGGTGGAGTCCGGATAGGCGTCAGCTAAGAAATAGCATTTCAACCTCCTCTGTACCTGCATTCAGGCAGTGAAGAGAGAATTACTGGTTGGGGGAGTCAAGATAACACTGTTGACATAGAGTCATCTCACAGTAAACTAAAACCACAACAGCCCACGTTTCCCGACGGGAAATGATACTTACAAGCTCCGAAGGGTGCTCTCTGGTTGAGCCCACAAAATAGAAACAGCCACCAGCAAACAGCCCTCCCATGCAAGAATTTCACCCCAGTGTTACAGATGATGCTACACTCTTAAATAATACTCAGGCTGGTTTTTTTGATTTTGAGTCCATGAACTTAAGTCTTCACTCGAGTTTTACTGCCTATTTGGACTACTGTTGATATAATCACAAAAACATCATGACAGCCCGCTGAAGATGAATAACCTATTTACTACCAAATGATAAAAGAGAGAGGACAAGAGTAAGCTTCTGGTTCCATAAGACATTTCAGGATGAGTTAGAAATGTGACTGATCTCGGAAAACAACAAGGGCGACAACAGAAGCACCTCTGGGAACATCTAATTTGCTAAGAAAGGCCCTGAAGGTTGCTCTTTTTAAGTGAACAGAGCTAGTGTCTCTTTGTTATCTTTGATGATGCAAAACTCAACAGGAGAGTTGTGCAGGTAAGTCAGAAAAGGAGGACATCGCAGGACACATTCTCCTTGCCTTTGTGGTTTCCAAACACATCAGCGATTCATCTGGTCCGGGAACACAGCTCCAACTTTCCAGAGCAAAGAATCTTAGAGGTGGAAAAATTAATACTGATGGAACACGTCCACGTGATCTCAAGAGAGGTGCTGGGGATGCGGTAGGAGGGACGGATGCCTACCAGATAACGGGGATTGCTAAGAAGCAGCTGGGTTCTCTCTGTTCCCAAGGCACTTTTAAGATTTCTTCAAGTGCCATGTGAATTCCACTTCCCCTTCTTGCTTGCCACGTGACTTCCCACAAAGACTTAGCCGCCCTTCTTCCTGAAAATGGGATTACTATTTTTCACGCACTGACCAGGCCACTACTGGAGTCCAGGCAGAGTCAGGCAATGGAGAAACCCATAGTGTACGACAACCCTGGCAAGGGCCTGGTGCTTGGCATGTGTTCCGTAAAGGCTGGGGGTCAGCAACCCCATGCCAATTTCCTCTAAAACTAAGAGGGGGTGCAGGCTGAAAGCTCACAAAGGGAAGTTTTTTGTTAATGAGTTTAACAACAACATTTATGTTTAAAAATTTTTTTGCTTAAAAAAAGGATATACAATAAGATATTCGTTCACCCCAAACCCACCATCACCTTGACTTCTTCTCAAGAATTAAATGGTACTGCCCACAACCACTTTCTTTTTTGGTGTGCTTCCAGCAAAATCTATGCAAAAATCATCAAGCTTTTGTATGTGTGGGGTGGGTTTGCATAAGCACTAATCCCTCTTTCCACCCCCTCCCAAACACGGGAGGGAGCATACCACACACACTTTTTTGCATACAGCTTTTTTTAACCTAAGAATGTATCCTGGAAAGAATGGATAAAGAAAGTGTGATCTATTATATATATATATAATGGACTATTACTGAGCAGTAAAAAAAGAAGGAAATCCTGCCTTCTGCCACAACAGAGATGGACCCTGAGGGCTTGATGCCAAGTGAAATTAAGTCAGAGAAAGAAAAAACACTGTATTATCTCACTTTTAAGTGGAATCTAAAAACCACCAACAAAAAAATCCCTAGGCATAGATGCAGAGAACAGACTGGGGGTTGGGAGATACAGGCAAAGTGAGTCAAACGTACACACTTCCGGTTCTAAAATAGACAAGTCACGAGAACGTAAGGCACAGCACAGTGACTACAGTTAATAATACAGGAAATAACGGGACTTCCTGGGTGGTCCCATGGTTAAGAATCCACCTGCCCATGCAGGGGACATGGGTTCAATCCCTGGTTCGGGAAGATTCCACGTGCCACGGGGTAACTAAGCCTGTGAGTCACAACTCCTGAGCCCGGGCTCTGCAACAAGAGAAGCCACGCAACAGAAGCCCAGGCACGCAAACAAGAGAGCCGCTCCCACAGCTGGACAAAGCCAGAGCGCAGCAACAAAGACCCAGCAGCCATTAAATAGATCCATAAATCTTAAAAAAAAAAAATACAGAATTCCATATTTGAAAGTTGCTAAGACAGTACATCTTCAAAGTTTTTATCACAAGAAAAAATTGTGTAGCTATGCACGGCAACACACACTAACCAAATTTCGTGTGGTGACCATGTAGCAATATACACAAATACGGAATCATTATATTGTACCCCTGAAGCTCATGTTATATGCCAACTATAAAAAGAAAAACAATTAAAAAAAAAAAGAAATGCATCCTGGAGCTGATTCCTTCTTGGTATATTTGACGTATTATTTTAAACAGTGGCCCAGTATTCTCCTGTAAGGATATATCTTAATATCTTCCATCAATCCTTTTCTGACATACATTTATTTCAGTTGCTTCCAGGGACTTGCTATTTCAAACAATGCTGCAAGGAGCTTACATTACACACATCTTCACACTACAGGTAAGACGTGTTACTAGAGGAAAGGTGGGATTTATATGATAAAATCCTTGGAAACTAAATATATATGGGCTTCCCTTGTGGCTCAGCTGGTAAAAAATCTGCCTGCAGTGCAGGAGACCCCGGTTCAATCTCTGGGTTGGGAAGATCCCCTAGAGAAAGCAAAGGCTACCCACTCAGTATTCTGACCTGGAGAATTCCATGGACTGTATAGTCCATGGGGTCACAAAGAAGTGGACACGACTGAACAACTTTCACTTTCACTTTCGTGTGTGTGTGTGTGTGTGTGTGTATTTATATATAGGAAAGATGGGATTTATAAGATAAAATCCTTGAGGTTGCAAGAGTCAAAAGGTACAAACACTTAAAATGCTGGAATGGCCTTCAAAGAGTTTGGACTCACTTTTACTCTCACGAACAGGGTCATAAGGATGCCAGTCTGTCCAACTACATTCATAGAATGGTTTGTTTATCAAATTCAAGGGAAGAAAGCGGGGCAGAGATTCACTCTTGTCCCACAGTCTCTTCCTGGCCCCGTGATACCACACATGATTCTACTACTGCCTGAAAATTCTGCCCCTTGGACGCACAACCCGGAAATCAGAGCTTAAAACAGAATGAACATCAGCACTGGTGTGCTGAGCTGGCTCGGGCTGGCTCGAAAGAGCCGACTGTGCACATCTCTTCCCAAGCCTGTGTTCAGTGACATCATGTTGGTAGCTTTAAATTGTTCATGGTGGAAGTACTGATACCACAGAGATGGGCAAATGCTAGTCAGGGCTTCTCTTTTTCCCCCCAGAGACCTCTGTCAAACATCAGCCCATTGAGGCATACTACAGTGGAAACTGAGGCTCTGCTGCCCCTTTTTACAATATGTCTGCTCTCAGTAGGATCACAAATTCTTGGAACCTCAGAAGTGGAGGAGATCTGAAGGGACAGCTGATCATTCTGTCTTCTCATGCTGCCTCTCCCCTAGTCCCTGTGCTGAGCCATAAGCAGACCCTCTCCTCCACTCCTCTACGCCTCTCCACCGTATTCCCATCTCTTTATTGCTTAGTGCTTATTCTTAATGATACTCTACAGTGTGGTAACTGCACACACAGACTCTAGGCTACACTAAAAGACAGCCAGGGGTCAAATCCCAGCTCCGTCATTAGCAGCTCTGTGACCTTGGGCAAGTGGTTTAAACTACTGCACCTTCGTTTCTTTGTAAAGCACAGATGATAATGATAACGCCTTCCTTAGATGTTTGTTCTGAGGATTCAATGCGTTAAAACAAGGACACAGAACAGCGGCTGGCACACACTAAGGACTAAGCAGACGTACACTGTTATCACTGTTTTCCAGTTCACTAAGCATCTTTCACGACATCTAGGCTGTCAGTTAACGCTTTTGTTGGATTTTAATTTCAATCACTATTTTTCACTTCTACGTGGCAGCTTTTTAAATCAACTTATTCTTTTTCCACCTTTCATTGCATTTTTGTATCCTTTTTAATCATTTAAAAATATATTGTCTATAGTCTCGGAGAAGGCAATGGCAACCCACTGCAGTACTCTTGCCTGGAAAATCCCATGGACGGAGGAGCCTGGTAGGCTGCAGTCCATGGGGCTGTGAAGAGTCGGACACGACTGAGTGACTTCACTTTCACTTTTCACTTTTATGCATTGGAGAAGGAAATGGCAACCCACTCCAGTGATCTTGCCTGGAGAATCCCAGGGACGGGGGAGCCTGGTGGGCTGCAGTCTATGGGGTCGCACAGAGTTGGACACGACTGAAGCGACTTAGCAGCAGCAGCAGTTTATAGTCTCTTTTAGACGGTTTTTTTACTTTCAACTCAAAGTCACTCCTTTCCTAAATAGTCCATATGATTTAATTATGCACACATCTTCAGAGTTCTTTCTGCAGGAGTCTGCCAGGTCTGGGTTGTTGAAATAACCCAGTGGAGTGACTGTGTAAACACACAACACAATCCCTACTGTTGTGCTAGAGAGCCCCACAGTAGACAGTAGCCAGTTTTTATACTAATTTCTCAACTCAAGTTCTCACATCTCGTGATAATAACAATATAGATTCCACAACCACATACGGTATAGCCCCAGATTTTTCATTTCTTCCTGGTGACTTTCTCTCCACTCAAAAAAAGCTTCCTCTCTGTTTCTCCTGACAGTGGGGCTTTTCCAGTCCTTTTTCATGAAGACATGTAATGTTTAAAGCTCCTGGAAATTCATGTCTACCTTGGGCCCAAGTCTCATTTCTAGGCCCACTGTGGTCTCAAAACCTTAACTCCTAGACTCTACAGCTGCTTTGTGGATGCAAAAGCCCCATAAGTTATTGTGCCTTCAGCTCATATAACCATTTGGCTTGGATTTCTCTCCATTTTTGACACTTGGGGACTGATGAGCTCCCCTGGATATAGTTATTATTTTTCAGTCAACTCTGAAAGGGACTGTTGGCATCCCCTTTCCAAATTGGGGAACCTATGTTGGAACCTAACCCCCAACATGATGGTATTAGGAAGTGATTAGGTCACGAGGGTAGGGCCTTCATAGATGGGATTAGTACCCATCTATGGTACCTATTAGTACCCATCTATGGGATTAGTAGAAAAGAGACCTCAGAAAGTTCTCTTGCCTCTTCCACATGTGAGGTTATAGCACAAAGAAACAGGAAGTGGGCCTTCACCAGACACTGAATCTGCCAGCATCGTGATCTTGAACTTGCCAACCTCCAGAACTGTGAGAATTAAATTTCTGTTGTTTATATGCAACCCCGTCTATGGTACTCTGCTACAGCAGCCTGAACAGACTCAGACAACTCCTTACCAGTGAAGAGAACTTGGGAAAGTTACTTCTCTGAACCTCAGCTCTCGAGGGCTATTGTGAGGCTCAAGACAATTCAAATGAAGCGCTTAGTTCTGAAGCCAGGTGGCCACAATCAAATCCGGTTCTGTCACTTACCAACTTGGTAACCTTGAACAAATTACTCAAACTCCAGGGCTCAGTTTCTTCTCCTGCAAAACAGAGATATAGCAAGGATTAGGCAAGTCACAAGTCCCCAGCACACAAAAAGCCTCCAGTAAATCCTAATCACTACTGTTTTTTTCCTGTACCAAGAATAATAACCCAATATAACATTTCCATCCAGTAGTATTTCAAGCCAAATAATATTTCTCCAAACCATTATATTTTACAGAAGATGTTTCACAAATGTTTTTGTCATTTAACATTCAAAACAGTCTGGTATATGACAAATAAAGAAATGAAGATATTAAAAAAAAAAGGAAATGGAGATTCAGAGATATCAAGTTGTAAGAGTTCTTTATATATTCAAGTCAAGTAAACTTGCTGAAGGTTGCACAGCAAATAAAGAGAAACCCCAAATCAAACTCCTCTGATGAAGGGATACAGTTTGGCTGGACTGCACTGTCCCAGGGACATAGAGGGTGGAGCCTGGCGATCCTTTCAGACTCATAATTCTATGATAAAGGATGCTGGGACTCTGGGCTATGTCAGCAAGTCCGGGTCTCAGAAAAACACTCAGCTCAACTTGAATTTGAACTGGTCTCAGTCATTCCACCCCTGACTTGCTTTCTGCTTTAGGTATCTACACCACAGAGAAAGGAAAACAAACGTACATTACACCATCCTTGTCACCCTCAGAACTCTTACAAAAGAGATTCACACAAACTTATGAATCAAAGGGAGTTTTCATAAAACCCAAGGTAAACAATATCCCATTCGAACCCATTCACCAGCATCAAGTGTAAAGATCAGAGCAAGGTCTGCAATGTCTAGACACTCATTATTGCCTGCAACAGAAAGAGAACGCTTTTTTCTGGCTTTCATTTTGATTAAATCTTTAGCTGCCTGAGGTGTTTTCTCTTTGCTTGTCACTGGAGACTGAGACTACCGGAAGCCACTTAACCAGCCTCCCGTATTCACAAAAGATTCGGGGGCCCTGCCTAATTGTCGTGGGGGAACGTTATCAGCCGATCATGTCAACCACTCTGGCTGCGTTGCCAGCAATCCTCTCGTTCACCAGTACAGGTTTCCTTTCTGCTGTCACCTGAATGTGGTTTAAAATTCCCTTTTCAAGAATAATCACAAAACTGCTCAGTGGCCAAAGAAAAGAGCCATTTCATTTAGAACAACATAGGCATACCAAGTTTCCCTGGCGGCTCAGTGTAAAGAACCCGCCTGCCAATGCAGGAGACGCAGGTTCAATCCCTGGGTCGTGAAGATCCCCTAGAGGAGGGCATGGCAACCCACTCCGGTATCCTCACCTGAGAAATCCCATGGACAGAGGAGCCTGGTGGGCTGCAGTCCACTCGGCCGCGAGAGGCAGGTGTGACTTACAGATTGAACAACAAAGCACACTCCCAAGTTAAGGCCTCACAGGTAAGCACAAGGTCCACACTCGTGTGTGTGTTGTGTGTTTGCACTTACACACAGACGCCCAGAAGCACGGTGACAGTCCTCTCGGCTCAATTACATAAAGATTTCATTTTCTTTCTTTCTGATTCTTTGACCAGATTTACAAAGCAGAAAATAAGACAAGCTGTTTACTTGGGAACAATTTTTTAAGGTCCTGGGCAAAAGTCCTAGAAATTAGAAAAAAGTATACTAGAAATTAGAAAAAAGTATACTAACTTGCTCTCACAAAACTCTTTTTCAAGAACATGAAGATGAGGCTGGTCTTGCCATCACTTGGAGACAACCAGGAAAGAGAGTATGTCTCTCCTAGAAAGAAAGTCATCTCAAAACAAGGGTGACTTTCTCTCACTTCCTCTCTGGGGACAGAGAAAAGCTGGACTATGACTCTAGAAACCGGTCTACCACCATATCACTCTGCACACGCCTGATCTCATCTGATCTCAGAAACTGAGCTGAGTCGGGCCTGGTTAGTACTTGGATGGGAGACTCTAGAAATTGGATCTGATCTTTTCCCCTCTTTAGACTTACAGCATGGGCTCCAGTCCGTTCTTGGTCTTTCAGAGCTGTGTGACTTTGGGTAAGTCACTGAACCTTGCTGAGCTTCTGCAGCTGCTCTGTCAAGGGAGGACACTCATTCACTCAAGACCTATCTGCTGAGCTCCTTCAACGTGCCAAGCATGTGGCCATGGGATTAATTCCAATAATTAAACTGTCCCAGCCACAAAGAGCTCTCATGGATTAGTGGAATAAAGACTTCCCTGGCAGTTCAATGGTTAAGATGCTGTGCTTCCAATGAGTACAGGTGCTGGGCAATCACAGAAAAGGGTATTTAATTAATTCCACAGGGGAGGGAAAGTGCTGGGTATAAGGAAGACTTCCCCCAAGGAGGTGTTATCTAAGCTGCGAACAAAAAGACAAGTTAGAATTTGCCCAACCGAGGGGATACAAGCAAAACTGGCAGCATATGGGAAGGATCATAGGCAGGATGGCTGGTTCACAACATCAAGCACAAGAGGCAGGAAGAGAGACATCATGTATGTCGACCTGGACATGCAAGCAGCTGGACTTGCCAGGGCAATTTGCCTGGACTAGGAGGGTCAAGCATTCACAGAATCCCAGCCACCCCAATCACAAGACCCTTGGACCAAATTCCAGGACCTTGACCTAGGGTTTGGAGACGGAAATGGCAACCCAATCCAGTATTCGTGCCCAGGAAATCCCACGGACACAGGAGCCTGGTGGGCTACAGTCCATGGGATGGCAAAGAATCGGACATTACTGAGCGACTAATAACGTTCAAACATGTTCAGAGTCCCTCCCAGTCCTAAGGGCTGACCCTGTGGTCTTCTGAGACCCCAGATCCTCCTCTTGGCCTGACAGCCCTTGCACCAGCACAGCCACGTCCCTGAGTCCACTCAGGGAAATGCCAAGCCTCCCACGTGGGCCCTGTCCTTCCTCTTTCCTTTCCCTTCGGGAGTGACTCGCCAGTGACTCAAGGAGGGAGCTGTCCCCTACTTGTCATTTGTTTCTTTAAAAAAAAAAAAGCACCCAGGACTCACTCACACAGTCATTTGCCCAACCTCCTTCTCCCACCCAGCCCCTGACCTAGCTGAAGAAATGCTGAATTATCTGTGTAGACTGTCGTCTCCAGGACACTTGAAGCTACCTGAGGGCGGACGCTCGTTTTGGTCATTCTGCTGTCCCCCGCCCCTGGCACTGACCCCTGATTCATGCCAAGCCCTCAAAAATGCATGCAGACATGAATGGGTTTAATGTCTCTGCAAAGGAGCACCCACCCAGAGCTGCCCTCAGATAGCAGCTCTGAGACCAGTGTGGAAAACCCAGAGAGGTGTCAGCTCAACACCCCTCCCCCAGGGCTCCCTAAGCCACTGCAGACGCTCAGCAAAGCCCCATTGGAAAACTAACACCCCCACCACTTGTGATACCAGTGAAGAAACTCAGGTCCGAAAGGATGATATGACTTGCCCAAGGCCTCTTAGCTAACGCAATATAATGTTTTTAAAAGGGGGACATCAGGGACTTTCCTGGTGGTCCTGTGGATAAGACTCTGAACTCCCAATGCCGGGGGCCTGGGTTCTATCCCTGCTCAGGGAACTAGATCCTGCATGCCACTACTGAAGATCCCATATGCCATAACTAAGACCCAGCACAGCCAATTATATAATTTTTTTTTTTTTTAAAGTGGGACAACGGTCTTAAACGGAAGGCTATCTAGTTGCCCCTACCAGAAACGTTGCTTATTTTAGGGGAAAATACTTGGCAGGTCTGACTAAGCAACTTCACTTTCACTTTTCACTTTCATGCATTGGAGAAGGAAATGGCAACCCACTCCACTATTCTTGCCTGGAGAATCCCAGGGACGGGGGAGCCTGGTGGGCTGCTATCTATGGGGTCGCACAGAGTCGGACACGACTGAGGTGACTTAGCAGCAGCAGCAGTGGAATCTGCCCTTACCTGACCACCAATTATATCACACTTTCACAACCCCTGGGATTCTCTAGGCAGGACTAAAGCTCCCACTGAAGCATCGACCTATTTTTGAAGATGACTAAAAAAACTTTTTTAGGGTCTGGGTATGTTCTTGGATTATGGATCACTTTTTAATTCTCTATAATGTGATCTCAGGCTATAACAATTTTTAAAGGAAAGCTGAGCTCCCTGAACACTTTTTAAAAAAATGTTTTGATATTAACTTTACTGTGACAGCAAACATAATTTTTAAGGAGGCCATTTTGACCTATATAACCCTTCCACCAAAAGAATTCCTTATAATTCCTGTGTCCTCTTATTAAAGTTTTTATTCACAGATCGATACTCTGTATCAATGTATGTATTTCATTTAAAGGAACCCAGGTGGCACTAGTGGGAAAGGGTCTGCCTGCCAATGCAGGAGACATAAGAGACGTGGGTTTGATCCTGGATTGGGAAGACCCCCTGGAGGAGGGCATGGCAACTCACTCCACTATTCCTGCCTGGAGAATCCCATGGACAGAGGAGACTAGTGGGCTGCAGTCCATGGGGTCACAAGTGACACGACTGAAGCGACTTAACACGCACGCGCCTTTTAGAGTAGAAGTTACTTAAAACAAAAACCAAACGAACAAACTTATTATGCAAATCACTGGCATGATGTTTCTGAAACCACCACAGAGCAAAACCCAGGTGACAAATGAAGTGCACCTGGAAATTCTGGGTCTGGGACATTGAGGGTAACATTTTCTAGCCTGCTTCATTCAATCATTATTCTGACACTTTCCATATCCCATTTAATACGAAACAGACAAAGGAAAACAGATGTTTGACTTGTATCCACCTGGCACAGCAAACTCCCAAAGTTTGCAATAGCTGCTTATCGCTGAAGAGTTTAAAGCAATATTTTTGTGCCAATGAAATAACATCTCAAATGGCCTAGCACAGTGGTTCTTACTCCGGCTCAACCAAAATTCACCAGGGCAGGAGGAAAATCTTTAAAAATACCGCTGCTGGGTCCCCAGCCTGCACAATTAAAACAGAACCTCTAAGGATGAAACCTTAGCACTATAGTTTTCCCAAGATCCCTAGGTGACTGTACAGCACAAACAGGACTGCAAACCACGGGCTAGGTTAGCTCATCAGTCGAAGAAAGCCCACGGGAAATCTTATCTGCGAGCGATGAAGGCGTTGTAATTAAATAAAACAGCGGATGCAAAAGTACCTGACAGGGCCTGTTACCCAGAAGACACTTAATAAATGTTAATTAAACAAAAAAATAATAATTCAAGTAATTACTCCTTCTCCTCAGTGAATTCACCTTGTAGTTTTATTGGCTTGTTTATCACTTGCTGTTTTCTCTTAGCCTTGATTCATTCCATCCCTATGTTAATAATAATAAAAATATCTATATGTTAACAAAATTATAAACATATACCCCTAATCCTGTTCAATTACAAGAGCTCTGCACTATTTCCAACAACTCTTAATCACTTATTTAATAAAACTTTCCCCTAGAACAGTGGCTAATATGTACTAAATACTCAACAAATGTTATTTATAATAAGTATTGTTATTCAGGATTCATGGTAATCTGCATAACTTAAGCTGAAGTTTTATTTATACTATTCAAAGGACTTAGTGAGAATGTAAAAATATTAGCAAGGCAATATTTTTTTAGCTTTCCTTTTTATACTGGAGAATAGCCAATTAACAATGTTGTGACAGTTTCAGGTGGACAGAAAAGGGACTCAGCCATATATATATACACACGTATCCATTCTCTCCCAAACTCCCCTCCCGTCCAGGCCACCACGTAACACTGAGCAGAGTTCCTGTGCTATACAATAGGACCTTGTTGCTTATCCATTTTAAATATGGCAGTATATGCATATGGATCCCAAACTCCCCAGGGCAATATTTAACAAACTTAAAAAAAATTTTTTAAGCACATTCATTCTTTTTATAAATTTGTCAAAAAATATTAAATGTGATCACTGCACAGGTAACTAGCTTATCTTGCACATTCAAGGGGCCCGGGTAAAAGCTACTTGTGAGCACTCAGCAGTTTCCACAGTCACTTGGAAAAGCTAACATTGCAATTAGTTCAAAGTGCTCTCTTAATCCAACTTTTCCCTACCACTGCCTCCCTGAGCCTGTATTAGGAAGGCCATTTTTCTATATGTTCACATTACCCCTCAGTTTTAACTAAGAGAACAAAAATCTGTTTAAAAAATATATATATATATATTTCTTAATCAAGATGAGAAAGTTTTATTAAGAACATGTCCAAACCTCCTGTTGCCCTGCTTGGATGAATTAAGCCAGTCGGCATCTGTCTCCTGTTGAGCTAAGCAGAGAAGGCATTCAACAGCCAGACTGGAAGATCTATTGCGTTTGGTCCAGGATCACATTGTTAGCAGGAGACCCTTCCATGGTTTACACCTGAGCATGCCAATGTTTGCTTCCTTTCACCTTCTAACTCCAAACATCTGCCACTGCATGTTGCAAATCCGTACACACGCAAAAGTAATCATGATGTGCGCTTTTCTAGATGTACTGTTGTTGTTCAGTCACTAAATCGTGTCTGATCTTTGCAACCCCATGGACTGCAGCATGCTAGGCTGCCCTGTCCTCCACTATCTCCCGGAGTTTGCTCAAATTCATGTCCATTGAGTCGGTGACGCCATCCAACCATCTCCTCCTTTGTTGTCCCTTTCTCCTCCTGCCCTCAACCTTTTCATCATCAGGAACTTTTCCGATGAGTCAGCTCTTGGCATCAGGTGGTCAAAGTATTGGAGCTTCAGCATCATTTATATGCATATTATACATATAATAATTATTATACATATCATAACAAGTATTACTGGTCTGAATGTTTGTGTCCCCCCTCCGGGCTTCCCTGGTGGCTCAGACGGTAAAGCGTCTGCTGCAATGCGGGAGACCCGGGTTCGACTCCTGGGTCGGAAGATCCCCCGGAGAAGGAAATGGCAATCCACTCCAGCACTCTTGCCTGGAAAATCCCATGGACAGAGGAGCCTGATAGGCTACAGTCCATGGGGTCACAAAGAGTCGGACAGGACTGAGCAACTCTGTCGTGTCCTGTCCAAACTCCCATGTTGGAATCCTAACTCCCCAGTGTGATGGCTTTAGGAGGTCAGGCCTTTGAGAGGTCATGATGGTGGAGCCCTCATGAATGGGATTAGTGCCCTTGTAAGTGAGACCCCTGATAGCTCCCTCACTCATCCCATCACGTGAGCACACGATGAGAAGAGAGCCCTTGCCCAAGCACGCTGGTGCCCGGATCTCAGGTTTTCAGCCTCTGGAACAGTAAGGACTATACGGCTGCTGTTTATAAGTTCCCAGTCTGTAGCATTTTATAATAGTAGCTCTGAGAACCACAACAAAGTCAAAAGTGACCACACAAGCAAGTAATAGCTTGGTTTGCTCAATAAGAATATCATGATTGACTATCACATGCCAGACAACTCCAGAGGCATAGGGAGATGGAGATGAGGACAGAGTTCCCATCTTCAAGGATCTCAGGCTCCAAGGACAGTGTGTGAATTGGCTACTGTGACACAATGTGACTCTGACCAGGGGTGACAAGGAAATACAAAGGATAGGGTCACAGGGGCAACCCTAAATGTTTAGAATCAGAAATTAGAAAATGAAAATAAATAAGCACATAGGAGGTAAATGGTTGTGGATAACAATGTTAAGATAACTACTGCAGCTTTCATCAATTGCACTGCCCTCTCAGCTCCCATCACCTAATCTTGACAATCATATGCCACTTTGGGGACCTCCCTGGTGGTCCAGTGGCTAAGACTCCATGCTTCTAAAGCACGGGGGTGCGTGTTTGACCCCTAGTTAGGGAACTAGATTCCATATGCCACAGCTAAAGATCCTGTGTGCTGCAGCTAAGACCCAGCACAGCTAAATAAATAAACAAATATTAAACATAGGTATATATCTATCCTGTGATAAACCCTAATAGAAAAAGAATATATATATATGTATAAAGAATATATATAATCACTTTGCTGTACAGCAGAAATTAACACAACACTGTAAACCAACTATACTTCAATTAAAAAAATAAATTAAAAAGGAGGTGAAGGAGGAAGAGAAGACTTCCTGGAGCCTGAACAGCCAGACTCAGTACCATCTCAGCAAAACCGCAACCCTGTGGGTCAGCCCTAATCCTACCTTTTTCAAACTGTGCCACCGTTAAAGACATATCACAATTTACTTGAAAGCAGGACATGGGTGAAGGTAGAGAATGTTATTGGGGGTGTCTGGTCTAAATGCCTGGTTTTATAGATGGGAGAATCTGACATGCGGAAGGAAAGGAACTTGCCTGCAGTGAAGACAGCAGGATCACAGCGGAGTCAGAACCAGCTCCCAAGATTTCCGACTCCTAACTACCCAGGGCTGACTACTGAACTTCCACCCACTTCCAAACTCCTTCACCTGATTAACGAACTGCATCCAGGTGTCCGCTCTCAGCTCAGGCGCATGCCCTTTAGGGAAAGGCTTCTGGGGACATCCTACCTGGTACTCCCCTTTCTCAGGGCACTCCTCCCAGATTATGCTGCCACTTCATCAGCTAGCTTCCCCCCACCCTTGACCTTGGAGCAACTCTTTGTTCAAGTCTTGTGTCCTGGACCTGAGCACAAGCAGGAGGTCTACATGGACACAGTGCAGTGAACAAAGTGACCGATGTCTCAGGTTCTTGGGAATTTCCCAGCATTAACCAAGCAAGTCCCAAGTCCCTGAAAATCCCTCGGCAAACCAGGACAGCTGGTCACTCTATTAGTGGACACCAACAAAGTGACATGGGGCTTTCCCAGGTGGCGCTAGAGGTAAAGAGCCTGCCTGCCAATGGAGGAAACGAATATTTGATCCTTGGGTTGGGAAGATCCCCTGGAGGAGGGCATGGCAATCCACTCTAGTATTCTTGCCTGGAGAATCCCACAGACAAAGGAGCCTGGTGGGCTACAGTCCACAGGGTCGCAAAGGGTTGGATACAGGTGAAGCGACTTAGCATGCATGCAACAAAGCGAGATGGCTGGCTCACCATGTCCCCGCCTCTATCCGTCCTCAGCCACTGTGCAAGCCGGGCCCAGAGCCATGTCTCTGCCATGTGGTCACTCTAGCTCAGCACTGATAGAACTTTCTGCACTGCTGGAGATGTTCCTTATCTACACTGTCCAATACAGGAGTACCAGACCCAGGTGACTATGGAGCAGCTGAACTCTGGCTGGTGCAACCGAGTTTTTAATTCTATTTAATTTTTATTAATTTCTATTTAAATAGCCCTGTGTGGCTAGTAGCCACCATATAGAACAGTTTGTCTTTGGTTTTACATAATTGGAACTACGGTCCACCTCTGTGCACGGAATGAGCTTTAGAGTCAGAATGACCATGGTTCGAATCCTGACTCAGTCAGGTGCAAATGTGTCACAACTCCATGGGGAAGCTTGTTTCTCCCTCTGTGATCCTGACAAGTTGACTACGAGACAGTGTTCAGAAAGTGGTTGGTTCCTGGGAGAACTTATGCAAAAGGATTTCTCTGGAAGCCAATGAACCATGTTAAATGTAAAAAATGTAAAATACTATGTAAAAATGCTAGAAAAATATGATTCTGAACCCAATAGAGTGCAAGGGCATCAACTCGACCAGACTTCCAGCATCCCTGGCAGGTTCAAATTCAGATTCCAAACTGCCGGGTTTAGAATTCAACTGTGCTGATTGACAGATTCACAGATTCAACTGTGCTGCTTGACTGGTCCCAGACCTGTGACTGATTGTCACTGAGTCCCACTGGGGCAGCGGGCACTGGGTCCTGGGAGATGCTGAGACTCAGGCCATCTGAGGATGACCCTACATGGTCCAGGGGGCAAGGATCCAGGCCCTGCCCATAGCAGTGAGAAGGCAGCACCCGGAGGAAGCCCAGGTGCCCCACAGGGCTCAGGCACACCCGGGCTGGCCACTTAGTGCCCAGGGGCACAGGACACACGGGGCGCAGCCCGTATGCGGCACATGTAAGGAGAACACCACCCCCATTGCCTCATCCAAGGGCCAGGACACAGTCATGAGCTGGCGACCAGGAGCAGCTGCGAAGCCCTGGAGGTATCTGGTGTCTGGAACCTGTCCCCGGCCCTAATGAATCCACCCCCTCGGCAGGAACAGGCCGCAGGTCCCCGGAGGAGCAGGCTGTGGATCACAATCACCTGGGGAGCTTTTTAGCAACACTGTTCCTTAGATTGGGCACCGGTGTTTGCAGAAAGCTCCCAGATGACTGTGAGTCCCAGTGGCATGGCTGGGACTCGGTGTCTGTCATCTGAGGGCTTGGGAAGGTGGTTCTCATGAGGACTATCTAGGCAGTGCTAGGGGCCTTCCCAGGTGGTTCGGTGGTAAAGAATCTGCCTGCTAAGCAGTAGACATGGGTTCGATCCCTGGGTCGGCAAGATCCCTTGGAGAAGGAAATGGCAACCCACTCCAGTATTCTTGTTTGGAGGAGCCCACGGACAGAGGAGCCTGGTGGGCTACAGACCATGGGGTTGCAAAGAGTCGGACGTGACTGAGCACACATGAGCACGAGGCAGAACTAGGGCTGGGGAGAGAAGTCCCCTTGTTAACAAGTCCCTCCCTCTGGCTGCAGGGACAATAGTCAGATGGTCGGGGGACCCTGACACCACAGCTAGGCCACAAGTTGCTCGCCTCCCTCCTGCCCCAGCTGGCAGAGACCCTTCCGGCTCACCAGGTCTGAGCTGTCCCGTGTCTCGTGTGCGGCCTCGGTGAGGAGGGTCCTCCTTCCCCACTATCCCCAAGCACCCCAAGCAGAAGCCCTAATCTGTACGCCTCTCCATCCTGGTATCCCAGGCTGCACCCAGCACTGAGGAAGCCCACGACAGATGCTATTATTGTGGTTGTTACTCTCATTTCACTGAAAAGGAAACCAGAAGCTAGAGACAGTATGACTCACCCAAGGCCCCATGGTGCTGGGGCAGGGCTGGGACAGGAACTCTGGGTGCCTGGGTTCATTCCCTCTCCGATGCCCCAGGTTAGGGCTCATTGCCTCTGTGTCCACCCTCACCCACACTTTTTCTCCTCCCTCTTACAAGTCAGTATGCAGCCTCTGACCACCAGAATAAATGCTTATTAGAAGCCTCAGGCTCTGATTTATAGGATGCCACTTATCCTCAAAGGTTTCCCTGGTGGCTCAGTGGCAAAGAATCCGCCTGCCAAGGCAGCAGATGTGGGTTCTCCTGGGTCGAGAAGATTCCCCTGGAGAAGGAAATGGCAACCCACTCCAGAATTCTTGCCTGGAGAATCCACCGACAGAGGAGCCTGGGGGGCTACAGTCCATGGCGTCGCAGAGAGTCGGACATGACTTACCTGCTAAACAACAAATTATCCCCCAAACAGTCCATGAAGTCTATGAACACCCCTTGGGCAGTACACAGGGCACTGGTTTTTAGCACAGCCTTGGAGCCTGACATACTCAAATTGCCACTGAGTAGCTGGGTGATCCTGGACACATTTCTTAACCTCTAGGGGCTTGGCTTCTTCAGCTGTAAACAGGGATGATGGTATTTACCACTCAGGTTTGTGGAGAAGCTTACTGAGATCAGTCAAAGGGATAAGACGGGCTCCATGGCCGGCCAGCAGGAAGTACCAACAGCTGGTAGCTATTATTCAGGTGGCAGGCACTACCCTTCTTATCATCTGCTCCACGCTCCATTTCAGACCCACAGAAGCCTCCAAACTATGCACCCTCTCATGTCCCTTCTCTTCGCACAGGCCACCCTGGGCCGGCGGACCCAGCCCACTGCCCCGGGCCTGGCCTGTCCTCTTGGGAGCACCACCCTGGAGGACCAAGTGGCTGGATTCATCACGTCATCCCCACCCCATCCTCCCCGAGTCACCCGGAAAAAAAATAAACGAGAAGTAACTCTTTCTATTCCTCATTCCAGACTTCCTGAATTTAAATCAAATATTTGCATACTCTCCAAAGCCTATAAACCTGAATTGCTCACAGGAAAAAAAAAGAAAACTTAGGTGCAAAGAGAGTAAGTGCAGGTGGTCGTGGCCTCAACGAACCTCACAGGAAAGGGCATTTGATCTGAATAACCACACAGCCCAGCTGAGGGAACGGGGTGAGCAGGAGAAAGCTGCCATTTACAGGGCCATCTTCCTGGCCTCTCTCCGGCGACCTGCACAAAAATCAATGGTGCATTCCCTCTGTGGGCGGTCCATGGAAGCCCTGGGATGGGGGGTGGGAGTGGGGCAGGGGCGTTGAGTGTGAGGAGGGCTGGGGGAGGCGGGCAAGTGAGCACCAGCTCCCCAGAGCCACCCCGAGAGCACTTACACAGGAAGTGTTGGGCTGCTTCACACCAGCATGGCTGCCCAGTTAAAATCCCGAAGGATTGACACAGGCTGGGAAAGAGGTGCTGTCCAGAGCCCAGCTCCCCGGCTGCCACACCCACCACCCAGAGCCCCCAGACGGGCCTCAGCTAGGAAAAGATGAATGTCAAGCACTGTGGAAACTTCCAGAAAGGACACTGGTGGCTGCCCAATGTTAAACATTCTGAGCATCAACCCTGGGCACAGTTCAGAGGCATGAAGAATTCAAATGACACTCTGAGGGATTCAGAAGAACAAGCCTTCAAAACACGTTTGCTGGAGGAAGAGAAGGAAAGACTGACTCACGGGCAGCGGCACCTGGGACAGGCCACGGACCCACAGCACCTCCCTCCCTCTGGGCCACTCACTCCATACAAGCCCAGGCACCAGAGCCTCAGAAGCCTCCCTGGTCAAACGAAAGGAAAGTCTGCCCTGACCTCCCACCCTAACCTACCCTAACCCTCACCAGGCAAAAGGGAACTTTGGGGCTCCTCCCTGCCCAGCCTCCAGCCCCTCTGGGATGGCATCACTGTCCTCGGGGGTACCCCATGACCCTCCTATCATGTGCCCGAGGGGCTGGCGTGTCACCCACACCACCCATGCTGGCGTGTCAAAGCATGGAGTCTTCCAGAACCAATGCTGCTTCAAGAACAAGCATGTGACCAAAACTGGCCAGTAAGAGTCCTCTCAAGGCTCAAGAATGGTCATGTGACCCTAACTGGCCAATAAGGACGTTCTCGAGCACTTTGACTGAAGTCACCAGGAAAGGGTATCCTTCTCCCATCACACAGGGCTATTCACATGAAAGGTTGAAAGCCTGACTTTACCTCACAGGGAGAGACCCCCCGAGAAACAAGGTGCAAGGAAGGCAAGGCAAAGAAACAGTGGGAGACAAAACCTGGCCAGCGTGATCTGGGCCCGTATCAGCCACCCGACTGTTTCACAATAAATGATCTTTTTCAAAACTAGGCCAGCTTGAGTTTGGTTTCTGTCACTTGGAACCCAGAGCATGGTCTGATACATTTCTCAGTGGGTGCACAAGAAGATGCTGGTTGCTACCAGACCCCGCTTCCTGCCCTGGCTGCCAGTTCATGCGACTCGGTGGCTTACTGATGGCATCTGGGAGGTTGGCTCTGGGCCCCACACCCTCTACTTTACGCAAAGAGGGCATCTCTCTCCCACTGAACCCCCAGACTCTGGTCTCTTGCTCTCCATCTCACAAGCTATGAACACCACCGGTTACCTGTTCTAATACATGGATCTTTCAGTGGCCCTATATGGCTTGAAGATCACGATGCAAGTCCCTCTAACGCATAAAGGGTTATGCTCATAAAGCTGCCATCCCAGGATGTGATGACATGAGTTCTCCAAACGAATCCTCCAGCCCAACCACGTACACCTATGCCGAGATCGCTCTCAACTCCAGGTTCCCAACCCCAAGACAGGAAGTGTCTCCAACCCATGCCAGCTGATTCCAAAAGCTCTTGCAGTACAAGGGTGACCCCTCATGTTCTGTAACCCACATCCTGCCCACTGAGGTCAAAGCCCCCACTCTTCACAGGGGTGAAGGCAATGTTGAAAGAACCTCATCAACACAGCCTCGTCCCCACAGAACAACTAACAGGACTCTCTCAAGAGCTTTCTAACACCCATCAAAGCCATAAAGTGGCTCTGAGTCAAGCCTTTGTCATGTAAATTAAAACTCCCCACCACCTCCCCAAATTTTTGTTGAAAAATCAGCCAGCTGTGTACATTTCATCCAAAGTCACAGGAAAAAAAAATCTACAGATAAAGCTTCTCTTGGCATGGAACACAAACTGACAGCATTTATAATTACAGAGAGTTCACTGCAAGAAAGATTTCAGAGGACGTCCAGTGCAATCTTCCCATTTTACAGAAGTGGAAACTGAGATTCCAAGAAGTGAAATGACAACCCGGGGTCACACAGACAGGAAGCAGAGGGGCCAGGACAAAACACCAGGTCCTCTGCTTTTTTTCCCCTCCAACAGTTTATAAATAATAACCTTACCTCCATGTACTCTGTTACAATACTAATTCATATACACTCACTTAAAACTGTGATCCATGGAGAAGTGCTGTATGTTTTGATATTTTCTGCTCTTTGCATCACATCTCGCTGAGTGTCTCAAAACAGGGTCTCTGTTTCCTGGCAGAGAGGCTGGAGCCCTCCAGGCCTGAGACTTGGTGTGGTTTCTCACCCTCTCCGCTGCCCGTAAACAACGCCAACAGGGTCAACACAGAGAGTAACAGCTGCTGGTTGTGCAATAAGAGGCCACCTCTACTTCCTAATGTGGCCTGGGTGAGGAGGTAGGGGGTGCGCTTTGTAAAAGTGTCTCCCCTCCCCTGGACCCAGCAAATTTGCCTGAGGACATGTTCATCACTCAGTGTGGTTTGTTTTGTTCTCCGTACATCCCGTGCATCTCTAAAGAAAACTCCTCTTGTGGGGTAACAAAGATTTCAGAAACAGCCTGGGGCTCGAATTTCTGGCAGCTCGTTTCACTCACTGTGTGACCTTAGGCAGGTCACTTCACCTCTCTGAGCCTCAGTTGCCTCGTCTTCAAAAAATGGCAGAAACATCATGCACAGAACAGAGTCGGAATCCCTTGAGCTCTACTCGAGGCCGTGGCTACTCGGCAGACCCAGGTCATCACCCTGAATTCCCAGAGCCTTTCTCCTCCTGCTGCCCGTCAACTGCTCAGCACACAGGCCACGATCATCCTCTAACTCAGCCCCGCCAACGCCACAGCATCCGCACCTGCCTCTCGTGCAGGGTCAGGCCCTAGTGTCTGCCTTCCTGCCTGGGGACTAACCACTGCTTGGTCCGAAACCCCCCAAGGTCCTGCTGGCTCCAGGGCCCAAACTCGACAACCTGGTCACCCCAAACTGGCCAAGACGCCCCACTGTCAAGTTTCTCCTCCAAGGCCTGAAAACCTCTCCCAGTCGCCATAAAATTACTCAATTTTTCCCTTGTGGGATCAGATGGAATTTAAAGTAAGTCACTGAAGTCTATACAGCCCTTCCCGCACAGAATATGGAATGCCTGCGAGACTTCCTCCCCATCTCTGCCCCCAAATCAAGCCAGTGTTCTATTCACTGCTGTCACTGAGGAAGCGGGAGGGGTCCACCTGCCCAGCAAGCCCAGACAGAACGATCAGGCTTTCCATCTGGCTCTCATCAATCCGTCCTGCTGTCCCCCACGACAGGGTCAGGGCCTCTCACCCCCCAACTCCCTCCGGGCAGACATCTATCTATAGACGGAACCCTGTGTCTGCCCCCAGTTCCATCCACCGAGTCTGGGGAGTCTAGACAGGTTCCGATGAGGGGAAACAGAACTTCCAAGCAGAAGCTGGAACGGAGTTGGTGGGGAGAGGGGGGCAAGTATGTGCTAATGTGTGGCCAATCTGCTTGGGGTAAAAAAGAAAGGCGTGGATCCACCTGCCAGTGCAGGGGACGCAGGTTCAATCCCTGGTCTGGGAATATCACACATGCTGCAGGGCAACTAAGCCCATGTGCCCCCACCATTTGAGCCCATGCTCTAGAGCCCGGGAGCCACAACTACTGAAGCCCACGTGCCCTAGAGCCAGTGCTCCGCAACAAGAGAAGTCACTGAGATGAGAAGCCCATGCGTGGCAACAGAGCAGCCCCCTCTTGCCACAATTAGAGAAAGTCCGTGTGCAGCAATGAAAACCCAGCACAGCCAAAAATAAACAAACAAAAAAGAAAGGGACCTGCAGCAACCTGGATGGACCTAGCGATTATCATACTAAGTGAAAGAGGCCAGAGAAACACAAATATCACATGATATTGCTTATATATGGACTCTAAAACAGTCGGACACGACTGAAGCGACTTAGCAGCAGCAGCAGCAGCAAACAGTGATACAGAAATAGACCCCCACACACAGAAAACAAACTTATGGTTACCAAAGGGGAAAGCAGGGGAGGAATAAATTAGGTGTTTGAGATTAACATACATACACTGCTATATACAAAATAGATAACCAACAAAGACCTACTATATAGCACAGGGAACTGGATTCAATATTTTGTAATAACCTATAAGGAGAAAGAATCTGAAAACAAATACATATAACTGAACCACTGCTGTATCCTTGAAACTAACAACACTGTAAATCAACTATAATTCAATGTAAAAAATAATAATGATAAAAGAAGAAAGGATATCGAGTTAACCCTTCAATTCACTCAGTGAATTTTCTGCCTGAACTTTCTGCCTCATTGTTTATATTAAAATATAAATATCATCAGGTCTCATCCAATGCCAAATCCCCAAATTTTTACAAATGCCCAAAACAAACCTGGTGATACAAGAATGTAGGATGGATCAAGGATCAGGAATCAGAACCACAACAGACTATTAATAATAATTTCTTGAGTAGTGGGGTTTATACTGGGAGTGGGTGGAGGAGAGTCATCATGAACTGTTGGTGGGAATGAAAAATAGTGAAATCCCTTTGGAAACCTGTTTGTCAGCTTCTCAAAAAGTTAAATATAAAAATCCACACAACCCACCAAATTCCACTCCTAGGCATCTACCCAGGAGAAATGAAAACCCACATTCACAAAGGCTAGCACACGCATGTTCATAGCAGCATTAATCCTAACAGCCCCAAACTGAAAGCAACACACACGTTCATCAGCTGGTGAGTGGAGAAATGATGTGATGTACTGCACGACAGCATATTTTTCTACAATCAAGAGGACTGAAGTACTAGCATCAACAATGTGGATGAACCTCAAAAACTTTATACCCAGTAAAAGAAGCCAGACACAAGACATCATATCTTCCATTTACACCTGCTGTTGTTGTTCACTCACTAAACCATGTCTGACTCTTTGCAACCCCATGGACTGCAGCACGCCAGGCTTTCCTGTCCTTCACTATCTCTTGGAGCTTGCTCAAATTCATGTCCATTGAGTTGGTGGTGCTATCTAACCATCTCATCCTCTGCAGCTCCCTTCTTCTTCTGCCTTCAATCTTTCCCAGCATCAGGGCCTTTTCCATTGAGTCAGTTCTTCCACTTACATAAAGTGTCCCAAAGGCAAGTTTATAGACATTTATACAGAAGTACAGGTACAAAATCCGCCCGCAATGCAGGAGATCCCAGTTCAATTCCTGGGTTGGGAAGATCTGCTGGAGAAGGGATAGGCTACCCGCTCCAGTATTCTTGGGTTTCCCTGGTGGCTCAGACGGTAAAGAATCTGCCTGCAATGTGGGAGACCTGGGTTCAATCCCTGAGTTGGGAAGATCCCCCGGAGAAGGGAACGGCTACCCACTCCAGTATTGTGGCCTGGAGAATTCCACAGACTATACAGTCCATGGGGTCGCAAAGAGTTGGACACAACTGAGTGACTTCCACAGGTACAAAAGTAGATTATTAGTTACCTGGGGTTGAGGACAAAGATTATTTGTAAAGGGACATGAAGGATCTTATCAGGGTGATGAAAGTGTTCTAAAAACTATATTATGGCCATGGCTGCACCTTTCAGTAAAATAACTAAAAAACTCACTGAAATGGGTAGACTTTAGATACATAAAATATACCACGCATTGGTTTCCTATGGCTGCTCTAACAAATTACCACAGATGTAGTAGCTTAAAATACAGACGTACTGTCTTATAATTCTGGAGACCAGAAATCCAGAATGGGCTTCGCCTGGCTGAAATCAGAACCAGGCTTTCTCCAGAAGTTCCAGTGGATTGTTCTCCCTTTCCTGGTGGCTGCGGGTACCCTGTGATTTGTAGCTTCAAACCGGCTTCAAAGCCAGCAGTGTCAGCATCTTCAAATTTCTGATTCTGACCCTCTGTTTCCATCATCAAACCTCCTTCTCCAACCCTCACCCTCCATTTTCCTCTAATAAGTCCCACCTGGATAATCTGGAAAGAGCTTCCCATCTCAAGATCCTTGGTCCCATCAGCAAAGTCCCTTTGTAAGGTAAGTATTCACAGGTCCTGGAGATTAGGACCTGGACATCTCTGATTCTAACACATACCTCAGTAGAGCTGTCACGAAAACAAATAAAAATAGCCCATGCAGGATGTGGCCAGCATGTAGGGCTCGTACAGCATGTAGGGCTCGTACAGGTGACCTTCCTAGAAACCCCACTGCTGAAGAAGCCCTCAAGAGCCCTGTCCTAGGGCAGCTCATAGGAACTGAAAGGGTCCTCACTTTGGCCTCAAATCTAAGAGGGAACGGGACAAGAGAACAATAAAGCCTGGCGAGAAGACCCGGATCATCGGTCAAGTTCTAGATGAACGAGAGGATGAAGAGGGGAGAGTGGCATAAACGCCTGTAGTTTCCACTGAGTTGACCCCCGCCCTGGTCCTCCCCACTCACTGCTGATTCTAAAGAAAAAGTTTCATGTCTGCACAAATGTGAGCGTTTTGGTGTTCTGAAATTTCCATCTCACTGATTATTTTAAGAGAACCTAAATTAAGTTAGTCCCCAGACAATCTCTGATATTGACAAGCATTTAAATCAATACATACGGAGCCATCAGAGTTGCACCCTCAGCAAATACCTGGACCAGACTGTCCTTATCAAGGTAACAGAAGGCAGCGACCAGCATGGACCCTGTGGAAGCACGTGGCAGCCTGATGCCTTCTCTCCCTTCACGCCTTACAGTGGTCACCTCTCTGCCTAGTCTTCATCAAGGTTATGGCCCTTCCCAGCATTTGAAAATGGCTTTTTCTTCCCTGTTTCTTCTACTAGGCTGTGTGCTGCCGTGTGGTTAACACAGTGTGGGCGCACGCGCGCGCACACACACACACACACACGAATGAAAAAACAGGCAAAGAATAAGACGTGTTTAAAGAAACAACAGGCTCAAGAGCTGAAATGAAAACTCCAAAGGATAAACATTTCCTCTCTTTGGTTCTGCACCCCTACGCCCTAGCACAGTGCCTCCTGGCACTCAGCACGTGCTCAGTAAATACCAGCTAAAGGGATGAACGGCCAGGAAGCCCCTGGTCGCCAGGATTAGGGACTCTTGATCTCTGCACTCCTGTGTCTACGAGCACAACGCCTGATACACAGTAGGTGGCCCAGTGTTTATACACCTGACCTGCAGAAGACTGGGTCTTCGAGGAATGGGATCGGGCTGGGTGGTGTCGACACCACAAAAAGGGAGGCAGGAGACAGGGAGCCTCCAGAGCAAGCTCACCCACCTCCCATAATAGGGGTGGGGTGCCCCACTCTGCCTCAGTGGTATCTGTCAGTCAGAGTTACTGGTTACAGACAACAGAAAAGAAAAAAAAAAGGAATTTGATGAGAAAATTAGGGGAAGCTCCCAGAATTCCAGGCAGGCTGGAAAACCAGTCTGGGATAAAGGAGCAGGGGAGACTGGGCCAAGGACATGCCAAGGGATGTCTGCTTAGGGTATTCCTGACTGTGAGGAACCTCTAACTCCCCTGCATCACTGCTGCACTCAACCTGGAATCTAAGCCACACGGCCACTCAGAGGCCACATGCCACAGCCCAAGCAGCTAAATGTGGGAAAAAGAACATCTACTCCACCTTGGTTGCTGCTGGGAGTCAAAGCTCCATTCCCCTGCAAGATTTACATCTTGGGGGTTCCCCCAGACAGGAAGGTGGGAAGGATGCTGAGATATAGAAAATACAGAAAATGCCCATAAGACACAGCAATTCACCGAACTCCTGCAGACCCACGAGGCCTGTCTCACCATAACTGGTCCACAGAGTGGACCCAGGGGCTCCCAGGGTGGAGGAAGTGAGAGAGGCCACTGACTGTCTACCCAGCCTCAGAGCCAAGTGTGAACAAAGGAAGTGTTTCTTCATTTCTCACCACAGAGAGCAAGTGTCAAGCAGAATTTCATGCATCTGCTATTGCAAAACCCCTAACAGAGCAGCACAAGGTCACTTCCAGAAACACCCCTTTCTCTCTACCCCATAAAGACATTCGGCTTCAGCTACATCCTGGGTAACTTCATTGGCATAAACTGAGATTGAGTATGTCAAGGCTGTATACTGTCACCTTGCTTATTTAACTTCTATGCAGAGTACATAATGAGAAACGCTGGGCTGGAAGAAGCACAAGCTGGAATCAAGACTGCTGGGAGAAATACCAATAACCTCAGATATGCAGATGACACCACCCTTATGGCAGAAAGTGAAGAGGAACTAAAAAGCCTCTTGATGAAAGTGAAAGAGGAGAGTGAAAAAGTTGGCTTAAAGCTCAACATTCAGAAAACGAAGATCATGGCATCTGGTCCCATCACTTCATGGGAAATAGATGGGAAACAGTGGAAACAGTGTCAGACTTTATTTTTCTGGGCTCCAAAATCACTGCAGATGGTGACTGCAGCCATGAAATTAAAAGACACTCTTTGGAAGGAAAGTTATGACCAACCTAGATAGCATATTCAAAAGCAGAGACATTATTTTGCCAACAAAGGTCCGTCTAGTCAAGGCTATGGTTTTTCCTGTGGTCATGTATGGATGTGAGAGTTGGACTGTGAAGAAAGCTGAGTGCCGAAGAATTGATGCTTTTGAACTGTGGTGTTGGAGAAGACTCTTGAGAGTCCCTTGGACTGCAAGGAGATCCAACCAGTCCATCCTAAAAGAAATCAGTCCTGGGTGTTCTTTGGAAGGACTGATGCTAAAGCTGAAACTCCAGTACTTTGGCCACCTCATGTGAAGAGTTGACTCATTGGAAAAGACTCTGAAGCTGGGAGGGATTGGGGGCAGGAGGAGAAGGGGACGACAGAGGATGAGATGGCTGGATGGCATCACTGACTCGATGGATGTGAGTTTGAGTAAACTCTGGGAGTTGTTGATGGACAGGGAGGCCTGGCATGCTGTGATTCATGGTGTCGCAAAGAGTCGGACATGACTGAGCAACTGAACTGAACTGAGGTTCATTCATTCATTTGTTTGTTCATTTATTCAGCGAACGGTTTCAAGATCCAGATGTGCCAGGCCTCCTGCTGGGTTCTAGGGTTACAGAGATGAATCAGTTATCATCCTCGGCTTCCAGAAGTTCAGCTGGCTAAAGGAAAGGATAAAAAGCAAGCAAGTTCTGCACTGGGGATGGCAAATGTATGCAGAATTAGTGATCTGAATATAAGCTAAGCTAAAGACATTTTTTTTAGCAATTGCTGGGCATCACTCCATTTATAAAACACACACACACACACACACAATGAGCTACTTCCTGAGTCAGCCACTAGCCCTAGGACCTAGCCCAAGAACAAGATCTGTATGTCCAACTTTAGATCCCATTAGGAAGGGCTGCTGGCCACTTAGTTGGCTATAAATGTCCATCCTCGGACAGTCTCCATCCCTGAGTCGCGGGACAAAAGGCAGAGGCTGACACCATTACCCAGATGGCTGTGCTCTAAGGGAGATCCTAGCTCTTGGCGACAGGTGGTCCTCAGGAAGCTGGGAGATAAAGGTTGCCCTAAGTGCCCCTGCTTTACCCTCCACAAACCATAACACCAACACCTGCCCCTTGTTCTACACTTCCTGGTTATAAAACACTGTTACACTTACTTGCTCATCCATCATTCATTCTCCAAATACCTATTATGTGTGAGCTACTCTGCTTAGAGCTAGGAATCTAAAGAGTAAGAAAACACAGCCCCTACCCTTTAGGAGGCCACTTCCTCCAGGAAGCCCTCCCAGATCTCTGGCCAGGTTGTACATCCCTCACCCTAGCTCCCTGTATCACTGCCGCCTCTCTTTCCATTTCAGTTCCCCGGCTTAGATGAAAAAAGGACTCATCTACCTCCGACACCACCGTTTCCCCCCCAGGGCCTCGTATGGTGTCTGACACAGTGGAGGCAGAATAAATGCCTTGAGGAAGCCCCAGTGGGAACAGCTGAGAAGATAGAGGAGAAACTGAAACCCAGGGGGCAGGGCAAGCTGACTCTTTAGGTAAGAGTCTGGCATTATCCTTCCGCCCTTTGGTTTCTAGATCAGGAAGTCTGTCTCAGAGGGCCTGGGTGACTTGCCCAAGATTCCTGTTCATACAACTAGCAGAGCCCTTAATCGCACGCTCTTCATATCAGTTTCCAGACCGACTGGACACCCCAGGCAGCTGCTGGCTCACTTTGTCCCCAGCGGTCACAGTTTCATCTGCCCTCCTGTGACCAGCTTGTTGTTGGCACCTGCAGTACTCTTCACCCTCCCCAGAGCACTGTTCTAAGATACAAGGAGAGAGGAGTCTGTGATTAAAACAAAGAAACGGATTTCTAATGATGGAATGTCGGGTACTCATTTATTCATTACACAAATATTTACTGAACACCCACGGGACGCTCTAGAGGTGAAGAAGCAGGAGTCAACACAGGCAAAAATCGCTGCTGCCCGCTAAGGTGTGATGGTGTTACAGAAAGGTGGTGTCCCTCTGGTGAATAAATGAATGGATCAAAGGTAACCTCAGGTGATCTACTGCAGGTAATGTCAATATGATGCAAGCTGACTCAGAGCACCTGACCTGCTGGGGGACGGGGAGACCACATAATTCTTAATCCCCAGGTATCTCTACTAGCTACTAGGGGATCCCCTGTCTTACTCTTTCAACAGTCACTGTACAAATAGAATGAGCCCTCTTTGCTGGCCATTGCTGGCTTCCTAATTAAAGTCAAGGATGTGTGTTTACTCAAGGTCTATAAACACAGACCCCAAAAAAATGTTTAAGAGAAAGCAGATGAAATGTGGGTAAGGACTAGCTAATAAAATCAGGGGGAAGAATGCTGGGAGTTTTCAACCATGACCGTGATTAAACAAAACTTGCGGGGAGGATGCTCTGAGGGCCAAGGTCCAGAAATGTGTGCAGAGCCTGAGTTTCCAGGGCAAAATGTAAACCATAACTTCCTGCTGAATTAATTGGTCCCCGGTGGGAGAGTCAGACTAAGTTGCTCTGGACCACGCAGCTCTTCCTGCCTCACCCCTCCCCATCTTCTACCACGAGGTTGTCACACAGCTCGACAAGACTGCATTTAAAAGTCCTGTGGACTTGCAGCTTCACTGGGGACTGTGTGTGGGCTCAATCATGTCTGACTCTCTGCGACCCCATGGACTGCAGCTCGCCAGGCTTCTCTGTCCATGGAATTCTCCAGGCAAGAATACTGGAGTGGGTGCCATTTCCTTCTCCAAGGGATATTCCTGACCCAGGGATCGAATCTGCGTCTCTTGCGTCTCCAGCACTGGCAGGAGGATCTTTTATCACCGAGGCACCTTGGAAGCCCCAGTCTCTGTTAGATTAAAAGAGGCACTTAATAAAGCTCTGCAAGGAGATCCAACCAGTCCATTCTAAAGGAAATCAGTCCTGAATATTCATTGGAAGGACGGATGCTGAAGCTGAAGCGCCAATACTTTGGCCACCTCATGCCAAGAGTTGACTCATTGGAAAAGACCCTGACGCTGAGAAGATTGAAGGCAGGAGAAGGGGACAACAGAGGATGAGATGGTTGAATGGCATCACTGCCTCAATGGACATGAGTTTGAGCAAGTTCTGGGAGTTAGTGATGGACAGGGAAGCCGGGCGTGCTGCAGTCTATGGGGTCGCAAAGAGTTGGACAGAACTGAGCAACCGAACTGAATGAAGCTCAGAAGCTGAGACCAAGAGAATGTTCACTGTCATCTGGAGGCTTCAGTCTCATCTAACCACGACACCAGACACTGGCTAAGGTCCCTTCCAATGACAGCTGCCCACAAACCGTTCTCCTCAACCCAGGCAGGAATCAGGGATGTGGAGAAGGACCTCTCCTCTGAAATCTGGGTGCAAGTCTGGCCTGAATTTGAACATGAGTGGCAGAGATGGCCAGGAGCCCAAGGATCCCCCTGGAAAGTCGATGACATCCCAGAGATCAAAGTGGGCACAATAAGGCTGACACCCTGGGCCAGCCCGAATAAAATGCTAATGAACACGTTTCCACAGTTAAAGTCAACAATGGGAGAGTCACCGATGAGGCCCAGAAAACAGTCAATGTCTTTGATTAAGTGCTGATGAAATTCCCCATCACTGCTTTAATCTGGCTCCCCAGGGAGTTTCATTGGCTTTGAGATGTTTTCAAAGAAAACGATCTTGAATATATTAATACATGATTCCCCAAGCTACTAAACAGAAAGATGGGCCCTTCTGCCTCCACCCCTTCCCCAGGGCACACAGCAGTTTCCCAGATGAGTCCTTAGTGTCAGACAATGGCAACTTTGGCTCTTTTTCTATAAAAGATGATCTTTCTCACCAGCATTTACTCTCTGCTGGTCCAGCTCCTCTATCAGAGTCTCCGTTTATCAACGACTTCGTGCATTTGAAGCTGGAGCAAACCTCCTCGGGCTGGGACCAACCTCTCTTAAAGCTAAGGTCCTGATAAATATCAAAGTGCTCTTAGCAAACTGACTTGGTTTCCATACCAGAGCAGAGTCCATCCAGAGTCAGCTCTACACCAACCTGGATTCTCAGCCATTCTGAGTATAAATTCATTGTTTAGTTGCTAAATCTATCTGACACTTTGTGACCTCATGAACTGCAGCCTGCCAGGCTTCCCTGCCCTTCACTATCTTCTGGAGTTTGCTCAAAACTCACATCCACTGAGTCAGTGATGCCATCCAACCATCTCATTCTCTGTTGCCCCCTTTTCCTCTTACCTTCTATCTTTCCCAGCATCAGGATTCTGAGCCACTCTGAGTATAAATGATCAAGAGGAAAACACACTGAAGGATGGCTCCTAAGCTGAGCCAATCCACGCCTTTGCCTATAGCTCCTTGAGTGCTGCTGCCTTTTGCACATGCTGTTCCCTTTGTCTGAAATGCTTTTCCGAGCAGTGGCCTTTAAAATTCAAACTGTCACCTTGTCTACAAAGCCTGGCTCAGACTGTCCAGGCAGTTCAGTTCAGCATGTCCTGAGTGTGCGAGCCCGGTCCTTATATGGCTAGATGCACAGAGAAGAGGAACTTCCCCTCAACTGGCTGTAGACCCTCCCAAGATAGCATCTTCAAATCACCTCTGGCTTGAAACTTTATTTTAAAAGCTTTAATCCGCATTATTTCAGATGTTAAAAAAAAAAAAAAATAAAACCACCTCTTGTGCCCACCACTCAGCTTAAGGAACAAAATGTGTGTGTGTGTGTGTGTGTGTGCGCGTGCGTGCGTGCATGCGCGCGCACACACTCAGTTGTGTCCGACTCTTTGCAACTCCATGGACTGTAGCCTGCTAGTTCCTCTATGGAATTTCCCAGGCAAGAATACTGGGGTGGGTTGCCATTTCCTCCTTCAGGGGATCTTTCTGACCCAGGGATCAAACTCAAGTCTTCTGCATCTCCTGAACTGGCAGGTGGATTCTTTACCACTAAGCCACCTAGGAAGCCCTAAAGGAGGGATGAGCCCTCAATAAATGCCCTTTTCATTCATTAGGTGTGTCTTCTGACTTCTGAATTCCCTGCTAGCCTGAAGTGCATCTGTGAGGAGGCCACCAACTGGAGCTTAAGAAAAGCCAGGACTAAGACTGAGTTCCAACTCTGGCCCTTCCCAGCTGTGCAGCCCCAGGCAAATCACTCAACCTCTCTGGGCTTCAGTTCTCTGGAAAAAAAAAATGCACTCATTCTACAAACACTCTTGGATTGAGGGCTACAGTGAAGCCTGACCTGCAGACCTCAAAGAGGAAAAGGTCCAGTTCTTGGGCTCAGTGATGCTTAGCGGCCACAACATGAACTCAAAGCACTCCACCGCTATAAGGTACTGTTATTAGACTTTAGCCTTTATTTTCTGTCAATAACAGCCCCTTTCTGACTTCTTTCCCTGCCTTGTTTTTTTTTTTATTTTTAAGGTTCAAGACACGGTGTTTGGTCAATGCAAAGCAGAACAGAGAGCCAGGAGGCTCATCTTTAATTCAGCGCCAACAACACTCAGCTGGGCTCAAACTTGGACGGAGGCTTTTTTCCCCAGTGTATCTACTCACAGAGGCCTGTTCCTCCAGTCAGCTCTCAACTATTCTCCCAGGGAGGGCTCAACCCAGGCTGGGAGGCTTGCGGGGGGCGTGGGGTGTGGACAGGAAAGGGAGATGGGTCGGGAGAGCAGGGCAGACCTAGGACAGACCCCTCCCCGCAGTCCAGAGAGCAGCCAGGGCCTCCTGGGAGGACAGGGTGACAGCACCCCCAGAGTGTGGCCCTCAGGAGAGGGACACAGGGAGGTGGCAGCCTGTCCCACTCCCGGCTTCCTCCTCCTAGAAGGATGCTCCATGACACCTCTGCCACAGAGAAGGGAAGCGGCATGAAGCAGCTGGCAGGGCTGCTCACACAGCAGAGGCAGAGCCCTGCGCCCAGCTGCGGGTTCCCAGTGCCTCCCGCCCTCTCGGCGGCAGACGACACCCACACCCTCAGGGAACAAAAACCTTGGTGTGGCCATGAGCTTCAGCTTTGCCCAAGGATGAAACCTTTTACTAAACCTCAGTTTGTATAGACTCTGGGAGTTGGTGATGGACAGTTGGCGTGCTGCGGTCCATGGGGTCGCAAAGAGTCGGACATGACTGAGTGACTGAACTGAACTGAACACCAGATAGGCCACCCGTTAGAAGCTGAACTACATCTCCTGGCTGATAAGGATTAAATGAGATGACAGGCCCAGGCAGAAACCTCTCCCACCACCGGCTTTTTAGCTGTTCTGTTCTAGTCCTGACTCTCGAAAGGGCGAGGATGAGGAACCAGCGTGACTCAGCTCTGCGGCTCAGGGTTCAGCGAGCAGCAGGAGCTCCTTTCATCTGGACAGAGCAGTACAACTGCCTGATTCACCTTTCGCTTCCTCTGGAAGGTACCGGGCCCAACAGGAGAAGAGAGGAGGAAGGGAGTGGAAAAAACAAGGGCTTTTCTGGACATCAACAAATAGCTGTTGGGCTTCCCTGGTGGCTCAGTGATAATCCGCCTGCCAATACGGGGTACATGGGTTCAATCCCTGATCTGGGAAGATCCCACATGCCGTGGAGCAACCAAGCCCGTGAGCCACAACAAGAGAAGCCACAGTATTGAGAAGACCAAGCACTGTACCCGGAGAGTAGCCCCCGATCGCCGCAAGTAGAGAAAATCCTGCAGCGACGAAGACTCAGCAAACCAATAAATCAAATTATGTAAAAAATAAAAATAAATTGCCATGATTGCCCAGAAAGGTTGATAAAGGAAGGACCCAGCTGGCCACTAGCAAGAAGATACACCTGCCTTCGCAGGATGACACGGCTCCCAGACATCCAGGCAGGGTGGCAGGGCATCCACTGGGTTTTCTCCTGAACGAGCTCTTAGGAACATTCCAGTCTCTGCACGTCAGCAGGTGCATCTCAGGTGCTATTTGACCTCCCCACCCCCGCTCTGACTGAGTGGCACCCCGTAACACACAGGAGAGTAAGCTCGAAGGTGGAATCAAACCCTCCCTCCTGCCCCACTTAATATGATCAGGAACAAGAAATCAGGTTCCTTTTCTTTGCATTTTAAATGTCTGAGGTCTTGAGACGAAGATCAGTTTAGCTGGAGAGAAGCATTTTTCAATCCCATCCCCAGCCATGATCCTGGAAGGGGGGAGGGTCCCTGGGGGAAGAGGGTGACGGGACATTCAAAAGGTCACACCCCTCGACTATTCCTCATTTACTTCTGAGAGGGAGAGGGCAAGGGTGAAGTCAGAAATATGCAAATTCGCTTTTCTACACTTCCTCTGCATTTCACCATTGAAACTTTGAGAAACACCACTTGGGAAAGAGAGAGTTCCACTGGGGGAGGGAGAAGGGCCTTAAGGCGGTGGGGTCATCTCTGAAGGTCGGAGCCCCCTAGGGCCCAGGACACCCTGTCAGATCAACTCCAGGATGGGGTGCTCAACCACAGACATGGGCTTCCCTGGTGGCTCAGTAGATAAGAACTCACCTGCCAATGCAGGGGACACAGGTTCGATCCCTGCCCCGCGAAGATTCCACATGCCGTGAAGCAACTAAGCCTACAAGCCACAACTACTGAGCCCGAGTGCCTAGAGCCTGTGCTCAGCAACAAGAGAAGCCACCGCAATTAGAAGTCCATGCACCGCAAGTAGAAGAGTACCCCCCTGCTCACTGCAAACAGAGAAAAGGCCTCACAGTAACAAAAAACAAAACACTGATTCAGGCTCCACTAGGCCAGAAGTTGTGTCCTTCCCATCTACTGGGTCTCCCACACTGCAGCTGGACCCCCTAAAACTCTCCAAAGTTAACAGCACTCAAGCCGGCGAGACCCCTAGAATAATTAATTATGAACATATACGTGTAATACGTGGAGTGCCACTGGGTCAGGACATCTACACGTTCTCAATCTATCACAAGGTACAAGGGAAGCGTATCTCATGTTCATTTCATTAGCCATATTCAACTGTACTCAACAGTATATCCAACTATGCTCAAAGGCCCACAAATTTTTTTAAGAAACTTGAATGAAAGTGTACTTTGCCTCTTTATGTGTATTTATTTTTGGAGATATTATACACTGTGTACAACTGTACACTACTGTTTGCATGATATGTTCACACACACAGATTACTGCACAGCATCACATATACAAAATCACACGTGTGCAAACGATCCTTCGGGGCAAATTCTCCTGAGAGTGTCTCCTAATTCACCACGGAGTTCTGCCTGCTGGGTTGACTCCTGGACTTCATGACTGAGATGTGACTCTTATGTTTTTTTCTCCTTTGGTGCTTTTGAGTCTTGAAGGGTGTGTCTGTCTGATAGGAACTAGCAGAAAATCAGTTTCGGGTTAGAACAGGAAACTGGGCCTCCAAGGCTGGTAAGCACTGGGAAGGCCACGGTGGCTCTGCACCGTGGCCACTTGCCAAGGACAGGCTGTCTGGTCACAAGAACTCCTTGTTGGGCCATGAGCTGGCCATGTGGGGCTTTCACCTCCCTGGTCTGATGGCTCATTCTTTCAGTGAGTGGTGCAGATGACTTCCATGTTCCTGTGCGACTCTGGGCAACTCATATCATCTCTCTGGGCCTTCACGGGCCGTCTGAACAAGTTCCCACCTTGGATGAGAATCAGAGCTTCCTACATGAGGTTACACTGTGTTGAGATAGTGACCTCCTCAGCACTTGGGGCGGGTGGCCCTGGGGTCAGCCACCTCCAGGCAAGAGATGCTTCCTCTTTCACTGCCCAACCCAGGCTTACAAATTCTGTTTTCCTGCATGGGTGGTGGCCTGAAAAAGCCCGAGAAGGATGGGACTAGGTGATCTCCAATGTCCTTTCCATCTTACACCAACTGCCCCACCCCCAGCAGTTAGAATCAGGTGGTATTCAGGCAAAAGATTCTGCTACGTGGGGGTTCCTCTAACTGGGTGACAAGGCATCAGAATTATCTGAGACTGTATGTTTTAAAATGTGGATTCCTGGACTTCCCTGGCGGTACAGTAGATAAGAATCCGACTGCCAATGCAGGCCACGGGTTTGATCCCTCATCTGGGAAGATTCCACATGCCTCGGGGCAACTGAGGCCATGTACCACAACTACTGAGCTCGCGTGCCTAGAGCCTGTGCTCTGCAACAACAGAAGCCACCTCAGCAAGAAGCCCAGGCGCTGCATCTAAGAGTAGCCCTCACTCGCTGCAACTAGAGAAAGCCCACACACAGCAACAAAGACCCAGAACAGCCATAAATAAATAAATAAATAATTTAAAAAAAAAGAAAATGTGGACTCTTGATTCTCCCACCCAGGAAGCTTAAACATACCCAATTTATAGTTAGATAAAAGAAATACTGGGGAAAAGGAAACACAGGCATAGACTATTCTGGCAAATTCACACACTGAAAATGGATGGGAGTGTGGGACTACCATGAGCAAGCAATTCATCCGGTACCCACCTTATTGTCTCAAGTCTACAATGACCCAGGCTCCAAAACCGGGGCTTTCCTTTCCTATTCGACCATCTACCCCAAAGCCTGAACCCACAGCACACTTCCTTCACCCAGATCTTTGTCTTGTGGGGGGTGCATATGGACAGAGGAATGTGCCACACGTCCCAACAGCAAATGCAACAAGAAGTGTGTTAATAGCACAAGTCAATTTCACACTGAAATTTACCAAAAATCTCACTATTCAAATAAGCCCAAGTAATCTATAATTGTAAGAGCAATTTATAAATCCTCAACTTCCTGGGCTGACAAGTTCACAGAAGGTAGCTCTCACCAGTGATGGTTGGCAGGGTGCCTAGCACAAGGCGACATTCCCTTAGAAAACCACCTCTGTCTTCCAGCAACACCAAACAGCATCCAGCCGCAGCAGCCTGCTCCCTAGAAGACAACTCCCTTTGTAGGACTTTCGTCATGCTCGAGGTACACTCAGAAGAAACAGTAGGTGGGGACTTCCCTGGTGGTCCAGTGGTTAAGAATCCCCCTGCCAACGCAGGGGACATAGGTTCAATCCCAGGTCCGGGAAGGTTTCACACGCCGAGCAACAACTAAGGCCGTGTGCCGTGACTGCTGAGCCCATCCACTACAGCGACTGAAGCCTGCTCGCCCTAGAGCCTGTGCCCCACCAGAGAAGCCAGCGCAATGAGAAGCCTGCACACGGGGCAGCCCCCCTCGCTGCAACCAGAGAAAGCCCTCACACAGCAATGAAGACCCAGCACAGCCAAAAATAATAAACAAATAAAACTTTAAAAAACAACAACAGTAGGTGACAGTGAAGCTGGCAGAGATAGTGCTTTGAATTCCAGCTCTGCCTATGATTAACCTCTAAGTGTTCTCTGTTTCCTCCTCTAGAAGGTGGAGATAATATGACCTAACTCGCAAAGTTACTGTGAAGGTAAGAACCACCACCTGCAAAGTATACATTGTCCATGCTCAATAAGGGAGAGCTGTTGTCATCACAAGGGAGACCAAAAGACCCCAAAAGCCCAAAATCACAAACCCCCCCATGTGAATTTACGGGAGCCCTGTCACCCGGGAGGTCCTTGCCTGGGCCATAAATGCCACACCAAGTGTCGGAGACGCTGTCTCGCTCCCCACCTCCCGCGCTCCCCTCCCCGCCCCTGCAATCACCCCACTGCTCCGTCCTCTGATGCCCACCCTCAAACCCAGCTAGAGAGCCTCTCCGATTCCTGAAGGACAGGGTGGGCTTGGAGGGGCTGGGTTCTGATGAGCCCAAGGAAACAATCCAAACCCTGCCTTCTTAAGCTGCTCAGGCCCTTACGGACTTGTGTGGGGTGGCCGGGGGACACAGAGCATTTATTCCCTCCATGGACCCATCCCGGGGCCCAGCACATAGTAGGTACTCACTTAGTGACCCCTGTTGAAGAGCAGGAGGGATCTGCTTTCTCCACAGTGAACTGAACACCCAATAGCTATGAAGGCATGTTCAGAAAAGACTATGAAATACCTCTCAGCTTCGGTTCACGGCCTGCTGGATCTACAGGCACCCGCTGGTTGTCCCTGGGGCCCCTCGGAGCTCAGGGAAGTGCACAGAACTAGGGTTCAGGGGAGCAGGGCAGACATTTTAGGATGTTATTGGCCAAGTTTCACTTCCTTGCTGTCTTCTGTATTTTACTTCACCTCTGGTTTTGAGCAAAGCTGGGGCCAGGCCAGCACACAAGCTGGCAGTGGAGACCTCTGCTGGGCTGCTCGCTCCTCCTCCCTGAGTCCCAGCAGATGGCAGTCCCTGAGGCTGAGACCAGACAGGGGACTTGATTCCTAAGCACCTGTGAGGTGCCAGGCCCTACGCCAGGCAGAGGCAGCCAGGCTCCCACTGAAGAGCCACAGCAAGCTGCACAACTGGCCCTGGGGTGCCGGGGCACGTGAGGCAGTTTGCAGACGACTCCACACTCAGGGAGTCGTGAGTGAACCAAGAGGTACCAGGTCGCGAGGTCCATGGCTCTTTCCCCTTTCAAAGGACACCCCCAAAGGTGCCAACCTCTCGGTTTTGCATTAAGGCACTACAGCAGTTTGAAAGTATCTTACAGAAGTACCTACCCTTGGGACTTCCCTGGCAAGTCCAGTGGCTAAGGCTCCTTGCTTCCAGTGCAGGGGGCAAAGGTTCAATCCCTGGTCAGGGAATAAGATCCCACATGCTGCACAGTACAGCCACAAGATTAAACAAAACAAAAAGAAATACTTGCCCTCCTATCAAATCCATATCCCATGGATACACCAGAAGGTTACGGTCCTGACCTGAAATCAGCACTGGACAAAGCAGTTCCTGCCCAGCTGTGACTACGTCCTTGCAGGGAGGGGGTGTCTTCTTGGAGTCTTTCTATTGATACCAGGCACTAGGCTAGCAGCTTGTCCAGACATCATCATTTAGCCCTCCAAACAACCCTGAGAGGAGGTGTTACCAGCCCAGCTCTGTCCCAGGCGGTTCTGGCTCAGCAAGGTCACACAGCTACTGCGCAGCAGGGCCAGGGCACCTCAGCTCCACAGTCCAGCAGTATTTGCTGAGTGGGCGCTGGGTTTAAATTCCAGAGAACTCCAAGTGGCCAGACAGGGCCCATCCCAGTAGACTACTTGAGCAAGTGAGCCAAGGATGGAGCTTTTCTGCTCTTGCTGCCCTAGCCTCTTCCCATCCTCACCTCCTCTGCAGGACTGTGGCACTGTTCCTCCCCATCCTGGTCTGAGGATGCTGACCGAGGAGGGGAGAGGAGGCCACGTGTCTCTGCCAGGCTGTGCGACTTCAAAGCCTTCACTTTTCCCTTGTTGGATCTTCTTTTCCACTGTGGGTTTAAGGGCTTGCTCCCCTGCCCAAGGAAGGTCAGGAACAGAGATATCTTCCGTGCCGGGGAAGGATGTCCAGCCACCACCCCCCTTGGCCTCAGAGCCCAGCACTAAGGCAGCCCCAAGGTACTCACGGGCAGATGCTCGGGAGCCAGGAGACCTGGGTTCCGGTCCTGCGTTTGCCTCTTGGGCAAGACACTTCCCCCTGCGGATCCCAGTTCCCTCATTGGTTTAATTAATAGTACGGGGCCCCTGCAACTCTGAGCACGCGGTTCCCGCAACTCTGAGCACACGGTTCCCGCTCAGTCCTTCCCAACAGCATCACGTGTGAAGGCTGCCACACTCACCCTGCCTCCCTCTCTTCCCTCCCCGACTCCCTGCTGGGCCACAGAGCACCTCCGGGTGGGAGAAGGAGGGCTCTTCTCCACACTACCTTCAGGTCCCCACCGTCTTCTTATCGTATGACTTGGGGCACGTCTGCTTCCTCCACTAACTAAGCCATCAGCTGCCGGCAGCCTCCAGGGTCACATTCCAATTCGCATTCTCAGTGTTGGTTGGGTCCCAAGTGAATGAGAGGGTAGGGACCTCCAAGCTCTCCCTACTCAAGGCGTGGTCCACAACGCTGAGCATCATGTGGGGAAGTGTCAGAAATGCAGGCTCTCTGCCCATCTGACTCTTCAAGGGAATCCTCAGTGGATTTGGAGGACTCATATACTCCAGTATGGGACGTGCTGCAAGGTTCCCCCCAGCTCCGACATGCCCCTTCCCCACAGCCCTTGATTTCACCACCTAGATGCCTCCAGACGTGTGGGCCTTAGCAGGGATCCCTAAAATGTAGCTCACTAAATGTACCAAGGGTTTCCCTGGTGGGGCCAGGGATAAAGAACCCGCCTGCCGATGCAGAAGAGCCAGGTTCCATCCCTGGGTCGAGAAGGTCCCCTGGAGGAGGAAATGGAAATCCACTCCAGTATTCTTGCCTGGAAAATCTCACAGACAGAAAGGAGCCTGGTGGCCACAATCCATAAGATCACAAAGAGCTGGACACGACTGAGCGACTAAGCACACACACAGTTACCAAAGGACATTCACCTTAGGAGCCAGCAGCTTCACCTTCGAGAAGCCAGCAGCTAACTCACAAGCAGGATCTGAAACGTGCAGCCCCCCAGGGTGACTCCTGCCAGGTGTGACCCACTGGGCCCCTGAGTCTCAAGGAAGCCCAGCGGCTTCAAAATGTTGCAGCCCCTCCCTCAGTTCTGTGTATGAGGCTACCCCCCGGCTCCCCTCCCCCCACAACTCCCAAAAGCAGATGACTGCATGGCAGCCAATATTTAACACAGAGACAAACAGACCAGCAACCCACTGGCCCCCTCGCGGGCCCTGCATCCACGCTCAGAAAATGTCCTTCCTTTATTTTCTACTCTTGACATTTACTCAACTTCAAAAGAAAAGGAATCCTTCCAAAACACACTTTCAGGTTTTATTTTTAATAAACCCTGCGATTCCTCTAATGGCTTCAGATTATCCTAAATATTTATTAAAAAAATCATTCTCAGCATCACTTCTATAAACAAACCTCCTCAGAGACTTCGATTATTTATGAATTTATGAACGCAACGTCTCCTTTCCCTGGGGCAGATGGTAACGTGTAAGCCTTTGAAAAGGAGTTGGGGGTGGAAGGAGGAAAAATCAATGGGACAGAACATCAACTCAATGAGCTCTCAGTTTACTCTCCTTGACCGGCTCTGGTACAAGGATCTCTTCATTCAGGGGAAACACCATCCTGTGGCCAGCCAACAAGTGGTTTGGGAAAGCATGAAGACTTGAATCTAGGAAGAAGCTGTAAGCCAAGGACTTGATCCCCAGTGGGAACTGAAGCCCTGTTAACAGAGGGACATGACGATGGGACTGGGGCCCAGACAGAAAGAGCCCAGGGACGGTGGGAAAGTAATTGATATATACTGAACACCTACTATGCGCTGGGAGACTCCCCAGAGCACTTCTGCATTGATCACCACAACAACCTTTCCAGGCGGCGATTATAATTCCTCATTTGAAAGATGAAGAAGGCCCAGAGAAAGAAGAAGTATCTTGCCCAAGGTCACAGAGCTAGCAAGCAGCAGAACCAGGATGGACAGCAAGACACTCAGGCCTTCAAACCCAAACCCACACTGCCTTTGAAGTAGAAAAGGATGAGAGAGAATAGAGAATGGAGTTAACCTCATGCATCCTTGGTTACAAAGTTACTATCTTCCTTTCAACCTGGTGAGGCCAATCACCCCTTTCAAGACTGTCAAAGACTTAACTCCCAAAGTTCCACAGTGCATCAGAACTTTGCCCATTGAGAATCCAGGGGTATCGAGTCTCAGATGAAATCTGGAAGGAGTGGATGCAAAGGTTATAAGATATGAAATGAGAGTCATAAACACACGGAAAGCTCACTTTATGAGAAAGAGAGAACAAAAGAATTTTTTACCCTCAGGGATGGATAAAAAAGAGGAGTCTTTACTAAGTGCCCCAGAGGAGGAGAAAAAGAATAAAATCCACCCTTCTCCCACCCCTCCCTCAATTTCCTTCTCTCCAGAAGCTCCAATTCAAGTTAAAGAAGAGAGATGGGTCTAGCCTTTGAGATGCTTATGCTCTCTCTAGTGAAGGATCATTACTGCTGCTGTTGATAATAACAATCATTAACAATGATGGCCATTTACTGGGGGCCTGGGCCGAGAGCTTCATGCACACAACTACAAAACCATCCCATTTTACAAATGAGAACACTGAGGCACTGAGCGGGAAAGAAACGTGGTGACGTGCACAGGGGCAGTAAGAGGGGACACTGAGCTATGACTCTGGATCCTGTTTAGGAGGCCAGTGAACTAGATGAGATGGGGCAGAGACGAGGAAAAGGAAGCTCCAAGAAGGTTGTGATTTGTCCAAGGCTTCAAGCCAGCGCCAAGCTAAAGTGGGTCAGTTTTAAAGCTGAATTTTTCACTGACACAACACTGTCTCCACAATGCTCGTTGCAAGATGGTTTTGCTGGAGACAGCCAAGTCCCAGACCGCTGAAGTCACAGGACAGTGGTCTCTTCAGGAGTCCCTCCTGTCACAGGCTCTAGGTCCTGAAGTAAGAACAGAGACTGGGATTCCATGATGGGGAACCAAGACGCACTGGGGAGAAACGGCCAAAGAACAATGTCAAGGTCACCTACAGGCCAGTGCGTTGACCTTAAGGTGGAGAAAGACTGAACTTCCACAAAGAGCGAAGGAGAAACCATCACTCTTTTGTTCATTCTGTCAAAAACAAAAACAAAAAAATACTGGACACCAGCATATGCCAGACAGCCTGCCAGGCACCAGGGGAACCACAAAGGCCCTTCAGGTGGGAGCACGGTCCACGGGAAAGAGAGGGGGAGCTCAGCGGATGGAAGACCGGAGTGATGACCTTGAATCTGTGGCCTCATTGGCTGAGGGTCTCGGGCCAAGTCCTATACTTTTTCTGAGTCGTAAGATGAAAATAAAATCTCTACTTCATAGGTAACTGTGGCCACTCTACTTCTTCAAAATGAACCTGTGTGAGCTTAAACTGTAGCTGGCCACTGCACAGAGGTGCCTGCTCTTGCCTCTTAAAATAACAGCCGCACTCGAGTTCATCTCCTACCCTCCAGAAGTTGGGAAAAAGAAAAAAAAAAGCATAGCTAAGGATCCTAAGAGAGATGCACACAGGCCTGTGGGAACTGAGAAATGAAGAGAAGGAATGGCTGTCAGAGAAAGCAAAATTATCTGAAAATCTCCCAAAGGACATGCAGAAACACATCCTGAATCTTTATCTGAAGGCCACTTCCAAGTACCCCTGTATAAGAACAACCTAGCCTCCTTCAGCACACATGCTTTGCCCCTCCCCATGCCTAAAGTTTAGCAAGCATCCAGATAATGTAAATTACAACCTGCCTCGCCAAGAAAACTCAGGCCAGCTGACCACTTCTGCATGCCCCACCTAGAAGAAAACCCACCACGTTTACAGGAACCCCCAGGCCTGGGAAGTCAGCCCAGCTGTCAGCACTGGCAGCCCGCCCCAGCCAGTCATCTGGCAGTGGCAATCAAAATGATGATTCCTTTTCATTTCCACCAAATGCAATCTTCCAAGAAGAGGAGAGGCTCAGAGTTTAAGTTCCTTTTCATAAGGAGTCAATATTTTCACAGGATAATCCTTCTTGGGTAGGGGGTGGATTACAAATATCCCAGGTGGCAAAACGTGGCTCTCTGGAAACTGTGGAGAGGCTGTTACGGGGCAAGGAGGCCAAAACGTGGAACCACACCTGGCCACTCATTCACTCCTCAAAATTCACATCCACCTATTCCCTGCACGGATATCTATGTGCCCCAGGCCCCCTTTCCAGGCGGTGGGGATGCAAAAATGAAAGGGGACTGACAATGACACTTCCCATCCCTGCGCCCTCGCCAGGCCAAGAAACTCACGCTCACTTGCTGGAGGCCCAACTCAGAGCAACCCGTTTTAGAGACAGGCGCCTAAGACTCAGAGAGGGCAAGCGACTTGCCCAAGGTCACACAGCTAGCAAGTGGCCAAGCAAGGAATTAAACCCAGGTACAAAGTCCTCGTGACACTCCCCGGCGGGGCCTCCTTCCCGCTCAAGCCCTCCCCCACCAGCTCCATTTCTGCGGCAGGGTGAGGATCAAAGCCCGCCCCCCTGGGCTCCAGTAAGGGAAGTCCTCGGTTCCTCTTTCCTCCCCCCCACCCACCCTGCCCCCACCTCCCCGCCACACAGGACGTACAGGTTCGAGACCCACGGTGTGTGTGCGCAGCCCCAGGAAAGCCCTGTAGGCTGCAAGGGCATCCACCCGTTAACTTCCATTAAAAAAAAAAAAAAAAAATGATTAAAAGATAAAGAGCACAGAAAAAGCCCTCTTTAAACACGGGCGGGTGGTTACCCCAGGAGGAAGTCTTGAAGCCAATGGAGATTTTGTTCACCCCCTCCAGTTCCTCAATTCTAAAAGACTGGCCTTCCAAGCCCACAGTGGAAGTTAGCTGGGAGAGGGGGTGCAAGGCGCCCGGGGTCAGACCCTGCGCCCTCATCTGGCTCTCAGAAGGGGTCCGCCGGGGAGCAGTCACCCCGGGTACCCCCTCCCTCCGGGCGCCGCCGCGCGCTCCCCGCAGCTGGGTGGACCCGGGCGGCGGCCCCGCGGCGTGCGCCCCTCGCGTCCGCCCTCCGCAGCCCACCCGAGGCGCATCCTCCGGGAGCCCCGTCCCCGCCCCGCGCCGAGCCCCCCACCCTCGCGGCGCCCCTACTCCTAACCGCAGGACGCCCGGCGCGGCCCGGATCGCATCCCTTCCCCTCCCCGCAACCATCACGCGCGCGCCCCGCACCCCACGCCCTCCCCGGGGGCAGGTCGGCTCGCAGGGCGCGCGCGGACCAGCCGGGCGGCCCGGGCGGCGGCGCCGGCGGAGCCCGGGACACGTACCTGGCGGCCCGGGCGAGCGGCGAGGGGAGCGCGGGCGCGGGCGCGCAGGAGCCTCGGGCGCCGCCGCCGCCGTTTCCGGGTTGGCGGGTTTCACGTCACCGCCGCAGGTTTGCGAGCGGCCCCCGCCGCGCCGGCACAGCAGCAGCAGCAGCAGCGGCGGCCCCGGCGAGCGCCAGGCGAGAAATAACTATAAAAGGAAGAGACGCGTCGAGGAGGAAGAGGAAACGCCGTTTACCTTCGAGAAGCCGAGCCGCCGGCGCTCGCACAAAAGGAGGACGCCCGCCGACGCCGCCCCGTCCCCGCCGCATCGCTGGGCCGGGCGTCAGCGCGCGCGGCGCCCCGGGACCGCCCCGCGCCGGCCCCCACCCCAAAACCCGGCGGCGGGGGCGGGGGTCCGGGCCGGGGCCCGGGGTGACCTTGGGCATGTCGCGGCAGGCGGCCGAGCGGCCGCGTGGGGGGCGCTGGGGGCCGGGGGTGGGGGGCGCTCGGCGCTATCCCGGCGGCGTAGACGTGGAAACTCCTGCTCCGGGAGGCGCGGGGATGGTCCAAGGTCACAGCCCGTGCGGCAGGGCTTCCGTTCGAACCCTGAGTGCCCCCGACCTGCGGGCCAGCCTGGTTCCTAGCCCAGGGTCTGTTACCCCCTCACCTGTCCGTGGGGAAGGATGCTGGCCTGCCCGGCCCACCTGGCATTGGGGCGGTGAAAGCCGGTGCATTCAATACACTCATTCAGCCCACAAGGCATATTCACTGAGGGCCTACTGTGTGCAGCTAGAAATCCAAGCAGATACCTCCTTGGGGGTGTCCGGCAATATGTATCTGATGTATCTGGTGCATATCTAAGTGCTAGGGAGAAAAATAAAACGGGCCAGGGGCTAGAGAGTGGGCGCCTCTGGTGCTCTCCTAAGAGGCTCTCCAAGGACTTATAGCACAGAAATTCCTAGACAAAATGCTCCTCACTGAAATTCTAGTTTTGGGTAGTATGAGAGACCCTGTCTTTTCCCTCCTCTGTAATGGCATAGAGTGATTTTTCTCCACGTAGCAGGACATGCCTAGGAAATTGAAATGCTTCTCTGCTCCCCCAGCCCTCAAACCCTATCCACGGTCTTGAAATTCAGCCACATTTCCTAGGAATACAGACAATATTCTTTAAAGTCTCTTTCCTCTGACCTCTAGCAGGGCACCAGGAATCACTCCAAAAGCTTCCACTGTCTTTTCCACCTCCGAGCTGTCTTGGATGTGCCGCAGGCAGGGGGGATGTGACCAGTCACCAGATAGTAATAGTGAGAGCTGACTTACCTGATTATCACGTGTTTATTTATGGCACCCCTTCTAAAGCCCTGTGCGGGATCTGGGTCGGAGAGGGTGTGGGGGCTGTGCTGAGATGTTAGGATTTCAGCAGGACTTCCTAGAGGCTCCTGGTCCTGGGGTGAGATGGAGGGCCCTGTGAATTTGCATCTGCAGGAAAGCATGACAGTGTATAGAGGAGACAGGGGCAGGGATGTTTACCCGGCTTGGAAGGGAGGGAACCAAAGAGGACAGCAGGAGGAGATCAGAAATCCCTTCCTAGAAGTTGTGAGAGGCATTAGAAATCCCTGGAAGACTGCCTGAGCACCCGCACTCTCATCCTTACAAGAGGGGAACAGATGCCTCGCCCGAGGTGCTGGAGGGTGGTGTGGGGAGGGGTGGAACCCTGGGTCTTGAACTATGAAAGTGAGAAGCAGCAGGGGAAGGGTTTGGACTTAGACACAGCTGAGCTGAGTTCCGTTTCTTTCTTGGCTGCCTACAAAGTGGGCATCAATTATGCTGAACATTTTGGAAATGCTGAGCAGGTGCCAAAGGCTGTGCCCATCGAATTCTCAAAACAGCCCCATGAGGTAGGTTCATCACACTCAGTGGTTTGCAAGATACTGGAGCTGAGAGAGAGGGAATTTTCTCAAGGTCAGACTAATTGGATAGTGGTGGAGCTGGGCATGAACCCAGATTACTTGGCTCGAAGCCTGCACTTAGCCACTCTGAGCCTCAGTTTGCTCCTCTGTGAAATGGGATTGACCAGAACTACTTCATTAGGGCTGGGGAGGGGGCAGTGGTTAAGTGACATAGTACATGTGTACTATGAACCTAGCAGATTAATAGGATCCAAAACAAAGCTATCACCGTTGTAGCTGTCATCGTAAGAATTGTTAAAGGCATGGGGATAGGAACTTTCCGGCACACTTGGGAACTGCAAAAAGCTCAGCATGATTGTAACATAGACTGTAAATGTGGCCAGGGCAGGGCAAGGGGTGGGGGAGCAATTTGGAAGCTGGGAAGAGTAGTTAAGGGCCTGGGGAGCCGCTGGATCACACTTCCCCTGCGCTCCACTGAATAAAGAGATGCCTGAGATGAGAGATCCAACTTATATGCATGTGTCACTGGATACAGGGAGGCTGAGAGGATGATTCTCGCCTTTGACCTTGGCTCATTCAACCAGGTCCTGAGAGATACGACAAATTCAAGCAAATGGAAACCTGGGGATAATGCCTGGGAAAAGCTCCGGCAACTCACGCTGCAGTGACCTGCTCTGTTTCTCTGGAGTATCACCCTTGACAACGGCAGGTAGAAGCCTCTGTCTGTCTGTCTGGGCTGTAGTAACCAAAAACCACAGACTTCTCAGGGTTTCAGAGGCTGGGAAGTTCAAGATAAAGATGCTGGCAGATTTGGTGTCTCGTGAGGGCCTGGTTCATAGGCGGCCTTCATCACCGTGTCCTCACGTGACAGAAGAGGGGAGGGAGCTCTCTGAGGTCTCTTTTATAAGGACACTAATCCTATTTAGGAAGGTTCTGTTCTCATGACCTAATTACCTCCCAAAGGCCCCCACCTCCCAATGCCATCACATGAGGGGTTAGGTTTCAACGTAGGAATTTTGGAGGGACACAAACATTCAGTCTGTAACACCCAGCATCCTGAAAATAGTGCTGATTTTGGAATCAGGAAGGCCTGACTACCATTTACAGCTGTGTAACCTAGGCAAGTCATTTAACTCGACTCCATTAATTTCCTTGTCTGTAAAATGGGAGTAATGACACTCATTTTCTGTTGTTGAGAAGGTTACATGAGAATGAATTCTGAATGCTCTATAAACTGTAAAACAGCAGGCACATTTTAGTTTCAATCTTTGAGTTCTGTCCTCCCATCGTGTATGCGGTCCACTCATCTTTCAAGCAAAGTATTAATAGCTTGCTCTTTCCATCATGTATGCAAAGACCCCTAAAAATATGCTTCCCCACTGAGCATCTGCTTTTTCCCAAGAGGGAATGCTCTTATGTGTAGACGGTAACAGAAGGTAGAAGTTGGGAGGCACAGGGACTCCGTTTTTGTCCTGCTGGTTAGTATTTTACAATTAACAACTTACTGACCAGAGACATATTAATACATCCTTTGTTACCCTAACGTTATTGACCAGGGTGTTTTGATATTCACTAGAATAACCAACCCCACTCCAGTACTCTTGCCTGGAAAATTCCATAGATGGAGGAGCCTGGTAGGCTGCAGTCCATGGGGTCGCTAAGAGTCGGACACGACTGAGTAACTTCACTTTCAGTTTTCACTTTCATGCGTTGGAGAAGGAAATGGCAACCCACTCCAGTGTTCTTGCCTGGAGAATCCCAGGGACGGGGGAGCCTGGTGGTCTGCCGTCTATGGGGTTGCACAGAGTCTGACACGACTGAAGCGACTTAGCAGCAGCAGAATAACCAATCGAGGGCCACAGGAGTTAGTTTCTGCAACCCGCCCCTCCACCCCAGGTCAGTACTATGTTAAGCAGATTCCCCTTGCCATTTAATACCACTGGGCATTAAAGCAAACTCAGTGACATACTGCTACTGGTTGTGAGGGTCCCCTCACTTGTAGCCACTCAGAACCAACAGACTTAAGGGGGATTCAAAGCCTGAACCCTCTAGAGGCTGCCTTCCTGGAAGGGTGAGAGGGTCACCTGGAAGAGGGCTTGCGGGTGGCTCAGGCTGCCACCTTCAGGCTGGACAATCCCCCTCAGCAGGAGGAGAGAGAGCTGGCCTTCAGAATGTAACAGGGGTTCTACCCCCTGGCATGCAGATCCAGGGCTAGTGAGGGATGGTTTCCAGGGGCCAGGAGAATGGGAGTAACTACTTAATAGGTACGGGGTTTCCTTTAGGGGTAACACATTCTGGGACTAAAATAAGGTGGTAGTTGTGCAAGAGTGAATGTGCTAAATACCACTGAATTGTTCACTTTAAAATGGTTACCTGTATGTTGTATGTCCAAACTGTATCTCAATAAAAAAAATTAAGAATTGAAACAGTATAAGAGTTTTACCTGAATTAAAAAAAAAAAGGATGGGAGGAAAACTTAGTTGGGGGATGGAGAAGGCTAGTGAGCAGCACCTTTAATATATTTTCAATATTTGAACATCGCCACGATAGAGCTGACAAATGGGCCAAGATGTCAGAATCTGGGCAACTGGACGTTGAAACTCCTTGTGAGCCAGCAGTAATTAGTATGGAATAATGAAATCTGGGTATTAATATTTTTATTATTGTTGTTATATGTTAATTTGTGTTTCTAAGTAAAGAGCCTGGCATAGTGGCACAGTGTAAAAGCTCAGGGTATTTTCCCTGCCTTTAGTTCTCACTGGTCACAGGGCCTTGGGCTAAGTACCCAGCCTCTCCTGTTTCTTTGTCCCTTAAAATGGGAAGAGGGCAGCATTTACCCCATAGGGTCGTTGTGGGGACCAGTGGGGAGCACAGGTATAATTTCACCTGGAAGATACTTAATATTGATAAATGGCTCTTACTATATGACATATTCATATTTTCCAGAGCAGGAAGCTATGGAAAAAACAGACCAAAGAATATCACAGGGCGGGGGGATACTTTAGGATGCACTGCCTAGGCTCTACAGTCCTGGAAATGGACAAACCAAAGCACACCTCCAAGACCGATCTCACACGTGCCCCTGCGCAGCACGTGGCAGGCGGCGATGAGTGACTGACGCATGCGCAGCTTGCTCTGCTCCCTCTCCGCCCCTCCCGGAGTCTGTGGACACGCGTGGCTTGTAACTGGTCCGTAGCAAAATGACAATTACCACTAAGCGCAAGACAGCAAAGTGAAAATACTGCAAACTCTCTGGGATCGTGTTGTGAGGGTGCTGGCCAGGGGAAGCTAGCCGTAACACTGCTGCTGCTGCTGCTAAATTGCTTCAGTCGTGTCCGACTCTGTGCGACCCCATAGACGGCAGCCCACCAGGCTCCCCCGTCCCTGGGATTCTCCAGGCAAGAACACTGGAGTGGGTTGCCATTTCCTTCTCCAATGCATGAAAGTGAAAAGTGAAAGGGAAGTCGCTCAGTCACGTCCAACTCTTCACTACCCATGGACTGCAGCCTACCAGGCTCCTCCATCCATGGGATTTTCCAGGAAAGAGTACTGGAGTGGGGTGCCATTGCCTTCTCCAGCCATAACACTGGAAGAGCCTAAAGCCTGGAGAAAGGCTGTGAGTGATTTAAGAGCCAGTACTGTTCAACAGTTACTTACCAGGGAATTGCTGTGTAAATGGGTCAGCTTTCATTATGCAGAAAAACTCAATTACGTGGAGGTGTGATCTTGTATCAGTGAACATATTCCCTGGGAAATCAAATGGCCCTACGTGAGAGGAAACAGAAATCTTCCCCTCTGCTCACACTGAAATAAAACCACTCTCTAGATGACTCATTTCTCAGAGCATAAAACGTCTCTCTACTCTGGTTGACAACCATAGGTGTGAGCACATACACGTGCACACACACGGGCATGTACACCTGAAGGCAAGAGTGTATTTTTGAGTTATTTTTAAGTTATGAAAGTAATAGCTGTTCACTATAGAAAAATAGAGGAAGTATAAGAAATAAAGCAAAACTTATCCATAAACTTGTCCATTCTTTAACATTTTGATGTATTATCTTTCAGTCTTTGAAAAACGCATTTTAATACAGTTGCAATCCCACTATATGCACAATCTTTGTTCACTTCTACGTAAGGCTGTTCATCCCACACAGGTTTAAACAGCAGACCGGGTGGCCACTGTCGCCCTGAATTGCACACAGGCGAGAAGGGAAGGAGCATGTGAGAGAGCAAGCACTGTTTTCCCTTCACTGCCATCTCCTCCAGGGCAGACACTATGTCTTGTTCAGCACTGAGGTCCCAGCCGTTAGGATGGTACCCGAAACATTATGGGTGCTAAATAAAGACACGCTGAATAATGAATGGATGGGTGCCTGGGGGAGATACCTTACCTGACAGGTCCAGCCACTGCCCCCTGCCCACCTGAGCAACAGGGAGTGGTGGGGACTGTGGTGAGGGGGATGTACACCCATCCTTGGGCATTTGCATTCTAGTGTTTACAAAAAAAACCCCTTTGTTCTGTCTGCAGTGGGCAACCTCTCAGAGCAGTGTTCTCCAAGGGCGGTCCTTGGATAATAGCAGCAGTATCACCTGGGAACTGATAAGGAGAAAAGTCTCCACCCCTTCCATTCCTGAGTCACAGACTCAGGAACCTGGGGATGGGGTCCAACATCCAGGGATTTAACAAGCCCTCCAGGTGACTCCACAGTAGCTAATATTTGAGAGCCACGGACTCAGAGTAGTGATTCATGGGCCTGGTGCATATTAGAATCACCCAGGCAACCTGTTTAGCCTCCAGTACCTGAGACCCAGCCTGAGACTCTGATTTAATTGATCTTGGGTGGGGCTCAGACTTCAGAATGTTCTCAGAGGTCTTCAGATGCTTTTAATGTGCAGCCAGGGCTGAGGAGCCTGATCTCAATGGCAGAGAGGCAGCGGGGGCTCTTTTATTCCTCTCAGATTCTTGCGCCTTCTCACCTGGTGTGTTTTCATCATTACTGTGAACTCAGTACTGTGATCAACCACACCGACTTTTTTTTTATTATTATTATGAAATAGTTCATGCATACAAAGCTGCATAGAGATCAATATAACAAATACCATTAGCTCTGTCATATCTTATCATTTGGTCATTGTTGTGGGCTGACTGTGTCCCCTTCAAATTCCTGTGTTGAAAAGTCCTAACCCCCAGGACCTTAGAATGTGACTGCTTGTATGTGTTGCTGCTGCTGCTGCTGCTGCTAAGTCGCTTCAGTCGTGTCCGACTATGTGCGACCCCATAGACGGCAGCCCACCAGGCTCCGCCGTCCCTGGGATTCTCCAGGCAAGAACACTGGAGTGGGTTGCCATTTCCTTCTCCAATGCGTGAAAGTGAAAAGCGACAGTGAAGTCGCTCAGTCTCGACCCCATGGACTGCAGCCTACCAGGCTCCTCCGTCCATGGGATTTTCCAGGCAAGAGTACTGGAGTGGGGTGCCATTGCCTTCTCCGGCATGTATGTGTTAGGGCCTTTAAAAAGGTGAAAGTGAAAAGTGAAAGTTGCTCAGTCATGTCCAACTCTTTTGCCACTCCATGGACTACACAGTCCATGGAATTCTCCAGGCCAGAATACTGGAGTGGGTAGCCTTTTCCTTCTCCAGCGGATCTTCCCTACCCAGGGATCGAACCCAGGTCTCCTGCATTGTAGGCAGATTCTTTATCAGCTGAGCCACAAGGGAAACCCAAGAATATTGCAGTGGGTAGCCTATCCCTTTTCCAGTTGGTCTTCCTGACCCAGGAATCAAACTGGAGTCTCCTGTATTGCAGGCAGATTCTTTACCAACTGAGCTATCAGGGAAGCCCTACTACAGTTAAAACGAGGCCATTCGGGCCTAACCCACAATGACTGGAGTCCTTAGAAGAAGAGGGAATTAGGACACAGACACATACAGACGGAAGGAAGTCATCTACAAGCCAAGGGGAGAGACCTCAGATGAAACCACCCCTGCTAACAGCTTGATCTTGAACTGTGAGAAAATAAATTTTTGTTGTTTAACTACCCAGTCTATGGTATTCTGTTATGTGAGCGCTGGGAAACAAATACAGCCATATTTTCTCAGATTTTCTGGGGGGAAAAAAAATGAAACATAACAGATCTGGAGCTCCATCTCGTCGCTCCCTGGTTCCTCGTGTCTCTCCTTCCTCCTCCTCCAGGGGTAATGTGTCCTAACCTTAGTCTTTACCTTTCTCACCGGGCTCTGGAACAATGTTAGGTACAAGGATTCTGGAGCCGGAACAACTGGGTGGGAATATTGGTTCTGCTGTGTGACTTTGACACACGATCACCCTCTCTGGGGCCGAAGGGTCCTCATATGCAAACTGGAAATATGAATAGTCCCATCACCTCTGCATGCTGTTTGGAGGGTTAAATCGACTACTATTAGTGAGTGCTAAAGAATTGATGCCTTCTAATTGTGGTGTTGGAGAAGACTCTTGAACATCCCTTGGACTGCAAGGAGATCAAACCAGTAGATCCTAAAGAAAATCAACCCTGAATATTCATTGGAAGGACTGACTCGGAAGCTGAAGCTCCAATACTTTGGCCACCGGATGCGAAGAGCCGACTCATTTGAAAAGACCCTGAAGCTGGGAAAGATTGAAGGCAGGAGGAGAAGGGGATGACAGAGGATGAGATGGTTGGATGGCATCACCGACTCAATGACTTGAGTTTGGGTAAACTCCAGGAGATAGCGAAGAACAGGGAAGCCTGGCGTGCTGCAGTCCATGGCGTCACAGAGTCAGACAAGACTGAGCGACTGAGCAACGACAACAGGATGGTATCTGGCACATTAAGAGTGACATACACATGCTTGTTAAACAGAGCCACACTTTTACTATACAAACATGTATGCACCTATAAAATATGCATGAAATATTGTTTACACATGTTTTAAACTTACATAAACGGTCTCCTTGTACACATACTCTGTAACTTGGGTTTTTGTTTGAGTTTCAGTGGCACTTTTGGCGATGGCTCCATGTGAATAAAGGCTCTCTTTCACCCCCATTTAAGGGCTGTAGTCTCCCCACTCTCACTGCCTCACCCGGGGAGCTGCCTCTCTCATCCCGGCCTCTTTTCACCCACACACGGGACATTCCCGGCCTCCCCAGGGATGGAGCCCGGCCGCCCTAGTCAAGACCTCGCCTCCACTCTCCCCCTGAGGCCCAGGCTGCCTCTGAGCCAGTCCTCACACCTTCCTGCTCTAGTTTCATTTCCCCTGTGCCTGGGTTTCAGAAACCCAGCACTTCTTCCATTTCAAAGGATTTCCACAGCCAAGATCTCCCGGGAGGGATGTCACTTAACAGCCCTGTGATGAACAGAAGGCAGTGTTGTTCCCTTCCCTTTGCACATGAGGAAACTGAGTCACAGAAAGGTTGAGTGACTTGCAGAAGGTCACACAGGGAGTTAGAGACACAGTTACATCTCAGCCCAGCTCGCCAAACTCCCAGTCTTATGTTCTTTACCAAGTTTGTTAGGAAACCAATTGCACTTAATATTTATAACAATTTGGAGTTTTCTTAGTATTCCCAATTAGAAGATGAGAAAAGTTTTCCAACAGCAGGGTCCCAGAGCCACCTGCATGGGGATTCCCCTGGGGTCCTTGCTAAAAGTACAGATTCCCAGGTTACGTATTCTTGCTTAGTAGGTCTGGGCAGGCCCAGGAACCTGCATTTTTGTGGCCAGTGCCGAGTGGCTCATACTCATTCAAGTTTGGGGAACACTGGAGTCTAGAGGAAGCCTTGTCCTTTCTTTGACCCAACACTCACTGTGGCAGGCAGCTTCCAAACATCTGGGTCGAGTCCCCGGCAGCTGCCAGCTCTGAGGTGGGTGTGTCGACCATGAAGGCCAGGGTGGCGGAGGCCAAAGGCTGTGAAGCAGAGCAAGATGCCAGACCCAGTGCAGGGGCAGAGGGGGCATCTGCAATGCACCTACCCACGTGGGTGCTCAGCCCAGAGCCGGCCACGCGGACCGGGCCCTGGGGGCAGGAGAGCTGCTCCAGAGAGTCCCAGGATCACGGTCATTAGGGGTGTGGTTGCTGGGAGCCCAGTGGCTCCTGTCCATCGGCTGGGTCTCAGCCTGGTGGCAATAGGAAATATTCATGGAGCGTTTACTGCACGCCAGGCACACACCCTGTGCTTCACATACGTGGTCTCACCTTGTGGTAGGCACTGTCGTCATCTCCATTTGTCACAGGAAGAATCTGAGGCTCAGGAGTCTAAATGACTCGCCCAAGGCCACGCAGTACGCAAACGGATGCTTGCATCCGTTCTCTTAACCACAATTCAACATACCTTCAAGTCATTATTTTTTATGTCCCTGTGTTCCTGGCAAAGTGCCTGGGACTGTCAGTGCTAAATAACTGAGTAGAATGAATGAATGAATGAATGAAGCAGATATTATAGTTCACTAGTATAAACTGACTCTAGCAAACCCAAGCTGTACTTCTTTTCTTAAAAGAGCAGGCATTTTAAAAATAAGCTTATACAGTCATTTATCTTTTTTCTTGAAGTTGACTGAGCCAGAAAGAATGTACACATGCGCACACACAGTTAGTGGGAAGCATTCTGGCTATTGAGAATCCAACTCGATTTGCTTTAATAGAGAACCGTTTTAGAGACAGGATCTGGCACGCACTCCTGGAATTCTCTAGGCCTCAGTTTACTCGTCAGGAAAATGGGGGCAATCACAGCCCAGCCCCGGGGATGTGGTGAGGATTCAATGAGGAAACGAAGCTCGGGTGCTTAGTGCTGCGTGGGACCCATGAGGAGCTGACCGAGGATGTTAGTGGTTGTTGCTGTTTCATTATTGCTCTTTGAGGGGGAAACGTGAGCCGGTAAGAATCATTCTTCTGTCACATTCATGCAAAAGGAAAAGCCCCCAAAGGGTTCTAAGAAAGATCTGTAGCAATAGTTGTGGTCATGTACACAAATGAAGACAGGGAGGTAGCAAATGGCACAGAGAATCCTCGAAAGGTGAACGCCACAAGTATTTGTCCCACTGACATTTGCTTTTGACACACATTTCTTTTTAATACATTGTCATCGCTTCCCATGCCCATTTATGATGATAAGTGACCATCAAAGGATTCCTAGAGCGCCAGCTTTGCTGGATGATAGAAGTAGGGCTGTGAAATTGACTAATAAAGAGATCTTACAGTACGTGGTGCTTTCGAGTTTACAGAGGGATTTTACAGCCTTAACTGGAAAAAAAAGAGGAAAAAATATTGTTTCAGACAGTGGACAACAGCCAACAAGGACAGTGATCCCTGAGAGAGGAGAAGAGGGTTGTGCCTGTAGCCTCCGTGCCTCACTTGGGGGTCCTTTCTATCCTTCCAAGTCCAGTGGTTAAGAGTATACCTTCCAAGGTAGGTATTCGGGTTAGATCCCTGGTCGGAGAGCTAAGCCTGTGTGCCACAACTAGAGAGAAGCCCTCGTGCCGCTCCAAAGATCCTGAGGGCTGCAACTAAGACTGGATGCAGCCATAAATGAGTACATCAGTTCAGTTCAGTTCAGTTCAGTCGCTCAGTCGTGTCCGACTCTTTGCAACCCCATGGACTGCAGCACGCCAGGCTTCCCTGTTCTTCACCAACTTCCGGAGTTCACTCAGACTCATGTCCATTGAGTCAGTGATACCATCCAACCATCTCATCCTCTGTCTTCCCTTTCTCCTCCTGCCTTCGATCTTTCCCAGCATCAGGGTCTTTTTAAATGAGTCAGTTCTTTGCATCAAGTGGCCAAAGTATTGGAGTTTCCGCTTCAGCATCAGTCCTTCCAATGAATATTCGGGACTGATTTCCTGTAGGATGGACTGGTTGGATCTCCTTGCAGTCCAAGGGACTCTCAAGAGTCTTCTCCAACACCATAGTTCAAAAGCATCAGTTCTTCGACACTCAGCCTTCAGTCCAAATCTCACATCCACACATGACTACTGGAAAAACCATAGCCTTGACTAGACGGACCTTTGTTGGCAAAGTGATGTCTCTGCTTTTTAATATGCTGTCTAGGTTGGTCATAACTTTTCTTCCAAGAAGCATGTGAGATGAGTGCAATTGTGCAGTAGTTTGAGTGTTCTTTGGCATTGCCTTTCTTTGGGCATAGAATGAAAACTGACTTTTTCCAGTCCTGTGGCCACTGCTGAGTTTTCCAAATTTGCTGGCATATTGAGTGCAGCAGGTTCACAGCATCATCTTTTAGGATTTGAAATAGCTCAACTGGATTCCATCCCCTCCTTACACGCATTTACTCATTACTTATATGAGTAAATACATATATGTAATAAGTAAAGTCCAGCCCCACTGCCACAAGCCCCATTGAGTGTGTCCCTGCAGGAAAGACACCCTGTTCTGCCCTGAATTTTTATGACAACGTGTCTCTGGCATTTATCACTTTTCTACCTTGTGCTAAGGCTGCCTAAGAACACGATGGCCATGGGACTCTGACCTTCCAACACCTGCATCCCAACTCCAAACACTATGGCCTTCACAGGACGTTGTTCACGAAACATTTATGCAAAGAAGATGAATGATTCTTCCTGTGCCATTTATCCTTAAAAGAAAAAAAAAAAAAAAAAAGCCTTTAGAAGAAAGAGTGAATTTACAATAGCCAAGACATGGAAGCAACATAAATGTCTGTTGGCAGACAAATGGATAAAAATGTGGTACACATACACAGTGGAATATTACTCAGCCATAAAATAGAAAAATGCAATTTGCAGCAACATGGATGGATCTAGAGATGATCGTACTAAGTGAGGTCAGGCAGAGAAAGGTACCATATGATATCACTTACATGTGGGATCTAAAAAATGATACAAACGAACTTACAAAATAGAAACAGACTCAGGGACACAGAAAACAAACTTATGGCTACTGAAGGAGAAAAGGAGGCATGGGAAAATTAAGAGTTTGGGATGAACATATATACACTGCGATACAAAAAACAGATAACCAATAAGGACCTACAATATGGCACAGGGAACTCTACTCAATATATTGCAATAACTTACAGTGGAAAAGAATCTGAAAAAGAATATATATATACTGAACCCCATGAACAGTGTGAAAAGGCAAAATGATAGGATACTGAAAGAGGAACTCCCCAGGTTAGTAGGTGCCCAATATGCTACTGGAGATCAGTGGAGAAATAACTCCAGAAAGAATGAAGGGATGGAGCCAAAGCAAAAACAATACCCAGCTGTGGATGTGACTGGTGATAGAAGCAAGGTCCGATGCTGTAAAGAGCAATATTGCATAGGAACCTGGAATGTCAGGTCCATGAATCAAGGCAAATTGGAAGTGGTCAAACAGGAGATGGCAAGAGTGAATGTCGACATTCTAGGAATCTCAAATGGACTGGAATGGGTGAATTTAACTCAGATGACCATTATATCTACTACTGCAGATAGGAATCCCTCAGAAGAAATGGAGTAGCCATCATGGTCAACAAAAGAGTCCTTAATGCAGTACTTCGATGCAATCTCAAAAACGACAGAATGATCTCTGTTCGTTTCCAAGGCAAACTATTCAATATCACAGTAATCCAAGCCTATGCCCCAACCAGTAACGCTGAAGAAGCTGAAGTTGAACGGTTCTTTGAAGACCTCCAAGACCTTTTAGAACTAACACCCAAAATAGATGTCCTTTTCATTATAGGGGACTGGAATGCAAAAGTAGGAAGTCAAGAAACACCTGGAGTAACAGGCAAATTTGGCCTTGGAATACGGAATGAAGCAGGGCAAAGACTAATAGAGTTTTGCCAAGAAAATGCACTGGTCATAGCAAACACCCTCTTCCAACAACACAAGAGAAGACTCTACACATGGACATCACCAGATGGTCAACACCGAAATCAGATTGATTATGTTCTTTGCAGCCAAAGATGGAGCAGCTCTATACAGTCAGCAAAAACAAGACCAGGAGCTGACTGTGGCTCAGATCATGAACTCCTTATTGCCGAATTCAGACTTGAAGAAAGTAGGGAAAACCACTAGACCATTCAGGTATGACCTAAATCAAATCCCTTATGATTATACAATGGAAGTGAGAAATAGATTTAAGGGCCTAGATCTGGTAGATAGAGTGCCTGATGAACTATGGAATGAGGTTTGTGACATCGTACAGGAGACAGGGATTAAGACCAGCCCCATGGAAAAGAAATGCAAAAAAGCAAAATGGCCTTCTGAGGAGGCCTTACAAATAGCTGTGAAAAGAAGAGAAGGGAAAAGCAAAGGAGAAAAGGAAAGATATAAGCATCTGAATGCAGAGTTCCAAAGAATAGCAAGGAGAGATAAGAAAGCCTTCTTCAGCAATCAATGCAAAGAAATAGAGGAAAACAACAGAATGGGAAAGACTAGAGACGTCTTCAAGAAAATTAGAGATACCAAGGGAACACTTCATGCAAAGATGGGCTCGATAAAGGACAGAAATGGTATGGACCTAACAGAAGCAGAAGATATTAAGAAGAGGTGGCAAGAATACACAGAAGAACTGTACAAAAAAGATCTTCACGACCCAGATAATCACAATGATGTGATCACTGACCTAGAGCCAGACATCCTGGAATGTGAAATCCAGTGGGCTTTAGAAAGCATCACTACGAACAAAGCTAGTGGAGGTGATGGAATTCCAGTTGAGCTATTCCAAATCCTGAAAGATGATGCTGTGAAAGTGCTGCACTCAATATGCCAGCAAATTTGGAAAACTCAGCAGTGGCCACAGGACTGGAAAAGGTCATTTTCATTCCAATCCCAAAGAAAGGCAATGCCAAAGAATGCTCAAACTACCGCACAATTGCACTCATCTCACACACTAGTAAAGTAATGCTCAAAATTCTCCAAGCCAGGCTTCAGCAATACATGAACCATGAACTTCCTGATGTTCAAGCTGATTTTAGAAAGGGCAGAGGAACCAGAGATCAAATTGCCAACATCCGCTGGATCATGGAAAAAGCAAGAGAGTTCCAGAAAAACATCTATTTCTGCTTTATTGACTATACCAAAGCCTTTGACTGTGTGGATCACAATAAACTGTGGAAAATTCTGAAAGAGATGGGAATACCAGACCACCTGACCTGACTCTTGAGAAATCTGTATACAGGTCAGGAAGCAACAGTTAGAATTGGACATGGAACAACAGACTGGTTCCAAATAGGAAAAGGAGTACGTCAAGGCTGTATATTGTCACCCTGCTTATTTAACTTATATGCAGAGTACATCATGAGAAACGCTGGACTGGAAGAAGCACAAGCTGGAATCAAGATTGCCGGGAGAAATATCAATAACCTCAGATATGCAGATGACACCACCCTTATGGCAGAAAGTGAAGAGGAACTCAAAAGCCTCTTGATGAAAGTGAAAGTGGAGAGTGAAAAAGTTGGCTTAAAGCTCAACATTCCGAAAATGAAGATCATGGCATCTGGTCCCATCACTTCATAGGAAATAGATGGAGAAACAGTGGAAACAGTGTTAGACTTTATTTTTTGGGGCTCCAAAATCACTGCAGATGGTGAATGCAGCCATGAAATTAAAAGATGCTTACTCCTTGGAAGGAAAGTTATGACCAACCTAGATAGCATATTCAAAAGCAGAGACATTACTTTGCCAACAAAGATCTGTCCAGTGAAGGCTATGGTTTTTCCTGTGGTCATGTATGGATGTGAGAGTTGGATTGTGAAGAAAGCTGAGCGCCGAAGAATTGATGCTTTTGAACTGTGGTGTTGGAGAAGACTCTTGAGAGTCCCTTGGACTGCAAGGAGATCCAACCAGTCCATTCTGAAGGAGATCAGTCCTGGGATTTCTTTGGGAGGAATGATGCTAAAGCTGAAACTCCAGTACTTTGGCCACCTCATGCGAAGAGTTGACTCATTGGAAAAGACTCTGATGCTGGGAGGAATTGGGAGCAGGAGGAGAAGGGGATGACAGAGGATGAGATGGCTGGATGGCATCACTGACTCGATGGACGTGAGTCTGAGTGAACTCCTGGAGTTGGTGATGGACAGGGAGGCCTGGCGTGCTGTGATTCATGGGGTCGCAAAGAGTCGGACATGACTGAGAGACTGAACTGAACTGATCTGAAAAAGTATACATGTATACAATTGTATACAACTGAATCACTTTGGGTGATTCATACACCTGAAATGAATACAACATTCTTAGTTTAATTAACAAAGCTACACTTTAATTTAAACAATAAACAAAGTAAAAGTAAGATAAACCCATAATCACCACACTTTCCCTTGATATGATATGATTGTTTTGCTGCTGCTCCTGCTAAGTCGCTACTGTCGTGTCCGACTCTGTGCGACCCCAGAGGCGGCAGCCCACCAGGCTCCCCTGTCCCTGGGATTCTCCAGGCAAGAACACTGGAGTGGGTTTCCCTTTCCTTCTCCAATGCATGAAAGTTGGAAGTGAAAGTGAAGTCGCTCAGTCGGGTCCAACCCATAGGGACCCCACAGACTGCAGCCCACCAGGATCCTCCGTCCGTGGGATTTTCCAGGCAAGAGTACTGGAGTGGGGTGCCATTGCCTTCTCCGATAATTGTTTTACAGCTTAAAAAAGTTAATCTTTGGATACATCACCTGATCAGTACCAAGAAGAACTGCTTTTTTTCCTGCAACGCTTGTTGCTGTTTGTGGTGAGAACAGGGAAAGAACATCAGAGAAATATAGTTCATAAGAGTCACATTCTTGGCACACTGAAGATATTTCAGAAGGACGAGAAAGAGTAAAATGATTCTTTTTAACAGTTAACAGATGGGAAAAATGACATTGTTTTAACCTGAATTCCCTCTTCTTTTGATCTTAAGCCTAAAACAATTTTTTTTTTTTTTTTGCTTGACACAAGATCATTTTAAACCCTGTTCAGGGCCGGCAGAGGGGGTGGTGGGGGTGGTGGATAGGTGGTTCTAATTACCCTGGGATTATCAAGCAACACTACTCATTATCAGATCACCTTATTTCAAATTCTACATGGCACTTAGTATCAGGTATTATTTATTTTCTGTTTCCTCCCACTGAGTGGACGCTTCAGGAAAGTGGGGATCACGTGTATCCTTTTCCCTGTGGTATCATGGTGCCCAGTGGGTGCCCTGTAAGTGTTTCCTGGGGCTGGGGAAGGTCTCCTGTGCTCTGAGTTCTTCCAGGAACAGCTGTTAGCATCCCATTATCAGAAAGAACCTTGCCTTTGTGAATCAGCTCCCTGTTGGTTATGCCCTGAAACATCATGTCTTAAGGGTGTTTGCATGCTCTGCAGCTGTCTTTTGTGGCTACATAGTATTTTATTGGGTGGGCGTCTGCTCTGTCACTCAGTTGTGTCTGATTCGTTGGAAACCCACGGACTGTAGCCCGCCAGGCTCCTCTGTCCATGGGATTTCCCAGGTGAAAATATTGGAGTGGGTTGCCATTTCCTCCTCTAACGAATCTTCCCGACCCAGGGATTGAATCCACGTTTCTTGTGTCTCCTGAACTGGCAGGAGGATTCTTTACCACTGCGCCACCTGGGAAGCCTGTATTTTATTGGGTGGATGTACCATAATTAACCAGAAGTGTACATTAAAAAATTTTTTTTTCTACAGGTGTATTTTTTTTTTAAAGCAGCATAGCATAGATCAGCGGCTCAGTGGTGAAGCATCAGGTACTGACGCTGAAGTTTCAATACTTTGGGCACCTGATGCAAAGAGCTGACTCGTCAGAAAAGACCCTGACACTGGGAAAGATTGAGGGCAGGAGGAGAACGGGGCAACAGAGGATGGGATGGTTGGATGGCATTGCAGACTCAATGGACATGAATTTGAGCAAACTCCAGGAGAAAGTGGAGGACACAGGGGCCTGGCATGCTGCAGTCCATGGGGTGGCAGAGCCCGACACGACTCAGGGACTGAAAAACAACGGCAACAAAGTCCAGCTGGACTCCACTTGGAGAGCAGGCACTTGTGTTTGAATACCCTCTACCAGGCCAGAAGGAAAGATGACCACTTCCTGTAATTCTGATGTCATTCTTCTCTCAGGATAACTTTGGTGGGTTGGGGTCGGGTTTTAGTGGCCCCCTTACTTACAGATGTTGTCTGAGGACTCCCTGTGAGATCAAGGCTGCAGGGAGCATGAAAGGCAGACAGGGGTGATGCCTGTTAGAAGCGTTATGTCTGGTCATCGGGCTGAGTCCTGGGACTGGCTGGAAGAGACTATGGGTATTTGCAATGGAGCAGGGCCCTGGCGGGGGCGAAAAGGGGCTGACAGTGAGAAGGACACTTCTCACTTGGCCAAATGAAGCCTCAGAGGCCGGGCCTGCATCCAGAGAAATGCTCCTTTTTGCTTTAAGAGCCACACGTTATTTTGGTTAAAAAAAAAAAAAGCTGAAATGCGTGATGGTTATTTTTCAAAGGACAGTCCGTGACCACCCACATGAAAGTCACCTAAGTGGATTTGCTAAAGTACAGAACCCTGGGCCCTACCTGCTACACCCGGACCAACCCGCTGACTCAGAATCACAGCGGTTGGGGTGTAGGGTTTTCATTTTTAACACTGAAGTGTGAGACCCACAGGGTAAGCAGACGGGAAGACAGATGGACACAGAGATGGGATAGAGAATAATGGGTGGGTTGGCAGAGGCATGGGGAACGTTGGGTACCTGCTCTGGGCTTGGCTCCCCGAGGACCTCCTGGCCCCATGGGCTTCCTGGGTGCGGGATCTGGGTGTGTTAGAGCCACAAGAATCCTGCCTGGCAGGGAGGGTTCTCCCAGCACAGGTGATGTGTTATCTTGAAATCAGCACTTCCCAGCCTGACTCATACAGGGAGTGACTTTACCATTAAAGGCCAGAGGGGCAGAGATGAGGAACTTATCCAGTTTCATTTTTGTTTTGAAACACAGCTCAACCTGGGGTGGTGTGTCCGTGACCCCTGAGTACGCCTGTCTGTTAAAGGAAGTCCGGTTGCAGAACCATCCGATCTGCCCCCCTGGGATCTGAGACCCTGCCCTTCACGCCGGCCCCTCTGCAGAGAGCAGGCTCTAGAGGCACAAACGCCCAGCTAGGCTCCGCTTTCAGGCATGAGGTGGCGGCTGCTGTGGGGGAGACTGAGAAACCTCTGTGGGGCGAAAAGTCTATTTCCTCTGGAAAGGAGAGCAAAACGGCACTTTCTTTGGTTTCAATTATCGGTCAAGTTCTTACTGGCCCAAGGAGCTGAGAAATACTTGTTTGTCTCCGATTTAATAATAATAAAAGGAAAAGTAGGGACATTAGCCCTTTCGCCCTCCCCACTATACGAAGAGGCGACAGGTTCCAGCTTCCTCTGCTAAGGACAGCTGTGAGCCATCAGGAAGGCTCAGCGGAGAGAGGGGAGAGGGGAGAGGGGAGAGGGGGCTGAGCTGGGGTTTTCGGCATCAACAGCAGGGTGAGAGAGGGAGTTACCATGTACAGAGCCCCTAACTGACACCAGACCAGGTGTAGGTCTTACACTGTATTAAAAATTGTATCAAAGTAAAACGTGCACATCATACAGGAGGGCCTATTCCAAAATGTTTCCAGTTGTCTGCTCTCAGGCCTTCTCCTGAGGGCAGCAGTAGCATCCACATTTCACCGACAAAGCCTCGGGCTCAGAGGGGCCCGCTAACCAGACCACCTTCACTTGGCTACAGGGGTTGGGGGGACAGGCAGCATCAACCCTGGGGCCAGAGAACACACTGACCACATCTGTGCTCCCGGAGGCCACAGAGACGCATACTTTAGCCTGAACAAGTGTATTACTGGAGAAAAACCCAAGGCCACTTCACACATTCAGGGGACTGGCCTGGCTTTTGAAAGGCTTTGGAGTTTGTGATTCCTGAAAGTTCCATCTTCACGAGGACAACATCCAGGTTCAAAGGAGAAGGGAAGGACAGCATGCAGAATTAGAGAAAAATTTTGCAAACCACATATCTGAGAAGAGATAAGAGACTTTAGAGTATATAAAGAACTCCTACAACTCAATGAGAAATAGACACATGATCCAATCTTAACACAGACAAAATTTCTTCTTTTTTCTTTTTTTCCCTATGTTTCGGCTGAGCTGAGCGGCATGTGGGATGTTAGTTCCCGCGCCAGGAATCAAACCTGTGCCCCCTGCAGTGGAAGCACATCATCTTAACCACTAGATCACCAGGGAAGTCCTATTAAAAAGACAAAGATTCTATATGGCCAAAGAAGACATACACGTGGCCAGTTAGCACATGAAATGATGTTCAACATCATTAGTCATCAGGAGGACGCAAATCAAAACCACAATGAGATACCATTCCACACCCACTTGGCTGGCTGTAATAAAAAAGATAGATCATAACAAGTGTTGTCAAGGATGTGGAGAAATTGGAGCCCTCATATACTGCTGGTAGGAATGCAAAACCGTGCGGTTACTTTGGAAACTAGTCTGGCAATTCCTCAGATGGTTACACACAGAGTTACCCTGTGTCCCAGAAATCCAACTCCCAGGTCTAGAGAGACGAAACCTACTAGAGAAATGAAAACATCCGTCCACACAAAAACCTACACGTGAATGTTCATAACAGCATCATTCATAATAGTCAAAGTAGTGGGAACAACCCAACCGTGCAGCAATGGAGAAACAAAATGAAGGCCAGCCACAGAGTAGAGTAGTACAGTGAAAAAGAATGAAATACCAACATATGCTCAACCCGGATAAACCTGGAAACGCAGGATACTGTTTATGACTCAGTTTATATGAAATTTCCAATAGAGACAAATCTCTACAGAGACAGGAAGTAATTTAGTGGCTGTTAGGGGTTGGAGGAAAATGGGAGTGATTACTAACAAGTACGAGGTTTCTTTATGGGTGAGGAAAAGGTTCTAAAATTGTGATGATGGTTGCACAATTCTGAAATGTACACTTAATGAGTGAAATGTATGGTATATGGATTATATTGAAATAAAGTTGTTTTTAAAAAATGCATAGGGTGGTGGGGAGGTAGATGATGGAGTTGCTAGTGTGGGGCCCTCCCCAGCGCTATTTCATCTCTGCATTTTAGCAGACTTTATTAAAAAAAAAAAAAAACTTTTGTTAACTTGGCATTCAGGGACATAAAATTGGTAGCTTGGAATCAGACTTGGTAGAAATATTTACACCATGGGAACTGGCAAATGCTACAAATAAGGGCCTTTATATATATATATATATATATATATATGTATATACGTATGTATGCTACTGCTGCTGCTAAGTCGCTTCAGTCGTGTCTGACTCTGTGCGACCCCATAGACGGCAGCCCACCGGGCTCCCCTGTCCCTGGGATTCTCCAGGCAAGAACACTGGAGTGGGTTGCCATTTCCTTCTCCAATGCATGAAAGTGAAAAGTGAAAGTGAAGTCGCTCAGTTGTGTCCGACTCTTAGCGATCCCATGGACTGCAGCCTACCAAGCTCCTCCGTCCATGGGATTTTCCAGGCAAGAGTACTGGAGTGGGGTGCCATTGCCTTCTCCGATATGTATGTGTGTGTGTATATATATATATATATATATATATATATGTATATATATAAAATGTTTTGACAGCTGTTTATGTATTTTTCAGCATCACACCAAAGACAACACACACCCATAAAAGTGCATGTATCAGAGGCAAATAGCTCAATGAATTTTCACAAACAAAAAAATCTGTATGGCTTGCACCCAGAAGAAGAAAGACTAGTATCTGTACCCCAAAGTCCCTCCCCAGGCAATGCAAGTTCCCTTCCAAGTTTCCCTTTGGGTTGCCATGATTTTGACTTGTAACCACACAGGTGACCTATTTTTGTATGTTATGTAGACTCAAAAGTGGCTTTTTTGCCTCATCATCTGTGACATTTATCCCTATTGTTCTGTATCATTGGTTCACTCTTGTTGCTCTAAACACTGTGTGAAGCTAGTCAACTTACAGAACCATTCTAAGATCCCCTGGAAAAGGAAATGGCAACTCACTCCAGTATTCTTGCCTGGGAAATTCCACGTACAGAGGAGTCTGGCAGGCTACCGTCCATGGGGTTGTAAGAGTCGGACATAACTGAGGGATTAAACCACCGCTCCTGGGAGGGACATGAGGGTAGTTTATAGGTTTTAAGTATTATAAATAGTCCTGCTATGATACTGTGGTCATGTATGGATGTGAGAGTCGGACTGTGAAGAAGGCTGAGTGCCGAAGAATTGATGCTTTTGAACTGTGGTATTGGAGAAGACTCTTGAGAGTCCCTTGGACTGCAAGGAGATCCAACCAGTCCATTCTGAAGGAGATGAGCCCTGGGATTTCTTTGGAGGGAATGATGCTGAAGCTGAAACTCCAGTACTTTGGCCACCTCATGCGAAGAGTTGACTCATTGGAAAAGACTCTGATGCTGGGAGGGATTGGGGGCAGGAGGAGAAGGGGATGACAGAGGATGAGATGGCTGGATGGCATCACTGACTCGATGGATGTGAGTCTGAGTGAACTCAGGGAGTTGGTGATGGACAGGGAGGCCTGGCGTGCTGCGATTCATGGGATTTCGGAGTCGGACACGACTGAGTGACTGAACTGATGAACACTCTAGCATGTTCTTTTGCCTGGCACATGCACAATTTCTACCTGGGAGTCTTGGGGCAAATCTGTTCTGTCCAGCTGTAGTAGACGAGACATTCAGCCAGTTTCACTTTGACTCTGCTCCCATTCTCTGCCTCCTCTGGCTCCCTTCCCTGCCCCTCTCCTTGTAAGCTGCTCACCACCTGCATCCCAGACCTTGGGCACAGACTAGACTCAGTCTCAGTTTTAGGCTGCAGACTGGACTGGGCTGGAAGGGAATGCAAGACAGCCTGGGTGCACTTGCAGGTCATCAGCTCTAGAACTTTCTAAAGCACAGCCGTAGAAAGGGACCCAGAGAGGGAAGCAGTCAACTGCTCTCCGGAGGTGAAGCAGGCCAGGGGAGTCCTGGTGTCTGGACTTCCTAAGTGGTTCCAGCTGAGCAGGAACTAAGCTTGCACATTCAACGTATCCTTGTGCATCTTTGTTCTGCAGCTTAGTACACCATAGAAAGAGGCCCGCTGTCAAGCCTCCTGTTTACTGGGTGGGAGTCGGCATATGCAGTGCAAGTGGGCAGAGCAAATGTGGACGAGCCCCCCCCCGCCCCCAGCTCTGACCCTGGGATGGGAAGTTCTCCCTACCAAATACGACCCCTGTTTTCAACAGTGGGTGCTCTTTTACTTATTTTTGCTGGGAGGTTCCATGGGCCTGCTCATGCAAGGAATACTTGAAGGTCATCAGCTGCATGTCAGTGGGCTTCCCTGGTAGCTTGCTGCTGCTGCTGCTAAGTTGCTTCAGTCGTGTCCGACTCTGTGTGACCCCATGGACTGCAGCCTACCAGGCTTCTCCATCCATGGGATTCTCCAGGCAAGAACACTGGAGTGGGTTGCCATTTCCTTCTCCAACGCATGAAAGTGGAAAGTGAAAGTGAAATCGCTCAGTCATATCTGACTCTTAGCGACCCCATGTACTGCAGCCTACCAGGCTCCTCTATCCATGGGATTTTCCAGGCAACGGTACTGGAATGGGGTGCCATTGCCTTCTCCCCTGGTAGCTTAGACAGTAAAAATTCTGCCTGCATTGCAAGAGACCGGGGTTCTATGCCTGGGTCATGAAGATCCCCTAGAGAAGGGAATGACAACACGCTCCAGTATTCTTGACTGGAGAATCCCATGGACAGAGGAGCCTGACTGGCTATAGCCTACGGGGTCACATGTCAACAATGAGTAGATTTGTGTGGTTTCTCACTCATCTCTGAGGAAGGAGAGGTTCAAAGTCCTTGTTGGGAGGTGAGAGGGCTCTGTATCCCTAGCGATACATGGGGGCCACCTGAGGATGCTGGTTAAATGCTGATTCCTGGGCCCCCTTCAGAGACGTCCAATCTCCAGGGACAGGGCCCAGGAGTCTGATTTAAATGCTGAGGGTCCAGGTGATGCTGGCCCGGATCTCAAACCTGGGCTTGCTGGATTCTCAGGCCTGTGTGCAGATGACATGTTTGCCATTTCTCGTCCTCAAATTGGCTTAGACCTATAAAGCAAAAATTCAAATCCTGTCCGAAGAAGCGTGAAGCCAAGTAGGCGTCTTCCCTGAAGGTTTTGCAGAAGGTCATCGTTTTGGCCTTCCGAGTCTCTGACTAGGGTTTGTTGTGTAGTAAGAGTTTTGCAAAACAGCTGTGTTTATCGGAGCTCTAATTCCTGTTTCCAGGAGCTTAAGTGTTTCGGTGTTTGCACACGGGGCTGCTGTGTTCAGACAAGACACACGCGTACCCACCACTTTCTTCTCGGTCACACGCTGCAGGCACAGACATGTTTGGTGCCAGCCTGACTTCTGCAGAGCAGCTGTCCAAGGAGTAAGACACATCCCCCCCACTGCCACCCTGGGGCCCCTCCTGTCAAGGCCATCACTTCTCTGAGCTGCAAACTTCGTTGCGCTTCCTGGTTTATACTTCCCTGCGGCTGACCTGTCCCGCAAGGCTGGGTGGGCGGGCTCCGACCCCGTCTCTCTTGGGCAAAGGCAGCCAGGGGACAGAAGCAGCGGAGGCAGCACAAGGTCACAGCTGGGAGCTAACTGGGCCCGGACCTCTGGGTTTAGATCTGGCCCCGGCCCACCTCTCAAGCAAACCGATTTTTGGCAAGTTATATCTTCACCTCTGAGCATCAGTCTTCCTAAACTGTAAAATGGGGAGTACAGTTCCTCTTCAGTGGGTCTGGGATGAACATGGTTGTACTGATAAGGTACTGGACCCAGTGCCGTGGCCACAATGCTGGTTTAGCAGTTAGCATGCAGAGGGGCCTCCTGGGAAGCAGAGGGGCACGATTGCTGGGGTGGAGTGTCCCTGCTTGTGCCTTCAACACTGGTCCCTGTTTCAGCTGCTGCAGGTTCACAACACACCATCCCACCAGCCCTTGCCCCAGTTTTTTGCCTCCTCTGCTGCCCCCCACCCCCATGCCCGCCCCCTGCAATCGTCGCAGGCCTACGATGGGCACAGACTTCCTTCCTCCAGGAAAACTACTGGCTTTAAACGACCCCACGTGCTGCAGATTTGGGGAAATCAAAGATTTCCATTTGGGATGGATGAGAACATCTGGGAAGCAAAGGAGAATGGGTTGAATAACCCAATAATTATCATCCCTCCCACCCCAGCCCTGCCACACATACAGCCACATTCTGGGAGGAGGAAGACTCAAAAAACACAGCAGAGGGCACAGGGTCAGGGGAGAGGAGAAAACAGCAGGGCTGGGGAGGGAAGGCGGGGGGAGGCTGGGGCTGAAGCCAGGAAGCCTTGGGCTCACATTGCTGCCATGACTTACTGTGACCTTGGGCAAGTCACTGCAGCCTACAAGCGGATTTCCTCATCTGAACATGGACAGAGGAGGATTTCTGCCTCACAGAGGACAGACTCCACGTATGGGGAACAATGTTCCATCCACCGGTGCTGAAAGGACCCAAGGGAGAGAGCTCAGGGAGCTCGCCTGTTTCCGGGATCTCCGGGCCACTGGGGGCTCACAGAGTACTGGAGGGGCTGCTTTCAACGGGAGCCAGTCCGATGACCTCAGAGGCTGCTCCAGGTTTAAAACAATACATAACCAATGGAATTATCGCAGCATTTTGTAATTAGATGGAAAGTTGGCTGTCCCTTGGCCTGAAATAGCCAGATAACCATGCAAGCCTCTCCCAGATCCATCCTGATGGAAAGTCTCTGGCTTCTGTGGCAAAGGCCATCTTCCCCATCAGCTTGGCTTGTAGGGTTTATCTTGTCGAGGTGAGTGAACAGGCATTGAGAGCTACCAACTTTCATGAAAGGAAACAAAACAGGCGCTGGGACCAACACCATGGTCTTGGTCAGCTGTCCACTGCAGCATTTCTCTGGCTAGAATTTCATGAGGGAGACCGTCTCCCACCTGCTGGAAATCCTGAGGACGGCCCTGGAGCCAGGACTGCTCACCTGGACCCTGAAGTGGTCGGTGAGTAACCATGATGGCTGCTGCAGGGGCCTGCACCTCCCTGAGCTTCCTGGTGGGCTTGCAGCTTCCCCTGGCTTCTTGAGGGCGAGATGAGATGACACAGGTTCAGTGCTTAGACTGGGGTCTGCTCACAGCCCAGCATTATCAGTGCTGACAGCTACACAACAGAAGTGCACACATAGCCCTTGGTCCGAGTAGGGACCAAGAACCTTCAGTGTATCCACATGTAACCTTTGGGGACTTCCCTGGTGGTCCAGTGGCTAGGACTCTGCACTCCAAATGCAGGGGGCTCAGGTTCGAGCCTCGGTCAGGGAACTGGATCCCACAAGCCACAACTACAGATCCTGCCCGCCACAACGAAGATCACAGATCCCATGTGCTGCAAATAAGGCCTGGCGCAGCCAAATAAGTACAGAAATATGTATTTAAGTTATGATAAAAAATGTAACATTCATGATGTTCCAAGATGTGCAGGCTGGGTGTCTGTAGGTGGGGGGTGGGTTGGGGGTAGCGGGGTTGGGGAGGATAAAGAACTGAAATGCTAAAGGTCCATGGTTTGTTAAGCCGAGGAAAGTGATGCACATTCTTTATCTGAAGTGAATCTGAATGTAGAAGTTGCGAGACTTGTGTTATCTGTACCCACTCCCCCCGCAACCCCCCACAAAACATTGCCAAGTCAAGTTCTGATTTCCTCCAGTCAGAAGAGTCGTGAACAACTCACAAAACGGCCTGATGTCAGATGTTTGGGATCAACTGAGAATATGTTTATTTAAAAGCAATTTTAAATATTAAAAAAAGTAGAAATGAACACATACAGTACTGGAAAACAGTCACATTAAATACATGTGAAATGACGAGTGTACTGATGTCTGAGCATAACATCCAGATGGGAATTCAGAATTTAACTTGTGGCGCTGTGGGATCCCTATACAACATGTTGAAGTTCTAGGCAATAAAAAAATAAATAGCAATTGCTGTTCAACAGTAAAATAAGACACACACTATTTGCAGAACATAACGTTCCCCGCTGCGGGGGGGGCAAAGAAGAATTAGCTATTTTTCCCGTAAGGTTCCATACCTTCAAAATACTCTCTATCATGTACAAAATTGCAGATAGCGGCTCACTGAGTTTAAGAACAATACCAGATTCAAACTCAACCAAGGTCGCCAAAGATATTTATTTATATCTATTTTTCCTATGTCCCACAGTAAGCTGGGTTAGAGAAAACTCAGATTCCTGATGGAAAACAAAAACAAAACCAGGAAAAAAACAAACAAGTGTTAAAAAAAAAAAAAAAAGCATCTGTGTAAAAGTTGCTCTAAAAGAGGAAAAAAGAAAAGGAATTAATTCCATGTGATTTTAGACATCGTGCTTTCGTGTTCTTTTTTTAAAAAGCCAGTTTATTTTGAGATCAGCTGAAAATACCGTAGGCCACAAAAATGAACGGTGCTTGAATGTAACTTAAGCGTAAGTGAATGAATTGGTACAGTAAATGACTTCGGGAGGTGACTTCCTGTCCTGACACCCGGCTGCTAAACCACCGAGGCTGCCGACACTGTGGGCCACGCACACCAGCACGTCGGCTGGTTCCTCGTATCTGTGTGGAGTTCATGTGTGCCGCGATGCTGAGGAAGCAGTTGCTTAAAATCACTTTCCGATAATAGCTGGTGAGATCTGCTGCAGGTTTGTCATGCAAGGTTTATTGGTTCAGTGATCACATGAGCAGAGCTAAGGTAATGCTCGCCGAGCACTGTGACTCGATTACAGAGGGCTCCCCTAAGGGTCTGGTTGGGAGCTGTGCTTCTGTGAAATGAACATTTCTCACTCGTTGCCAGGATGATCTGCTTAAAAATATTAGCTTCCTGCGCTGCTGCCAACGTAGCCGTTTAAGCAAGCGCACTGCAAGGACGACACGCGGGCCTCGGAATCCGAGAGCAGTCCCACTGACTGGGGAGCGGAGCGGTATTCTCTCCCCACATTCAGGCTGATGTAAAAGACTGAAAAACTGAGGATGGTCTTGATGGTCTGATGAAAGCGGCTGGGATGAGAAAAAAAACTGGGAGGGGCAGGGACCCCTGGCAGAAAAGCATGTTTCACAGTGCAATTCATAGCAGCGTTCAGAAACTTGGTTATGAATCGACTTGAAGATGAAGTGTCTGTTCAACAGAGCTGGGAAACTTATCTATGATTGGAGTTTACTAAAGGAAATGAAGAAAAAAAAAAAGAAGGCTGGTTTCAGCACCTGAATTCTACAGCGGGGGTGGGCGGGGGAAAACGGTGGGCAGAACTGATTTCTGAATTAGTCATCTTCTTGAACACTCTTTTGAAAGTTTAAATTTATCCAGAATGAAAACTAAGAAAAGAATTTAAAACGGACATGTTAGAGGTGTTAACATAGTTGAAGGATGCTAATTCATAATGTGATATGTGCATTCATACTCTTGAGGAAGCCAAATGACTGACTGGAAACAAATATTTGTTGCAACCTTATAATTTCTGCTTTAATGGCAATCAAGTTAAAAAAAAATGTACAGTTCAACTTATCCATACTATTCCTTTATAAAAGGCAGATTTCAGGTAAGCTTCTAAATGCATGCATAATGTAGAGGCTAATATTTTCTGGCAGTCCTTGGTTCTTGAAAGTTGAACTTCATCAGATGTGTCTTAAACTTCTGTGAAAATAGTCATGAAGGATATGTTATTTTTGCATAATGAGGTAATATCAGGGGCGGGCACTCATCTTCTTAAGACAGCATAAACCCACGTGTCTAAACCTGCGTGAGGCTGTGGGCACTGTAAAATGCCACCCAACGTTCTGGGTCAGTGGATACTTTGCTGAAGGAATAACACTTACACCGAACTGAGCGCTTTTCTGTAATAAATACCAAAGTCGGTTTTTGTAGCTGTAAACTGTGTACACAGATAACGACAGGCTGGTCTGTCACGGAGCGGAAAGATTCACCTGGAAGACAGTACCCACCTCTTTGCTAATGTTGCATTTTTCAGTAACACAATGGAGAATACTGTCAGGTTAGGAACAGAGAGGCAATGCTGTGCCCTTCAACGGTTGCTGGACACCATTTCTATTTGCAAAGCCAGCAGTTCCTATATTCCTGCTTGTTTGTTTGCTTGGAAAACAGCATAGAGAGAGATGTAAGTGCTAGATGCCAAGGATGGCTTTGGCAAACCAGTAAGGCGCACCGGGTCCCAAGGCTACCCTAATACTGGCGAAGGCAGAGACCATAGGGTATTTACAACACGAGCTCCGTTCCCCTCCTGAGGCGGCCCCTCCGGGAGCTTCCACTCGGCAACAGCAGCTATTTACACGGTGCGCACGGGGTCCCAGGGAGGCAGCAGTCTGGCATGATGGGTGCGGACAGTCTGAAGGCTCTGCTTTTTTGCTAGTCGGACAGGATGTGGACAAAGGACACTGGGAAGACGCCCTTCCTCTCGGGCTGCCCCTCGATGTGCCCAATCTGCAGGGAGAAAGGAGAGGCATCAGGCAGGAGGCGGCCGGTGTGTCCGAACGCCCCCGGAGCTGATGCTGATGCAGGCCCCGGGGAGACATGACGAAGGCGCCACGCACGGCGGAGCCGCCTTCACAGGGGTCGCTTCACCGGCAGGCAGCCCCGGGAGGCAGACGGTCCTGGGGCCCTCACTTTCTACTCGAAGGGACAGGGCCCCCGAGGGGGGGGTGGGCCCGCCACGGTCTCTCCCGGGCTGCAGCCTCAACCACACGCTCAACCAGGCCTCTCGGCTGCCTCTCCCGCTGGGCGACCTCGCAAAGCGTGCTAAGCCTCCCTGTCTGTAAGACAGGGCTGAAAAACCCCTGCTTCTCAGCCTGTGGGGAAACTAAACCAACGATTCTATACATAAAAAGGGCTGCAACGCACCAAGAACTTGCTTTCTGGTTGTGGTGGTGAAGAGGATGCTATGAAAGCCTGAGAGCGATGAGGGCAGATTTTACAGCTGTTTTCTTGTCTGCTGCCTAAACCTGTCAGCCATCATTACCTGCCAAGGCTCCTAATAACCTCAGTTACATGAGGATTAACTGCATCGAAGAGAACCCTATCAGAAAAAAGACCAGCGACACGCACGCTGGCTTCGGATGACCATCACGGAGAAAGATGGGCGGCCTCCTTTGCTCCCCGGGCCTGGGGCCTTGGGTGGGCCTCTGTGCACCGGTTTCCATCTGGACAGAGGGGTTAATAACAAGGCTGGGATGACCCATGTCACTGGGTCTTAGTTGGCATCACACACGTGAGTCCTCAGACATTCCTGTGAGGGAGGGTGACTCGTGCCTCCCTTTTCAGAGGGGGAAACTGAGGCTCACAGGAGGCTGCACCCAGGGCCAGAGGGTGAGTCACGCCGGGATTTCAGCGCCCGTCTCCTTGTCAGGGATCTAACCCACCAGACTTCACGACAGACAGAGAGAGGGAGGGAGGGGGCAGGCCTCTGGTTTGTCAGCCTCAGTGCTCCTGACATTTGGGGCAGGGGGTTCTTTGTGGTGGGGGCTCCCCCAAACATCACAGGATGTTCAGCAGAGGCCAGCAGCACCCACCCTGGCCAGGCCCTGACGATCAGAATGTTTCCAGATGTTGCCACACATGCCTGGAGAGCGAGACTGCCCTGGCTGAACCACTGCTGTGGCCCAAGGAGCATCCTGACGGCTGTGACCGGGATTCTGGAGTCATGGTCTGGGCCCAGGGGAGGAAAGGCGAAGGGCCATGAGTGTGCCCGTGTGTGTGTGTTTCTGGGCATCAGCAGGTCCTGGGCTCAGCGGTGAACCATGGGTCCCTTTCTCGACACAGAGGGCTGGGCCCTCTGGGCAGGATGGGGCTCTAGCTGCCAAGGAAGCAGAATTTCCACGCCCAGGGTGGGGAGTGATCGCCTCGGAGGCGTCTGCCCGCTGCCCCTCTGTCCGGCAGGGCCTGCTGGAGGCTTCCTCCCCCGACAGCTTGGACAGCCGTGGACATGTCGGGTCCCCTGCAGCCACCCAGGACCCAGGCAGCTCCCAGGCTGTGGTGGGGGGACAGGGATGCCTTTCCTTCCTGACACCTGGGCAGCAGGTTTTCATGGAAAAGGAGCTGTCATAGATGGTCTCCTTGAATCCTCCCCTGAAGTCATGTGAGGCAGGGATCCTCCTGATAGAACTTCAGGCTGGACGAAGATGGAGCCTGAGGATGTGTGGTGGGTGTGTGTGTGTGTGGAGGGGTGGGGTGATAGAGCCTGAGGATGTGTGGCGGGGATGTATGTGCACACAAGTATGTACGTGTTTGTGTACGTGTATTTCCTGGAGAAGGAAATGGCAACCCACTTCAGTATTGTTGCCTGGAAAATACCATGGACGGAGGGGCCTGGTAGGCTACAGTCCATGGGGTCGCAAAGAGTCGGACACGACTGAGCGACTTCAATGTCAATGTCAATGTGTACGTGTATGTGTGGTGATGCAGCCTGAGAACATTTGGCAGGTGTGTGTGTGTGTGTGTGTGTGTGGTGGTGGCGGTGGTGTTGAAGGGCGAGGCCTGAGCAGAGCTGGCTGGGCCAGTGTTGAATGAGTTTCAGTTTTGCATCTGCCAGAGAGTACCTGAGGCCCACAGGCTGCAGTGTGATAAGGGTACTCTCCTGAGCTGGTTTCGAAGCTAAGAGGCAGGCCAGGCACTGTGTCCTCGGGGGGCGTGTGCAGGCTGACCACGGACAGCGCCACGCAGCTGGTACGTACCCACCACTCCTGGTCCTCCTCCCCGGTGACCACGATCACCTCGCCCTCCATGAAAGTCAGCTCGTCATCGTTGTCCGCCTGGCAGTCGTAGATGGTCTTCACTCGCCTCACCTTGCTCTTCCCCTTCAAGAAAGCAGCGGGGTTTTAGCTCAAGGGACTTGAGGTTTTAGACTGAAGGGAAAGGAGGACACGATGACCCCGGGCAAGTGGCTTCACCTCGCCGAGCCTCAGTTTCTCCTTGATGAAAGGGGGGAGCGCCCCCAGCCCTGGGTGCTCTCCAGATAGAAGGGCCCCTCCGCCCAAGGCAGCAGGGGAGCCCACTGAGAGTGCGGGGGGCAGGGGGCGGGTAACCATAGATGACTTCCATCTGAGAGCAAACATCACGGGGAAGGGATCAAAATCCAGCTTCACCAGAAACAAGCGATGTGCCCGACCCCGCCCCGCCCCGTGGCAGCCTGCAAAGATGACAGCAGATTCTAAAAATGGTTTGGGGAAACATGATGTAAAGCAGACCAAACACATGCAGCATAAACACATTTCTCAGCCCCTCATGCAAAGCGCCGTGTCAGCACACGCTGCTGAAACAGAGCAGGGGAGCCCGGGGCGGGGGCGGGGGACTCCAGGCAGTTCCCCAAAACGTTTTAGTTTCTGACCCATGTTTAATGGAGCTTTTGGTTGTTAGATTTCCAGTTCTCTGCAAACAGGAAGATGGAAATAGAGAACTGACCTTCCAAAGGATGCTTCTGGCGCCTGGCTTATTAAATAATTAGGAATTAAAAAAAAGCAAGCTGTTACGCTCAAAGTCTAGGGTCAAGTGCTTTTCCTCTTGGTCCGTTGGTTTCTCCCTCACTCTCCCCGATGACCCACTTGCTTCTACAATTCCCCTCCCCGGGCTAAGCCAGAGCTGGTGGGGTCTGAGAAGCCGAGGGCTACGGCCAGTCGAGATCTGAAGTCTTTTCAGCTCTGACTCTGTGAGCAAACTGGAAGACCTATGTGCGACCACTTATAACAGGGAGGGTTAAATGAGATAATAAAACGGTGAAGTGTGCAGCAGCTCAGACTGGAATTGTGTACATCAAGGCCAAGGGTGGTGCTCAGGCTTCTGGAGAGCCCGTGAAGAGCAAGCATCCACCCATGAACATGCTTGTGGCCCCCCACCCGGGAGAGGATCTGTTCCACTATTCTCACCTTTCCTTTAGTGTTGAAGGGACACACTTCCATCACAATGTTGTTTTCTCATGGGAAGATGTGAGCAAGGCTTTTGGTCCCCCTGCTAACTGTGCTCCTTAACCCGGGGTGCTCCCACCCCTGTCAGGGTGCAGCGTGGGCAGGACAGACAGCACATGTGCATCTTCCCAGAGCTTCATTTTTCCAAAAAAAATGATTTTTTTTGGGGGGTGGGGGTGGGGAGGGAAAGGCATGTTTAAAGTAAAAAGGACATATTATAGAGTAGAAGGCATTTTGTGAAAATGAAGGGCTGGGAGACTTCAAACCAAACTCTATGTTGGTTGGTACAAGTCTCTTTGGGCTTTGTGTCCAATTCCTCCAGAAAGGTGCGGAGAAAAGCTGAGGTGTGAGGCCACTTTCCTGGGACCCTGGGAAAGGAAAGGTCTCCTGCTCAAGGACCACAGACAAGGGCGACCACTTGCTGGGCGCTGCTCACACTTCCCTGCATTTCATTGCCCATGAAGCCAGGCAGTGTTCTAGCCCCTTTCTGTGAAGGAGGAGACAGAGGTTCAGGGCCATGAGGAGGTGGCCACGGCCCCGTGGTCACAGGGCAGGCAGGTCCTGATGCCTATCTGCTGGGGTCCACAGCCCAGCCCCAACCCCAAGGCCTTGCGCCCCCCACGACACCTGACACCCGACTCCAGGCTGGCTGGGTGAGCACGTGCCTGGGTTTCTGAGCACCACTCACCGTGTTGATCTTCCTGGGCAGCGGCACGGGTGTCTCTGGCAGGGTGGGCGTGAGGTCGTTGGTGTCCTCAGACGCCTGCTTGGGGACGTTCGGGGACAGGTCCGCCAGGTGTGACTTGGGGGTGAGCTCCAGGGGTGGCTGGGCCTTGGGCGAGGCGTCTCCCGTCTGGGGTTTTGCCAGCAGCTCCCCCAGTTGTGGCTTGGGAGGCAGGTCTTTCACCTGGGGCTTGGGGGGCAAGTCTGCGAGCTGGGGCTTGGGGGGCAGGTCGCCCAGCTGTGGCTTCGGGGGCAGCTCGCCTGGCTTAGGTGGTAAGTCTCCAATGGGGGGTTTGGGAGCCAGTTCCGTGGGCTTCGGGGGCAGGTCCCCGGGTGGCGGCTTCTGCGGTAACTCTGTCAACTGGGACGACTTCTGGAAGATCTCAGGTGGGACGTTGGCTTTGTCGAGGGAGAGATGATGGCTGGTCTCTGTTTTCCTTAGTGCCACTGCGGGAGGCAACCACAGAGAGGGGTCACGGGCAGGACTGACCCTGAGCGAGCGCCCCAGGCGGTCGCAGGCCCAGACCCCACATGAATTGGCCTGCTTTTAAAAAAGGTGAAAGTTGGAAGCCTGGAGGCATCCACCTTACAATGGATGATCTTATGCCTCAGTTACGTAAGAACAGGACATCCAAACTCACTCAGAAGTGAAAAAAACAAAAACAAAACCCCACAACTATACACATAATAGATCCTCTGGAGAAGGGAATGGCAACCTACTTCAGTATTCTTGCCTCGAAAATTCCATGGACAGAGGATCCTGGTGGGCTACAGTCCATGGGGCCGCAAAGAGTTAGATGTGATTGAGTGACAAACACTCACTTTTTCATACACATAATACAGATTATAGAAAACTGAAAGGTGCAGAGTTAAAAGAAGAAGTTTTCTGTAAGTCTACTGCATAAATTAGCCATTTAAAATATTTTGGTATAATTTCCTTCTGGACTTCTCTATGTATCTTTCATAGATAAAACATCTACTCTTATCTATATACTGATTTAGCAAGAATATTCACCACGTTTATAAACATTGTTCATTAGTACTAAGCATATACTTTTCATGCTGCATCCTATTCCGTTCTATAGCGGTATCATTCTAATTTCTCACGTTTTATATGATGTACACACTGTGTAAGAGGGAAAAAGTTTCTCCTCTTACCACTCCCACCTACCACCCCTTTGAGGTCACCTCCGTTCCTTTTTAGTGATGCCCATCCGTGTATATATGAATTATCTTTAAAAGCCAGGGACTACAACAAATACATTCAATGGGACTACAACACCTACGCTGCCTGCAACTTTGCTTCCCATTTAATATACTTGGGAGAATGTCTATTAACATGGGACTACAATACATACACTGAGAAGGAAACGGCAAGCCACTCAAGTATTCTTGCTTGCTACAGTCCATGGGGTCGCAGAGTCGGATGTGACTGAACGACTCACACTCACTCACTCACATACACACACACACACGACATACATTGTCTACAACTTTGGTTTTTCTGCATTTAAAATGCTTGGGAGAATTTCTATTAATAAGTCACTTCCTCCTCCTTCTCTTTAAAGGTTGTGTAGTACTCCATCGCTTGGAGAGTCTGCGGTCTGAACCTTCGCACAGCTCTAACCAGTGGAACTTAAGACATGTCTCCAAATTGGGCTCCACTACTTGGTTACCAGCTGTGTGACCCTGAGCAGGTTACAAACCCCCTCACCCTCCTCATCTCTAAACCACGAGCTGACATAACGCATATGCCAACAGGACGAGGTAGACTACAAACCCCCTCACCCTCCTCATCTCTAAACCACGAGCTGACATAACACATATGCCAACAGGACGAGGTAGACTCTGGGTGTGGTATCAGAATATTACGGAGCATTAGCACCGCTGCTGAGGCAAGGTTCCTTGAGGCCAGGATTCACCAAGCACACAGTGGGTGCTCAGTGAGGACACAGCTGACTGAAGCACACGGAGGAGCCAAACTAAGAACTGTATTCTAAAGACACAACGCTCAGAGAGAGACTTTTTAAATGTTTTGTTTTTTAAAAAAGAAAAGACAAACCCCAGTGTTGGAAGGTCACAGCTACCCTGCAGCTGCTCCTGCTCAGGGCCTGCCGGGCCACATCCCTTCCTAAGGAACTCAAATTTCAAGGGCACCCTGCTCACGGGCCGGCCGGTGAGCTTCGGCCAACGTGGCACAGTTCAGAGAGTGACAACAGCCCCATCAGATTCCTCTCTTGGAAGTCAAGATATTGGGGTAAACAAAGCCTGAGGCAGGTGGCGATGGGGGAACAGCCGGGGGAATCCCCTGAGGCAGCGGGGCTGAAAAGCCTAGCTCTGAGCCACACTTACGGGGGAACAGAAACCGTGAGGAAGTGCTGGGCCGCCCAAACAGGCACCTCCGGTTCTAGGAATTTATCCAGAAAAGGGATCAAAGCCAGGGCACATGCCTGTGCCAGGGTGTTCAGCATGACACTGTTTATAGTGAAAAGAAAAAAACTGTGAACCGGGTGAATGTGGAAGAGGACAGACTACTTAACACGGCCACGTATCAGATACCGGAGCACTACGCAGCCAGTACGAGTACAATTAATCTCATGGAAAGGGCTCTTGATTCACTGCACGACAAAAACCAGCTTCAGATCAGATCAGATCAGCCGCTCAGTCAGCTTAAATAGTGACATAAAAAAATCATAGGAAAAAGACTGAGAGGGCCGACTAAATTGATTTATCCTGGGTGGCGAGACTTTGGGTGGTTTGTATTTTCTTTATACTTCTTTGCATTTTTAAAATCTAGAATGAATATAGGTTAATTTTATACTACAAAGAAATATGAAAAGAGACGGTCTCCCCTCTAAAGAAGTCTCTCCTCTGACTATTTTATTTCCAAGATGATTTTGTGTTTTCCCCTCTCTAATTCAAAGTCCTTTGTGAGCTTCATTCTTAAAAAAAAAAAAAAAAATTATTTATTTATTTGGCTGTACCACATCTTAAGTTTCGTCATCTGATCTTAGTTGTGGCATTTAAGATTTTCCCTGACCAAAGATCGATCTTGGGCCCCCTGCGTTAGGAGTGTGAAGCATTAGCCACTGGACTACTAGCGAAGTGCCTGAGCTGCATTCTTAACTCTGATGGACAGACAAGCAAATTTCCCCCCAAAGTTGGACGACAAAGAGTACTCTGCTCGAATGAGGACATCAAGAACAAGAAAGGAGTGAGAATTCCACCCCATCCCTGGGACTTCCTTGGCGGTCCACTGGTTAAGAATCCACACTTCCACTGCAGGGGATGTGGGTTCGATCCCTGGTTGGGGAACTAGAATCCCGCACGCTGCAGGGCACAGTTGAAAAATAAGAAAAAGACCTGGGGGGTTATGGTGCATGCAGGCAAGGTTGGTTGGAAACAAACAGATTCAGCCCTTTGAACAGCAGTGTGGTACAGAGCTTAGGTGCTGAACACTCTGCCCCGGGCTTTGACCGTTCTGTTCCTGAGAAGAGGCTCTAAGGACAAAACTGAGAAGGAGGAGGAAGATGAAGAAAGAGTCCACATGCTCTTGGCTCATGTTTCCAACAAAAGGGGGCGCCAAGCAGAGAATGGCAGCTGCTTGATGACAGAATCCTAAGTGGAAAAACCCAGGATGCAGGACTGGACTTTCACTGTGATGACAGCTCGGGAAGAATGTAAGGGACCAAGGGCTGCGTCACAGCCCAACACTACGGTGACTCTGTTCAGGTGGGAGAGCCCCCTGAAGTTTCTCTACTTCTGCCCTTTAAAACTCATTAAACAAATGGCTCCATGCAGCAGTCAATCCCCAGCTGAGAAGGTTTTCACTAAGCCCTTTAAAAGAAGCCCAAAGAATCCCCCGGTGGCTCAGATGGTAAAGAATCCACCTGCAAAGCAGGAGATCTGGGTTCGATCCCTGGGTCGGGCAGATCCCCTGGAGAAGGGAATGGCAACTCACTCCAGTATTCTTGCCTGGAGAATCCCACGGACAGAGGAGCCTGACACGACTAAGCAACTAACACTTTCAAAGAATTTAAAAATAAGTGATGTTTGGGAAGGAAAATCAGTGAGGTGTGGTCAGTCCATGGGGAAGTGCCGGCAGGTGCTGGGGAGGACGGACGGGCAGGAGAAGGAGCTGCGCCCTGTCCCTCTCAGCATCACGGACGCCCTCTGCCTCTGGCTGAGGAGGCTCAGAAATACACCCGGACTCTGCTTGTTTTCTGGGCGAGACAAGGACACACTGGATGGATGGCGCAGGAGCCACTGATATAACACGGAGCACCCTAGCTCTTCTGCTGGGGAAAAACTGCAGGGCCGGGGTGGGAGAAGGCAGACCAGGGAGGAGGCTGCAGAGTCGAGACAGGAGAGGATGGTCTGGGAGACCACGGTGAGAGTGGAGACACGGGAAGATACAAGCAACGGAGAACCAACAGTGTGTGTGGATGGACGAGGGGCATGGGAGGAAGGGAGGAGCTGGGCTTCTCTCCTAGGTTTAAGATCCAATCCCCTGGACCTGGACAATATCGCCTATAACAGACAGGGACGCTGTGCAAGGAACAGGTTTGGCTGGCGGGGGTGTGTGTGTGTCTGTGTGTACCTAGACAATATTGCCTGTAACAGATAGGGACGCTGTGCAAGGAACAGGTTTGGCTGGAGGGTGTATGTGTGTGTGTGAGTGAAGGGTCTTCAAAATCTTAAGTTGAGAAGCCGTCAGACATCTGAGCAGAGACACGACAGTGGCAGGTGTGTGGGAGTTTAGATTATGGAGGGTCACTTGGACTGCGTACATGGCACAGAGGTGCCGAGCTGGGTACCCCAGGGAATGAGGGCAGATTCAGAAGAGAAGTGACTGCGAATGAGCCAATCTCTGGAGGCTGCGGACACGAGGGGCCTGCACACGAGGGGCCTGCACACGGGGGGAGGGACTGTCAGTGCCGTAAGAACAGGATGGTGTCCACAGGCCAAGTGCGGAGACAGTAACCAGCTGGGCCAAAGGCTACAGACAGGCCGAGCCTGATCACCGCTGACGGCCTCGTGGAGGGGTTTTAAGAGACACATGAATGGATCTCGGCGTGGAGAACTGGTAGCTGCGAACCTGACAGAGAGAGAGGCAGTCAGACGGCGTGTCCCTCTTGACAGAAAAGCACACTGCTGCCTGGGAAGGAGTTTTGCCAAAGCCTGAACTAGGAGCATCTGATTGGGTCTCCTGATCCAACTTCCAGTTGACAGGAAATATTCGAGGACAGAGGAACGTGTTAAATGACCACACGGGGCGCCGATCAGCAGAATCCAGCCTTTGCTAAGTACGGTCTCACCTCGTCCTCACGAAACCTGGTGGAGCAGGTGTCCTGGCCCCGCTGATGGGTGAGGAATCTCAGGCTCAGCGAAGCTTCTGAGTCCCCTGCCCGGGCCTCACAGCTAGTAAGCAGGAGAGCCAGTACCGGTTCTGAAGTCTGTCTCATATTGTTTGCAAGAGAAGAAATGGTATCTGGGGATACTAATGATGAATCTTCTGAAAAAGCATTGCTTTTTTTAAGCAAAAGTTTGGTGTTTGTTAATTACAAAACTTGAGCTTATAAATATTTTTATTCACTGAACAAATATTAAGTATACATCTCTCACATGTCAGCTGCTGCTCAAGGCCATCTGAGATAAAGCAGGGGCCAAAAGAGACAGACAGCCCCGATCCCTTGGAGGGTACAGTGACAGTATAATTACATGTAAATATGAAAGAGAGGATGAGATGGTTAGATAGCATCACCGACTAAATGGACATGAGTTTGAGCAAACTCTGGTAGATATCCAGTGAAGGACAGGGAAGCCTGGTGAGCTGCTGTCTCTGGCGTCGGAAAGAGTCAGAGAACAAACAGGATGAAAAAGAGAAATCTTACCTTTCTGAGGTAGTTTAGGAAGAACTCTTGGGCCAAGTGCAGTCTTTGCAGAACCGGTGCTAATGAATAAATAAGAATCGTTTATGATCTCAGAGCGCTATAAAATCAATAGTGAAATAGTATACAAGGAAATCATAGAAATTCACAGATTTATCTATCTAAAATTGCTTTCAACATTTCCCTAACAAAAGATTATAGTCCACTTTCCCAGATTTGAAGCTTGCCTGCATTTCCCTGAGGATTATCTTTTTATTCCCAAGTCTGCAGAATGGAGTCAAGAGGGAAAGTAACAAAACCACCACCAACCCTCTGAGTGAAAAAGCCTGATCCCTCTCCTTCTTGACACCTTTCCCTGAAGGAACAGCGCTGATGAAAGCGCTGGGCACCCTGCAGGTCCTGGGCCAAGCGCGCTGCTCCGAGGCAGCTCTTCTCATGCGACCCCATGTGTTATGCGTGTCTCCTCCACCTGCAGCACAGGAAACCAGAGCCTGTGCACCTCCAGTGACCTGTGGACGCTCCCAAGGCTGGTCAGTGGCAGAGCTGGACATGCAGGCCCAGCTCCATTGGACTCCAGAGCCCTTACTTTTTCCTTGCACCAGAGCAAACAGCTTGGGTCTCAGGCCTCCAGGCTTTCCCTGAGTTGTTCCTCTTCTTGAACCATTTGTAAATGAGCAGAGGAGAAGAGCCCCGGAAAGCAGGCCCCAGGCACAGAAGCTGCCCCATGTCATCTGGTATCAGGGACTCCCCAACGCCCCTGCCACCACCGAGATGCCAGCACTGCAGGAGACAACTCTCAGTGGGAACCTGCTCTTTCTCTTTAACAAGAGGCTGTGACTGTGCTCAGGGAACCCCAGGGCCCTGAGGACCCAAACAGCACAGCATCCCAATGCCAAACTCATATCTGCCAAGAGCCCCTTTTATTACCTCGTTTATCCTCTGCTGTCCTCTGATGGCCTAAGAACTGACTCCACCCCTCGTCTATCCTAATTGCATTTAAAAGGACAGGAAAAGCCAAACCAGCCAAGAAGAAAACAAAGAGCTCAATAAAGAAGATGAAATGCACGTGTCTTTCATCCTGGCCCACAAATCACTCCTGGTCTGAGTGGCTCTTTCCTTGGCTCCCTCGAAATTCTAGGGCCTCTGGGCTCCTCGAGGCTAAGGCTGGTGAGATCAAGCCACCAATGAACTAGAAGGGTTTTGCCTTGAACACGTCTGGTGCGTGTTTTGGCCTCAGCATCTTCGCAGGGATGCATGTCTGCCCATCACAGACGTGAGCTCGATGCTTTCCCAGCCTGGGTACTGAGGCCAGATGCTTGGAAGCATCTCACACGGGAGACCTGGGCTGGATGCTGTGTGTGGATCTGGGCTTCTTCGCGTGCTGCGGGGGGTGGCGTGTGCACATGTATGTAAGCGTGCGTGTACATGTGGGGGCTTGATTCCCTGTAAAAACCATTAGTGGGCACTTCCTCCACGTCAGACTCCCTCCCCTGGAAGACCCGCCCTGGACCCGGGGTTGAGAGACCCCCAGGCAGTGTGTGTGGGGGGCGCTGAGCGCGAGGGGCAGGCAGTGTTCACTGTGGCGCCTGAGAACCCCCCGGATTGAGTCCCGGGGCCCCGCGTCCTCATCTGCAAACCTGAGGGCAGCAGCAACTGGGCTGCCTCACGGGCTCGTAGAGACAAAAACAGGGCGGCGGCCTCGACAAACTCTGGAAGGCAACCCCCAAGCACCAGCTGACTCCTCCTGCCTGAGCTTTTGGGTTGGGAAGCGGCTCCCTGTGTCCTCATCTGGGATCCAGTCTCCGGGGAAAACCCTCTGTGCTGGGACCGGGTATACACTGTCCAAAGAAACTCATCCGAAGCATCTCATTTCGGTGAGAGGAGAGGAGAAAGGGACGCCCCTCTGTTAGCCTAGCTTAAAGAAATCTTACAAACAGGAGACTTGGAAAGAGTCCTATTTTTATGTTTGAAAATCTCTAGGCTATTGGATCTCCTCGAGGATTATCTTTTTACTCTCAGGTCTGCAGGATGGAGCTAAAAGAGAAAGTAACAAAACAAAATGACTTCATTAAAAAATTGAAAATAAGAACTCATTCCAGCACAGACTCTGCAATCCTCAGAAAAGTGAGGTCCATTCCCGCCTGGAATCTGGAGATGGAGGTGCTGATCCCCTGAAACACCATCCGCAGACCCTGTCCGGGCCCTAGAACTGTGTGCCGAGGGGGGCCATGCAAAGAGATGGAGGCTTTCCGGTTCCCATCACGGTCAGCATCAGCTGGTGAGCAGATGGCCTTAAGTAGACGGCCCCCAAAGCCCACTTGTATAACTGTCCACGGCGACCCTAAGCGGCCCCTCAGGGGAGTCCACGCAGAGATGGCTCACCTCGACTGCTGGGACAGGCCCTCGAACTTGTTCGTGGTCTTACTGGACGATGACGGACCCACGTCGTTACCTAGGGGAAGACAGGATTAAATGGACCAACAGCTGCAGGTCACAGGGCTGCAAGAGGTCCCACACACAAACGCACTCAAGTTTCATTACTCCTTGGAGATGCCCTGAGAGCCACGTTAATAATAGCAACTGCTGTGTACTCAGCACTGACTACCAGTGAGGTACTGTGCTAAGTACCTCACAGTCATTACATCTATGAGATACATATTATTGTGTGGGTGTGCTCAGTCATGTTCAACTCTCTGCAACCCCATGGACTGTAGCCCACCAGGCTCCTCTGTCCATGGGATTTTTCTGGCAAGAATACTGGAGTGGGTTGCCATTCCTCCTCCAGGGGATGTTCCCAGGGACTGAACTCGTGTCTCCTGCACTGCAGGTGGATTCTTTACCCCCTGAGTCAGTGGGGAAGCCCAGACATAGCATTTGCCTTCCGGTTTACATAAGAAACAAAGAAGTAAAGCAGAGGCCAGGGTCAAGCAGCTGGTAAGGGTCAGAGCTGGGATGCGAAGCCAGGCAGCCCTCCTCCAGGGTCTGCAATGAACCCCTACCCTTGCCCCTCCCAGCCCAGCCCCATAACCTACAGAAGGAGAGGCTGGTTAAGTGCTCACATGGAACCTCCTGGATGGGGCTGTAACACCAGGACATCGACGCATGAAGAATAGGGCCAGGCTTCCAAATACAGATCTGGTTTAATGAGACACTCCTTCTAACCATCAGTCTATTTCCACGAGTCTGCAGCTTAACCCTGAAGGTCTTCCTAAGCAGCCTCTCACGGCATCCTCAGAGCTGAGACTTCCTTTAAGGCAAGCGTTTCTTTTCAGTGTGGTGCTCACATCTCACACTTTCAGACTTAAATGGGTCGTAACAATCAAAATGTCAAAGAAAGTTCTAGACAAGGGGAATATGCTGCTGCATCTGCTCATTCCTGCTCCAGGTAGAAAACACCCCAAATCAGTGGTTCTCACCCTATTATGCATGAGCACGAGACCACCAGGGCTGCAGGAGCCCCCGCTCTGCTCGGGGCCACCCACTCCGCTGTCTCACAGACAAGCCAACACGTCAGGGGCTGGGGTGCGACACCGCAGCTCAAACGGCCGGCATCCTCACTTCACCCTCTCCTCTGGCCACCTTCCAAAGATGCTACGTGTTTTTACGCCTCTGTGACCTTGGCGCCTGTGTTCCCACTCTCTGCAACACCTGTCCCCTCCCACTTGTGGTAAATTCCTCTGCCACCTTAGAAAAGAGTCTCTCGAAAGTCGGACTCAGTCCCTTCATCTCCCGGGCGAGCCTACAACCGTTAATCACAGAGGACGGTCAGGGTGCAGATTCTAGAGCCAGACAAGCCTGGCTCTGGAGTCCAGGTGTAGCCCCTGCCCAGCGGGCATGAGTTCTGATGACACTGCTTTTCCTACCGAGTCTCAGTTCCTGCCTGTACGAAAGAGGCATAACAGTTACTACTCCACTAGACGGCGTGAGCATCACGGGGGAGAAACCACGGAGGGTGGTGCACATCACAGAGGCGATACACGAAGGGGGATCGCTGTTCCGAGCTCTCTGATGCGATGTAATGAAAATGGTGATGATTTACTTCCTCAACAGGTGAGCGCTTTGCTGACAGGGGCTCTGCCTTGTCTGGCTCCGTGGTCCTGCTCTCCAGCCCGGTGTCTGCCCAGAGCCGCCTCCGGGTGCTGCTGAAGGAAACTGCAGCCCACAGAGCCGCTGCCACCACTTCCCTGCCCCCAGTCTGGCTTCTCCCACTCCTTGGGGGTGAGGGTGGGCCTGGGCAAGGCATCTGAGGTTGGGCAGACAGGAATCCTGCCTTTCTCAGAGCCAGGCAAAGGCCACCTGCCATGCCTGGGAAGAGAAATGTGGCTTAGCAAAATTTCCAAAAATAGGAGAGCAAGGTTGGAGGGAGGGGGAGGAGCATGAGCGTGGAAGCAGCTCAATCCTTTTCCTCTCTCTGTGCCATCTGGGAAGGACTGTGCTGCACACACAGATGTGCAGGAAGGGACGGTGGCAGACAAGATGAGGGGCAGACAATTTAAGAAGCTGTGGCCAAGGATGTCCCTGCTGGTTCAGTGGTGAGAATCTGCCTGTTAATGCAGGGGACAATGGGTTCTATCCCTGGGCCGGGAAGATCCCACATGCCTCTGGGCAACTAAGCTTTCGAACCGCAACTACTGAAGCCCTTGCGCCCCACAGCCTGTGCTCTGTGACGAGAGAAGCCACTGCAACGAGGAGACTGCACACCACAACTAGAGAGCAGCCCCCACTCACTGCAACGAGATAAAGCTCACACAGCACAGCCAGAAGTAAACAAACAAGCAACAACAAATTCTGTGGCCGAGACTCGAGGTCCCTTGGTATGGCTCGGCAGCTGTGGGCCAAGAGTGTGGAATGAGAAGAGGCGCTGCCCAGCAGGGCCTGGCACACGGGCTCCAGGAGTCTTCTGGAAGAGTGGACACTTGTATGAGCCTCGGAGTCAGAAATTGGTTCCGATCCCAGCTCTGAAGTTACTGGACCTGTGATCTTAGGCAAGTCACTAGACCTCTGTGCTTCGATCTCATCAGTTAACCCAGGACAATGACAGGCCCTATTTTATAGGACAGTTATCATGCCTTAATTAGGATTGACTGGTTTGATCTCCTTGCTGTCCAAGGGACTCTCCAGTAAATCCTAAAGGAAATTAATCCTGAATATTCATTGGAAGGACTCTGGCCACCTGATGCAAAGAGCCGACTCACTGGAAAAGATTAAGATTGAAGGCAGGAGGAGAAGAGGGTAACAGAGGGGAAGCCCGGTATGCTGCTATTTATGGGGTCGCAAGGAGTCGGACACAACTGAGTGAATGAACAACAAACGATGACTTAATACAATAACGTATGAACAAATGTACAGGACCTGATACCTGGCAAATAATTATACATGGTAGTAGCCATTATTATTTCTAGAACTGCATGTAAAATGGGGTTGGGTGGCAGGGGCAGCTGACTTGAGACGATATTGGGAAATCTAAGAAAAAGAAAGAATCAGGACGTATCTGCCCAAAGGCTCTTTTACAAGTCAATGCTACTTCCAATAAGTAGATGTGGGCGCCTCAGATCAGGCATTTCAAATACTGACTCTATCACCTGGAAGTTCTGGCCTTGAGATAGGAGAAGTGAATCAATTTTTGGTATAGCTTTTCATTCATTATCTATCCATTATCTATTCTCCATTAAAAAAAAAAGGAAGCTTGGGGAGGATGGGGGCCTGGGAAGTAGGGGACAAAAAAGCAAGTGTATAGAACTTTTTAAGTCCTGGAAGGCAAAGACAAGGAATTAATTAAAGTAATTCCCAGAGGTCACTTAGGCAAGAACTGGAGGATCAGAACTCGGGCTTCTGGCAAGTTCACTCAGTTCATGTTACGGTTCCCCGGGTTGTGGCCCTGTAAACACTTCTGTGAATACTGGACAGCGGTCCCAGGGGAGGCTGATCGCAGGTAGCAATTACAAGGATCTCAAGTTCAAGAAGAGGTTTAATATTATGGCCACCATCAACTGGATAACTGGCTGCGCTATCTTCTGTGGTCTCGCCTGTAAGAACCTCAGTGTCAAATCCTTGGTCTATTTTCAGCCTCTGCATGTGACCCTGTGCTATATGCCTTTAGTGAAGACACCACACTCCTGGACTTCATTTTACTTTGCTACCTTTATTTTCCCTTTGTCCTCATTTCCTTACTAATTTTTGTGTTAAAATGCGTTGGTCTTTTAGAGAGTAGGTTATAAGCAACTTATTTTATCTCCGAAGGTGAGTTTAACGACAAGCCACCTTAGAAATCAACAGTCCCTGCAAAAACCTGATTCTGCCCACAGGCCTGGCTGTCTTCTGATCAAAATCCTGCCTTCACCATCTCCCCGGTGAAGGCTGAACTTATCACTGTGGCGGGACTGCAGTCACGTGACGTCTGGGCTACCTGGGTACTCTGGATGCTGTGGATCTAGTGGGGAGAGAGCCCAGGGCACCTCCCCAAAGATCAGGGCTCCATGCTGCAGGGACGGGGCGGAACAGCCTGGTGGAAGGTGCCCACCTGCTAGGGCACCTTCTCCCTAACTCCATTCACAGGTAAAGGAACAACTGCTGAGACAGGAGAATGGCCACAGGGATCATCGAACCGTTACGAGCAGAACTTAGCAGAGTACCGAGGGGGTGAGGGCCACGGGCTCTCCCAGCCACAGGGGATCCCCTCTTACCAGCTGAGAGGGCCTGGGCCGCGCACTGAACCTTTCTGAATCTGTGTCCTTACAGTCAAGCTCCCCATGTCCTACTCTGTGAAACTGTGGCAAAGAATCCAATAAGGGCTATTAACTAGCCCCGATTTACAGCTGGAGAAACTGAGGTAGGAAATGAACCAAATATAACTGCTGAAAGCCACAGGGCTACAGGTGGTAGAGACGGATCAGAACACAGGCAGTGTGACACAGGTCCCCACTGGAGCTCCAGAGACAGAAAAAGCTCGTGCCTTCATAAAGCGTTCATACCATGCTAAGAAAGGCAGAGCAGTAAACAGAACCACTCTGTAATAATCCCTACACCAGAAGGGGCAGAGGGTGGGCAGGTGGGGCCTGGCGAGGGCTCAGGGGCTGTGCTACCCACTCCTCATGCCCACCACCCCCTAGCCCTCGGACAGCCCAGAAGCCCTCACCCTCGGGGGCTGGGAGGAGAAGGGGACTTTAGGGGAACATAAGCGCGCTGGTTATTGATGCTTTCCAACTGTGAGATGGTTGGGGTATCACCGACTCAATGGACATGAGTTTGAGTGAACTCCGGGAGATAGCGAAGGACAGGGAAGCCTGGCGTGCTGCAGTCCATGGGGTCACTGAGTCAGACACGACTGAATTACAACAACAACAAAGAGCACTGAAAGATGGGTTCCTGGGGGGGAGACTGCGGGCACTGGGAATCTGACACCCCATGTGCTTTATTAACAAGAGTCTGGCCCCTGCCTTCAGCTTCTAGACCACGGCGTCAGCGGGAGACAGGCAGAGATAAAACCTGTGGGGACGACAACATAAAGCATGTGGTGGGCTAGAGTTAAAAGTCGCTTCAGCGTGCCTGGCGAGAGGCCTGTCACTGACCTGAGCCTACATGTGTCTGCAAGAAGGTCTCCCCTATGTGCACACCAACCACCTCAAAGAGCCAGCCCGACAGTCACGGAATGACCACCTGGGGTTGTCTGCGACGTGGACAGTCGTCACTTTTGCACGGACAGGTTCTGCCTTTGTGCCTGGAGGTGGGTGGTAGGCGAGTGGCTCTGGCTGGTGGTGGTGGGTGGGGAGGGCAGACGACTGCTCGTGGCCCAAAGTGTTCAAAGCTCAAAGGCTCCCGCTGACCGTCCAGGACACTGACTCTGTCTCATAAAGGGGGAACCTTGCTTCCTAGTGAAAAATGCCCCTCGTCCCCAACAAAACCACCAAAACCAAACAAGATGAACGGCAGCTGCGAGTCCTGCTGCTCAGTCAGGTGGAAGGAACCTAAGAAAGAGATGATTCTTCAGCTAGAAAACAGAAATGTGGTAAATTTGAACTGCAGACCAATGGAGCAAGGCCTGATAAACTTCACGGAGAAATAAAAGAAAACCTGAAGGAACAACAGGATGGAAGCTTAATGAGATTCGCAAAGAAGGTTAATCAGAGATTCGTGGTAGGAACACTTGCAGGAAACTTGTGACCATCAGTGGGACGCTGTCTGGGGCAAAGTCCTTTTGCACGAACCCTGGGGACTCCCGAAGGCCTTGGGTGGGGTCTCGGTCAGCCTCAGGGACCTGTGTGGAGCTGATGGGTGCCTGGGCTGTGCCCTCCAAGGCTCCCCCGGCTCGTCTCACTGAGAACTGATTACTCAACACTCGCTGCGAAGTCCCCGAGAAGCCTCCCCATGCAGCTGGACGCCCCGGTCCAGCATTTCCACAGCATTTGCTCACAGGGCAGCATGGTGGTGAAGAGCACACTGCACACGCTTTCCCACTCATCTCCAACCTGGAGCGCGTGTGTGCAGAGGCCCAAACCCAGGCATGAAGCGAGCAGAGTGGAAGGCTGAGCAGACAGCCCACCCGCGCTGCGGCACTCCAAGCCACGTGTGGCTCAAGCGTGTGCCAGTCTGCAGATGGCAGCATGGCTGTTCCCCAAAGCTCCCCAAGTTCGAACACCTAATGCCTTTAATGATGGCCTTTCCTGGGGGTTCAGTAGGTAACGAGACCACCTGTAATGCGGGAGACCTGGGTTTGATCCCTGGGTTGGAAAGATCCCCTGAGGAGGAAATGGCAACCCACTCCAGTATTCTTGCCTGGAAAATTCCATGGACAGAGGAGCCTGGTGGGCTACAGCCCATGGGGTCACAAAGAGTTGAACACAACTTGGAGACTAACTCCCAACTCACCAATGCCTTTAAAAGCATTCAGCTGAGTTCCCTATCGGTTGCAATGACAAACAAAAAACAAGCCACAAGGCGGCACGCTGGGAGGGGAAGGGGGGACCTGTAAACCAGCAGAGCCAGGGCCCCAGGGGACCCCTGGCTCTTGACCCAAGTTGGTGGCAGGCTGACATACTAAAAAGGCAGATGGAGCTGGAAACAGCGCTCCTCGTGGATGGAAATGTGCTATCCGCCACCAGCTGTCACAGAGATGGTAAACTGCTGACGGACTCTGGGTGGGTTTCTTTATTCTCCAGCGATTACTGAGCACCTACTGCATCCTGGCTCGATTCTAGGCTCCGTGAACACAGAAGAGAACAAGACAGACAAGGGCCCTGCTCTCATGGAGACCAAAACACCAAACACAAACAAAACATTCTTGTGTCAGCGGAGATCCGGGGCCTGGAGGGAAACAGGGGGATGGGGGCTCCCTTAGAACAGACAGACGAAAGGGAGCCAGGCTTTCAAGCCCACAACAGAGCTGCAGGGAGGAGGCGGCCCCAGGAGGCAAAGAGCCTGGAGGACCCAGAAGTGAAAGCAGATCAGTGAGGCTGAGAGCAGGGGAAAGGGGGCTGGGAGAGACACGAGCCTGACCACAGAGGCCCTGGTGGGTGTCTGGTGCTCAAGAAACGCTCAGCACCTTATCATTATTAAGCTTTCTAAGTGGTGATAGAAATATTTTCCCAAACGTTTCTTGGTCATCAGAGGCTGCGCAATAACGCGTGTCTAAGCCCTGGCCCAGCATGGGTGTGGTCTCCTCCGTCTGCTGAGCGTGCCAAGTGCCCACTGCCCCCCGAGCCCCATGTGCGGCCCGACCCGGGCAGCGTGGGCCCTGACTTGAGGATGACTTACCCCAAGGAACTGCGCCTTTGTTTGGGGGCCCGTGAGGTAGTGGGCTGGGAGGGTCAGACAGGGTTCTCTTGTGTCCGGGTGGTGGGGGAGGAGGCCGCTTCTTGGACAGGGTGGAGCTGCCACTAGAGGTCTGGGTGCTTAGAGGGAGTGTTGAAGGTGGGCCAGGTGGACCTGGAAAGGAATCGAATGGGGCAGGAAGGTTAATCCCGGTCTCGCAGACAGAACAGCCCATATGCGGTTACTCCCGAGCACAGAATGGGTTATGACACAGGGAGACGGAAGCAGGAGGCTGGGGACGGCCCAGTCCATCCACCCGGTAACCCACAAAAAGGGTTTTAAAAAATTGCTGGTAAAAAAAATTAAAAAGGAGAATGCGTGCTGTTAAGAAACAAAATGTCAGTCAACATGGAATGCTCCTGGGTTGACAACCTCATTTGGGTGCAATGGGAAAAACACACATTTCACACCAATAAGTGCCCTGGAACCACTGCGAAACCTGTGCTGGGGAAGACACCCAGCACTGCCAGGAGCCTCAACAGAGAGGAGAGCAAAGAGCAGACGCAACCTCCAAGCGGCCTCAGACCAGGGTTTTCTCGGCACTGCAACTCTTTCCTCTAGTCAGCAAACTTTGCCAGAAGTTTTTTTTCTCTTTTCTGATGACTTTTATAAATAAACGCTCTAATGTAAAGGGTTACTTAGAAAGAAGGGAAGTTCAAAAACATTTTTTCCCCCTCCAATTCTGACCTGTTCTAGAAATCACAAAGGTGAAAGTGTTATTCACTCAGTTGTGTCCTCTGCAACCCTGTGGACTGTAGCCCGCCAACTCCTCTGTCCATGGGATTCTCCAGGCAAGAATACTGGAGTGGGTTGCCATTTCTTTCTCCAGGGGATCTTCCTCACCCAGGGATTGAACTCAGGTCTCCTTCACTGCAGGCAGATTCTTTATCATCTGAGCCACCAGGGAAGACCCAGAAATCATAAACCATCTATTATACTGGAAGCCTGAATGCATTATATAAGCTTCATTAATTTCTAAAGGTTTAAAAAAATTTTTTTAAACACCCTAATTTTATTTTTTAAATTGGAGTATAATTGTTTCACAATGTTGTGTTAGTTTCTGCTGTACAACAATATGAATCACCTATATGTATACATATATCCCCTCCCTCTTGAGTCAATACGTTTTTTAAAAGATTCTATTTTCTCTAGAGGTAATGACAGGATAGCAATAATGATACTAATATTACACACACACACACACACAAACCATTACTACCATTTCTAATGTTTTTAGAAAAAAAAAGGGAGTTTTAAGTATATATGCTATTAAACTTATTTCAAGTGACACTGAAGTGGCTGGTGTGTGCCTGGGGACCTGGGTGACGCTGGGCACCTTGACAAACCTCTCTTCATGATTATTAACAGATATATGATTTAACTAGACAACAGTTTCCACAAACATTGAAAGAAGAAGAAAAGGAAGAAATGAAAAAAGCTAGGGACACTGCCACCCCAAATGTTTAAGGCAGGAGGGTGGGTACCTGGTGCCCCAGAAAGGCTCCAAAAGAGCCTTCTACATTCTGTGTATTAAAAGAGAAGCTTAATTACTGCTGGCCTCCTTCCTTGGAAAACAAGCTCTGCTGTATCCCATGATCAATTATGGTCAGTACCAACACAGACTTAAACCCCTGTTTCTAAGAGATAGTCTTGTCTTGAAGTAAATACTGCTCAGCTCAGGAAGACAGTCATTTGCTTTAGGATGAGATGGCCCTGGCTGTAGCATTCATTCTCAGTCCTACTGACAGATATGTGATGGAAGCCTGTTACCCCAGAGCAATGCCTAATTATGACACCAGTCACTGCCCTTTCAGAAACGATTTTATTTTTGCAACAATAAAGGCATTGTTACTTTAGCCTTGTGTTTGCATAGGGCTTCTTAGTTTTTGAAATATGTTCCTACATGGTGTTCCCCTCAATTTTCATAACAACTCTGTGAGGCATGTGGGTCAGGTATTGTTCTTGTTGCTAAGTTGTATCTGACTCTTTTGCGACCCCATGGACTGTAGCCCACCAGGCTCCTCTGTCCTTGGGACTCTCCAGGCAAGAATACTGGTGTCGCCATTTCCTTCTCCAGGGGATCTTCCCAATCCCGGGATTGAACTCGCGTTTCCTGCACTGACAAGTGGATTCTTTACCACTGAGCCACCTGGGAAGCCTGGGGTCAGGTATTCCTGGCCCCATTTTGCAGCCAGGAAAGTGGAGCTGGGAATGGTGTGATAAAGGTTAGGTAGCCGAGAGGAGCTGGGCTGGACCATGATGCAGGTCTCTGGGGCTGGCGAGGGCTCGCCCTGTCCTAAAAGCCAGGCCAGCATTTTCTGGGCTTGGCACACGTTGATGCAAACGGCAACAACAAAGCTCGGTACTAGGAAGTGTAACTTTCCTCTTGGAAATAGGAAAATAGATAATAGACAATGGTGAGATTCTCCGGCAGGTTCGTCTTTAGCGCCACCTTGGGACTGCTTGATGTACCGCATCTGAAAGGCCATTCAATGGGTTCCAAATCCTGCCTGGAAACACAGACGGCCAATGGGGCGATGTCTCTGGGCAGAGCGGTCTGTAAACGTGATTTTAGCAGACAGCAAACCAGAGCAGTCCTGCAACCAACCACAAACCAAGCAAAGTCAAGGTTTCTGAATCATCATGTTAAAAATGTAGGGGTTCGTGTTCCCTTCATCACATCAACACAGCCTTGCCTCACTTTCTTCGCGTCAGCTGCCGCAGTCTCTAATTATTCCTTTTCTGCTTACTTGTCACGGCCTCCCTCCCCACCATGCTGCAGGTTCTATCGAGGTCAGGCTTTTCTTTGGCCTGGTAAGCTGAATTTAATAATGCAGTGTCGAATAAATGGATGAATAAACTGCTACTTCTCTTGTTTTAAGGCTAGTGATCCTTAAGGAAGATAGAATGTCTCCCTTAGGGAGACACAGCAGAAACCAGGGGGAGAGGGGACCTAGTGAGAGAAGTTCAAAGAGAAACATTCAGTACTGTAATCTACCTTCACAAAAAATTTTACACACACCCAGACCCACCTACCGTTCTGGAACAGAAGCCACAGAAAGGAAGGTGCCACTGAATCTTCTGACTGGTAGGTCATGAGTTAAAGAAAGGCGAAAAACATTGTATCAGACCCCACGGAAGCACACAAAATTTTTTTAAGTTTTAAAGAGCTCAAAAGATGTCAGAAATGAGTAACTTGTCTTTAGGCACTGAAAATGATGTTTCAAGTGAAATAAACCTGAGGACTGGCTCAGTCAGGAAAGAAGCAATTCTTGCTGGGTAAAGAAAGCTAAAACAGGGACTTCCCCTGGTGGTCCAGTGGCTAAGACTCCACACTCCCAGTGCAGGAGGCCTGGGTTCGATCCCTGGTCAGGGAACTAGATCCCACACGCCACAATTAAGACCCAGTGCAGCCAAATAAATAAATAAAATATATATTAAAAAAGAAAGAAAGCTAAAACAAAAGAGAATAGGAAAGAGTAGACACAGCATCAAACATACTCAAAAGGGAGGCACGATTAACAGGTGGGGAGGGGAGGGACTTGGGCAGCCAAGTTCCTCCCCTGAACTCTGCCGGGGCCTGTGGGAATAGGCAGAAAACACCCTAAACCACAGTGCCCGCTAATATCGGCTATTATGTCAAATTATCCACCAACACTTTTCTTAAAAATATGGGTCTAGGCTTACAAGGTTGCTATAAATAACACTGAGGTTACATTATTAGAAAGTCTTTCTACGAGGAGGCAGGGTGTACCGCAGCTCTTACTGGGGGTTCACGTGGCTGGGCTGTGGTCCTGCATTGCTAACAGCCTCTTGGGTCACTCATCTGTTGGACACTCTTCCCATGCCTTCAACTCGAGCAGCCTCACTGGACACCCCTTGAACTGTGCTGCTGAGAGCATCTCCTGGTCATCAGCTTGGGGAGGCCCCTCACAGAGTGCGACACGTGGCCAAAGCTTGGGAAGCTCACGAGCCTGACGATGCTGTACACATCCTGAGATGCTGTACATCTCAGAAGCTATGATCCCTCCACCTCAGCATCTATGAAGGGTCATCTCCAGTGTAATCTTATCCAGAAGCCTGCTCTAACCCTCCTTTGCCCTGGAGCAACTGTGGCTATGAATATTTCTGCACACACAGGCTGACTGGCACTGCACACTCTCTACCCAGCATTAGACCCGCACTGTCTCCGCATTCCTAGGCTGGAAACGTCTTCAGGGCAAGGGCCACTCTGTCCTTCTCTCTCTCAGCACCCGGCACGTTCTGGGCACAGCCTATGGACATAATTCACGGTATAAGTCGGGAGGATCCTTCTTCAGTGTCCTTGCATCTTTGAAAGGAAAGTGAAAGTCACTCAGTCGTGTCCGACTCTTTGTGAACCCATGGACTATACAGTCCATGGAATTCTCTAGGCCAGAATACTGGAGTGGGTAGCCCTTCCTTTCTCTGAGGGATCTTCCCTACCCAGGGATCGAACCCAGGTCTCCTGCATTGCAGGTGGATTCTTTACCAGCTGAGCCACAAGGGAAGCCCAAGGATACTGGAATGAGTAGCCTATCCCTTCTCCAGGGGATCTTCCCGATCCAGGAATCAAGCTGGGGTTGCTCCTCCATGACAGGCGGATTCTTTACCAACTGAGCTATCAGGGAAGCCCTTGTACCTTTGGTTCTTAATAAAACAGAGGACCCAGAGGCCTCCCATGCTGGGAAACCAAAGGTACACCTCTGATTTCAATTTAAAGAAAAACCCAGAAGATTACTTTAAAAATTAACCTGACAGTTTGGGGCAGAAAACTGTCTGTAGAAGTATAATATATATATTCTAACATGCCATATTAAGTGTTAATGACAGGAGCTAATGACAGAGTTATACAGACAACTCTGGACAACATGAACGAAAAATTTAGCATTTTCTTCTTTTTAAATTTAGCATTGTCTAATGGTTTTCACTGGACATGGAACCACAGACTGGTTCCAAATAGGAAAAGGAGTACGTCAAGGCTGTATATTGTCACCCTGCTTATTTAACTTATTATGCAGAGTACATCATGAGAAACGCTGGGCTGGAAGCAGCACAAGCTGGAATCAGGATTGCCGGGAGAAATATCAATAACCTCAGATATGTAGATGACACCACCCTTATGGGACAAAGTGAAGAAGAACTAAAAAGCCTCTTGATGAAAGTGAAAGAGGAGAGTGAAAAAGTTGGCTTAAAGCTCAACATTCAGAAAACGAAGATCATGGCATCTGGTCCCATCACTTCATGGCAAATAGATGGGGAAACAGTGGAAACAGTGACAGACTTTATATTTTGGGGCTCCAAAATCACGGCAGATGGTGATTGCAGCCATGAAATTAAAAGATGCTTACTCCTTGGAAGGAAAGCTATGACCAACCTAGACAGCATATTAAAAAGCAGAGACATTACTTTGCCAACAAAGGTCCATCTAGTCAAGGCTATGGTTTTTCCAGTAGTCACGTATGGATGTGAGAACTGAACTATAAAGAAAGCTGAGTGTGGAAGAATTGATGCATTTGAACTGTGATGTTAGAGAAGACTCTTGAGAGTCCCCTGGACTGCAAGGAGATCCAACCAGTCCATCCTAAAGGAGATCAGTCCTGAGCGTTCATTGGAAGGACTGATGTTTAAGCTGAAACTCCAATACTTTGGCCACCTGATGCGAAGAGCTGACTCATTTGAAAAGACCCTGATGCTGGGAAAGATTGAGGGCAGGAAGAGAAGGGGACGACAGAGGATGAGATGGTTGGATGGCATCACCGACTCAATAGACATGAGTTTGGGTAAACTCAGGGAGTTGGTGATGGACGGGGAGGCCTGGTGTGCTGCGGTTCATGGGGATGCAAAGAGTTGGACATGACTGAGCGAATGAACTGAACAGTTTTCACAGTACAGAGCCTGAGAGAGAGGAGAGATTACATCACTCAAAACATAGGTAAAGATGTAGTAACTTTACTTAGAGAAGAACTGTGTGTGTACAAGGAAGAAGCTACAGACACCTCCTCGCTCAGAAGGGGAAACAGAGGCAGAGTGTGGTGGAGGGAGCGTGTGGAGAAACCATGGTGGGTCAGCCATGGAGCCGGTGGGGTCCCAACACGGCGGAGTGACGCTGTTAAGGACCCAGCATCATAGAACACATGAGAGCTGTTCACGTGTCCTTCAACCTCCTTCCGGGAATATTAAGAGAAAAGAGCCAAACTCAAGGGGCTCAGGGTTGGCTCCTGAACGCTTACTCATACATACTTCTGGGCAAGACACACAGCAAGGACTTCTTTCCATGCCCTGGCAGTCAGGAGGCTGGCTGGACAGCCTGCGCCAGTGACCACGGCCAAGGGCGGAAGTGACAGAAGTGTTCTTGGCCAGTGCAAGGTGACACATGTGATGCTTTAAAGAAGAGTGAGAGAGACTGAAAAAAAAAAAAACAGGCCCCCAAATCTCCCATCTCACAATGCCCACCCGCAACCAAAACCTAGAAAATTCAACTGGAATGAAGGACATTATTATCCAGTATTAAAATCAAGCCATTCAAGTTGCTATCTTCCAATGAGATTAAAAAAAAAAAAAAATCCCAGGAAACTTAAGAGTCATCAGCATATGAATCATGTCCCTCTGGGGCGGGGCGGGGGTGGGATGGGGGACATCTCCTAGGCTCCCTGACTCACACTCTGAGGGTGGTCGGCTACCTTCAGACCCCGGGGAGGACAGGTCTCCTCCCTGGCCACCCCTCTTTGTTGCCACAGACCTCAAAAGAGAGTCAGAGAAATGGTGTATAAAAGGCTTACACAACTGAGTGTGGGCATAAACATTCTGCAGGCCAACTATCTATCACATTCAGCAGGTCAACTGTCTATCACGGCCCCAGGACATCTGGGTTAGTTTTCTGAGTATCCCCTCCTTGCTCTGGCCACATACTTCTGGGATGTGCTCTCATTGATTCCGCTGTTGTTTATTCATGCAACAAGCGCTGACGGAGCACACCTGTGCGGGGGATGCAGGGATGGCTCACTCACGGCATCCCTGCAGGAGCGGAGGGGAGAGTGGAAGGGAGACTTCTTTCAGCCTTTCTTCAAACCTGCAGCGGCACCCACAGCTGCCCCAATGGCCAGCTCACCCTTCTCGTCCACTGGAGCCCTTCCCAGGACCCAGGACACTTGCAGAACCGAACACCTGCAGCAGGACCAAATAGGCTGCCATGCTACGTACTCAATGCCCACGCCGTGCCAGTCACTTTGCAAATATGACTTCACGCTCTAAGCAAGGACCCCGCCAGAAGCCCAATCCTGATTTTTCAGATGAAGAGCCTGAATCTCGGCAAGGTGAGCTGAATGTCAGAAGGAACCGGGTGGGACAGGGTTAGCACTTGAGAACGCCATGCAAACACAATCGCTTTCCTTCCTACATGTAAGGGCATGTAAACCAAGCTGACCACAGGAAGCATCTCCTGTTTCAAATCCCTTCTGCAAGTCATGGGTGGGCGGGCTTCTTGTGTCTCACCAGCTCGGAATCTGATGTCCTGCTGTGAACAGCCTGGAAAAACACTTCTGATTTTAGCAGGGAGGGATGTCTACGTTCGAATATTGGATTTTCGGGGGGCAGGGGGGTGAGCAGTCTATCCTCAGCTGAGCCTGGCTGCCGTGCCCATCTCTCAGCACTTGTTTCAGCAGCTGGATCACTAAGTAAGTCTGGTCTTTGTCTTCTGGGCCTTTGGTGAAGAGCTAATGAGAAATTTATTCAAGGTGGCAACAGATACATACTCTGGTATTCAGTCAGTGTATTTTATGGGTTTCTGCATCCCCTTGAGATAAAATTACAGAAAGGGGTACAGGGAGGTGAAGGGGGCCTCCTGGCTCCTAGGACTCTGGTGTCATTTCCTCCTGTAGATCTCTCCAAGATTCTCAATGACCTGGAGGATCTGAGAGGTTATGATCACTTTTTCTTTCGTAAGCACAATTAGGTCCTCTTTAGCATGAAGAGAGGAATGCTGCTCTGAGCAGACTGCTACCCCGATGGCAAACACCGTCACCCAGAAGTGAGCGGCAACACAGCCTTCTTATAGAACACCTGTGCCCTGACCAGCTAGTGATGTAAAAGGTGCGTTCCAGCATAATGCGTGGGACTAAGAACCACGCCAGCGGGTTAATAAGCCTCTGGCTTCCATGTGCTGTTGCTGCTCTGGTCACGGGTTATCTCTGATGGGTACCGTTCATGCCCAAGTCTTATTTTAACTTCCTCCGCTATTTTATAATCTCGGAGGCCATTTGGGGTCTAAGAACACTGCTCCCATTTATAACACTATTTCAATGGAGAATAAGCTCTGAAAAAACACTGTTTTGAATAAAGCTCACATTCCCCAGAAAATAGCCCCAGTGTGACTTCAACAGGCGTGCCATTGTGCCCGGGGAGCCCCTGAACCTGCGTGAGCACAAGCCAAGCACACAGCGCGAATCCTGCACTGGGATTTGCTGGCTGAGGCCAGACCCGAAGCTCCAGCTCTGGGTACCTCTCGGATTTCCCCTGGGTGGTGCTTAGTCGCATCCAACTCCTTGTGATTCCATGGACTGTGGCCTGCCAGGCTCCTCCGTCCACGGGATGTCCCAGGCAAGAATACTGGGGTGCGTTGCTGTTCATTCTCCAGTGGATCTTCCCGACCCAGGGATTGAATCTGGGTCTCCTGCACTGGCGGGTGGATTCTTTTACTACTGAGCCACCTGGGAAGCTCCCCGGCCCTTGGCAGGGTGACTCCTTAATGTGACCATTTCTGCTTCTCAACTTGTCCCCATGTAGGTGGGAATACATGGACTTTCTGGGCAGGGTGTTCTATGGATTAGAGAAACAGGAGCGGGTCTGTGGACTGTCACTCCCAGCACAATAACCCTCCTCTGGTAAAGTCCTGCCCCGGTTGGCATCTCACGGAAAAACCACTCCTCATCAGAGAGCACGGGAATGTGGTTTGGGGTCACACAGCACCTGGGTGAGGATCCCAATCACCAAGAACCTCAGAGCAATGACTCAGCCTCCTTGAACCACAGACCCCTGTCTGCCTATTGCCACCAGCTGTCCTTTGCACCTCATTCTGTGAGTGTGGAAAAAGAATTTCTGGGTTTAGGGCCACTCATAAAGCAAGAGCTTCGTAAGTATTAACTATCACTGTTATTACATTTTAGTGTCAGTAGGAAAGAAACTTCTCAAAGAAGAACGGAAATCCCACCCCGCACTACACAGGAAAGAGCACTGGTTTTGTGATCCTGGATGGAACCTCCACTCCGCCACTTACCAGCTGCACAACCTTGGGTGAGTCACTCTAGCTCTGTTTCCTGTACAATGGGCACAAAAGCACGGACCTCATGGGAGGCTGTGAGGTTCACACAAGATGAGGCATGAGGCATGCCCGTAACACTATTTCTCGGCTGTAATGCAGCAGAGGGCAGGGTCCCTATTTCAAGCTGTGCTGACGTCACAGCCCTGCTGCTCACGCTTACCCCGAGATTCTGACCTCAAAGCTGGGTAGGTTCCCAGCTCTGAGGATGGAGTCACACGGCCCTTCCCAAGGCTCGTACCTTTCGTGGCGTTTCTGGGAGGCAGCGGGGGCGCCTCTGCGATCGGTGACGTGGGTGAGTCTGTGCTTGTGGAGACGAAGATCTGGTTGGTGAAGGCGCCGTAGGAGAGTCGTTGCTTGTCCCTTGGCGTGCTGAAGCCCGGCAGTGAGAGCTTGTCCTGGGGAGATGCTGGAGGAATGGCAGAAGCTCTGCGGTCGGGGGGAGCGCTCCTTCTTGATGGGGCTCGGCTGGCAAGCGAAACAACAGTGCAGGCGGGGGTCAACCGGTAATCAGGGTGCCCGGGGGACGCGGGCAGGGCAGGCTTAGGAGGGGGTGGGGGGACGCGGGCAGGGCAGGCTTGGGAGCAGGTGGGGTTCCCGTGTTCTGCGCATCTGGAGTCAGCCACACGAAAACTTAAAGAGTCGTGACACAGCACAAGCAAAACATCTAGAAAGTTCACGTCTGACTCCTGTCATCACCGGGGTCCCCCTAGGGACATGCCTTTGAGGGGTCACAGTATTCAGAAGCAACTTTTAATTTTGTAGTGGGGGTATACTCGATTAACAACCTTGTGATAGTTTTGAGAAAAGAGCAGAGGGACTCACATATATACATGTATCCATTCTCCCTTAAACTCCCTCCCATCCAGGCTGTCACATAACACTGAGCAGAGTTCCCTGTGCTCTACAGTAGGTTCTTGTTGGTAATCAATTTTAAATACAGCAGCATGTACATGTCCATTCCAAACTCCCTAACTGTCCCTTCCCCCATCCCTCCTTTCTGTTAACAACCATAAATTCGCTAAATCTCACAGATTTAACCTTATCCACAGATACTGACCCTGTGCAGGACACGTTCCCCAGCGTTTGGATGGTGAGGCCCCGTCTGTAATCTACGCTAACTGTTCGTTCCCACTCAGCAGTTTGATGTCCAAGCTGTCCACTACCCTCCGCCCTTTCCTTCTGCATCCTCTTGGGAGGGAACCTCACTCATGCCTGTGGCCGTAACTGCCAGCTAATGTTGATGACTCATTAACATCAACTTAAAAAATTAATGCTTTTGAACTGTGGTGCTGGAGAAGACTCTTGAGAGTCCCTTGGACTGCAAGGAGATCCAACCAGTCCATCCTAAAGGAGATCAATCCTGAATATTCATTGGAAGGACTGATGCTGAAGCTCCAATACTTTGGCCACCTGATGCGAAGAGCCAACTCATTAGAAAAGACTCTGATGCTGGGAAAGATTGAAGGCAGGAAGAGAAGGGGACGACAGAGGATGAGATGGTTGGATGGCATCACTGACTTGGTGGGCATGAGTTTGAGCAAGCTCCAGGAGATGGTGAAGGACAGGGAAGCCTGGCATGGTGCAGTCCATGGGGTCCCAAAGAGTTGGATACAACTGAGCAACTGAATGACAAATGCTGATGACTCAGGTCTGCACGCCTAAGCCCAACCTCTCCGATTCCAGACACTTCCAACCCCCGGTAACAGCAACAGCAGCCATGCAACCTCCAGATTTAGAACCTCAGTGGTGCAGAGTCACCTGGTCCCGCACGGGTAAATCAGGTTACGAGGCCAAAATCAGCCTCACAAAGAATGGCTCTTATCTGCACGGGGACAGAACCCGGGAGCAGCGCCTAGGAACCCCGGGGCATCATTTCCACTCACTTTGTCATCCAGGTCGTCATCGCTCTCATCCATCTCCTCCTGTCGAAGATTCCACTCATATTCCACGTGGACGTGTGGATTGAACTTTCCAGATTTAGCTTGGGAAAGCTGAAAATGACAGCAGTTTTAATTTAAAGGCGAGGCACCCTGACATTATATAAACGTCAAGTAGCTTCCACCTCATTCCTGGTTTCAGATTAATCACCAGTAGCTGCGATGTAGGCAAGACTCTGATTATACAAATGGGACAGACTGCCACAGGACAGACCTGAGAGGGATTGCCAAGAATTACAAGCAGAGCCTTTCTAATCTGGATGACTTCTCTTCAAAATGAAAAGTTTTCTTAACATCATGAACATGCATCTCAAGAATTTACAACTGTAAATTCTTGGCTGGAGGGCAAAACTGGAGTTAGAAAAGTTTGAAAGGTCTGCCTCTAAGGTCAGATGGCCCCAGTTCCACGCAGGGTACACTTTCTCAGTCATAAAATAGGGCAGGGGTGACTCAACTTCCTCAAAGGATTCTTACAAAAAATAAAGAAGGACAACTGCGGGGCCTGGACATTTGGCAGAAACTCCAGGGAGCATCACTTACCTTCCTGTCGTACCCTTTTCTGTGGGTAAGGGACTCAAGCTCTATGTAAAGGCCCAGAGGTCTAAGCAAGAACCAGTGGGGCTGGGGGTGAGTGTGTACATAGAATGGGCAGGGCAGGGCACTGAACACGCTGGGGATCATTATACTTTGCGCTTTACTTGCCCTATTATTTCATTTTATTTTTGGGGACAGCCTGCATAATCTTAGTTCCCCAACCGGGGACTGCACCCGGGCCCCCTGCAGTGGAAGTGTGGCGTCTTGACCGCTGGACTGCTAGGGAAGTCCTCAAATAATTACTTAGTATTAAGCTACAGAGAAAGACTAATGGCCTGGCAAAGAAGAAAAAGCAGCACTTTGGGACAACTTGTAGGTCACCCCAAAAACCCCCAAACAACAAAAATATCCCCAGCACCTCAATCCACACCTCTGGCTGGTAACAAGACCTCTCAGATGCCTTTTAGCTGCTACACTGTAACTGCACGGAAAAGATGTGGATGAAGAATTGATCACTTCACTGTGTTTTAAAATCTAGCCTTAGTGCTGGCCTGAATTTCTTTAGCCTATGTCCCCCACCTCACCTCCTCCTCAAAAAATCTGCTTCTCTAATTCCCAGTCTCGGTTTCTGAGAACGCCCTTTTAAGGCAGAGGGTCTAACCCGTTTCCCACTCTGCTTACCAGGTCTTCACACTGAGTGGCTTTCAGTCTCTTTGCTATGTCCAGGGCGGTCTCTCCAGCCTGATTAACTGAAACAGGGGGAATACATTTGCATGATTATCTAAGATGCATCTTGAAAAGGCAAAGAACAAGACTCAGAGTACAACGGAATGGGCATGTCTCAGTTGCAGCAGACTGAATGCTCTTACAGTGGTTATTCTTTCTCCCTTTTTAAAAAAATGTATTTTATTTTTTGGCTGCACTGCATAGCATGTGGGATCTTAATTCCCAACCAAGGATGGAAACTTCACCCCCTGCATTGGAAGCATGGAGTTTTAACCGCTGCACCTCCAGTGAAGCCCCTCGCCGTGGCTGTGAAGAGGCACTTGGCCATACTTACCGACGTCCACAGTGGGCTTGCTCCTGAGCAGCAGCTTCAAACACTCTGGTTTACTGTACATACTACAGTAGTGCAGGGCCGTGTTCCCCAGGGCCGTCTGCTTATCCAGGTTCCCACTGAACAATGAAAGCATTCGGAAAACAAATGACTTGCTCTGTAACTTAGAACTACAGATGAACCACTTTTACCCATGCTAACGACTGAGTCAAATTTGAGACCTTCTTCTTAGAGGCAGGGAAGACGATGTTGTTTCCAGCATGACATCTGAATTTATAAGCAGCGTAATGACAACAACAGCCAGCACTTTTGGAGCGCCTACTGTGTTTAGGACAGACACACGTCTCTTACACCTATCAGCTCACTTAATCTTCACAACCATCTTATGGGGTGGGTATATTATCAACTTTATTTTTCAGACAAAAACAGTTACAGAGGATAAAGTCCTCGAGATTACCAAGACACAGATGATGGAGTAGGGATCTGAACATAGGCAGTGTTTCTGGAGCCAATGGTATGAACCACTACACTGAACCACCTCTATGGAAGAGGCTGGGAGTTACAATCTGCCTTGAAGAACAAAGACACCATTCTTTGAATGTGGGTTCAAATCCCCTATTTTGATTACTTTCCTTTGAATGAGCTCCAGTTCCTCTTCCTAATGTGTGGATTACAGAACTACCCAAAAAAGAATTCAAAAAACCCAAACCTCCTGCGCTCAATATTGTTCTCCTTGCTGCTGCTGCTAAGTTGCTTCAGTTGTGTCCGACTCTGTGTGACCCCATAGACGGCAGCCCTCCAGGCTCCTCCATCCCTGGGATTCTCCAGGCAAGAATACTGGAGTGGGTTGCCATTTCCTTCTCCAATGCATGAAAGTGAAAAGTGAAAGTGAAGTCGCTCAGTCATGCCCGACTCTTAGCAACCCCATGGACTACAGCCTACCAGGCTCCTCTATCCATGGGATTTTCCAGGCAAGAGTACTGGAGTGGGGTGCCATTGCCTTCTCTGATTGTTCTCCTTAGTATGTCCTAAATTTGAATTAGCAATTGAGTCAGCCACACATACTGAAGTTACAAACAATAAAAACTCACAGAGCTGTTTTACTTGTGCTGTTAAGTCTCTGCTCTTTCAGCCTCCCTTAAGTAGCAGGTTTTGGACACAGAGAAAGGATTTTATAGTTATCTAGGCCAAGGGTTGGCCAACTATAGGCCATGGGCCATATCTGGCCCTCTGCTTGTTTTTGTAAATAAAGTTTTATTAGAACATGGCCATGCTCACTTGTTTACATACTGATCATGGCAGTTTTCACACTATGATGGCAACACTGAATGGCTGTGACAGACACCTCATGGCCTGCAAAGCCTATAAGAGTATCTGGCTCTTTACAGAAAAAAATTGCCGAATCCTGATCCAGGCCACCAAGAGGGCTGTTTATGTCAACTCACAATGCACATTCAGAGAAAACTAAAACTGTACCAGTTTTGTACAAGGAAGTCCACCAAATGGAGAGATGTCTGGTCTGCGGTTCGGACTGCAAGATGAAGGGCTGTCTCCCCAAGCTCCTAAAGGGAAAGAACAAATATAAATAGGGTGATGAGATGTCCTGGTTTGCCTAGACAGGCTTCGTTTATGTCCAGTTGCCCAAAAGTAGTTATTAACAGCAGCCCCTTTCAGTCTCAAATTGTCCTGATTTCAAACATGGTCACTTAATGTGTCACCTCACTCTGTGTTGTTATGACGTCCTCTTTTAAACTGGCTTTCCACATCCCTCCTCATCCTGATTTTGGGGAGGCTGTTACCTGTCCGGGTTCCAGCAGCGGTTCCATTAGCTCCACCCCCTCTGCATAGACTTGAATTAGTGCAAGTAAATCCCTGGATTTGATGGCCTCAAGCAATTCGTTCAGTTTAGCTGATGAAGATGAACAGGTCTTCCGTGAAAACCTATGATCTACATACTTTGCAGTGATATATTCCTTCCGTACGGTCCTAAAATAGACCAAAACAAAATGAACTGAGATTTTTTTATTTTTCAAGAGCTAAGAAAAGATTTAAATTTTTTCTGACAAACAGTTCCGCAAAGAGTTATTTTAGTTAAGACACACTTCTCTTCAACATTCCAGCTGACTAGGTTTAAATCAAGTTGACTGCGGCAGAGACGGAATGAAGAAACTGATAGGAAACTGAGGCTCCGCGTGGCTGTCGCTGAAGCCCCTCCCACAGGCCAAGTGCGGAGTTCCAGGGGGACAGATGGTGGTCCTTCCTGCTGTGGACAACATGCCCAGAGCCTAGGTGGGCCTGGCGCAGCATTTCTCCTTCTCATCGGACCTATTCCTCCTCTGCTTCAGTTCAAATGGTTCTGAGCCTGCCTCCCTAGCTGCAGGAGTGAGTCTATGACCTAAGTGCCCAAATGGCCACCTTTGGGGAAAGGGTGATGTTGACATTGGCTCAGAGGAAAGGTCAGACAAGAGTCAGGAGAGTGAGCTAGGGTCCAGGTGATGCTGTCTGACATCCTGGATACAGACGTGCCTGAACTCACCCTTTGAGTTTCCCTATTACATGAGCCCATAAAGTAAAACACAAAGAATGGATCTGGAGTTCCAATCTTAGTCCTACAGCATATCAGCTACGTAACTTTGGTCAAACTACTTAATCTTCAGTTTTTGTTTATTTCATCTGAAAATGAGGATAGTAATTCACCAGTGTATTTTGAATTAAAGAACATACAGTACCTAATAGGTGCTTTCCACTTTCCAAGAGGGCTCTAATTCATGGAGTCTGGCTCCTGAGTCTACATGAGAGATTCAGAGAACCACGAGCTCTCAGAAGGGGAAGGCAGGGCCAATGCTGCCTCTCATGTGAGCAGTAGGAAACAAAAATCCATGCTCTTACAAAATTTATCCTAAAGTAACACCTTCAAGGTTTGGGTCATGTAAACACTTAAAAAATGCTGGTGCGAGCAAGACTGGGCCATGTACAAGCTGAGCATTTACTGTTACCACATTCGTGAAGTAATCCTGGACTGTATTTGGTTGTGGTTGTCTTGTAATCAAACTAGCTTCTGAAAGCCCTGTTTCTCAGTGCAATTTGAGCTCATTAGTGTGGAAAAAAGACATGCAAGCAGTTTTTGTGGTAGGATGATGGTCGGTTAAACCACACGCCCCTCAGATTAGCTTAGGATATTATACATGCCCCCAGCATCCTTGACTTCTCTTCTCTGACACTTAAACCACAACTATGAGTAAACAAGCTATTGTTTAATTGTCTGGTTAGTACCCAGGTGTCCCAAGGACAGGATTTATACCTAGTTTTGTGCTTTTCCAGATCCCCAGCATCTAACATAATACGAGGCGCAGACTAAACATACAGTATGCGTTTGTTGAATTCAAAGAAAAGACAACTGCCAAAAGGCCTTCTGGAAGATTGCATTTCATAATTTCAGACTGAAAAAGCACGTTCATCGAATGTGCACCATGGTAACTTTAGTGCTTTGCAAATTTGGTGCCTGAATAACCAACCACCCGGGAAGGGCTGGCAAAACATTGAGGATGGTGTCTGTGTCTCTGATCCCTTGAGTGGGAATTAAACCTCTTTTCTCCTATTTATCCATAGGATTTAGAATTTTAAAGTTTAAAGTCAACGTAAAGCCTTTTGAATAGGTTTCAAGAGTCACATGACTCAATAATGAGTTAGGGGGTCTCATGACTCAGGGGGTCTCGTGTCCACGCCCACCCCAGAGGAAGGACTTTTATTAGTTTCCTGGGTATTTGCCAGTGTTTCTTTAAGCAGACCCAAGTGAAAATAAATGTATATGTTTATGTGCGTCCTTCATTGTCCAAATCAATTTGGAGTCCAGACAGAATAGCGAGAGTTCAAAACTGAGGGATTAATCAGGAGATGTGCCCACAGTTCGGTTCCTGAGTTTGGAGAGGGATTCTGGGTTGGGGTTTAAGGTGTGCCTATATGCACTTCCTCCCATGCCCTTACCCTTCCCTGCTCCAAAGGCAGCATGCTCTGAAGGCTGCTCTGTACCCTGATGGTTTCACTTGACAAGTCATTCTGGAGATGATCCCCGACCAGGACAGGAGAGGCTCCTGTATTCCTTTTTACATTTATAAGGTGTTCCGCTGTGTGGCCACACTACAGACTATGTCTGTGTGTTGTTCAGTCATATCCGGCTGTTTGCGACCCCACGGACTGCAGCACACCAGGCTTCCCTGTCCTTAACTATTTCCTGGAGCTTACTCAAACTCATGTCCATTGCGTCGGTGATGCCATCCAACCATCTCATTCTCTGTTGCCCCGTTCTCCTGCCCTCAGTCTTCCCAGCATCAGGGTCTTTTCCAGTGAGTCAGCTCTTCCCATCAGGTGGCCACAGTATTGGAGCTCCGGCTTCAGTGTCAGTCCTTCCAATGAATATTCAGGGCTGATTTCCTTTAGGATGGACTGATTTGATCTTCCTGCAGTCCAAGGGATTCTTAGGTAGACATCTGCTTTGTTCCTAATCTTTCTCTAATACAGAACGGGAACAACCTCCCAGAAGGGCAGGTGCTGAGTCAGGGTAAATAAATCTATAATTATGATAAACATGTCTAATTTGCCTCTTGTGGCTGGTGTTCCATTTGTACTCCCACCAACAACACACGAGCAGAGATGCCTGTTTTCCCACAGTCTGGCTGAGCGGGCCGTTAAGCACCTGGATTGTTGCCAATCTGATAGGAATCTCGCATTGCTTTAGTTTGTCTCTTATTTACCACAATATGTGATGATTAAGCATTAATTGTCCTTATGAACATTTATCCTCCACAGAGCAGCTACAATTACTTAGGGAAAGGTGATGGCAAAAATAGTTGGTGCATTCCAGAAATGGGCTTCCCAGGTGGCTCAGTGGTGAAGAACCCGCCTGCCAATGCAGGAGACCTGGGTTCAATCCTGGGTTGCGAAGATTCCCCTGGAGGAGGAAATGGCAACCCACTCCAGTATTCTTGCCTGGAGAATCCCACGGACAAAGGAGCCTGGCGGGCTACAGTCCATGGGGTCACAAAGAGTCGGACACGATTGAAGCCACTGAACAACAATTTCAGAAGTACTGTGCTCTGTTTTTTCCTCATAATGAGTTTTCCTCTGGTGGGGAAGAATGCCATAGCCACGAAGAAGTTTGGGGAAGGGTAGAAGAACAATTATAGAACAGTAAAGAATTCAGTATATTAGAAATACTTACATATCACTTGAAGGGGTGGGTTTTGGTGAGGGACTGGGTAAATTTGCTTCCATAATATCATTAAAACTATTGTTTCCTACATTCTTGGCCAGCTGTAACATAAACAAAATGCAGCAGAGTAAACGCATTACTACTAGTTTAGGAGTTTACTATTACTTGCTTTGGAGATTTCTGAATATATTATTTTCCTTCAATTGATTCAGAATACAGACCATTCATCCACCTGGTCAAGAGATAATTTACTGGGCATATACTACGTGCCAGACAGTGAGCTTCTGAGTGCCGTTCTGGAATATAGAGTGTTCCCTTTCATGGGAGATAATGGACTGGTGGAACCATGGATAAGAAAACTAATGATTTTCACAAACACAATGTGATAAATGTTTAACTAGAATACGATGTGGTCCCACACACAGACACAGAGACACACACACACACACACACACACACACACAGTCTGAGATTAAACAGCAGGTTCCATATTTGAATCTCATATGAATGAGGTTAAATGCTATTGCTTAAAGCAAAAACTTTTCAATTACCATCATGACTCATTTTTAGATAAAGCAGATTTACTCTTATTAGCCAGAGAAGAGTGTAAGATTCCTTTATATTTGGGGTACAAATTAAGATGCTACAGGTAATTAATGAAGAGGCCTCAGGAAAAATTTTGCTTCTAGGTTCAAGACCATCCCAAGAAAATTTTTCCTGAAGGGCTTTTGGTCATTCAGACAATTTAGGGATCGATGCGAAGAAACATTCATGTGATCAGTCTCTTGGGCTTCCCTGGTGGCTCAGAAGGTAAAGAATCTGCCTGCAATGTAAGATACCCAGGTTTGATCCCTGGGTCAGGAAGATCCCCTGGAGACGGGAATGGCTACCACTCCAGTATTCTTGCCTGGAGAATTTCCATGGACAGAGGAGTCTGGTGGGCTAAAGTCCATGGTATCACAAAGAGGCGGACACGACTGAGCAACTAACACTTTAACTTTTCACGACGCTTCCAAGAAAATGTGTTCTTCAGGACAAATTTGGTCATTTGGTCACTTGGATAACCTGGGGATAGATGTGAAGAAACATCCAGGCAATCAGGTCTCTGGGGTTTACTGTATTTAAGTGTCTAGGATTTGGACTCTTCCTATTTTGAGTTGTCAAACTGGGTTTCATTCACCCAAGTCAAGGAGAGGGACTGGCACCACTTTCACATTAAAGGATGCTGCAGGCATTAGGTCTGAGTTTCTTCTCTATAATGCTGAAGTGAATAGGGAGCCGTGTATAAGTACCATATTTTCTAAATCAAGGGGCTCATGCAACACAAGACAGACCATTGTTGCTTAATGAATGCTTAGACTTCAGGTTTTCCGGGCCCCAGGCTCCCTCAGGTTCCGCTCAAGAGTCTTTCCTGTCTGAGAAGAAGCCCTGTTTCACTTCAAACCCTCTAAAGATTCTCTCATAGGCACCAGGTTCCAAATAGGCAAGATGGTGCTGATGACCATAAGGCATTATAGGAGACTCTGAATGGGCCTTTTCCCCCTATTATTTGGTGAACTGTGGGACCAATTTAATTTGGACTTGATGAGGGTGTCCTTTCTGTACCATAAAGCTAAGCACCACAACTGCACACAATTTTTTCCCTCCACCTGAAGAAGTTATGGGTTAAGGAGTGGTTGGTTTATGACAGTGGCTAATAGGCCATTCCTAATTCATATGCACTTTTACAAACAGAAAAAAACAGAGAACTCTTTAGCCATTATTTTTAATAATGTAAGCCACTAGATAAAGTGAACACATGAGTCTGACATCTAACTCCCTTTACTGTTATGACAGTGAATCATATAAACACTAATTCTAAAAGAAAAAAAAAAAAGCAACTTTGAAACAGGCTATCCCAGAGGCAAAGAGCTAGTTTTTGCAAGCTAATTATAGAAATGCATGATTCGCCAGTTCTTCAGGAAACAGAAACAGTCAGTGTTACATACCTCAAAATTTACATTTTAAATATCTATGCAAACTCACTGAACTCAGAATTAAATTCTTTGTACTCAGCAGAAACCAAAACACCCAATGCAATATATTAAATGTATTCATGACAGGTCGCTACTTACCAAGAGTTCAGAAGTTCCTAATTTGTCTAGTTCCAAAGACTGGATGCGAGAAATATGAACCCCCATTTCTCTATGGATGCCGGAACATTCTATACAGGTCAAGATACCCAAGTTGGTGGACAGCCAGGTGGGTTCTGTGGAGAGGATTTTGAAGACATGATATCTAATTTAGTGTGCCAATTACAGAGGAAGCTCCAACAGTAGTAAAATTTTTAAAATATATAAGGGAAAGATTTAGATGGAAGGTAGCAGCTATTTTTAAAACTAACAGCTTGTCAGAGAGCAAATTTTCTTTAAGACAAATTTGAAAAATAACTCTTCAATACTGAGCTGAAAACAAAATTCAGTGCCTGGTTTTTGTGAAAATGTGAGGCCTACTATGAAACACCCTGATAAAGGACTTCTCAGTACAGCTCACAAGGGACTGGGTTCTGCGGCCATCGTTAACCCGCACACTTGGTTAACTAGCCTTGACCTGTTATCCTAGGTATGGCTTCTTCGCAAGCACCTCTTGGTGTAGACAGCTTCTACAGCCCCCAAGTGCCCTAGAACAACGGACGAATACTTCTGTTACCCAAATCTTGAGGGTTCTCTGTCTGCGGCAAGCTTCTATTTACTGCTCCTCTGCCATCCTGACACTGTGTGAGGCAGCGTCACACACGTGCACAAAAGTAGAAAATCCGAGGCTTGCCTCTGAGGGGCTTATGGCCTGTTGTATAGAAGAGTCCATTTGAACTAGTAAACGATTTAAAAAGTCAGCCATAATGCTTAAGAACGGGTTTGCAGGCGGATGTTCTGAGCCCTACCAGATGTGTGACCTCAGGTTGAGTCACTCAAGTTCTCCAGTCCCTCAGATTTGTCATCTGTGAAATGGGGATAAGATCAGTTATCCTACCCGGAGACCTTCTGTGAGGACTGAGTAAGAAAAGACCAGCAAAACAACTGCCACAATCCTTACTATAATGTAAGCACTGGATACATGTTAGCTAATGTGAATATGCTTTCCAGGTGGTGCTAAAGAACCCACCTACCAATGCAGGAGACCTAAGAGATGTGAGTTTGATCCCTGGGTCAAGAAGATCCCCTGGAGGAGGGCATGGCAACCCACTCCAGTATTCTTCCTTGGAGAATCCCATGGACAAGGAGCCTGGTGGGCTATAGTTCATAGGGTCGCGGAGTTGGACATGACTGAGCGACTAAGCACGCACACAGTGTCAATATGGAAACAACACAGATGCCATCTGAGAACACCCGTGTGATACAGAGGTTGGGGAAGTTTTACAGAACAGAAAGGAAGGACAGAGAGGCACCGTGTGCCAGCCAGTTTTGGAGACACCATTCCACTGCTTCCTCGAGGCAGCTGAACTTCGTTCGTCATCCTACTTTTCAGACGACGAAACTGAAGATGAGACTAGCTGGGGACTGGGCATGAGGTGGTCCAGACTGTGAGGAGTGGGCTGGTGATTCGAACCCAGGGTGACGGACTCCACGTCCATAATGCTGATCTAACTGGGCCTTCCAGGACAGGGGGCATCTTGGCAGGTGCTGTTTAGGGAGAACAAGGTGGTGCTTGGGGGATGTCCCAGATGGAGCGGACAGCACGGGTGACCGCACTTGGAGGTGGGAACCATTCAGGTTGGGAGTATGTGCTGGGTGTGCGAACGACGCGCTCACTTACAGCCCTAGCCAGAATACCTGCCGAGCCGCAGTCGCAGCAGACGTCGTTGCCCGGGAGCCGCTGCACGTCCTCGATGATGGCCTTCGTCAGCTCCTCCAGGCTGCTCTCCCCGGCGCTCTGCTCCCCCCGGAAGGCCATGGTGAGGGCCTCCTCTTTGCTGTTCGTCAGCACCGAGATCCACCTGCCGCCAGAACAGGAGGAAGGAGACGTGAGTGCCTGGCTGGCCGCTGCATTCTCCTTCCCCTGCAAACAACTCAGATCTTCATCTAGAACTCAAGCAGTAACAGGAGGGAAAATGAAAGAAATTAAACCTGGAAGAAAGAGTCAGAGATTGGAAAACAACAGACAGGAGAAAAGCGCGCAAGGTGAGATGAGATGGTGAACATCAGTGACCAGAGGCTTGTGTGAACACACGTGCTGTGCGCTCAGTCACGTCCGGCTCTCTGCGACCCCATGGACTGTAGCCCGCCAGGCTCCTCTGTCCATGGGATTTTCCAGGCACGAATACTGGAGTGTGTTGCCACTTCCTTCTCCAGGGGATCTTCCTGACCCAGGGATTGAAGACGCATCTCTTGTACCTCCTGTGTTGGCAGGCAGATTCTTCACCACTAATACCACCTGGGAAACCCATGATACCTGTATTTACATGCAGCCAGAATAAAGGGAGGAAGAGGACTCAGCATGGGTTCAACCCAGTGAAAGGATAAGAAAGCACAGGTGAGAAAGGAACAGGAGGCAGGAAAGAGGGCTTAGCAAAAGGCATTGTTTTTGGAAGTCCATATCAGCAGGGGCACTTAAAAGTGACAATGAAGGAATATTTCATTTTCCACGAAAATTCATGTTTACAAAAAAGGTACACTGACATGGAAACATGCTGATGTTTGTTATATGAAATGAAAAGTGCAAGCTATTAAAATATACATACAGCATGACCATAATATGGACCCAACAAAATAACTCTTCACTACCAGTCTATGCATAAAACAGCCTAAATACACAACAGGGTTGATTAGCAGAGTATGAAATAACCACAAAGTGGACTAGTTACTCAAATACGAAAATTTAAGTTTCCAACTAATTTTTGGATGACACTGGGGAAATGCTCGCAATATAATGCTTTGTGAAATAAACAGGAAAAAAAAAGTTATATAATCTCAAATTTAAATGTATTCGTGAATTGTATATTTTGTGGGGAAAAGGCTAGAAAAAAAATTCACCAAAATGTGAATACTGGATGTCTCTTGAGTGATTTTTCTGTAGGAAAAAGAACCAGATGGAATGCCTTCACTCTTACTTCTCAGTAATTATCCAAATCTGTAAGGAGTTATATTTCTTTCAGGAATGAGAGGGGGAAAAAAGCCAAATTAATACCACTCTCAATAAAGAACACAGAGATCCAGAACTGTGTCTTGAAGGATGTGTGCACTTGAAGCAAAGTCCATCTACAAGAGCTTTGGAAGGAGAGACAGAGCCAGCAGTGAGAGTTAAAAACCACAGCGCCTGGTGTAGGTGAACTGCGAGTCACAGCTTTGACTCTAGGTGGTGCTCACCTCACCATGTCCTGAGAAACAGGATTGTGTAGCTCAGCTTTTCCTCTGTGATGCAGAAAACCCAACTGTTCAGACAAAACCAACAGTCCAGGGACGGGGTAGGCAATTACTACCTTGTAAGTTAAAAAATACTTTTTCTATCATGTAGTCTCAAGTTAGAAACTAGAAATTATTCTGTTAAAAACAATGTAAGGATCTGGGTTCCATAGGGCAGGTCCCTGTGCATTTTATTAGCAGTAGTATTGATAATGCTGGAGTCTCTATACTGCTTTCCTTAGGCATTTTGGTATTTTGGCTATCTGATATTACCAGTATCTACTATGTGCCAAGTACTTACAATTTTTGAAATATAATCCTCCAATAAGCCTCTGAGTTAGGGTTTACAATGCTTTAAAGAGACAGAGGCCTAGAGAGATTCAGTGACTTGCCCAGAGCCCTACAGTGGGACTGACGTCAGACTGGGATGAGAAAACAGCTCTGCTGACCCCCTTTTTCAGAGTTCCTCCTGTTATGCCACATTTGCCTCTTTACTTGAGAACTCATGACAAATTAAATAAATAAAAAAGTTTGTCATGATGATCCAAAAATATACATTTAAAGGACAATTCATTTTCTGGAAGAATAAAGCAAATGTGGTAGAATAGCTTCATTTTAAAAGGGTTGAGAATCAAAGCAACTATTTCTGAAAATTCTTCAAAAACCTTTAAAATTGTTTTAAAGTAACCGGCACATAAAAAAGTATTAAAAAGTAAAATAGTGCATAATTGTGTTTTAATACTTTAAAAGCCACTTTGAGTTTATAGGAGTAAAAAAAAATTGGCACTGTATGAGAGGACTTAGGAAATGGCAACCCACTCTGGTAATCTTGCCTGGGAAATCCCATGGACAGAGGAGCCTGGTGGGCTACAGTTCATGGGGTCACAATGAGTTGGACACAACTCAGCAACCAAACCACCACCACCACCACCACACATTTCATCTCAAGTCTCAAAATTCTGCAAGCGAGGCCTGTAACCCTCTCAGGGACAAGAAAGCCGGGGTGGGATGACCTTACCAAGATCCAAAAGCCACTAACAGGCAGACTGTGGACTAGAAATCAAGTCTGCCTGACCTCAAACATTCAGCTGCTCTTTAGCTGGACCTGCCTCCTTCCTTGGTGGGCCGATAAAGGATTTCTCTGCTCAGTTCACTGGATGCTTTCACATGAGACAACAGCTCAATGAGGCAGTGGAACTTCCTCTGTGTAACTTGGAGAAAAATGTGTGACTTGAAGGATGCCAGAATCTCCTCCATCAAAATCAAGTCTGCCATCACAACTACTGGAACCCAGAGAGAATCCCAAATGGAGCCACTCCCCCATACATGAATTACTCCAGCGCTGAGTAAAGCCCTCCAAGTGCAGATGGCGGGATTAGAAATGCAGAAGGCGCAGTCCTTGTCCTCAGGAGCTCCAGGTCTCCAGAGGGCTGAGACTGAGCCAGGGGACCCAGAGGGGTGTGAAGAGGCCTGCAGGGAGGGAGCAAAACCTCTCGGGCAGTGAGGCTTGAGCAGAACCTTGAAGGGGACACCTGAGTTGACTGAGCACCCCAGACTAAAAGAAGAGACCCATGGGAAAGCCCAGGGCTGACAGCTAAGCAGGGGAAACCCACCAGGACTGGTTCTTAGTAATAAAAAGAACACTTTTAAGTATACTATACAGAAGAGATAAAGGTGCTTTTTTCAGTTTAAGGCCTGGTGCTGTGATTTCAAAACTACTTACGCTACATAATCCTGCTCATCTTCGGCCTGAAAGTGATACGTCCTGTTATCTGAAATACAAAAAAAGAGAAAAAAAAAGCAAAATCTTAGAAAGCAGCATGCTTCAGGTATTAATACAGATTTTAAAAGTTCCTGAGGAGAACACACTGAAAGCAGGATTCTGGTATTCTTTTTGCACCTTTTTGTTTCAGCAGTTACACGATTCACTCTGTCAATACTGCTTTCCTGAAGAGAAACAGGAATACAGAAGGTAACTGCAAACACCACCCAATGCCTAAGCATTGCTTTTGAAAAACAAGTGGGAAGGGGGATGGGTCCCACCTGGTCAAGCAGATAATTTTTCTTTTCACCACGCCACCCGGCATGTGGGATCTTAGTTCCCCTACCTAGGATCAAACCCGCGCCCCCTGCATTGGAAGTCTGGAGTCTTAACCACTGGACTTCTGGGGAAGTCCCTCAAGTAGATCTTAGAAATCAGAGAGTGCTAGCTGCCATAGTACTAGTATTTCACTTTCCTTTTCCAATTTGCCTTTCACTGGGTTTTCTTTTTAAAGAATTTCTTTTTGTAAGAATTCATAACTCACAGGGCAGCCCTGATGTTCAGACAAGTCCTGCCCGAGGTTGCTCTCTGGTTAAATCAGGCTTCAGGAAGGGAGGGTTCAAGCCCTGCTGGAGGGTCATCCTCCAAGGTGTGACCCACGTAAGGAGGGGGCAGCTGGACCTGGGCAGTGTGGGCAGGGTGTGCATGAAGGAAACTCTTCCTTAGAATATGGGATTTACTCGGATGCTTCCATACACTGAGGTCCAACTACCACTGTCTTATCCGCTTCCCTTTCTAGGCAGTCACTCACTCAGTGACTGCTCCAGGCTAGGCGCCCCCACCTCCTGCGAGAGAGGCGGTGCGTGTGCCCAAGTACACCACACAGGTGCTGGAACCCAAGCGCCCCGGCTGAACCCCAACTTTACTACTGAGGCTTTATGTTAAGTCGCTGGGCCTTCCTGAGTCTCAGTCTTTTCTTCTGTGAAACAGGAAAATGACAAGGTTTTTGAGAGGATTACCCATCATGGACATAAAGCACCCAGCACATATTGTGGCTGGAGTCACTCAGTTGTGTCTGACTCTTTGCTACCCTGTGGACTGCAGCACGCCAGGCTTCCCCGTCCGTCATTATTTCCCGGAGTTTACGCAAACTCATGTCCATTGAGTCGGTGATGTCATCCAACCATCGCATCCTCTGTTGCCCCCTTCTCCTGCCCTCGGTCTTTCCCAGCATCGGCTCTCTGCATCAGGTGGCCAAAGTACTAAAGTACCAGGGGCACCCATGAAAGCACAGGGAGCCAGCCTAGAGGAAAACAATCTCCTTTCCCTCCAAAGACTATGAGGACACAGGCTATCAGTTGAGGGGGTGGATGGGCCAAAAGCATGCTCCGACCCATGGAGGACAGAGCACAGGGTCATTGATTTAGGACGTCAGAAGGCAGTTCTTGGCAGCAGGGAAATGACTTCTCCTTTCAGAGAGATTCTGCAGGGGTAAAACTCTGGAGCTGGGCAGACATAGCAGCACGCCTCACTGTCAAGTCCATGTCCGTGCTTCTGTTTTCTTATTTTTTAACTGAAATTTTATTTTTTGACCACACTGCATAGCATGTGGGATCTTAGTTCCCCGACTAGGGAATGAACCTGCACCCCGTGATTTGGAAGTGCAAAGTCTTAACCACTGGACCACCAGGGAAGTCTCCCGTCTGCGCTTCCGTCAGAGTCATCCCGCGACTTTTTAAAAGAGATCTATGTCTGGGCATCACATCAAAGACCGATTCAGCACACATAGGAGAACAAGGGGAATGTGCTCAGGGAAATCCCTCCCAGGGGATAAAGCTCATGGTCAAGAACTGGCCTGGTTTACTGTACATATCTAGATTCTCCTCCACTGCAGGTCGCTTATGCCTTCCTACCCCAGGTGAGTTCTGTGTAGAGAGACCCAGGCTCCTCCCAGAGCAGTATGCCCAGCATACACCTCCTCTCAAGGAGCCCTGCTTGGGAAACACATGACTTCCGACCCAAAGAACGGGAACGGGCAGGTGGCAGGATCCACAGTAACTGACCCGGGAGAAAAAGGACTCACGTGATATCAGGTCGAAAGACTTCTTGTCCTCGGCATTCGGCTTCACCTGGCAAGTGAGAAGGTTCAGCTTGGCTGGCTGTCTGTTGGACTGGACATGACAGAAAACAGAGAAGTTAAACGCAACACAGCCCGCCACCCCCGCTGGCCCCGTGCCCGTGGGCCAGGTCAGGAGTTCATCATACCTTCGATAAGGTCTAATTCACCCTACTGGAATCTTAATCTCATTAAACAAGAAGGAAAAAAAAAGTTAGGCGGCCTACTCAATGGCTTTTAACTGTGCGTAAGTGTCCCAGTGGTTAATGAGGATGGAACCAAGATAATTCATCTCTCTTTCAATGACCAGTGGGTATAACCCAAGGAACTGTGACTTTCTGGAATCTACACGTACACGAGCGCAGAGTTGACACTTGAATCACTTACTGTGAAACACAGCTGAGTGTAGTTTCTTTATCCACTCACAATGACCCCAGTCACCAGTCACTGCAAATCCCATGTCCCAGGTAGCCACAAATTTTAGTTGCCACACAAAATTCATTTTACTTCTCCCCAAAAGTACAAGGACAGTTACCACCCATGAGACTTTGCTTAACCAACCCCAAAATCTGGAGGAAAATATAATGAAGATTTCCTATCACTTCCTGGCCAGTCTCTTGGTCACGCATATATTAATAATTCACACAGACTCTGGAGCGTCTAGACAGTCATGCTAATGTAGGCTTTGCCTTAAAAGAGTCTTGCCACATGATCACTCTGCTCAGAGCTCCTTCCAGCCCTCCTGCCCGCATCTGTCCGTGGTCACACTCTGGTCAATGATGAATGCCAGTTTCTGGAAGGAGCAGACCAAGGGGTGAAGGGCCTGAGTGCCTGGGCCTGGCTGTGCTTCAGTAGAAGCCTGCAAAAGTCAGGTCTGCAAGCCCACCCCAGCTGAAGGTCATCATGCTGACAACCTCCACGCCAGGAGCATGACCACCCAACCAACTTGAGTCTTTAGGGAAAAGAGGGAGAGGAAGTAGAAAGGGGGCCCCTCAGTGGCGTATTATGATCAAGAATACTTCAGACGCACACTGTGCCTCTCATTCTCAATAATGGCTACCAGACACTTAATTTCCGTTTCAACAACTTCTGAGACCTTCCTCTGTGGTTTCAAGGATATCAGACACAGAAAGGATATTAGATACCCTATGTCCTGAGTTTATCCGTTCCAAAGCAAGCTCTCTGTGGGCAGGAAGTGAGAAGACAACCAGGGATTTCATGTTCTTTGTGGGCACATGTGACTTAGGCATAGAAACCAGAAGTCAAGTCCTGTACAGGGCGGTTTTGCCTAAGAAGAAACAGTGCCCTGTACTACAGACTGACTGCCAAACCCAGAATAGGGAGGCAAGGAGGTTGTGGGTCTGCAAATTTTTCTTAGAACAGATCTGGGGTTTGGGTTGCTAAAGGCCTCAAGTCTCCAAAACCGGCGGCTACAACCACAAACTTTGGCTGGGTCCACCGTAAAAGGAATTGCTAGTCCTCATCCTTTTGCGTGTTGGTAAAATTGCTGGATTTCCCATATGAATGACAAAGACATCTGACAGGCTGAAAAGATAGTGAGCCCAGTTAATGGTGAGACTGCAGACTACCACGTTCCAATGTGGCAGCCACATTCTGAAGGAGGATACAGAAAAGCTTAGGGAAGATCAAGGGATGATTAAAGGAGTGGAAAATGGGGACTTTGAAGCGGGTTTAAAGGCATCATTTGGTTGGAGCAAAGAGGCTGGGGTGTGACTTAACCGTCTGCCGGGACGTGAAGGGTTGTCACTGGGGAAGGTTGGGCAGCTGTTTTCCATTTGTACAGACGGAGGAGAAAGGCCCTCCAATTGTAGAAGGTCTGAGCCAGACACGAGGAAGAACTTCCCAGGCTTACATGATTATGTGTAATAAGGGGTTGCAAGTTTTTAACCTAAATAGAGAAAGCTCTTCAAAGACATTAAGAATTTTTGAGACACCATTCATATTTGAATGTGGCAGAGGGTTAACTGGATTTCTTTTTCCTTCCCAAATCTTCGTGACTCTACTGTTTATGAACCACCTCACCAGCAGACACAACCAAGCAACACAGACAAAATTTTTAAAAAGGAAAACATACTCAGTTAAGTGTCAACTGATTCTGGAAAATTAAATAGCACCATGCTTTCATTTCAAAGCATGGGCTACCTCAAAGTATGTTATCTGGAAGCTTCTGAGGACGAGGGCTTTGTGCAGTGTACATCATTCCATGACTGACCCACAACTTCAAAGACAAGATGACACGTGATCCTCATTCCCGTGTTAGCCTGTCCAGTCTGCTGAACTGACAGCTGCCATGTCGACATGAACTTCACTTGACAGACAGGTCATGCCTGCAGTGTTCTTCCTCTAAATGCTAGTGGGACAAGTGACCTACCACTCCAAGGGCGAATCTGGAGAGCAGAGAACACAGTTTTTGAGACGTGACCAGTCACGAGCCCAGGAACACCAGGAAGTGGAGTGAGACGCTGAACCAGAGTCTATGGACCAAGGGACCAGAAGGCTTGGAATCATGACAGTCATCACTGGAACGCCAGGTTTGTGTAACTTCCTCAAATTTCAAAGTCCTTTCTAGACCTTTAGCACTAATGTACAGGTTGGAAGGAAAGTTATAACCAACCTAGACAACATATTAAAAAGCAGAGACATTACTTTGCCAACAAAGGTCTGTCTAGTCAAGGCTATGGTTTTTCCTGTGGTCATGTATGGATGTGAGAGTTGGACTGTGAAGAAAGCTGAGCGCCGAAGAATTGATGCTTTTGAACTGTGGTGTTGGAGAAGACTCTTGAGAGTCCCTTGGACTGCAAGGAGATCCAACCAGTCCATTCTAAAGGAGATCAGCCCTGGGTGTTCTTTGGAAGGACTGATGCTAAAGCTGAAACTTCAATACTTTGGCCACCTCATGCGAAGGGTTGACTCATTGGAAAAGACCCTGATGCTGGGAGGGATTAGGGGCAGGAGGAGTAAGGGACGACAGAGGATGAGATGGCTGGATGGCATCACCAACTCAATGGACATGAGTTTGGGTAAACTCCGGGAGTTGGTGATGGACAGGGATGCCTGGCGTGCTGCGATTCATGGGATCGCAAAGAGTCGGACACGACTGAGCGACTGAACTGAACTGACAGCTATACTGATTAGGGAAGGTATAATCTCTCCTGCCAGTTCAGCAGACTAAAATCACAGACTAAATGACCTGCCCTGGGCTACAACGTTGATGAACAGTTTAGGAAATGCTTTCATACTGTTTATGTTACAGGAAAGCAAAAAAAGCCCAAAAAAAGCCAAAAACAGAAAGGACACAAAGGAAATGTATATTTATTGAGTCCTCACCGTTGATGACTCCTACCACGCTTGGAATAAAAGCCCCAGTCTGGGTTAGGACCCCCGTGGGCCACCTTCAGACTCCTTCTGATTTCGGATCCTGCCACTTGGCCTGCGGCTCCCCCTGCTGGCAGCGAGCAGCACTGGCCTCCCCCCTACACCTCTGGGCCGACTCCCTACAGCTCCTCCCACCAGCAAGTCCAGCAAGTCCCCGGAGAGAGGGGTGGTCCTGTCCTGACCTCCCTCCCTGGACTTCCTACTCCTTCACACTCCACTGTACTGCCTTCTGGGCTCTTCTCACTCCCCTTTACTGCTTGTCTTTCTTCCCACAAAGAGCACACATCTTTCTGATTTGTTCACTAAAATGTCTGGCATGCAGCAGGCACTCAATAAATATTTACCAAATGAATGAATGCATTTCTCAGCCTTACGCGTACCTATCTCATGTACCCACCTGCGAGGGGACTATTTTTAGTTTCTTTTACTAACTAAGGTGAAGAAACAGGCACAGAGAGCTTAACTGGCGTCCCTAAAATCTCCTAGTAAACGAGCAGCACAGAGCCTGGCGTTCATCCCTTCCGCTTCCACGGGAAGGAGCACCAGGGAACCAGCCACGTGCCCCCCAGTCCTGCCCCGGCGGCAGCCCGAAGCCACAGTCCACGAGAACACCTCCTCTGAGAAGAGTAAGGGCTAGAAATAAACAGAGCAAAGGCGCCAAATATGAACTTCTATTCTGGTATCTTCTCAGGTCATTTAGCTTTTATAATTGATGCAAAGAGAAATTTTAGAACCCTATTTGAAACACCTCTTCACTTAATGCATTTGACAAAATACTGCAGAAGCCTCAAGCCCATCTAAGCACATACAAAGGGCAGGCGGTCTGTGCCACCCAGCAGATACGGGAAACAGACCCGACCAAGGACCGAGGACATGCCCAGCGCCCAGAGCCTGAGCTCAGGAGGGCATTGGGACTTCTGCAAGGTTCCAGGGGCGGCCTGGTCCCTGGGCGAGGACCGAGGGGGAGAGGCGCGGGTGCAGGCCCCTGGGAGTGAGAGGGACAAGGCTAAAGGTGATAAGGAAGTTAACACGGAGGGCACTGCGGCTGGAGCGGAGGACTTGCGCACGTTCCCGGGAGCGTGGCAGTTACACTGATGGGACCCCCTGGCAGAACCGACCAGCCCACCGACATCTAGGGAGATGGCTGGGGGAGGAGTCGAGAGAGTAAGACTGGAGAGCGATGACAGGGCCCGAATCAAAGTGATGGTCTTGGTGCTGATGGCTGGGGACTCAAGTTACTGCTGAAAAGAGACTTTTCATTATTCCCAAAGATCCCTCTATGTAGCAGGTGGCTCTCCCAGGGCCTGCATTTGAACGATGGGGGGGGGGGGTCCTGCGCCCCTGTAGGCTCTGCTGAACAGCAAATTTAAAAAGCTCCAAGTGCCCCCACCCCAACATCGTTACGATGTCTTTCAAAAATGAAGACTGTTCCAGCTCTGTTCCCTGAAAAACTTTGAGGCTTGTCCTTTTACAGCTTTTACTGTTCCTTAAAAGAACGCATATTTCTGGAAGAAACACTGGGAGACAGAGATAGTACAAAGCAGAAACTGAACATTACTTGTTAACCCTACTTAAACCCAGGGACACTCATGGCTAATACCTGAGTTTAACAAGATATGCGTGTGTGTGAAAAGTCTGTTTTTAGAAAAACATGGGTTGGTTCCATCTGTATATATTGTTTTGCAAACTGCTTTTTCCAGTTAACATTATTCACATAAGTGTTCACTTTTGCATATGTGCACACACACACACGTGGCAAAGCTGCTCGCAGGATTCTGAACATGTTTCCACTCGGTAAGCTCTTGACACATTCCCTGCACAGAAGTGATGAAGACATCACCCCTCTGACATAAACGCTCTGCCACTCTAAACAGAAGATGCCCTTCAGCTAGGAAAGTCATCACAAATGTGTGCAGAAACAGAATGAATCTGCATCTCCTAAAAGAAAACAAACACCACACATTTGTCCGTCACAGCTCGGCATGCACTGCGGTGAAGAGTTTTTGCTGGAAGTGTGAAGTTGTTAGTGCAGGCGTATTTCTGTTAGCAGAAAACAGCTGCTACTGGAATTAGTATCCAGAAATGAAATTATTTCCCCCCATCATTCAGCTGGATTGCTCACTGCACAAACAAGTGAACAAGTATTAATTACTTGGAAAATAAGGCTGACCCAGCCAGGCTCAGGCTGCTGGGTAGAAAGAGGTAAAAATAAAATAATAGAGCTCTCTTCATTTCCTAGGCGAATGCTTACTAACACAGCTGTTTAGATCTTTACACTCATTTCAATTTTTGTTCAATATTTATTTAGACACCTACCATGCCTTAGAGGGACACATATGTTTGGTACACCATCAACAACCACACAAATCCTGGATAAGAAGTTAGGCATGCACTGAACACCTACCACTGAAGAGAGATCTTAACTCCAAAAATTTAGTACATTAAAACTTCTGGCTTTTGCAAAGTATTTTGGTTTTTTGGGGGCAAGGTAGCGGTTTTCATTTATTGAGCACCTAAACCTTATCTCCTGCATTTGCAGGTGGATTCTTTACCACTGAGTCACTTGGGAAGTTAGAAGGGAATAACATATCTTAATAAGCAAATTATACAAATTTGACATCAGAGAAAACGGAGGCTCTAAAGCCTTGAGTAACTTATCCAAGGTCCTACAGCTTGTTTCAGGAGTTGGTTCAGTTCAGTTCAGTCACTCAGTCGTGTCGGACTCTTTGCGACCCCATGAATCGCAGCACGCCAGGCCTCCCTGTCCATCACCAACTCCCGGAGTTCACTCAGACTCACGTCCATTGAGTCAGTGATGCCATCCAGCCATCTCACCCTCTGTCGTCCCCTTCTCCTCCTGCCCCCAATCCCTCCCAGCATCAGAGTCTTTTCCAATGAGTCAACTCTTCACATGAGGTGGCCAAAGTACTGGAGTTTCAGCTTTAGCATCATTCCTTCAGGAGTTGGAGCCCAGGTCTAATCAGCTCCAGGATTTGCCCTTTTATAATTCACAGTGCTGCGTCTGATCTCGTGGGGAGAGGAAAATGGTCTCTTCCTGCAGTGACAACAGGGACAAAGATGTGGAAGTGGGCAGGGTCCAGGCTGGCCTCCACAGAGGCCAATCACACAAACCAGGTTATTGAACACTCTGCAAGGTGGGGAGCAACCTGTTGTGAGTGGGCTTTCAGAGCCTCTGTTGAAGTCCTGAAGCTGAATGTTATCTTCCGGGCTCTGGACAAGATGGAGAACAAGATTCCCTGGAAAATGTCTGTGGGTCTAAAGAGCCCAAGGATAGGGACAGAGAATCAAATTCTTGCTCTAGTGTGATGCCTGGAGGTGCCAGATGTGTTGTCCACTTCTAACAGGAAGAAATGAAATTCCTATGAGAGGACAGGTGCCTCAGATGAGCTTCATCAAGTCCTTCCAGGAAGAAACAGCAGTACAAAGGAATTCCAGTAAGTGAGATTAAACACGAGATGTTAACACATGAGGGAAGAAGATGATCGTAACAGCAATAATGATAGCTGACATTTACTGAGGGCTACTTCCAACTCCCATTGTGTTCTAATTACTTGGAATCAATGAACTCACTTAATCTTTACATATACCTATGAATTGGGCACTACTATGAGGAATTTAGTGTTATTTTGACTCAAATCATGGCAGTCTGGGCCCACAGTGATGGGTGACGTCACCCCAATCAGATTTTTTAAAACCTTTTTTTTTGGTTACACCACGTGGCATGTGGGATGTTAGTTCCCTGACCAGGGAACCCATGCCCCCTGCATTGGAAGCTCGGAGCCTTAACCACCAGCAAAGATGAGTAATCATTTAAGTTTACCAGACATTTGGCTTCCCTGGTGACTCAGATGGTAAATATAAATCTGCCTGAAATGTGGGAGATGTGGGTTCAATCCCAGGATTGGGAAGATCCCCTGGAGAAGGGAATGGCAACCCATTCCAGTATTCCATGGAATCGCAAAGAGTCAGACACGACTGAGTGACACTTACCGTGGTCCAGGTTCTATAAAGCTTTAAATGAATCATCTAACTCGTGACACTGAAAGGCAGGTACTGTTAATATCCCAGTTGACAAGTGAGGAGTAAAGTATCTTAACAAAAGCTGGCATCAGAGGAAAGGACTATTATGTAGTAGAAAGAGCACAGGCACTGGGAACTCAGAGGTGAACAGGACACTAGCTTCTTATACTTTTGAAATTAATTTCTCAGGATTATTATGGTCAAGGGGTACTTCACATATAATCCTTATATTTTCTTTCTTCGATATCTTGTTCTATTGTATTATATACTGATAATGCAATGCTTATGCTAAAAAACCAAAGTAAAAGCAAACAATACAAAGATACAGAAATTTATTTATAATAGTCTAGTGGCTTAACATAAACAGTTTTATCCTTAAGCTTTATGCTAACATTTGCCATAGATTTGTCACAATTGGCGTTTTGAAATGAAAACATCTCATGCTGCACTGAACAGATACTAGACACGATCAATATTACTGTGACAGCTGATTCAGAGGTTTTCACTGAATTTGATTCCCCAAGTGCTGCATTACTTTGAATAGTAAACTAAAAAAAAAAATTGTCTTTGAACAGGTATGTGCGAAGCAGTGAAATTGTAGAAGAAATCTCGGGATGTGTGCAGGTATACAGAAAATGGATTTTTTCCAAAACAGTCAGCTGGAGAGACGAACGGTCCCTGGAGCAGAACGCGAGTGTGTGGTCAAGCCAACAGGCCATGGCTCGCCAATCTAAACACATACTTGACCCTCTCCCAAGTCAACCTGGTAAGAAGAACCTGCCAAAGTGACTGGGCCTTTCCAGCATGAGGAATTCCCCTGTCTTAATTAAGGGGTCCCAAACAAAGACCCTGTATTTCCTGACCGAAAAAAGCTGTTTTATCCACTTTTCAAAAGGTCACTGAATTCCGCATGTTTTCTCAGGAAACTGCTGGCCCTGATTTTCAACCTGTTTCTAAGGAATCAGAGGTGTTTGCAAAGTCTGGAGAAGCCAGCTAAAACTGGCCACAGAGATCTTTCTGTGGGGGCAGGTTATGTGATTACAAAGCGATGTAACTGGCAGTAAAAACAGTGTGGCCTGAAGCCAGTGAAAAGTAGGGACCAGGTTAACACAAACCAGTGGGAGGTGGTCAGAGGTTAGGTGGAGAGGACCCACTTCCCCTGGCCTGCTCCGGGCGCAGGAGAGGTGGACTCACGATTTCCAATGTTTGCAGCAGGGCAGGCTGCCTGTCAACAGATTTCAGTACCTGCAGGGATGTCCGAGGATGAGGTAGCACAAATAGCAACTTCTCTTTGGTACTAGCTGGTAACACAAATACCAACTGCTATTACCTGTGGCCCACACACAGCATGGTGCCTCATTCAATCGCACCAGCACCTCTGGCAGTTAACTGCTTTTCTCCAGGCAAATGGTGAACCTGGCATTCAGAAAACTTTAGGTTTTCCAAATATGTGTGAAGTTACACAGATTTCTGAAAAAAGAGCCAGCTGTTGATATAATTTGGGTAGCATCTAGATGTGTTCAAACTTCAGAACAGCCAATAATATTTTCCCAGAGATGAGATGAAAAAAGTAAGGAACACCCGATTCGGTTTCGAGGGAGCAGAAGGCAAAGTTCTGGTGGAGCAGGAGAACCAGGCAGGACGAAGAAGGACAGACTTCCTTCGTGAAGGAATCTCCTAAACCCTCTGACTGAACCCCACATGTTAAACACACGGGGGCAGAGTTTCAGGCTGGTTACAACATGCGCTTGCTTTCCGGGCCACGTGGCCAGAAGGCATCGCAGACACAAGGGTGGTGAACAAGCAGATACACTTACCGTGGCGTGGGAGATGGTCAGGATCCCGTTCTTGACGGAGCACTTCCTTCTCTGCCACACTTTCCGGATCCTGAGGATGGAGCCAAACACGACCCGATACAGCACCCGCTTCATGCAGCTGTGCGGTGTCATGCTTGACCATCATCACAAAAACCCCCCACCAAACCCCACACAAGCCAGGGTCTGGGCTGCCGTTTATTACCCCAGGGGGAGGGGAACGCAGACTAGCAGGCACACAGGGAGGCACCAGAGCACTGGTTTCTTCCCGCTCTGGCCGCACCTCACAGCATGTGGAACTTCCCTGAGCAGGGACTGAACCTGTGTCCCCTGCAGTGGAAGCACAGAGTCTTAACCACTGGCCGCCAGGGAAGCCCAGAGCACTGCTGTTGATAGTGAAAACGGGAGACGACAACAGAAATCTGATAGCAGGAGAACGGATAAATGATTACAGGCATTTAAAAAGAATAACACAACTACGATATGTGCGGACCTACGCAGATTTCTGAAGCATACTGTTGGTTGAAAAAGAAAGCTGTTTTAAGATACTTTGGGTATCATCTAGAATAGTTAAAATTTCAGACCTATAAAACAGCATTCTACATTTTCTATACATATATGTATAAACGTATTTCCTTATTGTCTGTCTTACATACATATTTATTGTATGTAAGCTCTGTAACGATAAGGACTTTCTTTGGTTCAGAGCTATATCCCCAGTGTCCACAACAGGGCCTGGCATGTAGGACTCCCAGAAGGTATCTGCTGAACTCACAAGGACCCTGCCTTCCTCAAACCACACATTACAAGTCACAGGTGCCATCTGTGGACATAGACCAGTTACCACTACTTCTAAAGACAGCAGGTTAACTCTCAGACTTGCCTGAGGGAAGCATCGTTCGAAGCTGGTGCACGGGAGACTGTAAGTGCGTCTCCCTGCCTGAGAGGCGGGGGCAGGTCCCTAGGTTACTAGCCCCTGGGAGGATGCTGAGCACACAGGGGACCCCGGGCTGGCTGTGGACGTACCCGTCACTCTTCTTCAGCAGGTAGCCCTTCTTCTCGCTGCCGTATTCCTTGTTGCCCTGCAGCTGGTGCATGCTGTAGCCTCCCTGCCGGCTCTGGGAATCCTAGAGAGGAGACGTCATGGATTAGACTCATGCTGGAGACAATTTTCCACTCCTTGACTCTAGTCTGCCACGGAGCCTTGGTCTGTTGGTCTGGAGCTAAGAGAATTGTGGACTTTTGAGAGCTGCCAGGTCCTTGATCATATACTAGCGGAGGAAACTGGGCAGGTGAGCAATTGCCAGACAAGCCTGAGCTGAGGGCTGGGGTCCGGGTCTCCTATTCCTAGTCCGGAAGCCAGCTCTACCTCAGAGACACTGCAGCGGCAAGCTGTTCTAGGACTCAAACCAGTCTACGCTGGCAGCAGAGGCGAGTGCAGAGAGGGCTAGGGGAAGCGAGGTGGGCACCCAGCAAAGCTCATACACCCCGAGAGTTCCTCCTCCGGGCACTCTGCCCCTCCTTCACCTTTTCTGCTAAAACATCCCCAACAAAAAGCACCCCTTCTCAGCGAGGGACAAAGAACTGCAATAAAACTCTTGTTTTGCAACTAACGAGTCCTCTGTAAGAATACACCTATACCCACGCTTTGCATTTAAAAGGATGACTCGGTGGCAGGGAAAAGCGTATGACATGGTGACAGGACAACACAGATGCAGACAAGCTCGGTTTAACATCCACGAGTGCGTCCTCCTCATTTCTAAAGACTGCACTGTGGAAAGGTAAGAAAAGAACCCACAACGCTGAATGGTAGACGGGCACATGGGGCGTTAGACACAGACAGTACGGTCTGACAAAAAGCATCGACTTACTCTCCTAGACTTCGATCAGGAAGGGCAAAAGCAAGAGGGAAAAAAAGGCAGAACATTTGAAAATACAGTTAATTTCATTGATAGTCTTATTGTTTATAGGCTAAGCAGTTTTTACAACACAGAGAGACAACATCACTGCAAAGGTAATTAACATCGGGTATCTCTCACACTTCAGAGTCATGATAAACTTTGTGTGGCAGGATAATAAAACATCTTCATCAAGTTTCATTTCAGGTCACTTGAGAACAGAGGGAAAAGAAAGCTGGATGGAAGAGGAAGTACACGCTTCACCAAGATTGAAGGGCTGACAAACCTCAACATGTTTATGTGTAAAAAAACCCAGTTCTTTACTTACAAAGTCTAAAGAAAACAGCAAGTGGTAGGAAGACCCTTTGTTTTCCTACAATTTATGTGAAGTGAAGAGAATTTAATAAAAATAACAATAAACAGCTCAGAAGCAAGCCCTGAAATGTGATGGAGAAGAGGCAGGAGGCTGAGGCACATTTACTGATGATCGCCCACGGCCTCTCCCTGGCCTTCAAGATCCCCTGGACCAACAGCGTGTGCTTGGCGAGTGCTTGGTGAATGTCAGTAACAGCTGCAGGGAAATCTGTAGGGCTATTGCATACACACCATGAGTTCACTGTTCAAAAGCACGCCCCAGATGCTCCCTAAAATCCAGGTGCCGCAAACGTGCTGATGACGCTGGCTGGGATACAGCCTGTCCTGGAATTGGATGCTCACCCTTGGCCCCCGCTGTCCTGCTCTCTAGTGTGGGTAACTGAGAGCTGACTGCACGCTGTACCGGGCTTAGACTAAAGAGGTTACAAACTCTGCTTGGTTTGTTTATTTTTTTTTTATTGGACATGCAGCTTGTGGAGTTTAGTTCCCCAACCAGGGATCGAACCTATGCCCCCTCCATTGGGAGCTCAGAGTCTTAACCACTGGACCACCAGGGAAGTCCTTGCTTGTTTTCTTAATCTGAGTCATTTCTTTAACTGGCCAGATTCCCTCCAGCTGAAATGTATCATTGGACAGTTTTAATCATCTGGGGAAGGGTGGAGCCTAGGAATGTTGAAAAATTCCCCTCCAGGTTTACTTTCAACCAGGGTCTACAGCCTTGGACTCAGGAGCTGTGACCGAGGGGCCGAACCTCATACCAAACAGGCAAGAGTCTGCCTCCTCCAGTGCCTCCAGGGACACCCCAATGCAACGGTGGGGACACCCCCAATGCAACGAGGGGGACACCTGGGGTTTTTTTTCAAGGAGGCAGCAGTGTGTCCACAATACCAGTCAAGAAATACAAGGACAGAAGATCAGATCAGATGGTAGAGACTTGAGCTACTGAGACAAAATTCACAGGCTGGGATAAATGAAACCCACAGAATTCCTGCCTTAACCCAGTGAAATCCCAGGGAAATCACGTAACTACGGAACATTACTTAACAGGTATCTTTGCCACATCTACACCTCCCCACAACATTAAAAACAAACTCTAACATCTCCTTGATATAGATTCTTATTAAAAGAATAACTATCTTCCTTGGACCCATTTTCAATGAACTTCTCTTTATCTGCTCACATAATTCCTAGTCTGTCTGAATGCTTTAAAAACTATTCCTCTTTCACCTTAACTGGGCTGCTAACATTTAAGATAAAGGTCCAAGTTTAAAAAAGTAAAAGTACTTTTTTTTTTAAAAAATAAGGATTCAGATGGTGATAATTGATGAAAACTATTGTATTCTGTAAACTTTACTAAGACATTCCTTACATATATTTTTACTAGCCTAAATTAACTTTAAATTCTGAATAACAAGCAGATTGAGTATTCTTTGCTTTGTATCAGACAAACATGGTTTTAAAGGTGAATAAAGTGGCTGAAGCCTAGGCTTTGACCCCAGAAGTCTGTTTCATTAAACCAAGCAGGAAGGAAGTGATGAGTCAGAAGTAGCATCAACAATCCTAAACTAACTACTGAGTTTTATGACCTAAGAAAGTCACACAAATGATTATGATATTGAGAAATGATGGTTCAGCATAGCACTCCAGATAAACAAAAAGAGGATTCTATCTTTCAAGAAAGTAAATCTTGGAGAATTGTTAACACTTAATAACAAAACAATCTGGAAAAAGGAAAGGCCACCCACTCCAGTATTCTGGCCTGAAGAATTCATGGACACAGGAGCCTGGCAGGCTGCAGTTCATGGGGTCGCAAAGAATCGGACACAACTGAGTGACTCTCACACACACAGTAACTAAACAAAGCACAACTGAAGGCATGAAATAGGCTCTGAATCTTCTAACAGCAGAACGGGAACCAATATGTGCAGAGGAAAGAGAGATGCAAATGAGAAACTCATTCAGGCAAGCAATTTAAAACTAAACTTAAAAAGAAAACCTTGGAGAAATTCCATGATGTGACTGAAGAGATATAAACTATAGAATGAGAAACTATGGTGGTACTTTTTTAGTTCAATTTCCCATTCTCTATTAGCAGTACAAATTAGCTTACTTTCTTATTAGAAAACCTTATTAACATATAAGATGCATTACTAAGGAGCAGAATCTTACATCCTCTAAAACTGCAAGCAATTACACCCTCATTGACTTAATGGCTTATAATTGTTTCTGGCATCCAATTTAAAACTAAACCTCTATTTAGAGAAGCTTCAAATTTCTAATGTAAGGTATGAATGGAGTGGGCAGAGGAGTTCTTTTGTTTCATCTTACTAAATATTTACTAGTTGTTTTGGGGTGCCAGGCAACGTACCAGATACTGTGAAAGGAGAGATGAGCAAAATACATGGTTTGCAAAGTAAGATGGGTTACTGAGACAGACTCAAAGAAAAAGGTGGAGTTTGGGGAACAATTTATGAATAGCATCATTAAAAATCAAATATTTTCAACCCTGAAAATAGTATTAAGGCAAACAGTCCTTTTACAAAGTTCAGTTCAGTTCAGTCCAATGCTCAGTCATGTCCGACTATTTGTGACCCCATGAATCGCAGCACGCCAGGCCTCCCTGTCCATCACCATCTCCCAGAGTTCACTCAAACTCATGTCCATCGAGTTGGTGATGCCATCTGGCCATTTCATCCTCTGTCGTCCCCTTCTCCTCCTGCCCCCAATCCCTCCCACCATCAGAGTCTTTTCCAATGAGTCAAATCTTCACATGAGGTGGCCAAAGTACTGGAGTTTCAGCTTTAGCATCATTCCTTCCAATGAACACCCAGGGCTGATCTCCTTTAGAATGGACTGGTTGGATCTCCTTGCAGTCCAAGGGACTCTCAAGAGTCTTCTCCAACACCACAGTTCAAAAGCATCAATTCTTCGGCGCTCAGCTTTACAAAGTTAGACTATTATAAAAACCTAACTAATTTCCTGAAACATTTGCCAAAAGTCAATAAAGAATTGTGACAAGGAAAAAATGAGTGTACCAAAAATCCACAGATCCTATTTAGAGTTCAAATTCTTGAAGCTTCCTTTAATGGAGTCAGGCTGAAGCCGGTGGGGGTGAGAAGGCTGAATGATTTGATGGGTGACTTTAATTCTCAAGTCCTTATTTTAGATTACCTTCCACTCTTCCCAAACTGGAGTGCAAGAACTCTCCAGTGGACAGTCTTTTACCAAGTCATTAAAAATCATTACTTTCTAAACATATATTGTGATAGGAGATGATAAACACCATAAGAATGGGATAGCCATGTTACGAAAAGTCAACTTTACTTGTAAAATACTCTGGACATGGTGTTAATGAAAACTTATTTATTAATTTGGGTGGAACTAAAATAAACCATGTGGATTTCCTCATGCGTATGAGAGGCTTAGATGCAACTATGCTGTTTAACTAGTGTGAGCAGAATAGTCTTTATGCAAAACAAAAAGGGACTGTAATAGTCTTTTTTTCTTTTTTCTCCCAAGAAAGCTTCCAAGCACAGGAAAGAGGTAATCCGTGTGACAAAACAAAGGTAGGAAGTGCTTAAGTATACAACTGCCAGCTGAAAACCGTGTCGTTTTCTCCCCAGACAGAGACCTAGCTCTTACCTCTCCAGTTGGGTATTTCTAGGGCTCTTAGGCTGAAAAGTAAGAAGAAGCTACAGGAGACAGCTTCTCCCAGGGCCAGCAATAAGTGTGGTCTGAGGCCTCAGAGCACAGGTGCAGACGCTGCAGAGACTGGATGAGCTGGGTATGAGCCCACACGCCTCCCAGCCCCTTGGTGCCTCCTCCCAGGGATCAGCAGGTTCTCAGAGCAGGGCTACAGGCTCCACTCGCTGCGTGAACACCCAGGATTTATATAAAAACTGGATTTGAGGAGGCAGGAGGGTAGAGGGTGACAGTCATTCAGTCAAGGGAACCTTCAAGGTTGCTTTAAGATTAATGGTGCTGGTGCATGCTTGAGGGGGGTTGCTCTGTTCCTGTTTTGGACTCCTTGAACCCCTTTTGGAAACTTTAGGAATTTACAGAGGGTTAGTTTGCAACATTTAAAAAAAAAACCGGGGGTGGGGGGGTGGTGGGGGGGGTTGGGGGGTGGGGGACGGACACTTCCCCCAGTGGTCCAGTGGTTAAGACTGCCTTTCTCTGCAGGAAGGGTGGGTCCAGTCCTTGGTTGGGGAACTAAGATTCCCACATGATGCACGGGGCAGCCAAAAATTAAACAAACAAAAATCAGCTTGCAATTGTGAGATAATACAGGGAGGAACTGAAACTATAAAAAAGTGCTATATTTTGTGTGATTTTGATTAAGTATTGCACTTAAACTGAATCCATAGTAATTTTATAACATAAGCACTACGTTCTCCCATGCGGTGAATGGTGCTCACTACTCCATGTGCCCTTCACATGAAGTCCCTTCCCTTCAGTTGCACCCCAGGTCCTCCACAACCATGTCTGGGTTTTTGCCTCAGAAGCAGCATGTCTCACTCCTCCACCCATCCTGCCCCAAGCTGTAGGTGGGCTGCGGACTCCGCCTGAGTCTTTCTGGCTTCTTCTCTTTTCTGGCACGGCCCCTCCCAATCTCTTACAGCCTCCATACTGCTGTAGGTCTGATCGCTGGTCCACACGGCTGACTATTACCTACTAGGCAATGAGCTCCTTGATGGAAGGGACCCAAGTTCAGTGCCTAGAACAGTTGTTGGCACACGGTAGGTATTCATTAAATGCTTGACCAAACAAATGAACAGATAAGACTAGTAATTAAGGATGTGTACTGCATTCATTTAACACTTAACCATTCACTGTATACTGTTTCAGCCCGCAAGGACAACCTCACATTAATTTTTCTAACTGTGGGGACAAAAGCTCTGCATCAAAATAAGTTCTCTATTTTTCTGGTAGAATGAGACAGGTTCCTCTTAGCTGCCTGGAATGGGGGTGTGATCATCAATGCTTACTCTTTAAAGCCTGGGGGGATGCTCTTCTGAAGCACACCTCTTTAAGCCAGGATGGCAAACCTGGTCATGGAACTGGGCACATCGTTTTTTTTTTTTTTTTTTTACAAGGAGGGAATGGGAACTTAGAGGCTGTTTCTACTGTGTTTTAGATGACAGCTGTATCTTGGGTCTCATCTATCCCCACCACCACCATGACCACCCTGGCAGGAAGCCCTCCCTATGCTTGTTCTGCAGATCAGGATACAAGGCCCCACTCAGAGGTTAGCCCTGCTGGAAACACAGAGACCACCTACTTCTTTCTGATCGAGTTGGAGCGAGGACTTTATTAGGTCTCGGAGTGCGGTCAGCTGTTTCTTTTCTTCGTCCTGGGTCTGTTTGATCTATGAGAGAAAAACATTTCTTCTATCACTCATCTCTCATACATTTATGAGCAGAGTTTAACTCATCCAAATAGATACCACTCATCAAACAATTATACAGTTGATTTCCTTATTAAAGTCCTTCGCATGGTCTCATTTTTGACAGGCATGGTTTTCTCTTCTTCTTAAACTACCAGTGAGGTTGGAAATTAGTGAATAATGCAACATGCTTCCTTATTATGTAGTATGTCTAGGCTAGACAATTAACTCAGAAGGACTATTTTAAACAAAGGTAAGAAGTAACACTGAGTCATTTGAGTTTTTCAAAGGGTGGAAATACCATGATGTGACTGAATGGGCCAGAAGACAACCCTCAGAATGACCGGAATCCCAGAGCTAACGCATGGACGAAAGTTTACAAAGTTTACACAAGGGCAAGGGACTGGTGCTGTTTTCCTTTCTTCTTTTCTTTTTCTTTGGTGCTGCTTTTCCTAATTACTTGGAATTTTAACTGCAACCTGAGCCATGTTAGCTTATTCAAGAAAAATCAGAAAAAATTCACAGCTGTGTATTTTTGAAGTTCTATCAGAATATCATTTGTAACACTAAAACCTTATTTGAATACATGCAGTTACACTCCTAAACACATACTTTCTTTTTTAAATTTGAAAGTGAATGTTCATTTCCCTCCCCAAACTTTCTCCTTTTTATTTCGTATTGGGGTACAGCCGATTCACAATGCTGCGGTAATTTCAGGTGAACAGCAAAGGGACTCAGCCATACGTATGCCAGTATCCATTCTCCCCCAAAATCCCCTCCCATCCAGGCTGCCGCATAACACTGGGTAGAGTTCCATGTGCTGTACATTAGGTCCTCGTATATACTTTTAATATTATTCATTGCCAACTGGTTCATGAAGAACAAATTTGAGATTTCTACATAAGCATTTAGTTTTTTTCTCAAAAAAGTTTTCCTCTTGATTTTCTTCTTATAAAGGCAAAACATAGACAGTAGGGGGAAAGAAAGGGGAGGAAATATAAAACAAGCAAGCAAGAAAAAAAATCATAAATATCTGCTTATTCAGAGACAGTCACTTAGCTGCTTTCGTCCCAGGATAAAAATTTCTTTTTGTCTTTCTGCAACTGCTGACGAAAGGGCACTCGTGTGATGATAGCCACTCAGAACCAATGGCCATCCCCCTGCTCCCTGCCCTACCCTGCTCTTCCTATGTCCCAGAAACATACTCTGGAATATCTGACCAGGGATGATGTCTCTGAGTTAAACTGGAGGGGAAAAACAAGTTTATCGGCCTTAGGTTTATGCTGACACATCACTTCACCCTGTCTTCTTTTCTTTAGCACTCTTAGAATACAGATTACAAATTTACTGTTATTTACCCACAAAAGCAAAGTTAAAGTGTATGCATTTTATAAAGAACTTACATTATACAAATCAGCAGCCAGCTTTTCAATGTACTGTTTCAATTTATCAGCTGTTTTCAAACCATCTTGAAAGAAACTACAATGGAAAACAGAGATTTACCAGCGGTTTAAAAAAACAATATGAACCATAGTTACCTGAAAAATCTGAATTTCCATAGGTACACATTTACTCTACCCATATATCTATACAAAACACTTACAAAACTAATTTCAGTATTTTATAAAGATGTACTGACAAATTATAGGCAGGAAGATTCTTTACTGGCTGAGCTACGAGGGGAGCCCAAGTTACAGGCACCATTTGACCTATGCTAGCAGCTGTCACATGGATACTGCAAGCAACAGCTATAGTCCCAACACTCTCATTCATACGAAGTACATTTCTTCATGGTTGTGCCAAATTTGAATTCAAAAGAGACAGACACATAAACCAGTGGAGTAAATGAAGCTGAACTGGACATTAAGGACAGCAGTAAAGGGCAGAGGACAGTCAGCAAGGGTTCTGTTTCCCAAGATCTCTGTGTCCCAACATTTTTGAAACAAAGGCTGTCGAATCAGTGGTACCAATGAATTCGGAAAGCTTTCAGTTCATGAAGACTCACCAGCCACATTTCAAGTGCTCAGTCATCACGTGTGGCTGGTGTATACCAGGTGAGACAGGAAAGAATATCAGCACTTCCATCACTTCAGTATGGCAGAAACCAACATAATATCGTAAAGCAATTATCTTTCAATTAAAAATAAATTTAAAGAAAGTTCTACTGGACAGTGCTGCTCCAGGTGAAGAAGAAGCAAACTGAGATCTGAACAGCCTGCAAGGAATGTTATAAAACATACATTTTTTATGGAGAAAGAGGGATGGTTTCAGTTTGAGATGGTACTGATAAAAATGTGAAGTTCTTTACCAGCAGTGAAGGTGGGCTGGAAGGAGGGATAATCCCTACCAGTCAAAAGGCTGAAGACAGACCCAGGCGGTTTATGTGCCTACAGTTAAATTCTTCTGAACATGACTAGACTAAGAAAAGTCCACACAAGGAGGAATGATTTTAATCTACAGTACGATCCAATGTTTGTAAACCAAACAAATCACATACGTAAATCCAGTAAATTTCTGAGTAAGGAGATTACGAGTCCCCTTCCCCTGCCCCAATTTTTTCCCCAATAGCTCCATTTTCTAAATATTTTCTTAAGATCATACATTACTTGGGCAAAATAAAATCAAAGAATCAACACAGCCTAGGAGGACGAGGCTGAGCTGAGTCCCTCTCAGATGATTACTTTTAGGGCCAACTTCTGGTTTTTGGTGGGAAGTGGGGTGCGGGTGGGAGTAGGGGAGCTGCTGGGGGCGGGGGATGGAGGCCACAGGGGAACAACGCAAATGCAGCCCCCGACAGTCCTCGTGACACCGGGTGGCCAGCACTGCGGTCATCAGAGCCCCCTGAGCCCCCGCCCATCCACGATCCACGGGGCCGCCTGCTGGCTGGGGCTCACAGCCGCAACCTCCACCGAGGCCCCGCCTCCCGGTGCCCCTCTTCCCTCTCTCTGACCTGGTTCCCTTTCAGCAGAAACGCCTGGCCTTAGGAGTAAAAAGCGTATGGTATTTTGCTCCAAACCTCACCGCATGTATAATAACCTGGGGCGGGTTACTGCCCTTGGCTGACCACGAGCATGCTTAGCTCCACCTGTGGACGCTTTCTGAACTTCAAAGGGCATGGGATGAGCCACTACCGATGAGCGTTCTGCTGGCTGGAGGGGGAAACACGAGTGTCAGCTCTGATGACCCATCACTCACCCTGGACGTGGATGCTTTCCCTACAGAAGCGGAAATTGCCGAGTGACATCCCACTTGTCCCTTGGCCAATTTCTCTGTAAGTTACTGAAATAATTTGGAAAATAGGTGATGATGTAATAATAATAATAATGGCAGCTAATGTGTAATTGGGTACTCAGTGCCAGTCACTCACCATTATGCATAATTCATGAAATATCCCTTTTTAAAGGTCTCTTTACAATCTAACAAAATAGGTAATTATTATCATTAACCTGTAAGACAGATAAAGAAACAGGCTCAGAGAGGTCAACTGGGTTGTCTAGGGTCATCGAGTCATTAAGTGCCGAGTTTGGATTTGAGTATCCGTTTTCCCATCTCTGGAGCATAGGTAATTAAAGCACAAGGCTACTCTGGGCCCAAATCTTTGCTCTCCCACTGAATAACAGCATAATCTCCAGAGCCCTGCGCCTTGATGTCCTTATACAGGAAATGAACAGAATGGCATAGACCCTGGAGAGTCCTCATGAGCACCAAGATAAACTGCCAGGTACAGAGAAACAGCTCAATGCATGATGGCCACAGGCCAGCAAAATGGGCTTCTTCATTTTTCTGACCTTAGGGACACAGCAGGACTGGTTCATTTTTTTAAATAAGTAGCTTGAAAGCAATATGACCACATTTTAAAGATACTGGGTGTGAGAAAAAGGTAAGCTGCCAACTGATGGGTGGAATGACCCCTGCATTTACACTGAGGAGCTAAGACACACCTCCAGAGGCTGGGAGAAAGCACAGAAGTGCCCAACACCGTCACCCATCCATCAGGCAAGACACATCCTCCTTAGAACAGCTCGGAACCTTCTTGATCCTGAGAGTCGCCATGTACTTCACTTCTGTCTTAAGTCACTCTAAGCAGTGACCGGGAAGGAAAATATTTTGTTCTTCCTTTTAACTTAAAAGAAAGAGAGAGCAGAAGGTCTCCCTGATACTCCTTTATCACATGTATTGCTTGGCTTAGGAAGAGGTATTGCTTGGCCAAAAGCTGAAAGATTCACAGAGCATTATTTTCCTAAGTTAGGACTCCCTGGAATAGCAGATAGTACGGTTCTATAAAACAAACTATAAAGCAAAAATTTTCAAAAACCACCCTCTCACAATCCAACCACCAGTCCCTTAGGAAAGCCTGATTTCCAGGCTTCAGGTTTGGCTTAAGTCAGGTATTGATTCCCAGCTGTCTAGGTAATGGGGACATTTTCTCCCAGATTTATTCTGTGTGTCCTGTGGTATTTAAGAAACTTGAAGGCACAGGGGCAGTGTAAGTACTAATTAACTGCAAACACATCTTGACAGTTCAGATCAAAGCGACGGTGGAGAGTGGTAGACTGGATTTGCACACGGAGATTCTTAAAAATACAGACGTCCAATTCCAGGCTTACAAATCAGAACTTCTGCACACTGAAAGCGTGCGCTCTGAGTGAGAGGCCTAGGTTCAAGAGTTGGCTCTGCCATCTTCCAACTGTTAAGTTTCAAGAATCTTTGTTTCTGTTTTGTTGGGGTTTTTTTTCCCATTAAAAAAAAGTAAGATAAAATTCATGTAACATAAAATGATACAATCATTTTAAAGTGTATAGTTACTGTTGTGCAACTACTACCTAATTCCAGAACATTTCCATCACTCCAAAAAGAACACTGTACCCGTGAACAGTGACCCCAATTTCTATCTTCCTCTATCCCCTAACAAACAACAATCTGCCTTCTGCCTCAAAGGACTTGCCTTGTCTGGACATTTCACTTAAATGCAATCACATCATATGTAATCTTTTGCATCTGGCTTCTTTCACTTAAAGTAACAATTTTTTAAGAAAATTGAAGTACAGTTGATTTGCAATATTGCTACTTCCATGCATACAGCAAAGTAATGCAGTTATACATACAAAATCTTTTTCAGATCTACTCTGAGTTCCTTAAATGACATGATAGAAAAAAAAAAAAAAAATGACATGATAGAGTTTGCACCCTACTTCTTAAACCTGGGCTGAACTTGTGTCTAACTGCCTAACTGAACACATCACAAGGGAACAGTGCCATAGTGGAAGCTGAGAAGTCAATCTTGCATGTCTCAACTCTTCCTCTTTCAGTAATCTGAACCAACATGAAAACAAACCCAGGCCAAAAGGAGTTGGGCTAAGACAGCCTGTCCTCTCTTGCAATCAGCTAGCTGGGTGTTCCAGTAACACTGCAGCCTCTCTCGGTGTCTCAGCTAAGACTACTTGCTGCTGAAACCCCCTTGGGCACGGATGACTCCTGGTGGCTCAGTGAGGCTGCCCTTTTATGTCTGGCTTGGACGTCATCTCTGGAACGTGCTGTCCTGCAGCCCGTCTCCCTGGCTTACTCCGTTGCACTGGCGGCCACACCCCTTTGCCACTGCTGCTTTTAATTATGGTCCTGGCCACTGAGTGTGGTGAGGCATCACACTGGGGTTCTGATTTGCTCTTCTCAAATGACTAATGATAGTGAGCATTTAATCATGGGCTTTCTGGCCATTTGTGTATCTTTTTTGGAGAACTGGATATCTGAATTCTTGGTCTATTTTTAAACTGCGCTTTCTGTTTGTCATTGAGTTGTAACAGTTCTTTATACATTCTGGACACTAGACACTTATCTGATAAACAATTTGCAAATATTTTCTCCCCTTCTGTGGGTTGTCTTCTCACTTTCTTAACAGTATCCTTTCACTCACAAGTTTTTAACTTCAAAATCCATTTTTTTTCTGAGGGTCCATGTGCTTTTTTCTGTTTTGACACATATTAATTGAGCATCTATTAAATAAATGACTGTGCCTTTGGGCAAGTTACTGATCTTTTCTGAACTACAATTTCCTGATTGCTTTTTATAAATGCTAGCTGTTATTATCTGTAAGATGAAAGATGATAAAGTAATGTGCGTAAGTGCTCTTGAGTCTGCAGACCTTAATGATACTTGCCACTGCTAAGGGGTGGCTAAGCAGTAGAATAATACATTTGTCTTGGAAACAGCATGTTACTGACAATGTTCATGCTGGCAAGTGAGGAGTAATCGGTGTGGGCGAGCTGAAATGAGGGACATGAGTTCTTTTCTGCTCCCTTTATTTTTCCACGGCAGCAGCTGCATGCCTGCCAGGTACAAGCACTACGACGAGAGATTATCAGAGCAAATTCCTTTTGGAGCTCCACCTGACTTTATGTTAAAAAAATCATTTTGAGAACCGAATCAGGTTCTCAGAATATGCAATTTCTCTTTTTAGGTCTAAGTAGAATGCTTTACAGGTCCACTCTACATCTGTTAAGGGTTTGGGGAGATTGAATCAGGAAGGAGGAAGAAGAGTCCTCGAAAGAAAGCTCCACTGGTCTCTCGCTGTAATGGCATCGGTGAGGCTCCCCCTGGGGTGGCCAGGGTCAGATTACAACATAGCCCAGTTCTACTGCTGGATGGCTTTGAATTGCTCTCCCTGCAGGGAGGTGTTCAGTGTGTAGGGTTTCCTCCCGCTGATCTTTCTCCGCCCTGGGGTAGACGCTTCCACCAGGCTCCAGTGTCCAAATGCCAGCCTTCCTCCAAGTCCAAGTCCCCCCACCGCCTTCAAGGAGCCCTCAGCAGTCTCTGTAGCCAGAAGTCTGTCCTCCTCTTGATTCTCTGTGTTATCAGTCACTTTCCAGCCATGTGATGATTCTTGATGGACCTGACTTACTTCCTGCATCACACAATGAACTCCCAAGGGTGGAAGCCTTGTTACGTCGCTGCATCCTATAACCTAGCAAAGTCCCTGGCTTCTGCTAGGAGACTGATAAATATTTGTGGAAGGAAAAAAATACAAGAATCAAGGGAAGATGCTCTCCTTTTCACCTTTACCAACAAAGGCTAATATATCTGTAGTTTACAAAACATCTTATTTTTGGAAAACTCATGTTTGTTTAAGTTAAATCCTTCTACATGACTTACAGATTTTTGAGATCGAAAGAGATTTCTAAAATCAGGTGAAATCAGACTTGCTGCTCAATTGCTGTAATTGAGAGACAGCGCCAAAGCCTAACCACTGGACTACCAGGGAGCATCTCAAATATTGTGACTGAGAAGACAGAGAGATTCACTGATTTCTGCACAAGTTTCAAAGGAAGATCTGTGTTGAGGAAAACTAAAACTGATGAAAGATGAAAGACTCCCCCTAAACTAAAATCAGGGAGCACCACTACACATTTCAAAGTTTCTTAAGCACCCTGCTGTGGTAAGAAGGCAAGGGTTAGTCTGGGTCTTCAACATGAGGCTTCTGCAGGTCAAATTATCTTACAAACATGGAACTGTGTCCATTTCACTGTATTATTCTTATATCTGAAACTTTCATAGAAGGTAGAATTTACTTTGAAAGGAGGAAAAGAGTAAAATTGAATTTATGTAAATAACAAGTTGATAACAAATCTTCCTGAACAGAAACAATCCTGCATAATAAAAATGATTCTTAATTCCACTTAGAATCACCTGAGCAGCAAACAGGCACAGTGTAGCAGGCATATGTATTTTCTCACTTAATTCTCTCATCTTCCCAAGATCCGAGGTGGGTCTACTGTGAACCTTAACCCCACCTGACCTGATGAGGATACTGCGGTTTAGGGAAGTGCCTGACAAGGATCACATGGTTAACAGAGCCTGGATCTGAAGTCCCCTATCTGCCCCACTCAAGCCTGGTGCTTTTCCCATCATGTTAATGCTGCCTCCCTTGAATGTTTCCATTGAACACAAAGGTTTTCCTAGGTATGATATTATAAAAAAGAATACAAGAGATGACCAAAGGAAATTACAAAATTTAACTTCTTGGAGAGTCAGCATCTCATCTAGTATAATACTAATGACTTTTAGTCCAATTATAGACTACTGTTTATATGTAGTCTACATATAAGTAAGTATGAGAGCTGCCTGGGCCATTTTGGAATGTCCATGCACTATTTCTCTCTAAATTCCACAGATTTAGTACAGACTTGAATAGTAATCGGTACATTTTCAGACAGAAATTCTACCATAAAACCCAAGAAAGCTAACCCAGAAAGTAAAGGAGACATGATGAAGCCAACGTGGTACCACAAGCATAATACAAGGGTGGCCCCACACCACAGGCCACAGCGGGGCCCGTGTGGACAACCGTGTCTCCCCAAAACACAGCAGCAGCTACACAGGAACTCAAGTATGAACACCAAGTACCGCCAGCGTCCAGCGTATTCACTTAATTTAAAAATGAAGTCGCTCAGTCGTGTCCGACTCTTTGCGACCCCATGGACTGTAGCCCACCAGGCTCGTCCGTCCGTGGAATTTTCCAGGCAAGAATACTGGAGTGGGTTGCTATTTCCTTCTCCAGGGGATTTCCCCGACCCCGGGATCAAACCCGGGTCTCCTGCATTGCAGGCAGATGCTTTACTGTCTGAGCCACTAGGGAAGCCCTTAGATTGGATGATGTAAAAAATGAAACAAAAACAGCCCCACGTAGGAATATTGTACAAATGACCCAGTAACAGGTAAGATGCCAAGTTAAGTGGGGGAGGGAGGTTACTAGAAAGGCCTCTTTAGTGACAAAGTGACACAGCCACCGTGCATTTGTCACGACAGCTCCACGGGCTGTCAAGGCCAATGCCAGAATCTGTAAGACGGCATTTAGAGAGGCCGAACAATTGCCCTTAATTCGAGTGACTGATTTACAGAAAACACGGAAGGCGGAAGACAAAACCATTTCTCAGCATCTGGCCATAGAAGGTCACGATAACAACTATGCACAGGGAAAAAATGAAGGCCAGAAAAGAAAGAAGAAGCAAGCTGACCACGCGACGGAGCCTTATGTGGGCTGATGATTACGGCTGCAAGAGTCCACTTACTTGCACTGTGCGTGATAATACTTTATCAGGTTCTGCAGCAGATCCACACCCTTTTTGGTCTTGATTTCATTAACTTTAATGAGATACTGTGGAAATAAAACAGAATTGGACATTGGTCATTACAGAGAAGGCTCTCTGGCATGGGTTTGGTTGCCAGATCACTGATTGTGAGTCTGCAGGAGGCGAGGCTGCAGCCAGACAGTGTGAGCTGACTTAGAGAATGCTGATCCAACAGTCACAAGTGTGCAACACAAACTGATTAGCGTGTTAGCATTTTATAAATGCTTAAGATTAGTTTACTAGACAGGCGGAAACCAAACACAGCAAAACAGTCTGGAATAATGGATTATCCCACCCCTCCACCCCGGTTCAGTGGATCTCAAACTCATTGTTCACGTGGACAAAACCTGAAAGACGGACTGAAGGACAAATGGCATTCTCCTTAAGGAAACTGCTGTAAGATACTCAAACATTCAGACCAAAGAGGTAAATTGGAAAGTACTTTAGGTACTAAAAAGGGAAAGGAAAAAAAAATAATAATGCCCTTGGTTGCTGAGTCGCTTCAGTCGTGTCTGACTCTCTGCGCCCCATGGACCATGACGGCCCGCCAGACTCCTGTGTCCATGGGATTCTCCAGGCAAGAACACAGGAGTGGGTTGCCATCTATGCGCTAATCATGACTGGCTCTGATTTTCACAACTGGCCAAGATTTTCTGTTGATGTTGTTTGCTTCTTGCTCACTTGTTTATGGTGTGAAAATGCTCATGAACAGATAAGCTCCCAGAAGGAGCTGAAGGCTGATGAGGGGGGTCAGAACAGAAAAAAAAAAAAAATTAAGGAAGAAAAACTTGAAACTGAGAAAATTCTATCTACTTTAATATTTTCTGAAAACTGCCAAAAAAAAAAAAAATTCCATTACTCAGTATCAGAATGAGTTGGTCTCTAGGTCAAGGAATGCCAGTGTTCAATGGAAACCCAGTTTGAGAACCACTGCTCTACATCTACGGTAACATGCTTTTCATTGCATTTCCCCCCCACGAATTCAGACTTTCCTAAGACTACTTCATTTCAGTTTCCATTCAAACTGGACACAGGGTTAAAAACAAAACAAAACAAAAAACCATGCTGTACAACCTGTACTAGTTAAACTTAATATTCACCAGTGTTACCTCTCACCCCGTTTTTTTTTTTTTTTCCACACTCACTCACAAGCAATATTAAAGTTCTCACCAAAGAATCCCGTTTTGGCTTAAAGAGCCCCCTAGGACCCGGGCTCAAAATATGAGACAACAGTGAGACGGCGGATCCCAAAAGGCTTGGAGAAAAGTGGAGATTAGAGAGTCCTTGAGAAACAGTCCCCTCCTGTGATCATCAAACCACAGCCCGCGCTTAAGCATAAGGACGGCTGACCAGCAGGAAAGGCGAGCGGGAACCGCACCCGAGGTGCAGGGCGCGCTCGGCCGTCCTTACCTCGCACATCTGGAGCTGGAAGAGGCGCCGCTCCTTCTCCATTTCCTCCGCGATCTCGGCGCCGGTGATCTCCGTGCGGATCATCCCGTGCTGCTTGGCGTGCTCCCTCTTCTCCTTCTCAATTTTGGTACTGTAACCGAAGCAGACGCCAGCATTTAAAAACCAGAAACCCACACTCCTGTCCTTAAGGACAGCCACTGACTGTTTCTTCATTACTGGAAGAGGCAGGGACTCTTAAACGGACAACATCGATCGAAAGTTGAAAATCTTAAGTTCAAAGAAGAGTCAACACATTGTATGGATTTCCGAGGTCACTGCCTACATTTTAACTTTGATCTCACCCTTGAGAGGGTTCATGTAAGTTCTCTTCCATGCTGGCTGGCAGCAAGTCACTGTGACAGTCTACTTTTTCTGCACTAAAGCACTTTACATGATGCAAAAGAAATCAGGAGGTTGGAGGCCTCAGGCATATCTTGATTATTAATAGACTATAAGACTTGAGAGTTATTTCAAGAGTATATAATGGGTCTTTGGAGGCATGCACAAAAGTTAGCCAAAGGTAATATTCAATACTTCTCTAAACATAGGTTGTTTTTCACTCTCTAATGATGTTTTAGTTATTTAACCACCTGTCAATGGATTGTACACAGTCAAGATTTAGGAGAAATCCAAATCTCTTCTTTGGAATGCTGTGAAAATGTTCTTCAGTTGGGAGAGGGCCAGGAGGGAGCCAAGGAAATAAGCACAGAGAAAGCACATTAAACCAAGAGTACCTGAGGGGGATGCTTGGCTACAGCAGATAATATTTTGGTATCGATACCAATGGCCACAGCTCTTTTTCCAAAAATCCATTTAATCTGAAAGCCGACTTCTAATTTTTTTTTTTCTAACTCAGACTTTCTTAATGACTGCTTCATTTCAGTTTTCATTCAACTGGTGGTGGTTTAGTCGCTAAGTCATGTCTGACTCTTGTGACCCAATGGATTGTAGCCTGCCAGGCTCCTCTGTCCATGGGATTCTCCAGGCAAAAATACTGGAGTGGGTTGCCATTTCCTTCTCTAGGGAATCTTCCCGATTCAGGAATCAAACCTGGGCCTCCTGCATTGCAGGATTCATTCAACTGGACACACGGTTTAAAAAAAAAAAATGCTATATACCTCAACCAGTAAAACTTAATATTCAACAGTATTATCTCTCACCAAAATTTTTTTCCCCACATTCACTCACAAGCGACATTAAAGTTCTCACTAAAGAGAGCCTATCATTTACAGTTGTGAAAGCAAAGACTGACCTAGCCTTTGAGTTTTCTTTTAAATTGCGGTGGTGGGAAATCAAACCCCAAGAAAGCCAATATCTTTGCCAACATACAACACAGTAGAAAAACTGAGCCATCAACTCAATGAAAAACTTACAAACTGGGCTGAGATTCACTGTAATACCCCAGGGTCTGGCATACCTAAGCAACTCTTCCATCCTCTCCAGGGGATCTTCCCAACCCAGGGTTAGAACCCCAGTCTCCTGCATCGCAGGCAGATTCTTCACCAGCTGAGCCACAAGGGAAGCCCAAGAACACTGGAGTGGGTAGCCTATCCCTTCTCCAGCGGATCTTCCCGACCCAGGAATCAAACCAGGGTCTCATGCATTGCAGGCTGATTCTTTACCAATCGAGCTATCAGGAAAGCCATCAGGGAAGAGGTGGTGTGCTTTCAAAATACTGGGCCTACCATGGCAAGGAAATAGGTCTACCCACTAGGGGGAGCCCCAGGGTGAGAGCCGCTCTGCTGACATCTCTTTAGTCACTCAGTGGTGTCCGACTCTTGTGACCCCATGGACTGTAGCCCACCAGGGTCCTTTGCCCATGGGATTCCAGGCAAGAGTACTGGAGTGGGTTGCCATTTTCTTCTCCAGGGGATCTTCCCGATCCAGGAATCGAACTCATGTCTCCTGCATTGCAGGCAAATTCTTTACCAACTGAGCTATGAAGGAAGCCCCTCTGCTGACATAGGGGGCCCTGGAAGGATGTCTCCAGGAGGGCAAAGGAACTGACAGAGAATTTAATGATAATTGATATATCATCGCCATAATAATATACATCATGCATTTGCTCAGCAGCAACATTAATAGGTATTGGACATCTGCTGGGACAATAAGAATTCACAATAGATTCATGTACAACTAAGTACATGAATAAATGAGGCAATTGCTTCATTAAGAAAAAGCAAAAAAAAGAGAGTGGGAATTCAATCATAGCATACCTTCAGACTGACAATACATATTTATTTAATACCTGAGCCCTCTGTAAGACATATCAATAAATGGCCAGTCAGCAAACAAAGAGGTGATTCACTGGTGATCACAGAGATGAAAAATAAAAACACAATTAAGATGGACAATCTCAAATACTACTGAAGATGCGGAACAATGAGAACTTCCATACAACGATGGTGTAGTAAAAATGGGGCGACCACTTTGGAAACCTATTTGGGAGTTTTAAAAATGAAATTAAACATTCATTTACCCAGTAACTCAACAATTCCCTCACTAGATATTTATCTAAGACAAATGAATCCACATTTGGACAAACGTATCCACAAAAAGACCAATGCATGAATGTTCAGGGCTTTCCAGGTGGCGCTAGAGGTAAAGAACTGGGCTGTTGATGCAGGAGACGCAGGAGATGTGGGTTCCATCCCTGGGTCAGGAAGATCCACTGGAGAAGGAAATGACAACTCACTCCAGTATTCTTGCCTGGAGAATCCCATGGACAGCCTGAGCACATATACATGTTCAACAATGCATATTTATACTCATGAAAATGTAATCACTGACAACTGGCTTAAAACACAAATCACTGTATTTATCTTATTGTACGAATGAGGAGGGGGTGGGGTGGAAGAGTGATGGGGATGGTTGTACAAGGGCGAGAAATCCTCACCTATCACGGCAACACAATACAGATGACCCAAGAACGAACAGCAAGAGAAGCCTGAGGGGTGTGGGGAGAACTCAGGAGGCCTGCCCTCCTTGTAAGGACTCAGTTCTAATTCCTTTCTGCTGTGTGCAGACGCCCTTGGGCCTGGCAGTCCTGTGAGCACTCAAGACCCACCTGCACAGGGCAAGACACGCGGGCCCGATGCCATGGCCCACGGCCTTCACTTACCCCGGCTGGCCATTTCAGGAACCCTTCAGTTCTCAGCACCATTTGTCACTGTCACAGCACATCAGAAGCATTCCTTAGGCAGCAAATCCTCAATGATGTGCGTATTATATAAGCAGTTACAGAAGTGGTTTCGGGGAAAACATTTTAATCCTGAATTTGTTTTTCTTTGGCTTGTGTTTTCACTTTACTGTTATTGCTGCCTACAGAAATGCTTTTATTCTCTCATGTTTATAGTTATCTAAGTTTATAGCCAAGACGTTTATTAAATGCTTTTAAATACATTTCTCCTCCCACCCCACCCCACCCCACGGCCTGGTGTTATAAATATCTCAGAGTACTAATAAGAATCACTACGGATGGTGACTGCAGCCTTGAAATTAAAAGACAATTGCTCCTTGGAAGAAAAGCTATGACCAACTTAGACAGTGTATTAAAGACAGAGACATCATTGCCAAGAAAGGTCCATCAAGTCAAAGCTATAGTGTCTCCAGTAGTCATGTCCAGATGTGAGAGTTGGACCATAAAGAAAGCTGAGCACTGAAGAACTGATGCTTTCGAAATGTGGTACTGAAGAAGACTCTTGAGAGTCCCTTGGACAGCAAGGAGATCAAACCAGTCAATCCTAAAGGAAATCAACCCTGAATATTCATTGGAAAGACTGATGCTGAAGCTTAATACTTTGGCCACCTGATGCGAAGAACTGACTCACTGGAAAAGACCCTGATGCTGGGAAAGACTGAGGGCAGAAGGAGAAGGGGCAACAGAGGAGGAGAGGGCTGGATGGCATCACCAACTTGATGGACATGAATTTGAGCAAACTCAGGGACACAGTGAAGGACAAGGAAGCCTGGCGTGTTGCTGTCCATGGGGTCACAAAGAGTTGGACACGACTGAGCGACTGAACAACAAATAATAAGAAAGGGATGTGGAAGAACGACCCATATAGTATGAGGATGAGCCAGGTCCACACTGAGGTCTGACAGGCAGCGTCTCCCTGGTCCCATGTGATCACCCCAGCATGCAGGCCTCTGGCTGCAGCCATGCTATGCTATTCAGGGGTCACAGAGACTAGAGAGGAAGCCACACTTACTGGTCTTAGGACCTTCCGAAACCCCTTAGCCTTTCTAAGCTTCAGTTTCCTGATCCACAAACAGGCAGTCCAATGCACACTGAGAGGGGTGCTGTGAGGAGGTCATGCATGCAAAGCATTTTGCTCAGGCCCTGGTGAACAGACGGACGTTACAGTTGTTTTGTTGCCAAGTCGTGTCTGACTCTTTGCAACCCTGTGGACCGTAGCCCACCAGGCTCCTCTGTCCATGGGATTCTCCAGGCAAGAATACTGGAGTGGGTTGCCATTTCCTTCTCCAGGAGATCTTCTTGACCCAGGGAAAGAACCCATGTCCCCTACATTGGCAGGCAGGATTCTTCACCATGGAGCCACAACACAAACAGTAGCTGTCTTTTTATTTCTGAGTTGCCATGTTATCCAGAAATGGGTAAATGGTCTCTGCTGCTGCTGCTGCTAAGTCGCTTCAGTCGTGTCCGACTCTGTGCGACCCCACAGACGGCAGCCCACCAGGCTCCCCCGTCCCTGGGATTCTCCAGGCAAGAACACTGGAGTGGGCTACAGTTATGCACTAACTATAATGAAAAAAAAACTACCAGCCACGGACGCCAAAATAATCAAGAATGAAAGTACATCTCACTCTAGACGACCAGCATGGGAGGTGAAACCACTTCTAATCAGGTCAGCATACTCAGCCTCACGGCCCTTACAAGGATTGACCTGGCAGGGTTTTTCTCCTGAAGGAATTAGTTCAAGACTCTGTCCTTATTTTAGTTATTCTTTTTCTTAGAACACTTAAAACAGTAACAACAACAAAAAAAGAAACAGTTAAAAAAAACACACTTACAACTTCGTCTCATAATCTTTCCAAGCTTTGTCAAATGGTTTCTTGAGATCCTTAGAAAAGAGAAAATAAAATTGAGATTAAACGTGCTTTTGCTTCGAGGTGAATAATTTTCGAATCACATCTTAGCAGAAACAATTTCCGTTACAGGACACTGGAAACTTTACACAGGATGCTTTCAGGCACACCACGTGACTTATTACAGCCAAGAAAGCTAAGAAAGTTGTAGCGCGAGTGTTCCCAGTCAAAACCACGAGGCAGTACCTGGTGGTTCTGAGAGGTGGGTCCACTGGGGTGGAGCCCAGACTCAGCACAGACCACCCCCCGCCCGCCAATCTTCCCGACAGCATCTCATCTTGTTTCTCGGTTGATAAACTCTGTGAGTCGGTGTGTTTCTTCTAATGACCGCCTTCCAACAACACTTTTCATGCTGAAAAGTTCAGAGTGCCTTTCAGACACCAGTGCCACTAGGATCTTCAAAGACAAACCAGATTGATCCTTTGAAGCTGAAGTGAAAATCGAATTTCGGAACACTCACGCCTTTGACTCCCTTCAGGTCTCCTTTCAACAAGGAATCCAAGGTGAAGATCACATTGTGGCTCAGGCCCTGGAGCTGAAAAGCAAAGACGGGAGATGGTTAAAGACGGGAGCGCACAGGGAACCGCAAAGCCAGCTGACGCTCGGTGAGCGCCGTCGCCCCACTCAGGTACAGACGCGATGAAATGAGGGCAGAGACCTTGATCGCCCTGCTCGCAACTGCATCCTCAGTGTCAGCGCCCAGGTTCTGTAGAAAAAGAAAGCTGTTCAGGGGTTCCTTGGTGGCGCAGTGGGAAGAATCTGTCTTGGAATACAGGACACCGGTTTGATGCCTGGTCTGGGAAGATTCCCACACTTGCAGAGCAGCTAAGCCTGCTCGCTGCAACTACCGAGCCCGTGCTCTAGAGTGCACGAGCCACACTACTGAGCCCACGGGCTGCAACAGCTTAAGCCTCTGCGCCAGAAAAGAGAAGTCACTGCAACGAGAGGCCCGCACAGCACGATGAAGAGTAGCTCCTGCTCAGTGCAACTAGAGAAAGCCCACGTGCAGCAGCAAAGACCCACCACAGCCAAAAAATAAACAGATCTGTGCGTTTAACGGTAGGTAAATTTAATCCCAATTTTAAAGAAATAATGTAGTCTCCTAGCCATCTAATTTACTGAAGTGATGTAAAAGTTGCTCAGTTGTGTCCGACTCTTTGCGACCCCATGTATAGTCCATGGAATTCTCCAGGCCAGAATACTGGAGTGGGGAGCCTCTCCCTTCTCTGGGGATCTTCCCAACCCAAGGATTGAACACAGGTCCCCCGCATTGCAGGCGAATTCTTTACTGGCTGAGTCACAAGGGAAGCCCTAATTTACTACTTTTTAATAATCCACCTGCTGATGCAGGGGACACAGGTTGGATCCTTGGCCCAGAAAGATTCCCACATATGCCACAGAGCCACTAAGCCCAGGCAACACAGCTATTGAGCCTGTGCTCGAGAGCCCACCAGCCCCACTACTGAGCCCACGGGCTGCAACAACTTAATTAAACCCCTGCACCTGGAGCCTAGGCTCCACAGCAAGAGAAGCCACCGCAATAAGCCCGCACACCTCAACTGCAGAGTAGCCCCTCCTCGCCGCAACTGGAGAAAGCCCGTGTGCTGCCATGAAGACCCAGCATAACCAAAAATAAATAAATAAAAAAAAAAAGCAAACAAAAAAGAAAACTACTTAGCGAGTGCAACCTACAGCTGGAGGAGGGGTTTTCAGTGTTCTGGGGCAGTGGCCTGGGTCTCCTTGATTTTAGGGTGGAGCAGAGAGAAGTCCAGAGAGGAGAGAGGGGAGGACTGTAACCAGCTGGGGAGCAGGGGGTGGGAAACCAAGGGGAGGACGGTCTAGTGTGCACCCAGTCAGGAGAGCCAGGGCTGACGAGAGTTTATGATACAGTCTGTCTTCAAGGAGACCCAGGCATCTTGGGAAGCCAGTTTCAGCAGCGTGCAACCAAGACGCCAGGGACCCACAGCCCTGGTTTCACGTGTGGAGGCCATGGCTTCCCTCATTTGAGAGGTCATTTGGTTCACGTTCAAGTGTACTCACTTGTCAGGTCGCCCACCCACCCTTCCATAAATCATTGACCAAGTACCTATTCCATGACACCTGCGATGCCGGGCTGAGACAGGGGTGCCGTGATGTCTAAAATGCCGCCTGCCTCTAGAGAGCTCGCACCTGGGGGGCAGGCACAGTCAGCAGCAGCCAGCCTTACCAGAGGATGATGCCACGTGTTCACCAGCAGCGGAGGGAGAAACCGGTGTGTGAAGGAGCAAGGCTGACGATTACAGGCTCTGTGTGGGACCCTCTTAACCACATCTCTAAAGCGAGGATGTTACAAGCTGTTGCGGGTGGCTGCTGTGACGATGCAGTGAGTTCACCCACGGGGAAAGTGCTAGTGTGTTCCCTGATACTTGGGAAAAGCTGAAGATGTGTTTACTTTGGAAATCCTATAGGATGTTAAATACAAATGAGGGTAATGTGGTGCTGAAGCTGAAACTTCAATCCTTTGGCCACCTGTGCGAAGAACTGACTTGTTGGAAAAGACCCTGATGCTGGGAAAGACTAAAGGCAGGAGGAGAAGGGGACGACAGAGGATGAGATGGTTGGATGGCATCACCGACTTGACGGACATGAGTTTGAGCAAGCTCCGGGAGTTGGTGATGGACAGGGAGGCCTGGTGTGCTGCAGTACATGGGGTTGCAAAGAAATGACTGAGCCACTGAACTGAACTGAACTGAAGGCAATGTGGGAGCAGAGGCGGAAGGGCAGGGCGGAGAGGTCTTCTCTCCTGCCTGAACACCTCCCTAGCTTTGGCCTGAAGTTCTCATCCAAGGTTTCCTGCAGCAATAAGTCACTCCGCGTCCTGCCCTCTCTGACCACCAGTGTGACACACGAGGAGTTTCCCACCACTAGAGGGCTTGGACCAGAAACAACCAACTCTCTTTTTTATTTCAAAGACAAAGAGATTCCTACCAAGACCATCTCACCATCAACCATGCAGAGGAACAGCTGGGCTGGCAGGCCAGATGCACAGTCCGGGGGGGATCTGGGGTGCTGGATCTCAGGGCGTGGGGTGAAAACGACCTCAGATATTATAACGGTTTATGGCTTTCCAAAGGGTCACAGTATGTAAACTGAAACAGAATGACAGTATTCGAATTTCATGGGGGAAGCTATTAGGAAAGAAGCAAGCTTCCCTGGTGGTACAGTCTATAAGAACCCGCTGCCAATGCAGGATACACGGTTTGATCCCTGGTCCAGGAGGATTCCACATACTGCAGAGAACCAACCCCTTGTGCTATTAACTACTGAGCCCAACACGCTGCAACTACTGAAGGCCACAACCCCTAGAGCCTGGGCTCGACGCTGCGGTGAGAAGCTGGCACACCGCAACTAGAGAGCAGCCCGCCCCGGGCACTCTTCACAACTAGAGAAAAGCCCATACAGCAACAAAGACCCAGCACAGACAAGAATAAGTAAGTAACATTATTAAAAAAAAATAATAATAAAATGCTCCCTGGGATGGAGGCTTGCAGGTAATAATGAAAAAAAAAAAAAGAAAGGTGACAAACACTGGCCTTGGATCTGAGACGGGGAAAAATAAAGATTAAGAGGATTCACTCTCTGTCCTGGACAGAAAGCTAGAATAATATTTTGTCCTGAGTCCTCAACAATCTCATTCCTGGGCCACAAGCGCCCTGCATCCCGCTACCCTGTGGTCTTGGCACTTGGGGTCACGTCCACCTTGTGTGGACGGTGCTAAGTGAGGTAGGGACCTCCATTGATCAAGGCAGAACCTACCTATCCCGTTTGTGAAGGTCCTTGCATTACTTTCTTCTCAGCCTTTACCACCCTAACCATTTATACGCGTATCTGTTTCCTTATGTGTTTTGCTGTGTTCCCAACTTGAATGTGGGCTTCCCTGGTTGCTCAGACGGTAAAGAATCCGCCTGCAATGTGGAAGACCTGGGTTTGATCCCTAGGTTGGGAAGCTCCCCTGCAGGAGGGCATGGCAACCCGCTCCAGTATCCTTACCTGGAGAATTCCCATGAACAGAGGAGCCTGGCGGGGTATAGTCCATGGGGTCACAAAGAGTCAGACATGACTGAGCAACTAAGCACCATTTGAATGCAAACTCTGAGAGTGTGGTCTGCGTGTTCACTGCTATGTTTCCAGAATTTAGAACACTGCCTGGTACCCAGCAGCTACTCACCAAATATTTTCAGAATGAAGGAATCACAAAGTCACTTGTGTACAAGGTTCTTCTCTACAGGAATGTTCAGACTGATGGCAAGTTTAGTATTTATTGGAATTCCCTGGTGGCTCAGACGGTGAAGCATCTACCTACAATGCGGGAGACCCGGGTTCAATCCCTGGGTTGGGAGGATCTCCTGGAGAAGGCAATGGCACCCCACTCCAGTATTCTTGCCTGGGAAATCCCATGGATGGAGGAACCTGGTAGGCCTCAGTCCATGGGGTTGCAAAGAGTCAGACGTGAATGAGCGACTTCACTCACTTCACTTAGTATTTATCAGTAGAGGACCAGTTAATAAATTATGGGAAGTTCTATACAATAGCCATAAAGATGAGAAAGTTTTTTTATGTCTGACTTTGGAAATGCCTCCAAGATAAACTGTTTTGTGATAAAAGCAAAGTTAAAAACAGTATTCGTGGTGTATGAGGATTTGTACAAAAAGAGGGAAGAAAATACAGCTACGCTCAAATCATGTCAGAGAGGGCACAGACTACACTGCTGACGGCCCCTCCCAGGGGCGGGCACGGGTTGGAAGAGAAGCCTTTACTGTGCACCTTCTGCGTCTGGGGGAGGTGAGGAGAGGGATACCCTGGATGGTGCTATTGATCCAAAAAAGGCAAAAATTCTAAAACAGAACATGGAGAGACAGTGATTATCAACCATTTTGAACCATGAGTCCCACATCAAGGCTTTCACCAAGGCCTCTTGTCCTTCGGGAAATAAAAGCAGGAAAAAACAAAAAATACGCAAATGTCCTTGCCGCTTTGGCCTGAAGGCTGTGTTACAAAATAACAATGAGAGTCATGAAACTCCGTGGTTTGTACTGAATTTGAGGGCTGTTTGGAAGGAAAAGTCCCTCAGAAGCCAGGTACTGACCACACAATGAACGCCAGCCCCACGCTTCGGCCCGTCATCGTGCTGAGGCACGGGCAAGTGCGGTGGACTGTAGTTTGCAGTGATGGAAACCCCAAGGCTGAAGAATTTCTCTGTGGTTATCTGCACACGTACTCTTGGGGGCTGATAAGAAACCAAGAAGGCAAAAATACCACATATTGTGAATTCAGAATCTTTCCAGTGATGAGCCTACGAAAAGGCCATAGGAAAAAAAAAATTTAAACGTACACAAACTCTTCTTATTTCCTGGGAAAAAGTTGGTTCATTTACAGAAACTGGCAAAGGAGATTGTGTGAATAGTAACTATTTATTTTTATAAAGATAGGGAGAGAAGTCAAAGAGAGAGCAGAGCAATCTCAAGAGAAGGAAACTTTTAGGACATATTTGGGCAAAACTAAACTTCCTTCCTGGGATTTCCCTGGTGGTCCAATGGTTAAGACTCTGAATTTCCACTGCAAGTGGGCGTGGGTTCGATCCCTGGAAGGGAAACTAAGATCCCACCTGCCACCTGCTGCAGCAAAAAAAAAAAAAAAAAAAATTTAAAATAAATAAATACGTTCATGACAGAAATTTAAAAAGAACAATTTCCTTCCTTGGCCATCTCAAACAAGAACACCTACTCTCAGATATTTTAAGGCGTTGCTTCTGTGACAGAGATGGATCAGGTCGCTTCACAGTTGTAGGATTCTGTCATTTTTTTTTTTTTTTTTGCTAATTTCCCAGCTCTTTCAGGAATCCTTTTCACGGCCTTGGCAAACTTTTCATTGCAAACGGATATATAACAAAAGCACCCCATGGGCAACGCAGTCAACGTGACACAGTAATAATATGGTGGACAGACTTCTGGTATCACCTTCATAAGCCTCAGGGTTTTAAAAGAAGCCTTTCAAATCCATCATATAATCACTTCCTATTTATTTTACTGAGGTCCTATTGATTACTCCACTCCCATTTACTCCCAACCCATTTCCTTTATCAATAAAGTTGAACTAACATAAGCTCTTTGTGATTCAAGATTACACAAGGTAGAAGGGCATGTTTTTAAAAGTACATCTTTTCCATTTTATTAAGCGCATAACACACTAAAGCCCCTTTCAGGAGTGATGTTCAGTTGTGGTAAATACTTGTGCTTTCCAAACAAACTGTTGTTTGTTTCCTTCCTTACAAAAGGGCAATTTCCCCTGTGAGCACACAGATCGAGCCCACCAAGGAATCCGGGGTAAATCAGACAGGGAGTGGCTGAGGGCTACCATTCTGCACAATGATGCAAAAGTAATTTGTTTAAGCACATAAACTCTGATTAATATTGGCTTTGAGAAAAACATTTTGCCTGCAACTGCTTTAAATGCTACCAGACGTTATACAAACTGCCCTTGTAATTCCAGCCACTAGAAAAGGCTTCATGAACGGTTTTCCTGGATATAAAAACACACACCCCTCCATGCCCTTAGTTTTTCTTTATCCCTGTAGAGCTTTGCTAGGAAATGATCTTGTTATCTGTTTGCTGATTACTGCCTATCTTTTCTAGAAGGTATGCTTCCTAAGGGGAGGCGGCTCCTCTGTTTTGTTCACTAACTGATCAGATCCCAACACAGGAGCCGAGCGGCAGCTGTAGGTCTTCAGGCTCCAAGGCAGCTGCTGGCTGGCCGGTGTGGGCCTGGCGATGGGGTGGGGCAGTGACTCAGCAGCACAGCTCTGCAGACGGTACCCCAGGACACCTACAGCACCAACCTGCACATGCGACTCTGTCAACTAACGAGGACGTAATCCACTTGCTTTGTCATCCTGCATTACTTCTGACAACCCCTTCACTGCCCACTGGTTTCTCTTTCTCTTTCCCCTCTGCAGATAGAAACAGTTCCTCTGAAAGTAAGGCTAATGCGAATCTGCTGACTTGCTCAGCACATTGGAAAATCCAATTAAAGTAATGAGCCAGCTCCCAGCCGGTCTGCCGAGGTTCCCTGGTATAAATTAGGTCTTCTGGCTCGTGTGTTAACTCCTTCCTGCCCCGCAGAGTGACTCACCACCGTGAAGCTGTTTTACCCTGGTGCTTGGGCATCAGGCCGTCTTCCAGGGCATTTAAGATCCGGAGGAAAGAATTCTTGGCAGGAGCCGCAAGGCATGAAGCCATGCATCACTCCTGGCCTGTGGCTTTGGGAGACCGCCTGACTTGCTGACTTGGCTCCCTGATTTGAAAATGGGATTCCTGGCGCCTTCCTCTACGAGCCCGAGCCAGTGTGCGGGGACCAGGGCCTGACGCCAACGAAATTCTTGCTTCACTGCAGACACACAGGGTTGCCTGCTTCATTGGCGGCTCCTGAGAACCATGCAAGGTGTGTTCAAACACTCTATTAAGTGGAGGCATCAAACCACAAACCAGGTCTGGCACTAAAGGTAATGAACTGCTTACCTCACTGTCTTCTTAGAGGTATCAGAATGCTTTGAAAACTACGATATACTATATATGTGAATAAACGGTTGTTATCAGCTATTACTAACCTATTAAGCTAAGGGAACGATTGAGGGCAGAAGGAGAGGAGGATGAAAGAAGAGGACAGGGCTGGATGGCATTACCGATGCCATGAACTTGGGCAAACTCTGGGAGATGGTGAGGAACAGGGAAGCCTGGCATGCTGCTGTCCATGGGGTGGTGAAGAGTTGGACACAACGTGGCGACTGAACAACAACAAAAGCATATTGAAAAGCAGAGACATTACTTTGCCAACAAAGGTCTGTCTAGTCAAGGCTATGGTTTTTCCTGTGGTCATGTATGGATGTGAGAGTTGGACTGTGAAGAAGGCTGAGCGCCGAAGAATTGATGCTTTTGAACTGTGGTGTTGGAGAAGACTCTTGAGAGTCCCTTGGACTGCAAGGAGACCCACCCAGTCCATTCTGAGGGAATCAGCCCTGGGATTTCTTTGGAGGGAATGATGCTAAAGCTGAAACTCCAGTACTTTGGCCACCTCATGCGAAGAGTTGACTCATTGGAAAAGACTGATGCTGGGAGGGATTGGGGGCAGGAGGAGAAGGGGACGACAGAGGATGAGATGGCTGGATGGCATCACTGACTCGATTGACATGAGTCTTAATGAACTCCGGGAATTGGTGATGGACAGGGAGGCCTGGAGTGCTGCGATTCATGGGGTTGCAAAGAGTCGAACATGACTGAGTGACTGAACTGAACTGAAGCTTTATTTTATTTGGTTACATATGCATTAAGGGGAAACAGATTCTGCTCAGAGGTCAAGGGGTGAGAGGTAATGATGCTTCTTCATCCACTGCTCAGGGCTTTGCAAGTGCAACCCTCACAGCCACCAGAGTGCCCTGTGCGCACACAGTCAACCGGGGGACGTGCACTTGGCCAGGCTGCACTCGGGCAAGGCATTCAAGGCCACTCCACATGCTGCCAAGGGGGCGTGACATGCAGACACTGCCTGCAATGCATGCAAAATGCCTGGCACAACACAGACTCTTAATATTAAAATGTAACCCCGTTTATTTTCTTAGAATTCTTTACACATGAAAAGCTCAGCAGTAATGGTGGAAAAAAATCTAATGATAGCATTTCAGATCCTGAAATAGGTCTTCTGAGGCTCGAGGAGTGGAGGGGAGACTCCCAAGTGTCCTTCAGATTATACCACTCTTTCCTTTGGTAAGTTTCAGAGTGGTTCCCCTGCTTCATCCTCCTATAAAACTGCAGGATAATGTACCCCGTTATACCCTGCTCTAACCTAGGCAGCCTGAAATAGTTATTAAAATGACAGATGGCATTGTGTTTAACAGATGTTATCTAAAATTACTGGGGCTTGCCCAGGTGGTGCAGTGGTAAAGAACCTGCCTGCCAATGCAGGTGACACAAGAGACCCAGGTTCAATCCCTGGGTCGGAAGATCCCCTGGAGGAGGAAATGGCAACCCACTCCAGTATTCTTGCCTGGAGAATTCCATGGACAGAGGAGCCTGGAGTTATTGCTTTAGAGGAGTCTAAAGTTATTGCTTGAGATAACTCTCTTAAGATGAGTCTTGGTCTCACCCAATTAATGAGGAAACAGGCTGAGAGAGGTTAAGCCACCTGCCCAAGGTCAAATGGTAAGTAAAGGGGTCGGTCAGCATATTAATGAAGGTTCTCACTGACTCCAAAGGCTGTTCCCTAGTGCTCTGCCACGCTGTCAGACTGAGATTTTAAAGTGTTTATCAGACCACATCAACCTCTTCCCAGTAGCTGGCTTCACGTGCCCCCTCCCAGTGCAGGTCTGGCCCCCACACATGTCCTAGGCTCCCCCACCAGGTCCCACAAGCCTTGACCACTCCAGGCCTCCTCCGTTTCTTGACCCATCACGTTCTCTCCTCCGGGCACCTGCTGGGCCTTCTGTCGGGACCACTCTTCCCTCTGGCTGCTGGCGAAGCGGGCTTCCAATGTCCAGGCCACTTCCTCAGGGAGGTCCTGACCGGTCTAGTTCTAGACTGATCGCTTCTCCCTAATCTCCCATTACTCTCAACCAGCAGAACAGGTTCTCTTTCAGGAGAGTCTGCATTTTAGAGTCGGTTGTTTGTGTTTTTTCACTTTCTGGAGCAAAGCTTCTTGAGGACAAGGGGCTCTGACTGTTTTGTCGACCACTGTGTTACATCAAGTCCTCAGCACAGACACAATATATATACGCCGAGTAAAATGCTTGTTGACTGAGTAAACGGATGAAAAAATGAGTTTGAACCCAGGCTCCCTGCATTGGGAGCATGGAGTCTTAGCCACTGGGCCACCAGGGAAGTCCCTGGGCAGCTCTGCTTTAGGGAGCTGTAGGCTTCTTATGAAACAAAGGTTCTTAGGCTACCATATTTTACAAAACAGGAAAACATTTTCAAAGTATATAAATAAATGAAGAATGGAGTTATAAAACAGCACTACAGTATGACAGAAATGGTATGGACCTAACAGAAGCAGAAGATATTAAGAAGAGGTGGCAAGAATACACAGAAGAACTGTACAAAAAAGATCTTCACGACCCAGATAATCACAATGATGTGATCACTGACCTAGAGCCAGACATCCTGGAATATGAAGTCAAGTGGGCCTTAGAAAGCATCACTATGAACAAAGCTAGTGGAGGTGATGGAATTCCAGTTGAGCTATTTCAAATCCTGAAAGATGATGCTGTGAAAGTGCTGCACTCAATATGCCAGCAAATTTGGAAAACTCAGCAGTGGCCACAGGACTGGAAAAGGTCAGTTTTCATTCCAATCCCAAAGAAAGGCAATGCCAAAGAATGCTCAAACTACTGCACAATTGCACTCATCTCACACGCTAGTCAAGTAATGCTCAAAATTCTCCAAGCCAGGCTTCAGCAATATGTGAACCGTTAACTTCCTGATGTTCAAGCTGGTTTTAGAAAAGGCAGAGGAGCCACAGATCAAATTGGCAACATCTGCTGGATCATGGAAAAAGCAAGAGAGTTCCAGGAAAACATCTATTTTTGCTTTATTGACTATGCCAAAGCCTTTGACTGTGTGGATCACAACAAACTGTGGAAAATTCTGAAAGAGATGGGAATACCAGACCACCTGATCTGCCTCTTGAGAAATTTGTATGCAGGTCAGGAAGCGACAGTTAGAACTGGACATGGAACAACAGACTGGTTCCAAATAGGAAAAGGAGTACGTCAAGGCTATATATTGTCACCCTGTTTATTTTACTTATACACAGAGCACATCATGAGAAACGCTGGACTGGAAGAAACTCAAGCTGGAATCAAGATTGCTGGGAGAAATCTCAATAACCTCAGATATGCAGATGACACCACCCTTACGGCAGAAAGTGAAGAGGAACTCAAAAGCCTCTTGATGAAAGTGAAAGAGGAGAGTGAAAAAGTTGGCTTAAAGCTCAACATTCAGAAAACGAAGATCATGGCATCCAGTCCCATCACTTCATGGGAAATAGATGGGGAAACAGTGGAAACAGTGTCAGACTTTATTTTTCTGGGCTCCAAAATCACTGCAGATGGTGACTGTAGCCATGAAATTAAAAGATGCTTACTTCTTGGAAGGAAAGTTATGACCAACCTAGATAGCATATTGAAAAGCAGAGACATTACTTTGCCAACAAAGGTTCGTCTAGTCAAGGCTATGGTTTTTCCTGTGGTCATGTATGGATGTGAGAGTTGGACTGTGAGGAAGGCTGAGCGCCAAAGAATTGATGCTTTTGAACTGTGGTGTTGGAGAAGACTCTTGAGAGTCCCTTGGATTGCAAGGAGATCCAACCAGTCCATTCTGAAGGAGATCAGCCCTGGGATTTCTTTGGAAGGAATGATGCTAAAGCTGAAATTCCAGTACTTTGGCCACCTCATGCGAAGAGTTGACTCATTGGAAAAGACTCTGATGCTGGGAGGGATTGGGGGCAGGAGGAGAAGGGGACGATAGAGGATGAGATGGCTGGATGGCATCACTGATTTGATGGACGTGAGTCTCAGTGAACTCCAGGAGATGGTGATGGACAGGGAGGCCTGGCGTCCTGCGATTCATGGGGTCTCAAAGAGTCAGACACGACTGAGGACTGATCTGATCTGATCTGACAGTATGAGCCCAGTATTGTTTAAGTATTGTATGATATGTAAAAGGCAAAAGAAGAAGGGGACGGCAGAGGATGAGATGATTAGATAGCCGCTGACTCAACCGACATGAATCTGAGCAAATTCCAGTAGCGAAGGACAGGGGAGCCTGGAATGCTGCAATTCATGAGGTTGCAAAGAGGTGGACACGACTCTAGCAAATGAACAACAACAATTGTATGATAAGAACTAGTCACAGGAAAACAAGACGTATGTACAGACAGAAAAAAATGTCAGAAGCTAGCTTGCTAGCTAGTTCCCAACCCCTTAACGGTAGACTGTAAAGTAATTGGTCATTTTTATTTTACTCTTTTTCCCCCTGCATTTTCCAGGTTATCAGCAATGAACTGGCTATTACTTTTACATAGGCTGTTATTAAAAAGAAATTTGACACAGAACCACAAGAGGGTGATATAATCACCCAGAAGCGTATTTCTCATTTACCTTACTTATTATTATAAGATAGAAAGCAGGTGGTGTGTATAAAAGTAAAAATAATTAATAAGACAGTGGATTTGGATGAAAAATGTTGCATCTTCTCTATAACACTAGGGAGGGCTTCCCTGATGGGTCACTGGTAAAGAATCTGCCTACAGTGGGTCGCAAAGATCCCCTGGAGAAGGAAATGGCAACCCACTCCAGTATTCTTGCCTGGGAAATCCCACAGGTTACAGTCCACGGGGTTGCAAAGAGCTGAACACGACTTAGCGACTAAACAGTGACAACAACATAACACTAGGGAACCCGGGCTCTCTGCCCAGGACAGCAATTCTTCCTAGTGGTTCCCAACGTGCAGTCCTCGGACCAACAGTGTCAGACCAAGTGGGAACCTGTTAGAAACAAAATCTCCAATCTTATTAATCAGACTCGGGGGCAAGAGGGGACCAACGACCCGCTTTTAAGCAAGCTTTCTTGGGAAGATCAACGCAAGGGCAAGTTTGGGCCCCGCGGCCTTAGCTGTTCAGAGTAGAAGGAAAACCAAAGTTCTGTTAGAGAAGAAAGCCCTACAGCCAGAGAGTGGGAAGCACTCTCCTAAGGCCTGAGGCATAATTCCTATGAAGAAAGAACAGAGGTGAGTGAGAGGTGAGGAGAACCAAATTCCCACTTTAAGCTAAAGGGACTGGGAACGAGCAAGTCTGAATTTAAGCGGAAAGTACAGTTTTACTGAAATTTTTGCAGAGAAAACTGGGTATGTGTAGGAGTGTCAGGGAATAAGAGAACACCTTAACGTAAAATAATGCAATTATATTTTGTCTAATTCAATTTAAGTATATGACGGGTTAGATTTAACACCATTTCCTACATCAACAGTGAAACTGAAAGCACGATTTTCCTTTGTACGTGTGGCCCCTTTCCTTTGCATTATGTGATTTCATCTGAGGATAATAACAAGAAAAGGGAGGGGAGGGCAGCTAAGATTTGTAAGATCGAGATACATGAGAAAGCAAAAGAAAAAAGCCTGTATAGGTACGCCTTGGTTTCAAAGAGTCAGGCCGACCCTAAGGGCTTCTTTATTGTGCTTGAGATGATTAATCAGTTAGTTTGTGGTCACCCTTCAGACCTTTAATTTCATTTCCATGCATGCCACCTATAACCTGCTACGTTTAAACTAGAACAAAACCATAATGAAACTGACATCGAATCACATTTTCCTTGCCTTCCTTGAACATCTTTATCACACATTACGGGACATGTTTTACAACAAACTTTTACTTAGGAAGAACCTTGTCAAGGCAATTTAAGACAGGGCTCACCACGTACTGGGAGGACAAGGCGATGCCACTCAGCAGACAGGTTCTGTCTTCATTTACCTGGTCAGAAAACAGGCATCTGCTGCTCTCTTTGCCTAGACCACCATGCTCTCTCGGCTTGGTCCACATCTCATACGTTTTAAGACTCACTTCATTTGATCTTCAAAGAGTATTTTAGAATTCAAAGAATTTCTCTAACTCAAGGGTCCCCCAAACCCTGGGCCATGGACTGGCACCAGGCCGCACAGCAAGAGGAGAGCCACAGGCTAGCAGGTGAAGCTTCATCTGTGTTTACAGCTGCTCCCCCTGCTCATATTACCACCTGAGCTCCGCCTTCTCTCAGGTCAGCCCGGCTGACGTATTTCGAGGCCACCCTGAAGAAAAAGAACCTTCCTACACATGCCTGTGATGTTAAGCGCTGCTAAGAAACCAAATAAAAGTTTTATCTACTTGTGGGAAGCAAAAAACAGGAAGTTTTAAAAATCTGGTCCTAAACCCATATCCACCTTTCCCTATAGAATGAAGCAGCGCTTTAGTATAAACTACTAAAAGATCCTGTATAAGCAATCTCTTAAACAGAAGGTGACAGTCAAGCTTAGCACAGAGGCTGGAACAGAGCGGACACTTAGTAAACGCTGGCTGAGTGGAGGCCATGCTTTTAGAAAGAGTCTTTTATTTCCTTTCTTTTTAAAGATACTGAAGTATTGGTATTTTCTAAATCTCTTGAAATATCAGGTGTATCAACCGATGCTTAGTGTTGTGTGATGTTTCTATTTAAAGAAAAGCACCTCTACAAGCCTGAGAGTAGTTTCACAAAATATTTATTAATTATTTGTGGCTCAGGTCAAGGGTCTCTCTTCTGGGAAGGCTTTCTGGGTCTCCGTGCTTTCTGGATGAATGGGTGAGGGAGGGAGTGAGTGAATAAAGGAATCTGCCTCTGGTGACCTAGCTTAGGAAACAGCAGAGCAGAGATCTGAACTCAGTTGTAACTGACTTCAAAGTCGTGCTACGCCTGCCAGCTCTCTGAACTTCCAATTTCTCAACCCAGCTGGGCAATAAGTCAATAAAGGGCCATTCACTCTGAGTGGAAGACAGAGTCAGCTACTAGTTCCAGACGAAATCAGGAGGCTTGCTTCTTCCTGTTTAAACCTCAAGGTACCACAGGCAGGGGAATTCTCTAAGATAAACAGACAACGCATAAACAAGAGAGGCTTAAAATACTCGAAAACCATTCACTGAAATGGAAGTAAGAAAGAAATTCTCGAAGAGTAGATGTGAAATGGAAAAGAAAACGAAAACCAAGAAACAGGACAGATGAAATGGACCCACTGATCCAGCAGGGGGCCTGGGGACCTGCCTGATCCTAAGATCTCAGGCAGCATTTCTCAGGGTGGGTCCATGCTGCTGCTGCTGCTGCTGCTGCTAAGTCGCTTTAGTCATGTCCAACTCTGTGCGACCCCAGAGATGGCAGCCCACCAGGCTCCCCCGTCCATGGGATTCTCCAGGCAAAAACACTGGAGTGGGTTGCCATTGCCTTCTCTGGGGCGGGTCCATGGGAAGAAGCTAATGCTTCTACAGGACAAGAAAGTCAGTGGTCAAGTAAGTTAGGAAAGCACTGGACCGGTCTCTTTCATTGCACGATGTCTCTAGCCTTTGATGTATACATGTGCCCAGTAAATCTGAAAGGGTATTAATTATGTGGTGCTTCTCAATCCAGAACTCAAGGCATAGGATTCGTGTTTCAAGGAAAACTTAGGGAAAGGTGTTTCACATTCTGATATGCCCATTTCCAGGTAAGACAGAAGCAGAAGCACCGGGCCCAGCCTGGCCACTGAGCACAAGGGCTTATGGGGTGTACACACCTCAAAGCACCCACTTGGCAGGTACCATGGAGCCTAAATCCCAGCCATGCTCCCCTCACCCATCCATCAGGGAGAAGACTGGTGGGGCTGTGCAGCACCTCTGCCCACAGGTCTGGGCTGGACGGGGTGGTCTCATCCGAGGGCCACAGAAAGTGGAGGTGAGGGGTGAATGGAGGCACCATTCAGCAGGAGTCCAAACCAGTTCAAGACAGAACATTTAATGTGAAGCAAGAAGAATGCAGATAGGAGGCCAAGCCTGGGATGGCAATGGGAATCCAGGGAGAAGGCAGAGAGGCAAAGAAGCAGGTGCAAGGCAGAGACTGGCAGAATTCTCTGAGCCAAGGAAAGTTATCTGCATTTGCTTTTCACCAAGCAGCTACAGACTGGGGCTAGAGAAGGCGGTCTGGAGGCTTCTGGGACTAACACCATGCAGCCAGAGGGCTGTTGATTATCTCAAAGACAGTGTTTGCCTTACTCTTGCAACATCCGTGCCACTATTTCATTTGCTATTCTTTAAATCCATACTTTTTACTTAAATAGAAGTGCAAATGTTAGTCGCTCAGTTGTGTCCAACCCTTTGCGACCCCATGGAGGTCAGGCTCCTCTGTTCATGGGATTCTCCAGGCAAGAATACTGGAGTGGGTTGCATTCCCTTTCCCAGAGGTTCTTTCCTGACCCAGGGATCAAACCTGGGGTCTCCTGCATTGCAGGCAGATTCTTTTACTACTGAGCCACCAGGGAAGCCTTTACTTAAATAAGTTAAAAGTAAACTTTAAGTTATGTCTGTATCCTGAGAGGCAGGCAGTCCTGGGAACTGCTTAAAAGCACAGAGTGGGGAGCAGACTGCCTGGGTTTGCATGCGGACTCCACTATCCACTCGGCGCTCTGTGACTCGAGTTTCTCAGCCGTTCAGTAAGGATGATTATGGCTGCTACCTGGTGGGGTCCATGTGAGGAGCGAAGTGGGCTCTAGATGAGGCACAACACTCTCACCACATCTGAACAGTACTGCTCACCATATCCTTCGTTTGCTCTTTCTGCTCCCCGATCCCCTGTAAATGGGGCCAGGAGCACAGTTTAAAGCGAAGGACTAATCCATCAGGGAAAGCTGAGACACGGCTCCATGTGAGTCTCCAGGTTCTCTCCTCCTCTGCACAGAGGAGACAGAGCAGCCTCTCTCCGCCCTGGTCTCTGCACTGCTGTTATTGTAGCGCTGAACCCTCGGGAGACATGGGATAGGAGGGGGAAATAACGCCGCTTTGCTGTGTTAAGCGGTGCACATGTGGGAGCTAAGTTTATTACCGCAGCACATCCTTGCCTACCCTAGCTGATACCATGCAAAGTGACTAAAAAACGGTGCCTGGCATGTAGTGCCCACTCTATAAAACCCTGGTTGTCACTACTATTTGTACAGACAAAAAGTTAACCATAAAAAAAAATGAAAACTTTGCCTGCCTGAAAGCTTGGAGGATAAGATCAGATTCATCTTTATTTAAAAGAGATGATCAGAAGCAAAATGTCAGGGACATTGTAAAGCATGGGGCACAAGCAGAGACTCCCTGCTCCACGCTCAGCCCTCTGCTCTGGCAAATGAACCCCCTCTCAACAAATGCCAATTCCACCCACCTCCATCCTCTTTCTTCTTTTCCCCCTTTTCCTTCCTTCTCTCGTAGACCCCCAGCTCTAAAAATGTGTCTTTTGCGGCATCAGAATGCTGTTCTGTGAATCTCTTTCAAGTTAACACTTGACAGCCACATAACCACAAACACACACATTCTAAATGAAAAGTGTTATTCACTGCACGTAGCATTCACAAGATGGAAACCAACACTGTTTCAAATGCATTCTTTGAAATTCTTATCTAAAACATTTTTAATGTAAATCTTGAAAAAAAAAAAGAAAAACATGTTAAATTGGGCCAGAGGATATCAGGATCTCTATATATTGGATATATTTAAGACAAGGTACACCTGTACTGAATGTATAATTCAAATCCTATACACAGAATGGGAGAAGGCAATGGCACCCCACTCCAGTACTCTTGCCTGGAAAATCCCATGAACGGAGGAGCCTGGTAGGCTGCAGTCCATGGGGTCGCTAAGAGTCAGACACGACTGAGAGACTTCCCTTTCACTTTTCACTTTCCTGCATTGGAGAAGGAAATGGCAACCCACTCCAGTGTTCTTGCCTGGAGAATCCCAGGGATGGGGGAGCCTGGTGGGCTGCCGTCTATGGGGTCGCACAGAGTCGGACACGATTGAAGTGACTTAGCAGCAGCAGCATACACAGAATGATGGTTTAGTTATACAGCGAAGTACTATGGAGCCTGTGGAAGTGGATTCTGCCATTTTATTTGTCTGGTCATGGAGAGCTAACAAGCTTTAAAAGAAAGTATGCAAAATGTATGCGTAACACAAGGTTTAAAAAGCCGAAACTTACTCGGTTGGCCAGAAAGTTCATTTGAGTTTTTCCCTAACACCTTATCTGAACAAACTTTCTGGCCAACCCAATATCTGGCACAAAACCTGACCGGACCTGAATGCACGTGGTAGTTAGTCTGGACTTGAATGGAGGTGGGAATTCTCATTTATCCTACTTCATGTAACTGTTCCCCTGAGGAGTCACCAGGGGGCGTTATACAACACTGCATATAGCAAATGCACCCTGCCAACTCTCCTGGAATCTGTAGAAGTCTGAATCTGGAAAAACATCTAGCCCCAAGAGTTCTGGATAAGAGCCCATGGAGCTGTATCTCTCTCTCTCACACACACACACAAATGTGTGTATAAATTATCAGTATCTCTGTGTATAAATCTGTGAAACACTTTCAAAGGACAGACTATAATATTAGTATTCCCAGAAGTTAGAATTATGTAATGATTTTATCTTATTTAGAATTTCCTGTACTTCCCTCATTTTTATAGTAAGCACATACACTTTTATAATAGAAAGCAAAAAGAAAACCTCTCCCCTTTCACTCACCCTCCCCCAAATGTCCTGTCCTGTCATGAAATGTCCTACAATACTAGTCAGTGGTGAGGCATGTCAGGACGTGAGGGGAAGTCTGGCAGATCAAAAGCTTAAGTCTTCCAATTATGGATTACCATTTTGCAAAATGATTTTTGCAAATGATTTTTTTTTTTTTTTGGCCACACCACATAGCATGTGGGATCTTAGTTCCACAACCAGGGATCAAACCTGTGGCACTTGCAGTGGAAGGGGGGAGTTCAAACCACTGAACCGCAAGGCAATTCCCCAAATGATGAGGTTTCAAAAATGTATTATCCTGGGACTTCCCTGGCAGTCCAGTGGTTAAGACTCCGTGCTTCCAACGCAGGGGGCATGGGTTGGATCCCTGGTCGGGAACTAAGATTCCGTAGGCTGTATGGCATGGCCGAAAACAAAATAAAATAACAATTTTAAAACATATAATTCAGAGCACCCAGAGGCTACCAATTACACTGAGGATACCCAGGCTTTCAGTGCTTTTCCACGTTTTAAAAAACTTGAGAAATAATCCATTTGCTTTGAGTCTAGATGCAATCTGCACATTTCCAACTATTCTCGTTTGAAGGAGAATAAAAGGAAAATTAAAAATTAAAAAAAATCCTTAACCCAAACCACAATGCCCTGCAGTCAGAGATTGCAAACAGGAAATGCTATGCAGCTGGAGAAACCTCTGCTTTGCTTCAGTAGCTCTGAAGCAATAACTGCCCTCTAACTGATAAAAGAGGCTTGGGCTCTTATGCAAGCTCCAGAATTGTCCAGGAGGCACAGACAGTCCTGGCTGGACTGGAATCCTCCTGGGCACCTCCGACAATTTCAAAAGAGCTTCTCCATTTATTTCTATAACTGCTGATACATCAGGGCTCTTGGGATACGGTTTAAATGGTTTGCCTCTGCCCACTGAGAATCTATTTCAATCCACCAATTACTCCTTTCCTGTCCCATTTTTTGTGGTTTAGTAATTAAATGGATGCAGGGCTCTGTTGACTCCTTCACTTCTTTGTCAGGATCACAGGATGATGGCCTGACGCTGGGTATAAGCACGTCCAGCACGGTTTAGCAAGTGATGACTTTACAGAAAAAAAGAAAAAGGCACACAAAAAGTCTGAACCTAATTCTGGCACTGTATATTTAATCAAATGAAAAATAAAACCGAGGAACAGCTAAAAGCTCAAGAGCACCCAGTTTTTCTTCTTTTTTTCCTTACAAGCAAGCGTTAGTTATTAATACATTAGCTCAAGGGCATTTGAAGTAGAAGGAATCGAATATGTAAAGACACAGAAGCAAAGAACAGCCAAAGTTCCAGTAACAGCAAAATAATTTGCTGTATCCGGAGCTGACTTAGATTAGGAAAGTTTTGTTTTTTTCCTTTTTTGTCACTTCCTCTACATTTTTTTCTTTAAAAAAAGTTATTTTTAACTTGAGGATGCTTGCTTTACAATGTTGTGTTGGCTTCTGCCATACATCAACATGAATCAACCATAAGTACGCCTTTCTGGAAGGCACCGGAAGGATGAGTTCAGAGAGACTGAACTCTTTGAATATTTCCAATAATTTCTAAAAACTGGTACTATCTACAGAGCAGGCTATGAACCAAACCTACAAAAGACACTTCGCAGGAAAGCTCACGCACTTAAAACCTCACCGCAAAGGTATTAAAAACGTCAACAAAACAGATTATGTCCATGGTTCTCTGGCCTCTGACCACCAGGAGGCAGCACTCCCGAGACACAGTCAACAGTGATGAAGGGATTCACTTCCGGGAGGACGTAGCTAATCCCTTCACCTTGTGAGAGCAGGGACCATCTAGAGGTCTTTGACTAGAGGAAAAGCTCGGAAGACACAGAAACTGGTTTAGACAATTTACAAGAGTCAGAAGGAAGTAGGAAGTGGTCTATAGGGACAGCAGACAGGCTAGAGTTTGGTTTTTGGTCTGTGCATTTGTTTTATTCTGAAATTAAAGTTATACAATGAGAGCTATATTATCGAAGATTGTCTCCAAGAATAGCTGTATTATTAAAGACTTTCCCCAACTTTCTCTCCCTGACTAACATCTGTTCATGTACATTTTAATTAATCTTACTAAATTGAAGAAAAATTTAGACTCACAAGAAGTTGCAAAAAGGCCATTTTCCTTTAAGAAAGTCCATGATGAAACAGTAGAAATGCTTGATTTTTTATTACACACCAACAAACTTTGAGTATATCTTTTTAACATTCTGTTTGATGAAACAGGAAGCATAGGATGTAAAGCACTGCCAAGGTGCGCCAAAATACGATGGCGATCTTGAGAAATGCAGTTTTTCACGTTGCTAGTTGAACTAGCTGGTTTTGTCAGTTTTCTAGTGGAATACCACTTTTTTCCCATAAAAGAGTGACCGATGAACGGTGGTACTGAAACCTGGGTATTTGGTAAACATTTTTTTAAAATGAATTACCCATCACTACCAGGTAAACAAGCGGCAGCATTTGTTGCTAATGATAAAACTGGAACTTGCAGAGAAAAGTTAGAATTTTGGAAAAACTCTGCCACCACGGACTTGACAGTTTCCAGATCCTTAAAGTTATATGGTTTCAAATCCATACTGCTACTAACCTTCTTAAGGAATCATAATCTTGTTTTGCTGCTGCTGCTGCTAAGTCACTTCAGTGGTGTCCGACTCTGGGCCACCCCATAGACGGCAGCCCACCAGGCTCCCCCATCCCTGGGATTCTCCAGGCAAGAACACTGGAGTGGGTTGCCATGTCCTTCTCCAATGCATGAAAGGGAAAAGTGCAAGTGAAGTCGTTCAGTCGTGTCTGACTCTTAGCGACTCCGTGGACTGCAGCCCACCAGGCTCCTCCGTCCATGGGATTTTCCAGGCAAGAGTGCTGGGGGTACCATCGCCTCCTCCTTGTTTTGACATAGTATCAAGGAAAAATATTGGTAATTACTTTCAAAGGGTCTTAAAATACTTTTCTCTGTAATTTTGTCTACTCCAACTAAAAAACATATCACAACAAAAGGAATTTATACATTTTTAAAAAATGCCTCAGTTTTAAATTCTAAGATAGTAAACAGGGATAGGAATATTCCACATAAACACAAACTCTTGGGTGGCCTCCATCATTTTTAACATTAGGATCCTAACACCCAAAAGTTTTAGAACTGCTAGCTAAGACTCTTCCAATATAATATATATATAATCCACTAATAAGGGAAGGCCTTCCCTGGTGGCTCAGATGATAAGGAATCGCCTGCAATGTGGGAGACCTGGGTTCAATCCCTGGGTTGGGAAGATCCCCTGGAGAAGGAAAAGGCTACTCACTCCAGTATTTTTGCCTGGAGAATCCCATGGACAGAGGAGCCTGGGGGGCTACTGTCCATGGGGTCGCACAGAGTTGGACACGACTGAGCGACTAAGCACAAGCACAATGAGGGAAACCAGAGGGAGAAGGTAGAGAAGAAAGTATCGATACTTGGCAAGCTGAAGAGAAACAGGAGCTGGATGGCAGCTGGCACAGGGCCCCGCCATGGCGTCAGATGGGCCGTTCGCATGCAGTCTACTGTGCTCGTGCTCAGTCAGTCGCGTCCTAGTCTCTGCAACCCCACGGGCTGCAGCCCACCGGGCTCCTCTGTCCGGGGGGTTCTCCAGGCAAGAACACTGCCGTTTCCTCCTCCAGGCCCGCAGTCTATAGAGGCAGCGCTACAACTGTGATAAGTCACGGAGGCAGCACTGTTGGATCACGGGCACGGGATCCTCAGTCAGGGAACTTAAGCTTAAACCCTAATTCCACTACTTTCCTGGCATATTATTTTCTGAAGATTTGATGCACTTATCTGTAAAGTGGGATATGACCACTCACAATTGCCATTACACTGGGAGCTGCCATGAAGATCAAGTGGTGGTGTAGTCAGTCATGTCTGACTCTTGCAACCCTAAGGACCATAGCCCGCCAGGCTCCTCTGTCCATGGGATTCTCCAGGCAAGAATACTGGAGTGGGTAGCCATTTCCTTCTCCAGGGGGTCTACCCAGCCTGGGAATAGAACCCAGGTCTCCTGCATTGCAGGCAGATTCTTTACCAACTGAGCTACAAGGGAAGCTCAAGAGAGAAGATGTAAACAATAATAATAAAAGCTTGTATGTGTTAAGTGAATTCCACCTGTCAGGTACTGTGCTTGGTAATTTGCCTCCAGGATCTTAATGAAGTCTCATTTCTATCAATAAACAATTAGATACCATCATTTCTTTTTACAGATAAGGAAACTAGCATTAGAGAAAAGTTAAATGATTTGCCTTAGGCTAGAAAACTGGGCTCTGGGACTCCAGGTCTGATTGTGACCAAAACCTACGTTCTTCCCACTGCTTAACTGCACAGCCTCTCGCATCCTATAATCAGAGGTAAGAGATCTTCTTATAAAAACCCTTTTCAAGAATTCCTTGGCAGTCCAGGGGTTGGGACTCATTGGTGCTTTCACTGCTGTTTGATCTCTGGTTGGCAAACTGAGATCCTGAAAGCCATGTACAGTGAAACACAAAACAAACAAACAAAAAAAGCTCTTACCTGGAAGGCAAGAGCCATAAGAAAAGCAAGCTACTTAAACCTGGCTTGGGGCGTGATCCGTATGCGGTCACAGGACCATCAGCTGCAACTGCCATCTACTCTGCAGTCCTCAGACTTCTGCTAGTCTGGCTAATAAAAGCCAGCCTCAGCTCATGTGATGCTGACACCAACATCTGTGCAGCTCCTGAGATTTTCACAATAACATTTCACTTGATCACCCTACCTCCACAATCGCTGCAAGTATGGAGAAACAAAAATTTAAATGGTGACTCAGAGAGTCACCAGCCCTTAGTGAGCTGATGTTTTTCAGAACCAACCCTACACAGAAACTCCCAAACACAATATGCTTGTCATACATGCTGCTTAAAAGGCATTAGCACAACTAATGGAAATTCTATCTAGATCTAGTGTTTGTTAAAAGCAGAATGCTAGACCTGGCCCTAAAATCTACCCTTTTTCCCCCCATAAAAGTAACTATTTAAATATAAATTATGGAAATACTCATTAAAAGCAATCTCTTAATTAGAAAATAACATTTCCCAGGGCTGACCATAGACCTCAGCACAACAGACATTTGGGTATTTGCTGGCTGAACTGAGGATAAATTTAGGAAGTCTAAAAAACGCCAAAGTATCTTCTTTCATCTTACTTTCTACTTTTATTGCTTAAGTTTTCCCGCCTTCACTAACTAGCCTAAGTGAGTAGGATTTTCAGCAATCTCCTGAGAAAAACTGGTTCCGGGGTGCTCCCTCCAAACTCATGAGGGGACTGAAGGTGCTGCAACCAACCCCTCCCTCCCCGAGGGGCTTGGCTTCCCCTGCTCCCCCTGCTCTGGGGCGTGGCCCCATCCATCTTCCCTTTCCTTTAAGACAGAAAAAGGAAAGCAGAAGCTGCTGGCTCTTGTCAGGCTGTACAAACTCCCGGGACTGACTTTATTCAATCAGAACAGTGTTTCCCTAGTAACCGGCTATGGCACACACTGATCCTTCTATCTGCTCCCTCAGTGGAAATGCCACCACCTTCTCCATCTTTTTTTTATTTGGCAGCATGGCAAGGCGTGAAGGATCTCAGTTCCCCAACCAGGCATTGAACCAGGCCATGGCACAGAAAGCCCAGAATCTTAATCACTAAGCTACCAGGGGGGCTTCCCTTGTGGCTCAGCTGGTAAAGAATCTGCCTGCCATGTGGGAGACCTGGGTTCAATCCCAGGGTTGGAAAGATCCCCTGGAGAAGGGAAAGGCTACCCACTCCAGTATTCTGGCCTGAAGAATTCCACGGACTATATAGTCCATGGGGTCACAAAGAGTCAGACACGACTGAGCAACTTTCACTTTTCCTTCAAGCTACCAAGGAGCTAGCTCCCTGCCACCACCACCTTTTTTGGGGAAATGACTTTGTTTTGTTTTAAACGAACTGAATGAAACCTTCCAGAAATTTCTTTTGATTTGTTTCTTAGACTTCTGGAAGGAGGAGGCCTGCAGCGTGGGGTATGTTTAGGGAAAGATGATGCCCAGAGCAGGAGGTGCCAGGCGGTGGGGAAAGGCTGGGAAGGACGATGAATGCAGGGCCAGCGTGCAGGGTTCAAGTCTGCTAAAGGCACTGACATAATGCGCCTCAGTTTCCTCACTGGATTCAAGGTATAGCCACCACCACTATGTCGTACACTGCTATGTGCGAAATCCACATGAAGCACACTGCTAGGCGCCTCAGAGTGCTCAAAAAGTATCAGTGGCGGGACTTCTCCCATGGTGTAGTTGTTCAGAAACTGCCTGCCAATGCAGGGGTCATGGGTTTGATCCCTGGTTTGGGAAGATCCCACTCGCTGCAGGGCAGCTAAGCCTGCATGCCACAGCTACTGAGCCAGCAAGTCGCGATTACTGAAGCCCATAAGCAGCAATGAAGACCTACTGCGGCCAATACAGAAAATGCACAGATCTTAAACATACATACATATATACACATGTAAATCAGTTGTCTCTGCACAGAGGTAAGCAAACGAAGACAATGACTGAATGGCAACTGATGGCATTAAATCCGCACAGGACTCTCTTCGCTGAAGGAACCTACAGGACAGGGAAGTGTGGAGATGAACCGGCCCAGGAAACGTGGACGTGATGGCTACTGACTTAAACTAAACATATTTCGTCTCCTGGAAACGAAAGGTTAGCAAGATATTCCTGGGGAAACGCCCATCTCAGGGAAAACAGAACTTCCTCCCGAGCCTGGAGCCTTTTACCAGCTATGACCAAAGGGAAATGTCAGAGTCTCGTTTCACTTCCTTTCTTCCCACCACAGCACCTCTGGGCACCACCACCTACAAAATAGCAGGCAAGGAAGAAGAAATGGGAGGCCCTATTTGAATGAGAGATTTAAATGATATATAAGAATTACAGAAATATCATGGGTTTGTCAAATAAACTCTGAAGTTTAGGAACACAAAGGCCTTATAGTCAAAATTATCCTTTCTCCAGTTTCTGAAGACGTATTTCTAGTTTCAACCTTTATTTTCTTTATGATTAGTTGTCACTGTGTAAGACTAATTCAGTGGCATGAAACTATCAATTAAAATTAAGTTGTCAGGATGACAGACACATACATATATTCATCTAGTGGGACAGGAAAAAGAAGAATTTGATTGGTCAAATTATCCAGTTAATTTACTATAGAAAGGTTGTCTTTATTTTACAGTAAAGTGTAATCATCTGTAAGGTAGCCATTTGTACCAAGTTGATTTGTGACAAGAGTCTCATGTAAGACCACAGAGGTCTGTTTGATATGAGTAACTCAGGATCAAGGCATTTTAAGCTTGAGTTCTGGGTCTTTAAAGGAGGCAAAGATGCAATGCTGAGAGCCTGGGAAGATGAAGAGGAGGAAACAGCTCCTCTGTTTCAGGAAGGAGCCAACAAAATTATGATATAGTTTTCCTTTGGCATCTTTCAACCTCCCACTGTCCCACCTCTTGGGACTTAGGAATAGAGGCTTGATTACATTAACTCATACACAGCTGAGGTGGTCATGCTAGACAGAATGAACCTTTCTCGGTATGAACGCAGTGTGAGCGTGAAGGAGGGTGGTGTGCACAGTTTGGGGCCAGCCAGACAGCACTGCCTGGGGGCCTCCCACCCTCACGCTCTGGGCTTCCCTGACGGCTCAGTAAAGAGTCTGCCTGCAACATAGGAGACACAGGTTTGATACCTGGGGTCCAGAAGATCCGATGGAAAAGGAAATGGCAACCTATTCCAGTGTTCTTGCCCGGGGAAACCCCATGGACAGAGGAGCCTGGCCGGCTATAGTCAGTCCATGGGGTTGCAAGAGTGGGACATGACTTGGTGACTAAACAACAAACCTCATACTCATGTCTGTTCCCAGGTCAGCAGCTCCAGTATCTTAGATTTTTAGGGGTTCTTCTTGTCATCATCTACTTCTGAAACCACAGATTCCCTAAACCTTAAAATCTTTTTTCTTGGGAGGATGTTAAAAGGATATGGGGAGTTGGGAGAAGTTAATTATTTGTAAATCAAGGGCTGAAATGCGTGATGGTCTTCACACAAGTGAAGGGTGACATGTATGTTTAACACAGAAATAATCACCATTCTTTCAACAAATTAAAAGGCCAAAGTCACTAACGCTTGTCTAAACAAACACAAAAGCAAACAACAGGAGAATGGGGAAGAGAGTTGAGGTTAACCAGTTTCTCTACGTTCTGTAAGTGGGGCCAGTGGTACAAATTCTAGGCGTTTCCCAAAGGCATTTTCCTTAAATGTGACTCCATATCAAGGACTAAAAAAGCTTTTTATTTTTAGTTTTCTTTTTTCGACCCCAGGATCAAGGGTTGGGGAGACGATTATCACTTTGTTCACTTTATGATCTTACTTTGATCGGGCTGCAATTTTTAAACGTTACTTGTGAAATGGCTTACCAGGTTTTTCAGCAGTGTGGACAGTTCCTTTGTAAGCGTAGAAAACTTGACAAAAGCGGTGCCAAGATCTGGGTTGTCTCGACTTAAAAAATTACTCCCAAACTTATCAAGAACTTGTGCATAGTTTTCTTCATTTTGTACATGGTCTGAAAAGAAGAAGAAAGAGGAGTCTGAGCTGTTATGTGCCACAATGACAAGTTACTCTGAACACTGGCTGATCACCAGACACTCTCAAAAAGAAAGCAAAGAAACTGGATCCATTCTTTACTGAACCTATCTAGAAGGTAGCTGGCAGAGCGCTGAGTGTTCTCACTCTATCAAAGGCAGTTTTCCCTCTTTTGTATCAGAGCACTGAGTTCATTTATACCCCCAATTAATCCAGAGATGCACCATAGGTTAAGGGGTCAAATTACCACCCCATTTTCAAGCAATTAAGAAACTATGATCATCAGGAAACAAGTCAGACCTGATTTTTCTTTCTCATACCCCAGATGCAGTCCCCTGGCCTCTACCTTTAAAAATATAACAAAAATCTGACAACATCTCACCGCTCCCATGACTATAAACCTTATCCAACACCATCCATCATCTCTTGCCTCCATCACTACAACCCTTCCTGCAAAAGCTCCTTGTTGCAGCCTCTGGTCTGTTCCCAGCATGGCACCCAGTGTGATCCTGGGGAGTTGTGCATCTGATCCCGTGAGTCTCATGGCAGACACTGTCTCTCCCCATGTTCTGAGTCCTTTCAGGCTTACAGAAAGGGGTACTGCACATCCCCATACCCTGAAGTAACCCGGCACCGACCGGGGACGTGTGAGCGCAGGTGGTGCCAGCCTCACGTGGCAGCGTTTCAGTTCCCCGTGCTCAGCTCTGCACATCTCTTTCCTTGTGCTGGAGTGCAGGGAAGCATGAATTTATATGGAGGTCCACAGCAGATGCATGGTATTTATAAAAAGAATAAATGAACACAAAACTATCTATCAAAACCATACCTTCAAAGGCTTAATTCAAATGACAGCTCTTTCTCTTTTAAGCCTCCCCTTCCTTGGCAATGATTTTTCCTTGCCCATAATGCTCTGTACCGCTACTGCAGTGTTTTCCACCACGTCACATCATATTTGTGTAACTACTGCTCTTTCCCTGCCCCCAGACCATGAGAGGCAGGGCTTCCCAGTGGCTCACCTCTGCATTGGCACCCAACACACACCACTCATGTGTCAGGGAGCTCAGCTTACGAAGCTAGGGCTCAGTAGAGGGGTGTTGACTCGGATTCGTCGATTACCCTTTCGGGAATTTAAGAAGCACTCACTCCTTAAGTCTCCTGGGTTGTTCAATAATTGAACACTAAATAATTTAAAAATATTTCACTCTCACACTCTCAATAACTGCCTGGGAGCAACAGTGTGTGTCAGCCTGGAATGGTGGATGCCCCAGAAAGAAGTCAAAATACGACCAAGGTAACAAGCATCACAGCATCCAGTGAAATGAAACGAGGCCCGAGCAGCCTTCTAATTGTCACCACATTAGAAATGCATGATGCCTAGGGTGGATGTCAGTATTTCAGGTTGAGATATTAAAAAAGATAAAATGCAGCTCTAGTTACCTCCTGCAAAGCTGCTCTGAGAAACACAAAAGAAAGGCTACATCAGCTGCAGACAAGATGCACACGCCTGGCCTCCTTCGCAAGCTGGAGCTACCCCAGTACCGTCTGTCTGAGGCCAAGGGCCTCATTTCGCCCCCGAGAAGCCCACTCTGTCTGACGTCCTTTCCTGCTCTGGAGGTCAGCAAAAAAGGGGTTCAGATACCTGTTCAACCGCTTTCAAAGGAAGGGTCTCAGAATTAAAACCTAAGGGACAAGCTTTACATGGCAGGCTTTGTGTCTGCTTGAAATTAGAACAGATTTCAAAGGATACATCGAAATCTTTAGATTATAGGATACCCAGGTATCTACCAACCAGTTAAGACATAAACTATTTCAGGATGCTTCTTCTCTCCCTCACATGCTACCCAGTTCCAACCTCTTCCTCCCCTTCCTCGCCACAGCCATTATCCTGAATTTGGACTTCAGGGAGGGTTTAGGAAGTTGTATGAGAAGCTCTCAGTTTATGAGGGATGACAGATTCACCAAAAAATAAGATGGACTTGGACAAGGCAGAGAGCGAGGTCACAGGAAGTTGGCTGAGAACGTTCTCTGACCCAAATGCTTTTCACAATATTGTATTTAACCCACACCAGAACTCTGGGAAGAATTATGCTTATCAGGTAGGTGAAATAAAAAATGTGATGAGAGGCAGAAGGTAAGACTGGATAAGTTTAGGCAAGATCATGGGTCCTGTATATTTAACCCACAAATGAATGACTTCAGTTGCTCAGTCGTGTATGATTTTTGTGATCCCATGGACTGCAGCATGCCAGGCTTCCCTGTCCATTACCAGCTCCCGGAGCTTGCTCAAACTCATGTCCATTGAGTCGGTAAGGCCATAAATGATTAACCGTATATCTATCTATCTATTTATATCTATACACAGACACCCACAAGAGTGTTTGTGTATATATAATAATCACATTTATATGTGCATGCGTGCTAAGTTGCTTCAGTGTCCAACTCTTTGTGACTCTATGGACCACAGCCCGCCAGGCTCCTCTGTCCATGGGATTCTCTAGGCAAGAATACTGGAATAGGTTGCCTGCCCTCCTCCAGGGGATATTCCCAGGGGATTGACCCAGGGATCGAACCTGTCTCTCACGTCTTCTGCGTTGGCAGGCAGGTTCTTTACCAGCAGCGCCACCTGGTTTATGTCCCACATTTATAATCTATACACGTGTATATGAAATTTTACACATCTGAAAACAGAACAGCTAATTTAGTGAGCTAAATCTTAGAATACTACTACTAATTCTACTGAGGGTTTAAGTGATAGGAGTTAAATAAAAGGCGCTCAGAACAGTGCCTGGCAGGTGGCACATGCCCCTAAATTATCAGCCACTACTACCTCTATACCCATGATTAATTACAATATCGAGATGTGTTTCATATCAAATAACATAGGAATGTATGTCTCCCATGTTTCAAGTATTTTTTTAATATACTGCATTATAAAGCCAACAGCGACAATTCACCCGAAAGATTATATAACCACACACGTCCCTTTGTACAAAATTAAGGGTTTACCAAGCAGGCTTTCAACAGGCACAGAGGGCAAGGAGGCAGGATCCTGGTGGAGGCAGAAGGGAGGGACAGATTACAGAGTAGAGTAAGCAATTTGAAAGGAATGTAAACTCAGGGGCTTAGGGAAGGAGAGGGAAATGAAGGCCTTGGGCTGGGGAGCACCGTGTAGGCATGGGTGGGACTTGGGACGCAGAGAATTGGTTCAGGACGTCTCAGAGAGCCGGATGGTCTGTTTTGAGAACTTTACTCAAGTCCCTGATGACTTTTGGAAGCTGGTAAAGTAGGGGTGGGACTTCCCTGGTGGTCCAGTGGCTAAGACTCCCGGGTTCCTGATGCACCGGACTCAGGTTCAATCCCCAGTCGGGGAACTGGATCCCACATGCTACAACTCAGACCCGGCCCAGTCAAACAAATAAATATTAAAAGTAGAGGCTGGGAGAAGCAGGTGAAAACAGAGATAGAATAAAAGGAAAAAAAAAAAACAAGGTGAGCAAGAAATCTGATCCATCTCTTATGGAGACCCATGTTTTTCTAATATTTATAGGGGATTTCTGCCATTCAGGGTATAGTTGCAGAATATAAACAGCAAGCGCTATGTTACTTCTTTCAGTTCTGACGAAAGAGCAAAATAATACAGTTTTAACAACTGAACCAGAAAGGGACACTTAGTTAGGATTTCAACTGCTGGCATTACTTTGGAGAGACGACGAAGATACACTAATCCCCTGATATGTTCCACACAGCTTGAAATCACCTTTGTATATTTACTCGTTGGCTCAGCAGGTAAAGAACCAGCCTGCCAATGCAGGAGACACAGGAGGCGAGGGTTTGATCCCTGGGTCGGGAAGATCCCCTGGAGGAGGAAATACCAACTCACTCCAGTACTCGTCTGAAAAATCCCATGGACAGAAGAGTCGTGAGCTACAGTCCATGGAATGCAAAGGGCTGGACACGACTGAGCACGGTGCACACACACACATTTAAGCACCACCGCAGTATCCAGGCAGTGATTTCTTATTCCAGTTATAACAGTGATAGCTGCTGGTGTGCTGAGCGTTCTGTACTGAGCATTGCTGAGCATGCCGGTCACTGCACTGAGCACTTTACATACATTCCTTCAATCACGCTTATTAACAAGCCTATGAGATAAGTGCTGTTATCATCCTCATTGGGAAGATACTGGAAAAAAAAAAGGCCAAGGCCACACAACGCATCAGATCAGATCAGTCGCTCAGTTGTGTCTGACTCTTTGTGACCCCATGAATCGCAGCACGCCAGGCCTCCTTGTCCATCACCAACTCCTGGAGCCCACTGAGACTCACGTCCATCGAGTCAGTGATGCCATCCAGCCATCTCATCCTCTGTCGTCCCCTTCTCCTCTTGCCCCCAATCTCTCCCAGCATCAGAGTCTTTTCCAATGAGTCAACTCTTCACATGAGGTGGCCAAAGTACTGGAGTTTCAGCTTTAGCATCATTCCTTCCAAAGAAATCCCAGGGCTGATCTCCTTCAGAATGGACTGGTTGGATCTCCCTGCAGTCCAAGGGACTCTCAAGAGTCTTCTCCAACACCACACAACGCATAAGGGAACTTAAATTAGGGCTTTTTACTCTCAGAGCTGTGAGAGACACTCAGGTTCAATTTTCAGGTCTATTACTGACACTTCGTGATGCACTGACCCAGCAACTTCATTTTCTCTAAACCCCATTCCCATGCTATGCAGTGGAAGTGATGACGACGGTACCAACCTCACAGGAGCACTGCAGAGATGGAGTAAGATACTGAGTGGTATACAGCAGACTCGATACATTTCTACCACGACAAGGGCAACAACAGTCATGGGGACAAACAGCAGGCTGCCTGGCCTAGGCTGGGGGCAGGGGCTTCCAACAATATTCGGAAACTGACGTCTGCACTCATGAGTTTACACTCCTAGTGGCTGGCAGTGACAGGTGCCTTGGGAATACATTAAATACAGTATTCTTTAAAATACCTTGTATTTCTCCAAGGAGGCCTTCCCTAGAATTTTCAGAAGCACAGCAATGATTAAACAGGCCTTTCTCGGCGGGGTGTCTGTCTGACTGTCACCCTGTTAGACTTTACCCACCTGGGAAACCCTCCCTGACTGGCCCACCAAGCCTACCTCTGATTCTGTCACTGTCATTTAATAACGACACAGAGAATATTCTAAAACCTATGGCAGTTGTTTTACAGATAAGAAAAGGGAAACTCAGTGGTGAAGCCAGGTGAGGAGCCAGCTTCGTCGGATTCCAGACCCCATCCTTTTCCACCAACTGGCTCAGGAAGGATGGTCACGGCTCTGGGGATACGAGTCACAAATAATTACGTGGAATCTATTATGTGAAAGACTGGATGATGAATACCAAGAAGAAAGGGGGAAAAAGATGGACCTCCTGGCCCATGACAATAATATAATTATTATAATAACAATAATAATTGTAACAATGAATGATAGCTAATTTTTAAAAAGGTTTATTTATTAGTTTTGGCTGGGCTGGGTCTTCATTGCTGCATGTGAGAAGTCCATCGCAGTGGCTTTCTTGTTGTGGAGCACGGGTTCAGTTGCTCCACAGCATGTAGGACCTTCCCTACAGGCAATCGAATCCGTGTCCCTTGCACCGGCAGGCGGATTCTTAACTACTAGACCACCAGGGAAGTCCCCTTGTAGCTAAATTTTTTAATGACTCACTATACCAGGAACTGTGCTAGGTATTTTTCCTGAGAATTTAATGCTCACAAGAACATGCTAATATTACCCCCCTTTCATATATGCAGAAGTTGGCTTAGGGAGGTTAAACAAGTCACATCAGGTGACACAGCTAGTAAGTGGTGATGACACGTGCTGACTGCAGAGCCTGAGTTATTTTTGACTGGGCAGCTTACAAGATCTTAGTTCTCCAACTAGGGACCAAACCCAGGGTCATGGCAGTAAGAGCACTGAATGCAAACCACTAGACCCCAGGGAAGTCCCCCTAGCCTTGTTCTTAACTGACAGGCTTGGCTGAGTGTTGGGGAGCCCCTGATGTTGTTGTTCAGTTACTGAGTCGTGTCTGACTCTTTGCAACTGCAGGGACTACAGGGTACCAGGCTTCCCTGTCCTTCACTATCTCCTGGAGTTTGCCCAAGTTCATGTCCATGGTGATGCCATCCGACCATCTCATCTCAGATTGCCTTCAATCCTTCCCAGCATCAGGGTCTTTTCCAATGAGTCGGCAGTTGGAACCCCTAGTTACTTTCTAATTTGAGCCAGATGTCAAGTGATGGAGGGACTGGATAATCAAGGTCTTAGTGCGACCTATCTACAACCCTGGTCAGGTGACTAAGGCTCTTGGGGGCTTTAATTTCATCTAGAAAACAGGTCTAATGAAACCTACCCAGCCTACTCCTGGGGGCTGCCTACCAAGAGGTAAAAGATGTCATCATTAATGTGAAAGCTCTTTGGGGGAAAACAATGGCAACAGTAACAACAACAGAGGACATTAGACAACCACAGAGGATTATTTCTGTTTAAGGAGTATCAGGTCTGGAAGGCACTCATCATAAACCCCTCCTGAAGAGCAGCCCCAACCTGGACCGCCGCAATCTAATGCTCACAGAAGCATCACACCTGGCGGAGGGACACAGTTCTGGGTGGTGCGGTGACCTGGGTGTGAACCTCCCTCTGGTCCTGCCTGGCCGTGTGTGATCCGGGAAAAGGCACCAAAGATTTCTGGGTCTTGACTTCGTATGTGAACTGTGGTGGATGATATCCAGAAAGTACATAGCAACTCTCCATAAAAATATCTTTACTTTTACTACTTCTATTCACCCTGGGATTGAGGGCTGAAGTTCTGATGTGATGGATGTTCAAAGAGAATCCAAATATTATGGCTTTTTTTTTTTTGGAGGGCTCAAAGGTATGTAAGAGGCTCTCCTGGTGGCTCACACGGTAAAGAAGCCACCTGCAATGCAGGAGACCGGGGTTTGATCCCTGAGTTGGGAAGATCCCCTGGAGAAGGGAATGGCAACCCACTCCAGTATTCTTGCCTGGAGAATCCCATGGACAGAGGAGCCTGGCGGGCTACAGTTCGTGGGTCGCTAAGAGTCGGACACGCCTGAGTGACTGACACGACAACAAAGGTAAGACAACCGAGGACCCAAGCCCAGGTCTTCCACTTTACCAGCTGCAGATCTGGGGCAATCTCTGCACCATCTCTGATGACTCTGCTTAACTGCAGTAATACCTACCTAACAGAGTTATTATGTACAATGGATGAAAAGAGTCTATAATGGGCCTCTCTCTGCCTGGTTTACACTGGCTGTTTATGAAACATGGAGATCTTAGTTCCCCCAACTAGGGATCAAACCCAGGGTCATAGCAGTGAGAGCACGGAGTCCTAACTACTAGACCCCAGGGAAGTCCCCCGAGCCTGTGCCCTTAACAGGCTCTAACTGGTGAGAGCCTAATTAATAGGCTTGGCTAAGTGTTGGAGCCCCTGATGCTGCTGTTCAGTTACTGAGTCGCATCCGACTCTTTGCACGGACTGCAGCATGCCAGGCTTCCCTGTCCTTCACCATCTCCTGGAGTTTGCCCCTTCCTCCCTTCAAAGCAAGACTCACTTCCTCAGTTTGCTGTATTCTCTTTCCTGGGAGCCTAGCTTCTCTTCCAAGATCTTTATGCACGTTATCTTCCATGCCAAGAGTCCATAGCAACGTGTGCTTGTCAGTTCATCCTTATGATATTAGAAAAAATCTTCAGGAGGACAGTTTAAGTAGAGGTATTATTGTACTATAGTTATACAACCTAGCCCAAGTTCCCAGTCCACCAAACTTCATCACAGTTCCAGGCCTGGCCTGCCTCTTTCAAGATCAAATGCAACTGTGACCTCCTAAGCAAGCTTGTCATTCCTTCTCAATCTCTTGCAACACCCAGGTTCCTAGCCTTGTATAATCTGTTGTTATGCAACCAGTTCCCAGTGCTGAGACTGACATACAAGTTAGTGCTCAGTGTCTATAATGAATTCTCCTGGAACAAGTCTTCCTTCTTCCTTCAAAAGAAGACTCAGCATGGGCCATGTGCCAGGGGTGAAAAAACAATGAACTATAACTACAATAAAAAAAAAAAGCTATGTAATACATGTCATAAATTATAGTGCTGGCATAGAGGGGGAAGCAATAAATTTTTTTATACTATTCTACACATACCTGGTAGCACAAATCATACTTGCACAAAATTAATTCCATTTGTTTTTAAAATTCCATTTGTTATTAAAAATAATCCATACTATAGAGATGTACTGAAGATAAAAAATTATTATTTCTTTCCTCTTCTTCAATCTTCTCCTTGAAACAAGCCAAGTTAATAATCTGTAAACTTTTTTTTACACATAAAAGTATACACACACATATAGATTTTCTCCTCTTTCTTAATTCACTCAAAAAAAAAAATGTGGTATTACATAAGACTCCATGGCTTGCTTTTTCCCTACTGAATAAAGATTGAGAAATTCAATACAATTAAATCTAATTATTTTAATTGTGATAATCTATAATAAACCCTATCATAATTCATATCTATTATGAAAAGACTGTTTTGCCTAAGGGGTGGCAATTTTTTGTAATACTTGTCATGGATATTTTTTTTCCCATTTGTCTTTTCACTTTTCAGTGGTGCCCGTGGCCGTGAACTTTTGAAATTTCATGTAGTCAAATACACTCGTTTCTAAAAAATATTTATTTATTTCGTTGCACCAGGTCTTCATTGCGGCATGTGGGATCTTTAGCTGAGACATGCTAACTCTTAGTTGCAGCACGTGGGATCCAGTTCCTGATCTGGGAACCCTGCGTGGGGAGCACAGTCTTAGCCTCTGGGCCACCAGGGAAGTCCCAAACATATCAGTCTTTACTCAAAAGACTTTAGAGTTTCCTGCGTTGCTTCTACTCCGTAACCCTTCTAATGTTCAGCACTTTTTCCAAACATCTAAGTCTTTAATCCAGTGCAATGTTATTTGTTCATTCAGCAGGAAGAAGGGTTCTAATATTATTTAAATTATGTCCTAAACCTTCTAGTATTTAATTTAGTTTTCTTTTTAATATTTAAACAGTCATCATCAATGGATGCATTCATATGGCACATGCAAGAGTTCTAATTTTATTTCCTTTTTGTTGTATGAAAATATATTACTATTTAACATAGCCGGTTGTAGATACCCATTCAATATCTGATAAATGAACACATGGCAGAACTTGAATGGAGCAGATCAGGCTTCGTAAGAGATGGTACCTGAGCAGCAACCTAAAGAATATATAGTTAACAAACTGATTTAGGGTAAAGTACGCTTCAGGTAAGAGATAACAGCCTACTGCCAAGGCACCATCAAGTACCCAGGGGTTAAAAGAGACTGCCAAGGCATCATCAAGTACCCAGGGGTTAAAAGAGACTAACAGGGGGCCTTGGGTCTCTCTAGAGCTCCTGTCTCTGGTCTAGAACCAGGCATGCTAAATTTAAAAGCACTGCCTTCCACTCCCATTCATTATCACGCGGGCTCAGATCTCTTTTGCCATACCAATCCATGAAGCCAGCAAACCTACCCTGTGACCCCGAAAACAACCTGTTTTAATTTCAGAAGACAGCATGTGACAGGGGGATGAGTTCTGGACTTAAGAGTCTGTATTCTGAGACACAACATCCACTTGATTCTGAGCAGTTATTTCACATCCCTGGGCCTCCGTTTCCCCATCTGTTCCCAGCCCCTGCACTGGTTACGAGGAAAGGCACCATTCTTGGAGACAGAAAAGCCCTGTGTACATTTCGTTTTTTTGGTAAATTGCCTTTCTCCATACCACTTTGGGTGAGTCACCCGCTGCCTTTTCAAGGTCATTTTGAATTTGGATCGGTTCTTTCCACGTTCTAGCCGAGCTTCTGCAGAATCTGCCCGAGCCCCGGGGGTGTTATCTGGAAACGCAGCGTGCAGACTCCAGTTTCCAGAGCGCTGACAAACCCATTAACTCATGGAGCCCCGAGAAAAGATGCCCGCAGACTTCCACAGGGCTATTACTCAGCATTTAAACGGCACTTGAGCATCACTCCATTATAGCAGAAGCAGAAATGTTCTGTCTTCCGGCTCCATTATTCAGGCTTGCTAACTGCCAGATCAAATACACATCTCTCCCTGGTTTGCTGATGGCTCCTGAGGTAATTTTAGATCTGGCCCCTGAAAAACCTAGAAAGGAGACGAGCAAATTCCTCTCCTACTCAAGTCTCCCACAGCAGGAGTGCCCATCACCCAGCAGAGCCAAGTTTTCTCATAAAAAGATGTACTTTAAAAAAATGGCTTAAAAAAATATACATGGTTTCATATTTCACTAAAAACGTCCATCAAGCACCCACACTGAGATACAAAGATTATTTAGGTCATTATGTCTGTGCCTCGGGTGCATCTTGTGGCCTTAGCGGTTCCTAGCTTTAGCTTCCTGGTTAATAAATTATGTGGAATTTCTGCTCTGTGATGACCAAGAGGGATGGGATGGGAGGGGGGTGAGATGGAAGCTCCTCAGGGAGGGGATATATGTATACTTAAGAGTTGATTCAGGCTGTTGTACAGCAGAGACTAAAACATCACTGTTAAGAAATTATACTCCAATTAAAATAAATATATAAAAATTTTAAAAGTTTTTAGAAATTCAGAAGACCCATTTTTGTCAGATTATAAAGGGATCTATGACTTCAGAATTTCAGAACCACAGAGGAAATATTCAGTTCAGTTCAGTCGCTCAGTCATGTCCGTCTCTTTGAGACCTCATGGACTGCAGCACGCCAGGCCTCCCTGTCCATCACCATCTCCCGGAGTTCACTGAGACTCACGTCCATCAAATCGGTGATGCCATCCAGCCATCTCATCCTCTATCGTCCCCTTCTCCTCTTGCCCCCAATCCCTCCCAGCATCAGAGTCTTTTCCAATGAGTCAACTCTTCGTATCAGGTGGCCAAAGTACTGGAGTTTCAGCTTTAGCATCATTCCTTCCAAAGAAATCCCAGGGCTGATCTCCTTCAGAATGGACTGGTTGGATCTCCTTGCAGTCCAAGGGACTCTCAAGAGTCTTCTCCAACACCACAGTTCAAAAGCATCAATTCTTCGGCGCTCAGCCTTCCTCACAGTCCAACTCTCACATCCATACATGACCACAGGAAAAACCATAGCCTTGACTAGACGAACCTTTGTTGGCAAAGTAATGTCTCTGCTTTTCAATATGCTATCTAGGTTGGTCATAACTTTCCTTCCAAGGAGTAAGCATCTTTTAATTTCATGGCTACAGTCACCATCTGCAGTGATTTTGGAGCCCAGAAAAATAAAGTCTGACACTGTTTCCACTGTTTCCCCATCTATTTCCCATGAAGTGGTGGGACCGGATGCCATGATCTTCGTTTTCTGAATGTTGAGCTTTAAGCCAACTTTTTCACTCTCCACTTTCACTTTCATCAAGAGGCTTTTGAGTTCCTCTTCACTTTCTGCCATAAGGGTGGTGTCATCTGCATATCTGAGGTTATTGATATTTCTCCCAGCAATCTTGATTCCAGCTTGTGCTTCATATAGCATTTCTCATGATGTACTCTGCATATAAGTTAAATAAGCTTATATTAAGTTGACAATATACAGCCTTGACGTACTCCTTTTTCTATTTGGAACCAGTCTTTTGTTCCATTTCCAGTTCTAACTGTTGCTTCCTGACCTGCATACAGATTTCTCAAGAGGCAGGTCAGGTGGTCTGGTATTCCCATCTCTTGAAGAATTCTCCACAGTTTATTGTGATCCACACAGTCAAAGGCTTTGGCATAGTCAATAAAGCAGAAATAGATGCTTTTCTGGAACTCTCTTGCTTTTTCCATGATCCAGTGGATGTTGGCAATTTGATCTCTGGTTCCTCTGCCTTTTCCAAAACCAGCTTGAACATCTGGAAGTTCACGGTTCACGTATTGCTGAAGCCTGGCTTGGAGAATTTTGAGCATTACTTGACTGGCATGTGAGATGAGTGCAATTGTGTGGTAGTTTGAGCATTCTTTGGCATTGCCTTTCTTTGGGATTGGAATGAAAACTCACCTTTTCCAGCCCTGTGGCCACTGCTGAGTTTTCCAAATTTGCTGATATATTGAGTATAGCAACTTTCACAGCATCATCTTTTAGGAGTTGAAATAGCTCTACTGGAATTCCATCACCTCCACTAGCTTTGTTTGTTGTGATGCTTCCTAAGGCCCACTTGACTTCACATTCCAGGATGTCTGGCTCTAGGTGAGTGATCACACCGTCGTGATTATCTGGGTCGTGAAGATCTTTTTTTGTACAGTTCTTCTGTGTATTCTTACCACCTCTTCTTAATATCCTCTGCTTCTGTTAGGTCCATACCGTTTCTATCCTTTATTGAGCCCATCTTTGCATGAAATGTTCCCTTGGTATCTCTAATTTTCTTGACGAGACCTCCAGTCTTTCCCATTCTATGGAAATGTTAGCAGAATCTAAAGACAAATCTTCTTGCCCTCAACAAGGACAGAGTCCAGTGCATTCAGGGGAGGACGTCAGCACACACACGAAAGTGGTCAGGAGGGCTAGGCTGGATTCCTTGATTGTTACTTAGTTTACTTTTTGGCTGTGCCGGGTCTTTGTTGTGGTGCAGGCTTTTCTCTAGCTGTGGCGAGCCAGGGCTACTTTCCAGTTGCCGTGTGCAGGCTTCTCCCTGTGCTGGCTTCTTTTGTTGAGGGCATGGGCTCTAGGGCGTGTGGGCTTCAGCAGCTGCAGCTCCCAGGCTCTAGAGCAGAGGCTCAGTAGTTGTGGCACACGGGTTCAGCTGCTCCAAGGCATACAGGATCTTCTCAGGGATCAAACCCGTGTCTCCTGCACTGGCAGGCAAATTCTTTACCAGTGAGCCACCAGGGAAGCCTGGACTCTGGTTTTGGTCACTGGGGAAAGGCATTCCTTTCTGGCCCTCATGGCTCCCCTTAGGGTAGGTACTGCGCATTCTAGGTGGCAAAAGAATCTTCATCTCACTTTATAACCACTTCCCTGGTGGTTCAGTTGGTAAAGAATCCGCCTTCAATGTAAGAGACCCAGGTTTGATCCCTGGGTTGGGAAGACCGCCTAAAGAAGGGCATGGCAACCCACTCCAGTATTCTTGCCTAGAGAATCCCATGGGCAGAGGAGCCTGGCAGGCTACAGTCCATGGGATTGCAAGGAGTTGGACACAACTGAGTGACTAACACTTTCACTTTCAACTCATAAACAGACATGGTAGGGATCATCTTCTCTGTTTCATAGATAATAAAATGAGGTCCTGAGAAATGAAGGGATTTGCTAAGAAATGTGCAGCTACGGCTAGCCCAGGCACATCCCAGCTCTTCTGCACTGGGGTCACCGTTTCCACTAGTCACTGTGCCTGCAGCCCAGCAGCAACACAGCAAAACAGGTCTCTCCATCTCAGAACTCCTGGAACAGACATCACCCTGAGGGCAGACAAGTAGGAAGAGGGCTGTCGAACTGCAGCAGGTACCACCTAACTGTGCTGTCTGGGACTGAGAATACACAAAGCAAAATGGGGTGTGACAAGAAACACGGCTGAGCAGTACTTTCTTCTGTTAGTTAATCCGAATTTCCTACTGCAAATGTTTTAATCCGCATTACACTTCCATATGGGGGGAAAAAATCAAATAGAAAATGTCACTCAAGAAAAAGTCAGCCCCAGGCATTCCAAAGAAGCAGCCCCCTGCAATTCTCCACGCAGAGAACGTGTATGTTAGATGAATTATCTGAGACGTGGAAGAATACCATTCTGCCATCGGTGAACGCAAGCGATATCATCCTCACAAAGTCATCCTCTGACAGCGCCTGAGCGTTCTGTCTCATGGGACTGATTATCAATGAAAGACACTTCAGGATCAATAGCAACTTGCTTGATTTCCATACCCAAACAGAGGATCAGAAAAATCAATGTGGTGTCTCATGGGACTGGTTATCAATGAAAGACACTTCAGGATCAATAGCAACTTGCTTGATTTCCATACTCAAACAGAGAATCAGAAAAATCGATGCGGAGTTATCTTTCCGGGGTAAAGACTCAACTGGAAAGTCCCTCCAGTCCTGGGAACAGACACTTTAGGATTCTTGTCTGCTCCCAAACCACATACGGCACTCAACACACGGCCGACTGCTTTCTGGAGGTTATCGCAGAGCATGGCTGCCTTACGATGGTGTATATCATGAAGAACCATGATAGAGCTGCTTCACATGTGATATGCCAGGTGGTTGGGAGAGCATGTGTGAAAAAAGAGAGAGTGTAAGCACACCAGGGGAAAGTACCATACACAGAAACAAAACCAGAGACCCTGGCTTTCCTCCAGAGAAGTGAAACATCTTCATACAGAAAAAACAATCCGAATTTGATGAGATATAAACCATCCAAGAGCATGATCGAATGCAGTTTGAAACAAGCAGTAAGGTACAGGCAGGCTACAGAATCTTAACTGCAGTGGTCAGCGAGGGTTGTTCAAAGGAGAAAGGTGGTCCTGAAAAAAGAACTACAGACCTAGAGATGGTCCTGCTGAGTGAAGTCAGTCAGACAGAGAAGGAGAGATACCATGTGACATCCCTTACATGCGGAAATGATACTAATAAACTTATTCACAAAACAGAAACAGAATCACAGAGAATGAACTTAGGGTTACTGGGTAAGGGTGAGAGGTGGGGGAGAACAGGGCAAGGGGATAGTCATGGAGTTTGGGATCCACATGTATGCACAGGTCTATTTAAACTGGATGATCAACAAGGACCTGCGGCAGAGCATAGGGAGCTCTGCTCAGTGTTATGTGGTGGCCTGGATGGGAGGGGAGTTGGGGGGGAATGGACGCATGTATGTGTATGGCTGAGTCCTTTTGCTGTCCACCTGAAACTATCACAACACTGTTAACCGGCTATATTCCAATATAAAACAAAAAGTTAAAAAAAAAATCTACAGATAGCTACTGACCTGAATATTTAAACAGTGAGAAGGGTCAGTGAAAAGGACAGAACATCACAAATGGGGTTATATATCTGTAACTTTAACTGATAGGATTTAATTTAGCAGATGTGAAAGAAGAGAGAGAGAGACAGAGAGAGAGCGAGCGAGCCCCCATTCTACTCAATGAGCGCATGTCCCTGGGGCAGGAAGACATGTCAACCTGCTCTCCACCTGCTGGCAGAGGGCCTCTCTCCCTGGGCTAAGGGTGACTGGCTTAAAGACCATGTGTCTTTAAATACCAGGGCTCCTAAAGGACTGCCAACGCCACGTAAAAACACAGGAGTTCTATTTTAAGTGTACTTTATAGACCATCCAAGCATATTCAAAGCTTGCTTTGACTCCACGGGTTACTTTCCATCCAGGCAGACTTTATTATTTTTTTTTTTTTCTAATTTTATTTTATTTTTAAACTTTACATAATTGTATTAGTTTTGCCAAATATCAAAATGAATCCGCCACAGGTATACATGTGTTCCCCATCCTGAACCCTCCTCCTCCTCCCTCTCCATACCATCCCTCTGGGTCGTCCCAGTGCACCAGCCCCAAGCATCCAGCATCGTGCATCGAACCTGGACTGGCAACTCGTTTCTTACATGATATTTTACATGTTTCAATGCCATTCTCCCAAATCTTCCCACCCTCTCCCTCTCCCACAGAGTCCATAAGACTGTTCTATACATCGGTGTCTCTTTTTTGCTGTCTCAGATACAGGGTTATTGTTACCATCTTTCTAAATTCCATATATATGCGTTAGTATACTGTATTTATGTTTTTCCTTCTGGCTTACTTCACTCTGTATAATAGGTTCCAGTTTCATCCACTTCATTAGAACTGATTCAAATGTATTCTTTTTAATGGCTGAGTAATACTCCATTGTGTATATGTACCACAGCTTTCTTATCCATTCATCTGCTGATGGACATCTAGGTTGCTTCCATGTCCTGGCTATTATAAACAGTGCTGCGATGAACATTGGGGTACACGTGTCTCTTTCCCTTCTGGTTTCCTCAGTGTGTATGCCCAGCAGTGGGATTGCTGGATCATAAGGCAGTTCTATTTCCAGTTTTTTAAGGAATCTCTACACTGTTCTCCATAGTGGCTGTACTAGTTTGCATTCCCACCAACAGTGCAAGAGGGTTCCCTTTTCTCCACACCCTCTCCAGCATTTATTATTTGTAGACTTTTGGATCGCAGCCATTCTGACTGGTGTGAAATGGTACCTCATAGTGGTTTTGATTTGCATTTCTCTGATAATGAGTGATGTTGAGCTTCTTTTCATGTGTTTGTTAGCCATCTGTATGTCTTCTTTGGAGAAATGTCTATTTAGTTCTTTGGCCCATTTTTTGATTGGGTCGTTTATTTTTCTGGAGTTGAGCTGTAGGAGTTGCTTGTATATTTTTGAGATTAGTTGTTTGTCGGTTGCTTCATTTGCTATTATTTTCTCCCATTCTGAAGGCTGTCTTTTCACCTTGCTAATAGTTTCCTTTGATGTGCAGAAGCTTTTAAGGTTAATTAGGTCCCATTTGTTTATTTTTGCTTTTATTTCCAATATTCTGGGAGGTGGGTCATAGAGGATCCTGCTGTGATCTATGTCGGAGAGTGTTTTGCCTATGTTCTCCTCTAGGAGTTTTATAGTTTCTGGTCTTACGTTTAGATCTTTAATCCATTTTGAGTTTATTTTTGTGTATGGTGTTAGAAAGTGGTCTAGTTTCATTCTTTTACAAGTGGTTGACCAGATTTCCCAGCACCACTTGTTAAAGAGACTGTCTTTAATCCATTGTACATTCTTGCCTCCTTTGTCAAAGATAAGGTGTCCCAGGCAGACTTTAAAATCTAACCTCAAGTCAAGTGTGACTGTAGATAAATATATTTTACTTCACAATAAACTAAGTTTAAGAGAGCAGACATCGCTACTTATCCTGTTCATCCTATTACTCACTCATCTCGCTGGTACTTAACAGTTCTGACTGAACAAATGAAATGCCAACTTTCAACTCCACTAACCTCAGTTGAAGGTATACCTCTCAAGTCACTTGTCATACACTGGCATGTATTTATTATTTATTGATTTAAGTTGAATTGCCTTAAAACATGGAGAAGGCAATGGCACCCCACTCCAGTACTTTTGCCTAGAAAATCCCATGGACGGAGGAGCCTGGTAGGCTGCAATCCAATGGGGTCGCTGGAGTTGGACATGACTGAGCGACTTCATTTTCACTTTTCACCTTCATGCATTGGAGAAGGGGATGGCAACCCACTCCAGTGTTCTTGCCTGGAGAATCCCAGGGACGGGAAGCCTGGTGAGCTGCCGTCTATGGGTCGCACAGAGTTGGACACGACTGAAGCGACTTAGCAGTAGCAGCAGTCTTAAAACATAGTAACTGCCTGTGAGCCAAGAGTGTTCTGGCAATTCTTTCCAGCTTTAAGTTCAATAAGGTCTTAATAAATGAATTAGTCATATATGATAATAAATTAATTAGTCATATACAATAATAAATGAATTAGTCATATATATTAAAAAAATTTTTTTGGCTACACTGTACCTCTGCTGCTGCTGGTGGGGCTTTTCTCTGGCTGTGGCGCAGTGCGCAGGCCTCTCATGGAGGCCTCTCTTGCTGTGGAGCACAGGCTCTAGGCTCATGGGCTTCAGCCGCTGCAGCTCCTGGGCTCTAGAGCCACAGGCTCAATAGCCGTAGCGCACATGCTTAGTGGTTCCACAGCATGTGGGATCCTCCTGGACCGGGACTGAATGTGTCTCTCCTGCACTGGCAGGCGGACTCTCCACCACTGGGCCAGCAGGGAAACCTTCTCATGAATGATTCTAATAATTAAAGGCCTGCAGTTGCTAACTTGACAGAGTAACTTCTGCCAGGCGAATGCTCCTTTCATTAACAATGATACCCGATGGACAATATATAAAAATAACAACAATGGACAAAATATAAAAATAACAACTGTTTGAAGTCACTGGAAAGTACACAAAGGCATGAAGAAAGAGGCAGGGATGCCACCCTTTGAGGAAGGGAAATGCTCTGGGAAAGACCATCTGTTTCTGGCTTTTCTCCTGAGGACAGACCTCAGTCTATGCTGGGCAAGGAGAACAGAACTTCTGCAGAAAGTGCATTTTACTGAGATACGGTGTCAGAGGTCAGAGTTCAGGATTGCGTCAGCAGCTGGAAATTGAGTGGCGGGGGTGGGGGGGATCTTAGAAAGGAGGAAGTCAGAGAAAGGCGAGTCCGCATGTCTGTGTATACCCTCCCTTCAAATCCTTGGCTGACCCTGCACTGCACATGTATGACTGATACTTTAAGGAGCCCTGTGGAGGACAACATCTGAGAGCTGAGCAGGTTTCAGAGACTTCCTTAGATTGAGTAAGGCATGGAATTCAGGTCCCACAAAGTCAGCAGGGCATGGTCAGCACTGTGGGTGAAGGCCCAGAGGACTGTACCTTTGGAGTACGGACCATGTAGCAGGACGAAGAGCTGCATCCTAGGACCGTGAGCAAAACTAAAACAAACTCACCCTGAAAAAGCTTTTCACAGGGTCAAGGTGATGGCTGTTGTTCAGCTGCTGAGTCATGTCTGAGTTTTTGTGACCCCACGGACTGTAGCACACCAGGGTTCCCTGTCTTTCACTATCTCGAAGAGTTTGCTCAAACTCATGCCTGTTGAGTCAAGGTGATGGTGATCACCAGCAATTCAACTGTGTACTAAAATAAACACACTTCTTAGAAAGGTAACTATCCAGAGTCTCTACAACATGTACTTCACTATGTCTACTTTGCAAACAGAAACTACTGGACATGCAAAGAAACAGAAGCTACGCAGCTAAAGTCAACAGAGAAAAAGTCAAGAGGAGCAGAACCACAGATAACCTAGATGTTGGATTTAGTACGAAATAATTTCAAAAATAAATAGTACAGGACCTCCTTGCTGGTACAGTGGATAAAAATCCACCTGCCAATGCAGGGGACATAGGTTCGACCCCTGGTCAAGGAAGACTGTACATGCCATAGAGCAACTAAGCCTGTGCACCACAGCGACTGAGTCTGTGCTCCAGATGCTGTGCACCACAGCGACTGAGCCTGCGTGCCCAACTGCTGAAGCCCGCGCACACAGCCTGTGCTCCGCAACAAGAGAAGTCGCCACACGCAGATGCCCATGCGCTGCAACAAAGGTTAACCGCCACTCACTGCCACTACAGGAAGCCCAGACGTAGCAATGAAGACCCAGCACAACCAAAAATAAATAAATATTACAAATACACTCAAGAATGTATAGGAAACGTTGGATAAAATGGGTGAAAAGATGAAGAATTACAGAGGAGATAAAAAATTCTAAAGAAGGACTAAATGGAAATTCAAGAACTAAAAATTACAATACTCAAATAAAAAAATTCATTGGGTGAGACTAATAGCAGACCAGATGCTGCAGAAGACAGAAGCAGTCAACTTGAAGACAGGTAAGTAGACATTATCCAAACTGAAGCACAAAAAATATAAAGACTAAAACTGAACAAGCTGAGTCAGTCTGAACAAGCTGACCTGTGGGGACGATATCTAACATAAAAGTAACTGGAGTCTCAGAAAGATAAAAGAATATAAGAATAAACAAACAATTTGAAGAAATACAGGCTAAAAGTTTTCTAGCTTTGATTAGTTTTTGGCAATTAACTGCAATTATAATAATTATCACTGATTATTATGTCCTGGGCTTCCCTGGTGGCTCACAGGGTAAAGAATCTGCCTGCAAAGCAGGAGACCTGGGTTCAATCCCTGGGTCGGGAAGATCCCCTGGAGAATGGCAACCCACTCCAGTATTCTTGTCTGGAAAATCCTATGGACAGAGGAGCCTGGCAGGACTCCTAGGAGGCTGCTACAGTCCATGGGGTCAAAGAGTTGGATTTGACTGAGCAGCTAACACACACCATGTCCTAGCATCAAGACTAAGTAGTTTATATATATTATTTCCCAATTTTCACAAAATAGGCATTGCTGCCCCATTTTCAGAATAAGAAAACTGAGGACTGAAATGGGGTGGAGGGCGAGGTGAAGGGTCTTGCACACATCGCCACGGTCGCAGATCTAAAATGACAAACTAGGTTTGTCCAGACTTTCCCTCGGCTATTTCAGAAAGCCTCGAGTTGATAAGGATGAAGGCAATCAACACCATCACCACTGGTTCTGAATCATATGTGTTATTCTTTACGACAGTCCAGTGAGGCAGAAATATTATTCCCTTTTACAGAAATGAAGACCCAATTGCTTAAGGTGTTCTCTGTGCACAGGTTTCTCACCACCAATCAGAGGCTAAATCAGTATTTGATCCCAAACCTGTCTGAACTAACCCACCATACATTAATGATGGTGTGCAGGAGGCACGTTTAATCTCTGTAAGAGAATATATGAATATACTGGTCTAAGTGCCCTGTTGTTCATATGCCAGTTAGGCTAATTACAAAGGACACAGTAGTAATAGGAGTGAAATTGGGGAATACTTTGTGGGTAACCCTCAATTCCAGCTCTAGTCTGAAGGAATAAAACTGCTCTCCTTTTTAAGTGACCCATCTAGCACTTCCAAGTTACAGGATTACTGCTTCTTTTTCTTGTCTGCCTGTCTCCACAGGTGAGGCACCCCAGGATGGCGTGCCCATGAGTTCTGCACCCCACTGAATGAATCCTCAGTGTGCTATCCTGGGTCGGCAGTCATTCACCTCTGACAGCTAATAGTCTTGGCGATTCTGCGTCGGCAGCTCCGGGATGATAAAGAAATAAGTTTCAGACTTGTAGCTACTGACAAGCTGTGCGAGTAATTTAAGCCAGGTTTAAATTTAAACTTACTAGCTGTGCCAGTAATTTAAACCAGGTCCCTTCACCCCTAAATCGGGGATGACAGTGTCTTTCATGCAGGACCGTTGAGATGATCAAGCGGCAACAGGCACCTGGCCTGTAGCAGGCACTCAATAAATGGCAGTTGTAATTTATCACTTCTATCAAACTTGGACCATGAAGGTACAGAAACTTTTTTTTTTTAATAGTCACCTTTAACGGAGTGTTTTTCTTGTTCATCTCAAGGCTTTTTCAAAAAACCCGAACTACAGGTTATGGAGTAAGTGTTCCCAATTTCATTTAACATGAGTTAATTTCTCATGAAGCATGCTCCCATAAGTTGTAAGCAAACATTATAAAATATTAACTCATTTTAAAGTTGAGACCATTCATTCCAGATCAGCAAAATGGAGGAAGTGCATACACATATACACACATACCCCAGATAGCTTCTGATTTCAAGTAACAAGAGTGTTTGAGCCAATGGCTTGAATACAAAAACCGTCAGTCCCCAAAGAGCCTTGAGCTGTAAGGTTATTTTGGAAAGAGACTTCAATTTTCTAAAGGCAGCTTAAAAAAACTCCTCTGGTTTTATCCCTACATAATTTGAGCAATAATACCCTCTCCCAGATAATTGTACTCCCTTTTAGAAAAGCCTGCTTCCTTGATCATTCTGAAGGAATCCGTTATTTTGCTTTCATTTTTTAAGGAGTAATGATGGGGGGACCTCCCTGGTAAGACACCACACTCCTTAGTAGGGGGCCCGGGTTCGATCCCTGGTCAGGGAACTAGAGCTCACACGCCGTGATTAAAAGATCCCCCGTGCAGCCAAATAAATAAATGACAATAAAATATTGTTTTAAAAGAAGAAGAAGTAATGATGGACTCACAAGAATTCAAAATGCCTTGAAGGCCCAAAGTAATTTGTTTAAACTTTGCTCAAATCACTGCAACTACCACCAAGAGCTATTTGCGGTTTTTCTGTCTAGGGCCTTCTATTCCTGAGGGCCTAGTTTTGTTTATTCATAGGTTTACTTTCATTCAAAAAATTTCTTTAATCAGATTATCGGCCACCAATTTGGAAAACGGCAAAAAGAGAAAATATTCTAAACACAGACGATGTTCGCTGTATACCTCTTGACATTCTTTCCATTAAAATTCTAATCTATTTTTATCTCTATCTATTCTTAAGAAAACTTTCTCCCCACAGAAAACCACAGGATTAAAAATATCATTACAATTAAGACTCTAAACTTAATTATCGACTCTACTTACAATTAACTTCACGCTGTCCCTTTAAATTTGAGAAAATGTTAACTAAAAAAAAATAGCTGAAATGAAGTTGGAAATTACTTGGATATAAAGATTTACTTCCTATCCACTGATGAATTTAGCACTTTAGCTTTAAAATCTTAGATTTCCTCATATATGACCAGCTATTTCTTAAAACAGATAAATTATCAAAATGAAAATCTGGGGTGAACATCACATTTTAATTTTGCTTTAAACAATACAAGTGTTCTTGTAAAACCACTCACTATGCAACTGTAACTGAAAATGAAAGGGGGAATAAAAGAGGAAGCAATAAGAAAGCAAAGTGTTTCCTTTCCTGACTGAAAAAAGCTGGGAACTACTCATGACCATCCAGCTGTATTTCAGAAATAATACTTCCCTATCATATGCTTGTAATCAAATGACATACCACTGTCACTTTTTTATTCACTCAAATACAAGGATTTGAGAAGCCGAATTTTCAGACTAACGACGTCACAGAGACTTCTAGTGGATACCGTGTGTTACTAATAAGCTAAAATGTACTCCAAATATATCTTGGCATGAATTTTAAGGAAGCCACCATATAACAATAAAACACACATTTTGATTTGTGATTCATTATTTTTTAATCACAGAAAAAGACCTAGTAGCAGGAATATCCTGGGTTTTTCCTGCCAAGGAGAAGCGTACATGTGCGTGTGTTTAAATAACACATCTGTTAAAAAAAAAAAAAAATGAACCAGTTCAACTCAACTAAGTCATGTGATAGAAAAACAAATTTGGTACACCCACGCTCACAGTGACCACATGACTCTTCCACTTTATACAAGAACAATGTGCACCACTTTCATCTCCAGCAGCCTGAGATGTAGTACGCGCTTCCTTCTCTAGAGACACACACTGACTTACACTGGACCCACCACGTGCACACACATGCTGGTGCTCGCAGGGGCAGAAATCCTGCGACATCAGCCCCACCCCAACTCTTCTGACCTCAGGGGGCACTCAAAAGACCAAGAGCAGGAGTCAGTCAGAGCTGCGGTCACCTGAAGGTTCAGGGCTAGCAAATGTGCTTCAGTGGTGCTTTTTGGTGGGAAAAAAAAAAAAAGCCTCAGGCCTGCTTGAGTGTCCTCACAGCATGGCGGCTGGTTTCCTCCAAAACAAAAGAAGAGGTGGGGGACCTAGGTGGAAGCCATGTCTTTCATGAACTGGCCTTGGAAATCACATGGCATCACTTCTATTACACTCTCTTCAATAGAGGAGAGTTCTAAGTCTGGCATATGTTCAAGGCAAAGAGAATCAGACTCTATCTTTTGAAAGGAAAAAAACCCCAAAGAACTGCAACATCCTTCAAAACCTCTACGATGTTCAAGAAAATACTTGCTATTTTAAACATGTATTAGTGGGAGAGAGAGGGAAAGAACACATTCACCAGGTAAAACTTTCTAAATGACAATGTATTTCACAGTTCAATACTGTTAAGACTTCAAAACTTAGAACCAACATAGAAGAATTGAACAGCTTGGCAATTTCCCCCTTGATCCAAGTAGTTTGCAGAATTCAGTTTTTTGTTTTTTAAAATCTCCTCATACACAGCAGGGACAAGTAAGAGAGAGAGAGAGACAAATTCCTAAAGCCATTTCAAACTAAACTGCTTACAGGGAGATGATTTGTTTTTCCATTTAAAGGTCTCTTATTAATTTATAATACTGATAAAGCTTACATGCAAAAAATAATAGATACCTCTTAGCGTAAGTCCTCTCACCATTCTCAACCATCTTTCAAATCATTTTGGGGAGGTGGGTGGTTAAGTATTCTCAAACCAGAAATACAGAAATGCTTCTTAAAAGTTCCAAAGAACATCAGATGGGTTTTGTGTCACTTAAGCACTGTGAGAAACCAAGAAAATTATGAAAACACACTGGGAAACAGACACGAGGGCTCAGCCTCTTGTGGCTTCTCTGGAAGAGACCAGAAGCCCTTGGACAGGAACGGCCTGGATTCCACTGAGTATGGCTCATGGGAAGATGTGCAACATCACTGTTTTACTCATCTCGCTGTTTTTTAAGAATTAAATGTCACAGGGCTGCCCACACAAGCTGACAAAAAAAATCCTAAATATGCTGTAATCATTGGTGACTGTAGAAACCCTATCAGGCCCCTGCAGTGGCTGAGATCTGAGTTTATCCCCACATTTCCAGGCCACAGGGATGATGATAACTGCTATTGTGGCCCCTATCTGAGAGGCACCAAAGTCACCCCATGGGTTACACTGCTGTGAGGTTAAATTTGATGGATTCATTCATGAATATTCACGATCAGTGAATATTTAATGGCCACTGACAGAGCATTTCCTGGGGACCCATCCGGCTGATAAGCAGCAATTCATCCCGTGCTTGTTGAGCCCCTGCCAAGTGTCAGGTCGACGACACACATACAGTAGCTGCAAACAGCCAAGCTGGAGTCGGCCAGGCTCCCCTCCCAGTCCTTGCCAGTTGTGACCTCCTGGACAAGACGGCATAGCCCTTCACACTTTCCATCATTTATAAAATGGAGATAATAGGAGACCTACCTCAAAGGCTTGATGGGCTTCACTTAGTATGGCATGAGCACCCAGTATATGCCAAGTCCTCCAGAGGTATTCCCCAAGCACCCTCTTCGAATGACATGAGGTTTCCTTTTTGTATCCTGCAAGCTTTCCTTTAGTACTTGCCAGTTTCTAAGTACTTTCCAGCTTGAGGATCTGATATTAACATCTCTCTCTCCCCCACCGGACTGTCAAATTATCATCAAGGCAGACATTCTGTCTGATTTATTCAATATACCCAACATCCCAAACAGCATATAATAGGGGCCCAATAAATATTTGATAAGCTAATAAACTATGTTGGCAAATTCGCAAAATACAAACATGAAAGAAACAATACTGGCCTGCCAACAAGGAGTTCCTAGGCCACCGATGCAGTTCTCAATTCTGGTTGCATTTAGAATCATCTGGGGAGTAATACTGCTGTAAGCCCAATACTTGGCCCCTACTGTGGAACGACTCTTGGAGGGTGGACCTATGGGAATCTCTGTTGTTGTGTTTTAAAAGAGTTGTTCAGGTGATCTTTTTAAAAAATTATTTGTTTTTGGCTGCGCTGGGTCTTTGATGCTGCACAAGGGCTTTCTCCAGTCTTGGCAAGCGTGGGTTACTCCTCAGTTGCAATGTGCCAGCTTCTCATTGAGGTGGCTTCTCTTGTTGCAGAGCATGGCTTCTAGGACATAAGTCATAGCACGTGGACTCAGGAGTTGTGGTGCACGGGCTTAGCTGCTCTGCGGCATGTGGGATCTTCCCGGACCAGGGATGGAACCCGTGTCTCCTGTATTGGCAGGCGGACTCTTTACCACTGAGCCACTAGGGGGAAACCCTTCTTCAGATGATTTTAATGAAAAGGAAGGATTGACACTCATTGGTCTAATGCTTGAAAGACTGAGTGACAGTTACCATACAGTTTGAGGTATGTTCTCCCAGGGATGATGGAGGTGTCTTGTCTCTGCACCATCTAATATTGTAGCTGCTTGTCACACGTGACTACTGAGGACTCAGTGTGGCCACTGACAGTGAGGGCCTGAACTGAATTTTATTTTAATTTAAATTGAAAAAGTTATGTGTGACCTGGAGCTCTTCTATTAACCAGGGCAGAAGACATATGACAGCCCGGAATCCAGGTGACAGGACTCAAAGCTCAGTGAGCTGTGGTCCCACCCACAGGACAGCATCACTGGTAAGTGGAAGTGGAGACCAGACTCAGCACTCACTCCACAACCCCACACCTTCCACACACACAGGACAATCTCTCCTACTGCCATGCCCGGGACGGCTGGGACCAAGCTCAAGAGCCGCTGTGTGAGCTGCAGAATGGTGTGGTCATTGTGCAAAACGAGGCGATGTGTCTTGGGTAAGGACTCTTGGAGAGGAAAGAGTTGCAAGGAGCCCCCAGCAAAGAAACGACATGGCAGCACCTCAGAGATGTAAATCAGAAGTCTCCCTTTATGAGTCACAGCGTAAGCCGTTAACATTACGGAGAACTGACATGCATTCTTGAGGTAGACAATGGCTCATTACATTCGTTATAAAATCAGACTGGTTCCACATTACTGGTAGAAAGGCCGAATTAATATAGAGAAGGCATCCATGCTATTGACCTACCTGTCATTTTTCCTCGCCTATTGTGTGTTAGCCAGGCACTACACGGCAGGCAGTATGTTAGGGACCTTAAATATTCCCTCATTTTGCCCGTACAAGACTCTGTAAATTAGATGTTATTTTCTCATTTTATGGTGAGGTAATTTAAAACTCTTCATGGAAGTTAAGTCATTTACTTGACTTTGACAAGCAGGAGTAAAGCTACAATTGAAACTTAGATCTATGTTACACCTAAGATTGTTTTTTTATAAAGTTTGTCTCATATTCTATTATATACTCAACAGATACGAGACTGTCCAACAAACCTCCATTTATTTTCTGTTTTATCAAATCATAGTCAATGCTTCAATGAACCTACTTGTATATAAAGCATAATACACACACATACATGTAGAAAAGTACATATATCCTAAGTGAGCATTTCATGAATTATCAAAAAGTAGATTTAACTATGGATTTGATCGACCAATCCATAGTTTCTTTTTTTTTTTTTTTTTTATTTCTAAGGCTAGAGAAAGGACCTGACATTTTACTCCCCGCCCCACCTCCCCCCGCCCCACCCCAGAACTCCGATTGCTTTTGAGTATTACTCAGAACAAAGGTGGGGCAGGGAGGTAATTGTTTGCTCTCTTGCAAGGTCACAAAATTTTTTTTCAAGACTAGTTTTATTTTTCTTGCCAATTAACTAAGAAATAAAACTGTTTGACCCATGGAATTGATTCAGACAGAAAGCCAGATTGCCTGACCCTTCCAGTTTGCAGTTTTCCCAACACATCGACTTTGGCCCTGGGGACAACACCCTGGGAGCGGCACATTTTCAAAGCCACCCTCCCAGGGGCCCCAGGCCTGGTGCTCTGAGCTTCCTCTGAGAGCCCCAGCTGGTCCGGGGAAAGTGGGGATATTAAGGGCGCAGAGGAAGAAGGGCACCCGAAGAGCTGGCGAAGGCCTCCACAGTGCTCCAGGTAGACGGTCGTGTCCTTAGAAGTTGTTTCCTTTCCTTCCTTTCTTTCTTTCTTTCTTTTTTTTTTTTCCTTTTCTTTTCCTAACGCCTCTCTCTCTTCCTTGGGGATTGGCTAATCTGGAACGAAATCGTTCCTCTAGGGATCATTTAGACCCGGGGAGTGGCCCCTCTGGAGCGAGCCTGCCTCCCCGAGCAGCCCTCCTCATCCCTGGAGGGGGGCTGGCTCCCCCAATCCATAGTTTCTTACAGAAAAACCTAAATGACCTTATTGGCCAACCCAAGAATACACTCCAAATCAAGAAACAGAACAATGCCAGCACCTCAGAAGCCCCCTAGGCAACCTGCTAGTTATTTATCCCATCCTCCACCACAGAGCTAATATCTGTAAAGGGCCTACCACCTCATGGGAGTCCATCAGATGCAAGCTAAGAGAGAAGTTACAAATTATGTGTATAATCTAGGCCAAGACTTAAAGTACCACTTGGTCACTACATAACTGGACAAATACCATTTATTTACTTTAATTAGAAGTTAGCGTTTTATTGGACATAAAGAAATTAGAGACAGGTCTCAAAGAACCAGGGTACAAAATCTGTTAATTAGGATTATAGAGTGCCCTAGGCTTGGGGCTTTAAGGGTGACAAGTGACTGATTCTCGGCTCTGATAAGGTGAGGAGGACCAGGAAGTATCTGAGGGCTGAGCTCTGCCTGGTTCCACGTTCCTTTCAGTCCCATGATTTTACCAAAATAAGGAGCATAAATTTAAATAAAATATAAAACGAATAAAATATAAATGTGTCATACTTAACTAAACTCCCAAGAAGTGGCAGACCTTTTACAGATGTGAACTACTTAAATCCCTTCAACAATCCTGTAATAGCACCATCCCTGCTTTATAGAGAAGATGACGGAGGTTCACAAAGTGACCTGGAGGTCACGAGGCCAGTCAGGGTTAGAGCAAGGATGCAAACCCACCTCCACTGGACCTCAGAGCCCTGCCCAGTCCAAACACCCAGCTGCCTTCCCCTCCCAGGTGTTCTCTTCTGTTACAGACAACTGACTTCTTAGAGACATGACCTCCGGGAAAGCCAGCTGATGACTGAAGTAACAGTAACAAAAGATGGGAGTCACAGACCTAGAAACTCCTTTCACATCTCCAAGCCTCTCTCCCCCTGGAACCTACTGTTTCATGTGGACACCTACTGTTTATCTTCATTCAGTTTGTTCTTTCTTATCCACTGATAACATACTTTTCTCTACAAGATGACAAAGTCTCTGACCAAGTAAGTAAAGTAAGTTAGTCGCTCAGTTGTGCCCGACTCTTTGCAACCCCATGGACTGCAGCCCACCGGGCTCCCCTGTCCATGAGATTTTACAGGCAAGGATACTAGAGTGGGTAGCCTTTCCTTTCTCCAGGGAATCTTCTGAACCCAGGGATCAAACCCAGTTCTCCTGCACTGCAGGCAGATTCTTTAGCAGCTGAGCCACAAGGGAAGCCCATTTGCTGACACAGGTTACCTGGTCTGCCCTGAGCCACAAGCAAAGCAGGTTGTGGCAGGCTGTGCCCAGGTGTCCACTTAGCCTTGTACCCCACATCCCCTCTAACTCTCACCCCATGTGTGTCACCAATTGGTAGTGGTGGTGGTGTTCAGTCACTAATTCGTGTCTAACTCTTTGTGACCCCATGGATTGTGTAGCCCACCAGGCTCCTCTGCCCATGGGATTTCCCAGGCAAGAATACTGGAGGGGGCTGCCATTTCCCTTTCCAGGGGATCTTCCCAACCCAGGGGTTGAACCCGAATCTCCTGCATTGCAGACAGACTCTTTACCACTGAGCCACCTGGGAAGCCTGTCACCAATATTGATTTTCAAATGTGTACAAGTACGCTTCAGATGGAAAGATCCTCGTTTAACTGAATTACAGCCTGACCAACCACACAAAGAGATTTTATATGTCGCTTGTGGCAATATTACCTATAACGTTACTAAGTTTTTCAATGTATAATAAAACCTACTGCAATTAATGGGCTTCCCAGGTGGCGCTAGTGGTAAAGAACCCGACTGCCAATGCAGGAGACATAAGAGACATGGGTTCTATTCCTGGATCAGGAGGATCCCTGGAGGAGGGCATGGCAACCCACTGCAGTATCCCTGCCTGGAGAATTCCCTGGACAGAGGAGCCTGGTGGGCTACAGTGCATAGGGTTGCAAAGAGTTGGACATGACTGAAGCAACTTAGCATTGCAATTAATGTTTTTTCTTCTTTTTTCTCGGGAAGCAGTAACAGGCTTGGACTGACAGAAGAACTGAATTTCTTTGACTTACTTGGTTTTTCATTTGTAGAAAGTCTTTCATAAACTTAGCACCTAACAAATAATAGAAAAACTTGGGTCTTCTGCATTGCAGGTGGCTCCTTTACCATCTGAGCCATCAGGGAAGTCCAAGACTATATCTATAAATATATAGAATTGGTGCTGCCCGTGTTGGTAAGTACTTACCTTGACCAGAATTATATATTGCTTTTACAGACTTCTTAACTTTCTGTAAGGCTGTTCTATCTTGGTCTAGAGCCTAAAAGAGAAAAATGGGGAGAGAAAATGTTGGAAAACTTGGTAAGTTTAAAAAAGAAAAGAAGAAGAAAAACTCATTCATAGCCGCATTTGTTGTGCTAAGCACTGCAGCAACAGCAAACCTGCACATTTATCTAATGGCAAACGTTTCAGAGCCATGATTTGCCCAGGATTCAAGCAGTTTTGAGATAAGGGCAGTTATTCCATAAGCCTCAACACTGGGTGAAGTGGATAACTTGGTAGTCAGTTGGTAACTGTGCTAAGTTATGCACAGGAAAGAAAACAGAAGACACCTAATAAATCTTGAGATTTGATTCCTTCACTTGGAAAGCTTATAACTTGGGAAGTCAGAAAGGCAAACACGTGACATGTTCCCAGAGGATAAAGCACGTCGTCAAATGGTAACTTCAGCCAGAAAGAAAACATTTAAGGGGGTGTAATAAATAAGAGTGGCCCCGAAGCGCTTCTCAAACTTTTAACTTGAGGATTATTTTCAGTGTTAAAAATTTTTTTGATGACATAATGCTGTTATTTCAAAAATTCCACTTATTAAAAATCACAACATGGAAAATGTTACCATGATGCTGGTAATGCTTACACATGATTTCTTAGGTGATGAATCAACACATCTCCAGCCATCTACCTGTATTACGGAGGGGGTTGGGGGTGGGGTATGCTGGGGGACCGTCACTCCTGATTCTTAACCCAAGTGCTGGATACACAATTGTGTTTCACTTGAAAACTCATCACACTGTGCACGTAGGATGTGCACACTTTCCTATGTGCATATACACTTCAAAAGCAAGTCAGTATAAGATAACACTCACAGCATGCTGACTTAAAGTTATTAGAACAACTTCAAGCCCCTCTCTGCTCTCCCAAGGGTCTAGGATCCATTCACAGGCTAGGAACCCCTGGATGGTTATGTGAAGATGTGAAGGGCAGGAGCAACAGCAGCCATCATCATAAACGCATTTGTATAAAGTTTAAGAACATTACATGTGCACTCATGCCTATTACATCAGCTAAGCCTTAAGACACCAGATGAGTGAACTGAGGCCCACAGAGGATAGGACCTTCCTCACTGCAGGAAGGCGCCAGGTGATGGCAGCGGGCACCTACTATTCCGCTTCTGCAAGACGGGTTTTCCTGCCGCTCTGAACGTGGGGTTCAAGGGGCCCTGCTGCCTTCCTCCGGCTCCTGCTCTCTGGGTGAACATGGTGAATGCCCGCCTCAGTCCCGCCTAGGATTTCTGGGCTTGGGAACAGGGATCGTAACATTCAGCCCCTTTCTGATGATGCATGCCTGGGGGATGCCACGGCTTTTGTGGTGGTAGAATCTGGCCAGACAGGATGATGCTAACAGAGACAAGCACCAGAAACAAGAGGTGGAGGAGGCAGTCCTTGCATGCAGCTGTCCTCAAGGGTGTGCGCCGCTAACCTTCCTGAGGACTGAGGACAGGAGACAGTAAACTCCCTTCAGTCCTCAGCCAGCTGAAGCTGAGACTGTCACTTGCAGCCACGCGTCCTAAACAACACAAGACCTGAAGTTCACCGAGCACTTCCTACACCTGCTGTAAGCCTGGTGGAGAAGACACACCCAGCACGTAAGACTCTCTGAGTCCATCTTCAACAACAAAAAACCAGCATCTGTATTTTTCAGGTAAGGAAATGCGATAGGCCATCACTAAACATTTGTAAGAAGGGAGGAAAATATTAACTTGCCCAAAGTCACAGAGTCAGAAAGTGCTAAAGGTCACATTTCACACGAATGGCTCTTGAACCCCAAATCTAATGGGATACTGGGATAAAAATCAGGCTGCAGGTCAAAGGCTATTTCTGCCACACCCATCACTTACTTCCCACCTCCACAACTTTGTCACAACCACATCCCACCTGTACTCCCTTTTTTTGTATTCTTTTTAAATCAATGTTTTTCTTTAGGTCCATTCCCCCTCCCCTTTTTTCCCCATTCACATCTTTAAAAAAAAAAATGGACATTGTAAAGAGCTAGATCACTCACCATTAACAGAAGATACCCTAAAAATGATGTAGTACCTCTAACTACACAAAATGCTCACCTATTTACTACCTCGAATCATCTCATCTAACACCAGGGACACCACACATCACACTTAGGAAACCGTGTTTTACGACTTAGTTGCAGAGAAGAGACGAAGCCTGAGTTATTTCAAAGATCTGAGATTTGTACTTTAAAAAGGGAAGATAACTAACATTTTAATAAATGTGTAGTCACACAGGGGGCTGAGGTTTACACAGATTATTCCTCTCAATTCTTACAAGAACGCTCTGAGGTAAGTGCTAGTACTGGATTCATTTTATAGATGAGTAAATAGAGGCTTAGAAAGTGGAACTTGCCCAGGTGGCAGAGTAGGGATTTGAATCCAGGTCTTCACGGTAAAACACCACCCCCTAATCACTAACCAGTTCTGTGTTCCAGTGATATCCTTGAGGAACTGAAACTGAAAGCAGTCTCATCTTGAGCAGGGAATGTCCACCAGTTTGCAGAGGCAAATCTGAGTTAAGATAGTTAGGTTGCTGGTAAGAGTGGGAAGGGAAGACATTAATGAAAATAAGTGCAAGTAAGAACTCATTTTAAGAGATGGGATCCAAAGGGTTTATCCTTTGATGAACTGCTTTTGTGGTGAGGATATTTTAAAAAATAATTCTAATAACAGCCATCATTTATTTTTTTAATATATATATTGAGCATGCGTGCTAGGCTGCTTCAGTCGTGTCTGACTCTTTGCAACCCTCAGGACTGTAGCCCACCAGGTTCCTCCAACCATGGGATTTTTCAGGCAAGAATATTGGACTGGAATGCCAAGCTGTCCTCCAGGGGATCTTCCTAACCCAAGGATAGAACCTGAGTCTCCTTTGGCTCCTGCATTGCAGGCAGATTCTTTACCGCTGAGCCACCAGGGAAGTCCTTATATCCATTATTACTGCCATCTTTTTTCCCTGATGAAAACTCCTGCTTTATTTTGGAGAAGTCAAACAGCTTGCCAGGTGTCACATATCAGGTAAGAGAAAACACAGCTTATGCTTTTTCAAACAAGCCACCTAAAAATCCACTGTGGATGGCATGCTCATGTTTCTCCTGATTTTTTAATAACTTTAGAGAAAGAACAAAAGATCTCCTTCTGGAAGAAAATACACTATTGGCTTAGCTCTGGGGAGTGATAACCACTGAAGAATGATTCTACTCATGGAGAAATTAATGAGTGGACTTTAATGTCCACGCACAGAGTTAATGACTCCCAATAAGCAAAGGGCTGGGGAAGACTTCAGCCGTAACATTTTATGAGGCCAGTTATCTGCTTCCTTTCTGCAGGAGGGAAAGTCTCAGAAATTTATGTTGGATTCTTACCAACTTGTCTATAAACTAATAGGATGTAAAGTTCACATACTTACTTTTAAAGGTTATTAATGATATCCACAGCCACCATTGCATCTAGGTGACACTTCTCTTTTTACACTCTCCTATTTGGCCACCAGCAAAAGGCAGCCAAGTAAAATGCACTTTTAAGAGCTCCGTGTTGAAGACAGCCGGGAACGCTGTCCTTCAATCAAACAAGGCTCCCTCCAGAAATAACACATGTCTAAATGTGCTAGAGAGTACCATCCCCTCGGCCACCAGATGAGCAACACTCAGCAGTGACATCTTTTAAAATGTCCTGTGTGTAAAACTAAATAAAGCGGAGAGAAAAGTGGCAGATGAATGGGGCTTCACAACTGTCCTCTCTCTCAACCCATTAAAAGTATGTTAAAATACGTGCCTGTGTTCCAAGTATGTATCTGAAGGTGAACAACTAGAAAAAGTGTATGTGTTTGTGAGAGAAGGAGAGAGGGAGCGGGGAGGAGGATGAATGAACCAAGGCAGGAATCCAGGAGAACAGGCTGATCTCTAATAATGCAATAACACCTTCCCCATTTAAGAATTCCGCAAGACAGCAACTCCGCCTTCTCTGCATTACTGAAGAGCAGGGGCATTAACCTCAAAAAGTACTCTCATCTTTATATGGAGACATCTTATTTCATGCACAGTCCTAACAAATGTGGGCATCTGAACACACAGAGAAGGTAAAGGCTGTTGCAAACTAGCGAGAAGCTGCTGGAGAAACCATACCACAAAAGCTAGCAACCTGAGGGTTCAGAAGGAGTCTACAAACTGGATATGAGAATGAAAAAGAATTCTTTAAGAATCAAGGGGTTATTTGGGGTAGAACATGGAGCCTTTCGTACCCCTCTGGGCCAAGCCGCATCCCTGGGTCACAACAGTGCAAACAACACATGCTCTTGAAGATGCACAGGAATCCAGCCATGCCTGTTCCCCTCCATTTAGGGCATTTGTACCGGCTGATCTGTCTGTCTGGAACATTCCCCCCTGAGCTCTTCAGGTAAGGGTTCTGTTTACCTAGGCCTCAGGTTAACAGCCCCTCCTGCAACCTCCCTAGTGGTCCAGTGGCTAAGACTGCATGCTCTCAATGCAGGGGACTGGGTTCCATCCCTGGTCAGGGAACTAGATGTCACATGCCCCAACTAAGACCTGGCACAGCCAAATTAAAAAAAAAAAAAAAAAAAGCTCCTCCTCTGGGAGACCTTCTATGATCCACCTAAAGCAGCGTATCTGCTCTCCGCCACCATTCACTCTCACACACTTCACACTGGATACTCAACAGTGCTACACACCCCTGAAATGATACTGGTCGTGACCTGTATGGAACTTTTCTCCCTCCACCGGGAGAAGGAAAGCCCTATGGACGTGGGCCCTATGGAACCTCTTCACGGCTGAATTCCCAGATCTGGCGTCCAGCTGAGCAGAAGCTCAAAAACCCTTATGAAACGAAGTTACAAATATGAATCAATGAACCCCTCATTATTCTCAGCTCCCCAAATAGCAATGTACGCAATGCAAGGCTTGCCTTGAAAATGGCTGAATAGAATTTTGAACTGAGAAAACACTGCCCTCTGCAATTCCTCCCCTGATGGTTTTGAACAGCTGACGTCTAAAAGTACGTATGTGTTAAATGTGTGAGTGTATATATGTGTTTGTGTGTGTGTATATGCGTGTGTCACACGTACATGTATAAGGAGTATGACCACACCGTACCTCGAGTAGCGGTTTAAAACGACAGGCAGAGCTTACACATTTTCAGTTAGTTTGTATCTCAAGATAGTTATTCTGGCAACTGTTAAAAACATTTTATTGGAATACAGTACACCTACGTTAAATGAGCAATGCCAATACGACTGCTAATACTCATTAAGATTTTTCTCTTTCAGAATTACTTTTTAAGTCCAGGGCACCTTCTTTTCAATATACTCAAGTGGGAAAAAATGTGTCTTATTTTAGGTAGATGTGATTTTTGAAAATAAAGCACAAGTCTTTGGTGCTAAGTCTTACGCGTATACTTACAGAGAAAGCAAACAGTGGGTAACAACTGCATAGAATTCTTACAGACATGCCTGGGAAGACATCAATCACACCTCCCACCCTCTAGGGATGCTGAACGTTAAGTAGATTAAAGTACCTGGATGTGGCTGGCACAAAGCCTTGCACGGAGCAGGTGCTCAAAAGCTGCTAGCATCATTACCCTCACCTCTGGAGGTGCTTCCAAGAGAGAAATTTCTGAAACACTTGGAGCGGCGACAGCACAGCGGTTCTGAAACAAGCACTCCCACTAGCAAAGTGGTTTCTTCAATGAAAAGAATTTTTACTCAGTTGGGGGAAAAAAAGGAGTGTTTCCGTTTTATTATTTTAATAGTCCTATTCAGGGAGGTAATTTCAGAAACGCATTTCAACAGATGCATTTGTCCCATGAGCACCACAAGGTAAAAGCTCTTCTTCTGTGCACCTGGCTTAAGAGGGAAATCAAAGGGAGACGATGCTGGCCAGATTTTGGTTCAAAGCCCAGATGCTTCATCCTTCACCTTGCTGAGCAACCCCACTGCCTTTCTGGGAGAAGGGAGATGCCTAATTAATTCTCATCAACTTTCTGAGAATGAAATGGTGATGGAGGCTCGCGTGCAGCCTCCTAGCCAAGTCGATACATTCGTTATCCATCACAAGACCCCACAGCCTAGAATGCACATGTGTAGCTAGCTGTAGTGTGGACCAGGCGTGGGCCCAGAAAGTGAGCCAGCGTGACGATGAAGGGAGAGGACCATGCCATTTCCCCATCAAAGGGCTGGGGCATCTGAGCACAAAGAGGAGGCACGGGCTATGGCAAATGAGAGACAGCCTGCTGGAGAGACCACACCGACAGAAGCCGGGAACCCGAGGGTTCGGAAAGATTATTCAAACTGCACACGAGAACGGAAAAAAAAAAAAAAATTTCTTTAAGAAGCAAGAGGCCACTTGGAGTAGGACACAGAAACTTTTGCACCCCTCTGGGCCGAGGGGCATCCCTGGGTCACAGTGGAGTGCCAACAACAGATGCTCTCAGAGATGCACAGGAATCCAGCCATGCCCATTCCCCCACTCAGGGCATTTGTACCTGCTGATCTGTCTGCCTGGACCTCTCCTCCCTAAGCTCTTCAGGTGAGGGTTCATCTAGGCCTCTGGTTGACAGTCTCAGGTTAATGCAACTGAGTCTCTGTTCTGAGGATCAATCCTGGGTTTTTATGTCACTGGCTCACTTGTTCATCCATTAGCTGTGGCTGGCTCAGAGTGGTCCCTCCTCTGGGCCAGGCACTGCCTCTGCCTCTGCTTCCCCAGCTGCACGTCCCCCCTCTTCTACCTGGTACAGCAGAACAACAATAAAAGCCTTCACTAGGACAGGTGGGACGCTTGGGACTGTGTTAGACAAGACATGAAGGAAGTTATTCATAAAGTAGGAATCCTCCCTATCCTGGGATGTTGGCTACACTTTCCAAATTATACTATCCTTTACCTTGAATTTTAGGGGTTTAGTACCTCTGTCTCTTCCTCTACTTGTCAACTGAAAGTGCTCCAATAATACTACTTGTATTTGTTTCTTTCTTTGCACAGAAGGCGATGAGTAAGAACTTGCTCCGTTGAATGAAAGGAAAATACACACGGAAGGAAGAAAGGATGAATCTACTGGTCCAATACTTTGGCCGCCTGATGCGAAGAGCTGACTCACTGGAAATGACCCTGATGCAGGGCAAGATTGACGGCAGGAGGAGAAGGGGACGAGAGAGGATGAGACGGTTGGATGGCATCACTGACTCGAAAGACATGAGTTTGAGCAAGCTCCAGGAGTTGGTGATGGACAGGGAGGCCTGGCGTGCTGCAGTCCATGGGGTCACAAAGAGTCAGACACGACCGAGTGACTGAACTGAACTGAACCAAGAGTAAAACCGAAGTCCTCATCACTGTCAGCCAGGCCCTGTGAGGTCCAGGGCCGGTGCCCTCTGACTGTTCCCACACTCTCCACTTGTGTCTAAGTCACATCCGCAGTGTTTCGGAACCCGTAAGCGTGAATCCACCCAAGAGCTTCTGCAACTGCTAACATCTCTGCTGAGATCCTTTTCTCCAAACTCTTCCCCGGATGTAAAGGGGCGTGGCCTGCTCGCTCTCTCCTTTTTTCTTGTGCATTCACCTCAAATGCTGGAAGCACAGCCCCTACTAACCTGAGGAGTGGAAGTTATGGGGGCGCTGAGAGGCACCCTGTGGTTCAGCTACACATCAGCGCAGAAGGCCAAGAGCAGCTCACATGAAAGGAAGAGGGAGAGATGTTATCATTTCTTAGTTTCAAGATTAACATGAGTTGAATGAGGCTGCTACACAAGGGGAAACGATCAACCTAAAATAAAACGTGATTTGCATAATGCAGCTCAAAAAGGGAAAGCTGACAGGTCATCCCCAAAGGTTTTAAGCTCTTTGCTCTATTATAGACTATAAAAGTGTCCTTAAGATTCAGATTCTCCTTTGTTTATACAGATTTCAATCAGAAACTTCTGTCCTCTACTCTACCTGTAGCTGAATGGCTGCACCAAAGGGAATCAGACTCACAGGCAGCAGAGAATTGCGGGTGCTGAGGACTAAGGGTTTGGACCCCACTTCACAGCTCAGATATGCAGCAAAGATCAATGTATCACCTTAAAAGCAAGTTGTTGTTCAGTCACTAAGTCGTGTCCAACTCTTTGCGACCCCATGGACTGCAGCCTGCCAGGCTCCTCTGACCTCCTCTATCTCCTGGAGTTTGCTGTAACTCATGTCTGTTGAGTTGGTGATGCCATATACCTTCAGCAATACCTCCTGATGGATTCTAAGGATTTATGCCATGCAGGAAAACAGCAGCAACCTATCAACTTTCCAGGCCAAAGAAAAGACACTGCATAAAACTGTGGCTCACCAAAGTCCCCTTTCCTGTGTACACATCTTGAGGAAGGAGACTATGCAAGGTCCAGAGCGGGGGCTCAATAAATATGAGTCAGCTGAATCTGCCTCTATCCTGAAAGCATCTAAAAGTAAAGGCATACAGAACAGCACTGGAACTCACAGAATGCTACTTTTCTCAAGTGCTGTTTATTTTAAAAAGCTAAGTGTTTCATACAACCTTGCACTGTCCTAATCAAGACTCTCTTTGCTGAACCACTAAACCGACTCTTGCACTGCTGTGGGGACCAGCGGAGTGAACGACCCCTTTAAGACCCTTAAAGCCATATAATAAGACCCTACCTGACTCGAAGCACTAAGCCCAGTCTTGCTTTGCCCCGTGAGGCTGGGTCTCTACACCTAATGGCTCAATTCCCTCTGGTCCCACACCATGCGGCACTGTTACCACGGGGCCCCCAGTTCCACAGGGTCACCAACATTCCAGCATTCAAGCCCTTGTTGGTGAGTGCAGTCTTTGCCTCTGGTGCGTTATCTGGGCCCTGGAAGAAGCAGGGCCTGGCTGCAGAGCCATCGAGAAACGGATGCTGTGGTGAAGAGCTTGGAGGGCCCAGCCCTTGATGACTTCTGCTGGCTCCATTGGGACCTGCTCAAGCAAGTTGTCCTGAAGTGCCCCTGCCCTCCTCCCACGCTGCCACCACAGGGAGTGTTTCCTTCTTGCCTCCTCGGCCTCTAACAGTCCTTAGAGACGTTTTTCTTTTAAAGAGATTTTTTTTTTTTTTTTTTTTTACAAAATTACTTATTTATTTCTGGCTGTGTGGTGTCTTTGTTGCTGTGCATGGGCTTTCTCTAGTTGCAGTGAGCGGAGGCCGTTCTCCAGGGCGGTGCGTGGGCTTCTCGCTGCGGTGGCGCCTCTTGCTGGGGAGCATGGGCTCTAGGGTGCTCGGGCTTCAGTAGTTGAGGCAAGCAGGCTCCAGAGCACACGCTCAGTAGTTGTGCTGCACGGGCTTAGTTGCTGCTCGGTGTGTGGGATCTTCCCAGACCAAGGATCAAACCTGTGATCCCTGAGTAGGCAGGTGGATTCTTAACCACTGAGTCACCAGGGAAGTCTTCCTTAGAGGCTTAGATCGGCCCAGTCTCACCTTCCTTCTCCCAACACTGAGGATGAGGTTGATAAAAAAAATAGGAACGTGTTCTTATTTAATCCTCACAGTAACGGATCAGGACGTCTCTGTCGCCCACATTTTACCGAGGAGACTAAAGCGCAGGATCAAGTCAGAGACGCAGTCAAGGTTTGAGCCCGGGTTTTCCCGACCTGCAAGCCCATATTCGTGAGCTTCGTGTTCTCCAAGCTGCCAGCCTGACAAACTGGGTCCAGAGGAAACTTTAAAAGACAAGATCAGCCAAGGGTTCGGTAAGCAGCCCACAAGACAAACAACTTTCGAAACCTTCTCCTTCCCACGTGAGGGACGCTCTTGGGAGAAGCCAAAGAGGAACTGAGATCAACGTTTAGCTTGACAACCTGAAGTCTCTCTTTACAGGGGGGAGGGGACAAAAGCAAAGTGGGAGGAGGTCAGCCTGCAGCTCGATAGTCACCTGGCTGTCCCCACACCCACCTGCCACTTCACGTGGGCCCATCTGCTAACCAAGCACTGTGCTGGGTGTGGTGGTGATGAGTCAGCCACAGAGATGGTTTCCTCGTGGCTTCAGGGGCACCTGGAGGACTGCAGTGCAGCCTTCGTGGACTTCACTGAGAGCCATGCTGGATACTGGGCATGACTTGCACTAAAACTGATCACTGACATGTGTGCCTCCAAGGAGGAAAACAGGTTAAAGAGCAATAACTAATCACAACAGCACATGGAGATGCACAGGCTTGTGAAAGCTTCCAGGTTCACCTTAAAATATCAGAGACTGAAAAACATTACTAAGAGTGACTGGCAGAAAAACCCTCGAAAAGAATTGGTGTGCTTATCCTTGGGGTCAGTGAGGGAATCAGGAGCTTAAGAAGAGGGAGTTTCTCCACCTGGTACTTCTAATCTGCCTCTGGTCTGTGGAGAGGTCACTTTAGTCCCTGCTGAGCAGTGTGAGAGGGACAGAGAGGACTATCCAGAGATCAGGCGCGGCAATCCACAAACACCTACCCCTCTCAACAGCCAACATCCACACTCGACGTGGGAACACCAGGCAAAGACCAGACAGTGCTCTTCTTCAAAGAGGGAGAGAAAGGGAACAGCAAGGTGCAAACCAACGTTCCTCAGAGGAGAGATGCTGCGGTCTAGAAGCGCCAAGGAGGCCAGGTGGCCGGACCACGTGCACACGTGGAGGATAAAGAGATGGACGGGGGCCAGATCACGCGGGGAGGAGAGGCCACGGAAAGAGTTCAGTTTTATTCTGATGGCAAAGGTAAGTCAAGAGTGGGGCTGCTGGGGTTTTACAAGAAAGAAGGTGGCGATTACTCCTGAACTTTGGAAAAATGACTCTGGATGATGTGCTGGGAATGGGAGGGACAGGAGCAAGACTGGAAAGGAAAGAGCCGATCAGCTGGGTCTCACACAGACAGAACTTTTAAGTATTTCTCGTGTGGCTGGATCCACTTCCTCCTCTAGGATCACACTTCATATTTAAAGCTTCCTCCAGAAGTAGCCTTCCCCCACTGACACCCACTTAGGAACTCGCATTTAAGGCTTCCTCTTTTTCTCCTCCCCACTCCACACCCACTCACGACCTCGGTGGAGGGCATCGAGATGCCCAGTTGGACTCAGGAGACCACAAAACCCGGCCAGGCCCACCTCTGCAGCAGTCCTTAAACCCCATCCCCTTGGCGCCAGCCTGACTTCAGGACTGCATCATGTCCGGGGCAGAGGGAGGAGTTATTATAAACTGAATCCGATCATGGCACTCTTGCTTTAAAACTTAGAATAATGAGCAGGCTGAGTCTTTCAATGACTTTGAAATCCCTCTTTGCCTTACTCCAAGGGCTTCCGCAGGCTCCCTTCTGCAGCACGATGACCTGCTCTCTCCGATCTCTCACCCGACATTCCTGGCAGTCCAGGTCCATGGTGCTCAGTCACACGTAGCACTTGTCTGGCCTCTGTTTGACTCTGGAGATGCCAACTCCACTAGCTACAGCTCTTGTCCTCAATAATACTTTTGCCTTTTCTTCTCCATCTTAACATGCTACAAACACAGGCTCAACCTTTATGCTTGAGTTTTATCATCTCTTCTTTGAAACCTGTCCCTTCCTGCTGAGAACGAATCTCTCTGCAGTGCTGTGAGAGCACTTATCATAAGGACTTCTTCCTTACATTTCCATCTCCAACAAATGGAGCTATGAATCTTTCAAGACGCTACACACATACTCATTGCCTTTCCCTACTACAGAGCCAGCTTCCTGCCCTAGGAATGCACGGGACCTGGAGACCAAGATGTTCACAGTGCACAGATGGGACCCCACCCAGATCCAGCTAGGGTTACCTGGCAGCTCACTCTGACCCCACTCTCAGACCTCTCAGGCTCCCTGCTTCCTGACCTGTAAACCTGGAAGGCTCTAATTTTCTGAAAACAAACCATTTTCAAGTCCTAGGGACCATACTGCTTCAACTCTCTTAGCATATTAGGTTTTGTTTTAAAGGAAAAACACCTTAATTTTTTTAACACCTTAATTTTTTAAAAGGGAGCGACCCTAGGAAGGACCTTACATTTAAGGCCTCTATGCGATTAAAAAGACCAACCATGGCTTTGGTCTCAGATTCTAATTCCAGTCATTTCTGTGTCACTTTTTTATATTCTCTGTCCTCCAAGAAATGTTTAGAAAAGTTCATTTTGAATTCTGTATTCAAAGACTCTATCGATCATATAAAATAAACATACTTAGTGCCTATTTAAAAAATAATTTACTTATTTATTGGCTGTGCTGGGTCTTTGTTGCTGTGGGGACTCTCTCGTTGGGGTGAACAGGCTTCTCCTTGCGGTGGCTTCTCTTATGACTTTTTAAAGATGAAGGAACTGATTCAGAGCAAGTGTCCAGGGCCAAAAGTCTGGGAAATGGCAAAACCAGGCTTTCCACCTTGGAAAGTCTAACCCCCAATGTCTGTGTTCTTTCTGCCACATCAGACTGCCTCTCCAGTTAAAAGACATGTTTTATGCTGCTTCTTATGATGCTCGGGTATATCGCACACTAACCTTTCTATAGGTGGCTCAGGGGCCCAGCTTCTGAGAAAAGAAGTTCTAAGGGGAGACAAGCTCTAAGCCACTGGTGACGTTCCCAGCTTAGCTGAGTTTAGAACTCTTGTGTCCTCTCCCAAAGAAACCTCAGAGCTGCTGACCGTAGATCCGGCCATTGCTAAAGAATGGTTTTTACAAAGAAAGACTGGCCTGATTTGACAGTGGAGATCAAGAAACCCCAACTCCACGTCTGCACAAAGATGACATTGCAAGTGAAGGACCACTTCTTGTGAACAAACAATGACATGGATTCGAGTGGCATTTCCCAGACTGAGGTCCGTAGAAAACTATTTCTGAGATGCTGGTAAGTATCCTGGGGGAAAAAAGAGGCCGCAAATCTGGAAAACACTGTGTGCTAATTACCATGTGCTAATTAACTATACCTTTCTTTTGGATACCCAAGGCACACAAGAATATCAAAAGCTGGGATATTTTTTTGTGTGGGTCTTATTAGTAAACCCATTTTATTACAAAAATTCACTTCAAAATTTGAAATTATTAACAATGATAATTATACAACACCACAAAACTGTGTGGAGAAAAGCATCCTGGGATAGAGTAGAGCTCTAATGATTAAGTCCAGTAGAACACTGTCCTTTATTAGAAACGTAGCACACAACGCAGTGCTTTGAGCCACGCAGCAGTCTACTCACCAACACGCCACAGGTGTAGCTGATGGCCACACTGGACTGAAACTGAGTTTGAAGACACACCTTTCGGGACTTGCCAGGTCAACCCTGGAGTGGAAGACTGGGACACTTTAAGGAAAATGGTTAACTTTATAACCCAGCAACTCTCCATGAAAATAACTTAATTAAAATCAGAAATTTTTGTGCACACTTAACAGAGTATACTTATTGGGACGTCAATACAGAAAACTCCATATTAAACAACAGCAAAAAAAAAACTAACAAAAGTTAAGCCTCAAAAAATACACTATGTATATGAAGTAAGAGGTCTAAAAACAGATGCTATTAGGGAAAAGCCAAGGAAAAAAAACCAAGATTAAAACCAGACTGAAACAGAAAACCCATGATAAAAGAACTAAGAAGGAAAAACAATCTCAACAACAAGAAGAGGAAAAACCATTGACGTCCGCAGGACATAATTACTATATGGAATTCTTATTTTGCTGCTATTGTGATGCAGAAGACTGAGGACAAAAGACATTAACATAAGAAACTAAAAACAGTAAACCTGTGCAAAGGACTTCAATCACACTGATAACTTAAATTCCAAGTAAAAGTGAAGGGTTTTTCTATCCTTATAAAGATGTTAAAAAAAAAAAAAGAAACAATAATAGAAACAATGAAAGGATAGCCTTCAGAGAAACAGTCCCAGTTGATAACCAGGACAAAGTGTATTATTCCAAGTCACAAAACTGCTCTTACACTTGACATAGCAACTCCATTCCTAACAATTCCTATCAAAACGACCACCATCCCCTCAAGAACGAATGAAAAGAAGATAGTATAAAACTCATCACCAGGTTTAGAAACTAGAAATAACCTAAGTCTAACAACTGGGAAACGACAAAGTAAAATATGAAACAAAGAGAAGGGCTTATATGGTCACTGAAAAGTATGTCTGTGACAATTAGAAAGAATAAAGGATAAGGTGTACCATTTATTGATGTCTATTGTGTGAGATGTGTAATTCCATTATTTACAATGTAAAATTGCAGATATTATAAAGAAGTGAATTATCTAGAAATATAAAGTTTAGAAAGGTTCATAGAGAGGTTTAAAAGCTTTTGTTACCTTGGACTGCTATGATTAGGAGCTTTCTTTTAAAATAACTTTAGTTGTGCAGTATCATAAGGCTGATGCAGTACTTCAAATTCTCCTAAGCCTTTTAACAGTCTTATAATACATTCAGTGTCTGCTTTTCCGTCAGCAATTGCAAGAGATCCAACAAGATGCTAACTTTGATCAAAAACGAGGGAGAAATAGTACACACTCTCAGTAATTTCCTTGTTGCCTTGAAAACTGTACATTTAAAAAATTAGTAGAATATTGTGTTTCAAGAGCTCCTGTCTGGGGCCGAAAAGAAAACTGTAATCATAGCAATTACCTTGTGAACCTCTAATTTCTGTTGTAGTTCTAAAGTTCGGAGGAGCATACCCACCCACAAGCACCATGGCTCTTTCATCTTGAAGCAATTTCAGTTCCATTCTTAGGAAAATAATAATTATAGGTACAACAAGGTATTTAAAGACCAAAAAAAAAAAAGTCACAAAAACACCATTTTCCATGTTATAACATAATGAGAGTTCATTAAAAGAATTAAAACTTAGACTGCAAAGGAGTTTCCTGAGTCATGTCTTTTCAGGATCCTGATAATTTATCAGGAACCTACCTCATAAAAGAACACGAGTTTTCACTGGTGAACAGATTAAGAACCACGGAGTTACTTAGCCTTTTAAATTCCTACCAGTTCTGAGGTTCTATAATGACCTACTAAACCATGGGCTTGGGTCTTGATCCAATGATTCAAGACGCGTTGGTGCTGATTTAGTCATTTAGACTTTGTTGTTGTTCAGTCGCTCAGTCGTGTCTGACTCTTTGCAACCCCATGGACTGCAGCACCCCAGGATTCCCTGTCCTTCACTATCTCCCAGAGCTTGCTCAAACTCATGTCCATTGAGTCAGTGATGCCATCCAACCATTTCAGCCTCTGTTGTCCCCTTCTCCTCCTGCCTTCAATCTTTCCCAGCATCAGGGTCTTTTAGGCTTAATCACATAATTTTATGTAAAGTGGAGACTGCCGACTAAGTGCTGGGAAACATGGTGGTTAAGAGGACAGAATTTCAAGCCATATGGCCTGGAGTCAAATTCTAGCTCCATTACTTACTGACTATATGATCTAGGCCAGCTACTCAATCCAGGTGTGCCTCAGTTTCCCCACCAGTGATCCACCTTGCAGAGTTACGTGGATTGAGTAACCATGTAGATGAAGTGTTCAGAATGGTGCTTGAAGCAGAAGCAATATCAACAAATGTTAGCTAGAATTTGCAAGTGTGGATACTTGGGTTTTTTTTCTAAGGTTCCTAAGAGTTATGCAGTTAGCAAGAGTAATTTTTACACTGCTGGTGGTGCTACTACAGAAACTTCCCTGGTGGTGCAGTGGTAAAGAATCTTCCTGTCGATGCAGGAGATATGGTTACAATCCCTGATCCAGATCCCACATGCCAAGGATCGACTAAGCTCGTGTACCACACTACCGAGCCTGTGCTCTAGAGCCAGGGAGCTGCAACAAGAGAAACCACCGCAATGAGAAGCCCGTGTTCTGCAACTGCTTGCTGCCACTTGAGAAAAGCCCAAGCAGCAACGAAGATCCAGCACAGCCAAAAATAAATTTTATTAAAAAAAGGAAAAGGAGGAAAAGAAAAGAGAGAGGCTGATGTAAAACCTTCCACTCAGGCCATTTCTTTAGATCGGTGACCTCCCTACAACGCACACACAAGTGTCCACTTTGGTATGGGGGGAAAAACAGAACTCTTGTACTATTTTATGGTAGATAATTATACAGTATTAGTACAAAAGAGTATGTATAGATGTATATACACATACATGCATATGGCATGCACGCATTAAAAGGTTTTACAAATGAGATGGACAGAAGTTTGGAACCCGCTGCTCTGTTAATGGACATGAAGATTTTACTTCTCTTAAGTAGGAACCGTGTGGCCCAGGGCTGTCTGCTGTCTGCACATGGAGAGAAGACAGCACTGTTCAATGCTTAAAAGGACGTTGCCAGAAATGCCAATGGGTTTCTCACAAGTAGGGTCAACCAATCTAATAGCTTAGAACTTGGAGGGGCAGCAATGGGTACTAGTTTGATTTCAAAATAAAAGAATACCCTTTTATCCAGTTTCTTGTCACTTTTACTGTCTTGCATCTGATTTCTCCAGCTGCCCAAATATTATCACAATCTTTCCTAAGGGAATGAATGAAGGCTCAGGGACAGCCTAGACAGACTAGGGGAATTTTTCTAAACTCATCTGGGTAATAAAAGGAGTCTTAAAACTCAAGTCTCCCAAATCAGAATACAGTGTTAAAAAATGATTCTGTTCACAAGTGTTCTGTATATTTACAAGTGCGTGAAAGTGGATGCTTCTTCCTGGTCTTCTGCTTCCTACCACAAGGCACTCAGGAAAAAGGTTTAGTGGCCAAAAAAAAAAAAAAAAAAAAAAAAATCAGAAAAATCTGCTTTTATTTTTAATGTAATACTGAGTAAATTGGAAATACAAATTCAAAACTTTAATTGTGCAACTGTAAAACACTATTTTCTTTTTTCTTGACTTGTGATCGTTATTCATGATTTATGATTTCTATGTAACTCATCGACATTCCATACAACCTGTATTCTGCTTTTTTCACTTAATACTATACTGCAAATACTGCTTTTTCCTGCACGAGCACAGCCATTACTACTTCGGCATTCCATCACTCTCACATACATCTACATATCGCATATCATCTACACAGTGCTCTTGTTGAAAGCCAACTTACTGGCTGGCTTTTTCACTTTTTGTAAATAAAGGTATTTAAGACTCAACGTTCCAGCATGGCTGTCAAATAATCAAGTTGTTTTTAATAAGGATAATTTTAAGTTGTGTATGTTTTAAACATGCTCATGAAGTACTAGCAGGCACTAATGATATCTTTTAGTATCTGAATAATTCTCATGCCCCCAAGGCACAACACTCAAAAAAGGTCTTTAAGTTTCTGACTTCTAAAAAGCTGTCACATACCAGAAACGTCATAAAGATCTAACTAATCCTCTTGCAAATTACAAATGAGTGCAATTTAGGATAGTGGTTAACTCAAAAAGCACAGGCCTCTTAAAAGGGGGCAGTGGCTAATGCGGAATGCTCCCCATTCTAACCACCCCTCCCGCCAAATAAACCCTTTATTTGAAAGGGTTTAAGTCACCCTTTCAAATAAAGCTCCCTCTGAATGGCCAGTTCGGATGGAAGTCTTATTATAAGGAGAATGTGCACAGATCCCAGGACCCTCTGATTCAATATTCCTTGAGGAAAACAGGGCTGAGGTAACATAATTTGCTCTGAACTATAAACGAATATTATGCTCCACTGGCAGCTGTTTCCATAAAAGTAAATCTTTCTGTTTACGGGAGTTGAAGTTTTCTATAAATCAAACCGTTGATATTAAACCTTATTCCCTCAAAGATGTACACATTAACATTTCAGAGACCCTTTTCTCAACAGGCCTCCAGTCTTGTTGTTACCTTTATCGGAGAGTCCTTTTGTAATGGAAATGACACCCTCCCACACTCACAACCAGCTTATCTGAAATGAAGAAGCATCTATGGAACACTTGGAAAACAACTTCAATCTCCAGGCTATGAATGCATTACTTTGACAAACATCTGGTGGGAACAATATCCCAGAGTTGGGGAATACAGAGACGGTCCCTGACCTCAGGGATCGTGAAGGATTACTCCAATCATGTTTATTAGGTAGCTGGATGTAAAATGTTTTGAACCATGAATGCTTCCCTATAATATAACATTTGGGGATAAGCATGCCACCGCAAAAATGTATTTACCCAGAAGGGAAGTATGTAGTAAATTTTAGAAAATGTTTAAGGAAAAAATATAGCTTGAAGCCAGGAATGAAAAAAAACATTCACTCTCCTTGATAAATACATATTGAAGCTTTTATTAAATCACATTTTGTGGACTGAGTTATCTTGTAAAGGGAGAGGACAAATTTCCCTTGAATGATTCTTTAATATGCTGCTGGGAATAAACTTAAAGGGATACTAATGATTTAAGAAGTGGTTTCCATTTCAAATACCAACACTAAAACACACACACACACACACACAAGAAACTGGAGTGCTAAGGCTCTAAGAAAGCATCAGCTTATCAGTAATTTCATAAAAACGAAGATGTTTTCCAAATGTCTGTGCTGATTGTTCGGGAAAGCAACATGTTCAAAGGCCACTTCTTGGGGAGCCTGAGTGATCCCAGGGCAGTAACTATAATAGGCCCCCTCAAGGAAAGCCCCCCCATCCCTTTTAAATACATTCTGGCTGCGATCGTGACCCTTAGTACAGCGCAGAGTGGCGTTTTACTCTCTAGGTGCTCTAGAGATCCTCCAAATGACTTCACTTCTCGAAACCCAACAAACAGTGTCCTTCTGATCCAACGATGAGGCGTGCCATCAACTCACGACTGGTCCAGCCCAGACCCCCTCACACCACAACACTGACGAACAGCTCAGCTGGCGTCTCACACAGCCCAGCTTTGGGGGAATGGCACTTCAGGATGAATATTTATTTCATTCCATGAGCTTTCGTTTGATGGGTAGACGTGTGGAGAAACGCATGGTTTTAGAGCTTTCACGTAGTTAGAATATGCTTAAATCAGCGAACTATTCACTTAGATCAGCATTTCCCGAAAGTCATGCCTGACTAGTCCAATCAATGCTTTGAGAAAGGGGGGGACTGGTTCAAAACTGGGAAAGGAGTATGTCAAGCCTATATATTGCCATCCTGCTTACTTAACTTATATGCAGAATACATCATGCAAAATGCCAGGCTGGATGAATCACAAGCTGGAATCAAGACTGCTGGGAGAAATATAAAAAACCTCTATGATACCACTCTAATTGCAGAAAGTGAAGAGGAACTAAAGCGGCTCTTGATGAGGGTGAAAGAGGAGAGTGATAAAACCGGCTTGAAGCTCAATGTTCAAAAAACTAACATCATGGCATCCAGCCCCATCATTTCATGGCAAGCAGATGGAAACAATGGGAACAGTGACAGATGTTATTTTTTTAGAATCCAAAATCACTGCAGACAGTGACTGCAGCCATGAAATTAAAAGATACTTGCTCCTTGGAAGGACAGCTATGACAAACCTAGACAGTACATTAAAAAGCAAAGACATCACTGCTGAGAAAAGGTCTATCAAAATTATGGTTTTTTTCCAGTAGTCATGTGCAGATGTGAGAATTGGACCATAAAGATGGCTGAGTGTCAAAGAATTGATGCTTTCAAGCTGTGGTGTTGGAGAAGACTCTTGAGAGTTCCTTGGACTGCAAGGAGCTCAAACCAATCAATCTTAATGGAAATCAACCCGGAATATTTATTGGAAGGACTGATGCTGAAGCTCCAATACTTTGGCCACCTGATGCAAAGAGCCGACTCACTGGGAAAAGACCCTGATGCTGGGGAAGATTTGAAGGCAAAAGGAGAAGGGGGCGGCAGAGGATGAGATGGTTAGGTAGTATCACCAATGTGATGGACATGAATTTGAGCAAACTCCGAGAGATAGTGGAGGACAGAGGAGCCTGATGGGCTATATTCATGGGGTCACAGAGTTGGGCATGACTTCGAGACACAACAACAACAACAGCCAGCAGGTCTGGGAAATGCTTCACACTATTCCTTCTTTTGAAGATCCACAGAGCGTGGATCTATTAAATGTTCATGAGGTTCCTGTTTCTTTAACTTTGGTTAATACAGTATTCCCCAAACTCATTGGCCTCACAAAAACACACTTACTTCCTCCATCCTTTCAGAACTAGTTCTCCACATGATACACTTTGGGCTACACACTCTTGGACCGTAATATTTCAAGAAAAAAAAAAATCTGTTCTAATTTATATCAGAGAAAGCAAATAGGTAGCTCAGAGTCTAAATTCAACTTGCAAAATATCATTTGTAAACTTTTGAATATAGCTTCCACACGTTTTTAAAAGTTCAGTCGCTCAGTCATGTCTGACTCTTTGTGACCCCACGGACTGTAGCACCCCAGGCTTCCCTGTCCATCACCAATTCCTGGAGCTCAAACTCATGTACATCAAGCTGGTGATGCCATAGAATCGGTTTTAAAACCTGGGAGATTTAAGATAAAAATTCCAAAGTCCAACCTTCCCTATAAAATGCCTTGGTGGAGCTGAAGGCACCTTTCCCCAGGAATGCCCATCAGGAGGAGGGCCAGTCTATGGTCTCCAGCTGCCACTGAATCACCAGGTCTGTGCCAGTCACGCAGGCCTGGCCCCGGTTTCACAAGGGGTCCTATGAATCCTACCCGTGTTCTGGGCAATGGCTCCATGATGAAGGCATCAGGGCATGCTTGGGATGCAGGAAGAGAAGGTCACTGCTGACCTGCCCATCCCGCCAGTCCACCTCCCTTACGAAGGTTTGCCGAGGACGATGCCTGTTTATACCCACTGCCTTGGCATAACAAGTAACAGAACCACCCTCACCCTCGTCTCATTCTGGATACAGTACACAGCCAACGGAGCTGTGAAGTCCTCCCAGACACTCACCTCCACCTCCTCAAGTCCCATGGATGCATTTTACCACTTGAGTCTTCCCTTCAGTATTTCCCAATTGCTTCACGTGAGCCTTACAGAAATCAGATAGACATCAGAGCCCAGGTGAGTTGGGTCTGATTCCAAGGCTCTGCCGCTGAATGGCTTTGTTGCGTATAGACAAGTCCTCTAATGCCTCTTGATTAAGACCCGCATCACCCTATTTCAGATTTCACGGGAAGATCAGGGATGCAGCAAGTGCGTGATAAACAGCAGGGGTTCAATAACTAGTACTTTTAGTTCTGAGAATATAACTCCCTGGAATTATGTCATTCAAATCCAATGGTTTTGGGTTCTCATGGTAGATACTATACATAATATATGATTGCTGACTGATCTGATTTCTTCCTCAAAAAAAAAAAAAGCATCAAGAACTGCCATTGTGTCAATTCTCATGTTTCTTTAATTTTGCCAAGTTGGGGTTAACTGATATGGGAACATTTTACTTATTTGTCCCCATCAATTTCAAAAATAAATTCCAGAAGGGCATCTGTCCATTTACTTATGGAAAATTTTTTTTTTAAATGTTTTGAATGCTAGGAGGAAGAAGAAGAAAGAAAAAAATTTTCCCCACAGAGTACGGTTCACAAAATTCATGTCCTGAGTTGATTTAAGAACTAACAATCTGCCTGTAATTTAGAGAAATGAAGTGATGACTCATGCACTAAGATGAACTGGCTTTTTTTTTTTTCTCCTCTATGCCTTGGGATTACTAAATATCAGAGAACTTTCCCTGGGGATTTTTCCCCCAAGTCTTTATTTGTTCCCAAAGAGCTTCAAACATTCTCCTGTTTTCCACTCCTTTTAAATTTGTCTCCTTTCAATCCAGCTAATAACTGAAGCCATTTCTCATGCGTTCTCACCATAGAAAGAAAATCTCACAGTGGACGCTTCAATGTTTAAAATTCACTTTCAACCCTTGCCAGACCTCTTTTGTGAGACAACACGGGGACTGCCCTGGATGCAAGGCCTCCCCTGCCCTCTGGACTTTTCTCTCCGAGTCTGACACTAATATTCAAGAAGTAGATGGGACAAAACAAAACGAAAGAGAGCAGGGCTCAGATCCAGAAAGTGCCTCTTTTGGGCTGGCTATGACTATACAAAAATTTTCAAGCAAAATTAGCATAAATTAGAAGTGCTGTTTTTACAGTCGAACCTAACGAACCATCATTATCTTGTCATGCTCGCTTGCTAATTAGCGATGCCACATTGCCTCACATCACATTTAGTTTCTTACAATGGACAGGGACAGGGAGGCGGGGTGGGACATATCTGCATTACCACGTCTTCTCCTGAGAAACATATGATGGAAGGCTGGATTAGAGATGAATGCAGCAGACGTCACACAGGGCAAGAGTTCCAAGACAAGTGACTTGCATGTATTCGGCTACTTCTTGGGTGAGGCTTAAGAAATATCAAGGCTTTCAAATTAATTTCATTTATCTCTTAGCCATCGGCTCTACTATAAAAAACACCTTAACTAGTGATTCTGCTCTTCTCAAAACATTTTTGGGATAATAAATAATGGATATGTTACAATTCCCTTTTTTTTTTGAAAGGGAAGAAAAAAGGCCAACCAACATCATTCATTTATATGTTGTCCAGTTATAGGAAAAAACCCAAGAATCCATATTTTCCTTTTCAGTCAGTAGGTGTTCCGAATGTTTCTTGTTATTTCTGTGACACTAAAAGGTCTTTACACTCAAGTGTAATGATGACTTAATTACATCAGTAAAATCGGAGAGTGTGTGCCCTCTGCCACAGGAACAGATCCCGTAGTAACAGTCTCTTCCTGCCAATTCACTGACCACTCTTTGTTCCAAATGGGCTGTCCCTCTCGCTAGGCTACTAGGGCAGGGGCGCTGGGGGAGCAGGCGTTAGTCTGCTTCCTGTGCCTTCGCGGCAGTTCATCTCGGTGTGTTAGTCACTCTGCGATCCCATGGACTGTAGCCCGCCAGACTCCTCTATCCAAGGAATTCTCCAGGCAAGAATACTGGAGACAGCTGCCAATTCCTTCTCCAGGGATCTTTGTGACCCAGGGATGGAACCGGTTCTCCTGCATTGCAGGTGGATTCTTTACCATCTGAATCCTAAGGGAGGATTCAGGGCCTGAACCTCAGGGAGGCCTTGAGGTTCAGCTAAACTCTGTGCTAGAAATGTTTCCGCCATTTTTCTCTATTTCTAACAGTCAAAAAAGCTCACCCCATTTCACAGAACTGTAGAGCTCGGACTTAAGAGATTACGTATTTTCTGTACTGCCAAAGTTTTATTTTTTAAATTGAAGGACAGTTAATTTACAATGTTGTGTTAGTTACAAGAGTATAGCAAAGTGATTCAGCTACACATGTATATGTACATATATTCTTTTTTCAGATGCTTTTCCATAATAGGTTATTATATGATAGGGAGTATAATTCCCTGTGCTATTCAGTAGGTTCTGGTTGTTCACCTATTTTATCTAGAGTAGTGTGGGTATGTTTGTCCCAAACTCTTAATTTATCCCCAAACCCACTCTAGTATTTTTGCCTGGAGAATCCCATGCACAGAGGAGCCGGTGGGCTACAGTCCATGGGGTCGCAAAGAGTCAGAGAAGACGGAGCAACTAAGCACAGCACCGCCACATTTTATTTTAAAACAGAGGCAAACCCTGTAATCCTGAGACATTAAACGGCTTGCCCAAGTTCACAGAGGACAGTTTAGTACCAGGAATAAGCCCACGTCTGTCTCCTACTCCTGGGGCTTTTCCCTCTACCAAGGTGCAATTGGAGTTCCAGACTGGCCCTAGGATGGGACTCGTGGTCCTCAGCTGGGAAACCTGGTGGTGTGAGAGCAGTCACTGGGATGACCCCATGGTTGTAGGAAACATGGGCCAAATAGGCCTCTGAGGGGTTCCCCTGGGTCTCTGTGCGCTAAACCCCGCTGTCTCCTCCAACCAGTGGGCTGGACCGTAAGTAGAGGTATGCCAGGGCAACCCCCCACCCCAAACTGGACGAACACGGAGTCTCTCTCCAAGGCACTGAAGATTTGTTGGGGGGGAACAGACTTTTACATTAAGACAAACTATATCGTGGAGCACGAAGGCAAATTTGCTTTTTCCCCGTCAAGATAAAACACAGCACTTCCAGGAAATGTCCAGATCTTGCAGGGTCTCCCACTCCTCAAGGAACCTCAGCAGAAACATACTCCACAATGACTCAATTATATGCATTCAGAAAGTGTAGGAGTAGCAGAGGAATTACTAGTTAGAAGTATCAGAGTGTCATGACTTCCCTGGCGGTCCAGTGGGTAGCACTCTGTGCTTCCACTGCATGGGGCACAGGTTTGCTTGCTGGTCAGGGAACTAAGATGCCACACACCACGTGGCATGGCCCCCCCCCCAAAAAAGTGTGCATGCTTCTACCCTCATCAACCCACTGTGAGGAGGCCGGGCCATGGAAACCAAGGAAGACATTAAAGAATCTGCTAATCCCTCAGATCCTGCACCCTTGCTTATTCCAAGATCTCAGCAGCTCACAACAGAGTCTGGCATTTATAAAATCTCTGTGTGTGTGTATAGGCATAAGTGTGCTCATGACATCATAGCCCATAAATGTAAGGCAACCGCTTTATCTGGTGCTCGAATGAACGGAGTATACTGAAAGGAAAATGTGTGACTGTCGATGTGCTGGCCACAAACAGAATCCTCCTAAGAAATTCTCAAGGGTATTCCTCCCTTTATGCCTCTTTCTCCTAGATAATGATAAACCAGCATAAAATTCAACCCTTCTTCCAGGAGGTAAGCTTGAGAAGGACCAGGAGAAAGGGGCGTAGACGGGCGAGATGCCTGAGAAATCCTGGGATGGGTTCTATGCCAGCAGTGGGGGCTGGAGTAGGTTTGGAGGATCCTGGATGTGTGGAATCCTTAACTGATTGTGTGGGGAAAAACTGCCAAGAAAACCTATACTTTGGTCTGAATCAGAGGCTGGTAAGTCCTCAGGCAGACGTACCTAAGGTGCCCATATATTATAGTTGATGTGGAGTAAGACTCTCTGATACACAATAAAACCTCAGAGGTTCACCTAAACGGTGTTATGTGGAGGTGGCCAGGGGACCTTGGGTGGGGAGATGCTGGAGTGGGCATGATTATAGTCAGGGCATCGCCTTCTCTTCCCCTTTCATATTTTTCCATTCTTTCTTAGTTCCAGGACTATTCATAGTTGACTCCCAGCAACTATCACAATTCTCACTATTGTGTGCACACAGCAAACAACTGCGGAATGAATAAATAAATATGGTTACCAGGCATAGCAGGAAAAGACAAATGCATCTGACAGTAAACGCAAAAACATAAAAGACTGTGTACTCCAAAAATAAAAGTAACTGTTAGATATGGACAATATAAACTTTGCATACTTTTTCATTAACTAACAATCACCATGTGATTAAAACAAAATGCGTGTCATAGACTGTCATGTTCCCAGTGTTGCTTTAAAAGAAAAAAGTCCATGTAGGATCATTGATAGGGTACAGAAGGTTTATTCACTGTCCACTTCAGTAAACATTTGGGATGAAAATTAATACTTTATTAAATATGAAGAAAGTAGTCTTTGAATGTGAGTTGGAATTCTGAGCTTCTTAAATCCTTTCAACTGATATTCAGACTGTAAGAATGCCTCTTTTCCCATGATCCTTGTTGAGATAAAGACAATCACAAAATTTTGAAAATATTTATACAAAAGGCTCCATTGCAATTCCCCCAAATGGCTCTAGGAGAACAGACCTCAAAATACAAGTCTATCTTCAGATGTATTATTAAATACTTCACATTTTTAACTTCTGCAGAATGATAAACAGAGAGGCCTGTTCCATGACCCAAAAAGCCAGGATTTCCTTGAATGACACGTTAATGAAAAATGCAAACCAGTGGGAGTCTTGACTCATTGTACAGAGTCTGTTACATTCCAACCAAAGGCCTGTCTTGTGTCAAGAGGGAAGAAATAGCTCCTGAAACCAAAAGTTATCGTTAACCTTTGCCTTGAGAATATTTCCGTTTTTGTGTAATACGGAAACACAGAAAATGATTCTCAAAAATACTTAACACGTTTATTAACATGGCACTGACTTGGTATATAGTGTCTGATTACATGTGGTGATCACAACAACTACCTTCAAAGAGCCCCAACTCAAAGATCAGGAAAGACACAGCCAGGTTCCATGGCAAGGGACCACACTTTTCTTCTAGCCAGCACTAACTAGGCCAGGGAAGGTAGCTTGACCAAGGGCTTCCCAGGAACTGATGATGTGGCTGGAGAGAAGACAGAGGAGCTGGACTAGTCAGAGCTGACCCCCTAAGGAACTTGCAAAAGGGAAAAGGTGACAGAGGAGAAGCCACGATGGACCGGGCACAGGTTATCTTAATGAAGAAACACAGACTCCAACTAAGCAGCAGGTAACAGAGATACAAGACACAAAAAGCAGGAGCAAGTCCAGACCAGGAGGAGAAGGAAAACACAGACGCAATAAAGGAGACATCACAGAGAGATCAAGAGGTGGTCTGGAACGAACGCTGCCCCCCATCACTACTTCTGAGTGAGTTTAAATGAGCCTCTGCTCTTTCGAGAGCCCAACGAAAATGAAGCTCTTTGTTCTTTCTCTCAGAACAACCCCACCAAGTGAGAAGTATTAACCTCTGTAGGCCACGAAGTTGTTAAACTGCAAGATCAGAGAATCAAGTTCAGCAGTGTTTTGCTCCAGATCCTTGAATGTATTCCCCAAGCTCTAGGCATCCTGGAAGAATAATTACCCATTTTGAGTGCTAGGAACCAGGCACATAGAGACACTAGGTAAAAATCATCAATCTTTTTTTTTTTTTAAACAGCCTAGGAAAACAGGCATTCGTCATGATCTCACAGGTGAGGAAGCTGAGGTTCAGAGAGGCCAAGCACCTCGTTTGCAGTCACACAGGCCAGAAAGAGCAGTCCCGTGATCCCACTCGTGTTGCAGACACTGACAACTGGGAGATTCTGGGCCTTGTTAAAACTGGTGAGAAGAGGAAAACCAGCCCAGACTGCAAAAAGCAGAGGGCTCTTAGTCATGACGTGACAGGTGTAAAGGTGAACAGATGGACAAACATGCTCAAGGGCTCCCCCAGCCGTGGGGAGAGGAGACGATGAGACAGGAGGGCGACCAGGCTGTGCTGAACCTCAAGGCAAATTGAATCAGGGATGCTGGCCAAGCTGCATGATTAAACGACAGAAGCTCTTACTAAACTGTGAGAGCAAACTGCTGATGCTCCATCTCATAGGCTGGCTCCTTCTACCTTTCACCTGGCAGAAGACGCTGCAGGGTCTACCAAACTCGTGATCACCAGCACCCTGCCAGGGAGACACAGTTCTCAAGCCAGCCAGGCCCTCTCAGCTCCTCAGTGGGCAAAGCAAGGCTGCCTGGGGCCCCCTGCACTGGCTGGTGAAAGACCAGCAAGACGCGGTGAAATGGGCAGAAAACCCCCTTTGATCTCCCTGCCTTTGCAGTGGCTCACTATTCTTTTTTTGGCCAGGGCATGTGGGATTTTAGTTCCTCGACCAGGGGTCAAACCTGTGCCCCCTGCATAGGAGCATGAAGTCCAAACCCCTGGATCACCAGTGAAGTCCCCAGTGTCTCTCTTTGCAGAGCAGGCAAACAATGGTTATCTAAACCACTTTAAAAAAGAACTATAATAACTGTATTCCTGAATTGCTATTCAGCTATTCATGCACACCAGTATTTCCCTTCACGTAGGAACTGATTAAGTGCTTAGTATGTGCTAAGCCATGTATGTGCTAAGCCATGTGCTTGGGCCTCCATGTGAGTACAAACGAGAGGGAAAATCCCTGTTGTTTGTCTGAAGCTTATGTAGTACTGTGCACCAACTAGACTTTGACAGAAATGCATACGAAAGGAAATATTCTATTGAAAAGAAAAAAAAAATTATTTTTTTTTTTTTAAAAAGAGAGAAAGGATAGAAACATGCCAGGCGGTGACAATGCCGGAGCAGCAGGAGTGAGCCGTAAGCGACATGAGGTGGACCCTGTGCTCAAAGGGCTCTGGAAGCTCTGGAGGGAGGTCAGGAGGGAGGTCCCGGATAGGGCAGTGTCTCCGGGCTTTGAAGAGTCAGCGTTCTCCAGGCATCAGGGGAAAGATGTTTTAACAAGGAGGGCGAGCAGAGGCAAGGAGAAGTGACATGGACCAGAATCCCTGATGTGCAAGGGGAGTATTAAAAGACGAGGGGCTCTTTCAAAGAATATGACGGCTTCTCTGGTGGCTCAGATGGTAAAGAATCCACTTGCAATGCAGGAGAACCCGGGTTCAATCCCAGGGTCGGGAAGATTTCCTGGAGAAGGGAATGGCAACCCAGTCTGGTATTCTTGCCTGGAGGAGTCCATGGACAGAGGAGCCTGGTGAGCAACAGTCCATAGGGTCCCAAAGAGTCAGACACAACTGAGTGACTAACACACTTCAAGGAATATTGTGATTGGGGCCAAGGAGCTGGCCCTTTCTCAAGGCCACATAAAGCCACAGGCGGTTTTCAGTACGATCTGTGACAGGGTCGAGTCTTGTTTTCTTCAGGGCACCCCAGAGCACCCGGCACCGGGTGACTGACAAGAGACATCCCTAAACATTTCTGGAAGTGAACGATCAAGTAAGGCATCCGAATTTGGGAGGGAGATCCCCTGACTCTCCCCAACGCAAAATAGGAAAGCAAAGGCGGCCTTTTGACAGCCTATAGTAAAAATGAGAAAAAAAAAAGGTGTTATGAACTATAGACAGATGTGAAAAAGTACTAAACAGATCCTCCAAAAATTAAAAAAGAAAAATTTAACAAGGGAATGATTAAACATATACGGGTAAAGAGAATTAGTGAACTGGAAGATACAGAGCTGATGAAATTATCCTAAGAAGGTAGCACACAAAAAAGTATTAATAGGATATTAATTTAAAAAAAGACAATGTATTAGTAGGATATTAAGAGACATGGAAGACAGAATGGGAAGGCCCAATGCTAATCTAATAAAGCTCTAGTAGGAGAGAACAGTGGGAAAGAGTGGAGAGATCAACGTTATATTCTGAAAAGCTCAAAGAACTATGGTTGTTAGCTTTCCGAAACGTCATCTCTTACCAACCACTGCTTAAGCACATCCCGCAGGTACCAAGGACGAGGGGAGCCAGTATTAGGGCACAAAACAAGTACAGCCAGCCACTTGCACATATTCTGTTTGACTAAGTAAGCCCTTGTTAAGCCAGTGGAGAGCACCGAACCTATTGCTAAACCAACGCCTACATTAACCCTAGTATCAGCTCCTAGGGCTACTGGAATTCAATGAGAAAGAGAGTTAATAAGAGCAACAGTGCTGAAGTAATTCATGGACCTTGAAGAATTGGGAAATAAAAGGTATGTTACATGATACTAACAGCTAAGACTTACTGAGTACTTAGTCTATAAAAAACACTGTGCTGAGCACTTTCGATGGAGGACCAGATTAAACTCCCACAATAACCCACCGGGATGGGGATAATTAGATTAATACAACGGTTTACAGATGAGCAAGGCTGAGCGCCCTCCCCAGAGACACACAGCAGCTAAAGGGGAGCTGGAAGTAAAACCCAGACCGTCTAATTCCAGAGTTGGGCGATGAACTGTTCTCACGCCTAGGCAGAACCCCCTCTCCCTTGATAAAAATCTAATCTGCAATTATTAAATGAATAACATGTTGAAGGCACTCACCTACCCCATCCTTACAAAAACAGTGAGGTCAGGGTGGAACCTCCTATGCCCTTTGGATAGGACACATTTCCTTCATAAGAGCAGTGATATTAGCTGCGACCGATACATTTTTTCCTTGGGAAAGCCTTCTCCTAAAGGGTCAGCTAGAGGGGAGGGTGGGAGAGGCCTTCTCTCTAGGGAGAAACTCGGGAAGAAGCTGATGGAATCTTGCTTCCGAAAACCACGACGCATCTTTGTGGCTACATGACAGTTTGACAAAGCAACATGGCAGCGCAAGATCCCAAAGACGGTGCCCATTCCTTCTGCCCAAGGATCTCACTTCTGGGAAGGCTTCCCAAGGAGCTCACTCAATGGGAAAAGTGGCTAACAACTCAAGTGGATCACTGTGTGCACGGTCTCTGCCCAAAGGCAGGCAACCTCTGGAGACTCAACAGCACAGAAATTTTAGTAAATTAAGGAATATCTATATGATGCCATCGATGAAAGACAGGACAAGATGGTTGGATGGCATCACTGACTCAATGGACATGAGTTTGAGCAAACTCTGGGAGATGGTGAAGGACAGGGACGCCCGGCGGTCAGGAAGTCCATGGGGCCCGCAAAGAGTCGGACATAACTGAGCGACTGAACAATGACAACAAATATGACGGTATTATTATGGGGCCCTTAAAATTAGAGAAGGCAACACTCCAGAACAGTATGTGTGCCGTTATAGTTTCATAAGTAAAACAGCAAGATTCAAAGCAGCAACTGTTTAAAGCCAAGTGGTGGGTGTTTAGTCACTAAGTCATGTCTGACTCTTGTGACCCCATGGACTGTAGCCCACCAGGCTCCTCTGTCCACGGGATTTTCCAGGCAAGAACACTGGAGTGGGTTGCCATTCCCTTCTCCACGGGATCTTCCCAACCCAGGGATCGAACCCAGATCTCCTGCATTGCAGGCAGATACTGTTACCGCTGAGCCACCTGGAAAGCCCTTAAAGCAATGTATGAAGCAACAAAGACTGAATAGCAATAACCAAAACCGTTAGGTTAGGGTGGTGGAATGGTGGGTGATCGTTACTCTCCAAATATTTTTTAAATGTGCCATTGTTCCAACGTGTACTATTTTGGGGAGGCATTCAGGTGTCTTGATAATGTTCCAGTTCAATAACCCTTTGCACTCTCCACAAAATTATACTACCGTTCATTAAACTAAAGATTTTCCACTGAGGCACCCCTACTCCCCACGGTTTTGTTAGCTTCCGTTACACAGGACAAGAGCAATATCGGATTAGCGCGTACGATTCAAGAAGCCTGAGGGAGGGGGACAGCAGAGAGGAGGAACGGTCAGAGGCGCTCAAACCACTAACAAAAAAAGCACTGTGGCTCATACATAACACCATTATTGGCCTCCGTGAGGCATTATCGGTCCAATAATACATTTCTGTTTCAGACTTTTTTAAAAAGTGTACTTGAAACCAGAACAGGCCTTGAATTTCAAACACACAGAACTAAAGGAATGCCGCAGAGGGAGAATTAGGGTCAGCTGGACTCGGCCTTTTGTCTGGGATGCATTCTTCAGACTCGGGAAAGAGGCTGAGTTGGGTTTAGCTGTGGATGATTTGAAAGTAAGATCCGAAGTTTGCAGAATTACCCACACAGCAGGAGTTAGAAAGCTCAGTGCAGATTTCTGCGATATGGCTCCCAAATAAACCAGCCATTGTGTGACCCGAGTGTACCTCTAGCTGCAAGGAAGTGGACAACAAACTGTTACCAGGATGTCCTGGGAATACAGGTAGTGACACGTTCCACAGGCTGTTTACACGTGCTCGGAGGGTCAACAGCAGGAAAGAGAGAATGTCAGACACGCCACACTGCAGCTTAGGTAATACGTGCCATCCCCATTACGGCAAGATGTTGGCTTCGTGTAGAATACATAAGTTTTTGACAACTGTGCATGACTGGCTCTCTCCTCCTCGGGCACCAGGGAAACCGACTTCCTCACTGAAGCCAGGTCTCCACCCAGAGGGTGTGTGGCAGCCTCAGGGGCACCATCAGCTAGGTCAACTGTCTTGATACTAGAGGTAGGGGCTGCTGGCTATAAGACCTCTGCATCCATGTTGGGGAAGGGCTAGTTTTAATTGCTACCGTCATCTGGTCTCCAGATTAGGTAAGTAGGCCAAGTGTGAGTTTCAAGTACCTAAGAATCACCATATTTGGCAGGCATTACTGCAAAGTAAAAGAAGCTATCAGACATCTAGAACAAAAGGCCTAAATTAAGTCACTCCGCTATTTGGACCTACGTTTCCCCTCCAATAACAAACTTCTTTTTCCCCCCAAATCTAAGGATCAAACTAAATTCATTTCATAACCCACAAATACATTCTGTTCTGCAGTTTGACTAGCATATTTCTATAAAGTCCCTTGCATTTTCGATGGGCCTGATTCACACATTCACTCTGTCCCATCTTTGGTCTCTAACACAGAATCGACTCTGTATGTAAAAAGGAAGGAAATAAATTCTCTTGTTAAAAATGGTAACTGGGTAACTCATTGTACAAAGTTCTTCTACACTTGGAGCTTTTCATTTTGATGAACGTTTGCTTAATGTGGGTAAAAATATTCTTTCAACTCAAACACAGATGATGACATAAAAATTAAACAGACTGGCCAGATCTTCACCCTCATATTGTTTTGGGAGAAGACAATTTGGTCCTAACCTAACAATCTGAATTTGGTGGGAAAAAAAACACAAAACAACCACTTTTCAAAACATAGAGGTACCTTAGGAAGGTAATTTTTGTCCTACTTGCTAGGGAAGAAAACAACGCTTAAAGAGGGGCTACAGGCTTTTCTCCAGTGTCTCTACCTTTAAAATCCATTTTCCTGGTCTGCTCAGATTAGCTTCTCCTATAATCTTTGCCTAGGAGTCATTTATCTCATGGTTGCAGATGAGTCACCAGCACAGAAAGTGAGTGCTCAACAATGTGCCTGGTCAAACAAATCGCTGTCTCCTCCATAGACACCCAACCCCTGGGCAGCGGTTTGGGAATCACGCTGACCGCCAGGAGGACCTGCTCTTCCTAGTCCCAGCGGCACCCTCGCCGGTCAGCAAAGACGGCTGTGGGCAGCTCATCCTTGCCCTGTGTGAGTAACAAATCTCCCTCATTCCCCAGCTTCTCGTTTGTCCGGTCAGGGTGGGGCTGCTCTGAAGACTTATTCAGGAGGATCCACGGCCAGCATACCCAGTGCTAAGGGGGGGCAATTCACCCGGGATGCAACTTCAGACTCACTCTGCTCTTTTCAAAAAAATAAAAAATAAAAGTTATCACAATGTGCCTGGAAGACACTGTTCTCTTGTATGGCACAGAACTCCAAGGTATTTGTTCTTCTTTGCCAGGAAATTTTACCCTGCAGCATTTTGGTCAAAAGAATACTTAACCACCTCAAGGAGAAGTAAAGGGAACCCAAACCAGTAACATGCCTTCCTCTGCTGTGTGCAGAGCTCAGATGTTATCCACCAACTCCAGATTTTAGCTTCCAACCCACCTACCAACCCACATCTGCGTATTTCTTGCTCGTCCCCTTCTGAATCCTTCATAAATATGATAAGAAGTTTTAAAAATGGAACTAAACAAGCTATACACTATTAGGTTGATCACTCGTTGAGCTAAACTTGCTCATTATCAAGATTTTATGTTCTTAGGGAATGAGCCCCCAGGGTCACATTTTCACGTGATTATATCCACTCCTGAATTACTAAATTAAGGTTATCATTCTCCTGCCTCCTGTTTACAAATCTGTGCTACTTCTGAGTTCCGGGCTTTTCCCACTTTTTTATTTATAAATGCATAAAACCTTTGTAGGAATAAACACTGCATGTCTTTAGATAGGAAGAAGGGGAAAAAGTTAAGAATTACTAAGTTACTAATACGTCAGAGGAGTAAGGGGCTTCCCAGGTGGCACTAGGGATAAAGAACCCACCTGCCAATGCAGGAGACTCAGGAGATGCGGGTTCAATTCCTGGGTCAGGAAGACCCCTGGAGGAGGGCACGGCAACCCACTCCAGTATTCTTGCCTGGAGAATCTCATAGACAGAGGAGCCTGGTGGGTCTATGGGGTCACAAAGACTCAGACACGACTGAAGCAGCTTAGCAGCAGCAGATGAGTTGATCCTTAATTATCCAATTATTTGAGGTCTAACTTTTCATTCTTTCTGTTGTCGTCCATGGCTTGTTTTGATTGGCTCGCAGTAGGTACATGCTTGGGGGTTTTGGAATGGCCGTATTCTCATTAAGTTTATTATGCAACTACTTGATTCATTTCAGAAAAAGACAACAATAAAAACAAAGACTTCTCCTCCCAAGGCACAGATTCAGACCTTCGGTCATACAATGATCCGTGTTAGCCTTAGAGTTGATTCCAGACAGGGATTCATATTCAGCCAAGATCTGTTAAACTCACCACCCTCTTCCTACCCTCAATCCTATGACAAGCGCTCTACATGAACATTCAATCCCTAAATAGTCCTTCCTATGAAGTATTCATGCTCAATTTGTTATACAGTAAAGAAATGGAATTAGAAAAATTAATGTGGTAAAAGTCATCTTAAATTTAAATGTCACTTTTCCACTTGTTTTCTTGGCCTGTTTATTTTTTTCTTCTGTCTCCAGCATTCAGAAACTGCAACTAAATTATGGTGCCCACTTCTATAACAAATCTGCTTGTGCTTCAACAATGCACACATTTTAGAAGGCGCATCGTGAAACCTTTACACCATACCAGAGGGATGTAAAGACAGAACTGAAATAATGGTACTACATCATGCCGTTACTTAAAATCATGTACACAGGGTGGCAGGGTTAGGAAGGGAAGAAAACCTTCCTAGGCCAGAGTTCTAAAAATTGGTTCTCCAAACTGAAACGTTTTAGCACATCTCAGATCTTACTACCTTACACAAAATGAATGATGTCAAGGCAAAAAACAGTAAGTAAGCAAAAGAGATTTGCACAAACGCTAAAGGAACCCCCATACTCCTAAAGGATAAATTAGAAGAGGGGGGACTGAGCAGCTTTTTCTTTGAAAATGTGAAATTTTCAAGTTTTGAGAGATATCAGATGAAAATGCATTTACTGCATGTTCCCGAGGCATGTGTTTGGTCTGTTCCTTTAAATTGTTTTCTACCTGAGGAATATTATCACACACCGCTAGAGCGGACCCAGTTTTGTTTCTTTTGTAAAAACCAGGATACAAAATCCTAGGGCCAGAAAGAAAAACTCATTACAGTGAAGTTTTAAAATGTGCTAGAAGTGAAAAAAAACTCAGAAAGGAGAAACACTATCATTTCTCTTTTTTAGAATATTGTAAGTAACTGATGGCATGTTTTTTCTAGGATCTTTGTTTTGCTGGATCCCTGCATATTAAGTGGAAAGTGAGAAACGCTTTTTTTTTAATATGCTGAGCTCAGTGCTGGTGCCGAGCGACAAGCATGCAAAGAGTCACTTCCAAAATTAAGCTCAAAACAAAGATGGGCTAAAGGAGAAAGATACAATCCTACCACTGACTCACCAGCAGGATCAGTATCTAGTTTCTTGAAAAGAGGGAAGTTCACTTTACTGCTGTAACCTTCATGCATCTATTCAAAATTAATACAGAGGTCTATATTTTAAATCTCTTTCCTTTTTGAAGAAGAGGGGAAACATCAAAAGCGATTTAAAAACCTTGAAATTCAAAGGCACCTGCCTCTCCAGGTTTGGCACCCCAGAAGAAGCAGGGGCAGAGTGGGGGAGAAGAGGGCAGGGGACTTCAGGGGGAGGACTGCCCATGTCCAGAACACTGGTTTAGCAGCCGCATCACCTGGGGAAACCGACTGCAAACGGGAAGCCCGGCTCTTGACACCAGGCGCCTGGACCAAGGAGGAGCAGACAGGACCTGGGAGTGTGCTTCCTCGCCAGCACCCTGGGGACCCTGATGGAGGCTGTCCACGACCGCACCTGGAGAAAACCCTGCAGTCACACCTGAGACAGCAATCTCAGGAGGACGAGAGAGTGGTTTTCACTGGGCTGTGGTGGTCCTCAGGTGTGCTGTTAAAGGTCCCCACGTGATTCCAGTACCCAGCCCGGGTTGAGCAGGAGGCGTGTGGATGAAACCTATTGATCCCGCCTGCTGTGACCACAAAGCTCATTATTCTCACCCCCAAGACTTGCTCAAAATCCCCAGAACCCTGCAGAGGATGAAGGAGTCGGGGGACGCCCCCCAGAGCCTAGGCCTTAGAGTGAAGAGCTCTGAGTTCTAATCTTAGCTCAGCCACTAACTGGCTTTGAGCTCTCCGAGTGTTTCTTACAGGACCACTACTGTATCAAACCCACTTAATATCCTCATCACAGGCTTTGATCTATTTTGGTCCTCAGTTTCCCCATCTGTAAAAGAGGAAATGTTTGCAGTAAGATCCCTTGAGGGTACAAAATTCTGTAATTGGCAATACTGTAAGCATGATCAACTTTTTTTTCTTCTCACGCTAATGAGTGCCTGCCTGTTTGTACCGCTTCCCCTGCGGGAAGAACCACACCAAACGGCAGGGCTCGAGATGATCACAGGATGACAGACTGTGTTACCAGGAGGAGGGTGACCAAGGCAGGGAAGAGGGGCCTGGCTGGTATCTTCTGAGTACTTTCAGAGAGGTCAAGTCTTCACTTATACTATACATGGGAGCATTTTACTCTGGGGGGCAGTCATGCAAAAATGGAGAGGTTATATTCTTTTCATTGCTAGAGAGAAGATAATAGCTGGCTGATAGAGAACTAGGCTGAAGAGTCAGGGAGCCGAGGTTTCTGGTCTGAACCCTTGAACCGCATCCATCACTCAATCTATCCTGGACTGTCACTTACCCAAATATCCTAAATGGAAAAGAGAGAAAGGGACGCTTAATCCCCCAACCTGTGCCCAAGAGTATAATTTGACAGGGCAACGTCTCTTTATTCTACTTTCTAGCATTCATTGTCAGGGATGTACCTTAGGCATTAACACCTGATGAGATATGATTTCATTCAAGTCTGATCAATAAAAGCCCATCTCCTCAGGAATAAGAGGAGTGAATGGCAAGGTATAGTTGGGTCTCGGTATCTGCAGGCTCCACATCCAAGGACACAGGGGTCCGAGAGTGCTACTCGAGCATCTGTGGGTTTGGGGATCCTCGCGGGGGGGCGGGTCTGGGAACCACCACCCCCGTGCCGAGTACTGAGGGGCAACTGCACCTCCTTTCCGCAGCAGAGTACTGGGCACAGAGCAGACATGTGCACTGACGTGACCGGAGGAGCCACGTGCTTCCTCAAGCTTCTTCAGTGCTGCCAGCACAGGGCCTGACTGGTTGGAGCTACCACTCCTGTCAGACTAACCCCCTCCACCCACACTTGCAGGTGGAACTGAAGAATGAGTCTGGCTCACTACCCACAACTTGGGACAGAGACCGCTGGGTGAGGGAGCACAGGCTCATAAGACTACGCACAGCATCACCTCACAGCCCTGCCTGTGACTGTGGAGCCCGTGGGTGAGGCGGGTTTCAGACTCTGTCCACCTCCCCTACCCGGGTCTGTGAAGCAGCAAGGGACATCCATCCTTATCACCTTGAGGCTTTAGAGAGCGCGAAATCAGAGGGCACACAGAGCACTCAGAAGACAAGCAACGGATAGCAGCTCCCTTTTTCCCAAGAGCTCTGAAACCCACCGCCAGGTGGTTTCCAAGGACGGGGTTATCTTCCTGGCTCCAGCAGAAGGAAATAAATGGGTGAACAATGCAGGGCCGTGGAAGGCTTTCTGCAGGTCATCCAGAGCTGCAGAAAACCCACTAACTCACTTATCAAAGATTCCTGGAAGGCAGCAGTAATTGCTTTGGGCGGCTATCCACTTAGGCACATTCAGACTGATGACCGCAGGGTCAATATTGCTCTCTCAGTTACAGCCCCTGAGAACCTCCTGGCCTGCGAGCGTGCAAAAGCTCTCCTCCTGGCCAGCACAGGAGCTGAAGAGCACTTCCAAACAGGGGAACGCACAGAGCTAAGAGCTTGCTCTGAGAAGTAAAAGGCTTACTAAAGCAGCCTTATCAGAGACCAAAGGGACCTATTTTGTTTGCTCTTTTTGTTCTAACTTTGCAACGGAAAGGGCCCCTGGACACGGTTTATATTCCTCACGAAGACTAGAACAGCAGACCTGAAGAACCAACTAACCAACAAGCCGGAAGTAACAAAAGCCTCACTGCAGAAGTAAATGTCCTGACAATGTCTGGACCTCAGCAGAGCCACCAAGGATACGAGATGCTAAGAGAGTGATCAAGGGAAGAGAGGCGAGCTTCTCTGAAGGAAAGCAAATGAGGAAGACTCAGACCCAGAACCTTCCATGAACCAATGGATGCTCTGCACTGAAAAAAAGATATAGAAAGAACCCCGAGGGCCTGGCTTCCAGGTCTGGTGTTGCTGAGATTAAAAAGGTATGGTGCCCCCAGGCATAACAAACCTCTAGAGCCAGCTCCTCATTTGTTTAAATTTAAAAAAGAAAAAACAACAGGAGAGAGAGGATGAAAGGGTACCAACGTCCAGTTTTAAGATAAGTTCTGGGGATTTAAGGTCCAGCAAGGTGTCTACAGTTGATAACACTGTACTGTCTATTTGAAAGTTTCTAAGAGAGTAGACTTCAAAGGTTCTCACCACACAACTATAATTCTGTGAGATGGTGAATGTACTAACTAACCTTACTGAGGTAAGCCCCTTGCAATACATACATACACAAAATCACTATGCTATCCACCTAAACTTAAATAATGTTATAAGTCAATTCCATCTCAATAAAGCGGAGGACAAAAAATGTCATAGACAAGAGGGATGTGTGTGGCACATTAGTGCTCCGTTTTAACAATATTTGTGTCAGTTTATAAAGTGATTCCGTGTACATTCCACTTTACTAGCCCATTTTATAAAGGAGGAAGGGGAGCCTCAGTAAGGTTCAATGACTCAACCCCAATCATACTGCTGACGGGTGGCTGGGCTGGGGCTGGAACTCATAACTCTTGATTCAAATTCCAATTTTTTTTTTTTTGTCTTACACCCAATCGTGCCTTACAAAGGCAAGTCTGCTAGGACACCCACGGTCTGAGTAACCAGCAGGTCCCCTGAGGAAGAAGGAGCCGCAGGAGTGGCCAGGTGGGTCCTCCGTGAACAGGAGCCCGGCCGCGGCTCTGAATCTCTGCTGTGAACATCTGACCTAAATTCTCACCAAACAGGGAGAGCTGTGAATTGCAGGCTCAGCCTAAACTGAGAAAAATAAAGAATACGGCACCCAATCATGTGACCTGAAATAGGAAACACACGCACTCACAAAGAAGCTCTGCGGCTGCAGGAGGCAGACCAGTGGAGCGGAGGCACTGGCTGGAGCAGAGAATGCGGAGGGCGGTTCTCCAACGATGCCGGCAGTATCCGTGGCAGGGAGGGAACCTGAGGGCCTGCGGGCCCTGCCTGCTGCCAGGGGAGGCGAGTGCCAGGCGGAGGCGCACCCTCCCAGTTTCTGCAAGGGCACCTCGGCTCTCTCTGGGAGACCCTGCCCTGCATCCTAGGCCCGGCCCTGCCCACATGCGCATCACCTGTGAGTGCTTTTAACCATACACACCTGGGCCCTGGGTCAGACCTTCCAGAATCTGAGAGGGAACAACAGGTGCTCCAGCAGAGGGCCACAGGCCATGAAAGTGAAAGTTGCTCAGTCGTGTCCGACTCTTTGCGACCCCATGAATTATACAGTCCAGAGAATTCTCCAGGCCGGAACACTGGAGTGCGTAGCCGTTCCCTTCTCCCCGAGATCTTCCCAACCCAGGGATCAAACCCATGTCTCCTGCATTGCGGGCAGACTCTTCACCAGCTGAGCCACAAGGGAAGCCCAAGAATACTGGAGTGGGTAGCTATCCCTTCCCCAGGGGATCTTCCTGACCCAAGAATTGAACCGGGGTCTCCTGCATTGCAGGCAGATTCTTTACCAGCTGAGCTAGCAGGGAAGCCCTCCACACAGGCCATAGTGTCTGGAATAAGACTGAGGAGGGGCCTTCTCTGGGGGCTCGGTGGTAAAGAATCCACTTGCCAATGCAGGACACACAGGTGGAATCCCTGGTCCGAGAAGATTCCAGAGGCCCAGGAGCAGCTGAGCCCGGAGTGCCACAACCATTGAGCCTGTGCCCTACAGCCCGGAAGCCCCTGCCCTACAGCCAGCGCCGGCAACGGGAAAGGCCACTGCAGTAACAGGCCTGTGTACCGCAACTGGAGAAAAAGCCCGCTTAGCAATGAAGACCCAGCACAGCTGGAAAAAAAAAACGCTGAGGAGGAGAAAGCAGGGGTGAAACAGGGTTGAGGGCAGGAGGGCCTGAACTTCTGTCTCACCTGGTCTGGCCGTTCACCTCCACAGTACTCCCCTGCGATAACCACTTTGCCACAAGGATGTAAGAAATGAGCGAGACGACTTCCAGAGGCAACAGAAAAACACCAGGGGATTCCTTGGCGGTCCAGTGGTTAGGACATGATGCTTTCACTGCCAGGGTGCGGGCTCGACCCTTGATCAGGGAACTAAGATCCCACAGGCTCAGGTTCCCTGGCGTGGCTCCTCACTGCCCCTCCCCGCAAAAAAACGCCCCCAAATAAAAACAATAACCCACCAATGACCCTAAGCCACGCCAACTCTCCACGTCCAATGAGTTTAAAACAAAAAAGATCCAACAGCTACAGTTGAGTTGAAGTGAAAGAACCAGAAAACTCATTACAATGCAACAAAAACAAGTTCAAAATATCAATTCCATGTTTGCCACACGGAAAAAAAATGTTTGGACAACCCCATCTTGTTAGTCCAACAAAAATTAAAAAAAAGATGCAAACAGAAAGTAAGCAGCATGACACTCGGTGTTCTCATGACAGATGTCTGAGATGAGGGTCACAGTGCTCAGAATCCACTAGCCAAGACAGAGAGTCTGGAGGGTGAGCATAAAGGAAGGACAGATACAGAAACGGTTCTCTATCTGAAGAGTAAATGCTTCAGCGAACATGGCAAACAGGCAGCCATTAGCCCCACTTTGGGAATGATTTCTGTGAGATTTCTCACAGGAGTTTCTGCGTGTGTCTGCTGCCTGAGACAACGAGTGGGCCTGTCGAGCAGGGCGGTACCCAGACTGCCCGGAACCAACAGGCAGAGAGAGGGAAGGACAGGTGGGAAGCCCGCCCCGCAGGGCGGAGCTCAGAAAGGCGAGGAAACGCGCTCTTAGCAACAAGAGCGAGAAATCTTGAGCAGACTGCTTCTCGGAGAGGTGCCAAGAGAAGAGAACGCCTGAGTGTGTGGGAAACCCACCCCCCCACACACAATTAAAAGGGCCGTGTTAACACGTGTACATCAGCACCAACGTCCTAAGACTGTGCACGGGTTCCTGACGTCCTCCGCAGGGTTTGAAGGAGAGGGTCCTGAGGGAACAAGCACCGTTAAGTAATTACTAGGCAGAGGGACGCATGTCGGGCGCTGCGCTCACACAGGCATCTCCAAGAGTATTTTCTCAGCCCAGGTCTTTAGGACAGATCTAACCACACAGAGCTGTAGTCACATCCCACATTCTAGACATATTTTATTATTTTAGGTGGTGTGGCAGATAGAAGCCACCATTCCTGTGCTAAATGGAAAAGGAAAACAGGGCCCTCGCCAAAAAACAAACTGAATTTTTTTGCTGACATCAACAGTGTCAGGGGAGAAACAAAGAAATAAACCAGAGACTCGTTGGCTTCTGTTTCATCAGAAACACATAAAGACAGTATCTGCCAATGAGAAAATATTCCTCTTTCTTTGCAAGTCTTCCATGCAAATCAATGTTTCTTTTTCCTTCTTTTGTTTTTTCTTTCTTTTTCTTTTCTTGAATACATACCATCGGGTCTTGTAGCTAGGGAGCACACTTATCAGATCAAGACACATGACAGAAGAGATGAGTGATAAAGGACAAAAATATCCCCAACAATTCCTAGGATATTTGATCCATATGTATCAAATATCTGTGTTAAACCACACAGGATGGGAACGCAAGAGAGTCAGCCATTGCTTCTGAGTCCGCCAGCATCCTCTCACTTAGCTCAGTCCCAAGCTGGGTCAGAACCAGAACTCAAACCCACGTCTTTTATTGTTGTTGTTTAGTCACTAAGTTGTGTCCAACTCTTCGCAACCCCGTGGACTGCAGCACACCAGGCTTCCCTGTCCTTCACTATCTCCTGGACCTTGCCCAAACTCATGTCCTTTGAGTCGGTGATGCCATCCAACCATCTCATCCTCTGTTGCCCCCTTCTCCTCTTGCCCTCAGTCTTTCCCAGCATCAGAGTCTTTTCCAACGGGTCGGCTCTTTTCATCAGGCTCTTTTATCTCATAAAGTCTCTTCATAAAAGCCCCCACAATCGGCCTTTGGCATGTTTACAAAAGCCCTTCCTCCTCCATTAGTTGATTCAAAACAACCCTCTGAGACATACAAGACAGGAACCTGCAAACCCTTCTCACAGATGAGACAGCTGAAGTGAGAGGAGTTCTAGAAGGTCACCCAGCTCTTAAGGAGTGGAACAGATACAGGTTTCTGACTCAGTCTACCTGCTTGTCAAGTAAAAACAAAACCCCCAAAACTGCAGCACTTGATCCCCAGTGAGACTGAGAGAGAAAAGAAAGTTAACAGAAGAGCATAAATCCTACACCTTCCTCTGAACTCTGTGGTTGCATTTTTAGCTCAGAAATACATGGGGGAGGCAGAGGAAATTATTCTCTTCTCATGTAAGGTCTGAATCATACACCCAGTGTTAGGGGTTTTGAAGTTACCCACACCTTCTGCCACAAGCCACTTCTCGGAGCCATGGACACAACTGGGGATGTGAGAACCTGGCTGACACTGCACAGAATGTTAACGGCAGGTGTCAGAAATCCACTTCTGCGGAAATATTTAACCATGTTTTTAAGTGGGGGCTGGGGAGCCCCTTCCATGGGAACAAATTTTCAAAGCAGCATGATGTGGTGAAAACAGAGCTGCTTTTGCAACTGCACCTATGGGCTTCTCCAGCCTGGCTGCTTGCCAGTTGTGTGCTCTTGGGCAGGGAACTGACCTCTTGATTTTAGCTCCCTCATCTGTAAAACAAATAGATTTGACCGGATGATTCCTAGATGGTGAAAAGTGAAGTAGCTCAGTCGTGTCTGACTCTTTGCAACCCCATGGACTGTAGCCTACCAGGCTCTTCCCTCCATGGGATTCTCCAGGCAAGAATATTGGAGTGGGTTGCCATTTCCTTCTCCAGGGGATCTTCCCAACCCAGGGATCCAACCTGGGTCTCCCGCATTGCAGGCAGACGCTTTAACCTCTTAACCACCAGGGAAGCCCTCCTAGATGGTGCTCAACTCTAAAAATATTCTATCATTTCTGTAAGAGAGATCAGATGGAGGAAGATATGAAGTAGGAGAGAGAGAAAGGAAAAAAACAGAAGTGAGAGCAGAGAAAAAAGAGTGTATGGTGGGAAGTGGGGAGCTGATCCCCTGAGCTGTCTGGGGCCTCCTCCCCTAAGAGGGATCCTACTTTGTGTGGAATCCAATGCCCCCGTGAACCAATAACCAACATAAAACCCAAGGCTGAAAAAGAGGAGATGGGAAATAACTTATCAGTGAACATCAACTATGTACCAGATTTAGAAACCTGAGTTTGTGTCTCAGTTCAGTAACTTTCCACCATTAAAAAACGGCACTTGTGTGTGCCTTGGTCATTAAAAAGACATACAGGGACTTGCCTGGCAGTCCAGGGGTTAGGACTTCGCCGCCTAAGGCAAGCCATGCAGGCTCAATCCCTGGTCCTGGAACTAAGGTCCTACATTCCTCGCCCCTCCCAAAACAACATAAAACAGAAACAATATTGTAACAAATTCAACAGCTTTTAAAATGGTCCACATTAAAAGAAAAAAAAGAGAGAGAGACACAGAGCTGATGCTCTTGCCTTTGTTTTGCTCAGGAGGAAACCAAGAGTCAAAGGGATTGAGGGGCCTTAAAAAAAATCATCAGGCCAGTGAGTAGCACAGATAAACTTGGAAAAAGCAATGATCTCATCCGTGCCCTCTCGAATTCTCCTTAGTGTTCCCTTTCTACCTTCTGTACTCATCTATGGATGTCAGAAGAATCCAGCAGAGAACTGGTAACTGACCTCCGGCCCAGAGAACAAGATTAGGAAAGTGGTATGCTGTATAATCAATTGTGATTGTACTCCACCCACCCCGAACTGTGGGCATTGTGTGCAAATAGTCTAACTGAGATAGTGGTACTGGCTTCTTTTGACAACTAAGTCTTCACAAGTCAGCACTGCTCCTGGAAGGAGTTTTGGGCATCCAGTCAACCATGATAGACGGGAATCAATCATGCCAGCACTTTCAGTATCTGGACTGAAACTTTTCTCAGAGCATGATCCATGCAATGTAATTCTGTCACACTAATAAACTCGTCCAGCTTTGGGCCAGAGATATTTATCCAAGCCAATAAAAGGCAGCAGAAAAGCGAGAGAAGAGGTATATAAATACTCATCAGAGATTCTGCTTGAATAAAATAACAGAAATGATTCAGTTACTTAAAATTCAGAAGGGTTATTTATTCAGAGCTGGGAAGAGTACCAAAAGTGTATTTAACTTTCTACATTAGAATTCAACGACTTTTCAATTTCCACTGAAATTTAAAAAGAAACGAGGAAATGCAGGTTTGTCGGTCAGTCCCCTGCTGCTGGGTGTTAATAGCATCGTTCCATTTAAAGTCACCCAGTATACATGTGCTCTAACAGCCGCTGGTGTGTCTAAGAATGAGTGAATGAATACTTGCATTTAGAGAATCACTTTTTCCAAGTAACATATGGTGGTGGAGGTTTAGCTGCTAAGTCATGTCCGACTCCTGCGACCCCATGGACTGTAGCCCAACAGGCTTCTTTGTCTATGGCATTTCCCAGGCAAGAATACAGGAGTGGGTTGCCATTTCCTTGCCCAGGGGATCTTCCCAACATAAAACAACACATTACTTTTTTAAATAACAAAAAGGTTTAGACTATGTCTCTGTGTGTATATATATATATATATATATATATATATACATGAAAATACCTCATTTTTGGTGGCAGTGTTGGTCAGTAGAAGAGAACAGAGGCTTAGGGTCAGACAGTCTGGGTCTGTAAGATTTTGTCTACGTTAATTCATCTTGATGGACTCAATGACCTCATTTGTAAAACCAGAAATGATATGTACCTCAAGAGGTCACGTAAGCAAGCCCACCACTCAATAAAAGGAAGTGACCAGTCTTAGGGATCTACAAGTCAACAGAAACAGCATTTCTCTACTAATTATGGCTTTTCTCTCTGCTTCAAGTTTTTACAAATCTCTTTATGGTCAATCCCATTACTGTTTATGGGTTGGTTCCCGCCCCCCCACCCCCCCATAGAAAGACAGATATATGCTTATTAACTGAATTAAAAAATTTACAACAGGGTTGGGGACTTGTCTGGTTCTTGATTTCTTAATTATGCCAGACCCTTCTGAGAAGAGGGGCTTCTATCTCGGGGTGGAGACTATGGATCTACAACCAATGTACTGGTTTAGTTTTTCAGGCTGGAAGATGTAGCATAAGTTTAAAAATAGAGGTTTTTTTTTTTTTTTTAAGCAACTTGATTTATTCTGTTCTGAGACACAACTGTATGATGACATGTAGGGAACCCAGCAATCAAGATACACAGTCCTGGCAAACATCAACTCATTCTGCATCACACGTGTGTGTTCCACATTTTGCAGTAGAGCTTAACTACAATCCAATCTGATTTGATCACGCCGTCAAAGTATCTGAGACCCTGCAATTACGGTGTTCCAGGGATTCAATAATGTATCTGACAAATAATCATTTCTTTACTTAATTCACCAAATAGGGGAAAAAGGAGAAACACAAACAAAAGGGTATTGTGACTCCGTAATTTTCAGGTATCGTAGTCAAAACTACACACCTCATTTGTATTTGTATATTAATCCTTCCTTTTTGAAAAAAAAAAAAGGCTTATTTTCACTCTATTTGCAAAAACAACGGAATTAAAATCTTTAAAAAATCCCATCGGAAACTGCTTAAGGTCTATCCAGTGCAATGAAACTGGTGTCTTAGGCACGCTTCATGGATATCCATTATCAATCCTGACTTGTGAATGTAATTATAGGAACACTTAATAAGATCCCTATTTGGCAAATTGAAAGGCTAAATACTTCAAGTGTCTTTCCATTTTCTGTAATACAAATGGTTATCAAAGAGAAAAAAGCCTACTCCCAAAAGGGACCACATGAGGACTTACAGAAAGAGGCAAAAAAGACCCATAAACAAGTTGGGAAAAAATGAAACACATTCACATATGCTCCCTTTACCAATTATTTCCTTAGTTGTCTGTCTTGTTTTAGGTGCTAAGAATAGAAAAAATAAGTAAGCACGCTCCCTGACCTCAAGAAGTCCACAGACAGAAAAGGAAGTGCTCAATAAATCCAACAGAGATACATCTAAATTGGACCAGGGAATTTGCTGTGGAAGCTGATGCCACAACCAATGCTTAAAGGCTAGAAAAAAAGACACATCCCTTCCCCTCTTTGTCTCTAACTAGGGCTCACCCTCCATGGCTCTTTGCTCTGCCTTGTCCCAGAGGTGCTGAGATGTATTGCATGGAACCTGTGTAGGATCGCATTAGTGTATCGAGGATTTGAGATGCTGCAAAAGCCAGGTAGGGTAGATTAAATAAGAAAAAAATATTCTGCCCTGTGTACATCAACCATGGCATTCAAGCTAAAATATCGAAACCAATTACTGATCTGGTAGAAGAGTTACCCATCAGAGTATGGACCCTCTTGGGGAAATTAGATTTGGTGGGAAAAAAGCCCATGCATCCTACTCTCATGAAAATCACACAAATAACAATTTGAAGAAACAGAGAGGAGAGGGGTAACGATGATACAGGCTAGAAACCAAAGGACCACAAAGACAAATGCGTACCAGAGCCAAGGTAATAATGTTAATGAGAGAAGCAAGTTTGGTTAGTTTTACACGGAGGGGGCATGACTATGGCAAACCAGTAACATTTGCCATTTAAAAAAAAAAAAAAAAGCAGCCACTAATTAAGCAGCTTTAGCTGGCTTTTGCCATATGAGAGAGTTCAGTATTATAGGATTCTCTGGTTTTTCAAAACAAGCCAGAAATCCAATACTTATGTGAAATTTCCCGACACTTAAAAGTTAGCAACTAAGTCAAATTTGGTGGAAACACAAAACATCTGTGGGCTGGACGCGGCAAGAGGGCCACCAGTTCATGAGCTCTGCGGTAACTACAGTCGGTGAGAAGACGACCACACCCAGGCAGGCTGGATGGTAGAGACCTCTGTGCGGAGAACGTGGAGCCTGGGATTAGCTTTAAAGGATGCAGACGCTGGAGAGGAGTTGAGAGGCCGTGTCAAGGCAAGGAGGTGTAGGGACAGTGCTTGAGGACACTGGCCTGCTAAGGACAGACAGTCCTGGGGGCGACCGGGCACAGGAGGAACAGTCGGACGGCAAGGCCCTTAAAACCAGGCCGAGGAATTCAGACCTACTCTGGTGGGCCAAGCAGAATTACTGTCAGTAGCTGCCTCAACAGAAGAGCGTGATAAACTCCCACAAAGACAAAAGGCCTTAAAAAAATGGTGTCACGTCTCAGGAGAAACCCATGTTTGGACAAAAAGCAAAAGTTTTCACGAACACATTAGTGTTAGGAGCTTCAGGTTAGGCAATCAGAGACTCGAGTGATGTAGGAAGTCCCCAGAAACCGCAGAGCACTGGTCTGGACAGCCCCGAGGGATGACTATTTCACTGGCTGTATCGACAGCAACCTCGTGGAGGATCGAGTGTGACCAGGATGGCTCTGTTAGACCCACCTCCATCACATCCTCCCTAATTCCCAGTTCACTGACATGGAAGGCAGAGGGTCTCATGGACAGGATCCCTCCCCAGAAAAAGACTGTAGTGGCCAGTTGTATGTGCAGTGTTTCTTAAGAGTTCTTAAGAGTTTGGGGGCCCTAAAGAATGTCTTTAAAAAAACATGTTTTTTGTTTTTTTTTTCCCTTCAGAACCGTAGTGATCATAATCCAAGATCTCAAAACACTGGAGCAGTGAGAGTAGACGAAGGAAAATTGGGCAAATAAGCATCCCAAAATAGCCAGACCCCCCAAAACTGTATCTATATTGGATTCAACTGATCATACAGTAATTCAGTCCACCGGGCATGAGGCTCAACTGAAGGCCAGAAAGACAGAAACGGGAGCCAGATTTTCAGTAAAGGTGATGGGGAGCCCAAGAAAGATGTTAGGTAAGATGACCTGTATTTTATATTATTGTTGTTGTTCAGTCGCTAAATCGTGTCTGACTCTGCAACCCTATGGGCTGCAGCAGACCAGTCTCTTCTGTCATTCACTATCTCCTGGAGTTTGCTCAAAAATTCAAGTCCACTGAGTTGGTGATGCTGTCTAATCATCTCATCCTCTGTCATCCCCTTCTCCTTTTGCCTTCAATCTTTCACAGGATCAGGGTCTTTTCCAATGAGTCAGCCTTTCGCAGCAGGTGGCTAAAGTTATCTTATGTATTTTAAGAACAGCAATAAACTGGAGGGGACGAGCCAAGGTGTAGCTAGGATCTATGAAGATAAGCGTCACCTCTAGACAAGATGAACGACTTCCTTTGGTTATGTCTGGGAACCAGTGACAATGAACCATGGCGACCCCATGAAGACTGAGAATTAAGTTGTGGTCCTGGGAGGGAAGTAGGGAGGAGGGAGGGATAATGGAGCAATGTAGTTTATGTATCTCAGCAACCACTGGCCGTGCATGACCGCTCTGCAAGGGATAAGGCATCGTTCCTGGTGTCCCCTCCCCCAATACAGAAGATGTTACCTCCTAGAAGGTACTGAAACTGATCAATCCTTTCTCCTCCCTTTACCCACCTGTCCTGTGCAGGGGGCTGCCCACGAAGACTGGTCCTAATGCCTGTGAAAGAGGAATGGGAAAACCTCCCATCCCACACTCTACTCATGACCCATCAAAGTACAGACCAGTCTCTAACAGTGATGGTCCTAGTGGTTCCTTAACAGCTGAGCCATCCTTGACTATAAGATTTGGAGGGGGTTACTTCAGGGAACACGAGATCGAAAAGAAAAGGAGGGTTTGGCAATCCATACTCACTTTCCGACAGGAAGCAAGATGGGAAAGGATTAGCAGAATAAAAACTAGGACATACCATTAACGACACTGAATAGCCTACCCTCCTCATGCAACTTTCAGAAACACACACAAGGAGACAGAATACTCACAGTTTTGAACCATTAAGTCTTAAAAAACAAAACAAAACAAAATCCTGTTTCAGTGCCACCACTAGCCAGGACAGACTTTCATGAATGAAGAGAATTTTATGTACGCTGGCCCAAACAAAATGATCTTATCATTAGAATCATGTCTGGTGGTCTAAATAAGATGAAGGAAAATGTAATTATAATCATATCTGCCTATTCGAGAGTCACCTTCTAAAAAAAAATTTTTGTTTTAGTTGCTGAATCAGAAACAGTCATCGTGTGTGTAGCAGCGAAAATACCCAGCCAATCGCAACCCTGACATCCGTGGCCAACTAAACAGACACAACAGGTTGGCTTTGTTTTTCTGAAAGTTCTGGGAAGGGGTCCATGATTAGTGTCACTCTGGCATTCAAATACAGTTGGAATAAAGCTGATAGCAGTTTTTGTGTTCCATAGGCAATAGCCAGACTTTCTTTAAAAACATGAAATGTTTATGTGGATCACAGTGGAAGGCTTGCTTCCTTTAGTCTCTGCTGTAACTTTATGATGTTTTTCAGCCGTACAGTGATCCATATATTGACTAGAAATAAACAAAAACAAAACAGGCAGTCAAGGCCTTAGAGGCACAGATGTAATAATGAACTCAATAACTACTGGAAATCAGAAGATAACTGCTTGCTAATGACAGGATTCTGAAAATTCTGCTCTTTGTAGCCACCATTTCTGAGGACCTACTGTGTGCCAAGCACGGACCTGGCAGGCGACGTGTGTTACCTCTCTGAATGCTCATGAGAAATCTGCCGGGTCAATTACCATCTTGATTTTCCAGAGGAGAAAAATAAACTCAGAGAAGCACAGGTCTCACGTATCAAAGGGCAGAGCAAGCTCCTGAAACCAGGACACCCGAGGTACAGCACCCTACCTGTCCTAGGACACTAACCGTGAGCTTTTGTGAAAATGGTTTTGTTCTTTTTTTTCTATAAACTGAGGTACAGTTGAGTGAAAATGGGACAGTAATCAAAAGTTACTACAAAGCGGTTGACAAAGCTATTCTCAATTAACTAAAAACAAAGCTGGCTGAGGTTTCATTTCTCTGATGTCTATCTCATCGTGTGTGTGAGATTCTATTTCTGGTCACAGGCCAAGCCCATCACTTTTGTTTCATATTAAAAAAAAAAAAGTAGCGTTCACAAAATCTGGGAGTCACGGCAGGCAACTCTTTCATGTACTGATGGTGTCTGGAGGCCAGAATTCCTGAGGTTTTAATCCTGCTTGAACAAGACACTTATCGCTGCATGCTGCGTTTCCTTCCTCAGGAAAATGAAGCTTGCTGTGCAGACTTCAGTCAAAGCCCGCAGAGCATGAAGAAGGCTTGCTTGATACACAGTAAGTATGTGCACAGGTCAGCTTCTGGCACCTTCAGGCTCCTATTTACACGTGGACTGAGCAGGTGATCGCATTGACAGCATCAGACTTCCCGAGCTTGAAAACCTGCTGAGAGCTATCTAAGCAAATGCACAAATGAGCAGACAGCCTTAATGGCTGTGTCCTCACTGTCATGAAACAACAGGGAAGCAAAAGTCCGTGCCCTTGGGGAACGTTAACTCTGGCACCAATGAAGGAGCAAGATGAGAGACTGACAGAGGGAAGACACAGCTCAGGAGAGCGTGGGCCTTCAAGCTGAAGGCATGGGCGACAGAGGAGGAAGGGCTGTGGGAAGTGGGGCGGGGAGAGGGTGCAGCGTGAGCCTGGAGGGAGCCCCTGAAGGGCGCTGCTCGGAGAAGGGCCGCGAGTGTGTTCCTGGTGAGGGGACCCCAAGGAACCCAACAGAAACAGAGACGAGTGCAGCCTGAGGGACATCAGAGGCTAATGAGCAGAATTATTTGATTCCAACTGAACAAAGCTCAATTGCATAGGCACTCAGAGGTCAGGGACTGACCCATAGATCTTTCCTTGTCTATTTCTTGCCTGAGGCCTAGTGCTTGGCAGGGAAATACTGGCTGGTGGATGGAAGTATAGAGGGATGGAACGACCAGTTGAAGGATGCTGGGGAATAATCGACAATATGGGGCTGGTGAGGGCACTTCCGATGAGCAGGAGCTTGAACAGACAGAATGAGTGCCAGTGGAGAGGGTGACATAAACCCACTCATTCGGGCATACCCTTTGATGAATCTTATCTAATCCGTCCGTCCACCCATCTGTCTGCATATCTGTCTTTGAGAAGGGAGGCCAAATGATTTGGCGGGGAGGGCTTGCTGGGCTAATTCTCCCACCCCAGGGGAAACAGTTTGATGGAGATATAAACTCTGAGGACCAGAGACTGGAAGCCCAGATCTGTGGGCAAATCTCACCATCCAGAGGGCTCCATTGACGCTAAATGGCTCTCCTGCTAATTAATGCAAATATAGTAAATTTACCTCCTCAACCAAGCTGGAAACTGTTTGAGACATTTTATCAGTGGCTTTTTTTCTGATTAAACTTGGACTTTTCATCTATTTTTAATCTTTCTGGTTGTAGTATCTGACCTCAAGAGCACCATTCCTTACCTTGGTTCCCCAGAACTGACTCCTCAGAAATAATGCCCTTCTTTTGCAACAGCTGCTGTAGAAAAGCACCCTCATTTATTATTATTTTATTATTTTATAATAATAAATAATAATAAAATATATAATACATAAATAATAAATAAATAATATTAAATAATTAAATAAAGGGGATGTTTTTAAGAGGACACAGAGCCCCTCTGCCAGGTCTGACCTCCCTGCCCATGCTTAACAGGAAACACTTTGCCTGCAGCTGCAGTCTCCTGTAGCCCTATACTTACCAGCTCAGCCGGCTCTTACAAACTGGGCACCCTGACGTTCTGAAGTCTGCTCTGTGCGTCAAACAAACAGATATGCATTAACCACCTTCATCTAGAGATCCCAGGTTGCCCTTTCAACCCAGGTTTTTTAGGATTTCATGGGACAGCTGAGGAAGCCTTGCTGGAAACAGGAGTTTGCCTGAGTCTGGGCTAGGGGAGGCCCTTGTATAGCCTCATCCTCTACAGGGTGTGTGCCTGATTTCATAAAGAACCCCCTAACTCTTTCCAGACATTCCTCATTCCAATGGTGGTCCTTTCTCCCAGGCTACAAGACTTTTCAATCCCAAACCCCTTGCTGGTCTGTGCCTTGGGACAATTTCCTTGCAGGTGCTTTGAACCACAAAACTTTCATATGCACACACAGGACGCTACTTCTTCCTTTCCTTGTACCAGGAAGACATGATCAATTTTAGTGGAATCAAATACACAGAGCTTCCCAGGTGGCTCAGTGGTAAAGAATCCGCCTGCCAATACAGGAGACACAAGAGACGTGGGTTTGATCCCTAGGTCGGGAAGATCCCCCAAAGGCAGAAATGGCAACCCTCTCCAGTATTCCTGCCTGGAAAATCCCACCGACAGAGGAACCTCGTAGTCTATAGTCCATGGGGCCGCTAAAGAGCTGGATATGATAAAGCGGGTGCGCGCACACACATGAAATACACTATTCTTCCTTTGCTGTGATGCGCTTCTAGGCTGGTGACATCTGGCCTGGGGTCAAGGGAAGACTACAAGGGCTCCCGACACATTCAAGGCATCCTTCTACAGAAGACCTTCACAAGTAGGAGCCACTTATCTTCTAAAACCAGTGAACGCTTTGCAGGCTGAGGAAGAGAAAAGAAGAGTTGCCAAGCTACCATTTCAGGAATCCAGTTATCCTGACTTTTCCCATGGGGCTGGCTTCTGCCGCAACTAAAAATGAACCTCGGGTTCTTGGATATATTCACATACCCTTCCAGCCAAAAAAACGAGGCAGACTGGTATGTAAGTGGAAACATTACAGAGTGCTCTTAGAATGTGAATATCAAATTCTCCTATTGAAAAAACTCAAGAGATGAAACCAGGATTGACACTCAAAGACAAATTCTGGAGGCAGAAATAGACAATTGCTAGTGTATATATTCCAAGTGGATGAATTTCAGAAAAAATAATTTCCTAAGACCTCAGCCAACAGTTTCTGGTTCGTCGGCTCCCTCGTGCCTGCGCCCATCCCCACTGAGGGGCTGACTATCCTCATTAAGAGAAAAGGGCTGCAGACAGTCACCTTCTGCCACTTCCCCTCGATGTCCTCGAGAAAGAAAAACGGAAGACGTGAGATGGTAATGCCCACGGGGCAAAAATGCTGATTAGCTTCCAGTTGCCCTCAGGCTCCCAGGGATTACAGAGATGAGGGGAGGAGGGAGCAGAAAGAGGGGAGAAAGGGGAGGTAAGGCTGACAAATGAGACATAGACAGTGAAGGAATAAATAAATAAATGCTGTGAATCAGTGGCGTGAACAAATGAGTATGTTGCATACACTCTGAAAAAGCAGTCAGAGCCTCCTCCCACCATTTAGTTATTAGGAGGTAAAATTCACCCCGACTTGTATCTTCAGACATGAGTTAATTCATTAGATCCCAAGGCACTATAGTCAGAGTCCCCCAAACGGTGGAAAAGCCTGGTAAATCCTGAACTTCCCAGAATCACTTGTTACATTCCACTGCTTACAAGAGGACCCTGAGAAGACAATGTGCAAGCATTTCACGTAAGTGCAGCTCAAGTCCATGCCTGTTTATTCACTGTAATGGACCAGATCACCCTCAAGCCCAAGTGAATCCCCCTCTCTTCCTTAAAATGCTTTCCCAAAAGCCGCTGAAAAGAAGCCAAACTAAAAATTTGAGTTTTATCTCCCACCCATACACTTCCTGCCCCCAACATGCCAGATGCTCTTAAAAATCCTTAAAAAGCAGAAAATGGGGGTGGGGTGGGGTGGGTGAAAACCGCATCTAGATCATGCATGCACGCATTCATACATTCAACATGTGAAAACTATAATGTTAGTTGCTCAGCCGTGTCCGCCTCTTTGCAACTCTGTGGATTATGGCCTGCCAGGCTTCCAGGATCACAGGATTTCCTAGGTAAGAATACTGGAGTGGACAGCCATGCCCTCCTTCAGGGGATTTTCTTGACCCAGGGGTTGAACCTGGGTCTCCTGAATTGCAAATAGCTTCTTTACCACCTGAGCCACCACGGATGCATGAAGGGCCAAAATAAACCAGGTTCTGGGGCTATAATGGTGAATTGGGACTCTCTTGGTTCCTAAGGAGCTTATACAGGCTATCTGGGTAGATGGGTAATACGACAAGTAGTTAAGATGCAGTGATCCTTTTTGTAACAGAAGCACAAATGAAACATGAATGGTGGTGGTGGTTTAGCTGCTAAGTCATGTCCAATTCATGTAAACCCATGGACTGTACTCTGCCAGGCTCCTCCATCTGGGATTCTCCAGGCAAGAATAGTGGAGTGGGTGGCCATTTCCTTCTCCAGGGGATCTTCCCAACCCAGGGATTGAACCCAGGTTTACCCGCATTGCAGGCAGATTCTTTACCAACTGAACTATGAGGGAAGCCCAGAACGCTAATGGAGGAACCAGCAATCCGTCCCTCCCCGGAGGGAAGGTTCTACAGAGCAGGACCCCCCTGAGCTGGGCTTCACTGAAGAGTTGGAGGTGAATGGTAAGCCAAGGGGAGAGGGAAAGTGTCTTACTGTTCCTGGCTCTAAGCCAGGATAGTCACGAAACTTTCTAGAAGTCGATTCCTACAGAATTCCGTCCCTGGCCCAGATTGTTTCCCACTTAGAACTTTTTCACATTCCTTCTGCGTAAGTGCACTTACACAAAGCCATGGCCCTGATGGAGGATTTCTTGTATCTCACTATTAAAACATTATATGATTTTTAAAAAAAGCAAGGTCTGAACCGGTTGTTTTAAGACCACAGTTCAAATACTGCTAGTGATTTTACTGTGTGACTCTGGGTATGTCACATAACCTCTCTGTGCTTTTGGTTTTATTATCTACAAAGCAGAGATCTGACTATCTCACAAGAAGGCTATGTGATCAGAGAAGAGGATGGATATAAATGGGTTTTTAATGCTAGATACTATTGTTTTCATCAGTAATCCATATTTATGCAGCTCAGTCTGGAATTCTGTTGCTTAAAATACTTGGCAAGTACTAAAAAGTGAGAAAGGTGGCCCTGACTGGCAGTCCTGTGGCTGGCTCAGGTGGTAAAGAAGCTATTTGCAATTCAGGAGACCCAGGTTCAACCCCTGGGTCATTCAACGAACAACACTCTCGTTCCTAGGCTTGCGGTCTATAGAATGGCTCCGTCTTTCCCAAAGTTTGGTCCCCAGACTGCACACAAACACCTGGAGATTTTATTAAACTCCAAACTCTGATTCACTAGGTCTAGAGTGGAGACTCGGGTTCAGCGTTTCTAAGAAGCTCCCCGGTGACGTTGACGCTGCTGGCCCCCAGGTGCTTTAAAAATCAATGTGTGGCTGCCCCACTGGCTAAGAGTGGATTCAGTCACCCAGCTGAAGTAGCTCTTTAATTGCTAGCTCTTTCCCAACTGTGAACACCCATTCCTGTTGTCGTTCAGTTGCTAAGTTGCATCTGACTCTCTGCAAGACCGTGCTGGGCTGCAGCATGCCAGGCTTCCCTGTCCTTCATAACCTCCTGGAGTGGCTCAAAGTCATGTCCATTGAGTCGGTGATGCCACCCAACCATCTCATCCTCTGTCTCCCTTTCTCCCGTTGCCTTCAATCTTTCCCAGGGTCAGGCTCTTTTCCAGTGAGTTGGCTCTTGGCGTCAGGTGGCCAAAGTACCAATTCCTACGCTCCAGTAAACCATCACTTCCTGAAACCAAACAGCCCCATGACACAGTAAATCACCCTCCAGTCACAGAGTGGTGACAAGACATCAGATTCTGCAGCAGCACGAGGTCCAATTCTGACAGCAGAGCCTGTAGTGGTAAGGACCCCACCCCACCCCAGCACAGTCAGCCACGGAGCTGGGAGGCTTTCCAAGTCAGCTCTGCACTCCGCTCCGCAATGGTCACCACCTGACCACCACTCACCACTGGGTCACTTTCTCTGATTTTTTTTCTTGGTAGAGGAGCATGTATCTCCTGAGACTATAAACTCCCCCGGGATGATAAATGCCCCACCTGGCACAGAGCTGTGCAGTGAGTGAAGCGGGAGTGTCCCTCACCTGGCACAGAGCTGTGCAGTGAGTGAAGCGGGAATGTCCAGCATTTAGTGGACACACACCACATCTGTGCCTTGAGTGGCCCAGGGGCTGAGGAGGGCACAGCAGACAGCTTCGCCCACCCACCCCTGAGACTGGAACCCCCGAGGAAGTGCCAGGTGCCCTCTGATCACGCTGCCCGTCACCATCTCACATCTCGATCCTCATGGTAACCACACGAAGCACGCATGAACACCCACATGCTGCAGGTGAGGACACAGGAGCAGCACAGCACAAGACGCAGTCCACACAAAGAAACGCTGCTGCTAGGCCGTCTGTTCTTCCCTCATCTATAGAGTGTGTGTGCATGCTCAGGGTCAGAGCTTTGCAACCCCGTGCACTGGAGCCCACCAGGCTCCTCTGTCCATGGGATTCTCCAGGCAAGAACACTGGAGTGGGTTGCCATGCCCTCCTCCAGGCGATCTTCCCAACCCAGAGACTGAACCCGAGTGTCTTAAGTCTCCTGCATCCTGCATTGGCAGGCAGATTCTTTAACCACAAGCACCACCTGGGAAGCCCCCAATTACAGAGAGTATCTCCATCCAACGACCAAAACCCAACAGCCTACTGCCCACTGCAAGAGTTCTGTGACCTGGAACTAGTGCCCAGAAAGGCAGCGCCGTTCCTCCTGGGGCCTCTGTCATCTCCTTGACCCACCTGGGCATCCCTCACACAGAGAGAAACATGCAAGAGCTGGACAGAGCTGGGTTTGCATCCCAAGCCCACACCACATGTCAGCTGGGTGGTGCTGCTAACCCTTTCTGCACCTCCACCAGGCAGGTAGCAACTGCAGCTTCCTGCGAAGTTGAAAGGAAGACACGAGACAGTGTGTTTAAAGTGAGCTGAATGTATTTAAAGGCACTGTGGACGTCCACAAAGCCAACGTCTCTTCTCCCGTATGAGGGCCGCCTTCTTGCTGCTTCTAGGGGAACAGTGTTAAGAGTTCCATGTCCTACTTGGCTAATGAGAACAGAGAATTACTTGAACACGACTCAAGTCAGCAAAAGGCCAACTCCAGCTGCCATTGAAAGTCACAGTCCAATTACCGAGGCAAATTACAAGTGACTCTCTGGTTTATCTTGGAGGAGAATAGAAGCCTTTAAAAAGATGATGAGATGCCTTCTTTGTAAAACTAACATATTTGGAAGTCAAAAAGATGATCAAATCCAATTTAAAGGCATGTGGACAGGGCGTAGCATATAACAGACAGGGGAATATTAAAAATGTCCTAAATTTTCTCCCAGATGGATTTAAAGTCCTGAAGGTAACTTTTTTTGTTGTTGCTGCAAATACTGTATCACAATGATTACCCAAGAAGGACTGTGGAAAAAGCAGTGGTTCCCAAATCAGACAGAATTCTGTCTGATTATGTTTTGGGACATACTAGACTTGTGACCCTGGACAAGCTACACAAAAATCCTTAGCGTCACCTCCCTCAGCTAAAATAAATAAATAAACAAAATAACAATATATGCCCTGTAGTCACTGAGAAATTAAAGTGAGATAAAGTCTACAAAGGGCTTCCCAGGTGGCTCAGTGGTAAAGAATCCACCTGCCAATGCAGGAGATGCAAGTTCTATCCCTCAAGAGTAGCAAACGGCAACCCATTCTAATATTCTTGCCTGGGAAATCCCATGGACAGAGGAGCCTGGGCGTCCACGTGGTCACAAAGGAGCCGGACACGACTGAGTAACTAGTTACTGTGACTGATCCCTGGGAGCAGAAAGGCTTTCCTAACAAACCGTAAGCTGGCAGACGTACATGAGGTGCGCTTGATGCTGGGTTATCATTTGTGCTGCCACTGGCTTCAGAAGGTTCCTAAAAATATCCTGAAGCTGTGACCCAAGAAGAATTTTTTTTTTTTAATTTTAAATCAGCCCTTAACTAGGTGTCATGGAGATTTCAGGAACATTTTGGACCAATTCCCAGCTGTGCTACATTTCAAAGTTAAATATATTAAGTTTAAGAGCTGCTGCTGCTGCTGCTAAGTCGCTTCAATCATATCCAACTCTGTGCGACCCCATAGATGGCAGCCCACCAGGCTCCTCCGTCCCTGGGATTCTCCAGGCAAGAACACTGGAGTGGGTTGCCATTTCCTTCTCCAATGCATGGAAATGAAAAGTGAAAGGGAAGTCGCTCAGTCATGTCCGACTCTTCGCGACCCCATGGACTGCAGCCCACCAGACTCCTCCATCCATGGGATTTTCCAGGCAAGAGTACTGGAGTGGGGTGCCACTGCCTTCTCCGAAGTTTAAAAGCTAGGCCCTATCAAAAAAAAAAAAAAAGACTTTCTTCCCCCTCCTGTCCCACTTTCACCTCCCAAAGCCCTTCCTCTTAGTTCCCCAAACACCACCAACCAAAGGCCCTGCTGGGGGCTTCCCTGGTGGGGGCTCAGTGGGGAAGAATCCGCCTGCCAGTGCAGGAGACTCGAGTTCGATTCCGGATCTGGGAAGATCGCACGTGCCGTGGAGCAACTAAGCCTGTGCACCGGGACAACTGAGCCTGGGCTCTGAAACAAGAGAAGACACCGCGGCGAGAAGCCGGAACACCGCAACTGGAGACGAGCTCCTACTCCCTGCAACTAGGGAAAAGCCCACACAGCAACGGAGACCCAGCACAACCAAAACCAAATAAATAATAATTATTATTTTTAAAAAGATACTGCTGGATTCTCCTGGAATGAGCAACAGGGCCCCCTGCTGACCTCACAACCCCAGCCCAGAGGCGTTCCGGTGGTGCGGGGGCCCTCCTCTCTCCTCAGAAGGATCTTCACAACCCAGGGATGCCAGATATAAAAGGTTTTGCACCTGGATGCTCCTCTGCTTAAAAACCAGGTGTCTTGGTTCCCGAGAGGCACCCTCAGCTCTGGGAACACCTCACTCAACACTGTGTCATTCTCACGCTTCCTCCAGGGCGAAATTCTAGCATGAATCCTCTGCATTATTTAAACTTGGTATTTCCACCCTCACTTTCCTCTTTTTTCCTTCTGCCAAGTCTTTGTCACTCTAGCTGAGCAGAAGCTAGGCTGATCACATCCTGCACTACATTTCCTTGTCCTGGCCTCGAATATTAACCACCTGCCATTCTAGGATCCCGCATCTAGGAAGGATTCAAGGCTCTGTACCACCAAGTCCAGTCCTCCTTCTTCTTCCTTTTTAACCTTTCATTGTAATCAGTCATGTGTCTCTTCTGAGCATACAAATACTTAAAAAAAAAAAAAAATTTGAGTTAGCTTCCAAAGCAGCAACAACTTGCTCCCACATATGCTCTATCTGCTCCTCTGCTTCGGGCCCTTGTGACTAAGGCTGGAGCCCCCTCCCAGGCCAGGGGTCTTATTTAATCTCCACAGTCACACAGCTTTGAAGGTTAAGTGACACGGTTCAGGGAGGGTGAGAAAGACACCCTCCTCAGGGAGAAGACAGAGCTCAGATCGACCTTCTGGAAGGGTGGAAACAGGAGTCCATCAGGGTAATGACTCGAGGGCAGCTGGTGGTAAACAGGCGTGTGCTGGCTGGATTACAGTTTGGGCAAATGCAGTGAAGACAGGACAGCAATAATCCAGTGTCAACAGAGTCACCACTTACTGAACATCATCTATGTCGCAGGCACGGTGCTGGCTTTCTTCACATCTATTGTATTTTAGAGTCTGTGTTCTCATTAGCTTTAGTGCATGATCAGTCCGACTCTTTGCAACCCCCTCGAATGCAGCCTGCCAGGCTCCTCTGTCCATGGGATTCCCCAGGCAACAATACCGGAGTGGGTTGCCATGCCCTTCTCCAGGGGATCTTCCTGACCCAGGGATCGAACCCCATGACTCCAGTGTCTCCGGCACTCTTTACCACTAGTACCATCGGGGAAGCCCAATTAATTAAATATCACTGTCCCTATTTCACCCAAGAAAAAGCTGCCTAGCGGACAAGTGGCAGAGGTGGGATTCTAGCCAGTCTGACTCCCAAACCTGGGCTATCTGTGACAGAAACGCAGTGGGACCACCTCTCAGCACAACAAAGCCCAAGAGAAGCCCAGGGGCCTGCCACTCTTTGCCGCTCATCAAGTGGCTTCAGAAAGGGGAACCCAAGATCTAAGTTCACTGCTGTCAGAAATGAAGACATCACAGAGTGAAAATGAAAAAGAAAAGCAGGGCTGGAGGATAACATTCACATTGTTCTTTACAGAAGAGCTTGTGGTCTTCAAAGAAGGTGACACCCAAGACCAGCCTTGATTTATCCACCTGTCACACACTGCAGTCCACTCAGCTGAGAGTGAGTGAGAGGAACACTGTCAAAGAGACACATTTCTGCAGTTAAACTGGGGGGACAGCTGTCAGCCCCCCAAATCACCTGACTGGGAGCTAAGACAGCTGGGTTTTAGTCCCAGTTCTATCTGGGAGTTTAAGCAAGTCATTTTTCTTCTCTGGGTGCCACATATTCACAGGTAAACAGGGGGGTGGGATGGGTGGGGGTGGGATGCACTGGACTTCAAGGATTCATTCCACTCTAACATTCTTGGACTCTGAGATTCTAAATAAGTGACAAAGACCTGGTTGATGAGTATCTCTACTGCCTAGGCAACCCGACACTTTAGCTCAAGGATCGAGAGACCAAGAGAAGGGCAGGGAATCTGTAAACAGGCTGCATCCATGAAGATGCTTCCATCAGTAGGAAGCTTATGAGCATCTTTCGACATGTAGAACCCTGATGAAATCACATGGTAACAGGCGGGCAGGACAAGCCCCCTGTTCAGGACCGGACATCATTTTTGTTCCCAGAAGGAAGTCACGGATTAGATATTGCTTGGGGCTCTGTCTCTCCAGCCCTGACCATCCCATTTCACGTTCCTGGTCAGACCACCAACAGCTCTTGTTGGGTCATCGCTAGCAGTCTATAAACACTTGTTACCCTTCATTTTCTTTTCCCCAGTGGCTCAGCGGGAAGTAAAGGATCTTCCTACAATGCAGGAGAGGCAAGAGATGGGGGTTTGACCCCTGAGTTGGGAAGATCTCCTGGAGGAGGAAATGACAACCCATTCCAGTATTTCTTGCCTGAACAATCCCACGGACGGAGGAGCCTGGAGGACTAGAGTCCAAAGGGTCACAAAGAGTTGAACACGACTGAGTGGACGTGATGATGGCCCTTCGTCTAGCCCTGCCTTCTCCAATCCACTGCCCACACTCTGGTAGGAGTGGTCCCTGTAAAAGGCAGAGAGAGCACGCCAATGCCCTGCTGCCAGCCTAGAGCCTTTCTGCCGCTCTCAGGACAAGCCCCGCTGGCTTCCCATGCTCATTACCACCCTGTCTCCCATCAAGCTCCAGCTGTAACGGGCATGATTTCTCAAAAGCCACTGCCTTCCACCTCTACGCTTCAGGTCCCAGCTGAGGGGTCACTCCTCTGGAAAACCTCCCGTGACCCTCTGTGGACCAGGTGGGTCCTGCTCTGGACTCCAGACCACCTGCCTGCTCCCCATCACGGCACTGACAACATTTCACTGTGAATTCCTGTTTACTCGTTCGCACCCCGCCCCCACCAGACTATCGGTGTTAAGGGGGCAGAAACCACATCTGTCTTGCAATCAGCACCTAGCAGAGTGCCTGGCACACACAGCAAACTTTAGAAACAAACACACAGAAATCTGCTGGTGAAATGAAGGGTTTTGTAATGGTGCGCTGTGGAAGGTGGAGAACAAGGGCAGGCTAAATGGAGAGGAGAGCCTGAAAGCGGGGTAGGGGCCGGCCGGGAGCCCAGGAGGAGACATCTGTGCCTCTGCACGTCTGCCCAGAGGCTAGGGGAGGTTGTGAGTGAGGGCAGCGGCAGTCGCGCACTGCGCTCTGGCAGATGTGCCCAGGCTGCACTCTGCGGAGCCCAGGGACGCTGTCGGTTGTGTTTCCAGCGTTCGGACGTGCCGGCAGTGAGAACATTGTTTCAGGGCTGCATGTCTGCGTGGAGGACTGAGGATGTAAGAGTGGGTCACGAGTAAACTCAGCCATGCTAGTCACCGACGGCAGGAGCAAATGTGTCTGCTGCCCTCTCTGCTGTGCGCCAGCTCTGTCTGGCATGACTGCCCCCCTCCCTCTCCTTTTTAGAAGATGCCGATCCAGACAGGACATGGCTAGAAAACAACTGATGGATGGGGTTTGGCTACTATACTATTTAAACAGACACTGCGGGCACTCCTCAGAAATTGTGACAAGATAGAAAGGCAGACTGAATGTGGCACTTCACGAGCGAAGGGCAAATGCAAAATGACTCAGGTTTTAAAGAGATAGTAATCAAGAAGCTGGAAACTGGGGGAACTTCCCAGAGCTGAGCTGAAGAAGCTCAGATGGGCAGGAACAATTGCAGCAGCAACAACGGAGTTCAAAGGAAAACAAGCTCCTATTTTAAAAACACATTTAGAAACATTACATTTCAAGACCAGAAATGATGCACTTCAAAGAAATAAACAGGAGAAAGAGCTTTCATACAAATCTTTGTTGGTGGAACAGAAAACCACCAAAAGACAGGGTGGATTGGGAAATGGGCCACATAAGCAGGAGGTGGAAGTTAATTAAAGGAGGAGTCAGGCAGTCCCTTGAAAAACAATGTAACCAAAACAAAAAATGAAAAACAGACAAGCACATACAGTATCTTGGCAAAATAAAGAGAGAATTCACACACACACACACACAGCCACGTGTCAATACATAATGGCTACAAGTTCTAAACAATTCACACACACACACACATGCACATCACACACACACACACACACACACACATGCATGTCAATACAGAAGGGCTACAGATTCCCAGAAAAATCTGTGATCAGATCCTGCAAATAGGCAAACAACAGATGTGGCTTTGTCCTTAATTAATTGTGGGAACTGAAAATCAAGCCAACTTAGGACATCTAAGTAAATTCATCCCATTGTATGTTTCTCCTTTTAAAGGAAAGGATAAAATTTTCACATTATTCCCTAATCTTCATAATTACTTTTGGTCCAGTTTTTAGAAGTAGGTGATATGAAAACACTGCAGAAGTGCTCAGTTTTAGCAGCACCTTAGCATCACCTGGGAGCTTTAAACTCCTGCCACCTAGCACCTTCCCCTGGAGGTTCGGATTTAACTGGTCCAGGGTGTGGCCTGGGATGTTTAATAGTTCCCAGCACTATTACATGAGAACCACAGTCATAGTATTTCCCAGATTCACATGGCAAGTTCTCAATTTCTGGAACAGATAATCAAGTAGAAGGAATTCAAACTCGACTATTCTATCAGAAAGTCTCTTAATTCCTAAAAAGAAAACGTCTTTTCCTGTTTTACTATCCCCTTTCTCAACAACTGGTTTCCTAAAATCAAAGGCCACCACTGGATCAGCTCCTTTGGCCACGAAAGGGACGAGGAGACAACGTCCAGTCCTTTATGCCCCATCTGGTCCAGGTTTCAGCAGGAGAGCATCTCTCAGAAAGTGATGCTCCACCTCTAAGAAGGGGGCCGCCTGCACTTAAGGGCTGGCAGGGGCCCTCCCTCCTTGCCGTCCTATGTCTGGAAAGCACGTCGTGCTATCGCTAAATCAAAACCCTGTCTGACAAATCTATAACGGGGCTTCTAAGTGGAGAAATTCATTCCCTGTGATGCATCTGAGGAGATGATGCCAAAAAGCCCATTAGTTCAGATGAGGGGACCAGATGAGAGAACCAGCATAAACACAGGACATGACAAGAAAGAACCATTTACATCTTACCCAGACCCTCCTAATGGTAAGTGGCTCGAGTAATTAACGAAGCTACCTTACTCCACCTCCTATAATAACTACGGAGTGACATGTACCAATGCCGGCTCTTGGAGAAGATCCCAGTCTTTCAATATGTATACCAAGCATGGCGCCTTCCTTTATTCCACCCACAAACAAAATACTGTGTTCTGCACAACCACGGCAATTCCAGTGTGACTTTAAGCCACATACCTTGCTGCTCCTTCCCTGTTATCTAAGTAGCACTGTATACACATTTCCATTATTAAATAGAAATGAATGATGAACTGTGTTTTAGAATTGATTCTCTAAGAAACCAAGGACTTCTTTCTATTGTGTTCACTGCTATAGCCTGAGTTCCTATAAAAGTGCCCAGAGCATAGTTGGCACTCGATAGAGAGTTGCTGGATGAAGGAAAAAGCATTTGCTATACTGAGTGGTCACTGAGATTGATGTGAGTCACCCCTCCTGCCCCGCAACTCCAGGGCAGGAGCAGCTTAAAGTGTTTTTTCTTGCTCTGTTTCCCTCTTTATTTGATTAAATCGGTATTACATGTCCATTATGAAAAAATCATCTTTAAACTCCAGCATCCAGAGATAACTAACATGCAACTTGTAGTGCATCTTTCCAAAGTTTTCTTTTTAGATAAAATGAAAAGATTGCTCCTCCCTGTGTTGTTTTATAACCTGCTATTTTCCACTTCACATAGCATGACTATTTTCCCATACCAATAGGTATGCATATGTACTGCTGTTTATTGTATTCTGTTGATGTTGTTGTGTGTGCGTGCGTGCTCAGTTGTGTCTGACTCTTCGTCACTCCATGGACTGTAGCCCACCAGGATCCTTTGTCCATGGAATTTTCCAGGCAAGAGATACTGGAGTGGGTTGCCACTTCCTTCTCCAGGGATCTTCCCAACCAAGGGATCAAACCTGCGTCTCTTGTGTCTCCTGCACTAGCAGGCGGACTCTTTGCCACTTGCGCCACCTTGGGGAGCTCATTCCATTGACAGGCTTCACTAAACTGACATGTACAAGTCTCTGTTTTTGCCATTCTAAACAAAGCCTGCATATAGGATAAAATTTACCAAGTAGGATGTCTGGGTCAGAGTTGCACGAAGACATCCATGAAGGCAGAGGTTACCCAACACCCAGAGTCTGCTTCTCGGTAAGTATTCAAATACTGACTGATTACTCTCCAAGCTCCAGGAGTTGACATTCCAAAAGGAGAAGAAAGGCATATAAACAAACAAGCCGGCCATGGCGGTCTAAGGTGACGTACAACGCGCATGCACGAAACAAGCCGGCCATGGCGGTCTAAGGTGACGTACAACGCGCATGCACGCACAAACTGACACAGGCACCAAAGACGTGAAAAGCCACGTATACCAAAGACGTGAAAAGCCACGTATACCTTTTCACGTTAATCAGTTCGAAGACCCTATACCAACCTTATTTAAGAAAATTCTCTCAGTTTTGGAGGAAAATTCTCTAAATGATGGAAAACAACGAGGGCTGCTAGAAATGTATAGTTTAGAGAGGGGGTGGGGTGGGATGCGTCTCTGTGTGTTGGGGGTGGGCAGGAGAGGGCTCACTTTCCCCAGACACAGGACATGTACCACTAGGAACGGCCATCTCCCAGGCTGAAAGAGAAATGCTGAAAAATGAACAGACAGCAATCCCAAACAAACGAAAACGCTGGCTTTAAGACCAACACTGCCAGCTGTTCTTCACGCAAACAGGAAGCGCAGATCGGGAGGGCAGGCCTCTACCGGGCACTGAAAAGAACAACCAACTTCTTTATCCAGATCCGCTGCCATCTGCCACAGGGACCAGACCCGCGGCCACAGGAAGAAGCCAGAGACGGCAGCCAAGCCCGGAGACAGACGCCACCTGGGAGGTGGGGGCGGGGGTCTAATGCCTCATCTCTTTATTCAGCGATGGTTCTCGGGAGAAGACAGGGCTTGGGTCCCGGGACTAGGAAGCGCTGAGTCACTGGAGGACACCATCACTGCGCCTTTATCTTCTGGGGCAACCACATCAAAGGGGAGAAAACCAGGAAGAAAGAAAGGGCCAGACACAACTGCATAGAAACTTCTCGGAGGCCGGAGGCCACCGCGACTTCATCTTTGTTGCTTCTACAACACTGAGTGAAGTGAAAGTGTTAAGTTGCTCAGTCGTGTCCAACTCTTCATGACTTCATGCACTGTAGCCCACCAGGCTCCTCTGTCTATGGGATTCTCCAGGGAAGAATACTAGAGTGGGTTGCCATTCCCTTCTCCCTGGAATCTTCCTGACCCAGGGATTGAACCAGGTCTCCTGCATTGTAGGCAGATTCTTTACTGTCTGAGCTACCAGGGAAGCCAAAAAAAAAAAAAAAAAAAAAACTAATAAAAGTGTCCATGGAATTCTCCAGGCAAGAATACTGGAGTGGGTAGCCATTCCCTTCTCCAGGGGATCTTCATCCAGGGATGCAGCCTGGGTCTCCTGTATCCCAGGCAGATTCTCTACCATCTGAGCCACCAGAGAAGTCCACTGAGAAACCAAGTATGCACTTAGAAGACTTCCACTGAATTGAAGTGAAAAGGTGACAAGAAACTTAAGTCACCAAGGAAACAAAGGAAGAGTATTTGGGTTAAAAACAGAAGAAGCCATACATAATGCAGAAGGAAGATCCCAAAGATACCTAACACGCTGGTGCCAGAGTCAGACTCCGACTGAGTTAGAAGCTGCAGGTCAGAATCCCGGCTTCAGCTCACTCACTGGCAGGATGACCAGAGGCACTAACATCTCTTAGCTGGTTTTACAGCACATCTGGCTCCTGGGGTTGCTGTAGGCCCGAGATTCTCAAAGTACGGGCTAAAGCAAAACTAAACACGTATGCTGGTTGCAAATCAACTGTATTTCAATAAAATACATTAAAAGAGAGAGAGAGAGGAGGTAAGCTCATCAAGCACACTGTTGGCCTGTTTTTCCTTGTTTTATCCAGTGATACTCCTACCACATTGTAGGCACTTCACAACGGAGTCAGTCACTCATTCTTATAATGAACCCAATAATTAACCATTCCCACTGTATAAGTGAGAAACTAAAGACCAGACAAATTACACTAGCTTTAAGTCACAATTAGCAAGTGAGCCTCGAGTGACATTAAGACTCCACCGTGCAAACGAACTTCACTGTGACCTGTTTCAGAGGTCCCCACGTCACCCTAAGAGAGGAAACGTGGGGGTCAAGTGCCGAGAACTCTGTATCCAGTCGCTCCCCTCCATAGCTATTCCAAAGCATTTTACTGGCTATTTGAGGTCCTCATACTTACATGGGTCTCCTCCATCTATTCATCATTTCTTCCCAGATGACGTTTCTGCAAGACCCTATGCCTACAGCATTAACACTGCCAGGGGAAGCTGTGACTTGTCATGATTTTAAGCAGGACTCTGAGGTCAGAAAAACCTGGTGCCAAGATCCATTCGGCCACCGACGGACTATGAGAACTCCAACAAGGTTAGCCTGGTTAAGCCTGAGGTGTCTCACCTGAGGAACAGCAATGATAACACCAACCTTATGGGGACTTTGGGAGGACTCAGAATTAGGTATAGAAACTGCAGGGAGTCCAGCAAGCAGCAATCACTTCCTGTGTGTTAACTTTCTCTTTTTCCTTTAAGCTTTTATTGTAAGTATTATTTAGCAAGTAATTCACTCAGAGATCTGTTGACTTCTACTAATGCAAGTCACTATAAATCCTAAGCAACTCCTTTCGACCAGTCATTTGGTTAATGGCTTTTTTTTTTTAATGCCCTCTCCCCACATTGACAATCCCTTTAGCTTTTGATAAATCTTTTTTTCTTTTTTTTTCCCCCAGCCACAAAATCAATTCTGAAGCAAAGAGGAAACCATATCCATTGTCATTAGCACAAAATCCCCAAGGAGTCACGTGATCAACTGGTCAAAGGTCTGAGCTGAGCTGGTCCTACATCTCCTCTTTTTGCCATGTGAGACCAGGGGGTGGCGGCCAGGAGTAACCTCAGGGTATGAGGAGGAGCAAACCCAGCTCTTGGCACAAGATTAAACTAGGAGATGTAAGAATGAAGGGAAGAGGCTGGGAAGCTAGTTCATCCTTATATTTAGGGTACGCTCTCGAAGTAAATCTGATGGCACTCACAACGCACCAACCATTCAGAGTAAGACTTAGTTCTATTTTTCACCTCTGTTTTACCTCTACAGTAGTTATTCTCCTCCAATTAAAAATGTAATTCTTTCAGGGCAGAGACCACTGAGCCAAACAACAGGAGAAACATGGAATTCGCTACATCCAGCCTCCCTTGTCCAGAGCCTCTGCCTGAGCTGCTCCCATGGCCTTGGGCTCTGAGGTCCGGCCAGCTCTTTTCAGGTTGACTACTTCTCACACCAGGGTTGCAGCTCAAACGTCATTTCCTCACAGCATCCCTGAGTGATCTTACTAAGCCCTCCCACACCTGCTCTCTATCAAAGTCACCTGACTTGCTTTCTTTAAGGCTGTGATCACTACCTGAACTTATCTTTCTATCTGTTTGCTTTGTCTGCCTGCCTACAAAACATACTCTGAGAAGACAGGGCTTTTGCTTGTGTTTTTCCACTGCTCTAGTCCCCTGCACCTAGGACAGTTACTATCACATAGCAGTAACTGCTTGCCCGCTTCCCTGGTGGCTCAGACGGTAAAGAATCTGCCTGCCATGCGGGAGACTGGGGTGCAATCCTTTTGTTGGGAAGAGCCTCTAAAGAAGGAAATGGCTACCCACTCCAGAATTCTTGCCTGGGAAACCCCATGGACAGAGGAGCCTGGTGGACTACAGTCACAGTTGGAGACAACTGAACGGCTAACGCTTACCTGCTGCTGCTGCTGCTAAGTCGCTTCAGTCGTGTCTGACTCTGTGCGACCCCATAGATGGCAGCCCACCAGGCTCCCCGGTCCCTGGGATTCTCCAGGCAAGAACACTGGAGTGGGTTGCCATTTCCTTCTCCAACGCATGAAAGTGAAAATTGAAAGGGAAGTTGCTCAGTCATGTCCGACTCTTAGCGATCCCATGGACTGCAGCCTACCAGGCTCCTCTGTCCATGGGATTTTCCAGGCAAGAGTACTGGAGTGGGGTGCCATTGAATATTCCTTGAATAAACAAATATAGTAAATATTCTCAAGAAAAAGTATTTAACTAATTGAAGGTCACAAATTTTATCTGATCCCTTGACAAAAAGTAGACAGTCCCCAAATGGGGGCTGTTGACCAATGCCATGTACAACCCACAGCAATGGCCCAGCACACTTAGGTATAAGCCACGCCAAACAGACCAGAGATGTCTGCTCCTGCCTTCAGTGGTTCAAAGGGGCCTAGAAGTCCTGTGCAAACTCATACAAGTCTTATCTGTCACCTGCCTCTGGCTCTTCTCTTACTTCCTTTTTCTCCCCAGTACCCAACTTTCTCTCCATGAGAAAGAAATACATACACACATGTGTGGGCTTCCAGGTGGCACCAGGGCAGAAGACGTAAGAGATGAGAGTTCGATCCCTTGGTCAGGAAGATCTCCTGGAGGATGGAATGGCAACCCACTCCAGTATTGTTGCCTGGAGAATCCCAGGGACAAAGAAGCCTGGCAGGCTACAGTCCATAGGCTCGCAAAGAGTTGGACACAACTGAAGCGACTTAGCACGCACGCACACATACATATGTGTATACTGTTCGACAACTTAAATGTTTCCCTCTCATTTTTAATCTTTTTTTAAAAGTTAATTAACTGGCTGCACTAGCCCAAAGGCACAAAGGAGTGAGGAAGATGGACATGAAACCTAGTGTTTCTGGCTCTAAAATGCTCACTCCTTTCTACTACAGTAAGCTGCCATTCCAAACACATAAAGTGGATTTTTTAACATCAATATTCAAATACACTTGAGAGAAATAACATTTGCACAGCTTCAGTGAGTAGCTTCCTCTCTCAAAAGCTGTCTCCATTTCCTGACACAGAATTAATTTAGGAAATGTTCACATTTTAAATCTGTAACTCAATTTGCTCCTGGCAATACAGTCTTGAATTTATATAACACTCTCACAAGTTCCATTAATAATTACAGAAATATTTTATACACATATAAAATACCTGGATTTTATATATGTATAAAACTACCCATCTTAATGATAAGTTTTATAAGTCATAGCTTCAAAATTCTACTGCAAACTTAAAATATATTCCCAAGCTAAGATTTTCCCAGTTGCCTAATTCAAAATGTAAGATATTAGAGTGTATTCTCCAACTGGATTATGAAAAATAGATTCTCAAGTCCATTCTGAACTCAAAAATAATCCATGTTATGATCAAAACGAGAAGTGTGAATATAGGCAAACCCAAAGCATGAAATGAACTATCCAATAAAAAAATGTAAATCAAACAGGCTAAAATCAAGCTGTACATTTATGACACTGTATGTGTCTACATACAAAAATAATTCCACCCTTCAGTGTAAGATACAAATATTCTTTTAAAAATTATTGTAGGACATTAATCAAAAATTCACTGAGTGCAAGATCTTTTAATAAAACAAAACTCCACAGTCAAGTTTATTTGTGAACATTAGCATCAGGAGGAAGAAAACCCCAAACATGGATAATTCAGAAGTCCTTTTTGGAATCTTTTCAGCAACAGATTTAGTTTTTTCAACATGCTCTGTTTTTTGACGGTGTGCTAAAGCTCTGGGATTATCCAGTCGAGGAGCGCCCGCTGTTTAATAAACACAGGGCTTCTTTGGGATACGGTCCTTACTCTGAAGAAGTTCAGTCTTGAGGGGGTAGAGTGGTGGGTACAGAGAGAGACAAGTATCATTTCAGCAGAATACACCCTGATTCACAAGTGCAGGGGTGCTAGGAATGAGACGGCAGTGTCAGCCCAGCCCAGTTCAACAGAGGCGTGGGGGTGGCCAGCGAAGCGTGAGGGGTCGCCTCTCGGCCTGGCCCCTCTTAGTCAGGAGACCTGATCAGGAGCACAATGTGAGAGGGCTGGCAGGAACGAACACGCCCCGGCGAAGCACAGGTGTGTGTGTACCGGCTGCTGGGGATGAGGGGACAGGGGCAGGTCTGTGGGGGACAGGGCTCAGCCAGGAGGGCCTGAGGGCTGCGCTCTCACCAGTGAGCCCCGAGGGGCCACTCTATGTGGACAGGGCCAAGGTCAGCAAGACAGACATTGGGTGCTTGTGGCAATACCAGACACCTCGCCGATGACTTGGAGAAAGGTGGGAAAACTCAAGCCAAACCGACTTTGGCGCTAAATGAAAGAAAAAGAGAAAGTGAAGTCGCTCAGTCGTGTCGACTCCTTAAGAACAGATTTGTGCTCAGTTGCTCAGTCGTGTCTGACTCTTTGCAACCCTATGGACTGTAATCCGCCTGGCTCCTCTGTCCATGGGATTTTTCAGGCAAGAATACTGGAGTGGGTTGCCATTTCCTTCTCCGGGGATCTGCACAACCCATGGATCAAACCCACGTCTCTTGTGTCTCCTACACTGGCAGGTGGATTCTTTACCAGTGCACCACTTGGAAAGACCCCATAAGAACAGATTTAGGTTTCTTTTAAGGCCAGTGAATCTGAAGCACCCCATGGATGCATGGCCAAGTCCACAAAAATAGAAGACGTAACCAACCTCAACTGCCCAGTTTCCATGGTGGAGGGTCCCAATTCTACACCACCTACTGGCTATAATGACCCTTTAAGTTCTTTGCCTCAGATTCCTCATCTGCAGAATGAGGATGATGTCATCTGCCATTGTGGGGTTTTCTAGAAGGGAATGTGGGAATGATTAAATGATAGAATAAATATGAAAGGACCTTATAAAATCTAGTTCTCCACAAATGAAAGGAATAACTTATTGCAGGCTCAGCTGACAGTATTACAGAACATAAAATTATCAAAAGGGAGACGAAGCTTCAATGTATTAATTAAAATGAAGAGGACTGTTTTAATTAAAAAAGACAGATTAGCCCATACAAAGGAACCACTTATTTTTAATAGCATAAAACCACCTCTCAACCTCTCCTTGACCCCAGGAGTCATCAAACAAATTCTAGGCCAGACAGGGGTGAACAGTGTAAACTTCACAGTGATGGATGTGTCACGAACAGAATTAAACCACAAAGCCAATTAAGTCAGGAAAGCAGTGATACAACCAGACAGAGGTTCAGAGGAGCATCTCTGAAAGATTTCATTAGCTAAACCACAAAGTCCTACTGAAAAGCACACCAGCAATCTAGCTAAAAATGGGTCACTTTATTTATAGATTCCATAACCAAATCATATATCCTCAAAAAAAAAAAAACCAGCCTCTGAAAACTCTCTTGAATAGGTATGTTAAACAGGGCAGCTCCATACCTACTGAAGGAAATAAGGCAATGATTTGTTTAAACTGTAAATAAACAGGCTTCACACAGTGCCAGCAGAGTGTGGAGATTACGCTCTCCGGGGGAACACACCGTACTAGTTTGGGGCTGACACCAAACTCAGCGGGCTCCTGTTTCCTTGAACAGGTTGCTGCTAAAGTCCATCGTGAAGGAGGCAGTTTTGCTAGACTCAGTAGATGCTCCTATTGTGGGGAGGACAGTCATTCTGTGAAAATACTGTCTAGGGCAGACTGTCAGAAACTGTAGGAGGGGAGCGAACTGCAAGCCTGGGAAATGCAGCCTCTTCAACTGTTCAGACAAGTGACAAGTGCGATTTGCTGAAATGCCAGCTGCAGTGAGTGATCTGAGTGGTGGAGGCGGTGGGAGGATGTTTAAATTCTGTTCCCCTTATTTTGCTCTATTTTCAAGTTTTACCAATGGCCATATTTTGTAAAATTAACAAGAAATAGCCACTTAGATGGAGATTTTGCAAAATACAGAAAAAGTAAGACTAAAACAGCAATGGCCAATTCCACCATCCATCTGCTTTATATGTCTCTCTAGTCTTTCAATGAATATGCTTTATTTTTTTCATGTGTTACACCATTATTTTTAAAGGAGGGCAAAATAAATAAAATATATATATATTATATGTTACTTATAATTACAGAAAGCAAACTAACAGAACATTGTAAGTCAACTACACATCAATAAAAATAAACACAAAAAGCACAATTGTTAGGCCAGATGATCATAAACCATGTTAGACAGTTAAAATTCTATTAGAAACATTCAAAGAAACCAATACTCCAGCTAACAATGGCAATATTTGAAACCATAGTAATTTCAGTCAGTTCAGTCAGTTCAGTCGCTCAGTCATGTCTGACTCTTTGCGACCCCATGAATCGCAGCACGCCAGGCCTCCCTGTCCATCACCAACTCCTGGAGTTCACTCAAACTCACGTCCATCGAGTCGGTGATGCCATCCAGCCACCTCATCCTCTGTCGTCCCCTTCTCCTCCTGCCCCCAATCCCTCCCAGCATCAGAGTCTTTTCCAATGAGTCAACTCTTCGGTAATTTACATGACTAATTAAAAATTGCTGTTAATTATACTAAAAACAAAACAAAACTAAAAGCATGCATGCTCAGTTGTGTCCGACTCTTTCTGACTCCACAGACTGTAGCCCGCCAGGCTCCTCTCTCCATGGGATTTCCTGGGCAAGAATACTGGAGTGGGCTACATTTCCTTCTCCAGGGGATCTTCCCGACCCAGGGATGGAACCCACATCTTCCGCATCTCCTGCATTGGCAGGCGGATTCTTTACAGCTGAGCCACCTGGGAAGCCCTTACTACGTGTACTCCTTCCCTCTATAAGAGGAGATCTGAACTCAGCCTGGAATATGTATGAGCGAGTACATTCTTGCTTATTGACCTCATAAAATTTTAAATGACTGCCACCCACTGTTAAAGATGGAAGGGACGTGTCTATAGGTCCCTGCAGCTCAGCCCCTCACATTGGACTTGATGGCGCCTTTGAAAAGGAGCTTGAACATGACCCAGACCAGAACTAAACTTCATCTCACACACCCGAACAGAATATGACATGGTTAAAAGGAGGAGGCAGAGGAACACACCTGGGATTCTGGCTTAAAAAGAAACACCGCCGTCTGCACCAATTCCCAGGGGCTCTCCTGTCCAAGAACATCCTCTGCATAGAGACATTTGTCCTGGTTGATCACACTGAACACTGTTTTAGTCCAGGAGGTCCCGTGTATACACGCTTAGAGGCCTGAAGGGCAGGTAAAATGGCTTATAAAAGGACCAGTGGGCTCTCACCAGTTCTTTTCACATGTTAATATTTCAAAGAGACCAGCACCCATAAAACACCTGGCCCAAGTCCTGGCACCCAGCAACGCCACCAGTAAGTGGAAGCAGGTATTGATGTATCGATCTGTACCTCAACCTGTATCTTACAGACGAACCCAGCATTTTCTAAAATGACTGTCAGTTGCTCACGTGAGGTTGATACTAGTGATCACGTCAGACCATCTCTTCTGATTGCTTCTTCTCAGCCGTGGTGCTGAAGGTTTCGCTTAACCATGCTGCGGTTCCAGCTACCAACCTGGAGCCACTCAACACCAGATTGAGACAGCAAAACATCACCAGCGTGCAGTATACACTCAGGACGGAATACAATGACTACTTATCATTTCTTACTTTACACTAGTGATCCTTGGGCATCTGTTTAACTTCACTAAGCCTCAGTTTCCTCATCTACAAAATGGGCATAAACGACACGTATGTACTCACTTTAGGACTTCCTTGTAGCTCAGACGGTAAAGAAACTGCCTGCAACACAGGAGACCCAGGTTTGATCCCTAGGTCAGGAAGATCCGCTGGAAAAGGGAATGGCAACCCACTCCAGTATTCTTGCCTGGAGAATTCCATGGACAGAGGACCCTGTTACAGTCCGTGAGGTTGCAAAGAGTCGGACACAGCTAGCGACTAACACTACACTGCTCAATGAAAACACACACAAGTCCAAAACGCTTTGCACAGGGGCAGGCATGAAAACAGCGCCCCCCAAGAAGTGAGGCATTGCTCCAGCACAGGCAGCCTCCTTAACTAACCTTGTTCCCTAGGAATTTACAGCCATGTGCTAGAAAAGCCTGCCAGTGCAGGAAATGCAAGAGATGCGAATTGGATCCCTGGGTAGGGAAGATCCCCTGGAGGAGCCTGGTGGACTACAGTCCATGAGATTGCAAAGAGCTGGACATGACTGAGCACGCAAGTATGCTAGGAAACACAGGTTCGCTAATAGGATGGAGAGAAACCACAGTCATCTGCCGAGCTACCAAGGAACACCCGTGTGAGAGACCGGCGGCCACAGCTTTCGGCACACATGCTGCCGGGGGTGATGCTTTTTCCAGCCAGACGTCACCATGCACATGAGGGCACCCCACTGATCTGACACCTCCGCCCTTCTCCCGCTCCAAGGGGAGGTGAAGCTGAAGGTGCAGGCGTGGTGAGGAACCACCCTCCTTCTGCTCTGCTCCTCCAGCACTGCTGGGAAGATGCATACATCCCCAAGCTGTGTCAGGAAGTCTCCACGCCCACAAGAGAAGCCAGGTCACCGAACACAAGCCTTGCCAGCTATAAAGATGGTCTGTTTGGCCCCCATTCATTTTATTAACAATTTAGCCCAAAATTTTTGTAGGAGAGAACCCACTTACTGGGCCTCCTCCTGTCTCAACAAATGTGTCATCCCTTCCTCGTAGTTCACAAGATTATTGCTCACACTCATTCTGGAAAATCAGAATAAAACCAAATACTCTAGCTGACAGCCATGTTGGCAGTTTTAATTTTTAATCTCTAAACTGAGTATCAGTTATAAGGAAGTCTGGAGCCAAAGATGGAGAATGGATTAAGGAGCAGCATGAGGTACAAACATTCAGTATATAAAACACTTTTCCCTTATATCTTGGTCCGTGTGTGTATGTGCGTGAATATGAGTGTATGTAGGTGTGTGTGCATGTATGTGTGTATGTGTATGTATATATATGTGTATGTGCATGTGTGTGTATGTGTATGTGTATGAAATAAACAGAGCTCCAGAACATTAGCTCAGAATCAGCCAGTCTAGTTCCCCAACTCAACACATGAGAAAACTGTTTCAGAAACATTAATGTATCAGAGGTCACAGTGAAAAGTGTCAGTCGCTCAGTACCATGGACTGTGGGCCACCAGGCTCCTCTGACCATGGAATTCTCCAGGCAAGAATACCGGAGTGGGTAGCCATTCCCTCCCTTCTCCAGAGATCTTCCTGACCCAGGGATGGAACCTGGGTCTCCTGCACGGTTGGCGGATTCTTTACTGTCTGAGCCACCAGGGTTTCACAGAGCTTTTGTCAAAACAGAAAAGCTTAAACCACAATCTGTTCGATCCACCAGTTTTACGGATGAAGAGACCAAGGCCCAGCAAAGTGGACAGCACAGCAGGAAGTGCAGACTGTGGGTTCTTGAGTCCAGCACATCACTCCGTCTTTCTAGTTCTGTCTTGCTTGAGAAGCGGACACAGTGACACGGCACCTCATCTTGCCAACCGCCCTGATGTATCTTCCTAGACTTTCAGGGACTAGAAGAGAGAGTTAGTCTGTCTTTAGACGTTCTGGGAGGCCAACAACCCTGGAGCTCACTTGCCAAATGGCTCACCCCACCAATGGCAGGCATCAAGTTCAGATGATTAAAGGAGGCTACCCTCTGCTGCTAGACCTCTGGTGCTCCGAGGAAGTACCAGGGCCTTTTTGGTCCCTGTGAAAAAGGGGGTGGCCTTTTCCTTGCCAAGAATAAACAGGTGTTAATTACTGGAGGCACCTTCGGGGTCACTCTGGAGTTGCCACTGCATAGCAGGGCACAATAGGTCAACGTGTGAGCTTGAGGAAGACCCTCCCTCTCTGAGGCCCTCAATTAGATGATCGTTAAAGCTCCTTTCTGAAATGAAAATGCTTTTTTATATTGTGAAAGCAAGGACAGGAACTTGGGTACAATGTGACCTTCATACACCAGTATCTAACTTGAATTCTGCACGGAAACACGCCCTTGTCTTCTGCTTCTGGCTTAGATTGAACAGGTCTGTTTTTACCTTTATTTCAGAAAATATAAAGATACTAAATGAGTTTGGTCTTAGCCACATAGCTGAATATTGCCTCAATTGTGCATGTGTCTGCGTGTGTGATTAGCCAGTAACTCGATCTGTAGGTGCCCAATTTCTGCTACCTCCCACTGCTTCCCCAAAGCACTGTTAGACATACATATCATGGAGATAAATAGTCGGCGGTTCTGGACCAATGCACCTGAAATAAACTCCAAGAAAGTTTATTTCACTCAAAGACAGCAGCTCTCACAAGGCTGGAATACTAATGTGAACCAAAAGAAAGAATAAAGCCTTGGTTAACGAAACAAAATAGCCCAGGCGGCAAAGCTAACACCCCGGGGTGAGAATGGTGCATGAGAGCGGCCAGCATGGAGGCGCCTCACACTCGCCTGCGCTCTGTTCCTCCTGAGAGCTGCTAAACCAAAAGACATATTAGATTAAAAAACTGACGACACCTGAGCCAGCTGGTTGGTCTTAGCATATGCGAGACAGAGACACGGAGAAAGAACAGGGCAAGCATTACACGCCTCTTGATGCAAGTCCACAGCATCACTCCAGAGGACTCTGATCCCACTCCACTCCCCCAAAAAAGGGGGAAAAAAAAAATCAAAATTGAATCTCATTAGCCTGCTAGATCAGTGGAATACATTAAACACCACGGGGATTACAATCAGCAAAACCCCAGCAAAGAATGTGGCGAGTTCTATAGGACAAATGAACAATTGCTTTAACAAATTAATTATTAAGGGAAAAAAGGTGGGTGGGGGAGCCCAACCAAAACGACTGTCTGGCTCTTATTTGAATGCAGATTTAAACAAACCAACATTTGAGACCTCTGCTGCTGCTGCTAAGTCGCTTCAGTCGTGTCTGACTCTGTGCGACCCCATAGACGGCAGCCCACCAGGCTCCCCCGTCCCTGGGATTCTCCAGGCAAGAGTACTGGAGTGGGTTGCCATTTCCTTCTCCAGTGCATGAAAGTGAAAAGTGAAAATGAAATCCCTCAGTCGTGCCCGACTGCTAGCGACCCCATGGACTGCAGCCCGCCAGGCTCCTCCGCCCATGGGATTTTCCAAGCAAGAATACTGGAGTGGGTTGCCGTTGCCTTCTCCATTGAGACCTCTGAGGAAAATGTAAACACCGACTGAAGCCCTACTGATACTGAGGCACTACTGTGCTTGCTTGTTTGTTTTGCCACTTGGCATGTGGGATCTTAGTTCCCCAACCAGGGACTGAACCCGGGCCAAGGCGGTGAAAAACGCCGAGTCCTAACCACCGAACCGCCAGCCAATTCCCTACGGTTAATTTTTTCAGTGAGATAATAGTATTGTGGTTATTATTTTTATTATTCTTTTTTAAGAGTGTACTGAACTGCTAACAACAAAAGGCCATGGTTGGGGGAGGCCACGGCAGGAAGGCAGCAATGAAACGAGAGGCCATAAGCTGATCCTTGTTGAAGCTGGATGTTGAGTACAAGGGAACTCATTATCCCCTCTGCCTTTTCTGGGTTTCCTGACATTTTCCAGAATAAAAAGTTTAAGAAAAAAAAATGATAGACATAGGTGCAGATATGCGAGTTCCGTCAAAATTACAAAGGAAATGAAAGGCACAGGCCATCAGTAAGTCTCCCTAACCCCATCCTTTCTCTTTTTTTTAAACATTCAGCTGTTTGCTGTTTCAGGACTTTAGGACTCAATCCTTCTAAATGGTCTGCTGAGCCCTGTGAAGCGACTGTTTCAACGCTAAATAAGCTCCCTGTAAGTTCCGCTTTGCTGATTTCAAAGAGTGGTGCCTCGAGCCTCGGTAGCATCTGGTTAGAAATACAAGTTCCCAGGCCCTATCTCAGACCTCCTGAGATGCACGAACTCTGGGGGGTGAGGCCCACAAGGTGTCCCAACAAGTCTTCTAGGCGATTCTGATGAACAGTCAAGTCTGACCCGACATCAGAGTAACAAACCAGACAACGAGGGGAAGAGGAGGGCTGAGTACCAACCACTTAAGTGCCAAGCTGATGCCCAATCAGTAAAAAAACCCTAGAGCCTACAGGGCATGCTTAAGTAATTCTGGTGGGTCCCCAAATAAAATATAGCCTCTATACCCATCCACTACCACCTTCATCAAAATAAAAAAACTTAAAAAACTGTAAAGGTCTACTTCCTATTGTCACTTTTGGGACCCTCAGTCCAATGAGATCACATGTAAACTTAACCCTCTTTCCAAATCTCATCCTTTTAGAAAGGAAACTGCTGTTTTGCTTTGTAATTACTGATCAGAGAAGAAGGCCGTTTTAAAGCAGTGAAAAGGGAAAGTGTTAGTCACTCTGTTGTGTCTGACTCTCTGCGACCCCATGGACTGTAGCCCACCAGGCTCCTCTGTCCATGGCAAGAATACTGGAGTAGGTTGCCATTCCCTTCTCCAGGGGATCTTCCCAACCCAGGGATCTAAGCTGGGTCTCCTGCTTTGGAGGTGGATTCCTTACCATCTGAGCCACCAGGGAAGCCCTGCCTTCAAGCAAACTGGCTGTAGGTTAACTGCAGAATTACACTTCTTATTAGTGTTAGTCACTCAGTCATGTCCGACTCTTTGCAACCCCATGGACTGTAGCCTGCCAGGCTCCTCCATCCATAGGATTTTCCAGGCAAGAACACGGGAGTGGTGGTATTCTCCAGTGACAGCCAAACTGCCCAATGGTGGAGCTGCAGTTCGAAAATGGGAAACTCTGTTTAGGTGGCAGATGGCAAAATCAACATCCTCACAGAAAACCTGAGGTTTCAATTAAAAAAAAAAAATCACTGCTTAAAACTACCAACCCCAGAATCTTCAGGCTCATGAATTTTTATCTTGAACAATGTCCTCACACTGAGTAGACTGAACACTTGTGGCTCGATGCTACTGGCTGTAGAATTTGCAAAGGGAAGGACGGGAACCTTCGCATGTGGAGCCACCCCCATCTGCAGTGAATGCTCTGGGTAGAAAAGGCCACTGTTCAGAGAAGAGTCGTGGGCAAGGCTCTTTCACCCTGGTCAGAAAGGTGGGTTTGCTCCCCACACTCAACACACCATACACCCACTCTACCGAGTGGGCAGGGCAGCCAGGCTGCGACATACTTGCCTTTATTTTTAGTTGGAGAATAACCGCTTTACGATGTTGTGTTGCCTTCTGCCATACAACAACGTGAGTCGGCTTTAAGTATTCACGTGTCCCCTCCCTCTCACCCCATCCTACCCCTCGAGGTTGTCACAGAGCAGCCGGGGTGCTCCCTGTGCTACACAGCAGCTTCCCATTAGCTATCGATTTGGCACATGATAACATACATACGCCAAAGCTACTCTCAATTCGCCCCACCCTCTTCTCCCCATGCTGGGTCCACAAGTCTGGTTCTTTATGTCTGTCTCTATTCCTGCCCTGCAAATAGGTTCATCAGTGCCAGTTAGCTTTTATTTATCATCACCTTTTAGGAGGCTCTCACAACACTCTGAAAAGATGAAGAGCAAGGAGAAGAAGGCAGAATGCGTCGCCGGTCCTGGTGCTGAGTTCCTGGTGTGGCCACGCGCTACGCTGGTGCCATTTCACAGATGAGAACAAGAAACTCTGCACAGGTAACAAAAGCATTTCAGAACAGTATGTTTTGACCTTAACCATACAATGGCAAGGTCGAGGCTCAGAGATAGGAAGTGGTGAGCCCAGGATGCAGAGCTGGTACCCACGCCGGGAACCACACACACACAGGCCTGCCCGGTCCCGACGCCTGGGCCAGCTCTCTGCACGACAGCAAGCTGCCGCCCACAGGCACCTGTGAGCCTGGGACCTGCCTAAACCTGCATGGCCCAGCCAGGATGGAGCTGCTAGGTCGTCAACCTGCCCCCACCAGTGTGCAAGGAAGGGGCTGAGCCACAGAAGATACCAAACTTTACCAGTCGGAGACGCGTTTAGATGCGGTCGGGATGTGCAGACAACTGTTTCAGCCACAGCAGATCGACTAACTAGATGCTGCTCAGGCTGAGAATTAGCATTCGCTTGCTTCCTCTGAAGCTGAATGCTTGAAAAGGAAGGTGGATGACCTGGCTTCCAACCTCAGGTCTTCCACAAGTGTCATAATTGGGTGACCTCAGAGCCTAGGTTTTCTGATGGTAAACAACTGACAAGTCATATCTGCTCCATCACAGCTTTCTTTATTATGAGGATCAGAGGAGAAACTGTGTTAAGGAACTTTGTAAACCACAAAGTAGTACAGAAATGGAAAGGATTAATGTGACGTACCAGCTGGGCGGGTAAGACTTTCACCAGGAAGGTACTGGGCAGTCCCTAATGATGCTAATGACAGCGGTCATGCTTGTCTTTGGGATAAAAAACAAGAAACAAAACCAAAAAATGGGCCCACTCCACAGAATGGCTACTCCTTTGGCACACAAGCAAGAGAGATCGTGTGAAGTCAGTCTCAGGCTCCGTTCGGGATCAGAGCTGAGACCTGGGAACAGAAAGGTGAAGCTGGGTCGCATGAGGCAAGAGCTGGGAGCTGCAGGCCATGGCAGGGCCAAGTCTCAAGCCAGGACTCCCCACAAATCCTGTCTATAATGAAGACAGAGCTGCAAACAAGGGGAAGGAAGAAGTCCTATAGGTGAGCAGAGGATGAAGTAGAAGCTCTTCTTCCTCTCTTATGGGAGATGAAGGCCCTCACAGTCAAGGCGAGCCAAGAAAACGGGTTTCCCTGTGCATGGGCAGCCCGCAGCGGAACACCTTCTTTAGCAGGGCACCCACCTCCACCTCCCAAGTTCAATGGGACGAACGTGCCTCCCACCAGCAGGTGGCCTACCTAACTGGAACTTTCAGTGGACCGCCTGTTACTGCATGTGGACACTCAAAAACCTCAGAAACGCAATACAGAGACCACAATGATTTCACTCACACTTTTGCCTATCCAGGCTTCCCTAGTGGCTCAGCTGGTAAAGAATCCACCTGCAATGTGGGAGACTTGGGTTCGATCCCTGGGTTGGGAAGATCCCCTGGAGAAGGAAAAGGCTACCCACTCCAGTATTCTGGCCTGGAGAATTCCATGGACTGTACAGTCCATGGGGTTGCAAAGAGTCAGACACAGCTGAATGACTTTCACTTTCACCTTCTGCCTAGCCACCATTCTCATTCTCCCTAACGTCCACCTGCCAGCTTCCCTTTCTTGGCAATTCAGCTACCATCCGAGCCCGAGACATAAACCCCCCTCACCTGGTCCCTCCTTTTCATTCTTATCTGGTTTAACGCCTCACCTCCCCACTGGCTTTAATCAATCGATTCCAAGTGTCCCTGGGGTCTCTTCCTTGCTGAGCATCAATTCTACATCTTTTCCACGGCTGGAGAGAAGGCACTTCTGCCTTTTCACTTCCCTTCCTTAAGATCTATTCTTCAGGCACACCAGTCCTTTTACAACCATGTTCCTATCCACAAGTCCACCTGTGGCCAGTGTCACACCAGCGCCACCCCATGATCTCCTCTTTGGAGGTTCATGCCCACCATCTCACTCGCCTGAGCTCCAGGACACTAACACTTTAGTAACAACACCCCAACATCACTCTTAGCCATGTCAAGACCCATGAACGTGACGCTCAACCCTGACTTCTTCCCTGCAATGCTACACTCAGCTTCATCTCCCCTTCACCCCAAATCCTGGCTGTGGGACAGACATGGCTGACTCCCATTCTCCTCTTCGCCTTAGCACCAGAAACCCAGTTTTCAGCAGGTATTTTGCCATTGGGAATAAAAGACTTCCATTTCCCAGTCTTTCTTGCAGCCAGCTGCAGCCCATTAAGCTGTACTGGTATGTGGGTTCTGGAAGAGAAATGACTCCGTGGGGTGGAGGGGCAACTTTTCCTTTCTTCTTTAGCATCACATCTCAGAAAGGAGAGCTGGAGCGCCAGCATCTATCGCGAGCCAGGAGGTGGACTTAAGGATGGAAAAAGGTGAGGCAGAGAAAAGGAGACGGCACCATGGGCCTGGCACTCCAGGCTCACGTCCAGACTCCTTACAGGTGGGAGAGAAACTACCATACTTAAGCCTCTCTTGTTTTTGCTTTTTTCCTATTACATACAGCTCAACCAACTCCTTACTATTACAAGCCAATGATCAAATAATGGCAAACAATGAACTAGCTGGGGACAGGGTCTCCAAAATGAAGAGGGGTCCAGAGAGAGTGAAGGTCAATGTTTCCTAGGCTTTTTATCAGTATAGGATGCCCTACTGAACGCTCCTGTCCCCACTATCATGTGCTACGTTATACTACACCTTCAGACTTCATTCATTTTATCTATAATATAACCTTTTTAGAAAGCATCACAAACATGTTAAAAAGAAAAAAATAAATCTCAAAAAAATTTTTTTCAAAAGAATAACAAATGAGAGTTTGTTTTATTCTTCACTCATACCACATCATTACAGGCTTAAGAAGACTCTTGAGGGTCTCTTGGACATCAAGGAGATCAAACCAGTCAACTCTAAAGGAAACAAACCCTGACTGTTCATTGGAAGGATTGATGCTGAAGCTGAAGCTGAAGCTCCAATACTTTGGCCACCTGATGTGAAGAGCCGACTCATTGGAAAAGACCCTGATGCTGGGAAAGATTGAGGGCAGGAGGAGAAGGGGATGTCAGAGGATAAGACGGCTGGATGGCATCACTGAATCAATGGACATGAGCTTGAGCAAACTCCGGGAGATGGTGAAGGACAGGGAAGCTTGGTGTGCTGCAGTCCATGGTGTCGAAGAGTCAGACACAACTTAGTGACTGAACAACCACCACCATATAGTCAAAATGGTCCTGTAAACCCCACTTCTCAGCGAAAATCTGGCAAGAGGGGATGACCCTAGCAGGGGGAAAAATATCTCCAAAGAAAAAGAAAGTGAAAGTGTTAGTCGCTCAGTTGTGTCCAGCTCTTTGCGACCCCATGAACAGGCTCCTCTGTTCATGGGCTTCTCCAGGCAACAATACTGGAGTGGGTTGCCATTTCCTTCTCCAGGGGATCTTCCCGACCCAGGAATCGAACCTGGGTCTCCTGCCTTGTAGGCAGATTCTTTACCATCTGAGCCACCAGGGAAGAGAAAATATCTCCATGATAAACCCAAAAGCCATAATGGACCCTCAGCTTCAGCCAAGAGTCGGGCACGACTCAGCAACTGAACTGAACTGAACTGAGGGTTTCAGCTACTGTAGGAAAAGGGCTCAACTCCGGTTTTCTGCTCCCGAGTTTCTGGGATTCCACCAGGGAGTTAATTCAGAGGAAGGAGTGAAGGGCTTGGACAGATTCTGTGAACCAGAACACCCCCACTCTACCCGAAGGCTTTTCAGTCTCCTCCCCAAACGGAAAAGTCCATCACCTGAGCCTCCACCAGAACCCGCCGGAGTCCTAGCCTGACACCGCCCGTTTCCAGCACTTTACCCGGACGCCAGCTAACCTCCCTGTGAGCTCTGAGGCCTGGGGCTCTGTGGACACCGGCTAACCTCACTGTGAGCTCTGAGGCCTGGGGCTGTGTGGCCCAGCCTGTTTGTGTTACCGGAGCTGAGAGTGCCAGGAGCGCGGCCCAAGTTCAACAAACGGTCACCGATAATGGATAAAAGTAAAGTGACTCGGTGAGCCAGCAGGGAGCTGTCGCCTGCTCCTGAAACCCTAGCCCCCTATCCTGCACACATCGCCCCTGCGTCTCCCACGGAAGCTGCCGACTCGGGTCACAGAGGCAAAGAGACACGCGTGGGATGGGGGGCGGGGTAGAGGGGAGAACCCAGGAAGGGCTGGTGAAGAAACAGTTGCTGCACTATTACTTTTACAGAAGCGGCTAAAAATCAGGAACAGGAAACGGTTTGCAAATGCGTGTGCAGAAAGCACCCTCTGACAGGACGGAAACGGAGAGCGCTGAGGGGCCCGATGGGATTGTGGAACAGGGAGCACCTGCGGAGACGGGAGGTGGGGATGGGCGGTTAGGATGCTTTCAGGAGAAGTGTGTGGATACCAGGGCGAGCATCTCCCACACCGCCCCTTCCATCCTCACAGCAATACCGGGAGCCCAGCTGAGGGTCGCTGACAGGACAGGAAAACGTTCAGCGTTCCCTCTGACCATGACATACATCCAGGTTAATCCTCCCAACAGCCTGGCAAAGGGGGGCTGTCATCTCCTCTTACAGACACGGCAAGTGGTCTCCCAAGGTCTTAAAACTGACACGTGATCACAAGGGGGAAAATTTTTTTTGGTAATTATGTAAGGGGGATAATGTTAGCAAACCTTACTGTGGTGATCATTCTGCAATGCACACAGTCTTGAATCAGTATGCTGTATACCTGAGACCAATATAAGGCCACAAGTTATATACCTTCAATTAAAAAAACAAAACAAAACTGGTGAGAGTTGAGGTTCAGCCCATGTTTGTTAAACTTCAAACAAGGACCAAACACAAAAAAAAGAAACCTTTTCTCTCCATCGTGGAAATAAGACATTAAGTCAAACCAACTAGAGGGAGAAAGGTTAATAGAAAAAAGAACAGATGAGCAGGTCAGAACAGGGGGGCCACCCAAGTTTCCTGGTCTCTCTGGGGCAACATAGGCCGGGGAATCGGGAAGGAAACACACCAAGCCATTCTCAAACCTAAAAGGGGAATAAAAAGCTGAGCCTTCCAATGTATCTGAATGGAAATTCTAAGAAAATGAACACAATTTATTAGGACTTAAGAGCAGTTACTCCTACAATCAGCTTGGCTGTCAGTCTTCCGAAGTGGTTTTACAATTTCATTTCCTCTGTAGCAACTGCCATGGTTGCTTGAAGAAGCAACGGCACAGGAGCCCAGGACCCTAGTGAAGGATGCCTAGGCTCCGCCAAGAAAGCCCTGCAGCCAGAAAGAGAGCTGTTTGCTCGTCTAAGTCACTGTCGTGTGGGATCACGTAGCCAGAAGCAGCCCCCAGTTGCTGCTAATTTTAAGAGAACCATTTCTGTCCTAAAAAAAAAAAAAAGAAGGAAGGAAGGAAGGAAAAGTATGTTGAGAAAGATCCCTGGCACTCCCAGAGTATGGTCTTAAGAGAGTGAGTGAAAGTGAAAGTCGCTCAGTCGTGTCCGACTCTTCGCGACCCCATGGAACTCTCCAGGACAGAATACTGGAGTGGGGAGCTGTTCCCTTCTCCAGGGGATCTTCCCAACCCAGGGATCGAACCCACGTCTCCTGCACTGCAGGCAGATTCTTTACCAGCTGAGCCACCAGGGAAGCTCCAAATTTTCCAAAGGGCAGTCGCTTTCCTGTGAAAGTGTATGAGCCTCAGAGTGGAAGGGAGTGAGGACTCACGAGCCACAGAGATAGACAGCTGCGAGAGGCAATGTGACAGAAAAGACAATCAATGAACCGGAAGTTCAAGCCCCACATCAGCCAACTGGGACGGAAACTCTGGGACTCCAGTGTCTACAAGACAAAGAGCGATGAACCCAGTAGGTAGGGGGGAGGGGCTGTTTCTCTCCAACTCTTCCACAAGGTACCCCTGAGCAGAGACAGGGCATGTCCTAAAGCACTTACTCTAAGCACATAATCCTAATAAAGTCTCTATTTTATCACCAAGACTCATGTATGTTTTGCACTCTCCTGTACATCTCCTCCATATTTCCATATACCTCTAATTTAAATATGATGGTTTAAATATAAAATGACCATCGGTCACTTAAATGGCCTGAGTTCACGCATTACCTACCACAACCTGGTCTTTGAGTAAAGCTGATGCTCCCAGAAGCTATACCACGGGTGTCCTGTAACCTCACCCCTCTCCTCCCAGGCCATCACATAAATCCCCAGAGAACACATTTCCTAGTATGAGATGCAAGGTTCTTAATAATCACAGATTTTCCTTCCTGTTATAGTTTTCCACGATAAGATGCAATGATGTATGTGCAAGTGCCGAGTTCACAAGAGACGGTCAAAAGACAGCAGCTACATCTGAACCTGACGGATCTGACTGCTTTATCAAACTAAACCTGCTTGAAAACATGCAGCCGAATGTCCTCACCCGGGAGACCCAAGTCATAAGTTGTACTGAGGACGCTGCTGCTGACACGGTTCTTCGTATGTCTAGAGTTTCTTGTTGAGAAAAATGAGCCATGGAGAAGACAAGAGAAGCAGCAAGTGAAACAGAAAAACAACAATAACAAAAATTCAATAAGACAACTGACAAAGGACAACTTACTAGGTAGGTATGTGCAGTGACAAGTTGCTTAGGACCTGAGAGATTAAAAATTCCTACTCAAGTTTAGCACCAAGAAGTCTTTCTGCAGATGAAGGTTGTGCCATGTGTGGTTAAAAAAAAAAAAAGAAAATGCTGTATCTAGCCACGATTCCTTCTTTGTCTTAGATGCAAATGATTATGGAGTTACTACAATCTGCTGAACTCAGGAGTCTGCTGCCTCCCACAGAAGTTTTCTAGTGAATCTTCTCCCAAACTGCCTTCTTTCAACCTTGCATTCTCATCTTGAGTCTGCCATACCCTTCAGGCTATAGATGACATACCTGTCTTAAATAACTAACTAATATAGATCTGGGGGCAAGGGATTGGACAGGAGAAAGTAAATATTGACCTTTCTAAAAACAATTCCTTTTGTACTTGATGAGGACTCAGCTCAAAATAAATAATGCTATCTGGATTCAGTTCAATAAATATTTATTGAGTGCTTATTATGGTCAAAGCCTTACATTAGGGACTGTGAAGAATGCACAGAACACACAGTCCTTGCCAAGGTGAGTTTACAACCTGCGAGGAGAGATAGGACACACACATAAGTAACTAATGAAGGGCAGGATGTCATCGGGCAAGAAGAGCGATACAAAGACCAGTGTGTAGGGAAAGATCATTTCCAGGCCAGGGAGACTGAGAAAGTTTCAGGGAGGACACAGCACACACCCATAGGACCAGTTCCACCCAGACTTTGTGTTACTGTGGGCGTTTGTGGGGTCCAGCTGGATGAGAAAGACTCAGAGCAGAATGAGCAACGCAAAGAAAGTATCAATGCATCTGCTGCAAAGAAGAGAGCACCCCGGTCATTAAAGACGAGTACCGCACAGAGATACAGGAGCCGGTGTCTCCTGAAGCACCAGAGTCAACTACCCCTAGCGAGGGCCTGGTAAGACCAGATGTTCTTCTGGCTCGTGTGCTTGGAGGGCAGGCCTCCCAAGGCTGAAGCAAACAGAAGCATGAATACCACCCTTTAGACACTTCATTCAGGGATGTGGGTTGAGAAAGAGGGGTGGAGACGCTTGGGGTTTTTAAATACTGGTCAGGAGAATCAAGAGTAACATACTTCTCTTGTTCCACTTTCCAGAAACCAACTAATAAGCCTTTAGAAGCTATAACTAACCTACAAGACATGGGGAAAGGCAGTACTCACTTGTCCTTGCTCTTGCAGATAAATATATGCCTTCTCAAGGCAGAGATTCCTACTTACTAGTCCCTGTACTGCTGGGTAAGAAAGTGAACACATTCCAATGCCTTGTGTAGCAGATCTGAGATTCCTACCTTGTTGCAAATGCCATGTTCAACCTCTCCTCTTTCCCTCTGGCTTCTCCCTCTACCCCTTTCTGACTCCCCAGCTCCAGCCAGGAATTGCCTCTCTCCTCCATGTGCCCTCAGCCATTTGCAGACACCGCCTATGAACTTCATCTCTGTATCAGAAATATGTGGACAGGGACTTTCCTAGTGGGCCAGTGGCTAAGACTCTGCGCTTCCACTGCAGGGGGTGCAGGTTTGATCCCTGCTTGGGGAACTAAGATCCCTCACATATAGATAAGCTTCCCTGGTGACTCAGATAGTCAAGAACCTGCCTGCAGTGCCGGAGACCCAGGTTCAATCCCTGAGTGGGGAAGATCCCCTGGAGAAGGGAATGGCCACCCACTCCAGTATTCTTGCCTGGAGAATTCCACAGACAGAGAAGCCTGGCAGGCTACAGTCCATGCGGTCACAAAGAGTCAGACATGACTGAGCGACTAACACACACATATATATACATATATAATTTAAAAAAAAAAAAAAGAGAATTATGTGGTCATCCACAGGGAAACACAGCAGATGTGTGCTAATGGGCAGTAGGTGTCTCCCCTCTAGCCTGAGGCCCCTTAAGGGCATGCTCTTGCCTTTATACCCCACAGCCTAACAAACTACCAGGCATGAAGATGACTCACCTGGATAAAACCCCAGAAACACAGGGGATCGGATGCAGGAGAGCTTCTCCCTTCTTGCTTAGAGCTGCCCGTGGTTTCCTTATAAGACTGGACCCCCATTCCCCCAGTGGCAATCCCCCTCCTGCCCTGCAAGCCAGCTCTTTTGGATGCAAACTAACAAAACGCTCTGGCTCCATCTCAGCAGAAGTAGAATCCAGCTTTGTGTAAAGAGCTGGGAGCTCTTAATCAGGAAGACTGGCCTATGAGGGCGGGGCCCTCCCGGTTCTGCAGAGATCATGACTCAGTCCCACTTCTCCTCCAGCTGTCTGTCAACTTCTGTGCTTCCAGAAACGTCAGGCTGGCTTTCCTTTTTCCAGAATGGAAGGTAAGCATCAGAGACTAGCAAGATTTCGGGCTGTGGCAGAAACAAGCAGGATGAAGGATGAAAGGACGAAGTCCATACCCAACTGGAGAGCTGGCTCCATCTGCAGAAAAGTGATTTTTAAAAAGCTAAAGGAAAGACTTCCCTGGTGGTCCAGTGGTTAAGACTTCGCCTTCCAATGCTGGGGGTGCTGGTTCGATCCTGGGCCAGGGAGCTAAGACCCCACATACCTCACATCCCCCAAAATATCACAACAGAAAACAGAAGCAATACAGTAACAAATTCAAGAAAGACTTTAAAAACAAGTCCACATCAAAACCAAAAAAAATCATCTTACAAAATAAAAAGCTGAAGGTCTTTAAAGATTAACCTAAGTCTGACCCCTCTGTCTGAGGAAGAGGAAACGGAGTCAGGGTGAGATGTGACCTGGGGAGTCGCTTGGCTGGAACACGGACCTCAGATAACCAGGGGCACCTGTGCGTGCACCCAGTGACTCCGGGGTGTTCAAGGAGAGTTAATTACATCCTATTTGACTCTACATCAATTTAGGAAGCATAATTCATAGAATCAGTTAAAACACAGGCCTCAGATTTTATGGATACCCAAACAGGGCTATGAAATGGAACTTACAACTTTATCAGTTTTATCCAGATGCACAAAGACTCACAGAACAAATGTTCGCACGGCTAACATCTTAACTGCTCAATATCCTTTTGAAAAAACATAAAGCCCCTGGCTAGTGGCAACTCGCTTCTTTGACTGGTGGCAGGAGAACGTGGGCACCTAAGCAAGAAGCACGAACAGCCTCCAGGACAGTCGGCTAGGTAACCCTGAGTTCTGCAAAAGCCAAGCAAAGGCGACCGAAACCTTGCAAAACACAGGTTAGCAGCTGAGACCACAAACCTCCAAAAGCCTGAGCGTCAGCTGCTGTCACTGGTGGCCCCGCTCTCAGGCCCTTCAGAGGTGAGGGCGTCTTTTCCTCACCCAGGCCTTCCCAGCATCTTAGGGACCAGAATTCCCGACACGCTGGGAATGGGGAGGGAGGGGGAGACCAGCAGCGCAGTGATGAACGTGCGGGCTTTCAACACTTCCTTCTCCAAAAACTCAGACAAGCTTCCAGCTGGCTCTTTCTGGGGGGCCACAACTGGTGGCTTCTTTCTAACCATGAGGAGAATTTGACACATGAGAGAATTCTTTTCTTTCAAAGTATCTGAAGGCAAGCGGAAATGCCTAGACACTGACTCAGGGAACACAGGTGTCCAGTGCTGAGGACACCTTCACACGGCACACGGCGAGGAAAGGCCGGCGAGGCACGACGCCCCCCTCGCGCAGATGCAGGTGGCTTCCCTGGTGGTTCGGGGGCAAAGAACGGCCTGCCGATGCAGGAGACACAAGAGACGCGGGTTTGGTCCTGGGTCGGGAAGATCCCCTGGAGTAGGAAACAGCAACCTACTCCAGTATTCTTGCCTGGGGAATCCCATGGACAGAGGAGCCTGGTGGGCTACACTGTCCATGTGGTCGCAAAGAGTCGGACATGACAACTATGTGACAACTACTAAACAACAACGTGAGCACAGTGAGAGGCACCTGTTCTTGGCCTCAATGCTCTGTAAGCTCAAGCACACCTTGTCTGAATGACCATTCGTTGACTAACTACTGGGCTGAGTATTTGGGGGCAAAGATGAAAGCATAGTCTCTGCTTACAGGTTCATGCTGCGGGGGGGTGAAATTCATAAACAACTACAGACCACAGAGCAAATCGAACTGTTATAACTGCACTAACTACCGCATCCTGATACACCAAGAGCCAGGACAAGTGCCAGCAGCTACGCCAACACTTTTCCAGCACCGTCTCACCCACTCCTTACAAAACTGCTGTTGACATCGATATTTCTGTTCTCATATTGTAGGTGACACAACTGAGGCTCAGAGACATTTGACTCCAAATCAGAATTGGTAACAGGGACTTCCCTGCTTACGCTGGAGGTCCAGTGGGTTAAGACTCTGCACTTCCAATTAAGGGGGCAAGGGTTCGAGTCCTGTTCTGGGAACTAAGATCCCACATTTGCTGGCATGGCAAAAAAAAAAAATTTAAATTTTGAAATAAATAAAATAAAAATTTGAGACAATTAGTAACAGTAACCATGGCTGTTACAGGGCACTAAAAATGTGGAAAACTGTGCTACATGAACACAGCTCACATGGAATTTTCTCATTCCAACCTCACAACAACCCTCTAAGTAGTATCACTGACACCAATTCACCAATGAGGAATGCACAGAATTTCTTTAAGGAGCCCCAGCAAAGCTGGGTTAGGAGCCTAGGGCTTTCTGACTCGCTGTCACCGCTACCCCCACGTCAATGAGGTGGGGCCCTCTCTGTATCAGAAGGCTCAGGGAGGAGGTGGCATGTGACGCCGATGCCGTGGCTCCCTGCCTACCTCCCGGGGCCCATCCCTTCCTGCTGGGGACTGAGGAATGAACAGAGCCATGGCACGCCCATGCATGATGGAAAACGCAAGGGGCTTGCTTTTACAGGTCTGCCATCGTGACGGGAGGAATCCGGGCCCGCCTGCAAAATCGGAGACCTCGGCTGCCTGCAAGGGCCATGCTTCTTTCCTTCCATTCTTTCATTTTGTAAAACAGTCAACTGCACCAGGGTCCCCTATTTAAGCACAAAGAAGCTGGAACACCTGCAGCCACTTCCCACCCCAAATTAACACAGGTTTGATGCAGAGCACGAATGGACTGGCATGCACGAATGGACTGGCATGCCTGAATGGTGGTCAGCGCGACCCTGCTGAGCTCCTGTGGCTGTCTCCCCCGAAAGAGGCTGGGCCAGCCTACTGGCCCTAATCAAACTGCATCAGTGGTGTTCACCTGGGGGCCCGGCAGAGGGTGGAGAAAACACCCAACGAATGTAAATGTTCCAAACCTGAACACGCTCACAACAGTCAGACGGCAAACATGCAGAAGCCGATCCTCCCATGGTAATCCCTATATCTCAAAGCAGGGCGTGAGCTGAATGCACCTCCCTACAGCACGTTATCCAGCCCTGGGACTTGGAACACGATCCCGAGGGAGAGATTCAGAGCAGAAGAGTAGTCTGTTTCTTCACGATCTCTTTCCTTCCCGAGGCACCTGAACTTGAGCCTTTTAGATGGAGGCCCATCAGAGGCACCGTGGCTGATTCTCCCTGACCCCATTGGTCTCTGCACCACCAACGGGAAGCACCATTCGCTGGGAAGACGTGGACGGATGCCCGGCAGGCGGCCCTGAGTAGCTATCTCTGCTCAGATGTAATGAGTAATTCTCCCTGTGCTCTGGTTCCACCAGGATTTGTCCTTGGACTTGAAACCGTAGCACTATTCAAAGAGTTGGTGATGACTATGGCCCTGTGCTTGGTCTGTCTTCTAACAGCTTTGCTCAGAAAGTCAATCGTCCCCCCTGCCCCTGGCAGGCTGCTACCCCCTGAACAACGCCAGGGACCTCATGGCTCGGGCTGGGGTCTTCCTCAGTGGCTCCAGGGGCATCTCCCAGCACAGGGGTGTGGCCCACACAGCTGAAGACATCACCTTAATTACATGACTCCCAGGTGACTCTACTGAGATGGTAAAGAAGCCCACTGTGGAAGTTACCTACAATAATGAAAGTAATTTAAATGCCCACCAGCAGAGGGATGGTTGCTCAATCAAGGACATCCACATAACAGAAAACTGTGCAGCCTTTAAATAGCTGGGAAATGTCCAGAATAAGCAAATCCATGAAGAGAGAAAACATATTAGTTGAGGGACTAGCGGGCTTTGGAGGAAAATGGGGAATGACCGTTAATGGGGTTCAGGGCTTTTGTGGGGAATGGTGTGATGTGTTCAGTTGTGTCTGACTCTTTGTGACCCCATGGGCTCTAGCCTGCCAGGCTCCTCTGTCCATGGAATTTGCAGGCAAGAGCAACGGAGTGGGTTGCCATTTCCTACTCTGGGCACAAGGGGTGGGGTGGGGTGGGGCAGTGATACAGATGTTCTAAAATTGATTGTACAACTCTGAAAACGTTAAAAAAAAATATTGAACTGTTTATTTTCAATGGAAGCACTATGGTATGTGAATTTCATCTCAATGAAGCTGTCATAAAAAAATTATGGTTTGGGAAACTAACAACGTAGAGAAATGCTCAATATAATGTTAAGGGGAAAAGGTAGGTTTTAAAGTAGATTATTTAATAAGATCCCGCTTTTGCAAAAACTTTAAAACAACACACACACACGTTCACAGGCTTACTGCCGTCTACTAACTCTACTTCTGCCATCACTACTGAAACTGCCTAACATTTAATGAGTGTGCAAACCATGCACCCACCACTGATAAGTTATTTTCCATGCATTTCTCACCTATCGTCACGACAGCCGGGTGAGATTGGTTCTGTGGTAGATGAGGAAATGGTCATGATGTATGGACACAAAAGACTTTGACCAAGTTCATGCAGTTGGTAGGTGGTGGTACAGAGGAGATCCAACGCCAGGAACATCAGACCAAAGACTGGATGTTCTCGACCTCTGTGCCCAACTATACAGTGGCCAACAGTCTTCAGAGTAGTGAAAGCACAGGTGACTTAACCTTGATATTATTCCTGTTATGAAAATTCCACATTAATTTTCAGACTAAGGAAAGACAAGAAATAGATGTAATTTTGACAACAAAAAAGCAAGGGGTTCCTGGACTTCCCTGGCAGTTCAGTGATTAAGACTCCTCACTCCCAATGCAGGAGGTGTGGGTTCAATCCCTGGTCAAGAAATTAAGGTCCTGCATGCCACACGGTGTGACACCCACCCCTCCCAAATAAGTAAGAGGTTCTATGCACCTACTGTCTATAATAGGCCATGGGCACAAATAGCACCTTGACCAGACAATATCATAGCAAATTATTTTCAAGAGGGAGATGTGCAGTGTTAATACAAAAAGCTGTAAAAACACTAGTAATCAGTTAAGGCTCAGTATAGACCACTAACAGTTGCAAGAGGGGAGGCCTCCTACACTAGCTGGGAATTCAGGGCACTAGGTTCCCTGACCAGATTTCTCCTAGTTGGAAAACGGCGTCTGCTTAAACCGTCCCCTTGAGGACCCTGGGGCTCTCTGAGGCCCCCGGTTTCAATTCAGGGTGGTACGTCTTTCCTCACCCCAAGCTCAGGATCGAGGGCAGGAGAGCTCTCTGGGCTGGCACTGCCCCCACTCCCACCCACGTTGCCCCTTCTCTGGGTCACACCACAATCGTTCCCCGAGTCACTTCTGGAAAGACTTCCAGCTCCATCCCTACTTGGCTTCCATCATTCTTCTCAAGACGTGGCCCCCAGCTGCGGTGCAGACGTGGCCGGGAGTCCCCCCATGGAGGACACCCCCGAGCTCCCCACACTCACTTCCTCCTTGCACGGCCGCTACCCTGTCTAGTGCAGAGCTAGGATCCAGGACCTGGGGCTCCTTCCTCCCTCTTCTGAGGGGCGCCTGTGTCCAAAGACACCACCTTACAGACATAGAAAGCAGCTGGGGCGGGTGGCTGCGAAACTGGCGCAGGGCCCCAGTGACACTGGGCCTCAGTTTGGACCCCTGTGCAAACACATTCCTACCTCATTAAATGGGGACCAAAAACTCCAGGTGTTTCCAAAATTTCAAAATTGAGCATCTTTTACATTTTAAGAAGAGCTCTGAAACAGGAACTAAATAGTTAAGCATATAAATGCACTAATTCTTTCAATAAAAAAACGTCCACCCACCTACGATATGTGTACCTCTCTGCTGAGGCAGCCTCTGATAGCGCCATCCCGAGTTTTCCCCGGAGAAAACCCCCAGGGCAGGGTGAGCAGCCATATTTATTAATCAACTGGGACCACACAGCCCTAGTTTCTCAAACAATTTTTAAGTCAACACACCCAGCAGCCCTAAATCAACACTTCCCTCCTGTCCTGCCCCCACAGTGAGGGGTGTCTGATGCCTCAGCTACTGCCCCGGCTTGCAATGAGAGATGGTTGTAATCTAATTTCCAATTTGTCAAGCAGGACATTTTCACTGCAGCTAGACCCAGCTGGAAATGAATCCCTTCCACACACAGACCCCCAACACAACATAAAACAAAAAGACGGAGAAAGACAGAGTGGGAGATTGATGGCTTCATCTAATCAAATGGAACAGCCATGAAATAAAGCCAATACCATCACTATGGGTGTGCTGCCTGCCTCACCGAAGTCCATTCCACCCTGGGCCTTTGCTCAAAGGGTGTCCTCTGCCTGGAATGCTGTACTCATCTGTCCTTCGTGGTCCAGGTCAGAAGGGATGCTGCAAAGCTGTCTCCAGCTGGAACCAGTTGTGGCTCTGGTTGCACTCCCCGAGCCATGCGACCCAGCTTCACAGCACTGTCCACTACACTTAACTCTGCACCCTCTCCCTAGTCCCCATTCGCCTGCAAACACCTTTGGGGCAGAAATCATATGTCTAATTCATTCTGTTACCCACCCCCCCTCAGCATCCAACACAGAATGGGCACACAGCAGGTGCTCAAACAATGTGAGAAGCAAATTAAACTTAGTCTGATGTTGCGGGGGTGGGGAATGCAGCTTCCCAGGTAGCTCAGTGGTAAGGAATCTACCTGCCACTGCAGGAGAATGAGGGTTTGATCAGGAAGATGCCCTGGAGCAGGAAATGACAACCCACTCCAGTATTCTTCCCAGGATAATCCCATGGACAGAGGAGCCTGGTGGGCTATATATAGTCCATGAGGTTGCAAAGAGTTGGACCCAACTGAGCACGCACACAGTCTGATGGGAGGCCTTCCCCAGCAGTTGAGATTTTTTACAGCCATAAGGAATCTGTCTTCTGGGTAAGCTTTACGATGGATCTCTGTCTCCATCCCCATATTAAATGAGTATTTATGCCTGTATGTGAGGTGGGAAAGATTACAGGATTCTAACCAATAAATCTAACAGTGTATTTTTTATCATGTGAGAATCCAGCCTATCTTTATATACCGCCCTTCTTGAGCCTATAAACTGACTCAAATAGAAAATTAAACATGAAGCCATGAAGAATATGTTGAACCCAACTTACTGTTTGTTTGGTTTGGTTTGGGGGGTCATATTTTTGATTGGGTCATATTATTTCAGGACCTCTATCTGGAATTTTTCGTGCAACTCTTGATCAAATGATCTGATTTATTGGAGTTCCCAGTGAAACTTCTTGCTTCTGCTCTGTGCTTTTATGATGCTTTCGCTGACGACACTGCCTGGGCCATCCCGGTCTCCACACCCATCACCACAGCCAGTGACTCCAATGGAAACACTCTCACTCCCTCGTGTCTTGCTGAGAAAGGAAACCCCATTTGCCCATAAACCCATCCACCCCATTTGCACCTTTGAATACTCAATTCCATTTCAAATTAAATAACCACTTTTATACTGGTTTCTGTGATGATGTAATGGTAGCTTAGCTTAAGTTGCTGTTGTTTGTACACCGTCAAAAAATAACAGAGAACTAATTTTACTTCAACACTTTAAAAATTTCATAATTCCAAATCCAAATGGAATTTAACACCAATAGCAATGCTTTTGAAAGTATTCCAGAATGCAAAAGGACTTTTCTTTCTCATATCAAAAAAAAAAAAGTTTTTCTTTCTCTTAAATAGCTGAGAATAGAAAAAAAAGCTTCCCTCTCTAGTTAATTTCATGTCAACTTACTTTCTACTTCCCTTATCACTTCTTTCAAAGTCAAAGGGTGATCTTTACTCACTCCCTCACCAGGAAGGATAAGCCCACCAACTGGCCAGTGGCTGCCCTTAATGTGAAGACAAAATTTTCATTAAAAAAAAAAATTATATATTTTAGAAAATATTTCTTAAAAATAAAAACCCAACAAATTTATAGTGGCTAGAGAGAAATATCTCTTAAAAAGGGAAAATAAAGTGAAAGTGTCTTCACATTACAGAATGAACTAGAAATAAAAACATATGCAAAGATGCTGTGAGCATAAAACCATTCAACCTTTTATGATAACTTTTGTTAGGAGCTCTAACCAGATCGTGCTCTCAAATATCATGGGGAAATTACAACTATACATCTACAGACTCTCTTTCTATCTACCCCTCATGTCCTAAAAGCTCTCCCCCATCCAAACCCACTGGATCACTTAAAAGGTGATTTAAAAAAGAATTATAACCCCAAATACTAACTTTGATCATCTTCAGGTGATGGAATTACAGGCAACTTTCACATTCTCCTTTCTTTCTACAATAAATAGGCATGGCTCTAACAACAGTAAAGATACGGCAGGACATTCCCCATGCTGAAGCAGAACGGTTTATATCAAATGGTCACAAAAATCAAAAAATCATATTTTTTCTGATTGTCTTGATAAAATGAAGCCCCACTGCAACTTCCTGGTGGCAGGGTTTGTCATACTTTTCCTTCAAGAAGCAAGCCTCTGTTAAAATACATCTAATAGTCTGTGACAGAGTTTATTTATTTATTAGTTTTTAGTTTTTATTTTGACTGTGCAGACTTTTCATTCACGTGGGCAGGCTTTCTCTAGCTGTAGTGCAGAGGCTTCGTTGCTCCGTGGCACAGGGGAGTCTTGGTTCCCCAACCCAGACAGCACAGTAAAAAGACAGAGACGTCACTTTGCCGACAAAGGTCTGTATAGTCAGAGCCATGGTTTTTCCAGTAGTCATGTATGGATGTGAAAGTTGGACCAAAAGAAGACTGGGCAAGGAAGAATTGACAGTTTCAAACTGTGGTGCTGGTGAGGACTCTTGAAAAGAGTCCTTTAGACTGCAAGGAGGTCAAACCAAAGTCAAATCAAACTAAAGGAAATCAACCTTAAATATTCACTGGAAGGAATGATGCTGAAGCTCCAATTCTTTGGCCACCTGATGCAAAGAGCCGACTCATTGGAAACGACCCTGATGCTGGGAAAGACTGAAAGCAAAAGGAGAAGTGAGCAGCAGAGGATGTCCCGGAAGCCATGGGGAGCTACCGAGGCCCCACATGCAAGGAGTTATCCCTGCATTTCCAGGTAACAAAAATCTGGTGTATCAAGTACACTTCTCAGGTAATGGAAAAAGAAAAGCATGTGATGAAATGCTATCATGAAACTGCAGCCCTTCATTCATCTAGTAATTACTGAAGTCTCCTAGAAGCCTCTGCTCCCAAGAGCCCCACCTGCTCTTCACTCAAAACCAGCTAGAGTTCAGGAGACCAGGTACATGGGCTCTTTCACTTTTAAACTAGAAGATGGGGAACCAAGTTCAACCAACAGTGCATGCCATAAAGCAAAGACAGTTATCTTGAGATTATTCCACAGTTCCTCAAAAATCACTCTGACAGCTTACAAATTACTTCCAGTTGTAGAATGTGACCAAAATAAACTTTTATTTAACAGCTTGGGGGGGAAACAAAACACAAAATGAATGAAAGCCCTGTTCTGTTTTGTGCATGGCGACTTCCTGTTCTTTTCTCTCTTTGGGCAGCCCTGTACCGTATCACAGAGTGCTTTTTATACTATGACAGCAACACAGATCTTCTTTCAGACTTGGGGAAAAAGTGGGCATCCTCTCACATGGCAACAGCTCACCATTTACCAAGATAAAATAGCAGGGGGATTGAGAAAAGTCATCTCATTAACAAAGTACTTTTATCATAAACAGACCTTCCCTTTAGATGATACAAATACATCCCCAGACCTTCACACCTCAGACCTGGCAGCACATTAAGCCTCTCTTCATTTCATTGCTACCTTCCCGGGGCCGTGCTCATTCCCCAAATTCTCTGATTGCACTGTTCTGTCACTGACACAAGAAGCCTCAAGATGCCTGATTTATTCCCTCCTCCCTGCAGAGTGAACTAAAGGAGGCTTCCTGCCCTTACTTCCTATTCCACCGTGAGCATCATCTCCTCCAAACTATTAATACTCTCAGCCTGGGTACTGAGAGAGTACCCTTACTCCCTTTCCTCTCATTTGAAGGCCCTGACCATCTTCATCACCAGAATGACCACTGATTGGACACCTATCATGGAGCAGACCCTCCTCCACCAGGCACTGAAAGAGACTCACTCACTTCATTCTCACTATCGTTCAGCAATGTCAGTGCATGAGTTCTGTTTCCACAAATGAAGAAACTAAGGTCCAAAGCAACTGAGGCAGAGAGGGGTGCGATACTGATGAACTGACAACAGCGCGTGCCACAGCCAGGATCCAAACCCATGTCCGCCAGACGCACACCTGCATGGTCACACTCACTTCTGCTGAGAACTGACAGGGTGAACTGCCCTATCCGTGTACATTGGAATATGGAGGGATTGTGACCCACAGCCAGGAACCAACAGTGCCTGGAGAGTACAGAGTCATCCAAGTGGAGAAAGAGATGGCAAGAGCTGGAAGTCAGATTCTGGGCTTGACTCTGCCTCTTGTGGTGATTAAGGGCACAGAGCCCTTCGGCCGAGGCTGTGCTGCCCACCCCCTCCTCCTGGTGACACCCGGGGCTCTCTGGTCAGTGAGAGACGTCAGAGGTCATCTGGGAAATGGGGCTCCTGGGAAAGCCCCGCCAGCAAGTCAGGAGTGAGCACTGTACATGTGAGCCTCAACAAGAGATCAGTAAGCCTGTTATGGCAACTTGTTTTATAACACCGCTGAGTCAGTCCCGTGATTTGCAATAAATTTTCAGGATGTTAAAAAAAAAAAAGCCAACTGCAGGCACCTGCATGATTCAGAAGTCTGATTACTAGGATACGAGGTTTCCACGTGAGATAGGGGAATGGAGGCCCAGGGTGGGGGCAGGCTACATGCCTCAGAGACCACCACGTGCTGCTGAGTCACTGCCTGGCAGGGGTGGGCCCCTGGGATGCACACATGACAAAAAGAAGCCTCAGAAACAGCCCTTTCCAAACAGGCAGGTCTCCCACTCCTGTGACCCAAGATTAATGTTTACTGAAAGGATGAATGATTAGTCGCTCCAAGGAAAAGATTCTTGCCTCACACTTAATCACAGCAGTGGACAAGAAGGTAAAGGTAAACAAAGGTGTGTGCACAGGTGTACGTGTATGTGTTTTCATGTACGTGTGTGTGTGTGGATCAGTGGTTTTCCTCCTTGCTACTCACGGTGTGGCCTCTAGACCAGCCACGGCAGCATCACTTGACAGCTTGTTAGAAATGCAAAATACTGGGCCTTTCCCAACACCAACTAAATGAAAATCAGCATTTTAACAAACTTCCCAGGTAACCTGTATGCACAGGAAACTTTGAGAGACACTGGCCTACATCTAGGAAACACATTCAAAGCAAAATGTATAAAGACAAGGCAATAAACTAAAAGAATGCCTCCAAGGTGTTTCAGTCACTTTAGTCCTGTCTGACTCTTCTCGACCCCATGGACTGTAGACCAACAGGCTCCTCTGTCTATGGGATTCTCCAGGTAGGAATACTGGAGTGGGCTGCCACCCCCTTCTCCAGGGGATCTTCCTGACACAAGGACTGAATCCCTGTCTCCTGTGTCTCTTGCATTGCAAGTGGATTCTTAACTGCTTGAGCCACTAATGCAGCCCCTGCCTCCTATGTACCAAACAGCAAAGAGTGAGGCTGGATGAACGGTGTCCACACTCATCATGTGACGTGACAGAAGGATTCAGAAAAGCTGCAAACTCTTTAGATTTTGAGAGGCGCAAGGTAAAGCCAATCAAGGGGAAACAACCATTTTTGGACAGTCCTCATTTCAATTAGTTACTAAACCAAAAAAAGAACCTATGTGTATCCTGAGTTAGCAATGCTACAGAGGTAGAGAGGCAGAAAGGGAAATTTTATTCTGCACCAGAAACAGACATCAGACACAGGAGAACAGCCGGAACAATGTTAAGGCGAGGACAATTTGAGAGGAACCATTGCTCCATCAAACAGCTCCGGGTAGAGGCAAGCAGCTCCTCCCATCTCCCAATAAGCAAACAGCTGGAGGGCTTCAGCAAGCCCCGAGCCGACAAGTGACTCTCGGGGCTGGCGGCAGAGCCTGCAGGATGCCGGGCACTGAGGATTCTAGTTCAGCCATGGGGACAGAAGGATCTCTCCCCAGTCAAGCTGCTTACTTGTGTTGGCCAAACCAACCTTCAGTGCAACATCAATAATTAAATAGCACTCGACCAAAATTAATAATGCAATAAATGGGCTATTATGGGGAGCTTCCCTCTTACTGTAAGGGGCTTGACAAAAGCCCAGTGGGGAGCTTGAAAAATGTTACCAAAGATGCTAGTATTTTTAAGCAGCTGATGCAGACACAAGATACACAGCTTTTGTGTTTATCAAAGTCCACAATTTGGCACCAGGACAGGAAAAAGTCTACAAAGTTTCTAATAAGAAACCACTGGCTCTTAAAAACAAACAAAAACAGTTATATTCTTCTGGGGCAGCAGGGGAGGGGTGGTTGGGAATCACCCACACAGAAGCCACCAGCAACTAAACATACTGGCAGCAAACTGTAACTGACAAGGCCAGCTCCTGGGAAACGGTTCAGTGGCCAGAGAGCTGCCCCTCCCCTCAAGAGGGACTCCTTGCACTGGGAGGTCAGGGGGCGCCACGGCTGTCTGCTCGCCCTTCTGGCTGCCTTGTCCAGGGGTAATGGAAGGAAAACGAAGTTCGGAGTCAGGAGAAGAGAGTTTAATAAGTTCCAGCTCTACCACTTACACTAAAGCTATCTGACTGCGCAGGGCCTAAAATTTACTCATCAAGTGACAATGACAGGGTTTCCCTGGTGGTTCAGTGGCAAAGAATCCGTCCGCCGGTGCAAAGACACAGGTTCGACTCCTGATCTGGGAAGATCCCACGTGCTATGGAGCAGCTGGGCCCGTGCACCACACTACTGAGCCTGTGTCCTAGAGCCTGGGAGCTGCAATTACTGAGTCCATGCGCCACAACTACTGAAGCCCAAGCGCCCTAGAGCCTGTGATAAACCATAGTGAGAAAGAATATTTTAAAAAAGGATGTGTGTGTGTGTATATACATACGTGTATAACTGAACCACTTTGCTGTCCAGCAGAAACGTTGTAAATCAACTATACTTCAATTAAAAAGAAAAATCTGCTGAAAGAACTCAGAATAAATAAAAAACAAACAGGCACTGAGCACTCAGTATAAATTTAAAGAAGCAAGACAGTCATTATGTAGATTTTCAGTCTAGTTCTAGCCTAGACACAGACAGGCGTGTCAATCAGTAACAAAAATGGAGGGTGCTGGGCCCTTGATGTCTGCCTTGGGCATGGGCTTGGGCGCACTGCAGAGACAGATGCTGACGCATCTCTTATCAGATGGAGGCCTTTCCCTAACGCTGCCCTCCTCCGTGGTCCACACCTCCAACACCTGCCAGAGGAAGGAGAACTTTGGGCCAGGGAAAAAGTAGGGGGACAGTCCCACAGCAAACCACCGAGAGGAAGGAGGAAGGCTCTGAAAGAGCCACCAGTGCCATTTACATCCTACCCCGCAGACAAGGCGAGAGCCGCACAGAATTCTTCCCAAGGATTCTGAAGTTCTGGGATGAAAATAGCCAGAAAAACTGCAGTGCCCGACGCCTCAGGGCTGTGGCGCTGAGTTTCTGGAGGAAAGCGCTAACTCCACAATTCCTCGTTTACTTCCATTCTGAAAGCCACCGTCGCATGGCGGCTGCCAGAGGGCCCCAGCTCCGCTGCACCTGTGCCCTTTTGTTCTCACATTCTTCACGTGTTCGTTGAAATTCCATGGATCGCAAAAGGGACGCTGTGACTCAGAAGAGAAAAGCTGAAACCACCGCATTTACAGAAACACAGGGTCCCTGGGGCAAAGGAAAGGGAGCAGGCTTGGCGGTCTGTACTGGACACACAAGTCACGTCCAGTGTCCCCTCGAGGCAAGAAAAGACCCCAGCGCGGGCTCCCTCAGACCGGGCACACACCTCCCTCTGAGGTTCTTCCACTTGCTGGCCAGCAACCCATGCCATAACCTGCTATGGAGGGCGGTGGTTCTCCAGATCTGTCCCACCAACCACTTGCCTCTGATTCCCCACTGATAACCTATACAGCACCCTGGCTTTTCAGAAGTTAGGTCTCCAAGGGCAATAAAAATGAATCCACTCCCAAGAGATCCCCTGTTAGAAATGCTAAGTTCTGAATACTAATTAAGCATGCTGGTCCTTCCCAAACAATCAAGTCCTAACATGTCCATGATAATTAACAGAAAATAAATATTATTGCAATGGACTGAGTGTTTGCATGCTCTCAAAATTCAGATGACGAACGCCTAGCCTTCTAATGAGACAGTATTAGGGGGTGGAGCCTTTACTGGGTGGAGCCCTCACAGTGGGTCAAGTGCCTTTACAAAAGAGACCCCTCACCCCGTCTCCACGAGGACACAGCAGAAAGACAGTTGTCCGCAACCGAGAAGAGGGTTCTCACCAGAAGCCGACCATGATGACACCTGACCTCAGATTTCCAGGCTCCATAACTGTGAGAAACAAGCTTCTGTTGTTGATAAGGCAACGTGTCTAGGGTAATTTGTTTTAGCAGCCTGAACTAAGATATATTAATATAATCCTCTCAGGAAATGAGAGCTGGGTGGGCAGGGAGGTGGTAGTGGAGAGCTTTCCTTCCATCTCATGAAAATTAAAAGTACTAAAGGCTGGCGGAATCTTCTGGCTTCTCACGGAGCTGTTTTCTCGCATTTGCTTTGGTTTTGTAACAGTCTTTGAACTTTCTCCTACCCTCAACCTGACATCGCTCCTTGCACCAAGACATTCTGTCTTCTACAGAGAGTAGCCAGGGCCAGCCTTGCTAACAAGACCCTCTGATCCTGTAATCTTCTCTGCACATAAGAGGGTGAGAAACAGCTCCCCACGGAATGGCGTTTATAACTACCATTTGCATCTAGCACTTACTACGTACCGAAGCAGACCATGAGGTGCCTAATAGCCATTATCTCATCCAGCCTCATAGCAACTCTCTCAAAACCTACTGTGCACATTTAACGGGCGAAAAAAGAGGGGCAAGGCACTGAGGGATAAGACTCTCCAGGGAGTTTATGACGCTTCACTTGCAGCCACTCACTCACCCCATGACAGCCTCATGCCATAAGGCAGCATTAATACCCCAGTGATTCAGGGAGTTTGTGCCAGGGCACAGAGAAGTCAAGTCACTTGCCCAAAACAGCATAGTTAGGAAGGAGCAATAAACAGTGCCTACCTTAATGGTTGCTGTGGGGTTTTGATGAACGGACGCAGTCAGTCGTATCTAACACAGCAAGCACTTAATAAAAACAAGCGGCTACAGTGAAAGCACCCTCATATGGGAAGTATTCCCAAAGAGGAGCCAGCAACAGCAACTGGAGATGGATGTCAGGTGGATAAAGAGGGGCTCTCCTCCAAGAACATTACCCCAAACAGCTGTGGAGTCCACAGCTGCCCCGGCTAACCTGCAGTGTCTCTGCCGACTCAACCTGGCCATGCACAAGGGCGCGGAACTTCTTCGTTCCTGCTATTAAAAGCCTGCAAAGAGCTGTGGTGGAAAACCTACTTGCTCTCCTATCAGTACCCCTCACAGTAAGACAACAGACACCGAAATTCTTTGTAAACTGTCAAGTGCTACACAAATATAAGACGCCGGGAACCTTCCTGGTGGTTAAAGGATCGTGCTGTGGAACAGATGGGGACAGATAATCTAGGTCCTGATAGAGAGCAAGTTTTAAGAATCAGCAAATGCACAGGTCCTCTCAAACAGAGCAGGGGGGCCTTGGCAATGCAACAAGAGTCGGGGGGTGGGAAAGAGGCCGGGGCAGAGGTGGCCGGCGGGGCTGCATAAGATCCAGTTCTGTCTCACCTGACGGCAGTGTGCTATCTGATTAGTTTCTAGAATTTTTAGAGTTGTTTTTCCTTCCTACCCAAACCACCTCAGGGCTCCAACACAAAACAAAATCAATTACTTCAAACATAAAACACAACACGATGAACGGTTAAGTGCTGAAATCAATAAAAGCACTAATTTAAAGAGATCTGTCCGGTTCTGGGCCCTGAAGTGGGCAGTGGCTGCAAACTTAGGGCTGGTGAGAGATCTCAATGACCCGAAAAACGTCGTGGTTGATCTCTGGGATCTCTAAGGCTCCTTCCGCCTCAAAAATGCCAAGATTTCGTGATGTCCCTTGACCTCTTACGAGTCCAAAACCTCCTCCTCATTGTCTGGTCAATCCTATACACGGTACCCTGCCCCCGTCTCTGCCTGCCACAGAGCAAGGGTCACCTTTGCCTAAATTCCTCAAGGCCCCTCAACGCGTAGACATGTGCGTGCGGTCATCTGTTCATTTTCAGCTAGCGTTCATCCTCCTGGTTCCCAGGCTTTGGAGGTTAGGAAGTCAAGAAGACCACGTCCTGTCCTCGAAACAGTAACACGAGGAGAAAAGGCTGAGCTGAGCGGACGGAGAAGGGAATGACCCCAAATAATTCCCTCTTTTCTGAGCATCCCACAGGGTCACGAGATGAGAGTGGCTGCAACGCAAAGGGGGAACTTGCCAGGGAATGAAAAGTAGGAGACACACTGACAGAGCAATTTATTCTGCAAGAGAGTCAAACAGGGCTGGGCCCTCAGGGAGCATCCGCTGCTGCTTCTGAAATAAGCACAAATTATCTCTCCCCAGGGAACCATTTATGCTGATGTGGCGAAAATCCCTCCAGCTCCCTCCTTCCTATAACCTTTCTAGGGGAAACGCATGAGCAGAAATTGAGTATCTGATGAATAATATCTGCCGTATTCATATTCTCCTTCTCAATGTAGAAAATATATATTATATACATGCATTACATAACATATATTTAAACTACAAATTTACAAATTTTCATTCCACATCTATTTTTTTAACAAGCTGTAAAGTGGTGTGACACTGAGAAGCTGAACAGACCTGCTCTGAAGTGCAGTTCTGTCATAAACCAGCTGTGTAACCTGAGAATTTATTGATCTTCTCTTAGCATCTCTTTCTTTCCTATCAAGTGCAGAAACTCATGCAGAGCTGTCTTAAGGATCAGAAACCTGTGAAGAACTTAGCACAGTACTAGGCCCAAAGAAAAGCTTAATAAATGGTGGCTGTTATAAGATTACAGCCACTCCCAAAGGCTGCTTACGTCATGGCTACGGGATGCGGAAACACCTTCAGGAGGTTACCTAGTAAATTCCTAGTTTTTTAAGATGGGGGTGTTATGGAGTGGGTGTTTTGTTTTGCTTTAACCAGGATTTAGTGCAGTGATGCCACATGTCTGTGGGGGTGCTAACAGATCAAATTAAGTCAGTAAGTCATGTGACACAACGCACCATTGCGGGAAGCAACACTAACCCCCCAACCCTAGGCTCCAGAGTATAGCATGCCCACCAACCACAGGGTGCCCGGGAATGCGCAGGACACCCCAGATGGATGCATGACTCTGGGTCACCATGTCGAGCTCCTGTCTCCATTACTCACGCTTGAGAGAGTAAGTGTGGGGAAGCACCCAGTGTCTGAGCCAAGAGGAGGTGTAACCAGGTGGCAGTCGTGGGATCCTGGGTAAGAACTGCAGCACACAGAGGGGAAAGGCAGAGACCTGGGGGCTAGACAGACCTCGGTCTGAACCTGGCTCTTTCCCTTCAGCAGTATAACCTGAGCCAGGGAACTGCCCACTGCCCAGCCTCAGGCTCCTCATTGGAATATCCAAGAATTAACTTCATCATGGATTTGTTGTAAGAATCGAATGATAAAATACACGTTAAGAGCCTGCCACCTCTCTGAGCCAATGGTTCCACGATCTGTAACATGGGGGAGCCGAGAATCCATGTTCTGAGGTTGATGCAAAGATTAAATCATGCAACACGTTTAACCTGACTGCCCAGTCCAATACTGGACATATACCTGGTAACCAGGGTTGAGGCACCAAGGGTTCATCAACAGGCTTTAGGAGATTCTTGGGAGACAGAAAGGGAAACAGGAATAGCATTTATTTATGTAATAATCTGGGCTTCCCAGGTGACACTAGTGGTAAAGAACCCACCTACCAACGCAGCGCAGGTTCGATTCTTGGATTAGGAAGATCCCCTGGAGAGGGATGGGCATGGCAACCCAGTCCAGTATTCCTGCCTGGAGAATCCCAAAGACAGAGGAGCCTGGAGGGCTATATAGTCCATGGGGTTGCAAAGAGTCAGACAGGACTGAGTGACTGAGCACACACGCATGCATGTAATCATTTATTAACAAATAGGAGAAAAGGGGGCAGCGAGAAACCATTTAAGAAACTGAGCCAACTTGGCATTTTTTCCTCAGGGTTCACTGAACTGACATACAGGAAGAGACAGGCAGCTACACGGTACAGTGCGAGGGTATCCCCGTGCCCGACACCTAAAGCTGCCTCTCAGCCACCTCCCGGTGATGCCAGGTTAGGGTGTCACACACTGCGGGGGCGCACACAGCTCCAGGAAAGGCCGGCAGCTGCCTCGTCAGGCTTTTAACACTGAAAGGGATCCTCAGCGAGACTGGCTTCCAGGAGAGTCGGACTTTGGTCCAGCAGACTTTGGTACAGAAGACCCAGGTCCTGAGCCAGGGCAGGGACGGTGCGGGGTGGGGAGGGGGACGTCCTGGGACCCCGAGGGGAAACAAGAAGGATAGAGAAGGGACCACAAACACCAGCTTCCCCTGCTGCCTGCACGCCGGGGCCAAGCCCCTGCAATTCTCTGTGCTCAGTCTTCTCATCTGTAAAATGAAGTTACTACCTCTCAAGTTCCAGATGCTCTGAGGACCCTGGAAGACACCACCAGTGAAGCACCAGCATGGAACCCAGAAGGCCGCACCCAGAGTCAACCCTGACTTGAAGTAGTCTCCACTAAGCGAAAGTCCCACTGCAAAAACATGCCCCAGAAAGCCACTGCCTAGATTCCCTGGGGAAATGGGGTCCCGACACATCCAGAGGCTCGCTCAGACAAGAAGGGGCCTCTCTGAAACCTCTGGCGCTGGGAACAGCCCAGGGACAGTCGTGGTTGGGTTTCCAGGTCAACCTGGAAAACCTTATGGACCCGTCGTGTAACAATTCACGTGACAACGTTATGGGGCTCCCAGCCCAGAGACAACTCAAGGATGTCTAAAATACAACTAAGCTTCTGAAAATAAAAAACCATGTGCCAACTCTCAGAGGGAACAACTGAGTTATTTTCGGCACCTTCTTCCCCTCGGGTTATCCAAAGGCCCAGGTGCCCCATGAGGCCCACGTGACTTTGAGAAGAGGTCCCTCTCTCCAAAACACCCTCCCCTCCTGCCCCTGCAAGCTACCTCTTGGTGAGTTGGAAACAATCCAACTAGCAAATTCACAACCATGCATACTATGAAGTACAACCATGTGTGGCAGTACTTAGGTGTGCAAAAGATACTCACTGATCCAAAGGCGTTTCTCAGCTGGAGAACAGCCTGTGACGCTAACAGGGGAAGTGCGACCGTCCAGGCAACAAGGCAGGAAGGAGGACCACCAGGGCTGGCGAGGAGTCCGACGGACTCCGTGTCTGTCGTCTACACGTCCGCCCTCTTCATAGTGAAAGCGATTTCCTGATTCCTGAAGGCATGAGGCACAGGCCTCCGCGAACATGCCTCCAGGGTAAGTGGGGACTTGGGCAGGAAGGTTCCAGAAGGCAAAGAAGTCACCGAGGGCTGACCGGGAAGAGCTGCCATTTCCTGTGACCCCTAGGACACAGGCTCTCGGCTCACCATCCACTCAGCTCTGCAGACGGCCTGGAAACACCCTCGCTCGCTTCTTCTCCTCTTCAGACTCACAGGCCCCTTCTGGAGCATCAGCACACAGGGCAGACGACAGCACACCCAAAGTCTAACCTTTCCCTCTGCAGAAACTTTTAAGTAAAGGCCTGACTCAAGGCTTGTCTCTGCGAGGAGACAAGCTCGTTCACAGACTGCCCGGGGCTCCGGGGTTGTGCGACAGGGGCATGCTTCTGGTGTGGGGGGGGGGGGGGGAGGGGGCGGGAGGAGGGTCTGGCTCCATGACAACCATATCAGGAACTGATGAGCACACCCAGCCTTGGACCCCATCGCTTTCCTCCTAGGACTCTACGAGCACTAGTGCAGACAGCGACAGACGCAGTCACACGTTCACCGCTCTGTCTGTGACCAGCTGTTGCTGTTGCTAAGTTGTGTCTGACTCTGTGTGACCCCATGGACTGCAGCACGCCAGGCTCCCCTGTCCTTTACTATCTCCTGAAGTTCACTCAAACTCTTGCCCATTGAGTCAGTGATGCCATCTAACCATCTCATCCTCTGTTGCCCCCTTCTCCTCCTGTCCTCAACCTTTCCCAATCTTTTCCAACAAGTCGGTTCTTCACATGAGGTGGCCAAAGCTTCAGCTTCAGCATCAGTCCTTCCAATGAGTATTCAGGGTTAATTTCCTTTAGAGCTGACTTCATTTGATCTCCTTGGAGTCCAAGCAGTTGCCTCAGAGGGTTGACTAGTCCTCTTGGGCAACTGCTGAGCCGACTATTTAAAAACACAAAGACCTCAGTTGCGGGGGGTAACTTAAGGGGAGGAGGGAAAGGTCATTAATATAATGATGCACCTCATAAACTGTTACTGAAGACCTCTTGACGATATGGGGAAAGGCTCTCAATGTGTCAAATGAAGATAAGCAGGATGCAGGTGTATCTAAAGAAAAGCCTGAAGGGACAACAGAGGCGATTCCATAACTTCTGGGGTTATGGGTGACTTTTCAATTCTTTTGTGCTCTCCCTAATAGTTCTCTACAAGGGGAGTTTAATTTCTTTTATTTGCAAAAACTACTGGGAACAAAATATGTTAAGAACAGATTGTAGTACATGTTAAATGACACCAGAGAGATAGATGTAACCAACTATCCAGACTCTGGGAAACTCAATGGGACGAACAACTCATTTCTCCCACAGATAAATTAGAGGGGGAAAAAAGAGGGACTACCCACAAAGACATTTTAAATATATGTCAGTCAGATAGAACATATGGATTGCATTTGGATCCTGATTTGAACAAATCATTAACAGAAACAAAAACAGACAGCTGGGGGAATCAGAACACCATTTAATGCTGTATCGAGAAAATGTTCATTTTTTGATACGATCCTTATATTTACTGTGGTTCACTGAAGCTGTTGCTGTTTGTCCATATCTTTTCAAGACACATACTAAAATATTTATGGAAGAAATGAAAGAATATCTGGGACTGCTTAAAAAAAAAAAAAATCAAGGGGGCAGGAGATAGAGATAAAAACAAGGCTGGCCAAAGCAGGTCTGCTGAATCTGGGTGACAGGTACGTGGAGGCTCCTACTGGCCCGCCTACTTGTGCATTTGTGTAAAAGTCACAAACCCAAAACCTAAAACAGAAACATGCCCAAAGTCAAAAGCCATTTGAAGGACGGAGCTACTAAGGAAAAAAGAGACTACAGACGCCATTTGTATGTGCATAGAGGGAGGAATCTAATAATGCAAAGTATTATGAAACTGTCCAATAAAACTGTGCTTAAAGTCAAAGGGTATTATTTACGTTAAAAATCACTTGACAAACATCCCATAGGTCGATCTGTTTAAGATGGTGAGCTATTTGGGGGGGCGCGGCGGGCGGGGAACACAACACGAGACTAGAAGGCAGAACTGACCTTGAGCTTCAGTGCACTACCTCTTCAGTCCTGCGGCCTCTGACGAGTCACTTCAACTTTCTGAGCCCCCGTTTCCTCAACTGCCAAAGAGGAAACAGTGGCTTGTTGCCTTACCAAGTACTGTGGATGAAACGAGATAATGAATGTGAAAGCGCGGTGTGAGCGGTCGTAACGGGGCACAGAACGCTGGTGAGTAAACGTACAGCCACCTGCCTCAAATCAGGACTCACTCTTCACCGTTTGTAAAGGAAAATCAGAGAGGTCAACTCTGTTTGAAAATACCAATCCTCTCGGCAATCCCTCGGATACCACACCACAAACTGCCCTGGAAGATGGATGTAAATTACCTAAATTTAAATGCCTCCCATTCTACTTAAGGAAACAAACCCAGAGTCAGGAAAAGCTTTCTTTTCCAGTGGAGGATGCAGGTCTTGTTTGTTTGCTTCCAGCACTAACCTGTCTTCTGTTTCCTGGCACTGCGCAGCTAAATCACCACAAAGTAAGGCTGGCTGGAGGTGGGGATGGTGTGGGCTACGCAGCCCCGCAGACCTGGGTGTGATTCCAGGCTCCATTTTTTATTAGCTGGGTGGTGTGAGGCTTAGAAATTGCACCTACAGTTGTTTCTGTACTGAGTACAGAGCTGGGACTCAAAGAGTCAGCGTTATCACTGTTCATGAAATTGCTAACCTACTGAAAGACTGCAGGTTGCAGACACCAAGAGGCCAGACCAAAAATTCAGCGTGGCATCCAGGTCGGCCATGTATCTGTGGCAAGACCTCCAGGAAATTTAGCAATTGAGGGTTTTTCCCAATTGCTCTATGCAGCTGGTAGGCATACAACTGAAGTCCAGACAGACGAACAAAAGTACTTAGAAAACTTACCAGATCAGCCCTCAACAATTAAAAATTAAATGTAATTTCATTATATCCTTCATTATTTCATCTAATTTTTGACTGCCTAGTAAGTGGAAAAAAAAAAGGTGGCGGGGAGGAGTAGAAGGGTATCCCTGGCCTCAAGGTACTTATAATCTACTAAAAGGAAATACATGTGTGACCATGAGTAAGTATATAATTCAATTAGCCAACTGGAGGATGAAAATGTGACTTCTGGAGCCATGCAGTTGATACGTAACCTTGTCAGGAAGCTCTTCGTGTTTATACACATGTAATTTTATTTACTTATTTCTGGCTGTGCTGGGTCTTCCTGCTGCTCTAGGGCTACTCTTCGCTGTAGCGCACGGGCTTCTCACTGTAGTGGCCTCTCTTGTGATGGAGCACGGGCTCTAGGGCCCACAGGCTTGCTTCAGTGGTTGAGGTTTCCAGGTTCGAGAGCACAGGCTCAACAGTTGTGGCACATGGACTTGGTTGCATGTGGGATCTTCCCAGACCCGGGATCAAACCCGTGTCTCCTGCATTGACAGGGGGATTCTTTACCACTGAGCCACCAGGAAAGCCCAGGGAGTTATTATTCAACTCTAACCTAAATATCACATGCTTCAGCTGAAGCTTATTTCCTGATGGTTCTATTTTATTAGCATCCCATTCACAATATAAAGCATTTTGTCTTGAGGATAAGTCTGAGGGAGAAGAGCATGGACTGACCTGAATCCTTTCTCAGCCGAGCTCATCATCTGTAAATTGGGGCAGCAGCACCCAGCCCACAGAGCTGTTGGAGGGATTAAGTGACATGATGTGTGTAAGGCAGCCAGCACAGAGCCCAGCATAGAGCAGGTGCTTAATTGTAGTGTTGGCAGATTCGGGATTTGTTCAAACTCTTTCACTCAAAACACGCAAGCCTTGGGACAGTGACAGCACTCTTTGCATTGGCATCAATTTATTTACTGGGAGGCAGCGCCTTCACTTGCATTGCTATGAAAAATATTACTATTATTAAAGCAGCAGCAGCTGCTGGGCCAGCCGTGAACGCTTATTTTGATTTGCACCTCCTGGAAATAAGGAGTATCTAATTTTATGTTAAGCGCTATTAATGTGAATAAGCATCACAGGGAAAAGGAAATGGGTTGCTTTTTTTTTTTTTTTATAAAAAAGTGATTAATGAAACATAAAGGAAGACTCCCGACATTTCAAAACAGCAAAGACACTCGAATTTTAGTTGGTATGTAAACTGGTCAGTGAAGCCACTGGATGGAAGGAAAGCTGTGGTCCTCGTCAGACCTTTAAGTGGTTTGTTATCCGACACTGGGAGGAAGTAGTCAGACCGGGACACTCCCCAGCGGCCCAGCGACTCCCAAAGGTCCTGGGTATGCACGGGAGGTGACTTCTGAGCACCATGTCATCGCTGCGGGTTGAAACGGTGGTGGGGTGTTCCTACTCTGCCCACACCCTGTGTGGAATGTTGGTCTTTCTTGACCACATCAGGAAAGCTACAACTAGGCAGCGCGGTGCCCTGACCACAGCCCTGCAGAGTGTCCCAACTGAATACAGAGCGGAGGGGTCATGGGGAGGCGAGACTTGCAGAAGGAAGAGCAGAGAAACTAACATCCCCAGGGCGCGGTGCAAGGCACGTGGCTGCCTCACTTCCCGCACCGGTTCCCCGGACCACCCTGCGAGGTCCCGACGTCTCCAACCGGCTCTCGCTCCAGTGGAGGGTGATGGGACCAGAAGACGGGATCCCAGTCCCATCCCCCTGTGTGATCCGGTATGGAGAAGATGCTTCCCTAGTCCCTAACCCTGCTCTGAGGACGACCATCACCCCTGCACTCCGTCAGGTAGCCCCACCCTCCCAACAAAGCTGACTGCACTAGCGGTGGTCTCCTGACCCCCGCTGCGCCAATCTGATCCACCCCGACCCCAGGTGTCCCCACCAGGCACAGAGACTTAGCTGGTGAGGGCACTGGAGCCAGGGATGTCCCCTCTCTATCATTTGCTCAGGAGAATATTCTCATTTCCCACCATTCTGGACCCTCATGTTCTATAAAATACCCCTGTGAGTCCTTACAATCAACCCTCACTTTGCCTGGACATGCTGTATTCTGTTTTGTAGGGGGAAGGCGGAGCCTGTTACTTCCAACAAAAGAGCCTAACATGCCTGGGTTTTTCTAGGCCTCCACTTCTTCATCCATGGAAAGCAGGAGCTGAATAGATGGTCTCCAAGAACTTTACCAGGTCTGTCAAAGGTGTGACATAGTAATACAGGACACTGGGGGAACACGGCTGTCCTCCCCCAAGTCCCTGAGCACAATGCTATACAAAGGCAAGGTACCCAGGCTCTACTGATAACAGAACGAGCTTGGAAGAACCTGTATTTTTATCCATCCAAATCACATCTGGAGGGGAAAGAGATGGTCTGCCTGGACTTGGCCAACTCTGCTTTTTGGAATAGTTGCTACATGCAATGCAATCATCTTTAGGGCTTAACCTCCCCGGGACAGGTGGCTCTGACTTTGTTTTCCTAGCTTCTGGGTGGCTAAACTGGGTGCTGTCTTAACAGAGGCACACATATTCCAGTTCTTGGGGGAAGATTATACCATGGCCTTAGCATTAAAATTCAGTTCTTACATAAGTGAACTCTAAGCGCAACGAGACCCTGGGCTGCTCAGAACGAGCTCTGGGTGGGCAGAGCCCACCGTGAACTGTTATTCTGTTAAGACCAGGCAGGGTCAAGGACGTCCAGGTCTGACCTAAGCCCTGCCCCAGAGATCATGAAAATGCATCTTACTGAGGCTGAAAAGAGGTTATGAGGCACCCAGAAATGCAAATTCAAGGATAGATCCTTTCCTTTGAAGGCGCCTGCCTCCAAACCAAAATAGAATTCCTTGTGGTCTCAGTGCTTCAAGCTGTAATCAGGAAAGCAAACAACTGAGCTGCCACGCTCTGTCCTCCTGGGGCCAAGGCAGAAATGCTTCCCCCAGTGCCTCCCCACAAACAACCCAAACCCAATACCTGCATTTATTATGGAACAGAGAAAGCGACTCGTTACTCCAAAGACCCAGTGAAAATCAGAAGGGACAAGTGCCCCAGCTTTGATGCACTGATGGAGGGCACGTGGCAGGAGGAGGTTGGGAGAAGGAAATAAAGAAGCAGTGACCCAAGGAAGCCCGGACAGCGAGGCGGTGCCCGCAGAGCCCGTGAGGCTGGCCTGGGTCCGAGGAGGCAGCGCTGGTCACTGGTCCCCTTACTTCAGAGCAGTGCCGCCAAAGGCTGTGGACATAGTAAAACTGAACGGGCACTGTATTTCAGATCAAGCTGGCTCTGACCATGACCGCCCAGTGGCCGCCTGCACCTCACCATCAGGGTCCTCCGAGGCACACAGCCGGCCCTGTCACTGACCTCACCCATCCTCTGCCGAAAGGGGTCTTGTCCTCTCCTCCTACAGGTTCAAGGGTCCAACCCAATAATACTAAACAGCGAGGATGGTGAGACAGTGAGAACTATCATTCACAGAGTACTCGCCACACCAGGCAGGGCTCCGAGCGCTTCACATACACCAACAGGTTAAAAGGCAGCACATGAAGATGCAAGAAGGTTCAGGGACTTGCCCGACACACACGAGAAGATAACAGGGCTGCAATTAACCCTGGCAAGGGAACTTTGTCCTCCTGTTGAGCCAATGTCACCTGCCGGTCCACAGTGGCGAGAACTCTGCCCGGCTCCCCACCAAGGAATGCCTCTCACCTCCTTGAGCCCCCCCCCACGGGAGGAAGGCTGACTAAGGTGGCAGGGCAGCCCCTGGCGCGCACATTTTACCAGGAGCGGAGTCACCGGATGGGTGTCGCACATGCATTCTCCCCTTTAATACTTCTTTTATTCATCAAACGAGACCGAGGCTGAGCTGCCAAGTGATCCCCATCGAGCCCATCGCTTACTCATGTTTAGATAATACATGCGGGAAAGGCCGAGGCCAAGGTCTGCCTCCAGTCCTCAAATGACTAGGTTACATAAATGGAAACCACCTCTCTGAGGCTCCTTTTGACGCCCAGACACAAACGCAAAGGTCTGCGTAGCGTCTGAACATCCAACACCACAAAGGCAGCTAATGAGAGCTTCCGAGCCCCACATCAAGGAGGGCCGCCGTGGCCTCACTGCGCACGTGATGTGAGACCTGGACTTACCAGCAGACCGGCCAGCAAGATCGAGGCTCCTTAACTCAGGCTCACTTTCCACCTCCTGCCTTAAGCACGTTCTAGGGAAGGGCGCTGGACGAGCCCTAGGCTCACTACCCCTACCCCACCACCCCGTGAATAAACAGCCTCCATAGACTTCTGGGAGAGCAGAGTGCAGAGAGCCTGGACTGGGAGTCTGGAGACGGGAACCCAAATCCTTACCCCATTTCCTTCCCATCTTTAGGCCTCGGTCCTCACCTCTGAAAACAGCAGGACTGAACCAGATCTGTGTGGGTCCTTTTCCTTCATGAGCTTTCTCCCACAGGAATACAGAACTCGAAGGTTCTGCAAGCAAACCAATCATGAGAATGAGAGAACCTTTTGCTTTCCAATTTTAGGAATCTATAACTGGCGATCCAAGTATCTGATCAGCAGGAGATAGCAGTGTGACACCACCGAGTTGACCTATTTTGGCCAAAATCAAAGACGACTGGCATGAGAAAGATGCTGAACCACGCTGTGAGAGGTGGTGTCCATTCATTCTTCTGGGCCACTGGCTACTGGACCCACATCGTGACTTTCACGGGCCCCTCAGAGACCAGGTTCCTGGGCTGGCGAGCACCAGCCTCCATTCTCTCCCAGGCCGTCAGCTCTGATGTCCAGAGTTGCCAGCAGCCGGCCCAAAGGCACGGCTGGGATGGGCAGGAAGCCAGAAGGCAGTCGGCCACGGAGCCCTGCAGCAACTCCACCCAGAGCTGCAGGTTCTTCAACCAGGGCAGCTCACGGGCAAGGACAGGTTGGGCGACAGTCCTGTAAGTCTTCCAGGGTGGAGCTGGAAACCACAGGGCCTTGTCCACTTCCGCTCAGCCCAGGCAGGGTGGCTGGCGCCATCTCTGAGGACCAAAGGCAGAGACTTCGGGAGACGTCCAAGAGGTCTCAGAAGAGAGACACAGAGCTCCCCCTTTTCTTCTCTACCCAAAACTGTCTCCTCCCTGGCACTAGATATCAAGTGAAGATAAGAAAAATAATCCGTAGATTTCTACCAGACAGAACAATAACAACAACAAACCCACAGCAGACAGGAAACACAAAAGAGTGAACTGCAGGTGAAACACAAAGGCTTTCAGATACTGAGATCTTACATTCAGAGCATTCACTACTGTGCAACTTTGGATAAGGCATTTCACCTCTCTGAGCAGTGGTTTGTTGTTTAGCTGCTAAGTCATGTCCGACTCTTTGCAACCCCATGTGCTGTACGCCTGCCAGGACCTTCTGTCCACAGAATTTTCCAGGCAAGAATACTGGAGTGGGTTCCCCTTTCCTTCTCCAGGGGATCTTCCCAACCCAGGGATCTAAGCCGTGCCTCTTGTGTCTCCTGCATTGGCAGGCGTATTCTTTACAGCTGAGCCATCTGGGAAGCCTGCACTGAGGTTTATTCATATGTAAAAGAACAATAAAAATGCTATCAGACAGGGGTTTTATTAGACGGTAAAAATGTTTCTTCATATATGTATTAAAAAGGCAAACAGCATTAGCTTAGACTAGTTCACTAACAGGTTTGAGCACTGTTTTAGAAAGAGCGTCAGTTCTGTTACAGAAAGGAAGTAGCCTTCTCTCTTTGCTTCTGCAGGCAAATGTATTCTTCATTCACTGGCCTTATCTGGTTAAGTCCAGAGAAAACTCACCCCAGGTACCTCTGCACTGAGGGTGGAGCCACAGAGCCCAGAATTCTGCACGGGACAGTGGCTTCAGGAGACTTGCTCACCTTTCGTTATTTCATCTTCAAGAGTTCAGGGACAAAGAAAGCACATTTTCTTGAACTTAAGCAATGCACAGGACCAGTCTTGGTTTTATCTAAACCTTTCCTGAGACTTATTTTTCTTTAAGATCACAACTGATCTTATCTGCCTCCTGAGAAACCTGTATGCAGGTCAAGAAGCAACCAGACATGGAACAACACACTGGTTCCATATTGGGAAAGGAGTACATCAAGGCTGTACATTATCACCCCGCTGGTTTAACTTCTATGCAGAGTACATCATGAGAAACGACGGGTTGGATGAAGCACAAGTTGAAATCAAGATTGCCAGGAGAAGTATCAATAACCTCAGATATGGCACCCCACTCCAGTACTCTTGCCTGGAAAATCCCATGGATGGAGGAGCGTGATAGGCTGCAGTCCATGGGGTCGCTAAGAGTCGGACATGACTGAGCAACTTCACTTTCACTTTTCACTTTCATGCACTGGAGAAGGAAATGGCAACCCACTCCAGTGTTCTTGCCTGGAGAATCCCAGGGCCAGGGGAGCCTGGTGGGCTGCCGTCTATGGGGTCGCACAGAGTTGGACACGACTGAAGCGACTTAGCAGCAGCATGCAAATGATACCATTCTAATGGTTGAAACTGAAGAGGAGCTAAACAGCCTCTTGATGAGGGTGAAAGAGGAGAGTGAAAAAGTTGACGTGAAACTCAACATTAATAAAAACTAAGCAAGATCATGGCATCCAGTCCCATTACTACATGGCAAATAGAAGGGGGGAGAGTGGAAGTGAGGGTTATTTTCTTGGACACCAAAATCACTGCAGACAGTGACTGCAGCTATGAAATTAAAAGATGCTTGCTCCTTGGAAGGAAAGCTATGACAAACCTAAACAGCATATTAAAAAGCAGAGACACCACTTTGCTGATGAAGGTCTGTCTAGTCAAAGCTATGATTATTTTCCAGTAGTCATGTATGGATGTGAAAGTTGGACCAAAAAGAAGGCTGAGTGCTAAAGAGTTGATGTTTTGTGCTGGAGAAGACTCTACAAAGTCCCCTGGACAGCAAGGAGATCAAACCAGTCAGTCCTAAAGGAAATCAATCCTGAACATTCACTGGAGGGGCTGATGTTGAAGCTAAAGCTCCAATACTCTGGCCACCTGATGTGAAGAGCTGACTCACTGGAAAAGACCTTGATGCTGGATATGATTGAGGGCAGGAGAAGAAGAGGACAGCAGAGGATGAGATGGTTAGATTGCATCACTGACTCAACAGACATGAATGTGAGCAAACTCCAGGAGACAGTGAAGAACAGGGGAGCCTGCTGTGCTGCAGTCCACAGGGTTGCAAAGAGTCAGGCATGACTTAGCGACTGAACAACAGCAACCACATGAAGAACTCCTTGGAACCTGAATGTGAAGATAAACCAAACCACCTAGGAACTTACGCACCTGATTCATGGTACCAAAATGAGAACAGACAATAAGAGTGAAGCCTCCTACACTTCTACAAAACACTAACCACTGAAGTATGTCTGTAGACATTTAGAATATCTATTTTAAGTCTTAACTATTTAAGGGCTTCCTAACTCCACTTAGGGGCTACCCAGGGGGCACCAGTGGTGAAGAACCCGCCTGCCAATGCAGGAGAGGCAGGTTCGATCCCTGGACTGGGAAAATTCCCTGGAGGAGGGCGTGGCAGTCCACTCCAGTATTCTTGCCTGGAGAACCCCACGGACAGAGGAGCCTGACGGGAGCCTGACAGAGGAGTCCATAGTGTTGAAAAGAGTCAGACATGACTGAAGCAACTGGGCTGCAGTAGAGTTCATCGTTAACACCACTTACTTACTAGCCATCTGATCTTGGAGACAAATCACTTCATCTCGCTAGGCCTCAGTTTTCTTCCCTATAAAATGGGGCTAACAATTGTTCCTCCTCCATAAAGCCTGTGTAAGGGTGGAGTGTCCTCAGGCATGCCGTGTGCCTTCGAAGTCCTGGTACCAAGCAGCTAGCTGCTTAATGAATGGGCAGAGCATGCCTCCTCCATCATCACCAAAGATAAAAGTGCTGGGCCAACACTACTGAATCAATAACCGAGCTGACCTTCACATATCATACTGGACTCTCCCTTTCAGCCAACACTATGTATGCACCCATCTAAGCCTCTAAATGAAGAGCCTCTTCTTTTGTCTCCCTTGATGGTGCTTGCTCCCTTCCTGGGAAAGCTCAGCCTTCTCCTACTCATTTACTCATAATTTCCAAACGGTCACGAGTAAAATGGCACACGTCAGTGTGCTTTGGTTGCTGAATAAGCAAAACACTGGCTTTTTGCTTGGAAAACACTCACACACCAGCACGAAACCTTGGCAGCCCATCCACTCTTGCCTCTCAAAAGCAGCCACTCATTCTGTGCCAGCCCCGCCATGACTTCCAGAATCATGGGGGACCCTTTGCCCCCAAAGTTGAAGCCTGGAAGTAAATTCTTTTCTTTTTTTTAACCACATATGTCTGACCCAGTTCCTAAAGTGCTCATCAGTGATAGGTTAAAATAAAAGCAGCAACATCTGCAAAGCACAGAACTCTTTGCCAAGAGGACAAACCAAAAGGGAGAGTGTGGGTTAATTTGGGGTTCCAAATTAGGAGATCTAACACAATTTTTTACGTGACATTTAGGCATGCTACTTTGGAATTCAAAGAGCAAAACAGTCCATAAATAAATAGGGAGACAATTGCTAGAACTAGAAAAATATTTTTTAAAAAATTCCAAGCTGCCCAAATTAATTCCTATTCCTGAGTTTCCACATCACCAAAAAAGTACCCAAAATTTCTCTTCCTAAGAATAACCACAAGATAACCCAAACAGCAGTCTTCAAGTTTCCACCTATTTCACTTGTGAAGCCTATGCCAACAAGAATTTGTGGTTTGCCCCAAAACGTTTCCTTATATTTTGAGGGTAATAACCTGAAGCCCCATACTTTTTTGAGAACTGAATGCTGATCCACGTAAGATATTTATAAATGTACCTCCTTCATACATATAAGCTTTAGAGGGGTGGAATTAAAAGTTCAACCATGGTAGTTATCTATCAATTAAGAAACTAAAAGGCATATTGCACATTTAGGCTAAAGGCAATCACTCTGAATCCAACCTCATGGAATTCAGTTCGAGAGTTAAAAGATGGACTTCCCTGGTGGCCCAGTGGTTAAGAATCCGCCTGCCAACACAGGGAACACAGGTTCAATCCCTGGTCCAGGAGGAGCCCACATGCCATGGAGCAACTAAACCCAAGTGTCACAACTGCCGAAGCCTGAGCACTCTAGAGCCCGTGCTCCACAACAAGAGAAGCCACACAATAGAGTAGCCCTCATTCGCCATAAGTAAGAAAGCCTGTTCACAGCCAAAAATAAATAATAATAAAATAAATTAAAAAAATTTTTTTAAAGAGTTAAACGATGGAGACTGGGGACAACGACTTCTTGGCTAGGACTGTACTAAAGTCAGAAAAAAGTTACAAAATTATTGTGCCACTCTTGATGAAACAATCACTATTGAATTTTTGAGAACCTGAGTATTACCAACGTACTTTAACATGACACTTTTGAACTTCTAGCCTGGTTCCAATTCCTTCTCAAGTTCATAGGTGACCAGGTTGGTAATAGGACTGGGTCTGTTTTTTTACCCAACCTTGCAAAACAGCATGGCCCACCAAAAAATACATCAGCTGCATTTGCTTTTAAATTTAGTAATCTCAAACAAAGATCCAGAGCAGCTGCATATAATTTACAAACACTAACCCTATCCTCCAGTGTGGCCACACAGTATGGACATATACCCCCACAAACAGCAACACCAACTATATACTTACCCTTATCACACCCCACACAAACAGAATACAGTAACATTATCTGCATGTGCAGAAAGGAAAAGTGAACATAATTGACAGCTCCATCAGCAGGCCCTGAAGGACTTATCTAGAAGGAAAATAGCCCCTCAGTCTAAGCAATGTCACATCCTTTAGAAGCATATACAGTAGGGACAGAAAAAGGATGCAAAGTGCTGCCATATCAGCATGTTTCAATTTATCACAATTAAGTGAAGGACAGACTGGTCATAGGGTTGAATGCCTGGCAAGTTCACTTAATCCCAGACACCAAGCATCAGGCTGGTTCAACAGACAAGACCACAGAAACAAAACCACAACAAAGAAGAGAGTCATTTACCTCTGGCTTTCAAACAAACCTAGTTAGACAGTGCTTCTCCAACTGAATTTCAAAATTCAGTTCAATAACCCAACATTAACTTCAGAGAGAATCCAGAAGCAAGCTCAACTGGCATAAAATATTCAGACTCATTTGCAGCATCAGGTCGGCAAAACAGGACCCAGCACTAGCAGAAAGCTCTTCCCTCCTAAAATGTAGGACCCCAGTGCTTCTGAATATACGCATAGTTCTGCGTGTAACCTGGCCCAGAAACAAGCATCACAGCCTGCATCAAAAGTAGTCTGCTCACAGAAGCCCAAGCTTCTTAGTATTACAGAGGAGGAGCCAAGGGGGGAGCTTAGATTAGAAAGAGCTCCCCAAACCTCAAATAAACCAACCACAGAAGAATCCACCCAGGGAAAACGATCTGCCTTCCTAACTTCCTCCAGTGCTATCTTTTTTTGGGTTGAGAAGGGAGTGGCACTTTATGGCACTTACATATGGGGCAGAGTTCCAGGGCAAATATCCCGTTTTTGAGGAGGTTCAGAGGCTTCCCAGCTCCCAGGCTTGCAGATTCCTCCTTATGTACCCACTCGGCCCTATCACTAATGCACCTAAAATTTTAAAGGAAATTGCTAAGCTTTTGACGCTGTCGGAGGCACCCACAAGCTTTCCCTGGAGACCTAGATAAGAGGAGCGATTCTTTCTGCATCTCAGGCCTCCCTTCTTCCTGTCTGGCCAGGTCCTTGGGGCAGCATCGGCCTCGGGGCTCCATTCACAGCTTATGAGTGCCCTGCGGGCAGGTCCTGCTGGCGCAGCAGCCTGACTCTACCAAACCAGCCGCCCAGGGGAGCCGGGTGGGGACCAGTCTGCAGAGATAGCTCTTTCCACCCAGGGCTTGAGGACGAGAGAGGAGGAGGAATCCCGGGGTGGAGGCAGTCCCGGCCAGAGTTCCCTCTCATTCCTCTGGGGTTTTTCCACCAGTCCTAGCCGATGCAGCTCAGCCTGCCTGGCCACGCCGGGCCATGGAGAGGTGCATTAACTGACCATCTCCCAGTCCCTTGCTGGTGACCTTGGCCACGCTGCTTTGCCTCCCTCTGCCCTCAGAGGCCTGACACCATCTACTTGGCGGGTTACGAGAGGGTCAGGGTGATGTGGAAAGCGCCCAGAAGGGCTCAAGCCAGGGAGAGGACTTCCCTCTTTTTAGGGCTGTCCACAGCCTGTTCAATCCTCTCCCCACCTCCAGCCTCGGGGCGGGGAGCTGGGGGTGGGGGGGAGAAACGGAGCTGGGGGCTGCACATCCGATGTCCCCCGTCCATCACCTGGCCGCGGGGTGGGCTGGAGGGGGTCCCGCAGGGGGGTGTGGCTCCCCCAGGCCCCATACATCCCCTTCCTCCCCGGCTCGGAAATCGACGCAATCCAACGGCGAGGCAGCGGCCGCGAGCGGAGGCAGCGAGGTGTCCCGGCGAGCGGGCCGGGGTCCCCGAAGGGCTGCGCGCGGAGGGCACCGGCTCCGACCTACCTCCTCCAGCAGCGTGACGGTGTTCCTGCAGTTGTGCAGCCGCGTAGTGAAGCTGGACGTGGTGGGCGAGTTGTAGTCCTCGGTGGTCTCGGCGATGAACTCGGAGACGGAGATCTGGTCCGGCATCCTGCCGGGGAAGGGGGCGAGACACAAGCGAGGGCGGGGGGTGAGTCACGGCGCAGGCTCCCGGGGCCGCGGGCCGGCCGGCGGCTCATGAACGCCCCCCGCGCGCAGCCCGCCACCCGCCGCCCGGCTTGGCGCGGCTGCGATCCCGGCTGCAGCGGGAGAAAGCTCTGGCGGGCGAGAAAGGAGGCGGCGGCGGCCCCGATCAGCGATCGGCGCGGGGCCCTTCAAACTCCGAGCGGCGCGCGAGGCTGGGGGCTCTCGGCGACCCGCCTCCCTCTGCTCATGCCCGGCCACGGGGGAGGGGACCCGGCGCGGCGCTTCGCGGGGGACGGGGGGGCGCCCGGGGCCGGGCAAGTCGCGGCGGGCCGGCGCTGCCTGCTCACACGCTCTGACAGGCGGCAGCGCGGACACCGACTGACTGAGCACACGCTCCCGCGGGCGGGCGGGCGGCGCTGCCGCGACGGTCACGGGGACAAACAAGGAAGTGCTCTGCGCACGCGCCGTCGACCCCCTCCCTGCGGGGCCCGGCCCCGCCCACGCCGCCCCGCCCCGCCCACGCCACCGACCCCACCCACGCCGGCCCCCAGCCCCGCCCCGGACCTCCCCCGCCCACTCGCCGCCCCCGCCATCTCCGGCCAGATCCCCGCAAGCCCCGCGCGCGGCGCTCTGACTGGGTACCCCCGACAGGCAGCCCGGGCCGCGCGGTTCTCGGGGCGGCGGGTGCCCGCGTCCCCCGGGCCGCCCCCGGAGCGGATACTTGGGCGAGCTCGTTACGCGAGCGTTTCGCAAGAAGGGGGGCTAAAAAAAAAAAGTTGTGCGCGTTCTTTTTTAGCCCCGTGTGGGAGCAGGAAGCGAAGCCGGAGAGCCGCCTCCGGCTGCGCGGGCCGCGGGCCCGGCGAGAGGGGAGCGCGGCGGCGGCCTCCGGGGCCCGGCTTGTAGCTTGCCCGCCCGCTGGCTCCGGCTCCTCACTCCCTTAGCAGGGCTCTCACGAGCCCCCGAAAGGTTTTGTGCCGTTTGCTGAAGCCGCTAAAGTGCTAAGTGAAGATATTGAAAGGGTTTTCTCTCCCCCTCCCCCCATTTTCTAATCTTTCATTTACACTGGTTTTTGTTGTTGTTGTTTTTAACCCGAAGGACAGAGGAGGGGAAGGGGTGTAAAAGGCATTTCCCGAGGTGCAAATGGTGTACAATGCTAAGTAGATGCCAAATTTCAGCGGAAAAATTACCAACAGATTGCTCATTCCTCGGCCCTGGCAGATGGCTATTTTGCTCAATCTACTTAGCCCAAAGAATCCATTTAATTTCTCACCATTGATTGCGGATCAAATTGGTTTAAAAAAAAAAAAAACTAGGCCCTTAGGAAGCGCCTGACGATTGGCTCCTATAATTGGAGCCAACTGGAGCCGGCTCATAAAGTCCCAAATTCACCAACCTGGGCAGAAGGCTAGCCCCCGGGCCTCCTCTGGGATTGAGTTCTGCGATCTTGTACGGTTATCTGTCCTCTGGTCCTTCCCTAAACCACAACAGAATGCCCACTGGCAGGGAGGGATATTGGACCCGGGAGTGATTGTCAAAGGAGAACTGCATCTTCTCGCTCACCACTGACAACTATTTACTAAGGCCCTGCTCCTGCCGCTGGAGATTCGTAAACAGACAATGCCTCTACTCTTCCATCAACAGTAGTAAGGGAAACAGACAAGCAATATACATGTAATATAAAGTGAAGTACATACAGAGTAAGCAAGTGATGCAGGAGCTATGGTTTGAGGAATGAGCAGAGAAAACCTCCTTGACAAAGTGACATCTAGAGCAGAAGAGAGAATGAAGGGACTTCCCTGGAGGACCAAGACATCCCCGCTCCAGTGCAGGGGACCTGGGTTTCATACCAGGTCAAGGAACTAGATCCGTATGGCGCAAACAAAAGAGTTCCTGGGACACAGCTAAAAAGATGTTGCAGTGGCAACAAAGATCAAAGGTCCTGTGTGCTGTAACTAAGATCTGATGCAGCCAAATAATAAAAAGAAGAAAAGAGAATGAGGGGCTGCCTCTGCAGGTATCCTGGTGGCTATGGGATCTTGGCCTTCAGTTGCCTCCCATGAAGATGAAAGAAGAGGGCGCCAGCCCCATGGTAAATGATAACAGATGAGAAGGTGCTCTGTTCACCCGAGAGCCATTGTACAAGTTCAAGGTGTTTTGTCTGCCTGTGCTGGCTGTCCTGAACGTGCACTGTGTCTCTGGGGAAGCGCTCATTAATGTCAGAAAGGCAAGCATTGCAGCTAACGAAGAGGAAGGCCTTGGTAAGGCAGCATACAGGAATAAAGACTCTGCTCTGGCAAAGTGTTGAGACATCAGCTTTGAGAGGCATCCTAAAAAACAAAGAAACAAACAGGTACATACTTTCTCCTCCTTCTACATTAAAAGTCTGCATTGGGACACACCAAAGTTGAGGTTTTGGGGAAACTGCCAGATGGCATTTAAGACCCACACCCAGAGGGCACTTGTTCACATGCTGTTACTGACAGAATATGAGATACCAGAAAAAACCTTACCTCTTTTCCCTTATACTAACTGGGTCATTCTGCATGGAGCAAATATGGCCACACTAGCTTGTGTTCATTAGTGTGAGGCTCCAAGAGCCTCAAAACCCCATGTTTATCCCCATGCAGCAGCTGAGACTCTAACACCCAGCACTTAGCCTTCCAACCACTCCAAGAAGGCCATCCTCTAGGCTGGAAATCAATTGAGACTCTGATTTTGCATTATTTCCACTTTTCTCTCTCTTCCAAGTTGTCATCAAATACCTGTCATCCCTGCTGGGCTGGTAGCTCCTTCTATCCCATATGTATGGCTTAGAGCAAACACTTGATAAATATGAGCTGTTATTAAAAAGCCTGGAGTCAGTGAATAATTGCCTCAATTCCAGGAGGCCTGGATTCCAGAGCTTTCTCTCCTAATAACTGATGCTGTCAGCTTGGGCCTTAGTGCCCTCACTTGGATAAAATAAAGGGATGCGTATGTCAAAATGACCACAGAGATACTTCCCAGCTGGAGCTGAGTCTGTGACTGCCCTCAGCTCTACAGATGCAAGGAATAAAGATTATTACAACAAGCTAAGCTAACTGCGATGGTAAACAACGGGGATTGCTTTCTTGATGGAATTCACCAGAGTCCAAACTGCTGCCATCAATTGTTGTTTCAGTTTCATTTGAAGATTATGTTATATATCTGCTCCTCCTCCCCGTCTCCCCTAGCCAAGAAAGGAATATGTGAACAATGAGATATTGTGCCCAGGTAAGTATATACCTCCTTAGACTGGTATGCAATTAGAATTTCAAAGGTTCATACCTCCATCCACCATTCCTAGGGTTCATAAGCCATAATCCTTTTAAAATTTGAAACCATGCCCCAGTGCAAACCATCTGCACCTCTCATTTTCCCAAAACACCCTGAAAACCATTCCTGGCTATCTTCTATGTATAGAGTCTGATGCAAGCAAAACTTAAACACTAGATTTCTTTGTGCAGAGCTGCTCAGAAATATTTGTTATTTAATTACTAAGTCGTGTCCAACTCTTTTGCAACCCCATGGACTGTAGGCCACTAGGCTCCTCTGTCCATGGGATTTGCCAGGCAAGAATACTGGAGTGGGTTGCCAATTCTTTCTCCAGGGGATCTTCCCAACCCAGGGATTGAACTCATGTCTCCTGCATTGGCAGGCAGATTCTTTACCACTGAGCCACCAGGGAAGCCCGCTCAGAAATACACATCATCCTTTCTGGAGCCAGGAAAAACACACACACTTACTCGTGCACACCAGTTTTGTCTAAAGCATGCATCATCTCTTTCGTCATCAACATCACCCCCATCCGATGCTGTTCTGCACCCTTGCACTCCTCAAGCCTGTTTGTTACTCTGAGTACTGCTGACAAGATAAGAATGGTCCTTACAGAATGCTTTTCTTCCCCTTGAAAAACGGGGATAAAAATAGTGGTGGCTTATTCTCCCGGTCAGCAAGGGCACTAGTGACCCCACAGGCATCAGGGAATTGGCCGAATTAGATTCCCAGTTGCAGGCTTCACTCATCTATCTGCCTAACAACCAAGGTGGTGCATTTGCAAGATAGCTGACAATGTACCAGGGGTGGGAGAGTGCGGAGGAAGTGTGAGGTCCTTTCTGGGCACAAGAAACCAGGAACTTTCCTGCTGGTGCAGTTATTAAGACACAGAGCTTCCATTGCTGGGGACACGGGTTTGATCCCTGGTCAGGGAACTAAGATCCCACATGCTGAGCACAGCCAAAAAAATAGAAGGGGGAAAAAAGAAACCAAGAAGAGCTATCGGTGCTCTGATTCACATGCCTAGAAAGTGGCCCAGGCTGACAGGATGGAATTAGAGCATTCATCAAAGGCTCCCAGCACCTTCATGGGGCAGGGCCATGGGACAGTGTGGGAAGAGAATATGCTTTGTGTTACTTGGATCTGGGTTTGAATCTCCACTTTGTCACTTATAATAATGCATTGTTGTCTCATCTGTGAAATTAGTATAGTAATAAAATGACTATGTTACAGGTTGTTAAGTGAAATAAATTGAGAAGCTGTGGATAAAGCAGTTGATGCATAGCGAATTATCAACCAATGTCAATTCCCTTTGAACTCCATTTTTATGTCAAGTATGACCATGAATACATCTCTTTTCTTTCCAGGACTCAGATCTCTCCCTAAATTAGTCACCTGGTGGAGGAAAGAAGAGAAGGAAGGGGAAGCTGCACAGTAATTCCCAAAGTCTGGGATCTCAGATTTGGGGATCGTCTTTAGAACTGTGCTTATTCTTGTAAGTATCCCTTGTGAGGTCAGATCCATCAACGATGGATTTTGGAAGTAAAGAAACAGTATCTAGAGTCAAACAGAATGAATACTAATGGGGATCAGAAGACAGCTGAGGCCATAAAAGCCTGGTTTTCATGAAACACAGTTCCTGTTCAGTTCACTTGCTCAGTTGTGTCTTTGCAACTAAACTGCAGCACACCAGGCCTCCCTGTCCATCACCATCTCCCGGAGTTCACTCAAACTCACGTCCATCGAGTCGATGATGCCATCCAGCCGTCTCATCCTCTGTCGTCCCCTTCTCCTCCTGCCCCCAATCTCTCCCAGCATCAGAGTCTTTTCCAATGAGTCAACTCTTCCCATGAGGTGGCCAAAGTACTGGAATTTCAGCTTTAGCATCATTCCTTCCAAAGAATACCCAGGGCTGATCTCCTTTAGAATGGACTGGTTGGATCTCCTTGCAGTCCAAGGGACTCTCAAGAGTCTTCTCCAACACCACAGTTCAAAAGCATCAATTTTTCGGCGCTCAGCCTTCTTCACAGTCCAACTCTCACATCCATATATGACCACTGGAAAAACCATAGCCTTGACTAGATGGTAAAGAAGGATATTCTAACCAAGGCAACTTCTAGAGGGTAGAATAGGCATTTGTTTCATAAGAGCATGAGTTATAGGATGATTCTCATGAGAAAGATTTGGCCTCACATCTCTACCATGTAGCAGCTATTAGATCTCGTTGAAGTAATTCACTTCTCTGAGTCTCAGTTTTCACATCTGCAAATTGGGGGCAATGTTAGTAACTATGTCTTAGTTCTCTGAGGATGTCATAAGCTATGGCATATAAGGTGCTTAGCAGGGTCTGAGGGATCATAAGTAGATGATACTTCTCAGGTATTATGGGAATATTGAAAGCTTGATCTGGAGATAAAAATTCGGATATTCCTTCCCCCCTAAAATTTACTGAAACCTACAATGTACCTAATGCCTTGCCAAGTATTGCATTTTGGACACAAATATCCTTCTTTAAACTTCATGACAACTTCAAAAGGTAGGTATGATTATCTTTTTTTTTTTAATAAAGATTTTTTAATATGGATAATTTTTAAAGTCTTTATTGAATTTCTTACAATACTGCTTATTTATGCTTTGGTTTTTGGCCTTGAGGCATGTAAGATCGCGGCCCCTCTTTTTCCCCTTTTCCTCCCCCACCAGGAATCGAACCTGCATTGGAGAGTTAAGTCTTAACCATTGGACTTCCAGGGAAGTCCCAAGTATGATTATCTTAAACTTACTGGAGAGAAACCCGAGGCTAGTGAGGTGTGCAAGAGTACTTTCTGAGCTTTTGTTCTGAGCCAGGCACTGCCCTGGTTATATAGGCAGTGTCTGAATTCATCCACATAACAGTTCTGATTCATCCACGTAACAGTTCTGATGTGGGAGTATTACAATAATGGAAACCAAGGGACTTCCCTGGCGGTCCAGTGGTTAAGACTCCGTGCTTCCAATGCATCAAACTTGGATTTGATCCCTGGTTGGGGGAACTAAGATCCCACATGCCATAGGGCGTGGCCGGGAAAAAAAAAAAAAAAAAAGACCCGTTAATGGAAACCAAAACACAATGAGATCTCACTGCAAGTTCATGTCCCAGCGCCCAGGAGATGAAATCCTGGGCTTTTTCTATTGCCTGCAAAAATCAAGTTCTCAACAATAATTCACAGAGTACTGCTCCATTAGATGTCCTTCTCATCAATCAAAATAAGTATTGTTTGTTCCTTATTTCACCTGATAACTTACGTATTTGTTTTCTATCATCTTAACAAAGTGCTAGAAGAAAGGAAAGCGGTGGGCGGGGGATGGGGCTGGGGGAACAGGAAGAGGGAAAGATGCGCTGGATTCCACGTGTTTTTACCATCGGGCTCACGTTGCCATATTCGACCTCAGCAGCAGACTGCTTCACTCACGTGCCTTGTATGAGTGCTTCCCAAGTACACTTATATTTTCTCAAGTAAGAAACAAACCAAAAAAAGCCTATTCTAGTCTCCAGTGAACTTAATGTAAATACTCCAAGTAAAAACCACTAGAGTGTTCCCAGTGAGTAAGGAGGAGAACATGGATTGTTTGAAGACAATCAACTACTCTCTATTCTACCCCCAACCCCGCTTCCCTGGCTATTTTTTTGGTCAAGGGTAGGAAGAAGAGTCAGGTAGAGTGCTGGGGACCCAGAAGACTCAAAATCCTGGTGGATATATCAACTGAAAGGACTCAGGAATGTATTTCTGTTCTGTCCTGTAAAGGAATACTAATAACATCAACTAGTAAATACTGGGCTTGTTATATGCCCTGCATGATTCTGCACTGCTGCAGGCATACCCTCATTTCATACTCAACAGCCACCACATAGAGCAGGCACTGGTATTATCCGCATTTACCTGGGAGGAACCTGGAGCTTAGAGGTCACCTTGACAAGTAGAGGAGACTGATTGGTCTGATTTCACAGCCCGTGTGATTAGTCTCCTGACGATGGGTCCACAGCCCTTGGGTGCTCTTCTGTTAGAGCCTGTGTGTCATCTTTTTTCCTCCAGGGGAACTTGTTACAAGCCCAACTCAAAGGCAAAGTAATGGCTGGAGTGGAGTTGTTGTTGTTCAGTCGATGAATCGTGTCAGGCTCTTTGAGACCCCCATGGACTGCAGCACGCCAGGCTTCCCTGTCCTTCACTATCTCCCAGAGTTTTCTCAAACTCATGTCCATTGAGTTGGTGATACCATCCAACCATCTCATCCTCTGTCGCCCCCTTCCCCTCCTGCCCTCAAATTTTCCCAGCATCAGGGTCTTTTCCAATGAGTCAGCTCTTCACATCAGGTGGCCAAAGTATTGCAGTTTCAGCATGAATGAATATTCCAATGAATATTCAGGGCTGATTTCCAAGTGGAGAGCACTCCCATTGCCCCATTACTGCAGTTGGAATTAATCTTCACAGGGATATTTACAATACAGCCTCCCTTTATTTACCTATATATACATATAATTTTCAAAGAAGGCAATGGCACCCCACTCCAGTACTCTTGTCTGGAAAATCCCATGGAAGGAGGAGCCTGGAAGACTGCAGTCCATGGGGTTGCTGAGGGTTGGACACGACTGAGCAACTTCACTTTCACTTTTCACTTTCATGCATTGGGGAAGGAAATGGCAACCCACTCCAGTGTTCTTGCCTGGAGAATCCCAGGGACGGGGGAGCCTGGTGGGCTGCCGTCTATGGGGTCGCACAGAGTCAGACACGACTGAAGTGACTTAGCAGCAGCAGCACATATAATTTTATTCATATATATATATAATTCTATTTATCTTTGGCTGTGCTGGGTCTTTGTTGCTACACACAGGCTTTCTCTAGTTACAGAAGCTACTCTCTACTTGTGGCATACAGGCTTAGTTGCTCTGAGGCACCTGGGATCTTCCCAGACCGGGGATCGAACCCATGACCCCTGCACTGGCAGGCAGATTCTTATCCACTGAGCCACTAGGGAATTCCACAATACAGCTTCTCTCTTACTTTGTATGAAGACTGTCGGCACCATTGGGAAGGACCTAAGTACTCCCTTCATGTGGAGAGATGAGAACTTCCCCAGTGACAAACAGCTCTGCCAGTGGCAGGGCGCAGCTCAGAATTTGGTCTTCCTAATCTGCAGCCATGAAATTAAAAGATGCTTACTCCTTGGAAGGAAAGTTATGTCCAACCTGGATAGCATATTCAAAAGCAGAGACATTACTGTGCCAACAAAGGTTCATCTAGTCAAGGCTATGGTTTTTCCAGTGGCCATGCATGGATGTGAGAGTTGGACTGTGAAGAAGGCTGAGCGCTGAAGAATTGATGCTTTTGAACTGTGGTGTTGGAGAAGACTCTTGAGAGTCCCTTGGACTGCAAGGAGATCCAACCAGTCCATTCTGAAGGAGATCATCCCTGGGATTTCTTTGGAAGGAATGATGCTAAAGCTGAAATTCCAGTACTTTGGCCACCTCATGGGAAGAGCTGACTCATTGGAAAAGACTCTGATGCTGAGAGGGATTAGGGGCAGGAGGAGAAGGGGACAACAGAGGATGAGACGGCTGGATGGCATCACTGACTCGATGGACTTGAGTTTGAGTGAACTCTGGGAGATGGTGATGGACAGGGAGGCATGGCGTGCTGTGATTCATGCGGTCGCAAAGAGTCAGACATGACTGAGCGACTGAACTGAACTGAACTGAATGAGTTTCCTGCATGGCAGAACTCCCAGACTCTCCATCCCTTGGGGGAAGGGGGGTGGTACATGGTATCCTTCTTGGTATTACCCATGTCCCTGAAGACCTATGGGAGGGACAAGAGATTCCCAGAGCCCCAGGCTTGGCATTTTATAAGCACCATCTCCTGAAATCTCCCTCAATGGCCTAGTGAGGGGCCATGCTATCTGTTGAGAACTCAGATACGTGCACAATCTCCTTAAGGACTACAGTTAATAAACAGCGAATCGCTATTCACAGCTGGTCTGAATCCAAACCCTGCAGGCTTTTTCTTCCCCACAGAAGGCGCTGCCTCGTACTCGTTCCCTGTGGGCCCCCGATAAGCACGTTTTGGATTGAGCTGGCTCTTTTTTATGAGCTGCTGCTGCTGCTGCTGCTGCTAAGTTGCTTCAGTTGTGTCCGACTCTGTGCGACCCCATAGACGGCAGCCCACCAGGCTCCCCCGTCCCTGGGATTCTCCAGGCAAGAACACTGGAGTGGGTTGCCATTTCCTTCCCCAATGCATGAAAGTGAAAAGTGAAAGTGAAGTTGCTCAGTCGTGTCCGACCCTCAGCGACCCCATGGACTGCAGTCTTCCAGGCTCCTCCTTCCATGGGATTTTCCAGGCAAGAGTACTGGAGTGGGGTGCCATTGCCTTCTCCGTTTTTATGAGCTACGTGTTTCCTAATATAAGTAAAACAACATTCAGTGAAGAAAAATGGTGGTGTTATATGGGGTTCCTAAAAACTTGCCACCTATAGGAGCGAGGGATTTTAAACCTTAGTTTGTTTCTGAAAAAGAAATCATCACCTGAAAAAAGAGAAACATTTAGAAAACCTTCAGGTCTCTTTTCTTTTTTTTTCTGATGCATTTGTGTTAGTTCAGTTAGGTGGCTCACACTTACTCATGCCCACTTCTGCGCTATCTCAAGGCTGACAACATGTCTTTTTTTATGATCCTTTTTCACAGCACCGTTTTCCAAATATTTCTGTTTCTCCAACAAGACTGAGGTCCTTGAGACTCGAGGGTTTTCCATTTGCTGTTACAGTCTCAGTGACCCAGGTGCTCAAGAGATGCTTCTTGAACAGATGGAAGGAAGAATGAATGGATGAATATTTACGATGGGGGAAGGGTGTGAGAGGAATTGGGAGAGCAGCAACTGGAATGAGGAATCCTGGTTCTTAAGAGTTTCTCCATGTATATTGTCATATGTGAAATAGATGGCCAGTCCAGGTTCGATGCATGAGACAGGGCGCTCAGGGCTGGTGCACTGGGATGACCCTGAGGGATGGGGTGGGGAAGGAGGTGGGAGGGGGGTTCAGGATGGGGGACACATGTACACCCATGGTGGATTCATGTTGATGTATGGCAAAAACCACTACAATATTGTAAAGTAATTAGCCTACAATTAAAATAAATAAAAAGAGTGGATACAAAAAAAAAGTTTCTGACATCATCATAAAGCTACCAGAGTTGGAAAGAATTTCAGGCATAATATAGTTACCAACCCTTTCATTTTTCAGATGAGGAAACAGATTCTTCAGTGGTTAAATGAATTTGCTCAGTATCCCCTGGCAGAATTGTGGGGAATTCTGAGATCCCAGGTATCCTGGTTCCCAAGGGTTGCTCCACTCCTCCACCTTACATTTCAAGGAAGGGATTAAAAGACCTTGCCTTAAGAAAAAATATGTGAAACTGCCATTTAAGAATGGATTATGATGGTCTTTGCGTCACAGTGTCAAGGAATGCCTGTAGACATTTCAGATCAGATCAGATCAGTCGCTCAGTCGTGTCCGACTCTTTGCAACCCCATGAATCGAGGCACGCCAGGCCTCCCTGTCCATCACCAACTCCCCGAGTTCACTCATACTCACGTCCATCGAGTCGATGATGCCATCCAGCCATCTCATCCTCTGTCGTCCCCTTCTCCTCCTGCCCCCAATCCCTCCCAGCATCAGAGTCTTTTCCAATGAGTCAACTCTTCCCATGAGGTGGCCAAAGTATTGGAGTTTCAGCTTTAGCATCATTCCTTCCAAAGAAATCCCAGGGCTGATCTCTTTCAGAATGGACTGGTTGGATCTCCTTGTAGTCCAAGGGACTCTCAAGAGTCTTCTCCAACACCACAGTTCAAAAGCATCAATTCTTCAGTGCTCAGCCTTCTTCACAGTCCAACTCTCACATCCATACATGATCACAGGAAAAACCATAGCCTTGACTAGACGGACCTTTGTTGGCATATTAATGTCTCTGCTTTTGAATATGCTATCTAGGTTGGTCATAACTTTCCTTCCCAGGAGTAAGCATCTTTTAATTTCATGGCTGCAGTCACCATCTGCAGTGATTTTGGAGCCCAGAAAAATAAAGTCTGACACTGTTTCCACTGTTTCCCAATCTATTTCCCATGAAGTGATGGGACCGAATGCCATGATCTTCGTTTTCTGAATGTTGAGCTTTAAGCCAACTTTTTCACTCTCCACATTCACTTTCATCAAGAGGCTTTTTAGTTCCTCTTCACTTTCTGCCATAAGGATGGTGTCATCTGTATATCTGAGGTTATTGATAGAAAGTGCTGCACTCAATATGCCAGCAAATTTGGAAAACTCAGCAGTGGCCACAGGACTAGAAAAGGTCAGTTTTCATTCCAATCCCAAAGAAAGGCAATGCCAAAGAATGTTCAAACTACCGCACAATTGCACTCATCTCACACTCCAGTAAAATAATGCTCAAAATTCTCCAAGCCAGGCTTCAGCAATATGTGAACCGTGAACTTCCTGATGTTCAAGCTGGTTTTAGAAAAGGCAGAGGAACCAGAGATCAAATTGCAACATCCTCTGGATCATGGAAAAAGCAAGAGAGTTCCAGAAAAGCATCTATTTCTGCTTTATTGACTATACCAAAGCCTTTGACTGTGTGGATCACAATAAACTGTGGAAAATTCTTCAAGAGATGGGAATACCAGACCACCTGACCTGCCTCTTGAGAAGCCTGTATGCAGGTCAGGAAGCAACAGTTAGAACTGGACATGGAACAACAGACTGGTTCCAAATAGGAAAAGGAGTTCATCAAGGCTGTATATTGTCACTCTGTTTATTTAACTTCTATGCAGAGTACATCATGAGAAACGCTGGACTGGAAGAAACACAAGCTGTAGACGTTTGCCTACCATTTAAAACTTCTAAAATTCTAACCACATAAAATTTGGCATAAGATTACTTAACTAACACTCCTAATTTTGAGCAAGGAGGCTGTGAGTACAGTCGAAGACTGGAGTGATACCCACCCCCTTTCATCACTGTCTTGCCTCTTTCTCTTCTTTCTTGCTCTCCAAAAACTAAGCTAGAAACTTGACAGCAATCAAGAACCTTCTAAGTCCGCCCCTCCCACCCCTGTGCCCTTCCTTGTGTGTTAGTCGCTGAGTTGTGTCTGACTCTTTGCGACCCTGTGGACTGTAACCCACCAGGCTCCTCTGTCCATGGGATTCTCCAGGCAACAATGCTGGAGTGAGTTACGATTTCCTTTCTTAATCGACCCTTTTTAAAAGGTTAGAAGTCACAAGAGATAAGGAGATGTTTCAGTGACCAGAACACTGGGAGTCAGTGTTGTTTTAGTAAACAACGTTCCCCTTGCCCAACCCAGGGCAGCCCTATAGGATGATCCCAGGGTAAGTGAGGTTTCTCCTCCCAAACCCACTTTACTCTCTGGGACTGACTCATTCCTTGTGGGACATTTTCAGAGATAAGACCATTGTCCCTGAGTCCCCGAGGACATTCCTCAAAGGATGCAGAAGTATTTAGGTTGGAACCCATTGGTTCAATTCCATTTGAAGTTACTGAGCAGCACTAATAATCCTTTCAGAGGTTAAGAATGTGTGAATTGGATTCAGATTGCCTGGGTTCAAATCCCAGCCCTGCCACTTAATAGGGATGGTTAACCATAGGGCTACCTAATCTCAGCTACTTAATGTGGTTTCAAAGGAAGATGTCCTTTAAAAGGTGATCTCTCTCTCTCTTCTAAGGCTGTTGTGAGATATAAATGAGATAATCTATGCAAGATGTATTGGTACACAGTAAATGATATTTGTCTTTGAAACAGGTCCTATGCTAGACTCTTGAGGGGCCAAAAGGACACATAAGATATAGCCCCTGTGCTCACACGTAGGCAGAGATACAGGTCTGCAGCACAACTGCCAAAATGCTCAAAGAACTCAAACAGGAAATACATGTGTCTTTCAGCTATGTGACCCGTGCATGTGGAGTCCAAAAAAAGGTCCTTTCATGTTTCTCTGATTTGCCCAAAACCCGGTTAGAACCACTGTTAGGAGCGGCTTTTCAAAGCTGCCTGTCATCTGAAACACTACTCAAGAAGAAGCATTTGATAAATGACAGCTGTTTGCAACTGTAGCACTGAGAGAGAACATGGCATTGCCAGAGAGGCCAGCCTCCCTTCCTCAGCCAAATCAGCTCATCTCCTTTGGTCTCACTTCCCAGGAACCCAGGGCAGATGCTCTCTGAGGTCCTAGGGCAATAACATCCTACAATTTGATGAATTCTTTTCTTATATCAGTGTTGTAACCAACCCCAAACACCAGCTCTGCCTCAAGATCTACTTGTAAGCCAAGAACAGTCTGGAGGTCATTACTTCTGGTTGGGGGCCTCTGTTATGAGCACCCTATATTATATGAATCTATCACAGTACTCAGTTGTTGCTTTTCAAAAATATGATTTCACCTGCAGTGTACTTGAACCGACCTAACAATGAGCTGTATTATAACAGAATTTTCCTGTAATTTTGTCAAATGTAGGGCATCGCTCTATTTGAAAAAAGAAAATTGCCCACCCACTGCAGAGTTTTCTTCCTAGCACGTGCTATTTGGTTAACGTCTTTCTCAAATGTGAACATTCCAAATCACACTAGGGGCTCTAATTTAAAAAAAAAAAAAAATCCAAAAAACTCTACAATTGCTGGCTAAGCTTCTGACACAAACATCTAGCTTCTGTTTCCTGTATTTTGTGTATTGTTTTTGAAAAATTAGTCTCTTTGCTCAGGTCTTAGAGACTTAGAGGTATTATACAAACTAATTTATAAAATTGCTATGTGTAAGTGGACAGCAGAGAATTCACTGTTGATTAGATGTGGAGATGATTATTTTCAATTATCTTTTGTGAGTCAACTGACTTTTTCCCTGTTCTTTGGATTTGGGAATTAACCTTCATTTAACCCCAAGAAATTTATGCATCTTGAACTCTGCAGTTCCATACAGACCTTGAGGAACACTGCCTATAATTTTTGTCTGCCCTGCACATCCTCATAACTCCGCATGATTCTCCAGACACTGGCATGCTTGTGTTGCCATATTCCCAACCAAAGGGCTGGACCAAGCTGTCCAGAATATCTCAGAGTTCTGAGCATAGCATCGATGTGTATTCTGATAGGCATTACGCTCAAGCAGGGTCAGTCAGGGAGCATATGAAAGTCTGATATGGAAGCTAGAGGCAAGAAAAATGTGCCTTTTCTCCAGGTCTAGCTCAAAGGATTTAGGAAGCCTTTAGTTACTGATGACTATCTTTGCCAGGGCTTCCCAGGTGGCGCTAGTTGTAAAGAATCCACCTGCCAATGCAGGAGACAAGAGATGCAGGTTAGATCCCTGGGTCGGGAAGATCCCCTGGAGGAGGGCATGGCAACCCCCTCCAGTATTCTTGCCTGGAGAATCCCATGGACAGAGGAGCCTGGCAGGCTACAGTTCATAGAGGAGCAAAGAGTCGAACGCAACTGAAGTGACTTAACACACATGCACCTTTGCACACATAAGAGAGCTTGCCTAAGAATGATGCTAACCAAAGATGGCAAGAGATGGAAGGAAGGAGGAGGGGGAGAGAGAAGAACCTGGTGAGATCACTTGAATCAGTGGACCCCAGAATCTCTCCTACGCCTGCTGCCAGTCCTGGACTTTCCAGGTATGTGAGCAGCTACAGTTTTTCCAGTAGTTATGTATGGCTGTGAGAGTTAGACTAGAAAGAAAGCTGAGCCCCAAAGAATTGATACTTTTGAACTGTGGTGATGGAGAAGACTTGAGAGTCCCTTGGACTGCAAGGAGATCCAACCAGTCCATCCTAAAGGAAATCAGTCCTGAATATTCATTGGGAGGACCGATGCTGAAGCTGAAACTCCAATACTTTGGCCACTTGATGTGAAGAACTGACTCATTTGAAAAGACCCTGATTCTGGGAAAGATTGAAGGTGGGAGGAGAAGGGGAAAACAGAGGATGAGATGAGAGGATGGCATCATTGACTCGATGGACATGGGTTTGGGTGGACTCCAGGAGTTGGTGATGGACAGGGAGGCCTGGTGTGCTGCAGTTCATGGGGTCACAAAGAGTCAGACATGACTGAGAGACTGAACTGACCTGAACTGATACTTCTTTTTTTCAGCCTAAGTTGGTCTGAGATGGGTTTCTACCAATAAAACCAAAAGAGCTCTGGTAGTCTTTTCCTGGTTTCCAGTACCACCTTCACAGTTAGTAGATGTGTTACCCTGGGGAAGCTCTTCACTGCCTCAGAGCCTCAGCTTCCTCATCTGTAAAATGGGGATACTGATATCCACTTCAAAAGACTATTAAAAAGAACAAATTAGGTAATACACATGAATCTGCCTGCAATGCAGGAGACTCAGTTCAATCCCTTAGACGGGAAGATCCCTTGGAGAAAGGAAAGACTATCCACTTCAGTATTCTTGGAGCCTTGCAGGCTACCATCCATGGGATCGCAAAGAGCTGGACACGACTGAGTGACTAGCTCTTACTTACTTACATAACAGAATGGGAGAAAATACTTGCAAATCATATATCTGATAAGAGTCTAGTATCCAAAATATATAAAGTCTAAAAAAAATTTTGGCTGCACTGAGTCTTTATTGCATTGCAAGGGCTTTCTTTATTTGCAGCACATGGGCTTAGTTGCCCCACACCATGTGGCATCTTAGATCCCCCACCAGGGTCGAACCTGCATCCCCTGCACTGGAAGACAGATTCTTAACCACTGAAACACCAGGGAAGTTCCCCCAAATATATACACTCTTAAAGTTCAACAGTGAAAAGACAGATAACTAATTTTTAAATGGGCAAAGGACTCAAATGAACATTTCTCCAAAAAAGATATAAAAATGGATAATATACACATGAAAAAGATGCTCAGTATCTCTCGTCATTGGGGAAATGCAAATCAAAACCACAATGAGATACCATTTCACAGCCACTAGGTGTGGCTCTTAAAAAAAAAAAAGCTGGAAGGTAACAAGAGTTGGAGAGGACATGGAGAAATTGGAACCCTCATACACTGTCAGCCATTAAAAGGTGGCTGAGACCGTGAAGAATCTGCTTGCAGTGCGGGAGACCTGAGTTCGACATACATTGTTAGTGGGAACATAAAATATCTTTGGGGAACAACCTGGCAGTTCCTCGAAAGGTTAAACATAGTGTGACCACCACCACCACCACCGTATGACCTGCCAGTCCCAATCTTCAGTATATATCAAAGAGGAATGAAAATGCACGTTCATGCAAAGACTTACATCTGTCACAGCAGCATCAGTCATAATAGTCAAATAGTGGAAACAACCTAAATTTCCAACAGATAACTGGGTAAACAAATTGTGGTACATTCATGCAATGGGATATTACTCAGCCACAAAAAGGGAAGAAAGTACTAATACTCATCCTACCACATGGATTAAACGTGAAAATACATTATGCTAAGTGAAAGACAGAAAGGATCACAATATTGATTTATATTCACAATATGATTCCATTTACACAAAATGTTCAGAACAGGCAAATCCATAGAAATAGAAAGCTTACTAATGGTTGCCAGGGTCTAGGGGAAGGGAAGAAGGAGTAATTCAGTGGATATAAGACTGGGGGAGTGATGAAAATGTTTTGGAGTTAGATCATGGTGAGGGTTATATAACTTTGTGAATACACTAAACCCACTGAATTGGACATTTTAAAAGGGTAAATTTTATGCTATGGCAATTTTTAAGATACTATGTTGATGCAGGAAGAAGGCACAACTTACTCACTTATAATAATAACAACTATAACCATTCAGTACCTACTATGTACAGGGCTTCCCAGGTGGCACAGATGGTAAAGAATCCACTTGCCAATGCAGGAGATACAAGAGATGCGAGTTCAACCCCTGGGTCAGGAAGATCTCCTGGAGGAGGAAATGGCAACCTACTCCAGAATCCTAGCCTGGAAAATTCCATGGACAGAGGAGCCTGGCAGCCTACAGTTCATGGGATTGCAAAGAGTCGGATATGACTGAGCATACACCCACACACATGTACAAGGCGATTTATGCAATGGTTTTGTTTAGACCTAATGACAACTCTAAAAAGTAGCTATTACTCTCCACGTGTTTCATGGGTAGGAAACTCAAAGAAGTGGTGCTGCAGCCAGTAAGTAGAGGAACTAAGGTTCAAACACAAGTCTGTGCGAATTCCAAGTTCAAGCTCTTTCCACTGCGTTCTTTATACAGACAGCACCCTGCTGGATGCAGCAGGGACTACCAGTTTTGTCACCTTATCCAGTCTCCCTTTCTTCAGTAACAGAGCCCCACTTGATTCAGGGGAGAAATATATTCAGCCAAAAGACTCATCTTTCAGCCTCCACTATAGCTGGTATGGTTGGCTGTGTGCCTAAATCTAACCAGTAAGATGTAAGCTGAAGTACTATGTAGGCCTTTGAGGAAATGCTTTGAAAGGAGTTACTTCTGCTAGAGGAGGACCCCTGCTATCCTACCCCTCTTTTTCCATACTGCTGCCTGGAATGCAGATGTGATGACTGACACTCCAGCAGCCATTCTGAATCATGAGATAATATGCTAGGGATGGTTAAACCAGTGAGACAGAATCAGGTTGGGTGCCTGATAATCATGGAGGCACCATCTGTCTTTGGACTATCTCCAGGCTTCTTTTGTCTCGGAGAAAGAGGTGGGGGGACCCTAATTGCTAATATTATTTGTATTTTTATTCACATGCAGCTGAAATATAATCTGAGCTTATATATTGAACCTATGAACACACTTAACCAACTAAGAATGTACAAAAACAGCTAAGCTCAGAAGTGGTCAAATTTGAAACAATCTACCAGAGTCATTTTGTCCTGTATATTAAACTCTATATTAAGAGGCATAGAGATTCTATTGAATTATTCTGAAGACAGGCACCAAGGCCTATTTTGTGGAATTATAGAATCAGTGAAGAGACCAGTCTCAATTTACCAAGTACAGGCATTACATATTATAAGTACTTAAATTCATCTCAGGAATTGCTTTAGAAACACAGCCACAGAGGAGCCAACAGGCTTCCACAGACTGGATTTCTGAAGAAGCAAATTTATTTACACAACCTTTGCACAATTTAGTTAAGAGAGAAGAGACAGAACAGATTCTAAACAGGAAATAAGATGATAAAGATCAAAGACTTCTTTGCTTTAAAATCAATGTTCTGCCTAGTCTTTCCAGAGCATTCATTTAAAATTCTAAAATTATTTTCCCTGCCAGGAAGACAAATGGTAGTGGTCTTTCACAGTTGACAAAGAATCACAGTTTTGTTGTTTATTTGTTTACAAAACACAGATGTGTTTTGTACCAGTCAATGTATTATTTGTAACCCAACAGCAGGTTGGTACAGTATTTTTGGGTCAAGAATGGGTTTTATTTGATTCTCCTTCCTTCTCATTAGGGTTCTTAAGAATTCAAACCACAATGACGCAAGTGCAGATAAAACATTTGGAGGAAGGAAAGATTTTTCCACATGGTTTTTTTCTGTAGCTTAATATATCTGATTTTTTTTACACCCTACCAGCTAGAGCTGGTAACCCACATACTCTTGATGAGGGTAAAAAGTTTTGATTTTATTTTGTTATTTTGTATCATAGGCTATGTGTCTATGTGTGCAAGTAAGAAGAGACAGAATTCAGATTAAAATTTATTGCAATCCTTTCTCCAGATTGGGTGGGTTTTTTTTTTTTTTTTTTTTTTTTACCCTTTTTCCTCTTCTATGAGTATACATGTAGGGATTCCCTGGAGGTCCAGGGGTTTAGGGCTCTGAGCTTCCACTTCCGGGTTTCAGGTTTGATCCCTGGCTTCAGCAATACGTGAACCGTGAACTTCCTGATGTTCAAGCTGGTTTTAGATAAGGCAGAGGAACCAGAGATCAAATTGCCAACATCTGCTGGATCATGGAAAAAGCAAGAGAGTTCCAGAAAAGCATCTATTTCTGCTTTATTGACTATGCCAAAGCCTTTGACTGTGTGGATCACAATAAACTGTGGAAAGTTCTTCAAGAGATGGGAATACCAGACCACCTGACCTGCCTCTTGAGAAGCCTGTATGCAGGTCAGGAAGCAACAGTTAGAACTGGACATGGAACAACAGACTGGTTCCAAATAGGAAAAGAAGTACGTCAAGGCTGTATATTATCACCCTGCTTATTTAACTTAAATGCAGAGTACATCATGAGAAACGCTGGACTGAAAGAAACACAAGCTGGAATTAAGATTGCCGAGAGAAATATCAATAACCTCAGATATGTAGACGACACCACTCTTATGGCAGAAAGTGAAGAGGAACTAAAAAGCCTCTTGATGAAAATGAAAGAGGAGAGTGAAAAAGTTGACTTAAAGCTCAACATTCAGAAAACAAAGATCATGGCACCCAGTCCCATCACTTCATGGGAAATAGACAGGGAAACAGTGGAAACAGTGTCAGACTTTATTTTTTGGGGCTCCAAAATCACGGCAGATGGTGATTGCAGCCATGAAATTAAAAGACGCTTACTCCTTGAAAGGAAAGTTATAACCAACCTAGATAGCATATTCAAAAGCAGAGACATTACTTTGCCAACAAAGGTCCATCTAGTCAAGGCTATGGTTTTTCCTGTGGTCATGTATGGATGTGAGAGTTGGACTGTGAAGAAGGCTGAGCGCTGAAGAATTGATGCTTTTGAACTGTGGTGTTGGAGAAGACTCTTGAGAGTCCCTTGGACTGCAAGGAGATCCAACCAGTCCATCCTAAAGGAGATCAGTCCTGGGTGTTCTTTGGAAGGACTGATACTAAAGCTGAAACTCCAGTATTTGGCCACCTCATGGGAAGAGTTGACTCATTGGAAAAGACTCTGATGCTGGGAGGGATTGGGGGCAGGAGGAGAAGGGGACGACAGAGGATAAGATGGCTGGATGGCATCACCGACTCGATGGACATGAGTTTGAGTGAACTCCGGGAGTTGGTGATGGACAGGGAGGCCTGGCGTACCGAGATTCATGGGGTCGCAAAGAGTCGGACATGACTGAGCGACTGAACTGAACTGAACTGAGGGGAACTAAGATCCTTTAAGCTGAGTAGTGCAGCCAAAAAAAATAAAAATAAAAATAAGAGTGTACATGTATGCATGTGAACACACACACACCATCTCTTCTAGAACACAGGCATCATGAAATAAAGTACACAGATTCCCCAGAGAGCCAAATTCATTTCCACAAAGTCCATGAACCAAAATTCATGCTTTTTCATCACAGGAATACCCCTACCCCCATTCCAAAGCTCTCACTTCACCCTGTGTCTCTCACTTTACACTCAATTCCTACAGGTTTGGTGAGCTGGTTCCTAAGCCCTCAGCAAACTGAAGGCAGCAATTATGCTGGAAAAAGTGAGAAGGGACTACAAAGAAGAAAAAAAAAAAAAACTGTAGAAATTTGCCAGCATTCACCCCCACCAAAAAGAAATTCTAAAGACATGCGCTTGCTAATGAGGGCACACCATTCCGCTCAACCGACGCCAACCTCAATAAGAGGTGATATTCAAAATGATGAACCTTTGCAATCAAGAGTTTTGAGACATGATGCTATAGTCTAGGCAGCATGCCAGGTGCGGGTCTTTTAGGAGGGTTTTCAATCAGACCAGCAAAAATGACATAAAACAAAACGTATTCGGTGCTCAAAGGCTTTGCAGAAAATGCCAGTTCCTCAAGGGAAGTATCACAGCCAATGTGAACACAGATTAGGAGTCAAAAGACGTGAGATCAAATCCTGGCACTGTTGTATACAAGCTTGTAGGACACTGTGCAGAAGACTCAAACTTCCTCATCCCTACAATGGGGTTAAAGACAGCAACATCTGAGGTGGCTGCAAATTTAAATAAGCTCCAAATTACTGGTTTCAGCTACAGGCCTTCTCTGGTGGGCACTTAGGGTCCACAGGTAGAAGAGACGGGGGCCAATGTCAGGGAGGCTTTCTGATTACTGACTAGAATCCAGTCTCAGGGCTCTCATCCCTTGGATTCTGTGGTCCTCAGGCTGTACTGTACCTTCCCTGGTTAACATTCTGTTGGCCCCTATAGGAAGGACCACAGACAGGGAAGCCCTGGAGGATTAACTGGGAAGAATGGCCCCAGGAGGTTCTGACTACAGCTGGAGGTGGGAGCAGGGGGAACAGAGAAGGAAGAAAACAGACGATGCAATTGAAAAAAAAAGGAAAGAAATGAGGTCTCTTCCCTCTGGTTTCACTGGAGAAGATTCTGAAAGGTGTAATTGGAAGAGCGGGCAAGTAGAGTGCTGCCAGCAAAAGGTGGAGAGAAAAGGAAGGGAACACCCATTACTGCCTACCTACCACCCTCAGAGCTATGCCCCCCTTGTATCTCCCTTAATTTTTCCACAACCCCGTGACACGTGATACCCATTTCACAGATAAGGAGATGGAGGCACAGAGAAGTTGAATACTTGGCCCAGGTTCTAAACGCAGGTCTGTGTGACTTCAAAGCCAGTGTTTTTGTTTGCTTTTTTTTTTTAAACATAGGCTGCCTACAGCTTCACCCTTGCTGACATAAGCTGAGAAACAAATAAATAAATGGGGAAGACAGAAATTTTCACTTCATCCAACGTCCTCGGAAAGGGTAAATAACCTGCCCCCTACCCCTGCCTCTCTGTAGTGTGAGATCAGTGTGGCATTTACTTGTTTATTAAATTTTTGAAAAAGGTCTTGTCTTCCACCTTCATATCCAAGTTCAAACAGGGCAAGAGACATGAAAAGTCTTCTGAGAAGCACTGAAAAGAATCAAGTCAGAACACAAGTCAAAACTACAACGAAGTATCACCTCACACCAGTCAGAATGGCCATCATTAAAAACTACACATAATAAATGCTGGAGAAGATGTTGAGAAAAAGGAACCCTCCTACACTGTTAGTTGGAAGGTAAATTGCTGCAGCTACTATGGAAAACAGTATGCTGCTAAGTCACTTCAGTCATGTCCGACTCTGTGCGACCCCACAGACGGCAGCCCACCAGGCTCCCCTGTCCCTGGGATTCTCCAGGCAAGAACACTGGAGTGGGTTGCCATTTCCTTCTCCAATGCGTGAAAGTGAAAAGTGAAAGTGAAGCCGCTCAGTCGTGTCTGACCCTCAGCGACCCCATGGACTGCAGCCTACCAGGCTCCTCCATCCATGAGATTTTCCAGGCAGGAGTACTGGAGTGGAGTGCCATTGCCTTCTCTGATGGAAAACAGTATGGAGGCTCCTTAAAAACTAAAAATAGAGCTACCATATGATCCTGCAATTCCACTCCTGGACATATATCTAGAAAAGATGAAAACTAATTCAAAAAGATATGTGCACCCCAATTCATAGCACCATAATTCACAATAGGCAAGACATGGAAGTAATCTCAGTGTCCATTGACAGAGAAATGGACAAAGAAGATGTGATGGATAGGTAGATGGATAAATAGATGGACAGCTGTATATACAATGGAATATTACTCAGCCATAAAAAAGAGTAAATGAAATCCTGTCACTTACAGCAACATAGATGCACCTAGAAATTATTGTATTAAGTGAAGGAAGTCAGAGAAAAACAAATGTCATATGATATCACTTATATGTAGAATCTAAAAGACAATATGAGTGAACTTATTTATAAAACAGAATCATAGACATAGAAAACAAACTTGGTTACCAAAGGGGAAAGCGGGTGGGGAAGGGATAAATTATGAGTGTGGGATTAACAGATACACACCACACCACAAAATAAACAACAAAAGTTTACTGTGTAGCACAGGGAACTATATTCAATATCTTATAGTAATCCACAATGAAAAAGAATCTAAGTCACATATATAACAAAATCAATGCTGTATACCTGAAACACAATATGGTAAATCAACCCTACTTCAATTTAAAAAAGACTTAAAAAAATCACGTTTCAGAATTGTTACCATCCTCTTCCTCACTGCAAACCTCAGAGATAACACAGATACACAGACACACAAACACACTCACGCGCTCATAATCAACAAGCAGGCACTGTGCAAGGAGTCATGTTTTTTCTTTTTTTGAACTTCTTATTTTGTATTGGGATACAGTCGACTAACAACATTGTGATGGTTTCAGGAGAACAGCAAAGGGACTCAGCCATACATACACGTGTGCGCATTCTCCCCCAAACTCCCATCCAGGCTGCCACATAACACTGAGCAGAGTTCCAGTGTTACACAATGGCGGAAGGGACCTTTTTTAACTAAAGATCATTCATCAGACACACACACACACGTGAAGTGCCGGCAGCCTGCTGGCTTCAGCGTGAGGTGCCCTAGGTGTAAGGAGGAGCCAGGAAGCCCTTCTTGATGGATCAAGAAGCCTACAGTTAACCTGGGGATGAGGGAGGCCCTCCAGGCCCACTCATTACCCATGCCCTGGACCCCTGGGGCCTGATATGCTCTGAACACAACTCGGGGTCCTTGGCCCTCTGGCTTCCAGCTGGGTTCAGCCACTGGGACAGAAGAAGGAGAAGGCGTGGGGAAGCGAGTGTCCCTACCCTCCAGGCTCCTGCCCTTCCGGCTGCCGTCTGAGCGGGGGCCAGGGGGCACACAGCCTCTCCAGCTCCGTGGCCCAGAGATAATCCTCGCTCCCCTCTTCAGACCTTCAGGGGAGCCTGGAGGCCCCACCAGCCTTTATGGTTTCTCTGCCCCTTGCCCACACTTTTCAAACAAGCATTCTATTAAACTCTGCTAGAATTATCCTATTTTGGGTTTACCATCTGCTTCCTGCTGGGAACCTGGACGGACCCAGGGAGGCAGCGTAAACAGAGGACTGTGGTGGAACGCAGCACCCAGAAGACAATACTATCTTTGGGGAAGGGCAAGTGCTCTGGGGTCTGAGGTGCATCCTGGTTCCCCCACTTCCTATCTCTGTTGAACCTGTTTCATCCTCAGCGTCCACCTCTGAAAAATGGGGTTAACACTAGCACCTACCAACTTCATAGGGCGGCAGTGAGGATCGAACGAGACAGTACAAGTAGAGAGAGGAGCTCACTGTCTCGCTCTTCATCACTGCCGACAGATACAGCAGGGATTCTCAGAGTTAACTGCAGAGTCCCGTCAACACAGTAACTGCCCAATATGTAACCACTAAACAGCTGAAGTTCCAAGATAAACAGATACGGGAAACATCAAGAAGCAACAGGGCAATCAGTGGTAAGGAGGGAATCTGGAAGGACTGCCTGGAGGAGGTGATGCAGAGAAGTAAACAGTCAGCTAGTAGGATGGCAGGCAGATGGAACAGCAGACACAAGTATGTGGGGGCCTGACACAGAATCAGATGAGGGGTGGTGCGAACAGCTGAGTGCAGCAACCATGAAGGACACGTGCGGGCAGAGTAAGAGCAGTTAGGTGGGGGTCACCGGAGAAGACTCTGGATGTCATGCCAAGGAGTCGGTTTTTGTCCTCAAAGCAAGTCAGAGTTTCTAAGCTGGCAGTGGCCAACGGGTTGGAAGCTGAGAAGGTTCAATCTGGCGACACCATTGGCCCTGCCCTGGGCATGGCAGGAGCACACAGTAGGTGATCTGCATGCTTGAAGAATGGATGCATAGCAGCGGTTGTGTAAGGCAAGATCTGGAACCTCCCTCCTCCTTCCAATACATATGCAACACACTCCAGGCAAATCGCCAGCCACGGGTCCTCCCAGGGATCTCACTGGCTCCACTGTGGCAGGATGAAAGATATATTTGATCTTTGCCCCTGGTTCCTGGCACAGAGCTCTGAAGGCCCTTGGGATATCCAGAGGGCTAAGATTTATTTATTTTTGGCTGTGCTGGGTCTTCATTGCTGCATGTGGGCTTTCTCCAGTTGTAGCAAGCAAGGGCTACTCTTCATTGCAGTGAGTGGGCTTCTCATTGCGGTGGATTCTCTTGTTGAGGAGCACGGGGTTTGGGGTGCACGGGCTTCAGTAGCTGTGGCGCAAGAGCTTAGTTGCTCCGAAGCACGTGGAATCTTCCCAGACCAGAGACTGAACCCATGTCCCCTGCATTGGCAGGTGGATTCTTATCCACTGTGCCAGTAGGGAAGTCCCTAAGAGTGTCTTTTGTATACTAATGAGATGACTCACAGGTGGGGCAAAACGGCGTCACGACAGTCACCAGAAAGACCTCCACGGAAGGGACAGGGGCTGGGGACAGGGTTCAGTCACCAACGGCCAATGATGATTAAATCAATCATGCCTGTGCAATGAAACAACTTCCAGACTGGGGGCTTCCAGGTAGGTGGGCACATCAGTGTGCCGGGCGAATCTGGGGGAGGCAAGGAAGCTGTCCCCCACACCTCACCCTCTGCATCTCTTCCATTCGACACTTTCTGAGTTACAGCCTGTATAATAAGCTGGTAACAGTGAGTAAAGTGCTTTCCTGAGTTCAGTGAGTCATTTCATGGAATTACAGAACTTGAGGAGGGCTCATGGAAACCTCGGGATGTACGGCGGCTCAATCAAGAATCCGCCGGCCAGTGCAGGGGACACGGGTTCCATCCCTGGTCAGAGAAGAGCACACACGTGGAGCGACTAGGTCCATGTGCCGTAACTACCGAAGCCCACGTGCCTAGAGCCCGTGCTCCAGGACAAAGAAACCACGGCAATGAGAAGCCTGCGCCCTGCAGCAAAGAGTAGCCCCCACTCGCCACAGCTAGAGAAAAGCTCTCACAGCAGTGAAGACCCAGCAGAGACAAAAATAAATTAAAAAATAAAATAAATAAGTAGCCCCTGGGACTTGTGACTGGCATCTGAAGTGAGGGCTGTCCTGTGGGGTCTCTGCTAATTCCAGGTATATAGTGGCAGAATTGAACTGAATTGTTGGACACGCCAGTGGATGATGGAGAACTGGAAAGCTGCCTTCAGTCAGAAGTTGTGCTAGGAAAATAGACACCACTCCCATCGACTCTCTGCTTTGTGGCATGCACGGGACACTTCCCGATGCCCTTTCGGCTGGGAGCCACGCCCGGATCCCACAGCCAGACTGACCACAGTCAGCCCTCATCTGGGCAGCTCCGTTGTCACTGACTCACCTGCTGACTCAACTGTCCCTCTGGGTGTGGCCGATGGAGGCGCTCAGGACCAGCCAGATAGCACGCCCCATGCCTGGCCCCATGTCCTCACTCTTAGCCCTCTGGCTCAGAAGTCCAGGGGCTGGAGGGACTTCCCTGGAGGTCCAGTGGCTAAGACTCTGAGCAGAGGGCCTGGGTTCGATCCCTGGTCAGGGAACTAGATCCCACATGCCGCAACTAAGAGTTCACATGTTGCAACTAAAGATTTCACATGCCGCAACTAAGACCCGATGCAACCAAATAAATATATTCTTTTAATAGAAGGAAGTCCAAGGGCTGGAGAAGACTGGCCAGGAAGCCCGTACCCCTGCCATCTGCACCCCGCCCCCCCTGCTGCACCCAGTGGGGTGCCAGACAGATGGCCCCCTTCTTCCTTCCACTGAGCTCCTGTGTGCTGGGCACCCCACATCTCAGGCTGGGTTCCCTCAGAAGCAGAGCCTGAAACAAGGATTTAAAGAAATGATCCCAGGGAACCAGGACACAAATGGAAAGGAAGCCAACAGAGGTGCATGGAAGAGCAGCCTCCAGCCGAGGGCAATGGGGCTCCAGCTCCAGTAGGGATGCCGGGGAGAGGCTGGTACACACCTCAGATGGTGCGCCCATAGCCAGGGGGCTGAGGCAATTATTCCCAAACTCTTTTCCTTACTTGGCAGGGGGCTTCTCCTGTGGGAGACCCGGGTTCGATCCCTGGTTTGGGAAGATCCCCTGGAGAAGGGCATGGCCACCCACTCCAGTATTCTTGCCTGGAGAATCCCATGGACAGAGGAGCGTGGCAGGTGACAGTCGATGGGGTCGCAAAGAGTCGGATATGACTGAGCGACTGACACTTGGATTGCTCCTGTGAAGTTAACTCCCAGCTTTGCTGGCCTGACCCACACACAGCCTGGGCCGGCAGAGAAACCTCAGGTCCTGGAGCACCCTGGGAACCTGTATGTGCCAGGGGGTCAGGGGACAGGTGCACCAACACCACTCCAGTACCCTCTGCCCGGGGAGGAGACCACCAACTAGAGGAGGTCAGTCCTCAAGTAGGGACGCATGCAAGGCCAGAGGTAGTCACAACCCAGGCAGGTAAAAGCAAGGGCTGAAGTTGCTTCTAGAGCAGTGCTGACCAACAGAGATATAATGGAATGCAACAGGATTGCATGTAGTTTTAAATTTTAGGGGACTTCGCTGGCAGTCCAGTGGTTAGGACTCTGTGTTTCTACCACAGGGGGCCCAAGTTCCATCCCTGGTCAGGGAACTAAGATCCTGAAAGTCAAATGTCACAACCAAAAAAAAAAAAAAGTTTTAAATTTTAGATTCAGTTCAGTTCAGTTCAGTCGCTCAGTCGTGTCCGACTCTTTGCGACCCCATGAATCGCAGCACGCCAGGCCTCCCTGTCCATCACCAACTCCCGGAGTTCACTCAGACTCACGTCCATCAAGTCAGTGATGCCATCCAACCATCTCATCCTGTTGTCCCCTTCTCCTCTTGCCCCCAATCCCTCCCAGCATCAGAGTCTTTTCCAATGAGTCAACTCTTCCCATGAGGTGGCCAAAGTACTGGAATTTCAGCTTTAGCATCATTCCTTCCAAAGAAATCCCAGGGATGATCTCCTTCAGAATAGACTGGTTGGATCTCCTTGCAGTCCAAGGGACTCTCAAGAGTCTTCTCCAACACCACAGTTCAAAAGCATCAATTCTTCGGCGCTCAGCTTTCTTCACAGTCCAACTCTCACATCCATACATGACCACAGGAAAAACCATAGCCTTGACTAGACGGACCTTTGTTGGCAAAGTAATGTCTCTGCTTTTGAATATGCTATCTAGGTTGGTCATAACTTTCCTTTCAAGGAGTAAGCGTCTTTTAATTTCATGGCTGCAATCACCATCTGCCGTGATTTTGGAGCCCCCAGAAATAAAGTCTGACACTGTTTCCCCATCTATTTCCCATGAAGTGATAGGACCAGATGCCATGATCTTCATTTTCTGAATGTTGAGCTTTCAGCCAACTTTTTCACTCTCCACGTTCACTTTCATCAAGAGGCTTTTTAGTTCCTCTTCACTTTCTGCCATAAGGGTGGTGTCATCTGCATATCTGAGGTTATTGATATTTCTCCCGGCAATCTTGATTCCAGCTTGTGTTTCTTCCAATCCAGCGTTTCTCATGATGTACTCTGCATATAAGTTAAATAAACAGGATGACAATATACAGCCTTGACGTACTCCTTTTCCTATTTGGAACCAGTCTGTTGTTCCATGTCCAGTTCTAACTGTCGCTTCCTGACCTGCATACTAATTTCTCAAGAGGCAGGTCAGGTGGTCTGGTATTCCCATCTCTTTCAGGATTTTCCACAGTTTATTGTGATCCACACAGTCAAAGGCTTTGGCATAGTCAATAAAGCAGAAATAGATGCTTTTCTGGAACTCTCTTGCTTTTTCCATGATCCAGAGGATGTTGGCAATTTGGTCTCTGGTTCCTCTGCCCTTTCTAAAACCAGCTTGAACATCAGGAAGTTCACGGTTCACGTATTGCTGAAGCCTGGCTTGGAGAATTTTGAGCATTACTTTACTAGTGTGTGAGATGAGTGCAATTGGGCGGTAGTTTGAGCATTCTTTGGCATTGCCTTTCTTTGGGATTGGAATGAAAACTGACCTTTTCCAGTCCTGTGGCCAATGCTGAGTTTTCCAAATTTGCTGGCATATTGAGTGCAGCACTTTCACAGCATCATCTTTCAGGATTTGGAATAGCTCAACTGGAATTCCATCACCTCCACTAGCTTTGTTCATAGGGATGCTTTCTAAGGCCCACATGACTTCACATTCCAGGATGTCTGGCTCTAGGTGAGTGATCACACCATCGTGATTATCTGGGTCTTGAAGATCTTTTTTGTACAGTTCTTCTGTGTATTCTTGCCATCTCTTCTTAATATCTTCTGTTTCTGTTAGGTCCACACCATTTCTGTCCTTTATCGAGCCCATCTTTGCATGAAATGTTCCTTTGGTATCTCTGATTTTCTTGAAGAGATCCCTAGTCTTTCCCATTCTGTTGTTTTCCTCTATTTCTTTGCACTGATTGCTGAGGAAGGCTTTCTTATCTCTTCTTGCTCTTCTTTGGAACTCTGCATTCAAATGCTTATATCTTTCCTTTTCTCCTTTGCTTTTCACTTCTCTTCTTTTCACAGCTATTTGTAAGGCCTCCCCAGACAGCCATTTTGCTTTTTTGCATTTCTTTTCCAGGGGGATGGTCTTGATCCCTGTCTCCTGTACAATGTCACGAACCTCATTCCATAGTTCATCAGGCACTCTATCTATCAGATCTAGGCCCTTAAATCTATTTCTCACTTCCACTGTATAATCATAAGAGATTTGATTTAGGTCATACCTGAATGGTCTAGTGGTTTTCCCTACTTTCTTCAATTTAAGTCTGAATTTGGCAATAAGGAGTTCATGATCTGAGCCACAGTCAGCTCCTGGTCTTGTTTTTGCTGACTGTATAGAGCTTCTCCATCTTTGGCTGCAAAGAATATAATCAGTCTGATTTCGATGTTGACCATCTGGTGATGTCCATGTGTAGAGTCTTCTCTTGTGTTGTTGGAAGAGGGTATTTGAAATTCATTTTAATAATGTTACTTAGCCTAATATATCCAAAATATCACCGCAACATGTAAACAATAGAAATTATTAATGATGTAGTTGGCATCCTTTTTTTTTTTTTTTTTTTTTCTACAAAGTCTTTGAAAACTGGTATATTTCATACTTCGGGACATCTCAGTTCAGACCAGCCACATTTCCAGTGCTTAGTAGCCTGGACTAGTAGTACACGACTAGTGGCCACCGTACTGGACATCACAGTGTTTGAAGCAAAAATGAAAAGCACCAACTCCAGGCTGGACTACGAGTTGCAACGATGGCTTGCCAAGGCATTGAGGCTAAAATCTGAGCCCCTTATGGGCTTCCCAAGTGAGGCTAGTGGTAAAGAACCCGCCTGCCAAGGTATGAGACATAAGAGATGTGGGTCCGATCCCTGAGCCAGAAAGATCCACTGGAGGAGGAAATGGCAACTCACTTCAGTATTCTGGCCTGGAGACTCCCACGGACAGAGGGGCCTGGTGGGTTACAGTTCATAGGTTTGCAAAGAGTTGAACCCTATTGAGCGACTGAGCACACATGTGCACACACACATACATAGCTGATGAATATGGCCTGGAGTCATCCCAGAAGCAAATCGGGATGTAGCTGGCTGCTGGGAGTGTGCCTGAGGTTCACGTTAAAAAGCCAAAGCAGAACAAAGACTCTAGAACACCTGCTAAGAGAGATGGTTTGAGCTTAAGCTACTGGCTGTCCCCACCTCCAGTGACCTGGTTAGTGGGGTGGCCCTTGCATTCTAGCCTCCCAGTATCCAGCGCTGTCCTTTGGTTTCCATGGTGATGACCCCTCTCCAGGTTTGTGGGTGGTCACGTGACACAGGCCTGTATGGTCCGAATATCCCAACACCTTGTCCACAGTGATTGGGGCAAGGGACCCAGGTTGAACCAATGGACACCAAGCCAGGGATTTTGCTAGCATTTCTCGGAAGACAAGCTTCGGATCTCAGATAGACTGGTAGTTGTCAGGTGCTTCTGAAAGCTGCAATGTGAGAACCTGGTCTGTGGCTCAGGAATCTAACAGTCAATTATCTTTCTGCTGATGAAGAGGCAGCGGCAAGGGAGAGCAGGGCAAGTAGCCCGCAGCCAGTCTTGTTAATGACCTGTCTGCCGTCGCTCTGTAAACCTTTACTTTCGTGGCTCAGTCAGAAACAGTCGCTTGGCAAGCACATTTTTACTTTGGAAGCTATGCTGTTGTTGCCGTGGTTATCGATTCCGAGGAAAACCTGTGTAGTTGTTTATGAGCATCAAACCCCAAATATTTGCAGAGAACCCCTCTCAGGAGCTTTTGGCACTACGATAACCCACACAAAATGTTCTACATCTCAGACTTCTTTTTTTTTTTTAAACAGAGAGAATTGTTCTCTACTCAAATCTGTAAAATGCATTAGCTCATAGTTTCCATTTTAAACCCAAATCAAATCAACTTTAATATGGACTGGGTATCTGAGGCTGCTGTTTCCCCAAAGATTATATTTGTAAGTCCTAACATTTTGGATGGCCCAGCAAGGAGAAACATGAAAACAGAGACTGAGATCCATCAGAAAAGCCCAGGTCCCATCCAACTTTCAATCACCTGTATACACATTCAAGTACCGCTTCGCCTGTGAAAGGATTCTGCAAATAACAGGCCTGGAACTGGTATTTTATGTTCACAATCAGGTTTTTTTTCTTTTGGCCACACCATGCAGCACATGGGATCCTATTAATAGTTCCCCAAGCAGGGATTGAACCTCTATGCCGTGCACTGGGAGCACGGAGTCCCAACCACTGGACCACCAGGGAACTCTCTCATGATCGGCTCAACAGGGACCAGTGGTTTGATTTCAACAATCATATATATTCAGGACTTCCCTGGTGGTACACTAGATGAGAATCCGCTTGCCAATCCAAGGGGTCATGGGTTCAATTCCTGGTCTGGGAAGATCCCATATGCCGAGGGGCAACTAAGCCTGTGAGCCACAACTACTGAGCCCGTATTCTAGAGCCCGTGCTCTGCAACGAGAGAAGCCACCGCACTGAGAAGCCTGCACACTGCAACGAAGAGTAGCCCCTGCTCACCACAACTAGAGAAAACTGATGTGCAGCAACTAAAACCCAGAACGGCCAAAAATTTTAAATAAATTAAACTTAAAAACATTTTTTTAAGTGTGTTTTTAAACAATCATATGTATTTACTGAGCATCTACTATGTACCAGGCTTTATGCCAGGCACTGGGGTAACACTTGTGGATAAGCAGCCATCAGCATCGTGCCTTGTGGTCCAGTGGGGACTGCAGACACGCAGAAGTGAACAAATAGTCCCAGAGTGTTACAGTGCTGGGAAGAAAAGCTACAAGGTGTAACCAGAAGAATAGGGTGGTGAGGAAAGATCTGTCCAAGGAAGTAGCATCCGGGCTGAGACTGCAGGATGAGAAGTCGTCATCCCTTGGAGAAGGAGAAGCTGAGGGCTTGGAGGTGCAGGGAGAGGGGTCCTGCTGGCAGACAGAGAGCATGAGTCTGAGTCCTGAGACTGGACAGCACTTGCTGAGTGTAAACAGAAAGAGGTCGGCAGCTGAAGCCTGCTGAGGGGATGGGGTGAGGGCAGACGAAACACACAGGCTAGGCAGGGGCTGGATCATGCTGGCCATTACAGGCCATGGTAAGGAACCTAGATTTCATTCAAAATAACAGGGGTGGGGAGGGGGGGGGCGCAGTGGGACCACAGATGCGTTTTTCTTTTTATAATAATTTTATTTATTTATTTATTTTTGGCTGTGTTGGGTCTTCGTTGCTGCCAGGGCTTCTCTGTAGTTGCAGTGGGTGGGGCTGTTCTCTAGTTGCGGTGCACGGGCTTCTCAGTGCCGTGGCTTCTGTTGCTGCAGAGCGCAGGCTCTAGGGCACACGGCCTGCGGTAGTTGTGGCTCACCGGCTGAGTTGCTCCTTGGTATTTGGGATCTTCCCAGATCAAGGATCAAACCCGTGACTCCTGCATTGGCAGGTGGATTCCTTACCACTGAGCAACCAGGGAAGCCGCACAGATGGGTTTTAAGCAGGGGCATAGTAAGTTCGCATCTGGGAGGTGTGTGGAGAATAAGCCACGTTGGACATCCCAGGTTCGAGGTGCCTGCTAGACCTTCAAATGGAGACTTAAGTCCGGCATCTGGGATACTCAAGTCTGGAAGACAGAGGACAGGCTCAGCTGGAGGCATAATTTGGAAGCAGTCAGCATACAGATGGTCTTCACGAACGCTCTGAGGCTGGCTGGAGTAAGAATGCACCATTGAGAGGCTGGGGAGAATCAGTCATAAGTGTTGGCAAAGACATGGAGAACCAGAAACCCCTGTGCACTCTTGATGCAAAAATAAAATGGGATAGTTGCTGTGGGAAACGGTTTGGTGGCTCCTCAAGAAAACTTACATATAGAATCACCACAGGACCCAGCAAATCCACCTTCGGGTGGAATTTCATCAACCAAAAGACACCAAGCAGGGTCTCAAGACATCTGTGCAGCCACATCCACAGCAGCATTCTTCCTAACAGTCAAAAGACGGAAGCAGTCTAAGCACCCAGCAATGGACGACTGGATAAGCAACATGGGGTTTACACACATGTTAAATACAATGGAATACATGCAGCCTTTAAAAGGAAGGGAATTCTGACACATGGTACAAAACAGATGAAGCTTGAGGACATCACACCAAGTGAAAGAAGCTAGTCACAAAATGATAAACACTGTATGACTTACTTCAGTGGGATACCTAGAGTCAAAGTCACAGAAACAGAAAGTAGAATGCTGGATGCCAGGGGCTGGAGGAAGAATATAAATGGTGTGTGTGTCAGGGGACGGTGGGGTGGGGGCAGCTGCTGTTTACTGGGTACGGTTTCTGTTTTGCAAGATGAAAAGAGTTCTGGAGACAGATGGTGGTGACCGCTGCACAATGATAAGAATACTTAATACCACGGAATGATATACTTAATAATCATCAAGACGGTAAGTTTTATGTTTATGTGTATTTCAGCACAATTAAAAACATTTTAAATACACAAACAATGTTTGAAAAAGCATTCATGGGTACCAACCAGAGGAAATATATCAGCCTCATGGCTTTGGAAAAACTCTGGTTCTCCATCTATGCTGTTGCAAACTGAGGAGAAGGCATCCGGGGGCAGGAGGAAGGAGCTGCAGAAACTCCATCTAGCTGATCATCAAAGCCTCCTGGAGGGGGACTTTCCTGGAAGTCCAGTGGTTAAGACTCCATGCTTCCAGAGTAGGGGGCATAGGTTCAATCCCTGATTGGGGAACTAAGATCCCATATCCCACAAGATGTGTGGTGCAGTCAAAAAAAAAAGAAAAAAAAAAGAACCTCCTTGAGGGTCTGAGTCTATACATTCGGGGGTGGAGTCAAGGGGATCTTTAATATTACAGAGTTCTGAACAGGACCCAGACTCAGGAGCCCCAAGCTAAAGCACTTGTTGTTCAGTCACTAAGTCGTGTCCAACTCTTTCCAACCCCATGGACTGCAGCACGCCAGGCTCCCCTGTCCTTCACTATCTCCCAGAGTTTGCTCAAACTCACATTCATTGAGTCGGTGATGCCATCCAGCCATCTTGTCCTCTGTCACCCCATTCTCCTCCTGCCCTCAATCTTTCCCAGCATCAGGGTCTTTTCTAGTAAGTCGGCTCTTCACATCAGCAGCCGAAGTATTGGAGCTTCAGCTTCAGCATCAGTCCTTTCAGTGAATATTCAGGGTTGATTTCCTGTAGGATTCATCTTATATTATGCTGCTGTTCCCATCTTCTCATCTGGTTTGCAAACTTCTTAAGTGGAGTGACTGTGCCTTACATCTACCGTGAGAATCTAAATCACTTGTGGAATTTTTTTTTTTTTTTTCCAGACTATCGATGCCTGGGACCTACCACACATCAATTAAATCAGCATCTCCAGACATCTTGTGATTTTCCAAAAACTCTCAGAACAGACTCTGATGCATTCTTCTACACTGACACCTCCTGCTCTGTGGCTAACAGTGCTTCAGAGAGAGGCTCAGTTTTTGCTGAGTGACTCACAGAATCAAGTCCTTTGCATAAGACATTCAAAAGGGAAAATCTGCAGTGTTTTACTTGTTACTTATTCTAAATATTTTTCTGTGGCTATTTTTTACATAATTTAGATCACATGATCAATAATAACAATTAGCACCTCATACATGCCAGGTGCCAATCGTTTGTTTCCCATGTATTATCATCCCATTTAATTCTCAATCTTATGTCTAAAGAAGGTACTGTTATTATCTCCATTTTACACATGAGGAAACTGAGGCACAGGGAAATTCAGCCACTTCCTCAAAAATAAAATTTTCTTTTATTTACATGGTATTTACACCATGAGCATTCTCATAACCTTTAAAAAGTGATCATTATCGTCTTCTTAATGGCTATATCACTGTTTTTCATTGTTTTACCCTATTATTTTTTTCTTAATCATTTTGCCCTAATTAACTCATTTCTCACTGTAAGGCAGGTCTTTGTCTTGTTTGCCACTGTTTACCATTTTAATGGCTTCCCTGACGGCTCAGTGGTAAAGAATCCAATTGCCAGTGCAGGAGATGCAGGTTTGATCTCTGGGTTGGAAAGATCTCCTGGAGAAGGAAACGGCAACCTACTCCAGTACTCTTGCCGGGGGAATCCCATGGACAGAGGAGCCTGGCGGGCTACAGTCCATGGGGTCATGAAAGAGTCAGACATTTTAAACTATACTGCAGTGGATATTTTTGTGCTGAAGGTATTTTCTATATTTCACAAAACTTTCCTTAGGAAAGATTATGGAAAGAATGTTCTGACGGTAAATGGCATTAAACACTGAACAAAAGTCTTTATTAAGGCGATTGTGCTGAATGAGCTGGGTCAAGGCCCTCCTCTCCGGAGACGTGTTACATGCCTGACCTAACTCCTACCAGCTCACACCAAACACTTACTGCGGGCCAGGGGCTTGTGAACGCTTTACAGATCTCATCCACCTGGTCCTCACAAGACCCTGGAGGGAGGTACAGTGAAACGCCTGAGGCAGAAAAACGCCAAGAAATGAATCCAGGCTCACAGGACCAGCCAAAGCAAAGCCAGGACAGGAATGCACAGCTCCTACCCCCAGGCTGGGCCTCGCAGGCAAGGCAGGTGCTCAACGACACCCGAGAAACTACAACTAACGAGAGTGACGGGAGTGAACCCTGTCCGTCAACTCGACCACACAGGAGACGTCTCCCTCCCAGGCCAAAAATCCACACTCAGTCACTCAGAGCAACACAGGGTTCCTGCCCTAAAGGTGTAGACCCTTCAGATGCAGAGAGAAAGTAGAAAAAAAGAGGCCAATTACCTGGACCAGGACCCACTCGGAACCCTTGTAGCTGCTTTACAATTCAGGGATCCCCAGCCTGATGCTCTCAGGTAGAGCTGATATAATAACAGTAATAAAAGTGTACACTAAATGTAATGTGCTTGAATCATCCCCAAACCATCCCCCACCCCTGCCACGTGGAAAAACTGTCACCTACAAAACCTGTCCCTGGTCCCAAAAATGTTGGGGACTGCCGCATTGTTATATATATATATGTGTGTGTTATGGATTGATATTTGCTAATGTCCCAGACCAGTGAACCAATGGATGTGGGTTTATTTGGAAATAGGATCTTTGGAGATGTAACTAAGATGTATTAATAAATTAAAGATGAAGTCATACTGGAGTACAGCGGGCTCTTATTCCCATACGACTGGTGTCCTTGTAAGAGAGAGGAAGAGAGACACAGAGGGAGAGGCGCATGGAACAACCCAGGCAGAGACGGAAGCAAAGCAGCTGCAAGACAACGAACACCAAAGACTGCCAGCCGAGCCCAGAAGCGAGAAAGAGGCAAGGAAGAAGTCTCCCCCATAGGCTTCAATATCCTGCCAATACCTTGGTTTTGGACTTCTGGCCTCCGGAAGTGTGAGACAATAATACATTTCTACTATTTTTGAGCCACCAAGTCTGTGGGACTTTTGTTATGGCAGCCCTAGGAGATAAATACAATATTTTTTAAAACTTATTCATTTATTTATGGCTGCACTGGGTCTTCCCTGCTGCACATGGGCTTTCTCTACTCATGGTGAGCAGGACTACTCTAGTTGCAGTTCTCGTTGAGGTGGCTCTTCTCTTTGCGGAGCACAGGCTCTAGGGCGCACAGGCTCAGTAGTTGTGGCTCACAGGCTCAGTTGCCCTGTGCCATGTGGGATCTTCCCAGACCAGGGGCCGAACCGGTGTCCCCTGCATTGGCAGGCAGATTCTTATCCACTGGACCACCATGGAAGTCCAATGAACACAATTTGCCTGGTCTGTTAACTCCATCAAGACAGAAACTAGGGACTTCTCTGGCAGTCCAGCAGTTAAGATTTCACCGTCCAGGGCTTCCCTGGTGGCTCAGTGGTAAAGAATCCACCTGCCAGTGCACGAGACCTGAGCAACTAAGCCCACGGGCAACAGCTACTGAATCCGTGCTCTAGAGCTGGGGAGCTGCAACTGCGGAAGCCTTATGTACCAGGGCCCGAGCTCCATAACAAGAGAGGCCACTACAGTGAGAAGCCCGCGCACCGCAACTAGAGCAGCCCCAGAACTAGAGAAAAACTCTCGCAGCAACAAAGACCTAGCACAGCCCAAAATGAAAATTAATACACAAAGTTACTTTTTAAAAATAAAGACGTCACCTTCCAATGCAGAGGGTGTGGGTTTGATCCCTGGTCAGGGAGTTAAGATCCCACGTGCCTCATGGCCAAAAAACCAAAAGCACAAAACAAGCAATACCGTGACAAAGTCAATAAAGACTTTTTAAAGTCTTTTTGATGGTCGACATCAAAGAATCTTTTTTTTAAAAAGCTATACTTTGTTCATCTTGGAACCCCAAACATGGAAACCGTCCCCAGCTAGAAGGTACTCAGAAAGTGTTTGTTGAGGGAGCAAGAGAAAAAATTAATAAAGTATAAACTCAGGAGGAGGAGGAACTAAGTCTTTTATCTCTACGAACACATCAAAGCAAATGAGGTACTCAATAAATGTTTGAAGAATGAATAAGTGTCTTTAAATAAATAAATGATAAGCCCAGGAAGGCTCAGCAATGAGTCCTACTCATCTATTTCCCCAGGACTCGGCATAGAGTGTGGAACACAGCAGCTCCTTAATAAATTTTGGAGGGAAGGAAAGAAAAAAAATGAAGAGAACGATGGGAGCAAAGGAAAGCAGACCAGGATCATAATTTCCCAACTCTGGGTCCAGGTAGGAATTTCCTTCCTGCATGCATCTAACTGAGGAATGGCCAAGGTCATGAAATAAGCAGTTGGATTTTAAACAGCTTCAATTATATAGAAAGGGCTTTCACAGTCCTTTGAATATAATTCACCTCCCCCTCCTTGAATATATTTTTTCTAAACACTTGAATATTGTTATTCTAAAATACATTGCTTTGTCTCTCACATGAACTTGAACATTGTTTTTCTGAAACGCGCTTCCTTTTCTTTCACATCCAGAAATCATAAGGCTTCCCAACCCTTCCAACAATGTCAGAAATGCACCTCTGAGTTGAGAGGTCAGCGCTTCTGCGTTCAGCTCTGAGGACACATTTCCCGTCTCTGTGCTGGATTCAGCCTGACCCCTGCCCTGCGGCCAAAAAGGGACATCAGCTGGGCTCAGGGAAATTCAATTCAGGCTGACAGCCCTTGGCCTGAGGAGGACAGGGTGTCTGCCTCGACCTATGCAAAGGCAAAGGCGGGGAGGGAGAGACACAGAGGTTTCTCCTGGGCTTGGCTTGGAAGGGTCTAATGTTAGGTCAGTTCATTTCTACACGTGGAGAAAAATCCTGAAAATAAGGCCAAGTGATTCCCACTGCCGGCTCAGAATTCAATTACATGGTCATTTGCTACTCCGCCCTCCTGGTGCTATTTGGGGTGAAGAACAGGAACATCTTGTTCTTTATTCCTCTGGACTTGACTTTTCCCAGGGATGACAACTGCTCAGATGTGGAGCATGATTTTATTCATTCATTCCTTCATTTATTTTTTTTTAATTATTTATGTATTTGGGTACACTGGGTCTCAGCTGCGGCCAGTAGGATGTAGTTTCCTGACCAGGGATGGACCCCAGACCCCCTGTATTGGAAGTGCGCAGTTTTAGTCACTGGATCCCCAGGGAAGTTTCACTTCATTTATTTTTTATTCTATATGAATATTCATAATATATAAGAGGCCCTTGGACTCATGTCCCAGTACATATAGAGAAACTCTGCATGTGTGCATGCTAAGTCGCTTCAGTCATCTCTGAATGAATCATCTTTGTGACCCTGTGGGCTGTAGGCCACCAGGCTCCTCTGTCCACGGGATTCTCCAGGTAAGAATACTGGAGTTGGTAGCCGTGCCCTCCTATAGGGGATTTTTCCGACCCAGAGATCGAACCTACAGCTCCTGCACTGCAGGTAGATTTTTTTTTACCACTGAGTCACTGGGGAAGCCCACAGAGAATCTCTGCTCCTGGGCATTTTCCCTCTGTATACTGAACTCCACAGCTCCAGCACTTGTCTGCTCCATGAGATGCCATGTGTAGGTCAACGACTGTCACAGTGACAAACAAGGAAAAGAAAGGCTGACCCCTTCTCAGAGCCAGTTAGCAGGAAAGGCAAAGAACTGCTTGATGTGTTTTGATGTAGCCCCGACTTGGTCAGCTTAAGCACGGACATGGGGACTTTCCACCCTATCAAAGCAGTCAGTTGAGATGGAGATCACTGTTATTTTATCAGACACAGGACTGTGTGGTTGGATTAGTTTATGTGACCTTCCTGTGGCCCCAAGGCATCCCACGCTGAGCCTAAGCCAGTGGCTGTCCATCTGAATGATTTTTTAAAAATATTTATTTATTTAGGCTGCGCCAGTGCTTAGCTGTGGCACGCAGGATCTAGCTCCCGGACTAGGGATGGAACCTGGGCCCCTGCACTGGGAGCACGGAGTCTTAGCTACTGGACCACCAGGGAAGTTCCAATCTGTGTGATGTTCATCTTTCCTTTTCCTCTAGACAGAAAGCCCCATGAGCATAGGGCTGAGTTATACTGCTGCTTACACTGAGCACAGTTCCTGGCACCTAAGTAATAAGAATCTATATATGTTATATGAAGGAGCCAACAAACAAATAAATGAAAAGAAGTAACGGTGTTGAGCTTTACGTTATTGTTAAAAAAGAGCGGTGGTTTGGAATCAGGTGGGGTATTGCTTCACTCACGGTCTACCACTTATCTGCTCCATGAGATGTAGATTGAAATATACAACAAATGCATAAAATGGTCTATGTCATAAAAGTACCAGTCGAAGAATTTTGACACCCATGTAATCAGCACCCAGAGCACTCGCAGAATCTCAGAAGCTGCCTCATGCTCCCTACAGGTCACTCACTCTTCACCGACCCCCTCAAAGGTGAACCCTATCCTGCAAGATGCATGCATCTGCCATGGTATTATCCTCCCTGACTCTTATCTTCACACTGGGAATGTGAGTAATACTTACCATGCCATGAGTATAACATTTCATATATGTATGTGCAATACTTGGCAGCAACAGTCACTGTTTTAATAGTAGTAATAGTAGTAGTAACAGGACCAGTGACAGCAGATGTGATAGGAGAAGCCGTAGTTGCAAGAATAGAAGCAGCAGCAACGGTAACAACAGACATAGCAATAGTGGTAACAGAGGTAGTATTATTAAGAGTAGAAGCAGCAGTAATAGTAACAGCCAACACTCGTACAACACATGATGTTCTAGATACTGGTCCAAGTGCTGTACCTTAACTCATCTACTGCTCAAAGCAATCCTTATAAACACAGATAAAATATGATTTTACAGATAAAGAAACTGAACTTAGAGGCACAGAAGATAAATACAGATAAAAGCACAGCAGTTAAGGAGCTTTCCCAAGGTCTCAGAGAATGTCCTAAATCCAGGATTTTAATACCAGCAGTCTGGCCACAGAGTCTATCTTCTCAATAGCACTCTTTTTAATAAATACTTGCATAGCAAAGAAAGATCTGTCCTCTAATATCTGTTCTCTTCCTTTGGTCTCATAATAATCTTCAATTTTGGTAAGCAGGTAGTCTTGCAGAAGAAAGATCACATTTCCCAGCCTTCCTTTCAGTTAAGTATAGCTGAAGGACTAAATTCTGGCCAACAGAATATAAGTAGAAGCAGTAGGTGTGATACCCAGAAGCATCCTTAAAAGAAGAGGCCTGCCTGCCCACTTCAGTATTCTTACCTGGGAAATCCCATGGACAGAGGAGTCTGGCAGGCTGCAATCCATGGGGTCGCAAGACATGACTTAGAGACTAAACACCAACATGGGTTTGTCAGTTTCTGTTATGTGAGTACTCTAAGAAGCTAAATAATTAAAAAGCATTATTTGTGATTAAAAAAAAAAAAAAAAAAAGGCCTGCCTTTCTCCTTCCCTTCTTCCTGTTGGTAGATGTTATGGCTGGCACAGAAGCAGTCAAAATGGGCCATGAGGTGACCTTGGGGGGAATGGAGGCCCCCCAATGGTGGCAGAAAAACAAGAAAGGAAAAGTCTGGGCCTTTCACAGGTTGCTGTAGCAGCCCTGTAACTGAGCTTTTAGGTAAGAAATAAATATACTTCTATTTTCTATTTAAGCCAATGTTCTTTTAGATTTTACGTCATTCATAACAAAAACTAATCTTAAATAACGCACTCTTATAACAATTATAATTAATACTGAAACTGAAGAAGACTCTGCAGGATGTTCCCAGGGACAGACACACACACACACACACACACACACACAACCATGTTCCCTACCACTTGTTTCTATAAAGGCTTTAGCCTCCAAGGCCTTCCCCAAGATTCAAAGAGCAAATTTAATCAGGAAAATGGGAATATGCACAAAGAAAGCAGTGAAGTAAGACAAAATAATAATAATCTAGCCATAAGACAAAGTCAAGATCTTTAGTTCCTCCTCAAGGGCTACAGGTAACATCCTGAGCCACATCTTTGAGTTGTTTTGCAGATACTGAAACCCTCACCAGGTGGAAGACGTTAACTGCATGCTGACCACTAACATGTGTACCCCAGACTGGGGCTGGAAGCAAAAGGTTGATAGATGAGATTCCCAAAACACCACCCTGTTACCTCACCAGCAGCCAATCAGAGAACCACGCACAAACTGATCACACACCCCATGACCCTCTCCCTCACGAGTTCAGATCTCAAGCCCATTCTCCTTGCTTGGTGCCCTGCAATAAAAGCTGGACTTCCCTTCGCCACAACCTGGTGTCAACAGATTAACTTTGCCGTGTGTTGGGTGAGCAGACTCAGGTTTGATTTGGTAATTAAATCACCTAAACAGATACCTACAAAACTAATGTCACTTTCGTGTTGGATTCTTGATTTATAAAACAAAACAGAATAAAACATCATTCTATAATAGTCAAACTATGAAAATCAGCAGGCAAAGTCTCATTTATCCTAGAAGATGGTAACAGCAGTCCCCATTACTTCGTGTCTGGGTCACATGAAAGCCTCTTAAGTTGGCCTCCCTGCCTCCAGCCTCTAACTTCTCCTCCACACTCAGGGCACTCTTGTCTAATTATCCTTAAATATGACTTCCATCTTAAAAACTGGAATAATTACAATGCTCTATGCCCTTACGTTATATGAGATACTTTCTTGTAGACCTTTTTTCCTAATCTCACAAAAACCCGAAACATACATATTATTACCCAGATTTCATAGATAAGAAAAAAGAACAGAGAAAGTTCGTGACTTGCCTAAGATCACAGCAAGATGGGGGCAGAGCAAGGATTCAACCACCTGTCCAACACCCATAGTCTTTCCACCACTAGGCTGATTTCTGGGATACGCCAATCATAGCAGGTGGACCCCATGTTGATCCACCCTGGCAACCTGAAGATTCTTGGACTCTTTCAGTTTTCTCTGCTTATTCTTCATGGCTCTTCACAGACTGTCTAGTCCAATTTTTTTTATCATCCACCAACACAAACCTCCACCCACTGAAGTCAGACGCCTTAAGATTCTACCATGTGCCTCTATGCCAGGTCCCAGTAGACCCAGCTGAAAAACAGGGCAAATCATACCTCTACAAGAGGCACACTGCAAGAGGAAAAAGACAAGAGACTTGGAATCAGGAAAATTGGTTTCAAATCCAACCAGAAAGGATATGGTATACATACACAATGGAATATTCAGTTTGGTTCAGTCGCTCAGTCATGTCCGACTCTTTGAGACCCCATGAACTGCAGCACGCCAGGCCTCCCTGTCCATCACCAACTCCCAGAGCTCACTCAAACTCAGGTCCATCGAGTCGGTGATGCCATCCAGCCATCTCATCCTCTGTCGTCCCCTTCTCCTCCTGCCCCCAATCCCTCCCAGCATCAGAGTCTTTTCCAATGAGTCATTAGAAAGAAAGAAAGAAAGTGAAGTCGCTCAGTCGTGTCCGACTCTTTGCAACCCCATGGACTGTAGCCCACCAGGCTCCTCCCTCCATGAGATTCTCTAGGCAAGAATACTGGAGTGGGGTGCCATTTTCCTTCTCCAGGGGATCTTCCCGACCCAGGGATCGAACCCGGGTCTCCCGCATTCCAGGCAGATGCTTTAACCTCTGAGCCTCGGCCATAAAAAGGAACGAAATTGAGTCATCAGCTCAGATGTCAATGGACCTAGAGTCTGTCATACAGAGTAAAGTCAATCAGAAAGAGGAAAAATATCATATATTAACACATATATGTGGAATCTAGAAAAATGGACTTATTTCCGGGACAGAGAAGAGACATGTGGACACGGAAAGGAGGGAGTGGGGGGTCAGAGGCGGGGCGAGGAGCTGGGGACAAACTGAGAGCAGCACTGGCAGATATGCGTTACAATATGCAAAACAGAGAGCTAGTGGGACCTGCTGCACGGCACCGAGAGCTCAGCTCAGTGCTCCGCGATGACCTAGCAGGGTTGGAGGGAGTGCCGAGAGGGAGGGGATACACGTATACATAGAAGTGATTCACTTCGTTGTACAACAGAAACTAACACAACATTGTAAAGCAATTATACTCCAATTAAAAAAGAAAAATCCAGTCAGGCAAGTTGTCTCTCTGTGAAGTGAATGTGGTAAACCCTTCTTGGTAGGATTATCAGGTGGACTGAATGAAATAGTATCTTTAAAGAGCCACTCGGCTACACCAGCACTTATTACTGTTGACAGTGCTGTTCTGTTATCATTCCTGACTTCATTCAGGTGCCACACCACCTTTCCCACTGCACACAGGAGACACATCAAAAAGCCTGCAGTTCTACAAATGCCAAAGATCTGGTCGCCACTAACATCCACGCTCGTGGTGTCTCTTGCAGCTTCCAGGGCTTGAGTCTGGTCAAATTCTGCATTTCAACCTCCCAAAAGCATCCCTCCACATTTCCCAGGCTGGGCTCTTTGGACCACTCACCGATTCCATAGCGAATCTCTTGATGAAAAACTGGAGAGCCTGGAGGCTGAAGATCTCATGTCTCAGCCGTCACATCAGAAAATTACCTGGATGAGGGGGACGAGAACAAAGGAGACAAGAGTCATACAGCAGGGCTTAGACAGAAGACACTGTCTCAGACCAACACGTGATTTCATCTGGAGGCCAGCACCCTTGTTAGGAATATTCCCACTCCACAGTGGCCATCCAGGAATGGGAAGGAAGACAGCTGGGAAACCACTGTTTCAGCAATCCACTTTGGGGCTGACATCTCCATCAGTAAATGTGCGCAAGTGCTCTGGAATCCTTCTTGCATTCTATTTCTAGCTCTACGTTGGAGAGCAATTTACAAGTCATTAACATCTCCAGACCTGGGCTCCGAAACATGAAATTAAATTGTGCTGACAGGTACAGCAGACAGACAGACAGCCAGCCACAGCTGTGTGCCCATGGGGAAGTAGAAAAGTTCCCCCAGCCAAGGCAATCAACCCCAAGAAGAAGGTAGATATATACACGAATCTCTATATTTCAGGACAACCCCTCTGAACCGGAGACAGGATTTTAATTAATTCATGCATACCAAAGCTTAATTAATTGCTGAGTGCACAGAGCACAGGAAGTCTGGGATTAAAAGTGTTACATAAGGGAACAGCTTCAATATTTTTGGAATGGAGGGGAAACAGAGGTGGGGGGTGTGAAAACAAGAGAAGTCAAAGGACCTGCTTGATTCTTCTCCAGTGATCCCTAGTTCAGAGTGGTAACTTCATCTGGGGCCAGAAACCCAGGGACACACTGGAAGCAGCATCTCCATTACTCCTATATCCAACCCAGCCCTAAGTCACGTGTCTCTTCCTAGGTATATTCTCGGCCTGTGCCTCTCCGTCTCCACCCGCACAGCCCTGGACCAGACTCCATCATTCTCAACCTGGGCGACTACACCTACAACTACCTACAACTCGTCTCCCCTCGTCACCATTTCTCCTTCTGAAATCTGATCCCCTACACTAAAGCCAGGACAATCTTTTCCTTTTTATGTTTTACTGTGCAGAATTTTATACAGACAGAACAGTAGAGATCCCCACTGCCCAGCCCCAATCACCATCGACGTATAATCAATCCTACTCCATCCACACTCTAACCCCTCCGCTCTCCACACTGTTATTTAGAAGCAAGCTCTAGACATCTTATTTCAGTCATTAACATTACAGCATGTTTGCTATATAAGGTCTTTTACAAAAATATAACAGCAATACCTTTACCACACCTAAAAAGATGATAATTCCTTGATACCACCCAATAGTCTCATAAATGTTTAATATGTTTTTTAACAACAACAGCAAAAAATCCCAGATCCGAATACAACTGGCTAATACCAGGAGCACTAGTGGTAAAGAACCTCCTTGCTAATGCAGGAGACTCTGGAGAAGCAGATTTGATCCCTGGGTAGGGAAGATCCCCTGGAGGAGGGCATGGCAACCCACTCCATTATTCTTGCCTGGAGAATCCCACGGGCAGAGGAGCCTGGTGGGCTACAGGCCATAGGCTTGCAAAGAGTTGGACACGACTGAAGCAACTTAACACAATATTCAAAATAATTTAAAACACAAATCTGATCATGTCATCTCTTCATCTACAGCTTAACATTCTTCAATGGCTTCTCAGTGCTTCCAGATAAAAATCAATCGACAGGAACTCCCCTGGTGGTCCAGTGGTTAAGAATCTGTACTTCCACTGCAGGGAGCATGGGTTCTATACCTGGTTGGGAAACTAAGATCCCACATGACATGTGGTACAGCCAAAATTGTTTTAAAATAAATAAAAGCAAAAAGAGCTCCCTAAAATAATTAAAAATATATATATATATCATTTAACATACTCAGACTTCTACCCACCTCCTCCCTGACCTCACCTTGTCCACCCAGGCAGCTGGCGCACTGCTGTAACCACCCAACCTTCTTTCAAATCCTACAACTTGCCACAGTCCTCCAACCTCAGGTCTTTTGTGCCTGCTGTTCCCTCTGCCTGTAAGGCTTCCTCATTGACTATGCCTAGTTAACTCCTGTACTTCTTTAAATCTTACTTCCTCAGGCAAACTCTTCCTACTCCTCTAGATTAGATCACAGAATTTATCTCAGTTATTAACTCTACGTTATTCACATGAGAACTGATTAACATCTGCTTTGATAGCAAGTCATGTGAGTACACAAAGATAATGTTTGGATTTTCTGGTTGTATCACCAGACCACACAGTGGTGTCCAGCACAGTATTAACAAATATTTGTTGGATAAATGATCAAACCACGTTCTTCAACTCTAGATGCCAACGGTGATTGACTTCCTGAACTTTGAGTCATACATTTAAATTAGATGGGAATTGATAGTCTTATCCTAAAATTGATATGGAAAAGCAACAAACTCAGGAAAGCCAAAACCATCTGGAGGACTCACATTTCCCAATTTCAAAGTGTCCTACAGGACTCCCCTGGTGGTCCAGTGGTTAAGAATCCCCCTGCCAACGCAGGGGACATGGGTTTGATCCCTGGTCCAGGAAGATTACACGTGCTGTAGGGCAAATAAACCCGTGAGCCACAACTACTGAGCTCACAAGAGTCTGTATTCTGCAACAAGAGAATCCACCGCAATGAGAAGCCCAAGCACCAAAACAGAGAGTGGACCCCGCTATGAAACTAGAAAAAGTCCATGTGCATCAACAAAGACCTAGCACAGTCCAAAATAAGGAATTAAATAAAACCTACTACAAAGCGGCAAAGCGGGAATAATTAAGGCAGTGAGGTACAGGCATAGCATAAACATATACTGCCCTCCAGAATCACAGGGCATGATCTTCCATAACATTCACCTCCCGACCACAACTTAACATGCTATATGTACATGAAAAACAAGACCCTGTACTGGCATAAATGATCAGAGCCTCTCCCAGCCCACCTCTTGTCTTACCTTTCCTTTGCTTTCCTTGCTCCACTCAAGCAAACAATTAAGGCAGTGTCTAGGCTGGATCATTTCTCCTATTCTTCACTCTCAATCTGAATTTCAATTATACATCCCTGCCCTTCAGCATGTGACTCTGCAGTCCTTCCCACCGTGGTGGTTGGTGGTTCTTGTTGTTCTTTCTCACTGGATTCTAGACTGGCCCGCTGATGACTCATTTACAACAGAATTCGGACGGAAGCGACAATGTACTGCTCCCAAGTCTATCCCTTCTCTCTGCGATGCGCCACGAGGGGAGGTGGTTTCACTAGTCCTTTTCAACTGCTGCCTTTCAGTCTTGACCCTGCAGGGAACCCAATCTGAAGTCCAGCCTGAGCTAGCCAAGCCCAGCCTAGATCAGCTAGATCACAACCGACCCACAGACCCACGAGTGTGAAAATAAACACTGGCTGTCAAGCAAGTCACTGCAATTCTGAGGTTTTTGTTATTCAGCAAAACCTGACTGATACACATGGGAACACTAATTCATGGACACCAGTGAATATCAATATGACTGGAAAAAAAAGACAGCCTTGCACACAGATAGCACAGGTGTGATAACAATCAGCAAAGCCACCTCTTGAAGAAAACACACCTGCTTGGTGCCAATTTGACCCTGACAACAATCCTGCTGGGCAGACATCAGACCAGCTTTACAGACGGAAACACAGAGGCTCAGAGATATGCAACAGTATGTCCAGGACAGTGTGTTGGCAGAACTGGGATTCCAACCCAGGTTGTTGTCTGACTCACAAAGTCTAATCAGACTTTTTCTCCTTAAAAGAACTCAAAGATGCTCAGAGACCACTGTCACATGAGTCGCTGGTCCACCAATCCACCTCTGTCCTTGTCCCACTTTCTTGAATGTGTCTTCACAAAGGGCTGCAGGGACAGAGTGAAGGGTCACTGGAATTAAACTTAAATGCCTTGAGTCCCAAGCCAGCTAGGCCCCAAAACAGAGCCTTGTCCTGGTCAGTGAGCTTCTTTGGCTGTCGGGTCCCTTGTTTGTGAAATGAGGTCACTCTCCTAGCCTGGTTCAGCAGTAAAGAATCCACCTGCAATGCAGAAGGAGACACAAGAGATGTGGGTTTGATACCTGGGTCAGGAAGATCCCCTGGAGGACGGCATACTCCAGTATTCTTGCCTGCAGAATGCCCTGGACAAAGGAGCCTGGTGGGCTACAGTCCATAGGGTCGCAAAGAGTCAGACACGACTGAAGCGCCTTAGCACTCACATGCATCCTGGCCTGACCTACGTCACTAGACTGGCATGAACCCCCAGAGAGATGGTGTGTGAAACTGCTTTGACACCAAAGTCAGTTCCCATCCTGCTTCCTCGACTCTGAGCTCACTCGAATTAGGTTAGCATCTACGTATAGGTCAGTGTCACACTCACGCTGCTCTGAAACCATTTATGCTTTGAGACTGATTGTTTCTTCAAACAGAGATTATTTCTTTCCAGTTATAAAGTAATCCAAGTCCATCATGAAAAATAATAAGGCATGAAAATAAAATATTTCAGTATCCCAACACCTAGAGAGAAAGAATATTTTTAAGGCTGTTTCCTTTCTGGGACTGGTTTTTGTAAGTCAAATAACTAGGGAAATATCAGCAACTTTAAAAAAAAATCCATATTCATTCATTCAAGGAATATTTGTTTTGGACCTACCACTCTTTGGCAGGGAAGACAAAGCCAAAAATAAAAAAATTCATAATCTCAAGGAACTAACATTCATTCATTTTTTTTTTTTTGGCCACAATGAACAGCTTGCAAGATCTTAGTTCCATAACCAGGGACTGAACTTGGGCCATGGCAGGGAAAGTGCTGAGTCCTAATCCCTGACCTGCTGGAGAATCCCTACCCCCTCTTTTATTTTTCATCTAATCACAAATACTTTTTTTTTTTTTTTTCACAAATACTTTTTGATCCAGAATTCTGACTCCATTCAAAGACTGGTGCTCACTTTTTTTTCTTTTCTGTTTTTATTGACATTCTTTTTTTTTTTTAACTCCACAAATAAATGGAGCACCAACTATATGCTGGGCACTTGCTAGTAATAATAATAATGGCAATTTCCTTGCTAGACCTTGTACTCTAACAGTTTGGTTTATAACTAAAAGTTGGCCCCTTAGAACAAGCACATCTGGATTAGAACTCAGATTGTGCCTCTGTTATTTATTCTTTCATACTTCAGTTTCTTCATCTTTAAAACTGGGATAATTGAAGTTCAAGCACCAAGCCAAACAGTAACTGGTAGTAGCGGTAGTAATAGTATCATCTTGTTTAATTCACACAACCATCCTACAAGAATCTGAAACTCACAGGTTAGGGAACTTTACATGAGGTCAGGTGCTTACTACTTCCGCACCTGCAGCCCAAGTCCACTGGGGACCCCATGAGAGATGAGAACACACCTCAAAATTGCCTCCCAGGGGTAAGGAAGCTGAGATATTTATGCATAAACTCCATGCCTCCCTGGCCGAGTACAGCCAGGGAATGGCCTCAGAGAGAGATGCAAGCCGTTCCATGGAACAGGCACTGTCTGCAAGACCTTCCAGGGTGCGCTCAAGGACACAGGCTGGGAACACACAGCATCCGTAAGTAGATGCTCGATACATACGCATCAGAGAAGTGAATGAACATGTGTTATCAACCCCCTTGCTCTTCTCCATAACCTCTCATTTCCCCCTGCCACCAGTGAAGAAAGATTTAGAGCAAGTACCTGCCAGAGTGAACCAGAATTCATTACCATCAAGCATCTTAATTTTTATCCACCCACATTTCTGCTTTTTCCATTGAAATTCTATTTTGTGTCCCACAGTATGTCATTCCAGACAGCGATTACTGCACGCCAGGCAGAAACAGGGACATAAGTCATTGGGCACCTCAGCCCTTCTTTACTGCCAATCTCCAAATAGGTGTTGAGTTTTATTCAACAGAAGTGACTTCACCGATGAGGAGATTCATATCCTTTTACGGAGGATGTTGTGAACTGGAGTTGCCTGCAGCTGACTACAGTTTGGACAGTTTTCTTTGTTCCCATAACATCCAGCAAACACTTTTCCTATTTACTGATGAGACTCTTTCCTGTTTGGTAGAAATCATAGTTAGAAAACCAGGAACAGAAAGGAAATAGCCTGAGTACATATTTCTACCAATCTTCCTCTTATCTACTGGAAGCCTAGCTTGTCTATCCCCACTCAAAATGCCTTCTCCTTCAAGCAGCTTTCTCCAGAAAAGGGAACCCTCCTACACTGTTGGTGGGCATGCAAATTGGTACAGTCACTATGGAGAACACTGAGGAGGTTCCTTAAAAAACTAAAAATAGAGCTACTGTCTGAACCAGCACTCCCACTCCTGGGCATATACCTGGGGAAAACCATAGTTCAAAAAGATACGTGCACCCCAATGTTCAAAGCAGCACTGTTTACAATAGCCAGGACATGGAAGCAGCCTAAATGTCCATCAACAGAGGAATGGATAAAGAAGATGTGGTACATATATACAATGGAATATTACTCAGCCATAAAAAAGAAAGAAAGAATGCTATCTGCAGAACACGGATGGACCTAGAGATTGTCATACTGAGAGAAGTCAGTCAGACAGAGCAAGGCAACTATCATATGATATCAGTTGTAGTGGAATCTAAAAAAACAAAAGGGTAAAATGAACTTATCCACAAAACAGAAACAGAATCACAGATGTAGAAAACAAACTTATGGTTACCAGGGCTTAACAGGGTAGGGAGGGGTAAACTGAGAGATTGGGATGGACATATACACAAGACTATAAATAAGACAGATAACTAAGAACCGAAGGTATAGCACAGGGAAATCTACTGAGTACACTGTCTGGCTGGATTATAAACTCATGATGACTGTGTTCATGTCTTAGACCATGTTTCTGGGTGGGCTGCACACTAGGCCACAGTCAGGAGGCCAGGTTGGGTAGTCTGAGACCGCAGTCAAGTGGGTGCCGGGGGACAGGGATACAGAGGACAGAATAAACTCTCACAAGTGACCTAATCTGGGTGTGAACAAAATGTAGGACCTGCCTCACAAACAATGAGCAAGTGCCTACTGCATGCCATGTCCCATTGGCAAGAGCTTCCTGTAAATGACAGTCACCTGTTGGAAAATCCCTCCATTCAATTACTGAAAAAATGTTTGTTAAGCTAAGTGCCAAGGATGTAATAATGGTCAGCAAAGGTGGCACAGTGGTAAAGAATCCGCCTACCAATGCAGGAGACAAAAGAGATGAGGGTACGATCCCTAAGTCGGGACGATCTCCTGAAGGAGGAAATGCCAACCCACTCCAGTATTCTTGCCTGGAAAAGTCCATGGACAGAGGAGCCTAGTGGGCTATAAAGTCCATGGGGTTGCAAAAGAGTTGGGCATGACTGAGCAACTGAGCACGCACGCGCGTGCACACACACACACACACACGCGCGCACACACACACACAGCAAAATAGACCCAGGCTCTGCTTAGAGCCCGTGGTTAAGAGAATCAGACCTTAACCAAACTACCTCCTGGGCAATGAGAAAAAGTGCTGGGTGCCATAGGACCCTATGCACTGCAGGTGAATAATAACTTCTCAGAATCTTAAAATGTTGCCATCCTGAGAACTGTGTGAACCTTAACATACGTGAATGCCAGGGAAACAAGCTCAGGGAGCTGAGAAGAGAACCACCGAGTAAGCTTCAGAACTGTGTGCAGAAGGCCTCATTCACCACAGTGCCTGCTCCCCACACAACGCAGAAGCAGGTCCAACTCAGTCTGTGCCACCTCAAAATTTACACATTTCCTGGGGTCCCCTGGGAAGAACTGCAAGCGCGGTGTGTGAAGTCTGCGGGTGCCTAGGGTCTGTTGTGCTACCAACTGTTTTAACAGTATGATGCAGGTCCCTGCAAACAATTGCGTGTTTACCATCAGCAAGCACACTGAGCGCAGAGCCATCTGTGTGGCTGCCCCCCGGGCTCGCTGCGTAGGAGAAGGAGCAGCAGGCAGCCCTGTGCTGGGGGAATTTCCCAAGCGCTGGAAAGAGGACAGTCTTTGGAGTAGGAAAGCTTCCATTGCAGCACTGATTCTCCCCGCTAACTGCTGTGCGACCCCAGGCCATGAGCTTCACTTCAGTGAGACTGTGTCTTCTTCTGGAAAATGCGGATGGGAGAAGACACTGATGGTGCCCTTCACACTGCGAGGGTGCCCACAAGTCCATGAATGTCCAAGTGCATCCTACGGCAAGCAGCACTGGGACCTCCTGCCGGAGAATGTGCTCTCAGTAGAAAAAGCTGGACACTGGGAAAGACTGAAGGCAGGAAGAGAAGGGGACGACAGAGGATGAGATGGTTGGATGGCAATTCCAACTCGATGGACGTGAGTTTGAGCAAACTTCAGGAGATGCTGAAGGACATGGAAGCCCGGCATGCTGCAATCCACAGGGTCACAAAGAGTCAGACATGACTGAGCAACTGGACAAGTGCCAGAGAACTACTACTCTTTAGATGTGGCCATCACACAAAGATGTAAGCAGATGTATGATGGATAAACTCCCCTCCAGTGACAACCCACAAGTAGAAAGGACGTCAGCAGCCCAGGGTCCCGACTTGCTGGCTTCTCAGCAAGGCCAGTGCCGTAGACGTGGCTCCTGCAGCTGGTCATCCTGCTGCAGGGGACAGTCAGGGGGGCCACGACCAAGGCCTGGGCTCCGTCCTGCCCAAGGAAAAGGGAATTGGGATGGAAAGGACTTTGCGTGGAAAGGTATTCATCCCCCTGCAGGAAGCCCCCACTGCCCAGTGCCCACAGGGCACCATGAAGGGCTTGCGTGGGCACCAGGCACTCTCCCACCTTCGCTTGTGCTCACGCTTCACCAGTTTCCCGCAGTGAGAAGCACAGCTGCGAAATGAGCCCCATCTTCGAGAGGAGACAACAGCTTTGACAGGTTAAATAATAACTGAAAAAATAATAACAACAGCTAGCATAATGCAGGAGACGTGGGTTCAATCCCTGGGTCAGGAAGATCTCCTGGAGGTGGAAAAGGCAATCAACTCCAGTATTCTTGCCTGGGAAATCCCATGGGCAGAGAAGGCTGGAGGGCTACAGTCCATAGGATCACAAAGAGTTCGACACAACTGCACACACAAGAAAGGGAAAAAAGACTGGATACATTTTTTTATTATTATTTTATGTGGTTAAAAAAAAACACATGACATAGAATTTACCACTTTAGCCATCTTCAAGTATATAGTTCAGCAGTGTTAAGTATATTCACATTGCTATAACAGCAGATCTCCAGAACCATCTCATTCTATAAAAATGAAACTACACGATTTATCAATAACTCCGCATACCCCCTCCCTCCAGCCCTGGGCAACCACCATTCTACTTTCTATTTCTATGAATCTGACTACTGTAGATACCTCACGTGAGTGGAACCATACAGCATTTGTCTTTTTGAGACTGGTTTATTTCACTTAGCATGACGTCCTCAAGATTCATCCATGTCACAGCATGTATCAGAATTTTCTTCCTTTTTAAGGTTCGATAATATTCCATTATATGTACATATGACATTTTGTTTATCCATTCAGCTATTGATGGCTGAATATGGGTGAATAAGGCTGCCGTGAATATGGATGTTCAAGCATCTCTTTGGGACCTCAATTCTTTTGGATATATATATATACACCCAGAGGTGGATCTGCTGGGTCATACAGTAATTCTAGTTTTAATTTTTGAAGAACTGCCACGCTGTTTTCCACAGAGACTGCACCATCTTACAAACCCACCAACAGTGCACAAGGGTTCCAATTTCTAGGACTAGATACACAGTTGAAGAGTAAATGAGTGGTACTTTTAATAAATGAATAATATGCGTGTGTGCTCAGTCACTCAGTCATGTCCGACTCCTTGTGACCGCATGGACTGGAGCCTGCCAGGCTCCTCTGTCCATGAGATTTCCCAGGTGAGAATACTGGAATGGGGTGTCATTTCCTTCTCCAGGGCATCTTCCTGACCCAGGGATCAAGCCTGTGCCTCCTGCATTAGCAGGTGAATTCTTCACCACTGGAAAACCAAATGAATAATAGACATAGCATAATAACACAATACCTTTAAAAAAATCTTTCAGCAGTGCCGCACGGCACGTGGCATCTTAGTTCCCTGACCAGGGATCAAACCCACACCCACTGCATTAGCAGCACGTAATCTTAACCACTGGACCCCAGGGAAGTCCCAATAATACAATGAAGTGAAGTGAAGTTAAAGTCGCTCAGTCATGGCTGACTCTTTGCACCCCATGGACTATACAGTCCATGGAATCCTCCAGGCCAGAATACTGGAGTGGGTAGCCTTTCTAGGGGATCTTCCCGACCCAGGGATCGAACCCAAGTCTCCTGCATTGCAGGTGGATTCTTAACCATCTGAGCCACAAGGGAAGCCCTCAATAATACAATACTTTTCTAAAATTTATTCACTTATTTTACTTCTGGCTGTGCTGCATCTTCACTGCTACACAGGCTTTTCTCTAGCTTCATTGAGCGGGGGCTACACCCCTGGGCTCCAGAGCACAGGCTCAATAGTTGTGGTACACGGGTTGAGACATTCTGTGGCATGTGGGATTTTCCCGGATTAGGAATTGAACTTGTGTCTCCTGTATTGGCAAACAGATTCTTTAGCACTGAGCCACCAGGGAAGCCTAACACAATACTGCAGGTACATACTGGAAACCTCCCAATCCAAAGGCTAACATTGCTCCCATGATTATGTTCAATATGAGAAGTTCCTCTGGGACAGGAACCATGACTTAAATTCTCCTCTAAATCTCTGATCTTGACCCCCAAAGCCATTGTCCAGGGGCTGACACGCAGCAGGCATATGGCGGCTGCTGCTGCTAAGTCGCTTCAGTCCAACTCTGTGCAACCCTATAGACGGCAGCCCACCAGGCTCCTCCATCCCTGGGATTCTCCAGGCAAGAACACTGGAGTGGGTTGCCATTTCCTTCTCCAATGCATGAAAGTGAAAAGTGAAAGTGAAGTTGCTCAGTTGTGTCCGACTTCTAGCAACACCATGGACTGCAGCCTACCAGGCTCCTCCATCCATGGGATTTTCCAGGCAAGAGTACTGGAGTGGGGTGCCATTGCCTTCCCCTAGGCATATGGCAGTATTTGCTGAATGGTGACAGAGGGGCAGATTCAATCAAGGAATGCTTCCAGGAAGGAGATGGCATTGCAAGAGACAAAGGACAGTCTGGCAGAGAAAAGGATGAGCAGGGGTGACTGCAAAGAGAGGCCTGGCTGATTGATTTCATCTCATTCTTGAAGGCAGATGTGATTTGTGTCTAAGACTCAGTAATGCTGTCAAGACAGGATAACACAATATGCTTCATAGGTGCTCAGTGACACCTGTTGACCGAACACATGGTCAGAATAAGAGTGAAATAATCAGGAGAAGCATCAGAAAGACTTCTGTATGAGCTGCCAGAATGAGAAACTAGGGGTTCCCTTAAACTACAGGGAAGTATTCATGTGACCAACACCAGCTTTCCCTGCCACTCCACCACCTCCAGTCGAACAGGAAGCCCGAGAAGAAACTACCTCCCAGCCCAACCCTGAGGAAGCCTCGTGACCAAGAAAACCCCAATCCTCAAACTTCCGTCTGGAAATCCATCTTAGGAATTTTACTGCCTGTAAACCTAGAAGGATCAGCCAATGTCTCTAAGACTTCATTTCAAAATGAAGTTTCTCCAGAGTCAAGACTCTTTCCTTCTCCTGAGGATGTAAGTCTTCTCTATTTCATAGCTATTTGCCTCTGAGGTATGGCAAGTGACATAGCAGGATGCTGCATCTGGATGCAACTGACTCACGGCAGGCTTGAGTCCACTCCCCGCGCCCCTGAGGTCCCCACCAGTGGAGTCACCGAATCCAGGATGCCTGCCAGACTGGAAGGCCCTGGGAAAATCACCCAGGCAGGCACAACAGAGCTGTGAGCAAAGAGTCCCACCTCTACCATTACTCTCCCAGAGAAGACTTCGGGGAAACCAGGAGACCCTGTGGCTAGCACAGTGTCTGGCTTAGTCAATGTTCACTGAATGAATGAATGACCACCTAAACAAACACCCTCACACCAAGACTTGGAAGCACACTCTAATTTCCCACCAGAGTACAGCTGCCAACTGGTCAACATCAGCTAAAAGTGTCATGGAGTCCTGCAAGCCTCCTGCTTTGTCTCTGTCTCAAACATAACTCAGCTTCTCTGGTGGCTCAGTGGTAAAGACTCTGCCTGATGATGCAGAAGACGTGGGTTCGATCCCTGGGTCGGGGAAGATCCCCTAGAGAACGAAAAGGCACTCCAATATTCTTGAAAGAAGATCAAACTAGTCAATCCTAAAGGAAATCCTGAATATTCATAGGAAGGCCTGATGCTGAAGCTTCAATACTTTGTCCACCTGATGTGAAGAGCCAACTCATTGAAAAAGATCCTGATGCTGGGAAAGATTGAAGGCAATAGGCGAAGGGGGTGGCAGAGGATGAGATGGTTAGATAGCATCACTGACTCAGTGGACATGAATTTGAACAAACTCCAGGAGACAGGGAAGGACAGGGAAGCCTGACATGCTACAATCCATGGAGTTGCAAAGAGTCAGAAATGACTTAGCAACTGAACAATACAATTCTTGCCTCCAGTATTCTTGCCTGGGAAATCCCATGGACAGCAGAGTCTGGCTGGGGCTACTGGCCATGGGGTCGCAAAAGAGTCAGACATGACTTTAGGGACTAAACAACAATAAACGTAGGTCACCCTTAAGCATCATCTTCTGGGGCCTTGTGTGAACTCAACTTCTCTTAGAATCAAGGCTCCTCACCTTCCCCAACTCCCTTAAATGACAAAGAACCATGAGGACCTGAGTCTGAGGCAGGAATATTTGCAGCCCAAAGTAGCTGGGGATTTGGGCCCTTCTACCTGCTTTGGAGATAAAACCCTCTAATGGAAAGTCCATTGGCTCCTCAAAGCCTCAGAAGCAAAATGAGAAGGATAAGGCCCAGGTCTCAAAACAATTGTGTTTCCCAGGAACCAGGGAGACGGAACAGAAAGAATATCAGACGTTTCTCACTCTGGCGACATGGCAGCTGAGTGGACATGGGCACCCTTCCCCCTTGTCACACCGAAAATCTTGAGTGAGTGTGACTCCAATGGTTTAAAAGTTATAACCAACAAGGAGAGAGAGAAGAAAAGGGACGACAGGCCATGAATGAAGGCCATACTCCAGGACACATCCATGCCCAGCTGCACACACGCACACACACACACAGACACACACACAGACACACAGACACACAGACACACAGACACACACACACACACACACACACGCTGGCCTGCAACCGAGGAATGCGTGCAGGCTGACCTGTGCGGGCACAACAGGCCGCAGGGCGGACCCAGATACCATCCGGGGCCTCACAAAGGACTCGGTGTGCTGGGCCACAGGACGTTCCAGCAGCAGCCTGTTTCCTCTGTGGAAGCGGTCCTCCTGGCCCACTCTGATACAAGAGATGGGCGGAAGGATCAGTTCCCCCTCACAGCACCGGGATTGTTGTGGAAAGCAGGCCTCTGAATCATGTAAGCCTGGAGGGCCCACGTGTGCAGAAGCCACACCTAGACTGATTTCTTGAGACAGAAAACTCAACACCTACTGGCTTTAAAAAAAAAAAGGGAAGTGGGAGATGCTGGGCTGACCAAACTGAGAAGTCCAGGAATGGCTGTAACTTCAGGCATGGCTAGATCCAGGGGCTCACGTGTGGTCAGGGCAAGGCTGGTCTCCATCTGCTGGTTCTGCCTTCCTGGAAGGGTGATGGGGGGTATTTCAGGCAGCTCTGCCCCCAGGGGGCCACTGGCCTTCAGGTCTATGTGCAGTCAGAGCTCAGCAACCCCTGCGGAAGGCCAGATCTCTTTCCCCATGGTTCTAATAAAAGTCTCAGGGTTGACTCTGACTGTGTATGCAGGCCTGAACTCGGCCCTGTGGCTAGGGGCTGGAAGACTCCACGGGCTGGGTGTTGCTCACAGGTCCATACAGGTGAAGGGCTGGGTCATGTCCACAGGACCCACATAGACTAAGGGGACGTAGGTACTCATCTGAAGGAAAGTAGGGGAGAGAGAGAGAGAAAGATAAAGAAGGAAAGAAGGAGGATAAAGAAAACAGGTGGCTCAGTGGCAGAGCCAATGCAGGGCACACGGGTTCGATCCCTGGTCAGGGAACTAAGACCCCAGACGCTGTGGGCCAACCAAGCCCGTGCACCAACTACTGAGCCTGCGCTCCACGGTCCGGGAGCCTCAACTACTGAGCCCACTTGCTGCAACTACCGAAGCCCGAGTGCTCCAGAGCCCGTGCTCCGCAGCAAGAGAAGTCCACACACCAAAACTAGAGAGTGGGCCCCGCTGGCCACAACTAGAGAAAAGCCCACGAGACAAAAAAGACCCAGAGTAGCCAAAAATAAATAAATGAAATGTAAAAAAAAAAAAAAAAAAAACAAACATGGTATAAGCCACAAATAATTTCTATTATTAAGGAATAAAACAGCAATCAACCTCAGCTTTAAATAAAACAAGAAGAATAGCAGCCGACCGAGCTTTTGTGTCTTGTCTTCTGTAATAGCTTTGATGAGATATAATTCACATACCATACAATATAGCGATTTAAAGGACACTCTTCCACGGTCTGAAACATAACTCACAGAGTTGTGGGACCATCACCCTAGTCGATTTTAGAATATTTCTGTTGCCCCCAAAAGAAACCTCACTCATCAGCAGTTACTCCCCTCCAATTCCACCTCCACCCACTCCTGGCAAAAGAACAGTGTAACTATCTGTTTCTATAGATTTGCCTATTCTGGCGATTTCATATACACAGAATCATACAAAAGGTGGTGGTGGGGGGGGGGTGGTTTGGCTTTTTGCTTTAATACTTTCATTTACTTATTGGCTGTGATAGGTCCTCATTGCTGCTCGAGTTTTTCCGCTAGTTGCAATGAGTGGGAGCAGCTCCCTAGTTGCAGTGTGCGGGCTCCTCATTGCAGTGCCCTCTCTTATTGCTGAGCGCAGGCTCGAGGACACACATGGGCTTCAGCAGCTGCTGCAGGTGGGCTCAACAGTTGCAGCTCCCAGGCTCTAGAGCACAGGCTCAACAGTTGTGGTACCTGAGCTTAGTTGCCCCAGGGCAAGTGGGATGTTCCTGGACCAGGGATGGAACCCATGTCTCTGGCATTGGCAGGTGGTTTCTTTACCACTGAGCACCAGGGAAGCCCAGTGGGTGGATTTTAAGAATTCTGTCTTTTGTCCTAAAATCTGCAAAAAAAAATCCATTTCCTGGACTCCTAGTTGAACTGAGTCTGGACTTACTCCCTGGAATCACTGTTAAGGATGTGGACCAGAGGAGGGATGACCGGGCCTGGGAGACCCTGAAGCCTGAGGTGGTTGGTATGACTGGAGATGACTCAGCAGCCAGGGCGTAAACCCTCCTGGAAGCCTGGTCCAAGCTTCTGGTCTCGCCCCTGGCACGGTATGGGGTGGAGTGGGAAAATCATGGGCTCCAGCTTATCAGATGTTCCAAAGAATCCCCAGGTAAGGGCACCATGGGGCTCCACCCAGCACCCTTCCTCATTCCTGACTTCATTCGGGATCCCCCTTCTCCCAGGAGATTCGTGTTCCTGCAGCTCCCAGGAACGGGCTCTGCTGGTTCAAAACTTTCCTGGTCACTGTAAAATGACTTTGCTGCAATAAAAATTAATTAAAGAAAAATAACACCTTTCAAACAAAAATAAAACAAAATGTGGACTCTATAAAACCTTAAAAAGAACACCTTCCCAGTACTTTGCCAGTGAGTATTCTAAAAGGCACGTGACCCAACTTGGATCAAGGAGACCTAGAGTCGGAGGCTCTTTCTCCATCTCCTAGAAGAGGTTTTGGAAATGGTGTTTCCTCCCTTCTTCTGGATGTTATAATAAAGATGTTCGAGGTGGAGGCAGCCCGTCTCATTACCAGCCTCAAGGAGAAGTCAATGCAAGATGAAGGATGGATCTGAAGACCTACAGGAAAACGAAGTGGGGCCTCCTGGAACAGACACTAATTCTGTGCTACATGTCCCTCATGCTCCACCATCCCCTTTCCCAAGTCCCAGATTGGCCTTTAGGGACTAATAATGCAAGGCCCTCTTCCCTCTGCTGCAGGATGGTTTTGGCCAACAGGGAGCCCTCAGCAGGAGACAGGAGGGAAGGGAGAGTGAGGAATCCACTCCCCCTTCTGCCCCTCTCTGGACCCACCACTGCTCCCTCTCTGGGGGCCACTGTGAACTGGCTGCCACCTTCAACCCAAGTCTGAGCTCTGGTCAGAAACCCTCCTCATGCCCTCTCTATCTTCAGGTCCCAGCATCTGTTCCCTCCCCACCCCTCAAACTGGGCATGACACAGGAGCCCCAGGGCCACATGACCTGGGCACCACACTATTCCTGGAGCTTCCCTGCACCTGCCCACACCTTCCTAAAGATCCCTTCACATGACCCACAAGCACAGCAAAGATGCTCAAAGGCAACAGTCATTACAAAATGCAAATCAGGGACTTCTGGTGGTCCAGTGGGTGAGAATCTGCCTTCCAATGCAGGGGACACAAGCTCAATCCCTGATCGGTGAACTAGGATCCCACATACCATGCCATGGGGCAACAGCACCCACAAGCCACAACTAGAGAGAAGCCCACAGACAGCAGTGAAGGTCCTGCGTGTCACAACTAAGACCCGATGCAGCTAAGTAAATAAATAATAAAACATTTTCTTAAAAAAAAAAAGGGAAAGAAAATGCAAATCAAACCACAGTGACACACCATGTGATACCCACTAGATCAGCTATCATACCAAAAAACATAAATAACAAGTCTTGGCAAGGATGTGGAGAAATGGAACCCTCTTATATTGCTAGGAGGATGTAAAATGATTCAGCCACTTTGGAAAAGCTTGGCAGGTCCTCAATAAATTTAAATACAGAGTTAACAGATGCCTCATCAATCCCATTCTAGGTATATTCCCCAGAGTTGAAACAAGGTTTTCAAACAAACATTTACAGGTGAATGTTCAGAGAGGCACTACTCACAATAGTCGTAAATTTTAAATAACCCAAATGTCTATCAACTGATGAATAGACAAATAAAATGTGGCTGGTTCATACACTGGAATATTGTTCAGTCATAAAAAGGAATGAAGTACTGATACATGCTTTGCCATGGATGAACTTCAAAATCATTATGCTAAGAAAAAAAAGCAGAAACATTACTTTGCTGACAAAGGTCTGTATAGTCAAAGCTATGGTTTTTCCACTAGTCACATATGGATGTGACAGTTGGACCACAAAGAAAGCTGAGCACTGAAGAATTGATGCTTTTGAATTGTGGTGTTGGAGAAGACTCTTGAGAGTCCCTTGGACTGCAAGGAGATCCAACCAGTCAATCCTAAAAGGAAATCAGTCCTGAATATTCATTGGAAGGACTGATACGGAAGGTGAAGCTCCATATTTTGGCCACCTGATGCGAAGAAGTGACTTATGAAAAAAGACCCTGATGCTGGCAAAGACTGAAGGCAGGAGGAGAAAGGGATGACAGAAGATGAGATGGTTGGATGGCATCACTGACTCAATGGACATGAGTTTGAGCAAGCACTGGGAAATGGCAATGGACAGGGAAGCCTGGCATGCTGCAGTCCATGGGGTCGCAAAGAGTCAGACATGACTAAGCAACTGAACTGAACTGAAGATAAAAATTTATTTATTTATTTTTTTTGGAAGATAAAAATTTAGACACATTATGCTAAGGGAAAAAAGCCAGACACAAAGGGTCACATATTGTACAATTCCACTTACCCTACCCTCACCACATATAAGGAACCAGCTCACTCCACCATGAGCAAGTGAGTAGGGGAAATTATTGCCTGTTCTAGCTCCCCGCTGCTGCAGTGAAAGTGAAAGTCACTCAGTCAACTCTTAACGACCCCATGGACTATATACAGTTCATGGAATTCTCCAGGCCAGAATAAATAAAGAAATAATAATAAATAAATACTAAATAAAGCCTTGCCTGAATTTCTTGTCTGGTCTCTTATCAATTTCTATTTATTAAGAAAGCCAAGAACCCTGGTATCACTAAGATCAGTGATCTCTGATGTTACTATGGCAAAAGATTATGACTTACTGAAGTCTCAGGTGATGGTTAGAGCTTTTTAGCAATAATGTATTTTTTAGTTAAGGTATCTACATTGGCTTCTTTTAGACATAACGCCATTGCACCCTTAATAGACTATAGTGTAAACATACATTTTATTTGAACTGGGAAACCAAACAAATTGCATGACTTGATTTACAGCAATATTCACTCTATGGTAGTGAATCAAAGTTACTCAGTCATGTTCAGCTCTTTGTGATCCCATGGACTATACAGTCCATGGAATTCTGTAGGCCAGAATACTGGAGTAGGTAGCCTATCCCTTTTCCAGGGGATCTTCACAACCCAGAAATCCAACTGGGGTCTCCTGCATTGCAGGTGGATTCTTTACCACCTATGGCAGTGGCCTGGAACCAAACCAGCAACATCCCTGAGGATAAGATAAGGTGAGAATGAGGGCTGACCCCCCAGGTCAAAGCAGCTGAAAAGACCAGGCTGCCTGCTTCTTCATCTGACTGCTCAGGCAACGGAGCCAGGGACTGGAGCTGTTGACCTACTTAGTAGGAGTAGGTCATCTCCTACTAAGCAGGAGGTGACCCCGACGTGAAGTCTTGAGGAGACTCCCCTGGCAGCAGCTTGGAAGACAGATGAAGCGAAGGGCAGAGAGTTGGGAAAGGGCTGGATGGCTCAGTGAAGGTGCCGCAGAAACCTGGCCTGAGGCAGAAACTGTGGGGACACACGGAAGGGCTGGACTGGAGATGTGGGGACAGACTTCTGCAGAATCTGTTTGGCTTGGAGGAGGCGTAAGAAGGAAAGGGAGTGAGCCATGGGCAGTAAGAGCCGCTTCCCTCTTCTCAAGGCTCAGATCTAGGGAAGCCGGGACACCAGGAAACCACATCACAGCTCCCCTTCCCCTTCCACATAAACGAAAACCGAAGAGCTGAAGTTGTGGGAGGGGAAAGAAGGGGGAAGAGAGGCACAGACTTGCTTCTTTCTCGCCCGTGCGCCACTGAAGCCCAGCACTGAGCATCCAGGGATGCAGAGACCAGAAGGACCAGGAGTCCGGCGAGGCTGTGGTCTTGAGAGAGACAAACATGACTCGGCCTGGTAAACAAGCCAGAAGGCTCGGTGTCCTCAATGGCTCTCCCTCTGCCCTCCCCCAATCCATCCCCAAGCCAGCCGGTGCGACTGCCTAGTATCTTCCCTCTCCACCTCCCGGGCCACTCACCGCCAGACTCCTACAAGAGCATCCTGAATAGCCTGCCCGCCTCCAGTCCTAGGCCTCACCCACCCGGTCCATTCGGTCCAAGGTACCCAGAGTTAGCTTCCCAAAAGAGCAAGGGTCACCTCACTGCCCCGCCGTAAGCTTTCAATGGCTCCTCAACAGCCTCCAAGATAAAGCCCCAGCTTTTGGATGCGGCTCCTGGCCCCTGCAGGCTCAGGGCATCCCTCCGCACACAGCGGATTCACCAAGGCCGAGTCACTCGGTTCCCAGCACAAACCATGCTGTTTGCACCATCCACCCCTCGCTGAAGTGGCTCCCTATGCCTGGAACTTCCTTCTCTTCCCGTCCCTCTTTTTCTGGCTAATTTTTGTTCATTATTTAAGATTCAGCTCAAGGGTTCCACCCTGGAGCCAAGTCTTCTTGACCCTCTGTGCAGGGTGGGGTCAGGCGTCCCCTTCGTAAGTACTCTGCTGCTGCTGCCAAGTCGCTTCAGTCGGTTCCGACTCTTTGAGACCCCAGAGACGGCAGCCCACCAGGCTCCCCCATCCCTGGGATTCTCCAGGCAAGAGTACTGGAGTGGGTTGCCATTTCCTTCTCCAATGCATGAAAGTGAAAAGAGAAAGTGAAGTCGCTCAGTCGTGTCTGACCCTCAGCGACCCCATGGACTGCAGCCTTCCAGGCTCCTCCGTCCATGGGATTTTCCAGGCAGGAGTACTGGAGTGGGGTGCCATTGCCTACTCAGTGATACCTTATTTCCCCTGGGACCACACAAACCACGCTGGCTCACATTACTGCACACGTCTGCCCCCAGTCATGAAGGACAATGCCACTGTACACCACCACAGCTGGCACACAGTAGGCACCTACTAAAGACTGAGAGTGGGGATAGGCAGGGACAATGGGAGGGGCAACAAATCTTATGGGTGCTCAATGACTAAAATGATGAATCACAACAGGAAGGATCAGGAAAGGCTTCACAGAGAAGGGACACTTGAGCCATCTTTAAAGAGCTGTATATTTGGTAGGTGAAAAAATAGCAAGACTGCCAAGGTATAAACATGTACAAGTTGGTGGTGATTTCAAATAGGGTGCTGGGCTAAGCACAGGGTTATTAGAGGAGGGTATAGCAGACCCAGAGTCACTCAAATGATATGTGACATGGCCAGACCCTTGTGTTAAGATTGGGTGTAGGGGCTAACAGAAAACTCAGCTCAAAAACAGTCTCAAGGTAAGGTGTTCAGCGTCTTGTTCCTCCCATCTTTCTGTTCAGACACACTCAACATGTTCTCCCTAAGCAAGGCCCCCTCATGGCCCCAAGATGGCTGCCATAGTGCGAAGTATCACAGGTCAGCCCTACTACATCCCATAGCAGAGGTCCCATGGTGTAGTCAAAGCCATAGTTTTTCCCGTGGTCATGTATGGATGTGAGAGTTGGACCATAAAGAAAACCGAGCACCAAAGAATTGATGCTTTTGAACTGTGGTGCTAGAGAAGACTCTTGAGAGTCCCTTAGACTGCAAGGAGATCAAACCAGTCGGTCCTAAAGGAAATCAACCCTGAATATTCATTGGGAGGACTGATGCTGAAGCTGAAGCTCCAATACTTCAGCCACTTGATTCAAAAATTGGAGAAGACCTTGATGCTGGGAAATATTGAGGGCAGAAGGAAAAGCGGGCGACAGAGGATGAGATGGTTGGATGGTATCACTGACTCAGTGGACATGAGTTTGTGTAAACTCCGGGAGATAGTGAAAGACAGGGAAGCCTGGCCTGCTGCAGTCCATGCAATCACAGAGTTGGACATGACTCAGCAACTGAACAACAATAGCAGGAGACAGGCTGTTTCTAAATGCCTCCATTTAAGATGGGAAAAACCTTTCTCCATCCCCCCCGAAAATTCGCCTGTATATTTCACAGCCAGAGTTGTGTCATGTGCCCATGCCTAAACCAATCACTGCCAAGGGGGACAAGCCCACAGAGGTTCACCACTGGGGCTGGGACTGATCTCTCTCAATGTCCCTGGAAGGTTGGGCTCCTGAAGATCAGTGTTCTGTCAGCAAAGCAAAAGGGCAAAGATGGATAAATAGCCAACAGCGTCTTCTATAACTTCTTACCTGCCTGCCCCCGAAGTACACCACTAAACCGAGTGCAACCTGCAAACATCCGGCACCTCCACCCTTCAGTGGTTCTATTTTAGGTCTGAGGAAGTAACTGTCCTAGGAGAGGAAACTGGCTCAGAGCTGTGACGGGAAGGTCTATAATCACTGCAGTCTGCTCTTCTGGATCCAGAGTTCTGTGACAGTCGGGGTAGGAAATAGCAGGGATGCCTGCGTTCCAGATAGAGACCCCGGATGCTGTGGTATTTTACCTGAGAGTTTTGCCTGTCTCCTTGAACAAATATTTGAACAAATATTTTCCTTAGGCCTCTCTTTCCTTAGGGACAAAGAGGCCTGGCATGCTGCAGTCCATGGGGTCGCAAAGAGTCAGACACGATTGCGTGACTGAGCAACAGGCCTCAACAATAAAAAAAAATAACCAGCACAGAGGCTTCCCTCGTGGCTCAGTGGTAAAGAATCCACCTGCCAATGCAGGAGTCACAGGTTCGATCCCTGGTCCAGGAAGGTCCCACATGCTGTGGAGCAACTAAACCCGTGTGCCACAACTACTGAGCCCACGTGGGGCAACTACTGACGCCCTCACACCTAGAGCCTGTGCTCAGCGACAAGAGGAGCCACTGCAAAGAGAAGCCCACGAGCCGCGGCTAGAGAGTTGCCCCCTGCTTGCCACTATGGAAAAGCCGACACAGCAATGAAGACCCAGAACAGCCAAAAAGAAATAAATAAAAAGTAATTGATTAATTAAAAATACCCAGCACATTCCTATCAGAAGGACTGTGATCCAGCTACTCTCAGCCTTGGAGACCCTTCCTCACTCCCTCCACACACTAAGAGCCCACCCACCCTGGCTCATAAATTCTTAGAGCATGTTTTCCCCAAAGGTTCCCCTTTCTGCCCCACTGGGGCACTCTCCCTTCCCTGCACACTCATGGCCATCCATGCCTATGTAGCTTTGCTGTGGTGAGGACGAACATCAGTTCAAAACTGCAAACGGTTCTACATCCTTCTCTTCTAATCAGCTATAAGATGCTCTAGACCATGGACCCTGAGTTTTCACCTTTGTCTCCCAGATGCCTAGCACACAGCAGGATATGCAGTAAAAGTGTGTGCAGGGAAGAATCTCTAAACTGAATTGGTCCTTACTTTATTCCTTCCCTTGTTGATCTTGCAAATGAGAACTCATTTTTCCTTCCCCTGCTGATCCTGCAAATGGAACCCACTCACTTTTGTTTAGAACCGATTATGTGTCTGGCACCACTTCATGTATATTAATATATGGCTTGGTTTAACACCTTTTTTTAAAAAAACCTGCAAGCTTTTTCAAAATTTACAGAAGAGGACACTGACGGTCAGAAAAGCTAAGAGAAAAGTGAAAGGCAGACTCTCCCAAGGCCACATGAGGAATTAGGGCATGGAATTCAAGTTCAAGTCTTCAGAGGCAATGGTCGAGTGTGGGCAGTGAACACGGACAGCCTCGCTTAAAATCTTGCCACTTGTAAGGTGTATGACCTTGGGGAAATTAGTCCCTGTGTGTCTGTTTCCTCCCACATAAAATGAGGAGAAAAAGAGTACCTGTTTCACAGGGTTATTACAAGCATTAAACGAACTCATAGGAAAGCTGCTTAAAGCAATGTTTGACGTGTATTAATGTACGATAAGGGCTTTCCAGATGGCACTAGTGATAAAGAATCTGCCTGCCAATGCAGGAGACATAAGAGACAAGGGTTTGATCCCTGGGTTGGGAAGATCCCTTGGAGGAGGAAATGGCAACCGACTCCAGTATTCTTGCCTGGGAAACCCCATGGACAGAGGTGCCTGGCGGGCTACAGTCCATAGGGTAAATATTAGCTGCTGTTATTGATTCCAAGTCCAGTGGTTTTCCCATTGTATCATGACAAATGCTACTACTTACATCTACCAAAGCAACCCAGGCATGAGAGTGACCTGACCAAAGGACAGAACCCACAGAGATCTTGAGCTCCATTATCCAGAGGACTATCTCAGAAAACAGCACGAAGGCAACACAATGTACAAATTCCACCCGGCAAGGGCTCCCAGCTGCAGCTCAGCCCTCATTTATGGGATCTGGGGGGGACCTCCCAGGGGAAAGAGACAGGAGCCATTCAGCCACCCCAGTGCCCAACTACTGCCCATACACCAGGGAATAGCCCCTTAGTCTCACAAGCTTTGAGGACCCGAAATGCCTGCAGCTCTTCCCTTGAAAACCCAGTGCGCACGGTGGTGAGGAGACAAGGTGGAGGCAGGCGGGGAGGGGAGTCTTCAAAACAAGGTGCAGCTGGAGGACACAGGGCCCCTTCCACCTTGAGGACAAGAAAGCCCCCATACCCTCTGAGGCTCCCTCCTCCCACATTCGTGACCTCATGCAACCCGGCAAGGAGTCGGGGTCAGGACAGAATTATTACCACCTTTTGACAGGGGTAAGGAAGGGCGCTTCCAAGAAGGTAAGTGACTGCTTGTAACAGTCACATCACAGTCAATATCTAGTCAATTTCCAGACTAGAACTCTGGACTTCTGAGCCTCAATTCATTGCTCCTTTCCATTAGTCTGTCGCCCACATCAGTTATTTGTCTTTTTCGATACATACAATTCCTTTCTCTTTCCCTCTTTCCTTAAATACCTGTTGTCTTCTCCGCACTGGGAGTTACAAAGATGAACAAGACATTTTAAGGCCCAGCTCATTCCTGCCTCCCCAAACCATTCCTCTGCAGGGTGAACATGCAGAAAGTGTTCAAAGTGCTTGCTGCTCTGAATCACATCTTTGCTACTGGTCTGATAAGGATTCTGGTTTTCTTTTCTGGAAATGGCAGTTTTTACATTTTTGTAAATGTTCTTTCTTTTCCTCATTTGCAAAAGAAGACTCAGTGTATTAAGCTGGCTGGTCTCTGCTTGGTGCCTGCAGGACAGGACAGCTGAGAATCCTCCATAAGGCCACAACCCCACAGAGATCCCAGCCTCCTTTGAAAGTGGACCAAAACGATTCCTCTCTCCAGTGCAGAGAAATGACAAGAAAGCGCATTCTGCCTCTGGGTCTGGATGGGGGAGAAAAAGGCTTCTGTGCAAACTCTGAAGCCCTAAGTATGAACGCAGAGCTCAAAGATACTGGGGTTAAAAACACGGACTGGGGTTAAAAGTCTCGGGCTCAGCAGTTACCACAGCAGCATTTCCAGGACCTAGGAAACCCTCAGAGCCTCGGCTGAAACACAAAACCAGCTCTGTAAATCCTCTTCTGCTACCCAGAAAAGGCAGGGTATGAACCACCATGCCCTTCAAATCGGAAGATGCAGGAAATGGGAAAATAGGCTCCTCCAGAATTAAACAACAGGGCAGTCTGAAAAAGAATATCAGTACGTTTTAAAGTAAAGATATGAAATAAGAATGAAGAATTCTCATGGAAGAATAAGACCCAAGGATTCAAAGCCAATGGATTGGAAAGAGAACCAGAGGGAATTTCCAGAAGTAAAATGGAGAGTCGTCAAATAGAAACTCAATGATGAGAAAATGGAAGAAACATGGCGACGCAGAAGCCAAGGCACTCGATTCCGCCTCCCTGCCCAGTGCCTGCCCTTGGCCTGTGCCCAGCACGAGGGGGCAAGAGGAGTGAGCCAGAGCCCCCACCCGCGCCCCTCCAGATGCTCAGTCTGAAGGGGAGGCAACCACACCAGCAAGCGCATTTCCATACGGGACGGCTGTGATGATGCTTGCATTTCTGCATGCCTCGTGCGGGATGCTTTTCCTCCATGATTTCGGTTCAGTACAGAAAAGTGTGAGGACGCCGGGAAGGTGGGGTCCATAGCAGACCCCAGCATCTTCTGGCTTCCTCTGGGCCATCCTGAATCAAGATCACAATCACCATGGAATGTTGCTGCTGCTGCTGCTAAGTCGCTTCAGTAGTGTCTGACTCTGTGCAACCCCATAGACGGCAGCCCACCAGGCTCCCCAATCCCTGGGATTCGTGTTGAGCCCTGTTCTATTTCCCCCCTTCAGTCTGCAAAAATCCTATTTGGAAATGTCAATACGAATAGTACAAGAACACACATGCCCTTTACCTACCTTCATTGGTGGTTAATATTTTACTCCCCTTACTTTTTTTCCCTTTTTTTTTTCCCTCTGATGTAATTTTTATGTATTCAGAAAATACATATAATTATTTTCTGAACCATTCGAGGGCAAGTTGCCTATATAATGGTCTTTTACTGGGGTGCCTTTCTGCATTTCTGATGGACTAGGTGGTTGGAATTAGCAGATGAAAACTGGTAGACACAGAATGGATAAACAATAAAGTCCTACTGTATAGCACAGGGAATGATATTTAATATCCTGTGATAAACCAAAATGGAAAAGAATATGAAAAAAGATATATATATATGTATAACTGAGTCAGAAATTAACATAACGTTTTAAAGCAACTGTATTTCAATAAGAAAAATGATTTGTATTTTAACTTTTTAACAATTAAAAGAAGACTGTAGCTGTAAGAGGGACAAATGGTTTATTCTGTTTTATTAATTTTTATTACAGTACAGTTGCTTTAAAATGTTAAGATTCTACTGCATAAGAAAATGAATCAGCGACACTTATAAATATATATCCCCTCCCTTTTAGGTTTCCCTCTCATTTAGATATCCCTCCCACTCGAAAGGATAATTATTTCATTACAAAACTACAATGAAACAGGCACCCAGTATCATCCCATAGGCAAGAGTTTTATAAAGGCAGATGCCTTGCTGGAAAAACACATGATGAGTCTTGATGAGGGAAAGACGAGCCATTCCCCAGAAACCACAAACAGGCTGGACCCTCTCCTTCTTGTCCTGCCCACGGATGCCTGGCATGGGCCTGGTTCTCGGGAAGCCTCGCGACATCTGGGGGACGCACTGACAGTCACGCTTCTTTACTCCAAGTCTAACCAGACTTCCACCTGGTATCCCTCCGTTGGAGAGACACTGCTTGCTCATTTCTGTTTTTCTAACGCTGTGCACTTTTTGCATTTCCTGACTTAGACCGGTAAAGGAAGGGGAAATGCCAAAAATACTACAAGACCAGCTAGTTGGTGGCACTTCCAAAGGGATGGGGGTCGGCAGGGGAAGAGCAGGCAGTGAGGGACCTCAGTCTCCCTGCACTTGGCATGGCGCTGGCTGGCAGAGCTGATGGGGCTCCCCTGGCACGAAGGTCTCTGGACACTGTTTCTGGGGAGTAGCTGGAACAAGAGCCCATTTCCTTCCAAATAACGGGGAAGATGTTCGCAATCTGGTCTTAATCAGCCCCTCGCAGCAACGTGGCTACACGTCCCATCATGGTGCGTTTCCTTTACTCTCGGAAGATGCGGTCGCCTGCCACAGGCCACGAGGAGGCCAGGCCTTGGGATGCTTTTCCCCCTTTCGGTTCAGATATATTTGTCCTGATCAAACCACACGCCCTCTCCTGACTTGTCTTAAAGCCAATGGCCTGCTTTGGGAACAGGAATGGCTGAGGCTGGGGACAGTAACCATAGCTCAGGAACCGAGGTTTTATCTGTACAAAAGGCAACCATGTTGGGGTTCCTGCCGTCCCAGGAGATCAACCCCAGGCAATTTTAAAGAGAGGACCAAGCCCCCTCAGTCTCCACTCCTTCGTGGATGCGGGGTAGGGTGGCTGGGGGAGGGTGTTCATAGGTTGGTCAGTTTAACTGATTCATGAGGTGGGATAAAAAAAAAGTGAGTGTCCTGAGTTGCAAGTGAACAATCTGGCCTGCAGCCTGAAGGATGTGCAGCGAAATGAATCCTCAACTCCGACTCCCCACGTAAAGCCGGGCATCGACAAGACCTTGAATGGAGGAATGAATAAATCTCAGCAAGACAGTGAAACACTTGGAAGGGCGGTGAGGATACAAGTAGAGACTGACTTCCATACAGGTACCTCTATCTCAAGGAAGATGTCCCTGGCTTCCCCTCCCTCACTGGGTTAGGGGCCTTGCCCCACAGCCCCCATAACATCTTCCCCTACCAGCCTGCGAAGATGTCCACGTCCAAATCCCCAGGAATTGTGAATGTGTTGGGCTACACATGTCACCCGGCAACAGGGAACTAAGGCTAAAGATGGAAATAAGGTCACTAATCAGTTGACCTTAAAATAGGGAGATTATTCTAGGGCTTCTCAGGTGGCTCAGGGGTAAAGAATCTGCCTGCAATGCAGGAGACCTGGGTTTGACCCCTGGGTGGGGAAAATCCCCTGGAGGAGGAAATGGCAACCCATTCCAGTATTCTTGCTTGGAGAATTCTATGGACAGAGGAGCATGGTGGGCTTCAGTCCTTGGGGTTGCAAAGAGTCAGACACAACTAAGCAACTAACACTTTCATTCTAGATTATACAGGAGGGCTGCTGTAATCAAAAGGGTCCTCAAAAGTGGAAAAGAAGAGAGAACCAGAGATGGCAGCATGAGAAGGACTAGGACCAACATTGCTGGCTTTGAAGCTGGAGGAAAGGGTCAGGAGCCAAGGGATGCAGGAAGCCTCTAGAAACTGGAAAAGACGAGGGAACAGATCATTCTCTAGAGCCTCCAGAAAAAAAAGAGTTCTGCCCACAACTTGACATCAGACCCATTTCAGGCTTCTGAACTCCAGCACTAAAGGAGAACAAACTGGTGGTGTTTTAAGCCACCAAGTTTGTGGCAATTTGTTATGGCAGCAAGAAGAAACTAATACACTATTTATCATTATATAACACATACACACGCATACACTAACATGGGCTTCTCTGGTGGCTCAGATGGTGAAGAATCTGCCTGCAATTTTATTTACATGCCTATCTCTCTGCTTCTGCTCTTCGCCCCCTGTGATCCACTCTTATAAAAGTAATCTCCTTAAAATGTCAATCAGACCCCACTCCTGAGCCTATATTCATCAGTTCCTCTTTGTACTTGGTAGGGGTGATTATCCCCAGCATGATGCCCCTGCCTCCCTCTGAAACCTCACCCTCACCCCCGAGCATCCTCCCTGTCGCTCCCTTACACTCTGTCCTGTTCATCGCCCCACTTTCCTCACTTCTGGGATCACATTGAGCTCTTTCGTGCAGAGAACCCTGCATACTCTGAGCTCCCTGTGTGGAATGCCCCCTCTCCAGCAACCTCTCCGCCCAGGCCAGTTTCTTCTCGATTCTTCAGACTCTGAGAGGTCTTTCCCTGGCAAAACTAGGGCCATCCCTACTCCCCATCCCTCTTCACTTCAGTCATCATTTTGATCCCTGGTGTTTCTTTAATAACAAGCGCTAGCATCTTTCATTCATTAGAAATTACCTTCTCCTTTGTTCTGGAATGTGAGCCCCAGGAGGGCGAGGCTAGGTCTATCTTATTCATCACTGTATTGTCAGGACTTCACCCAGTGCTTAGCATGAAGCACTCAGTACAGCCTTGCTGAAAGGACTAATTAAAAGAGAAAGCACAAGGCTGACCCTGAGAGATGAGGCTGGAAATAGAAGGCCTTGAACACAGGATCCTATCCATCTCTGCGCTCCTGGCACCTCCCACAGGGGAGCCACTTAGCAAATGTGCACAAAATGAATGAAAGAATGACTCAGGTTCCAGATGAATCTGAAAAGTGATGTCCTTTCTGGGCAAGGTTCCCAAAGAAGCAGCTCCCTTTCCTCCTTGGGACTTCTTAGGAGGGGGCAGACCCAGGGCACAGTGCAAAGGCTCAATAAATGCTAGAGACACTGTCACCATCGCTGACATGGGGCCTCAGTCACACAGCCCACAGAAGACTTGCTCTCCAGCCCACGCGGACAGAGTGGCTGGGAGAGAAGCGGGAAGGAGATACACAGGAGGGAAAAACGAGAACGGGGACATGGGATCCAGTCCAAGACACTGAGAACTTGGAGGGAAAATACAGTAACGATGAGCTTCCAGGTAACACAGGCTCCTGCCTTTCCTCTAGACCTGCGGTCCCCAACCCTTTTGGCACCAGGGACTGGTTTTATGGAAGATAATCTTTCCATGGATCAGAGCGGGGGGTGGAGTTCAGAATGATTCAAGCACAATACGGATGGTCTGGGGTCCTATGAGAATCTAATGTTGCTACTGATCTGACAGGCAGAACTCAGGTGGTCATGCGAGCAAGGCCGAGCAGCTGTTAACACAGGTGTAAAACCTCTACCCTGAAACTCACCTCCTGCTGTGGGGCCTGGCTTCTAACAGGCTACGGACAGGTACATGGCCTGGGAAGGTACAAACACAGCTGCTCTAGACTTTAGCCTCCTGGGCGCAGTGTGGAGAGGCCGGCCGCCGGGAGGTGCATCCTCAAGAAGGGCGAGGGAGGGTCCTATTTGAATGTACACATTCACATGGGGGCCTGCAAGACTGTGATTGCGTTTGCAAAATCTGGCTCACTGTGGCTGGTGAGGAGTGGGGAGGTGGAGAGAATTTCAGTTTCCTTCACCAAATGGCAAGCTTTCGAAAAAGTCCTTTCTCTCCAACATCATCGCCTACTAAAAATGAAAAACCAGCCCTTTGGAGCTCTCATAGGGAGAAAAATAGATGGGCTGCCGAGCTCACAAGATACAGGGGGGCTGGAAGTCAAGCCTAGAGAACATCACAGAGTATATTATGTGCTAAGACACTGCCCTTTTCTGGACCTGGGAGTTTCTACTTCATACAAAAGAACAAAATAGAGAAAAGTCATCCCCCATAGAAGAAGCCACCCATTTTATATTTCAAACCCAATTTCTGGGGGAAAAAAAAAATCCATTTGGTGACTGAAGCTCCAAATCCATTTAGTGACTGAATAGTACGGGTTAGGGAATTTCTTCTCTTACTCTTATCTCAAAATAAGCAGTTTGAGGTAACTGCATATCTCAGAAATAGCAGCAATAACAGATAAGACAAAACAAGAGAAGGCACTAAAAATGATGAAAGTTACAATGCCAAGAAGACATGTTTCATGGCTGACACAGGCCAGAAACTGACGGTGTAAGGAGCACTGGTCAGGGAGTCTGAGCCCTGGCCATGTGACTTTCCATAAGTCCCAGTCACCTCTTCTGGCTGCAGGAATAATTAGAAGGGGCAGCAACAACTGCTCTCAAACGTCCTGTTTCTTCCTAAACTGTTGAGATTTGCCGCTTCCAGAAGATCTGCATCTAAGATCTATCTGTTATAAGGTGAATCTCCAACTGCAAAACGGGAAAGCCCTGGGCTGCACTCTGATGGAGAGACAAAACTGGCCTCAACGCTGAACTATGTTTTACAATCCCGAACATTACTCAGCAATCCGTGCCCGGCTGTCATTCCAGGATCCAATGTGCCAAGACAACCTGACCGAGTCTATGCGGAAAAAGCGGGAGAAAGTTCTTGCTCTCTCTGATTAGTGCGGGTAAAGCTGAGGTCATGCTGAGGATGGTCTGAAGTTGGCCCTCCATCCGCCTGCGCTAGTGGAAAAATTAATTATTGAAGGAAACCGCTTTAGGAATGCCCGGGAAGAACACTCGGGATGTATGAAACCGCAGAATACCAGACGCCAGAGAGTTTTTGTTTTTTGTTTGTTTGAAACTTCACGTCGCTCTCAGAAAATGCAGCAGGTCTCCAAATGGTACAAGGAGAAAAACACAAGCCACTTTCCTGGCTTCCCGGGAACAAACCCCAAGCCCCGAATGGATTTTTTTTAATTTTTCTCTTTAGTTTCGTTCGCTGTAAGCCAAATGGTCTAGGGCCTGCCTGGCAGCGCCGAGTCCCGGCCGGGGGCCGGGGGCCGGGCCGGTGGCTCCAGAAACGGCGGGGAACTTTCCTCCGCCGCGCCCGAGACAATGCCGCGGTCGGCCGGGAGGGCGCCCGATCGGCGGGGCCTGGACCCCTCTCCGGGAGGGCGCGCCAAACCCCCACGGGTGGTCCCACCCTCCCCACCCCCGCGCCTCGGGGGGCGCAGACCCTCAGCCCCCGAGACGGCCGAGCCCGGCCCTGCGAAGCCCACAGCCAGTACCCCAGCGCGAATGGAGCCAGGACCCGCCCGGCGTCCCCGTGCCGGCGCCTCTCTGCGCGGGAGCCGAGCAAGGAGGCGCCGACGAGACCCCCGTGCGGCCCCGCCGAGCCCGCCCGAGGGCCCCGCAACTCACCGGGACCGGGCGGGCCGCTGGGCATTATTCCATCGCGGGTTCGGCGGCGGCTCCCTGGCGGCGGCGCAGACGCCCGCGCCCCGGCTCCCTTCGGCCGCCCGATCGCGGCTCTCGCAGCGGAAAGCGGGAGGCGGCGGCAGCGGCGGCGGGAGCAGCCGGCGGGGCGGGAGGCGCGGGCCGGGGGCTGCCCGAGCGCAGAGAGCCCGCCCGCGGCGGCGGCGACGGCAGCGAGGCGCGGGAGCCGAGCGCGGCGCAGGAAGGGGCGGGCGACCATGTGCCGAGGGGAGGAGGCCGCAGCGACGCGCGCGGCTCGGACGATCCCGCTCGGCGGCGGAGGGCGCGGGCTCCAGGAAATCCAAACACTTCGACAGGAAATCGGAATCCTGACTAAGCATTCCCGGTCCCGGGGCCGCCCCGCGCCGGGGGCTCCCGCCTCGCTTAACCCTTGGCCCGCCGGCACGCAGGAGGGAAGTCAGGGGGCCGGTGGCTACCCGGAGCGCCGCGGCTGGACACCCGGCGGCGGACCAGCGGGGTCTCCGACCCCCCGCCTCCGGCGTGCGAGCAGGGCCAGTGTCGGGCCTCCTGCCTCTTCGGCCCCACACTCGCGCTGGCCTGCCTCCTCCCTGCTCAGATGTAGAAGGGATCGGATTTGTCCTGATAAAACCTTGGCCTTGGGAGGTGCCTTTCTAAGTCCCCCAACACCAGGAAAGGACCTTGGCCCCTCTCCCATCCTGCAGAGAATGAACTTGAAATCTCCTGGCCGGTTCCCCTATTTTTCATAAAATAAATGACTTTACCTGACTACCACCCTCCCACCCCTTTCACTGCGTCCGCGTTGCTAATTTCCTCATGTTTGGCCCAGTGCCAGGAGGACAGGACCTTTCCAGGTCAGGATAGTATACCAATGGTATGGACAGTCATAGTATGAACTTTGGACTCTGACCCGGGTTGGAATCCACCCTTTGCCTTTTTTCTAACTGGGTTACCTCGGGTAAGTCGCTTAACTTCACTGAGCCTCCGATTACTGAAATGTGAAGTGAGGTGGTCATACTGCCCTCATAGGTTTGATTTGGAAACCAAATGTTTAGACCGGGCTGACACATTGTAAATGCTTGAATAAATGATAACCATGATTGTCTTTACTACAACAAGAGACATCAGAGAGGGGAGGGTTTTAATTGATGGAGTGTGTGCTGTGCGTTATCTATACCTACTTAAAAAGCCTCCAAACTTTATTTCCATCCTTATCACCTAGTGATTTTTTTTCTTTGCAGCATTTCAGAAACTGCTGTCTGCAGAGGAAAAGGTTAGCAGCTATGGCAGAATCCCTTCTGGTGAAATCTGAAACTCCGTAAACGCTACAGAATTTGGTATTTTGCTCTTAACCTGAGACTCAGGACACTGTGGGGGTTTGTTAAAAAGTCTGGAGAGGTATTAGGAAGTTTGAGAAAACCAAAGTAAATCTCCATGCAGTCGGGCCTGGACTAGGTGGGCCAGTGGGAGTGATTCATTGTGGTTTCCCACGGAAATGCCACATTTGGGGTTTTTCTACCTGGAGGATGCAACTTGGTGGTTTTGCTGTAACTGTTTCAAATTCCTTTGAAACCCAATCTGACTTTGAAGAGGGAACAACATACCCGTGAGTGAAAACCAAACTTGAAATGAGTCTGCCAGGGACTGGAAGTTGGATATCAGCTCCTGAACCCTGGTAAGGACCAGACATCAGTTTTAGACCCATTTTGTCTCTTTTCTGCAACTCCTTTATCAGTGGCCAGAAGCAGTGGGACAAGCTCCTGGTTTGGCCCTGGGAGTTCAGGGTCCTGCCCCTGGCCCTTTGCACCTGCTTTTTCTTTTTCTTCTGCCTGGAAGAATCTCTGTTCGTGGCACTCAGCTCATAGTTCAGAAGTCAAGTCCTCAAAGGGAGCTTTCCCCAACCATTGGATCTACTTGACTTTGACAATCACCTCTCCCACCCCTACCTCTCCTGCACATCACATGCCCTGTTTCGTTGCTTTATAGCCCTTGAAAAAGTGAACGTGTTAGTCGCTCAGTCATGTATAACTTTTTGCAACCTCATGTACCATAGCCCACCAGGCTTCTCAGTCCATGGAGTTCTCCAGGTGTGAACATTGGAGTGGGTAGCCATTCCCTTCTCCAGGTGACCTTCCCAACCCAGGGATCTAACCCAGATCTCCTGCATTGCAGGCAGATTCCTTACCCTCTGAGCCACCAGGAGACTTTCAAATGGGAAAGCCCAGTGTAATGGAAGAAGTGTCAGACACCTCTATTAATGGTTCAGGAAAGTTAAAACTCTAAGTAATTAAGACTGTCGGACAAGTTAACTGCAATCTCATTGATGCTGCTGCTGCTGCCGCTAAGTCACTTCAGTCGTGTCCAACTCTGTGTGACCCCATAGACGGCAGTCCTAGTTAACTGCACCCTCCTTTGTGCTCCTGTAGCACTTCCATTCATTTAAAGAATGTATCACTTTCTACACTTGCTCAGTGAGTTGCCTCCCAAGTTAGAAGGCAAACTCTGAGTTGTAGGGAAAGGAAAGGAGCCTGCATTTATTGACCACATACTTTGGGCAGGACCCTGGGCAAGGTGAATTTGAATTCATTAAAGCCATCACTAGTTAAGGGCTTCCCCTGTGGCTCAGTGGTAAAGAATCTGCCTGCCAATACAGGAGCCACGGGTTTGATCTAGGAAGATTCCACATGCCTCAGAGTAACTAAGTGGGGCTACTGAGCCCGCATGCCCTAAAGCCCTTGCTGCCAAAACAAGAGAAGTTACCGCAATGAGAAGCCCACGCACCACAGTTAGAGACTAGCCTCAGCTCGCTGAAAACTAGAGAAGAAAGCCCATGCAGCACAGCCAACTAAAAAAAAAAAAAAAATCACCAGTTAAGTGCTCAAAAATCTTCTGGGCAATAGATTTGCAAAGATGCACTGTTCCTGCCCTCCAAGTAAATTCTCCTTAGAAAGCAGAGAAATGATTATTCTTATAGAGACATGCTCAGGGTGTCACAGGGAAGTCTTCCTGAATCAGTAGGGAGTGGGTATCTTAGTTCAGGCTTCTATAACAGAATATCATAAACTCAGTGACTTATAAGCCCACCTTTATTTCTCACAGTTCTAGAGGTTGAGAAGTCTGATGCTGACAGATTCTGTGTCTGGTGAGACCCCTCATCCTGGTTCACAGATGACCATCTTCTTACTGGGGCAAGGGGTCTCTCTGCTATTTCTATTATAAGGTCACTAATCCCATTCATGAGAACCCCACCTGCTCTCATGACCTAATCATTCCCTAAAGGCCCCACCTCCAAATAGCATCACACTGGTGGTTAGGGTTTCTCAACATATGAATTTTGGAGGGGGTTAGAAACCACTTCCAAGAAGTGGGTTCTCGTAAACTAACTTTCTAGGAAGAGGTGGAACTAATCTAGGTAGATAAGGGAACACAGGCCTGGGAGCCAGAGCAAAAAGCACAGAGCTGGTGATGCTCAGTTCTCAGTCCCTTGGACTCCGCTGTGAGTTCACCCGCAACTGCATTTTGTTGCCTCTCTCCCCCTCTCTGCCTGGGCTTTTCTCCAAGGCTGCAGAATCTTGCCCAGACCAGAAGTGCCTAACAGCCCTGGGGCAGCCTCCAACCAATCAGTGGATAAATGTCCCCATCTTCTATCTCTAAGGGGGACAGTCCTCAAGTGCTTTCAACAGAGGACTCCCAGTAGAGTTGAGTCCCACTGCCCCCAGGCATAACTTTCATCAATTCACTATGCCTTTTGTCTCTTCCAGCCTTACTCTTGGAGAAGGCAATGGCACCCCACTCCAGTGCTCTTGCCTGGAAAATCCCATGGATGGAGGAGCCTGGTGGGCTGCAGGCCATGAGGTCGCTAAGAGTCGTACATGACTGAGCGACTTCACTTTCACTTTTCACTTTCATGCACTGGAGAAGGAAATGGCAACCCACTCCAGTGTTCTTGCCTGGAGAATCCCAGGGACGGGGGACCCTGGTGGGCTGCCGTCTATGGGGTCCCACAGAGTCGGACGTGACTGAAGCGACTTAGCAGCAGCCTTACTCTCTCACTCCCTCATTTGTTCTGCTTGGAATAATCACCTTCCAAATAAACTTGTTGTTCAGTCACTAAGTTGTGTCCAACTCTTTGCCACTGACCCCGTGGACCGCAGCACACCAGGCTTCCCAGTCCTTTACTGTCTCCCGGAGTTTGCTCAAACTCATGTCCATTGAGTCGATGATGCCTTCCAGCCCTTTCATCGTTTGCTATCCCCTTCTCCTCCTGCCCTCAATCTTTCCCAACATCAGGGTCTTTTCCAATGAGTTAGCTCTTTGTATCAGGTGGCCACAGTATTGGAGCTAGCTGCACCCAGTTCCTTGTCTCAAGATTTCTGTCTGTGTCTGAGCAAAGACTGAGCCTGAGTGTGAGCATGTAATACATCTGGTAGCTCTACAAGGTTCTGCATGGTCTGAGGAAACTGCATGTTTGGTCATGGAAAGCAATGAGACTTGAAAGCTTTGCACCATTTTACCATTGAGGAAACTGAGGCACAGAAATGTTGACTAGCTGGCCCAAGGTCAAACACTTGGTTCACAGAGGAGTTTTGGAGTCCAGGCTTTAACTACCATCCTCTACTTTCTTGCCTGGTGGTTAGAACTATGGGTGCAAGCTGCAGATGAATTCACCCATGGGGAATATGTAGAGTGAGAAGGCACTGGGATCAAGATTGAGCCCTGACGGACACCGTGGGCTGCAGAGGACGGGAGACCCACAAAGCAGACTGAGGCTGGGAGGGAAGGAGTGGTCCAGGAACAGAAATGGAAGGAATACCTGAGGTCAAGGGAAGAAATTGCTTCTAAAAGAAAGCAATGGCCAACCCTCTCAAATATCACAGATCAGATCAGATCAGATCAGTCGCTCAGTTGTGTCCAACTCTTTGTGACCCCATGAATCGCAGCACGCCAGGCCTCCCTGTCCATCACCAACTCCCGGAGTTCACTCAGACTCACGTCCATCGAGTCAGTGATGCCATCCAAAGAAGGAAAGCAAGTGCCTATTTCATTTGACAGTTAGAAGGCTGGTATCTTTTGCCAGAACTGCCTCAATGGAGTAGAGGGATTGGAAGCCAGATTGCAGTGGGTTGAAGAGTGAGTGGGAGACAGCAAGTATAGACGATTCTTTTCAGAAACATGGCAGTCTAGCTCGTGGGAGGCAAGGGTGGAGGATTCTTTAAGGAGAGTGGGTGAGTGAGCATCTGTGCTTGGTGGGAAGGTCCCAGCAAGGAGGGAGAGGTTGAAGGGGAAGGGCAGGGTCCCTCATGGAACAGGTCCTGAGGGTAAGCGGGTGGGAGGTGGGAGGGGATGAGCCCTGGACCCCAGGGACCACCTCGCCCACTGGAGTAGACGGCCAGAGGGAAGGGAACAGATTGCTCAGATTCCATCAGGAACTTCTCCTGGATTCCCAGGCTAGGACTTGGGTGGGCTCACACAGGTAATTCCACATGACATTCCTGCTCTGGGCGAAATGAATGCATCTCCATGTAGATGAATAAAAAGTGACTTCAGTCTCATAACTGGAAAAGAAATAGCATAAGAAGCTATTTTGGCCCAAAGTAGGTTAGTGAGGATGGAAAGGAGATGGAGCGAGGGAGGAGCTTTGGAGAGCCGGAAGAGACACAGCTTGGTGACTGATGGTTGGATGGTGGAGGGGGGGGCAGGGGGGCAGTGGTGAGAACGGCAAGGTGGGGACAATGATGCTCACCTGTGAGGAGGAGGAGGGTGGTATTTTTAACCGTGATAAAGAGCAGGGGAGGGAAGGTTTTGAGGAGGAAGATAATGAGTTCCTGTTTGTGCTTGGTGCTGGGAAGGCTGAGTGGGTGGTGCTAAGAGTTTGGTTTTGCTGGGCTGGGAGGTGGTGGGTAGGGGGGTGGGCTTGACGGTGGTGGGAAGCGAGGAGGAGGAGGAGGGCGCTGCACAGTTGGTGAGTTGGGGAGGAAGCTCCTAAAAAGTTAACCCTCTTTATGAGCTTCTCCCAGTCTTGCTTCCTAGTCATAAAGCAGGGTTTCTCATCCTTGGTGCTATCAACACGTTGGACCCAACAGTTCTTTGCTGCGGGAGCTTCTCATGCATTATAGGGTGTTTAGCAGCACCCACCAAATGCGTAGCATCCTTTCAGCTCTGACGACCAAAAATGCCTCCAGACATTGCAAGATGTCCCTGGAGGGTGGACAACATTGCCCCTCATTGAGAACCGCTGCTCTTGTCCTCAGTTAACTTAAAACTCATTCTTTAAAAAGTTGCAACTTTGGATTATCTTTTACAGCAGAAGCCACTATTCCCAGCTGCAAAGTCAGATTGTCTGGGTTCAAATCCTGGTCTCAAGACCCTACTGGTTTCATTGTTGTTGTTGTTTAATGTTTTATTTTATTTTTCCTCTGTAGAATGAGTTTTTTGAGAGATTGAAAGGAAATAATCCAAGTAAAGCACTTGGCTTACTCGGTCACATGCTATTATTAGTAATGCTCGCAGTGGGGTGTAGGCATGGGGAGACCTCTACTGAGCATTTGGAAATCTGGGCTTGGAGAAATGGACATCACAGATGGATTGGGTTGGCCCAAAAGTTCATTCGGGTTTTTTCATAACATGTTAGGGAAATACCCACACACACTTTTTGACCAACCCCATATCACAGATAAGAGGTCAGTCTTGAAGCCATGGACAGCTATCAAATGGCCTGGAGAGACTGATAGGAAGAAGAAGGGAGTGGAAAGCCAAAACCCCGACTGAGCAGCTGGAGGATAAGGCATCTGTACTTCACATTTGGGTGGTCAGAAATGTAGACAGGGAAGAGGTGTGAGTTTTTCAGCCAGCCGGCGTTAAGCAACTGCCCTGAACTTTGGGTGATGAGAGGCATGACAGCTGATTACTGTACTTGGGGAGGATGGCAGTGATGTTGATGTGCCCATCGAGTGCTCATATGTCAGGTGCTATGCAGATATTAAGGCTCATTTAGTGCTCTCAGCCCTTGAAGCTCTCAGTCCTTCATTGGAAGGACTGCTGCTGAAGCTGAAGCTCCAAGACTTTGGCCATGTGAAGTGAAGAGCCGACTCAACTAGAAAAAACTCTGATGCTGGGAAAGGTTGAAGGCAGGAGGAGAAGGGGATGACAGAGGACGAGATGCTTGGATGACATCACCAACTCAATGAAGATGAGTTTGAGCAAACTCTGGAAGATAGTGAAGGACAGGGAAGCCTGGCATGCTGTAGTCCATGGGGTTGCAAAGAGTTGGACACAACTTAGTAACTGAACAACAACAATGCTCACAGGTACCACTTATTATCCCCATTTTCCAGTTGAAGAAACTGACATATAGAGAAGGAGGTGAAGGAAGGTGAATTTATCAGAAAGGTAGGAGGGGAGGAGAAAGGGCCTCTCAAGTGCAGAAAACCACGGGAGCCAAAGCAGAGCTCCACGAACCCCGTGCATCCATCAGTGTCAGGAAACCGAGTGTGAGGCAGGTGCAACGGGCTGGAGGGCAAGACACAGGGGGCCCTCATGGTGGTGAATGGTCAGCGCTGCCATGTCCAGCCACACTGGAGCCCAAGGCAAAAGGGAAAAAAAAAATCAGCCTTTACTGACCTTGTCTTTATGTAACATTTTGAAATGTTGTTCATCTTGGAATTTTTACATTAATTTTTTTAAAGGATTGCAAAAAAAAAAAAAAAAGGATTGCATTAAAATATTTTTTATCTTGATTACTGAATTTGTTGGCACCTGTCCAGATGGACTGAACAGAATGCCAGAGTCTTCCAGGCTCCTTGACCTTGCTGCTTACAAGTCAAATTCCAACCTGTGTCACTCCCCTGTTCCTGAGGCAGGAGGAAGCAAGAGTCTTAATTTCAGCCAATGGGGAGGAGGTCATTCTACAGGAAACTAAATGATTTTGGAAAAGGAAATGGACACTATGCACCAAAATCTAACAAATATCCCTTACAAGAGGTTCCCTTTTGGGCAAGCTGGAGATCCTTGGTGTGAGAAGAAAACATTCATTCTAGGGTGTGGGGATGTGCAGAGAGGAGGTAAGGAAAGAATGGAAATTGACATGCTGAATCAAGTGCTTAAGAACTGCACTGGGGCTTCCCAGGTGGCACTAGTGGTAAAGAACCACCTGCCAATGCAGGAGACATAAGAGACGTGGGTTCAATCCCTGGGTTGGGAAGATCCCCTGGAGGAGGACATGGCAACCTTCACCAGTATTACTGCCTGGAGAATCCCATGGACAGACAAGCCTGGTGGTCTACAATCCATAGGGTCACAAAGAGTCGGACACAACTGAAGCGATTGAACATACAGCCCAAGAACTGCATTGCAGGGACTTCCCAGGTCCAGTGGTTAAGGCTCTGCACTTCCAATGCAGAGGGCTTGGGTTCAGTCCCTGTTAGGGGAACTAACATCCCACATGCTGCTCAGCTCAACCAAAAAACTCCCCAAATAAACAGTTTAAATAATTAAAAAAAAATTTTTTTTTTTAAAGAACTGCACTGCAGTTAGTAGCCTGGGTTTAAATTCTGGCTCACCTACTAGCAGAGTGATTTTGCTACTTGCTTCAAGTGTTAAGCCTCAGTTTCCTGGATATAAAATGGGGATAATAAAAGTACCCATATCATAAAGTTATTAAGAAGATTAAATGGATTAAACCACACCAAATTCTTGCACATGATAAATATTCAGTGTTTTTTCCTTTTTTAATATTGTGATATCAGTGTCTTAAAAATTATTATTTTTCAAGCTCCAGAGTAATGAAAGAAAGAGACAGAATATTAACATGAAGCTTAGAGGGACTCCAGGGAGGATTTTTGTTCATTTCTTTGTTTTTCCAGCTGGGAGAGCTCTTGCAGAGAGCAGAAGAGAGGAACAGACAGAAGCATGTGGTGAGCAGTAAGTCCCCTCCCCGAGCTGGGAATAGCTGTTAAACCTTCTCAAGTTGGACTCACCAATTTGCAGAAAGGTTAATGGCTGGAGTACAGTTGCATATGTCTGGCCAGCAGCATCAGAGATAGAATCCAGGTTTCCTGATGCCCAGCGAGCTATTTCTCCTGAAAACCTGTCCCCTGTACTGTATCTAGTCTTTGTCAGTCCTGGAGCCACCCCTTGATTCCAGGGTCACAAGAATGTGAGATGTGAAGAGGTCTTCTTCATCATACAGCTAACAAAACTCTTTGCCGAAGCGGAACGTGAAAGGGTCCGGTAAGATGAACACCTGAGGGCACTCCCTCCGGAGATGCTGAACATCGGGGGAAATGCTTTCTGTCCTTAGATGATTAATTTTGAAATCTTCGTTTCCAGTTATAATGGAGCTTTATGACAAAAGTTTCAGACAAATAGGTCATTGCCACAATCTCTTAAGGAAGAAAGGAATGTTCTCTTCTGTTTTGAGTGAAGGTAATAAGGGCTTCAGAGCTTCAGGGTGGTTCAGTGGTATAGAATCCTCCTGCCAATGCAGGAGAATTGGGTTTGATCCCTGGGTTGGGAAGATCCCCTGGAGGAGGAAATGGCAACCCACTCTCCTATTCTTGCCAGGATGATCCCATGGACAGAGGAGCCTGGCAGGCTGCAGGCAGTCCATTGTTTTGCAAAGAGTTAGACTTGACTTAGCGAATAAGCAACAACAATATGGGCTTCACCCTCTCCTCCACCTGAGAATCCCAGGTGCCCCAGAGCAAACCTTCCTTGACCTTTTGGGGTGGGGTTGACTTCTCTCTATATGCCCACAGCATATGGAGATCAATGTTGAAGGAGAGTTTACTGCAGTGAACCTCACCGCTCCCCTGTAGACCTAGGGCAGCGGTGCTCTTACTCGCCTCTACACTCCCAACACCATCCATAGTGTGTGCTCAACCCATGTCTCATGAATGACTGCTTGAATACTTTACGAAACATTGCCGCTCATCAGCTATGTGAGAAAACCCACTCACTTCCTAAGTAAGTAAAATCAGTCAAGAAGATTTCCCAGCAGGCTTCTCAAGCTGGTAGAATACATTGTCCAGGTTGAAGCAGCTATGTGTGTTAATAGTAGTAACTGTGATTTTTTTGTTGTTCAGTCACTCAGTTGTGTCTGACTCTTTGCAACCCCCATGGACTGCAGCACTCCAGGATTCCCTGTTCTTCACTATCTCCTGGAATTTGCTCCAACTCATGTCCATTGAGTTGATAATGCCATCCAACCACTTCATCTTCTATTGCCCCCTTCTCTACCTGTCCTGAATCTTTCCCAGCATCAGGGTTTTTTCCAATGATGATTAATGGTGATGATAATAACCAATAATAGTTAAAATATATTGAATGATTACTGGATGCCTGGCACTGTTCTCATGATTCTAATGGTGCTTTCCAATGATTATCTCAGTCTCAAAATAAACAGGCAGTATAAGGCTGAGAAACCGAGACTTGGAGAAGTTGCACAGAGAGGATCTGTCTTTGGAATGATTCACTAATTAGACTTGTGCTCTCTGCTCTGACTGCTCTGCTCTCTGCTTAGACTTGTGCTCTTTGAGCTCCACCAGATCAAAATAGGGCATGGAGTTTGCAGACTCCAAATCTATGGAGTTTATGGTGTATCTGAGCTGCAGATTTATGCTATAAAATAACAGGTCCCTCTAGTCAGTTCCTACTGTTTTAGAAAAGGCAGAAAAATCCTCCCTCATTGGTTTTGTAAATAGTCCTTAATTGAACTCAGCATTGGTATCATTACCACCAAGTTCTGTAATTAAACAGCCTGGAGATGCTTTGCTAGGTTGCTGCTACAGAGATATTTACATATCTGTGTTATAACTCTAGGCGAGACTTTCAGCATGTAAATTGCTCATCCAGCCACAATTGTAGCTGCTGGGGAACTGCCTGGGGCCACTTTAGGGGAATGAGAAAGCTAGAGGATTCCCCCAAAGCCAGTTGTTGCCAGCCCAGAATAATAACACTAACAATTAAGAACTAACATTTGTACAGTACTTTAAAAATTACAAGACACATTCTTATTCAGTGACTTGCCTAGTTTTTAATTCCTGGGATAGTGGGAGGAGAAGACTGCTATGAGGGTTATTTTAAAGAAGACCCCCCCCACCCCGCCAATAGCACACTGTTTCATTCCACAAATATTTAGTGAGCACTTACTATGTGCTAGGAACTATACTAGGTGCTGAAATGTAATGATAAACAAAACGGACATTGTCCCTGGACTCATGAAGCTTATAGTCTAATAGGGAAGAAAGACCATGATCAAATATTATAAACATATATATGTAAAGTTACAGTGATTGCAGTGCTACCAGAGAGGCAAAAAGTACAATGTGAGCTTAAAATGAAGATATTTAACCTAATCAAGATGAGGGTAAATTTTGCCAAGCTGTGATGGGTAGGAGTCAGTGAGACAAGAAAGAGGAAAGTGTGTTCTAAACAGAGGGAACAGCATGTATAAAGGCCCCAGGGCCCAGGAGAGTGTATCAGTTAGCTTCTGCTGCATTATAAAACACCCCCGAAGCTTAGTGGCTTAAAAACCATCATTTAGCTCATAATGAGCTAAATAATTCTGTGGGTTGGCAACATGGCTAGAATCAGGTAGGCTGTTTTCCTCTGATCTCGGTTGGGTTCACTCATTCCTTGTGGTCAACTTCCAGGTCAATGAATGGCTCATCTCTATTTTATATAGTTGTTCCTTCTCTAGCAGGTGAGGCCAGGTTTGTTAACAGAGCAGCAGGGTTCTGCAAGAAGCTTCAAGAACTCTTATGGCCTAGGTTCAGAACTCACACAACCTTATTTCTGCCACATTCTATTGGCCAAAGGATCTTCAAATATGATTAATAGGATATAGGATCTTAGAAATGGAAAGAGAGTCCAGGGCAGGTAACAAAAAGTAGCTGTGTACCAAAAATCATTTGAATGAATGGAGGGGTGAACACAATATGATCATCATCAGCATCTCTAGTCCTTGGAATATTGTACTCATGGTCTGGAACTAGTTTCTCTGCCTTGGGTTTTTTTTTTTTTTTTTTACCTTCTTGTTCCTGCCCCCTCCACAGTGAGGTCAGAGGGTTTTAGCTAAAATGTAAACTTGAATTTATAACCTCAGTGTTTGCCCAGTGCCTGCCAACATGATTGGTACATTAAAATCACCAGGAGGGGCTGTTCAAAAGAGACTCATACCCTCCACTCTAGATTCCCTGAATCAGAATTCTGGGGCTTGGAACCTAGGATCACTATTTTTTAAAAGCTATCCCAAGGAGTTAAATGCAACCAGTCCAGCTTTCAGGAGCCGCTGGCTACAAAGTTGTCCAGATTCAAAGCTTCTTTAGCCATATTGATCTCATCAGCTCAGACACTGCCTTCTTTTAAAAACATTTTCTCCCTTCCCTTCCCATAATCCCTGGAACCAATGTCTTCCTTCATGGTGTGCCCATGATATCTGATACAGGCTTTGTATTGCCTGCAATGCAGGAAGACCCTACTTCGATTCCTAGGTCGGGAAGATCTGCTGAAGAAGGGATCAGCTACCCACTCCAGTATTCTTGGGCTTCCCTTGTGGCTCAGATGTATCATACTACTATTATTCAAAAACTGTAATTAAAATTGGTTAACATATCTGCCAACTTTCCCCCTCCCCAGCCTTTCCCCCCAACTCCCATGGATCCTGTGAGGTCCCTGAAAGTCATCATCATTGTATTAACTAACTTCAGTGCCTACCAGAGGGCCTGGTACAAAATCGATCCAATTTGGGATCAATTGATCCAATCCAGGTGATCCAAGTGTACATTGATGGCTGAATGAATAAATGAAACATGGTTGGTACATATATCATGTGTGCTTAGTCACTCAGTCGTGTCTGACTCTTTGCAACACCATGGACTGTAGCCCGCCAAGCTCCTCTGTCAATGGGATTCTCCAGGCAAGAATATTGGAGTGGGTTGCCATTTCCTTCTCCAGGGGATCTTCCTGACAGGGATCAAACCCAGGTCTCCTGCATTGCAGGCTGGTTCTTTACCATCTGAGTCACCAGGAAAGCCCTTGTACATATATTGTTCAGGTGTAAAAAGAAAGGAAATTCTAACATATGCTACACAACATGGGAGAACCTTGGACATTCTAAGTGAAATAAGACGTGACGTGAAAACAAATGCTGTATAATTCCACTTACAGAAGTACCTAGAGGAGCCAAGTTCACAGAGACAGAGAGTCAAATGGGGGTTGCCAGGGACTGGGAGAGCGGGTAATGGGGAATTATTGTTTAATGGGCCCAGAGTCTCCAGTGTACAAGACAGAAAGAGTTCTGGAGATGGATGATGTTGAGATGGATGGGGATTGTACAACAAAGTGAATATACTTAATACCACTGAAATGTACACTTTAATATGGCACCGTATTTAAGATGGTAAATCGTGTGTCATGTATATTTTATTCATACCATGATTAAAAATTAAAAGAGTTGAACCAATGAAAGTATGGACGGTCACCAGGCATCTGTTGAATGCTTGTGGAATCAGAGCATTTCCTGACATGATGACTTTGCCAGAGACCAGCTCATGGCCTCTATTATAACTTGGAGTCTTTAAGATAATGGTTCTGCACATATTCCATAAAGCCACTGATGGGTGACGGCCAGCTGAGGCGCCGCCAACCCTGCTAGCTCCCCGTCTATCTCCGCCTGGCTCCTGAGGCTTGGCCCCGCTCCCATTTTTCTTCTCCATTCCTGCCTGTGGTCTGGGTACTGCTCTCTCTCACAGACTTGGAATCGGGGTGTCTCTGCCCCTGTGGCTGTCTCTGTCCCCAGCTCCCACAGCTAACAGACCCCGCCCCAGATGGACCTGAAGGACTCCACTCCCAAATCAGGCCAGCCTCCTTGGAAGAAGGAATCAGATCAAAAGTTCTTCCTTAAATACAGCCAAGGTCTCCGTCCTTAGAGCTTTTCTTCCTGTGATTCGATTCTACCTTCTGGAACGATACAGGACAAGCCCGACTCTTTTCACAATCCAACAGCTCTTTAAACACTCAAACATAGTATCCCCAAATATTCCCAATTTTTCGAACAACAGATTTCTTTTTTTTGGCTGTACCTTGGGGCATGTGGGATCTTAGTTCCCCAACCAGGGACAAAACCCAGCACCCCCTGCATTGGAAGCATGGAGTCTTAACCACTGGACCATTAGGAAAGTCTACAAATAACAGATTTCTAGATCGTTCCCTCCACTCCTTTGCTTTTGTCTGACCCCATGGCTGTTTATTCACATCCTTTTAAAATAGGGCTCTTAGAAGTACATAAATTCTCCAGGTGGCACCTGATCAGTGCAGAAGAGAACAGGATTATTATTTCTAGGATGTGGACCCAAATTTGGAGAATCCTGAAATGAATCCAAATATCCATTATGTTTTTTAACTCAGCTATAAACCCAAAGTCAGCCTGTTTAACCACACACTTCCTACGTGGCCCAAACCTCAATCAAATTATTGCCTGACATGTCTACATGCACTACACATGGAGCGGCCATTGAGCTATTTCAACAGTTGTAATATTATTTCGTGTGTTTGGTTTAAAAGTTCATCAATTTGCACCCAGAAATGAATTCTCTAGCCCTCACCCCATTTACATTTACAGTCAGCTCTCAGATTTCACGGGCTGGTTGTCTTCACTTGTCCAAGCAAATCTCACCTCTTTCTCCTCAGAATCTGATGCAGTTATTTTTGGGTGATTTTCAAGGGGGTCTCACGTGGGCTCTGAACAGACCTCTCAGCTTCATCTCCTCCAAGCTCTCTGTGGTTGTCTTCTGCCCTTGAAGCCCTCCCACTTGGCACAAAACAGGCACCCAGACTGATATCTCCCAGAGGCCCCAGTGCTGCAAACTTGAGCCACCTTCATCTCCGCATGGCTTTCGCAAGGTCCCCTCTGCAGGGGTGTCCACAAGGAGTGCCTATGAGGGAACTCCTGTCCCCTCACTTTCCATCAGTCACCCCAAATCCAAACCCCAAACACAGGATGTAAACTGCAAATAGAAGCATCTTTAGAATTCTTTGCCATTCTGGTCTCCAACCCACACACTAAGCAAAAACAGTGTGATCACTGTGCAAACACAGCTCTGAAACCCTAGAGACAGTCTAACACTTTCCCTGGGTCCCCAGTCCCCTTTCTGTTCAGATGATAAAATTGAGATCTGACAGGGAAGGTTATTTTAGCAGAGAGACAGTGTTAAAATGCTAAAGCTAGGAATAAATCCTGATCCCCCAAGACTTCCCCACCTCAGGAAATCATACTCTCCCCATCCAAAAAAATTTCCCAACAAAGTTAAGTACCTCCACGATATTTATCTGGAATTTTCAAGATATTTCTTTAAATGTGATTCAGAAGGTATGTTTTGTGTTAAATCCAATAGGTCGTTCAATCCATGGCCCTCTCTTCACCTCAATACTTTACTGTTGTTTCCCATTGGATACAACTAGGTATCAGTTGGGAAAAGATTGATGAAATCCAGGAGTGATATTGCTAGAAAACACAAAGACTTTCTTTTTTAAAACTGTAAGTTGAACAAGTTTTTCCTTGAGGGCAAATACTAAAAAAAGATAAAGCAGGTGAATCTCACATTTTTCTGAGATAGTGAGCTAAGGTTCCTCTCCTGTTGGATTTGCTATTTTCTCTGACTGTGGCTCTGAGCCAGGCTTCTCCTTAGACTGGAAAAATCATTGCTGTCATCTGTGCCTAACTGAACTCAAGTGTAGAATGGGCTTCTGTGGTACCTCTAATGACCTCTGCGTGGAAAATAGTACCAGGAAGTCAGGTGACAGCATTGTCCCATCTGTCTCTCCCACCCTCTGTTGATTCATGTATTCATCAAGGACTTATTGAGATTCATTCATTCAACAAATGTTTACTAAGCAACCAGCTATATGCAGGCACTGTTCTTGGTGCTTAGACTATCTCAGTGAACCAAAGAAATAAACAGAAGAGACAAAAGTCTCTGTCCTTGTGAAGCTTACAAAGGGAAAAATAAGTGTAGAAAATTAGTAAATTACATAATATATTATAGGTAATGAGGTCCATGGAGCAAAAAAATAAAAAATAAAAAACCAACAAGCCAGAGGAAGGGAGATCAGAAGGAGTGGCATGGGGTGGAACCAAGGCTGACATCTGTGTGTGTGTGTGTGTGTGTATAAAATATAGACAACAAATGGACAGAGGAGCCTAGCAGGCTGTAGTCCACAGGGTTGCACAATCGAACATGACTGAAGCAACTTAGCAGGCACGCATGCATACACAACAAAATGTACCATTTTAGTAATTTTTAAGTGTACATTCACTGGAATTTAAGTATATTCATATTGTTGTGCAGCCATCACCATCATCCATCTCCAGAACTTTCCATCCCAACAAACTGGAACTCTATACCCATTAAAAACTGAAAAGTGAAAGTGTTAGTTGCTCAATCATGTCCAACTCTTTGTGACTCCATGGACTGTAGCCTGCCAGGCTCCTCTGTCCATGGAATTCTCCAGGCAAGAATACTGGAGTGGGTAGCCATTCCCCCCTCCAAGGGATCTTCCTGACCCTGGGATCGAACCTGGGATCCACCTGCATTGCAGGTGGATTCTTTCCTGTCTGAGCCTCTAGGGAAGGCCATAAAACTCCCCATTTTCTCACCATCTTCAGCCCCTGAGAACCACCATTCTACTTTCTATCTCTAAAATTTACTCCTAGTGACTAATATAAGTGGAATCACATGGAAATTGTTCCTTTGTGACTGACTTATTTCACTTAGCAAAATGTCTTTAAAGTTCATCCATACTGTAGCATGTGTCAAAATTTCATTTCTTTTTAAAGCTGAATAATACTCCATTGTGTGCATATGCCACATTTTGTTTATCCATTCATCTGTCAGCGGACGTTTGGACTGTTTCCACCTTTGGTTATTGTGAGTCATGCTGCTATGAACACGGGTACAAATATCTGGGTGAGTCCCTGTTGTCAATTCTTTTGTGTATATACCCAGAAATGGAATTGCTGGATCATATGGTAATTATACATTTAATCTTTTGAGGACGAACCATACTCTTTTCCACAGCAACTGCACCTTTTTATATTCCCATCAGCAGTGCACCAGATTCCAATTTATCCATATTCTCACCATGACTTACTGTTTTCTGTTTTGTTGTTTATAATAGCTATCCTAATGGGTGTGAAGTGATATTGAGGCTATGATTTGTACTTCCCTAATGTTTATAGATGATGAGCATATTTTCTTTTTTTTTAACCATTTATCATTATTATTATTATTTTACTTTACAATATTGTATTTGTTTTGCCATACATCAACATGGATCCGCCATGGGTGTACACGTATTCCCCATCCTGAATCCCTCTCCCACCTCCCTCCCTGTACCATCCCTCTGGGTCATCCCAGTGCACCAGCCCCAAGCTTCCTGTATCCTGCATCAAAACTGGACGGGTGATTCGTTTCTTACATGATATTATACATGTTTCAATGCCATTCTCCCAAATCATCCCACCCTCTCCCTCTCCCACAGAGTCCAAAAGACTGTTCTATACGTCTGTGTCTCTTTTGCTCTCTCGAATACAGGGCTATTGTTACCGTCTTTCTAAATTCCATATATATGCGTTAGTATACTGTATTGGTGTTTTTCTTTCTGGCTTACTTCACACTGTATAATAGCTCCAGTTTCATCCACCTCATTAGAACTGATTCAAATGTATTCTTTTTAATTGGTGAGTAATACTCCATTGTGTATATGTACCACAGCTTTCTTATCCATTCATCTGCTGATGGACATCTAGGTTGCTTCCATGTCCTGGCTATTATAAACAGTGCTGCGATGAACATTGGGGTACACATGGTTCTTTCAATTCTGGTTTCCTTGGTGTGTATGCCCAGCAGTGGGATTGCTGGGTCATAAGGCAGTTCTATTTCCAGTTTTTTAAGGAATCTCCACACTGTTCTCCATTGTGGCTGTACTAGTTTGCATTCCCACCAACAGTGTAAGACGGTTCCCTTTTCTCCACACCCTCTCCAGCATTTACTGCTTATAGACTTTTGGATCACAGCCATTCTGACTGGCGTCAAATGGTACCTCATTGTGGTTTTGATTTGCATTTCTCTGATAATGAGTGATGTTGAGCATCTTTTCATGTGTTTGTTAGCCATCTGTATGTCTTCTTTGGAGAAATGTCTATTTAGTTCTTTGGCCCATTTTTTGACTGGGTCGCTTATTTTTCTGGAATTGAGCTGCAGGAATTGCTTGTATATTTTTGATAATAGTTGTTTGTCAGTTGCTTCATTTGCTATTATTTTCTCCCATTCTGAAGGCTATCTTTTCACCTTGCTTATAGTTTCCTTTGTTGTGCAGAAGCTTTTAATTTTAATTAGGACCCATTTGTTTATTTTTGCTTTCATTTCCAGTATTCTGGGAGGTGGGTCATAGAGGATCCTGCTGTGATTTATGTCGGAGAGTGTTTTGCCTATGTTCTCCTCTAGGAGTTTGATAGTTTCTGGTCTTACATTTAGGTCTTTAATCCATTTTGAGTTTATTTTCGTGTATGGTGTTACAAAGTGTTCTAGTTTCATTCTTTTACAAGTGGTTGACCAGTTTTCCCAGCACCACTTGTTAAGGAGATTGTCTTTCCTCCATTGTAAATTCTTGCCTCCTTTGTCAAAGATAAGTTGTCCATAGGTGTGTGGATTTATCTTTAGGCTTTCTATTTTGTTTCATTGATCTATATTTCTGTCTTTGTGCCAGTACCATACTGTCTTAATGACTGTGGCTTTGTAGTAGAGCCTGAAGTCAAGCAGGTTGATTCCTCCAGTTCCATTCTTCTTTCTCAAGATTGCTTTGGCTATTCAAGGTTTTTTGTATTTCCATACAAATTGTGAAATTATTTGTTCTAGCTCTGTGAAAAATACCGTTGGTAACTTGATAGGGATTGCATTGAATCTATAGATTGCTTTGGGTAGTATACTTATTTTCACTATATGGATTCTTCCAATCCATGAACATGGTATATTTCTCCATCTATTAGTGTCCTCTTTTGATTTCTTTCACCAGTGTTTTATAATTTTCTATATATAGGTCTTTAATTTCTTTAGGTAGATATATTCCTAAGCATTTTATTCTTTTCATTGCAATGGTGAATGGAATTGTTTCCTTAATTTCTCTTTCTATTTTCTCATTATTAGTGTATAGGAATGCAAGGGATTTCTGTGTGTTGATTTTATATTCTCACGTGGATGTTGGCCATCTATCAGTTCAGTTCAGTTCAGTTGCTCAGTCGTGTCCGACTCTTTGCAACCCCATGAATCGCAGCACGCCAGGCTTCCCTGTCCATCACCAACTCCCGGAGTTCACTGAGACTCACATCCATCGAGTCAGTGATGCCATCCAGCCATCTCATCCTCTGTCATCCCCTTCTCCTCCTGCCCCCAATCCCTCCCAGCATCAGAGTCTTTTCCAGTGAGTCAACTCTTCGCATGAGGTGGCCAAAGTACTGGAGTTTCAGTTTTAGAATCATTCCCTCCAAAGAAATCCCAGGGCTGATCTCCTTCAGAACGGACTGGTTGGATCTCCTTGCAGTCCAAGGGACTCTCAAGAGTCTTCTCCAACACCACAGTTCAAAAGCATCAATTCTTCGGCACTCAGCCTTCTTCACAGTCCATCTCTCACATCCATACATGACCACAGGAAAAACCATAGCCTTGACTAGACGGACCTTTGTTGGCAAAGTAATGTCTCTGCTTTTGAATATGCTATCTAGGTTAGACATAACTTTCCTTCCAAGGAGTAAGCGTCTTTTAATTTCATGGCTGCAGTCACCATCTGCAGTGATTTTGGAGCCCCCCCAAACTAAAGTCTGACACTGTTTCCACTGTTTCCCCATCTATTTCCCATGAAGTGATGGGACCGGATGCCATGATCTTCATCTTCTGAATGTTGAGCTTTAAGCCAACTTTTTCACTCTCCACGTTCACTTTCATCAAGAGGCTTTTTAGTTCCTCTTCACTGTCTGCCATAAGGGTGGTGTCATCTGCATATCTGAGGTTATTGATATTTCTCCCAGCAATCTTGATTCCAGCTTGTGCTTCTTCCAGCCCAGCGTTTCTCATGATGTATTCTGCATATAAGTTAAATAAGCAGGGTTACACTATACAGCCTTGACGTACTCCTTTTCCTATTTGGAACCAGTTTGTTGTTCCAAGTCCAGTTCTAACTGTGGCAATCTATAGATCTTCTTTAAAAGTGTCACTTCTTTGGAGGAATGTTTGCCAAGTCCTTTGCCCATTTTTGAATTGGGCTTCTATTGTTTTTGGTGGTGGTGACAAGTTTTAGGAGATTTTTGTATATTATCAATTAATCCCTTATCAAATATGTTTTTTGCAAATATTTTCTCCCATTCTGTGGGATGCTGCCATTTCAAATAAGAGTAGTCAGGTTGAGCTTCATAGAGCATGTGCCTGGCTGGCAGTCCACCCCAAACCGTCCCTGGGCTGGACTGTCCTTAGGTCTAAAGGGCAAATAGTGTTAGCAGATCTTTATGGTCAGAAGTCTAAAGCCCTGATCTGCCATCTGTTTTATCAGTCATCCAGATGATATTCTTATTTCCCTCTCTCTGTGTACCTCATTTCTCTACTGGTTCTATATTCCACAGAGAAGAAAGAGGTTATTATTTCCTGACTCCCTAAGATCTCAGCAGCTGGTCTCAGTCATGAATGGGGAATAGATAAAGGCTTCTCTTGCTTCTTCTTCCCTGGTACTGCCCACCTCATTTTTGTTTTTTTCCTCCAAGCAGCATGCACAATCTTCTCCAACCAGGGATCGAACCTGTGTCCCCTACGTTGAGAGCACAGTCTTAACCACTGGACCACCAGGGAAGTCCTCACCTTGCTTCTGATTATCCACATATGCTTCATCAAACTGATGGTTAACCAAACCGGAGTCCAGAAATGGAAGAGAAGAAACATTTCCCCTCTTGCCTAAGACAGGCTGGGCATTGTGCTGGGTACATTAATGATCTCATTCGTATCCTCATAATAAGTACATTTCATTATTCAGAAAACAGAAGCTCAGAGGTGAAGCTACTTGCTCCAGGCCAGAGGGCTGCCTGTTCCAAAACATATGTGTCTTCCTTTATGACAATGGAAATTCCTTTACAAAAGGCCTTTCCTGCATTCTGATAAGGTGGCTTTGGAACCACAGTGGGAAGGGCAAGGGAGAAGGGTAACTTTTCAGGGCTCCAAGCCTGCCTCTGCCCTTCAGCCCGAGCTTCCTCTGCAGGGGGCACAGTTTCGATCCCTGGTTAGGGGAGCTAAGATCCTGCATACTGTGTGGTGCGGCCAAAAAAAATATTTAAAATTATTTTTTTAAAGTGCCAGCAGAGGAGGGAATAAGATGGAGGAGGAGTAGGTGGACGTGGAGTACATCTCTCTCCATGGATACATCAGGAATACACCTTTAGACACAGAAGTGCATGCAGAACACCAGCTGAGAGTCGACAGGAGTGCCTGACCAGAGGAAAAGAATATAGAGACCCACACAAATCTTGGTAGGAGGAAGGAACTCAGGGGGAAACAGGAGTGTTAGTAGGACTGGACCTGCCCTCGGTGGGTGGGGGAACTGAAGCAGGGGTCTGATCCCCACATCAGAGCAATTGTCTGAATCAGAGGAGAAACATTTAAGGCTGAGAGTGTAACAGCTGATCTGTGGCAGCCTAAGTGGAATGAGAATCAGACCTTGCTGCAGCCATACATACCCCAGATAGGGACTCAGGTCCCTGGGAAGGTGCAAGAGGTGGAGTTTAGGGATTGTGGAGCAATCCCAGGGTGAGGACTGCTGTTGACTGCAGAGAGACAGATCAAGGGGATGTGAGGGAGGAGACTGTGGTGGGAAATGCTTGTAGAAGAAAGCTGGGCAGCCATGGAAGCAAGGCGATACTGCTGAATCACCCTTAGTGGGTGGAGCCATGAGCATAGGTCTCTCCCCACACTGCCAGCATCCACAGCTGAACAATAGAGAGGCTGGCCTATCAAACGCCTGTCGCACTAAACTACAGAGCAGGACCCCACCCAGGGTGCCCCTTTAAGTGCCTGATGTGCTGATCTACAGAGTAGGACCCCAGCCAGGGTGGTCCTTGTATGTGCCTGACACGCTGAACAAGAGAGAAGGACCCCAGGCAAGGGAGCCCTCTAAGTGCGTGAACAGGAGGAGCTTTGGAGAAAGACTGGCCAAAGAAGCCTTCTGATCGCCAGCTACAAGAGGTTCAGAAAAAGACTCTGATAGGGCCATAACTCGTGCAGTGGAGACAGTTCATGTCCCTGCACAGTTGGCACCACCAGGGTCCCCACAAGCCAAGCAGCTGCACCACCTTCATGCTCAACTCTCACTGGGGCAGAGCTGCCACAGGCAAAAAGTCTTATGTCTATGCACACAGGGTCATTTCAGTAGTGTCTGACTCTGCGACCCTGTAGACTGTGGCCTGCCAGGCTTCTCTGTCAGGGAGGGGGTGGTCTCCAGACAAGAATATTGGAGTGTATTGGCCAATACTAGTTGCCATACCCTTCTAGAGCACTATATTTCTGGCTGCCCTAGCTGCCAACTCCCCTGAGTACCTGGTGCTACCAGAACCCCTGCGACCTAAGCAGCAGCACCACCTCTGAGACACCTGGCCCTCACAGGGGCAAACCCAAGTCCTCCAGGGCAGCCTCAGGAGCAAACCCCAGTGGACAATCAGAGGTGGAAATAAAACCACAATTGAAACCCAGGGGCAGTGTGGCTAAGAAAGAAGATTCAAAACCTTCCCACCAGCTGTACAAACTGCAGATTAAATTCACACAATCAACTAGGCAGACTCTTTGTCAGTGGAATATATAAAAGGCCATTGAGAGCTCCCACAAAAGAAAATGCACTAGTTTTGATAGCTGTGTATATTGGAGGCAGGAACACATAGGAGCAGGACCGGATTAGAATCTGAACTGCTCCCACAGCAGGTCCAGAGATCAGCACAGTGTTGGAGGGCATCCTAGGGAGGTGGACAGTGACTCCCAGCAGGGGAAAGGACTCTGACAGCAGTGACTCAAGAAAAACATTTACTATACTTATGTTTTGACTTGTTCTGTAGATTCTTTCGGATTTTTTTCCCTCCCCCCACCACCCCCCGTTGTAGTTGCTGATTTTATCAGCACTATGAAATCCAATTAAGCTTTTGAGTTTTTTTTTTTTCTCAGTCACATTTTTTGTTGTTGTTATAAACCTCTGCCTTTACATTGGGCTTTTGCAGTTCTGTGGAGTTTTCCTTTTTTTCTTTCTTCTTTTTTTAATTTTAATTTTAAAAACCTATTATTATTATTTCTACATTTATTCTTTTGTTTGCTTTTACCACTGTTCTTTTCCCCTTGCAGTTAATCTTTAATGTATATAAGTCTTCTTCATCTGCCTCTATTTAATTTTGCATATCTATTCTTTTTTCTTTTTTTCTTTCTTTCCTTTCCTCTTAACATATTTGTTAGTTTTATTTTCATTGCTTTATTCTCCACATGGCACCTTGCTTTAGTTTTGTTTTCCAGTTTGTGCTTTAGTTAGTTTTCTTCTGGTAGATATAATTTTTGGTTTCCTTCGTTCCCTGGGTCAATCTATTGTACTTTATTTTTGTTGGACTGTTTTGATTTTGATTATGGGTGTATATGTATATGTGTAAATTCAATACCCTTTTAATTCTTGTTATAAACCTCTGCCTCTACATTGGGCTTTTGCAGTTCTGTGGAGTTTTCCTCTTTTTTTCCTTTTTCTTTCTTCTTCCATTTTTTTTCCTTTTCTTGTTTTTATGATTTTAATTCTTAATTTTTTAAACCTATTATATTTTTTCTACATTTATTCCTTTGTTTGCCTTTTCTACTGTTCTTTTCCATTTGTAGTTAATCTTTAATGTATATGAATCTTCATCTATCTCTATTTAACTTTGCATATGTATTCTTTCTTTCCTTTCCTCTCAACATATTTGTTAGTTTTTTTTTCATTGCTTTATTACCCATGTGGCACCTTGCTTTAGTTTTGTTTTCCAGTTTGTGCTTTAGTTAATTTTGTCCTTAACTGATAAATATTAATTTTTGTTTTCTTTTGTTCACCAGGTCAATCTACTGTACTTTATTTTTGTTGGGCTATTTTGACTTTGTTCATGGGTGTATATGTATGTGTGTATATTCAATTATTTTAATTATTATTTGCCTGATTTTGCATCTGCCATTTGTCTGGGGTTCGCCTTTGGTTTCTTGGTTTTGGATATTTGTTTTAATCTCACTTAATGCCATAAAAAACCATGTGTGGAATCTTTGTTCCTGACCAGTAATCAAGCCCTGAGCCCGGAGGGGGAGCACTGACACCAAGACCCTAGACTACCAGAGAACTAACCCTCAGTTCAGTTCAGTTCAGTCGCTCAGTTGTGTCTGACTCTTTGCGACCCCATGAATCGCAGCATGCCAGGCCTCCCTGTCCATCACCATCTCCCAGAGTTCACTCAAACTCACATCCATTGAGTCGGTGCTGCCATCCAGCCATCTCATCCTCTGTCGTCCCCTTCTCCTCCTGCCCCCAGTCCTTCCCAGCATCAGAGTCTTTTCCAATGAGTCCACTTTTCACATGAGGTGGCTAAAGTACTGGAGTTTCAGCTTTAGCATCATTCCTTCTGAAGAACACCCAGGGCTGATCTCCTTTAGAATGGACTGGTTGGATCTCCTTGCAGTCCAAGGGACTCTCAAGAGTCTTCTCCAACACCACAGTTCAAAAGCATCAATTCTTCCAGGCTCACCTTTCTTCACAGTCCAACTCTCACATCCATACATGACCACAGGAAAAACCATAGCCTTGACTAGACGGACGTTTGTTGGCAAAGTAACGTCTTTGCTTTTGAATATGCTATCTAGGTTGGTCATAACTTTTCTTCCAAGGAGTAAGCATCTTTTAATTTCAGAAGAAACATCAGAAGACGTCTTTTAATTTGGCAGAAACCAAAAGGAAGAAAGAATTCAACCTTGAAACCTGAGAAAAGGAGACCTCAAACACAATACATTTTAAAAAGTAATGAAAAGGCAGAGAAATACTACACAAATGAAGGAACAAACTAGAAACACAGAAGTCCAAGTAAATGAAGAGGAAGTAGGCAAGCTACCTGAAAAAGAATTCAGAATAATGATAGTAAAGATGATCAAAAACCTTGACAACAAAATGGAGAAAATGCAAGAATCAATTAACAAAGACCTAAAAGAATTAAAGAATAAACATACTGAGACAAACAACACAATTACTGAAATTAAAAATACTCTAGACTTCCCTGGTGGCTCAGAAGGTAAAGTGTCTGTCTACAATGTGGGAGACGTGGGTTTGATCCCTGGGTCGGGAAGTTCCCTGGAGAAGGAAAAGGCAACCTACTCCAGTACTCTTGCCTAGAAAATCCTATGGACAGAGGAGCCTGGTGTCCATGGGGTCTCAAAGAGTCAAACATGACTGAGCAACTTCACTCAGAAGGAATCAGTAGCAGAATATTTGAAGCAGAATGAATCAATGAGATGGAAGATAAAATGGTGGAGATAACTTCTGAAGAGCAGAATAAAATAAAAAGAATTTATTTTTTTGATAAAAAAAGTGAGGATAGTCTCAGAGACCTCTGGGACAATATAAAACACACCAACATTTGAATTATAGGGATCCCAGAAGAAGAGAAAAAGATAGGATATGAGAAAATTTTTGAAGAGATTATAGTTGAAAATTCCCCCAACATGGAAAAGGAAATAGTCAATCAAGTCCAAGAGACACAAAAGTCCCATACAGGATAAACCCAAGAAGAAACACACCAAGTCACATACTAATCAAACTAACAAAGACTAAACACAAAGAAAGAATATTAAAAGCAGCAAGGGAGAAGCAACAAGTAACATACAAGGCAATCCCCATATGCTTAGCAGCTGATCTTTCAGCAGAAACTCTGCAGGCCAGAAGGGAATGGCAGGATATATTTAAAGTACTGAAAGGGAAAAATCTACAACCAAGTTTACTGTAGCTAGCAAGGATCTCATTCAAAATTGATGGAGAAATAAAAATCTTTTCAGACAAGCAAAAGTTAAGAGAATTCAGTACCACCAAACCATGTTAAAAGGATGTATATAGTCAAGAAAAGAAAAGAAAGAAAAGAAGAAAGTGAAGTTGCTCAGTCGTGCCCAACTCTTTGCGACCCCATGGACAGTAGCCTGCACCAAGCTCCTCCGTCCATGGGATTTTCAAGGCAAGAGTACTAGAGTGGGTTGCCATTTCCTTCTCCAGGGAATCTTCCCAACCCAGGGATTGAACCCAGGTCTCTCACATTGTAGACAGATGCTTTACCTTCTGAGCCACCAGGGAAGTCCATAGTCAAGAAATACAAGGGGAAAAAAAAAAGATCTATAAAATCAACCCCAAACATCTAAGAAAATGGCAACAGGAACATATATACCAATAATTACTTTAAACATAAATGGATTAAATGCTCCAACCAAAAGACACAGACTGGCTGAATGGATACAAAAACAACAAGACCCATATATATGCTGTCTACAAGAAACCCACTTCAGACCTCAAGACACATACAGACTGAAAGTGAGAGCATGGAAAAATATATTCCATACAAATGGGAAGCAAAAGAAAGCTGGAGTAGCAATCTTCATATTCAGACAAAATAGACCTTAAAGATTACAAGAGGTAAGGAAGGACACTACATAATGATCAAGGGATCAATCCAAGAGGAAGATGTAACAATTGTAAATATCTATGCACCTAACATAGGAGCACCTCAATACATAAGACAAACACTAACAGACGTAAAAGGAGAAATTGACAGTAAAACAATAATAGTAGGAGACTTTAACACCTTGTTCATGCCAATGGACAGATCATCAAAACAGAAAATTAATAAGGAAACACAAGTCTTAAATGATACATTAGATGAGATGGATTTCATTGATATCTTCAGGACATTCCATCCAATTGCAGAAGAATATACCTTTTTCTCAACTGCATGTGGAACATTCTCCAGGATAGACCACGTCTTGGGTCACAAATCAAACCTCAGTAAATTTAAGAAAATTGAAATTGTATCAAGCATCTTGTCTGACCACAATGCTATGAGACTAGATATCAATTATAAGGAAAAAGCCATAAGAACCACAAAAATATGGAGATTAAACAACACATTTCTAAATAACCAACAGGTTACTGAAGAAATCAAAAGGGAAATCAAAAAATTTCTTGAAACAAATGACAATGAAAACCCAACAACTCAAAACCTGTGTTATGCAGTAAAAGCAGTTCTAAGAGGGAAGTTTATAGCAATACAATCCTACCTCAAGAAACAATAAAAGCATTGAATAGACAACCTAACTACACCTAAAATGATTGGAAAAAGAAGAACAAAAAAACCCCCAAAATTAGTAGAAGGAAAGAAATAATAAAGATCCGAGCAGAAATAAATGAAAAAGAAATGAAAGAAACATTAGTAAAGATTAATAAAACTAAAAGCTGGTTCTTTGAGAAGATAAACAAAATTGACAAACCTTTAGCCAAACTCATCTAGAAAAAAAAAAGAGAAGAATCAAATCAAGAAAATTAGAAATGAAAATGGAGAGGTTACAACAGATGATGTAGAAATACAAAGGATTATAAGAGACTATTATGAACAACTATATGGCAATAAAATGGATAACCGGGAAAAAATGGACAGATTCTTATGGAAGTTTAATCTTCCAAGACTGAATCAGGAAGAAATAGAAATTATGAACAACCCAAATACAAGCACTGAAACTGAAGCTGTGATTTAAAATCTCCCAAAAAACGAAAGCCCAGGATCAGATGGCTTCGCAGGAGAATTCTATCAAACATTTAAAGAACAGCTAATGCCTATCCTTCTAAAACTGTTTCAAAAAATTGCAGAGGAAGGAACACTTCCAAATTCATTCTCTGAGGCCACCATCACCCTGATACCAAAACCAGAAAAAGACAGCACAAAAAAAGAAAACTATCTTGTTTTCAAAGATGACGTAAAAGCCAATATCACAGATGAACATAGATGCAAAAATCCTCAACAAAATTTTGCAAACAGAATTCAGCAACACATCAAAAAGCTCATACACCATGATCAAGTTGGGTTTATTCCAGGAATGAAAGGATTCTTCAATATACACAAATCAATGTGATACATCATACTAACAAATTGAAAGATAAAAGTCATATGATAATCTCAATAGATGCAGAAAAAGCCTTTGACAAAATTCAGCACCCATTTATGATTAAAACTCTTCAAAAAATGGGCATAGAAGAAATCTCAATATAGTACAGGTGATATATGATAAGCCTACAGCAAACATTATTCTCAATGGTGAAAAACTGAAAGCATTCCCCCTAAAATCAGGAACAAGACAAGGGTTTCCACTTTCTCCACTATTATTCAACATAGTTCCAGAAGTCCTAGCTACAGCAATCAGAGAAGAAAAAGAAATTAAAGGAATCCAGATAGGAAAAGAAGAAGTAAAGCTCTCACTGTTTGGAGATGACATGATACTGTATATAGAAAACCCTAAAGATAGTAGTATCAGAAAATTACTAGAGCTAATCAGTGAACTTAGTAAAATTGCAGGATACAAAATCAATACACAGAAATCACTTGTGTTTCTATATACCAACAATGAAAAATCAGAAAGAGAAATTAACAAGTTGATCCCATTCACCATTGCAACAAAAAGAATTAAATATCTAGGAATAAACTTACCTAAGGAGACAAAAGAACTGTACACAGAAAATTATTAGACACTAATCAAAGAAATTAAAGATGACATAAACAGATGGAGAGATGTTCCATGTTCCTGGGTAGAAAGAATCAATATTGTGAAAATGACTATACTACCAAATGCAATCTACAATTTCAATGAGATCCCTATCAAATCACCAATGACATTTTTCACAGAACTAGAATAAAAAATTTTACAACTAATATGGAAACACAAAAGACCCAGAATAGCCCAAAACAATCTTGAGAAAGAAGAATGGACCTGGAGGAATCAACCTTTCTGACTTCATATTATACTACAAAGCTACAGTCATCAAGACAGTATGGTACTGGCACAAAAACAGAACTGTAGACCAATGGAACAAGATAGAAAGCCTGGAAATAAACTCATGCACCTATGGTTACCTTTTTTTTTTATGGTTACCTTATTTTTGACAAAGGAGGCAAGAATATACAATGGGGCAAAGACAACTTCTTCAATAAATGGTTCTGGGAAAACTGGACAGCCACATGTAAAAGAATGAAATGAGAACACTTCCTACACCATACACAAAGATAAACTCAGAATGGATTAAAGACCTAAATGTAGGACCAGAAACTATAAAACTCTTAGAGGGAAACATAGGCAGCACACTTGATGACATAAATCAAAGCAAGATCCTCTATGACCCACCTCCTGGAGTAATGGAAATAAAAACAAAAATAAGCAAGTGGGACCTGATTAAGCTTAAAAGCTTTTGCACAGCAAAGGAAACTATAAGCAAAGTGAAAAGACAACCCTTAGATGGGAGAAAATAATAGCAAATGAAACAACTGACAAAGGATTAATTTCCAAAATATACAAGAAGTTCATACAACTCAATGCCAGACAAACAAATAACCCAATCAAAAAGTGGGAAAAAGACCTAAACAAACATTTCTCCAAAGAAGACATACAGATGGCTAACAAACACATGAAAAGATGCTCAACATCGCTCATTATTAGAGAAATGCAAATCAAAACTACAATGAGATATCACCTCACACCAGTCAGAATGGCCATCATCAGAAAGTCTACAAGCAATAAATGCTAGAGAGGGTGTGGAGAAAAGGGAACACTCTTGCCCTGTTGGTGGGGATGTAAATTGATACCTCCACTATCGAAGATGGTATGGGGATTCCTTAAAACACTAGGGATAAAACCACCATATGACCCAGAAATCCCACTCCTAGGCATAGGAGTGGTTTCCTGAGGAAACCAAAATTGAAAAAGACACATATATCCCATTGTTCGATGCAGCACTATTTACAATAGCTAGAACATGGAAGCAACCAAATATCCATTGACAGATGAATGGATAAGGAAGTTTTGGTACATATACACAATGGAATATTATTCAGCCATAAAAAGGAATGCATTTGAGTGAGTTCTGATGAGGTGGTTGAACCTATAACCTACTATACAGAGTGAAGTGAGCCAGAAAGAGAAAGATAAATATCATATTCTAACACATACATATGGAATCTAGAAGAATGGTACTAAGGAACTTATTTACAGGGCAGCAGTGGAGAAAGAGACATGGAGAATAGACTTATGGACATGGGTAGAGGGGAGGAGAGGGTGAGATGTATGGAAAGAGTCACATGGAAACTTACATTACCATATGTGAAATAGATAGTCAGTGGGAATTTGCTCTATGGCTCAGGAAACTCAAACAGGGGCTCTGTATCAACCTAGACAGGTGGGATGGGGAGGGAGATGAGAGGGAGGTTCAAAAGGGAGGGGATATATGTATACCTATGGCTGATTCATGTTGATGTTTGACAGAAAACAACAAAATTCTATAAAGCAATTATCCTTCAATAAAAAATAAATTAAAGAAAAAAAGTGCCAGCAGATCATGTATCTGGTGATGTGCTTTGAAACACACACAAAATCCATCAATGAATATCTACTATGGTGAAGTCTATACCAACTTCATGACAATTCAGAACACCCAAAACAAGTCAGTTCACGTGTCCATGAAAAGACAGATCTAGGCGTCATTCATCATAGCCCCAAACTAGAAATAACCCAAATGTACCTACCAAGCAGAATAGATGAAACAACATAGAAAAATCATTCAACAGAGTGTTTACTATAAAAAACAAACCAAACCAAAAAAAAAAAAAAAAACCTCCCAAGAACTATTACTGCAAGAAACCACATGGAGACATCTGAGATAAAGAGATGGAGCAAAAAAAAAAAAAAATAACCTCAAACACAAAGGAGTAGATACTGCATGTTTCCACCCATGAGAAGCTCTAAAACAGGCACAACTAATCTACAGTAATATTGTAGAAGTCACGAAAGTGATTTCCTTTTAGAGGAAACGATGGGTGATTTGGAAGGGCACACGAGGAAGCCTTCTGAGTTGTTAGAAACGTTCTGTGTGTTTAACAAGATGGTGATTACATGGGTGTAGACATACAAGGGACATGCGTGTTAAAGATTGTGCATTTGGGCATATGGGGAATCTAGAAAAATAGTGTAGATGAACTTATTTGCAAGGCAGAAATACAGACACAGATTAGAGAACAAACATATGTATACCAAGAAGGGAAGGGGGGATGAATGGGGAGGTTGGGATTGACATATACACACTGCTGTGTATAAAATATATAACTGATGAGAGCATACTATATAGCACAGGGAACTCAGTGCTCTGCAGTGACCTCAATGGGAAGGAAATCCACAAAAGAGGGGGTATATGTATGCATATGGGCTTCCCCGATAGCTCAGTTGGTAAAGAATCCACCTGCAATACAGGAGACCCCAGTTTGATTTGTGGGTTGGAAAGATCTGCTGGAGAAGGGATAGGCTACCCACTCCAGTATTCTTGGGCTTCCCTTGTGGCTCAGTCGGTAAAGAATCCACTTGCAACGTGGGAGACCTGGGTTCCATCCCTGGATTGGGAAGATCCTCTGGAAAAGGGAAAGGCTACCCACTCCAGTATTCTGGCCTGGAGAATTCCATGGACTGTATACTCCATGGGGTTGCAAAGAGTAGGACGTGACTGAGCAACTTTCACTTTCTCTTTTCATGTATACATATAGCTGATACACTTTGCTGTACAGCAGAAATTATCACAGCATTGTAAAGCAACTGGCACTCCAATTTTTAAAAAGTATATATGAGGAAAAAAAATTTTTTAATTTTGCATTTAGGGACTTCCCTGGTGGTCCAGTGGTTAAGACTTTGTGCTTCCACTACAGGGGGCACAGGAATTCAATCCCGGGTTGGAGAACTAAGATCCCACATGCCATGTGGCACACCACATCCCCCACCCCCACCATAAATAAATTTTTTAGAATTGTGCCTTTAACTCTAAGTTGTATTTCAGTTCAAAAGAAAACAAACTGCAGTAGCCCAAGGAGTATCCAGGGTTGGCAGTGCTGACAGATTCACTCTAATTAGGTGACGGCCGTGACAGGCTCTTGGCTGTGTTCTCAGCTGCCCAGCCTCCCTTGGTCCCTGCCTCTGGCCAGGTTCCCTCGCCTGCCTGTGTCTCCTAGAACAGTCTGCTCTCCTGCCAGTAAAGCCTTTTGCCTTCATGTTAGCCCGAGTCTTTCACTTTGTTGGCAGCCTGAGTCCTTTCCTAGCATGTAACCTGGGTCTGGAAAAGAGGAACCAATAAAATGCTAAATAGGATTGTATTTTGTCAATTGTAAGGAGCCAAGTTACAGGAAAGACATTACTATTATTATTTTTTTTTAAAGCAAAGGAAATTGGTTTCTGAAATGCTCAGTTAGTTTGAAATCTGAGAATCATTTAAAACCATGCTTTACAAGGCTGCCTAATTGCAAAAGCTATAAACTCTCCTGGGAAAACAACCATTAAAAAAAGCATGACATTTCAGAACATAATACCAGCCAAGACGCACTAGCTCATGATGGTTATTGTAGCCCAATTGTTGTTTTCGTTTAATGGGACACTTAAAAATACAATTAGGGGGCTTCCCTGGTGGCTCAGTGGTAAAGAATCTGCCTGCCAATGCAGGAGACACTGGTTTGATCCCTGATCCGGGAAGATCCCACATGCCTTGAAGCAACTAAGCCTGTACGCCACATCTATTGAGACTGTCCTCTAGAGTCTGGGAGCCACACTCCTGAGCCTGGGTGCTGCAGCTACTGAAGCCCAGGTGCCCTGTAGCCTGCGCTCTGCAACAAGAGAAGCCACGGCAATGAGAAGCCCGTGCACCAAGTCTAGAGAGCAGTCTCTGCTTGCCATATCTAGAGAAAGTCCATGAGCAATGAAAGACCCAGCACAGCCAAAAATAAATAAATTAATTTATACATAAAAAATACAGTTAGATCTGTAGACTCTGGCAGAATCAAAGCACATAATGAAATGAAGAGAGCAGGTATTTGGAAGATAATGTTATGTAAGGAAATAATTTTGGTGAACTTTATTTGAATCAGGATGATTCACAATTCTATAATTAGATATTTCAGTTTAAACATGAAATACAGTAAATTATTCAAACAGCAAACAAAGCCTCTCTCCCTGGTATTTCTCAATGAGAGATTTAATGAGACCCTGACATTGGGGTTTCATCTTCAGACCATTGGTGATTAGTTGATAGCCTGATGCTTGCAAACACTTCCTCCTCTTCGTTTGGGACATGAACTCGAGATTCCAGTTCTCCGTATCTGCTCATGCTTCCTGAGGTCTGGGTTTCCTAGAGGGCTTCTGTCCCATGGTGGCCCTTGAACTGGGAGGTTCCTGAGTGGTTGCATCTGCAGTTCACTGTGGGCACTGCTCACAGAATTGCTGGAATTATATGGGAAGAGCCTTTGGCTTCAGGACCAACTAGCTTCCATGTCAGAAACTCAGACTGAAGCTTTGTCGCTACAATTGGATGATTTAGCTCAAAGACATGGCCTCTTGTTAGTCACACCTCTGTTTTATCCCCTTATGTTGAGTGTGGGCTGGACTTAGTGACTGGCTTCCGAGGAACAGAAGTCATGGGATGTCCCTGCCATGGTTAAATTGCAAATTGTGACTTCTCTCTCTCTCTCTCTCTCTCTCTCTGGATTGCTCCAGTGAAGCCAGCTGCCGTATTATGGAGAGGCCCATGGAACAAGAAACTGAGGCAAGCTTCCTTCAGTGACCAGCAAGGAGGTGAGACGCTCATCTCAACAGCCTCCAGGGAATTGAATCCTGTCAACAGGCTCCTGTATGAGCTTGGAGGCAGATCCGTCCCAGGTGAAACTTGCAATGACAGGTTGATTGCCTCCCTGTGGGCGGTTCCTCTCCCCCCTCTCCCCCAGCCCCCAGTCTCCCTTATCTCTCTCCTCCTCCCCTTCCTCTTTCTTCTCCTCCATCTCATTTAGTCTCGTCATGTTTCATGTGGGCTTCCCTGGTGGCTCAGACAGTAAAGAATCCTCCTGCAAAGCAGGAGATGAAAGTTGGATTCCTGGGTGGGAAAGACCCCCTGGAAAAGGGAATGGCAACCCACTCCAGTATTCTTGCCTGGAGAATTCCACAGACAGAGGATCCTGGTGGGCGCCGTCCATGAGGTTGCAAAGAGTCAGACATGACTGAGTGACTAACACGTTTGGTCCACACACTTACCATGTTTCACGTAGATCAGTGATTTGCCACTTTTGTGTTTAAAGTGTTCTGTTTTCAAATAAACTAATCTGTGGGTGCAGCTCTTTGAAACTCAGCTCTCTTTAGATGTAGAGAAAAGGGAGAAGAAGGTAATAAACAACCCCCAAAAGCAAACTACCTATTATCCTGGGTGGCAACTATGAAGAAAGATAAATCAGGGAAGTGAGGATAAGACATGTTGAGAAGCATTATTGTTAAAACAGGAAGGTTAGGGAAAGCCTTAGAGAAAAAGTGACATTTGGGAAAAGACCTGGTTGTACAGGGTCTTGTAGGCCTCTGTAAGACCCTGACTTGCTGAAGGAGAAGAGATCCTGATCGCTGGAATGGGGACATGCTTCTGTTCTGGCAAAGCTTTGGCAAGCTACATTGCCTCAGTTCAGTTCAGTTCAGTTGCTCAGTTGTGTCCAACTCTTTGCAACTCCATGAACCGCAGCATGCCAGGCCTCCCTGTCCATCACCAACTCCCGGAGTTTACCCAAACTAGTGTCCATTGAGTCGGTGATGCCATCCATCTCATCCTCTGCTGTCCCTTCTCCTCCTGCCTCTGTAAGATCAGTTTCTTCATCTGAATAATAATGATTTTATGGGCTGAACTGTGTACCTCCTACATTCACAGGTTGAAGCCCTAAGCCACAGAACCTCAGAATGTGACTGTATTTGGAGACAGGGTCTTTGAAGAGGTGATTAATTTAAAGTATGGCCTTAATCCAATCTGGTGCCCTTATGAGAAGAGATTAGCATACAAGCACACACAGAGGCAAGACCCAGAGGATGTGAAGACCCAGAGTATAGTCATCTCTAAGCCAAGGAAAGTGGCCTCAGATGAAACCACCCTGCGGACACCTGATTTCAGATTTCTAGCCTCCAGTATTGTGAAGAAATAAATTTCCGTGTTATCAAATCTATAGTACTTTGTTGTGGCAGCCCTAGCAGATGGATTCATTGTTATATACCTCAAGAGCTGTGTGCTTTAAAAGAGATAACATATGCAGAAGAACATTTACTCATTTATTCTGTCCACAAAAATTTATTGAGTGCCTACTAAATGGCGCTGATGGCATCTAACACATAGAAACACAAATGCACATTGATGATTATCATGATTATTAAAACAAACAGGTTGGCAGGTGAATTTTTGTCATATCTACCTATTTTTCTTTCCAAAATGGTAACTACAGCATCTCATCCTTGGCCCAATTCATTCGGGAACATGGGGGTGATACACTTTCATGCATAATTAGGTCTCATTTCCCTCTGTTGGGCTTCCCAGATGGCTCAGTGATAAAGAATCCACCTGCCAATTTAGGTGACAAAGGAGACAAGTGTTTGATCCCTAGTTTGGGAAGATCCCCCAAAGGAGAAAACAGCAACCCACTGCAATATTCTTGCCTGGGAAATCCCATCCACAGGGGAGCCTAGCGGGCTACAGTCCATGGGGCCACAGAGAGTCAGACACAATTCAGCAGCTGAGCTTGCACACACATGGAGAGAGACATGCCACCTCTACTGATCAGTGAAGAAAAGAACCCTCTACATACCAGGACTGAAGTGTCTTCCCTAGAGGAGTCATCTGAATTCATTTGTCTTCCAATTCAACCAAATCAAATTTAGTGCCTACTAGGCACTCGACACAGTGTTGGAACTAGAGTGTAAAAGCGAATTAGACAGACTTTGCCCTTAAGGAGTTTGCTGTCTGGTGGGTGAGACACTCAAACAAACAGTGATGATACTCCCTGACAAGGGTTATCAAAGAGGCAGACAGAAATTGCTGTAGGAAAATGGCAAAGACAAAATGATTCTGTTTGGGTATGTGTGTTATGGGCCGGTGTCTGTGAATTAAGGCTATGAATGTTCCCAAGACACCACTGATTGTCTCTAATTTAATGACAGCTTTGGGTACACAATCTGAAGTACTACAACATTAAATGGTCACATCGATTATTAGATGCATTATGGAAACATTAACATTTGGAAAATAAGGCTGTTTGAACTCCCTTTCTGCTAAACCCAGGATCCCCTACAGCTGGGTGGAGAGTCTGAAAGTCTGTCCTCAGCCTAGAGGGAGCAGGGCTAGCTTAGGGGCCCAGTTCAGACCCGAGAGATCTAATGTAGGAGGGATCCACCAGCCAGGCACTAAGATATCAAAAGCCAATGCTGGAGATGGAAGATGATGGAGGAAAGAATTATTCCATCACTCTTCCCAAGAAGAATATAGCGCAGGGTTGCCAGAAATGTTTTAACAAGATGATTATGCGGGATGAGCTCCCAAAAGCTGCTCAGATTGCTAACTTCCCTCCGAGGAGCTCTGCCTGGGTTAGTGGAGGGAGGTGTTCTGGTTTGCAAAGCCGGACCTGCCTGTCAGATTGCTGTGATCACAGAGGACAGGCTGGGGTGGCCACCAGCAAGCTTTCTTAACCATCCCGCCCCTTTCCTTTAAATAAATGCTGAATGAATATCTGTGGAAGGGGCATGAAGTGGTTTGCCTGCCTCAGGCCCCCTCTTGTTTCTATCCATCTCTGCCTAAAAGGCAGCATTCAAAAGCAACAGCCAATGCAGGCTGTGTGGAAGAAGCCGCGTTAGCCCAGAGGCTAGTGGAAACTGGGGGGAGAGAATGCAGACGTCACCAGAGCAGAGCAGGCCAGTTCGGAATGGAGGGGTGGGGGCAGGGTGGGAGGCTGGAGATGCCCCCAGACTCTGGAGCTCTGGGGGCACAGAGGTTACAGGGCTCCGGAGATGTCCCAGGGGTGGGAAGGAGCTATTCAGGGTGCTGAGGCTATTAGACCACATCTATCTTCCTGCATTAAAAAAAAATGTATTATTATTGTTTTTTGGCCATGCTGCATGGCTTGTGGGAACTTAGAGACCGAAGCTGTGTCCCCTGCAGTGGACTGCCAGATAAGTCCCTCTGTGGCTTCTTTATTTAAAAACATTTATTTAATTTTTAAAATTCTTTTCCTCTGTGGCTTCTTAATTACTAGCTGGTGGATCATCTGTTCTTTACCACCAGCTACCTCCCTCTCACTGCCATTACCAGGTGTGTGTGTGTGTGTGTGTTTGAGAGTAGAGGAACTGGTGATGACAATGGGTGGAGAAGGGAGCAAAACATGGGCCAGAAAGATCGCCCTGGTTCACAGCAACCTGGAGACGAGTCTGAGAGGCCCTGGGAATCTTGGGTGATGGACACTGTTGATCTTTGTGGCCAAGAACACAGCAGTGTGGATCCCATGGGCCTATCTGAATCTTCACTCTGGCTCTGACCCTATGTGATCTGGACAAGTTACTTAATCTCTCTGAAGTTTCAGTCTGTGATATCTGTGATGTCTGTCTCACAGGGCTGTTCAAAGAACTAAATGAGACCGTGTATTGTAAGGGGTATAGCACTGTGCCTGGCATATAGCTCATGCTTAGAGAATAGTGGGTTTTCCAGGTGGCGCTAGTGGTAAAGAACCTGTTTGCCAATGTAGGAGACGTGAAAGATGAGGCTTCAGTCCCTGGGTTGGGAAGATGCCTGCAGGAGGGCATGGCAACCCACTCCAGTACTCTTGCCTGGAGAATCCCATGGACAGAGGAGCCTGGTGGGCTACAAACTATGGGGTCACAAAAGAATCAGACACAACTGAGCGATTAAACAACAGCACACAGTACTATCTGAGTTAGACTCTGCACACCCGCCCAGATAAAGGATTGTCTTTCAAAGAATGAAGGCCCCAAAGTTTAGGGGAATGGCAGGTCTGAAACCCTAAAGCCTCTTCCAGTTGGTGGGGGTGAGAAGGTCTGTGATAAGGAGCCGCAGCTTTGGCCCAGACCTTGTGCCAGCATTTCTAAGAATTGCCCAATACATTTCTGTGTTTCTCTAGTTTCAGATGCCTATCTCCTGATTGTTCAGACAACTGTCATTGTCAGAGTCCAGAGAAGCCGAAGATGGCCAGGCTGGGGAGGCTAAGAAGGACTTCTTAGGTGAAATGTGATTTGAGTTGGGCCCTGTGACCGGGGAGCATTTGGATTCATGGGCTAGGGAGGGGTAAGGGACTTGACTTAGCCTCGCTTTGGTCTACTATAAAATGGGCATTGTTATATTATTAATATTTTACCAATTTTGCCTAAGGATTTAATGAGACTGCTGCTACTGCTGCTAAGTCACTTCAGTCGTGTCCAACTCTGTGCGACCCCATAGACGGCAGCCCTCCAGGCTCCCCCGTCCCTTGGGATTCTCCAGGCAAGAACATTGGAGTGGGTTGCCATTTCCTTCTCCAATGCATGAAAGTGAAAAGTGAAAGTGAAGTTGCTCAGACATGTCTGACTCTTAGCGACCCCATGGACTGCAGCCTACCAGGCTCCTCCATTCATGGGATTTTCCAGGCAGGAGTACTGGAATGGGGTGCCATTGCCCTCTCCGAAGGATTTAATGAGACAGTATGCTGCTACTCTCTGTCATTAGGTAGGCAATAGTAGCTCCATTTTATAGTTGAGCAGACTGAAGGCTGGCACATAGCAGGTACTCAGTAAATAGTAGTAAGTCATAGCTGTCATCATTCCAGGCATTGGGATAAAATGAAAGGATGAAGATAAGATAAAACACATGGATGGAGGAGGTTCTGACTAGCTTGTTTGTAGCTGCCTCCCTAGCCCCCAGAACAGCTCTGCACATTAAAGATCCTCAGTGTAGGTTTACTCAATTAATGAAGTCCCAACTCCTCCACTCATCACTTCAGGGACTTCTTAACCTCTCTGTGTCCCAGTTTCCTCATCTGTAAAATGCCTCACTGAATTATTGATGGTAATAGAATAGAGCCTGATTCAATAAATGCTCCCTGTTTTTATTATCCCTCCCTGTTTTTATTATTTGTGGGAAGTGTCTGATTGGAAAACTTTACATCTGCTCTGTTACATGTTCATGAACTTGGGAAATGTTTTACTATCACACGTTAGAACACCCCTCCCTCTGAAGACCATGGCCTGAGAGTTGTCATATTGACCTCTTACAGGGAAGAAGGGGATGGGGGCTGGAAAGGGCTGGTGGCTAGGGTGGACCGTGGGCACTGTGTGTAACGGTTAGGGACCCTGGTTTTGTATGCTGTACTGATTGCTGTGTGACCTTGGGCACGTTATTTGACTTCTCTGAGCCTCAGTCGTGCAGCTGCAAAATGAGGATTACTATAGCATCCACTTTGGGGCCTTGGCACAGAGTACTCATGATATAGTAGTGAAAAATGCTTGGGAGGCAACAGAAGACAAGCCCTGTGCTGAACTTACTTTTAAATAAAGGCTTTCCCTCGACAAGGCCCCCGGGGGACGGCAATCACTGACAAAGGTGATTTAATTTTATGGTTGGCAGGGGAAGATGGTAGTGACCTGCAGTCATTGTTACGCTGAATTCTTCAAGACAGAGGTAAGAGATTTTGGAAAGAGATCCCTTTAACATTCCTGCTTAACCTTCCTACAAGTTGCTTTCCTGTTGGATTTGTTTACTGCCAAGATTTTTTTTTTTCCAAACTGCCTCCATGGAAAAAGGCTGACAAGATCTCCCAACAAGAAACAAATTGTTCTGCTTGCAACCCATCCAGGGATATGTTCAAGCCTTGGATGTGTGACAAGGATACTGTTGGCTTTGGCAGAGAAGGCCCTGATTGGGGACAGGTGAGGTGCAATTATGAGGCATCTGACTTCAGCAATTCAGCTCAGCCAGCCTTCTCTTGGCATCTCTGCAATGCGCTAAGCACTGGGCATGTAGAGACTGACGATGACATGGTCCCTGCTCCCAGGGAGCTCACAGTCGATGGGGACTTCCCTGGCGGTCCAGTGGTTAGAACTCCGTGCTTCTACGCAGGGGGCGCAGGTTCAATCCCTGGTTGGGGAGCTAAGATCCCACATGTGGCACAGTGCAGCCAAAAAACAAAAAAAATAAAGTCACAATAAGAATAATAATTTATTTTTCTTTTAGCTGTGCTGTGTCTTTGTCGTTGCGAGGGCTTTTCTGTAGTTTGGCAAGCGGGGGCTTCTCTCTAGTTGTGGTGTGTGGCCTTCTCATCGCAGTGGCTTCTCTTGTTGCAGAGCACAGGCTCTAGGGCTCATGGTCTCAGTAATTTTAGCCCCCCAGCTCTAGAGCACAGGCTCAATGGTTGTGGCGCATGGTCTTAGCTGCTCCGCAGCATGTGGGATCTTCCCGACCCCGGGACTGAACCATGTCTCCTGCAGTGGCAGACAGATTCTTTACTACTGAGCCACCAGGGAAGCCCCTAAAATAATTTTTTAAATGCTTTTAAAATAAGGAGCTTACAGTCTGGTGGGGGGAAGGTACAGATACACTTCAAAGCCAGGAAGAACATAACGCACACAAGGACATTGGGGTAGGACCCCTTGGGTGACCACGGAGGCCAAGGAGACAGGCCGGCTTCCTCTGGTTGGGAGGGAATATTCCACCCTCTTCCTAGAAACTACAGAGCTCCACAGACCTCCCAGATTCACCTCACTGATCAGTGCGTTTCTCCCTTTCTCTGGACTTTCAGACCTCAACCTCACTCCAACTTGGCTCTGAGAAATGCCAGCCATGCCTAGCATGATGATGTATTATTGAGGTCTTTAAAGATACAGGTTCATTCATTCAGAGGACACTTATGAGGCAGGCACATGGTGGATGGACCCAGAGAGGAAGAGAGATGTAGAGGAGGATATTGCATGAACCCAGGGGGAGCTGATGAGGACCTGAACCAAGAAGATAGTGCTGCTGATGGAGACGAGAGAGGATTCAAGAGACGTGGGGTGGGGGAGGACTCCATAGGACCTGATGTGGATGAGTGCAGAGCAGTGCAGAAGTTGGGGTCTAGTCTGTGCTGAGGTTGGACTGTGCTGTCGTCAGTGTTCCCTGCCATTTAGTCCATGAGAATGGCTTCCCAGGAGATGGACAGTGTTTCTGCAGGACTGCCTGGATTCTATCAATAAAACACGCTTTTAAAGTGCTTTAGAGGCTGATTTTAGATGGTCACCTACGTGGAATTAAATGACCTTAAAACACAAGGTGAGAAAGATATAATTCCCACCTCCGCCCCACCCCATCCCCCACCGGCACGGCATTCCTTCTTGTAATAAGATGGAGAAAGATTCAGTTCAGGGTTAGTAGTTAAAACGCCTTTAGGATTTTCCCTAATCTTCCTCTTGAATAACGCATTAAGAGAATATTAGGCAAAGAGCTCTGATTGGGCAATGATATTTAGCTGAAATTCGATAACAATGTGTTTTGTCTTCACTACAGTCCTTTTTGGAGCTACTTTTTATTTATGGAAAACACTTTCCATTTTGGGGATCAAGTTCTCTTTTCCAATACATTTATTTAAATTTTAAAAGTGAGTCAGTGTAAAGGAAAAACCTTGAGCAGATCTGGCCACAACTGCGCAGGTGTTCATTGACTCAAAGGTTGAAGGAACACACCCCCAGTCCCTCCTCCCTTGCTGCTGTGATAAAGACAGTGCCTGGAGAGATGGTTCAAAAGGGACGAGAATGGAGCACAGTATTAGCAATAGCACCACTGGGTACCAAAGGCAGATCATTCCAGCCTTATATCAAGGGATTAGATGAACAATTATTCCTGTTGTACTTGGTCTACTTTAGAAATGATCATTTTATTTTTCACTCAAATAAGCTCATGTTTCCATGTTCTCTTATTTACTTGGGGAGAATAACCTAGTCACATCAGTTTACAAATAAAGGCGAGCAGGAGAGCAGGAAGATGGGGAGAAGCACAGGTGTGATTTATTGGGACGTGGGGATTCGCTGTACTTGTATAATATTTTCCTTCTTACCAGCAACGTCACACATACCATCTGTTTGGAGCCTCTCAGCAAATGTGAGTTTGTTACTGAGGAGATGAGTAGAAACAGCTGAGACTGGGCAAATGACTTATGATCAGTAACAGCAGTGGGCACCGTGGATCAGGAACTGCCTGAGCACCACGTGGTGTGTTAACATCTCCTCCCTATGAGGCAGGGACCTATCTCTGTCACCGTCTCTAATTTACAGAGGAGGAAAGGACTTGGTCAAGGTTGCACATCTAGCAAGTCAAGATCCAGTATCTGAACCCAGGAAGTCTGGAGAAAGAGTCCATGCACTGAACGACTCTGCACCCCCAGGCGGCAATTGAAACTTAACCGGTGTCCTATATCCTGTGGGGCTTCCCAGATGGCTCAGTGGTAAAAGAATCTGCCTGCCAATGCAGGAGACACAAGAGATGTGGATTCAGTCCCTGAGTCAGGAAGATCCCCTGGAGGAGGAAACGGCAACCTGCTCCAGTGTTCTTGCCTGGGAAATCCCATGGGCAGAGAAGCCTGGTGGGCTACAATCCATGGAGTCACAAAGAATCAGACATGACTAAGCAAAGGGGCATGCATACACATTGGCTATATCCTGTGTTCTACTGACATTTATTGAGCATCTCCTGTGTTCCAGGCACTGAGCTTGGCACAAGGACTATTCAGATAACTGAGGCTCAGAGCCTACCTCTGGGAACTCAGAGTCTGAAGGAGGAGGCAGACAAACACAGACAACTCCATGTGACAAATTGCTGTGATGAAGGCAAGAACAAGATCTAGAGGAACCACAAAGGAGGGACTGATTGATCACTCAGGAAAGTTCTCGCTGAGCTGGGGTGGTTGGAGTTTACTGGTGAAGTCTCCTGGTGGATAAATGAGGGAAGTGGTGGTGTGCGGAGGGCATGTCCAGGCAGAATAAGCCACGTGTACACACGGTTGCAAAGCAAGATGAAAGTTTGGGGAACTGTGAGGGTCAGAAGAGTGGAAAGTGAGACTTCAGAGTGGTTGCCAGCAGGAGATTTGTTTGCAACATCTGGTAAAACCCAAACATCTCCCAAACCCATCCACCACTAGGTAAAAACGGGTGAGACCTCTGTGTTCCTATGGAAGCATCGTGGAACACTCCAGCAAAATACAGACCAGCTAAGACAACCTGGAGGCTGGTGGTGGAAACCTGGAAACAAAGTCACAGTCCTTAAAGCCCCTTAAACTCAAGTTCCCTTCAGCCCTGAAAAAAATCACCTCTCTGCATAGATTTCTTACAGACACCCCACAACAACATCTGTCATTTTTCCATTCCCCTAATAAGATGGTTGCATTTTGTTTTCACCTTCTCACTCCAGGACTGTTGCCTTGAAAATCCCATGGATGGAGGAACCTGGGGTCACAAAGAGTCAGACACGACTGAGTGACTTCAGTTTCTCTGCTCTTAATCACTCTCCTTTGAAGAGGGTTGGTGCAAAACAACGTGGCTGCAGCCATTCAATTATGCTGAATATAGGGGAGAAAATAACCCCCAGAACCACCTGCCAGCATAGCCCTGTGTTTCCTCAATTCTCTCTCCCCAGCAACACTCATCTTTGGAACTCATGTTCTCATACACTCATGGTCATCTAGGACAGAGTGATAAGCATGGTGCTTGGCGTGCAGGGACACGGAATTCCAAGTTTTCTTATGTATCGGTGATGACCGTCAACATCACTCAGTGCAGGTGGGGAACTGACGGAGCACCGGCAATACACAAGGATCTTTGCTGAGGGCTGGGAGCAGGCAGGAGACACCAAGATGAATTAAGTACAGGGTCAGATCAAGAAGCCTAAAGTCTGGAAAGGGAGGGAGAAACTATAAATCATGGCAGCACAGGCAGATGGTGCCCAGGACCTTAAGAGAGGCAGGGAAGGTGGTTTTGCTGTTCAAAGGAAGAAGATTGTTTCCAGTTCAGGGAATCATCAGAGGCTTCTGGAGGGTTCCAGCTACCCGGAGCCTCTCGGTTGGTCATTTACTCAGCAAACGTGTGCTTGCTCTGGGGATGTGAATACTGCCAGGTGCCAGAGACACTTAATGCTGGATAAGGAAATAAGGCTGCCCTGGTTGCTTGTGTTACAGTAGTGGGTATGTGTGTGCATGCATGCTCAGTCATGTCCAACTCCTTTGGGACTCTGTGAACTGTAGCTTGCCAGGCTCCTCTGTCCATGGGATTTTTCCTGACAAGAATACTGAAGTGGCTTGCCATTTCTTTCTCTGACCCAAGGATTGAACCTGCATCTTCTTCATTGCAGACGGCTTCTTTACTACTGAGTCACCTGGGAAGCCCATTCTACTAGTGTGAAGGGGGACAGATAAAAAGACAACTCAACCTATCAGTAGTGAATGAGGAAAATTTGAATAAAATGAGTGCTACAAAGAAAGTCAAACAGATGGATACACTAGATCATGCTTGTAACAGATGGGGCCACTTTATATTGTGTGATCAGGACAGGCCTGAAGGTTCAGAAAGAGTCAACGTTGCAAGGATTTGGAGGAACAGAGGTTGCTACCGAGGAAACTGTAAGTGCAAAGGCCCCGAGGCAGGGATGAGTGCTGGGTATGACTGGAGGGCAGAGAAGGTAGATGGGCGGAGATGAGGTTGGAGAGGCAAGCTGACAACCAGTAGGAATGTGGGTTTTACTGCAAGTGCGATGGGAAACTGGGGAAGGGCTTAGTCAGGGGATGGGCCGCTTAGTTTTGTGAAGATGAGAGGGATCTCTTTCTAGGCAGGGTGTATGTGGTAGTCATTTAGTCATGTCCAGCTCTTTGCAACCCCGTGGACTGTAGCCCACCAGGCTCCTCTGTCCATGGAATTCTCCGGGCAAGAATACTGGAATGGGTTGCCATGCCCTTTAGTGGATCTTCCCAACCCAGGGATCGAGCCCCAGTCTCCCGCATTGTAGGAAGATTTCTTACTGTTTGAACTACTTGGAAAGCCCTCTAGGCGGGGGGACAATCACAACTGGGAACTGTGAAGAGGCCATTTTAGAGAAGCACTGGGAGCCAGATCAAGGAGACTCTTGAATGACTGCGGTTTGGCCTTTGGTCCTGAGAAATAGAACCGTAAAGGAATCGGTTTTTTAGATTCTGCAGATCCTGTGTCAGGCTTGAACCCATGTCCCCTGCACTGCAAGGCAGGTTCTTGACCTAGACCAGAGTGGGGAAGATGGTCCATTGGGGAAGACCCTTGGGTGAATTCTTAAATTTCTTTGTGCCTTAGCTTTATTTGTAAATGGGGGTTATACTTGTGCCTACCTTATGGAATTATTGTGCAAATTCCATGGATTAAAATGTGCAAAGCACTAAGAACATTCATTAGAACAGACGAAGCAGTCAGTAAATATTTGCTATTATTATTACAAGAAATAGGCAAATTTTGATGGTGATAGAGGAAAACTTCCACTTTTTCATGAAACACACCAGAAACCAGCTAGCATTATGGACAGAACACAAAAGGCAATACCGCAGTCGCCACTGCAAAGTAAAGCTATTTGCTCAATTCAGGACAACGCCCCCAAAGAAACCATGCAGGCTGTACTGCAGGACAAAAATGCACAACCTAAAAGTTGAGAGTTATTTTTCATCCAGACTTGATCCTGGGACACAGACTCTCAGATACCTGAGGGACTACCTGGAGGTAAGGGAGGAGCCAGGATAGATAGGAGTTTTTGCAACAAAAACTAGGTGGTCAGAACATTGAAAGATTACTGTTAATTAAAGAAAACCAGACGTCTCAATGTAATGATTTTAGCACTTTGTATGTATGGGAAGATGGAAGAGTCAGGGTTCATTGAAATCATTCCTTTGATGTGCATCTTAGCGATCTTGGGCCAGAACGCTCTTTTTCTCCATCCTGAGTCCCCTCAGGGTGCGCAGTCGAGTGGCTGCAGTGGCTGATGACTTGATGACTTGCAACAGTCATCAACAAACAGACAGCATCCTTTGTTTACTGATATGGCAGGAGACGCTATTCTTTTTTAAATTTATTTATTTGGCTATGTTGGGGTCTTAGCTGCAGCACGTGGAGTCTTTGCTGAGTCCTGTGATCTCTTCTGTGCCGCGCATGGACTCTCTTAGCTGTGGAGCACGGGCTCCAGAGTTGAAGGGCTCAGTAGTGGTGGTGTCCAGGCTTAGTTACCCCAGGGTATGTTGGGTCTCAGTTTCCTGACCAGGGAACCAACCTGAGTCCCATGTATTGCAAGGCAGACTCTTAACCACTGGACTACCAGGGAAGTGACATCTTGAGCCACACTCCCCATGCTTTAACCAGGGGCTTAATCTTGCATTGGCTGAAGTTTCACCCGAGGGGGCACTAACTCCACCGTACTCCAGTGTGGTGCCCCTGTGGATAGGAACCCCGAGTGAGTGGATCCACACACAGATCTAACAGGGTCAGAGAGGAGGCAAGAGGCACGTGGCCTGGGTTGGAGGGAACTGGAATTGGAACATGTCTTCAAGGAAAAGTTGTCCGGAATATGGGGGCCACCTCTCTGCAGTTATTGTTCCTCCAGAGTACTAGCTCCTCAAACCCTGTTTACCTTGGTCGCCCTGCACTGCAATTTTTTTGCCTCCCAAGTGCCATGACCCTGGTGAAAACTCATCGGCTGTGTTATACTGAGTCTGTCAGATCCACCGGGCTTAAAAATCAGCAGATGCTTACAATTAATCTTTGACAAAAGGGGCAAGAACACACAATGGGGAAGACAGTCTCTTAAGCAAATGGTGCTGGAAAAGTTGGACAGACAGGTGTAAATCAATGAAGCTAGAATACAGCCTCACAGCATACACAAAAATAAACTCAAAATAGCTTAAAGACTTAAATATAAAAAGAAAAGACACCATAAAACTTCTAGAAGAAAACATTGGCAAAACATTTTCTGACATAAATTGTACCAATGTTTGCTGTGGTCAGAATCCTATGGCAATAGAAGTAAAAGCGAAAATAAACAAATGGGATATAATCAAACTTAAAAGCTTTTGCATAGCAAAGGAAACCATCAGTTCAGTTCAGTTCAGTTGCTCAGTCGTGTCCGACTCTTTGCGACCCCATGAATTGCAGCACGCCAGGCCTCCCTGTCCATCACCAACTTGAGGCATTCACTCAAACTCACGTCCATCGAGTCAGTGATGCCATCCAGCCATCTCATCCTCTGTCGTCCCCTTTTCCTCCTGCCCCCAATCCTTCCCAGCATCAGTCTTTTCCAGTGAGTCAACTCTTTGCATGAGGTGGCCAAACTATTAGAGTTTCAGCTTTAGCATCATTCCTTCCAAAGAAATCCCAGGGCTGATCTCCTTTAGAATGGACTGGTTGGATCTCCTTGCAGTCCAAGGGACTCTTAAGAGTCTTCTCCAACACCACAGTTCAAAAGCATCAATTCTTTGGCGCTCAGCTTTCTTCACATTCCAACTCTCACATCCATACATGACTACTGGAAAAATCATAGCCTTGACTAGACGGACCTTTGTTGGCAAAGTAATATCTCTGCTTTTCAATATGCTATCTAGGTTGGTCATAACTTTCCTTCCATGGAGTAAGCGTCTTTTAATTTCATGGCTGCAATCACCATCTGCCGTGATTTTGGAGCCCCCCAAAATAAAGTCTGACACTGTTTCCACTATTTCCCCATCTATTTCCCATGAAGTGATGGGACCAGATGCCATGATCTTCGTTTTCTGAATGTTGAGCTTTAAGCCAACTTTTTCACTCTTCACTTTCACTTTCATCAAGAGGCTTTTGAGTTCCTCTTCACTTTCTGCCATAAGGGTGGTGTCATCTGCATATCTGAAGTGATTGAGATTTCTCCCAGCAGTCTTGATTCCAGCTTGTGCTTCTTCCAGCCCAGTGTTTCTCATGAGGTATTCTGCATATAAGTTAAATAAGCAGGGTGACAATATACAGCCTTGACGGACTCCTTTTCCTATTTGGAACCAGTCTGTTGTTCCATGTCCAGTTCTAACTGTTGCTTCCTGATGTGCATACAGATTTCTCAAGAGGCAGGTCAGGTGGTCTGGTATTCCCATCTCTTGAAGAATTTTCCACAGTTTATTGTGATCCACACAGTCAAAGGCTTTGGCATAGTCAATAAAGCAGAAATAGATGTTTTTCTGGAACTCTCTTGCTTTTTCCATGATCCAGTGGATGTTGGCAATTTGATCTCTGGTTCCTCTGCCTTTTCTAAAACCAGCTTGAACATCAGGAACTTCACGGTTCACGTATTGCTGAAGCCTGGCTTAGAGAATTTTGAGCATTACTTTACTAGCGTGTTAGATGAGTGCAATTGTGCGGTAGTTTGAGCATTCTTTGGCATTGCCTTTCTTTGGAATTGGAATAAAAACTGACCTTTTCCAGTCCTGTGGCCAATGCTGAGTTTTTCAAGTTTGTTGGCATATTGCATGCAACACTTTAACAGCATCATCTTTCAGGATTTGAAATAGCTCAGCTGGAATTCCATCACCTCCACTAGCTTTGTTCGTACTGATGCTTTCTAAGGCCCACTTGACTTCACATTCCAGGATGTCTGGCTCTAGGTCAGTGATCACACCATTGTGATTATCTGGGTCATGAAGATCTTTTTTGTACAGTTCTTCTGTGTATTCTTGCTACCTCTTTTTAATACCTTCTGCTTCTGTTAGATCCATACCATTTCTGTCCTTTATTGAGCCCATCTTTGCATGAAATGTTCCCTTAGTATCTCTAATTTTCTTGAAGAGATCTCTAGTCTTTCCCATTCTGTTGTTTTCCTCTATTTCTTTGCATTGATCACTGAGGAAGGCTTTCTTATCTCTTCTTGCTATTCTTTGGAACTCTGCATTCAGATGCTTATATCTTTCCTTTTCTCCTTTGCTTTTCACTTCTCTTCTTTTCACAGCTATTTGTAAGGCCTCCCCAGACAGCCATTTTGCTTTTTTGCATTTCTTTTCCATGGGGATGGTCTTGATCCCTGTCTCCTGTACAATGTCACAAACCTCCATCCATAGTTCATCAGGCACTCTATCTATCAGATCTAGTCCCTTAAATCTACTTCTCACTTCCACTGTATAATCATAAGGGATTTGATTTAGGTCATACCTGAATGGTCTAGAGGTTTTCCCTACTTTCTTCAATTTAAGTCTGAATTTGGCAATAAGGAGTTCATGATCTGAGCCACAGTCAGCTCCCGGTCTTGTTTTTGTGGACTGTATAGAGCTTCTCCATCTTTGGCTGCAAAGAATATAATCAATCTGATTTCAGTGTTGACCATCTGGTGATGTCTATGTGTAGAGTCTTCTCTTGTGTTGTTGGAAGAGGGTGTTTGTTATGACCAGTGTGTTCTCTTGGCAAAACTCTATTAGCCTTTGCCCTGCTTCATTCAGTATTCCAAGTCCAAATTTGCTTGTTACTCCAGGTATTTCTTGACTTTCTACTTTTGCATTCCAGTCCCCTATAATGAAAAGGACATCTTTTTGGGTGTTAGTTCTAAAAGGTCTTGTAGGTCTTCATAGAACCATTCAACTTCAGCTTCTTCAGTGTTACTGGTTGGGGCATAGACTTGGATTACTGTGATATTGAATGGTTTGCCTTGGAAACGAACAGAGATCATTCTGTCGTTTTTAAGATTGCATCCAAGTACTGCATTTCGGACTCTTTTGTTGACCATGATGGCTACTCCATTTCTTCTAAGGGATTCCTGCCCACAGTAGTAGATATAATGGTCATCTGAGTTAAATTCACCCATTATAGTCCATTTTAGTTCCCTGATTCCTAGAATGTTGACATTCACTCTTGCCATCTCCTGTTTGACCACTTCCAATTTGCCTTGATTCATGGACCTAACATTCCAGGTTCCTATGCAATATTGCTCTTTACACCATTGGACCTTGCTTCTATCACCAGTCACATCCACAGCTGGGTATTCTTTCTGCTTTGGCTCCATCCCTTCATTCTTTCTGGAGTTATTTCTCCACTGATCTCCAGTAGCATATTGGGCCCCTACTGACCTGGGGAGTTCCTCTTTCAGTATCCTTTCATTTTGCCTTTTCATACTGTCCATGGGGTTCTCAAGGCAAGAATACTGAAGTGGTTTGCCATTCCCTTCTCCAGTGGACCACACTCTGTCAGATCTCTCCACCATGACCCGCCCGTCTTGGGTTGCCCCACGGGCATGGCTTAGTTTCATTGAGTTAGACAAGGCTGAGGTCCTAGTGTGATTAGATTGACTAGTTTTCTGTGAGTATGGTTTCAATGTGTCTGCCCTGTGATGCCCTCTTGCAACACCTACCATCTTATTTGGGTTTCTCTTACCTTGGACGTGGGGTATCTCTTCACGGCTGCTCCAGCAAAGCACAGCTGCTGCTCCTTACCTTGGACGAGGGGAAACCATAGACAAAACTAAAAGACAACCTATAGACTGGAAGAAAATATTTGCAAATTATGTGACTGACAAGCAGCTAATTTCCAAAATGTACAAGCAGCTCCCAGAATTCAATAAGAAAACAAACAACCCAGTTGAAAAATGGGCAGAAGATCTAAGTAGATATTTCTCCAAAGAAGGCATATGCTTTGTTGTTCGGTCGTGTTCGACTCTTTGTGACCCCATGGACTATAGCCTGCCAGGCTCCTCTGTCCATGAGGATTCTCCAGGCAAGAATACTGGAGTGGATTGCCATGCCCTCCTCCAGCGGATCTTTCCAACCCAGGGATCTAACCCAGGTCTCCCACATTGCAGGCAGATTCTTTACCATCTGAGCTACCAAGGAAGCCCAAAGAAGGCATACAGATGGCAAATAGGCACATGAAAAGATGCTCATCATCACTAAATACTAGAGAAATGCAAATCAAAATAATGAGGTATCACCTCATATTAATCAGAACAGCCATCATTAAAAAGTCTACAAATAAAAAATACTGGAGAGGGTGTGGAGAAAAGGGAACCCTCTTACAGTGTTGGTGAGAATGTAAACTGGTGCAGCCATTATGAAAAACAGTATGGAAGTTGTCTCCGTTAATTCTCAAGAATTTGGGTAATTTTTGTATCACTTTTGTATCTCCAGCACCTGGACTAATGCTTAGCCCTTGAGTAAGCTCTTAGGAAGCACTTGTTGCATATATAAAACTCTATGTTGTCGTTATTATTCCCATTTTACAGATGAGAAAATAGAGGCTCAAATGAGTAAATGACTTGCCTAGCACCATTAGGTTGTAAATGGCAGCACTAGTATTTGAAGCAAGAATCCAGTGCCCCTGCCACACTGAGGGGAAGACAGTGACCCTGTGCACCTGAGGGCCCAGCAGTGCAGGCAGGAGAAGCGAGAAGGGCATCAACCAGCTGATGGTGTTGACCTGGGCAGGGGGTCTCCTGAAAGAGGTGAGCGCTGCTTCTGGTTGGAGCTTTGGGAACACTGTCACAGGTGTGAGTCCTGCCTCTGCCAGGTGGGTGTGTAGGCCTAGTAGTCTAGCTCCGCCAAAAGAAGAGACATCTGTTCTAGGCCTTTTATGTGGGGTTTTTGTCCTCTGGCTCTTGAGGCCTTGGCTCCCAGAGCAGGGATTGTGGAAAATTCCTCCTGTATCCAAAGGGCAAGCAGGTACCTGCAGGAGCAGAGGGATCATAGCCAATCGCAAGAAAGCCGCCAGATGCAGGCAGAGCTGCTTTGGGTTGGACTGGCTCCCCAGGGCGTCACCCCTGCGGGCCACCTGGCCCAGTCTCCTTGCCCAGAACAGCGCGGAGGCCTGTGAGATGGGAAACCCTTTTGGTTTCAGTGGATGCAGGAAAGTGCGTCACTGCAAAGCGGGCTCCCAGGGGAGGGGAGGAACCTTTTCCTAAAGGAAGGACTTTTCAATACCCTGCTGCTCTGGTCTCCATGGAAATGGCAGCCAGACCCAAACAAGAAGTCGGCTTCCTTGGGGAAGGGAGGGCCAAATTCCCACCATCAAAGTCTCGACTATGAACTACTTTATTTCCACCAGATGCCACGGTACTGGGATCCCATTTAGGTGAGGGCAGTAACTAGGAAAGTGGGCTGTGACCTCGCTGAGCCCAGAGCAGACCAATGGGGATGGTCTAGGAACAGGATTCAGGGTATCCGGGTTGGAAGATGCTTCAGAGATCATCCAGGACCCAGGAGAGGTGTGACTTGCCCAAAATCACACGTTAAGTAGTATAGATGAGGACTAAAGTCCCTTCCACACATCATCTCAGTGACTTCTCACAAGGTCGAAAGGCACATACCACTGCCCCCTGTTTACAGACAGGGTGATGAGTCTTAGAGGGCCTGAGTATGCCAGTCAAGGTCACCAAGCTGCTAAGTAAACAAGCTGGTAAGTCCACCTAGGGCAGTAGACCCCAGGGACATAACTGCTACTGTTTTCCTTCATAGATCTGGGTCGTCTGTCTCCCTCTGGGCGTCCGCTCACCGGCCTCCCTTTCTATGCCTGGGGCGGGGGTCCTCATCCATGTGCCAAGTATCTGTCAGCTTCTGACGTTCAAGTGCACATTAGATGCCGTTTTGTTGAAGAACGTGACAGCCAGTGAGAAGCCTTAGGCCTTTTTCGAAATGGCTGTCCAGATTAATAAAATAATTATTTTGTGATTGCCCAAGGAATACCAATGCTCTTTACGAAAAGCCGAGAAAGTATGAGTAAGGAAAAAGAAGGTAGGAAAAAAAAAAAAAAACAACTCATATGTTTCCCTGCTGTTTCTTCTGGAAATTGTCCATTTATCCACTGATGATCTTAATGATTTTCTCATCAGTTTGCTTAAGAACCATATTCTCACAGTTGTGGCCAACATCTCTTTTTTTCCCCTTTCCAATTTGTTGTTTCTCAGTGCACTTTGAAAAACGTTTGTGGAAGTTGGAAGTGGTTGCCTGGACTGGGACCTCGCCCTGCAGAGACCCATTTCTGGTGTGGGAGCCACCTGACTGGCAGGGACATTGACATTGACCATAGCAAGTGTTCTCTCAGGGCTGTCAAAGCTCTTCTTGATCAGCTTGACCTGGAGAAAGCAGTCTCACCCTCGGAGACCCCCGTGAGCCAGTCAGCAATGCCGTTGCCATTTATTATCCTTTCCTGAGACAGGCAGAGCTGTGCTTGGGGGCTGAGAGCCAAGACTACAGAACCTGGAGGTTCATTCTGGTCCTGGGAATCTGTTGTGTAAGCCCTGGATGGAGTTGAAAGGAAATGGTCCTGCAACGTCTCTCTCCATGCATATGACTCCATCTGGTTCCAATGGCCGGAGAGCTGCAGTCGTTGTGATGAGGATGATTTGTGTGGCTGGAGGGCTACCAGCTGCCTAAATTCCTCACAGTTGCCTTGCTGATTTCATGCTCACCATAGGGAGTAGGCCGAATAGGTAGGGAGGAGTTTACCTTGCAGATGAGGAAGACTGAGGCTCAGCCGGACAGCACCAGGGCTGGGACTAAAGTCTGAGTTCCACTGAGCTTTCGTGATGAGGTATGAAATCCTGGGGGGCCTTTTGGGCGTGGGGACGGGGGCGATCTGAGAGCTCAGAAGAGGAGAGAGAGGAGACAGAGGCATCTCTGTGGGTCCCCAGGCTGGAGACACGGACTCCACCTACTTTGCTCATTTTCTGCATCACTTCTGCTGCTGCTGCTACTAAGTCACTTCAGTCGTGTCCAACTCTGTGCGACCCCATAGACAGCAGCCCACCAGGCTCCACCTTCCCTGGGATTCCCCAGGCAAGAACACTGGAGTGGGTTGCCATTTCCTTCTTCAATGCATGAAAGTGAAAAGTGAAAGTGAAGTCGCTCAGTAAGTGTCTGACTGTTCGTGACCCCATGGACTGCAGCCTACCAGGCTCCTCCGTCCATGGGATTTTCCAGGCAAGAGTACTGGAGTGGGGTGCCATTGCCTTCTCCTGCTCCCCTTCTGTTCCCTAGGGCCACCCTTCCCTGAGTCCCAGCTGTAAAAACAATGGTGCAGACACAGGACGACGCGGGGGAGTGGGGACACACGTATCACATGCTTAACCACCAAACCTCAGAAGCAGGCCCACTAGCTAGAACACGACAAGTTCATGATCTCTGTCACTAGCAGACAGCGGTCACAAGGCACAGCTGACGCGACCAGAAAGCAGAAAGAGATCAGGAAACATTAAAAAGGAGGCTGATGTGACTGTATACTTACAACACCCAGGGTATTCTACTAAAGAACGCTGCTAGCGATAGAATTTGGTAAGATGTCTGGGTAACAGAGTTGGTATCTTCCAAAATAAGAAACAGACAGAAAAGCATAATGGAAGAAAGAAGCCCATTTAGCTACAAAGAGATTGCATATCCAGGAAAGTAGTTATTAGGTTACGTGTAAGATGTCAGTGAATAAAATTTGAAGATGCTACTAAGAAATATATATAAACATGAATAAATGGAAAAACACATCCATAAGAAAGGAAGCTGGATATAGACATTGGGCAACTGTCTGTAAATCAATGTTTAAATTTAACATTAACCCCAGTTGAAAAATACGTTTGTTTTTTTTTTTCTCGAATTAAACATGTTAAAGTTTATATGGAAAAAGAAACAGATGAGAATCATCAAATTCTGAAAAATAAAAGGTAGTCTAGTCCTGAAAGACATTTAAAGATATTAATATTATAATTCTAAAATAAATTAAGCAGTTTGGTAATGGTGCATGAATAGACCAATAAAACAGTGTGAAAAGTACAGAAATAAATTCAAGTATTCATAGAAATTTAGTTTATGATTAAAAGGACATTTTAAATCAGTGGGAGAAAAGGAGATTATTCAATAAATGGTGTCATGTTTAGACAAATGGTAGCCATCAAAAACAAAGTTTAGATCCCTTCTTAGATTCCTATACCCAAATAAATTCCAGATGGAGCAAAGATTTAAACGGAAAACAACTCACCATAAAAGTATTAAAAGAAAACATGGAGATTTTATTTAAATAATATCCAAATGGGGAAGGACTTTGCCTTTTTAAACAGGACACAAAATCCAGAATCCATATAAGAAAAAAAGATTGGCATATATGATATCACCAAATTACAAATTTCTGCCTTGCAAAAAATGACTATGAACTCAAAAGATAAGCAACACATTTGGTTGGAAAAAAAAAGTTTTCAACGTGTGAGACTCAGACAGCTCATTTCCTTAAGGCCCGTGTAAATGCCCACAGATGAAAAAGGAAAGGACTAACAATCCGAAAGGAAAACCAAAGGACGTGTGCAGGAAGTGCTAAGTTCACGGAGAAATGGGTAACGGTGGCCTTTAATCGCAAGAAAGGGGCTTACTCTCATTGCGGAAAAAAATGTAAACTAAAACTCCTATGAGAGACCCTATACACCTATTATATTAATCTGGCAAAAAAAAGAAGATTGTTTGCTCACACATTAAGGATAAGGAACAAGCCCTCTGTTTTTGCAGCGTTGTGGGGGCGGGGGTGGTATAATATAGATAACTTCTTTGTGGGACCGTTTAGAGACTTCTCTCTAAATGAAAAAGGCCCTCAGTCCTGACCTAGCAAAATCACGTCCCAGAGCTTATCCTACACAGACATGCACACATTCACTTAGTGACATATGTGTAAGGATATTATTAGTATGAAAGGACTGGAGATAACTGCAGCGTATATCAACAGAGGGCCAGTTAAAGAAGTACCATGTGCTCTTATAGTGAAATACTCTGCAGCCTTTAAAAGCTGTGTGACAACTTTAAAATGGTATGGAAAAGTGAAAGTGTTAGCTGCTCAGTCATGTCCCACTCTTTGCGACCCCATGGACTGCAGCCCGCCAGACTCCTCTGTCCATGGGATTCTCCAGACAAAAATACTGGGGTGGGTTGCCAAGTCCTCCTCCACGGGATCTTCCTGACCCAAGGATCAAACCTGAACTATACTTTACATCACAAACTGGTTTATTCTTTCATTCACTGGTTGTTTGTTCATACATTTTTCTTTTAACAAATATTTATTAATATTAACTACTACATTTTCAGACACTGAAATAGGCATTGAAAGAACAGTAATGAGTGAAACAGATTAAAAAAATTTCTGCCATCATGTTTACAACTATATATAAAAACACAAACTGTTTAATGTGGAAACAAACAAAACTCTCATGACAGAAGGCAAATGAGTGGTTGGCAGGGCTGATGATGGGGGAAGAGACTGAATTTAGAGAAACACAGGGGTCCTTTCTGGGGTGGTAGAAATGCCATATTTCTTGATTGTGACTCGATTACACAACAATGCATTTGTTAAAACACATCAAATTTTACACTTAATAAGAGTAAATTTTAGGAGCTTCCCTGGTGGCTCAATGGTAAGAGAATCCACCTGCCAGTGCAGGAGACACGGGTTTGATTCCTGGTCGGGGAAGATCCCATATGCAACAGAGCAAATAAGCCCTGTTTGCTTCACAAACACTCCTGGGAGACTTCCCTGGAGGTCCACTGGTTAAGACTCCACGGTTCCAATGTGTGTTCAATCCCTGGTCGGTGAACTAAGACCCTACATTTAGCCACTCAGTGGGGCTAAAAAAAAAAAAAAAAAAGATGATCAGAGAGCTAGGAAGAGAATGGGGAGTGTGAGAACTATTCTATAGTGACTGCAAATGGAAATCCTGCTAACATCATCTTGAGATGAGGACAGTTTAATTTCCAAGTTTAATTGGAGGTAGCATTACCCTAACAATGGAGCAGCTTTCTATTGCTCTTCCCTTGTTTTACATACTTACGTAAATTACACAGTTCCCCATCTGCTGTTTTGGTAGGAATAGCCACATAAAGACGTTCCAACATATATACACACGTATATTTGTAGGCGCATATATTAAGCCAATTAAATAATATTTATTGAGTCTTGTACTTGTGCAAAACACAGTACATCCCAGGTGTGGGGGTTTGCCAGGATGATTGCCATATGCTAGATCCTGAGATCCAGCAGTGAGCAGAAATGGAGGGTCCCCAAACAGGTGTGTCCCCCTAATGCTGCTGCTGCTGCTGCTGCTAAGTCGCTTCAGTCGTGTCCGACTCTGTGCGACCCCATAGACGGCAGCCCACCAGGCTCCCCTGTCCCTGGGATTCTCCAGGCAAGAACACTGGAGTGGGTTGCCATTTCCTTCTCCAATGCATGAAAGTGAAAAGTGAAAGTGAAGTCGTTCAGTCATGTCCGAATCTTTGCGACCCCATGGACTGCAGCCCACCAGGCTTCTCCGTCCATGGGATTTTCCAGGCAAGAGTACTGGAGTGTGGTGCCATTGCCTTCTCCGAATGCAGGACTTAGAAAAGCTTTTATCCAACGGAGCTTTACACCTGGTAGGTGATCTACCTGGATCAGATCGTGGAGCAGAGAAAACCACCTTCCCTGAACACCTCCTGTCAAGGGATAAATAAACAAGCTCTTGTCTTGTTTAAGTCACTCATATTTGGCCTCTGCAAAGTATTAATCAGTCCTCTAATTAGTCCTTACAGACCACTGCAGAGAAAGGTGACAGTTTGAAGGATGTCCTCATTAAGTTCCACGGGATGGAGTCTTGGTTTTGCAACTGTTTACTGTGTTTGTTTAATCTCATGCCTGAGTTCTGTTCGTGACCCTCTCCCTGCCTTTGCAGGGTGTTCCAGACACACAGATGGCACATGCAAGAGGCGAGAGAGGGTGTCACTGCCTGGGAAGATAAAAAGGTTCACATCCTGGCAACCCCCTTGCTTGTCATGTGCCGCATTTCCACAAAACTTTTCCACACCCCCTCCAGTCAAAGGATACTTTTGCTCCCAACTTCCACTCATCCTTCAGGTCCCTTCCTCAGGGAAGCCCTTGCTGATCACCTCTGGGGCCACCAGTCTCTCCTTTCATCCTCCAGTGAACCGTGTTTGTTTCCTTCTTGCTTCGTTTCTGATTCTCTGTGTTTCTGGTGTCACTCACCACATATTCCCAGCACATAATGGTGGCACGTACCAGGGCTACAACAATCATTATTGCTGAAGAATTAAAATGAGAATTGAGTTAATAGGTTGAACTTTTTATATTCAACATCGTTTGCTCTGTTGCATATTTCCTCTTTTTGTTTTGCAATGATTTGACAGTATTAATTTACAAATAATGGCTTCTCTTCGCAGACACACTGGGTCCGAGAGTCTCATTTGTTATCTGGGGGATCTGGTTCATAGGATTTCCCTGGTGGCTCAGACAGTAAAGAATCTGCCTGCAGTGCAGGAGACCCAGGTTCCGTCCCTGGTTCAGGAAGATTCCGTGGAGAAGGAAATGGCAACCCACTCCAGTATTCTTGCCTGGAGAATCCCTTGGACAGAGGAGCCTGGCGGGCTATAGTCCTCGGGGTCGAAAAGCCGGACATGACTGAGTGACTAACAGTTTCTGGTTCATATCCATCTTACAGAGACCATTTTGCTCACTTGTGGCTCTTCAAGCACCTGGCGCTCGATGGCAGTAAAGGGTTACACAAATATTCCCAGCACGGCCTATCGTGTAGATGAGAATCACACCAACACAATCAACAGGGATGCAGAGGAAGATGGAAAGTGCTGAGAGCAGCAGAATAAAATTGAGGACCTGGTCAAGAGCTTCATTTACTGAGCTCTCATCTAGACCCAGGGGTGTGGGAATAAACAAGACAGAGGAGACCCCTGCCTTTACAGATTTTATTTCCTGGCAGCAAAAGACACGTTCTAATCAGGGAGATGAATGAGCAAACAGTAGTGCCAAATGTGTCAAATTATGAGAAGAAAATAGAGTGGTCTGATAGAGAGACTCAGGGAGTGATTGGGGAAGCTACTGTTGAGGATGGTCAGGGAAAGCTTCCTGGAGGAGGTGACATTTGTGCCGAGCTGTGAAGGATGAGAAGGATGAGGACTCACTGCAGAAGAGTCTGGGGAGGACAATTCCAGGCAGAAGAAACAGCCAAGTGCAAAGGACCAGAGATTGAAAAGAGCCAGCTGGTGACTTGGAGAAGACAACCTGAGACTCAGTTTTCCCGTCTGTAAAATGGTGACAGTGATACCTACCAACAGCAGGGAGTGTGGTTATTATTGTCAAGATATGATTATTCTTCAGCTCAGGAGTAGTTTCAACAAAGCAGATGCTTTCAGCTAGTCTGGGAAACAGATTAGTTAATTATATGTTGTGATTTTCAGTGGAGGATACAGTTTAGACCCTAGAATTGGTAAGGCACTGGTCTCTTACATACACATACACACACACACACGCACGCACGCACACACACACACACACACACACACACACACCGTACTCATATGGGATTTTGGCTGTGACTGTAGGATTTCAGCTCCTCATCTTCAGTGCAGCGAGATACAGATTTTGGCATTTCAGGCTTCAGGCATGCTTTCGGCTCCCTTTCCCCACAGTCTGTGGGAGGAGCCAGCTGTCAGCGGCACAGAAGGAGGGGGGCGAGGCTGTGGGTGGGGACCAAGCCGCTTGATTAGCATAGTCTGCTCCGCGAGGGAAGCCTCCTCCGAGTTCCTCTGCGCAGTTCCTCGGGGGAGACAAGGGAACATTTTGCAGCCAAGACTGGGTTCTTTAAGGTTGCACAGATACCAAGCCAAGGAATCGTGTGGGAGGTTGAGAGCATCACTTGTGGAGTGAGGCGAAACAGGTGTTTCTGGGGGAAACTAGAAGCAGAGGAAAGCATGCCGGCAGAATTTAGAGGGCTTTTTTGTGTTCAGGTGCTAGAACAGTGTATGGCATTGGTTCTTTAAAAAGTCTTCTACATCTCAGTTCATAGCAACACCATCCTTCCAGCTGCTCCGACCAAAACTCTGTGGTCCTCATTGGCTTTTGTCGTGGTTTCACGTCCCACACCCCATCCGTCAGGAAATCTAGTCGGTTGGACCTTCAGAATACATCCAGAACCCGACCAGACCACTCCCCTCTGCACTGCATAGCCTCTCACCAGGGTTAGTTAAAGGCTCTCCTTGAAGGTCCCCTGTTTCTGCCCTGTTTCTCTATAGTCTGATCTCAATACATGGCCAGAGAGACCCACTAAGAGCTATATAAGGTGGGGTGACCCCCCTGGACCTGTGAACTAAGCTTCAGGACCCCTTCACTTGCAACAGCCTAAGGCAGAGTTCTGGGAGGGACCCAAGCAACATTCTCAATGCTAGGTATTTTTTTAAAAAAATCTTATTTATTTAGGCTGTGCTGGGTCCTTGTTGCTATGTGGCTTTTCTCTAGTTGTGGCGAGCAGGGCTATTATAATTGCGGTGCACTGGCCTCCTTGCAGTGGCTTCCCTTGTTGCAGAGCACAGTTTCTAGGGCGTGTGGGCTTCAGTGGTTGTGGCACACATGCTTAGTTGCCCTTGGCATGAGGGATCTTTCCGGACCAGGGATCGAACTGGTGTTCCTTGCATTGATAGGCAGATACTTTACCACTGAGACCCCAGGGAAGCCCTTGGTATGTTTTTGTAACATCTGTAAAAGCAAGCTTTCGACAGTAGTTAGCTAAGATTGCTGTCTCTTTCCAATTTGATTGCCTTCCCTGGCATTTTCCTCCTGATGGATAATATTGGAGTGGCTGGGAGAATCTGGAGAAACTCACAAAGACTTGGGCATCTATGAGCTGGGCATGCATTTTGTTTGCTGGGGTATATTTATGTGGTTCACAGTAACTTCCAAATATATGCCTCAGTGTAGGCATGACTTTATGAAGACTCGTTACATCCCTGAGCCAAAATAGAGGCTGAACGGTGACAGGAGCATGTCCCAGGTGCCCAGCCCCGTCGTATGCGGGCATTACATGCTCGCCTGGTTTCCTGTAGGTGCTGTAACGAAGGACCACAATATTGGTGGCTTAAAAAACAGAAATGTATTCTCTCATTATTTTGGAGGCAAAGAAGTTTGAAATCAGTATTATTGGGCCAAAGTCAAGGTCTCAGCAGGGTCAAACTTCTTTTGGAGGCTCTAGGGGAGAATCCGAATTGCTGGCAAAGGTCCATCTAGTCAAAGCTATGGTTTTTCCAGTAGTCATGTATGGATGTGAGAGTTGGACTATAAAGAAAGCTGAGCACCGAGGAACTGATGCTTTTGAACTGTGGTGTTGGAGAAGACTCTTGAGAGTCCCTTGGACTGCAAGGAGATCCAACCAGTCCATCCTAAAGGAGATCAGTCCTGAATATTCATTGGAAGGACTGATGCTGAACCTGAAACTAATACTTTGTTCACCTGATGCAAAGAACTGATTCATTGGAAAAGACCCTGATGCTGAGAAAGATTGAAGGTGAGAGGAGAAGGGGACAACAGAGGATGGGATGGTTGGATGGCATCACCGACTGGATGGACATGAGTAAAGTCCGGGAGTTGGTGATGGACAGGGAAGCACCGCGTGCTGCAGTCCATGGGTTGCAAAGAGTCGGACACGACTGAGCGACTGAGCTGACTGAGGGGAGAATCTGTTTCTTCTTTGAGCTGCTAGTGGTTGCTGGCATTCTTTGGCTTGTGGCTGCTTAACTCCAGTCTCTGCCTCCTGGTCACATTGCCTCCCCCTCTTATGGGTGAGCCTAATCTCTCTCTGCTTCTCTCTCATGAAAATACTTGTCATAGTGTGCAGGGCTCACCCAGATAATCCAGGAAAATCTCATCTCAGGATCCTTAATCACAGTCTGGTCCAATGAGATGCAGACAGATCATTGTTGTGCCTCATGGAAAATACTGTGTGTGTGTGTTTTCTAGAAAATAGTAAGGAGTGAAGATTCACAATCGAGAACTTCTTTGGCCATTTTGGCTCCCGAGGAGAGCCAACTGGAGATAAAGGCAACACACAGAAAGAAGGGCCTGGAAAGGCAGAGAGAAATGGAGCTAGAATCCTCATGACATGTTATCATGTTATGAGCTCCTGGATCACAGAGAGCCTGAAACTCCTCTCCCTTACCTCTGGTCTTTTCAGTTATGAAACCCAATAATTTCTTCTTTCTTTCAAGTTTGAATTGGGTGTCCTGTTCCTTACATCAAAAAAATTCTCATTGATATTCTCTTTAAGTTTCAATGTCTCATCTAAAAAAGGAGGCTAAAATACTCTACAGAATATGATAAAATTTTAAACAAGGTGACATATGTAACAGGTGTATGTTGGTTCCCAGTACATAGAAATTTTCCTTGTGAATGATGTCTGTTAATATTTAACAATTTATTATCATAAGTGAAGAACTAATAGAACTTATATAATAAGGCTGAGTATATTTGAATTATTGGAGGAGGAAGTGGCAACCCACTCCAGTATTCTTGCCTGGAGAATCAATCCCATGGACAGAGAAGCCTGGTGGATTACAGCCCACAGGGTCGCAAAAGAGTTGGACATGACTGAGCGACTTAGCACATATCTGGGATATGCATATTGATATCATAGAACTTCACTAGAATCCAGTTTCTCTGCTCAATCCTGAAACTCCACTGTGAGAACTCCCTGAAGCCTTTGGCATCCTGGGTGTGGTCACCTCCTTGGATGTCCCATCACTGCCCTTGGATTGAGCTGAAACCTGTCTCCACGGTTTCCACCCACTTCCTGGTTCCACTTGTTTTGGGAGTGGATCAGGGAGCAGGAGTCTAATGCTCTGTTTTACACTGTTTTTGGTTCTCCAGCAGATTCACCTTTGGAAATCTTGTGTATTTTCAATCTTCTCTGTTACATCCCCTGTCTCTGCAGGCCTTAAGGATCACACTGATTTGGGTGGGAGTCACGGGACACGTACATACAACACTGGAAGGAGTTACTTGTGCACGCTTCCGCATGCGTGCTGACATGCAGCCGTGTGTGGGATCAGGTTCCTCCCGCCTGTGCTGAGTTCCAGGAACAGTTGGCTTGCTCTCACACACTGCACACGTGTGCTGTGTACAACTTCTAGGCACTGGAATTACATCAGGAGATGTTTTCCTAATTCTTTCTTTTGGCGTCTTTGAATGAGACCCCCCAGGGCAAAACTCTCCTGAGCAGACCCTCCAATGGACGACTCCTCTCAGAACATGGTGGCATGGCATGGAGCAGAGGGCGTGTGTCCAGAGGAGAGTGGCTGGTGTGTGCTTGCACACATCCATGATGAGTCCTGGGCTGCAGGATTACCTGTTGGTGTGACAGACACAGTACTGAGTGGAAGGCAAATACGACTTGGGTGGGCAGGAGGCAGGGGCTTCCCTGGTGGCTCAGACGGTAAAGAATCTGCCTGCAATGCAGGAGACCCGGGTTCCGACCTCTGGGTTGGCAAGATACCCTGGAGAAAGGAATGGAAACCCACTCCAGTATTCTTGCCTGGACAGAGGGGTTTGGTGGACTACAGTCCACGGGGTCACAAAGAGCTGGACATGACTGAGTGACTAACACTTCTTATACAGATGGCAGAGTGTGGTCTGGGGGTTCGTGTGATGGGGAACCCAGCAAAGAGGTGGCCTTATCAGAACAAATGAGCATGTGACCACTGTGGGTGCTCGGGAGGCTTAACCATAAGATTTCATTTGTACTGTGCGCTGGCTCCCTGGGGTGGTCATAATGAATAACCACAAACTTGGTGGCTTAAGACCACAGATACTTATTCTCTTAGCTCTGGAAGCTAAAAGTCTGAAAATGAAGGTGTCAGCAGGGTCGCACTCCCACTGAGCACTCTGGGCAGGAGAATTCCTCTTCTCTTCCCAGCTTCAGCTGTTTGCTGGCGATCCTCAGTGTTCCTTGGCTGGGGGCAGCATCACTCCAGCCTCTGCCCCCTTGGTCATGTGGCATTCTTCTCCATCCCAGAGTCCAGATTTCTTTCTTCTTAGAAGGACCCCAGTCCTTGTATGAGGGGCCACTCTAATCTAGTATGAACTCCTCTGAAACTTGATTACATGTACAAAGACCTTATTTCCGGGACTTCCCTGGCATTGCAGTGGTTAAGACTTCACCTTCCAATGCAGGGGGAGCTGACTGCCCTGGAGGTAACCGTCAGAGGGTTTGGAGAAGTGGATGATGAAAGAAGGGTAGAATGGGGTACACAGTTGCTGTAAGGGGTAAATCACATATTATAGACCAGGGATTAACAAACTCTTCCTGCTCAGTGCCAGATGGTAAATATTTCAGGCTTGGCAGGGCTTGTATAATCCATTACAACTATTCCTCATGTAATATTCAAATCAGTGAGGGAGGCTGTGTTTCAATAAAACTTTATCAACCCTGAAATTTGAATTTCATATGATTTTCACATGTCACAAATACTGTTTTCTTTTCCTCCCCCCTCTCCTTTCCATTTTTGAAAAATGCAAAAGCCATCCCTTAGTCTGGAGGCTGTTCAAAACCAGGAGGCAGGCTGGATGTGCTGACCCCCATTCCTGGGATAGACTCCAGCTGCTGCTTGTTTGCTGATCCGTTCAAGGATATGAGAGAATGAGGTCAGAGCTCAAAACTTTCTATTTCAAACAGTGATGAGAGCAAAAGGGGACAAAGATAGCACCATGATTTCTGAGACAGGCGTTCTATCTAGTGAATCTCCTGAAGTTCTAGCATTCACGATTGCCCCATAAACACGAAAAGGACAAGACAAAGAGTTCTGCCTTAGCAACCCTGGGCCAGGTGTATAGACAAAAACACCCCTTCCCGGGGCTGCTTTGCTCAGCAGCCAAGTTCCCGGTACCTCCTCAGTATCCACCTGCAGCACCTGGTGAAGGCACGATGCAGCCTCTACCTGGGACAAGAATGGGGCACCCTCCTTATTAGAAGCGCTGACTGAAACCACCCGCCCTGGCCAGAGTCCACAGTAACCACTTGGATGAGTTATCTTACAACAGGAGGTCCTGGTAAGGAACATGGAGCTAACATGCTATCACCAAGGGGAAGAATTTGGGAAAGGTCAAAAGGAGAGAAGAGACTCCAGTCCATATGTCCTACCACCTCCCAGAATCCTTCTGGCTGGAATCCATCTTGGTTGAGCAATGTGTGTTCCAGAAGGACCTTGGGTCAGAATGATTGGCCAGAGACAGCCCGGAAATCAGCGTCTTCACCATAAATCCCGGGACAACTGGCAGAGCAGTTCTCCTGGTCCCTTAGCCTGCCCCTGCTGTCTGCTCAGGCGCCCCTTCCCAGTAAAGTCTCTCGCTTTGTCAGCATGTGTGTCTCCTCAGACAATTAATTTCTGAGTGTTAGACAAGAGTCCACTCTCGGACCCTGGAAGGAGTCCCCCTTCCTGCAACTCTTCATGTCATCAGTTCTCAGAAGATGGCCTGGGAAGGTGCTAGAACCCAGTCTTACATGCCCACGACCTAGAAGGAGTGATGGTGGCAGCAGCTGTTGAGAAGCTGAGGGAAGGCGGGACCTAGTGCCGTTTAGGTAGATGAGAGAGGCCTGCGGTGTGGCCTTGTGAGTGGGTGGGTGTGGAGGGTGTGGGTAAGAGTCTTCCTGCTCTTAAGCAGGTAAGCAGGAAGAGAGAATCTTTCTTTTCATTTTCCAGATCCATGCAAATCACCATCTTTTCTGGAGTGACTGCCTGGATAGTGGACACTTTGCGAGGCCCTCTGTTGAGAGGAGGGAGAGAAAAGCTAGCTCCTGCCTTCACATTCCATCTTGAGCATTAACTAGCTGTGTGACCTTGGGCAAGTTGCTGAACCTCTCTGAGCCTCTGTTTCCTAATGTTTTAAACCATAGATACCCTTTGACGGTAGGCTTGTTGAGGGGATTTAGATGGATGATGTCACATGCCTTGCACATCACAGGTTTCTGTGAATGGTGGTTAATGCACTAGTATGTCACACACTGCCAAGTTCAGGCACAGCTTTTGCCGAATGTCTCTGAAAATCTGTCCTCAAGGAAAAAATCTTTTGCTACCAAATATCCGAGTTAAATCTCTCCCTCCTTCTTAGCCTCCAGTCACCAGGGAAGGTTAAATTTGTAAATTCTCTTTGAGATTCAAAATCCACCCGGAGGTCTTTGGGTCTCCCTCCCCTACCCCATCCCTTCCTGGGGCAGACATGGGGAACTGATCAGCCATTCAAAGGCGGGACCTGCACATTTTCAACAATTGAGACGCAAAAGTGGGGGTAGGGAAAAAGAAATTAAATCCAGCAATTAAGTTCTAATTGCGCAATTACTTCACTTTCTGGCTCCATGCCAGGATTGGGAGTCTTGCTCTTCCAAATGGTGTTTTTGTGCATACTCAAGGAAGGGGAGGTGAGGAAGAGGGGGTAAAGGAGGTGCTATCTAGGGCCAGGGAAACAAAGGCTTTTATAAGTTAAGGCATCTTTTCAATAACCTGATGTTGTCATTGTTCTGAATGACAGGGTGTGAGGTGGGGTGGGGAAAACTGGGAGCCTTTGTAAGAACTAAAAATCTCTGGGCTTTTCTTTAAGTAGTTGTTTTCTAGTGAGAGCCTGGGGGTACATACACTTCTACTCACATCTGGGGTGGGGGTCCTCTCTGTAGGCTGGCAGTTTCAGAGCCTTGTGGTTGACGCCAGGGCAAGGAACCATGGCACTGCTGAGGCCAGGCCATCCTGCAAGGCTTCTAAGAGCCAGGAGGGGCTTGTAACAGTCAGCCCATCCAGGAGATCCGTATTTGTGCTCTGAGAAGATATGGAGGAAAGAGAATCTGCTGCTTCAATCAGGGGATTCCATGTGCTGCTTCTTTGCTTCTCGTTCATTCACTCACTCTTTCATGCATTTACTCAGCTGCACATTCTCACTCGCTAATTCTTCAACTATTTATGGGACATCTAATTTGCACAAGGCACTCTGCTTGGCATGATGGGAGAAACAAAAAAGGTTTAAGATGGGTCCTTGCCTGCAAGGACTGCCTGACTTACACTGACTTACTGATAAGACCTTGGGGAGGGCAGCATTTTAACCTCTTAGTACCAAGTGCTAAGTCACTTCAGTCGTGTCCGACTCTGTGTGACCCCATAGATGGCAGCCCACCAGGCTCCCCCGTCCCTGGGATTCTCCAGGCAAGAACACTGGAGTGGGTTGCCATTTCCTTCTCCAATGCATGAAAGTGAAAAGTGAAAGTGAAGTCACTCAGTCGTGTTCGACTCTTAGCAACCCCATGGACTGCAGCCCACCAGGCTCCTCCGTCCATGGGATTCTCCAGGCAAGGGTACTGGAGTGGGGTGTCATTGCCTTCTCCGTTAGTACCAAGTGCTCGTCTGCAAAATGAAAATGGTAGTGAAGTATACGGATAGCCTGTATAAGACAGTAAGACATGTATAAGATGATCTGGTATTTATTGAGTACCTGATGCCCTGGAGAAGGAAATGGCAACCCATTCCAGTGTTCTTGCCTGGAGAATTCCATGGACAAAGGAGCCTGGTGGGCTATGGTCCACAGGGTCACAAAGAGTCAGACAAGACTGAGCAACTAACACTACACCACTGTCTCAGGCAGCTCAGGCTGCTGTAACAGAATTGCACAGACTGGGTGGTTAAACAGCAGAAACATTTCTTACAGTTCTGGAGGCTGGGAAGCCCAAGATCAAGGTGCCGGCTGATTCCGTTTCTGGTGAAGGCACTCCTGACTTGCAGAAGTCTGCCTTTTTGTTGTGTCCTTGCGTGGCGGAATGAGAGAGTGGGCAAGCTCTCTGGTGTCTGGACTAACAAAGGTACTAATCCTATCCTGGGGGCCCCACCCTCATGACCTCATCTAACCCTAATCCCTCTCTCAAAGGCCCCACCTCCAAATACCATCACACTGGGGGTTAGGGCTTCAACAGAGGAATTTGGAGGGGACAGACATTCAGTCCGCAGCACCTGCTATGTGCCCAGGGGTTATCGCTGGCGCTTTACACAGGCTATTGTTACCCCTGTGATGTCTCTCTGAGGTACAGATCACTACCATTTTCATTTTGTGGATGAGGCACTTGATACTCAGGAGGCACTAAAATGCTTCCCTCCACAAGGTCCTACGGTAAGACAGTCTACGAGCTCTGGAACTGAATCCCAGCTGGGTTTTGATTCAGAAGCTTGTGACCTATAGGTGACCTCAACGTAGAAGGTGATATGTGTCCCAAGGGAGATGAAGCCACACCAGGAATGATGAAAAGAGACACAGGAACATGGCTGTCACTGCTCTCTCCCTCCTCTGCACTGAAGAGACCACAAGCTAAATGGGGGAAGTGAAGAGGACCCATCACTGAGTGAGGATGATGAACTTGGCCCCTCTGGCGGGACCCCTGAACCCCAGCCAAGCAGCTGGCAAGGCAACCATGGGGTGTCCCAGGCTGGCACCAGCTGGGCCCCTGCCACGTCATATTGGGTGCCAAAATCACACTCCAGGGGGTTGCCAAAGAAGAATTGCTTGGGAGAGAAATTGTGTATTATAGGTTGCAGCCAACACAAAAAGCTCAGGAACCCCAGCTATAAAATAAATCAAAAGCAGGCGTGAGAACCGCCTGCATGGTTCAGAGGAAACTCCCAGATCAGAGTCACAGAAGGGAAGCGGAGGGGGAAGATGGACATCTCAATGCCTCCCTCCACCCGTCCCCTCCCCCTTCATCTGGCCTCCCGCTGCGTTTGCAGTCTTATCTGCTACCCCCCTCCCCCCCGGCCCCACGTCCAGATGTATCTGATGTTCAGCCACGGAGCTGCCGCCCCATCCCCCACCTCGCCCTCCAGACTCTCTTGCTCTGCTGGTCCACCTGGTAAGCTCATTCTTCCAGGGTTTGCTCAAGAGCCACCTATCTCTTTCCTCAACTGCATCCCGCCCCAAGACAATTGATTGCTTCCCTTCCTAGGACCAGCCCCAGGGAACTGCAGTCAAGACCATGGGCTGAGCCAGACCTGGTGTGATCCCCAGCTCTGCCACTTATTCTGTGACCTTGGACCAAGGGCCTCAGTTCTCTGAGCCTCAGTCTCCTCATCAGTGCTCTGGAGCCAATACTGAGGCCTGTCTCATGGCTGTTTTTTATCTCAGATGAATACTTCTGTGTACCAAGAGCTGTGCTAAGTACCAAGGACACAGTTGCAAACATCTGAGGCTTTGATGCAGTTATTTACGTAAAGAACTTAGCCCTTTTCCTGGAACCTAGTAAGAATTCAATCAATTTTTATAAGAGTGGTCCTGCAGGATTTCGTATGGACCTCTGCTCTAAGATTCACTGCACTGTCTTGGCTTTCTTTCTGTACGTGGCTTATGCACAGGCTATGAGCATGCTCATGTGGGTACAGTGTCATTTTTGGCTCTTTATACCCAGTGTCTGCCCAGTTCCTGACCTGCTATAAGCTTACCATTATGTTTTATTGCCAGAAGTATGATGGAAGAGAAGGCTTCCCTGGTAGCTCAGAAGGTAAAAGAATCTGCCTGCAATGCTGGAGCCCCCTGGAGAAGAAAATGGCCACCCACTCCAATATTCTTGCCTGGGAAAAATCCCAGGGACAGAAGAGCCTGGCTAGCTACAGTCCATGGGGTCACAAAGAGTTGGACACAACTGAGTAACTAGCACTCAATCACTCATGCTGGAAGATGGAGACCTAGCAGCTATCAGCTCTTTGGCTATAGAAATGAGGGATGCTAAACTTTCCCATGAGGTTTGTCCTGGTGCCAAAGGGTTTTTTCTGTTGTTGTTGTTTGTTTGTTTTTTTTTTTTTTAATTTTAGAAGTACTGGGACTGGAGTGAATTTTCAGGTCCTCTATTTTCCCTTTCTCCTGCTCCAGCTTTCTGAGATGGAGCACGTGAGGATCAAACCAGAACTGGGGTTTTCAGTTCCCTGTCCCAAGTGAAGCTCCAAGTGAGAGAGAGAAGAAAGAAACAGGGATAGGGTGGTGAGGGAAGGGGTGAGGAGGTGTGGGAGGGGAGAAAGGGAGGCGCTGGAAGGGGACAAGAAGGGAGGAAGATGACGATGCCCTCTGGTACCCAGGAAGCACAGGCGCCTCCAGGGGCAGAGCTCACTGGGCAGGTGATCCAAAGGGCTTCTGTCCACTCTCCGCTGTTGCCTGGTAAAGTCCCTCCTTGCCTCTCCTGGGGATGTTGGGACATCAACTCACATCAACTCTCTCGGCTCCCTGATCTCACATGGCAGTGAGCCATGGAGTGAAGTGAGATCTTAATTCCCTGCCCAGGAATTGAACCTGGGGCTGGATCATCAAAAAAGCAAGAGAGTTCCAGAAAAACATCTATTTCTGCTTTATTGACTATGCCAAAGCCTTTGACTGTGTGGATCACAATAAACTGTGGGAAATTCTGAAAGAGATGGGAATACCAGACCACCTGACCTGCCTCTTGAGAAACCCATATGCAGGTCAGGAAGCAACAGTTAGAACTGGACATGGAACAACAGACTGGTTCCAAATAGGAAAAGGAGTCCGTCAAGGCTGTATATTGTCACCCTGCTTATTTAACTTATATGCAGAGTGCATCATGAGAAACGCTGGTCTGGAAGAAACACAAGCTGGAATCAAGATTGCCGGGAGAAATACCAATAACCTCAGATATGCAGATGACACCACCCTTGTGGTAGAAAGTGAAGAGGAACTAAAAAGCCTCTTGATGAAAGTGAAAGAGGAGAGTGAAAAAGTTGGCTTAAAGCTCAACATTCAGAAAACGAAGATCATGGCATCCGGTCCCATCACTTCATGGGAAATAGATGGGGAAACAGTGGAAACAGTGTCAGACTTTATTTTTCTGGGCTCCAAAATCACTGCAGATGGTGACTACAGCCATGAAATTAAAAGACTCTTACTCCTTGGGAGGAAGGTTATGACCAACCTAGACAGCATATTAAAAAGCAAAGACATTACTTTGCCAACGAAGGTCCATATAGTCAAGGCTATGATTTTTCCAGTGGTCATGTATGGATGTGAAAGTTGGATTGTGAAGAAAGCTGAGCCTGGAAGAATTGATGCTTTTGAACTATGGTGTTGGAGAAGACTCTTGAGAGTCCCTTGGACTGCAAGGATATCCAACCAGTCCATTCTAAAGGAGGTCAGTCCTGGGCGTTCATTGGACGGACTGATGCTTAAGGTGAAACTCCAATACTTTGGCCACCTCATGCAAAGAGTTGACTCATTGGAAAAGACCCTGAAGCTGGGAGGGATTAGGGGCAGGAGCAGAAGGGGACAACAGAGGATGAGATGGCTGGATGGCATCACCGACTCAATGGACATGAGTTTGGGTAAACTCTGGGAGTTGTTGGTGGACAGGGAGGCCTGGCGTGCTGCAATTCATGGGGTCGCAAAGAGTTGGACACGACTGATCGACTTAATTGAACTGAGCCTAATGAGATTCCCTGGTGACTCAGCTGATAAAGAATCTGCCTGCACGCAGGAGACCTGGGTTCAATCCCTGGGTCAGGAAGATCCCCTGGAGAAGGGAAGGGAAGCTAATCCAGTATTTTTGCCTAGAGAACTTCATGGACAGAGGAGCCTGGCAGGCTATAGTCCATGGGGTTGCAAAGAGTAGGACGTGACTGAACAGTTAACACTTTCTTTCACTTTCAGCCTGGATGAGAACCAGGAATCCTAGCCCACCAGACCGGCAAGGATGGGAGGCTCGAAGCTATTTTGCCTCCTGGATCTTTGCCCCCAGTGAAAAATGCATTTATCACGGAGGCAGAAACTATAAATGCAGGTACAAAGTTATCATTAAAGAAGTAGCTAACAACAATTGGGAGAGCACACAAAGAAACTGGTTAAGATAGAAGCAAGATTCACACCCAGAGAGAAAGTGTGGGCATCCGCCTTAGTGAGGAGGAAAGAGGCAGTTAAGTCATTTCTATAGGTCAGTTCTTCTGGGTCTTTGTTTATCTTTAGCCAATTATCTGGTTTCTTTTTCCACACCTGACCTACCCTGGGACCCTCCCTCTCCCTGAGAGGCATGCACCTCTCAGCCAAGATGGATATCAAAGAGAAGGTGTCTGTGAGGAACAAGGCTCATTATGGCCTGGCATTATCCCCTGACTTTTGACCCACAAGGAGCCTTTCTGCTCATGTGTAGTGTCTCCCTAGTGCCAAAAAGCATGGCGGGGTGGAGTGGGGTGGGGAGTGGAGACCCCTTAATCCTTTACCCAAACAAGGTTTTTTTCCCCTCTTTGTCCTTGCTATGACTATTACCTTAAGGTGTTTACAAGAGACAAAGACTGGCTACTTACCCTATGTTGTTACTTCCAGTTCAGAGGGCAAACATGAGGCTGACTGTAAATATCTTAATTGGAGCCCACCTAACTCTTGTCTCAGTGATTGCAGCCATGAAATTAAAAGGCACTTGCTCCTTGGAAGGAAAGTTATGACCAACCTAGACAGCATATTCAAAAGCAGAGGCATTACTTTGCCAACAAAGGTCTGTCTAGTCAAGGCTATGGTTTTACCAGTGGTCATGTATGGATGTGAGAGTTGGAGTGTGAAGAAAGCTGAGCACCGAAGAATTGATGCTTTTGAACTGTGGTGTTGGAGAAGACTCTTGAGAGTCCCTTGGACTGCAAGGAGATCCAACCAGTCCATCCTAAAGGAGATCAGTCCTGGGTGTTCATTGGAAGGACTGATGTTGAAGCTGAAACTCCAATGCTTTGGCCACCTGATTCAGAGAGCTGACTCATTTGAAAAGACCCTGATGATGGGAAAGATTGAGGGCAGGAGGAGAAGGGGACAACAGAGGAGAAGGGGACGAAATAGGATGAGATGGTTGGATGGCATCACTGACACAGTGGACATGGCTTTGGGTGGACACTGGGAGTTGGTGATGGACAGGGAGGCCTGGCGTGCTGTGGTTCATGGGGTTGCAAAGAGTCGGACACGACTGAGTGATTGAACTGAACTGAACTTTATGTAGTAGTGCATAAATGTCAATCCCAATCTCCCACTTTATCCACCCTACTCCCCAACCAGGGAGCCATGTTGAAAGGAGAAACACTGGGCCAGTTGTTGCCTTAGTGACGGGCCTTGCTTCTCCTAAGGCACTATGGAGAGTGACAATTCAAGAGGACACTGCCATTGCTTTGAATGCATCAAAGCACTTTATGGAGACAAAACTTGACATGGGTGGGTAAGGAGTGACAGCACATGGGTCTTTTGTGGCCAGTGAGCTACCTGGACAGTAGGAAGAGGGGATGATTAGGAGACAAATAATTAGCAATCTCTAATTATGTATCATGCGGTCTGCCCTGGTGGCTCAGAGGTTAAAAGCATCTGCCTGCAATGTGGGAGACCTGGGTTTGATCCCTGGGTCCAGAAGATCCCCTGGAGAAGGAAATGGCCACCCACTCCAGTATTCTTGCCTAGAGAATCCCATGGATGGAGGAACATGGTGGGCTACAGAAATCTGTAAAAACACAATAACAATAAAGAAACAGAGAAAAGAAGAGAAAGAAAATGCCCATTGATGTCCATCCAGTTAGACAGACTTTGCTGGGATGACCTTCTGGGTAGGTGGTAATAACTCAGGGGCGAGGAAGCCTTGGTCGCTTCCTCTCCCTCAATTAAATGAAAGCAAAGTAAATAAATACACCCACCCAACTACTCACTAATTCCTGAACTTCCCTTTCCCTGAAACATAGTCTATCTTTTCACTATTCGTTTATTTTTTAAACTAGTGTTGCTTAAAAAAAAAAATTAATACGTGTTCCTTGTAAAAAAATTAAAATAGCACAGAGGGATTCAAGGAAAAAAAAGTCTCCTTCCTAGCCCAGATCCTTGTTTATTAATCCCAACATTCTTCCTTAAAGAGTCTTTGGAGGGAGCCTGGCCCTGGTGACACTTTGATTTCAGACTTTTAGCCTATAGAACTGTGAAAGAATAAATTTCTTTCTTTCTTTCTTTTTTTTTTTTAGTTATGATTGGAATTTTTATTTTTTTTTTTTTCTTTTTTTTTTTTTTTTACTAAATTTTATTTTATTTAACTTTACAATATTTATTGGTTTTGCCATATATCAAAATGAATCTGCCACAGGTATACATGTGTTCCCCATCCTGAACCCTCCTTTCTATTGGCTTAAGAATAGAAACTTGAGACTCAGGTCCTAAGTACCTGAGTTGTGGTAATTTGTTATAGAACCCTCAGAAACCAGTTCAAGAATTGAATATATTAACATTGATAAAGGACTTAGCACAGTGCCTGGCCTTAACAAGTATTACATGTGTTTGCTAAGCTATTTTTAATTTTATTTTAAAAATTTATTATCATTAAAAATTTTTCTTTTTTTCCTGACCAAACTACACGGCAGGTGGGATCTGAGTTCCTCAACCAAGGAACTCAGGATCAAACCCGGGCTCCCTGCATAGAAAGGGTGGAGTCTTAACCACTGGCCTGCCAAGGGAGTCCTATTATTATCATTTTTAATTGATGTATAGTTGATTTACAATGTTGTATAAATGAGTTATTGTTTAAAAACCTCATGGCAATTCCCTAAAGCACGTGTTATTTTTATTCCCATCTAACAGGATAAAACTGAGGTTTTAGCTCAAGCATGTAAATGAATAAAGTCAGCTCGCAGTTCAGTATCTCCTTTTCCTCATTTATTTGGGCTATATAATTTTTTAATAGATTTTTTTTGGACACGTACACACTGCTTCATTTAATTTTGGCTATGCTGGATCTTCCTGATGCACACCTGGGTTTCTCTAGTTGTGGGGGGGGTGGGGTGGGGGGCGTCTACTCTCCAGTCGCAGTGCACAGGCTCTAGGGTCCCCAGGCTTCAGTAGCTGCAACACAGGGACTCAGCAGCTGTGGCCCACAGGGTTTGTTGCTCAGGGATACCAGCGATTGCACCTGTGTCCCCTGCATTGGCAGACGGATTCTTATCCAGGTCCTTGTGGCACCAGGGACGTCCTGGGCTATATAATTTTTAAATGTCTCAGTCAAACATTTTCTGACACCCTTTATATATGGGTGGGGAAGTGACTGAAAGTCTGTGTTTTGTTCAGGATGGGCCAGGCTTATGCTGCTGACCCAGTATCTCAGTCTGGGTCTCATACCATGTCTGGCCACTCTCCAGAGCAGCCATCCTGCAGTGATGCTCTGATCCAGGCTGCCCCACCCAGGCGTGCCACCATCTCAACCCACGCTTTCCAATGCGGGCAGGGGGTAGGTAGGGGGGGCGGTAGGGGCGCAGGGTAGGGTGGGAGGAGAGCAAGATGCAGCTATCATTTCTACTCACAGCCCATTGGCCTGAGCTGGTCACACGGGCAGCCGCTTAAACCGCAAAGGCTGCTGGGAACTGTAGTCTTTCCACAGTTCCGTGTCTTGGAAGTGGAAAAGGAGCTAGGACTGGGAGGGTGTTTGGCTTTGGCTCGGCCACAGCCTCCAGGCGTTCAAGCCTTATTTTCTGAGGTAATTTTGCTTATATAAGTCACCATTGTGAACTTGCTTTTCACACTTGGTTTTTGCTTTTCTTTTTTAATCGTGTTCCTTCCTCTTTCCTTCTCCCTACACCCCTGCTTCTGGTTTGGAAAGTCAGAATCACTTTACCCTTGGGTTTCCCCGGATGTGAGACTGGAGGGCTGAGAAGTCCAGGAGATGAAAGGTTCTGCCTCCCGATGCAACCAAAGGAATTGCTTTTTTGAAATTACAGCTAGACCACAGTCTTGCAGAGATGAATGCTGTGAACTGTCGTAAGGGGTGGATAATTAAGGGTCCTGATTATGGGTGGACACCTATTGCCTCAGAGAGATAAATTAAGGAAACCTTGTGTACACAAGTAGCAGATTACCCTTTTTATGCCTCTAAGCAAGTGCAGTCGCATTGGTGTTTCAGGGAACGTGGCAGCGGAAGTATTTTCCCAGGGGCTGGTCCTTCATGGGTGCTGCGGTGGCGCTGGACAGTCCTGGAGCCTTTCCATGGAGCTTGGAACGTGCTGGTCAAGCATTTATTAGCCCTTGCTGTGTGCACAATGAAATAGGATGAAAGAGAAAACTACATTTACCGGAGTGCCTTTTATGGGCTGTGAATAAACACCCCAAGCTGTCTTGCTCCCATTGAGGACCATAGACTGAAGGAGAAGACCAGGTTTCTTGCTTGCCAGACCCATATTCCACATTCTCAACCCTGTTGGCCATCTTAGGTCTTGTGGCGGGGGGGAGGGGGGGGTAGGTTTGGAAAAGACCTGTCTCCATGACATGCAAGAGAATGTGCTTGATACAATTGTTTATTAAGTAGAACAATTTCTGATCAGGAAAACCAGAGAAATTTGAGGGCAGGGATTCTGTTATTTAATTGAACATTTGAAAACTGAGCCCATAGTAGCTATTGAGTGTGTTTTTCGAGTGCAGGTATTTTCTTTTTTTTTCTTCTTCAGAATTATTTATTGAACATCTATGTTACAGGCACTGTTCTAGGTTTTGGGGATGAAAAGCTGAATGTGATGAAGAACTGCACCATCACATCCCCTTGGTCCACCTCTAATTTCAGCTGTATGTGTGGTGGACAGTCTCTTGCAAGTTTAGGCTTGCCTCAGACTGCCAGTGTCTTTCCTATGGCTCCAACTGTGGGGTTTTCTGTTTTGTTTTGTTTTTTCCAATGCTGTGGGAGCTTCTTTGTCCCCATGAACAAAAGCAGCCAAAAGTATTAACACCCATGGGAGCTGCCCTCAACAGTGAGGTGGGAGCTGGTGGATAAAGTCTGTAGCTTCCTGTTTCTCAGGAGGTGGTTCTGGGAGGCCTTCTTGTAATTTTTCACGAAGTCCCTGTGAAGTAGAGTCTTTGCTACCAAGCCACCTCTATAATGCACGCTTATATTGACTTATTTTTCTTTATGCTTCTCCCCAGCCCCTTGCTTTTGCTTCCTGGTATCACGTTCTAGAAAAAAAAAATAGGCTTGCCACCCTGATCTTAGCTCTGCTTTTGGGGGAACCAAGCCCTGAAGGAGCCTACATTCTAGGGCAGTGCTGTCCAAAAGAAATACAATGTGAGCCACATGCATAATCAAAACACTTCTAGTGGCCACATCAATAAAGGTAAAGAGAACTAGGTGAAGTTGATTCTAATAGCCTATTATATTTAATCCAATATACTAGCAATACATTTCAATATGTAACAATATAAAAATTATATTTATTAATGAGATACTGTGCATTCTTTTTTTCTGTAGTAAATCTTTAAAATTCCATGTGTAATTTACACTTATGGTACATTTCAATTTGAATGCTAAAGTTTCACTGGAAATCCATGATCTGTATTTTGGTTTCATAAAATTTATAGTTGAAAAGTATTTCCCTTACGCAAGTTTTTCTAAATACACAAAGTTTTCCAATAACTAAATCAAGTTTCCATTTCTAAATTGAAGTTGACTGAAATAAAATATTCAGATCCTCAGTAGTACTAACCTCATTTTAAATGCTCAGTGGCTACATGTGGCTACTATATAGACAGGCAATAAACAAAATAAATGAGTAACACATGATTTAGTGATAAGTGCTAGGGAGAAAAATAAATTCTGGGAAGGGTGATTACTAGTATTGGAGTGATGGTTACCATCTTTAGTTAGGGTTGTCAGACTTAGCAAATAAAAATACAGGACATATGATTAGATTAGCATTTCAGATAATATTATTTTATTATTATTTTTAATTGAAGTATAGTTGATTTAAACTATTATATTATTTTCAGGTGTACAACATATTGATTCAATATTTTTATAAATTATAATCCATTTAAAGTAAAGTATTATAAAGTAATGGCTCTATTGCCCATGCTTTACAATACGTCCTTGTAGCTTATTTATTTTATACATGGTGGTTCATACCTTTTTAATTCCCTACTCCTATATTGCTTCTCCCCCTCTCGTGTCCTCACTGGTAGCCACTAGTTTGTTCTCTGTATCTGAGTTTGTTTCTGTTTTTTATACTCACTAGTTTTATTTCTTTAGATTCCACATGTAAGTGATAACATATAGTATTTGTCCTTCTCTATCTGACTTACTTCGCTAAGTGTAAATACCCTCCAGACTCATCCATGTTGTTGTAAATGGCAAAATAACATTCTTTTTTATGGCTGAGTGATATTCCATTACACACACACACACACACACACACACACACACCACATCTTTTTTTAAAAACAAGTTTTACTTAATTTTTTGGCCATACTCTGCAGTAGAGGGGATCTTAGCTCTCCCACCAGGGATCGAACCCATGACCCCTGCCTTGGAAGGCAGAATCTTAATCACTGGACCACCAGGGAAGTCCCTACCACATCTTCTTTATCTGTTCATCTAGCAACAGAACATTTTAAAGTGTAAGTCTGCCCTGGCAAAAATGTCCCAAATGTTGCAGAGGCATTCTTTTACTAACAAGTTATTCTTTATTTATCTGAGATGCACATTTAACTGGGTGTGTCTAAATAGGTGGCCAGCAGAGACTTCACTGAGAAGGTCTCTTTGAATGTAGACCTGGGGGAGGTGAGGGTGTGAGTCACATGGGTATCTGGGAGAGCAGGTGGAAGGGACAAATGCAAGGGTCTTCAGTGTGAACATTTTTGGTTGAGCAGAGGATTGACTTGATGTCATTTGTACTTGAACAGGATCTCAGAGCTGCCACATTGGGGATGGATTGAAGGGGCCAACAGCACAAGCTGTTGCACTAATCCAGGCTAGAAGTGATGGTGGCTTGGACCAGAAGGGGCTGGATTCTGGATGTATTTTGAAGGCAGAGTTGGGTGCGTTTACTGATTGGATAGAAATGAGAGAGGTAAGTCCAGGACTCCAAGATATTTACCCTCCACCTAAGGATGGAGTTTTTATGCACAGAGATAGGGAGCATGGTTGAACATTAGGGGAGAGGCAGAGCTCAACAGTCTGTTTTGGATGCAGTAAGTTTGGAGATGCCTATTAGAAACTCAGGTAGAGATACTGAGTGGGAGTATACATGAGACATCTGGCTGGAGTTAAGTTGGGAGACAGAATTCAAAGCCATGAGCCTTGGTGAGATCTACAGGGTGTGAGTCTGAGTCAGAAAGAGGAAAGATCCATGGGCTGCACCCTGGGTCCCTTCAAAAGTATTCTAGTCTTTTCAGTAAACCCAAGAGTTGGGGCCTGTGAGCATTTCCACTTTCATGGATGGAGGATTTGAGGCTTGTAGAAGGGAAGAAATGTGCTGAAGCCTGGGGCCGAGCTGGATGAACTTTCCTATTAGTCTGTTTCCTTCTTTCCCCATCCCTTCTCTGCATACATGAGTGAGAAGGAGATTTTTATTTTTAAATAATATTCATTTATTTGGCTTCACCGGGTCTTTGTTGCGGCATGTGAACTCATACTTGTGATATGTGGGATCTCATTCCCTGACCAGCGATTGAACCCAGGCCCCCTGCATTGGGAGCATGAAATCTTCACCACTGGACCACCAGAGAAGTCCCTTTAAATGATTTTTAGATTGTTTAAATTATTTAAATGGATAGAATGTGAAAGCCTTCATTTTAATAATTTTATTTTAAAAAAGATTTTAACTGGAGAATAATTGCTTTACAGTATTGTGTTAGTTTCTGCTGTACAACTATATAAATCAGCTGTGAATGTGTAAATATATATATATCCCCTCCCTCTTGAGCCTCCCTCCCACCCACCTCTCCCCCATACTAATTTGAAAGTGTCTCATTTAGGGGTATTTAGTCCATTCACAGTGTTAGGCGACCATCTTCACTCTAGAGTCCCAGAATACTTCCATCAGCCTAAAAGGAAGCCCTGAATCCCCAGTCACTCCCGCTCCCCACTCCCCTGGCAACCACTAACCTGGTTCCTGTCTCTATGGACTTGCCTGTTCAAGGTCTTTCCTACAAATGAAATCACTCACTGTGTGTTTTTTGGTGTGTGTCATGCGTGTATCAGTACTTCTTGCCTGTTTATGGACAAACAGCGTTCCATTGCATGGATATGCCATTTTGTTTCTCCATCACGCTGTGGTGGACATTTGGGTGGTTGCCACAGCCAGAATGACTTATCAGAGGATGTTATTGTCTTCTCAGCTCCCCACAGCTCCTGATCATACTTGTGACCAAATCCACATCTGGCCTCTGCTTGCCTCCCCCTGCCTGCCCCCCTCCCGATCCCTGCCGCCCCCATCAGGGCAGCACTGGCCCCTGGGAAGCTCCTTGTGCACACCAGAAGCCCCTTCTGCACCTTCATGCTTGCTTGGTTTACAATCTTCCCCAGATATTCCCCTGCTCCAATTTCTACTAAAATGCATGTCCCCACCTACCATGTATTATAAAACTCTCCCTCCAGTTCTTTATTCTGCTTTATCTCTTCAGAGCATCTATCACAACCTGGTATTATGTTACCATCAATTTTAGGTATCATTGGGGATGGATTCCAGGATAAGTTGCAGACACTGAAATCCACAAGATTCTGAAGTCCCATCGTTCGCCCTCTGAATTGGTAGATTTGGCATCAGCAGATACAGAAGGCCAACTTTATTTATTGAGAAAAAATCCATGTATAAGTGCCCTGTGCAGTTCAAGCCCATGTTGTTTGAGGGTCAACTGGATATATAAATACATATGTATTTATATAGTTATAGTAATTATTATATTGTTTCTTCCTCCATTGAATATCTTTTTCACTAGAATAGAAGCTTTTGTTCCACATTCTGCACCACTGTGCCCTGAGGACTTAGAATAGATATTTCTTGCATGAATACTGCCAAGGTCTGAGGTTTGCTCATTTGCTGACCCCATTTTTCATTGGAGGTCCTGGGATGGAAAACGTGCCTGGGGCCTGGACACTTAGATTCCTTGTGGAGGCCTGGCCCTGAAAAGGAGGAACAGCAGAAAGAGCTTCTTCCCATCCCATCGAAGGAATTTGTAAACTAGCTACACACAAGCAACATGCAAGTAGAGAAAAATTCAAAGCTGGAGGGGGACTGACTCGGGTGGGAGGGGTGATGCAACAGAGGTTCCCATCCAGGCCGCAGTGCTCCTGGTCCAGGAAGCTAACGAGCTGGGCTGAGGCTATATTTCGGTCACTTGCCAGCTGTGTGGCCTAGAAGAAGACATTAACCCTCTCTGAGCTACCGGTTGCTTTGAGTCCCAAAGAGACAATGGGTGTGCAAATAATTTGTTCATAGTAAGCAGATCACCGCTAGTTATTTTTATTGTTTTTTATCTTAGTTTCTTCTTGATGCTGAATGGCAGAGTTTGGGTTCTTTGGGTGCAAGCAACAGAAACAGAACTCTGGCTTCCTTAATTTAAAAAGTGTTTTATGGCAAGGATACTGAGGAGTTCTCAGAAGTGGCGAAAAGCTGCAGAACCAGTCTCTCAAAGGATACAGACTATCTCAGCTCCAGGGATTTGGGTAACAGTTGGGACCATGAAACAGAGCTTCCCTGATGGCTCAGACTGTAAAGAATCTGCCTGCAATGCAGGAGACAGGGGTTCGATCCCTGGGTTGGGAAGAACCCCTGGAGAAGGGAATGGCAAACCGCAAAAGGCTTGTTGCAGGAATCCACTCCGCCTCTATTCATGGAAGAGAGCTTCTGACTGGCTCAGCTTGGGCTCAGTGGCCACCTCTTGGGCTGGGTGAGGAAGATCTCCTTGATTGACAGGTCCACCAAGGTGGGGAGAGGTAGGGACATTTCCTCAAATGGAAACATTTTACCAGGAAAAGGAGCCATAGGTGTTGGGTAGGGAAAACAAGAGACACTGATTAAAATAACCAGAGCACAGCATTTCCTGCGTACTTGGTCTAGTGCAAGGCTGCATGGGGAGCTGAATCAAAACAAGCCTTGATGCTGAGAGTTTTTGATTTTTATTGCAGGTGGAGGGAGCCAGCCTGGGGTTTTCTGGACTTGGATATTCTTTAATCCTACAGTGTTTGGGGTCTGCCTGTGTGCTTAAAACTCCCTCTTTGCAGTTCACACAATTAATTAAGCAAGTCTGGCCTTGTATGGTTTAGGGTGAAAACAAGCTGTCAGCGACCCCGCTGCCCCGCATACCCAGTTCCTTCAGAGAGTGAGGAGTCTCTGTGGAGCTGGCTGGCTGCTGCCCACTCTCTTGTTCTTTACCGCTCAGGAGCAGAGCAGCCCGATGTCAGAAGCCGGTTCTGAGTCATCGTCTGTGATCTCACCTTGGGACAATAGTGAACAGTTGGTGTCTTTTCTTGTTTTGGGGCGCATCCTGAGATGAAAGCGAAAGGAAGGGACGTAGGTGCATTCCCGTTTCCTTTGGGCTTTACAGATCCTTTGCCCAGATATCACTTTAAAAAGTAACTTTTATGGTTAGGAAATGAATCCAGTCTCATTATGGAGAACTTAAAAAAAAACTCAAAGAAGAAAAGAAATCAAGTATTACCCTTTGTGCCATCACAGGCCTACCAAGCAGAGTCATCATTTGGGGCCCATCTTTCATCATTCCGTTTCAATGCACATGTATGCTGAGGCATATATAACATATGACCTTTTTTTCTAATTAATTGCCATATGGTGATTTTTCTAATTTATAGATATCAATGTTTATTGTTATTATTACTATTATTAATAACTTCTGATGGCTACAGAATCCATCGCCATTGGACCCCACTGCTTTCTCAGTTTGATTGAACAAAGGAAGAGAGGGTGCTGCTAGTTTGCATCATCAGGATGGGAAGTGAAAACTGAGGCCCAGCAGCTGATGGTTAAGAGCTTGACCTCCGCAGTAACCATGGCTAACATTTATAAAGTGCTTCCTCTGCCAGGTACTATTTTAAGCACTTTTTTAAATACTAAGTCATCTACTCCCAGCGAGAGAGGAAGCATGATGAAGAGGAAAAACCACCTCTATGTTTCTCCATTACTTTCACGCTCACGACACTTTTGACACCAGATGTGTGGGTTTTCCACCCCCAGCAATTCTCTGACGCCAGCCGGGTGCCCTCAAGTTCAGTGCAGTTCTAACCGGAGTTAGCACAGGCTCTCTGTGGGTCGACGTGCTGTGTGAGTGGTTTTGGTGAGCGTGCCTTAAAGTTGCAGTTTTTAAAGAGGAATTTGAATTGAAATGTGGCTGTGGACACATGTCTTAGGTCCCTTTACAGGCAAGCTTCTTGGGAGTCTTTCTCTTCCTCATCCCCCACTTCCTCCAAAACCCACCACCCTTGTGTTTCTCAGCCCCATCGCTGCTCTTGAAGCCTTACCAGCGACTTCCTTTTGATTAGACCCAGAGCCCCTTTTCTGGTCCTGGTTTCTCGACTTAGCAGAATTCACTACTGTTGACTATCCATTATTAAAATCAAAGCAAAATTAATTGTGGCAAAATACACATAACAAAATATACCATATTAACCATTTACAAGTGTATAATTCAGTAATGTCACATATATTCGCATTGTTGGTTAACGAGTCTCCAGAGCTTTCTTCATCTTCCAAAACTGAAACTCTATACCCATGAAACAACTCCTCGTTCTCATCCTCCACCAGCCCAGGCAGCCATCATTCTGCTTTTGATCTCTCTAGAATTTGACTGCTACTCTAGCAACCTCATATAAGTGGAATCATGTAATGGTCATCTTTTTGTGACTGGCTTATTTCACTGAGCATAATATCCTCAAGGATCATCTATGTAGCAGCCTGTGTCAGAATTTCCTTCCTTTGTAACACTAAATATTATTCCTATGTGTGTATACATTGGATTTTGTTTATCCCTCTGTCCATTGATGGATTATGCTTGGGTTGCTTCCTCTTTTTGGCTATTGTGAATGCCGCTACTATGGACATGGGTGCATAGATATCTCTGAGCACTGCCTTCTTTTGAAATGTGGTTTCTTGCCCTTAGAGACAAGGTGGTGGAGTAGAAGGACTTGAGCTCACATCCTCTCCTCAATACATCAAAAATCACAACTAACTTCTGAGCAACCATTGACTAAATAGACTGGAACCTGCTGAAAAAGATACTCCACATCCAAAGACATAGAAGCCACAGTGAAACAGTAGGAGGGGTGCTTTTGCGATATAATCAAATCCCATACCCACCAGGTACGTGACCCACAAACTAGAAAATAATTTTATTGCAGAAGTTCTCCCACAGGAGTGAGAGTTCTGAGCCCCACATCAGGCTCTTCAGCCTGAGGGTTTGGCATTGGGAGGAGGAGCCCCAGAGCATTTAATTTTGAAGGCCAGAACGGCTTGAGTGCAGGAGCTACAGAGGAAACAGAGACTCCACTCTTGGAGGCACACACAAGGTTTTGTGTGCGCTGGGACCTAGTGACTCCATAGGACCTGGGCCAGACATACCTGCAGACCTTGGAGGGTCTTCTGGGGAGGTGGGGATCAGTTGTGGCTCACTGTGGGGGCAAGGACATTGCTGGTGGAGGCCCCAGAGAATATTCATTGGTGTGAGCTCTTCCAGAGGTTGCCATCTTAGCATTCAGACCTGGTCTCACCCAATAGTCTGCAGCCTCCAGCGCTGGAATGCCTCAGACCAGACAGCCAGCAGGGTGGGAACACAGGCCCACCCATCAGCAGAACAGCTGCCTAAAGTTGTCCTGAGTGCATAGCCGCCTCTAAACGTACCCCATGACACGGCTCTGCCCACCACTGGGGTAAGACTCAGCTCCACCCACCAGTGGGCAGGCACCAGTCTCTCCACCAGGAAGTCTGCACAAACCCTGGACCAACCTCACCCACCAGGGCACAGACACTAGAAGCAAGAGCGACCGCACACCTGCAGCCTGACAAACAGAGACCACAAACACGGAAAGTTAGACAAGACGAGACAGCAGAGAAATGTGTTCCAGATGAAGGAACAAGATAAACTCCCAGAAGAACACCTAGGTGAAGCAGAGACAGGCAATCTGCCTGAAAAAGAACTCAGAGTAATGATGATAAAGAGGATACAAGATCTTGGAAAAAGAATGGAGGCACAGGTGGAGAAGATACAAGGAATATTTAACAAAGAACTGGAAGACTTAAAGAATGAACATAGAGAGATGAACAATACAATAATTGAAGTGAAAAATGAGTTCAGTTCAGTCGCTCAGTCGTGTCCGACTCTGCGACCCCATGAATCGCAGCACGCCAGACCTCCCTGTCCATCACCAACTCCTGGAGTTCACTCAGACTCACGTCCATCGAGTCAGTGATGCCATCCAGCCATCTCATCCTCTGTTGTCCCCTTCTCCTCCTGCCCCCAATCCCTCCCAGCATCAGAGTCTTTTCCAATGAGTCAACTCTTCGCATGAGGTGGCCAAAGTACTGGAGTTTCAGCTTTGGCATCATTCCCTCCAAAGAAATCCCAGGGCTGATCTCCTTCAGAATGGACTGGTTGGATCTCCTTGCAGTCCAAGGGACTCTCAAGATTCTTCTCCAACACTACAGTTCAAAAGCATCATTCTTCGGCACTCAGCTTTCTTCACAGTCCAACTCTCACATCCATACATGACCACTGGAAAAACCATAGCCTTGACTAGACGGACCTTTGTTGGAAAAGTAATGTCTCTGCTTTTGAATATGCTATCTAGGTTGGTCATAACTTTTCTTCCAAGGAGTAAGCGTCTTTTAATTTCATGGCTGCAGTCACCATCTGCCATGATTTTGGAGCCCCCAAAATAAATGTTGAGCTTTAAGCCAAAGTAAATGAGATAGAGGAACGAATAAGTGAGCTGGAAGACATAGTGGTAGAAATCATTGCTCTAGATAGAATAATGAAATGTGATTTTGTCTGTTTCTTTTTGGCTTCTGCCTCTTTGTCTTTTCATCCTGTTTTTTCCAATGAATTTGGTATCATTATTACCCTCTTTTGGGCTTCCCCGGTAGCTCAGACAGTAAAGAATCCACCTGCCAATGCAGGAGATACAAGAGATGTGTGTTCTCTCCTGGGTCAGGAAGATCCCCTGGAGAAGGGAGTAGCAACCCACTCCAATATTCTTGTCTGGAAAACCCAGTGGGCAGAGGAGCCTGCTAGGCTACAGTCCATGGGGTTGTGAAGAGTCAGACACGACTGAGTGACTAATACTTCCACTTCCATTACCCTCTTTTACATACGAGGAAACTGAGGCACAGCTTGATTAGGTCTCTTGCTCCAAGTCACATAGCTTGAAAGTAGGAGCCAGGACATACAACTCAATGTCAAAAAAACCCCTGATTTTAAAAATGGCCAGAAGCCTGGAACAGACATCTTTTCCAAAGAAATGCAGATGACCAACAGGCACATGTAAAGATGCTCAGCATCACTAATCATCAGGCAAATGCAAATCAAAACAACAATGAGATATTGCCTCACACTTGTCAGAATGGCCATCATCAAAAAGAAGACAAATAACAAATGCTGGAAAGGGTGTGGAGTAAAGGGAACGCTCATACTCTGTTGGTCGGAATATAAATTAGTGCAGTCACTATGGAAAACAGTATGGAGGTTTCTCAAAAAACTAAAAGTAGAGCTACCGTATGACCCAGCAATTTCACTGTTGGGTATATATGAAAAAAAAACCAAAATCACTATAATTTGAAAAGATATGTGCACCCCCTATATATAAAACGGAGTACTGCTGCTGCTAAGTCGCTTCAGTTGTGTCCGACTCTGTACGACCCCATAGACGGCAGCCCACCAGGCTCCTCCATCCCTGGGATTCTCCAGGCAAGAACACTGGAGTGGGTTGCCATTTCCTTCTCCAATGCATGAAAGTGAAAAGTGAAAGTGAAGTCGCTCAGTTGTGTCCGGCCCTCAGTGACCCCATGGACTGCAGCCTTCCAGGCTCCTCCGTCCATGGGATTTACCAGGCAAGAGTACTGGAGTGGGGTGCCATTGCCTTCTCCAAAACGGAGTACTACTCAGCCATAAAAAAGAACGAAATTTTGTCATTTGCAGCAACATGATTGAACTTGGAGGGCATTATGCTAGATGAAATAAATCAGACATACAAAGACAAATACTGTATGATAGCACACGAGGAATCTGAAAAATACAATGAACTAGTGAACATAACAGAAAAGAAGCAGATTCACAGATACAGAGGACATAATGGTCATTATGTCATTACCAGTGGGGAAAGGGAAGGAGTGAGGGGGCGATATAGAGGTAGGCTGAGTAAGAGGTGCAAACTATGATGTATCAAATAAGCTACGGAGTTGTGTGAAAATTGTATAAATCTTAATTATGTTGCATTGGTTCATGGTGCTTTTCAGGTCTACTCTATCCTTCACTTTTCTGTATATTCATTCTATTAATTTTTGAGAGTTTGGTATTGAAACTAAATATATTAATTTATCTACTTAAAAATAATTTTAATATATAGTAGAACTATAGGTAACTTTGCTCTGTATTTTCCAAGTCCGTAAAGGTGTTATCATACTTTCATAATTTAAAAAAATAAGAAAGAGAAAAAAATAAAATAAGCTACAAGGATATATTGTACAACAGAAGGAACCTAGCCAATATTTTATAACTGTAAATGAGCATAATCTTTAAATATTGTCAATCACCATATTGTACACCTGTAAGTTACATAAAATCGTATATCAAATATACTTCAACTGAAAAAACCTCTTAAACTCTTTATAAGAAGCAGGTGGGAGCTGGGATTTAAAGTCAGGCAGTCAGTCTACAGAGCTCCTGTTCTTACGATTAAGTTCTCTATTTTCTCATAATCTGTATCTCCTACCCGGTTCTCTCTCTGAATTGCTGTTGTTTAAGCCACTCAATCTATGGTATTTTGTTATGGCAGCCAGAGCTGACTAATACACATGGGTATGTCCAGGTGGCTTATTAATAACTTGGGGTGTGTTTGAATAGTTGAGCATCAATTCTGATTCGTTGGCTCCAAGCTCTTCCAGGTATAAAATATTTTGAATATTACCCCTGCATGTAATTATATGCTAACTCCCCTTACTCACCCCACCCCTGTGACAATGATCTCTTTGAGGGCAAAAACTGTTTCTTTCTCATCTGTGTTTCCCAAGGCTCCAGTAAATGTTCATTGAATGACTGAATCCATCTTATTTTTCCTCCACAAACAAAAAGATCATTCTCTGGAAGGATATAAAGCCCTGGTATCCCTTTGTGATTTAATATCCCTGTCCTCATCCTTGCCTTGATTTTCTGGGTATGTTTCTTGGGATGATTCTGGGTAGGGCTCGCCCTAGGCAGAGGGTCCTTCCCCACCTTGAAAAAATGACCTGAGGAGCTGAAAAGTCACAGAATCTGGATGAAGGAAACTCAGATGTTATCACGCATGCAGGTGCCTGTGCTGTGTGCATTGTAATCAACTTCTGTGTAACGGTGAGAGATCTAGAAGCTTTAGAAGCTAGTGAAAGTGTTAGAGGCTCAGTCGTGTCCGACTCTTTGCAACCCCATGGACTGTATATCCCACCAGGCTCCTCTGTCCATGGAGTTCTTCAGGCAAGAATACTGGAGCGGGTTGCCATTTCCTTCTCCAGAGGATCTTCCCAACCCACGGATCGAACCCGTGTCTCTTATGTGTCCTGCATTGGCAGGTGAGTTCTTTACCACTAGCGCTACCAGGGAAGCCCATAGATGGTAGAAAAACATTTAAATATCAAAGAAAACCTTATTCTTCTAGAGAAGTGGGGTAGAGTAATAGAAGGAATACAGACTAGCATCAGAAAATCTGAGTTTGGGTCCAGGCTCCACTACTTAGAAGTGTGAGTCAGTTATTGCTGCTGCTGCTGCTACTGCTGCTAAAGTCGCTTCAGTTGTGTCCGACTCTGTGCGACCCCATAGATGGCAGCCTGCCAGGCTCCGCCATCCCTGGGATTCTCTAAGCAAGAACACTGGAGTGGGTTGCCATTTCCTTCTCCAATGCATCAAAGTGAAAGGTGAAAGTGAAGTCGCTCAGTCGTGTCTGACTCTTAGCGACCCCATGGACTGCAGCCCACCAGGCTCCTCCATCCATGGGATTTTCCAGGCAAGAGTACTGGAGTGGGGTGCCATTGCCTTCTCCGGAGTTAGTTATTACTTACTAGCTAAAATGAATTGTTTACATGAGCGTTGACTTTTTGTGTTGTGTGTTCTGTGGGTTTTGACAAATGTGTAATGACTTGTATTGACCAACACAGTATCACACAGAATAATTACTCTGCCCTAAAAACCACCGATTCTCCACCTGTTCATCCCCATCTCTCCTGCAAACCCCTGACAATCTCTGATCTTTGTGCATACACTTTGAACAAATTTATTTATTTATTTATTTTTGGTTGCACTGGGTCTTCATTGCTGTGTGAGGGCTTTTGGTAGCTACAGCAAATGGGGGCTACTTTCCAGTGGAGGTGCAAGGGCACCTCATTGTGACGGGTTCTCCTGTTGCAGAGCACGGGCTCTGGAGCAAGGGCTCAGTGGTTGTGGTGCAGGGGCTTAGGTGCTCCAAGGCACGTGGGATCTTCCTGAACCAGGGATCACACCCGCATCCTCTGCATTGGCAGGCAGATTCTTAACCACTCGACCACCAGCACAGTCCCGTGTATACACTTCTAAGTGTACAACGTCCCTGCCAACTAGCAAATGCATTGTTTTGGATGCTGGAAATCTGACTTTTTGCTTTTAAGCCTCCCACCCTGGGTGAGAATGCAAAGTAAGGTCAGGAGAGTTTGTTCTTGTCTCAGGGCCATTCATTGCTTGGCCTCCTCATTATAAGGCTATAGTAGAATGACAAGTTGACCCTGCAGGGTTGTGTTAAGGATTACATATGTGAAAACTAGAAACCTCTCCAGATGTTAACCATCACTGCCGTCTCTAATTTTGATTTGGGGTAACTCCATCAGAGAGAAGTTAGTATTTATTTTAATATGCAAAAGGGTTTGCTAAGCAAATGTAGGGACTGCAGGGGAATATTTAACTCAGAGAATGAGCTTTTGAAAAACAGTTAGCAGCTGCCATTTGTGAATTAATGTGCCACCCAACTGCGCTATTCCCCCAGGCTTAGTCCTTACCTCTTTTTCTCCTCCTGCTCTGTCATCAGCAAATGCATTTATCTTTCATGGCTTCTCCCATTTTTTGTTGGATAAATTCCAAATCTGTTTGTAATACTGTCCTGTCACCTGAGTCCTGGTCAGTATCTTTGACTGTTTCTTGGAGCGTTCCACTCAATGTCCCAACTTCACATCAAATTCAGAAAGGTAAGCTCCTTTGAGGATGTAGAGAAATGGTAACACTGGTGTGTTTTTGATGGGAATGTAGAATATTGCAGCTACTATGGCAAAGAGTGGGAGAAGGCAATGGCACCCCACTCCAGTACTCTTGCCTGGAAAATCCCATGGACGGAGGAGCCTGGTAGGCTGCAGTCCATGGGGTCGCTGAGGGTCGGACACGACTGAGTGACTTCACTTTCACTTTTCACTTCCATGCATTGGAGAGGGAAATGGCAACCCACTCTAGTGGGGTTTTTTGCCTGGAGAATCCCAGGGACGGGGGAGCCTGGTGGGCTGCCGTCTATGGGGTCGCACAGAGTCGGACATGACTGAAGTGACTTAGCTTAGCTTAGCTTAGCTATGGCAAAGAATGTGACAGTTCCTCAAAGAATTAAAAATAGAGTTACCATATGATGCAGCAATTCCACATCTGGGCATACATCCACAAGAGTTGAAAGAGGGTCTTGAAGAGATATTTGCACAACCATATTCATTGCAGGGTTATTAACAATAGTCAAAAGGTGGAAGCAATTCAAATGTCCATTGGCTGATGAAGGATAAATAAATTGTAGTGTATGCGTACAACATAATATCATTCAGCCTTATGAAGGAAAGAAGGGACTTCCTTGGCAGTCCAGTGGTTAAGACTCTGTGCTTCCACTGAAGGGGGTGAGGTCTCACTCCCTGGTTGGGGAACTAAGATGCCACATGTTGCATGTGCGGCAACCCCCACCGCTCCCCCAAAAAAACCAAACCCAAAGCAAAACCCAACCAGCCAATCAAAACCCTGGCTTCTGATCTCAGCAGCTCAAAAGAGACACACCCTAGCTTAGGGAGACGGGTGGAGTGGAGTGCTTACCTGGGACCTGGTGTTGCATTGCTGAGATTTAATGCCAGCTCCATGGAAGCTTGGCCAAGTTCCTTAAACTTCTCTATGTCTGTTTCCTTGTCTGTAAAGTATATATAATATACATATTTCACAAAGTTGTTGTATTAAATGAGTTAATCCACATACAGGGTTTAGAAGAATGGTTGGTATGTAGTAGGTGTTCACTAAATGTCAGCTATGTGGCCCTCTCCTCCTGGAAGCATGTGCCTTCTCTTCTCTACCTGCCTGAGTTGTCCACGTCTTATAAGTCCCAGATGGAAATTTCTCTTCTTATTAAAACCTTTTCCGACCATCCTCTTCTTGAAACAGTCATAGTATTTTGACTATGTACATAGTACTGCTGCTGCTGCTGCTAAGTCACTTCAGTCGTGTCCGACTCTGTGTAACCCCATTGATGGCAGCCCACCAGGCTCCCCCGTCCCTGGGATTCTCCAGGCAAGAACACTGGAGTGGGTTGCCATTTCCTTCTCCAGTGCATGAAAGTGAAAAGTGAAAGTGCAGTCACTCAGTCATGTCCGACTCTTCACGACCCCATGGACTGCAGCCAACCAGGCTCCTCCATCCATGGGATTTCCAGGCAAGAGTACTGGAGTGGGGTGCCATCGCCTTCTCCGTGTACAAAGTACATTGACTATTAAATGTAGCACTCATTTAATACTAACTTGTATTGTATATTACAAATAGTTATGCTACATGTATATAACCAAAATGCTTTTGAAAGCCATTGGAAAGAGATACGAAATGATTAAAATAGTGAGATCTATGAGGAGTTGGGGATGGGGGAAATGACTGCTTATGTTCTACAGGGTGGATGCTGGGCTCCCCTGAAAGCAGAGCCTGCTAAAAGGCAGCTTGTTTATTTGGGAAGTGGTTTCACCAGTGGACTCCCCTGGTGGCTTAGACAGTAAACGCGTCTGCCTACAATGCTGGAGACCTGGTTTCAATCCCTGGGTGGGGAAGATCCCCTGGAGAAGGAAATGGCAACCCATTTCAGTATTCTTGCCTGGAAAATCCCATGGACGGAGGAGCCTTGTAAGCTACAGTCCATGGGGTCGTGAAGAGTCGGACACGACGGAGCAACTTCACTTTCACAGAGTAGGAGTGAGGGAGTATGGAGAATGAAGGAGGAAAAGCTGATTTAAGAGCATTGTGATGGTTAGTTTTACTAATCAACTTGGCTAGGCTATAATGCCCAATTGCTTGTTCAAACACCAGTCTAGATGTTGCTGTAAAAGTATTCTTTAGATGTGATTATCATTTAAATCAGTAAAACAGATTACCCTCCATGTGAGTGGGCCTCATGCAATCAGTTGAAGACCTTAAGAATAAGGTCTTAAGAATAAAGACTGAAGTTTTCCAAAGCAGGAGCAACTCTGCCTCCAGAATGCAACACAGAACCCCTGGCTGGGTTTCAGTCTGTGAATTTCAGACTCAAGACTGCAACGTCAGCTCTTATCTCAATCTCTACCCTGCTGGCTTGCTCTTTAGATTTTGGACTTGCCAGCCCCTACAACTGCAGGAGCCAATTCCTTAAGTGAAACCTCCTTTTGTATATATTCTGTTGGTTCTGTTTCTCTAGGGAACCCTGACTAATACAAGCATGCTGTTGAAGTCACTGCTGTAGGCAACTCTGGCTCATCATCAGAAAGCCTCTCACATTTGTCTGCTGAGAATTTACCCCAGAAGTATTGACATTTATCCCTGGCTTTAGCCCCCAGGTTGAGGCTGCACCTGGGAGTGTTGCCTCCTTGGCATTCTGAGCTGTTGTGCAAGTTTGATGAGAAGGTTCCCATTGGTGTTTATTCGCATCAGAGAAGCTCTGGGGACCAATGCTTTGGGCTGCAGCAGAGCCCTCATGAAACCATCCAGCACAGCCTTCCTCACAAAGTGGTGGAGATGACTACTAGCCATTCCAAACTTATAGTTTCCAGTGAGATAAACTCATTGGGAATAGATTGTTGACTTTCTGGTAACTTGGGCCTGGATCCCAGAATTGCCTCTTCTTGTCCAACCAGTCCATTCTAAAGGAGATCAGCCATGGGTGTTCTTTGGAAGGAATGATACTAAAGCTGAAACTCCAGTACTTTGGCCACCTCATGCAAAGAGTTGACTCATTGGAAAAGACTCTGATGCTGGGAGGGATTGGGGGCAGGAGGAGAAGGGGACGACAGAGGATGAGATGGCTGGATGGCATCACCGACTTGATGGACGTGAGTTTGAGTGAACTCCGGGAGTTGGTGATGGACAGGGAGGCCTGGCGTACTGTGATTCATGGGGTCACAAAGAGTCAGACATGACTGAGCGACTGAACTGAACTGAACTGTCCATGTTTGGGTCTTATACCCACCCTGAATAATCCCTTTGGCCAGGGAATTAAAATTATCTGATAGACAGGTGTAGATCAGATGTCTCCCTGGATCCAGGGACTGAAGGCTGGGGGAAGTAGTTTCCCAAGGAAGTGATGAGCAGGCAAAAATCATGTCTTATACATATATAATTTTATTCATGTATTTTTTATTTTTGGTTGCACTGGTTCTTTGTTAGTCCATCCTTCCTGATCTACTCATGTAAGGAGGAGAATATCATTAATGATATTTCTTACCTTAGTAAGCTGTTCCTTCTTCCTGTGTGGTTTGCTTGTGCCATTGGGTATACCTGACAGATGGAGGCAGATACAGTGCCATTATTATTTAGTCTCAAAATGCTTTCCTCTATGGATTTGTTTAAAAGTTGTCTATTTTAGGAGTATTAAAATCTGCATTTATTAACTGTTTATATGCACCAGGTCCTGTGCTAAGTGCTTTCAGCATTACCTCACTTAACTTTCACAACATCTTCCAAATGGTCTCATTATGTTCCTTTGAGAAAACTGACATTTAGAGGAATAAGTCGAGCCAAGATTCACCTCTATTTTTGCCACTACATTAAAAAAAAAAATCTGGGTGACCCTCATATGGTTTATATGTGACCTTTTAAAATGAAAACTTTTATTCATAATTTAGGGAAAATATATGAAATAAGCATTATATGCCCCACGTCCAAGGTAAGAGAAACCCAAGTAAGACAATAGGTGTTGCGAGAGGGCATCAGAGGGCAGACACACTGAAACCATGATCACAGAAAACTAGCCAATCTGATCACATGGACCACAGCCTTGTCTAACTCAATGAAACCAAGCCATGCCACGTGGGGCCACCCAAAACAGATGGGTCATAGTGGAGAGGTCTGACAGAATGTGGTCCACTGGAGAAGGGAATGGCAAACCACTTCAGTACTCTTGCCTTGAGAACCCCATGAACAGTATGAAAAGGCAAAATGATAGGATACTGAAAGAGGAACTCCGCAGGTCGGTAGGTGCCCAGTATGCTACTTGAGATCAGGGGAGAAATAACTCCAGAAAGAATGAAGGGATGGAGTCAAAGCAAAAACAATACCCAGATGTGGATATGACTGATGATGGAAGCAAGGTCTGATGCTGTAAAGAGCAATATTGCATAGGAACCTGGAATGTTAGGTCCATGAATCAAGGCAAATTGGAAGTGGTCAAACAGGAGATGGCAAGAGTGAACGTCGACATTCTAGGAATCAGCAAACTAAAATGGACTGGAATGGGTGAATTTAATTCAGATGACCATTATATCTACTACTGTGGGCAGGAATCCCTTAGAAGAAATGGAGTAGCCATCGTGGTCAACAAAAGAGTCTGAAATGCAGTACTTGAATGCAATCTCAAAAATGACAGAATGATCTCTGTTCATTTGCAAGGCAAACCATTCAATATCACAGTAATCCAAGCCTGTGCCCTAACCAGTAACACTGAAGAAGCTGAAGTTGAATGGTTCTATGAAGACCTATAAGACCTTTTAGAACTAACACCCAAAAAAGATGTCCTTTTCATTATAGGGGACTGGAATGCAAAAGTAGGAAGTCCGGAAACACCTGGAGTAACAGGCAAATTTGGCCTTGGAGTACAGAATGAAGCAGGGCAAAGGCTAATATAGTTTTGCCAAGAAAATGCACTGGTCATAGCAAACACCCTCTTCCAACAACACAAGAGAAGACTCTACACATGGACATCACCAGATGGTCAACACTGAAATCAGATTGATTATATTCTTTGCAGCCAAAGGTGGAGAAGTCTTATACAGTCAGCAAAAACAAGACCAGGAGCTGACTATGGCTCAGATTATGAACTCCTTATTGCCAAATTCAGACTTAAATTGAAGAAAGTAGGGAAAACCTCTAGACCATTCAGGTATGACCTAAATCAAATCCCTTATGATTATACAGTGGAAGTGAGAAATAGATTTAAGGAACTAGAGCTGATAGATAGAGTGCCTGATGAACTATAGACTGAGGTTTGTGACATTGTACAGGAGACAGGGATCAAGACCATCCCCATGGAAAAGAAATGCAAAAAAGCAAAATGGCTGTCTGGGGAGGCCTTACAAATAGCTGTGAAAAGAAGAGAAGCGAAAAGCAAAGGAGAAAAGGAAAGATATAAGCATCTGAATGCAGAGTTCCAAAAGAATAGCAAGGAGAGAGAAGAAAGACTTCCTCAGCGATCAATGCAAAGAAATAGAGGAAAACAACAGAATGGGGAAGACTAGAGATCTTTTCAAGAAAATGAGAGATACCAAGGGAACATTTCATGCAATGATGGGCTTGATAAAGGACAGAAATGGTATGGACCTAACAGAAGCAGAAGATAATAAGAAGAGGTAGCCAGAATATACAGAAGAACTGTACAAAAAAGATCTTCACAACCCAGGGAATCATGATGGTGTGATCACTCACCTAGAGCCAGACATCCTGGAATGTGAAGTCAAGTGGGCCTTAGAAAGCATCAGTACAAACAAAGCTAGTGGAGGTGATGGAATTCCAGTTGAGCTACTTCAAATCCTGAAAGATGATGCTGTGAAAGTGCTGCACTCAATATGCCAGCAAATTTGGAAAACTCAGCAGTGGCCACAGGACTGGAAAAGGTCAGTTTTCATTCCAATCCCAAAGAAAGGCAATGCCAAAGAATGCTCAAATTACCACACAATTGCAATCATCTCACATGCTAGTAAAGTAATGCTCAAAATTCTCCAAGCCAGGCTTTCAGTAGTACGTGAACCGTGAACTTCCAGATGTTCAAACTGGTTTTAGAAAAGGCCAGAGGTCAAATTGCCAACATCCGCTGGATCATGGAAAAAGCAAGAGAGTTCCAGAAAAACATCTATTTCTGCTTTATTGACTATGCCAAAGCCTTTGACTATGTGAATCACAATAAACTGTGGAAAATTCTGAAAGAGATGGGAATACCAGACCACCTGACCTGCCTCTTGAGAAACCTGTATGCAGGTCAGGAAACAACAGTTAGAACTGGACATGGAACAACAGACTGGTTCCAAATAGGAAAAGGAGTACGTCAAGGCTGTATATTATCACCCTGCTTATTTAACTTATATGCAGAGTACAACATGAGAAACGCTGGACTGGAAGAAGCACAAACTGAAATCAAGATTGCCAGGAGAAATATCAATAACCTCAGATATGCAGATGACACCACCCTTATGGCAGAAAGTGAAGAGGAAGTAAAAAGCCTCTTGATGAGAATGAAAGAGGAGAGTGAAAAAGTTGGCTTAAAGCTCAACATACAGAAAACGAAGATCATGGCATCCGGTCCCATCACTTCATGGCAAATAGATGGGGAAACAGTGGTAACAGTGTCAGACTTTATTTTTCTGGGCTCCAAAATCACTGCAGATGGTGACTGCAGCCATGAAATTAAAAGACGCTTACTCTTTGGAAGGAAAGTTATGTCCAACCTAGATAGCATATTCAAAAGCAGAGACATTACTTTGCCAACAAAGGTCCATCTAGTCAAGGCTATGGTTTTTCCAGTGGTCATGTATGGATGTGAGAGTTGGAGTGTGAAGAAAGCTGAGCACCGAAGAATTGATGCTTTTGAACTGTGGTGTTGGAGAAGACTCTTGAGAGTCCCTTGGACTGCAAGGAGATCCAACCAGTCTGTTCTAAAGGAGATCAGTCCTGGGTGTTCATTGGAAGGACTGATGCTGAAGCTGAAACTCCAATACTTTGGCCACCTCATTCGAAGAGTTGACTCATTGGAAAAGACTCTGATGCTGGGAGGGATTGGGGGCAGGAGCAGAAGGGGATGACAGAGGATGAGATGGCTGGATTGCATCACTGACTCGATGGACATGAGTTTGGGTAAACTCCAAGAGTTGGTGATGGACAGGGAGGCCTGGCGTGCTGAGATTCATGGGGTCATAAAGAGTCGAAAACAACTGAGCGACTGAACTGAACTGAACTGAACCTTACATGTAACAGTTTGTGTTGTTAGAACTTAAATCTAGGTCCTTCAGACTTCAAGCACTACAGATTTTCCTTTTTGAATTTATTTTCAAACAATATGAAAGAGTAAATAGTGTAAAATTTTATGCCCACCCACCCCATCCCCTAGCCACCCAGCAGGCCCATCTCTGAACAGCCATCATCATTTTTATTGGTTTCCTTTTAAAGTTTATGCAAATATAAGAATTATTAATGTATAATATTTTCTTCCCTTTTACTAAAAGCTAATATGTTTAATTAATATATTTATTAAAGTGTTTATTGAAGTATAGTTGATTTATAATGTTGTGTTAATTTCTTCTGTATAGCAATGTGACTCAATTATACTTATCCATATATCCACTCTTTTTTAGATTCTTTTCCCATATAGGCCATTACAGAGTACTGAGTAGAGTTCCTGTGCTATACCATAGGTCCTTATTATGTATCTACTTTATATATTGTTGATTTAGTCGTTCAGTCACGTCTGACTCTTTTGTGACCCTATGCACTGTAGCCCCGCCAGGCTCCTCTGTCCATGGGATTTCTCAGGCAAGAATACTGGGCGGGGCGGGGGGGGGTTGCCATTTCCTTGTCCAGGGAATCTTCCGGACCCAGGGATCGTGCCTGTGGCTCCTGCATTGGCAGGTGGGTCTTTACCACTGAGCCACCTGGGAAGCCCACTTTATGTACAGTAGTGTGTATATATCAGTCCAATCTCCCCATGTATCCCTCCCCTTGCCCTTAGCCTTGGTAACCATAAGTTCGTTTTCTAAATCTGTGGAAACTATTTTTGTTTTGTAGATAAGTTCTTTTGTACCTTATTTTTTAATACTGAAAGCTAATATATGTTACATGCTATTATGCATTTTTCTCTTCTCCAGGAATTTCTCACCTTAACGACATAAATTCTCTCCAGAGTTATTCATAGAGTGTCCTCATTTTTTCCCCTCATGTTTGCATAGTATTCCATCATATTGATGATTTTCCCAGTCCTCTATTGTGGATATTGAGAATTGTTGTATCTTTTGTTACTCCAATACATTGATTATATTTGTATATACCTCATTTTATACACATGCAAGTACATCTGTAGGATAAAGTGGGATTGCTAAATTATAGGCTATATGCGTTTGTAATTTTGACAGATGCTGTTGAACCATCTTCCACGAGGCTTATACCAATAAGACATTCCACCAGCAAGCTTCAGAGTGTCTCTTTCTACTCAGCCTCATCAGCTGAACAGCTTGTCAACTTCAGGGTTTTCCTTATCTGATAGATTTTTTTTAAGTGGTATCTAACTGCAGTTTCAATATGCATTTTTCTTCTTATGCCTGAGATTGAGCATCTTTTCATGTGTTTAAGGTTCAATCCCTTTTCCCATGCCGGTTCTCTTAGCCGTGACACCAGGCTGCCTCCCGTTACCTTGGCACCCCTACACCAGGCTTCCTTAGGGGAATGAGGGTGATGTGGTAGGCAGAGCTCTGGACCAGTTTGAGGGTTCGGATCCTCATTCTGAAAAGTCTCCAGAATGAAAAGACTCTTAGGCACTAACACGGTGGCTCTTCCAGCTGTGCAGCTGGGGATGTCTAGATCCACCATCCAGGAGACCCAGTCTCTGCAATCTGCCACTGAATCTTTGTGTCTTTCTGCTTGAATACTTCCTGATAGGGAGCCCAGCTTCCTCGCAGGCACTCTATTTTGTTACTGGATAGCTTCAGTGGGAAGATCCCCTGGAGAAGGAAATGGCAACCCACTCCAGTGTTCTTGTCAGGGAAATCCCATGGACAGAGGAGCGTGGCAGGCTGTAGTCCATGGGGTCACAAAGAGTCAGACACGACTGAGCGACTAACACTTTAGTAACTTTAGTAGCTTCTATCGGGGAACTTCATTCCCTGTAGAAAATCAGGGATTGAAGTCCATTTTCAAACTAGGAATTCCAAACTGGAATCTTCTTAGTCTTTCTTCTGGAGACTTCCAGAAAGAGTTTGACCCCTTCTTTCCCCTGGAAGTGTGACCTTGAGCATATCATTGGACCTCTCTGGGCTTCAGTTTCTCTACCTGTGAGAGGACAAGTTTTGCTTCCTATTGGCCACTGTTCCTCTGTGGCATTAGCCCCACTCACGTAGAATTAATTCATAACAGAGTGGGCAGATTTATTGGAAAATCCAAAGTCAGTGTAGACTTCCAGGTTGGTGTGACTCAGTGGCTCAGGGATGGGCCTGAGACTCAGTTTCTTCCAGGCTATCTGCTTTACCTTCTGCAGAGCTTCAGCTTCAAAGCAGAGGGCAGATGCTGTCGCTGAAGAGTGAAGATGCTTTTTTCCCAGAAGCTCAAGGAATCTCTGCCTGCCCCTCATTGAACAGCACTGGTCCATCAACAACATCCCATCTCTGCACTGGTACCTGGGGCCAGGGAATGGAATGCCTGATTGGAGCTGGCACAGCAGCAGCTTTTCTGTAGTAAAGGGGCTGTGAGAGGGAGGAATGGCCATCCATTTGAAAGCAGAGATTTCTATAAAATGAAAAAAAATTATTTATTTATTTGGCTGTGCCAGGTCTTAGGTGTGGCATATGGGATCTTTAGTTGCAGCATGTGGGATCTAGTTCTCTGACCAGGGCTTGAACCCATGCCCCCTGCATCAGGAGCACAGTCTTAGCCACTGGACCCCCAGGAAAGTTTCAAGAGGTTTCTTAACAAAAGAAGCAGTGAATGCGGGCGAGGCACCCGTACGGTGCACTTTAGGGGTGTATGGTTCCCTTTCTGGTTCTAACACTTTGTGATTCTGGATGGATGAAATCCTAGATGTGATTCTGATCAAAGAGGATAATTACTTAATGCGTTTGTGCCTCTGCTTGTCTTTTCTTCCCACATCTGCTGGGCTTCCCCTCGGTGCTGAGGTGGACTGCTTGCATTTGCTCTATAAAACTCTTGCTCAAAAAACCTGCAGACCAGCTTACTCATGAGGTAACAAGACACATCGTTGTTTGTTTAACAAGAGAACATGTCCTGAAGATAGAAAAGACATTGAATTTCTTGCCGAAAGAAGAGAACTTCCTGTAAAGGCTCAGATTTGCAGTGCTGTCTGTTTGCTATTGAACGTTTCCACTTTTCAGTAGGTGGCCTTAAGGTGTGGGGAGGGGATCTGTGCTGTGCCCTCAGTAACTGCCACTGTTTATGGGAGCATACTTACTTTACCTCTCTAAGCCTCAGTTTCCTGATCTATAGAATGGGGCAGAAACTCCTCCACAGTTATAAATTCATTATTATATTGCCAGCACTTATAGCACAGTTTGTGGTACACAGAGTGCATTTGATAGGTTAAATACTTGTTAAGTAAATGAATTTTTTTTTGCATGGTTGTTATGTGGATTAAAATGGGACAATATAATAAGTATATATCAGTACACAGTAGTTCTCAGAGCAGTGTCCGACATACAGAAGGCACCAGCAGATGGTCGCCCTTGTTTCTACCATTATTATTTATTATTACCATTATTACTTGCTATTAGCATTATTATCCATTATTATACTTATAATTACCATTGTGAGGAATAGCTTGTGGGAGGGCTGATGGAATCGTCCTTCGTCATGAAAACTGCTCTTCCTGGCCCCTTGGGTGAATCTGTTCCTTTTCCGTTTGTCCTGCTGCCAAGGGACCAACCAGTGATTTCTCATCCGCACATGGGAAATCCCTGGCCTTGGAGCCTGAGCTTGCAGGCGGGGCCATAAAATGATCAGAAATCACAGTGGACTCATGCCCACCCTCCCTTCTCCAACTATGCTACCACCTCTCAGAATGCACGGGCTCCTCTGGGTCTGACTCACTTTAAATTCATTTCAAATTGGTTGGGGGTTTTCCAACTAATCTGAGCCACCTGCTTAGTCTGACCCAAATCCCTCCAGCTGAATCTAAGTTCAACCAAGAGAGAGACGCTTTTTGCCCCAGAGAGGGAAACAGCGTCAGGGAGAGGCGCGTGCTCCTGCCATGTCGCCTACCTTCTTAAGATCAGAGCAAGAGCTTATCATTTTCTTCAAGCTAGTTGCTTTCCACTTCTTTCTTGTTTCTTTTTTTCCTTTTCTTTTGGCTTCTTAAAATCAAACCCAACTTGTCACCCAGGTGCTGGGCCCAGACAGAACCAGTTTCAGGAGGAAAGAAAAGGCCACAGAGTTCCGCAAAGCTAATTGCTTTCAGGCGGGCTGGCCTGCTCATTTGTTCTCTCCACAGAGTCCTAACTGGGGCTCATTTTGGAAGCTGGCTGCAGCAAGGGAGAAGATGGGAGTGTTGGAGGAAAGGAGGGAGGGAAAGAGAGGGTGATCAGAGAGAGGAGAAAGGGAAAAATGAAGAAGGCGCCTGGTGTGGTCTCATGTAACCTGCTCCACGCCACTGAGAATTCTTGTTTCCCCCATTTCTTGCAGATGAAAGGAGCTTGCCCTAGTCTCCTAGCTAGGATGGGGTGGGGCCTCCAGCCCGGTTCTGCACATCTTCAAAACTCTTGGATGAACTCTAGTCCTGTGTCAATCCCCATGGAAAGGCTTTCATGGTCAAATAATTTTGGAAACTGTGGAATATTATCCTGCTGGCAATTCAGAGTTTGCATTAAGCAATTAGGACCCCTGAAGTGAAAGTGTTAGTGCTTAGTCATGTCTGACTCTTTGTGACCCCGAGGACTGTAACCCACCAGTCTCCTCTGTCCATGGGATTCTCCAGGCAAGAATACTGGAGTGGGTTGCCATTTCCTTCTCTAGGAGATCTTTCCGATCTGGGGATTAAAGCTGTTATGTAAATAGATAATAATAGTGCAATGTGTTCAGCTGTTTGTTAGAAGTATGGAATACTGTGGAAATTATAAGAACAGAGAAATCCGTGATCTGGGTATTTGCAAGATGGGAATAGAAGCTGGAAAGAAGTTTCAATAAAAATAATAAAAATAGATACAAGGTCCTTTCACCTCTAGTGTCCCATTTGATCTTCAGAAAACTACTATCTGTTAGGTATGAATATTCTTCCCATTTTGCAGATGAGAAAACTGAGGTCTGAAGAAAAAGAAGCAAAACTGGTATGTGAGTCTAGAGCTTCTGATTCCAGTGTCTGTTATTCCTTTTTCACAGCCTACCCTCTCTGGGTATGTTTTTCTGGCTTGTTTTTCCTATGATCAGACAGACGTCGGCACCCACAGCCTGAATGCTTTGAGGATGTGGTTCACTCTCCCTGGCGCATCCCTGAGGAGCTAACAACCAATTAGCCATTTCATCCCATCCCTTTTCTCACCCCTGCCTGTCTCTCCTCTCAGTTTTTTCTTTAATAAAGTGGAAACAGTAATAGCAATAAAATCTCCCTCAGAGGGCTCAGAACTTAGGGAGAAAATGTGTATGACCTGGGATGGAAATTATAAAATACTACTCCAATATGGAAGATCATTGTAATTATCTCTGCTGGCACACACTCGCAAAAAACAGGCAACAATAACCAATAATAGCTACTGTGCTTTGGTAGGTTACTACGTGCCTGCTGCTCTGTCAAGCACCCTATCTACAATACCTAATTTAGTTCTCCCAGCAATCCAGCAAGGGAGGAGCCCTTGTCCTCACATTACGCATAAGGAAACCCAGACTTGGTCAGGTGAAGTCATGCAATCTGGATTTGAATCCAATGAGATATTAAAATCTGCTTTCCAGAAATCCAGGTTAAGTCAGGAGAAAAGCCTTCTGGTTCCTCCCACTGCATGCTCCCTGCCCGCCTGCCCGCCCCCACCTCTGCTATGAGCCTCCCCTCTTACCATTATTAGCCTTTGCCTGACTGTATCTGTCTTACACACCCAGGCCCCTGCTTTGCCCTTGTGCTACCAGCAGGAACACGGAACAGACCTGAGGTCGGGAGGAGGGACTTTGGTTCTTCTGGGTTCTGGGGAGCAGCTCAGAGGCTGGCCTGCCTGCCATCCCTTTTGGCTTGTGTGCCAGCCCCTCAACCTGGAGAGTGAATGCGGTCCGAGGGCCCAAGCTGAGGACGGAAAAAGACAAAGGATGCGTGGGCGGCAGCTTCCCTGGGTACGTGGCGACCAGGCATGTTTGGGGCTGGCTCGTCCCAGTCTTGAGGAGCCCAGGTGCCTGCCACTAGAGCCACCACCAGGGTCCATGTCGTGACTGTCTGTGGCTGTGTCTGAAAGCCCTAGAGACACCCTCAGAGATATTTGGAATATTTGGTTGCTCTTCAGTTGCTTCTGTTTTCTTGGAAAGCTTAGGCTGCCTGACAAGATGTGACCTGTCCATGAATGTGTACATGTACGTGTGTGCTCAGTTGCTCCGCGTGTCTGACTCTTTGCGACCCCATGGACTGTGGCCCACCAGGCTCCTCTGCCCTCGGGATTTTCCAGGCAGGAATACTGGAGTGGGTTGCCATTTCCTTGTCCAGGGACTCTTCCCCATCCAGGGATAGAACCTGTGTCCCCTTCACCTCCTGCATTGGCAGGTGGGAATATTATTTGTCAGTAAAAAGAAAGGGCTTACTGGTCCATGTTACAACATGGGTGAACCTTGAAAACATGCTGAGTGAAAGAAGCCAGTCGCACATGGCCGCGTACTGTGATTCCGTTTATATGAGATGTCCACAACAGGTGAGTCTTCCACAGACACAGAGGGTAGATTAGTAGTTGCCTGGGACTGGGTGAGATGGGGGCTTGAGGTATGGCCTTTATTTTGGGGAGTTGAAAAAATATTCCTCCATTTACTGTAATGGTTATTACGCAACTCTGTGAATATACCAAACATATTGAGTTGTATACTCTTAAGTGGGTGAACTGTATGGTATGTGAATCGTGTCTCAATAAAGGTGTTATAAAAATACAGAATGCAAGAGAGAGGTGTTGGTGGCTTGGCCGCAGAAAGTTCTTGTGCCTTGGAGCCGTTTTTGGATTAACCACCTTTCCCCAGGCTGTCCATATTTAGTTCCTCAAACCTTGTAACAGGTCGGCCTCTAACGCTGTTCTGCCTTCCTTCCTGTTTTCACAGGCTCCTCCTTAGCTCTGGGCTTCCTGGTGGCTCAGATGGTAAAGAATCTGCCAGCAATGCAGGAGACCTGGGTTTGATCCCTGGGCTGGGAAGATCCCCTGGAGGAGGAACTGACAGCCTGCTCCAGTATTCTTGCCCGAGAAATCCCATGGACAGAAGAGCCTGGTGGGCTACAGTCCGTGGGGTCGCAAAGAGTCGGACACAACTGAGTGGCTAAACACTTTCACTTCCTTGTTTCGAGCCTCTTATCTCTGTCTTTCTGTGCCCCTGGGGTTCTCAGACTCCTGTGCCGACAGTCTCCTCTGCCCAGACTTGCAGGGTTGGCTGACGTGCTCAAGATCTGCCATCTGGGTCTGTCCCTTATTTTGTTCTTGCCCCGTCTACCGGGTCCTGGCGACCTTGCCTTGCTCCCCACATCTCCATCCTGGAGCCAAAGTCCTGACAAAGGTGATACATCTCCATCTTGGCTCTGCCCCTGAACAGATCTAGCCCCGCTGTGACGCCTGACATGATCACAGCCACAGAGCTGATAAGGGGCAGAGTTGAAAGGTCATACCAAATGCCTTTGATGGCTCCCCACTGCTCACAGGATGGAGGCCAGAATCCTTAACAAAGCCCTCCACAAGCTGGTCCCTGTTCCCCTCATTTCTCACTGCTCTACCCACCAGACGCTGTGCTCTGCGAACTCCTCTTTGTTTCTCAAAAGTACCACGTTCTCTCTTGCTGCTGGGCCATCCCATGTGCTTTCCTCTTTGCTGAGACTGTTCTTCTTGACATCTGTCGGGCTTTTCAGCAAATCTTAGATCTTGACCTAGGCATTGCTCATTCTAGGAAATCCTCTCTCCCACACCCTCCAGGGCTGTCTCAGGTGTATACATCCTTTATCTCATTAATTATCATCCTCAGCTCTTAAGTTATTATCCCTTTATTTGTTTCTGCCACTAGATTGCAAGGGTGTGGAACTTGTTTTACTCATTGTGCTAGTTACTAATACCTGAGACAATAGATGCTTGCTTAATACAGGAGTGGAAAATGAAAACTGTGTCCAACACAGTATCCTAATGACTGCAGATGATGTAACTTGACTAGGATATCCGTATTACTCAGTTCAGTTCAGTCGCTCAGTTGTGTCCGACTCTTCGCGACCCCATGAATCGCAGCATGCCAGGCCTCCCTGTCCGTCACCAACTCCTGGAGTTCACTCAGACTCACGTCCATCGAGTCAGTGATGCCATCCAGCCATCTCATCCTCTGTCGTCCCCTTCTCCTCCTGCCCCCAATCCCTCCCAGCATCAGAGTCTTTTCCAATGAGTCAACTCTTCTCACGAGGTAGCCAAAGTACTGGAGTTTCAGCTTCAGCATCATTCCCTCCAAAGAAATCCCAGGGCTGATCTCTTTCAGAATGGACTGGTTGGATCTCCTTGCAGTCCAAGGGACTCTCAAGAGTCTTCTCCAACACCACAGTTCAAAAGCATCAATTCTTCGGCACTCAGCCTTCTTCACAGTCCAACTCTCACATCCATACATGACCACAGGAAAAACCATAGCCTTGACTAGACGAACCTTTGTTGGCAAAGTAATGTCTCTGCTTTTGAATATCTGTATTACTAGAAGATAGAATTTCCTCACTGTGGTTGGTCCTCCTTATAACCGGACTTTACAGGGAGATCCCAGCGACAATGTTACAATGTTATTTACTAATGTTAAACATTACAAGACTTCCCTGGTGGTCAGCAGTGGTTAGGAATCCACCCCTGGTTGGGGAGCTAAGACCCAACATGCTGTGTGGCATGGCCCTCCCCCCCTCAATTTTTTTTAAATACTGAAGAAATTTTTACAACATATTATTGCTCTTTTAAATTTTTATCCCTAGAAGAATGTTGATCTTTGGAGTGAGACAGAAATAGTTTCCAGTGCAGGCTACTCTCCATCCTGACTGTAATGATGATCCTCTTTGAGTCTCAAGTTCTGGGAAATGGGAATAATATTTTCTGCTCACAGGCTTAATTTGAGGAGAGAATGAAATAATGTAATAAAAGGACTTAGTATAAGACCTGGCACAAAATAAGTATTTTCTAAATGTTAGCCATTATTAATGGCACCCCACTCCAGTACTCTTGCCTGGAAAATCCCATGGGCAGTGGAGCCTGGTAGGCTGCAGTCCATGGGGTCGTGAAGAGTCGGACACGGCTGAGCGACTTCACTTTGACTTTTCACTTTCATGCATTGGAGAAGGAAATGGCAACCCAGTCCGGTGTTCTTGCCTGGAGAATCCCAGGGACGGGGGAGCCTGGTGGCCTGCCGTCTGTGGGGTCGCACAGAGTCGGACACGACTGAAGCGACTTAGCAGCAGCAGCCATTATTAGCATTACCACGAGGATAGTAAAAACTGCCTTGATTGGCAATGAGATGCTTGACAGATGGAAGCTGTATTAATATTACTATTATGATGAAGGAATGCTTGTGGTTTTATTCTGATGACTCTGGGAGGGGTTGGCTAGAAGCTGCTCTCTGAGGATTCAGGGAAGCGGGAGCTGTTGCTGGGAAGGTTCTTTCTTGGGTTTTCTGCTGGGAGACATTAAAGTGGACAGTTCTGGTTGGACTCAGCCTGGGAGAGCATTGAAATTGTGCATGTCTGCTCAGTTGCTCAGCCGTGTCCAGCTCTTTGCAACCCCACAGACTGTAGCCCACCAGGCTCCTCTGTTCATGGGGTTATCCCAGCAAGAATACTAGAGTGGGTTGACTTCCTACTCCAGGGGATCTTCACGACCCATGATTGAAGCCACGTCTCCTGAGTCTCCTGCATTGGCAGGTGGGTTCTTTATACTGATGTGCCACCTAGGAGAGGCAGAGCGTTGAAAGGGAGCCCTTTAAAGGTTAGGAACATTCTTGGGGCAGCTCGCTTCTTTTGGGCAAAGCGCAGCATGGTGCTCTGCAGAAACCCTTATGCAGGAGCTTGGGGATCTTTTCTTCTGGAAGCTCAAAGGGATGCAAAGACCGCCCAGGACAGCATTTGGAGTTGCAAGGGATGGAGTGAGAGTGTTTAAAAGAAACCTTTGTACTTGGAAAACACCATGTCTGTGAAGTTCTATTGAGACCTTGCAGACAAACCTTGATGACAAGCATTCGAACTGCCAGGCGGCTCAGCTGCTGAGCTGATGGCGTTTTGGCTCTGGCCTGAGACTTTTAGGGGCTGCTCTATCTACAACATGCTTCTTGGACTGAGTCTGCCCTCTCTCCCTTCCAAAGGCTAGCCTTTAGGGGTGTTTTTCTTCCCATTTAAGAACTGGGCTGTGAGCTAGGGTACAGAAGCCCAGGGGTTTGGGTGTTGGGAGCAGTAAGTCTGTTGGCAATCTGGTTTCTGCCCCTGCCTTCTGATTAAGGGTACAGTGCCTTTCATGCTGAGGCCAGTGGCTTATGACTTCTTGGAGGTGTGGTGAGACTTTTGAAGCTTAGAGTGTCCGAAGAGGGTGGATTTGGGGGCCTGGGCAGAGCCGAGCTGGAACGTTGTCTTTTACCCTGATGACTGAACAACAACAACTTTATTTTGTAGTTGTTGTATGTATTTCAAGTACACAGTCTGAAAATCCTGCCAGACAATTTTATCATTTTTGCTTTTAACTATCATACATATTTTAAAGAACCTAAGAAGAGAAAAACAGACATATAAGTAATGTGTCATTTTTCTCTGGCTGTCATTTTTCAAGACTTTTCTTTGGGCAGTTTATGATGTACCTGGATGTGGAAATCATGGATTTGAAAGCATTTTTTGTTTGGCACAAGATATATATAAGAAGGACTCTGTGCATTGAGGGTACAAGTTTTATGAATCCACATAAAACATCAAAAACTCAATTGAGTGTAATATCAAGTATCTTCTAAGAGTTATATTCCTAAGAATACAAAAGAATGAAAAATTCCATCCAATCTCAAAGTTTTAGAAATTACATTTCTTAGGCTATCATTTGGGCAGCCATAAAAAAATATCTGGGTCACTTTTTTAAAAAGGTTTTTTTGATGTGGACCATTTCTAAAGTCTGTTGAATTTGTTACAGTATTGTAACAAATTCTGTTCTACATTTTGGTTTTTGGCCACAAGGCACATGGGATCTGAGCTCACCAAATGGGATTGAACCCACAACCCCTGCATTGGAAGGCGAAGTCTCAACCACTGGACAGCCAGGGCAGTCCCTCTGAGTCACTTTTAAACAACAGATGTTTATTTCGTACAGTTCTAGTGGTTGGAAGTCCAAGATCAGGGTTCCAGCATTGTTGGGTGAGGGTTGCAGACTTCTTGTTATATCTTTACATGGTGGAAGGGGTGAGGGAGTCCTCCGGCTTCTCTTAATAAGAGCACTAATCCCAGCCATCAGGGACTTGCCCTCATGACCTAATCATCTCCCAAAGGTCTGCCTCCTAATACACTGGCCTGCCCTGTCACGTTGGGCATTAGGCATTCAGCTTATGGATTTGGGGGGTACACAAATATTCAGATCAAAACAATCACTGATTAAAAAAAATCTTAGTCTGTAGGAAGAAAGACATCTGTACATTGGGGAGGTTATGTACTATAGTGGAGCCTCATACTTTTGTAGTAAAAGAATTAGGTAATGGTGACTCAGATGGTAAAGAATCTGCCTGCAATGCAGGAGACATGGGTTCAGTCCCTGGGTCAGGGTGATCCTCTGGAGAAGGGAATGGCAACCCACTCCAGCATTCTTGCCTGGAAAATTCCATGGACAGAGGAGCCTGGTGGGCTACAATCCATGGGGTCATGAAGTTGGACACAGATGAGCGACTAACACACACACACACACACACACACACACACACACACACACAGTGATCCCCCCAAGAATGTGGGCTAACTGATTGCTCTCCTGCTGAAGTTATGGAAGAAATGATATATTAACACTTATGGAGATTCCCTGGTGATTTAGTAGCTAGGACTCTGTGCTCTCACAGTTGAGGATATGGGTTCAAACACTGGGGGACTAAGATCTCATATGCTGTGCGGTGCAGCCAAAAAAAGAAGAAGAAATGATACTAACATTTATAAAGAAGGTCACAAGCAAGAATCTCGGCAGCTTGCTCTGTTCCACATCTCTATTAGTAGGTGAAGTCAACTGCAACAACGAAACAGGCCTCAAGCGGCCTGGGGCCCTTCCAAGTGTCAGGATGATTATGAGGGCTACAATTCAAAGGACTATGGGGCTGCAAACCAGATGACACCATCAGGGGACAGCTTGTGATGGCTCCAACCCTTGGAGGACGTATTACTGACTTTGTCCAAGACACATGTCTATTCCAATTCCTTTTCATCCTGAGCGTGAGCAGCCAAGACCACACTGGACTCAATACCAACCCAGGCCTCCAGCCAGGAGATGATGTACATGAAGGACTTCTGAATAAGGAACTGGCTCACAAGTGAATGCTCACAGCAGAAATTAACACAATGTGGTAGATCAACTGTATTTCAATAAAGTAAAATTTAAATAAAGATAGTTATGGGACTTCCCTGGTGGCCCAGTGGTTAAGAATCTGCCTGCCAGTGCAGGGTGACATGGGTTTGATCCCTGGTCCAGGAACTGAGATCCCACATGCCTCGGAGCAACTAAGCCCATGGGTCACATTTACTGAGCCCACACTCTAGAGCCTGTGCTCTGATGAGAAGCCTGTGCATCGCCACTTGAGAGTAGCCCCTGCTTGCCACAACTAGAGAAAGCCCACACAGCAATGAAGAGCCCGTGTGCCACAAGGAAGACCCAGTGCAGCCAAAAATAAATAAAAGATCATCACCTCTCATCCTCTTTGCCATGTTTTAAGCAAGTCATAAGGGAGGAGATTGTACAAGAACTCAAGGGGGAGGGGATTGTCACCTTAGGGCATATTTACCATACCGGGTTATGAGATGATAAAGAGCTGGCTCATTGGAAAAGACCCTGATGCCAGGAAAGATTGATGGCAGGAGGAGAAGGGGGCGACAGAGGATCAGATGGTTGGATGGCATCACTGATTCAATGGGCATGAGTTTAAGCAAACTCTGGGAGATAGTGAAGGACAGGAAGTGGGGCATGCTGCCGTTCATGGGGTTGCAAACAGTTGGACACGACTGAGCAACTGAACAACAACAAACCTGAATTTCTCTATGACTCCATGGTTTACTGGATGTGTATCTTTCAGTGAGCCATTTCACTTTGCTTGATATTTCATTTCATCTTTGAATTGGAGCTAATCATTTGCTCCCTGCTCATGTCACACTGTCAACAAACTGTGACAAACCGTGACAAACTGTCAACAAGCTGTGGAAAATTCTGAAAGAGATGGGAATACCAGCCCACCTGACCTGCCTCCTGAGAAATCTGTATGCAGGTCAGGAAGCAACAGTTAGAACTGGACATGGAACAACAGACTGGTTCCAAATCGGGAAAGGAGTACATCAAGGCTGTATATTGTCACCCTGCTTATTTAACTTACATGCAGAGTGCATCATGAGAAATGCTGGGCTGGATGAAGCACAAGCTTGAATCAAGAATGCTGGGAGAAATATCAATAACCTCAGATATGCAGATGACACCGCCGTTATGGCAGAAAGTGAAGAACTAAAGAGCCTCTTGATGAAAATGAAAGAGGAGAGTGAAAAAGTTGGCTTAAAACTCAACATTCAGAAAACTAAGATCATGGCATCCAGTCCCATCACTTCATGGCAAATAGATGGGGAAACAATGGAAACAGTGAGAGATTTTATTTTTCTGGGCTCCAAAATCACTGTAGATGGCGATTGCAGCCATGAAATTAAAAGATGCTTGCTCCTTGGAAGAAAAGCTATGACCAACCTAGACAGCATATTAAAAAGCAGGGACATTACCTTGCCAACAAAGGTCTGTCTGGTCAAAGCTATGGTTTTCCAGTAGTCATGTATGGATGTGAGAGTTGGACTATAAAGAAAGCTGATGCTTTTGAACTGTGGTGTGGGAGAAGACTCTTGAGAGTGCCTTGGACTGCAAGGAGATCCAACCAGTCCATCCTAAAGAAGATCAGTCCTGGGTGTTCATTGGAAGGACTGACATTGAAGCTGAAACTCCAATACTTTGGCCACCTGATGTGAAGAACTGACTCATGCGAAAAGACCCTGATGCTGGGAAAGATTGAAGGTGGGAGGAGAAGGGGATGACAGCTGATGAGATGGTTGGATGGCATCACTGAGGTGAGGGACATGAGTTTGAGTAGGCTCTGGGAGTTGGTGATGGACAGGGAGGCCTGGCATGTTGCAGTCCAGGTTGGAAAGAGTCGGACACAACTGAGCGACTGAACTGACATGTCACACTTTCTGGGAAGATTAAATGAGATAATGTTCAGAAGCTGTAGCTATGAGATTATGATGTATTAATGAACATAAATGGATTACCCAGATGAAGCTTTTATTAGAACTAGTTATCTTCCTTGGAAGTGAACAAATGTTGGGTTGCATACATTTCTGATCTCTCTGTTGTCAGGGGCTTAAATACACTTGGATAACAAAAGAGTATGTATAATTTTATAGAGACATTTATAGTTTAATCAATTATGCTAATGGGAAATGTATATGCGAAAGTCTTGACAACTAAGAGACTCTTGAGAGTACTTTTTCAGAATTATTTAAGACATCATAAATATAGATTATATGACTTTTGCATAATATCCTGCCAGCCACAGATGCCTGCCAAATAAATGCAGGGCTGGAGTCATGCGATGAATTATGAGTCAAAAGAGCAAACTTCTGAATCTGGCGCTACCAGAGCCGCAGAACGTGTCTGTGACCCTGGGAAAGTAAGTTGACTACACGAGTGAATTGACTTCAGTTTCCTCATTTGTGAAAATGAGGAGGGTGAGTTCCAGAACCTCCGAGATGCCTTCCAGCTCAAAGATGCTCAGAACCAAAATGGCGATACCCTTTCCTGATTCAACATATTTTTAGGTTTTGGTTATAGGAAGCAGATCCAACTATCACATATCTCTCTTGTGAGTATCTGTCTGTTTACCCTGCAATTTTTTTTAAATCCAGGATAAATTTTATCCCAGTAGTTAATTGACAAAGAGGATAACAGGGACTCTAGAAAGCCTGAGTGTCAAGATAATGCGCATGCTTGTCAGTCCGTGTAAGCTGCCCAGGGTCTGTGACTTTTAGCTAAAATCCATTTAGGAGAAATCTCCCATCAAGTATTTTTTTTTAATAATTTATTTATTTTTGGCTGCGCTGGGTCCTCCTCTAGTTGCAGTGAGTGGGGGCTGCTCCTTTTTGCAGCGTGCGGGCTTCTCGTTATGGTGGCTTCTCTTGAAGTGGAGCATGGCTTTGGGCGTGCGGGCTTCAGTAGATGTAGCATGCAGGCTTCGTAGTTGTGGCCTGTGGGCTCTGGAGCTCGGGCTCAGTGTTTGTGGTACACCGGCTTGGTTGCTCTGTGTCATGTGGAATTTTCCCGGACCAAGGATCAAAATGGCGTCTTTTACATTGTTAGGCAGGTTTTTACCCACTGAGCCACCAGGGAAGTCACCCATCAAGTATTAATGTCGTATTCTTTGATACCTCAGGGGGCGGGGCGGAAAAAGAGTCCCACCAACGTAACCTATTTACTTTCTTAAAGGGCTGCATTTATGGAATTCCTCCTTTCACCAAAGTGTAGAAATACCTGCTGGTGTTTACACTGCAACTTGAATTGGAGGTTGAGTGTATATGGTGGGTGTTCTGGGGTGTTGCCTCATCTCCCTTTGGGACCAATGCATTCATTGCTCCAGGGGGTGCTGATATTGTCTGCTGATGGCTCACAGCTGGGTTCCTCCCCCCGCATTACCCTCAGCTGAAGAGAGCTGCTCAAACCTATTCCCCCTCCCTGGGGTGGGGCAACTCATTCCCAGTGACTGGTCGTTGCAAGTGTTGTAAAGTAGGAGCATAGAGGCCTGGCTCCATGGCCTCCACTTGGGGTAGCTCTCATGGTCTTTCCTGACTGCAGATTTCCCCATGAGGTTGGCTGAGAACTCTGGAAACAACATTGGCCTTTTGTCCCATGTGTTGTCATCACTGTCTCCATGGGTATTGATCCTGAATTGCTTTACCCACTAGACTAAGGTTTCCCCAAGTAGAAGGTATGTACCTCAGGTAATGTACACAGTAACCTACTGGAGACCAAAGGAGAAATTAGAACTTCTATTTATATGTTTATATCTGGAGAATGGGAGTTGCCAAAGTAGATTGGTGCTTTTTCACTTTTAGCATCCTGGGACCTTTTGCTATGAATATGTGCCCAGGTAAATAACTCTAGTTGTGTCTAACTCTTTGTGACCCTGTGAACTGCAGCACAATAGGCCTCTTTGTCCCTCACCGTCTCCTAGAGTTTGCCCAAGTTCATGTCCATTGAATGGGTGATGCCATCCAGCCATCTCATCCTATGTCACCCTCTTTTCCTTTTGCCTTAAATATTCCCCCACATCAGGGTCTTTTCCAATGAGTAGGCTCTTTGCATCTGGTGGCCAAAGTATTGGAGCTCCAGCTTCAGAATCAGTCCTTCCAATGAATATTCAGGATTGATTTCCTTTAGGATTGACTGGTTTGGTTTCCTTAACTGGCTCTATAGATTATATTAAACTAGAATGAGAATCTCTCCAATGTTTCATAGTGTGACAGTGACATGGTGGTTCACCAGTCATCTGATGGGAAATCATGAACAGTCAAAAGCAAAGAAGAGTTTTGTGTTTTTCCTTTATGAAAAGCAAGTGTTCTGTGTTTACTGATGTTCCTGGGATAACTTGTCTGTCAGCAGCATACTGCTCATCCAATATTAAAAAGCAAAAACCAAAAGCTGTTCAGTCTACCCTTTGATTAAAAGGGGGAAATTTGCCTTTTTGTCCAGCATCTTAGTGAGGTGGCATTGGTTGCAGATCTTATCCTAGCTTCGCTATGCCGCCCAAGAATGACAAGAAGAAAGATGCTGAAAAGTCGGCCAAGAAAGACAAATATCCAGTAAGCAAATCTGGGGGCAAGGCCAAAATGAAGAAGTGGTCCAAAGGCAGAGTTCGGGGCAAACTCAATAATCTAGTGTTGTTTAACAAAGCAACATATTACAAACTCTGTAAAGAGGTTCCCAACTATAAGCTTATACCTCCAGCTGTCATCTCTGAGAGACTGGAGATCCATGGTTCCCTGGCTAGGGCAGCCCTTCAGGAACTCCTTAGTAAAGGATTTATTAACTAGTTTCAAAGCACGGAGCTTAAGTAATTTACACCAGACACACCAAGGGTGGAGATGCATGAACAGGTCCCACCAGCTGTACATTTTGAAAAATAAAACTTTATTAAATAAAAAGGGGGAAGATTTAACAATGATTGAGAAAATAACTCCCATTTTCAAAAGAACTCATGCTCTGGGGGGAAATATTTTGAAAATGGTATTTAGAGACAATGCCATCAGTACTTGATATTTTTGGTCACTGTGTATAAAGTGTGATACTTATTTTTAAAAACCCTTTATCTATGTACTTACGCTTAGAAACAATATTTCATAATCTGTTTAATAATCTTAAATATAAAGAGGTTTGGTGGTGGTGTTGATTTAGTCACTAAGTTGTGTACGACTCTTTGCAACCCCATGGACTGTAGCCTGCCAGGCTCCTCTATCCATAGGATTTCCAAGGCAAGAATACTAAAGTGGGGTGCCATTTCCTTCTCTAGAAAAGGATCTTCCCAACCCAGGGATCTAACCCAGGTCTCCTGCACTGCAGGTGGATTCTTTACTGCTGAGCCACATGGACTTTTAAATCAATTTTTGCCCTCAAATATAAAATGATGATATTAATAGAACATCTTCTAGTTAGTTTGCTGCAGGAACCACTGGTTGATCAAGAAAGATGAAATTTTACTAGTCAAATTTTACTAGCTCAAAAATCTTTGCAAAATGGGAGGCAGAATTGAAAACGAATATCATAATGTAGCCAGCATAGAAAACATTGTAGTCCATTAATTGGACTAATGAGTCTTCAGGAGCTATCCTGGTTAGCTGTAAGGATTATTGAAACCAAGTATTGAAATCTTTGAACTTAAAACCAATATGTGCCACGCTACAAAACGGAAGCAGCATTTTAAAAGCAAGAAAGTATGTTCAATCACATTCCTCTAACTAAAAATGCATCATTATTATTATTCCTTATTTTGGTGAGATTGAAATCTTTGTATCATTAATAAGAAGTGAAAGTGAAAGTGAAGTTGCTCAGTCGTGTCCGAAACTTTGCGACCCTGTGGACTGTAGCCTACTAGGTTTCTCTGTCCATGGGGTTCTCCGGGCAAGAATACTGGAGTGGGCTGCCATTTCCTTTTCCAGGGAATCTTCCCGAGCCACCAGGGAAGCCCTAATAAGAAGTAAAGCTAACTTATTCATAACTTATATACTTATATATAATAGAAATAAAAATACATGTATTGAAGCTGCCTGTTCAAACATACATATTTTTTCCTGTACACAAACAAGAAAATTTGGAATCTGCTGTGCCCTACTAAGGGATTCCCAGATGGCTCAGAGGGTAAAGAATCTACTTGCCAATGCAGGAGACTCAAGAGACTGGGTTTAATCCCTGGGTTGGTAAGATTCCCTGGAGCAGGAAATGGCAACCCACTCCAGTATTCTTGCCTGGGGAACCCCATGGGCAGAGGAGCCTGGTGGTCTATAGTCCATGGAGTCACAAAGAGTCACACATGACTGAGCACACACACACAAAAAATGCTCTACTAAGAGCTTCCCAAATCTTTTTCAATATTCTATCTTCAATGCTTAACAAATAGTAGATGTCACTGAAATGATTAATTAGATAGAGTGGCAGGTTAAAGCAACTGATGGATGAACTGGATGGATAGATGGACATAGAGGAAGGGACACATTGATAGATGGCAGCGCTGTGCTAGTTAGTAGCAAAGGACACAAAAGCAATGTCAGTCCTGGCACATCTGCCCATGCCAGCTTACCATCCAGCCCGGGAGACAAGCATGCTCGCAGGCGATAGTCCAGCAAAAGCACAAGGTACTTGGTGATTAAAGGCCAAGTTAGGTAGAACCACATAGATGCATTAAGTTATGGTGTTTCATTCCATGAACCTGGAGCAAGCAGATCAGGGTTGAAGGCTGTCCTCTTCCACTCTCCAACTCTATATACCAACGACTGCATAGCCCTGTGAGCGTTAGTGGCACTAATCAACCCCCCATTTTGAGAAAGTAACTTTCTTACTTAAGAAATATTTTCTAGTTGCAGCTTTCATCAGTTCCGTTTTTTGGTGTGAGAGTTTTCCTTCTAAAACTATAATTACAGCTTCAAGTCTGGGAATGCCTACAGAGGACCCCTGTAAATTCTTATGGAGACATTGTAACAAAAGGAAGGAAAAAGGCCAAAAACAAAAAAACCCCAAACAACCCCCACCCCACAAATCCTCCTTAACTTAATTACTAACATCTTCATAGATTGAGCTATCTAGGAAACCCAAAGGGAACATGGACATTTCCTCAGGGATTCCCAACTTCACCGGATGTCATCTTTTATGGAGCAGGGATTGCTTAAGGCTGGGGAGATTATGGTGATTAAACAAGCCATTAGGATAAAAAAACAACTTTTATAAGAGCAAGGAAAGGATTTAACATTTTTGTGTCAGGCATCGTTCAGACAGTCATGTAGCATATATTCATTGGCACTTGGGTACTAGGCTTAGTCCTGTGTTGCTGATACAAAGATAATTATGAAACGTAGAGATCAAGAAGGAACCAAACTGAAAATTCCAAAACTGAAAAATTCAACAAATAAAATTAAGAACTACATGGAAGGAATTTGGACAACTAAAGAGAGAAAGAAATGCTTCCCTGGTAGGTCAGCTGGTAAAGAATCTGCCTGCAATGCAGGAGACCCTGGTTTGATTCCTGGGTCAGAAAGTTCCCCTGGGGAAGAGATAGGCTACCCACTCCAGTATTTTGGGGCTTCCCTGGTAGCTCAGACAGTAAGAGAAATAGTAAACTTGAAGGTACCTCAGAATAAAATATTGAATGAAACAAGGGGAAGCAAAGGATGAAAAGATTAAGATTAAGAGCTATACATCAAACTGTGTGAAGGCTTCATTTATAATAAATTACAGCCTAAATAGAACCAAAGAATGGGGAGTGATATTTGAAGAAAAAATGACAGATATTTCAAAATTTATGAGACATCAAACCACAAAATCAAGAAGCCCTACAAAATGTAAAGAGGATAGCTATAAAGAAAAATATACCTAGATATCTTGTATTAATGCTGATAACAATAAAATCAAAGATTAAATCAAAGGAAGCTAGACAAAACAGAAACACTGGATGCTAGACACTAAGGAACAATAGTTTTAAAGTGCTGAAAATATAAAAATCAATCTTCCAACCAAAGTACTATACCCATGAAAAATAGCTTGTAACGATGGAGGCAAAATAGAGACATTTTCAGAAAAATTGAGAGAATGTAATACTCATACTAAAATATGAAAGAGTATTCTTCAGATAGAAGGAAAATTACCCCTACTATGATTAATTAAAATTATACACACACACATACATATTTAAAATAAACCATAACAGGGACTTCCCTGGTGGTCCATTGGTTGACAGTCTGTCTGCCAGCTCAGAGGGACTAAGATCCCACATGCTGCATGTCAGCTAAGCCCATTCACCGCAACTACTAAGCCTATGCTCTTGAGCCCGTGTTCCACAGTAAGAGAAGCCACTGCACAGAGAACCCTGAACATCGCAACTAGACAGTAACTCTGGTCACTGCAACCTGAGAAAGTCCATGTGCCACAGCAGAGACCCAGCACAGCCATAAATAAATAATAAAATCAAATACACAGTAGCAATGGCTCATAAGTTAGGAAGATGTTACAGTGTTCTAAGGATTTTGCATTGGCTAGGAAATGGGTAATATTAGAGTTAGATAAATCAAGGGTGCATATTGTGATCACTAGAATAACTACTGAAATACCTATAAAACGGTATATAATGTCCATGCAAATACATGAAGATATGAAGGATATGAGATAATAAAAAAATTCTATCAATCTTGATGAAGTCAAGAGAGAAATAAAAAGAATAAAATAGGTAAATGAATAGAATGTACTTAGTAAGATGGTAATTAAAACCCAAAGCATCAGTAATCACATTAAATGTTAATAGAATAAATGTCCTGTAAAAAACATAGATTGTTAGAATGGATTTTCAAAAATTCTGGCATATGAGTCACACCTAAAACATAAGACAGAAAAACAATTATAACAAAAGAATGGTAAATGAGAAGAAAGGTGGTATGTCATATATATATATATATATATATACATATATATCACACCAAACAAGCTTAAGGGCCAAGAATCGCAAGATACAAAAAAAGGACACTTTGCAATAAAAATAGGTTCTTTTTGCCAGGAAGATATAACAGTTCTAAATTTCTGTATGCTTAATAAGATAGTCTCAAATAAATAAAAAGTTAAATTTGATGGACCTGCAAGGAAAAATACATGAATTTGCTGCCAGAGTGAGAGACTTCAACATATTTCTCAGTAACTAATAATAAATAGAAAAATTATAATATTTTCTGTAGAGAGAATATGAAGACAACTCAGTCTTTTCTCTAATGTGGTTGATTGAAATTTGATTTTTTAACTGATGATATTTCAGGAAGATTTCTTTCAACTTTGCAACCCACTCTTGGTAATGTCAGAGTTGGGAAGATCTCTATCAAACTTCTTTCATGTATGAGTTATAAAATTAGGAAGGATTTCCACACACTTGCTTTTGCACCTCATTTTTTCTCCACTACCCTGTATTTTTTTTGCCAGACTCTATGGAAACCAGTCATATTTGATAAGCAATGGCTGACCCTGGGTATTATTTGCATCCTGACTCTAGGTGGGTTGCCATAGTAGGCAGGAAGAGTATTTCTGTAAGTCATTCCTTTCTGCCTGAGATAACAATAATGTCACTGTACATGGAAGTGATTAGAGCCACACAAACATATCCCACTAAACTTACACTGGATAAATCTACCTCTTTTTAAAAAAAATTTATTTATTTTAATTGGAGGCTAATTACTTTACAACATTGTAATGGTTTTTGCCATACATTGACATGAATCAGCCATGGGTGTACATGTGTTCCCTATTCTGAACCCCCCTCCCACCTCCCTCCCCATCCCATCCCTGAGGGTCATCCCAGTGCACCATCCCTGAGCACCCTGTCTCGTGCATCAACCCTGGACTGGTGATCTATTTCACATATGACAATATACATGTTTCAATGCTATTCTTTCAAATCATCCCACCCTCGCCTTCTCCCAGAGTCCAAAAGTCTATTCTTTACATCTGTGTCTCTTTTGCTAACTTGCATATAGGGTCATTGTTACCATCTTCCTAAATTCCATATATATGTGTTAATATACTGTATTGGTATTTTTCTTTCTGACTTACTTCACTTTGTATAATAGGTTCCAGTTTCATCCACCTCATTAGAACTGATTCAAATGCATTCTTTTCAATAGCTGAGTAATATTCCATTGTGTATATGTACCACAGCTTTCTTATCCATTCATCTGCTGATGGACATCTAGGTTGCTTTCATGTCCTGGCTATTGTAGACAGTGCTGCGATGAATATTGGGGTACATGTGTCTCTTTCAATTCTGGTTTCCTCAGTGTGTATGCCCAGCAGTGGGATTGCTGGGTTGTATGGCAGTTCTATTTCCAGTTTTTTAAGGAATCTCCACACTGTTCTCCATAGTGGCTGTACTAGTTGGAATTCCAACCAACAGTATAAGAGGGTTCCCTTTTCTCTGTACCCTCTCTAGCATTTATTGTTTGTAGACTTTTTGATAGCAGCCATTCTGACCGGCATGGGATGGTACCTCATTGTGGTTTTGATTTGCATTTCTCTGATAATGAGTGATGCTGAGCATCTTTTCATATGTTTGTTAGCCATCTGTATGTCTTCTTTGGAGAAATGTCTATTTAGTTCTTTGGCCCATTTTTTGATTGGGTCATTTATTTTTCTGGAATTGAGCTGCAGGAGCTGCTTGTATATTTTTGAGATTAAGTCTTTGTCAGTTGCTTCATTTGCTATTATTTTATCTCATTCTGAAGGCTGTCTTTTCACCTTGATTATAGTTTCCTTTGTTGTGCAAAAGCTTTTAAGTTTAATTAGGTCCCATTTTTTTAAATTTTTTCTTTTATTTCCATTACTCTGGGAGGTGGGTCATAGAGGATTCTGCTGTGATTTATGTCAGAGAGTGTTTTGCCTATATTCTCCCCTAGGAGTTTTATAGTTTCTGGTCTTACATTTAGATCTTTAATCCATTTTGAGTTTATTTTTGTGTATGGTGTTAGAAGGTGTTCCAGTTTCATTCTTTTACAAGCAGTTGACCAGTTTTCCCAGCACCACTTGTTAAAGAGATTGTCTTTTATCCATTGTATATTCTTGCCTCCTTTGTCAAAGATAAGTTGTCCATAGGTGCAAGGATTTATCTCTGGGCTTTCTATTTTTTTCCATTGATCTATTTTTCTGTCTTTGTGCCAGTACCATACTGTCTTGATGACTGTAGCTTTGTAGTATAATCTAAAGTCAGGCAGGTTGATTCCTCCAGTTCCATTCTTCTTTCTCAAGATTGCTTTGGCTATTCGAGGTTTTTTTTGTGTTTCCATACAAATTGTGAACTCATTTGTTCTAGCTCTGTGAAAAATACCGTTGGTAGCTTGATAGGGATTGCACTGAATCTATAGATTGCTTTGGGTAGTATACTCATTTTCACTATATTGATTCTTCCGATCCATGAACATGGTATATTTCTCCATCTAATAAATCTACTTCTTAACTTGAATTCCCCAAATGATGCAACTACTCACACATCAATCAACATGAAGGAAAGTATGACAGAGAGAAGGCTAGAGTATAAACAGACAGTTCAGTTCAGTTCAGTCACTCAGTCATGTCCGACTCTTTCCAACCCCATGAATTGCAGCACGCCAGGCCTCCCTGTCCATCACCAACTCCTGGAGTTCACTCAGACTCACATCCATTGGGTCAGTGATGCCATCCAGCCATCTCATCCTCTGTCATCCCCTTTCCCTCCTGCCCCCAATCCCTCCCAGTATCAGAGTCTTTTCCAATGAGTCAACTCTTCACATGAGGTGGCCAAAGTATTGGAGTTTCAGCTTTAGCATCATTCCTTCCAAAGAAATCCCAGGGCTGATCTCCTTCAGGATGGACTGATTGGATCTCCTTGCAGTCCAAGGAACTCTCAAGAGTCTTCTCCAACACCACAGTTCAAAAGCATCAATTCTTCTGTGCTCAGCCTTCTTCACAGTCCAACTCTTACATCCATACATGACCACTGGAAAAACCATAGCCTTGACTAGACGAACCTTTGTTGGCAAAGTAATGTCTCTGCTTTTGAATATGCTATCTAGGTTGGTCATAACTTTCCTTCCAAGGAGTAAGCGTCTTTTAATTTCATGGCTGCAGTCACCATCTGTAGTGATTTTGGAGCCCCCAAAAATAAAGTCTGACACTGTTTCCCCATCTACTTCCCATGAAATGATGGGACCAGATGCCATGATCTTCATTTTCTGAATGTTGAGCTTTAAGCCAACGTTTTCACTCTCTACTTTCACTTTCATCAAGAGGCTTTTTAGTTCCTCTTCACTTTCTGCGATAAGGGTGGTGTCAGACAGTGGCCCCAATCAATTATGGGTAAAACATCTTACTTGGTACACTTCATAGAAGCCCATGACTATATAGATCCTTGGGCTTCCCAGGTGGTGCTAGTGGTAAAGAATATGCCTGCCACTGCAGGAGACACAAGAAATATGGGTTTGATTCTAGGTTAGGAAGATCCCCTGAAGTAGGAAATGGCACCCCACTCCAGCATTCTTACTTGGAAAATTCCCTGAGCAGAGGAGCCTGTCAGGCTATAGTCTGTGGTGTCACAAAGAGTTGGACATGACTGAGCACACACATACACATATACACATAGATCCTGAAGGTTTGCTTGATTAGTTCATAGTAAATCTGCCCTTGCCTGGCAACTGGTAGGAAGCTCAATAAATGTTTGTTGAATGAATGAAATGGGTTTCCCTTGTGGCTCAGCTGGTAAAGAATCCACTGCAACATGGGAGGCCTGGGTTTGATCCCTGGGTTGGGAAGATCCCCTGGAGAAGGAAACCGCTACCCACTCCAGTATTCTGGCCTAGAGAATTCCATGGACTGTATAGTCCACGGGATTGCAATGAGTCGGACATGACTGAGTGACTAACTTGTGTGATTCTTAAACCAACTGGAACAGATGCTCACCATAAACAACCAGTATGCCATCCCGATAAGAACCAGCTGACCATCGGGTCCTTCTCCCCAGTGACTGTTTCAGTGGAATCTTGATGTAGAGTTACTTCGGCCCAAGAAACTCAGTAATGGTTTATCCCTCATATGTATTTAAACAGTCTGGATTCAACTTGGGGCCACATCACAGAGCATGACTTGAGTTTGAACAAGTTGCATGAATCCAAATTTAGCCCCTCCAAAATTACTATCTTGGTCTTGAACAAAGCATAAAATTTGGGACAGTTAATTTAGCACTGCCAGGATTTAATGATTTAAAGTCAGATTCTCACCGGTGGTCAAAACATAGAAAACTCAGCTACCTCACTGTTAAGTTTTTTTGTATTCTCTTCCCTTTAAATCTTTGGGTCAGTCTTGCACCTTGAATAGATCTTTTACCCATCTGTGGTTTTAAACAACACACACTGGTCATTTGAAAAATACTGTCTCCATGAGTTATACAGATCTCCCAATTATTGACATTTTTTATAATATAATATCAAAGCATCACATCCATGATTATTCCCAGCATTAGGAAGTTGTTTGAAATTCTAATTTTCACTTTGAAAACTGAATTTTATAATAGACAACAAATGTTGTTTTTCTTGAAGTGACTTGCTCACTTCATTTATGTTATTTTTTAGCTTTATTGAGATATAACTGGCAAATAAAATTATAACATATTAAGTGTACAAGGTAATGACTTGATATATGAATAGAGGGTGGAAATGTTCCCACCATCCACTTAGTTAATAGGCACATCATCTCACACATTAACCTTTTTTTGTGTATGTGTGAGAATACACTTTCTACTCTCTTAGCAAATTTCAATTATATGATACAGTGTTACCATCTATAGTCACCATGCTTTACATTAGATCCTCAGACCTTATTCATTCCATAGCTGAAAGTTTGTACCCTTTCACCAACCTCTATTTCCCCTACCTTCCAACCCTAGTAAACCTTTTTTTTTCCTGCTCTGTTTCTAAAAATTTGACTTAAAAAAAATCCACATGTAAGTGATAGCATGCATTATTTGTCTTTCTCTGTCTGGCTTATTTCACTTAAGATAGTACCATGTTGATGCAAATGGCAGAATTCCCTTTTTGAAGGCTGAATAATATTCCAGTGTGTGTGTGTGTGTGTGTGTGTGTGTGTGTGTACACACCTGCCTTCCACAAGTCTAAGATATTTTCTTATGTTTTCGTTAAGAAGATTTACAGTGTAGGTTTCACATCTAGGTCTATGATTCATTTTTAATTGATGTTTTTTTATGGTATAAGACAGAGATCAAGGTTTATTTTTTACATGTGTATATTCAGTTATTCTACCACCATTTACTAAAAAGGCTTTCTTTTCCCCTTTGACTTGTACTGGTATCTTTGTCAAAACACACATCATCATATATATACATATATATGATGTATATATGTATGGTGATATATATATATATGTGTATATATACCCATTTCTAGACTCCATTCATTTCCATTGATTTCTTTGTCTACTTGTAATTAACCATTATTTAATTACTACAGCTTTATAGTAAAGTTTGAAATATGTTAATGAACATCCTCCAGCTTTGTTCTTCTTAAAATTATTTTAGCTATTCTAGGTTATTTCCATTTCCGTATATATCTTAGGTCAGTTTACTAATATTTACAGAGAAAGTCTTTCAAGATTTTGACTGGAATGTCATATAATCTATGGATCGATTTAGGGATCTATAATTAATTTAACAAAATTAAATACTTGGGTCTTTTAATACAGTATGTCTTTCTTTTTAAAATCTCTTTGTTACCTTCTTTCATTTATCTTAGCAATGTTTCATAGTTTTCAGTTTAGCAGTCTTCACATGTGTTATTAATTTATTTCTAGATATTTGTCATATTTTTTTAGTTTATCAGTGTTTTCTTATTGTTATAACTAGTACACTCATTTTTCATTAACTTCTACATCCTAAATATAAGCAGAACCCAAATGCAATATGGTTTTAACATGCTATGCAATTCATTGTAGGTGACTTTATAATTTACTTAAAGAATCTCTTACTGTTGGGAATTTTGGTTATTTAGAGAAGGAATGGCTACCCACTCCAGTATTCTTGCCTGGAGAATTCCATGGATGGAGGAGCTTGGCAGGCTACAGTCTATGGGGTTGCAAAGAGTTAGACTTGACTGAGAGACTAACACACAAATTCTATTCGCTGTTAACTAAAACTGAGCATGGAGTATATTGAACAAGATACTGTTCTCAGCATTTTGTATTAGCTTATTTAACCCTCAGAAAAGCCAGTTTGTTAATCTCTGATTCTCTCTTTAGGATAAATCCCTAGACATGAAATTGATAGAGAAAAGGGTGTACATGTTTGCAAAGCTTTGGCAGACAAATAGAAACTTCATGCCAGGTAATTTCAGAGCAGCCAGACTAACAGTGTTGTACAGTCCACACCTTGGCATCCAGTGTGTAAGCTTCAAAACCCAGCCCACGGGGAGCACTACAATAAATCTTTGTCTAAGGGATAAAAGGATGAAAGAATGTTTAGATGAGCCACAGAAGCCAGAGGTCAGCTCAATTGGTGTGAACTTCTCTGGATTTGAGCCAGCTCTGTGTTTGTTCACCTGTCTTAATAAACTTCAAGTGAAAACCACAACCATCAAGAGAATCCATGTTGGTTAAATAATCACAAGCAGTTAATTACCTTCATCATTAGAGAAAGGGGTGATGACTTCATTATAGATTCATATCAGAGTCTCCCCTCATTTATCTGATTTCATACTCATATCCACACTGGTTTTGAAACCCTGGATCAAACTTCATTTTTCCTCAAGATGTATCCAAGACGCCAGCATGCAGCACAAAGAACATTAAGGTTCTGAAAATCTCCTGGCTTTTGACATTACAGCATCACTTTGATTTGATGGGCCCAGGAAGGTCTTGGCTGTTAACAGTGTCCCAGAACCCATGAGCCGAATAACTGGACAGACCACAGAATAGGGAAAGAAGGTCTTGGGAATCAATTACCCAAGAGTCTTTCAAATTTCTGCACATCTTGTGAACAGAGTCACAGAGGGCTCATTTTGCAGTTGTATTTCCAAAGATGTTGGTAAAGCAAATAGCCCTGGGGCACAGAGCTGGTGTCTGTCTCTGGAGCAGAAAACAGGTTTGTTTGCTGACATTTCATGTCTGTCTCCAGGGCCAATATTAGGCAGGTTTGCTTATAGCCTCTTTAAAAGATCTGACTTTCTTCAGGTCATGATTCCTCTCCTGTAACACAACCCACTATGTTTGCAAGAGTTGCCTGCCCTTCCCTGCATTGTCTGGTGGGAACTGGGCATTGGAGTCAGTACCAGTGATGAATATTGTGGCTACTATGAGTTATAAGCTGTCTTTGGTCTCTGACCAGGAGTTTTCTGTCTTCTGCCAACATCCATGAATTTTGGTAGGGTAACTCGTTAGATTTCAAGTATGTTAAAATTCCAGACCCCTCACAGTTATTTTTTTTTAATTTTATTGAAGTATAGTTGATTTATAATGTTGATTTAATTTCTATTGTACAGCAAAGTGATTCAGTCACACATACATATATATATATGTATATATACATTCTTTTTCATATTCTTTTCTATTTTCACTTATCAAAGAATATTGAATGTAGTTCCTGTGCTATACAAGAGAATATATATATTCTCTTGTATATATATAAGAGAATCAGCTAGCTTTGTTTTTTTTTTAAGACTTATTTATTTTATTTTATTTTTTTTTTGGCTGTGGTAGGTCTTTGTTGCTGCATGCTGACTTTCTCTAGTTGCAGTGAGTGGGGGCTACTCTTCATCGTGGTGTGTGGGCTTCTCATTGCAGTGGTTTCTCTTGTTGTGGAGCATGGACTCTAAATGTTCAGGCTTAAGTAGTTGCAGCTCTTGGGCTCTATTGTCAGGCTCAGTAGTTGTAGCACACGGGTTTAATTGTTCCATGGCATGTGGGATCTTCCCAGACCACAGATAGAACTGGTGTCCCTTGCATTGTGAGCCACCAGGGAAGCTGTATAGTAGAATCTTGTTCATCCATTCTACATATAATAGTTTGCATTTGCTAATCCCGAACTCCCAATACATCCTTCCTGAATGCTATCCGCCACCCCACCACCTTGGTAACCACAAGTCTGTTTCCGATGTCTGTAGACCTTGCACAGTTCTTATTGCAAGGTGGGAGTCCAGAGCTGAGGGCTGGGCTGAATTCAGAATTGCTGCTGCTGTTGCTGCTGCTGCTAAATCACTTCAGTCATGTCCGACTCTGTGTGACCCCATAGACGGCAGCCCGCCCACCAGGCTCCCTCGTCCCTGAGATTCTCCAGGCAAGAACACTGGAGTGGGTTGCCATTTCCTTCTCCAATGCATGAAAGTGAAAAGTGAGAGTGAAGTCGCTCAGTCATGTCCAACTCTTAGCAACCCCATGGACTGCAGCCCACCAGACTCCTCCATCCATGGGATTTTCCAGGCGAGAGTACTAGAGTGGGTTACCACTGCCTTCTCTGTGAGAATTTCTAGTGAAGGTCAAAACAATGACACAACCTTCAGGGCTGAGTAACTTCCTGCCATTTTCCTCAGCATACAGGCACTGGGATAAACTTCAGCTTCAAACTAGTGGTCATTGCTGAGTCCTGCTATAAGGGCCAGAGGGAGACAAACGTGCATGTTAGTCACTCAGTCCTGTCTGACTCTTTGCGACCACATGGACTGTAGCCTGCAAGGCTCCTCCATCTACGGGATTCTCCAGGCAAAAATACTGGAGTGGGTTGCCATTCCCTTCTCCAGGAGATCTTCCTGACCCAGGGATTGAACTCACATCTTCTGCATTACAAGCAGATTCTTTACCAACTGAGCCACCAGGGAAGCCCTAAGGAAACAAAGGAAGAATAAAATGGAGGTAGGGGCTGCCAGACAAAAGTTAAAGACTCAATTCAGTCAGTTCTTATTGCTGGTTAACAACCTGTATTAAAACCAAAACAGTACGGTGGGGGAAATATGGTGATGGAGAGTGACAGATAAACTGTGGTACTGTTTCTCTACTCAGCTAGTCTTCACTGCATCCTCACTACGCGAAGATCAGTAAAGGCCTATTGTGCATGCTTGTTCAGGGCTACAGCAAGGGTCAGAGGATTCGATATATGATAAAGGGCTAAAGTCAAGAGGTCTGTATAATTAAAGCTATGGTTTTTCCCATAGTCATGTACAGATGTGAGAGTTGGGCCATAAAGAAGGCTGCTGCTGCTGCTGCTGCTAAGTCACTTCAGTCGTGTTCGACTCTGTGCGACCCCATAGATGGAAGCCCACCAGGCTCCCCCGTCCCTGGGATTCTCCAGGCAAGAACACTGGAGTGGGTTGCCATTTCCTTCTCCAATGCATGAAAGTGAAAAGTGAAAGTTAAGTCGCTCAGTCATATCCAACTCTTAGTGACCCCATGGACTGCAGCCTACCAGGCTTCTCCGTCCATGGGATTTTCCAGGCAAGAGTACTGGAGTGGGGTGCCACTGCCTTCTCCAAAGAAGGCTGAGTACTGAAGAATCAACACTTTTGAATTGTGGTGTTGGAGACTCTTGAGAGTCCCTTGGACTGGAGATCAAACCAGTCAATCCTAAAATAACTCAATCCTGAATATTCATTAGAAGGACTGATGCTGAAACTGAAGCTCCAATACTTTGGCCACCTGATGTGAAGAGCTGACTCATTGGAAAAGACCCTGATGCTGGGAAAGATTGAAGGCAGGAGAAGAAGGGGATGACAGAGGACAAGATGGTTAGATGGCATCACTGACTTGATAGACATGAGTTTGAGCAAGCTCTGGGAGATGGTGAAGGACAGGGAAGCCTGGTGTGTTGTAGTCCATGGGGTCACAGAGAGTCAAACAGGACTGAGCTACTGAACACCAACAAAGTCAAGAGGTGACGAAGTGAGGATGTTATTCTCTCACGCTGTCTGGTTCTCTGTTAATTAAGATAATTAAATCTAGGACTAGGCTAAAAATAATCATAGCCACCATTTGTAGGATACATTATTGTAAGCACTTTACAGTTATTATCACTTAATTCTCACAGCAAGCCCATGAGGAGGGTAATATTATTATCCTCATGTTAGGAATGAGAAATATAAGCCTGTGGGGCTCAGAACACAAAAAGAAGATGTAATTCAGTGGTGAGGTGCTGAGATAGAACCATGGAAGGACTCTGAAGAGCCTTTCCCTACTCCTACTACCTTTTTTGGGTGTCACCTTCCCAACCTCACTATCCCGACTCCATCCACTATGCACCAATAGAAAAGAGGTCGGCCACTCTTCAAAGAGCTCTTCCTGGTTCTATGCTGAATGACTCCTCACCTTTGGAGCCCTGATCGGGAAGTGGGCTTCCCTCTTCTGCTCACCTGTCTCTCCCTGTATCCTTTGAGGCTCCAAAGGCCAGAGACTGCATCTCCATAAGCAAAAGTTCAAGGAAAGCCAGAAGGAATGACAAAGCTAAGAGTAGAAGGTGAGAAAAGAATGGTTAGGGAGTGACTCCCCTGGTGGTACAGTGGTTAAGACTCCACGCTTCCACTTGCAGGGGGCCTGGGTTCGATCCCTGGACTGGGAACTAGAATAGATCCCACATGCCAAAACTGAAGGATCCCACATGGAGCAATGAAGATCCTATGTGGCTGCAGCTAAGACATAGTGCAGCCAGATAAGTAAATACTAAAGGGGAGAGAGTGGTCAGGGAAGGGCAGGGGCTCGATTCAAAAGCAGGGATGACAAAGTCAGCCAGTGGGAAAGGAGGTTCAGTGGCCAGGCCAGCATGAACAGAAGAGGCAGACGTCTGCTCCCAACCTCCCCCCTTGGAAATGGAGTTGAAGAAAGTAGCGAGTAAGCAGTGGGGGAAGAAGGCCTTTCCTCTTTCCCTGGCTTCCTGGAAGGGGGAGGAATGAAGCCGGTGGGCCCCCAGGGAGTCAAGTCCTGCTGTCATCAGAGCCCATCTGGAGCATGGAGGTCAGTTGTGCAACATGGGTGATGGGGCCACCCTGGGGCAGGGTCAGATGAAGGGTCTCCCAGCTCTGTAATTTGAGGGGCTGGGCACAGATCTGAGGAGAGAGAGGAGATGGAGAATAGGACCTTAAGAAGACCTGTCTTGAGGAACAGTGAGAAGATTAGTTTTTTGTGTCTTCTAGGAGAAGATGGAGAAGGCAATGGCACCCCACTCCAGTACTCTTGCCTGGACAAACTGAACACCCTCTATGGTGTTCAGCCTTGACGAACTGAACACCCCCTATGGTGTTCAGCCTTGACGAACTGAACACCCCCTATGGTGTTCAGCCTTGATGAACTGAACACCCCCTATGGTGTTCAGCCTTGACGAACTGAACACCAAGGCTGAACACCATAGGGGATGGTAACTCCCTCCCAAAGATGATGCCAGGAATGCTCTGAGGGATACTGACTGAAATTTCCCTTTCTGTATTTCTCCTCCTGCTGCTGCTGCTGCTAAGTCGCTTCAGTCGTGTCCGACTCTGTGCGACCCCATAGACGGCAGCCCACCAGGCTCCCCTGTCCCTGGGATTCTCCAGGCAAGAACACTGGAGTGGGTTGCCATTTCCTTCTCCAATGCATGGAAGTGAAAAGTGAAAGTGAAGTTGCTCAGTCGTGTCCGAGTCTTAGCGACCCCATGGACTGCAGCTGACCAGGCTCCTCCATCCATGGGATTTTCCAGGCAAGAATACTGGAGTGGAGTGTCACCCTGTTTATTTAACTCATACGCAGAGTACATCATGAGAAGCGCTGGGCTGGAAGAAGCACAAGCTGGAATCAAGATTGCCAGGAGAAATATCAATAACCTCAGATATGCAGATGACACCACCCTTATGGCAGAAAGTGAAGAGGAACTAAAAAGCCTCTTGATGAAAGTGAAAGTGGAGAGTGAAAAAGTTGGCTTAAAGCTCAACATTCAGAAAACAAAGATCATGGCATCCGGTCCCACCACTTCATGGCAAATAGATGGGGAAACAGTGGAAACAGTGTCAGACTTTATTTTTCTGGGCTCCAAAGTCACTACAGATGGTGACTGCAGCCATGAAATTAAAAGACGCTTACTCCTTGGAAGGAAAGTTATGACCAACCTAGATAGCATATTCAAAAGCAGAGACATTACTTTGCCAACAAAAGTTCGTCTAGTCAAGGCTATGGTTTTTCCTGTGGTCATGTATGGATGTGAGAGTTGGACTGTGAAGAAGGCTGAGTGCCGAAGAATTGATGCTTTTGAACTGTGGTGTTGGAGAAGACTCTTGAGAGTCCCTTGGACTGCAAGGAGATCCAACCAGTCCATTCTGAAGGAGATCAGCCCTGGGATTTCTTTGGAAGGAATGATGCTAAAGCTGAAACTCCAGTACTTTGGCCACCTCATGTGAAGAGTTGACTCATTGGAAAAGACTCTGATGCTGGGAGGGCTTAGGGGCAGGAGGAGAAGGGGACGACAGCGGATGAGATGGCTGGATGGCATCACTGACTCGATGCACGTGAGTCTGGGTGAACTCCGGGAGTTGGTGATGGACAGGGAGGCCTGTCGTGCTGCGATTCATGGGGTCGAAAAGAGTCGGACACGACTGAGCGACTGATCTGATGGTGTTCAGAGAATGAGGGATGATCAACATCAGCTGCGGAGGCAACTGGTTTGTATCCACATCGATACAAGTTCACATCCAGGCTGCAGCATTTCCTTTCTTTTTAAAAACTGAAGTATAGTTGATTTACAATGTTGTGTTAGTTTCTGGTGTACAGCAAAGTGACTCAGTTATGCATATATATATATAGGGCTTTCCCAATGGGTCAATGGGCAAAGAACCCACCTGAAATGTAAGAGACATAGGAGACAGGAGTTTGATCACTGGGTTGGGAAAAAACTCCTGGAGGAGGAAATGGCAAGCCACTCCAGTCTGCTTGCTTGAAAAACCCAAGTACAGAAGAGCCTGGTGGGCTACAGCCCAGAGTGTTGCAAAGAGTTGGATATGACTGAGCGACTAAGGACATACGCACACACATATCTAAGCACAAACATATTCTTTTTTGTATTCTATTCCATTGTGGTTTAATATGACTTATTATGGCTTATTACAGGGTGCTGAATATGGTTCCCTGTGCTAAACAACAGTAGGACCTTGTTGTCTATCCATTCTCTATATACAATATTTTGCATCTGCTAGTCCCAAACTCTCAATCCAACTTTCCCCTGCCCCCACTCCCCTTGACAGTCACAAGTCTCTTTTCTATGCCTGTGAATCTTTTTCTGTTTGGTGGATAAGTTCATCTGCAACATTTACAAACTGTGATTTTGGACTAATGTCTTGAGTTCTTTGAGTGTCTATTTCCTCCTGTTTTAAAAGAGAGAACATCTGTATTGCAATTTTTTTTTTTTTTAGAATTAGAGACCATGTAATAAAACCGAGTATTTCAAGATAGATTTTATAGGAACTTCCCTGGAAGTCCAGTGGTTAACAGTCCCTGCTTCCACTGCAAGGGGGCAGGTTCAATCCCTGGTCAGGGAACCAAGATCCCACATGCTGTGAGGTGTGGCCAATAAAAACCAAAAAAACAAAAACAAAAACATGTTTTTTATAAATGATGGCTCTAATTAACCCTAATGATACATAAAGGATCTTAGCATCAGGTGGGTTCAGGTGAGAAGATGGGAACCAGATAGTCTTTAATGTCTTTTCCAATATTCCAAGGACATGAATTGAACTTCTGATGTGACCCTGGACAGTTTGCACTGCCAACCATGCCTCGTCATGTTCATCTAACACTTGATGATGATTTTCCATATGTTTATGTCCCTTGTCATCCCACAAAGAAAAAGATATGCTGAAGGGAGGAGAAAATATAAATAAATGACTGTGACCCTGAAGTGATGGTTCTAAGGGTGACAGGTGCTGGGAGAACACTGATGCAAACACCCATCTTGGACCAGGCCAGGCGTCCAGTTGGCAGAAACTGTCTCCTCTCCCACGTCAGTGCCTGGTGCCAGTTGGCTGCGTGTTGGTGACAGAGAAAGCTCCATTTGGCTCCCTTTCAGACAAGTTGAATGAACATCATTAGAGAAATGTAAAAGGGGTGATGGGCGACTTGGATGAAGTCACAGAAAGAGCGCTGATCAAATTTGCCTCTGACTCGAAGCTGGGAGAGCGAGGTGAAATGCTGGGTGACATAATCAAGATTCTGAAAGATCTAGGCAGGAAGGAACAATGAATTGAAATTAACTGGGTCAAATTTAATAGGAAAAATCAGGGTCCTGCATCTAGATTATAAAAAGAATCAAGTTTTTGCAAACACACTGACAAAGACAGAATCTAAGATGGAAAAGATTGACTAATTGGCTCCAACAAACTATAAAACACGTGATGCCAAAAACACTATAAACAAGATGAAAAGGCACACAGTAAACTGGGAAAAATAATGACAACATATATGATCGTGGAAGCGAGTTGATATGTTTAAGAGATCTTTCAAATCGTTAAGGAGAAGAAAAATGCTCCACTCGAAAGATGAAGAATGAATGTAAACAGGCAGTTAAGAAAATAAGAAATCAAAATGGTCAGAGAGCATGTGAAAAAATGTTTACCCACAGTATTTAAAAATGCAAATAAAAATAAAAGTGGAATACTTTTTTTGCACCTACCAGATTAACAATGATTCAAAGGACCAGTGATAGATAGTGTCAGGAGGCCTCAGGAGAAGCACACAGGCTCAGCCAAGGCAGTGGAGTATAAATCAGGACAGACTTAATGGAGGCCAGATTAGTAGTATGTATAAAAAGTCTGAAAAATATCCAAATACCTTGCCCTGGGACTCCACTTTAAAGAATTTATCCTAAGAAGAGAAAAGTCAGGGAGGAAGTCAAAGATGTATACCAGGGCATAAGAGCTTCCCAGGTGGCTCAGTGGTAAAGAATCTGCCTGCCAATGGAGGAGATTCAGGTTTGATTCCTGGGTCAGGAAGATCCCCTGGAGGAGGAAATAAATGGCAACCCACTCCAGTATTCTTGCCTGGGAAATCCTGTGGGCTGAGAAGTCTGGCGGGCTACAGTCCATGGGGTCACAAAAGAGTAGGACAAGACTTAGCAACAACAATTCACAACAACATGATTTAGAAGAGAAGAAAGTTCATAACAATCCAATGTTCAACCATGGGGTATTTATAAATCAAAATGATGAAATCCTTGTAACTGTTGGGAATCACTGATGGGAGGGAACATTCCCAGTGTGTTGCTATGGCGCACGGGGAGATGGAATCCTTAGGTCCAAGGGTCCAAAAAGGGCTTGCTCCCACGTTAGCTCCTTCAGGGTATGTGTCTCCTTTGGAGAGCCAAAGACACATCCTTCTCAGCTGGCCCACCTCCAGTGACTGTTTGGAGCAGGGGTATAAACCGCATTTCCACCCAGCACAGAACATCATGGTACCCCATTTATGCTCCAGAGCCCCCCATGAGGTTGGCCCCAGTTGTGTCAAGGCTGCTGTTAGGAGATGCATACACACTTGGTGGCTCAGTCATGTCTGACTCTCTGTGACCCCATAGCCCACCAGGCTCCTCTGTCCATGGGATTTTTCAGGCAAGAAAGTGGAGTGGGTTGCCATTTCCTCCTCCAGGGGATCTTCCTGACCCAGGGGTCAAACCTGCCTCTCCTGCTTTGGCAGGGGGATTCTTCATCACTGCACTACCAGGGAAACCTGCTGTTGGGAAATAATTCTCCATAAATATTTTCATATTTTCTGCTTAGTCTAAGATTTTTCAGCAAAGAGTGCTGGCAAAATTGGTTAAAGATGACTTTTAACCAAGAATTGCTAACGTGCCCTGCAAGTTAGAGATAGTGTGTTGCTCCAATGTGATCTAGAGTTTGAGCTTCCTAAAGCCATGTTCTTACATTCTAGGGTAAAAAGCTTGGAGATGCTTTCCTTTCTCCTGCAGTGATATATATCTGTATTCTAGAGTAAAGATCTCCTTTTCTGCAGAGGAGAGGATGGGCAGATGGGCTGGCCACCCTATATAAGCTCTAGTTTCATAATTTTGGAGTTGCAACCTATGGTTCCGTCCTGATGAATGCACTGAGTAACGTCTGGCCCTCATTGCTCTGTCCTGTGGGGACTGGGGTGTGGGAAACTGGTGCTAATACGCTCTGTGACTGTAAGCAGTCTTTCTCAGGCCCATAAGAAGATGCTCTTCACCGCTGATTATTAGAGAAATGCCAATCAAACTACAGTGAGGGACCACCTCTTACCAGTCAGAATGAGTGTCATCAGAAATTCCACAAGTAATAAATGCTGGAAAGGGTATAGAGAAAAGAGAACCTACACTGTTGGTGGGAATGTCAGTTGGTGCAGCTACTACAGAGGACAGCATGGAAGTGCCTAAAAACACTAAAATTAGAGCTACCGAATGATCCAGCAATCCCACTCCTGGGCATATATGTGGAAAAAGCAAAAACTCTAATTTGAAAAGATTCATATACTCCTACGTTCATAGTAGCTCTGTTTACAGTAGCTAATACATGGATGCAATGTAAGTGCCTATCCACAGATGATGGATAAAGTGTGATATATATACACACACACACACACACACACATATGCACACACTCACAATAGAATATTACTTAGCTGCAAAAAAAAGAATGAAATAATGCCATTTACAGCAACATGGATGGACCCAGAGAATGTCATACTGAGCAAAATAAGTCGGACAGAGAAAGACACACATACAATATCACTCATATGTGGAACCTAAAATATAGTACAAAATAATTTATCTACAAAACAGAAACAGGTTCATAGACATAGAAAATAAACTTATAGTTACCAAAGGGGAAGAAGGGGTAGGGATAAATGGGGAGTATAGGACTAATAGATGCACATGACTATATATAAAATAAATAAGCCACAAGGATTCACTGTATAGCACAGAGAACTATACTCGATATCTTAAACTATAATGGAAAAGAATTGAATAAAAATATATATATATAATAGAATCACTTTGCTGTACCCCTAAAACTAACGGAATATTGTAAATCCACTGTACTTCCATTTTTTAAAAAAGCAGTCTGTTCTCTCAACCAGACATTCCATGTTTCCTGCTAGAATCTCTCTCTATACATCTGCGTTCTACGTCAATATCCATCTACTAATATATGCATTCATGTTTGTATGTTGTGTGTGTATATATATATATATAAACTTAGCACCTGTATTAAAGTTTGCCCTCCTCTGCTTCCTATCCCCGCACCCCCACCACACCTGCGGATCCTTGATAAACATCCTCCCCACCCGCCAAAGCTGTCTCAGTATTCCCTTCTTTTATGTGAGGCTGTGTGGAAAAAGCGACAGGATGAAGCCACAGAGTATAAGCGATGACTTTCTCCTGGCGGTGAAAATATGAATATTTGTATTTCTGTGCTTTTCTATGCTGAGTTTCCTGCTTTGAACATATATTACTTAAAAAAACAATGTTCCTGAAGTGTAGTTAATTTACAGTGGTGTGTTAATTACTGCTGTACGGCAAAGTGATTCAGTTGTACATACACATTCTTTTCCATTATGGCTTGTCACGGGATATTGATTACAGTTCCCTGTACTGAGCACGTATTACCTTTAATTACAGGGCCTGCCGGAAGGCTCTCTCCATAAGCCATGTTTAGCAGGAAGCGAAGGTTGCGGGGGACCGAGAGATAAAAGCTAACACTTACAGACTGCTGACTAGGTGGCTGGTGCTGTTTTAAGAATTCACGTTTAATTTCTCCTTATATCCTCCATTCAGTCTTTTGGGGAAGGTGTTGTGATCTTTTTCTCATCGATGGAGGAAACTGAGACTTGGGAAGGATAAATCACGTGCTCACGGTGGGGGGAGTCCAGGTGTGAACACAGGCGGCTCTGTGCTTCTGATCCTCAACCTGTCCGTGTCTTCGCTGTATTCTCAGTTACAAGTTAGGTCCGGTCAGCCTTGAACGTCTTCTCTTCATCCAAACTCCAGGCTCCTGGTTTCACGTCCAAGGCCCTGGGGACCTGCCCCTGCCTCCATCGACAGCGCCCTTTCGCATCACTTCTCCCATGCTCTGCGCCTGTCCTTCGGTTCCCGATGCCGTTTTTCACCCTCGAAGCCTCCGCCCTCACCTTTCCCGTCTCCGCGGAGGGAGCAGTCCCTCAGCTCGGAGTGTGGCTGACGGCCTCCCCCAGACCCCGTTTCCCTTCTGGAGCCGGCTGCCCGGCCGCTCTCAGCGTTCCTCTTCCTTGCTGTCCCGCCACTGTCATCCTCCCAGTTTTGTTCGCCTGTGGCTCTTGGCACCTGGTGAAGACTCCTCTGCTCTCTTGTCGCACGTGCGCTCTCAAGTCCTAGCTCTTCCTTTCCTGATAATGCCCCGCTGAGCCAGCATAAAGGAAACACCGTTCGCCACCTTGGGTCTCTCTTTCCTCCCGCTGTGTCTCCTCTTCGGCTCACTCAAAACCCTTGACTTCTGACCCTTCATGTCAGCAGATGTGTGGAGGCTTTCCCCCACACCAAGCAATTCACCAGCTGTCTGTTCTACAGTTCTGCTCAGCAATCTACCCAGAGCTAGTGTCAGAGCCCACAGGTGAGGGGTCCGGTCCTACAGGACCCGGCCCCCTTCAGATGCCACTAACAAGCCCAGGTTATCACCTGTGCTTCTGACCAACCGACTATCGATCAGAGATTCCAATCAGATTCCTCGGATGTGATTCATATGCTAGAGAGGCTCACAGTGCTCAGGGAAACACATTCACCAGTTCTTTAAAGGATGTGATGAAGGATACAGATGAGCAGCCAGATGAAGAGCAGCGTAGGTAGGCTGTGGTCTGGGAGGGTCCTGAGTACAGGATCTTCTGTCCTCATGGAGTTGGGGTGCGTCACCCTCCCAATGTGGAAGTAATCAACCTTCTGGAAACTCTCCAAACCCCAATGCTTTGGGATTTTATGGAGGTGTTCTCACAAAGGCATGATCAATCATTAACCCCACCTTCAGCCCTTCCCTCTCTGGAGGATGGGGGTGATGTGGGGCCGAAACTTCCAAGCTCCTAATCAAGGCTTGGTCTTTCTGATGACCAGCTTGCATCGCACCCAGAGTCACCTCATCAGGACAGAAGATGCTCCCAGCGTTCTTATCACTTAGGAAATGACAAGGAGCTCTGTGCCAGGAACCAGGGGGCAGAGACCAGTATCTATTCTTTATTTTTTCACAGCAAGCTATTTAATTTTCTGTGCCTCAGTTTCCTTGGCTTTCCGGGTGACTCAGTGGGTAAAGAATCCTCCTGCAATGCAGGAGACACAGGAGATGTGGGTTCAATCCTGGGGTTGGGAAGATCCCTTGGAGAACAGCATGGCATCCCATTCCAGTCTTCTTGCCTGGAGAACTCCATGGACAGAGGAGCCTGGTGGGCTACAGTCCATAGGGTCACAAAGAGTCAGACAGGACTGAAGCAATTGAGCACACATGCACACACACACGCAGGCCTCAGTTTCCATGCACCTGTAAATGATTTGTTCAGGACACTGCCTGGCACATTCTAAGATGCCCATCCATCTGTAAAGTCCGTGGCAGCGGGGACTGATCTCACGACCATGCATCAAGCTTCTAACACAGCACTTGGTGCTCACAGGTGTTTAATAAATATTTCTGGAATGAAAGAGGAATGCAGAGGCTTGATGCTCATTCATGCTTACTGAGAGCTAGTGCTTCATCCTTTCGCTTGTTCAGGCAGGACCGTGCTGGGCGAAAACATTCTCTTGTTCGGAGTTTTGTGTTTCTCCAGAGAAGAGCACTGATGCAGTAAACCACCAAGGGTCTGGCCACTCCCTTTGTGGAGCGTGAGTCTCACATATGAACTTGAGCTCAGCTCGCAGTGAGCTGTCCAAGTGCATTTTCCCCCCGTTAGACTTAAATCTTTGAGGTGAGGTGGATTTGGAAAACCCTTGCATACAATTTAGGGCCTCATCATTCAAATAGGACCACCCACTCCCCATCCTCTTGCCAAAGTCAATACTTAATTCCAAAAGAGCATCAGGAACTTTGGTTTTATTTCCCAACTTCATTTTTCACGAGTGACACAGTCTTTCAGTTAAAGTACCTCTCTCACTTAGTTGTTCCCCCCAGCCATTTCCCCCTTTTAACCGTGATTTGCTTGAATTCAGAAACTGCTCCGCAAAGTGGGTGCTCCTAAATGCCTGCTAATAAATGAATTAATAGGTTAAAAGTCACTGAGCTGCTGCTGCTGCTGCTGCTAAGTCGCTTCAGTCATGTCCGACTCTTAGTGACCCCATGGACTGCAGCCCATCAGGCTCATCTATTCATGGGATTTTCCAGGCAAGAGTGCTGGAGTGGGATGCCATTGCCTTCTCCAAAAGTCACTGAGAGTAGGACCGTATTTCTCTCATTCTTGAATCCTCAGCACTCCTAGCTCAGTACAGGCATGTAGCAGCTGCTCAAGGAATTCACACAGTCAGCCATTCATCAGTCATTCCTAAGTGCACAGTAGGTCCAGGCAGTGTCCTGGGGCTATGGACAAGGTGATGAACCCCACATGCATTTACTCTGCCCTGGCAGAGTAAGAAAACTTGAATGGTTGAGTGAATGAGGAAGTGCATTGCTTTGCTGAAGTGACTGTCTTAGTTTGCAAAGCAGCAAACACCACACTCAATTCTGGTATCTCCTTGGAGCACGGCTTCTCCCAACATAAAGCCAGGGTACCAGCGGGGACTGACGGGTAGGCACAGAGCTGGATGGTTAAGCAGAAGGAGCTACAAGAAACAGACAGAGATCGAAAAGGAGCTGGGAAGGTCTGGTGTTTGCAGAGAATACAAAACAAGAACAGAAAAATCAAGAAGAATCAAAAAATTAATAGCATGGTCATGTTCACGGAGAAGCTCATTAGGGTCAGGACAAAGGGCAGGATGCCAAGATCTCATGAGGGGGAGCTGTCCGGGTGAATCCAAGACAAAGTCTGGTTGGCCACAGCCGGTGGTTTTGAACAGGCTCTCCAGCTGTGGTTGCCATCCGTTCACAATGAGACCCCATCTCTTAAAGTGGCAGTGTCCCCATTCTTCTATATGACTCTCCTTCTCCGAACTCATACTTTTCTCACCGGGAATTCCCAGATTCAAGATGTTCAGATCAGGAGCATGGGAAAGTCCTTTCCTTGGTTACCAGCTAACAGGTGAAATGTGTGGACCCTGTTGAGTCTTCCAGTTTCTGGAAACACTTGGCTGTTACCCTCACCCCAGCTGACATGCACAATGGCTGAAATAATGAAAGAAGTCTAGGTTAATGGGTCAGGAGCCAATGTCCTCGTCACCAAGGCCTGTCCCATGAATGCTCCCTTCTTGACACCCAGCAGCCCAGCCCTTTACTAGGACCCTTAGAGATGGTGCTGGACATGGCATGACTTTCTTCAGTGACCTTCCATTCTATTTGGTTGGTGGCCATTTGATATCTATTGCTAAATATTTTGAACAGCCTCCCACCTCCAAGGCAATCACATCAATTGCCTTACTTTACCGGTGATTGCTTTTGTGTCTCTCATCCAAATCCTTTTTCCAAACTGCAACCGAGTAATCTTTCTGAAATGTGAATCTCACTCCTTTGCTTAAAATACTTTGAAGTTTTTGCACTGGTGGTGGTGGTTTAATCACTTAGGCATGTCTGACACTTTGTAGCCCCATGGACTGCAGCCCACCAGGCTCCTCAGTCTGTGGAATTTTCCAGGCAAGAGTATTGGAGTAGGTTGCCATTTCCTATTCCAGGGGATCTTCCCAACCCAGGGATCAAACCTGCGTCTTGCATCTCCTGCATTGGCAGGTGGATTCTTTACCACTAGTGCCACCTAGGAAATCATCCAGACTCTTCAACCCGTCCTGCAAGACTCTTTCTGACCCAGCACTAATTGTCCTGTCTTACCTAAGACCACTGCCCCCTTCCACCTGCTACTCTATCCACAGTCAACTTCTTCCAGTTCTTCAGAGGCTCCACGGTCTCTCTCCTCTAGCTCTTAGCTCAGTCCTGGAAATTCCTGCTCCGACTGACCCTGAGCAGAGTCCCTGACCGACTCTGCTCCATTCCAGAAGCCTCAGCAATACTGAGGTGCTGTGTCCTTTGTGAGTCCTTGTGCTGCAGGATAGAAACCTTACAGAGACACTTATCACCTTCCATTCATTACATGTGTCACGTCTGTCCTCGATACTCTGTGCTCCGTGAGGACAAAGCCATGCTTCTCAGGTCCACCACTGCATTTCTACCATCTAACCGTAGTTCTAAAAATGCAGTGTAGATGAATATCTGCCACGTAAATGTTTCTCCTACTGAAACGTGAGCTCCTTGGGGTCCTGGATCTTCTAGAAGTGTCCAGCCTCTCCCCTATTGTGTGAAATATAAGTCTCTTGCATTGGTAGGCAGGTTCTTTACCACTAGCGCCACCTGGGAAGCCCCAATTAAGTGCTTCAGTTCAGTTCAGTCACTCAGTCGTGTCCGACTCTTTGCGACCCCATGAACTGCAGCACGCCAGGCCTCCCTGTCCATCACCAACTCCCGGAGTTTACTCAAACTCAGGTCCATCGAGTCGGTGATGCCATCCAGCCATCTCATCCTCTGTCGTCCCCTTCTCCTCCTGCCCCCAAGCCCTCCCAGCATCAGAGTCTTTTCCAATGAGTCAACTCGTCGTATGAGGTGGCCAAAGTACTGGAGTTTCAGCTTCAGCATCAGTCCTTCCAAAAGACACCCAGGGCTGATCTCCTTTAGAATGGACTGGTTGGATCTCCTTGCAGTGCAAGGGACTCTCAAGAGTCTTCTCCAACACCACAGTTCAAAAGCATCAATTCTTTGGTGCTCAGCTTTCTTCACAGTCCAACTCTCACATCCATACATGACCACAGGAAAAACCGTAGCCTTGACTAGACGGACCTTTGTTGGCAAAGTAATGTCTCTGCTTTTGAATATGCTATCTAGGTTGGTCATAACTTTCCTTCCAAGGAGTAAGCGTCTTTTAATTTCATGGCTGCAATCACCATCTGCCGTGATTTTGGAGCCCCCCAAAATAGTCTGACACTGTTTTCACTGTTTCCCCAGCTATTTCCCAAGAAGTGATGGGACCAGATGCCATGATCTTAGTTTTCTGAATGTTGAGCTTTAAGCCAACTTTTTCACTTTCCTCTTTCACTTTCATCAAGAGGTTTTTTAGTTCCTCTTCACTTTCTGCCATAAGGGTGGTGTCATCTGCATATCTGAGGTTATTGATATTTCTCCCTGCAATCTTGATTCCAGCTTGTGCTTCTTCCAGCCCAGTGTTTCTCATGATGTACTTTGCATATAAGTTAAATAAGCAGGGTGACAATATACAGCCTTGACGTACTCCTTTTCCTATTTGGAACCAGTCTGTTGTTCCATGTCCAGTTCTAACTGTTGCTTCCTGACCTGCATACAGATTTCTCAAGAGGCAGGTCAGGTGGTCTGGTCTTCCCATTCTCTTTCAGAATTTTCCACAGTCTATTATGATTCACACAGTCAAAGGCTTTGGCATAGTCAATAAAGCAGAAATAGATGTTTTCCGAAGCTTTATTGCACCTTGGAACAGAAATAGACTGGATGCAAGAGAAGCGGGTTAATTCTTGAGAATTAACGAGAAGAGAAGGTTTCTGCGCCTTCTCTCTGTGATTTTGGGCAAGTCCTCAGAGTTCTCAACATTCTCACCTGCAAAGTAGGAGGCTAACAGCTTTGCAGAGTGAATAAAAAGGAGAATTAACACTCCTTGTGACTCTCATCTGTGCCAAAGAGTGTCCTTGGTGCTGTATGTATTTGATCTGATTGAGATAGTTCATAGGATGTCATTTTCCTGCTACAGAAATTCTGAGAGGAAGAACGACTTGCCCAAGATCACACAGAGAGAAAATATTGACCCAGGATTTCAATCAGTCTCCCCCTGACTCCAAAGCACATGTTCTTTTCCTCATCCTGAGGGTTTGAGATTCTCTCTCAGCCCAGGGCCTGGCACATGGCAGATATGTAATAATTGGTCATTAGAGATGGTTTAGGTCTCTCCTTGGACACAGATTCTAAACAAGAGGATCTTACTGGATCCCAGCTAGTCCTGTGATCTCATCATGTGGAAACAGGAGAATATGAGAGTCATGGCAAGCATGCTTCCTCTCAAGCCATTTCCCAATTCCCATCAGGTTATTTGCTTATTCCTCCAAGTACAAGGAGCCCAGTTCCCTTGCACAGGACAAGCACACCAGGGACAGGCCCCACCAGGGAGGAGATGTCTGTGCCTTTTCTTTTCTTTAAAAATATTTACATATTTGACTGTGCCCAGTCTGAGTTGCGGCATGCAAAGTCTCAGTGCAGCATGTGGGATCTAGTTCCCTGACCGGGATCGAACCTGGGCCTCCTGCATTGGGAGCTCAGAGTCTTAGCCCCTGGGCCACTAGGGAGGTCCCTTATGTGCCTCATATTTAAACTTGGTGATCACCGAGTCTCTCTTAGCAGCAGGGAGGGGTGGGGCGTACATTCCCTACTCATTTACATAGTTAAACTATAATAACCGCCATCCACTGAGATCCTGTGCCAAATGCTGGGCTGAAACTGTCCTCACAGCACCCCTTCAACAGGCTGCGACTACAGTTACAGGGACAGAGCTGGAGAGAGTCTCCTGGCTGACAATGAAGTAAGAGCTTAAATAACTTGCTAGCTCAAAGTCCCTCAGATTGTCAGGGGTGATGCTTAGATTTGGACCCAGTTCTGTCTGCTTCAAAGCTCTTTGCACATTTTCATGAGTTTGGCGTTGAACTACAGTGCAATTACTCATTACCCAGGAGGTGTTGGGGAGCCAGAATGTTAAAGAGCAATTCTTTTCCTTTATGGAAAAGGAAACTTGCTAGAACCTCTGAGTTTAGGGCACAATTTGGGTCCTTGCAAAAAGCAGATGGATCAATCAGAAAACTCCTTCTTCCTTCCCCCAACCCAAGATCCCTTTAATCCTTGGGTGCCCTTGTCATTTCCCCAAAGTACTGTAGTGGGAAGATTTTTATTTCTATGTTTTTTTATTGTTTACTTTTGGCTGTGCTGGGTCTTCGTTGCTGTACTCGGGCTTTCTCTGGTTGTGGCTAGCTGGGGTTACTCTCTAGTTGTGGGCTGCAGCCTTCTCATTGCAGTGACTTCACTTGTTGCAGAGAATGGGCTCTAGAGTGAGCAGGCTCAGTAGTTGTGGCTCTCAGGTGTAGCTGCTCCATGGCAGATAGAATCTTCCGAGACCAGGGATTGAACCCGTGTCCCTTGCATTCGCCACAGATTCTTACTCACTGGACCACCAGGAAAGTCCAACTGAAAAGTGGAAGTCCAAGTGGAAAGATTTTGATCCAGAGGCTCATACTTGGGGTTTGATTCTTCAGCCCTGCATTTCACTGGCTGTCTGACTCTGGGCAGACATATCAACTCTCTGAGCCTTGGTCTTCTCCTTAGAGGATTAAAGGACATAATGATTAAATGAGAAGTGGTTGGACCTCAGTGAAAGTTCAGTAATGGATAGAAATCAGGTCCAAAAAATCTAGGCTTAGAATCTGGGCAGTAGTTGTCAAATGGACAAAGTTGTTACTTGGGTTTTGTCCTACATCCAGTTTCTTTCTTTTCTTCCCTAAAAGAAAGCCACAAGCAAATACAAGGAGCAGAGAAGCAGAGCAGACCTCAGCTCTCCCTACAGGAATGCCTTGTGAGGTTATTAGCTCAGCCACTTTCCATTAACACAAATAAATCGCTCAGAAACATCTGGGCCACATTCGTCAGGAGTCCAGCTTGGAGCTGGCACTTCACTTTCAAACCCAAAGTCATCTTGAACCTCCTTTGATGCCCCTGAGGAAACAGAAGGGTTCCAGAGCCCGCCACATCCCCTTGGCCCTATCTCTTTTTTAAGATGATTTCAGAGGCCCTTCCTTTCCTGACAATCCATTCTCACAACCCCAAAGCCTTCCTCCATCCCCTGCGGAGGAGGACTGGGGCATGTGGCTGATGAAGACTAAGGGACAGTTGTGGTGACCTTTCCAGTTCCCCCGCTGGCCTCCTGAGGCCCCTGCCAGAGAGACGTGGGCAGGAAGGAGCATCTCCAGCGTACATCAGTCCCCCAGGGGACCTGCTGGGATTAGCTGAGTCACTGTCTCAGAAGTGAAAACTTCTGAAAAGCTCAAAGAGGATAACAGCCAAGCGAAATTCAGGTGGGCTGGTAGAGAAAACCCTCTCCTGGCTGCAGGCAGCCCCCTTTCTGGCAGACTCTCAGGCCTGTGGGGTGCTGACTTGGGCTGGTGGTAGGGGCTGGAGCCTTAGGGTGCCATGGGGCCAGGCAGCAAGGCTACATTTCTAGCTCCAAAGGCTTGGGATCAGGATTGCCGAAACCTCTACCAAGGGAGGCTTCACGCTGTTTACCACCATCTTTCTCTGCTCTCAGCTCCCTAGCAGTTCTCACAGTTCATAACAATATTCATCAGCTGAGACAGTGACTCAGCTAATCCCAGCAGGTCCCCTGGGGGACTGATGTACGCTGGAGATGCTCCTTCCTGCCCACGTCTCTCTGGCAGGGGCCTCGGGAGGCCAGTGGGGGAAGTGGAAAGGTCACCACGACTGTCCCTTAGTCTTCATCAGCCACACGCCCCAATCCTCCTCCGCAGGGGATGGAGGAAGGCTTTGGGGTTGTGAGAATGGATTGTCAGGAAAGGAAGGGCCTCTGAAATCATCTTAAATGAGGTTCTAGATTAAAGATCAGAGAACTGAAGCTCATAGGCAGGGGAAGTGTTTTGTCCAAGGCCACGTGTCCGAGACTCAAAACCAGTTCTTTCGACTTTTTAGGCTTAGTATCTCATAACTCACAGGAAAGAATGGTAAAGAGATGTAAGAAATGGCTACTGGGCTTGTGCATCTATAGACTCAACTCAGGTGTTTGAAAATATCTATTCTTCTGCTTATGTTTGATCGGATATGGTGTCTGATCAATCCAATGGGTGGGAAAAAAAAATAAAAAGAGAAGCACAGTAGATGTTTTAGTACTTGTACAAGCATGTGGGCATGTGTGGGACTCACACCAGGTTAACTGATGACTACCTCGGGCTCTTTCCCCAAAGAGGGAGGAGCCTGGGCAGACCTGGGAGGTTGCGGGGAGGTTATTGAAGAGGGGCAGTGCTTGGGGCAGGGACAAAAGTCGGAGCCTAGAGGTCAATTAAGTGACTACATTCTGTTTTGGTTTTGCTGTGAAATGACGGATTTTACCTTTATTCTGGAAAGCTGCATCAGACCTGTCAAGTCCCATCATTCCAAATGTGTACTTAAGAGCACCAGCTCACAGCTGAACAGAATTAATTACCTCTCCCCAAGACATTTTCAACAGTTTGCAAACTGTTTTCTGCCTCAAACCCTTCCGCCCTCAAAGTCATCTTCTGCCTCGCTCTGCCGATTTCACACTGGCTGCCCTAGAGCACACTTCCTGTTCTATCACTTCTGTGCAATGGTTCCCGGAAGCCTAGGGAATCCAGTCTGGGTGGATATGTCTTTCTTGTTTCTGTAGCTTATGCTTCCCAACTCCCTGCCCACAGCCTCCTGGCAGAAGACAAGAATGATTGTTAAAGCTGTATGCTCACAGCTGAGTCAGTGGGAGCACCATGAGATTGAGTGAGGAGCACCCAAGGTCCCCTCCCTCCCCCATAACTAGCTCCTCTCATGATTCCCAGACCTGTGTCTCCTCCCCAAGTTCTCTATAAAGAGACAGACTTCATCAGATTCAAAAGCTGACCATGCCACCTGCACTGACCCTTCTCCCTGCTCTCAGACCCTTTCTCTTCTACCCCGAGGAACTCACCCCAGCCTTGCCTGACCTGAAGGCCCCTACTACCACCTATCCTGCCCCTCCTTCCCCTCCTGGTCCTCTTGGGCTCCCCAAGGTCAAAGGTTGCAACATGATGATCTAGTTAACTTATCCACATTGAAGATATTTAGCACAGGCAATGACCTACTTATCCGAGCCTGTAATTTACCTGAAAGCACCATCCCAGGCTAGAAGGAGGATACAGCAGTTGGAGGGCTGATGGTGGCTAGTGTCATCATCTAGGGAAGATGGGACCTTGCATTGTCTTTAAGTAAGATGTGATGGATCACCAACCCTTGCTATCCATTCTTGCTTGAAGGAGGTGATGGGCTATCATGAAAAAAAGTACTGAACTGAGAGCTGATTGACTTGGGTTCTAGGCTTGATTCTGCCACTTGCCTAGTGGTGACCTTGGGGAAGTCATTTGTCTCTTCTCCTCTTCAGAGTCCCTGTGTCTTAAAGTAGAGATGGCCAAGAGGTCCCTTAATGTTCCTTCTGGGTATGACTTCCTATGAGTCTATGGCAGACCCAGGCTCATCAGACCAACATCATGGGTGAGCTGAGATTCCATATCAAGGGAAGCTTCTGGTTGGTTCTTGAGCATCCCTGTGGTATCACCTTCTCCAGGGTCAGTAGCTGCCCTGTGACCCAGCAAAGAGCTCAGCCTCCCTCCCTTCATCCTGGCCGCATCAAAGAGACAGGAGCCAAAAATAAGTCATCTATTCCTCATAGATGATAGCAGGATCAAGTGATACAGGACTGTTGAGCCTATTGGGTCCTGATGCTGGGGCTTGGGCCCATGCAGGCACATGGCCAGCAGGCTGGCTGAACTCTGAGAGTTCTTTTCAAAACTGAAATGTAAGCTGCCTCAGACCAGAGCACGGTAGGTGGTCTCCATTCTTGAATTCTAAATGACTGAAGGTAACTGTTTTTCTTGGCCCCCTTATGATCCAGCATAATGTTATTGTGATTGGAAGCGTGATGGAGAAGGGATTTTTTTCCCCCTTTCTAATCTCCAGGAACCCTGAGAGGGTTGGGTTTGTAAATCTTAGTACTTTCAGCATCCCAGGGATGATGTGTGATGCTGTGGAGGGCAGAGAGGATTGACCCCTCTGGGTTCTGGGCTGAGTTCTCGGCCTCTGACTCCTGGTGTGACGTTGGGCAAATCATTTGCATTTTATGAGCCATGTCTTTCTTACCTGTAACAGGATGAGTTTGAGCTGGTGCTTCTCTCTGGCACCTCCAGGTCCAACATTCTGGGCCTTGGTGATTCCACGATAAAAGGTATTCGTGGAATCAACCCAGAGGATCAAATCTCCTAGTACCATTGACTGGTCCTGGGGGCTCCTTGCAATTTGGTCTCCAATTGTCTTTCCATCATCATCTCCAGTCATCTCTCCATCTACCCCTCTCATCCCACCCCATTCTCTTCAACATGGCTTCTTCTTTCATACATTTAAAAGCTGGCACCTGCAGTTGTGTCTACTCAGACTTCTATTTTAAGTCTTCTCCAATCTGTGAAACCTTTTCATCCTTCCAGCCTGGTTTCCATGTCACCTTCTCTGTGAAGTCTTCCTAATCTCCCTCTGGCTGATGGATTGATAACTGTACTCTCGGTGTTCCCAGAACTCCCAGGGAGATACGTCTACTATAACAGCATTCATGTAAAGTTCTGTGTGCAAATTAGACCCTACTGTGAGCTTCATTGTCCCGCCTCCAACCCCTGCCACAAATTTGTACATTGAAGTACACTACCCCACTACCTTAGAATAGAACTGTGTTTCAAAATAGGGTCTTTAGAGAGGTAATTAAAGTAAAATGAAGTCATTAAGGTGGACCCTAATCCTGTATGCAAACTGTTGAAAGGTCTTGGACACAAGCAGCTACAGAGAGAAGACCATGGGAAGACATGGGTGAAGACAGCTGTCTACAAGCCAAGGAGAGGAACCTGGAACAGATTGCTCCCTTCCAGCCCTCAGAAGGCACCAAGCTTTTTATATGTTTATATATAAACCTCAGCATAGTCAGTAAGGGATCCCCCTGCAATGCAGGAGACCACAGTTCAATCCCTGGGTCAGGAAGATCCTCTGGAGAAGGAAATGACAACCTGCTCCAGTATTCTTGCCTGGGAAATCCCATGGACAGAGGAGCCTGGCGGGCTAAAGTCCATGGGGTTGCAAAGAGTCATGGGGTTGCACGACTTAGTGACTAAACTCCCAGCAGATATTTTCTAGTCCCCACTTGGTTTCTGCCCTCTACTCCTCACTCTCTCCTTCTGCTCCTGCATGCCAGCAGCACTGTGCCTGTCTCCATTTTCTTTTATTTAATTTTTAAACTATCTTGGCCCAGTTTATTTATTTACTTATTTATATGTTTTAACTTTTCTTTTTTTGGCCACTTGGCATCTGGGATTATAGTTCCTGGATCAGGGATCAAACCTGCGCCCCTTGCAGTGAAACATGGAGCCTTAACCACTGGACCGTCAAGGAAAGTCCCTCCATTTTAAGCCAGAGACCCTAAAAGCTGCTCCCCTTCTATTCTGTCCCTGCTCTGGCTCTGTCTTTATCCTCAAACATGAAGCTTTCCATTAAACCCCAAACAGAAACTTGGATATTTCCCCACAGTCAGGTCCAAGACATCTCCTGGGGCCCTTGGGTTGTTGACATTATTCCTTTTTAGCAACAGCCCTGCCTGGTTGACTTTAGAATTGATAGCACCTTTAAAACTACATAGGAGAGCCATGCCAGCCCACTCCCCATCCCAGGAGGCATGCAGGCAGTGAGATAACCCAGGATTCTTTATGGTTCCCACCTCATAAATTGCAACTCACTTGGGCCAGCGGCTAGGAAGTGAGTCTGAATGCTGATTTACAGAACAGTTGTCAAACACGGGCTGCTCGCTCATTGCCAAGGCCAAGAAAAGACCCAATCCCTGGGTGCCTTTTCCATCTTTCTCCCAGTGACAGCTCCTGCCCCAACATCAAAGGCTTGTTTCCTCTGTGGGGCCAGCAAAAACTTATCTATGCCTTTTCAGGCATGAGTCATCTGTCCGTTTATGATTGTCCTCTGGATCTCTTTTGGGAACGTGGTAATTACAGAATCTGAGATCATGGCCGTCCTTGGCATGTTCACTCCACCATCTGGTCCCCAAGATGTTCCCAAGTTACCTTTGTACCCCGCAGGCCTCTGTGAATTCACCTGAGCATCCCATAGATGCCTGCTCCCTGGCCCCCGCTGTGTCTTGGTCATTATCTCTGTCATTATCTCCTGGGATAAGCTGTTCTGTCCAGTGGCACTGAGATCATTGCGTTGGGCACCATTCCAGAAACAATGGTCATAGTAATATTTTTAGAGGAGGTTACATGATAATTGTGGAAACGGCACACAGCATTCAACAATCAGTCTTGGGATTTCAACTCTGGCTATGCCAATGATCAGCCAGACCACTGACCTAAATGTCCAGTGCCTCAGTTTCCCCATGAGCCTAATGAGCAGAGAATAATGGCCATTAAATGAAATAGCCCGTGTAATGTGCTCAGAGCAATTCATGGCATTGGCTAGATCCCTCAAACCCAGTCCATTTATTTCCCACTTCCCTTGAGCTTTTATTATAGCATCATGTTTGGAGAGAATTAAGATGCAGGTGAGATTGCTGTCTTGAGGAACCAAGGGGCAGTATTTCTCCAGCAGTCATCTCTGAAGGAGAGTCAACCTGGGAAGCAGCACGTGAAACACATACTAAGTGACACAGCCTCTGGAGTCATTTACTTCTTTTGTGTCCGTGGTGTGGGCTGGGGGTGCTGATACGGTTTCCTCTGTGTGGCTCCCTCCTTAGGTGGGACCACAGCCTTCTGTCCATACCTGGTGGACAGCTCCCAGTACCGTCAGAACCATGGAGGGTGGGGATTAAGCAGCTCCAGCCACATGGTAGTAGGGAAAAGAGCATTGGCTGTGGGGTCTCTCAGGCCTGGGCTGACTCCTCTGTGACGTCCTGTACTAGCTCTTTAGCCTTGGAAAGCCATCTCTCATTGAGCCTCAGTTTCCTCACCTACAAATGGAGGATAACAGTATCTATTGTCTCCCAGATGACTCAGGTTAAAAGAAAAGGAAAATCCCGAATTGCTTAGTAATACTGGAGACATTGTATCACATAACTGAAAAAAAAAAAAAAATCCAGAGAGGACTTCAGGCATAGTTTGATCAGGGGCCTGACTCTACTCCTCTGCCATAATCTTAGCTCTAGTGCTGTCCTTATTCTGTGTGTTGGCTTTATCTTTAGACTGGCTTCATTCATGTAGCAAAATGCCTGTATGTTGCTCGTTTCCCATAATCAGAAAGTCTTAGCTTGGGTCAGACTATCTTTGGTAACATGACCACTGCCGGACCAACCACTGTGGCACTGGGAGCATCTTCAGTCCACTCTGAAGATGGATTAAGTACTCCTCAAATCACCTGCTAGCCAGGGAGAGATGAAATAATGTTGGGAAGACAACTGCCACGCTAACCAGAGTGGAATTTTGAGCACTAAGGAGCTGCTGAGATACTACTACGCCAGTTTTAGAGAATGATTCTGTGCTGGGCAGGCAGTATCTCATTTACTCCTCACACCCACCCAGCATCATGACATGACCAGCATCCTTGGACCAGCTTCTCTTCCAAACACTTCTGACTGCTCTGCGTCTCAGATTTCCCATCACTGTCGTCCTCCTACCAACCGTGACACTATCAATGATTTAAATGGTGGCTGAATAATGACCCCCTAAAATATTCACGTTCTAATCCCAGAACCTGGGGATGTTCACTTACACAGCAAAGGAACTCTGCAGATGGGATAAAGGTTGAAGATCTTGAAATGGGGGGATTATCCTGTATTATCTGAGTGGACCCTAAATGTAAACACAATGGTCCTCATATGATGGATGCAGAGGTAGACTTAACCATGGAGGAAGAGACTGTGACGATGTGAGCAGCGATTGGATTGATGTGCTTTGTATGAAAGGAAGGGGCCACAGCCAAGAAACACTGGCCCAACTGGAGGCTGAAAAGACAAGGAAACCAATTCTCCCCTCAGAGCCTCTGGAAGAAACAAGCCTTGCTGATGTCTTTAACTTTAGCTCAGTGAAAATGATTTCATACTTCTGAATTCCAGGACTGTAAAGATAATAAAGTTTTGTTGTTTCAAGCCACTAAGTGTGTGGCAACTTGTCACAGTGGCCATAGGATGCTAATGCAAAATATAATTACATGAGCTGTCGGGTATGGAGCCAGGCACTCATCTAAGTAGTATTACTTCATTTAATTCTCACAATCCTGGCAGGTGGTGAGTATTATTATCATTCCCATTTTATAGCTGGGAAAACTCAACCAAAATGACATTATAGACTTTGCTAAAACATTCTACTCAGAAGTGAGGGGGATGTTCCTGGTATTCCAGTGGCTAAGACTCTGGCTCCCAACGCAGGGGGCCTGGGTTCGATCCCTGGTTGGGGAACTATCGAGCATGTCTCAACTAAAGATCCAGAATGCCACAACGAAAATGGAACATCCCATGTGCCACAACTAAGTCCCAGCTCAGCCAAAAAAAAAAAAAAAAAAGACGTGATGGCTTACGCCTGACACTTAGGTGTCAGAAGTGGCACGGTTTCCCGCTGCTCTCCACTGTCTCCCATGGGCTCAGCACAGGTAGCTTCGCCCTGCTCCACTCCCTCCCTCTTGCCAACTGTTCACCTGCCCTGTACTTATTCAGTAGATCAGCTTCCCATTGTTCTTAATTGATTCCCACCCCTGGCTGCCAGGCTCCTCTCCTGCCTCATAGCAAAACAAATTACCTGGCCCCTCCCTGTCTTCTTCCATCTCAGTAACTAGCCAACATTTTCTCTCCCTGATCCCAACCATCTGCCATTGAAAACAGGCACCAAAATCTGGTGATTCTTTTGGCTGGAAGTTTTATTGGCCTGGGGCTATGTTTTTAAAATTTTGAGTAGTATAATCAGGCAGGGGTAAGGCAGAGCAAGCAACCTGGAACCTGTTGTATTTCACAACCACTACAGGAAGCAAGTTCTCTTACTATCCCCATTTTACAGATGGTGACACTGAGGCCAAGAGATTCCTGGAAAGAAATTTAACCAGTAAGGGATGGAAGCTGGATCCAAACCTAGGCAGTGTGCCTTCAGAACTTGTGATCTTATCCATCACTTCCCTTTTCAGCTGCTCAGCAGTCAAGTGAAAGTGAAAGTTGTTCCTTGCTCAGTTGTGTCTGATTCTTTGGGACCCCATGGACTGTAGCCTACCAGCCTTCTCGATGGAATTCTCCAGGCAAGAATACTGGAGTAGGTCACTGTTCCCTTCTCCAGGAGATCTTCCCAACCCAGGGATCAAACCCAGGTCTCCTGCAACGCAGGCAGATTTTTACCCTCTGAGCCACCAGGTAAATCCCCTGGCCTAAAGGCAAAGTAAAGACTAATATTCTTTCTAAGAGTGCAGAGAAGGCCATCTGAACACAAGGCCTCAAAGCACACATATGTGACATATAGCAAGCACATATAGTAGCTTTTGGAACTCTGAACATGATAACTTATCTATAAAATGGAGGGAAAAATAACTACCTGATCAAATTATTATGAAGATTTATCAGATGAAGACACCACATACAGATTTCAGATCATGGTACCAGGCAGAGACTAAGTCCTCAATATTAGCTATTTTATTTTACACATATCTGGTTAAACATGATATGTCATGTTTGTTATAGGCATGCATATATGGTTATATATATTAGTGTTTATACTCACATGAATTTTTCTGCCTATCATCACATCACTTACAAATGGCTGCACAAATTTTCAAGGTGGGATGGTTTGGTTTCAACATCTTTGAAATTCATTTTGGGGGGCTCTGAGAATAAGAGTTGATACATTGGAAAAGACCTGATGCTGGGAGGGATTGGGGGCAGGAGGAGAAGGAGACGACAGAGGATGAGATGGCTGGATGGCATCACAGACTTGATGGACATGAGTTTGAGAGAACTCCGGGAGTTGGTGATGGACAGAGAGGCCTGGCGTGCTGTGATTCATGGGGTCGCAAAGAGTCGGACACAACTGAGTGACTGAACTGAACTGAGAATAGATACACCAAAGAGCTAGGTGAAATTGTGGCACAGTGACAGGCCTTCCTGGATGCTGGTTTTGCCAACACAGGTCCATAAAGTCAAAGCTATAGTTTTTCCAGTAGTCATGAGAGTTGGACCATAAAGAAGGCTGAGCACTGTGCTGCTGGAGAAGACTCTTGAGAGTCCCTTGGAATGCAAGGAGATCCAACCAGTCAATCCTAAAGGGAATCAACCCTGAGTATTTGTTGGAGGGACTGATACTGAAGCTGAAGCTCCAATCCTTTGGCTACCTGATGTGAAGAGCCAACTCATGGGAAAAGACCCTGATGCTGGGAAAGATTGAGGGCAGGAGGAGAAGAGGGCAACAGATGAGATGATTAGATAGCATCACTGACTCAATGGACATGAGTTTGAGCAAACTCTGGGAGATAGTGAAGGACAGGGAAGCCTGATGTGCTGGAGCCCATGGGGTCACAAAGTTGGACATGACTGAGTGACTGAACAACAAAGAAAGGTGAGGGCAAAGAAAAATATCAAATATGAGAAATATGTCAAACAGGAGCTCAAGCCCAGAGCTATGGGGCAGATCCTCTAACTGGAGGTGTTGTTGTGTAATAGAAATGCTTCTTCTCTGATGGCTCTGAGCTCCGGGGCAAGGATCAGCAGAGGTTAACTGAGGGAACCATGTGCTCCAAGTAGTACCTGGTACCCATCTTGTGAATAACATAGACTCAGGAGAGGAGGCTGAAAGTGCTTTACCTGGAGTCATGGATGAGTCAGGAAGGTCTCATGGAGAAGATGGAGGGCCGTTTTGCCTTAAAGATAACATAGTGGAGTTGAGTGATGGTGATCAGTGAAATGGAAAAGTCAGTCTCTGGGGGTTGGGATTGGGGTTGGGGTTAGGGATGAGGTCAGAGTAGACACTGGGCTGGGAATCAACAGACCATGAGTTTGGGAGGCAGAACACGTCAGATGTAAGGAAGTGGTGAGCCCTACCCTGCGACCCCCAGCCCTCCCCAATGCTTGACTGCCCACTGCGTGGGAGCAGTCCCCGTCATGTTTTGTTGAGAAAACCACGGATTCCTTCTTGCAAACAGGACTGACAGATGCTGGGCGTGGAACTGCTTAATGAGTTTGAGTTTTGAATTTCATCCAAGGCTTTGACACTGTACTACCCAAAGCAGACAGCTCTTTGAATTCATTATGTGTTGGTTGAATGCCAATATTTTCCCCACCAAAGACTCCTTCAAATACTTTCCCACAGTAAACTGCATGTTTCAGAAGATCTTCCAATGCAGTGCATTTATTGAATTATTATTTTTGTTGTTTTTATTTGAAGTGAGTAGCTCACTAGGTGGAGCAGATAGAATTCTGGACAAAAGCAAATGGACTCTTTTAATCAGAAAACATAGGCTATCCTTGCCAATCTTTTAGAAATGGTAAAAATAGCTTAAGTATTTTATTACTTCCTTCATGATCCCTAAATTGGGAAACATTAATAAAGAAAAGCAGACACAGAGTTTAATCTTTGTTATTTCTATCTATTGATGCAGATGGATATATACATTATGTGGGTATAAAGAAATGGAGAAAGATATCTGTGATGGTTAGCTATGTCCACTTGGCTCTAGGACCCAGAGATTTAACCAAACCTAGTCTGGGTGTTTCTATGAAGGTATTTTGTACATCTGGTTAGCATCTCCAATCTGTTGACTTTAAATCAAGGAAGTTCCCCCTGAACTGTGGGTGAGTCTCATCCAACCTGTCGAAGACTGTAAGAGTGAAAACTGAGATTTCCCTGAGAAGGAGAACTTCTGCCTACAGATTATAGCATCAACTTTTGCTTGAGTTTCCAGCCTGCTGGCCTGTGTCTTATGCACATTTTAAGATCCATGAGGTCCATATGTATTTTGGACTCATGAGGCAATTAAGTTTTTTTTTTCTCTCTCTCTCCCCACACACACACACACACACACACACACACACACAATCAGTTCTCTTTCTCTGCACAGTGCTGACTGGGACAATGGTCCTGACCAATAAACAAAGTCGGGCTCATTTAGAACAGTGGTACACATGCTCATCTATATGCTAATGTTCAAACATCTTATAATGAGCATGAAATACAGGTTCTTGGCAGGGAGTAGGGGGTAGTAGAGTGAGCCGCTGGGTCATTGCAGGGTAGTTGCAGGACTGTGTGCAACCAACCTCATCATTAGACCTAATTTTAAAAAAATCCTGTGTGTCTCATTTATCTGTTACATAGCCAAGTATTTATTGAGTGCTTACTATGGGGTTCATGTAAATACTTGGATTTATTCCATCTTGTGGGCTTCCCTGATGGCTCAGAGTTAAAGAATCCACCTGCCAATGCAGGAGATGTGGGTTTGGTTCCTGGATCAGGAAGATCCCCTGGAGAAGGAAATGGCAACCCACTCCAGTATTCTTGCCTGGGAAATCCCATGGACAGAGGAGCCTGGCAGGCTACAGTCCATGGGGTCGTGAAAGAGTGGGGCATGACTTAATGACTAAACAACAATGACAGCAAACTCCATCTTGCAGGCAGAATGAAGGACTCCCTGGGAGTCTGTATCCCATACATCACGGCGCTGTGACCAAGATAGCAGGCTATGCTGCTCACGTCCCATTACTCAATGAGATGCAGAGCCTTTGTGCTCTCATTCTGCTTTGCAAACAAACATTTTGTCCTACCCAGACACCAGCAAGCCTGTCTGCATCCACCTAAGGACAAGATAGACTACCAAGGAGACTTCCAAAAATGCTGACCAGGGAAACAGCATGTGTGCTATTTCAAAAATAATAATAAATCATTGGTTGATTGAAAATGTAATATTCAGAATAATAGAATAGCTAGAAATTTGACCAAGCATGAACAAGCCAAAGGCTCCTAATGCACTGTGAATTAATCATCAATCCATTTATTGGTGGAAGACAACCTCAACACATACATCAAAGGAAGGGCAGAATGGTCTCAGAAAGCTTAGCTAATCAGAATAAGTAAATCCATTTCAAGGTGACATTCAATTTTATGGGGGGAAAATTACATTCTCCTGGGTGCTTGGGATCCCAAGGTATTTCTAGTTCAGTATCTATACAAAGGAGGCATGCAAACCCATGGTTCGCTAAATGAAATTGAAACTTTGGTTAAAGTTCTCAACTGCTGTGCAAATTTACTTCTTTGTTCTTGACTGTCTTCCAGATAGAGCCTTCTTTGAGATCATGAAGGGCATGGAATAGGCAAATTCACCATGAACATATTTACCTTCTGGAGACTTCCCTGATGGTACAGTGGTTTAGACTCCATGCTTCCAATGCAGCAGATGTGGGTTCGATCCCTGGCCAGGGAAATAGGATTCCACATGTCACACACACAAAAAAAAATTAAAAAAAAATACAGCTCCCAGAAGATCTGTTCAATGATTCACTCACCAAACATATAAACAAGGACTTCCCTGGTGGTTCAGTGATTAGGGCTCTGCTTCCACTGCAGGCAGCATGAGTTTGATCCCTGGTTGAGGAACCAAGGTCCTGCATGCCACATGGCCAATAAATAAAATATAAAAAAAAAAAAAAAATTCACGGTCTCCTGAGAGCACGAGCCTTGAAAGGCATCCTGATGTAATCCAGACTTTCTTGAATGTTTATTGAATATTCTCTAGATGTCTATCATGCACCTTCAGGTGTAAGCACCACTGTAGTAAATGCTGGGGTTATAAAGTTAAACGGGGGGACTTCCCTCAAAGTCTGGTGAGTTAAGACTCCACGCTTCCACTGCAGGGGGTGGGAGTTCGATCCCTGCTAAGGGAACTAGGATCCCTCATGCCTCACAGGGTTGTCAACAATTTTGTTCTGAATTCAACTGGGGGAGATCTCTAGTCTTGATGGAAAAGACAGAAAAGGAAGTATTTCACATAGTCATGGAAGCAAGAACTCGAGGGACCATTTGTGCTCTGAGGGCGGAAAGTCAAAGAGAGAGGGAGAAATAGTAACTGTTAATTCCAGTTCCGCCCATTAAAGGGATTTGCAGTGATGCTTGTCAGTGCTTCCACTTCACTGAGCGGTGGATTGGAGAGTTGGAGTGGTGAAGGAGCTGGATGTATTTCTGTGGTGGAGCTTGTCTCACGGAAACATGAGGACAAAAGAAGAGAAATCACTCCAAAAGTGAGGATCTGAGTAGACCTAAGAGAAGGCAAGGGGGCTCCCCTGGTGATTTGGTGGTAAAGAATCCTCCTGCTATGCTGGAGACCCAGGTTGGATCCCTGGGTCAGGAAGATCCCCTGGAGGAGGTCATGGCAACCCACTCCAGTATTCTTGCCTGTAGAATTCCATGGACAGAGGAGCCTGGTGGGTTATATAGTCCATGGGGTCGCAAAGAATTGGACAGGACTGAGTGGCAAACACACTTTAAGAGCAGGCAAGAGTCAAGCACTCTTCAGGACTCCCCGTCTTCTGTCTCTCTCCTTTTCCTGTCTCAGCTCTGGGCTGTCTGTGCAGGAGCCTCATTCTCTCCTCAGCTGCCACAACTCCATGCAGCTGGGCAAGATGGCTGCCAGCAGTTCTAGGAAAGCATCATTCCAGCCCTGTAGCTCCTCCTCAAAGGAAAAATTGGTGCCGTGATCAGAAAACCAGAGAAAGATATTGGAAGGTGAACAACAATAACAACAAATCAAATAAAAACAAATCTCTGCCTCATTAGAGAACCAGACTTATTGAGATGTAAAGATATTAAGATGCTTGACTCTTGGTTTCTCTTCAGTAGTCCTTGAAGTCAGGCTTCCTAACATTTTCCCAACTTCATGGAACAGATAGAGTTCTGAGGTTAACTGACTAAGCTGCCCCCAGAAGGAAGTGAGTGGTTCCAGACCTCCAGGTCCCTTCCCTGCTGTTGAAGAGCCAAGAGGACCAATATCTTGACCCAAACTATTACCCACTAGTCAGGATGTTACTTTTTGCCTTTACGACTTTAAAGAAGGAAAACACTGGGCCAGTAATGGTCATTTGTTCCTTAACTCCAACATCATGATGTAGAGACAGTTGAAAGGCATCGAAGAACAGGGGAAGGGTAACACCTTGGAGGACAGAGGCTTCCTACTGGTTCAGGGCAAGAGGCAAGAGACTTGCTTCTTACAGTGGTGGTATTTGGAAACCAAGGGCAAATACTAGGCTGGATTCTTGAGCAAACACTCTGGGAAAAGCCAGAGGAACATGGTCCATGTTCCATGACCAAAGCACCTTGAAGTGAGGGGCAGGTAGGTGAAGGTAGGCAACTTGGCAAGATGAGATTAACTACCAGTGTGTCCTGGAAACAGAAGGCAGCAGTCCAATTATTATCAGCAGCAGAAATTTCTGTCTGAACCTAGACTTTAATATGTGTTTAAAAATATGTCCTAGGGGCAAGCTGAATGTATTGGAAAGGCTGTAAATAGAGTGGATGCATGGCAGATTTTTGTAAAAATAAATTAAACACTATAGACAAGTTATTTTACTTTTAATTCAGTTCAGTTCAGTTCAGTCCAGTCTCTCAGTCGTTTCTGACTCTTTGTGACCCCATGGACTGCAGAATGCCAGGCCTCTCTGTCCATCACCAATTCCCCGAACTTACTCAAACTCATGTCCATTGAGTCGGTGATGCCATGCAACCATCTCATCCTCTGTCATTCCCTTCTCCTCCTGCTTTCAATCTTTCCCAGCATCAGGGTCTTTTCCAATGAGTCAGTTCTTCACATCAGGTGGCCAAAGTATTGGAGTTTCAGCTTCAGCATCAGTCCCACTGAATATTCAGGACTGATTTCCTTTAGGATTACTGGTTGGATCTCCTTACAGTCCAAGGGACTCTCAAGAGTCTTCTCCAACACCACAGTTCAAAAGCATCAATTCTTCAGTGCTCAGCTTTCTTTATGGTCCAACTCTCACATCTGTACGTGACTACTGGAAAAACCATAGCTTTGACTAGATGGACTTTTGTTGGCAAAGTAATGTCTCTGCTTTTTAATATGCTATCTAGGTTAGTCATAGCTTTTCTTCCAAGAAGCAAGTGTCTTTTAATTTCATGGCTGCAGTCACCATTTGAAGTAATTTTGGAGCCCCCAAAATAAAGTCTGTTACTGTTTCCATTGTTTTCCCACCTTTTGCCATGAAGTGATGGGACCGGATGCCATAATCTTAGTTTTCCAAATGTTGAGTTTTAAGCCAGATTTTTTACTCTCTTCTTTCACTTTCATCAAGAGGCTCTTCTTTGCTTTCTGCCATAAGGGGGGGTTTCATCTGCCTATCTGAGGTTATTGTTATTTCTCCCAGCAATCTTGATTCCAAGCTTGTGCTTCATCCAGCCCAGTGCTTCTCATGATGTACTCTGCATATAAGTTAAATAAGCAGGGTGACAATATACAGCCTTGACGTACTCTTCCCGATTTGGAACCAGTCTGTTGTTCCATGTCCAGTTCTAACTGTTGCTTCCTGACCTGCATACAGATTTCTCAAAAGGCAGGTCAGGTGGTCTGGTATTCCTATCTCTTTAAGAATTTTCCACAGTTTGTTGTGACCCATACAATGTTGCTTTTGAATTGATGCTTTTGAACTGTGGTGTTGGAGAAGACTCTTGAGAGTCCCTTGGACTGCAAGGAGATCCAACCAGTCAATCCTAAAGGAAATCAGTCCTGAATATTCAGTGGAAGGACTGATGCTGAAGCTGAAGCTCCAATACTTTGGCCACCTGATGTGAAGAACTGACTCATTTGAAAAGACCCTGATGCTGGAAAGATTGAAGGTGGGAGGAGAAGGGAACTACAGAGGATGAGATGGTTGCATTGGCATCACTGACTTGATGGACATGAATTTGAGTAAGCTCTGGGAGTTGATAAAGGACAGGGAAACCTGGCATTCTGCAGTCCATGGGGTCACAAAGAGTCGGACATGACTGAGTGACTGAAATGAACTGAACCGAACTGAACACAGTCAAAGGCTTTGGCATAGTCAATAAAGCAGAAGTAGATGTTTTTCTGGAACTCTCTTGCTTTTTTGATGATCCAACGGATGTTGGCAATTTGATCTCTGGTTCCTCTACCTTTTCTAAATCCAGCTTCAACACCTGGAAATTCACAGTTCATGTACTGTTGAAGCCTGGCTTGGAGAATTTTGAGCATTACTTTGCTAGCGTGTGAGATGAGTGTAATTGCGTGGTAGTTTGAACATTCTTTGGCATTGCCTTTCTTTGGAGTTGGAAAGAAAACTGACCTTTTCCAGTCGTGTGGCCACTGCTGAGTTTTCCAAATTTGCTGGCATATTGAGTGCAATGCATTTACAGCATCATCTTTTAGGATTTGAAATAGCTCAACTGGAATTCCATCACCTCTACTAGCTTTGTTCATGGTGATGCTTCCTAAGGGCCACTTGCCTTCGCATTCCAAGATGCCTGGCTCTAGGTCAGTGATCACATCATTGAGGTTATCTAGATCATGGAGCTCTTTATTGTATAGATCTGTGTATTGTTGCCACCTCTTCTTAATATCTTCTGCTTCTGTTAGGTCCATACCATTTCCATCCTTTATTGTGCCCATCGTTGCATGAAATGTTCCCTTGGTATCTCTAATTTTCTTGAAGAGATCTCAACTTCCCCATCCTATTGTTTTCCTCTATTTCTTTGCTTTGATCGCTGAGGAAGGCTTTCTTATCTGTCCATGCTATTCTTTGGAACTCTGCATTCAAATTTTCCTTTATAAACCTCTTTTCTTCTGCCCTCTCCTCTTCTCTTTTAACTCCCGTCTCTTCTCTCTGCTCTTCTCTTCTGTTCTCTCCTTTTCTCTTCCCTTCTCCTCTTCTCTCCTCTCTTCTCTTCTTTCTCTCTCTCTCACACACAAAGTTAATGCATGCTGTATTTCCATCCCTACAGTGGAGATTCTGGGGGTGCTGGCTAAGACTCACTAAAAAAGTACATCCAGATAGAAGATAACACGAGCTAGAAAGAATCTTAGTAATTGCCTACACCAGTCCTTTCAATTTACAGAGAAGAAAACCAAGGCCCAGGAAGGAAGATAACCTGCCCACTTCCCTAACCTGAGAGGCAGAGCTGGTCTCTAAGATTTCCAGATCAGTGCATGCACTGCTTTTTTTTTTTTTTCTGGGTGTGTGATTCTTTCCATGTCTAGAAAGTGGAAGCAGGATGTGAACCAGAGCCTGTCCAATGTGGAAGAAGGAGACATGCTTGGGATCAAATCCTAACTCCACTAGCTGTGTGAACCTTGGGCAAGCTACTTTAGTTCTCTGAGCTGAATTTCCCATAATATAAGAGATGAACTTATAGTATTGTTGTGAGGATTGAATTAGTTCAAGTAAAATCTAACATTATGTTAATAGAATGATAGTATACAAAAAATAAATCTCAATTATGAATATAGAGGCAAGAATTTGAAATAGATTTTTAGGGAATAGAATCTAGAATGTGTCAAAAGAAGACTACACGATGATCAAGCCTGGTATATTGTAGGAATGAAAGGGTGGGTCAGTGTTAGGAAACAACACATAATCCTTTACATCAAAAATTAGAGTAAAAAAAAGATCATATCAGTAGATACTGAAAATGGCATTTTGCAAATGAGATAAGAATTACATTTCTATCGCTTCTCGGCCTTTTGGCTAAGATCAAGTGTAGAATTACATTTCTAGTACAGTGCTCGACATGCAGGTTTTCAAGCGATGGTAGCTTTTGTCAAGAATCATGGAATCATGATTAATCAGCACCAGCTGGGTTATACAAAGACTTTGATCTTTATGAAGATAGCAGTTATTTCTTGGAGTATTTCCTGAGCTGGATTTCAAATATAAGCCAATCTACTTACCATGTTGAGGAAATAAACATGCTGATTTTATTAGGTTCGTCTGATCCCCACACCACCTGGTCTTCAAGCCCAAAGCTATTTTTAATCTCTGTAGGACAGTGTTCCTCCATCTTTAAAGTAGAAATGATAATGTATCTCCATTATAGGTTTGTGGGAATCAAATGAGACAGTCAGTGCACAGACTGGGCAGATTGCCTCCATGAGGCAATCAGTAAAATGTGCCCATGTCCCCTGAGAGTGGCCTTTAGTTTCAGCCTAATTTCCCTAAATAGTCATGTGAATGCCTGGGTGGCAGATCTCTAATTCAGGTGAAAATGAAAAGGCAGGCAAGCTTCTTTGGTGGGAATTACTGTGACCTACACTATCTACAGCTCTGGTGAGAGTGTCAGGTCAAATCCAAGGCGAAAGACATTTATGGGCATCTTGAGAGGAATCATCCCAGGAGAAGAAATACTGAAAGTGGAATATGTTGAAAGAGAGTTTCAGGGAAACAGCAAGAAAAGACTTTGGCTTGGGTTAGTATTGTGGGAAAGACTTAAGAAGTTATTTAAAAATCATGTCTCCTCCAGAGTGTATAACCTCAGTACTTTTCCAAGAAATGGTTAGTTTCTTATTTATTTAAAAAATTTGGAATATTTTAATACTTACAGAAAAGTAGCAAGAACAGTGTAAAGAATGCCCACATTGCTTCATCCCAGGAATCCATGCATGTTTCATCAAATGCCTTGTAGCAAAGGAATCCAGTTTAGAATCATGGTCACCTTTAGTCACACGTGTCTTTTGCCTCCTTCAAGGTGGAACAGTTCCTCAAATTCACCTTGACATTCATGACTGCAACATGTGCTTTTCTCTTTAAATATGACATTTAAAAACTGCAATTTACAGCAGTGATAATTCCATTAGTAATAAAACTTATTAGTAATGAGGTAGATGCTGGCCAAGTGCAAAATCCGTTGTAAAGTTTGACAGTGGAAAATGTACTCGCAGTATCTAGTGTTTTCTTATGATTCCTTGATTCCTTTTGGAGGATGACATTTATTTTTTAAAAGAAAACCCACTTTTTAAACACTACAGAATGTTTATTTTGTAAAATGTCCTTTAATTTGTGTTTGTCTGAAGTATCCTGACGATTGTATTCAGGCTATGCCTTTTTGGCAGGAATTTCACAGAAGTGACTCTCTGATCTTCTTGCTGCATCTCATCAAATGACATGCAGTGCTGTGTTTAACCATTACTGATGGTGTTAACTTTGATCACTCCATCAAGGTACTGGGCTTTTCCACTGTAAAGTTACCCTTTCCACTCATGTAGTTAATAAGCATTTTTGCGAGGGGATGTTTCAAGACTAATATCTTCTTCCTCATTCAGTTTCACCTGCCTTACTATTAGCCCATATTGATGGTTCTTGCCTGAATTAATTTTTACCGTGTGTGTGTGAGCTCAGTCATGCCCAACCCTTTGCCACCCCATGGACTGCCACCAGGCTCCTCTGTCTATAGAGTTTTCCAGGCGAGTTGCCATTTCCTTCTCCAGGGATCTTCCCGACCCAGGAATTGAACCCGTACCTCTTACGTCTCCTGCATTGGCAGGCAGGTTCTTTACCACTAGCACCACCTGGGAATCCCTGATTTTTACCATCACAGTTGCCAAATGGTGACCTTCTAATTCCATCTTTTCATCTACATTTATTAGTTGGTGTTTTGTTGCGAGGAAGAGATTTTACATTTTCCCTCTTTATTTATTGATGTATTTTTATCAAGGTAGGGATATGAGTTCTTAATTTATTCAGTGGCACCCAATCCGTTAGTATCCTTGTTTATTTTGTTACTCAGACTCTCCTCAGTTTGGCTGGCGGGAATGCCTTCCAGCTTGACCCTGTGTCCTTCTGATGTGTCCCCATCATTCTTTGAGGACTTCGAGCATTTTCTAGTACACGATATTCCAGGCTTGTCTTATATGTCTTCTGACTCAGCCCTGAGATGAACCATTTTTTCTGAGGAGCCCTGGGTCCATTTAATGAAGAATGTTATTTTGAGACTAAGATCTGGATGCTAGGTACAGTTGTTATAATTTGACTGTTACTACTTCCAGAGTCTTTCAGTGTCTAATTCAGTGGCTCATTTTAACTTTCCCTTTTTCTATATTTGTGACTCCCTTCTGTAATAGTGAGAAGCCTGGTTCCCATTATCCTCAGATATTTGCGGATTCATCTACTTCTTCCCATATCTAACCAACCTCCCAATCTTGCCGGGCTGATAGCCTACCGGGCTGTTTTCTCACTTGAATCTTAATCCCTCGGGGCCTTCTTCCTCATCCTAGCCTGCCAAATGGATTTTGAACTGAATTATTCAGGAAGGAAGGGAGAGAGAAGAGAAGCCAAATAAATACAAATATATATATATATTTAAATAATATCTAGTTTGATTCTGGATATGGGAAGGTGGGGATGCTCATGAATAGTCAGGAGAAGTATGAGTGTATGTGTGTGTGTGTGTGTATATATATAAAACAAAGTTGATTTCATTTTTTTAATTTAATGTAATTCATTTATTATTTTTGGCTTTGCTGAAACTGCGTTGTTGTGCACAGGCTTTCTCGAGTTGCACGGGCTTCTCACTGCGGTGGCTTCTCTTGTGGCAGAGCATGGGCTCCAGAGCACGCGCTCAGTCGATGAGGTCTTGGTTGCCCCGTGGCACGTGGGATCTTCCCCGACTAGGGATTGATCCCATGTCCTCTACATCAGCTGGCAGATTTTTAACCACTGAACCACCAGGGAAGTCCAGAAGTGTATATCTGTACAATGTTTCTGTTTAAAATATGATGCTCAATTCCTCTTTGTTCAATATAGCCAATCAGACACACACAGGCAAGATCATGCCCTTGGACCTAGAAATTTCACTTCTGAGAAATTATCCTAGTTCATTGGACAAATGTAATAGGCAGTAGTAGAATGTGTTGCAACATTGCACATAATAGCAGACACCTAAAAATGTGAATGTCAAATAAATTACAGTTTATCAACAGAATGCATCAGGCAAATGTTGTATAGATCTATGTCCTTTGTCAGAGAAAATGACAATAATATATTGTCAGGTGAGAAACTGAATTAAAAGGAGCAAATATCATACATTCTCTTTGAATACACATACACTCTTCATGGGGGAGAATCTCAAGGGCACTTCATACAACAGTGGGTTTTCTCTAGTTGTGGACTGTTAAACTGTTGTATTGTTTTATTTAAAATTTTTTGATTAGTGTAAATTCAACAGTGAACATATGTTATGAAATTAAGAAAAAAGACAAAAAAATAATCACAAAACCTAAAAGTTGATATTTTATCTGGGACTTCCTTAACGGTCCAGTGGTTAAGAATCTGTGTTTCCATTGCAGGGGGACAGGTTTGATTCCTGATCAGGGAACAAAGATCCTGCATGCTGTGTGATGTGGGTAAGAATTAAAATAAAATAAGGTAAAATAAAATAAAAACATGCCTTTCCCCCAAGTGAATAAGGTCAATAGATAATCAATTGCCAGAGATTATAATAAAAAAAAATTTTTTTAATTTTGTCTGAAAAATTGGCATGCACCCCATAAACTTGTACCAAATCCACACCACCATCCCACTACCCATCAGTGGGCAATAATTACAATTGCAGGGCTCACTGCACAGACATGGAGTGAGAATCAAGGAAATAATAGAACATTTTAAGATTAAAAAAAGTGACATGCTATTAAGGTTGTTACCGTTGTTACTGTAATTGCTGTTGTTACTATTATTATTATGAGTGGTATTGATTTTAGTTCTTTGTTTTCTAAATTCAGAGGAGAAAATACTAGCCTTTTTGGCTGTTTGGAATCCAGACTGGAACCATTTAGAAAGGCACCTTCTCTGAAGGAGCTTAGAATCTGGTGGAGGTGAGTTCCCAGCTCTTTTACATCAGTCAACAGACAGGACCAGGCTACAACCCAGGGCAAGACAGAAGATCGACTCCACTTTTGCCAGCAATCCAAGACCAGAGAGACTCGTGTGGGCTGGGGAGGTGGGGAAGGTCTCGGGGCCGCAGTAGCCTATTCTTGGCAGATTCTGTAAATTGTTAATTGCTTTTCAAGTGCTGTGACTGGATTTGTTCACACCTTAGGATGAGTACAAAGTGCAAGTTTAGAAACGAATTAGAAGGATAAAAATGATGCTGAGAATAAAATCCACTTCGTTCATATTTTTAGAGATCCTGCAGAGTTTAACATACTCTGAAACTCATTTTATCCAAGGCAATAATAGCCCCAAGACAGATATATGAAAGAGTGGGTATAGATGTGTCATCTTCTCTGGCTCCCATCCTGGCGTCAGGGAAGGAAAAATATCAACCTCGTGCATATCGGCCTAACCTAAAGGCAAGGGTTTAGTCTCGTTTGCTTATTGATGTATTCCAAGTGTCCAGAACAGTGCCAGGCACACAGTAGGAGCTCAACAAATACTCGCTGGATAAAGGAATGAACCCTCATTTTTACTTTCAATATGCAAACTATTATAGTTAGATTTCTTTTTCAAACAGGTTGTCCACTATCGGACACTAGGAATTAAGAGTGTGCTTGACTTTCCTTTCAAACTCAGAAGCCAGATTCCACCAGTGCTTGTCCAAGAAACCACCTGAGATCGCAGTGTACAGCCTCAGAGAAACATTAGGCATTGGGCTTGTCTTTTAGGAATTGGATTTTCAAATGCCTTAATTTCCTGACAGTTCTTTCCCTTTAGAAAGACTAAATGACTTTCAAGCAGAGCTTCTAATATCTTTCCACAAAAACCCTGGGGGCTGAGGCCAGTTCCAGGCCACATTACATTCCAATTTTTCTATCTGTTTTTATCTTTTTCTAAATGGTTATTTATTTATTTATTTATTCTGCAAAGAGCTGACTCATTGGAAAAGACCCTGATGCTGGGAAAGGTTGAAGGCAGGAGGAGAAGGGGACAACAGAGGGTGAGATTGTTGGATAACATCACTGACTCAATGGCCATGAGTTTGAGTAAACTCTGGGAGATAGTGAAGGACAGGGAAACTTAGTGGGCTACAGCCCATGTTGTAGCAAAGAGTTGGACACAACTGAGCACGCACGCATGCTTTAGGTCACCATCAGGAATCACTTTAGTAGAAGAGAATTTACCTGCTTTATTTGTAGGTTAATACTGTTTCTGGAGTTTAGGTTATCTTACCTTTCCAAAAGCTTAATGGTAGAGACTGAATTACAAAATAGACAACTATGTAAATGACTGAGAACAATCACAGAGAAACATAAAGTGCCATCTCCATGATCATAGATTTCCATCCTCCAGATAACCTCCAGTTGCTGGATGTGTAAGCTCATTGTTTCAGCTCTGTTCCATGCCCTGTAGCAAATTGTTCTTCAGTGACCCCAATGGGATGGTTTCTTAAAATGGATGATGTTTTAAAAATTCTATCCAGATGAGTTCTGTAATTTGGATTCTTCTTGAATGTAGACTCCCAGATAAACAATCTGTGATTGCATTAGAGGTCATATTGCTTCAGGTCTCTTTACAACTCTGATGAGCATGAGCATTTCTTAGTCTAAGCCAAGAATCCTCAGTGTTTTTATCATGACTGTAATTCTGAAACAGTATCGACCGAGTTTAGGAATGCAGTACGTACAGGTTCAACCAAGTATTGATTACCTCCTAACAGGTAGTAATGAGTGCATTAAACACTGGAGAGCTCAGCTGAGTCAAACAGATAAATATACTGGTAGCAGACAGTGTCCGTGACACACTGACGCCTAGGGTGATCTTGGTTCCATCAGCCAGCTTTTGTGGCTCTTTGTCAGTGAAGTGGCTTCAGGCTTCCAGAGACTACTTGGCCTCTGCTCTGCAAAGACCAGAAATGCCTGAAAATATATATTGCCCAGGGGCAGCTCTTGACCAGTGAAAAGGAGTACGTCAAGGCTGTATATTGTCACCCTGCTTATTTAACTTATATGCAGAGTACATCACGAGAAACCCTGGGCTGGAAGAAGCACAAGCTGGAATCAAGATTGCTGGGAGAAATATCAATAACCTCAGATATACAGATGACACCACCCGTATGGCAGAAAGTGAAGAGGAAGTAAAAAGCCTCTTGATGAAAGTGAAAGAGGAGAGTGAAAAAGTTGGCTTAAAGCTCAACATTACGAAAACTAAGATCATGGCGTCTGGTCCCATCACTTCATGGGAAATAGATGGGGAAAGTGTCAGACTTTATTTTTTGGGGCTCCAAAATCACTGCAGATGGTGATTGCAGCCATGAAATTAAAAGATGCTTACTCCTTGGAAGGAAAGTTATGACCAACCTAGATAGCATATTCAAAAGCAGAGACATTACTTTGCCAACAAAGGTCCATCTAGTCAAGGCTATGGTTTTTCCAGTGGTTATGTATGGATGTGAGAGTTGGACTGTGAAGAAAGCTGAGTGCAGGAGAATTGATGCTTTTGAGTTGTGGTGTTAGAGAAGACTCTTGAGAGTCCCTTGGACTGCAAGGAGATCCAACCAGTTCATCCTAAAAGAGACCAGTCCTGGGTGTTCATTGGAAGGAATGATGCTAAAGCTGAAAACTCCAGTACTTTGGCCACCTCATGCAAAGAGTTGACTCATTGGAAAAGACTCTGATGCTGGGAGGGATTGGGGGCAGGAGGAGAAGGGGATGACAGAGGATGAGATGGCTGGATGGCATCACCGACTCGATGCACATGAGTTTGGGTGAACTCTGGGAGTTGGTGATGGACAGAGAGGCCTGGTGTGCTGTGAATCATGGGGTCACAAAGAGTCGGACACGAGTGACCGACTGAACTGAACTGAAGAAGGTGGAGGATAAATAATCCAGCCCCCTTGTTCTCTGACTGGGACAACTCAGGTGTAACCCGTGCTGTCTACCCTGTAACATTGACACTGACTTCCTCTTGTTGTTAGATATTGACTCCTTGCTCAACTTCCTTCTCTTCCCTTTTCCACACTCTCAAGCCCCTATTTTGCTTTGTTTTCTTCCTTTTCTGTAAATACTTCCTAATAAACCAATTTCAGGAGAATCTTTGTATCAGGGTCTGCTTCTGGGGAGTCTAACCTATGACAATATTGTAATCGAGCTGCAGCATGCGTGCTCACTCATGTCCACCTCTTTGTGACCCCATGGACTATAGCCCACCAGGCTCCTCTGTCCATGGGATTTTCCCAACGAGAGTACTGGAGTGGCTTGTCATGCCCTCCTCCAAGGGAGCTTCCCAACCCAGGGATCAAACTCCCGTCTCCTGGGTCTCCTGAATTGGTAGGTGTTTTTTTTGTTTTTTTTTTTTTTTTTACCACTGAACTGGATACATGGTCCTAAAAATTGACTGCTAGTTCCCTATCATTGATCCAAGTGGGCCTTCAATAGAAACTTGTAAGATGTGTACGGCTGACTCAACAGATCCATAGATGCTAAAGCTACCGCTACCTGGGACTTCCCTGGGGGGCCAGTGGTTAAGACTTCACCTTCCAGTGCAGGGCGTGCAGGTTCGATCCCTGGTTGGGAGCTAAGATCGCACGTGCCTCATGACCACAATATAAAACAGAAGCAATATTGTAACAAATCCAATCAAGACTTGAAAATAAAGCTTTCACTACCCACATGCTCTTTTCTCATTTTCAGCTCTTAATATCACCCCCTCAGATTCATCTTCCCTGAACACTGGGTCTAAAACATGCCCCATAGCTACATCATCTCCATTTTGGCACCTCGTTGGTTTCATTTGTGGCACTTGCCACAGTCTGTAATTATCACATGTCTTTGTTTCTTCTTTGATTTTGCCTCTCTTCACCCACTCTTGCCTGGAAAGTCCCATGGACAGAGGAGCCTGGAAAGCTGCCGTCCATGGGGTTGCTGAGGGTCGGACACGACTGAGTGACTTCTCTTTCACTTTCACTTTCATGCACTGGAGAAGGAAATGGCAACCCACTCCAGTGTTCTTGCCTGGAGAATCCCAGGGACGGGGGAGCCTAGTGGGCTGCCATCTATAGGGTCGCACAGAGTTGGACAAGACTGAAGTGACTTAGCAGCAGCAGCAGCACCCCTAACTATAAGTCCCATCAAGTCAGGGTCCATGTCCGTCTGACTTCCTTGGGTCTGCTCTGAGGTAAGCTCAGCGCTCAGCAACAGTTTATCGAATGAATGGAAACCACCCCCGTATTCCCCACATTGTGTCCACCAAGACTGACCTTTGCTCAGGTTGCAGATGGGTTGTGTATGTTCAGGACTTCCAAGAAATTAGTAGAGGTCGACTCTACAGAAATTTTGGAATACCCACCTGTCCCCAGTAAGGAAAACAGATGAAGCATATGTATTTATAGGGATTGTTTCGCCTGGGACTCACCAGGCAGTAAACAGATTGTGCCTGACAAGTCTTCGTGAAGGGTGTGGAAGTTTTGAAGTCAAAGTGTTGCTGGCGTTGATTTGGTTCTTGGAAAACACAAGTCCTCTTTTCCCCCGAGCTTTTCTGATGACTGTGCCTCGTGTTTCTGCATCAGATTCTCTCAAGCAACACTTATGCCAGGAGGGGCAATTTTTTTGTGGGCTGTCCATGAATACTTTGGGGGGAAGTTAGGACTTCTCTGAAGTTGCGAAGATGACTTCTGAAATCTTCCACCCACTTAGATAGAAGGACTACAGCAGAACTTCTCAAAGTGGGCCCTGTAGAACACAACTACTGTAGTATATTAAGAGGCTTGCATGGAAATGGAAGCATATGTGGGTGGCAAAATATTGGGCTCCAGAAAGCTTGGGTTTTCCTGTAAGTTGTTGTTCAGTCGCTTAGTTGTGTCCGACTCTTTGTGACCCCACGGACTGCAGCACGCCAGGCTTCCCTTTCCTTCACCATCTCCCAGAACTTGCTCAAACTCATGTCCGTTGAGTCAGTGATGCCATCCAAACATCTCATCCTCTGTCACCCCCTTCTCCTCCTGCCCTCAATCTTTCCCAGCATCAGGGTCTTTTACAATGAGTCAGCTCTTCGAGTCAGGTGGCCAAAGTACTGGAGCTTCAGCATCAGTCCCTTAAGATGTAATGGAAAAACTCGAATGACCTTTTTGGCCAACCTGTATATTGTGGAAAGAGCCTTTAATATGCTTGTATATTTTGTTTGTGACTATGAAACTCATGTGACCGTAGCATGTTTTCTCCAGGACTTATCACATATACAGTGCTACATGTGGCATGGTCCAGGTCTTCGTGGCTGTGTTTCCGCATGCTTCTGATCTGCAGGAAGTCCTCATCTTCTTCCACACAGACCATCTCTAGAGCGTTTTCTACGATTCTCTGTTTTTGAATTTTACACCCTTTCTCAAATCAGGGTATCTATCTGTCTCTAAACATTCTGCCAACTTTCTCAATGGTTCTGGTCTGCAAATCGTTGCAAAACTTAATGGCTTTCAACAGCAGCCATCATTTCTGTAGCTCATAATCTTCCATTTGGGCAGCACCTAGCAGGGAAGGCTCATCTCTTGTGCCCTGAAGCCTCTACTGGGAGGTTCTGCTGGAGGATCTGCTTTTGAAATCAGTTTACTCACAGGTTCGAAAGTTGGAGCTGGCTGGTGGCTGAGACCTCAGCCAGGGCTAGCAGGAGGAATACCCATAAGCAGCCTCTCCCTGTGGTTGCTTGATTTCTTCACAGTATGCCCAGTGGAATCCAAGACTGAGTGTTCAGAGACACAGAAGTGAAATCTGGGCTTCTTAAGGCCTGAGCTGGGACACAACTCAGTTTCAAGTCCTTGGTGTTCTACTGCTCAGATGTCACAAAACTCAGATTCTTTGACAGATGAAAGGGGTGACAGAGATTTAGGGTGTGTATGTGTGTTTAGATGCCTGTAGCAGCTCTATGAGGGCTTCCCCGGTGGCTCAGTGGTAAAGAATCTGCCTGGTAATGCAGAAGACTGGAGTTCGATCCCTGGGTCAGAAAGTTCCCCTGGAGGATGGAATGGCTACCCACTCCAGCATTCTTGCTTGGGAAATCTCATGGACAGAGGAATCTTGTGGGCTACAGCCCGTGGGGGTCACAAAGAGTCGGACACAACCGAGGGACTAAACGACAACAGCAGCTCTGTGAATTTGCTCTTCTAATTCTGCATCTGATGTGATTTCTCTCCCACCCCTACTCTGCCACCTAGAAAACTACTGATTCTCCAAGGCTCAGCTCCACTTCCTCTGTGGAAGTGCTCTTGTGTCTTCTTCCTTAGCATGGTGTTTTTATCGCTAGTCTCATATTTATCTCGTGTTAACATTGGTTGTCTTAGAGGGTGATAAGATATTCTTTGTGTGCATGCTGGGTTGCTTCAGTCGGGTCCAACCCTTTGTGGCCTCATGGACTGTAGCCCACCAGACTCCCCCATCCATGGGATTCTCCAGGCAAGAATACTGGAGTGGGTTGCCGTGCCCTCCTCTAGGGGATCTTCCTGACCCAGGGATCGAACCCTTGTCTCTTACGTCTCCTGCATTGGTAGACAGGTTCTTTACCACTAGCGCCACCTGGGAAGTCCTCATTAAGATATCCTATTCATCCTTTATTCTAGTTCCTGGCATAAGGCCTGTGATGAATTAATTAATTTTCCCAATGAACTGTTATCCTAACAGCTACCATTTCATAAATGTTTTCTGTTTGCTGCTGCTGCTGCTAAGTCGCTTCAGTCATGTCTGACCCTGTGTGACCCCATAGACGGGAGCCCACCAGGCTCCCCCGTCCCGGGGATTCTCCAGGCAAGAACACTGGAATGAGTTGCCATTTCTTTCTCCAATGCGTGAAAGTGAAAAGTGAAAGGGAAGTCGCTCAGTCGTGTCCGACTCTTCGTGACCCTATGGACTGCAGCCTACCAGGCTCCTCCGTCCATGGGATTTTCCAGACAAGAGTACGGGAGTGGGGTGCCATTGCCTTCTCCGTTTTCTTTTTAATAGGCGCTAAAATATGTCCTTCACAAATATTATCTTATTGAATCCTCACAAGTGGGAAACCATAATTATTTCTATTGTACAAACAAAGAAACTAAATCATAGTAAAATTTCCAATGCCCCACAGACTGTAAATGGCAGAACCAGGATTCAAGTTCAAAGTCCATGTTCATAAATACTATGTTCTTATTTGAATACCTGAATAGTGAGTCAGTTAAAGTAGCCACTTGCATCTACTCAGCATTGAAAAAACCAAACAATGCTCTCAAATAGTTTATCTGCAGACTCCACTGCAGTGTTTTAGGATAATTACATCTCATTCCTACAAACCACTATCTATTGTTCTAAAGGATCAAAATAGTTAAGGAACTATTATGTGGAAAGGAGACTGGGGCTTGTTTTTGTAGCTCAAGATGGCATAATTAGAAGTAATAAAAGGAAGATATGAAAAAGAGGCAGATTTTTTTTTTTCAACATAAGGAAAAACTTAAAGGATTAAGACTGATGGTAGATGGAATGCATTGACGTGGAGGTGCTGAGTTCCCCATCATGGCAGGGATCCAAGAATATTGTGCCTGATCACTGGGTTGCTTCAGAGACATGGACTGGGTATCCATAAAGGATATGCTGTTTTTGTTCCTCCTTATCCCTTCACCCTTCTCCTGGGAATTATATCAGAATTTTCCTTTGACACATACTCTCTCCCTCAGTTTCAACTAATGTGTTTTAGGTCAAGTTTAGGTGGAGTCAAATCTATCCCTGCTCCTAGAGTAACCAACTCACAGGCCTCTCCAATCAAAGTTTTTGCATCTTTCTTGCCACACTGATTACTTTAGTGATGAGTGATGATGAAGTCACACTGCAGGCGGATTCTTTACCAGCTGAGCCACCAGGGAAGCCCAGTGATGAAGTCATAGCCGCTGATCCATTCAACCATTTATTCAACAATATGTAGATTAAACTTCTCTTTCAAAGTATGAAGGATTTCTCCCACTGTCCCTCCAATAAGTATTTATCGAAAAAAAAAAAAAATCATGACGGATTCACCTTACAAGAATTGTCCTCCCATGGCAAACAACTATAAATAAGCGAAAACATCTAAAACAACTATCTTCAGACATTCTTTTTAAACATTTTTATTTATTATTTTTAAATTTTTGTCTGTGCTGGTTCTTCATTTCTGTGCGGGCTTTCTCTAGTGCAGCGAGTGGGGGCTACTCTCTAGCTGCGGTGCGCGGGCTTCTCACTGCAGTGGCTTCTCTTGTTGCAGAGCATGGGCTTTAGGGCACATAGACTTAGGTAGCTGTGGCACGCGGGCTCAGTAGTCGCGGCTCCCAGGCCCTAGAGCACAGGCTCAATAGTTGTGGTGCGTGGGCTTAGTTGCTTTACCGCACATGGGATCCTCCTGGATCAAACTTGTGTCTCCTGCAATGGCAGGGGGATTCTTTCTTTACCAGTGAGCCCCCAGGGAAGTCCCAGGCATTCTGTTTCTGCAGTACAGGGATGTCATCTCTGACAGACAGAAAATGAAAGAGGAGAGCCGTATGATTGGTCCAGATAACTGGTTGGAGGCAGTTTCCAGGACACCATCCAGGAAAAGAGAGATGGCAAAGAGAAGACTGCAATCTTGCTGAGTTGAGAAGGCTTAGATTGGAATCTGAGGATGCCAAGTCAGCTAGAATTTGTGTGACAGATTTCTGGAGAGGAGGAGACTGTGCAAAGAAAGAGTTCCAGAAATCTGCCTAAGAGTTCCCTTGTCTTTGGCTGAAAACCTATCTAGGCATGTGTAAGATGAAACTCCACACGGTTTAGCTTGTCTTGCAGATTTGCTTCTGGTATTGACTATGTCTTTTAAAGTTTATCAGTTTTAAAATGCATCAGCCAGGGATTTATTTCAGTGGTTCCCTGTTTCAATGTTTCTTTGCCATAGCTGGATAGTGATTAATCTCAGTAAGGACAGTAGTGGCTCACTAGCTTTGCACCTGGTATATTCAAAGTTCAATATTGCTAATGTTATTTATTATTATAATATTTAATATTAGTTTTATGTGAAATAATATTAAACAACATAACAGAGGGAATGCCAACAGCAACAAAAAAGAAAGCAACAGGAAAACAACAATGAAAGAGGTGAAAACATTTTCTCCTAAAATGTTACCCAGTGATGTAACAAGGATTGCAACTTCTAACAGTTTATTGGAAGACAGTTCTCTAAGGGTCTGTCATATTTCTTATATGTCTTGCAAGCAGAGGCACTGATTGCTTTTATTGTGGACTAGCTTTTCAAGGATGTCTTTATTTTATTTTAATTAAAAAAAATGTTTTTGGCTGTGCCATGCAGCGTGTGGGATCTTAGTTCCCCAACTTCGGATTGTGCCTCTTTGCCCTGAAAGAATTTAATATTAACCACTGGACTGCCACGGAAGTCCCCCAGGGATGTTTGTAAAGCAAACAGACTTGACTGGTAGAGCATCTCCTGGGACAAAGGGAGGTGCATTTTCAGCCTTGGATGATGGAGACAATGTCTTCTTCTGAAGCATAGCAGGTGTCCCCGCCTGTCTTGTCCCCGCTGGACTGTGAGCTCCTAGAAGCCAGATTCTGTCTTCTGCATCTTGACATATTCAGTGCTCATCTCAGGGCCCTGAACCAGGTAAGTCTTCAGTCTGTTTGCTCAAAAATAAGCAAATCAGACCAGGGACTTGTCTAGCTGTCTGTTCCCACTGAAAAAGGAAGGAGTAAAAGCCCAGGTTCTTTTCTTGATACTGTACATATGTTAATTCTCTTAATCCTTATGGTACCTTAATGAGGTACAAACAATTATTGTTTTTTATTATCAAGATAGGCACTAGAGGGGGATTTGCCTGATGGTCCAGTGGTTAAAACTTCACCTTCTAATGCAGGGAGTACAGGTTCGATCCCTGGTTGGGGAGCTGAGATCCCACATGCCTCATGGCCAAAAAAGCAAAATATAAAACAGAAGCAATATTGTAACAGACGCAATCAAGACTTTAAACATGGTCCACATAAACAAACAAACAAACAAACAAACAAAAAAACAGATGGGCCGTAGAGGACGCGTTATGTACATGGAATCTGGAGCCAGACTGCCTGGATTTGGATTCTTGCTCTGTTACTTCAAGCTGTGTGACCTGGGACCAGTGGCTTAACCTCACCAGTCCCCTAGCTTCCTATCTGAAAAATGGGCATTATGAGAATAAGACTGGATTGTTGGGAGAGTTCAGTGAATGAAACTAATGCAAATTGTTGGCACATAGACTTGCACAAGTGTGAGCAGACAGAACACACTCATATAGGCTTTACAGGTTAGAGAACTGAGACCTAGGAGAGGTGAACCACTTGCCCAATGCCGCAAGGCAAAAAGTGGTATAACCAGGATTTGGACAACAACAGATTGATTCTGTGATGTTGAATGATTTGCCTTGGAAACAAACTGAGATCATCCTGTCTTTTTTTGAGATTGCACCCAACTACTGCATTTCGGACTCTTTTGTTGACTATGAGGGCTATTCTATTTCTCAGCCCTGAATATTCAATGGAAGGACTGATGCTGAAACTGAAGCTCCAAAACTTTGACCACCTAATATGAAGAGCCAGCTTATTCAAAAAGACCCCGATGCTGGGAAAGATTGAAGGCAGGAGGAGAAAGGGACGACAGAGGATGAGATGGTTGGATGGCATCACCGACTCGATGGACATGAGTTTGAGCAAATCCTGGGAGATAGTGAAGAACAGGGAAGCCTGGCGTGCTGCAGTCCATGGGGTCACAAAGAGTTGGACACCACTTAGTGACTGAAAAGCAACAACAGCAGACTGATTTTAGAGGCTACCCTCGTGACCACTACTCTACTTTCTCTGTTCTGAACTCTAAATTTAATAGATTAGCCGGCTGTCATCTGGCTAAGAAGAGATGAGCTTCAAACCTGGGTCTACTCCTGCCTTTACCTGGCTGGTGCCCCAGCCGGGGGCCTACAGGTTCCCGTCTGCCTGTGGGGCTGGTGGCAGCAGGTGGGGCTTGACCCAGACTCAGTGCAGCAAGACTGCACCTCACAGGTGTTCCTGGAGCCCCACGCATACCAGCTACTCAAGAAGAATATCCGTGCGGGGAGGCGGCTTCCCTGACCTGGATACTCTACAGAATGTTCCAGACACTTCCTGGGTGCCCCAGCCAGGGCCTTGCATAACCCACAGCTCTGCTTGGGAGAACCAATGATTTCAGCCTCTAAAACAGGGCCTGGCATACGGCAAATTTTCAGTTTGAATGAGGGAAGAAACCTCAGGTTTTGGAGTCATGGAGTGTTAGAATGGATGAAATGTAAAGAGACTTGCCGCTCCCTTTTTAAAGTAATTGTATTTATTTAGTTTTGACTGTGCTGAGTCGTCATGACTGTTTGGGCTTTTCCCTATTGCAGTGAATGGGGACTCCTCTCTAGTTGCGGTGAGCGGGCTTCTCATTGTGGTGATGTCTCTTGTTGCAGAGCACAGGCTCTAGAGCACACGGGCTTCAGCAGTTGTGGCTCCGGGCTGTAGAGCTCAGCTCAGTAGTTGTGGCATGTGGTTGTAGTTGCTCCATGGCATGTGGGATCTTCCCAGATCAGGGATCAAACTCGCACATCCTGCTTTGGCAGGTGGATTCTTTACCACTGAGCTACCAGGGAAGCCATCTTGTAACGCCTTTCTAAAGTTCTCCTTCCGAGCTGCCCATGTTCCAGGACTATCTCTCTGTTCAGTGGGCCAGTAGAATTAAGCCAGGAAAAGCAGAAATTCCTCCTCCATTTCTCCTCTTTCTTTTTTTTTCCCTCCCAGCCAGGAAGCCGCACATCTAATGTTCTGGTGGTAGATCTTTACCAACTATATCTCCAGAAGAAAAGAGACCAATTTCATAGTGCTTCTCAATCCCTGTAGTGTCAATATTCCTGGCCGATTCCAAGTTCCTGACATGACATCATTGCATGCAGAGTTGGGAAAAGATGATACTCTCAGCTCTGAGCCAGTGCCAGCCATCTCAAGCCTTCACTGCAAATGTAGGACTGTGACTCCAGGCTTTGAAGACTCAGCAATCTGATACAGGTTCTGAATCTATATTTGTTAGCTGTCCGACCTTGGGCAAGTTGCTTAATCTTCATGCATCACAGTATCCTTATCTGTAAGATGGAAATAATAAAATTATGCATATTGAGGAGCTGATCCGAAGAGCAGTCTGCCAAGTAAATACAAAGGACATAGCTCAAAGGCTTGTCTGGCATATCTAAACACCCCATGCGAGGTAGCTACTGTTAGTTAATAATACAAAATATTAAAATCACACCACAATATAACAACTTCTCCCCCTCCTTGCTAAATATTGCAACAGACTAGCAGTAAAAACCAAAGCTCCCCAGCCTGGTGAGAAGTCTGGATGGTTCCTTGTGTTGCAGTCACAGTTTTGGAGCAAAGGTAAATGCTGACGTAGCAAAGCGGGTGCCCAGCCTTTGAGGAACCGAGTGGCTGGAAAGAAAGAATTACGGCCAAGATGAAATGACCTTTCTTCGCTCAAAATAGATTTCTGGCCAGGAGGCATTCTTCCATGATCCCTTAACAGCTTTCAGGAAAATAGATAATTGAGGCCATAAAGCACACTGCATTCTGATACATGATGTAACTTATAAAGGAAAGGTCCATCTTTCTGATCCTGCCAGCCAAGAAGGAAAGAGAATGATGCTTCCTGAATGAGGACAGGCTAGATCACAGAATGCTTCCCACACATAGTGACCTGCATGTGTTTGTAACCACGCTGAGGCCTTGTCCAGTGTCTGGCATGTAGGTAGAATTAGAGAAATACCTGCAAAGTCAACAGAAACATGTATTGAGTACTTACTTGGTACCAGGCATTGTGCTCAGCATGGGGACCCAGAGATAAAGAGAACACACGTGTGACCCCTCAGAACTCACTGTTGAGTGGAAAAGAAAGATGAGGAACTAAACAACTGTCACTTCATGACCATGGTATGAAAATAAGTCCCGGAATCAAAGCTCAGGTAGTGATGAAACCTGCTGGGGGCTATCATGGGAAAATCTACACAGGAGATGGCGTGTGAACTTGGTCTTGAACTATGAAGGACTGTACCACTTTACAGATAAAGAAACTAAGGCTCAGATTAAAAAACTTGCTGAAGTCACAGAGTCATTCAACTCAGAAGCTCCCATCCTTGGCTTGTGCACAGAACCTTGTCTCTTAAGCAGGGGTAACAGGTGTCTGCTTTGCAGGGCTGAAGACAAGCTTCATTCATTCCTAGATTAACTTCTAAGACAATTTGATGATGCCTGTAGTGTGTTCCGCCTAGACCAGCCCACAGCAGCTCCTCATTATGCGATGTTCTTAAGAAAAGTTAAAAGTGTTAGTTGCTCAGTCATGTCCAATTCTTTGTGACCCCCTGGACTGTAGCCTGCCAGGCTCCTCTGTCCATGGAATTCTCCAGGCAAGAATACTGGAGTGGGTTTCCATTGTCTTCTCGAGGGGATCTTCCCGATCCAGTGATTGAACCCAGCTCTCATGCATTGCAGGCACATTCTTTACTGTCTGCACACTGGGGAAGCCCCATGAAAAGTTGCTCCGGTTTAATCTGACCCCAGCCACTGTCTGAGTTGGGGAGGCCTCATGGTGTCCGGCTCCCCAGCCTCTGCCCCACCAGGACACTCACTCTCCCCTCACATCCTGACTGCCTTTCTGTGGTCATTCCAAGTCAAAAGAAAATGACAGTCGGCCCTCACATCGGGGCTATGACAGCTGGGGCTGTATCTTTTTCATCTCTGTTTCTCCAGAAGGGTCTGGAACAGGGCATTTATTCAATATAAGTAGCTGCGGAACTGAACTGTGCAGCTTTTCAGTCTCGTGGGTCACACAAGTTTTCCCCTCTCACTACCACTTTCCTCACTTCTGTGAGCGTGTAAACAAGACACCTCCTCGTCCTCACGTTGAGTCTGAGCGGTGGGCCATCTCATCCCTTATTTTATATCTGAGTAAACAAAGGTTCAGGGAAGGGGGATGGAGTATTAGTTGTCCAGCATGAGAAGGCTCTGGAAGCACCTTTTGTCCTGTGGGTGGCAGAAGTCACTTGGCAGGGATGGGGGTGCGGAGCCCACCTCCAAACCCACTCTGAGCTTCGCCGCTTTACCCACTTCTGTGGTCTCCCAGCTAAATTGCTGCAATATGTTCTCCTTGGCACCGGCCCTGAAGACCACCCAAGAGTTGAGGCAAATGCAAAATGCAGCCCCCGATCCTCGGCCCAGAGCGGGTGTGTCTTGGAGCCAAGCTTGCCCTGTGGTCTCGTGGCACCGGGTTCCTGCCCAGGTGAGCTCCAAGCAAGTGGTGCCCAGAACATGCTGGGGGGATGGGGGGAGTGGTTGCAGAACCTGGGGGACCCAGACAGTGACAGCGCCCATGGACGGAGGACCCTCACCCCCTCCTGGCGTTGACAGGGGTGTCTGGGTTCCCGGGAACCCAAATGGGCCCCACTTCATGCAGCTGGTGCCTTTCTGCAGACCTGGGTGAGAAAACGAATTCTTGCAAGTCAGAAACTTTCTTTTTGGACTTTTTAAAAATTGGAGTATGATTACAATGTTGTTAGTTTCTGCTGTGAATCAGCTGTACATGTATACATATTCCCCCTCTTGGGCCTCCCGCCCCCGTTCCCCACACCTAGGTCATCACAGAGCACGGAGCTGAGCTCCCTCTGCTATACGGCAACTTCCCACTAGCTATCTGTTTTACACGTGCTAGTGTATTTATGTCAAACCTAATCTCCAAATTCATCCCACCCTCCTCCCCTTCCCACCGTGTCCCCACATCCGCGTCTTTATTCCTTCCCCGGAACTAGGTTCATCTGTACCATTTTCCTAGATTCCATATACTATTCCATGTTAATATTCCACATAATATTCCATGTTAATATACAGTTCAGTCGCTCAGTCGTGTCCGACTCTTTGTGACCCCATGAATCGCAGCACACCAGGCCTCCCTGTCCATCACCAACTCCTGGAGTTCACTCAGACTCACGTCCATCGAGTCAGTGATGCCATCCAGCCATCTCTAGTAGCATATTGGGCACCTACTGACCTGGGGAGTTCCTCTTTCAGTATCCTATCATTTTGCCTTTTCATACTGTTCATGGGGTTCTCAAGGCAAGAATACTGAAGTGGTTTGCCATTCCCTTCTCCAGTGGACCACATTCTGTCAGACCTCTCCACCATGACCCGCCCGTCTTGGGTGGCCCCACGGGCATGGCTTAGTTTCATTGAGTTAGACAAGGCTGTGGTCCTAGTGTGATTAGATTGACTAGTTTTCTGTGAGTATGGTTTCAGTGTGTCTGCCCTCTGATGCCATCTTGCAACACCTACCATCTTACTTGGGTTTCTCTTATGTTAATATACAATGTTTGTTTTTTTCTTCAAGTCAGAAACTTTTATATAATGATGACAGCATGTGCTTTTTAAGATATGATCTCACGTCCTTTAGTAGAGAGCTCTAGCCCTAACACACACTCTTTATAAATCCTGATGTGTGCATTTTTAATTTGATTTGTGCCCCATTCCCTTGCACCCTAATGAGCCCCACAGATTAAGAGGCCAACAACCTCCGTGTGCAGCTCACTGGCTGTTTCCTCTTGACCTTGGGAGAGACTGAAATTCTTAGACTTACTAGCAAATGATACAGTGCACTTAAAATGACAGAAGAACGCCGATTAAGCATTCAATTCACACATGATAGTTTTCTAGGGAGAGTGGGCCTTGTGGTTTTAAACTCAGCAAAATGGAAATATTACCTGACCCATCTTCTCTTGGGGTTGTTGAGAGCTGCTGCAGGTCGCTGGGCAAGCTGTTATTTATTCATTCATTCCACACTTGATTTTGACTGTCTACTAGACATTTGTGTTCTATTTGGAAAAAAATAAATATGATTCAGTTTGGTCATTATTCTAAGGGAAGTAAGCATCAAGCAGAGTGAATGTGAACAATGTGCCTTGTTCTATCATTTTTTGTGTGTGTGCCATAGACTCCTTCTTAGATAGATGACGTGCATACAATGAAATGTATAGGATTAGAAAGGAAACCAAATCTATTGAAAAATGTTGGGGAAATGTGAAAAAAAAAAAAAAAACTGCCACATTTGTGATGTGTGATGGGTCTAATGTGCACTGCGGTTTTAAAGCAGTGATGAATACAAACACTATTTTGAGATCTAGCAAAAGGCCCACTATGAAATGGGAACATCAGTTGTTCCCATTGGCAACGAAGCCACAGAGCGAGGGGCTACAGGTTACCCCTGAGGTTGGTTGATGCATTGATATATGAAGAGCTAAATTTAAGTTGGAGGTATGTGAAAAAAAAAGTAAATTTTGTTCTTCTTCGAGTTCACTGATTCCTCTAGAATTCTTTTTCCTTTTTGGCCATGCTGCACAGGATGTGGGAGTCTTAGTTCCCCAATCAGGGATTGAACCCTTGCCTCCTACAATGGAAGTGCAGAGTCTTAACCATGCTGGGCCACCAGGAAAGTCCCCGTTTTGAATCCTTGGATCTTGAATCCTTGCACCCCAATTTAAGAATTTCTGAACCAGGCATAGTAAATGGCATCAACCAGCTAAGAAACCTAGTGGCCAAGTCAGTAGCAACAGGAGCCAGGAAGGCAACGAGATTGAGGGAAGGGGCAGCTGTAGGAAAACCCCACCTGAGAGGCTGAGCAGGCTCCAGCCCAACAGGACAGGTACTTCTGAGCCTGACAGATCATTCCCAGCAGAAATGGACATCCAGTTTGCTAACCTCTCCTAGAGAAGCTAGATTCTTTGTTGAGAATCCTCTTCTCCCCATGAGTTTGAAATATTGTTAAGTCGCTTAGCATTTGGTATATAGGTCTATATCACGGGACAAAACCTACTTCTCCTGGGCCAGCTCCATCTTTGGACCACCTCGGAGCCACGCAGCTCCCTGGTGACGCTGTTTTCCAAAGGCTTGAGTGCGCTTTCACCTCCGGAAGCCTGAGCACACGTGCATCCTCCTTCCCAGCTGCCTCACCCCACCTGGCTGACTCTACCTGGTGCTTCTACGGCCCCTCCTCCAGAGAGCTCCCTAATCAGGACTCCCCTGTCATGCGATCGCAGGCCTCGATCAGAGCGTGCATTACACAACTCTTGCACATGTGTGCTTCTCTCACCTGGGTGTGAGTGCTCTGAGGGCTGCATCCGCCTCCGTCTCTTTGTCTCTTTCACATCTTCATATAGGCTGGAAATGGGGCTTCCCAAGTGGACCAGTGGTAAAGAACCTGCCTGCCAACGCAGGAGACGCAGGAGACATGGTTTTGATCTCTGGGTTGGGACGATCCCTTGGATTAGGAAATGGCAACCCATTCCTGCATTCTTGCCTTGAAAATTCTGTGGACAGAGGCGCTAGGCAGGCTATAGGCCATGAGATTTCAAAGAGTCAGATACAACTGAGCACACACACGTGTGCTGGTAAAGTATGCAGCAAATGCTTGTTTGAAAGAATGCATGAACTGAATGAATGAAGAGAATGATTTAGATACTGTGACTTCTAAGACAATTATAGGGATGGATTTCCTGATAGTTATACAGGTTAAGTCCCTGGATCACAGATCCTGCTGGTATCCTGGGGCTCGGTCTTTGGAGGTGGATGAGTGTAAATTGTGACTGTGAAATCACGATTCTGGTTTCAGACTCCCATGACAAGTTCCTTTGATGGTGTCCATGAGACAAGTCTGCTCCTTCTGCAGGTGGATGAAATTTTTTTTTAAAGGCATAAATCATTCAGAATGGCTTCTTATGAATAAGAAGGGAGTAGAGCTCAGAAACTCTATTTTTAGCTCCCCCAAATGAAACGAGAGCCTGTCTATGAGGTAATAAAATTGATTTGCCCATTTGACTTCTAAACCAGCTCTAAAGGTAATTTCTCAAGAAACATTCCAAGCATGTCTTGAGCAAAAATGACATCATTAGAAGAAGCCTCTGGCTTGGTAGGAAAGGAGGAGGGGGGTGCTTTGGAAGGCCAGCTCTCATCTGGAGGTTAAGATCTGGCTTGTTCCCTTGAAAGACCAGCCTCATTCTCTTAGAAAACAAATCTAGCATTTGCAGAGGATTTAAAATATCAAGGGGTGCTTGCATTTGTTATCTCTGTAAGCCTTGTAATACTTGTGTGAAATTACCAGGGGCAAGTATTTTCAGCCCCATCGTACACACAGGTGTGGAAGTAGAGGGTCAAGGAGCTTGATGATTTGCCGAAGGTTCAGAGCTGGAAGGAGACAGAGCCACCCCACACCTGCCCATAGGCTTGTGTGTCATCAAAGTGGCATCCAGCACATGCCAGTCACACACGTGGGATCCCAAGCCACGGTTTCAGTGCCACCATTCATCCTGTCTGCAGAGAGAGACTCTGGTGTGCATTAAACTTCGTGTTCTTACCTTGTTTGAGAGACGTGATGGTGTAGCAGTGTCTTAGTGTGGGCTGCTTTATCAAAATGCCATAGACTGGGTAGTTTAAACAGCACACTTATTTCTCCCAGGTCTGGGGAATCTAAGATCAAGGTGCTTGGCTCTTTTCTTGGTCCATAAATGTCCATTTTTTTCTGTCTTCACATACGGGAAAGAGTGAGGGAGCTCTCTGGGGTCTTTTGTTAAGAGCATTAATCCCATGCCTTCATGATCCAGTGCCTAATCACCTCCAAATACAGTCACATTGGGGAATAGGTTTCAACATGAGTTTGAAGGCTACACGAACATTTAGTCTCTAGCAGCTGGTTAAATGAAGAAGGCAATGACACCCCACTCCAGTACTCTTGCCTGGAAAATCCCATGGACTGAGGAGCCTAGTAGGCTGCAGTCCATGGGGTCGCAAAGAGTTGGACACGACTGAGTGACTTCACTTTCACTTTTCACTTTCATGCATTGGAGAAGGAAATGGCAACCCACTCCAGTGTTCTTGCCTGGAGAATCCCAGGGACGGGGGAGCCTGGTGGGCTGCCGTCTATGGGGTCGCAAGAGTCGGACATGACTAAAGCGACTTAGCAGCAACAGCAGCAGCTGGTTAAAAGGTCTTCCTTGGGGGTTCAGACAGTAAAAAACCTACCTATGATGCAAGAGACCTGGGTTGGATCCTTGGGTCAGGGAAGATCCCCTGGAGAAGGGAATGGCTACCCACTGCCGTATTCTTGTTTGGAGAACCCCATGGACAGAGGAGCCTGGTGGGCTACTGTCCTTGTGTCTCTAAAGAGTCAGACATGACTGAGTGACTAACACTTTTACTTTTTTCACTTTCAAGTGGTTAAGAATACAGACTATGGGGCCAGATGACCTGGGCTTGCCTCCCAGCTCTACCGCTAGCTAGAGACTAAAGGAGTGTTTTAAGTAATATAGTAACACATGTAAAGTATATGAACAGCGTGGGGAGATTTCTCTGGTGGTCCAGGGGTTAGGTGCGCTTCCACTGCAGAGGGTGCAGCTTCCGTCCTGGTCAGGGAACTAAGATCTCATATGCTGCACGTGCAGCCAAAAATAAACAAACTCCAAAAGTGTATGAATGGTGTCTGGTCTGTGATGAGATTTAGCTAATTATTATTATTTCATTTTACCTTTCTCAACAACCCTTAAATGTCTGTGGTCTTGTCCCCCGTATTACACATAGGGAAACTGAGGTTATGTCTTTTTTTTTCAAAGTCCTAGAACTGAGACTTTGAACTTAATACACATGTGCTCTTGACCAATGTGCTGTCTCCAATTGTGCTCACAGATCTGGCAGGCAGCCATATTCACATTAATATGTTGTAAACACAGGCAATAAATCCCTTCTTTTCCTTCATGCTATTCCTCAGAATATATATCTATCCGGAGGTCCACACTTGAAGGTCACATCCTATCCTTATGTATCACCAAAGGATCTGCTTCCCCAGAGGACTGAAAATATAATCAAATCTCCAATTATACCTCACTTTTGCAATGCAGTCTTCAAAAATACATTTTCAGAACCATGGCCAGGTTCTTTAATTTTGCTTGTTTCCTTCATAATTGAATACATAGTCTGATACTCTTGAGACTCAAGATTTGCTTCTTTAAGCATGGTTTCTATCTCTATGACAAATGTCTTAAGTTTATGAGATCTATACTTCTTAGGGCTAAAGTCAGTACTGACATTTTCTTTACTGCCATTCATTTTCAGAAGAGAATGAATGCAGAAGAAGCATTTAAATAATTGAACAAACAACCACTGCTGACATTGAACTGTTGGCTTTCAGGCTTGAATTGTTCATCCATCACAGGATGATAAAAATCTGTATTAAACACACAAAAGGCAAACAATTGCTTATGTCAAATCTGAAGAGAAAGAGGAAATAAAAACGAGTGGAGAACACAGGAATATCCTGAAAATGAGCAATAGCCAAGGAGGGTCCTGCCCTTGCACGGGTCTGGTTATAAAGTGTTCTGTAGTTTAAAGGCACTTGACCAAGTAGGAACCTGCACATTGATTGAATATTTCAGAACTCCTTGCGTTGTAAACAGAAGATCCAATCTCTGGTGGGTTTTTAACTTTTGTCTACAGTTCTTTCCCCCTTGCTTTCGTCTTGGCTTCCTGTGAGCAGAGTATAGTTTTCTTTCCCTATTGATTTTGGGCTTTGAGAGTAAGACTTGCTTTGGCCAAGGAGAGTGACTGGGGGCGCCACACCGGAACTTCCTCCTCCCACCGTGAGAAGAACACACAGTAGGTGACATTTGTTCCATTAATCTGGGTCCTGGTCCTGAACATAACCATAAGCCTGTGGTCCAGCCTGGCCTAGCTGATTCCAAAGTATGATATGAACATCTGTTGTGGTAAACCATTGAAAGCTGAGGTTTGCTTGTTATGCATTATTACCACAATGACAACATCGGGGACCTGGACTAACATATAATTCAAGCTAGCCTAAAATGAAAAAAGAATGTCTTGGTTTATGTAACCAGTCTTCTTAAGATCAGAGGCTCAAGATATGTTGCCTTTTCCCACCCATTCTTACATCCCTTCTATCCTTTCACCCATCTATCTATCTGACTGTCCATTTCCCAGCCCTGCCTGTTTCTGCTTCTCTTTATGTTTTGACCTCATCTTCTCCTTATGGAGACAGACCCAGGTTATGCATTTGCAGAACACAGTTCCAATAAAATGCTCTGGGAAAGTTTCCGTGGTCCAGCGGATTAGAGAAAGAGTGTATACTACATTTTAGCTTTAAAATGTCACAAAGCATTACTGGCAAACAAACAAATCTACAAGCAAAGCAACACAAGAAACTTTGAGAAGTTCCCCTAGAATAGAAAAGTCTGTAGCATGATTTTTATTTTTTAATGCCAAACTTTCCAAGTTTATTTGACCAGGGAAGGCTATTCTTGACAATTTCCGGGAATACACTTGAGGGCAATGGTGGTACGATGGAGAAAGCGCTGGCTTGGCAGCCAGGAGACCTACATGTCAGTCTGGGCTCTGCCACCAACCTCCTCTGCACTGCCTCAGGGAAATTGCTTCCTCTTCCTGGCCCCTGGGTCTCCATTCACAAAACGAGAGGGGTGGGCTTAGTTGGCCTTTTAAGACTCCACTGGGGTCCGTGATCTGTAATTCCAGCAGTGTGCTGTATTTCATGAAAGACAGGGTGGTTAACCTTTGGCCCGGGAAGCACCATATGGGACTGTGGAGAATGTTCAATCGATGAAATATGATGGTCCGGCACAGTGAGAGTAAGAGGATGGGAGAGATTCAGCAATGTTGCTCCAACTTGTCAGGTGCCTGTGGCTCTGGAGCCTTGGTCCTGGATCCCTCTGTGCTCCATGACCCCTTGTCCCAAGTCCCTCCTCTTCTGTGTAGCCTCTGGAATGGGTTGTTAATTCTCAGTGGCATTCAGTTCAGTGACTGGGTGGGGGAGGAGGGGGAGGAGAATCTGCTCTGAATCCTGTATTAGTCAGGATGCTTTGGGTGGCAGAAACAAAACCCTGACTCAAGCTGGCTTAAACAATAGGGAGTTTATTATCTCACATATCAGGAATTCCACGGCAGGGCGGATCCAAAGCCAGTTGAATCACCCATTCAACAGTGGCTCTTAAGAGTCCTTCCTCGTCATCTCTCTGTTCTGCCACAATTATTTGTCCTTGTTCTCATGCTGGTGATAGCATGGTGGCATCAGTTCTGAGCACCACATCCAGACATGACAAGATCTGGAGGATAAAGGGGTCCATTTCTTTTCATGGCTCTTGCCTGAAGGCAAAGACATTTTCCCCAGAAGCCTCCAAGCCACCACTCACTCTGGAAGGACTTCTCTTTGTGTTTCCTTGGCTGGAATTGAGGGAATGGCCATTCCTAAACCAATCAATGGCAGAGAGAGCAGGATTATCCTTAGGTCAATCAAGCCCATCCCTGGAGCTGGGATCCAGGTCAGCCACTCCCTAGTCTGATGTGGGAGAAAGAGAACAGAACTTGAGTTTGGTTAGGAAGGAAGAAGGGAAGAATGAATGCTGAGTGGACAGTCTATAGTAAGACCTTAAGAGGAGAAATGTGACTTCCCTGGTGGCTCAGACAGTAAAGCGTCTGCCTACAATGTGGGAGACCCGGGTTCGATCCCTGGGTTGGGAAGATCCCCTGGAGAAGGAAATGGCAACCCACTCCAGTTCTCTTGCCTGGAAAATCCTATGGACGGAGGAGTCTGGTAGCCTTCAGTCCATGGGGTCGCAAAGTCGGACACGACTGAACGACTTCACTTGAGAGGAGAAGGGAAAGGGAAGACCCCTTTGGGATAGTCTGGCTTCAACTAAACATTTTCAACCACACATATTATAACCCATTGCTAACAATTCTTTTGTACCATATTGTGCTCAGAGAATGTTAATCTTTTTAGCCCAGAGTTACACGACAAAAGACTTTTTGTCACTTTAGCATCTGTTTCCAGGCGCTAGGAAAAGAGGTGGGAGAGGGAGAAAACTCAATCTGCCCTATTTAATAATTCTGTTTAAGCACCTGTGTTTTCCACATTTTAGCAATCTTACCCACTTGCCTTTTATCTGAAATAGCCAGTCTAGGGAGCATGCCCCACATACAAGCATGGATACCGAGGGGGAAAGTGTGGTCGTGGGATGGACTGGGAGACTCGTATATACACTATTGATACTAGGTATAAAATAGATGGGCTTCTCAGGTGGCTCAGTGGTAAGGAATCTGCCTGCCAATACAGGAGCCACAGGAGATGCAGGTTTGATCCCTGGGTTGGGCAGATCCCCTGGGGAAGGAAATGGCAACCCACTCCAGTAGTCTTGCTTGGAACATTCAATGGACAGAGGAGCTGGGCGGGCTACAGTCCATGGGGTCACAGAGAGTTGGGCACGACTAAGCAACTCAGCACACATGCATAAAATAGATATGAGAACCGAGTGTATAGCACAGGGAACTCTGCTCAGTGCTCTGCGGTGACCTAAATGGGAAGGAAATCCAATAATGAGTGGGTGTATGTAAACATACAGCTGATTCACTTTACTGTACAGTGGGAACCAACAGAACATTGAAAAGAAACTATACTCCAATGAAAAATTGAAAAAAATCATGTTCTGTGGGAGTGAGGGTACTCTAGTCCTTACTCTAACAAGCTGTAGAATATGATGGAAAGTGACTGAACAAAGTGACTGCACAGGGCTCCCATCTCCAGCTTTATAGATGAGCTGATGAGAGTTAGAACCTTTCTTCTACCACTTCCTAGAAATGGAATCCTAAGCAAATTGTTGCAAGTCAGTCTTCCTCAGTTTGCTTCTCCAACAGGGAGATAATAATAATAATAGTTCCCACCTCGTACAAGTATCCTGAAGATTAAAGAAGGAAAAGCACACCCATGTCTTAGTGCCAAGCCTCACACAGGAATGTACCTAATAGCTATCGATTATTGTCATTTTTATGATTATAAGAGCAGAGCTATTATTATGATGTCATCTAGAAAAATCCCAAAGCAGCCAACAGAGTCAAGCTGATGCTTCCATTGCCACCGAGAGCAGGCTTTTCTCTTCCTGGTGGCGCTCGGTTGGCACTCCCTACCCCCAGTGACACAGCATCACATGGCAGGAGGAGGGAAGCCAGGGACGAGACTGGCGCTCGATTCAGCAGAGTGACTTGGGCTGCCAAGTAGGGTTTTGGAAAATTTCTTGCTCCCCCCTCTTGGAGCATATTTTGGACGCCTACTTGTCATATTGCAAAGTGTATGTGACAAAACAATCTGGGATCTTACTGACAATGATGCGCTTCATGCAGTGGCATGGAATCTCAGGGTGTGCTGCCAGCCTCTGGGACCCTGGCACACAGGCAACAGGGCTGGAGCCCCGCCTGGCAGGAGGGATCAGAGGCAAGGCAGGAGCAGGGACCTGGGTCCTTCCCGATGGACCTTGGTTTTTGTGTCCCGGCCTGGGCAGCACACTGAAGTTTGCCCTCCTTAATAAACAAGAGAAGGTCATCCAACTCTTGAGGGTGGGGGCAAAGAAAGGCAGGAGGTTGTAGCAGTAATATACATACATTAAGCTCTTTATTTTTTTCCTAAGGATGCCATAACAAACTACCCCCAGACTCAATGGCTTAAAAGAACAGAAATGTGCTCTCTCGCAGTTCCAGAGGCCAGAAGTCTTAAATCAGGGTATTGGCAGGGCCACGTTCCCTCTAAAGCTTAGAGGGAAGGATCCCACTTTGAATCTTCCAGCTGCTGGTGGCTCCAGATGTCCCTAGGATTGGGGCTGCGTACCTTCGATCTTTGCTTGTGTCTTTACACAGCCTTCTCCTCTGTCATCTTCTCGCCTTCTCTTCTCTTAAAAGGACATCTAGAGGAACCTCCCTGGTGATCCAATGGTTAATAAGCTGCCTTCCAATGCAGGGATGTGAGTTCGATCCCTGGTCAGGGAACTAAGATCTCACACGTCTTGGGGCAGCTACTGGGCTTGCGTGCAACAACTAGAGAAGCCCAAGAGTAGAAATGAAGATCTTGCCTGCTACAGCTAAGACTGGGCTTCCCTGGTGGCTCAGAGGTTAAAGCTCCTGCCTGCAATGCAGGAGACCTGGGTTCGATCCCTGGGTCGGGAAGATCCCCTGAAGAAGGAAATGGCAACCAACTCCAGTATTCTTGCCTAGAGAATCCCATGGATGGAGGAATTTGGTGGGCTACAGCCCATGGGGTCACAAAGAGTCGGACACAACTGAGTGACTTTACTTTCACAGCTAAGACTCATTGCAGCCAAATACATATATATATAATATGTATATATTATATATATGTATTTTAAAAAGGACACATAGAAAGGCAAATATCATATGATATCGCTTTATGTGGAATCTAAAAAAAAATATTACAGATGAACTTGTTTACAAAAAAGAAATAGTTACAGATGTAGAAAACAAACTTATGGTTACCAGGGGGTAAGAGGAGGGAAGGACAAATTGGGAGATTGGGACTGATATATACACATGACTGTATCAAAAATAGATAACTAATAAGGACCTTCTGTATAATACAGAGAATGCTACTCAGTACTCTACAATGGCCTATATATGGAAAAATAAAAATATTTTTGTTTTATATATAATATATATATAAATTCATGGCTGCAGTCACCATCTGCAGTGATTTTGGAGCCCCAAAAATAAAGTCTGACACTGTTTCCACTGTTTCCCCATCTATTTCCCATGAAGTGGTGGGACCAGATGCCATGATCTTCGTTTTCTGAATGTTGAGTTTTAAGCCAACTTTTCCACTCTCCTCTTTCACCTTCATCAAGAGGCTTTTTAGTTCATCTTCACTTTCTGCCATAAGGGTGGTGTCATCTGTGTATCTGAGGTTATTGATATTTCTCCCAGCAATCTTGATTCCATGACCAACCTAGATAGCATATGGAAAAGCAGAGACATTACTTTGCCAACAAAAGTCCATCTAGTCAAGGCTATGGTTTTTCCAGTGGTCATGTATGGATGTGAGAGTTGGACTGTGAAAAAGACTGAGCCCTGAAGAATTGATGCTTTTGAACTGTGGTGTTGGAGAAGACTCTTGAGAGTCCCTTGGACTGCAAGGAGATCCAACCAGTCCATTCTGAAGGAGATCAGCCCTGGGATTTCTTTGGAAGGAATGATGCTAAAGCTGAAACTCCAGTACTTTGGCCACCTCATGTGAAGAGTTGACTCATTGGGAAAAGACTTTGATGCTGGGAGGGATTGGGGGCAGGAGGAGAAGGGGACGACAGAGGATGAGATGGCTGGATGGCTTCACTGACTCGATGGACGTGAGTCTGTGTAAACTCCGGGAGTTGGTGATGGACAGGGAAGCCTGGCATGCTGCGATTCATGGGGTCACAAAGAGTTGGACACGACTGAGCGACTGAACTGAACTGACTGATATATATAAATAGCTGAATCACTTTGCTGCATACCTGAAACTAACAACATTGTAAATCAACTAAACTCCAATAAAAATTAAAAAAAACCCCAAACCTCACAAAAACAAAAACAACCATATACATGTTAAACATAAAATGAGAGGCCAAAAAAATAAATTAGTAACTTCACCAAAAAAACCCAAAACCAAACCTGTCATTGGACTTAGGGACCTCCCTAACCCTAGATGATCTCATCTTGAAATCCTTAATTTAATTGTATCTACAGAACAAAGGAACATTTCATGCAAAGATGAGCTCGATAAAGGACAGAAATGATATGGACCTAACAGAAGCAGAAGATATTAATAAGAGATGGCAAGAATACACAGAAGAACTGTACAAAAAAGATCTTCATGACCCAGATAATCAAGATGGTGTGATAACTGACCTAGAGCCAGACATCCTGGAATGTGAAGTCAAGTGGGCCTTAGAAAGCATCACTACGAACAAAGCTAGTGGAGGTGATGGAATTCCAGTTGAGCTATTCCAAATCCTGAAAGATGATGCTGTGAAAGTGCTGCACTCAATACGCCAGCAAATTCAGAAAACTCAGCAGTGGCCACAGGACTGGAAAAGGTCAGTTTTCATTCCAATCCCAAAAAAAGGCAATGCCAAAGAATGCTCAAACTACTGCACAATTGCACTCATCTCACACGCTAGTAAAGTAATGCTCAAAATTCTCCAAGCCAGACTTCAGCAATATGTGAACCGTGAACTTCCTGATGTTCAAGCTGGTTTCAGAAAAGGCAGAGGAACCAGAGATCAAATTGCCAACATCCACTGGATCATGGAAAAAGCAAGAGAGTTCCAGAAAAACATTTATTTCTTCTTTATTGACTATGCCAAAGCTTTTGACTGTGTGGATCACAATAAACTGTGGAAAATTCTTCAAGAGATGGGAATACCAGAACACCTGATCTGCCTCTTGAGAAATCTGTATGCAGGTCAGGAAGCAACAGTTAGAACTGGACATGGAACAACAGACTGGTTCCAAATAGGAAAAGGAGTTCGTCAAGGCTGTATATTGTCACCCTGTTTATTTAACTTATATGCAGAGTACATCATGAGAAATGCTGGACTGGAAGAAACACAAGCTGGAATCAAGATTGCCGGGAGCAATATAAATAACCTCAGATATGCAGATGGCACCACCCTTATGGCAGAAAGTGAAGAGGAACTCAAAAGCCTCTTGATGAAAGTGAAAGTGGAGAGTGAAAAAGTTGGCTTAAAGCTCAACATTCAGAAAACGAAGATCATGGCATCCGGTCCCACCACTTCATGGGAAATAGATGGGGAAACAGTGGAAACAGTGGCAGACTTTATTTTTTGGGCTCCAAAATCACTACAGATGGTGACTGCAGCCATGAAATTAAAAGACACTTACTCCTTGGAAGGAAAGTTATGACCAACCTAGATAGCATATTCAAAAGCAAAGATATTACTTTGCCAACAAAGGTTCATCTAGTCAAGGCTATGGTTTTTCCAGTGGTCATGTATGGATGTGAGAGTTGGACTGTGAAGAAGGCTGAGCCCTGAAGAATTGATGCTTTTGAACTGTGGTGTTGGAGAAGACTCTTGAGAGTCCCTTGGATTGCAAGGAGATCCAACCAGTCTATTCTGAAGGAGATCAGCCCTGGGATTTCTTTGGAAGGAATGATGCTAAAGCTGAAACTCCAGTACTTTGGCCACCTCATGTGAAGAGTTGACTCATTGGGAAAAGACTCTGATGCTGGGAGGGATTGAGGGCAGGAGGAGAAGGGGATGACAGAGGATGAGATGGCTGGATGGCTTCACTGACTCGATGGATGTGAGTCTCAGTGTACTCTGGGAGTTGGTGATGGACAGGGAGGCCTGTTGTGCTGCGATTCATGGGGTCGCAAAGAGTCGGACACGACTGAGCGACTGATCTGATCTGACAGAACCCCTTTTTCCAAATAATGCCTTATCCATACCTTCTGGGTGGACCTATGTTTTGCAGGGCCACCATTCAACCCACTGTTAGCCCCTTCTCTGTGGCAGGTGCTAGACCAAGGATACATGACCTAACCTCATCCCTAAAGGTGTGTGCTGTTTTTAATTCCCATTTCCAGATGAGGAACCCAAACTGTCTACGCACTCTTCATGATTCTCTTTTATTCCTTACACAGCCTTGTGCAATCAAAACTATCATTAACTCTCACTGTACACATGAAGACGTTGAAGCTTTGGGAGATTACATAGCTTGCACAACAGGTAGCAAAGCTTGTGCACAACTTGCACAACAACAGCAAAGCCCAGGACTCAAGATTAGATCTTTCTCACACTAACTGGACAGAAATACAGAGCTCTTAGCCCTTCTGCAATACTTTCTTTAAAAAAACAACAACAAAAACAACGTGGTGAATTCGTAACAACTTGAAGATACAGCAGCCTTTTTTCATCTTCCAAGAAACTCAGTAATTTCCCCCATCTTCTTGCTTCCTGATGTTGACTGAAAAAAAAAAAAAATCTACAAACTAAAACTAGAGAATTATGTTTTATTCAGTGGACAGACTGAGGACTTAAGCCCTGGACATAGCCTCTCAGATAGCTCTGAAGGAATGCTCCAAAAAGGAAAGGGAGGGGCCAAGGTTTATACAAGTTTTTGCAACAAAGACCAGGTAGTTAGAACATTAAAAGATTACTGATAATTACAGAAAAAATAGACATCACGAGTTAATGAATTTAGCACATTTCTGTATATGGGAAGAGGCAAGAGCCTGGGCTCACTGAAATCACTCCTTTGATGAGCACCTTAGCTCTCTAGGGCTGGTATTCTGTTCTTTTCAGGGTGCACTGTTGGGGGTGACTGCAGTGGATGAGGGCTTGGTGTCCTGAGTGAGGCCTTGGGCTCACTTGGGGACTGCAGGTAGTGACTGATGACTTGATGGCCACAGCATCCTTTGCTGATATGGCAGGCAGCATTCTTCATTCATACAACTTAGTGGCATAAAAAGACCAACACTGGTGATCTCAGTTTCCGTGGTCAGGAATTTGGATGTGGTGAAACTGGGTCCTCAGCCTCAGGGTCTCTCATAGGCTGCAATTAAGGGGTCTCTCAAATAAAGGTGGATCTGCTTCTAAGGTTGTCAAGAATCAATTCCTCCCAGGCTGTTGGGTGGAGGGCCTCAGTTTCTTACCATGGTGAGCTGTCTGCAGGGCAGCCCATGACATGGGAGCTGACTTCTCAGAGCCAGCAAAAGAGGAAAAGAGAGAGAAGGAGTAAAGGAGATGGAAGTTGCAGTCTTATTTTTAAAAAGTCTTTTTTTAATTGTGGTAAAATGCACATAACATAATATTTATCTTCCTAACCATTTAAAAATATACAGTTCAGTGGTATTAAGTACATTTGCTTTGTTTTTGATTAAAACAATGCTATCCATTATCTAGTGACTAATGGTTACTTAAGAGTGTGTGGCCAGGAAAGGGATATTTAAAGAGGTGATGTTTAACCTGAGATCTAAACAATCAGAGGGAGTCAGTCATGAGAAGACTGTGGGAAGAGGCAACAGGGCAAACAAAGCTCCTGAGATGGAATGAACTTGACCACATAGAAAGAAGAGAAGGAAGGCCACAGGCCCTGGATCAGAGTGAGCAAGGGGAGGGGCGGTAGGAGATGAGGTAAGAGGGGTGATCATGGCCAGGTCCTTTGCAAATTGCCTGGAGCCCGCATTTGACCCTCTGCGTAATGGGAACCATTGGAGGATGTGATCCGAGGAATGATGGGCTCAAAACAGAGGTGATGAGGGGAAGAAGCCGTGTCCAAGGGCAATGAGGCAGGAGGGCCGGCTGGCCCGGATGATCTGCTAGGTCATTTTCTCATTTGGCTTCTGTCTCCTCCTAGGAGACTGGCTTTTACAACCGCTAACCGAATGCTTCCCAATCACCTCCTGTCCCCATGTAATAGCTCTAGGATGTGGTCGCGTGCCTGCTTAGTTGCTTCAGTCGTGTCTGACTCCTTGCGATTCATGAACTGTATGGAACGCCAGGTTCCTCTGTCCATGGAATCTTCCAAGCAAGAATACTGGAGTGGGTTGCCATTTCCTACTCCAGGGATCGAACCCCCATCTCTTGCGTCTCCTGCACTTCGCCACCTGGGAAGCCCTATAGAGATGCTAAAAACATTCACATCAGTGACATAACATAATGGAATAATGATAATATCTAGCACTTACTATGTGCCATGGACAGTTCTAAGTGATTTACATACTCTGTCAAATAGATATAATGTCATTATATGCTGATCCTATTTCACAGATGAGGAAAGTGAGCCATAGAAAAGTTAATCAACTTGCCCAACTGATAAAGACCAGAGCCAGGATTCAAACTCTGTGCAAGAGTCCTTGTTCTTGTCCACTAAGCCATAACATTTACATCATCTCCCAAGTGTGGGCTCTAACACTTGGGTTCTGATAGGCATTTAATTATTTAATCCATTTTGTTTTTGTTTTTGCTGGTTTTACATTGCAGCAGGGCCCAAGAATACTGCTTTGTCATCAGAATAAATTCCCAGCTTGAACAAGGATGACTATTTCTCTTTCACCAGGGACAGCCAGCTTGAAGACCTGTCCCACCATGCTGGGCTTGCTGTCGCAGTCTGAACAAAGTACAGATTCCTCAAACCCAACAATTAGGTATGTTCTAGCATCTGCAGCAGCAATAACAGATAATTAGTTTATCCCCAAACTAGGTGACGCAATTAGTGTTTTCTGTATATTGTTGAATAGATTTGCTTCAAAGTCACAGAGGAAAATTGCAGGTAGAAGCTAAATTTAAACTTCCTCCACAGGAGAAGTCAACCTGGTAATTGCTATGTTAAACTCCCTGCTGAAAGGAAGTCAACAAATCACCAAAGTCATTAGCCATCACCCAGGCAGGATCATCTGAAAGTCTGCTTGGAATAGTGAAAACTAGCACTGGCTCTGAAGTCAGATGCGGGGATCTAGAAAAGGTCTCAGGAAGGCTGTTCCTCTTGGGGAACATTTTGTATTCACGTGCTGTGTCTGGACGTGTGGCAGCCAGATTGGGCCATGAGGTCCAAGGTTGACCAGCAGAGGGTGACAGAGGAGAAAGATGGGAAGGTCCTAGGTCCTTGAGGATGCTGAGCAACTGAATTATCCATTTGTGAAGCTGCCTTACCTCCAGACATTTTGGCATCCAGGGAAAAAATTGCTTTATTGATTAAGCCATTTTAAATCTACATTTCTGTTAGCTGAAGTTGAAGATGAGTAGCTGATGTACTGGATAATTATGAGAAGCAGATGATAGTATGAATGCAAAGTGCTTTGGGCTTTGTGTACATGATTGAGGGCTGTTACTGATGTTACTGGCCTTCCCCGAGCCCAGGTCAGGCATCACCAGTCAAGAACCTGTGCTGTAGCTAAGTCAGTGTCTGGAGGTAATCGAGGGGGCTCACCTCACTTGTTTCCCATCTCTCAGGCATCAGTGTTCTTTGTTGCTTGATGTCCAATGCTTCCTATATTTTGTCCTTTAAAAATTCATTATTATCAAATTATTATACAATAGAATTAGTAATATGTCAATTAGTAATTAGAATATGTTTTATAATGTTCTATAACAATGATATACAATTGACTCTTGAAAAACATGGTTTGAATTTTGAGGGTCCGCTTATATGAGAACTTGTTTTTTGAGATTTGAGACAATTTGAAATAACTCACAAACTGCGTAGCCTAGAAATATTAAAAAAAAAAATTAAGAAAAAGACGTGTCATGAATATGGGCTTCCCAGGTGGCGCTAGTGGTAGAGAATCCACCTGGGTTTGATCCCTGGGTCAGGAAGATCCCCTGGAGGAGGGCATGGCAACCCACTCCAGTATTCTTGCCTGGAGAATCCCATGGACAGAGGAGCCTGGGGGCTACTGTCCGTCACGCTGAAGAGTCCCACATGACTGAAGTGACTGAGCACGCACAAACATCAATGTAGATGCTAGCTTATCCTTACATAGGCATAAAGTGATATTTAATATAAAATTAGTAATGTGTTAGTAACACATTGCTTATAATTATTACATTGTTTCATAACTTTGCTTTCAAATGAGTATTGATACATTACCTTAATACATACATAGGATACATAGGATATGCCTCTCTCTCTCTCAGTTGGAAAAACTGTTATCATCCTAATATCACAAGTGATTATTTTTTAATGCAAAAAAGTTTCTGATACAGTGTGATGAATATGATTCTTAACATTGTATGCCATAAGACTTTTATAATGATGCATTCATTAGGGTGGGCTTACCAGGTGGCTCAGTGGTAAAGAATCCTCCTGCCAATGCAGGAGACGCAGGAGATATGGGTTTGATCCCTGGGTCAGGAGATCTCCTGGAGAAGGAAATGGCAACCCACTCCAGTATTCTTGCCTGGGAAATCCCATGGACAGAATAGCCTAGTAGGCTACAGTCCATGGGGTTGCAAAGAGTTGGACACGACTGAGTGACTAAGCATGCATGCACATTCATTAGTGTACAGGCCAGGCTATTGTGAAGCAATTATACTGATTACCCTCAGTTCATTTCAGTTGCTCAGTCATGTCCAACTCTTTGTGACCCCATGGACTGCAAGATGCCTGGCTTCCCTGTCCATCACCAACTCCCAGAGATTGCTCAAACTCATGGCTATCACATCGGTGATGCCATCCAACCATTGTCTCCTCTGTCATCCTCTTCTCCCCCTGCCCTCAACCTTTCCAAGCATTAGGGTCTTTTCAAATGAGTCAGTTCTTCGCATCAGGTGGCCAAAGTATTGGAGTTTCAGCTTCAGCATTAGTCCTTCCAATGAATATTCAGGATTGATTTCCTTTAGGATTGACTGGTTGGATCTCCTTGCAGTCCAAGGGACTCTCAAGAGTCTTCTCCCAAAACCACAGTTCAAAAGCATCAGTTCTTTGGTGCTCAGTTTTCTTTATGGTTCAACTCTCACATCCATACATGACCACTGGAAAGACCGTAGCTTTGACCAAACAGACCTTTGTCAGCAAAGTAATGTCTGTGCTTTTTAATGCATTGTCTAGGTTGGTCATCACTTTTCTTCCAAGGAGCAAGCATCTTTTAATTTCATGGCTGCAGTCACCATCTGCAGTGATTTTGGAGCCCAAGAAAATAAAGTCTGTCACTGTTTCCATTGTTTCCCCATCTATTTGCCATGAAGTGACTGGACAGGATGCCACTATCTTTGTTTTTTGAATGTTGAGTTTTAAACCAGCTTTTTACTCTCTTCTTTCACTTTCACCAAGAGGCTTTTCAGTTCCTCTTCCCTTTCTGCCATGAGGGTGGTGTAACTTGCATATCTGAGGTTATTGATATTTCTCCTGGCAATCTTCATTTGAGTTTATGCTTTATCCAGCCCAGCATTTCACATGATGTACTCTGCATAGAAGTTAAATAAGCAGGGTGACAATATACAGCCTTGAGGTACTCCTTTCCCAATTTGGAACCAGTCCATTGCTCTATGTCTGATTCTAACTGTTGCTTCTTGACTTGCATACAGATTTCTCAGGAGGCAGGTAAGGTGATCTGATATTCCCATCTTTTGAAGAATTTTCCACAGTTTGTTGTGATCCACAGAGTCAAAGGCTTTGGCATAGTCAGTAAAGCAGAAGTAGATGTTCTTCTGGAACTCTCTTGCTTTTTCAATGATCCAGCGGATGTTGGTAATTTGATCTCTGGTTCCTCTGCCTTTTCTAAATCCAGCTTGAACATCTGGAAGTTCATGGTTCACATACTGTTGAAGCCTGGCTCGGAAAATTTTGGGCATTACTTTACTAGCGTGTTAGATGAGTGCAATTGTGTGGTAGTTTGAGCATTCTTTGGCATTGCCTTTCTTTGGGATTGGAAAGAAAACTGACCTTTTCCAGTCCTGTGGCCACTGCTGAGTTTTCCAAATTTGCTGGCGTATTGAGTGCAACGCATTAACAGCATCATCTTTTAGGACCTGAAAAAGCAGTACAGAAACTTAGACATAGGAGAAGGCCAGCTTCAGCTTTATGTTCACAAAGTGTCCCCTGCACATGCACTGATCTTCTCCTGCGAGAACTACAAAATTGCAACTCCCTGCTGAACAACCACCAACAGGAGAATGTTGGATCCCACAAAAAAAAAAAAAAAAAAAAAAACCCATATCCAAGGGCAAAAGAGAAGCCCCAACAAGACAATAGAGGTAGGAGGGGCATAATCATATTTAGAATCAAAGCCCATACCTGCCAGAGATGCTTGGAGGGCTCAAACAAAACCTTGGGCTCACCAGGACCCAGGGACCCCACAGAGACTGAGCCGGACCTGCCTTTGAGTGTTCGAGTGTCTCCTGGGGAGGCACAGGTTAGCAGTGGCCTGCCGTGGGGACTGGGGCTCTGGCTGCAGCATACCTGGGTCACCCAGCGTGTGGCATAAGCTGTCTTGGAGGAGGTTGCCATTAGCCCCACCATAGAGCCGCCAAGCAGATGACCCACAAACTGCAGAACAATTATACCAAATAAATTCTCGCACTGTTAAGAAATGTCTAGGACCCACAACAGATTTCCCAACCTGGGGATCTGGCAAAGGGACTGAGAACCCCCAGGGAATTTGACTTTGGAGGCCAGCGTGATTTGATTACCCTAAACCTCCATAAAGCAGTCACATTCCTGCTTCCTTGTTATCAGTGTATAAACTGTTATACTTGTAAATAAATGTGAGTTTCTTATTCATATTTGATGTCTAGTGTTAATAATGCTTATAAAATATATATACAACACCTGCAGTGTTTTGTATCACATAGGATGATATTGATAGACAATTCATCTTGCAAACAGGTGATGTAAGCTTGCAGTGTCTGTAAACATAACGCTGTGCTGTGCTGCGCAAAGTCCCTTCAGTCGTGGCTGACTCTGTGGGACCCCACACACTGTATTCTGCCAGGCTCCTCTGTCCATTGACTTTTCCAGGCAGGAATACTGGAGTGGGTTGCCATTCCCTTCACCAGGGGATCTTCATGACCCAGGGGTCACAGCACTGGAAACATATTTTCTCTTCTTTATGATTTTTCTTGATACCGTTTTCTTTTCTCTAGCTTATTTTATTGTAAGAATACAGTATATAATTCATATAGCATACAAAATATGTGTTAGTAAACTGTTTATGTTACTGGTAAGGTTTCTGGTCAACAGCAGGCTATTAGTAGTTAAGTTTTTGGGGAGTCAAAAGTTGTACACAGATTTTCAACTCCATGAGGGTTGGCCTCCTAACCCCTATGTTGTTCACGTGTTCACTATATAATATATACATACTACATATAGGAATATATTATTAATATAGTATATACAGAAAGATATAACTATAATATATTGTATAATTAGTATGATGATAATTATAATAAATGAACAATAATTAAAGTTCTGGTGGTTTATATTTTAAAGCAGATTTTTCACTGTGCAAGAAATGGCTTGGTCTCCCAATAAAGAAATATACATATTATGTACACATGCAAATTATAGAATGTGTTATATAATTGTTGTGATACTTGTTAGTTGCTCAGTCATGTCTGAGTCTTTGTGACCCCATGGACTGTAGCCCATCAGTATCCTCTGTCCATGGAATTCTCCAGGCAAGAATGCTGGAGTGGGTAGCACTCTGGGGGATCTTCCCTGACCCAGGGATTGAACCCGGGTCTCCTGCATTGCGGGCAGATTCTTTACTGTCTGAACCACCAGGGAAGCCAGTAATGATTAAGGTTCTAGTGGCTCGTACTTTAAAACAAACTTCTCACTGTGAAGGGATTGGTGTGATTTTCCATTGGAGGAACTTAGAGCAAGTAGAGTTTGCAGGATGTGGTGATGGATTTGTCTCCTTCTGCCTCCTGAAAGCAGGTCTTACAGATCCCAAATTATAGTGAGGAAAGCTGCACCCGTCGGAGGATACTGCGCGCTCTCGGCACAAATCCAGGCTGTTCATGTCACTGCAGAGCCTTACTGAACCAGAGTAGGGTGAAATGAACTGGTGACAGTGTCTGTTCTAATTTTACCCCCACCCCAACTCTTCACACGTGTACAGTGCAGCACAGTTTAGAAATGAATGGGATTGTGGCTTCTATTCACTGAAAGCCAGGAGATGAGCAACTTCTTCTGTGTTGAGGACACAGAGCTGGAGACATTCAGAGGGTGGTTGGCACTACCAGCTTCTCTGTTAGCTAAGCTTCCAAACTGATAGTCCTTGCTCATCACACCTACAGTGCTGATTGCACAAAAAGTAGCCAAGGCAACTCTGTTTTACATAATCTCTGGGAGCACTCTATAAATTATTGGAGGTCAATAATCTTCGAGTTCCCACTGGACAAGATTAAGTAATCCACCTGGATGACTAATTTATTCTACCACTTAGGGAAACAATGATCAATTGCAAAATGGCTAAATCCTTCATTCTATCCTTTCTTGGCACCCACTTCTGGTCCACTGTGGCTTGCAGTTTCTTTGTCTAAGAGGTAGGGTCTGTTCCTTCACCCCTTGAATCTGGCCTGGCCTTGTGACATGGTTTGGCCAATAGAAAGCCCTGCAAGTGATGGTGTGCCAGGTCTGAGCTGAGGCCACAAGAGGCGATGCAGGCTTCCACTCTCTATTTCTTGAGATCTTTCCAGATGCCACATAAGCAAGCTTGGGCTGTCCTGCTGGAGGGTGAGGGGGGCCATCCTCTATTAGCCAGCCTCTAGTCATGCCAGGAGCTGACCAGATAACTGTCTGAAGATTTGTGAGTAAGCGTGGTCTAGACTAGGTGAGCTGCCCAGCTCAGCCCAGGCTAACCATTATTGACTTGAAACATCATGAACATAATAAACGGTTGCTTTTTAAAGTTACTAAGTTTTCAGGTTGTTTGTTACACAGCAATACAAACTGATACAAACATCTTGTAGAAAAGCTCTTGCTTTTGTTAATAGTCAAAGACTTTCTAAATATGCGCTTTTACCAATGTGCATGCAAGGTGGGAAGGGTAAATATTGAAAGACAAGTCAGAAACTTGGGTTCTGCCAGCTCTTATGAGTTTCAAAATAGCCCAGGAGTTTCTAGAAAGGTCATGACATATATTTAGAAATTTGTCTTCTGGATCCACCAACTCCTCTCCCCCTAGTTTTGGTTTATTCCATATATTTGATTATAAAAAGAATGTAATGAAATAAATATGCATTTTCATGCTGATAAGAATGTGAATAGACATGATGATCATTTTATTAATTACATAAATATTTATTAAATATACTCTACAGTCAGGGACTGTAATATGAGGAAGGGTACAGTATATATACAGCTTCCGTCCTTAAGCAGCTGACAATTTTTTAGAAGTAACAAACAAAACCTTAATTGTGAAACATATATAAAAATAAAATACTGGAAAGGAATTTGGCATTATGTATTGATGGCTTTAAGTCATTTTTACTCTTTGGTACAATGATTTCTATTCTAAAAATACAAAATGAATAACCAAAATGAAAATCTTATTCACAAAATATTCTTCTCTCTATGGGCTTCCCAGGTGGCGCTAGCAGTAAAGACCCTGCCTGTCAATGCCAGAGATCTAAGAGACATTGGTTCCATCCCTGCATCTGAAAGATCCCTGAATTCTTGCCTGGAGAGTCCCATGGACAGAGAAGCCTGAGGGGCCACAGCCCAAGGGGTTGTGAATAGTCGGACATGACTGAAGCCACTTAGCACACATATATAAGTGTAGGTGAAATGTACTAATTACCAACAGCAATTAGTTATCCTATGTCCGCTAGCTGGAGTGCTGCACAACCATGAAACTTATGTTTGTGAAGAATTTGTTATAAATCATGTTTATAACAAAGTCATTATGACATGTGCTCAATCAAATACAGAATGCAAAAATACATTTGCAGTAACATTGAGCTTAAATAACAAAGTAAAGATTAGGAAAAATACTCTAAATATTTATAGTCATTTGGACAAATAACGGGAAAGAAGAAAGGAAATTAACATTTTTGATGATGTGTTATGTATTAAATGGCTTCCCTGGTGGCTCAGACTGTAAAGCGTCTGCCTGCAATGCGGGAGACCCGGGTTCGATTCCTGGGTCAGGAAGATCCCCTGGAGAAGGCAATGGCAATCCACCTCCAGCACTCTTGCCTGGAAAATCCCATGAAGGGAGGAGCCTGATAGGCTACAATCCATGGGGTCGCAAAGAGTGGAACACGACTGAGCGACTTCACTTCACTATGTATTAAATACACATGCATTAAATACATATGTATTATGTCCCTTAACATCAAAAGATTACTGTTAATTAAAAAATAAATAAATAAAACCAGTGGTCGATGGCTTGGCAGTGGCGGCCCTTGTTTCCATTCTGAGTTCGCTCCTGCTCACCACAGGGGTGCAAGTAGTGGCGGATGGCATCCTTCGTTTGCCAATAGGGCAGGCAGCAATTTTGAAGATTATGGCTGCACTGATCCCACATGTCATCTGAGGCTGGGCCCTAAAAGGCAATGTATTGTAACTCCCGCTGGCCCTGTTTCTTTGGGACATGCACACTGGGCGCTCACGGCCTGGAGTTGCGGGGCTGTGTGTTAGGGCAGGTAGACTGCGTAGAGACAGGGATGTATGGGGAGCCCTGGCTTTTCTGTTTGCAGCTGATCCAGCAGTAACTGACACAGGGCATGAGAAGGGCAGAGCACTGCGCTCGGGACGGTCCCCACGGTCTATCAGGATGGAACTGACTCTGTTTTGGTTTTTTTTTTTTTAAGAAGTCAGCATCAGTATTTCTCAAGTTACTCAACTCCTCTGGAGGTAGGTTTTAACCAGTTTCAAGAGCTATAAGCCCACAGGAATGCAGAACTCAGTTCAAAACACACTATAAACTGACTCATTTTCACGAGACTATTAAAAAAAAAAGTTGAACATATGCTTCATTTTCTTAGGGCTTCCAAAAACAATAGGCAAGTCTTTCAAATGGAGCCATGTGTGTGCAGAAGATCTGTCTGGAATCCAAATCCGTCCCTGATGTAGTTAGCCTAAGGAAAATTCTTTTGTTTCATTGAACCTGGAGGTGAAGAAAATCGCTGGGCTTGAGAAACAGTCTTCGGTCACAAGGTTGGAAAAGTAATATCGGGCAGAGATGATTGGGTAAATTAGGTCAGCTTTTCCCCTCCTCAATAACTTGGCCATCTTCCCTTCTAGGTCTTGATTGTACAAAAGGTACAAGTGATTTCATATCTGATGAATCCTGAGTGGCTGGGAGGGACAGGGAGATATTGTATGCCAAGAAGCCAAATGGTCGGTTATGTTCAGATTGTAAAGAAATTGTCAGAACTGGAAGAGTTTTTAGGGATGCTACAGTTAAAGCTCTTTGTTTCTACGGGTGGGATGTTGGAAGCACAATCAACCAATGTGGTTTACAGAACTGATTATAGAGTGGGTTTTCATGCTCAGTCATGTAAAACTCTTTGCGACTCCATGGATGATCGCCCTCCAGGATCCTCTGTTCATGGAATTTCCCAAGCAAGAATGCTGGAGTGGGTTGCCGTTTCTTCCTCCACAGGATCTCCAGGAATCAAACTCGAGGGTCCTGTGTCTCCCACATTGGCAGGCAGATTCTTTACCACTGAGCCATCGGGAGGTCCACAGCAAAAGGATAGTGGTCAGAAGTGGCCAAGAGGAGAGGCACAGAAGAGTTCTAGGCATGACATTCACTGTCTTCTGCCTGTGGACTCCTGGGAGCAGCACTGACTTTCCCAATAATGACGTGGCAACATTCGCAGAGTATTTTGAACCAGAGGAGCCCCCTGAGCCTTGTTCCCAGAGTTTTTATTGGGGTCAAGTGGCCCACAGTGACCTTGGTCACCTACACATGCGTGACAGCCATGTGGCTGACCTTAGTCTCCTTCCTGAGATCAAGTTGGCACCCCATGACCCAAGGACCCCCATCCCAAATTACATCATCCGCACAGACTAGCAGGCAAGAGCCAAGGCCCCCAGGTAAATAAAGACTTTCAGGTAGGACGTTCCAAGGGCTCAGAGGTTACCCCCCAGGAGCTGGGGCAGGTGACAAATCTTTCTTTGGGCAAGGAGGTCCTTCGCTGTACAAGCTCTAGCTTTATCCTTGTCAAGTTCACAATGTTCATCCATTCATGTGGCCCCCTTTGGGCGAGTCTCTACTCTTAACAGTCGGGTTTGTCTTCTTTTCCCTTCCTTTGCCTTCTCCTCCCTCTTCCAGGGCTAGAAAACAGTCACTCAGGCATCTGCTTTCTTATGCATTCTACTGGCTTTCTGTAGATGCTTGCATCTGCGCCTTTTTCCATCCTCATTGTCAAGGTCACTGTGGGCCCGTTGAGGCAGGACAAACACCCCCTAACTGGCCTCTCCAACTCTCTCTCTCTCCCCCAGCCCACCCTCTGGAGCGTTTAGAGGGACCTCTCTAAATATCACCAACGGGGGCTATCCTTCGTTTGAAAGCCTTAGGTGATTTCTACCACCCACAGCGTTCAAGCTCTCCTGGCAGACGCAGCCCTGCTCGCTATTCTGGACCCTTGCCCTGTCACGTTCTCACCTGTCTTCTGAATAGGATGTTGCTATTCACACCCCTTGCCATCTGGATTAGTTTCCTGCCTCTCTCACGCCTCTCCAAGGCCCCCTCCCTCTGCCTCTCCACCCTCTGCTCCTCAGGCCAGGCCAACCTCCCCCGGCTCAATTAACAAGTCACCTCCCAGGAGAAGCCTTCTTGGTCCTCCCTGGATGCTTCCTCAGTGCTGTAGACAATCCGGCTCTTCTTTTTACCTTGTCCCATGTTTCCAGCCCTTTGCCTGGTGCACGGGAGATGCTCAGTAAATATTTGTTGGCTTAATTCACAGAGAACAAACAATACAATTTGCAGCATATCTGACTCCATATACTAAAGAGGTCTTTTGAGGCTGGATTTTATTACAGGTTGATTCCCAAACATAATGGGATTAGATTTATTTAAAATTTAAAAAAAATTTTTTTAAATTTTATTAAAAAATTTTTTTTTGGCCACACCATGCAGCATATGGGATTTTAGTTCCCTGACCAATGATCAAGCCTGTGCCCTTTGCATTGGAAGAGTCTTAACCAGAGTCTTTACCAGAGAACTGCCAGGGAAGTCCTCCCCCATTTTTTTTTTTTTAATTGAAATATAGTTGAATTGGGCTTCCCTAGTGGCTCAGCAGTAAAGAGTCTGCCTGCAATCCAGGAGACACGAGAGGCACAGGCTTGATCCCTAGGTTGGAAAGATTCCCTGGAGAAGGCAATGGCAAGCCACTCCAGTATTCTTGCCTGGAAAATTCCGTGGATAGAGGAGCCTGGAGGGCTACAGTCCATGGGGTCATAAAAGAGTCGGACACAATTCAGTAAGCATTTATACATACATACACACACACACACACACACATTCAGTTTTATATGTATACACACAGTAATATATACTTACATACACATTTTTCCCGTGTTCTTTTCCATTATGGTTTATCACAGGATATTAAATACAGTTCCCTGTGCTGTGCAGTAGGATCTTGTCGTTTACCCATTCCATGTACACCAGTTGGCATCTGCTAACCCCAAAGGCCCAGTCCAGCCCTCACCCCCCTGCCTTCCCTCTGGCAGCCACGGTCCATTCTCTGCGTCTAATGGGCTAAGATTTCTGATTCTCATTTTTTCCTTGTCATTGGCCACAGTTTTCATGTCAGATCTTTCATTTTAATGTTTGCATCCCCTCCAGTTTCTTCCTTATTCCTACCATAGCTTCTTGTTTTCTGCAGAAATCTTTGCTTCCCTCCTCGAGAGCTCCGCTTTGAAACTAGTGAGTGACTCAATGACTTTATCAGGTAAAGCTTGGCTGTAAAGCAAATCAAGTACTCCTGGCAGACTCTGCTTTATGAGAGAATATTTACTATGATTGCGCTCTGGAAACTGGTTATCAGGTACTGGCTGTGTTTTAAATGTTGCGTTGCTTTCTCGCTGTAGTTTCAGCTGCCGGAAGGAAGCACCAACAGTCTCCAATACTGCCACCCTGTGGCGAAGTGGGAGGACAACCAGGTTTAGGGAAAGTGCTGGTTTGTATCAACCCATGTTTCCCCTGCTGTGGGCTCGGAGGAAAGGCCGAATGAGGACACAGTGAAGCGGTGGTTGCCTGCAAACCAGGGACAGAGCTCTCACCCTAAACTGACCATGGCTGCATCCTGATCCTGGACTTACCAAAAAAGCTGTGAGAAATGCATTTCTGTTGTTTAAACCATTCAGTCTGTGATATTTTAAGGCAGCCAAGGAACACTAAGACAGTGGTCTATTCTGATCCTGGCTTATCCTTGTGAGTCACAAATATTCAGTGGGTTTAAATCATCTTTATTTATTACTGAACTTAATAGCAAATTTATTGAAAAGTTAATGATATTTAACTCTACTCAAGACCCTGTAATCATCTTTTGGGAATAGAATATAAAAAAGAGTGCATATATGTATATGTACAATTGATTCACTTTGCTGTATAGCAGAAACTAACCAACATTGTAAATCAACTGTACTCCAATAAAATTAATTGAAAGAGTTAATGATATTTAATATAATTTAAATTTTAAAGTCACAAGTGTCTGCTGGGAGTAGGCATCTTTTTAAAGAAAGTATTCATTTATTTGGCTGCTCTGGGTCTTCGTTGCGGCTTGCAAACTCTTAGTTGCAGCATCTGGGTTCTAGTTCCCTGACCAGGGATTGGACCTGGGCCCCTGCATTGGGAGAGTGGATTCTTAGCCACTGGACCACCACGGAAGTCCCAGGAGTAGCTGTCTTACGGAAACTGGAAAAGCGAAGTTGCTCAGTCGTGTCCAACTCTTTGTGACCTCATGGACTGTATCATACCAGGTTCCTCCATCCATGGGATTTTCCAGGCAAGAATACTGGAGCGGGTTGCCATTTCCTTTTCCGTAGATCTTCCCAACCCTGGGATTAAACCCGGGCTCCCGCATTGTAGGCAGACGCTTTACCGTCTGAGCCACCAGGGAAGTCCATGGAAACTGGATAAGGGGTTAAATATGAGTCACACGGGTTGATGCAGTGATGGCAAATGCAGATACAGACACTGACTAGAGGGGCTCAAGGGAGAAAGCTCTGGAAAGGAAGAGAAATAACAAAGAGGGCTCTGGGCTTTCACAGACCTGAGAGAAGGGGTTTGAATCCATTTTACATAAATCTCTGAGCACCCAACTATTATCTGGGTTACTAATAACATCTTAAGTTATAGGTCCCCTCCAAGTTACAGACTGGATACACCTGCTCTAAAAATTCCAGTCATGATTCTTGTGTTCAGGTGAGGAAAATCATGGAGCCTCTTCCAGAATGTTGTATATATGTGGCTTTTTCCTTTCTGGGCATGATGCAATTTATATAGTACTTTAGAAAAAAATTAATGTATTTTATTACTGTTATCAAGTGGAACAATAAAAATTACTAAGAACTAAGATAAAGGGGTGGGGGTGGCTTCCCGGTGGTGCTTGGTGGTAGAAATCCACCTGCCAATGCAGGAGATGCAAGGGACTTGAGTTTGATCCCTGGGTAGGGAAGATGCCCTGGAGGAGGAAGTGGCAACCCACTCCAGTATTCTTGCCTGGGAAATCCCATGGACAGAGGAGCCTGGCAGTCTACAGTCCATGGGGTTGCAAAGAGTCAGACGTGACTGAGCAACTGAGCTGAAGATAAAGGTGGTCCTAGCTTGAGCCTAAGCATTGTCCACTGGGGGGAATTCTGACATGTTTGGGCAGATCAGCCTGACAGAAGTGGGGAGAGGGAGTGTTGCCTGAGGGGCTTCCTGGAGGATACACTTATTCTAATGGAAGCAGAGATAGAATTAAGGAGGAAGAAGACTTAACTGTTTGCTGATTAAAACTTTAGCTGATTACTAAGCTTATATGTGCAGCCAATTTGACTTTGAATCATGTGATGTTGAAAAAACATCATATAAGGAAATAACAAAGTCTCACCTTACATGTGGTTTTGCCAGATATTTCTGGGCACACAGTAGTGTTAAGCTCCCCGGCCTCCTTTTCACTGGGTGGAGCAATGGGGTTAGAGCCCCATGTGAGCTATGAGGACAAGTGGATGCTAGCACTCAGGGCTGAAGCATAAAATTGCAAGTTTGAGACCCTTCTGAGCTCTTTTTCTCTTTGCAGTGACTTTCAGAGTTCCAGATTGTGGCTGTCCCATAAGTCTGGGTTCCTGAAGCAGCTGGAGGAGGAAATGGCAACCCACTCCAGTATCCCTGCCTGGAAAATACCGTGGACAGAGAAGCCTGGCGGGTTTTCCATGGGGTTGCAAAAGAGTTGGACGAGACCTAGCGACTGAGCACACACTGAAGCAGTACAGCGAACATAGACCCACAACAGTCACACAGTAAGAGCAGCAAATAAACATTGGTGGGTTTATATATATGTACATTTGCATTTCTTTTAAAAATTGCTTATTTATTTTTGGCTGCCCCGTGTCTTTGTGGCCGCACTTGGGCTTTCTCTAACTGCAGCAAGTGGGGGCTGCTGCTGGTAGGGGTGCACTGGCTGCTCCTTGCAATGGCTTCTCTTGTTGCAGAGCGTGGGCTCTGTGACACACAGGCGTCAATAGTTGCAGCACTCGGGCTCCGTAGTTGTGGCTCATGGGCTCAGTTGCCCTGCGGCATGTGGAATCTGCTAAGACCAGGGATCGAACCTGTGTCCCCTACCTTGGCAGGGGGATTCTTAACCACTGGACCGCCAGGAAAGTCTACATTGCGGTTCTGACTGCTGAAATGTGGCAGTTGTTGGTCACTGCAGCACAACCTAATCTCTGAAGTGACCAGATGAGGTTTTCAGGAATCTTCCTCAATTCAAACATCCCTGTCCTACACCCTTATTTTCAAGCCACACCCAACAGGTAGTGAAATGATCTGCCTTTAAAAAATTCCTCCATTGCAATTTGTTCATGGTCCCTTTGTGATCTTTTCTAGCCTACACATTGTGAGGTTGGGTCAAAGAAAATTTCATACCATTTCTTATACAGTGTGTGTAAAAAAAGGAGTTACCTTGTTTCCAATCACTGACAAAAACTTCATGAGCCCCCACCACACATGAGCCCCCCACCGAACAGGATAGAGGTTGGGAGAGAGAGGAGACGGTAAGATGGGGGTAGAAAGAATTTTGTTTGCTGATAAGCTGTATATAAGTCTCCTCTGGTTTAAATAACCTCTTTTTGTATGGTTGCTGGGGGGAAGGGTGGGAGGAAGAGATGGTTAGGGAGTTTGGGATGGACATGTCCACACTGCTATATTTAAAATGGATAACCAACAAGGACCTACTGTGCAGCACAGGGAACTCTGCTCAATGTTAGGTGGCAGTCTGGATGGGAGGGAGTTTGGTTGAGAATGGATACTTGTATATGTATGGCTGTGTCCCTTTGCTGTCCGCCTGAAACTATTACAACATTGTTAATTCGCTATGTGAAAGTGAAAGTGTTATTCGCTCGATTGTGTCTGACTCTTTGCCACCCCATGGACCACCAGGAGCCCACCAGGCTCCTCTGTGTATGGCATTCTCCAGGCAAGAATACTGGAGTGGGTAGCCATTCCCTTCTTCAGGGGATCTTCCTGACCCAGGGGTCAAACCTGGGTCTCCTGCATTGTCAGGATTCTTTACCATTTGAGCCATCAGGGAGGCTATACCCCAATACAAAGTAAAAAGCTTGAAAAAAATTTTAAACAAAACACCCCTTTTGTTTTCAAACAGTCCATTTCAGTAAATGCTCAGTTATTCAGTATTTACCTCCTTCCCTCCCAAAGATGGGATCTAGTAGGGGAGCGGGACATCTGTCTTTGTGGCCCTGGGGAGGATCTGTGGACAAACATGCTTTCTCAATGATTTGGATTGGTTTCCAGGTCACCTGCACTGCTGACCTTGAGGTGCAGCTGGTGAATTGCGGTTTATTTTCCCCTTCTTCCTCTCTCTCTCTGTCTCCTATGCTACGTGCCCTGACTCCTGCCCCAGCACGGCTGCTCATCCCCATGGTCCACATGCTTCTGGCACTTTGCCTCTTGACCTTGTGAGGTCCCCTGGGGCAGTCAGCGCTCTTACCTTCCAAGTTCCCTGCCAAGAATGCAGAGACCTCGGGGTCCATTCCAGACTGAGGGTGGAGCGGGGCCTAGGGAGGCTCAGGAGCGCCAGTTTGGGCAGCTTCTCTGCCTCACCGTGCTGATTCACCAGCCTAATTGATGTAACTGCTGCACTTTGCGGGGCTTGGTGGGACCCAGGGGCACCCTGCAAAGCCTTCAAGCTCTCGAGTCCTCCATTTTGAAATTCGGGAGGTAGAATCCATTGCCTGTTTCTGATTGCTTGCTCCCCTGCCTCAGTCTTCTTCCTCCACTGTGTCAGTAGGATGACCAGCTTCCATGTCCGTCAGCTGGGACATCGGTCATGTCAAATCCTGAGCACTGTCTGTGCCTTGCTTAGGAAAAACCCAATGGTCACTTCAGCCAGGTCTGGTTCTCTATATGTTCACTGGTGCTTGAAGAAGAGATACTATATCTTGGTAAAGTATGGCTTTTAAAGCATTGTCTTGGAAGTTCTATTTTAGTATTCAAAAGCTAAATACCAAATGTGCTTTCCATCTCTTTGCATTTCTGCTGGAAGAGTCCTGATCACACACATTCCCTCTACTTCCTTGCCAACGCAGATGGATGCCTTTGGGTGATGAGAGAGAAGGTCAACTTGGAAATGCAAAGATAAAGACACATTAAGGTTAAAAATACCTCCGACATTATTGTAATTTTTTAAGGAAAACGGTCATATTTCACTTATCTCTGCACATCCTCACGATGCCTAGCACATAGTAGGCATGCACGTGCAGTGACCAACTTGTTCCAGAAACTGAGACTTTTAGCACCAAAGTACCGTATCCAAGGAGCTCTCAGTCCTCGGCAGACCAGGCAAACTGAGGGTTACCCCTGTGTACGCAGTCCATGATTTATTGCTGAAGGTAAGATGGTGATTTTCTTTATATGAAATGATTATCCCCAAAGTACTCATTAGCCTCAGAAGTAAATGATGACATGTTGGAATTTCCACACATGTTTTTACTGTAACTTCTGAATTTCTAAATAGTGGTTGTGCTTAGCCAACACAGAACTGACTCATACGGTCTCACTTCAATGAACACGTGATTATCCCTCACAAAAGAAGACTAAACAGAGCCCAGATTTATGCCTTTGCTAATTGTTTGTTCTGGCCCTTTGGTCTTTGGCCATAACTGCTCGCTTTCAAGGGACTGGAGAAATGGCTGTGTGTTTGTGCTCAGTCGCTTCAGTCGAGTCGATTCTTTGTGACCCCACTGAACCTGCGTCTCTTGCATTGGCAGGCGGACTCTTTACCACTGAACCACCAGGGAAGCCCAGGGCAATGGTTGGCTGCAGTATTAAAGTAAATTGTTTTAAGGTCTTTAATAATTCTATTTATTTATGATAATCTATTTGTGACTCAGATGGTAAAGGGTCCACCTGCAATGCAGGAGATCTGGGTTCGATCCCTGGGTCAGGAAGATCCCATGGAGAAGAGAATGGTAACCCACTCCAGCATTCTTTCCTGGAGGCTCCCATGGACAGAGGAGCCTGGTGGGCTACAGTCCATGGGTTTGCAAAGAATTGGACATAACTGAGCAACCAACACACACATTTAGTAAACAGATTTACTCTTTAATAAAATCTCTGTTTTGTGTTAATGGTTTTGTACTGCAAATCATTGCGTCTTGAGAGAAATCCCAGGACACAGGAATGAGGGAGTCTCATGAATAATGTGCAATAGGTACATGTGCTTGCCTCAAAACGGTGGAGAGCAATGGGCTGGGATTCAGGAGACAGGAGATCTCGTCAGGCTTGGACCACTAACTGGCTGTGAGGTCATGACTAAAGTTTCTCATCTGCAAAAGGGGAAATGTATAGATGATTTTTAGACTAGTGCTAATGTGAGGGGATTTATCATGGTCAAAATTTTTGATTCCTTTTTAAAAAATCCCACCTGCCAACGCTGGAGATGTGTGTTCGATCCCTGGGCTGGGAAGATCTCCTGGAGAAGGAAATGGCAACCCAGTCAAGTATGCTTGCTGGGAAAATCCCATAGACAGAGAAGCCTGGCAGGCTACAGTCTTTGGGGTTGCAAAGAGTTGTCCACGACTTAGCGACTAAAGAATGTACACACACACACACATGCACACACACACGCACACACACACACATGCACACACACACATGTCTTACTTGTTCTGTTTCTCTAGAAAACCCTATCCATGATAGGCCCTGGAAAGGTTTAGAGGAAAAGGGGGCCAGAGGCAATTTTCCTGCTCATGTTTTGTCTTCTCATCATATTTTCATTTTCTTCGTGACAGAGCCCACTCTCTTTTTCTATAGTTTTAGTCAACAGGAATTAAATCAATTGGAACAGGGTGCCAAATTTCCCCCTATATTTTTCTTTTATTAATAAGAGGCTAGATTCTTCTGGAGAAAGGAATGGCAACCCAGTCCAGTATTCTTGCCTAGAGAATCCCATGGACAGAGGAGCCTGGTAGGCTACTGTCCGTGGGGTTGCAAGAGTTAAACACGACTTAGCGACAAACAGACAGACAGAATAAGAGGCAAATATCAGGAAAATACATTGATATGCTAATGGTTTGCTCTTGTGTAGCTCTTTTTACTTTATCTAGGTTTATTCCTCACAGGCATGATTTTCTTATAATCTAGCATATAGTGCAGAATAGATGATTAATTAATTGGTTGACGTGGACGGTCCTTATGACAATTCTGTCAGATAAATAAATATGTCAGCGGCAATGTTCCAGAAAGGTGACATGTTGGACTGAGGTCACACAGCCAGGAAGTAGAGAAGCTGGGATGAAATTCCAGAGGACCCGATGTTAACACAAGGTGGTACCAAGGCTGACTCAATGTCCTCAAAGACTGAACTCCATACTCATGCCTCCTGTGATATGGGGCAGGAATAATGTAGTCTTATCCTTTGTTGGGTGGTTGTGAATTTCAAATGAGATCGTGCATGTAAAATCACATCATAAGCTTTGATCAGGAACCCCTTTCCAGAATAACACCTACATTTTCCCCCTGTGGTCTGTGTCACAGAGGAACAAGGTCAGTGTACCAGCAACTTCCCACTGGCTAGCCAGTATCCTCGTCTTTTATGGAGCTCAACCAGGTTTCTAGTTTCATAAAATACTGTACCTTATTTTACACTCATTTCCTTGGTTCAACCTGCTTAAATATTTCCCCTAATTCACAAACAGTTCCAAAAGCAATACATTTTGTCAGTGCTATGAATTTTAATTTTAATTTATTATTATTATCATTGGCTGTACTGCGCAGCTTGCAGGATCTTAGCTCTCTGACCAGGAACTGAACCCAGGGCCCCAGCAGTGAAACCACTGAGTCCTAGCCACTGGACTGCCGGGAATTCCCAATGCTAGTAATTTTAAAGGTTTGCTAGCAAAACATACAGATCTCATCTTGTTTTGTAGATGTGATGCATTTTGAGACTTGAGTTTTGCATGCAGTACTGATACCTGCTTCTATAGCACTTTAATAGATCCACTTCAGCCAAAAAAAGCAAAAAACACATCACTTTCTAAGCTTGGGTGCCATTCAGATTTGTTGTTGTTAGTATATTGCAAGAGTTTTTTGTTGTTTCTCCATGTACATGAGTTTGGGATTCAGTGATTTCTGAAAATAGCATCGCATATATTAATATATCAATAAATCATAATGATCCATAAACTCTTTTCAATTAACTTAAGGATAGATTGATTTTCCTGGCAATAAGTAGTTCTACTACTATTTCATTTAAATATTGAAAGAAGTACTTAACTCTTCACTCCTGTTTATTCTTTTGAAAGCAATATGCAAATGCTGCTTGTCATCTGTAATAACTTTTAACTTTCTTTAAATTCGTTTTCCTACACATCTTCCTCAAGTGAGAAGAATGGATGGTGGAAAACATGCAAGTGTTGGAATCAAACAGAGCTGAGTGGTTTCCAGCTCCTCTGCTGCCCTGGATTTTATATGCAGACCCCCAGCACCATTTCCCTGCCTTTCTGTCGCTTTCTTGTGTTGTAGGGGTTGGAAGACTGGGAGCTATATTTCCTTTTTTTTGCCTGCTGGCATGGTTCCAACTGACAAAGGTCCTTCTAGTCAAGGTATGGTTTTTCCAGGAGTTATGTATGGATGTGAGAGTTGGACCATAAGAAAGGCTGAGCACTGAAGAATCGATGCTTTTGAACTGTGGTGTTGGAGAAGACAAGAGTCCCTTGGACTGCAAGGAGATCAAACTAGTCAGTCCTAAAGGAAATCAACCCTGAGTATTCACTGGAATGACTGATGCTGAAGCTCCAATACTTTGGTCATCTGATGCAAAGAGCTGACTAATTAGAAAAGACCCTGATGCTGGGAAAGATTGAAGGCAGGAGAAGGGGACGACAGAGGATGAGATGGTTGGATGGTCTCACTGACTCTATGGATATGAGTTTGAGCAAGCTCCGGGAATTGGTGATGGACAGGGAAGCCTGGCGTACTGCAGTCCATGGGGATGCAGAGAGTTGGACATGACTGAGCGACTGAACAACATGGTTCCACATATGGCTTAGGTTCTTGCAGTGAAATGAGTGTCCCTGAGACATAGAAGTAAGAAGGGAATAGAAACCGTTTTGCTTTTGCTGGCAGCAGTTTTAGTAGATGTAAAATTCTTTGCAGCAGCTTCTGTATTTCCCTAACAATTGTTTCCAGTTTGGAGCTTTGGCAGAGGCACCACCTTGACAGTGCCTTCCTGCGTTATCCTCATTTTTGGGTGGATATACCCAGCTGCAATGTCAAACCTGAAAGCTAATGACGGTCAGGTCCAGCCTACACTGCCCTGACTTTAACTTTTTGGGCCCACCAACAGTTTTGTAAGCTTCTGATATCTACTTAGGGTTAACACAGCTAATCTTTTTCAAACACCTAGACTGTTTTCACTTTGCCTGACCAACCTCTAACTGATATCAGCACTGATGTGTTTTGAGACCAAAAGCAAGACATTTTACCTCTTTGAACCTTAATTTCCTCATCTGTGAAATGGGCATAATGACTCATAGGACCCCGCAAAGATAAATAAATAATACATGTAAAGTTTTCAACACAAAGTAGGGATGCAGTAATGTTAGTATTTTGTTTTCACAGTCTCCCCCACCCTCTCCTGCCTTTAGAGATTTCTTGATTGTTTTCTTTTAGTTCCAGGATTTGTCCTTTTTTTTCTTTAATTGACTACAAATCTAGATGTCTTGGGGTGAGTTCCTGCTCCCTGCCATTTTTTTTTTAATGAGACTTGGTGCTGCCTCCAGTTCCAGTGTCCTACTTTTTTGAGCACAGATTTATCACCTGTCTTTCACGACAGGGATGATTGAATTCTGCCAGAATTTTTATGGTTATTAGCTGGTAAGCTTGTCCTGGGAGACTCCATCAGGACTTTCCTTATGCATATCTCTCAAAGTCATTTTTAAGTATGTCTGATTCATTTGTCTTGTTCCTAAAAGTAGCAAGAAAGCTCCCAGCCAAAGGAAGCGTCTACTTTGAGGCAAGTGGTCTTTTTATAATTCCCAGTCTACTTTTAGGAACCCACCGGCTGTGATTCTTGTCTTTGCAGCTGAAAAGCTCAGCAACCAGGCCTCTGGGTCCATGGGGTGGAGTGGATGATACAAGTGATGGGATCTAATGGTCCTAGCTCTGCCTCAACTTCCTAAGAGGCCTTAGGCTGAGAACTACGTCCTCTGGACCATGGTTTCCTTCCTCCTAACATCGGTCAACTCTCTAAAGGGCACTCCCAGCTCAGGCTTTCATTGGATGGGTGGTGGAAGCCTGTTGCTTCTCCCAGGTTCCCCTTTGTGGCTGAGATCAGGGAACCCATTGGAGATTGCTCTTCCTGCCTCCTCACCAGTTATCATGTGGATCCTTCTAATGGGCATGGAGCAGATCCTCCAAAGATTATCGCCTGAACACCCAAGGTCTGGGTGATGAACAACCCCATCTTGTGCTTTTTTGCTGTGGACTATGGGCAAATTTCAACTAAGTTCACTTTTTTTTTTTTCCTCTCTATATTGTGTGGCATGCAGGATCTTAGTTCCCCAATCAGAGATCAAACCCAGACTGCCTGCAGTGAAGGCACAGCATCTTAACCACTGGACTAAGGAAGTCCTAAATTCATGTCCAACATCACTTGTGGAGCCTCCTGTGGGCCAGATGCAGGGCTTTGTGATGTGGGTGTGGAGTGTTAGCTAGGAGAGATGGACAGGCAGTGGTGCTTCAACACCATTTGATGAGTGGCAGCCAGGACGTCCCAACTCACCAGTGCCAAGGACCATCCAGTCAGAAGTGTTGTTGGCCAGGACCCTGAACCAGTGCATTTTTAAAAACAAGTTATTTATTTTTAATTGGAGAATAATTGCTTTACAATATTGTGTTGGTTTCTGAACACAGCTGAGCACTCACAAGCACAAAAGAATACCCTAAGATTTGATATTGGGTTGAAAAGTTGTTATCTCTACAGAATGACATGGTAACAGAGCAGTAGGAGGTGGGTCTTAAATTAGTGAAGCAAATATTCATTGGCGGGATAACAGCGATTCTATATTTACTGGCAAAGCTAAGACCAAAAAGAGAGTCTCTAAAAAGAGAGACATCTACAAGAGAGGATGCTGTGTTACATATTTTTACCACAATATATGCAAAAGGGTTGCCTGTCAAACACCAAGCATTGCAAGTGATGGCAATGGAAATGGACAGATTTCTCAGAATAGATGAAAAAGATTTCAAAGCAAGAATACTGGAGTGGGTTTCCATTTCCTTCTCCAGGGGATCTTCCTGACCCAGGGATCGAACCTGCATCTCCTGTATTGGCAGGTGGATTCTTTACTGCTGAGCTACCAGGGAAGCCCCTGTAGCTGATGAGCAGCCATTAAACATGAGGATGAATGTGGTTATATTTGTGTTTTAAGAAAAGGACTTAATCATCAGTTCCTCATCTGTTGTATCTGATCGGAGCCTTTCCCTTCCGGCTCCCACACAGCACGCAGGAGGCTCATGTGTTGGACAAGACTGGCTGATTCCCTCCGTGGATGTGATTGCAGACGCCCATTACTGCTGATGGCAAGGTGAGAAGCTCTGGTCTACTAGAGGCCACTTCCTCAGGGCAGAGAATCCACAGATAGAGTAACGGGCATTGATCTGCAGCTCCTTGAAAGCCAGTACAGACAGAGGCCTGGTCCCTCGGTGAAAGATGCTGGACCTGGGCCTCATTTGAAAGGGCCATTACCAGATTAATATCCTCCTGTTAAAGCTGGGCCTTGGGAATCAATGTCTTTCTTTACAGAAGGGCCCACAGAGGTTCTGTTAACCCCACTGACCCCAGGATCTTGAGAGAGCTGAGGTTCATCTGGAGATGTAGACTTTTAACACCCAGGGGATCGATATATGGATTCTAGCAGCCTGGATTCTGTGACATTATAGTTGGGTAATCTTGGCCCAGTCTCTCAACTGCTCTGAGATCCAGTTTTCCCATTTATTCAATGAGACTGATGATACCTGATTTACAAGGTCTGCTATAGTACAAAATTAAATAACAAATGAAGTCTACCCAGGAAATTGGCAGACATAGACGAGATATATGCATTCTAGACATATACAGTCTCTTCTACATCTTCATTTTCTATTTCATTTTTCTTTTCATTCTTCTGTGTGGAATTAGACCGAATGTGAAACAAAAGAATCCAGAATATATTAAGGAGTTCTACACATTAATATTAAAATGATGAACGCTCCAATTAAAAATGGGTGAAAGTCTTGAACAGGCATATTACAAAAGAAAATATTCATATGAAATGATGTTCAATATTAATTAAAATGAGATATGTCTATACACCATTAAAAGGACTAAAATTACAAAGAGGGACAATACCAAGTGTTGGCAAGGAAGTGGAGTCCATGGAACTCTCATACTTGCTGGGAATTAAAATGACACAAATACTCTGAAAAATTGTTTGGCAGCTTCTCATAGAGTTAAACACACATTTACCATGTGAGAGTAAATCCAATTAAAAAAATTATGACATCTTCTTCTCTTTTGGCACAGTTAGAAGTTCATAAAGTGGTGGGTTGAAATGTAGTTTGTGGTTATAAAAATTGATCATTACACATATCTGTTTTAAAACCCATATGTCCTGTAGGATAAATTCCCCCAAGTAGGATTACATACAAAGGTCCTGCCTCCCCCTCCCTCCTGTTTCCATTTTTGTCTGTACCATATTCTCTAGCTGTATGAAATGTAGATCATTTCCCTCAAAGTTCTTCCCATGTAGGCATCCGTATCTTTGTGTACTGTTTTGTCTGCAATGTTCTGCCTGACTTGCATCCTTATCCTTCTTGGCCCCAGCCAGGTGACTCTTAATTATTCTTTAAAACCCATATCAAATGTCACCTCTTTGTTGGAGCCATTCTGGGTTCTCCCATGCAGAGGCAGTTCTTTCCTCCTCTTTGCTATCTCTTAGCAGCACATGCCATAGCAGCATGCATCATAGCACCACACATCATTAGCCCCACACGCCAGAGCCCCACACGCCATAGCACTACATACCATAGTTCCTTGTTTAAATGTCTCCGCCATTTGACTGGGATCCTCAGAGTTGGGAGTTGTATCACTGGCTCTCCAGTGTCTGCCTCATAACATAAATCCCATCATAGCAGTTGTCTGTATTAACTTTTTCTGTGTACTTTATTATTATGTTTTAGGAATTTATTTGGCCATGCCAGGTCTTAGCTGTGGCATGTGGGACCTAATGCCTTGAACAGGGATGGAGCCCGGGTCCCCTGCATTGGGAGTGCTGAGTCTTAACCACTGGACTTCCGGGAAAGTCCCTCTGTGTACTTTACAACCAAAGTCAAACCCCTCACAGCATGTGTAGCACTGTGGTATCTAACCCTCCTCTACGACCTCATGCCCCCACCTTCCCTTGGTTAGGAGGTTGCAGACCCTCTGACCTTCTTGCTCCTCGTATGTCAGTCCCTTCCTGCTGCGGATGCTGAACAAACAACTCCCCACCCCATCCCATCCACCGTGGAGCTGGTCAGATGCTCATCCTAGCTCTTGGCAAACTCTTGGTTTACATCCCAGCCTTTGGGTCTCAGTTTATATATGTCCTCAGAGAGACTTTCCTTGGTCACACAGTCCAAACAGCCCCACGCCCACCCAACGATTCTCTCACAGCATCCCGTATTTCTGGCGTGTAGCCCTGGTCACAATTTATGTATATGCGTTACTAGTTTAGGCTCCCCAGGTGGCTTGGACGGTTAAGACTCTGCCTGCAATGCAGGAGACCCAGGTTCGATCCCTGAGTTGGGAAGATCTCCTGGAGAAGGAAATGGCTATCCACTCCAAGATTCTTACCTGGAGAATCCCATGGACAGAGGAGCCTGGAGTGCTGCAGTCTGTGGGGTCACAAAGAGTTGGACACAACTGAGCAACTAACACTAACACTTTCATTTACTAGTTTAATGTCTGTTCTACCTTGTAGACTGTAAGTTCAATGAAGGCAGTGTCTGTCTGTTCTGTTCCCTGCTGTATCCTAGAATATAGCACAGTGCCTGATTCAAGTCAGGCATTACCATTTACAGATTGACTCGATGTAGTGCCCATTGGGTGAAGTGGTGAATGACTAAATTGAAGATTTAAACTCAATTTAAGAATAATGGAGTTGATAGTATTATTTAAGCTATTTATATTTTAGGATCAGAATATTTTGTGCTCAATGAAACCAATCTTATAATTTTGCATTATAAAAATTATGTATGCATATTACAAGTCAAACAAAACAAGAAAGATATTTTTAAAAGCTAATAGTTTTCCTTATCCTCCCTACAATCCCTTTCCTTCAAACTAACCAGTGTGTGGGAGGATATTTTTCCAATTTTTACATTTATGCATACATGTTTCTTCCTTCATATGTGTGTGTGCATGTGTATATTTACATATTTGTTTATGCAATTTTTCTTTTTTAAGTGAGTAATTGGATGATATTTTACATACTACTCTCTAGCTTGTTTTTTTCCACTTAATACTTTTTCTCCTCTCAATAACATTTCATGAACATTTATCCAGTTCAATACATACACATCTCTCTATTTTTAAGAGCTACATAATATTTCATAGCATGGATATTACAGTTTTCCATGATTCTCTATTGATGAATGAAGTTGTTTCCAGTGTTTTGCTATTACAAATAACTGTTCTGTAAATATCCTTGACTATGTTTTTCCTTGTACAGTGGGTTCTCTCAAAATATTACAAATGCTGGGAGAGAAAGATGTGTATTTTAAAATATTGCCTATTTCCTTTTTCTAAACAATATTTATTTATGCAGCTGCATCAGGTCCTAGTCGCATCGTGTGGGACCTTTCATTGTGGTGTGGTGGGCTCAGTACTTGCAGCGTGTGGGCCCAGTTGCCCTGCAGCTTGTGGAGTCTCAGTTTCCTGATCAGGGATCAAACCCACATCTCCTGCATTGAAAGGTGGATTCTTAACCACTGGACCACCAGAGAAGCCCTAGTACCTGACTATTTTCTAGAAAGGGAATTTATATACCTTCAGCAGTGTATGAATGTGCCCATTTGCCTCTGTCCCAAGAATGGATGTTCTCGTTTTCAAAAATGTTTTCCAATCTCCTGCTATTTGTGGATGAGGTTTAAAGAGAAGTCAGTATTCCCTTGGAGTCCTGAGGTCTGGGAACTGGGAGACAAATTGCCCTCCCTTTTGACTTGACTGCTGGAAAACCAGCTCAAAGGGAGTAGAGCCTCCAATTCAGTCTGGCTCTGAACAGTGTTCTGGGCATTAGCTAGACTTAGCCTCTAAACAAGTGCAGTCCAGTAACGGGAGCATATGGGCTTTTGACAGGAAATGTTTAAGACTGGGTATCAAGTTTAGCATAAGGCTGTGTCAGGGGAGATGTGGTATTAGGTTTTCACTCACTGATTCACTTAATAGCACTAAGAGGGTGGGCTTGTGAGCTGCATCTGAACTGTAAGCTCTTTGAAAGAACAGATGGGAGGAAGGAGAATGGAGCTCTAAAAATCAAATCGATTGAGCAAAGGTTCAGTTTCCCTGCCAGTGGGAGTTTGCCCCTCAGGGATTCCACAGGCATCTCAGATGTTCCCTCATGCCTCTGTGACCAGCTGTTTCTAGTTTCTTCCTTTTAAAATGGATCCTGCACTTACCACTTCCCTAAACTGAAAGTGATAAAGGTAGCACTTTGGCAAAGTGTCGGGGAATTCTGCAAAAGGCTGTAGAAAGAGAAGGTCTAAACTTTTGCCTCTTTCAGATTTGTAACTTAGAGTCCAGCTAGCATTGGAGAAGGCAGTGGCAGCCCACTCCAGTGTTCTTGCCTGGAGAATCCCAGGGACGGCGGAGCCTGGTGGGCTGCCTTCTATGGGGTCGCACAGAGTCGGACACGACTGAAGTGACTTAGCAGCAGCAGCAGCTGATCCACGAAGAGGCCTTGCTGGTGAGGGAGTGAGGGAAGAGGGAATTTAGGATGGTTTAAAAGTTGTTTCTCATACTTAGGTTTTTCCAGTAATGTCAAATAATTTTTGCCTTACTGATTATTTTCCTTTAATCAATTCATTATTAAACCTACTCTTTTCATAAAAATAATATATTTTAAATTTGACATTGAAGTAATACATATTATACTTTGAAATATATAATTTGTATCTCTATACACATAATTTGGGTCCCAGCCTCTGCCAAAATACAGAGATAAAATAGCTATCACCCCAGAATTATATAGAAAATCAAACAGTTGCTCAAGAGTAAAAGCATAGATATTTTCAGGCATGCAAAGATTAAAGAAAGGTATGACTTACGTGTGTGCTTAAAGAACTACAAAATGATAAAATTCATCAAGAAGAAAAATGGACATGGAAGAGAGAAGTAAGGTGCAAGAAGAAACCATGAACCAAGAAACTCATGAAATATGTAAGTAACTAACTGTGCAAAGTAAAATCTACCCATGTACACACAGACACTTTTTGGATTTAAATAAAATGATGGAAGTAAAATTTTTGGACATTAATAAGATTAAAGATGAGAATGGGGCAGTTCCAATGATTTAAAACATGCCAACTTCCTTTTCCTAGTTGGAAGATGTTGTTTAGTCACTAAGTTATGTCTGACTCTTTTGCAACCAAGCTCCTCTGTCCATGGGATTTCCCAGGCAAGAATACTGGATTGGGTTGCCATTTTCTTCTCCAGGGGATCTTCCTGACCCAGAGATCAAACCCATGTCTCCTGCATTGCAGGCAGATTCTTTACCACTGAGCCACCAGGGAAGCCCTATTTGGAAGATAGAGATATGCAATAAATTTGAGCTTTGTTCACTTTTCACTTTCATGCACTGGAGAAGGAAATGGCAACCCACTCCAGTGTTATTGCCTGGAGAATCCCAGGGATGGGGAAGCCTGGTGGGCTGCTGTCTATGGGGTCGCACAGAGTCAGACACGACTGAAGTGACTTAGCAGCAGCAGCAGCAGCAGGGAAAATATAAGGTGTTGTTAAATATGTAAGTCCCTATTAATAAGGGTGTTAAATATTTAAGCATTATTAGAGGTAAAGAGGGTCATTGCATGTGATATCAATTTAAATAGTGTGCTCTATTCTTTACCCTCCCCATTGTCTTCCCATCAAAGGAGTCCTTACCCCTTGAATCAGTTAGTTTGTGATATTCTTTGACCATGAGAATGTTCTGGAAGTGACACTATGCCACCTTTGAGCACTGTCTTAAGCGGCCTTATGTGATTCTGGAAACCTGACAGCGCTCCATGATCAGAGAGGATTAACCTACGATGGTGAGAGGCCTGTGCCAGTTACTCCTGTTGTCACTGCTGGCAGCCACACAGCAGCTGGGTGTGTGCCTGAGTCTATCTCAGAGCAACCATCTCCAGTCAACCCACCATTCAGCCGAGATGCATGAGCTCACCCATTTGAGATTAGCAGAGCCTGACCCAGACCAACAAAACTGCCCAGTTGACCCATATCTTGTGAGCAATGATAAATAGTTATTCTTTTAAGCTATTGAGTTTCTCACTAGTTTGTTAAATAGCAAATGGATATATTGGGCTTCCCTGGTGGCTCAGGGGTACAGGATCTGCCCCCAATGCTGGAGATGTGGGTTTAATCCCTGGGTTGGGGAGATCCCCTGGTGAAGGAAATGGCAGCCCACTTCAGTATTCTTGCTGGGAAAATCCCTTGGACACAGGAGTCTGGTGGGCTACAGTCCATGGGGTCACAAAAGAGTTGGGCATGATTGAGCGATGAAGCATACATGCAATGGATATATTATATATAATGATAGACTTAGTATGCAAAACACACATATACGCACATTCTGTGGGTCGAGAGGAAATGGGCAACACAGTAGAAACATACATATAGTTGATGCAAGGCATTCCAAAATTTATATTCACATGTAAATTAAGACAAGATGCTCAGCCTTACCAGTAAACCACAGAGATGCAAATGAAATAACAAAATAAGATATCATTTTACACCCCTAAGCTTGGCAGAATTAAAAAATTCTGAAAACACCAAGTGTTCCCAAATGTAGGAGGAAGCAAAAACTTTCATATACTGTTGAGGGGGTTATATGTGGCCACCTTGGAAAAGAGGTTGGCAGCATCTAGAAAAATGGAACATGTGCAGACCCTAAAGAATGTGTTTTGCACATCCAGTTATAAGTATATCTCCTAATGAAATGTTCACAGGTGTTTCCAAGGGAAGGCTATATAAGGGTAGTCATCAAAGTAAAGTTTTTAAGAGCATAAATTTAGAACAATCTAGTAATACTTGCCCATCAATGGAAAAATGAATATAATCACTCACAGCAGTTAGAAAAAATAAAATAGATCTGTTTGTTCCAATATGAATAAAAAATAAAATTTTCAATGTTGAGTACAATAAGAAAGTTGCAGAGGAATTAGTATAATGCATCATTTACGCAAATTAGAAAAACAAGTTATTTTATATTGTTAATTCATCTTATAACAAATATGTCTATACAGACTGGGAAGTTCCATGTAAAATTCATAACTCAGGGTGCATTTGGGGAAGGAAGATAAATTAGAATAGGGAGGATGACATAGGGGTTTCAAATTTGTTTGTACATTTTTATGTATTTTTTTCCTACAAAAGTAACTAAAACTGGAAGGAAGTGTGATATCATTGGTTAATTTTGGATGCTTATTATAGTATTTATTATATTTTTATGTATTTTCAACATATTAACTTACAAAAAGAAATCCTTGCCTCACCCCCACCTGCCATATGCCTCACCACTAGTATTATTTGGTCTTAACCACTGAAATCATTGCATTTCTTGGAGAAAAACATAAACTGGGTGTGTTCATGAACCATGAATAAGCCACTGTATATTCATGTCTTTAAAATTATCCTGTGGGCTAATATTGTCCAACGGTCTTATCCTGACCAAAGAAGCCGCAAGTAGGCAATTAAAGGATGTTTTAACAAGTAAATAGGTGCTATCTGGGCAAAAGAAAAAACTTCAAATTAGAGTGATAATGATATACATTAGATCTGAAGAAGGGTGAAGCCATAGCTGCAGTTTTCTTGATCTGCTGAGGAGAAATGTCTCCCCTGGCAGTGGGATCAAGCAAGTCAGACTAGAAGCTCTCCACTCTGCCTCTCCAAGTGCCAGGCAGAGGGAGGACTTTCAGAACAAGGAAGCCCTATGGTAGCAGTCAGGGTTCAAGTGCACCCTACGTAGTCACTCCTGCTGCTGCTGCTGCTAAGTCACTTCAGTCGTGTCCGACTCTGTGCGACCCCATAGATGGCAGCCCACCAGGCTCCCCTGTCTCTGGGATTCTCCAGGCAAGAACACTGGAGTGGGTTGCCATTGCCTTCTCCAATGTATGAAAGTGAAAAGTGAAAGTGAAGTTGCTCAATCGTGTCCAACTCTTAGCAACCCCATGGACTGCAGCCTACTAGGCTCCTCCGCCCATGGGATTTGTAGTCACTCCAGTGATTTTGATTAAAAGGGGTTGGATGCAGGGAATTATTGGTTACAGAATTGTCATTGGTGCTGGAGAAGCCAGCTCTTGGCTGGGTATCCAGAGCCACTCCCAGAAAAGTTCTGCAGAAGTGGCCAAATGAGAGAGCCATTATATCCAACTCCATCTGTAACCTGGGTGTCTTATTGGCTCCCCCAAAAGCAGAGCTGAAAAGAGTTCACTTGGAAGGTTATCCCAGAAAGCCAGGATGAGGGATAGAGGATAGGGAAATAGGGAAGGAAAGAGAATCAGTAGCATGTGAAATGATGGGCAGATTGTCACCATGGGCAACTGGGTATTCCTCTGGGGATTCTGGAAGGAACTGGTAGAATGCACCTCAGTAGGATCCCTCCAGAGACAAGAAACCGGAGCATTCATACATGGCACCTGTTCCCTATTGCTTGAGGGTAGGACCCAGGACTGTTAACCTCTTAGAAATTGTGGGTTGCATTTCTAAAGGCTGAACAACCTTCCCATGACTTTGGAGAAAGCCCTGATGCAGAGAAACAGAGAGATGCCCTTGGGGTGCTTGAGATGGGCTGTGGGCAGCTTGCACAGAACCATCTATCACAGCTGGTCTAAGGGACAAGCATGGGGCCCAAACAGTGTCTGCTACTTCGGGAAATATGCTACTTTGGCAGTTCTTCCCAACAGTTGGTTTGATACTCACAGTACTGTGGTCTTGATCTGGCAATCAGTAAGATGCTGCGGCTACTGTTGACTCAGAGCTCTGCCATCCCCTCTAGATCAACTTCAGCAAAATGACAGCTTGTCCCCCACTCCTTTCTGGTTAACTCAGTTATAAACTCATGTCCTGTGTGAGCAAAACCAGTAGGGGAGCTCTGAATTGCATCCAGAGTTCTAGCTGCAAGGGAGTCTGGGAAACATGATTGTCAGCTCTTCAGCCTCTGTTATCAACAGGATATAACTTGGAAAGTGAGATGTTGAGCCAGCTAGAGTTACTGTATCTGATCAAATGAAACTTCCCTTCTAGTCACCTTGCTTGGTGATTTTGTTCAGGCAGTTTCTTCCCTTGAAGCTGTCCTTGCCCACTCTCAGATGCTTCTCCTCTGCATTCAGCTCAGTGGAAGAGGGAGAAAGTACCAACTTTCAGGGACGACATCAGTGACCTATTCATCACTCTCAGAGCCCCTCAATTTACCCTCTCAGCTCTTACCCCAGTTGCAATTGTACAATTATTTAAAAATACTGATTTAATATCTTGTCTCTGCTATACCAGAGGTATATGAGGGCAGGAACCACATCCCTGCTTGTTTACTGTTGCTCCCAGCACCAAGTATATTCATGCTAGATATATAGGGATTGGATATATATTATTTGAATTTGTTGTTATTGTTGCTCAATTGTGTCTGACTCTTTGCATATATGAATGGAAAAAATGAGTATTAGGGGTTATGCTTCCTTTATCTGTACATGGATGCTTCATTCGTGTATAAGGAATAAAACAACCTACATTCAACACTGCTTTTGAAAATAAGGACAGGAAGGGAAGGGTCTGGTTTAAAGTGACTAAATTATTCCACTGAGGGAATGTGATATTTTTGGCTCCTGCTGTTAACTGAGGGCTGCTATTTCCAGTCCTGGACTGGAACAGACATTAGTGAGCCAGGCAGGCGGTCACAGGCAGCATTTGAAAAGAAAAGGCAGCATGATAATTTCCCATTCTGATCAGTCTGGGGACTCTAAAAGCAATACATTTTGTGATACAAAAAAATTTTCAGGAAAGAAGGAATCTTCTTGCCTGTGAGATCTTACTGAAGGAAAATTTCAGAATAACTGGATTTAAAGGAAAAAAATGTGACCTTTGAAATTGGGATGTTTGTATGTTAGACTGTGGGATCCACTCTCGTTTTGACTTAGCTGACTTTCCAAATAGCTGCAAGCCTTCTTAAATATTGAAGTGGGGCCACTGTTATGTAATACTAGCCAACATTAATTGAGCTATTTCATGTTTCAGGAAATATTTTAGATATAGTCTCTCTTCTAATCCTTGAAATAAAGCTATGTGATAGGAATTATTATTGTCCTCATTTTATAGAGAAGAATACTGAATCTTGGAAAGGTTAATATGCTGCACAAGTTCACATAGTTAACAAGTGAGGATGTCTAACTCCAGGCCTGACTGACTCCAGAGCACATGCTCTTAACTACTGCTTGTGGGGAATAGAGCCTCAGGATGCAGAGACATCCGAGCTGGGTACACACTTAGGGCCTTCCCAGTCTGTATAGTCAAAGCTATGGTTCCAGTAGTCATGTATGGATGTGAAAATTGGACCATAAAAAAGACTGAGCACTGAAGAATTGATGCTTTCAAATTTTGGTGCCGGAGAAGACTCTGGAGAGTCCCTTGAACTGCAATGAGATCAAACCATTCAGTCCTAAAGGAAATCAACCCTGAGTATTTATTGGAAGAGCTGTTGCTGAACCTTCAATACTTTAGTCACCTGATGAGAAGAGCCAACTCATTGGACAAGACCCTGATGTTGGGAAAGATTGATGGCAAAAGGAGAAGGAGGCTGCAGAGGTTGAGGTGGTTAGATAGCATCATCAACTCAATGGACATGAATTTGAGCAAACTCCAGGAGATAGTGAAGGACAGGGGAATCTGGCATGTTGCAGTCCATGGGATCACAAAGAGTTGGACAAGACTTAGCAACTGAACAACAACAACTTTCCTTACTGGCTGTGTGGCTAAAAATGACTGAGCCTCAGTTCCCTTAGCAGTAGAAAGTAGATAATGCCTTCTTTGCAAGGTGGTCTTGAGAACTGGAGACCATGAATGAAGGGGTTTAATACATAGCTTTGCCTCTTTGTGACGCCACTAGTTTAGACAGCGGAAGTGCCTGGAATCTGTGGGGGCAGGGGGAGGGGAGTTGTTGAAGAGGTTTTAGGCAGACAACCTCCACCTGTCTGCTGCTTCTCAATAGGAAGGCTGTGAGCATCTTACCTTTGTCATAAACTTTCTTCTCCAAAATGTGCAAAGAGGAGGTCGTGACCTTGGAGCATGGTGCTGATTTCAACGTGCTGCCTGAGCCTTCATGAAAGGTGCTACACTCAAAAGTATTTTTATCTCATACCCATGAAACCCTCACCATGGTTAAGATAATGAGCATATTTATCACCCCCAAAACTTTCCATGCAGCTCTCTGTAATCCCTCCTTCCAGCGCCTCCCTCTTGTCCCCAGGTAGCCACTAATATCCTTTTGGTCACTACAGATTAGTTTCTATGTTCTAGAATTTTATATGGATGGAATAATATTTCCCCCTTTTTTTTTTTGATTTAACGTAAATGATTTTGAGATTCATCTATGTCACGGCTTGTATTAGTAGTTTATTCCCTGAAGTGCTGATTACTATTTCTTTGTATGGATGTACCAAAGAGTTTTAATCCATTAACCTATTAATGGATTAATGAACCTTTGGGTTGTCTCCAATTTTTTTGTTTTCTATTACAAGTAAATCTGCCTAGAACACTGTGCACATCTTTTTATGGACATGCCTTCATTTCTTTTGGGTAAATAACTAGATGATCATATGGTAGGTACAGATTTAACTTTTTAAGAAACTGTCAAGATGTTTTCATCAGGAGTGTTTTAATGCTGTTCTCAATAAGTTTTGTACATTCCTTTTTAAGTTGATTCTCAAGTATATATTCTTCTTTGTTGCTTTTACAAAAAAATATGGGATTTTCTCTACCATTTTACATTGTAACTGGTTATTGACTATTCACATGAAGACTATTAATTTCTGTACATTTCTTTTATAACCTCCTACATTATTGTATTCTTGTTTGAGTTTATTTTTTATTTATTTTTAATTGGATGATAATTGCTTGACAATATTGTGTTGGTTTCTGCCATACATCAACATGAATCAGTCAGAGGCATACATTTATCCCCTCTCTCTTGAACCTCTCTCCCACCTCCCATCCCATCTTTAGGTAGTCACAGCACACCGGGTTTGATCTCCCTCCATCACACAGCAGAACCTTACAGTTTTATTTTTTATTTTAATTATTTTTTTATTGAATGATAATTGCTTTACAGAATATTATTGTTTTCTGTCACACCTCGACATGAATCAGCCATAGGTATACGTATATCCCCTCCCTTTGAACCTCCCTCCCATCTCCTACCCCATCCCACTCCTCTAGATTGGTACAGAGGCCCTGTTTGAGTTTCCTGAGCCATACAGCCAATTCCCATTGGCTATCTATTTTACATATGGTAATGTAAGTTTCCATGTGACTCTTTCCATACATCTCACCCTCGCCTCCCCTCTCCCCATGTCTGTAAGTCTACTCTCTATGTTTGTTTCTCCATTGCTACCCTGTAAATAAGTTCTTCAGCACCATTTTTCTAGATTCCATATATATGCATTAGAATATAATATTTATCTTTCTCTTTCTGACTCACTTCACTCTGTATAATAGGTTCTAGGTTCATCCACCACATCAGAACTCACTCAAAAGCATTCCTTTTTATGGCTGAGTAATATTCCATTGTGAATATGTACCACAACTTCTTTATCCATTCATCTGTCAGTGAACATCTAGGTTGCTTCCATGTTCTAGATATTATAAATAGTGCTGTATTGAACAATGGAATACATGCGTCTTTTTCAATTTTGACTTCCTCAGGGTATATGCCTAGGAGTGGGATTGCTGGGTCATATGGTGGTTTTATTCCTAGTTTTTAAAGGAATCTCCATACTGTTCTCCATAGTGGCTGTATCAATTTACATTCCCACCAACAGTGCAAGAGTGTTCCCTTTTCTCCACATCCTCTCCAGCATTTATTGTTTAGAATTTTTGATGATGGCCATTCTGACCGTTGTGAGGTGATATCTCATTGTAGTTTTGATTTGCATTTCTCTAATAACTATGAGTGATGTTGAGCATCTTTTCATGTGTTTGTTAGCCATTTGTATGTCTTCTTCGGAGAAATGTCTGTTTAGGTCTTTTTCCCACTTTTTGACTGAGTTGTTTGTTTTTTGACATTGAATTGTATGACCCGCTTGATTATTTTGGAAATTAATCAGTTGTCAGTTGTTTCATTTGCTATTATTTTCTCCCATCTGAGGGTTGTCTTTTCACCTTGCTTATAGACTCCTTTGCTGTGCAAAAACTTTTATGTTTAATCAGGTCCCACTTGTTTACTTTTGTTTTTATTTCCATTACTTTAGAAGGTGGATCATAGAGAATCTTGCTTTGATTCATGTCATTCAGTGTTCTGCCTATGTTTTCCACGGAGAGTTTTATGGTTTCTGGTCTTACATTTAGAACTTTAATCCATTTAGAGTTTGTCTTTGTGTATAGTGTTAGAAAGTGTTCTAATTTTATTCTTTTACATGTAGCTGTCCAGTTTTCCTAGCACCACTTATTGAAGAGGCCGTCTTTGCCCTTTTGTATATTCTTGCCTTCTTTGTTGAAAATAAGGTACTCATAGGTGCATGGATTTCTTTCTGGGCTTTCTATCTTGTTCCATTGGTCTATAGTTCTGGTTTTGTGCCAGTACCATACTGTCTTGATGACTGTAGCTTTGTAGTATAATCTGAAGTCAGGAAGGTTGATTCCTCCAGCTCCATTCTTTTTTCTCAAGATTGCTTTGGCTATTTGGGGTCTTTTTTGTTTCCATATGAATTGTGAAATTTTCTTTTCTAGTTTTGTGAAAAATGTCATTGGTAATTTGATAGGGATCACTTTGAATCTGTAGATTGCATTTGGTCGTATAGTCATTTTCACAATATTGATTCTTCCTACCTAGGAACATGGAATATCTCTCCATCTGTTTATGTTGTCTTTGATTTCTTTCATTAGTGTCTTATAATTTTCTGTGTACAGTTCTTTTGTCTCCTTAGGTAAATTTATTCCTAGATATTTAATTCTTTTTGTTGCAGTGGTGAGTGGGATTTATTCTTTAATGCAAATGATTTCTGTGTATTGATTTTGTATCCTGCAACTTTGATAAATTCACTGATTAGCTCTAGCAATTTTCTGATACTATCTTTAGGGTTTTCTACGTACAGTATCATGTCATCTGCAAACAGTGAAAGCTTTACTTATTTTCCAATCTGGATTCCTTTTATTTCTTTTTCTTCTCTGATTGCTGTAACTAAGACTTCCAGAACTCTGTTGAATAATAGTGGTGAAAGTGGACACCCTTGTCTTGTTCCTGATTTTAGGTGGAATGCGTTCAGGTTTTCACCAGTGGTAGTGTTTGCTGTGGAGAAGGCAAAGGCACCCCACTCTGGTACTCTTGCCTAGGAAATCTCATGGACAGAGGAGCCTGGTGGGCTGCAGTCCATGGGTCGTGAAGAGTCGGACATGACTGAGCAACTTCACTTTCACTCTTCACCCTCGTGCACTGGAGAAGGCAAACTACTCCAGCATTCTTGCCTGGAGAATCCCAGGGACGGGGGAGCCTGATGGGCTGCCGTCTATGGGGTCACACAGAGTCGGACACGACTGATGTGGTGTAGCAGCAGCAGCAGTGTTTGCTGTAGGCTTATCATATATGGCCTTTACTATGTTGAGGTATGTTCCTTCGATGCCCATTTTTTTTTAAAAGAGTTTTAATCATAAATGGATGCTAAATTTTGTCAAAGGCTTTTTCTGCATCTAATGAGATGATCATATGGTTTTTATCTTTCAATTTATTAATATGGTATATCACACTGGTAGATTTGTGTATATTGAATCCTTGCATTCCTGGAATAAACCCAGCTTGATCATGGTGTATGAGCTTTTTAATGTGTTGCTGAATTCTGTTTACTAAAATTTTGTTGAGTATTTTTACATCTATGTTCATTAGTGATATTGGCCTTTAGTTTTCTTTTTTTGTGTTGTCTTTGTCTGGTTTTGGTATGGGGGTGATGGTGGCCTCATAGAATGAGTTTGGAAGTGTTCCTTCCTCTGCAATTTTTTGAAAGAGTTTTAGAAGGATATGCATTAACTCTTCTCTAAATGTTTGATAGAATTCTCCTGTGAAGCCATCTGGTCCTGGGCTTTTGTTTTTGGGTAGATTTTTGATCACAGCTTCAATTTCATTGCTTGTAACTGGATTGTTCATAATTTCTATTTCTTCTTGGCTCAGTCTTGGAAAATTGAACTTTTCTAAGAATCTGTCCATTTCTTCCAGGTTATCCGTTTTATTGTCATATAGTTGTTCATAATAGTCTCTTATAATCCTTTCTATTTCCGCATTGTCTGTTGTAACCTCTCGTTTTTTATTTCTAATTTTGTTGATTTGATTCTTCTCTCTTTTTTTCTTGATGAGTCTGGCTGAAGGCTTGTCAATTTTGTTTATCTTCTCAAAGAACCAGCTTTTAGTTTTATTATTTTTTACTGTGGTTTCTTTCATTTATTTCTGCTTGGTATTTTATAATTTTTTTCCTTCCACTAATTTTGTTTGTTTGTTTGATTTTCTTTTTCCAGTTGTTTTAGGTGTAAAGTGAGGTTACCTATGTGATGTTTTTCCTTGTTTCCTGAGGCAGGATTGTATTGCTATAAATTTCCCTCTTAGAACTGCTTTTGCTGCATCCCATAGGTTTTGGGTTGTTGTGTGTGTTTCTAGAAATTTTTTGATTTCCTTTTTGATTTCTTCCATAACCTGTTGGTTATTTAGAAATGTGTTGTTTAATCTCCATGTGTTTGTGTTTCTTACAGTTTTTTTTTCTTGTAATTCATATCTAGTTTCAAAGCATTGTTGTCAGAGAAGATGCTTGATATTATTGCAATTTTCTTAAATTTACTGAGGTTTGATTTGAAGTGACCCAAGATGTGGTCTATCCTGGAGAATGTTCCATGTGCACTTGAGAAGAAGGTGTATTCTTCTGCATTTGGATGGGATGTCCTGAAGATATCAATGAGATCCATCTCATCTAATGTATCATTTAAGACTTGTGTTTCCTTTTTAATTTTCTGTTTTGGTAATCTGTCCATTGGTGTGAGTGGAGTGTTAAAGTTTCCTACTATTATTGTGTTACTGTCGATTTCTCCTTTTATGTCTGTTTGTGTTTGTCTTACCTATTGAGGTGCTCCTATGTGGGTTGCATAGATATTTGCAATTGCTATGTCTTCCTCTTGGATTGATCCCTTGATCATTATGTAGTATCTTTCCTTATCTCTTGTAATCTTCTTTATTTTAAAGTCTATTTTGTTCGATATGAGGATTGCTACTCCACCTTTCTTTTGCTTCCCATTTCTATGGAATATATTTTTACATTCTCTCACTTCCAGTCTATATGTGTCTCTAGGTTTGAAGTGGGTTTCTTGTAGACAGCATATATATGGGTCTTGTTTTTGATCCATTCAGCCAGTCTGTGTCTTTTTGTTGGAGCATTTAATCCATTTACATTTAAAGTAATTATTGATATATATGTTCCTATTGCCATTTTTTAAGTTGTTTGGTGTTGATTTTGTAGATCTTTTTTCTTCTTTTGTATTTCTTGACTATATAAGTCCCTTTAACATTTGTTGTAAAGTTGGTTTGGTGGTACTGAATTCTCTTAACTTTTGCTTGTCTGAAAGCTTTTTATTTCTCCATCAGTTTTGAAAGAGATCCTTGCCGGGTACTGTAATCTTGGTTGTAGATTTTTCCTTTTTAGTACTTTAAATATATCCTGCCATTCCCTTCTGGTCTGCAGAGTTTCTGCTGAAAGATGAGCTGTTGAGCATGTGGGGTTTCCCTTGTATGTTACTTGTTTCTTCTCCCTTGCTGCTTTCAATATTTTTTATTTGTGTTTAGTCTTTATTAGTTTGATTAGTATGTTTCTTGGTGTGTTTCTCTTTGGGTTTATCCTGTATGGGACTGTTTGTGCCTCTTGGACTTGATTGACTATTTCCTTTTCCATGTTGGGGAAATTTTCAACTATAATCTCTTCAAAAAATTTCTCATACCCTTTCTTTTTCTCTTCTGGGACCCCTATAATTTGAATGTTGGTGTGTTTGATATTGTCCCAGTGGTCTCTGAGTTTATCACCAGTTCTTTTCATTCTTTTTACTTTATTCTGCTCTTCAGAAGTTATTTCCATCATTTTATCTTCCAGCTCACTGATTCATCCTTCTGCTTCAGATATTCTGCTATTAATTCCTTCTAGAGTATTTTTAATTTCAGTAATTGTGTTGTTTGTCTCTGTATGTTTATTCTTTAATTCTTCTAGGTCTTTGTTGATTGATTCTTGCAGTTTCTCCATTTTATTTTCAAGGTTGTTGATCATCTTTACTATCATTATTCTGAATTCTTTTTCAGGTAGTTTGCCTACTTCCTATTCATTTATTTGGACTTCCGTGTTTCTAGTTTGTTCCTTCATTTGTGTAGTATTTCTCTGCCTTTTTATTATTATTTTTTTAACTTATTGTGTTTGAGGTCTCCTTTTCCCAGGCTTCAAGGTTGAATTCTTTGTTCCTTTTGGTTTCTGCCCTCCTAAGTGTGGTCCAATGGTTTGTGTAAGCTATGTACAGGGTGAGATTGGTGCTGAGTTTTTGTTTGTTTGTTTTTCCTCTGATGGGCAAGGCTGAGTGAGGTGGTAATCCTGTCTGCTGATGATTGGGTTTGTACTTTTGTTTTGTTTGTTGTTTAGATGAGGTGTCCTGCACAGGGTGCTGCTGGTGGTTGGGTGATGTGGGGTCTTGTATTCAAGTGGTTTCCTTTGTGTGAGTTCCCACTATTTGATCCTCCCTAGGGTTAGTTCTCTGGTAGTGTAGGGTCTTGGAGTCAGTGCTCCCCCTCCAAAGGCTCCAGGCTTGATCTCTGGTCAGGAATGAAGATTCCCCAAGTGGTTTGTTATGGCATTACCTGAGATTAAAACAAATATCCAAAAATGAGAAACCAAAGATGACCCCAGACAAATGGCAGTTACAACATCAGGCAAATAATAATTAAAATAATGGAATATACACACATACATATATACCCATGAGCAAAAACAGTACAACAAAAATAAAGTACAGTAGATTGACCCAGTGAACAAAGGAAATCAAAAAGTATATTTACCAGTTAAGAACAAAATTAACTAAAGCACAAACTGGAAAACAAAACTAAAGCAAGGTGCCAAGTGGGGAATAAAGCAATGAAAGTAAAACTTACAAAATGTTGAGAGAAAAGGAAAGAAAGAAAGAATAGATATGCAAAGTTAAATAGAGGTAGATGAAGAAGATCTACATACATTAAAATTTAACTGCAAGGGGAAAAGAACAGTTCATTTCAGTCACTCAGTCATGTCCAACTCTTTGCAACCCCATGGACTGCAGCACGCCAGGCTTCCCTGTCCATCACCAACTCCCGGAGTTTACTCAAACTCATGTCCATTGAGTCAGTGATGCCATCCAACAATCTCACCCACTGTCATCCCCCTCTCCTCCTGCCTTCAATCTTTCCCAGCATCAGGGTCTTTTCCAATGAGTCAGTTCTTTGTATCAGGTGGCCAAAGTATTGGAGTTTCAGCTTCAGCATCAGTCCTTCCAATGAATATTCAGGACTGATTTCCTTTAGGATGGACTGGTTTAATCTCCTTGCAGTCCAAGGGACTCTCAAGAGTCTTCTCCAACAGCACAGTTCAAAACATCAATTCTTCAGTGTTCAGCTTTATAGTCCAAGTCTCACATCCATACATCACTACTGGAAAAACCATAGCTTTGACTAGATGGACTTTTGTTGGCAAAGTAATGTCTCTGCTTTTTAGTATGCTGTCTAGGCTGGTCATAGCTTTTCTTCCAAGGAGCAAGTGTCTTTTAAGTTCATGGCTGCAGTCACCATCTGCAGTAATTTTGGAGCATCCCCCAAATAAAGTCTGTCAGTTTTCATTATTTCCCCATCTATTTGCTATGAAGTGATGGAACCAGATGCCATGATCTTTGTTTTCCAAATGTTGGGTTTGAAGCCAACTTTTTCATTCTCTTTCACTTTCAAGAGGCTCTTTAGTTCTTCACTTTCTGGCGTAAGAGTGGTGTCATCTGCATTTATGAAGTTATTGATATTTCTCCCGGGAATTTTTATTCCAGCTTGTGCGTCATCCAGCCCAGCATTTCACATTATGGACTCTGCATATAAGTTAAATATGCTGGGTGACAATATACAACCTTGACATGCTCCTTTCCTGATTTAGAACAGTCTGTTGTTCCATGTCCATTTCTAACTGTTGCTTCTTGATCTGTATAGAGATTTCTCAGGAGGCATGTCAGGTGGTCTGGTATTCCCATCTCTTGAAGAATTTTCCAGAATTTGTTGTGATCCACACAGTCAAAGGCTTTGACATAATCAATAAAGCAGAAGTAGATGTTTTTCTGGAACTCTTGCTTTTTTCATGATCCAGTGGATGTTGGCAACTTCATTTCTGGTTCCTCTGCATTTTCTAAAACCAGCTTGAACATCTGGAAGTTCACGGTTCATGTATTGCTGAAGCCTGGCTTGCAGAATTTTGAGCATTACTTTACTAGCATGTGAGATGAGTGCAATCTGAGTGCAATGACAGTAGGGATGAGTGCAAGAACAGTAGGAAAGGCAAATAGAGGAATAAATGTAGAGAAATATGATAGGTTTTTAAAAATTAAAACTATAAAAAGGAGAAAAGAAAAAAAAAAACAGAAAAAGAAAAAAGGAAAACTCTACAGAACTGCAAAGGCCCAACATAGAGGCAGAAGTTTATAACAACAATAAAAAGTGTGACTGAATATACACATATACACCCATAAGCAAAATCAAAACAGTCAAACAAAAATAGCATACGATAGACTGACCCAGCAAACAAAGGTAACCCAAAATTATATATACCAGAAGAAAACTAACTAAAACACAAACTGTGTTTTAGTTTGTGTTTTAGTTAGGCAATCAAAACAGTTAGGAAATCAAAATTAAAGCAAGGTGCCAATTGGGGAATAAAGCAATGAAAATAAAACTAACAAATATGTTCAGAGGAAAGGAAAGAAAGAGAAAAAGAAAGAATCAATATGCAAATTTAAATAGAGGTAGATAAAGAAGATTTATATACATTAAAAATTAACTGCAAGGGGAGAAGAACAGTAGGAGAAGCAAACAAAGGAATAAATGTAGAAAAAATAATAATAGGTTTAAAAAATTAAATTAAAAAGAAAACCAAAAACAAAAAGGAAAACACAGAACAGCAAAAGCTCAACGTAGAGGCGGAGGTTTATAACAACAATAAAAAAATGTGACTGAGGAAAAAAAAGGCTCAAAAGCTTAATTAGATTTCATAGTGCCAATAAAATCAACAATTACAACAGAGGGGAGGAAAAAGGAAAAAAAAAATCCTAAAGAATCTACAGAACAGGTCAAAACATAAGAATAGTAAATGTTTTTCTTGAGTCACTGCTGTCAGAGTCCTTGCCCTCACTGGGAGTCACTGTCCACCTCCCTAGGATGCCCTCCCACACTGTGCTGATCTCTGGACCTGCTGTGGGGGCAGCTCAGATTCTAACCTGGTCCTCCTCCTGTGTGTTCCTGCCTCCAATGTCCACAGCTATCAGAACTAGTGAGTCTTCTTTTGTGGGAGCTCTCAATGACCTTGTATATATTCCATAGACACAAAGTCTGCCTAGTTGATTGTGTGGCTTTAATCTGTGGTTTGTACAGCTGGTGGGAAGGTTTTGGGTTTTCTTCCTTAGCCACACTGCCCCTGGGTTTCAACTGTGGCTCTATTTCCACCTCTGCATGTGGGTCGTCCACTGGGGTTTGCTCCTGAGGCTGCCCTGGAGGACTTGGGTTTGCCCCTGTGAGGACCAGGTGTGGAGGTGGTGCAGCTGCTTGGGTCGCAGGGTTTCTGGCAGCACCAGGTACTCAGGGGAGTTGGCAGCTAGGGCAGCAGGAAATATAGTGCTCTAGAAGGGTATGGCAACCCATATTGGCCAATATGCTCCAGTATTCTTGGCTGGAGAAACCCCTCCCTGACAGAGATGCCTGGCAGGCCACAGTCCACAGGGTCGCAAATAGTCGGACACTACTGAAGTGACCCTGTGTGCAAAGATGCAAGCCTTTTTTGCCTGTGGCAGCTCTGCCCCAGTGAGAGTTGAGCAAGAAGGTGGTGCAGCTGCTTGGCTTGCAGGGAACCTGGCGGTGCCAAGTGTGCAGGGACTCGGACTGCCCCTGCCACAGGAGTTATGGCCCTATCAGGTCTTTTTTCCAGCCTCTTGTAGCTGGCGATCAGAAGGCCTCTTTGGCCAGTTTTTCAATAGTTCTGCCCATTCAGGCACTTAGAGGGCTCGATTGCCTGGGAGCCTTCTCTTTGTTCAGTGAGTCAGGCACTTAAAGGGGCACCCTGGGTGGGGTCCTGCTCTGTAGTTCAGTGTGTCAGGCATTTGATGGGCCAGCCTCTCAATTGTTCAGCTGCAGATGCTGGCAGTGTGGGGAGAGAGAGAGCCCCTATGCGTGACTCAGCAGTATCGCCTTGCTTCCATGGCTGCCCAGCTTTCCTCCACAGGCATTTCCAACCACAGTCTCCTCCCTCACATCCCCTCAATCCATCTCACCACAGTTAACAGCAGCCCTTGCTCTGGGATTGCTCCACAATCCCCAAACTCCAGCTCCCAGCCGTTGCACCTTCCAGGGGACTTGTGTCCCTGTCCAGGGTATGTATGGCTGTGGCAAGGACTGTCTGATTTTCATTCCATTTAGACTGCCACAGATCAGCGGTTTCATTCTCAGCCTTAAATGTTTCTCCTCTGACTCAGACAGTTGCCCCGATGTGGGGATCAGACCCCTGCTTCAGTTCCCCGACCGGCCGAGGGCAGGTCTAGTCCTACTAACACTCCTGTTTTTCCCCCTGGTTCCTTCCTCCTACTGAGTTTTGCGTGATTCTGTATCTTCTCTCCCTCTGGTCAGGTACTCCTGTCTGCTCTTGGCTGGTGTTCTGCATACACTTCTGTGCCTGAAGGTGTGTTCCTGATGTGTCCCATGGAGAGAGATGTACTCCACGTCCACCACTCCTCCACCATCTTGTTCTCGAGTTTATTTTTTAATTGGTTTATATTACTTGAAAATAGAGGCAATTTATTCTTTATAACTTTGCATAGCTTTAGTTGATTTTTCTTATCAAATTGCATTGGCTATTACTTCCAGCACAATGTTGAAAGTAGAGGAGACAGTGAACCTGTTTTCCTTGTTCTTGATCTTAGTGGAAAAGTCCCTAGTGTCTTCCTACTAAGGAAGATGTTGTTAAGAAAGTATTCAGCAGTTCTTATTTTCTTAAATGGTCAAGTTGGAAATGCATATTGAATTTTGATACTTTTCAGCATCTCTGGAGATAATCACATTTTTCCTTTGATCTATTAATTTTTTGGACTATATTAATATAATTCCTATGATGAAATCAGCTGCATTCCTGGCATAAATGCCATTTGGTCATTTGCCTTCATTTATGAAGAATTTTTTTTTTTTTTGGAGAGGAAATGGGACTGGATATGAGCTTTTTGATTGGTTGTTATTTTATTTCAGCACTTTAGAAATATTATTCCATTGACTGCATCTATAATTTCTGTTGAAAAGTCAGTTAGCAAACATTGCTATTCCTTTGAGTGTAAGGCATCTTCTTTATCTTGATGCTTTTAAGATTTTTCTCTTTTCCTTTGATCTTGAGCAGTTTTACTACAATATGCCTAGATGTTGCTTTATTCTGCAACTTGGTATCTTCCAATAGTTTTAGGAATTGAAAGTACCTCTTCAAATATTTGTTTTGCTTTTTCTCTCCCTCCTCTCATTTTTGGGATTTGGTTACACAATATATGAGATGTTTCAATATGTCCCAAATGTCTCATGATTTTTTCTGTATTTTCCACCATCATTTTTTCATGTGTGTTTAGTTTAAATACTTTTAGTGACTCTAAGTCACAAATCTGTACTTTAGCTGTTTCTAATCTGCTATTAAAGCCACTTACTGTATTCTTACTTTTATTTAACTCTTTGAAAAATTTCTAGAATTGCTGTTTGATGGTTTTAAAAAGGGATTTCAATTTTCTGATGATCTCTTCTACCTTTCCATCTACTCCCTAGAATCAGTTCAGTTCCGTTTAGTCATTCAGTTGTGTCCGACTCTTGGCAGCCCCATGGACTGCAGCATGCCAGGCTTCCCTGTCCATCACCAACTTCTGGAGCCTGCTTAAACTCCCTAGAAAAGATAACTTTAATCTTGATGATAGTCAAGTGTATACCTGACAACCTAAATATGTGGGTAATCTGGAGATTCACTTATGTCATTTTTTTCGGGCTCTTGGCATTTGTTCATTTTTTTCTCTTTTCTGGCATACCAATACATTTATGATTGAATATCAGATATTGCATATGAAAATGTAGAGGCTCTTGGTGAAGTGGTCCTTCTCCAGATAGGACTGAATTTTCTTTTGGTAGATGAGAATGACCACATTATCCTATTCTGTGTGAGACTGAGTTTTGGGCTGTTAGGGATGATCTATTTTGGATTTGTTCTTTAATTTTAATTGAAATAGAATTGACACACAATATTATGTTAGTTTCAGGTGTATGACATAATGATTTTACATTTACATAATTATGAAATGATCATGGGAGTTCAGTAAACCATACAAAGTTATTACAATATTATTGACCATATGTCTTATGCTGTATGTTATATACCTGTGACTTTATTATATAATTAGATGTTCATAGCTCTTAATTTGCAGCATGTATTTCACCAAACCCAACCCCCTCCCTCTGGCAACCACCCATTTATTCTCTGTACCTATGAGTCTGTTTTTGGTTTATTTTTTAGATCCCCACATATAAGTGAGATTATGCATTGTTTTCTCTGACTTATTTCACTTAGCATAATACCCTCTAGATCCATCCATGTTGTTAGCAATAGGAAGATTTTTAAATGGCTGAGTAATATTCCATTTGAATGTATATACTAGAGTCTTCCCTGGTGGTCCAGTGGTTAAGAATCTGCCTTCTAACGCAGAGGATGCCAATTCCATCCCTTGTCTGGGAACTAAGCTACCACATGCCATGGGGCAACTAAGCCCACAAGCTGCAACTAAGACCCAATGCCTTTAAGAAGGATAAAGTTGGATAAAGAAGGATGAAGTTGGATAAAGAAGATATATGCTACATCTTCTTATCCATCTGTCTATTGATGGACACTTAAGTTGCTTCTGATTCTTGGCTCTTGTAAATAATGCTGCAGTGAACATTGGAGTACATATATCTTTTTGAATTTGTGTTTTTGTTTTCTTTGGGTAAATACCCAGCAGGGAAATTGCTGGATCATATGGCAGTTCTATTTCTAAAATTTTTAGGAATCTCCGTACCATTTACTGTAATGTCTGCACCAAGTTACTATCATTGTAAACTTTACTATGCATTGTAAACTCTAAAGTTCTCTCTATTAATTATTGCTACTGTTAGGCAGTGAATACAAAAGATGTGGCACAGGAGGACTTCCTTTTCTCCATCAACAACTTATCTCTTGTCTTCTTGAAGTCAGCCATTCTGACAGGTGCGAGGTGATATCTCCTTGTGTTTTGATTTGCATTTCTCTGACAATGAGTGATGTTGAGCATCTTGTTATGTGAATTGCTTTGTTTTCATGGGAGTCACTTTGACTTTTGGATCTATTGCCTTGTAAACTCTAAAGTTCTCTTACTAATTACTGCTACTGTTAGGCAGTGAATACAAAAGATGCCACACAGTCAAAACTACTGGCTCTTGGTGCCTTTGAACTCCCCGCATCATTGCTCTACGAAGCCCTGTTCATAGCACCTGTCATAACACTTCACACACAGCAGATGCTCAGAAACGCTTGGTTAACCAATCCAAGAGGCTGCCGTTAGACACCTTTATTCTGCAGATGGAAGGGAGGTTCAGAAGTTCTTTTTCAGTCATCTTGGGGTGTCACTTTTTTTTCTTTTTCTGAAATTCTCTCACATCTGGAAACATCTATCAGAGCACTGGGACAGGCCTTTTGATTTTTAATTGCATGTGTCTAAGCAGAGAGGTAAGGAGGGGGAAGAAATGGAAGAAGCTATTGTATGGTCAAAGCAGTGTATTTGTAGGCCTGAAAACTGGATTCTCTCAGTTCATCCAGGTGGAACTGGTCACAGGGCTGCCCCATGCCTGAACTGCCAGGAGTTTGACAAATGGACCAACGTGCCAAATTAATAATTTCCTCCATGACATTTATATGACTTGAGCTCTGGAACAAAGAGCATGCACAGAGCACTTCCTCCTGGGAGAAATGTCACCTCAAGAGACTAAACCACAGATAAGAAGGGTGTGTAGGGAGCACGGAACTGCACATAGAGAGGTTCTTTATCAAGGCTGTGTGTACTGGGGCACTGGAAAATGTGTGTCCCTTCCTGATTTAGGGATATTAAATTTGTTTTTATTGAGTATAACTGCTTTACAATGTTGTATTAGTTTCTGGTGTACAACAAACTGAATCAGCTTTATGTATCCATGTATCTCCTCCCTCTTGGGCCCTGCTTCCCACCCTCCCTCCCTCCCACCCCTCTAGGTCATCACAGAGCACTGAGCTGAACTCCCTGTGCTGTGCAGCAGCTCCCCACTGGCTGTCTATGTCACACCCTCTAGAGTATATGTGTCAGTGCTGCTCTCCCAGTTTCTCCCACCCTCCCTCCCCCAACACGGTGTCCACAAGTCCGTTCTCTGCATCTGCACCACTGCTCTTCCCCTGCAAACACCAATCTCAATGGCCGTCATCAGAAAATCTACAAACAATGAATGCCGGAGAGAGTGTGGAGAAATGGGAATCCTCTTGCACTGTTAGTGGGAATGCAAACGGATACAGACACTATGGAGAACAGTATGGAGGCTCCTTAAAAAGCTAAAAATAGAGCTACCATATCACCCAGCAATCCCACTGCTGGGCATATACTCTGAGAAAACCATAATGCAAAAAGATATGTGTACCCCAACGTTCACCGCAGCACTGTTTATGATAACCAGGCCATGGAAGCAGCCTGAATGTCCACTGATAGATGGATAAAGAAGACGTGGTACACATATACAGTGCAATACTACTCAGCCATAAAAGGAACAAAACCGGTCATTTGTAGTTATGCGGATGGACCTAAGATCTGTCATATAGAGTGTAGTAAGTCAGAGAAAAACAAATATCGTATATTAACACTTCCCTGGTGGCTCAGATGGTAAAGCATCTGTCTACAATGCGGGAGACCCGGGTTTGATCCCTGGGTTGGGAAGATCCCCTGGAGAAGGAACTGGCAACCCACTCCAGTACTATTGCCTGGAAAATCCCATGGACAGAGGAGCCTGGTAGGCTACAGTCCATGGGGTCGCAAAGAGTTGGACACGACTGAGCAACTCCACTTTCCACTTTCCATGGCATCTAGGGATACTTTTTTTCATTTGTTCATTTATTTATTCATTTTATGTCTCTTGAGCCTGCCCTGTGTTAGGCACTGGGATGGTCTCCCATCCTCCGGCAGGCTGGCCTGGGCTTGCTCACATAGCAGGGAGAGCAATGCTGTGCAAGGGCTCTTGGGGGTCTGGACTTGGGACTGATGGCCCATTGCTCCCACCACATTCCATTGGCCCAAGCGTCACGAGGCTGGTCCAGGTAAAAAGTGCAATGAAACAGACCCCCTTTCCTTTGATGGAAAGAGCCTTAAAGTGGTGCCGGAAAGTGCCCAGATCCAGGGAGGAGTGAAGAATGGTGGTGGCTATTTTTGCCATCAGCTGCAATGACTCACGCAGACGTGTGTGGTTGAATTGGCTGGCTATGTAGGGAACCTGGGGCAGGAAGAAAAGTTAGATAATTGAAAAAAAAATTCAGGTTATACAACACCTCATTAAATGAGGGTTAATTTGCTGAAAGTGGTATCACGTTTCTCCTGCAGTGAACATTTCTCTCTAAATCCCTGGGACTGAGCTCAGCTCGATGCTCTGTGATGACCTAGAGGGGTGGGATGGGGGAGGTGGGAAGGAGGTCCAAGAGGGAGGGGATGTATGTACAAAGACTGCTGATTCATGTTGTCGTACAGCAGAAACCAACACAACATTGTAAAACAATTATCCTCGAATTTAAAAAAATCTCTGGGACCAGAGAAGGGTGGTGGGAGACGTGCAGCCAGGTTTCACCCACGCAAGCTGGCGTGATGGTCTTTACAGGACGCCTGTGATGAGGGTGTGAGCCTCCAGGACACAGGTGCTCATCGAAGCCTGGGGACTAGCGCAGGCTGTCAGGAGATGAGAATTTTTTTTTTTAAGTAGTCAGAAAGTTAGGACAGCAGAGCAAGAGAGGACCCAGAGATTCAAACTCAGGGTTGGAAGATAGATTACAAGGTAAGATGACATTTGAATAGATGGAAGCTTGGATTCTTGTAAATACCAAGCAACTACCATACTATTTATGCTGTATGTGGTTTGTGCCATTTTGCTGTGCTGGGGACACCTGCTAAGGTTCCAATGGGATCCTAGATAATAGCTTGGTATCTCACGACTTTTAAAAAGCATGCGTGCTTAGTCGTGTCTGACTCTTTGCCACCCAAGGACTGTAGCCCACCAGGCTCCTCTAGGCAAGAATACTAGAGTGGATAGCCATTTCTTTCTCCAAGGGATCTTCCTGACCCAGGGGCTGAACCTGGGTTTCGTGCAGGCAGATTCTTTACCATTTGAGCTTCCAGGGGAATCCCATTTTAAAAGGCACATTAAGTTCTCAATAGAATGTCTGCCCCATAGAAGGGTCTCAACAAATGATTGCCATTATACTGTTATTACTGTTTTTAGTGTAGCTACAGTTTTGCAGATTGGAGGTCTGGGGGTCTCATCCCTCTCTGTACCGAGATGCTCCATCCCTATGAGTTCTATTGTCAGTCAGGTGAGTGGGAACCCAGCTTGAGGAAACAGCTGGGAGGGGGTGGAACAGAGGGGGCGCGGTGAGAGCACAATCTGTATCCTTTCTAAAAACGGCTCTCATGGGAGAAAATTACTAATCACTGCCATTCTTCTGCATCTGGTGTTAATTCTTCCAGGTAAAGGACACTATAAATGGAGTGTTAAGTTCTTAATTTAGAGTGTTTCGGTGGGGAGTAGGGGGGTTTGCAGTTATTCATTTTATTAGTCACTGTTCAAGGCTTTGAAAAGAGCAGAAGTTTTGATGTTGAAGGAAATATCTCACTTGCATCATGGGACTTTTCTTTTGAATACCCTGGCGCTGGATTTGGAAACAGGTGGGTCGTCGCGGGTGTCATAGGTGTTTGGTGTGCTCTTGTAGGGGAGAGGATTGAAAGTCAGTAACAAAGAAGAACTTCATATCGCACAGACTATCGCAGTAGCCTTCTGATCGGCCTCCTGTTTCCACTTTATTCTCCTCCAACCCTTTTTCTATATGGTAGCCAAAGTGGTTTTCTTAAAATCAGATGTTGAAGGACCTACTGTATAGCACAGGGAACTCTGCTTAATGTTAGGTGGCAGCATGGATGGGAGTGGGGTTTGGGGAGAATGGTTACGTGTATATGTGTGGCTGAGTCCCTTTTGCTGTTCACCTGAGACTATCACAACATTGTTAATCAGCTATATGCCAATATGGGCTTCCCAGGTGGCACAGTGATGAAGAATCCACCTGCCGACGGAGGAGACTTGGGTTCGATCACTGGGTCAGGAAGACCCCATGGAGAAGGGAATGGTAACCCACTCCAATATTCTTGCCTGGAGAGCTCTATGGACAGAGGAGCCTGGTGGGCTACAGTCCATGGGGATGCAAAGAGTCGGACACGACTGAGCCACTAACAACCTGACCCTGATGTGCACGTATGGCTGGCTCACTTTGCTGTGCAATAGACACTAACACAACATTGTAAAGCAACTCTAATCCAACAAAAAGGTTTTTAGGAAGAAGTTACTGCTTTTAAAATGGTGACTAGGGAAAACCTCTGTAAGATGATTGAAGCTGAGACCAAAGGATAAGAAATAGCCAGTTATGAGAGGGGGCATTGCTGGTGCAGAAGCAAGCTAGAAGGAGACCAATATGACTGGAGCTTAGTCAACAAAAAGGAGACAAGAGATGATTTGAAGATGTGAGTTCAAGACTATGGTCTGAAATCCTAAGCAAGGAAGGGGATTTTACCCAGGGTAATGGAAATCTGCTTTTGATGATCTCCTCTTTTTTGATTGCCTTCCCATTTAGATCACCACAGAGCATTGAGTAGAGTTCTCTGTGCTATACAGTAGGATATCTACTAGTTATCTATTTTATACATAGCATCAATAGTGTATGTACGTCAATTCAAATCTCCCAATTCATCCCACCCCACTTTCCCCTTTGGTACCCATAAAAAGCAGAATCTTCTTAAGACAACAAAACATTTGATGTATGGCAGAAACCAACACCATCAGATCAGATCAGATCAGTCTCTCAGTCGTGTCCAACTCTTTGCGACCCCATGAATCGCAGCATGCCAGGCCTCCCTGTCCATCACCAACTCCCGGAGTTCACTCAGACTCACATCCATCGAGTCCGTGATGCCATCCAGCCATCTCATTCTCTGTTGTCCCCTTCTCCTCCTGCCCCCAATCCCTCCCCAACATCAGAGTCTTTTCCAATGAGTCAACTCTTCGCATGAGGTGGCCAAAGTACAGGAGTTTCAGCTTTATCATCATTCCTTCCAAAGAAATCCCAGGGCTGATCTCCTTCAGAATGGACTGGTTGGATCTCCTTGCAGTCCAAGGGACTCTCAAGAGTCTTCTCCAACACCACAGTTCAAAAGCATCAATTCTTCGCTCAGCCTTCTTCACAGTCCAACTCTCACATCCATACATGAGCACAGGAGAAACCATAGCCTTGATTAGATGAACCTTTGTTGGCAAAGTAATGTCTCTGCTTTTGAATATGCTACCTAGGTTGGTCATAACTTTCCTTCCAAGGAGTAAGTGTCTTTTAATTTCATGGCTACAGTCACCATCTGTAGTGATTTTGGAGCCCAAAAAATAAAGTCTGCCACTGTTTCCACTGTTTCCCCATCTATTTCCCATGAAGTGATGGGACTGGATGCCATGATCTTCGTTTTCTGAATGTTGAGCTTTAAGCCAACTTTTTCACTCTCCACTTTCACTTTCATCAAGAGGCTTTTGAGTTCCTCTTCACTTTCTGCCATAAGGGTGGTGTCATCTGCATATCTGAGGTGATTGATACTTCTCCCGGCAATCTTGATTCCAGCTTGTGTTTCTTCCAGTCCAGCGTTTCTCATGATGTACTCTGCATATAAGTTAAATAAACAGGGTGACAATATACAGCCTTGACGAACTCCTTTTCCTATTTGGAACCAGTCTGTTGTTCCATGTCCAGTTCTAACTGTTGCTTCCTGACCTGCATACAAATTTCTCAAGAGGCAGATCAGGTGGTCTGGTGTTCCCATCTCTTGAAGAATTTTCCACAGTTTATTGTGATCCACACAGTCGAAGGCTTTGGCATAGTCAATAAAGCAGAAATAAATGTTTTTCTGGAACTCTCTTGCTTTTTCTATGATCCAGCGGATGTTGGCAATTTGATCTCTGGTTCCTCTGCCCTTTCTAAAACCAGCTTGAACATCAGGAAGTTCACGGTTCACATATTGCTGAAGACTGGCTTGGAGAATTTTGAGCATTACTTTACTAGCATGTGAGATGAGTGCAATTGTGCGGTAGTTTGAGCATTCTTTGACATTGCCTTTCTTTGGGATTGGAATGAAAACTGACCTTTTCCAGTCCTGTGGCCACTGCTGAGTTTTCTGAATTTGCTGACATATTGAGTGCAGCACTTTCACAGAGTCATCTTTCAGGATTTGGAATAGCTCAACTGAAATTCCATCACCTCCACTAGCTTTGTTCGTAGTGATGCTTTCTAAGGCCTACTTGACTTCACATTCCAGGATGTCTGGCTCTAGGTGAGTGATCACACCATTGTGATTATCTGGGTCGTGAAGATCTTTTTTGTATAGTTCTTCTGTGTATTCTTGCCACCTCTTCCTAATATCTTCTGCTTCTGTTAGGTCCATACCGTTTCACCAGCCAGTAGTTTCTTTCTCATAAATAGACAGTAGTGATGTTAGTCAATAATGTTTTCTTTGTTAAATTGCATAGTGCCTCTCTATACCACTGTCTTGCGGCCAGAACTTCCTGTCATGAGCATGAACTTCCTACCAGACCCACTAGTCACACGGCTGAGTAAGACCAGGAAAAATCATCACAAAGTGAGAGAGTCCGGGGGGGCAGAAGTATGTTACATAAAGTATGTGTGATCCACCCCTGATGCTGTAAAGTAGGACCCTGGTCCATGTGGATGCTATGCAGGATATTATGTTAGTGAATCAATTACTTTGTAAGCTCTCAGATGCTGTCCTACATCTTATGGGTGAGAAAGACACAGATCCAGAGAGATGGGATTCTAAGCATCAGCATTGTACTCGGCAAAAAGTAAGCACTTAGTAAATCTTAGCTACACGAATACTTTCTCCATCACAGGTAAGTATCACAGGTAATGCCTCTGCCCTGGAATTGGTAGAATGGATTGAATCTTTCTGTCCTCCCTGTCAGATGCCTGTTAAATTTTTCTGCTGAGATTTTCAAGCAGATAACGTAATGGTGGAGTTGATGGTTTAAATTGCCCACTGTATTTCCGGCATAAGAAGCAGAGTGTTCCTGCATAGAAGAAGCCTGCGATATGAATCTGTTTTCTTTTGTCTGGTCCAGAGTGCTATTGGTGGACTGCAGCCTGGATGTGGTTGATCAAACATGGAATGATATAAAGATAAAATCTTGTAAAGGAGATTTATGGTTGTTAAATTAATTGAAATACTTCAGGATCCACAAATTCTTATTCAGAGTCCCAACTATTTGGAAAATATATGAAGATTAATGAAAAAAATTCTGGAATATTTTCTTTGTTTGACTTTGAACGTGGTTGAGAAGAGTCCATGACTTGAGGGGCTGACCCAGAGTCTCTATTTGTGTACCTGTTGGACAGACTTGTAGCTTTGTTTTTGGTTCCATGGAGTGAAGACTGTTGATCATGTCTAAGAATATACAAAGCTAGACCAATGCTTTGTTAGTTCTGCATTTGAGAATTGTGAGAAATAAAGAAATAATTTGTCTGCTGTTATTTTAACAGCACCCTGTTCTCCATTCTCTTCCTTTTCTTGACCTTAGGCTATTTTTTTTTTTTAATTGTCAGAATCAGCACTCAGGTTAGACTGTTGTTATTTTAACCCAACCCATAGAATCAGGGGATGTGCAGACTGGAGGAGAGGATCCAGGCCAACACTTCTAATTTTTCAGCTAGGGAAATTGAGGCTCAGAGCAGTTACATGGGGACCCAAACCTTACGAGAGAAGTTAGCAAAGGAATTGGGATTCAAAATAGGACTCTGGTCTCATCTTGTCATGTACCTCTTGCTGCATCAATGAAATGGACCTACTAGCTACTGTTCCTGCTATCCTGGAAAAAGAGAAGTGAAGGCTAGCAGAGACTAGAGGAGAAGAAGAGGTGATGAGGAACTTCTCCCCAACGTGTCCTTGCACACGACTTTGTGGTTGATGTGCTGAAGCTTCATTTTTGATGCACAAGCCATTGGGCCATCTCAGAGTGATGGTCTGCTATTGTTGTTTAGCCGCTAAGTTGACTCTCTGCGGCCCCATGGACTGTAGCTCATCAGGCTCCTCTGTCCATGGGATTCTCCAGGTGAGAATACTGGAGTGGGTTGCCATTTCTGTCTCCAGGGGATCTTCTCCAGGATATCCCTGACTCACGTCTCCTGCACTGCAGGCAGATTCTTTACCACTGAGCCAGTGGGGAAGCCCGATGATCTCTTGGCATGTCCTAATAAAGATCTTTTGATGAGAACCAAGATAACAGTCTTAATAACTGTAGCTAATATTTATGGAATACTGATGATGAGCTGGCTATCTGTAAACTGTACCTCTGAGTTCTTTGTGACAGCCATAGGAGATGAGCACTGTGATAATTCCATGGACAGGTAAGAAACCAGGGAGAGGTGGATAAATCGAGATCACTCAGAGGGTGAATAAGGAAGCTGCAATGTGAGTTCTGCTCTGTTCTCACTGGGGTTTTACCAAGGGTTCAACATCATTACTTGCACCCAATCAGGAGCTAAAAAAACCTGTAAGGGACGATGGGCACATGTTGGGTCCCCAGTGCCCTGTGTAACAGTAGCCACCCCAGACTCAAATGTGAACAGAGCATACACCCCAGTATGCAGTATGGAGGTGAGGGGTACTTTATCTGCTCTGCCCTCTCCTGCTTTCTATTTTTGAAAATGAAAAAATATGCACTTTTAAAGCAATCTTGAGAAATAAGAATGGAACTGGAGGAATCAACCTGCCTGACTTCAGGCTTTACTACAAAGCCACAGTCATCAAGACAGTATGGTACTGGCACAAAGACAGAAATATAGATCAATGGAACAAAATAGAAAGCCCAGAGATAAATCCACACACCTTATCTTTGACAAAGGAGGCAAGAATATACAATGGAGAGAAGACAATCTCTTTAACAAGTGGTGCTGGGAAAACTGGTCAACCACTTGTAAAAGAATGAAACTAGAACATTTTCTAACACCATACACAAAAATAAACTCAAAATGGATTAAAGATCTAAATGTAAGACCAGAAACTATAAAACTCCTAGAGGAGAACATAGGCAAAACACTCTCTGACATACATCACAGCAGGATCCTCTATGACCACCTCCCAGAATATTGGAAATAAAAGCAAAAATAAACAAATGGGACCTAATTAAACTTAAAAGCTTCTGCACAACAAAGGAAACTATAATCAAGGTGAAAAGACAGCCTTCAGAATGGGAGAAAATAATAGCAGTTGAAGCAACTGACAAACAACTAATCTCAAAAATATGCAAGCAACTCCTACAGCTCAATTCCAGAAAAATAAATGACCCAATCAAAAAATGGGCCAAAGAACTAAATAGACATTTCTCCAAAGAAGACATACAGATGGCTAACAAACACATGAAAAGATGCTCAACATCACTCATTATCAGAGAAATGCAAATCAAAACCACTATGAGGTACCATTTCACGCCAGTCAGAATGGCTGCGATCCAAAAGTCTACAAGCAATAAATGCTGGAGAGGGTGTGGAGAAAAGGGAACCCTCTCACACTGTTGGTGGGAATGCAAACTAGTACAGCCACTATGAAGAACAGTGTGGAGATTCCTTAAAAAACTGGAAATAGAACTGCCTTATGACCCAGCAATCTCACTGCTGGGCATATACACTGAGGAAACCAGAAGGGAAAGAGACACGTGTACCCCAGTGTTCATTGCAGCACTGTTTATAATAGCCAGGACATGGAAGCAACCTAGATGTCCATCAGCAGATGAATGGATAAGAAAGCTGTGGTACATATACACAATGGAGTATTACTCAGCCATTAAAAAGAATACATTTGAATCAGTTCTAATGAAGTGGATGAAACTGGAGCCTATTATACAGAGTGAAGTAAGTCAGAAAGAAAAACACCAATACAGTATACTAGCGCATATATATGGAATTTAGAAAGATGGTAATGATAACCCTGTAAGCGAGACAGCAAAAGAGACACTGATGTATAGAACAGTCTTTTGGACTCTGTGGGAGAGGGAGAGGGTGGGATGATTTGGGAGAATGGCATTGAAACATGTATAATATCATGTATGAAACGAGATGCCAGTCCAGGTTCGATGCACGATACTGGTTGCTTGGGGCTGGTACACTGGGACGACCCAGAGGGATGGTACGGGGAGGGAGGAGGGAGGAGGGTTCAGGATGGGGAACATGTGTATACCTGTGGCGGATTCATGTTGATATATAGCAAAACCAATACAATATGGTAAAGTTAAAAAATAAAAAAAAAGAATAACTAAATGCAATGTGCAATAATTGATTCACTGAATGATTCAACAACAACAGAAGCAAAAAGAAAACTATGGTTTTAAGACATTATTAAGATAATCAGGGAGAGCTAAATATGGAATGTATATTAGCTAACACTGTATCTTTGGTAAAATCCTCAACAGGTTAATTGCTTTGTGATCATGTCCCCAACCTTGGGAGTTAGAAAAACTTAGGGGTAAAGGGCCATAATATCAAATTTGATCAAGTGCTATATTAATTGGTAAACCTAGAGGAAGGATATACAGGGGTTCATTGTATTATTATTTCAATTTTTCTGTATAATTGAATTTGCTATAATGAAAAGTTGAAAAGATCCCACTCTTCAGTTATCACAGAAGTAAAACATTTTTATTGTGTAAAATTAAAAATTTAATGAAGAAAAAATGAGGAATATAAATATATAATCCTATCAGCCAAAGTGCTGGTTTTCAAAAATGTAAACTTCTGTCCTTAGGTAGAAATGGATATTACATTGTCATCCTGTAATACTCACTTTCTGTATATATGCATATGTGACTCAAATAAAAGTTTCATAAAATTACAATTGTCTTTGCTATATTCACTGCCTTTTATACTTCCATTTAGTTTCTAAAAAAAAAAAAAATGCTTATCTGGGACTTAGTGGTCTGATGGTTAGAAATCCAGCTGCCAGTGTAGAGGTCATGGGTTCGATCCCTGGTCTGGAAAGATTCCACTTGCCACGGAACAACTAAGCCCGTGCTCCATGGCTGCCGAGTCTGAGCTCTAGAGCCCGGGCGCCACGACTGCTGAGTCTGAGCTCTAGAGCCCGGGTGCCACAACTGCAAGTCTGAGCTCTAGAGCCCGGGTGCCACAACTGCCGAGTCTGAGCTCTAGAGCCCGGGCGCCATGGCTGCCAAGTCTGAGCTCTAGAGCCCGGGCGCCACGGCTGCTGAGTCTGAGCTCTAGAGCCCGGGCGCCACGGCTGCTGAGCCCACACGTGGCAACTACTGGAGCCTGTGCTCCGCAGAAAGAGAAGCCACCGCGACGAGGAGCCGGCACACTGCAACTAGAGAGGAGCTGGCCCTCGCTCACGGCAACTAGAGAAAGCCCACGCTCAGCAACAAAGACCCACCACAGCCAAATAAAACAATAAATAAATTTTTAAAAATTCTTATTTGGTTTACAAACTCAGCAGTCACCAGTTGTTTAAAACACATGACCTAGAATAGGTTGTCTAGAGTAAAATTAGTTTATAGGAGTGCTGGACCCAGGGTTCTATTATCCGAGGGCTTCCTGGGCATCCCAGGACAGCACAGGACAGGAAAGCAGTCTGCTTTTCAGAATCTTGGGGTTATTTTCTTGACCTCATGATGCCCTGAGGCAGTGCATCTCCAGGGGGGCTTGCTGCCCTCCAGTGTGCCAACCTTCAGAAAATCTCACAGAAACAAGGTCTCCTCCAGATGGCAACCTGTTCCCTTCCCTTCCTGCCAACATCGCCTGAACAGTCCATATCTCCTCTGTAGGGGACAACCAGGAGACAAGCCAGCACAATCCACTCTTCAGTTCAGGGCTATTTGACGCCAAGGATCTCATTTGGTGATGTGCACAGGACTTGGACTGTCAGAACTTGAAAGCTGGACTGGGCTATTTCTCATTTTATAGTACCCTGGTGCGCTCATAGCTATTAAACATCTTTAAAATATCCAGCATCAAAAGAAGTTGTAGAACATCAAGATTATGTAAATGTGTGTGTGTGCTAAGTCGCTTCAGTCATGTCCAGCTCTGTGTGACCCTATGGACTAAAGCCTGCCAGGATCCTCTGTCCACTGGATTCTCCAGGTGAGAATACTGGAGCGGGTTGCCATTTCCTCCTTCAGGGGATCTTCCCAACCAAAGGATCGATCGAACCTGTGTCTCTTACATCTCCTGCATTGTCAGGTGGCTTCTTTACCACTAGCGTCACCTGGGAAGCCAAAATTATATAAATGCTATATGGCAAATGGCAACCCACGCCAGTACTCTTGCCTGGAAAAATCCCATGGACGGAGAAGCCTGGTAGGCTACAGTCCATGGGATGGCAAAGAGTCCGACAGGACTGAGGGACTTCACTTTCTTTCACATGGCAAATACCAGGAAGATGACTAATCCCAGTGCTGAATATCTAACAGTAGCCCAAGCATGGAGGAAGCTTCCTTCCTTCCTTTCCCTCTTTTTCTCTCTCCCTCCCTTCCTTCCTTCCTTCCTTTTTCTCTTTCTTTCTTTCCCTTCCCCCTCCCCCTTTCTTTCTTTCCTCCTTAAAATAGCTTTGCGTCTTCTACTTCTTTCACTGTGAGAGCTGACCCACTGTATTATGATTACTTGCCTTCTCTTCTAATGTGTTCTTGCCTGGAGAATCCCAGGGATGGGGGAGCTTGGTGGGCTGCCGTCTCTGGGGTCGCACAGAGTCAGACACAACTGATGCGACTTAGCAGTAGCAGCAGCAGCAGCTTCTAATGTGTAGGTTTGGAGAGAGTAAAGACTGTATGAATTTTTCCCCTTGCTGTGTTCTTTTTAAAAAAATAAATGCTAGTATTTTATAATTATTTATTTCTCACTGTGCTGGGTCTTTGTTGCTGCGTGAGGGCTTTTGTCTAATCACAGAGAGCAGGGGCTACACTCGGGTTGCAGTGCGTGGGCTTCTCAGGGCTGGGGCTTCTCTTGAGCACAGGCTCTAGGGCTCATGGGCTTCAGTGGCTCTGAGTACTGGCCCATGGGCTCAGTACTTGTGGCTCCCGGGCTCTAGAGCACAGGCTCAATAGCTGTGGTGGACGGGCTTTCTGACTCCATGGCATGCGGGATCTTCCCTGGCCAGAGACTAAACTCGTGTCCCTGGCATTGGCCCATCTGGGTGGGAAAACCATTAAAGCATGATCACCCAAGTAAATGTATTATGAACAGCTGTAATGACAGCTATGAAGGAAAACCCTGTCACTCTTCTGCTTCACAAACACCTGCATTTAGGTGACATCATGACTTCTCAGATATGACTTGTTGGGAAACCAAAGCTCTCGGGGTGCCTCCGTGGGTGAATGTCAGAGGATGCCTGTCAGGGATAAGATGGAAGCTGTGGAGAGAGTTAGGCTCGTTCTACTTATTAGGCTGAGCTCCTCCTTCATATCTGGAGTAAGCCTGAACTGGAATAATACCATCCGTCTAATACAGCTTCTTTTTAAAAATTTTGACTCTGTGTTCACCATGGATTTCTTTTTGCATCAACTTTTATTTCTATTTATTTATTTCTGGTCACACCCTGCGGCGTGTGGGATCTTGGTTCCCAGCCAGGGATTGACCTCTTGCCCCCTGCACCAGAAGCGCAGAGTCTTAACCATTGACCTGCCAGGGGACTCCTTAACAATTGTTGAGAGGAATAAATTAGACCATTCAAGGACGTGTAGGCAGGGGACAACTTAGACAACAGCGTGTGTGCTAGGCTCCTCTGTCCATGGGATTTTTCAGGCAAGAATACTGGAGTGGGTTGCCATTTCCTCTTCCAGGGGATCTTCCCCACCCAGGGATTGAACCTATGTCCCTCATGTTTCGTGCATTGGCAGGTGGGTGCTTTACCACTAGCGCCACCTGGGAAGCCCTAGAGGACAGCAGTGGCATGGAATTTCTCAGCAGCGCCCCAGTGATCAGACTCCTCCTACAGTCAATAAACCAGGTGGACTAATCAGAGGTGTGATGGGCCCGGAGCCAAGGGAGGAAAAGCCATGGAGACGCTTCAGGCCGTGATAGGGTGGGCTACGTGCAGCAAGAGCCTCCATAGGACTTTGCACCCAGTAGGAGGTGAGGACGGAGTCAGCCTACAGAGAGCCGGTGAATGTCGCGCCCCGTTCTTACGGCTGTTATTCCCACGTGTGACCACAAGATGGCAGCAAAGACGAGCGGGTCCCTGTAACGAGGCGGTCGGGGTTCTCAAGGCTCCTACCCACTTAATTCCAGACACCTGGTGTCCCTGCATTAGGACACGGAGGACGCTCACTGCTTCCTGAGTTTCCCGGACCTGTGGGCCGTGCAGATTCTAACTGTTTATCCTCTTTGAAGTGGCCTGCTGCTGCTCAGATGTTAAGGGACAGCACATTCTGTAGGATGCTTTCTGACTGTGGTCTGGCAGAGCTGTGAAAACACCCACAAAGAAGGGCATTGGATTGGATTTCGAGTCTTAAATGGTCCCCACTGGGGCATTGGGGGTGGGGTTGAGGAGTCAGGTGGGGTGTGACCAGATCAGATTCCTGATGTCTTAAGGTATCATCATCACCTACTGATACAACAGTGGGTTAGGAATCTTGACACTGTCATCTCACTTTGAGACCAGTGTTATGATTATGGCTGCTCATGTTTCAGGTCAAATATTTCCTTCTCTGAGATGTTCCCCCCCTTTGAAAGTAGCCCCCCCCCTTTCTTTTTCTTTTTTTAGGTTTATTAATGACTGCAATCAGAGAAGGCAATGGCACCCCACTCCCGTACTCTTGCCTGGAGAATCCCATGGACAGAGGAGCCCGGTAGGCTGCAGTCCATGGGGTCGCTAAGAGTCAGACGCAACTGAGCGACTTCACTTTCACTTTTCACTTTCGTGCATTGGAGAAGGAAATGGCAGCCCACTCCAGTATTCTTGCCTGGAGAATCCCATGGACAGGGAAGCCTGGTAGGCTGCCGTCTATGGGGTCGCACAGAGTCGGACACAACTGAAGCGACTTAGCAGCAGCAGCAGCAATGACTGCAATGCAGGAGACCCAGGATTCGATTCCTGGGTCGGGAAAATCCCCTGGAAAAGGAAATGGCAACCCACTCCAGTATTCTTGCCTGAAGAATTCCATGGACAGGGGAGCCTTGTGGGCTACAGTCCACGGGGTTGCAGAGAGTTGGACACTACTGAAAGACTAACACACACGCACAATGTTCTTTTTTAAAATTAACTTTTAGTACAGTATAGTTGCTTTACAATGTTGTGTTAGTTTTTCCTGAACAACGAAGTGAATCAGCTATACATATACATATGTGTGTGTGAGCTCGGACACAACTGAGTGACTCTTTGCGACCCCTTGGACTGTAGCCCACCAGGCTCCTCTGTCCATGGAATTTTCCAGGCAAGAATACTGGAGTGGGTCGCCATTTCCCCCTCCAGGGGATCTTTTGACCCAGGGATGGAACTAGTTTCCTGCATCTCCTGCATTGCAGGCAGACTCTTTACCTCTGCACCACCTGGGCGCCCATATGTAGACATATATCCCCTCTTTTTTTGGATTCCCTTCCTACTTAGGTTACCATACGGCACTGAGTTCCCTGAGCTTTACAGTAGGTTCTCATTAGGTGTCCATTTTAAACATCATGTCAATAGTGGGTACACGTTAATCCCAATCTCCCAATTCGTCCCAGCCCCTGCTTTCTATCACACTTCTTCAAAGCACTTCCTGCCATCAGAATTAATTTCATGTCTCTATTTGTAAGTTGTTTTTGTGTGTCTGTGGTTCTCCGCTCACCAGGGCATTTTAGGACAGTGTTGGTGGTGATGTCAGAAGTGGAGCCCTGCCTGGCATACAGGTGAACGCTCAGACAAGAACTGATGAACTTGAAACAAATCGTGTCTCTCCCCCCCTCCACACCCTGCCCATGTAGCTGTCCCTCTCCCTTGTGACATTCTGAACTTTTCCTGTGATGCATGGATCACACATTTATTTGGGGGCTTGTCTCCTGTTCTGCTCCTCAGGGGTCTTCCAGGTTGGGGACAGAAGGCCCGTATTCATGATGATCCCGTGTTCATTACCCTGTCCCAGGCACTTGAAGCGATCGAAAACATCTGGGCGCTGAACCGCAAGGAGATGCTAAGACATGTAATAAAGTTTGGGTCTGGGATGAGCCCAGCTTTCTTTTTCTGTTCGGGGCTGTTTCCACCTCCAGCAAAGATCTGGGAACCAGAAGAGCACCTGCCCACCCATCTTCATGGGAAACTTTGAACAAGCCTGTCCTCATGCCAGCGCTAAGGGGGTTGGGCATAGTTAGTGATGGTTTTCTCCCCAGGATCTCCTTGAATTGATGTGCCAGCCTTGTGAGGGAGAGATGGGGAGTCCCTTTCTCTGTGTGTGTGGGAAACGAGGGCCTGGAGAGATGAGGTGACTCTCCCAGGCATTGTAGCTTAGAAGAGGTGGAAGCAGCCTTTGAACTTGGAACTTGACTGCCTCTGAATGCAGATGTGACCTGACAGGAGATAAACAGAAGAATTTTGATTTTGGCTGCTCATTCTCCCTACTGAATCCCTTAACCTTGCCTCAATCCTCTGCAATCGGCTCCCAGAGAAGAGTCAAATCTTCTTGTCTTGCAGGTATTTGCATAGAGATCCCTGTGGTCCCTGTAATTGGTGGTTGGACACGTACATGAAAGAGCCCTCCTGGGCTGCCTGCTCCCTCTCCACCCACCTGCTTGTTCTGGGCTCTGCAGAAGAGCTGGCCAGCCTTCTGCAGGACTGGATGCTGCTGTAAATGCTGTCAAAAGGCGAGGGTTCTGCCCCAGGCTTTCCTGTTCCCTGCTGATTCCCAGCCTCCACCCCTCCAGGAGTGTCGCCTTGGGTGGCAAAGCCCGGCCTCCCTTCCTGTCCTGGATTTGAGGCTGATGGCATTTCCTCTGCCGGCTTTGGAGGTGTGCCCACAGCCCCCATGCTGCTCTCTGCAGTCTGCCTGCCTGCCCTGCCCTCCCTGCAACCAACAGAGAAAATAAATGAAAATGAGGTGAGTGGAGAGTAAATCTAATGAGCAGGAGAAAAGACTGGAATCCGAGACTGAGGCTTGAGCTAAATGAGGCCTCAATGTGGGATCTTTAAGCCACAGAGGAATTCAACAGACTGAGTAAAGCAAAGGGTAACAGACCAGGGGTCATCTTGGAAATCCGAGATTTTCTCTGAAGTGGGTGTTGGTTCTCGGTTCTAAAGGAGTGAACCTGTGGGCCTCCTGGGCATAGAAGCTTTTCTGTGCCCCACCTCCTTCCTTGATTACAGGAAACAGGCTTCATTCGGGGTCCACGACCTTCCTTGAATTCCAAGGAGCAGGTTCAAACAGTTGCCAATTAGGGAAGGGAAGGGATGCGGAGGGGCTTTCTTGGTAGCTCAGCTGGCAAAGAATCTGCCTGCAATGCGGGAGACCCCGGTTCGATTCCTGAGTCGGGAAGTTCTCCTGGAGAAGGGATAGGCTAACCACACCAGTATTCATGTGCTTTCCTGGTGGCTCAGATGGTAAAGAACTCACCTGCAATGCAGAAGACCTGGATTCGATCCCTGGATTGGGAAGATCCCCTGGAGGACCACTCCAGCATTCTTGCCTAGAGAATTCCATGCTGAGAGGAACCTGGTGGGCCCCAGTCCATGGGGTCCCAAAGAGTCAGACACGACTGAGCGACTAAGCATTAAGCACAGGGGATGCAGAGACCAGGGAGGAGCAGTTAAGGAACAGTAGTGCAGCCCTGGGCAGGGTCCTGGCTCCCCCTCAGGGGATACACACAACAATATCTTTGAGCTGTTTGCCCACACTGAAGCCCTCTCCAGGTGGGAGAAGTTCACAGTATGCTGCCCACAAATATGTAGATCCCAGATGGGTTGGAACCAGAGGGTTGATGATGCTGGCTCCTACTTACCTCCCCACCAGCCGATCAGAAATATGTCCATCAGCTGATCATGCTACCTTTGAACCATTGCTATAAAACTCCTGACTACCCGCTGCAGGTTGGGACACATTGTTTTGAGGGCATTAACCCACTGTGGTTCCCTTTGCTGGGCAAACAATAAAGCTATTCTTTTTGATTTTACCAAAAACTCAGTCTCTAAGATTTAATTCTGTGTCAAGTTGCAGAGGTGGGATTAGGCTTTGGAAGGACACTCACTGAGGACTCTAAGCCTAGGGTGGAGTGGTTATCTATACTCTTTCACAGCCCTCCCACCTTGTTGACCAGGATGTCCTCTTGGAAGACTTTTTGGGTTCATCTGTCGTCTGTACCCTTGGAAGACTGTGGTGGATGGCGTGGAGCACTCTGCCCCTCCTCCCTGTCCTCCTGCAGAGGATGAGGAGGAAATAGGTAAAGAGATGGGAAAAGAGGGGTTAGGGACCGAGTCTGGGAGGGCTTTCTGGAGAGTCTGGGCTATATCTTCTGAGCAGGCAGACCTGCTCATGAGATCTTGCTCATGTACAGCTTCCTTCTTGTGTTCCTTTATGGGTTCATTCATTTATTCATTCAACAAATGAACTGTACAAAAAAGATCTTCATGACCTAGATAATCACAATGGTGTGATCACTCACCTAGAGCCAGACATCCTGGAATGGAAAGTCAAGTAGGCCTTAGGAAGCATCACTATGAACAAAGCTGGTGGAGGCGATGGAATTCCAGTGGAGCTATTTCAAATCCTAAAAGATGATGCTGTGAAAGTGCTGCACTCAACATGCCAGCAAATTTGGAAAACTCAACAGTGGCCACAGGACTGGAAAAGGTCAGTTTTCATTCCAATTCCTAAGAAAGACAATGCCAAAGAACATTCAGACTACCACACAATTGCACTCATCTCACACATAGCAAAGTAATGCTCAAAGTTCTCCAAGACAGCCTTCAACAATACGTGAAACGTGAACTTCCAGATGTTCAAACTAGATTTAGAAAAGGTAGAGGAACCAGAGAACAAATTGCCAACATCCGTTGGACCATAGAAAAAGCAAGAGTTCCATAAAAACATCTATTTCTGCTTTATTGACTATGCCAAAGCCTTTGACTGTGTGGATCACAATAAACTGTGGAAAATTCTGAAAGAGATGGGAATACGAGACCGCCTGACCTGCCTCTTGAGAAACCTGTATGCAGCTCAAGAAGCAACAGTTAGAACTGGACATGGAACAACAGTCTGGTTCCAAATAGGAAAAGGAGTACGTCAAGGCTGTATATTGTCACCCTGCTTATTTAGCTTATATGCAGAGTACATCATGAGAAACGCTGGGCTGGAGGAAGCACAAGCTGGAATCAAGACTGCGGGAGAAATATCAATCACCTCAGATATGCAGATGACACCATCTTTATGGCAGAAAATGAAGAGGAACTAAAGAGCCTCTTGATGAAAGTGAAAGAGGAGAGTGAAAAAGTTGGCTTAAAGCTCAACATTCAGAAAACGAAGATCATGGCATCCGATCCAATCACTTCATGGGAAATAGATGGGGAAACAGTGGAAACAGTGGCAGACTTTATTTTTTGGGCTCCAAAATCACTACAGATGGTGACTGCAGCCATGAAATTAAAAGACGTTTACTCCTTGGAAGGAAAGTTATGACCAACCTAGATAGCATATTCAAAAGCAGACACATTACTTTGCCAACAAAGGTTCGTCTAGTCAAGGCTATGGTTTTTCCTGTGGTCATGTATGGATGTGAGAGTTGGACTGTGAAGAAGGCTGAGCGCTGAAGAATTGATGCTTTTGAACTGTGGTGTTGGATAAGACTCTTGAGAGTCTCTTGGACTGCAAGGAGATCCAACCAGTCCATTCTGAAGGAGATCAGCCCTGGGATTTCTTTGGAGGGAATGATGCTGAAGCTGAAACTCCAGTACTTTGGCCACCTCATGTGAAGAGTTGACTCATTGGAAAAGACTCTGATGCTGGGAGGGATTGGGGGCAGGAGGAGAAGGGGACGACAGAGGATGAGATGGCTGGATCGCACCACTGACTTGATGGACGTGAGTCTGAGTGAACTCTGGGAGTTTGTGATGGACAGGGAGGCCTGGCATGCTGCGATTCATGGGGTCGCAAAGAGTCGGACACGACTGAGAGACTGAACTGAAAATCACTGCAGATGGTGACTGTGGCCATGAAATTAAAAGACGCTTACTCCTTGGGAGAAAAGTTACGACCAACCTAGACAGCATATTAAAAAGCAGAGACATTACTTTGCCAACAAAGGTCCATCTCCATCTAGTCAAGGCTATGATTTTTCCAGTTGTCATGTATGGGTGTGAGAGTTGGACTATAAAGAAAGCTGAGTGCTGAAGAATTGATGCTTTTGAACTGTGGTGTTGGAGAAGACTCTTGAGAGTCCCTTGGTCTGCAAGGTGGTCCAACCAATTCATCCTAAAGGAAATCAGTTCTGAATGTTCATTGGAAGGACTGATGTTGAAGCTGAAACTCCAATACTTTGGCTACCTGGTGTGAAGAGCTGACTCATTTGAAAAGACCCTGATGCTGGGAAAGATTGAGGGCAGGAGGAGAAGGCGACGACAGAGGATGAGATGGTCGGATGGCATCATCGACTCGATGGACATGGGTTTGGGTGGACTCTGGGAGTTGGTGATGGACAGGGAGGCCTGGCGTGCTGCAGTCCATGGGGTCACAAAGAGTCCGATATGACTGAGTGACTGAACTGACTGACTGATGCTAGTCATGACATCACCTACAGTGTTAGAAGCTAGAATGAAACATGGTCCTGATCACTTTCTTTCACTGAAGCCTTTCCTCTATGAGGCCTGGATGCCACTGTCCTTGAAGCTGGCCAATAGCAATCTTTTTGGAGGTTGGATTCTCTGGAAGAGACACAAAATCCTTCTCCTGAAACAAGAGGGGCTCAGAGCATTGCATTTTAAAACTGTTAATGTGAACTATGATCTCATCTGTAATTAGCAGATGGGGAAGTCACAGATAATTAGTAGTTTATTATAAAGTATGGTAAAGTGTGAGAGCACACTCCTGGGGGTGCAAGGGAAGCAGGGTGCCAAGACACAGTGCGCAGTGGGGGAGCTGGGGGGACACGCTGACCTGCTGGCTGTCGACTGTCAACGTGGCCTCACTGTCACCCTGTCCTAACTTAGCTCCCCTCTGGATCACAGAGGAGGGAAGAACTGCACCCTAGGATTCCCTCCCCTGTGGGGTTCTGGGCTATCATTTTCCAAGGTACAGGGGGTTGGAGGGATTTTATTTCTATTCAAGGAAAAATCTAGGACCTGAGGTGGAGGTAGCTAGAGCGCAGTTTCGTTTGGGCAGCATAATGATAAATTTGCAATCCAGTTCTCCTGGCTCCAAAGTCTACACAGTTAATCTTGATGACAGGGCCTCATTGGATCCCAAGCAAGTGGGCTTCAAGTCAGAGAGCTATCATGGGAGGAGAAACCAGTCTATTCTCTGCAGGGTCTTAAGCAAGGTTCACGGTGTGGTTCATGTATGCCTGGGTGATATGTGTGGGCTTGTGATAAGAGCTGGAGCTCAGGAGGAAGAGGGAGAAGGGGAAGGGTGGATGGAGAAACAGCTTGATGTACTTCCAGCCAAACCGGATATAAGGAGTTGCCCTCAGCCTGGCTGGGACCACAGCAAGGCAGAGGAAGAGAAGATGGGCTTCTTTACAGAGGGTTAGACTTGAAGCTCGTGGGACAGCCAGGGTTTTGCCGTGGAACCTGTTAGATATTTGATTTCCCAGTTCAGAAGAGAGATCTGGGCTTACCCTTAGAATCATCTGCAGAGATGGTGGCTGGTGTCATGGGAAGAAGTCTGAAGGATTGTGCTGAGGAGGAAGGCAGCTTAGGAGGGAGGAGTCGGAAAGCTGCAGCAAGACGGGTCTTGCTCAGTCGGGAAGTAGCTACGAAGAGCAGTGGAAGGGAGCATCCTATGAAGGAGGCAGTGGAGGGCTGGATCTACTCCAGGAAGAATCCGCGTCATGATTGCATCTTTGTTTGGATCTTTCCTCTGCCTTCCAACTTGTACGTCTGGCAGGATCAGTGGCAGGATCTGCTTGGCAAAGAACTCAGAAAATGTTAATTCTCATGACCATTATGGTCATGATAATATCAAGATGGGGGTTAGTGTATTCTGAAAAGACTATGTGTGAAATTATTATTTCCAAACTGAAATTGATTGCATTTGAGTCACACTGTTTTATAAAAGTTGAAGACATTTGTATAATATTGCTTATACGGAATCTACAAAAATGGTACAGATGAACTTATTTTCAAAGCAGAAATAGAGACACAGACACAGAGAACAGATGTACGGATACTGAGGGGAGGGGGCGGGGCGGTGGGATGAACTGGGAGACCGGGTTGACGTCCACGCACTACGTGCTGCGCTTGTCGCTCAGTCGTGTCCGAGTCTTCGTGGCCCCATGGACTGTGCCCGCCAGGCTCCTCTGTCCACGGGAATTCTCCAGGCGAGAAGACTGGAGTGGGTTGCCATGCCCTCCTCCAGGCATATATACACTACTCTGTATGAAATAGATAATTAATGGGAACTTACTGTGTAGTACAGGGAACTCTACTCAGTGCTCTGTGTTGACCTAAGTGGGAAGCCAATCCAAAAAAAAGAGGGGATATCTGTGTATGTGTGGCTGATTCACTTTGCTCTACAGCAGAAATTAACACAACTTTGTAAAGCAACTATACTCCATTAAAAATTAATTAAAGAAAAACAGTAAAGACAAATGCACAGAGGCAACTCAGAAGGTTAGGGTGCTCACTCCAAGAGTGGGGATATTACTTTCCCAGGGTGGTAGGGCAGGAGGGTGGCTGACGTACAATTAATAATTCAAGGAGGCACAAGGTGTCATCCTGCAGGGCACCCTGCCCCTTGTAACTCATCAATAAAACATTGGGCTCAGTGCTGTGGAGCCCACAGCTAGTCTGAGAGCAACATTCTCACTTGGAAAGGCTGGTTGGCATGGGAGCCAGAGAGTCAGAGAAGCTCATGGGTCTGGAATAAAAATGTCACAAAAGGAAGTGAATTTCCAACACTCCTTCCTTTACTACATCCAAAAGAACAGCCCTGAAATCAGGTCAGCAGTGGTTATTATGGCCCTGGGAACATTCTACGCATGAGGTGGGGGACTCCTGCATGCTGTCTGGCTGGCCCCCCTCTTCAAGACAGCTGCTTCCATCCCGGGAGTGGTCCAGCCCCTCTGACTCAGGGTTGAATCTCCAAGGAGCCAGTGAGACCTTTTGAAGCCCTTTAGATAAGCCCACGTGCTTTACTTTTTCTTAATTATCATTTTTCACTATTAAAGGAATACCTACTCGTTAAAGAAAAATTTGTAAATATAGATGATGGTGTCAAGACAAGAAAAAATGGCAAACATCCACTATTTCAATAAAATCATGTGTGTTTAATAATAATGTCAAAAATGGTGCAGCAGAGGGCCGAGGCAATGAGTGTCTAGGGACGTTTTCATCTATTATCTTCATGGCAGCCTCACCTGCTGGCCTGGGTGACAATGCTGTAACTCCACTCCAAAACCCAATAAGATCGAGACTGAAGTTTGTTTTATAAGGAATTTGGGGGCTTCACATGAACTGAGTCCTATTTATAGTCTTTAGTTAAGCTGCTTGGTGTGAATACTCATGTATTAATACAACATTATGGTTTTAATTACCGAGCACTGTCTCAGACCCCTCTGGGGATATTTTTTAGTATGTGGTGTTGTTTACCATATTTCTCAAATCTGCAAATTTCAAAATTCCAAATCATAATGGCATCCTTTATGATCCCCCTGTGACAGCTGAAGAACTTTAGGTGCAGAGTTTATGCCACTTGATAGTCACTCAGTCGTGTCTGACTCTTTTGTGACCCCATGGACTGTAGCCCACCAGGCTCCTCTGTCCATGGGATTTCCTAGGCAAGAATACTGGAGTGGGTTGCCATTTCCTTCTCCAGGGAATCTTCCTGACCCAGGGATCAAGGCAGGTCTCCTGCATTGCAGCTGGATTCTTTACTGTCTAAGTCACAGGGAAACCCTATGCCACAGGCCTGACATCAAACAGCTGAGAAGAGGTAGAGAAAGGATTTGAACCCAGGTCTGCACACCTCAAGAAACTATGTACCTCCCAACCCTTCCCACATCAGAACACGCACGAAGAAGGATAATGGTTGTTCCACCCAGGGCAACAGAGGATGAGGGTGCTCGGAACCAGGACAAGTGGTCCAGGCTGTCCTGACGTCAGCCGCTTCAGAGTCCTGCCCTCCTAACCCCTTTACTCAGCCTGCCACCCCCTGGTGGGGAGTCCACCTGGACTTTAACTTTCATTTATAGAGTATGATTGATCCATCACAGGGCTGGGCAGTGGTGCTTCAGTGCAGAACTCTAGAATCTGACTGCCTGGGTTTGAATCCCAGCACCTCCATTTTCTGGTTGTAAGACCTTTTCTGGAGAAGGAAATGGCAACCCACTCCAGTGTTCTTGCCTGGGAAATCACATGGACAGAGGAGCCTGGTGGGCTACAGTCCCTGGGATTGGACCCGACTTAGTGGCTAAATGACAGCGACAACAGAGATCTTTCCAGGGTGAGTTGCTCAAGTTCTCTGTGCCTTAGTCCCTTCATCTGTAGAATGGGGACGACAACATTGTACTTACTTCCAGCCGAGAGTGACAACACTCACGTGGTCCCCAAGGCAGGAGGAAAGCAGTGGAGCTGCTGGGGGCGACCCTGAACTCAGGATGATCCTCTTAACTTTGGGGGATGGGGGGTTGGGAGGTAGCAGGTCCTCAGATCCAGCCCTTGGTAGGTAGGTAGATGCCTTGCCTGTTCTCTAAGAGAGGCTGTACTTGTCTTGCGGGAAAATGTGCGTTACCTACACAGCCTGATCAACAGAAGGTGGGGGTCAGCACCCAGAAGATGTCATCCTCAGGTCAAGAATACAGAGCTGTTGAGAAAGCTTCTCTTAGGCCTGAACACACGTAAGCTAAGCCAGTATCCTGTTCTGTGTTTCTTATTGCATTTCACTGTTTGGGGCACTATACTCTCTGCCAGAGTTGATACTTGACATTTCTTAAGATCAAACCTAAAATGTCACAAGTAGAGTTCAGAAAAGAAAAGGTGAGTCTGGAGTCCCTGGATGGAATACGATGCCAGGATTATTTCTGGGTTATGCCAGGTTTCTGGAAATCACTTGACATTTGAAGTTCTTTGAACGAATGAGCTGAGTGGACTAAAAAGTAGGTAAACAGAAAATATATCTGACTTCAGGAAGACCGTCACTTCACTTATCCAAGGCCCAAGACGAGGTGCGCTTATCGGCTATCCAACCACGGGCCGGTAGCCTGGTTATGTCTCTTGCCCTTTGCCCTTCATATGCAAACTCTTTATGCCCCGTGGGGTCATGAAACAGACTGGCCTCGGGGGCAAGCACTGAGTGATTTGGGGCTGGGCATTTTGGAGCAGAGATGGGACCTTCTCTTTGTGGGGTTCTTGATGATCTGATGGTGATTCTCAGCACTGCCTTACCCCCTTGCTCCTCTGCTTGATGGAACCCAGAATGAAGCCACACCTCCCAGACTCAGGATGGGATCTCCATCGCCTCTATCTCCCCGCCCCGAATCTCAATATCCCTGAGTCAGGGATGGATTCTAGGTGAAGCCTCACAGTGGCAGCCTCACTCTTATGCCCAGATGGGCGGCATCCATTGACCTGTGTTTGGCCCCATGCTTTCTCCTTTAGGGTCTGCCCAGCTATAACACCTGGGACCACATCATGCTTCTAGTCCAGGCACCTTGTCGAGTCCTAGCTCTGAGTTTAGGGACAACCTCTGTTCCTGGGGCAGGATCCAGCTCACCAGGGCTTGTCTGCTCACTGAAGCCTCTGCTGAACTGTCCCCAGGTTCCGGAAGGGCCCTATGTTGTGGATTAGCCCAAAGCCGGATGCCGCACGTCAGGTTTCTCTGCTGGATGCTGTGCTTTCTCAGCCAGACTCTCCACCGAGGCTGGCCTCTTGCTGTGATGTTTGCTGGGTCCCCAACCTACCTGAACTCAGCTCCCCACCTCTATCCTGCGGCTCTAGGCCTTGGTATGCCCTGAGCTTTCCCTTGTTTAAATCTCCCCAGCAGGTTGGACTGAATAAACCTCAAGGCTTTCTCTGGCTTTCTCTGAGTCTGCAAAGAAAATAATAAGCCCTGATGTTGGTCAAGGGCTTTGCTCGCAAAGGCTTTCTCACCAGACACCCTCTGCATGTCCCACTGGGGCCTCCTATACTTCTTTGATATGTGCAAAATTTCTGAGAATGAAAAACTTTCTGAACTTGGCTCCAAGGTCAAAGTCCACCTGAACCTCAACTCCTTCTCTGTACTTTGTGCTTCTCACGAGTTTGAGCAAACTCTGGGAGATAGTGATGGGCCGGGAAGCCTGACGTGCTGCAGTCCATGGGGTCGCAAAGAGTCGGACATGACTTAGCGGGTGAACAACAGCAGAGAGTGTAGTTTCTCTTCTGTCATGGGGGTCTCAGCCGAGGTAACGGGCAGGTGGGTATTTCTTTGAGAGTGTATCTACGGTAGATTCGTTTCCGATGGTAACTTTTTTTTTCAACGAGCTATAGTTAAGAGTAAAGAGTTAGATAATGATTTGAATTTACTGCTTTTCCTTTCATTACTTAAACCTTGTCCTCCCCTCCAGCATGAAAGTTACCAGAAGAGCTTCATGTTTGCACACATGGGCTTAGACAGGTATGGAATCTTTTTTTTTTTTTAAGATTTTTTTTGGAAGTGTACTATTTTTAGATCCTTTGTTGAATTTATTACAATATTGCTTCTGTTTTATATTTTGGTTTTCTGGCCGTGAGGCATATGGGATCCTAGCTTCCTCCCAGACCAGGGATCGAACACCCACCCCCTGTACTGGAAGGCAAAGTCTTAACCACTGGACCACCAGGGAAGTCCCCAGGTATAGATTCTTATGGAAGAGACAGTATTTCTCGTTACATTTCAGCTTTCTCTTAAAAGTGGTGAACACAGGAAGAATCCATCTCCTCACCTCCCTTGCCCTGAGGTGGGGCCAGTGACTGCATTCTGGTTGACAATAGAAAAATATAATAATATGGGTGACTCCCAGGCCTGGTACCCAAGGCCTTTTGAGTGACCTCCCTTTCTTTCCCTCTCTTCCCTATAGCTGGCTGGATAGAGAGGATCAGGCAAAGGACTCCAAGTGGAAGGAGACTAAGGTCCTGAGACCATTACCAGGAAGGCCCCTGCCACACATCGAATAGGACATAAATGAAATCTAAATCTCTCATTTCATTTTAGCTGCCAAGAGTGGGAGTTATTTGTTAATAGCACTTAGCTATTATTGACCAATACGGTTCCGAGCCTAGTTCTACACCTAACTATAAGATCCTGGGCAATTCCTTTACTTTTTCTGAGCTTTCTCATCTGTATGAAGCTTTGCTGGCAGCCTCTGCAGTCAGCAGAGCAGAGCTTAGCATGCCGTCTTCCCAGGAAGCAGTGCACCTGCCTGAACCTGCTCACCCACCTGCTGCCTGCTCATTATGCTTCCATCCGATCCAGCGGTCTTGATCCCACCTCAGGGCATTTGCACTCGCTGTTCCTTCTGCTTGGGTCACTTTTCTCCCAGGTTCTATGGCTTTCCTCCTTCTCATCATTTAGGGCTAATCCTCAGCAGCATATCCTCAGAGATGCCTTCCCTGGTGCCTTCAGTTCAAAGAACATGCTTGACCTCCAATTTTTTTTTTTTTTGGCCACAGCATGTGGGATCTTAGTTCCCTGACCAGGGATCAGACCTGTGTCCCCTGCATTGGAAAAGCAGTGTCTTAACCACTGGACTGCCAGGGAAGTCCATGATCTTCAATTCTTTATCACAATTGTCCTACATAATTTTTTTCTCATTGCCTCTACCCCTCTCTGAAAGCAGTGTTTCATGCTTAGTCATATCTGATTCTTCTCAACCCCAGGGACTGTAGCCCACTAGGCTCCTCTGTCCATGGGTTTCTCCAGGCAAGAATACTGGAGTGGGCTGCCATTTCCTACTCCAGAGGATCTTCCCAACCCAGAGATCAAACTTGGCATCTCTTGCGTTTCCTGCATTGGCAGGTGGGTTCTTTACCACTAGTGCCACCAGGAGGGCTTCCCTGATAGTTCAGTTGGTAAAGAATCTGCCTGCAATGCAGGAGGTCCTGGTTCGATTCCTTTGTTGGGAAGATCCACTGGAGAAGAGATAGGCTGCCCACTCCAGTATTCTTGGGCTTCCCTGGTAGCTCAGCTGGTAAAGAATCTGCCTACAATGCAGGAGACTTGGGTTTGATCCCTGGATTGGGAAGATCCCCTGGGGAAGGGAAAGGCTACCCACTCCAGTATTCTGGCCTGGAGAATTCCATGGACTGTACAGTCCATGGCATCACGAGAGTCCGACATGACTGAGCAGCTTTCACTTTCACCTCACTTTCACTTTTCAGTGCCACCAGGGAAGCCCCTAAATACTCTGAAAGCAGAGTATTATGTATTGGTTTATAGGAATATTATCCATTAAAATTATCATGTACCAGGCACTATGACAGGCGCTGTATAAGCAGCAGCTCTTTATGCGGATCCCACTGTACTGAGTCTCTGTTTACAGGTCTCTCTTTTCACAGTCCATTGTGAGCCTCTGAAGGTCAAGGACAAGGTCTTACTTATATTCACTTTCCAATAAACCATGTACGTAAGAGACGATGAAGAAATGTCTGTGACGGCAGAGAAACTCAGATCGTGTCCTCGATCTAGAGCATCCAGAGACCAACAAAACCATCCTTGTTCTAAAAAAAATTAAACCTTTTTATTAGTATATTTATTTTATATATAAAAGAAATACAAAAAAAGAAACACAAAGAAAATGCGTTTATGGCAACTCGGACTTGTCGGCGCCTTCGGCTGGGGCTCCCGGCTCGGGCCCGCTGGGTGTCAGCAAAGTCCGCCGGTTGTAGTGGCCCTTGATAATGCCCGTGTTGTTGTTCTCGTTCAGCAGCTGCTTCTGCCTCTGCCTGTTGAGAGACTGGACGAGGCCCAGGACGACCGCGGCCAAGGAGTACTGCCCGGGCAGTCTCCTGGGGGGCAGGATGAAGGGGTTGGGCTGGACTCTTCCCAGGAGAAAGTACGTTTTGATTTTCCCTTCCTGTTCGCTGATGCCCTTCACATAGATCTCCCCTCGGTAGTCAAAGGCAAAGCCCTGGTCCTTCAGGATGAGGTAGGTCTCCTCCGGGACCTGGATCCTGCCGCTGACCCCTGTGCTGTCCATCCGACTCGCCAGGTTCACGGTTTTGCCCCAAATGTCGTACTGTGGTTTCTTAGCGCCGATGACACCGGCTACCACTGAGCCGTGGCTGATGCCTGTGAGGGAAGCAAAGGAGCAAGAGATGAGAGAAGAGGGAAGTCTCGGAGGGAGCTGCCTCCGCCCGGGAGCGTGTGTGTGCATGTGTGTGCTCAGCCATGTCCGACCCTGCGACCCCATGGACTGTAGCCCACCAGGCTCCTCTGTCCATGGGATACTCCAGGCAAGAATACTGGAGTGGGTTGCCATGCCCTCCTCAAGGGGATCTTCCTGACCCAGGATCAAACCCACATCTTCTGTGGCTCCTTCATTGGGAGGCAGAGAGTCTACCACTGGGCCACCTATTTTTATCTCATCTTACTACTATGAGGTAACAATATAAAACCCAGTTTATACAGGATAAAGCTGACTCTCAGAGAGTTTTGTTTTTGTTTTCTAATTTTGGGACACACCTCGAGGCATTTGGAATCTTAGTTCCCTGACAGGGGATTGAACCTGTGCCCCCTGCAGTGGAAGTATGGAGTCTTATCCACTGGACCGCCAGAGCAGGGCAGTCTCAGAGGATTAAAAAGACTTGCCCAAGTCATAGAGCTGGTTACAGCAGACCCGAAACACAAACTGAGGTGCCCAATCCCATTGGGAACATAATTTTCCAAATTCCAAACTATGCCTCCAGGGTAAAGTACAGGTTGGCCTTAATCTCAGCAACATCTGAAATTACAGAGCCTTTGCTCAGGGTTATAGTTCTTTTTATTTCTGGTTCGATCATGTATTCAGTGATTTCAGAAAGGACATGTAGGGCCCTTGAAAGATGTGGAAACAAGCCCTGAACATCCCATCCATCGATCAAAACATAAAATATCACTGCTTTATTCCAGTGAACAAAGGGAGTCCTTGGATCTGACAAGTCAGGCATGGCTATTACTCGACCTTTTATACTTGAAAGCTACTAAAGCAGAACCAAGAAAGTAAAATGGCACACCAGCCAGAGGGTATCTCAGACACGAGGACTACAAGAACATTTGTTTTTAGATTGCACACTGGCCCCCAGAAGGTCACTGATCTCAGTAAGGAAATCCTGGAGCGGCTGCTGGAGGACCATTTGGCTGTGCGATTTGAGGCTAGCTGATCCCCTTCTCTGGGCCTGAGTTTACCCATCTATACAGTGTGAATGGGACTAAGCAGGGGCTTTCAGATTGGGCTTCCCAGGTGGCTCAGATAGTAAATCTGCCTGCAATGCAGGAGACCCAGGTTCGATCCCTGGGTTGGGAAGATCATCTGGAGAAGGGCATGGCAACCCACTCCAGTATTCTTGCCTGGAGAATCCCATGGACAGAGGAGCCTGGTGGGCTACAGTCCATGGGGCGCAAAGAGTCGGACACGACTGAGAGACTAACATGTTCACTTTTAGGCTGTGCTTTAGGAGCACCTGCCCACTCCCTGCTGCCCCCCAGGCTTAGTAGAGATGCTGAAAAAATTAACAAGTTATACAAATTGTAAATGACTATTATCACATCACTGTGAGTATTGTGTTGTTGTTTTGCACAAGGGTGTCCCAAAGCCCAAAAGATGCTGGGCTGTGTGGCTGAGTGAAGAACTCTAATGCTATCTGCCTGTCCCTGGCTCAGTTCAGCATCTGACATCCTCAGGAACAGAATCCTGGCTTTTGGCTCAAGGCAAATACCCAGAAGAACCACAGGGCAACACGTTGACCCCTAGCATCAGGTGAGACAGAGGGAAATGATTGACAGTCAGCTTTCTCTCTACCCAAGGCCTTGCATGGGTGGGATTCCAGATAAGCTGGAGGAAGGAGGAGCTGTGGTCTATCAAATTCTTGGTATTTCTGCACACAGGCCAGAATCCTTCCCCTGCTTCCAGCATCTTGAGCAAGAAGAAGCCCAGATGGGCCTGTCCTTGGCCAGGTCACACTGGTTCTGCTGTATTCTTGCGGGAAAAATTGCCTCTGGCTTGGTGCCCAGGGCATAGGAGGGCTCAATGGAGTGAGGCCAGCCAGCCTTCCAGCTGCTACTCACCAATCCGGAGCTCGAAATTGTTGAAGGAATGCTTGTTGATCTCCTGGATGCTTTCAGTCAGGGCGAGGGAGAAGTCGGCCAGGGCGCACAAATGCCCCCACTTATCCTCGCATTGCTGCAGCAAACGCGAGAGAAGACGTCACTGAAGGGGCAAACAGGATCATTTCTGCTGCAGGGGTCTGGTCTGTGTCCTAACCTAACTCCACCCACACCCCCCTTCAAGGGAAGTACAGGTTGTGAGCTGCGCAGCCATCAGTGTCCAGAATCACAGGGTGCCAGGAGATTTGCTCCAGAGAGTGTCGTATGTGTGACTCTCAGATTCCATTCCCTACCCTTACCCTTGTCTGTTCAGGCTGATGCTGCTCACAGGTGTGTGTGTGTGTGTGTGTGTGTGTACCCGCCTATGTTCATATGTATGATATTTCCAATCTAGGAGCCGTGTTTCTCTCCTTTAAGCACTCACATAGACATTTGCTTTCTGAGCCTCAGTTTCCTCTTCTATAGAGTGGGGATAAACAAGTTGGCCTGCTCACCTCCTGGGGACCGAATGACAGTGTATATGTGAAAGAAATTCTGTGTCTCTCTACAGCAGAGGTTTGCAATCAGTAAAGAGCCAGATAGAAAGTATTTTAGGTTTTGTGGGCCATGTGGTCTTTGTCATGACTACCCAACACTGCCATTTTGGCCAGAAAGGAGCCACAGACAAAATAGAAATGAATGCGTGTGGCTGTGTTCCAATAAAACTTTATCTATGAACACAGGTGGTGGGCTGGATTTGGCCTGGAGGATGTCTCTGGGGATCCCTGCAGTAGACTGAGGCACACACGTACCCAGTGACCATCAAGGGTTTCTTCTCAGGTAGTCTTGCAACACTTCTAGGTTTTTAGTTGGAAAGTGAGCAAATAAGGATGATAAGGGATGAGGATTCCTGTCCCTGGTAGTTCACGTCCATATCCAGAAAGCATTTACTGAGGACCTACCAGGGGCAGGGCTTTGTGCGGGGAGCATGACTCTATCCCAGGTAAATTCATCCACTGACCTTGGGGGGTAGATGTTGGTTTTCCCACTTGACACTAGTGCCTGGCACACAATCACCTCTCAAAAGAGTGAAACTATTAATACTGGAGCCTGGGAGCCACGACTACTGAGCCCACGTGCCCTCGAGCCCGAGCTCCACAAGAAGAAAAGCCACCGTAATGAGAAGCCCCCACCCACACAAGGAGAGAAAGCCCGCGTGCTGCAGCGAAGACCCAGTGCAGCCAAAAAACAAATTCCTAAAAAATGTTTTAAAGTCTGACTTGCAATTTTTAAACACTGGAGCTATTATTATCATTACTTTTGGAGGAGAAAACAAAAATTAGAGCAAGAAAACAGGCTAGGATCAGGGGTTTAGCAACACCTGCAACTGAGTCATAATCGGTATTTCTTGGTCCTGATTTTGCACATCAAGTGAACAGTGAGTCTCAGAGTGAAGCCTAAAGGCTTCTCAACCATAAAGAAGCATTGTTTCACCCGGTGGATCCTGCTTACATGGGGAACAAATACATCACACACCTGGAAGGTCCACTTATCAGAGTTTCTCCCTACCAGTCACCAAGTCTCCTGGCGCTGACAGCCCACCACTCTCCCACCTTCAGTGACATGACCACAGTGAGGTCCCTGCCGGAGGGTGTGGTCGAGTCCAGAGCATTCCTTTACCTGCTTTTCAGGTGACAGGCCTGACACGGCCATGTAGGTACTACCAATGGTCTTAATCTTTTCAATGTCTTGAAACCGGTCTTCACCGAGCAGCTGAAACAGACCCAGACAACAGTGTCAGTCCTGGTCCCCGTGCTTCCAGCAGCCTGGGGCTCCTGGAAACAGACCCCTGGCGCACCGTGGGGACCACCTCGGGCTGGGTTAGCATCCTTGGGGTAACCACTTTCCTCTCTCGGAGTCAAACATCCAGGCCATCAACATATGTTTATTGATCACATGCTAAGTGTTAGGTGCCCAGACGGGTGTGACCAGATACTCTAAGGACTAGATCAGTTCCAATGAGTCTCTGAAAGAAACAAATCTATCTTATTAGATTTAAGAATAAAGGGCAAATATTCCAAAATTGATCAACACCTCCTTTTGGCTTTACTGTCAGCATGTATTTAAAATCTTAGCACTTCCTGTCGGCACCTGGTCTAAGGCACCATTAGTCTGTACCTGGTTTGTTACTGCTGTTTAGTTGCCAAGTCATATGCGACCCCAGGGACTGTAGCCCATCAGGCTCCTCTGTCCATGGGATTCTCCAGGCAAGGATACTGGAGTGGGTTGCCATGCCCTCCTCCAGGGGATCTTCCTGACCCAGGGATCAAACCCGTGTCTCCTGCACTGCAGGTGGATTCTTTACCACTGAGCCACCAGGGAAACCCTTATACTTGGTTACTGTATTGCAGTAACTTCACTTCTTGAGCTAAAGTTAAGTCACTATTCTGAGATCCTGCAAACTGTGCCCAGGGCAGAAAGTAGCTGGAGCGGTGTCTGTTCTCAGCCCCGTTTAATGTCTGACGTTTATCCTCAGATGCCACTGAGCAGGCTTGGTCTCTTAGCAGCCTTTTGACTATTAATATTTTAGCTCGGAGATTTTGGCATGTTTTTGGTTGCCCACCTCCCTCCCTCTGCCTCCTTACAATTGCATTTCCCCAGATTCCTGCAGGAGCGGGAGCTTCCTTCCTCTCTTCTCTTAGGAACTACTTGCATGCATGCCTGCTAAGTTGCTTCAGTCGTGTCCAACTCTTTGTGACCCAATGTACTGTAACCCGCCAGGTTCCTCTCTCCCTGGGATTCTCCAGGCAAGAATACTGGAGTGGGTTGCCATACCCTCCTCCAGGGGATCTTCCTGATCCAGGGATTGAACCCGTGTCTCTTATGTCTCCTGCATTGGTAGGCGGGTTCTTTACCACTAGAGCCACCTGAGAAACCCTCGGAACCATTTGGCTTAAGGCCAATTTCTGGTCCAGGCGTCCCCTCTTCAGAAGTTGATTAGGAGGCTTCGCTGCTTCATTTTCATTTCATATCCACTATGCAGCTAAGAGTATCGGGAGCCACAATGGGGTTCCTTATCAGTGCCTTTATCAGTTCTCTGTGAGGAGCACCGAGCTGTGAGGAACTCTTCGCCTTTGATGAGGCAGAGGCTGGGGATGAGAAGTCCTGCCATTGGGTTATCACAAACCCAGTCCTGGAGCGTGTGCTCCAGGTAACATTCCGCATTCCTCTGAGCCAGGTTCCTGTGGCAATTACATCAGCAAGAAGAGCAACCCAGTTACTGAAGGGTTATCTGGCTGGAGCTCAATCAAGGCAGAATCTAGAGGGTCTCTTTGGACCCAAGAAAGAAGGCAATCTGACTTGCACTGTTGGTAATAATGGTAAAATATTATCTTTAGTTTTAGGATCCTCAAGGTTCACATTTCTCTCTAGGAGATGAGGCTGGTCTCTCCAATGTGTATCTTCACTGCTTTCTATATCCTTTAGATAACAATATATTATCTTCTTCATCCAAGCAGAGTCTATATGCAATCTGACAAATCTCCAAACTTTCCAATTACTGTTATAAACACCATGTACTTTGTCCACCTATCTACTGCACTTCATTTTTGTTGCCTTGCAGAAGTTCATTATATATTTGTCACATTAATAATTTCTTGTTATAGCATATAGGCTATAACACAAATAAATAAGTTATTCCGTGAAAAAAAAATTCCAGATGATCCAAGGACCCATGCAAGGAAGGCTGATGGTGCCTGATGGTTGGCAAGCCAGGGAGTCTTATTTTTCCTTCCTGTTGACTACATTCTCTTCTTTCTTCCTTCTCCTCTGTGGCTTCTCTTCTTCCTCACCTTTCCCCCTCTTCTTTTTCTTCCACTCTCTCATCTCAGCTTCTCCTCTTTCTTCTCTTTCACCTTCTCTTCAAATCTCCTTCTTCCTCCTGCTGCTCCTGAGCTAAAACCCCTTAGAAGGACCAATTCCTTCTCTTAGTCTTTCCAGCTTTCCTCCTCAATCCTCCATCTCTACCAACAGAGATGCTGTCTTCCACCTCTGTTTATTGGGAAGACCGGCAAAGAGGAGCCACCAAGGGATTTTAGACTTCAAAGGAACGTGATGAAATACTCTTGCTTTTGGTGGTTGCTGATAGTCAGATGCATCTGTGTGAATGATAAGGTGACTGTAGTCATTCAGATGAGAAACAATATGGCCTAAAGCAGGACAAGGGCCACTTTGCTGGTGAGATGGTGCAGGGCGTATCCAAGCTATTAAGAAGCAGGACTGCACAGGACATTCTAGATGGATGGTGGGGATTAAGGGAGAGAGCTTTGTTTAGGGGTATGGGGTAGATGCTGTTGATACCAGCTCAGCTCTCTTATGGGCTCATTCTCCTGAGTACTCTCAGGGCTGGCTGCTAACAGTGCACTATTACACCAATTTTGGGGAATAGCCCTGAGAGCCCTCTTCTTGGCAATGCCTGGAAGATCACACACCCCCACTGGGGTGGCCCATGGCCAATGGCTGACCTAGACAGGTGGACAAAACCCTTGCCTCAAGGTGGACCTTAATTTAAAGCCCTGAGCTCCCTGGGGGATCAGGCTGAGGAGGCTGGACTTCAGCTAAACCCACAATTTTGCTTGGCTTCTTCCCTGACATCTTTTCAATTACTCAGAAAATTCCCATCTCGGGTTTAGGCATGTGGATGGACATGGATGTCCTATATCAAGCTGGGGGGTGGCAAGGAGGAAAAGACCCCCTCCTGCAAAGCCCATTAATGTAAATAAAGTGCAGCATGAGTGTTTCCTCCATTCCTGGAAACTGGAAGAAGAAAGTACCATCTGGGGTGTGTTTATATTTTGTGGAGGTCTGTGATCAAATGCTAATTGATGGTTTTATCTTTGGCAGTTTGAGCAGATGGGGAAACGGCCCCGTCTCTGTGATGTCAGGGCCTTGTAGTGCTGGCCTCCAGTCAAGTCCTGGTTTTGCCATTTGCTGGTCGCGTGACACTGGATTAAATTCCTAGCCTCACTGAAGCTCACATTCCTGGTCCTCCAGGAGAAACAACCGCCTTTATCTCATGTGATAATGAAATTAGCTGACACATGTCTGTGCCTATAACGCAGTCTGGAATCCTGTAAGTGCAGACATTGGTTACGAGGAACAGCACAATGCTACGACAGCAAGGATGCTTATTTGCGACTGTAAGTTTCTGAGGCTCCCATTTACCTCATCGAAGTCAGCAATGATCTCATTCAGTAGGCGGAGGCACTCCACTCCTTGGTTGTTCATTTCGGTCTGAGAGTAAAAGTCTGCAAACCCCGGGATGGAGGCAAACATCACCCCGACGGCGTCATAGGATTGAGAATACAGCTCCTGGACAGAGAGACACACAGAAGGAAGCAGAAACAGTCCTCAGAGGTGAAGTTCTGTGGTGATGCTCCCTATGTATGCGCACCTGCAGCCATGCACAGGTGTCCAGAGAGGACAGAGAGCGGGACCCTGACACCATCTCACCTCAGCATTGTCACCAAGAGGGCTGGGACCATTGAAAACTCATGGTCAATTTTGCTGACTTGAGCTTAACTGAAGCCTAAAAATTGACATAAAATGAGTATGATGATATAATATGCCATGTAAATGGGCATGAATGACAAATGCTTACTAAAAAACTGATTTTAATGATTAAACATTCACAATCTTCTTTTTTTTTTTTTTTTTTGCTTTTTGTGTTGAATTTGTTTCCAAAACATTTTAATGTTATTCTAAGACCAATTGATAATTTTAAATGGCAAAGCTATGGCTGATTCATGTTGACGTATGGCAAAGAGCTAGCACAATATTGTAATTACCTTCCAATTAAAATAAATTTTAAAAAATAAATAATTTTTGCATGCTATGGTAAAAATACATTGTACTAATAGCCTGTATGAGGATTAAAAAAAAAAAACTATGATGAGAAAAAGAAAATTTGTAAATCCATGGTCTCCAGCCTCAGCTGGGCCCAGATTTCTGCCTGCACCTCACTTTGCCCTTGGTCAGCTTCCTTTACTGCTATTCTCAGTGGCCCTTCTCAGCTCTAATCGCTCTCCTTACCTTTACTCTCCACTTGATTCTTCTCAGTAGATGGTCTTATCTGATATGCTATTGAAAACACTGAGGCTCTCACTTTCCTTACTCATACAATCATCTCTTTCATTGTATTTTCATCTCTTCGGCTTCAGCTCCAGACAATGCATCTTCCCTCCTCCTGCTGAATATCACTGCTTCTTCCTCATCTCTGGATCCCCCTCTCACTTCTTCAACTTCGTCCTCCTATAGTGATCCCTTCTTTTTTCTTCTTTCTTTCTCCTCTCCCCCTCCAGTTTCTCTAAGTGCCTCCGATAAGAAAAACTGCAAGGTGCTCTGGATGCTGAAGACACTTGTAACTAACCATCTCCACCCTAACTTCTCAAACTAGCTGCCTCTAGTGCCTATGTCCATTCGCATGAAATGAATCTAGGGAAGGTCAGATTGCCAGCCAAAATGAGGACATCACTATACCAATCTCTGTCCAAGGCTTCCTGGGCATCCCTGGGAACTGGTGTGATGATCACACCCAAGTTCATAGGTCTCTCGACTTCTCTGTGCTAGTTATATCACATCTATTTTCCTTGTGTCTGGCCCCTTCAAGGATTTTTTTTCAGGGGGGTGGGGGGAGCTTATCTACTATCTTCAATGTTGGTGATTGTTGTTACGGTTCTGTCCTTGACCCCCTACAGGGTTCACAGTTTCCATACTCACCTGGGCCATCTTGTTCACTCTCAACCTTTCACCAACATTCGCGTGTGAGTCTCTAGAATCCCATATCCAAGTCAGTTCTCCTTGGGCTTCAGGCTTCTCTGTTTCATGCTGGGTCGCCTTCACACTCCTCAAATTATAAGTGCTGCACCTGACTGCATGTCCTCCCTACCTACACCTGCTCCTGTTTCTTCATCCTCTGACTTGGTTGGTGGCACCAGCATGGACAAGTCGTCAAAGTTAGAGACCCTCAGAGTCATCCTTGACCTTTTCTTCCCATCATATTCAGATCCAATAAATTGCCAAGTCCAGGTGGGTTTCTTTTTGCCTCCAACATATTTTTTCTAATCCTCTCACTATTCCTTTCTATAGAAAGGAAAACAGGTCCTTCCTGTTTTCCTCCTTGACTATTTTTTAACACTTTTTTTTAAAGATTTTTTTTTAATACGGTCCGAGCTATAAGGTGTTGTTTGTTTGTTTTGCCTGCACTGTGCGGCATGTGGGACCTTAGTTCCCTGACCAGGGATTGAACCCACAACTTCTGCAATGGAAGGCAAAGTCTTAACCATTGGACCACTGTGGAAGTCCCTTCCTTGACTGTTAATTAAAATGAGAACCTCCTCCTGGGTCCAGAACTGGTCTTATCTCATTCAAAGGCATCTTCCATATGGCAACCAGAGTGATATTTCAAAGATACAATACTGACCATGCCCTTCCCATTCTTAAAACCCTCCAACTGCCCTCAGGACAAAGTTGAAACACAGGAGCATGACCTATATTCACATATTCCTGCCCTCGCCTCCGCCTATCTCTTCCGCTTCATGGGCTGCAGTTCCCTGTGTTGGACCTTGTGTTCCAGAAACAGCGAAGCATCTGTACTCCTGTATGCCCACGACAGCGGATGCAGTAGGCGCCTGGCCCGCATTCTCTCTTCCCAGGTTCTGCAGTCAGCCAGCCCTTGAGTTTCTTTGCATGGAGTTTTTCTCTGGCCACTAGAGGGCACTCTGCCCATGTGAGCTGTAGGCTAAAATCTCCAGGAAACTAATGCCCGCCCCCTCCACTCCCTGCCCCCAGCAAGAAGCTGCTCTTAACAGATTCCGGATGGAGTCCTCCTCGCCCTCACCATTTGGGCCGCAGAACGTTGAGGCGCGCTTTCTGCGCCACTTCCCAGGTTCTCCGGTGAGATTCAGCTCCAGCCACCCACAGAGCTAACCAGGCTGACAACGCCTCAAGATTGGATTCCGGTCCTTTCCCTACCTTCCTTCTTCCTCTCCCGTCTACCTGGGTGGGTTTCCTGGGACAACCTCCAAACAAGATACTTACTTGCACGCGAACCCTTGTCTTAAGGAATGCTTCTGGAAGAAGCCAAAGACACATCCTCTTCAATGCTTTCATTTTTACTGTCTGTCCTTTGATAGAATATGTCCTTCCTTCCCTGCAATGAGCCTCCCTAACCAGGCTAACTCTAGTTTTCTGCCTTCACTACCCACCTAGGTATCATATCTTCCTGCAAAACTTCCCGGATTCACCGATAGGGGTGGGAGGCTGACTCGGGCCGCGCGGGCACCCGGGTCACTATACACCAGAGTCCTTGCCTTGTGCATCGTCTTAATGTCCCTCTCTTCCTTTACCTGTGGACTCCGCAAGGGCAGGGACTCCACGCCATTCATCTCAACGTGTTCAAATCATCCAGTTAGTAGTTTTTGGATGCCTGCAATGTCATACATGCCCTATACAGGGTCTAAAGTGAAAGTGAAGTCGCTCAGTTGTGTCTGACTCTTCGCGGCCCCATGGACTGTACCAGGCTCCTCCGTCCATGGGATTTTTCCAAGCAAGAATACTGGAGTGGATTGCCATTTCCTTCTCCAGGAGATCTTCCCAATCTCCAGGAGTCACTTCAGTCGTGTCCGACTCTGTGCGACCCCATAGACAGCAGCCCACCAGGCTCCCCCGTCCCTGGGATTCTCCAGGCAAGAACACTGGAGTGGGTTGCCTGTGTAGGAAATGTTAAAGCTTTACAAAGCACTTCCGGATAGAATCCGATGCTTTAATTCTTGCACTAGTCCTGTGAGAAGTAGGTACAGTTTTTATACCCATTATACAGATAAGGAAAATGAGACATGGATGACTTAAGACATTGGGATCATGCAGCTGGCAGCAGAAGAGCCAGAGTTAAAGACGTCCAGGGTCTTTCCCACTCAGCACACCTGAACTTGCCTTCTCTACCTTTTACGCCCTTGGTCTGAGAAAGAGGTTGTCCCTGATTCATGATCAGTTGACTTGAGCTTTCAGAGTGGGTACATCTGAATGGATGGTTTTGCTAACCTTCATTCAAAAGTGCAGAGGTGGTTGGTGACCAGCTGGATTGGGTTGGATTGGGGGGCAGTGCAGATGGTAGCCAAGTTGCATAGCCATGGTACACAGCTTTCTGAGGCTGGGTCATTCACCTTGGCCTTGAACAATGGAGCGATACCGGCGGAGAAGCCTGACTGCTTTATGGGTCGGAGAACCTGCATAAGCAAACCTACGGAACCGCATCCTCTGAATGGCTGCGATTCGGAGAGAAAGAAAATCTCTGTTTGCTCAATTACCTGTTGCATTAGTTTGCTCAAGCTGCTGTAACAAAGTGCTACAGCCCCAGTGGCTTAAACTACAGAAGTTTACCTTCTCACAGTGCTGGAGGCTAGAAGCTTAAGGTCAAGGTGTTGGCTGGGTTGGTTCATTCTGAGGCTGCTCTCTATTGGCTTACAGATGGCTTCTTCTCCCGGGGTCTTCACAAGAGGTCTGTTACATGTGTGTCTGTGCCCTAATTTCCTCCTCTTATAAAGACACCAGGCACAGTAGATGAGAACCCTACCCTCTCCCTTTAAAGACCCCATCTCCAAACACAGTCACATTCTGTGATCCTAGCGGGTAGCAAGGGGTTCTGCACTACTGGGCTGGCCAAGGGGAAGGACAGAACTTCTTTGTCTTGGGCACAAACAGGTCCCAGAGGAAATAAGACAGACTGAGGGACTCATGAACCGTTAGCACAGCAGTCCAATGACTCTGGTCTCCCCAGTCACGTCCACTAGGGAGGGTAAGATGGGCTAGGTGATGATGAGACCCCCTCCGTAGCACTGCCCCAGAGGGTGGAAGGTGTCACAGGAAGCTCTTTCCTCAGTGGGCCAAGTTGGGAACACGTGAAGAGAGGAGACGATGAGCCTACAGATGTAGTCCTGTGGCCTCGGCCAGGGAGACCAGTTCCCCGCTTCAGGTCCCTCGGGGGTAGAGGAGACGCTCATGTCTGCTCTGCTGCTGCCCTGGCTTCCCCGAGATGCTCTGTGTGACATCCTTGATCCTCTGCTCCACGGTCGGCAGTGGCTGCCTTCTCCCGGTGGCCCGGCTCCTGTCAAGATGCCCTCTCCTAGCACTGCAACTCTCGATGGTCCCAGGAACTGCTTTATCCATTAACCCTTCGGGCCTGGGATGGTACCAGTTCCCAAGACTATTGACCCTATGAGGCTTTACCCACTTCTTTGTCCCTGTGGCTTCAACTAGGGATGCAACAGAAAAGAAAGGGCGCATTCAAATTAAGATAATTCAAGGAGGGTAATTTACAAAGGGCTTCCCAGGTGAATAGTAAACAACCCTCCTACCAATGCAGGAGATGTGGGTTCAACCCCTGGGTTGGGAAAATCCCCTGGAGGTGGGCATGGCAACCCACTCCAGTAATCTTGCCTGGAGAATCCCATGGACAGAGGAGCCTGGTGGGCTATAGTCCAGGGGGTCGCAAAGAGTCGAACATGACTTAGCAATTAAAGGACAACAATTTACAAAGGGCTTAACTAGGAAGATGAGGGTCAAGTACAAGGTTCCCCTAAGAAATCCCTCACGAAAACAGGGCTCATGGCAGTCAAGCTGTGGCAGTTGAGCTGCCATCCTCCTGGGCTCAAAGGGATGAGAAGAGCCAGAGACAAGGATGTTGATTTGACATCAGAGGCAGCCCAGCAGTGGCCTTGGGAGGAGCTGTGGGGGACGTAGGCAGCCTCAGATGGATCCCAAGGGAGGGAACCAAAGGAATAATAATATACTGACCTCATTCTCCTTCCCCGGCTCCTGGATCTCCGGCCCAGCGTCCCCAGTTGATTACCCTCAGCTGGGTGTCAGAGGGCTTGCGAGGTCACTGCCATGACCCATGCAGGTTGCCCCCTCCCTTTCCAAGCGAACAGGGAGAAGGGGATGGGGTGCTTGGAGGGGCTCATGGGAGAGCTCCAGACCCCTGCCCACACCTGTCCACACCTTTAGAGACATCCTGTCACTTGACTCGCTCCAATCGACTGCGCTGAGTGTGCCATCTGTTTCTTTCTATTTTGAGTTCTGAAAAGATAAAAACACTGTACACTGCAGAGGGATTGATGAGTACAGAAAGCCCATTATTGTTTCACTGTCACCCTCCTCTGGCTGGATGTACAGGTTTGGGCTTTGCAGAGGATTCGAGCGCCTGCATGCTCCACCCTCTGCCCCTTACCCGGAAGCCAAAATGAAGATTTTGCCCAGGGAACCAGGTCTGGTTTTTCACTGGCCCAGGCCTGTCTGATTCAAAGCCCTGCGTGTCTTATACTAAGTGAAGTCACCTCTCTGCAGGGGAGAAACAGTGTCTGATACCTCCTGGCCTTGTATGTACCCTCAGGTCTCAGCTTAAATGCTGTGTGCTCAGAGAGGACTTCCAGGACCCTCCAGTGTAAACGCCCCCTTTTCACACGTGCTTTTCTCTTACTGGGGGATACTGAGGTGGCTCAGTGGTAAAGAATCTCCCTGCCAATTTAGGAGACGTGGGTTTGATTTCTGGGGTGGGAGATCCCCTGGAGGAAGAAACGGCAGCCTACTCCAGTATTCTTGCCTGGACAATCCCATGGACAGAGGGGCTTGGCAGGCTATAGTCCAGGGGATTGCAAAGGGTCAGACATTACTTAGTGACTAAACAAAACAACAACAATTCTCTAACTCAGATTCGTCCACCCTCATAGAACATTAACACTAATATATAACTATGTTACATATTCATTCGTTTTAATGTCTGTTTTCCCAGAAAAACTCGTGCCTCATATCAGGCAGGACTTTGTCTTCTTTGTTTGAACCCCAGGATCTAGAATAACATGTGGTACATGGATGACCCTCAAGAAATCCTTGGGGAATGAATGACAGAGTGAATAGGTGGGAGGTGGGGCTGGGAGTGGAAGAAAGTAATCATGACTCATATTTTCAGAATTAACAACAGCAAGAATCAGAGGGCTTGTAAAATGTGCCAGGCACCACTTAAGCCCTTTATGCGTAATAACTCATGCAAATGTTGTAACGTAAAGTTGGGGGATACTGTTACTGTGGAGATGCGGAAAATGAGCTCTAGAGAGGTTGGGCATTATTCATGGTCACAGAGTCGTGAGAGGAGGAGCCAGGACTGAAGTTCAGGCATCAGATTTTCAAATATACCAAACGGCTCTTCTATGCTGAGCCCCACTTACAGCCGGCCACACTGGGCACTTCATGCGTTCTTCTTACCCAATTTAATTCTCACACTAGTTCAGCAAGGTTGGTATTATTTCCTCCTCAGCTGGATGACAGAATGGATTCAGAGAGGTTGCATAAGCTGCCCTGGGTCACACAGCTAGCTCGGGGCAGAGGCAGCATTTGTGCGGCACGGGCTGTCTGGCACCTGAGACAACTGCCCTTGTCACTGTCCTTTCAGAAGTTCTAACAGAGCCGGGATGAGCGAGCAGGTTTCCTGGGACTCAGTGAGCGCCTGCCTGACACTGCTGACCCAGCCCAGCTGGCCTGATCGGCAAGAGAGTCCCTGCCTGCGTGCTCAGTGCTATTCTAAGCCGAAAGTCAAGCAGAATAGCAGAAGCTGCCAGGACCTCTGCGTGGGTGACACAGCTGGAACAGACTCGGACAGGATGTTCCCAAGGGCAAGGCTCTGTCAACTGCCCTAGGCTTGGGTGCCTTGCGTCATTCCTTGTCACTGCTCCCCCGTCTCTGCCACTCACAGCCTAACAGCAAAGTGCAGGAGAAAAAGCACAGCATTTGGCTTGGAGGTTGTGCACACCTGGGCTTGAATTCCAGCTCACTACACACTAGCTGTGACCTTGGCGAATTCCTTTACTTCTCTGAGCCTCAGTTTCTTCATCGATGAAATGGGGAGAATCATTCTTATTGCCTTGTTGCCCATATCTGTGAGCACTGCCCTTGCCTCTGAAAGCTGGGACCCAAAGTCACAAATGTCCCCAAGCAGATATTCACAGGTTTGTATCACAGTCAGATTTGTAGCAAGAGAAGGAGCTAAAAATGCCTCTTATGGAAACAGAGCATGAAATCGGGAATTCTTGCAGGCTATAGCTGTCCTGTCTCTGTCACCCCTTCGCATGTTACACCACTCTGCCTGTGTCTCCTGCACACACACACATGCCCACGCCACACACACACACACACACACCAAGTTCTTCCACACATACGTTCATATTTCCAGACATGCATCCCAATCTTTCCAGATACCTACACAATATAAATCATGCCACATAGACATCTTCTATAACCATCACACACACGTACACACTCCCTCATCTTGACAAACTCCTGGGGCACCACGGCAGCAGCACAGTAAGGGGTAACATGGCACAGATGAAAGAAATCCGAGAGGCTGGAGCAGAGTCGTGGCTTTGCTGAAGTCAACAGAGGCACACCATGGACCTCTCTGAGCCCCAGTTTCTTCATCACTACTGTGGGGGTCACAGAACCCTCCTCTTCAGGTTGTGAATAGAATGAAAGATCATTTTCATCAATTGCCTGTCTCAGTACCTGGCACACAGAAGGAGTTCAGTAAATGATACGGCATCATAATGTGAAGTCCTCCAGGCAAAGCGAAAACTTTCTCTGTTTAAGCCTAGCCAAGTGCAAACTGTTTAAATATTTATAAAACCACAAATGAACTTGACAAGACTTTCTATTGAGAATGTCTTATCCATGTGATGACGGCTGAGCCTGACCTTTATTTTGCTCAGTGGGGGTTTGGCTCGAATAATCGCTGATGACCTGGTGTCTGGGCATCTCTGGTTGGTTTCCTTTCTTTCAGGATGAAGTCAGCCAGTGCATTCTTGTTCTTCCCCACTGGTTCCAAATACTTCCTTGTTTTGGTGTCTTGATTGACAGGTGGCTTTCCTTTCATTTCTTTGTGGGTCTTCCCTCCGAGGGCTCCAGCGTTCCATCTGTTCCTTCCGGTGGTCTCGGTTGATGCTCAGCAACATTTCCCTTTCTTGGCTTCCTCAAGAAGCTCTTGCAACAAAGTCCCTGACCTTAGGGAGCTCTAAGGAAACCAGGCTTGAACCCAATTCCAGAGAACTCCATCTGTTGAGGGTGTTTGGTGCCTTAATCTGCATCCAACAGACTCTCAAGGGCGTGAGTTCATCAAGAGCTGATTATTCAAGCAGCAGATGACTCATGCTCTTGGTTTCTCTCCCACTGGCCTTTTGCAGAGGCTCGGATGGGAAATGGACCTTGTAGGTCTCTCCTAACTCTATCCTAAGGCAGGGGTCACAACCCCAAATGTTTTCAGAGGTCCAGCAGGTAACATAAGTGTCAGGGTAGAGATGGATAAATTGGAGAGTCCATTCCATGTCTAAAGGCATCGAATCTACCAATTAAAACAAAAAAGCAAAACAACCAACTGACCACTGTCCCAGCCCACTGGCTCGCTGGTCAGATTTGTCTCAGAATCAGCCAGTCTGTGATCTTTGTTCTATGAGTTTTTCATCCCCTGTTTGACTCAGTTTGAAACTCTCTAGTGGAAGGGTTGTCTTGGTCCAGTCTCCCAGACAACTGCCCTTGCCTTTGTAGTGTCCTTGGCAAGGACTTTCTCCTCGCCACTTAAAAAGTTTCAGCAAAGGAACTCACCATTCTAGTTCATCCACAAACCTTTAATGAGCAAGACCATAGGGTAAGGGCACCAGGGCCCAAGGATCGGTGGTGCCCAAGGCTGATGTTGTCCCTGCTCCTGTGGGTCTCTCAGCCTGATGGCTGCATCACCATAGGGCTCTACATAGTGCTGAATACAGAGATATCTCCTGAGGGTGTCCAGGGCCCTGGGTCTGCCCTCTGGAGTCTCACAGAGCAAGGTCAGTCCCTCTCATGTGATAATCCTTCAGGTCTTTAAAGGCATCTTTTATTTCCCTCTTGAGTTACTTTTTTCTAGGTGGTTAGAGGGTGAACCAAATGGCTTGATTTTTGGTTTTTTTTTTTTTTTTTTTCCATTTCTTACCTTTCACATCCACTCCATTATCAAGTCCTGTTGATTCTAATCTGTAAAGGTACCTGGGATTCATCCACTTCTATCTCACTGTGACATCTTAGGCCTCCCCATCAGACCCTTTCCTGGGCTATTTTAGGCTCTCCTAACTAGTTTCTGGTTTTGTGACTCTCTTATCCACCTTCTATTAGCATTTGGTCAGATTAGGTAACACACTTTCCAAAGGCTCATACAGCACTCAAAAGGGTGCCCTGAACCCTACCATACTCCATAAGACCCAACTACCAGGCCCTGGTCCCGGATCTTCTCACGTCACTCATCACTCTTAATCCTTGGAATGGGTAGTGTTCCAAATTCATGTCCCCTGCACAACCTGGGCTTCCCATGTGGCTTATCTGGTAAAGAACCTGCCTGCAGTGTGGGAGACCTAGGTTCGATCCCTGGGTTGGGAAGATCCCCTGGAGAAGGGAAAGGCTACCCACTCCAGTATTCTGGCCTGGAGAATTCCAGGGACTGTATAGTCCATGGGGTTGCAAAGAGTCAGACATGACTGAGAGACTTTCCCTTTCCCTTTCTTTCTTTCCACAACCTCAGAATGAGCCCTTATTTGGAAACGAGGTCTTTGCAAATGTGACCAAGCTAAGATGAGGTCATACTGGAGAGGGAGAGTCCTAAATCTAACGACTGGTATCCTCATATGAAAAGAGGACACATGCCCTTACAAGGAGGGGGAAGGTCATGTGACTAAGGCAGAGATTAGACTGATGCGGCCACAAGCCAAGGAGTGCTTGAGGCCACCAGAAGCTGGAAGAGGAGGAAGAATTCTTCCTAGAGACTTCAGAGAGGGCATGGTCATGTTACTGCACTGATTTCAGATTTCTGGCTGCCAGAACTGTGAGAGAATACATTTCTGTTGCTTTAAGTCATGCAGTATTTATTATAACAGCCTTGGGGAACCAAGACAATCCCTTAGCCCAGCCTTCCTGTTCCGTGGGCACCCCAAGCTCATCCTTACCTTGTCCCTGCTTGTGCTGTTCTCTCTTTCCTGAACCGTCCTGCCTCCTCCCCAGTCTCTCAGGATGACTTGGGCCTTCCAATCACTCAGCCGCAGGTCAGGTGTGGGCATCTGCCCTGATCACACCTGCCCTTGCCAGCTGCTACTAGCAGGTAACATTGTCCACCCATCAGCGCAGTGCCGTCACAGTGTGCTTCTGTACTGGGCTGCTGCCTCTCTGCCCCCACTTGAATATAAGCTACATGATGGCAAGCCCTTGTCTAGACAATCCCCCAGAAGCAGCCCAGGGCCTTTTAGATGTTTATTGCACAGTCTGTGCCTGAGAAATGTTTTTTGAGTGTTTGTTGTGACTCAGACAACAGGAAGGTTTAGTTTGCTTTGCTCAAACAAGGCTGCCCTTTTGTAGTCAATGGCTAAGGCTTACTTCACTTGCTGTAGTATCTTCAGGCTTCATCCATGTTGCAGCATGTGTCAGAATCTACTTCCTTCCAAAGACTGAACAACATTCCACTATATGTATTCACACAACATTCCACTCTACGTACAGACCCCATTTCCCTTGTCCATTTACCTTTTGATGGAGTCTTGGATGATCCCCAAATTCCGCTATTATAAATAATGTTGCTATGAATGTGAATTTGCAGCTGTCTTCCTGTGACCCTACTTTCAATCCTGTTGGTTACATAACCCCAAAGTGGAATTGTTGGATTTCTATATATATATATACACACACCTATGTAAAACTTTAAAATCCCAACTCAGTCTTGCGCTAGTGAACTTATTACATGCATCTTACAGATGAGGTACCAGAAGCTGGGGAGGCCACACGCATGTCTCAGAGTGCTGGGGAGTGGGCCTGGTCTCCATGCTCAGTGGCCCTCTGAGCACTTTGGATCAGTGTGTCCACCGCAGCCCTCCCACGGCTGCCTGTCCTCGGGGGCCGGACGAGCCTGGGCTCACCTCATTGTCCCGATCCTTCTCCAGGAAGTGGCGGGCCACGTGGCTGGGCAGGATGTTCCGCAGCATGTTCTCATTGTGCTCCCTCAGCTCCTTCATCTCGTTGATCTCCTCTTTGGCCTGGACTCGCCACAGGAAGTCCAGGCGGGCTGTGTACTCCAGCTGCGGTTCAGGGGACAGAAGGGAAGGAACGGGTTCAGACACACGTTTGTGGGAGGTGGACAGGGTTTCTCTGGAACCCTCCGCAGATGAAATAGAGCCCAAGCTGAACGTTTTGGGAGGCCTTTTGCCTGACACCAGGAGATCAGAAGATGAGCAGATTTTACAGGGCTGTGTACCTCCCCTTCCTGGCACTGGGGCACCTAGGATTTTGTCACTGTTTCTTTCCCCCACTGTGCGCTGCAGGTGCTTTGAGGTCAGGGTTCTTTCCCAGTTCAATATCACATCCTTACCATAGAGCAACGTTCCTGGCACAGGGCTGGTGTTCCATTAATATTTCTTGACCCAAGAAATAAATTACAGTAGTAAAACCAGCTAACACGTAGGCTGTGCTCATTAGATGGTGCCAGGAACTTTCCTAAGGAATATACATGTATTAATACCTTTAATGGAGAAGGCAATGGCACCCACTCCAGTACTCTTGCCTGGAGAATCCCAGGGACGGGGGAGCCTGGTGGGCTGCCGTCTCTGGGGTCGCACAGAGTCGGACATGACTAAAGCGACTTAGCAGCAGCAGCAGCAGCAGGTATTTAATACCTATTAGTTCCCTCTTCTCCTAAAATCCTGTTTGGTTTTTAATTTTTAAAAATTGTTACTCTTTCTTAAAAACTTTATCTTTTGTGTTGGGGTACAGCTGATTAACACTGTTTTGATAGTTTCAGGTGAACAGCAAAGGGACTCTGCCATACATTTACATGTATCCACGCTTCCCCAACTTCTCTCCCATCGTAGCATTTCTTTTCATTGGAAAGAGGACAGTGTCCTTTCTAAAAAATCTAACAAACCATATTTATGAGGGCTTTTGGTAATGTCATTATTTCAAGTCTTTAACTGTTGAAATGAACAATATGTTGCACCATTAAACACATGGTTAGATGCCCTGAATTCAAGGGCTTAAAAAAATTCAGCTAGTTCTTTTCTTTGTCTTATGTGCAAGTCTCAGTGGATGTCAAAAATATGAAAAGGCAGAGGTGCAAGGTTATTCTTTCAGCAGAATTTCTAATAGCAAAAGCTGGAAACAATCCAAGTGCTCATTTTGGTTGAATAAACTTATATACAGCTATAAAAAGAAACGAAGACTATTTCTCTATATGTACTTTGATGGGTTGGTATCTAAGGAGGAGAAATACACGCATAGTTTGCCATTACCGATCTAAGGAAAGGGGTATCCATATATCTCTCTCTTTCCACATATATATATATTTCTTTATTTATTAAAAGTTGAAGTGCAAAAAAAAAATCATTACAATGAGATGAGGAAGATGGGGTGAAGGAATAGGGATACATTTAAACTTTAAAAATTGTATCTTGTTTTATAAACCTGACTTTTGAATCATGGAAATATTTTACTTAATTATGAAACTGGATGGAATTTTTAAAAGCTCAAACTATATAAAATTTTTTAAAATGACAAAAAAAAAAAAAGCTCAAACAAACAAACAAACCTACAGGTATAACCACACAGAGAGGAATTATTCCAAATGTCTTTTAACACAATAATTTGCAGGCACGTTCGTAGAGAGAAATATTCTAAGGCTAAAAAGAGCTCAACAAGAATCTTCAAAGTGTTTACAACAATCACCTGGTAGGTGGTGGTATCTGTGGTATTATTGTGGTTTTGGAAAAGACTCTTGAGAGTCCCTTGGACTGCAAAGAGATCAAACCAGTCAAGTACTAAAGGAAATTCCTGAATATTCATTGAGAAGACTGATGCTGAAGCTGAAGCTCCAATACTTTGGCCACCTGATGCAAAGAACTGACTCATCAGAAAAGATCCTGATGCTGGGAAAGATTGAAGGCAGGAGGAGAAGGGAACAAAAGAGGATAAGATGGCTGGATGGCATCACCAACTCGACGGATATGAGTTTGAGCAAGCTCTGGGGGTTGGTGATGGACAGGGAAGCCTAGTGTGCTGCAGTCCATGGGGTCACAAAGAGTTGGACACGACAGCAACCGAACTGAACTGATTGTATCTGAGGGGCTTCCTTGGTGGCTCAGACAGTAAGGAACCTGCCTGCAATGTGGGAGACCTGGGTTCAGTCTCTGGGTTGGGAAGATTCCCTGGAGAAGGGAATGGCTACCCACTCCAGTATTCTTGCCTGGAGAATTCCATGGACAGAGGAGTCTGGTGGGCCACAGTCCATGAGGTCACAAAGAGTTGGACATGACTGAGCACCTAATACTTTCATTTGCATTGTATCTGAGTTGCAAGATAAAGCAAATGAATAATCCTTTTCAACTTTTTGTATTCTGATTTCCCTTCCCAAACCATTTAGGAACTGGCTACATGAAAACAGTACCAAGAGTTTATGTGCCCTCAAAATTCATATTTTGAAATCTTAACCCTCAAAGTGATAGTATTCGGAGGTGGGGCCTTTGGGAGGTGTTTAGGTCATGAGGTTGGAACCTTCATGAATGAGATTAAGGTCTATAAAAGAGATCCCAGAGATGTCCCTGTGCCTTCTGCCATGTGAGGATGTAGTGAGAAGCCTATGAACCAGGACGTGGGTCCTCCTCACAGACACTGAATCTGCCAGCATCTCGGTCTTGGACTTCCTGTCCTCCACTGGGAGAAATAAATTTCTGAGTTTATAAAAGGAAAAAGAAAAGAGTACCAAAGGAACTAACAAACATTGTTTATATGTTTTGTGCCAGGCTCTTAACACAGAATGATAATTAACACAGGCTGAGTCCTTGTCTTGAACTGGGCACTGTACTTAGCATTTCAAACATACTGAAAGTCTTTTAATCACACCATGGCTCAACAAAGCAGGTACTTTTTTATGCCCGCTTTATAGCTAAGGAAACGGAGGCACAGGAAGGTAAAGTCAGGTGCCCAAGGTTTCACAAATAGAGGTTGGGCTTTGAACTCAGGGCATTTGGACTCCAAGCTGTGGCTCTTAACCCCTGCACTCTATGAACATGACTTCATTCAGCTGTTCCCCAATTCTTGATAGATAACTATTAGACTTTTCCTTTTGCAGGTAAAGAAATGGCAGGTCTGGGAGGTTGAACATCTCAAGGTCATCTATTCTTCCAGGAGCCTCGCTGGGATGCAAATTTAATAATTTGGTCCCAAGGCTTGAGTCTTTCTAAGCTGCACAATCCCAGTGCCTATCTTTATCAGACCCAGAAGTAAGCAACTAGAGACTTGACCTCGTTAATCTTTATCTTTGTGCTCAGGTGTGAGGTCCTTTGCTCTGAAAGGAGAGTTGAGGCCAAGCCCAAACCTCAGGGCTGCAGTGAATCAGGCATGAGGTGGGAGGCGCCTGGCTGTCTGCTCTCTTCTGTCCAACATTCGGGATGTTCACCTGCCTCGGAGGAAGAGGAAGTGTTTGGCGTATTGCTTTCACATATGTGCAGGATGAGAGTCCCAATTATTCGGTTACATAACTGCCTCCGTCACTCTGGAGATGTACTGTTACACATGCTCCCACTGGGATGATGCTGTGTACCAGGCATCGGTGGGGATTATTCAGGCTTTAATAAAAATAGGGGACCTCTGAGTCACCAGGGAACACAGTGGGAGCCGGTAGCAGAGCCTGGAGTGCACGGACTTGATCCGGATGAACAGGACTCTGATGGGCGTCATGAAATGATGCTTGAGGTGATGCAGTTCTGCAGAAAGGTATCCTCTAACAGATAGGCAGCACCACATGGTGGAGAGGGCATGGACCGAGAAGTTGGAGCATTTGCATCCCTGTTTCTGTCTGGTTCTCCTTTGTGACTTTGTGACCTCAAGTGACTTGAGTCTCTGCTGCTGCCTTGCGACCAGATGGATAATAACACTTTCTCTGTTTGTCTTAGACTCTTGCTTCCAAAGTAAAATATTAATAGCTCACGATGTTTGAGCAGTTACTCCAAGTGCAAATCACTGGGAGAGGTGTATTATAATTATATTCTCATATAATACTACAAAAAAACCTACAAAAAACCAATACTACAAATACTACAATACTACAGTTTTTTTTTAACTCTACAAAAAAACAGAAACTGTTACTATCATACCCACTTTATAAGTGAGAAAATGGAGATACAGAATGTTGGATAAATGACTGAATGTCACTTATCTATTGAATGGCAGAGTTGGAGTTTGAATAATATCTACCCACTCCAAAGGTTACATCTGTAACTGCTACAGTTATGGGATGGAGCTATGTCATTTTAAAACCTTTTGAGGGACTTCCTTGGAGGTCCATGGGTTAAGACTGCTTTCCAATGCAAGGGGTGCGGGTTTAATCCATGCTCGGGGAACTAAGATCCCACATGACTTGCAGCCAAAAAAACCAAAGCATGAAACAGAAACAGTATTGTAGCAAATTCAATAAAGACTTTAAAAATGGTCCACATCAAAAAAAAATCTCTTAAAAAACCTTTTGAAGGTTAAAAATAAAAAAGAAAATAATCAGATATCACTTAAGTACTCAGGCCCTCATTATTCACTTACTTGCTCTTACTTTATTCATATTCTTCATGAGATGTGGTTATCTGCTTTTGCAGGACAAGTGGAGAATAGAATAAACTGAATCAGAATTTCAGAAGAGCTTTGAGGAGGCACTAAGAGGCACAGAGTAATCCTTAAGGTAACAGGGAAGATAGAAACAGCTTTCCTATTCTAGAATGAGCCCGACCCGCTTCTGAACTTTCTCTTAGCCATCTCTGAGAATTTCTCACGTGTCAGTTTAAAACCCATGTGATGGAGTATACGCACACTTTTCTATAGGATTGCCTTGTCTGATTGTCATTTGTATGTCAGATGAAGAATTTCTCCCCTGTAACTAGAAGTCATCAGGACGTGGAGGACATGATCCCAGCTCTCACAGAAAACCAGAAAGACCTAAGTCGGGGGATACTGCCATTGGCCAGACTTTGACCTTTGGCTTAGTGTTACAGCTGAAACTGAAAAGCAAGGTGAGGTCATATTGTGGGACGGAATGCCCTTGGTGCTGTGAAGATACACAGACAGTGCTTTTTGTTTTTCCCCTGATCGAGAAAGTGGAAAGGTGGGCTCTGGAGACTGATCTGGGGTTGAATTCTAGTTCTCTCACTTTCTAGCTCAGCAGCCTGACTTCCTTCATCTGTAAAACAAGATCCATCATAACGACCATTCAGGTTGTTGAGATGGTTCGATAATTCAGGTGAAGTGCCAGACACATAATAGGCGGCTGATACATGTTAACTCTTGCCTTCTTTCCTTCGATTGCCAGGTTTAGTTTTATTGACTTTGTTCCCTGAGCACATTTTACCATCAGCTTCCCAGGTGGCTCAGTGGTGAAGAATACACCTGCCAAGCAGGGGACGCCATTTTGATTGCTGGGTTGGGGAGATCCCCTGGCAATCTACTTCAGTTTTCTTGCCTGGGAAATCCATGAACAGAGGAGCCTGGTGGGCTATAGTCCACAGGGTCACAAAAGAGTCAGACACGACTTACTGACTAAACAACATGTTACCATCCCGCTTTATTACAAATAACTTTATGTATGTATCTCTAGCTTCCTGGGGCTTTTGGCTGTTTCATCGCTGGTTTCTCAGGATTCATTACCTCCCTGTCTCCATGGTGATTTCTCAGTGGTATGTTTCTATTTCTGCTCTGGCTGATAGTCTTCTTGTTTTTTTCCTTTCCTGGTTACTTTTATTTTTTTGAAGTACACGCACAGAGAGACGGACTGGGATCCAGAGCACGGCAGTGAAGCAGACGTCCTGGCTCTAGCAGAAAGTGATGAGTGTTGCTGCATTCATGGTCTGAGTCTGCATGGAGAAATCCTACCAGTTGTGGAGAACAGGTGACATCTCTTGGGTGAGGCCTGGTATGATGCTCCATGCAGAATAATTTCCTGCATCTCTGACTCTTGAGGTCCTTGGACAAGGCTGGTCCACGCATAGCACATCCCACATTGCATTATTTAGTGTTCACTCTCCTCCAGGAGACAGGAAGCCTTGGGGCTGGGGGTGGGGTTTTGTACGAGGCTATCCATGGTGCCCGCCCCAGATCCTGGCAGACAGGGAAGTGGCATCAATACTATAGGCTCTTTATCTACTCAGGACAAATCAATGATGAAGTGCCTCCTCTATCTCTGGAAAGGCAGTGCTCAAAATGCTACATACAATCATCTCAAATGATTCTTCAAAACAGCCCTAGTCAGGAATTACTGTCTTACTTTAAAGAGGAGGAAACAGAGAGTCAGGAGAAGGCCACAAACTTCTTGGAGGCAGGGTGGGATTGGAACCTTGGTTAGGATGGTCCTCAAGCCGGATTGGGAGTTTGGAATAGGCATGTGCCTGTGAGTGTGCATGCTACGTTGTTTCAGCCGTATCCTACTCTGTGGGACCCTGTGGACTGTAGTTTTCCAGGCTCCTCTGTCCATAGGATTCTCCAGGCAAGAATACTGGAGTCCGTTCTATGCCTTCCTCCAGAGGATCTTCCCGACCCAGGAATCGAACCCACGTCTCTTATGTCTCCTGCATTGGCAGGCGGGTTCTTTGCCACTAGCACCACCCAGTTGGCATGTACACGTACCTATATTTAAAACAGATAGCTAACAAGGAAGAAGGAAACAGCAGCCCGCTCCAGTGTCCTTGCGTGGAAAAGTCCGTGGACAGAGGAGCCTGGCGGGCTGTACAGTCCATGGAACTACAAAAGGGTCAGACACGATTTAGCAAACAAACAATGATTGTATAGCACAGGGAACCTTGCTCCATACTCTGTGTGTGTGTGTGTGTGTGAGTTGCTCAGCCATGTCTGACTCTTTGAGATCCTATGGACTGTAGCCTACCAGGCTCCTCTGTCTACCACTCCTCTGGAGTGGGTTGCCATTTCCTTCTCCAGAGGATCTTTCCAACCCAGGGATTGAACCTATGTCTCCTGAGTTGCAGGCAGATTCTTTACTATCTGAACTCAATACTCTGTAATAACCTAAATGGGAAAAGATTTTAAAAAAGAATAGATACATATATAACTGAATCACTTTGCTGTACATTTGAAACTAATATAACATTTTAACTCAACCATACTCCAATAGAAAATAAAAATTAAAAAAAAGCCCAAACACAAAAATCCCCAAATCTGATTTACACAACTTCCATTGTTATTGTTTAGTTGCTAGGTTGTGTCAGACCCCTTGTGACCCCATGGACTATAGCCTGCCAGGCTCCTCTGTCCATGGGATCTCCCAGGCAAGAATATTTGAGTGGGTTGCCATTTCCTTCTCCAGGGGAATCTTCCCGACCCAGGGATCAAACCTGGGTCTTCTACATTGACAGGAAGATTCTTTACCACTGTCCCATCAGGTCAACTTCCATAGTAATAGTTTTATCCAGGCAACAGAACTGGGAGAGATCCCAGCTGGCCTCAGCCAGAAATTGAAAGCTCTGTTTTTTTTCCCCTTATAATCATTTCATTGAAGGAGATACACCAAAAGGGAATGAAAACCATATTGCTCTCCAAATCATCTCCAACTTAGTTTTTTATTAAGTGTTCCATACTAGGAATTGTTTTGTTAAGAATCACAACTTGCTGGGAATTCCCTGGCAGTCCAATCATTAGGACTCAGTGCTTTTAACTACTGGGGCCTAGGTTCAAACCCTGGTCAGGAAACTAAGATCCCACAAGCCATGCATGGCTCAGCCAAGGGGCAAAAAAAAAAAAAAAAAAAAAAAAAAAAAAGGGAGGGGGAGAAACAAAAGAAAATAAAAGAAGAAGAAAAAGAAGAATTGCCACTTGCTGCAAGCTACTAAAAGTCATTTATGCAGAGGTGAGTGGTGGCCCCCCAGGCCAGTTTTATGGCAGCAGGAAATGCCAGGTAACCACAGGCAGTCAGAGGAAGACGTCAGATTACCTGCTGTCCATGGTAGAAAACGGCAAGAAGAAACATGGCCATTAGCAGCAGTGACGCTTCCTTGGTCCCCAGGAAATCTCTGTCAGGAGGAGAAATGCAAATAGTGGCGTGGTTATTGACAACTATGAAGGGACTTCAAGGAGACCCATTATGAAACTGAGATTCAGACTGGAGTGGGATAAAAAGAAAGGAGCAGCTGTTTTCTGAGCTCCCACTGTATGATAGGGGCTCTCTGAAGGCCTCCACGTAGGCTAATTGGAAACCAGTTGACCCCCAAGGTCACAAGGTCACGTAGGTCATACCTGGTGGAAGACTCCAGAGTCTAGCATCTAGACAATGCATTCACATTAATAATGATGTCTTCTATTGCAAAAAGATTTTTTCTAAATTTCAAGGAGGTCTTACACTTTCTTGTCACAAAGGTCCATGTGAAGACAGACACTCTTTCTTCAGTGTCATCCCACTTAAGAGACAGGCACATGGTACTTGCTATGCAGCAGTGCCTGTTCTCAGTACTCTAAGAATCACACTTAGGTTTTTATTACAAAGTCTTATTGCAATTTTGGGCACTGTTGTTCTCCTTTACAATCTCTTTTCTGCATGGCTGCTAGAGTTTTGTTTTTTTAATACCAAGAAGAAAAGAGGGCAACAGAGGACAAGGTGGTTTGATGGCATCACTGACTCAGTGAACATGAGTTTGAGCAGACTCCAGGAGATGGTGAAGGACAGAGGAACCTGGCATGCTGCAGTCCTTGGGGTCGCAGACTCAGACATGACTTAGTGACTGAACAACAACAAAACCAGATCACATTACTCGTTTGCTTTATAGCTTCCCAACCAAAAGCATACACATACTCAGAACTCATTCAAAGGTAACTTGACTCTGATGTGTTAAGGGACACAACAGGGCCATCAGAGATGAGATTCAGTGCTCAGAGAGTAGAATGGGCATAAATATGGTGGCACCCAGGCCATCTCCAGCCTTCCCTTTTCTATTCTCCCTGGAGACTAGCAGGAGGAGCATGGGGCTCAGGGCAATACAGCATGAACTCAGCTGCCAAGGCTGGCTTTTCACCTCGCCTTACACTAAAAGACCCTCCCAGCTTACACAGGGCCAGACCCAGTCCAGCTCTCCAGGCAGAACAGAGATTCAGGAATGGAAATGTGCTTTCTCTTGGGGAGATACTGTGCACATGGGGACCCAGGGCTCCGAGGAACTCTGTAGGCTGCAACAAGATGCAGATTCATGAATTCCCAGTTCCATCTGCTTTTCCTTGGAGATAAGATGCTAATAATAGATGAAACTCATTATTACATCTCTTTTCTGTAGCCCCAGTGAAACACATAATTATTGACCATCTACTGTGCACCAGGCACATGATAGGGTACAGAACTGAAGAAGATACCTTGCCTTTGCCCTCAGTACAGTTCAGTAAAGGAAAGAACTAGACAGATGGTTTCATAACATGGTATAACCCATAGTAAGGATACACTCTGGCTGCCATGGGCATATAAGGGAAGAGAAAGTAAACTAGGCTGGATATTCAGGCAAGACTCAAGAGCTGAATATCAAAGGTTGATAAGAGTCAATCCTAAAGGAAATCAGTCCTGAATATTCATTGGAAGGACTGATGTTGAAGCTGAAACTCCAATACCTTGGTCACCTGATGCAAAGAGCTGACTCATTTGAAAAGATCCTGATGCTAGGAAAGATTGAAGGTGGGAGAAGGGGATGACAGAGGATGGGATGGCTGAATGGTATCACCAACTCGATGAACATGAGTTTGAGTAAGCTCTGGGAGTTGGTGATGGACAAGGAAGCCTGGTGTGCTGCAGTCCATGGGGTTGCAAAGAGTTGGACACAACTGAGCGACTGAACCAAACTGAACTGAAGAGTTTGGGAGGAAAAGGGGGGAGGGGAGTCTATAGGTATGAGACACAGATCTTGCTTAGCTAACAGCTGGTTTACAAGCCTCTAGTGCAGGGAGGATAAATAAATACCATACATCCAGTCTTAGGCCACACGCAGACTCAGCAGGAGAGAGTGCTCAGATCTGGTTGAGCTGTACAGTTACAGCTGGACTGTGAGTCATATATTGCCATCCAGAATTTTAGCGGCTAGAATTCATTCATTCACTCAGTCATAGTCACCACAGTGCTGTGCACAGGGACATACTAACAGAACCCTTTTTTCATGTCACAATTCTCTGGCCCTTCAAGCTTGTGGACACCTGACAAAATAAAATGCTGTACTCATGCAGACCCAGCTTTCAGTCTCAGCTCTGCTGCTGACCAATGGTTTGACCTTGGACAAGCTACTCAATACCTCTGAACCTCAGTTTGTTGCCTTGGGAAGGACTCTAGTTGCATTTACCCCCTTAATTGTGAGAAATAATTGACCAAATTTTGGCAACACACATGCTTGGCATGGTGTGTGGCCCATGTCTCCCTCTCTTTACCCCTTAAAGCTCCCAGTACATCAACTTGCTCCTAGTGGCGGCATTTTACAACATCATCATTCACACGGCTTAGATTGAATGGGACATGTCCTGTGTTCAGCTCCTCATGAATACAGCCTGAACGCCTGCTCTGACTGACACTTCTGATATGCTTTCCTTTGCGATGCAGAAGAATTTTTAAAGCTCAGCAACGTATCACATAAAACATACCTTCAAGAGAAAACGTAAATACATCTTAAATCATTATGAAAGTAATGGTTGACTAAAAATAGAGAGATCACATTCGGAAGAAAAGTAAAGGAAAATTATGAATGGTTGTTGAGTCTTCAGGATGTATTTCAGATGGAAAAAATATGGCCTGAGTAGAGACTACAGAAAATGCACAGTAAGTTAGCCAGGCCAAAGAACATCCAGAAAGAATTGTGAGTTGAAAGGATTTTTTTTTCTTTGTAATTTCTATGACTATTTGAAGAACTTCCAAAGAGAGCCAAATGGCTGAAATTTGTACAAAACTATAATACTTTGTCAGATATCAAGTGGCAGAGACACGAAACCAAGGACATTTGGAACTAATTTATTTGTGTTAACAAAATTACTGAATTGATAGTATCCTCACCCTATGCTCATAGAAAAGGACATAATTAAGTGAAGGCACATGTAGAAAAATGTGATCCTCAGGGCTACCACAATCTTCAGAGACCATCTTATCTGATACCTCATTAACTTAATATTTAATTTGAGCATTGATCATTGCAGAGTACTCATACTAGCTGTAGTGAATTTGGAAGCTAATACAAATTCACAAATAAAAAAAATAAAAATTGTTCTTCAGCGGATCACCCAGAGAAAACAATGATTAGTATTTTGGAATCGGCTCAATATCATTTCCTTTTCCTTCATGCAAAAATATATTTATGCTTCCAAATTTAGAATCAGAGGGTTCAGACTGCTTGGTAACATATTTTTGCACTGAGTATGTATATGAAAATACTTCTGTGTAATTAAATACTGCACGATATGAATTTAATGGACCCATCGAATTCCATATTATGTGTGCCATACATCATATAATGGTCCTTGCAAGCCTTTCAATTTACTGGTTGAAGACTAAGGCCCAGAAAGAATAAGATGCTTGCTCAAGGTCACATAGCTGATTTGTGTCCCAGGATGAGAATTCACATCTCAGGCACCAAGTCAGAGCGTTAGCCATTGCGCATCTGATGCCAAATTTTAATGCTGCAATTAGTTCCCATTTCCCCTTGTGAAACCCAAAATAAACCAGCCAGTCCGAATTTATCTCTTATTCTGTTGCCATACTAATGACTGCATTTGCTTAGCACTGATTTTATGTCATACCTCTAATAACACTTTGTGTACATTGCCTACTTTAATTGTCACAGCAGCACTTAAAATATTATTCTCCCTGTTCTAGTAAAGCAGAAACTGAGACTCAGATGTTAAATGAGACACAAATCTAGTGAATGGTGAAAGCTGACTATCAATCCACATCTTAATGATGCTTTTTCAGTAAGCTACCACGGCTTTCTAACATGCACTTACTTATAATTACTTGCCTCTAAGCTCCTTGTCCCAGATGGCTCAGTGGTATAGAACCTCCCTGCCAATGTAGGAGAAGAGGCAGTGGGTTCAATTCCTGGGTCAGGAAGATCCCCTGGAGGAGGGCATGGTAACCCACTCCAGTATTCTTGCCTAGAGAATCCCATGGAGAGAGGACCCTGGAGGGCTATAATCCATAGGGTCGCAAAGAGCCAGACACGACTGAAGTGATTTAGTAGGCAAGCTCCTTACAGTATCTTATTCATCTGTGCATCTGCAGAAGCTACCAAAGCCCATGGCAAAGGTTATGACACTTTGGTTCAGAAGCAAATTCTACCGACAGCATGGGGATCACATGGTTTGTGGGTGAATGAATGTGTGCTCAGTTGCTCAGCTGTGTGAGACTCTTTGCAGCCCTGTGCACTGTAACCTGCCAGGCTCCTCTGTTCATGAAATTTCCCAGGCAAGAATATTGGAGTGGGTTGCCATGCCCTCTCCAGGGATCTTCCCACTAACAGGATCAAACCCACATCTCTTCTGTCTCCTGCATTGGCAGATGGATTCTTTACTACTGAGACACCCAGGAGATCATAGGCTGTAGGTAGATGAAACAGCTTACTGTGAACTAGTGGTGTAATAGGATTCCAAATGAACTACTATTTCCATCAGTCACTCATTCATTTCATTCAACAAACATTTAGTTGGGCACCTGCTGCCAGATACTCCACTAAGTGCCAAAATTATGAACATGGGTAATGGCCCTTGCCCTTAAAAGCTCCTATTCTAACAGAGGAGGAGGACATGGAAATCAATGATTGAAACAGACAGAGATAAGTGCAATGATAAAAAATTATATGCACAGATTAGAAAATGAGGAATGATCAGAGACGGCTTCATGGAGGAGGCAGTCTTGAGCATGGTTGGCAAGGGGAAGAAAGTGCAGAGGCTCATGTGGGAAATAGCATATGGTTTCCCATGGCTGCAAAGCAAGATCTAAACAGTGACCTGTGGCGTTGTAGGAGATAAGGTTGGAGGAGTCAGTGGGACTCCAGGGAGGGTTTTGAAATTCTTGACAAACAAGTTGAACTTTTCTCTCTTGAGAGGTAACCAGGAACCCCTAAGGATTTTAAGAAGGATAATGAGTTGACCAGATGGCTTTGAGGAGGATGGCTTGAAAGGGTGGGTTAGGAGATCAGGTATGATACAGCAGTCCAGAGATGAAAGTAGGGATATTTCTAAGAATAGTAGTATTTGTGCTATAGAAAGGGTCATGTCTAACACAGTAAGTCCCCTACCCATGAACCTTCAAGCTGTGAACTTTCAAGGATGCAAAGATGCATTCACATGTCCAATCACGCAAGTTAGTTCACAAGTCTGGCTACATTGTACATGCATGCGTCCTCTATTGTCTAGTGACATACAGCATACAGAAGTACAGCGTCTTTATTTGAAGACCAGGATGTCTGGAAGCAAGAGTAAAAGCAGTGGTGATGTACCTGGTACTGTACTGTAAGATTAAACATGTTTTCTTTATTTTTTGTGTTTGTTTTCTATGTATTATTTGCTTGAAAAACATTACAAACCTATTACAGTATAGAATTATTTGCCAACAAAGGCCCGTCTAGTCAAGGCTACAGTTTTTCCAGTAGTCATGTATGGATGTGAGAGTTGGACTATAAAGAAATCTGAGCACCAAAGAATTGATGCTTTTGAACTGTGGTGTTGGAGAAGACTCTTGAGAGTCCCTTGGACTGCAAGGAGATCCAACCAGTCCACCCTAAAGGAGATAAGTCCTGAGTGTTCATTGGAAGGACTGATGTTGAAGCTGAAACTCCAATACTTTGGCTACCTGGTGTGAAGAGCTGACTCATTTGAAAAGACCATGATTCTGGGAAAGATTGAAGGCAGGAGGAGAAAGGGACAACAGAGGATGAGATGGTTGGATGGCAACACCAACTCAATGGACATGAGTTTGGGTAAACTCTGGGAGTTGGTGATGGACAGGGAGGCCTGGTGTGCTGCAGTCCATGGGTCACAAAGAGTCAGATACGACTGAGCAACTGAACTGAACTGATTATTTAGCCTATTGTGTTAGCTGGGTATCTATTTGTTGGACCTATCAACAAATTGGACTTATGAATGTTCTCAGAAGGGAACTTGTTCATATGTAGGGGACTTACTGTAATAATCATTTGTATTCATCAAGTGCTTATTCTATGCCAGACCTTGAGCTAAGTTTCCAATATCACAATTTATCTCTTGTATATTCCTACAACATAGGAACTATTATCACCCCCACTTCATGGATGAGAAGATCAAGGCTTACAGAGGTTAAGTTGCTTTTAATTCATTTTCTCAAGATCACACAGCTGGTTGATGAAGGTGCTGGGATTTGAAGACAGGTGGTTGGACTCCTAAACTTGTGCTCACAGGTGTCACGATGTAGTCGTCCTTACTAGGGTGCTGAGGCGGATGCGTTTCTAGGGACTGATGAGATACTGGCAGTGAGGGTGCCTCCCCTGTTTTGGGCTCAGTGTCACCCATGGAGACGGGGGTCGTCATGGAGGCGGCCTCATGAGCAGATAGAGAGTCTGAGTATTGGGGTCATCTCAGTGTGGATGTAGCCAGGATGCCCTGTGCTAGGTTCTCTGTACTTTCCCCAGGACCCACTCCCCAGGAACAATCAGCAGAAATGCCCTGAACCAATGCGAGCTCCTACAGGATTGGTTAAATTCCAACAGCAGGAGCAGACAGTGACTGCCAAATGGATCCACAGTGACTACTGACCCGTTGATTTATAAACATGGCCGAGAGGGAAGGCTGAATGGACTCTTCCATTTCTTATCAATTTAATTCTGTTGATAGCAGAGTGTGAATCAATACAAGACTAACTGACAATCAACCTTGAGTCAGGAAGCTGAGAAAAGCAGCAACGAACTTGGGATTATGCGCACTCTTAGAATCCTACTTAACAATTTAACAAAAAGTTTTTCCTTAAGACCTCAAAACAGAATTCAGAACTAAACCTTTCTCCTAATAAGGAACGACGGGATAGGAGTGAACAGATCCTGAACACCTACAATGTGCCAGGCATGTCAGAGTCTCATGCAGCCCTACACTAGAGTACAGTTACTTTACTTTGCTGATGAGTGAACTGAGGTTCAGAGGTGGGAAGGGACCTTCTAATGCAGCAGAGTCTGGATCTGACGCCAGAGCCCTGGTTTGCTCCATTAATACTTTTAAAATTTCCTTTGAATGAATAATTTTAGATGATTTAATTTTTATTTTTACTACAAAAATGGCCTATCTGTTCATGTATATTTTTGCCCTCTTTTGTGCTGGTTTCTACTTGGTCATGGGACATCAGTTCTGGGTGTTCATTGGAAGGACTGATGTTGAAGCTGAAACTCCAATACTTTGGGCACCTGATGCAAAGAACTGACTCATTTGAAAAGACCCTGATGCTGGGAAAGATTGAAGGCAGGAGGAGAAAGGGACAACAGAGGATGAGATGGTTGGATGGCATCACTGACTCAATGGACATGAGTTTGGGTAAACTCTGGGAGTTGGTGATGGACAGGGAGGCCTGGCATGCTGCAGTCCATGGGGCCACAAAGAGGGGGACACAACTGAGCAACTGAACTGATGGGACATCTGTTGCCACTAACCATTTAATCTAATTGGAAACTATTTTGACTTTCTTTGAACCCTGGGCATTTGGTGAGAGATTCTTCATCTTGATGTGAAAGACATGTTTGCAATATTTACAAAGATGGGCTTTTGAGCCAGAAAGACCTGAGTTTGAATCTGGATCTACCACCTACTGACTGTGTGCATCCAGGTAATTATTGAACCTCTCTAAGCCTGTGTTAAAAGACACTTACTCCTTGGAAGGAAAGTTATGACCAACCTAGATAGCATATTCAAAAGCAGAGACATTACTTTGCCAACAAAGGTCCGTCTAGTCAAGGCTATGGTTTTTCCTGTGGTCATGTATGGATGTGAGAGTTGGACTATGAAGAAGGCTGAGCGCTGAAGAATTGATGCTTTTGAACTGTGGTGTTGGAGAAGACTCTTGAGAGTCCCTTGGACTGCAAGGAGATCCAACCAGTCCATTCTGAAGGAGATCAGCCCTGGGATTTCTTTGGAAGGAATGATGCTAAAGCTGAAACCCCAGTACTTTGGCCACCTCATGTGAAGAGTTGACTCATTGGAAAAGACTCTGATGCTGGGAGGGATTGGGGGCAGGAGGAGAAGGGGACGACAGAGGATGAGATGGCTGGATGGCATCACTGACTCGATGGACATGAGTCTGGGTGAAGTCTGGGAGTTGGTGATGGACAGGGAGGCCTGGCGTCCTGCGATTCATGGGGTCGCAAAGAGTCGGACACGACTGAGCGACTGATCTAATCTGATCTGAAGCCTGTGTTCCTCAGACTGTTGCCATGAGGGTTAAATAAGGTAATGGATATAAAGCGGATGTTGCATTCGCATAACAGGCACAAATTAGTACCTAGAATTTATAAAGAACCTTTACAAATCTAGTGAGAAAAAGGCAAAAACACCTAATAGAAAACCAGGCAAAAGACATGACCTGGAAGTTTACCGAAAATGGCCAATAAACAACAACAAACTGCACAAACTTATTCATGATGAAGGAACTACTAATGAAAACAATGAGATAAAATTCTCACTAAGGAACTGAATAAGAATTACAGAGACCACTGCTTGTAAGAGAGAAACTGTTCCAAACTTGTTGGAGAGCCATTTGGCAAGATCTTAAAAAGTTGAAAATGCAGATACCATCTATTCCAGTAAGTGTGCTTTGAGATATGAACCCAAAGAGATATTTTCAATGGTGATCACTGAAGTATCAATAATGTTTTTATAGGTTAAAGGATAAATATATCTTGGTATGTTCTATCTAAAATGAGTTGAATCTGTAGATATGAACCTAGATGTGTCTAAAAACCACAATATTACATGATAGCATAAGAATTTTATAAACAATTTAAAATACAGACACAACTAAATATATACTGGGTTAAAAAAAAAAAATATATATATGTATACACACACACACACACTGGGTTAGCCAAAAAGTTCGTTCTGATATTTTCAGTTCATGGAAAAATCAGAACTAACTTTTTGGCCTACCCAATATAAAACACATGGATGGGAAGGATATACATTAAATGCATTAGAAGTTGACTCTTGGGAGGAGGATAAAAGAACAATGCTGGGGAAGGGAACTTCAACAATATCTGAAATACTTTATCCTTTTAAAAATGCAGAAGGAAACATGACTAATTGTGTACATTGTTTATTTCCAGCTGTTGAATCATAAATGTTCCCATTATTAGTCTCAGGCACATTTTCTGAGACTTCTTGGACTGTCTTTTCCTCCTCTATTTCTCAGACTGTTGGCCACGTGTTCTGGTCTCAGAGAGACCTCTGTTCTTCCCACCTCTCGAGGCCAATCAGCCTTCTGCTCGGTGTCTGGCTCCTTCCATCACTTCCAGCTCCCGTGGAGCTCCCTAAGGCAGGTGTGGGGTCTGGTTTCCCCAAAGGCTGTAGAAATGGCTGAGGTACATCACCAGGCAGTACATCCAGAGTATAGACTGAGACTAATGGGAGAAATGAGAGGGAAGGAACCAACAGATTCCATCCCTCCTGAGAGACTTTCCCTACCTTGTCGCCTACCCAGAGATACTTCGAGACATCCTCCAAAGCCCCAGCTTCACGATTCATCTGAGCAGCATAATATGGCTTGTATTTGCCTTCCATCCTTTCCTTTTTCACTTCCTTTCCCCTCACTTTTGCCGTCCTGGGTTTGGATTAGCACTTCATGCTTGCCTCAGGCTCTGTTCTCTAAGAAATCTAGGCTAAGATTTTTGTTGTTGTTGTATTTTTCCATATTTCAAAATTACACAATGTAAGGAGTTTAGCAACTTCTCAATGCACAGGGTCTGCTATTACTGATAGTGCTACAGCGAAATGACAACCAGACCTTACAAATCTCGGAGCTATTATAGTTGAAGGAATTGTAAATTATTACATGTGGGGAGACCTGAGCTATGGTCTAGTCCAAACTTTAATCCATGAATTAATCTGTAGTGAATACACATGATAAAATGGATAACTAGGAACTTTGCCTAAACTTGTCATCCAGAAAGTGCATGAGAAATATGTCAATTTTCAATCAGTCTCTAAGTTTCAATAACTCTACCTTAATCGTTTTCCCAATGGTTTCATTTCCCACCAGAAGTGGAGCTCTTTTTGAGCACAGTGGTGGGCACTTACTCTCCGCTGTGGTTCAGGTTGTCGTAGCGCAGGAAGAGGCCTGCATAGATGGTCTCGGTCAGCAGGGCGTAGATGGCAATCATGATCAGGAGCACAGCCAGCTTAAGGACAGAGTTGAGTCGGAGGAAAACCGCACAGGTCACCATGGCCAGCACCCCCGTGAAGACAAAGTACTGGAAAGAGAGAAGGTAGCTGGTCAGATTCAACAGGAATGTGGCCCGGTCATTCTCCTAGTCATGGATTCCAGTAGGTCTCTTTATACGAATGTTTGCTGAGCATCTCCATTTGGAGGTCTCAGGCCATCCTCAAGTTCAACAGGTCCCAAGTTGAACTCATCATTTCCTTACCACTGAGAAAGTCAATTTCTAGGTAGGTTGATAAGAAGTCCAGGGTTCCCGAGGAGGAGAGAGGGGTCTGAAGCTCTCAAGGAGGAGATAGGGGTCTGGGGTTCTCAAGGAGGAGAAAAGGACAAATTTTTTTTTCTTTAAACCCAGAGCTGATGATTGCACAACAAAACAGCTCATCTTGTTCAAGGATATGTTTTCCCTTACACTCTGTACCAATGATGTATGACAACAATGTATCCTGCTTGAGGACATGTTTCTCCTTAACAAGAACCTTCTGACTAATCTTGTTATTTTAAGATGTATATTGTGGGAGTGGGTCTGGTAGTGGTGGTTTAGCCACTAAGTTGTGTCCAACTCTTGTGACCCCATGGACTGTAGCCTGCCAGGCTCCTCTGTCCATGGGATTCTCTAGGCAAGAATACTGGAATGGGTTGCCATTTCCTTCTCCAGGGGATCTTCCTGACCCAGGCATCAAACCCAGGTCTCCCGAATTGCAGGCAGATTCTTTACCAACTGAGCTACAAGGGAAGCTCTAAAGTGAAATTCACTCAGCTGTGTCCGACTCTTTTCAACCCCATGGACTATACAGTCCATGGAATTCTCCAGGCCAGAACACTGGAAAGGGTAGCCTTTCCCTTCTCCAGGGGATCTTCCCAACCCAGGGGTTGAACCCAGGTCTCCTGCATTGCAGGCGGATTCTTTACCAGCTGGGCCACATGGGCAGCCCCCGTGGGTCTGGTAAGACCTTTCTATTGTTAGTTGTAATCTTGTTAATTTAAGATGTATGTTGTGGGAGTGTGTCTGGTGAAAGTATATAAGGCCTTGCTAAGACTAGTGAGTGGGCACTCTCCGTGCCCCTTCTGATGTCTATGTCAGAAGCTTTCTCTGTTCCCTTTTCACTTCAATAAAACTCTGCTACACAAAAGCTCTTGAGTGATCAAGCCTGGTCCCTGGTCCTGAAGCTAAATCTTCTTTGGAGATCACGAATCCAACATCATTCACCATAAGCTATTACCACCTCCCCAAAACTCTCTTTCCAATTCTTGGGGGAACCATTGGCACCATTTCTCAAGCCAAAAATCTTGGTCTCATCTTTACTGCTTTTCTTTCCCCATATTCCACAGTCTGCTCATCCTAAGCTTGTAGATTCTATTTCCTCAATAAATCTCATATCTATCCACCTTTCTCCTTCTATCCTATTTCTGTTTTAGTTCTCACTTACAGTTTTGGAACAGTTTTCTAGCAGCTGTTTGCTTCTAGTTCCCAATCCCTACTGAATATACACTACTGTTTTTTTTTGGCCACACCACATGGCACATGGGATCTTAGTTCACCAACAGGGATTGAACCTGTGGCCCCCACAGTGGAATCTCGGAGTCTTAATCCCTAGACCACAAGGGAAGTCTCTGAATACATACTGTTATTTTCCAGCCAGTATTTCTGAAACTCAGATCTGACTATGTCACTCCTTAACTTGAAGTCTTTCCATGGCTCTGTAGTCTCTCAAATTATATTCTCCTTCCTGCATGGCAAAATTCTCAAGACTGTCATATATCAGATTCCTTTTCACTTTCCAAATCCCGACATATGTTCCAGCCTCACTATAAACTGTGGAGAAGGCAATGGCAACCCACTGCAGTGTTCTTGCCTGGAGAATCCCATGGACGGAGGAGCCTGGTAGGCTGCAGTTCCTGGGGTCGCACAGAGTCGGACATGACTGAAGCGACTTAGCAGCAGCAGCAGCACTATAAACTGGCTATCTCCCACAGCTGTTTCCCTGCTCTCTTGTTCCTCTAGTACTTTGCTTTTCCAGTGTCCTGTTTCTCTCAACTCTCATGCATGCGACCAAGCCTTGCTCTTCTCACAGGTGTCCTCTCCTCTGAGAAACTTTCATGCAAATCCTCCAGGTGCTTCTGAATACGGCCTCATTCCTCCACGGCAACCTTCACAGCCCAGCCTGATACTTGCCATCTTGTATTAGAAGTAGCTGTGCAATAGGCCAGTTGGGAATCACTCAAGGGCTGCAATATTAGAGTGACCCCCAGGTGTCAGTCTGCCCAGGTAGATTTCAGCCTTCTATAGGAAGATCCTCAGCCCATTTCCCTTACAGAAGGATCCACTATATCATTCTGGTCGAAAGGTTAGGATTCTGAGTATCCAGTAGGAAAAAAGAATAAAAATTGCATTATCAAAGACCCACTTGGTGGTGGTACTTTAATTTTTATACACATGGTCTTCCCTTGTGATTTTTCAAAGCAGCTGGTCCAGATTGGACTCCTAATTTCCATTTTACAGGTGAAGAAACTGAGGCTCATAAAGCTTAAGTAAAATTTTCAAGTTCTCATGATTAGAAAATGATACCGAGGACACCTGGATACAACCTGTGCATGTAAATATTAACTCTAGTGGGCATATCGGGCTTAATTTCTAAAAGCCATTCCAGCCTTGTTATGCATGGCTCTTTCCAACAACTGGTTGTCTTCTCTCTCCTATGACAGGAAGAGACAATTTCTGTATGGGCAGAGCAGACAGGTAAGAAATTCTGGAAATCTCTGAGTGACGACTGAAAGATTCCCATGTCTTGACAAAGTGTTAAGGGGGAGCAATATTCTGCTTGCTTGGAACAAGCATTTGATAAATTAAACAATGAATTTTTTCCCTACAATTGTTGTCTGGGGACCTGCTGGACACCAAGAATTGTGCCAGGCTGGAAGGCGCCATCCTAATGTTAGGACATTGTCACAATGCATCATTTTCCTCTTAGAGAAGAGGGAGGAAGAAGAATTTTACACAATGATAACTTACAGGGACTTGCATCTGCTGACAGGGGTAGTATATACTGGAGTGTCTGTACCCATTTGATTGCTCTCAAAATCCCATGGCATTATAAAGTCACAGAACAAGAAGGAAAGAGAGCAGAGAGTTTTCAGAGAAAAGATCCAAACTTCCCGAATCACACAAAATCGAACATTTAGCAATTACAAGTCTTGGTATAAGCAGCGCAGTGAAGGGTACACAGGCCAACGACAGTGGCTTCCCTGTCTCTTCCTGAACTCTGACTCTTCTCATGGTCCAGGAATGAGGCTGTCATGAACACAGGGTCAGCGCGGGTGCTGAGTGGGGATAACTGATCTGACTTTCCCAGCTGTTTCCTGGTAGGGGAAAGGGACATTTCGTACATGTATGATGCTCTGGGACAGCCCGACTGTGTTTGGCTTGTTTGAGCTCCGTGGTTTCCATTTGATGTCCCCCTTCCTCCCAACACTAGAGGAAGAATGATGAGTGTTTTTTAGTTCATCATAAGTTGTTAACTTAGATCTGTCGAAACTGCATTTAAATTCCACATGCAGATGTGCTGTTTGTGTCTGACTGGGGTTGAAGATGGACTTTTCTGGTTATTTCCTAGAAGGGACTGCAGCCCCAGTCAATATTTTAATCTCATAATAATTCACAGGAAGACATATCTGTGTTAATGATGTTCACAAATGATGACTCACGGTATAAGTATGAAGTAAAACCTAACCAATGAGCAGGCAAATAGCTAGTTCTTAGGGAAAGAATTTGATTTTTTCTACATTTTTTTAAATATAAGAATGATGTTTCTCTTGATGATGCTTATTGGTCAATTCAATGTAGTCACCTTGAGGGACTATGTGTTTATCTTGATCCTGCTTCTTTGATGACTGAGCTCAGATCCCTGTAAATAATCTTCAGAGTCTGGTTTTGAAAAATGCCCCCCAACCCCCGCCCCTCGCCCGCAAATGCAGTTTTTCTATATTTGATTCCTAAACAATGATATCTAGCCAGATTATGTCTCCCACATTGCAGGTGGATTCTTTACCTTCTCAGGCACCAGGGAAGCCCAAGAATACTGGAGTGGGTAGCCTATCCCTTCTCCAGGGGATTTTTCCAACCCAGGAATCAACCGGGTTCACCCGCATTGCAAGGGGATTCTTTACTAGCTGAGCTACCAGGGAAGCCCTTTCACTTTCACTTTTCAAACAATGATGTCCAGCCAGATTACGCATCTTGGTGACTTTCAAAAGTTAAATTTGTTCCCAGAGGATAACGATTTGACATTGCTGGACATACCTAGGAAGTATATGCTGTCAGCAGTTAGCAAAGACGAAGGTGGGGGTGCTGGTGGAGTAAGTGTATGCTCTCCAGGCTCACTCTCTTGGCTTGGGCAACAAGTGAAGGTCTAGGAGGATCTGGCTTCCTGAAAACGATCCGAGTCAAGGTGGCCGCCGTTTTACAAATAATTGATAGGAGACTGATATTGCTATGAACGTATGGCCTGCTCAAAGTTATAGTCACATGTTGCAGCAGCATACACATGATTATGTAGATAATCTCATGTTTAGAGAATGAAGCCTTGTACCTTTTTTTTTTTTTTTTTTTAGTAATTTTATTTATTTATGACTGCTGGTTCTTCACAGCTGTGCAGGCTTTTTTTTTTCTAGTTGAGGTGAATGGCGGCTACTCTCTATTTGCGGAGCATGGGCTTCTCATTGTGGTGGCTTCCCTTGTTGGGGAGCATGGGCTTTAGGGCGTGTGGGCTTCAGCAGTTGTGACTCTGGAGCTCTAGAGCACAGCTCCTTAGTTATGGCACACAGGCTTAGCTGTTCTGCAGTATGTGGGGTCTTCCCAGACCAGGGATCGAACCCACGTCTCCTGCATTTGCAGACAGACTGTTTACCAATGAGCCACCAGGGAAGCCCTGGCTTTAAAACAAAAAAAATTGTTATATTCCTATTTCCTTCCTTAAATACAAATCTCTACTTTGGCAGATACTATTTACTCAATTATCAAAGCTTTAGGGAAAGAGAAGGAGAAAAGAAACTAATATTTAATGAGTGTTTATGTATATTATCTCTATTTGTCACCCAAACAATCTTATAAGATAGGTGTTGTTAATAAGTCCATTAAACAGATAAGGAAACTGAGGCTCAGAGAGGCTAAGTGATTTCCCCAAGGCTAAATGGCTAGTCAATGAGAAGAAGAGTACTTGCTCATTCTATGTCACCTCACAGCTTCTATCATTCAAATCTACTCTGTTTTCCATGCACAATTAATAGTCCTCAAAGGTTTGGAATCCAAGCTTCAGTGAGATGGGACTTGGTTTTTGGATCACATTGTGTTATTACGGTTTTTGGATCACATTGTGTTATTATAGCTTTTGGCTCTTTGTGGGGCAAGACGATTCCAAAAATTAATTATCATTTGGGAAAAAACAAAATGATCTCCTCTATGTATTTAGCCATATCATAAAATTGGCTCAGAGTAGAAGAAAAAGGAGCTTATATAATATCCCTCTGTTCAACTAGAAAAAGTTCTGAAATTACAATGGTGCTATTTGATACTTATTTTTTGTTCGAAGTTTTTGGTGGACCTGCCACTGTGAAAGTGTGGAGAATCTAATTTTATCCTGAATGCCAGTTGGAGATTTTAGACTGCAGTGAATACATTTTCCTCCAAAATTACTCAAGGGTCTGACTCCTACCTGAGAAGTTAACCAGAGAAATGAAGGCAAGAGGTTAGGGAAATACCAATTTTTACAGTCACTTTTGGAATTTAAAATATCTGCTTATTTGCTTGAAGAATCCCATGGACAGAGGAGCCTGGCAGGCTATAGTCCACGGGATCGCGAAGAACTGGACATGACTGAGCAACTACCATCAATTATTTGCTTTATTATCACTCCTTTGTTTCTGTTCCTCTCTTTTTGCTCCTTCTTGGTTTTTCTCCCTTTTGTCTTCCTCTTTTAACTCCCACCCCCTTTCATCCCTCATCTTCGTCATCATGATCAACTGATGTTTAATGAGCATTTATTATGGGCCAGAAACTGTAGTAAGCTTAAGGATGCATTCTCCCAGTCTAAGTCTCATGATAACACTGTGAGGTGGGCACAGCTGTTACCCCAGTGTGGAAACGAGGCTCAAAGAGCTTAAGTTGCTCAAGACCACAGCTGCCAGTTCAGCCAAAATGTTCTGACTACAGGTTTTCAAGACTCTAATTCTCTTCCCCTTTCTCTCTCTCTGTTTCCTCTTTTGCACTTAAATTTTAAAATAGTTTTCTTCAGGTATGATTCACCTACAGTGAACTGCATATATCTGTTGCACACAATTTTCTAGGCTTTAGTATTTGTACATCCACAAAATCATTACAATTATGAAAATGAGCGCCAGCATGGGTTTCAGTGTATCCCTTTACGATTCTCCCCTCCCACGTTCCTCCCTCTCCTCCCCAGGCAACCACCTCTTTCTTTCTGCTATTATGTATCAATTTATCAATGCATTTTCTAGAGTTTTAGATAGGCAGGACCATACAAATGCATACTTTTGCTTTGTTTTGCTTATTTCTGTCAGCATGCTGATCTTGGGATTCATCCATGTTATTGCACATATATCCAGAGATCATCTCTCTCTACTGATGTGTAGTAGTCCCCTGGATGGCTATTCTACAGTTTCTTAGTTTCTTTATCCTCTCAACTATCTAGGGACGATTGGGTTATTTTTAGTTTTTATCTATTACAAAGAAGGCTGACATGAACATTCTTTTCCAATACAGAAATATAACTTTTATTTTCTAATATAAAATATTTCTCATTTTACAAGAAGTTTATTAAGCAACAGAGTGGTTGACTTGAAGGGAAAACATTCTAGGATTCATTTCTTTTAGAATAATTTATCCTTTCTTAAAGATTTATTGCCCTATATGTTTACTTCATTATCTGATTGGATTTCTTTTCATTTTTGTAACACAAAATAATAAACATTTTGATCTTTATAAAAAGGAGAAATGTCTTCTTAGACGTTTGGTGTTACTTTTCTTTTTTTTTTTTTTTTGCCACACTGCATGACATGTGGAATCTTAGTTCCCTGACCAGGGATCGAAACCCTGCACGGAAGGGCAGGGTCTCAACCATGACCACCAGGAAGCCCCATCTTCCTTTTAAGATTATTTTGAGGGAAGAACTAGAGCAGCAGCATATAATCTAGGGGTAATTATTGAACACTACTGAAGCAAGTCTTGTCTGATTGCTCTACTTAATGTCCCATGAATTATGGTATTTTTCAGACTGGCTGGTGGGAGAAGACACAATTCCCAGCCTAATGTGAGAGCCAGGCACTAATCCTTTCAGATGTGTGTTTTTGTTTTTGTTTTCTGGAGCATCGCTGTTTCCTCATATGCATGCACTGATCAGCCCCTCTGCAGATCTCTGAGTCTTCTCTATCAGAAACTCTCTTCTCTCTGGCAGTATGTCCTACAAACTCTAGCCACCTTGGTTCCCCCAGATTCTCAGTTCTATCTCCTCAAATTAGGGGGTTGCACTGAGTTCCATGTGCGTTCTTCTGACCTGAGCCAGTCTGAAACACTCTTAATGCAAGGTACAGCCCAGGCAACCATAGGGCTCACTTAATTTGCTCTTGTCTTTCAGGGATTGTGTTCTTCAGTACTTGATGCCCAGTGTCTTGAAAACTATTGTTTCATATATTTTGTTAGTTTTTAGCTATTTCAGGTGGGAAGGCAATTTTATCTCTACTGTTCCACTTGAAATTTATCTTTTTAAAGAAAAATTATTAATTTGACTGTGGATTCTGTCCTGTGCTGTGCCCTCACGGTAATGTTAAATAGCTATACAATATTGGCTTTTCTCCTTAAAGCAATTTAGAAGTTTGAAGAGTTGGGAAAACCGTTCTAGCTAGATGAATTATAGAAATGATGGAGTGGGAGTATGAAAATGATGCCTTAAGGACATGTGAGATTGGCAGGAAGCACACACTAGTAAATTAATGCTCAAAATTCTCCAAGCCAGGCTTCAACAGTATGTGAACCGTGAACTTCCAGATGTTCAAGCTGGATTTAGAAAAGGCAGAGGAACCAGAGATCAAATTGTCAATATTTGTTGGCTCATCGAAAAAGGAACAGAATTCCAGAAAAGCATCTACTTCTGCTTCATTGACTATGCTAAAGCCTTGAACTATGTGGATCACAACAAACTGTGGAAAATTCTTAAAGACATGGAATACCAGGCCACCTTTCCTGCCTTCTGAGAAACCTGTATGCAGGTCAAGAAGCAACAGTTAAAAGCATACATGGAACAACAGACTGGTTTCAAATAGGGAAAGGAGTACGTCAAGGCTGTATATTGTCACCCTGCTTATTTAACTTATATGCAGAATACATCATGAGAAATGCCAGCCTGGAATCAAGATTGTCAGGAGAAATATCAAGAACCTCAGATATGCAGATGACACCACCTTTATGGCAGGAACGTGAAGAAGAACTAAAGAGCCTCTTGAAGAAAGTGAAAGAGGAGAGTGAAAAAACTGGTTTTAAAACTCAATATTCAGAAAACTAAGATCATGGCATCTGGTCCCATCACTTCTTAGCAAATAGATGGGGAAACAATTGAAATAGGGAAAGACTTTATTTTGGGGGGCTCCAAAATCACTGCAGATGGTGACTGCAGCCATGAAATTAAAAGATGCTTGCTCCTTGGAAGAAAAGCTATGACCAACATAGACAGCATATTAAAAAGCAGAGACATTACTTTGCCGACAAAAGTCCGTCTAGTCAAAGCTATGGTTTTTCCAGTAGTCATGTATGGATGTGAGAGGTGGACTGTGAAGAAAGCTGATGCTTTTGAACTGTGGTTTTGGGAGAAGACTCTTGAGAGTCCCTTGGACTCCAAGGAGATCCAACCAGTCCATCCTAAAGGAACTCAGTCCTGAATATTCATTGGAAGGGCTGATGTTGAAGCTGAAACTCCAATACTTTGGCCACCTGGTGCAAAGAACTGACTCATTTGAAAAGACCCTGATGCTGGGAAAGATTGAGGGTGGGAGGAGAAGGGGATGGCAGAGGATGAGATGGATGGATGGATGGCATCACCAACTCCGGACAGGGAAGCCTGGTGTGCTGCAATCCATGGGGTTGCAAAGAGTCGGACATGACTGAGTGACTGAACTGAATCTGAAGGATTGAGTATGCTTGAAGAAAGCTTGAAGGCTGGGTAGAACCTGGGATTCTACCCATGGGAGAGAAGTGGGAGAAAGTCCCAGGATGCAAATGATGACTGATGCCTGTAGGGAAAATTGGTTGTCAGGGACCCTTTAAAACCATAGCATACTCTGCTCTCACAACTACAGCTGACTAGTCAAAGACTGTTCCAATCTGCTAGAGCATATAATAAAGGAGCTTGATTATAAAATGAAGATCTTCCTATCGAGCCTCCTGAAAACCACATTCTGAAGTTTGAGATGATGAGAATGGTTTCTGCATATGACTGTCATTCACTTTACAAACCTATGTCTCTTTGCTCTCCTAGACTACTTCTCAAATCATAGCTGGAACATGACTTTCTTCATGATCATTTCCTATATCCTCACTCTTTTTTTTTCTTTAGTAATTGGCAAGCTCCAGTTCAGAAATAAACTTTACTTTATACCATATATGATGACAGTCTCTTATGTTTATGCCACATCATCCAGCTTAATTACCTGTTTCCAGATTGAGAACTGTTGCCCATGGGGGAGATGGAGAGGTCCAGTATACAGATGAGGAAACCAGGGCTCAGAGACAGGAAGTGATTTGCTTGGGGATACACACTTGTGAGTGATGGCAGGTGGTTGTGCAAATTAAGCCTTTTAGAAGGTTTGGATGTCTGATTCCTTCTACTTTGGTAGACAAATCCTTAGGTAGAGAAACATGGCCAGATATATGCCAACATGGCAAATGGTGGGTTAACAAGATTGCTGTAGTAGCTGATGATGGAAAGAGTCCAGGTGCTCACATTTTAGGCCAGTGGGATTCCTGCACCTGAGGAGATGTCAGACTTCGGCAAACTTTGCTTGGCAAGGGCCAGATAGCAGATATTTTTGACTTAGTTACCGCGACTGAACTCTACCATTACATTATTATAAAAGCAGCCATAAAGACATTGCTAACAAATGGGTGTGTCTGTGCCCCAGTAAAACTATTTGCAAAACAGGTGGCAAGTGGAATTTGGCCTGTGGTCATTGTTCGCTGGCCCCTGGGCAAGATGATCCCTTGTCTTGGGAGGAAAATTTTATTTTTTTATTTTTTTCAAGGTGAATAATGCTTTAACTTTATTTGGATGTAATTTACATACCGAAAGTTCATCTCTTTGAAGTGTAAGGTTCAGTGGTTTGATATGTTTACAAAATTGTGCAACCATTACCATATTCTAATTTTTAACAGGTTTTAATTTTTATTGCAGGAGAGTTGATTTATAACTAATTTTATAACAGTTTGATCACCCCAAAAATAACCTTGTTAACAGTCACTCTCCAGCACTCTTGCTACTCCCTCTGCTGCTTCTGCTGCTGCTGCTAAGTCGCTTCAGTTGTGTCCAACTCTGTGCTACCCCAAAGACAGCAGCCTACCAGGCTCCCCCGTCCCTGGGATTCTCCAGGCAAGAACACTGGAGTGGGTTGCCATTTCCTTCTCTGGAAAATTTTAATATTAAAACTGATTCATTTATCACAATGTACATGATACTTTAGTACAATGGCACACGTGTGCATGCTAAGTCGCTTCAGTCATGTCTGACTTTGTGACCCATGGATTATAACCTACCAGTCTCCTCTGTCCATAGGATTCTCCAGGCAAGAATACTGGAGCGGGTTGTCAAGCCCTCCTTCAAGAGATCTTCCTGACTCAGGGGCTGAACCTACATCTTTTACTTCTCCTGCTTTGGCAGGTAGGTTCTTTATCACTAGCACCATCTGGGAAGCCCAGAACATTGGTATACATCACAGATAAATATATTTTTATGGTGCAGGTTCAAAACCTTTTAATTTAGTAAATGAATCACAGCTGACATTTAATCAGCAGCTATTTTGTGGCAGGTGTTGCTCTATACATTTTCCATGGATTAATTCACTTAATCCTCACAATCACCCATGAGGAAGGTATTGTTTTCATCTTCATTTTGCAGAGAAGGAAACAGAGGCACAGAGATGAACATATGTGATCCAAAATCTTACCCACCACTTTGTTAGGCCTGGGAAATCCATGAGTGCTGTGGTCCTGAGTTTGGGAGTTCAAGTTTGAGGCAAGGGGTATATACACAGCATTGAGTCAGAGGCCCAGATTAATACTTAAACACCAACTTCAAGTCAGATCACATGTTAGAAGCTCAACGTTTGCCAACTAATTAAGGTAAGCACCATGAGAATCTGATATTATATAACTCCACAATCACTGTGCAAAGAAGATATTATTTTTCCCACTTTACAGATGAGGAAGCTGAGGTTCAGAAAGAGTTTGAACTGATTCAAGATTCTACTGCTAGCAAGTAAAGGGGCTCAGTTGGGAGTGAAATCCAGCTTTTGTCTAACTCTAAATATCTGATTCTTGGCTGACTTACTGCCTCTTGGACACTCTTCATGCCCTCCAAATAAAAGTGTTCTCAGGGGAGTGGTATCCCACAGACTCTACAAAATTGGAGATCACTCCTTACTTGGTGGGAAGAAGTCCCAGAGCACATGATCTGCCCCACACAGCTGTGAAATCAGAGCTAGCCCCATCCTGCCCAGAACTTCCTTAGGAAGAGCCTTGTTCTTCCCTAGGGATGGAGCCTGAATTCAGAAGTGTGAGCTCATGAATAAGCCAGATGTGGTTTGAACTGCAGCAGCAAGTCTTGATAACTGAATGAAGAAGGGAAAGAGAAAGAAGTAAGAATGAAAAGAAGTGAGAAAAAAGGTAGATTAGCAGGAGTAGCAGTGAGAAAGCTGCTTTCTGAACCTCCGTTTCATTATCTACAACATGGAGATGGCGGTAGCATCCTCCATGTATCTTGAAGATGTAATGATTTTGTGCATATCCAGTATGCACAAAATACCTGAGGTCAGAGGTGAGGCTTTCTGTCCTTTTCAGAACACCTGGACCAATTCTGGGGCTGAGGTCAGATAACAGAGCGCCTTTCCCCCACCACATACTGGAAGGGGTCTCAGAGAACAAAAGTCTACCCAAGGTCCTCAAGGTTGGCTGGTGTCTACTGGGACATCCCAACCGTCTTCCCTCCAGACCCAGAGTTTATATCCCAATATGTAAAGGTCTGGGTCATGGCTTAACAGAGCCAAAGATTGTCCTTTGCTTGACCCTTATGTTGACCCCAAGGCCCAGGGCCAGCCTAGTGGCTATGGGGCCAGGAGATGGTCAGGCTTACACTACGATGCTAAGTGGCCTGCTGGGACACCTCCTGAGTCTGCGATGCTCTGGGCACTTTCTATACCACTTTAATATGTTTATTTACTTATCTTTTTTTAGGTTTTTTTTTTTTTTTGGTTGCACTGCTCAGCATTTGGGATCTTAGTTCCCCAACCAGGGATTGAACCCGTGTCCCCTGCAGTGAAGTATGGAGTCTTAACCACTGGACTCTCAGGGAAGTCCCACTTTGATTTATGTTTAGCTGTTTTCTGCATTTGTGATTTACTAGCTTCCTTTCTTCCTCTATCTCCCCTTCTTCCATCCTTTCCTTTTCCAATGCAGCAAACTCTGAGCTGCAGCTCTGTGCTCTGCCCTGTACTGAAGACAACAGCACATTCCATTCTAGGGTTTTAAGAGGAGCTGGGGGGAAATGAGAGGGAAGAGGAGGCAAAGGAAAGAAGAGAGTGGACAGAGGGAAAAGTGAAGAAGAAGAGAGAAATGGGAAAGAGAGGCAGAAGACAGCAGGAAAGAGACAAAAGGGAAGCAGCGGATACCAGGAGAGAAGGGAGGGCAGAAAAGGGGGAGAAGAAGAAAAGAAGGAGAGAGAGGCAGAGGAGGGCAGACAGGCCCCTGGAGAGCCAGCACGTCTAGGGCCCCTCAGCCAGTCCTGCTGATTCAGAGCTGGTGAAGATGCCTAAGCCCCAGTCTCACCAAGGGGAGCTCGTGAATAAATACCTCTGGGTAGGAGCAGATATCTGTAAACACAGCTGAGGAATTGAAAGTCAGGTTCTTCAAGGGTATCGACTTGTCAAAATCACACCACAGCTGCGGATTAAGAAAAAAAAAGAACAACAAAAAACAAAACAAAACAAAACAAAAAAACACAGGAACAACAAAGTCAGTGTGAGCTGGAGACGGAGTCCTGTGCTATCGCTGTGGGGCTTCGGCAAATGCCTAGGGCAGAAAGGGCCCTCGAGGGGCTGGATTTCAGAATGCAAGCCCAGCTGGGACCTTCTGTTTGGTTCTAAAGAAAGGACTGGCTCAGAAAAAAAAAATTACAAGCCAGTCATGAAACTAGGGTAAGGCTGCTCCACCAGCCCCATCATGGAGGGTCGCTGGAGTGCGCTTGTGGGGCTTGGAAGAGAGAACCAGGTGGGGAATGCTCACAACCTGTCTCCACATGAACAGCTGGGGGGACTCGAGGGACCCACAGGGCACGCTTTCCAGAAAGACTCTTAGCACTGGGGTGGGGGGCACTTCCTAGGCTAGCAGTTGCGGCAGGAGATCTTGCGGCACTCAGAAGAGAATAGCTACCACTGGCTGAGTGCCTAGGCTGCAGCAGACACTTTGCATGAAAAGGGCATCACAACCCCCTTGTGATGTAGCTACTTCTTGTATCCCCATTTTACAACTGGAAAATATGAAACTCTGAGAAGTAAAGTAACTTGTCCAGGGTCACCGAGCTGGTAAGTGGTGGAGGTGAGATTTGAACACAGGTCTATCTGACTCCAAAGCCTCTGAACTTCCTCCCACAACACTGTGGGATGGTTGGCCCCAGTGGCAACCCTGACCTACAGTCACTAGGACACCCCAGAAACATCTGATTCATCTAGAGTTGAGATCCTGGCTGCAGCTCTGCAGTCCGTGATCAATGACTAAGGACTTCTGTTTTCAATTGCCATCATCTATAAAATGTTCATTAGATGATGAGTTTTATTAGACTATGATTCCCCTTTTCTTTGTCCCATAGTCTCTTTACAACAAGGCCAACCACAGAGCTTGAGCAACATGGACACTAGGTAATTATTGGTCCAGTGTGAACAATGGATTTCAGGCAGTGTAAATCTCTGACTTACAGGCTGACAGTTGTGGGGGTCCAACAGTTGGGCTCCCTGAACACTTGGAGACCCTCCCTCAGGCCCAAAGGACACAATGATGGTTTCAGCCACAAGATGATGCCTTAACTAGTCTCCCTCAATGTTCAAAGCCCGGAATCAGATAAATCCCCTAAACATCTAGGTTCCTAAACCATGGACAACACAAGACTATTGGGATAGACACAAAAAATGCCTATAGCTACCACATTACCATTTTAGAGAGAATATGCACTCACTAAAGCATGGGTCACCAAATTAAAGACAATGATAAATATGGCAGTTGGAGATTCATCCGAGTTCGATGTGTCACATCTGGTATGAACTCTTAGAACGTCATAGGCAAGATGCTCAACATTCCTGAAAGGCAGCTTCCTCATCTGTTACGTGGGAACGGTAATACCTACCTGCGGCACACAGTAGGTGCTCAATAAATGACAGCTACTTATTTCCATTCTCCCCTCTCCCCCTCCCAGAGATACAGTTGGGCTAACGAGAATGAGCGTTTGAGTCATGGAGTCAGACAGACCTTATTAGCAAGTTATTTCATGTCTCTGAGCCTCAGTTTCCTCAGCCGTAAAGCGGGGATAAAGAGACTTACCTCACGGGGTTTATGTGAGGATTAAATACGGGAAGCACAGACTGCTCCTCCTTCAGAGCATGGCACACAGCAGGTGGGAACTTAACAAGGAGTAACTCTTATTTACGACTTTAATTGACTGGCCATTGAAAGTACAGAAACTTAAGGGCATTTGCAGTGCCTTTAGAGCAAATAACCTCCACCACTGAGAAAAAGACCATTTTCCACCAGTAAAATGCATGGTTCTGACCGTATAGCCACATCTTCCTTCTCTAACCCTGACCTTGGGGCTTGACGAGGTACACGAAGGCGTTAATAATTAGTACCAAGGAGGGCAATGCCAGAGGCTGCAGGTTCTACCAACTCTTCATTCCTGACTACACGCTAGACAAGTGTCTATGTGCAATGCTTACGATATTTAGGATGGCGCCCAGGAAATTAATCAAGATGGATGCAAAGATGATGACGTTCCTGGCCAAATAGGTCTCGTTAATCCAACAGCAGGTTTTCCGGAGGACCAGGGGCAAACACTTGTAATCCTCTGCCGTAGTGATGAGGACCAGAGCTGAGTGCAGCATGATCAGGATGGAAAACTGGACGGCCATGGGCATCACCCTGCAAGAAACACAGAATGTTGGGTCACGTGGCATTAATCAGGGATCCCCCTCTCTGTGCAACCTTGTCAATCATGTTCAGGATTGCCCTTCCCCACTCCTTGCACCCAATAATTCCTCTAAAGCTCTCTTAGCCCAGGAAAGGGGCTTTTAACAAGAGACTTTTATTAACAAGAGACTTTTCAAAAATTACACCCATCCCTATAAAATATTCTCTTGAGAAACTTTGCAATGAACATCAAATATTGGGCTTGATCTGTTGCTTCTGCCCATTTTTTCCCACTTATTTCATCATTCCTCTTTCTCACTTGGCAACTGCTGCCAAGGCAACACACCACTGGAATTTTATCTGAGGACTCTGGCTGTGGGAGAGATCCATATGCCCTTTCCCCCTCAAGGTGGGTGTTAGGAAACACTTTCCCCCATGACTGCTCTGATGCCAAGAACTGAACATGGCACCTCTCCACGTGGCTCAGTTTGGTTAGTGATTATCACAGTTTGCAGAGGCTACACTATGTGCTGTGTGGGAGGTGGGTATATAGGACTTGTATTTGCCTACAGTTTCAACATCACTCCCAATTACACATCTGGAGCTTCAGCGCTACGTCCCATGGCAGCTCCTGCCTACTGGGCACCTCTGTTGGGTGTCAGGTGGTGATCTGAAACTCCATCTCTGGAAGCATCTGCTTCCTCTCCTTCTCAGCCAACTAATCACCTGGATTCTCCTTGGGAATTTATCCTTTGTTCTCTCTACTCTACCCAGCCATTTGGGTCCTCTGCTGGCACCTCAAGTTTCTCTACCTCTGTTTTAGCCAGTGAACTGCTGCATGTTAAATGGTGTCCTGAGGGACGTGGTAGGAGGTTTCGTATCTGTTCCTTCCTCCATAAAATGAAGTTTGTCCCTTTGGCTTTAATATTTTGACTGGATCTCAACAAATGTACATTTAGTGAATGAAGCTGAACCCACCTTCTGTTTGTTTTGGCCACACCATGCGGCATGTAGAACTCCCCCAGCCTGGGATCAAACTTGTGCCCCTGGTGGTGGAAGCACAGTGTCTTAACCACTGGACCACCAGCAAAATTCCTGAGCCCACCTTCTGCTAGCGCTACCACTTCTTACTGTCTTGTCTAAACTTTCTTATTTCTTATGACTAACACTAGTGTAAGTACCGTATTGAGCTCTTGATTATGTCCTTAGGCATGTGCTAAGCACTTTATATCAATACATAATATCTCATTTCCATTCCTCGGAACAAACCTAAGAGGTCTTTTGATCTCTTTTTTCACATGAAAAGTTAAGGCTCAGAGAGCAGCAACTTCCCAGGAGTTACTGAGTTGGTAAGTATTCGAATTAGGATTGAAAGTCCACTCTACTTTGTCACTTTGCTAAGTTTAGCCATGTTGGTGAGTAATGTAGGTCCTATGATTGCAGTAATTTTTTTTGCTTCTGTGGTTTTATTAGGGAGGCATCAGGGGTACCAAGACAAGAGACACATTTTGCCCATCTTCTAGGAGATCATAATCTACAGGGAATATGGATATGCAAATGATGAACTGATACATACTGCGTTGTGATAGAGAAAAGGTAATCAACAAACATGATTTTAAGAAATAAGAAAGGAAATCAAGGAAAGGAAGACTTCCTAGAAGAGGTGACATTTAGGTTAGGCCTTGGAGGTTGAAGAGTAGGATTTTAGGGAGGAAAGATTGGAGAATGTGGGCAAAGTAGCAGAAGAATGGGAGTGACCAGTGTGTAGAATGTCAATTTCCTCTGCGTGGTCAACCATCATGAAGGCTGGAAAGTGATTTCTACAGCCCAGGTATCATTGTTGGGAGGGTTTTTTTTTTTTTTAATGCCTGCGCAATTTTGATTTTATGGATCACCTTGATAGGAAGTCTCTGCAGGAGTTTAAGATAAGAACAGAAGGTCTGTGCAGCAGTGGGTTCCCAGAAGGCTCCACACAGATGGGAAACTTCCCCCCAAACAGGCTGGAAAAACACTCCCTGACAACACACCATTATTCCTGGGCACCCAGGGGAGGCAAACGACGGAGAAGGCAGGCGGATCGCTTTGTCAGGTGCTCCCAGGAGAGAAGGGGCCAATTTCAAGGCTGATGCTGATGCAGCTTAATAATGTGAGGCAGCCACTGAGAATACGAATATCTTGTTCCAAAGCGAAGGCAGAGGCAAATCAAGCAAGGGTGAGTCTGAAAGCTGCTCAGCGGGAGACTTGGACTCTTTGATGGTCAAGGCTGCCATCTGGGTCGTCTACAGACCTCCGCACGGTGTACCTGCCTGGCAAGTTCTCACCGCTGCCTTTTCTCTTTCTCCATCTCTCTGCACCCTCCGGGCAATCCTCAAGCACTTGCCCTAATCGTTCTGTTCCTCCTACCTCTGTATTTTCTCACTCTCTGGGGGCGGTAGGGGTGAGGGGTGCAGGGCAGGGACATCCTGGTCATCCTTCAAGGATCAGTTTTCTTTGAATTCTTCCAAGACACCTGGCATCAGGCTTGTGCTTATGCTAAGCCACTTCGGTTGTGTCCGACTCTTTGCAACCGCTTGGACTGTAGCCTGCAAGGCTCCTCTGTCCATGGGATTTCTCAGGCAAGAATACCAGAGTGGGTTGCCATTTCCTTCTCCAGGGGATCTTTCCAACCCGGAGATGGAACTCATGTCTCTTATATCTCCTGCATTGGCAGGTGGGCTTTTTACCCTAGCACCACCTGGGAAGCCCTGGCATAAGGCTAAGTACACAGAAAGTGCTCGATAAATACTCACTGACTTGTTTTTTGTGGGAGAGAAGACTTTCTCTTCTCATCAGCCTCCATAGGCTGTATTCCTATCCACACTTCAGCACCTCTGCCTGCCCTCCCTGATGTATCCTTTACGAGAGGAGGAAGGACCAGCCCTACTGGTCAGCATTCATCTGGAGTGTTCAGTGGACCTGGTTCTTCCTGGAGGGCAGAATCGCTGCTCAAGGTCAGTGTTTATGCAAAGTTCAGATGCTTGTCCTCTCCTCCTTCTAGATCCAGAAGGAGGATGGGATACTCAGGAAGCTAGAGCCTTGACTTTCCCGGTGGGAAGAGACTTGGTCATCTCCTCCCTTTGGCCAGACCATCTCTTCCTTTAGACAAGGAAGCTCAGGTTGCCCCAGGAAGTCCTGATGGGCAGGAGGTAAAAGGTAGCTAAGAGCAAAGCCCTGTGTGTTTGAACCTGTAGCTCTGAAACATAGCTAATAACACACCTGGGGCAAGGTAGCGAATTCTTCTGAGCATCTTAATTTTTTTTTCCCCCAGTAACTTATTTTTATCTGCAAAGCCAGGATTTTTAAGTCCACCTCTTAAAGGAGGCTCTGAGGATAAAATAATAAAGTAATGTAATGCTTAGCACATAAGAAGAGCTCAAAAAAAAAAAACATTCATTTTCTTTCTCTATTCATGGTGAAAATCAGAAAAAGCATTTTAAAGATCTCTGGGAGGAATATTAATGGCAAGATAGGCTTTCTAAGCAAGCTACTGGCGCTACATAAACATTCCTCTGGAAATCTCTGCAGCAGCTCTTCAGCGTTCATTTATTTCTGCACATGTAAACATTATAACATCAATTGCATTTTTTATCTAATTATAGAGCTACTCAGGCATCCAGGGAGTCTGAATTTGCTTTTGCATTGTTGATGCACCTAAGAGGCAAGGAAACCTTTCATTTCTGAAATCGAGTCTGAAAATGAATGACAAAGAATTTGCAAACAGCTCCATCCAGAACATTTCTAGACCTTAAGTTCTAATTTGCTCTCTGCAGTATGTCATTAAAACAGGGTGCTGGCTGGTATCATGACTGGGCATTTGCTGGGGAGACAGGGATCTGGGAAATGAGTGAAAAGCCTATGGTGGCTGGTGGTGCAACAGGAAAACAGAAGTGCACACTGAAAGACGACATTCGTACCACACGTTAGAACTGACAAAGAGCCCATGGGTCCAGAGGTACACCTGATCCTCGTAGCAACCCTGAGAGGTCAGTATTTGTAGCCTCTTGATTGGGGGGAAATACGGTGACTCAGGAAGGGAAAGGGAGTCAGAATTTATCAAAATGGGCATGGCTCATCTGATGCTTATAGCAGCCCTGGGAAGCTGGCATAGTTATTTTATAGATGAGAAAACTGAAGCTTCAGAGAGGTCAAGTATAATACATACATACAGCCAGTAAGATGCACAGAAAGAATTAAGATCCTGTGCCTCTCCCTTTCCTCTCATTGGCCTTCTCTTGCTTGCTCCCTCTCTCTTTTCCCTCCTACCTTTTCCCTCTCCCTTTCTCCCCTCCTTCCCTCCCTCTCTCTCATTACCATGTGCGCAGACTTAGATACAGGTTCTCTTATTACAGAAGGTATCTTCTGGTCTTTCCTCAGTTTCCCCTTCTTGGAGAGGAACAGCTGCAGGCATGCGGAGATTAAAGGAAAGAACCAGGCAAAGCACTGTCTTTCTTTGCCAGGGTCCATTAATTTTTGCTTTGGGCCTGGGAATTGGCTGTGGTCATATGAGCAAAGATTGGCTCATCTGCTAAAGAGTCCATGATGGAAGAAAGGCAACTGCAAGGCACCTACCATCTGTTCAGTCTCAGAGAATCAATCAGAAACAAAGTGAGTTGGAGAGGAAAGCGCTCACAGGGAAGAAAGGCTGGGCTGTCTGGGCCCACGGGCCACTCAGTTCCCAACATATGTGGGCTGTCTGGTCAGAGCTCAAGCTTGGAAGCTGTCTTCACTGTCAGTGTTTTCTCTGCACTGAGCACGTGAGGTTGGGGTGCTGGCTGGTACTTCTTTTTTTTCTTTATTAAAAAGGATTTTTTTTTTTTGCCATACCCTGCACGGCATATGGGATCTTAGTTCCTGACTAGGGATCGAACTCACACCCTCTGCATTGGAAGCATGGAGTCTCAACCACTGGACTACCAGGGAAGACCCTGGCTGGTGTTTTAGTTCCTGGCTTCTGCTTGCACCCCAGAGTCAGAGACATCATCCAGTCAGCTGCTAGGTGAGGTTCTAGATCTCTTGCCCCTGGAACCCAGGAATTGGGCATCAAGGTGGCTCAGCTTCCTTGGTCACCTTTCCTGGGAAGGCCAGCTGGGAAAGAGGGGGCGTGGCGACCCCTTCTCCTGTCCCAGGAGCAGGTCCTCAGGTCCGGCCTGGGCTCCTCCTTCACTCTCATCCCCTACACACAGTCAGTCCTGGAAACCGTCAACTCTCTGTCCTAAATATGGAGCAAGTTCATCCTCTCAGGCTTGCTTCTGTGTCACTGTCTGGTCCCTCTTATTTCTCACCTGGAGTTTTGCCATTGCCTCCCAAATGGTCTTCCCAACCGCAGACCTTGTCTTCTCCCCTCATCATCCATCCCTTCTAAACAGAAATCCAGTCACGTCCCTTGTTGGATTAAAATGCTTCTGTGGGGCTTCCTTGGTGGTTCAGCAGTTAAGAATCTGCCTTCCAATGCAAGGACACCGGTTTGACCCCTGGTCTGGAAAGATCTCATATGCCAAAGGGCAACTAAACCCAGGTGCCACCACTGGAGCCCACACATCTAGAGCCCCGTGCGGTAGCAAGAGAAGCTGCAGCAGTAAGTCTGTGCGCCACGACCGAGAGCAGCGCCTCTCGCCACGACTAGAGAAAGGCCGAGTGCAGCAACGAAGACCCAGCACAGCCATTAATAAATAAATAAAAATTTTAAAAAACTAAAATTAAAAGGAAAGCTTAAATGAAGTCTTCTCTGCCAACCAGTCACAATTCCTCCGCAAGGCTTACACATCCCTCACCTCCAGAACACCCAATTTCCAGCTCTCCCCCTGCTGCTCTCAGCCTTCGTCTCAGTCCTCTGTCGTGGCCGGGGAAAGACCCTCAGGAGGTGGCTCAGGTGTCAGCGTCCCTTCTGGGACAGCTGCCCTGATCCCCCCGCCTCACCGCACTTTCGCGCTATCATGAGTCATTGCACTCCGCTGCAGTTGTTCACCTCATGGGCTTTCCCCCGGGTAGACTGCCAGCTGTATGATGCCAGGGACCGCATCTCCAGCGTCCAGCACGGGCAGGCACACAGTAAGTGCTTGCAGGATGTTTGTGGGAACGTCAACGCCCTGTGCTCCAGGGCAGGAGGGAGCACTCATCAGCTGTGACCACACCCACATCCTCACTGGTGAGAGTGAGGAGGCGAGTCCAGGGAATTTGGGTACACCTGACCGGACCCCACAAACACACACAGCTCACCACCCTGAGACCAGCCCTTTCCCCATGACCCTAGACCTTGCATGCTCTTGGGTAGTCAGGAGACCCATTCTCCTATGGCATTCCCTGGTACCCCATCCTGATGTATTCATTGCCGTTTTTGTTGCTGTTCAGTCGCTCAGTCATGTTCGACTCTGCGACCTCATGGACTGCAGCATGCCAGGCCTTCTTATCCATCACCAACTCCTAGAACTTCCTCAAACTCATGTCCATCGAGTCGGTGATGTCATCCAACCATCTCATCCTCTGTCGTCCCCTTCTCCTCCTGCCCTCAATCTTTCCCAGCATCAGGGTCTTTTCCAGTGAGTCAGTTCTTCACATCAAGTGGTCAAAGTATTGCAGCTTTGGTTTCAGCATCAGCCCTTCCACTGAATATTCAGGACTGATTTCCTTTAGGATGGACTGGTTGGATCTCCTTGCAATTCAAGGGACTCTCAAGACTCTTCTCCAACATCACAGTTCAAAAGCATCAATTCTTCAGTGCTCAGTTTTCTTTATAGTCCAACTCTCACATCTATACATGACCACTGGAAAACCATAGCTTTGACTAGATGGACTTTTGTTGGCAAAGTAATGTCTTTGCTTTTTAGTATGCTGTCTAGGTTGGTCATAGCTTTTCTGCAAAGGAGCAAGCATCTTTAAATTTCATGGCTGCAGTCACCATCTGCAGTGATTTTGGAGCCTAAGAAAATAAACTCTGTCACTGTTACCATTGTTTCCCCATCTATTTGCCATGAAGCAATGGGATCGGATGCCATAATCTTCATTTTTTGAATGTTGAGTTTTAAGCCAGCTTTTTCAACTCTCCTCTTTCAGTTTCATCAAGAGGCTCTTTAGTTCTTCTTTACTTTCTGCCATAAGGGTGGTGTCATCTGCAGAGCTGAGGTTACTGATACTATTATCACTATAATATCATTGCTATAGCACATACAGATTTACATATATAGGCTGTCAGATCAGATCAGATCAAATCAGTCGCTCAGTCGTGTCCGACTCTTTACGACCCCATGAATCGCAGCACGCCAGGCCTCCCTGTCCATCACCAGCTCCCGGAGTTCACTCAGACTCAGGTCCATCGAGTCAGTGATGCCATCCAGCCATCTCATCCTCTGCCGTCCCCTTCTCCTCTTGCTCCCAATCCCTCCCAGCATCAGAATCTTTTCCAGTGAGTCAACTCTTCACATGAGGTGGCCAAAGTACTGGAGTTTCAGCTTTAGCATCATTCCTTCCAAAGAAATCCCAGGGCTGATCTCCTTCAGAATGGACTGGTTGGATCTCCTTGCAGTCCAAGGGACTCTCAAGAGTCTTCTCCAACACCACAGTTCAAAAGCGTCAATTCTTCGGCACTCAGCCTTCTTCACAGTCCAACTCTCACATCCATACATGACCACAGGAAAAACCATAGCCTTGACTAGACGAACCTTTGTTGGCAAAGTAATGTCTCTGCTTTTGAATATGCTATCTAGGTTGGTTATAACTTTCCTTCCAAGGAGTAAGCGTCTTTTAATTTCATGGCTGCAGTCACCATCTGTAGTATCTACATATATATCTACATACACAGCATATAAATAGCTACATTTATAGCATATACATCTAGACATATGCATATACTTTATATTTCTTTATGTCCTTCCACTAGATGATAAGGCTCAGAAGGGAAGGGTGTTTTGGATTACTGTTGTTTTGTCTCTCTCTCTCTCTTTTTTTTTTTAATTTTCTGTTCAGTGATGTAACCTCAGCACCTAGAACATACCTAGCTCACAATAGGCAAGGGTACCCCACCCCCACATGGAAGAGGTACATGGGCCTTCCTTCTCTCTCTCTCCCTCATTTAAAACATTTTTTTTTAATTGCAAAATGAATCATAAATACAGAAAACCACATAGATAGATAGTGATAGTGAAGTCGCTCAGTCGTGTCCAACTCTTTGCGACCCCATGGACTGTAGCCAACCAGGCTTCTCTGTCCATGGGATTTTCCAGACAAGAATACTGGAGTGGGGTGCCATTTCCTTCTCCAGGGGATCTTCCCAACCCAAGGATCCAACCCAGGTCTCCCACATTGTAGGCAGACACTTTACTGTCTGAGCCACCAGGGAAGCCAAAGTATTACAAATCAATTCCCCACCATCCACCAAAGGTTATCAACCCTTAAAAATGTCATTATAAACTCATAAAGTTTAAAATATTTGCTGGTATTTGATTGACTGTTTTTACAGTTATCCACACCACAGCTCTAATTATTCCATCTTGGGACAGTAGAAGCTTCTTCAGTGTGGCTTCTGAGTTCTTTGCAGGTGACCATCAAGCACTATGACTTTGTTGCATTCTAGCAGGACAAGATGGAGAAGGCAATGGCACCCCACTCCAGTACTTTTGCCTAGAAAATCCCCTGGACAAAGGAGCCTGGTGGGCTGCAGTCCATGGGGTCACTAGAGTCGGACACGACTGAGCGACTTCACTTTCACTTTTCACTTTCATGCATTGGAGAAGGAAATGGCAACCCACTCCAGTATTTTTGCCTGGAGAATCCCAGGGACGGGGGAGCCTGGTGGGCTGCCGTCTCTGGGGTGGCACAGAGTCGAACACGACTGAAGCGACTTAGCAGCAGCAGCAGCAGCAGTAGGACAAGAGGTTTCAGCCTTATCATGGATATTTCCTATCCCAGCTGTAGCATCATACATATCTCCGAAATTAAAAAACAACTGTGATGTGTTACTTCAAATTCACAATCTGGCCCCTAATTATGCTTATACCTACTGGGTTGGATATTCTTTCTAGGACTTCGCACACTTATAGCTCCAGTCCAGGATACCATCTTCTATTTGGTTGTCATGTCTCCTTAAGCTCTTCTTGCTGTGCAAGTTTTTCATACTTCCTTTGCTTTAAATGGCCTCGACTGTTGGGAGAAGTATGGGTCAGGTATTTTATAGAATGTCTTTCAACTGCAGTATGTCTGATGTTCCCTCATGATTAGACGATGGGTTTTGGGAAGGAAGACCACAGAGTTTATGCGTATTCTCATTTGGCCACCTGATGCGAAGAGCCAATTCATTGGAAAAGACCCTGATGCTGGGAAAGATTGAAGGCAAAGGAGAAGGGGGCAACAGAGGATGAGATGGTTAGAAAGCACCACTGACTCACTGGACATGAATTTGAGTAGACTCCAAGAGTCAGTAAAGGACAGGCGAGCCTAGTGTGCTGTAGTCCTTGGGGTTGCAAAGAGTTGGACACAACTTAGCATCTGAACAACTCATCACAGCTCATCAACATGGCTTATCCCTGTTGAGTTTAACCATTATCGGCTGGCTGAGGTATACTCCCCTATTTTTCCTCCATCCACACTGTCCTTCTTGGCAGAAAGTCACTTTCAACGTAGCCACAATCTGAGGAGTAGAGGGTAAAATTGTACCTCATCAAGGACACAGTATCTACATAAATTATTTGGACTTTTCCCCATGGGAAATTTATTTGTTCTTCATCTTTTCTTTATTCATGCAACCATTTATTTATATCAGTGTGAAATCCATGGATATTTATTTTACATTTTGGGTTATTGTTGTTGTTCAGCCAACCCAGTTGTGTCCAACTCTTTGCAACCCCATGGATGGCGGCACACCAGGTCTCTCTGTCCCTCACCATCTCCTGAAGTTTGCCCAAGTTCATGTCTATGGCATCGGTGATGCCATCATCATCTCATCCTCTGATGCCCTCTTCTCCTTCTGTCCTCAATCTTTGGGTAATAACCCAATATTACTTTATTTTCTGGCTCAAGTTGTTCCAACTCTGGTTCTTGGGAGCTTTTCCTATGTCCCTTTGATATATTTCCATCACTGTGTGTTTTAATACTTCCTAATTTTCTGGCCCTAAATGATGTTCCAGGCTCATCTTGTATATTTGCTATTCCAGACTTAGAATCAGCAGCTCTCCAAGGAGCTCTGGTTCCTTGCATTGGATATCGATATTAGAAATCAGGATCAGGGTTGTGCCTATGGCTTGACGTGCTATCATTGCTGAGGCATCATTGCTGCCGGACATTCTCTGCTGACAGAGCAAGGACATTGGGAATGGCAATCCAGTCCTGAAGAATTCCACAGACAGAGTCTGGTGGGCTACAGTCCACGGGGTGTCAAAGAGCTGGACACGACTGAAGTGACTTAGCACACATTCTAATCTGTGTCTGTAAACATATCTGTGTTTATGTAGACATCCTATATCTAAGTTTATATATATATATGTGTATGCTCAGTCGCTCAGTAGGGTCCAACTCTCTGCAGCCCCGTGGACTGTAGCCCACCAGGCTCCTCTGTCCATTGAATTTTCCAGGCAAGAATACTGGAGTGGGTTGCCATTTCCTGCTCCAGGGCATCTTCCCAACCCAGGCATTGATTGAATGTGTCTCTTGAGTCTCCTGCATTGGCAGGTGAATTTTTTACCACTAATGCCATGTGGGATGCCCCAAAGGCACATACTCTAGTGAGCTTAACAAACACATGCTAATGTCTCCTACTCTAAGCCTTTACCATACGGATCATTCTAGCCTTTTCTCCTTGTCTGTAACCTCTTCTGGACCAACAATGAGAAACCTGACTCCCTCAATCCATTAACTTATAGTGCCCATAAACTGCGGCTCAAGTTGTTCACACACACGTCCATGAGAAACACCTTTATCAGCTAAAGTACAGTGTCATGGCACAGTTCTTTTTATGCTTAGTTCTAGAGCCCATGAATCCCCAAAACTGCTTAGGAAACCCCCTAACGCTACTTAAGAAAACCCCATCTTTTCTCCCCAACCCCTTCAGTAAGGTTGTTTCACACTTTTCATACAGGTATAATCTTTTATCATAGTCTTATTTCATCATGGGGTCCCCTGAATTCCTAAATAATTTTTTTAAAAAGTTTTATACATTAAGGTCATTCTTTGGGCTGTAAAGTTTATGGGATTTGACAGTTCATAGTGTCATATAGACACCATTACAGTATCATAGTGAATAGTGTCACCACCCTAAAAGCATCTCCTGGGCTTCATCTATGCAATAATGCTCTTCCTCCTTACTCTCCAAATAATATCCTCTCTTCTTTTGCATGCTGTCTTATTTTAAATGAGCATTTTATATGATTTCACTTTGTTTCCTTTCTTAGTATATCAATTTTATTTGTTAAATCTTTTTTTTTTTTTTTTTTTAGTATTTGCTCTAGAGTTTATGATGGACAGGGAGGCCTGGTGTGCTGCGATTCATGGGGTCACAAAGAGTCGGACACGACTGAGTGACTGAAATGGACTGAAATGAACTGAACTGAACTGAACCTTCAAATTGGACTTCCCGGGTGGCTCAGTGGTAAAGAATCTGCCTGCTAATTCAGGAGACACAGGTTTGACCCCTGGGTTGGGAAGATTCCTTGGAGAAGGAAATGACAACCCACTCCAGTATTCTTGCCTGGGAAATCCCATGGACAGAGAAGCCTCGTGGGCTACAGTCCAGGGGGTCACAAAGAGTCGGACACAACTTGGTGACTAAACACCACCAGCAGCAACAACCTTCAAATTACGCTGTAGCACTTTGTGTGTAACACTGGTGCCTTAAAGCATCCCCAGTTCCTCCCTCACATGCCTTATCGTGTTGCTGTCATTCATTTCACTCATCTATATTTATTACCATTAAATACATCGTTAATGTTGTCACTTTAAACAGTTATCTTTTAGATCAATTAAGAATAAGAAAAAAATTTCAACTTCATTTATTTCTCTTCTGATGCTCTTCCTTTCTCTGTGTAGATCAAATTTCTGACCTACATCATTTTCCTTATGTTTGAAAACCTTTTCTTTTTTCTTGTTTTTAAAAAAAGCTTTAAAAAATATTTCTTGCAGGGAAGGTCATATAGAAATGCACATTTTGTTTGTCCGATAAAATCTTCAGTTCTCTTTCGCTTTGAAGCATATAGAATTCTAGATGGGTGACTTTTTCTTTCAACACTTCAAGTATTTCATTTTTCATTCTCTTCATGCTTGCGTGGTTTCAGACAAGAAGTATGGTGTATTTCTTCCTGTTCCTCTGTAGGTAAGTAGTAACTCCCCTATCCTCACCACTCCAGCCTTCTATTAAGATTTTTTCTTTGTCTTCAGTTTTTTGCAATTTGAATATGACCTACTTAAATGTGCTACTTATTTATTTGGTTATTTATTTACTCTGTTTATCCTGACTAGTGTTCTCTAAGGTTCCTGGTTCTGTGATGTGATGTCTGTCGTTAAGAAAATCTTCAGCCATTATTACTTCAAAGATTTTTCCTGCTCAGATCTTCTTTCATCTCTTTCTGGTATTCCGATTATGCACAAGTTATACTTTTTGGAATTGTCCCAAAGTTCTTAGATGCTTTGATCTTTATTATTTTTTTCATTTCATTTTTCTGTTTGCTTTGCAATTTGGGAAGTTTCTACTGACCTATATTCAAGCTCACTGATTCTTTCCTTGGCCTTGTTGAATCTATTGATGAGCCCATCAAAGACATTCATTATTTCTGTTATGGTGGTTTTGAGCTCTAGTGTGTTTCTTTTTGACTTTTACTTAGAACTTCTATCGTTTCTTGAACCATGTCTACTTTTCCCAATTGAACCCTTGGTATGTAGCAATACTTATTTCAAGTTCTCTTTCTGATTATTTCAACAGACTGTCCTACCTGAGTCTGGTTCTGATGATTGCTTTGTCTCTTCTTCCCTTTTGGTATGCCTTGTAATTTTCTGTTGAAAACTGGTCATATTGTTTCAGGTTATAGAAACTGAGGTGAACAGACCTTCACTGTGGGGATTCATTAATGTATTAATCAGGCTAAGGGGTGGGCCATGTTGAGTGCGGTATCTGTAGGTACCAGTGGCTCCAGATTCTTCTTGTTTCCTTGGGTTTGTCTCTTCTCTTGAACTGAGCTCCCCTAAGTATTCACTGGGCTTCCCTGGTGGCTCAGACGGTAAAGAATTCGTCTGCAGCGCAGGAGACCAGGCTTAATCCCTGGGTTGGGAAGATCTCATGAGGAAGGGAATGGCAGCCCGGTCCAGTATTTTTGCCTGGAGAAGCCCACTTATCAGAAAGAGCCTGGATCTCGCAGTTCTTTCAGTCACAGTCCTCAAATAATATACTGGATTCTTGATGTGGTGATAAAGTGTGGGGGATAGGGCTCTGCCAATCCTTTAAATCTCCTTCTTGATTTTAAAAGCATTCTTCCTTTCCACCTTCTATTTATCTTAAGGCATTATGTGCTGCATTTATGTGGCTTATGTTTCCTCATATTAAAATCTGCATTTCTGAAATGTACCTTTCTTTTATATTCTTTTTGAGCACTCATCCCAAATTTCTAAGTTTTTTCTAATTCGATTTAGGTTGTTATAGGCTGCTTTGAATCACATTAAGGGTTTCAGCTGGTAGGTTAAAATTTTGGTATCTATTGTAAGCATGTCTTTTGGAGTGTCATTGCCAATAAGGAAATCAATCTATTTTACTTTATTATTGAAATATAGCTGACTTACAACATTGTGTTAATTACTGCTATAGAGCAAAGTGCTAATCTACTTTTAATTCTTTTTCTTATAATAGCTTTGTAGGAGATTGCCACCAGTACATTTTGTTGCTAATTTTTGTTCTACACAAATTTTGCTAATTACACAAAAATTAACAACAAAATGTATTGGTGGCAATCCCATACGAAGCTATTACAAGAAAAAAAGAGAATTTATAAAGAAGTGTGGGTTGGGGTAGTTGTTTTTTTTTTAAACTCCGTAGAGTTTTCTTGTCTTTAAAAAAAGATTTATTTTATTTTGGCCGTGCTGGGTCTTTGTTGCTGCACGCAGTCTTCCTCTGGTTGCAGGGAGCGGGGGCTATTGTTCGTCATGGTGCATGGGCTTCTCACTGCAGTGGCTTCTCTCGTAGAGGATCACAGGCTTCAGGTGCATGAGCTTCGGGAGTTGCAACATGCGGGCTCAGTGGTTGTGGCTCGTGGGTTCTAGAGTAAAGGCTCAGCAGTTGTGGCACACAGGTTCAGTTGCTCCATTGCATGTGGAATCTTCCTGGACTGGGGATCAAACCCGTGTCCCTTGCATTGCAAGGTGGATTCTTAACCACTGAGCCACTGGGGACGCCCCCACAGAGCTTCCTTTAGCTGTTTTCATATAGCATTCAAAACTTGATGGCTAGATTCCTTTTCCATTTTTAATTGGACCATCCCTTTTCTTCTTCACTATCGCCCTCACTGTGAGTAATTTTGATCCTATTCACACAGGGCCCTGTCCTGGGAGGGAGATTTGGTTGGTCAGTTTTAGGAGCTCACAGTGTCTGATGATTGTAGCTCTTTGAACCTTAACTGTAAGTCTTCATGCTCACCTGATGTTGGATTGGGCAAACCCCTTCCCACTTTCAATTGCTTTTGCAATTTGGTCCATGGCACTTTCTTACTGGGACTCTTCTCTTCCTGGATCTGACAGATATCTGCCTGTTTATTTCCAATTCCTTCCACACAGATACTGATATCACACCAGTCTTGGGGCTCTTGGGAGACTGTCATTCCCATTTTGAAATTTTTGGGTTTATCACATTAATTCTGTTTGTTGCAAATATGGTCCTTGAGGTTTTTGGTTTTGCTATCTAGTTGCTCAGATATGTGGGAATTCTGAGAAATTCAGAAACATATAATTTCAGAGATGTACCACCATTTTCCCACAATCCCCTTTTTCTTTTGTCGTTGTTCAATTGCTAAGTCATCTCCGACTTTTTGTGACCCCAAGGACTGCAGCACACCAGGCTCCTCTGCCCTCTACTCTCTCCTGGAATTTGCTCAAATTCATATCCATTGAGTCAGTGATGCCATCTAACCATCTCATCCTCCACTGCCCCCTTTTCCTTCTGCCTTCAATCTTTCCCAGCATCAGGTCTTTTCCAATGAGTTGACTCTTCACATCAAGTGGTCAAAGATGATTCAGCTTCAGCATCAGTCATTCCAATGAATATTCAGGGTTTATTTCCTTGAGGACTGACTGGTTTGATTCCTTCTCCTTCAGTTCAGTTCAGTCACTCAGTCGTGTCCGACTCTGTGACCCCATGAATCGCAGCACACCAGGCCTCCCTGTCCATCACAAACTCCCGGAGTTCACCCAAACTCGTGTGCGTCGAGTTGGTGATGCCATCCAGCCATCTCATCTCCTATAGTCCCCTTCTCCTCCTGCACCCAAGCCCTCTTTTTCCTTATATCCCCGCTAATCAGGAAAAGGTCAAGCATTGCCATGCCCTTGAGTCGAACATCTTTCTGTCACAGAGTCATGCTACACCCTTCCTCAAAAACTTTCACAGGGTCTCTTTCTTGCTCCCAGATTCAATTATAAAATTCCTTAACATAGCATGTTGACATTGAACTCCTGCTGGTTACCTCCTCATTTAGCCATGGCGCCCACCAAATCCTTGTACAAATGCTTTACTCTAGAGTCTTCCACTTACTGTGCTACAGACACGAGGTCGTTCACATCCCTGGGCTTTTTCCTGCACTGTTTTCTAAACTGGGAACACCCTTCCACTCTTTTTCCTTCATCCTGCTCAGCTCAAAACATCAACCCTTCTGCCAACTTTCTTTAAACCACCTAGGCAGGATGAATCACTGATTTTGCGCAAAGCAGTTAAGTATTAAAAGCACAGACTGTCTCTGTTCAAATCCAGCTCTGTCACTATATGGATGGGGATTAGAATGCTGCCTCACTAATTGGTTATTTTTGAGCCTTTATTGAGATAATCTGTGTAAAGGATTTAGCACATAATAGATGCTCAGTAACTGGAAGCCATTATTAATGTCTCTCTTTCTCACTAAATTACATCTTAGAAGGTGCAGAGTTCCTCCTGCAAAATGATACCGTCTTGAGGGGCCAGCGAGTTGCATTGCCTGTATTAGACGTTTAACTAATATTTGTTGATGTTATTTTTAACCATGCGACATGGGGAAATTCCTGGCAAGTTTAGGGGGAAGGGAATTTATCTGAAAAAAGAGGCAAGTGTTACCTTCCAGTACAGGAGATAGCAAAAAACATGGCCATTGGATGACTCTAGAACTAGCTTCTAATGCTGGCTCTTGCACCTATAACCTGTATGATGCAAGTCTGTGTCTAATAGTGTTAAGACTCCAGGCTGTGGAATCTGGTTTGAATCTAGGATGTAACATTTTTTACCTGTGAGACGTTAGGCAACTCTATTCACTACTCTGAACCTCAGTTTTCTCCTTTTTAAGTGGGGATAATAACAGTACCTACCCCATAGAGTTGTCATGAGAATTAAATGTGTTGGTATATGTAAAGAATTTGGATCAGGGAATGGCCACATATATTTGATTGTAGTATTATGAAAGTGCCAATTTCGCTGACCCTGAAAGTTAGGATATTCTATCTATAAACAATAAAGATGCAATTAACAAAGGGACCCGTTAATGGTGATGGAGGGATTTATACTTACTTTCTGCATTCATGGGTGCCATGTCAAATAAGAGGGTACCCTATGTTGATTTTTGTTGTTGTTTTTATTGAGATTGGGAAAAAGCTCTTGCCTTGGGAGAGTAATGAGGTTATTATGCAGAGTGAGACAACCAAAACAGACCCTGCTGTCATCAAATGTTTGGCTATGAATCCGAGATCCTGTTATCTCAAATTCCGATCCCTTGAAAAGGTCAGTGGCTGGCTCCAGGTGAGGGCCCGTCAGCTCTCAGAGACATTGCATCTGATAACTTAGTCCTTTCATATTTACCTTGAAGAAGGAAGCAAGCTTTGTATTGCCGTGATAAATAGAAGAACGATAAACGCACAGACCAAGTTTGATTTGAATACTTCATCCCTCATTTGAGAATACTGTAATTAAAAAAGAAAGGGGAGAATGAATTACATTGCAGCAGAGTTGGGCTCTTGGAAGAGTTAAGCTTTTACCAGTGTTTGGAGTCAGGGGGAAACATCAAGAAAAGATAAGGCATTTCAATATATATATATATATATATATGTATATTTATTTGACATTAAGAGGCATCCATATGTTAATAAATCTTTGCGGGCATTACCTCCATCCCTCCCACCAGCCTTCCAGCGAGAGCCCAGGGGTGAATATGATCTCCTTTATAGCAAAAGGGAGCGATTTCCTTTATAGCAAAAGGGAATGGGAGAGGGACTTTGCATGAGCTTATAAATCAGTTCTCCTCCTTCCTCTGAACTCACATCATCTGAACAAAACAGCAGAGCACACATCCATATACGTAGCAAATCAAATTCACATGGACTTTCTTCATGAGTAAACGTTAAGTCATTCAAGGATCTTGCTCTTGGGGACACAAGGAAATTTTTGACCATAGAGTCCTTCTGCCTCCCTTTTTCATGAAAACTATTGAAAAATAAATTCATGGAGTCTTAGAATAGAAAAGACCAAGAAAATCTCCAGCAAGGGCAGTCCTTTCATTTTGTACAAGAGAAACCAAGACTGATGGACCAATATGCTTGATTGCCCTTCTGTTGTCTGCTCGAGGTGGCCCTGGGGAATGGTGCTAACTTTATTTTGATTATCCAGAGTAGTCAGTAATTTCATTGTCCACCCTTAAAAGCTTCCGGAAGGTCAGCACTGAACGTATATATACTTGTCTTAGTCTTGCCTAGTTTCCTGAACTTTGAGTCACTAAACTGAGGAATAATCCAATTCCTTCAGAAGGAAGAAAGGATTTTTAAAACTGAAAAAGGTCTTAAAGTTAGCCTACAACCAAGTCCCTCTTTTTGTCTTAATGCCAGAGAGGTCTAGTAACTCACCATAGATCACATAGCGCATAACATTTTGAGGGGTGGGAACAGAATGCTAAGTCTGACTTTGCAATGTCTTTGATCCTCAATTTGAATTTCACCATGATTTTATGAAGGAAGCATGAGAACTTCCTTCATAAAACTTCCTTCTTTTCTGGAAGAGTTCTCATGCTCTATGTCCCTAATACTAAGAGAAGACTTACTTGGGTCAATGAAATCATAAAATTAGTCAAACTTACTGTTGGTATGGGAGTCCAGTCCCTGGTAACATGATTTTTATTCTCTTGCCTACTCCTTGGTGTGGTCTAGGTTTTAGACTGAACTCGCTGCTCGCTGTCATGGCTGTGATTTGGAGAGTGGGAATGACCTGCAGTTAGTGAACTGCATGGTGCAGGCACCAATGCAGCTCAGAAACTGCACATTCATCGCTGTCAGAGGGCAATGTTTTTTCTACTCACTGGTGCTGAGTCCTCTGCCTGTTTGCTGACAACCTGCTCCATACCTCGAGGTGAACATGTCCCTGAAAAATCATGTGGAATCTCCACTCTTGATAAAATGATAGAAAACTCGTGTTACTGACAGTTTTCTAGAGCAGTGCCTAAGAACAGGGCACCATCAGAGAGACCCACACATACCAACTTGAAAATAAGAGTTAGCCACAAAGCAGTTAATTCAAAGAACGATAAATGTCTGAATTCTTTCTAACGACCAGTTGCACAAGATCTAATTATTCTTTGTTGACTGATTTCAAACCAACTTGGTTATATAGACTTGATAATGAGATTTTAAAAACAACAATAATAATTTTTCTTGTATATAATCCCCCATAATGGCAGAAAGCAAAGAGGAACTAAAGAGCCTCTTGGTGAAGGTGAAAGAGATGAGCAAAAAAGCTGGCTTAAAACTCAACATTCAAAAAACTAAGATCATGGCATCCAGTCCCATCACTTCATGGCAAATAGATGGGAAAAAATGGAAACAGTGACAAAATTTATTTTCTTGGGCTCCAAAATCACTGTGGAGAATGACTGCAGCCATTAAATTAAAAGACTCTTGCTCCGTGGAAGAAAAGCTATGGCAAACCTAGACAGCATATTAAAAAGCAGAGACATCACTTTGCTGACAAAGGTCCATATAGTCAAAACTATGGTTTTTCTGATAGTCATGTACAGTTGAGAGAGCTGGGCCATAAAGAAGGTTGAGTGCCGAAGAATTGATGCTTTGAATCTGGTGCTAAAGAAGACTCCTGAGAGCTCCCTGGACCTCAAGGAAATCAAACCAGTCAATCCTAAAGGAAACAAACCCTTGAATATTCATTGGAAGGACTGATGCAGGAAGCTGGAGCTCCAATACTTTGGCCACCTGATGTGAAGAGCCGACTCACTGAAAAAGACCCTGATTCTGGGAAGATCGGGGGCAGGAGGAGAAGGGGTCAGCAGAGGATGAGATAGTTGGATGGCATCACTGACTCAGTGAACATGAGTTTGAGCAAGCTTATTTTCTTCTGATGGCAAGTTGGTTGGTGATGAAGTAGGAGGACTTACTTGGCCCCCAGATCCTCCACTCTGTCAGTGTTTCACAGTGAACAAAGCCAATTCCCTTTAACCTCAGTTTTCTTATCTGTCAAATGGGAGAATGAATATAATTCATAGGTTTTGCAAAGCTGTTCCATTTTACTGTATTTTGTTATGCTAGAATTTAATAATAACTTCTATCTTTTCATGTTTGAACTCCAGTGCTTAGGACAGGTCACAGAAAGGAAGAAACTTATAAGATCTGTGAAGATGATACCAATTAAATATAAAATATTGGTTTCATAATGGAGTGCATTGTTACTTTGGAAATGCAAAGGAGACAGAACTGTGGAAAGAACATCCTTAATTGGCTTAGAATGAGAGGGTGCTGAGACTGGTGATTCATTTCACTTCCTCTTGACTTGTGAAGATCTGAACGCTCTGGTTCACAGCTATATTAAGTTACACGTATTCTCCTTCCTGCCATAGTTAGACTCTTTATCTTGCCTCCTCTCTGTCCTCACTTGGCCCCACTTACTCTTTTATGTCTTAGTGGCGAGCATGGCGTAATTTAGAGCTAGACCACCAGGATTTGAATCCCAGCTTCACCACTTATAAGCAACGTAACCTTGGACAAATTTACCAAGTTTTGCACATCACAGTTTCCTCACCCAGAAAAAGGGGACAATAATAAAAGCTATCTTGTGTGGGTTGCCGGGAGGATGAAATGAGTTGATATATGTAAAGTGCTTAGAGTCATGCATGTAGCACATGGTAACCTTATATAATTATTTACTATAATCAATGAATTATACATATTTTATTGCTATACAGTAAGTCCCCTATATACAAATGAGTTCCTTTCCAAGAGCGCCTAAGTCCAGTTTGTTCATAAGTCCAACAAAGTTAACCTAGGTAACTAACATGATTGGCTATATAGTGTTATACTGTAATAAGCTTAGTACTTTTCACAAAAATAGCATGTAAAAAACACACACACAGAAAATAAAGAATTTTCAATCTTCAGTACCTTGAAAAGTACAACAGCTGGCATACAGGGGCTGGCATCGAGTGAACAGACAAGAAGAGTTACTGACTGGAGGACAGAGAGGAGGTGTGACATGGTGGAGCTGAAAGGTCATCAGGAGTAGGAGACAGAGGGCAAGCTGCAAGTTCACTCCCACCTGACACTGAAGAACACACATTTGCATCTTTGAAAGTTCTCAACATAAATGCTCCTATATAAGGGACTTAATGCATTTGTTACATTTTCCAAGTGTTGCTTTCTAGAATGCTGTCGTCCATTTTTCTGTACAAAATTGTACCTTGTACTCAGTAGAGTGCCCCAAAATGTTGCTGACTGATGGGTCCATCATGTTAGAAAGGATTCTTCTAAGGGGAATTACAATCTCCTATGTGATCTTTTGTCTTAGAAAAAGACTTTTGTCTTTATGCCTTCCTTTGCCTCCTATAAGATCTTTCGCCAAAGGGATAGAATTCTCCCTTCTCTGGGGACCTTTGGAAAAGGTGTCCTATAATTCACTGAGTCCTTAATCTATAAGAGGACTTGGCCATTGCATATGTTAAAAATGAAGAACTTGAGAATCAGACGTGGGAAAGAACTAGTCAAAGTCAATCAGGTGGTTGGTGGCAAAGTTCTGACAACAAGCCACATCCTGGCTCCTACTGGAGTTTTTGCTCCACTACACCACTGTCTTTGGACGGGAAATGTCCTGAAGACAGTAACTGAGCTAACTGTGGATGGGATTAATACCCATTAAAAAGGCCATAATACTTGGAACAAATTACAAATGCTTCCTTTGAGAGCTTAAAATTTTGATTATAGGTACCCCTTTATATCCAGGTGTTCCACACTAGCAGATTCAACCAACCACAAATCAAAAATACTTGTGGAAAAAAAAAAAAAAAAAACCTCCAGAAAGTTCCCCAAAGCAAAACTTGAATTTGCTACTCACTGGTGATTATTTACATAGTATTTACAACTGTATCTGCAACTATTAACATAGCATTTGAATTTTAAGTAAATTAGAGATGATTTGAAGTCTATGAGAGGATGTGTGTAGATTATGTGCAAATACTACATCGTTGTATGATCTTGGTATCTATGGTCCTGAAACCAATGCCCTGCAGTAGAAAGGGACAACTGTACTATTATTTTTCAATGTGCAGGGATTTGGTTGATTCAGGAAAGGGTCAGTTCAGAAAAGGGCCAAAATCTAGGATAACAAATTGAATAATAATAAGTAGGCAATATGCTAAGTGCTTATTGTGGATGATCTCATTTAATTATCATGACAACACTTTTAAGAAGATTGTATTTATCATATCCCCATTTTGCAGATAATGAAACTGAAAATTATTGAGTAACACAAGCAGGACCTCACAGATTGTAAAGAGGGAATCCAGACTGTTTAACCCCAAAGTTCAAGGTCTAAATAAAGAAAGTGAAGTCACTTGGTTGTGTCAGATTCTTTGCAACCCCATGGACTGTAGCCCACAAGGCTCCTCCTTCCGTGCAATTTTCTAGGTAAGAGTACTGAAGTGGGTTGTCATTTCCTTCTCTAGGGATCTCCCCGACCCAGGGACCGAATCCAGGTCTCCCACATTGTGGGCAGACACTTTACCATCTGAGCCACCAGGGAATCCCATATTATGTCAAGGGAGTGTGCAATTTCCTCGGTTCTGTTTCGTCACAACAAAAATTTGAGGCGATGGACCAGCATTACAGCCCTCGGACAGACTATGTCACAGCTCTCGGACAGATCAGTGTTACAGCTCCGTGTTACAGCTCAGTTTTATTTAGAAAATAAAGAAAAATACATCCTTGAGGTGTGAGGGCATGATGACCCAAAAGACATGAAGAGAAGAGAGAGAGAGTGAGAGAGGCAGAGAGAGAGAGAAAGACTGAGAGAGACCAAGAGAGGGAGAGAGAGCGAGAGAGAGACCCTCGGTCCTTTGGCTTCTCTTATTATATGTTTTTTCTCTCCCCAGGCCTGCCGTATGTGAATTGGGCTAGCCAGGAATGCTGTTTGTTCTACATGAGGTCCTCACTCCAGTCCTCAGACCATCCTTTGTTTTATTTTCGGGGGCTTTTCCCTTCCTTGTCTTTTAGTCACCTTTCCTGGGTTCCCTTTTCCTATTCTAACTACCTAACATTTATCTGCTGAGACTTTGCTGTTTTTAAGATAAAATCATCTTCACAAGGTGAACGATCATATTTCAGTGATGTGGTTTACAATACAAAGAAAGAAAATGTATTAAAAATTTGAGTCTATGTAAAGGAGATCCAATCAGTCCATTCTAGAGGAGATCAGCCCTGGGTGTTCTTTGGAAGGAATGATGCTGAAGTTGAAACTCCAGTACTTTGGCCACCTCATGCGAAGAGTTGACTCATTGGAAAAGACTCTGATGCTGGGAGGGATTGGGGGCAGGAGGAGAAGGGGACAACAGAGGATGAGATGGCATCACCAACTTGATGGACGTAAGTTTGAGTGAACTCTGGGAGATGGTGATGGACAGGGAGGCCTGGCATGCTGCGATTCACGGGGTCGCAAAGAGTTGGACACGACTGAGCAACTGAACTGAACTGAACTGAAATCTTTATTAGAATGAAAGTTAAGCATAATCTGGGCAAAAAATGGACCTTAAAACACTTCATGAATCAGTCTAATACACTGGCACTGCTGCATTTTCATGATTGATTTATGGATTCTCATCACAAAGCAAAATAAAGAACCCTTTTCCTAAGGCCTAAATGGGTGAATGAATAACAGGGAAGAAAATAAAAGATACAGTGGATTTTATTAAATGCAACAGAATAAGAGGGACCACCACCTTCAAATAATTTTAAAAATTGTTTTAAAAATGAAAATTTCCTACTTGATTTGATTAGATTGGAACTTGGGTTCCCTTCCAAGGAAGTAGAGCAGGAAAAATTTGTGTTCCATTTTGTTCATTGTCTGTGGATGCTGGCCCTGCATTCTCTTGAAAGACATATTCATAAATGAACTCAGAGCCATCAGGACCTATGACTTCCTAGATCTTTCATAAGAAAGCTTGGAACTGAAGTGTGATCACACAAGGAAAAGCCCTTTCTGTATTCTTCATCTACAGAGATGTGATTAGGGAAGTTAGCTTGCTGAGGTGATGGACAGAGTTTCTAGTTTTTTATGTTTCTTTGCCTGAGACAGGCCTGGAAAATCATCCTAGGTGGGTTAGAGGGAAATCACCCCACTCTGCTAGATTCTCTAATTTGTTGCTGTTCAGTTACTAAGTTTTGTTTGACTCTTTGCGACCCCATGGACTGCAGGACACCAGGCTTCCCTGTCCTCTACTATCTCCTGGAATTTGCTCAAACTCATATCCACTGAGTTGGTGATACCATCCAACCATCTCATTCTCTGTTGTCCCCTTCTCCTTTTCCTCCTGCCCCAAATCTTGCCCAGAATTAGAGTCTTTTCCAATGAATTGACTCTCTGTATCAGGTGACCAAAGTATTGGAGCTTCAGATTCAGCATCAATCCTTCCAGTGAATACTCAGAGTTGATTTTCTTTAGGATTGACTGGTTTGATCTCTTTGCTGTTGAAGGGACTCTCAAGAGTCTTCTCCAGCACCACAGTTCAGAAGCATCAATTCTTTGGCATTCAGCCTTCTTTATGGCCCAACTCTCTCATCTGTACATGACTATTGGAAAAACCATAGCTTTGAATATACAAACCACTTTCACATCTGAAAAGTGATGTCTCTGCTTTTAATGTGCCATTGAGGTTTGTCATAGCTTTTATTCCAAGGAGCAATTTTGACTATGAGCCAAAAGGTACTTACTAAATTCTTACCTCTCTACAAGATGTAGAGGACACTTCAAACCAAAGCAATAATCTAGTTAACTGTCCAAAATACAGTGAGTTTTGTCTTTTTTTTCTTTTTCATGTATTTATTTGGATTAAAAAATTTTATAGGTGGAGTGGGGATTTTATTTGTCACCTTGATCTAACTTTGATGAATGCTGATTTCACTTGGCAAAACCTCAGAAATGAGCCATTAACTCCTACTGGAACATTTCCAGTGATGAAGAAATCAGCCTCTCAGTTGACAGCCCATTCCATCTTTGGATAAATCTAATTTGAAGAAAGATAGTTTTCTAGCACATCTCTCACTAATATAAATTAATATGTTAAGAATCTCAACTGAGACAATCTACTCATTTTGTACGACCGAACTAAAGAATGTAACCTCCGTTCTGTTGTTGAGTCCATGCGTTGTGAAACCTGGCACTGACTAGAGCACTCTTAAATTAGATCATTTGGGTGGAAGACATATGTATAGTAAAAACCAGGAAACTAATTTTCAGTCCTTTCATATTTTGAAATAGACTCTATTTCGTATCTTGGTGTCTAACCAAATCATTACCAGGAACATTTCTATGAGGGACAGGTGTATCTGAGGAATGTCTCACTGGTATACTTCTTCTGAAGAGACTTGACCTTCAAACACAGGTGGTCTCCTCATCTTTAACAAAGTCACAAGGAATCTTGCTAATGCGTATTTAAGATGGACAGCTTCAAAAGTGTGAGACAGAGAGGATCCCACCCCAGGAATGACAAAAGATCCTTAATGATAACATAGTATTGTGAATCTATCTTGACAATGACCATGTATTATGGTCTTCCTTGGTGGCTCATCTGGTAAAGAATCCACCTGCAATGCAGAGACCTGGGTTTGATCCCTGGGTTGGGAATATCTGGGTTTGATCCCTGGGTTGGGAAGATCTCCTGGAGAAGGGAATGGCTACCCCCTCCAGTATTCTAGACTGGAGAATTCCATGAACTGTATAGTCCATGGCATCACAAAGAGTCAGACATGACTGAGCGGCTAAGCACACAATGTATTATGGTCTTCCTGGGGAGGGAGATGGATTGCCATATGAGAATTCCAAGTCAAACTTTTACAAAGTTTACAACCCACCATTCTCCCAGCTCACCCTTCTCCAAATCCCCCATTTTGGGGAGGAAAGACTCTTCCTTTCTTGAGGACCCAGTCGCCCAAGACATGGTGAGGGGATGAGAATGATAACTGCTTCTTGACTTTTTGCCCAGAAGCCCGTAGTTTTAGATGATGCTTATACCCACACATAAAACAACAGATTACTTTTAAAGACTGAGATGGTGACCTTTAGGCTGAAATCATCATAATTGTATCATTCTACACTAGATTATTACAGATGAAATTGGTACTCCTGACTCTGAAAATGTGGCACGGGAGCTAGCTAATTGATCTGATGAAAAAGACAAGTGACACAGCCCTCGATCTCATTTGACCTCCTAGAGGGCGTAGAAATAGCAGTAATTTTACAAGATAATGTCAAGAAGGTAAAGGATTCTCCCTTAGCAATTGTTTGAATAGGAATGATTTCCCTCCCAAGACTCTTCAAAACCTGTCCCTCTTACCTGAAAAAGGTGGTCTAAATATTTTTATTATTCTGAATCTTATTAGAGCAATAAAACTCAAGAATAACCTGAGGCTACAAAGGAATAATTCCTTCAAAAACCAGAGACCACTTGGTTCAGTGTTAAATGTATCTCCCCTCTGCATCTACATAAGAAATAGTGCGCTTCAGCACATTCTGAACATTTCCCAAAATAGACAAAAGCATTTTTTTTCTCATTACTTAATCCCAGAATCCAACATCTTAATAGATTTTTCATTCATTTACCTAGACTCCTCCGCTTTGCTGAAACTCCTCCTTATTTTAGTTCACTCATTATAACTCCAATAGTTTATAGAAAGAAGAAATATTTCAAAGTTTGTGACACACTTTTCCTGAAATCTCTTAAGCCTTCAGTTAGCTTTGATTTTCTTTATAAAGGATAGAGAAAACTGAGTGAAATTCTGAACAGATATAAGAACCAATTGTACTCAGGCAAAGGATTATATAAAGGTTTCTTTGTGTGACAAATCCTTGTTTTTATGTGGTTACTGAACATAATAAAAGTAACATTAAATGAATGGTTTGAAATATTCAGCACAGAACTTAGTTCATAGCAAGCACTATCTATGGGCTTCGGGTGTGTACTCGATTAGTATATATACCTTACAAGGTTATGAATTTATGAAAGTCGTGACCCTAGTACCCTAAGATATAAGACACATTAAGATTGCTCCTTACACCACTGTTTTTAATGAAGTAGTTTCTCTAAAGAAGCTGTAGAAGTGTAAGATTTATTTAAAGTGAGGATGCAGCCTCACCCAGAATTGGATTGGCATAGAATTCATCAGAAGGAAAGAGAAAAAATAACTATTGCATTTACTCAGACATCTATTATATGTGTATTACATCATCTGATTTTTACAACATTCCAGTGAAGGGGAGGTGGTATGATCACCATCATCTCACTGAGATCAAACACCTTTTCCTCCATCACCTAGCCAGTATCTAGCAGGAATTGGGTTCAAGTCATGTCTACTCAGTAAACAAGCTTATGTTCTTTCCTCTGTCTTTTAACAAAGACTTGTGAGCTTCCCTGGTAGCTCAGATGGTAAAAAGTCTGCATGCAATGTGGGAGACCTGGGTTTGATCCTGGATTGGGAAGATTCCCTGGAGAAGGAAACAGCAACCCACTCCAGTATTCTTGCCTAGAGAATCCCCATGGACAAAGGAGCCTGGTGGGCTACAGCCCATGGGGTTGCAAAGAGTCGGACGTGACTGAGCAACTTTTACTCACTCAAAAACTTGTGAAATAAATGAAACTTTTGCATGTGCACAGGGGTGTCTATCTATCAACTTGTTATTATCCAATAATGATCTGTAAGTTAATCAAGTTTCCACTGCACCTACATCTATTTTCAAAGTGGGATTTGAACCAATGTCTGTTTGACCCCCCTAGCCTGAGGCCTTGGAAGACATTCCTTTTGGAGACATTCCTTCTAGGCTTATCTGAGACCATGTGGACCTTGTTTATGGACCCAAGACCTTCTGACGTGATCTGATCTCTGAAGGCATGAAGGAAGTGACTAAGCAAGCCCAAGTTTCAAAGTACAGCCAAGAATGGAGAAATGTGACTGGCAACTCAGGACAACAGAATCCCAGAAGGATTTTCTCAAAATGTAGGTCCCTGATGGGCAGGCGCTTACATTTTAAACAAAACCTTCAAGTTTGAAAACTATTAGCCTAGGACAAAGGCTTTTTATTGCTTAAATTTGTAAGGGTGATAAAGGAGGCCTTGATTTCTCAAAAAAAAATTTCAGAATTTAACAGGAATACACTGGCATTGAAAGAAGGAAGGAAATCTAAATTGCCATCAATATGGTTTGATTTTTAACAGCACACTAAACATCAAAACATAAATTTTCAATCAATTTTGAAGTGTGCACTAAACATATTTTAATCTTTATTCAAAATAAGGAAGTTGCCTCATTCTGAGGTGGTCCTGATGTTTTGTAACATCAAGTTGAGTGAAGTCATTCCAGTTAACTATTTCCATGTGATTTAAGCAGTCTTTCTTTGGCCTGGAAACCAAAGTAATTGTAGTTAATTGCCTTCCTCATCTAAGTTTCACTCAGAGCCTTGTCCCAGAAGAGAAATAAGGGGTAGAGGCTAAGAAATATCGCCTTTCTATAAGTGTTCTGGGATTAAGATCCTCAAATATAAAGAACACTCACAAATCAATAAGACAGAAATGAGCATCACAATAAAAGAAGACAATTAAGACGAACATTCAAGTCACATAATTAAGACAAATGTAAAGATCAGAAAAGAATATAAAGACCAAAACATAAAACACATATACAGAAAGACATTCAAACTCAAAAATAATTTTTTTAAATACGGCAGGAAGATGCTCCTTGTATCTTATCAAGTCGGCAATTTTTAGAAAGTATAGGCACAATTTTTGAGGGTTATTTCAGAATGCACATTGAGTATTTTAAAATGTGCATTATCTTATACCCATTTTTATGATTTTATCCCAAGAAAATAATTAAACATGGATGTATGATTTAACTCTGACCCTGGTAATGGCTATGCAATTTATGATTTGTAATAGTTAAAAACTGAGGGAACAAAAGCAAACGTAGCTAAAATATGCACTGGAATAGTACAGTTACAAAAAATATTTTGTAACTAAACATTTATTACTGTGGGGAGAAGTTCAAGTGAAGAATGCTTAACACTGTCTTACAAGGCATGATGTATAAATGGCCCTGTTTTAATAGAAGCATTGCACGGGTAAGTGTAAAGAACCACACTCATAGAGACTAGCATGACACATGACAAAATATTAACACTGGGCATTGCGGATAGAGATCACAAGAGATGTCATTTTCTTCGTTTCGCCTTATATGCTTGATATAAGCTTTTGCTAGGGCAAACGCATTACCTTTTTTAGGAAAAAAATTCATATATAATAGAAGACAAAACCCAATATGATTGACAGTATGTGACAAACGCCATGATTCCTACTTCTCTTTATCACAGTTCTAATTTTTTTTCGCCCCTGAGATCTGTAAGCTCCCGTTAGGAAATTTTAGCCGGAAATTAAAGATGGGCAGAGAATTCTTCAGTTGAGGGGACCTTAGATGACTGGATAAGGGCTCTACCCCCATTCTGGAGTCTTCCCGGAAATCTCACGTGGTTGCCGCGGAGTGAAGATGTTGAAAATCACTACTTCTAACCCGGCCGCGATCTAAGCCTGGGGTCACATGACTTGTCACCCCTGTGATTTCTGAGTGACTGGAGCTGCTATTTATAATTACAGGGAGAAAACGGATGTAAACTGGGCAAACCAGGACACGTGTTCATCAAGACCTTCGGGAATTCACAGCCTCAAAGCACTGACTGCTGAAAGCTACCAGGAGCTGCCCAACTATCTCATTTCACAGATGAGAAAACCTGAGGACAGAGAAGGAAAGTGTGCTGTTCAAACTTAGTTAAGACACAGGAGTCATGAGCATACTTTCTGAAGCTTAACTCGGAAGATTTCTCTGTGTGGACATCCCATGAACCACCATGAGATGACATGGCAGGGAGTAAGCAGAACATTACAATCTTCTCTCCTGAAACTCCACTGTCAAGAGTCAGACCAAAAGCAACCCATGTCTTTTGGCTCTTAGGATTCACAACATATAGCCTGAGGCCAGTTGCAGGGGTGAGGCAATTTCCTCAAAGATTCTCCTTATTAACCTGAGTCTTCAGTACTCTTGCCTGGAAAATCCCATGGACGGAGGAGCCTGGTAGGCTGCAGTCCATGGGGTCATGAAGAGTTGGACACGACTGAGCGACTTCACTGTCACTTTTCACTTTCATGCGTTGGAGAAGGAAATGGCAACCCACTCCAGTGTTCTTGCCAGGAGAATCCCAGGGACGGGGGAGCCTGGTGGGCTGCCGTCTATGGGGTCGCACAGAGTCGGACACGACTGAAGCAACTTAGCAGCAGCAGTAGCAGTCAGTCACTCAACAAGTATTTATGCAACACTGGGAGGTGGGTAAAAGTCCCACTTCACACACAGCTTGGTACATATGCTAATTTTTACAAGCTAATGTAACCAAGAAGTGTCTGCATGATATTTCAAAGCGTTTTTTCACGTTCTCCAATTCACAAATAAAGGTGGAAAGGAGAACAGTTTCCCTTATTCAAATAACCATATATTGTTCAAACAGAATGAAGCCTTTTCTTCCTACAGAATTTCCAAGATAAAAATCATTGTTTCCATTTCCAGTTTTTCTCTCAGAAAATATACTTTTATGGTCCAAACTTGCTCCCAAACAGCAGGGTAGGGCAGTGGGAAGAGAAAACACTTTGGAGTCACAAATACAGTAAATATTTCAACAAATCTAAGATGCACAATTTTTACCCTACCTTTTAACACTGAAATCAGAAAGTTACCTTAACTGTCAGTGGAGACTTAAAATCTTGAATTCTTCCAGGGAGGTTTGTGATTGCTGCTACTGGTCACTAGGGGGCGATACGAACCCAGTGACGTGAAAGTCTCTCGGTCGTGTCCGACTCTTCGCGACCCCTTGGACTATACAGTCCATGAATTCTCCAGGCCAGAATACTGGAGTGGGTAGTCTTTCCCTTCTCCAGGGGATCGTCCCAACCCAGGGACTGAACCCAGGTCTCCCGCATGGCAGGCAGATTCTTTATCAGCTGAGCCACTAAGGAAGCCCCAAAATACTGGAGTGGGTAGCCTATCCCTTCTCCAGCAGATCTTCCTGACCCAGGAATCGAACCCAGGAATCCTGCATTGCAGGCAGAGACCACTTTAAATTCTCTGCCTGACTTTTTTTAAAGATGATATTCAGAGTGTGAACTCAGGTGGCAAAACCATGTGCATTCCATTTTGGAGTTCAATTTCTTGGAGAGGATTTTTATTTGTTTGTTTTTTCATCTAACCAATACCCAGGGAGAGGCATGTGAATTTCCTTGTTTACTCTGTCTATTGGGTGGTTTTTCTTAGTGCTGCACAGAAACCAAACACCTCACAGTCGATGGTACCTTAGAGTGGATAAAATATGGCAACCAAATTCTGAGGTCTATAACTTCTACTTAACCTCTAAGAGGTTCAGTTTTCTCTTACAAAAGTAAGTGAGATAGTAATGTTTCCCTGGGGATGCAATAGGCCAGTATACCGAAACGCTGGCCACAGAGTAGACGGATACTGATGCTATGCTCTAACTCTGGAGTCCTGTGAATTTGAAGCCTCTGCTTTTATTTTGGTAAGGCTTCTGGGACCCTTTCTTACCTGACCTCTCTCCCAAATCCCTGCCCTGAGCTTTCCACTTCATCCAAAGTTCAAAGAGAAGAGAATGAAGATGGCACAGGATTGCCTTCTCCAGACAAGGGCCTGGGGGAGCAGATCCTCAGGGCTCCTGGGAGGGGCAGTGTCCTGACCAGACCAGGGCACTGGCTTTGGGGTCACAGTGAGCTCAGATTGCAGTCCCTATACTGACAGCTTGAGTTTGGGTGGGCTACTGAATCATTTCTCCATGCCCCCATTTCATCAAGTATAAAAGGAGGCTCTTTATAACATCCATTGGGTTGGCCAAAAAGTTCGTTTGGGTTTTTCTGTAACATCTTATGAAAAACCTGAATGAACTCTGGCCAACCCAATATTTCTTACTGTCATTGTTAGTCAGTCTGTGCTCATAGCTTAGAAATTGTTGTTGTGTAGTCGCTAAGTCCTGTTTGACTCTTGGTGACTGTAGCCTGCCAGGCCCCTCTGTCCATGGGATTTCCCAGCACGACTACTGAAGTGGGCTGCCATTTCCTTCTCTAGGGGATCTTCCTGACCCTGGAATCGAACCTTCGTCTCCTGCTTGGCAGGCAGATTCTTAACCACTGAGCCACCAGGAAAGCACATAATTTAGAATGGTACCTGTTGTTGTTCAGTTGCTAGTCATGTTTGACCCCATGAACTGCACTTCTTGTTTTTGTGACCCCATGAACTGTAACCTGCCAGGCTCTTTTGTCCATGGGACTTCCCAGGCAGGAATACTGGAGCAGGTTGCCATTTTCTTCTCCAGGGTGAAATAACCACTGGTTACTACTTTTGATATATCCTCTGCTCAGCAGTAGTGTTGCCCCCGGAGAGGGTCTCTGAGCAGGAGTCAACGAGGACTGTCTCTGTGACACGAGGGGAGTGAGCACTATCCTGTGTGCCTCGATTGCCAGCCCCTGGGAGCCCATGTGATGCAGAGCACGTGCTAGATGGTGTAAGACTGGACTATCAGTGACCTAATCCCCACGTGTCTGTTCAGGAGCAGATGCTGTCCCTTGCTTCTCCTAGAAGAACCTCCCTGGTCACAGAAAGCAACCTCTGATACATAGTGCCTCCTCTACATCCAATACCCCTCCAACTCCAGTGCCTGCAGGTGAGCACCAGACACTATTGAATACAATACATTAGAAATGATCTCTAGTCTGTAGGGGTCAGGTCATCAGTGAAGCAAGTACATCTTTAGCAAGAATGAATAAAAGAGTTTTTACACAGCTCTGGACACAGCCTAATTGAGAAGATTCTTTGTAAGACCACCCTGCCTTTCCTAGCTCCTTCAATGGAGAAGCCAGGATAGAAAATGCCTTTAATTATATTACTAACAAGAAAAATCCACCTGCAATGGTGGGGGCGGGGGGAGGGTTGTTGAATAGGCAAAGTGTTTCTTTTCCTTTTGTTTTGTTAGTACATAGACACAATACATTCAAACTGTGAATCGCAGGTGAAGATCTTAATTCTGGAGTTTGCAACTTTCAGATAGTTATCAAAGAGACTCACTGGGAATAATGCATGTGCTTGGAAGTGTGAATTCTCCAAACCCAGCAAAGTAGACTCTCCCAGGCAGCTGAGCAAACTTGCAAAAAATTGCTCATTGGAGCTTTGCAGAGTATCGAATCAAACTCCTGAAATTTGCTTGCAAATCCCCTGCTGTTCTTGCCGGAGGCTCCTGCAGATGCTAAGCACCTCCTGTGCTCAGCCAAGGAAGGTCTGTCAGCTTCCATCAGTGCAAACGAGCAGCCTAGTTACCCAGGGACAGCACCCACTCATGGTTTGGTGCTGGGGGGAGGGGAGAAGGGGCGTGAAACTAAGTCATCATCAATACGGTAATGGTGGTCACTTTTGAGCAGTTGATCTCATCGAGGCATTGCCTGGAGCATTTCATCCTAAATTATCAGGGAGGCGTGTCCATCAGCCTCATTGTACAGAGAGGATCTCCTGCTCAGAGACTCCTTCACTTACTGAGGGTCACACAGCAAGGAAGTGGCAGAGGTGGAACTGGAACCCAATTCTGAATCCAGTACCACGTACTATGCGTACACCGGGGGGACTCTGAGCAGCCGACAACTGGGAGAATGGGAGAACAGGTGTCCACATCTAACAAAGACAGTGTCTATCACTAACACTTGCGTTAGGTTATTGGGTGTCCCCATATCGTAGGTTACAAGGGTAGCAGATTCACCTAAAATCAAAGGCAAGTGGGTGCTAACGTCACTTGGGTTAATAATCTCAAAGTGGAAGGAACTCCTTTGTTCTTTCCATCATCTTTTCCATAAAGAGCAAACTTGACGCTCTCTTTATCTAACCAGCATCTCCTTTCATGGCCTTCGGTCTACTCATGATTTTCAAAGAGAAAAAAGAAAAGACAGTACCAAACCAAACAAACACACAACAGACACACCAACCAAAACCGCAGCCCCTGGGCTCTCTCTCTAGTCCCGTGAACATTTACGACAATTTATTTCAGAAAAAGAGCCACTGTGGAGACCCAGCTCTACCTTGTGCTCCAGGCTGGAGTCTTTAAACATCAGTGAGAATGGCTTGATATGCTCTCTTCTCAATTTATCACCACTCCGCAAGTCGATGGTATGTTCTATTCTCTTGTTAATTTCCTCAGGCCCAGACTGGACATGCAAAGCTTGTGCAAGATGGTTTGGAAGTAGATTTATTGAATTTCTTGTTAGGGCAGCCAGAGTCTAGGGGGAAAGCACATGCAAACACAATAAACCTGCTAGTCCCCTTTGGATTAAAAAGAAAGGCAATGTGTTCAGATTAGGTTGCATCGCAAACAGTAATAGCATTCCATGCAGTTGTATTCAGTGAAACCTACAGAAGTCGATAAGTTAGCATTTGGTTCCCAGAAACACAACCTGGAAAAACAATATATCAAGGGGGACATTTCCCTCTCCTCTGTGTAGGTGCACTGAATTCCTTCAGTTCAGGTGTAGGGAGAGCAAATGTTAACCAAGAGCCTTCTCTAACCAGGCACATCCCTGGTTTGAGAGAAAGAAAACCAATACAAATAACAGAAGGGAAAACAGAGCTGAAAAGCCCACAGAAATGATCCTCTCCAACCAAGTAGCTTCCACATTTTCATGTGGTCTTTCCTTGAATGGTGGTGGAGAGACTTGGGGACGAATGGCTTGCAAATTTTTTTTTTTAGCATTTCTCATGGACAGTCAAATAAGCCAGAATCTGCTACTTAAGCTTGATGATTGTTAGACCTTGTACACTTGATGAATGTTTTTCCCCATAGACTGTTATATATCTATATTTTTGTATAGATATATGTGTTTGATTTCCTTTAGGCAAAAATGCAAGCAGTTGCAGCCTCTCACCGTTTCACAGGATTAAACAGCAGGAGGTGGGGAAAGGCACAACCACCATGGTTGATCACTGGGTGTGGCCACATGGACACAGAAATAGCACTGGCTTAGGAAGACCCAGCAGATTTGGCAGAGGGGACTCTGTCTCCTGGCATCTTAACTGCAGGTGACAAGATCAACCAGTAGGATCCAGTCAAATGCAACACCGACTCACAGCTCCAATTTCAACTTCTTTGACCCAAAACATTAGAGTTGGAGCTCGAGGACAACAAGGCTCATCTCCTCCCCCAAAAGATCTCTTGAGAAGACGTGGAGGATGCAGTACCTCTGTAGAGGGGAAGAGAAAGCTCTGCCTCCGAACACACTCACTGCATCTTCTTTTCTCTGCCAGCCTCTCATCTTGGCCAGTGTTAGACCATAGGCTAGACTGAGATAAGATGATGCAGTCATGAAATAACAGCCTGTGAGAGCTGATAGAACACCTTGGAGGCCCTCCTGCCTGAATCCTTCATATACCCATGTTGTGGTTGTTGTTCAGTCGCTTAGTCATGTCTGACTCTTTGTGACCTCATGAACTACAGCACGCCAGGCTCCCCTGTCCTTCACTATGTTCTGGAGTTGGCTCAAACTCATGTCCATTGAGTTGGTGATGCCATTCAACCAATCTCATCCTCTATCACCTCCTTCTCTTGCCCTCAATCTTTCTCAGCGTCAGGGTTTTTTCCAAGGAATTGGCTCTTTGCATCAGGTGACCAAAGTACTGGAGCTTCATGAGCCTCAAAGAATTATACTCATGAGCCATCAGCTTCTCTGCAGCCAGGTCAGACTCTCTGACTGTGGAGCCAGAGTTGGGGGCTTTGATCTCGTGGAGCCCAGTAGCCCATTCCATGAGTATTCCTCTCTATGACACTGTTGGACTCTTCCTTTTAATCTTCATGGAGATACTCAACATAACCTAAATTCATAGTCTCTAAAGAATTCTAGAGCAGGGCTTTATCACTGGTAGAATTTACTGAAAACCTTTTCTCCAGCCTCACGACAAAAGATGGAGTCACAGGTGCCAACACGAGCAAGTACAGTATATCCTCTGAGGATTCTGAAGCTAATTTGAGCACTGAGTGCCAAGGAGGCAACCACAGAGAAAGAAACAAATGTCAGGTGGAGGTACGGCAGGATGAGCAGTGAGGAGGAGTGCCGGATCCAAGAGAAGGAAGCAGGTACCAGTGTTTTAGAAAACCGAACAGCAGGGTTCATACTGGGGCAGGGGGTTTGAGCTCTGGGGTTAAATGTTTTTAGAACAGCATCTCAGAAGGTGAATGAGACTGGAGCCTACCCTCTGTGGATCTCCTATCCGCTTCTCGGGCAGAAATTCTCTCCACTGTTTGGAAATGTCAGAATTCAGTCTTCTATCCCAGAGAGGAGGTGGGAAACTATGCTCCTCACGGCAGACCCAAAACACAAACTGAGGTGTGCCCAGTACCACTGGGAACATAATTTTCCAAACTCCATTCCAGGTCTATGAATTTGGGCAAATTGTTTAAACCCTGTGGGACTTCCCTAGCAGTTCAGCAGCATTTAAGATGGTTAAGGCTCCATGCTCAGCTACAGAGGACATGGGTTCAATCTCTGGTTGGGGAGCTAAGATCCTGTATGCTTTGATGTGTGGGAAAAAAAAATGATCGAAGCCCAGATGAAAATCAGAGTTCCTTCTGAACTCAAGTTTCTGAACATAGGCTCTTGCTGAGAGTCTCGGGATTTTGTAAACTTCATTTGGATGGGGTAGGAGAATATAAACCCTCTCAAACTCATCATTTGGTTTATGACCAGAAGACTGTTCTTTCGGAATCATGTTTATCTGTGTACATACTAACAATGTGCATTTTTCTTTTTAAAATAGGTCCTATGGCTTCAAGCGAAGAGTTGACTCATTGGAAAAGACTCTGATGCTGGGAGGGATTGGGGGCAGGAGGAGAAGGGGACGACAGAGGATGAGATGGCTGGATGGCATCACTGACTCGATGGACGTGAGTCTCAGTGAACTCCGGGAGTTGGTGATGGACAGGGAGCCCTGGCGTGCTGCGATTCATGGGGTCGCAAAGAGTTGGACACGACTGAGTGACTGATCTGATCTGATGGCTTCATGGATAGTCATACATTTGGTATTTCTTAATCAGTTTGTGCCAGCAAATAACAAATTACTCCCAATGAGATCTTAGACTGAAAGTTTACTCTTGAAACATCCAGTTTTGTTGAGTCAAAAACACTTTAGCTCTTATGGATCACATATCCCAGTCTTCACGCACCCTCTGCAGCACGCGTGTAGATGCTGTAAGTCAGCCCGCACATTCTCCGTTCTGGAATTTGAGGAAATCATCCCTCTCTTTCATCACAAGATTCTCTTAATTAACTCTTTCCCCAAAATCTTGTTCTAAGGAACACAGGAATGAAGGAATGCTTCTTTACAAAATGGTTTGTGGACCAATCAATTTAGGAAATGTGGATCCACTGTTTGTTTACTGCCATCCATTCTTACTACTCTCCTCCAGAGAAAGGGTTTTGTCTCTTTTGAATCTCTTTGTCTGGAGTGTGTATGCCAGAAGCTGGCACTAAAGTAATCACTCAGTACTGGTGTGTTGAATGAAAAAATTCTTACATCCTCCTATTGGAGTCTCACAGTACACATTACTGAAATAAAGGTACTGATAAGTTCTGCAGAAATCAGGCTTTTAAATTCTGCATTTTCCGAACTTTTATAACCATGAAACAGGTTTTGCTCGGATCTCCTCTACATGGTTCGTGGAGGACCACTTTGGAAATAAGACTCTAAAGTTCTTCCCTGGTTTTGTTTGCAACTCTTACTTAGTGGATCTGTTTCTGATTCTGAATAGAATCTATTTGCTCGCCTCCACTTCTCTTCCACAGGCCAATGGCGTCAGCTTTCCCAATCACTTCACAGGTGACGCGGTTTCCACGCAGGGCACGACAGTGCTCTCCACTTTGTCCATACCTTGAGTATACTACTGCACAGAATCAGACTGAATGCAAACATCAGACTCTGTGTTGGAGCCTAGGCAACTAACACAGTATGACCCGGTAAACAATTACTCTGTCTACTACATTTTACGCACTTGAATGTGTGGCAGCTAGGTAGAATGTCCTACTGCTTCTTTAAAACCCAATTCAGACATCATTTTCTGCAAGAAGCCTATTATGAGTCTGCATGTATTCTTAGCACAGCAGTTACTGTGATGTATTGTTACCGCTTCATTGTGGGTTTGCCTGTTCCTCTAGGCTCTGATCTGGAGGGCCAGGCACTGTGTTTCACCCGTAACTAAACCTTCAGCATCTGGCATATTTGATAAATTCTTAATAAGCACTTTTGGAATGAATGAATGCATGCATGAATGAAAAGTTGAATGGCTGTGTCAGACTATTCTTAGGGCACTGTTTTCAATCTCTTGCTACCAAAAGTCTGGTGATGCTTTTCCTGTCTTCCCCCAAACGGACTCCAAATTTAGACTTTGTTTACCAAATTGCATTTATTAAATAAGAAGTAGTTTGTTTTCCTACTATTCAATTAAATGCCTAGTTTTTGATCAGCCTAGGATAACAGGCATTGCCACAACAGCTTAAGAGAATTCCAGCCAAGAGCAAGAACCTTGAAAGGCAGCTTTATGATGCTTCTCAGCATGGGGTTTTAATCAGGTGTTTGGAATCTAGAACATGAGGTCACAGATGGGAAAGCACTAACCTACAGTCCTTCCTGGGACCAATGCCTGGATAAACATCAGCTTGAGTGTTTCCCATGAACCAGAATAAAGCAAAGGTTAAAGTCATCAGTGAAAGGGTGTCATCTTTTAGCCCCGCTGGAGATGGAGTCTTGAGATTAAGTGATAGGTAGCTGTGACTGAAATCCTGCACTGTAGGCCAGCTTGCTATTGATTGGGAAAGACCCAGAGAAGATGCCCAGCCCAGCAGGCTCAGAGTCTCACAGGGATCTCTGTCTCTTATGCGGAGATGGCTTATCCTCTCCCCAGACTCTGGCTGTTTCCAGCCTCAGGCTGGAGGCTGCACTCTGAAGCTTCCTCAGCTGCTCCAGAGCTTCCTCCCATCACCCCTATGGCAGCACCTCCCTGAGCCTCACCTGGAGGCCTCTGTGGCTCCACTTCAGACTTGTCGCCTGCAGGGTTTGGATTGTGGAAACGGCAGAAATTGTACGTTTTAGTCCCTAACCCATTTTCTGTGTCCTGCAACTCTAGGCCAATGCGAGAAGAAATTGCCAGGAACAAACACTAAGCCTGAATAAGGGCTCCCCGGTGTACACATTAGAGCTCTTTTTTATTCTGTGCTATGCTCAGTCGTGCCCTACTCTTTGTGACCGCATGGATTGTAGCCTTCCAGGTTCCCCTGTCCATGGGAGTTCCCAGGCAAGAATGTTGGAGCAGGTTGCCATTTCCAAATCAGAAGATCTTCCTGACCCAGGGATTGAAACAAGTCTCCTGTATCTCCTGCATTGGCAGGCAGATTCTTTTCCACTGAGCCACCAGGAAAGCTCATTTTTTCCTTCTACTTTTATTAACCACCCCCAACCAGCCCCCAGAAGAGAAGACTTCTCCTTTTTTAAAAGTTATTTTTGTGTTCTTTTTGTGAAAGCTCACTAGGGAAAGCTTTGAGGTGATCTAGTCCAAAATTCAGAGAAGGCAATGGCACCCCACTCCAGTACTCTTGCCTGGAAAATCCCATGGACGGAAGAGCCTGGTAGGCTGCAGTCCATGGGGTCGCTAAGAGTCAGACACGACTGAGCGACTTCACTTTCACTTTCATGCCTTGGAGAAGGAAATGGCAACCCACTCCAGTGTTCTTGCCTGGAGAATCCCAGGGATGACGGAGCCTGGTGGGCTGCCGTCTATGGGATCGCACAGAGTTGGACACGACTGAAGCGACTTAGCAGTAGTCCAAAATTATTTGCTCCAGGAAGAATGCTTGTTGCATTTGAAAGTGGAACAATTATTGTTTTTCCCCCTCAAATCCAGGGATGGGGAGCAGAGATTTCTTTGGGTATGCAGGTCATGTTTTTCTGGTAAGAAGGTTCTAGTGAAGTGAGTGAAGTTGCTCAGTCGTGTCCAACTCTTTGCGACCCCGTGGACTGTGGCCTACCAGGCTCCTCTGTCCATGGGATTCTCCAGGCAGGAGTCCTGGAGTGGGTTGCCATTCTAGGCGGTATTTATTTGGGAAAACACTGAGCTGGGGGTCCCAGGGAAAATATCCACATGGGGCTTTCCAGAACCTGCCATGTAACAATTTTTCCTTTTGAAAAAAATAGAGGTGCTAGTGAATTAGACCATTCTTTATAAGCAAGGGGTGTTAGCCAAGATTGCCACAATTTTCCCTGTCTGTACTGAGAAGAAAACGAAATGTCACATTCAAATGATGTACCTGATGCTTTTTCTAAAATTAGGGATATTGCTTACTTTCTCTCTCTTTAAGATATTTATACCGTCATCACCTATCTCCCAAACAAATCAAAAGAATGTTTAATGAGATCTTACTGTGGGAGGAGGTTTACAGAATACAACTACAGGAAGAGTTCAAGGGATTTTCATAATAGGCTCATAGCTTCTGCACCAGGAAACGAAATAACAAGCATCAGAATGTCCACTCTGTTGGCTGAAATAATAGTCCGGACATTTCTAGCCAGCCTGCTCCAGGATTCCAGCACCCCTCTGTAGCCTGGTTCCCCATTCTCAATTGTCAGCAAACAATGTCAGTCTGGGGCCTGAGCTATTTGAGCCTTCACTGCTTCCCATTTGGAGCAGAATTGGAAGTGTGCAAATATTGGCTGCATGCTGCACTGGATAGGGAATAAAAAATGTATAAGCTCCTTTGTCACTTTGTGGTCTGAAATTTCAAACTGTTTATGATTAAGAGAACAAAACAATAACCAGGAAGGTATCCCAAATTCTGGCAGATTCCACAATAAACATTTACTAATTTGCTGCTGATTTGAACCCCACAAACTCACTCTTGAACTTTTGACTAACATCGATAAGGCAGATCATCAAAACAGTTTACTTATTTGGGGGTTTAGGTCCCAGGTGTGCTAGGTTCCTTTCCCAGCGTCCTCTGTCTGACATTTAATGCCTCATTCTTTGTTTCAGTTCATCCAACTAGTGGCTCCTGGCTTTGGACACAGACGGTTGCCTGTGTCTGTGTTGGTTGCCTTTGGACTGGGTGCGTGCTACATTGCTTCAGTCCTGTCCTACTCTGTGCGACTTCGTGGACTGTAGCCTGCTAGGCTCCTCTGTCCATGGGATTCTCCAGGAAAGAATACCGGAGTGGGTGGCCATGCCCTCCTCCAAGAGATCTTCCCGACACAGGGATCGAAACCGTGTCTCTTGCGTCTCCTGCATTGGCAGGAGGGTTCTTTACCACTAGTGCCACCTAGGAAGCCCCTCCGTTTAGCTGCTGCTGCTGCTAAGTCGCTTCATATGTGTCCGACTCTGTGCAATCCCAGAGACAGCAGCCCACCAGGCTCCCCCGTCCCTGGGATTCTCCAGGCAAGAACACTGGAGTGTGTTGCCATCTCCTTCTCCAATGCATGGAAGTGAAAAGTGAAAGTGAAGTCGCTCAGTCGTGTCTGACTCCTAACGACCCCATGGACTACAGCCTACCAGGCTCCTCCATCCATGGGATTTGCCCTTTAGCTGAGGGGTAGGCAAATGGTCATTTGTGGCTGAATTTTTGGGCTGACCACAATTACAGGTAACTGGGCAGAGCTCTCGAAACAAGGTTACCCAGAGCCCACAGAGGGAAGCTCCAGCATTCAAGATTTTGTCCCGGAGCTCTGATCCAAGGACCTCAGAGCCAGATTAACCCAGGACAAGTGGTGCCTGACACTGATTCTGTCCGGCCAGGAGCTTGTCTGGCTCTGTTTGACTCATCTGCTAACTAATGCGGGATCCCTTAAGTCTGATTTCATCCTCTGAATTTCTCAGAAAGATGCTCATCTCACTTTGGGAATAGGATTGTACTCTTGTCATTACACACTTGAGCCATTTTTAATCAAAAATAGTTGCTAAACTGCTGCAGAATTGGCTGAAGCAGAACTTGGCATGCCCATTTAGATGTGGCCACTTTAAAGTTAGATGATTTGGGGGCAAGCTGCCAGTTGAATTATTAGCTTTTAAAATATCACATCCACAGTAACGGGTGGAAGAGATGTGCAAACCCCAGCTTGGACCTCATCTCAGGACTGGGTGGAGTGGGTGAGCGGGATGGTGTGGACTTAGGGAGGGAGGCAGGATTTCCGTCTGGATATGGCTCATGAGCTGGGGCGAGAGAAACCGATACACTGATGGCTTGTTTATCAAGCCACAGGATAGGTGTGAATCAAAGTAGTCACAGCACTGAAATGACTGGCCCAAAATGTAATTGACTGTGGCTGGAGAGGTGGCCACCAGCCCACTGACCAAGTGACCCTTTGTTCTGGCAATGGATTGGGTTGGCGATCAGATAATTTCAGCTCAGGTAATGAATAAATGAACATCTATCAGGACCGAAGTTATTCAGATTTCTTGTGAACATCAGTGATGTAGGTTTTTCAGAAATGTTAATGCCATGGGAAAAATTAGTGTGTGTGTGTTATATCTATGTCTTTGTTTACTTAACAGAAATTTGCAGAAAATTTAAATATAAGAATTACCTAACTTTTTATCTTTTTAAAAAGGTTCTGAAGTAACTCTTTTCAATGAGGAATATGACCTAACTAGTACATCAAGTTGTTCAGTCTGTCTGATTCTTTGAGACCCCGTGGACTGCAGCACGCCAGGCTCCCCTGTCCTTCAGTATTTCCTGGAATTTGTTCAGATTCATGTCCACTGAGTTGGTGATGCTATCTAACCATTACATTCTATCAAGAGTTGCTGATAAATTGCTCATATTTGGTGCTATAAGTCTATGGGTCTTATTATACAATTTGCTGATTAAGTTTAATGACTGATACTTTCCTGGATTCAGCTTCCAAGGAGCTCACATTACTGACCTGCAAGAATCCAGCCTCTAAACTTTTCAACAGAGATGGGGTGACAGGCTGGGACCTGGGACCCTCGGCTGCAGTGCTGCAATGCTTGCACCTGAACGCACCTCTCCATGAACCGCAAAACAGGAAGAAACTGGAAGGGACTAAAAGTAACTGTGTGCATGTGCAGTTGGGGCAAATTCTGAACAAAAGATACAAAAAAAACAAAAAAGCCCAACTGCCACTTCTGAAGAGCCAGGAGCAAAAACAGGGAGTTGGTAGCAAAAGCAGGGTACTGTGCATGCCCCCTGCACACAACACCACCTAAAGGGTGGACAAACGACCCAAGCCACCCTTCTGGCCAGACCCCTGGATACATCCCTACCCTCATCCCGTATAAGGAACGAGCTCACCCCCACTTTGGGGAATGAGCAAGCAAGGGAACCTGCTACTTGTTCTCACTCCCTCCTGCTATAGCCGGGGCCCCAGTAAAGCCTTGCCTGAATTTCGTGTCTGGCCTTTGATCAATCTCTATATAGAGGAGGCCAAGAACCCTGGGGGGGTAACAATAGCAGGACAAAACTGGGAAAAGAAGAGGCTGCTCCCTGGCTTCTACATCCTCTTATCCTAACTTTTCTGCCACACACTTTATTAGATTGATCCAATTAATTTAGCTCTTCTTGGCTATCATTATTCCTAATGTTTGTTTCTGAGTTTATCACTTAAGAACAGTCCTGTGTCTAAGTACTCTCAAGATATGGACACCTGAGTGGGTACTACCATGTATGATGAATATGGAGCTCTTAACTGTGGAAAATTCTGAAAGAGATGGGCATACCAGAACACCTGATCTGCCTCTTGAGAAATCTGTATGCAAGTCAGGAAGCAACAGTTAGAACTGGACATGGAACAACAGACTGGTTCCAAATAGGAAAAGGAGTTCGTCAAGGCTGTATATTGTCACCCTGTTTATTAACTTATATGCAGAGTACATCATGAGAAACGCTGGACTGGAAGAAACACCAACTGGAATCAAGATTGCCGGGAGAAATATCAATAACCTCAGATATGCAGATGACACCCACCCTTATGGCAGACAGTGAAGAGGAACTCAAAAGCCTCTTGATGAAAGTGAAAGTGGAGAGTGAGAAAGTTGGCTTAAAGCTCAACATTCAGAAAACGAAGATCATGGCATCCGGTCCCACCACTTCATGGGAAATAGATGGGGAAACAGTGGAAACAGTGTCAGACTTTATTTTTCTGGGCTCCAAAATCACTACAGATGGTGACTGCAGCCATGAAATTAAAAGACGCTTACTCCTTGGAAGGAAAGTTGTGACCAACCTAGATAGCATATTCAAAAGCAGAGACATTACTTTGCCAACAAAGGTTCGTCTAGTCGGGGCTATGGTTTTTCCTGTTGTCATGTATGGATGTGAGAGTTGGACTGTGAAGAAGGCTGAGCACCGAAGAATTGATGGTTTTGAACTGTGGTGTTGGAGAAGACTCTTGAGAGTCCCTTGGACTGCAAGGAGATCCAACCAGTCCATTCTGAAGGAGATCAGCCCTGGGATTTCTTTGGAAGGAATGATGCTAAAGCTGAAACTCCAGTACTTTGGCCACCTCATGTGAAGAGTTGACTCATTGGAAAAGACTCTGATGCTGGGAGGGATTGGGGGCAGGAGGAGAAGGGGACGACAGAGGATGAGATGGCTGGATGGCATCACTGACTCGATGGACGTGAGTCTGAGTGAACTCCGGGAGTTGGTGATGGACAGGGAGGCCTGGCCTGCTGCGATTCACGGGGTTGCAAAGAGTCGGACATGACTGAGCAACTGATATGATCTGATCTGATCATCTCAAGCTGTGAAAAGATCCTTTAAGGGGCTAAAAATGATACAAAAGTCATGGAGTGGGAAGACACAATGAAGTCTAGTGGTTCATAACCTGGAATTCACAGTAGTAGTTTGAAGATCCTTGAAACATGACGGTCATTCAAAAAATTCCATCAATACCCAAGGAATTAGGACTATAACTCCTTGTAGACTCCGGGTGAAGTGAAAATAAGTACATACACAAATAGTCGAGATGAAGCTGGCCAGGCCAACAGAAATATCCAGGGTCTGTGCTCTGGGCTGGAACTGAATCATCTTATGGTGATTTGTTTCCTTGTGAAGAGCAGTAGCAATGGTGGGTCATGACACATGTGCCAACTCACTTTAAAAAGAGGGAGTGCAAATTCACTCACATCAAATGCAATTTTCTGTGGAAAGAAAAACTCTGATATATATAAATCACACTGGGTCAGAACCATGAAAGGTATTCATGGAGAAAAGATGGGAAAATCTTGACATAACTCAATGAAGAACTTTTACAATGACACATCTCAGCCCAGCAAAACTGGCATCAAGATGAATAAAACTTAAATCCACTGCTATTTTTTCAAATTGAGGAAATAAGTAAAAAAACAAACAGATTTTTGCTTTTTCTTCCTACCTACCTTCACACATTTAACATATCATACAATTATCTTCACATATTTAAAATACTATTGGGACTTCCCTGGCAGTCCCTTGGTGAAGATCCCTGGTCAGGGAAATTAAATTCCACATGCCTCTCCGCATGATCAAAAATAAAAATAAACTACCACTGCGTTCATTGGGTCCAGTTCCTCAGATGTTTAGGGTTCCTGAAACAACTAGTCAATCCCTGGTGAAAGAAGACTCCAATGAGTTTAGCAAAGTTTCAGCCAGCTACTGGCCATGGGGGAGCCACAGGCTGTGTCTTGTGCCAACTTATACACTCCTTTCCAGAGCTGTAATTCCATACGAGCCACAAACTCATCTCTCCCTTTATCTTTTCCACCTTAGTCTATCTCTGGAACTTCAGAGAAAGTGGGGATGTTGCGTCAAAGTTAATGGATCAAAATGCCTACTTAATCCACTCAACGCTCTCTGGATGGCTTCAAATCCATTTGCCTTTCTGAAGAGAGTGAAAAACCAGATCCCTCTAATTCCTGGCTGAACTCAGCTGCTATCTTCAGAGTCAGGACTAAGAGCAGCCTGGGGAGTTTTGTTGTCGGTACAAACCACGTTACCGGAAGAGTACAGATGGACTTCAGGGAAATGTCCAGAACCTATCATCGTGTCTATCCCCAAAGCCTGCAGATGTCCCATCCAATGAACATCAAAGCTTAATCTGATGTAAAAAGTGGTTCAAAAGAAATTACCTATGGAGGAAAATTTGCCTGTGGCTTCCTCTATACCAAGCCTGAACACAGACAATTAGATACTCAGCAGCTTGTCAAAGAAGCTGCTGACTCGGAAAACACAGCTTCCTCTTCAAGGCCACTGCCGCATATTTTGGGCATTTTTAGGGGTAGAAACTTCAGGTCAGGGTTCTCAGAGGGGAAGGAGAAGCATGTGCTTTAGTCCTCAGGAGCCGAAACCCAGGCTGAGATGATGGCCCTGTCTTTTCTCTCCTCCTGGGGTCTTGTTCCCTCATCCTTTGCTTCACTCCTGCTTGTCTGTAGATTTCAACTTAACCTCCCCTCCTTGGGAAGGTCTTCACTGACTACCTGGGATCACTATTCAGTTCTGCTAGAATGAGAACAATGTCCACTGAGCCTGATGACCTGCTAGTAATACCACTGGACTGTAAGCTCCCAGACAGCTTGGACCTCTTTCAGCATCTTCCTGTCCTCAGCACCAGTACAAAGCTTGGCAAATAATAGTTCATTAAGTAGTTGAATAATCAATGGCTGCATGAATGAGGAAACAAATGGACTTCTGGGGGGATTGACTTGCCCAAGTCAAATGCTAAAGTAAAATGAGCTTGAATTAAGAGTGTTCTTTGTCTTCTGGCCTTTCATATGCAAAAAGAAGGGCTCGGCCACTTAGTTTGCATACCACCTTTAGAGAGAAAAAGAAGGAAAGAAATCAAACCCTAGTGATCAGTATGTCTTGACAGGAGAATACAATGGTCATGTTGATTATTTTGCTTGAATGGTTATTTTGCCTGAAAAATAGCAAAGTGTGATGATGTTTATAATGATGTTTGGTTTCCCCCCCTCTGTTTAATCAAAATGCAATTATCCAGAACACTGAGAGAAAGGGCAGACTTCATCCCCTAGTTAGATGAAATTTCATCTCAATAATTTTTTTTTTTTGCTTTAACTCTTGGTTCTGATTTGGTATTAACATTTTAAGACAGTTTATTAGATGACAGTTACGCTAAACTGTTATACCAGGAAAACTGTAAACAAGGGGTATTCCCATTACTTCCCATCATTGCAAATAATTCCTAGTGAATTATTTGTTCTCTGGGCTTTGAGTGTTCTGAAGTGTCGGTAACTCACCAGTATAGCCACAGACTTCCAACGTGTGTCTGAGGCTGACAAACTGAAGGGGCAGTGTTGGAGCTGAGAGAAAAGTCATGGGACCATCTGGTCCAGTTCTGCCTTTGCACAGATGAGAACCCTGAGGCCTGGAAGGGAGACGTGGTGGCCCAGGCCTTGCAATAGTATGCGGAGAATCAGGGCCAGGACTCCATTCTCTTGAGTTTCTGTTCCAGCCGTTCCCACTATGAAGGGGCAAATTTGAGGTCCTGCAGAAATTTGCCCCAAGACTAGGAGACACACAGGGCTAACCGGCTTACTATGAGAAAACGGGCCCTCAACATCAAGTCCACATGGCTTTGATCAGCAAGGCAATCAGATGAGAGTTTTTTTTTTCTTCAATGGCTACAGAAAACAGGATCTAAGAGAAGTCCCAGCTGGGACTGATAAAAACATAATAACATAAATATGCTCTTATATCCTGCTTTCAACCATGGCTAGCCTCACTCCCTACACATTTCTGGAGTCAAGGTTCTCTAGGCTAAGTGTAACTAAATCAAATGGTTCCTTTCTTGTTTTATTACTGCATAGACATGAGAGGCTTTCCTGCTTAACCCTTTCCATGCCAACAATGATCACATCAGGACTTTCAGGGAGTGAGATGTTAGGGGTATTGCTAACACTACCTGGAGGAAAAGCTGGTCCTTTTCTGGAGTTTTCACAGAAAATTTCTAAATATGCCTGCCGAGAAAGTGAGTCATCTTCAGAGGGTGAAGACACATACACGTGCACACACACACACACACACACGACCTTTTAAGATTGACTGACCAGGAAACAAGGTAGACGGTAGAAACCTGGTATCCATCTTCAGGACACAGAGAGGAGGCAATGCAGCCTGATTCAAAGCATGAAGGTTTCAGAATCAGACATGACCGGGTTCTGGTTTTACTTCTGTTGTTCACTCACTATATGCCCTTCAGGGAATGAACTTATCTCTCACATCACAATTTTGTCACTTGTAAAGCAGGCACATCAAACTGACCCAGTAAGACTGATGTGGGAATGAAACGCAAAGACTTTGAGCAACACTCCCCACGTGGTACCCGGCCCCAGACTCTCCACTTCTATGAGTGTCAGTGACGCCATGGGTGTTTATCTATGTTCCTGGTAAGGAAATGCATTTAATGTCTGTCTTGTTGTGTGGAGCACAAGCATACCTCATTTTAGTGCACTTCATTTTATTGCACTTTGTAGATATTGTGGTTTTTACAAATTGAAGGTTTGTGGAACCCTGCCTCAGGCAAGTCTATGGGTGCCATGTTTTTAAAACCGCATTTGCTCACTTGGTGTCTTTCTGTCACATTTTGGTGATTCTCACAATATTTCACACTACTGCATTATATCTGCTGTGATCCGTGATCAGTGATCTGTGCTGTGACTACCATGATTCACTGAAAGCTCAAGTGATGGTTATCTTTTTTGGCAAAAACATGTTTTTTAATTAAGGTATGTACATTTTTTAAGACATAATGTTATCACACGTTTAATAGATGACTGTATACTGTTACTATAACCTGTATGCACTGGGAAACCAAAACATTGGTGTGACCTGTTTTATTGTGACATTTGCTTTATGATGGTGGTTTGGAAGCAGATCTAAAATAATTTCATTTGTGTTTTCGATCTTCACAGTACACATATGAACTTCATGAATAATGACCAAAGTCAGTCTCCTGTACAGAAACAACTAATATATATAACAGAAGTACCAAATCTGTACTCTCCCCACCAGTGATTCTTTTAAAAGGTCTAGAGGAGTAATGGAAAAATGCCTAGGTTCTGATGTCATGATCAATGTGAAAAGGAGGGATGGGACAATGGTGATGATTTCTCAATAAACGGGGGAGAGAACCCAGGCTTTAAAAGGGGGTTTGCTTCTAAAAGAATAGCTCCACCTCTCTTGGCATATCACCTGTCATAAAAATCAAGTTGTATGGCTGGTGCACTTTGCTGTACAGCAGAAGCTCACACTGACATAGTAGTGTAAAGCCACTATACTCCAATAAAACACACACACACAAAATCAAGTTAAAATGATTCATATCCTCACACAATGCACTTTATAGAGACATAAAAGCTTCAACCTTTGATATCCTCTTATAAATCACAAGTAAAAATGCTGTTTGTCTAATGAGTCCATTCTTGCTCCCTACAATCCATTCTCCACAGGCAGTTGGAATGATCTTTTAAACATATAAATCAAATCATGTCACTGGCCAGCTTAAAATAGTTCTATCACTTCCCTAGAATAAGATCCAAAGTCAACCAGGTTTTCAAGCTCAGCCTCTGTCTCCTTTAACTTCATCTTGTGTTCCTTCCTTCCCCACTCACTATGCTCTAGTCACTTGGGCCTTTTGCTCTTCTAACACACCAAACTTTTTTCCCCACCCAGGGTCTTTGCACAAGCTGTTCCTACTATACATAATGTCCTTTTCCAGGTCATTCAAATGCAGGGTTCTTTCAACACTCATGTAAAATTTTCAGAGATCTCTTGACGTAGTAAGTCTGCAGTAAATTCTATTTGATCCTTAGTCATGTATCCATCTATATTTACTTCTCAGTACTTTTGTGTTTTGACTAATTGTCTGCATTCTCTACTCCCTTAAAATAAGCTCATGAAAGATAGGGGCCAAGTCTGTCTTCTCCTTACAGGATCCTCACCGTCTCAAAGACAAAGACTGTTCAGCAATTGAATGAACCAGAGCTCAAGCTTACAAACAGATTTTAGTTATAGCATGGGGAAAATATGATCTTCAGAATAAGGACCCTTTTCTTACGTCTTCATTTTCATCTCAAATTTTGTCTCTGTTCTGAGAAATTCAATGACCATGTTGATGACTCACTCAACAGCCTAGCCTTGAAATTTCTTGGATATCCTCCTTGAGGTCAAAATGTTCACACTTGTGGTGTACTTCAGCTATCTACTTCTACTTTTGTAATCTTACATTTCAATAGTCCATGTATAATCATAAGCTTCTTGCCTTCTAAGTTTTCTTAATTTCATTTCACTCAGAGGCTCAGAGCATAGGAAACCTCACAGGTATCTGAGCCAGGGTTCAGGGAGCCAGGACACCAAATCAGTGGGCAAAACATCTGCCCATGTCAAGAGTAAAGGATAAAAAGCATAAGTGTTTAGGGTGTCCAAGAGTGGGCTGAAACAATTTTAGCCCAATGGGGCACAGATATAGGGGCTGGGAAGATGCACAACATCTAAACCAAGAGATTATCTTCAGGCATAGATTGGGACTGAAGACTCACATAGAGGCCAGAAATAATTCTAAGTGACTTCCCTTGCTCCTGCAAACTACTAACGGACTCCTGAAATGGGTAGTGGAGAGGGGACTGGGGTGGAGTTGGGGTTATTGGAAATCCAGAGCTCTCTCATATCAACTTGGACAATCTGGCTTCTGACTTCACCACTGCATCAAGTCTGCCTCTTGCCAATGTTGTTTTCCAATCCAATTCAAATTGGCAATTTTCAGTCGTCCTTTAACTGGGCCTTTTGGCTACACTGGACACTGTTGATCACCTCGTCCTTCTCACAATGCTCTGCTCTGTCGGCTTCCATGATACCTCATCGCCTAATCTCCTCTGGTCACTTTGCTTCCTATCTGTCTCTGTCATGGGATCCTGACTCTCCTTTACCTCCTGCATGTCTGTCTTACACTTTCTTACTGTTTTATTGTGCATATTCCTTAGCATGATCTCTTTCACTCTCATGGTTTCATCTATCTCAAATGTTACCAGACTCACATCCCTTGTGTAATCCTTTTATGCTTAAGCTCCAGAAGTGTGTGTTCAACAGCCTTTGGATATCTCCCCTTGGACCTCTCCCAGGCTTTTAGTGTTTCCTTCCATTCCAGTATTGCTTATTTTGGTGGGCAGGTCTACCATCCATCCTGTCAGATCTAAGCAAAAAACCAGGAAGTTAAACTTGATTGGGTCTTCTCCTTTTCTACCCACATTTATTCATTTAATCAGTTTAATTCATTCAATTAGCAAACTGTAAACAAGCCTTGTTATTCGCCAGGTATTGTTCTGATTGTGGACTCAACAGTGATAAGGGAAACAGACACAATCCCTGTCTTCCCAAACCATATAAACTACTGGCTGACTTCATCTGTAAAGTGTTTCTTTCCTCTGTCCCTCCTTCTCTATTATTCTAGCAGTAGTTGGCATGAAACAGATGCTCAATTAATCTTTATTGAATGAATGAATACATGAGAATGTAACTATCCAAACATCTGCTATCCATATAGCACCGATTACAGCATGGCATACCACTGTCATTAAAAATACGTCAAAGAATACTTTATGAATCAATAGAAGCTAAAACATCTGGCCAACTTAGCTAGAAAACCCCGAACAAAGCATTAGTATGTTTTGTCTGTGTTAAGCTAACACTTAGATGGTCTGGGCTTTCTGTAGTACTAACCGGGTGATTTGGCAGAGCACAGGCTCAGCCAGACCAGTCTTGATCTCTTCCAGGCACACTCTATGTCCCTGCACTGCACATATGGCTCACTGACTTCCAGAGCTAAGCACAAGTGCATCTGTGACCATTTTAATTGACTTAATCATTTCCAAAATGTTATTAGTACCACTTGGTTATCAGCATATCAGCTCTTAAGTCTTAAGACATCAAAACAAACTGAGATTACTCATCCTGAAGATGGTAAATACAGGCAAAACTCAGGCATCTTAAGAAATATATGGTATGGTTAAACACCAAAAATAATAATCTTTGACTAATAATGACATCTTTATGATATCAGTTAAGATCATTAGGAAATTAGCAGAGAAATATTTCTAGTATTCCTATATAATTCTACCAGGTCAGTCAATCATGAATTAAAACCAAGTATCTCTGCCTCTCTTCTGGGTTCTCAATTCTTAGTAGTAAGGATAGGCACACTGAGACTAAAACAATTATTAACAGAAATTATCCCCATTTCCACAATCAGCTTAAATGGATGGAGTTTTTCAAAAGGAAAGACCAAAAATAAAAGGAAAAACATAAAAGCAAGAGAGACAACTTTATGCACAGTTACTGAGGTGCTCAGGGTGAGGTGTGCATCTTTTTAAAAATAACCAGCATTCAGGCTCAAGTTAACAATAGACAGAGGAAACAGATGGTACTTTCAGCGGGGCATGCACCAACTCCAGGAAGTATTTAAGACTGTAATTTTCTATAATAGCAAATTGTACCATGCGCACCAATTCAGGGATGGAAAGAGGTAGGTATTGAAATCAGTGATGACTTGTGTGGGCATAATAATTTGCGAGGAAAGTAAACACTCACAAAAGAACACTGAAGACCTAAGGGTCGACTCTTGCCATGCATGCAGACACGGTTGAACCTGCATCTTTGCCCAGTGGAATGAGTTCCATGCATTGATCTACAGCTCCTTTACACAGAGCTGGAAGGAAACAGAGGTCACCCTGGCCTCAGAGCACCCTGTCGATCTTTCAAATGCAGAAGAAAGAGGCAAGACTTTCAGCATTTTAACCTTTTCTATTTCACATGCCTTTAAGTAGACAGATTTTTCTTAGTGACAAGTCAGTGAGAAATGTTCAGTTCTGGGGATTAAAACAATTAACTTCTATATGTCTTCACAAAGCTCCAGATACTATCAATTTGGTCTGTTTACTTCATAGCAGTTTCAGCTTTTCCTTGGCTCAGGAGCATGTCAGAAGCTGTTTACAAGTATTATATATGGACATTTTTGGGTAAGTTTCTTTAAAAAAGTGCAATGAATTCACATAACTTACATAAGGTCAACTATGTGTGCCTGCCCTAAATAATGAAAGGGAAAACCCACGTCAGAGCAGGTGATTTTGCCCATGCTCTGACCAAGCACTCGGGCCATGGAGCGTCCCTGAAGCCACTTCGGTTCTCCTTTGGTCAACTTCAGTTCTCTGGTGCTTCTCAGAGTAAGAGCACCTCACTGGGTTTAGTGTGAGTCTAGTATTGACGATATAGTTAAAAAATAATTAGATTCTTTGATCATTTACACTTTATGTACTGAGCCCTATGTCTTATGCGTGCACTGCTCAGTCGCTTCAGTCATGTCTGACTCTTTGTGACCCTATGGACTATAGCCCTCCAGGTTCCTCTGTCCGTGGGATTCTCCAGACAAGAATACTGGAGCAGATTGCCATGCCCTCCTCCAGGGGATCTTCCTGAACCAGGGATCAAACCTGTGTCTCCTGCGTTGCAGGTGGATTCCTGCGTTGCAGGTGGATTCTTTACCATCTGAGCCACCAGGGGTGCCCATCCTATGTTTCATAGAAGATGCAAATCCACGCTACATAAAAATAGCATCATATTGATGGCTTTGAAATCACTTGCTACTCTTGAATGACCTCACCTTTACCTCACTTGCAGCTATTATATTTCCCAATCAACAGTGACCTTCTGACTCTAAATTTCAGAGGGTACCTCAGTTCTCTGAGCCAGCCAACTAACTGAAAAAAAAAAAAAAAGACATTCTTATGGATTTGACCTTCCTCTTCCATTGCTAGTTTCATAACATGACGTTTATCTTCTCCAACATGAGGAATTAATTTTGGTAAACTGATAATTCAGCTTCACATGATATTTATTTTTAACTAGGTCAAAAAAAAAAAAAAAAGTGGGTGTTGAGAACCCTCTGGTATTCCTGACATTTCCTGAAATTGACTGCATAAGTTAATTCCATCCTGAGGATACATGTTTGATCGTTTACGATTAAGATGCTCAATGAAGAAAAGGTTAAAGATGAATCGGTTTTCCCTGAGGCATCTGGGTTGGAGGTGCACATGCATTCACAGCAAACCAGAAGAAGAAAGCCAGGACTTACGTTCTGTTTCCCCACTATGTTATCGAAGGGCAGTTCAGGGCTCCAAGATCCCTCTGTGAACGTCGCCCCGCTGTTTCTCCTGTCTGAGGAGCTCACAGACTCCTTGACGATGTCTTCAGGCAAAGACAGCAGACTCTCCTCAGGCTGCTTAATTAAATAGGTCTCTATATTATGCTTCCTCAAGAATTCATTCCTCTCTTTACCGTGACCCTCTTCCACATTATAGTCACCGTTGAGGCAGTCCAGCGTGGCTTTGGAAATGTGAATCCGCCTGTGTGGACAAAGCATAGGTTGTTATACACCTGACGTGGCTTGCAAAGGCCATCTTTGTTTTTGGTTCTTGTGCAAACCCGACACCAGGGCTGTGCGTGGGTGCTGGGAGGACATGTCCTCAAGGACTGTATCTTTTCCTCTGAAAAAAAAGCAAAAAGAATAAAAGAAAACAGAAATATAAGCATAAATCATGAGCAGAGTATCTACCACCAACTTCACCCCAAGGGACCCTGTAGCCTCTGATAAATTGCAGCCCCATTGAGACACATTTAAGCAACCTCCTTTTTTCCCTCATGACTGTCAGCCTGATCCCAGCAACTTTTAAACACACGTGATTTTTTTTTCAGTCGTGTTGATTATTTTGGAAAAACAAGTTCTATAAATGTTGCTGAATCCAATGGCAATTATTGTCAGATTACCATGCAAATGTATACTTTTCCTATCATTTCAATTTTCACACATTTATGCCTTATTTCTACAATTTATCTATAATCTTCTTAAGAAAAAAGGCAGGTCTTACAAGTCCACAGGGCTACATGGAGGAATACTTTAGGAAAACCACAGTAAGATGCGATTTCCCCTGTAATGTGCATGTGAAAAGCAGAAGAGAACAAAGCTGCGGATATGTGCGGGCTAGGCTCACTCACAAGGTAACGGACTTGTATCAGCCAGCACAGTCCAAGATTCTAGTTTCTTTTTTTAGCCAAACAACAGAAGACATCAAGTGCTTTAAAGATCAGATGTGAATCTTGGGAATGTCACATGGTAAATCCTTCTGGACAAAAGTATTTCTGTTCTCGTCACTAACTGAATCTGACTGCTTATTGTGCTGCATTGTGGTCTGGGTAGACTCGCTTGTTGCTTACAAGCATGGACACTTTGGCCAGGTTGCTTGCATTGAAGCCCTAGCTCTACCACTTGCTAGCTGAAAGATCTTGGACAAGTTATTTAACATTTCTAGGTGTCTATTTTCTCACCCACAAAAATGGGGAAAATAATAGTACTCATTTCTTAGGGTCATCACAGGTATTGTAAGAGTTGATTCATGTAAAGCAGTCAAAACAGTTCGTGGCACACTACACATGCTACAAAAAACACCACTTGAAGTACTCTTTAGAATGGCACTATTTTATTTCTGTTGTTTATTCCATGCCCTCAATGCTTATGGGATACAGTATACGTTCTGAACAAGATCTATAAGGCTTCTATTCTGTGGATCCTGCTTCTTCAAGGCTCATTCGCTGACACTCTCTCCAGCTAATCAAGTAATTGGCATATCCTCAAATTCAAGGTGCTATTTCACATCTGCTAAATTCAGAGCAAGCCATTCTCCTTGCCTAGAATGCTCACCCCACGTTTCTGATTCAGCACAAATTCATTTCTCTTGGCTGACTTCAATGCTCTTGAATATATGAATTAATGAATAATGTAGATACTTAAGACTTTGCTTGGCTTCTGGATTCTAGAAACAATATATCCAAGGAAACAATTTTTTTAAGTGACTTTTCCAAATGCATTTTACTTAGTACTATCTCTGCTTCCCTCTGTCACCCTCCTTGTTTACAGAGAAAATAATTCACTGCAAAGACATGTAAAGAAACTGCCAACAATGCATTTCTGATCATTTAAAGTAGATTCTGCACATTTTCCAGATAAGTATTCTTGTATACAGTCGTTGATGTCAAAGGTAAGGTAAAATACAACCAGGCTTCACTTTATTGTACTTCCCTTTATTTTGCTTCACAGCTATTTCATTTCTTTTTAAATACAAATTGAAGGTCTGTGGCAACCTTGCACTGAGCAAGTCTATCAGAGCCATTTTTCCAATGACCTTTACTCACTTTATGTCTGTGTCATGTTTTGGTAATTTTCGAAACATTTCAAACTTGTCCACTATTGTATTTGTTATGATGATCTGTGACCTTTGATGTTATTGTTGCAAAAAGATTACAACTTGCTGAAGGCTCTGGTGGTGGTTGGCATCTTTTTAGCAAGAAACTATTTTTTAATTGAGGTATGTGCATTTTTTTAGACAGACTGCTATTGCATCCTTAATAAACTATGGTATAGTGTTAGCCTAACTTTTATGTGCTGAGAAACCAAAAGCTTCGTGTGATTTGTTTTATTGGGATATTTGCTTTATTGTAGTGGTGCAGAATCCAGTTTGCAGTATCTTCAAGGTATACCCATATTAAAATAAAAGCATGTGAAAGCTGTTTTGAGCTCTCTAGAGAAAGTGCTAATTACAAAATATTTTCATGATACATTTTGTTAATATATAGGAATTCAGCTCAGTAGTGTTGAACTAGGAGAATAAAAGAAGTTGTTCCACCTTCCATGAAATAAAAAGGTGTCCTGGTCTTTCTCAGATCAGTCTCAGAGCTGGGTGCTTGAAAGCTGTCTTTTTCTCGCAGGCAAAATGAAACTCTTGGAAGTGTTTTATAAAGTCCGACGGCTGATTTTCTTTAAAAGTAATCAAGTTTCACACCAACCCCATTTGGTATTGTCTCTGGATTCTAAATTTTATCATTCTGTGGCCAGTGCTAAGGGGGACTAATATTTGCATATCCTAAATCAACAGTATGTTTCCCCTAGTGAAAGACACCCTTCTCATCATTTACTATGATCCTTCTGCTGAAATTCCAATCAATATTTAAATGCTTTGATAGAAATGGAATTTCAGGGGCTCATTTTCATCCTTGCTACTATCTGGAGCTTTGGAGTAAGACATTTGCAGCTGAGGTCTGGTGATTACATTTCCCTGTAAGGAAATAAGTCAGCTCTCAGACAATATTCTCATATATTGGTTAAGTAAATCTGACAGTTTCTGATAATTTTAAATGGCACAACATAATAATAATAGTCATGATGGTAAATAAGCTCTAACAGGTGGGCAACACTTATTTTGCATAAATGTTATTTTGTACCCAAATGTAGTCTATACGCTTTGTTCCAGGAATCATCTAATTTCCATTCCTTCCAACAACTGTAGGTGATAAAGCGTTTCCCCCCCTCATTTTGCTGACAGTGAAACTGGCTCAGAGGCAATGAGTAAGTAACTAGACCAAAGTCCTATGAATGGGAGAGGACAGTGCTGGATGGGGATTACAGCTTTCACCTTCAGAGTCCTTCCAAGACCCACAGCTACATCACATAGTCATTACTACAACCATAACCACAATTACTTCCCGAGCAAAGAACTTCATATACATTGCTTCACTTAACTAAAAGTTGAGAGCAGCAGCAGCAGCATCACCTGGGAGTTTGTTAGAGAGGCACATTCTTTGTTCCCATCCCAGACATGTTGATCAGAAACTCTGAGGATGGGCCCAGCTACTGGTGGTTTAACAAATTATGTATGGATTTTGCATGATTCCAGGGAACAGACCGTCAACCATTATGCCGTGGTGTGGCATTGCCTCCTTCCCTTCTTCCTACGCTCTATGCATCATACTCGGCACTGCACACACAATGAGGGCCTGGAGAGTCATAATAGAGGACAATCTTGAGCAAACGGGACTGATAAACTAACAATGGGAGACAGTGATGGGTAGGGAGACCCTTCATAGCTGTATTTATGTGACATATTTCATTTCTTTGAGCCTCAGTGTCCCCATTAAAACAAGGAAGCTACTATTTACTATATGGAGAGATCAAACGACATGATGTATTCATGGTATTTAGCAGATTGTCTAGTGCATAAAAGATACTTGACCGGGGTTTAGAATGGGGGGCTATCTCTCTCACTGAAAGGAAAAGTAAGCTGAGTTGTATCCTACAAAAGAGGGGAGGGGAATAACAGACATTAAAATAGCAGAAAAAGCCAAACAATGTCAAATCATGGAAAGTTCAGAGACATGTCTGCGTTTTCAAAGGAAGGTTAAGGTCATACAGAAGGTCAGTAAGTCTTAACCCTGGCTGCCCATGAGGATTGCTTTAAGAACTTAGATGAGATTTTGCACAGATTCTGCCTGACATGGACTGGTATGAGGTCAATACACCAGGATTTTTAAAGTGCTCCTGTGCCGTTTCCAATGAGAAGTCAAATCCGAAAGCCAGTGCTTTACAGGACTGAGTCCAGAACACCTGAGTGTCCTCACTGCCTCTGACAAATGTCACTAAACTTTTGGAGCTAATATGTGCATGATGTTTTAAAGTTCTGTATCCCCCAAAATAATTGTTTCTTGAATATATATACTTCTGAATTCTGCATATGAGAAACCCACTGTCACAAAGCGAGCCAATGCTACATGTTAAGCGAGGAGAGGGCTTTGCTTTGGCTTACCCGGGGATTCCTCCAGATTCAAGTTTGTTCGCGATGTCCACATCCCAAGACCAGACATCAAACTGCCACTTCCGAAGACCCAACACACCGCACAGCACCGAGCCTGAGTGGATTCCAATCCGCATGTCAACATCGTGCTTTGTCCTTGATCGCACATACCTGACGACATAAGGGAATGAAGAGACAGATGTCAAAGGCCAGAGTGGGCATCTTGGCCCTGGTGGCAGTTTGGGTCTTGCTTACTCCATAAGTTTTACTCTGGCTCATTCATGTGCCACCTCTTCCATGAAGACTTCTTGGATTTCCTGATAACTGGAAAGATACCCTTTCTTCTCCAAACTCTGCTAAATTTTAATCTGAACTTCTAAGGGTCTTTATCACCTTTCTCCCCAAACCTGGTCATCCTATATAAATTCTTTCTCAGGGAATGACAACCCACTACTGCACAAACCTGCGATAGATTACAGATTCTGCACTTCATTGAACGCTCCATTTCCAACCTAAATATTTTAACTTTTATTCCATTTCCTTCTCTCCATTCCTTATACCAACATTCTAGTTCAGGTCACCATTAAGCTTCAGTCTGGAGTCCCCTTACAGCTCAAGTTCCACATAGCTATCTACAAGACAAAAGTGAGTGTCACTCCATCAGTCCTTGTCTAAAACTCTTTCCTGACCTCCCAACCCCTTAGAGCAGTGGTTTCCAGAGTAGCTTGCTCACATCCCAGGGCTGAGCTGGGTCAGCTGTTGGGATGTATAAAGACAATCACACAACTTCCGTCTATAGCTTTTGTTTTTATCTTTACCAGAATTCAATATATGGATTGACCTTAGGGACCTTACAGGGTCTGTGTCAGACTGTCCTCTGCTTGTAAGCATGGGGGAGGCATCTTGAAGATAGAAGATTTCTTCCATCAAGGGCTGCCTCTGGGTATAGTCATCCCTTCCTCATTTTCAGAGTATTTCCAACCACTTCAGTTTAAGAGTTAAAAGATGTCATTTAGGTAGAAAGAAATTCCAACAGTAGAATATAATACTTTAAAATAGAAGAGCTAGAAAAATCTTCACTGCCATATAGAAATCCAGTGGTTACTTTACTTCAAAATGCTGAAAGGAGTTGTCAAATTTAAATTTGGACTTCCCTGATGGGTATGGTGGATAAGAATCCACCTGCCAATGCAGGGGACATGGGTTTGATCTCTGGTCTGGGAAGATTCCACACGCGGTGGAGCAGCTAAGCCACAACTATTGAGCCCAAGTTCTAGAGCCCACAGGGCACAATAACTGAAGCCCGAATGCCTAGAGCCAGTGCTCCACAACAAGAGAAGCCCCCGGGGCTTCTCTTTATCACAATGAGAAGCCTGCCCACTGCGACTAAAGAGTAGTCCCCACTTGCATCAACTAGAGAAAGCCTGTGCCCAGCAACGAAGATCTAGTGCAGCCGAAAATAAGTAAATAAATAAATAAAGATGACTTATCTTTACGGCAGCTTATACGATCAACATTGATCATATAGATAAGCAACAAGGATATATTATATAGTGCATGGAATTATAGCCATTATCCTATAATAACTATAAATGGAGTATAATCTGTAAAAATACTGAATCACTATGCTGTATACCTGAAACTATTATTGAAGGAGGAAATAGACAGAACAGGCTCCATCCTGAAAGCAGGACTCCTTCTTGGGCCAGACTCTGGACTTTGAGCTATATGCCCAGTGTCTATGGAAACGACATACCAACAAAAAATCAGACCCCCAGGATGGAGGAGCCCCAGGGCTCGTAGCTAGACTCTCCATCGCCTAAAAGAATACCCTAATTATTTGTGTAACCAAATAGAATCATACATTTTATTATGCTTATTGGGGTATGACCACAGGCCTATTGATATTTGTCCACTCTTGTCCACCTAGGCTTAAGGCATACGAATCACGGGTTAACTTTGATTGTATCTTTCTTTTCCTTTGTTCAGACTAGTTTCAGAGAATTTGGGGAGGTGGGTTTGAGCACGTACACTTAGGGTATATAAGGTTTTCACAAAAACTGGTCGGGGTCCTTGGCTAAGAGGAGACTCTGCCTTGGGCCCGCCGGTGTAATAAACTGCACTCCACTATCTGCATTGTCCTTCTGAGTGAGTTTGTTTCCTGGAACGTGTGGCTACAACATTATGATATTGTAAATCAACTATACCTCAATAAAAAATAAATTAATTAAAAATTAAAGATGATTTATCCTTTTTTATTTGACATGAAAGTGAATATTTGGGGAAAAACCCAAACTTTCTTAGTTTATCCAAACCGAAGAGGATGATTTAAGAAGGAATGAGAAAGTAACTGCTTTTCCTGAGAAATTCACGCTCTGAAGAGAGAATTTTGAAAATAGAAGTTTGGAAATGTCGCCTTCTCTTTGGGAACTTGACTGTCAAACATGTTTTTTCAACTATCACAATTCTCAGAAAGGGAGTTAGTTCCTTGGTGGTCCAGTGGTTAGCAGGCCTTCACTGCCGGGGCCCAAGTTTGATCCCTGGTCAGGGAACTAAGATCTTGTAAGCTGGGTAGTGGGGCCACAAAAACTCTCAAAGATGCATATTTACGTCAGGGAGAAAAACGTTTTCCTTTCCCCTTCTAGTTTCTTCAGACTGCTCTAAAAATTAAATTGACGTGAGACAGAGTAACAGTAAAAAATCAAATTTAATTACATACACCCAGGACCTCCCAAGATAAATGACATCCCAAGACAAATTAGAGACTGAAGGCTTCTATGGGGAGAGAAGGGATGAAGAGGAAAAGTTAAAATTTTACATAATCTCCTTCTTCTGCCTCTGTAACTCAGCTTGCCCTTTGCAAAGTCTAGATCACGTAGGTCACGAAGTCTCAGAAAGTGGGGACTTGCAATACTAGGAACTGGAGCTTATCTCACTCTCCCTTGTCCTGCTCTTTGCAATCACCCAGCCCCTGCAAACCTGCTTAATCATGCCTCTCCAGGTCAGGCATCCCCCTCCCCAACTTGACCTCTTGACCCAGGCCTAAATCCCTTAGTTTAAACCAGCCTATTAACAGCTGGTGTTGCCCACTATAGTCTGTCTATAAAAACTCTGTAATCCCCTTGTCCGGGGCTCAGAGTTTGGAGTGTTGACTCCTCTGGGCCCGCTGGCGTAATAACCCGGAGTTCTCCGACTGTCTGAGTGCAGTGCTTGGTTTCTCCAGTACTGGTTTCTGCGACAGGAGAAGGGGAGAGGAGTTTGGGACTTCGAAGGGGAGGAGAGCAATTTACAGGAAGGTGGGAAAGAAGTGTTTGGCAAACAAACATTTGCCAGGCTTTGCAAAGACAACGGGACACAGAGAGAAGTTTGATCAAACAGGACTTGCTAAGTTTTCCCCAGTTTAACACGTTTAGCTCCTATTCCTTGTAGTATCTCTGAGGCCAATTCTCTTCCTGGAATGGGGCCAATTTAAATTCTTGTAGGCAGTCAAAAGGAGGAGGTAAAAGCTCTTCCTGAGCCTTTTGTTTTCTTAAAAACCACCTGCCAGGGCTTCCTTGGTGGTACAGTGGATAAGAATCCCCCAGCCAACGTAGGGGACATGGGTTCGATCCCTGGTTCGGGAAGATTCCACGTGCCACAGAGCAACCAAGCCCATGTACTACAGCTACTGAGCTTGCACTCTGGAGTCTGTGCTTTGCAACAAGAGAAGTCACGGCAGTGAGAAGCCTGTGCACCACAGTGAAGTTTAGACCCTGCTCACCACAACCGGAGAAAATCTGTGCTTAGCAATGAAGACCTAGCACAGTAAGAAAAAAAAACCCCAAAACAAAAACAACAAAAATAACAGCCTAAAATAATCTCCATGCCAAACAGACACATTTTGGGGTGGCAAATTTTGCTCCCCTATGGTAATCTATTTAAAAATTTTCCAAGTACAGAATTATGGTAGACTTTGAACCCATTTGTTAAAAAATATAAAAAACCTATTGCCTTATAATGAGGAAAAAAAGTAAGGTTGGGGACTTCCCTGGTGGTCTGGTGGCTAAACTCCATGCTCCCAGTGCAGGGGAACTGGGTTGGTCCCTGGTCAGGAAACTATACCCTACATGCCACAGCTAAGACCTGCATGCTCAACCAAGACCCAGAGCAGCCAAATAAGTAAATATTTTTTAAAAAGGAAAATGTATGGCAAGGCTTGTTGTCACAAATGACTTAGAAAATACAACCAAGGGTGCAAATACACCTCCAGGATCTGCCTGTTTTTATAAGATGTATAATTTTCTCTGATGGCCATCAGAGCCAAACACAGAAATAAACTGAATTTGAAACCTGACCTTTGCATTTCTGTATCATAAACTATTAAGATGAAAAAAAATTGGTTACGTTCGAACCCACTGCTCTCACCAAAAAATGGTGAGAGCTGAAAGATTTTTGCACTATCAGTGAATTTTAAATATTTGAAAGTATTTAAAATATTTATCACCAGTATCATTTACAATCCACCTCTCATGTGTGTTTTATAGTATGTGCTTTTAAATGTATGAATATAATGATACAATGAACAATAATACAATTTCTAAATTATTACGATCACTTTTGATAGAGATGGGGAATCAAAATATTCAGAAATCACTGGCCTGAGATAAAATGGAAAATTCCTGGCCTGGCACATGAAACCCTTCATGAGCTTCCTGCATCTCAATGATCAGCCTCATTTCTAGAGCACACATCGGACTCCAGCTGTCCAGACTGCACAGTCACTGCCTGAGTCCTGGGCCCTCCTGCCCCGTCTGGAATGTCCATCCCCTCCCTTCAGGTGACGTCTGGATCACATGCTTTCCCCAGTGTTTGCACTGCATCCCACGTGAACAATAACTGGGATGCTGTATTGGAATCATCTCTTCCCTCTGCTGGATTCTAAACCTTGGCGGTATAGACTTTGCACGGTTCAGTGCCACCCACCCCTCTTAACATGGCACTGGGTGTGGGACGTGGCCCACGCTTAATGGACGTTTACTGGATGGGAAAATGGATGGGTATCCATACTCACTATTCATGTTCTCACATTTCTTTCTCTTTTTTTAAATTTCCTGACGAGGGATCAAACCCATGCCCCCTGCAGTGGAAGCAACGAGTCTTAACCATTGGACTGCCAGGGCAGCCCCCGTATTTCACATTTCTACATATAAACTTCTTGAAGGCAGTATTCCTGTCTGAATAATTCTTGCATCTCTCACAGCCTGGAGCATCATGCCTCACATATAGTTGTTTTTTGTTTTTTTTTAAAGAATAAATGAATGATTCCAAATACAAGCTGTATTCTCTGTTCTTAACAAGTTTGGCTAAGACAGTAAAGAATCCGCTTGCAATGTGGGTGACTTGGGTTCAGTCCTTGGGTTGAGAAGATCCCTTGGAGAATGGAAGAGCTACCCACTCTAGTATTCTGGCCTGGAGAATTCCATGGACAGAGGAGCCTGGCAGGCTACAGTCCAGGGGGCTGCAAAGAGTCGGACACGGCTGAGTGACTTTCACTTCACTTCACTTCAACAAGTTATAAGATAATACGCTTATTTAAACAAGAAAGTAAAGTGGAAGTGGGTTGAGAATACAGATATAAACTAGATGTTAAGAAGGCAGCCACAGACATTAGAAAGAATGCTTGTAGCTAAAGGATGAGACACGTTTTATTCCTGGCGAGGACTCTAGTTTCTGGGCCATTGTTTTAACTTTAAGTTAAAAACTCCATGTGTATACATATATACACACAGCCTTCATCCACTGATAATGAAAACATTTGAGGCCATTTGAAAAACTCAGTAAAGCAAGAGGACAAGTAGCATCTAGCACTTAGGAAGAGCGTTTCAGTTTCTGATGCGTTCTCAATGAGTTTCTGTGAGACGTGTCAGTGGGGGAGGTCGTTGGTGTGGTCTACCATGTCTTACACCACAATATTCGAACACATATTAGGATCGTGTTTCCCTGCATATTACATGTTATTTTTAGCCAATAAAATGTGAGCAGAGGGACTTCTCTGGTGGTCCAGTGGTTAAGACTCAGAGCTGCAGTGCAGGGAGCATGGGTTGGATCCCTGGCTGAAGAATCAAGATCCCACAGGCCTTGCCACGAGGCCAAGAAAACACATATTTTGGGGGCAGAAGCTTTAAAAGACTGATCAACCACATTTTCTCTCTGTTCCCGCCATCAATCAAGGACACTTGGTGATGAAGCCTTCTTAACTAGGGTTCTTGAATGACAGGGTTCCTTGTCATTTCCTCAGCCAGTTCACAATGGACAGAAAATGTGAATGAAAAGTGAATCTTTGTTGACTTAAGCCATTGAGCTTTGGGGGGATGTCTGTCATGTCAACCTACTTGGGACTATCCTGAAGGGTACAGTCATCACCTCCAATCTACATCCTTCTCATGATACGAGCATCACTATAGTGGAGGGAGTAATACAGACTCTGTAGTAATACAGACTACCTGAGTTTATGTCTTCCTCTGCCCCTTACTAGCTGCACTATCTTAGGCAAGTTACTTAACGTCTACCTAAAGTGGGAATGATAGGAGCATTGTCAGAATTAATTGAATAAACATACATAGAGAGCTGAGAAGAGTGTCTGGAACATACTACAGACGACTTGGACGCTTGTCACATTTGAAGGAACTGTTGTTGTTGTTAAGTCACTGAGTCGTGTCTGATTCTTTGCGACCCCATAAACTGTAGCCCACCAGGCTCCTCTGTCCATGGGATTTCTCAGGTAAGAATACTGGAGTGGGTTGCCATTTCCTTCTCCAGGGGATCTTCCCGAGCCAGGGATCGAACCCGTGTCCCCTGCATTGACAGGTGGATTCTTTACCGCTGAGCCACCTGGGAAGCCCATGAGGAACTACGGGAAAGTGGAAGGATGTTCTTGTGGCCACACAGCTGAAGAGCAGGATTCTAAGACTAAACTGGGGCTGTTGTTTTTTAAGCCTCATGCACTTCACGACGTAGATACTGTATGTGTTATGTGAGGCTGGGCAAATAGCTAGAGCCAACCCAGAGTTTCAACGGTCGTGAAATAAAACTCTAGCTGATCGTTTCACTTACAGAGCCTCTGTGAGCCCCAGAGGAGATAATGGATGTTAAAGCACTTTGCCAACTAATTGTGAGGGTCTATTAAACAGCACTCTGTGCTAATGCCATTGGGCAATTAACATTATCCAGGGAATGCACTGGAACATCTTAATGAAAAGACATTTAGATTTTTAATTTTCTTCTACAAAACAAAAATCATAAGAAGACAAACATGGTTGCTACACTGCGTTTTCTTTCTTTTTGTTGTGTCTGGGATTTGACTTAATAAAAGATAAGAATGAAATTATGGCAAAGTAATGAATAATTTATAGACAGTGATCCTCTTTGGAAGGGCTACCCAGCGGTTGCATAGAACTACAAACACATACCATGTGTTTCAACCCCAGTTCTTAAAGGGGTGCTCTGTGTATCCTTGAAATTAAAATGGATGGAATTCTGCTCCGAGTTACAAGTCCTGTTTAATTTTTCCAAAGTAAAGCCACACTGATGCTTTGCTGTGCTTCATCACCGCAAACAAAGAAAAAAATGCCTATAGATCGCTGACCTTATAAACATCTGTTACTTTCCCTTTCTTCTCCATAAACTCTGAGCTTCTGGAGGGCAGGGATACCATCTTTCATTTCCACATGCCCAGCACTTAGCACACAGGTGTGCTGTGTGCTCAGACGCTCAGTCGTGTCCGACTCTTTGAGACCCCATGGACTGTAGCCCACCAGGCTCCTCTGTCCACGGGCTTCTCCAGACAAGAATACTGGAGTGGGCTGCCATTTCCTCCTGCAGGGATCTTCCCGACCAAGGGACTGAAACCGTGTCTCATGTCTCCTACATCGGCAGGCAGATTCTTAACCACTAGCATATAGGGCTCAGATGCACTTACTGAATTCATGGACAAAACCTTTCTTTCTCTATAGCCTTTGGCTGCTTCTTAGAGCCCCAGGGGAACCATGCAGATGCCTTTAGCCCTGCCAGTTGGAGAGTGGGGAGAATCTCCACATCTTGCCCCTTTAATTTAAGCAGCTTTGCTCTCATGTGTTTTCATGGAGGGCTTCTATCTAAGATTTCTTTGAAATAAAGACTCCACTTAATAGTTATCACAAATTTTTTTGTAGCTCTAGATCAAGCGGGGGGTACCCACTGTGCAAGAGTTAACCTGCAAAAAGTGATGATGTTATTTCCTGTAACTGAACGGTTAAAGAAGAGTGCTTGGTATATGGTGAGAGATGAAGAACCTTAGAAATGTTCTTCCAGTTGAAACGCTGGGAAAAAAGGAAGCGCATAGGAGTCAGCTGTGGAAGTCAGTTACAGTCACTGGGCAGGGTGTTCTGCTCAAGTGTCACGTTTTATCTTTACAATAACTCTGTGCACCATTACCAGCGCCATTTTACAACTGAGGAAACTGAGTCCCAAGAAGTTCCTTTCTTTTGGTCACACATGCAGCAGTGGAGTAGCTGGGATCTCACCCCGGGGGCGCGAGTCTACATCCAGGGCTCCACCTCTACTACCTGGAATGGTTTACTGTGAGAAAGAAGCCATCCTCAGCGGTACGTGAGCCACTGAGGCTTAATCTGGCTCTGCCCAATAGAGGGATGACACAGTCTCTGCTGATTGACTCCCAAAGTCAGCAGACCTATGACAAGCTCCCTTCTCTCGAATTCTGAGTTCACCAAAGGCAGCACAGGAGTCACTCACTGTCAGGGTGGGGGCTGTCAGCATGCTGGTCATGGAGCCTGACTTTGCCTTCAACCATGATCTATTCCACAGCCTTTACTGGATGCTGGAGTCAGCTTGCCTTACAAAACTTGCAGCTCATCTGCGTCTAAAAAGCTGACAAACTACCATGTCTTATCCTAGCATGGAAGTTGCAGTCTCATAAAATACTTCATATGATGCCCACAACAGTTCTGATAGGTAGATACCACCTATCAGGATTATAAACTTCCATTTTACAGATGAGGAAACTGAGGCTCCAAGAGAGTTAAAACATATTCAGTATCTCTTCTGTGTTGCCCTCATGTTCTGTGTTGACTTCATGATCTCCTTTCATTCTCACAACCACCTATCTATTCTCACAACATATCCTATCTATTTATCTCATTGATTCATCCAACAAGCATTTCTTGAAGACATTGGCAGGGAACCAGACAGACAAACCAGAAAATCTGTTCCTTTCTTTACGGAACTTGAATTAGGATGTTTTTTCCCCCATTTTGCAGTTAAGAAGCCTGGCATGGACAGAGATTAAGTCTCTCACTCAAGGTTAGGAAGTGATAGGTCCTGATTGGCCCTCAGAATGCCAAACTGCAGGCTGAGAGCGCCATGAACATCTTACCGCTGCTTGTACTCTGTTCAGCATCACCCTCCTGCTTTTGGGAGTGGGAAGGTAAGGGGAGAATCTAGAGCAGGATTCCTGGTCAAAAACAGTGTGAACCCCGTGAGAGAAAAGCAAGAGAAAGGATCCAGCCACTCATTTCCCACACTGAGCTCTATGTCTTTCTCTCTCTGTAAAAATAGATATTAAAAACTAAGGTTGCCCTAAATGATGTGTGTGTGTGCATGTGTGTGTGTGTGTGTGTGTGTGTGTGTACTCTACAATGCATATTTCTTTAAACTCACAAGCACTTTTCTATGCCATTAAATACTAATGCAAACCATGGAAACTAATGGCTCCTCATTTCCCTGTTTTGTAATATGCAAAAATTTATCTAACCATTTCCCTGCCTTTGGACATTTAGGGATTCAGATGAATATGCCTCAGGGTCTTTGCCCTGCCACTAAGAGGCTGTGCGTCATTGACAGGAAGTTATTTATCCAATCAGAGTTTTATTTTCCTCCTCTGACAGTTGGGGAAACAGACATTAGCTTCCTCACCTCACAGGGCTGTAGTCACTATTAGGTGAGGTGAGTCAGGAAAGTTATTTAGTATAGCGTCTGGCACGTGGTAAGCATTCAATCAATATTAGCTTAATGAACTATTGCTACTAGATAGATTTGATCTTCACCACTGTAAATAATTTTGCGAAAAGAACCCCTGCTCATGCATTACAGACAACTCTGTTGCATTTTAAAGAGAACTACAGCTTTGTGGATGCTGTAGTCAATGACTTTTCAGATCAAGGTTAAGAAAGCGGTTTGGAGAGGAAAGAAAGATACATATATAGAGAGAGACACACAAGGGAGAAAGGGAGAGATAGAAAGAGCAAAAAAGAAGTTCAAAAGAGAGAAAGGAGAAGGAAGAGATGCCCAGAGGCATGCAGTAGGCTTGGGCACTCCTGCCTCTTAAGGGAAGAAAAATAAATCCTGATTTTCATTCCTCATCCTGCCATGCTGCTTGGCAGGACAACCCCACCACAAGGATTAAGACCTTTGCTCCAATTAACCGTTGGGGACAAGCCAGTTTCTGCTTGACATTCTGGTGTCATTCCATGTCTTTTTAGCAACTGCACTGAAAAGATCAGGCTCTGCAGTTTTCATTAAGTTTCATCAAGGGAGCCTTTGCAGATGGTTAATAAAGATATTGCATATTACAGAGCCCACCTTCAGCTCTAGTGTCTTATAAGCTATCAAGCCTTCCTGGAAATAGAGCCAGGGTGTGTGAAGAAGTGCCACCTGGAGTCACTTTTCAATCTACTTAATGGAACTATTATCTAAGCCTATTTTAATTAATTTAATTTTATGAAAAGACATCCATGAGATGCTATTAAATGCTTCATTAGAAATAAAGCTACATTCAATCACCATTTTTTTTTTTTGCCATTCACCCAGCTAATATCATGTTTCTAAAATCAACTATTTTTTCTAATGGAATACATTTACTAAGAGCTTTGATGAAGGCTTACAATCTTCTCTTCCCTCTCAGTGTCAGTTCTGATAATTTATTAAGGATGTATGTGAGACTTCCTAGGCTACCCTTTGACCCTTTGGGTGTCAGTAGCAGATTACAGTCATCAGAAAGAACTCCAGAAATCTAGAGATGAGATTAATCATGTTGTCATGGTTAAGACCAATGGTTTTGAGGGCAGATGGTTCTAGATTGGTGCCCTGGTTCAGCTACTGACCAGCTCCGTGGTTGTGGGCAATTACATGAACTCTGTAAGCTCCAGTTTCCTCATGGGTGAAGCAGGAGCCTAATTCCAGAGGTGAGTCAGGATGCACCCACACAGTTGTACTGGTTGTTTATGGTTAACATCCACTCCAATGGACTTCCTGGCCAATTCTGATTAGTCCATGTTGTAGCCATACTAGTGAGAGAGTCAATTCCTAGGTCGGTTGATAGGAAGTCCGGGTCTCCAAGGAGGAGAGTGGGGCTGGGGGGGGGGTAGTGCGGGGAGGGGTCTGGGGCTCTCAAAGAGGAGATAGGGGTCTGGAATTCTCAAGGAGGTGGAAAGGACAAACGCCCTTTCCCCCCTACATTCCTTAGTCACCTAGGGCTTCCCTTATAGCTCAGTCACTAAAGAATCTGCCTGCAATGCAGGAGACCCAGGTTCGATTCCTGGGTTGGGGAGATCCCCTGGAGAAGGAAATGGCAACCTATTCTAGTATTCATGCCTGGAGAATCCCATGGACAGAGCAGCCTGACAGGTTATAGTCCATGGGGTCACAAGAATCGGACACGACTTAGCAACTAAACTACTACTACTAGTCACCTAAAACTTTTTTTTTCTTTAAGCCTGGAACTGATGATTACACAACAAACAACTCAGTTTCAACTTCTTACTAAGGATTATATGGGGACTCCCCTGGTGGCTCAGATGGTAAAGCGACTGCCTATAATGCGGGAGACCCAGGTTCAATCCCTGGGTCGGGAAGATCTCCTGGAGAAGGAAATGGCAACCCACTCCAGTATTCTTGCCTGGAAAATCCCATGGACGGTGGAACCTGGTAGGCTACAGTCCATGAGGTCGCAAAGAGTCGGACATGACTGAGCAACTTCACTTCACTTTCAAGGATTATATAACAACACTGTATCCTGCTTAAGGACAGTTTCTCCTTCCTGAAAACCTGACTAATCCTGATATCTTAGAATGTATATTATGGGAGTGGGTCTGGTAAAATGTTTCTATTGGTAAGTTCTAAAAGACCCTTACTCCTTGGAAGGAAAGTTATGTCCAACCTAGATAGCATATTCAAAAGCAGAGATATAAGTTTGCCAACAAAGGTCCATCTAGTCAAGGCTATGGTTTTTCCAGTGGTCATGTATGGATGTGAGAGTTGGACTGTGAAGAGAGCTAAGTGCCGAAGAATTGATGCTTTTGAATGGTGGTGTTGGAGAAGACTCTTGAGAGTCCCTTGGACTGCAAGGAGATCCAACCAGTCCATCCTAAAGGAGATTAGTCCTGGGTGTTCATTGGAAGGACTGATGCTGAGGCTGAAACTCCAATACTTTGGCCACCTCATGCGAAGAGTTGACTCACTGGAAAAGACCCTGATGCTGGGAGGGATTGGGGGCATGAGGAGAAGAGAATGACAGAGGATGAGATGGCTGGATGGCATCACCGACTCGATGCACATGAGTTTGGGTGAACTCCAGGAATTGGTGATGGACAGAGAGGCCTGGCGAGCTGCGATTCATGGGGTCACAAAGAGTCGGACACGACTGAGCAACTGAACTGAATCCTGTTATCTTAAAATGTAAATTGTGGGAGTGGGTCTGGTAAAAGTTTCACAACCTAGAGATATTCTTTTGATTTATTGTAATAACTAATTAAAAAAGTATATAATTCCCTTGCTTAGATTAGTGAGGGGGGCACTCTCCATTCCCTCTTCTGATGTCTGTGTCAGAAGCTTTCTCTGTCCCTTTTTATACTTTAATAAAACTCTGCGACACAAAAGCTCTTGAGTGATCAAGCCTGATCCTTGGTCCTGAAGCTAAATCTTTTCCGGAGATCACAGTATCACTAGTTGTTCAATATTTTGCTCTCAGCCCTGCCTAACTCCTAGAATTGCTATATGGACTAAATGAGTGAAGACATGTAAAACACTTAGTTCATGGCATAGAGTAGGTGTTCATTAAACCTTATTGTTATTTTTATTATTATTTTATTAGACTGGAACCCCTAAAAAATGAATAGATTTCTGTAACTTAACTGAGTCCAATTTCCCACTGTCCAAACTCAGCTCTGATTGTCAAGATTCTATTAAAAAAAAAAAAAACACTTTCTGGTGATACATGCATGCTATGCATTTAAATTTTCAAAAGAACACTCTGAGTTAGGCCTCTTATGATTCCCATTTCACAGAAGAGGTCATGTAGGCTTTGAGAAGTGAAGAAGCAGGAACCATATTATATCTTCTGACTGAAGTTCAGGATCAAGTGTGTTTCCTACAAGTCATCTCATGGTGCCATAGTCACTCTTCCAGGGAACCATTGCTGTGAGCACATCCAGCAACAAACTCTAATAAGGTGGTGTGTGCGTGCTTAGTCACTTAAATGTGCCCGACTCTTTGTGACCCCTTGGACTGTAGCCCGCCAGGCTCCTCTGCCCATGGGGATTCTCCAGGCAAGAATACTGGAGTGGGTTGTCATGCCCTTCTCCAGGGGATCTTCCCAATCCAGGGATGGAACCCAGGTCTCCTGCATTGCTGGCAGATTCTTTACCGTCTGAGCCACCAGGGAAGCCTAGAACCCTGTCCAAATGCTTAGAGTATTATCAATCGACAAGGGAAGTTTACTGTAATGATAAAAATTTGATTTAAACTTCTAGGTCACATATGGTGTCTTGAGGGACTCTTGGGGTCTTAGCTTTGGAGGATCATAACCCTTTCCTATTTCACTACTGCTTTATTTAAGGTCTTTACTCCTCTTTCCTGTACTGTTATAAAAATATCTCCCAACCAGTTTCCTTCCCCTTGGCCTCTGTTTTCTCTCATCCAGAGTCAACTGGAGACAGTTACCCATCTCCATGGTTACCCTCCTCAAGCGCCGATCGGAACATGACACTTCCCCTCTTCAAGTGTCAGAGACTTCCCATCGCCTGAGGGATAAAACCTGGTGTATCTCAAAAGGTCACCAACTATCTGTGCACTAACTCCACAGACTGAATTTAGAATTATAGTGACCGTGAAGCCTGCTTCAAATCCTTCACACACACACACACACACACACACACACATATGCACAAACATACCCATGAACATACTTGTATAGACACAGAAGTGCACACATACTCATGCATATTCACATATCTCACAAAGACACATGCACACATACACACCATACATATACACATACATACACACATATACACACCACATATACATACACAGCACACATGTACATATATACAATACATATGAAAGAAAGTGAAGTTGCTCAGTTGTGTCCAACTCTTTGCAACTCCATGGACTGTAGTCTACCAGGCTCCTCCATCCATGGAATTTTCCAGTCAAGAGTACTGGAGTGGGTTGGATACATAAGCATATATGCACATGCACACACATACGCACACATGTGGTTTCTGCCATTCTTAACTACCAGGGTAACCTTCTTCATAGCCTTGTGTTTTCTTAAAGGTACTTAAAGTTTACTTGGCTGCACTGGGTCTTAGTGGTGCTACCCAGGCTTAGTTGCCCCAAGACATGTGGTATCTTCCTGGACCAGGGATCAAACCCACGTCCCACGAGTTGCAAGGTGGATTCTTTACCACTGGGCCACCAGGGAAGACTCATGATTTTGTTTTTAGGAAAAAAACTTTGGATCTCAGTGAAAAAGACCACTGTGGAGATATGTAGATGGGGAAAGAAACCGTTCCCTTATGCTTTTACTTCTGACAGTCTTGACTGTTTCCTTGGGAAGCCTTACGGTGTTCTGAGTAGCAGCTCATCCCAGCTTTCCAGATTCCAGCTCTCTGTTCCCACTAGTGTGTGATGGAAGGAGAATCCCTATAACATATTTGGAGTGATCAGTGAATAAAGGCTCAGGGCCATTTTGAGTGTTGGTTTGCCATTTGTGCAGGAGTTATAAATCTCACCCGAACATGGACACGACTGAAGCTGCTGGGGTCCGGATGCCATCTCACCATCAGAGCACCAGCCCCTCATTGTCAGTCTGTACTCTGGGGACTGGTGTTGGGATTCCGACTCCTTGAGGAAATGCCAAAAAGGGGGACAAAGAGAAACCCTGACAAGGCGGGGGCAGTACCTCAATAGGGATCCATCTCTGATGACAAATATACAGGGTGGCCATCAAGCCTGGGGACACCAGTCAATAAATGGCTTATCAACATTACAACATATGCAAATAATGTTAAGTATGGTTCCGGACTTGATGGCTTCTTTGGAGTTTTCCAGTTGGAACAAGTGCCTTTGGGGCTGAATACAAAGTTGCATTATGTCTAAGTGGTGGTTGGTTAAGATTTTTGACTTTTTGGTAAAGCTATAGAACTGAGCGACTTCACTTTGACTTTTCACTTTCATGCATGGGAGAAGGAAATGGCAACCCACTCCAGTGTTCTTGCCTGGAGAATCCCAGGGATGGGGGAGCCTGGTGAGCTGCCGTCTATGGGGTCACACAGAGTCGGATACGACTGAAGCGACTTAGCAGCAGCAGCAGCAGCATAGAACTGGAATTTTCTTCTCCACATGTGGAGGTGCAAATATTGTCTGCTGGTCATTCCTCAGAGTGCAATACTTGACAGGAGTGGAAACTCTACAAGTCTGAGCCAATTGCAACTCAAGTTTGCCTAATTCTAGAGCTTGTGTTTGTTTCTCTGCACCATGCTTTGTTGGTAACTGGAAGAATTCATGCTGGACCTCAAGTCACCTACATTATAATCAAGGAGTTGTTTGAGTATTAATAGACTCTGACTCATGCAGTTAAAAAACATCTTCCTGAATTGTCTTGTTCTAAAGGAAGTAAAAGCTGTACTTAATAAACTAACAGGAGAAAGTCCTTGAATCGCTTCAACCCCTCCAAATCTCAGTGTCCCACTCCAAAGCTTCAGAAAGGACACTTTAAATTGGTTAAAATGGTCAGGAGGGATAAGATCCTCTCCAGAAAGATAAATGGTAATGATCTGAGAATCTTAAGCATTTTGACAATCAGTGTTCATTTCTTCTGCAATGTCATCTCTGCAGCATATCTTCTGCTGAAGTTCAAGTTAGAAACTCCAAAAAAAGCCTGTGAATGAATGGATAAAGAGAATATTCTTTCTTTCTTTTTTTCCTTCCCCCTTCTTTCTTTCCTTTCATCCCTCCTTTCTTTCTCCCTTTCTCTCTCTCTACACAGACACACAGAAACACTGGAATATTATTCAGGTTTAAAAATGAAGAAAATCTTGCCATTTGCAATAACATGGATGAATGTGGAGGGTATCACACTCAGTGAAATAAGCCAGAAAGAGAAAGACAAGTCCATTTATATGTGGACTGTTTTTTTTAAAAAAAAAGCTGTACCAATAGACACAGAGTAGAAAGGTCGTTGTCAGAAGTTAGGGATGAGGTAGAGAATAGGGTAAATGTTGGCCAAAGGGTAAAAATACTCATTATAAGATGAATAGGTTCTGAGGTTCTAATGTAAACGTGATGACTACAGTTAACAATACTTATTGTATATTTGAAATTTGCTGAGAGTAGGTCTTAAGCATTCTTGTAAAAAAAGACTACTATGTGAAGTGATGGACGTGTTCATTAACTTCATTGTGATCACCATTTAAAAATGTTGAAGTAGGTCTTCCCTGGCGCTCCAGCAGTTGAGAGTCTGCCTGCTAGTGCAGGGTGCACCGGTTAGACCCTTGGTTTGGGAACCAAGATCCCACATGCTGTGGAGCACGTACCACAACTACTGTAGCTTGCGTGCCCTGCAGCCCAGCCTCCTCAGTGAGAGAAGCCGCCACAGTGAGAAGCCAGCGCACAAAAACCAGAGAAAGCCCATGCGCAGCAGTGAAGAGCCCACGAGCCTCAACACAGACTCAGTGGCTCTTAATTTTATTGATCAATTTAATCTTAACACAAATTTAAAGAAAGAGAGAAAGACAGAAAGTCAGTGGAAGGTTTTGCTACTTAAACTTGATTTTGATAAGTCATGGTTGATAATTCATAAACTTGCAGAGGCCTCAGAGCTGGTCTAGTCCAACTTCCTCATTTCATAGACAACCAATCCAAGGAACATCTCTATTGGGCAACCATAGACAAGAGAAGGACTCCAGAGAGACCTGTTCAATACTGTATTTCCGGGGACTTAGCACCGTATCTGACACATGGTAGAAATGAACAAATTATTTGTTGACTGACCTACCAACTGACTGACAGAGTAGAGTTCACAGACCTCATCAGCTGCAGAGCTGGTATGAGACACTGGGTCTTCTGGGTTTCAGGCCCACTACCTCCCTTGAAACCAGTCAACACATTATCACAATTCAACCTAGTTTTCAGGGTAAGACTCTCAAGCATCTGGATTAACAGCTGAGAAGCGTCTGTAGCCTTTCCCATCTATGAAAGGCTGATCAAAGAGGACTCTGGTGGGAAGTGGTGGACTCCTTTCTCTATGGTCCCTCTTGGAAGAAACATCTGTATCTCTGTAGAAGAGGAGGTAATAGCAGAGTGGACATCTCCAGTCTCTCTCCATCAGCCTACCTGGTCTTAGGGTTCGTGAGGGTGGGGTTTTTCATTATATATGCATGTGTGCTAAATTGCTTCAGTTGTGTTCAACTCTTTGTGACCCTTTGGATTGTAGACCACCAGGCTCCTCTGTCCATGGGATTATTCAGGTAAGAATACTGGCATGGGCTGCCATTTCCTCCTCTAGGAGATCTTCTCCACCCAGGATCAAACCCACATCTCCTACATTGGCTGGCGGATTCCTTACTACTGAGCCCAGGGAAGCCCTCTCACCATACACCTCATGGCAAAGCACCTCACTACTTTGACCAGGCCCTGGTCACGGGTTGGTTCCAGAGGTGGGACCCTGAAGGCCTACCCTGGGGGCACACCTGCCCACCCAGACTGTGATGTCGGTCTCAGTCTTGAAATGACCAGGGTTGCTTCAGTGGGACAGGATCGTATTTAGGAAAAGTGCTTCTATGCCCTCTTCTTAATTATGGGACTTTCCAGCCTTTCCCAATGTCAGTAGTCTCTGCCTGAAACCTGAATAAAGTCAGGGATCTATCAGCAAGTAGAAAGGTCAAGCACAAGGTGTTGGTCATGGCCAGGTTCTATTTTAATACAGAGGGAGCCTCCAACTCCTGAGGTTCCTCCTGCCTGCACCTGGTCTTGGGAACCAGCAGGCAAGCTGAGCCTACAGTGGAGGGTGTGCATGGGGGTGCAGATTGCTGTCTTTGCTGACTTTAATCCAGACTAACACTCCCAAGCATACCAGGTAGACCATATGACCAAGGTGCGAGTTCACAGGGAGAGCCTTCCAGTTTGTTTTCAACAACTCTCTTCTTCTCTTAAAAGACGAGGCACAAGCCATGGAGATTTCTGCCCATGGGTCCTCTCTTTACTGCCTTTGCTGTGGTTGTGGGAGGATGTGATGCTTGGAGGATCTGCAAACATTTTGGAACCTTGAAGGGAGCTTTGACAACACTGAGCTTTTATCACACAACCACAGACAGTCTAGTTCTAAAGTCCTTGACCTCAATAACTCATCCCCCTTTGATTAAACCTCTATTTGTCAGATATACTGACCAAAGCCAAGAACCCTTGTCACACACCCATGAAGACACCCTTGGCTGCCCTTCCTGTTGACCTTAGGATAAAATGAAAGTGAAAGTTACTCAGTCGTGTCCGACTCTTTGTTAATTCTCCAGGCCACAATACTGGTGTGGGTAGCCAGTCCCTTCTACAAGGGATCTTCCCAACCCAGGGATTGAACCTAGGTCTTTAGGATTGTAGGTGAGTTCCTCACCAGCTGAACCACCAGAGAAGCCCAACAATACTGGAGTGGTTATATATCCCTTCTCCAGTGGATCTTCCCGACCCAGGAATGGAACCGGGTTCTCCTGCATTGCAGGCAGATTCTTTACCAGCTAAGCTACTGCGGCCCCTTAACATGACTGAGAAGGCCCTGCAGGTTCTGGCTGATCCCAGGGTGCAGCCTGCCTGTCACCACATTCCAGCCGAGACCTCACCAACTGCCATGGCAGCACATCCCAAACTCTGCACATGGCCATCTATCCTCCAAGCTCTCCATTCCACCTCCAGGATCTAACGTCTTACTTTTCAGGAAACAGCTTAGACATCAGTACACTGTAAAGTCTTCTCCAGCACCCCAGATTGCACAAACTGTTGGTTTTCTATCGCCCCCAACCACCCTGGTTTGATTCATCTCAGAGCATATTGTACTGTGTTGAAATTGTCTATGCATTATCTCTCCCTGAAGGTAAGCATTACATTCATCATGTTCCTTGCTGTATCCCCAGAAGAACATTAGTTATACCAATTTGTTGAACAAACAATGAAAGGGAAGTATAACTAGAACACAATGAAACTAGCAGGTTTATTGGTTTTATGGGAGAACTAACAGGCATAAATCTTCTTGAAATAAGTCAAAGAGCTCCACCTTGCAACATAGACATGACTGAGCACAAAGGATAGATAGGGTGCTTTTGGTCTTTTCCATCAAGCTCACCAAAGGCCTGGGATTAGGGAGAAGATCCCAAGTTACCTGATAGTTTTGATCATGCTGAGGCCCATTTCAACACAGCAGTGGGCGTGGTCCTGGCGGGGCTCAGGAAGTCCTGAAACGCAGTAGTAGCAGTCCCCCAGGATTTTAATACGAAGGCAGTGATGCTCCTGAAAGGCATAATGTGGGAGAGGGCTGAGTCAGCAGACAGGTAAGTGCTTCCGAAAGGCTTGGGAAAGAGGGGAGCTGGGTCAAAAGGTCTGCACCTTGGGATGAGGGGTCCTACTTTTGTAGGGGATGTTTGAAGGAATCAGGGGCAGAATGGAGTCATGGAAAAATGGTGGATTTTGAGCCTGACAGATACACAGTCATATCCTGGCTCTAATCTTAATACCTACTGTGTGGAAGGACCTGGCGGAGTGGGCATTCAACATGGGTATTCAATGTTCCCCTACGAGTCCTGCTCCCACATGATTTGGTAGTTTTTTTTTCTTTTTTTTTTTTTTGTTAGCTCAAAACAAGCACTTAAATATATAAATTACTTAGAGATACCAGCTATTTCAACTCTATATAAAGTTCTTTCCCAGCTAAGGTACTGGCACCTTAGTAAGAGGGGCTGACTATGTCTAATACATACTTCCATTCATTTATTAATTCATATGCTTGTTTATTGATAAAAACATCAGTTGAGCATCTATCTATCACAAAGTAACCATTGTCCCTGACACAAAGGTGATTAATAATAGCCCCTAGTGTGCACCATGAACTTCCCTGGTGGCTCAGTGGTAAAGAATCTGTCTACCAAAGCAGGAAACTTGGGTTTGATCCCTGGGTTGGGAAAGATCCCCGGAGGAGGGCATGGCAACCCACTCCAGTATTCTTGCCTGGAGAATCCCATGGACAGAGGAGCCTGGTGGGCTATAGTCCATGGGGTCACAAAGAGTCAGACATGACTTAGCAACTAAAGAACAACAACAATATGCATCATATACTAAATGGAATGAATCTCACAAGAACCTTGAGGTAGGTACAATTTTTATCCTCATCACTTCACCAGTGAGAAGCAGGACACAGCTGTTTGGTGGATTCACATTCTTGAAGATATGATTCTTACAAAGTTTCAGAGAGCAACAAGCATCTAGGAAACGGTGCATCCTTTCATACTGAATCAGAATAGGCTGGATTTTGCAGATTTTGCAGGAAAGAGAACTTGGGACAATATAGCACTGGGGCAAAGAGTGCTGGCAGAGGAACTCCACTGCTAGAGATCAAATCCTAGACACCCCCTCCCCCACCTCATTTTTGCTGTCTATCTTTAGGTAAATTACTTAACCTCAGCCTCTGTTGCCTCATCTATAAAAAGACGATAAGGAAGACTAGGACCTCAGGGATGTCCCTGGTCATTGCGTGGTTGAGACTCTGCACTTCCAATGCAAGGGGCATGGGTTCAATCCCTCCTTGGAGAACTAAGATTCCACAGGCCATGTGGTCAACAAGTTTAAAAACAAATAAAATAAAAATGGGTCTTTAGGAAAAAAAAAGTAGGACCTCGCTGTGTGACTGTAAAGATGAAGGAAGATGATGTGCGTGAAGGCTTAGTATAAGGTCGAGCAGATACAGCACTAAAAATACTGCCCGTCTCTGTGCTGGGGGCTAGGACTCCTGTCCTAGTTCTTCCACATTCTATCTGCCACCACGGCAGAGTCCCTCTAGATCTCCTTGGGCTAGATGGCTGGGACTCATGACCTGTGAGGTGTTCTCTAGATCTGAAGCCCTAGGAGCCTATGAGTCTGTGGCTTTGTGGGTGAGCAGCTCTCCTTGGGAAACCAGAGTCCAAGGGCAGGAGGAGGGGAACTGCAGACACAGAGGGGCCTGCTGAGACGCCAGAAGCACACCGATGCCCTGGTACTGCAGGCTACAAAGCACCATGCTGGCTTCCTAAGCTGAAGAGGGGTTGGGACATCGTGTTTGAGTAACGAGTGAAATCACTCTCCCAATAAAAAAACAAATACCAGACAGGGAAAAGAGAATCAGAACTGGCTCTGGCGTTTCCCTCTCTGCATCAGATCTCCAGGGTCTTGCCAACCTTCCCAAACAGACACAGATGTGATCTTCAGAATGCTGATAGCATGCGTAGCATCCCACAGTTATTTTTAGGAGCATGTAGCTTCTATCTATTGGCAGCTTCAGTGCCACTAGTTTTGCAAGACAGCACAAAGAGAAGCTCAAGACCTTCACTTGTTTCTTCTAACACACTCTAGACTGTAATGGCCAGAATAGAACTAGATACTGGTCACTGGTTTTGGCAGTTTCTAGATTTGTGGAGTCCATGGGACAGTTACATTATATATATATATACATATATATATATGTGTGTGTATATATATATTAAAAGAAACAACCAGAGGGCCCAAGGGACTGCACCAAGGTTCAATTTTGTGTTTTGCCAAGGAAGTATGAGAAATGTCCATCAACATACAAAAATAACAACCCAACTATCCCACTATTCCCATCACTTTATAAAATAAAAGGCATTTTTAACTCACTTCACTCTGTATAATAGGTTCTAGGTTCATCCACCTCTTCAGAACTCACTCAAATGCATTCCTTTTTATGGCTGAGTAATACTCCATTGTGTATATGTACCACAACTCCTTTATCCATCATCTGTCAGTGGACATCTAGGTTGCTTCCATGTTCCAGCTATTGTAAATAGTGCTGCATTGAACAATGGGATACGTGTATCTTTTTCAACCCTGGTTTCCTCAGGTATATGCTTAGGGGTGGGATTGCTGGGTCATATGGTGGTTCTATCCCTAGTCTTTTAAGGAGTCCCCATACTGTCTTCCATAGTGACTGTATCAATTTACATTCCCACCAACAGTGCAAGAGGGTTCCCTTTTCTCCACACCCTCTCCAGCATTTATTGTTTGTAGACTTTTTGATGATGGTCATTCTGAGTGGTATCAGGTGATATCTCATTGTGGTTTTGATTTGCATTTCTCTAATAATGAGTGATGCTTAGCATCTTTTCATGTGTTTGCTAGTCATCTGTATGTCTTTTTTGGAGAAATATCTGTTTAGGTCTTTCCCCCATTTTGTGATTGGGCTGTTTGTTTTTCTAGCATTGAGTTGTATGAGCTGCTTGTATATTTTGGAAATTAATCCTTTGTCAGTTGTTTCATTTGCTATTATTTTCTCCCATTCTGAGGGTTCTTTTCACCTTGCTTATAGTTTCCTTTGCTGCGCAAAAGCTTTTAAGTTTAATCAGGTCCCACTTGTTTACTTTTGTTTTCATTTCCATTACTCTAGGAGGTGGGTCGTAGAGGATCTTGCTAGGAAGTGAGTCAGAAAGAGAAAGATAAATATCGTATTCTAATGCACAAATATGGAATATAGAAAAGTGGTACTGAAGAATTTATTTACAGGGCAGCAATGGAGAAACAGACAGAGAGAATAGACTTATGGACATGGGGAGAGGGGAGAAGAGGGTGAGATGTAAGAAAAGAGTAACATGGAAACTTACTTTACCGTATGTAAAATGGATAGCCAACAAGAATTTGCTGTATGACTCAGGAAACTCAAACAGGGGCTCTGTATTAACCTAGAGGGGTGGGATGGGGAGGGAGGTTCAAAAGGGAAGGGATATATGTTTACCTATGGCTGATTCATGTTGAGGTTTGATAGAAAACAACAATATTCTGTAAGGTAATTATCCTTCAATAAATAATAAAAATAAATAAGTAAAATTGTGAAGGTCATCAAAAAGAAGGAATGAGAAGCTGTCATATCCTCAAGGAGTCTAAAGGAGACATGAGAATTAATATAGTATCCTGGTTAAAAACTGAGGCAATCTGAATGAAGAATGGACTGTCATTAATAGTAATCTATCAAATTTGTTCATTAATCTCAACGAGTGTATCATACTAGTGTAAGATTTTCATAATAGGGGAAACTTGCATGTAGGACATATTGGAACTCTGTATTATTTCACAATTTTTTTCTATAAAGATAAAACTGTTTTAAAATAAAAACTACATTCAACTTTTTTAAGAAAAAAAAAAGGAAAAGGCATTTTTAATGCTGAAAAAGTAAAAGACACATGCTTAGAATAAAGAAAAGCTTTTGGCACTAAATGAAATTAACGATAAAAACTCACATATACATGCAATTGCTGTACATATATATACTGTATATATTGCTATATATGTGTGTGTGTGTGTGTGTTGTATACATATAGATATGCACACTACAGAAATGTGAGTTTTCATGTACATATATATATCTTGTAGTGGCCACAAGTTAAAATTTGTTTGCAAAGGAGCAAATCCCTTGCTCTTATTTTGAGTGAGAACACTGAGGCTGGGAGGCTGTGTGCAAATGGTCTTTGGGCAGAGCTTGCAGTGACTCAGGCCATTGGTGACCTGGTGCAGTGGAGACATCTTCCTCCCTGTTGACCATGGGAGGAGGGAGGGGAAGTGTGGAGCAGGGAAAACTTTGGTCTAAGAATCAGACCTCCATTCTAGTCAAATTTACCAGCTGTCTGACCTTCGATATGTCATTGAAGCCACTGATATGCGGGTTTCAATTCGCCATATATGACTCCAGTCAAAATGATCCTTTTGTCCTCAACAAATAACAAAGCAAGCATGGCCGTTGACTAGCAATGACAATGACAGCTAGCATCTGAAGATAGTCTTCTCCACATTCAACACCACACCTTATCTTTTCTCCTCTGAGTATCACAACAGCCTTGAACACAGCAGAGCGTGTTTTTAGATATGAAAATTTCAGCATACAACAGATGGAAAACTTCCTGTGCCACAGGGCAGCTGGCTAAAAATAATGATATGGACTATAAATGATATTCAACAGCCCCAAATCAGTGATTTTTCCATAAAGACAGAGGTGAAAGCATTTTGGAAAAACTTAGGGAAAGGGAGTTGTATTTATTAAGCACATACTACATGCCAGGCTACGTGCTGAAGGCATCACATTGACTTTGTTTAGTCTTTAGGACCACATTCTGAGCCACGTGTCACTTCACAGGTGGCTTATGGAAAGGAAGGTCATCCAGCAAGTCAGAGGCGGAGTGGAATTCACAGCATCTCTGTTTGACTTTGGGGCTCCATGCTCTCTTCAGAAAAATACAGAAATTGTGGCAGAGTCTAGAATGATGGATTTCCTGACAAAATGTGTTTTGGAAGGAGACACGTAAAACAGTTTATCACCTTTTGGATCAGACAGAGAACAATGTGGTGATGATGTTTGAAGGGTCCATTTTCCTTCTAAACAAAAGGTGAAGCTGACAGCTTCTTGAAAAATTGTGGTCCCCAAATAAATACCATTTGTATATATATATATGGCTCAGACAGTAAAGAATCTGCCTACAATGCAGGAGATCCGGGTTCAATCCCTGGGGAGGGAAGATCCCCTGGAGAAGGAAATGGCAACCCACTCCAGTACTCTTGCCTGGAAAACCCCATGGACAGAGGAGCTGGAGGACTACAGTCCCTGAGGTCACAGAGTCAGACACGACTGAGTGACTAACCTTTTCACATAAATACAGTAATAATTTGTGTGTATATATATACAAAAATAAATAAGGAGATAGTTAGGGACAGGAAGGCCTGGAGTGCAGCAGTCCATGGGGTTGCATAAAGTCAGACACAACTTAGCAACTGAACAACAGCATATAAATATAAACACAAATATGAAAGGACCTGTCTTCTCATCTGTCAAGTTCTGTCAATTTTGCAGACACATTCTTCTGATCAATTCCTGTGAGCTGTCAGACGATCTGACAGTAATATCCAAGCAACTTCTTTTTTATTTACCAGAAACTGCTTTGAAAAATTCACATTAAAAAAGTCAGGTTGCTTTGAAAAAAAGATATAGAAAAAAGAAAAATAAAGTAGGGTGAGAGTCTTGTAAATTTTATTCAGTTAGTCCTAATATAATACTTTTCTTCTCATCTTGATGGCTTTGATATGATAAAAATCTTGGGGGGAAAATCCAGAGAATTTATGAAACTATATATGTATATAACATTGAGGAGACACAGGTACCAAATTATCAAAGACGGTTATATCACTGGGAAGGGGTAAGATTATAGGGATGCATACTTTCCATATGGTCTCTTTTTTAAAAAATTAAAAAAATTTTTGGCCACATTGCACAGCATATGGGATCTTAGTTCCCTAACCAGGGATCGAACCTCTGCCCCCTGCCTTGGAAGCAGGGAGTCCTAACCACTGGACCTCGAGGGGGTTTCATGTGTTGTCTCTATCTTTGATGTTTGAATTTACATAATTGACAAGTAGGGCTTTAGTAATCAGAAAAAAAAAAAAAAAACATGAAAAGGAAAAAGACTCTCAGAACAAGAACATTAGTGCCATGAATGCACTTTAAAAAGTTATATTAGAAAAATCATGGCAATTTTTATGGTACTTTATCTAACTGCAACTATACAAATTAACACATGAATATATTGCCCTAGTAAAAATAAAGCTGTAGATAAGTCTCCTTGAGTAGTCTCTCCCCCTCAGACATACCACATGCTAGAAACCTGGTCCCCTTTCCTCTCTTGAGAGACTGCTGTGCATTCATACATATATTTCTATATTTCTATGTATGCACTATTTTTCATGCTCTTTAGCTACAAATTGATCAATTTTGTTGTTCAGTTGCTAAGTCACGTCCAGCTCTTTTAGACCCATGGAGTGTAGCATGCCAGGACTCCCTGTCCTTCTCTATCTCCTGGACTTTTCTCAGATTTGTGTGCATTGAGTTAGTGATGCTGTCTAACCATCTCATCCTCTGCCACCTCCTTCTCCTCCTACCTTCAATCTTTCCCAACATCAGGGTCTTTTCCAATGAGTCAGCTCTTCACATCATGTTCATGGGGTTCTTTGCATCACTGTTCATGGGTTCTCACAGCAAGAATACTGGAGTGGTTTGCCATTCCCCCTCCAGTGGACCATGTTTTGTCAGAACTCTTAACTACGACTCATCCATCTTGGGTGGTCCTGTATGGCATGGCTCATAGCTTCATTGAGTTACGCAAGGTCCTTGGCCATGACATAGCTGTGATCCGTGGAGAGGAAACTGATCATACCATGTTTATAGATCTAAGATGTGTTTTTTCACGCAAAAACTTGTCTTGAAATTTCATGTTTGGTACAGAAATGGCTATCTCATTCTTTAAAATCTATTGATAAGCTTTCCATAGTGTTGGAATAGTTTCTTTTTTAAGATATTATTTTTGATGTGGACAATTTACAATACTGCTTTTGTTGTTTATGTCCTGGTTTTTTGGCCCTGAGGTATATGGGATCTTAGTTCCCCTCACTAGGGGTCGAATCCATGCCCCCTGCATTGGAGGGTGAAGTCTTAACCCCTGGATCACCAGGGAAACCCCAGAATTGTTTCTTGCAACAATAATTTAGGTTGCTTCCCATTTTGTCACGAATCTGAAACAAGGTTTAAGATGTAATGATGTTGCTTTAAATTTACAATTTTAAAGCCTTGATAATAGCATACATATCATTCCTAGTTTGGAAGTGAGAGGGGTAGTTATGGATTATTTTTTTTTTTAAAGATCGAAGATCAAAAGTTACTAGAGTTTGCCAAGGACACTAGAAAGAGTCAAAAACATTCTGCTTTGAGCAGCCTGAACCACAAGGGCGCTGAGGAACTCAATCACATTAAGAGGATCTTCAATAGAAAGCTTTGAAGTTTTTGCCTGTATCTTAATGATGCAGTGGATAAATGGGCAGCTGCAGTAGATGGTATTTACACGGGAAGTGGGTTCTGTCAGATGTATGACATAAAACTAAGCAAAGAATTATGGCACAGCAGGGAGAGGTCATTATAAAGCCACAGAATTTTGATACTAAAAGATACGAGAAAAGGCAAGTCTAATCCTCTTTTACACAGAAGCAAAATCTGTGACCCACTTGGTTAAGTGATTTGCCCGAGGTTGGGAGGCAAAAGCATTTCAAGTAGGTTTTCTCATTCCAAGGTGAGCTGAATTGTTTCCACTGGCAGGATTTCTCAAGCTTTTTCACAAAAGTCTCCTAGAATACTGATGCCCCTGGGGTAGGTGGGTGGGTGAAAATGGGGTTGGGGTAGAATGGGAATTATTGAGTACTTCTGGGTGTGCTGAGAACTTATTTTGAGCCTGACTTTGTGTTGTTTCATTTATCCTTCATTACTATTCTGATAGGAAACTGAGATTCAGAGAGGTGATTTGTAATTAATTGAAGTCCAGCCCATAGCTGTCCATGGTTTTTCGGCCCTGAGGCCCATCCAGTAGTCACAAACGGATGTGAGAGTTGAACCATAAAGAAAGCTGAGTGCTGAAGAATTGATGCTTTTGAATTTTGGTGCTGGAGAAGACTCTTGAGAGTACTTTGGACTGCAAGGAGATCAAACCAGTCAATCCTAAAGGAAATCAACCCTGAATATTCATTGGAAGGACTGATTCTGAAGTTGAAGCTCCAATACTTTGGGTACCTGATGCAAAGAGCCAACTCACTGGAAAAACCCTGATACTGGGAAAGATTGGAGGCAGGAGGAGAAGGGGATGACAGAGGATGAGATGGTTAAATTGAATCACTAACTCAATGGACATGAATTCGAGCAAACCCTGGGAGATAGTGGAGGATAGAGGAGCCTGGCGGGCTACAGCCCATGGTGTTGCAGAGGGTCGGACACAACTGAGCAACTGAGCATGTATGCACTATTCTGATAGGAAGCTGAGATTCAGATAGGGGATGTGCAACTGAAGTTAACTGATGTCCAGCCCACACTTGAAGTCTTAGAGACCTAACTTTCGGAGTCATCCAGCATGAGTAACAATACATCTCTTACATCTTGCTCCATCCCTAAAATGCCTGGGGCATTGCTCAGTTGTCAGAAGCCAGCACCTGGCCTCAGGTGGCCTGAATCACAGATGCACCACCTACCAGGGGTCCCGGGCAGATTCTTTTACTTCTTTGAGTCTCGGTCATTTGTTCTACAAAATGGGAACAATAAAAAAACTTCCCTTATAGATTTTTGTAAGAGCTGCCTAACTGTAAGTTAGGTAATCCAGGCAAATACATCGAGTAACACAGAATGTACGCAGGGCAGTCGATGAATGTTTAATATGCTCAAAATTAATCATTTTACTCCATCATCTATCTGGATTTATTTTTATATTCATTAAAAAAAAAATATTTCAATAAGATTCAAGCTCCAGAAGGACTATAGCTTCCTGCAGCCTAGGGACTCGCTGGGCTGTGCACGCCCATCTCACCTCTCCCCAACCATGTACAGTGTGAAAGTGAAAGTCTGTAATGTCTGACTCTCTGCAACCACATGGACTGTAACCCACCAAGCTCCTCTATCCATGGGATTCTCCAGGCAAGAATACTGGAGTGGGTTAGCCATTCCCTTCTCCAGGGGATCTTCCTGACCCAGGGATCGAACCCAGGTCTCCTGCACTGCAGGAAGATTCTTTACTGTCTGAGCCATGAGAGAAGCCCCAGTGAACAGTGTAGCTAGGGCAAAAAGCCGGGGCTACAAGGCCAAGTCCACATTCCTTAAATGTCGCGCTGTGCCCTCCAGACTTGTGTCTGCTTTCCTCTTTAAGCTCACTCCTCACTGCAGTCTCCCATGCCCTTTATGCTCCAGCAATCTTGAGCTCCTTATAGCTCTCCAAACAAGCAGCACACTTCCGCATTTTCACACTTGCCTGCCTTTGCCCTGGCTCAGCCTGGAAGGTGCTTTGTCATCTAATCTGATGCTGGCAAAGCTCCTGCTCTTTCTCAGACCCCGTCTGCATATGGCCTCTTCTCCTGATGCTGCCCAACCACCCCTCTCCTCAGCCCAAGCACTGACTGTCCCTTTCTTCATCCACCAGGACTTCTGTGCCCACTGCCTGTACCGCACTGCCCTGCAAAGTTGGTGGACTTGTTTCTTCCTTAGCAGAGTCTGAGGGCAGGGGCTGATTCTGTCTTACCACAGCCTCACACAGTCCCTGGCACATAGTAGGCACATAAGGAGTGTTGACTGAACAACTTGCATTGCATCTTTCATAGCAATCCTTTATCTGGGTCAATGGGGATTACTGTGACACCAGAAACTGACCTTGATCACATCTTTCAGTTCTCTTTGCAGGGCCATTTTTGTTCTTCTCAGCACCTCTGGGCAGAAATATTTAGAACCAGAGTATAAAGTAGAAGAACTATGTGTAACTGGCACCAACCACACTTGAAGCAGCGATAAAGAGAAATGGTATACATTCTTCCCTATCTTCAAATTTCCAGCCCTTCAGGTTAACCTGATCCTTCTCCTGGGAGGAGACCTCAGTTTCCACCTCTTCTTCTGCTCCTGTCAGCCTCCTACTTAGTAGCTGTCCAATAGCTGCAGGTTACAATGCAGGGTCCTTGGCTAATCCTTGCTTATTCTTCTAGCCTCCCCGCTACCCCTTTCAGCAATGCTAAATATCTTCTGGTTCTTCACAAATACAGCATCTTTATTTTTGTTCTCTCCTCTGCATACACTGACCTTTCCTGTTTTCTTTACCTCCTAATTGGTGTACAATTTTTATATAATAAAATTTACCATTTTGATAAATGTGTACAATCACACTCACATACAGAACAACCAGATCACCCCACAAATCACCTCACCCTATGCTTCTCTGCATAGAATGACCCTATGCTTCTGTGCATGGGACAACAGAAGATGAGATGGTTGGATGGCATCACCGACTTGATGGACATGAGTTTGAACAAGCTCCGGGAGTTGGTGATGGACAGGGAAGCCTGGCATGCTGCAGTCCATGGGGTCGCAAAGAGTTATACATAACTGAGCGACTGAACTAAACTGATGCTTCTGTGCAATCCATCCACTCCCTCCATCCCTTATCCTAACTGGCAATGACTCATCCCTTTTCTTTCCCTGTAATTTTTGCCTTCTCTAGACTGTCTTACAAATGGAATCATTAAGTGTCTAATCTTCTGTGGCCTGGCTTCTTTCACTTGTCATATTGCACTGGAGATTCACAGATGCTATTACATGTACTGGTGGTTTATTCCTTGTTACTGCTGAATAGTATTCTGCTGTATTTGTCTTCTCCTTTGAAAGATCCAGCCTAAAAATCAGTTTCTCCCAGAAGTCTTCTCTGATCCAAGGGTTATACATTGTTTCTATGTTCCCATGGGATTCTAGACTTTCTTTCATCAGAGCACATAGTACACTGTACACTGATGACCTCTTTAGGCATCCCCGACAAGACTCAGCTCTAAGAAGGGAGAAAATGTGTCTCAGTCATGCCCATATTCTTAACACAACACCTAATCGATGCTCAGATGCAAGGATGAATGGATCTCTGTTGGAGTGAAGTGAGCTTAAAATAGGACATTTTTGATACTCTAATAATGATATGGGCTTCCCTGGTGGCTCAGACAGCAGAGAATCTTCCTGCACTGCAGGAGACCCGGGTTTGATCCATGGGTCAGGCCTGGAGAAGGGAATGGCAACCCACTCCAGTATTCTTGCCTGGAGAATTTCATGGACAGAGGAGCCTGGTGGGCTACAGTCCATGGGGTCACAAAACAATGATATGGTCTCATTCCACTCTCACAACAGCCTGTGAAACTGGCACCACTATACATCCTTTACAAAGCAATTGACTTGCTTTGTCATGCTAATCTGAATCCAAAACTTGGGCTAAAATACAGTGTGCCAATGACATTCCTCTGTGATTTGAATGGCTTGAGGACTTGAAATCTGTGTTTTGGTGGCAAATGTTCATATTCTTTAACCTGTTCTCTATTTTAGCTCTGGTCAAGCCCGCAGCAAAAGAAAGGTAGTGTCCTGTTGGCTAAAACCCAAGCTCTTAGGTCAAACAAAATGGTGGTGGGACGGGCCAGTAGCTCACTGGTCTTTGAGAAGAGACTAATTCATTCCAGATGGCTGGGGTTGGCGGGGAAACTGCAGGCAGTCGGCTCTGCGTGAAGCAGCACTGACGCTGCATCTGACGGGAACCCGCCACAGGCAGAGGAAGATGGAGAGCAAATTTAAAAGGACTTTGGTTTAATTGTCACTCAACCAGCTGTCTCTCAGCTGGGAAAATTCATCTGACAAACCGTAAATAACTAACGTCAGTGCCCAGAATGCACAACGGTCAGGGGTCCAGGTCTGGGGTCAGGATGCAGAACGGTGACTGAGTCCCCTTTTCCCCTAATTCTGCATGCAGTCCGTCACTCCTGCAAAGATGAGGAGGGAATTAAATTCAACTCACATGGGCCAGTCGATCAAATCTGGCAAAGAGCTCGTTGAGCATCCTGACCAGCTCCTGAGCAGACAAGGTCGTGGAGAGGTTGGTAAATCCTTTAACATCTGCAAAAAGAATACTAGACAACAGAGAAGGGATGGGGAGGGGGAAGAGAGTACATTAATACTCGAATCCATCTTGGGAGAAACATCCCCATTCAAACAAACCAACTGTGGCCTGAGATGGTAGCTCTCCTTGCCAGGGGAGTCTCGAGGTATACCTCAGTGTTTACCAAACATTTCAGCGGACAGTCCACCCAGGGGTTCAGGAAGGACAAGATGGCAAGGGAAAGCCCTTCTTCCTGTGCAGGACTGTGGAGCGCTGGTAACATGAACAACCCAAAAGGGGAAGTTTTCAGTAGTGAAGTGAAAGTCACTCACTTGTGTCCGACTCTTTGCAACCCCCTGGAATTCTCCAGGCCAGAATACTGGAGTGGGTAGCCTTTCCCTTCTCCAGGGGATCTTCCCAACCCAGAGATCGAACCCCGGTCTCCTGCATTGCAGGTGGATTCTTTATCAACTGAGCTATGAGAGAAGCCCCGGAATAGATCAATGTATTGTGGAAAACAAAATGAAGCCTTATGAATTATCCTTGCAAATGCAGATGTCATGAACACAGAGCGTAATGGACACAGGGACAAAAGTATGCAAAACCATATTATCTCTAGTCCAATGACATATGCTCTATCCCAAATTGCAGGCATATAGAGTTACAATGTTTTTTAAAAATTGTGGAAATAAGTAGCAAGCCTGGGAGACCTTGGGCAGAATAATAATGACTTCTCTGAAATGCATATTTACTAAGAATTTCAGTTAGCTGAGGTCTTATCCTATGCATATTGCTTGGTGGAAGGGAAGGGGTAGTCCTTGAAAGCCTTATCAAAGCAAGGCACTGTATGAGTGCTGTCTTAGTCAAGCCACCTGGTTAGCTCGTGGGGAAGGCAGTGTTCATCCCAATGTGAAGATCAGGAACTTTTGCCCAACATTCACTGGTAGCCCATGGCAGAGTTGGGATTGCCCTTGAGGCTGAACTGCACGGTGAGGCACTACTCCGTCCACCTAACACAGGATCTCAGGGATCAATTCAGCCTCAGGGGTACCTCTGAGAGGAAGAATGAACATCAGAGAGGGCACCATATTTTCTTGATTCTCGTGTTTTTACCAAATCTGAAACTGACTGCATCTTTGCAGTGTGTCACACTTTTTGGTTAGTTTTCTTAGTGTTGCATAAAATAATGGTGAGTTTCACCACCAGTGTGACTTAGTTTTAATGAAATAGCTGAATCGCCCGAAGGCCCCGTGGAATGTGCATGGACTTACGTTGGTCATCCCTGGCATTCAGTGGCTCTTAAAGTTGTCTCCATTACAGACTCCTTTAAGAATCTGATAGAAATTATGGATTTTAGCTCCTAAAAAATGTGCAAGTATTCAAAATTTTGCACTTGATTTCAAGGGATTTTTACTTTCCCAGAAGCCCACTCAGGGACTCATTAGGAATCCTTAGATCTCAATGTTTAAAAAGATTTATTTCATTTTATTTATTTATTCAGCTGTACTGGATCTTAGTTGTGCAGATGGCATCTTCGATCTTTGTTGCAGTATGCAGGGTCTTTAGTTGTGGCATGTGGGGTCTTGTTCCCTGACCAGGGATCAAACCCCGGCCCCCTTCATTGGGAGCTCAGAGTTTCCCTGACCAGGGATCAAACCTCGGCCCCCCACATTGGGAGCTCAGAGTCTTAACCACTGAACCAGCAAGGAAGTCGTCTTTAGATGTCAATTTAAAAGCTATTGCTTTAATTAATTAATTAATGCCTTATTTAAGCAAATATTTATGTGACCCGCTACACACTGTGCTAGAAAATTGTATTAAATGATAAAGAATGCCCAGTACCTGTCCTCAAGATCCTCAGAGGATGGGGAATGGAGTTGGGCAGTCAAAGAGAAAAACAAAAACATCACAGGCAATGACTGCTGTAATGGAAAGACTCATGGAGGGGCTTGACCAGCCACTGGAGGATCAGGAGTTTCCTAGCGAAGCAAAGTCCAGGTGGAGTCTTGAATGATCGAGGGCAGGGGTCCCCAACCTCTGGGATCTGAGGCCTGGTGATGTGCGGTGGAGCCGATGTAATAATAATAGAAATAAAGTGCACAATAAATGGAATGCACTTGAATCATTCAAAACCATCCCCCGTGCGCGCCTGGTCTGTGGAAAAACTGTCTTCCAGGAAACTGGTCCTTGGTGCCAAAAAGGTTGGGGACTGCTGCTCTAGAGAACTTGATGGTAAAGTGAATAAAAGAATGGGTGCAAGAGATCAGCACATACTAGGGTCTGGTTGGAGAACGAGCAAACGTACCAGGGTTCTGCAAGAATTCAAAGACAGCTTGTCAAAGGGTAGTATTGAGCAAGGAAGGTGGGAAGAGGAGAGGGAGAGGGGAGAGAAAGAGAGAGAGAAAGAGGGAGGAAGGGAGAGAGAGAGACAAGCTCAGAGGAGAGAACAGAGGAATAATAAGGAAGGGCTGGATGAGCCAGGTTGATGAATACAGACTTTTTCCTGACCATGACAGAAAGCGAGTGAAGGGTTTTAAGCATGGGAATGATACCTTTAGGTTGTTCCTGTGTGAGGCTTCCTCTGCAAGAGTCACCACACTGCTATAGTCCTCTACAGTTTTCTGGTGGTATAGCATCTGGTTACACGCATAGGATTTGTGTCTAGACAGACGGGGGTTCAAATCCCAGCTCAACCACTTATGAATACTATGGACTTCTCCAAGCCTTTGTCTACTGGAGACCATTTCAGCACCTACTTCATTGGTAGGTAGTGAGTGTTTAGCGCAGTGTCTGGCATAGTTAGTGCCCCATAAATGTGTCAGCTCTTGGCATCACTGTTGTACAAAAGTGCACTATAATTGAATGGTTGAATGGAGGAGAGAGAGACAAGCAACGAGATAGAAGAAAATCTGACTATTAACTGGATTATTTATCACCCGAAGTTAAAAGAATTCCTAACTGTGGGCAAAAGCCTGAAACAACAGTAGCAGCAATACTCAGAGAGTATAGACTGTGGACTTGACACTGTTCTAGGAGTTCTACATGTAGGAACTCATTCATTCCTCATAACAACCTATGAGGGAGGATCTAGGATGATCATCTCCCTTTTACAGATAAGGAAGCTGAAGCCTGAGTAACTTGGCAACACACATGAAAAGCTGGGGTTTGAACCAGACAGCCTAGCTCTGGAAACTTTACTCTTTTTAAAATATCTTTTGGCCGTGCCACGTATCATGTGGGTCCCCAATCAGGGATCAAACCCACATCCCCTGCATTAGAAGCACAGACTCTTAACCACTAGACAGCCATGGAGTCTATACTCTTTACAACTATAATATGCTACCTTTGAAATAAGTCATCATCCTCACACACATGGGAAGTGGAAGGGTCCAGAGACCGTCTAGTAGAACTGCTCACTTTACGGACCTATTTGCCCCAAACTACTAATATCTGTTTATGGAAGGAATGGTTCATTCATTCATTTAACAGCTAATAAATTAAATGCCTACTATGTGTCAGATCCTGGAGATACAATGGAGAACAGAAAGTACAATCACAGCCCTTATGGAACAAGGAGCCTACTGAAAGAAGAAACAGAATCTTTAAGAACAAAGGGCATAAAGGTTTCAGACATGCTGTGTTTCAACAGCATCATTTTTGTGTGTGGTCTTCTGAACACACGTTGCTTTATGCACCTGTGTCTGTACAGGGTGTGTCTGCTCCCTGGCATAGCTTTCTTTCCTTTTACTAACTACTAAAATCCTACTTGTCTGCACCCCAGTGTTCACTGTAGCACTGTCTACAACAGCCAAGACCTGGAAACAACCTAACTGTCCATCAACAGAGGAGTGGATAAAGAGGATGTGGCACATATAACAAGGGAGTATAACTCAGCCATAAAGAGGGATGAAGCTGTGCCATTTGCAGAGACATGGACGGACCTAGAGACTGTCATACAGAGTGGAGTAAGGCAGAAGGAGAAAAACAAATATCCTGTATTGATGCATGTATATGAGATCTAGAAAAGGGTACCAACGAACCTATCTGCAAAGCAGAAATAGAGACATAGTCATAGAGAACAAACGTATGGACACCAAGGGGGGAAATGGGAGTGGGATGAAATGGGAGATTGGAATTGACATATATAAACTATTGATGAAAGTGAAAGTCGCTCAATCGTGTCTGACTCTTTGAGACCCCATGGACTGTAGTTCATGGAATTCTCCAGGCCAGAATACTGGAGTCGGTAGCCTTTCTCTTTTCCGAGGGATCTTCCCAACCCAGGGATCGAACCCAGGTCTCCTGCATTGCAGGCAGATTCTTTACCAACTGAGCCACCAGGGAAGCCCAAGGATACTGGAGTGGGTAGCCTACCCCTCCTCCAGAGGATCCTTCTGACCCAAGAATTGAACCAGGGTCTCCTGCATTGCAGGTGGATTCTTTATCAACTCAGCTGTGAGGGAAGCTCATATGATACAAAATAGATAACTCATGAGAACCTATGTATAGTACAGGGAACTTTATTCAACACTCTGTGGTGACCTAGAAGGAAATCCAAAAAAGAGGGGCTAAACATATATATGGACTTCCCTGGTGTCTCAGACGGTAAAGCGTCTGTCTACAATCTGAGAGACCTGGGTTCAATCCCTGGGTTGGGAAGATTCCCTGGAGAAGGAAATGGCAACCCACTCCAGTACTTCTTGCCTTGAAAATCCCATGGACGGAGGAGCTTGGTGCAGGCTACTATCCCTGGGGTCGCAAAGAGTTGGGCACGACTGAGCGACTTCACTTCACTTCAAATGTATATGTACAGATGATTTGCTCTGCTGTACAGCAGAAACTAACATGACATTGTAAAGCAACCAAACTCCAATAAAAAACTAATAAAATAGAATCCTGGACTTCCCTGGTGGCTCAGTGGTAAAGAATCCACCTGCCAGTGGAGGACGATGGGTCTGATCCCTGATCCAGGAAGATCCCACGTGCTGCAGAGCAACTAAGCCCAGGCACTGCAACTGCTGAGCCTGTGCTCTAGAGCCTGCGAGCAACAACTATTGAGCTCATGCGCCGCAACTACTGAAACCCAAGAGCCCTAGAGCTGAGCTCTGCAACAAGAGAAGCCACCACAATGAGAAGCCCAGGCACCCCAACTAAGAGTAACCCCTGTTCGCTGCAACTAGAGAAAAGCCTGAGCAGCAGTGAAGACCCAGTGCAGCCATAAACCAATAAATAAAACCCTTTTCAAAATGGTCCACCTTAAAAAACAATCTTTGGAAAAATAAAATAAAATCCTAGTTGTCCTTCAAGACCCCATTCATATGCTAAGATTCACCTTTGATGGAGATTTCCCCCAGCATAGCTGGTCACCACACTCTCGCTCTTTGCCTAGCCTGTGGTCTCCTCTGTCAGAGCACTAATCTCCTAATCATGTGTGCTGGGTGTGCTCCATCCATAGGTAAAGAACAGGAAGAGCGTCACCTTTGAATCCCAAACCTTAGCACGTGGTGGGCCTTATGAAATATTCCCTGAATTGAAACAACAGAAATCTTCAGAATTAAATCTTCCTTCCTCAGAGTGGTCATAGCCACCACTGGCATCCCCTGGAACCTGCTTAGAAATGCAGAATCTCAGACCCCACCCCAGACCCTCTGAGTCAGAATCAAACAAAAATTTAACAAGAGCCCCAGGTGATTTTTGTGCATGCTTAGTTATGCAATAAGTTTGTCGAATAAAAGATAAGAAGAAACCAATGCCCTGGTTCTCACTTTATTGTTCATTCTGCTACCCCCAGGTGCTGGGCTCAAGATCAGATCTTTTGACTTTAAATACAGGCTTGTAACCTTCCAAGGTGAATATACTGAAGAGGCCATATTAATTGTCAGATCTAATTTGCTTACATAAGTTGTTCATTTGGCTGAAAAAAATTAGTCACCCTGCAAATACTGTCCTCAAGGATGCTTAGCAGAATTCGCTAGACTCATTAGGAACATGAGCCGTGTGTAGACTTTTCTTCCTAACCTGTGTTTTTGGGAAGGTTATTTAACCTCTTTGAGCTTCCATTTTCTTGATAATAAAGCAGAGATCATGCAAGCTTCTCTTCAAGGTTACTCCAGTTATAAATATCATTTATATCACTTATAAATAACAGTGTTCAGTTCAGTTCAGTCGCTCAGTCGTGTCCGACTCTGCGACCCCATGAATCGCAGCATGCCAGGCCTCCCTGTCCATCACCAACTCCCGGAGTTCACTCAGACTCACGTCCATTGAGTCAGTGATGCCATCCAGCCATCTCATCCTCTGTTGTCCCCTTCTCCTCCTGCCCCCAATCCCTCCCAGCATCAGAGTCTTTTCCAGTGAGTCAAGTCTTCGCATGAGGTGGCCAAAGTACTGGAGTTTCAGCTTTAGCATCATTCCTTCCAAAGAAATCCCAGGGCTGATCTCCTTCAGAATGGACTGGTTGGATCTCCTTGCAGGGTATGTAACTCCTTGTGAAAATTTTTGGGAATTGGAGAGAGGGCCACTCAAACACACCTTCAAAGCCAAGTTTTCTAGCTCCACTCAATTGCATTTTGTTTATGCTGAAACCAAGCAGGTCCCTGTGGGGCTCCTGGGCACAAAAGCCTTTCTGTGCCCCCCATTTCTTGATTACACAAAATAGGGTCCATTCAGCCTCAGTGACTTTCCCTGAGTTCTAAAGGGCAGGCTCAAACAATTACTAATTGGGGAAGGGATGGGATGCAAAGACCAGGGAGGAGCAGTTAAGAAACAGTAGTGCAGCCTTGGGGCAGGGTCCTGGTTCCCCCTCAGGGGATACACACAACAATATCTTTGAGCTGTTTCCCTATACTGAAGCCCCCACCATGTAGAAGTTAACAGTATGCTGCCCACAAGCACGGAGACCCCAGACTGGTTGAAACCAGAAGGTTGATGATGCTCACGTCCACTTACCTCCCTACCAGTGGATCAGAAGAGTATCCATAAGCTGATCACACCCTCTTTGAGCTATAAGACTCCTCACTGCCCGCTCCAGGTCAGCACACACTGTTTTGAGGGCAGTAGCCCACTGTGGCCCACGGCTTGACAAAGCAATAAAGCAATTATTTTCTACTTCACCCAAAATTCTGTCTCCAAGAATTAATTCAGTGTCTGAGTACAGAGGCTGGATTCAGCTTCAAAGCGATGATTGCCCACTTTGACAAGCCTGGCTGGGAAGAAGCAGCCAATCAAGAAATTGAGTGGACTGAGTTATGTGAGCATATGTGCAAATGTACATGCTATGGGGTCGGGTTGCAAGAGGAAGGGAGCTAGGGAGCTCGGGCAAAAAGCTAACTGTCCACCAAATCCACACCTCCCGGTCACTAGCAAAGGCCACTAGCAGGGCTCTGGCCCTCTTGTATCAGGGTGGGGTCATGTAATCAGGTCCCATCAATGGAATCTGAGCAGACTGATAAGTGCCATTTCTGGGCCGAGTGTTATAAAAGCAGGTATGCCTTTTCTTTCCAAGAACAGAGTGGTGAGAACATTGACACCCATATGAAATGTAGGGGCCTTTATCCCTGAATCACCCACTGACCAGGGTATATAAGCCAGGAGGAAACTGTGTGGACAAATTATACTGAATTTATATCACTGAAAATGAGAGGTTATTTGTTAGAGCATTACCCTAACTAGCACAAGAAGAGTCTTAAATATATGGGGAGTAAGGGAAGAGAAATAGAACTGGACAGATGGGACTGGAAGCCCAAATGGTTTGCCATAAAAAGCCGAGTAGCCAGGTGGAGCTCCAGAACAAAGCTGGTGAAGTCTCAGATGTTTATAGCTGAAATCGACTTGACAGTCCAAATGTTTTGTCCATTTCAAGCAGCTAGGCTTTTGAATTAGGGAAACGGAGGTACAGAAAGACAAAATGATACCAGAGATGTGCCTCATAGGAAGTGCTCTGGGATGCATGCAAACCCGGAGCTGCTCGATGCAGTCCACCCTGGGACACTCATGTCCCCAAGCATGGCTCCTCTTACCACTCCTTATCAGGACAGGATGCAATGAGCTGTATGAAATATAACTGAGCTGGACATTTAGAGCAGACTATTTTTAGGGAAAGGTCACAACATAAAAACGACATAAAAGCAACTGAGAAGAAAGAATGATCCAGGTGGGTTGCCTGGAAGAGAGGGACAGAATGAGAACTACCTTTCAAAAATGCCACCTGCCTGCACTGGGTGTGGTCTGGGAGCCGGGGTAAGGCTGTCCTCCTCTGCTTTTTTATTTTTGAATCTCCGGTCCTATTTTAGTTTTCAGTAGCCTTGTTGTGCGGGCAGGAGAGGCTTCACTGTCCCACATTGAGAGCATCTTCCCAGGACCTGCGGGGCTGTGGGCATCTGACCATCAATGCCTCTATGAACAGCAGGGAGGGGCGCCTCCAGCTGCCAGGATCTTTGCACATTTTTCTCCCATTAGAAACGGCTCCTTCACCACGAGCTCAGGCTGCTGGAGAATGCAGGGCAGCAAACTCAATCTTAATTTAGTGTGGCTCCAAGTTCTGGAAAGGAATCTGGAGCACAAAAGCTCAGTTCAATGGCTGAAAATAAATGGGCGAGGTGCAGAGAGCAGAAGTAACTTTAGTTGTCCTCCACTAAGGGAAGTCCTGGAAATTGATTAATGCAGAAGGAACCCCAAACGTGTTACTTATTGAACTTAAAGCTCCCAAGTATGTTCATATGGGCATGTAGGCTTCTTTATATTTTAACTTATAAATATTTACTTCTATATATTTTTAGGGTAATTTCTTTCTCTCCTCTTTCTCCATGGTGACAGGAACTTTTGTAATTTGTCATATACCTATTTTATAATACACCATATTTCATTACAGTTATACTTCATTAAATTACATATCATTATACTTATACATAATGAGAAATGCTGGACTGGAAGAAACACAAGCTGGAATCAAGATTGCTGGGAGAAATATCAATAACCTCAGATATGCAGATGACACCACCCTTATGGCAGAAAGTGAAGAGGAACTAAAAAGCCTCTTGATGAAAGTGAAAGAGGAGAGTGAAAAAGTGGGCTTAAAGCTCAACATTCAGAAAACGAAGATCATGGCATCTGGTCCCACCACTTCATGGGAAATAGATGGGGAAACAGTGGAAACAGTGTCAGACTTTATTTTTTTGGGCTCCAAAATCACTGCAGATGGTGACCGCAGCCATGAAATTAAAAGATGCTTACTCCTTGGAAGGAAAGTTATGACCAACCTAGATAGCATATTCAAAAGCAGAGACATTACTTTGCCAACTAAGGTTCGTCTAGTCAAGGCTATGGTTTTTCCTGTGGTCATGTGTGGATGTGAGAGTTGGACTGTGAAGAAGGCTGAGCACTGAAGAATTGATGCTTTTGAACTGTGGTGTTGGAGAAGACTCTTGAGAATCTCTTGGACTGCAAGGAGTTCCAACCAGTCCATTCTGAAGGAGATCAGCCCTGGGATTTCTTTGGAAGGAATGATGCTAAAGCTGAAACCCCAGTACTTTGGCCACGTCATGTGAAGAGTTGACTCATTGGCAAAGACTCTGATGCTGGGAGGGATTGGGGGCAGGAGGAGAAGGGGACGATAGAGGATGAGATGGCTGGATGGCATCACTGACTCGATGGACGTGAATCTGGGTGAACTCCGGGAGTTGGTGATGGACAGGGAGGCCTGGCGTGCTGCGATTCATGGGGTCGCAAAGAGTCGGACATGACTGAGCGACTGATCTGATCTGATCTGATACTTATACTTGGGCTTCCCAGATGGCGCTAATGCTAAAGAACTTGCCTGCCAATGCAGGAGATACAAGAGACATGGGTTTGATCCCTGGGTTGGGATGTTCCCTTGAAGGAGGTCATGGCAACCCACTTCGGTATTCTTGCCTGAAGAATCCCATGGACAGAGAAGCCTGGCAAGTTACACTCCATGGGGTCACAGAGAGTCAGACACAACTAAAGTGACTGAGCACGTACGCATGCATGCTTATACATAAATCATTATGCTATGTCAATACATACTTAATGTCATATATATCAAATATTTATTATATGTTTTGTATTTTTCATATTTATATCTCATTGTTCTGCCTTTACTTGTGCTGATTCCTCTGTCCAGGATTCCTTTCCTTGTTTTTTTTCATTTGGCTGACTCAACTTCAAAGAAGCAAATAAGAATCATCTTATCTAGGAATGTTTCTCTACCCACCTCCATCCCCACTCCAGGCCTTCTTTTTATGGTCTCTTAGCTCTTGCCTGGAAAATCCCATGGATGGAGGAGCCTGGAAGGCTGCAGTCCATGGGGTTGCTGGGAGTTGGACACGACTGAGCGACTTCACTTTCACTTTTCACTTTCATGCATTGGAGAAGGAAATGGCAACCCACTCCAGTGTTCTTGCCTGGAGAATCCCAGGGACGGGGCAGCCTGGTGAGCTGCCGTCTATGGGGTTGCAGAGTCGGACACGACTGAAGCGACTTAGCAGCAGCAGCAACAGAATCCTTTGCTTATTTTAATAATAGAACCTCATACTGGATTATAGTTATTGGTACTGCCCTGAGCCTGTTCTGCAACTGGTATTGATGGGTTCCCATTGACTGTGGGACCAGTTCCTTGATCTGGATTGTATCTTTTTTTAGAGATGCTGTTTAACAAGGGACTCTTTGCAAACTCAAGCATCTAAACCAGTGTATCTCAATTCTTGGTTGAGAATCTCAATGACCCATATTTAAACACCCTCTAAAGGGTGGTGGTAGAACCAAGCTTTCTGCCAGACTTACTTTCACACGAGCCCTGGCACACCAGAAAAACACCCAGGGATGCTGGTAAGAAGGAAAAGTTGTTCTTTGGTTCTACCAAAGTTAGGAGGAAAGGAACTAAGAGGGTACACCAGTGATTTTTAGAGCTGGTCAACCTATAGATTTCCCTCAGTGCTTGGGAAATTCCCACCCTATGATATTTGCTGGGAGGGAGACACAATTTTACTGGACAAGCTGAAAAGTTAGATTGTTTGCTTCTTCATTGCTTGTGGGGAATGACTGGGGCTCAGCCAATTGGACACATACGCGTGCCTCAGGCTTGCTTAACTTGAGATGCAAAGAGGCAGGGTCAGGGGGCGGTCAGAGGCAGCCAAATCCAGACTCTGGGGCTGCAGGAGGAATGCTGTGTGCAGGGGTGGAGTCTGGGACAGGGCTAGTAGCACAGGGAATGGCTTCTTCAGGAACAGAGGAAGCAGCCAGTGTCCTTACTGGCCCGGTGCCCTGCTGTGACGTTGGCTGTGCTTTCAACTTCATTCTGGCCCATTTCCTGAGCCTGCCTCTCCATCCTTCCGCAGTGACTCTGGGAGCCACCACGTAGCCTTTCACTACATTTCTTTTACAACAGCCAGGGTTGGATTCTTTATTTTTTTTTAAAAAAGCATCAGTTTTCATTTATTTCAATTCAGAGAATAAAAATTGACTTGATTTATCTTTTATTCATTTGCTATAATGACTTAGAAAACCAATTACTAATAAATGTTTAAGAATTTTAAATTGTAAAATATTACTAAGATATTAAATATCCTATACAAAATTTTCATAAATATGTCCATAAGTAAACTTTGTATGAACCAAGGAAAAGAGAAACTATTTTTTGCTTATTTTGAGTTATAAAAAATAAGACCTTAAAACCAACAAATACTGCTCCACATTTATAAGTGATGCTGTTTTACAAATTTTTCAGCTCGTGGACTTTAACGGGGTTGGATTTTTTTTTGCTTGCAACCATTAAAATGTCTGAAACAATCTACAATATGCTTAATGCTCTATGATACGCTTATACCCATCCTTCGCTTTGTATATATCTTCACGGACATAATCTGTATAAACCACTATAAGGTGGCTGTTAAAATGCCCAGTTTATAGAGGAAGATCCTGAGATACAGGTATGTAAATTGCCCACAGTCATACACAAGGAAGAGTGAGAACTGGAATTCTAAACTGGTCTGCCTCATTAAAGGGCTTCCCTGGTGGCTCAGACAGTAAAAAATCCACCTGTGATACAATAGATACTGCTTCCATCTATGGGTTGGGAAGATCCTTGGAGAAGGGAATGGCTACCATTCCTTTGGGAGGGCACTCCAGTATTCTTGCCTGGAGAATTTCATGGGCAGAGAAGCCTGGTGGGCTACAGTCCGGGGTTCATGTAGTTCATGGGCTACAGTCCGACTCATGCAAAGAGTCGGACATGACTGAGTTACAATCACTTTCACTTTTTCACTGCCTCATTAAGGAGCCCCCAACCCCGCCCCTCTGATTTTCACTACATACTATATCGTCTGGCAGAGAGGAGGCACTGATGGATGGATGGATGGGTGAAGCAATAATAGATGGTTGGGTGGATGGATGGATGAGTGGGTGGCCAAAAATATATTTGCAAAACAAAAATAAGCTGTAATCCTTTTTTGTATTGTTTTAAAGACATTATGGGACTTCCCTGGTGGCATAGATGGTAAAGAATCCACCTGCAATGTGGGAGACCCAAGTTCAATCCCTTGGTGGGGAAGATCCCCTGGAGAAGAGAAAGGCTACCCACTCCAGTATTCTTGCCTAGAGAATCCTATGAACAGAGGAGCCTGGTGGGCTACAGTCCATGGAGTTGCAAAGAGTCAGACACAACTTAATGACTAAACAACCAAATCTCTGTAGGTCGCTCAGCAAGAGCTGTGTGTATTAAGGAAGTCCCTTGACCTGATGAAGCCTCAGTGTGCTGATCTGAATGGGGAATCAAAAGACCCATTTTTTGTTGTTATAAAACAGCCTATGGGAACATGCTCAAGCCTTGCTTGGTGTATGTGAGGTTCTAATACTTTAGTGTATCTCATAAATTCGCCACAGTTCGAAAAAGTGGTGATGAGCATTGATGAGGAGGAACCAGGACTACAGCTCAGCTCAGGAGGGAGCCCTGAATGGGACGTTCACAGCCCCTCATGACTTGACCCTTGTCTGCCAAGGTAGATGGGCTTGTTCCAGACAAGTCAGGGCATAGATAGGAATCTACACAATGGACGTGACTTAGCATGCATAAGAAATATAAAGAAGGGACATGTGTAATCGCCCCTGAAGCCTCCAGATCATATTCTGGAATCATTTTTTCCTATAAAAGTATAAAAAGCTCTTGTCTTTCCTACTCAAAATGTAAAGGCAGGCAAGCCTGCTGCAGGGGAGCCAGGCAAGAGGTTGATTAGCAAATATAACTGCATTTCTCTGACATTCTTCTGGAGGCTCAATTTGGAAGTGTTAAACTCTCTGATGAATAATCACTAGTTAATGAGTTAATCAATCACATGAAGAAAGGCGCTGACATTTAGGCAGACAGAAATCATGGCGGTGAGGTGAGAGCAGCCAGGGCAGAGACGGAGGTGGGGGTCTTGTTGCTCACCTGACATTCTCGTAGCGATGGATGTAGATCCGGTGGAACTGATGCTGTAGGTGCTCGTCTTCCACGTTGGTCATGTCATTGATCATCTCCAGGACAACAAAACGAGGAAGCACGGACAGCACAAGTCGCTCCTGGGACAAACCAACACAAGGGTGAGAACTAAAGTATTGCTGCTCTATCAGTAAGCAAAGGACATTAGAGCCATCAAGCCATGAGATTACAGCTGCCCTGACGGTGAGCCCTGAGGGAACTCAGGATGGAGACAAAGGAGCCGCCCACTGCCAAGCCCATCTAGCAGTCCAGTGGCTGCAGCTACCCTGGACCACGCACCCTGAGGAAACTCCGATGAGGAAACACATGATACTTGTCCCAGAGAGCGGAGCTGCATATCAAAAGCATGATTTCAATGAGCCCAGATGCTCATATCTTCCCTTACATAGAAAAGCGCCAAATTCCTTAAGGAGAGATGTTTGATTTTCTTTTGTTAACAGTACTCCTTTGATGTTCCAACTACCTGGTCTTTTGTTGCAAAAACTCTTATATATCCTGGCTCCCCCTTCCGCCCTTGCCTCTTAGACAGTTTTCTCAGCATGTCTGAGATGCTGTGTTCCAGGCTTGAAATCCTCAGAAAGTCTGCTGAATAAAACACAACTGTTAGGGGAGTGGGTAAATTTCCTCGGTTCTGTCTCGTCACAACAAAAATTTGAAGCGACGGACGTTAAAGCCCTCGGCACGTCACAGCTCTCGGACAGTGTTACAGCTCCGTGTTATAGCTCAGTTTTATTTAGAAAATAAAAGGAAAATACATCCTCGAGACATGAGTGTATGCTGACCCAAAAGACGAAAGAGAAAACAGAGAAAGAGAGAGAAAGAGAGACAGAGAGAGGTGTGTACATGCGCACACACAGAGAGACCCCGGGCCCTTTGGCTCCTCCTTTATATGTTCTTTTCCTCCCCCTGGGCCTGCCCTATGTAAACTGGGCTAACCAGGACTGCTGTTTGTTCTACCTGAGGTCCCACTCAGGTCCTCGGACATTCCTTTGTTCTATTTTCGCAGTCTTTTCCCTTCCTTGTCTTTTAGCCATCGCCATTCTGGTGGTGGAAAAAGCCATCCTTTTCCTATTCTAACTACCTAACAGTAACTATCAGCTTTTAGTTTGTGCAATTTTTTTCCAGTCAACAAGGGACAGTCTTGTTAAACTGATCACTGGGTCTCAGAAGGGTGGATGAAGCATGTAGAAGTCATGGGGCTCTTGGCTGAACTTCTTGAGGAACTATTGATTTTCTACCATTCTAGGAACATGACAAATGTCTACTGAGTCCTTGTTATTTTCTGGGCGCCATGCTGAGTGTTGGTAGATGGTGGTGAACCAAATGGATGAGAGCCCTACTGTTGTGAAGCTTACATTCTAAAAGGAGATACAGACATTGAATACAACACACCCAAACATGCCCACACACGTTAATGTGTAACAAATGCCAAGAAGAGCAGGTCATGATCAGAGATTATGATGGTTGACGACATGATCCAAACTGGGGGTCAGGAATGACCTTCCTGAGGAACTGACATGTAAATGACTTTCTGAAAGTTTGGAATGAGCCAGCCTTGTGTAGTGTAAGAAGAGAGCCCCAGGAAGAGGACACAGTGAGTGCAAATGTCCTGAGGCCAATGGAGAGAAATGGTGTGGCCGGAGGGTGGTAAGAGAGGAGTGTGGTGATATGCAGTGAAGTTGGAGGTGTAGACAAATGTGTCAGGCCTGCCTAAGATGTTAGCATTTAATTCCAACTAAAACCGGAAGCCACTGCATGCTACTAAGCAGAGCAATGACATAAGCTGATTGATATTTTTTGTTTGTTTGTTTTTAACATCATAGCTTTTAATGATTTCATGTAAATATTTTATTTTATTTTATTTTATTTATTTATTTTCATCCTCAAACCTTTATTTATTTTTTTTTTTAATTAAAAAAAAATTATACATGTGTTCCCCATCCTGAACCCTCCTCCCTCCTCCCTCCCCATACCATCCCTCTGGGTCGTCCCAGTGCACCAGCCCCAAGTATCCAGCATCGTGCATTGAACCTGGACTGGCATCTCATTTCATACATGACATTTCACATGTTTCAATGCCATTCTCCCAAATCTTGCCACCCTCTCCCTCTCCCACAGAGTCCATAAGCCTGTTCTATACATCAGTGTCTCTTTTGCTGTCTCGTATACAGGGTTATCGTTACCATCTTTCTAAATTCCATATATATGCGTTAGTATACTGTATTGGTGTTTGTCCTTCTGGCTTACTTCACTCTGTATAATAGGCTCCAGTTTCATCCACCTCATTAGAACTGATTCAAATGTATTCTTTTTAATGGCTGAGTAATACTCCATTGTGTATATGTACCACTGCTTTCTTATCCATTCATCTGCTGATGGACATCTAGGTTGCTTCCATGTCCTGGCTATTATAAACAGTGCTGCAATGAACATTGGGGTACACGTGTCTCTTTCCTTCTGGTTTCCTCAGTGTGTATGCCCAGCAGTGGGATTGCTGGATCATAAGGCAGTTCTATTTCCAGTTTTTAAAGGAATCTCCACACTCTTCTCCATAGTGGCTGTACTAGTTTGCATTCCCACCAACAGTGTAAGAGGGTTCCCTTTTCTCCACACCCTCTCCAGCATTTATTATTTGTAGACTTTTGGATTGCAGCCATTCTGACTGGTGTGAAATGGTATCTCATAGTGGTTTTGATTTGCATTTCTCTGATAATGAGTGATGTTGAGCATCTTTTCATGTGTTTGTTAGCCATCTGTATGTCTTCTTTGGAGAAATGTCTATTTAGATCTTTGGCCCATTTTTTGATTGGGTCATTTATTTTTCTGGAGTTTAGCTGGAGGAGTTGCTTGTATATTTTTGAGATTAGTTGTTTGTCGGTTGCTTCATTTGCTATTATTTTCTCCCATTCTGAAGGCTGTCTTTTCACCTTGCTAATAGTTTCCTTTGATGTGCAGAAGCTTTTAAGTTTAATTAGGTCCCATTTATTTATTTTTGCTTTTATTTCCAATATTCTGGGAGGTGGGTCATAGAGGATCCTGCTGTGATGTATGTCAGAGAGTGTTTTGCCTATGTTCTCCTCTAGGAGTTTTATAGTTTCTGGTCTTACGTTGAGATCTTTAATCCATTTTGAGTTTATTTTTGTATATGGTGTTAGAAAGTGTTCTAGTTTCATTCTTTTACAAGTGGTTGACCGCTGGGAAATCTGATTGATATTTTAAAAGAACATCCTTGGCTGTGGTTTGGAGAATGAATTGTCAGAAGGGGCCAAGGGTGTGGGCACGGAGACCAGGTGAGAGGTGGTGGGGAGATACAGTCTACAGGACTGGCAACCAGAGGGATGGCAGGAGAGAAAGAGGCTGTAACCATGGTGATACCTAGGTTTTTGAGTTTGGTTAATGGGAAGCATGTGCTACATTCCCTGAAATGGGGAACATGGGAGAGGAATCAGGCTCAGAAGACATCAACTCTTCCTCAAGAGGAAAGGAAACCAGACACATATAGCCTGAAAATAGGAACCCAACACTTGTCAGAAAAATGTTTTACCATGTGACCAACACGGTAGATAAAAACAAAACAACCCATTGACTAGCAACATGAACTAAATCCTAAAAAGATCTTGTGCTGTGGGAACTAGGCAAGGATCTGCTTCTTTCTTTTTCTATAATTTGCTCTAGTATGGAAAGGAGTTTAAGACAGATACATTTTATTATTATTATTAATTTTCAAAATTTAAGTATAGTTGATTGACAATGCTAATTGTGCATTAATTTCTGCTGTACACCAAAGTGATTCAGTTACACAAACATATATATATACATTCTTTTTAAATACTCTTTTCCATTATGGTTTATCATAGGATATTGAATATAGTTCTCTGTTCAAACAGTAGGACCTGGCTGTTTATCTGTTCAACCTATAACAGCTTATATCTGCTGACACCAACCACCCACTCCATGCCTCCCCCAACCCCTCCCCCTAAGACAGGTGCATTTTAATCATCATAGTTTCTCATATCTTCATAGATATTTATGGATCCTAAGTATTTTCACCATTCATTCTTTCATTTGTTCCTCACAAAACCTTGAAAAGAAGCAGGCACAAATAATTAGCTTCACTTAGCCGACAGACTGAATCAAGTCAAATCACTTGCATGACCTGAACAGTTACCACATGGCAAAGCCAGGACGCAATCCTTTGCCACGCTTTTCCTGGATGGGATTCTTGGTGAGATGGGGAAAGCCTCAGGTTCTAAGTCTGACTGGAGTTCAGATCCTGCCTTCATCCTCAATAATAAGGTAGCACTAGGTGAACTACATCCTCTCTCTGAGACTTAGTTCCCTGATTTGGGAAATAGTGATAATATCACCTACTTCACAAGGCTGCAATGAAAATTCAATGAAATAAAATACGGCAAGTGCTGGAGTTAATTCCCACCTGCTTCCTCTTTGCTCTATTTAGCCCTCCTCTCATATGAAGGGCTTTATCAATGAAGTGTCCACAGAGCTTCACATGATGAGGTTTTTCCTCTTGGGAAAGCTGTCCCATTGTGGGGCTGAGAAGCCTGCTTCCTGCAAACGCCCCTGCCTGATGTCCATTTCATGCTTATTATGCTATCTGTCAGTTTCCAGGTACTTGTGATCCAGTTCAGGTAATTGCTGCTGGATGGGAGTCGGTCCTCATCATGGCTTTGAGGGGCACTCAGAGCCTCAAAACTGTAGGTACTAAAGAAATATTTCCTAAACAAATGAGTGAATAGAGAGATGGCAGAGACTGTGTTCAGCTCATGACTGCATCTATTTCCATGGCCATCACAGTCCCTGGCATGGACTATTTAATTAATTTAATTAAATCTATTTAACTAATTATTAAATAGATTCTTTAAGTGGCAGTGCACATTCAGTCTTCAAGTATGGGATAGACACTTTATGGGAGACTTTTATTTTTTTATTTTTAGAAAACATTTTAATTTCAGTGTGTTCCCAGATGACTAAAAAATTTAAACTTATTACAAATTATCATACAGAAGAGCTTTTTATGACCAAACCATTTCATGTTTTATTTTCTGACTATTAGTTCTGGGACACTGGTGAACAGAACAACAGATATTATTTAGGAGGTAGATGCACCTTGTTTGCAAACAGAAATAGATTTTTCGTTTGTTTCCTTTGTTTTACAATTCCAGAAACACAAGAATTTAACATTAAATACCTTTTAATAATCAACAGGGAATAATCATAATATTGTCCCCATTAATTCTGAAGATATATTTCATAAAGTTCAACATCTTTATGGGAGATTTTCAAAATAAAATTTTAATAGCAAAATTCTCCAGCACCCAGGTTTGCCAGCCTCTAGCTAGTCTGGCTGGAGAAGGCAATGGCAACCCACTCCAGTACTCTTGCCTGGGAAATCCCATGGACAGAGGAACCTGGTAGGCTGCAGTCCATGGGGTCACTAAGAGTCAGACACGACTGAGAGACTTCACTTTCACTTTTCACTTTCATGCGTTGGAGAAGGAAATGGCAACCCACTCCAGTGTTCTTGCCTGGAGAATCCCAGGGACGGGGGAGCCTGGTGGGCTGCCGTCTATGGGGTCGCACAGAGTCGGACACGACTGAAGTGACTTAGCAGCAGCAGCAGCGGCTAGTCTGGCTACTGCCAACTGCCCCAGCTCCCCACCCTGTAAGGCATTTTCTTCCAGACGATGGGAAATTGCCTGGAGTCTGCTTATAAAAGCCCATTTTCAACACTTCTGCTTCCCTCAGATTTGCTAGCTGCTTGAGAAACATCATTCAAATCCCCTGAAAACACAGTCTGAAAAAAAAAATGGGAAAGTTTGCCCCTTAATACAATTCCCAAGTCTTACTGAGGTAGAATATCAGATTTTCTGGCTTTGGAGATCAGAGGTACAAGACTCTCTCCTGTAGCCAGACTGTACCCTATACCCAGGGCGGCCTTTGTACTCACATTCTGCACGACTTTCTCTCCCTGGTTTTTGTCATTTGCATGAAAAGGGGCCCCCGGGTGGATTTCAAGGGCCTCAGTGGCTCCTGCCTGGACTTGCCTCTCATCTAACTGGCTCTATTCCAGTCAGCAAAATGGCTTCAGGGGCATCTATTGCTACAGCACACCCGGAGGGGGAAGTCAAGGTGAAAACAATGAGGGAGTCAGCACCCTCATTTTATGCAAATGCTTGTCCTGGAGGAGAGAAAGAAAGCAGGGCAGTCCTCTAGGCAGGCAGTACTTCCGAGCTTGCTTGCACCTATGCTTCTGAATGGCTTTGGGAAGAACTCACCATTCTAACCTCGCAAACCGGAGACCTCCCAATACTCTCTGTACCGTAGGCCAAGCAAGGTCAACTGCAGTATAGGTCCAGGCTCTGGCGAGAGGCTTATCCTGGGGTTATAGATAATATCTTAAAAAAAAATGTTTATTTATTTGTTTGCGCTGTGTCTTAGCTGCAGCATGTGGGGTCTTTAGTGGCAGCAGGCAAATTCCTAGTCAAGGTGTGTGAACTCCTACTTGCGGCGTGAGGGATCCAACTTCCTGACTAGGGACTGAACCCAGGGACCCTGGATTGGGAGCTTGGAGTCCCAGACACTGGCCCACCAGGGAAGTCCCCCATAATATTTTATTTTAAAGTGATCGCTCATTGTGTAGCAAGCCAAGTGCTTTGCATTCAGTATCTAATCAAAACTTCACATTAACCATGCATGCATGCTAAGCCACTTCAGTTGTGTCCAACTTTTTGCGACCCCATGTACCATAGCCCATCAGGCTCCTCTGTCCAAGGGTTTCTCCAGGCAAGAATGGTGGAGTGGGTTGCCATGCCCTCCTTCAGGGGATTCTTCCTGACCCAGGAATTGAACTCCTGTCTCTTAAAATCTCTTGCATTGACAGGTGTGTCCTTTACCAGGAGAGCCACCTGTTAGCCCATAGTCATGTGAAATGGAGTATTTGCTCTTATCAATAAACAAGGATGTGACAGCCATCAGGGATTTCCGGCCTCCAAATGTGAATCTCTGAGCCCAGAGAGCACCCAAAAGGGAAGACAATGCCTGTGATCCATTTTCTGCGTCCTCCCTACAGTGAATGAGGAACTAGGGATATAAATAAACCAAGAAGCAGGATGCTGGCCCAGACATCTGAGATGCATATGAAAGGAATGATTTCAGTGAGCCCAGACACTGGCATTTTCCCATACATACTGCTGCTACTGCTGCTGCTAAGTCGCTTCAGTCGTGTCCAACTCTGTGCGACCCCATAGACAGCAGCCCATTAGGCTCCTCTGTCCCTGGGATTCTCCAGGCAAGAATACTGGAGTGGGTTGCCATTTTCTTCTCCAATGAATGAAAGTGAAAAGTGAAAGTGAAGAGCACCAAAGTCCTCAATTTGAGATACCTGATTTTCCTTAATTAACAATAACCTTTTGATGTTAAGACTACCTGCCTTTTGCTGCAAACTTCTATCTAACCTGATTCCTCCCCACCCGCCTCCTCGCAACAGTTCTCTCGGGGTCACTTGAGATGCTGTCTCCTGGGCTTGAAGTCCTGAGAATTCCAAATACAAAATACAAATACCAAATACAAATACCAAATACAAAATAACTCTCAATTTCCAGGTTGTGACTATTTTTTAATTGACAGTGTGTTACTATCTTCATTGCATTTTATTGATATATATAAGATGTTGAGATTTAAAGAATTTAAGCCAAATGAAGCAGTTCAGAGTCACACAGTTGGTAAGTGCATAGTAAGATTCAAGCCCATTTCTTTTTCCTTTGACACTTAGATTATAATTCATCCGTTTATTCACTTGTTTCTCATGTCAAGGTGTAGGTGCTATGTGACAGGTGCAGGGCTGGGCTTGGAGACTAGGCAGTAGGCAAAACCAGACACGGTAGTCACCTTTGCCGAGATAATATTCTAGAGGTAATGAATGGTAAATAAAAATATGGAGTAAGAATACAGGGTGCTGTTTATATAAACATGGAATTGAACACTTTGGAAAGACTGGGCAATATTGCGTAGCTAGAACACTGCACCCAAACTAGATGTCAGCAAGCCAGCCATTCACATTTATGGGAAAAAGAATAAAAATCCAGAAATCACTCTGATAATTTTGAGAGTACTTTTAAACATGTGGCTCCATTTTAAAGAGCTAGAAAATTTGACTGATGCATTAGTAGCTGTGGTCTCTGTAAGAAAAAACAGACTTCTGCTTGAAAAATACCTTGGCTTTATTTTAAGAGACCAGATAATGAACTTATTCTATGTTTAAATTACAAATAAAATATTTAAATTGAGTTCCCATAAGCTCCCATTTCAACTTACTTTTTCAATTTACCGAGCAGCCTCCCATCCAGATGACTTCAGCTAAAGGGATTTTACAATTCTTAATTGGGTGTCTGTCACCCTCCCTAAGGGCTCCCTGGGCGTCACTAGTGGTGAAGAACCCTCCTGCGAATGCAGGAAATGTAAGAGACGAGGGTTCGATCCCTGGTTCGGGAAGATCCCCTGGAGGAGGACACAGCAACCCACTCCAGTATTCTTGTCTGGAGACTTCCATGGACAGAGGAGCCTGGAAGGCTACAGTCCATACACAGGTTTGCAAAGAGTTGGACATGACTGAAACGACTTAGCGTAGCACAGCACCCTCCCTAAACTGGGAAGCATTTGGGAGCAAAAAGGATGTTTTTTTCCACCTCCAGAAACCAACACAGGCTTAGTGAGGAAGTGGCTATATTATCTGATTCCTTTGGTGATAAAGAGACAGATATCCTAGTTGACACAGCTGAAGCAAAATCAGGCTTTATCATAACTATCCTGATGTCTTAAGGAATCTAGGGGCAAAACCTGGACTTTGGAAACAAAAAGACCCAGAGACCCATGACTCTTTCCCTAAAACTTGGGTTTCTTCTTCTCCTGAAGGTCAGCTTCATCCTCCTCTCCGACTTCTCAGCCACTGGGAGCTCTTGGTCCTTATCCTTTGGTCATTTTTGAGAAAATTCTTGCAGAGTTCAAGATGTAAAATGTTTGCTCAGGGGCTCTGCTTGGGTCAAACATCTAGTTCATGCTCACGGTGCAGGATCAGGACAAAGATTATGGCGTTAATGGGGTGATCATTATAACAGGGGATCTTCCTGGTGGGTTCAGTGGTTAGGACTCTGCACTTTCACTGCTGAGGGCCAAGGTTCAATCCCCGGTCAGGGAACTATGATCCCACAGGCTGTGCAGAGCAACCAAATAAGTAAATAAAAGGATTAAGGTTGTTCCGCTTTTTATTATCACCATTCATTGGCAGTTTTAAACAATGTCAGCCATAAAATACCCCTGTTCACTCCCAAGACGATTGCTTAGCAGAGAACTTGGCATATAGGACACCTGTAGATCCATCCATGATGTGGCAATGCACACCTCTGTCATCCATCTCACCCTGGCCGAGGCTCAGCACATCCGTGGCAACCGTTAGCTGAGGGTCTAGTCTGATGTATCAACCGCTATAACTTGATGAAATAAAAAGGAAGGCACTTTCTTTTGCCCTTTGGGAATGCAATGATAAACCAAAGGCAATATGACACTCGGGGAGATGCTATGTTCTCCTAAAGGCATTTAGTCAGATGTGAGGAATAAAGAACACATTTGTTAGCCCAGAAGACATTAGGTACTAAACCTGCTGCTAAGTAGCCTCTCTTGAAAATCTTTTAAGCACTTCTTAAGGCTTGAGGATTTCGGTCTTTTCAGAGAATGCTAAAAGGCTCTTTTCCACAAAGTTCACTATTTTTCTCAGACGCAGATAACACGATTAAGCATTGTGCTATTTTCAATAAAAAGATGTTGGTATGTAGGTCAGAAATCACAATCAGAAGAACTAAATTTTTTTTGGCGTGCGCTCACTAATTTTCTGATCTTGGACAAATTACTTAAATGTCTCTGAATCTGAGTTTTCAGGTATAAAGTGGAAGGAAGTGTTAGTCACTAAGTTATGTCCAACTCTTTGTGATCCTATGGCCTGTAGCCCACTAGGCTGCTCTGTCTATGGAAGGCTCCAGGCCAGAATACTGGAGTGGGTTGCCATTCTCTTCTCCAAAGGGTCTTCTTGACTCAGGGGTTGAACCCGGGACTTCTGCATTACAGATCCTTCACCATCTGAGCCATCAGATGGAAGTAAGTACTAAAGCAGGTATAGAAGTAAGTACTAAAGCAGGTATAAAAGCAGGTACTAAATCTCATTCTGCCTACTTCACAAAGAAGCTTTATTGAGGATGAAACATTCCAGCTGGATATTATAGTGTCTTTAAAAAAAAAATGAGCTTGCTGGACAGAATCAGAGGAAAACATTCAGGCAATGGGCAAAGATGTGGAGGAGAGATGGAAGATGGCAAGCTTATGGAAAAGTTCACCAGTATGCTAGGTTCTTGGTGAAGAGGCACTGGTCAGAACTGAGACTTGAGAATTCCACTGGAAACAGTTTGGGATGGCCCTTAAATGCTAGAACAATTGGGAGAGTAGCAATGACATATATAAGCATCACTGATTCAATGGACATGAATTTTAGTAAAGTCCCAGAGACAGTGGAAGACAGAGAAGAGTCTATGGGGTTGCCAAGGGGCAGATATGACTTAGCGACTGCACAACAACAATGTGTGAAACAGAGAGCTGGTGGAAATCTGCTGTATAATCCAGACACCTCCGCTTGGTGCTCTGTGATGACTTAGAAGGGAAGGATGAGGAGGGTGGGAGAGAGGTTCAAGAGGGAGGGGATATATGTACACATATAGCTGATTCACTTTGCTGTACAGCAGAAAGTAACACAACGTTGAAAAACAACTATACTCCAATTTAAAAAAAAAAAAAGAAAGAAACCTGATCTTTAGCCCGTAGGGGACAAGAGAGCAGTAAGTGATTTTTAAAACTGGGAGTTACCAAAAACAAACAAACAAACAAACTAAGAGTTACAGTCAAAAAAATAAAAAGGCCACAAACATCCTTTTCTGAATTAGAGACTGAAAAGTTTGTGTCTACATTTCCCCAAATCCTGCAATTCTGGATCTGATTTGGGTTTTGACAATTAGATGCTTTTCTACAAGACTTAGAATTTGGAGGTTAGACAGAAGCTATTTTTCATCTACTTCTGTTTTTTTGTTGTTGTTGTTGCTGGCAATTATGATTATGGAGATACTGGGATTTGAAATAGCAGCCTTCCGCTATCTACTCACAAGATTTACGGCTGTTTGAAAGGTGGCCATTGTCCATATTTTTGCCAGTGGGGGACTGAAAAGGTGGCACTGGTCTGGAACTAAGAGCTGTGGCAACAGGGGTTCCCTAATTCTCACTCTTCACAGCATGTGGGAAGCTAGTCCCCAAGGTTTAGAAAAGAAACATAGATGTCCCAAGAGAGGATTTAACCCACCTTCAAGGCCAAGGGATAAGAAAGCCCTCTTGTGGCAGGAAGGCATTTTATAATTTCATCAACACTCAAAAACCCTTTCTAAAATTCATCAGGGGACTTTTCTGGTGGTTCAGCGGTTAGGAATTCACCTTCCAATGCAGGAGATGTGGGTTCGATCCCTAGTTGGGGAGCTAAGATGCCACATGCCAAAAAACTAAAATGTAAAACAGAAGCAATATTGTAACAGATTCAATAAAGACTTTAAAAAAAAAAGATCCACATTTTAACAAAAATAAAATTCATCAGGACTTTAGAAATTAGATACGCCTTGCCCTAGAAGTCCTCTTGACTATATATTTGCAAATGACACACACCACATGTCACTCTGATATTCTATTACACACCAAAAGAGCATGCCTATTTGCCTCTATTTGACTATTCAATTCAGTTTCCTTCAATAAACAGGGTCATGCCTGAAGTCTTCCTGGAGCTGAATAGACTCCAGCCCCAGAGAACGCACAGCCGGTGGGGAATGCAGGTGCAGGAACACTTCATGGCTCATTTCAGTAAGCGCCGTCAGAGAAGCAGGAACCTGGCCCTCTGGGGAACACCAGGAGTGACCTGAGGAGGGGTGGGATAGTGGGGTCTGTGGTCCCTGTCCCTCAGTCACACCAGGACATTTATTTCAAATAAGTCTCTCAATAATTTCACGAACGGAGTTGGATTATGGCCGATTTAACAGATAGGAAAACCAAGGGAGCTACAGCCTTTGCCCAAGCTTATGCAGTCAATAAGGTGCAAAACTGGAACTTAAACCAAGTCTTTCTGAGTCTCAGCATCGATTAAGTCACCTGTGAACACAGTAGGAGCCGTCCAAGAAATAAATTTTCCAGTGAAATTCTAACACTGAAAAAGTCAGAAATCACAGAGGCTCATCTTTGGAGAGCTCTAGGCGACATTTGGCACCCCACTCCAGTACTCTTGTCTAGAAAATCCCATGGATGGAGGAGCCTGGTAGGCTGCAGTCCATGGGGTCGCTGGGAGTTGGACATGACTGAGCGACTTCACTTTCACTTTTCACTTTCATGCATTGCAGAAGGAAATGGCAACCCACTCCCGTATTCTTGCCTGGAGAATCCCAGGGACGGGGGAGCCTGGTGGGCTGCCGTCTATGGGGTCGCACAGAGTCGGACACGACTGAAGCGACTTAGCAGCAGCAGCAGCAGCAGGCAACATTTCCCTCGATTCTGATAAACTCCTTTCAGACCATAGTCACTTCACAGTCTGTTGTAATAACATGCTATCATAGATGAGGAGAAGCAATGGTATAAAAGCTACCAAATGTTGCTTCAATTAAATGGCTACAGAAACATATACCTTTTGGACAACTGCAGATAGATCCTCGTGTGGAAAAAACTTTTAGTGGTATGGGTGTTTTTGGTTTTTGTTTTCCAAGAATATTTGGATGGACGTGGCAGAGCACACACATTTCCAAACTAGCATCCATGTCCTTGGATGGGAACCACTTGGGTATTTGCAAAGTGAAGACTTCAGCCTTGTAGGTGTGGTGGGCAGAGAATTTTCCATCGATTCCAAGTGGGCTGATCCAGACTTGTGGGTCCTGAGACTCCAATAAGTTGAAGGGATCCTATTTAAGAAAAACATGACAAGGCCTTCCCTGGTGGCTCAACAGTCAAGAATCCATTTGCCAATGCAGGAGACACGGGTTCTACCCCCGATCCAGGAAGATCCCACATACCTCGGAGCAACTAAGCCCATGCACCACAAATACTGAGCCTGTGCTTTAAAGCCCGGGAGCCACAACTACTAAAACCCTTGCACCCTAGAGCCCAAAATTCACGACAAGAGAAGTTACCACAGTGAGAAGCCGCCACACCACAAATAGAATAGCCCCCCTCACTGCAACTAGAGAAAAGTTTGTGCAGCAACAAAGATCCGGCACAGCCAAAAGTAAAATGAATACAATTATTTTTTAGAAAAATGGCTGACATTTACCCAATACATTAAGAAAAAGAAAAACATCACAAAATGTAACTGCAAACTTCAGAGGACCCCTTGGAGGGCCTTAGAATGGCCTTATAAGTGAGGAGCCCTAAAGCTTCAACTTTATCATTGTCACCAAAAGTCTGCTTCTGAGCAGGCAAACCATCTTTCTTTATTATAAGTATTGGAAGATGCCAACACTTTGGAGCCTGCGGCTGTGTGTGAACAAATAAAACACAGTATCCCCAGCTCAAGTATTAATATGCAGCTGTTTCCATAGATAACTGATTAAAACTATGCCACACATGTATCTTAGAAGCTTATTTGAATAGTGTCTCTGATGTAGTTAATTCTTAGTTTCTAATTCAATTGTTATGATTATGGTACCTTTTTAGATTATTACAGATGTTTTATAACACTCATCCACTGAAATTTTAAAAACATTGAATTTGTGTTTTATCTTGATAGAGAGAGGAGCTTTTCATGTTTATTCAAGAACGTGAGTGCATTCTCAGTTGTGACCAACTCTTTGTGACCCTATGGACTGTTGCCCACCAGAATCCTCTGTCCATGGGATTCTCCAGGCAAGAATAACTGGAGTAGGTTGCCAAGCTCTCCACCAGGGGCTCTTCCCAACCCAGGGATCAAACCCGTGTCTCCTAAGTCTCCTGCATTGGCAGGTGGATTTTTTTACCCCGAGCCACCAGGGAAGCCTTTTACTCAAGAACATCATACTTTAACAGCAACTGGGACAGAAAGCTTGGAGGTTGAAAGATGGATTAAAATTCAAATAAGGAGCCCCTGCCCCTTGCTGGCATCATTATCAGGAGCTTGTATATCTTCTTCAATGACATTTTAAAAAATAATAAAAAAGAATAACTCACGTCCCTAGTGTGTGTATAGTTAAAAATTACTTTCACATGTACTTGCCCACTAAACAGTCAGAAGAATCCCGAAGGCAGAAGTTAGTAAAATGATTTTCCCAGTGAGGAAACTGAGGCTAAGAGAATTTGTTCAAGACTAGCTGATCTATTAATGCAGGGCATCAAGTCACATATCCTCTTTCTGCTGTATCTCAAAAAACCATGACTGTCAAGGCCAGGGCTCCAAAAAAGGAACCAAATCAAAGGTTGGAGGGTGTGACATGACAAAGGCCATAGGGCTGGTGGTCCTTGCACACCCCCACAAACATGAAACTGCCTAGGTCAGATGTGGGCACACGGTCTCTACACCAGTCTTTGGACCCCATAAAACCAACTGGCTAAAGACTTCAATCATTGCTTTTCACTTTGATATTTAATTCTGAGCTCAGGTCAATTTTCTGCTCCCGAGAAGAGCAATTATCAAACACTTCTCATTTACATTTGAAAAGCATGAAATATCATAACCATCAGAGCTCGCCTGAAAAATACATGCAATACTCATTCATTCATTAGTTCTCCCTTTTATTATTTCAATAGAAAAATATAGGCAGGCACTCCCTACAACATAAGGTGTAATTCAATTGTCTTTAGTTTTCTTAACTTCTCACACTCCAAACATCTCAATCAGTTTCTCCCTATACTTATTTAAAATCAATTCAGTCTCTAGTAGACTGGGGACTTTATTTTCTGTGGAATGGATTAGTTCAATGAATAAAGCACATGCCTAAGAAAGAGTAGCAATTATATCAATAACCTTACTATGAACAATAGATCTTACTGGGCACTTATGAAGTGTCAAGCTCTGTACATGAATCATTTCATTTGATCCTCACAACTCATGAAGTAGAAACATTTCTTCCTGCCATTACACAGATGTGAAAATTGAGGCACAGAAATGTTATGTAGTTGTCCCAAGGGCACAGAGCTAGTAAGTGGCAATGCCTGGATGTGAACCTGGGCGTGTGGATGTAACTGGGTTTATCCTTTTCATGAGTGCAGTGGATCACCTGGGCTGACTCTCATGTCACAAGCTTTTTCACACTTTGTATGATCTATTGTGGAGTATCATCCACTACCCATTCACACATCTGACAAGCTGTTATTTAGCAAACATGCACTAAGGAATGCGTTAGAGGCAGGCAGTGCGCTCTGCACTGGGCAGAGCGGTGGATAAGCTTCACTTCTGCCTCCCCATGCATGCAGTCTAGTTGACAGAGAGACTGAAAATGACTGCAATAAAATATTAATGACATTATGATAAAAGTCAGCACAGGGCACCACCTGTCACCTGCCTGTTCCAAAGCAGTATCAGGAGAGCAGATGTGAAAAATGAAATGCTCTGAGCTGTTGGAGAGGTGTAAAGATGAAGTATTTACATCCTGGTGATTAACAGACAAACGATGAGGCTCCAGTTTGTGAGCTAAAGCACAAACTCTTCTGGACAATGGGGATGAAGAAAGAAGAGTTGATGGAGTGTAGGCTTCAAGAGGAACACCCTCTGTGGGATCTGAAAACCTCTGCAGAATCTAGCTCCCAACTGACTAGAGGGGAAGGGAAATTATTCTTTGATATTTGTCAACAATATGCTCCTATTTGGGGAGGGGCCTCATGGGAAATGCTCCTTAATTTAATCATGATTTTATTCATTTGATACAATGTTACTTACTGAATGTCTAATATCAAGTAAGACATTACGGGAGGAAGGGAATGAAATATGAGTTTTCCTGGATCAAGAAGTGTGTAATCCAGTATCAAGATGTAAGATATGTCATAAAAGACAAGATGTAAAGTGCCAAACTTACCAAATTCCAGTGTATTCTGAAAAATTGTATCTAAAGATTTTACTTTTCTTTCCAGCACCTAATGGAGATTGGTCTACATTTCATAATGTACTAACTTGATTACTATTGTTAATACATTTGTTACCATTATGAAAATTCTGAAGAGGGTTCTGAAAAAAAAAGTGATCAAAATTAAAGTGGAATTTTGATTGGATTTTGATAATCGAAGTCCTAAACAGTGAAAGGAAATCAGCCAAGTGTACCAAATAGCCCCTGGATCAAGCTGTGCCTGAAGCCTAATGCTGGTTTGGGAGGAGTGCACACCTTGTAAAATAATCTTTTGCAGTTGTTATTGGTTTCTTGCAGTCAGTGGGCAGATTGGTACGAAGTTGGGGCTTTTGGAATAGTTAAGAGGAGAAAGGAGAGCATAAAAACCCCATGGGAGAAAAGCAAAGGGAACTGCCCCCAAACCCTACACTACTCTTGGTCTTCCTGGAGTCCATCATGGGCACCAGGAGCTCTCACTGAGGTTTCATTGGAAACTTCCGCTGGACACTTCTTTGAGTAGAATCACTATGTTTTTTCCCTACTTAATTCATTTGATTTCCCCAAGTCTCTGTCTTTATTCCCATTGATTACACCGTAGTCTCGGTGAGACATTGGTGCACCTACCCCTAGATATTCAGTAACACGAGGCAATGCATTCTCCTTACTGCCAAGGCCAAAATTAGTCGGAGAATCTCTAGTGAGGAAGAGAGGGCAAGAGAGCAAGGGCGGGACCTGGGCTGATGCTGGGCTGAGATGGGGAGGATTGAATGTGTTAGCTCTTAGCATCACTATTGCACAAAAGTGCATTATGGTTGAATGGATGGGTGGAGGAGAGAGACAGGGAACAAGGAAGCGCTGGATGAGCCAGGTTGATGAATACAGACTTTTTCCTGACCATGATGGAAAGCGAGTGAAGGGTTTTAAGCATGGGAATGATACCTTTAGGTTGTTCCTGTGTGAGGCTTCCTCTGGAAGAGTCACCACACTGCTACGGTCCTCTACAGTTTTCTGGTGGTATAGCATCTGGTCATGTGCATAGGATTTGTGTCTAGACAGACGGGGGTTCAAATCCCAGCTCAACCACTTATGAATACTATGAACTTCTCCAAGCCTTTGTCTACTGGAGATCATTTTAGTACCTACTTCATTGGCAGGTAGCGAGTGTTTAGCACAGTATCTGGATGATACACTGATTATGAATAGAGGTAGCATGTCCAGGAGACTTTGCTAAATGCATGGTATAATAGTTGGTATATGTGCTCTGGAGTCAGACTGTCTAGGTTGTAATAACAGCTCTGCAACTTATTAGGTATTGTATGTGTGTGTGTGTGTGTGTGTGTGTGTTTGCAGTCACTCAGTCGTGCTCAACTCTTTGGAACCCCATGGGGGACAAACCCCTGGGGGACTGTAGCCCCCCAGGCTCCTCTGTCCATAGATTCTCTAGGCAAGAATACTGGAGTGAGTTGTCATTCCCTTCTCCAGGGGATCTTCCCAACCTGGGGACTGAACCCAGGTCTCCCGCACTGCAGGCAGATTCTTTACCATCAAAGCTACCAGGGAAGCCCAAGAATACTGGAGTGGGTAGCCTATCCCTTCTCCAGGGGAACTTCCCAACCAGGGTCTCCCGCATTGCAGGCAGATTCGTTACCACCTGAGCTACCCGGAAAGGCCTATCCTGCTGCTGCAGCTGCTGCATTGCTTCAGTCGTGTCCTACCCTGTGCGACCCTATGGACAGCAGCCCACCAGGCTCCTCTGTCCACGGGATTCTCTAGGCAAGAATCCTGGACTGAGTTGCCATTTCCTTCTCCAAGGCCCATCCTAATGCAGTGTAAATTCATCTTTGATCACATTTGCAAAGACCCTCCTCCCAAATAAAGAGGTCTTGTCTAGTCCACCTCCCATGTCTGCCTCATCAGTTATGATGTATCTTTACCTAGAGGGAGTAGCATGCTTTTCCAAATTTGTTTATGTCAGATGTATTTGCAATTGCTAAAAGTGTAATTAAATATAGCACAAACAACAGAATATGAATATAAAAAGAAAGCCAGCTTTTGTTTCTGTGAAAAGTTGAATGCTTCAGAATTCCTCAGTGCTCTTCTTAAAAATGCTTTTGAATTAGGTGTGGGCATGAAATTTGCAAAAGACTGGAAATAAAGAAAATTTGAGAATGGTTCTGTCCTCAAGATTGCTCTAAAAGTATTTTTTAGCTATTTACCCTCTTTTATTGTCAATACATTTTGAGTGCAGTTTGTATAAAATAGAGGGTATAGAATTCCTGTCAGTGGACATATACTCACATCCAGATGAAATAAACTATTTTAGGCATGGATCTTTTTTTCTAAAAAAAATATATATAAAAAATATATATATATATATTTTTTTTTTTTTCCCCTCATCTAGTCTACTACTATTTTTGAAAAGTGCCTTTAACTATAACCAGGCTACAAAATCCTACCTTCCTTCTAGCATTGTACAATTAGGTTGTGTGAAGTTTCCAATTCCAATTTTCTGTAGCCAAAATTCCCCCAACAGTTTTATGAGCTAAAAGGGCCCCACAGGGCTGTTGGAGTCTGCTCTTCAGCCTCTCCCAGCTAGATCAGAGGTGTTGAGGTCAAGGATGGTGAGGGATTTCTTCTTCGTGAACTGTCTCTGGAAATGTTAATTGTATGCAAATGAGTGCAGGATTATGGCCTCTCTTTGAATCAGGGGAAGTATTTAAAATCTGTACCCACACAGGGATGACAGATAGAAGAACACAAACAACAAGAAGAAAAACTGTAGGTACTACAATCGCAGTGCGCTCTGCTCAAAATAGGTCCAGGTGGTCCTATAGGTTCAAGGACCAACTATGATGCCCAGCTGCCATCTCTATCACTTGATTTCTTCTCAGCAACCTTGAGATAACAGGGATTATCATTTTTGACAGATAAAGCATCCAACATTCAGAGAGTTTAAGTGGCGTCCCCAAGGTCACCCAGGCACAGAGTTGGAAAATGTGAAAGTGAAGTCACTCAGTGGTGTCTGATTCTTTGCGACCCCATAGACTGTAGCCTACCAGGCTCTCCCATCCATGAGATTTTCCAGGCAGTTTCCTCTTTTTGCTGTGCCAGAAGATGCAAACCATGTGCTAGAAAGATGGCAAAGAACTAGGCAGCCAGGCGGTTGCCAGAGGGGCAAGGGGGTAAACACAAGACCCTTGAGTGAAGTCAGCTGTTACAGGAGGGTCAAGGGTCATGAAAGCGCTTCTGCTCACTGCGCCAGACCTTACTGACAGAGGCAATCACAGTGCTGGCCCCAATACTGGGCAGAGTGGCAAGAACTCATGTTAAATAAAAATACCTAAGTGCCAAGGAGAAAGTAGTTCATGACTGCAAGCAGTAAAGGAGGCTTTCTAAAGGGAAGACATCTCAGCCTCGGTTTGAGGCGTTGGTGAGACTTTCACAAAAATAGCCCTAACATTTGTAGAGTTCTTTACAGTTGAAATAACGCTTTTTCAGGCATTATGTTATTTGTCTCTGGGAAAACACCCTGTGGGTTAGAGTAGGCATTATCATTTCCGATTGAGAGATGAGGAAATTCATGCACATGGTATTCTGCAGGCAAGAATACTGGAGTGGGTTGCCACGACCTCCTCTGGGAGATCTTCCTGACTCAGGGATCGAACCTGCATCTCTTATGTCTCCTGCAGGAGGGTTGTTTAACTCTAGCACCACCTGCAAAGCCCAGGATAGCACACGGGTGGTCTTAATGTAAGAGCTGGGGAAGGGCATACAGGGTGTTTCTGGAGCATAATGAGAGTCATCTAACTGGAGAAAAAAACAAACACACACACATTCTGAGAGTCCAGGTCCATTTTGATTCTTCTTTGAATGAATGAAAGAATGTCAAGGCTATGCCTTACTAGTTAGCAGTTCTCTACAGCTTCAAAAATACTCTCCTAGATCCCACTGGGCACCAACATGCACCCAAACAACCAACTCAAAACTCAATAAGAAACCCAAATTTCTCACCCAATCTATCATCCAAACCATTCGCTTATACCAATATTATCTAACAAAGATGTTTCAGTTAAACAGAATTGTTTTAATACAGCTAAAACATCTGCATTTTATAATAACCTCCCTGCTGTTGCAACACATGGCAGCATCAGACTACTTTATTCCAGGGCCCTCAGAGCTTCTGAGACACTTCAAAATGCCGTATCATCATAAGTGGGTTTTGGCAACTCTCAAAGCTGAAAGAAAAACAATTAATTCATTTTAATATTTAAAATAAACATGGGCCATTTGGATCATTTGGGAAGAGAGGGGGATTACAAAAATTACAGTAATTAGAATCTGACTCCCTAAAGAGAGATTTCCTAAAATGTAGCTTCCAGATGGAAAATTCTACAGCAGGTCCAAACAAGACACGTTCTCAGCCTGTCCCAGTCTCTTCTGAATTGGAAAAGAGTCCTCCTCCTACCTGACCACCTGATGCAAAGAGCCCACTCATTGGAAAAGACCCCTGATGCTGGGAAAGATTGATGGCAGGAGGAGAAGGGAGTGGCCCAGGATGAGATGGTTGGATAGAATCACAGACTCAATAGGCATGAATTTGAGCAAACTCCAGGAGATAGTGGAGGACAGGAGGCTGATGTCCTGTGGTCCTTGGAGTCTCAAAGAGTCGGACAGGACTTAGTGATTGAATAACAACAACAACCTCTTCCTACCAAGTTTTTAATGGGGGTCACAATGAGCATCGTCCCTTTACTTATATACAGCAGAATTATGACAACATGATTCTCGTGTAGGTAGAAGTGAAGCCAGGAGCTGAAGTGAGAGTTTAGTATAACTCAGTGAAATAAACTTGAATCAGAAGATCTTATATTCCAGTCATTGTGCTGGATAAATACCAGAGAATCAGATGAATGAGGACAGCTATCTTTAATCAGTCCTTACTGGCCACAGAAAGAATGAAATGGAGACTTGTAAATGTTACAGAGTGTGACAGATTCTATGAGAGAGTTGACTTTAAGACATGTTAGAAGCATAAGGAGAGCATTTCACCTAACCTGGGGGGGTGAAAGCAAGCTTCATGGAAGGAGGGATGCTGGAATAGAATATTCAGGGTAGAGACATTACGCTGAAATTAACGAGAGGAAGGTGAGCTTCCTGGGCTGAAAGAAACAAATGGTGTAGAGGAGGGAAACAGCCCTTCAGGGAGCTGATGGCCATTTGGTTTCAGGTGTGAGGCGAGGCGGTGGAGAAGAATCCAAGGAGAGAGGAAAAGGGTTAGATCCTGGAGGAACTGTCGGGCCATGCATGGCGGTCTGGGTTTCATTTTGGAGGGAATGCTACCACTGAAGGGTTTTCCTGCAGAGAAGGGGGACGTCAATGTCATTATCATTACAGCATTCTCTGTAATAGGCCTTGAGTGCATTCTCTGCCTTGGACTGAGAACTGTTCCTCCTTCATCTCACCACAACCCTGGAGAAAGGTAGAATCATTATGACCATCTTGAACCAGTGAAATTGCTCAGTCATGCCTGACTCTTTGTGATCCCTTGGACTGTAGCCTACCAGGCTCGTCCATCCATGGAATTTTCATCTTACATGGAATGACCATCTTACACCCACAAAAATCAAGGTCTTTAGAGGAGGGGGGTTTGTCTGATTTCTCACAGTCAGGAAACACAGGAAGTAGGATTGGAATCCAGATCTTGCAGACATTGACGACCGTGCTTTTGATCCCTACAGTGTACTGGTCCTGAACTAGACTGGGCTTTGGGGATGGAGAACAGTTTAGAGAAAGAGAAGCTAGAGCCCGAGAAACCAGACAGGTAAGGGATGCTTAGTATGCTCTGTGCTTGTTACAGTTGATGACAAAAATTGTTAAAAAAAAAAAAAAAGACAAAGTCCCGTCACCCAGAAAACAGAGCCAATATGAGCTCAACTTCTTGAAGCCAATCATCTAAAATAAAAATGTCAACATTTGGGCCCATTCAGTAGTTCCTTCCTGGAATTCTGCCAGCTACTATGGAAAGGAACAGGGGTGCTGTAAAGCTGAGAACCAACATCAAGGAACTTTGTTAAAAACCTAGTTTAGGAAAAAAAAAAATTAAAAAAAAAAAAAAAACCTAGTTTAGAAGAGACCTTGAGCAAAGAGCTTTAGCATTTGCTGGTTTCTCCTGCCTGCTTGCTCTTGACCTTAAGAACAGTGCCTGCAACCTCAGGTTATCCAAGGAAAAGGCCTGATTTTCAGGACTCTGAGTCTCAAGGCTCAGAGCTCTTTCAAGTTCACCAAGATAGGAAGAAAGTAAGGAAACATTTCAAATTCTGGGCCATCTCATTTGAAAGCCTTGCCTTCTCTGCCCATCTACCATTGAGGAAGTTCTCAGGGATAAAGGAAACCTGAGTGAGAGATCAATATCAGTGGAAAGAAACTTTAGCATTGAATGATTCAGAGCCAGTTAGCTTAGACACTACCATGCTGAGGGCAGGGGTGGGGTGGGGTGAGGGGTGGAAGGGGGTGGAGTGGAGGGTTGGTGGGGGAAGGGGATGGTCAATATACCAGAAATACTTTATCAGAATTGTACACACAGGACTATAACAAACTCAGAGCATATTTTATTCAATCCTCAGAACAAAGAACCTTCCACCAAAAGAGCCTCTTCTCAAGCCTCATCATAAAATAATGAAGCTGACTTACAGTTTTCTATTGTTTCATATGCGTCCTCTTAGTGGAAGCAAACACAATGCTGAAGAAAAGATACTGCACCAAATAAGGATGAGGAACCTAAGACCGAGAGTTCAGCGGTTAAGGTGGCCAACTAGGAGGTGATACGACAGAGGTATGAATTCTACGGGGCTCTTATGGTCCCTTAGACGGTAAAGAATCTGCCTGCAATGTTCCATCCCTGGATCAGGAAGATCCCTAGAGAAGGGAATGGCTACCCAGCCCAGTATTCTAGTGAACTTTTCACTGCATTTGATTTGTCACTTGTTCTCACCTTTGGGTATTATTTTCTTCCTCCTATTATCAACTTAAGAAAAAATAAAGATTAGAGAGGATGGAGGAAGGTCTGTGCATCATGTCAAATTGTTACGTCACAGAGACTCCAAGACAATGAACTTGAAGAATGGGAAAAGAAGAAAAGTCTTATGAGTACGATAAAGCAATCATTTTCAGTGTCTCCAATATTTCATAAACATTAAATAAAAGACTGAGTTTCCTAGACAACTTCTCCACAATTGCAGTTCTGGCTGTGATAGTGCATCAAGAACAGTTGATACATTATTAATCTGCAGCACTGTCTGAACTGGCATAGATCCCATGGAAAGAGTGATGTGCCAGTCTAGCAACTGCTCTGTTTTACAGAGCAACATAATGTATATGTGTATATAACCTGGGAGATATCGTGTTTATTGCACAAAGTGATTTCTTTCTTAAAGCTATTTTTCAAAATTATTTTACAGTGATGCTCAGGGCAACTACAATAAATCTGTTATGAGGTTCCATAGGTGTTTTAGACATCAACTTAGAATTGTCCTAATTCTAAATCCTATGAAATCCATGTAGGAGCTGGAAATTCAATAATTTTTTCTGTGCCCCTGGCAATAACATACAGCACTGGGAGTTGCATTTTGTCAAGTTGCACCTTATCTGTCCGCCTCATCCATTATCAAACAGACCTGGCTTTGCTCACTTCAAAGATCCATGTTTTACTGATGATTCGATGAGATTAAGATAAAAAAATGTTCCATTTTTGAAGCTATTTTCTTTATAATTTCCCAAACCATTATTGCACAAAGTTTAAAATAACAAGCATGTATCCACAGATGTACCTTTTTGAAAAAAAGCCTTGTATGGTAGAACTAATATATCTATTGAGCCTAGGATTCCCAAGAGTATATAAACAGTTTGAGTATAAAATATGTTCATTCTATAACCAACTTTAATATATTCCTGTTATTTCTTTTTGAACATTACTTTCAGAGGCAGAGATATGCATTAATTTTTATATATGAATAATTTAAATAGGAGAAAATCTTTATTTTTTGAAAGCTAATTTTATCTTTGAGAAACATATCATTTGAGGTCATTTTTTAAATCCTTATAACACCCACCTAAATAGGATGTCCAAGAAATTCCTTTATTTTAACCTCTTCCAGCTAAAACTCATGGTCTCCACTTTGGACCAAGCTGCTTTTCCTATCGCATCCCCTATCTTGGGACTGGTATCATGTTCCATAAAATTTATTGTGTTCAGTGATCTCTTCTGAAAATCAGGATGAGGTATTAGGAACTACACATGTAAAAGATTTTTCTCTGAGCTTCCTATAATTTGAATTGCTATGTAGTAAAAATTTTATTTGAAATAACAATTTACACTTTGAGAAAATAAGAATTAAAGATGAGAAACGGATGGTTTTCAGAAACCATGGCCTTTTCCACAAACGCAGATGTCAGTGAAAAGCGTCAGGAAATCACTTTATATTTAGACTTATTTTATTTCTTATGGGGAACAATTGAGTGTGGAAACTAAGATCAATTCATTTTGGCCTGAGAGTCTAACATAACTATTTCAGCGTCTGTAATCCCATGACACAGACTTTGAGACAACGCTTGCTAGGCAGGATGTGTTTGGGGAGACAAAATCTCTATGGAATTCAGAGACTGGCTAAGTGATCACCAAGACACAAGGTCTTTTCAGTCGGTACCTGTCTTTGGTTTTCCGTCTCCAGGCGCAGCCTGGCCTCCACACACCTCCGTGTCTCCAGGAAGGCTTGGCGCTGGGCCCGGTCTGACAGGTAACTGATGAAGATTCCAGCTGTGTTCATACACATGAATAACACTGCCTGGGCCACAACCTAGAACAGAATTACAAACATAGCTTGGTCAAGTGGTTAAAAGAAGAGCTTTGCAGGCAAAGAGAATGACTAAATAAACAAAAACTTCCAAGGTAGGGCTTCCCTGGTGGCTCAGTGATAAAGAAACCACCTGCCAACACAGGAGACATGGGTTCGATCCCTGGGTCAGGAATATCCCACATGCCCCAGGGCAACTAAGCCTGTGGGCCACAACTATTGAGCCTGTGCTCTAGAGCTGGGGAGCCGCAGCTACTGAAGCCCGCATGCCTAGAGGCTGTGCTCTGCACTCTGCACTCATTGCTACCGCAATGCGAAACCGGCAGACTGCAATGACGAGTAGCCCCAGCTCGCAGCAACTATAAAAAAACCCAGGCAGCAACAAAGACCCACGACAGCCCAAAATAAATAAATGTATATTTTAAAAAATTTCCAATGTAGATCTTAAGGTAATAATCCAAATGTTTAGTAGCAGTTGAATAGAACCTTGCCCTTCATTCACTTCTCAGGTCAACTTATTCCTACAGTCCTTCTTCAACCACACCATCCAGTTTAAAGCTTTTCCCTCCCTAAATCCCGGAGAAGGCAATGGCACCCCACTCCAGTACTCTTGCCTGGAAAATCCCATGGACAGAGGAGACTGGTAGGCTGCAGTCCATGGGGTCGCTAAGAGTCGGACACGACTGAGTGACTTCACTTTCACTTTCATGCATTGGAGAAGGAAATGGCAACCCACTCCAGTATTCTTGCCTGGAGAATCCCAGGGACAGAGGAGCCTGGGGGGCTGCTGTCTATGGGGTCGCACAGAGTCGGACACGACTGAAGCGACTTAGCAGCAGCAGCAGCAACAGCTCCCTAAATCCAGATTTGAACTCAAATTTGAAACCTCAAGGAAAGCTTCCTTCCTCACACTATCTCACTTATCCCTTCACTAGCTGAAAGTTTTAATTTTTTAAAGGGTTGGGGAAGCAGGTGAAAAGACGAGAAAGATTAGTAAGAAACAGGAAACATGTTAGTTGAAAGGTACTATTGTATTTAACTTTGGTACCCAGGTTTTCCTAGGGGAGCATCCAAGGCCTGATGTTCCTAACTCAAGAGAAAATATCACATTTGTCTACTGCTTTAAGGTTCCATTGCCATTACCCATCTCCCAGGTGCCAAAGTCTCTTTAACTCTTAAGTTAAACTTTGTATTTTCACATTTGAAATTGAAAGTGTTAGTTGCTCAGTTGTGCCTGACTCTTTGTGATCCCATGGACTATAGTCCGCATGCTCTGTCCATGGAATTCTCCAGGCTGGAATCCTGGAGTGGGTTGCCATTTCCTTCTCCAGGGAAATTTGCAGACCCAAGGATTGAACCCGGGTTTCCTGGATTACAGGCAGACTCTACCATCTGAGCCACCTAGGAAGCACATCTGCCCCGTTCCAAACTTCTCTCTGGTGAAGAAAAGCAGGAGATTCTGGAAAGGAGTCAATAGATGGAAGAAAAAAAAACAGCATAGTAAGGCTTTCTTGATTTTTATGGCTTTAGCTTGAGAGCAGATAACATAAGGTATAGTTTGAAGGTGAAAAATTGCAATGGGAAACCCAGTTGGTCTGAAGAAGCAAAGAATAAGGTTCAGTACTTATGGCTGATTCACGCTGATGGGTGGCAGAAACCAACACAATATTATAAAGCCATTATCCTACAATTAAAAATCAATGAATAAAAAATAGTAAGGTTCAGAACAACTGTAGTTGCTGAAAAGTGATGGGAAAAGCCCCCAAAGAAGAGAACCAGTGAGCAAGAACATTAAATTCCTATATAAACTCTTCTCTGACCCACATATGCACAGGGCAAAGAGCAAATGATCGAGTTAATAGTAAAAGAATTGAACTGAGATTTGAACTGCCATAAATAAATAAAATTTTAAAAAAGAATACATAAAATATTCCTAAAGGAAACAGCATAGGAGACTTGCAGTACCAGGTAACAGAATTGTTATAAAGCCATAATAATTAAGACATCTTGGTATTTACAGGGGGATACAGAAATTGACCAGTAGATGTGAATGGAGAGCCCAGAAACATAAACACACAAACGTGATAATAATGCACTGTATTTCTAAGGAGCAAATAAGGCCTTTTCAACAAAGGGTGTTAGAAAAATTTGTAATTCACTTGGAAAATAAAGTAAAAGTAAATTCCTGCCTAATCCAATATATAGGAATACATTGCAAGTGGATTAACATCTTAAATATGAAAGGCACAAATATTTTACTATTTTGATAAATTTTTAAAATTAAATGCAAAGAATACAAACCATAAAAATAGACTGATACATTTGACAAAATTAAAATTAAGCATTTCTATTCATTGAAAGACAGCTTTAATTAAATGGAAAACACTATAAGTAGAGATATTTGCAACACTTACAACTGGTAAAAATTAATTTAAGCTCACATGAAGAACTTGTATAAATCTATAAAAATAAAAGCAATCTTATAGGATATAAAGGCAAAAGAGAAGTGGGGTATTTCAAAAACAAGAGAATATCAACATGAAAATAAGTGTAACAATCTAGGAACTATAAGTTAAAAATCCACACCCATTCTACATCTACCAGGTTGGCACCAAAAAGGAAAAAAAAAAAAATAGTGGGGCATCATCAAATCGGTAAGGATTCTGTTGGCAATGTGAACTGACATTGCTACTTGGACTTGCACACTAATCTTGAATTTGCACATCATTAGAACTGAACCTTTCCCCTTCATACCCAGAGCCGTCTTTGCACAAACAGCCCAGGAAACATGCCCAAGAATGTTAAGAGCAGCGTTTTCTACGAGGGCTTGAAAGTGGAAATAATCTGAATGTTCACCAACAGTAGAATGGATATTTTAGGATGTATTAAAATACTTAAATATCGCTCAGTGCTGTTGATAAATCTAACTATTATTGTATGAATCAAAAATGAATGAGGCCTGGGAATCTTCATTTTTTTAGGAATCTCCCAAAATCACTTTCTGCAGTGGGTCCACGGGTTGCCATAGGGAATCACTGCTTCATGAAAACGATCTGAAGATCAGAAATAACACTGCCTTTCGACCTCCTATATATAGGTCCATCAGTCATGCTGTATTGGGAAGAACAAAGTTGACTCCATATAGACCTATGTATTTTACTTTAACCTTTATATTCTATTGCTTTTGCTTCAGAGTTAGGAATGTTGCCTATAGTTTAAAGTACACAGGATAGCCTGTTCTCAAGGCTCTGACTTTTAAGGGTATGATGCTTTTCCACTCAAACAAGGGATAAAAAGTAAACAGAGAGGAACATTTGTTTAGCTGGAGAATTACAGGAACATTGTGACCTGACCTATGTGGACAAAGTGTTTCTGCATCAAGAAGTTTGCCACAATCAACCTCACCCTTCCCTCACTTTGCCTTTAAAAATGCTTTGCTGAGACCATTTCGGGGAGTTTGTGTTGGTCGGGGGCGCAAGTCATCCATCTCCTTGCATAGCCCAGCAATAAGCCTTTCTCTGCTCCGAACTCTGGTGTTCTGGTGTTATTTGGCTTCATTGTGCGTCGGGCACATGAATTTGCGTTCACTAACATCACTAAATTCTGGACTCCCACAGGGCAGAGACCATTTCATTGTATCTCATCTCTTAACACAGGGTCTGGCATTGTAATACTCAACAAACACTTGTCGAGTCTAATTAGCTTGACAGAGTCACATGAGTGAATTTCAATGACCCACCTCTTGGGTGCTGTTTTGTGATGCCTGGGAAGAGGGATGTTATCACTGTGAGTGGGAAGCCCTCGACAAATTCATCCAGATAGGATGAGTCCCTCCTCACCTTCCCCATCGTCTCTTCCTCCAAGCCCTGGAGATGGAAGCTTCTCTGTGTGGGCCAGGCTGGCCCCTTCCTCCCTGGGGCGGTGTCCACAGTGTGGGCACTGCTATTTGAGGCCAGGCAGTGGAGAGCTGGAAAGGCTCGCAGAGTCAGCTGCCCCATTTGACACAGGATTTGCGCTTTTATCCTGGCAGCAAGATCTGTGCCATTCATTGCCAACCGCCAGACCGGAGGACTGACTCGCTGGGGATCCCCCCACCCTTCTGCATTCAAAGTTATGCCACAGGGAGGTGCATCTCATTTTCTCTGCAGTTCGCTTTGTACAGGGAGCATTGCCACAGTCTGCAGTCCAAGCTGCAGGCTAGAAGAGACGCACTTTATTATAAAAACAGGAGAAAGACTGCCCTTCCATTCATTTCTGCATTTCCAAAAGCATCCTTTCAAGTGCTACTGTGTGTACGGAAAGATTAACTCTGGGAAAGTGACTCTGGGACCTGTCCCTGTGGACAGTTGTACTTTTTTAATTTAGTAAGGAGGAATTCCCTGGAGGTACAGTGGATGAGAATCCGTCTGCCAATGCAGGGGACATGGGTTCGATCTCTGGTCAGGGAAGATTCCACACACCGCTAGGGGGCAACTAAGCCCGTGTGCCACAACTGCTGAGCCTGCGTGCTGCAGCTGCTGAAGCCCTTGGACCTAGAGCCCATGTTGTGCAACAAAGGAGCCACTGCACCAACACTAGAGAATAATCCCTGCTCAACTAGAGAAAGCCTGAATACAAGCAAAGAAGACCTAGTTCTGGGGGTCCTGACAAAGTGAGTGGGGCAGCCACACACCAAGGGCCTTCACATCTGCCCGGTGCTGTAGCTTCTGCAACCAGAGACCTGGGTTTGCACTTCCTGTCGCCCCCATTTACTAGGCATACGACCATAGGCGTACGACCACTTTTTGCCTTTTGAACTTTCTCATCTGAACAATGGGAATAAAGCTTCACCACATACAAGTACATACATGTATAGCTATATATTTATGTCTAAGAGATGGTGAAGGATAGGGAAGCCTGGCATGCTACAGTCCATGAAGTTGTAAAGAGTCAGACATGACTCAGCCACTTAACAATGAACAATAAATATTTGTATTATATGTATATATATGAATATGCATAGCGCGTAACAGATATCCAATAAATGTTGTATATATAAACATGAGGTTATTTTCCCCCCAAATTCTAGTGTACAGTGCAATATATATTTTTTATCTCTGAATAAATGATGCATTGCAAATTACTATTCTAGCTGGTTTCTTTTCCTGTTTTCTTGAGAAAGAAGCTATCTCCTAAACCAAGCACTGAAAATCATTCTGTGAGGATGCAGTATGCTATGATGCCAAAAATGAAAAGGTCATAGGTGTAATCCCGAATGTTCCTAGCTCTTTTTAGTTTGACTTGGAGGATGTTGTCTCTTTGAGTTTATATGAATGGGTTTGAGCACAACATTTCTTGAGTTAACCAGTCCTACATCATATTTCTTATTCAAGCTTCAGGGGTGTTCTGAACACAGGAGAAAAAGATTTTCTCCCTTCAGGTTCAGAAATAACCCAGAGGACCATGAAGTATTAACATCTCTTGTATTTACACTAATTTACAAAGAATGTTTCTGCTCATTGTTTACTATGTAGAGAAGGTAGTAGGGGGGATTATGGAGTCATTCAATCCCATCTTTCACCCCCTGGGTGACTCAGGCATGTCATTCCCCTCACTAAGGGCGTGGATATTAAAGGGTTTGGTTTGCTTTGCTCTGTAGCACTCAGCAGTTTAGCCCAGTGGTTGAGGATCTGGGTTCCCAATGAGTGAGTGAAAGTGAAAGTTGCTCAGTCATGTCTGACTCCTTGTGAACCCACAGACTGTAGCCCACCAGGCTCCTCTGTCCATGGAATTCTTCAGGCAAGAATACTGGAGTGGGTTGCCATTCCCTTCTCCAGGGGATCTTCCTGACTCAGGGATTGAACTCAGATCTCCTGTGTTACAAGCAGATTCTTTACCATCTGAGCCATCCGAGTTTCCAATAATGCCACTTATTTGTTATGTAATCTTGGCCCAGTTAGTTAATACAGCCCTCACTTGTAACAGAAGAATGCCCTCCTAAAGATGCCGTTATATAAGTAATGATAGCAATCAGCAAAAGGCTTATAAGACAATCATTGCTTACTATGTGTTCACTGAGGTCATGGTTATTATTATTATTATTATTGCTTTTGTTGTATGTTATATCACAAGAATGACTCATGGAAGGTCTGAGCAGGTAAGCAACCTGGGAAGCTTTGTGTTTGAGAAAGATGTCCAGCAGTACAGCAGCAGGAAGAGTTATCACCCTCTCTGAGTTAAGGACTCAGAGAAGACTGGGATGGGGGTGATTAGGAGGCTCCATGGGCTCAGCTGAGCCACCTGGAGGCACAAAGGTAGCACTGACAGCGTCCTCTGCCAGAGTCGTGGGTTCTTCTTACAGCTGTCAGCCTGAGACCAAGCTTCCTGCTTGTCCTTTATAATAATACATACTGAATTAGGAGAAGAAATTATAGGTAGTACTTGCTGCTGCTGCTGCTGCTGCTAAGTCGCCTCAGTCGTGTCCGACTCTGTGCGACCCCATAGATGGCAGCCCACCAGGCTTCCCGTCCTGGGATTCTCCAGGCAAGAACACTTGAGTGGGTTGCCATTTCCTTCTCCAATGCATGAAAGTGAAGTCGCTCAGTCGTGTCTGACTCTTAGCGACCCCATGAACTGCAGCCTACCAGGCTCCTCCGTCCATGGGATTTTCCAGGCTGGAGTTGGGTGTCATTGCCTTCTCCGAGATAGTACATAATGAAGTTTAAAAAAATAACAGAGCATTAAAGTAGTAAACTTAAGAGCATATCTAAGGGAAAAAATGATGCTGGCATGCTGAATTCAGAGGGCATATGATAGCATGATGAAAAAAGTACATTAAAAACTCTGAGTTCAGTGAGAAATGACAAAGTAATGAGGGGAAAAGGCAGTCTTTTCAGATGAGAACAAGAAGAGAGAATTATTCTGGAAAACAGAATTTTAAAAAAATAGGAGTATAAGATTAAAAAAAATGGATTAAACAAAACTCTGACATTAAGGAGGAAGTAAAAATGTTAAAGGCTAAAAATAGGAAGGACTGGAGGTGAGGAAAAATAAATGATTAAACCCTTCAAAAATAGATAAGGTAAGATGATGAAGTTAAATTTTTAAAAAATATCAGAAGTATAACAAGCAGTAGCTCAAAATTTAAAATAAACTATGCTCAGGCAAAGCGGCTTAAGATACTAGCCCATTTACAATGTTTATTCCACAGTATTCAGAGAAAGGGACAAACCAAGTGGCCAGTAACTGTTTCAATAGTATTTTCCAGGCTCAGGTAACTCCACCCTTAGCATCTCCTGCTTCTTTGCAAGGGAGGGAACGTGAGGAGAGCTTCCCTTTACACACTCCAATTGTGTACCAGATACTGAGCTTTGGCCTTTATGTATGTTACTTTATAGCAACCCAAAGGAGCTTCCATGGTGGCTCAGATGGCAAAGAATCTGCCTGCAATGCAGAAGACCCAGTTCCAATCCCTGTGTTGGGAAGAGTCCTTGGAGAAGGGAACGGCAACTCACTCCAGTATTCTTTCCTGGAGGATTCCATTGATAGAGGAGTCTGGTGGGCTACACTCCATGGGGTCACAAAGAGTTGGACTGAGCAACTAACAGATTTGGTCTTATTAGCTCCATTTCATGGAAATGAAAAATAAGACTCAGAGAGGTTAAGCAATTACCCAGGGCCACAGAGCAAGTGGGTGGTACTAGCATGACCAATTGGTCTTGGTTTTCCTGGAACACAGAACTTTGCTTTAAAACCTGGGAAAACCAGGTTTTCCTTTGCTTGGTCCTGGGAAAACCAGCAGGAGTTTTCCTAGCATGCTTTCTGCACAGCTTCCTTGCCATCTACTCCAGTGGTCCCCAACCTTTTGGCACCAGGGACCAGTTTCATGGAAGACAATTTTTTCACGGTTGGTGGGGAGTTGGTTTGGGGATGATTCAAGCACATCACATTTATTGTGCACTTTATTTCTATTATTACCACATCAGCTCCATCTAGGATTATCAAGCATTACATCCCAAAGGTGGGGGATCCATGACCTATTCAATTCACAGAGCTCAAGACTCAGCCTGGTCCTCACCCCGTGTAGAAGCGACTCTCCTCTTTGTTTTCTGCTCTGTGGGACTGTATCTCATATAGTCATCTATCATCGCTCTTATATGGTGGTGATCAGTCTCATCCGCTGTCAACTCTACATCCCCAGGGCCTTGCGTAGTGCTTACACTTAACCTGTGTGTATGTGTGTGTGTGTGTTAGCCTCTCAGTTGTGTCTGACTCTTTGTGATTCCCTGGACTGTATCCCACCAGGCTCTCCCGTCCATGGGATTCTATAGGCAAGAATACTGGAGTGGGTAGCCATTCCCTTCTCCAGGGGATCTTCCCCACCCAGGGACCAAACCCGGGTCTCCAGCATTGCAGGCAGATTCTTTACTGTTTGAGCCACCAGGGAAATCTGCTCCTCATTCATTCTTAGAAGCAACAAATATTTACTGAGTGCCCCCAATAGGTGAGGCAGCATGCTAGGACTACATAAAGATGGACCAAAGAAACATTGGTCCTGCCCCCATGAAATATACAGACTGTTAACACTTCAGGCCTTTGGGATATGTTTGTTGAATGAATCAATGAGCTTGGTGGTGGACAGACTAAAGGGATGTGAGCTGTTCAGCTTCCTGCCCTCCCTTAGGGGATGCCTCAGTTAAAGATTCTCAAGACCTTTTTTTTTTTTTTTTTTTTTTCTGTCCATGCACGGTGTGGTTTGCAGGCTCTTAGTTCCCTAACCAGGGATGGAAAAAATGCCCCCTACAGTGGAAGTGTGCAGTCCTAACACTGAACTGCCAGGGAAGTTCATGAAGCAAATTTTCATGGATACCCAAGGGAAGAAAGAAAGTGTCTGTTCTCAGTTGCCCCCCTTCAATTATCCAGGAAGCTTCTATGGTTTAGAATTTTAGAGTTTGGGAGTCAGAATTTAACCCCAACACTCTACCTCTGAGAGCCTCTGAGTCTATTTTGGTTTTTAATAGAAATGACTATTGATGACCTATTATAGATGTTCTAGGCACTATCCTGGGCTCTGGGCATACAGAACAAGTCTCTTCTGCCTGAAGCTTATATTCCAGTGAACTTACTATTTCTTCACATGCAAAAGAAAAAAGAAATCCCTATGATCTAGGGTTATTGCAAAGGTACAATAAAATAACACACAAAACTTACTCTCAACATTATTATAGCTTAGCAGTCATAGAAGAATCATCATAGGTAATGATTCTTTGTGAGTAGTTATAAAGATTGAAGGAGGCAACTGTCTGACTTCCCAGGTGGTCCACTGGTTAAGACTCCATGCTTCCACTGCAGAGGGTGTGGCCAAAAAGTTTTTTTTTTAAGTGGGGGTGGGGAGGCAGTTGCTATCCATAAAGAACTACTTAGCATTTACAAAGTCAGTTCAGTTCATTTCAGTAGCTCAGTCGTGTCTGACTGTTTGCAACCCCATGGACTGCAGCACATCAGGCTTCCCTGTCCATCACCAACTCCTGGAGCTTACTCAAACTCATGTCCATCAAGTTGGTGATGCCATCCAACCATCTCATCCTCTGTCATCCCCTTATCCTCCTGCCTTCAATATTTCCCAGCATCAAGGTCTTTTCTAGAGGGTAAGTTCTGCAAATCAGGTGGCCAAAGTATTGGAATTTCAGCTTCAGCATCAGTCCTTTCAATGAATATTCAGGACTGATTTCCTTTAGGATGGACTGGTTGGATCTCCTTGCAATCCATGAGACTCTAAAGAGTCTTCTCCAACACCACAGTTTGAAAGCATCAATTCTTCAGCGCTCAGCTTTCTTTATAGTCCAACTCTCAAATCCATAGATGACTACTGGAAAAACCATAGCATTAACTAGATGGACCTTTGTTGGCAAAGTAATGTCTCTGATTTTTAATATGCTGTCTAGGTTGACCATAGTTTTTCTTCCAAGGAGCAAGCATCTTTTAATTTCATGGCTACAGTCACCATCTGCAGTGATTTTGGAGCCCCCCAAAATAAAGTCTTTCAGTGTTTCCATTGTTTCCCGATCTATTTGCCATGAAGTGGTGGGGGACTGGATGCCATGATCTTAGTTTTCTTAATGTTGAGTTTTAAGCCAACTTTGTTTTACACAATAAACACCCCAAAATTGCAGCCACTAGTATAGAAGTTTTCACATAGACTGCCTCCAGAAAAAGGCAGTGGGCAGAGACTAAGGAGGAGCCATTGGGATTTGGTTCTCTTCTCTCTTCTTTCTCCCGTATGTGCTCCCTGGCTCGTAGTCATAGAGGATACCTTGGGGTTCTCTAGATCAGCTTTTTGCCCCTAAAGAGCTGCCCTTTTGTGCCCCTCTCTATGCTGATATCTCTGGGTGGTATCAGGTCTCTTTGTCTTCAGTTTCCATTTAGGTTCTTCCATGGCTAGTTCAGGAAGGAGCCAGGAAGATAGGAAGAGAGAGAGACTGGGGCAAGCCCTCATTCTGCAGCCACCTGTGCAAAGACTGTGTTCCTGTGTAACTAACATGACAGCTCTCACTAGGTTTTGATAATACCACCCCTCTCCTTGCTCCATCAGATCTCTGGGGGTGGGAACAGCATTCTCCGTGTCTCATCGCACTTTGTGGCTCCCTCAATCCGATCCTGGGGCTTCCCAAGTGGCACAGTGGTAAAGAGTCTGCCTGCCAATGCAGGAGACCCAAGAGATGTGAGTTCGATCCCTGGTTTGGGAAGATCTCTGGAGGGGGACATGGCACCCCACTCCAGTATTCTCGCCTGGGAAATCCCATGGACAGAGGAGCCTGGTGGGCTACAGTTCATAGAGTTGCAAAGAGTCAGAAATGACTGACTGACTGAGCTGGCATGCATGAAATCCTATCCCAAACATTTGCTTGATTGACAGTGGAACCGAGAATATGTCTGATGCCAAAATCCATTCCATATCACTATGCTCAATCCTCCCCTGCAGAATACTCAGCCCTCCTAACTTTAGGACTCACGAACACTTCCTTGAATATTCCAGTTAAAGACAGCATCATCAAGGAATTCTTATTAATATTAATATCAATTAATATCAATATTAATGGATTTTGTTTTAGGAGGAGACGCTTTTTCTGGAGGCTTGACCACATCAACCAACTCAGCTGTTACTTTGCAAGGAAAACCAGGAGCCAAGTCCAGGGGCAGAGTTTCGTCATATGTGCCCAGAGTATTGGAGGAAGCTTCTCCACTGGACTCTGAGTTTTATATGGTGACAATTATAACCTAGCAGAGTTTTCTCATCTGTACATTTAGCTTCTCTGTATTGATTGCAATTACAAGTTGGAGTAAGAAAGAAGACCAAAGAGAGAGAGAGGGAGAGAGGTGGAGAAAGAGAAGGGAAGGGAAAGGAAGGGAGGGGTAAAGAAGAGAGGGAAGAAAAAACCTAGAGACCATATTAAAAAGCAGAGACATCACTTTCTCAACAAAGGCCTGGATAGTCAAAGCTATGGTTTTCCCAGTAGTCACCTACATATATGAGAGCTGGACCATAAAGAGGGCTGAGTGCTAAAGAACTGATGCTTTTGAGCTGTGGTGCTGGAGAAGACTCTTGAGAGTCCCTTGGACTGCAAGGAGATTAAACCAGTCAATCCTAGAGAAAATCAACCCTGGATATTCATTGGAAGGACTGATGCTGAAGCTGAAGCTCTAATACTTTGGCCACCTGATGTGAACAGCTGACTCATTGGAAAAGACCCTGATGCTGGGCAAGATTGAGGGCAAGAGGAGAAGGGGGTGGCAGAGGATGAGATGGCTGGATGGCATCACTGACTCAATAGGCATGAATCTGAACAAACTCTGGGAGACAGTGAAGGACAGGGACACCTGGCGTGCTGAAGCTCATGGGGTCTCAAAGAGTTGGGCACGACCGAGCAGCTGGTCTGAGCATGGTGTCTGTTCATGAGCACATGGCGTGAGAGGACAAGGATTTACAGTCTGTATCGGTCTGTGGCCTCCAGCAAGGCGCCCACCCCATCCGACTGGATGTGCCACTAGGTTTAAAGTTACATCTCCGTCACACATCATGGCTCTAAACACAAGCCAACTGCTTCCTCTGGCCTCGACCATTCCAGAGTAAAACTTGCCTATGTTGGCTTATGGAGGTAGGATACATCCATTTGCTGACTTCTTTTGGCATTTAACAGATTTTTTTTTTTTTACAGCCTGACTTGTGACTACGTTGTTTGCTTTAAAACCAAACCTCAGTGTAAGCTGTGATTCCAAAGTAGAGTAGGTTTCATCCAAGTAGTATATGTTGCATTGTGACACGTGTAGCAGAAAATACGGAAGTTAGCAAAACAAGTAGAGATGGGAAAAGCCACAGTCTGGATGCCCACAACTCCTGGAGCAGGCAGGTGAATAATAAACGTTTCTTTGAATGAAAAAAAGAATGAATGACTCATCTGCTGCTGACAGTCAGGAAAGACTCAGGTGTCCTTTCTGAAAAGACTGTTGATGCAAAAGGCACAGGGCATTTTTGCAGCACTGTGTTGGAAATGAAGCCTATAAATATTCACAGGCAGGCAAATCAGATATGTTTTGAAGACCCAAGTGGACACTGATTCAATTCTCTTCTCTCTCCATCTAGGGCCTGTCAGGCATCGCATCTCAAGTGCTTTATGGATGTGGCTAGGAGGAGGCAAAGGGTCAGCTGGGGAATGCGAGACTCAAATGAATTGCTCCCTTGCTGGGTGGACCCTCCTGGTCGGGTCACTGGCAGGTCACTGATGAAATGTCCCCCTTTGTCACATTCTCCGTTCCTGACACACAGGACACGGAAGAGCTGGGAATCGCTTTAGCTACCTTTAGTAGTGCTTTCTCTCAGGACTTCCCTGGTGGTCCAACGGTTAAGAATCTGCCTTGCAATTCAGGAGGTGAAGGTTCAATCCCTGGTCAGGGAACTAAGATACCACACCCTGAACAACTAGAGTCTGTGCTCCCACATAATGCAACTAAGACCTGAGGCAGGCCAGATGAAAAAAAAGGGGTTCTTCTTCCAGAATTAGCTTCAAAAATTTAAAAAATGGAGGTGATGGTATGAGCCTGGGGGGTTTTGCTTAGCTTGGAGATAGATGCATGTGCGGGAGTCTGGCCTGGGGACAATATTAAACATGTCTCTAGTAGTGTCGTGTCAGACCCTGGGATGTCCTTTGTGACAGAAGGGGTGTGAGAATGGGCACAAGATTGCAGGATCCAGTGGTTGCATCACTCCCAGGAGCTGAGGAAGCCCTGGATTGAATAAGGGAGCACCTTGGCGTCATTTTGTAGTCAACCTCTCCAAAGTTGGGACGCCACTCTTCAGGATGCAGTGGACACTTCAAAGGTGTGATGCTAAGCCCTGGTAGGTGGGATGCTAAGCCCTGGTAGAAATAAAGAGGGGAAGCAGGAGTGACCCCACTTACCATCTCTCCCAGTGACCCACCTGGGGAGCCTGAAACCCTGAGTGCTCTAGCTTTAGAGTTCCAGCTCTCCACAGGTTGAAAACTTCCACCAGGTGAGAGTAACAGTCCTACGAACTATAAAAGATGGCATGTTGGGTTCATTATGCCAAGTAACCAGCAGACAAGCAGAGTCATCATTCAGGCAGGAATTATATCCTGGCCTAGGAAAGCCATGGTGACCAGAGGCTCAGAGGCCTGAGGGGTTAGAAACTGGAACATGCTGTCAGGTAAACCACCAAGAGACGCTACACCACCAAGAGATGTAAACCACCGCCAGAGATGCCAGCTGGCGGAGAGGGGAACCTAGAACAGAGACAAGAGGAGGGGCACCATGTGTATCAGTTGGGCCCCCAAGACCAGCTGCAACAGTGGAAACTGATTTATCTCAGGCACTGCCCTCTTCTAAGCTTGCCCAGGAAAGACAGGCTCACCAGGGCCATAGAGAAACTGCTCTCAGAACTTGTGCAAAGACGTAGACCCCAGTGGCACAAGGAGTGAACTGTGGTGGGTCTTGGGATGAGCCATTAGGTCTCCCTCTAGGAACCAGGGACATAGTCTCCTAGGATTCCTGCCAAGGGCTGGCATCGTTCTTTGAGCATCAACTCAGCTGAGAGGGCCTCCACACCCAAGGTCACTCTCTAAGACCAATGAACTTGGAGGTATAAATGCTCATAATTTCAGCTCAAAAACATCATCCCGGCTTCAGAATTCCCCATGGACTTCTCAGGTGGTCCGGTGGTTAAGACTCTGAGTTTCCATCGCAGGGTGCACAGGTTCAATGTCTGGTTGGGGAACTAAGATCCTGAATGCCACACTGACCAGCCAAAAACAAACAAACTCCCCATGAAATTACTGAGGTTGCTGTTGAAATTGATTCAGAGCTCAATTTGTCCCTTTGTCTAGTTTTATTTTCTTCTCTTTCCTTCCATGGGAGCTGATTCCCAAAACATTCCCTGATAAACTCCCAATACTCACCCACCTCTCAGTCTGCTTCTCAGAGGACCCAACTGGTAATAACCAGAAAGCATTCAGAGCCCTCACGGATGCTGTCAGCCTCCAATATTGGCTGAACGAATAAATGTGTTCAATGAGTGATTTGAATAATGAGTGTATTTTGCCATCCAGACTACTAGATGGATGACGATTTGACTGTGTCATAGAGAGTTCTCTTCTTTCTTCATCCATTTTATATTTACTGAGCCCCAACAATGACCTGTGAAGTGAAGCAAAAGTTGCTCAGTTCTGTCTGACTCTTTGTGACCCCTGGGCTATACAGTCCATGGAATTCTCCAGGCCAGAACACTGGGGTGGGTAGCCTTTCCTTTCTCCAGGAGATGTTCCCAGCCCAGGGATTAAACCCAAGACTCTCGCTTTGCAGGCTAATTCTTTACCAGCTGAGACTTAAGGGAATCCCAAGAATACTGGAGTGGGTAGCCTATCCCTTCTCCAGGGGATCTTCCTGATTCAGGAATCGAACTGGGGTCTCCTGCACTGCAGGCGGATTCTTTACCAACTGAGATATCAGACAATGTCCTAGACACTGTTTTATTTTATTAAAAAAATTCTTATTGGAGTATGGTTGATTCACAACACTGTGTTAGCCTCAGGTATACAGCAAAGTGAACCAGCCCCTCTCCACCACAAATATATACATATCCATGCAATCTTTCTCAGATTCTTTTCCCATATGGGCCACCTCAGAATACTGAGTAGAGTTCCCTGTGTTATACAATAGGTCCTTATTAGTTATCCACTTTCTACACGGTAGTGCGCACATGCCAAGCCAATCCCCATTTCCCAATCCACCATGTCCCCCCGTTTTCCTTCTGGTAACCAAAAGCTTGATTTCAAAGCTGTGAGTCTGTTTCTGTCTTGAAAGCAAGTTCATTTGTACCCTTTTTTTTTAATCCACATACAAGTGACGTCACATGGTATCTGTCCCCGTCTGGCCGCTTCACCTAGGATGGTAATACTTAGGTACATCCGTGCTGCTGCAAATGGCATCATTTCACCCTTTTCCATGGCCGAGTAACATTCCATCATATAGACGTACCACACCTTTTCCCTCCATTCCTCTGTTGATGAGCATCTAGGTTGCCTCCACATCTGTTTTAGATTCTCACGGCAAATAAGACCTTCTCTCAGGGCCCTTCCTTACGGGACTCTCCATAGGAACTTTAATTTAGATCAAACAGTTCAGGGAAAACCTCTCTGGGGGTGGAAAGTTTAAAGGAAACCTGAAGAATGAGGAGTTGGCCAATAAAAGAGGCAGGCCACACCTACCCCAGGCAGAGGGCAAGCAGAGAGGGTGACCGTGGAGTAAGTGAGTAGGGGGAGGGTAAGGGCAGAGGGCTTCTTGCTGATGCTCCACAGCTTGTTTCAGCCTGGCGCGCTGGGGTTGAGCCACTTCTAGGTCACGCTGAAAACCACAGAAGATGGTTCTTCTACCCAATATATCTCTGCCCTGAGACGCTCTTCCTGCGATTTGAGATCAGAACTCCCCTTTCCTCTCCAGCCTCCCCCATCGTCTCCTCCTTCCCCTCCCTCCGGAGCAGATGGCGCTGTCAAGGAGCTGGTGGTAGCAGTTCCCAAGAAGTTTTTGGTGTGAGCATGAAGGAGGTGTTGTGTAATGTGACGGTTACTATGGCAAGTTTTATTGGGTAATTGGGTTTGAAGAAACATTTTGATTCATCATTAGCTACTGAGCTAAAAATAGTGCCTCACCAGGAGCCTGTTTTCTCTTAAAATGTGTCTGATGTTCTGATAAAGTGCAGTATGCACCAAAAATTGGAGCATTTTCTCAAGTCACCTAAATCTTGATCTTGACTCCTCCAAAGAAGGCCCAATTACCATCTGCATTACTTCACCAAAAGGCATGTTTGTTGCTACGGATGAATATAGTATTGACGTAGATGAAAAAAGAGTCCATTATGTCCAAGTTGAAGAGCCCAATTCGTAGAGAATATGACTTTATAGGGTATAACTTTATAAAGTTCCTCAACTACACAATTTTACGGGCAGGGGATAAAGCCCGTCTCCCAGCATTTCTTTTATCAGATGAGTATACAGAATAGAGTGGTTGAAATATGGCAATCTACCAAAGGACAAACACTGGCCAACCTCTGTAGTAGAGAATACTACTATGTCACGTCAGTCGTGTCCGACTCTGTGCGACCCCATAGATGGCAGCCCACCAGGCTCCCCCGTCCCTGGGATTCTCCAGGCAAGAACAGTAGTAGAGAATAGACATTGGCGAATGTGGCACTAGTGGTAAAGAACATGCCTGCCAATGCAGGAGACATAAGAGGCGTCGGTTTGATCCCTGGATCAGGAAGATCCCCAGGAAGAGGGCATGACAACCCACTCCAGTATGCTTGCCTAGAGAATCCCATGGACAGGAGCCTGGTGGGCTATACTCCAAAGGGTCGCAAAATGGTCAAACTCGACTACACTGACTTAACACAAGCAGAATCTGTTGCCAAGAGTTTAGTTCACTCTTACTTTTCCAAGTTTACCCATTTAATGTTTGAATCAAATAAAATATTCTTCAAATATTTAAGCCCATGGTGGTTATGAGTAGGTGTCGTGTGTTTGGGTCTATAGGGCTGAGTTATATACCTTGTGACACATTAGGTAATAAAAATATAACGGAAGCCAAGAACATGAAGTGTCTCCAGCCCATGGTGACTCATACCTAATGCCATCCTGTTTGCAATTTTTTTTCATATTATTCTATGTTTGTCTCTTAATTCTGCTACTGAACACAGCTAAGCCTATTTTGCCAGCTTTAAGAAGTGGGACAACTAACTTTCCAGGATCGCCACAAGATAAAAAGAGCTCACGTAAGGACAAACCCCCACCATGCTGTCGGCTACACTAACCTAGGAGTACAAAGATCTGCCTCTGGGATTTGAATTCTCAACTCTGCCCCTTACCTAAATGTGGGGAGACGGAGCTTTAAATCTCTCTAAGCTTCAGGCTCCTCACATGCTGCTGCTGCTAAGTCGCTTCAGTCGTGTCCGACTCTTTGCGACCCCATAGACAGCAGCCCACCAGGCTCCGCCATCCCTGGGATTCTCCATGTTAAGTGGGGATAATAACTGTACCTACTTCATAGGTTTTTGTGATGGAGAGAAGTGATTACATGGATCCCTTGGCATACAATGATCAGTTAGTACGCGTCAGCTGTTACTATCAAGTCATTTCTTTTTCTCAGCGAGACTGTATGTTCCTTTGCGTGCGTGCTGCATTGCTTCAGTCGTGTCTGACTCTTTGCAACCCTATAGACTGTAGCCCTCTAGACACCTCTGTCCATGGGATTCTCCAGACAAGAACACTGGAGTGGGTCGCCCTGCCCTCCTCCAGGGGACTCTTCCCAACCCAGGAACTGAACCGACGCCTCTTATGTCTCCTGCATTGGCGTGCCTTCTATAACACCAGTGCTGCCTGGGAAGCCCGCATGTTCCTTTAATGAGCGACAATAGTCATGCCTGAGTCTTCTGGATGCTATAACTATTACGACAATGTATCTATCTTGAAAACTTGGATACTTTCGAGAGTGAGAGGAGGCAGGCACCAATCTGGGGTGTCCTGGGCACTCTGTAATATATAGTGATCCTACCTGCGGCACATGCTACTGGCTTAGGCACAGGCCAATTATATAAACCTTCAAGCTACACTCTTGGGAAATAGCTTAATAAAGGGCAATGTCTTCAATTCTGTAGGTGCAGGCACCGCTCTAGGGTCTGGGGATATGTCAATCAACAAAAGAGACCAAACCCCTTCTTCTACTTATGAGGATGCAGACAATAAACAAAGGAATACAAAAAGACAGACACATCCCCAGTGTTCATCGCAGCACTACTTAAAATGGTAAGAAGTACTTAAAACTACATAAAGCAACCTAAATGTCCATCGACAGATGAATAGATAAAGAAGATGTCGTACATGATTACAATGAAATGTTACTCAGTTATAAAAAGGAACGAAATTGGGTCATCTTTAGTGACATGGACGAACCCAGAGTTTGTCATACAGAGTGAAGTAAGTCAGAAAGAGAAAAACAAATATTGTATATTAACACTGGAGAAGGCAATGGCACCCCACTCCAATACTCTTGCCTGGAAAATCCCATGGACGGAGGAGCCTGGTGGGCTGCAGTCCACGGGGTCGCTAAGAGTCGGACACGACTAAGCAACTTCACTTGCACTTTTCACTTTCATGCATTGGAGAAGGAAATGGCAACCCACTCCCGTGTTCTTGCCTAAGAATCCCAGGGATGGGGGAGCCTGGTGGGCTGCCGTCTACGGGGTCGCACAGAGTCGGACACGACTGAAGCGACTTAGCAGCAGCAGCAGTAGCAGCAGAGTATTAACACATATATGTGGGAAGTAGAAGAATGGTGCTGATGAACCTGGTTGCAGAGATGCAGATGGAGAGAACAAACTGTGGACACAGTGGGGATAACGGAGAGAGCAGGACAAACTGAGAGAGCAGCACGGACACATACACACCACCACGTGTGAAAGAGACAGCTAGCAGGAAGCTGCCACATGGCACAGGGAGCTCGGCGTGGTGCTCTGTGATGACCTGGAGGGCTGCAATGGGAGAGGGGGTCCAAGAGGGAGGGCATATATGTGCACGTACGGCTAAGCCGTTGTGCTGAGGCACACACGCTGCCATACGGCAGAAACTAACACAACAGTGTAGAGCAATTACGCTCCAATAAAAACATAAAACACCAAAGCTGCTGCCCATAAGAAAAATGCTAAACAAATACAAAATTATGGTATTTCCTGTGCATTGGTGAAGAGTGCTATGGAGAAAAATACAGCTATCTCTGATCAAGTTATATTTGAGCAGAGAGCTCCCCAAAAGGTGAGCAAACCACGCAGATATCCAAAGGAATAATGTGGAGTATATACTCCATTATCGACAAACATTCATAACAATAAATGGAAATCAGAAGACAAAATATAATCTAATCAATTTTACGGAGACTTTAAAAACTCATTTCAGATATGCCTGTTGTTTTCCTTATAATTTTGGTAATTTGATCTTTAAATAATTTATAACATAACAGCTTTACCCAGCTGTCACCATTATAAAAATAGTAGTTAAATTTATTATGTATCTCCTATGTGTGTGGTACTTTACCACAGTAGGTCAGCATGGGGGTTATGGCACCTGCATTTCCAATGAGAGACAAGAGGCTTAGAGAGGTGAAAATCCTTGTGTGTATCCATGGCCAGGTAGAAGAAACAGGCCTGAAATATCAGTTTGCAGATTTCAAATGTCTTGCCTTTTGTCTGATGACTTTGCTTGTAATCCTAACACTTAGATAAGAAGCCTGTGTCCATCTGAGAACAAGAGCAAACATCAAGACATAGTTAATGATGGAAATTCCTTTCTTCCTTCATCATTCAACAAATGCTTTCCAAGGGCCTACTACATGCCAGCTACTGTTCTAGACTTTGAGGATACATTAGTGAGAAGTGGACATCATTTTCTATCTGTGGGCCTGCTCTGCTGGCAGAAGGAAATAATACAATTACATAAATTATTTGGAGTGGTAGAAGGTGAAAAAGCTGGCTTAAAACTCAACATTCAAAAAATTAAGATCATGGCATCTAATCCCACCACTTCATGGCAAACAGAAGGGAAAAAAGTGGAAGAAGTGACAGATTTTATCTTCTTGGGCTCCAAAATCACTGCAGACAGTGACTGTAGCCATGAGATTGAAAGACAATTTCTCTTTGGAAGGAAAGCTATGACAAACCTAGACAGCGTGTTAAAAAGCAGAGACATCGCTTTGCTGACAAAGGTCCGTATAGTCAAAGCTACGGTTTTCTTAGCAGTCATGTATGGATGTGAGAGTTGGACCATAAGGAAGGATGAGCACTGAAGAACTGATGCTTTTGAATTGTGATGCTGGAGGAGACTCTAGAGAGTCCCTTGGACAGCAAGGAGATCAAACCAGTCAATCATAAAGGAAATCAACCCTGAATATTCATTGGAAAGACAGATGCTGAAACTGAAGCTCCAATACTTAGGCCACAGGATGCGAAGAACTGACTCACTAGAAAAGACCCTGATGCTGGGAAAGACGGAAGGCAAAAGGAGGAGGGGTTACAGAGGACAAGATGGTGAAACAGCATAACCAACTCAATGGAGATGAATTTGAGCAAACTCCAGGAGATAGTGAAGGAGAAAGAGCCTAATGTGTCCATGGGGTCACAGAGAGTTGGACATGACTTAGTGACTGAACAACAACAAAAAGAAGGTAAAAAGCATGCTTTTAAAATAGAGCAATGGGGACTTCCCTGGCAGTCCAGAGGCTAAGACTCCATGCTCCCACTGTGGGGGCCCAGGTTCAGTCCCTTGTTGGGGAACTAGATCCTGCATGCCACAACTAAAGGTCTTGCATGTTTGGATCAAAGTAGTCAAAGATTCCATGTGCTACAATTAAGACTTGGCACAGCCAAATAAATGAATAAAAACAAAATACTGCAATGTAAAATACAGTGGAATGTGGGGTGAGGTAGGGATGCTGTGTGAGAGAGAGGTTACAAATTTAAATGAGAACATCAGGGTAGATGCTGTCACCGAAAGGGTGGCTTTCCTGCCAAAATGTGAAAGAGGAAGTTGACATGGGGATCTCTTGGTTAAGGACATCCCCAGCAGATGGTAAGGCCAGGAGGGTGTACTCAGGAATTTCTAGGAGGGTTGAGACTGGAGCAGAGTGAACAAGGGAGAGAGTAGCAGAAACCCGGGCAGCAGGTGGAGGGCCAGAGTGGACCACTTGAGGGACAGCTTGACCAGCATGAAACGGGGAGTCATGCTCGGTTTGCAGCAGAGGAGGGGCTGTGTTGATAACACATTCGTTTGAGGAGTCATCCTCTGAAAAGCCATTGGTCTGTCTGCTAGAACCTGCAGAATACACAACGGTTTCCTGAGCTCTCCTAAAATTTCTTCAGCTCAAAGTTCTTCTCCTAACCCATCCAAGAAGCTGGAAGAAGGACTCCTGCTTTGATCAGAAGGGACCTTTGGTCGCATGGGCATCCCCTCAAACTTGGAATGCCTGAGATTCTGAAGTGCAGTAGAAAGCCAAGCTAATGATCAGAAGCACTCAGATTGGTGTTCCTTGCTCCCTCCCTTCTGTAGACAATGGCTGTGGCTTTGAATTCAAGTACAGGACATATGTTTGCAAAGTCGTTCTTTAGGGTATGGGATGAGATGCTCCGGGAAACCAGATGCTGGAAGCGCTGCCCCATCTCCTGGAGTCTCTGTGGGCAGCTGCCAGAGGGCGCTGCTCTCACTTGTGACCACTAGCAAATCTGACCCCATCGTCCACTGGAGGCAGGCACTGGAACCAGTTAGCAATAACAGCCTTGTAATGTAAAGTAATGCATGTGGGTTCAGTCGTGTCTGACTCTTCATCACTCCATGGACTGTAGCCCACCAGGCTCCTCTGTCCGTGGAATTTTCCAGGCAAGAATACTGGAGTGGGTTGCCATTTCCTATTCCAGGGGATCTTCCCAACCCAGGGATCAAACTCAGGTCTCCTGCGTCTCCTGCATTGGCAGGTGGACTCTTTACCACTGTGCCACCTGGCAAGTTATAATCACAATCTATTAACAGTTAATTTCCTTTGCCCATCAGAATTTTAGAAATAGTGACAGAGAAGTAGGCCAAGTTAGAGAAAAAGAAATCCCACCAGTAAATGAACAGTCCAGGATAGTACCCTGCCCAGTGTCAGGATTCTAAGAAGCATTTCAGGTGCAAGCTCCCAGGTCTGATAAGCAACAGGGCTAGTAACTTGCCCTCCATAACCAAGTTATTATACCATCTGATACACTGAATATCAGAAAGCTTTAAAATATAAATTGTATTAACAACTGCCAAGTGTACTTTTTGGTAGGAGTGCTTTGAGTGAGTGGATCATTTAGAGAAAGCGTTGGTTCAATGGAAAGAAGTGGGCTTTGAAATACATGTCCTCCTTCAATATTTAACCAAAATAGTGACTCAATAGAGTTCCAATACTGTCTCTTTTAGCTATTATTTTTTAAAGGTCAAAGAGAATACTCAGAGAAAGAGACGCAACTCTTTTTTCTTTTTAGTGAAACACACCATGTTGGAGAAATGATGTTTGATTACATTCTTTCAGCCTTCCATCAAATGATTTGGAAGTAGCAGTTTAAAAATATCAAAGGCATACTTTTTATTAATCAGGCTATTCGCTAGTGCTTTGACCTGAGCCTTTTGCCAATTGTTTCATTTTGGCCATGTCACTCTCCGCCACAGCTCTGTTCATTCATTCAACAGTTACTTACAGATTATCAGTTATGTGCTAGGCAATGTTGTAGGGGCTGGAAAGATGACAGTGAATTAAAAAATCAAGGTCTTGGGACTTCCCTTGTGGTCAACTGGCTGAGATTCTGAGCTCCCAATGCAGGGGGCTCAGGTTCAATCCCTAGTTGGGGAACTAGATCCCACATGCCGAAACTAAGAGCTGGCATGCCACAGTTAAATATCCGCAAGCCACAGCTAAGACCAGGTGCAGCCAAATAGATAAAATAAATTAAAAAGTAATAAATATTAAAAAAAGAACCAAGGTCTTTGCCCTTAGGAAGCTTCCACTGCAAACTGTATAATAACAGGTAACACAAGACTTCCCTGGGGGCTCAGTGGTAAAGAACCCACCTGCCAATGCAGGATACGCAGGTTCAATCCCTGAGTTGGGAAGAGTCCCTGTAGAAGGAAATGGCAATCCACTCCAGTAAGCTTCCCTGAGAAATCCCATGGACAGAGGAGCCTGGCAAGCTTCAGTCCATGGGGTCACGACTCAGGGACTGAGCGCCGCACACACACACACACACACACACACACACACACGACACCCATGGCCTGAGCAGTTTACAGTCCCAAGACTTTACCCACATTACCTCTGTTAATGCTCACACTGGCCTTATAAGATACATACTATAACTATCCCCATTTTATAGATGAGGGAACTGAGGCTTAAAGAAGTTAAATAACTTGCCAGATCACAAGTTAGGGAGTGGTGGTGTCAGGATTCAAAGCCAAGCACTCTAGTTCCAAAGCATGTCTTATCACTCATTTTGCCAAAACACCTTCTTTAATTTGAGAAGAAATATACAAGTGACATTTGCTGAAAACAAAAATATAGTGGAGGGTATGGATACGGGCATCTCATTTTTCAGCAGTGGAGGGCTCACTATTTAGCCATGCCATTTTGTTGGTACCTCTAAATCTTACCTTTGAATTCCCAGCTCACCTGCTACAGTGAAATTTTCCTGTCCCCAGTCAGAATTAATGACACCACCTTCTTTCTGGCTCAAAATACCACACAAATGTCAAGGACTCTCGTGCAGATGACAAAAAGGGAGGAGAAAAGGAATGATCATGGTGATGATGGAAATAAGGGTTATGTTGGAATTAATGAAAATGATGATCTGAGATACTGTAGGCAGTACTGGCTTTTTGCAGCACAAAAGTATGGCAGCTGCTTATGTCATGTCAATGACAAACAGCATTTCTACAAGTAGGTGTGTCATAAAAGGCCAAGAGCTTCTTGGGGTGGAGTGAGTTTCCTGTCATTGGAGTATTCAAGCAGAATTGGTATAAAAATTTAATAGAAAATATATAGATTAAGTCGCTTCCCTGATAGCTCAGTTGGTAAAGAACCCACTTGAAATGCAGTAGACCCTGGTTCAATTCCTGGGTCTGGAAGATCCCCTGGAGAAGGGAACAGCTACCCACTCCAGTATTCTGGCCTGGAGAATTCCATGGATTGTATAATCCATGGGGTCACAAAGAGTCCAACATGACTGAGCAACTTTCACATTCACATATAGATGAAGCATATTAATCTATTTTCTACTTTTTTATGATGTTCATTACTCTTCCCAGACTCAGTCCCAAAACTGAGAGGACAAATGAATGTCAGTATGACTCAAAGGTTTTCCCTAGTATTACACAAGTTTTCCTTTCATCTACCTATTTATCTAGCTAGTTAGCTATTTAGCCACCCAATCCAGTATTTGTGTCAACTTTCTCATCGTAAAGTCAACAGATCTTATAAATTTATTTGACAACTCAAGCTTACTGAGATCCACAAGAAATAAGCAGTAAGATAAGAGTAATTATGTTTAATAAAATTGGTGGTTATCTTTTTAATGACGCCATCTATTTAAAGACTATGGAGGTCATGAGTATTTTTACCAGAATGTGGACTATTAAAAGAAAAGCATCACATTGGCATAATGATTTTGTGGTAGGATCACTGGAATTACTACTTAAAGGCAAATTCATCTTCCCTTGGTATGATTCCTATTCATCTACTGGTACCAAAAATATTTTGTCTGCAATTTTTAGCCTTATCCAGGATTTGAGCCAGAAAGAAAGAGGCCAGAAGCTTGGTAGAAGCACTAATCTGAACTCTGGTCCAACCCACAATGATCTCACCTTCTTGGACATTAAAATCTATTGTAATATATCCTCTAGAGAAGCCAGAATTACCACCTGACCCTGAATATCAGCCTTGGGTATTCCCATTCATTTTTTCATTCTTATATAAATATTTATCAAACATGGAGTGCTGAGAGTATTCAGGCGTGCAAGCAAATTTGACCCAGTCCTTATTTCATCATACCTACTCTCTGGTGGAAAAAGAGACATGGAACAAATACTCTCACACACACACACACACACACACACACGTGTTATGTGTTATCTAAGAAAAGTACAAGAAGAAGAAGACATGTGCTCAGTCGTCTCCGACTCTTTCCAATGCTATGGACTCTAGCCCTCCAGGTTTCTCTGTCTATGGGATTCTCCAGGCAAGAAGACTGGAGTGGGTTGCCATTTCCTTCTCCAGGGATCTTCCCGATCCAGGGATTGAACTTGGCATCTCTTGCATCTCCTGCATTGGCGGGTGGATTTATTATTACTAATCCACAAGTTGGGATCTAAGAGAGGGCAGAGGAAGCCTCCCTGAGAAAGTTCCTTGGGTTGAGAATGAGGAAAGAGCTTCTTGGGAAAAGGAGGAACAGAAACTCGGGCAGCTCAGAGGCAGAAAGAGACATGGGTCTTTGGAGGAACTGAACAGAAGTCAGTTTCTCAAACTGAGTGAGAGGGAGATGAAGAATGGAATTATTGGAGGAAGACAGAAGCCCGATCTTAAACGTGGATCCCAGGGGGAAATTCTGCCTTTGCCTCAAGAGCAATGGGAAGCTACTCACCTTTGCTGAAGGACTCTAAACAATAATTCCCAAGAGAAGAACTCCACCCTGTGACGCTGTGGACAGAGGACTGGAAAGAGTCGAAAGTGGGTGCAGGGCAGCCGCTGTGATTCAGGAGAGAAACAGGATCTACTGCACCGAAGTGAAAGGATGGAGATGAGAGGAGGAAATGAGCCTATTCGGATGGCAAACTGGGCAGGAACTTGCAGTAGCCCGGCTGTGGGGACGGAGAGACGGAGAAGTGACGGAGATGGGCTTTCTGGTTTGGGCACCTGCAAGGATGGACCAGAGAACCCTGGATCCATTCAGATCAAGATCTGGGCGGAAGGCCAGCTTAGGGGAACTGCAGGAGGTAAATAGCCCCATTCCTTTATGATACGAGAAGGTATTTTTTGGATTTCCTTTTAGAATCCAACTATTTTACATGTAGCCAATTATTTATAACATCAAGAGTCACAGAGTCATAAGCTTCAAATTAGAAGGGATCTTGAAAATCATTTAGTTCAACCCTTTGCCTTTTGCCCCAAATTCCTGATGATGAGCATCTGGCTTCTCCTGAACACCTCCAGGGATGCCTTTTAATCTCACAAAGCCCAGTGTGATTTCAAAGAGTTATAAATAGGAAAGCATCCATTTCTTCCCTTGGGACATAGTCCTACAAGTCTTCTCCAGCCATAATTATTGCCTGGTATTTATTCTAGTGCTATAAATTATGTATCAGATGATACAACATCTGATCTGAATCTTTCTTTATGTTCCCGAAACCTAAAGTATGAAGCAAAAAAAAAAAAAATCACAAAATGAAACTGTCTCTGTTTGTCTTAAATGAACAGATAATCAACAAAAGAGTTGCAATCAAGGAGTGGTCAATGGTTACGTATTGGTCAATGTACCATGGATATATTTTGCAGTCAGCATTGACTAGTAATCGCATTTGAGATGTTGGTAATGGGGACGTGTGTTCATGGGGCTCCTTGGAAGAAAAGCTATGACAATCTAGACAGTGTATTAAAAAGCAGAGACATTACTTTGCTGACAAAAGTTCATATAGTCAAGTGAGTGAAAAGTGAAAGTCACTCAGTTGTGTCTGACTCTTTGTGACCCCATAGAATATAGAGTCCATGGAACTCTCTAGGCCAGAATACTGGAGTGGGTAGCCTTTCTCTTCTCCAGGGGATCTTCCCGACCCAGGAATCGAACCGGGCTCTCCTGCATTGAAGGAGGATTCTTTACCAACTGAGCTATCAGAGCTATGGCTTTTCCAGTAGTCATACATGGATGTGAGAGTTGGACCATAAGGAAGGCTGAACGCAGAAGAATTCATGCTTTTGAGGCTGGTGCTAGAGAAGACTCTTGAGAGTCCCTTCAACAGCAAGGAGATCAAACCAGTCAATCCTAAAGGAAATCAGTTCTGAATATTCATCGGAAGGACTGATAAAACTTTGGCCACCTGATGAGAAGAACTGACTCTTTGGAAAAGACCCTGATGCTGGGAAAGATTGAAGGTGGGAGGTTAAGGGGAAGATAGAGGATGAGATGGTTGATGGCATCACTGATTTGATGGACATGAGTCTGAGTAGGCTCTGGGAGTTGGTGGTGGACAGGGAGGGCTGGCATGCTGCAGTCAATGGGGTTGCAAAGAGTCGGACATGACTGAGCAACTGAACTGAACTGAGAATGCTTATTTCTTTTTTAAAGCTTTTTTTTAAAAACTTTTTGGCAGCACCCTGTGGTGTGTGGGATCTTAGTTCTCTGACCAGCAATCGAACCCTTCGCCCCTCCAGTGAAAACACTGGCATCTTAACCACTGAACCACCAGGGAAGTCCCTGTGGCATTTTTAAAAAAGATTCCACACACTGTACAAGGGATCAGGTTCTCAGCCTATGGGCTTCTGCCTGTGTTTGACCAGTTCCAGCCCCATCTCAAAGCAAGACAGCCTGACAGTGTGTAACCAAGCGTGTCAGGTCCACGTGTGTCACAGAAATACTACAATCACCATGCAGTCCAAGCTTGGTGCCGCCTGTTGATCAGCTCAACACTTGTTCTTATTCATCAGCTCCTTTCATATCTATAAACTACGAGGTTCTGACAGCAGGTATCCTACATCCTCATCTTGTTACAGATCATGGGACTAACGTATGACAGAATAAAGTGAGTTCCTCAGGGCCCTGCTGTTGGTGTCCTGGAGTCTGCAGATGATGAAGAAACCACAGAAGCCAAACTCCAAGCTATAGGATATTCAGGCTGCATAAATGCCCAGCTCAATCACTTCTAGGTAACATTGACATAAAATGGCCTTTTTGAAGCTTTTTTTTTTTTTTTTTTTACTTTTTGGCAGCACCCGTGGTGTGTGGGATCTTAGTTATCTGATAACGGCTGACACGCACATTTTAGAAAAGCTAGGTAGGCAATTGTGACAAGTGCCACGAATCACTAATCAAATATTCAAAGTAAACATTTGTCTGTCAATTAAATATCTCAGTTACTATCCCCTTTGAAACAAATTGAATGACTAAAATCACATACAGTTTTACAAGTCACGGAGTCAATGTAATTAAACTACTAGGAGAAACTAAATATTGAATACTACCTAATAAGTAATTCTCTTAGCATTTGCTATAATCTTACTTTTATTTCTCTTCCTTCTCAGAGATCACAGACCTCAGCCAGCTCTATTTTCTGTAATGACTGTCATAATCTGATCTTGGAAGCCAAATAAACCAAGAAAACACACAAATCCTCACCTCCACACTCATTATAACTTGTTGTTGTGGTTCAGTTGCTCAATCGTGTCTAATTCTTTGCAACCCCATGGACTGCAGCACGTCAGGCTTCCCTGTCTTTCACTATCTCCTGAAGGTTCTTCAAACCCCGTGGTAGCCATCTCCTCCTGCCCTCAATCTTTCCCAGCATCAGGGTCTTTTCTGGTGAGTCAGCTCTTCACATCAGGTGTCCGAACTACTGGAGCTTTAGTTTCAGCATCTGTCCTTCCAATGAATATTCAGGATTGATTTCCTTTAGGATTGACTGGTTCGATCTCCTTGCAGTCCAAGGGACTCTCAAGAGTCTCCTCCAGCACCACAGTTTGAAATTGTAGAGCATGAGCCATCTCAGAAACCATTTCATAGTGATAGACTTTTAGAGCTGTGAGGAATTCATTTCAAGGCCAAGACAGGTGGAGTGGTCTGTACAAAGTTGCACGGTCTTGGATATAAAATCCAAGGTCCATATTTTGCTGACTGTTAGCTGCTATTTTCAATGCAATGTGCTATTCCCCTGGCTCCATAAAGCAATAATATCATTATGTGCATTGCTACCATTTGGAATACAAATTTCATTTTTCTTCCCCTTTATGACTTTTAACGAATCGCCTCTGAAACTAGCAGAGTTAATTGAGAGAAAATGGTCTTAAAAGACCATCAAATCGAGGGGCAGCTTTGAAATGAGACAGATGTGGTTAAAATCCTTTACTAGCTGTCTGACCAAAGGGATATGATGTAATACGCTGAGCTTAGAATCCTCAGCTATAAAAAGGAAGCAGCGGCACTGATGCTAAGATGATTCCTCAGGCATTGACTCAATAAGCCTCTGCTACGAGCTTTTCCCATGATGTGCCAACGTCCATTCCAGAGATATGTAAAAGGTCCGTATCTGTCCTCAAAGAGTGTATGGTTTAGCAGTAGAAACAAATAAGGAAACAATAGCTTCAATCTCATCTACCAACCCCAATTCCTTCTTCAGGTCTTAATTAAGAATACTTTTCTCATCTCAGTTCGAGTCAAGTGTTTTCCTTTAAATAGAAACCAGGACCAGAAGTAGGGTGAGACTAGCTGAGTTCCTAGGGTGTACAGTTTAGAAATTTATTTATTTGGTTGTATATTGCCTTTAAAATGGAGGGATGTAAAGGGCATGAGGAGACCCAAGAGGACAGGGACCTACATCCATCCACCTGGCCGAGTGTCAGAAAGCCCATTGCAGGGAAGGTGGGGTCTTTGCTGAATTTCAGGCAGATGGGCTGGTAAAAGGTAATGAGGTCAGAGATGAAGGAATATCTAATTCATTCTGTGTGTGTGTTAGTCGTGTAGCTGTGTCCAACTCTTTGCGACTCCATGAACTGTAACCCACCAAGCTTCTCTGTGGAATTCTCCCGTCCATGGAATTCTCTGGGCAAGAATACTACAGTGGGTAGCCATTCCTTTCTCCAGGGGATCTTCCTGACTCAGGGGTCGAATCTGGGTCTCTGGCATTGCAAGCAGATTCTTTACCATCTGAGGTACCAGGGAAGCCCCTAACTCTGTTGAGAAAACTTCAGAATTCTGGCATTTTTTCACTACTCACAAAACCCTTATAGGCATCAAGAAAACAAAGTCACCTGGCCAATGTCACTGAGAAAATTCAGGGTAAAAATAGGACAACAATTTGTGGTTCCTATGTTTTTAAGGAAATGTATATACATAGCTTCAGAAATATCTCTCACTGTCCATTGGCACAGTTCACAGATCCTCTCTGGCTGAAATGTCTCGGGCAGGACCCCAACAGCACGTGATGTCATTGTTCACTTGATAAGAGACAAAGGTTGTGTCTCTCTCATAAACAGAGAAGAAAGCCCTCTATTCACCGGGCGCTGACTGTCTGGTCCCATGAACCCACCCTCAAATGAGCTGTCCATCACCAGTAGGCTACGAAGACTCACGTAAGTAATGGGAGAAGTTTGATGTTGAATTAGAAGAAAATAAGTTGGTTCTTACTGATTTTGATTTTGTTTCTTGAACTAATTGACAGCAGAAAAGGGAATTGATGGGGATGGTGCCTCACAGAACTGAAAATAGGAGACTGACTCTTAGCCTTTTGGGACCTTTTTCATGAAGACTGTTTTGTAGTTATTTGCATTGGGTTCCAATATCTAAAATCAGGCTCTATATTGCCTTTACTATTGTCTTCATTTTAGTTCAGTTCAGTCGCTCAGTCGTGTCCGACTCTCTGCGACCCCATGAATCGCAGCACGCCAGGCCTCCCCATCCATCACCAACTCCCGGAGTTCACTCAGACTCACGTCCATCGAGTCAGTGATCACTATTGTCTTACTAAATAATTAATTTATTTTTGGCTGCGCTGGGTCTTCACTGCTGCATGGCTTTCTCTAGTTGCTGTGACCAGGGGCTATTCTCTCATTGTGGGGAGCAGGCTTCTGATTGCAGTGGCTTCTCGAGTTGTGGAGCACCGGCTTTCTTTAGGGCATAGGCTTTACTTTGCTCAGTAGTTGAGGCTCTCCGGTCCTAGAGCGTGCAGGCTCCAGGACTGGCAGCATGCAAGCTCAGCCTGGTTCATGGGCTTAGTTGCCCCACAGCATGTGAAAACTTCCCGGACCAGGTTCGAACCCATGTCCCCCTCCACTGGCTGGTGGATTCTTAATTGCCGGACCACCAGGGAAGTCCATATGTTGGCTTTAGGTAGTCTTCAGATAAAATTGGTCCAGTTGGGGTACAAATTGGTCTTTATATGATAGGTTTTACACTGTAAAGGTGGGGGACTAAGTATTATTCAGTTATTACACTCGGCAAGGTCAACTGGTTCTGTTCAATGGCCCTCTCTTAGGAGTGAGGCAGACCAGCCTGGCTGGTGAGGGGCGCCAGGAAGCAGGTAGGAAAGTAGGGACACTGCTTGCCCACAGCTACACCCGGATGAAACTACAGACTGAACATCCATAGGTGACCAAAAGTGGGGACCACTGAGGGGTCTGGCCAAAGAATTGATTTGGGGTAGAATACCACGAAGCAGTATACCACAAAGCACCTGATGTGAAGAGCCAACTCATTAGGAAAGACCCTGATGCTGGGAAAGATTGAAGGCAGGAGGAGAAGGGGACGACAGAGGGTGAGATGGTTGGATGGCATCACCGACTCGATGGACGTGAGTTTGAGCAACCTCTGGGAGATAGTGAAGAACAGGGAAGCCTGGAGTGCTGCAGTCCATGGGGTTGCAAAGAGTCGGACACGACTGAGCAACTGAACAACGACACCACAAAGCAAGGGGCTTCTTCCCAGGTGGCAAAGTGGTAAAGGATCTGCTTCCAATGCAGGAGACACAGACGATGTGGATTTGATCCCTGGGTCAAGAAGACCCCCTGGAGAAGGAAATGGCATCCTGCTCCAGTATTCTTGCCTGGAAAATTCCATTGACTGAGGAGCCTGGAGGGCTGCAGTCCATGGGGTCCCAGTCAGACATGGCTGAGCACACACACAATGCATGCATGTACAAAGACAAAAGATGATGGACCACAAAGCAAAGGGAGCCTGAGCGAGGTGTCAGCATTGGGATTCAGAGCCAAAGTGCCAAAGAACCAAGAAGGAAGCCAAGTGATGGGTGAGACTCTCATTAACACTGGACTCTATTTTGTGTGGATGGACTGGATCTGTTTAAAATTCTCAGGAATGGACAAACAGGTATGGATAATTTAGGTCCATCATTTTTAATCTCCTTTTCCTATTTTGACTGAAGTGATCTGGATAATGAGTTAAATTTTTCTTCATGTTATCTAATATAACTTCCTTAACACAGGTCTAGCAAGCACTCAGCTTGAAACTTTCTGCCCAAAGGACTTCTTGGGATAACATTTGGTGTTCTTTTGCCTGTATTGACCAGAGAAATGGGTTTTTTTTTTCCCCTCTCACTGGTTTCTCACTGATTGTATGTGTTGAGGGGTAGCCAGGGAGCGGACAGGGGAAGGAGTTGATCATATAATATTCATTCATTCACTTTACTTATAACTGCATTGTTTAGTACTGTTAATGTGCCAGATACGATGCTAGGAGCTAGGGACACAAAGATGAGCAGACACAATCCTTGACCTCAAGGGGCTCACAGCCTGGTAGGCACATGAAATGTTGTAAGTTGCTCTGATAGTTGACAATGCAGAGTGTGGCAATATATCAAGGAGAGGGAACTGAACCTTGCTTAAGCTCCTCGTCTGCCCACCCTTGTGTGAAATGGGCTGCCTGGAGCTCCAAGGCATCTGCTCAATTTCTAGCTGGAGTTATTGTGTACGTGTGCTTCCCAGCTGGCCCTAGTGGTGAAGAACACGCCTGCCAATGCTGGAGACACAAGAGACACGGGTTTGATCCCTGGGTCGGGAAGAACCCCTAGAGAAGGAAATGTCAACTCACTCCAGCATTCTTGATTGAAAAATCCCATGGACAGAGGAGCTTGGCGGGCTACAGTCCACGGGGTCACAAAGAGTCAAACGTGACTGAGAACACAGAACAGCTAGGAGAACCTGGAGCTGCTGCCAAGCCTGACCTTCTCAACACGAGGCAGATGCTCTCATGCGTCTGCTGGTCACCAGGCTTGGGATGTGTTCAGTCTGTGATAAGGTGATGCTTTATAACTGACCTCCTAGCCCTTCCCAGGGTCTCTTTACCCTCTTCGTCAGGAAGATCCACACCCTTTTACAATTTCTTCTAAAGTCTGACCTTTCCTTTCACACAACTCCTAAAAGAAATCCACTGTAGCTTTGATTCTTTTCATGCTTTACAGACTGTAGTAAAAAGAGCCCAAGACCTGCATAAAACACTTACGCAGCGCTGTGTGTTTCAGACAGGTTCTCAGAGTCAGTTACAAACCTCCCTACTCCTGTACCAGATTCACAAACTTCCCCCGTCCTCCCAGATCCATTCAGGTATCACCCTCCTTAAGGTGACAACCTTGACAGTGTAGCACACAGCTGTGTCTCAGAATCTAGAACCCAGCAGTCAGTCAACAAGTATTTACTGAACAGTTTTCCTACTCAATCCTTATTCTCCTCTTCTTCCTAATTCACTCTTGATTTTTTGAGAAGCAGTAAACTTGAATCTATTTTTGCCATCTTTTCATGATGATGGAGGAGGGGCCATGTATCAGAATTCAGAATTCTGGTCCCCAAAATAAAGGCAGATGGCATTGGGTATGGGTCCCAGAGGACCATGCAGGGGTCCCTTCCTGAAAGGGCTACAGACTCATGGGCAAATGTGCTTTGGTTAAGGGAGGAAAGGAACAGGCTGAGCTGACTCCATCTTGAAAAAGAAGGAAACTCCATCTCTCACGTTCAGTGAGCTTTGGACTATATGCCTGGTAGCCATGGGGATAACATACACACGGCCGAACTGGCCTCCTGGACTGATAAACACCAGATTCCATACCAAGATTTCCCGTCACCAAAAAGAATATAATAATCCCTTATGTAGTCAATCACCTTGGTAATCTTTATGCCACCCATTGGTGTAGGCTACAATGTATAACCAGCTGACCCTTCTGATTATAAATCATGGCTGTAACCTGATTGTATCTCCCTTTAACACTTTCCAGGCTAGATTTAAGGAATTTGGGGATGTGGGCTTGAGGAACACACTTAAGGTTTTCACAAAAGCTGGTTGGGGTCCTTGGCTGAGAGGAGACTCTGCCTCGGGCTCGCAGGTGTAATAAACTGCACTCCACTGTCTGCATTGTCCTGAGTGTTTCCTGGAACGCAAGGCTACAACATGACCATCTTGACCTCTTACCCTTTGCCCTTTGTCCTCTCCTTTTCTCTTGCCTGCAAAGTGGCTGTGATGACTTAGAGATGCAACCAATTGTTTTCAAATGACCTTGAGGAAAAGATCTTCCCTGTGGAATTTTCTGTTAGAGCATCTGGATAGATTTCTGTACAGCTTTCTCTTGATGAATCCCCTGACAGGGAGCTCATTACTTAAAAAAACATGCCCCTGGGCAGGTCTAGTTGTTACAAAGCCTTATGAGATTTAAATGAACCAAAATCTCTCATGGTATAAAGACCACCCATTGGTCATTATTCTGTCTTAAAGAATACCCCTAAAATAAACAGTCTCTGTCATGAAGTACCCTGGATATTTGAAAACACTGACCATGTATCTTCTATCTTTAGGCCTTGCAGGAGTGTTTCTTTTTGTTTGTTTGTTTTTCTAGTTCTGTTCTATTTTGCTGCAATTTTTTCCATGTTCTGAGTGAAAGGAATACATTATATTTTGACTATACATGTCCTAATCCTTAGTCATCTTGTTTTTATAAGCAATCATGTATATTCAACACATAATCACACATAAAAAAGGAGAAAAGATTCTGAAATGGTTTACTCCAGTCAACTGGAAAACCAGCTGACACAGGATAAAGACATAGTTTGTAAGATAGTTCAACAAAATAATTCTTGTTTCACGTGAAAATTTTATGCTGGTATGCTTTTTACATAGAGATGGCAGTTTTAAAATTTTACTTGTAAAAAAAAAACCCAAAGATTAATATGATTTAATTTCACACTTAGCTCTTGTCTTCACCACGTGTTTTTACCATATTCTGATTTAGGAGAATTTTGTGTTTCAAAGATATTTTGCAATTCCTAACACCTGAACCTGGAGGCATGTAAGTCAGGAAGTTGGGTGGAAGAGATAGAAAACCTCACTTGACTAATGAATATGCAAGGCATTATACATATTAAACCACATGACGTAGCTAAAAATAAAATTCAGATACAAAATCACAGACATGCCTAATCAGAGTCCAAAGCAGAGATATCAAGGAAACACGGAACTGTAGGTTTATCTGACAACACAGAGTTATAATCCCAGTTCACTGATTGAGAGGGCGGGCATGCATTTGTATTCACAGGTAGAATGGCTTTTATTCCTCCTGGAAGGTGGCCTGGCCTCCCTGGGAATGTCTGGGGCCTCAACGGTTAATTCATCTACCCAGCATTCTTTTGTACCCTGCAGAGAGCTAACTGTGAAAAATCTTGCAGTGAGAAAAGCTGGCTTCCAAAGTGCTGCTTAAGTGACCTGACTTCTTAAAATAGTCCTTCATAAACAAAACTCACATGATCTAATTTGAGTGTGTAAATCCAATTATGTTCCCTGGGGAAGCACAGGGAAGATGATACTGGCTCTCACTGCTCTGTGATGGGTGATTGGGCAGAGTAGCAGTCTTCTACTTCAGCCCCAAGAAAATGCTTGAGGAGAAATTATTTATGGAATCCATTTTCTTGCTAACTGAGGGTCAGACCTATACATCCCAGAAATTTGCCTATTTTTTGTTCTTGGTACCTTGTGTTATAGAGAAAGTAAAGAACACGCCATATGTCTAGTGAACTGATACGACATCAGCTGTATATTCTAGACTTCCTGGTTGATCACAGCATCAGTATTGAGCTCATTCGTTGGTGAGAGGAAGGGTATGGGATGAGTATTGTAAGTGTCTCCCATGTTCTGAAACAAACACATGTAGGATCAACTCAAATAGACACACTTGGGAAATGAATAAGTTATCATCCTAAGAAATATTTAGACACCAGTGAAATGTCACATCAGCATGATTGTAGTAGTGTCCTTTGATTACATGTTGCCGGCAGAACTGAAGTTGGAATCAACTTTTTAAAAAAAAAATCTTTCCTTTTAATGCTTGGTTTCACTTATTTTTGATGCGCTCTTAAAATGCCATCAATCATCAAGGTGTAAATATGACTAATGCACTTGTCCTACTTAGCATGATACTGCAGCAGCTGCTCCAGAAATAAAGTCCTCCCAGTCTTCCCAGTTCCCATCTAATTATGCTCCGACAGACTGAAACCAGTCAGGTGACATTACTGGCTAGGCAGAAAAACAAACTCATAATTCAATCTTGCAAAGACCACACCACACATCATTTTACAACTCAGTCTAAATACACAGATGTCAAGCTTATTGGCAACTCCAGGGCAAATGCGTCTACAGATAGGAGGCTGAAGGGGCTTAGTTGGTCATTTCAGATGTCATTAAAAATATCCTTTGCAAAGCCTACTCTGCATTAAAAAAAAAAAAAGAGGAAAGGAAGGAAGGAATAGATAGAGTCAAAAAGGACAGTCTCTGGGTATTTTTTGGAAGTATGAGAGGATAATATTTCCATTTCCTGGTGTTCAGAGGACCCTCTTGGGAATGCTGACACTCAAATCTGCTTTTGAAAGTCATTTTCTCAGACAGGTTGGAACGCTGCAATTATTTTTTTTTTAAAGCCTACATGAATTTGCCAACCGAAAATGCACAGAAATGGAGGTATTTGGGCTTTTAAAAAATGCACATCATAACTAGTAAGGTGCTTGAAATAGGACTCCAGTTATACTCGTTTAATGGATATTTGTGTTTTCTGAAGTATCTGTCTTGATATCAAATACCAAATTGAGATAATTTAAATGACATGTCATTTGCCATGCATTAAGTAGTCATAAGATTCCCTTTATCTGACTTGGATTAGCAGACTTAGACAAAGAACATATAATATATGCTTATATTTAAATTTTATAAATGGGGAGAAAGATGGTAATTCCATTACGCTCACTTTGTCCTTACTGTCAAGTCAACCCTTCATTTAAATGATCAGAAACGTGCAAAGGCTACTTCTGTCCTGACCCCCACCTGCTCATACCAGACACCACTATCTCACCTAATATAAACGACAGATGCTCCCCAAAAGGATTTTTTAAAGGCCAAATGATAAGCTCTAAGTCCCTTGTTCTTAGTCAAGTGTAATGATCGTGCCTTAATTAGCATTCTTCTGGCACTGTTTCATCGGATGTATGTAAGATTGGGAAGAAAAGGCTGCTTTCCAAATTCAACTCTGACAGCATGACCTTGAGCACTAACTTACCTGGATTTGCATACTTGGCTGCATTTGCTCTAGAGTTATCTTGGAGCAATCACCTCCTCTCTGACACTTCTGCTTATCTGCCTCACCAAGAGGTTCAAAGGGCTAATTAGCCACTAGCTGCAGCATTTTAGAATCTCCCAGAGGGAGGCATAAAGCAGCAATCTTTCTGGCTAAATACTGCTGTCTCTCAGTGTTCCAATAACTAAATGATTTTCATCGTCTTATCACTAATGAACTGAAGAATGAGAATGAGACAAATTTCAAATGTTAGGTAGCCCATATTATTGTCACTGGCAATTAGAATAGAGTAAAATGCTAATTACAGCAACAGAGCTTAGGCTCTTATCTACTGGGTGGAAGAACTTAACAAATATGACCTTATCATTCATAAGTTATTTACACATATAATGCCATTCTGTAATGAATTTTTAGATGGGTAAATTGAACTGGCAGGATAAACAATTTGTTTAACATGTAGAAGAATTCTGTGTTGTAGAGGAAATCTGGACAAAAGTGCTACTGTCTTTGGCTTGAATCACATAATGAAGCTGTTTGTTTCTTCAGCCTCTGAGTTGTGTCTGACTCTTTGCAACCCTGTGGACTGGAACCCACCAGGCTACTCTGTCCATGGGGTCCCTCAGGCAAGAACACTGAAGTGGGTTGCCATTTCCTTCTCCAGGGGATCTTCTCAGATCAGGGATCGAACCCGTGTCTCCTGTGTTGACAGGTGGATACTTTAAACTGAGCCACCAGTCACTCAGTTGTGTCTGACCCTTTGCAATCCCATGGACTATACAGTTGATGGAATTCTCCAGGCCAGAATACTGGAGTGGGTAGCCTTTTCCTTCTCCAGGGGATCTTCCCAACCCAGGGCTCAAACCCAGGTCTCCCACATTGCAGGCAGATTCTTTATCAACTGAGCCACATGGGAAGTCCCTGAGCCACCAGGGAAACCCGCAATGAAACTGATTTTACTTAAAATGGATGAGACTCCCCAAGGAAGGAATAACTGCAGTCCTAGTACTACCAGTAGCTGAACTATCTCAGGGGGAGATTTCGAAATAAAGGAATCCTTTGAACTGGGCTTTGTACCTTCTAAGGGTTCCTCAATATTTCCAATGCCGCTTTAGACATACAAAGTATGCAGGGATCGTATCTGTGTATTTGAACAGAACCTCCTTGGGTGGGAAGTTCACGACTTTCCTCTAATGGTTCACCAAGTGGAGAAAACAGAAACCATTTCCTTGCTGATAGTAAGGAACCTCCTGGCTGGCCCTTTTTATTGGGCTGGCCAAAAAGTTTGTTCGGGTTTTTCTGTACAGTATTACAAAAACCCGAACAAACTTTGTGGTCAACCTGATAGGTTCCATCTTGGATCCACAGTGGAAAGCACATGAGAGCTGAATGAACACAGGACTCTCTCTCTCCATATAGGGTATCTGCAGAGATTTGCAGCTTGGTTGTTACCCTGTTAAGCCACAGATACCACATTCTTCTAGAGGAAAAGAGAAGCCGACTCTTAAGCCTGGATTAGAGAAGGCAATCACCAGCTCATTTGTTCCTTTTGAAAATGGCCTTTTCGGTGAAGGGAAATAGCTGAGAGGTATGTTCACTGTATCCTCAGCTTCCTACTTCTTGAAAATGCTAAGTTCAACATGAGCCATCCGCTTAATGGGAATCGAGACTAATGTAGGGAAAGAAGATATGCCAGTGTTTATGCCCTTCAGTTGACAAATTTATATCCGCTGAGCTAGATGATGAGATGAGCTAGCTACAAAGAGTCTGTTCCCCACAACTCAATCATTTTCCCCTCCTGGTTGCCCTTTGGCTGTTTTGTTATATGTTAATTCTTGGGCTATATGGGATATTACTCCCTTGAGTGGTGAAACACGGGTGAAATTCTCGCTCTGAAGCCACTTCAAATGCTTATGTTTTTATAAGGATGCTCTCTGAAAAGTTTCTGAAATATGATTGGCATTGAGCTAGGATGTGAACCCTGGAGAAGGCAATGGCAACCCACTCCAGTACTCTTGCCTGGAAAATCCCATGGATGGAGGGGCCTGGTAGGCTGCAGTCCATGGGGTCACTAGGAGTTGGGCACAACTGAGCGACTTCACTTTCACTTTTCACTTTCATGCATTGGAGAAGGAAATGGCAACCCACTCTAGTGTTCTTGCCTGGAGAATCCCAGGGACGGGGGAGCCTTGTGGGCTGCTGTCTGTGGGGTTGCACAGAGTCGGACATGACTGCGCGACTTAGCAGCAGCAGTAGCAGGATGTGAATCCAGGCCTCACCACTTGTTATTCTTATCATCTTCCGGATGTCCCTCTAAAGTTTCTAAGAATCTGTCATTTCTTCTCTGAAATAAAAGTGATGGATGTTACCATCTGTTTGGCATTACTAGATGAGATCATGTATGCAAAGGCTCTTGGTTATATGCAAAATATTGTACAAATGTAAAGAGTTGCTACCGTGCTTTGATTTCCCCAAAGGTGTTTATGTGTAAAAGACTGTCTTGCATACATAGCTGTATGTGTGTGTATAGAAAGCTTTCACCAACACAAACGTCAGGGAACTTGGCTATTCCATAATATTGCTTACGCAATGAGTAGTCTTGCTCATTCAGTGATTGAAGGGCCTACCAGGTGCCTGGCATTTTTCTAGGTGATGAGGATAAAATAATAAATACGATAGACAACGTCTTGCCTCTTACATGGTGTTTACATTCTTGTGAGGGTACGGGGTTGGAAGAAGAAACACAGGAAATACAAACAAATCAGATCATTTCAGATGATGCACGTGCTCTGGAGAAAACAAGGCTCGTCACGCACCAGGGAGTGGCATCTGAACTGAGTCTGGAGTCATGAAGATGTGTCAGTTGTGTGAAGACCTGGCAAAAATTGTTCTAGGCAGCAGGCATAAAGCCTAAGAAGTGGGAAAGAGTTCGGGATATTTGAAAGACAGGAAAACAGTGATTTGGAGGCTGAGGAGTAGAAGGGAAAAGAAAGGAAGAGAGAAGGAAAAGGAAAGAGGAGAGAAGAGAAATCTAATTTGCAAGAAAAGCAGCATCAGATAATAATGGATCCAGTAGCCCATAGTAAGGAGTTAGGATTTTATTCCAGTTTCTATAAAAGGTCGTTAGAAGGTATTAAGTGTGCCCTGTATATCACCAAATGGTATACCAAACATCACCAATACAAAAACCACAGGCTTTTGTGTGTGTGTGTGTGTTTTTAAGCTATTAATGCTTAACTTCATCCACCTGCAAGATCCAGGAAAGACACTTGAACCTCTAGAGGGCGCCAAAGGAAAATGTTTTGTAGCCACCAAGGTTCTTTTCAGCACCTAAAGTCAGAGGAAAGCGCTCTCTACTTGTGCCTTCAGTCTGGTAAAAGGTGACAAGTTAAGAGAGGATGGTTCATCTACAGTTCCTACCCAAACAGGAAGTTGGATGAGCTTGGTATGCAGGTACCAGGACCCTAGTTTTCACACCGAAGGATTGTTTATGATGGGGTGGGAGTAGGAAGACATTTGGGGGTTATTTTTAATCTTCTCCCATCTGGTAGTATTTGAGTGGAGTATAAAACAAATATGGATCCAAACTTTACTTTCTGGATTCGTTTGGCAAAAAAAAAGTATCTCTATACTTAGGGCTTTGAAAATATTCATCATTTGCAACTTAGGATGTGTTATTCTAAATACTATTCCAAACTGACTTGATGAAGTCTTTCAGTAATGCATACCAAGAAAGGCTACTGCATGAGAAGCGGTGGATTATGATAAATGGAATTTTCCGCAAATGGCCAGATAGTTATATTATGAAAACGACTCATAGTGGGAAAAAAGAGAGAAGGGGAAGGAAAGAGGAGAATGAGACAGAAAAACTGAGAAGGGGAAGAAGGGGAAAGGAGCAGGAGGGGTCAGGAGAGGTCAGCTGATGTCTAGGCAGGTAGTAAAGGAAATGCAAAGCAGGAGAGAACTTGGGAGAAAGGGAGAGAATCAGAGGACACTGGGGCTCACATCACCAGGTCAACGAGATTCAGAAACACAGTTAACATATACTTTCCTATAATCTCCAAACTGAGACTCTTATCATATGTGGATATTACAGGTTCATGGTGATTTTGAGAAAACATTCACTATTATCTTTAATAAGAAAAAATTCAGCTGGTCAGACCTTACTCACAGAGGCTCTCAGGTCCTCATTTCACGCCTGATGATCACAGCCAAGTACTTTATATGCTCTTTGCTCTGCCCAGGGAGACTTCAAAAAGCATCGTAAAAGCAGTCAACCAGATAAGTAACCTGAGCAAATGGATACAGAGCCAGCAGAGGAGAGAGAGAATCCCAAATCAGCTAGAAGCCCAGAAGGTCAGTGATGGGGAAAGCGCTCTGACAGTGCCAGCACTCTAAAAATCGTGAGCAGTTTTCATAGGTATTGTACCTGTTTATTCTAAGAAGCATTATTCAATGCTCAGACCTCAAGAGGAGCCTCTGAACTTCCAATAGAGCAAAAGTACCCCAGAGGCTGAAGCTAAAGCAGGAACGTACAAAGCATGCCCCTCTTCAAGCACCTCTCATCAGCTTTTTATTTGAAAACACTTCCGCTGATACACTTCCTTCATTTTTATGGAGATGACCCTCCTTCCATTTACTCTTGTTACCTACCAGAGATTTGGCCAAGGAAGTGCCAGGACATTAATTATCTATTGATTTCAATGAATTTAAACAATAGTCATCGTCTACCTCCTCCTTCACGGATGAAGAGAACTCTGTTCACAAAACCACATCCATATTTAATGGGGAAAGATAGGAAGAAAGTGGGAGAAAGGGACATAAAGAGTCAGGTTCCACCTAAATATTTCAAACCATCTACATCAAAATGCCCCTTTCCAATGAAGCAAAACTTGCCTTCTTTACTAATGGCATGCCCCCCCCCCTCCCCGCCAACTTCAAGTTCCGAATTTAATTTATTCAAAGCATTGGGGTTGGATCCTGTGATAAGAGAAGATAACCTTGTAGACTCAAAAGACAAAAAAGAATTCCCACGTAAAACATGTATCACAGGCTTGACTGAAGGATTGCGTGAGAAAACTTAGGTAGGGTACCCAGCACCAAAAATTAGTACAGGGTTAACTAATGTTGATTCCTTTGCAGCACAGAGATTCAGAGAAACCCAACACTGAATCCCACAGTCCCTTACAACTCCCTGCTGTAACGCTTATGAGTAAAGCTGCCAAGGAATGGGGCACCTTCTAAATTGGGGTGCTTCTCCTCCCCTTCCGTCTCCTGCTCCAGAGCCTCACTGCAGCCCCTGGGGGATGTGTGAAGAGCAGAAAGAAGACTGTACATCAGCTAAGAAGCTAAGAAGAGAGGAATTACTCACAGAATCAGAGTGGAATGGTGGAGTTGGTAGAAACTTTAGAGGTCATTTAGTTCCAGTTCCCTCTAAGAAGAAAGAAATACCATCCCAGGGGGACCCAGGACCTCCTAGGTGCAAGGCACTGTGCCAGGCTGGGGGAGGAGACTCGAAGGGAGAAGCGATTTCTAAAGAACCCCCAGGGGAGTCAGGGGAAGAGCAAGGCAGGCAGGAGTTACCTGATTGATGGAAATGACCGCCAGCCTGGGGATGACCGCTTGGAGGACCACCTGCATCAAAGAGGTGCCTAGGCCGGCCAGGATGGCCCAGGTGAGCGGCAGCGGCAGCATGCTGTAGGTGGCAAAAAGGGTGAAGAGCACGTAGCCGATGCCGTCTCCCAGGAGCCCATAGCCGAGCCCTGCTGCTAAGATCTGGGTGGTCATGGCCACCCAAGTGACCACACCGCTGTACTGCAGGTATGTGTGCGAGGTGGTGTCCTTTCTGACCACCACCAGGGCGCAGATCACCACCTCTATGCCGGTGAAGAAGCCCAGCAGGATGCCCTTGAGCGGGTCCATGGGGGCCGAGGCCAGGCTCAAGTGGAGAACCAGGAGGGTGAGTTTGGTCAGCACGTCCAGCACGTTCATCACCACCTCCGATTTGCGCCTCTGGCCCAGGAAATAGCGCTGGTAGAGGCGCTCCAGATCCCGGGACTTGAAGGAGTTGCGCAGGGTGGGGAAAATGACCCCTCGGTAGCTGTAGCCCCCATTGAGGAAGAAATCCGAGTTGCTCGGGGCGCAGTCGAGGTGCAGGAAGCCCAGGTCTCCCCCGCCGCCGCTGCCGCTGGCGCTGCCGCTCCCGCTGCGTTCCGGGAAGACTTTGGGGCCGCCGGTGCCGTGCGCTCGCTCCCCAGGGCCCAGCGCGTAGAGGGGCAGCGCCGAGTCGCCGGACAGCTGCGACGCGTGGTGGTGGTTGGGTCCGCCGCCTCCGGGGTCCGAGGCTTTGCTGGAGCTTCCGTTCCCGCCACCGCCGCCGCCGCGGTGCCCATGGATGAAGCGCTGCTCGGTGATGTGCCGCACCGCCGTCTGCCACAGCAGCCGCTGCGGCCGGGAGCCGCTCCCGCTGTCGCCGGCCGGGGGCGTCGGGTGGATGGTGTAGAGTTCCTCGCTGCCGCTCAGGCAGCGCACATCGGAGAGCTCCATGGCGCCGGGCCGCGGGGAGGGAGGCGCAGGACCGGCGGGAGGCCGCCGGGAGAGGAGGTCCCTAAAGACCCAGAGGCTGGCCTGGTCGGAGCTGGGCGGCGAGCCCTTCTCTCCCCAGCCGCCCCGGGCAGGAGAGCCCCCGCGCGTCAGGTCATAGTGTGCCCCGGGGCAAAGGGCGTCTGGTAGGTGGCCGCAGACCCCTGCGTCCTTGCGCGGCGCCCTCCCGCCAGCCCCGCGCAGCCTGGGTGCGTGGCAGCCGGGGCTCGGTGTCCGCAGCAGCCGCGGCGCTCGGAGCCACGCAGCCCCCTTCCCGGGCTCGGGCTTCCCGGCTGGTTCTCGGCTCAGCGTCTCGGCGTAGCCTTTGCTCTCCAAGAGGCGCCCAGGCGCCTGGGGCTCCGGGCTTGAGCTGCGCGCCGGGCGGGTCCTGGCTGCGGCACTGGGCTCTGGACGCCCACGGCGCGGCGGCTGCAGGGGGGCTGGTCGGGGAGTGACCGGCGGCGCAGATGGGTACGAAGTTAGCAGCTGGGGCTGGAACAGAGCCCTTCGGAGAACTCCACTGCGCCCGGATGGGGAGCCGGGGCGGAGCTGGGGGCGGGGGGTTTGAAGGGGGAGGAGTGGGGAACCGTGAGGTGGCGGGTGGCCCGCGGGAGGCGTGGAGGGGCGCTAGCCTCAGCGCTTACGAGTCACCAGTTAATTTGGAAGTGGGGTTGTGCTGAGCCTCCCCCCGTGGGTTCGTTTCTGGCTGTCTCCACTTGCTGAGTGAAGACTGGCCGCGCTGAGCTGGCTCTGGCCCGACGCATCCCTCGGGGAGGGGGGAGGATCTCAGGGTCCCAGTTGCGGCTGTAAGACGAAGCTCCCCTTTCCAGCTGTGCTTCCGAGGGGTAGCCGCCCAAGCTTCTCAGCCCCCTTCACTTCGCTCGTTGGAATCCATTTGGCCCGGAGCTGGGAGGAGCGGGAGGCGGGGGCAGGAAAAAGTGGGGAGGGCTCCCAAGCCAACAATTTGGAGAACTGAGAGAAGCCGCCGGTGCAGACTCCTGAGGCTAAGATCCGAAGCGGGGTGGCTGCTGCGGGTGTAAGGTTGGAGCGAGAAGGGAGGCCCGAGGCCGCGGGGAAGTCGCCTGGAGTCGCCGCCGGATCCAGGGAAGCGCCGCGTGCTGCTCGGGCGCTCTGATGCGCGCTGCGGACACCTGGCGACGGGGAAGAATTTGGAGACCTGTCAGAGCGGCCGGACACCCGCGGCCACTTAAGCCCGCCCCCACGCCAGGCCACACCCCCCGGAGCGGGCGGGGAGCGGGGGGCGGTGGCGGCGGGGACCTGGCACCCAGATCTGGCCAGGGCGCCCCGGGTCTTGGAAGCGGCAGCGCGCGCAGTTCCGCGCTGGAGAGGACGGTGGGGCTGCGGCTGACGCCCCCGGCCGGCTCCGGACGCCCGGCTGCAGCGCTCCAGCTGGCGGCGCGGGCCGGTTCCTCCGCGGTTCTTTTTTAGGTACTGGCTCGGGTCCTGGGCAGGTGCGCAGCCGGGACTCGTAGGCCGCTGTGCCTACGGAATCCGAGGGCCCAACGCCAAGGAATAGAGGGTCTCCTTTACGCGCTCTCCAATAGTGTGTCTTTTGACAAAGCCAACTTTCGGGCTAAAAGCAAAATGTCCCCAAGAAGCCGCAGTTGTAGAGACAGGCAGCTTCCCCAAAGAGTCTCTTAACCACGCCAGTCCAGGGGGTGGAGGGCGCGAGGCATTAGAATACAAGGGCCCCCGGAGTGCCTCGCACGCCGAGTTTCTCCCGGCTTACAGGCGGGGTGGAGTACGAGGCCGCGGGGAAGGCATCTCCAGCCGCCCGCTGAAACCCGGTTTCCCGCCCGCCGAGCTCCGGTTGCAAGCAGTTGACACAGCGCTTGGCGGCGCTCCGGGCAGAGCCAGGCGCCACCCGGGGGCGCGTGCTGTCTGCGCCCGCGCCGGCCCAAGCACGGGCCCCGGGCGCCGCAGTCCCGAGCCCGGCTGCAGGTGGCGGAGCCACCGTGGCCTCCACCTCCGCCACCGGGACTGCGGCTGCCGCGGGTGGAACCGGGGCCCTGAGCACGGTCAGCTGATGGCCAATGACGTCAGGCCCCGGGCGCTTTCGCGGCTCTCCGTGGCGCCCCCCCGAAAGTCCCAGGGACCGCCTCGCCACCCCCTTCAGGCCCTCCCCAGCGGACGGTCCCCCACTGTTTTCCCTGGGAGAAACTCCCCTCCCTTCGCCTGCCCTGGGCAAGAATAGCTTTGCCTACCTCCCTTCTCAACCGCTTACACCATCTCCAGGGTTATTTGTGTCCACCGTGTCCCAGAAACACAAGATTTCATTATATCAAGCCTTTCTTTTCCACACACATGGGTTTCAGTTGAAGCCCAGAACTGGTCAACTGTCTTGCACATAGAATCGCCCCCACCCCCGCCCCAAAGCAGGAAGACTCAACATTTTCCCCTAAGAGTAGATTTCTGAGATGTTACGCACATCCTGGAAAAGACTCCTTTAATTCGAGTCCTTTCGAGTTGTCTTCTACCACTCTACCCCTTAAGAAAGAAAACTAAATTAAAGGCTCAATTTTAAATGGAAAGAAGGTCGGTTCTATTTATAACCCAGTTGTAGATGTATTAATTCCTTAGCTGTAAAGAGGTCCCAGAATAGCTGGTCTCTTCGGTGAGGCTGGAACTTAAGGGCAAAGCCCTTCCCCCTGCTCCCAACCCACTTTTGCAGTTATCTAGACCTTAATGAAATCGTCCTGGGCATTACATTCCTGAGAGAGAAATGCTACTTGCTTTCTCCCTTCTTAAATTCCTTGGACTCTGCCTGGCCAGCTCTCCTGAAACTCTGGGTTGGGCAGTAAATATCTTGACTTGAGGCGGGGGAGCCCAAATAGGGCAGAGGGCTGTGTGGGGGAGGGAGGGGGTTTCTGTGGACCCCATGCCAGGATGTGTGGGGAGCTGTGTCCTCAGGCTGCAGGCACAGCCCCAAGTCATCTGTGCTAATGACCATATTAGTAAACTTGGCAGTGGAGGACACCTCTTTATTTTCTCAATTCTTTCTCCTTGGGAGCCTGAGAACTCAGCCTGAATAAATGAGGGGTTGAATGCAGATGGAACTTTCCTATGAAAATCTTCCTCCTGGACATATCCCAGGATGATTTATTCAGCAGCAAAAGGAGGCGTGCCAAGGAGGGGGAGATTGGACCCAATCAGATAAAATGACTCAGGCTGATGAATGAGCATAGCATGCTAACAGAAAGCAGCTCAAACAATTTCATGAACTTAGAGGTCGAAACTAACATGTCAGGGAGAAAACACTGCATCTGGTCAACGGACTCTTCTGAAAGCTCCTTTGCTGTAGGGGGTGTTGGGACATATTTGAAAATAAGAGAGTGGATGACAGAATAAGATTAAAACGTTATTCTTCTTGTTGGAATGACACAGTGCCATTCAGCACCCCCCAAATTCTGTTTTTGGATGACAGCACTGGCTCAGCACACATATTGGGAGGCTTTAGGGAACATGCAAACCACCATATGATTATCACTTAAAACAAGAAAAGTCAACACATTGCTTTGAGGCTATAATGGACCTCTCACAGTGCTTTCATTTAATTCCCTGCATATTTATTATGGCTGGGTCTCCACTGTAGAGGGAAAGGATTTTGCAGACTCAATGTCTTTTTGTACATAGCTTCCTCTTCTTGGAATTTCCCTTTATTCCTTTCATAACCCTCCTTCAAAGCCCTCCTCATCTCATTCCTTCAAAGCCCAAGCAATGTCGTCTCTGCTTTCCTGGTATTTCCAATGAGAATTAGTGGTTTCCTTTTCCGTTTTTCTGGTTTTCTTTTCTGTCATTCTGTTGTACTCAGCCACTCAGTTGTGTCTGACTCTTTGCGACCTCATGGACTGTAGCCCGCCAGTCTCCTCTCTCCCTGGAATTTTCCAGGCAAGAATACTGGAGTAGGTTGCCATTTTCTCCTCCAGGGGAGCTTCCCAACCCAGAGATCGAACCCTTTATCTCTTGTGTCTCCTGCATTAGCAAGCGGATTCTTTACCACTGAGCCACCTGGAAAATTGTTCTGTTCGGCCCTTCAATATGGTTCTTACTTACTCATTTATCCCTCCATGAACTGGTGAGGTCATTGAAGGGCAAAACTGATTTTCCTTGAGTCCATGTCCCCCTGTTTCTAGCAACTCTAGTGTACATAGAGATGATAAAATTAGCAATAGGAGGTGGCACATTTCACCCTTTACAATGATCTTTATAACCGTCAATTCTCTGAGTTAGAGCCTTCTCTATTTTTTGTTATTCCCATTTTACTGACTTGGATATTGAGGCTCCATTCAACTAAGAAACTTGCCGAAGATCTCATCTATAGCAAAATTCCAGCAGTTAAATTTAAATTGTATAAATCTAGCCTCCCTGTGCTCAACAAAAATATTGTGACAAGCAAGTCACACATTTTTGACCTAATTTAAATAGGATTGATAGGCCAGAAAATGTCAAATATATTTTGACTTTCCAAATGCAAATGAAATAAGAGACTTCTGAGATGTTTGGGCTTAGAGAAGTCTAGTGGGATGACTCCAAATGGATGAGGTAGCAGAACGGATTCTCGTTTCTATAGAGGATCTGCTAGGTTTTGCTCAGTGTGAGCTATGGACACTATTCCTAATTTGTGAAAAAGCAGATTTTTCACATATTGGATTTACCAAAATAATTAATTATCGCACCGTACTCATTGGCTAAGAGTAGTAGTGGCAAAACAGCCTCTTGCCCCATTGGAAAAAAGTATTTGCTTTATGATGTTGCTGCCTACTGCTGGCCACATGTATAGTAGATATGGGAAATTTGTTCCTCTCAAATGCTTCTTTGACTTCTAGGCTAACTAGATTAATATATGATTTAAATTTTATAAGAGCTGTGCTCTTTGCAAAATACCCTTAGAAATGCTAACACTCACTGAAGACATAAAATATTCACATGTAAAAGAAAAGATGAACTCAGTTCAGGAAGGAGACCTGAAACCAGAGAGATCCTGTTTCCTAAGGGAAGGAGGGTTTTGATGACAAGGCAGCTTCCAAAGCTGGAAGTCCTTAAAGGAAAAGTGCAGGAAATTTTCTGAGGATGGATCTTAAATGGTCACACACACACACACACACACACGAAGGAAAAAAAAAAGAAATTGTTAACTGTACGAGGTAATGCATATGTTAATTACTTGATTGTGATGAACTCATATTGTATATCAAAATATCAAATTGTAACCTTAAACATATACAGTTTTGGGGCTTCTTGGTGGTTTGGTGGTAAAGAATCCACCTACCAATGCAGGAGATGCTGGTTTGATCCCTGGTTGGGAAAGACCTCATACATCAAGGAGCAACTGAGCTTGTGTGCCACAACTACTGAGCTTGTGCTCTAGAGCCTGGGAGCTGCAGCTGCTGAAGCCCCCACACCCTAGAGCCTGTCCTCAACAAGAGAAACCGCTGCAATGAGAAGCCCGTGGACCGCAACTAGAGGGCAGCCCCCACTCGCCGCAACTAGAGAAAAGCCCTCACAGCAACAAAGAGCCAGCTCAGCCAAATCTAAGTAAATAAACAAATACTAAAAGAAGAAATGACATAGATGCAGTTTTTATTTTCAATTACACCACAATAAAGCTGGGGGCAGGGTGATGAAAAGGATATGACTGTCTTGCCTGGAACCACTGCTCTTAGGAAATATCAGAGCATGGACTACTTTGACAGAACTCCAGGAAAAGTCAAAGTCTAAATTAAATAAGGCTCATCCATGGAAAGGGTCTCTGAATGACCAAATTTAAACTCACGTTTCATCTGAAATGCAGCACAAATATACAATAGAAAGATTGAAATGCCCATTTTACTCCTTTCGAGTGTTTTCTTTGCATTGTAAAATGTAAGAGAGGGAAAATTTTGTGTACATTTTGGATCTTCATGGGAACTAGGTTCAATTAGATTCCGGTGCCTGAGAGAAGAAATCTCATCAGCGGGAAAGTGATTGTGAGACAGCGTATTTATACACAGAATTCATCAGTTAGGCAAGTCAGAGAAAGATCTGTCCGAGGGAGACAGATGTAAGCACCATTTTCTTCTTAAAAGATGATTCCTTTGTCTCTGGTTTCACTAGGATGTGAGCTTGCTGTGGCAGCACTTATGAAGCCTTCACATACTGAAATGATAATAAGAACACACACATATACTCATACAGCCCATTGGACAAGCTGTTAAGATGCTCCCTAAAAGAAGGAGTTATAAAAGAAAAAGTAAAAGAGTTTGCAGGTAGTTCACTCACATCACCAAAACTTCTTTTGAAAGTGAAAGTGTTAGTCACTCGGTACTGTCCGACTCTTTGTGACCCCATGGACTGTAGCCCACTAGACTCCTATGTCCATGGAGTTCTCCAGGCAAGAATACGGGAGTGGGCTGCCATTTCCTTCTCTAGGGGATCTTCCTGACCTAGGGATCAAACCTGGGTTTCCTGCATTGCAGGTAGATTCTTTATTGTCTGAGTCACCAGGGAAGCCCCAACCTTCCTTTGGCAATGGTTTAATATCTGCTTTTTAATCTGGCCCACTGAAGAAGTCTTAGGGCAAAGTGATCAGACTCAGTAGGAAACAAAGTAGATCATTTTCCCCTACTCTATCTTTTAAAAATCTACCTGATTCCTAATTTAATAGCACAGACATTTTCTTTTTCTTTTGGCTGCACTGTGAACCATGTGGAATCTTATTCCTGGACCAGGGATTCAATCCAGCACCCCCTGCATTGGAAGAGCAGAGCCTTAAGAGTGGGGAAGACCCCATTCTTCTTATTTCTGAAAATGTTTCACCTTATTACTGTTTCCCTCTTGGAGATCTTTGGGATCTATGTAGGATATTTATGGTAAAGGCTCATAGATGGTAGTATAACACATTTAATGTAGTTAAATTTATTGATGTAGTTGTGTATATGGATCTCAGTCCACTGATTAAGTGTGAAAGAAACATTTCTCTTCATCTTTTAAAAATCGATGTGTTTCTGTTTTCACCCAGTTTGTGAGACATTTAACTCGCATCCTTCTTGAGGCTTTCATCTGTACCCTCCTAATCCCAAGAGGATGCCATAGTTCCAGGCTTTGATGTAGTGCCCAGGTGTGTGTGGGAGGGGGTGAGGAAGAGGGTGAACATGCATGCCCTCTGGTCTTTGGCTCTCTTATTTGTAAAAGTCACGACTGAGGCAATCAGTCTTTGGTCCTAATCACATGGTTCCTGTGGGGCCAGCAGCATCTGCATTGCTTCTTCTGGAAACAAACAGGAGCACCTTCAAGGTCTGCTTAAGGGCCCATATCCCTGACGCAGGACGTCACCCCTCCTCTTCAGGGTGCTGGGCCCTCTCTAGGGCACCCCCAGGGAGTCATCGGGTAGTATGCAATAGCTCCCCACCTCTCTGTTTCTGTCTCTGTCTGTCTCTCTGTCTCTTCCTTTCTCCTCTTCTGCCCCATTGTGGGAATATCTCCTTTAGTCTGGTCAGAATCCTCGCTTGATGTTTCTTACAAGCCCATCTGATTTTTCCTGTTCTCTTTGGAAATTTTTTTTTTTATAAAACAAAAGGTGGAAAGACTACTTGTGCTTTCTATTCATTCTTTCTGGAAGCGATTTGGAGAAGGCTTGCATGAAGAAAAGGGGAAAAGGGACTACGCAAAAGCAAATCTCATAAATTAATATCTCAAAATAATTCACATATACAAAATTGATGAGACTCATTTCTCCTGATCAGTTGTTTTTTTTTTTTTGCACTGTGGGTTCCAACCAAATCATGAGGTGTGAAATCCACTTGGTGGGTCACAATTAGCACTTAAAGAACAAATTGGTAAAACAGTAGAACACAATCATAAGGATAATTATATCTTGCTACTCTTTATAAAGGCTTTCTTTTTTATCCAAATTCTTCCTCTCTGATGTTTAAAACAGAAGAAAGATTGATAAAATCTCAGAAAAATACCTTATAAAACTCATGGCATGACATTATCTGAAATTCAGATAATGATTCAGATAAATTGATGTGGTTGTGTATATGGATCTCAGTCCAGTGATTAAGTGTGAAAGAAACATTTATCTTCATCTTTTAAAAATCGATGTATTTCTGTTTTCACCCAGTTTGTGAGATATTTAACTCGCATCCTTCTTGAGGTTTTCATCTGTACCCTCCTAATCCCAAGAGGATGCCATAGTTCCAGGCTCTGATGTAGTGCCCAGAGACAGACAGACACACACAAAACAAAATTTGGTACAGTACAGCATTTCTCACTATCCAGCGTGATATTTAAACTCATGTGATACAGTTAGGAATCAAGTAGATTTGGCTATCGTAAGCTACATACACACATATTCACATACTGTATATGTACTGGGTACCTTTTAACATAGATTTTGTAATGTGAATTAAAGTAAAACAAATTTGGAAGAGATTGGTCTAGCCCTCAGATCGTTATTGGAATTATTAAATACTATGTTTCATAGCTCAGTTGGTATAGAATCCGCCTGCAATTCAGGAGACCCCGGTTCAATTCCTATGTCGGGAAGATCCCCTGGAGAAGGGAAAGGCTACCCTCTCCGGCCTTCTGGCCTGAAGAATCCCAGGGACTGTATAGTCCATGGGGTTGCAAAGAGTCGGACACGCCTGGGAGACTTTCACTTTCATGTTTACTGAAATGAGGTGCTGTGGCAGTTAGGAAGACTCATTCTTGAGCTGTGACTTTACAAGATGACAGGTCTGTGATCTTGCTCAATTACTTGGTATTTTTGAACTTTCATAACATGGGGGGAGGGAAGTGACAACTTCACCAGGTTTTGTGAGGACTGAAGGTAACTTGTATAAAGCGCCTGGTAGGAGAAGGAAATGGCAACACACTCCAGTGTTCTTGCCTGGAGAATCCCAGGGACGGGGGAGCCTGGTGGGCGGCCGTCTATGGGGTCACACAGAGTTAGACACGACTGAAGCGACTTAGCAGCAGCAGCAGCAGCAGCAGCAGCAGCAGCAGGTATAATGTATCATACACTGCAAATGCTCAATACAGAAGACTACCCCCTACCCCTCAAATGAATCAGCTTCCCCAAGGAATCTAGCTCTCTCTTTGAATCCATTCTCCGCATCCTTCTGCTCTTAGTATGGATGTCCTCTTCTTCAAGAAGAGGCTTTCCCTGGCTTTCTAGGTCTAGGTTAGATGCCTCTACAAATGAGAAATGCTTTTGGCTACAAATAATCGCAAAACCCAAATAAAGAAACTTAAGCAAATAGGAGTTAGTTTTTCTTTCATGGCAAGAATCGGGAATGTAGAGATTTGCTGCTTTGGTTCAGGAAGTGAATTATATTAGGGACTTCATGCTGACTCTCTAGAATTCCTTTGGCTTTTTCCTTGTGGTCACAAGAGGATTGTAGCATCACTAAGCAATCAGTTTCCCATTCCACATAGAAAGGTAGAAGCAAAAGGAGGAGTGATGCTCTGAGTTTCTCCTCAGTACCTTCTTCTTCTTTTTTTTAAAGAAAAATATTTATTTATTTGACTGCACCAGCTCTGGTTTGCGGCATGTGGGATCGAGTTTCCTAACCATGGGTCGAACGCCTGCACTGGGAGGGTGGCGTCATAGCCACTGGACAACCAGGGAAGTCCCTCCTCATCACCTTGTTTTTATCAGAGATGAAAAAGTCTTTCTCCCCTCCAGACTCCACCATTGTGATAAGAGAAAACCGCTTAGGATTACGATTCAGGCAGATAATAGATTGCTCCCCAGGTAGCTATGGTAGGTTTTCAAAATAAATGAATAAATAACCCAAACAAGCAAACAACAACCATTTAGATTTGCTGCTGTTCGGTCAAGCTCATATATGTCACTGAGAACTATTCTCATGTGCTCGAATATTTGAAACTTCCCAAGTCTACAGTTAGTCGTATCTGTTTCTCTGCAGTGACCTTGAATAAATACAAGGTACAAAACAGGAGGCATCAGCTGGGAGAAACTGCCCCTTTCTCTGGTTCTGACCTCCCCAGTCTCTTGTTTCTTTGTGTATCCCTCATTAACCAAGACAGTGAGAGAAAGATAGACTTGTCGTAATAACACAACAGTCACCTTTATCTGCTTTTCCACTTCGAGTGCTATTCCTGTGTTTCAGTCTTTTACAAATTCGCCGGCCTTGCCAGACATCCAGAGAAGTCTCAGACCTCCTGTGCCTGTGATGACTTCAGGTGGGAGAAAGAGAGGATGAGCAAAAAGAGGAAGTCTAGGAAAGGAGAGGAAAGGAGGGAGCAAGGGAACAATGGAAGGAAGAAAGAAAGGAGGAAGGAAGGAAGGGAAGGAGGGAGGAGCATGGGACGAAGATGGAAAAGGTTTTGAAAAGAGCAAGATGTAAAAGGGAAGAGGACAGAAGAAGAGAAGGAAGGAGAGTAAACTGCGCCTGTTCACTGTGAACCCAGCACTTTCACATACTTCACTGTATCAAATCCACACAAGGACCCAGGGAGGCAGACCCCGTTCCCCCCATAGTACAGATGGGCAAACTGAGGCCTCATCAATCCTACACAGGGATTCCTCTAGATGGTTTAGGAATGGGACTCAGTATCAGTGGAATCTTTCAAGTTCTTGTGCTTACTACTACCTCATAGGAGAAAAGACCTAGGGAGGTAGGAGAGAATATGAGTGGGGACCAGCAGCAGCCAGGAGAGGCGAGAAGAGAGCGACAGGCAAGACGACATGGCCCTGGTTACGATCGAAAGGTACATCTGGTGCCCTTCTGTCTTCATTAAAGCTGTGCTTACTCTTTAACGACTGTGCACACTATTAGATTAATTAATTAGACTTGAGTGTGCTCCTTACAAACCCCAGGGAGTTCACCAATAAATAGTGTCTAGACCTGGTGGCTATGGAATCCAGAAGGAGGTCATCACAGAGTTTCACTCTTTGGCTTCAACTCTGGGGTGAGGCTGATGGTTGGAAGGCAAGGATTTGGTTATGAGTTCTCCACATGCCTAGAGCCTAAGATCCCACTGCACCCAAATTTATCTGAAAGTTCCACATGTTAGGATGACTTGGAGTGGAGAGATGGCCCTCAGTGGGGCTCCCAACACAGGAGGCTTCACTGTCACTCAAATTGACAAAGGACCACAAATCTACCCTTTGAAGCTATATCTCCATGAAGTAGTCTACAAAATCTTCTGTTGACATCATCTGATAAAATCCAGAGAGTGCCTGAATTAAAGCTGGAGAAATGAAGATAAGCAGCTTGGAAGAAAACCCAGGAGACAATAGAAGATCCTTTTAAGAAATGAAATGATGCAATACCAGTGCTCTTGATGGCATAGAACACTGATGACTCTGAGACGAAAAACCATTCAGAATGGTACCACTTTGAAAGTTTTAGGAATATAGTTCCCAATTTATATCAGTTATATTTTCATATATCTATATATACATATATTATATCTACAAGTGTGGTATCTGTTAAAATCTATATTTATCTGTTTAAATGCTCTTTCAGTAAGTATGCACTTAAACTTCTAAGTGGTACAAAGCATTGCTTTATAGTTTAATTAGCAGCATTTGTTTTTCTTTAGTGCTGCATGAAATAATGAAGTGTATAAGAGTTAATGGAGTCTTATATTCCAAGAAATACAGTATGTTGTGGTAATAATAAAGCCATTGACTTACTGGAAGGGATAGAAGAGACTCACATCTTTTTATTTCATAGGTGAGGTCTGCTGCAAAGAGGTTAAAGGACTGGGACCACCCTCTACTCATTACAGGACCAGTAATTCATCTGAGGGACTTACCAGGTGTCTCGGCAGTAAAGAATCTGCCTGCCAATGCAGGAGACATGGGTTCGATCCCTGGGTTGGGAAGATCCCTTAGAGGAGGAAATGACAACCCACTCCCAGTATTCTTACTTGAGAAATCCCATGCACAGAGGAGCCTGGGAGGGGTACAGTCCATGGGGTTGCAAAAGAGTCGAACACGACTGAGCAGCTAAACAACAACAAGAGTTCATCTGAGGGAAACGCACAATCTGGAAGTCAAATCTGGCTTCAAATTCTGACTTCCCCTAGGCAGCCCTGTGCCCTTGATCAAGTAATTTAGCTTCTCTCCTCTTTACTGTTTTTCATCTGCATATTAGGGATGATAATGTCATAACAGGTATCAAAAAACATGTCTTAAAATTACAAAGGGGACGTTGTAGAGTTCTGGGTACAGGTGAGCCTCCAGTCTGAGACAGGTCAGAGTGCTATTATGAGGTTACCAGAAGTTTCTTTCCAGACTTCATCTTTTGGAGAAAGGCTCATCTCTTCCCTGCTCCTGCTCAGTCTTCCCTCCTTCTCTTTCTTTTTTCTCTCCTTTCTCCTTGCTCTCTTTTTTCTTTTTCTTCCCTCCCCACTTCTTCTTTATTGCTTTTGAAACCTATTTATTTTTCCTCCTGTCTCCTACTTTTCCCCCTCTCTCCTTTTCCTCCTTTCTCTCTTTCTTTTCTTTCCTTCCCTTACTTCATCTGCCTCTCTCTCTGTCTCCTCCTCTCTGTCTTATCAACCAAAAGTACTTTAAAAGCACTCATCTCTTTTTACAAGGGCACTAATCCCGTTCGTGAAGACTCTATCTTTATAGCCTAATTGGCTCTCAAAGGTACTATCTACAAATACCAGTGTATCGGAGGTTAGGGACTCAGCATATAAATCTTGGAGGAACACAAACATTTGGTCCATAACACCTTTCCATACAAATATTAATGAATTTCATTAGTTGCGGTTCTTTTTGCTGCAAACTATAGAAAAAGTCTGCAGCTAGTTTAAGCCAATGAAAGTAGAAAGGATGGGATTTCATGGTGGGAAACCGAAATGTTCACAGTGCAAAAGGAAGAGATGAACAGTGGAACTTGGGAAGGATAAAACCTGGGCCATCTTTGAGGACTTCAGCAAGATGTTTTATTGCTCTTTTTTCTCTGTTTCAGTCATTGATGTAACTCAGTTCCAATTGTCCCTCGGTCCCTGGAAACTTCCTTTCAGCTTTCTCATTCCCAGAAAAGATAAATGATTGACTGACAGCCTACTCAAGTGTTTCTACCTCAACAGTACCGCCTTTGATCAGGTAGACATAGTCCCATAGTACCCCATGTAGCTAGTGGGATATGGCAAGTGAGTCACCTGAATTGATGTTTACTGAATACATCAAACATTTATTAAATATCTACTGTATGCCAAGAAACACTCAGATGAATGCAACACAGTTCCTGTCTTCAGGGGTTTATAATAATCTGGGAGAACTCCTTGTTACATCTCACTACTAACTTTCCGTAAGCATATTCCCATTTAACGCGCTCAAGCTTTTTGATTTTTGGCACCCTTGTCCTCTTCCATTGATGTATAACATTGGGATTAAGAGCCCTAGCTGTGGAGTTGAACTTGAGTTTGACTTGGCTTAATTGCAGCTGTAGGTACATTACTTAATTTCTCTTCTCTGCACTTTGGTTGCCTTTTCTGCAAAATAGGATAATAGCTCTAACTAATAGATGTGTGTGTGTGTGTGTGTGTGTGTGTGTGTGTGTGTGTAAGAGTGCAAATAGATGCCCAGTGGATGTCAGCTATTGCTGCTATTGTTATCATGATCTTAATGCTTTTGATTACTAGAGTTTCAAAATTGAGTTTCAGGAAAGTTAAGTGACTTGCCCAATATCACATTTACTGGTGGAATTTGACTTTATTTTAGGTGGAAGTGCAAAACCTTCTACAGGGGTATATGGCCCTGACTCCCAGTTCTAAGGCAATGTAATAGTCAAGATAGCTGAACATCAGGCGAATCACTTCTGTACTGAAACCTGGTGGGTGACACTGATGACTACAGGACTTTAGGCTCTTGTGACATTTCAGAAACAGGTGTTGACTGTTTTGTGCCCTCCCGTATGCACATGTGTGTTGCCTGTGTGCACGCGTGTGAGCGCATGTGCGGGATTTTTTCCACATCCAACTTGGCTCTTGAAATATATTCAAAGGAGCTGCTTTCATGGAAATTCTAGTCAAACTGGAAGCCAAGCACTTCAGGAAAAATCAGAAAATGGGCCTTTAAGAATCCTCTAACCAAATACTTTCAGACAAGCAAGAGTTCACTTCTCTTTGTAGTGATGACGAAGGAAATCAGTGTTTAGAAGCAGCCTCGGTCCTCTTGAATTCCAGGAGCTTTAATGAGCAGATTTCCCTGCTGACCCAGGTTGAACATATTACATGAGTAAGAGATAATTCTTATTTGTGTTCGGCCATTGAGATTTAAGAATGTTTGTTATTATGGAATAACCCAGCCTAACGTGACTAATAGCAGGAATTTGAACTTCACAGCAGGAGCTGGGTGCATTCAGATATTTTAGCATTAAGTCGACCCCAGCTGTCATGGAGATTACCCCATAAAACTCACTGAGCACCTATTTGTTCCAGGTTATGTGGGAATGTGATGTGCAAATGTGTTTGTCTTCTTAAGGTGTCTACAGCAGAGAGGGAGAGACAAAACAGTGATTGCAGCTCAGCAGTGCTCAGGATATTGTTGGAGGGCCAAGAAGAATGGCTTAAGCCAGGTTTGGATAAGCAAGTAAAAAGTAAGCTAAGACAAGGAGGTAGAGGGCATTTTAGATAGAGGGAGCCACGAACAAAAGGAAAATCGATTTCAGGGAACTGCAAGGACACACTGCATTTGGGTCAAGAGTGAATGAGGAGAAATAGGCTGAAATGAAGCTACTTAGGCAGCCAGACCCAAGGTCAAAACCACCTGCAGTGCTGTGTTAGGGAGTTTGACTTTCATTTGGCAGACCACAGGATGGTACCTGGGCTTCCTGGGTGGCGCTAGTGGTAAAGAATCTGCCTGCCAGTGCAGGAGACATAAGAGATGCAGCTTCCATTCCTGGGTCGGGAAGATACCCTGGGGGAGGGCATGGCAATCCACTCCATTATTCTTGCTTGGACAATCCTAAGAACAGAGGAGCCTGGAGGGCTGCAGTCCACAGGGTCACATAGCTGGACACGACTGGCGTGACTTAGCACACACTCAGGATGGTACCCATTAGACTGTCTCACAGCAAATCCATGTGGCAAATATTATCACCACTAATGCCCAGTGATAAACTCAGGTTCGAAGAAGTCAAATAAGATTTTTTTTCATCTTTCACTTTCAGAATCTTTTATTTATTTATTTGTGATACACTTGACATTGAACACTGTGTAGATTTAAGGTGTACAATGTATTGATTGGGTCTACTTGTATATTGCACTGTGATGACTACCCTAGCATTAGCTAACACCCCTATCAAATCCCATAATTATCATTTCTTTCTTTGCGGTGAAGACATTTAAGATCTAGTCTCTTAGCAACTTTGAAGTATATAATACAGTATTGTTGACTATAATCACTATGCCAAGCACTACAAACTTGCAGTTAGAAGATAAATAAGTTCTTAAGAGTAAATGAGATGTTTTGATCCCATACAACTAGTAAGTGACTAGTTGAGACTTGAATAGTTGTTCTCTGAACTTTTCAACTTTTCATCTCACTTTCCCGCTTGCACAGGTGACTATGGCCACAAATCTCCAAGTTATCTTTATGTGTTAGGGTTTTGTGCTTGCCTCCCCTCTGGCTGGTCTCTGGGTCCCCAGATCTCCCATGACTGCCTTTATTTTACCATGTGACCTCTCCTAAAATGTTTCTTGAGTAGTGTGCTGTCTGAAATACCCACTGACACCAACTTCTTGCATCCCTCTTACTCTAGTTATATTTTTTCCTTCATAACACTTACTACTACTGAAATTTTTCTTTGTTACCTAATTAAATGTTTTCTCCTTATTTTCGTCCTTTAGACTATAAACTCTATGAAGCAACTTATTCATTTTGTGTATTGTGTATAAGTTGCTCAGTCATGTCCAACTCTCTGTGACCCTATGGACTGTAGCCCGCCAGGTTCCTCTGTCCATGGAATTCTCCAGGCAAAAATACTGGAGTGGGTTGCCATTCCCTTCTCTAGGGGATCTTCCTGACTCATGGATCAAACTCTGGTCTCCTCCATTGTAGGCAGATTCTTTGCCATCTGAGCCGCCAGGGAATATTTCTTGCCTTGAACATAGGTACCTGACTCCTGGTAGATGCCTAACCCATGTTTCTGAAAGGGGTGAGTGGCCCATTGAATCACAGCTTCAAGGTCACAGCCTGGGAAGATAGCTCTGTGCACTATGCTGAGGGTTAGTGAGAAGCTGCCGTGAACCAAGAAAAACAAATTTCTGGGTGATTCCTATATATCACCCTGCTTTAGTACCGAGGAGTTCAAGCAAAGAAGAAAGAAAGAAAATCCTTCCCAAAACAATCAAGAAAAATTATACATTTAGCAGGGATCCTTTGACTTCATCAACTATCTACTGAGCACTGACTATGTGTTAAACCATCCCTGGGATTCAAAGATAAACGATACAACATCCCTGATTTTATTACCTAAAGCTTGCATCTTTTTGCATTGTTATTTTATTTTCTTGACTTTCACTGATAATCTGGATAACATTTTATATCTGAGAAAACACACAGTTCCTGAGTAAAACAGTCCGAATCGATGAAGCGATGTAAGGAAACAAAGGTAAAATTCCAGAATTTTAGCAGTATGTGGCCTCACATAAAGTTTCAGCTCATGTCTTCGGTTAAGAGATGGAAAACTGAGTCATCACAGATTTTGAGTGATATTTCTAAGGCCGCATGTGAGATAATTGACAAGTTATTGGGAATTAAAATTCTTCTGAGTTCTATTTTAAAGTGCTTTTCCTGTGCAGAAAATTAAAAATAAAAAAGGAAATAGATGAGGCTTCTTTCCTTTAGAGAAATAATTTAGCCACTTTGAAGGGCCATTACTGATGGGATTCGCAATGAAGCATGATTTCCACTCGCTGATTCCTTAACCAAACCAGAGCCCCCAGCTGAGTTATGTTGATTTCTTTACCACCTGACAAGAGCGACAGAATATGAAGGAGTTTTATTTTCACTAATTTGCTTCTGAGGTGTTGTTTGGATGGAATCGCACCTTTAGTCATTATTTTCAACCTCCATGTATAATGCTCTGCTGACTCATATTTACTTTAGATTTAAAAGCTCGGTTTTGTCCTCAGTAATTAAAGTGCCCACATTTCTTAGATGGGCTCAGAAGACGGAGCTCTATTCTGCTGCATAACAGATAAGACCATAAGACACACCATAAGACCAGGGTGTGTTTATTTGAATCCATTACCACCCCTTAGGGATGCCAGCACACCTGATGTGTTAAGGATAGGTTTGAAAATGGTAACCCACTCCAGTGTTCTTGCTAGAGAACCTCATGGACAGAGGAGCCTGACGGGCTATAGTCGGTGGCGTTACAAACAGACGGACAGGACTTAGTAGCAACAACGATGAGCACACACTCTTGTCCTTCTCATATGGAGGGTGGAAGAGGTTCCTTTAACTAGAATTCTATAGAACCTGGTTTCAGTGGAGTGGGTTCCTGGGGTACCTTTGTCATAGTCATCTCCATGGCTGCCAGGATCCAGGGTCCAATTGGCTTCACAGACTCGTGGGAGCTTTTGGACAAAGAATGACAGATCAAGGGTGCCGTTGCAGACACCAACCTGAATAAGCAACATCTGATTCTTCTTGTTCTGTTAACATGAAACATGGCCAGGGGAGCACTTTTCTGCCTTTTTGGACCAGACTTTGGCAGAGCTGAAGGGGAAGTTCACGTTTCAGGTGCCCCAGAAACACAGCCTGCTGCCCACATAAGAGGAAAAGCTAAGAAGTCATTTCTGCAAAGCTTGGAAACCACAGCTTCAGGGACCAGCCCAGAGACACTGTTTTCACAAATACTGGATATTTCCGTTTAATTTGCTGTTGATGTGTTCTTTTAGTGATAGGTTTTTTTTTTTATGCTCTTTCAGTCCAAACCAGCTGTAGAAGATAATTGCCTTCACCATTCATGTATGTTCTCCAAAGAGAACTTTTGTGTTGTTTTGAGATACTTTATATGAAAACGTTTGATTGCATTTGCCATCCATTCACATCAGTGAGGGAAATTTCCTCCATATTTCTTCCAAATTTCCATTTGTCAGTAAGAGAAGAGAAAGATCTTTTGGATTCTGTACACTTCATTTCAGCTGTTGCAAATTTTGAATGGTTGTGAAATGGTTTTACATTTTATTAACACCTACTCATACAAAGTTGGTTTTTAGTTGTGGTAACTATTAAAACTTTGAAAAGAGCCTCATTAAAAAGTATCCATCAGAATTTGTGTGTGGCCAGCTGAAGCATAAAATCCACTATGAAATAGAAGTTATCACCAGAGAAGCAAGTTCAAGTTGCCTATTAGAATTTTGATGGGATTTTATGCAGTTGTTTCATATGAGTTTAATATTTAATACCATCCACAATACTTTTTTCATTTTATCTTTTCTTATCATAATAGTACTTTATAAGAAAGTTAAATGAATTTTCTTCCGCTACCAGCATCACTGCACTAAAAAATAGTATCATGTTTCCTGTTGCAGGGGAAAAAAATGTCCTACACCCCACAGCATGAGCAGACCTTTTACAATTCCTTATTGTGGTCTGGATAATGATCCTGGTTAGAAGTGATTTACTCTCACAAAAGGAACTTCTCGCTGGCTTATACAACAGCCTGGTAAATAAAGCAGATTCTCTTTGTAAAGATGAGCACAAGGACGCCTTGAGATTAAGTCTTGCCTTCATTCCTTCAAACTGTAAATGTCCATCTCTTTTGCCTCCTGTCCTGTGCTTTGCAGGGTTGGGCAAAGTTTCTCAAGAAAATAGATGATGGTCTCTATCCAAACTAGGAAAACTGGGATGATGCTCTTAACTTTAATATGCTTCTCGTTTTTATTTTTTTAAATATATATATATATATTTTTTTCTTTTTTAAAAGAATATAATCCCAGAAGGCTCCCCAGGTAGCTCAGTAGTAAAGAATCTGCCTGCAATGCAAGAGCTGCAGGAGATGCAGGTTCAATCCCTGGGTCAAGAAGATCCCCTGAAGAAGGGAATGGCTACCCTCTCCAGTATTCTTGCTGGGATAATCCCATGGACAGAGGAGCCTGGCAGGCTGCAGTCCATAGCATCGCAAAGAGGTGCATACGACAGAGCAATCGAGCAAGCATGAATGCATGCTCCCAGAAATCCACACAGACATTCATCTTAATAGATTACTGAAGACTACAGGAAAGGGAAAGAAAGAATAAGTCTTCCATTTACAGATGCTGCTTTACTCCTGGACAGTGGGATATCTGACTGAGAGAAAAAGTGCTCCATTAGGTTTCAGAAGAGTGTACAAAAAGGTCCATGAGCAGGAAAGTGTAAAGTGATATATTTAGAAGAAAAATAATTCAAAAATAATCCAAGCCATGTATAACCCACAGTTTTCAGGCCGACAACTCTAGGTGTAAATCTAGGGTTATTAGAACATTTGACTATAGTCCTCTTTCAGCTTTGTCTCATTAGCTATTGCAAGATGTCTGTCATATTCAACCATCTCTCAAATCGTTCTACTTTTTCTTCCAATTCTATCGTCACTTCTCCTGTCCAAGCTACAATAATGTTTTCTTTTTCTAGCCATGCCACGTGGCATGCAGGGTCTTAGTTCCCTAACCAGGGATGGAACTCACGCCCTGAATTGAAAATGAGAAGTCTTAACCACTGGACTACCAGGGAAGCCCCCCAAACTATAATAATCTCCTTTCATCCTTTTTTCTCTTTTGTTTATTCTCTTCTTCACTGTCAGCATAAACATTTGGCAGTACTAACCTGGTATTTAACGCACAGCACATCTACTAAACCCCTCTGGCATCTGTCTTCCTATCGCTCATATGGGTAGGACAGAAACCCCCAGAATGGACTTCAGGACCTCCCTTGACCCAGCTTCTGTCTGTCTCTCCTCCTTCAGCTGGCCCCAAGCATTATCTTTGATCACATTCTCTAAATATACCTGGTCCTCACTGCTTTTGCCCACATCACCCCTCTATGTTTTCCTGATCCCTCTCGTCACCTCAGTCACATATTTTCATCCTTAATATCTCACTTCCTTGTTATATGCTTAGAAAATCTCTCCCCAATGCCCTGATTTGGTCAACAACTCCTACCACAGGCTCTGAAAAGACGGCATAACTTATTCTTGGTTGTGCTTTTCATATTTGCCATTTTTCATTTCCTTGGCAGTTATTTGATTAATGTCTTTTTCCTGCCAGACAGTTTACACCCTCTGAAGACTGTATTTTTCACTTTTGTTTTGGCTCACCATGTGGCTTCAGACTACAATATGGAGTTGAATCAAGTCCAGTGTGAATGTTCAGTACAATACATTTCAACTGCTATTTATTATTAATTGTTTTTTAGTGGATTCAGTGTATATACTTCTGGTGAACTTCTTGGTACTTTCTGTCATTTTCCCTTTTCCTGACTGTCTCCTCCAAGTCCTGTACTAGCTAAGCCTGTCTGCTGCCTCCATCACCGAGTCTTATCCCTGCCTCCTCTGGGTACAAGAGCCAGGCTTCAGCCAAGCCTCTGAGGACCCTCACTGGTGAGGACTATGGGAACAACAGCTTAGGTTTGACCCCATCAGACCCAAGAGGCTCTGGCTTCCCAAGGCTCAGGCGGGAAAAGCCAGGTACAATAGCCAAGCACCATGATGGAATTGACACCCCAGCGGGTGAGCTTGGACCAGCGAGAGACAGGAGACAGGAAGGATGGGCAGATACATGGCTAGTGCTTCTCTCTGAAGAAGAAGTGAAGTACACAGCCCCACTTGGCTTTTCCAGGGACACCCTTGTGACTGATCTACCCTCTGCCTTTAGAGTCCCCTGAAACTTGGGTCAGTTTAGTAAAGCCCATTTCATATTTCCCTTGAAACTTTGATCAGTTTAATAGCACGTGTCTTGTATTTGTTTTCTGTGCTTCCTTCTCTCTTCCCTTTTGCTCCCCTCTCCTGTGCACTGGCTGTACAGCCCCGTGAAAAATAGCAGCTAAGATTCACCTCAGGCTGTTTTCTAGGAAACCGAGGCTTGGATAATTTTCCCTCTTGTTTTCAGTGTCACTATAATCTTCCTTTGGGCACCAATCTAAGCAATTGGACAATGCTGGACCCCAGTCATACATTTGTGAGCTAAATATTTATCGAGTTCCTACTAAGGGATGGGCTTTATTTGGGGTCTCGTAGGTATGAGAATGTAGAGAAAGCTATTCTTGAGCTTTAGAGGCCATTTCTGAAATGGGAGAAGGGGAAGCAGGCATGGAAATTAGCTATCAGGAGCTTATAGTAAGTGTTCACTGACCTAACAATCATTAATTTTGCCCAGAGTTGTCAGGAGAGTTTTTTCATGGGGCAGTAACATGATGAGGAAATGTTACCCTAAAGGATAAGGAGTGATCTTCCCATCAGACAAAGTGGCCAGAGAGGAAGAGAGACAAGAGAAGGCTCTCCAGGTGGAGGGAGGAACAGGCATGCAAAACAGATTGTGGCACATCCTGAGGAACATTGCCAGAGTTTATCAGAATACAGGAAGCTGGGGAGGACTTGGGCTCAGAGCTACAAAGGAACATTCACTCCACATTGTGGTCGGGCAGCCACATTTCTGATGCACCCACTGAAGATGCATCAGAATAAAACGAAGGTGATGGAGGGACCTGGTATCAACCAATTTTGTTTAATTTTTCCTGTTTTATTTTGTAGCAGAATTTCAGGTACGTTGAGCAGCTCAAGCTTAGAAATATGAAGAATGAGAGTTACTATCATCATAGAACCTGCATTTTTACATGAGGTTGCTTCCCCTTTGAAAATCCAGAGACTGAAGTGACAAATGTAGCCTGGTTGATTCCCAAAGCAGATCTGTTTTTGATGTCTCCTTTTACAGGGCAGAATTATTTTCAGTAATAATCAATAAAACGGATGAATATGTTTCATGTATGAGTCAAAATTTGTATGTCACATCTTAAAATTTTATACCTTGAATTTCACATTCTATTTCACTTTTAAATTGAAATAAACATTTTAAAGGCACATGGAATGACAGAATTGAAGTGACTCAAGTTCTTTCTTCATCTTTACCATCACTGTATCATCACTGTTTATTTCTCACCTGTAGGTTAAATATAGAAATATGTACTATATCCACAGGGTTGGCTATGTGAACTATATTTGCACCCACAGTAAGCACAAACAGTTCTAAATCCTAGGAAATTTACTCTTGAAAGCAATATGTGTTACTGGGTTTATCCATGTCAGGGGAGCTCTTTCAATCAACTTCCATTGTATTAATGAACAACAAACACATACCAATTTGAAGCCTATAGACACATTAGTAAAACTCATCAGTAGTAACCATGATTGTTGGGAACTTGGAACAACAAATAGTTTGGGGGAATGTGCGTTTTCTCACTGACATTGTTCAAAATTGCTAGTGAATGGTGATAACAAAAGCAGCTGTTGTTGAGCTTCCCAGGTGGCGCAGCGGTGAAGAATCTACCTGCCAGTGCAGGAGAAGCAAAAGATAAGGGTCCAATCCCTGAGTCGGGAAGATGCCCTGGAGAAGGAAACGGCAACCCACTCCAGTATTCTTGCCTGGAAAATACCATGGACATAGGAGAGTCCATGGGGTTGCAAAGAGTTGGACACAACTGAATGACTAAAACAAACAAAGAAAAACACATACAGTAAGTTTTAGATGAACTAGCTCATCTAGTTCAAGAAGGGAAAGTGAGACCCGAGGGGGAAAACTGAGGTAGTAGCTGAGACGGGATTGAAACCCAAATCTTCATATTTCAACTCAGTTCTCTGATCCCTTAGCAACATTGATTAATTTGATTATGGTGACAAAGTGAATGGTTGATCAACAAGCCCAGAAGACTCAGCACTTTATGAGAAGTGTTGTTTTAGGGAAATTGGTTTATGCAGTTGTCACATACTTGTGTTAAAAAAAAAAATGCTTTCTTTTTTTCAGCAAGCTCTGGGAAATGGTGAAGGACAGGGAAACCTGGTATGCTGCGGTCCACAAAGAGTCGGACGTGACTGAACGACTGAACTACAACGGTTTTTCAATATTGGGCCAGGGATAACTTCTCCATCTCATGGTGACGTGAGATGCCATTATAACCTGAGTGAGATGATGTAGCTACAGCAGCCACACACTGTGTGCACCTGCTTGCTGCTCAAAACACCCTCTGATTTTCGTTACTATTGCTATTATATATGAGTGCTGCCCATAGAAATATAAGACGAGCCACAAATGCATGCCACGTATGTTATTTTGAATTTCCAATAATTACTTTTGAAAAAGTAAAAAGAAACTATCGAAATAAATTTCAATAGTTTAATGATATGTTTTATTATTTAACTCAATATAATTGAATATTATCACTTCAACATCTGATCAATATAAAACTTAGCAATGAAATATTTTGCATTTCTTTTTAGAGGCATGCCTCATTTTATTGCATCTCTCTTTATTGTACTTTGCAGATACTACATTTTTTTAGCAAATGAAAGGTCTGTGGCAACCCTGCATTGAGCAAGTCTATTGGCGCCATTTTTTTTTCCCAACACCATTTGCTCTCTTCATATCTCTTTGTCACAGTTTGGTAATCATCACAATATTTCAAGCTGTTTCATTATTCTTGTATTTGTTATGATGATCTTGTGATCAGTGATCTTTGATATTACTACTAGGACTTGCTGAAGGCTCAGATAATGCTTAACATCTTTTAGCAATAAAGTTATTTTTATTTTTTTAATTTAAAATTTTTTTAAGATTATTTTATGTGAACCACTGTTAAAGGCTTTATTGGATTTGTTAACATATTGCTTCTTTTTTTTATGTTTTGTTTTTTTCTTTTGGCTGTGAGGCATGTGGGATCTTGGCTTTCTGATGAGGGATCTTCCCTCTGCTTTGGAAGGCAAAGTCTTAAAGACTGAACTGCCAGGAAAGTCCCCAAATTTCTTCTTAATTAAGGTATGTACATTGGTTTTTTAGGTGTAATGCTATTACACACTTACTAGACTATGGTATAGTGTGTATATAACTTTTAGATGCACTGGGAAGCCAAAAAACCCGTATAACTCTTGCAATATCCACTTTATTGTGTTGGTCTAGAACAGAGCCTGTAATCTCTGAGGTTTGTCTGTACTTTCTTCGTCTTTGAAGTCCAGTGTGTATTGCATGGGCTTCCTAGGTGGCTCAGTGGTAAAGAATCTCTGTCTGCCAGTGCAGGAGATGCAAGAGATGAGGGTTCAATCCCTGGCTCAGGAAGATCCCCTGGAAAAGGAAATGGCAACCCATTCCAGTATCGTTGCCTGGAAAATCCCATGGACAGAAGAACCTGGTGGGCTCCAGTCTGTAGGGTCACAAAGACCCGGACAGGACTGAGAGACTCAGCACAAAGTCTGTTCTATACTAGAGCACATCTCAGTTTGTGCTGCTGCCGCTGCCAAGGCGCTTCAGTCGTGTCCGACTCTGTGCGACCCCATAGACGGAAGCCCACCAGGCTCCCCCGTCCCTGGGATTCTCCAGGCAAGAACACTGGAGTGTGCTGCCATTTCCTTCTCCAATGCATGAAAGTGAAAAGTGAAAGTGAAGTCGCTTAGTCGTGTCCAACTCCTAGCGACCCCATGGACTGCAGCCTACCAGGCTCCTCTGTCCATGAGATTTTCCAGGCAAGAGTACTGGAATGGGGTGCCATTGCCTTCTCAGTTTGCATAGTCACATTGCAAATGTTTAATAGGCTCATGTGAGTAGTGGCTGCTATATTAGACAATACACATATAGATACTTACTCTAAAAGGTGACATATATTAAGAACATAAAGAGCTATTAAAGTTTTGATGGTGCCATTACCACATTTACATTAATATTTTGGGTAATCTAGCAATCAGGGATATTTGAAGGAAATCCTAAAACTTAAAAGTATTTGATATAATATCAAGATTTGTGTGTGTGTGTGTTTCCAATGATGCAACAAGAAAATTAGAGATACCAAGGGAATAGTTCATGTGAAGATGGGCTCAATAAAGGGCAGAAATGGTAGGGACCTAACAGAAGCAGAAGATATTAAGAAGAGGTGGCAAGAATACACAGAAGAACTGTACAAAAAAGATCTTCATGACCCAGATAATCATGATGGTGTGATCACTCACCTAGAGCCAGACATCCTGGAATGTGAAGTCAAGTGGGCCTTAGGAAGCATCATTACGAACAAAGCTAGTGGAGGCGATGGAATTCCAGTTGAGCTATTTCAAATTCTGAAAGATGATGCTGTGAAAGTGCTGCACTCAATATGCCAGCAAATTTGGAAAACTCAGCAGTGGCCACAGGACTGGAAAAGGTCAGTTTTCATTCCAATCCCAAAGAAAGGCAATGCCAAAGAATGCTCAATCTACTGCACAATTGCACTCATCTCACACGCTAGTAAAGTGATGCTCAAAATTCTCCAAGCCAGACTTCAGCAATATGTGAACCGTGAACTTTCTGATGCTCAAGCTGGTTTTAGAAAAGGCAGAGGAACCAAAGATCAAATTGCCAACATCCACTGGATCATGGAAAAAGCAAGAGAGTTCCAGAAAAACATCTATTTCAGCTTTATTGACTATGCCAAAGCCTTTGACTGTGTGGATCAAATAAACTGTAGAAAATTCTAAAAGAGATGGGAATACCAGAGCACCTGACCTGCCTCTTGAGAAACCTGTATGCAGATCAGGAAGCAACATTTAGAACTGGACATGGAACAACATACTTGTTCCAAATAGGAAAAGGAGTATGTCAAGGCTGTGTATTGTCACCCTGCTTATTTAACTTATATACAGAGTACATCATGAGAAACACTGGGCTGGACGAAGCACAAGCCAGAATCAAGATTGCCGGGAGAAATATCAATGACCTCAGATATGCAGATGACATCACCCTTATGGCAGAAAGTGAAGAGGAACTAAAGAGCCTCTTGATGAAAGTAAAAGAGGAGAGTGAAAAAGTTGGCTTGAAGCTCAACATTCAGAAAACTAAGATCATGGCATCCAGTCCCATCACTTCATGGCAAATATATGGGGAAACAGTGGAAACAGTGTCAGATTTTATTTTGGGGGGCTCCAAAATCACTGCAGATGGTGATTGCAGCCATGAGATTAAAAGACGCTTACTCCTTGGAAGGAAAGTTATGACCAACCTAGATAGCATATTCAAAAGCAGAGTCATTACTTTGTCCACAAAGGCCCATCTAGTCAAGGCTATGGTTTTTCCAGTGGTCATGTATGGTTGTGAGAGTTGAACTATAAAGAGGGCTGAGCGCAGAAGAATTGATGCTTTTGAACTGTGGTGTTGGAGAAGACTCTTGAGAGTCCCTTGGACTGCAAGGAGGTCCAACCAGTCCATTCTAAAGGAGATCAGTCCTGGGTGTTCATTGGAAGGACTGATGTTAAAGCTGAAACCCCAATACTTGGCTACCTGATGCAAAGAGCTGACTCATTTGAAGAGACCCTGATGCTGGGAAAAATTGAGGGCAAGAGGAGAAGGGGACGACAGAGAATGAGGTGGTTGGATGGCATCACGGATTCAATGGACATGGGTTTGGGTGAACTGCGGGAGTTGGTGATGGACAGGGAGGCCTGGCGTGCTGCAGTTCATGGGGTCGCAAAGAGTAGGACACGACTGAGTCACTGAACTGAACTGAACTGAACAAATAAAGATCTTTGTAAATGTCCAGTGCAAAGGAGCAAAGCTAGAATCACATTTTTTTTTCTAATGAATAGTTATGACTCCTCTGGTCATATTTTGAGACATAGATCTATTGAAGTTGATTGCATTGTTCTTTCTGCCTTACTTTGCCAGGAAGCTCTTAGCTAAATTGAGCATTCTACTGTAGTGGTTATCTTTAGGCTAAGTATCTTTTTTTCTACCTGCTCTATCCTCAGCTCTTGTTTTTTATTCTAAGTTTGCCTAATTTTGAACATGCTTATTTATTATTACTGAAAATTATTTGAGGAGAATAAATAATATATAAAGGAATAAATGTATAAAGCATCCTAAAAGCATCTTTTGGTACCTTCTTCAGACAGACTATTGGGTTGAATGAATTACAATCCTATGTGAGATATGACCTAGAATTTAGTACTCTTAGGACAATAATTAAAAGTCAAACTATAGATTTAGATATTGTCAGAGTCTGGAAGGGCTGGGAAATTATTTAGTTGGACTCTTGAGTTCCAGATAAGTTAAGCAAACTTCTTAAAAGTTTCTAGAAATTTAATGGTAGATCTGGCCTTTAGACTGACCTTCACAGCATATGGACTACCTCTGTATCCATTTTAATAAGATTCTGATGAGCTAGTTTTCAAAGAATCAGCTCTCCTTGGTGGGTGGGCAGAGACGTTTTGCCTGGGGCAGTTCAAATCTTGACATTTGTTGGTACAATGTACATTGACTAATACAGATTTCTCTCTTATTTGCTGAGGGCAAACTTGGCTAGACATAATCGATCTATTCTGTGAAGGAGTCTAGGTTCTCCATCCCTGATAATAGAATCATTATTCATGTGAGATGACTTTCCACTGGGAGTTTGGACTATGGATATTGGTTTTTATCACTCATGCTTGATAAAACTACACAACATGCTAATTGCTGAAATTATTTAATAAAATTTGGCATTGATTTGGGAGAAAAAACAGACATTCTCATATAGTCACATATTTACTTCAAGGTTTTTGGAAAATAATTTGCTAATGTATATCAAAAATCTTAATCATATACATGTCCTTTGGACCAAAAATATAGCTTCTAGGTATTTATCCCAAGTCAATTTACAGCCTTTGCTTACATGTGTATGTTACACAAATTACATTTGTATCACATTTCTGACCCCTTGTCAGGACCTGGGAATTGAGTAGTTCTAATTACGCCCATTTTACAGATTAAGAAGCCAAGACTTGAGGAAGTTCCGATAACTAGCTTGTAGTCACACAGCTAATTGGTAAAAACCTGTCTGCAATTTACTTCATTTGAATTATGCAGACAGCCTTTGAGACAACCATTTTAGTACAAACTGACAAAGGCTATCTAGGAAATCAGAGGAGACAGGAAAAAGAGCAGAGAGAGAACAAGGCTTCCATAAGTGATTTGTTTTATTTGATCCTTAAATATGTTTGACATAAAAATAGCAGATTAAAAGATACTAGACTTCAGACTCAAAGTTAGTAAACATTCAGATCACAGTGAAATCATGCATTGCTGCATTGCACATGAAATGAAGAAGTGTGTGAGATATATATTGAACTCAAAATTCAAGTTCAATGTGATACAGTATTTGCTTTTCGTGACTGTTCATTTAAAACTTGGAAAGGTTAGAGCCGGCTACTGACTCTTATTATTTGGACTAAAACAATTTTTTTTGCAAGAAAAAAACCAAAGGATCAACCTACTATTTTAGCTTATTTGCTTTTTTTTTTTTAACAAGCTTGGCTCAGCTGGTAAAGAACCCACCTGCCAATGCAGGAGATGAAAGAGATGAGGGTTCAGTCCCGGAGAAGGGAAGATCCCCTGGAGAAGGAAACGGTAACCCAGTCCAGTATTCTTACCTGGAATACCCCATGGACTGAGGAGTCTGGTGGGACAGTCCATGGGGTTGCGAAGAGTCAGACACAACTGAACACACGCATACGCAGAAAACCAGCACAGCTGGTTTCTGTGTTTCTGGATTTCTCCTTTCTGTTGCAAGGAGAAATCAACTGACTCCATGTTGTAACTGTTTCTTTGGCTTGCTTTCTGTTGCTTTTGTTATTCTAATCATACATAATGGCCGGCCTCAGAGCATCCTGCCCCTCTGCCTGACTGTCCAGTGTCTTTGTTCAGAACCCTGTAGATGGCAGGAAGGAAGAAATGAACACATAACCCTGTCTGAGGCTTGCCATTCTGGGAGACATTTGCAGGATTAAATGGCCTTTTACTTTGCGTCCTCATGGCCCCCTATCTCTGATTTGCAAAAGAACCTGGCATCCAGACCCAGGTAAGATGGTTATTTTGAGATATTAGTCTGCCATCTTCTTGGTCAGAAGGCTTTCTAAATAAAGTCCTATTCCTTGCTTTGACTCCTTGTCTCAGATTCATTGTCCTGTTGTGGGGCAAGCAGAGCAAACTTGGACTTGGTAACACAGCCACTATGTACCCTGCTTGACTGCTGACCTGGGGCCAGCCCTCCAACCTGGATGGAGCTTCTATTTGGGGAACAGAGGGTGTGGGATTCTCTGTGGAGCCTTTCCTGTGTCCTACTGGCAAGGTTGTTTTTAACTTTCGCTTGGGAAGCTTATAATGAGGGATTTTCTCACTTTTCAGTAGGAGTCAGACTTTACACCCTAACACGCAGGATTTTAAAATGGGAGAATTGTACAAAGATGCTCGTGGGATGCCTGCAGGGTAAAAGAAGCCTTTGCCTTTGGTGGTTATGGATATCAGGCAAAGTCTGTCATCACCATTATCATTACCTTCATCATCATCACCAAAATAATTCCAAACATTGGGTCAAGCATTATGCTAAGCACCCTCAGCGCATTGTCACGTTTAATCTTCATCATACACTGCTGCTGCTGCTAAGTCGCTTCAGTCGTGTCCGACTCTGTGTGACCCCATAGATGGCAGCCCACCAGGCTCCCCCGTCCCTGGGATTCTCCAGGCAAGAACAATGGAGTGGGTTGCCATTTCATACAATCTGGGTAGCTACTATTACCCCTGCCTTACAGATCAGAAGACTACAGCTCAGGGTACAAGTTGTCTGCCTCACACCTTCAGCGTCAGCTCTGATGGATAGGAGCTTTGAGGAAATCTTCAGTGAAAGAAAAACGGAAGGAAACAGTTAAAGCCTTACATGCATTTAATAATCTCCATTGCATCAGATGAGAATAAAAATCACTCCATTCACCCTGAGTCCTGCACACTTTGAAAGGCTGGAACTAAATAAAATTAAATTGCTGTTTTTCTCTTGAGAAGCTACAAAAGAAATGTTAAAAAAAAAAAAAGAAGAAGAAGAAAAAGAATCAGAAGTTAGTCTGGAATCAGGGGCTGGTAAGTACTATCTGTCTATGCCACTAAAAATATAATTCATTGAATTGATGTAATTCATTGAAAGCACAGTTTCTATGGCTCAATGGAGGCAATATTTTTTTCAGAGAGAATTAACAAAACAAAAAATTTTTAAAGTAGAGGAAATGTTAAAATGTAGTGAATACCTTCTAAGTGCCCAACCCTACTTTATGTGTATTTTCACATTAAGTTTTACTGCTTTATAGATTTAATTTTCCTATTTTATAGATGAAAAAATTGGATCTTGGAGATTTTATATTATCTGTCTGAGGTCACAAACTGCCCATCTCTCTGACTCTGAATGATTCAGAAGAGTCAGAATTTCCTCATAGTTCAGTTCAGTTCAGCTGCTCAGTTGTGTCCAACTCTTTGCGACCCCATGGACTGCAACACACCGGGCTTCCCTGTCCATCACCGACTCCTGGAGCTTGCTCAAAATCATGTCCATTGAGTTGGTGATGCCATCCAACCATCTCATCCTCTGTTGTCACCTTCTCTTCCTCCTTCAATCTTTCCTAGTATCAGGGTCTTTTCCAAAGAGTCAGTTCTTTGCATCAGGTGACCAAAGTATTGGAGTTTCAGCTTTAGCATCAGTCTTTCCAATGAATATTCAGGACTGATTTCCTTTAGGTTTGACTGGTTGGATGTCTGTGCAGTCCAAGGGACTCTCAAGAGTCTTCTCCAACACCACAGTTCAAAAGCATCAATTCTTTGGCACTCAGCTTTCTTTATAGTCCAACTCTCACATTCATATATGACCACTGGAAAAAACCATAGCCTTGACTAGACGGACTTTTGTGGACAAAGTAATGTCTCTGCTTTTTAATATGCTGTCTAGGTTGGTCATAGCCTTTCTTCCAAGAAGCAAGCGTCCCTGGACTCAGTGGTCTCTTTTAATGGAGCAACAGTTACTCGATGGGAGGGTTCTTGACTACCAGTTATTCTTTCAGTTCCAGTGACATGCATTGCCCACCAAACATCATACCTAAAGTAATATTCTTAGTTTATCACTCTGAGACCCTCACAGTTCTCTAGAGGATGTATCAAAACAATAAACACATAAATGTTAGGCCACCATGGGCAGTTTGGAATCCCACACTCAAGCAGCATCATGTAAGATGAATCTGAAAATGGATTGACCCTAGGATGTGTGCTTGTGTGTCTAAGAACCCCAACCTTTCCATTTGACTAAAGAAGTAGAGATTCATAGAGATGTGGTTATTTCCCTTAGGGTACACAGCTAGTTAGTGGCAGAGCTGGGTCAGGAAATCTTGACTTGGGGTTCTCATTATATAAAACTTGGTGTTTGAAAGAGAGGTGGATATAAAATTAAGTATTTTAATACTAAATTGTAGGGATATAGCTTCCTTGATTAATAAAGGTTCAAGAGAATTCCCTGATAGTCCAGTGGTTAAGACTCCACACTTTCACTGCTGAGGTTACTAGTTCAATCCGTGATCCAGGAACTAAGATCCCACATGCTGTAGGGAGTAGCCCCCCAAAATAAACAAAAAAAAATGAAAGCTCAGAATGTATATTATACATATACACATAATGCATATATAATTATCTAATTTTATTTAAAATAATATATGCCATTGAAGGCACTATAGAAATATGGAGGAAATTTGCACAAAGTATGCTTATTTAAGTATGAAGAGGAAACAGCAAAAATGAGAAAAAATGATAAGAAGAAAAGGAGAATTTAATGTGCTGAGTAATTTACATACTGACAGTAAGTTTCTTTGAATGGAACATACAAATGTATGTAAATTGGACAGCCTATTTAAGAAAAAGATATGCAAATGCATGTCCACAGAAATCTGCTACCCTTCCTGTTGAAGTAGAATAACAAGATGCCTAATTTTTGTTCAAATTATTTTTTTTTCTTTCCAGAATGTCCCCTCAGGAAACTGTAGGGCCAAATTTTACCTGTCTAGATTTTAATCATTCATGCATCCTTGTGTTCATCTTACATGCACTTAGGGCATTATACAAAATAATGAAGTAGCAAAGGTGAGTAAGACACAGAAGTTACTGATTTATTGCATTTATTGTAAATTGTGTGCCTCTCCCTCCATAATTGAAGCTCTTTTGAGGGCAGGGCTCTTTATCTGTTTTGCACAATGAAATGTCTAAATCTGCTTCGAGAAACATATGAGGAGCTCTGAAAATATTTGTCAAGTGAGCATGCCTGGCTTAAAGCAAGTGCTCAGTCATACTTAGCTTTCTCTTTCCTACCTCAACTTCAAATGAAAAGCTACATCAGTTATAAGACAAACAAGTACTAATGGTATCATATACAGCATGATGGCTACAGTTAGCATTGCTGTATGTTAAGAAAGCTGTTAAAAGAGTCCATCCCAAGAGTTCTCATCACAAGGAGAATATTTTAAAAGACTGTTGCTGTTGTTTAGTTGCTGAGCCGTGTCCGTCTCTTTGTGAGCCCAAGGACTGTTGCCTGACAGGCTCCTCTGTCTGTGGAATTTCTCAGGCAAATGTATTATTGGAGTGGGTTGCCATTTCTCCTCCAGGAAATCTTTCCAACTCAGGGATCAAACCCGCATCTCCTACATTGGCAGGTGGATTCTTGACTGCTGAGCCACCAAGGAAGCCCTGTTTTTTTTTTTTTTTTTTTGATTCAAATATTCATTGAGCAGCTAGGGAAATACATGGTCAGAGGTGAGGCAATTGCACAAATAGAAAGCAAAGTGTAAGGTTCACTGAATCACAGCAGTCAAAGTGTTCTAGGAGATCAGTTGATTGCTTCCAGCCTGGAAGGAGGCGTGGGTGGGTGGCCAATCAGCAAAGAGGACTGAGATTCAACTAGAAGACTTCAGTCTGGATTGTTGATGATGCGCAGTTTGGACTATGCGTGTCTCTCCTTTTCCTCTCCCCATCTTTGGTCTTAATTTACCAGCAGTGCCCAGGATTGTTCAGTGTGTTTTTCTATACTTGCTTGCATTTTTGCTTTAATGTCTTAAGGACAGAGCTAGGTCCTTTCGGTGTTGTAGGTGTTTTTTCCTGTTTTTTGAAGGATTCTTGACCTTTTGATCTTGGTGTTGACAGTTTTGAGTCTTTTCCATTCTGACTCGATTTTTGTGCATTTTTGGCTGGAGTATCTCTTACAGATTTCTTTACTGGAGCTTTTTCTTCCTCATCAAAATTGTCATCATCTTCATCATCATCATCATCATCTTCATCATCATCATCATCATCATCTTCATCAGCAGCAGCAAGCTTTTTTTTTTCTGGGGAACCTTGCTACCACTTCCGGGGCAGAACGCTTTCCAAATATACTTAGGAGTTTCACATCCTCCTCCTCTTTGTCTTCTGACCCTGCATCTTCCTCCACAGCTACTAAGTGCCGTCCACTGTTATGCACAGGCCCTGAACCACACTTCAACCGTAAAACCACAGGTGGTGTAATTTCAAAGCCCCCAAGAGAAACTGTTGGCTGTACAGACATTTTCAAAGTTGCCAGTGTTACTTTAGTTGGACTGCCTTCATAATCCATCGCCTCTGCTTCAACAATGTGTAATCCATCCTTTGCTCCAGCCCTTAAACTGACCGTTCTTAAAGATAACTGGTGCTCATTTTCATCATTATCCACCTTGAAGGGATAATCTCTGTCAGCCTTTAGTTCACAACCAGATAGTTCTGGGGCCTCGAAGGGCTCATATCCATGTCCATTGACTCCTCCATGGGTTGGCAGCACACATATGTGGGAGAGAAGCCGGATGGAATTAAACGACTACTCAAAGGAGCAACTGCACAGGACAGAATCACACCAGGGAAAGCAGAAGCCTTTTTAAAGGACTAGAATTACTTTATTTGACAGAACCGTACGAACAGATGAGAATTTAGTTAATATTTTTCACATGTTATCATTGTAACTTTAAGCAGGTAAATCTTAACAGATATTAATATTGTTTACATCATAATTGATTTGCCTAATTCTAATTACAAGAAATAGTCATGCTTTATTTTTTTTTCTTTCATTGTATCTCTATGAGACGATGGATGTTAACTAAACTTATCTCGGTAATCATTTTACAATCTATGTGAATCAAACCATTGTACTGTGCACCTGAAACTTCCCCAGTAATGTTATGTCAATTATTTCTCAATAGAACTGGGAAAAAAATGAAGAGCTACAGAATGTCTGTTAGGGTTGAAAAAGGCAATGACCACCAACCAGCTTTCCTCTCTATCCTCGCCGTGCCAGGACTCTGCTCAGCCTGGGAGGTAATTAACACTCCTAAGGTGACACTTTTTCCACCTGGAGAGATAGTTGTTGTCCTTGGCATGGGTTCATCTCTCTTTGGGACAAAGGCCATGTCTCCTTCTCCTCCTTTCACCAGATGTCACCTTCCACTGCATCCCATGAACAGAGGTATTATGTGTCTCACCAGGAAAAGTTCTGGCCCTTCTTTTTTCTTTCGCTTTCTCAGCATCAGACACGGTGTCACCCAGCCTGTTTCATGGCTTTACTTTGTTGAAGGGATTTTTCTTTGCTGATGTGTGAGCCGAGTTTCTTCCCTCTTGGTCACATCCACTGTGGCTTCTCAGCCTCCTCTGGGCTGCTGCTTCTATGATTAACTCCTCCTGATACAAGCCCTTGGCAAGGACCAATAGACGATGAATTATTAGTAACTGCACATTGTCCAAGCAGTGCACATCATCTCAGTTTATAAAGCACCTCCCTATTTGTGGGCTTCTTTATTCTCACAAAGCAATTTGTCCTGCGTGTGATGGTTGAGAATAAATGGTATTTAGAATGAGAGGAGCTCTGTTCATATCAGAGCTTGTCCATTCATCAGCTGTGTGATCTTAAACATCCCTTGTGGCCTCTCTGAGCCTTATTTGAATCTGTGCTAATGACTGAGGGATCATACAATGTGTCATCGCCAAACCTGGATAGTTTTGAGCTTCCAAGTGAGTACTTTTAATAATCGTATGAGAATACAAGCATATATAGCTCTGTTCTGGGCCTGTCAGATGTACCATCACTCCTGTTATACCAACAGTTCTATCGCTTACGATACAGATGCTAAGACTAGTACAATAACAGCTACCATTGATGTTATAATATTAGTGATGAATACCTATTTCACCAGGTTATTGTGAAGATTAAGAATGCATATTAAAAATACTTACATCCGGTTGGATGTTATGTAAATATTCTTTGTTTACTTAAAACTTGGGACAAGAGCTCAGGTAGATCATTCCTGAACATGTGGCAACTAAGAAATAGAAACGGTAGTGGGCGTTTTTGGAGATACCTAGTTGGTCAAGGTAGAGCAGAATTTCTAACTTTCAGTTATAAGTGGATGCCTCTGCTTTCTTTTCTGCAACATTCAGAAGCGTGTTTTATTATCCACCTAGAGGTTGGCCATGGCGGTTTGCTCAGTGATGATTTCCTTGAAGGCAGGGTCCATATCTTGCTCATCTGTGTCCTCTCAGTACCTTTTAGAGCACCTGGCTTTATGCACATGCTCAAAGGATGTCATGATGGATGAACATACAGCTGAAGAGCAAAGTTCCAAAGGACAGTATCATTTTTTTAAAGATTTTTTTTATGTGGGCCATTTTTAAAGTCTTCATTGAATTTAGTACAATATTGTTATATGTTTTGCTTTTTTTTTTATGTCAGTGAGGCATGTGGGATCTTAACTCCCTGACCAGGGATCGAACCTGTATCCCCTGCACTGCTAGGCAGAGTCTCAGTCACTGGACTACCAGGGAAGTCCCCAAAGGATGGTATCATGACAAGTACTCTCTTCTCCCTGGAAGTCAGGCAGAAGGAGGGACTTGGGATGCGAGCTGGAATTAGGATGAGAGACTATGTGAATGAAAGTGAATAAGCCCAGAATGGTGACCTTAATTTCTATCTAGTCTGTTTATAATTGCATTGCCAGTTTTTAGAACAGTGCTTGCTCTCAGCAGGTTCCTAACAAATTGTTGTTGAATCGATATCCACAGCTGTAGTCTATTTGACATGAAAAGGAACATGGCATTTTTCCAGAAAAAAGTCAAGTGGTTATAAACTTTTGACCAAGAGAACCAGATACCTGAAAAGGGCACGGGCAGAGCTCAGTGGATACCGGCTGTGGATGTGCTGCAGAGCTGAAGTCCGATGGATGGTCTCCAAACTGTGGTGCTGGAGAAGACTCTCAAGAGTCCCTTGGACTGCAAGGAGATCCAACCAGTCCATCCTAAAGGAGATCAACCCTGAATATTCACTGGAAGGACTGATGCTGAAGCTGAAGCTCCAATACTTTGGTCACCTGATGCGAAGAGCTGACTCATTGGAAAAGATCCTGATGCTGGGAAAGATTGAAGGCATGAGGAGAAGGGGGCAACAGAGGATGAGATGGTTGGATGCCATCATTGATTTGATGGACTTGAGTTTAGCAAACTCTGGGAGATGGTGAAGGACAGCCTGGTGTGGTGAAGTTCATGGGGTCACAGTCGGATGCGACTTGGCAACTGAACAAGAACAACCCCAGCGCTGCTGTCCCTCCCCAGCAGGAGATGCTGGCTGCTCACCTCTTGACTGGGTTGACCTGAGCCTTATCACAGATATAACACAGCTCTCCTCAGACCACACATCTCACAGCTGGGTATGCCAGGATGTTAATCCAAGTACATTCCACTAAACTTCCTTGTGTTCAGCTATTCACCTCTTCTAATTTAGGTTTCCATAAAATTTCAATGAAAGGAACATCTGGAAAATTTTGTATAACACATGCATAAAACTATTCCCTGACCAAAGTGACTTACTTATGAAAAGTAAGACCAGACTACCATTATCCAAATTAGTATCCCATACAACACTGATGCAACAAGATATCCCAAGACAAAGGGTCCCATGGATAATAAGATGAGAATATGTGATATCTTATATTTTTTCCCAATTAAAGTTTCCCAGTATACCTTAGAGACTATAAGTTCTTACACAAAGAAACCAGTTGAACTTCATGAAACATAGCATTCTCTGCATTTATTTTATTCCCAAGCCTCCCTTTCCCACATAATAATGTCCTGCAGTTCCTGTGTTTAGTATAACATACATTGGGAGGTGTTGGGCTGAGATAGTTTCCAAAATTCTTACCAATTCTAAAATTCTGTTCATCTATTTAAAGAGAGCAGCCAGTAGCTTTTTTAGAAAACCGTGCCTGAGTAAATGCTGCTAGTTCCTAATCCATATTTGGGGGATTTTTATTATTATTTTTAACAGCGGAGGTAGGGTGCTGGCATGGATTATTTCCCTGGTGGCTCAGATGGCAAAGAATCTGCCTGCAATGCAGGAGACCCACGTTCGATCCTGGGTTGGGAAGATCCCCTGGAGAAGGGAATAGCCACTTATTCTAGTATTCTTGTCTGAAGAATTCCATGGACAGAGAAGCCTGGTGGGCTGCAGTCCGTGGGGTCGCAAAGAGTCAGACTCGAGCGACTGAGTGACTAACACTTTCACTTTGATGGTTTATTTAGAAAATGTAAACCATTCTCATCAGAAGCAGTGGTCTCTAAGAAGCTGCCTGAGTGATGGATCATTCATGAACCATGTGTCTGTTCATCTTTAGAGAACTGTTTATAAAGAGGAATTCGATCTCGGATGAGGCCCCGAGATGCATGAGGTTCCCAGCTCCAGATGACTCAGCAGAGGATGAGCTTGGAGACTATTTATTACATTTCAGTGGCTGGTTTGGGGCTGGCTGGGGGTGGGGGGAAGGATGCAAGCCTCTGAGATCATCAGACAGTAAGAATTGGCACCTTTTAGGAAAGAGACTTTAAATAACTCAGAGCAGGCAGTCCATGTTCAGGGGATGTGTCTTCTCCATTTTTCACTTTGTTAGGTCATTCTGACCAGCCTTATTATTATTTTTAAAAAGTTCTCCCTCCAGCTTTCCCAGCCCATCATCATGGAGGTGTTAGTGGGGACACAGGCCAAGCTGTAATAAGGGAAAGGACAGCTCCAGACCTTCCACCAGGCAGTACTGTCCCTCCACTTGCAGTTAACAGCATCCAGAGACACAGACCCCAGACAGGCTTGCACAACAGTTTCTTTGCCAGAAGTGGACCCCTGGGTAGAGATGATTCTTTGAGATTGGATTCAAAACTGTTTTGTGGAAAGAAGATGATAGAGAGCCTTGACCACAGAGAAAGCACAGGACACAGAAGGCCTGATTCCAACATGGGCCCTGTCCCCTACCAACTCGGGCTTTGAACAGAAGTCGAAGTCTTTGAAGATTGAGATATCATCTTGCTTTCATGCAACTTGTATTCTCATGGAGTGGTTGATGGGTAGCAGAAAATGCACAAGCAAATAATCAGATAAATATGAGATTTTCAAATGGGTATAAATAGCTGTGAAGGAACAAAATGTAAAGAAGTAAGAGTGAGGTGAGATTGGGATGGCTAGTGGGGGGTCAGAGAAAGCCTCTCTGAAGAGATGGCATTTGAACTAAGAGCTGAATGACAAGGAGGCGCTCCCATGGAAAGCTCCAGAGGCATCCTCTTGGATTGTTAATGAATGGCTCTATTTTTAAAGCACTTCGTTTACTGAGTTCAAAATAACATGGGCAAAATTACCTTTGGAGGATCCCCTGGAGAAGGGAATGGCTACCCACTCCAGTATTCTTGCCTGGAAAATTTCATGGACAGAGGACCCTAGTGGGCTACAGTCCACGGGTTGCAAAGAGTCAGACATGACTAAGAGACTAACATTCACTCACTCCTTTACTGAGTTCAGAATAACATGAACAAAATTACCTTTAACTCTGTTTTCTCTCTGATTTATCTGCAATTGATTGAGTCCTAGGCTCCCCTTAGTGACAGGTTGCATTCTCCCACCATCTTCTTTGTTATTCATCTGTGATAACCATGTACTTTTATTCTTCTGCCTTTCCCCATCTCCCTCTCTCTTTATTTACTTGTAGAGAAAGATGGAGAAAAAAGGAATAGATTTTTCTAACCAGTAGAACATTGGTTGTTGTCTGTTTCTTCCAAGAACATTTTAGCAACAGGGACAATCAACAGCAAGAAGACGTTCATGTAAGGATATTGGATTGGTCCCATATATGTGTAGTTATCTGATCTGAATATTTCTATTAAAATAATAAAACTGCATTTTCTTGGAAGGTTCCATCACATGTGTTCTCTCTACATATCTTCTTACAGCTCGGATTAAGGAGCAACAATACCTTAGTTTTGCCTAAATGTAATGGGCTTCAGTAACACCTGAGAGGGATTGGTTTGGCAATTGTATATATATATGTCATAACTCAGAAGAAAGATTTTGGTCAGATGCAGCTTTGTCAGTATTTAGTGTGTTTACAGTTGCAATCACCCAGTGTATTTATGGTTGCAATCATCAAGCATATTTATAGTTCACATATGTGGGAAACATATATAGGACTGAGCTTTAAGAGATTAGCAGAGTCATGAAGGAGGCTGAGATGGATTAGCCAGAAATCTTAGAGAACTCACTGGGAGGGTGAGGTGCCATAGAAACCAGGGAAAAAGTTACTTCAAGAAGGAAGCATAGGTCCATGCAGATTAAGATAAGGAGTGAAAATGCTCATTGGATTTATTTTTTAAGAGGTCACTGGTGACCTTGTTTGGGCAGTATAAGCGGAGCGGTGGGCTAGATGCTAGATTTCTGTGGATTGAGGAATTTCAGTGAAGTAAGAAAATGATGACAGTAAATAAGTAAATTGGTTACATAGGTTGGTAGTTTGAGGATGATATGGAGTAAAATGAAATTATTTGTGAATAAAAAGAAAATGCTCATAGCATCCTACACTGGCCTCTGTCATCAAACTTATCACACAGTGACTGTGTCTCTGTCCAGAGCATTTGACTTTGAATTTTGACCATGACATTTTTGTCCATCTTAGAATCTCCAGTTCCCAAGAACAGACAAGATTTTGTCGTTAAAGATTGCTTAATAATAGAGTGAATTAAAAGGACGTATTTAGGAATATCCTTATGCAAAGATATTCCATTTTGTTGTTGGCACTGGTTTTAAAAGGAATAGCTACCAAAAATCAAACGAGCTTGCCCAAAGACTTTCTGCTGGAATCTGATGTCTTTAAAAATATATATTTATTTATTTGGCTGTGCCAGGTCTGGCTGCAGCATGTGAGATCTAGTTCTCTGACCAGGAATCAAACCAGGGTTCCCTGAATTGGGAGCTGCAGTCTTAGCCGCTGGACCACCAGGGAAGTCCCTGGAATCTGATGTCTTTATAGCAGGAGCCACATGTTTTTACTTCTCTTAGTTCAGCACCAAGCACAATGCCCCACACGTAATGTGTGTGTGCTCAGTCACGTCCAACTCTTTGGGACCCCATGAACAGTATCCTTCAGGTTCCTCTGTCCACGGGACTACCCAGGCAAGAATTCTGGGGTGCAGAGCCATTTCCTTCTCAGGGGATCTTCCTGACTCAGGATCGAAACTGCATCTTTTGCATCTCCTTCACTGGCGCGCGGATTCTTTACCACCAGGCCACCTGGGATACCCCTCGCCTGGGATACCACACACACACATAATCCTCTCTAGAGGCTTCTTACTTTAAATGGCAGTGAAGTGACTGAACGCATGAGGATGGAGAACATATACTTAGTCTGATTTAGACTTGGGGAAGAGAAGTTTCCCAGGTTTGCAATCACCTTCTTCAAATATCAGGGACCTGTCAAATACCGTAAAGATTAGTTGTCTTTTCTATTACCCCAAGAAAAAGGAATCGAAAAAAGGGAGGAAGTCAGCAAAATATGTCAGCAACTGAACTTAATGATGATTGCTTATGTCTGGTTATTCTGTTGATGGACCACTAACATTGTGATGCATAATTCATAAATGAGTGTATGTTTATTCCATGAAACTTATTTTTCTTGACTTCATTTCAGCAAAAATAATTTCTTATACTTTTAAAATAGAAAATGTTCATGTTGTTTGTGTTCTATTGACTAAAATACTCAGCAAGATTAAAATATAAAATAGAGTTCTATTCAAAGTATAAAAAATTAGAATATATTTCCATAAAATGTAAGCTAAATGCAAGTTTAAAGTGTCAATTTCATTTCTGTAAAATATAAACATTTGAAAAATTAACATCATTTTGCATATGTCTCCAAAATGTTGTCTTATAAACTTTCAGTATTACTTATTAAAATTAAAATATATAATATTATTAAAATTGCTTAATATTAACATTTTAGTCAAAATCATTCAAATTCAGTTATTTAATTTTTAAATGTAGTTAAATCTTTTAAAATATATGTATGAAAATAGTCTTCACATTTCTTGCACCCATTGCCCACCAGGTTGCCAATATAAAGTATTGGAGTAACATCGCATACATGTTACGCTGAAGCTCAAGAATATGCAATTTTAAGAGTGAAGTGCATTGTTTAACATTGCAAAATGTTTCGTAGTTGACTTATGCGTGTATTCTGAATCCTAAGTTAATTCTGAGTACCTCTGAAATCACTAATTGGAATATAAAGAGATGCAAGATCAATGGATAATTGGCATCCTTGGGAAGCTGATGTTTTATTATACCAAAAGCTAATGCATCCTTGAGAGGAAAAAGTCGATAGAGTAGTTGCTTGATCTTTTCTCTTCCTGAAGCATTTTCCCCACACAGGTGATTCATGTGCATTTGTGTCCATCTCCATTTGCAAAGCTTCACACATTTGGACTCAGCCATCTTTCAAGTCACTTAGTCATGTCCTACTCTTTGAGACCCCATGGGCTGTAGGCCGCCAGGTTCCTCTCTCCATGGGGATTCTCCAGGCAAGAATACTGGAGTGGGTTGCCATGCCCTCCTTCAGGAGATCTTCCCAACCCAGGGATCAAACCCAGGTCTCCTGCCTTGCAGGCAGATTCTTTACCGTCTGAGCCACCAAGGAAGCCCCATCTTTCAAGAATTTATGGTAAAAGAAACATTTCCTGTATGCCCAAAGAGTGTTAGACACATGAACTAGTGTTTAGGTTTATGAGTTGTTCTGTGCCATTGCTGAAAGAGGAGAGTGAAAAGTTTGCTTAAAACTCAATGTTAAAAAAAATAAGATCATGAATCTGGTCACTTCATGTCAAATAGAAAGGAGAAAGGTGGAAGCAGTGACGGATTTTATTTTCTTGGGCTACAATATCACTGTGGGTGATATCTGCAGCCAAGAAATTAAAAGACCCTTGCTCCTTGGAAGAGAAGCTATGACAAACTTAGCATATTAAAAAGCAGAGACATCACTTTGCTGACAAAAGTCCGCATAGTCAAAGCTATGGTTTTTCCAGTAGTCATGTGCAGATGTGAGAACTGGACCATAAAGAAGGCTGAGTGTTCAGGAACTGATGCTTTTGAACTGTGGTGTTGGAGAAGAGATTCTTGAGAGTACCTTGGACTGCAAAGAGATCAAACCAGTCAATCTGAAAGGAAATCAATCCTGAATATTCATTGGAAGGACTGTTGCTGAAGCTGAAGCTCTAGTACTTTGGCCACCTGATGCAAAGAGCCAATTCATTGGAAAAGACCCTGATGCTGGGAAAGAGGAGAAGGCGGAGACAGAGGATGAGATGTTTAGATAGCATCTCCAACTCAATGGACATGAATTTGAGCAAACTCTGGCAGAGAGTGAAGGACAGAGAAGCCTGACATGTTGCAGTCCATGGGGTCGCAGAGTCAGACAGGACTTAGCAACTGAGCAACAACAAATTTCTGAGTATCAGATCCCAAGAAACAGTGGTATACATACGTACTTTCATAAGTTTGCTTCTGATGTACTTTTGTGATATGTAGGATCCTCAAAAGAAAAGGGTTCAGGGAAAGGATGCCTTTGTTCTAGCGTCTGAGAGAGGTACCAGGTAGATCTGGCAGGTCAGCATTCAACTTTCCGTACAACTTCCTTCTGTATTTTTATTTTTGTAAAACCGGTGGTCTAAAAATTACATATCTCAAACCCCCTTATAACTATGGTTCTGGTTAAACTGAGTTTCTGTTAGAGCAGTTGCACTCACACTGAGACTTGGAAGGCGAGATTTAACCAGAAGCTGTCTTTCTGTGGCTATAGTAGCTGCAGCTGGCAAACCCAGTGATGGAGATTTGGGGTTTCAGGCAGCAGCATTCCAGGTGTGGGCTGGACTGGTGCTCACCAATGCAGAACTGGCCTGCAGGGAGAGACCAGGTGAGGTGTCCGCCTAAGTCCCTGGAGCACAGACAAGGTGGTATCTTCCTGGGGCCAACAGGTGTTGAGGCAGCCTCCTCACCCCTCCTTCTTACTTGTGGCAGTGGTAGCAGCTCTCTGTTGGCTGATGCTGTCTTATGTCCTAAAAGGACTGCAGGGAGCAGAGGCTTGAGCGGGGAGACAAAGTCCAGGTGCTACCAAAGAGGAGAGAAACAAGCTGCCTTCACTGGGTGCTCACTTTCTGTATTGTCCACTCCACACTTGCATTTCAGACCTTATCTCATTTAACGACACCAACTCAGTTTTTTATTTTATTTTTTGCCTCACCCAGTGATTTGTGGGATCCTAGTTCCCTAACCAGGGATCAAACCTGCCCCCTCAGCAGTGACAGGACAGAGTCCTAACCACTGGACAGCCAGGGAATTTAACCAATTCAGTTTTCAAATGGGCAGATGAAGTAAAACACCTCACCTTGATTGAGATCCCTCTGCAAGCAAGCTTTGTTCAATTGCTTTATCTTTCACCTGAGTCCTCAGAACATAGATTTGGACTACTGATCTTCACTTTCAGTTCAGTTCAGTTCAGTCTCTCAGTCGTGTCCGACTCTTTGCGACTCCATGAATTGCAGCACACCAGGCCTCCCTGTCCATCACCAACTCCTGGAGTTCACTCAAACTCAAAGTCCATCCAGTCGGTGATGCCATCCAGCCATCTCATCCTCTGTCATTCCCTTCTCCTCCCCCAATCCCTCCCAGCATCAGGGTCTTTTCCAATGAGTCAACTCTTTGCATGAGGTAGCCAAAGTACTGGAGTTTCAGCTTTAGCATCATTCCTTCCAAAGAACACCCAGATCTCCTTTAGAATGGACTGGTTGGATCTCCTTGCAGTCCAAGGGACTCTCAAGAGTCTTCTCCAACACCACAGTTCAAAAGCATCAATTCTTCGGCACTCAGCCTTCTTCACAGTCCAACTCTCACATCCATACTTGACTACTGGAAAAATCATAGCCTTGACTAGACAGACCTTTGTTGGTAAAGTAATGTCTCTGCTTTTGAATATGCTATCTATGTTGGTCATAACTTTCCTTACAAACAAGGAAATTAAAGCTAAGTTAGATTAAGGGTTTGTGTTCAAGAAGAGGTTATATGGGGTGTTTTTTCTTATCACCAACTTCAAAACCCTGTCTCTTTCTCTATCACATGAAGGCTAGAGATGTAGTTCAAGAACGTGGATGACTCAGTTAACTCACAGTAGACTATTGGGACGATCCATATATGTTTTCTGCATATCTACAGCATCCTCTTTACCTTTAAAAAGTAGTAGTAACTCATCCTATGTAAAAATAGTGTATTGATTTTTTTCTTATTGTGAAGTGATAACTGCGAAATTTACCTGAAATAATTTGGATAGCACATGAAAGCAGGAAAGAGGACATAAAAATTCCGAGTCCCACTGCTCTCGAATCAACCACTGTGTTCATTTTGAGGTACACACATCCTTCTAGGTTTCTATTCTTTCTATGTAAATGAATGCACATAATTATGGTTATACAGCTCATTTTCTAATAATCTGCTCATTTCACAATTGCTCACAGTGATTGTCAGTTGAATATCCACCTGGTATTCCATCTCATTAATTCTACAATTTATTTCTCTGGTCGTGCATTTCTGAACATTTCTTTTCCCTTTTTTTTTTTTTTTTTTTTTGTGGCCTGGCACATACAATGCTGTATTGATCATATGTGTTTATATTTCTTTACATGCTTAATGATTTCTTTAGACATAGGATTTTGAGATCAAGATATATTTGGGGGATATATATCCAAAAAGATGTAGCTTCTCATCAGTTTTCTGCAAAAGTAGCTGCCTAGAGCCCTTCATTGCTGTGACTATTAGCTTTAAAAATAAGCCAAAAATACCATCTTAAAGAAAAGTTATCCCTAATTAAATTAAAACCATGTTAATATTGAGTAGTGTGAGGCTTGGGGGGAATACATTGATTTTTCCCATCACTCCACTCAATTTCCATGGAAGTTCCTGAAGAATGACACCTCTTTTATTCTTATTGTAGAGTCAAAACTTCCTGCCAAGACTTGTCCCCTCCTCACACCTGTGAGGTTTAATCTTACCATCAGGATGTGATAGCATGCTGTCTGGCCAAAACCTTTTTTTGTCTCATTATGGGCTTCTTACCCAGCCCCATTCAGGCAGTGCAATCAATGTTTGCTCAGTTTAAAAGAAAAGGTAGAATAATCCCTAAATATATGAACTATACCAGCAACTACACTCGGAACTGGCTTTAGCATACCTATTTTTAAAAGTCAGTTTTTGTACCTAGGACTTTGATGTTATTTTCCAAATTCCTTTTGCTGTGATCAAAATCAATGTTGAGCAAGGTACTTGACTGAGCTCTAGGGTGCTTCCAGGAGGTCTTTGTCTGGTAATATATATAGAGAGAGAGAAGGGGGGGAAGAAAAGTGTCCTTAAGGTCCGAGGGTGGAAAGGGAACCTGAATGTCACCTTTCCATCCTCTCTCTTCAATCTTACATCTGAGAATAAACATTCATGCCTTCCATTCCCTTTTGAAAACAGTTAAGCCATAATAGATGTACTTTGCCAAGCAGTGCCATCCTATATACAGTAACTTATGTATTCTCATATAATAGTCTGAAAGAGTTGGCCTGTTATTATTCCCAGTTTACAGATGAGAAAAAGGAGACACAGAGATGAATTATCTTGCATGGCTTCCCATTTGACTCCTGCCTGCGGGGAGCGAGCTCCGCCCCTGGCAAAGGTCTTGAGGAAGGAGGCTTGGCATACGCAAAGGCGGGATCAAGCCTCAGGAGTCTCCCTGGAAATTCTCGAGCGTCTACCCCCAAAACCAGAGTCTGCCTACTTTCTGCTTTGTGCTTTCACCTACACCTCTGACTTTACGGGGGGCTGTCCCCCACTACCTCTCTCTGAAAAAAGAGTTAGCTTACAGCTCCAGTTAATAATTCCTGGGTGTGAGTGTTTCAACCTACAAATTCCTTTGGAAGTCCTCTAGCCTGCCTGAATAGGTTTTTCCGGCCACATGTGATTGCTCAGAGCCTCCCAACTGTGAGAGGCATGAGATGTTCTAAACTGTCTAAATACAGATTCCTTTGAGCAGTTAAAAGATTGATTAGAAATTGTATTGGTGAAGGGATTTTCACTTGTCGGGCCAATGTTTGCTGCTAAGTTTCCATATCCCTTACCTGCTGTGTCCCTGGCAGTGTATTGATTAATATAATTGGTGTAAGTAGTAGCTTTAATGTTTGTAACCTGGGACCCTTGAGTTAATTCTTTTTCTTGTTATAGCCCACCACACCTTTGCTCTGTAGGAATGCAACTTTATCTAATGCTTTTTGGAGGCTGGCGCCTGACTTTAGAATAATCACCTTTAGAGAAAAATAAGTTTCTTAAAATGTTAACAGGCCTCCGGGCCAGAAGATGATACAAATCACCTAAGCTTTTGCATATGATAAGTTTGCAGGAAGAAAGCCTGGCTTACTGCATGACTCTACCCCTTCCCCCATTATCCTCTATGCATAACTTAAGGTATAAAAACTACTTTGGAAAATAAAGTGCGGGCCTTGTTCACCGAAACTTGGTCTCCCCATGTCGTTCTTTCTCTCACCTTCTGGCTGAATTATTCAGCCTCTTTTCTCCACTGAATTTCCTCACTGAGCTATCCTTATTTCAGCCTCTTTTCTTCACTGAATTTTCCTACTGAGCTATCTTTGTTCTATTACTCTTTATATCCTTAATTAACGTTTAATTAAGCAGTTGTTTCCTGATCCTCGCCAACGCCGTCCCTGCTTCGAATTCCCTGGATCCACCGGGGCTGGACCCCGGCACCTGCCTGCAGTGCAGGAGACGTGGGTTCAATCCCTGGGTTGGAATGATCCCATGGAGGGGGAAATGGCAACCCCCCCCCGCCCCCCCCGCAATATTCCTGCCTGGAACATTTCATGGACAGAGGAGCTTGGAGAGCTGCAGTCTACGGAGTTGTCAAAGAGTCGTACACAACTGAGTGACCAACACACATACGTACACACATAGACACATCCATTCAGCTGCTCAGTGCAAAAAATGAGGCAATGCAAGGGAGTTTGATTCTAGGGCCCACAAACCCCATCACTCTGCTCTTTGCCTGACGGTGGAAAGTGAGCTGCCAGCCAGGCAGACTCAAGTTTGATCTAAGCTCATGACCTCCGTCCTTGATCGCCCTCTAAGCTGCACTATGTTCTAGAACATACTGACTGGTAGTGGGGTGCAGAGAAGAGGACGGGCTTTCACTTCATCCCAGCCATGACTCCTCCTCCACTTCCTCACTGTGCTATTTTGGTCAAATTTCTCAACCTCTCTGAAGCCTTGTTTTTTCATCTGCATCATGGAGAATCACAATAATCACAGCATTTCTTGGTTGTGAATTTGCAACAAAGGCTTAGAAAAGTGTCTAAGGGAATAGATGGCTGGCAAGTTTTATTTCCCCCCCCACCTTTTTTTTTTTTGTCATATGGGATTGTATCACAGATTTCCCAGGGCTCAACTTGGCTTCATTTTCCTCTTTGATAAATATTCTTAGCTCCAATATCTTTTTTTTTTTTTTTTTTTTAATATTTGTTTCTTTGTCTGCACCTAGTCTTGGCTGCAGCATGTGGAGACTTCCACCTTAGTTTCAGGCTGTGGGTCTAGTTCCCTGACAGGGGATGGAATCTGGGCCCCCTGCATTGGGAGCACAGAGTCTTAGCCAACAAACCACCAGGGAAGTCACAACTCCATTATCTTTTAATAGTAATAATTATGTGAATAACATTGACATCAGCTTTACAGAAATCATCCTGGTCCATTCTCACATACAATTCTCACTTCCATTCTGCAAGAGTGGCCATGATATTATTGTCATCTCTGATTATGGAGAAGGAAATGGAGGAGGCTCAGGAAGGTCAGAGGACTTGTCCAAAGTTATAGCAGCTCCACATATTTGAATCCATGTCTTGAAAACAGGTCATCTGACACCAGCAGAAGACCGCTTTCCATCCCAGCTTCCCTCTTTCTGTGTCTCGCATGATGTATTTTCCAAACTTTCCCTTATTCCTCTGGCTTCTTTCTTCAGGGTCACAGCTGTTGCTGGTCAATAACTTCTTGAAAGTGTCTAGAAGTGGGTGCAGCATTTCAGATGAGACTTGCCCAGGACTGCACATTTTATTGTTTGTTCATCCCACGATGCCTGGAAGAACGGGTTTTGGTCTGAGCTCTGTCTCAGACGTGTTATGTGAGAATGGTCAGATTGTTTTCTCTCTCTAGTCCTGGCTTTCCTCATTTGAAAAAGAGAATTGCTAGCAGTTCCTTCTACACTGTTGGTTTTCAATACATTTTGTTTGAAAGAATGAATGAACAAAATAGTTTGTTTCTTAACTCCTTATACTTCTAAACTTTAAAAGCAGGCATTCAATAACGAGTACACTACCTATGAAATTTAATTTTTTAAATTTTTATTTGGAGGATAATTGCTTTACAAAGTTGTGTGGGTTTCTGCTGTACGACAATGTGAATCAGCTATATGTATACATATTTCCCCTCCCTCTTGAGCCTCCCTCTCACTTTTCATCCCACTCTTCTGTAATTTCTTAATTTCTTTAAAGACACTCTAAATTGACCCAAGATTTTAGCTGTTTTGGGGAGTGCATTTCCTTCCTCCTCGGCTTCATGTTTTCATACAGAAAGTGCTCTATTATAGTAGCATCTTGCCTGTGGCACTGGCCTCTTTGTCTCCTCCCTTAGGGAAGAAAGAAGTTTCATTGATTAGTGAATTGCTGAATCCATCCTGGCTCTTCTTTTGGGGCATATTCTTACCTTTAAAGAGGAAGTTTCTGGTCTATTGTTTCTATTTTACCAATTTGAGGGGGGCAAGCTTCATGTGCCAGAGAGGGTGGGGCAGTGATTTGCGAGGAAGTCCAGTTCAGATGGTTAACAAGCTCATTGGCTATGCTTGGAAGCCACGGTTGATATAACTTTTATCAGTAGTGAAACATTTTGATCTCCATCTCTCCAATCCAGGGTCCACATGTCGTTTGCTCCATAATTAGAAAAAAGGTGAGGCATAATTTACTGACACAAAAATCCTTTCATTTGATGAGAGCAGATCCTGATAAATCACAGAGAAGAAATATTTGGGGTCAAAATGTAAGTCATTGTGACAGAGGATTTGTTAGCTTGGAACACAGCTTTGGGCCCAAAGTTATGGCTTATGGTGCCCATGTGGGATTTTGACTAATTTGCATTGGCTTGTGCCCCATGAGGGTGGTATTTGGTTTTATGCTTGTGCCAGTGACCCTTCTGGAGGCTTTTCCATCAATGAATGGTTGTTATTATACAAACAAAGGTGGATTTTAATAAGCATGGACTTCAGAATATGCTGGTCATTTAGATCTTCATTTTGGTCTCCTGTAACTTGACCTTGAACCACACAGGTATGGCTTGGACTAGTATTTTAGGAGAAGCCAAGGCAGATGTTAGAAGTTTTGGTCTTGATAAGTGGCACAGTATTTCTACTTTTCCTGAGGTCATCGGTCAAGAGTAGGTCTACAAGTGACCACTTTAAGCTGCTAAGGCAGTTACACGCTTCATGGACTGCAGTCTTACTGCAGGAAATTCTTACTTTAGAATGTTATTGCCAGGCCTAGGCAGCCAGCACTAAACCTGCTGCCCCCAGCTCTCCTGGAAACATGAAGGGACAGAGGATGGACCCAGAGGTTCCAATAGCTTATAAACGTGGGCTTGTCTACTGGTTCTTGAGAGTTTATTCTCTACTCTGTGACCTCAAGTTGGCACGGGGTTTGTTTATTTTGAGGTTCTGCCCATGGTTTTTGTTTCCCAAGACTGAAACTGTGCCTTCACCCACAGAATGGTGGTGTATTTTATTAGTCAACAGGTAAAATAAAAGGAGATCCTTACTGTAAAGAAGAGTAAGCTATTTTCTTGGCAGGAATTATTAAAAATTTGGAAGTTAAAAATCTAGAAAATGGTATAGATTTCTATTAGCAGGGCAAGAATAAAGATGCAGATGTAGAGAATGGGCATGTGAACATAGGTGGTGGGAAGGGGAGTGGATGAATTGGGAGACTGGGATTGACATTTATACACCACTGTGTGTAAAACTTGGAGAAGGCAATGGTAACCCCACTCCAGTACTCTTGCCTGGAGAATCCCATGGACTGAGGAGCCTGGTAGGCTGCAGTCCATGGGGTCGCTAAGAGTCGGACACGACTAAGCGACTTCACTTTCACTTTTCACTTTCATGCACTGGAGAAGGAAATGGCAACCCACTCCAGTGTTCTTGCCTGGAGAATCCCAGGGACGGGGGAGCCTGGTGGGCTGCCATCTATGGGGTCACACAGAGTCAGACACGACTGAAGCGACTTAGCAGCAGCAGCAGTGTGTAAAACAGATAGGTAGTGGGAAGCTGCTATATAACACAGGGAGCTCAGCTCAGAGCTCTGTGATGACCTAGAGGGGTGGGATATGATGTGGTTGGGAGTGAGGCTCAAGAGGAAAGGAACATATGTATGCATCTAGCAATTCACTTCATAAAACAGCAGAAACTAATACAACATTGTGAAGCAATTATCCTTCAACTTAAAATAAAAAAGAAGGCAATTAAAAAGCCTGCCTGTGCCTAGAATACTTCACTTCTAGGAGCCATTTTATTTAGAAACTCAAGGAGGAAATGGAAATCCTGACTAGGATACTTCAGTCACTCTCAGTGAGAGTAATGGAAGCTTTGGAACCAAGCACAGGATGACAGTGTTAAAGCAGAAATATACCTCCTTAGATAAATGCTGACGTCTTGGTGGAAAAATCAGGCAGATATGAAAGGGAAATGAGATATCAAGGACGATGATAAGCAGATATAAAATAAAAGTAGCTGCACCTAGATGTAATTGCTGTATAAAAGGGCATTATAAAAGAAGTCATTTTAGTTGTTATTAGATCAGACAATTTGACAGTTATACAAAGAAACATAACAGAGGGAAAGAGGCGAGATTTCAGGAAGCAGACTGGAATGAATGTCTCAGGATCCTGACAATCGCTGAGAGAGGACCACATGAAGAAACCACGAAGCCTGGGAGACACATATAAATGACTCCGAATATTTGGACAGACAAGAGACATCAATAGAATGCACTCAAAAGAACTTCAGGATTTTGGAGATTTTACTGTTCTAGATGGTCTTTCAGCTCTTGTCTCTGCCATTAGAAAAAGGCTTGGTCTATTTTTGGATTTAGGATTTTAAGGCCACCATTTAGAGAGAATGATCTGAATGTTTAAGTGATTAGATTAATCACACGACCATACAAATAATCTTCCTTTTGATGAACTCAATGTCGATTGATGAGTAACATTAATTATATTTTCAGAATCCCTTTGCCACGTACTGCAGTGTAATCACCGGTGTGACATCATAGTCGAAGTCCCAGGGATCAGGGTGGGATATCTTGGGGCCTATTTTTAGATTCTTCTTACCACAACACATATTAAAGTGGATCTAGGCAGAATAATGATAGATTAAATCCAGATATAGTCTGATGGAAGAGTCTCTCCTGGGTAGCACGACTCAACTCAGAAAATGATAATGCACAAGATTTGTTGGAATGTTAGAGGCTTCTGGCAGACTTCAAAATTATTAATTTTATAGCCCTCATTGTGGGAAACCATATGAGATAACATTTAAAGGATAGTGTCAGATAAATAAACATCTTGGCTAGAAAGCAGAGGGAAAAAACCCAAAGGAAAGAAGTAAGGAATTTAATTCCAGCAAGCAGCATAGGTCCTCCATTTGCTTGAGAAGGAAGGGGGCCAAGCTACAAAAGAGATTAAGTAGTTAGAAATTCAGTTGTACATTCCTGTAAGCCTTAACAGCACAACAGAGAGGAAGGAAAAACTGGAGGCATGGTTTGCGTGTGTGCATGCTAAGTAGCTTCAGTTGTGTCTGACTCTTTGTGACCCTATGGACTGTGTAGCCCACTAGGCTCCTCTGTCCATGGGATTCTCCAGGCAAGAACACTGGAGTGGGTTGCCATGCCCTCCTCCAGGGGATCTTCCCGACCCAGGGATCAAACCTGTGTGCCCTGCACTGGCCTGAAAGGGTAGGACAAGACAGTCTCTAAGGTTTCTTCCAGCTCTGATGTGAGGGTGTTGATGGGGAACACTGAGAGGAGGAAGTTCACGTTTGCGGCCTAAACTGTATCTCCATTCATTGTCTTTGAATGTCCTGGTCGTTATCCATGTATTATTGGCAGATTTGGGGAACTGATGGAGTAGGACATGGCAACCCGCTCCAGTGTTCTTGCCTGAAAAATTCCATAGACAGAGGAGCCTGGTGGGCTGCAGTCCATGGGGTGGCAAAGAGTCGGACACGACTGAACACTCGCTCTTTGGGGAACTGGATTCCCAAGCAGGGGTGCCGTAAATGGAGTCAACAAATCATTGCTGTTAGGGTCAGCGTGACTGTCTCTGGCAACATTAAAAATAGAACACAGCCTTTTTTGGTCTCCATGCCTTTTCATGCCTAGATACGTCTGATAATTAAGAGTCTGATAATGTGGATGTTTTCTTCAGAGCAAAAACGAAAATATCGCCAAAAGCACCAGATGAGTTTTGCTCGAATTTGGCTGAATTTAAGAAGTGTGTCTACAAGTTCAAATGCTCTCTTTCCCTTAAGGATAATTGTAGAGCTGATACCCTTGTCTCCCTCCTCCTGATGTGTTTTCTCTCTGGTTCTTCCTTTTAGCCATAGTCCTTAGTGCCATTGTGAGTCTTTCACCTGAATCCCATTTCTGTTTCCAATCACCACGGCACCTGTGTTCCTTGACAAGCAGCTTTTTATCTTAGCACGAAGCAGAGTGAGAGAAGCAGGTGAAAGCTCAGGGCTAAAAAGAAAAATTCTTGAGCCTACATATGTAGTTTTAAACTATTTTGGAAAGTTAGAAGTTGGCTCAGGGGAAAGCCAAAATTTTGAGGATTTCTTTTGCGTGTCATTTTCTGTGGAACGCGATCCTTCATACCAGCACTGACATAGTTCTTTGCATATGCGCTTCCCTTTATTTGGAACCTCCTCCTCTGTTTTCCATTTCTTTCCCTCCCCTCTCTCCAACGAACAATCTCTCCTCTTTGCTGTCTAAAAACCCATCCTTCGTGAAGTTTCAGCCAAAGCATCACTTTTTTCAGGTGACTTCTCTGGACCCCTCTGTCTGGACTCCTTCCACAACTCTTTACTGATGCTACACTTGTGATCACACATTTCATGTTTGTTTATCACTCTAAACCATAAGGTCCTGGAGGCTGGAAATGTACCTGTCTTGTCCAAATTTATCTTGTTTTTTAAAATTGCAGTATAGTTGCTTTACAATGAATGTCGTGTTAGTTTCTGCTGTACAATGAACTGAATCAGCTATCAGATCATATCCCCTCCCTGGTGGGCCTCTTTCCCCACACCCTCTCCTCCCCAACCCACCCCTCTAGATCACCACAGAGCTCAGCTCCCTACTCTGAGAACCAACTTTATCTTAAAAAGCCAAATACTTTTTTTAATCCCAAGTCCTATGTGTGTGTCCTCAGCCATGTTTGATTCTTTGCAACCCCATAGACTACAGCCTGCCAGGTTCCTCGTCCCTGGGATTTCCCAGACAAGAATACTGGAGTAGGTTGCCATTTCTTTCTCCAGGGGATCTTCCCAACCTAGGAATCCAACCTGCATTTCTTGAGCCTCCTAAATTGGCAGGTGAATTCTTTACCCTCTGAGCCATCTGGGAATCCCTTAATTTCTATACATCCCAACTTCTAACACTGTGAAAGTGTTAGACACTTCTACAAAGTAGAAGACAAAGTAGATGATGACTAGGTATTGACTTTATAATTTAGCGAACACACTAATGAAAGACTGTTGAAGATGTATTCCCTGCTCCTGGTGTTTCCTTCCTTATGAAGGGATTTTTCACTTTACTGACACTTTAGCCATCTCCTGACCCTACTCTTAAGCCTCCTCATGGGAGGACGAGTGGTTGGTTGAATACAGGATAATGAAGGGCAGGTATACATAGCTCCTCTTCCCTCTGCGAGCCCCCTGCCCACAATATACATGAGTTACTGCTCTGCTCCTCCCTGCTCTGCATTTCGAAAGGGTGTGCCCACAAGCTGGGAGGGAGCCCTGTGGCTGATGTTCAGAATTAGACAGCCTTTTCTGTCCTGTGTCGGAACCACTTCCTCAGTTCAGCTTTTATCAATAACAAAGTTGCTTAAAATCTCTACCTGTCTTACTCCTTGCCTAATGTTTTAACATTAGGTTCAGAGTGTGAGTGGAGAGAAGGATTTTTTTTTTCTTTAAAGGGAGAGGTCTTCTGAAAAAATATTTTTACTTATTATTTGGCTGTGCCAGGTCTTAGTCGCGGCATGCAGGATCTTTAGTTACAGCATGTGAACTCTGAGTTGCTGCATGTGAGATCTAGTTCCCTGACTAGGGGTCGAACCTCGGCCCCTTGCTTTGGGAGCCTGGAGGCTTAGTCACTGGATCACCAGTGAAATCCTGAGAAGCTATTCTTTATAAGACACCCTCCAATCCCAAAGGAAGACATGAAGTTTTCATTTCTTAAAAGGAGCATGGATTAAAAAAAAAATTTAGAAGCTGTGCTGAAGTTCATGTGGGACCTTTGACAAATACTGTGCAAGCAACTAACATGATTGGTTTTAGCAACCTGGCTGAACATCTGCTGAGGACAAAGTACTTGACGCTATAGGGGATTCAAGACAAATAAGCGCTGTTCCAGGCCTGTGGAGAGCTCACGGTGCATCAGTGAAGACAGATACATGCATAAATAATTCTAATTCAAAAGAAGACTGTGATAAGTGCTCTCACTGGGGAATAAACACCACCTTGCGGAGTTTGGGGGAGAGAGAAACTTTAAACTTTAAGTTTAAAGAGCATCTCCTACAAGCTGCTTATAAGAGAAAGAACAATTTAACCTGGGCCTTGTAGAAAAGTATGGGAATATGTTTAACCCAGGGCCTAGACTGGACAGCTGGGAAATCAGAGGGACAATGGACCCCGATCCCTTGAACAGAGCAAGGAAGCGTTTTGGAAGGTGCTCAGGAAGGGGTCATATCCAATTAAATTGCCAAGTGAGAAATGTTCCCTAAAGAGGCTCTGTCTGTTCAAAGGTAAACATGGTTGGGCAATAGCAACCTGGGTTGAAGAGATGGTATGCCTTTTTTATTATTAATTTTTATTGGAGTCTAGTTGCTTTACAATGTCGTGTTAGTTTCTACTGTGCAAAAAGTGAATCAGATGTGTGTTTACATATATCTCCTTTTTTGGATTCCCTTCCCATTTAGGTCACCACAGAGCACAGAGTACAGTTCCCCATGCGATGCAGTAGGTTCTCATTAGTTATCTATTTTATACACAGTATCAATAGTGTATATACGTCAATCCCATTTCCCCAGTTTCGCCCACTCCCCTTTCCCTCTTTGGAGTCCATACGTTCTCTACGCCTGTGTCTCTATTTCTGCTTTGCAAATGAGATCATCTATATCATTTTTCTAGATTCCAGTTATATACATTAATATGCTATATTTGTTTTTCTCTTTCTGATTTTTCATTTTTTAAAGTTCTCTGAATCTCTTCCTTTGTAACTGTGTCTCACTCTCCCATCTTTCCACCAAGAATAGAATATTTTATTGGCAGCCTCAGGCATCTACCCAATGCATAGATCTTTCTCTGCCTAATTGATCTAAGTAGGATATCGTTCTACTTCCAGGTAGATTGTGTGTGTGTGTGTGAGTGTGTGTGTGTGTGTGTGTGTGTGAGTGACTGAGTGTATGTGTGTTCCATATTATTGAGATGGGAAAGGTATAATTTTCTGGTTCATCAGCAGCCATGACTCCACAGGTACCAAGGTACAGGAAAAAGACCAAGTTGGGACCTGTGAGTGGTCAGATCATCCCCAGCTCACAAGATTCAAGCCTCTAGCATGCAGGGTACTTAGGGCTAAGTAGACAATGACTCAAACCACCTAGCTTATCTTGGAGGACACTGGTTGTTTCCTTTTTACCTACCCAGCATCTAGTCTCTTTTCCTTCTACCAGTACCCTGATTTTTCTCGTAGTGTATTTCTTTACCCTGGCCACAGTGATTTACTCAGGAATGAGGGATAGAACCTCAGCCATTCACTGAGAAACAATCCAGAAACTTGGTGCAGATATTATGAAAGAGGTGCTCTTCACTGGGGTTGCTAAGCTGACAGGATGGAATCTCAGCGCTTGCTCATACAAGGGGAAAACCTTCCCAGAGAAACACAATGGAAACATAACCAACTTAGAGAGAGAAAGATGTCCAAGCACGTTATCTGTACATTGATCTCCAAGCAAACATGAAACCATGGATGTTTTGTTTGTTTGTTTGGTCTTGGCTATACTGGGTCTTTCTTGCTGTACGGGCTTCTCTCTAGTTGTGATCAGGGACTATTCTTCATTGTGGCCCTCAGGTTTCTTATTGCGGTGGCTTCTCTTGCTGTAGAGCACGGGCACGCGGGCTTCAGTAGTTGCGGCATGAGGCTCTGTAGTCGTGGTTCCCAGACTCTAGAGCACAGACTCAGTAGTTGTGGCCCTTGGGCTTAGTTGCTCTGTGCCATGTGGGATCTTCCCAGATCAGGAATCGAACCTGTATCTCCTGCATTGGCAGGTGGATTCTTTACCATTGAGCCACCAGGGAAGCCCTGTCCATAGATTTCAAGTGACATAAGTGAATTCTTTCTTTTTATGGCTCAAGTTGGCTTGAGTTAGGACTGTATCACTTGTAATTGAAAGAGTACCGGTTAATTCACTCAGATACCATAACAGATCTGAAGCATCTCTTTTATGTCCCTTCATGTCAACATGTGTGATTCTCTCTTCATGTTATGATCCTACTCTCATCTTTAAATTTGTTGCCAGGATGCCCTAACTTGGCTACTTTGTGAACTTGTGTTTTTAGAATAACTGCAACCCTGGTCATAGTATCTTGCTCTGGGTCGTGGGAAACCAGGGTGAGGACTGGAAGTATGCTTAGGGTGGTCTGTGAGCTACTGAGGGTAGAGTTAAGATAATGCTGAAAACCAGCATCTGGGCTCTTAAGTAGGGTCGTATCAAACCAATAAAAGTGGGAAATTATCAGACCCAAGGCAATAAGTAGCCCAGACACTGGAGCATAGACAGAGAGATAAAGACAGTTGATCTAGGATGGTCAGTCTGAGGATGGAGCCTGAGGGCTGGGGTCTGTTTAGTGAACAGAAAATAGTGACTCACTAACATTCTCGGGGGATTTCTCAGGAGATAAGAGATAGAGTGGAGTGAAAACTAAGCGTCAATTTGGGTAGGGCTTTGAACACCAGACTGAAGGGTTTAGAATTTACAGTAAAATAAATGGAAATTCAAGACTACAATTTTGGAGGGAATGAGCATGAAACTGGACATAGACAAGTAAATCCATCAGGAGGATCCCACTCTGACTTTGAGCCTGGGTGATGAGAAGAACACTGCTATCGTGCCTGGAAGTAAGGGACTCCACGTGGGAAGCTGGTTTTGCAAACAAAGGAAGGAAATGTTGAGCTGGATTTTAGATGAGTGGAATTTCACATGCCAATGGGTGAAAATAATGTGGAACACTCTGACTTGAGATCCAGAGAAAGAGCTGAGCTGGAGTCATTCCCTTGAAATGCTGGGGGTCATTGGAGGTCATTGCAAAGACAAAGTGAAGCTGTAAGTGTGACCGACTTTTCTTAGGGAAAAGCGCCAAGAAAATCGACCTGTCGGATTCCTTTACTTGTTTTATGGAGAAGACTGGTAATCCGTCTAACAGACAGCACATAAACTTAAAAATATATATACGGTGATTTAGGAGGAAACAGAGAAGCCTAGAGGAGGATCTAATCAGCTCATGGAATGATTCCCTTTGAGGGAGGTATTCAGAGCTGTGTTCCAGCTCCTTGTGACAGGGAAGAGGCTCTTCTCCAAAAGACCACACACAAACTTGGACTTTAGAAACAATTGTGGAAAAAAATATGAGGCAACTACCACACAGCAAACATCAGTCACAGTTTTATCTTTTATTTGCAACTTTGTGGCAGAAAGCCTTCCTGCAGGAACTCATGGCTGACAGAATATATTAATGTTCTGTTTGCAAGGAATGTGTGGATCGCTTACTGATGTCAAGAAAAGAAATGGAACGGGGCAAAAGAAAGGAATGTCAGGGATTATTTATCATTAACCTTTCCCTCTTCTTTGTCCCTGTACTCCATCGGTTATTAATCTCTGACAATGTCGTCTCTCTAGCGTCTCGTCAACACATACTTATTAGGAAAGTACTACGGACCAAGGTATACCAGGCCATCATAAGAGAGAGGATAAGAAATTGTTTCTACCTTCTGGTTTCTCAGAGACAAGCGACAGATAAAACACAACGAGCTTGTTGGCGCCCACAAGCAACCAGTGCCGTGGTAAAGGTAGTGATGGAGAGTTACTTTCAGTCTCGGCTGACAGAGGTTTCCCTGGTGGCTCAGCGGGTAAAGAATCTGCCTTCAGTGCAGGAGACCAGGGCTCAGTCCCTGGGCTGGGAAGACCCTCTGGAGAAAGGAATGGGAACCTACTCCAGTATTCTTGAGTGGAGAGTTGCGTGAGCAGTAACAGCCTGGAGGGCTACAGTCCACGGGGTCCCAAAGAGTTGAATGAAAGAGTCGGACACTACTGAGCGACTAACACTTTCACTTCTGGTCTTGGTTGACAGAAGTCTTTTCTGACTTCCCCCAGGAAGTGATATTTCCTATGATTTGTCATATGACATAAAATATGAGTAGGGATTTTCCAGTCAAAGACACATGGGAGAAGGGCATTCCAGGTAGAAAAGTAACATTACATGGTCTTACTTTATTAACCCATTCAGCTTACCAAAACTTATGAAAATCCTAGACATGATGCCAGGAACTAACGATACAGAAATAAAAGAAATGTACACAAAGCAGCCAGTTAGTATTATAATCCATTCTCTATGCTCCCAAGATACTGATCTTACACATTTCTCTTCATCTCTCTTAGATTCCAGTTTCTACTGACACTTGAAAAAATATGGGTTATTCTAGGTTCTGCAAGGGCAAAATGGAGCCCCTTTATAACCCAAGCAGACCGTATCACAATGGAATCATTGTTTGGTGGGCTTTTTCCTTCATGTTTTGGAAACCTCAGTGTTTTCTGTCTAGGGAATTAATGATCTCTCTTTCCCAAACAGCTGGGGCAAGCTGGGATACTTGTGTTAACTTTGGATACCCAGAGCAATCAGAAGTCCTCCCGCTCAGCTGCCTCCAGAGATGTTCTGATTTCAGTGCTGTCACATATAATCCTGCCTGGGTCATGATGAAGCAGGGTTTGAAATGACAACATAAGCCCTCTGCCCCGTGTGGCAGATGTAAAAATAGACCTGCGGCTGAAGGGAGTGCAATGAGCTTCACCTTTGTGCTCCTTAGGTTGTCACTTTTCTTTGTCTGAATCCTTCTCTGCACCCTCTGAGCTTTCAGTGTACACAGAGTTAAGGTCTTGGAAGCAGCCTCGCTCTGTGCTGCCTAATGTCATGGGCCATAATCGTCCTGGCTCGGTTCACTGTCTTCCAATAGGCAGACTGAGCAAGTTTGGGCGAGAAGACACCATGAGGGAGTACAGATCTCATCCTGGCTGTCTCTTGCTCCTATAGGGACTGTAACCAACAGCTGGGGTGACTTTTAGAGCAGATTGGCTAGATGTTGTGACGCTGTGTAGACACAAGTTCCATGTGACTCTGTGACAATCCACAGGGGATGGAAGCAGGCCTAGCTCTTCACTGGGGTTGTCAACCTCACGGTGTTTTCCTGGTGTGGTGGGAAGGTACAGCTGTGTCTTCCTCTTTTTTTAATTTTTAGCTGCACTCCAAAGTATGTGGGACCTTATTTCCCCTATCAGAGATCGAACCTGCACCCCTGTCTCTGCATTGGAAGGCAGAGTCTTAACCACTGGGCCACCAGGGAAGTCCCCAGGTGTGTCTTCTGACCTTGATCTTTCTCTTTTTGGTTCCCTTTTTCTCCCATTCTGGGAGGTTTCATTTCTCTAAATCCAGCCTCTGATCTGTTTTCAGCTCTGCTGATTCTTTCTTTGTCATTTCTCTCCCAGCCAACCCTGCTTTCTCACTCCCCACTTCCTCTGTCAGACTCAATTTTATGTTGCTTGAAATCAAGGTCTTGTTGCCTGTGTGCCTCTAGAGGCTCTCATCCAATCAATATTTCCCATGGCCTCCAAGGTTTTTGGTCATCAGGGCTTATACTTTTCTTGTTAAAATTGACTTGGCTACCCATAGATGCCTGCATTCAGTAGGGGTTTTAGAACTTTTCACATTCCTTCTTCCTATTGCTCTGCCTGTCTGTATCAGCCTGGAGTTTCTGATTCCTCATGCTGTGGTCGCCTCTTCTCTACCAGGAGGGACCACCTTCTCCATCCAAAGCCATTCGTCCAGTTGCCTTTTCCCATCTTCACTGTGCCCTTGAAACCAGCCCTGAGGGACTGCCATACTGAGTGCCCTTCAGCACAAAGAAGACGCTTCCCCTTCATCTATCTTCCAGAGCCTGCCTGACTTCAAGTGTCACTTATCATTGGCTTAAGCCTTCTAACATGCCACCAATGCCACTGGCATGTCCCTGGATCCAGATTCAGTTTCCTAATACCTAGAGGAGCAAATTAGCTTGAAACTGGGAAAGGCAATAGGACTCTCAGTGACAACTATTTCAAGAGGAAGAGAAAGTTAACTCCATTTTATTTGGAATCAGATCTCTATGCCAGGAGTAAATTGCACCTACAACCCACTTTACACCTTCCAGGACTTGCAGTTCTGGTTTCCCCAAATGGCTATTCAGAGGGAATCTTGCTGTAGTAAAAAGCGAGAGAAATTCTTAAGCAGAAGATAAATGGGGAGTGATGTTATAAAATTATACTACGATTGGATAGCTTCACTGACTCAATGGACATGAGTTTGAGCAAACTCTGGGAGATGGTGAAGGACAGGGAACCCTGGCGTGCTGCAGTTCATGGAGTCACAAAAAGTTAGACATGACTTAGTGACTATACAATAGCAATAACAAGGAACCTAAAATATCGCTGCCTAACTATTTATTGAGCAATGAATATTTGCAAGATGCCTAGTACATATGATCAAATTAAATCTTCATGATGAAGTATACCACAGCGTGTATAATTTTGTGTCCTTATGGTAGACAATGAAACTAAGGCACCAAACTCAAATAAATCCATTAATATTATGAATACAGAAACTAAGATAAAGCTGCTGCTGCTGCTGCTAAGTCGCTTTAGTCGTGTCCAACTCTGTGCAACCCCATGGACAGCAGCCCACCAGGCTCCTCTGTCCATGGGATTCTCCAGGCAAGAATACTGGAGTGGGTTGCCATTTCCTTCTCCACAAGAGTAAAGCTAGATTTATGTAATTCCCATATTAGTATTACTTCCAATGCCACCACTCAGATCATCAGTAACAGTCCTATTCCTTCCTTCAGTCAACAAATATAACAAATATTTACTGAGTACCTTTAATGTCACCAAGGTGTGTATCAGGGATTGGCCATTCGATGGTGAATCAGATATGTTTTTAGGAATCATATGCATTAAGGTTATTGCAGTGTAATAGTAGATGCAAAAGCGTAGATAGGCAAATAGAATACAGAGTGACAATTATTATGACAAGGGAAACACAGAACATGTTCCCCAGAAGCAGTGCTTGTTAGAAAAAAAATGACATCAAAGTTGACCTTGAAGGGTGAGTTAAAAGTGAGTGAAAAAAGACAGGTGGAAAACATCCCAAGAAAAATGACACGTGCAAAAGCACAAATCCAAGAAAGTACATGAAGCTCAAGGAAACTGACTGTAGTTGGAGTGCGCAGTAGTAAGGAAGCAGTGGAGAGAGCGGGAGTCAGTGACGGAGGGGGAGGTCAGGCTTTGTCCACCATGTTGAGAAGTTTTGTTCTAACAACGTGATGTTAGCAGCATGTTCACGTGCCCAATGCACAGAAACTGAACGTCGGAGTTTGGAGCCAAGAAGTTTTATCGCAGGGCCATGCAAGGAGACGGGGCTCATGCCCTGAAAGTCCCAAACTACGTGAAGAGTTTCAGTAAGGCACTTTTAAAAGCCAAGTGAGGGAGGGAAGTCACAGGATACGTGATCAGCTTCTGCATGATTCTCTGATTGGCTGATGGTGAAGTAGTTGGGTGGCGTCACAGGGGTTAGCCTTATCAGTCCTTAGGCTCCAAGAGGCCTGGGGCTGTGTTCTCATGGTCACCAACTATCAATAGTTAACATCTGCTATTTGGTGGGGAGTTTTCACATCTGCAAAACAACTTAGGATATGTGCCTCAAATACTATTATCTGAGTGATGGTTTAGTCACTCAGTCATTTCTGATTCTTTGCAATCCCATGGACTGTAGCCTGCCAGGTTCCTCTGTCCATGGGATTTCCCAGGCAAGAATACTGGAGTGGGTTGCCATTCCCTTCATCCAGGGGATCTTCCTGACCCAGGGATCAAACCGGGTCTCCTGCATTGCAGGCAGATTCTTTACCAACTGAGCCACCAGGGCAGAGCTAAATCAGAGGCTATGCAGGAAGGCCCCATAGGGGCCTACTCAGTCGCACTGAGGGCCATGGAGAGATTTTGAAAGCTTTGAAAACAGGTGATGTCGTGATTAGAAAGATCTGAGATTAAAAGGAGGCCAGGTTGAAAGTGGAGGCCAGCAAGACTAGTTAATCAGACAATTGCTGATATAATCTGGGGTTCTCCCAAAAGAAATGGAAAGGTTTAAAAGTTTTAGGAGGTGAATTTGATGATCATGACCGACCAACTGAACAATCCCCAAGCATCACCTGAAAGTGTCAGGTAGGATGTGGCCTTTCTCCTCTAGTGAAGGTTCTAGATCTTAAGGGGAAAGGTCAGGAATTATCTTCCCTGAGACCCTCAGAACTGATTCCAGCCCGCCTCATTTTCCAGTCAACCGCAGTCCTTGCAGAAGTCCAAGCTTTTCTTCTCATTTAGTATTCCCCTTGTCAACTGGTATTTTTCATTTTCGTCCAGTCCTTCCCAACTCCACCCCCTAAACCTTTCCATTGTGCCCTTTGAGGCATCCAATCCATGCTTAGCACATTCTTCTCATTTTTATTTTTTTAAGATCTTTTTTTTTTTCTTTTGATGTGGATCATTTTTAATGTCTCTATTGAATTTGGTTCAATATTGCTTCTGTTTTATGTTTTGGTGTTTTGGGCATGAGGCATGTGGGATCTCAGCTCCCCAACCAGGAATTGAACCTGCAGCCTCTGCCTTGGAAGGTGAAGTCTTAACCACTGGGCCTCCAGGGAAGTCCCTGTGCTCAGCACATTCTTTGTCTTTACCTTCCTCTTGACCCAGCCACAGAATAGCCACTTTCCACTTCCTGGCTTTTGCCGAAACCTAGTTGCTTATGTTGTTATCTCTCTACCTTCATTCTCACCAACTTTTCAATTTCCATCTGCCTCAGGCGTTTAGCTCTAAGTGCTTCTTCTCTCGAGGGACATTTTGATGTTTTTATCCTGGTGACTGACTTTTAAGGGTTCCGTGCCTGATTTTGTCATTATTGGATCTTATGCTTTCAAAATTGGGCTTCCCCATTGGCTCAGTGGTAAAGAATCCATCTGCAGTGCAGGAGACACAGGAGATGCAGGTTTGATCCCTGGGTCAGGAAGATCCCCTGGAGAAGGAATTGGCAACCCACTCCAATATTCTTGTTGGAAAATCCCATGGACAGAGGAGCCTGGCAGGCCAAAGTTCTTGGAGTCACAAAGAGTCAGACACAAAGAAGCAACTGAGGACTATGGCACAATGGCACACGTGCTTTCAAAATTACCCTTTCCAGCGTTCCAGTTGGAGAAGGCGATGGCACCCCACTCCAGTGCTCTTGCCTGGAGAATCCCATGGACGGAGGAGCCTGGAAGGCTGCAGTCCATGGGGTCCCTGAGGGTCGGACACGACTGAGCGACTTCACTTTCACTTTTCACTTTCATGCATTGGAGAAGGAAATGGCAACCCACTCCAGTGTTCTTGCCTGGAGAATCCCAGGGACGGGGGAGCCTGGTGGGCTGCTGTCTATGGGGTCACACGGAGTCGGACACGACTGAAGTGACTTAGCAGTAGCAGCAATGTTCCAATCCCCAAGCACCAGCGCTTCATTCTCTAAAATCTCTCCATCAGAGACTACTCAGGTGACCTGGTGGCTCTGAGCTCCCAATGCAGGGGACCCAGGTTCGATCCCCGGTCAGGGAACTAGATAGATCCCACTTGCAGCAATTAAGAGTTTGCATGCTGCAACTAAGATGTCATGCAACAAAATCAATATGTAGATAAATAAATAATCTCTCCATCAAACAGCCCCCCCCCAACACGTGCCAAGCCTCATCTTTAACCTCCAACAATGATCCTTCTCTGTGAGTTGCCCTCCTTTTCTGCCTTAGACTTCTATGGTCTGTTATTTTAGTCTTCCCCCCCACCCCACCTTAGAATACCCTCACATTTCTTACCACCCCTGCCTCCCACTGCCTCATTCCTCATTATATCTGTCTCGAAAATATTACTGGATGATTCTAGCTATCCATCTTCTCTGTGTCTGTGCTCATGACAACTTGGCTGGTGTAAATCATGTGGCCTACATTTTTGTGTGACTAGAAATTTATGACCAGTGACAAATGATGTACCACATGACGCTTGCCAGCATTCTTACTGAGGTTCTTTAGTAAATGCATATTCCCTTTGTCGAGGACTAGCTTCTGCTTTACCTGCTTTCCTCAGCTCTCCCCTCCACACTTGCCTCCTTTCCAGAGGGTGTCACCTGATATTTCTTTGAGCAAATAGAGACTGTAAGGAGCAGACACACACTCCCACCTACCTCCACGTCTGCATATGTCTGAGTTATTTTTCTGTTGCTTCCCTGCTTAAGTGGAAGCCATGTTCTTCCTCTTGCCAAATGCCAGTTCCCTTCTATGTGCAGCCTCCCTCTGTTGTTGTTGAGTTGCTAAGTCCTGTCCAACACTTTGCCACCCCATGGACTGCAGCATGCCAGGCTTCCCTGTCCCTCACAATCTCCCGAAGCTTGCCCAAGTTATTGTCCATTGAATCGGTGATGCCATCCAACCATCTCATCCTCTGTTGCCTCCTTCTCCTGCCTTCAATCTTTCCCAGCATCAGGGTCTTTTCTAATAAGTCAGCTCTTTGCATCAGATAGCCAAAGTATTGCAGCTTCAACTTCAGCACCGGTCCTTCCAGTGAATATTCAGGGTTGATTACCTTTAGAATTGACTGGTTCGATCTCCTTGCTGTACATAGGACTCTCAAGATGCATGTATATATATATATACATATATATATATATATATACATACCTTTTTTTTTATGGTTTGTCACAGAATACTGAATATAGTTCCCGGTGCGATTCAGTAGGACTTTGTTGTTTATCCATCCTATATGTAATAGTTTGCCTCTGGTAACTACACAAGCTTTTAAGGACTGTTTGGAATGTATAAAATGGTTCCTGGTTAAAATTTCAGTAAAAAACATGATGATAATCCCTCACCAAGATTTGGGTTGAATGGTTATATAAGAGAACAGCTGCTTTGGATAACTACTCTTCACTGAGCTCCTACTGTATGCCAGGCTCTTGTACTACTTTATTTCATTTAGTATTTGCAGATGAAGAGTTTTTACATCTGCTTACTGACAGTGGAACACCTTTCTTCAGTCTAGGAAGATGATAAAATTCCTTTTTAAGGTTTAAATACAGCAACATAGAATCAAGTATCTAACACTCGGTATGTTCTCTAGAAACACTAGCTCACCGCACTGCAGTTCTTTCAGCAAGCAGGATTTTTTAATGGGAATACACTTTTCTGTAACCATTTTTTATTTATTTGTTTGTTTATTTGGCTGCACTGAGTCTTACTTGCAGCATATGGGATCTTTACTTGCAGCATGTGGGATCTAGTTCCCTGACCAAGGATCAAACCCAGGACCACCATCCCCCCCAACCCCTGCCACCGCCCTGCATTGGGAACATAGAATCTTAGTCACTGGACTACCAGAGAATCCTAGTAAGCAGCGGTTTTAACTTGATGGTCACCCATAGGCCTTGTCGGAGAAGACAGTGGCACCCCACTCCAGTACTCTTGCCTGGAAAATCCCATGGACAGAGGGGCCTGGTAGGCTGCAGTCCATGGGGTCACTAACTGAGCGACTTCACTTTCACTTTTCACTTTCATGCATTGAGAAGGAAATGGCAACCCACTCCCATGTTCTTGCCTGGAAAACCCCAGGGACGGGGGAGCCTGGTGGGCTGCTGTCTATGGGGTCGCACAGAGTCAGACACGACTGAAGTGACTTAGCAGCAGCAGCAGTAGCAGCAGTGTATATATGCAGAGAAGGCAATGGCACCCCACTCCAGTACTCTTGCCTGGAAAATCCCATGGATGGAGGAGCCTGGTAGGCTGCAGTCCATGGGGTCGAGAAGAGTCAGACACGACTGAATGACTTCACTTTCACTTTTCACTTTCATGCATTGGAGAAGGAAATGGCAACCCACTCCAGTATTCTTGCCTGGAGAATCCCAGGTATGGGGGAGCCTGGTGGGCTGCTGTCTATGGGGTCGCACAGAGTCAGACACGACTGAAGTGACTCAGCAGCAGCAGCAGCATAGGCCTTTGTAGTTCAGTGACTTCTGTGCAGATAAACTTGACTGTCTTATGGGAAAGTATGAGAAGAACAGAAATATGTTGGTGTGCGACAGGTTTATGTTCCTAGGCAGGCACATGGACTGCACTTCGCCTCATCTGTGAGATATATAAGCCCACTGTAAGAGAGAAATACATGCGGATAGAATCTGACTGACATGAAAATGATCACATCCATTTAATAATGGTTGGATGGCTTCACCGACTCAATGGACATGAGTTTGAGAAAACTCCGGGAGTTGGTAATGGACAGGGAGGCCTGGCGTGCTGTGGTTCATGGGGTCGCAAAGAGTCGGACATGACTGATCAACAACTAAACAGAACTGAACTGAATGGGCAATAATTAATGTGTGTGCTAGGAGAAATAGTCTTTTTAGGAGCTGAGCTGGATGCTAAGGGAATGAGCACAAATACTTGGGGTAGAGACAAGGCAAAATTTCACATATACACACGAATGTGTGAGCACCCCCACACATAGACACGTAGTCATCTGTCAGCCTCCCAACTCTCCTCCAATCTCAGACCAGCCGGTAGAGCATATCAGCATTACTTGTTATGCTACATTCTGCTAGGACAAAGCGTTTTGATTTACAGGTTTTTGCTGCATTTTTCAATTTCACTAGTATTTGCCTTAAGCCTCTCCTTTTAAATATTTGCATTCAGAAATTAAAAATAAAATTCAGTAGGAACACACATTGTTTTTAATTTTCTGAGATCCCTTAGGCACTGGTTGAAGACACTTGGTGGGGGTGGTGTAGGATGAGAAGCAGCTTTTAATTTGTTCTCAAAGCTCAAATTCTACTTATCTACTTCTGAGAAACTGCAAAACATTTGGGGAAGCTTCCCTTAGTTTTTGATTTCCCCCTGGTCTTTTTACTCTGTCTGATCAGAATGGCAGAAGTATAGAATTTTGCAAGTTCAGAACTTGAGGGGAACTTCGAGATATTCTCGTGTAACTAATTTTTTTATTTTTAATTTTATTTTAAACTTTACATAATTGTATTAGTAAAGCTTTTTTTATATTGGAACATAGTTGATTAACAATGTTGTATAACTTTTAGGTGTACAGCTAAGTGGTTCAGTTGTATATTTACATGTATCTATTCTTTTCTAATTTTTTTTCATTTAGGTTATTACAGAGCAGAGTTCCCTGTGTTATACAGTAGGTCCTTGTTGATTATCTGCTTTAAATATAGTAGTGTGTACATGTCCACCCCAAGCTCCCAATCTATCCCTCTACCCCAGCCCATCCCCCTAGTAACCATAAATTCATTCTCTGAGTCTGTGAGTCTTTTTCTGTTTTGAAAATAAGCTAATTTGTAGCCTTTTTTCAGGTTTAGATAAATGGCATCATATGATATCCCTCTTTCACCATCTGAGTTACTTCCATTAATGTAATCACCTCCAGGTCCGTCCATGTTGCTGCAAAGGACCTTACTTCATTCTTTTCAATGGCTGAGTAATATTGTGTTGTATGTAATTACTTATTTTTAAGAGGAGATAGCTGAGGTCCAGAGAGGGAAGTGACCTTTCCAAGGCCATGTAAGTAGAAAGTGGCAGAGCCTGAGATGATCCAGGTCGCTAAAGTCCCCTTCAGGATTGTTTCTATTGTCCATACAGTGATACCTCTGTGTATGCTGCTCCCTTGCTTATAAAACCCAAGATCTTTATATCTTGACCCCTACCCATCCCATTGCCAGGGATCACAGGAATCCTAACACCAGACTCAGCTATGGGAGGATTCCTGAGGTCCCAGAATTCACTGATCATACCTGCCCAGATCACCTGCCCTCTTTCTACCTTAACTTTGCTGAAAGGAAGTGATGCTTCCTTCTCTTTCTTGCTTCACAGAGACAGTATGGGGACAGAGCTGTGTGGGAGGTACCCTCTTATAGTTCTAGGGTCTGGTTCACTGCTAGGTAGCCCTGCCATGCTTGCTCATGAATGCACATAACTGATGATAAGGCTACATGTAATTTGAAGCCATGATAACTCTATCTTACCCCACTGTTTAAGATGCACAGCTTTATTCTTGTTCCTTAAACACATTGGACCCTCGCTTTGCACCTGCTCTTACCTCTTCCTGGAACCTCCTCTCCCTGGAATCTGCTAGGGTTTTCTCCATCAGCTCCATCAGCTGATCAGTGAGTCCTTCTCCAGTTGATATATTTAAAATAGCCACCCACATCCCCAGAACTCCCTATTTATAAATCCCTGCCAATTATTACATTGGAATTTATTATAGCATATTATATTTGATTTTGATATACTATCTATCTTGCCCTAAACAGATGTAGATTCCATGAGAACAGAGATTTTTGTCTGTCTTGTTCTCTGTTACATTAGCAGTACCTACAAAAAGTGCCTGTCACGTAGGACAATAAATATTTATTCAATGAGTGAATGAATGAATGAACGAATGCTATGTTCCTTCTATTAAAATGTGGTCCAGTGTCTTCAGTGGTCCTAGTCTCAGGGGTCCTTCTCTATTAAGAAGACTCCTGGGACTTCCCTGGCGGTCCAGTGGTTAAGTCTCCATCCTTCCAGTGCAGGGGGCATAGGTCCAGTCCTTGGTCAGGGAAATATTATCCCACATGTCCAATGACACCACCAAACAAACAAACAAACAAACAAAAAAAGAAGACTCCTGCTTGGTCAGTTTTCTGGCCTGTTTCCAGGATAACTATTCATATCTATCATCCAAGATTTTATGAAATTTCATTATCAGACTGGACAAATGGTGAAAATAAGACCCTTTTTTTCTTTCTCTTTTATTTTTCACTTGGTGATTCAAAAAGAACATTGAGCTGGTATCAGGACACCTGAGTTCCAGCACCTTATTTTTCTAGATTCCACAAATATGCATTAATGCATGATATTTGTTTTTTTCTAAGAGTCAAATTCATAGAGTCAGAAAGTACACTGGTAGATTTGCCAGGGGTTGGAGAGTGGGATGGGGGTGGAGTGGGGAGGGGAAATGGGGACTTAGTGTTGAATGAGGGCAGAGTTTCAGTTGAGGAAGGTGAAAACATCGGGAGGTGAATGATGGTGAGAACTGCACCACAGTGTGAACGTACTGGGTACCATGTGACTTTTACCACACACAGACACACACATGCACACATACACACACACACACACACACACAAAACATTAAAAACCTCCCCCCAAACAATAACTTGTTCCTGATAAACATAGATAGTAAATGGTGGAGCCAGAATGTGTACTGATGCCAAAAGTTACATTATCAGATGTGGTTTCTGCTCTCCTGCTTACAACCTACTGGTGGGAACAGTTAAATGAATCCCAAATTACGACATTTTCCAGATGGTGATCCCTATTAGATAGGTTCAAGCTACAGTGGGGAAAACAGAAGGCCTGTAGACTCAGACTGAGGATGGCAGGTGATAAAAGACTTTGCAGCAGGGTGACCACTGAGTTGAATTTTGCAATTTATAATCAGGACCACCTTACCCCTGACTTGTTTCTGTTCAGTCGCTGTGTCCAACTTTGCGACCCCATGGACAGCAGCAGGCCAGGCTTCCCTGTCCTCCCCTATCTTCTGGAGTTTGCTCAAGTTCATGTCCCCTTACTATCTGTTTGATATTAAGCAAGTGATGTAAACTTACTGAGTCTCAGTTCCCTCATTTGTGAAAGAGAGATAATAATTGCATTGCACAGGTTTGTAGGGTGGATTAAATGATGTAACATTTGGAAAGTTACCAACAGACTCCTTGGCCAAGGGTAAGTGTTCCTTAGTATTGGCATTTTCCTTATTCATTCTCTGAATCTCTGCACTGGAGTAAAGAAGTTGGTGTGATTAAAAAATTAACTTTTCCTAGAGGGAAGTGATTCTGTTGGACATGTTTCTGGGCATCAGTTGCTTTGAAAACAATTTTTACAGGTGACTTCCAAAAATTCCAAAATTTATGTTCCAAAATTAGAATTTCATAATGGGACCATGGTCACCACCCTAAGGCCTGAAATCAAAATGTCCTCATCTCTGCTTTATCTGATGCTCACAAACCTTTTAAAGAGTAGACAGAATCCAGATGTTCAGGGAACTTTTATTGCTCATGTTGCAGTTTATACAACTCTGATGAGACTATTACAATCCATGTCCCTATGCTTACCCCAGGAAAGCAGAAGGTAATTATCATTTCTGTGAGTGCTCCAAGCACTCTGAAACATTTTTCATCACCAAAATATAAAAGGAGGTAATTTTCATTTTATTTGTCTAGCTCTTGATTGTTTCCTCCTCTATTTTTATGGGATTAAAAAAAGTTGCATACTACATTTGGCTTGGGTTTAAAATAAAACCATCCTCAAATCATATTGTAAAGACCACAGTTAAGTTGTTCCCTGGACTAGGGGATACAGTGACCAGGTCTTACAAAATAAAGTAAGTTGCTGAAGCACCAGTATTTTGGCCATCTGATGTGAAGAGCTGATTTATTGGAAAAGACCCTGACACTGGGAAAGATTGAGGGCAGGAGGAGAAGGGGGCAACAGAGGATGAGATGTTTGGATGGCATCACCAATTCAATGGACATGAGTTTGAGCAAACTCTGAGAGATAGTGAAGGACAGTGAAGCCTGGCTGTCTGCAGGAAGTGCTGCAGTCCATGGGGTCGCAAAGAGTTGCCCATGGCTTAGTGACTGAACAACAACAAAAGTAAAAATTGACTGTAGAGATCTACCTCCCGATCCCCACCCCTGCATCCTCTTGTTTCTAAGAAGAAAGGAAAGCAGAGAATAAAGCAAAAACAATCTGGAAATGTCCAATGTGGCTTTCAAATGTCCCACTTTGTCCACATCCCTAAGCTGATGTTTATGGAGAGAATGAATCTAAGCATCGTTCAGTTCAGTTCAGTTCAGTTCAGTCACTCAGTCGTGTCTGACTCTTTGCGACCCCATGAATCGAAGCATGCCAGAAGTACTTAAGAGTGCCAGTAACTATGTTTTCAGCTTTAGCATGAACAGATCTTCAGTCTTGCCCACGGTGGAGAGGATAAACTGCCTACACCTGGTTATATGTGAACATGAAGAAATGTGGGCCAGCTCCATGCAGACTCTGCATTAGCAGCACTATGTGTCCAGCCTGAGCGTCCTTTTTATTCTTCTTCTTTTTAAAAAATAAGTTCCTCGAGGTATTCTTACTTACACTGCAGTTTGGAAAACACTGGCATGAAATCTGTGCTGGAGCATAGAAGACATAATGGTTGGTTTCCCCAATAGTTGGACTAGAAATTAATTTGGCTCTGTTTGGAAAAGATAAATCCCTCCCTTGACGACAAATTAACAAAAATAAAAGATAAATAGATGTTTTGTAAAAAGTCTGCTTGTCTTAAAATTTCTCTCCTTTGGCTCCTGCTTTCATCTGCGTGGTGTTCTCTTTCTGTTGGAATTACAAAGTGTTCTAAGTGGTTGTGGTAACTTTGGGGATAGTCTCTTTGATCATATTTCTGCCAGGTTCCAAGGATAAGGGGTCAGAAGTAAGTTCGAGAAGGGATCCTTACTATGCAAGGACACACCTCTCTGTACCTCTGGACATGGCTTTCTTTCTATTAAGCAATTCCTTCCCAGCTTGTTTTAGTGTTTTTTATCCACAAAACCTTTCCCAGTGCTTCCAGCTGGCATTAATTTCTCTCCTAAATTGTCAAGCTGTTGATCAAATGTGTTTCACACAGTCCTGTCTGACTTGCAATACGTTAAATCAAATGAAATATCATTTGTATAACGCTCTCCAAAGTGTTTTCACATACACTGCCTCGTTAATCTTCATGATATACTCTGCTTGGGTATTGGAGCTCTCCTAGGTTTAAGCAAAGGTGCTGAGGCTCCAGAGGTTAACTGACTCCCCAAGATTTAGAAATTAGTTAGTACCAGAGGCAGGCCATCTTTCCATTACACTGTTTTTCACATAAGTTTTATAGTTCTGTGCTTCTTTCATCAACCTACAAATATTAAAAATTAAGCAGTTATGTATGCCATTAGCATTCATACACAACTTTATGGAGCCACTTTCTTTCTTGTGATTTTCCTGATAAATTCTGGCTCAGCATCTATCCATCTCCCACACTAACCACCCCACGCCCACCTTGGTTTTCTGTCTAGGAAACCGGTGCTGTCAGATCCTTGCTCAGCTATTTACTTCCTGAGACTGGCTCTGCATCTAGTGAGTGTCTAGAAAATAAGGTGTAACACCCTCCACTCTCAGTGCCATGGATTTCTGGTCAGTATGACTTTTTTTCCCCTTGAAGTTGTAGGTGCCTGCTCAACCTGGTACAGGATCACCTGGAGACTGGGATGGGAGAGAAGGAAAAATAAAACCTCACCCCAAATGGGATTTCTACCATTCTCTCTGATCCACATGAACCCTCTTTACTATTCCTTGGACCAGAAAGAAAGGGTTTTTTGTTTGTTTGTTTTTAAATCTTGTTATGGGTTAAATTGGGCTCCCCCTCAATTCATGTTGAAGTTCTAACTCCTAGCACCACAGAATGTGACCTTATTTGGAAATAGGGTCATTGCAGGGGTAATTAGTAGTGCACGCATGCTCAGTTGCTTCACTCGTGTCCGACTATTTGTGACCCTATGGATTGTAGCCCACCAGGCTTCTCTGTCCATGGGATTCTCCAGGCAAAAATACTAGAGTGGGTTGCCATGCTGTCCTCCAGGGGATCTTCCTGACCCTGGGATCAAACCCATGTCTCCTGCATTGCAGGCAGATTCTTTACCCACTGAGCCACCTGGAAAGCCCATACTGAAGTAGGGTGATCCCTTAATCCAGCAGGACTAGTGTCTTTATTAAAAGGCAGTTAGGACACTGGTACAAAATAAAGGAAGGTGATGTTAAAAAACACAAGGTGAAGACAGCCATCTACAAACTGAAGAGAGAGACTTGAAAGAGATCCTTCTCACATAACCTCAGAAGGAATCAACTGCTGACACCTTGGCTTTGAACTTCTAGCTTCCAGAACTGTGATAATAAATATCCTTTTTTTTTTTTAAGGCATCCAGTGTACCATAAAGAAGGCTGAGCATTGAAGAGTTGATGCTTTCAAATTGTGGTGCTGGAGAAGACTCTTGAGAGACCCTTGGATGGCAAGGAGATCAAACCAGTCAGTCCTAAAGGAAATCAACTGTGGATATTCACTGGGAAGACTGTTGCTGAAGCTGAAGCTCCAATACTTTGGCCACCTGATGTGAAGAACTGACTCACTGAAAAAGACCCTGATGCTGGGAAAGATTGAAGGCAGGAGAAAACTAATTCAGAACTCTCCTTGTCCACAGCTGGTGGACATTTTTGAGCTTTAGGAAGTCTTTGAGTCTGGGTTAAGAAACATTGGAGGAGAAAAAAGAAGAAAATCATCATCAGTTTGGTGTTATTTCAGTTTCTGGTTTCCTTCCCCAATCTGCTTGTTACCACTTAAAAAAAATATTCCTTAGATAGCTACACTATACATTCTGTCCTGGGAGTTTCATTTTAATTGAGCGGAAGAGACAGGGCCATGCACTTACTCTATCTTGAGCAGAACCAAAACTGACCAACTGTTTTTGAGTTTGTGGCTTCCTTTTCTTTGCTTAGATGTTAAAGAGTTGATTTGAGAAAAAGGATCTTATGTTATTTCATCATCTTGTCAAGAAATGGGAACAGGGAGCTCTCCATTTCCTTTCCTTCTGAGGCTAATTTCCTCCAGGCTTAGTTTAGAAATGCTAACATCTTTTTGGTTGCAATTTAAATTTCTAAATTTCTGAGTTCATTCCGCTCATTATCTTTCAGGGCTGAGGGCCTTTTGGACTTTGGGGCAATAAAAGTAAATTATGTCTCTTCACCTTTAATGATAAAGAAATGGACACCCAGTGGCAAGACATTCTTAGGATGCCTGTTTCTGATTCATCTGGGTTTTTATTCAATTCCATTTTATACACATTTATTTATGATCTTTTTTCTTTCATTTTTAAAAAAACTTTACAGATGACACTAAAAGGATGACTCACAAATGCTTGTTCCCTGAAGAAATTCAGGCAAACTACTTCTCAGAGAGCCTTGATACCTTCAATGTATAGAATAGGAATAACTATATTCATCATACAGATGGCATGTGGATTATTTGAGAAAAGGAAATAAAAAAGCATTTTGTAAACATAAAGTGTCACATCAGTGGAAGTGGAAGGTAATAATATTTTATTTGTCTTAGGTGGCGCTAGTGGTGAAAAAAAAAAAATCCAATCACCAATGCAGGAGATGCAAGAGACGTGAGCTCCATCCCTGGGTCAGGAAGATCCCCTGGAGAAGGAAATTGCAACCCATTTCCTGGAAAATCCCATGGACAGAGGAACTTGGTGGGCTACAGTCCATCGGGCTGCGAGAAGTCAGACACAACTGAGTGACTGAGCACACATACGTGCTTTCTCTCAAGCTTCAAGAGGAGCCTGAAAGAAGGATTTGGGGCTTTACTGAATAAAACTCTGTTTATTCTGTCCAAATCCCTCCACATTCTGTGCCCGCTTCTTCTCAACCTAATATTTCAGGACAAAACAATCCTGATATTTCTAGTCTGAAACTGTACAGCATCCTCTGCTGGCCCTTGCCCTCTGGGGGAGCATCCCAAGCATCATTAAGTCTTTCTGAAAGAACAAGTACCAGAACCGCACACAATATTCTACCAAGAGGCACCCTGGGTCTTGTAAAATGGGAAAATATGACATATTCAGATTTCAGAGAAAAATGGTAGGTATGAAAGTACATAACCCCTTATGCTGACATATCACTTGCCTTGCTCTTGAAGCTATTATGCCCTTAGTCTCTAATATCTTTACTCCCCCTACTTCTTAACCTGTCAATACAGGACTCATTTATTCAGCAAGTAATTTCTGAGCTCATACTCTGTGGTTATGGCAGTGAGCAAGGTAGGAAAAGTTTATGTTTTCAAGGGGTTTACTTTCTGAAGGTGGAGGGTAGAAGGAAGAAGGAAAGAAGGAAGGAAGGAGAAGGGGAAATGGGAGGGGGCAGGGAAGGAGGGAGAGAGAGAGGTAGTGCTTTGCTAAGTCATTTCAGTCATGTCCGACTCTGCAGCCCCATGGACTGTAGCCCGTCAGGTTCCTCTGTCCGTGGGATTCTCCAGGCAAGAACGCTGGAGTGGGTTGCTATTTCCTCAGGGGATCTTTTCGACTCAGGGATCTAAACTGTGTCTCTTATGTTTCCTGCATTGGCAGGTGGATTCTTTACCACGGAGCCACCTGGGAAGCCCAAAGAGATAAGATAAAGATAAATGTTGGGAAGAGAATTAGAGTAAGGTGAGTTAATAGAGTATAATGGGGGGTCAGAAAAAGCCTCTCTGAGACACATGAAGAGCAAGAGCATTCCAAGCAAAGGGAATAGCTGTTACAAAGGCCCTACAGTAATCCTGGTGCAACAGGGGACTGGAGGTGACAAGGGCGGAAGTGGTACAAGATGAGATCATAGAGATGGTCACAAGCCAGATAACACCAGGCTTTGCACATCAGCGCAAGGAGAAGTTTGAGTTTTATTCTAAGTGTGATGGAAGCTGTTTTTTTTTGGGGGGGGTTGTTTTTTGTTTTAATTTTATTTATTTCATTTGGCTGCATCAGGTCTTAGTTGCAGCATCAGAATCTTTTTGATGTGATATGGGAACTCTTAGTTGTCATGTGCGGGATCTAATTCCTTAACCAGGGATTGAACCCAGGCTCCCTGCCTTGGGATTGTGGAGTTTTAGCCACTGGACCACCAGAGAAGTTCTACCATCAGTGCTTTTTAAGCAGGAAAGTTACACATTTTGATTTGTTTTTTGAGATGCTCATTCTGTCAGTGATGTGAAAGCTACATTGTATCAATACTTCTGCTTCAGAATGTTTTCAGATGCTTCTTCTGTCAGACATTCTTCCTGCTAATCTGCCGCAAAGTCATCCTTCTTCCATTGAGGAAGAGTGAAGATCTCCCATTATATATAGTCGTCTGAATTTTGGTGACTAATCTGATTTAAGGAACCTTAATGTTTCTCTTCTGTAAACATACAGATGGTATACGGATAAATAAGTGCAGAAAAAAGGCTGTGGCACTTGGTAAGCTTTTACGGAGTTCTGATGTAGTAAATGTCCTTGGTACTTTGAACCTAAAATTGATCATTTACTATATCTTAAATTCTAGCTGGTCATTTGTATGTTTGATTTGTCCTCATGACTGATTTCCATTAAGACAGAGATTTATTACACTGGTGCCCTCCCCGCTTCACCTAGTAGACATAGGAATAACCTAAAATGTTATAGATTGCTGTGTGTTCACCCAAGTTCATTCCTTTCTCATCTGATGTAAACAGATGGGTGAAATTTCCAAGTCTCCACTTAGGCAGGACCATGTGACTAGCCATCTGAGTTCCAGCCAACTGGATGAGATTAAAGTGATAGTCATGAACTCCAATCTCAGTCCTTAAAAGCCTCCTATAAGTGATTCTTCCGGCTCCTTCTGGCTTCTTATTTGCTGGGAGAAGATGAATGAAGCAACTATGACAAACCTAGATAGTGTATTAAAAAACAAAGACATCACTTTGCTGACAAAGTCCATCTAGTCAAAGCTATGGTATTTCCAGTAGTCATGTATGGATGTGAGACAGACCATAAAGAAGGCAGAGCACCAAAGACCTGATGCCTTCAAACTGTGGTGCTGGAGAAGACTCTTGAGAGTCCCTTGGATAGCAAGGCAACTCATTGGAAAAGACCCTGATGTTGGGAAAGACGGCAAGCAGAAGAAGAGGGAGACAGAGGATGAGATGGCTGGATGGTGTCACCAATTCAGTGGACATGGACTTGGGCAAGCTCCGGCAGATGGTGAGGGACAGAGAGGCCTGGCACACTGCAGTTCATAGGGTCACAGAATTGAACACGACTTGATGGGTTTGGGTGGACTCTAGGAGTTGGTGATGGACAGGGAGGCCTGGCATGCTGTGGTTCATGGGGTTGCAAAGAGTCGGACACGACTGAGCAACTGAACTGAACTGAACTGGATACTGAACAACAACAATAACATGAAGAATTAGGAGGCCGTGGGGAAGGCTGAGCAGGAGGAAGCCTGGACCCGTATCACTGTAGAGACAACCCCTTGGATTACTGCAAGAGGGAAAAATAAATCTTATTTTGATAAGCTGTTAAGATGTCAGAGTTGTTCTCTTGCACTGTTTGTGTTCCGCTAACTAGTATAACATATTATCACACGTGTGGCATTTAGAGTTTACATGCCCAAATTTCATCTCCTTTGCTATTTCTAATACGAAGGATGCAAGGCAAGGAAATCAATTTTTTCCCATTTTATTGAGGGGGCCTCTGGGGAAGGTTGTGATTTTCCCTGGTTGTTAAGGTAAGAACTAAGCTGTGAGCTCTTCATTATGCTTTAGGAAAAACAAACAAACAAATCTATCAGGAGAGTGGAGAGTGGATTAGAAAGGAGTGAAGCAAGATTATGAGAGACTGGTAAATAGATCATCATACTAATAAGGATGGTGAAAGATAAGATTCTGAATAAGTAAAAGTGAGGAAGGTGGTGAAAAGCAGATGGAAGTCCCAGAGCTCTTCACTATATACCATTCTCTCTGCTGCACTGTGACCTACTCATTAACCACCCCGCCTTTTGTCATATTGGGAATCTGACTTGTGAAATGAGTAAAGCATACTAGAACTGAAGGTGAATGAGGCTATTTTTGAGCAAGGTTTGTGGTTAAGAAAAAACATATAAAACGAGATCCTTGGTAGGTACAGGAACAGTAGTGTCATAGTTATTATTATCATCATTATCGTTTTAAGTTGCAATTTGTGCCTGAGTTATCTTCTGGAATATTTCAAGACTATGTGAGGAAAATAACTGCTTTGTGGTCTTCTCTTTCTGATTTTCAAGTTTCAGATACAACTGGCTACAACATAACTCTCACATTCTTATTTCTGGCTCAGGCATCCTCCTAAAGCTTACATCCATATATCTATTTGCTAAAACCTAAAGAATCTTGCTAAATATCTCCCTCCATTTCTCAGTTTAATCTGTCACCAATCCCTATAAAATTTACCTCATAAACATATCTTAAATATGACTTCTCACTTCAATTAAAACAATGGATTCTGTCTAACAGCCCTTGATGCAGTTTCTTTCCAACTTATCACAAAAAAATCTATGAAAATACATTTTTTTTAAAAAGATAAAACTGGGTAACAGCCTCAAATTTTAAATCTGTTAAAATTTACTGGGATCAAATCACTTTTACTGAAGTATCAGAAATCAAAACAACAGAAAAAAATAACTTTTAATGAGTCCCTGTATAAGCAGTGGAAACACATCAAATTTATTATTCTGAAAAAACAGTAGAAAATTCTCTAGTTTATGGTCTGTAGTTCTGAAATATAAAGTTTAAACCGGTAGGAAATGGGCCAGTAACTCTCTTTAGTGCGGGATGTTCTGTTAAAAGCAATTACCGTGAAAGTCCCATTTCCATCCTTTCCATTTTGTTCTTTGTCTGCAATTAGCTCTCCCTAGTATATGTGGAGCATCCCACATTTGTACTTGTTTAATATCTAAATTGTTTTGGTAGTATGTGTGTATGCTCAGTCATGTCTGAGTCTTTGCTACCCCATGGACTATAGCCCGTCATGCTCCTCATCCATGGGATTCCCCAGGCAAGAATACTGGAGTGGGTTGCCATTTCCATTTCCTTCTCCAGGGGATCTTCCAGACCCATGGATCAAACCTGGGTTTCCTGCATTGCAGGCAGATTCTTTACCATCTGATTTTTTAAGTAAATTAAATTATGATCTCCAGGAGGACAAACATTATGTCTATTGTGTTCATCATGGTGTCTTTATGCCCAGCAGAAAGCCTAGGAGATAGTGATGCACTCAAGATTGCTTTGTTCTTGGACTATAACCATTCCCTCACCCATTAAAAAAATAAAAAAAAAAAAAAAAAAAAAAAGAAAAAGACAGTTGGCAGTGATATATGGTATTTGGCAATTAAGCACTTCATGTAATGATTCATGGGTGGGGACAGAAAAACAGACTTGTTAGCAGATTATTTTGTGATTCTTTTCTTTTCCCCACTGTAGTGCACTGGTTCAGAAAACAATGAACCAGATAATGGGTATAGGGAAAAGCTGCAACCTCTGTCAAGCAGACCTACAGAAGAATTTTGAGCTGCAAAATTTTCATTTAGTGTTTGAGAATGGTATTTAAACATCACCCCAGCGAACAGTGCCTGCAAACTCGGGCTGGCAAACACTTAGTGTACAGACACACTGCACAAGAACACATTACAGATAAACCTCATCACATTTGAAAGTGAATAAAGTGGAAAACAAGCATAAAACCCACTGCAGAACAAGTGGGAAAAAACACCTTGAACACTCAGGAGAACTTCACACGTATGCATATTTTTAACAGGAATTGGAGGAACATGTTAGAAAACTAAATGTTTCAATAGAATGCAGGAAATAATGATCTCTAAACTAGGAGTAGCTAGGCTTAAGCAGAGAAATAGTTGAGATTCAAATACAACAGTCTGAGAAAACAAGAGATCCAAAAAAACTAAAGAAGGGTTGCAGAGGAACCACCAATTCGGTAGCAGCAGTAGAATTAAAATCTCCACTGCAGGCCTGAAGGGGTAAACTGGCAGCAGGGCACAGCACCTGTGAGACGTAGGACAAGCGAGCAGCTTCACTCAAATGCAAGAGAACAATTCTTGTGAGAGGAAAAGCAACAGCTATAGAGGGAAAATATATACCCAACAACGATACACGGATATCTAATGTTATTTTTAATAGTATTTAGTACACTACTATAGTATTTAGTACACTACTAAATACTAAATATTTTTAATAGTATTTAGTACACTACTATAAAAGTTGGTTTTTATTAATAGTATCTCTATGAAAATTATCCTGGATGATTTCTCTCAAGAAAATTAAGACGGTGTAAAGAGTTGACTCATTGGAAAAGACTCTGATGCTGGGAGGGATTGGGGGCAGGAGGAGAAGGGGACGACAGAGGATGAGATGGCTGGATGGCATCACTGACTCGATGGACGTGAGTCTGAGTGAACTCCGGGAGTTGGTGATGGACAGGGAGGCCTTGTGTGCTGCAATTCATGGGGTCGCAAAGAGTCGGACACGACTAAGTGACTGAACTGAATTGAACTGAAGGGCATGCCTTAAAACAGGTTAAACCATTTAAAGGAACATTTCAATGTAAGCATTGATAACATGTAGAAGATTTGTAAAAGCAAAAAAAAAAAAAAATTAAGAGAACTTACATGACATTTAGTAATTATTATGAAAAATAAAGGAAAATCAAGCATCAAAGCCTGCCATTATAGAAATACTGTCAGGTAACTCAAGAAATAGCAAATTTACTGGAGAGTCTGAGAATGGCTATTAAAATAACTATATAATCTTGAGATAAGTGGCTTGACTAGGTTTATGATGAATTTACCTAAATAGACACATTGAGCAGAAATTTTACCATTATTCTAAAAATAAAGACTTGACCAGGAGTTCTTTTGCTTAATTATTTATTACACAAATATTTGTTGAGAACCTAATATTTGCCAGACATCATGATGTATTCTATGTACAGTAAAAGTGAAAGGCACTCAGTTGTGTCTGACTCTTTGTGACCCCATGGACTATGCAGCCCACGGAATTCTCCAGGCCAGAATACTGGAGTGGGTAGCCTTTCCCTTCTCTAGGAGATCTTCCCAACCCAGGGATCAAACCCAGGTCTCCTGCATTTCAGGTGGATTCTTTACCAGCTGAGCCACAAGGGAAGCCCAAGAATACTTGAGTGGGTAGCCTATCCCTTCTCCAGCGGATTTTCCAGACCCCAGGAATCCAACTGGGGTCACCTGCATTGCAGGCAGATTCTTTACCAAATGAGCTATCAGGGAAGCCCCTATGTACAGTAATGGTGACCAAAAAGGCCCTTTATTTTGTTATCATTGAATCATTAGTTCAAAGTAGTATGCCAACAATCAGACAATCACAACAAAACAGTCTGGTAAATGTGATAGGGTATATAGGCTTGTGGTGCCCCCAGACAGAAGAATCTCATCCAGTCCTGGGATCCTGGGGAATGGAGGTTGATCATTCCAAGCCAGGACTATCACCAGTATGAAAGCCAGAGGGAGAGAGGTCCTGGTGAGTTGGAGAAACCAGGAGTTCTTTATGATTGACTCTGAGAATCAGTGAAGGAGAATGAGAAGAGATGTGAGGGGAAAAACACTTGAAGATTAGCTATTGGGCAGAATCTCAAGAGTATGTTGGGCTTTCTCAAATACAGAGTTTAAATTACATTTTCAAGGTTATTTGTACTTACATCTGTGTACTCACAGTGGCACATTGGGTTCGTACCCTTTTAAAACCACTTCTCCATGTCAGGTACTTCACATGTATTATTTAATTGAATTACTCTCAGAATTTCATGAGGCAGTCATGATTATTTTTAATAAGATGAAAACTGTGGAACAAAGAAAGAAGTTAATCTATGGAAGATTAAATAGGAAAAGGCAACAGTAGAATTCAAATCTAACTGTCGCTGGGAGAATTTTCACCTTTTCTTACTAATTTGTGAAAGTTCTTTCATATTAGCAGTGCAGGTATTTTTCCAGTTTTGCCTTTTAATTTTAGTGCAGTGATTACAGATTGTATGTATTGATTAAAATCTGTTTTCTCTAAGAAAGTATGTACCTCTGCTGGACCGAACGAGAAGATGAGGATGAAGATGACAACATCACCAACCATCATGATTCTAATAGTGACATATATTCACTGAGTGTGCAGCACTGAGTTTAGCATGTTGCAATGATTTATTTACACAGAAATACTAGAATAATATTTACTACAGAAGTTTAGTAAACTCTGGGGATAATTAAGAAACTCAGTCAAACTATGCTTGTTGCTTTGATCTGTTCCTCTGTGGACTACCCTCCCTTTGCCCTTGGCCTCTTCATCAGATTAACTTTTATACTTATTTTAAAATGCAGCTCAGGTATCACCTGTTCCAGAGAAGATTCCCTGATCCCTCCCACTCCCAACCTCCATTTGATTCGATACCACTACTCTGGATTCCATTTACAGTCTGAGCATATATAATCATCCTTGCATTTCACACTAGACTTTATCTTAATTTGTATTTCTACCACTTGCACTTTTCTGTGAGTTCATCGAGGAGAAAGATGTGCAGTATTCTGCTTTGGGTCCTGACTACTTTTCACACTATTGGAGACGTTAAGGACTTTCCAAGCTACAACAATTTGCTGGGAGCTGAGCCAAGTGATCGAAAGTCACAAATAATTAAAATACGGTTGAAGAATATCTTAAACTTACAAAAGCTCATATGTGGTAGAAGTACATTCTGTGTCTAAATTAACTTAGACTGTTTTGTACAGAAACCTTGTCTTTTCCTCCCTAAATGGCTGAAGAACATTTTTTTTTCTTATACTTGGAAAATTTATATAAAGAATATATATGGTACCCCAGAAACACATAAACTTTGGACTTAGTCTTTCCCCTGGGGATCACCCAGGAGAGGTCTAAAAGCTCCTCTACATTCTACCTAACTGAAAGAATTCTTAACTAAGATTTCACGCAGAGGCTTTCTGACCCAGCCCCATTTCCAGAGATGAGAAATATGTGTTCTGTGGTGGCGTTTTTGCTTTATTCTGCTTGGTCGGGTTTCCACTGTGAAAGAGAAAAATAAGACATTCTGGAAAGTGTTCCTTCTACTGTTGAAGTGAAAACATGTGAGAATCTTAGGAACTAAATCCATCCTGGTGAAATGGAAGAGAGGTAGCTTCCTCTGAATCAAAAATGAAGAGTTAACAAGGACAATTAGACTTAGTGGGTATGAACTGACTCTGCCAACCACTGAGAGATGAGCTGGCCTTCTAGACTCTGAAGGTTCTTTGTTACATTGCTTCCTGGACCTGAGAGGGAAGAGGTACCTTAAAAAGTGGAGACAACTGCAGGGTCATCGGATGACCACTTCCTGAGCTGTGCTAACAAAGGCAGTGCTTGTGAACGTAGATGCAGCTTCATCAACAGATTGCTCCAAGTTCAGGTCCATGTATTGAGCTGAGTTGTGGACATTCACTCATTTAGTATCTGAACTACAGAATTTCTCATTCCTTGAATTAACCTCTTCATGCATTCAACTGAACTTCTCAGTTTTCTTTTCAGCCTTTTGTTTTCCAGTCTTCTGTCTTTTATTTCCCCCTTCATACTTGGGATCTGATCTTTGGATCTTCACACTTATAGCCAGAGTTAGAGTTCGCTGCAATGAATAAATATCTCAAAATTAAGACTTAATGATGACATAAGTATGATTTCACCAAAATCTGGGAACACGTTTGTCAGCATTTTACTAACAGTAGAGTGATTTGAAGTAACAGTATTTAGCAGGAAATAGAGCCCTTCCTACCACTTTTTAAGTTGTGTTACCTGCGACAAGCCATTTAACCTTTCCAGTCATTCAGATTCCTTTTTCATTAAGTGAGGATCATTATTGCTAATTCATGAAAATGTAGTAAAGATTAAATGTGATACTGTAGCAAAACACCTGGAATATAGATATTTACTGCCTGGGAGCTGATATTGATATCAGTTTTGTATTATTGTTAATATTAATATTATATAGATTGACTCAGAAATTATAAATCAACACTATTATAATCCCAAATCTCCCAATTCTGGTTTTCCCTTTTATAAAATGCTATAGCTAAGATACCTCAAAACTGAGCCTATTTGAGTCCTCATGAATTTAGTGAATGAAGGGTTTACATGAAGGATGGAAGTTTCCAAAGAAACATTTCATAGAAGCAAGACAGGTACGTGTTACTTTTTGCCAAAGTCACTCAGAGCCCTGTATGAGTTACAGTGTGATCAAGGTGCAATAGCTCATCCTTCAGGCCTTTCAAGAATCAGAAATATGAAAAACAATAGACATGTCTGAAGAAAGTTTCATCACTCAAATTGAAACAGTCATGTGTCTGGCAGAGTTCCAACTTGGCAGCCCATAGTTCACTAATGATAAACTTTACATTCAGACACGTCTGAAGACAGTTGAGGACTACAGGGGGACCTGATAGGGAACAGTTTGCATAAAGAACCGAGAGGCATCTTTGGTGTCATTGTTTAGTCGCTCTTTGTGATTCCATGGGCTGTAGCCCACCTGGATCCTCTCTCCTTCACTATCTCCTGGAGTTTGCTCAGATTCATGCCCACTGAGTCAGTGATGTTATTTAACCATGTCATCCTCTGTTGCCCCCTTCTCCTCTTGCCTTCAATCTTTCCTAATATCAGGGTCTTTTCCAATGAGTTGGCTCTTCATATCAGGTGGCCAAAGTATTGGAGCTTCAGCTTCAGCAACAGTCCTTCCTGTGAATATTCAGGGTTGGTTTTCTTTAGGATTGACTGGTTTGATCTCCTTGCAGTCCAAGGGACTTTCAAGAGTCTTTTCCAGCACCACAGTTCAAAAGCATCAATTCTTTGGCACTCAGCCTTCTTTATGGTCCAACTCAAGAGGCATCTTGGAATAGTTTGTCTGGAAGGAAAGGAGAACTGGAGCACTCATATCTCTTCCAAGCCAAGATGAACTTCACTGCAGAACACAAATGACATGAAAGGCCAAAGTAAGTAAATAATTACAATCACAAAATAATAATAACAATATTCTCCAGCTGAAAGAAAAATAATGGGCTTGTAAATTAAAAGTACACATCAGGCAGTATTAATGAGATGACACTAATCCCTTAACACAACTTCTTGTGATTCTTCATATACATGTTCCAGTAGGCGGTAGGTCTGTTTTAGTCATTAAAAAAAGCATGCAGTGACTTTTATTTATTTATTTTTCTATTTAAATACAATCTGTTTTATACCTAAAGGATTTATGTTCCTCAGAGCGATAACCTGCAGAGATTAGCTATGGTTCCTTGAATAATTTATAAACATAGCTGGGATTTTGTCCTGTTTTTCTTTTACAGAATTCTTAAGTTGGCAGCCAAAACAACACCAGCAGTCACCATAACCACTACAGCAGCTCAGTGATGTTAGTATTTGCACCATTATATTTAGTGCTTATAAAAACATGTCTCTGTGATCTGTGGAAATAACTTCTGAGGCATGGAGCATCCATTTAAAAGAGGGGAAACTGGGATTCAAAGAGCTTTAAAGAACTTGTCCAAGGTCACCGAAATAATGTCCCTAAGATCTGTGTCTTGGACTCTTCTTCATATTTCTTAGCTCTTTTCCTGGAAAGATGATGGCTTTTAAACTGAAACATTACCTGCCACACACCATTAGGAGAACATTTTTAAGTATTAGGATATAGTGTTACTCTTTACATCCTGGAGTTCATGTTTTTCTCCACAGTAAGACATCTGTTTATGGGTTTAGGAGGATGAGGTTCTTACAAATTAGACCACAGTATTAGATTTCCATTCTGCCTTCCTTATCTGCATGTTGATTTGACCCATCTCACTAATAACCAATCTTTAGCAAGAACCCAGTCTGGGCCTTATACAACTCTAGACCACCAGATAAAGTCATAATAACTCCACATAATACATGCTGTAATATGATGAAACTTATGGCTGAGAAGTGTATGACCTCTATGTGTTATCACAGTTCATTAGAAGGTGAACTCATCTAGACCAAATCCCATATTCTTTCTCCTACTTACAAACCTTTCTCACTATCTTATTTCCTAGAACAGATAAGAAAATCCTGCAACTTGATGGCATTTCACCATTTCTGTCATACTTCTAACTTTATCTGTTCATTTGTTCATTCCAAGTCTAGTACTAGCTGACAGCTAATATAAGCATCTCTCTTTCTGCATTTAGGGATACTGGAGAGCAGATGGGACAGTTAACTTGCTCAAAGTCACACAGCTTCTGGGTGACAGAGACGGACTTAAAGTCAGATCTGTCTTAAATTCTGAGATGACTTCTCCTTTAAAAATCTTTCAAAGGTGTCAGACGGCAGGATCTCTGCATTCTCCCTGTTCATTTAAGCTTCTAGTCCCCATGTTCTTATTTCGTTATTGGCAGTAAAAAGCATTGTTGTATGGTACTTTCTAATTTGATGATACACATCTCTTCTGTGTACTTAACTTTAGGTAAGTTCTTTCTCCTAAGTTCAGAGGGCATCTTTAGTGGAATAATAGGTGTCCTTCTCCACCTTCCTGGAAGAAGACTAGCCAGAGTCATTAAAACTGTTCTGCTGGGAAGCATTGCCAGGTAGAAAGGAAATTAGGAAAAACATTAATGCGTATGTGTCAGATATTTACTCTTCTCCTTCAAAGAAACCAATACAATATTGTAAAGTAAAAAAATAATAATAATATAAGAAAAAAAAAGGCAGAGGATGTCAATAAATAAATTAATTAATTAAAAAAAAGAGGGAAAAAAAAGTCTTATTGATGTGATGGAGTATAAGCCCAATGTGTTAGACAAGCTAGAAACAAAATACCAATTGTCTTGAATCTGGGCAAGTATTTGATCATATGAAATTAAATTGGATAAATTCTTCACCTATAAATCAAGCCTTTGTACACAAAGACATATCTGGAGAGAGAGAGAGACTTCACCTTGGTACTTACATGGCTTGGCCCAACCCCAGAATTTCTCATTCGGTAGATCTTCAGATCAGATCAGATCAGATCAGTCGCTCAGTCGTGTCCGACTCTTTGCGACCCCATGACTCGCAGCACGCCAGGCCTCCCTGTCCATCACCAACTCCCGGAGTTCACTGAGACTCACGTCCATCGAGTCAGTGATGCCATCCAGCCGTCTCATCCTCTGTAGATCTTGTTTGGGGCTAAAACTTCACCTCTTTAACTTTCTAACAAGCTTCCAGGTACTACTGGTGATGCTGGGCTTCCCAGGGGGCGCTAGTGGTAAAGAACCCACCTGCCAATGTGGGAGACTCAAGAAACTCGAGTTTAACCCTTGGGTCAGGAAGATCCCCTGGAGCAGGAAACAGCACCCCACTCCAGTATTCTTGTCTGGGAAATCCTATGGACAGAGGAGTCTGGTGGGCTACAGTCCATGGGTTCGCAAAGAATCGGACGCGGTTGAGCACGCACGCCAGCAGTACTAATATGGGCTGCGATGTTTATCAAGCCCTTGCCGTGTGTCAGGTGCTGTTCTAGAGTTTTGTATAAAATACTTCATTTAATCCTTCCAACAACCTATGAGTGGAGAGAGTTAGTTAATCTCCAGTTTGAGGATGAATTTAAATTACCTGCCCAAGGTCACAGAGTTAATAACAATCCCTCCTACGAGCTGGGATTTGAACCTAATCAGAGAGATTCTCAAGAACAGACACTTGCTTGGGTTCTCTGAGTTTCAATTACCCCACCTGTAATATGGAACTCAGAATTGTTAAGTGACCTTACAGGAAATGATGTGTCTTTTTCATTTCCCTTTCACCTCCAGCTTTACCATTTACTGACACTGACTTTCAGTAAGTCATTTAGAACTTTCAACTTTCTGGACTTTAACCCTTTAACTGTGCTTTGACAAACTCATGTCATCTGTAAAGCGGAAGGATCATACCTGATTTATTTGAAACTCCTCTAGATAAGAGCTTTGAACTTCAAAACAAATAAAGAGCAACACTGAGGAAACTTTCTTTCTTTTTTTTTTTTTTAAATTTTATTTTATTTTTAAACTTTACCAAATTGTATTAGTTTTGCCAAATATAGAAATGAATCCGCCACAGGTATACCTGTGTTCCCCATCCTGAACCCTCCTCCCTCCTCCCTCCCCATACCATCCCTCTGGGTCGTCCCAGTGCACCAGCCCCAAGCATCCAGTATCGTGCATCGAAGCTGGACTGGCGACTCGTTTCATACATGATATTATACATGTTTCAATGCCATTCTCCCAAATCTTCCCACCCTCTCCCTCTCCCACAGAGTCCATAAGACTGATCTATACATCAGTGTCTCTTTTGCTGTCTCGTACACAGGGTTATTGTTACCATCTTTCTAAATTCCATATATATGCGTTAGTATACTGTATTGGTGTTTTTCTTTCTGGCTTACTTCACTGTGTATAATAGGCTCCAGTTTCATCCACCTCATTAGAACTGATTCAAATGTATTCTTTTTAATGGCTGAGTAATACTCCATTGTGTATATGTACCTCTGCTTTCTTATCCATTCATCTGCTGATGGACATCTAAGTTGCTTCCATGTCCTGGCTATTATAAACAGTGCTGCGATGAACATTGGGGTACACGTGTCTCTTTCCCTTCTGGTTTCCTCAGTGTGTACGCCCAGCAATGGGATTGCTGGATCGTAAGGCAGTTCTATTTCCAGTTTTTTAAGGAATCTCCACACTGTTCTCCATAGTGGCTGTACTAGTTTGCATTCCCACCAACAGTGTAAGAGGGTTCCCTTTTCCCCTGAGGAAACTTTCTTATCATCTTTGCTTTCATTAATTCCTCATGATTTTCACAAATGTTCCAAAAGGAATCTGAGAACACACTGCTAATTGATAAAGTTATAGAACTCAGTTTCTGTAATAACCACTGTAATTTGCATAGTATGTTTCTTTGGAGTCTTGACAAAGAATGTGGACCAAAATGTTCTCATGCAAGGTAGGAACAAAATCATGCCATTTAATGGATGGTTACTATTTGTAGACTCTCTGCTAAGAACTCATCCTTCCATTTAAGCTTCACCATAGCTCTGTGAAATTTGATGTTATTTTTGTACTCATTTTTCACATAAGTAAATTGAAGTTTGGAATAGTTGAATAACTAGTCAAGATAAGTTATTAAATCTGTTGTTGAGTAGGAAATGAACCAGGCTGGCATCCTAAGTCTGGCTGTGTAAGCAAGTTACTTTTTCTCAATTTGAACAAATCAAACTCAAATAAAATTTCTTTTCTTTCTTTTTCTTCTTTTATCCACTTAAAATGCCCTCATGTCTTTGGTACTTTCCACTCTTTGTTTATTTCAGGGCTGCGTGTGGCAAATCCAGGGGGAAATAAATCTTAGTCTTTAATATCAGGGAACTTCTTAACTGATTTGTCATTCTGAGCTTGGCAACCAATTCTCCAATAAGGTCACATTTCATTCATTTCACATATCTATCTACTATGCCTCGAGAATTTCCTCAATCCCGAGTTTTACAAAGATAACTAAGACTTTGTCATCCACGTTCTGGGTTGAAGGCTCAATGTATCTTTTCACTCGGTTCACATAAGCAAGTAAATATGCCCCACATCCTAAAGTTTCATGAGAGGATCTGATGTAAACGCAAGAGTTCCTTCTTCTTGTGAACTTAGCAGAAACCCGGAGGCAGGGGACTGATCACTCAGGACAGTCATTTCCACACCTTCCAGCTGCGCTGAGTCACCTCTCTGTGTTTCACTGTCTGTCTCCCCTTGTGGGTCTCTTCTGGAACGTCCCTGCTTCAGGATATACTTAGCCTTCCTCTCCACCTGCTCACTTGGGCAATGCTCACCTTTAACTGGCTTTGTCACGGGAGTGTTACTTCCTCCAGTAACTCTAGTACATGCCTATCTCCAGGCCCACATCTTAACTGGGATGCTACGTGCACTCTAGGTAGAATTTTTGCTAGACCTGTCCCTCCATCGTCTTAGCATCTGACTGCTTCTTTGTAGCTTCTGCTTTCTCTCCTGTGGAGTCTGTGAAGGTAGAGAGTATGACTTCAAGCAGGCAACCTAACTCCCAAATTTGGACCCAAATTCCTTCTTTGGAAATTAAAAATGGATTTAATGCAATTTAACAGATATTTATCGAGGGCTTATTATTAACAAGTCTGAAGCTTCCCAAAGTGGAAGAATGACATTCAACAGGATTTTAGGTAAGACAGTTTTTGATGGGTAAGCTTTAAATTTTTAAAAAATAATTCTATTCACCTTTTTTTCTTTAAATATATAACTGGCACATCCAAACCTTAATTTTGCAAATATGGGTACTTAGAACCAAGTAAATGCCATCTTGAGATACTTATGCAGACTGCCAGTATCACGAAGGCTGTCTAGCTTACTTGAGGATACAGCAAACACAGATAAGTAGGTGGATGGATGAGTGATGTTTGAGGAAAGGTGACCTAGACATTTGGATGCCAAGACACACATGAAATGGCATTAACCCTCTTCTGACCCCCATAGTGGTTTGTGGAGCTCTCCTACATACCTGTTTCGTGCTCACTCAGATTATCTGGATTCAAGCCTAGACTCTTCCAATTTTCTTGCTCTGTACTTAGAACCAGTTATTTACCTTTTCTGAACCTCAGTCAATAACATGAGGCTCTAAGAATAATACCCATTGCTCAGGGTTCTTATAAAGATTAGATGAGAAAATACATGATCCTGAAAACTAAAAGACATTGATGAAACAAAATGAAGAAGATGCAAATAAATGGAAAGATATTTTGTGCTCATGGAATGGAGAATTAATATTGTTAAAATATCCATACTACCTAAGCAATCTAGAGGAACAAGAGATCAAATTGCCAATATCCACTGGATCATTGAAAAAGCAAGAGAGTTCCAGAAAAACATCTATTTCTGCTTTATTGACTATGCTAAAGCCTTTGGCTGTACAGATCACAAAGAACTGGAAAATTCTTCAAGAGAGGGGAATACCAGGCCACCTGACCTGTCTTTTGAGAAATCTGTGTGCAGGTCAAGAAGCAACAGTTAGAACTGGACATGGAACAACAGACTGGTTCCAAATTGGGAAAGGAGTACGTCAAGGCTGTATACTGTCACCCTGCTTATTTAACTTATATGCAGAGTACATCATGAGAAACACTGGGCTGGATGAAGCACAAGCTGGAATGAAGATTGCTGGGAGGAATATCAATAACCTCAGATATGCAGCTGATACCACCCTTGTGGCAGAAAGTGAAGAAGAACTAAAGAGCCTCTTGATGAAAGTGAAAGAGGAGAGTGAAAAAGTTGGCTTAAAACTCAATATTCAGAAAACTAAGATTGTGGCATCTGGTCCCATCACTTCATGGCAAATAGATGGGGAAACAATAGAAATAGTGACAAACTTTATTTTGGGGAGCTCCAAAATCACTGCAGGTGGTGACTGCAGCCATGAAATTCAGAGACACTTACTCCTTAGAAGAAAAGCTATGACCAACCCAAACAGCATATTAAAATCAGAGACATTACTTTGCCAACAAAGGTCCATCTAGTCAAAGCTATGGTTTTTCCAGGAGTCATGCACGGATGTGATAGTTGGACCATAAAGAAAGCTGAGTGCTAAAGAACTGATGCTTTGGAACTGTGGTGTTGGAGAAGACTCTTCAGAGTCTCTTGGACAGCAAGGAGATCAACCAGTCCATCCTAAAGGAAATCAGTCCTGAATATTCATTGGAAGGACTGATGCTGAAGCTGAAACTCCAATACTTTGGCCACCTGATGTGAAGAAATGACTCATTGAAAAAGACCCTGATGCTAGGAAAGATTGAAGGCAGGAGGAAAAGGGGATGACAGAAGATGAGATGGTTGGATGGCAGCACCAATTCGATGGGCATGAGTCTGAGCAAGCTCTGGGAGTTGGTGATGGACAGGAAGCCTGGCGTGCTGCAGTCCATGGGGTCTCAAAGAGTCAGACAGGACTGAGCTGAACTGAAGGAATCTATAAATTCAATGCAATCCCTATCAAAATTCTGATGAATTCTTTTTTTTACAGAAATAGAAAATGGAATTCTAGAATTTATATGAAACTACAAAAGCCTGAAAATAACCAAAGCAGACTTGGTGACTAACCAAGCTGAAGGCATCATATGTCCTGATTTCGAGCTATGTTACAATACATGCATATATTTCTTATGCATGCTAAGTCACTTCAGTCGTGTCTGACTCTTTTCGACCCCATGGACTGTAACTCACCAGGTTCCTCTGTCCATGGAATTTTCCAGACAAGAATACTAGAGTGGGTTGCCATTTCCTACTGCAAGGGATCTTCCCAACCCAGGGATCGAACCCACGTCTCTTGCTTCTCCTGCATTGGCAGGTTGATTTTTTTACTATTAGTGCTACCTGGGAAGCCCATACAGTATGGTATTGGCATAAAAATTGACCCATAGATCAATGGAAAAGAATTTCTCATTTAGTCACTAAGTCGTGTATGATTCTCCTGCAAAGCCATAGACTATAGTCCTCCAGGCTCCTCTGTCCAAGGGATTTCCCAGGCAAGAATACTGGAGGGGGTTGTCATTTCCTTCTCTAGGAGATCTTCCCACATCTATTGCATTTTCAGCTGGGTTCTTTACCACTGAGCCACCAGGGAAGCCCAGAAAAGAATAGAGAATCCAGAAATCACTCATGCATATATGATCAATCAGTTTTCCACAGAGGAGCCAAGAATATACAATAGAGAAAGAATAGTCTCTTCAATAAATGGTGTTGGGAAAACTGGACAGCCACATGCAAAAGAATGAAACTAGACCACTCTCTCAAAAATGAGATATGCAAAACTTAACTCAAAGGGGATTGAAAAGTTGAATGTAAGAGCTGAAACTGTAAAACCTAGAAGAAAACATATGGGGTAACTTCTTTGATTTTGGTCTTGGCAGTTTTTTTTTTTTCTGGGTTTGACACCAAAAGCAAAGGCAGCAAAAGCAAAAATAAATACATAGGACCACATTAAATTAAAGAGCTTCTGCTGCATAAAGGAAATCATCAATAACGAGAAAGGCAAACTACCGAATGGGAGAAAATATTGGCAAACCGTATGTCGGACAAAAGGTTAACACATAAAGAATTCATACAACTCAGTAGCAAACAACCCTAAGTAATCCAATTAAAAAATGGGCTAAGAACCAGGATAGACATTGTTTCAAAGAAGACATACAAATGACCAACAAATGCATACGTCAATTAATTCTATTGAGGGAATACTTTCACAATATGTATTTATACGAAATTATCACATGTACAGTTTAAATATCTTACAACTTTCTCTGTCAGTTATACCTCAATAAAACCAAAAGAGATGAGACAATACATATCTTTAGCTTAAAAGTATGGCATGTTGTAAGGGCTTAATAAGTGCTGAAATGAACTTTTCAGGGAAAAATACATATGATGCTGTTTTAGGTTTAATGTGGGGCTTCCTTGATGGCTCAGATGGTAAAGAATCTGCTTGCAGTGCGGAAGATCCAGGTTCAATCCCTGGGTCAGGAAGATCCCCTGGAGAAGGGAATGGCAACCCACTCCAGTATTCTTGCCTGGAGAATTCCAAGGACAGAAGAGCCTGGCAGACTTCAGTCCATGGGGCCTAAAAGAGTCAGACATGACTGAATGGCTAACACTTTCACTTAGGTTTAATAAAACCAAAAACAGCATTTCAGAGTCTTGGAAAGTGGACAGGGACTTCAAGTGTTCTGACTGAACCAGTGGGCCAGCTGAGGCTGAGGGAGGTGACCTTAGTTATTAGTGGTCCTAGGGGTGCCCAGAGCCCCAATAGAGTTATGTCTTCTGGCTCCATGTCCAGAGATCTTCCCATGGCCCTAGTTATCTTCCGAACCAAACTTGTGTGATTGCTCTTACTGATAATCTGATTTCTATTCAATTACTTAAATGCTGTATGCTCCAGCCCAGAGCCTCTTAAAAATATCTGACTGTAATAATCCCAAGACCCACAGGTTTAGTCAAAGGTAAATCCTGGCTTGCTATACCCTTGTTCTCAAACACCTCAGAGGTACTTGTACAAATACATTTCAAAAAAGAAAAGGAACTGGGGACATTTCCTCTTCTCCTCCCAAGGTAATTAAACAATGAAAGAACCTTTTATAAATGTCACAATGGTGCTTTTCATCAAGGCCATCAGCATCACAATATGTTACCTTATTTATTGTTTCCTTTTTTCCGTCCTAGGGCAGAAGGTCCTGTTGGCATATCCTCAGTGTGTATCTGTAAGTCTTTACATTTAATTGGACCAGTCATCGCCATTACATTGTTCCAGAGGTGTTTCTTGCAGTTGGTTTTTAAAATGGGAAAACTTGTTTTTCCTTTGTACAGAGTTTGGAACAAGGGCTTCCCAGTAGCTCAGAAGGTAAAGAATCTGTCTGCAGTGTGGGAGACCCAGGTTCGATCCCTGAGTTGGGAAGATCCCCTGGAGAAGGGAATGGCAACCCACTCCAGTATTCTTGCCTGTAGAATTCCATGGAAAGAGGAGCCTGGGGGGTTTTAGTCCATGTGGTTGCAAAGACTCAGACACAGCTGAGCGACTACTACACACACACACACACACACACACACACACAGTTTGAAATGTGTCTCTGCTCAAGGCTTTACTTTTTCAGATGTTGGGACAGTGTTTGCACAAGGTCCCAAAGTTCATGAAAGAGAAGGTATGTGACTCTTAAGAGTGGAATCATGCTGCAGGAAAAGATGTGAACAATGGAAAAGATAGAGTTGGGATTTTTAAGATGTATAAAAGCTGGACCTCATTATTCAGAATAGCCGTGGCTTATACAGACTCTGTCACAGGAATGGAAAATCCTGAGAGCCCCAGGCTCCTTGACTGGCAAATGGTCCTAGGGTGGACACACGGCACGGTCCTTACCTTTCATTTTTCAGGTACTTTCTGTACTGAGACAAGTTCATCAAGGTGAATGTTTTCAGTAAAATCTGATCACCACTTTTTATTAGCCTAGCAAACTTGGGCAAGTAACTAAAGCTCTATAAACCTGTTTTCTCATCTGTAAAATCGGCCAATAGCACCTACCTTAAAGAGTTGCTGTATGTGATTATATAAGCATCCTTATGTCATCTATGTCTAATTAGCTTTACAGAGTTTGAAATCTTACAGAGTTTGCTCTCTGACATCAAAAAATGAAATCAGCTATCAAAAGAATATCCTGGGAAAAAAAAAATCCTGAAATTTGTATTCCTAGACAACATAGATATAATTAACCTGTGGGTCAAAGAAGAATTCACAGGAGAAACTAAAAAACACTTTTTGTCAAATGAATGATAATGCTAGCAAGATATATCAACATTTATGCAAAGTAGCTAATCAGTGGTTAAAGAAAAACTGTTAACTTTAAATGTTTATATTTGAATAGTAGAAAGGTTTGAAAAATCAATGTATTTTTCTTAACTGTATCAATGTAATATTTCGTTTATAATGTTGTGCTGTAAAATTTTACCCTTGGGGAGAAGTGGATAAAGCGTACAAGGATTCTTCTGTCCTATTTCTTGAAACTATGTATGAATGATCTCCAAATACAATATTTAATTAAAAAAAGGCAAAGGGTAAGACTTGGCAAGCTATGGACCACGGGCCAAACCCCATTCACTTTGTGAATAACCCACAAACTAAGAATATTTTTAATATTTCTTAAGAGTTGTTTAAGAAACAAGAATAGACAGAGACCATATGTGGCTGTCTAAGCCTAACATGTTTACTAACTGGTCTTTCCAGAAAGCATTTGCTAACCTTTGATCTAGGCAGTTTCTGTTCTTTTCTGAAGTGTAAACTTCCTACAATCCACCCCTTCACGAATTAAAAAATAAAACCTCTGCACAAAAAGCAATAACAGTCACTTTATGACTTTTAAAGGGAAACTAAAGTGGGCAAATTGTGGAGGAGAGTTGAAACTTATGAGTGACTCACACTGGGCTGTTTTCCAGTGTATTTTTATTTATTTTTGTTTGATGAGTGAGTCCCTGTTGCAAGTTGTATGGCAATGTTAACCAAGACTTAGGTAAAAACTGTCACCTGTTTCAGTTAGACATCTGATTAGGTGTAAACTTTCATTTTTTAAAAAAAAATTTTTATTAGCGCATATTGCTTTAAAACATTGTGTTAGTTTCTGCTACACAGCAAAATGAATTGGCAGCCCATATACATATGTCCCCTCCCCTTTTTTGAATTTCTTTTCTGTGTAGGCCATCACAGAGCACTGAGTAGAGTACCCTCATTAGTTATCTATTTTATACATAATATCAATAGCGGTATATATGTCAATCCCAATTAGACTTTCTTTCTGCCTAGGGAAACCAGAAAAAAGGAGATCCTGTAGGCCAGAAGGTGAGGTGAAAAATTAAAGTGAGAAAACTGGAAAGGAAATCACTGTTTTCCCCAAAGTTTAGAAGATTTTTAATAGTAGCTTTTTCTTAAATAAATACTTCTTGATTTGATTTACCTTTTGGTTAATTTCCAGAGCCATGTCAAAATTGTTTTGGTCAATTTTGTCTAGTTTTACTGTTCATTTTTGGAGACAGGATTTGCTAATAAGCCCTGGTCTCAGCCATTCCAGAACATTTAACCATAGAAAGAAAAAATCTTTGGGGGGAGAATTTAAAGTAAAGATATCCTTACTTGCTACCAAAGTGAAGACAAGGTACTAAAGATAGCATTAACATATTATTATGTTGGATTGTTTTCGAAAGAGAAAAAAAATTAGACAATTTGATTCAGGAACACAGGGGAAAACAGTGCTTGAGAGAATGTCATTATGCAACTTGAAGAAAGGAGGCCATCAAACTGAGCATTTAATGAATGATTTTAGAGTCTAAGCAATGAAAGTAATTAACGTAAAGGAAATGCATCTTTGGATTTCAGCACATTGATTTTTGTGATCCCCCTGAGTTCTTTCAGATCTGTTGACTGGTTTTGTGCACCAACAGTTCCTGATTAAAAAGGGCTAAATGATTCAAGTGGAAACTGCACATTTAAAACCGTCTATATAACTTCTGTCTATTTTCATCGTGTTCATCTTGCTCTTTGATCGTGTAAGGTGGAAAGGTACTAATGAACTCATGTGCAATGAAAAATTATGCTTAGAATGAATTGGTTACGAACCAGGAATTTATGAGGGCAAACGAAAGAACTGTGGTTCTTTAATTTTGAATTATGACTGTGGGGAAAAGACTGAGCATTGCAGAGATCCACTTACTCTTTCATTCATGTAGCAAATGTTTATTAAGCTCTTACGAAGAGCCATGAACAACTGGGGATAGAGTGGAGGGTAAAAAAGACAGAATTCCCTGCGTTCTTGGATTTGATATTTTCATAGGGCAAGGCAGTAAATTATATCATATGCTGGAGAGTATCAGTTTTATGGTCAAACATCCTAAAGGAAATCAACCCTGAACATTCATTGGAAGGACTGATGCTGAAGCTAAAGCTCTCATATTTCAGCCACCTGATGCAAAGAGCTGACTCATTGGAAAAGACCCTGATGCTGGGAAAGGCTGAGAGCAGGAGGAGAAGGGGGTGACAGAGGATGAGATGCTTGGATGGCATCACCAACTCAATGGACATGGGTCTGAGCAAACTCAGGGAGATAGTGAAGGACAGGGAAGCCCTGGCGTGCTGCAGTCCATGGGATTGCAAACAGTCACATGACTGAGCAATTGAACAACAGCAGCAAACTGAATAGGAGATGGGGAAGGGAGAATGGTGGGGAATGTTGCAATTTTAAATAAAGTGGACATGGTCGATCTCACCATGTGATAATGTTTCAGCCAAGACTTGAAGAGAAAGCATGCCAGGTGAGCATCAAGGGTAAGGACCTTCCAGGTAGACAGGCCAGTGCACAAAGGAAGATGATTAGGCACATTCAGTGATGATAGCTACATAGGGCAAGAGTAGAATGAACAAGGGAAAGGGAAGAGGCGGTGAGTGGAAGGATGACAGAAAGCCGGATTACGTAGGACTTTGCAGGTTACCTCAAGATCTTAGGTTTTTACTGAATATAAAATGGAAAGCCTTGGACAGAGAAGTAACTGGGTCTCTTATAGATTCAGAAAGCTCATTAAACCGGTGGCTCAGACAGCAAAGAATCTGCCTGCAATGCAGGAGACCAGGGTTCAATCCCTGGGTTAGGAAGATTCCTTGGAGAAGGAAAAGGCTACCCACTCCAGTATTCTTGCCTGGGAAATCCCATGGACAGAGGAGCCTGGAGGGCAACAGTCCATGGGGGTTGCAAAGATTCTGACACAACTGAGCAACTTTCACTACACTATTAATGTGTTAGGAAAAAGTCGAGGACTTTGAGTAGACTGAGCAATGAATTGATATCATTGTATGGCATTCTGTAAGTTTTTTGTTCACTCAGATTTTATCCCTGATAGTAAATCCACAGGATCAAGTCCAAGCTTGTGAGCCTGACATTCAAGGCTCATTTCAACACTGCCCCTCCCACTGCTTTCCAGGCTCATCACTTCTGCAGCTGCTTCCTCATCACTGCATCTCACTGCCCTGCATCCCAGACGCATTGTGGGGTTTGGACAAGTAAATGGTGCCGTTTGAGGATGCTTTTCTGTCCACCTCGAGTGCCCTCATCTGTCTCTGGAATTCCAATTTCTTCCGGTTAGCATAACACATTCCATTTTATTGCACTCATTCATATTCCTGTATGTCTCCCCTCCCTAGCAACAATATTCAGTACATAAGAGGCATTCTATATTATATATACTGCATTATATTGGATTCAGTAAGGACAATTCTTACTACTTGATTCAAGTTAAGGCGATATTTACATTTATGCTAAGACTAATGTCAAAAAGGAATAAGGCAGTTTATAAGCAAAAATTTGTATTTCAAAAGAATTAAAGAAGTGATAAATCTTGAAGAACTTTACTGAGAGTTCAGTGAGGTACTAGGGAATAAATGCAAAAACCTAGGCAAGCATATCTTTCCTTCGATATCTTATTACTACCTGATATTTTATTACATATTTGTTTGTATTTTTTTAAATCTCTCTCCAGGATGGAATCTCTATAGAGTGGAGACTTTGTCTTTGGCACCACCATGCTTACGTTTCCTAAAGGTAATTGACATATTTGTTAAATGAATGAATGATCTCTTTAAGTGAACAATAAGCTTTGATATGAATACCATATTCATAGTGAAGAATTATTTTTTGCTTCTGATGAAAGGACCACTATCAAATTTTTCTAGCAAGATGAACTTTTGACTTATTCCCTTGAAGGAATTTATGTCACTTAATTTCATGAAGTCTTACCTAGAGACCATTTGTGATGATAACAATGTCTTTAGGAACTGATATATGAAATTTCAGAAGTGTTCTTCAGGAAATTATTTCTCAAGTGATCCAATATTAAAAGTCAGTATAGTGGCTCTTAATGTAAATTATTACCCTTTCATTCTATATAATATTATTAATTTTAATTAACATTAACTTTTAATTCTATAGAAAACTGAAATAATGTAGCTCATATGTAGGCTTCTGGTGATATAACTTGGGAAAAATAAAATCTAGAGCCATGTATTAATGGGAAAGACATTAAACCTTTATTTTCTTTCTTTGAAAAGATAAATAGCAACTCAAAACTAGTCACTGGTGTCCTTTCCTCTTTTGACAATCTTCGATTATTATTTTTAGGCTGTAGAGCCAGTTTCCTGGATAACAGTTAATTTTCTGGCCCCATATACCCATTTTATTTGTCCTTTTTCTACTAATCTTTGAGGCTTTAACCCAAGGTGATACATTGGGTTAAAAAGTGGAGGTGATGGAATTCCAGTTGAGTTATTTCAAATCCTGAAAGATGATGCTGTGAAAGTTTTGCACTCAATATGCCAGCAAATTTGGAAAACTCAGCAGTGGCCACAGGACTGGAAAAGGTCAGTTTTCATTCCAATCCCAAAGAAAGGCAGTGCCAAAGAATGCTCAAACTACCGCACAATTGCACTCATCTCACACGCTAGTAAAGTCATGCTCAAAATTCTCCAAGCCAGGCTTCAGCAATACATGAACCGTGAACTTCCAGTTGTTCAAGCTGGTTTTAGAAAAGGCAGAGGAACCAGAGATCAAATTGCCAACATCTGCTGGATCATGGAAAAAGCAAGAGTGTTCCAGAAAAACATCTATTTCTGCTTTATTGACTATGCCAAAGCCTTTGACTGTGTGAATCACAATAAACTGTGGAAAATTCTGAAAGAGATAGGAATACCAGAGCACCTGACCTGCCTCTTGAGAAACCTATATGCAGGTCAGGAAGCAACAGTTAGAACTGGACATGGAACAACAGACTGGTTCCAAATAGGAAAAGGAGTACGTCAAGGCTGAATATTGTCACCCTGCTTATTTAACTTATATGCGGAGTACATTATGCAAAATTCTGGGCTGGAAAAAGCACAAGCTGGAATCAAGGTTGCCGGGAGAAATATCAATAACCTCAGACGTGCAGATGACATCACCCTTATGGCAGAAAGTGAAGAGGAACTAAAAGCCTCTTGATGAAGGTGAAAGAGGAGAGTGAAAAAGTTGGCTTAAAACTCAACATTCATAAAATGAAGATCATGGCATCTGGTCCCATCACTTCATGGGAAATAGATGGGGAAACAGTGGAAACAGTGGCAGACTTTAATTTTTTGGGCTCCCAAATCACTGCAGATGGTGACTGCAGCCATGAAATTAAAAGACGCTTAATCCTCGGAAGAAAACTTTTGACCAACCTAGATAGCATATCGAAAAGTAGAGACATTACTTTGCCAACAAAGTTCCATCTAGTCAAGGCTATGGTTTTTCCAATGGTCATGTATGGATGTGAGAGTTGGACTGTGAAGAAGGCTGAGCGCCGAAGAATTGATGCTTTTGAACTGTGGTGTTGGAGAAGACTCTTGAGAGTCCCTTGGACTGCAAGGAGATCCAACCAGTCCATTCTGAAGGAGATCAGCCCTGGGATTTCTTTGGAAGGAATGATGCTAAAGCTGAAACTCCAGTACTTTGGCCAACTCATGCGGAGAGTTGACTGAATGGAAAAGACTCCAATGCTGGGAGGGATTGGGGGCAGGAGGAGAAGGGGACGACAGAGGATGAGATGGCTGGATGGCATCACTGACTCGATGGATGTGAGTCTCAGTGAACTCTGGGAGTTGGTGTTGGACAGGGAGGCCTGGCGTGCTGCGATTCATGGGGTCGCAAAGAGTCGGACACGACTGAGTGACTGAACTGAACTGCCTGAACTGATCATGTCATATATATATATATATTCAGATAAACACATACATATAGAATGTGGAAAACACACACACACATATATACACATATGTGCACACACACGTGTGTGTGTATAGAATTGTCTTTTTCTATCATGGTCCTCAGATGGTCTTTTGAACTGGAGATGTATCTTGGTTCAGGAGAAGGTAGTTCTCTTGATTCTGCCACTGGAGTAGAATTTTATTGTTCTTGCTCATCAAAATATTATACTTTTGAGAACAATACTCTGATTTTACATTGTAAAAACCACTACGTTTTTGGTCCACGTTCACAAGGTGAATAAAGCTGATTGCACCTGCTTTCACTCCACTTGACTCCCCGACCTGCTCTCACCCCTAGATTCCAGGTGAACAGGCTATGCTGCCAATGCGTTCAATGCCTCATCCACAGAGTAGGTTCCAGGGGGTAGAGAAGCGACCCTAGTCGGGCATTTACTGTTCCCAAGGCTCAGTTCTCTGATTTCTGTCAGCATGTTCAGGGGGGTGAATGGTCTCTTCCTCTGGATCAGATGCTGCAGTAATCGTAACCTGGAATCACCAGGCAGAACCCACTGATGCGTCCCGCCCAGAGAGACCAGAACAAAGGAGCGGAGCCTTGTGACATCATCTGGGCCCTGAACCATGGCTCATCTAAAGCTAGATCTATTCCTGGATGCTGTGCATTACATGAACATCCACTCTCCTTCTCATTTAGTTTGTGTCAGGTTTTCTGCTCCTGGCTACTGAAAGAGTCCTCACTCTTCATTATATAGCCAGTAACCAGCTTCACTGCTGGAGACCCATCAGGTGACCTTCCCATATCCCTTCTCAGTTTTCCCCTCTACGAAATGAGAATATTAATTCTTATCCAAAGCTGGTGGGAATTCCACGTCTGTCCAGTGGTTAGGACTCTGTGCTTTACTGCCAAGTGTGTGCTTGTGTGCTAAGTCACTTCAGTCATGTCTGACTCTGCAGCCCTAGGGACTGTATTCCACCAGGCTCCTCTGTCCATGGATTCTCCAGGCAAGCATACTGGAGTGGGTAGCCATGCCTTCCTCCAGGGGATCTTGCCAACCCAAGGATTGAACCTGCATCTCTTATGTCTCTTTGCAGTGGCAGGCAGGTTCTTTACTACTGGGGCCACTTGGGAAGCCCCTCACAGCCAAAGGCCAGGGTTAAACCCCTGGTCACTTACTAAGATCCTGCAAACTGGACAGTGTAGACAAAAAAAAAAAAAGGTGGTAAAGTTTTGTAGAAAAGTATTTGAATAGACTGTGAACTGATATGTAAATTAAGGGTGGTACCTAAATGCTCCTGGCCAACATGCATTCTTTTGAATATTTAATTTTGCTAATGGTTTGCTATTCTCTCATTTGAAATACAATCTATGAAACCTATCATTATATTGTTTTCAATTATATGCCAGAAACTTCTCAGGTTAGGGATCCACAAACAAAAGAAATGGTCACCTTCATCAGCTTCCTCTCTTCTATGAGAAATTTGAGGAGAGGGAGCAGAAATGTCTATTACATCAGAGACTTTGTTGACTGTCCCATAATAAGTTCATATAACTTTGAGAGATATATGTAGGAGAAAGCAATTGCTTCTGACTTTGTTGTGGGATGGAATAAAAAATAAAGAAAGATTCATTAGGAGAGCAAAATTACCTCTTTTGCAAAAACGTTTATGTGTCACGTACTTATCATGTCTTGTCTTATTTACTATCTCATTTAATTATAAAAAGTCTATGAGATCCCTATTTTATAGATGAGAGAATTGAAGCTATCAAAGTTTGAATGATGTTTTATAGCTAATTCGTGATCGAATCAGTATGTAAACCCACGTCTGAGCTGAGAATTTATACTCTATGACTTGCCTTGAATGCTCAGGAGGAAATGGGAACTCAGAGGAGGAGAAAGGGGCAGTCTAGGGAAAATGACCATGAGCAATCCTTGCACTCTGTGGGGCGGGGGCGGGAGGAGGTCCTTCATCAGCATGGGTGCAACTTTGGCAGCTTCTGCACCAACAAGACACAGCCCTGGGTGTTAGAGAGGTGAATTTTGGGCCATGGGACAGTGGAATATGAGTGATTCTACTATTTACTGGAGATTTACAGTACAGGCATGTCTGTAATTTACAGGGTGCCTAGAGTTCCAGCAGGCTTCCCTAGTGGCTCAGACGGTACAGAATCCGCCTGTAATGTGGGAGACCTGGGTTCGATCCCTGTAACTAAGATCCCACAGTGTGATGAAAAAAAGAATAGATTGAAGTATAAAATAAACATTCAATAGAGAGGATCAACAGGCTTCCCTGGTGGCTCAGATGTTAAAGAATCTGCCTACAATGCAGAAAACCTGGGTTCGATCCATGGGTTGGGAAGATCCCCTGGAGGAGGGCAGGGCACCCTACTCCACTATTCTTACCTGGAGAATCCCCATGGACAGAGAAGCCTGTCCATGGGCTACAATCCATGGGGTTGCAAAGAGTCAGACACGACTGAGCATGCACTCTCTCAAGAGAGTTGAAAGGGATCTGAGAGTAGGCAGATAATTCCTTAATGGAGATAACATTTCCCAACTATCAGCCATTTCTGCATCACCTGCAGGATGTTTATGATAGATACACAAAATACTATTATTTAATGTTTTTCTTTTAACAGATACTTTTTACTCTAAAAATTTCACATGGAAAAAAAAATCAATTGCCATCTTAAATGGAAAATAAGAATCACTTACGATAAATGAAACCCAAACTTAAAAATAATTTAATGCATAAAACAAACACAACACAACAAATGGATGATGATGCTTTTAAATTCTATTAGATTCGGTTACCATCCAGAATCTCAGCCAGTTGTCTATTATCGTTTGGCTAATCACCACATTAAGCCTAAATTTGTCTCCTCAGAACTTCAGCGTGCCTGTTCTTGGTCTGGTTTCCAGAAGAACAGAGGAAAGATCTAGTCCTTTTACTTTATGATGACTCAGCTACTATTATTTGCCCCTCTGCAGGGTAAATAAGATATTTCTTTTTTCTTACAGAGAAAATGCTTTTTTTCCCTCACTATATTACCCCCTTATATCAGAATTTTTTCTTTTTTGTAAGGAAAAATTTTGTGAAGTATCTATTACTTGGTACTAATATATACAATAGAATTTAAAATATATTTTTCTAATCTTTTATGCAACATTCCAAGATATACCTCAACATGCTCATTTTACAGATAAGAAAATTAAGCTATTAGTGCATCTGCATTTAACTAATTTGTCCCAAATCTCACAGCTGATAACAGTGGCAAAGCCGGGATTCCACCTCAAAGCTACTTACAAAGCTTGGAGAACTCGTACCATTTCTCGTGTTAATTGGCCATGGAATTAAAAGCCAGAGTAAGATGGAGTTGTCTAATGACACAGAAATAAGGATTTAAGGTGATTTAAACTTGTAATTACCTAAATAGAGATAGCCTTAACCTGAAAAGTAAAAGTGTTAGTAGCTCAGTTGTTTGACTCTTTGTGACCCTACAGACTGTAGCCTGCCAGGCTCCTCTGTCCATGGGATTCTCCAGGCAAGAATACTGGAGTAGGTAGCCATTCTTCACCAGGGGATCTTCCTGACCCAGGGATGGAACCTGGGTCTCCTAGATACCAGGTCGATTCTTTCTTCCAGGAAAGCCCTGCCTTAACCTAGTGGTGTGTTAATATAATCTAAAGAGTTTTATTTTAAGCCTCATCTTGATATTTAAGAGAGTAACTGAAAGGACCCAACGTGAAAGCTCTTATTATTTCCCAATTCCTCTAAATGTTCTACAAACGCCACTTTAAAAGGAAGCTGAAATCTGGAAGTAAACAAAAACAAATATTAGACACTCTGAAAGTTGGTGTGATCATCAGACGATGCACCATGATGGTGCCTGGATCCTCCTGGGGGCTGCACGAGGCACGTGATGGTTAAATTATGTCACCTGGGCCAGGAGGTGCTCATAGATGTAATGGAACATGCTTTCGCAGCGTGTCTGTGTGCTTCTAATAGAGTCTTTGAATTTGAGGACTCATAAAGCCGATGTCCCTCCCCAGTGTGGGTGGGCACAATCCAATCACCAAGGGTCTTAATTGCTAAACTACGTGACCTGGAATAAGTAGCCTTACCTCTTTGGGTGCCGGTTTTCTTTTCAGTCTTAAAATGGAGAAAATAATGCCCACATTCCAAGATTGTTTTGTAGATTGATATATTAAGGCTGAGAAAATATTCACCTGTTGTATGGAACATATTAAGTGCTTAATGATCAAAAGTTAGTATTGCATAACTGTAATATGCATAGACAATGTATCATAAAATTAGCCTTCAGAGCCCTCACCTCTAACACTATGATTAGCCTCATCTATGCAGGTTATGATTTTCCCGTCTTGCCATCATGAACTCCTTCAAGTCAAAAAAAGGAAAATATTTTCTCTTTTCTAAACCATTGCCATATCTATCAATTCATTCATTTCAATGTGCCAGGCATTCCTCAAAGGACAAAGTATAAATAACAGCCTAGGACTTTTGTGTTCAAGTGATTCCCAAAATAACAGAAGTAGGAAGCCACATATACCAGTTAATGAATAAAGTATGAAAATCATTGTAATTCAGTGCTCCATATTATTATTTCTTCTTCTTAACCCTTCAAAATAGGTAAATATGGGTATCAACTCCCATCTGAAGTCTTCTTTGATTTACCCGTGACAAATCATTTTCTGTCTCAGTTGTCACCATCACCTCACTTATTCACTACAATCACAGTGTTTAATAACTATTCAACATTAAATAACAGGGTGTTTGAAAGATGGGACCTAGTGTTTTTTTGTTTTTCCCATTTTTAGAGCTTTAAAATTTTAGACAATGCCTTGAATGTTGGGTGATGGATGGATGGAGGGAGGAATAGAAGGAGGAAAGAATGAAGGGAGGGGAGGAAAGAGAAAGGGAAGAATGGAGAAAGGGAGGGATGGATATGTGGATGCATGCATGACACATGGATGCTTGCATGACACATGGATGCATGCGTGATAAGGGAAACATAGGGGAGGAAGGCATAAATTCTGGTTGAAAGAAAGACAAAGAGGAAGACTTCATAATTAGGGACTGTTTGAGTTATATCTACAGGACGAGTTAGATTTCAGAAGAAACACGGAAGTCTGTGTGTGACGATGGGAGGCTGGGCGGGTAAAGACATTCCAGATTGAGGAAGAAGTATAATAAATGCACAGAGGTATGAGATGTGACTATCTATTAATGGGGCAATGAGTGGATCAGGGGTAACAGAGCTGGGATTGGGAGTGGGAGGAGAAAGGCAGAGTGGTGGAGATAAAACAGGTTTCAGACCTTGAAGAGCTTTAGAAGCCCCTCTAATGAATTTGGATCTTCAAACCACAGTGATTCCTCAACAGGTTAACTTGCCCATCTTGCTAAAAGACTAAACCGTGACTGAGGATGTTATTTCCTCAGTTTCAGTTAAGTACTAAGTACTCAATTAAGACTGAGAGCAGGTAGGTGACTCCAGTGCTATTTCCTGGGAGCCTAAATCACAGGGTTTCGGCATCTCTGAATTTAAAGGGAAATTGAAATAGCTTCAATATATGTATTCAGGCTGAAACCACTTTTCCAATTTCCAGGAAGGAACAATTGAAAACACAAATCTCTCTCCTAACAATACTTAGGCTTTGGGATTCTTCCTGCCTTCATTCTGTTGAATGAGACAGAATGTTATGAATAATACCTGATGTGCCCTTATATTATATTTGTAGAGCACTCTCACAAAAATGATCTCATTTGATCTTCATAAAAACCCTGCAAGCGAAGCACTATTATCTTCATTCAGCAGTAAGGCAGGCATGGAAATAGTAAGGCAGGCGAGTCTTCATGCTCTCACCTCTCTCTTTCTCTGACCCTCCCAGCTGAGGCAATTCTGAGCATCTTCATATGCAGAGAAAAGCCTGCATCAGTCCCAAAAGAGGCAGAAGGTAAAGTGGTATGTTATATGTATTGAAAATCTGCTCTGTCTGATACTTGCCATTATTATTATACAATCCCCATATCACTCCTGCAGGTAAATGCAATTGGGTCTACTTTGTAGAAAAGTACCCTGAAGCGGGGAGAAATTAATTAAGTTGTTCAGGTTGGTCCAGGGCAACATGGAAGGACCAGATCTGAACCTCTATCTTTGGTCTCCAAACGTACACGCCCTTTCTACCACGTCATAGGCCAGGATGTTAGTGTGCTTGAAGCTCATATTGCCGTGTTCAACCACTGATTCATTGGCCTTATGACCTGGGGACTGGCTCTATGACCTTAAGAACCTGTGCTTCAGGTTTTCTTCTCTAAAATGCAGACTGTATTAACACTTATTCCTAGGAGTTGCAAATAAACTGGGGCAATACATCTTAAAGAGGTTAAACAGTCCCTAGCACAGAATCCATATGCCAATAGTAAGCATTGTCTACACTTATCAAGCATCTTACGGATCTTGAATAGATTGCCTTACCCAGACCTGCACTTGAGCCACTGATTCCACAAGGATTAACTTCTCTGGTGCTAGGGTACAGATATCAGCTAGACTTGACACAAGATTCTCTGGAATAAGTTGGCCTGGGAGCCTCCCTGGTACCCAACCAAGTCTCCCTACAGCTCTCGTTGTGTGAGCCCAATCTAGAGGACAGAATTATCGTCTGAATGTTTCTTGCTTGTTCTTCAGTCCCTCTGAATCCCAATTCATTGGATTGTAGCTCTAGAAATACAACTTCCTTTTGCTAGACCCCTTTCACGAAACGATGACTTAATGCCATATGCCTAGCATGCAGGCCAATGTTCTTCTGTGTCCACCCTCTTGGAACAGTTAGTCCTGCCCATGTAGCATTTACATGACTGCAGGTCGACTCTGTTACCTTCCAGTCAGCTCCTTCTTTCTGTTGGAATTTTGCATCAAATGTTTATTTTATTTCAGGAGTTACGTGAGGTCCTAGAGAAAAAACTCCAATCAACCAAGCATGGTGTCTGTTCTCAGAGAGGACAGCCAGATTTCAAGCAATCAGTTTTACAAATAATTATCTAGTTATAGTTGAGAAAATTTCTCAAATCAGAAATACAGAGTGTTTTGAACAAATATAGCAGGAAGATCCCCAAGAAGTCTGAAGGTTCAGGAAACCCTTCTTGAGGAAATAAAAATATAAGTGATCTAGGGCTCCCAAGGACAAAGTCTTACTCTTTGATTTATTCATATACAACTATGTGATTTGGAGGGGATGAAGAAAAAAGTATCACCTCTAACAGTTTTTCAAAACAGTCATAGACTTTTAAATTTACACGAGTCATAGTTATAACAAGATTTTTTTAAAACCCTTTTTATTAAGTACATGTGAGGTAGTTTGTTAAAGACATGGCATCAATCTTGTTTTCTCAGTCTGATCAAATCCCGGGTCAGTCACTCTTCTAGGATCCAGAGAACCAAAGTCTTTAAGGAACAGTTTATGACTTAAAAAAAATCACAGTAGAATGGTTCCCACCATAAATTTGAATTGTGAATCGCTTTGGATGAGCTAGTTGAGGGTGTTGTAATGTACTAGCTCTCTATTGTAGCATAAGAATGGCAAAATTTGAACAGCTTAAAGCTCATCCATTTATCAGTTTTGAATTCTGTAGGTCAGAAACCTGTACAACTTTAAGTTCTCTGTTTATGGTCTAACAAGGTGTCAACTAGGTGGGCTCTGGTCTGGGGGTAGAAAACACTTCCGTGTTCACTCAAGCTGTAGGCAAATCCAATCTCTTGCTGACTGCTGGCTTGGAGTTGCTCCCAGCAGCTAGAGGCTAATCTCAGGTCTTTCCATTTGGCTCCCTACACTGCAGCAGCAGAGAATCTCCCTCAAGCTTCAAATTTTTCTGCCTTCCTCTGCTACTAGATAGAGAAGATGCTCTGCTTTTAAAACACCCACGTGGTTAGATTCAATTCAGTTCATTTCAGTCACTCCGTTGTGTCGACTATTTGTGAACCCATGGACTGCAGCATGCCAGGCTTCCCTGTCCATCACCAACTTCCGGAGCTTGCGCAAACTCACGTCCGTCGAATGGGTGATGCCATCCAACCATCTCATCCTCTGTCATCCCCTTCTCCTCATGCCTTCAATCTTTCCTAGCATCAGGGTCTTTCAAATGTGTCAGTTCTTCGCATCAGGTGGCCAAACTATTGGAATTTCAGCTTCAGCATCAGTCCTTCCAATGAATATTCAGGACTGATTTCCTTTAGGATTCACTGGTTTGATTTCCTTGCAATCCAAGGGACTCTCAAGAGTCTTCTCCAACACCACAGTTCAAAAGCATCAATTCCTCAGCTCTCAGCTTTTTTTATAGTCCAGCTCTCATATCCATACATGACTACTGGAAAAACCATAGCTTTGAATAGACATAGCTTTGACCTTTATTGGCAAAGTAATATCTCTGTTTTTTAATATGCTGTCTAGGTTGGTCATCTGAGAAGGCAATGGCAGCCCACTCCAGTACTCTTGCCTGGAAAATCCCATGGATGGAGGAACCTGGTGGGCTGCAGTCCATGGGGTCGCTAAGAGTCAGACACTACGGAGCGACTTCGTTTTCACTTCCATGCATTGGAGGAGGAAATGGCAACCCACTCCAGTACTCTTGCCTGGAGAATCCCAGGGATGGGGGAGCCTGGTGGGCTGCCGTCTATGGGGTCTCATAGAGTCGGACACGACTGAAGTGACTTAGCAGCAGCAGCAGCAGGTTGGTCATGGTTTTTCTACCAAGGAGTAAGCATCTTTTAATTTCATGGCTGCAGTCACCATCTGCAGTGATTTTGGAGCCCAGAAAAATAAGAAACTGTTTCCCCATCTATTTGCAGTGAAGTGATGGGACTGGATGCCATGATCTTAGTTTTCTGAATGTTGAGCTTTAAGTCAACTTTTTCACTCTCCTCTTTCACTTTCATCAAGAGGCTCTTTAGTTCCTCTTCACTTTCTGCCATAAGGGTGGTGTCATCTGCATATCTGAGGTTATTGATATTTCTCCCGCAATCTTGATTCCAGCTTGTGCCTCATCCAGCCCAGCATTTCTCATGATGTACTCTGCATATAAGTTAAATAAGCAGGGTGACTATATACAGGCTTGACATACTCCTTTCCTGATTTTGAACCAGTCTGTTTTTCCATGTCCATTTCTAATTGTTGCTTCCTGACCTGCATACAGATTTCTCAGGAGGCAGGTTAGGTGGTCTGGTATTCCCATCTCTTTCAGAATTTTCCAGTTTGTTGTGATCCACACAGTCAAAGGCTTTGGCATAGTCAATAAAGCAGAAATAGATGTTTTTCTAGAACTCTCTTGCTTTTTCAATGAGCCAGCAGATGTTGGCAGTTTGATCTCTGGTTCCTCTGCCTTTTCTAAGTCCAGCTTGAACATTTGGAAGTTCACGTGCTGTTGAAGCCTGGCTTGGAGAATTTTGAGCATTACTTCACTATAGTATGGTAGTTTGAGCATTATTTGGCATTGTCTTTCTTTGGGATTGGAATGAAAACTGATCTTCTCCAGTCCTGTGGCCACTGCTGAGTTTTCCAAATTTGCTGGCATATTGAGTGCAGCACTCTCACAGCATCATCTTTTAGGTTTTGAAATAGTTTAACTTGAAATCCATCACCTCCACTAGCTTTGTTTGTAGTGATGCTTCCTAAGGCCCACTTGACTTTGCATTCCAGGATGTTTGGCTCTAGGTGAGTGATCACATCATCGTGATTATCTGGGTCATGAAGATCTTTTGGGTATAGTTCCTCTGTGTATTCTTGCCACCTCTTCTTTTCTTCTGCTTCTGGTAGGTCCATACCATTTCTGTCCTTTATTGCGCCCATCTTTGCATGAAATGTTCCCTTGGTATCTCTAATTTTCTTGAAGAGATCTCTAGTCTTTCCCATTCTATTGTTTTCCTCTATTTCTTTGCATTGATGGCTGAGGAAGGCTTCTCTCCTTGCTCTTCTTTTGAACTTTGCATTCGAATGGGTATATCTTTCCTTTTATCCTTTGCCTTTCACTTCTCTTCTTTTCACAGCCATTTGTAAGGCCTCCTCAGACAACCATTTTACCTTTTTGCATTTCTTTTTCTTGGGGATGGTCTTGATTCCTGCCTCCTGTACAATGTCATGAACCTCTGTCCATAGTTCTTCAGGCACTCTGTCTAATTCTAATTCCTGAATCTATTTCTCACTTCCACTGTATAATCGTAAGGGATTTGATTTAGGTCATACCTGAATGGTCTGGTGGTTTTCCCTACTGTCTTCAATTTAAGTCTGAATTTGACAATAAGAAGTTCATGATCTGAGCCACAGTCAGCTCCTGGTCTTGTTTTTGCTGACTGTATAGAGCGTGTCCATCTTTGGCTGCAAAGAATATAATTAATCTGATTTCGGTGTTGACCATCTGGTGATGTCCATGTGTAGAGCCTTCTCATTAATTGAATTAACCAAATCCCTTTGCTATGTGAGGTGCTGTGATCTTGAGAGTAACACTAGGGTATGAAGTTTATGAGGCCCACTTAGAATTTTTTCTGCCACATGTAACTAAGCCCCACAGCTCTGGATACTGGAAACAAGAAAGGCTTATCTCTCATTTATGAACAAGTCCATCCTGGGTTGCTTCTCGTCCTGTTTTGCAATGCTCTCACTCTAAGAAACAGGCTGCTGTAGCACCTACCACCATCTGGAGCATTGCCAGTTGCACAGCAGTGGGAGAATGTGCTGGTGGGTCATACACTAGTTCTTAAGCCTTCTGCCCAGAGGGTACACACATCGCTTCTGATCACATTTCATTGACCAAAGCAAGTTACACGGGCAGACTACCTTCAAGGGGCCAGAGAAGTACAATCCTATCATCTGCCTGGTAAAGGGGAGACCCAGAAATCTTTGGAGAAATAGAACTAATAACTAACACAGTTCTTTTGATCATCAACACAGTTCCTTCTTTCCAGCAGACAAAATACATTCACCTCTCTTGCCTTTCAAGGGGCATAACCCCAAAGTCCCATTTAGTTGCACATCAAATCAAACTTCACATTTGAAGTTTGGGGATACGTAGGAATCTCCACATCAAGGAATAAGTGTGTTTCCTGTGTCGTGGGTCTAAATGCCCCCTCGGTGTTGTTGCCACACTTGACAGAGAAGGAAACAGGCTTCAAAGAGTTGTCCCTTGATCTAAGTCAAGCAACCAATAAGTGGTAGCTCCAGGATTGAAATCTTCATCTCTTTCTTCCCAACAGCCTCATGACTTGATTGCCAGCTGACATAATAGGATGCAGTATGGGGTGCTAAGCAGCGGCCACCTAAGACCATTAGTCCAGGGCGGGAGTTAAGCCCCAGAGAAAGATCTCCCAGTATGGGCTTCCCCAGAGGCTCAGGTGGTAAAGAAACTGCCTGCAGTGTGGGAGACTTGGGTTCAATCCCTGGGTTGGGAAGATTCTCTGGAGGAGGGAATGGCAAACTGCTCCAGTATTCTTGCCTGGAGAATCCCATGGACAGAGGAGTCTAGCAGGCTACAGTCCATGGGATTGCAAAAAGTCAGACATGACTTAGCAACTAAACTACCAGCACCCATAAACACACACACACACACACACACACACGTGTGTGTATATTTACATATATATATGCGGCTTCCCAGGTGGCACTACTGCTTGGGGTCACAAAGAGTCAGACATGACTGAAGCTACTTAGCAGGCACACACACGCAGACACAAATACACACACACAAACACACGTATGTAAAGAAAGCTAAAGAAATTAAAAGAGCTTATCTATGTGGAACTGAATAGAAGGGGGTGAAAAACACAGGGCAAAGAGTCCTTGGGCACTGTTCTCAACCACGTGTGTGTGTGTGTATGTGTGTGTGTATTTAAATCTCAAACGTGCATTAGTTTAATAAAAATGAAATATAAACATGTCTGTGTGTACAGGTCTGTATAATTAAAACCAGTGTGCCTTTTCTCACCAATATAGCAGAGGGAGGGTACCATTTCTAGTTGGTTTTGGAGTGCTTTCTATGTGAGACGGACTCTGCCTGAAATTCCTGGCCGTTTTCTCTTGGCCCATTTCCCCCTTTACTAGAACTGCCTGGGGCTTTGTGAACTCTGTAAAAGAAAGTTCTTCATGTAACCTTTCCAGTCATGCCTATTAACCACTGACCTTTCTTCTTGATGACTCTTCACCCATTTCAGCCTTTGTGGGCAGTTTTGGGAAAAATGAGGGTGCCTAAGATGGTATTCAAAGGGAGGAGAAAGAAACCTGAAGTAAAACTGGACCAGGTGCCAGAACATGGATCTTGAAAACACGTGCAGAAGGAGAGGAGCTGGATGAATAAGGGGATGTCCAGGAGAAGTGCAGCGGAAAGTATTCTTAAGGGGCAAACAGTGTCCAGAGGGAATGGGAACAGGCTGAGAAAACAAATGAGCAAAGCAGGTAAGTGAGAGTCCAAAGCAGCAGTGATCTCCCAGCAGAAAAGTGTTATCAGATACGCGTGAGCGTGTGCACACGCCTTCCCTGCACACCTTGTGCACGGTGCTATAACACTTATACCACCTCATGTTACTTCTTTTTATTTTCCTCTTTCTCTCTCTCTCTCTCTCTCTTTTTTTTTTTTTTTTTGGGCCGCACTGTGCAGTGTGTAGAATCTTAGTTCCTCGACCAGGGATCTAACCAGTGCCCCCTGCTTTGAAGGGCAGAGTCCCAACCACTGGACTCCCAGGGAAGTCTCCTCATCATGTTATTACTTCTGTAACTCGCGAGGACCCTGAAGTGAAGACCCACAATTCTGCCCAGAAATGGAAGACTCCCCCATCCTTTAATCTGGTTCTTAAGCCAAAGGTTAAGAATTCTTGGTTCTACCTGTGGCGGATTCATTGCGATATTTGGCAAAACTAATACAATATTGTAAAGTTTAAAAAAAAAAAAGAATTCTTGGTTCTTATTCCTATTTTAAAGCAGAGCCTCACTGGCTATCTTCCATTTGTTAATTCAAGAAAAGGGTCTTCCTCTCTCAGCTTCCATGTCATCTCGTTACTCTGGGTGGCCCCTCGTATACAGGCTGTGTGTAGGTTGTCCTTTCTGTGCATGAGCACTCTTTTATGCTGCATTAAAATGAACATTTGTTTCGCTCATATCCCTGTATGTACCTTTAGGACCTCAAGGGCAGGAGTGGTGTCTAGTTCCCATTTATCTTTGGCATCAAGCCCGGGGCCTGGCACTTAGTAGGTTCCTGGTTAGTATTTCTTCAATGAATCATCGGTCTAAATGTGAGCAGGGTTGGAGGGCAGCTGGGTGCCAAAGAGGAGGGAAAAGATCAAGGCTTTCCTCATAATTTTCCTCCAAATCTACTTTTCTTTTTCTAACTCAAGTCAAATTCTCATTCTTATATCTATTTCCTTTTCATTTTGCTTGTTAGAAAAAAAAAAAAAAAGGAATATGAACCAGGGGAAGGACACTGGTAGTATTTTAGTGTGCCAGTGGCCCACACTATATACTCAAATCCCAAAAGGTTCACTTTCTCCCTTCTTCATTGTTCTTGCTCTCACAAGCCTCTTGTTTTGACGGAAAGACAAAAAAACCAAGTGGATTGATTGTATATTCCAGGAGATTCACTGGGCCCTTTTTTTTTTTTTAATTGTTATTAGTTCATAGTAATTCTCAGCTCAGGCCCTTTTATTCCTATTTTAAAGCTGAGTAAACAGGGAATTCCATGGTGGACCAGTGGTTAGGACTCTGTACTCACTTGCCAAGAACCCAGGTTCAATCCCTGGTCAGGAAACTAGAGTCCCACAAGCCATGAGGCCAAAAAAATAAAATAAAATTTGAGGAAATGAAGACACAGAGACACACAATGAGCTTGAAAGGCAGAGCTAGGAGAGAGCTCATTCATTAGCATTGCTGCCCAGGTCTCCTCTCCTGGGTATCTCTCAAGTGCATTTTCTTAAGAAAGACCTTAGAAAATTTCAATATGTACAAAGACCCATTGTACACATTGGAGAGCTGAGGTCCAGTAGAAGGAGGCGACTTGCTTGATGTAGATCATTTATTTTTCATAAATGCTTTGCTTTTTTATAGATCTTCCCTTGCCCTACTCAAGAATAAACTCATGAAGCTTTTCATAATGAAACCAGCAGATCAGAGGACTGTGGAAAACAAATGTCTGTGAATAATCCTTAGCTAACTGCTTTCATCAGATGTGTGCATTTTGAATGCAGGACCTTAATGTCAGGCAAGCTCAAGTTCAAATCCCAGCCTTGCTACTTATTATCTGTGGGAGGAAAGAGTTAAGGTCTTTGGGCATCAGCTTTTTTCTAGGGTTATCACAAGAGTTGAATGAGATCAAATATGTAAAGCATTTAGCGTATTGTCTGGGGCACGGTAAGAGCATCATATAAAAGTGTTATTATCTTTAGTGTTAAGCTTGCCAAGTGCAGACCTGTGGGAAGCATGTCATTGATGGTAAACACTGTGGAAAACGTTTCTTGTTCGCTTTCTTCCACTTCCCACCATGGAAACATGAGTGCATCTATTATACACATCCAAATCCCCATCTAACATTCTAACTTTAATAATTCTTGCATCCTTGGTATTTATAAAATGTCAATTTTCTTTTTCAAAATTATACTCTGAGAAAGAGGTTGCTCTGTTCTGATATGCCACTTTCTTCTTCCTAAGTGGCTTTAATCTTTTTTCATTCACAAGATCTAGAACTTAAGGAGTGTTGCTATGGAGAAAATCATGATATCATTAATAATAGAAATGCTTTGAGGTCACATACTTGGCTGGGGCATTGGCTTTAAGCATTGTGAGTTACTAGAAGTACTTGCAATTTCAGAAAGGAGAGCTATGGTCTTAGATTACAATTTGCCTATTGAATAGACTATGCACAGGGATAGGAATAGTAGGGGAAGGATGCATATGCTTTGGAGTCAGGGATGTTTTTGTTGTTTGGTCACTGAGTCCTGTCCAACTCTTTGTGACCCCATGGACTGTATCCCACCAAGCTCTTCTGTCCATGGAATTTCCCAGGCAAGAATGCTGGAGGGGGTTGCCATTTCCTAAGGGGATCTTCCTGTCTCAAGGATCGAATCCACATCTCCTGCATTAGCAGGTGGATTCTTTACCGCTGAGCCACTAGGGAAGCCGAAGTCAGGGAGACCAGCTTGCAAATCCTGGGAGCATCACTTATAACTGTGGTCTTGACAAAGCTTGGTAAGCCCTCTGCTTCTCACGTTGCTCACCATAAGAGAGGCTGTTGATTCCTACATTTCAGTGTTGTTATAAACCTTAACTGTGGGTTAAATATCCAGAGTCTCTCACACTGAGCGTGCTCACAAGTAATAACTGTTTATTTTATTATTTGGAGCCATAGAGTAAAATGAAGTTTTGCCTCAATTACTTCATGGAATCAGACAATTTATGTAAATGGCAATTAAAAGTTCCACAAAAAATGCACTGAATTTTCAGTTTTGACCCATTTTCTAAATGCAGTGAATTTTCTAAATGGAGTGTAATTTCAGTAAGGATTCTGATCCATTTTCTAAATGCAGTGAATTTTCAATAAGGAAATGAAAATCCGTTTCAACAATGATTTTCAGAAGCCAAAGTTTTTGCTTGGAGGAGAAGGATGAGCCCCTCCCATCTTATGAATTTCAACATTTCTCAAAATAATTGGAATACATTAACACCTTCAAAACAATTTCTCATCACAGTGTTTTCCACTTCATTTCTAAAACATCAGTTGTTTGGAATGAAATCCTTATGTTCTTAATTCCTTCCTCTTGACTCAGTGCTAAGGCTTTAATAAAGGAGATAAATGCTCAAAATACCCAGCAAAACTAAGACTTGTGATTTCGGATTTAAAGCTTTGTTATTTTCTATATTTTAAACTAACGTGATGATGTTGATACAATCAATGCCCCTTCTTCCACTTTACAGAAGGAAAAAGCAAGGTTCAAAGGGAGGTCTGAAATGTGCCTGACCCTGACAGTAAATTACAGGGCCAGACCATTTGCCTCCTGAAATTGTAAGTGAATTCAAGGGAAGACTGTAAAGATCAACTAAAAGGGAAAAACTTGAAAGTGAGTTGCAAACTCTTAAATGTTAGAGGGGACTTCCCTGGTGGCCCAGTGGTTAAGGCTCTGTGTTCCTAACACAGGGGCCACAGTTCCCCTGGTTGGAGAACTAAGATCCCACATGCCATACACGTGGCCAAAAAAGTTAAATAATTAAAAATTAAATATTCTGAAAATTTCAAGCACTCAGTTGTTTGCTCCATGACTGAATGAGAAGGGTCTGATCCCGATGATAGCTGGGTAAAGGCAAAGTCAGGAACAAGAGTGGGAATCTTCATTCTTGGCTTGCAGGCTCTGGAATCAGACATTTATAGGCGGGAGTAATGGCTCAGGCTTTTGCTCCCCATGTCACCTCGATCCTTCACTTAAATGTAACGAGCCTGAACCTCTTTACAGGTGTATCAGGGACCATGACACGTCCCTCATTCGCGGGAAGAAGGATTACATAAAACAAAGGGCAGATTGCTTGATACAGGAGCTTGGCGTAAGGGTTTGCTTTTTTCTGCACCCTATCACACTGCAAAAACATTTCAATGTGCTCTCAAATTTCAGCTCCAGAGAAGTGCTTAGAAATAAATCCAAACTAAAGGCAATCATCATGTAAGGGGTTGGAAAAGAGAAATGAAATGGTTCGTTATATGTGGCAGAAATCAAAGAGGACCCATGCTTAGTCTAAGAAGTTAAAAAGGACTATGAACCTATACTAATAAGAAAGCATTTCACTGAGGTTTCCTGAGAAATAAATGTTACATGGCTTTAATTGACTATTTATTAGTGCCCGTGGTTGCTGGACCCTTGCTATGGGACCTGGCCTTTAACCACCAATCTGAGTTATAAAAGAACATAATTTAGTTACAAAAATTGAGATGGATAGTGACTGTTTAGAAGGAAGATGTTCTAATGTATATATTTTTCTTGCAACAACCTGTTTTTTCTTTCACTTTCCTTCAATTCTAACCTTTTTTATAATTATTTAATGAGTGTGCATTAGTCAGGATAAGCTAGGTTATGCCGCAGTTATAAATAAACTTTGAAATATCAGTGATATAAGCAAGCATGTTTATTTCCTGGGTACACTCATATTCCGTTGACTCAGTCAAGGACCCAAGTTGATGGAGATTCTACTGTCTTGACATGTGACTTGATAATTCATTAGAGCTGAGAGAGAAAAACTGGAGAACTGTTGTCATTGTTCAGTCACTAAGTCATGTCCGGTTCTTTGCAACCCCATGACCTGCGGCATGCCAGGCTTCCCTGTGCTTCACTATCTGCCGAAGTTTGCTCAAATTCATGTCTATCATGTTGGTGATGCTATCTAACAACCTCATCCTCTGCTGTCCCCTTCTCCTCCTGCCCTCAACCTTTTCCAGGATCTTTTCCAATGAGTTGGCTCTCGGCATCAGGTGGCCAGAGTATTGGAGCTTCAGCTTCAGCATCAGTTTTTCCAATGAACATTCAGGACTGATTTTAGCTCAACTGAAAAAATATACATCACTGCTGTTCATGTTTCATGGGCAAGAAATAGCCACATGACCTTTACAAGGTGCTCAGAAGTCTAGCATTCCATTGGCCAAGGAAGGAGGAATATGAAACAGGATTTGGTGAACACAGCAGTCTCCTTGTGTTGGTTAACAGTCGCATATGTGCACACCCTCTCTTCTTTATTCATTTGTCTCTTTTTTTTTTTTTAATTAATTTTATTCTATTCTCAAACTTTACATAATTGTATTAGTTCTGCCAAACATCAAAATGAATCCACTCTTGATAGACACTTAAGTTGTTTCCATATCTTGGCAATTTGAAAACAGTGCTGCTGTGAACTCTGGGTGGCATACATGTGTCTTTTCAAATTAGAGTTTCTGGTTTTGTTTTGTTTTGTTTTTTCCAGATAGATGCCCAGATGAGGAATTTCTGGGTCATATGGTAGTTCTACTCTTAGTTTTTTGAGAAACCTCCATACCATTTTCCACAGTGGCTCTTTTCATAGAGGTGCTATTTTAAACATTTAAATTGCATGATATTGTTCAAGACTGTGGGATGTTGCATGGCATTATAGACAAATGTATTAGAGCAGAAGAGTAAGAAATGGACTGATTTTCACATGTACTGAACACCAAGAGCTGTGTTAAGTCTAGACGTTCTGTCACTGAGTCACCATGAGCTCTAGTTGTGCTAATGTCTCCATTCCATAAACAGAGAGGTAAGAAACTGGGCCAAGATCCCAGCTGATCAGCCAAGAATCCCATATTTAAACTCAGGTCTTAACACCTCAGAATGCAGCCCTTGTCTCCATGCCCATCACTGCCTAACCCCCAGGGCTGACGGTGAGCTCATGGTCACTGGAGAGATTCAGGCGGAGGCTGGAGCATTGTCTTCTGGGGATAACATGGAGCTGGGGAAGCTTGAGTTGTGCTTTGCATTAGATAACCATGAAAATGCTTTAAGAAGCCAGAACTTTGTGTTTGTGTAGTTGAGCCTCAGGGATTCCTACCTTCAGAGGGTGGGAGAAACAAGAAGTGCCTGTGATGAAGAAGCCATTCCCGCAGCGTGCTGTCTTGGGCCCCATGGCTGCCGGAGCCTGGCAGGTTCCCAGATAAAGGAGCCCAGAAGAACTTAATTGCTGAGCTTTTTGAATTTGGAGCTCTAAATGTCCACTCGCCCTCTAGTTTCCTTGTTAAATCTGTTCAAGTGGAAATCTTTTGACAGGTGTAATTAAGGTCACTTTCAAGAGCAAATAAACACTTGTTTATCTCAAAGTCACTTACTCCATAGTTTCCCGAGACATTTAGCAAGCCCCAGCAGCTGCCAAAAGCAGGCAGTAGACCGGGAGAGAAGGCCAGGCACACAGGACCACAGTTTACTGTCCTGGGCTTAGGATAGCCTGTGGAGTCAGGGTTGGGGATAATTCAGAGACTAGCAAATCCCTCTCCATGCACTGTCCCCAGACTAGTGATTTAGGGGGAAAACAAAACAGTCATGCAAATGTCAGGAAACTCCATCTCAGACACGAGCTGGCTACGTGACTGTAGCTTAGTCACTGCCCCTATCCAGATATTCCTTTCTTGTCACATCTCAAATACATTCTTCTTCTTCTTTTAATCATTTTTTTATTTGTTTATGGCTGTGCCGGGTCTTCATTTTTGCAAGTGGGCTTTCTCTAGTTGCAGAGAGTGGGGGCTACTCTCTAGTGGGGAGTGGGCTTCTCACTGCAGTGACTTCTCATTGCAGAGCATGGGCTCTAGGGATGAGATTCAGTAGTTGTGGCTCCTGGGCTCTAGAGCACAGGCTCAACAGTTGGGGCACCTGGGTTTGGTTGGGCTTCCCTGGCAGCTCAGGAGTAAAGAATCCACCTGCAGTGCAAGAGAGCAGGTTCAATCCTAGGGTCTGGAAGATCCTCTGGAGTAGGAATTCCACTCCAGTATTCTTGCCTGGAAAATCCCATGGACAGAGGAGCCTGGTGTTCTACCGTCCATGAGGTCACAAAGAGTTGGACAAAACTGAAGTGACTGAGCACGGAGCACAGATGGGCTTAGTTTTCTTGCAGCATGTGAAATCTTCCAGACCAGGAGTAGAACCCCTGTGCCCTGCACTGGCAGATGGATCCTTAACCACTGGACCACTGGGAAGTCCCAGATAGATTCTTAAATCAGGTGCTTACTAATTCTTTTCATGTCCTGTGTTGTCTGGAGATCCAAGGTGATGATCTAGGGCTCTGTTTTCTCACCAATGGGAAGGACAGCGGCTCGTGTGGAAGAGGAGCGTGGTGGAGTGAGTCCAGCATCTGGATGACAAAGATGTGGCTTCCGGCTCTGTCACTCACTGGCTGTGTTGCCTTGGGCAAGGTCCCTCTGTGTACCTAGTCCTGCAGAAACAGGAACAGTGTTATCTACATCACTCTACTATGATGAGAATTAAATAGTAAAAACAGCCTCTGGCTCAGACACATCACACATGTTAATATGCACCCCTTCTCCTCCTCCTCCTCAAAATACCAGGAAATAAGATGACCCTTCAGTATCCCCAGAAGTGTATCTTATGGGTCAGAACTATCCAGGGACCCAGACTTCTGCGGGCAGTAGTTGAAAGGGGAAAGTAATTTTCAGCACAACACAATGAACATCTTTTCATCTGTCATCAGTTCAGTTCAGTTCAGTCGTTCAGTCATGTCTGACTCTTTGCAACCCCATGGACTGCAGCACACCAGGCTTCCTTGTCCGTCTCCAACACCCGGAGCTTGTTCAAACTCATGTCCATCGAGTCAGTGATGCCATCCAACCATCTCATCCTCTGTCATCCCCTTCTCTTCCTGCCTTCAATCTTTCCCAGCATCAGGGTCTTTTCAAATGAGTCAGTTCTTCGCATTAGGTGGTCAAAGTATTGGAGTTTCAGCTTCAGTCCTTCCAATGAATATTCGGGACTGATTTCCTTTAAGATGGACTGGTTGGATCTCCTTGCAGTCCAAGGGACTCTCAAGAGTCTTCTCCAACCTCTGTCATAACCAACTCTCATTTTGACACTTCCTCATCAGGTAGCGCTAGTGGTAAAGAACCTGGCTGCTAATGCAGGAGACTTAAGAGATGCGGTTTGATCACTGGGTTTGGAATATCCCCTTCCAAGAGAAGGGCATGGCAACCCATTCCAGTAACCTTGCCTGGAGGATCCCATGGACAGAGGAGCCTGGCAGGCTATAGTCCTTAGGGTCGCAAAGAGTTGAACACGACTGAAGCCACTTAGGTGGCATGCACACACATCAGACTTATGAAAAGACATCTCTAATGGAGATAAGAAAAAGAAAGCACCAGTGTAAAAATAAATGAACCCAAGTTTCAGAGGGTACAAGTCAGCAGTGCAGCCTGGTGACAGTGGATGCCCAAGCAGGTGGGGAATTTCCCTCACCTTGACCCAGAAGTTTCTTGGGACCTACCTGAGATTGCAGAAAGTATCTCTGCAGGGACCTGTTAACACTCATCCCAAGCTGGGAGCTGCAGAGAGGAAAGACGTATGCACATCTGACTGCCATTTGGGAAAATGTGTGAGATACTTCAAGTGGACTTGACTTCCAAATTCTTTTATGTAAGATTTGGAGTGGCTGGAGCTCAGCAATTTAGCTGTTGTGGCTGGAAATTAACTTTTTTTTTTTTGTACTATTTTTATTACTTTGTTTCAACCTCAGTTCACAGCTTTATCCCTTCGCGCCCAGTATGGGCAAAGCACTGTAGCCTGGGGACTGTTGAATGCTTATGAAGTATCAAACATTCTCCTACTTCAGTGCAAAGGCCCTGGGGTCACGCAGACCTTGGAATGTTTGAGGAGACAACAGCCTGCACAAAAGGGAGCAGAAAAAGATATGAGGCTGGATTGCATTGAATTTCATGAAAAATAAAAGCCTAGAATCACTTTTGCATTCTGCTTCTCAACAATGATTGAATCATCCTTTAAGTAGAATCAGAGTCATTTTGTTCTTCTCAGGTTCTGTCAATGCATCTCACAGTGATATTTAAATTTAGTCTTCTCTATCCCAACATGACACCTACAGTGTCTGAAGAAGAGGAGGATGTTTATGAAAATATGGAGACAGAAAGCAAGAAACCATAAAGTGAACATTTACCACATAACTGGTGGAAGCTACTACTGTAATGATTCTGTCATCGTTGTTATAGTATTAGCAAACACTAATAGGTTTTACATGACAGAAACCCTATTCAAACTGACTTAACAAAAGGGACAGTTTATTACAAATGGTCTTGTGATTGCATGAGATGGGAATGTGCCAGCACCTTAGGAGGAATCAGAACCAGACACTCGAATGGTACTAAAATCCTGGGTCAATGATCTGTATTCCTCTTCCTGAATCTGATTTATTTGTCTACTTTTTTTCCCTCTCTTTTAAGCTAAGTGTCCTTCCCTCTCATCTCTGTTTTATTTCTCAGGTTCATCATGTACAATAAATAACAACTGACAATTCCCAAACTTTTCATATATTTTCCAAAGTTAGTGTTTCTACTGTGAGTCCTCCTTTCCCAAAACCTCAGGGACGGGACCATCGGCCCAACCTCTGGACCAATCAAATGTACTCAGAGGGTGAACTCATATACAGGAACTGCTCCTTTTCCAGGCATGTGAATAAGATGGGAGAGGAAGTAGTCTCAAAAGAACCAAGAGGAGTAGAGGTGTTCACATTAGAAGGCAGGTTGCTGAGAAGAAAACAACAGTTACCCACTATAATCATCGTATTTATTTTTATTTATGATCGGTTCTGACAAATTTTTTAGTACTTGTAAATTTATGAGCTCTTGGAGTAGCCTGGGAGGGACTTTATTGCATCAGTAACTCTTCACAACCCGACACAGAACTATTGCTAGTTCTTCCCAAGGGTTTGATGAATAATGCTTCTGCCTCCCCGTGGTTTGTCCACCTCCTTTGCTGTGAAGATTGGAAGCTCTGCCTTTGCTCCATTTCTGGCATTTAATGTAGACTCCTCTGGTGTTATTCTTAGAGCTGACAAGGAACAGCTGGTCACCATCTTCAGCCCAGTAATGTTTGATACGTTTGAAAACTGCTCTTAAGTCAGTCCCTTCACTCCTCTTCAGACTAAATAAACCCAACAGCTCCAGCCTTGTGTCTGAGCCTCATCATTGTGGTCGCTATCTTCTTGATTGTTCTGTCTTCTCCTTTTCAGAAGGTGGGTCTACTTTGGCCCCTAGCCATTGACATCTCGGTGCTTCGTCAAGGACAGTTCATCCCTGGAATATTTCAGAGAAGAGAATCAATAACTGCACAAGGAATCACATTCTGATGTGGGTGAGTTGTGGGCCAAAATCTCTGTGTGATTTTCCTAGTTGCTATGATTGGGACTCCAGTGTCTACTGCATAGAGTTGTGTGAGCATGGATTCAAATCCTGGGTCTAATTTGCTTGCTTATTGATGGGCAAGGGATTCAATTCTCTGTCTGGCTTACTTCATCTGGGCTGTGGTGACAAGAATACCAATAATAGTAAAAGAATTCGTTGGGAGGATTCAGGGAAGGGGCTGAATAGAGTGACCGACCATGTAAGAGTTGCTCCCTAAATCTTAGTTCTGTTCCTTTTCTCCTTGCCTACATGGGGAAATTAACAGACAATAGCAGCTGGATTAATGAACAGAAGAAAATTCAGCTTCAGGTGCCAGCTCTACAAGTACGTATGGGACCTTGGGAAAGTCTCTTCGCTGTATGACAGCTGGAAATAGAGATGAAATTGATTCCTAGAATTGTTGACAGCTCTACAAAACCTTCCCTGGTGACTCGGACAGAAAAGAATCTGCCTACCATGGGGGAAGCCTGGGTTCGATCCCTGGGTTAGGAAGATGCCCTGAGAAGGGCCTGGCAACCCACTCCAGTATTCTTGCCTGGAGAATTGCATGGACAGAGGAGCCTGGCGGGCTACCATCCATGGGGTTGCAAAGAGTTGGACACGACTGAGCAACTAAACACAGCACAGCCCTACAAAACCTTAAGACTGTGAGTTTCCTTAGTTTGGCAATTTTTAATGAGTTAAGAGGTATTCACCACACATACACTGGCCACAAAAGCAATACTGAACACAATAGAATACCTTTAACTCACAGAATAATATTTTCCCCATATTCATTTCTTTTTTCATTATTTATTTATTTGGTTGTGCCGGGTCTTAGTTGAGGCATGCGGAATCTAGTTCTCTGACCAGGGACTAACTCATGGCCTCTGCGTTGGGAGCTCGGAGTGTCTAAACTGCCGGGCCACCAGAGAGGTCCCTGTATCTTTAATTGCATTAAATATCTCCAGGAAGGAATCCGGTACGCTGAAGAGTTCTGATTGCTTCTCGTACCCTATCAAAAAAGGTCAGAGGCAGATAGTGAGATAAGAGTGGGGAAAATCAAAAGTCCAAGGTGGCTGTGGTCAACTCTGGAGAAGAGAGGTCAGAGCTGATCCCCAGAGTGACCATCACGAATGAGGGAAGGTCTTAGCACCAAGATCCAGAACCTAAGGCAGGGGCAGAGCTAGAGAGGCAGAGAGCATAGAGGTTAAAGAATGAGTTTTAGAGTCTAACACACCTGGCCTGAAATCCTTTCTGTGCTGCTACCTGTAGCATGAAGATAATGACAATTATCTAGAAGCGCTGTTGACAGCATTAATGAGATAATATATGGAAAATAATTAACATATGGTGAGTGCCCCATCAACTGTGGCTTGTGTTATTAACAGAATCCACAGCAGGGGCTAAGTGGCTCCAGTCGTGTCCGACTTGTTGCAACGCCATGGACTGTAGCCTTCCAGGCTCCTCTGTCCATGAGATTGCCCAGGCAAGAATACTGGAGTCGGTTACCACTCCTTTCTCCAGAGGATCTTCCCGACCCGGGGATTGAGCCTGAGTCTCTTGTATCCCCTGCATTTGCAGGCAGGTTCTTTTCCACTAGCACCACCTGGGAAGCCCCGGGACTGTACCAATAGGACCCAGAGAGATATACCCCTCTCTCCTCCAACTGGCGTATGTTTATCCTTAATACACAATCGTTGCTTTTGTGGAAGTTCTTGATCCCTACAAGCCAAGAATTGTCTGACATTGTTTCCCGTGTGGATGAAAACAAAACTTGACTACATTTGCCTTTTAGGAGGAATTTTATTATTAATAGATGGTTGCTTCAGCAGCAGAGTTTGCTCTTGACTGATCTATACTAGCACTCTAAATTAACAATATTATTAAATGAGCTTGCTTTTCTCAAACATGTGTTAATGGATATAAGGGGGAGACAGCTTGGAGTCTGGGGTTAAGATTTTATCACAATCTGTGAATGAGAAAAAGCATATTGAGATAAACATTCATGAGATCAGCATATTTAATTACACTAAAACGAAAAGCTTCCTTCAGTGATGAAGAAAGCCAAACAGTTAACTAAAATAATAAGATCAATGAAAGGCTGAAGAAACTACATTCAATAAAAAGTTGGGACTCTTTTGACTGATAATTTAAACAAACAAAACAAAATGCTAAGAGCCTAATACATACATAGGCAAAAACCATAAACAACTGTGTTCTGAAGAGGAAACAAGCGGAAAAAAATACTGTTGCAAATAGTCCTGAGATGTGCACATTAAGACATCAAAGGGTTTGATTCACCTATTAATTGTCACACTTTCCTCAAACAATTAGATTCAATGGTAGAGACCAGGAGATGAATGAAATAATCTAATAGATTGTGGATAACATTATGAATTGGTACAATAGTTTGGAAAAACCTTTCAAAAATTTGTCTCAGGATATTGCTGGGATATTGACCTAAAGAAATGGGACAACATATGAAAAATATCAATGACATTCATTTCTAACAACAAAAAGAGGCAAATGTTCAAATAATATACAGACTATGGGAGATTCATTCAATGTGGCATTACATAGTCGTCAATGACTGTATACAGAATAACTTGGTAAGCTGATGCCATTGTGTCATGGGAAAAGTAAGATGCAAACAGTTTGTAAAACGTGGACATATTATAAAAGTGAGAAGTTAATATACTAAAACCTGATTATTATGATTATGGTATTATAATCGTCTCCCTTAAAACAGCTTTCCTATGTCCTTCTCCATTGAATAATTACCAGCTCATTTCTTTGCTCTTCTTATGAGTAACTTTTCACACCCCATTGCCCCTCCCTACAGTTCTTGTCAAGACTTTCATATGTTTTATTCTTCAGTAACTTTTCTCTTATTACTTGAGTTCTTATCAGCCTTCGACAGAGTTGGCCATCAACTTCTGTTAGAACTCTCTTCTTTGGGCTCCCCTACTACTGCACCCCCTGATATTCCTCCTGCTCCCCTGACTATTGATTCTTAAATCCCTTGCTAACACCCCTTTCTCTTTTCCTTGACTTCTAAACATTGGGTTGCCCTAGGCATTCATTTCTGGACCCTACTGTCTTCTTTATTTGCTCCTTCTCCTGCAGTTAGTTCATTCAATATCATAACTTTAGGTATCAACTATGGTGATGATTTCCAAATCAGCATTTCTGGTTCAGGCTTGTTCTCCTGCTGAGCTCCAGACTCACCAGCTGATTACTTCTTCTCCATCTCCAGTTGCATATTTTGCTTGCATCTCATACACAACACAAAACATTTTTCTCAACATTTTCCTCTGTCCCAACCCAACCTGTATCAATCCTGGTTTTCCCATGTCATGACAGAACTATCCACCTAGTTGCTCAAATCAAAGACCTAAGGATATTTTTTCACACTTCAAGTCCAATCCACCTGCACCTCTCAGCAGCTATACCCTCTGAATCAGTATATCCTCTTCATCACTCTGTACATCACCTTAATCTCCATTGTCATTTCTCTCCTGAACCACTACTGTAGCATCTAACTGTTCTTCCCGCTTCTGCTTTCCTCCCGTAAGTCCCATCATTTATTCTTCACAAGCAGCCAATGTGATCTTCTAAAACATAAATCAGATCATATTACTCCCACTTAAGATTCTCTAATGACCTTCCTTTGGTCTCGGGACAGAATCCAAAGTCCAAGACAAGGATGTTTCTGTCTCTGTCTGAACTCATCTCTCATTCATCTTCTTTTTGAAATCACATTATTTGAGACTCTCTAAGTTCTTCTAGGCTGAGCTCATGCAAACCTTAGAGTCTTTGCATTACTATTCTTCCACCCGGCAATGCAGATGTCATACACCTAAACACAGATGACACTGAACTTCCTGTGGGCTTCCCAGGTGGCTCAGTGGGAAAGAATCACATGCTAATGCAGGAAATGCGGGAAACTCGGGTTCAGTTCCTGGGTGGGGAAGATTCCCTGGAGGGGAGAAGGTAACCCACTCCAGTATTCTTGCCTGGAGAATCCCACGGACAGAGGAGCCAGGTGGGCCCCAGTCCAAGGGGTTGCAAAGAGTTGGACACCACTGAGCAACTAAGCACAGCACAGCAACACAAATCCATCTCTTCACTGAAAGTTTTGGAAACGCTTATATCTGAGTCAAACTCTGTAACTTCATCTATAAAATATGAAGAGTGGGGCCTATTCATCCCTAAGTTTTCCTACAATTCTTATTTCATTTTTTCTAAGGATGCAGTGGCAGAAATACCAGGTTGTGTGTCTTCTTCCAGTAGGTGGCGCTATTGAGCACAAAATTTTTCTCAGAAATAACATTTTTTAATTTTTTAAAAAAATGAAAACAGAGGGAAAGATTCATCAATGTTGCTTTTACTCACTGTGAACCACTTCCCAGAATAGATCCACTAGGCCTGAAACTATGAGAAGTATAAACTGAAACACATAAAGTGTTTCTTGTTAAAATCATGAAAAGGATCTGTTGGTTAACCACATTTTCTTACTTTCAAAAAGCCTTGTAAATTTGTGTGGGCCCAAGGACATATGCTGAAACTTGATTATACGCTTGGATACAGAAAGGAAAGGGCAAGTTCTTTTTTCCTCTATTGGAAAATTTTACATTTATTTAAAAATGGGCATGATGCATAGTCTCCAATAGGATTTTTCCAAAGCTCTCATGTAGGTGGATGAAATGAGATGATAATTAACAAAGAAGTGCTATGAACACTTTAAAAATACCTACTATTTATTACTGCCATATTTTTATACACTTGCAGTAGCAATTATTAGAGTTATTCTCTCTTATATTTTATTACATGAAAGCATGAGGCTGAGAGAGGTTAAGAGATTTGCCACTAAGAGTAAGTCAGTGGACGCGCATGCTGAGTCATTTCAGTCGTGTCCAACTCTTTGCATCCCTATGTACAGTAGCCTGCCAGGCTCCTCTGTCCATGGAATATCCCAGGCAAGAGTACTGGAGTAGGTTGCCATTTCCTCCTCCAGGGAATTGTCCCGACCCAGGGTTCGAACCCATATCTCTGTCTCCTGTATTGACAGGCGGGGTTTTTTTTTTTTATCACTCACTTGAATTTAAATCCATTCTGGGTAGCTTCAGAATCAGAGCATCTGCAGATTACAGAGCTATTGCCCTGGAGCTCGTACGGGGTGATGTAGATTTGGTAATAGGAAACATTCTCAAACTTTCTCAAAAGGATGTGCTGAAGTTCCTCTGTTTCCTTAAAGGTGAAAAACATTTGAAGAAGGCATAGGCTGAACTAAATCAAGGTTTATGGTTTGCTTTTTGCCAGGAAACATTCACCAAAGAAAGAACAGTCAGGCACTTGAAGTCTATGGTAAAACAAAGAATGCTGCACACCATTTAGTTCTACAAGAATCCAGTCACTAGCTGCTGCAGTGGCTGACCAGCAGAGCACTCTGACAGGAACTCAGGACAGAAAATAGGATGTTGGATACCAGGTTTATGAAAGGAAATCTCTTCCTCAAGTGTGACTTTTAAGGGGTTCTGCAGATGGGCTCTGCTAGGACATAGTCCTGATTTCAATTGCTGCTTTAAGATGCTCTGAATGTACAGACTCAGTGAGATATTAGGAACATATTGTAAGCAAAGAGGGTAAACAGTCCCCAGAGAAAGAGAAGCGGGCATGGCTTTTTCGACAAAAGAGAAATTCTTCCTCCCAGTTCTCTCATGCTTTTCTCCTCCATCATCCCTCTCACTCACCCCCTTTTAAAACCTTGAAGAAAATATTTCTCCCTCCCTCAATTTACTAGCCTGAAATTCTCAGAGAAGACTGAGGATTTTCTTCTCAGACTCTAGAATTCTGCCTGCTTCCTCTTAGTTTTATGTTCTCTATCCCGGGCAATGCATTTCTGCTACTGATGTTTTTCCCAGGGGAAATTATTATTTCCCTTGCCACCTTTTCCCTCACCTAACTTCCTTTGTATTAGGTGTTCCTCAGAAAACATCCAAAGCCTGCTCAGACGTTTGTAAAGTGTATTTTTTCTATAGTGTGTGTGTGAGGTGGGGTGGGGTGTGGATTGTGGTGCTGGAGAAGATTCTTGAGGGTCCCTTGGACAGCAACGCAATCAAACCAGTCAGTCCCAAAGGAAATCAACCCTGAATATTCATTGGAAGGACTGATGCTGAAGTTGAAGCTCCGATACTTTGACCACCTGATGTGAAGAACTGACTCACTGGGAAAGACCCTGATGCTGGGAAAGATTGAGGGCAGGAGGAGAAGGGGGTGACAGAGGATGAGATGGTTGGATGGCCTCACGAACTCTATGGACATGAGTTTGAGCAAACTCCAGGAGATAGTGAAGGACAGGGAAGCCTGGCATGCTGCAGTCTTTGGGGTCTCAAAGAGTTGGACACAACTTAGGCACTGAGCAGCAATAACAACTACCCTTCTAGATTCTTGGCTGAAAGCTACCTGTAATAAGACAGATGAACAGGAGAAATACAAATGGATTTTTATTATTAATAATATGTGTACCTCCTGTATACATGGAAGATATCCAAGAAACTGAGTAACTCCTGGAAATACCTTAAGCCATCACCTAAAATACCATCTTTAGGGAAAAACAAAAGAAAGATGTTGGATGGGGGAAGGACACCTATGGAAGGTTCCAGGAAAATCATAGTAAACAAGGGTATGACTGCTGTGCACATTTGAGTGAATGCCTTCTCCAGTGTGTTAAGAGTTTTGAGAAATTTAGAATTATCCTCCTCTTTCAGGTACAGACAAGGAGACATGCTTAACAATGAAAATTTCTCCTATGAATGCAAAGATCTTTTACGTAAGAGTAACTTCTCCTTTTTTAGAGCTTTTCCTGTGTCTGCTTTTTCTTAAAAATAATCAGCTGAAGATAATCCTTATGCCGAAGAGACATATTTTGGGGTGGCAGATTTTGCTCCCTTTCAAATGGAAAGTATAAATATCACTCTCCTAATCTTCAAAAATCCCTTAGGAGCTCACAGTAGGACAGCTGCCACTGCTTAGGGTCTGAAAACTTTCTGCTCAGAGAGCCTGGAGGAGCTTAGCAGAGGTCTTCCTGCACATCAGATCTCATATCACAAGGCGGGCGGGAGTGTTGAAAGGATCTCCTGACAAAAATGCCCTCCCCCTGGTCCACGCTCAAATTCCCCCATCATTAACAATTTAGCCAAAGTCAGCCTCAGTTAGTCTTAAATTGTTGCAAGCCATGACACTAAATAGATAGAATATGGGCTCTGAATTTGGATCCTATATTCTAAATGGACCTGTATTCTAAATAGGGCTTCCCAGGTGGTGCGGTGGTAAAGAATCTGCTTGCCAATGCAGGAGACACAGGTGATGTGGGTTAGATCCCTGGGTGAGGACAATCTCCTGGAGTACGAAATGGCAACCCACTACAATATTCTTGCCTGGGATATTCCAAGGACAGAGGAGCCTGGCGGGCTACAGTCCACAGGATTGCAAAGGGCTGGACACGACTGAGCACGCACGCACGTTCTAAATGGAGTGACTCTCGACACTGACTGCACGGTCTACATGCCGTTTTTGCCCAAGATGGAAACTGCAGGCAACATGGGCACAAGCATCTCCGTTCCTGGCTGGGGAGGAGCAGGGAAGTGGGTGGATGGAGAGTGAAGAAGCAGACTCAAGACGGACAAAACCATCCTCCAGTTTCCGTTCTGTTTCTGGTCAATTGATAACCCAGCGAATATCCAGCAGAAGGTGCTGTTTGTTACCAGCTGCTGCTGCCTTAGCACAATAGGGAGGAGAGCCTCCTCCTCTCCTTTGCTGAGACTGTTCACCCCTAATTTACACAGAATAGTTGGGAAACTTCAGAGGAAACACTGTCTCCATCCCCATGGTATTTTTTGCTGTGCATTGTGATGCAAATACAAATAATGCAAACTATAAATTAGCAAATCAGTGCATACCCAAGAAAATGTATTGCATTGAAACCACTACTATTTTTGAAAGTCTTGCTTCTGAAACAGAACTGACTCCCTCTACATTTGTGATCCTGTTTGGGACAAGTCTAGCTAGACTCCTTTGGGGGTATCAAATTCCCACCTACTTACCCAGTCTCTGTCTCTTCAATTTATTTCTTAAAAAGATCCCAAAGAAATACTATTTCGGTTCTTCCACTTGGCCATGAGTTCAGCATGGTGAGCCCTTCTAGGAGTGGGTATGCTCAGGTTATATGCTGACCGTGGCAGAGAGTGGAGGTGGCACAGATTTCATTCGGTCCTTTGGGATTGAAAAATGACACCCCAAGGTTTTAGACTGAATTATAGGAGAGCACTTAGTTCTCAGTAAATCCACTGTGTTGGGCAAATGACTGTCATTCTTGCTTTAGTCTAAGTGCCTCTGAAGGCCTTAATGGTTGTCCCTATTACTGTCATGGCTGAGGTATTGTCACTGACTTAAATGGGAACTCAGAGCCAGAAGAGGACACAGGTGGTCAAGAATCCCTTTTATTCCCTTATGATGCAAAGAATTTGGCAGGAAGTGACGCAAAAAAAAAAAAAAAAAAGACTATTTTAATACCCACTCTCACTTGGGCTGTTAAGCAGTTATGGCTCTATTTGTGACATAGAAGATCATTTGTCATCATATGAAATTGTTCTGTGCCTGTATTAGTAGATGGACTGACTAATATAAGAGAAAGTGAAAGTTGCTCATTCGTGTCCGACTCTTTGCAACCCCATGGTTGCAAAGTCCATGCAAGTCTCCAGGCCAGAATACTGGAGTGGGTAGCCTTTCCTTTCTCCAGGGGACCTTCCCAACCCAGGGATAGAAGAAATCCCAAATTTCAGGAGCTCCTATAGACTGAATGTTGTTATTGTTGTTCAATTGATAAGCTGTGTGTGTCCAACTCTTTGTGAGTCCATGGACTGTATGCAGCACACCAGGCTCCTCTTCCCAGGCAAGAATACTGGAGTGGGTTGCGATTTCCTCCTCCAGGGGATCTTCCCAACCCAGGGATCAAACCCACATCTCTTGCATTGGCAGGTGATTTCTTTACCACTGAGCCACCAAGGAAACCAGACTAAATGTTCTCCTCACTCTTGGATTTGTATGTTGAAACCTAATCCCTGATATGATGGTATTAGGAGGTGGAGCTCTTGGGAGGTGATTAGGTCATGAGTGTGAAGCCCTCATGAATAGACCTGTGCCCTAAAAAGAGGCCCCAGAGGACAGCCTTCCTCTTTCTGCACGTGAGGACACAACAAAAACTTTGCCATCTGTCCAGCAGGAGGCTGGGTCACCACGCACTGAATCTGCCTGCACCTTGATCTTGGACTTCCTGGGCTCCAGAACTGTGACATATAAATGCTTGTTGTTGGGGACTTCTCTGATGGTCCAGTGGCTTAGTCTCTGAGCTCCCAGTGCAGAGGGCCCGGGTTTGATACCCGGTCAAGGAACTAGATCCCGCATGTCGCAGAGAAGATCAAAGTTCCAGTGTGCCAAAATCTGGCATAGCCAAATAAATAAATAAATATTAAAAAAAATGTTTGTTGCTGATAAACTATCCAGTTTGTGGAACTCTGTTATGGGGTGTTCAAGTGGACTAAGAGAGAAAGCTATAATAAACTTTTTCTTCACATTCACATGAAGTGTAGAGTGAGGCACGTGGCCCTCTGCTATCTTCTGAAACCTACTATCTACTCGGCCTCCAAGGGCAACACGGCAGCCAAGGGGCCAGGAAGGAAGCACACGACTCTTCACCTTCTTGGACAGAAAGTGACAGTTCTAGTCGATTGATCAGAACTAGTCACATGACTCTAGCTTTAGTGCAGGGTCTGGGAAGTGGAGGGGAACACATAGACTATATGGCGATTACTGTTTCTACATGACCATCTCATGTCTTCCTTACATGCAGACCTGTTACCAAGGGATATGGTCCATCACCCTGGAGTGAGTGAGTCACCCAATTACAAACTGTGGTTTTGTAATTGTTGGTCGGTTTGCAATCTGTTGGTTTGCAATCTGGTCCCCGTAATCTTCCTTCACAGCTCAGTTGGTGAAGAAGCTGTCTGTAATGCAGGAGACCCAGGTTTGATTCCTGGATTAGGAAGATCCCACGGAGAAGGAAATGGCAACCCACTCCAGTATTCTTGCCTGGAGAATCCCATGGACAGAGGAGCCTGGCAGGCTACAATCCAAGGGGTCGCAAGCGTGGGACACAACTTAGTGACTATACCACCAACCACCACCCTGTAAACAGAAGGCAAGGAGAAACTGAAAAAAGAGGCAGACCATCCCAGATTGGTAGTGTCAGTTTTAATAAGTTGGGAAGCTTATTCAGGAGGCTTGTCTTAGGCAGCTGCAAGACGAGTATATGTCTGTACCAACACTATAAATATTAGGCTCTCATTTATAAATTGATAAAGCATTTCACTGGCATGGAGTTTTGTTCCCATTTTACAAGGAAGATGCTAAGACTCAGAAAGTTACTGTGGGGACTTACCTGGTGGTCCAGGGGTTAGAAATATGCTTTCCAATGCAGGGGGCTGCTGGATTGATTCCTTGTTGGGAAACTAAGATCCCACTTGTCCAGGGAAACTTGGCTAGCACTCTCTAGAGCCCATACTCTGCAAACACACATCTCAATAAGAAGACTCTGCACCGCAACGAAGACCCAGAGCCTCCAAAAAAAGAGAAAGGTTCTGTGACTTACTCAGAATCACGCAACTAGGAAGGGGAAGAGTAGGGGCTGACTTCTGGTTTTCTAACACGAAGCCTTACGCCTTTTAAGTTATCTCGCAAGTTCCCTGAGTTTGGAGATCGCTAACTGGGAAAGAATTAGCAGTGGATTATGGAAGTTGATTAGCATAAAAGGTAACAAAGGCATTTTCTACAGGCAAATTGAGGCAACCTCATAAAGATTAATGCATTTTTTTCCAATTGTCTTAATAGTCAGCTAACAATTACATTTTAAAATGGTTGCTGGAAGTATTAAGTGAACAAAGTAATTGAACCAATCACTTGTATACCAGTTGTTTTGGTCATTAAGTGTGGCCTATGTGAAATGAATTTATCTGCAAATGACTTTACACTCATGCTCCCCACCCAGATCCAGCCAGTGTTTGGAGCTGAGCAAAGCAGTTTCTGTAGTTACACTGATTACATGTGTTTCCCCAAGCATCCTGGAGACACAGACAAAGGAACCAAAATAGATACTCAGACAGATCCCAGTCTGACTTGTTTCCTTCTCCCAAGAGAGGGTTATTTTAGCATGATTCTAAATTGATGAAATTTCTCCAGAGGTCATCACAAATTAGACTGCCAGCTTCTACATTAACCATTGATGGCCTACTTCAACCTGAATATCTTGCATTCTAGTCTCTTTAAAAATAGGTTAAATAATTTAAAAGCAAGAGATAATTAAAAATCAAGAGACAATATTTTATTAGAGTAACCCAAATATACCAAATTCTATGACGGAAGAAAATAACAATAAATTATGTAGATGTCCTGGCCTAAGTGAAGGAAGCCATAACTCCTCATTCCTTGAGTACAGGGGTAGTGAATGAATACAGTGTGGAAAGTGGGAAAAAAAGACAAACTTTATAGTGGAGAGACCTGCTAAATGCTATTTCAAATGGGTGATCAAGGTCAACATCAACAACCATACATCATATAGAGTATCGTACCCTTGATATTCTGTAATGAAAATGACACCTTACTTCTGTGATCTTCCTTCTCAAACCTATAACTTCTGTCTAATCAGAAAAAAAAATCAGGAAAATTCCAGTTGAGAGGTTTCCTACAAAATATCTGTCCAGTCTCCTCAAAACTGTCAAGATAATAAAAAACAAGGCAGGTGTAAGAAAAAGTCACAGTCAAGTGGAGCCCAGGAGACATGACCACTAAATGTAACATGGATATCAGATGAAGATTCTAGAGCAGAAAGACGCCACTCAGGCAGTTCAGTTCAGTCGCTCAGTTGTGTCTGACTCTTAGCAACTCCATGGACTGCAGCACACCAGGCATCCCTGTGCATCACCAACTGCTGGGGTTTACTCAAACTCATACCCATTGAGTCTGTGATACCATCCAACCGTCTCATCCTCTGTTGTCCCCTTCTCCTCCCACCTTCAATCTTTCCCAGCATCAGGGTCTTTTCAAAGGACTCAGCTCTTCCCATCGGGTGGTCAAAGTATTGGAGTTTCAGCTTCAGCATCATTCCTTCCAATGAATATTCAAGACTGATTTCCTTTAGGATGGACTGGTTGGATTTCCTTGCAGTCCAAGGGACTCTCAAGAGTCTTCTCCAACACCACAATTCAAAACCATCAATTATTTGGTGCTCAGCTTTCTTTATAGTCCAGCTCTCACATCCATACATGACCACTGGAAAAACCATAGCTTTGACTAGACAGACCTTTATTGGTAAAGTAATGTCTCTGCTTTTTAATATGCTGTCTAGGTTGGTCATAACTTTTCATCCAAGGAGTAAGCACCTTTTAATTTCATGGCTGCAGTCACCATCTGCAGTGATTTTGGAGCCCCCAAAATAAAGTCTGACACTGTTTCCACTGTTTCCCCATCTATTTGCTATGAAGTGATAGAATAGGATGCCATGATCCTAATTTTCTGTATGTTGAGCTTTATGCCAACTTTTTCACTCTCCTCTTTCACTTTCATCAAGAGGCTTTTTAGTTCCTCTTCGCTTTCTGCCATAAGGGTGGTGTCATCTGCATATCTGAGGTTATTGCTATTTCTTGATTCCAGCTTGTGCCTCATCCAGCCCAGCATTTCTCATGATGTATTCTGCATATAAGTTAAATAAGCAGGGTGACAATATACAGCCTTGACATACTCCTTTTCCTATTTGGAACCAGTCTGTTGTTCCATGTCCAATTCTAACTGTTGCTTTCTGACCTGCATACTGATTTCTCAAGAGGCAGGTCAGGTGGTCTGGTATTCCTATCACTTGAAGAATTTTCCACAGTTTACTGTGATCCACACAGTCAAAGGCTTTGGCATAGTCAATAAAGCAGAAATAGATGTTTTTCTGGAACTCTCTTGCTTTTTCAAAAACCCAGCAGATGCTGGCAATTTGATCTATGGTTCCTCTGCCTTTTCTTAAACCAGCTTGAACATCTGGAAGTTCACGGTTCACGTGTTGTTGAAGCCTGGCTTGGAGAATTTTGAGCATTACTTTGCTAGCATGTGAGATGAGTGCAATTGTGCTGTAGTTTGAGCATTCTTTGGCATTGCCTTTCTTTGGGATTGGAATGAAAACTGATCTTCTCCAGTCCTGTGGCCACTGCTGAGTTTTCCAAATTTGCTGGCATATTGAATGCAACACTTTCACAGCATCATCTTTTAGGATTTGAAATAGCTCAACTGGAATTCCATCACCTCCACTAGCTTTGTTCGTAGTGATGCTTTCTAAGGCCCACTTGACTTCACATTCCAGGATGTCTGGCTCTAGGTGAGTGATCACACCATCGTGATTATCTGGGTCGTGAAGATCTTTTTTGTATAGTTCTGGGTATTCTTGCCACCTCTTCTTAGGTAAAACACCATTAGGTAAAAACTAAGGCAACAAGAATGAACTGTGGATCTTATTGTTGATTATTATTGAATCTGCCTGCAATGCAGAAGACCCCAGTTTGATTCCTGGGTTGGGAGGATCCACTGCAGAAGGGATAGGCTACCCAGTCTAGTATTCTTGAGCTTCCTTTGTGGTTCAGCTGGTAAAGAATCCACCTGCAATGCGGGAGACCTGGGTTTGATCCCTGGGTTGGGAAGATCCCCTGGATAAGGGAAAGGTTACCCATTCAGTATTCTGGCCTGGAGAATTCCAAGGACTGTACAGTTCATGGGGTTGCAAAGAGTCTGACACAACTGAGCAACTTTCACTTTCATTATTGTTGGTGATGATAATGGTGATGATGGCGCTGCTATTGATGGAAGTATGATTATCACAGTGGTGGTGGTGGATGGTAGAGATAACGGAGAAGTGAGAGAATTTAACACATGCTTGTGTGTAATTCTGATGATGTGTCACTCAGTTAGCTGTGTCCTACTCTTTGCGACTCCATGGTCTATAGCTGGTCAGGCTCCTCTGTCCATGGGATTTCCCAGGCAAGAATACTGGAGTGGGTAGCATTTCCCTTCTCCAGGATATCTTTCCAACCCAGGGATCGAACCTGGGTATCCTGCATTGCAGACAGATTCTTTACTAACTGAGCTAAAAGGGAATCCCACTATTGTTGATGAAATTATGATTACATTGGTGGTGGTACCTGCTGGAGCTAACAAACAGTGAGAGCAAGTAACATGTACTGCGGAATTTTTCATTCATTTGTGCGGAATTCAGATACCCAGAAGCAGAGCCTGCAGTTCAACTTCATCCTTCCTGGTGCCCCTACACATCTGAATTATGATAACTTGCATTCTACCAAATGTAAGAAAAAAAATTAATAAACAGAAAGCTCAGTTAAATGAAGTTGAAAGCCTAGAGTGGGAGATCTCACACTCTGTGATAGCAGCATAGCCCAACAGAAAGAAAAAAGACTCCTCTACTTTCCTGGCAACAATTCTGCTCAATGCTCTGTGGTGAACTAAATGGGAAGGGAATATAAAATGAGGGCATATGTGTACTTATCCATGGTCACTTCCCATCACAGCTTGTTAGAGACTAACCCTAAGCCGCTGCCATATTCTTTAAGTACCTCATTCCTCTCCACACTCCCTTGTCTCAGCAGAGGCCTTGATCATTTACCAACTGGAGAAAATAGAGGTCATCCAAATAAAGTTTTTCTATATTTCTGCTGTTCATTCCAAGAGTTCTCAGTTTCAGCACCAGGTAAAATGTAAACCCCTAACCACTGACAACCAGACTTTTCATGTCATACCATGTAAGCATCCTCAATCCTCACCACTTCTCCAATTACACAATAAGCCCCAGCCATGCACACAGATAGGTCAGTCTCTTGGTATATGGACCATAAGTGTCGTCTCACAGAAAAACCTACTCTTCTCTTGTTCCACCAAATACACACACACACACACACACTCACACCTCTGTTGGATTATAGCTGGAACTCAATTTGTTCGCTCAATCAAGGAATAGGGAAGGGGGACTTTCCTATTGGTCTAGAGGTTAAGAATCCGCCTTGCAATGAAGGGGCTGCAGGTTCAATCCCTAATCGGAGAACTAAGATCCCACACCTAGAGACCCCATGGGCTGCAGTGAAAGATCCTGCTTTTGGGATCAAAGATCCCACCTGCCACAGTCAAAAAAATAACTAAATAATTAAAAAAAATAAAAAGGGGAAGTGCAAAGTAATGCTCTTAATTGTAAGGGAAAGAAATTCTACCTAACATAAGCTAAGAAGAAATTTGGGGGGGGAAAGTAATTTATTTTACCTTGCATCTTTGAAGAAAAATTTGAACCATCAAACCTTGGAAAGGACAACAATCTAGTCCAATCTTCAGGTTTTGGAAGCAGCAACCACAGAGCAGTGGCTGATGGGAAATAATGTTGTTCAACCATCTCCAACCATTGCCCATCCTTATGTCATTGCTCCAGATTTAAATTCATGGGAGATGGTCTAAACTGGCCAAATACAGATTTCTCCAGTAGCAGTAGCTCAACTGGTAAAGAATCTGCCTGCAATGCAGGAGATCTGGGTTTGATCCCTGGGTCGGGAAGATCCCCTGGAGAAGGGAAAGGCTACCCACTCCAGTATTCTGGCCTAGAGAATTCCATGGACTATACAGTCCATGGGGTCATAAAGAGTTGGACACGACTGAGCAACTTTCACTTCACTCACCAGTAGCAGATCCAGACTCAAAGGGTTGGGTGCTTATAACCTATTTGGGAGATGATGCCAGGAACTAACAGAGAAGGCAGTGGCAACCCACTCCAGTGTTCTTGCCTGGAGAATCCCAGGGACGGGGGAGCCTGGTGGGCTGCCGTCTATGGGGTCTCACAGAGTCGGACACGACTGAAGCGACTTAGCAGCAGTAGTAGCAGCCAGGAACTAAGCATAAGAGAGAAAACAGATAGGGAGAGAGGGAAAGTAGAAAAGAGACTCTAATAAAGCACATAGAACAACTTCTGAATTGTTCTTTTGGAGGGCTGGAAGCTGAAAATGTGTTCCCAGACTGCAAAGCCCCATGAAAGTGTTGGGAAAGTGTAGTCGCACAGTCGTGCCTGACTCTTTGCAACCCCGTGGACTGTAGCCCACCAGGCTCCTCTGTCCGTGGAATTCTCCAGGCAAGAATACTGGGGTGGGTAGCGATTCCCTTCTCCAGGGATCTTCTGACCCAGGGAACACACCAGGGTCTCCTGCATTGCAGGCAGATTCTTTACTATCTGAGGCACCAGGGAAGCTAGGCCTCATGGTTTGAAATTTTTTCCAAGTGCATCACCATCTTGTGACTCTGGATTGCTCTGGTTTGCAAACAAATGGGTTTCCATGGTGGGAAACTTGCAAGGGTTGTGGGGAGGTGGGACAAGAACAACTGTAGAATGCATTTCAATAAGGTAACATGTCTCCTTTAAAGAATCCCACTGAGACTACATGCATGAACCAGGACTATTTCTCCAGAATAAAATGAAATTGTTGTTACTAAAGAAGGGAGAATAAATTTGGGGCAGACAAGATTATCAGATACATATCTCAGAGAAGGTAATCAGTAGATAAAAGAGGTTCAGAAAAAACGTGCTTCAGGAGGTCTGTAGGGTGAAAGATTTTTTTTTTTTGCCACACCATGTAGCATGTGGGATCTTAGTTCCCTGACCAGGGATTGAACCTGTGTCCCCTGAACTATGAGCATGGAATCTTAACCACTGGTCCACCAGCAAAGTCCTAGTGAAAGATTTTATCCAATGAGGGAAATCCTGGGAAGGTTCATGAAGAAGTTGTTTTTTTTGTTGATCATATGCACTCTTCTGATCCAAAATAACAAAGTCTGCATCCCTGTTGCCTCCTCTCCAAGCATCCAATGTATATACAAGTCATACTAGATTACCACGACCAGTGTATGATTCAGAAATAATTTATGTGAATTTAACAAATCATTAGTGAGGTGTGTTTGCTTTGATATCCTTGATGCTATTTTTGCATGAATAATTGCTAATTTAATTCAAATTCCTGTGTGGAAAAAAAAATGTGCTAATGGCTAGACAGACTTAGGTTTCCATGGCAACATATTGCTCTCAAGGATCAAGTGGAATATTGAAGTATTGGCTCACTAGGTGGCACAGGTTTATTTTTAATGTATTACATATGTAATATATAACAACAGTAGTATGGTTCATGAGTTAGGATCTCTGATATACCCTCTAGAGCAAAGAGGGAGGTTGTTTTTTGAAAAGCGTTTTTCACTTTGTCGAGTTGCTTAAAAGCTGTAGATATATTATTTTTTATCCACGTGTATTCTTTTACCTCCGTGTAGCTGAACATACATAAATGCAAAGGATATTTGCCCTGCCCTTCAGAAGTCAGCAAAAGCCTAGGAAGAAGGGAACAATACCAAATGAGCATCTGAAATTCTGCCATTGAAACATTCTCTGGGCTTAATATTCCAAAGTCTCTGGGATCTCATTATTCTATCTTATACCCAAATAGGATTATACAAGCTTCTTTTAAGCATGGTCTTTGCTTTTCATTCTCCAAACCTTTGAATAAGGTGTACCTTCTTCCATTCCTACATTGCTTGGTGAGAGTTTCCCAAATTCACGGGCCAGTAGAAATGCTCCCAGATCTTCTTCAGAGACCTGATGAGAAACTGCTGGCCCTCTTGCTGCGGTGTACAAACCTCGATGTTTTCTTTGCTGGCCATACTGAGCTGATGCTCCCAATGTCAACGGTGATACTTCTCAAACATTAGATCTCATAGTTTAAGTCTTTTCTCCCACCTATAACATTATAATGAAGAGTATTAAAATCAGAGTGATGAGCTGTGAATCCTATTTTCTCCTTCATCCATTTCCTATGTGTCCCTGAGAAAGAAATGTAACCTTACTAAGCCTACATATTCTAACCTATAAAATGGGGGTAATAATAGTTCTTATTTCATAGAGCTGCAAAGATAAAATGCTAATTGGTTATGATGATGACAACAAGGACAAAGGAGAGGGTAGTATAACTAGATGGGTGCAGGTGTGTGTGAGTATATATGCAAACATTAATGCCTGATATGAAAGAGTGCATCTCCTAAAACCCATGGAGCATTTGTCAACTGTTTCATTGTAATGGCCTCAGGGAAAAAGATAAACACAGTGGGTGCTTAAAATCCTGTAGCGATGCTTCATTCTATCAAAATTAAATTGCTTCCTAGTTTAGAATGTAAACAAATTTCTTTCATTTTCTTCTGTCATTTCCTAGATTTTGCAGTTCTCTTACACTTCCATGTTTTTCCACTTGCAGTTCCTTTTCCAAGGAATTTCTTTTTCAGTTTTTTTCACCATTCTGTCCTCCAATGCTCCCTCAAGATTTAGCTCAGTGATTACCATTCCCCTCCTCTGGCCAAGTTTCTCTGATCCACCCTCCTCTAAGGCTTGGCAAAAAATCCCTTTTTGTTTTTGTGGCTGCCTTTTGTATATCTGTCAAGTACAGTTTTTTTCTAGATTTTAATTAATATGTTACTTAACTTTTAGTGCAAATAAATTATAATTACTCCTTTGTCTCTATAGTTTCAACATTTAGCCCTGTACCTGGCAGTTAATATAAACTCAGTAAAAAACACATACATTGATGAATGTAATAGTCTTTGGTATTATTTGACAAGTGGCAAATAAGACTATATTGTTCAGCACATTTCTACTCCCTCCTCCCTCACCCTTGTGAAGAAATGCACTTCCTTGCCTCAGTAACAGTAGTTTGCTAATACAACTTACTTTGGATATTAGTTGGTATGGCACAAGCAAAGGCCAGAAATATGTTTGTGTGATGTGGTTCTTATTTTGCATTCCTGCCTTTTGCCATGATAAACAAAACAAAACAAAAAAAACATGGGTTTGATAATCACTAGCTCCAAGGAGGAAGAGAAACATACAGAGTGGATCTATGCCTACCAAATAACTTGAAGCCAACCTTCATCCAAGCCAGCCTAGATCAGCCAGCTGCCGCCTGACCTTACAGACACGTGAAGATACCTACACTCATCTTGTTGTATGTCCTTGATTTGGGGGCTGGATGATTGGGCAGCATTTTTGTTGATATAGTAAACTGAGAAGAAAATTGATAGCAAAGTGTGTTGCACTGTCATAACTGAATCTCAACTACGTGAAACCGGCTTTGGAAATGATTAGCAGGAAGGAGGCTGGAAAAATGTCAACTTATGTTATGTGGGGGGGGACCATTAGAGAAAACTGTTGCTTGTGTTAAGTGGAAGATAGGAAGATGTACCCAATTTATTTCAGCAGCCAGGCAGATTCATTTAAGAGAAAAGTGTTGATTCTGTACATCGACTTTTGCTAGCCACATTTTATCACTAGCTATCTATGTTACACGCGGTAGTGTATACATCTATATGTATCACAATCTTATTCTCCCAATTCATCCCATCCTGCCCTCCGCACCCCTCGTGTCCACAGCTCTCTTCTCTACATCTGTGTCTCTATTCTCGCCCTGCAAATAGGTTCATCAGAACCATTTTTCTAGATTCCACATGTATGCCTTAATATACTATACTTTTATTTTTTATTTTATTTTATTTTTAAACTTTACAAATTGTATTAGTTTTGCCAAATACCAAAATGAATCCGCCACAGGTATACATGTGTTCCCCATCCTGAACCCTCCTCCCTCCTCCCTCCCCATACCATCCCTCTGGGTCGTCCCAGTGCACTAGCCCCAAGCATCCAGTATCGTGCATCAAACCTGGACTGGCAACTCGTTTCTTACATGATATTATACATGTTTCAATGCCATTCTCCCAAATCTTCCCACCCTCTCCCTCTGCAACAGAGTCCATAAGACTGTTCTATACATCAGTGTCTCTTTTGCTGTCTCGTACACAGGGTTATTGTTACCATCTTTCTAAATTCTATATATATGCGTTAGTATACTGTATTGGTGTTTTTCTTTCTGGCTTACTTCACTCTGTATAATAGGCTCCAGTTTCATCCACCTCATTAGAACTGATTCAAATGAATTCTTTTTAATGGCCGAGTAATACTCCATTGTGTATATGTACCACTGCTTTCTTATCCATTCATCTGCTGATGGACATCTAGGTTGCTTCCATGTCCTGGCTATTATAAACAGTGCTGCGATGAACATTGGGTACACGTGTCTCTTTCCTTTCTGGTTTCCTCAGTGTGTATGACCAGCAGTGGGATTGCTGGATCATAAGGCAGTTCTATTTCCAGTTTTTTAAGGAATTTCCACACTGTTCTCCATAGTGGCTGTACTAGTTTGCATTCCCACCAACAGTGTAAGAGGGTTCCCTTTTCTCCACACCCTCTCCAGCATTTATTGCTTGTAGACTTTTGGATTGCAGCCATTCTGACTGGTGTGAAATGGTACCTCATAGTGGTTTTGATTTGCATTTCTCTGATAATGAGTGATGTTGAGCATCTTTTCATGTGTTTGTTAGCCATCTGTATGTCTTCTTTGGAGAAATGTCTATTTAGTTCTTTGGCCCATTTTTTGATTGGGTCATTTATTTTTCTGGAGTTGAGCTGTAGGAGTTGCTTATATATTTTTGAGATTAGTTGTTTGTCAGTTGCTTCATTTGCTATTATTTTCTCCCATTCTGAAGGCTGCCTTTTCACCTTGCTGATAGTTTCCTTTGATGTGCAGAAGCTTTTAAGGTTAATTAGGTCCCATTTGTTTATTTTTGCTTTTTTATTTCCAATATTCTGGGAGGTGGGTCAGAGAGGATCCTGCTGTGATGTATGTCAGAGAGTGTTTTGCCTATGTTCTCCTCTAGGAGTTTTATAGTTTCTGGTCTTACGTTTAGATCTTTAATCCATTTTGAGTTTATTTTTGTGTATGGTGTTAGAAAGTGTTCTAGTTTCATTCTTTTACAAGTGGTTGACCAGATTTCCCAGCACCACTTGTTAAAGAGATTGTCTTTAATCCATTGTATATTCTTGCCTCCTTTGTCAAAGATAAGGTGTCCATATGTGCGTGGATTTATCTCTGGGCTTTCTATTTTGTTCCATTGATCTATATTTCTGTCTTTGTGCCAGTACCATACTGTCTTGATAACTGTGGCTTTGTAGTAGAGCCTGAAGTCAGGCAGGTTGATTCCTCCAGTTCCATTCTTCTTTCTCAAGATCGCTTTGGCTATTCGAGGTTTTTTGTATTTCATACAAATTGTGAGATTATTTGTTCTAGCTCTGTGAAGAATACCGTTGGTAGCTTGATAGGGATTGCATTGAATCTATAAATTGCTTTGGGTAGTATACTCATTTTCACTATATTGATTCTTCCAATCCATGAACATGGTATATTTCTCCATCTATTAGTGTCCTCTTTGATTTCTTTCATCAGCGTTTTATAGTTTTCCATATATAGGTCTTTAGTTTCTTTAGGTAGATATATTCCTAAGTATTTTATTCTTTCCGTTGCAATAGTGAATGGAATTGTTTCCTTAATTTCTCTTTCTGTTTTCTCATTATTAGTGTATAGGAATGCAAGGGATTTCTGTGTGTTGATTTTATATCCTGCAACTTTACTATAATCATTGATTAGTTCTGGTAATTTTCTGGTGGAGTCTTTAGGGTTTTCTATGTAGAGGATCATGTCATCTGCAAACAGTGAGAGTTTTACTTCTTCTTTTCCAATTTGGATTCCTTTTATTTCTTTTTCTGCTCTGATTGCTGTGGCCAAAACTTCCAAAACTATGTTGAATAGTAATGGTGAAAGTGGGCACCCTTGTCTTGTTTCTGACTTAGAGGGAATGCTTTCAATTTTCACCATTGAGGATAATGTTTGCTGTGGGTTTGTTATATATAGCTTTTATTATGTTGAGGTATGTTCCTTCTATTCCTGCTTTCTGGAGAGTTTTTATCATAAATGGATGTTGAATTTTGTCAAAGGCTTTCTCTGTATCTATTGAGATAATCATATGGTTTTTATTTTTCAATTTGTTAATGTGGTGTATTACACTGATTGATTTGCGGATATTGAAGAATCCTTGCATCCCTGGGATAAAGCCCACTTGGTCACGGTGTATGATCTTTTTAATGTGTTGTTGGATTCTGATTGCTAGAATTTTGTTAAGGATTTTTGCATCTATGTTCATCGGTGATATTAGCCTGTAGTTTTCTTTTTTTGTGGGATCTTTGTCAGGTTTTGGTATTAGAGTGATGGTGGCCTCATAGAATAAGTTTGGAAGTGTACCTTCCTCTGCAATTTTCTGGAAGAGTTTGAGCAGGATAGGTGTTAGCTCTTCTCTAAATTTTTGGTAGAATTCAGCTGTGAAGCCGTCTGGACCTGGGCTTTTGTTTGCTGGAAGATTTTTGATTACAGTTTCAATTTCCGTGCTTGTGATGGGTCTGTTAAGATTTTCTATTCCTTCCTGGTCCAGTTTTGGAAAGTTGTACTTTTCTAAGAATTTGTCCATTTCTTCCACATTGTCCGTTTTATTGGCATATAATTGTTGATAGTAGTCTCTTATGATCCTTTGTATTTCTGTGTTGTCTGTTGTGATCTCTCCATTTTCATTTCTAATTTTATTGATTTGATTTTTTCTCCCTTTGTTTCTTGATGAGTCTGGCTAATGGTTTGTCAATTTTATTTATCCTTTCAAAGAGCCAGCTTTTGGCTTTGTTGATTTTTGCTATGGTCTCTTTTGTTTCTTTTGCATTTATTTCTGCTCTAATTTTTAAGATTTCTTTCCTTCTACTAACCCTGGGGTTCTTCATTTCTTCCTTTTCTAGTTGCTTTAGGTGTAGAGTTAGGTTATTTATTTGACTTTTTTATTGTTTCTTGAGGTATGACTGTATTGCTATGAACTTTCCCCTTAGGACTGCTTTTACAGTGTCCCACAGGTTTTGGGTTGTTGTGTTTTCATTTTCATTCATTTCTATGCAAATTTTGATTTCTTTTTTTATTTCTTCTGTGATTTATTGGTTATTCAGCAGCGTGTTGTTCAGCCTCCATATGTTGGAATTTTTAATCGTTTTTCTCCTGTAATTGAGATCTAATCTTACTGCATTGTGGTCAGAAAAGATGCTTGGAATGATTTCTATTTTTTTGAATTTACCAAGGCTAGATTTATGGCCCAGGATGTGATCTATCCTGGAGAAGGTTTCATGTGTGCCTGAGAAAAAGGTGAAATTCATTGTTTTGGGATGAAATGTCCTATAGATATCAATTAGGTCTAACTGGTCTATTGTATTGTTTAAAGTTTGTGTTTCCTTGTTAATTTTCTGTTTAGTTGATCTATCCATGACACCTATACTATCCTTTTAAACTCTGTGTAACTTGAAACTAGACTCACTTACTGCTTGATGATCACAATTAATTTGCTGATTGTGTGCTTTATAAAGAAGAGCCAAAAGTTTTCTTCATCTTGGCCTCCTGAACTCTGTCTGGACACTGGCATAGAGTTGAGGGGGATGGAGATGACTTGCCAACCTGTCAAGTGGATGTTCTCTTCACTCTCTGCCTTTTGCATGAGTGAGAAAAAAAGGCTCACAGAGGTCAGGCCCCTCAACTACAGTATAAGTGTTGGTATTTGGATACAAATCCTGGGGATGCATATTCAAAGCTCATGAATTTTCCATCAGGTCATTTTATTTCAATATGCTTCTTGGATTTGGCCAGATAAATCACATGTTTCTTAATATTTTCCTTTTTAATCAGCTGGATCTGTTAGTCCACTTCTTAGCTCTCCATTACAAAAAGATAACTTACATAGTCGATGATAATGTAAGACTCTGTAATTGCCATGAAACAACTCCATCACATATTAAGTTTAAAAAATTAGGGACACATATGCGAGTATCAATAACCTCAGATATGCAGATGACACCACCCTTATGGCAGAAAGTGAAGAGGAACTCAAAAGCCTCTTGATGAAAGTGAAAGTGGAGAGTGAAAAAGTTGGCTTAAAGCTCAACATTCAGAAAACGAAGATCATGGCATCTGGTCCCACCACTTTATGGGAAATAGATGGGGAAACAGTGGAAACAGTGTCAGACTTTATTTTTCTGGACTCCAAAATCACTGCAGATGGTGACTGCAGCCATGAAATTAAAAGGCGCTTACTCCTTGGAAGGAAAGTTATGACCAACCTAGACAGCATATTCAAAAGCAGAGACATTACTTTGCCAACAAAGTTTCATCTAGTCAAGGCTATGGTTTTTCTTGTGGTCATATATGGATGTGAGAGTTGGACTGTGAAGAAGGCTGAGCGCTGAAGAATTGATGGTTTTGAACTGTGGTGTTGGAGAAGACTCTTGAGAGTCCCTTGGACTGCAAGGAGATCCAACCAGTCCATTCTGAAGGAGATCAGCCCTGGGATTTCTTTGGAAGGAATGATGCTAAAGCTGAAACTCCAGTACTTTGGCCACTTCGTGAGAAGAGTTGACTCATTGGAAAAGACTCTGATGCTGGGAGGGATTGGGGGCAGGAGGAGAAGGGGACGACAGAGGATGAGATGGCTGGATGGCATCACTGACTCGATGGACGTGAGTCTCAGTGAACTCCGGGAGTTGGTGATGGACAGGGAGGCCTGGCGTGCTGTGATTCATGGGGTCGCAAAGAGTTGGACACAACTGAGCGACTGATCTGATCTGATCTGATGCAAGTATGTGGTTTCTGGTAGTGGCTCAAATGGTAAAGAATCTGCCTGCAACGTGAGAGACCTAGGTTTGATCCCTAGGTTGGGAAGATCCTCTGGAGAAGGGAATGGCAACTCCCTCCAGTACTGCCTGGAGAATTCCATGGACAGAGGAGCCTGGCTGGCTACCTAAAAATCAGATATGACTGAAGCAACCAACACGTTCATTATGCAGGTATGTTAAACAAAGTTGCATTTTGATAAAAACCCACTGTGTGCGTGTGTCTGCCTGTCAGCCTGAGTTCCCAAAGGTGTTTACTTAAATGTTAATAACGTTTCTTTCTAAATGGCATGATCAGAGGTCACTTTTAGCTGTCTTTTCCTTTTCCTGTTCTGAATGATCTACTTATTTATGGAACAACTCCTATGTTTCACTTTTACAAACAGATGAAACAGTAAAGTTATTTCCATTTCAGGAAGAAAACATCTAGACATATTTGGTCCTTTGTGAATTGAGATTTCAGTGTTTTAGGAGAAGCCTGGAGATTAGGTAAATCTAGAAAAGCTGCTTGAAATGAAAAAATTGCTGAGTGAGGTCCTCACACACATCCTGGTTTATTAGTTCAGTTTCCTGTTCACCTGCGTCCAGGTGTGATTTCTGATTCAACTTGGTCTCTGTTATAATAGTCGTTTCATGTGTACAACTTTTTACAGTCTATAAGGCCCTTTTCCTGATCTTTTCTGTCAAAACAAACACCCTTTCTATAAGGAATAAGGCCAGACATTGTATATTTTTATATTTAGGTCAAGGAAGCGAGATTGAGAGAGGTTAAGTGTCTTGCCAAGTCTCACACTAAGTCGAACGATGGGCTGGTGAGGCACATTGAAAAAGAGAGTCAATAAAGGTCAGTACAGGTTCATAACTACTGCCTTTGCAATTTGCTTTATTTTCTCAGGCTCTCCCCCACAGCAGAATTAGATACTCCCTCCTCTAATAAATATTGCACATACCTGTCATCCTAATAAGCATTTGTTTACATGTCTCCTTGACAGAAGATAGAATTTCAATTCCACAGAGCTTATCTCATTACCTGGCATGCAGCAAGTTCTCAACAATTGTTCATTGAATTAATATATGTCTTGTATCCTGGAGACCCTTGATGCAAAAGCAATTATGAAAAAGAAGTGCAGGTTATACCTCAGAAATATTACAATTTGGTTCCAGATCACCATAATAAAGCAAATACCACAATAAAGCAAGTCGCACACTTTTTTTGTTTTCCCAATGCATGTAAAAGTTATGTTTACACAAGCCCTGGAGTGCTGCGATTCATGGGGTCGCAAAGAGTCAGATACGACTGAGCGACTGAACTGAACTGAACTGAACTGATAGTCTCTTAGAGATAAAATAACATTGTGTCTAAAAGTATACATGAAAGTGAAAGTCGCTCAGTCATGTCCAACTCTTTGCGAATCCATGGACTGTCTCACTAGGCTCCTCTGTCCACGGAATTCTCCAGGCAAGATTACTGGAGTGGGTTGCCATTCCCTTCTCCAGAGGATCTTCCTGACCCAGGGATCAAACCCGAGTCTCCTGAGTTGCAGGCGGATTCTTTACCATGTAAGCCAGCAGGGAAGCCCACTTACTTTAAAAATACTTTATTGCTAAAAAATGCTATTATCCAAGTCCTCAGCAAATTGTAATCCTTTTGCTGGTTGAGGGTTTTACCTGTGTTGAGGTCTTCTGATTGCTCAGGATGGTGCTTGCTGAAGGTTGGGGTGGCTGTGGCAATTTCTTAAAATAAGACAACAATGAAATTTTTGCAACACTTGACTCTGTTCAGGAATGATTAGCATGCAATGCTGACTGATAGCATTTTCAGATTTACCTATGGTAAATCTTCTTTCAAAATTTAAGTCAATCCTCTCAAGCCTTGCTACTGGCTTTATTAACTAAATTCATGTAATATCCTAAATCCTTTGTTGTCATTTCAACAATCTTCAGGGTATTTTCACCTGGAATAGATTTCATCTCAAGAAGCCATTTTCTTTCCTTCTTTATCCGTAAGGAGTAACTCCTCATCCATTCAAGTTTTACCATGGGAGTGCAACAACTCAGTCATGAGCTTGAGCTCCACTTCTAATTCTAGTTCTCTTGCTGTTTCTACCACATCTGTAGCTACTTCCTCCCCTGAAGTCAGAGATGACTGTGTGTTTTCTGCATGTAGCCATTCCCCACTTCTATCTAGAAAAGCTCTTGCCCCACTGGTTGCCAGAGGCGGGGGAGTGGGCCTTTGGACAGATATCCGTCCTCCCCCGCAGTTGCCGGATTCTGAAATAGAGCAAACTTTCCTTTCCGCCAACCCAGCCTGTCTATTGACTCTTGAGTGGTGAGCAGCTGGACCCTATCTTTCAGTAACATTCTGTCTTCCTTCCCTCCTCTCCTCAGGGTAAGCTGCTGTGCATTGGGGAACAGACTGAATGGTCCCTACAGTCCCTTTCAGAACTAATGTTCTATTCTAAGTTTAGCTGGGCAATAGAATCTGCTGAAAGTCACAGAGTTACATTCTGCAGCTTTGGATGGGAAAGGGTTTTGTGGGAATTAAGAAATCAGCTGAGCAGTGCTGAGTGGGCCATGAATAGGAGAATGCCAGCAGATCATTTGAGACACCATAATTAAAGCAGAAGCAGATTAAAGTTCTTCTAAAAGAGATGTCAGCAAAAAAAAAAAAAGCAGTGGACGTGCCTAGAGCCTGTAAGGGACTCCCCAAAAGTTTATAGGTAAGAGAAACAGAGCCAGATCCTAGGAGATGTGAACCTACTATAGAGAAATAAATGCAAGAGAAGTAGCGAATCAGGGCCATATCAACACAATGAAACCAGGCTAGGGAATAGGAAAATCAGGTGGAGTCCTCCTTTCATGTGGTGGAGTTTGCAATCCATCCAATGGGATAGTGATGGACAAGGGTTGGAAGGAAGGTGCTCTGTGGTCCCTGCTAAGGACCTTGAGCTTTGTGTGAGGGTCAAGGAGAGCCAGTGAGAACATTTGCTATTCTGCTTTCTTTTTTAAAAAGACTTTTCTTTTTTTTTAAATCAACATAAATATGCCACTGTATACAGGTAAGGAAGAAGAGATACATACACTCTGAGTGTCTGAAATAGAAGAATCCTCCTAGTGTGGAAAGTCACAAACAGTGTTCACCTCCACCCCTACCCCAAAAGAATTTTGGCTGATATTTGAAGGATAAACATCCTACTTTGACAAAACCTACTCTAGCTTTTCACACTGTAGCCCTGATTCTGTCATGTGTGCATATGTACACACACATACGCAAACACACACACACATACATACATTGCTTAAACTTCTTCAGTAACTCAGCTAAGGTCATAATAGTTAGTGTGGCCTTCCATTGGCATTGGCTCAGAGGTTAAAGCGTCTACCCCCAATGCGGGAGACCCAGGTTCGATCCCTGGGTCAGGAAGATCCCCTGGAGAAGGACATGGTAACCCACTCCAGTATTCTTGCCTGGAGAATCCCATGGACGGAGAAGCCTGGTAGGCTACAGTCCACGGGGTCGCAAAGAGTCGGACACGACTGAGCGACTTCACTATTCGCTATTCCATTGGCATTACTGGCATTTTGGACCAGGTAACTCTCTGCTGTGAGGAGCCTATTCTGTGCACTGTGGGATGCTTAGCAAGTCTTCTTCCATTTTACCCACTAGATGCCAGTAGCATGGCCCCCTGGCTGTGACCATCAGAGGTGCATTCAGACATTGCCAAATACCCCATGGGGAGCACGATGGGGATGCTCCCCATGGGGACTTTTTCTATTTAAAAAAAAAATTATTTATTTTTGGGTGTGCTGGGTCCTCGTTGCCACACTGGCTTTTCTCTAGCTGTGGAGAGCAGGGGCTGCTCTCCAGTGATGGGCCAGCTTCTCACGGCAGTGGCTTCCCTTGTTGAGGAGCGTAGGCTCTAGGGCATGTGTGTTTCCGTAGTTGTGGCTCCTGGGCTGAGTTCGTCCATGTCATGTGGGAACTTCCTGGATCAGGGGTCAACCCATGTCTCCTGCACTGGCAGGAGTAACCTGCTACCACTTCTGCTAGTGCAGGAGTTTACCACTGAGTAACCAGGGAAGCCCTCTACTCTCCTTTCAACTGCTTGTTTTCAGAACTTAGCTCCAAATCATGATGTGGTTTCTCATTTGATCCTTTCCGATTTTCCTTGGTTTCTTTATAAGTTATTGGTTTTTCCTATTTGCCTCCAAATTCTTCACAAATATATCTGGTGATGGTGGTGGTTTAGTTGCTAAGTCATGCTTGACTCTTGTGACCCTATGAACTATATAGCCTGCCAGGCTCCTCTGTCCATGGGATTCTCCAGGCAAGAATACTGGAGTAGGTTGCCATTTCCTTCTCCAGGGGATCTTCCCCACCCAAAGATCAAACCCGTGTCTCCTGCATTGCAGGTGGATTCTTTACCAACTGAGCCACCAGGAAAGACCTGTATATGTGTGATAAGACTCAAAAATACCTAGATTTACTCATCTGTCTTTATTGATTTCCCCAGTTAGTGATTGTGTAAAACAGAAGGAAAGCCTTTGAGTATATGTGAACTGATTGTAGGAGATTACTTCACTTATAAAGAGCTTATCTCAATGTTCCCTCCTTTAGCAAGACTTCTTGGCAGCTGGGGACTCTGGGACTTCTTCCTGCCACATATGAACCACAAATAGACGAGGACTATAAGGGAGTTCATTAGTTTGGAAGAAGGTACTCAAAGGTCTCAGGTAAGTGGACAGGGGTGCTGAGATGCTGTCCCTTCGGATCAGTCAGCTTTTAGATATCATCTGACCCAAGTCAGCATGAAAGAGTTTGAGGTTCTACTGTTTTGTAAAGATGCTGTTTTCAAAGAATCTCCAAGTACCTCTGTTTGCACAATGGCTCCACATGTGCTCTATCCAGAACAGGACAGTCTTAGCAGACAGTATCTTGGAAAGAGTCTGTGGCCTCATATGAAATTAGGCTGATAATAAGCTATTCATAACTTTTTCATTTGCTAATAAAGTCATGCTTCTCTTTCAAGGGGCTCACCCTTGGGGTAAAGACCTTTCTGACAACACACCTTTGACTGGCATGGCACTGGACTAAAATCAAGAGACTCAAGATCTACCCATGGCTAAAGAGCTTACCATTCACTGACCTTGGTAAGTCATGCTTCTTCCTTGAGCTGAGATTATTTCAGTAAGATCAGGTGGGTAGATCTGATGACTTCCAGTTCACACCTACCTAGTAAAAGTCTATTGACATGTCTAATTTTTGGTTAGTCTTGTTTTCTAATTTTATGTATCTCAAATGAGAATTAATTGCAGAGGACAGATCTAGCTGAAAATTCAACTGTGTAGTTTAACAGATGAGGAAAATGGTAACTATAGTAAACACACACACACACACACACACACATGTGCACACACACACATGCACACACGCACACATGCCCCTGATGGATTGCGAAATAATACCTTCTGAGAATAAATATGTCAGAACTTGAGCAGGGGTTTTATTAAATTGCTGTGCCGTTTTCATGCTCAACCAAGTAAGAAGATAGAAGGAAAACTACCATGATTTCTTATTTAATCTGTGGCACATCTATCAAAATTCTTACTCGCTCATCTAATGCATAGATTTTATTGTGAGAGATCTTTGTGTGTTGTTTTTGTTACTCTTCTTTGTCTGTCTTATTAAACTTTTAAAACATTTTTTATAACTTGTGCACTTCTCTATATATTTATGTATATACATAATCCATATATATATTTTATACACATATATCTATATACATATATGCCTATATATATATATATATATTTCTTTTTCTTTGGATGTGTGAGCCATGCAGGATCTTAGCTCCCCAACCAGGGGTTGAACCTGTAGTTCCTGCAATGGAAGTGTGCCATCTTAAAAACTGAACCACCAGGGAAGTCCCTCTCTTATTAAACTTTAAGCTGAACAAAGGTGGGGAATCTCTCAGGCATTATTGTATCTTCAATGCCCTGCCAGTTTGCAGTACCTGTGCTTAATACAGTTGAATTAAATCAACTTCTTCAGTGATTCTTGGAGTTCACCATTTACAAATAAAGAAAGTGAGAATCCATGGAATCAGAAATTAACCCCGGAGTAGAAAGAGATGCAGTTAGGCTCTGAAGCTAAATGCTCCTGATTCTCATCTGCTTTCATTCCACTAAGCCATTCTCTCTTGTAAGGTTATTATTTAGTGTAGCCAAGTTCTTGAACTTGAGGGACTCAAAAAATGTTTTGGCCATGTGACATGTGGGATCTTAGTTTCCTGACCAGGGATCAAACCCACACGCCTGCATTGGAAGCACAGAGTTCTAACCACTAAACTGCCAGGGAAAAGTCCCTGAGGGACTTTAAACTGCATACAGAAAACCCGATTTGCTCCAACTGCTCTCACCAGGAAGCCCATTTCCAACACTAACTTAGATCAGTAATTCTGCCACCATGTCATCAGTTCATCCCGTGAGTTTAAGGCTTTGATCACTGTAATGCTAATGACTTTGGGGTTCTCACAAGTTAATTATCAAACATTATTCTTTTACTTAAATGAAACAACTTATTCAGCAGCACTGTTTCTTTTCTTTGAAGAGTTTAAATACCAATCACTATAGAGAAACAGATGGGGGAGAGAAAATCAGGAAGAAGGAGAAATTAAGAAGTGGAAAACAAACTAGCACGGGTCTCACCTGGACAGCACTTTTGTTTCCCTCTTCATACCCTTCCGCCAGTATCCTGGGACCCAGGTCATTAGCTGGTAAGCGTTAGCACCACATCGAGGGTGTGCATGACTACACTCTTCAAGACAGAAACGTTGTCAGCATCTTAAGACAGTCAACCTCTGATGGGAACAGAAGGGCTGCTATTTGCAGATTTGGGGTTTTGTTCAGCAACCCCAAGTCACCTTTTTTAAAAAAGGTGGTTGTGAGATCACTGAGTTGTATAATAAATACTTATGTGAAATTAAATTATTTAAGACAAGAGGAAAAAATTTTTCCCACGGGGAGACATTTATGTAAAGATACACTTCTCATTAGGCTCATTTGATTTTTAAAATTCTTCTTTTTACATCCTTTTTAAAATTAAAATATAGTTGATTTACAGTGTTGTGCTAATTACTGCTTTACAGCAAAGTGACTCAGTTATATATACATATATATATATACACACATTCTTTTTTATATTTCTTTTCCATCATAGTTTATCCCAGGAGATTGGATACAGTGAAAGGGAATGGAAAATGCTTTATAATCCTATAACCATAATATTCTATGACTCAATGATTTCATTTTATACAAGGCATATTGGTAGTCAGAATGGAGAAATCTTTTTTGTTTCCAGATGAACTAGATTCACTATATGGGGTAGAGAGTTTAGCATTCCTAGAGGTGTTCAAACATAAACTAGATCATTTTTGGCAAATAGATTATAGAGGTCATTCAGTGGTTCTCAAATGTGGTCCACGATTTATAAACTTGAGAATCACCTACAGTGTTGTTTGTTAAATAATATTAATGAAGATCTCTGGTGACACAGTTCAGAGATATGTATTTTAAATAATTTGATTGGGAAATTCTGATATAGTCTAACATCTGAGACCTCTTGTGAGGCGGATTGAATATGATGAGAATTAATCTGATTTTAGGCCATATTTCCCCCCTTCCTTTATATTTTCTTTCAAATAATTCTGTGTGTTTGAAAAAAGCAAGGGTGGGGTATTACATCAACCAGAACTCCTTAAAAAATAAACAAACAACTACCATAGAACTTAGAGCCATATAGACAGTTGATCCTTGAACAGTGCAAGAGTTGGGGTGCTGACCGTCCACAGTTGAAAATATACTTATAACTTCACAGCCACCCCTCTGTATCTGCAGTTCTGCATCTGTGAATTCAACCAACTGAGGGCCATGTAGTACCTACTGTAATAATTACTTCATACTTTTTTATAAAAAACCAAATCCATGTCTAAGTGGACCCAAGCAATTCAAACCTGTGTTGTTGGAGAGTCAACTGTGTTGTTTAGTAGCTAAGTCATGTTAAACTCCTTTTTGACCCGATGGACTGTAGCCCACCAGGCTCTTCCATCCATGAGATTTCCCAGGCAAGAATACCGGAGTGTGTTGCCATTTCCTTCTCCAGGGCATCTTCTGACTCAGGGATCACACACACGTCTTCTGTATTGGCAGGTGAATTCTTTATCACTGAGCCACCAAGGAAGACCAAGAGTCAACTGTGTACATGTAAATATTCCAAAGACTTGAGAAGAGGGACTCAAACATGTATCTGTACATTAATGTTCATAGCACCATTATTCACAAAAGTCAAAGGTGGAAAAACTCAAGTGATGATCAACAAATTAATAGATACACAAATTGTGTTACATACATACTATGGAATATTTTTCATCCATAAATAGGAATGGAAATTCTATATAGGCTGCAACAGAGATGAACCTTAAGGACATAAACTAGGTGAAATAAGCCAGACACTAAAAGCCAAATACTGCATGTCCCACTTATATGAGGCACCTGCAATTGGCAAATTCATAGAGACAGAAAAGTAGAACAGAGGTTACCAGGGCCTGGGAGGAGTGAGGAATGTGGAGTTTTTATTCCGTGAGTACAGAGTTTCAGTTTGGGATGATAAGAACTTTTGGGTGTGTGTAGAGGTGATGATTTTACAACATTGCATGCTGAGTTGCTTCAGCTGTGTCCAACTCTGTGACACCATGGACTGTAGCCCTGCAGGCTCCTCAGTCCATGGGATTCTCCAGGCAAGAATACTGGAGTGGGTTGCCATGTCCTCATCCTGGGGATCTTCCCGACCCAGGGATCGAACTTGAGTGTCCTGTATTTCCCACATTGCAGGCAGGTTCTTTACCACCTGGGAATTAACTTAGTACTACTAAACTGTGCACTTACAGATGCGTAAAATGATAAATATTATGCTATATAATTCCATCCCTGGTTGGGGAACTAAGATCCCACATGCCAGAGAGTGAAAGTGTTACTCGCTCAGTAGTGTCCGATTCAGACCCCATGGGCTGCAACCCAACAGGCTCCTCTGTCCATAGGATTTCCCAGGCAAGAACACTATTCCCTTCTCTAAGGGATCTTCTCAACTCAAGGATCAAACTTGGGTCTCCTGGATTGCAGGCAGATTCTTTACTGTCTGAACCACCAGGGAAGATCCCACATGCCACAGGGCAATGAAACTCAAGTGCCATAACTAAGACCCTAAGCAGCCAAAAAAAAATTTAAACTTTAAAAAAAAGATTTTGAAAAAGAGAAGAAATCCTGCACTTACAGTGAGTAGGCAAGTCTTGTGAAAAAGACTATTTTAGCTTAATAAACTTTCATTACAAAAGAAGAGTACTAGCTTCAAATACCTGATGGGTTGAACGTCCCTTCAGGCAAAGCCACATCTTCAAAACATTGGACAAGAGAGTGAGGCAGGCAGAATGTCCCAGGACCACGCCCTGCACTGTCTTCCTGTTAACACTTCCAGATCTCGTAACGTGTTCCCTCACTCATTTTTCTTCATGGCACATATTACTACCTGATTATATATTTGGTGCATGCATGGGTGCTCAGTCAAGTCCGACTCTTTGCGACCCCGTGAACTGTAGCCTGCCAGGCTCTGTCTATGGAACTGCCCAGGCAAGAATATTGGAATGGGTTCCCATTTCCTCTTCCAGGGGATCTTCCTGACCCAGGGATCAAATTGGTGTCTCCTGCGTTGGCAGGCGAATTCTTCACCACTGCACTACCTGGGCATGTGATTATACATTTATTTGTTTACTTAAAACGAATTGAAGAAAAGAGTTTTGTTCAGTTCACTGCTCTACTTAAAGCACCCAATATAGTGTGCCCAAAATCTACTAACACAAAGTAGGCAGACTACACTTATTTGATGAAAGAATAAGTTCAAATTCATATTCTTAAAGGTCAACTTTCTTAAAGTTCCTCCAGCACCTCCTTCTCCCACAAAATAAAAATTATGTCTGAGTCAGAGGTTTCTGTAGAGTGCTACCTGCTGCCTTCTGTCATAGCAACTAAACAGATGCTATAATAAAAGATACAGTGTTTGCTCACTTGTTTGCATTCTCTCTGGATTCTCAATTCCTCAGAAACAGGAACTGTGCAAACTATTTGGTGAATAGTTACCGAATGAAAGAAAGCATAATTTGGAAAGTGGGATATAACCAAGAGTCAACACTGGCAAGTGAACTTAAGGCAGAACCTAATATTTTTCTTCTCTTACTCCCAGTGAGATTCAAGAAAGTACATCTGTTCTGATTTGTTGTCCTAGTTATGTAAGCTTCTTGCTTCTAGCAGAGAATATCTAGATTAAAAGATAAAGATTGAGATAAAGATGGATTGTAGGATGCTAAAAATACCTGTTATTGTCTTTTGAACAGTGTCAGTATAGTAGGATCTAAATTAATCCTGGATTATTAATATTTCATGGTAAATCATTTGACAGATAAATCAAAGGCCATATTAAAATTTTTGATCTTTATAAACTAGTTCTCAAGGTTCAGGTAAGTTCAAGTATATATGAATACAAAAATTTGAGTGCATTTTAGGAAACTGTACATTGAAAATGGTAATTTTTTGTTAATAGTCATGATAATATATAAATTTAGAATTTAGAAAATATGAATTTAGAGAACATAGGTAATGAGTATGTGCATATTTTTATATATGTGCATATTTTTTTATATATGTGCACATCACCATATACTTTTGTGTATATATGTACATTAATATTTTGTGTATTATTTAATTTTACACATGGTCTTTTCCCCTATTTAATTATTCTTTAAAATTTCAGTAGTTATTTATTGTTCTGATAGTGGGATCATTTGCTTATTCAATCCCTTATTGAGGAGCACTTATGTACCTTTTGCAAAAATGGCAACACTTCTCTGTATTCTTGCAATGGTACTTTGAGACTCCTTCCATAAAAAGGTGAAGTCTGTTTCCCCGCAAGGGTCTTTATGGCTTGCTTTGACCAATAGAATGTAGCGGAAGCGACTGTATTGTCTCTGAGCCTACATATCCAGAGGACTTGCCAACTTCTGTCTTCTGATGATGGTTATATAGGAATCATGAGAAATGCGGGCCCAGTTCCCTGATTCCCCAAGCTGGCAGGCAACTAACATCCAGAGGCAGAGACGCTCAGCTAATGCTAGTTGTCCACAGAAGGATGAGCACGTGCCTGCATGCTCAACTGCTCAGTCTTGCGCAACTCTTCACAACCCCATGGACTGTAGCCTGCCAGGCTCCTCTGTCCATGGGGTTTTCCAGGCAGGGATACTGGAGTGGGTTGCCATTTCCTCCTCCAGGGGATCGTCCTGACCCAGGGATCTAACCAGCATCTCCTGCACTGGCAGGCAATTTCTTTACCACTAAGTCACCTGGGAAGCCTGTCATGCTAGGATTTTTAAAAATCCCTATTCGCATTAGTTCTTAGAATGTTCACTAGCTCATATCTACCTGTTGAAGCTCTGTTCCTGCTTCACAACTTAACTCAAGATCCAACTGTAAGGAAATACTTTTCGCTCTTGGTATCCATGTTTGTTGCATCTAGACTCTGATGCTGGGAGGTATTGGGGGCAGGAGGAGAAGGGGATGACAGAGGATGAGATGGCTGGATGGTATCACTGACTCAATGGATGTGAGTCTGAGTGAATTCCGGGAGTTGGTGATGGACAGGGAAGCCTGGTATGCTGCGATTCATGGGGTCGCAAAGAGTCGGACATGACTGAGCGACTGAACTGAACTGACTGATACTGGTGTTTGCCAGCTCTGCAAAATTAATAACACTTGCGTGCCATTCCCTCCCACTAAAGCATGAAACCAGAGAGCACCAACCATTGACTGCTAGTGCAAATGTAGAAATTTTGCAAATAGCAAGCTCTTCACATATACCGAGTTAATTAAATTTATTACAAAATCAAGGTCAGTGTACCTGACTACCAGATGTATGGATGGTTTCTTTTAAACTGGAGTGCATTTGCTTCCATGATAGAAGGTAAATGCTTCTAACCTTTGAAACACTGTCCATAACACCAGGCTAGACAATAAAATTTATTCATCAATTTTGGAGCCTTAGAATAGTCTTTCATTTAAATTGGTATTCTGATAAAAAAAAAAAAAAAAAAAAAATCGAGGACAAAGAAACAAGAAATTTTTTAAAAGGCAAAATTTGAGCCCTATCTAGTGGGCTTCCTTGGTGGCTCAGATGGTAAAGAATCTGCCTGCACTATGGGAGATGGGGGTTCAATCCCTAGGTCAGGAAGATCCCCTGGAGAAGGAAATAGCAATTCACTCCAGTATTCTTGCCTGGAGAATTCCATGGACAGAGGAGCCTGGTGGGCTACAGTTCATGCGGTCACAAAGAATCAGACACAAGTGAGTGAACTAGCACTTTCACTTTTTCCAGACCTATCTAGTGAGCAAATATCTAGCAATCTCAGATTTTTTTTTCAGCAAAAAAAAAAAAAAAGAATTATGGAGTATATTAAATTTTGAAAAAAGGCTCACAGAAAACAGGATGCTGAAATTCACACCAACTGAAAACTGATGGAGAGAGACTATGAAAATGACACACTGGCCCTTTTGTGCCGCTCCTCATCTGATGATCTGAGGTTGAGAGAACCAAGGACAACAAAGGAAATTAGGTCTTCCGCAGTTCTCATTAAATGCTCGAGGAGTCTGACCACTGCTGAGATGAGCACTTCAAGGGCTTTGGAAAAGGAAAGTGCAGTTTCTTATTTCACCACCTTCATTGTGCTGAAGGAAATAAGAAATAGCTCTGAGACTAATAATAATAGTAATAGCATCCGAAGAGGCAGAGCCCAGTGGCACTTCCTAAAGGCAGCTTAAATAATTAAGCATCTCTACAGGCAAGCCACTGGGAATAAAGAAAGAAGAGCTGCAGTTCTGCCCATATTCCTTAAAGGGAAAAGGAGTTGGTGTGCCAATTATAAAATCTTGGAGTTGGGAAAAAACCTTTGTTTGTTCATTGATTTATTAATTTATTCAATCATTACTGAGCACTTATCATCAGAAACCAGTCATTATGCACCAGCCAGGAGCTTTAATAATCATTTACTCCTACTTCTTCATTCTTGGGATGAAGAAACTGTCCTAACTGTGAAACCAGAAGTGAAGTGCTGTGCACAATTTGCTGTCTGGTTTGTCCAAACCTAGAACTACAACCTAGGTTCCTGACTCTGCAGTGAATATGCTTTTAATTACACTCCACTGGAGCTTTTTAAAGTGTGACTTGGGAATTACTTGATGAATGAAAAATTAATATTGTTAAAATGATCATACTACCCAAGGCATCTATCGATTCAAAGCAATCCCTATCAAAATACTAATGGCATCTTTCACAGACCTAGACCAAATAATTCTAAAATGTGTATGGAAACACAAAATATCCCAGATGACCAAAGTAATCTTAAGAAAGAAGAGTGATGGTGGAGGTATCATGCGCCCTCATTTCAAACTATACCACAGAGCCACAGTAATCCAAACAGTACAGGGCTGGGACAAAAACAGAAATATAGGTCAATGGTACAGAAGAGAGGGCCTAGAAATGAACTCACACTCATATAGGTAATTAATCTACCAGAAAAAGGAGGCAAGAATATACAATGGGGAAAAGAGTTTTTTCGTTAACTGTGCTGGTAAAATTGGACAACTAAATGCTAAAGAATCAAACTGGACTACTTTCCCACGCCATATAAAAAATAAGCTAAAAGCACATTGAAGACTTAAAAGTAAGACATGAACCATACAATTTCCAGGAGAAAACAGAGGCAGTAATCTCTTTGGCATCAGTCTTAGCAATGTCCTTTCAGCAAGAGAAACAAATGCAAAAATGAGTGGGACTGTATCAAACTGAAAATCTTTGCCCAGTGGAGGAAACTCTCAACAAAACAAAAAATCTGCCTACTGAATGGGAGAAGTAAACTGCAAAGTCTATTACTTGTAAGGAGTTAGTATTTAAAGCGAACAAATAACTTCATACTACTCACTGTCAAGAAACCAAACTACCCAGTTAAAAAACTGGTAGAGGACTGAATAGATACTTTTTCAGTGAAGACATACAGATGCATGAAAAGAACCTCAACATCACTAACCATCAGGAAAATAAATCAAAACCTAAATGAGATAACTTCACACATGTCAGAATGGTTTTATTTAAAGAATCAAATAACAAATATTTGCAAGGATATGGAGAAAAGGGAACCCTCATGCACTGTTGGCTAGAAATGTAAACTGGTGCAACCATTGTGGAAAACAATATTGAGATTCCTTAAATAACTAAAAATAGAACTACCATATGCTCCAGCAGTTCTACTTTGGGTATTTACCTGAAGATGAAAACACTACTTAGAAAATATATATGTACCCCTATGTTCATTGCAGCATTATTTGCAATTGCCAAGCAATTGGAAGCAACCTAAGTGCCCATCAATAGATAACTGTATAAAAAGATGTGGTGTATACATATATTAATACAATGAAATATACAAAAAATGAAATATCGCCATTTGTGACAACATGGATGGCCGTAGAGAATATTCTGCAAAGTGAAATAAATCGGATGAAGACAAATACGGCATGATTTTATTTATATGTGAAATTCAAAAAACAAATGACCAAATATAACAAATCTGAAACAGAGTCATAGATGCAGAGAACAAGCAGGTTGCCAGAGAGGAAAGTGTGGGGGGAGGAGATAAATAGGTGAGGGAGATTAAGTGCACACACTTCAAGTTACAAAATAAATGAATCACCCATATGAAATGTACAGTGTGGTGAGCCTAGTCAGTAATTATGTGATATCTTTGTATGGTGACAGATGGTAAGCAGACTTACTGTAGTGATCATTTTGAAATTATAGAGATATAAAATCACTATGTTATGTATCAGGAACTAACATAGTATTGTAGGTCAACTATAGTTCAAAACAAATGAACAAACAAGGTCAGAGAAAAATCAGATTTGTAGTTACCAGAGGCAGGGGTGGGGTGGGGTGTGTTCAGTTCAGTTCAGTTGCTCAGTCATGTCCTACTCTTAGCGACCCTATGGATTACAGCACACCAGGCCTCCCTGTCCACCACCAATTCTTGGAGCTTACTCAAACTCATGTCCATCGAGTCAGTGATGCCATCCAACCATCTCATCCTCTGTCGTCCCCTTCTCCTCCCGCCTTCAATATTTCCTAGCATCAGGGTCTTTTCCAATGAGTCATTTCTTCGCATCAGGTGGCCAAAGTATTGGAGTTTCAGCTTCAGCGTCAGTCCTTCCAATGAATATCCAGGAAATATGATTTCCTTTAGGATGGACTGGTTGGATCTCCTTGCAGTCCAAGGGACTCTCAATACTCTTCTCTAACACCACAGTTCGAAAGCATCAATTCTTCGGCTCTCAGCTTTCTTTATGGTCCAACTCTCACACCCATACATGACTACTGGATAAACCATAGCTTTGACTAGACGGACCTTTGTTGACAAAGTAATGTCTCTGCTTTTTAATATGCTGTCTATATTAAAAAGGTTGGTCTTAACTTTTCTTCCAAGGAGCAAACGTCTTTTAATTTCATGGCTGCAGTCACCATCTGCAGTGATTTTGGAGCCCAAAATAAATAAAGTGGGTTGGGTAGAGGAGAGAAAATTAGATGAAGCCAGTCAAGAGGTACAGACTTCTAATTATAAGATAAACAAGTACTTTAGGGATGTGGTGTACAACATGATAAATATAATTAACACTTTGGTGTGTTATATATGAAAATTAACAGGGTAAATCCTAAGCCTTCTCATCAAAAGAAAAAAAACATTTTTTTAATTTCTTTTATTTTGTATCTATATGAGATAATGAATGCCCACTAAACCTATTGTGGTAATTATTTCATGATTTATGTAAGTCAAAGCTTATTATTGACATAATATCAGATCTTTCTAAGTTAATACAATCATTGATGCATTTTCCATAATGGGTCTATAATTTTCCTATACAAATAGACTTGTATACTTTTGTAAGGAGAAAAACATTTAAATATTAGAATTATCGAAATACTTGAAAGCTTCAGTTCAGTTCAGTTCAGTCGCTCAGTCGTGTCTGACTCTTTGCAACCCCATGAATCACAGCACACCAAGCCTCCCTGTCCATCACCAACTCCTGGAGTTTACCCAAACTCATGTCCATCGAGTCGGTGATGCCATCCAGCCATCTCATCCTCTGTCGTCCCCTTCTCCTCCTGCCCCCAATCCCCCCCAGCATCAGAGTCTTTTCCAATGAGTCAACTCTTCGCATGAGGTGGCCAAAGTACTGGAGTTTCAGCTTTGGCATCATTCCTTCCAAAGAAATCCCAGGGCTGATCTCCTTTAGAGTGGACTGGTTGGATCTCCTTGTAGTCCAAGGGACTCTCAAGAGTCTTCTCCAACACCACAGTTCAAAACCATCAATTCTTTGGTGCTCAGCTTTCTTCACAGTCCAACTCTCACATCCATACATGACCACTGGAAAAACCATAGCCTTGAATAGACGGACTTTTGCTGGCAAAGTAATGTCTCTGCTTTTGAATATGCAGTCTAGGTTGGTCATAACTTTCCTTCCAAGGAGTAAGCGTCTTTTAATTTCGTGGCTGCAATCACCATCTGCAGTGATTTTGGAGCCCAAAAAAATAAAGTCTGACACTGTTTCCACTGTTTCTCCATCTATTTCCCATGAAGTGATGGGACTGGATGCCATGATCTTCGTTTTCTGAATGTTGAGCTTTAAGCCAACTTTTTCACTCTCCTCTTTCACTTTCATCAAGAGGCTTTTGAGTTCCTCTTCACTTTCTGCCATAAGGGTGGTGTCATCTGCATATCTGAGGTTATTGATATTTCTCCCGGCAATCTTGATTCCAGCTTGTTCTTCTTCCAGTCCAGCATTTCTCATGATGTACTCTGCATATAAGTTAAATAAGCAGGGTGACAATATATAGCCTTGACTTACTCCTTTTCCTATTTGGAACCAGTCTGTTGTTCCATGTCCAGTTCTAACTGTTGCTTCCTGACCTGCATATAGGTTTCTCAAGAGGCAGGTCAGGTGGTCTGGTATTCCCATCTCTTTCAGAATTTTCCAGTTTATTGTGATACACACAGTCAAAGGCTTTGGCATAGTCAATAAAGCAGAAATAGATGTTTTTCTGGAACTCTCTTGCTTTTTTGATGATCCAGTGGATGTTGGCAATTTGATCTCTGGTTACTCTGCCTTTTCTAAAACCAGTTTGTCAATACTTAATCATATGTCCCATGCAAATGAATGGATAAAGAAGTTGTGGTGTATATATACAGTGGAACATTACTCAGTCACAAAAAGGAACAAATTTGAGTCAATTCTAGTGAGGTGGATGAACCTAGAGCCTGCTACATAGACTGAAATAAGTCAAAAAACAAATATCATATATTAACCCACATATATGGAATCTAGAAAAGTCATGCTGATGAACCTATTTGCAGGGCAGGAGTAGACACTCAGACATTGAGAACAGACTTACGGACAGTGGGCAAAAGGAGAGGGTGGGACAAATTGAGAGTAGCATTGAAATATATACATTAGCATATGTAAAATATTAATAGATAGCTAATGGGAATTTGCTTTATGACGCAGGGAGCTCAGCCTGCTGCTCTGTGACAGCCTAGAAGGGTAGAATGGGGTGGGATGTGGGAAAGAATTTCAAGAGGGAGGGGATGGATGTACACCTATGGCTGATTCATGTTGATGTATGGCAGAAACTAACACAAAATTGTAAAGCAATTTTTCTCCAATTAAAAATAAATAAATCTGTATATTGTCATATGTGAAATAGATCGCCAGTCCAGGTTTTGTGCATGAGGCAGGGTGCTCAGGGCTGGTGCACTGGGATGACTCTGAGGGATGGGATGGGGAGGGAGGTGGGAGAGGGGTACAGGATGGGGAACACATGTACACCCATGGCTGATTCATGTGAATGTATGGCAAAAACCACCAAAATATTGTAAAGTAATTAGCCTCCAATTAAAATAAATAAATAACTGAAAAAAAATCTTTTAAAAATCCCAAGAAAACCATACATCCCATGACTTGACAGAATGGATACTTATAGAAAAATAATATGGAGAAAATTTGCTTTATAGAAAATCAGGGGTAAATAAGGACTGAATTTTAGTAACTATATTTCAAACAAAGGATCTTCCTTAAATAATACATTTTGCTTTAGAAGCAGATCATCTGTGACCGCTGATGAATGAAACAGCTTCATCTCACATATGTATTAGTCATCTTTGCTATAGCAATATGCAGCCCATAATCTCAGGAGCTTATAACAAGGAGCCTTCATTTCTCACTCGGATTACATGTCAGCAGCTGCAAGGTGACCGCTGTCGCTCTTCTCTACTATCTTCTCATGTGAGGGGCCCAGGCTGAAAAAAAAAGTCCCTCTTCAGAGAACACCATTATCCTGGAAGCAGGAACCAAGAGCCTAACAGGGAATTGTACTACCTTCAGGTTGAATTAACAAAGGTCCCAGCCACTCACATCCATTGTCCAAAGCGGGTCACAAGCCCAACATCAGGGGGTCACAGATAAATAGTCCTTCCACTGTGAGCGTGAACACTGGGAGCCACATGGCAACAAGAGCAGATGTGTAAAACTTCTCCAAGGAAGGGGGGAGTGGAGGTGGGTAGGATAGCTAGGAGCAATAACAGAACCTCAGTAAATACTCACTGTCAGAGGGAAGTCAGTTTCTAGCCTGGTAAACAATCTTCTCTCATTCAGTCCTTCCTCTGCCTCCGTCCCTCACCTTTTCATTAAAGAACAATTTACCCTGAAAGAATCGCTTTACTGAGCTATGTGGGGTTGTTTGTTTTTTAACAACTTGAACCCTGCAGACATTTATTTATGTCAATGATTTATCAGATTTAGTATCTAGGTATTGAGGGTAAAACACTCATGGGGAATCATGGTAAATAGCAATTTTTTTTTCATCTGTTCCCCCCCTCTTTTTTTTTTTTTGAGGTGGACCATATTTAAAGTCTTTATGGAATTTTTTACAGTGTTGCTTCTATTGTCTTAATGTTTTGGTTTTTTGGCCTTGAAGCATGTGGGATCTTAACTACCAGACCAAGGATCAAACCCGCCACCCCGCATTAGAAGGTGAAATCTTAACCACTGGACCACCAGGGAAGTCCCCCATCTTCTACTCATTTAAAGCCAATTGACTGGAATATAAAAGCAGTCATACACACACAAAGGATTACATAGATAATCACTGTGTTCCTTAGGGTCACGAAAACATTTTTTTTTCCTCCTAAAAGCTAAATAGAGGAAAAGTAATATAGATTGAGTAAAAAAAAAGAAATAGGCAACAATACTAAGTAAGAGGAATGTTAAAAGATATTTTTCAGATAAGGAAACATTATTGACCTTGGTTTATTTCAAGTACCTATAATTAAAGGAAATTGAGATGAACATTGATGAACCCGTGAGCCATTGAATCTTTAAGAAAATGGAATTGGCAAAGATATGTAATATGCTTTTAAAAAGACGAATCTCGGATGACTTCAGGGTTCATGGCTTGGGTAACTGCCCAAGTAATTCTTCTAGAAACTGGTTCTTTGACCTTGGGTATATCTCTTTCCCTCTTTTGTCTCACTTTCCACATTTGTAAGATTGCCAAGTTGAATGTTCTTTAAGGTTTCTTCCAGCTCTCTTTTCTTGACTTCTAAATCTTCTCTTTAGATAATTTAAGTTTCTTTCCGCCTCCAGTGGCTTCTGTCGTTCAACCTGCCTGTTCCGTTGGCCCTGAGTCCAGACACTTGCCACACTGCGGTCGATGTGACGTTGCTATCAGCTGAGTGCTGACCCCGTCCAGCTTGTTGGTGACACTGTGACCACAGGAAATAATAAGCTGAGAGTGTTTCCATAATCAGACTCATTTGAAAGCAATTAAATCTAAGTTAAATGATAAGGCTTTGTATTACTTATGTCAGGGTTGGAGGCAGTGGGTGATCATATCGTGTTCAGTTGACACAAAGAATAAAAAACTGTAAGGGAAATGTTAACTGGGAATAGACTATCTTAACTATGCGAGTTGGAATAAAAGTGGCAGTAAACACGTAATCAAACTGAAGAGTGCAGTTTTCACAGGGATCACGCCCCCGTATGGAGGCCCAACTGTTTCATACAAGATACCTGAGCATTTATAGATCTTGGTGTCGTGGGGAGGTCCTGGAACCAATCCTCTGGGGTACAAAGGGAGGACTGTATTAAAGCAACAACTTGGAGAATTCTAGGGAATTCTGCAGAGTGTAAAAAAGCCAATCTCAAGGGTCACAAACTACATGACTCCATTTATATAACCTTCTTAAAATGAAAACGATATAAAAATGCATGGCGTATTAGTGTTCACCAGAGGTCAGGGATGAGGAGAGGCAGAGAAAAAGGTGACAGAGGCCACAAACAGCAGCAAAAAGGCCTTTTCAAAAGCCCCTCTCCCACTCCCAGTTGCCTGGTGAAAATAAAGCAGAACACAGAAGAGACATCTTTATGTACACTGGGGTGACAGACATTTCTGATAACATATGCAACCCTTCTCCCTTATTTCCATTTATATGATTTCCTGTAAAGTCACTGATTGATTGGAGACACTAACGAGAGAAAACGCGATTGCCTAAAATATGGGCTGTCCCCTAGAGGAGGTTACTCCATGGAAGATAAAAAGGTCTTTGTTGATTTATACACTTAGACCCAATAGCATGAATTGTTGTTCTGAAATTTCAACAATTGCCCAAAAGGGCACTGTTTGACAGAATAAGAGAGGTGAAGGAGTTTGCTCACAGTCACACAGCTGGAAAATACTGAAATTGAAATTTGAACCCAGAGATAAATAGAGAGACCAAGCCTTTACTCACTGAGGATTTTACTCTTGTTCTCTTATTAACTGAGCAATGTCACTCATTGCCTCTCTACTTCATTATCCTTGGGATAGACATAAAACCCCTACCTCAGGACTTCCCTGGTGGTCCAGTGGTTAAGAATCTGCCTACCAGTGCAAAGGACACGGGTTTGATCCCTGGTCTGGGAAGATCCCACATGCTGTGGGGCAAGTAAGTCCACTAGCAGCCACCACTGAGCCCACTTGCTCCAGGGCCTGCGCTCCACAGCGAGAGAAGCCGCCACAAGGAGCAGCTTAAGCACCACAGCCGGAGAGCGGTCCCTGCTCGCCGTCACCAGAGAAAGGCCTACATAAAAACGGAGACCCAGCACAAAATTAAAAGACAAAAGCAAAACCCTGCCTCTTAAGGACTTTGTGAGTTTTCAATGAGACAGTGTAGTTAGAGACTGCATGCATTTTAACATTGTCTATAAACATTAGGAAGTGAGTCTCTTTTATCTAGAACAAAATGTGTGACAGCAGTGTTTAATAAAATCTGCAATAGACTGAAGTCAAGCTAACCAGTTCCCTTCGTTTAGCAAGATGGTATGCTTCTAATTTGCAGAGAAAGAGGAAAATCACGAGAAAATGAGCTGACATCCAGCACTTATTAAGAAAAGTCTAAGAAAAAATACACTTGGGCAATATTAATTCAATTGCATTCGAAGTATCTTTTTATTTCTTCCTGAACTTGATAAGGAGGGTGGTCATTTACCATCTACGGGACCAAAATTTGTTTAAAAGAATGTGTGTTTGTATGCTGGTTGGGGGTTGTTTGTTGGATGAAATGGATCACATCATGCCTGAGAACTTATTCAGGACATTTATTCAGATAATGCATTTCACATGCTGCTTGAGCTCTAGTTGAAGTTGGAATTTCTGTCATTTGAGAGAAAAGAAAAATATTCACATCTACAGAAGTCATTTGCAATGCTCTAGACCAGGAGAAATCATGCGATTTTTGAGTCGGATACCATCTTGCCATCTCACTTTTCTCTGATCTCAATCCCTAATTGCAAAACTGATTTGGCTCTATCACTTTTGGGCTTCCCTGATAGATCGGTAGGTAAAGAGTCTGCCTGCAACGCAGGAGACCCCGGTTCAATTCCTGGGTTGGGAAGATCCCCTGGAGAAGGGAATGGCTACCCACTCCAGTATTCTGGCCTGGAGAATTCCATGGACTGTATAGTCCATAAGGTAAAGATTCGGATACGACTGAACGACTTTGACTTCACTTCTATCACGTTTAAGGTATCTCCATGTCTCATGCTGTATGCAGTGCTGAATTGAATGCTAACGGACTTGTTAACTGCCATACAGATGGAAAATGCCTCCTCACCACCCACCTGGACTTTCCCAGAGTCTTTTTGGTTCATCCTTGAGAATTGAACTTTAAATTTAGCTGAGAACCAGTAGAGAGATTCATAGCCAAAGGGAAACTGCAAATGGCTCCCCAATTATCCTCTTTTCTGCAGAAGTTCATGAGAACCCTGAGTTGGCTATACATCCTCTTCCCTTCACAGTAAGGAAGATAGTTCCATGAAAAATTCATTGGTACTTTGGAGTCTCAGCGCTCAGTTCTCCCGCCTCAGAGGGTTCGTAACTCTCCTGAAAAAAGTGGGTTTAATCTGCACAGAAGACTATATCTGAATACTCAATCTTGCCAAGACAGGAGGTAATATATGCGTTTGCCTCTTTGTGACATACTGCATAGTATTACCTGTCACTTTCCCTGCGTTTGCAGCAGTAAGAACATGGAAGGGTTATTAACAGATAGAGCAAAATGTGTGTTCATTTGGATTATATGGCAACATCCGCAGAATGGAATTTAAAGTCTTGTGCTTATGTTTTCATGCACAGCAATAATTTGATGGCTTATAGCCCTAGTGCATTTAAAAGCAAGAAAAAAAAAATTCCTCCTTTATGTAACAGGCTTGATGGAAACCCCCACTATACTTTCTTAATGAAGTCATGCCTCATACTTTTCAAAAAACACATTTCATTTGACTCAATTCCTCAAGCAGTATTGAGCCCCGTGTTAGATGCTGGGAATATAAACATTAAAAAGACATGATTCCTATTCTCATGAAGCTCAAAATTTGATAGTGGAAAGAGGCAAGGAAACACAGATTTAGAGCCTAGCATAGCAAGTGCAATGAAATGGCCATTTGAAAGTATACAGAGATTGTACAGAAGGAATTCTGGACTGTGCAGCAGGAGGAGTTGGAAGATGCAATATCTGGGATGGATTTAGAAAAAGGAGGTAGAACAAATGAATCAAGCAAGGCTGTTGTTGTACTCCAGGGAGAAAGAACAATACATGCACAGGTACAGAGGCATGAAATAGGTTGGTATAAAATTTTTCTGATGACAACTGTAGCCACTGTGGCCACAGGGACTATGTCAAGACAGAGGCCATGGCTGGAGAAGATGCTGAAAAGATTCAAGTTGGACAGGAGGAAAAACGGGAGCGCACCCTAACGCAGATAAAGACCAAAACTACAGCAGCGATCGTAGGTATGGAAACTGGGGGTCTGGGAAATTTTAGGAGGAAGGACAGGAAGGATAGGGTGACTCCAGTCTTTGGGAAGGGCGAGGTGATGGGGTAGGTGGAATCAAGGATGCCTGTCGGTCTGTCTCTGAGTGTGTTCAGGTGCAGCCACACACCTACCTGTTTTTCTTGACCACACGTTTCCGTGGGCTTTTGGCTCCGCAGCAAACACAGCACTGAGCTTCTTTCCTGAAAAAAGTGGCCCATGGTTTCAGAGCTTCAGGAACAAAGTTTAACTTTTAGGGAAAGTATTTAGAAACCTTCTTAATGTCACGTCTAAACCAAGTTTTCTAATCTTATCACTATAGGTGAAACGTTGATCTGCCTGACTCCTATATCTTTATGTCATTTTACTAAGAAGAAGAATAATATTATTCTAAGCACTTTCCAACACCAAAATACAAGTTCAGTTTTTCTTTTTCAACCATACTCATCTTTCTCCTCCTTAGTTTACTTGGAGAATGAGTACATTATTCATCTCTTTAGTGCTGCTGCATTTCTTCATTTGTGCCAGTTTTCCTCACATATACACTCCTATTTCTATGGTAATTCATTCCCCAGGCTTCTGACTTGGCAGAGGGTGTAACTTTATACTGCGTCCCTGAGTAGACCCTGCTCTGTAATGAACCATTTGCCTGAGGTTTTCTACCCTATGTCTTTTGATTGGAGTATTTAGTCTATTTACATTTAAAATAATTCTTGATGGGAAGGTACTTACGGCCATTTTGTTACTGGCTTGGGGATTGCTTTTGTAGTTCCTTTTTGTTCCTTCTTTGTTTGCTTCCCTTGTGATTTGATAACTGCAGTTTGCTTAGCTCTTTCCTGAGGCTTTTGTCTCAGTCCTTCATTTGGAGTGTATTTCTCTGCTGCCTCATTTTACCTAATTCTGTGTTTTTATTTCTACATATTAGGTGTGCAGGTGCATGCTCAGTCATTCAATCATGTCTGACTCTTTGCAACACTAGGGAATATAGCTGGCCAGGCTTCTCTGTCCATGGGATTTTCCAGGCAAGAATACTGCAGTGGGCTGCCATTTCCTTCTCCAGAGGATCTTCCCAACCCAGGGATCAAACTCACATCTCTAGCATCTCTTGTGTTGGCAGGCAGATTCACCACTGAGCAACCTGGGAAGTACCACATATTACATAAGAGGGGCTTCCCTTGTGGCTCAGCTGGTAAAGAATCCACCTGCAGTGAGGGAGACCTGGGTTCGATCCTTGGGTTGGGAAGATCCCCTGGAGAAGGGAAAGGCTACCCACTCTGGTAGTCCATAATGTTGCAAAGAGCTGGACACGACTGAACGACTTTCACTATTCACGATTCTGTTTCCTCATCATGGAGAAGTCCTTATTAGGACACACCCAATGGGGCCCAGCAACATACTCCCCTCTGGTCACTAGAGCTGTATGCTCTAGGGGTGGCTCCATGTGGCTGCACAGGTCCTTCCCTTGTGGTGAGGCTGACCACTGCGGGGTCTGTCTCATACAAAGGCTGCTGGCCCACTGGTGTTTTGAGCCAGTGCCCAGGGCAGCTGGCAGCAGGCCTTTGTGGAGTAGGAGGGGTTCCTGCAGCTGGTGTTGGTGGGTTGGTGGGTGGGGTCAGGTCTGAGGCTCAGGGCTGGATACTGCTTGGTTCTTGAGTCTGCTTGCCCTGGTGCCAATCAGCAAGTGGGGCAAGGTAAGCCCTTAGTGCCAGTAGGCTAGAAGGAGAACTCCAAAATGGAGCTTGCTAACACTGGTGTCCTTACAGTAGAATGAGTTCCGAAAAACTGCTGCTAGCATCCCTGTCCCAAAGGGAGTCCCAGTCGTCCTCTGCTTCTCCAGAAGGCTCTCCAGGATCAGAACGAACTTCTGATCCAGGCTCTTCTCAGATTAGCCCTGGTGTGTCAGGTCTTGGAGCATGTGAGAGTTAAGAGTAAAGTACCTGTTCCCTACAGCCCTCTGGCTCTCTTGTGAGTAAGCCCTACTGGCTTTGGAAGCTAAATTGTCTAGGGGCTTGTGCAGGATTCTCAGGCTGGGAAACATGTAGGGCTCAGACCCCTCAGTTCCTAGGGTTTAACTTGTGCAATTGTGATTATCCTCCCATTTGTGGGTCACCTACCCAGAGTCTGGGTCTTGACTACACTGGGTCTCCGCCTTTCCTATCCATCTAGATGTGGTTCTTTCTCTCTCTCTCTCTCTTTTTAATTTACTCCACAAGTCAGCACAAGTGATATTCTTTCTTTCTTTCTTTTTGTTTCGTGTTTTGGCCTTCCCACGTGGCATGTGGGATCTTAGTTCCCCGACCAGGAATCGAACCCAAGCTCCTTGAATTGGAAATGCCAAGTCTTAACCATTGGACTGCTAGAGAAGTCCCCTGTGGTTCTTTCTACCCCTTTAATTGCAGGAAACCTTTTCTGCTAGTGTTCAGGTTGTTCTTAGTGATAGTGACTCTGTAAACAGTTGTCATTTTGATGACCCTGTCTGAGAAGAGAAGCTTAGGTCATCCTATTGCACCATCTTGATCACTCCACTCAAAACAACTCTTTCAAAATTTTTTTATAAAAAAAAAAAATGCAGCTCTAGACTATTCTGGCAAATGGTCCAGAGATCCTTGCCAACAGAATTCTATCAATTTAGGCTTCTTTTCCTATTTCTTACTCTGTGTATACTTAAGTCATAAAATTCAGAAATTTTATTATTACGCATTGATTTTTACCCAGTGCCCAAGGCTGAGAGATTGAATATTTATGAAGTTTCTAATATGTACCTTATTCTTAAAGTACATTATTTAATTCAGTTTCTTCATACATCTTTTAAGGTAAGCAAACCAAGGTTCTCAGAGGTTGAGTTGCCTGATATAACACGACTAAAAAGTCTTATAGCAGCAACTTGAAATCAGGACCCCAAAACTCATGTCCTTTAAAATCTTAAAATACTGACCCCAATGAAATTTTTTCTAGTTTAAAATCTGGAGACCTCTATGGTGGTCCAGTGATCCAGTGTTGTCTCCAAAGCAAGGGGCACCGATTTGATCCCTGATCGGTGAACTAAGATCCCTTGTGTCCTGCCGTGCGGCCAAAACAAACAAACAAAAAATCGAAATCTGAAATGTGCAGCAATAACTCAGGAATAAGTTTGAATTCCTGTGACATCGCTGTTGTCAGTTGTGTGCTTTCTGAAATTAAAGGTGGTTTAATGGAAAGCTTTTTTACAGAAGAAATCTGCAGATTGAAGAAATGTAAAAGGAGTCGAATCACATGTAGTTATAATTACAAGTTTTAAAAAGTGTCCATTTCATAGCTGAGAAAATGGCATATTTTTAGACAATTCAGGAAAAACACTTATTTTGTATCCCAAAAGAGGAATCATTCTCTTATAATGGATTGCTTTATGGACATTGAGGTACATCAGTGTACCTCAAAAATAATGTGCACAGTATTTTATGTACGTCTGCTCAGGGAAAGAGAATCTAATCGTTGCATTTTGGCCAATAATGATTATGACATGCTGTAGCAGTGTTCTATTTCAATAGGATAAATGATCCCCTTGAACATGTGTGCTGCTCTTCGTTTCACAAAATGCTTTCAGTAATGGAAGTCTGTTTGATTTATTTGATCCTCACAACAGTGCTAGCAGAATGAACATCCCAGTTTCAGCAAGAGCAAAACTGAGAGTCCCATGGTCACAGTCGAAGGCAATGTCGGAGCCACACAGGGAGCTTGTAAGTGGTGAAGCTGGGAACGGTGGCCAGGATTTGAACTCCCGGGTTCTCCTCATTATCACCCGTTGCTTACAGAAAATTAGCCTACCTAATACATTGGATTTGTAAAGAGCATTTGGGTTCTACTAGATTATTTGTTTTTCAAATTCTTTGTCCATTTAAAAAATGGGGTCACGTGTCTATTATTGAGTTGTAAGTGATCGTTATATATTCTAAATACGGTATGTCCCCTATCTGCACATAAGACATATACCTTATCAGATATATAATTTGTCAATATTTTCTAACTGTAGGTTGTCTTTTTGCTTTTTTAAATTCATGTGTGTATGTATGCAAGTGCTCAGTTTTGTCCAACTCTGAAATCCCATGGACTGTAGCATGCCTGGCTCCTCCGTCCTTGGGAATTCCCAAACAAGCATACTGGACTGGGTTGCCATTTCCTTCTGCAGGGGATCTTCCTGACCTAGGGATCAAACCCAGGTCTCCTGCTTGGCAGATGGATTCTTTACCACTAAACCACCTGGGAAGCCCATATCATACTTATACTTTTATCCAGTATTTAAAATAGTCAAGGGACTTGCTTGGTGGTCCAGTGTCTAAGACTCCACCCTTTCAAAGCATGAGGGTTGGTTTGATCCCAGGGAACTAGATCCCACATGCAACAGCTAAGAAGTTTGCAAGATCCTGTGTGCCATAACTAAGACCTGGTACAGCCAAATAAGTAAATAAATATTTTTTTTTAAATAAAATAGTCAAATCATAAAAGCTAAGACATTGGTTGGTAAGGGGCTGGGAGGAGGAGGAAATGAAGAGCTGTTGTTCAAAAGGCATGAGGTTTCAGTTATGCAAGATGAATGAGTTCCAGACATCTGCTGTATAGCACTGTGCTAGAGTTAATACTGCATTGTACACTGAATCATTTAAGAGGGTAGCGTTATCCAGTTTAGGACTAGAGATGAGGATGGTTAAGGGCGGGGAGGGAAGGGAGTGTCTCTCGCCCCTGACTTCCTTCCAGGGTATTAATTTTTTTCTCATTTATTTCTCACATAAGTTTTGTAAAAATGTTTTCTTTTTTCAAGATTTTATTTTGATGTGGATCATTTTTAAGTCTTTATTGAATTTTTTTACAGTACTGCTTCTGTTCTTTGTTTTGTTTTTTTGGCCGTAAGGCACGTGGGAATCTTAGCTCCCCCACCAGGGATAGAACCCACAGCTGCTGCATTGGAAGGTGAAGTCGTAACCACTGGACCATCAAGAAAGTCCCATAAAATAGCTTTCTAATTCCCATTTCATAGTCAGTCACTAACATTAACAAAGTTCATCAGTGGCTGGTCTGGGGTTTAACTACTAAGGTCGGACTCCATAAAATATCTTTTCAATATTGCCTCTTCTTCAGTAAACTGTTTTTGAATTATTTTATTTTACTGTATTTTGTCTCTCCAACTAGATGGTAAATATTTGAGGTAAAATCATTTCTTTTCCAGAAATTTCCCACAATATTTATCTTTATGGTGAATACATGTTAAGTAGACACGTAATTTTTATCATTGTGAATTTAAGGATAAGTTAAAATGTGATTATAGTAATTTTCACAGTTTAATCTGTCTAATTCTGGATTAGAAGGAGGTTTAAAAATAAACAAATATGATCCTTATTTCCAGAATATCATCCTTTGGTGGTTGGGATCATTTCTCAAACATAAAATGCATTTATTTTCATTACCCTATTTGATTTTAAAAATTAGGTAGATACTATTATCCCCATTTGACAGACAAAGAAACTGAGACTCAAAGTAGTTAAGTGGCCTAATGAGACCTTACAGAATAATGGAAAACAATTTTCAGGCAGAAATAGTATTTGCTTTGTTACTGCTATTCTCTAAAGTGTAGAATCATACAGAATGGCATTTTTAAGGGAAAAAGTCAACTGCTATAAAATAGAATTTAGAGTTCAGCTGTGATTTATATAACCCTGGAGCTTTTCATCAAGCTTTTCTCAAAAGGAACTCAGTTATATGCTTTAACAAATCAGTTTCTAAAATACAAGCAGATTTTGTTTACTAAGCACTTACAAATCTACTGGTAATTGATTTGTTGCTTTCTTTTTTAATTTTATTTTATTTTTAAACTTTACATAATTGTATTAGTTTTGCCAAATATCAAAATGAATCCGCCACAGGTATACATGTGTTCCCCATCCTGAACCCTCCTCCCTCCTCCCTCCCCATACCATCCCTCTGGGTCATCCCAGTGCACTAGCCCCAAGCATCCAGTATCGTGCATCAAACCTGGACTGGCAACTCGTTTCTTACATGATATTTTACATGTTTCAATGCCATTCCCCCAAATCATCCCACCCTCTCCCTCTCCCACAGAGTCCATAAGACTGTTCTATACATCAGTGTCTCTTTTGCTGTCTCGTACACTGGGTTATTATTACCATCTTTCTAAATTCCATATATATGCGTTAGTGTACTGTATTGGTGTTTTTCCTTCTGGCTTACTTCACTCTGTATAATAGGCTCCAGTTTCATCCACCTCATTAGAACTGATTCAAATGTATTCTTTTTAATGGCTGAGTAATACTCCATTGTGTATATGTACCACTGCTTTCTTATCCATTCATCTGCTGATGGACATCTAGGTTGCTTCCATGTCCTGGCTATTATAAACAGTGCTGCGATGATCACTGGGGTACACGTGTCTCTTTCCCTTCTGGTTTCCTCAGTGTGTATGCCCAGCAGTGGGATTGCGGGATCATAAGGCAGTTCTATTTCCAGATTTTAAGGAATCTCCACACTGTTCTCCATAGTGGCTATACTAGTTTGCATTCCCACCAACAGTGTAAAAGGGTTCCCTTTTCTCCACACCCTCTCCAGCATTTATTATTTGTAGACTTTTGGATCACAGCCATTCTGACTGGTGTGAAATGGTACCTCATAGTGGTTTTGATTTGCATTTCTCTGATAATGAGTGATGTCGAGCATCTTTTCATGTGTTTGTTAGCCATCTGTATGTCTTCTTTGGAGAAATGCCTATTTAGTTCTTTGGCCCATTTTTTGATTGGGTCATTTATTTTTCTGGAGTTGAGCTGTAGGAGTTGCTTGTATATTTTTGAGATTAGTTGTTTGTCAATTGCTTCATTTACTATTATTTTCTCCCATTCTGAAGGCTGCCTTTTCACCTTGCTAATAGTTTCCTTTGTTGTGCAGAAGCTTTTAAGGTTAATTAGGTCCCATTTGTTTATTTTTGCTTTTATTTCCAATATTCTGGGAGGTGGGTCAGAGAGGATCCTGCTGTGATGTATGTCAGAGAGTGTTTTGTCTATGTTCTCCTCTAGGAGTTTTATAGTTTCTGGTCTTACGTTTAGATCTTTAATCCATTTTGAGTTTATTTTTGTGTATGGTGTTAGAAAGCGTTCTAGTTTCATTCTTTTACAAGTGGTTGACCAGATTTCCCAGCACCACTTGTTAAAGAGATTGTCTTTAATCCATTGTATATTCTTGCCTCCTTTGTCAAAGATAAGGTGTCCATATGTGCATGGATTTATCTCTGGGCTTTCTATTTTGTTCCATTGATCTATATTTCTGTCTTTGTGCCAGTACCATACTGTCTTGATAACTGTGGCTTTGTAGTAGAGCCTGAAGTCAGGCAGGTTGATTCCTCCAATTCCATTCTTCTTTCTCAAGATCGCTTTGGCTATTCGAGGTTTTTTGTATTTCCATACAAATTGTGAAATTACTTGTTCTAGCTCTGTGAAGAATACTGTTGGTAGCTTGATAGGGATTGCATTGAATCTATAAATTGCTTTGGGTAGTATACTCATTTTCACTATATTGATTCTTCCAATCCATGAACATGGTATATTTTTCCATCTATTAGTGTCCTCTTTGATTTCTTTCACCAGTGTTTTATAGTTTTCTATATATAGGTCTTTAGTTTCTTTAGGTAGATATATTCCTAAGTATTTTATTCTTTCTGTTGCAATGGTGAATGGAATTGTTTCCTTAATTTCTCTTTCTGTTTTCTCATTATTAGTGTATAGGAATGCAAGGGATTTCTGTGTGTTGATTTTATATCCTGCAACTTTACTATAGTCATTGATTATTTCTAGTAATTTTCTGGTGGAGTCTTTAGGGTTTTCTATGTAGAGGATCATGTCATCTGCAAATAGTGAGAGTTTTACTTCTTCTTTTCCAATTTGGATTCCTTTTATTTCTTTTTCTGCTCTGATTGCTGTGGCCAAAACTTCCAAAACTATGTTGAATAGTAATGGCGAAAGTGGGCACCCTTGTCTTGTTCCTGACTTTAGAGGAATTCTCCAGGATAGATCACATCCTGGGCCATAAAGCTAGCCGTGGTAAATTAAAAAAGAATAGAAATCATTCCAAGCATCTTTTCTGACCACAATGCAGTAAGATTAGATCTCAATTACAGGAGAAAAAATGTTAAAAATTCCAACATATGGAGGCTGAACAACACGCTGCTGAATAACTAACAAATCACAGAAGAAATCAAGAAAGAAATAAAAATTTGCATAGAAACGAATGAAAATGAAAACACAACAACCCAAAACCTGTGGGACACGGTAAAAGCAGTCCTAAGGGGAAAGTTCATAGCAATACAGGCACACCTCAAGAAACGAGAAAAAAGTCAAATAAATAACCTAACTCTACACCTAAAGCAACTAGAAAAGGAAGAAATGAAGAACCCCAGGGTTAGTAGAAGGAAAGAAATCTTAAAAATTAGAGCAGAAATAAATGCAAAAGAAACAAAAGAGACCATAGCAAAAATCAACAAAACCAAAAGCTGGTTCTTTGAAAGGATAAATAAAATTGACAAACCATTAGCCAGACTCATCAAGAAACAAAGGGAGAAAAATTAAATCAATAAAATTAGAAATGAAAATGGAGAGATCACAACAGACAACACAGAAATACAAAGGATCATAAGAGACTACTATCAACAATTATATGCCAATAAAATGGACAACGTGGAAGAAATGGACAAATTCTTAGAAAAGTACAACTTCCCAAAACTGGACCAGGAAGGAATAGAAAATCTTAACAGACCCATCACAAGCACGGAAATTGAAACTGTAATCAAAAATCTTCCAGCAAACAAAAGCCCAGGTCCAGACGGCTTCACAGCTGAATTCTACCAAAAATTTAGAGAAGAGCTAACACCTATCCTGCTCAAACTCTTCCAAAAAATTGCAGAGGAAGGTAAACTTCCAAACTCATTCTATGAGGCCACCATCACCCTAATACCAAAACCTGATAAAGATCCCACAAAAAAAGAAAACTACAGGCCAATATCACTGATGAACATAGATGCAAAAATCCTTAACAAAATTCTAGCAATCAGAATCCAACAACACATTAAAAAGATCATACACTGTGACCAAGTGGGCTTTATCCCAGGGATGCAAGGATTCTTCAATATCCGCAAATCAATGTAATACACCACATTAACAAATTGAAAAATAAAAACCATATGATTATCTTAATAGATGCACAGAAAGCCTTTGACAAAATTCAATATCCATTTATGATAAAAACCCTCCAGAAAGCAGGAATAGAAGGAACATACCTTAACATAATAAAAGCTATATATGACAAACCTACAGCAAACATTATCCTCAATGGTGATTTGTTGCTTTTAAGACAATAAATTAGTAGAAAATAAAAAAAAATTTCATATAGTCTTAGTGCTTAGAAATCCCACATAGTGATATACTTCATCAAAATTTCAGCTCAGAATATCAAATAAAATGCAGAAATTATATGCATGATAGTAAAGAACAAATCTTATCACTTATCAGACATTTGTGTTTGCACTTCGGGAAAACTGACATAAATGTCATCAAGGAAAATAGAAAAGACAAACATAAATGAGTGTGGAAGAATTTATGTTTTAATTTCTACAGGTAAGGGGCTTGAAAATTGCCACTGTGTCCCAATAATTAAAAAGCTAAAGCATGATTCCTATTACATGAGATTCCAGAAAGGGAAATGCTATGAAAAGAGTGAAAAAATTGGTGGTTGCCAGGGGTTTGGAGGAGGGATGAATAGTCACAGAACAGAAAGATTTTACAGCAGTGAAAATATTTTATAATTCTATAGTGATGGAAACATTATATGTTTGTCTAAAATCACAGAATGTACAGCACCAAGGTTGAACCCTAGTTGTAAGCGATAGACTTGGGTTAATTTTGATGTGTCCGTGTAGGTTTATCAGTGGTAAAACATGCACCACTGTGGTGAGGAATGTTGATAATGAGGAAAGCTATGTATATGTGGGGGTGGGAGCAGAGGGTATATGGGAAATTTCCATACCTTTCCCTCAATGGTGCTATGAACATAAAAATGCTGCAAATTATAATATCTTTTAAAAACAAGGAGAGAAGTGTTTAGAGAAGAGCCAAAAGATGACATTACAGAGATCTAAGTTAATGATGTCAAAACCCATCCTCTGAATTGGGTCAGAGTCTAAGAGAGAGGACCCTGGTAGCTGAGAGGGACCATGGAAAGTGCAAGTGAAAGTCGCTCAGTGGTGTCTGACTCTTTGCAACCCCATGGACTGTACATTTCATGGAATTCTCCAGGCCAGAATACTGGAGTGGGTAGCCTTCCAACCAAGGGATGGAAGCCAGGTTTCCCACATTGCAGGAAGATTCCTTACCAGCTGAGCCACCAGGGAAGCCCAAATAGGAGAGGAGGGTGCCCCTGGGTGGGCAGAATCCCAGGCGTGGAAAATGACCAGTCTCCAAGGACCCCAAAACCCTCATGGTCATGCCCCTTTGCTCTGTGCAAGCCATGACTTTTCCCAGCTCTCTTTTGACCTTGCCCTAGCAAAGACATTTGTCATCAGAAATCAGGATGCTGTTATTGGCAGAATACCAGCACCATCCAGCTGGGGGAAATACGATTCCAAGCATCAGTAGCTCACACTTGACCAAGGAACTATTCCCTTGGTCATGGCCTTGGTCTTTCCCAGGGCTACCCCCTTACTGTCTAGTATCTTAGGTCATGGTATCTTATACTTGAGAACAGTTCCTTGTAAGTAAATCCAAAGACACTCAGCACTGCCACATACATGTCTCATCTTACCAAGTAAGAATCTCCTCCCAATTTCTCCTTGGAAGAAAAATCAAGGACTACCTACTCTGGGAACATGGGAGGTTTCCTCGGTTTAACTTCAGAGCAGATCTTGGTCTCTGTTGGTCTGTAACTACTCCTATCTCATCCTCATGGGTACTCTGATACTGTATCTGTGAAGGCTGGGATTAGTCTGATGTACTTGTGAAGAATTAATTTTGAGTCCCTAGAAGTGCATTACCTACCATTAATTGCTGAAAGAAAATCAGGTTCTTAAAAAGGGAAAGTTTAGTTCAGTTCAGTAGCTCAGTTGTGTCTGATTCTTTGTGACCCCACGGACTGCAGCATGCCAGGCCTCCCTGTCCATCACCAACTCCCAGAGCTTGCTCAAACTCATGTCCATCGAGTCAGTGATGCCATCCAACCATCTCATCCTCTGTTATCCCCTTCTCCTCCCGCCTTCAATCTTTTCCAGTATCAGGGTCTTTTCCAATGAGTCAGTTCTTTGCATCAGGTGGCCAAAGTATTGGAGTTTCAGCTTCAGCATCAGTCCTTCCAATGAATATTCAAGACTGATTTAACCAGAACTCAGAAGACAAATCTTAGCAATAGGGGAAACAGGACTTCCATTTTGAAAGTGTTTTCCTGGATAAAGATAACTGGTGTCCTTCCTCTGCCGGCAGTCTAGGAGCAAAGAAATAAAAGTATCCAAGAGTATCCAAGCTTCACTTGGTTTCCTGTTTATTATCTTACTATTATCTGCCGTAACAGACATAATAAACATTTAGTCTGCTTGCTAGATTTTTGTCTCAGCCCAGCTTCAAAGCATAATATTGAAGGATAAAGCTAGTAATAAGCATTAAAATCACCCTTTCTCTCTCTCCCTACTCTTTAAATCCAGAGATTAAAATAGTTGTGACAGCAACCATCAGTAAGAGATTACCACAAGAGTTATAAGGTGAATAGTTACCTCTCCCCACTGAAAAATTTTCTTTTGGCACTAATCCTGAAAGACCTGACTTTTCTATTTCTTGAGATATATTCAATTTTCTGTTTACTTGATTAACTTAAACTTAATTAAGTTACTAAATTACAAAAATACTTTGAAGCACTGAAGCTTCTTGATGGTTCTTTACTGTCAGTATAGATCTAAAATGCTTATCAGTCTTTATAGAATAATAAAGACTTTAAAAACAAACAAAAAACTTAAAAACACAAATTTTTATTTAGACCTTAATCATAGTAATGCCGAATTTAAAAAGCTGTCCAGAGGAAGCAAGAATTTATATTGGCTCATGCTGAGGTTTTTTTTTATGCTTACATAAGTTTTTCATAATTGAAACTATTGCACAGATTCAATTTTGCATCTTGCTTTCAACATTAAGAGTCTCTTTGTCAGCACATGGCTTCTTCCATATTCCTTTTAAAGTCTGACTGTTAACCACCACCCTCCTCGCTCAGTTTACAATAAATAGACACACAGATTGGGCATCCATAGTGGCTTAGTGGTAAAGAATCCGCCTGTCAGTGTAGGAAACACCAGTTTGATCCCTGGGTCTGGGAGATCCCCTAGAGAAGGAATTAGCAACACAGTCCTGTATTCTTGTCTGGGAAATCCCATGAACAGAGGAGCCCAGTGGGCTACAGTCCATGGGGTCACAAAAGAGTCGGACAAGACTGAACGACTGAGCACACAGCACACAGACACACACGTGTCCATCCCAGCCTCCCAAACTGTCCCTTCCCCTCATCCTTCCCCTGGCAACTGCAAGTTCATTCTCTAAGACTGTGAGTCTTCTTCTGCCCTGTAAGTAAGTTCATCTATGTATCATTTCTTTCTAGATTCCATATATAAGGCATGTCATATGATATTTTTCCTTCTCTGAGGTGACCGATATTTTTAAAGTGCTAAAATAAGAATAAAATTATCATCCTAGAATTCTATAATCAGATAAAACATCCCTCAAAACTAAAGGCTAAATAAAATATTTACAGTAAAAGGCTTAAAGAATTTATCACCAGCAGACCTTCACTGAAAGAAACATTAACAGAAGTTTTTCAAGCTGAAGGAAAATAAAATTAGATGAAAAATCAAATCTTCCACAGGAATTAAAAGCACTGGAAGTGGTAAATATGTGGGTAAAAATAAATGGAGAAGGGATTGATTGTTACTTATTTAGCAAAAAATTTGAAATTCCACATTCATTTTTAATGATGATAACATCAGATTTGGTTATTTTTTAGTGACAAAATTATGTCTCAAGAAGTTTACAACCTACTACTTGTCAACTATTTGTGGGTATTATGTATTTGCAATATTGCCTGTGAATAGAAATATGGATTTCTGATGGAAACATTTTACTGAAGATACATCCAATTGTTGAGTTCTTTTCTTAGTTCTCATATAATTTTCTCTGCAATTCGGACAAATAAGCATCATAACTCCATGACAGAAATAAGAAATTAGGCTCAGGGAGTTTAAGCCACGTTTCCAAGTGACATAGCTGATAGGTTTGTCATTTGGTGTTTGAATTACAGGTTCATAAAACTCTAAAGGCTTAGTCGGTTTTTATGGAAACGCTGTATTACAAGATGCTCTAAAAATCCAGGTGAGAAAGGATGCTCCAAGAGAAAATAGCATCTCCTAAGTGAGCAAGTGACTGCACTCCTCTGGTTTTCTGTTTTTTTTGTGTGTGTATAATGTGGGAAGAAAGGACTAGGATAAAATCATATATATTTTTCCCTCCCAGGCTTCCCTGGTGACTCAATGGTAAAGAATCCAGCTGCTAATACCTGAGACATGGGTTTAAGCGCTGGGTCAGGAAGATCCCCTGGAGAAGGAAATAGCAACCCACTCCAATATTCTTGCCAGGGCAATCCCATGGACAGTGGAGCCTGGCAGGCTACATACAGTCCATGGGGTCGCAAAAGAGTTGGACACGACTTAGCGACTAAACAAATTTTCCCTCCCATCTTCATCGTCTGTCACTTTAAGCCCAAAAAACTTCCCAGTGGTACCACCATTCATCCACTTGTCCCCACCAAAAATTGGGCTTCATTCCTGACTTCTATCTGAGCATCAACCCATAATCGGTCACTGAGTCTCATTGATTGCAGTCCCTATATTTCTCAGATTCATCCATTGCTTTCTAAGGTCATTGCTTTTGTCCTATGCCAGGGCCCTAGCATCTCTTCCTAATTAGTTCCCCTATATTCAGTCCATGCACCAGATAATGTTGAAATTTTTTTAGTCCTTTCAGAAAACATAAAGTATTTCCAACATGTAGAAAAATCAGAAAGTAATACAAAATGTACATAGTTACATTGGGAATTAACAAATGTGAATTTTGTCATTTGCTTCAGATACTTTTAATGAAAAACTATGATTATATATAAAGCCTCTAAATAAAACAGTAAATCTAAAATTTCAGTTTGTATATATCACAGTTTTTATTTCTTTTCTTTCTCTCAGAGAAGTTAACACTACCCGATAGATGCTGTGCAGCTATCTGAGGTACTATTTTCAATATTGGAACCATGAGAAAATTCACATTTTGTGGGACCTAAAGCTTATGCAATTAGGGCAAAGTCTATATAGAAAAAATTACAATATTAAAAATTCAAAATGAAGCACAAAAGTTTATTAAAAAAAACATTGCAATTGAGAAAAACTAAGCTGACAAATGTGACATAAATCATAAAATCTAGAAGAAAACACATTTTATTAACTAAAGGCTTGACTCATCTCTGTATTACTTCTTCCTTATTGTTTTGGCTGCATATGCTTTGATTATCACTTCAAACTGGAATGCTTTTGTAATATCATTTTCTATAGAGAGACTAGAAAGATAATTCAATATTTTCTCCCACACAGTGGATTATAACTTGGTTCTTTATTATTGATATGTAGAATAATTTGTTTAAGCTTTACTTCGTCTTGGTAATGCCTTGTAAACTTGGGGGATTGTTGTCTAATTTGGAGAAAATTTAAGTTTTCTTTGTATCTGAGCTGTAATATTTCAAGGTAAATCAGGTTTTCTTGTGCAGTGCTTAATCTTAATTACCCTTTGAGTTGATGATATTGATTAACCTACCCACGTCCTCCGGTGTTGAATACCTTTCGGACACATTCACGTTCAGCTCTGATCTCTGGCCCTACGCCTGAATGTGCCAAGGTTAGGTGATTCAGCACAGAGGAGCACCACTGTCCATGGGGTCGCAGAGTCAGAACTTAGCGACTGACCACCAACAGAGGTAGGAGTGTTCCCAGAATCATTCCTACTTGGGGATATTTATGTAGGTAAGTGACTGAACTACAAAAACATGTTCCCCAGAAGAAATATACTTTCCCTCAGTAGCTTCTAAAACTTCTCATGACCATTCCAGTCACTGGTCCAGGGAAAATGTAAAGGGCAAAGTGCAGTGGAAAGGCTTGGTCTTAACTGATTACTGATAAAATTTCTGAATTTTGCAAAATTTGCAAAAACATATGACCGTGGGACCAGCATGCTAGGATGCCTCCCGAGAAATGGCCCGTAAAGGAGAAGGCTGGTCAGAAGGGAGAAGTTAGAATTTATCCCCTGCTCATTCTTCCAGTGGGCTTCCCAGGTGGCGCAGTGGTAAAGAATCCACTTACCAGTGCAGGAGATGCAAGAGATGTGAGTTCAATCCCTGGGTAGGGAAGATCCCCTAGAGTAGGAAATGGCAACCCACCCCGGTATTCTTGCCTAGAAAACGCCATGGACAGAGGAACCTGGCAGGCTACAGTCTATGGGGTCACAAAGAGTTGGACATAATTGAGCACCTATGCAAACAGGATGCATGTTAGATTTTAGAGAAATACTCATGATAATTTGAATAGGTACATGGATAGAAATAATTCTGTCATTTGGAATTGACAGCTTGGAATACTGTATTCTATTGTTTGAGTATTTCAAATTATATTTGTCATTTCCTCACACTACTTAACATTAAAGTTCTTTTTTCTCTTATAAATAAGGCAGCAATACAAATCTTTGATGTGTTTCCTTGTGTTTATGAAAGTTTTCAGTCTATTTAATTGGAAGTGGGATAGCTGGGTTGTAGCATTAGGTGCATATTTAATTTTACTAGATATTTCCAAATTCTTCTCCAATATATTTGGAACTATTTATATTTCTTCTAGTATCATATGACTTCCTGACTCCATACTGTTTAAAAAATTATTTTTGTAGATTTATATTTTTACCAGTTTAAGAGGAGCAAGTTTTTATTTAATTTTGTCATAAAGTATGTTTTCTGTGAATATAAGAAAAATTGAAGAATTTAAAAAATATTCATCAATGTTCTAATTTCTTTTGTTCTAAGTTGAATATTTGTATTTTTTTTTATTTCTTCTATTGAGTTTCTTTAAAAAAACTAAATTGGCAACATTAAAAAATATTATATGAACTCTAGTATTTTGAGGATATATGGGTTGCAAATAAATTCTCCCATTCCCTGTCTTTCAATTCTGATATAGTGAATTTTTTGCACAGAGCATTTTTATTTTAACGTAATCATATTTATTATTTTATTTATGGTTTTCATCTTAAACATTTTTAAGGCATTCATTTCTTATCCCAGATTATTAACAATAATCTATTTTATCTAAATTATCCAGAATAGATTATTATACTTAAAAGTTTTAAACATTTTAATGGTAATCTTGGATCCATCAATTTTTTTTTTCCTGTGAGATAGGAATCTATTCATGCTTATTTTTACATGGAAGTATCCAGCTTTTCTTCAATATCTTTTATTGAATTCCTTATCTTTCATCTCTGTCCTGCAACACCAACTTTGCCACATGTTGAGCTTCCTTCCCTGAGTGGGATGTTTCTGAGTTGATCCACATGTCAGCTTGCACATTCCTATAATATACTGAATATTTTCATGTCAATTTCTTTAAAATATCTCTGATTAGTCCTCCACTCTCCTCCTTCTTGTTTTCCTTTTCCATCTGCAAAATTGCTTGACTCTTAATGGCTCCTAACTTTTCCAAATACATGATAGAATCAGCTATTTAAGTTACACCCAATAACACAACATATTGAATCTCTTGTGCTTTTGTTTGAGATTTCATTATGTTTATTGATTACCTTGGTATATAAAGACATCTTTATGATAGCTTATTCTTCCTATAAACACAGTCTATACCTCTATTAATTTGGTCCTTGGACCAAAGTCATACCAGAAGCATTTGGGGATAGATTAGCCTAGGAGTGGAGTCATTAGTCTATAAGTGGAAACATTCTGGAGGCAGAATGACTTTTAAGTGATGTCTGGGCATTGAATCAGCTTTCTTTGCCTAGAATTGGACTGTAGCCTGGAGAGTTTAATGTTTGTAAACATTTAGCACAGTGCAGAAATTGTTAGCAGAGGTTGTAATTCTAACACTCATAAGATGAAGCGCGCAGAAATGCAAACGGGTACCATTGGGCCCTCTTTCTCAAGTCCACTGGACTTTCCCCACGTGGAGTGAGCCATCCACATTGTGTGTGCTGTAGGTAAGCAAGAGCCAAGGGAAAAGCTGAGTTCAGAGCCACCTCAATTCCATCAAGCTCTGAATCTTACCTAAATATAGTTAGAACCAGAGATAATGGCATCCACGTCCACCATTGCATGGATGGCCTGCAGTTGCACAGAAATTCATTGTTTGTTTTAATCTTCTTCAGAACTCAGTGAACTCCTTACATCTAAGGACTCATGTGTGGAGATTCTCAGGCATTACATCTTTAAATAGTCTCTTTCCTATTCTTTCATTTATTTGACCTAGAACTCCTTTTAGATATGTTTGGATCTCCTCAATCTGTTCTTCACAGTATCTTTATATCTTTGTAATAACTTTCCCTTCTTTACGTCTCTGAGCTAATTTCTGCATGATATCTTGAGATTCCCACTTGAGGAATCATGAAGACTCTGAGATTTAACATTTTTTTTCTTTTGCAACGAAGTTAATGTCACAATTTTATGCACACAGGAGTAAGAAAACAGAAGACCTAGGGGTCAGAGAAAGATGGCTTGCTATTTACAGCAAAAGCAACAACCAGAGTTACATTGTAGCTTCGGATGAACAAGCCCCCAGCTCACATGGAATGTCACAGTGAAGGCCAAGTATTAATAACACCTGCATACATAGCGGTGACATGTTAGAGAAGAGAAACCCTGAGTTGGGTAGACTCATCTTACCATAAAAAGTGCTGATCAACCTGCCTTACTTCTTCTCCAGAGAGAGACATGAGTTTTATCACTCTGGCAGGAAAGCAACTGTCTCTAGAGAAGAAGGGAAATATCTGTAGGTTTATTACCCTGAAATATCTCCAGGGAGAGATATCTCAAAATCTCTCCAGAACGAGTCACTGTCTTTACCTTTACTTATCCAAAATATTAATACATTCTGTCTAGAAGGAGCTTCTCTATATTTTTGGGGCTGCCTGCTCATATAAAACATTCCTGAAAAGATAGTCCTGGAACACATGGATTGTTCATTCCTGGATGTGCAAAAATGTGATCAATTCACAGACAGAATTATCACCTCTAATAGATTATCTTCCCTACTTAAATTCTATCTTGAAATGTTCTAATCTATTTTTTAACTCATGGATTAAATATTTAATTTTTTATGTAATTCTCATTTTTAAAATGTCATTTGTTTTCAAAATTTTAAAATATCTTCTGTTCTTAAATTTAAATTATTTTTAAAAATTCTGTTTAAATATCATTTTAAAATCCCTTTCAAATGGTCCTGTTGTTCCTAATTCTTGCTTTGCTACTTTTCTTTTGCATTGGGTTAGGCGACTTAATCCTACTATTCATGATTTGATTTTCTCGTGTGTTTTATTGTTTTTGTTTATTTGTTTGTTTTGGTGAAAGAAACATGTACTTTGAGTTATAGAGGTTCCTCAGTTGTCTCACATTGGCATCTGTCAGAACTGTAGGGTTTTTCTAATTTTAGATCAATTATTCCCCTGAATGTTTTGGTTTGGGATATTCACATCAAAAGAGCAGGAGTAATTTAAACCATCCATTTGTATCTACAGTTCCAGCTACATAGTCTAAGTTCTGCTGGCTTTTTAGTACCTACCACAGAGCAACTGAAATACACTGAGCATTCATTATATGCTGGGTACTGTCAAAGTGCTTTATATGTATTACCTTACTTTACTCTTGCTGTAACCTTGAAATGTATACAATTATGAATCCTATCTGATGGATGGCAAAGTGAGGCTTGTCAAGATTAAATTGTTTTCCCATAATTACAAAGCTATTAGTGGTAGAACTAAGATTCAAACACAAAGCCATGTGGACCTGATGCTCCTACTTATTAAAAAAAAATGTATATATATATATATACACCACAATTTATTTATCCACTCCACGTAGCTCACCTAACCACATAACAACAATAGCTTATCGTTTTTATATAGCTCAACACACATTTGTTGAGCATTTGTTTTGATAAACATTTGTGGTTGTTAAAAACAAAGCTGCTAGACATGTTATTATACAAGGCTTCCAATACATAGATGTAACATTTTCTCTTAAGAGTGGAATTAGAGTTGCTAAAGTTCATGCATGTGTAAAGCCCCTACTTTTAACTGCTATATTAAGCATTCTTCAAAGAGAACGAAAGAATACATGCTAACTGAATGAACGATCTAGTAAAAATTCTTGAATAAAAACTGCTAGTATGCCTTCTCCCCATAACCTCCCAAGTCCTTCTTCCAAGGTCAGCATCAGGATGTCACAGTTCCATCAACTCAATCATAGCAACTGTGATGATAAAAATAAAACAACCCCCTTCCCCCTAAAAAAAAAACCCCAAACCTTAGAGAATAGTCAGAACTATAGCTCTCCTCTCCGAAGAGACTTGAAGGCTTTTCAGCGTCTTCCCACTGGCGTGTAAAAGACTACTAAAGTAAAGACTGTGCTGAGAAGCTCTGCAGAGGCCAGTGTGCTCAGTCTTAACAGCTGCCATCACTCCGAGATCTGCAGCCTTTATTTGTCTGGGTGATGTGCAGCACTTTTGAAGAGGTCTGGGCGTTCAGGAAATGACACGCCTTGAGTGAGGAGAAACATGAAATAGGCCATAGTTTGAGAGCCATTATCGAGTGGGTAAAAGGCGGCAGGATGACAGTTCATAAAAGGCAGCCAAATGCCCCGGCTCTGCAAATGCCATGCAGCAGCATCTTAGCTGTGAAATCAAATTCAGCCCTCTGTGGATTTATAGAGACCATCTTCTAAATTAGGAACCCGTCAGGATGGAGGACTAATTCTCACATTTGCAGTACAGGACGTGGGCAAGGGCATATGCAATTGGTTCTTTTTCAGAGTGGCAAGGGACTACACAAGTGAACTTTCTGGTTCTAGGCATTGTCAGGATAGATGAAAACATTTCTGATGGTCTTATACCTATGAATAAATAATCAATAAAAAATTTTTGGCCATTCCGTGGGGCCTGAGGGATCTCAGATCCCCACCAGGGATTGAACCTGTGCCCCCTGCAGTAGAAACCCAGAGCCCTAACCACTGGGACACCAGGGAAGTCCCTAAATAATCATTTTTAAATGTACTTTATTGGATTTTTTAAAGTTCAAGGGTAGTACATGATTGTGGTAATGTACCAAAGCCCTCAGATCTATTTACCTGAAAGAATTTTACTTTGATTTGTCTTCTTCCATACTTTTCTTTCTGCTCCTAAAACATTGAACATGGATTACAGAAAACAAGATGCTTTAAGGAAGAAACTTTACCTCATTTGTTCTCTGTTCAACCTCAAGTGGCTGGTATACGTGGCCTATAATAGGCATTTGAAGTTTATTTGTTCACAGAATATGTCATATTCCATTGATTCTAAGATGCACTGTTTAAACATTTGAACATCACTGCAATTGGGATGCATCTGACTCTTTGAGTTAGCTCACTATTTTAGGAAGCAGTACACGCTGTTCTTTCTTGGTGGTGTAAGTTAATAGTGTGTCATAATGGATTGATGGATTGTGCACTGGGTTTGCTGAAATACTATATCCAATAGCCACAGAGACTTCTTCCTTCTCTTTTCCCTTTTTAAGATAGAGGTGTGGTTGCTAAGTTGCTTCAGTCTTGTCTGACTCTTTGACTGCAGCCCTCCAGGCTCCTCGGTCCATGGAATTCTCCAGGCAAGGATACTGGAGTGGATTGCCATTTTCTTCTCCAGGGGATCTTCCTGATCCAGGGGCAGAACCTGTGTCTCTTTATGTCTCCTGCATTGGTAGGTGGGTTCTTTACCACTAGTGCCACCTGGGAAGCCCCCAAATAGAGGCATTACAGAGGAGCCTGGTGGGCTGCCGTCTATGGGGTGGCACAGAGTCGGACACGACTGAAGCGACTTAGCAGCAGCAGCAGCATACATAAATTACTCTGTTATTTGCTTAACAGTGTTTACTGGACATCCTCCCAGTGAATGTGTATAAATATAACTCACTTAAAAAAATAGATATACTATTTGATAGAGTATGCATATACTCTATATATGCATATATATGATAGTATATGCATATATATATGCATATACTATTTGATAGATGCAACATAACTTGCTTATGCATTCTCTTACTGAGTGAACATTCAAGTTTTTCTAGTTGGGTTTTTCATTTTAAACAATATTGTAGTAATTGTCTATATATTTACTTTTTGTATTGTAGTTTTATATCTATAAGAAAGATCATTCAATGTCTCTGATGAATTATTTTGCTTTGAGGTAATTAATTGTTTTCTTAGCTTCATTAACTTGTATATTCATTTCCATTCCAGGTTTGGGAAGTTCTCAGCTATTATTCTTTAAATAAACTCGCTGCTCTCTTTTCTGTCTTATCGTTCTGGAACACCCATCACCACAGTGTTACCCTTTCTAAGAGTCAGATAGCTTTCATAAAATTTCCTAATTTTAAAAAATATCTTATTTATCTTTCTTTTTCTGCCTGTAACATTCCTAAAGTTCTATCTTCAAGCTTTCTAATTCTGTCTTCCACATGGTCTGCTGTTTCCAATGCATTCATTGTCTCATCAGCTGAGTTATTCAGCTCCAGAGTTTTTCTGTTTGGTTCTTTTGTAGAGTTTCAATCTGTTTGGTTCTTTTGTAGAGTTTCAATCTGTTTGGTAAAGTGTTTCTTTCTGTTCATTAATTGTATTCCTGAGCTCATTGAACTGAGTTTTCTTGTATCTCATTGAGTTTATGCATGACAACTATTTTGAGTTGTTTATCAGGTAGAGGGCAACGTTCTTTCATTTTCGGTTTGGTTTGTAGAGAATTGCTGTTTTGTTTTTGTGTTCCAGTGTTACTGAGCTTCTTTGGGCTCTGCCCTGGCATTTGAAATAGTGACAGGTGAGAGCTAGAGGTTTTTCTTATTTCCCAGTAGGTGGCGCTATAGCACACCTTTCTTTTTCTTTTCTTTCGTTTGTCTTACTTGAACTGACTCCAGTTACGTGAGTCTGCATTTTTCAGCCTCTGCTACCTCAGAGGTGTGGCTCTGTGCCTTTTATCGCTTTCTATGCCTCCAGAGTCGCTGGTGCCTTGCTTCTGCAAGTGTTGCACCTGGTGAATCAGAATGAGTCACAGGCTCTACCATTGCCGGGGGAGGGGAGGTTGAAGAGAAGTGTGCGAGTCCTGCCGGGGACAGCCATGCCCGCTGTCGTAAGGCCTGTGGGCTTTGCTGCTGTTGTGAGGGCATGGGGACTGCAGTCAGGGGCGCCCCAGTGACTGGAGGAATGAGGCCTCAGGCTCCACTGATTCCGTTGCCCAGCTGACTGTGGCTGTGGGCTCCATCACTGCGGTCGGAAGGCTGGCATGGCAAGCACTGTCTGTTTCCCTTTGGTTCTACCCCTCCTCTGTGTGTTCAAGTACATCTGCCTTTAAATGCACAAATGTGTGGAATTGTCCAGCAGCCTAGTGTACTGGGCAGAGGCAGCTTTGTTGCCCTGTGGATGTTTTACTGATTGTGGGTGGAAGGGGAGAGACAAAGGTAGCTTTTCACCCTGCTGTGTTGCTGATGTCACCCCTCTCTTATAATCTGATCTTTTTATTGGCTCATAGTTTTGTCTTTTCCAGACATAGTGTTGAAATCATGCAGCATTTAGTCTTTTCAAGCTGGCTTTTTTTCACTAGCAATACGCATTTGAGATTTCTTCATGTCATTACATGACTTGATAGCTCATTTTTTTTTTAGTGCTGAAAGCTATCCTAGTGTCTGGATATACCATAATTTATCCATCCATTTACCTGCTTCTGAAGGTCATCGAAGGTGATTGCAGCCATGAAATTAAAAGACGCTTACTCCTTGGAAGGAAAGTTATGACCAACCTAGATAGCATATTCAAAAGCAGAGACATTACTTTGCCAACAAAGGTCCGTCTAGTCAAGGCTATGGTTTTTCCAGTAGTCATGTATGGATGTGAGAGTTGGACTGTGAAGAAAGCTGAGTGCCGAAGAATTGATGCTTTTGAACTGTGGTGTTGGAGAAGACCCTTTGAGAGTCTCTTGGACTGCAAGGAGATCCAAACAGTCCATTCTAAAGGATATCAGTCCTGGGTATGCTTTGAAAGGAATGATGCTAAAGCTGAAACTACAGTACTTTGGCCACCTAATGCGAAGAGTTAACTCATTGGAAAAGACTGATGCTGGGAGGGGTTGGGGGGAGGAGGAGAAGGGGATGACAGGATGAGATGGCTGGATGGCATCCCCGACTCGATGGATGTGAGTTTGAGTAAACTGCGGGAGTTGGTGATGGACAGGGAGGCCTGGCCTGCTGCAATTCATGGGGTCGCAAAGAGTCGGACATGACTGAGTGACTGAACTGAACTCAAGGTCATCTTGCTTGTTTCCAAGTTTTGGTAATTAAGAACAAATCTGCTATAAATATCTATGTGCAAATTTTTGTGTAGACATGAGTTTTCACTCTTTTTAGTAAATACCAAGGAAGGTGATTGCTGACTCAAATGGTCACAGGGTGCTCAGTTTTGTATGAGACCCACAAACTGTCTCCAAAGTGATGCACCACTTGTTCTCCTACTAGCAGTGGGAACTGGGAGCCTACTGGTGGGTGGGGCTCTGTTTTCTGAAGCTGGCTGCTTGGCCTTGGGGGTCACAGGATTGGTGTGGACTGGTTGGTGGGTGGGGCCAAGTCCTGGCCAGTAATAAACTAAAAGAACTCCAAAATGGTGCTTGCTAGCCCCAGAGTCCTTAGGATAGAATGAGCTCCTTGAAATTGATGTCACCAGTACCTATGTCCCTGTTGAGAAATCGAGTCCCCATGTCCTCTTATCTGTTCAGGAGGTTCTCCAAGATTAGCAAGTGGGTCTGACCCAGGGTCCTTGTAAGTTGCTGCTTCTGGTTTGGGTCTCAGAGCTTGTGAAATTAATTTTGTATCCACCCTTTAAGAGAGGGGTCTCTTTCCTATAGCTCTCCAGCTATCCTGAAAGCAAGCCCCCTCTACTGGCCTTGAAAGCCAGGCATTCTGGGGGTTGTCTTCCCAGTATGGGATCCCAGGACTGGGGAACCCAGTACAGGGCTCAGACCCTTGCTCCTTGAGATGAACCTCTGCAATTGTGATTATGCTCCTGTTTGGGAGTCGCTTGTCGGGGGTCTTGACTGTACCATGTCTCCTCTCTTCCTGGTGGTGATGGTGGTTTAGTTGCTAAGTTGTGTCCGACTCTTATGATCCCATGGACTGTAACACCCCAGGTTCCTCTGTCCATTGTATTTTCCAGGCAAGAATAATGGAGTGGGTTGCCATTTCCTTTTCCAGGGGATCTTTCTGACCCAGGAATCGAACCAATGTCTCCTGCATTGAAGGCAGATTCTTTACCATCTGAGCCACTAGGGAAGCCTGATCCTCCCTTCCTATCGCTCCCATTATTGTTCCTTCTTTTTATATCTTTAGTTTTGGAAAATATTTTCTGCTAATTGTCATCTTGTCCTCACAGAGAATTGCCCTGTATAATAGTTGTAATTTTGGCATGCCATTGGCAGTAAGTGAGCTCAAGATCTTCCTACTCTGCCTTTTTGGACACTCCTCCTTGACTATATTCCTACTTTTGGAAGTGATGCATACATTTTGTAGGATAAAGTTGATGTAGTTATTTAACAAGTTCTTTTGCCCTCCTCTCTCTTCTGCTTCTTAGAGTCTCCGTCTCTCTCCATACACATTTAAATAGGGAGTTAATAGAATAGATATTTACAAATAATGTAAATAAATATTTTGGGGGAAATAGTGATTGATATGGTTGACTGCATCAACTTTTCTTCAAACTCCTTTCCACCTTGGGGTCCAATGATTTCTTGACTTTACACTCTGCATTATCCAAACAGCAGGACCAGATGAGTTAGGAGGGATAGTCCTACCAGAAGCACATTTATCTGACGAAGGAAGATAACAAAAAGATGCCTAGTGCAGATAACGGCTCAGCATCCCTAAGCAGGTTGCTGTTTGTGCAGATATAAACAGGTTGGGCTGTGGTAGACATGATAACGCTTTTTAATAATGCCTGCAAGTAATCTTCTTGGGGAAGAAGTGTCCATGTGTAGGGAAGAACACCAGAATGAATTAAATCCGGGGAAACATGTCAAGATGAAGCCTTGGGTGTGAGACAAAAAATCTACAACAACATATGCCTAATGTGTCATGCTTTTTATGTATAACTGGCATTTGTTAAACCATGCAATGTTTATAGAGCCCTTTCGCACAGCATCTGTTTATTTATTCAGTAAACACGTTTTATCAAATAGCTCCTGGAGTTCGGGAAGTGGGGAGAAAGAACGTGAATCACAAGGGTCCTGACATTTAAAAAACAGTCTCCCACCCTCACCGGAGAGGGCTCGGTGAAAGTTCTGGCTCTGATTGGCAACTCTACACCTCTTGGGAAAGAGTCAGTAAAAGGAATGATTTAAGGGCCAGAAGCATGGGCTGAAGTGTTTCTTTCCCAATGAACTGAGACAAAGCATGGACTCTCTGTCCCTTGGTGTTTGTAAGGAACTGATGGGAAAGGCAGAAAAAAAAAAAAAAAGATGTTATTTCAAAACTGCATGATAAATCCTACCAAAGAGAGGCAACAGATGCTGTGAGAACCTAAGAGAGACACACATCCAGCCTGGAGTGAAATCTGCCTGGTTGGAAAACAATGGTATCTTCCTGCACAGTAACCAATATTCATTGAGTCCATCGTGGACGGTGATGAAACTCAGGAGCCTAAGAGCCACATGTCCTGCCAGAGATCAGGACTCCTATGTACTTCCTTTCATTTGAAATCCTGGTCCTTTTGCCTTATAGTAATCAACAGTGAATATTTGCCCTTTATTTAAGAATCATTCTGCCCTAATCCTTCAAAACTAATACTGGACATGAGACTTGTACCAGAAACTGTTCTAAGCACTTTCCATGTGTAATATATTTAATTCCCCAAAATACTCTATGGGTCAGGTATTGCTAATGTCCTCATTTCACAAATGAAGAGACTGAGGCAGAGGGGAGTTAAGCACAAATTCAGTGACAGGCAAAGCTGGGCTTTAAATTCAGTTTTCTTCTGGCATCTGGAGCCTTAGTAAGTGGCGCCATGTCAGTCTACCACCAATAGAACCTCACTGAATGAAGTTACTCTAAAAGATACATTTGAAATAGAAGGAAATTGATCCAGAGGAAAGGACTAAGTTTTGACAAGAACGATATGTAAAGAAACAAGCAGGAAGGTCAACCAAAACAAGCAACTTCTGTATAAAACAATGATAGAACTATGAATGATTAATTCCGTGGCAGACAATGAAGAGGAATTAAACACAGACCAAAATAACATGTAGAAAAGGAAAGGTATGCCAAGAGTTTGAGTGTTTCAGGTCCTTACAATTTTTAAGAGACAGGTTAAAAATATATTTAGATTAGAATCTCTTTAGTGTGAATGTTAATATTTTAAGTATAACATAAAAGAAGGTATATAGTTTATGCTGCTGCTGCTAAGTCGCTTCAGTCGTGTCCGACTCTGTGCGACCCCATAGACGGCAGCCCACCAGGCTCCCCGTCCCTGGGATTCTCCAGGCAAGAACACTGGAGTGGGTTGCCATTTCCTTCTCCAATGCATGAAAGTGAAAAGTGAAAGTGAAGTCGCTCAGTCGTATCCAACTCTTCGAGACCCCATGGACTGCAGCCTAACAGGCTCCTCCATCCATGGGATTTTCCAGGCAAGAGTACTGGAGTGGGGTGCCATCACCTTCTCCGGTATATAGTCTATACTTTTGAACAAATAGAGGGATAATAAATGAAAAAAAACCTGGTTACTACGAAGAAGGCAGGAAGGGAGAAAAAACTTCAAAAAAGCAGAATGTATAGAAAGCACAAAATAAAATGGTAAAGTAAATCAAAATTTATCTGCAATTACCAATATACATGGTAAGAATGAAAATAGATTCACCAGTAAAGAAAGAAAATGAACTAGTTAATTACATACTATCTATAAAGAAGGCTGAAAGAGATTAAAAGGATGGAGACATATATGTTAGGCAAAACTTAGGCAATAAAAAAATTGATGCAGCAATATTAAAATCATGCAAATATATATTAAGTAAAAATTTATTATTGGGTTTAAAACTTCAGTGTATGAAGATTATAAGTGGCACTTCATTAGAGAGCTGTAATACTGACTAAAATCAATAGAATTTGAAGTGGAAATTGACAAATCCACCAATACAGAGACAGTCTGAATATATTTCTCTTGGGAACTGATAGAAGAAGAAGTGCAAAATTAATAAGTATGTAGCTGCTGTGAGCAATGTATCAACAAACTCAAGTTAATGGACAAGGACAGAGCCCAAATTATGCTCCATAATTAGAAAACATACATTTCTCTGAAGCGCAAATGAAACATTTATAATAATGGACCAGATATCAGGTCATAAAATAAGTCTGAGTAAGTGGCAAAGAATTATATCATTAAAAAAGAAGTCTTATTATAAGCTGTAATAGGCGGGTTTAGATGGAAGTAGTTTGTATATAGCCGTTCATTCTTTCAAAGGATCACAACCTAAATTCTTAGAAGGGGGTTTAAAGTCACGAACCCAGAGGTGAAGCCAAGTCAAGAACTGTAAGAGGTAAATGCACTCTTAAAGATGTCATTACATGTAGGATCCAAAGCTTAAAGCAGAGAAACAAAGTCCAGGGGTGGTTTTCCAGGGGCTGGGGGCAGGTGGGTGGGGAGCAGGAGAAACGGGTAGATTTTGGTTAAAATGTACACACTTCCAGACTAACAAGTTTTGGGAATCATAAATACAACATGGTGATTATAGCTAATAATACCTTATTATATGCTTGAAAGTTACTAAGAGAGTAGATGAAAAAAGAAATGGTAATTATGTGACAAGATGGAGAAATTAGCTAATGCTATAGTGGTAATCCTTTTGTAATACATGTAGTAAGTTAACAGCTGTGCACCTTAAAGTTACACAATCATTTCAGTTCAGTTCAGTTCAGTCACTCAATCGTGTCCGAATCAGCAGCCTCATGAATCGCAGCACGCCAGGCCTCCCTGTCCATCACCAACTCCCAGAGTTCACTCAAACTCACGTCCATCGAGTCAGTGACGCCATCCAGCCATCTCATCCTCTGTCATCCCCTTCTCCTCCTGCCCCTGATCCTTCCCAGCGTCAGAGTCTTTTCCAATGAGTCAACTCTTCACATGAGGTGGCCAAAGTACTGGAGTTTCAGCTTTAGCATCATTCCTTCCAAAGAAATCCCAGGGCTGATCTCCTTTAGAATGGACTGGTTGGATCTCCTTGCAGTCCAAGGGACTCTCAAGAGTCGTCTCCAACACCACAGTTCAAAAGCATCAATTCTTCGGTATTCAGCTTTCTTCACAGTCCAACTCTCACATCCATGCATGACCACTGGAAAAACCATAGCCTTGACTAGACGGACCTTTGTTGGCAAAGTAATGTCTCTGCTTTTGAAGATGCTATCTAGGTTGGTCATAACTTTCCTTCCAAGGAGTAAGCGTCTTTTAATTTCATGGCTGCAATCACCATCTGCAGTGGTTTTAGAGCCCCTCAAAATAAAGTCTGACACTGTTTCCACTGTTTTCCCATCTATTTCCCATGAAGTGATGGGACCGGATGCCATGATCTTTGTTTTCTGAATGTTGAGCTTTAAGCCAACTTTTTCACTCTCCTCTTTTACTTTCATCAAGAGGCTTTTGAGTTCCTCTTCACTTTCTGCCATAAGGGTGGTGTCATCTGCATATCTGAGGTTATTGATATTTCTCCCAGCAATCTTGATTCCAGCTTGTGCATCTTTCAGCCCAGCGTTTCTCATTATGTATTCTGCATATAAGTTAAATAAGCGGGGTGACAATATACAGCCTTGACATACTCCTTTTCCTATTTGGAACCAGTCTGTTGTTCCATGTCCAGTTCTAACTGTTGCTTCCTGACCTGCACACAAATTTCTCAAAAGGCAGGTCAGGTGGTCTGGTATTCCCATCTCTTTCAGAATTTTCCACAGTTTATTGTGATGCACACAGTCAAAGGCTTTGGCATAGTCAATAAAGCAGAAATAGATGTTTTTCTGGAACTCTCTTGCTTTTTCCATGATCCAGAGGATGTTGGCAATTTGATCTCTGGTTCCTCTGCCTTTTCTAAAACCAGCTTGGACATCTGGAAGTTCACAGTTCACATATTGCTGAAGCCTGGCTTGGAGAATTTTGAGCATTGCTTTACTAGCATGTGAGATGAGTGCAATTGTGCAGCAGTTTGAGCATTCTTTGGCATTGCCTTTCTTTGGGATTGGAATGAAAACTGACCTTTTCCAGTCCTGTGGCCACTGCTGAGTTTTCCAAATTTGCTGGCATACTGAGTGCAGCACTTTCACAGCATCATCTTTCAGGATTTGAAATAGCTCAACTGGAATTCCATCACCTCCACTAGCTTTGTTCATAGTGATGCTTTCTAAGGCCTACTTGACTTCACACTTCAGGATGTCTGGCTCTAGGTGAGTGATCACACCATCATGATTATCAGGATCATGAAGATCTTTTTTGTATAGTTCTTCTGTGTTTTCTTGCCACCTCTTCTTAATATCTTCTGCTTCTGTTAGGTCCATACCATTTCTGTCCTTTATCGAGCCCATCTTTGCATGAAATGTTCCCTTGGTATCTCTAATTTTCTTGAAGAGATCTATAGTCTTTCCCATTCTGTTGTTTTCCTCTATTTCTTTGCACTGATTACTGAGGAAGGCTTTCTTATCTCTCCTTGCTATTCTTTGGAACTCTGCATTCAGATGCTTATATGGTTCCTTTTCTCCTTTGTTTTTCACTTCTCTTCTTTTCACAGCTATCTGCAAGGCTTCCCCAGATAGCCATTTTGCTTTTTTGCATTTCTTTTCCATGGGGATGGTCTTGATCCCTGTCTCCTCTACAATGTCATGAACCTCCATCCATAGTTCATCAGGCACTCTATCAGATCTAGGCCCTTAAATCTATTTCTCACTTCCACTGTAATCATAAGGAATTTGATTTAGGTCATACCCGAATGGTCTAGTGGTTTTCCCTACTTTCTTCAATTTAAGTCTGAATTTGGCAATAAGGAGTTCATGATCTGAGCCACAGTCAGCTCCCGGTCTTATTTTTGCTGACTGTATAGAGCTTCTCCATCTTTGGCTGCAAAGGATGTAATCAATCTGATTTCAGTGTTGACCATCTGGTGATGACCATGTGTAGAGTTTTCTCTTGTGTTGTTGGAAGAGGGTGTTTCCTATGACCAGTGCGTTCTCTTGGCAAAACTGTATTAGCCTTTGCCCTGCTTCATTCCGTATTCCAAGGCCAAATTTGCTTGTTACTCCAGGTGTTTCTTGATTTCCTACTTTTGCATTCCAGTCCCCTATAATGAAAAGGATATCTTTTTGGGTGTTAATTCTAAAAGGTCTTGTAGGTCTTCATAGAACCATTCAACTTTAGCTTCTTCAGTGTTACTGGTTGGGGCATAGACTTGGATTACTGTGATATTGAATGGTTTGCCTTGGAAACAAACAGAGATCATTCTGTCGTTTTTGAGATTGCATCCAAGTACTGCATTACGGACTCTTTTGTTGACCATGATGGCTACTCCATTTCTTCTAAGGGATTCCTGCCTGCAGTAGTAGATATAATGGTCATCTGAGTTAAATTCACCCATTACAGTCCATTTTGGTTCGCTGATGTTCACTCTTGCCATCTCCTGTTTGACCACTTCCAATTTGCCTTGATTCATGGACTTAATATTCCAGGTTCCTATGCAATACTGCTCTTTACAGCATCAGACCTTGCCTCTGTCACTAGTCACACCCACAACTGGGTATTGGTTTTGCTTTGGCTCCATCCCTTCATTCTTTCTGGAGTTATTTCTCCACTGATCTCCAGTAGCATATTGGGTACCTACAGACCTGGGGAGTTCCTCTTTCAGTATCCTATCATTTTGCCTTTTCATACTGTTCATGGGGTCTCAAGGCAAGGATACTGAAGTGGTTTGCCATTCCCTTCTCCAGTGGACCACATTCTGTCAGCCCTCTCCACCATGACCCATCTGTCTTGGGTGGCCCCACACGGCATGGCTTAGTTTCATTGAGATAAACAAGGCTGTGGTCCGTGTGATCAGACTGGCTAGTTTTCTGTGTTTATGGTTTCAGTGTGTCTGCCCTCTGATGCCCTCTCGCAACACCTACCGTCTTACTTGGGTTTCTCTTACCTTGGGCGTGGGGTATCTCTTCACAGCTGCTCCAGCAAAGTGCAGCTGCTGCTCCTTACCTTGGATGAGGGGTATCTCCTCACCGCTGCCCCTCCTGACCTTGAACGTGGAGTAGCTCCTCTCGGCCCTCTTGCACCCATGCAGCCACTGCTCCTTGGACGTGGGGTTTTATCATGGGTTCAAAGACTTTAAAAAATCAACCATAACGCAATGGATGTTCATGCCATTCCACCGTTCACTCACTGGAGGTGACAGCCTGAGGCCACACAACTCTGAAGCTCTCTGGATCTTGCTGTTCAAGGGTTTTTACAGATCTCAACCTCCAGTGTTTCCTCCCCAGGTCCCAGCGGGCACTTCTCAAGGTACACAATAGTAAATGTCAAATATGTATCAGTAAAGCTGGGAAAAAAAGAATATGATGATCTCAATCTTTTCGCTACTCAGATATACTTTGTAGAAGACATACACTGGGTCTTACTGAATAGGCATCTTTTCTTTCTTTTCCTAAAAGGTAATATTTTGGGGGGGGCCATGCCATACAACATTTGAGGATTTGGGATCTTAGTTCTTCAACCGAGGATCGAACCCACACCCCCTACAGTGAAAGGGTGGAGTCTTAACCACTGAAACACCAGGGAAGTCCTCACCCAGAAGGTATTTTAAAGCACCTGTTAATGTGAGGCTTTGGAGACAAATTCATCCAGGTAAAATAGGGAGTCATGTATGGGATTCTGTTCCTTACTGACACTTTGCTATAGAGCTGGCATCTCTCAGTCTTGCTTTAAAATTGTAATCACATTCACCAATCTAATGAAAATGGGAAAGCACTCTTTTATTCCCCAGCTCTGTCAAAGGACACTCTCTATTTGTGAGAGTATTTGTGGAGAATTTCTTTCCTTTGGTTGATTTCAAAATAGGTGAAAATATTTCCATCTCTGTTTGAATTGAGTTGGTTATTACCTTCCTTTCTAAGCCACATGTTTTAAAAGGAAACCAATATAGATTGTATTGGGGGCCAGTAAGAATCTATTTCTGCAGTAATTTCAAGTATATTGCTTTTTATTCATTCATTGTTTTTCCAACCTATGGAGCACCGTTCTATTGTAATCGAATCACCATAAAACATCAGAAGAATCTTCTGGGAGTAAATGCAGTCATTTGTAGAGTATTCCATTCTGCGAAATTTCCACTATTTGAATCACATCACTCAAAAAGACTTTTATGTCTCTCACAGTCTACCAAATCCATACTTTGCTTTTATCATGTAAGATGGGTGGATTTTAGGTAGAATGGAAAAAGACTGGATGAATCACAGCCCAAAATGGAAAGGCGGGGGGTGGGGGGTGGGGAGGTCAATTCAAAGAGAAAGCACATGTTAGGATGACCCAGAATTATGCAATGACCTAGGTTTTACAAATCTAGGACCACTTTAAAATATATTCTTCATTTCAAAGAGGTTTAATTCTAGTCCTAAAATGTCATGATTAGTAGAGTATAATTACAAGTCTTCAAGGGAGACTAATTTACCTCCCTTCCCCTCACCATCAAGAGACAAGGCAAAAACAATTAAGTTTTCTTATTAGCTCTTTTATATGGGTGTGTCCTTTTGTTAGTCAATCTTTTTCTCTGGGGTTGTCATATTTCAGAGATTCTGGTTTTATGTGGGGGAGTGGGAACCCAAATCCATGTCTTCCATTCAACTGGTCTAAGTTTTATCTCCTGTCTCTACACATTTATTTGAACCCAAGTCTTTGGGGGCCACCAGAAATCAGCTGGTACCCCGGGATAACCTCTGACCTGACTGCCTTTTTTCTCTCTTGATATGTCTTTTCTCCATGTTTTGCCCTGTGAATATTTCCTTACTTTATATCATGTCACATGTCCATTTCATAGGACTACAAAATCTTGTTTCTCTCCTTTGCTTGAATTCTTATAAAAATAGAACCAGAGACTGGGGCCTGTCTAGAGATCTTTTGAGCAGTGACCTCAAGGGATGAGAGAGGAAGGACTGGGGAGAGTTAACAGCAAAGGCGAGAAAGCCAGTTCCACCCTGCACTGTGGAATGAGGCTCTGCTCCAGTCAGAGAACCCAGAGGGTTCAGTCTCACTGAGGACCTCCGAGGAGCCATGTAGAACACACCCCAGACTTGTCCCACAGAGCATGAGAAAGGGAGTATTTATTCAGCAGTTTTAGGCCCGTCACCTTGGGAGGGGTTAACCTCATAGAAATTTTAGGTATGGGTGTGTGAGATAGCAGAACAGGTAGTACGTCTCAAGCATCCCATGTAGGTGAAGGCAAGTGAGGTTAGGATGCATCCTTACAGAAATGGTTGCCATAGCAATGGCCAGAGCAATCAAGTGTTGAGTTAAAGTTGTGAGCGCAGGGTACATAAAAGATATCTACTATGAGTGCTTTGTTCAGTTCAGTTCAGTCGCTCGGTTGTGTCCAACTCTGTGACCCCATGGACTGCAGCACGCTAGGCTTCCCTGTCCATCACCAACTCCCGGGGCATACTCAAACTCATGTTTTGTAGAGTAGAGCAAACAGGAGACTGTAGATCCTCCCCACTCCTCCCCAAGGTTCACTTATTACGTATCTGGCTGGCTTCACCACGGTCCTTTGTCTTGTCCCCCTCTATCTTATCCGAGGGGGGAAATAGTAACAGACCAAGAGGAGAACCTCATAGTTTTTCTTATTACTATTGCTGAAACTCAGACAGGGAAAGCTAACATCCAAGGGCACCAGAATTCAGAGAAGGGGCAGTTACTAGGAGTTACGAGAAAAGATAACTAATTAGCATGTGTCATGGTCTGAATGTTTGTGTCCCCGCCTCCCCCAAATTTGAATGCTGGAATCCTAATGCCAATGTGATGGTATTAGAAGGCAGGCTTTGGGGAGGTGATTATGTCACAAAGGTGGAGCCCCATGAATGGGATTAGTGCCCATATAAAAGAGACCCCCCCAGAGTTCCCATCCCTTCTGTCACAAGAGGATGCTCTGAGAAGTCTACGACCTGCAAGAGAGCCTTTGCCTAAGTATGCTGGTTCCCTGCTCTCAGACTTCCCATCAACATAACTGTGAGAAATACATTTCTGTTGTTTATAAGCCACCCAGCCTGTAGTATTTTGTTATATCAGCCCCAAAGGACTAAGACAGCAAGACTGAGCAAAGTCAGGGGGAGAATTGTGAAGAAATTAAAAGCTATAGGAGGGTCTCCAGGATAGGTGGGCAAGCTCCTCAGAGCAGCACTAACTATCCTCTGAAGAGTGCTGAGGTTGTGACCTTGGAAGGCACATTCTTAGCCGGTATGGAAGCACTTGAGAAGAGAGCCGTGTGTCCCTTCTGTCATGGTCTGTGCGCAGGTTGGAAAAGAACTTCCAGACATGAGGCAGAATGAGAGGAGAATAACATGAGGCAGAATGAGAGGAGAATGAAGTTTATTAGAGGGGGAGACGCTGTTAGAACAGTGGTCCAGCTCAAGGGAGAATCGACCTCTTTCATGGACGAGTAGCCAATTTTTATAGCCTCTGCTGCTGCTGCTAAGCCACTTCAGTCGTGTCCAACTCTGTGTGACCCCATAGATGGCAGCCCACCAGGCTCCTCTGCCTCAAGACAGGACAAATTCCTCCTGGAAGGGTGGCATCAGGTGATTGGTTAGGATGCTATAGGGTGGGTATTTTACCTCATATGGAGTCAGGGAAATGGCCAGTTTAGATCTGGAGGCTCATGGCAGCCATTGCTATCAGGCTTGGTTAACTCCAGAGATGTTTGTCCTGTGACTTTGGTACAGGGTTCTAGACCTGTGACCTTGGCGTAGTGCTTCACACTTTCTGCTGTATCTTAAAACAGTTAATACCTATAAAATACCTAATAAATATCTAGTAAGTAAAAAGATGACTATCACTATCGTATTAATCATGGATTGAATGTATGAAAAATGTCATGTGCTGACTTGAGTGGTATGGTATCAGAAATGGTACAGAGTAGACACGCCATGTCTGTCATTCATTTCCCCCTTCCTTTTATATTGCATGATCTTAGGCAATTTGATTAAGGTTCCCGAGCTCCTTACAGATGCTGCCTTGGCAAAAAGTCTGTGGTGATGAACCATATGTGTATAGAGAAAGTGCATGTCAATTCAACCTGCTTGCTCCTTGATCTTTGAACAAACTCCTTGTTGTGTGAGCCAGCCAATTATAAATACAAGCAGGCAAAAACTGATATGTCTGTAGATTCTCAACATATGCTTGTGGAATTAATAAAAGAAAGAATGAATGATTTTTCGCTTCCCTGAAGGCAGAAGCAATCATTCAGATTCCCAGCCTTTAAACTAGAAGCAGGCACCTCCTGTGTTTCAGTCGCCACTCTGCGCCCTGCCCAATGCTAAGTGCCTGCACACAAGAAGCTCAACAGACATTTTTTGGTTGAATGTGTTGAATGAATGAATAGATGTTTATTGGTTTGTCAAATGGATAACTGAATAATGAATGAATATGTAAAACGTGTTGTTTTGGTCACTAAGTTCTGTCCGACTCTTCCACGACTCCATGAACTGTAGCCCGTCAGGCTTCTCTGTCCATGGGATTTTCCAGAAAAGAATACTGGAGTGGCTAGCCATTTCCTACTCCAGGAGACCGTCCGACACAGGGATCGAACATACTTCTTCCCAAAGACCTGACTCCTTACCAAAAAGAAAATGTTCACTAAACTCAATTATATTTTCTTAGCGGCAATGCCATTGCATGTGTAAGCCCCAAACTATACTTGAAATATATACTGCAAGGAGATCCAACCAGTCAGTCCTAAAGGAAATCCGTCCTGAATACTCAGCTTCGCTGATGCTGAAGCTGAAACTCTAGTACTTTGGCCACCTGATGCGAAGAGCTGACTCATTTGAAAAGACCCTGATGCTGGGAAAGATTGAGGGCAGGAGGAGAAGGGGACGACAGAGGATAAGATGGTTGGATGGCATCACCGACTCAATGGACATGGGTTTGGGTAGACTCCGGGAGTTGGTGATGGACAGGGAGTCCTGGCGTGCTGAGGTTCATGGGGTCACAGAGAGTCGGATACAACTGAGCGACTGAACTGAACTGAAAACAAAACTCACAGGGCCTGTTCACAAGAAATTGAGCACCAGCTTTTCTGAGCATCTTCTGGTACAGTTCCTCCTAATCATTCCACTTGAATAAGGTTTGGAAGCTTCTAGAATGTGTTATCAAGTGGCATTTCTCTCATGTACTCCTCTATGGATTCTCTAGAATTGTAGGGTTCCCATTAATGATATGTGGATTAGTATCCTCTTTTTCTGTCAGTATGAATTTTAAAATTGTGTGCATGGTAGACAGACCTGTGTTTGTATGAAATGCAGGGGAACAATCAGTGGTTCATGAGTTTAAGCCCTGGATCCACCTCCTAACTCACTTGGTGATACAAGCCTCTGTTTTCCCATCTGTAAATTGCACAAAAGTATTTTTTGAGCAACTAGTAAATGCTGAGCTTTAGGAAGAGAGAGGTAAATTGCATGGATCTGACTCACACTATCAAAGTGCTCCTAGATCATTGGGCAGATACATATGCAAGCAGAAAGATGTGTAAATACTAGAAAATAAAAATGAAGCATTTGGAAAAAATAATTGCATTTTGATAAGATAATAAAACACATTATTCAAGTGTGATTGATACTGAGCAGGGACCTGTGAACTGCTTTTGAACTGTGGTGTTGGAGAGGACTCTTGAGAGTCCTTTGGATGGCAAGGAGATCAAACCAGTCAATCCTGAAGGAAATCAATCCTGAATATTCATTGGAAGGACTGGTGCTGAAACTGAAACTCCAATACTTTGGTCACCTGTAGTGAAGAACTGACTCATGGAAAAGATCCTGATGCTGGGAAAGATTGAAGGCAGGAGGAGAAGGGGACGACAGAGGGTAAGATGGTTGGATGGCATCACTGACTAGACAGACATAAGTTTGAGCAAGCTCTGGGAGAAGGTGAAGGACTGGGAAGCCTGAGGTGCTGCAGTTCACAGGGTTGCAAAGAGGTGGACATGACTGAGTGACTGAACAACAAGGACTCTGTGCGATGCCCCCTTCCCCCACCAGACACAAAAGCCTTTCTGTGTTGCCTTCCCTGAGATCCAAAGGGCAGATTCAAACAGTTTCTAATTAGGGAAAGGAAGAGCTATAGAGATAAGGGAGGAGAAGTCAGGCAACAGCAGTGTAGCTTTGCGGGCTGGGGACTTGTTCCCCCTCAAGGGTTAAATGTAGCAATATCTTTGAGCTGTTCTGCAGATTCTGAAACCCCCACCAGATGGGAGAAGTTAATAGTATGTTGCCCACCAGCACGCAGACCTCAGATCTGTTGGAACCAGAAGGTTGATGATGCTGACTCCCACTTATCTCTTGCCAACAGTCAGAAAACATCCACCAGCTGATCACATCATCTTTGAACCATCACTAAAAAAGCCCTCACTATCCCCTGATCCCAGGTTGGGACACACAGTTTTGAGGGCATTAGTCCTCTGTGGCCCACTATGCCTGGCAAACCAATAAAGCTGCTCTCCTCTACGTCACTCAAAACTCCGTCTCCAAGATTTGATTCAGAGTTGCAGTGCAGAGGCTGGATTTGGATTCATGAAGACTTTAAACTGGGGCTTAGTTGAGGCATTGTTAAGGTAGTCCCAAATGAGAAAATATTCAGAGACTTACATGAAGTTTCATTAGAGCAAAAAAGAGAAGCATTTTCACCAACCTGAGGGTTATAAGAGGATGCTCTGGAAATTTCACTTGAACAGAGTGTTGAGGTAAGAGTAGGTTTTTGACAGGTAGGGCAAAGGTTAAGGGAGAGAGGACTAGGTTTATAGCTCATGGTTTATGGAGCAATGTCAAGGAAGACCTTTGCAATAGGAATTTGAACTTTATTTTCAGGATGTGGGGGCTCCAAATTTGACTCAAACTGTAAAGAAGCTGTGAAGCAGGAGGCCCAGGTTCAATCCCTGGTTTGAGAAGATCCCCTGGAGAAAGGAATGGCAACCCACTCCCGTATTCTTACCTGGAGAATCCCATGGACAGAGGAGCCTGGCGGGCTTCACTCCTTGGGGTCACAGAGTGGGACACGACTGAGTGACTAATACCTTCACATTCACACTTTCAGGGTGTGGATGGGATGAGTGTGGACTTCGGGCTCAGATCTTTCAGAGTGCCAGCCTTGGGCAGGCTGGTTAGCAATAGCAACTAATAATGGTATTTATTCCAGTGTCATTGCAAAAAGTGAACAAAATCACATGGTACAATGACTGAAACAATGCGTTGCACATTGAAAGTACTTAATAAATGGCTGCTATCATCATCATCATTACAAAACCCATGGTGTCCTTTTCCTTTCAGTCTGAGATCAAGGGAGATTATGAAAGGCAACTGAGATGAGTACAAGAAGCACATAGACAGGTCCAGAGATCTTCCTTGCCGTTAAGACATCAGAACTTCCCTTGCTAGGTAGAAAATTGTCTTCTGTTCACGAGGAGACACAGCTTTCCTGAATAATGATGAAATCAATGTGTGAGGACAGTTACCTCTAATTAGGAACAAAGTTTAAGACACAGACGTGTTCAGGTTATTTTGTCTCACAGTGACAAAATATTTATTTATTTTGTATTTATTGTCTAGTGGCAATTGTTATGGTGATAGGAAGATGGCTGAGCTGGGAAAGCATGGTGAGAGCATTTGCAATGGGGATATAGTCTTAACTTCTGTCAACCTTTGTCATCTTTGATTCCTGGATGTGGGTTTAAAGTATAGCACAGCATATTTCCATGACTCTGGTCAGCATCCTTCAGATAACAAAATAAACCTCCCAAAGGTCTGTGTGGGGGTTGGTTCTCTGCATTCTCTCTGTCCTCAAGCCTTGGAGGGAAGTCCATGGACCAGCAGCACCAACATCACATGCAAAGCCCCAGGAAACATCCCCAACTACCTGAATTAAAATCTGAATCTCTACCAATTCCTCAGGTGATTGGATTGCCTCTTCCAGTTTAAAAAGCATGGTTCTATGTCAAGTTTGAATTCCAGATATGGCCAGCCAGTGAGGAAATAACCCACACATAGTGACTGATTAAGACTTTAACTTTAAGCAATTTCACATCAAATGTACCAAAAAGGAACTGGAATGCTTTTCTATACTTTAAAGGATAAGGCTTGAATGGAACCTAGAGAGAACAACCTTTTACTGAGGTCATACTCTTAAAAGTAGCAAAGTTTAGATTCAAGTCAAGGTCATTTGAATTTAGGCTTATTCATCTGTTTATTTTGGTGACACACTCAGGAAGCATGAATTCTAGGCCTGAATTCTAGGTTTCACTTCTCACCAGCTGGGTTACTTACAACATATCACTTCTCTGATCTTCCGTTTCCCTCCTGCACCCTGATTGATTTTGTGTCCTCTCTTCTGATGATCTTCCAACAGCATTTACTCTCTGTATCTCATCATGCTTTTGATATTCCCATATTAGAAGGAGGTGATCATGGTATACATACAAGTGAAGTTTGCCCTAATACCAGTTTCCAAGACTAGCATATCTGCTTGATTATTTCAGTCATTTGTTCCCCATTCATGGGGAAGAACGTTCCTCAGAGAATGACTTCCCATTAATTCATGGCTTTGCTTGGCTGTCAAATTAATTGCAGCACTTTTCATTGCTGATCAGAAGGACAAAACATGCTCTGGATACAGTCTGATGCTGATAAAAGTTATTATCCATTTGGAAATCTGCCTGCCTTTCCCATCCTCCGTGCTGTCGAATTTTAATAGCATTGAATCAGACCCCTAATAAGCATTATAATGACAACCTGCATTTGGTAGTGCTTTATACTTTCCCAAGCACTTTCAAGGGAATTATACACATGCATTATCTCATTGATCTTCCATGGCAGGTAGGGAAGGAGGGAACACAGTGGATGGTTTGAATGAAAGCCTGTGCTAGCTCCTCTGATTGAACAACTGATGCCCATTTTCACCCTGTAGAGAGCAGGAATTTGCAGTCAAATATGGCTATTATGTATTGCAGACCTTTGGTACTTTTGTTCAGACATTATCTCATTGACTCATCACCACTGTGCTTACAGGTACTTATCTTGTTCCCTGTTTTTCAGGTGAAGTAAACACACACACATAGGTGAAGTGCCTTGTACAAGGTCGCCTGCTCCAAATAAGAGGATTCAGAATGCTGACCCCACACTCTCGACTCCAGCCAGTCTCTTGCCTCATTCCTGTGGAAATGAAAATACAGAGCGTTGTTCTTGTCTGAGGTTCAGGCACAGGGAGAGGTGTTGAAGGACAGACTTTATAGCACCTGACTGGCTGAAACTGGGATGATCATATATTAATGAGTATTTCAGGAACACCTGTATTGGCATTAATTTGGTTTGTCAAAATAACATTGTAAGCTTGATATTATTCACCCCACTTTACAGATGGGGAAACGGGAAAATTCTGGTTTCACTCTGGTCTGCTGAGTTATTAACTGAGCCAGAAATTTAACCCCCAAATCTGTGCTTTAACAAGGCACCATTACCCTGAAGTTACATTGATGTTATCAACCTTCCTGCTGCATCTTCCCTACCTAAAACCCCAATAGATCCTGTATGTTTTTTCATTTATTTGCAAGTGTTTATAATGACACACCCTTCAGGATGGCCATTATAAAAAAAAAAAAAAGAAACTAAGTGCCTAAGTGTTGGTGAGGGTACGGAGAAACTGAAACCCTTGTGCATTTCTGGTGGGAGTGTTAAATGGTGCAGCCATTGTGGAAAGTGATATGGAATTTGCTCAAAAATTTAAACACAGAATTACCATACAATCTGGCAGTTCCACTTCTGGTTATGTACTCAAGTGAATTGAAGGCAGAGACTCAAACAAGTGTTTGTACCCCAGTGACCATAGCAACATTTTTCACAATAACCAGAAGGTGGAGATGACCTTTGGCTGTCCATCAATAGCTGAATAAAGAACAAATAACAAATAAATAAAATATGGTAGATACACACAATGGAATATTACTCTGTCTTAAAAAGGAATGGGATTTGGATATATGCTATCATATGGATGAAATTTAAAGACAATATGCTAAAGGAAATAGGCCAGTCACCAAAGGATAAGTATAAGTATTGTAAGGTTCCACTTGTATGAGGGACCTAGAAGAGTCAAAATCACAGAAACACAAAGTAGAAGCGTGACCACCATTCTACTTAACAGGTTAGCAGAGGCTGGGGAAAGGAGGTAGAGAGGAGTTACTGGTTACTGAGGACAGAGTTTAAGTTTAGAATGACAAAAATGTTTTTGAGAAGGATGGTGGCAAGGGTTGCACTACAACATAAATGTATTTACTGTCACTCCACTGTACACTTAAAATGATTAAAACCATCAGAGAGACGTGGGAGGGGAGTTCAGGATAGGCAACACATGTACGCCCATGGTTGATTCATGTCAATGTATGGCAAAAACCACTACAATATTGTAAAGTAATTAGCCTTCACCTAAAATAAATTAATTAATTTTAAAAATGATTAAAACCATCAATTTTTTTAATCCCTGCTCTAGCACTTTATTTATTTATTTATTTTAATTTCATTTTGATATATGGCAAAACCATCAATTTTATGCTATGTATATTTTTCTACATTTTAAAAACAATATTTAAAAACATTATTTATAAAGTATATTTATTTTTACTGAGGGTGAGTGATACCGTGGTGGAGAAAGCATGGCCCATTATTTCAAGAAATCAATCATCTATCTATTTGGAGCCATAGCTGCATAAACAACCAAACATAATACAGAATCCTAACAGTTCTATTTAGAGATATTCTGAACCAATGAATCCTCCCAAATATTGACAATTTTCTGTTGAAACACCCAAAACATTTTAAACATGCTTGTAACAACATGTGATAGAAACCTTTCTAAACCATTACCCATTTACCTGTTTATTGTATTGAGGAAACTGAGCATTTATTTGTTATTCATCTATTTATACTTATTTTCATTCACTGATGCAAATTTATTGGACAAATAATATGCAGCAGGCATTTTTCAAAGTTTAGGGTCAGAGAGATGAATGGGACCTGGCCCTGGTCAACATGTGGGACTGTAGAGAATAGACATGTCAGAAATGGAAAAACAGACACATACATGCATAGATAGCTCTCAACATATCCATACAGTAACTCTGGTGAAATCTGCAGATTCCAGGGGTGAAGGGAGACCTGGAGCTTAAGTGGTCAATGTGTTTGGGCAAAGGATAGTCTGAGAAGGCAAAATAAGGTAACAACGGCATTGGAATCTTGTAAGATCACTAGGATTTTGCCAGGTATAAGATGGAAAGAAGGGTCTGAGGCAGTGGGAAGAGTGACTTAAGGCCTAGAGGTCTAAACCACAGCTTAATCCATGGCACAAAGAAATGAATAATGCTCTTTCTGGTGGTGAGACTGAACAGGGCTTCAGGGGGCAAATCATGAAGGACTTTGTATGCCGGTTTGAAACACAGATGATTCATTAGGGCATTCATTAGGCAGTAGGGTACAGCTAAAGAGTTTTAGGTTCAGAAGGTGTAGTATGCATATGTACAATGGACTATTACTCAGCCATTAAAAATGGAATAATGCCATTTGCAACAACATGGATGGACCTAGAGATTATTGTGCTGAATGAAGTTAAGTCAGACGGAGGAGAAATATTGCCTGACATCTCCTATATGTGGAATCTAAGAAGAAATGATAGAATGAACTTTTTTACAAAATAGAAACTCACAGACTTACAGAATGAACTTGTAGTTGCCAAGGGGGAGGAGATAGTTAGGAAGTTTGGGATGGTCATGTACACACTGCTATATTTAAAATGGATAACCAACAAAGACCTACTGTAGCACAGGGAACTCTGTTCAATGTTACGTGGCAGCCTAGATGGGAAGGGAGTCTGGGGAGAATGGATACATGTATGTATGGCTGAGACCCTTTGCTGTCCACCTGAAACCATCACACATTGTTAATTGGCTATACTCCAATACAAAATAAAAAGTTAAAAAAGAAAAGCCCCTGCCTCTATCTGGCTATAAAGCACAAGATTGCTGTTGCTGCTGGCAACAGCTTTTGTTAAAAAAATAAAATAAAAAAGAATTTTAGGTTCAAAAAAAGGGTGCTCACCGATAGTTCCATCTTGGAGAGATTAGCTCGGCAGCTTTGAGGAGGATAGACTGGATTCGTGAGCTGTTGGGAAAAGATAAAGGGCAGGTAGGAAGTTAGTACAATAATCCAGGCAAAAGATGATATGGGTGTGATCAAGATGGTAGCAGGGGAAATGGAGAGGAGAGTAATTCACATAGAAAATGATAAGGAGGTGTCATTGATAGAACTTGGTCATAAATTAAATGAGGAAAGGAGGGAATGAGAAAAATGAGCCTTTTGCCAAACCATCAATCGTCTTTCTGCATATCAATAAATTACATGACCTGTACTATGGATATATCTTGACATTGTAGATTGGGTCATCTGTACTTTTCTGGTTGAACATTTGTCTGTCTTTTCCCTGCTGTCAATTGTTATTCACTTTTAACTTCAGGAGGTGGTCCCCTTCTAATCCGTGGTCTGCTATATCCTAGAGAAAAATAAGATGGGTGAGGGTGTTGACTACTTGACAATACTGTGTAAGTAGCCTTAGTATGTAATGCCAGAAGGAAGCCATTATTAAGGAATAAGACTTGTTCACTTCTGTATCTCTCTGAAATGTGCTTGCATATAATAGCTCCTCAAAAACTGGCACATGAATAAATTAACGAATGAATGAAGTACAGGAAACAGTGTTTTATAAATGGGATGTTCTGAGGGCTGATGAGAGGTTTGACATTGCTTGCATATAGAGTGCTCAGGAGTGACTTCCCTGTCTGTCCGGTCATTAAGATCTTGCCTTTCATTGCAGAGGGTACAGGGCTGTATCCCTGGTTGGAGAGCTAAGATCCTGCATGCCTCACAGCCAAAAAACCAAAACAGAAAGAATATTGTAACAAATTCAAAAAAGACTTTAAAAATGGTCCACATTAAAAAAAAAAAAAAAAAAAGAATACTCGGATATAAGAGGAAGGGAGAAAGCTAGAATGATACCCAGGGCCTGATAGAAAGAGAGTAGAGAATGTTTATGAAAATAGGTGATGATTATATATTGCAGTACATTCTTAGCAATGCCTTATATCTAGTGCACATGTGTGAGCAGGCTGTGCGGATTATTAACCTAGACTGAGAGGTACTGATTTTAGTTTGGCTGAAGGCACTGATCCACCGGTACCCCTGCTGCGGTTCCTCATAGCTTCTGGCAGCTCCAGCATCAGTCCCTCCCAGGCAGCATGAGTTGGCAGCTCTAACTTTAGCACAAAGCACTAGGCTAGTCCATTCTTCCCAACCTGCTCTTGTCCTCTAGAGGCAAACAACAACCTAAGGATCCGAGGGTGGTGAGAGGATGGTGGAGGGTGGGGGGAATGGATGAAGTTGCAAAAGAAGCTGAGGACGCTTACTGCAAAGTTTTGAAAAGGGTCTAATACACCTTCCCATTCTTTTCAGAAAAAGAAACGTAAAAGAGAATATTGTAAGCAGTGTTCAAAAGGGACCTTAGAACTGAATCCCATCTCGTGCACCAGTATAAAATGAAGCAGGCGATAAAACTGGCAGGTAGACTGGGTTGAATTTTGATTCGGCAAAGCCCCTCTGGGGGATTTTTCACACCTTCTTGAAACCTGAACTCATAGGCAGACCCTCAGTAGCTGGGTCTCTGGATCCAGTTATTTCTCCCCTGGGATTTCTCGTGGGCTGCTCTCCAGATTCAGACTCTGTGAAAGCTGCTCAGTCCTCATAGGCTGAAGTTCAAACTCTGCCGGGAGCCAGCATGAGGAACTCCGCCCGTGGCAAAGGTCATGAGGAAGGAGGCTTGGCATAGGCAAAGGCGGGATAGAGCCTCAGGAGTCCCCCTGGAAATTCTTGAGCATCTACCCCCAAAATCAGAGTCTGCCTACTTTACTACTTTGTGCTCTCACCTACACCTCTGACTTTATGGGGGGCTGTCCCCCACCACCTCTCTCTGAAAAAGAGTTAACTTACAGCTCCAGTTAATAAAATTCCTGGGCGTGACAAGTGTTTCAACATACAAACTCCTTTGGAAGTCCTCTAGCCTGCCTGAACAGGTTCTTCTGGCCACATGTGATTGTTCAGAGCCTCCCAACCGTGAGAGGCATGAGATGTTCTCAACTGTCTAAATACAGATTCCTTTGAGCAGTTAAAAGATTGATTAGAAATTGTATTGGTGAAGGGTTTTTCACTTGTTGGGCCAATGTTTGCTGCTAAGTTTCCATATCCCTTACCTACTGTGTCCCTGGGAGTGTATTGATTAATATAATTGGTGTATAGGAATGTAAGTAGTAGCTTTAATGTTTGTAACCTTGGACCCTTGAGTTAATTCTTTTCTTGTTATAGCCCACCACACCCTTGCCTTATAGGAATGCAGCTTTATCTAATGCTTTCGGAGGGTGGCACCTGACTTTAGAATAATCATCTTTAGAGAAAAATAAGTTTTCTGAAGAAAGGATCATAAAATGTTAACAGGCCTCCGGGCCAGAAGATGATGTAAATCACCTAAACTTTTGCATATGATAAGTTTGCAGGAAGAAAGCCTGGCTTACTGCTGACTCTACCCCTTCCCCCATTATCCTCTATGCACAACTTAAGGTATAAAAGCTACTTTGGAAAATAAAGTGCGGGCCTTGTTCACCAAAGCTTGGTCTCCCTATGTCGTTCTTTCTCTCACTTTCTGGCTAAATTCCCATCTGGAACATGGAGGCTCATCAAGCCTACTAATTATGCCTGGGCTTCTAAGATCTGATCGGGGAGGGCTTAGTGTCTCCTCTCCTTTGGGCAAACTGGAGGACGCCTGCGGCCTACACAGGTGACGCAAATTCCTTGTATTGGAATTTTATTGGCTTTCCACGTAAACCAAGTTATTCAGCCTCTTTTCTCTGCTAAATTTCCCTACTGAGCTATCCTTATTCTATTACTTTTATATCTCTAATTAATATTTAATTAAATCTATTGTATCCAGTTCGCTGATGCCGTCCCCGCTTCGAATTCCCTGGATCCACGGGGGCTGGACCCCAGTAAAACTCCTTTGTTGCCACTTGAGGTCTGTGTGGGGCTGTTTTCTCTCCCACCCTTGACTCTGTACACTTTTAGAATCCAACCAAGCCAGCATAGTGGGGTTCCTCAAAGGAGTTGGGTTCCATATTTTCTCGAAGACTGTTCTTCTCTTTCTTAAGTAGTATGCCCTTCTCTCCCTAACCTGTACATCTGATCAGGATTATCAGTCACTCTTGTACCATTTGTCACAGTTACGTAAATCAATCCACCATGTGTACCTTAAACATATACAATGACGAAAGTCTATTATTTCTCAAGAAAACTAGAAAAAATTAGATAAAACACCTCTGAAGATTGCATTTTAATTGATAAATTGATAATGGAGAAGGGATTGAATATTCACCGTATCATCAGCAATATATTTGTAGTTACAAGAAAGAATTGTGACTTTCAGAACAATGTCAAGCATAGCAGGCTTCATGTGCGTGCACACACACACACACGACAAACTGTCCCTCTGGGGCTCCTGGTTCTGGCCCTTCTGTATGCTCCAAAGTAGTCTATGCAGGTTGATCTGCTTTCATGGTCATCTACTTGGTTTCCTCCAGCTGCAAAGCCGTAGACAGTGATGACTTTATTTTTGGTAGTATGCATATTCTGAGCTGAAACTGATGCAGGCTGCTGTCCAGATTCTCACAAAAATCACTTTAACCAGCTATGAGGATGGACAATTCATTTTTCTTTCGAACCTCAATTCAGAAGAATTAGTTGGGAGAAGGAGGAAGGAAGAGGATTATTGGACAGGGAAGGGAGAAGAGGAAAGTAACCTATAGCCAGGTCAACTGTGTGGCAGTTTTGCATACAATAGTAATTGCATCATACACACCAAAGACCTATTGGTTTAGTGACATTTCAGATTCAGGTGCCATGCCATGCTGTTTCTGGCTTCTATATCTTTATCTTTGCTGGATCTTTTGTTTTAAAAAAGGCTCCGAAATCATCTGTCTCCTTGGAGACCTCTCGTGTAAACCCTCCTTGATTGCCTTCATTTTCAGGCCAGTTAAATTTTAGGTAAAAACACATATCTTAATGGAGAAGGAAATGGCAAGTCACTCCAGTATTCTTGCCTGGAAAATCCCATGCACAGAGGAGCCTGGCAGGCTACAATCCATGGGGTCACAGAGTCAGACAACAACTTAGTGATTAAACAATGACAGATCTTAAATACAAAAAAGCTTAAGATCCTAACCCAACTTTACTAATTATTATCTTTCCAGATGAATTGGCAAAAGCTACCAGAACTTTCTGAGCTTCAGTACCCTTCCTATTGAAAGGAGCATTGCAAGATAAGCTGTCTTATGACTTATTATGAAGGTTAACACAAGAAGATGATGTAAGAAGATAAGATAAGTGATAAAGCAGTGCCTGGTACTAACCTGGTACTGGTTCCCAGCAAATATTAAATGAGTGAATAAAAGAAAGAGATTGACTCAGAGTCTGCACAGAGCAAGTGTTTATAGAAAGGTTGTCCATTATTAGTGCATTATCCATTCATTCCTTTCACTATGATGAACATCCAGAAGGCAGGAGCCTCTTATTGCCAACTTTGTGTCTGTAGAGATTAATATGATACCTGGTATATGGAAGACTTCCCACCTCACTCATCATATTTTAAATACTTGTCTTGATTATCACATACATTTGAAGTGGTAAGCATGATTATCATTCCTTTACATGTGGAAGCTTCCCAGGTAGCTCAGTGGTAAAGAATTCATCTGCCAATGCAGGAGACGTGGGTTTGATCCCTGGGTTGGAAAGATCCCCTGGAGAAGGAAATGGCAAGCCACGCCAGTATTCTTGTCTGGGAAATCCCACAGATGAGGAACCTGGCAGGCTACAGTCTATGGGGACACAGAGAGTTAGCTATGACATAGGGACTGAGCAACAACACATGAAAGAAACTGAAGCGAAGGCAATAAAAATAGTTCCTTTAATTCAAAGTTAATTAAAAAAAAAAAAAAAAAAAGAGTAGATCTTGAATCCAAGCCTCTGACTCTACACTGGGTACTGTCTGCTTTTCTATGGTGAGAAGTAACCCAGCCTGGTGTGGTAGGGATCTACACATCACCTCATCTAATAACTATCCTCATTTTATGTATGATGCCCAGGAAGAAGGGACCTGCCCAAGTTCACCTGGCCACTTTGCAGGTAATGGCCTTTTGTGAATGCTCCAATAGCTCCACCATGAAAGGCACATTTGTTTTGATAAATAAATCAAATAGTTGTTACTCACCAGTCCAAATGGGATGTATTCAGAAATGCTAAATATTTATGGTTGACAAGGAGAAACTGAATTCATTTATGTCTCTTTTGACAAATTAGTTACCTCATGTAGAATAATTGCTGCTTTTGCTCTTAGTACTTGAGTTCTACTCTGCACATTTCTGAGTCATTGCCTAGTTAATGCTTGATTTCAGTTGGCAACGTGCTATTTATGGAAGAAAGGATCATAATGTTTTGGATTTGAACCAGTCTTTTTGTCTCTGAACTTTGCATGCATATCATTGGAGATGTTAACACCTCTCTCCTAATTTCAAGTAACAGAAAATTGATTCATTGAAAAGAGCAGAGTAGCTGGCTGCAAGTTTCTGTAGAATGGGATCCCCATTCAGTGACATGTTTCAGAAAGGCCTGCCTTGTCGGTGTCTGGATGGGAAACCTCTGTGTTTTTTTTTCAAAAACTCTTGCTCACCACTCAGAGTCACAGGGTTTGGATCATTTGTTATCTTGTGTGTAGTATCACCTGTTTTGACTGATACACCCCCTTCATTCTACCAATTTCTAGCCCAGTCACTGCCGTGTGGTAGTTCAGTACATTTCTGTTCTTCTTTTAGCAGGTGAGAGTCTAAGGGCTGGGCAAATGGATTGCAGAGGTGGAAGATTGGCAGATTTAGGTCAGAATCCTGACCTGATAACTCTGCAGCCAGTCTGGAAGAATTCTTTATTTATAAAATCCACTCAGTTTATATGGAGCTTGCCAGGTGCCACTAGTGGTAAGGAACCTGCCTGCCAATGCAGGAGAAGTAAGAGATGCGGGTTCTATCCCTGGATTGGGAAGATCCCCCGGAGAAGGGCATGGCAACCCACTCCAGTATTCTCGCCTGGAGAATCCCATGGACAGAGGAGCCTGGAGGGCTACAGCCCATACAGTCACAAAGAGTTGGACACGACTGAAGCGACGTACGCGTCGTAGCATGTAGCACTTAGTTTATGTACTTTGGGGAATCTAATATTAGTTTATACACAAAATTACTTAGCATAAAATCTAGGATGCAGTAAATTCTCAATGCCAGGCATTGAATAAATAAATAATTAAAACAAGGTGTTATATTTATTTAAATTTATAATCACAGTAATAATAACTATTATGATGATGATGTTTCAGCCCCACTTTTTAAACGAGGGTTGAATTAGCTACAAAAATTCATACTAGCCAACGGCCCTAAAGTTTTGGTGGCTTACCACTATCGTATTTTATTTCTCTCTCATGTCTTGCTCCTATAAAAGCCTGGTGGTTTTCCTGTTGGCAATCCCCTAGCAGAAGAGCAAGGGCTGAAAAGTCCAGATTCCTTCCTTCATGTAGCTCTGCCCACTTGAAAGCCTTTTCTTCCAGTTGCAGGGAAAGAGCAGAAGGAAAGCAAAATCTTTTATCTGCATTTGTTGTTGTTCAGTCACTCAGTTGTGTCCGACCCTTTACGACCCCATGGACTGCAGCATGCCAGGCTTCACTACCTCCTGGGGTTTGCTCAAACTCATGTCAATTACTCTGACCGTGACTTAGTCTCCAAGCCCAACCCAATTTTATCGTGATGGAGATAAAAAATGCAGTGTTTTCTCATGTGTCTGGCACATTCAGCTGCCACACAACTTAACACACAACTTAAAATTTTAGTACAAAGCCTTACTTCACATTACAGGCCAAAGCCACTGTCATCATTTACTAGGTTATCATTCTGTTTGGTGAATATGTACTGGAAACAAAGAAGGACGCAATGAGAATCTTCAGGCAAGGCGTATTTCATATTTCAAAACACATACACACACCCAAAACAATGAATCAAGCAAGTAATGGATTTCTAAGACAGAAGCAACCCCCAAAGAGGCAGAGCTTGTATTCAGCCTTACAGGATGGATAAGACAGTAAAACAGGGGTAGTAATGATGCCAAGATCATGGATTTCTAAAAAGAGGCTTAGTTTAGTCTTTCTTTCTAGAGGCAAGTAGGCCATTATGCTTGCTTTATTTAGGGTACAAGTTTCCCTGATAGCTCAGTTGGTAACGAATCCCCCTGCAATGCAGGAGATCCCAGTTCAGTTCCTGGGTTGGGAAGATGCTCTGGAGCAGGGAAAGGCTCAGATCACATCAGATCAGATCAGTCACTCAGTCTTGTCCGACTCTTTGTGACCCCATGAATCTCAGCATGCCAGGCCTCCCTGTCCAACACCAACTCCTGGAGTTCACTGAGAGTCATGTCCATTGAGTCAGTGATGCCATCCAGCCATCTCATCCTCTGTCATCCCCTTCTCCTCCTGCTCCCAATCCCTCCCAGCATCAGAGTGTTTTCCAATGAGTCAACTCTTCGCATGAGGTGGCCAAACTACTGGAGTTTCAGCTTTAGCATCATTCCTTCCAAAGAAACCCCAGGGCTGATCTCCTTCAGAATGGACTGGTTGGATCTCCTTGCAGTCCAAGGGACTCTCAAGAGTCTTCAACACCACAGTTCAAAACCATCAATTCTTCGGCATTCAGCCTTCTTCACAGTCCAACTCTCACATCCATACATGACCACGGGAAAAAACCATAGCCTTGACTAGACGGACCTTTGTTGGCAAAGTAATGTCTCTGCTTTTGAAGATGCTATTTAGGTTGGTCATAACTTTCCTTCCAAGGAGTAAGCGTCTTTTAATTTCATGGCTGCAGTCACCATCTGCAGTGAATATGGAGCCCAGAAAAATAAAGTCTGACACTGTTTCCACTGTTTCCCCATCTATTTCCCATGAAGTGATGGGACCGGATGCCATGATCTTTGTTTTCTGAATGTTGAGCTTTAAGCCAACTTTTTCACTCTCCTCTTTCACTTTCATCAAGAGGCTTTTTAGTTCCTCTTCACTTTCTGCCATAAGGGTGGTGTCATCTGCATATCTGAGGTAATTGATATTTCTCCCGGCAATTTTGATTCCAGCTTGTGTTTCTTCCAGTCCAGCGTTTCTCATGATGTACTCTGCATATAAGTTAAATAAGCGGGGTGACAATATACAGCCTTGACGAACTCCTTTTCCTGTTCGGAACCAGTCTGTTGTTCCATGTCCAGTTCTAACTGTTGCTTCCTGACCTGCACACAAATTTCTCAAAAGGCAGGTCAGGTGGTCTGGTATTCCCATCTCTTTCAGAATTTTCCACAGTTTATTGTGATCCACACAGTCAAAGGCTTTGGCATAGTCAATAAAGCAGAAATAGATGCTTTTTTGGAACTCTCTTGCTTTTTCCATGATCCAGAGGATGTTGGCAATTTGATCTCTGGTTCCTCTGCCTTTTCTAAAACCAGCTTGAACATCAGGAAGTTCACGGTTCACATATTGCTGAAGCCTGGCTTGGAGAATTTTGAGCATTACTTTACTAGCATGTGAGATGAGTGCAATTGTGCAGTAGTTTGAGCACTCTTTGGCATTGCCTTTCTTTGAGATTGGAATGAAAACTGACCTTTTCCAGTCCTGTGGCCACTGCTGAGTTTTCCAAATGTGCTGGCATATTGAGTGCAGCACTTTCACAGCATCATTTTTCAGGATTTGGAATAGCTCAACTGGAATTCCATCACCTCCACTAGCTTTGTTCATTGTGATGCTTCCTAGAACCCACTTGACTTCACATTCCAGGATGTCTGGCTCTAGGTCAGTGATCACACCATCGTGATTATCTGGGTCATGAAGATCTTTTTTGTACAGTTCTTCTGTGTATTCTTGCCATCTCTTAATATCTTCTGCTTCTGTTAGGTCCATACCATTTCTGTCCTTTATCGAGCCCATCTTTGCATGAAATGTTCCTTTGGTATCTCTGATTTTCTTGAAGAGATCTCTAGTCTTTCCCATTCTGTTGTTTTCCTCTATTTAGGGAAAGGCTACCCACTCCAGTATTCTGGCCTGGAGAATTCCATGATAGTCCATGGTATAACAAAGAGTCGGACACGACTGAGCGACTTTCACTTCACTTCAGCTTTCAAAGTTTTAATTCTGCCTATTTATATTCATAATAAAACCATACATTTCTTAATCATTTGGCTCCAAATATTACCACTTATTTATGTTGTATTATTTATCATAGAGACATTTCAAATGGAAGAGAATAACCTGTATAACAATTCACATCTTAAAATGTGAGGAAATAAAACTTTTCATGTAAATGAGTGTTATATGAAACTTAAGCTTACTATTTTTTATTTTGAAGTTGCCTTTTATTATTATCTAATTTTATTTATCTAATGTTAATTTTCAGAGAAGGCATTGGCACCCCACTCCAGTACTCTTGCCTGGAAAATCCCATGGACAGAGGAGCCTGGTAGGCTGCAGTCCATGGGGTCGCTAAGAGTCGGACAGGACTGAGCGACTTCACTTTCACGCATTGGAGAAGGAAATGGCAACCCACTCCAGTGTTCTTGCCTGGAGAATCCCAGGGATGGGGGAGCCTGGTGGGCTGCCGTCTATGGGGTCACCCAGCGTCAGACACGGCTGAAGTGACTTAGCAGCAGCAGCAGCAGCAATGTTAATTTTGGTTTCCCAGGTGGCTCAGTGGTTAGGAATCAGCCTGCCAAGCAGGAGATGCCAGTTCAGTTCCTGAGTTGGTAAGATACCTTGGAGGAGGAAATGACAATCCACGCCAGTATTCTTGCCTGGGAAATCCCTATGGACTGTAGCCCACCGGGCTCCTCTGTCCATGGGATTTTCTGGGCAAGAATATTGGACTTGGTTCCATTTCCTTCTCCAAGGGATCTTCCCAACCCAGGGATCAAACCCCCAACCCTTGTGTGTCCTGCACTGGCAGGCAAATTCTTTACTATTGTGCCACCTAGGAAAATTAAAATATTTGTAAAGGAAGATTGGATTAAATAATCACCATTATCCATTTGAGGGCAGGCAGTTTGTGGAGTTACTTTTCCTCTCTGGTTTACCCATCTGTGAGTCTAAAGAGTCAGGCCACATGACACGGAACATTGCAACCCATGTGAAAAGACTTCTTGAAAATGGTCTTTAAGGAGGAACCACACAAGAGAGTGGTGAATGGCACAATGATGTGCCTAGGAGGCATTATCCTAGGAAAATCAGAACTAAGTGAAGCTACACAAATCACACAGTGGCACACACACACACACTCATCTCAGTGGCAGAGTGGGATTGGAGCTCAGGGCTCCTGTCTCCAAAAACTGTGCTCTTTTTAGAACATCTGGCCAAACACATTTATCAAGCCATGATTAAGTTCGTTATTAATGTAATGCTCATATTACAGATAATCGAACAGAGCATCAGTCAGTTAGTGAGCAGAACATTTGCACGCATTAATCAAGAAAGTTATGAAGATGAGGCCTCTTTTATAGCATCATTTTTTATTTCCAGGAAAACAATCACCACAAACAACCTTGTTTCTTCTGTTTCCCATAGTTTTATAGCCCCAAATTACCCAGCCTATATCAAGCCATAACTGTATGTCACAACTAAGTGGATCTTTCCACTCAAAATTTATGGACCTTAGCAGCAAGAGTTTGAAGGTTGTAAAAGTTTAGTGATAAAATCCCTGAAACTTGTAGCCTGAATGGAAATTGCTGAAATTAACACTGTTAAGGTTATTACTCACCTTCCAATTTCCCCATATACTTTATGGCCCCTACATAGAGTTTTTATGTTGTTGTGTTTTATACGGAATGGTAAAGATGGATATCTTTGTCATTGTGAATGAGTTCTATATATGTCTTGGTGTTGCACATGAGGAAATACAATCCTGAGATTTCCTATTTTCCTCTGATGTGACATTCAACTTCTTATTAGAGATTTCTATTTCCATTTATTGCATTGTCATGTTTGAACTAATTTATTCATTAATTCAACAAACTTTTATTGGGTGTATAATATATGCCAGATATTCCTCTAGGCACTGGGAATATAAACATGAAAGAGGAACATTCCCTTAATTAAAAGAGCACAGACTCTAGGGGAAGGAACTCTAGTGTCAAAAGTTTTCTACATTATTACATTAAAATTTTGCTCCTTAGCATCTAAGACTATATTCCCTCCTGTGTGGCATTTATGCTGTGAGTACACAGTGTAACCTTTAATTCTACTGATATTTTATGGGTTCACTTAAAAAATTTAGGGCTTGATTTTTTTCCCCCAAGGTAGGAAGAGAGATTTATTATGAGGGGATTGAAACATTTTGAATTTATACAGGTATGACTCTGATTTTAAAACCGAGTCGGCTAAAATGCAAACTCTGTAAATGCAGACATTTTATGAAGTCTGTTTGTTCATGATTCTTAAAATTGATCGCCCAGCTCATCATGGATGGGCAATAAATATTCACTGAATGAGAGAACTTACTGCATGATACTGGCTTAGTTGTTTAACTTTGCTGAACAGACAAAGAGTTGGTTCTTACTCTGTCCATCTGGGCTATCGGATGACACCAAAGAAAATGACACAGCTCACAGGCTTGTGCCTCCAGCCATGCATGGAGGGTGGTGTCCCCTGTGCTCTCAGCCAGACTGCTTCCCTTGTTCAGAGTTTCTCGCACCAGCTTTGTGACACCTTCCCTTCACTCTCCTGTGGTTGCAAGCTCTTTCCTCGCCCCGTATCTGCATACATGGAAAGCAAATCCTTTCTCTCATCTAAGGACAATCGTTCCACCTGTGTGTCATGGCGCATGCCCCCACCTCCACTCGCTGGAGATGCACTCCATTGTCCCATCTTGCCATTGTAAACTGGCAACTTCCAACAGCATTCAGACCTCTTACAATCCTCTCTCTGTTAAACAAGTAAGCGGGGAGAAGGGAGGGTGGAAATAGAGCCTTCAGCTCATTTCCCTTCAGTTAATTCTTTTCCCATCCCTTTCCTTATATGATCAAACTTGAAAAATTATCTGCGTTTATGGGTTCCTCTTCGACCTCATGAACCCACTTCAGTCTGGCTTCCTGCTTCCTACCCCTGTGGAATGCCTTCGCTAGCTCACCTGCAATCTCGGATGGTTAGGGATGATAAAGGCCTTTCAGTCCTCAGTTTACTTGACATTCAGATTGTCTCCTTTTTTCCCACTTGGAAAAACATCTCTCTTTGTTGGGAAGAACAACTTTTCCCCTTCTCTGTACATCACCAGTTGGTTGTGTCCAGATGGCTTCACTGACCCGTATTCCAATGTCAATCCCTTGTATGTAGAGTGTCCTTGGGCTTCTGTTCCAGGCTCTCTCTCTTTTTCACTACATATTTCACATGCAATCTCATCCACGGGCAAGACTTTGTTGTATCCTTTATTCTTTTAGCCCAAAGCTCTCTTGTGAGTTTCAGGCCAATATAACAACCCAATAGTACCCTAAAATAAAAACACAAAATTTGTTATTGTTACTGTGACCTGTTCCTTCAGTAATTGGAGCCCTTTTGGCCACTTATTATCTTAGAATAATTCGGAGACTGACCAGCAGAATCTTAACAGAAATTTCTAGTACATAAAGGGAGTTAAGCAACATTTGCTTCAAGCACAATTTATACAAAGGTGTTTGTGTGAAGATTATATGAGCCAAATTTCCATAATGGACACAATTTAATTTCTCTCACAAAACAATTCAATAACCATATGGAGGAGACATGTCAATAAATAGTGATCTAAAATTTTATTTACAGCTACAAAGAATAGCCTTGCAAATACCTTAATATGTTTAGCTAGTCTCAATTTTTTCAGTGTGTACAGTTTCCCAAAGCTCAAAATGATAAAGCATGTTATAGCAGCAGCATTTTTTGCTGCCTTTAGACAGCTTTCTTCTCGGAATATTAATAGATTTTGAGGAGAGTGAACTCTATACCACAGGCTTCCAAGGTGGCCCTAATAGTGAAGAATCTGTCTGCCAATGCAGGAGACACAAGAGACGCAGTTTCGATCTGCAGGAAATGGCACTCCATTCCAGTATTCTTGCCTGGAAAATTTCATGGACAGAGGAGCCTGGCGGGCTACAGTCCATGGAGATGCAAAGAGTCGGACTCAACTGAGCAACTGAACAACAACAGGGTTGTGTCACAGGACGTGTCTGGCTCTTCAGTCCCTTGTGTGTGTTAACAAGATGCTGTTCAGAAACACAGCAGCAGTCCACATTGGGTCCAACAGACCCCGAGAGGAGCTGTTCCCCCGCAAACGTGTGTGCACTAGATGGGATCTTTTTTTAAGGAATTAATTTTTTAAATTTTATTTTCTTTTAACATTTATTTACTATTAATTTTTTGACCTCATCACACAGCATTCAGGATCCTACTTCCCCAACCGAGGATTGAACCACTGGACTGCCAGGGAATTTGCTCCTTTTATCTTTTGAAACAATTCATAGGCGCCTTCTCCTTGTTCTGGGGAACCTTCCAATTTGCCAGTGCTTGTCACAATCTGGGCTGTTAGCAACTAATTGTGGTATTTTATGTCTGCTGTGACCACTGTGGAATAAAGCAGAATTAAACTTTCCTTGTTCTAAATCCAACTTCCCTTTAAAAATATAGTCTTATAAAGGTGGGTTTTGGCATGACCAATGAACAGTTTATCATGTGGGAATTGAGATCACTAAAATCATCCATGTTCTCCTTTTTTTTCTATCCTATGCCTTCTGATGTCAATATTATCAATCCAAAGCAAAGTTAAACAAGTCAACTCCAAAAGTCAGAATGAAAGGAAACTTCCTTCCCAAGTTGTTAAAATGAGTATCTGCAAGGGAATTCAAATAACTTGAAAAATTAGCTGGGATGAAACCACCTAAAGGGAACTTCAGATGGAAAACAATTAGCTTTGCTCCTCCAGAAGGCAAGAGAATATTGTGGCTTCAAATTTTCTTTTGATTCTATTTAATTCCCTTTCATGGGCAATTATCCTATTACTGGCTCTTTTGTTTTGGCATAAGTAATTAAACCCTCAGAGCTCAAGATTGCCTCCTTCAACAGCAAAATTTAGCTCTGAACATTTTTTTTTTTCCTAGAAGGCTGCAGAGGTTTTGTAAAAGTGCCTGTGCTCCAGGCTTTTCCTGAGACCAGGCTTCCAGGAATCCTGCAAAGCAAATTCTGAGGTTTCTGCTAGGAGAGCAAAGACCTGTACACATGCTACCATTGCCAGCTGTGGGATTTTACCAGCAACTCAGATAAGAAACTGGTATCCTCGGTGCAAGTTTAATGCACGAAGCAGGGCACTCAAAGTGGGTGCTCTGGGACAACCCAGAGGGATGGGGTAGGGAGGGAGGTGGGAGGGAGGTTCAGGATGGGGGTACGCATGTGCACCCGTGGCTGATTCATGTCAATTCATGGCAAAAACCACAATATTATAAAGTAACAAGCTTCCAATTAAAATACACAAGTTAATTAAAAAAAAAAGAAACTGGTATCCTCATTTGGCAACTCAAATTCAGTTCCACCAGTGTTTACTGGGCACTTACTACACGAGCTAGGCTGGGGACTCAGAGACAGAATCATTCCTTATCCTAACAAAAACCACAGTAGGCATAATGAGCATAATAGGTAAAGAGAAAAGCTTGGTGGTCTTTGGAAACAAGAGAGATCTGGATTCAGATCGTAGGTCTGGTACTGTGTGCCAGTGTGGCCTTGGAAGAGCCCCTTGACCTTCAGTGTCAGCTTCTTAATCGAAATTCTAGACCAAGAATGAGGATCATGAGGCCCAGATGAACCAATTAAGAGCCTGGTACACGCCACTTGGGCTTCCCTGGTGGCTCAGTGGTAAAGAATCCACCTGCCAATGCAGGAGATGTGGGTTTGATCCCTGGGTTGGGAAGATCCCCTGGAGAAGGAAATAACAACCCACTCCAGTATCCTTGCCTGGGAAATCCCATGGACAGAGGAGTCTGGTGGGCCACAGTCTACGGGGTCCTGAAAGAGTCGGACATGACGTAGCAACTAAACAACAGCAACATACCACCTGGTTATGATGTTCAGTGAGATATCTATTATTAGTAATAATGTAGAACAACCTCGTCACAATACAAAATATGGATTTAAATTTAAATTTGGTGCATCATTTTATTTCGAAGAAGTTAAAGAAAGGAGCAAGACTGGCCCATGCAACTAGGTGTTCGGGAGTTCTGCACGGTCTTGCGAGATCTCCGAATTCTTTCTTTTCATTGTAAATTTCATTGTAATTGCATCTTACATTGTAAGATGTAATTATCTACATTAGTTTAACTGTTGGTAAGGATGACTGTGGTTACAAGGTCAGTGGAGCTTCTAGGACAGTTGCAGCTACTCCAGGGGTCTCCTGGAGGTCTGCGACCCTTTTCATGGGCCCAATCCAAAGAGACATGACTCTAGGGACAAGTAGGAATGTGAAGAGCTTCCTTATCCTTTCCCACTGTTCACCTTGCATTTTCTTGCCTGGCTTTATTGTCATTTCCATTACCCCCCTCCCCTGCGAAGCTGAATATTTATCTCACCTTCTTGAGTGAAGCCTGGCAAGATGGTAACCATTCCCATTGTAGCTGAATAAATTGTGTTGAGAATATTACTAAGGGGATCAAGAGTTTATATTATAGTATTTATGGTGGAAAGAATTCTCTAGGATATCTGGCACAGATCTCTATCTCTATCTATCTCTCTCCAGTAGTCATGTATGGATGTGAGAGTCAGACTGTGAAGAAAGCTGAGTGCCGAAGAATTGATGCTTTTGAACTGTGGTGTTGGAGAAGACTCTTGAGAGTCCACTGGACTGCAAGGAGATCCAACTAGTCCATCCTAAAGGAAATCAGTCCTGAATATCCATTGGAAGGACTGATGCTAAAGCAGAAACTTCAATACTTTGGCCACCTGATGCGAAGAACTGACTCATTTGAAAAGACTCTGATGCTGGGAAAGATTGAAGGCGGGAGGAGAAGGGGACGACAGAGGATGAGATGGTTGGATGGCATCACCGACTCAGTGGACACGAGTCTGAGAGAACTCCGGGAGTTGGTGATGGACAGGGAGGCCTGGTGTGCTGCAGTCCATGGGGTCACAAAGAGTTGGACATGACTGAGCAACTGAACTGATCTCTGTATCTGTCTCTCTATCTATCTTTCAGCATACATGTGAGCTATTTAGTTGAGCAGGGTAACCTCAAGTGTTCCAGGAATCAGAGTACTGGAGCAGGACCTCAAATTCCAACAGGAGTGATAACTTTGGGGAAGGCACCTGGCCAGGGCTAGCTACTCATCTGGGGAAACCCCAGGTATCAATGAAAAGAACTTTTTTGGTATGGAGCTTGATGGTTGATGTGAAGATTACAGGATTTTTTCAAGTAAGGGTACTAAATCTGAATCCACAGGTACTAAACCTTTCATGGTTAGGCTTCAGATATCTGTAAATCCATATTAATATATAGCAACACAAAAAGCAGTTGTGTCAAAAGAGTTTGTTATTTGTATGAGAGATGATGCCCTCAAAAGAGCTCATTGTCCCCAACAAGTAAAACTAAATATTTGAACTAAAGGATATACTTTATGCATTAAAATGGAACCTGATTGACACAGTCAGATTCAAAGGGAAATTGTGAAATTTTCCGCTGTATGTAGTGAGTGTGTAAGATATTACAGGCAAACCAGCAGAAAGAATTTAAGGAACTTCTGAAAGGCACTCAGAATCCTTTAAGAGGGACAATTAGTTGGTCTAATTACCGGCATGAGCCCTCTGTGACGCTCAAAGCATTTGCAACTGCCCACCTCATTGGACGCATCACCTTGAACACTCAAATCACTCGGAACATAATTGCTATTAAATGAATGAAAGGCCATGTGAGTAATGGCAGGGCATAATTAATAGGATGTTAGAATGAAGAGGCAGCTTTTAAAAGTTAAAATATACAGCCTATTGCTGGCTGCCTCTTCATTTCCACTGACGAGCATTACTCGGTCTATCAATTCTTACTTTGCTCATTTTCCATATTTTACAAATAGGTCACGATAGATTAAAGACGATGAAATAAGTGAACAAGTCGCCCCAGAGAAGGACACTAGAATCAGGAAATGTGGAAATTCCCCGCAATAAAAGAAATGCACAGTACTACTTTAAACAAGAAGAGTGGTATTCTGAAATCATTGAATGTAGAAGGAGAGATTGCTACATGCTTAAGTAGGTCTCTGGGCACTAATTATAAAATTATACTGTCATTTTAAAATTATTTGCTTCTATTTCAAAATAAGGGTATTGGCTATTCTGTGACTTTGGACATTTGTATATCCTTTCAATCTCTCTGGATGTAATTGCCTTTTTCATGTTTAAATTTCAAATATAGAGATTCTATCTTGAAGTGCGGAAGTTTTTTTTTTTCTGTGGTTGCTTAAGAAGAGTTAGGATGTGAGTTACAGAAAAACAAATTTTGTTTGAATATGAAAAAGTAGCTCTCGCTAATTAGTGCTGACTTGTGGAAAACAAGTTATTTTTCAAAGCAGTGTTTGTAAAAGTGTTCAAACAAGGCATGAAAATCCATGAAGGATGTTGTCAAAGTGACTTGTGTATTGAATTTGAATTTAAAGCAGTAGATCCAGATTCTGTGATCAAAGAGGCTTGTTCAAACAAATATAAGAGAATTTCCATATCAAGCCCCAGTAAAATTCCATACTTGGCTTTAATACCTATGCAATTCTTCTGGTGGGTGACTTGTTGGCTGAGATGGGTTGGTGGGAGAAGGAATGCTGTTGAAGGTTATGCATAGGATGTTCAGTTCATATTGAAAAATTCAATGGCAAGGAGTTTCCTAATTCTGTACAGCCCCCTGGTAATTATTGCAGATCCAGTGGTGATGCGGTGGCATGTAACCTAGTAAGACTCTACTCAAAATCTCATAGAAATAAGTAGTGTTGTTGTTTTTTAGTCTCTAAATCATGTCTGACTCTTTTTCAACCCCATGGACTCTAACCCACCAGGATCTTCCATCCATGGGATTTCCCAGCCAAGGATTCTGGAGAAGGTTGCCATTTTCTCTTCCTGGGAATCTTCCCTACCCAGGGATCAAACCCATGTCTCCTGCATTGGCAGGAGATTCTTTACCACTGAGCCACCAGGGAAGCCCAAAGTACCAAGGGCTATTTAGATTCCAGATTCTAGAACGTGAGAAAGACAAAGCTCATTACCAAAAAGACAATTACTCGTGACTTAGAATTTACCAGGAACAAAAGGGAATAATGCAGAACCTCAAACATCTCCACCATAGTTAAATCAGAGCCTGGGCTGAGTGGAGCCTTCCACTCTGGGGTTGAATCAGCCTCTTAAATCCTCAGAGTTGGTGGAATGCCTCCACCAGGGTGGGTGGTTCTGACAGCGCACAAAGGGAGAGCTCACTCTCTATTTTTTTTTTATTCTTTTGTATTTTATTGACACAGTTATCAAATTGGCAAATTTTATTCTTTTTAAATATTTGTAGATGGACTAAGGTTTTTTTGTTTGTTTTTTTATTAAGTATTTTTTTTATTTTATTTTTTAACTTTACAATATTGTATTGGTTTAGCCATATATCAAAATGGTAGAAGTTTCTGTAGCAGAAAGTGTAACTTATCAGGAAATTCACTTGTCCTGCCCCTAAACCGCACCAGGCTAACAACTCATGAAAAATGCCATCTCTTCCTTTTGGATCTCTGTCTGCCTAGACTAACTTCTGACTTCCCCTACATGAATGGCAATTCTGCTCTCTGGTTGCAGTGCTTGATATTCTCGGAATACTCCATACATGCTTGAACATCAACAACTTTACACATAATCTTCCCTCTCCTGATGCACTACCTCCATTCCACTGTCACCACCACAGGCAAAAATGTAGTGTGGATTATATACTCCCTTGGGCTTCCCTTGTGGCTCAGCTGGTAAAGAATCCGCCTGCAGTGTGGGAGACCTGGGTTTGATCCCTGGGTTGTGAAGATCCCCTGGAGAAGGGGAAGGCTACCCACACCAGTATTCTGGGCTGGAGAATTCCATGGACTATATAGTCCATGGGGTCACAAAGAGTCAGACGTGACTGAGCGACTTTCACTTTCACATATATTCCCTAAGTTAATTTCCTTTCTGATATGATAACGTCTCACTCTACTTTATAATTATAGATAAATTGGTGCTCTCACTGAGTAGCTAGAAGCTCCAGAAAGGCAGGAGTCTGATTTATTCATCATCGTATCTGTTCCAGTGCCTGGAATGATGCCTGCCACACAGTAATTGCCAAGTAAATAATGATGACTAAACGAATGAGGGCAAGAGCAAACTGACTTTCTGAAAGGTGTATGGCATTCTTTCCTGTTGAGTCCTGATTCCACCTTCCTGTCCACTCAGATGTCACTCTCTGAGAAAGGAGAGGCAGAGAAGACCATTTTCCTTACTGATGGCCTGGAGAACCCTGGCTCAAACCAGGCATCAGAAAAGTCACTTTCACATTTTCCTTTAGGCAATGATGTTAACTGACTGGCAGAGAAAATGAGGCAATGAGCTTTTAAAAGTACAATATTGGGGGACCTCCCTGGTAGTCCAGTGGTAAAGACTCTGCTTCCAATGCAGGTGGTGTGGATTCGATACCTACTCGGGAACTAAGATCCCACATGCTGCATGGTGGAGCCAAAAAATTAAAAAAAAAAAATATTTTTAAGTATGAGGTTTATTAACTTTTGGAGAAGGCAATGGCACCCCACTCCAGTACTTTTGCCTGGAAAATCCCATGGATGGAGGAGCCTGGTAAGCTGCAGTCCGTGGGGTCGCGAAGAGTCGGACAGGACTGAGCGACTTCCCTTTCACTTTTCACTTTCATGCATTGGAGAAGGAAATGCAAACCCACTCCAGTGTTCTTCCTGGAGAGTCCCAGGGACGGGGAAGCCTGGTGGGCTGCCGTCTATGGGGTCACACAGAGTCGGACATGACTGAAGTGACTTAGCAGTTATTAACTTTACAAATTTTAACTGAAATTGGTGCCAGAGGCCAGATTGGAACTTCCCCAGAAGTTTTCAAATGCACTTGGATTTATATATTTCTGCAAAAACAAAAACACCCCCAAATCCTTTCCCTTCCATTATTACTGATTTCACTCCTTGTAGGTTTTGGCCCAAATTAGATGTATGGGCACCTCTTTGTATTACAAGATCTTACTGGAAGAGTGGGGCTGAACATTCTAGACAAGTTGCTTCTCTTAGTACCTGCAAGCTCTTTCCTTCCTGGTAGATTTTCTCCCAAAATATTCCTAAACTATAATTTTATGTAATTAACATTGTGTGTGTGTGCTCAGTCTTGCCTGATTCTTTGTGACCCTATGGACTAAAGCCAGACTCCTTTGTCCATGGGGTTCCCCAGGCAAGAATGCTGGAGTGAGTTGCCATTTCCTTCTCCAGGGAATCTTCCCTACCCAAGGACTGAACCCATGTCTCTTGTGTCTCCTGCATTGGCAGGCAGGTTCTTTACCACTGTGCCTGGGAAACCCATATATGTACACACACACACACACACACACACACATCTTGATTTCACTTTGTGCTTTATCATTTCCCAGGTATTTTGATTGTTTTGTGGTATATATGTACAAGGGTAATTGGTTGTCAACATTTTTCTAAAATATTGAACACTGTTTGAATTTAATTGTTCTAACATATTTTGTCAGTTTTACTTCTACTCAGTTTACTCTCCAAAGGCTCACAAATTTTAGAGCACGATAAAACTGTCACTGCACCATGCTAAGTGAGAAAAATGTGGACAATTCTGTGTGTGGCTGTATGTGTGCACCAAGTTGCCACAAATTTGTGAACGGTCTTTTCTTTATTGGACAGTATCTTTTCTGCTTTTTACATTTGGATCCTAAATTGTCCTTTCTTTTATGTAATGAAACTATGGTTTTTGAAAATTGGAGCATTTTTTCAAAAGCTCCAGTCACTACTGGGAAAAAATGAAATCTGGTGGTTGTCTATCAGCATTTCTGTTAGTTCATTTAAATCTTATTGGCTTCAGTTCAGTTCAGTTCAGTCACTCAGTCGTGTCCGACTCTTTGCCACCCCATGAATCGCAGCACGCCAGGCCTCCCTGTCCCTCACCAACTCATAGAGTTCACCCAGACTCACGTCCATCGAGTCAGTGATGCCATCCAGGCATCTCATCCTCTGTCATCCCCTTCTCCTCCTGCCCCCAATCCCTCCCAGCATCAGAGTCTTTTCCAATGAGTCAACTCTTTGCATGAGGTGGCCAAAGTACTAGGGTTTCAGCTTTAGCATCATTCCTTCCAAAGAAATCCCAGGGCTGATCTCCTTCAGAATGGCCTGGTTGGATCTCCTTGCAGCCCAAGGGACTCTCAAGAGTCTTCTCCAACACCACAGTTCAAAAACATCAATTCTTCAGTGCTCAGCTTTCTTCACAGTCCAACTCTCACATCCATACATGACCACAGGAAAAACCATAGCCTTGACTAGACGGACCTTTGTTGTCAAAGTAATGTCTCTGCTTTTGAATATGCTATCTAGGTTGGTCATAACTTTCCTTCCAAGGAGTAAGCGTCTTTTAATTTCATGGCTGCAGTCACCATCTGCAGTGATTTCGGAGCCCCCCAAAATAAAGTCTGACACTGTTTCCACTGTTTCCCATCTATTTCCCATAAAGTGATGGGACCGGATGCCATAATCTTCGTTTTCTGAATGTTGAGCTTTAAGCCAACTTTTTCACTCTCCTCTTTCACTTTCATCAAGAGGCTTTTGAGTTCCTCTTCACTTTCTGCCATAAGGGTGGTGTCATGTGCGTATCTGAGGTTATTGATATTTCTCCCAGCAATCTTGATTCCAGCTTGTGTTTCTTCCAGCCAAGCATTTCTCATGATGTACTCTGCATATAAGTTAAATAAACAGGGTGACAATATACAGCCTTGACATACTCCTTTTCCTGTTTGGAACCAGTCTGTTGTTCCATGTCCAGTTCTAACTGTTGCTTCCTGACCTGCATACAAATTTCTCAAGAGGCAGGTCAGGTGGTCTGGTATTCCCATCTCTTTAAGAATTTCCCACAGTTTATTGTGATCCACACAGTCAAAGGCTTTGGCATAGTCAATAAAGCAGAAATAGATGTTTTTCCGGAACTCTCTTGCTTTTTCCATGATCCAGCGGATGTTGGCAATTTGATCTCTGGTTCCTCTGCCTTTTCTAAAACCAGCTTGAACATCAGGAAGGTCACGGTTCACGTATTGCTGAAGCCTGGCTTGGAGAATTTTGAGCATTACTTTACTAGCATGTGAGATAGGCTTAGAAATTCCCAAATGAGAAATGCTTGCTAATAATGATACTAGGTTTAGTCCAAGAACCACAGAACTGTTAAATCACAGAGCTGAGGGGGTATGTTCATTACTCAGCAGGGTTATCACACCATTAACAGAAAGGGAGCTGGACCCATGCTCACAGCTCGGTGGTAAGAAAAGAGACCCTGGGTGAGGACCTGAACCCAGACATCCTGGATCAGTCACCCTTGCTCCCTCTTCACCTCCTCACACTTCCAAAATGACAAAAATTTACCTTGGCAAAGAACCCAGAGTGGAGTCATTGCATCTTGATTATTCATGTTTCGAGCTGTATTTTCCAGGAAACTCAGAGGGTTATAGTCAATATTTCCAGGGTGAGAAAAATTACAAGTATCTGGCAATGAGATACCTCTTTTCCTAGAACTGAATGCATAATTGAGGATTTCACACTTCAGTGTTATTCAGTCTTAGTCTTCAGTGAACTTAGTAAAATATTGTTTTGATCAGGACAGATTCCCATATTGTTACATGGTTTTCCAACCATAATTGGATTCCTGGGGCACCACAGGAGTTCCGACTGCAAGTGCAGAGCAATTTCAAACTAGTCACTCATGTTGTCCATGTTGAAAGACTTAACGGTGAAAGAAAGGAGCCATTTTATTTCTGGGTGAATTTGAAAAGCTAATATAATACCATCACTTTTTCCTCTCATAATTTCCAGAAATTCTGTTACTCATGCAATGTTCAATCATTCCCCTTCAATCAGGAATAACAGATTATAGACAAATTTAATACAACTGCCACAGAGCCAAAAAAAAAAAAAAAAAATAAGATTGAATTTCCAAAGAAAAGGTTGTATGGTGTTGTCTATAGATCCTGATATTGGAGAAGGAAATGGCAACCCACTCCAGTGTTCTTGCCTGGAGAATCCCAGGGACGGGGGAGCCTGGTGGGCTGCTGTCTGTGGGATCGCAAGAGTCAGACACACTGAAGCGACTTAGCAGCAGCATAGATCCTGATATTGTCATGGAATCTCTCAACTCAGGGTGTGACTGGACTTAAGTGGTCAATTCATGTGGTCAATTGAGAGATTTTTCATGGAATCTTTTTTGTTTTAATTTTTATTTGAGTATAGTTGGTTTACAATGTTGTGTTAGTTTCAAGTATGTAGCAAAGTGAATCAGTTATCCATATACATATATATACTCTTTTTAAAGATTCTTTTCCCATATAGGCCGTTACAGAATACTGAGTGGAGTTTCCTGTGCTATACAGTAGGCTTTTAATAGTTTTCTATTTTCTATATAGCAGTGTGTATGCCAGTCCCAATCTCCCAATTTACTCCTTCCCCCATAACCCCTGGTTAAGTTTGTTTTCTACATCTGTGACTCTGCCTTTGTTTTGCAAATAAGTTCGTGTGTACCCTGTTTTTAGGATTTCATATATAAATGACATCATATGACTTTTGTCTTAATAATTAAGTTAAATCTGCTAACCATGCAGACTGGTGTCAGTTAAAGATCGCTAGCAATCCCATCACCTGGGGTCTAGTACCGTGTTGCCATTGGCTGCTTGGTCTTCTGGAACCAGGCACTTTGTTTTCCACCACCTCTGAACCATCATGCATTTGGAAATGAGGATTAAAAATCTTGGTCTCACTCATAGGATTCTGTGTTCGTAAAATGATATTAGATACAGAAACATAAATTAAAACCCCACCCGAACACAATGTTGTAGATTTACAGTAATAAGAGAAAACTTATCTAGAAAGCTATATGGCAGGTACTTAAATGTTTCATGCGCTCTAACTCCTTTACTCCTCCCAATAACCCAGTGAAATGATCATTCCAAGTTTGTAACTGAATAAGTTGAGACTAGAGAGGGAAAGCAGCTTGCTTAAAATTGCATGGCTGATAAGGCATGGAGCTTAGTTTTGAAGCTAGGCAGTTTGGACACAGAGACCATCATCTTACCTCTTAGGTTTCATGGCTCCCATGCTGACATTAGTGATGTAAGGAAAAGAATGGATGGCTAAACAGGAATGACCCTTTGTAGATGTACAAGGAAAATGTATCTGTTGTTATGGGTTGAAGTGTGTCCTTTTAAGATAATATGAATCTTAAATCCTACACATCAATACCTAAGAATGCAATCTCATTTGGAAATAGCATCCCTGTAGATATCATTGGTTAAGATGAGGTCATACTAGAGTGATGTGGGCCCCTACACCTATATGGCTGGAGTCCTTATAAAAGGGAATTTGAAGATAGAGCCAAAGTTGGAGACTTTAGGCAAAGGCCAAGGGACTGATTAAATAATACGTATATTTCAAATCCTGCTTTCTGCATTTCTTGGATGTCAGTGAAGAAGGAATCCTACATGGGGTGTGTGAGCTCTGGACAGTAAGAGCTGGCAGTGAACTTGCTCTTCCTGGCAGTCCGTCTCTTGTTCTCCAGATATCACCAACACAATTCCACCTCTAAGAAGAATTGATTAACTTTTCTAAGCTCTTTCCTCATTTCATTGCAAACTATAATATGCTCTCCACTACCTGGTCTAATGAAGTATAGAAAAACTCCTCTAGTTTTTTATTTTTTTAAAAAATGGCTCTTCTGGGTATTATTAGTTGTTGCATGGGCTTTCCTCTACTTGTGGAGAGCAGGGGCTCCTCTCTAGTTGCAGAGCTCGGGTTTTTCATCACAGTGGCTTCTCTTGTGGAGCATGGGCTTGAGGTGCATGGGCTTCAGCAGTTGCAGTTCTCGGGCTCTAGAGCACAGGCTCAGCAGTTGTGGTACGTGGGCTTAGTCACTCGTTGGCATGTGGGATGCTCCCGGACCAAGGATCAAACCCATAAGTCCTGCATTGGCCTGTGGATTCTTTACCACTGAGCCACCCGGGAAGCTCACCACCCCTAGTTTGATTTCTTGACTTGTTTGTCGCTTCTCTCTTTTTCTGCTTGTTCAATTTTGCCAAAATGCTTATTTTAATAATCTTTTGAAAGGTCTAGATTTTGGTTTAATTGATCACTTCATGATTGTTTTCTTTACAATTAGTTTCTGTTTATTGTTTTATTATTCCCTTTCTTGTACTTTCTTTGGCCTTATTTTGCTACCATTGTTGGTTTTCATTTTAACTTCTTCGTGCAATGCTTAGCTTATTACTAGTCAATTTTCTTTATTTTCTAATGTATGCGTTGAGAATGCACATTTTCTCTATACTTTGGGCTCATCCCACAGATTTTGACATCTAGTTCTTTCATTTTATTTATTTCTAATTACTTGTAAATATTTGTGTTTTCCAGTACCAAGAAATTACTAGGCAATTTTTTGTTGTTTGTCTATTTCCAAATGTAACTTCCTGTTATTTTCTGGCAATACATTTCATGATGATAGAGAATGCTGCCCAAACAGTACTGTTTGTTCAGTATTTGTCAAGACGTTGTGATCAATTTTTAAATTTTATGTATTAAGAATCACTCATCATTTTCAAAAGCAGCTGCTGAATCCAAAATTATACAATTTATTTGTCTGTGTTGTGCCTTTTTCATTGTTCTTTTAAACTAAAAGAAAGGGTTCTCAACTTGAATAGAGGAGTCTGACATGGTCTCACAGAATTTGCCCATTTCCACAAGCTTTCAAGATGTGTTTCTTCACTTCACCTGAAGACTGCAGATTGACAAGTTTTGAAACCTGTTAATTGATTTATTATGAGCATCAGCCTTTGGATATCTCATTTGCATGTTTCTGTGTATCATTGCTGGTGTTTAGGTTTTATTTGCAAATTTAAATGTAATCTTAACCCAAATTAATTGCAATCCCCTTTCATTTCTACCTGCTTAATTGAATCAGATTGCAAAGAGAAAAATAAAAATATAGAATATTTCTTGAAAAATAAACTGTCAGGAAAAGATTACTTAGCTATTTTGTGGGGTGCTTTAGTTAAAGTAGTCCAGTTAAAGTAGTGAGTAATGCCAGGGTCCTGAGCTGGCTTCAGAAAATGGCCTATTGCTCTTCTGCAGTCCACGGTACAGTGGAGACGACTAGTGAATTTACAATACACCCGCAGAAGACATACCATTTTGTAGACTTTCAGAAAATAGCCCAGACTTCAACAAAGAGAATAAAATTCTGAATGAGTCTGAGATACAACTTTGAGAAAATTTAGGTCCAATGTCAAAAAGCAGACATTTTAGCTCAATTTTAGGGACAAAAATACCTGGGAAGTGCTTTTATAGATGCTGCTAATGGTGCAGTGAACAAAAGTACAGACATATTTGTCAAGTGAGAATAAGTCCTAAGATGAAAAATAAAGATTAAAAAAACATAGATTAACTGGGAGATGTTATTTTAAATAGATTGGTCATGATGACTAACTAACTCAGTCAGTAGAGCATGAGACTCTTGGATTGGTCAGGAAAGTCATTATAAAGATGACATTTGAGCAGAGGGATGGTAGCTCAGACGATAAAGAATCTGCCTGCATTGCAGGAGACCTTGTTCCATCCCCAGGTCCTGAAGATCCCCTGGAGAAGGAAATGACAACCCACTTCAGTATTCTTGCCTGGGAAATCCCATGGACAGAGGAGCTTGGAGGGCTATAGTTCACAGGGTCACTAAGAGTTGGACATGACTTAGTAACTTAACAACAACAAATAATTTTGAACGTTTTAATTAAGAACCAATACTTAAATATTATTTTAAAAAACAAGTGGACATAAAGTATGTCTGTGTCCATGTGCTTGTATGTGTACACACATATGGACACCAACAGTTGGCGGGTATCTTCATGTTATCCTTCACTGTTTGTTGGAGAGGCATGTGTATACCACTGGGTAGAAGAACAAATTGACATTCTAAGTAAACAGGTGAACTTCAGAAATCACATGTTGGCAAGCTGACCTTTCTCCAGCCAAGGACTTCCCCCTTGACCCCATGGTCCCTAAATATAATTCCCAAACACCACCATAATTCCCAAGTCACCGGGTGCATACATCAATACCCTAAAATCAGGAATCCTGTTATTAGTGTGTCCCTTGGCAATTGTAGGACATGTGCAGTGGTTTCAGTCTAAATAATGGCACTTACTGTGGTGAGACTGGTGCAAAGTGCTTCTGGGCCTTGAGAGACTGGCCATCTGGGATTTGCCCCTGGTTGTGTTTGAGAGCTGCCTGCTGGGCATTCATCCTGTCCAGGCAGTGCTGTCATTAAAGCCACTGTAGCCATTCATTAAAGAAGCTCTGAAGTCAATCCCTGGGAAATAAGAATGAATTAGTCACAGCTGGTGCTGCTGGACAAATGCATACTGATCAGAAAAGATTTCTCAACATTTCACCCTATGCCTCTAAGAACAGCTTTTGAAAGTAACCTCTTCCATCTGAACAGAGCTTTTCTTTTTTACTTTTTAGAATTATTATTGTTTTCAATATTTATTTTATTTATTCGGCTGTGCCAAGTTTTCCGAGAAGGCAATGGCACCCCACTCCAGTACTCTTGCCTGGAAAGTCCCATTGGGTGGGGGAACCTGGTAGGCTGCAGTCCATGGGGTTGCTAAGAGTCGGACACGACTAAGTGACTTCACTTTGACTTTTCACTTTCATGCATTGAAGAAGGAAATGGCAACCCACTCCAGTGTTCCTGCCTGGAGAATCCCAGGGACAGGGGAGCCTGGTGGGCTGCCGTCTATGGGGTCGCACAGAGTCAGACATGACTGAAGCGACTTAGCAGCAGCAGTGCCAGGTTTTAGTTTCAGCACTTGGCATCGCCAGTCTTTGTTGCAACATGTGGGATCTAGTTCCCTGACCACCAGATTGAACTTAGGCCCCCTGGATTTTGAAAGCATGGAGTTTTTTTTTTTTTGTTGTTACTTTACAACATTGGAGTTTTAGCCAGGGGACAACCAGGGAAGTTCCCCAAGCAGAGCTTTTCTTGAACTTAAAAAAAGGAAGATGTTTCTTTTCTTGCTCACTCTTTATTCATTTGTCCTTACATCCATTTGTTCAATATATTAATAATTTATGTGAGAACTGTCTTGAGCCAGTTTATGCTTGTGAACAAGAGAAGGGGTTCCTGCTTTTACAGGGCTTACAGGACAGGAAGGATGTTAAACAGGCAGTAAATACATCTATCCTCATACAAACTATTAACAGTGGGGGAGAGAGTGGAGGAAGAAATAAGGAAGAAGCACTGATGCAGCTCTTCCGTGAGTCACTCTTTGAGGGGGCATGGCAGTCAAGACTGAAGAAGTATAGACCCTCTGAAATACTTCAGATTCTTTCAGGGACAGGATTTATTTCTGGTTCATCTTTGCCGCTTTAGAAATTGCTAGTCTCCATGAGACAGCTGGGGGCTTTCCTGGTGGCTCAGCAGTAAAAAAAAAATCCACCTGCAGTGCAGGAGACGGGGCTTCGAACCCTAGGTCGGGAAGATCCCCTGATGAAGGAAACGGCAACCTACTCCGGTATTCTTGCCTGGAGAATTCCAGGGACAGAGGAGCCTGGCGGGTTACAGTTCATGGTGTCACAGTGCCAGACACGGCAGAACGACTAACAACCACAACAACAGAGACAGATGGGGTGAACTGGAGAACATGCTGGTTAGGCAACAGCAGGGGAGCTTTATCAGCCCTGAAAGCTCAACCTCACTGTCACCTCGAGGGACCCCGTAGGTCTTCCACTCTTTTCAAATACCCACCTGGATTACAGATCCACACTTCTCTACCTATATTCTGTTTCAAACCACATGACAAAAGGTATTTTCTTGTGCAACACACTTCCAAGTCCACATAGACCCAAAGTATGTGTTGAATTAACCCCAACTATTTCTGACCCATTTAGGGAAATGTATCAAGGACTTCCCTGGTGGTCCAGTGGTTGAGACTTTGCCTCCAGGTTTGACCCCTGGTTAGGAAGCTAAGATCCCACATGCCTCCTGGCTGAAAATCCAAAACCCAAAACAGAAACAATATTGCAACAAATTAAAGACTTTAAAAATGCCCCACATCAAAAAAAAAAAAAGCTTAAAGAAAGAAAATACATCAGAAGGCAATGGACTGAGAGAAGCTTTGTTACTAATTTAGTCTTGAATCCAGTTCACTTAAAAAGGAAAAAAATCAAAGATGGGTCATTGTCATTCATACAGTCTGTACTACAAGAAATGGCAAACTACTTTTAGAACACATGACCATTGATCATCGGATGCCAGGTGATGTCACTGCTCTGCAGACCTCCAGGTCTTACTCCCATGGTCTTACTTACATGAATGGGTCTTAGCCCCTTTCTACTCCTGTAGTATTTTTTTTAAAAAACAAGCACCTCACTGAAGAGTTATTCAACATCCCCATCCCATCCACACATGGCTAATAATTGCTCCAGACAGAACTTCTCCAATGTATCCTTTGTTTAAAACCAGTGCTGTTATACCATTTTGGTTACATGCCCTTAATTATGGATCACGGTATTGAGATTTATGAAAAGCCTCCGCCACAATCCCATGTTAAAAGGGTCATCATAAATAGTCTTTTGTTCAGCAGCTAGGTATTGAGCATATACTGTCATCATCATTGTTGTCATCGTTATGTGTAAGGCTTCTGAGAAGCACTGGAGTATCAACAGTGACCATAATAGACACAGTCCCTACCTGCATGTCGGAGAAGGAAATGGCAACCCACTCCAATATTCTTGCCTAGAGAATCCTGTGGACGGAAGAACCTGGTGGGCTGCTGTCCATAGGGTCCCACAGAGTCAGACACGAGTGAAGATTTGGCATGCATGCATGCATGCATTGGGGAAGGAAATGGCAACCCACTCCAGTATTCTTGCCTAGAGAATCCCAGGGACAGAGGAGCCTGGTGGGCTGCCATCTATGGGGTCACACAGAGTCGGACACGACTGAAGCGACTTAGCAGCAGCAGCAGCTACCTGCATGTGGTTCACGATCTGGAGGGGATGTTTTAATGTTTAAGATTTCAAATGAGACATATATAAGATGATTCTTTTGTGAACGAATAGATGGCTTGAGCAAAGTCCCAGAAGTAGGAAACAGCAAGACAGGCCCTAGAAGTGGAAGTAATGCATGATTTTGGCATTCCTCTGAAGGTCTGGGCAATGATAAAACACACCTTCTTTGTGGTTTGTGAAACTACAGTTCCTTGTCAGCTGAGCTGTTCAGAGGTGGGGAATGTACTCAACTGAGAGAAAACCCAGATAACGCATAGGTTAGACTCCATATAGCTCTATCTTTGTAGATTAGGTTTCTGCTTGGTTTTTGTCTGCATTTATATTGGTTCCTTGGGGTATGCTCCATGAGATCATAATTAAACTGACATCCAGAGATTTCGTCAGTTTATAGTTAGAATTTGATTCTTATTCCTTCTGCTGTTCTTTCTCTGCAAGGATTCCCCCATTTAAATTTCCAGTTGCTTTTCTATAGCCCTAAAATTTTATCTCTGACACTTTGGCCAATAAAGGTGTATTTGTGAAGCTGTAGTCAGAGTGGTTGTACAAGTCTCTCATGCCGAAAAGCCACCAACTCACAATATTTACTTGTTCCATTTACATTTTTCCAAAACCAAACTCTCCAGAGACTTCTGGAGGTCAGTGGCACCCCACTCCAGTACTCTTGCCTGGAGAATCCCATGGATGGAGGAGCCTGGTAGGCTATAGTCCATGGGGTCGCTAAGAGTCGGACACGACTGGGCGACTTCACTTTCACTTTTCTTTCACTTTTCATTTTAATGCATTGGAGAAGGAAATGGCACCCCACTCCAGTGTTCTTGCCTGGAGAATCCCAGGGATGGGGGAGCCTGGTGAGCTGCCGTTTATGGGGTCGCACAGAGTCAGACACGACTGATGTGACTTAGCAGCAGCAGCAGCAGAAGCAGTGTTATTAACTAGTTTTTTTTTTTAATTTAATTTAAACAGTTTTTATAAATATGATTCATGGAAAATTCCATGCCACCACTTCACTACTCTGCCATTAATTAAAAACTCTTTCTTTTAGTGATTGCCTTAACAATAAATGCATTTATTTAGTGCTTTTTTTCCCCCATGCAAGATGTGAATACCAGTACTGGGGTAACAGTGAGCAAAACAGACATGCTGCCTCTGTTCTTAAATATGACACTCCAGTACAGAAGACAGAATATAAATAGACGAACCAACACGTGACAAAATATAAAGTAGTTTTAAGTGCTATGAACAAAGCTAAAGCAGGCAAAGGACTGAAGAGCAAGGATGTTAGGACAAGGATGTTATTTAAGACAGGACATTAAAGGAAGACCTCCTTATGGAGGCGGCATTTGAGTAGAGATGCTAAATATTACAACATATGTATTTTTTCAATTTAAAGACATTTCATTGCTAAAAAATGCCAAGCATCCTCTGACAATGCAAGTAACAAATCCTCAATTTCTAAAAATAACAGTATCTGAGAAATGCAGCAAAGTGACATGCAGTAAAGCGAGGTATAGAGCATATGTGTTCTTAAATCTGTGTCGGTTCCCTTTGAGAAAGGTAAATATAAATGAATCATACTTACAACTTGGGAGCAATCAGTCTGGCTAAAGAGAACTACGTCATTTATTTATACTTGAATAAATAAGATGACCACCTTCTATTTGCCAAGAATTGTTCTAAGTGATAAAAGAGAGAATTCCCGCTCTCATGGGACCTACATTCTAGCAGGAAAGTGAGATTCATGAGCAAATTATATAAAATGTTATGCTATTAATACTATAAGCCCTATGGAGAAAAGTAAAGTAGAAATAATGTACAGGGTGCCAGCAGATGGACCAATTAACTTTAAGTAAGATATCAGGAAGCACTTCACTGAGAACACGCACCTGAGGTGGATATATTTTGGACGAGCATTCTGTGCCAAAGGACTAGGAAATGCGAACTTCCCAAGGTGGAAAATGCTCGTAACATGTGAAGAAGAGCCAAGAGACCCCTGTGGCTGCTCAGAGAGAGTAAGGCGTAGAATATAAAAAGAGGGGATGGAGAACTAAGGAGGCGTCAGAGTCTGCAAAATCTCATGGACCATTGTAAGAACTTTCACAATAATTGAAATGGGGCCCCATTAGGGGATTTTGAGCAAAGGAGTGATATCGGAAAATAGTTATTTCATATATTTTTTCCAGCAAGAGGTCTTGATCTGGTTTGGATCCTCCAACATAGCTAAATTTGAAATTCCTGCCGTACGTTTTTTAGCATCTATTTTATATTTTTAAATTGACGTATAGTTGACTTACAGCGTTGTGCCAGTCTCTGGCTGCAGCAGCGAAGTGACTCAGTTACAAACACATATACGTTCTTTTTTATTTGATTAGAATTTAATAGTTTAATGTGGGGACAGTCAATGTCTCTACAATAATCTCACCCAGAAACATCTTCCCATTTATTCATCCTGCCTTATGTTTTCAAGAATATAAGCCACCTAATCCATCTTTAGCTAGCTAGCTGTTCTGTGCTCAGTCATGTCTGACTCTTTGTGATCCCATGGACTGTAGCCCACCAGGTTTCTCTGTCCTTGGGATTTTCCAGGCAAGAATGCTGGAATGGGTTGCCATTTCCTTCTCCAGGGGCTCTTCCCCACCCAGGGATCGAACTCACATCTGTCTCCTATATTGGCAGGTGGAGTCTTTACCACTGCCCCACCTGGGAAATCCCAAGCCTTCCTTATATTTTAACAGGATCCCTTTGGCTGCTTTTAAAGAGCAGACTGTTTGGGCAAGACTTTGGAAATAAGTAAACTAAACACTTCAAAAATCCAGGAGATGTTTTTAATATTATAGTGTCTTTAACCAGGAGTTGGTAGCAAGGGAAATGATGAAAAGAGCTGGATTCTAGAAATCCAGAATGCCCATAGTGTTTGGAAGGTAGTAACAGTATTATTTCATATTATTATTTTTACCTAGATGTGCAGAGGAACAATATATATAGTATTGTATTTTGAGCTCCTTGAGAACTGGGAATATGGTGGTTTAGCTTGTAGTGCTAGGACTTTGTAGCCCACAGAATTCCAGTAATGATCTGGTCTCATCTCACTAAACTTTTACTCATTTATTCCCCTCCAACCCTTGAGGACTACACACAACAAGCCTGAATATCCCCGCCCCCCCCCCCACATAAAAGTCCTTCACATAATTGAAGCCATCTTTCCCGTGCCATTCTGCACACATATGAAACACTTGGGGTGCATGGAGGTGAGTACCTAAAAGGAAATGAAGAACCCCAGGTTAGTAGAAGGAAAGAAATCTTAAAAATTAGAGCAGAAATAAATGCAAAAGAAACAAAAGAGACCATAGCAAAAAAATCAACAAAACCAAAAGCTGGTTCTTTGAAAGGATAAATAAAATTGACAAACCATTAGCCAGACTCATCAAGAAACAAAGGGAGAAAAATCAAATCAACAAAATTAGAAACGAAAATGGAGAGATCACAACAGACAACACAGAAATACAAAGGATCATAAGAGACTACTATCAACAATTATATGCCAATAAAATGGACAACGTGGAAGAAATGGACAAATTCTTAGAAAAATACAACTTTCCAAAACTCGACCAGGAAGAAATAGAAAATCTTAACAGACCCATCACAAGCATGGAAATTGAAACTGTAATCAAAAATCTTCCAGCAAACAAAAGCCCCGGTCCAGATGGCTTCACAGCTGAATTCTACAAAAATTTAGAGAAGAGCTGACACCTATCCTGCTCAAACTCTTCCAAAATTGCAGAGGAAGGTAAACTTCCAAACTCATTCTATGAGGCCACCATCACCCTAATACCAAAACCTGACAAAGATGCCACAAAAAAAAAGAAAACTACAGGCCAATATCACTGATGAACATAGATGCAAAAATCCTTAACAAAATTCTAGCAATCAGAATCCAACAACACATTAAAAAGATCATACACCATGATCAAGTGGGCTTTATCCCAGGGATGCAAGGATTCTTCAATATCCGCAAATCAATCAATGTAATACACCACATTAACAAATTGAAAATAAAAACCATATGATTATCTCAATAGACGAGAGAAAGCCTTTGACAAAATTCAACATCCATTTATGATAAAACTCTCCAGAAAGCAGGAATAGAAGGAACATACCTCAACATAATAAAAGCTATATATGACAAACCCACAGCAAACATTATCCTCAATGGTGAAAATTGAAAGCATTTCCTCTAAAGTCAGGAACAAGACAAGGTGCCCACTTTCACCATTACTATTCAACATAGTTTTGGAAGTCTTGGCCACAGCAATCAGAGCAGAAAAAGAAATAAAAGGAATCCAAATTGAAAAGAAGAAGTAAAACACTCACTATTTGCAGATGACATGATCCTCTACATAGAAAACCCTAAAGACTCCACCAGAAAATTACTAGAACTAATCAATGACTATAGTAAAGTTGCAGGATATAAAATCAACACACAGAAATCCCTTGCATTCCTATACACTAATAATGAGAAAACAGAGAGAGAAATTAAGGAAACAATTCCATTCACCATTGCAACGGAAAGAATAAAATACTTAGGAATATATCTACCTAAAGAAACTAAAGACCTATATATAAAAAACTATAAAACACTGGTGAAAGAAATCAAAGAGGACACTAATAGATGGAGAAATATACCATGTTCATGGATTGGAAGAATCAATATAGTGAAAATGAGTATACTACCCAAAGCAATTTATAGATTCAACGCAATCCCTATCAAGCTACCAACAGTATTCTTCACAGAGCTGGAACAAATAATTTCACAATTTGTATGGAAAAACAAAAAACCTCGAATAGCCAAAGCGATCTTGAGAAAGAAGAATGGAACTGGAGGAATCAACCTACCTGACTTCAGGCTCTACTACAAAGCCACAGTTATCAAGACAGTATGGTACTGGCACAAAGACAGATATATAGATCAATGGAATAAAATAGAAAGCCCAGAGATAAATCCACGCATTACATATGGACACCTTATCTTTGACAAAGGAGGCCAGAATATACAATGGATTAAAGACAATCTCTTTAACAAGTGGTGCTGGGAAATCTGGTCAACCACGTGTAAAAGAATGAAACTAGACCACTTTCTAACACCATACACAAAAATAAACTCAAAATGGATTAAAGATCTAAACGTAAGACCAGAAACTATAAAACTCCTAGAGGAGAACATAGGCAAAACACTCTCCGACATACATCACAGCAGGATCCTCTATGACCCACCTCCCAGAATATTGGAAATAAAAGCAAAATAAACAAATGGGACCTAATTAACCTTAAAAGCTTCTGCACATCAAAGGAAACTATTAGCAAGGTGAAAAGACAGCCTTCAGAATGGGAGAAAATAATAGCAAATGAAGCAACTGACAAACAACTAATCTCAAAAATATACAAGCAACTCCTACAGCTCAACTCCAGAAAAATAAATGACCCAATCAAAAAATGGGCCAAAGAACTAAATAGACATTTCTCCAAAGAAGACATACAGATGGCTAACAAACACATGAAAACATGCTCAACATCACTCATTATCAGAGAAATGCAAATCAAAACCACTATGAGATACCATTTCACACCAGTCAGAATGGCCGAGATCCAAAAGTCTACAAATAATAAATGCTGGAGAGGGTGTGGAGAAAAGGGAACCCTCTTACACTGTTGGTGGGAATGCAAACTAGTACAGCCACTATGGAGAACAGTGTGGAGATTCCTTAAAAAACTGGAAATAGAACTGCCTTATGATCCAGCAATCCCACTGCTGGGCATACACACTGAGGAAACCAGAAGGGAAAGAGACACATGTACCCCAATGTTCATCGCAGCACTGTTTATAATAGCCAGGACATGGAAGCAACCTAGATGTCCATCAGCAGATGAATGGATAAGAAAGCTGTGGTACATATACACAATGGAGTATTACTCAGCCATTAAAAAGAATACATTTGAATCAGTTCTAATGAGGTGGATGAAATTGGAGCCTATTATACAGAGTGAAGTAAGCCAGAAGGAAAAACAGAAATACAGTATACTAACGCATATATATGGAATTTAGAAAGATGGTAACAATAACCTGGTGTACGAGACAGCAAAAGAGACACTGATGTATAGAACAGTCTTATGGACTCTGTGGGAGAGGGAGAGGGTGGGAAGATTTGGGAGAGTGACATTGAAACATGTAGAATATCATGTAAGAAACGAGTTGCCAGTCCAGGTTCGACGCGCGATACTGGATGCTTGGGGCTGGTGCACTGGGACGACCCAGAGGGATGGTGTGGGGAGGGAGGAGGAGGAGGGTTCAGGATGGGGAACACATGTATGCCTGTGGCGGATTCATTTTGATATTTGGCAAAACTAATACAATTATGTAAAGTTTAAAAATAAAAAAATAAAAAAAAAAATGTTAGTAGAATTGGATTCAACTTTGAAAGCCATTTTCCAGCCACACCTAGAACACCGCAATATGCTCCTTGTGAATTGCCTGCTAAAGGTAATCATTTCGGAAGGCTGAGTTAAGCAGAAATGAACCAGAAGAAAGGAAAACTAAAAGAAGACAATTGCTCTACTGAGAATCCCGATTCTTCTTTCCCATCAGAGCTTCCTTTTGCCTGTAAATAAGCGAGCAGCTTCTGTATTCTTCAAGGAAGTTTCTGGGTTGTTTGGATCATACCCACTTCCTCTAGCTGGAAGTAAGCTGCAGGAAGCCTCATGTCAGAGCCATCATGATACATATAGACCCTAGTTAGCTTCCTTTCTCTCCCCTCTGTGCCGTCTTCACTTCCTCAATCAAGAGAAGATGATGACCCTGGGAATATCAACTATAGCAACTTTATTATAAAGTCTTGGTCTCTATAGCTCTGTGCAGTTTATGAAGCACTTTCAGATGAACTAACTCACTGGGTACACACAGTAGATTTGCAAGACAGGCTTTATTATCTCCATTCAATTTGTTAAAAACACAGAAGACTTCAGAAAGTTTTGGGGAATTAAATTGAATTGTTTTCTTGTTTCTTGACTTTGAGGGCATAGAGAAAGGGAAAAATGATATCTGTATTCAGAGACCCTAATTATTTGTGAAGTCATTATCATCAAGAGCTGTAGCATCATCTTACATTGATTGTGTATTTAGACTTTCCAGTCCCCATACAGACATCATCTCTTTGAACACCCTTAACAACCTATGAGGGAGAAAATATTCATTATAGACTATGTCTTCTTCACTAATCCATGAGTTCCTTTCAGGCGGGAATGTGTTTTATCTTTCTTGAATCTCTTCCTATTAGCACATTCTCTAGATCTTAGAAGGCATTCATTAACTATTAAGGGAATCTGGGTCATTTGTAGCATAAGAACCAGTAACATGAGACTTCCCAGGAGGTCCAGTGGTTAAGACCGTGAACTTCCACTGCAGGGATCATGGGTTTGATCTAAGGAACTAAGATCCTGCATGCTGTGTGGCTCTGCCAGAAAGAAAGAAACAAACAAGGAGACTCATAACAGCTAAGTGACTTATCCAGGCTCACAAAATCAGAAGGGGAATAAACTAGATTTTCAACTCAAGTCATCTAATTGTAAGTCCTCTGTACTCACTGCCTCCATGGCATTGTTCAGGGGGTATTTCTGGCCATATCTTAATTGAAATGTATGCTGCCCTTCACTAGGGCCAAGATTAAAGCATCCATCAAGCACTCAGGCCAGCTTGAGATGTGGGAGGCCCGGCCACTCAGGCATGATAATGATTGCCATGTTTAGCAAGACAGCTGGAAGCAAAGACATGGAGCAGGACCCCAGGGGTGTTTGGCCCCTTTTGGTCCAGCTTTGATGGATGACTCCTGCTGAGAGGAAGCAGATATGCTGAGATGCCAGGACCGCTGGCATCATCTATCAATCGCCCAGCACTGCTGGGGAGCGCTCCACCTCCCATCTTGTTTCTGCATCTGCTACTCCTATGGAGCAACTTTATCTGAACATAACAACTCAGAAACTAAGCTTCAGAACAGAAGCTTCAGCTTAATTACCTATTTAACAAAGTAATTCTCTTTCCTAGCAACACTGAAGATGAAAGCAGGATGACTGGCCTTAAAGACACCAGAGGATGAATCGTCTGTTGATTTTCCCGAGCCCAACAGAAACCTAAAACCACTTCTCAGGTGGCTTGTGGTATCAGGATCATTTTATGAAGGTTCAAATTTACCACTTTCTTTGAAAAATGTCCAAATCTTTTTATGAAAGGAATTCTCAGCTCTTGGGACTAAACTAAGGTACATCTATTCTGGATCTATGAATCCTTTTGTGCTAATTTATTTCACTGCCAGAGCATCTGATGACATCCTAAAGACTAGAAGATGAAACCTCAGAGTGCGTGACAGGAAGCAAACTGTATCAAGTGAAATTTGCTTTGGTTGCACATAAAAGAAAAGTCCAAAACAACAGAGGTTTAAACAAGAGAACTTATGTCTCATATAGAAGTCCAGAGATGATAGACCAGGGTCAGCGGTACCCCTGCAAGATTCAAACAAAACTCCCCACCTTACTTTTCCTCACACTATTAATCTGGAGATAATCAGAATGAATCTCACTGTGCACTTTGTACCTCTTTTTATCTATCCCACAAGAAGGCAAGATTGTCAGGATGGCTCCCAGCCCAGATTCCTTGGCTCTATAAAACTGTCTGTTTCCTTTTGCATCCACCTTTAATCTCCACTTTATTCCAGAAACTCTTCCATGAGCCCACTGGGACTTATGACCAGTCATCATACAAATTCCTCAGACCCTCACTCAATTTTTTGAATGTTCTTTTTACTCTCTTGCTCTGCAGAAATCTGTCTCTCCCCTGAAAACTCTTTTGCCTCCAACACTATGAAGTATGCAAGTTTTTCTTCCTAATACTTTTTGGCCTTGAGTCCTGCTCGATTCACAATGACTCTCAGATCATTCTCCTTTCCTTCCTTAATCTCTCACTTTTAATAACTAATACATTAGCTAATTAGTTAACAGAAGAAAATAGCTTTCATTTGGTTTAAGCAAAAGTTCTTAGATATAATGCCAAAAGCATAATCTATAAGTGAAAACATTGATTGGACTTACTGAAAAGTGCTATTAAGAGAATGAAAAGATAAGCCACAGACTGTGAGGAAATATTTGCAAATATAAAGACTCTCAAAACACTATACTAAAACAAATGATCCAATCAAATATATATATATATATATATATATGTATATACTCCAGTTCAGTTCAGTCGCTCAATCATGTCCGACTCTTTGCGACCCCATGGACTGCAGCACGCCAGGCTCCCCTGTCCATCACCAACTCCTGGGGCTTGCTCAAACTCATGTCCATTGAGTCAGTGATGCCATCCAACCATCTCATCCTCTGTCATCCCCTTTCTCCTCCTGCCTCCAATCTTTCCCAGCATCAGGGTCTTTTCCAATGAGTCAGTTCTCCGCATCAGATGGCCAAAGTATTGGTGCTTCAGCTTCAGCATCAGTCTTTCCAATGAATATTCAGGACTCATATACATATATATGTCGTATACGATATAAACAGACACTGCACATGAAAGGATGCTCATTATTAGTTATTAATGAAATGCAGCTCAAGCCACAATAAGGTATTGCTATACACCTATCAGAATGGCTAGAATAGGATGTCCCTGGTGGTGCAGAGGGTAAGAATTCACCTGCCAGTGCAAGGTACATGGGTTCAATCCCCGATCTGGGAAGATTACACATACCTCAGAGCAAATAAGCCCCTGGGCCACAACTGCTGGAGCCGGAAAGCTCTAGAGCCTGCATGATGCAAACGCTGAGCCCATGGGCCTAGAACTTGTGCTCTGCAACAAGAGAAGCCACTGCCATCAGAAGCCTACGCATCACAAGAAATAGTAGCTCCTGCTTGCTGCAACTAGAAAAAGCCTGTGCAAAGCAATGAAGACTGTACTAGTCAAAAAATAAAAAAATAAAAATGTTTTAAAAAGAATGGCTAAAACAAAATAACTGATAATACCATATGCTGACAAGGATGCCCAGCAATTGGAATTTTCATATAACATTCATAAGAATGCAAAATAACATGGATTCTTGAGAAAAAATTATCAGTTTCTTATAAAATTAGATATTACATGGACCATGCAACTTCATTCCACTCTGGAGCATTCACACAAAAACTTTTATGTCAGTATTTGTTGTAACTTTATTATTAAAAACCCAAATAAGCTTTGACTGATGAATAAAGACACTGTGGAACATCTATACAGTGAAAGACTGTTCAACAAAGAGAAGGAAAGAACAGCAAGCAATATAACTGCTGCTGCTGCTGCTAAGTCACGTCAGTCGTGTCAGACTCTGTGCGACCCCACAGATGGCAGCCCACCAGGCTCCCCTGACTCTGGGATTCTCCAGGCAAGAACACTGGAGTGGGTTGCCATTTCCTTCTCCAATGCATGAAAGTGAAAAGTGAAAGTGAAGACGCTCAGTCGTATCCAACTCTTCGCCACCCCATGGACTGCAGCCCACCAGGCTCCTCCATCCATGGGATTCTCCAGGTAAGAGTACTGGAGTGGGGTGCCATCGCCTTCTCCGAATATAACATGCAGGATTCTTAAATGCATTATGCTAAGTGCAAGAAATCAGACTCAGAAATCTACATACTGTATGCTCTATTTACATTCCCTCTGGGTTAGAGTGGAAGAACTGACTGCAGAGGAGTGCTAGGGAGTTTTTTTGGATGTGATGGGCATGCTTTTATCTTTATATCTTGATTTGGATGGTGATTAGAAGATGGTATGCATTTCTCAAAACTTACCTAACATTTAAAAAGGGGAATTTTACTGCATGATATTATACCTTAGTTTAAAAATGGGGTAAAACCTTATTCAGATATCATTCCATAAGATCTTTGTGGAATAAATTATAGAAATGTGGATATACATAACCATGGCTTTTGAACTACTAAAGAATCCAACTCTGTATGGGTTTAGTGATACGTGGGTTGTAGACACTAGCATTAGCCCATCCTAACCATGATAGAACAGTAGGGATACATTGTTAATTAACACTAGAACCACATGGCCATTGTATTTCCAATGTTTTTGTTGTATGGAGTTCATATACGTTCATGTGAAAAACCTAAGTAAGCTTTTGCCTCAGGGATATCTGTTGTTATGCAAATACCTCCCTTAGTATTTTATAAAAGTCTTAAATTGAGGACCTTTTGAAGTATTGCAACATTTAATAATAGCTTTATCAGCTGAACTTATATTTTTAGTCACCTCCTATCTCCCAGTGATCCAACAGCAGTTCTGATAAAATGAGGACTGCACAGTGCTTAGTTTTATATGGAATGCAGAAACTTTGAGAAAGAAAAGATACTGTCTGAAATTGTCTTCCTTTTATGCAGTCTATAGTGCCCAAAGCTAGCTCTGTCTTATCTTTTAAGAAATGTGATTTTTTTCCCCCATAGTCTTTGTTCTCTAGGAGAATATTAGGCCCGTTCCACCTGTGTATATGTGAAATGTAGACACTCAGGCTGAAAAATATTCTTGTTATGAAACCATTTTCTCTAGAGGGACAGTTGACCTGTCTGTCTTCAGGGGACAGCCTGTTCTAGATATCCCTCTGCGTAACAATTTGGAAGAATTCTTGAACCGAAGAAACAATAATGCCAGCAAAAGATTTGTTGAGAATGAGTGAAGTCAAAATCTAAAAATAAATACATTATTCAACTCGAGTAGTCCTTAAAAGGACACTTCCTATCTGGTAGGGAGTGAAGAAAACAGACAATTGATAAAGAACAGGTTTCTTTACAATATTGTATTGGTTTTGCGATACATCAACATGAATCCTCCATGGGAGCAAAAGTGTTCCCCGTCCTGAACCCCCCTCCCTCCTCCCACCTCCAATTAAAATAAATAAGTTTATATTAAGAAAAAGAACAGGTTTCTGTGCCACATTTCTTTTTTAAAATAATATTTATTTATTTGGCTGTGCCAGGTCTTAGTTGTAGGACCCAGGATCTGCAACCTTTGTTGTGCATGTGGGATCTTTTTTATTTTTTCCGGTAGTGGCATCCAGGATTTTTGCTGTGGCATATAAACTCTAAGTTGTGGCACGTGGGATCTAGTTCCTTGACCGGGGATCCAACCAAGGCCCTCTGCATTGGGAGCACGGACTCCTAGCTACTGGGACCATTAGGGAAGTCCCATCAATGCCAAATTTCTTGAATCCCTGCACTTGTACTTACTAGTTGTGTGACTTCAGGCAAATCAAATAATGTCTCAGTGTTTTGACTTCCCCATTTGTCCCATGGGACTTCCCTATAGCTCAGCTGGTAAAGAATCAGCCTGCAATGCAGGAGACTTGGGTTCAATCCCTGGGTCAGGAAGATCCTCTGGAGAAGGGAATGACTACCCACTTTAGTATTCTTGCCTGGAGAATCCCATGAACAGAGGAGCCTGGCGGTTACAGTCCGTGGGGTCACAAAGAGTCGGACACGAGTGTGCAACACTACTAGGAATTGATATAGTACCTACATCTTTTGTTTACTTGATATAGAACACAAAAAGCATCGTAAAACAATGCCTGGCACACAATAAGTTTTCAAAAATTACCAGCTATTATAAAGAGCAAAAATTACCAGCTATTATAAAGAGCCTAGGCTCTGGGGGACACTGACCAGAAGCGTATTAACTCCGTCACTAATAAGCCGGGTGACACTGAGTCTTTTATTTAACCCTCTGTTCTTTAGTTTGTTTTTCATGGACAAGTACATATATTACATGCATACTTACATTATCACAAATATAAGACTTAATCGTGCATTTAAAGTGATCAGTGGAGTGTTCCATATGTTCAGCTAGTTTATTATTGCTGCTACTATGAGTAGTGTTCTAAACTCCAATTTCCTCTGTATCTACCCTCTTTTTAACAAACAGTCCCAGGAAGCATGTTTTTAAGTCTTCATTGAATTTGTTACAGTATCACTTTTGTTCGGTGTTTTTGGCTATGAGGCGTGTGGGATCTTACTTCCCTGACCAGGGATGGGACCCTGCACCCCCTGCATTGGAAGGTGAAGTCTTAACTGCTGGACAATCAGGGAAGTCCCTTCTCTGTATTCTTAACAAATGCTATTTGGTGGCATTTAAAGAAGGGGGATAACCTTGTAGAGGTGTCTTAAATACTCATGCTGGACAATTGTCAAAAAACTGAGTATAAAATTCACTCTTCAGCTATAGCCACAGTAAGAACCTTATTGTTGGTTCATCTTACAGAATGCAAAATTAAATTTGGAATATAATTTTAAAAGTTATCATATTATTTCACTGTTGAAATGCAGGAATCTTTTATATTTGTGATATTTGTTTTTATGAAAGTTAATGAATAATAATTTCTCAGCTTTGTCAGATGTCAGATTGCATCTTTTATTCCTATACTGTACTTTATGAGACTGAATTAGTTGTTACTTTCTTTCAGGATCATTTGTGGAGCAAGGTTTTTCCTTTCTTTGCTGTCTCTGAAGATATAGGCTGCAAGTTTTTAAGCTTGCCTTCTGCTCCAATTTCAAGTGATTTAAGTGCATGCTTGTATCCTCTTCAAATTATGAACTTCATTTAGTTGACAGTGATAAACATTTTTATTCAATAAAACTTTCAGTGTGGAGCTTTTGTGCACTCCTTACAGAAGACACTGGCTTAGTCCAGGTTCTCTAGAAAACAGAGCCTATGGCAAATTTCACATGCCAATGCTTTATTGGTAGGAACAATTCAGAGCAGTGAGATTGAGGCAAAAGTGAAGTGAGCAGAGAAGGTGGAAAGCAAAAAGAACAGAATTCATCGATGAACCCTTCTTGGGGCTTCCCAGCTGGTGCTAGTCTTAAAGAACCCACTGCCAAGGCAGGTAGACTTAACAGACATGGGTTTGAATCCTGCATTGGGAAGATCCCCTGGAGGAGGGCACGGCAACCCACTCCAGTGTTCTTGCCTGGAGAATCCCATGGACAGAGGAGCCTGGAAGACTAGGTCCAAAGGGTCGGACATGACTGAAGCGACTTAACATGGGCACGGCTCTTCATTGCTCAATAAAATAAACTCTTCATTGTTCAATAAAAGCATGTAATCTGTTATTTGGTCATGCAGGACACCTTAGGTCAGGGATAAAAGTTAATTCAATGGTTCTCTTCTGCTTCTTTCTCTCATTGATAAATGGTCATTCCAAGGATATTAACTTCTCTGCATTTCCATATGTATGAATTTTAGTAAGGAGAAATAACTGTCCCCTCCAACATGGAAGGGATCAAATATAATCACTTGACATCAGTTGGTTGACTGGTTGCCGTGAGGAATGTCCTGTAATTAATGCTCAGCATTGGTTTCTGCTCCTGGCAGTACACGAATCAGGCTTGATGAATATCACCCCCATGGCTTCATAGTTTTGAGGCAAGAAAGTGAACATATACCACTGTTCTTGCTGGGAAATGTCTGTCTGCCTTCGATCCTTAGTCTTAATTGCTGTCAAGAAAAAAATGCTTCTCTAATCAATAGCTGTGTAGATATTGCCAGAGACAGCAGGGCTTGTCTCTGGTTAAGACAGTACTTCCAGCACAACCGTTACATTAAAGGCTGCCACTTGCTTCATTTGTAAGAGACCACTGACATCTCCCATGATAGATCAGACCTTGTTAAAAGTGAATTAAATAGGGATGAGAGAAGACCACATGAATTGTTCAAGTCTTTGATGGTAGCACCATCATAGCTTGGGTTTCACCAGAAGCAGAGCTTGAGACAAAGACTTGGAATCAAATACTTTATTTGGGAAGTGATCTAAGGCTGAGGTTCACTCCTGGGATGCCAGGTTCCTCTGTCCTCTCCTTCCAGGTTTCATTTGCCCAGAGAATGAGCTTGGAAGTCCCTGGAAGTGGAATGCTGTCATTGTAGACAGAAACTCTCCAGCATTGTGAAAGCTGAAGGCAAGAGTCGGCTGAGGAAATGTAATTTCAATAGGTACCCATCTCTACATCAGTCCTCCAGAAATTACATACTGTTCCGATTTACTACTTTGGAGTATATGTGTAGGGGCAGTTTCAAGGGCCCCACATGTCCCTGACATTCATGGCATTCGTGTGTCAGGAACCATGGGGGAAACTGACTGCTAAGTGTATATGTCCTAATTGTTCATTTGGGGAGCAGGTAAACAAACACAGGATGCATATATGTGTGGGTCTTTTATGAATGTATGAACCTGTTTTATCTGCTTTGAGAATAACAAGAGGCACTTCTTTTGAAGTGGGGACTACTTACTACTTGGCTTGTGTAAGTTCTAACCTAACTAGAGGACTAAAATGGCATTTTTGGCCTCCCTGATATCATTTTAGTTTCCCTTATATATTTTGTTACTTTGTGTCTTACTCTCTTCAAAACTTCTGGTTGTTTACATCCCCTTTGCAGTGTATCTGGAAAATGGCACCGTTTTCTCTGGTGAGGGATTGAAGGAAGACTGATTGCACGTGTCTGGTGGCACTGCAGAATCCGTTCTCAAGAGGACTTGATCACCCCCTTGATCAACTGCCTATAGGACTGTGTGCTGAGATGAGTCTAGAACCTGAATGAAGTTCTGTGATTTTCTATTTTGGTGGCTGGTGTCAGCCTTTTGCTCACTGGATCTAATTCCTTCTGATTTTAGACATCAAGCTGTACCTTTATTGCTGCTGCTGCTGCTAAGTCGCTTCAGTCGTGTCCGACTCTGTGCGACCCCATAGATGGCAGCCCACCAGGCTCTCCAGTCCCTGGGATTCTCCAGGCAAGAACACTGGAGTGGGTTGCCATTTCCTTCTCCAATTAGGTACCCATCTATCTCCCTGCAGGAATACCATGATGAATTAGTTGTAGACATGGATTCCTATGGATTAAAGCTCCATTATTGCTATGCTAAATATGATTCCCATTATATCATATTCCTTGCTGCTGCTGATTAATTCTTAAAGCTCGGCCGCTGCTAGTCTAGAATCCTGTCTTCTCTAAGATATTGGGGTTCCATCCCCAAGCCTATAAAGGGGAGCCACTGCAGTGGATCTCAAAGATGGTTACTAGCATGTTTGTGTGTGCATGCTCAGTTGCTCAGTCATGTCCCACTCTTTGACCTGTGGACTGTAGCCTGCCAGGCCCCTCTGTCCATCTCATTTCCTCCTCCAGGGCATCTTCCCAACCCAGGGATTGAACCCACGTTTTTCTGTGAATCCTGCATTGGCAGGTAGATTCTTTACCACTGAGCCACCCGGAAAGCCCTACCCGTGTGTTTCTTATTGTCCTGTTACGAAAAGTGTGGTGTGGCCTTTCCAAGGAATATGCACATGTGATGAGTTATCAGAATGTATAATAAGTCATGCTATCATTCCTATCTCTCTAAGCCTTCCAAAGCCTCCTCTAATAGTACAAGAAGGAAGTTCTGGAACCTCTACTTTGATTACTGTTGGCTGTTGGTAAGTCCGAGCTTAGGGCCCATTCACTATGCTGCTAAGAATGGTTTCACATATCTTTCCTAAAACTTCAAATCCCAAAGAGCAGGTTAGTGGCCTCACATCTATGGATTATTGCTTATCCAGATTACATTCTATGTTCCTGAGCATGGTACCCTCCATATCCACTCTCACATTTGTTCTCTCTTTTCCTGCTGGTATCTGTTAACCATGTCCTGAAATTCTTTTGTGATGTATACTATTTATTCCTAGAGAAAGGACTTCAATTTCTCCTTTGTTTGTGCTGAGACATAACTCTGTTGTCTTGAAGGCCATAAAGGGTGGTTGCATTGAGCGCTGAAAATAACAAGCATTATTTTGCAACACACTGCTCTGTGGTTGCAGGAGATGAAAAGTCTCCTTAGAACTGCCATAATGGCCTTCTCATTTTCATAGTAGGCATTATAGTGGTAAACATCTACATGAAACCTGCCTTTTCTGTTTGCAAGCTCTACAATATTATCAAGGTACTATAACACTGGCCTCACTTTAATTGCCATTTCCTTTATATGGATTAATATAATAGTTAGTTGATTCTGCCATGACTTGATCTCATCCTGTACCATTTCATATTATCCACAGATGAAAATTTTATTAATTGTGTTGCCATTGCATGCATCACAATTAATGATGCAGGGTTATTAACACTGCACCTCCTTGTAGCAATTGAGAGCCTATGGTTTCTAGACAGAGTCACTCTTTGTACTAAGTCTCTACCTTTAGATCTGCTTTCTAGGACTACTCCTGGGACTAGAAAGGAGTCTGTTTATCCCAGTTTCCCTAAAAAAAAAGCCTAAATGTTAATGCTTGTTAATCAAAGCTTAAATGTTGATGTTTGTTAGGAGATGTAATTTCAACTAAAGACTAGGAGAAAAGAAAGTAATACAGGGAAGAGAGAAAGAAGTTTAAGTTGGTGAATGATGAAACCGTCTAGGGAGGTACCCGGTTTGGCTTTCTGGGAGAGGACTCGAATATTTAACATGTTGGCTGTCTCCCATTCTCTCTCTCCAACTGGTCAAATTTTGCTGAGTGAGACAATGACACCACTGTGCTTTTCTGCATTTCCATCACCCGGTCCATCTGGGTGGACTGCTCAGAAAGTCACAGCTCATGCTCTGTAGTATGGCATTTCACCCAAGACTAGAGGGGGTAGGAGCACCCAGGGTGTCCATGGTCAGATCCAAAGGAGCCCAGCGCTGTGGCCACTGTGGTTCCAAACATGATGTGCATGATGAATCCCATCCACGAGCCTGGTGTTCATCCTGGAGTGAAGCAGATTCAAATTGATTGCCCCTTATATTTTTATTCCTCATGCCTTTTCATACATTTATTTTTTCATACAATCACTTAAGTTCAGGGACAGAAAAAATAAAGAAGAAACTCAGTCATACAGTCTTCTAAAGGCTAAATCTGAAGTTGAAGAACAGATTTTGACTGAATAACAAGGTCAAGAATGACCCCAGGCAAATTTCTGGCTTTGATTGATGTTTAATAGAATTCTTATTCTAAAAAGTGTCCTTTTCGTTACAGTCAGATATTTTTTATTTAAATGACAAATGTTTGAGACTGTTATTTGGTTCAGTTTTTGCTAATCTGTAGGAATGCAATGACATGGTCAGGTTAATTATTAAGACATGTCCAAATTTATTAGCACCTAGGCAGGAGTTGGCAGAGAAGGCTTATATTTTAGCATAGAGACCTAATTTAAAAAAAAAAAGACAGAGAGAGATAAAAGAAGTAAGACTTTATGGCATAATAATTTCATGTTCTGGATAATTAAATGCAGATCTCCATGTCTCTCAGTCTATCAACTCTGTATCTATTTATATGTTTATCTATCCATCTATCAACTATCTTTCTTTATACATGTCTTTCTTTGTACACACATGTACATATATACAATCTTTCAGTTAACCTTTCATTTTCAAGGTCAAACATTCAGCTGATGTAAATCCCCCTGAACAGGGGGATTTAATTAAGAGTGCTTAAAGTATCTAAAAGGAATTACAGCTTTAGCATACAGGCAGTTAAACATTATTTGTCAAAAAACTGCCTTAAGGATTAGCATCTATTATTAAGTATTTTTGTGACACACGCAGAAAAACAACCTGCCACCATGAAGGCATTCTGAAAAGAACAGTAGATCAAAGTGACACACGGTACTCATTTTCTGACAAGTAGCTAGGGTTTGGAAAGCACATTGGAGCACATATGAATATCTACATTGAAAAAAGGAATCTGTGGCTGCATTCTAAGTACTTGACAAAAGAAGAATGGGGGAAATATTATAATCTAATAATATATAAGTCAACCATTCAATTCACTTTTACCATATATATGGTACCAGGTTAAACGTGAGACAGATCTTATCCCCTTTGATCTTCCACAACATCTTTAAGTGAAGGCGTGATTGTTTCACCACATAAAGAAGCTGAATACAAGTGAGTTTTAAAAATTAATCCAACAGAGACAGTATTAGAATTCAGGTATTCGCGCTTACAGCCTGTGATGTTAAGCCATCCCATTGTATGTCCCTCACACTATCACTTACGGTGCTTCCCCAACGTGCCAGACACTTTAGATTCATGACCTCTGGAGTCTTCTCAGCCACACTGTGCTCAGTGATGAGAACACTGGGGCTCAGTAAAGAAAAGAGGTTTTTCTAAAGCCATGGAACTAGTAATTGAGAGAGGCCAATACGACCGTAAGCCATCTCATTCCATATTCCCAGTACTCTAGGTTGCTGCCTAGGTCACCAATAGTATGGCTAGTTCAGCCTTCTGAATTCTGTCTGTGGTTTCTTTCCATTCCATAATTTGTTTGATACAGAAACATACAGGGACATGAATGATTCTGCTTATATAAGTTAATATGTATGTCTCACTAATAGTGACCTACCTCTTGAGAAACATGTATACAGGTCAGGAAGCAACAGTTAGAACTAGACATGGAACAGCAGACTGGTTCCAAATAGGAAAAGGAGTACGTCAAGGCTGTATATTGTCACCCTGCTTATTTAAATTATATGCAGAGTACATCATGAGAAATTCTGGGCTGGAGGAAGCACAAGCTGGAATCAAGATTGCCAGGAAAAGTATCAATAACCTCGATGCAGATGATGCCACCCTTATGGCAGAAAGTGAAGAAGAACTAAAGAGCCTCTTGATGAAAGTGAAAGAAGAGAGTGAAAAAGTTGGCTTAAAGCTCAACATTCAGAAAACTAAGATCATGGCATCTGGTTCTATCACTTCATGGCAAATAGATGGGGGAAAGTGGCTGACTTTACTATTCTGGGCTCCAAAATCACTACAGATGTTGATTGCAGCCATGAAATTAAAAGACTCTTGCTCCTTGAAAGGAAAGTTATGACCAACCTAGACAGCATATTGAAAAGCAGAGACATTCCTTTGCCAACAAAGGTCCATCTAGTCAAGGCTATGGTTTTTCCAGTGGTCATGTATGGATGTGAGAGTTGGACTATAAAGAAAGCTGAGTGCTGAAGAATGTGCTTTTGAACTGTGGTGTTAGAGAAGACTCTTGAGAGTCCCTTGGACTGCAAGGAGATCCAACCAGTCCATCCTAAAGGAGATTAGTCCTGGGTGTTCATTGAAGGGACTGATGTTGAAACTCCAATACTTCGGCAACCTGTTGCGGAGAGCTGACTCATTTGAAAAGACCCTGATGCTGGGAAAGATTGAGGGCAGGAGGAGAAGGGGACGACAGAGGATGAGATGGTTGGATGGCATCGTCGACACAATGGACATGGGTTTGAGTGGACTCCAGGAGTTGGTGATGGACAGGGAGGCCTGGCATACTGTGGTTCATGGGGTCTCAAAGAGTTGGACACAACTGAGTGACTGAACTGAAACTGAATAGTGATAATTATTATTGTTTAATCGGTAAGTCAAAGCTTTAGTTTTTCTAGTAGTCATGTACAGATATGAGAGTTGGACCATAAAGAAAGTTGAGCCTTGAAGAATTGATGCTTTTGAACTATGGTGCTTGAGAAGACTCTTGAGAGTCCCTTGGATAGCAAGGAGATCAAACCAGTCAATCCTAAAGGAAATCAACCCTGAGTATTCATTGGAAGGAGTGATGCTAAAGCTGCAGCTCCAATACTTTGGCCACCTGATGCGAAGAGCCAACTCATTGGATAAGACCCTGATGCTGGGAAAGATTAAAGGCAAAAGGAGAAGAGGGCGACAGGATGAGATAGTTAGATAGCATCACCGACTTAATGAACGTGAATTTGAGCAAACTCAGGGAGATAGTGAAGGACAGGGAGGCCTGGCATGCTGCAGACCATGGGGTTGCAAAGAGTCAGACACAACTTGGTGACTGAACAATAATAAGTTGCTGTCATGTCCAACTGTTTTGTGACCCCATGGACTGTAACCTGCAAGGCTCCTCTTTCCATGGGATCCTCCAGGCAAGAATACTGGAGTGGGTTGCCATTTCCTCCTCCAGGGGATCTTCCTGATACTAATATTCTCAATAATGGCTCACAAATCACTTATGTACACCACACTTTTTCTCCAACTCCTCTAAAAACAATCACTATTGTCCCCAGTTTATAGACAAGGAAAATTTTTAAATCTCACAAACCATTTCTGAGTTCAAGTGTATGAAATTGTAAAAAGCCAAGCTGTTCGTTTGCTTTGCAACCTCAACCTCAATGCTTAAAAAGAAATCTGGCCATCTGAAGATCCTAAGGCAGCAGTATAGGAGGCAAGCTGTTCCTTCCTGATTCCTCTCAAGTGTTTGTCCCCAAATTTCAGCCCCCAGCAAGGTGAAGACTGAGAGGAGGAGGAGAAGGGAAATGGAATTACAATTTGTGCTTGAATAGTTTGATGCAGTAGAGAAGACAGCAAGACATGAAACTACAGGACTTCAGTGGTTAAGACTCCATGCTTCCACTGCAGGGGTCATGGGTTCGATCCCTGGTTAAGGAACTAAGATCCCACATGCCCTGAGGCGTGGCCAAAAAAGACTGACACAGACACTTATTTTTTAATTATACCACCTAATGCTGGTGATAAGGGCTTCCAGGTGGCGCTCATGGTAAAGGACCCACCTGCCAATTCAGGAGATGCAGTTTCCATCCTTGGATCAGGAATATCCTCTGGAGTAGGAAATGGCAACCCACTCTAGTAATCTTCTCTGGAAAATCCTATGGACAGAGGAGTCTGTCAGGCTGCAGTCCATGGGTCACAAAGAGTCAGACATGACTGAGCAGCTAAGCACACATACACACTGCTGGTGACAAAGTGGTGAAATAAGCTTTTTCCTCAATTATTGGTCATTTAACACTAGAGATGCCCTTTTGCAAATCAATTTTTAATCACATATAGAAAGAGTCTTCACAATGGTTTTTATCTGTTAAAAATTCATTTCAGAAATCTCTCTTAAGGAAATTAATTCCAAATAATGAAAGCTTGCTATGCAGTTGTCATTGGGCTTGGCATTGGGTAGGGTGTTGGTACTGGGCTTGATGGACAGATGCTAACAGAAAAGGATAAAGGATAAAGACTGCAGATAACTCTAATATAGGTAGAAGATACAACTTATGGCAAAAATAGCTCTGTAAGGCACAGGTGCAGCAGCATCCAAATTAGAAGAGCCTTGCCAATGCCCCCCACCCCCTGACCAAAGCTGCTTACCCACAAACCATGGGTGAGAACAGTGTAGGGCTATTTGGAATAATCCCTTTGCCATTCTTCCAAAGACTAGGCGAAGAGGAGGAACTATAACATATTCCTACCAATCTTTCTGGAGGCTCTGGCTACAGATTTTCTGTTTGTTAGGAAAAGTGGCTACTAATACCTCTGGTACAGGCTTGTAATGTTTGTGGCAGAGCTGAGTGAATTAAATGTCAAATTATCAAGTGTTAGTCACTCAGTGTGTCTTTTTTGTGACACCATGGACTGTAGCCCTTCAGGCTTCTCTGTCCCTGGAATTCTCCAAGACAGAGTCCTGGAGTGGGTAGTCATTCCCTTCTCCAGGGGATTTTCTTAACCCAGGGTTTGAATCTGGATCTCCTGCACTGGAGGCAGATTCTTTACCATCTGAGCCACCAGGGAATTAAATGTCAGCATTCCCTCAAATCATCCGTTGCAGCTAATTTATAAACCTAAGCAAGTTCTATAGCATGGAGTGGATAGCTACAGATTGAAAAATATGGCATTGCTAATATGAATATTGTTTTAAAGATAGTTGATGTACAATATTATGCTAGTTTCAAGTGGACTGCCTGATGATTGGACCTTGTTACACACTGTGAATCACCACCACAATAAGTCTAGTAACCCTGTGTCCTCACACAAAGTAATTACCATATTATTGACCATATTCCTTGCACTGCATATTGCATCCTACTGATTTATTTGTTATATGACTGGAGGTTTATACCTCTTAATCCCCTCCTATTTTGCCCCCATCCAACTTCTCTTCTGGCAACCAATCATTTATTTTCTTATTTTCTTTGTCTAACTGTTTTCCTTTTGTTTTTGTTTGTTTTGTTTTTCAGATTCTACATATGAGTGAGATCATGCAATCTTAGCCCTTCTCTGTCTGACATCTCATTTAGCATAGTGCCCTCTAGATTCATTCCATGTTATCACAAATGGCAAGGTTTTGGTTTTTTATGGTTGAGTATTGTGTATCCAACACTCTTTACCCATTTGTCTATTGATGGATAACTATGTTACTTCCATATTTTGGCTATTTTAAATAATACTGCAATGAACACTGGAGTACATATATATTTTTTAATTACTGTTTTTGTTTTCTTCAGAAAAATACCCAGAAGTAGGGTTTGTACCATTTGCTTCTTTGAGAGCATCTCTGCAATTGTGATTATCACCCCATTTGAGGATCGCCTACCTGGGACTGTGGGTCCTAACTATACTATGTCTCCACCCTTCTCACCCATCTTATTATGGTTCTTTCTTTATATCTTAAGTTTTGGGAGAATCTTTTCTGTTAGTCTTCAGATTGTTTTCATACATAACTGCTCTGTAAAGAGCTGTAATTTTGGTGTGCCCTCAGCAGGATGTGAGCTTAGGGTCCTCCTACTTTACCATCTCAGCCACTATTGATTACTTTTGTGCTATAAAAATGGCAGTGTCATATGGTTTGAGTAAGTAATGGCACGTGCATTCAACAGAACAGTATTTAATTACTAAAAATAGCATGTGTATAAAGATTTTATAAGCAACATGAAAAGTGCTTTTGTCATCATATTAAGTTAAAAAGTGGGCTGAAATATGACAAATAAAATATGATCTCAGGTGTGTAAAAAAGGATGCAAGGGAGTCATCCTGGAAAGAAAGGTTACTTTCTAGCCATCTTTGTTCCCTTCCTTCCTTTCTCCACATCCTCAAAACCAAAAACATGGATGAATGAGCAAACTGGAAAGTACTGAATACTAAACTGAGAAGTAGCCCCGCTGGCCTTGTAAAAAGTAGAAATTTATTTACATTTGTTGACTGGTTTTGGTTGTGCTGGGTCTTCACTGTGGTGCACGGGCTTCTCTAGCTGTGGCTCATGGGCTCAGTAGTTGTGCCATACAGCATGTGGGATCTTCGTTCCCTGACTAGAGATCAAACCTGCATCCCTGCTTTGGAAGGTGGATTCTTAACCTCTGAACCACTGGGGAAGTCCCACCCAGTTGGCTTTGAGTTTCAGCAGCGCCATCAACCCTCTGGAGCTATGTGGAAAGGGGTCCTTCCAGACCAGGGTTTAATTTCCTATCTGTCAAATAAGGAGAGGAATTCTAGATAACATGTTATGGTACCAGAGTAATATGATTTTATCTATAAAATCAACATAATTTGAACACAAGAGCCCCTCATTTAGTAAGCTATGACTTTGTTAGACACAGAAAGACAAAAGCAGGGCTTGTTAAACCTCAGAAAATCCATCGGAAATAGAGGCTGGCACATCATTATCTTCTCAACTCAATATTCTAACCTATTCAGGTCTATCAGCCTATTTCATTACCCAATTTTAAAATGTTCTTTAATTAAGTCATTTCAAATTGCTTAGCTTAATTGGATTCTTGATTCTCAGAGAGACAAAAAGTCAGTGTATTTTCTTGATGTCAAGATACCAAGAGGTGTTATATTTTTTTTTCTTTTTTGCTTCAGCATGGAAACTGAGATGTTGGTATTGAAAATAAGATTTGAGATAATTGGATATATTCCAAACAGAGTTCAGTACTTCTCTCTGAAAAAGGTCACCACAAATATGTCACACGCTCTAAACATGTTAGAGTTTTAAAATAACAATTTTGTTTAAAATGCAAAACATAACAGAAACAGAAAGGCTTTCTTAGGTACAGCTAATTCAAATGTTTGATTTGAAATGTTTTAATATACTATTTTTCCTTCACATGCTCAAATATCACAAAGATTTGTATTACCTTCCTTTCAAGTCTGAATTCCAAAGATGGAGTGGAAATAGATCTATTTATGCTTTCTTATCTCTTTTCCCTACAGTGAGAGATATAAAATCAAACCACATGAATCCTGAAATACAACGTTGACCCTCACCAGCATCAAAATCAATTCTCTCATGTTTTAAAGAAAATTTAATGTATAGAGTTTTAAGGAGTTAATTTTTTTTTAAACCAGTATTTAAATCACATTTTCTACATAGTGAACACTCTACAGGATACTGCATATTCAACAGTGAAACTCACCATGTAGCAGGCAAAATAGATGTTAATAGTATAATTGCAAAAATGATCATCACAAGGGGAGGGAGGCTCAAGAGGGAGGTGACGTATGTATAATTATGGATGATTCATGTTGTTGTACGGCAGAAACCATCACAACATTGTCAAGCAATTTTCCTCCAATTAAAAAATAAATTTAAAAAAATGATCACCATGGAGTGCACGCACAATATTACAGTCATCCCAGAGATCCAGAGGAGGAACAGGGCCACTGGAACATGCCTCTGGAGATGTGACTTCTCAGCTAGGAACAGAGGGTTAGCAGAAAGCACTTTTGTCTTGTTCTCCCACTCAAGGACAATGAGGGACATAGAGTTTGGGAGCTGGAAAGGAATTCAAGATTCTATCAGTCCAGCAATACATTCCGGAGAAGGCAATGGCACCCCACTCCAGTACTCTTGCCTGGAAAATCCCATGGACGGAGGAGCCTGGAAAGCTGTGGTCCATGGGGTCGCTGAGGGTCAGACACGACTGAGTGACTTCGCTTTCACTTTTCACTTTCACGCATTGGAGAAGGAAATGGCAACCCACTCCAGTGTTCTTGCCTGAGAATCCCAGGGACAGGGGAGCCTGGTGGGCTGCCGTCTATGGGGTAGCACAGAGTCGGACACGATTGAAGTGACTTAGCAGCAGCAGCAATACATTCTGCAGTCAAAGCAGCAGGATTTTATACCTTGTTTTATGTGTGTTTCTTGTTCAGAGAGATTTCATGTAATGTATGTGTTGGTCCATTAACACTGAACTCACGGTCATTAGCACAATGACTTATGCCTTGAAAGAAGCTTATCTAACACACTTGATTTTTCCAGGAGGCACTTCACAGAATTCTTGAATTCAGAACAGCAGCTGGGGTAGTAGGACTAGACTCTGGGGACACTTTTAAACTGTGTGGTCACCAACAAAAAGCACAAAATTGCAAAATCGTGGCACAGACTAGACCAAAGATGACATTTGTTTACAACAGGAGCTCTAAAACAAGAAGGGGAAGCTTTGCCTTGATCAACCTCAGCTGGGAGAATGCACATCGGGTGACTCAAACTTTTCACCACCGTGTGCACGTCCATGAAGGATGACGAAAACACCGTGAATATGAATTTGGAGGTTACAAATCAACTTTAGCAAGTAGGCGAATTTACACATACAGAATATGAGAATGATGAGGATCAAGTGTGTAACAGCACTCATCATAAGGGCTTCCCAGGTGGCACCAGTGGTAAAGAATCTGCCTGCCAATTCAGGAGATGTAAGAGACTCGGGTTTGACCCCTGGGTCAGGTCGGGAAGACCCCCTGGAGAAGGGCATGGCAATCCACTCCAGTATTCTTGCCTGGAGAACCCCACAGACAGAGGAGCCTGGTGAGCTACAGTCCATAGGGGTTGCACAAAGTTGGACAGGACTAAAGCAACTTAGCACTCACTCATCATCCACATTTTCCAGGGAAAGAAACCCTCAAAGAGTGGTCAACTAATTTTCTCAAGTTTCCATTGCTCATAAATAAGAGTCAGAATGGAAATGCCAACATTCTGACTCCAGAGCTAAGCTCTTAACCTCTGTTCTATCTCCGATGACACAGTGCCTTTGACTGAATGGTACCCGTATCAGTCAACAATAATGAGGTACAACAAAGAAACATGAAAACTCAGTGGCTAATAGCACCAGACACTGATTTTTCTTGCTGCCGGATCTGTGGGTTGGCTGGGATTCTGCTGTTCTCATTTAGGTTCAGCTGGGCTTGCATCAGGCTGCAGTTTGGGGTCAGGTCACTTTGTTCTCCATTCTCCTTGAACAAGTAGCTACTCAGAGTTTGCTCTGATCACAAATGGCAGAAACGCAATAAACCAAAGTGGTTCATGCAATGTATTTAATACAAACATATTTAAGGCCTGATTCATGGCAAGTCTGTAACAGTCAAGGCAAGTCACATGGCTAAGCCTAACATCCATGGTTTTAACTACTCTAGCCACAGACACTGCAAACTCATGTGGCCCAGGGCGCTGATACATAATTCTAATAAAGAGAGGAGTGAAGAATGAAAAGCATGAGGCATATCCTGGCAATGTCTTAGGTCAGATTCAAAAGCACTGCACATTTGCCAAGGCTCTCTGTTTTCTTTTAAGAAGGCAAAACAAGTGTTCACCCCAAACCCCTCACCTCAAGCTGAAGAACCATGCTTTTCTCTTGATTCATTCTGGTTCTGCATTTGGATGAGGAACCTCTTGCCCTGAGGAAGTCTAGGCAGTGTTATCTTGAAGTTCAATTTTTAAAAAGCCAAAGGCTCTGCAATTATGGTGTCAATTGTACAGGGCTGGAAATTAGCATGTCTATGGAGAAGGCAATGGCACCCCACTCCAGTACTCTTGCCTGGAAAATCCCATGGATGGAGAAGCCTGGTGGGCTGCAATCCATGGGGTCTCCAAGAGTCGGACATGACTGAGTGACTTCACTTTCACTTTTCACTTTCCTGCATTGGAGAAGGAAATGGCAACCCACTCCAGTGTTCTTGCCTGGAGAATCCCAGGGACTGGGGAGCCTGGTGGGCTGCCGTCTATGGGGTCGCACAGAGTCAGGCACGACTGAAGCAACTTAGCAGCAGCAAGGAGGTGCCAAAGTAAAGAATAGCAGGCTGTCCGCATGAGACTGACAATTCAAAGGTGAGCGGTAATGTGCCCCCCAAATTTGTGAACCGATCAGCTCTAGTGGCATTTACTGTTTAGACAGTTCCTGGGGAATAGGTTTCTGTATGCCCATAAGCTTAAGGAAATTGGCCCAAAGCTGACCATTCAGGAACCCAGACCTGTGCCAGCCGGTTTCTCTCCTTGTACCCTCTCTGGCTTTCATCAGCCATTTCTATCAGCGTCCTGGCCATCACCTGACACTTACTTGATGATTGCTGTCAAGTACTCTTAATTCTGCATTCTGTCTGTTCCATGGCATCAGATATACCCCATTCCAAGCCACTGTGATCTCATGCATTCTAAGTTGAATCCAAATCTGCTTTTCTCTTTTAGGACTTACTTGTCTTCCCTCTTGGTGTGAGTCAAGGAGACTGTATACCTTTAGCCTTTTATTAACTTCTAAATCCATCCCTGTATGAGTTGGCTAAAACTTGTTTTCTTTTTCATTTGATTGGCGTTGTTGATTTACCTTGCAGCTGGCATCAGGCCAGAGAGGGCAAGCTCCATGATGTCGAGTTTACATCTCTTCCTCTACTCCTCAGCTCTCACCACATCATTCCTCTGCATCAGCCTGATTTAATGAAAATCCACTGGATGAGGAGGAGTTTGGAGACCTGTGATCTCATTCACACTTTGCCCCTGACTCAATTAGTGACTTTGAGAAAAATTATTTCTTTTCTCTGCTCATCTGCAAATGGCCTAGTGGAACTCAATCAGCAATTCTTAATGTTCTCTGGTTGCTGAACACATTCTGAAAACTAAAGTCTAAACATCCGCTGGATCATGGAAAAAGCTAGGGTTCCAGAAAAGCATCTATTTCTGCTTTATTGACTATGCCAAAGACTTTGACTGTGTGGATCACAATAAACTGTGGGAAATTCTGAAAGAGATGGGAATACCAGACCACCTGATCTGCCTCTTGAGAAATTTGTATGCAGGTCAGGAAGCAACAGTTAGAACTGGACACGGAACAACAGACTGGTTCCAAATAGGAAAAGAAGTCCGTCAAGGCTGTATATTGTCACCCTGTTTATTTAACTTATATGCAGAGTGCATCATGAGAAACGCTGGACTGGAAGAAACACAAGCTGGAATCAAGATTGCCGGGAGAAATATCAATAACCTCAGATATGCAGATGACATCACCCTTATGGCAGAAAGTGAAGAGGAACTAAAAAGCCTCTTGATGAAAGTGAAAGTGGAGAGTGAAAAAGTTGGCTTAAAGCTCAACATTCAGAAAACGAAGATCATGGCATCTGGTCCCATCATTTCATGGGAAATAGATGGGGAAACAGTGGAAACAGTGTCAGACTTTATTTTTCTGGGCTCCAAAATCACTGCAGATGGTGACTGCAGCCATGAAATTAAAAGACGCTTACTCCTTGGAAGGAAAGTTATGACCAACCTAGATAGCATATTCAAAAGCAGAGACATTACTTTGCCAACAAAGATTCGTCTAGTCAAGGCTATGGTTTTTCCTGTGGTCATGTATGGATGTGAGAGTTGGACTGTGAAGAAAGCTGGGCGCCGAAGAATTGATGCTTTTGAACTGTGGTGTTGGAGAAGACTCTTGAGAGTCCCTTGGACTGCAAGGAGATCCAACCAGTCCATTCTGAAGGAGATCAGCCCTGGGATTTCTTTGGAAGGAATGATGCTAAAGCTGAAACTCCTGTACTTTGGCCACCTCATGCGAAAGTTGACTCATTGGAAAAGACTCTGATGCTGAGAGGGATTGGGGGCAGGAGGAGAAGGGGACAACAGAGTATGAGATGGCTGGATGGCATCACTGACTCAATGGATGTGAGTCTGAGTGAACTCCAGGAGTTGGTGATGGACAGGGAGGCCTGGTGTGCTACGATTCATGGGGTCACAAAGAGTTGGACACGACTGAGCAACTGATCTGATCTGATCTGAAGGAAAGTAAAAGTCACTCAATCGTGTCTGACTCTTTGTGACTTCATGGACTATACAGTCCATAGAATTCTCCAGGCCAGAATACTGGAGTGTGTAGCCTTTCCTTTCTCCAGGGGATCTTCCCAACCCAGGGATCAAACCCAGGTCTCCTGCATTGCAGGTGGATTCTTTACCAGCTGAGCCAAAAGGGAAGCTGAAGAATACTGGAGTGGAAAGTATAAAATGGAAAAAGCTGAGCTACTCTAATTTAACAGTGGATGTAGTGGGAGTGGGAGGGAGTGGAGGTGAAAATCTGCTAGAGTTCCAACCACTTTATACACTCCCTCTCCTGCCTATGGTCTCAGGCACCCCCTGAGGATGCTGAATGCTCCATGGAATGCAACTTGGCACCAGTAGATAGGAACTGTCTTACATCTATTTTGGGTCTAAAGTCACTTGAATCTTTGTTTTCCCTTAAATATGTATTAGGTCCCAATTCTTAAAAAAAAATCAAACAAAAATTCTGGGTATCATTAACTTGTATTTCAGCCCACCAACACAGAATAATTAAATGAATCATCAGCTGGGTTTTAGTAAACACTACACCACTCATTTTGTTGTTTTTTAGTCGCTAAGTCATGTCCGATTTTTTTTTGTGACCCCATGGACTGTAACCCACCAGGCTTCTCTGACCATGGGATTTCCCAAGCAATACTGGTCGCCATTTCCTTCTCCAGGGATCTTTCTGACCAAAGGATCGAACACCAGTCTCCTGCATTGGCAGGAGGATTCTTTACCGCTGAGCCACCTGGGAAGCCCGTATGCCTCTCATTGCTGCTGCTGCTCCTAAGTCGCTTCAGTCGTGTCTGACTCTGTGCGACCCAGTAGATGGCAGTCTACCAGGCTCATCCGTCCTTGGGATTCTCCAGGCAAGAACGCTGGAGTGGGTTGTCATTTCCTTCTCCAATGCATGAAAGTGAAAAGTGAAAGTGAAGTCGCTCAGTCGTGTCTGACTCTTAGCGACCCCATGGACTGCAGCCTACCAGGCTCCTCCGTCCATGGGAGTTTCCAGGCAAGAGTACTGGAGTGGGGTGCCATTGCCTTCTCCAATGCCTCTCATTAGCTGGTAGGAATTTGGTCAAGTCAATCATGCACTGTTTTCATCTATAAAATGAGTCTCAGGTTAGAGTATCTCTAAGGCCCCTTATACATTCTTTATAATAGAACTCAAGCCTTTCTAATCAACCCTCCCCCACGCCACACCCCATCAATTAGCAGCTCATTTTACACACTCTTATGAAAGGACAATTTTGGGGGACAATTTACACTGTAATTAGTAGGCGGGAATTATGTGCCCTCACAGCCTGAAAGCATACAAGCCTGTTTATAAGTATGCAAACTCCACATTCATCTTTATGAAGCCCCATTTGTCTTTTAGCATTTCCAATGAGTAAACTAACTCCAAACCAATTTGGAATGAGCAAAATATGTCATCATGAGATATTTGTTTTCTCAAACGATTGTACTCACAAAGCCTCTCCCTCTCTCTTTCTCCCTCCCTCTCTCTGTTTGGGTCTCTTTGTTTCTGAATAATTAGCAGAAAGCTGCAACTCAGGGATAGCACAGATTTCAAACCCATGGAGATAGAAACTTGACACATTGAACCAAGTCAGAGAGGAAAGAATTAAGGAGGAACACATACAGAAGGACGAGAAAGACAATGACCGACAGAAATTGAATTCCTCTTCCTTTTCCCTTTCATTGAACTTTCAAGCCAAAAATATCTGCAGTGCCAGCTCCAGATGCTGGGAGAATGGCCTATTTGCCATCTGCAGAGACAAAACAGCACAGTGAAACTGCAATTTAAAGGCAAAAGTATTTAGGAATAGAGTTAAATAACATATGTTGGAATTAAGGGATTTGTACAAAATCCTTTGCTAAGACTCTGGGGTGCCTCTCTGTGGGTGTGTGTGGTTCAGAGAGTGAAAGCCAAATAAATCCTTGATTATACCAGAAATTAAGTGTGGGGGACACTTCGGGCCAGTAAATAGAAGACTTCCCATGAACATCACACAGGACTGAGGAGGAGGAAGAGAGGAATTGACAGTACTTGCCTGAAACATCCGGAGGTTTTATAAGGCTAAACAAAGACACACCTTCCACAGAAGCCTAAAAGTCACCATTCAGAGCATGCTTGTGTTGCATAATTAAAGACCAGAGCCAAGTCAGGAAGCCAGCTGAGAAAAATGCTGCTAAGCCATTGTTATTCTTCAGATTCTTCAATCAGGGTAGTCTTCCAGGAGTAGGGAGTGGGCAGCAAGTGGTAACTGGTGATACACCATGGCTGTGGTCCCCATGCCACCTGCAGCGTGCCTGGGAAAGGATAGGGACTTTGCCATCAGAAAGATCTGGTTTTTTATGGCTTTGCCAGTCTTCCTTGTCCAGGTTGCTTTGGGTGGGGAAGGAGAAAGGGAGTTAGTGTTTAGTGGGGACAGTGTCAGTTCAGTCGCTTAGCCTATGCGACCCCATGGACTGCAGCACTCCAGGCCTCCCTGTCCATCATCAACTCCCAGAGCTTGCTCAAACTCATGTTCATCCAGTCGGTGATGGCATCAATTTAAGTGTCAGTTTAGGAAGCTGAAAAATTTCGGAGATGTATGATGGTGAGAGTTGCACAACAATGTGAATGTCCTTAGTGCCACTGAACTGTACAGTTAAATATGGTTAAAATAGTATGTTTTATATTACATGACTTCTGCCACAATAATACATATGTATGTATGTATATATATTTGTAAATAGGGCTATCTTTCAAGGAGTATATGTGGGTTTGGGAGAAGCAGTGGATAGAGACACAGGTCAACTGGGACTTGAAATGCTAATAAAAATGCTCTAGATGTTTCTGAAAAGGGTAAATATAACCTGCACACATTTTACTTGCAAACTTTAGAAGGTAATAATAAGCATAGAAAAATGACTGGAAGCTGGTGAGCCAAATGTGAATTTTAGTTTACTCTGGCTGCTAGGAATATATATTATTGTGCTTCCACATCCTTTTCTGTATTTTTAAAATTTCATGGACCAGCATCCAAGTCTATAAGCTTAAAAAATAAATATTCAACAAGGCAGGGCTTGCGGTATGTGGTACTTGATTGCCATCAACTCAGGCTCCACTGATCAGTTTCCAGCAGTGGACCCTGAACTATTAGACCACTGGTAGCATCTGCATTAGTGGCGGATCACAGAATAGTGGGACAGGACTGTGAAACAGGCAGGTGTGAACCAGGGATTGGACTGTGCGGGTCTCAGAAGCTCAATGGGCACAAAGAATTCCTCTCCAGCAAAGGGGGAGCAGAAAAGTAATAAACAATTACATTTTCTCCCCCTCTGGTCTCAATGAAGAGCAGGCTTAGGAATCAGGGAGGAGAGACCAGCCCTGACTGATGGAGAAGAAAGAAGATATTTTGACTGAAATTGAGTGGAAGAGGGAATTGCAGGTCATGTGAAATATTTCATGCTTTCGTGGAGTCATGGAACTCTGTTCCTCAAGGCAGCACAGCCCCAATGTCTAAGACCACTAGGGAGAAAGGATGCAGCTTCCGCGTGCAGACTGAAATCACCCTCAAATTCTCAGTCTCCAGAGTGTCTCAAACAGTCCGTATGGTTAGAGCTTACTAGAGGATCCCAGAGTATTTTCTGCTTGTTAAATTTCTCAAAATAACTTCATGGCAAAAAGGCTTATCCTCAAATTTAGGAGTTTGCAGAAGATCTCGGCAGGAAGACTGTGCCATCTGATGGTTTCCATTGAAGACAGCAGCCAGAAGGACTTACTGAAAATCTGCGCTGAGCATCTAGAAGTTATATTAGATATCCTTCAGCGCAAAGTCTTCCCCTCTTCTGGACAGCCTCTGTGGTGGAATGTATCACATTGTGTTATAATTGGTTGGTTTCCCTGATGAGCTCGCCAACTGAGCAGTGAACTCCATGATGGCCAGAACACGATGCCATTCATCAGTGATTCTACAATACCTGGTATAGTGCTTGACACAGAATATTTATAATATAGTTTTCACTGATGAATGAGTTATGGCATTTTTAATAGTAGTTACATGCGTACATAGTCTCCCAATGCATCCTCCTTCAAAGCTGTATGGCTTCTCACAAGCCTCACTTCTTTTTATCTATGTTCTTGCAAAATGAGGATATTGCGTCAATCATTTCTTGACATGAGTCATTTCAGTTAACATATCTCAGACAGGCCCCTCTTCCAAACATGAGCTGTGGCCAGACAGCATTGACAGGCTAGATAATAATAAGTTAACTTGTCAGTAGCCCAAAAAAGAATGGAAAATCCAGTTCTCTCTTCTGGTTGGTTTTTCTAGTTGTTTTCAAAGAAAATATTCCTCCAGAAGGCTTTTTATTAAAAAAAAAAAAAAATCTAGTGAGTTCCCTGGTAGTCCAGTGGTTAAGGCTTTGCCTTGCAATGCAGGAGGTGCTGGTTTGATCCCTGGCAGAGGAGCTAAGCATATGCCCAGGGCCAGAAGACCAAAACGTGAAACAGAAACAATATTGTAACAAATTTAATAAAGACTAAAAAACCCTTTATTATTCAAAAAAAAAGCATCCATACTTCTTCTGGACCCTGAGATATTAGCTAAGTGCACTAAATACTTTAGCTTATAAGAGACACAAAGAAAAATTTACCCAATTAGAGGGAAAACTGAGTGCTAATCCAGCTAAATAAGAGAAGAATAGCACAGAGTGCATGGACACGGAGAGGGGAGAAAGCATGGCTTACTGGGTCTGCTGTGTGCTCAGTTGCTCAGTGGTGTCTGACTCTTTGCAACCCCATGGACTGTAGCCGGCCAGGCTCCTCTGTCCATGGGATTCTCCAGGCAAGAATACTGGAGTGGGTTGCCAGGCCCTTTTCCAGGGCATCTTCCCAACCCAGGGATCAAATCAGGTCATCCACATTGCAAGTGGATTCTTCACTGTCTGAATCACCAGGGAAGCTTCCCTGATGGCTTACTGGGGAGCAGTGGTAACAGGGAGGGGCATCAACACAGAGACAGACACTCGGACTCACAAGGGGCCCAAGCCTTTTCTCTGATATTTATTCAGCAGCTTCTCTTCCAGGCTCTGTACTAGATGCTCTAGATAGGGACATCTAGAGACGTGGCCCATGAGTTAAAGACACACACACAAGAACACCAAGGGAAGAAAACTAGGGGCCATGAGACATGCCAAGAACGGGGGTAACTCAGTCTTTCCAGAGTCCTAAACACATGTGTTCAATGCAGAGGGGGAAAAAAAGTTTAAAGGCACAAATACATGAAAGTCTGTGCCACATTTGGGGACAGCCAAGTAATCTGAGAAAAAACTGGGCAGAGTAGTCATAAGAACTGAAACCGGGGTCCCCTGTGGATACCCCTTGAATTCCACATGAAGAAGTTTACTGTTTACCTGGGGAATTCTTGATGAAGGACCTACAAAAGTTTTTAAGCAAATGATCATGCTGTTTTAGAAGGAAGCAAACATTTTGAGAGCCAGAAGTGGACATATGGAGGAGGAAACAGAAACCAATACATTTATTTTTGTAATTAAGTTTTTATTGGAGTATAGTTGCTTTATAATGTGTTTGTTTCTGCAGTACAGCAAACTGAATCAGCCATACATATACATATACCCCCTCCCTTTTGGACTTCTTTCCCGTCCAGATCACCACGGAGCATTGCATAGAGTTCCCTGGTCTATACACAGGTTCTCATTAGTTATTCATTTTACACATAGTATCAATAGTATATATCAGTTCAGTTCAGTCACTCAGTCATGTCTGACTCTTTGCGACCCATGAATTGCAGCACGCCAGACCTCCCTGTCCACACCAACTCCTGGAGTTCACCCAGACTCACGTCCATCGAGTCAGTGATGCCATCTAGCCATTTCATCCTCTGTCGTCCCCTTCTCCTCCTGCCCCCAATCCCTCCCAGCATCAGAGTCTTTTCCAATGAGTCAACTCTTTGCATGAGGTGGCCAAAGTACTGGAGTTTCAGCTTTAGCATCATTCCTTCCAAAGAAATCCCAGGGCTGATCTCCTTCAGAATGGACTGGTTGGATCTCCTTGCAGTCCAAGGGACTCTCAAGAGTCTTCTCCAACACCACAGTTCAAAAGCATCAATTCTTAGGTGCTCAGCCTTCTTCACAGTCCAACTCTCACATCCATACATGACCACAGGAAAAACCATAGCCTTGACTAGACGAACTTTGTTGGCAAAGTAATGTCTCTGCTTTTGAAGATGCTATCTAGGTTGGTCATAACTTTCCTTCCAAGGAGTAAGCATCTTTTAATTTCATGGCTGCAGTCACCATCTGCAGTGATTTTGGAGCCCAAAAAAACAAAGTCTGACGCTGTTTCCCCACCTATTTCCCATGAAGTGGTGGGACCGGATGCCATGATCCTCGTTTTCTGAATGTTGAGCTTTAAGCCAACTTTTTCACTCTCCTCTTTCACTTTCATCAAGAGGCTTTTGAGTTCCTCTTCACTTTCTGCCATAAGGGTGGTGTCATCTGCATATCTGAGGTGATTGATATTTCTTCTGGCAATCTTGATTCCAGCTTGTGCTTCTTCCAGCCCAACGTTTCTCATGATGTACTCTGCATAGAAGTTAAATAAACAGGGTGACAATATACAGCCTTGACGTACTCCTTTTCCTATTTGGAACCAGTCTGTTGTTCCATGTCCAGTTCTAACTGTTGCTTCCTGACCTGCATACAAATTTCTCAAGAGGCAGGTCAAGTGGTCTGGTATTCCCATCTCTTTCAGAATTTTCCACAGTTTATTGTGATTCACACAGTCAAAGGCTTTGGCATAGTCAATAGAGCAGAAATAGATGTTTTTCTGGAACTCTCTTGCTTTTTCTATGACCCAGCGGATGTTGGCAATTTGTTCTCTGGTTCCTCTGCCTTTTCTAAAACCAGCTTGAACATCAGGAAGTTCACGGTTCACATATTGCTGAAGCCTGGCTTGGAGAATTTTGAGCATTACTTTACTAGCATGTGAGATAAGTGCAATTGTGCGGTAGTTTGAGCATTCTTTGGCATTGCCTTTCTTTGGGATTGGGATGAAAACTGACCTTTTCCAGTCCTGTGGCCACTGCTGAGTTTTCCAAATTTGCTGGCATATTGAGTGCAGCACTTTCACAGCATCATCTTTCAACTGGATCAGTAGCTCAACTGGAATTCCATCACCTCCACTAGCTTTGTTCGTAGTGATGCTTTCTAAGGCCCACTTGACTTCACATTCCAGGATGTCTGGCTCTAGGTCAGTGATCACACCATCGTGATTATTTGGGTCGTGAAGATCTTTTTTGTACAGTTCTTCTGTGTATTCTTGCCATCATCTTCTGCTTCTCTTAGGTCCATACCATTTCTGTCCTTTATCGAGCCCATCTTTGCATGAAATGTTCCCTTGGTATCTCTAATTTTCTTGAAGAGATCTATAGTCTTTCCCATTCTATTGTTTTCCTCTATTTCTTTGCACTGATTACTGAGGAAGGCTTTCTTATCTCTCCTTGCTATTCTTTGGAACTCTGCATTCAGATGCTTATATCTTTCCTTTTCTCCTTTGCTTTTCGCTTCTCTTCTTTTCACAGCTATTTGTAAGGCCTCCCCAGACAGCCATTTTGCTTTTTTGCATTTCTTTTCCACGGGGATGGTCTTGATCCCTGTCTCCTGTACAGTGTCACGAACCTCATTCCATAGTTCATCAGGCACTCTATCTATCAGATCTAAGCCCTTAAATCTATTTCTCACTTCCACTGTATAATCATAAGGGATTTGATTTAGGTCATACCTGAATGGTCTAGTGGTTTTCCCTACTTTCTTCAATTTAAGTCTGAATTTGGCAATAAGGAGTTCATTATCTGAGCCACAGTCAGCTCCTGGTCTTGTTTTTGCTGACTGTATAGAGCTTCTTCATCTTTGGCTGCAAAGAATATAATCAATCTGATTTCAGTGTTGACCATCTGGTGATGTCCATGTATAGAGTCTTCTCTTGTGTTGTTGAAAGAGGGTGTTTGTTATGACCAGTGCATTTTCTTGGCAAAACTCTATTAGTCTTTGCCCTGCTTCATTCCGTATTCCAAGGCCAAATTTGCCTGTTACTCCAGGTGTTTCTTAACTTCCTACTTTTGCATTCCAGTCCCCTATAATGAAAAGGTCACTTTTTGGGGTGTTAGTTCTAAAAGGTCTTGTAGGTCTTCATAGAACCATTCAACTTTAGCTTCTTCAGCATTACTGGTTGGGGCATAGACTTGGATTACTGTGATATTGAATGGTTTGCCTTGGAAACGAACAGAGATCATTCTGTCGTTTTTGAGATTGCATCCAAGTACTGCATTACGGACTCTTTTGTTGACCACAATGGCTACTCCATTTCTTCTGAGGGATTCTGCCTACAGTAGTAGATATAATGGTCATCTGAGTTAAATTCACCCATTCCAGTCCATTTCAGTTTGCTGATTCCTAGAATGTCGACATTCACTCTTGCCATCTCTTGTTTGACCACTTTCAATTTGCCTTGATTCATGGACCTGACATTCCAGGTTCCTATGCAGTATTGCTCTTTACAGCATCAGACCTTGCTTCCATCACCAGTCACATCCACAGCTGGGTATTCTTTTTGCTTGGCTCCATCCCTTCATTCTTTCTGTAGTTATTTCTCCACTGATCCCCAGTAGCATATTGGGCACCTACTGACCTGGGGAGTTTCTCTTTCAGTATCCTATCATTTTGCCTTTTCATACTGTCATGAGGCAAGGATACTGAAGTGGTTTGCCATTCCCTTCTCCAGTGGACCACATTCTGTCAGACCTCTCCACCATGACCCACCCATCTTGGGTTGCCCCACGGGCATGGCTTAGTTTCATTGAGTTAGACAAGGCTGTGGTCCTAGTATGATTAGATTGACTAGTTTTCTGTAAGTATGGTTTCAGTGTGTCTGCCCTCTGATGTCCTCTCGCAACACCTACCGTCTTACTTGGGTTTCTCTTACCTTGGGTGTGGGGTGTCTCTTCACGGCTGCTCCAGCAAAGCGCAGCCGCTGCTCCTTACCTTGGACGAGGGGTATCTCCTCACCACCGCCCTTCCTGACCTTCAACGTGGGATAGCTCCTTTAGGCCCTCCTGCGCCCACGCAGCCAAGGCTCCTTGGACGTGGGGTTGGTCCTCCCAGCTGCTGCCCCTGGCCTCGGGCTTGGGGGCGTGGGGTAGCTCCTCCCGGCTGCCGCCCCTGACCTCAAACGCGGGGTAACTCCTCTCGTCACCGCCCCTGACCTCAGATGCAGGGTAGCTCCTCTTGGCCAACCCCCGGACCTCAGACGCGGGGTAGCTCCTCTTGGCCGTTCCTGCACCGTTGCAGCCTGGCACTCTTGGCTGCACCCCCTGACCTCAGATGCGGGGTAGCTCCTCTCGGCCGCACATCATTCCCATCTCCCAATTCCTCCTTGCATGCCCTTTCCCTCTTGGTGTCCATATATTTGTTCTCTATATCAGTGTCTCTATTTCTGTTTTGCAAGTAAGATCTATACCATTTTTCTAGATTCTATATATATATATATGCATTACTATATGAAATTTGTTTGTCTCTTTTTGACTTCACTCTATATGGCAGCCCAATACCAAAAAGAAACAAACAATGCTATCAAAAAATGAGCAGAAGAGCATGTTTACTTTTTAAGAAAACAATTTGATGAGTGACAAAATCTGCTTGATTAATATCCCAATCCCAAACACCTAAATATTCAGTATGAGCACTCTCATCATTCTGTTGTACTTTATTCTTATTCCCTGGAAGACTAGAGAGAAAGAGTCATATCCTACCATCTGATGTCCAGATAGACCTGCTGCTGGACTGGCCTCTGTGTCACAGACTGAGGAAGAGACTCACCTAACCAGATAATAACCTACTGCCCAAACTTAAACATCAGGACCTGGCCCTCATGCTTGGCAGATATCAGCTGTCAGCCTGTCAAAATGGCAGCCACATGGCAGTGTCTTAATGAATCGGCACATCTAACACTTTTCTTTCATTTCTTTATTCTGGAGGCAGACTCAGATAAACTACAGGGTTTTCTAGTAGCAGAGAAGCATGAATTCTGCTTTGGAGCCAGGAAAATGCCAAGGTTGCTGAGCGTCCCAGGGCAGAGAGCCAACAGATTTGGGGAATTTACCCAACCACGTGCCAAGCACTTACTTAGAACTCCTTGAGTTGGGAGGTAACTGGCAGTCTGGGGGGGGCTTCCCAGATGGTGCTGGTGGTAAAGAACCTGCATGCCAATGCAGGAGACCCAAGAGACATGGGTTCAATTCTTGGGTCTGGAAGATCCTCTGGACAAGGGAATGGCAACCCTCCCCAGTATTCTTGCCTGGAGAAGCCCATGGACAGAGGAGACTGGCTGGCTACAGTCCACGGGGTTGCACAGAATTGGACACAGCTGAGGCGACTTAGCACTTAGGCATGCAGGAAAGGCAAGGGATCCAAGTCACAGCTCCCTACTTACTGGCTATATGAACTCAATTAAGCTAAGGTCTCTATGTCTTATTTCCTATGGATGAAGTAAAGATGATCATGCAAGCTCTGTATCATCATCAAGAAGATGAAATGAAATAAAAAGGTAATGAAATGAGATCCTAAAGGTAAGGCAGTTGACACAGTTCCTGGCACATAGTAAGGACTTATAAATGCGGACAGCTGATAAGAGATATTCTCATTATTATTTGAGAATTATGACCGCATTTTTATTTTTGTATGCCAGAACCTAGTATATCACCTGATATCTAGTTGGCACTTGACCTTTTATTACCAAAGCTTCTCTATTTATTTATTTGGCTGAGTCGGGTCTTGCATGCATCACACAGGATCTTTCTTTGTGGCACACAGACTCTCTAGCTGCAGCTCCTGGGCTTCAGTAGTTGTGCCAGAGGGACTTGGTTGCTCTGATGTATGTGGGATCTTCCTGGACCAGGGATCGAACCCATGTCCCGTGCATTGCCAGGCAGATTCTTAACCACTGGACCACCAGTGAAGTCCCTACCCAATGCTTTCTGACATACGTCAGATTCCAAAGAAAGTTTTAGCTTCGTAAAGTGTAAAAAGGAGCTACCTACACTTACCTCAGATACTCTTATGGGTGGGACACAAGACGTTTTAAAAATAAAGACCCTAATTCAGTCATCATGAATGAGGCCAGCCACCAGAGATAGTAGTGGTTGCTCCAGAACACTGAGATGTTTTTGTGGTCTTCTGAAAAAAGAAGTGTGACCACCTGTGCATCAGAAATGTGTCTCAAGATCCAGTATCACACTAACCCCATTAGGCATTTTAGGTCCCTGGTGGCTCAGATGGTAAAGAATCTGCTTGCAATGCAGGAGACTTGGGTTCAATCCCTGGGTTGGGAAGACCCCCTGGGGAAGAAAATGGCAACCCACTGCAGTATTCTTGCCTGGGAAATCCCAGGGATAGAGGAGCCTGGCGGGTTACAGTCCACGTGGTCGAAAAAGAGGTGGACTCAACTTAGTGACTGAGCAACATTGGTAAAGAAACTGACTGTCAAGATCAAAATGCTGGTAAGGAACTAAGACTAGAAAACCCAGTTTTCCAAACTCCAGGTTTCATATATTTATTTGAAAGACAATGCCTACAAAGAAGTAAAAGAGAAAGAACCAAAAATCTCCAAGTATTTCGCAAATGTGCCCTGCTAAATAAAATAAGACGGATATCTTTAGAATATAAAAGTTCTAAGTACTGCTTTTTTTTTTACTTTTTATATTCCCTTTATATATATCTATATCTATCTATCTATCTAGTGAAGAATCGTTGGGTAATGCATCTGAGCTGAGAGCAGACCCCATCCACTTAAAAGTAATTTGCTTTTGAAAATAGACTTCAATGTTTTCTAAGAAAATCTTGATACAGTATTCTCATGCTTACAGAGCAACAGCATATCTCAGACCTACATGGCATCTTAAATAATATCCAGACAACGACCACATCTCACCAACTCTCCCACTTCCACTTTAGCAGATGCCCGTATCGTCCTTTCTATGAGTGTCTACACATCTCCCCGTTGGACACACTGCTTATCCTCTTGCACTTAATGACTCATTCTTCACCTAAAGTCAAGATGCGCTCTTACAAATGCAAACTGCTCCATGCCTCCTCATCCACACTCCTGAATACAACCGTTAAAGCTCTACCTGATCTGGACACCAGCTAAATTCATCTTCTTCCTTGTGCTTACTTGTACCCAAGTGTGCTGACCTTCTTCTGTCCCTTGAACCAGCTACGTCTATCTCTTCCTCCCAGCTGTGGCTCATGATCTTCTCTCTGTCTGCAAAGCTCGCCCTCAGATCCCCAAAGTCTTACTCCTCATCATTCAGACTATGCTCAGATGTTATTTCCTCAGAAATACCTTCCTTTTCTTTCTCTTCTCCCAAGCATCCTACCTACATTAGTCCCTGTCCCCAATCCTATCACTCTGAATCACTCAGGGTGGGCCAGGGTACACTCAGAAAAAAACAACCTTTAAAGGCCAGTGGCTTATCACATCTATGGTTTAGTTCTTGCTCAAGCTAATATCCATCATGTTTCATATTTTCTTACTTCAGGAACCAGGCTGACAGATCGTCCACCATTTACACAGCACTAGTAACTGTGGCACAGTGGTAAAGAATCAGTCTGCCAAAGCAGGAGACAAAAGAGACACAGGTTTGATCCCTGAGTCAGGAAGATCCCCGTGTCAGGAAGATCCCCTGGGGGAGGAAACGGCAACCTGTACCAGTAATCTTGCCTGGAGAATCCCATGGACAGAGGAGCCTACTGGGCTACAGTCCATGGGGTCTCCAAGAATTAGACATGACTGAGTGACTGAGCACGCACACTCCCAGTAACTGTGGCAGGAAGACAGGATCAGTCATGGAAAATCAAGTTTTGGCTCTTAAAGCTTCTAACCAGAAGCCATGTCTGTCGTTTCTGTTCACATTTAATTGGTCAAAGTGAGTCATATAGGCATATATGACATCAAGAGAGTACAAAGGTGTCATTCTAACATGTGCCTGGTAACGATTATCATAATCTTCTTCAGTCTTCTTAATGGCAGTCATCACTACCTGAAATTTTATTTATGTTTTATATTCACCTGTTTTTTTTCTAAATTTTATTTTATTTTAAAGGGGATATAGTTGTTTTGCAATGTTATGTTAGTTTTTGCTGAACAATGAAGTGAATTAGCTCTGAGTATACATACATCCCCTGACTCTTGGATCTCTCTCACACTGCCCTCTTCCCACCCCTCTGCTGCTGCTGCTAAGTCGCTTCAGTCGTGTCCGACTCTGTGCGACCCCATAAATGGCAGCCCACCAGGCTCCCCGGTCCCTGGGATTCTCCAGGCAAGAACACTGGAGTCGGTTGCCATTTCCTTCTCCAATGCATGAAAGCGAAAAGTGAAGTCGCTCAGTCGTGTCTGACTCTTCAGTCGCGTCTGACTCTTAGAGACCCCATGGACTGCAGCCTACCAGGCTCCTCCGTCCATGGGATTTTCCAGGCAAGAGTACTGGAGTGGGGTGCCGTTGCCTTCTCCGTCCCACCCCTCTAGGTTATTACAAAGCACCAAGCTGAGCTGTGTTACACAAGAGCTTCTCACTAGATAAATCTGGGACAACATTAAATGCACCAACATTCGAATTATGGGGGTCTGAGGAGAAGAAGAGAAAAAGTATAAGAAAATATATGCAGAGATAAGCATTGGAAACTTCCCTAACATGGAAAAGGAAATTGCCACCGAGTCCCGGAAGCACAGAGAGTCCTCTTAAGGAAAACCCAAGGAGAAATACACCAAGATACACATCAATCAAACTAACAAAAATTAAATTCAAAGAAATAATATTAAAAGCAACAAGGGAAAATCAGAAAATAACATACAAAGGAATCTCTGTGAGGTTATTAGCAGAGTTTTCAGCAGAAACCCTGAAGGCCAGAAGGGAGTGGCAGGAACAATTTATTTATTTTTAATGGAACTTCAAGTTTAGTAAATATCATCTAACACATGCCCCTACCCTTTGTGCAAATACTTTCATTCACATGCTGACTTAGCATAGTGCAAACCTCTGAATAACAACTCACAATGAGAGTTCAACCATGTTTGACCCTCATAGATCATAAAGAACACAATATACTTCATTTTAGGAAATTTTTAATACACCCAGAAATTCACCAAATAAGCATTTACAGAAGAGATATGTATCATACCCAAGCTACTTTTTCTCTCTTCTCTCTGTCTATATGTTCGTGTACACACACACACACACACACACACACACACACAGATATACAAGCAATCAGTAACTAACTTTAGAAACCCCAAAGGACCTGACATTTCTACTTTAACCGAACCAAAACATTTTCTTATAGCCAAAAGGGTAACTTTCAGATAATATGCTATGGAAAATTCCTCAGAATAAATTGCTGAAATTCTCATAGTAAGCCATATAATCATTCCCAGACCACTTTTAGTGTGTAGACCGGAAGTCAAGACTGTTTGCCTTAACATTTGTTTTATAATAGTAGACAGTAAATTTTTACCAACATTTGAAATGATGGATATTTTATGTAAAATCTAGGTTTTGAAATCTCCTTAGCAAATCAGAAGGTATGATTAAATGGGCATATATTTCTTGCAAGGTAATAATTGCCTCTATTAATAGAGGGAGTTATTTTTTCTGTTTGTTCCCTCAGATCTCTGTTGTGTTGTGTTGATTCTGACCCAGTTGCCATGTTCTATCTTATATCTGACTAGACTCCTTCAATCGTTTCTTTGGTCTTTTTGACATTTGAGATATGGCCATTATTTGGAAAATCACAGAATGTCCTTCAAGATTTTAGATAATAAAGAATCTTCACACCTGAATTTACCCATATTTCAGTGTTCTTTATTTTTAGACCAAGTATTTATCCTCTTTTTCTTGCAGTTTTCTAGATTTATTCACATTCTTCCCCTTTTATTTGAACTTATGTATTTTTGGCTTTCTTTGAATACTGTGTTTTCACTTTTAATTATGGACTCTGTGTCTATCACCCAGCTGAAATAATTATGAAGATATAGCTGGTTTTGTTTTATGAATAATTACTTTCTTAAACCCAATCATTACTTCTTCCTCCTTTTCTCCTGTGTATTCATTTTACTTATTTATGTTATGACTTCCCAGGTGGCACAGTGGTAAAGAATCTGCCTGCTAATGCAAGAGATGTCAGAGACCCGGGTTCAGTCCCTGAGTCCGGAAGATCCCCTGGAGGAGGGAATGGTAACCCACTCCAGTATTCTTGCCTGGGAAATCCCATGGACAAAGGAGCCTGATGGGCTATAGCCCATAGTGATACAAATTGTGGAACATGACTGAGCATGCATGATTTATGTTAATAAATATAGTATTAATATTAATTCATTTTAAACATGGTTATCCTCTGATTCCTGCAAGGACCCAGTCTTTCAAATTCACTGCTGTATCCTTAGTGCTTTGAACAGTACGTGGAACAGACTAAATAGCTATTGAAAATAACAAGAGAGTTCCCATGGAAAAATCAGGCCTATTGATAATATTGAATGATCTCTTGGGAACCTTGCAGAGCTGTAATGCCACAAAGTCTTTAACCATCTATTCATAAAATTCATTCATTCACCCATTCAGTCATTACTCAGCAAACATAAACAACTATCTGCCACGTGAGAGGCATTGTGCTTAGTGATGCGAATGGCGTGATAAATAAGACCTAGTTCTTGACCTCAAGGCACTAATAGTCTAGTTAAGATGATAGACAAGTAAACAAATACATGCAGTTTGAAGTGATCAACACCAAAGGAGAAATGACGGAGTCTCTTGGAATTACTGAAGTGGTACTTTGCCGGGTTGGTACCCCACCTTGCCCCCTGCCACCCTCCCATCCCTGTATAATATAAGTGCAGATTTCAACCAACTAAATCAGCCCATCAATCTGTATATTGCTCTCAGGTCTTCACTTCTGACAATGTTGTCTGAATTGTCCATCAAGAAAAAATTGAAAAAAAGAAAAACTCCAAATATGAGCTTACAAACAATGTCTTAGGGGGAGGAGTGTCTGGCAAAAGAAAGAAGGGAGAAGTGAACAAATTCTCTGATACTGTGTAAAGCACATATTTAAAAAAATCTAACATCTGCAGCTTATCACTAGCTAAAAATAAGTGCTGTTTTGCAGTATGCCAGATGTTCCTCCTCTCTGGAACTAATATGTAAAAAATACAGTATGGTCTAGGCAGAGAATAGAAGCAATCAGTGAGAAAGGCAGTTTACCCTCGAGGCCTTAACTGGAGCCCCACACCGCTCAAGCTGGGAGGCATGTAAGGGATTATACACAATCTCACTTTCTTTTCTTATTACAAGGACACAAAGACTCACGGCTTAGAGGTTTATAGCAAGAAGCCACACAGTGATAGAAAAAATTATTCTTTTTGTTTTCTTACTTGAATAAGCTGTAATTTTTCTCTTTTCTTTTCAAGAGCAATCTCTTCCCCCTCCAGTTTCTGGAAGGAGCATCAAAAGCTGTAAGAACAGCAAGTCAACCCTCCTGACTGCATCTTACAATATTGCCAGCATCTCTGAAGGCGACATATGTGCACAGCCCAGTCCTGGGCATTGCTGTCAGCAAAGAAATACTGTCAAATGATATAAGTGAGATAAGAAATATTGTCACGTAAGGTAAAAGAAATCCAGAAAAAAGAGAAAATGAAGGGATTCTCCTTGTCTCTATTAGTCGGAACTTAGTCTCTGTTCACTTTCTCTCAGTGAACAGAGAAAACAGAAAAGGAAAGTTAATAACAATAACCAAAAATACATCAGAATCTCCCAGTTTTGAAAACCCTTAGTCTCTGGTACAGTGTGTGTCTAGTGCTCAGATGCTCAGTCGTGTCTGACTTTGCGACCTGATGTACTCCCCTGTCCGTGGGATTCTCCAGGCAAAAATACCGGAGTGGATTGCCATTCCCTCCTTTGGGGGATCTTCCCGACCCAGGGATCAAATCTGCATCTCTTATGTCTCCAGCATTGGCAGGCAGATTCTTTACCACTTTTGCCACCTGGGAAGCTGAACTTCTCTTTTATGCAGAATTTAAATGAACTGATTAACCAAACAGAAACAGACTCACAGACTTAGAGAACAAACTTATGGTTGCCAGGGCGGAAGGATGGGGGAGGGATAGTTAGGGAGTTTGGGACCAAAATGTCCACACTGCTCTATTTAAAACGGACAACCAGCAAAGACCTACTGTAGCACAGGGAACGCTGCTCAATGTGTGGCAGTCTGGATGGGAGGGGAGACTGGGGAAGAATGGATACATGTATATGGATGGCTGAATCCCTTTGCTGTCCACCAGAAACTATCACAACATTGTTAATCAGCTATACTCCAATACAAAAATGAAAGCTAAAAAAAAAAAAACCATTATTTAGCCATCTTAATTAGAAGAGAATATTTTCAATATTTTGAATAAAAATAATCTAGAATTCTCTACACAGTCAACCTATAAATCACTTGTGAAAAGAGCAAAATGGAATTTTCAAACATGCAAAGATATAAAAATGTATTTACTATAGCTTGTCTTTAGGAAAATATTAGAGAAAATAATCAGCAATGTAAGGAGATAAATTAGAAAAAAAAAGGCATATGATTTTGTCTCTAGGTTAGAAGGCAGCATGTGTGTTAGCTGCTCAGTCATGTCCAGCTCTTTGCGATCTCATGGACTATAGCCCACCAGGTTCCTCTGTCCCATGGAATTTTCCAGGCAAGAATACTGGAGTGCGTTGCCATTCCTTTCTCCAAGAAGGCAGCATAGGGGCAGCATAGGGAAGTCCAATGATGATGATCCAGAGAAACTGACAGATGACATTGGGCACAGAGTAATTGGAGCAGATGGTAACGATGGCTTCGAGATTATGCTGAGGGTAAGAGGAAGCTAATGTTTTTGCTGGTAGAAATTATTAATATTTCCTGGGAATATCAGTAGGTGTGTAGAAGATATGATGGAGCATTTGCTCCCAGATAAAAGAAAAGTTGTTGGGAGAGGAGTTATAATCCTGTGGCATTATTCTGCTCAGCAAAGAACAGCATTTGTTTAGTCATTATTATGTAAATTCTGATGATTGAGTTAACAAATAATTGTGATATAACCACCAGTAGAGGAGAGTGAAAAAGCTGGCTTAAGCCTCAGCATTCAGGAAACGAAGATCACGGCATCACTTCATGGCAGATAATGGGGAAACAGTGACAGACTTCATTTTCTTGGGCTCTAAAATCACTGTGAATGGTGACTGCAGCCATGAAATTAAAAGACACCTGCTCCTTGGAAGAAAAGCTATGACAAACATAGCCAGTATGTTAAAAAGCAGAAACATCACTTTGCTGACAAAGGTCTGTATAGTTAAAGCTATGGTTTTCCAGTAGGCATGTACAAATATGAGAGTTGGACCGTAAAGCAGGCTGAGCACCGAAAGAAGTGATGCTTTCGAACTAAGGCGCTAGAGATGACCCTTGAGAGTCCCTTGAACAACAAGGGGATCAAACCAGTCAATCCTAAAGGAAATCAACCCAGAATATTCACTCGAAGGACTGAAGCTAAAGCTCCAATACTTTGGCCACCTGATGTGAAAAGCCAACTCATTGGAAAAGACTGTGATGCTGGGAAAGATTGAAGGTAGGAGGAGAAGAGGTCAACAGAGGATGAGATGGTTGGATGCCATCACTGACTCAATGGACATGCATTTGAGCAAACTCCGGGAGATGGTGAAGGACAGGAAAGCCTGGCATGCTGCAGTCCATAGGGTCTCAAAGAGTTGGACACTACTTAGAGATTGAACAACAGCAACAAAAGTACTGGGGAAAAAAAATAACAGGCTGTATAAAAGCGTAGTTTTCCTTTATCATTGCAAAAAGCCAAAACGGTTTTCTAAAAGAAATTTCAGTATATTATTTATAAGTACATAGATAAATATTAGGGAGCAAATTAAAGCTGTTGAAGATGTAGCCTTGAAGGAGATAAACCAGGATTGACAGATTAACAGGGAAATTGTAGTACTACTTGCTTATGGACAAGAATGATCTCTTTATAAATCATTAAAACAAAATACCTTGCCCAAATACAAAATATTCCCCCTTAATATGGACACAAAAGGCCATGCCATAGGAATATCTTTTAATGTCTGGCATATTAGAAAATTAGAGCTAAGTGCAGACATTCTTAGTAAAGCCAATTTGAGCAACATTGAATTCTATCTTAAAATAACTCGTTTTGTGTGTACATTTATATCAGAGTGTAATATTTGGCACGTCAAGCTGCAATACCATCAGATCTTTCATAACAATCAAGAAGAAGCAAAACTCTTCAGTCATCCCCCTGGTGTAGCATAATAAACCAACATTTTGCATTCAAAGGATAAACTTTTATTACTATTGATTCCAGCTACAAAGAAAATCATAAACATCAATATGGTAGATTCACTCCTCCCTCAGACTTGACACATGGTAGAACTAATTCTGTTATTTAAATCAAAATTTAATCATAATGGTGTGCTCTGCAAAGCAAACCCAATAAAAAGCAAAAATGGATTGAAAGAAAAATAAATTGCAGGGAAAGAAATGCCAGGTGGCATTTCCCGATGCTTAACTTTTCTCTATAAATATTAACTCTTACTTTTGAAAACTCAATCCATTCTGGAAATAATTATATTCATTTTCCTAGATAATTTTTAAATTTGCATATTCCAGAGATGACTTTACAGGTTTTTCCCGACTGATGGGCCAGAAATAGTTGTGGTTCATTGTATATTTAACAAAAAAAACGGATGAACATTAAAAAATTAAAACAAGTTTTTTTGCAAGTGGGTTTGGATTACTGATAAAGGAGTATAAATTTATTCATTAAACATTTGTGAAGTGTCTCCAGCGTGTCAGGCATGGTCCTATGTATTGAGGACACACGAGCTTATTACAAATACCTGACTGTTATTGTCCAAAGACTTCTGTGAAATGTCTCTTGTTACAGTCTGTCAGTTCTTGAATTATGCTCATCTTACAAAGCTATGGGTTAAGTGGAATAATAATTTAGGTTTATCTGTAAGATCATATAAGCATATCCTATAAAATGGGATTTGCTTCTACAGCCCACTGAGCAGTGAAAACAATCGGTGTGTGTATGCTGGGTCAAGCCTGGTGATCAGCAAATTCATATTATCATTTTCGGTCTTAACAGTGTCCTTCTAGGGCTTCCCAGGTGGTGCTAGCGGTTAAGAATCCACCTGCCAATGCAGAAGATGCAAGAGACCCAGGTTTTATCCCTGAGTTGGGAAGATTCCCTGGAGTGGACATGGCAACCCACTCCAGTATTCTTACCTGGAGAATCCCACGCAGAGAGGAGCCTAACGGGCTACAGTCCACGGGGCCACAAAGAGTTGGACATAACTAAAGCAGAGACATTACTTTGCCAACAAAGGTCTGTCTAGTCAAGGCTATGGTTTCTCCAGTGGTCATGTATGGATGTGAGAGTTGGACTGTGAAGAAAGCTGGGCGCTGAAGAATTGATGCTTTTGAACTGTGGTGTTGGAGAAGACTCTTGAGAGTCCCTTGGACTGCAAGGAGATCGAACCAGTCCATTCTGAAGGAGATCAGCCCTGGGATTTCTTTGGAAGGAATGATGCTAAAGCTGAAACTCCCGTACTTTGGCCACCTCATGTGAAGAGTTGACTCATTGGAGAAGACTGATGCTGGGAGGGATTGAGGGCAGGAGGAGAAGGGGACGACAGAGGATGAGATGGCTGGATGGCATCACTGACTCGATGGACGTGAGTCTCAGTGGGCTCCAGGAGTTGGTGATGGACAAGGAGGCCTGGCGTGCTGCGATTCATGGGGTCGCAAAGAGTTGGACACAACTGAGCGACTGAACTGAACTGAACTGAGCGATTGATCACAGCACAGAGTACTCCCATTTTATAGACATGAAGGCTGAGGTTATAGAGTTTAACTGTCTTTGTGAACCCAGAATTTAAGTTTTTCCAAATTAAGTTTTTCACTTTCCAAATTAAGTTTTTCCAAGTTCCAGTCCCAACTTGGCTCATTTCTCTTCTCCTTCAGGTGTCATTTCATTTCTCATTTCCTTGGATATCTCCGCACTCTCTGAAAATTCATTATCACAGCACACACTGGCTTCATGACAGTTGCAGGTTTAATTATCTCACTACCTGCCTGTGCTTTCTTGAAGGCAGGAACTGTAAATATTTTGTTCACTCCTGTAATTCTTGTCCCAGGCACATCGTCTTGAACAACAAATACTGAATGAACAAAGAAGTGTGCAAAGAAACTCACATCTGTGCAGTTTCAAAACCAGTGCTTTAACCAACAAACCCAGTCCAATACCATTCTACTTTCAGTGACAATTACAGGCGGTGTGAACCATTTGCTTGGGAGGTAAATGTGGGTTTGTTAATTCTCCTGTGTGTGTGTGCGTGCTCACGTGCACAGATGTATATTTGTATGTAGATACTTCTGAGTGTTTTTACTGGGGCCAAATCTCTGCAGTTTAGTGTCACAGAGGTAAAATTGGGGTGGAAAGCCAAAAAGAAACCATTTCCCACCTAATTATTGACTTTAATAATTTAAAGAATGTAACTAATGTGTCTTTGTAATTATTTATTAATAGAAGGATAACTATAGCAGTTCATATTTAGCTATAGTTATTTACTGAAAAATATATGTCTAAAAACTTTTCCGTTTGCTTCCTTTGACCCTTTGTGTCTCCCTTCTTTTTTCCGCCCACTCTTTTGTTTTTTTCTCAAGGATTTGAATGATTTTGGAGAAGGAGAAGATCACCTCTCTGAGGTTTCTTCACCTATTAAAGGGGAATAATGCCATCCATCCCCAAGAGGTAAGAATTAAATAGCTTAATGTATGCCAAACATATGGTTTGTGGTATTTTTTTTTTTTTACTGCATTATGGTTAGTTCCCCGACCAGGGATCGAACCCAGGTCCTCTGCGTTGGGACTACAGACTCTTAACCACTGAACCACCAGAGAAATCCCTAGATTATGGTATCTTAGTCATCTTCCTCATCCATCATCAAACTTTGATTGAGAATTTATACATACTAGCTACACTCTGAAATTCGGGTTTCCCAAAGATGAATATAAGGTATAACTTTTGTCCCTGAGAATAGCAAATAATCCCAGGACAGAGATATAGTGGTTTTTTATTTATCTTGGTTTTTTTTGTTTGTTTGTTTTCTCTTTCTTTTCTTTGGACTTGTCTGGAAAACTAGAATCAAATAGCAGTAGGAGTCTGTTAAAGTGACCTAGCTTTTGGCATCAAGATGTTTCCTTAGGCAAATTCCCTTCTCTGTGCAGAGCAGCATGAATTCCTTCTCTCAGGTACAGATAATACCCTTCTATCACCATGATGGCGTCCTTGTTCATAGTGAGAGGAAGAAGCAAAATAGAGTGGTCCCATGAAACAGTCTGGAAACCTTTTGAAGGCATCCCAGCATTGTCAGAGGCCAAGGCCAAGGCCCAGCCACAAGAACACCGCAAACTAAGTGCTATACCTGCGTGTCTAACAAACTCACCCATTGATTCCAATGCATCGCTCAGCATGACAAAGACAGGTTAAGTGAATATCCTAAAAAGAAACAAAGTCCTTAGAAATCAAAGACTGGACCTTGAGTTTCTTGGTTTCAATTGCTAACTTTTGGATGTGAATACAGTGTGATGAGTCATTTTATCCCCCAGAGAAATCGTTCTTTCCCTGAAGAGGTAGAAGGAGGAGGTAACTCAGTGTCAGTCAGTAGAAGCTGAAACTCTTAAATCAGCTGCTTCTTAGGTGAATGAAGCCAATTTTTTAGGCTAGTAACTCTGTGGTTTTCTTTTCGCCTGCTGCTGCTAAGTCGCTTCAGTCGTGTCCGACTCTGTGCGACCCCATGGACTGCAGCCTACCAGATTTCTCTGTCCATGGGATTCTCCAGGCAAGAACACTGGAGTGGGTTGCCATTTCCTTCTCCAATGCATGTAAGTGAAAAGTGAAAGTGAAGTCGCTCAGTCGTGTCCGACTCTTAGCGACCTCATGGACTGCGGCCTACCAGGCTCCTCTGTCCATGGAATTTTCCAGGCAACAGTACTGGAGTGGGGTGCCATTGCCTTCTCTTTTCGCCTAGTGGTGCTATTTTAATTTTTTAAGAAATTTTTTAATATGGAGCATGTTTATAGTATTGAATTTGTTACAGTATTGTTTCTGTTTTATGTTCTGGTATTTTTTGGATGTGGGATCTTAGCTACCTGATCAGGAATCAAACCCATACCCACTGCTTTGGAAGATGAAGTCTTAACTACGGCCCTGCCAGGCAAGTTCCTTTGCCTAACTGTGTTGTTAATTTTAATAAGATAGGCTCCAAAGTAAGATTGTAGGAACTTGACTACTAATTCTGCCAGTTATTAACTAGGCATCTATGACAAGTTGAAATCAGTCTTGAATATTCACTGGAAGGACTGATACTGAAGCTGAAACTCCAATACTTTGGCTACCTGGTGCAAAGAACTGACTCATTTGAAAAGACCCTGATGCTGGGAAAGATTGAGGGTGGGAGGAGAAGGGGACGACAGAGGATGAGATGGATGAGATGGTTGGATGGCATCACCGACTCAAAGGACATGAGTCTGAGTAAACTCCGGGAATTGGCGATGGACTGGGAGGCCTGGCGTGCTGCGGTCCATGGGGTTGCAAAGAGTCGAACACGACCGAGCGATTGAACTGAACTGAATGACAAGTTATTTAATATTTCTGTCTGATTTTTTCATCTTTAAAAATGAGAATATTAACAGTGCTTAACTCATAGAATTGCTGTGAGGATAAATAAGTTGATTCATACAGAGTTGCTAGGAAAGTGCCTTGCACATAGTAAACACCAAATAAAGTGAGCTGTTATAATTGCTAGTAAAATGGAACAATTGCACATTACTGCCACTAGGAGCAAAATTGTAGATACAGAATTCCTTCTTAAACTTTAAGGTACTAAGTGAATTTAAAGTATTATCACTTTCCTTTTTATTATTTTTAGACATCTAATTGATTACAGTATCTCAACAGCTATTATTTTCATTACTGCTAACTTCTGTAAAATGAGTGGGTTGGCCCACACGATTTCTAATTTCCATTTTAGTTTTGACATTCCCTCATATTTCAGTAGTCAAACAGTAGCTGATTTAAAGAGTACATTTTAAGCGTACTCTGAGATATGACCTATGATTTCCAATTTGGTGTTTTTAAAAAGTATATACCCATCTAAATTACTGCCACTATTTGGAGGGTGCATGCATGCATGCTAAGTTGCTTCAGTTATGTCCAACTCTTTGCAACTCTATGAACTGAAGCCCTCCAGACTCTTCTGTCCATGGGATTCTCCAGGAAAGAGTACTGGCGTGGGTTTCCATGCTCATTTTCAGGGGATATGCTTGACCTGGGGATTGAACATGAATCTCCTGCACTGCAGGTGGATTCTTTACCCACTGAGCCACCTGGAAAGCCCTTATGTAAGTTATGCTTCAATAAACCAATTAATTAAAAATCTGTCTTTGTAAGGATTAGTTGTACAAAGATTTTATGTAAGATTTCATATTTCATAAAGTGTTATTTCTCATAAAATGCAATCTTAATCTATAGAAGTTTGAAACTTCCATTGGTTGTCTTAACTCTTGCAGTAAGGTCAGTTCATTTCAGTTGCTCAGTCGTGTCCAACTCTTTGCGACCCCATGAATTGCAGCACGCCAGGCATCCCTGTCTATCACCAACTCCCAGAGTTCACTCAGACTCACGTCCATCAAGTCAGTGATGCCATCCAGCCATCTCATCCTCTGTCGTCCCCTTCTCCTCCTGCCCCCAATCCCTCCCAGCATCAGAGTCTTTTCCAATGAGTCAACTCTTTGCATGAGGTGGCCAAAGTACTGGAGTTTCAGCTTTAGCATCATTCCTTCCAAAGAAACCCCAGGGCTGATCTCCTTCAGAATGGACTGGTTGGATCTCCTTGCAGTTCAAGGGACTCTCAAGAGTCTTCTCCAACACCACAGTTCAAAAGCATCAGTTCTTCGGCACTCAGCTTTCTTCACAGTCCAACTCTCACATCCATACATGACCACAGGAAAAACCATAGCCTTGACTAGACGGACCTTTGTTGGCAAAGTAATGTCAGTAAGTAGTGATGTTTAAATTGGAATATTTGCTTTTGGAGAATAATAAGTACTTGGGGGATTACTTTGTGAAACTTGAGGCAGAATTTAGGAGTTTCCTTCACTGTTGCCTAGACTTCAGTACACAGTCTTGGGCTATTTATAATCCTTGGTTCATGCACCCACTCATTGGTCCATGTGTACCATGTGGTCTCTTTTTATTAAGAGATAGATATATATATATATTTGCTTAGTTGTTTCACCATGGTCCATCATGGACACGGAAACTAGTACACTGATTAAAATTTGCATCTACTTATTTGATCCTCTCCCATTCCAAACCCCTGCATCACTCTACCCAATGTAAACACCTCTATTCTAAATCTTGTGTTGATCATTCCCTTGCTTTTGAAAACAAAATTATTATGTTGCATTTATTTGCATTTCTAAAAATTTATTGTTTTGCTCTATTTGCTTCATGTAAAGGACATTACAGTGTTTGCCATCTTTGCAGTTTATGTCAAACTCAACATTTCCAAGAATAATATGTTTTTACTTACTGTTACACTAGGAATCATTCAAATGTGTACCTCTGTAGTAAATTCATTTAAACTTCATGGTATTTCATTTTGTTATGGTACCAAAATGGCCATGTAGAATATGTCTGCTTAACCTTGTAAATGAGTCCTTATAAATCCATTCTGAAAATATGCATAAGTTCCTCATGGACATGTACCTAGGAGGGAAATGTTTCTACCATAGAACACGTTTATAGTTTGCAAAATAATGTCAACTGCTTTTCAAGATGGATGTAGCAGTGGACACTTTTTCTAGCATTCCTGTCACTGTCCAGCTTCTCTAACAGTTGCTATTCTCTGACTTTTTCATTTTTTGCATTCAGAATAAGCATTAGATATTGCTATGGAATGGTCTTGATTGCAAAATGATTGGAAATTACTAAACTGACTTCTTTTTTACAGATCATATGATGATCCATATTGAAACCACATGAGAATTTTTTTGATAAACAAATTATTATAACAGTAAACAGAGCTAAGCAGGTGACTGGATTTGAGATCAATATACAGACATCAATTTCATATCCAGCAGAAAGAAACAATTTCTAAAGGCTTATGAATAATTATACACAAATACAGTTTTCTGCTAAAAGAGCAGTTCTAAGGTCTAGCATCTTGGCAGTTGTTGACCACCCTCTTCATATTGGGTCAAATATCTGACTACTATTAATTCTTCAGAACAAAGAACGACAATGTGCTCATTAACTGAGTTTTCACCCACCTGCTTCAATTACTAGAATTCAAATGGTGCCGATTTAGTGATGACTCACATATTTGTGCTTGTCCTTGGCAAGATTTAACCTGAATCAGATCTCCTTATCTACATATTCATACTGACTAGTTAAAGTCATCACTGGAGAGAATTAAATTTATTTTATTTGGATGTATGAAAAGTGAAAAAGTGAAAGTGTTAGTCACTCAGTTGTGTCCGATTCGTTGTGACCCCTTAGACTGTAGCCCGCTAGGCTTCTCTGTCCATGGGATTTCCCAGGAAAGAATACTAGAATGGATAACCATTCCCTTCTCCAGGGGATCTTCCCCACCCGGAGACTGAACCCAGGTCTCCCACATTGCAGGCAGATTCTTTACCATCCCATTGCAGGGGGCATGGATTCCTGGTCAGGAAACAAAGATCCCACATGTTGCTCTGGTTCTGGCCAAATTCCAATTCATTATCAGTGTGACTCTTCAGAAGTAGCTCGAACCAATGTATACACTATAGGATGCACCATGAGGCAGAGGGAACTGCAGGTCCTTAATTCAGGTCACAGGCCCTCCCTGAGTGGAGAAGAGACAATGTCATGACCTAATCTACCCATCAAAAAAAGCCGGATAATGATTCATCAAGCACAGGCATAGTCATTAGGCAACTTCTCCAATAACTCCACTAGACCAAAAACATTTTTTTAATTAGCTAAAAATTTTAATCACATTATCAAAGAGAACACAAAAATGGTAGAAAGAAAGTGAATCAACTCATCAGGTGTCCAGTCTCTAGGGTGTCCTTGCAGCTGTTTAGCAGTAACTGTAAACTTGCATTTGGAACCAATTGTTTAGGTCCCAGTGATGACTAACTCATCTGAGTAGCTTAGTGACAAGCCCAGCTACCCACAAGGGGAAGTAAATGGCTCCCTGGACAGTTCTGACTTAAAGGTTAATGCATTCAGCATCCAACTTTGAAGTTACAGATATGTGACCATTTTTATATTATGGAGCATCACCAAAATACATGGACTAAACTTGAAGATTCATCTGGGAAAGATAACTAGAGCTAAAATAAATCAACGACAGTCACTAAATCACAGAAGCAGTGCAATGGAAGAGGTAGAATTTGAACTCAGGAGAAGAGACACCTAGCTGGGAATTTCACTCTATCACACACTTGTGGTCCCCTGGGCAGGTCACTCAACCTCCTCTAAACTAAGCCTTACTTTCAGAGGTTGACTCATTACCTTCTTGTCCTCCCATGGAATGGATAAAGAAATTATTCCTACGGTTTCATCAGGACCAGACTTCATTGATCAAATTGTTTTAGTGGATATGGGGGTAGACAGCCACAGCTAGAAATCTGAAGCTTTGGGGGAAATAAATAACAGAAGTCTGCTTGAGGATGGATGGAGTTGGAATATCAAACATTCCCTGTTAACTTTTGGACAGAAGCTAGTGACTATTGGAATTGTTGGGGAAGAGGTGTGAGCCCTGAATGAATTTCTCCAAGGTCTCAGGAGATGGTAGATTAAAAAAAAAAAAATTAGCCTCAAGATCCCTGGTATATTTTATTTATTTAGTTTTTATGTGGACCATTTTAAAGTTTTTATTGAATTTATTACAATAGTGCTTTTGCTTATGACTTCTTTGTTTTTTGGAGGGAAGGTTTTATGGTTGCCAGACATGAGGGATCCTAGCTCCAAGACCAAGAATTAAACCAGCACCCCCTGCACTGGGAGGTGCAGTCTTAACCACTGGACCACCAGGGAAGTCCCCACAGGTAGATTTTTTAATCTGGGAGGAACATAAAGGAATATAAGGTTTAGACCTTTTCAGTTCAGTTCAGTTCAGTCACTCAGTTGTATTTGCGACCCCATGAATCGCAGCACACCAGGCCTCCCTGTCCATCACCAACTCCCGGAGTTTACCCAAACTCATGTCCATCGAGTCGGTGATGCCATCCAGCCATCTCATCCTCTGTCGTCCCCTTCTCCTCCTGCCCCAATCCCTCCCAGCATCAGAGTCTTTTCCAGTGAGTCAACTCTTCGCATGAGGTGGCCAAAGTACTGGAGCTTCAGCCTCAGCATCATTCCCTCCAAAGAAATCCCAGGGCTGATCTCCTTCAGAATGGACTGGTTGGATCTCCTTGCAGTCCAAGGGACTCTCAAGAGTCTTCTCCAACACCACAGTTCAAAAGCATCAATTCTTCGGTGCTCAGCCTTCTTCACAGTCCAACTCTCACATCCATACATGACCACAGGAAAAACCATAGCCTTAGACCTTTTAGTACTACCCAATTCTCAAAGCTGTTACTTGGAAGGTGAAAGAGAAAGAGAGAGAAGGAAGACTGAGAGAGATTCAGAGGGAGAGAAAGAAATGTCCCCCGAGCTCTAGTGTTCCACATTTTAGGGAGTACAAATGTGGCTGCCCTGAGGCTCCAAGACAAGTGTGAGCACTGCAGAGAAGCCAGAGGCTTAGAGTCAGGTTAATCTGAATTAGAATCCCATTTCTATTGCTTACTAGCAGTGTGGCCTGGAGGTAGGTAAGCTCTCTGAACTTGTTTCATCACATATAAAATGAGGATAATGGAAACCATCAAGAAGGGTTGCTTAGCAGAGAGATGGAATGGAGAGGGAGGTGGGAGGGGCATTCAAGAGGAAGGGGACGTATGCATACCTATGGCTGATTCATGTTGATGTATGGCAAAAATCATTACAATTTTGTTAAGTAATTATTCTCTAATTAAAAATAAAATTTAAAAAATAAGTTTTGTTTAGATTTGACCTTTGTGCCAGTGAAAATCCTGATAAGACAGTACTCAAAAGGCATTAGTGAAGAAACTTCAAACTGCTTCCTGGCCTAGAAGGGCTGTTATTTCTCTTTTTAAAAGCAAACATAAGGTTAAATTATTCTAGTGGCCCTGGGAAAGTATATAAATGAATTATTTGTGCTTGACAAAGCCTGTGCCTTCTCAAAAGCATTTTCATATTCTCAGCCATTCCATGGAGTAAACATGGGGGCTAGGGATTTTTTAAAAAGCCCTTGAAGAAAGGAATGGAGACCTACCTCTATTCCTTTTTAAGAGTCAACATGATAAAAATTTCTATCTTGAATGGCAATGGTCCAAATGCGATCTATAAGCAAGAAAGAACTCTATGATCCCCACATAGGAAAGCTATGACAAACCTAGGCAGCATATTAAAAAGCAGAGACATCACTTTGCCAAAGGCCCATATAGTCAAAGCTATGTTTTTTCCAGTAATCAAGTACAGATGTGAGGGTTAGACCATAAAGAAGGCTGAGCACCGAAGAACTGATGCTTTCATACTGTGGTGCTGGAGAAGAGTCTTGAGAGTCCCTTGGACTGCAAGGAGATCCAACCAGTCCATCCTAAAGGAAATCAACTCTGAATATTCATTAGATGGACTGATGGTGAAGCTGAAGCTCCAGCACTTTGGCCACCTGATGCAAAGAGCCAACTCATTGGAAAAGACCCTGATGCTGGGAAATATTGAGGGCAGGAGAAGGGAGTAGCAGAGGGTGAGATTATTGGATGGCATCACCGACTCAATGGACATGAGTTTGAGCAAACTCTGGGAGATGGTGAAGGACAGGGAAGCCTGGGATGCTGCAATCCATGGGGTCACAGAGTTGGACATGATTTAGCAACTAAACAACAACAACATGGTCCCCACTGAGGAGTGGAAAGCAGCTTATTCTGAGCTGATCATACACACTGAACACCAAGGCAATGAGCTTCACATCATGCAGGATGGGCTAGAAGATCTTCCAGACCCTGTCTTGTCATTGTGCTTTGGGAACACTCACTAAACAAGCCAGTGAGGATGCAAAGGGCTACAATTTGGCTCAACTGTGACACTCTCCTGCAAGAATTAGAAGGAATGAAGTGAGCTCAGGCATCAAGACAGCAGTAGCCCAGACGAAGCAAGACGCATGCAGCCATAATCAAAGCCACTGAGTTAGTTAAACCATGACACTTCCTTGTTTTCTCCCTGCTTTTTGTTTGTAGTAAATCTAGCATGTGAGGACAGAACAGGTTTCCAGAATAATTGAAAAGCTCAGGATGAGGAGGACAGTCAGTTAGTAGATATGCTTTTGCTGCTAACAAAGGCAAGTGAATGTTCAAGTATCTGACTGGAAAAATGAAGTAGATGACATTAATATTTACATGTGTGTGTGTGTGCTCAGTCACTCAGTCATGTCCGACTCTTTGCAACCCCAGGGACTGTAGTCCATCAGGTTCCTCTGTCCATGGGATTTTCCTGGTAAGAATACTGGAGTGAGTTGCCATTTCTTCCCCCAGTGGATCTTCCTGATCCAGGGATCAAACCTGTGACTCTGTCATCTCCTGCATTACAAGTGGATTCTTTACTGCTGAGCCACAGGGGAAGCCCATTAATATTTATACTCCTAGTAATAAAACGTATCAACTAATTGCATGGGTATTGGGCATCTGGCATGCTCATGTGTGAGATTCATTGTAGACATCATCATCACTACTCCTATAACTAGGAATATTCTTGAACATAATTTGATTCTCTGTCTCAGTCGCAGAGCAAGACAAGAGTGAAAGAAAGACTCAATAAGCAGACAGGTGGCCAATATTTACTAGAATTTATAGCTGAAGGTCAAGTGCTCCATGGATATTGAGATATCTTCTAAAGTGTAGAACAGTGGCAAACTTTGGAAGAAGCAATGAATGAGGGTGGATTTGTGGAGAGCAGAAAATGTTAGCTTCATAGTGAAGTCAAAGCCACTAAGTTCTGCTCACCCTCACAATGTTGTGGGACTGGTGGACATGACCGGTTTTGTCTTCATGTGGAATCAATCACAAAGCACTATTCAGCTCTGGTGCAAAAGGAAACAAAAGTAATAAAAGCAATTAGTATTTAACTGCCATCTATGTGCTAGACACTATACTAAACATTTTTTTAAAAATTGATCAGTTCATTTAATTCGTTACAAAATCTCATGAGACAGTCACCATTATTTTCTCCAGTTTCAGAAGAGGAAATTACAGACGAGCAAGATTTACAGACACCCCAGTTTACACAGACTGTGAGTGGTCAAGCCAGGATTTGAATCTACAGTATCTACCTGCACTGCCGAAACTCTTAACTTCATGGTGTAGCTTCCCTTCCACTGAAAGTACCCTGGGTTTGTTGTCAAAGTTGTAGGCTTGTATTTTAACCCAGAGCTCTTAGAACAAGTGACTTAAAACTCCCTTTGCCTCGGTCTCATGTTTTATGACTAGGGGATGAGAGACAGCATAAAATAGGCCCTTAAACTCTCTGGGTCTCAACTTTCTTTTTAAAACATTTGTTTTAAAACATCCCTAACTTTAAGGAGCTCACAGTTCAGTACAGAAGTAGACTTGTATACAGACAGGATGATATAAAGGTTACAAAGGAGTGGCCAATGGTTCCTGGTTTGGGAAGGAAGTCAAGGCTTCAAAGAAAAAAGGATCATTCAGATTCATTGGCTTTTGACCCTAGGTTGACTGCTTTGAATTCCATATTCACCTTTCTGATTCTAATAAATTTTCTATTTCTGTTATAACATAGGACCACAGGCACTCACCTCAATTTATCTTAATGACTTGGCTAATAATAAAAATAATATCAGCAACATTTATGTTGTTTAATAAAAAGTTAGACTTGGTAGGGCATAAGCAGAAAGAAGGTATATGCTTTTTTACTTCAACCCTTTAAAACTGCTCTATTGAATTGTTCATCCCTGCCCTTCGATAAAATCTGGGAGAATCAAATAACATAGATTTCCAATTACATTAAGCACTGTGCCTTAGTGCTCTCAGCTTCAAGATAAGATTAATTTCTCCTGGATAATTTCCAAAAGAGTTCTTGGGGAAGATACACAGGGTGATATACAGCGTAAGCTGTGTTCCTCATGAAAGAGTGGATGGCATTCCAATTCTGATTGGCTCATTACGGGCACTGCCATGCATATTCCCTGTGAGTTATGGCTACAGTGTGCACACCAGCAGAAACCAGAGTCATTATGTGCAACCAATGAAGTTTTCAGCTTCCCATCAGTTCTTCTCCTCCAGGGAGCTCAGCTGGAGCATGTCCTGTTTTCCCTGAGACTTCTTTTGCCTTTGTCCTGAAGCACCTCCCCTTCCACACTCCCAAACCACAGGCTCTTCCCTAGTCCCACCTGTTCATCTAGGCATAGGGCACATTTGAGTCAGGAGACACCCTCATGGTTATGTTACCATCACTGACATGTGGGGCAAGACAGAAAAGTAAGCATGTTTCACAAGAAGGAAAGGGAACATGGGTCTCCTTACCCCTTTGCAAGGAAACATTCACCTCCCTGAACTGTGGGCTCCACTTAGGATGACGCCAAAATGATTGCAATATGGGCCCTATATACGGGAGCCTTAATTCTGGGTTTCTTAACTGATTCTTTTGTATAATTTGTGAAAGAAGCATAGTTTTTTTTATAATTTTGCTCACTTGGAAATTAAAACAAAATCACCAATATGTAAGAGCTCTGGAGTAGTGATACAGAACTCAATTTATGGGCCAAATGATAGCATCTAGTCAATTCAAATCATATCACAGACTTAGATTATGTAAGAAAAGCAAAATGAAGTCCTCCATTTGCCTCAAGAAGTGTCGTTGTAAGGTACTAGTCTCTCTTTTGTTTTTTAAAACATGTTTGTTTGAAATAAATGAGCTGTGTTCACAGCTCTTCTCTGTTCCTTTTTTCCTAACGGCACCACCTGTTTCCTTTACATTCTATTCATGTTTTTTCAAGATAGGTGTTTTGGAGGGATCGCAATTGTTCTCCCCACCCACCTCCCCCAAATCCCCACATCCATCTCACACAAATGCAGATGACCAAATTCTAATGAGGTCTTCCCCAATGGCTCAGTAGGTAAAGAATCTGCCTGCAATGCAAGAGATGAAAGAGATGCGGGTTCGATCCCTGGGTTAGGAAGATCTCCTGGAGGAAGAAATGGCAACCCACTCCAGTATTCTTGCCTGGAAAATCTCATGGACAGAGGAAGCTGGTGGATGGGGTTGTAAGTCCATGGGATTGCAAACAGTTAGATAAAACTGAGCAGCTGAGTACACACACAGATTCTAATGAATAGTGACTTTGTAATCGATTTCCAACCCCTAAGTAGTAGAGACAGCACAGTCTGAAAAACAGAATGTGACAGTAAAATGTCTCCAAAAATGAAGAAGGGCACTTGTGGTTTCCATAAGGAAACAGACCTGTTCAAGATGCCCATGAGCCTCCCCTAATCACCAGAATCCACTTGATGTTCTGCTTGGGAGGACTGTCACTTCATCTTGCTCCAAGAAGTGTCATTGCAAGGTGCCAGTCCCTCTTGTTCTTTCTTTGAAGCCTTTGTTTCTCTTAAGGAGGGTAGTGTCACCTCATGAAATTAATCTCAGCATCAAGCCTATTCCTTATACCTTAATCAACGTGAGGTTTATTATCAGATATCTGGGGTCACAACCTTCTTCACAATTCCCTGTGCCATGGCGTGTAAAACTGGGAAGGCACATTAAAGACAACCAAATCTTGATTATTTATTTCATAGGTGAGGAAACAAGGGTCCAGAGAATTTGTATTCTTTTTTTTTTTTTTGACTGTGCTGGGTCTTCACTGTGGCATGTGGACTTCTCTCATGTGGCTCACCGGCTTAGTTGTGCCACGGCATGTGGGATCTTAGATCCCCAACCAGGGATCAAACCCACATCTCCTGTACTAGAAGGCAGATTCTTCCCCGGACCACCAGGGAAGTCCCAAGAATGTGTATTATTTCTTCAACCTCATTTCTCACCAGTCCTCCCTATTACAAAACATATGTTCCATCCATGTGAAATCATTGGTTTTTATCTTGGTCTATCTTACTCTAAGCCTTTGCATATGTTATTTCCACTGCTAGGAATGCTTGTCCCTACTTCTGCTTTCTCTATCAACTGTGTAACTGAAATTCCTCTTTCAGGTCTGAGCTTAGATTTCACTTGCTATGACAATCTTTTCCTGACACCCTTCTCCATTTGCCTAACTTAGGTGCCCTCTTAAATGCTGCAGGGCTTTAAGAATACACCCCCAAAATGCACCTCCCACTGTACAACTGTGTACTGGGACGGCTTATTCACGTCTTTGGTTTTCACACTAGACCGTGGGCAAGGCTGTATCCTGCTTGCCTAGCACAGAGCATGATCATAGCAGGCTTTGACTCAACATATGGAATACTAACTGAAAAATCCAGAAACAGAACTCGGGGATCCTGCCTCCTTGTTCAGAATGACACTTTCTTCTCAGGACATTGAGAGTCTAATAGACTCAATATCTAAAGCTTGAAAGTGGAGTTTCATCTTCCCTTTTAACACAGCGTTCTGCACATGGGATATTCTTGAATGCCAGTATCCTGATTAGAGTTTTCATGGGTAGCATTGCATTACTATGAAAGCAAGATTGGGGAATGGATAGTTATTTTTCATGGGTAGCATTGCATTACTATGAAAGCAAGATTGGGGAATGGATAGTTACAGAAAGCAATACATAATAGGTGACTTCAGAGGTGAGCTTGAATAATGTCTTCCCTTTTATGGCTGAGTAATATCCCACTGTATATTGTATCACGCTTTCTTTATCTGTTCCTCTGTTGATGGACATTTAGGCTGCTTCCATGTCCTGGCTATTGTAAACAGTGCTGCAATGAACATTGGAGTGCATGTGTCTTTTCACATCATAGTTTTCTCGGGTTATATGCCCAGTAGTGGGATTGCTGGGTCCGTGATGGGTTGCAGGACATAATTGGAGACTGGCGTCTAGAGAGAAAGCCACATTGGAGGTAGTTGTGGAAGGATGGCCAGCATCAGACCATAAAGGGATCTGATCAGCATGTTAAGGGAGTGGGAACAAAGATACTGCCACATTGCTTGCAGCAATACCATAGAAATGGGACTAACCCTGTAGAGGTCTCACCGTGAACCAGAAAGCGGTAGAACCAGGGTGTGACTGCAAGTAGACTGGCCTCAAAAATCATATCCTCAGCCCTGTACTGAACTATATCATTCAGTGTTGAAACCTGGCAAACCCAATCTAGTGGCAATGTCAGATGACGTACCCTCTCAGAGCCTTTGTTTCAATATTTAATCTATTTACCCAGATGCCAGTGTTTTCTCCAATAGCTGTTGGGGAAAATGTTGCAGTCAGAGATTGCCACCTGTTAATTACTGCACAAAAACAGCAGGGTCCAAAGTCATTATTGTGTGTCGTGGATAATTACTGCCACACAATTGTGAGGCTTCCTCTTGGCTCCTTTTCTACACAATTGTGAGAGCCTCGATCTTGAGCAGGTGATGACGATTTACAAGAATAATAATAAATGCCAGTGGGAGCACAGGTAATTAAGAGCTGTAGGCTGCAGACAATGTACTCTGAACAACCAGGAGGAACTGCGACAGCTTCCATCCAGTTCAGACTGCATCTGAAAAGACTGACCAGCAATCTGGTTAAGTTTGGTTGCCTTAATATATAAAGAAGGAGGCAGATGTTTAGATCAGGGTGAGTAAATTAGTAAATGCCATTCCCGATATGGGAAATGGGCTTTCTTTCTGGCTGGGCATGCAGATGTGAAATGAGCATGACTTGGAACAAGAGACTGAGGTGAATGTAACACCATAAACCAACAGCTGATAGACATAATGAGGATGGCTAGAGACATCTGCCTTGCTGGAATGAAAGCTAAAAACCAAAATTAAAAAAAGATTTCCAAAATTCATTTAGGAACTTGGCATATTAGTGATCTAGATAGAATGAGCCATTCAGAATTTCATGTCCAAATTCAGACCTGATTGCGACCAATATTTTGGACTTATGCATTTTTTTTCTTTTTTATTGAAGTATACTTGATTTATTATATTAATTCAGGTGTATAACATAGTGATCCAATGTTTTATAGATAGTATGCATGCAAGTGTGCTAAAGCAAGTGTGCTAAGTCAATTCAGTTGTCTGTGTGACCCCATGGACTTTCGGCCACCAGGCTCCTCTGTTCATGGGATCCTCCAGGCAAGAATACTGGAGTGGGTTGCCATTTCCTTCTCCAATGCATGAAAGTGAAAAGTGAAAGTGAAGTCGCTCAGTCGTGTCCGACCCTCAGTGACCCAATGGACTGCAGCCTTCCAGGCTCCTCCGTCCATGGGATTCTCCAGGCAAGAACACTGGAGTGGGTTGCCATTTCCTTCTCCAATGCATGAAAGTGAAAAGTGAAAGTGAAGTCGTTCAGTCGTGTCCGACCCTCAGTGACCCCATGGACTGCAGCCTTCCAGGCTCCTCCGTCCATGGGATTCTCCAGGCAAGAGTACTGGAGTGGGGTGCCATTGCCTTCTCCAATAGATAGTATAGATGAGTATAAATTATACTCATCTGAAAAATAAAATGTGCATCTATAAACTGAGTATTATTTATACTCATATTAACTTATTATAAAATGTTGGCTACACTCCCTGTGCTATACATTACGTCTTTGTATCTTACTCATTTTATACCTAGTAGTCTGTACCTCTTAATCCTCTTCACCTATCTTGCCCCTCCCTCCAACCCATCCCCACTAGAAACCACTAGTTTGTTCTCTTGTCTCTGTGAGTCTGTTGCTCTTTTGTCATATTCGTTTATCTGTTTTATTTTCAGATTTCACATATAAGGAGAAACATACAGTACCTAACTATATGACTTATATCCAAGTTATTGCAAATGGCAAAAATTCATTCTTTTTTATGGCTAATATTCCATTGTATATACATACCACTTTGCTTGATCCATTCATCTGTTTATGGACACAGGTTTCTGCTATGTTTTCGCTATCATAAATAATACTGCTACTAATACTGGGTTGCATATGTCCATTTCTTCTCAGTTCTCCAATTTGCTTGCATATAACTGTCCATAGTATTCGCTTATGACTGTACATCTTTTTGGTTTATAGTGTAATTTAAGTCACTGCAGATGGTGACTGCAGCCATGAAATTAAAAGACGCTTTCTCCTTGGGAGAAAAGTTATGACCAACCTAGACAGCATATTAAAAAGCACAGACATTACTTTGCCAACAAATGTCCATCTAGTCAAAGCTATGGTTTTTCCAGTAGTCATGTATGGAAGTGAGAGTTGGACTATAAAGAAAGCTGAGTTGATGAAGAATTGAAGCTTTTGAACTGTGGTGTTGGAAAAGACTCTTGAGAGTCCCTTGAACTGCAAGGAGATACAACCAGTCCATCCTAAAGGAAATCAGTCCTGAGTGTTCATTGGAAGGACTGATGTTGAAGCTGAAACTCCAATACTTTGGCCACCTGATGCGAAGAACTAACTCATTGGAAAAGACCCTGATGCTGGGAAAGATTGAAGGCAGGAGGAGAAGGGAATACAAAGGATGAGATGGTGGATGGCATCACCGACTCGATGGACATGAGTTTGAGTAAGCTCCAGGAGTTGGTGATAGACAGGGAAGCCTAACATGCTGCTGTCCATGGGGTCGCAAAGAGTCAGATACGACTGAGCAACTGAACTGAACTAAACTGATTTCTTTGTTGGGCCCCTGTAGCCACTATTAAAGGTGGAATATTGATGAATCCAATTTTTACCATTAAATTATCTATTTCTCTAATTCTGTCAGTTTTTACTTTGTGTATTTAGCAAAAGTAACAGGTATATTTTATAAAATATATATTTTATAAATCTATTTCATCTGCATTTCCTTATTTAATCTTAGCAACAAAGTTGTGAGGATGATATTTTTTCTCTATTTAATGGGTGAGAAAAGGAGTGTTCCTACAATTCATACAAGTATAAACAGCAGCACCAAGACTCAAATCCAGGGACCTCCCTGGTGGTCCAGTAGGTGAGAATCCACCTTGCAATGCAGGGGACCCAGGTTTAATCTCTTGGTGGGGAACTGAGACCCCACAACACCACAGAGCAACTAAGCCTGTGCACCAAAACTAGAGAGTCCCTGCAAGGCAACAAAGACCCAACACAGCCAAATAAGTGAATGTTTTTTTAAAAAATACTCAAATCCAGCCTTGGCTATTTTCCACTCTTATATCATCCTCTCAACATCACACCCAGCCAACCTATTAACTGGCTGAAAACCTAAGAGTAAGCCAAACATAAAATGATCCAGCTGACAGCAGCCCAGATTACTGACCCACAAATTTATAAGCTACATTAACGATTGTTTAGTCTCTGAGTCACTAACTTTGGGGATGGGCTGAGACACAGAAACAGCTGATACTGTACTCTTGTTTATTGCCTACCTTCCCTGCATCCAAATGTCACATTCTGTTTATTTCTATACTTACATTATTTTTTTAGATTTCAGAACTATCTGTTAGTAGCATGTTTACTGCAAGTCAACGAAAAATGTTTTCCAGCTTTGTTGAGATGTAATTGACATATGTGTGTGTGCATACACAGTCACTAAGTCATGTCAGACTCTTTGCAACCCCATGGACAGTAGCCTGCAGACTCCTCTGTCCATGGGATTTCGCAGGCAAAATTACTGGAGTGGGTTGCCATTTCCTTCTCCAGGGGATCTTCCTGACCCAGGGGTTGAACCCTTGTCTCCTGTGACTTCTGCAAATGACAGGCAGATTCTTTACCACAGAGCTTCAGTTGAAAGTCCAATTTACATATAATGTGTAAATTTAAAGTGTACAATATGATGATTCAATACATGTATATATTGTGAAATAATTGCGACAATAAAGTTAATTAATACATCAGCTCTGGTGGCTCAGACATCTGCCTGCAATGCAGGAGACCCGGGTTCAATCCCTGGGCTGGGAAGATCCGCTGGAGAAAGAAATGGCAGTGTACTCCAGTACTCTTGCTTGGAAAATCCATGGACAGAGGAGCCTTGTAGGCTATAGTCCATGCGGTCACAAAGAGTCAGACATGACTGAGTGACTTCACTTCACTTCACATATTAATATCTACCATTTGTGTGTATACAGTGAAAACATTTAAGATCTATTCTCTTAACAACTCGTAAGTATATAATACAATATTGTTAGCTATAGTCACTGTGCTATACATTAGTCGTGTGCTGTGTGTGTGTGCTTAGTTGCTTAGTTGTGTCCTACTCTTTGAGACCCTTTGGACAGTAGCCTACCAGGCTCCTCTGCCCATGGGGTTTTTCAGGCAAGAATAGTGGAGTAGGTTGCCATTTTCCTCCTCCAGGGGATCTTCCTGACCCAGAGGTTGATCTCACATCTCCTGTATTTCCTGCATTGCAGGTAAATTCTTTACCCACTGAGCTATAGGGGAAGCCCTGTACATTAGTTCCCCAGGACTTACTCATCTTTGTCCCCTTTGACCAATATCTCTCCCTTTTCCTTAGCTCCCAGCCTTTGGGAGGTCACCAACATTCTACTTGCTTTTTTTATGAGTTTGATTTTTTAATATTTTACATGTTACTGAGATCATACAGTGTTTGTCTTTCTGTCTGATGTATTTCCCTTAACACCTCAAACTCCATTCATGCTGTTGCAAGTGGCAGAATTTCCTTCTTTTAATGCCTGAATAATATTCCTTTGAATGGACACTTTCTAAAACTGTTCATCTGTTGACTGATACTTAGGTTGCATGCATGGCTTGGTTACTATGAGTGAGGCTGCAAGGTACATTGGAGAACAGATATCTCTTTGAGGTATCAATTTCATTTCCTTTGACTATGTACCCAGGAGTGGGATTGCTGGATCATATGGTAGTAAAGTGAAAGTGAAAGTCACTCAGTCATGCCTGACTCTTTGTGAACCCCATGGACTATACAGTCCATGGAATTCTCCAGGCCAGAATACTGGAGTGGGTAGTCTTCCCCTTCTCCAGAGGATCTTCTCAACCCAGAGATTGAACCCAGGTCTCTTGCATTAGAGGCGGATTCTTTACCAGCTGAGCCACAAGGGAAGCCCTATGGTAGTAAATGTCAGGGGTAATTTGATTAAAAGGAATGCCAGGGTTTTCTTAGTCCTGTGTCTCTTCATTCAGTTATTTTGTCTGCTTAGTCACTCTTAGCATGTCAGTTTGCAACTCTGCTACTGCACATGATTAACATACAGATGATTCATTTTGTTACAAGTTTTAAAAACATTTATTTCTGACCAGTAGTGGCTAGTTTGAGTGTTTGCTCCTACATTTTAAGCATTCCAGGAAATATTGCTACCTGGTAAGGGGAGAAAGGAATTCAGTAGGTCTGTTGTTTTCATTTCTCTCCACAATTATTTTATTCTTTCTTTGGGTTTTTTTTTTCTTTCTTTTCTTTCTCTCTCTCTTTTTTTTTATTTTTTTGAGGAATGGGGATAGCAACCAAACCTGAAGTAGCTAACAGTAGTTCAATTCAGTATATTCCTACAAAAAGATTGTTGTTTACTTATCTCTACATTGCAGGTGCTAAGTACAATTTTGTTTTTCCAAGAACTTCATGAAAGTGACTTTCCCTGGTTAGCCAAGAAACTTTTAAAATAATTTAAAACAGTTTCAAACTTAATGTCATCCTTTGTAACGTGGGTGGCTAGGAAAAAGTAGAGAGTGTTTTCTAAACTATGGATTCATTGATTATATTTTTTCTGTTTGAACTTCTCATTTCTAGCCAGGTCAGATAGCTTGATGGGGAGCCTGCTATCAAATGCTTTATCCCCAGACTTTCATCAAACCAGTGAATGAACTAGTCTGTGATGAAAACAACAAAAAAGATAGAGAAGGAAAAGAAACTGACAAGATCATTTCGGGGTAACCACTTACTGCCCCCAAATTAAAAAACTTAAGAAATACAATTTAGTTCAATTTTAAATTTGTTTTCTAAAAGAAAGGATTTTTTTTAATTGTTAAACATTACTTTAGTCTGCCTTCTCCACAACTAACAATGTAAGTACACCTTAGTTTGGCCAAGTCCACATAATAATTATTTTCAGACTACAGTGTATAGTGTGTAATTGACACTGACATATGTACAAATTATGAATTAATAATTGCACATTGTTGTTACTGTTTAGCTGCTAGGTAGTATCTGACCTAGCAGACAAGAATATTGGAGTGAATTGCCATTTCCTACTCCAGGAAATCTTCCTAACACAGGGATTGAACTCATGTCTTCTGCCTTGGCAGGTGAATTCTTTACCACTGAGCACATTAATTACACATACTGTTATATACACACACACACACACACACACACACACACATATATACATATGTATGTGTGTGTGCTCTTATCCACTCAGTTGTGTCTGACTCTTTGTGATCCCATTGACTGTAGCCCGCCAGGCTCCTCTGGCCATGGGATTCTCCAGGCAAGAATACTGGAGTGGGTTGCCATGCCCTCCTCTGGGGGATCTTCCCGACCCAAGGGATCAAACTCAGGTCTCCCAGATTACAGGTGGATTCTTTACCATCTGAGCCACCAGAGAAAACAGGGTCCCAGAGCAGGGAGGGAGTGGAGAAGAAATCCCTGGCCATTTCTCCCACCTCCTGTTGGAAAAACCAAAAGTCAGCCAGTGAGGGTACTCACAATGGCACCTTCCTCAAGGGTCAGCTCCTGGGGGCTGAGAAGATGTGGAGGCAATCCAGCTGGGCAGTGCTGGAACAGCAGCTGCCTAGTGCTAGAGCGACTTTGAGGAGATACCCCATGACCAAGCGCAGAGAAGTCCCAGCAAGACAGTAGGAGGGGCAAAATTGTGTTTAGACTCAAACCCCATACCTACCAGAGACACTCAGAGGTCTCAAACAAGCCTTGTGCGCACCAGGAGACCCCACAGAGACTGAGCCAGAATTGTGTTTCAGTGTCTCCTGTGGAGGTACAGGTCAGCAGTGGCCTGCCGCAGGGGCAGGGGCTCTCGGTACATTAGACCTGGTTATGGCATAAGCCCTCTTGGAGGAGGTCGCCATTAACCCCACCTATGAGCCACTAGAACTTACACAGAACTGGGCAAACAGACTCCTGGAGGGCACAAACAAAACTTTATGTGCACCAGGACCCAGGAGAAAGGAGCAGTGACCCCACAAGGGACTGACCAGACTTGCCAGTGTCCAGGCATCCCTAGAGGAGGTGTGAGTTGGTGGTGGCCTGTAGGGGACCTTTTGAAGGAAGTCACCATTATCTTCATTACCTCCACCATAGTTTGGCCTCAGGTCAAATAACAGGGAGGGAACACAGTTCTGCCCATGAACTGAAAATTGGATGAAAGATTTACTGACACGGCCCCACCCATCAGAATAAGGCCCAGTTTCCCCCTCAGTCAGTTTCTCCATCAGGAAGCTTCCATAAGCCTCTTATCCTTCTCCATCAGAGGACAGACAGAATGAAAATCACAAACATAGAAAGCTAACCAATCTGATCACATGGACCACAGCCTTGTCTTAATGAAACTATGAGTCATGTTGTGAAGGGCCACCCAAGACGGCAGTGGAGAGTTCTGACAAAACGTGATCCACTGGAGAAAGGAATGGCAAATCACTTCAGTATTCTTGCCTTGAGAACCCCATGAACAGCATGAAAAGGTAAGAAGATATGACACTGAAAGATGAATTCCCCAGGTTGGTAGGTGCCCAATATGCTACTGGAGATCAGTGGAGAAATAACTCCAGAAAGAATGAAGAGATGGAGCCAAAGCAAAAACAACACCCAGTTGTGGATGTGACTGGTGATGGAAGTAAAGTCAAATGCTGTAAAGAGCAATATTGATAGGAACTTGGAATGTTAGGTCCATGAATCAAGGCAAATTGGAAGTGGTTAAACAGGAGATGGCAAGAGTGAACACTGACAGTTTAGGAATCAGTGAATTAAAATGGACTAGAATGGGTGAATTTAGTGCAGATAACCATTATATCTACTACTGTGGGCAAAAATCCCTTAGAAGAAATGGAGTAGCCATCATAATCAATAAAAGAGTCCAAAATGCAGTACTTAGATGCTATCTCAAAAATGACAGAATGATCTCTGTTCGTTTCTAAGGCAAACCATTCAATATCACGGTAATTGAAGTCTATGTCCCGACCAGTAATGCTGAAGAAGCTGAAGTTGAGTGGTTCTATGAAGACCTACAAGACCTCTAGAACTAACACCCCAAAAAAGATGTCCTTTTCATTAGAGGGGACTGGAATGCAAAAGTAGAAAGTCAAGAAACACCTGGAGTAATAGGCAAATTTGGCCTTGGATTACAGAATGAAGCAGGGCAAAGGCTAATAGTTTTCCCAAGAGAACATGCTGGTCATAGCAAACACCCTTTTCCAACAACACAAGAGAAGACTCTACACATGGACATCACCAGATAGTCAACACTGAAATCAGGTTGACTATATTCTTTGAAGCCAAAGATGGAGAAGCTCTATACAGTCAGAAAAAACAAGACTGGGAGCTGACTGTGGCTCAGATCATGAACTCCTTATTGTCAAATTCAGACTTAAAGTTAAGAAAGTAGGGAAAACCACTTGACCATTCAGGTATGACCTAACTCAAATCCCTTACAATTATACAGTGGAAGTGACAAATAGATTCAAGGGATTAGATCTGATAGACAGAGTGCCTGAATAACTATGGACAGAGGTTCATGACATTCTACAGGAGACAGGGATCAAGACCATCCCCAAGAAAAAGAAATGCAAAAAAGCAAAATGGTTGTCTGAGTAGGCCTTACAAATAGCTGAGAAAAGAAGAGAGGCAAAAGGCAAAGGAGAAAAGGAAAAGATATACCCATTTGAATGCAGAGTTCCAAAGAATAGCAAGGAGAGATGAGAAAGCCTTCCTCGATGATCAAGGCAAAGAAATAGAGGAAAACAATAGAATGGGAAAGACTAGAGATCTCTTCAAGAAAATTAGAGATATCAAGGGAACATTTCATGTAAACATGGGCTCAATAAAGGACAGAAATAGTATGGACCTAACAGAAGCAGAAGATATAAAGAAGAGGTGGCAAGAATACACAGAACTATACAAAAAAGATCTTCATGACCCAGATAATCACAATGGTGTGATCACTCACCTAGAGCCAGATATCTTGGAATGTGAAGTCAAGTGGGCCCTAGGAAGCATCACTACAAACAAAGCTAGTGGACGTGACAGAGTTCCAGTTGAGCTATTTAAAATCCTAAAAGATGATGCTGTGAAAGTGCTGCACTCAATATGCCAGCAAATTTGGAAAACTCAGCAGTGGCCACAGGACTGGAATAGGTCGGCATTACCTAAGAAAGGCAATGTCAAAGAATGCTCAAACTACCACACAATTGCACTCATCTCACCCGCTAGCAAAGTAATGCTCAAAATTCTCCAAGACAGGCTTCAACAGTATGTGAACAGTAAACTTCCAGATGTTCAAGCTGGTTTCAGAAAAGGCAGAGGAACCAGAGATCAAATTGCCAACATCCACTGGATTTTCGAAAAAGCAAGAGAGTTCCAGAAAAACATCTACTTCTGCTTTATTGACTATATCAAAGCCTTTGACTGTGTGGATCACCACACACTGGAAAATTCTTCAAGAGATGGAAATACCAGACCACCTGACCTGCCTCCTGAGAAATCTGTATTCAGATCAGGAAGCAACACTTAGAACTGGACATGGAACAACAGACTGGTTCCAAATAGGAAAAGGAGTACATCAAGGCTGTATATTGTCACCCTGCTTATTTAACTTATATGCAGAGTACATCATGAGAAACGCTGGGCTGGAAGAAACACAAGCTGGAATCAAGGTTGCCGGGAGAAATACAATAACCTCAGATATGCAGATGACACTACCCTTATGGCTGAAAGCAAAGAACAAAACAGCCTCTTGATGAAAGTGAAAGAGGACAGTGAAAAAGTTGTCTTAAAATTCAACATTCAGAAAACTAAGATCATGGCATCTGGTCCCATCACTTCGTGGCAAATAGATGGGGAAACAATGGAAACAGTGTCAGACTTTATTTTGGGGAGGCTCCAAAATCACTGCAGATGGTGACTGCAGCCATGAAATTAAAAGACACTTGTTCCTTGGAAGAAAAGCTATGACCAACCTAGACAGCATATTGAAAAATGCAGAGACATTACTTTTCCAAGAAAGGTCCATCTGGTCAAAGGAGTGGTTTTTCCACTAGTCATGTATGGATGTGAGAGTTGGACCGTAAAGAAATCTGAGCACTGAAGAATTGATGCTTTTGAGCTGTGGTGTTGGAGAAGACTCTTGAGAGTCCCTTGGACTGCAAGGAGATCCAACCAGTCCATCCTAAAGGAAATCAGTCCTGAATACTAATTGGAAGGACTGATGCTGAAGCTGAAATTCCAATAATTTGGCCACCTGAGGCAAAGAACCAACTCAGGAAAAGACCTTGATCGTGAGAAAGATTGAAGGCAGCAAGAGAAGGGGATGACAGAGGATAAGATGGTTGGATGGCATCACTGACTCAATGGACATGAGTTGAGTAAGCTCTGGGAGTTGTTGGTGATGGACAAGGAATCTGGTGTACTGCAGTCCATGGGGTCACAAAGAGTCAGACATGACTGAGTGACTGAACTGAACTGAATATATATATATATATATATATATATATATATATATATTATAAATTACACACACAGTACGAGAGATAGAGAAAATCATGCCTATTAGTAGTAGTATTTCCAAGGTCAGCTGAAATCTTGAAAGAGCAGAAGCATAATAATGACTGAGATTATCATTAAAGGAAGGTAAAAGGATGCTCGCTGATGTCATGGTCCAGACCAGGATCTTCTTAAAACCAGCCAGAGTCCTTCTCAGATTGGCCTTTGGGGTATGAAGGCAGATAACATTTGAAGATGAATCCAATTGCTATTCCTCCTTTGCCCTTAAAATATCATAGTGAAGAAATCTGTGCACTTTGGCTGGAATCCTGTTTCCCCTGTTATGCCCTGAGTGATCTTTGCGCTCTGAGCCTCAGTTTCTTTATCCATGAAAAGAGGAGCGTAATTATGCAATTTAGCAAGCATCTACCCAGGACACATGATGCCTTCTCCTTTCTTGCCAGGTACCCTCAATCACATTGATAACTTTGGGATTTGGGAAAAGACGTCAGTGCACACAGGAAAGAAAAGCCCTCTGTCTATGAAAGATGTGTTTCTGGAAGGACAAACATTCCTTGTCTGGCTCTGCCTGTGCCCTCCCCACTGTACTACAAGTGCTCAGAAGGGTGTGGCTTATGATGGTGAACAGAGGTAGCCAGATTTTTTCCCCCATAATGTCAGCTCATTTGTTAGCAGCTTTCTTTTGGAGGTGGAATAGTTAGCAGCATTTTTCCTTAACTGGAAACTTTAGTCCACAATTCCCAGAGTAACAGAAAAAGCCAGATCCACATCTAATTGCACACTGCTGGGTCATGCACTTTCCTTCCAGTCATTGCCCCACTGCTTTTTTGGTTACTGTTGTTTTCGATACCTGGCCTGCTTCGTTCATTCTAATTTCTTAGTTCTGAATTCATTAAGTATTAAGAAGCCTTGATAATAATTATCAACTCTTTGATTCTTCAATCATGTAAAACAAAACAAAATTTCAACATGTATGTTCCCAGAGTAACATTCAACAATCCCATTGCTTCAAATTTATATGTGTATATATATATAATAAAGTATACACACGGTATGAGAGATAGAGAAAATCATGCCTATTAGTAGTATCATTTCCAAGGTCAGCTGAAATCTTGAAAGAGCAGAAGCATAATAATGACTGAGATCATCATAAAAGGAAGATAAAAGGATGGTCACTGATGTCATGGCCCAGACCAGGATACTCTCCAAACCAGTTTATTAACCATTGGTTAATAAAGCAATTTATTAACCATGTGGGGTTAATAAATTGCCCCACATGTATGGGATTAATAAACTGCTGACTCATCATGCCAATATTGTACTGTATCAAGCTTGCTATTTTACGATGCTATTAACACTGGAAAATGAGTAAGTACAAGCCAATAAAATACTATCCGAGAGCTCTGGGATTTCAAAATAACTTGTTAAGCCTCGCTGAGTATAAAAATGGATCACGATGATATGCCACTGGGAGCAGGATTTTCTGCACTTGTGGGCGGTCAGATGAAATTTAGAAATTACTGCTCTGATTTCTGGATAAGAACACTACCATCATCCACTTCCCAGCAAATGTACCTTGACTTGTTAATTGCTTGACCACTCATTATTAATAATTGAAGACTTGAATGCATTCTTACTATGTAATCCAATTCCACCCTTACATTTACCACTCAGGTTAATATGAACAAGAATACTTCTCCTGAGGAAATGCATTAGTGCAACAACTCTGTGTTAAAAAATAAAAGCAAAGTTTACTACCAGTGGAAAGAAGAAATCTGTATTGGATCCAGAGGGTATATCAAGATAGTTGTAACAGGGAGTGTGAAAAGGATGAATAGTGGGGAAACGAAATACTTACTGTGATCCAGACACATGCCACACATTATGTTGGGTATTTCATCTGAATTTGTCTTATGTAAAGCTGTCAATTAAGTGTCATTCCTGGTTTAGACACAAAGTACTCAGGCTTAGAAGATGTGCAGTAATCAAAGTAATAGAGTCAAGTTCCTAGCTCAGGTTTTTCCTGGGAAGATTTAACAATTAATATCTAAATAAACAGAGATGTACTCCCTACTTAGAGAGGGAGAGAGGTGGGAATAGTGGAAATTTTATAAATCAGCCTGTGATGGTTAATTTTTTGTGTCAGCTTGACTAGGTCACCTGTTGCCTACATATCTGATGAAATATTATTTCTGAATGTGTCTGTTAGGGTGTTTCTTGAAGAGATTAGCAACTGGAACATTCTAAATAGTAGACTGAGTACAGAAGATTACCCTCCCCCCAGTGTCAGTGGGCATCACCCAGTCCATTAAGGGCCTTAATAAAACAGAAAGGAAGAGACAAGGGGAATTCTCTCTCCACCTAGCTGTTGAACCAGAATACTAGTCTTGCTGTTCTGCCTGGGACTGAGACTTAACCCATCATTGCTCCTGGTTCTCAGACCTCCAGATGGAGACGGCAACTACCCCACAGCTGTCCTAAATCTCTCTCCAGGTTTCTTTGGCGTGTATCTGGTAGATCATGGGAATTCTCTGTCTCCATAATAAGAGACAGTTCTTTGTATTAAATCTCCCTATCTCTCCCTCTCTGTTTCTCTAAATAGAACCTCTGTCTATCTATCTAAATATCTACATCTATGAAACTGAAAGTTTTAGTCATTCAGTCATGTCTGACTCTTTGCAACCCCATGGACTGTAGCCCACCAGGCTCACTTACTGATATATCGATTAGAGTATCGATTAGAGTACTGATATATTGATAAGAGTGGATATGATTTGGACAATTGGATGTGTATATCCATGGAAGTTCAGCTATATCAAAGAAAGGTCTGACAGATGATATGATTGCTCATCCACATAACAGTCGTTGAGTGCCCACCCTGTATCAGAACTACACTAGGTATTGGGAAGAGAATGAAAAATATATTGTACACGCCCATTAGAAATTCATAGTCAAATTGAGATGCAAATGGGAAAATCAATGTTCACAATCAATAGAAGATAAAAAGATAGATATGTCTATAGATAAAGATTAACACTGAAAGCAACTAATGGAACCAGGAACATGGAGAAAATAGGGAAATGAGTGGAAAGATGATGGCTGAAAATTGGTAGTACTGATCTAATGGCACGCAAGGGAGGAGCAGACCCCAGAAGGAGGAGCTGACATTAATGAATGAAGAGTTTAAAAAGGAAACCAAGGAAGGAATGATATCCTTGGAGAATAGTCACACTGGTGGAAATGGCACATAACTTCCGAATGTCTTGAACCATAATTACTTTTCTCCTTTTAAAGATGATCGACATCTCCCAATGGAACTCTTAGCTAAAATGCAAATATTTCCGGGAGAAAACAAAATTGTCTGCACTCAAGTGATCAGAAAAGAGTATCATCAGAATTCTCCACTTTTTTCCTAGAGAATATTCATTTCCCATATTGGTAGGTTAAAATTTAGAATTTATCTTCTGAAGATTCCTGACTTAAAGGAGCGAACTAACTATAAACCATGGGAATTCATGAATCAACCTGCCAAAGGATATAGATAGTAGGTGATGCTGAAAACAAACAGTCCTCCAGGGTATGATTTGTCATCAAAACTGATCTCAAAATCCACATTTATCCTCTATATTTGTTTTTCTTTTTTCTTATCTCTTTCTCCCCTTGCACATACATTTTTCACCTCTGTTGAGAGCATGAGAAATATTTTCAGACTATATTCTGTTCCATTCCATTTCCATTGGGAAAATATTTCTTTTTATTAATACAGATGTAGAATTTTCTAGTCTGAAATATTTTTGGTTGTTCTTGGAAGCTGGGTATATCGTTTACTCACTGTCAGAACTTTTCCAGATGAATAAAGGTATGTATTTTTAACCTCATACAAACTAAGGGGGCTTGGAGGACAGTTTACAATCTGGAGTGTCAGAGCCCAGCTTGGACTCAATCACTGGACTTGAGCATCAAACTACATATGGATTTGTAAACTCCTCCTGCTGAGAAGCTAGATCCAATAAGTGACATTGGGAAATGTGTGACTAGAAAATTACTGTGCATTGCAAATTGCCTGATAGCTAAGAAGAGATAGCACATAGAGTAAGCTTAGTGTGTTGTGCATGTCTGTGTGTGTCTCTATGCACGTCTGTGAGTGCACACACGTGGGTGTGCTTGTGTTTTTGTGTGTGTATGTAGATTCAAACTATAGGGATGAATGAGGAGCTCTTTCTTTGGGAGGAGGAGAGGGGAATAAGAGGAGGAGAAGGAAGGGGAGGAGGAAGAGGAGAGGAAGACCTCAGAGAGTAGGGTAGGAACTCAGATAACCCAAGAGAGCACCTCTGCTGCTGCTGCCGCTAAGTCGCTTCAGTCATGTGCAACTCTGTGTGACCCCATAGATGGCAGCTCACCAGGCTCCCCTGTCCCTGGGATTCTTCAGGCAAGAACACTGGAATGGGTTGCCATTTCCTTCTCCAATGCATGAAAGTGAAAAGTCAAAGTGAAGTCGCTCAGTCGTGTCAGACTCTTCGCGACCCCATGGACCACAGCCCACCAGGCTCCTCCATCCATGGGATTTTCCAGGCAAGAGTACTGGAGTGGGGAGAGAGAACCTCTAGTAATCAGGTTTTCTTTTTAATTTTTTCCATAAGCTTGAAGAATATTTTGCATGTTTCAATATTATGTTTATTATTATTGTTATTCCTTACAGTTGGTGCCCAAATTTCAGTAAAATCTGAGACAGAAGATTTGGTATTATTGGTTGTTGTTGCTGTTATTGTTGTTTAGTTGCTAAATTATGTCCGATTCTTTTGCAACCCAGGCCTGTAGACCTCCAGGATCCTCTGGAATTCTCCAGGCAAGAATACTGGAGTTGATTGCCATTTCCTTCTCCAGAGAATCTTTCCAATCCAGGGATTGAACCTGGGTCTTCTGCATTGACAGGCGGGTTCTTTACCACTGAGCCACCAGGGAAACCCAGTATATTGGTAGTTAAACTATATAAGGATGTTTACCTCCTATCCTCCTTCTGAGGAAACCGAAGTGCAAGTAGCCACACTTCCATAAAGGAAACAGTGGACCTGATGTTACAGCATCAGAGATCAGAGCTCCAGGCAGGACTGAATGTGGGATGGAAAAATCATCTCAGCTTGTTCAGTCCCAGGAATGAGTCTGAAGGTCACAAGTATAACTGGGAAATACAGCGCTTCAGGTGAATGTAGTCTCACATTCAAGTTATGTAATTATGAGAGACATTCACTCTAAGTTGAACCTGAACTTGAATCACTCTCCAGTGAAAGCCAAACTTTTCTATATTTGATGTGAGAAAATTAAGTTTCAAAGCCATCTCCCAGTCTTCTGGCTTATTGTGTATATCTTTGCTGTAAATAACCTATCTCCAAGGTTTCTGATACTGGATGGAGAGCCTGCAGACTCAGAGCACTGAAGTGATCAAGTGACCATTCCCTTAAAAAAGAGTCTTCCTCAAGTGGAAATGACCATTGATGTATGATTAAAGTAATGATTTTGATGGCCCTTAAGAAGTACTGCAAAGCTTAAGCAGACAGAAAGGATTCCAAGAATAGAAAGCTATTCTAGGAAACACTTAACTCCACCCCAGACAGTATTTTAGAAAAAGCCAACAGTTGAAAACTAGTCAGATGAGCAAAACAGAGTTGCAGTGCTGTGTATCCCTGAGTACAATGTTTGGAATTTGAAAGTTTTAAGAATGAATTCTAGCTCTTTAATTTACTATATTTATCTTTCTGATGATAATATCATATACATATCCTACATCACATCCTGTATATGTTTATATGCGGTACTTAACACATATTGTTTCTCCTCCATTTTCCTTTCCTTTCATATCTTCAACTGTTGATTCCTACTTTGTCTTCTCTAAGCCAAATGAGCTGTGTATGTCTCCAAAATTTAGAATCAATGAAAATGGTAAATAAGTAATCCAACATAAATGAAAATTAACTTCTCAAAGAAATAATATCACATAGTTTTAACTATATGCAGAATTTAAACTGATGGTATAATAATGCAAAATAAGAGAGAGAATAAGTGAATTGAACTGTTTTAAGGCCCTTTTCTTCATCAGCAGGAAAGTAGTAAAATTATTCATTTGTATTTTATTCTAATAAGGCATTTGTGTTTTCATCTGAAAGAAAACCTTTAAAAGTAAAATAATCTATAACGCGCTAATGAAAATGGGTCGAATAAAAATAAACTCCTTGATCAATCCTAAATAAGCAAATAACCAAGTAAAAACAACCAATTAATGAAATATATAGCATCAGTGGAAAATAGTATGAAGAAAATGAATTAGCTTAGAATTTCTAGAAAGTAATAGGTCTGGGCTTTGGGACAGATCTTACAATGAGAGGACAGTTTTGCTAAGATTCAATTGGTAAACTGAAGCCAGATTTGCACAGATAGAAGAATAGAACATTGCATGCAGGAAGAAGAAAACTATGACGGTACAACTGAGCTTGGCATCTTAAAGGGACAGAAAGAAAGCTGTAGTGAAGCCAAGCTGGACCATCGTGCTCAGTCCAGAGCACCTGACTGCTAATATATTCACAGCCTACGATGCTGTCTCAGAGTACTATGGGATATTTTCAGCCCTGACTTATAGAGGAGGAGATTGACATGCTGAGCAAGTAAGTGAATTGAGTAGAATTATTGCATATATTTCTTTATTAATTTATTTTTTTATTTATTTGACTTTACCCAGTCTTAGCTGTGGCACATGAGATCCTTTGCAGCTTGCAGGATCTTTTCCTTTTTTAGTTCCAGCATACAGACTCCTAGTTGTGGAATATAGGATCTAGTTCCCTGAACAGGGATCAAACCCAGGCCCCCTGCTTTGAAAGCATGGTGTCTCAGCCACTGGACTACCAGGGAAAGTCCCTGTGCATGTTTTCTTCAAATGCATGTTTTTCAGACAATTGTTTGAAACCAGTCTCTGCCACTGATGATAGCAATTTGAAAATTTGCTTCAGCCTCACCTGGGATTTCTTTGGAAGGAATGATGCTAAAGCTGAAACTCCAGTACTTTGGCCACCTCATGCGAAGGGTTGACTCATTGGAAAAGACTCTGATGCTGGGAGGGATTGGGGGCAGGAGGAGAAGGGGACGACAGAGGATGAGATGGCTGGATGGCATCACTGACTCGATGGACGTGAGTCTCAGTGAACTCCGGGAGTTGGTGAGGGACAGGGAGACCTGGCGTGCTGCGATTCATGGGGTCGCAAAGACTCAGACACGACTGAGTGACTGATCTGATCTGATCTCACCTTACTTATTTGTAAAATGGAGTTATCAATAGCATAAAACCAGGGTAAGATGTGCTGAGGACTAAATCCTGTTACGTAAAGTGTTCAGCAAAATGGCTGAAACCTATTACTAAGGGTTAGCTCATAAAATCATCATCTTAGATACCCCATATGATAGGAAATGGTATTCTAACCCAAAGTAGGTTTCACTAAGGTCTTTGTGTTCTCTATTTCACCTCACAGTCTCCTGAAAAACAAGATGACGTCGTGGAAGACAGTAAGTGCCGTAAAAGAAGCTGGGGCAGATGGCTATGAACCAGAGCAGGGAGACAAGCCAAGTCCAGCCCTAGGGAGTCAGACTTCATTAAACACTTCCCAGAGGAGGGAATGTTTGAACTAGAACTTGGAAGATGAAGAATGTTGATTTCTCCCATTTCCTCCTCTAGACTTTTTCTATCAGAGTCGTTTATTTAGAACTCAGTTACATTCTTTCCGGCAAGAGAGCTAAGTATGGTTTCATCTTCGAAGGAATGTAACTGCTTATGTATTCTCAGATAGTTGTTTCTTATTGTCATGGCCTGTTTCACTTTTTAATCCCTTAAGAACAGGAAGCTTTGTCAGAGATAGTTCATATTTATTTTCATCATAACAAAGTGCCTGACACTAAACTGACGTGATGTATGTAAAAGTTCTTCCAATGGCATTGGCAGATGGTAGGCACTCAATAAGGATAGCTGAGTTAAAGCGCATAGTTAACATTTTTATACTTACTAAATTGATCTTGGACATGATAAATTGATGGTAGAGATATCACACTGGTAGCATGAATATAAAAATGGAAGGGAAATGAATATAGAATGATGGATGGGTGCAGAAATAGATGACTATACAGGTCAGGTGGTTGAACGATTAGAAAATGGGAAAATACCAGTGGCTTATTGACTTTTCCAATGACTTTCATTGATTGGGGTAACATGTTTGAGCTATGCCGATGTTTTCAGATTTCTAAAGGATGTGGAAAGAGGCTTAGAAAATTCATTTATTTCAACTTTTCTCCTAACTGCTATTGAAATGATAAATGCTTGTTCTGTTCTCTGAGACTTTTGGTCCCAGGGCAACATCAATTAACTAGGATACCACATCAAGTTTCACATATTTTTTCAATTTCTCCAGCCTCGCCATCTTTCTTTTTAAAAAAATTTTTATTGGAGTACAATTGATTTACACTGTAGTGTCCATTTCTGCTATACAGCAAAGTGAATCAGTTGTGCAAGTCACTCAGTTGTGTCCGACTCTTTGTGACTGCCCTAGACTGTAGATGGTCAGGCTCTTCTGCTCATGGAATTCTCCAGGCAAGAATACTGGAGTGGGTAGCCATTCTCTTCTCCAGGGGATCTTCCTGACCCAGGGGTTGAACCCAGGTCTTCCGGAATGCAGGCAGATTCTTTACTGTCTAAGCCACCAGGGAAGCCTGAATCAGTTGCATATACTTCTGCATATATCCACTCTTTTTTAGATTCTTTCCCCATACAGGTGATTACAGAGTATTGAGTATATTTCCTTGTGCTTTCCAGTGGGTTCTTATTAGTTATGAGCTTACAGTATTTAAGGAAGAGAAAAGTACACTGTTATGAGCTGAATTGTATGGCACCCCACTCCAGTACTCTTGCCTGGAAAATCCCATGGACGGAGGGCCTGGTGGGCTGTAGTCCATGGGGTCACTAAGAGTCAGACACGACTGAGCGACTTCACTTCACCTTCATCCTGACCCCACAAATTCCTATGTCAAAGTCCCATTGGATTTGGAACCACCAATACCTTGGAAAGCAATAAATAAATTAAAAAAAAAAAGAAAGCAACTGTATTTGGCAATAGGGTCTTTAAAGAGATGTTAAAATGAGGTCACTAAAGTCTTCCCTGTCTTTCTTTTTTCCTGTCATAGAAAATGATTCAGTATATCAAGATAGGAGTAAACAATCTCCCAAGAAGTATAATAACATAGAAAATCTTTTACAAACAGAAGGTAAAGTTGATTGATTACTCTCTGAGCCACCAGGGAACTCCCCTTGATTAGAAAGAGTAGCTGTTAATGTCTTGATTTCTCTGAAAATCCATGTATGAAATGGAATCATAAAGCCAACTTAGACATCTTAGAGCAGGGGTCCCCAACCTCTGGGCCACTGACTGGCGCCTCATGTCAGATCACGAGCAGCATTAGATTAGAAATAAACTGCATAATAAATATGATGAGCTTGAATCATCCCAAAACCATCCCCCTGACCCCCTAGTCTGTGGAAAAATTATCTTCCATGAAACTGATCCAAAAATGTTGGGTACTGCTGTCTTATAGCATTTTGCAAGCTACATGAATATGCTCATATATTGTTTGACTTTTATTTATCATCTCTAGCTCAGCGAGGTGACGTGATTGACTGAGGTTCACACATCTGAAAGTCAAATGAGAAGCTAGGATCCTGAACCCTGCGTGTTGTGATTTTTCTTCTACAAAAGTACTTAGTGGCCTTGTCTTTCATGTTCCAGAATCTGTTATCAATGGGAAATATACCTCCTGAACCAGAGACAGTCTGAGAATCTGGATTTCACTTTTATCCAGTTCTGAGTCCTCAAGTTCCTCCAACAGCAAGACTGCAAGTGCTAGCTCGGGACAATGCACATGTTAATATGCCAGATTTCAGTGATATCCAACAGACTATGGCATTTTAGGATGGCGAGTGTGAAAGCCATGTCCAATGGATCACTTGTGTGCTAAAGCATTTCCAAGAACTTCCATATCTTACAGCAACAGTTCTCCAAATTAGTGGACATTAAAATCCCCCAAGGAATGTCTCAGTCCCCATCCTGAGAGACTGTTCTGGGTTTAAGTCTTATTGCCGTCTATGGGGTCACACAGAGTTGGACACGACTGAAGCGACTTAGCAGCAGCAGCAGTCACATATGTTTGGGGGCTGTATTAGTCTGATGCAGAAGATCCCAGGTGTCCTTTATGAAAACTTATTTGCATAATAAGGGCCAACATGACATTTATATCCTTCCATTTCTTTGTCCTTGCCTGTTTCTTCAGTCTCAAATCCCGTCTCTTCCTACTTTGGCACTGACGACCCACCAATGCCAAATTGTTTATGGACTCTTAAAACACATTCTCTTCACCATCCATTCCTTTGTTCAGGTCAACATCTTACCACCTCCTTCCAGCCTTGACAGAAGTTCCCTTTCTCCTCTTCACATACTCCCATGCATTCCTTAGGACCCAGCTCAGCCACCTTCCAGATGTACCCCTCACTAAACACCCACACTATTTTACAGTAATCTATGAATTGCTCATCACCCCAACTAGATGACAGTCTCCCTGAGGTCAAAGGCTGCATTTCTGTCATCTCTGCTTTGTATCCTCTGAACCTAGAATAGAGCTTGACACAAGATGAATTATTTATGAATTAAATTAGTGGTTTTCAACCTTGGTTATAATCACAATCACCCAAGGATCTTTAACAAAATACACATGTGTAGGCTCCACATCCAAATATCTGATTTTAATTAGTCTCTGATGGTACACCAACATGGTTGATTTTAAAACTGTTTTGGCGGGGGGCGTGGTTCATGTGCTCCCAGAGTTAAAAACCATCAAATTAAATTCAGTTTGTTTTTAATTCTGGCCCCTGTAGCTTACCCAGATGTCAGTCCTCCATTCCCATAGTTTCGGAAGTCCCTTCGTAATTTTTTTAACCATAATGCCATTCATTTAATATTGTCATGTGTTTATCTTTTCTACGAAATTCAATTCTACTAATTCAAGATCCTAAAGATCAAAGACTGTGTCCATCCCATTAACAACTGCATATTCAGTACATGGGTTTCCCAGATGTCACAGTAGTAAAAGAATTCACCTGCCAGTGCAGGAGATACAAGAGACATGGGTTTGATCCCTGGGTTGGGAAGATTCCCCTGGAGCAGGAAATGGCAACCTGCTCCAATATTCTTGCCTGCCTGGAAAATTCCATGGACAGGGGAGCCTGGTGGGCTACAGTCCTTGGGGGTCTCACAGAGTCAGACATGACTGAGCACAGCAGCATTCAGTATATAACACAGACTGCCACAAAGCAGAGACCAAAATTAAAATTGTGTAAATAAATGACATGGCTAAACCCCCAAATACGTAAATATTTTCCTTATTGGGTAAACCCATTAAGCAAAAATTCATGAAAGATGTGTGTACTAAAGGAGGAAGATGGGAGAATTTCTTTCACACTCAGTGGAAGAATTTCTCATGGTGGATCCCAGCTGAAGAGCACTTGGAGATTCTTTTGTGTACTTGGCTTTCCCATTGGGCAACTGGCAAATGAAGACTATCTCTAGAGGCTTTCCTCTTGGCTAAGAATCATTTTCCATAGCTTTCCAGCTCAGAAGTCCACCTACAGAGTCAGCCAAACATCCCAGGGGCCCTAGCAGTTGCTGGAGAACCAGTTCCTGCCCAAAGGCCATCCACATCTCCACAAATAACCTAATTTCATCCCTTCTTATGGCTGAGTAATATTCCATATATATATATATATATATATATATATATATATATACCATATACCATGAGTCGTGCTAAGTCACTTCAGATCAGATCAGATCAGATCAGTCGCTCAGTCGTGTCTGACTCTTTGCGACCCCATGAATGGCAGCACGCCAGGCCTCCCTGTCCATCACCAACTCCTGGAGTTCACTCAGACTCACGTCCATCGAGTCAGTGATGCCATCCAGCCATCTCATCCTCTGTCGTCCCCTTCTCCTCCTGCCCCCAATCCCTCCCAGCATCAGAGTCACTTCAGTCATGTCCAATTCTTTGCGACCCCATGGACTGTAGCCCACCAGTCTCCTTTGCCCATGGGATTTTTTCAGGCAAGAATACAGGAGTGGGTTGCTCTGCCCTCCTCCAGGAGATCTTCTCGACCCAAGGATCAGACCAGTGTATCTTACATCTCCTGCATTGGCAGGTGGTTCTTTACCACTAGAGCCACCTGCGACATCTTCTTTATCCAATCATCTGCTGACAGAGTTAGGACATGATGCTTCCATGTCCTGGCTATAATCAACCTTCAAAAACCAGTTCACAATGCATCTTCCAGGAACCTCTATTGATTTTCCATTTTACTCCAAACAACACTTCCCTTGAGCACTCAAGTGGGAAATACCCCATTGCTGATGGCATGCTTTTCTCACTGTACGAAAAGAAAGCATGAGGAGTAGTAGTGCTTGCCACCATACCTTCTACCTGGTGTGGGCTTTCCTTTGCACAAAGGGGCCTGCTCACCATGCCCTGTACTCACATGGTTTGTCATCACCGAAGGAGCCCTTTGTCCTATTTTAAACAAAGACCTATGCGGCAGCAGCCCTTCCTTTTGCTTCTATAACATCTTGAAGCGCCCCTTGATTATAGCACTTGGGACTCTGATTAGTATTTGTCTTCTATTTCTGCAAGTACCCTGTGGGTTTGTTGAGGTTGAGGACTTAGCCTTACTAATCTCTGTGTACTCTCAAGTACACTGCTTGGGTCAAAGGAAGCATAAAAAGGATTTGTCAAATCAATGAAATAGTAAAAGTAGAGAATCTCCAAACGCATTGCTAATGTCCAGCCCACTGACTCACTCAATCACACATCCATTCATTTATTTTTCATTCATTTATTTTTCATTCAAGTATTTTCAATTATATGAGCCACTCTGGGCCTCACTTATAGAATGGAAATAATGATCTCTCCTCTGATTATATCATTTGAAAGTTGAGAATCAAAAGAGATAATGTTATAAAGATACCTTTCAAACAGTAAAATAGAAAAAGCCATGTGGGTGAGAAAGATTTTCAGACATGTATTTTGACATTGTTTTGTCCATGGAATTTTGGCATATGTGAATATTACAATTTAAAGCAGCAATAGCCATGCAGATTTCACAAAGCTAGGTATTTCACAGAAACAAAATTCTGTGGTTAGTTAAATTTTGAAAACAATGCATTTTTTAAGTTAATCTTTTTAATTGAAAGATCTTCAGAACCTTTGATAGGAAAGGCCATCATTCTACACCTCTAAGGGGTGATAGATTGAGCAGATTCTCCAAACTTAATTGACCAGAGAATCTTATTGATCATAAATTAGCTAATAAACCAGTCCCTCACCCTCCAACCTACCCCCACAACATATTTTTGACAAAAAGTCCAGGAAAGGATTCTGTCCAGACACATTGTCCCCGGGAAATTTGGCACCAAATTTCACCTGGCAGAAGGAAAATCCTTCCAGGTTTCTAAAATAAAAAAATTTCAGAAAGCTAATGAAAATCTCAAAAGAGGCAGTGGAGTATATTAGATTGTTTCCCTGAAGCTCAGTAAAGCCACAATATATTTTTAAACAAATTTAGTTTTATAACCACAACTGTATTTTGAAATATGTGAGATCCAATGCAGCCACAGTTTTCCAGATCACCTTTGCCCTTCACTGTACTTCTCCATCTTTCTTAGCTCTCAACCACTTAAAGATGAATTCTCTGCTGGGTGAAGCCCATCTAGAAAGTTGTTGTAAATGGACTTGTTTCAACAAGATTCAGCTACAGGAATCATTGCTTCATGTCAAGCCAATTTACTCAATGTTTTCCCCAGATACATGTTCAGTCAGTTTCTATCCTTTTGCTCATGTCATCCCCTCAACAGAAATGCTCCCTTTTTTAAAAAAATTTTATTTTATTTTTAAACTTTACAATATTGTATTAGTTTTGCCATATATCAAAATGAATCCAGCACAGGTATACATGTGTTCCCCATCCTGAACCCTCCTCCCTCCTCCCTCCCCATACCCTCCCTCTGGGTCCTCCCAGTGCACCAGTCCCAAGCATCCAGTATCGTGCATCGAACCTGGACTGGCGACTCGTTTCATACATGATATTATACATGTTTCAGTGCCATTCTCTCAAATCTCCCCATTTTTCATTTTTTTCTTTTTGGCTGCACCCAGCAGTATGTGGGAACTTCGTTCCCTGGCTAGGGATTGAACCCAGGCCCTCTGCAGTGGAAACATAGAGGCTTAATTTTATGTTTCATTCTTCTTTTTCCTCTTTTCTTTTCTCCCCGTATTTTTTCTGTACTCTTTCCATCCACCCACCTCAAAATATTTATCTGACACTGTGTGAAGTGATCAGGATACTAACACCTAACAACCAAGATTTATTCTTTGGTTTCAAGAAGTTTAAGTAAATGAATACGTTGAGAGACTGAATGTACAAATAAACAATGGCCAGACCATATGTTAAAACAGAATTATGACCCTGAACCATAGCAACCTTCCCAAGAAGTCAGCCTCTTCTCTATACTAAACAATCCTGAAAGCCAGTCCATTATCAGTCAGATGGCAATCTCTAGTGATGTTCCAGGAAGCTACATAATAACTTCTGTAATTGGCCCCAAATAGCCAAGACAGGATTAGTAACCAAAAGCTTTCTTAACTTTTGTCCGTGTTTCTAGCTTAGGACCAAGCAGAGAAGGCCAAATATGCATCCCTTTTCACAAATCACATAGGATGCCCATCCTTAGTTAGCCCACCTACAGTTTCACCATGCCAATAGCCTCTGCTCAGAACACACCTGAAAACTTATTTTTTCCCCACTGTGAAGTTTTCCAGTTTTCCCACTCCTCTGCCTGCCTTTGAGTCTCTGCCAAAACCAAGTAATGGAGGCTGACTCCTTTGCTCAGAAGAAATAGCCTTTGCTTCTCTCATTTGGTTGTTTTTTAATTCCAAAGTGTGAACAATAAAATTTGCAATGCAATATACTCAACTCGTTGTTATACTTGCCTCTTCTGTAACGGTGTTCACTGTTGGTGGGGAAGGCATTTTCATGCACATTAGCTGCCCATTCAGAAAACTAAGATCATGGCATCCGGTCCCATCACTTCATGCAAAATAGATGGGAAAACAGTGGAAACAGTGTCAGACTTTTTTTTGCGGGGGGGCTCAAAAATCACTGCAGATGGTAATTGCAGCCATGAAATTAAGACACTTGCTCCTTGGAAGGAAAGTTATGACCAACCTAGATAGCATATTAAAAAACAGAGACGTTACTTTGCCAACAAAGGTCCCTCTAGTTAAGACTGTGGTTTTTCCTGTGGTCATGTATGGATGTGAAAGTTGGACTTTGAAGAAGGCTGAGCGCCAAAGAATTGATGCTTTTGAACTGTGGTGTTTGAGAAGACTCTTGAGAGTCCCTTGGACTGCAAGGAGATCTAACCAGTCCATTCTAAAGGAGATTGGTCCTGGGTGTTCATTGGAAGGACTGATGCCAAAGCTGAAACTCCAATACTTTGGCCACCTGATGCGAAGAGTTGACTCATTGGAAAAGACCCTCATGCTGGGAGGGATTGGGGGCAGGAGGAGAAGGGGACAACAGAGGATGAGATGGCTGGATGGCATCACCGACTTGATGGACATGAGTCTGAGTAAACTCTGGGAGTTGGTGATGGACAGGGAGGCCTGGCATGCTGCGATTCGTGGGGTCGCAAAGAGTCGGACACGACTGAGCGACTGAACTGAACTGAGCTGCCCATAGCCTTTGAACTGACCACAACCCTTAAAATGACTTGACGGATGAGTCTCTCATCTCTCAAGTAGATGATGAGCTATCCAGTGGTGGGTACTGCATCAACACCTTCTCCTCTTGATGTCCAACACAATGTTTGCAGAAAGCAGGTATTTAGTTGGAAGAATTAAAAAGGAATAAAGGAATAAGCCCTTGAATCATCAAGACTTTTACATGGGTAGAGCATTTTCACATACACAGTTGACTCTGCTCTGAAAAAAAAAGTCTGTGAGATAGTTACAATCTCAAGCTATATTTTAGATATAAGGAAGTTGAGTTTCATTTCAGTTCAGTTCAGTCACACAGTCATGCCCGACTCTATGCAACCCCATGGACTGCAGCATGCCAGGCTTCCCTGTCCATTACCAACTCCCAGAGCCTACTCAAACTCATGTTCATCACATCGGTGATGCCATCCAACCATCTCATCATCTGTCATCCCCTTTTCCGCACCTTCAATCTTTCCCAGCATCAGGGTTTCAGGGGGTGTTTAATAACATTCAAAGTGAGAATGATAAAGCAAGTGATAGGTATTGAAGTTTTGGGTGCCTAAATCCCTTAGTTTGGGGTTCTTTTTGTTTGTGTGTGTGTGTGTGTGCACTTTTGACCACACTGAACAGCACATGGAACTTCCCTGACCAGGGATTGAACCCATGTCTCCTGCAGCAGAAGCACAGAGTCTTAACCACTGGACCACTAAGGAAACACGAAATCCCTTAGCTTTCTATTTCTTCATTGCTAATCATTTTCAAAACTGCTTTAATGGAAAGGGAACAGGTAGTTGGTGGAATAGAGACTATATTTGATGCATTTAATACTCACTTCCTTTTTAAAAACTCCGTTGTTATCCCCCAGAAACTAGCCCCGACCCAGGTTTCATTTACTGCAGCAAAAGTACAAATTGTGAAGGCAAAGACCAATAATGTTGGTTGAGTTGCTAAGATACCCAGAGCATTGTTAAATATGCCAGGTCACTATCCTACAGAGAGACCAGTAATATGTCATGTCTCCATAGTAACTTGCTATGAACAGGATGTGAGTTGAAAATAGAGGAAACTATGAGAATGTTCATCAGTAACAGTTAAACCAGAAGAACGCTGAGTAACAAATCATTTGATAATGTTAAAATCCTCAGAAAGAAATAGTTGGCAAAGCATGAGCTTTGGGATCTAAGAGACTGGGTTGAAATCATGACTCCCTCTATTGAAAGTTATAAGACCAAGATAAAAATCTCTAAACTGTATGTTCCCAAGCTGAGAAGTAGAAAATGTTGTCTTGCCCTACTTAATTCTCAGGGAGTTGTGAATTAAGGGCTGAACAGGCATAAAATACATTTAAAGAATCATTAACATAACTGTCTTTAAAAATGCACATAGTCTTACATAATCTGAGAAAGTAAATAAAAGTCCATCCTCATTTCTCAGTGGTTCATACTATGCAGCAGAATTTTCTATTTGCAGTAGATTATCCTTTAAATTTTGCAAGGTTGGACTGATGTTAAATTAATTGGTTGTTGGCTGGAAAGAGCATACATTTGGAGCTTTGAAACCTAAATTGCAGCCCATCATTCCCCTAATGATTTATATGATCCTGAGCAGGTCGTCTGGTCTTTTAAACCTCAATTTCTTTATTTGTAAAGTAACAGTGGTAATATTAAGAGGTACCACCCTTAGACTATGACAAGTGGGGCCCTGTCTGAATCCAGTGCCTCAGTGGGCCCAGTGCTTTGGAGTGGTTCCTTGCAGTTTTCTAAGTCCCCTTCCAGTGCCTAGAACCTGCTAAGGCCAGCAGTGCAACACAGACAGAGGATCCTAATCCCAGACCAGGACATGTGGACCTCGGTCACCACTGCTCCAATTCAGAGCACTATCTGACCATCTTCCTTGCGTGGAGTCAACCAGATATCCCTAGTTGTTCTGGAATTTGTACCTGAGAAGTCATAGCACCTGCCTCAGTTCCAGGAGCATTGTCTGGTGAACAGATCGTTCCACTGGCCAGGGTGGTTGTTCTTTCACAGGATGGGGCAAGATTGAGCTGTAGGAACCATACTACATGCTGAGTTAGAGTGACTATCACTCATCTTGAGCACAGGACAAGTTCAGGGCTCTAGGCTAACAACTTGTTAACAACAAGTTAACAACAAGGGTTCTCCCAATTCTTGAACTTGAGCCACATATGTAAACCCAAGCATCAGCTCTCACCCGTACATGTGTCAACAATGGAATATCTTCCTGCCTACACATCTCAGGGTGGCTGGGATAGATGTATGTATTTTTCACCCCATATCCCCTTTGCCGCTGACACCAGGGTGGTCATCCACACCCTCACAGGCTCTGAGCCACATGTCAGGTGTCAACATGCCTGTCCTGCAAGGTCTTTGGAAATCATTGCTCTGCAACATCAAGGAACTCTCCCAACTGTTGCATCTCTGATCCATGCAGTGCTCTCCCCAGCATGGGTCTTAATTCATTCTGGATAAAAGATAAACATGTACTGCGTAAACTGGACTGGATCTCTTGCCCTGCCCACATTCTTTCTTGCTGGTTGCTATTTATGGGAGGCAAGAGCGTGCTCAGCATCAAAAAATAACACATTCTAGGGATGCAATGATTAGGGCCCTAAGAGTTCAAGAGAAGGCATGGTTGAAAGATACATTGTTCTACCTTTGTGCTATGAAATTCTAAATAGTTAATACATCATGATCATAAACTAAATTATCATTCAAATTTTCCCGCTTGATTTCAGTAAGATGTACATGTGTGGTCATCATATGGGAAATCACCCGAGTCCAAGATCCGTGAATGCCTTGGAGAATGATGTATCATCAGTAGAGTTATAACGAGTTGTTGTTGTTATTGTTTAGTCAGTCGTGTCTGACTCTTTCAGGACACCAGGGACTGTAGCCCACCAGGCTCCTCTGTCCATGGGATTTTCCAGGAAAGAATACTGGAATGGGTTGTCATTTGCTTCTCCAGGGGATCTTCCCAACCTAAGGATTGAACTTGTGTCTCCTGCATTGCAAGCAGATTCTTTACCTCTGAGCCACCAGGGAAGCCAGCTATAACTGGTAACCAGCTGTAAATTACATTAGGGAATTGGATCTACATATTCCAATACAAACAGAGTCCAGAGAACCATGACATTATGAGTATGCTACATTTTACTTGCAGTGGGTAATATGAAGTTTGGCAATAATGGCACATTTGACAATAAAGATTGTAAAGCGATATCTTCTAGACATTAACATAAAGAGATGGTGCCCATCTACTATGAAGAATCTTTATGTACAATGATGAAACAATAAACAAATACATAAATACACATCTGTAACCATTACTCCAAATCTTCTTTGATAAAACACTGTGCTTTAAGTAGACCCATTCATTTTATAATATATGTTTTAACTAAATTGCATATGTAGACAAAAATCCCACCAAAAATATTCATACAGGGCCTCATATATTACAGGGTGACCCTGATACTGACTATGCTTTTGCCAGAGGATATTAAAAATACTACTACTAATAAAACAAGTTAATAAGTTGTTCCTGACACATGCATCACCCCCTATAGCTGAGAAAAAGCTGACTCTTCCCATTTTTATGTCACTTATCTTCTTATTCACAGTGCCGGGGACACAACAGAGCATCTGCCTCCTGACATGTGTCTATCATCTTCAAGCACTATGAACTTCAGGACAGTGGCACATACAATTCTTTTCTGAATCCCCAGCACTTATCATAAAACCTGATGCTGCATAAGCAGTCAATGAATGTTTGATGAATGAATGAATAAAAAATGAATTAATTTATAAATTATAAAGTGAGATAGAAATGGAAATATTATTACAGTAATATTATTTCCTGGCAGGATTATCCTTTAGGATAAGATAAGCTAAAATGCTGAACTGCTGAAAGGATGCAAAGATACAGAATTCATTTTTCCAAGGAAAAAAAAATAGCTTTATAAAATATTCAATAGCAGGCACCTTAAACCAAATGTTCCTTTGAAACTTAATCATCCTTAGAATCAGCTAGAGTGTCCTATAAACATACAGATTCCTAGACCCCATTCCAATTCTACTGGATCAAGATCTCTGGTCTTGTGCTTGGGGAGGAATATGCACACTTAAGATGTTTTCTAGTTGATATTTGAAACTTATTTCTATAGACTACTATTTTCAGTGTGAGATTTGCTATTCAGTTTCTGAATTGAGCAAATTCTTAAACCTTTGATTAGAAAGGAAATAGAATTCAATATTGGGAAACTCCATGAATCATAAATTGGTATGTGTATCTCAATACCCACAGTAGATTTTTAGAAGCTATTATAGCATTTCTTATTGCTTTGAAATAACTAGATTTCTTACATTTTATAGTTATTGCATATGATAATACTTTTCTTATTGTCTATAGTGTAAGCTCCATGAGGAAATGAACTATAGATATTTTGTTTATCACTGTGAATACAGCTGCTAGCACAGTTCCTAGCCTTTGTAAATGTTTGAGTGAATCCATGAGTTAGTAAGAATGACTGAATGAGTCGAAAACAAATGAAGAAAATACCTTCATCTGATGGTAATTCTACTACATTTAATCCATTTTTTACCTTTTGTTAGATGAAGATATTTTTTCCTGCTGGCATTTCTCTTTCTTCTCAATTGTTCCTCAAGAAAGGAAAAGTGCTTTCCTGTAACTATATCAACACGGCCCACTGACTCCACATGTTGTCTAGCAGATCGATGATCCACGGCTGACCAGTTGCACACTTACAGTCTGCCTCTTCCTTGATTTTCCTACTTCTTCTGTTTCAGGTAAGTCACATGACCCAGATTCCAAAAGCTGCCACAGGAGCTAACCCAAATATAGAGGGGAATTAACTTCCTATGGATCAGAATTTGAACAGTGGGGCAGGAGAAAGGAGGGAGCCTACAGTTAATACTCCCTCCAATAGATTTCTTCCATACACCTTACTGTTTAGGCAGAAAGGCACAAAAATGCCCACATGACCAGATCAGTTCAGTTCAGTTCAGTTCAGTCGCTCATTCGTGTCCGACTCTTTGCGACCCCATGAATCATAGCACGACAGGCCTCCCTGTCCATTACCAACTCCTGGAGTTCACCCAGACTCACATCCATCGAGTCAGTGATGCCATCCAGCCATCTCATCCTCTGTCGTCCCCTTCTCCTCCTACCCCCAATCCCTCCCAGCATCAGAGTCTTTTCCAATGAGTCAACTCTTCACATGAGGTGATAGATACACCTTAATAGCAACAAACTAAGTCTCTTCGTGGCTCTGAGGAAATATCGTCCAGTGTGATTCAATCAGTTCAGTTCAGTCATTCACTCGTGTCTGACATTTTTTGACCCCATGGACTGCAGATGCCAGGCCTCCCTGTCCATCACCAACTCCCGGAGTTCACCAAAACTCATGTTCATCGAGTCAGTGATGCCATCCAACCATCTTATCCTTTGTCATCCCCTTCTTCTCCCACTTTCAATCATTTCCAGCATCAGGGTCTTTCCAAATGAGTCAGCTCTTCACATCAGGTGGTCAAAGTATTGGAGTTTCAGCTTCAACATAAGTCCTTCCAATGAACACTCAGGACTGATCTCCTTTAGGATAGACTGGTTGGATCTCCTTGCAGTCCAAGGGACTCTCAAGAGTCTTCTCCAACACCACAGTTCAAAAGCATCAATTCTTCGGTGCTCAGCTTTCTTCACAGTCCAACTCTCACATCCATACATGATCATTGGAAAAAACCATAGCCTTGACTAGATGGACCTTTGTTGACAAAGTAATGTGTCTGCATTTTAATATGCTGTCTAAGTTGGTCATAATTTTCCTTCCAAGGAGTAAGCGTCTTTTAATTTCATGGCTACAGTCACCATCTGCACTGATTTTGGAGCCCCCCCAAAATGAAGTCTGTCACTGTTTCCACTGTTTTCCCATCTATTTCCCATGAACTGATGGGACCAGATGCCATGATCTTAGTTTTCTGAATGTTGAGTTTTAAGACAACTTTTTCACTCTCCTCTTTCACTTGCATCAAGAGGTTCTTTAGTTCTTCACTTTCTGCCATAAGGGTGGTGTTGTCTGCATATGTGAGGTTATTGATATTTCTCCCAGCAATCTTGGTTCCAGCCTGTGCTTCATCCAGCCCAGCGTTTCTCATGATGTACTCTGCATATAAGTTAAATAAGCAGGGTGACAATATACAGCCTTGACACACTCCTTTTCCTATTTGGAACCAGTCTGTTGTTCCATGTCCAGTTCTAACTTGCTTCCTGACCTGCATACAGATTTCTCAGGAAGCAGGTCAGGTGATCTGGTATTCCCATCTCTTTCAGAATTTTCCACAGTTTATTGTGATCCACACAGTCAAAGGCTTTGGCATAGTCAATAAAGCAGAAATAGATGTTTTTCTGGAATTCTCTTGCTTTTTTGATGATCCAGCAGATGTTGGCAATTTGATCTCTGGTTCCTCTGCCTTTTCTAAATCCAGTTTGAACATCTGGAAGTTCATGGCTCACGTATTGTTGAAGCCTGGCTTGAAGAATTTTGAGCGTTACTTTGGTAGTGTGTGAGATGAGTGCAATTGTGTGGTAGTTTGAGCATTCTTTGGCATTGCCTTTCTTAGGGATTGGAATGAAAACTGACTTTTTCCAGTCCTGTGACCACTGCTGAGTTTTCCAAATTTGCTGGCATATTGAGTGCAGCACTTTCACAGCATCATCTTTTAGGATTTGAAATAGCTCAACTGGAATTCCATCACCTCCACTAGCTTTGTTCATTGTGATGCTTCCTAGAACCCACTTGACTTCACATTCCAGGATATCTGGCTCTAGGTGAGTGATCACACCATCGTGATTATCTTGGTAGTGAAGATCTTTTTTGTACGGTTCTTCTGTGTATTCTTGCCACCTCTTCTTAATATCTTCTGCCTCTATTAGGCCCATATCATTTCTGTCCTTTATCGAGCTCATCTTTGCATGAAATGTTCCCTTGGTATCTCTAATTTTCTTGAAGAAATCTCTAGTCTTTCTCATTCTATTGTTTTTCTCTATTTCTTTGCATTGATCACTGAGGAAGGCTTTCTCATCTCTCCTTGCTATTCTTTGGAACTCTGCATTCAAATGGGTATATCTTTCCTTTTCTCCTTTGCCTTTCACTTCTCTTCTTTTCTCAGCTATTTGTAAGGCCTCTTCAAACAGCCATTTTGCTTTTCTGCATTTTTTTTTTCTTGAGGATGGTCTTCATCCTTGCCTCCTGTACAATGTCATGAACCTCCATCCATAGTTCATCAGGCACTCTATCTATCAGATCTAGTTCCTTAAATCGGTTTCTCACTTCCACTGTGTTAACTGTAAGGGATTTGAGTTAGGTCATACCTGAATAGTCTAGTGGTTTTCCCTACTTTCTTCAATTTAAGTCTGAATTTGGCAATAAGGAGTTCATGATCTGAGTCACAGTCAGCTCCCGGTCTTATTTTTGCTGACTGTATAGAGCTTCTCCAACTTTGGCTGCAAATAATATAATCAGTCTGATTTAGTGTTGACGATCTGGTGATGTCCATGTCCATGGGTAGAGTCTTCTCTTGTATTGTTGGAAGAGGGTGTTTGCTAGAGTGCATTCTCTTGGGAAAACTCTATTAGTCTTTGCCCTGCTTCATTCTGTAATCCAAGGCCAAATTTGCTTTGTTACCCCAGGTGTCTCTTGACTTCTTACTTTTTCGTTTCAGTCCCCTGTAATAAAAATGACAGCTTTTTTGGGTGTTAGTTCTAAAAGGTCTTGTAGGTCTTCATAGAACTGTTCAACTTCAGCTTCTTCAGCATTACTTGTCAGGGCACAGACTTAGATTACTGTAATATTAAATGGTTTGCCTTGGAAATGAACAGAGATCATTCTGTCATCTTTGAGATTGCATCCAAGTACTGTATTTCAGAGTCTTTGGTTGACTATGAGGGCTACTCCATTTCTTTGAAGGGATTCTTGCCCACAGTAATAGATACAATGGTCATCATAGTTAAATTCACCCATTCCAGTCCATTTTAGTTCATTGATTCCTAAAATGTCGACGTTCACTCTTGCCATCTCCTGTTTGACCACTTTCAATTTACCTTGATGCATGGACCTAACATTCCAGGTTCCTATGCAATATTGCTCTTTACAGCATCGGACCTTGCCTCCATCACCAGTCACATCCACAATTGGGTGTTGTTTTGCTTTGGCTCCATCTCTTTATTCTTTCTGGAGTTATTTCTCCACTGATCTCCAGTAGCATATTGGGCACCTACTGACTTCGGGAGTTCATCTATCAGTGTCATATCTTCTTGCCCTTTCATACTGTTCATGGGGTTCTCAAGGCAAGAATACTGAAGTGCTTTGCCGTTCCCTTCTCCAGTGTGATTAATGCATCATTTTTCATCTCTTCCTACTGTTCCACTACCTCACTTTTTTTCCCCTCCCTCTTCTCACCCTATTGTTGTACTTCTCAAATAAAGCATCCACACTAAATTCCTGCCTCAGGGTCTACTTCTAGGAAACCCTGCCTCAGATTATTGGTAACAAGAGTGGTTCAGGGACTTCCCTGGAGGTACAGTGGTTAAGACTTCACCTTCCATGCAGGCAGTGTGGGTTCCTGGTTGGGAAATTGAGACCCCACATGTCTCATGGTCAAGAAATCAGAACATAAAAAAAATAGGCAATACTGTAACAAATTCAGTAAAGGCTTTTTAAAATGGTGCACATCAAAGAAGTGTTTTAGAAAAAAAAAAAAATGGTTCTGCAAAGCAGACTGTTGGACAGGATTTGGGAACTGGCTTTCTCACTGCCAGAAGGTAACAAAATCCCCGTTGCTAGAAGTAGGTGGGGTGCAGTGGCACATGAGTCCTGAGACTTTCATCTGTAGTTAATGGAATAAAGATGAGGCTTTGGGATTTTGAATACTTGTGATGCTTAATCAATTTGGTAGCAAAGTATAAGAATTGTGAGCAAAGTGACTTTTGGGAAGGAGGTGAGTACAAGAGACCTTGCCAAAAAACAAAACAAAGATCCAGTGCTTCTAATTGCTGACTTACAGCATAATCTAAAATCTGGAATCTTTATGATGCATTCAAAGAGACGTTCATCCCTTGAAGCTAGAAGACAAGTAATGCAGTGAATCTGATTGCAGGGGTAATAACTGCAAAGAATATTAAATCAACAGTCTCAACAAGTCTCTTACATCAAAACTAGGGCCCTAATGGAGGAAAAAAAGGACTATTTAGACCCGGAATAGGGGTATTTGTATAGACAAGTCTGAAAATCTTTGAACTCCCTAATCCTCTGAAATCTTCTCATGGCAAGCTTTTTATTCTTTCCAAATGAGAACTTCTCTCACAAGAGTCATTTGAAACTGGTACCTTGTGAGATGATGCTTGATCTCCCATCACATACATTGTGCTTCTAGTCTAATAACGAGAGTCAAGTCCAGGGAAGCCCCAGCAGAAATAGCCTACACACTAAAAGACCTGCAGGGTCTAGCTAATATGTCCTGGCAGAAAGTAGAGGAATACATGTGGAACTGGGTCTTGCTTATGGTAATCCAAGTAAAAATACAACACTAGGTAGGGGAGAATGCCCATTGACATGTGAATACTTACCCAAGACTTGAAATTCAATATCTTGACTACTCCAAATAGATGCCTTATACGAATGGTTCCTCAATGCATTGACTTAAGGATGACTTATAGTCAAACAAAATGGAAGTGCCAACATTTCTTTGGCATAATATCAAATGAGATGTTTTCATTAAATTTGGTTTTTCCATCAGCCCAGACCAACATATTTGCTGCCCTTGTGGACAAAGAGGCCCTGCTTCCCTGGTGGCTCAGACAGTAAAGAATCTGCCTGCAATGCAGGAGAACAAGACTTGATCCCTGGGTCGGAAAGATCACCTGGAGAAGGGAATGGCAACCCACTCCAGTATTCTTGCCTGGAGAATCCCATGGACAAATGAGCCTGGTGGGCTACAATCCGTGATTGCAAAGATTCAGACACAACTGGGTGACTAACACTTCATGGCTACAACTCAGGTTGCTATAACCACCACAGTGAACATGACAAGGAACCACACATATAGCATCACCTGGAAAAGAGGGGCTGGCACATCAGCATAAGGGCTGGACTGTACCCACAGGGTCTCTAGTCTGTCTCACCAAAGGACAGTTCTTCCATTTGCCTGGAATGATGCAATGAACTGGGAAAAAATGCTTCACAAGATGACATTTTTTTTTCTACAAGATTTTTCCCCATTACTCTTCATTGCATCCAGGCTAATAATGAGGTTACATCTCAACCCACTCTAAGTGAATACAATCCCTACTCTAGGGGAAATGGCCTCCACCAAAATAATTGTAGTACTTGACTGATACGTGCCACAGGGACTGTGGGGAATCCATTGATCTAGAGAGCTCATCTGTAACTCAAGAATTATGGTCTGGGAAGGACATGACATAGTTGGTTTGGCTGATTCCTTCAACTTTGTTGAATTCAACAGTGATGACTTACAGCAAAGGAACTGAAGATGTCATAGTACTGAGGAAAAATTCAAAATGATCAGGGAAGTAGGGATGTTTCAATGGATTTACTATATGCAACCACAAAACAGCATTCACTAGAAAAACCCAAGGATGCTTCTTCTACCAAGGCAATATGGAACATAATGAGGGGGCAAATGCCATCTTTATGTGTTCAGCAGAGACCTTGCTCTGTAGATTGGTGAAAGTGAAAGTGAAGTCACTCAGTCATGTCCAACTCTTTGCAACCAGATGGACTGTAGCCCACCAGGCTCCTTCATCCTTGGGATTTTCCGAGCAAGAGTAGTGGAGTGGACTGCCATTTCCTTCTCCAGAGGATCTTCCCAACCCAGGGATTGAACCCAGGTTTCCAGCATTGTAGGCAGATGCTTTACCATCTGAACCACCAGGGAAGTCCTAAAAAAGATTTCAAAGTGAAAGTCGCTCAGTTGTGTCTCACACTTTGTGACCCCATGGACTTCTCCAGGCCAGAATACTGGAATGAGTAGCCTTTCCCTTCTCCAGGAGATCTTCTCAACCCAGGGATTGAACCCAGGTCTCCTGCGTTGCAGGCAGATTCTTTACCAGCTGAGCCAAAAGGGAAGCCCAACTGGTATTTGAGGCCAATTTCGAGTTTGGAATTGCCTACTTAGGGAAAGTCACTGATTTATTTGTCCTTAAATCCCCTTGAGCAGGTGTTGGTAGCTAAATAGGTGCTCAACAAATTCCTCCAATTTCCCTATATTTAAGCCAGGATACTAGAAACTATCTGAGCTACAGAGTTGAATTTAGATGAACTCTAGGCTCTGTATTTTTTTCTTTCTTCTACATCTATTTTTAAAACACTTACATTTTTAATGTATTTCTCCCCAATAAATTTTTATTTCCAGAATAATCTGCTTAAAATAATGTTCCCTACATGACCTCATGGCTGCCTATACATCTCTGTAATTCTCTGTTTTTTTCCCTTTGGCTCTGGATAGGAAAGAAAATAGAAACTTTGAGCTCTTTGGTCCATTAAAAGCAAAAAGAAGAAGCCACTGGAGTTCTTCTTTAGACTCTCTTCACTGTAATGGATGAAACTTTCTCGTTATTTTAAGCAAAGCACTACAAGGTGGTATATTTCTATGAAGCTGCACTATTTTGAAGGATGTCCAGGAGCTTTTCTTATTCCCTCAATAAAATCTCTTCCTACTTAAATTCTATTTATAATGACTCCCTCCATTCCCTCACCAAATGTTTGAATTTCAACTTATCTCAACACCTGAAAGTCCAGCTGTCTTTTGAGACAGAAAACCAGCCTTTTTAGAATCTGAATTGTCTGCTCACAGGACAGAGGAGAATTCAGGCTTGCTTGGCTCCCAGTGGCCCACCAATTAGGAACTTCTCAAGGTGGAATGTAAGTCTTTTTCCTGTGTCTATCCCAGGCCAGCACTGGGCCAGCAACATAGGAAGCACTTGGTGAATCTTGGCTTGATTGTCCTTTGTGAATTAGACTTCTTGTAAATGTTTAAAATCAGCAGCATGTCATAAATAAGCATAACCAACTTTTTTTGAGTGCTTCCTGTGTTCTAGGGGCCTTACATGTATTCTTTCATCTAACCCTCATAACATAATATTATCCCTAATTTTTAGATGATAGAAGAGAGGTACATTGTGGTTGAATGATCAGCCCATTACATGTAATGACGGTTTCAGCTTTCTAAATCTTAGGTTAATAAATGTGAGTTAAATCATTCATTCAATGAAGTATTCTTCAGCACTATACTGTGTGCCCAGAACTGTGCTCTGTGGTCAGAAACAGTGGCCCAAGACAAACCTGATCCTTGACTTCATTGAGATCACAAAGAATCAGTGATGACCAATGCCTATCATTGTCAGAGGTGCTGTTCAGCAGTCAATAAAACTAATGCCACCACTGCTAGTCATGACAACATCGTAGATTTGTGTAACCCTTTGAAATTTGCAAGTACTTCTGTGGGAATTAATGCATATGTCCTGATGCAGAACAGACATCCTCCTTCTTACCTTAAAGATGGGAAAGTGGCGGCTGGCACAGGTTTGGGACTTGATTAAGGATCACAGAATTGGTCAATGGGAGAACCATGACTGGAATTAGGGATATAACTGTGCAGGCCAGATGTGAAGAGTTAAACTCCTCTGTTTGTGCACAAATAAAAGTGGAAATTGATTTACAGATAGTTTGCAGCATGTGGCGTATCAGAAAGAATACTGGATTTAAAGTCCTGCTACATCAATGGCCTGTGGTCTTGAAAAAGTCACTTAGTTTCTTTGTCTTTCATTGCCAGGTTTGGGAGATGAAAACTGAGCTAATTCAACTGGTGTATTCCTTCCCTCTGATCACACAGACGAACTAGAGAAGAATATGTAACCTAACCCAGTCCAATCACAGTAAACCTTAGAGAATACTACACATTTTGAAATAAGGATACCCTATTTTCTGCTGGATATAAAATCGAAGGCATACAGTGCTAAGGAATTATTGGCAACTGTATAAGGAAAATCAAATTCAGGTTGCAGCCTATCCAGATGAAGGCAGACCAAGGAGACAAGGAGCATACAAAAGCTTGATGACACTTATATGTGTCTCTGTATCATGCTGTGCCTGAAGCTGGAATTGCCAAAATACTTTTCAGTAACGTGAACATCCCATAACCAGTAACTGGTGTTTCTCAACTTTAAACCAAGGTCTGCATGATTTAAAAGCTGCTACACTGCAATGTCAAGAGGTTCCTAGCTTCAAGTGTTTATGGACTACACTTCACATATGACAAAATCAATTTTCTCATGAGGTTAAGTTTCCTCTTGCCCTGCATAAAGGACTGCCTATTCTGTTAATTGTGCAAAACAAGAAAAGCAGGGAGGGATTTTTTAACTCATTGACTTCTGCCCAAAGCAAGAGGTATGGTCTATGGTCAAATGGTTGTTTTGGTAGATTTAACAAATCCTACAACTTCAGATTTAGGGCTGAGGATATCAGGTGTATCTTCAGTTCAGTTCAGTTCAGTCGCTCAGTCATGTCCGACTCTTTGTGAACCCATGAATCGCAGCACGCCAGGCTTCCCTGTCCATCACCAACTCCCGGAATTCACTCAAACTCATGTCCACCGAGTCGGTGATGCTATCCAACCATCTCATCCTCTGTCATCTCTTTCTCCTCCTGCCCCCAATCCCTCCCAGCATCAGGGTCTTTTCCAATGAGTCAACTCTTCGCATGAGGTGGCCAAAGTATTGGAGTTTCAGCTTTAGCATCAGTCCTTCCAAGGAACACCCAGGACTGATCTCCTTTAGAATGGACTGGTTGGATCTCCTTGCAGTCCAAGGGAAGAAGACAAGAGTCTTCTCCAACACCGCAGTTCAAAATCATCAATTCTTCAGCGCTCAGCTTTCTTCACAGTCCAACTCTCACATCCATACATGACCACTGGAGAAACCATAGCCTTGACTAGACGGACCTTTGTTGGCAAAGTAATGTCTCTGCTTTTGAATATGCTGTCTAGGTTGGTCATAACTTTCCTTCCAAGGAGTAAGAATCTTCTAATTGTATCTTAGATGAAGTTAAAGGGTGAGTGAAGAGATGGCGTAGAACTGTTTAAGCTTTAAGATTACTCTGTAGTTACTCAACAGTTTTGCCCCTCTTTGTGGCTCTGTGAATCTACAGTCTGAGTGATGGGGAGAGTTGACCCAGGACCCACTGCCATCCAGTGCCCGTGTGACTGCGGACAAATCCCTTCACATTTCTGGGATCAGTTTCCTCATCATCTGCAAAGTGAATAAATAATCCCTAAGAACCTATCCAGCTCCCACCAACTGAAGCTCAGATTTTCTGGCATATGCTTGAAGATTAGGGCTTCCCTTGTAGCTCAGCTGGTAAAGAATCTGCCTACAATGCTGGAGACCTGGGTTTGATTCCTGGGTCAGGAAGATCTCCTGGAGAAGGAAATGGCAACCCACTCCAGTATTCTTGCCTGGAGCATCCCATGAACAGAGGAGCCTGGTGGGTTACAGTCCATGTCAAAAGTCAGACACGACTGAGATTGTACATGCATGTGCACACATGCACACACACACACACACATGCCTGAAGGTCACAATTTATGCCTGCTTCAAGACTCAGAATGTCCACACTAGAAAAGATGCATCCAACTGCTTAATCTATCAAATAACTGAGGAATGAAGCAAGAGCTGCAAAGAGAAATGCTCTGGTTTGTTACTGAGTAACAGATGGATGAAAACCCAACATATTGACCTGGAATGTGATAACCTGTTCACATTTGACAAGACCTTAGTGCTTTCAAAAAGTTGTCAGATTGAAGCTGAGGCAGCCCAGAGTCAATTTCTACAAACATAGACTGCCACAGTACATAGCAAAGAGCTGAACAGTTCCAGGGTCCCTTCAGGGTGTGAGATGAATGAAAGAGGCCCTGGAGATGGAGCATGGCAGGGAGCACAGCCAGGGGAAGCAATGCTGTCTTCAGAACCTCAACTTTGGAACTGACCTTGGAGTTATCTAAGAAGTCAGCAATATTATATGTGAGTTGTGTTCAGGGCTTGGAGTCACACCGCCTTGGTGTGAATCCCAACTCTGTCACTTATTAGCTGGAAAATCTTAAATATGCTGATGATTCTCTAGCCAGTGTCTACAGCCTAGGTCTGCCTTATACCCATGACTTGTGTGTCCCACGGGAATGCCCCATAGAGAGCTCAAATTGGATTCGAACAAAATGGAATGGACCATCTTCACCCCACATTCACACCCACCGTTCTGGTCACTGTTACATTATCCCATCTAACAGCCTTAATGGACCTTATAGTCAAGTCTCTCAAGTGCAAGCCTTGCCTGACCACGATGTCTGATTGGCCCATGATACAAACAAGAAGCCATTTTTTCTTAATGAATCCCTAAACTCACAAAAACCAAGAGTGTATGAAGATGAGGAGGAAGAGGGGAAGAGTAGCAGATGATGCAACAAGAAACGCAGAAAGGCAACTGAGAGAGCAACAAGCACACAGCCTGAAAAGCTGGGAATGGAATGCGTGCTGCCTGGTAACTTGTTTTCCTGCATTTGCATCTCAGATCCTGAAAACAGACTCTGGGTGCCCCGAGACATATTTTGTTGCTATTTCTGGCAGCACATTTACAAATTAGAAAATTATAAATGCAAACTTCAGCCCTAGAGGGTCAGTGCAAATGAAGGAACAGTTCATAAACTCCCAATACTGATCTCCCTATTAGCCTGTGTGAAAACAGAGGCTCAAGGCTCGAACTGCAGCAAGAAACTGACTGAAAGCCAAAAGAGGAGGCTAAGACAAGGCAAATTCCTCTTATGATCGGGAAAGAGCACTGCAAATAAGCAGAACATCTGGGGAAAAGAGAAACTCCTTGACTACTCCTAGAGCACAAGGTTGGAATAGAAATAATGAGCCTAGAAAGAAGAGTAAATTTTTTCCAAGTTATAGAGAGAATGACAAGGTTGTTTTTTAAAGTTAAAAAATGCAAAAAAAAAAAAGATAAAATTTAGTCATAATGACAAAATTATAGTTTGGGGTGCATAAATAAGAAACAATATTCTCCCTTAATCTAAGCTTTTTGGCACTAAGGTTTGAGATCCTATTGTAAATGGTCTTAGAAAGTGTCCTTTTCTCACATTATTGTACCTAATGAATATCTTACCATTTTGGTGCTTCCTTATTAACCCTATTCATTATTTTTCATGGGTGTAAAGCGGCTCATGATACTAGGTTTAATTTAATTGAGCCCCAACCCACTGGAAGTCCTGTACGTTGCTTCTACTCCTCTTGTTATTTGTATGACTGCAATAAGATTTACACATATCCATCTTAGGATATTCATGCTATGAAGTGAACTTCTAGAGTATAAAACCATCTAAGTGGAACTGCATGTACACGAGTTATGCACATTTATTTTCATGTTCTCAGTCACTGAGTTGTGTCTGACTCTTTGCGACCCCATGGACTGTAGCCCATCAGGCTCCTCTGTCCATGGGATTTCCTGGGTAAGAATACTGGAGTGGGTTGTTATTTCCTTCTCCAGGGGATCTTCCTGACCCAGGGATCAAGCCCATGTTTCTTGTGTCTCCTGCATTGGCAGGAAGATTCTTTACACTAGCACCACCTGGGAAACCCTTTATTTTCATAAAAATTGCAAAATACCCCCTTGAAATTACTGTAACAATTTAAACTTCCAACAGCATATATGAGTGCCCATATGCATACTGTCTTGTCTACCTGGGAGGTTTTCAATCTCTTAAATTCTAGTCATAGGTGTAAAAATATTTCTTAGTTTCAATTTTTATCATAAAAATATTAGATGAAGCATGTTTTTATATTTAAAAGCATTTATGTTTTTGAAGCCTTTCCTTTAATAGTCTTTGTGTGTGTATGAGTGTGTGTGTATGATTTTTAAATTTTTTTAAAGTGGTAAAATTTACATAATATAAAACATACCATTTTAACTATATTTAACTGTAGAGTTCAATGGCACTAAGTACATTATATTGTGGTACAACTCTCACCTTCATCTATCTCCTAAATTTTTAACCTTCCTAAACTGAAACTCTGTCCCCATTAAACCAGGACATGGAGGCAATCTAAAAGTCAATCAACAGAGAAATGGATAAAGAAGATGTGGTACATTTATACAATGGAATATTACTCAGTCATTAAAAGGAACAGAATCGTGCCATCTGCAGAGACGTGGGTGGACCTAGAGATGGTCATATAGAGTGAAGTAAGTCATAAACAGAAAAACAAATATTGTATTCAACTCAGTTCAGTCGCTAAGTTGTGTCTGACTCTTTGAGACCCCATGGCACACCAGGCCTCCCTGTCTATCACCAACTCCCAGAGCTTGCTCAAACTCACGTCCATTGAGCCAGCGATGCCATCCAACCATCTCATTAACTAAAATATGTGAAATCTAGAAAAATGGTACAGATGAACTTATTTGCAAAGCAGAAATAGAGACATAGACATACAGAACAAACAAGGGAGGAGCTGCCAAAATGCAATAACCCCACCTCCAGGCTTACACATAACAAAATCTGCAAGTTCTAAAACCCCCAATAAATGAAAGATGAAACAATCCTCATTCCAGAGAGACAATCATGATTTGAGACCCTTTGAGGCCATATTAAAGGAGTGCACACACTCTAATCTTAGCAGCAACCCAACCCTTGAACCAATTTCTTTAAAACTCCTCACCAAGGCCTCCTGGGTTGGGACACATAGTTTTTCAGGGCAGGAGCCCACTGTGTCCCCATTTGCTGGCAAAGCAATAGAGCTATCCTTTTCTACTTCACCTAAAACTCTGTCCCTGAGATTTGATTCAGCACTGGTATACAGAGAGGCTGAGCTTTCAGCATCAGCCCTGTCTAGTTGATCTCCCTCTGGAAATAGGGTGAGTACTATGTAAAGTCTGTAAAGCTAATTCCGAAGTATCTCAGCTACTAATGATCTAACTGTGCATTAGGAAATTAATAGAAGGGTGCCTTTGCCGAAGTACAGGAGGAATCAGAAACAATAGAACCCAAAGCCGTTACAACATAGCCTGCTCCACCAGTTCAGGTTCTTCAGCCTTTAAAGAACTTATTGTTGGGACAGCCATTGACTGGATATTCAATACCCTGGTAGACCTTCTATTATAACCCCATGTCCTAGCCTTAATTGACCTAGTAAGTGCCTCATTCTATGTGCAGGAGGGGACTTTGGAGGATTTGAGTTGAAGGTGCTATACTGAGAGTATTGTATAAGAAAACCAAGGTTTTCTATAAGTTGATGTCAATTTCCAGTGGAGTGAGGAAGTTATCAGTTGTACAAATCTATGTTGTCAGCAAGATCTTTCCAGGGAACACAACCATAAGGAGTAGGATTAGATCCAACTTCTCTGAGGTATAAAAATGGCACAGCAATAAATTCACATGCAATCAGCAGGAAACATATAAGTGATGTTGGCATATGTTAGTAATCGGGTATAACATTACTTTGACAAACCAGTGAGCTACATTCCTTTGTAAGATTCTAGTTAGTAACAACTGAGTAGTGTAAAGCTTTAATTTGACACACACTTAAACTCATCTCAGGCTCTCTGGATACCAAGCTTTTAGTAACAACACTTGTTTCGGACTTCACCCATCAGTGGACTGAAGCTGATAATGCACTGCTCTCCTGGTGAGAATTGGCTAGAAAAGTTGGAACCCACCATGGGGAAGGAAAAAATTATTGACTCCAGTTGAAAGGGACTGGAGATGATAGTGTTGACAGCTGATGCCTGGTCCCCATTGTCAGAGCCAAGCCCAGTCTGGCAGGTTGGCAGCTATGTGAATCAGCCCAAAGTTGGACCCTCAAACCAGAGAGACCAGCTGTGTTGTTGCTGAGGCTTGCCAGAGAAGCCAGAGTTGGTTCTAATCAACATGGCAAAAACAAAGAAGCCAGTAAAAAAAGAATATTCTTTGTTTTCAGATATGGAAGACTTTTAAGCCTGTAGCAGTAGATTCAGTAAAGAGGTAAAGTGAAAGTCACTCAGTCGTGTCTGACTCTTTGTGACCCCATGGTCTATACAGTCCAGGGAATGCTCCAGGCCAGAATACTGGAGAGGGTAGCCTTTCCCTTCTCCAGGGCATCTTCCCAACCCAGGGATTGAACCCAGGTCTCCCACATTGCAGGAAGATTCTTTACCAGATGAGCCACAAGGGAAGCCCAAGAATACTGGAGTGTGTAGCCTATCCGTTCTCCAGTGGATCTTCCTGACCCAGGAATCAAACCGGGGCCTCCCACCTTGCAGGTGGATTCTTTACCAACTGCGCTATCAGGGAAGGAAGAGGTAAAGGATAGCAAACATTTTTAAGAAAAGGAATCCAAGGTAGGACATAGCAAAGGAATTTAGAGTAAAATTTGACCTGAATTGTCCTAATTGGTGACATTTTATTTTTCATTTGATGCTGGCTACATGAGAACCATAGTATTTTATTTGACAAACATGTACTCAGTGATCCTAGGTACTAGGCACTGAATTAAGTTCAAGGGCTACAACTGTAAATGAGACAGTGCCCTTCCTTCATGCATTCTTGAGTTTGTTCAGAGAAACAGGTAAGAAATTTGCAATGACAATGCTGTGTGACATCACAGTAACTCCTCTACCTATGAACCTTCAAGTTGGGAGATTTCAAAGATGTGAACATGCATTTGCATGTCCAATCACTTAGGTTAGTTCACACGTCTGGCTACATTGTTGTGGTGACCCAAGGACAAAAGAACAGATAAAACCAAGGAGGGTCTTGGAATGCAGGAACAGAAAAACCAGACCCTTATCGTCTTTCCTTCCCACGTGTTGTAACTATTAATGGATTTCAGTCCTCTTGAGCCATATATCTTGTTTTCCCTCCTACCCCATAGGGAGAAGGTATCTGCTTTACTCTTCCCTCCACCCAGTATATGTGCTTCATCCAATCAGCAAATGACCCTCAAGACCCCTATCCCACTCCTTGTACCCTGGATATAAAAGTAGACTAAGGACCCCTGTTCAATATTAGTTCTCCTTTGAGCTGGCCCACTGTTCTAACAGCGTCTCCCATTCTAATAAATTTGCTTCCCTCTCACTCTGTCTCATGTCTAGAAAATCTTTTCCAGCCCATGCCCAGACCAAGACAATTGTCACATGCAAGGATCCTCTACAAGTGGGTGTGATTTTGTGTACTTTATGCTACAGTACTGTTAGGGGGAGCACACTGATTGAAACCGTCCGCCCTGGCCAGACACCACAGTAACCATTTGCATAAGTTGTTTTACTACAGGAGGTCCCGGTAAGGAACACGGAACTAATAAGCCTCCACCAACTGGAAGAGTTCGGGAAAGGTCAAAAGGAGACATCACATGTCCAACCACCTCCCAGAATCCTTCTGTCTGGCGTCCACTTGGCTGAACAAGGCATGCACCACCAGGAGGGACTCTGAGCCAGAATGGTTGGCTAAAGACAACCCAGAAACTAATCCCATCACCATAAAACTGGAGACTGCGAGCCATGTGGCAGAGCTGGTCTCCTGGGTTCCCTTACCCTGCTGCTCTCCACCGGGGTGCCCTTTCCCAATAAAATCTCTTGCTTTGTCAGCACATGTGTCTCCTCAGACAATTCATTTCTGAGTGTTAGGCAAGAGCCCAGTCTCAGGCCCTGGGAGGGGTCCCCCTTCCTGCAACAGTACTGTATAGAGTTCAGTAGAACAGTATTTTTGTTTCAAGCCCAGGATGTTCAGAAGCAAACATAAAGCAGAGGTGATATTGCTGACTGTGTTAGTTGGGTACCTAAGCTAACCGTTGGATGTACGAACAAATTGGACTCAGGAAAGCACTCTCAGAATGGATCTCATTCGTATGGAGGAGACTTACTGTATAGAGAAAATATATAGTGTGATGCGAAGCCTGAAAAAATTACCAAAACATTGCTTGGGTGATCAAGGAAAGCTTCTCAGGGGAACTGATCTCCTCGTTGAGAGCAAAATGATCAACAGGAGTCAATTTTCTGGAATAGGGTTTGGAAGTGTTCTTTAGGCAAAACACAAAGTCTACATAAGAGAAAGCCAGGCACATTCAAGGAAATGCACAGCATTCAGTGTGATTACAGCCCAGTATATCTGTGTGTGTGCAAAATGTGTGCATGAGTGAGTAAGTAAACACTTCCAGCACACATAAACACTTCCACAATCACGATTTAGAATGATCGGCCTGGCTGAAGAATGGAGAAAGGGTTAGACATGGACAGACTAGAGACCAAGGATCAATTTGAAGACTCTTGTGATAACCCCATACAGAAATGACTGTTCACTTGAACATGCATGAAGGCAGTAGAAAGTAACACATCGCCTCACCTAGAGGTTCACACAAACAAGGCACTGAATAATTTGTTGAGTAAATAAATGAATGAGGCTCTGGAGCCCATGCTCTGCAACAAGAGAGGTCACCCCAGTGAGAGAAGCCTGCAAACCACGACTAGGGAGCAGGCCCTGCCCCCTGCAACTAGAGGAAGCGTGCACACAGCAGTGAAGACCCAGAGCCGTCAAAATAAAATAAATAAGGGTTTTAACAAATAAACTAACAAATGAATGGATGAATGGGCATATAGGGAGACGGGAATGGCTTCTAGGTATAAACAGATTTAACCCAAACTGGCTCAAAGAACTGAGAAAATTCTTTAAAAAAAAAGTTTCTTTAGCTGTGTAAACTGTATCTCCACAACCACAGAATCCTAGACTTCTTAGAGCAGGCATGTCAGACTATGCACATTGGAATGCTCAATGCTTTCATGCATCACTGGGGCATGATTACATAACACCCTGCACGCCTTCAATCTGCCTTTGCAGACCTCTTGCTGTTAGTTATGAATCACTGCAAGCTGACATAACATTGCATTTCCTCCTTTGCCATATGTCTCCAGTCCTTTGTCATCATTGCTCATCCCTGAGCTAACCCTCCCTTCCTTCCTTTCCATTAATTTGCATGACTAAGATGCCTTCTCAAGCAAATGAAGCCCCTTGTTCCCCATGCCTGCTGTAGCTGCCTCTGCTGAAAGCCCTCTCCTGAGCTGTGACCTTGTTTCACTTTGATATTTTCCACTTTATTAACTCTGTAAATGTCCTCAGATGGGCAAAGTCATTTCTCTCCATTAACGTTCAGCAATATGGCCACATGTTCAGATGGAGACCCTATTAAGTGGCCATCCCTGGAAATGGAGAGATGGACCATTGAATGAGAGGGCACCAATTATTCTAGGTAAATTATTTGGCTTCTGCTGCTCAAGATAACTATTATCTGGCTTGAGGCTGTCTACTCTACCTAACCTGAGTTTGCAGCACCTTAGTAGCGTCAATGTTTCCTGTGAAGTCTTACAGGATTGTAAGGCTTGAGGGTAGGAATCATATTCAACAAATATTGGAGGGCTTCCATGCACCTGGTTCCATGCCAAGGGCTGGGTGAATAAGTTAGAAAATAGGCATGATCCCAGCCTTTATGGGGCTGAAAATTGAGTAAGGAGATGAATATCAGTCATGCAAACAGACAAAGATAATAATCAACTATAGGGATGCTCTTTTAAAGTATAGTAGTAAAGAAATGACTTTTGCCCTGTGATCTGAAGGATAAGTAGGGGTTAAGTAGCTGAAAGAAGAATGGCGGGGAGGGGAGAATGATCCTTGTTCTACCTTCTGAAGCTATTTTAAGTAAATTTGTCCTCCCTTCCATACAAAAGTCCTCCAATTACATGTACATGTATCAGATCCATGTATGTTTGCTTGTTTTCTCTTTAACAAAATAACGAAAGCATGCCAAGTCCAGCTCCCATTCTGATCATTTCTATCATCCTACTCTGGATTGTTCCTAATTTCTTTTTACTGACTTTTCTGATTGAATTTGCTCAATGTCAATTTGGGAATGAGGTTAATGTAAAGAAACCAACATTTCTTGACTACTAATATGTCAGGCACGGTATTAGGGACTTTACACATGTTCCTGTTTAATCTTCCAGTGAGTGAATAGTTATCAGTCTACTATATAGATGATTAAATGGAGGCTGCAGAACGCATCCAAGACCACACAGGGATGGGTGGTAGAACCCGGTGTTTCTGACTCTTAAGACTTTATTACTTTCCTCCACAGCCATGAACTTGATCATCTATCTGTGTAGCCTAGGATGGCATCACATTTGGCTTCTCATGGGCAAATAAAATGGCAGGGCTTTCTGCATGCGTGCACATGCATGTATGTATGTATGTACACTTTCATTCCAGGACTCCACTATCTGCTGTGGCAACTGGCTGTTTAGATTCTAATTCAGTGAGACTTTTTGTTTAGCCCTATGAGAGTTATCCTGCTGTGCTTCAAAAATCTTCCCAGTCTGTTGAGAAGTTTCAAGTATTGATTCCCTTAGCATGTTTCTACCAGCTTTAAGTAACAGAGTATGGATGCTTTCTATGTTCTCCATTAAGTCCCTAGTGTTAAAAGTGAGCCAAGGAGATTATACATATTGAGAACCAGAAATCCTGTATTTTCTATTACTAAACTCTCAACTTCTTTTCTTTGTTCTCTGTCCTTAGAAATCCAAATCTACAGCCTCATCAAACTAACTGAAGTTGTCCCAAATCCTCAGTGCCCTCTCAGGATATTTCTTCTGGACATACATCCTAGCGTGTCCTCTTTATCACTGAACTCTTACTCGTGAATCAGGAAAAATTCTTTTCCAAAGACCCCCACCTTCAAGGTGAATTAACCATCCCTGCTGTATATTTTCTAAACCCAGAAATTTTCCCTATCATGACACTTATACACTGTATAGTAATCTGATTTTTTTCCTGGCAAGACTGAGAATAGTATTACGTTACCTATTCATGAAACCTGGCCCAACGCACAGCATATTTGAAGAGCTCAGTGTATGTGGGTGGAATTAAAATGACTTTGACTAAATCAGGCTGGGTTGTATAGGGCTTGCCTGTACTTCCTGCATAATGACAAAGCAGGAAATGGAAAATGAATGCCTTACAGACTGTCCCATCCTGTGACATTGATCAGAAGGTCCACAACAAGGGCAATACTACTGCTCTTTCCTAGTTCGCTGTGTGATACTTTCTGTAGAAGTCCCTGCCTTTCATACTTTCTAAGGCTTCCTCTCCATCCCTATTTAATGCCTCAGGGAGTAGTGACCCTGAAACTAGCTGGCCAGCTCTGCTGCTACATCAGCAAACACAGAGAGCAGCCCAAGACTGAGCACAAAATTCCCCAGTCTTGAAGAAGCACGAATTTGGCTTCCTACGCTACCAATCACTGACTCTGAAACCGACCGAAGCCCCGAGGGACATCAGGAGAACAGGAAAAGTGACTCTGGAAAATGACGTGGCCACTAATTCCTAGATCCTTCAAGCCCTATGACCATGATCAGATTTAGCGTCTACCAAAATAGCTGGAGCATCTAAGCCAGATTCTTTCCCTTACTCAATATTGCATAACCCTTACATCCTATTACAGCCCAATATCACTATGCAGATTTCAAAGATGGAACACTAAAGTTTCAGAAAGTCACTTCCAGGCAAACAGCAAGGCACGGGTGAAGCGGGTAAAGGTTCCCTGGAGTCCAGGGGAGTCACCTCACCCTCACCTTGGGGACACTCAGGAGACCTCATAAAGACCTCTTCTTTGCCTGACCCCTGGAGCCCTCTCTTATGTCTGCATCCATGTCTTGGTTATGATTTTCCTTTTACCCAAAATCAGTCCTCTGATCTACATCTGTAGGTATGGATGTATCGCTAGCTCTAATTTATTGATTCTTTTGCTAGTCACTTTACAAACTTCATTTTTGTTTATCTTTATAAATCCTGGCAAAATATGTATCATTACCCCTTTTCTTTCTCTTTTTTTCTTTCCTTTTTTGGCCGTCCTGTGTAACATGTATCCTTGGCATTGAGAGTGCAGAGGCTTAACCACTGTATAACCAGAGATGTCCCTGGCTCCATTTCCTAACTGAGAAACATGAAACATGCAAAGATACAACTTGCCCAAAAATGTGGCTAATGATGAGCAGAGGCAGGATTTAAATCTAGGCTGTGCAAGCCAGAAATGCAGCTTTTAATTGCTGAATGACACTATTGTACTAGTTGAGCTATTGCTCATCCATGAAGCCTTTCTTGACCTCCCCGTCAACAGAACATTCTCTTTTGAAAAAGGGCCATTTTTGAAGAGTGGGAGCTCTGGGATCAGAGTCCTGAGACCTAATCCCCAGCTCTGTCAGTTACTAATTGTATCATCTCTAGCAAGTTACTTGAGCTTCCCTGGTGGCTCAGTGGCAAAGAATCCGCCTATGATACAGGAGACTCAGGTTCAACCTGCGGGTTGGGAATATACCCTGGAGAAGGGAATGGCAACCGACTCCAATACTCTTACACAGGAAATTCCATGGACAGAGGAGCCTGGTGGGCTATAGTCCACGGGATCTCAAAGAGTCGGACACAACTGAGAGACTAAACAGCAGCAGCAGCATGTTACTTTTTTCCACTTTGTCTGTATAAGACTGAAACGTTCACAGTGCCTACAGAAAGAGATGATTGTGTTGTGTAAATTAGTTCAGGTGTGGATCACAATAAACTGTGGAAAATTCTGAAAGAGATGGGAATACCAGACCACCTGACCTGCCTCTTAAGAAATTTGTATGCAGGTCAGGAAGCAACAGTTAGAACTGGACATGGAACAACAGACTGGTTCCAAATAGGGAAAGGAGTACATCAAGGCTGTATATTGTCACCCTGCTTATTTAACTTGTATGCAGAGTACATCATGAGAAATGCTGGGCTGGAAGAAACACAAGCTAGAATCAAGATTGCTGGGAGAAATATCAATAACCTCAAATATGCAGATGACACCACCCTTATGGCAGAAAGTGAAGAGGAACTAAAAAGCCTCTTGATGAAAGTGAAAGTGGAGAGTGAAAAAGTTGGCTTAAAGCTCAAACATTCAGAAAACAAAGATCATGTCATCTGGTCCCATCACTTCATGGGAAATAGATGGGGAAACAGTGGAAACAGTGTCAGACTTATTTTTTCTGGGCTCTAAAATCACTGCAGATGGTGACTGCAGCCATGAAATTAAAAGACACTTACTCCTTGGAAGGAATGTTATGACCAACCTAGATAGCATATTCAAAAGCAGAGACATTACTTTGCCAACAAAGGTTCGTCTAGTCAAGGCTATGGTTTTGCCTGTGGTCATGTATGGATGTGAGAGCTGGACTGTGAAGAAGGCTGAACACCAAAGAACTGTAGCTTTTGAACTGTGGTGTTGGAGAAGACTCTTGAGAGTCCCTTGGACTGCAAGGACATCCAACCAGTCCATTCTAAAGGAGATCAGCCTTGGGATTTCTTTGGAAGGAATGATGCTAAAGCTGAAACTCCAGTACTTTGGCCACCTCATGCGAAGAGTTGACTCATTGGAAAAGACCCTGATGCTGGGAGGGATTGGGGGCAGGAGGAGAAGGGGACGACAGAGGATGAGATGGCTGGATGGCATCACTGACTCGATGGACGTGAGTCTGAGTGAACTCCGGGAGTTGGTGATGGACAGAGAGGCCTGGAGTGCTGTGATTCATGGGGTCGCAAGGAGTCGGACATGACTGAGTGACTGATCTGATCTGATCTGATCTGAAAGCATTTAGAAGAACGCTCAGTGTATCGTTAAGTACGTATTGAAGGTAATAACATTACCATGTCCACTAGTGGTGTATTCCGCTCTCTACTGTCTGGTCTGTTTTTCCTATAACCCTATGAGGCAGCTGAGAGCAGAGATCTTATTTCATTCATTTTTATACTTCCACACGTGAAGACACAGAGTAGGAATTCAATAGACGTTTGTTAAATGAGTGATAGAATGAAAGACCAACGGGGTTCACTTCCACCTCTCACCAAGCCTTGCTTTGCCCTACATCAGGTTTCTCGGTAATCTGTCCTAAAGTTTAGCAATCTGATCATGCACTTTATGAAAAACAAAATACCTGAATAACAATTAACTATTAAGCTACCCAAGGCGCCTCCCACCTCATCCCACATACTGTAGTGACAAAGAGGTAAAAGTTGCTAAGTCCCCTAGGAAGACACAGAGGAGGGTAAGGAGGAAAAGGAAGAAAGGATGGAGGGAAGGCAGGAAGAGACCCGTCCAAGTTGATGCACCAGTGGTTTATTCCTTTTGACTTTAAGCTAATGATTTAGTGCTAACTTTGGGCCTAAAACAGTTCTAAACTGTCCAAACTAAACAGACAGTTCTAAACTGTCTACATGTCCTAACTCATTTATTCTTCACAAAAGCTGGAAAAGGTAGATAATATTATCACGCCCATTATATGGATGAAAAATCAGAGGAACAAAGATGGTGACTTACCTCACCTGATCATTAAGCACAGAGCCTGAGCATTATGGCTCCAGCTAACATACTATGCTACCCTGTCTCACAAGGTGTGCTGTGATTAGAAATGGTTAAGCCACCAGTGGAAACAGTGGCTGACTTTATTTTCCTGGGCTCCAAAATCACTGCAGATGGTGATTGCATCCATGAAATTAAAAGATGCTTGCTCCTTGGAAGGAAAGTTATGACCAACCTAGATAGCATATTAAAAAGTAGAGGCATTACTTTGCCAACAAAGGTCTGTCTAGTCAAGGCTATGGTTTTTCCAGTGGTCACATATGGATGTGAGAGTTGGACTGTGAAGAAAGCTGAGCACCAAGAATTGATGCTTTTGAACTGTGGTGTTGGAGAAGACTCTTGAGAGTCCCTTGGACTGCAAGGAGATCCAACCAGTCCATCCTAAAGGAGATCAGTCCTGGGTGTTCATTGGAGGGACTGATGTTGAAGCTGAACTCCAATACTTTGGGCACCTGATGTGGAGAGCTGACTCATTTGAAAAGACCCTTGATGCTGGGAAAGATTGAGGGCAGGAGGAGAAGAGGACAACAGAGGATGAGATGGTTGGATGGCATCATCGACAAAATGGACACGGGTTTGGGTGGACTCTGGGAGTTGCTGATGGACAGGGAGGCCTGGCATGCTACGGTTCATGGGGTCGCAAAGAGTTGGACACGACTGAGGGACTGAACTGAACTGAACTGAAGCCACCAGAATGGCTGAGATAGAGAAAAATGGTTGAAAGAAGTAAGACATGTAACGGTCATATCCATGGTCTTGACCACATGTATTTGTGTGCATGTTTGGGTGTGTCATGACATTAAGTTGCTAGCATATTTGCTTATATGCTGGTTGCCTTATTAAATTGCAGGATCCAGGCAGGCAGAGAAAATGTCTCATTAGAGTTATCATCTCCCAGAACACTTGTTATATTTCATTTATATACTGTGCATTCAATTAAAGGAAAATAGTCAGATATTCCATCAACTAACCATATGGATATATACTCCCCAAATGAATAATATGTATATTATTATTCTTACATATATGCATTGTGTTAACTTTTTTGTGTTTCCTCTACCTAGTTGAGTCTCTGCATCTCAGCATTCTGAAGAGCTGACCCAGGAAATTATTGATAATCCATCCTTGATGTACTGTTTCATTGTTGTTGTTGAAAGTGTTAGTTGGTTAGTCATGTCTGACACTTTGCGACACCATGGACTGTAGCCCACCAGACTCCTCTGTCCATGGGATTGTCCTGGCAAGAATACTGGAGTGGTTTACGACTTCCTTCTCCAGGGCTTCCCAACTCAGGGATCAAACCCAGATCTCCCACGTAGCAAGCAGATTCTTTACCATCTGAGCCACCAAGGAAGCCCCTGTTTCTTAAATACTAAAAATAAATGATGGGTTTCCCTGGTGGTTCAGTGGTTGAGACATGGGTTTGATCTCTGGTCCAATGACCCCACATGCCTAACAGCCAGAACACCAAAACATAAAACAGAAGCAATATTGTAACAAATTCAATAAAGACTTTAAAAATGGTCCACATAAAAAAAAAAAACCTTTAAAAAATAAAAAATTCCCAATTTTTGTGTGACCTTGGGAAAATTACTTTGCTTTTCTGGGACTCACTTTCCTCAGCTAATAAAATGAGAAGATTGTTTAAACACAATTCCCAATTCTATGATCCTATCATTTAAAGAATATGTTTATTTTTTAATCTTTTAAATTTCAGGTAAAGAATAAAAGGCCAAGAAGGTGTCCTTTAATCATAAATATAAATCATAGTGTTCTGTGTACATAGATGTCAAAATACAAAGCTGGCTTCCATGAGAAACCACTCTCTCTTGCCACTGCTTAATGAAGACACCAGAGTGTTGAGGGTTAGAGAGCCAGAGGCAGCTATTACAGGTTATTAACTTCTTTCCAGTTAAGGGCACACATTCTAATTTGCATTTTTGAATATGCATGAACAGATTTCAGTTGAAAAAGAATTTTGCCAGTTGTGACAAGGCCCTCACCGAAACTGTGACATGAGTGTTAAGTGATGAGGAAGTAGAGTTTCCTTTTTCAACACAAAGGTTGAAGAGCCCTCAACAGATCTGGCAAGTTTTCTTATTGGCTCTGTGGGTGAGTGTCTTACTTGGTAACAACGATCTAAAACAAAGTCAGTTTAGACTGGCTTCCTTTGGCACTGGGGCTCGTTGTGACATGGCTAATAACTTCTGCTTTGCATAGTACTGGAAAGCATACTGAATTCAGGGCTGAGGGACTAGGCTACAGATCACGGAACTGCCATTAATTGTCTGTCTTCCTGAGCAAAACCATTAAACATCTTAGAATGTAAAATTTCCAATATGACATCAGAGCAAGAATGCCAAAGCAATGTGACTTAAGGAAAAGATGATACCATAAGTATGAGAACACTTTGAAAACACTGAAAGATCATCAAATACAGTGGAATTCTATTAATATAGAAAAATAAGATTGAACTCTGACTGCCCTTCAGAATAGACTGGAATGAAAATAATATTATTGTGCTTAGTTGCTCAGTCGTGTCCCACTCTTTGCAACCCCATGAACTGTAGCTCCCCAGGCTCCTCTGTCCATGGGATTCTTTGTCCTGGATTCTATCCAGGCAAGAATAGTGGAGTGGGCTACCATTACAGATTATATATTCAAAAGATATGTTAGCTTGGTGTGGACAGTAAAATGTGATCCATCATAGATGGTCTACAAGTGTTGTGACAGCAGAAGTTCAGACGAGATCAAAATGCAGATCACTCCTGGTTACGTAAATGCCAAGGCATATCACAAGGCCTTCTGCAAACCCTACCACGATGTCTCATTAAGGTCACTAAACATTAAGACTCACCACCACCCTACGCCACACATGACATCAGATTCACTTACAAAGATGCAGGAAAGCCAACACTGCGGCACTGCAGGAGTCCTTGCAGAAGAGCGGTATCTTGGACCCTCGTCCAACCCCAGATGAAGATTCAGGTGCCAGGAAGCCAGATCCACACAGAGCAGACATGAGAGCCTTGGTTTAACGTGTCATGTCCCATGGGAGCCAGTATCTCATAATAGTTCCATAAGCATGGGTTCCTGGGTCACCCCAAGTATGTGCCCAGTTACAAGAGGCACTGTACTCAGGGTGGCTTCAAGCCCATCAGGTATGTATAGTTCTTATAGTTCAGTTGCATTTTACCATGCAGAAGATATTGTACCATAATAATCATTGCCTGGGAACATAGCTGACATTCTTGCCCTTATTAGGTTCTAGGAAAACACAAAAGAACAGTTAACTGGTGTTAAAATTCTTATGCAGTAGGGGGAAGTATTTGTTTTGAGCTGCTTTAAGAAAAAAATTAGTGAGTTTGAGGACCAGTGAAAAGAAATTATCCAGTGAGAAATAAAAGAAAAAGAAAAGAAAAGAACAGAATCTAAAAGACCTGTAGGACACCATCATACATGCGTATGCTAAATGTGTAACAGGAGTCACAGAGGAGAAGAGAAAGACGGGGGTGGGGGTGGGTAGGAGAAATATTATTTGAAAAAATAATGGCAGAAAACTTTCCAAATTTGACACAAAGCATTAACTTAGACATTCAAGAAATTCAACAAGTCACAAGTGGACAAACTCAAAGAGATCCATGTCTGTTAAATAGATACATTATAGTCAAACAATCAAAATACAAAGAGAAAGAGAGTCTTTAAAGCATCAAAAGACAAGCATCTCGTCATATACAAGGCATCCTCCACAAGCTTAACAGGTGATTTCTTGTCAGAAACCATCACAGTGAAAAAGCTGTGGAGGGACATATTCATTGTGCTGAAAGAAAAAAATATCACTAAGAATTCTATTTCCAGCAAAATAATCTTTGAAAAAATAAAGGAAAATTAAGACTTTCCCAGAAACACAATAATTGGGAATCCTTTCTAGAAAGCCTGCCCCATGAGAAATACTAAAATGAGTTTTTCAGGCTTAAATAAAAAGACAATAGACAGTAAATCAAATAATATGATATTTATTATTATATTATAATATAATATAGCACAAATTTTACTTTTATTTGTAACTCTTTCCTAATTTAAAAGTTAATTGCACAAAGCAATAATTATAAACAAATATAAATAAGCTTAACATGTATAAACATATATATGTTTATCATATATATATAACATATCATTTCTATGATAACAATACACAAAATGAGGGAGAAATAGAGTTGTATTGAAGCGAAGTTTTATATATTGTTTAAGTTCTTTTAAACTGAAATTATACTGTTTTAAATTAAGACATTAATTATAACCCCCAAGACAATAACTGAGAAGATAGCTCAATAAATCTGGTAAAAAAAAAAAAAAAAGAGAGAAAATAAAATTTAAAAGTTTGTTTAACACAGAATAAGGTGGTAATGGAGGAAAAAACAAAACAGTCATAAGATGTAGAGGAAACAAACAGCAAAATAGCAGATGTAAATCTTACCTCATCGGTAGTTATGCAATATGTAAATAAGTTAAACACTCAAATCAAAAGGCAGAGATTGGCAGAATAAATACAAACGAACAAAAAAGCATGATTCAACAATATGTTGTCAAAGATCCACTTGAGATACAAAAATACAAATAAGTTGAAGAAACAAGGAGTGAGAAAGATGCATGGTGAAACCATAACCAAAAAAAAGCCGAAGTTGCCATAATGTACTTTGGAGGCAGTAATTGTTACTTCACACAGAAAGGACATTGTGTAATGAAAAGTACTGATTTATCAGGAAAACATAACAATTATAAATATATTTTCACCTAGCAAGAGAACCCCAAAATTCACGAAGAGAAACATCTTCAAAGGTCCCAATTTACTTTTCAAACAATGAAACCCAAACTTCTGAACCTAGACTACTAGATAATGCATGCTTCCTTGTTCATATTCCCAGTTTTTTCTCCTACTTTTTTCCTTACCATACAATGCTCCTTGCATAAAACCTACCTTTAATTTCCTTAAAGTTTCTATTTTCCCCCTAGCTTTTGCACATGTTCTTGCTTTTGCCAGGGATGCCCTAACTATCTTGCATCTTTCAAATCTTAGTTCAAATGCCAACTCTTAAAATAAGCATTACCCGATCCTCCCAGGAACACTAAAATATGTTCTCCTGTGTGTACCACTGGTTTTTACTTTTATTTCTAAGTCTGACTTGCAATGATTCAGTCATGTTTGTCCATTCCACTAAAACCTGAATTTCTGGAAAACAAAATCAGTTTCTAATAATCTTTGTTAACACGGAGGCTAGAACAGTATTTAGCACAGATTATGTTCATGAAAATAAATGTTTCCTGGATACATGAATAGCAGAGAGCATATGAAAATACCATAGACTGAGCAGCTAAAACAACAGAAATGTATTTTCTCACAGTTCTGAAGGCTGGAAGCTCAAAATCAGGGTGCAGATTCCTGAAGCTGACGAGAGCACTCCTCGCAGTTTGTAGACACCTACCTTGCCACCACGTGTCACTTGACTTTTCCTTGGTGTGTGTGCATAAGGAAAAAGAGAGAGGCGGGGGTCTCTTCTTCTTATAAGGCCACTGAATCCCATCTGATTAGGACTGCACCTTTATGACTTCATTTAACTTTAATTACCTCCCCGAAGCTCTATTTCTACATACAGTCACTTTTTATAGCACGACTTCAATATATGAATTTTGAGGAAACACGACTCAGTTATTAGCAATGCATAATAGTATATTCCATTATATTCATGCGTAATGGTAATAAGTGAAAGTATTAGTTGCTCAGTTGTGTCTGATTCTTTGTAACCCCACGGACTATAACCCACCAGGCTCCTCTGTCCAAGGAATTCTCCACACAAGAATACTAGAGTGGGTTGCCATTCCCTTCTCCAAGGGATCTTCCCGACCCGGAGATCAAATCCGGCTCTCCCTAGACTACTATTAACTCAGCCAGAACCCACTCCTCACTATGTTGTCTCATTTTGCAATGATGTCTTTTACCTTGCTCTTTGAGCTGAGTTCCCAAGGTCAGAAAAATGTTGACTTACCATTGGCAATCCATAAATCAGCATCCATTTCCCCAGTTTTCTTGATTTACATAAGGAGCCTCTTGTCCCAGCCTGACAGCAGTAGAAATAGAAATGTACCAATTAAATGATTGTTCTGCTTATCAAAATCCTCATTGGAATATATTGGGCAGGAAGTAATTTTCTCCTCTCTGATTTTCATGAATATACATAGGATTGAAGCACTGAAATCAAATACACATTAGTCAGATTCTATAACCAATGTGAAGGTGGATCTAATTTATCTTTTTTTAAGATTTTAGAGCCTGAGGAAAAAGAAAGAATAGAAAGAGATTACAAAGTCATCAAATATTTACATAATGCTTAACAGTTTAGAAAGAAAATACTTTTTCCTGGAGAAGGAGATGTTTTAGCTATTATTACTCCACAGATAAGACTCCAAAATGATAATTTTCCCCTGAGATAAGTCAGCTGTTAAATCACCAATAGATTCAACTAACTCCATCCACTAATGTTAGAGTCTGTGTTTCTTCTATCACTAACTGCCTGGAAAAGTCAAAAGCTTGATTTTTTATTTTGTTCTGCACTTTACTCATTATTTTGACACACGTTAACTTAATCTATATGCTCACAACAGTCCTGAGAGTTTGGCACGAGAAAATGGAGGATGAGGTTTTTTGGAGAGACTAACTTTGGCCACCTCATGCGAAGAGTTGACTCATTGGAAAAGACCCTGATGCTGGGAGGGATTGGGGGCAGGAGGAGAAGGGGACGACAGAGGATGAGATGTCTGGATGGCATCACCAACTCGATGGACGTGAGTCTGAGTGAACTCCGGGAGTTGGTGATGGACAGGGAGGCCTGGCATGCTGCAATTCATGGGGTCGCAAAGAGTCGGACACGACTGAGTGACTGAACTGAACTGAACCCAGGGAAGACTCTGATGGTTAGAGCTTAATTCTGTACATCAAGTGTCTGTGGTCATGGAATTTGGTGTCCAATGCACATCCCATCAGATGACTTCCTGTCCTCTCCCTTCGCCTGTCTTTCCTCTTCTGGTGTCTCTTCCTCTTGAGCTGCAGCTCAAGTCCATGGATCTCTGGGAAATTGAAGGTAACCACCACACTGGTTAGGCTATCCCTCTCTGGGCTTCCTTTGTCCCTGATTGACTGGGATCAATCAGGGACACTGCTGCACTGATCATTCCATAGGACAACATTGTGTTTGTAATATGTTCCTCCCACTGGGGCACAAGTGCCTTGAGGACAGGAATCCTAGGTCTTGCATCTCCTTTACACCTACACTTGACATAGGACCTGGATCAAAGCACGTTCTCATTGCATAGTTCTTGAATAAATTGGGATGGGGAGGCGATTTAGGAACCACCTCCCTTGGCAGCCCCTCCTCAGACTGCCGTCTTCCTAAACATGCAGATGTTAAGAGACCAGCACAAAAAACACAAAAGACATTAGATGATATTCTTAACCTCTATTCTGTATTGTATTCATTAAGGATTCTTCCTCTATCTTGGTCTGTTTTGGCTGCTATAACAAAATAGCATTGACTGGGTAGCTTAAAAGTGAAAAGTGAAAGTGAAAGTCACTCAGTCCTGTCTGACTCTTTCTGAGCCCATGGACTATACAGTCCATGGAATTCTCCAGGCCAGAATACTGGAGTGGGTAGCCTTTTTCTCCAGAGGATCTTCCCAACCCAGGTCTCCCACATTGCAGGCAGATTCTTTACCAGTTAAACCACAAGAGAAGTCCAGGAACCCTGGAGTGGGTAGCCTATCCCTTCTCCAGGGGATCTTCCCAACCCAGAAATCCAATCAGGGTCTCCTGCATTGTAGGTGGATTCTTTACCAACTGAGCTATGATCTGTTTTGGCTGCTATAACAAAACATCACAGACTGGGTAGCTTAAGCAATAGAAATTTTTTCTCACAGTTCCAGAGGCTGGAAGTCCAAGATGAGGGTGCCAGCATGGTCAAGTGAGGGCCCTCTTCTGTACTGTTGACTTCTCATTGTATTTTTACAAGATGGAAGGGGCTCTCTCAGTTCAGTTCATTTCAGTTCAGTTGCTCAGTCGTGTCCGACTCTTTGCGATCCCATGAATCGCAGCATGCCAGACCTCCCTATCCATCACCAACTCCCAGAGTTCACTCAAACTCCCAACCCAGGTCTCCCACATTGCAGGCAGATTCTTTACCAGCTGAGCCACAAGAGAATCCAGGAACTCTGGAGTGGGTAGCCTATCCCTTCTCCAGGGGATATTCCCAACCCAGAAATTGAATCAGGGTCTCCTGCATTGTAGGTGGAGTCAGTGATGCCATCCAGCCATCTCATCCTCTGTCGTCCCCTTCTCCTCCTGCCCCCAATCCCTCCCAGCATCAGAGTCTTTGCCAACGAGTCAACTTTTCGCATGAGGTGGCCAAAGTACTGGAGTTTCAGCTTTAGCATCATTCCTTCCAAAGAAATCCCAGGACTGATCTCCTTCAAAATGGACTGGTTGGATCTCCTTGCAGTCCAAGGGACTCTCAAGAGTCTTCTCCAACACCACAGTTCAAAAGCATCAATTCTTCGGCGCTCAGCCTTCTTCACAGTCCAACTCTCACATCCATACATGACCACGGGAAAAACCATAGCCTTGACTAGACAGACCTTTGTTGGCAAAGTAATGTCTCTGCTTTTGAATATGCTATCTAGGTTGGTCATAACTTTCCTTCCAAGGAGTAAGCGTCTTTTAATTTCATGGCTGCAATCACCATCTGCAGTGATTTTGGAGCCCCCCCAAAAATAAAGTCTGACACTATTTCCACTGTTTCCCCATCTATTTCCCATGAAGTGATGGGACCAGATGCCATGATCTTAGTTTTCCAAATGTTGAGCTTCAAGCCAACTTTTTCACTCTCCTCTTTCACTTTCATCAAGAGGCTTTTTAGTTCCTCTTCACTTTCTGCCATAAGGGTGGTGTCATCTGCGTATCTGAAGTTATTGATATTTCTCCTGGCAATCTTGATTTCAGCTTGTGCTTCTTCCAGCCCAGTGTTTCTCATGATGTACTCTGCATATAATTTAAATAAGCAGGGTGACAATATACAGCCTTGAGGTACTCCTCTGGAGCCTCTTTAGAAAGGTACCAATCCCATTCATGAAGACTCCACCTCTTTCACCTAATGGCTTATGCAAACCTCTTACTTGCCTCATTTTCTTCCTCTGCAAAATGAAAGTGACATTATGGTTTTCAGAAGCGTAATTTGTCGTACATTGAAAGGCTCATTAGTATTAATTTTCTTCTTTCTTCACACTAATTGCCTTTCCATGTGGTTTCAGGGTCTTCTACTCTTTTTCATTTATTGAATTTTTTCCTGTCTCTGAACCTACAGCACACTGTCTGGAACCAATATAATACTAATTAAAATCCGGTGGGTGTACATGTATTAAATTGACAACCTAATTTTAAAATTATATAGAGTCATAAAGATTAAAGAGACTTATTCATACTTTTAGACATGATGGCTTATTATAAAGCTACAGTAAATAAAACTATAATAGAAGCACAAGTGTAGACTAATGGACTAAAACAGGAGTTTTTTAAAAGATCCATACATTTATGACAAAAGTGATAGGTCAATGTGGAAAGAAATTATTTGTTATAAAAGGTGCTAATCAATGGGATATCCATGTGGAAACTAAAAACCTCAATTCCAGGTCCTTTGTAGATCCACATGTGAAAAAATAATAAAATTTCTAGAAGATAATACTCGTTTGATCTTAGGGTAGGCAAAAACTTCCTAAACAGGACATGAAAAGCACTAAGTATAAAGGAAATATTGACAAACATAGAGAGTATTTGTATTAAAAACTCCTGATGTTCATAGGATACCTCTAGGAAATGAAATGGCAGGCTAGGGACTGGCAGAAGATCCTGTACATGTGACTAGCAAAGGACTTGTACCAGAATATATATATTTCAGAAATTAATTATCTATAGACAGACAGCTAATGAGAACATACTGTATAGCACAGGGAGCTCTACTTAATGTGCTGTGGTGATCTGAACGGGAAGGAAGTCCAAAAGGGAGGAGATATATGTGTATGCATGGCTGACTCTTTTGCTCTACAGCAGAAACTAACAGTGCATTGTAAAGCAACTATATTCCAATAAAGATTCATTTTAAAATAAAAATACATTTAAAACTATAAATAAATAAGAAAAAGACAAACAACCTTATGGAAAACATGGCAAACAATTTGAGTAGACATTGCAAAGAAATGATACATTCAAATGGTCAGTGAATGTGAAAATGTATTAGTCATCAGAGAAATGCAAATAAGATCACAATGAGACAGCATCTTGTAATTAACAGAATGACTCAAATGTAAATCTTCTGATAACAATTGCTGATGCAAATGTAGAACAACTGGGATCTCCAGTCTTCTGGGATCCCAACTACATTGGGAATCTAGTTATCACCACTTTGAAAATTAGTACTATTTGTTGAGGTTGAACAATATAACCTTGATAATGTTGAAATGTCATTCCTAGATGTTAACCAAATGAAATGAGTGCACATTTGCCCAGGAAGGCATGCAGAAGATTGTTCAGATTAGCAATTGAACAATACTCAAGAATCAAACACTGGGAAGAAAAACAAGATTTCACCCATAGTAGGAAAAATAAAGTGGTATATTTTTACATAGCAGTATCACTCAACAATGAAAATAAAAAATTACAGATACATGCAATAACCTAAGTGAATCTCGTGAGCATAATATTAAGCCAATAAAGCCAAACATAAAAATGATCCATGTTGTATGATTCTTTTTGTATAAAATTCAAAATCTGACAAAACTGATCTATAACAAAAGGAGTCAAGATAGTTTTTACATTTGTGGGGGACATGAGAGGATGTCAAATGTAATAGAATATTTTATTTCTCACTTTTGGTGATAGCTATACCAGTGGGCTCCTTTTGTGATAATTCACCAAGCTATAGAGTTATGATTTCTATGTTTCTCTTGAATGTTATATTTTCATTAAAAATTGTAAGTGTTTAAGTATTTTATCAGGCCAGTGGCATGTATGTGTTACTAGCAGTGATGATTACAGAGCAGAACTAGAAGGAACCTCATAGGTTTTCTGGTTCAATTCTCTCATTTTATCCAGCAAATCATTAAAGGATGAGTTGTAAGAACTGGGCTTCACTTGTCTCTCATTTTGTCAATATCTAAAAGAGGAAATATTTGGTGACATATTTATATGACTATTTATTCCTTGGGAGCTCAAATAAGGTCATCAATTCTTTTTTGGAAAAGAATCAGTAATCAGTAGTCAGCTACTTTGTCCTAGACTACTAGTCAGACAATCATTCACCTTCTGGAAAACCCTTTTATCCTGCCTCCGTGGTTCATCTGACAGTGGAATGTAGACATGCAGAAAATAAAGGAGAGAGAGTGCTGAAATATTTAATTCAAACAAAACATACGCATTAAAAACAAAGGAAAATATTAATGCTAGCTAAATATATAAACGGAGAAGGCAATGGCACCCCACTCCAGTACTTTTGCCTGGAAAGTCCCATGGATGGAGGAGCCTGGTGAGCTGCACTCCATGGGGTGGCTAGAGTTGGACATGACTGACTGAGCAACTTCACTTTCACTTTTCACTTTCATGCATTGGAGAAGGAAATGGCAACCCACTCCAGTGTTCTTGCCTGGAGAATCCCAGGGATGGCGAAGCCTGGTGGGCTGCCGTCTATGGGGTCGCACAGAGTCGGACACGACTGAAGTGACTTAGCAGCAGTAGCAAATATATAAATGAAGACAGAACAAAAAGAAGTATATTGGCAAATGAAGAGATGTGATTAGAATAAATTTACTATGAAAGAAGAATGCTGAGTTTACTTCGCAAAACAAAAGCTAAACTTGTGCTACATATTTAAAAAACGCTTGCTGAAGTAGAAAGAATGGCCAGAACACTACCAGGTAAATGCAGATCCAAAGGAAGAGGCAGGAGAGCTGAAATAAATAATAACAGATAATAGATTTAATTCCAGCTTCAGTTCAGTTCAGTTGCTCAGTCATGGCCGACTCTTTGCAATACCATGGACAGCAGCACGCCAGGCCTCCCTGTCCATCTCCACCTCCCGGAGCTCACTCAAACTCATGTCCACAGAGTCGGTGATGCCATCCAACCATCTCATTCTCTGTCATCCCCTTCTTCTCCTGCCCTCAATCTTTCCTAGCCTCAGGGTCTTTTCCAATGAGTCAGTTCTTTGCATCAAGTGGCCAAAGTATTGGAGCTTCAATTTCAGCATCAGTCCTTCCAATGAATATTCAGGACTTATTTCCTTTAGGATGGACTGGTTGGATCTCCTTACAGTCCAAGGGACTCTCAAGAGTCTTCTTCAACACCACAGTTCAAAAGCACCAATTCTTTGATGCTCAGCTTTCTTTATCATCCAACTCTCATCCATACATGACCACTGGAAAAACCATAGCTTTGACTAGATGGAGCTTTGTTGGCAAAATAATGTCTCTGCTTTTTAATATGCTTTCTAGGTTGGTCATAGCTTTTCTTCCAAGGAGCAAGCGTCTTTTAACTTCATGGCTGCGGTCACTGTTTGCAGTGATTATGGAGCCCAAGAAAATAAGTCTGTCACTATTTCCATTGTTTCCCAATCTATTTGCATGAAGTGATGGGACTGGATGCCATGATTTTTGGTTTTTGAATGTTGAGTTTCAAGCCAGATTTTTCACTCCAGGTAGAAAGCACTAAATTGGATAAAATAGGGCACTTTATTAAAACAGTTTTTATTTCCAGGTAGAAAGCATTAAATTGGATAAAATAAGGTACTTTATTAAAACAGAATTATTGCACTGTTCGCTGAATATGTACCCGTCTTTAATAAGCCAAAGTCAATGCCATCCAAATTTATAAATCTAACAGAATATAAGAAACAAAGATAGAAATATTATAACTACTCAAGTAGCTTAATTCAACTCCTTCGGCCCATATTAGGTCAATAGACCTAATGAAGTAAGCCAGTGAAGTAAGTCTATAGAAGATCTAAGTAACAAAATAAACAAATTAAAGCTTGTTTATCTATGACTAATTTAATGCTCCCAAAATAGAGATTAGAGCACCTCCCTTTAAGAGTCTATGAAACCAACACAATTCTGCAAAGCAGTTATCCTTCAATTAAAAAATAAATAAATTTAAAATAAAAAGAGTCTGTGAGACCTTTATGAAAACATATATTAGCATGCAAAGAAAACCATAAATTTTTAAAAATAAAAGAGTACAAATAAGTACCTGACCACAGGGAAATAGGGAATACCCTGGTGGCTCAGTGGTAAAAAAAAAAAAATCCTCCTACCAATGCAGAAGACATAAGTTTGATCCCTGGGTTGGAAAGATGCCCTGGAGAAGATGGACAGGTCATGGTGGAGAGTTCTGATAAAAATGGTCCACTGGAGAAGGGAATGGCAAACCACTTCAGCATTCTTGCCTTGAGAACCCAATGAAGAAGTATGAAAAAGCAAAAAGATATGACACTGAAAGATGAACTCCCCAGGTCAGTAGGTGTCCAATATGCTACTGGAGAAGAGCAGAGAACTAGCTCCAGAAGGAATAAAGGGCCAAGCAAAATGGAAACAACACCCAGAAACAAGGGCATGTCTCTGGTGGTGAAAGTAAACAATACTGCATAGGAGCCTGGAATGTCAGGTCCATGAATCAAGGTAAATTGAAAGTGGTCAAACAGGAGATGGCAAAAGCATTGACATTTTAGGAATTGTGAACTAAAATGACTGGAATGGGTGAATTTAATTCAAATGACCATTATAACTACTACTGTGGGCAAGAATCCCTTAGAAGAAATAGAGTAGCCCTCATAGTCAACAAAAGATTCTGAAATGCAGTACTTGGGTGCAGTCTCAAAAATGAATGATCTCTGTTCGTTTCCAAGGCAAACCATTCAATATCACAGTAATCCAAGTCTATGCCTCAATCACTAATGCTGAAGAAGCTGAAGCTGAATGGTTCTATGAAGACCTACAAGGCCTTTTAAAACTAACACCAAAAAAAGATGTCCTTTTCATTATAGAGGACTGGAATGCAAAAGCAGGAAGTCAAGAGATACCTGAAATAACAGGCAAGTTTGGCCTTGGATTATGAAATAAAGCAGGGCAATGGCTAACAGAGTTTTACCAAGAGAACGCACTGGTCATAGCAAATATCCTCTTCTAACAACACAAGAGATGACTTTACACATGAACATCACCAGATGGTCAATACTGAAATCAAACTGATTATATTCTTTGCAGTCAAAGATGGAAAAGCTCTATACAGTCAGCAAAAATTAAACCGGGAACTGACTGTGGCTCAGATCATGAACTCCTTATTGCCAAATTCAGACTTAAATTGAATAAAATAGGGAAAATCACTAGTCCATTCAGGTATGACCTAAATCAAATCCCTTATGAGTACACAGTGGAAATGACAAACAGATTCAAGGGATTAGATCTGATTGACAGAGTGCCTGAAGAATTATGGACAGAGGTTCATGACAATGTATAGGTGGTGATCAAATACATCCTGAAGAAAAAGAGATGCAAAAAGACAAAATGACTGTCTGAAGAGGCCTTACAAATAGCTGAGAGAAGAAGAGAAGTGAAAGGCAAAGGAGAAAAGGAAAGATATACTCATCTGAATGCAGAATTCCAAAAAATAGCAAGGAGAAATAAGAAAGCCTACTTAAGTGAACTATGCAAAGAAATAGAGGAAAGCAATAGAATGGGAAAGACTAGAGATCTCTTCAAGAAAATAAGAGATACCAAGGGAATATTTCATGCAAAATGGGCACAATATAGGACAGAAATGGTAAGAACCTAACAGAAGCAGAAATTAAGAAGAGGCGGCAAGAATACACAGAAGAACTATACAAAAAAGATCTTTATGAACCAGATAACCACAATAGTTGATCACTCACCTAGAGCCAGACATCTTGGAGTGTAAAGTCAAGTGGGCCTTAAGAAGCATCCCTATGAACAAAGCTAGTGGAGGTGATGGAATTCCAGCTGAGCTATTTCAAATACTAAAGGATGATGTTGTTAAAGTACTGCACTCAATATGCCAGCAAATATGGAAAACTCAGCAGTGGCCACAAAACTGGGAAAGACCAGTTTTCATTCTAATCCCAAAGAAGGACAATGCCAAAGAATGTTCAAACTACCTCACATCTGCACTTGTTTTACATGTTAGCAAAGTAATGCTCAAAATTCTCCAAGCCAGGCTTCAACAGTACATGAACCATGAACTTCCAGATGTTCAAGCTGGATTTAGAAAAGGCAGAGGAACCAGAGATCAAATTGCCAACATCTGCTGGATCATAGATAAAGCAAGAGAATTTCAGAAAAATATCTACTTCTGCTTCATTGACTATGCTAGAGCCTTTGACTGTATGGATCACAACAAACTGTGGAAAATGCTTAAAGAGATGGGTATACCAGACCACCTTTCCTGCCTCTTAAGAAATCTGTATGTAGGTCAAGAAGAAGCAGTTAGAACCAGACACGGAACAACGGACTGGTTCCAAATCAGGAAAGGAGTATGTCAAGGTTGTATGTTGTCACCCTACTTATTTAACTTGTATGCAGAGTACATCATGCAAAATGCCTGGCTGGATGAAGCACAAGCTGGAATCAAGATTGCCAGGGGAAGTATCAATAACCTCAGATATGCAGATGACACCACCCTTATGGCAGAAAGTGAAGAGGGTACTAAAGAGCCTCCTGATGAAAGTGAAAGAGGAGAGTGAAAAAGCTGGCTTAAAACTCAACATTCAAAAAACAAAGATCAGGGCATCTGGTCCCATCACTTCGTGGCAAATAGATGGGGAAACAGTGGAAATAGTGACAGCCTTTATTTTTTTGGGCTCCAAAATCACTGTAGATGGTGACTGCAGCCATGAAATTAAAAGACTCTTGCTCCTTGGAAGAAAAGCTATGACCAACCTAGACAGCATATTAAAAAGCAGAGACATTAGTTTGCTGATGAAGGTTCATCTTCTCAAACCTATGATTTTTCCAGTGGACATGTATGGATATGAGAGCTGGACCATAAAGAAGGCTGAGCACGGAAGAATTGATGCTTTTGAAATGTGATGTTGGAGAAGACTCTTGAGAGTCCCTTGGACTGCAGGGAGATCAAACCAGTCAACCCTAAAGGAAATCAATCCTGAATATTAATTAGAAGGACTGATGTTGAAGCTGAAGCTCCAATGGTTTGGTCAACTTTGATTCATTAGAAAACACCCTGATGCTGGGAAAGATTGAGGGCAGGAGGAGAAGGGGATGACAGAGAATGAGATGGTTGGATGGCATCACTGATTCAGTGGACAGGAGTTCGAGCAAGTTCTGGGAGATGGTGAAGGACAGCGAAGCCTGGCATGCTGCAGTCCATGGTGTCGCAAAGAGTCAGACCCAACTGAGTGAATGAACTGAACTGATATAAGTAAATGGTTCTTCTTTAAAAAATTAGAACCCAGTAGGAAAACTGGAATAAAACAAGGACAGAGATTTCACAGACAAGTGAAGAAATTTGCCTTTAAACATATGAACACATGCTTACTGTTTGTCATAGATTTTAAAATACAGTTTAAAACAATGATGAATTACCATTTTTTATTTATCTGTTGGGCAAAGATTATAAAGTTGGATGAGAAGTAAACTGATGAGAGAGTAACTCAGTATAATTTCTTTGAAAGGCAATTTTGTAAACGTCCACTGAATTCTTAAACCCGTTGATCCAGGTATCTGGCTTCAAGATATTTATCCCATAGCAGTAAAGTACAAAAATAATTGTGCAGAAGAATATCTATGGCAGTGTTGCTTGTATTAGCAGTCTAGAAACAGTCTAAACGTCCATCAAGAAAAAACAAGTTCAGTACATTTTGTAACATCTATACAATAGAACAAATTGTAGCCATAAATCTGAAGGTATTCATAGAAAATGTTCTTCTCCAAGTCAGACTACTGAGAAAAAAAGAGATATAAAACAATGCGCATGAACACACAGGTTATATCAAATGTGCATGCATCCATCATATTTCATAAAGATACCAGGCTCTGGTAACAACAGTGCCAGAGGGATCTGAGAAGTTGAAGATCTGTGTTGGCAAAAGATATACTTTTCAATGGGTACCCTTTGAAAATGTTCTTACATGTATGTCACATTTTTCCAAAAATCCTTTAAAAATAGGATAAATCAGTGATAAAATATACCCCAGATAATTCTGATACGAAGCCAAGTTTGGGCACCCTTGTCCTAGAACAAATTTGTATCACTTCACTTGACATCCCCTCCAACCAGTTCCAGAGGAACCAAGGATAAGCCAGTGAAGGTCACTGTGGCCTCTAGGCAAATAGTAAGAGTAAAAACAGCACTAATCAAAGTTTAGTGGCAAAGGTTATGCTGTGTGCCAGCGCCTCTGCCAAGCGCTGTGTGTGCCTGTTCTCATTTGGTCTTCACCATTAACCAGTGAAACGAACGCTAATATTGTTCTCATTTTACCGTGAGGACTAGGAGGGGTAGAGTCTGGATTCTGAATCAGTCTGCCTGCCTCCAACCTCATGCTTTACCATGTGGAAACCATAAAGAGCAACCACCATTGTCCTTCGCAGAGAACAACACATTGTCTACCTATAAGGTGTTGACCCGGAGTGGAATATTCACTAACCTTAGGTCAGCACTCCGGCTCAATTGCCACTTGCTAGCTGTTGCCTGAGGCTTCGGATAGGTCTTTTTACTCTATCATCCGTAAAACAAGGATAATGGTAAACATTTTTAGCTTGATTAATTGATCTTTTTTGATAGTGGGACTTCCTGGGTGGTCCAGTGGTTAAGACTTCACCTTCCAACGTAGGAGGTGTGGGTTCAGTCCCTGGTCGGGGCACTAAGATCCCACATGACTTGAGCCACAAAACCAAAACATAAAACGGAAGCAATACTGTAACGAATTCAGTAAAGACTTAAAAATGGCCCACATAAAAATTCTTTAAAAAAAAACTTGGGTAGTAAATAATGATATGTTCCCCATTTTGGAGATGAGGTATTTGATCCTACGTGTGATCAAGTGCTTTATTATAAAACTCCATCAGTCAAGGACTGGAGAAATGAAGACCATAAGTAACTCTCCCAAATATGAGCACGGCATTTGGAAGCGATGCAGAAAGCTGGCAACTACCAAGATAGAAAAGAATACTGCTAACACATTAATAGCCCTCCAGTTCACACATTATGACTCTTGATTTCTACCACATTCTTTCCATTTCAAATACAATTATTCCTCATTAAGAGAGTAAACTCTAAACCTTGGCAGCCATCATGTTTAGAACTGCCAAGGAAAGCATGTGTTATTGTCACCACCCAAGTTCAGAACTGAAAAAAGTTCCATTGCTTTTCATAATCAGTATTGACGGAAACCGATTTATGTGCCAAATGACTTAAGTTTCTCCTCTAGACTGTGCATTACTTGAGAGTATACATGGCACTTGCACTACTCCATTCATAGTACAGTCATTGCACGATGAGCGTTTGTTCATGATGGAATGGATGGAGGAATGGGTGGATAGATGGATGGATGGAGGATGGTCAACCGATGGACATAAGGGTGGATGGATAGATAAATGATTAAGTTACCACAACGAATTTTCCTGATAATAATGATTATGTAGTTTGCAATATGAAATATAATCATTTTGTAAAAAGCTACATGGCAGAAGGAGACAACGCTTTCATTTAATTGGTACATGTTTGCTGTTTCTCAAAGCTCCCACTTATGATAAATCGGCATTTCAGGTGCACCTGCAGAGCAAAGAGAACTTGCCAAGAACCTCTGAAGAGGAGCTAACCACACGACAAAAGGAGAAAACATTCAGAGAGAAAAATCATCTCAATAATCACTATAGCACTTAAACAGACTTCCAACTTGCAAAGCAGAGAGGGAATAATTTTCTAACTTTCTAATAAACGTTGCACTTAGCCAGCTGTCAAATATGCAGTTAATTTTTCATTCTAATTATTCGGAGTTTTTTGTCCCCTGGGTCGCATGATTGTTAGTTGCTCCATTGTGTCCAACTCTTTGCGACTCCGTGGACTGTAGCCCGCCAGGCTCCTCTGTCCATGGAATTCTCCAGGCAAGAATACTGGAGTCGGTTGCCACTCCTTTCTCCATGAGATCTTCCCAACCCAGGGATCACACCTGGGTCTCCTGCATTAGAGGTAGATTCTTTACCATCTGAGCTACCAGGAGGCTGGATGCTCTATATGCTCTGTGACTGACAGTCAAGCTGACAAAGGTTCTCCAAGCCCAGAGTCTGCAACAGTGTCTGAGCTTCTTACTAATGGGCTGTGCCAGTGCATATTCATGCCTCACAAACTCCTGTGCTACTCAGTCTTGTACAAATTCACAGTCCTATCACCTTTAAGGGCAAAGTGAGAGGAGCTGGCTAGGGTCGGAGGAGGTCAGGTAATGGTATGAGAGGTTTATCTTGTACCTTCTAGGATCCTGATAGCAAAAGCTAAAGAAATGGCAGCCAAGGAAGGACAAGGACCCAAGGTCAGGGCAACAAACACAACACCAGTCCAGAGGGTAGTGGCCAAATCAAAACTGAGAGACAATAGTTTGCAGTGAAATAGAAATTGTGTGGTGGGCATGTTGTTTTTCTCTCTAGGGTTTTTTGTTAGCTTATTTTTTTTTTTTGTTCCTTGTTTATTAGTTTGTCTGTTTTGTAACAGCACTCTGTTTTTCTCTGGGGGAATTCTCTACCCCCTGCATGTAAGCTTACTGGATCAGTCCTCAATAGATTGGACACTAGCTTCCGTCTAGCAAGTAGAGTTTCATCTGTTCACCTGAAGCTGGAAAACACATTCCTCAAGACTGGAAAAGAGAAATGGGTTAACTGTCTGCCTCCCAGGGCTGGAGAGCTGAAGCCTTTGGAGTAATTATTTGTAAAGACAGACTTAAACATCATTTGCTATTAATTAGTTTGCATACTGGAGTCCCAACCACTGGACTGAAATTGAATTCCCCATAGTGCTTTCAAATTCTGATCAGATTATATTAATTCTTGGCAAAATTTGGCTTTTAATACCATCACCTATTGTCTTTCAGTTTGTCCAATATCTTGCTCGTGTTTCACCATCAGGTCATCAATTTGATTTCGTCTGAAGAAAAGATAAATTAGTTCCTTAGCAGCATTTCTCAGCTTACTCATGCCATTGCTGTTGCTGTTCAGTTGCCAACCTGTGTCTGATTCTTTGTGACCCCATGGACTGCAGCATGCCAGACTTCCCTGTCCTTCACTATCTCCTGGAGTTTGCTCAAACTCATGTCCACAGAGTCAGTAATACTTACGCCATGGCACACTTTCAATTATATTTGCAGTGCACTCAAGTCAAGTTTGAAATGACATACCCAGAGTCAACTGCTTTAGAGAGTTCAGTTGCCCCAGACACATCGTATCCAGCTACCTGAGGGTCTAGGAGGTGAATAACTCAGTCCCCTGTGAACTGGCTACAGCACATGTATAAGGAAATTTGCCTCAGATGATATAGCTACATCATTAAAAAAAAAAAAAAGCAAAATTAGAATCTCCAAACCTCTCTCTTCTGTCACCCTCACCAAGTCCAACAGAGAATAACTGTTATTTCTAGAGAGGAGACACATACCAGGCAAAACTGGAAACATATCTCTTAAACCTGCATTAAAACTTCCACTAATCATTAGGCTAAGGGGGGAAAAGTACACAGGAACTGTGTGGCTATGTAATACCTCATGAATATAAATCAGAGACTTTAAATTGCTCTTTGAACAAATATTTGGACACTTCGTTATCAATAATTATATGGCTTATCTGACACAAAGGAAAATTGAAGGAAGCGGTTTGGGCTTGAGATCCATTCAACTTGCAATGGACTTGCTTCCTTAAAGGACAAGCTCAACAGTGTGGTTGCCTAGATGGCTGCCTCTGAGTTTTCCAATGACCCTGCATGGCAAAATATAGCTCCACTATGATCTTGAACAATCTCTGAAATTTTACTTGCCAACTTTTTGGGTGAAGTCAAGAATGCTCTTATTCTTTTTCTTATTGCTATTGTTTTTTTAATAACCAGGTTTTTTTTTTAATTTTTTTGGCCACACATTTTGTGGGATCTTAGTCCCCTGATCAGGGATCAAACCTATGCCCTTGGTAGTGAAAGTCCTAACCACTGGACTGTCAAGAAATTTCCAAGAATGCTCCTGTTTATTTTGGACTAAGCAGTTGTCATTAATTCAAATTAATTCCATATTGGGAGTTAGTTTTTCAGAAATCTTAAAGTTAGTTAGTTTTTCAGAAATCTAAAAACCTAACCTCAGTGGAGTTCCCAAGATGCTTTCTCTGATCGTTCCACTTAAGAAGAGGAATGTAATTTGAGGTCGAGACCAGAAACACTTAAGGTCTTTAGAAGGACAGACCTGGGTGTACAGAGAGATTTTTATCGACCTAAAAGCCTTTTTTTCTTAGCAAAGAATGTCTTGACCATTGGATGTTATTTCTCTATTGTATTTTTTTTTCTCTCTGTGACCTCATTTTGGGAGATCTCGCTCTCTCTCTGACTCCATTCAAGGAGCATTTATTGAGGTGTTCTGCAGCATGAGCTGGATGCAGAATACAAACATAAGCAGGACAACTGCATTCCCTGAACTCACAGAGCTGTAACCAAGAATGATGACAATCAGATGCCAGGTGATCTAGGAACAGGAAAAGGAAGACAAAGAGAAGCAAATGAGCAAACAAAGAGGTGCAAGAAAACCTTTATTCCAATAACACATTTTCTTCGCAGAGGAGTAGAAAGTTCACAACCCCAGCTAGTTGACTACCTTCAACTAAAATACTGTGGTCTTTCCCATCTCTGGGCTTTGGCATATGCTGTTCCCTCTGCTGGTAAGGTTTTACACACTACTTCCTGTACTGAAACCTCCCCCCATCCTTCAAGAACCAATCCAGGGCTTCCCTGGTGGCTCAGTGGTAAAGAATCCGCCTGCCAAAGGAGGAGACATGATTTCTATCCCTGATCTGGAAAGATTCCACATGCCTCAGAGTAACTAAGCCTGTGTGCCATGACTATTGAGCCCACGCTGTAGAGCCTGTGAGCCAAAATTAGAGCACATGCACACAACCACTGAAGCCCATGTGCCCTAGAGCCTGTGCTCCAGAAGAGGAGAAGGCACTGCGATGAGAAGCCTTCAGACCACTAGAGAGTAGCCCTGCTTGCTGCAACTAGAAAAAGCTCACAAAGCAACAAAGACCCAGCACAACCAAAAATAAATAAATTATTTTAAAAGAGAATCATTCCAAATGTTCCCTCCCTTGTGAGTCCCTCCCCTCACCCTTCATCATCCCCGCCCAGGGTGGATCAGTGTATTTGTTGATGCCAACACTCCTTGCACACAACTCCATCCTATGACACATCGCAGTGTGGTCTGCTGATGGCTTTTGTGCATGTTGACTCTGCCAAATGATGACTTGTGAAAGCAGGGTCTGTTTGCTGTTCATTTATGCATCCAGAGTCTAATATGAGACTTGATTTATAGCTGGTGCTCAATAAATTCTTATTGAAGCTACCTGCAGGTATCAATTAAGAGAAGGAGTGAATAGAGGAAGCTGGCACGTTCGTCACAACACATTACTTCTCCTTCTTCCCTTATCCTATTTTTTTTAAGGGAAACTTTATTTCTGTCCCCCAGGGAGGCTAAGTGAGTAGGTACTGCCTGCAATCTCTGGCTGCAGCCTTGTGCTAATTTGCTAAATTTAACTCACTTTCCCTCTCTCATCTCTTCCCTTCCCTCTCAGTAAAAGCCAGTCAACAGGATCAGTAAAACCTAGTGGTGGATACATCTGCAGAAATGATTGAAAAAGAGGAGGGTGAAAGCCAAGCAATCCTTTTAGTGAAGCCATTTCCCAGTCTTTCAAAATTTACCCACTTCCACTGCCTGTAAATATCCCAGTTTCCACTGAGATCTCTAGACATCAAATGTAGTGCATTGTAAACTCAATCACAACTTTTCCTCCTCCTTATCCCAAGTCAAAACTAAAGAGCCTCTGGACCTGAGGTCTCACCTCTAGATGTTAATAAATGTATGTAGTTCCTGAATGATCACTGCATGCAAGGTGGCATGTCGTTGTTGTGTTGTGATTGCAACTAAGTTTTGTTAATGACTGGGCTGGTTAATGATTATGGCCCTTTGTGGGCCGTAAAAGAGGCCAGAATTTAAAACATATATGAAATCAGAGAAAGTCATTCTCAGAATCTTTGGAAACATCAATTCTGCTGTTCCAGAAAGAGAAACCGAGGCCCAGGAGGAATAGAACTTAACATCTGAGCTGTGTTCTTTGCTGTGAAGGAATTTATGACTCTTCCAGGGAGACAAAGTATAAACACAGAGAAAATTAAGCAACAACATGATAAAGTGCACAGGCCTTTTAAACTGAGAGGCTAATGAGTAATCCAAAGAGGGAATGTGTGAGATTTCATTCATCATCATCTCCATCACCATCATTGTCACATCACCATCATCATCATTACCACTATCATCATCACCATCATCACCACCATCACCATCATCATCGTCATCACCATTTTCATCACCATCATCATTACCACCACCATCATCACCACCATCACCACCATCATCATCCTTATCACCATCACCATCATTATCATCGCCATAATCATCATCATGCCATCATTATCACTATCATCATATCACCATCATCATCATCACCACCATCACCATCACCATCATCATCATCACATATGATCATCATCATCATTACCACTATCATCATCACCATCATCATCATTACTATCATCATCATCATCACCATTTTCATCATCATCACCATCACCATCATCATTGTTACCATCATCATCAAATCACCATCATCATCATGCCATCATTATCACCATCATCATCATTACCACCATCACCATCCCCACCATCATCACATATGATCATCATCATCATTACCAGCATCATCATCACCATCATCACCACCATCACCATCATTATCATCACCATCATCACCACCATCACCATCATTATCATCACCATCATCATCACCATCATTATCATCATGCCATCATTATCACCATAATCATCATATCACCATCATCATCACCACCATCACCATCACCATCACCACCATCACCACCATCATCATTATCACCATCACCATCATCACCATCATCACCTTCACTAATACCTATTGACTGTTTCAATGTGCCAGATGCTTCCCTAAGTACTTTATAGGTATGATCTAATTAATCTTTTCCCTACACTTAAGAGAAAGATTTTATCTCAGAGATGAGATATCTGAGGCCTAAAATGTTAAGTTTTAAGGCTCTGGAGTCAGAATTTGTGCGTTCACATACCAGCTCTGCACCTAACGAGGTGTAGCTTTTCTCAACCTCTCTACACCTCTGTTTACTGACACCTTTAGTGGGGAGGCGAGTGCATAACTCTGAGATGATATGACAATCAAGTCAATAAGTGCAGGTAAAGTGCTTCACAACTTGCCTGGCCCACTGTCAGTGCTCCATTACAAGTCAACTATTAGTATTCTTGCCGTTGTTGTGTTGTGATTGTAACTTAGTTTTGTTAATGATCAGAATGGGCTTTGATCTGTACCTTTAGGAAATAACAAAATGTAATCTGAAGGAACTTCAAGACAGACTATGAGAGAAAGTTGACATGATTCCCAATAAGAATGTTATAATACCAACAAACACTTATATGCAGTGCCCTCTGTGCCCAGCAATGCATATAGAATGAACAGTGATTGGAGCTGAACGTCTGCTGCTGGTGGTGGTTTCATTGCTAAGCTGTGTCCAACTCTTGTGACCCCATGGACTTGCTCCTGCCAACGTCCTCTGTCCCTGGGATTCTCCAGGCAAGAATACTGGAGTGGGTTGCCATTTCCCTCTCCAGGGGATTTTCCTGACCCAGGAATAGAACCCAGGTTTCCTGCATTGCAGGCAGATTTTTTTACCAATTGAGCTATGAGCGAAGCCTGGAACCAAAAGGATATTGTGAAGGAGAGCTGAGCAAGAAAATGGAAACTGGGGCTTCCCTGGTGGTCCGGTGGTTAAGAATCCGCCTTGCAATGCAACGGATACAAGTTCAATCCTTGTTCTGGGAAGATCCCACGTGCAGCAGACCAACTAAGCACATGCCACAACTACTGAACCAGAGCTCTAGAGCCCAGGAACCACAAATACTAAGCTCACATGTTGCAACTTCTGAAGCCTCTGTACACAGAGCCCAAGCTCTGCAACAAGAGAAACCACTGCAATGAGAAAGAAGCCCATGCACTGCAACAAAGAGTAGCTGCCACTCACCGCGACCAGAGAAAGCTTGTGTGTAGCAACGAAGACCCAGCACAACCGAAAATAAATAAATAAATCTTTAAATAAAAAAAAGAAAAAGAAGGTGGAACCTCATTATAAAAAGTATGGCAACCCAGCAGAAGACCCTGAACTGAAGGCTGTAGGGCACACGGTCCAGAGGAAGTGCCTCCTCCGCACCCAAAGGAGAATGAGAGTTGAGCCCCCAGGGCTGTCCCAAGATGGCAATGACAACTCTTAGACAAAGGGGAGTGAGAGAGGAAGTCCATCAGAAACAAGCCTTAGGAGGTCAGGACATGCCAGGGTGGCATATGCAAAAATTTTTGTCCTCAGAGCAGTAGGAAAGGGAGAATGCCCAGTGGCCTCAAGGTGCATTTATTCTTCTCTGGTAGCTCAGCCGGTAAAGAATCTGCCTGCAATGAAGGAGACCCCAGGTCGATTCTTGGGACAGGAAGATCCACTGGAGAAGGGATAGGCTACCCACTCCAGTATTCTTGGGCTTCCCTGGTGGCTCAGCTGGTAAAGAATGCACATGCAATGCAGAAGACCTGGGTTCGATCCCTGGGTTGGAAGATTCCCCTGGAGAAGGGAACGGCTACCCACTCCAGTATTCTGGCCTGGAGAATTCCATGGACTACATACTCCATGGGATCTCAAAAGAGTGACATGATTGAGCGACTTTCACTTTTCACTTTCAGCTCACTTAAAGGGTTAAAGTAGGACAGAAGAGAAAGAGCAAGGACTCTGATGTCAACATTTATTTGTTCATTCTTTCTTTTATTCATTTACTTAGCACTTAATAAGCACCTAGTAGGTGGTAGGTTCTATGTTGATAGATACTAGAAATTTAGTGGGAGAAGGCAATGGCACCCTAGTCCAGTACTCTTGCCTGGAAAATCCCATGGATGGAGGAGCCTGGAAGGCTGCAGTCCGTGGGGTCACTGAGGGTCAGACACGACTGAGCAACTTCACTTTCACTTTTCACTTTCATGCATTGGAGAAGGAGATGGCAACCCACTCCAGTGTTATTGCCTGGAGAATCCTAGGGATGGGAGAGCCTGGTGGGCTACCGTCCTTGGGGTCGCATAGAGTCAGACACGACTGAAGCGACTTAGCAGCAGCAGCAGCAGCAGAAATTTAATGAGAAGCAATAACACCTGGTTATCCATAAGATGCTAGGCACTATATCAGACCCTTTAAAAACATTTCTGCCTTATGACCCAGCAATCCCACTACTGGCCATACACACTGAGGAAACCAGAATTGAAAGAGACACGTGTACCCCAATGTTCATCGCAGCACTGTTTATAATAGCCAGGACATGGAAGCAACCTAGATGTCCATTGGCAGATGAATGGATAAGAAAGCTGTGGTACATACACACAATGGAGCATTACTCAGCCATTAAAAAGAATACATTTGAACCAGTTCTAATGAGGTGGATGAAACTGGAGCCTATTATACAGAGTGAAGTAAGCCAGAAAGAAAAACACCAATACAGTATACTAACACACATATATGGAATTTAGAAAGATGATAGCGATAACCCTGTATGTGAGACAGCAAAAGAGACAGATGTGTAGCACACTCTTTTGGACTCTGTGGAAGAGGGAGAGGGTGGGATGATTTGGGAGAATGGCATTGAAACATGTATAATATCATATATGAAACGAATCACCAGTCCAGGTTCAATGCAGGATACAGGATGCTCAGGGCTGGTGCACTGGCATGACCCAGAGGGATGGTACAGGGAGGGAGGTGGGAGGGGGTTCAGGATGGGGAACACGTGTACACCCATGGCAGATTCATGTTGATGTATGGCAAAACCAATACAATATTGTAAAGTAATTAACCTCCAATTAAAATAAATAAATTTATATTTAAAAAAAACATTTCTAATCCTTAAAACAATTCTCCCAATTGGAATTTATTATTACCATTTCAAGGGAATGGTAGAAAAACATTAAATAACTTTCCCAAGATCACACAGCTAATAAGGAACAGTACAGCTAGGATTTAACTCAGTCAAGTCAAACATCAGAAGAAAAATAAAAGAAAAACAAAGATTATCCCACTTCCATTCTCAAACCACCCCCCAGCATCTCATTTCCTAAAGTGGCTGTGGTTAAATTTAACAGTCTGCAATTGCTTCCCAGTCCAGTCTGCATGACTGACTGCAAGATTTGGGGGTGTCGCTCTTTGATTAGGGGCATAAAAACAAGCTGTGGAGCCACCCTGGCCTAGCACAACAGGGGCCCGGCTGGGGAGTGAGTCAGCCAGGAAGGCCTCCTGAATGTCAAGCACAAACATCCAAGAATAGCTGCTCACTGGGCAGGAGGCTTCAGGAACTGCCCCACATGTGCCAGCCTGTGAATTGGAAATGGCAGTGAGCTTGACACGATGGGTCTGAGCCAAAAATAATCCCTGTCTGTTCCATAAGGTTTGCAGGGAAATGAAAGCAATCTTCAGGCAGAAGCAAATTAGGAGGACTTCCCTGGAGGTCCAGTGGTTAAGATTCCATGCTTCAACTGCAGGGGTTGAGGGTTTGATCCCTGGTAGGGGTACTAAGATCCCACATGGCACATGGTGGGGCCAAAAAATAAAATAAATTTTTTTTAAAAAAGAAGCAAACGGGAGACTTCTAGCTGATGATTCCACTACAGACGGGAACGTGGTCCATCTTATGATGTTAGCTGTGACCAAGATACTGGACATGTTTGACCTGAGGCCATGTTGGACACCTCAAGTGGCTTTTAAATATTATTCTGACAACATAAGGTTCTAGACAAAAAAGAAAATTAGGAACTAGAATACTCGCTAATCATGAAAAAACAGAGTGGCCTTGAGTTTTAAAAAACAAGAGATTCAGGCTTTTAAATACCAAATACTTAATTAGGGCCTACAAAGTGGCAGGCAATGAACTTGGCACTTGAGCACTTGAGGTATAACAAGGAATCGCTGAATACTATTTTCTCAAAGCTCAAGCTCCTTAACCAAATACTCAAGAGTTCTCCCTTTAAGAGGATGCATAATATATTAGTTAGGTCTCTTTGGGGGCAAAGGTAAGAGAAACACAACTAAAAATGAGTTAAGGGGAAAAAAAGGAGTTTTTTGGCTCATGTAATAAAATTGGAAAGTTAGAATGTCTTCAGGTACAGCTGGATCCAGAGGCTAGAGTCACCAGACTCTCACTTGCTGCATTTCCGTGCTCCATCTTCATCAGTTTTGGATCCCTTCTCTGAAATATTTTCCTTAGGAGCTCCCAATGACTTTAGGCCTTCATACTCATATCTCATGTAGAGTATGATTCCTGTAAAGCATTTCAGACTGTCTTTAATTGAACTGACTTGGATCACATGCTCATCTTGAACTATTAACTGCAAGTTTGATGAAATACACTTGTTGCTCAGTGTTGGGCTCTCCACTCAGTAACAGAGGATGAGCAGAGACACAGAATTCACCTGTGATTCTGTAAGTAAGAGAAGAGTGGCTTCCCTAAAGAAAGGTACCTTCTCCAGGGGATCTTCCCAACCCAGGGATCGAACCCACAGGATGTCTTGTCTAATTCAATTCTATGCAGAAACCCAATACTCAATTTGTACTTCAGACAGACAAATGAGCAAACTACTTGTGTTGAGCCAGTGGAATAACTGGGGAGGAGCATTGCCCTTAATCCTCCTGGAGTCACCCCTGAGGCTCACATTGACATATCTCATCAGCACTTTGCATTAGGTGGAGGGAAACAGCAGACAAGGAAAAAAAGGAAACCCGTCAAAGGTGCATCGTCAAGTAAACAGCCACCAGAACTGAATCCCCCTGGGTCCCCTTGGGAGACAATGTACATACACCTCAGACTTAGACTCCCCCTAAGGTGTTTATCCATTCAGTCCCATCAGCCTTTGGCAGAGGGCTACACCCAGGGAGTGCTATGCTCTGGCACTTCCAGGTTGTCCTGCTCAGGTGACCAGAGAGCCTTCAGGGAAGGAATAGCAAGATCTGGCCATTGGAAATGTTAAGTGCTGAAGCAATGAGGGACAGGTACCAACAAGGTCCATCACAGAGGCATAAACGTTATCTCACGCACTTGACATGGATTTATTGAGAAGTACTCCACTCAGGATGGTATTGGGCCAAAAATTTCATACCATGTTACAGAAAAACCTGAACGAACTTTTTTGACCAGTCCAATAAACAGCTGGAATTCCTGCCCTCCCAGAGCTGATAGTCTGACAAGAGGACCAGATGGGTCAAGGGACTCTAGTGCTATGCGACAGGTAATAATGACCGTGCAGGAAGTGTGAGACCACAGGGAATAGGGGGGAGTATTTAACCCAATATTTAGAATGGAGGGAGTCACGGAAAGTTTATGATAAAAATGACATCTTAGCTGAAATCTTCAAATTAATCATTTACTCCCCACTCATGCCAAGATTAGCAGAAATTCTATCATATTCTTCAATTACCCATAGGCTAATGGGTAATTCACATATTTACATTCACATATAGGCTAAATGTGAATCCTAAGAATTCTTACGTTGAAACCCTAACCCCCTTCCCCAGTATTTCCAAATGGGACCCCATTTGCAGAGGGGGGTGGTCTTTGCAGAGTTAATCAAGTAAAGTGAGATCCTTCAAGTAGACTCCAGCAGATTTCTTCTGGAGAAGGGATAGGCTACCCACTCCAGTATCCTTGGGCTTCCCTTGTGGCTCAGCTGGTAAAGAATTCACCTACAATGACGGAGAACTGGGTTCCATCCCTTGGTTGGGAAGATTTCCCTTGGAGAAGGAAACGGCTACTCCCTCCAGTATTCTGGCCTGGAGACTGCCATGGACAGTATAGTCCGTGGGGTCGCAAAGAGTCAGATATGACTGAGTGACTTTCACATTCAGGTGGGTTCTAATTCAGTGTGACTGGGTCCTTATACAAAGGGGAACTTTGGAGAAGATGCACCCACTTGGATGGCACCACACAGAGAACTACCAGAAGCCAGGAAAGAGGCCTGGAATGGATCTTTTCCTCACAGCCCTCAGTTGGGTCGTCATGGGCAAGTCATTTTACTTTTTTGAGCCTCAGTTTCCTTAACAATATAATAGACATAATATCCCTGTCTAAACAGTGTACTTCCTGATAAGGTCAAATAAATACTGCACATGTACTGTTTTGCAAACAGCAAAGCGCCATGCATGCATACGAAATTGAATTCATTGTACAAAGAGCTATGGATGAAAACACTGGACATATTTGATGGTAATCCAAGAATACTATCTGAAGCTCCCTTTTCACAACTCCATTTTACAAAGGATTTCCGGTATGATTCATTCTTCAGACTCAACTGGCTTTCCCACGTGAATCCATGCCACTTGAAATAGCTTTTCAAAGCCAGACCTTAAATCATCATGCTAGATTTGGTATCTAGCCCAAAGCAATATTCATATGAACCAGTCCAATTAAATGAAGCTCAAATGCCATCTCTTTCCTGACGTTTTCACTGATTTGAACAGTCCCCAGAACTACCACAGCAATAAGACTCTGGAAGCCTTCTCGTTCTCATCTGAATTCACTCCCAGCCCTAGCACCCCTAGGATTCCTGTTCTCATTGAGATGCCTAATAACTTGGAGACACAAAAACAAACAGGATAGAATAGGACAAATTGAAATAAAACTAGATTATTAGCCTGCCCTTAAAATATCTTGCATAGGTAGGGGTTGCAGACACCAGATTAGAAAGTAGCCCCTCCCCGAGAATCATAGTATCAAAACTTAGATCCTAAGTAGGTCTTGGCACCAAGCACTCAGTACCACAGATACTGCCAAGCTATTTAATGGGACAGGCTTCATTGATACTATATACAAAGTATAGAGTCAGATCTACATCATTCCAATCCTAGCTCCACTTTTTATACCACTTTTGTGGTTTTGGAGAAACCACTTAACTTCACTGAGTCCAGATACTTCATCTATAAGATGAGAAGTAATAATAGCTCTTAGCTTAGAGACTTGTGGCAAATATTAAATGAGATCATATAATACTTAAGTGCCAGACAGCAAGGAAATGATCCATAAATGTTAGCTATTGCTATTGCATATTTTCAGGGACCTAGGTCCAAATTCTCATGCTACTCATGTCATGACATAAGCTACAGCAACCTCTCTAGTTAGACTTTCCAGTGGTCACATTCTCCCAAGATGGAAGATGTCTCTTTCCCTTTTGTGTTTATCATGCATTTGGTGACATTTAGTTTTCAATCCCCTTCTCCTGAAGCATCATATACGTTTTCCCCAGTAGTACTTATTGCCTTGATAAATTGTAATTGACTCTCTTCCTTTAAGATTTGGGCAATCTTGATTCCAGTTTGTGATTCATCCAGCCTGGTATTTCACATGATGTACTCTGTATTTAAGTTACATAAGCAGTGTGACAATATACAGCCTCGATGTACTCCTTTCCCAATTTGGAACCAGTCCACTGTTCCATGTATGGTTCTGACTGTTGCTTCTTGACTCCACACACAGGTTTCTCAGGATATGGGTAAGGTGCTCTGGTATTTCCACCTCTTAAAAGATTTTCTGGTTTGTTGTGATCCACACAGTCAAAGACTTTAGTGTAGTCAATGAAACAGAGGTAGTTTTTTTTGGAATTCCCTTGCTTTTTCTATGATCCAGCAGATGTTGACAATTTGATGTCAGGTTCCTCTGTCTTTTCTAAACTCAGCTCATTGGAAAAGACCCTGATACTGGAAAAGACTGAAGACAAAAGGAGAAGGGGGAGGCAGAGGATGAGATGGTTAGATAACATCACCAATTCAATCTGCATGAATCTGAGCAAACTCCAGGAGATAGTGGAGGACAGAGGAGCCTGGCATGATGCAGTCTATGCAGTCACCAAAAGCCAGACATGACTTAGCAACTGAAGAAAAACAGCTTTAACAATCAGAGCAGAAAAAGAAATAAAAGGAATCCAAATTGGAAAAGAAGAAGTAAAACTCTCACTGTTTGCAGATGACATGATCCTCTACATAGAAAACCCTAAAGATTCCACCAGAAAATTACTAGAAATAATCAATGACTATAGTAAAGTTGCAGGATATAAAATCAACACACAGAAATCCCTTGCATTCCTATACACTAATAATGAGAAAACAGAAAGAGAAATTAAGGAAACAATTCCATTCACCATTGCAACAGAAAGAATAAAATACTTAGGAATATATCTACCTAAAGAAACTAAAGACCTATATATAGAAAACTATAAAACACTGGTGAAAGAAATCAAAGAGGACACTAATAGATGGAGAAATATACCATGTTCATGGATTGGAAGAATCAATATAGTGAAAATGAGTATACTACCCAAAGCAATTTATAGATTCAATGCAATCCCTATCAAGCTACCAACAGTATTCTTCACAGAGCTAGAACAAATAATTTCACAATTTGTATGGAAATACAAAAAACCTCGAATAGCCAAAGCTATCTTGAGAAAGAAGAATGGAACTGGAGCAATCAACCTACCTGACTTCAGGCTCTACTACAAAGCCACAGTTATTAAGACAGTATGGTACTGGCACAAAGACAGAAATATTGATCAATGGAATAAAATAGAAAGCCCAGAGATAAATCCACGCACATATGGACACCTTATCTTTGACAAAGGAGGCAAGAATATACAATGGATTAAAGACAATCTCTTTAACAAGTGGTGCTGGGAAATCTGGTCAACCACTTGTAAAAGAATGAAACTAGACCACTTTCTAACACCATACACAAAAATAAACTCAAAATGGATTAAAGATCTAAACGTAAGACCAGAAACTATAAAACTCCTAGAGGAGAACATAGACAAAACACTCTCCGACATACATCACAGCAGGATCCTCTCTGACCCACCTCCCAGAATATTGGAAATAAAAGCAAAAATAAACAAATGGGACCTAATTAACCTTAAAAGCTTCTGCATCATCAAAGGAAACTATTAGCAAGGTGAAAAGACAGCCTTCAGAATGGGAGAAAATAATAGCAAATGAAGCAACCGACAAACAACTAATCTCAAAAATATACAAGCAACTCCTACAGCTCAACTCCAGAAAAATAAACGACCCAATCAAAAAAAATGGGCCAAAGAACTAAATAGACATTTCTCCAAAGAAGACATACAGATGGCTAACAAACACATGAAAAGATGCTCAACATCACTCATTATCAGAGAAATGCAAATCAAAACCACTATGAGGTACCATTTCACGCCAGTCAGAATGGCTGCAATCCAAAAGTCTACAAGCAATAAATGCTGGAGAGGGTGTGGAGAAAAGGAACTCTCTTACACTGTTGGTGGAATGCAAACTAGTACAGCCACTATGGAGAACAGTGTGGAGATTCCTTAAAAAACTGGAAATAGAACTGCCTTATGATCCAGCAATCCCACTGCTGGGCATACACACTGAGGAAACCAGAAGGGAAAGAGACACATGTACCCCAATGTTCATCGCATCACTGTTTATAATAGCCAGGACATGGAAGCAACCTAGATGTCCATCAGCAGATGAATCGATAAGAAAGCTGTGGTACATATACACAATGGAATATTACTCAGCCATTAAAAAGAATACATTTGAATCAGTTCTAATGAGGTGGATGAAACTGGAGCCTATTATACAGAGTGAAGTAAGCCAGAAGGAAAAACATCAATACAGTATACTAACGCATATATATGGAATTTAGAAAGATGGTAACAATAACCCGTGTATGAGACAGCAAAAAGAGACACTGATGTATAGAACAGTCTTATGGACTCTGTGGGAGAGGGAGAGGGTGGGAAGATTTGGGAGAATGGCATTGAAACATGTAAAATATCATGTAAGAAACGAGTTGCCAGTCCAGGTTCGATGCACGATACTGGATGCTTGGGGCTAGTGCACTGGGACGACCCAGAGGGATGGTATGGGGAGGGAGGAGGGAGGAGGGTTCAGGATGGGGAACACATGTATACCTGTGGCGGATTCATTTTGATATTTGGCAAAACTAATACAATTATGTAAAGTTTAAAAATAAAATAAAATTAGAAAAAAAAAGAAAAACAGCTTTAAGATTCTGAACGCCTCCATGGCAAGGGCTCAGTCTCATTGTCTTATATTTCCAAGGTGCCACAAAACACTTAGCCCATCACTGATGTTTAATATTTGTTGAGCTAATTAAAAAGAGGAAATATTATTTGATCTGACCTTTCTCAAAGCACTCACTGGGTAGCACAAGGAAGTAGAAGTAACACAATGAGTTTCCAGAATACATCAAGCTTCATACTATGCAATTTTATGGCTGTTAAACTATCTTTATCAGTAAAGAATACATTCAGGTAGATATATAAGCCAACCAAGAATGGCTTACACAAATAGGATTTATTTCCCCTCATTTGTACAGGTGAGAACATGCTGTTTTTACTTCTACTCTTTACTGGTGCCATTGGGACGCTGTAGTGTGCTCTCTCTCTGCTCTGCCATCTTTAGCTTTGTTCTCTTGCTTGCAGAATGGCTGCCACAGCTCCAGGCAATACTTCTACACTCAAAGCAACATAATGGGGGGAAAGATGCAATAATGTTTTCTGCCAACTTTTTTACAGGAAATTAAAAACTGCTCTAGGGACTTCCCTGGTGGTCCAGTAATTAAGACTCTATGCTTCCACCACAGGGGGCACAGGTTCCATGCTTGTCTGGGGAACTAAGATCCAACATGCTGTGCAACAGGCCAAAAAAAAAAAACCACTTCATAGACCTATGGTAGAACTTTACCTAGGTCCTCTTTGCCAACACTAGTATGTGGGAGGCCTAGAATGTGAAGGTATATTTAGCTGGGTGCTTGCTGCTCCAAACGTATAAGCAAGTTTCTTATCCAAGAAAATATATATTAGCTAGGCACTTGAGATTTTCTGCCATGAAACCTCAAGGTTTCATGCAAACCTAATGAAAGTGTTATCAGTGCCTCCATTTCATAAAGACAGAACCTGAAGCTGAGAAATAAAGCAATTCATGCAAGTACAAATAGTGGTTCCATGGAATTTTGCTTAAGCCAACATTTTGCCAACTTACTGCCATAAGTGAAGTTGCTCAGTCGTGTCCGACTCTTTGTGACCCCATGGACTGTAGCCTATCAGGCTCCTCCGTCCATAGGATTTTCCAGGCAAGAATACTGGAGTGGGTTGCCATTTCCTTCTCCAGGAGATCTTCCCAACCCAGGGATTGAACCTCAGTCTCCTGTGTTGTAGGCAGACGCTTTACCGTCTGAGCCACCAAGGAAATCTTATTGCCATAAACCACAAAGAAAATTAACAGGCAAAACATATCTAAAGTTTTGTTTATATATGGTTAGACTAAGCTGAGGCTTCCCTAGTGGCTCAGTGTTAAAGAATCTCCCTGCCAATGCATGAGACGCAGGTTTGATCCCTGGATCAGGAAGATATCCTGGAGAAGAAATAGCAACCCATTCCAATATTCTTGCCTGGAAAATCCCATAGACAGACGAGCCTGGTGGGCTACAGTCCAAGGAGTTCCAAGAGTCCTACACAACTTAGCGACTAAACCACCACCACAAGAATAAGCAAAGCTTTCACCCACCATTTCCTTGTTTTTAAGAAGAGGTTGTTTGCTAAAGGAGACAAATTCTTGGCCTTCCTGCCATAGGCCTCAAATCTCAGCCAAATTAGCAGCCACTCCCATTTCCTGCATGCTTTATAAATCATTTTCAAATCATCTCTAGGAAAATGTCAGTCCAGTGTGTCTCACTGCTAAAATGTTCAGCCTAAGTTTTGAGAGTCAGAATGAATCGCAATGTGGTTTTTAGAATTGTGCAGGGCTAAGAAACCATCCAGACTGACAAAAATAAAAGCTTAATCCTGCTAGTTTGAAGAAAACCTTAGATGAGCCCATTCAGCTGGAACCCTCTAACAGCTTAGAGCAATAAAATGCCTTTGTGGCCTTCCTAATCCATTTTTAATTTTTGAATAAAATTAATAACATAAATACCTAGGAGTTTCCAGCTGCGTGCCTTCCTAAGGATATAAGATTCTCATATATTAATATATTCCCCATCTGTTTTTGTCAAATCCAGGTGCAATTTATAAACATAAGAATGACTGTGTCTGTTTTGCAGATGGAGGATTTAAGACCCGGAGTAGGTACAGTTACTTAGCCAAGGACAGGAAGCTGTCAAGATTAATGTTACTTTTTCATTTGTACATTGTTATTAGTCCCCTTCCCAACCCAATACTTTGGCCACCTGACGTGAAGAGCTGACTCATTTGAAAAGACCCTGATCCTGGGAAAGACTGAAGGCAGGAGGAAAAGGGGACGACAGAGGATGAGGTGGTTGGATGGCATCACTGACTCAATGGACATGAGTTTGAGTAAACTCCGGGAGTTGGTGATGGGAGGCCTGGCATGCTGCAGTCCATGGGGTTGCAAAGAGTCAGACACCACTGAGCGACTGAACTGAACTGAACAATCTAAGAGAAAACTCTTATTGAATGAATGATATGTGGCTGTGTTGGGTCTTGATTGCTGCACATGGATTTTCTCTAGTTGCAGGTAGTGAGGCTTACTCTTCATAGTGGTGCCTCCCGTTGTGGCTTCTTTTGTTGTGGAGCCAGGACTCTAGGCACTTAGGCTCAGTAGCTGTGGCTCGTGGGCTTAATTGCCCCGAGGCCTGTGGAATCTTCCCAGGCCAGGAATTGAACCCATGTCCCCTGCATTGACAGGCAGACTCTTAACCACTGGACCACCAGGGAAGTCCTCTGGGAGAACTTGATGTATTTACTCGAAACTCTCTCTTTCTTAGCAACTTGCCTGGTGCTGTTCTCATATGCAAAATGCACAGAGAGTTCACATCGTAAGCAGTAACACCTGGCCAAGACCCCCATGTTTGAGTTTGATCATGGGCAAACTACCAACATGGTTCCGTCAGCTCAATTCTACTGACATTGTTCTGTCAGCTCAATTCTCCCCAACTGAAACAAAAATTTTACCGACTTGATTCTTTTTCTCAAGTTTTCACTCACTGTAAGGAGTTTTGTATCCTTTGAGGGGCGCTGAGAGTAGTAGAAATGTCCTCTACCTGAAAAGGCAGAGACTTTGACCTAGTTCAGTAGAAGTAGGGACATTGGAAAGAAGAGCTCTGCCCAGTCCCCTCATTTGCCATGTAAGTCTACTTGCCATAGCAGAGCACAGAGAGATACGCTTAGGAAGTGGGCAAGTCTGAGTTCAAGTCCTCACCCTTGCTAGCTATGGAATGAACCCCGAACTAAGATGCTTAATCTCCTTGAGTGTCTGTTGCCACATCTTTGAAAGCATGAGTGATAAGACTTATAGGGAAGAATTATAAAGTGAAAGTGTTAGTCGCTCAATTGTATCCACTCTTTGCAACCCCATGGACTGTAGCCCTCCAGACTCCTCTGTCCATAGAATTTTCCAAGCAAGGATACTAGAGTGCGTTGCCATTTCCTTCTCCAAGGGATCTTCCTGACCCAGGGAGCGAACCCATGTCTCCTGTGTCTCCTGCGTTGCAGGCAGATTCTTTGCCATCTGAGTTACCAGGGAAGCCCGAAGTATTATAAAGATTACCTGAGATCAAGCGCAAATGGCCTAGTAGGCATGTAAAGCATTTATCAGTATTCTATGGAATGGTGAGATGCAATTGCCGTATTATCTGATGACTTTTCTCCGTGGAGGCTGAAAGAGAGCCAAGCTCCAGGCAAAGGACACTCTGTACTTTGGGCTTGAGGCTCTCCATGTAGGATGCACTGAAATAGGTACTGGTTAGAAAATATTCTACTAGGGGAGGATGGAGCCTCAACCCCGGAGAAAAACAAGTGATGGGCACAGAGTGAACACAGCTCTGGAAGGAGATGATCAGGTTCCAAAGAAAAGGCTGGGATTTAAAGTTGTTCAGAAACTCCTCCCTTTCCACCTTCCTCCTCTAATACCCTTTCTGCCACCTTCCTCCTGTTCCCTTTAACAGAGCCTCACCCTCTCTCATTGAAAACAGCCCCATCAAGACCTGCTAGATGGTGGACTGCCCTGCTGGTCCAGTGGTTAAGACTCCACACTCCCAGTGCAGGGGGCCTGGAGTTTGATCTATGGTCAGAGAACCAGATCCCTCATGCCACAGCTAAAAGATATCATGTGTCACAACTAAGAGCTGGTGTAGCCAAATAAATATTTTTCTTTTAAAAAAGGATATTCATAAAAGAAGACCTGCTTGATGAGGCAGATCTGGTTCCCAGGAAAACACAAAGAACTAAAAATTACCAAAAAACGGTCTCCATCTCATGAAGAGGCTTCCCTGGTGACTCAAATGGTAAAGAATCTGCCTGCAAGGTGGGAGACCTGGAGTTGATCCCTGGTTGGGAAGATCCCTTGGAGAAGGGAAAGGCTACCCAATCCAGTATTCTTGTCTGGAAAACCCCATGGACAGAGGAGCGTGGCAGGCTACATACAGTCCATGGGGTTAAAAAAAGAGTCAGACAGGACTGAACAACTGACACACACACATATCACGAAGAACCCGGAAATAGCCATTCAAACATTAATAAGATGCCTAAAGAAGGCTTAAAATGGGGAGGAAGGCAGCCAGAATGCTTTCTACACAAATATAACTTCACTTGCTTAAACTTTTAATACTGAGTATAGCTCTTCAGGTTTTATTTATGCCTCAAGACATAAATAATTCAAATCACAGGTTTTCTTTTCAAACTGAAATAAACTTGGGTACAAACAAATATACCTATACCTCTTTACCTAAAAGATAGCAGAGAGGGACTTCCCTGGCAGTCCTGTGGTTAAGACTCTGCACTTCCACTGTAGGCGGCAGGGTTTCGATCCCTGGTTGGGGAACTAAGCTACATGCCACATGGCCAAAATAAATAAATAAATAAAAAGATAGAAGAGAATACCAATGTAACAAAAACACAAGCAAGGATCAGATTCCTAGCGTGAGAGATGAAACGTTGAGGCTGGAAAGGACTTGCTTGAAGTCTCTCCCAGAATGAAACTGGAGCAAATCTCCACGGACATGGGGCTCCTCTCTACTCTGGTTTTCCACTGTGCTAACAAAAGACTGCATCTTGCAGGGTACTAGCTTGTCCTCCTCCTTCCTTACTCCCGCTACACAAACGGCTCCAAATGAAAATGTCATTTGGATCAAAATATTCGAGATACATTAAGACATCTAAAATTGCACACAGATCAAAGTATATGAAGTCATAGATTTCCTGGCTTCCCCTCAAGACTGTCATCAAAATAATAAAGAAGCCATTTGCCACCTCCCACACTAATTCCACCATAATCAGAACATAGTCATATATCTGCCTTTGCCAAATTGGGATTTGTGAATTATGAGCATAAGTGAGAGCAGTGGCGGCTGCCAGGGGTTCAGAGATTGAGGCTTATATCATTTTGCTGTGATGGGTTGGGAAGTCCTGGGCTTTAACCTAACTGGAAAATGACCAAAGGTCAAAACTCTTTCCTTTGCCATCTACAACGAGGTAGCCTTCAGTCTGCTAGAGAAGTCTTCCCTAATCCTGCCAGCTAAAGAAATCTCTTCTCTGTTCCAGACATACACAGTGTTACCACTGAGGTCTTCCAAGGGACTTCTCAATAGCAGGAGATGCTTTAGAATAATGAAAAGGCATTGTTCATTGAAATTAGAGAACCTAAGTGTAGATTCCTGGTCCTTCGTTCACTCATCCGGACTGAGCAGTCTTACTGTCTCTGAGACCCAGACATGATGCAAATGTCACTCCCTGTGAATGTTCACATTCAGTGGTTAATTTCTGCTCCCTATAATGAGACAAACGCGACCCCTCCGTGTTTATGTCAACACATCCTTTGATGGCCATTTGAGGACAGAATGTGATTTCCAGGCTGTTGTCTGAAAGCAACCGAGTACCATAGTTGAATCAAGGAAGAACCAGGAAATTAAGCCACACAACGGAAGGCCATGACCACGGCAGGTGGGGACTCTGCAGGAGGGAGGGAAACAAGGACCTGGGTCCAGACTGCCACGGAGGAAACTGCAAGCCATGGATGTGGACGTGACTGTGGCTTCCACTTGAGCATGGACGGTCTGGAGGAGCCACTTAACAGCCTCAGCAACCCAGTACCGAAGAAGCAACTCCTGCCTTGCAGAGGGACACGGTGCTGGTGAGTAGTGGCATGCAAGCAGAGCAAGGAGTCTAAAGGCCTTACCTTTATCAGGTTCTCAGACAGCCTGAAGGTTTGCAACCTTGGGAGAAATAACCAGCACTTCAGCGCCAGTGATACCAAGACCGTAAGGCTTTCATTGAGCAAGCTAGATCACTTGGTGACCAATGACATGTTGAAGAGAAAGAATTTATATGAATATGTGTCATGTTCTATTCTCTTCTCATTCCACTATAAAACCAACCTTTGTTGAGTAGTTCTGGATTACATATAGTTTATGGGTTGCTTTTTTTTTTTCTTGGTGAATCTTTTTAAATGATAGAACTCATTCTTTCTTTCTTTCTTTTTTTTACTAACCAGAAAGGATATAAACTCAGATATGTGTCAGATAAGCTTTGAAGTAAGAAAAATGCACAGATGAATAAAACATGATGCCACAAAAACCTTGGATTGAATCCCAACTGAGTCTCTAGCTGGCTTTATGGCCTTGGGACAATGATTGATCTCTGTGAATCTGACTTTCCCTTATCTATAAAAAGTAATAATGGCTACCTGTGTTTGTCTCTCAATTAAAAATCACTTATATGTGCTAGGGTTTCCCAGTTGGCACAGTGGTAAAGAATCTTCCTGCTAGTGCAGGAGATGTGAGTTCAATCCCTGAATCAGGAAAATCCCCTGGAAGAGGAAACGGCAACCCACTCCAGTATTCTTGCCTGGAAAATTCCATGGACAGAGGAGCCTGGTGGGCTACAGCCCATGTGGTCTCAAAGAGTCGGACATGACTGAGCACACCCACACACACACACAATATGTGCAAAGTTTACCTCCCATAAAGAGAAGCTTAGGAAAACAAGGTAGGAGAAGGCAGCTTTCCTATGAAGCCAATGATGGATCTCAGAGCCTCTTTAGGACCAGAGTGAAAAAGACATGTAAGACTCCATGGACGCTCTATTCTTCCTAATTCTCTAGGGTCTAGGTGGCTGTGGTCCATCCCAGAGCAAGGGCTCATGGCACTTACCTCCAGAGGCACAAGAACGAGGCAGCTGCCCTTGGCTTCTGCTCGCCTGTGTTTCATGTCTGCCCTTTTCCCCGCGAACAACTGCTGATTCACCCTTAACTTTCCTGTATAAATTCTTGGGAAACTTCCAGTGTAAATTCCTCCAAGAGAGTATCTGTTTATCCTGATAAGAATCTGATTACCTGATAAGCCACCTGGTGCTTCCCAGCTGGTGCAGTGGTAAAGAATTTTCCTGCTAGTGCAGGAGATGTGAGTTCAATCCCTGAATCAGGAAAATCCCCTGAAGAGGAAATGGCAACCCACTCTAGTATTCTTGCCTGGAAAAGTTCCATGGACAGAGGAGCCTGGAGGGCTACAGTCCATGGGGTCGCAAAGAGTCAGATAGGACTGAGCGCACATACCACACACACACACACACAGCTCCCATTGTCTCCAGTGTAGTCAAGGAAGGGGAAACAGGGCCCCAGAACTCGCATCCTCTTGCTCAAGGAACAACTAAGGCTCAATTTCTTCAACGAGGAATGTGGATGTTGCAGGATCACAATCTATTTGTCAAGTATACCGGTGAATAGGCTGTTATAATGGGGCATATAAAGCACCTGGCTCCTAATGGGTACACTATAAAATGGAATTATTACTATTTTGAACAGACTCAAAATTGGATTCCAGCTCTCAGAAAACTAATAATCATGTGATTGATAGCTAACATTGAGTACACTCTGTATGCCCCTGACTTTTCTAACATCTCTTTTAACCTGCACAATAACTTGATCCTATTAGTGTCTTTACTACAAAGAAAAGGAAACTCAGGCTCAAATGATTTACGTAACTGACTTAAGGACAAGAAGCTAATGACCTTGAATCCAGAGCTCTTGCATTAGGGCCCACATCTGTGAACACTGCCTCAAAGTAATCAGAAACACTTCTCTGGAGCCCAAGTTCCAGGCCTTCAGCCTTGCCTAAGTCACTGACACTCTGGTCTTTGGTGTCCCGGGTAACCAATGAAAAAGTGACCCTCAATGGTAATACACACTGGGCTTACAGTGAGAAAACCTGGCCTCCAGTTTACGACCCCGTGCTTCTGGGTTGCGTAACTCGCAATAACCTCAAACTTTTTGAGCCTTATTTTCCTGAGCTGTAGGTTGGAAACGATATTACATGCTCTGTAGGCCTCACATCAAGCAGTGAGAATAAAGACGAAATACTACTTGGAGGAAATTGCCTAGGAACCATTTAAGCATTATATAAACGTGAGTTGTTATTATCAGAAGTCCATTTGGACTCACATTTTATCACTTGAAATCCTGCAGTAGTATTCTGTTTAATAATATTGTTCAGCTAACTTTCAATTATTCATTCTCTCTCATATAAAACCTATTGACCACCTACGGTAGCCAGGGATTGTGAGAGGAATAGGAACATAACGATGAAAAGGGCAAGAGCTCTCTTCTCAAAATGCTCACAGTGCGGGCGGAGGCTGAGGGTGGGAAGTGGGCAGGAAACAGGTGATTTCTGGAGCAGTTTGGAAAATGCTGTATCAGGGGGCAGAAACAGAGCAATGTAGGAGCACAGATGAAGCAGGGCGGTCTGCCTGGGGAGAAAGCTTAATTTAATCAAGGTAGCATCTCAGCAGGTTGGATGGCAAGTGAGAAAGGTGGATGAAGACAATTATAAGGTGACAGATCGGCCCGAATTCGCCCCCCCGCCCCAACCACCTCAGCGTCTGTTCTCCTATTCTTTCTTTAAACCTCGTGGGTTTTAGCTGGAATCATGGCTGCCTGGCAGTCTCCATTCTCCAACCCCCTTGCAACTGAGTGTGGCTGTGTAACAGTGAGATGGGAGCCCAAGCCATGAGCACAACCTCTGGTTCATCTCCTCAAAAAACAAAACCAGGTGGGCACTTCCCTGGCGGTCCAGTGGTTAAGACGTCACACTCCCAAAGGAGGGGGCCCAGGTTGGATCCCTAGTCAGGGAACTAGATCCCACATGCCACAAGTAAGAGCTAGCACAGCAAAATTCATCTTTTAAAAGATTTTTTGTTTAAAAAAACCACTTGGACTGGAACGTGAATGTGGAAGAGGAGTCAACTTCAACCACACAGCAAGGACAAGAGGGAGGAAACATCAGAGCAAAAAGATGAAAGAGCCCAGGCAGCGGATGTCCTTGTGAAGCAGAGCTGCCCCACGCCAGCTCAGGACCACTCGCTTCTGTCTGTTTCATAAGAGAAAAACTAGCATCTTTCTTGTTTAAAAGACCTTATTTTTTAGTCTTTTTTTTTTTTTCTTAAGATACCTTAACAGGTTACCCAACAGGAACATGTGAAAAGTTCTGGAATCATGAAGAGATAAGGCAGCTGTGTTTAGGAAGTGATCAAAAATGTAGTTTGGTAGCCACATGGGGACCACGTGGTAGGTTTCTATGAGAACGTGAGGTGATCCCAGAGATGTAGACTTGGCTTGAGATTTCAGGACAATTATTAGTCAAGCCTGGGCTTTTCAACTTAGTCCCTGGGGCACATGGGAGCCAAAGAGTGCCCTAATGTCTCCTAAATATCTTCTTTCTTTAAAAACAAACAAACAAACAAACAAATGAGTATTTATTTGGCTGCACTGGGTCTTAGTTGCAGCATGGGGGATATTTAGTTGCTGCATGTGGGATCTAGTTCCCTGATAAGGGATCGAACTCTGGGCCCTTGCATTGGGAGCATGAGGTCCTAGCCACAGGACCACCACAGAAGTCCCCTAAGCATCTTCTCTTGAAAGGCCAACAAAAGAGAGTACATTATGGGAAAAGGGGGAAAGAAAGGTAGGAAAAGAGAGAGGGAGAGAGGAAGAGAGAGAGGAAGTAAAAGAAAAAAAATACTTTATAGAGGCAGAAATCAGAACTGCTAAATCTTAGGCATATGGACTTCTGTAAATTCCTCTGAACCTCGACTTTTTCAACTTTAAAATGGAAACAGTAACAGGTTTGCAGAATTATTTTAAGGACAAAATGAAATTGGGTAAATAAAGTGTGTGACAGATGTTAGAAACCCCAAAATTATTCTATTATCAATAACCCAAATCTTCTATTTCTGGAAGTTCTTCCTATTGTCCCACAGAGCTTTCTGGGTCTCATGTCAGAGCCTCAGAGTTGCTGCTGATTCCATTTTGTAGGACACACTTCCCCCATCAAAGTTTGCCTCACTCTTGTTTTCTTTCTTTCCTTTAAAGACTTTTTTATGTGGACCTTTTTTGCACTAGTGGTAAAGAACCCGCCTGCCAATGCAGGAGACATTAAGAGATGTGGGTTCCATCCCTGGGTCATGAAGATCTCCTGGAGGAGAGCACAGCAACCCACTCCAGTATTCTTGCCCGGGGAATCCCACGGACAGAGGAGCCTGACAAGCTACAGTCCATGGGGTCACAAAGAGTCAGACAGGACTGAAGTGACTTAGCATTTTTAAAGTTTGTATTGAATTTGTTACAATATTGTTTCTGTTTTATATTTTGGTTTTTTGGCTTCAAGCCATGTGGAACCTTAGCTCCCTGACCAGGAACTGAACCGCACCCCCTGCATTGGAAGGTGAAATCTTAACCACTGGACCACCCATAAGTCCCAATTTGCCTCACTCAGTTTATAGACATCTCTTCCTTGACCACCCAAAGCTACTGCAGCTGCTCAGCCAAACTCAGCATCATTTGCTCGTTTAACTCTTCCCCCATGAATGGATCTCTTCAATCCCGTAACCATCCTGTTTACTCTCCCTTGGAGGAGCTCTAAATTGACTCCTTCCAGCTGGTGCTGAGATTTGCATGTGGTGAAAAGTGAACACAAAGGTGCCGTCACCCAAGGACACGTGTATGGGAGGAACACTTCCAGCAGCCATCTCATTCCCTCTGGCTCCCGCTCTCCAGGTGGGATTTCTCTGGACAGGAAGGTGTGGGTGATTGGTCCAATCCTGCTACAGCCTTCCTTCAAATGCCAGAATCCTGGCTAACAGGGAGGGTGTTTAAGTATGCACAGTTGACTCACAAATATAGGGGCTTCAGAGGAGACCTCAGTGTAACTGCTTGCAAGGGATGCCTAAGACCTGCTTTGGAAAATGGTGATGAAGATCCTAGACTAGCAGATCAGGTCTCTGAAACGTAGGTATTTCAGGCACTAAATTAAGCAAGGAGGACCCTCCAATGCACTGGGCCAGCATAGGAATGCCCCAGAATGGCCCCGAATTGGATGTGCCCTGAGGGAGCTTGATGAATAGAAGCTTGGAGAAGCTCTGCTGATGTCCCCAAATGCTCCAAGCCTTGGTGCTGGGAAATTTCATCCAAATTCCTTTGTGGGAAAAGCAGTAAAACTAAAAGATTAAGCTATTTTGGGAACCTGAAGAGCTTTAGTATTTTTTGAGAGGCCAGGTGGTATGAAGCTGACTGAGAAAAACATAATCCCCATAAAAACAAAACTCTGGGGAGAAAAAGACTTGACCCAGGTCTTCTGACTCATGTGCCTCCTCTTGTACTGCTGGTGAAATGAGAGGGTCCTAAGGACTTCCCTGGTGGTCCGGTGGTTAAGAATCCACCTTCCAAAGCAGGGGATGTGGGTTCAGCCCCTGGTCAGGGAACTAAGAGCCCACAAGCTGCGGGGCAAGTAAGACTGAATGCTGCAACTGGAAAGTCTGAGCACTGCAACTAGAGAAGCCCACACACCCCAACGTGGGGGAAGACCGCAAACCACAGCAAAGACCCAGAACAGCCAGAACAAGAAATGAGAGGGCCCTGTATCTTTCTTTGGAACTGTTCTGGCTTTCTCAAAGATAGGCCCCTGATATATACCTCAACACTAAATACGCCTAGACAGCATATTGAACAGCAGAAACTTCACTTTGTTAATAAAGGTGCATATAGTCAAAGCTATAGTTTTTGCGTCCATGTGAGAGTTGGACTGTAAAGAAAGCTGGGCACTGGAAAATTGATGCTTCTGAACTATGGTGCTGGAGAAGACTCTTGAGAGTCCCTTGGACTGCAAGGAGATCAAACCAGTCAATGCTAAAGAAAATCAACCTTGAATATTCTTTGGAAGGAATCAATATTCACTGATGCTGAAGCTTAAGTTCCAGTACTTTGGCCACCTGATGGGAAGAACTGACTCATTGGAAAAGACCCTGATGCTGGGAAAGATTGAGGGCAAGAGGAGAAGGGGGTGACAGAGGATGAGATGGTTGGATGGCATCATCAACTCAGTGGAAGAGGGAATTCAATACAGCTAGAATGAAGAAGGAGTGGGGTGATGGGGAGATAAGTGAGATGACCTAGGGCTTGGGAAAGAGATAGGACCCCTGTGGTGACAGCACAGATGCTAAGCTAAGGACATGTTTAGGGAAAGAAGCATATAAGGATTTTGAGGGGATAGCAAGGCACCTTGTATTTTCAAAATAGCACATCAGAGACTTATTTAAGGAGAAAGAAAAGACTGGAGGCAGAGACCTCTCAAGAGTTAGTACAACTGTTTAGGTGACATAGAATGTGTGCTGATCCAAACTAACTCTTATTCATGCTCCAAAAGTTTGGTGTCTTCTCTTCCAAGAAGTCTTCCCTCTTGCTTGAGTCATCCTCATTCTCAAGACACATGGCACATAACTGTCTCATACGAGGGCAATTATCTGTTTCAGAGTCAGTCTTCTCCAAGAGACTGAGTGCCCCGTAAGGGCAGGGGCTGCATTTTATTATTCTTTACATTCCCAGTACCTTGTAAAATGCCCAGCATGGAGTGGAAACAGTGCATGCTTGATGAATTGACTACAGTCTCTTGGGGTAGAAACAATGGCAGGACAGGTCCCAGTACCAACGGAGTGGGTGTAGGATGACTATCAAAGCAACACCTCAACAATTCAGGCACAACTGCAGAAACAAAATGCTTAATAACTGAGTTGGAAGATGATATTGGAGGGGGCTTGGTACCAAGGCAGAAAACTCAAGCGGGAGGTTTGATAGTCAAGGTCAAAGTGATATGTGAAGTATGTGATCTGAGCCCCAGATTCTCACCTTGAGCTTTGAAACGCTCTCCTGCAAACCCATAAGACTGCAGGTAGAAGTCGAGGAAACCCGATGACTTGGGAGAAGGAGATAGAAGAAGGGAATAGGAGAGGGCAGACTTTTGGAGGCCAAGTCCCTCCTGCGTTGTCATCATGGCTGTACTCATTAGTGTTGGGAGGGACAGTGGAGACATTTCAGAGAGAAGTTCAAAAGGTGTCATGGGGCCCCTGGGAAAGTGGGTGGGGTGTGGGGAGGAAAAGTGGAGCTGGTGTTTCGCCCCTTTCTTTTTCCCCTGGAGTGAAGCACTGTCCAAGCTGTTTGTCACCCAGCACGTGTCAGAACAGGCCCATCAGTTACAGCTCACACCCCCTGACCTTAGAACACTTCTCCTCCCCTCAGTATAATGGTGATTATTCTAGAAACAATTAATGGTGAACATTCAGGATGGATCATTTTTGTAAAAAATATTTATTTGGCTGTGCCAGGTCTTAGTTGCAGCATGTGAGATCTTTAATAATAGCATGAGAACTCTTAGTCGGGGCATAGGGGATCTAGTTCTCTTGCAACTGTTCAGACCCAGGTCCCCTGCATTGGGAGTGCAGAGTCTTGGCCACTGGACTAGCCGGGAAGTCCCCAGGATGGATCCTTTCAATGTACTTAGAGCCTGGGCTCACGTGGAAGCTTATTAGAGCCTGAACTAGGGCTGAGGTTCCCATAGTCTAGAGAAACAGCTAAAACTCCAGCTGAGAGCCCCTAGAAACAAACATCTCTGAATTAAAGGATCGGCCACATGTGCAACTATCTCCTCTCCTTTCATCTCTGCCAAGAGCATCACAGCTACTTCTTCATGAGTTGCAGAAGAACGGGGAAGACTGAACTCTGAGAACTGAGCACTGTGGAAAAGGATATGGCCCTCACCAAACACTTTATAAGCACTCACTTCTTTGAGCCTGTTGTTGTTGTTCAATCGCTAAGTTGTTTCTGACTCTGGGACCCCACGGACTGCAGCATACCCGGCATCCCTGTCCTTCACCTTCTCCCAGAATTTGCTCAAATTCATGTCTTTTGAGTCAGTGATGCCATCCAACCGTCTTATCCTCTGTCGTCCCCTTCTCCTCTTGCCTTCAATCTTTCCCAGCTTCTTGGTCTTCTCCAGTGAGTCAGCTCTTCCCATCAGGTGGCCAAAGTATTGGAGCTTCAGCTTCAGCATCAGTCATTCCAATGAATATTCAGGTTTCATTTCCTTTAGGACTCAAGGTTGAGTTGAGTCAACCTATGCTAGAGAGCAGTGATAGATGGTTAAATTTTCCTAGATTCTGTAAGCCAGATCTGTTCTACTCTGCCACCAAGTAACAAAGGGCTGTCACTGATTCTAAAGAAGACCAGGTCCAGGTAGTGAGAAAGCTAGAGCCACAGCATCTTATTTATCTGACAAATATATATCAGTCACTTTTGCCTCACCCCAGCCAATCCTATGAATTCTAATTCCCAGTCAGCTGGCTAAGCGTCTTTTAATAGCAACAGTGCAAAAGGATCCTTTCAAAAAAGTCACTTTTTATGAAAACCAAATAGGATGTGAGGAATAAAAGAGGAGTTGATTTAAATTCTCTGCCAGCTGCCATGAGATTTCAGTGCACTCCTGACCAATGCCTTTGATGTCCAAGCATAAGGACACTGCACTGATTATTGGGCCTGATTTCTATTCTGAGAAGAGCTGTTAATTTCTTTCTGTTTCCTCCAGTACTTTTCCATTTCTCCGTCAATTACCGGAGGCCAGCCTGCCACTGCTATTATATCAAAGAATTTGCCCATTTCTGATCACCATACCGCATTCAGAACTTTTCTGAGAATGAAAAAGCTTTTATTATTTGTCTGGATTTTTTTAATGATTGTCCTAGTGGTGGCTGTGTTAGTAAAGGGGATGATGGTGATGCAACTGTTAAATAATGATTAATGACTGAGCAGCAACAATGCGGCATGAACCACGCTGCAGAATGGATGCTGAGCCAGCCTTGTGGTGAGGCAGTGAAGGTAAGAATATAATGGAACTGAACAGAGGTGTTGGCACTGGTGGGCATGGTGGAGCTTGTGGTAGAGATGGAGTTGGTATGATTGTGGCATGGGTATGGTATCAGTTGTGATGATGGAGATGATGGTTGTAGAAGAGACTGCATGTGAGGGAGATGTGATGTGATGCTGGTGACCTTGAGAGTCAACACTGATGGAGCTACCATGTTAGCGTAGATGATGGTTATAAATGTAGAGATGTCAGCAAGCATAACAGATAGAAACATATAGAAAAAATATATCTGTATCTATAATATATACACATAATATATATACATAACATATAATACAGAAGGCAATGGCAACCCACTCCAGTACTCTTGCCTGGAAAATCCCATGCGTGGAGGAGCCTGGTGGGCTGCAGTCCGTGGGGTCGCTAAGAGTCGGACACTACTGAGCGACTTCCCTTTCACCTTTCACTTTCATGCATTGAAGAACGAAATGGCAACCCACTCCAGTGTTCTTGCCTGGAGAATCCCAGGGATGGGGGAGCCTGATGGGCTACCATCTATGGGGTCGCACAGAGTTGGACACAACTGAAGCGACTTAGCAGCAGCAGCAGCAGCAACATACAACATATCTATATATATACTGTTGTTTCTCAAATAATATTGTTCCCCAAATGTTTTCAGATTTGTCTTCTCAGCCAAACTAAAGCCAGAGACAAAGAGTAGCTTCTTTTTCCTCAGAAAGATATTCCCTCCACTGGATCATAAAAATAGAAAATGCACGTCAAAGTAACCAAGCCCTGGATGCATCATTAGCTAGAACAGCTAACAAGTTAGAAGTTGTCAGATGCCATCTGTACTGATGGAATTCTAGCTTAAGCCATCTTCTCCTCAAAGTTCTTCCAGAAAGAGAGCACTGGGGAGGAAGAATAAATTCTTATCGGGATTAGAGGGTGTGGGACTGAAAAGACCTTGTATGGGGGTCCCAAGACTACTTACTCCCAGGTTCAGTGATTGGCTGGAAAGACTCAGAAGACTCAGAAATAGTTGAACTTGTGCCTAAGATTTATTACAGTGAAAGGATACAAAACAAAAGCAACAAAAAGAAAAAATGCATCAGGCAAAGTCTAGAGGAAACAAGATGCAAGCTTCCAAGAGATCTTTCCAGTGAAATCACACCGGACATGCGTAATTTCTCCTGGAACAAGTTTCGCCATCTCGTGTGAAGTGTTGTCTTCAGGAAAGCTCTTTAGAAAGCCAGAACCCACCGTTTTTAGTAGATGGTCATGTAAGCGCCCTCTGACTGTTGTTGTTGCTGTTCAGTCTCTAAGTCCTTTCCAACTCTGTGACTTCATGGACTGCAGCACACCAGGTTCCTCTGTGTGCTGTATCTCCCAGAGTTTGCTCAAATTCATGTCCTTTGAGTCAGTGATTCTATCTGACCATCTCATCCTCTGTTTCCCCCTTCTCTTCTTGCCCTCAATCTTTCCCAGCATCAGGGTCTTTTCCAATGAATTGGCTCTTCGTATCAGGTTGCCAAAATATTGGAGCTTCAGATTCAGCATCAGTCCTTCCAAGGAATATTCAGGAATTGATTTCCAGACTCCAGGGGGGAAAAAAACCCAGATGTTCAGAATAAACCACATTGTTTGTCCAAACTGTTTAGACACAATAAGCCATGCTGCTGCTGCTGCTAAGTCGCTTCAGTCGTGTCCAACTCTGCGCAACCCCATAGACAGCAGCCCACCAGGCTCCCCCGTCCCTGGGATTCTCCAGGCAAGAACACTGGAGTGGGTTTCCATTTCCTTCTCCAATGCATGAAAGGGAAAGTGAAAGTGAAGTCACTCAGTCATGTCCAACTCTTAGCAACCCCATGGACTGCAGCCTACCGGGCTTCTCCATCCATGGGGTTTTCCAGGCAAGAGTACTGGAGTGGGGTGCCATCGCCTTCTCCGACAATAAGCCATACTAATACAGAAAATGTTTTATGTCAATATAAGAAACTGTGTAAGTTCTGGCAGCTCTATGGTGGAGTTAATGACGACCTCCTCCAAGAGGATTTATGCCATATCCAGGTCTGCTGTGCCCGAGCCCCTGACCCTGCAGCAGGCCACTGCTGACCCTGACCTCCACACTCAAACACTCTAAGGCAGGTCTGGTTCAGTCTCTGTGGCATCTCCTGGTGTGCACAAGGTTTTGTTTGAGCCCTCTGAGTGTCTCTTGCAGGTATGGGGTTCGATTCTAAGTGTGATTTCACCCTTCCTACCATCTTGCTGGGGATTCTCCTTTGCCCTTGGACATGGGGTATCTTTTTTTGGTGGGATCCAACATTCTTCTGCCAGTGGTTGCTCAGCAGCAAGTATTAAACATATTAAAAACAGCATATTAAGAAGCAGAGACATTACTTCGCTGATAAATGTCCGTCTATTCAAAGCTATGGTTTTTCCAATAGTCATGTTTGGATGTGAGAGTTGGACTATAAGAAAGCTGAGCACTGAAGAACTGATGCTTTTGAAGTATAGTGTTGGAGAAGACTCTTGGGAGTCCCTTGGACTGGAAGGAGATCAAATCACTCAATCCTAAAGGAAATCAGTCCTCAATATTCATTGAAAGGACTGAAGCTGAAGCTGAAGCTCCAATACTTTGGCCACCTAACGCGAAGAACTGACTCATTGGAAAAGACCCTGATGCTGGGAAAGATTGAAGGCAGAAGGAGAAGGGAATGACAGAAAATGAGATGGTTGGATGGCATCATCCACTCAATGGACACGAGTTTGAGTAAGCTCCGAGAGTTGGGAAAGGACAGGGAAGCCTGGAGTGCTGCAGTCTACGGTGTCGCAAAGAGCTGGACATGACTGAGTGACTGAACTGAACTGGTAAGAAACTGTTTATCAGCCATGTTCCAAGACACCAACCTAGGGTCGGCTATGAAGCAGCTTTCTATGAATAGATGTCTCATCTCCAATGTTCAGAAGAGATGCAGATGGCAATGGCTGAGAACCAGCATCACCCGTACATAGAAGGCTGGTCTCACAACCTCACAAGACCTTTGCAAGCAAAAATGTAGATGCAGCAGCACTGTCCTTGACCTCGTTGGGTTGGTGGATAATTACATAGCCCTGGGGATCTATTTTCACTGATTAAGAAGAGTCCAGCTGCATCACAAGCAGATGTGTTGCTCATTGGCGTGACTATAAAGTGATGAGTCCTCTAACAAAAACAAATCTAATTACCTCAGAATTGCATCTCATAAAAGAAGTGTTTGCAAATCCAGTCTGGTTTTGTCATTAATTCATATCTGAGTTGCAAAATTTAGTGGTAAAATAGAAATTTTAAATAAAAATCTGGTTTTTACTATGTATTAGCTAGTTGACTTTAGATGAATCACTCTGGGTCTCAAAAAGTTGCACGGTTTCTTTGGGGGCTTGGCATTCAAGGTCAGAGAGTTGGGATAATCAGTCTTCAGGTCTTGCTACACTCTTCATTAGTGCCATCAAGGACCCTCTCTTACGTCACTTTATATTTTAACTTCAGCCCTTTTCTCTCATTCCAGATCTACCCCAGCAGCTCCATGTATAAAATGTGCTTGGAAGAAGTCTGTGTATCTAAACTTTCTCATTTGTAAAATGGATATATTGATAATAATAGCAGCCTTACTGAACTCATTATGTTTTTGCAAAGGTCAAAAAAAGATGCCTAAAAATACGCATCATCAGAAGCACCATGTAAATATTAATAATGATTGTTTTTCAGTCACAAGTGGCTCCTGACCTTTTTGTTTTAGGTTTCTGTATCTTCTCTTCTGGGCTTCCCTGGTAGCTCAGTGATAAAGAATCCACCTGCCAATGCAGGAGACACAGGTTTGATCCCTGGGTTGTGAAGATCCACTGAAGAAGGAAATGGCAATGCATTCCAGTATTCATGCCTGGAAAACCCCATGGACAGAGGAGCTCAGCAGTCTACAGTCCATGGGGTCACAGAAGAGTCAGACACAACTTAGTGACTAAAACAGCAACAAAAATCATCTTTTTCATCACTCTTGGCCCAACACAAACACTGGGACAGGACTGCTGTGTTCTCATCTACTACAGGTTGAACTGTGTCACCCCCTAAAAAAAGACTGCTCAAGTCCTAAGCCCCAGTACTTGTGAATGTGAACTTACTTGAAAATGCATAGAGTCTTGTCAAAGTAAAAAAATTAAAATGAAATCACACGGATGACGATGGGCCCTATTGCAACGACTGGCACCCCTACAAAAGAAGGAAATTTGGTCAGAGAGACACAGAGAAGACACACGTTGACAACGCCATGTGACAGTGGAGAAAGACACTGAAGTGGTGCGTCTACAAACCAAGGAATGCCAAAGATGGCTGGCCACCACCGGAAGCCAGGGAGGGGGAGTAAGGACCCTCCCCGAGAGCCTTTGCAGAGAACATGGCCTTCCCAACAACTAGATTTTATACACTTAGCCTCAAGAAATGTGAGAGAAGACATTTCTTCTGTTTTAACCCCCACTGTTTTGTGGTAATATGTTATAGCAGCCTTAGAAAATTTCATCCCATCTCACCACCACAGCACCCAGTGGTCTTGGCCGAGACGCTTCATCAGGCTAACATAAGCTGTGGTCCGGAGGAGAGGCAGCATGGATTAGCCTCGAGTCTGTGGGTTATGAAAATATTGGGTTGGCCAAAAAAGTTCATTCAGGGTAACATGGAGAAACCCAAAGGAATTTTTTGGTCAACTCAGTAGTAGGACCAGAGCCATACCTTGGAAAAGCCAAAACAGAAACTCCAAGATCGCCCTCTTTAGTGTGCAGACATGTGGCTTCAGGCCTGTGCTTCTAGGTTTATGAATGAGAGAACCAAGGCTGCAGGTGATGAAATCCCTCAGCTCTGGTTATATAGTAAGTTAGTGGCAGAGCAAGGGAAGAAACTGAGTGTTTGGCCTCCCTAAGTCTGGACTTTCTCCATGTCACACAGCGTGCCCTTTTCTGTTTGGCCCCCAACATCAGAAAGATGCAAGAACAAAGATGGCAAAGCAGCCTGTTCTGTGCTGGAGCAAGGAAGCCTGCAGCAAGGGGAGTGATGTGTGGGAATTCTTAGTGGCAATAAATCATCTCTCCAAAGTCAGCGCCAGCAATAAAGGGAGGGAGGTTTTTGCAGTGGTCAGACCGGTTGATTCACTGTGGTTTAAGACCAGACCCAGCTCTCCCATTCATTTTAACTCCAACTCAGTTTGGAGGGATTTACGACCACGTTGTATGAGCGTGATTTGAGTTACAGCTTGGCCTGGTCGTGTTCGGGAGTCAAGGGCAGAATGTTTCATTTTCCAGACTGTTGAGTTTCTTTTTAACTCTCCTTCCTTGAAAACATAAATAAAAGCAAGACATTGAAAAATGATCCTGCATTTCCTGATGGTTGACTCCTACTCAGAACTTCAAAAAGAAAAACTGAACAATCAGAGAAATAACCTGAGAAGGCCTGAGTGCATGCATGCGCACTAAGTCACTCAGGTCATGTCCAGCTCTGCAACTCTATGGACCATAGCCCACCAGGCTCTTCTGTCCATGGGATTCTCCAGGCAAAAATACTGGAGTGGGTTGGTGACAATGCCCTCCTCCAAGGAATCTTCCCAAACCAGGGATCAAAGCCACATCTCCTGCGTCTCCTGCACTGCATGGAAAAATGGAGCAAACTCTTGTGATATAAGTTTTAGATTATGTCATCCGAGATTGAAATTAGAATTTCTGGCTGAAGTAGTCCAGGCTAGTGATGGTACACCAGAGAAGTGAAAAAGGAAATGTTTGAATGCAATATAAAGATGCCTCTATCAGCCTATGCAGTATTAGTGGAAATATAGAAATAATTCAAGTGCCAAGCAATAATATATCTATGTGGCCACTTGCTCATTAATAGTCAAGCCCACTGGAAAAGGGTCAACTATCTGAATTTTCCACAATGTGTCCATTGCTGCCCATTCCAACTTCTTTATTCATTCAGTGTTTCCATCACCCAGGTACATTTTTTAATATATTTATTTATTTGGCTGCACCAAGTCTTAGTTGTAGCATGTGGGATCTAGTTCCCTGACCGGGGATCCAACCCATGGCCCCGGCATTGGGAGCACACAGTCTTAACCACTGGAGCACCAGCAAAGTCCCAGAAGTGGCTAGCCTCTCACTCTACCTCCTGGGAGCAGTGTTTAATATAGGCTTGTTTGTTTGTTCTTTGATGTTTTGAAATATTTACTTTTGATGAAGAATGTTAGACCTAAAATGATTCTAGGAAAACTCATTTTCAAAAAGTAATTTTATAAACAAATATAAACTAATGGATGCCCATGTCCATTAAAAAATGTCTTTGCTATCTAAATATTAAAAATTAATTTAAATAGAATAAATATTTTATAAGTAGTCATGCATTTTAATGCTTTTCCAAAGAATGTATTATTTTTCAATTTAAATGTTACTTCTAAAACATTTCAACATCAAAAACTATGCAATTTTTTAAGGCAATATTTTTTTATTAAAAAGAATTGATATATACACAGGGAGAATGACCAAACTACAGTGTGTGTGTGTGTGTGTGTGTGTGTGTGTATGTGTGTGTGTGACAGAGAGTTAATAAGAATATACAAGGAAAATAACTCCGTAGAATTATTATTCCTTTCTTTGTTCCTGTCATCAATTTGGTTTTATACTGTTTAGAAAGGCTTTTAAATTTTGGTTGCATTTTGTTCAAAATAAGCTGGCACTATTCAACCAACCGATTAACAAATGGAGCACAAAAGCTTCCCTATTTTAAGATGCTAAGAAGGCAATTATTGAAAACAAAGCTTGCAAGCATTAAGACATTGATATTTACACATAATAAAGAAGGAACTGAGCAAAACAGAAGATGAGAACTTCAATGACATACAAAGCTTAATTTTGGAATTCTCTGAATGTTTTAGGGCAATTTTGTGCATGTGAAATTTTGTTTTTGAAACACAAATTTCTAGAATTAAAATTATTAATTTTGAAAAATATGCACTTTTTTTAGATTAAAATTGCCCTTTAGGAGTTTTATGTCAGTTTTCACCAGTAAATACTGCTTAAGAAATGTCTCTTCACTGACGTGGAGAACAGACTTGTGCATACAGTTAGGGGGAAGAAGGCGAGACAAACTGAGAGAGTAGCACTGATGTACACACACTGCTATGTGTGAAGTAGGTAGCTAGTGGGAAGCTTCTGTATAGCACAGGGAGCTCAGCTCGGTGCTCTGTGATGACCTAGCCTAGATGGGTGGACTGGGAGTGGGGAATAAGGCTCAGGAGGAAAGGAATATACGTATACACATGCAGAGTCACCTTGTTGTACAAGAGAAACTAGCACAAAGTTGTAAAGCAATTATATTCCAATTAAAAAAAAAAAAAAGGAAATTATCTCTTGAGTTCAAATTTATCCTCAGTGTAGGATTTCCTTTGTCCAATAGTTTTCCCAAACTACCAGTCACATGGCTTCATCCAGCTTCTTGGAATAGAATGAGTCAAGGGTAGAGAAAGGGCAAATGTATATTTAGGGTAAATTCCTTCTTCATAGCAACAGAGTGGAGAAAATGACCTTCCCCTCCAACACTTTCTACATCCAGCTTCCTCCACATGGTGAAAATGTGGCACCAGGAACCCCAGACTTCTTCCTGCCGAGTCCAGCAACTCCAGGAGAATGAAACATCTTCCTCCCACTGTCCATACAACAACCTTTGTCCTTCTCCTCTGAATCGTTCTGTTTCCCTCCATGTCTTTCTGATCCCTCTGATGTCTGTCTCTCATCTTGCACCATCTCTGTTTCACAGGTTTTGTTTCTCTTTGCCCCCCTAAATCTCTCTAACACTGTCCCTCTTTCTGTCCCTCAATCTACCTCTGTCTCCCTGTATCTTTCTCACAGTGTGGGAAAAAAAAAAAAAAAAAAAAATCAAAACCAGGACAGGGTGTCTCAGCAGCCCAGCAGCTGATAGAAATTTTCCATCCAGTCAGATCCAGCTCCATCAACTGGGTTTGTGCATCCAGATTCCCAGACCATAGCCTCCTCCGCCCACCTAGCAGGTGATGTAAGACCTTGGAGGCCAAGGATACAAAAAAAAAAAAACTGTCACTATTCCAAGAACTAATGGTCTATGAAATGAAAGTGCTTGGCCCACCTGCTCCACGCGGCCACCTCACAGTGGGAACCCTCCACTGGCTCAAGCCAACCCTGAGGAAAAGTGGGAGGAGACTTGTCCCAGCTCTGAGTCAACAGACATCAGGAGGGTCTGCTGAATGCAAGTAGCTCAAGCCAAGATTTTGCCTTCACCAGTCCCATTGTTCTTGTTCTTGTTTAGTTGCTCAGTCATGTCCGACTCTTTGAGACCCCATGGACTGTAGCCTGCCAGGCCGCACCATCCTTGGGATTTCCCAAACAAGAATACTGGAATCAGTTTCCATTTCCTTCTCCAGGGGACCTTCCCAACCCAGGGATAGGACTCCCACCACCAGCATTGGCAGGCAGGTTCTTTATTATTGAGTCAATGGGGAAGCCTCTCACCAGTGCCAGGCAACATTCCAAATATGCCCAGAGTATGAGGTTCAAAGAACTCTAAACTGTCAGAGGGCCTGGATTTGACTCACAGCTTTGCCACCAACTGACTGCAACCTTGGGTTGGCCACTTGCCTTCCAGACCACCAGTGCTCATCTGTAAAAGGAGGTGCACAAATGTGACCAACTAATTCTACTGTGGTTTTAATTGCAAGGTTGTTGCAAAGAGATTAGGCCCATTCTGTTTCCCTGTAAATTAGGTACCTGTTGCCTATACACAAGCATCTATAGTGCCTTTTCATAGGATGAAGGAACCAAGCAAGAAATAAAAAGGACGGAAGAGTAAAGTTATGAAAAGGTATGTACTTCTCCATTCTTAAAAAGAAACGTAAGTATGGGACTTTCCTGGCAGTCCAGTAGCTAAGACTCCAGCTTGAAATACATGGGGCCTGTGTTCAATCTGCAGTCAGGGAACTAGATTCCACACGCTGCAACCAAGACCTGGCACAGACAAATAAATAAAGAAACCTAAGTAGTTACTTAGGAGGCAGACACTCCAGGTTCCTTCTTTGTGCTACACAAATACCTGTTCTTGAGGACATGTCCCCAGACTCCTGTTTTATCTCTATTTTGGTGGATTAAATGCATAGCTCATGATGACAGCCTCTTTTGGCTCAAACTCCTGGCTGGCCCAAAATTCCCTCTTCAGGGAATCAGCACTACCAACCTCTTTGTTCAAGGGAGATTTCTGATTGAACCAAGAAGGAAATATGACCCAAGAAATCCCATCACAGACTTCCTTGGTGGCACAGTGGATAGGAATCCTCCTGCCAATTCAGGGGACATGGGTTCAATCCCTGGTCTGGGAAGATTCCACATGCCAGGGAGCAACTAAGCCCTTGCACCACAAGTACTGAGCCCACATGCAGCAACCACTGAAGCCTGCACGCCTAGAGCCTGTGCTCTGCCGCAAGAGAAGCCACCATGATGAGAAGCCTGAGAACCGCAATGAAGAGTAATCCCCCCTGGCTGCAATTAGGGAAAGCCTGAACCAAGCATCAAAGACCCGGCACAACCAAAAAAAAAAAAACTAATTGATTTTTTAAAAAGAGATCCCGTCAGTAGTTTGGCCAGTGATTGTTGAGGTCACCTGGAGTAAAGGACTGAAAGAGGGAAAAGATCAGCAAAGTCATCATGGAAGTCCCATCTGAAATTTGTGGCAGAAGTTATTAACAGAACTGATTTACCAGCCACAAAGGAAAAGAGAATGGAGCAGAGACATGAGAGAACTGGAGGTACTTAGAGACAGAGACCATCTAATTCAAGAGGAAGACAGAAAATAGTGGTTCCTGCATCCAGGTGGTTCCTGGCAGCATCCCAGGTCAGCAAAATTCCAACCTTCAGGAATTCATGCAATGATCTCTCTCTTTCCTTTAGTGGCCTGAGGAATAGTGTTCGTGGCAACCCACAGAATGTCATCAACACATATAAATGAGGACATCATGCTGCAAGCGCTGGCAACAAATTCCTTTGATGTTAAACATGTAGGCAGCCAGCGATGTCAACGGTATGAGCTCTAGAAAAGTATATGAAACCACACCTTTGGGCAACATAAAAACCTTTGTATTAATTGTTTCCCCCAAACCTATAAAATCTTGCTTCAGCAAATTTAAAGAAAAACATACAGACCATTAATTAGTCCAGCTCTTCATTTTACAGTGAATTTTCTTAAAGAAAATGTAAATGAAAAACTGAATTTCAAATAACTTAAGAAGCAGAGAAATGTCTATCCTGTTTTTCATAAATAGCTCTTCTGTAAGTCCCCCAATCACACTCCTCCTCTTTGAGGGAGTAGGGTACATGAGATAAAGCGTAGTACGCTTGTGTTCTGGAATCAGAAAAACTCAGTTTTGTAATACTGACCAACAACTGTTTCTGTCCCTCTTTGAGTAGCCCTACTTCTTTTAACATATTGCTCTTCCAGGCTTATAATCTCAATTAAAATCCTCCAGCTCCCTGCTGAGTGGGAAGGTAAAAGGGAGGACACAAGACCTTTGTCTAGCCAAACAAAGGACCCGGTTCTCCTGACCACAGTTTTTGGTCCAAAGATGAGCATATAACTGAGCAAAGCTAATCAGAATCATTTCTTAGAACAGTTTAGATTGGAACATGAAGAAAAGGGCCCTGTATTTTCAGGTCACAGAGCTGAAAGTATATGAAATGGGGTTTTGCAATGGATGTCTTTCCTCCAAGTGAGGATAAATGGAGCAGAGAAGAGAAATGAGGGAGTAAGCAAACTATCTTACTCGAGTCTCTAAAGCATGGGACCATAATTCAATGCATGCTTAAGTGTTGTCATATATGGATTTCTCTTTCCTCTGTTAATTCCATATCATTCTGCAAAGTAAGGAGCTTTATCTATGTCCATAAATGTTCTGCTTGTAGACAGATGGTAGATAACTGGTAGATAAAAATTATAGACATATAAATATGGACTATTTATGTGCTCCTTTGTGTAAGTGGGAAAGGATAGACGTAGGGAGTTATGGGTCAGTCAGATAGCTTCAGGAAATTAGAAGCTGTATCATGAAGGACTGATCATCAACACCAGTGGTTAAACACATAAACCGGGTAGAAAACAGATTCCAAAAAGGTTTAGAAGTTGATGCATTGGTCTGTAGCATTTCCAGAGGAAAGCTGATTTGCTGACGGAGTCTCCTTTCTCCAGGAAGATGAAGCCTGTGGATAATGAGTCTAATTATCATGAAATGGTACAATAAAGTAAATGGCAAAAAGAAGTAGGATATCCTGTGAATAAGACTTGATGGTTGTGGGAGGCAGAAGGGAAGAAGGGAGAAAGGGAAAAGGGAGTTCTCTGTCTGCATTGCTGGGCCAGCAATGCTGTTCACTGAAGTTGCAGACCACGAGCTCCCTGGAGAGGCAAAGGCCACAAGCGGGAATAAAGTGAAGATATCTTCTGATCCACGGATTCTCGCTAGTTACCAGGGAAGCTAGGAGACCACCTGTGGAGAGACTGGGAAAATCAGCTTCTAAGAGAGTTTGATTTGCTGCTAGTAGTTTGAGGTCTCATGGCACTGCGCTGCATGACTTGAATTCACCAGCAGGGGTCTAGGTCAGGTGAGACAGCCCAGAACGTCCCAACTATCCAAGCTCATGTGATTGTTAACAGTTAACAGTGTGTACATGCTCAGCCGCATCCAATTCCTTGCAACCCCGTGGACTGCAGCCCATCAGGCTTCTCTGTCCATGGAATTTCCCAGGCAAGAACACTGAAGGGGGTTGCCATTTCCTTCTCCAGGGGATCTTCTCAACCCAGGGATTGAACCCATGGCTCCTGAGTCTCCTGCACTGGCAGGCGGATTCTTTGCTACTGCACCACCAGGGGGGCTCTGCGATATGGAAATAATGCACTTTGAATCCCAACACTTTTGTTTTCTAGATTTGTGATCTCAAACAAATAAATTCATCTCTTCAACTGTGTTAGGGCAATAATGTGAGAGAGCTCTGGTAAAAAGTGAATATTGCACATAACTCAGACCTAGCACAGAGCAGCCAAACAGTGGCCCTTTGTACCCTTCTTCAAGTGTTTCTTCCACTCAAAAAGGCAATGTCTTAGTCACTTACCACTCACATTTCCTTCTCAAATAGATGGCAGTTCTCCCTTTCAGTACAGAATTCTTGGCAGTTTAGCCTCTCTCTTCCTCCTGTTTCAGGTTGTCAATGGTAGTGTCTGAATTTTTCACTGTGAGTCAAAACTCTAATATTGGAAAGGCAGTGGCCATGGCTTTATTACCACTCTCTCTCCCATTAGAAGATGACAGTGAAGGTTTTACCGATAACAAGTTCCTAGCTAATTCCACTCCATCTGCACATGCACCTCTGATGAGTTCAAAAACTAAAAGGCTCATAAAGGAAAGATAAGACAAGATGGCAGCATTCCCCAATAAGCAATCAGTTCAGTCACTCAGTCATGTCTGACTCTTTGTGACCCTCATGGACTGCAGCATGCCAGTCTTCCCTGTCCATCACCAACTCCTGGAGCTTGCTCAAACTCATGTCCATTGAGTCGTGATGCCATCCAACCATCTCATCCTCTGTCGTCCCCTTCTCCTCCTGCCTTCAATCTTTCCCAGCATCAGGGTCTTTTCCAATGAGTCAGTTCTTTGCATCAGGTGGCCAAAGTATTGGAGTTTTAGCTTCAGCATCAGTCCTTCCAATGAACATTCAGGACTGATTTCCTTTAGGACCCAGAGACATCACAGTGACTGAGCCAGACCTATCTTTGAGTGTTTGTTTGTCTCCTGCAGAGATATAGGTCAGCAGTGGCCTGCCGAAGGGGCAGGGGCTTTGGGTGCAGCAGACCTGGGTCACCCAGTGTGTGGCATAAGCCCTCTTGGAGGAGGTCGCCATTAACTCCACCATAGAGCCGCCAAGCAGACGACCCACAAACTGCAGAACAATTATACCAAATAAATTCTTGTACTGTTAAGAAAGTTCTAGGACCCACAACAGATTTCCAAACCTGGGGATCTGGCAAAGGGACTGAGAACCTGAAGGGAATTGACTTTGGAGGTCAGTGGAATTTGATTATAGAACTTACACAGGACTGGGGAAACAGACTTGGAGGGCACAAACAAAACCTTGTGTGCACCAGGACCCAGGAGAAAGGAGCAGTGACCCCACAAGAGACTGACCCAAACTTCCCTGTGAGTATCCAGGAGTCTCTGGCAGAGACGTGAGGCAGCGGTGGCCTGCTGCAGGGTCAGGGCACTGAGTGCAGCAGTGCGTGCATGTGACCTTTTGAAGGAGGTCTCCTTTATCTTCATTGCCTCCACCACAGTTTGGTCTCAGGTCAAACAACAGGGAGGGAACACAGCCCCACCCATCAACAAAAAATTGGATTAAAGATTTACTGAGCATGGCCTTGCCCATCAGAACAAGACCCCATTTCCCCCACAGTCAGTCTCTCCCATCAGGAAGCTTCTATAAGCCTCTTATCCTTATCCATCAAAGGGAAGACAGAAAGAAAACCGCGATCACAGAAAACAAGCATTATAGGGTGACCTTTGGGTTTGCCTGATAGGGAAAGTCTGTCACAAGGAACAGCTTCCTCCACAGACAACTGGCAGAGTGTCACCATCCAGAAGGGGAAGAGGGTGAGGGGACCCCCAAAGGAGAAAGGAATTAGAGAATGGACTTAAGTGTCAAGATGAGGTTGTTCTACAGTTGGGAGAAGAGTGTCTGGGTCAGAGAGCTCCGAAGCCCACAGTGGATCAGGGGCTTTTAAATACTTAAGTTCTTATGACTAGAGATGTTGGGTGCAGTTTCACATGGCAGGCAGACCAGACGGGCTCCAAATGGCTAAAAACATGCATTTGCACCATATTAAAACCAATTGAAGGGAATTCCTTGGCAGTCCAGATATTAGGATGCAATGTTTTCATTGCCATGGCTTGGGTTCAATCCCCAGTTGAAAAACTAAGCTCCCACAAGCCATTCAATATGGCCATAAATAAATAAAGTAATTGGATGTGTAAGAATTTTAATTTGGTGCCAGCAGGTGTTGAGTTGAGGCATTCATAATAGTACTGACTTGCTGTGAAGTGAACATAGGGGCGAATACCCCAGGACCATCTTTATCACATTATTATTTTCAGTGGTTCATAGTCCAAGTTTTAGATTCAGAGCATTGTCCCTATTGATAAGAAGAAAACTTCCTGGAAATGTCTATTCCTTTAGGCCAATGAAGGTCAGTCAGAGATTGTAACTCATGTCCCATACCTTCCTGCCATGCCCCAGAGACTGTTTTGAAATATCATATGTCCTTTTTTGGCCTTCCCTGGTGGCTCAGAAGGTAAAGAACCCACCTGCCAATGCAGGAGACTTGGGTTTGATCCCTGGATCAGGAAGATCCCCTGGAGAAGAGAATAGCCACCCATTCCAGTATTCTTGCCTGAGAAATCCCATGGACAGAGGAACCTGAAGGGCTATAGTCCATGGGGTCGCAAAGAGTTGGACACATCTGAGGGACTGACACTTAACCTTAACTCATGCTTTTTTGCAGTGAGGATTCTGTTTGCTCTTTATCGAATTCAACTTTATTTCAGTGTTGCTAAATCTGGGGATATTACTTTGTAAATGCCCAGGGCCCAACCTGGACCAGCTAAATGAGAACCTCTGAGAGTGGGGCCTAGATGCTGGTATTTAATCATCAATTCTCTGATTGGCTGATGGTGAGGGAACAGGGTGGTGTCATGGGAGTCATGGTTTTTCCAGTGGTCATGTATGAATGTGAGAGTTGGACCGTAAAGAAAGCTGAGCGCCCACGAATTGATGCTTTTGAACTGTGGTGTTGGATAAGACTCTGGAGAGTCCCCTGGACTGCAAGGAGATCCAACCAGTTAATCCTAAAGGAAATCAAGTCTGAATATTCTTTGGAAGGACTGATGCTGAAGCTGAAACTCCAATATTTCGGCCACCTGATGCGAAGAGCTGACTCAATGGAAAAGACCCTGAAGCTGGGAAAGATTGAAGGCTGGAGGAGAAGAGGACAACAGAGGATGAGATGGTTGGATGGCATCACCAACTCAATGAACATGAGTTTGAGCAAGTTCCGGGAGTTGGTGATGGAGAGGAGAACCTGGCGTGCTGCAGTCCATGGGGTCGCAAAGAGTTGGTTACCTTTTAGTTCGCTGAATTCTCTCTGAAAGAAGACAAATACAGTCAAATTCATATAATGGTATCTTATTCATTTGTTTATCTCAATGGAAGTGAAAGCACTTTGAAGTTGTCTTGCTCCATAGCAAAGTTAAGGGCCTCTTCTGTGTTAGTGGCTATTTCTTGAAGGAGCTGAAATGCAGAGGGAGCCATTCAGAGCACTGCGCAGTGCTCCATTTCCCTTTTTTCATTCTCCATCTCATTTCCGGTTACAGTCTCTCCTAGGAACAATGGCATAGCCCCAAGGCCAAGGCTGACCTCATCAAATGCCTCCCAGCTAATTTCCTTCCCCCCAAGAGTGCTATACCTGAAGGAATGGTACAGGAACACTTGCAGAGGTACATGAACAGACTTGGGACTTCCCACTAAGAAAGGCTGTTATTTTTTGGCCATTTCCAATTTCGGTAAATCATTAATTCATAGGCAATACTCAACATTGGGGCTAACAGTGAAACTTTTTTCTGGGTTGTAGCAAAAAAAAAAAAAAAAAAAAGTGGAAAAATAAAAAGCAATCACATACTGTTTCTGTGATAGAGATACCACCTACCAGATCTTTCTTCAGTACCAGGGTATGGAGATGAATAAAATCAGAGCCTGCCTTCAAAAACCTATGTGAAATCTAGAAAAGGGGTATGAGTGATCTTATTTGAAAAACAGAAATAGGGACACAGATGTAGAGAACAAACATACGGACATCAAGCAGGGAAAGAGGGTGGGTGGGATGAAACAGGAGATTGGGGTTGACATATATATACTATCGATACTATATATAAAATAGATTAACTAGTGAGAACCTACTGTATAGCTCAGGAAAACCTTGTCAGTACTCTGTGGTGACCTAAATGGGAAGGAAATCCAAAAAAGACGTGTTTATATACATGTGTAGCTGATCTACTTTGTTAGTGCAGTAGAAACTAACAGCATTGTCAAGCAACTATATTCTAATAAAAATTAATTTTTAAAAAATCTACAGCCCTCAAAAATCTACTGGGAAGATTGCAGTTTGGAGATAAACCTTCAACATCTAGTAGAGAAGGTGAGTTGCCGCCCATGGTGGGTCACAAAGAGTCAGACACGACTTGGCTACCGAACAACACAGAGGGCGAGGGCAGAGTGTGTCTTCTTTTGTAGAATTTGCCAATTTCTATGGTCTAAATAGGGCCTCCCTAGTGGCTCAGCCGGAGAAGGCAATGGCACCCCACTCCAGTACTCTTGCCTGGAAAATCCCATGGATGGAGGAGCCTGGTAGGCTGCAGTCCATGGGGTCGCTGAGGGTCGGACACGACTGAGCGACTTCACTTTCACTTTTCACTTTTCACTTTCATGCATTGGAAAAGGACATGGCAACCCACTCCAGTGTTCTTGCCTGGAGAACCCCAGGGACGGGGGAGCCTGGTGGGCTGCCGTCTATGGAGTCACACAGAGTCCGACACGACTGAAGTGACTGCAGCAGCAGCAGTGGCTCAGCAGTAAAGAATCTGTTTGCAATGCAGCAGATGGGTTCAATCCCTGAGTCAGGAAGATCCCCTGGAGAAAGAAATGGCAAAGCAACCCACCCCAGTATACTTGCCTGGGAAATCCCATGGACAGAGGAGCTTGGAGGGCTACAGTCCATGGGGTTGCAAAAGAGTCGGATATGATTTAGAGACGAAACAACAACAACATGATCTAAATACTTGTGCCATTTCATTCGTTCTCTAGTTTCCATTATCTTCATCCAATTTTCATCCATTCCCAATCAGTGCTGTTCATTCAATGTTGGTTTGTCTTACAACAAGCCTCAGGATCAGTCTTCATGTTTGATTTTTGCTTACATCAGCCCTGTGACTAAAAATAATAAAATATTTTAAAGAGTAGTCATAGGAAGTCCTGAACAGAAAAGTTAAAACTTGGAGCCTGAGGCAGTTTTTTGTGATGCTAATAAAATATAAGCTTCCGGGTACCTCCCTTGCCTGTGCTTCTAAATAGACGTATATTTGCATACCTAATTTTGTATTCAGAGCTCTGTATGCTTGTTTTTAAAAGACCAGACTAAATTATATAAACTTTAAGCTCAATGTCTGTTTGATCTTATCAATCTGTTTCTTTAAGGTGTACAGCATATGCACAGGAGCTAGCCCACTGTTCTTTCTCATAAAACACTGTGGATCGTGTTAAAATTCAGGCTCTGACTCAGGAGAGAAGTGCAGGTCCTGTGACTTTGCATTTCTAACAAGTTCCCAGGTGGTGCTAAGGCCGTGGTTCCATGGACCACACTTTTCATAGCAAAGTCTTACAATAGAGTCTATACAACATTGGCCACAGAATCTAGCAAAGCTTTAAACAGGCCCTTCATTTGAGATGACACCACACAGGGTAATTTCACTATCTGTTTTTTCACTGGGCAAAGTAAACTACCAGTATTCCATATCTAATCTTAACCATGTCTTCTCTGCTTTCTAATTCAATGTGGTCAGATTCCCAGATTTCCTTTTCTGAGAAGGTCTCTTGATTGCAGTCATGCCCAATGCTAATTCAGAAATGGTTCAGAGTGAGTGGATGAAAGCAATAGAATTCACTTTATCTAGAGAAAGCAGGAGGGAAGTTTTTAAAATATTTATTTATTTGCTTATTGAGCTGTACCAGATCTTTAGGTGAGGCATGCAAGATCTTTTAATGCAGCATTCAGGATATAGTACCCTGAACAGGGATCAAACCTGAGTCCCCTGCATTGGGAGCACAGACTCTTAGCCACTCTTAGCCATAGGAAAGTCCCAGAAGGGAACTTCTTATAGGGCCAGGCCAAATGAAAATCACTCAGTTGTGTCTGAATCTTTGTGACCCCCTGGACTACAGCCTTCCCAGCTCCTCTGTCCATGCAATTCTCCAGGCAAGAATACTGGAGTGGATAGCCATTCCCTTCTCCAGGGGATCTTCCCCACCCAGGGATCAAACCAGGGTCTCCCACATTGCAGCTAGATTCTTCACTATCTGAGCCACCAGGGAAGTCCTATTATAGCACACAAAGTAATTTACTAGAGCCCTAGGACTTAAGCACATATGTATTCCAACAGAAACAACTAAGCCAGGAGAAACGAATGATGTTTGCATTGGAGATCCTCACATCTCAGCTGCCCATCACTCAGCATTTATGATGCTAGAGACCAGAAGGTATGCCAGTCCTCAGATCCTGGAGGACCAGACACCCCTATCGCCACATGAGCCAAAAGTTGCACTCTCCTTATGTCTGACTGACACCCCATATGGGTCACTCTCCCTTCCAAGTCTCAGCCCATCTCATTCACTCAACAGAACCGAAATCAGATGCAGAACCTGGCCCACAAGTGTTCCAAAAGCATAGTGTTCAGCTTAGTATTCCCTTTAGAACAGAAAGACATGGTAGAAAGGAGTGAAAGTGGATGTTGAATGAGCCAGTCTTCAGAATCAGACAAGCAGCCAGTGGTCTTGAGTAAATTAATGGACGTAATTGGATTTGAATTACTTACTTGTGATTCCTGATCTCCACAGTAATGTCAGCTGAGAGATACTGACTCCAGCTCTACTTTTGCGTGACTGTTCATCTCTGTAAGGTATAGTTCGGGCCGAGGCAGAAGAGGAGAGAGGACCTCAAGGGAGGTAGGTTACCTTTATTCAGGCAAGGAGGGGTGACAGTCGGCCTAACGACCAGGCTGAGCACGAGAGGGGTCAGGGAGGCTTCATATTTAAAGGGAGGTTTATGGAAACGATAAGGGAAACGTTAGTCAGGCAGGACATTTTGGATATTCTTTAAGCTGAGATGGCATTTGTAGTTGAACAGGGGGTGGGAGGTTTTGGGCAGGGGGTGATAAGTCCCAGGTGGATACAACTGGCCTGGAGCATCAGGGCGGGACCTAAAGGTCGGTTTTGTTTTCTCTGAAGTTAGATGATTCAAAAGGGGCCTTTGAGACCGTTGTTTTCTTTTATAGGCCCAAAGTGAAAGTGAAGTCGCTCAGTCGCCATCCAACTCTGCGACCCCATGGACTGTAGCCTATCAGGCTCCTCAGTTCATGGAATTTTCCAGGCAAGAGTACTGGAGTGGGTTGCCATTTCCTTCTCCATGGGGTCTTCCTGACCCAGGGATTGAACCCAGGTCTCCCGCATTGTGGGCAGACACTTTTCCATCTGAGCCACCAGGGAAGTCCATAGGCCCAAAGATTCTTTCAATCTCTAATCTCTATTACCCATGGGTTGCAAACTCAGAGTCCCCTTACTTCAAAATCCCAGGAGACAGATTTTTCACTAGCTAGACAATAAATTGATTCTTCATGGGTCAGGTGTCCAGCTCAGCTTTAATTTGCTGTAGCTACGGAGGTTGAAATGGTCAACATCTGACTACCTAACCCTGCTTCTTCTCCTGAGAAGGGGAATTTCCTTAAATAAAGAGACTTTGAAATAAGAAAACTACCCCAGAGCCTGTCAGCTATAATGCCTGAGGTAGGTTTTAAAGGAGAAATAGGCATTCTCAGTAGTCGTGTATGGATGTGAGAGTTGGACCATAGAGAAAGCTGGGCGCCCAAGAATTAATGCTTTTGAACTGTGGTGTTTGAGAAAACTGAGGGTCCTTGGACTGCAAGGAGATCCAACCAGTCAATCCTAAAGGAAATCAACCCTTAATATTCATCAGAAGGACTGATGCTAAAGCTGAAGCTCCAATATTTAGCCACCTAATGTGAATAACTTACTCGTTGGAAAAGACCCTGATGCTGGGAAAGATTGAAGGCAGGAGGAGAAAAGGATGACAGAGGATGAGATGGTTGGATGGCATCATTGGACATGAGTTTGAGCAAGCTCTGGGAGTTGGTGATGGACAGGGAAGCCTGGCGTGCTGCAGTCCATGGGGCCACAAAAAGTCAGACATGACTGAGGGACTGAACTGGACTAAACTGAGGTGTTCTCAAGATGGACAAAGCAGCAGACCATTAGGGGTAGAGCAGTGTGTGCATACTTACTCATGTTCAACTCTTTGCAACCCCATGGACTGTAGCCCATTAGGCTCCTCTGTCCATGGAGTTTTCCAGATGCAAGAATACTGGAGTGAGTTGCCATTTCCTTCTCCAGGGGATCTTCCCAACCCAGGGATCAAACCTGTGTCTCTTGTGTCTCCTGCCTTGACAGGGATATACTTTACCACTGTGCCACCTGTAGAGCAGACAGACATGCAAAGATGTGACAATTAAAACTGTTTTATTGAGTTGGTCAAAACATTTGTTCAAGGTTTTCCATAAGATATAGTGGAAAAACCCAAACGAATATCTTGGCCAACCCAATATAAGTGTTTTGTGATGACCTGGTCTTTTCTTCCTTCCTTATATTTGCTGACATGTGCCTCGAAACTCTACAGGCAAGTACTAGTCCTCTTTCCACTGCCTACACTCGAAAAAATAATTAACTCATCTCTACCCCCATTCTGTTCATCTTGCTACTTCTTCAAACACCTCTGACTATTCTTAGGCATATTATATAATTTCATTGAGCTTCCCTCCTATAAATTGGGGACCACAGAACCTACTTCTTCTAAGTTACAGTGAGAAGCAAATGGCATGATGTATGTGAAAATAACAAAGTGAACCTTAACACTGCGTAAATAGAATTGATTAAAATGGTGATGGTCTCTCTAGCCCAGATTTTTTTCCCAAGACATTAAAAATTCCTTTTGGGATCTCTTAATTAATCCCTGTGTTCCCCTCAGGCGGCAAAGGACATGATGTGAGATGTGGCCCCAGACAGTTCCTGTCTGCCCTGGCTCAGCAAGTTGGCTGCAAAGCTTGGCAGGGGTGCCAAGGTGTTCACCTTCCCACTCTCTGCAGGGCCTCACCCACACTCACGTTTTGCTACTGTGATCACTACAGCTGTTCACCAAAGAATAACCTGAAATGCAGGCTAAGCTGGGGGCCAGCCTTGCACCTGCCTTGGGCTTCTACTGAGAGTCAAGAACAGTTAAAACTGAAAGTGTTGTAGGGAGAAGTCAACTCTGACTCCATGTTGGAACTGTTCCTTTGACTTGCTTTCCATTGCTTCTGTTATTATAATCATACATAATGTCCAGCCAGTGAATCCTGCCCCTCTGCCTGACTGTTGAAGTGCCTTTGTTCAAACCCTATCCACCTATAGACGGCAGGAAGGAAGAAATTAACACATTCCCCTGCCTGAGGCTTGCCTTTCTAGGAGATGTTTGAAAGCTTATAGGCCTTTTTACTTTGTTTCCTCATTTCCCCCCATCTCTGATCTATAAAAGAAGCTGGCATCCAGACCCTAATAAGATGGTTACTTAGAGACATTAGTCTGCCATCTCCTCAGCCATATTCCATGCCTCCGCCCCTTGACTCTGATTCCTAGGCCTATCGTGTGGCGAGAAAAGTGAGCTCGGATTCAGTAACCAAAAGACCTTACATTCTTTAATCTTGCCCTCACCCCAGCTTTTCCATTTCTCACATGATGGCACCTGCAGTCTCTCAGTTACCCAAGCCAGAAGTCTGTTCTCCTTCTTTCTTTCTTTGCCCATCCACCCCTTGTCCATCAGCAGGTCTGTTAGCTCTACCTGCATATGATATCCCAAATAGAATCAATTATGTCAAACTCCCTGGCTGCCTGCTGGTTCAAATCAAGTCATCATCTTGCCTGGACTTCTGCAATGCCTTTCTAGCTAGGCTCTCTGTTGATGTTTACTCCTGCAATCTATTCTCCAAAAGAAGCTAGGGTAGCTTCTTAAAAATTAGTTCAGAGCATCCTGTTAAGAGCTGCAATGCATCCTATCATAACTAAATTAAAATCCATAATCCTCACCATGGTGGCCCCTGCTTCTCTCTGTGGTTTCTCTCTATCCACACCTTTCAATCAGTCTCTTTCCTGTTTCTCAACCTCAGCCCATTGTACTTTGAGCTTTGCATGGCTCCAACTTGCACAGTGGAGAAGGTGATGGCACCCCACTCCAGTACTCTTGCCTGGAAAATCCCATGGACGGAGGGGCCTGGTGGGCTGCAGTCCATGGGGTCGTGAAGAGTCGGACACGACTGAGTGACTTCACTTTCACTTATCACTTTCATGCATTGGAGAAGGAAATGGCAACCCACTCCGGTGTTCTTGCCTGGAGAGTCCCGGGGACGGGGGAGCCTGGTGGGCTGCTGTCTATGGGGTCGCACAGAGTCGGACACAACTGAAGCAACTTAGCAGCAACTTGCACAGAGTAGGCACTCAAGGAGGTTGGGATGGGTGGGTGGATGGATACATGGATGGATGGATGGGAAATAAAATAGCCTCCTGTGACCTCTATGGTTTTGTTCTCACAAACACCACTATAGGTGAATGGGAAGCTCGAGGCACTCGGATCAATAAAGTCAAGGGAAGTCAGAGGATTGGGGAATTCAATTTTCAACAATACTGACAATGAGAGGCCAGATGTCAGGCAGCCCCTCATTTTTCCTGGCAACTAGAGCAGAAATATTGAGCTCTTCCAAACCAGAAGCCAGAGCCTGTTCAAGGAAAGAAATTGTTAAAGCCGAGGTAAGTCAAGATGAGCTCGGGAACATAGACTTTTTCCACCAACAGCACTTCTGGTCCCTCTTAATAAACCACTAGATTGCAGGCTTGACAATGATAGAACTTTGGAGGCTGCAAGAAGCCATTATTCACTTATCAATAAAATAGGCAGAGAACACTGATCTCATTTCTCAGCTGCAGAAACAGTTCAGAATGAAGAATCATCTTGAGCTTGAGCTTCTACACTCTGTTCTTTCTCTCTTTCCTAAAGCAGAATTTATTTCAAATTGGAACACTTAATTGCCTTCTAGCAACACGTTGACTTAGGTCATGGATCAGAGAGAATAGTCCAGAATCATAGCAACTATGGGTTTCTGTAAAAACTAGTCACAATTTCACAAGAACCCCTACCCCTATGGCCTCTCACTGTCCCTCCCCAAGCCCTCATGAGCCAGGATTGGACATCAGAGGAGTCCTTCAAATGGCAAAGCAGCAGAGTTTCATATTAACAAATTAACTTCCTTTTTCTCCTTCAGTGAAGGATATTCTTTGCTCACTTCATGGAGTGGAAAGGCAGACTGAATGGGCTTTGAATCCTAACTTTACTAATGTCTGGCTGTGTGGCTTTGGAAGAGTCAATTTTCCTTCCAGGGATCATGTGAGAGAAGGGGATGATAGTGGAGCTAGAAGGAAGAAATATGAGAATCTATATATAAAAGCACTTAACACGGTCCCTGGCATATTGCAGGTACTTTATTAATGTAGCCTTCTCTCCCCCTCCCTAATATCAAGTCCTCCTTTCAGAACCCAAGCAAAAGCTTGGTCAGGCATATTGTGGTCCAGTGGTTAGGAGTCCACCTGCCAATTCAAGGGACAGGGTTCGATCCCCAGTCCGGGAAGATTGCCACTAAGTCCATGCGCCCCAACTGCTAAGCCCACACTCTAGAGTTTGTGCTCCTCAACAAGAGAAGCCACCACAATGAGAAACCTTCACAACGCACCCACTCACCACAACTAGAGAAAGCCCACATACAGCAATGAAGACCCAGTGCAGCCAAAAATAAATAAAATAAAAGGAACAGTTCTTCCACTCCTATTAAAGCATTCCTATGAAATGAGCTATCACCCCAGTTGGTCTTTCTGTCTTTATTCACATAAGGCTAATAAGCAGCCATCTGACAGCAGCATCACTCAGGAGCCAGTCTGCCCATAGACTCACATTGACGCTTACATTCTGTATAACCTGTGACAAGTTCCGTAACCTCTACGTGCCTCAGTCTCCCTTCTGTAATAATAATGCAAACATCCACATAGCATTGTTGTGAGTATCCAAGAGTTATATGCCATATGCTTAGAACAGTGCCCAGGGCATAGTAAGCCCCATACAAGTGTGGATTGAGTTTATATGGCGACTTGCTCTAAAGGTCTGATTTTTTGAAATTCTCCACCCCCTGCTCCTGTCTTTTGTCTTTCTTTTTTTTTTTAAACACATCTCCATAACCAAACAGCTGGTACAGCTCCTCACGCGGCTTCTCCACCTCTACAGACACCTGGATCTGTCTTTTGTCTTTCACTGGGATGATGATCACCTTTCTGTAGCCCAGGGGTATCAGCACACACCTGAGGAGAGGTACGGCACAGGGTTGGGGCGGGTAGGAGTGGGAGTGGGGTAAGGCTTAACGATACGGAGGGCATGTGGTGAAGTGCTGGAAATTAAACCTTAATAGAAGAAGGAATGTTCTATTCTCCATCAGTCTTATGCTTTCTTGAAACCAGATTTCAGTGAGCCCCGAAGTCTGAGCTCTGGCCCTGGGCTTAGATGGGCTTAGATGGTATCCATCACAGAGAACAGGGAAGAGTAGAGCCTCAGAAAGCACACCATAGGTTGGAACTCAGATTATCTAGTTTTGTGCTGTTCTGTCCTTGTATCTCTCTTATGTGTGTTTGTACTTCCTCTTATGTTTGTTTTCCACAGACTTATATGCCAGCTCCACTCTGCAGGTAGAAGCTGCAGAGGATTGAGGAAAAAACCCCGAGGCTCCCTCTGGAGTCAACAGAAAATGTCGCCATGCTTAATTTGCATCCTCTTCCAGGTATTAAAGCATGAAGCATGGAGCATGAAGGTACATGGGTCCATGGGTCTTCCTGGATCTGTCCAGTCCTGCTTCAGTGTCCCTGCCTCAGCCCAACTGCAGCGTCAGAAGCAAAGAAATAGCCAAATAATTCACGTGACCCAATCTGACCTGATAGGAGCCTGTTTCTCCGTAAAGCAGTGGTTTTCTCTTATCATGTTTTTCAAGTTAATTTCTCAAAATTGTATGTGATGTATTAAGTCACTAGATAATACATAAAGAGGAACTGATGTCTTTTCCCAACCAGCTTCCACACGCACCTCGAACTCCATGGCCTTCACCATTCAGACCAAAATCCAACCTGAGAAAACTGTCCTGAAAAGAATCCAGAATGTCAAATTCATGTCTCCTGAGTTTTCAAGAGCCACCGTGCAGGACTAGAACAGGAAGATGGAGACCTCCTGAGCAGTCTGTGCTCTGCAGTTATTTCAAATGCCTGGCTTCAAATACCAGGCACAGGGGCAAGTTCCTGGACCTCTCCGTACCTCAATTTTCTCAGATATCGAGCGTGTGATAACACGAGCACCTCCCTGGGAAAGTGAGCGTCATATGAAATACATGAAACACTTGGCACTGTGCCTGTGCATAGTAACCACTCCATCAGTGACAGCTGCTATTATGCCGGGGAAGGATGTGAGCTGCAAAGACTCTCCTTGCCTGCCATGACTTGATTAAAAAAGCTATATAAAGAACTATATATATATATATATATATATATTCATATATATACAACTATAGTTAAATTGTAGTCACAACTTGATTTTTTAAAAAACTGTATATGTAACTATATGTTTAGTTATATATATAGCCACACTTGATTAAAAATTAAATATAACTATATAAAACTACATATAACTATAGTTTTATATATACTCACAACTGGAATTTTTTAAAAACTATATATATATAACTATAGGTATAGTTTATATATATAGCCATAACTTGATTAAAAAATTATATGATTATATAAACTACATATAATTATAGTTATATATAGTCACAACTCAGTTTTAAAAAATTATATATATAACTAAATACATACTTATATATATAAAGCCACAACTTGATTTTAAAACTATATATATATACATATATAACTATAACCAGTGCAGGAGGCACAAGAGACTCAGGGTCAATCCCTGGGTCGGGAAGATCCCCTGGAGGAGGAAATGGCAACCTGCTCCAGTATTCTTGCCTGGACAATTCTATGGACAGAGGAGCCTGGTGGGTTATAGCCCACGGGGGCGCAAAAGAGTCAGACATGACTGAGTACATGCACACACATATAAAACTACATATATAAATATTCAAAACTATATACATAAGTACATATGTTTATGTAACTGGAAAAAAGAAAAGCATCAGTATTAGAGAAGCTGTAGCTGAGTTAGATGCTGATAGTATCTTGGAAAAAGGCTTCCTCATCCTACCTCCCCATCCACTCCCACCCCACACACACCCCTGGAGTTGTCACCACCATCTCCCACATCTGCATCTGGAAGCAAGTGTGATGAGGAAGGGGCTTCACAATAGAACACAGAGCCGGGGGGCGGGGGATGCGGCAGGAGCTCAGAGGACATTGTGTTCCCTTCCAGACACTTGTGCTCCCATCCCAAGCAGGCACCCGGGAAAGGAAGGGTGTCCCCAGAGCTACCATCCTCCCCAAGCCCGAGCGGGGCGGGACGAGGCTGGCGGAGGGCCTGAGAGATCCTGTGAGTCTCCTGCAGACCCCCACCCCCAGAAGAGCAGCTTGAGGGAGGGTTCCCTCCTGGTTTTCCCAGGAGCCCACAGAGGGCAAAGCGAGGACAGAAGAAAGAGCCCTTTGGTCTGAGAAGACCGTTTGTCATCACCAGACTCTGGACAGCCCCTCAAAGTCATTCGGTGGGAGAGTCGTGGGTTTCTGGGAGGTGGGTGGTTGGGATGTGGATGGGGTTGGGAGCAGTTGAAAGAATTAAGGGGTTTGGACATTTGTGGAGGAGGTTGGAGTTTGAGTTGTTTGGTTTAGTTTGGTGTTCAGTTTTCTGGTTGCTCAGAAAGTAAAGAATCTGCCCATAATGCAGGAGACCCGGGTTTAATCCCTGGATTGGGAAGATCCTCTGGAGGATGGCATGGCAACCCACTCCAGTACTCTTGCCTGGGAAATTCCACAGATACAGGAGCCTGGTGGGCTACAATCCACGGGGTCGCAAAGGGTTGGACACGACTGAGTGACTACACTTTGCTTTCAACACTCAGTCTGGAAAACATTGAGCTTAGACCTGGGGGACTTCAAGATGGCAACCACTGTCGCTGAGGGGAGGGGGCTCCTTTACATCTTTCTTTGCAACTTGGAAGAGCTGCTTCATTCAGGCTCCCTTGCCCCTTTACACTCATTCTTTCTTATTCATGGGCTAGTCTCTCAGGGGCAAAACCCACAACCCTCCGTGCCCCTATGGCATTTGCTTCTGGGCTCTGAACTCCAAGTGTCCATTCCATCAACCAGAAGGCAGCCAGGCAGAGAGGTCCCACCTGTGAGTAGAGTGGTCCTGGGCCTCCCTCAGGCACCTTCACCTCCTCCACTGCTTCATCCAGGAGTTGGGACACAGGAAATGTGAAAGAGAAAGCCTACTGTCAATGGCAGTGTTCCTGTTTCCAGCTGTGTGTTCTTAAGCAGATCAGCCCTGGGTTTGCAGACATCATTTTCTCCATCTGCATCTTAAACATACATTATAGACAAGGATCTGGGTGGCCTAATAGTCCATGACTCACTGAGCCATCCGTTCAACTTGTCCCTTCGCCTACCCCTTGATACCTAGCAGGACCCTCTGGGGCTCCTGGGCACAAAAGCCTTTCTGTGTCTTTCTTCACTGAGTTCCAAAGGGCAGGTTCAAACAGTTGATAATTAGGGAAGGGAGAGGATACAGAGAGAGGGATGAACAATCAAAAGAAGCAATAGCACAGCCTTGGGCCTGGATCCTGGCTTCTCCTCAAGGAATACACATAATATCTTCTAGCTGTTTTTCAGATCCTGAAACCCCCACCAGGTGGGAGAAGTGAACCATATGGTGCCCACAGCACATAGGCCCCAGAACCACTGGAACCAGAAGGTTGGTGATGCTGACTCCCACTTACCTCCCACCAACTAATCAGAAGAGTGTCCACGAGCTGATCACATCCTGTCTGAACCATTACCAGAAAACTCCCTACTGCCTCAAGGGGGAACACAGTTTTGAGGGCATTAGCCTTCTGTGGCCTCCTTTGCCTGGCAAAGCAATAAAGCTATTCTTTTCTATGTTACCCAAAACTCTGACTCTGAGATTTAATTAATTGTCAGGGTACAGAGGCCAGATCAGCTTCACCGGCCACTGCCTCCCTGCACCCTCTCTCTTTAATTCTTGCTCTAGTCCCTGCGGTTGGGGTTAGGAGTGACCCACAGCCCATCCCAGACAAAGCATTTCGCCAAACTAGACTCAGGAGAAGAGCTCCTGCCATCTCCCGCTGTCTCCTGGTGCCAATCAGCCAAGCAGCGGCATTTGCAGAGGAACATTTTTAGAATGAGCCCTGGGCAGAGGAATAGGATTGCATAATTGCTCTGTTTTAATGAAGGAGAGAGGAAGAAAGGAAGCAAGGGAGATCTTGGCACAGATGCAGGGCTTTAATGAATTGTTGAAGTGAGAACGCTCAGTGTGGAAAGTTGAAGCAAGATGCTGAGCCTGGCTCATGTTTCATTTGCCACAGAAATACATTCAGGAGCATTGGTACCCAAACAAGATTGATTATTTGATTGCATCAGCTAGACAGTGAAATTAGAGAACTGGTCGATTCAGTTGACTATTATTTTTATTATTTTTTAATCCAACCCACATGCACACTGAATGGCTGGTATGTTGTTGTTGTTAAGTCGCTCAGTTGTGTCTGACACTTTGCAACCCCATGGACTGCAGCACGCCAAGCTTCCCTGTCCATCACCATCTCCCAGAGCTTGCTCAAACTCATGCCCATTGAGTCGGTGATGCCATCCAACCATCTCATCCTCTGTTGTCCCCTTCTCCTCCTGCCTTCAATCTTTCCCAGCATCAGGGTCTTGCCAAATCAGTCAGTTCTTTGCATCAGGTGGCCAAAGTATTGGCGTTTCAGCTTCAACATCAGTCTTCCCAATGAATATTCAGCACTGATTTCCTTTAGGATGGACTGGTTGGATCTCCTTGCAGTCCGAGGGCCTCTCAAGAGTCTTCTCCAACACCACAGTTCAAAAGCATCAGTTCTTTGTCACTCAGCCTTCTTTATGGTCCAACTTTCACATCCATAAATGATCACTAGAAAAACCATAGCTTTGACTATACGGACCTTTGTTAGCAAAGTAATGTCTCTGCTTTTTAATATGCTGTCTAGGTTTGGTTTCCTAAATTGTTGGGGTAAACAACAATTTCAAGGGTCTGTTCAAATGTTGTTAATATTACCACCCTGGTTCCACCAGTTAAAAGACATTTTTCCCTCCTGATAACTTGCATAACATTATCTAAGTATCTCTCTGATCATTTGTCATTACCCCTTGAAATTTACCTCCCTTCTGGGTCCAGAATCTGATCCAGGACAGGACCCATGCACGATGTCTATCTGTCCCCTCCATAGTGATGTGCTGTAATGCCAAGAACATGGTACCTATGTTTCAGATATTTTTAAGTGAGTAGATGGAAAGTACCATGTTGGCACAGTGTGTCTCTCTTTAGTAAATTATTGAATGTCTGCTGCTAAGCTGCTAAGTCACTTCAGTCATGTTTGACTCTGTGCGACCCCATGGACTGCAGCCCACCAGGCTCCCCCGTCCCTGGGATTCTCCAGGCAAGAACACTGGAGTGGGTTGCCATTTCCTTCTCCAATGCATGAAAGCAAAAAGTGAAAGTGAAGTCGCTCAGTCGTGTCTGACTCTTAGCGACCCCATGGACTGCAGCCTACCAGGCTCCTCTGTCCATGGGATTTTCCAGGCAAGAGTACTGGAGTGGGGTGCCATTGCCTTCTCCAATTGAATGTCTACCATTCATTCATTTATTCAATAATAAATACTGAGAAATTACTCTGTGCCAGGTATTGTTCTAGGTTCTGGAAATACAAGCAGTGAATAAAAGAGACAAGAGCCCTACCCCAGAGAACTTACAATGTGGTCAGCTGATCAGTTTTAAACACCCAAACCCCTAATGGAAAGTCAGTAGGTTTCTGAAAAGGAATCAGTTTATGATTCCAACAAATATCTTGACCCCTCAACCTTCTTAAGAAAGTGGGAAGAGCACAAATCTTGGCATCATAAAATAAACAGTCCTGGGGCTCAGTTTTCTTGCCTGTGTCATTGGAATAGCAATGTCCTATTTCTTAGGATGAAAAAAGCACCCTGGCACTACAGCTGGCACATTTGGGGTACACCTTGTATCACTTTCCTCCAAGCCAGCATCACCACATCTTCAGTAAAGAACAGTGAGAGGCACATCTTACTCACCACATCTTCCTGATTCTTTTGTGGAAATTTCTATCTCCAGCAGACTGTGGGGGAAGGAAAAGCAGTGCTTTCTGGAAGAATGTGGCCCAGCACTGTGCTCACAACACCGGAAAACTCCCGTTGCCTGAAACAAAAGGGGGATGACGCCAGCTCCTTCTCTTCCAAGGCAAAAGTTCAAGGGCTCTCAGCACATGCATCCCGCACTTCAGACCTTGCAAAGTGACTTTTGGGAAGAATTTCTGAAAAAAAAAAAAAAAAAGAATAGAGCCACTTACTTCTTTGACCTTAAAAGATGAAGTTTAGCAGTATTTTATAGGTTCAAAAGAGTCTCATTTCTGCTCCGGCACTTTGCCCATCTCTTTAGAAAATAGAAATGCCTGTAAAGGATTTCAAGTAACATCTCTCACCCGGCCTTTCTGTGAACCCCTGTGAAAAGTGAAAAAAGTGAAAGATTTAGTCGCTCAATCATGTCTGACTGTTTGTGATGCCATGGACAGAGGAGCCTGGTGGGTTCCTGTAGCCTGCCAGGCTCCTCTGTCCATTGAATTCTCCAGGTAAAAATACTGTAGAGGGTAACCATTTTCTTCTCCAGGAGATTTTCCCAACCCAGGGATCAAACCCATGTCTCCTGCATTGCAGGCAGATTCTTTACCATCTGAGCCACCAGGAAAATCCTGTGATGTTCCACAAAAGAACAAGGCTCTTCTGTCCCAAGTGGTAGAAGCCAGGGACCCAGATATGATACCTAACTGAGAGCAGCATAACAGCCAGAGAAACAAGCTTCTATTAGCAGCAAGAACACTTTCTCCAAAGATCCAAACTCTTGTTCCTGCCAAGACGATGCCTGGTAGATACCCCTGTCCTGGGCCAGCCTTCCGCCCAAACATACCCTTTCCTTTGCACTTTATCCAATAAGAAAACCTCCCTCTTCTTGGCTCCCCTCATATTCCAGACTCAGAACACACTGGACATTTTGCTGTTACCCAAACAAGACGAACGCTCACATCTACAATCCTGCCCAGAAAACTTTCTTTCTCTTCCTAATAAACACCAGCTCATTTTTCAAGATCCACTCATCCATCACCTCTTTTGTGAAAACCTTCTCCAAACCTTCAGATCAAATTAATGATTCCCCACTCTAGGCTCTCACAACTGTTTGTCTTCTTATTTGAATTCTCATTCTCATTATACACTATTCAGTTTAGAGAAGAGGAGTAAAGGAGAATGAGAGCATTCAGGCTGCTGCTGTGGGAAACCTTCTCTTCTCTTGAAATATTCTAGTGTGTGGAAGGTTATGCCTGAAGATTGGCCACTTGCCTCTGTTCCTCCCCACAGTGGTGGAGTCAGTTACATGGTTGGTGGACAAATCTATGGTCCAATGTCTACAGAGGCTGGAGTAGCCCATCAAAGATCGTGAGCACCATTCATTTGTCCCCTTCTTCCATCTCCAGTGAGAAGCAGAGACCTGATTGTGTCCTTTGACCATTCAAATGTCCCCTTGGATGGGTTCTTCCTAGACCTAGGCTGGAGGAACTTGCTGTTCAGTCACTAAGTCATATCCGACTCTTTATAACCCCATGGGCTGCAGGATGCCAGGCTCCTCTGTCCTCCACTATCTCCCAGAGTTTGCTCAAATTCATGTCCATTCAGCCAGTGATGCTATCTAACCACCTCATTCTCTGTTACCCGCTTCTCCTTTTGCCTTCAATCTTTCCCAGCATCGGGGGCTGGAGGAACTAGCAAGTTCATTCTGCCTCTTAACCTAAGCAACAGCTTCCAACCTTTGTTATTAATAAAGCGATGCTCTGTTTCTCCATATGCTGCCTATTTGTTTCATTTCCCCTTGGTTAAGCTCTCAAGTGCAGACATAGGAGGGCTCTGTTTTTCACTACCTAAAGGAACCCTAACTATTGCAGAGATGAATTGGGGCTGCAGGGTATATGACGGGACTTATGAAGAGTTTCTGTTGTGTTTCCTTGTCTAGCATGTGTCCCATTGTGTGGTATCTACTTGTGGTGAGAATCACAGAAGAGAGGATTAGGAGTAAAGGGGAGTGATCCCAGGTTGGACAGGATGCATCTGGATAAGCAGCCCTTGAGCTTTTCAGAGAGGTGTGTGCCGTGAGCATAGGACACACTGGTGTAAGGATGGGAGCCAAAGCCTGAACAGGAAATAGCGCCCCCTGTATGGAAGGTGAGGCAGACCTTTCCTCCCGGTCTAGGAGCATCTTGGTTTCAACCTGGAGGCTCCCTGGAGTAGCGGCTGCTTTTTGTGACTTGTCACGTATATCCTGTTTGCAGAATGCTCTAGGTGGTGAGCCAACTTCTCTTTCCTCACAAGGTAGATGCACTTTCCCCATGCTTCCTTCTCCTCTCTTTCCAGTTCCCTGTTGAGATCCAATGCCACATCGGATCCAGTGAGATCTGGGACATCTTTGCAAACATCCTCAGCAAGTCACTGATGAATTGGCAAGGATATGGCTGGCCTGTGCACACAAGCAGCCATCACCCCATCATCACTCCCTCCTCCCAAGCAGAGACACACCAACAATCCTATGCATCTCTCACACTCCTGATGGAGCTAGCCAGCGTTTCCAAGTTATGTAAGCCTCAGTCAGCTACAGTTGCCTGGCATGAGGATGATGCTCAAAGAGGAAGAAATTAGGAGAGAGAGAAAGGAAGTCAGAGAACAAAGGTAGAGCAATAGAGAAAAGTCTGAAAGAAAAAAAATTGAGAGAATGCAATTAGTAGGGAACCATTCAGTCAAATCAGCTAAAATCAACTGTCTCCTCTGTGAGCATCTGAAAATGTTTCTGACCTTACTCCCACCTGAAACACCGTGCCTTAACCCATGGTGTCTTCCGATTCTCCCTTTCTTAGGAGGAGCCATGCTCCTCAGGGGCTTCCCAGGTGGTATTAGTGGTAAAGGAATCTTCTTGTCAATGCAGAAGACATGGGTTTGATCCCTGGATCAGGAAGATCCCCTGGAAGAGAGCATGACAACCTACTCCAGTATTCTTGCCTGGAGAATCCCATGGACAGAGGAACTTCACAGGCCACAGTCCATAGGGTCACAAAGAGTCGGAAACAACTCAAGCGACTTAGCATGCACACATGCTCCTCAGCCCTGTCCTTTATCTCTATTGCAAATGAGATCTCTCCTTTCCTCAAAAAATGGAGAGGATGATCAGGCTCCTTTGTTCCACTTTCTTTCTGCTCTCTCTTCCTTTCCCAGAAGGAACAGCTCATCTAATTGATGACAATCTGACTCCATTCATGTTTCACTAAAGGATGGGACCAAGGCGTGAGAAGTTGCTGTTTAATTCATGGGACAGCCTGCTCTGGTGCTCAGTCACTGCCTGACTCTGGGTTGTAGGAAAGGTGTCCCCTCTATCACCACTCCCCTGCAGTGAGCCCACCTGCTCGGGTCTTCCTTTGGGCAGAGAGTGAAGGCCTGAAACTCTCTGTTTAGAGGATATATGGACAAGGCCTCATAGAGCAGCGGGGAGTCACCTGAGTTAGAAGACCCCCACCCCAAGGGCGGGCTCCAAAGTCTGGACGCGTGGAAAAAGCAGTCAGCCTGCTCTGACCTCAAGGCCACATTCCCCAGCACAGTTTACCATGAAGCTTGCACTATGGGGCTTACTGAGTTTTGTGGGATTTGTTTTGGCCACACTACATAGCATGTGGAATCTTGGATCCCCAAGCAGGGACTGAATCTGCACCGCCCCCACAGAGGAAGCGCAGAGTCTTAACCACTGGACCCCCAGGGAAGTCCCCTGAGCATTTTTGTAACTCTAGAATAACGTGCTTCTTTGATCCACATTCAGCTAGCGTGGGTTTATTCTTGACTGGGCCGCAATAGAGCTTCTCAACCTTGAGCATGCATCAAGGCTTGCTGAGGCTTGTTGAAACACTGATCTCCGGACTGCCTGAGTCAGCTGAGCATGAGTGGGCCTGAGAATATGCATTTCCAACAAATTCCCCAGTGAGGTTGCAGCTGCTGGTCTGGGGACCCCACTTTGAGAACCAATGGATTAAACACAAGAAGGGAGGAACGTAAGCAAGATCTTTTCATAATACTCAGCGTATTTGTTACTCCTTGTGAGTGTTTTCCCCCAAATTCCAGTGACTTTGTTTATCTTGTTTACAATTATGTCTCCACTGCCAGGCACAAATTAGGAGCTCATTGATCATTTGCTAATGAGTTAGACCGAACACCTGTCCTTATTAATGGGATATCTCTGTCCCATAAGAACATGTAGCCCTGCCACAAGGCAGTGAGTGCTTATTATTTTGGGCCACATCACAGGGGCATGTGGGATCTTGGTTCCCCGATCAGGGATTGAACCCAGGGGCAGATGGAAGCACGGAGTCTTAACCACTGAACCACCAGAGAAGTCCCAGTGCGCCATTATTACATACTCTTCTAATGGAAGGTGCAGAGGTTATAAGTTGTAAATTTCAGAGGACACCCCTCCCCAAAGCTGCAACCTGTGTTCCTGGGCACCATTGCCCCAGGGTTCATTTCTATGAAGACCTGCTCTGGGTGGAAACTGGAAGACGGTCAGAAGTACAGAAGGAGGTATTTATTTGTTTAACCAGTCACGTAGGGAGTCTGAGCAGACCTTCCAGCCTTCAACCCTTGGTGAGAAAACAGTGCTCTGTAGTAATTGTTATTAAAGCCATTGGCACTAATACGCCTTGTAAATTGTCTGCAGGGTTGCGAACAACCAGGAATGCCCTGATTGCTCATCTGGCTTGCTCAGAATACATTGGAATGCAGCTCAAGCTGTGATGAAGGAACGATCTCAGAAATAAATCAAATTTGGTGCAGGAAGCCACATCTATATTTCATGTGCCTGCTTCTGCAGGAATGCTTCAGTAATTGGTTTAAAAATATCCATGACATCTGTTGATTCTTCTACTTTTAAGTGTGCATCTTTATCTTTGTCTTTTTTGCAAAAGATTATGTTGCAAAACAGAGCCGAGAAACTGTTGCAGCAGCTACATTTACAAAGCCTTTGTCCCTCCCGGCTTTCAGAGTCCACATCCATCTGCTGGTCACCTGGCCTGATACAAAGATCACAGCTCCCTCAGACCTGTGGGAATGAAACAGCCTATAAATACATGGCATGTCTACAGGTGAGCACTCACTTGGGACCCGTCAATAACTTCACAGCGTTGAAATGAGGATGTTTGGTAATTCCAAATTTTTACATATATATCCCAGAAGTGAGAACTCCTGTTGGAAACTACAAACAAAGCCACATCTGCATTTAGCGTTTTCAGTCAGGGAAGTCTTCTGGGAGAATTTACTATTGCTGTCTGGTCTCAGTTAAGTCAGATGCAAAATAGGGGGAAATGACAGAACCTACTTCATGAAAATTGTTATGAGAATTAAGGGAGAAAATGTGGGAAATAGTTACATGTGTAAATAAGGACTCTGGGGCTTCCCCAATGGCTCAGTAGTAAAGAATCTGCCTGCAATGCACAAGAAATGGGGATTCGAGCCCTGGGTCAGGAAGATCCCCTGGAGAAGGAAATGGCAACCAACTCCGGTATTCTTGCCTGGGAAATCCCATGGACAGAATAGCCTAGTAGGCTACAGTCCATGGGGTTGCAAAGAGTTGGACACGACTAATCCACCACCACTATTATTAGTGTTGTTACTGTTATTACTGCTCATGTGGTTGGATAACATTCAAGGCCCATAGCATCAGTGAGACTTGTCAGGGAAGGAAGTTTGGATACCCAAGGTACAGTCCCTCCCTGGCTGAAGCTGCAGCCCTGTGGCAGTCCATACTGCTCTCCTTTGTATGCTTATTACCTCCATCTGGAATGCCTTTTCTCCTTCCCACTCCTTACCTATTTTCCCTTTGTCTCAAGAAAAACAGAGGCGTTGCCATCTCCCACACACTATCCCAAACCAGAGTGGATGCCCTGTTTGCACTTTATCACCACCCAGGAGCATCCCATCTGAGTAGTTTTCATAGGCGGTGATCCTTTTCTGTTAACTCATCTGTCTTTTCCTCTAGATTTGTGAGCATCCCTGAGTATGAAACTGATATGCTTGGATATCTAATTTGGAGCAAATGCATGTGATGAGTAAGAATTAAAGGGAAGGCTGTCACTTTTCTCTTTTGTTAAGGAGTTGGTAGGAAAATTAAATGCCAGACAGGTAGAATTCACACTGACAAAGAGAGAGTGAATTTTTGAATAAATAAGCGAGGACTGTGGACAGAGTGAAGAGTATGTGTGCTTTGAAGTCACTCTGGATTCTAAATCTGGCTGTGTCCCTTACTAGCTGTGTGACTTTGGTCATATTGCTTCAATTCTCTAGACCTCTTTTCTCATTTAAAAAATGTAAATAAGTTCCAGCGTGGTAGAAAAAGATAAAATTGGTGCTACGGACTGAACTGAGCCCTTCCAAAATTCTGGCCTCTCCTCCTCTCCCTCCTTCGCCTTCTTCCTCCCTCTCCCTCCCATCGCGCTGTCTCCCTCTCCCCACAACCAGTGTGATAGACCACGTGAAGACGTGGCAAGAAGCCAGCTGTCTGCAAAGCAAGAGAAACGTCACCCAAAACTGACGGTGCTGGCACCTTGATCTTGGACCTGCCCGCCTCCAAAACAGTGAGAAAATAAAATTCTGTTGTTTAAGCCACCCAGTCTATGGTATTTTGCTATGGCATTCTGAGCAAACTAGCACAATCTGCGTGTGTCAAAGGACTTTTTGAACATACTGTATGCCACATGGACAGAGAGCCTGATAGGCTGCCGGCCGAGGGGTCACAAAGAGTCAGACACAGCAGAGCACGCACGCACTCATATACCACATGACGCCAAGTAAATGCTGCAAAGACATTGGCCTCTCTATCATTTGCAATTGTGTTTGATTTTTCAAATGAAACTTGTTATAATAACATCAGCATTTATCATAAAATATAGCCAGGGAAATGGTATAAAATATAAAACAATTATTTTGCCAAGTATAAATTTTTATCTACTCTTTTGGGCAAAAATAATATTCTCACCAAAACAGAATAAATCCTATTCATCAAGGAAACAGCACTGAAGTTGGTCACTGACCCAACCTTGCACGGGTACCATCTTAAACAAGGGCTCTCTACCAGCCAGACTCAGGCCATTGGCAGCTGCGTCAGATCTAGCCGTGAGCATCCGCACCTGCCAGGGCTGCCAAAGGCTTCAAGAAAGCCCTGAAAGATCCGGAGGTGTCTACACATTCATACATGCTGCTTTTCTTTCTCCTGGGGAAGAAGATGAATGGACCCTGAGCAACAGGGGAAAGGCTTTGACTCTAAGGATAGCTAAAAGAAAAAGAGAAAACTATGTCTGTGTTATAGGAACATTGTTATAAGAATATAGTGAAAAACATTGTTACAAAGCTATCTTGTTATAGAATAAATACCACATGTATATGGATTAGAGTAGGCAGGGGGATGGGCATAAAAGGAAGCTGCCTTACTGGGGTGGTAGGACAGTCAGGGGAGATTTTCATTTTTGTGACCATAATGCTATTGGTGTCATAAGTAATAAAATAATCATTTTTTTCTGATTATAAAAGAGAGAACATCAAGGTACCAAGAATCTCTTCTTAGCAATTGCATCAGAAACCGGAAGCAGAGTGGAAAGTGGAAAGAAGTCAAGAACCTTTCATTCTTTCATCTCTTTTTCTCTAGTCTTCTCTTCCTATTCATTGTAGAAAACTGGGAAAATATATGTTAAAACTGCATTTTTCAGAGATAGATAGATATAGATAGATTTTTTCTATAAAATTAAAGTAATGCTATACACTGTTATAAAATGAAGAAGAAACACAGGATTCAGACATTTGGAAGTCAAAACATGAATTTCATTCCTGTTAAACATGTTTAGAGCAGTGGTCCCCAACCTTTTTGGCAGCAGGGACTACTTTCACGGAAGATAATTTTTCCACAGACCAGGGCTAGGGGATGGTTTCAGGATGATTCAAGTGCGTCACATCTATTGTGCATTTTATTTCTAATTTAATGCTACCACTGATTCGAGAGGAGGTACCGGTCCATGGCCCGAAAATTGGAGACCCCACAGTTCAGTTCAGTCGCTCAGTCATGTCCAACTCTTTTCGACCCCATGAATTGCAGCATGCCAGGCCTCCCTGTCCATCACCAACTCCTGGAGTTCACTCAGACTCACGTCCATCGAGTTGGTGATGTCATCCAGCCATCTCATCCTCTGTCGTCCCCTTTTCATCCTGCCTTCAATCCCCGCCAGCATCAGAGTCTTTTCCAACAAGTCAACTCTTCTCATGAGGTGGCCAAAGTACTGGAGTTTCAGCTTTAGCATCATTCCTTCCAAAGGACACCCAGGGCTGATCTCCTTTAGAATGGACTGGTTGGATCTCCTTGCAGACCAAGGGACTCTCAAGAGTCTTCTCCAACACCACAGTTCAAAAGCATCAATTCTTTGGCGCTCAGCTTTCTTCACAGGCCAACTTTCACATCCATACATGACCACTGGAAAAACCATAGCCTTGACTAGACAGACCTTTGTTGGCAAAGTAATGTCTTTGCTTTTGAATATGCTATCTAGGCTGGTCATAACTTTAGAATGTAGCTTAGCTCTGTAGGCAGGTAAGCTTACCGACCCTCGGTCCCTGAGTGGGATTGTTTATGTGCCCAGTCTATCATACCTGGGTGATGCAGGTCACTCTGCACAGGGGCAGGGCCTTTAGACTAAGACAACTGCCCAGGCAGAAGGGGTGAGTGAACCCTCGCTGCTGGAGGGCAGAACCCAAGGAGGCAAGGAGGAGGGGCTGAGCCAAGCTCAGGACTGGGAACCTCATACCTGCTCTCATGGGTAAGAGGAAGTCATGAATGGAGAGAGTGGCTAGCAAGTCACCCACAAGAACCCATGAGGAGTGAGAAAAATTACAATTCCCAGGGATGCAGATGGTGGCACATCCTTGTAGAGTGCCTTCCTGGCTTGCAGGCTAGAAGCTAAGCACTATGCTGTCCAGACCCTAGTGTAGGTGGAGAACTTGGGTTAGGTACACTTGATAGAGATTTGAAAGGTGGATACAGAAAGGAGGCCATTTCTGTGGTGGTGGCTTCTATTTCAGTGAGTTTGGTGGGCAAGTACGGTTCTGGATGGGGTCTGATTTTTCTCTGGCGACTTCTTGACCATGCAGTGGCATGAGCTTCAAAGCCAATAAAGTCAATGTCTGTACAAGCAGCTTACCAGTTTAGCAAATGTCTTTCTGATTTTTCTGGCCTCCAATTCACGACAGAAGTAAGTGGCCCTAGAGGTAGACTTGGAGTAGCAGCTTCCCAATTTAGCCAGAGGCTTTGAGACCAGAAAAGAGACTGTGGTTTCTGGGGTGACTCAGTTCTCTAGGATATTCCTGGGAGCTCAACCAAGATGCGGTTACTTAGTCCCTCTGATGATTCCAGAATCTATTTAATGTGTTATAACTGATCCATTTCTGCTAATCTGAGGTAGAGTGAATTCTGATCTCTGCAATGGAGCCCTAACTTTTATCTCCTAAGTTAGTCACCACTAATAATTTTAAAGAATTATGATGCTTTAGGTTGAATGTTTGTGCTCCCTTATCCCAGTCCTCCAAATCCATATGTTGAAGCCTTAATGCCCGAGGGATGGTATTTGGGAGGTAATCAGGTTTAAACGTGAGGAGTTTCCCCAGTGGCTCAGATGGTAAAGAATCTCGCCTGCAATGCAGGAGACTTGGGTTCAGTCCTTTGGTGGGGAAGATCCCCTGGAGAAGGGAATGGCTACCCACTCTAGTATTCTTGCCTGGAGAATTCCATAGACAGAGGAGCCTAGCAGGTTACAGTCTATGGGGTCACAAAAGAGCTGGACAGGACTTAGTGACTAACACTTTCACTTTTCACATTTTTTCAGGTTTAAATGTGATCATGAAGGTACAGCCCACATCGATGGCATTTGTGTCTTTCTAAGAAGGTGGAGAGAGCAGAGTTCTTTCTCTGTGTGTGAGGACCCAGCAAGCAGACAGTCATCCACAAAGCAGGATGAGGGCTCCTGCCTGACACGGATCTTGGCCTCGGACTTTCCAGCCTCCAGAACTTTGAGAAATAGACGTGTGATGTTTAAGCACCCATACTGTGGGATTTTCATGACAGCATTTCATACTGACTGAGACATAATATTAGGACCACTAGTAAATTTTCTCTGTATGCCACGTATTCTGTAATATGTATTATTTTGTGTAATTTTCATAAGAACTCCTTGAGATTAATATTTTTATTACTTCTATCACTAATACACAGAGAGATTAAGTCAGATGCTCAGCACCCAATGTCCATGAGGAGAGCTTCGTGGGAATCTGGAGTAGAATCCTAATCTGTCTACACCTCCAGATCTGTCTAGACCCATTACTATATCTGGCCCATCTTCTTATCGCAGTGTTTGCTTTTTCTCTGGTTTATTTTTAAACACACCCATATGTCCTTTAAAATAAATTTCACATATTTGCAAGTATTTAGGGAGCCCCTTCCCCCATCAAATGCATGTTATTGTCAAGCCAAACGTCTACCATTCTTCCCAGGCCAGGTCTCCAATTAAACAGACAATAAAGCACCTAATCAACCAAATGTCCAATAAGGATGGAAAGAGGAAAAAAGATGCGAGGAGAGAAGAAAGACACAAGACAGGCTTGTAGAAGAAAATGTAGAGAGAATGCAGTAGACCTGCTATACCAGAATGTCTCTTAGCAACTCAACACCTTTTCTGCTCGCTCCTAAGCTCCCCTCTATTCCCCAGGGCTGGAGTTCTCTGCCACTGGCTTATGGTTTAGCTTCTGGTGTAAAAAGAGGCAGAAGCCATATCACTGCTCTACGTTTTCTGAGGATACGCATGGACTTCAGCAGATGAGAGACCTTCCAAAACTCTCCAGGCTTGCTCTTACAGACCACTTGCCTCCTTGCTGCAAGCAACCATAATCATTGGTGGCAATTTCCTGCAATTCCAGATTGTTTGACAACTAAGCAGCAAAACTCTGTGTCAGCAGCTTCTGCTAAACTTTGCTACTCTAGTCGTCTCAATAATTTTATAGGCCATTAATCCCCACTTATTAAACCACTTCATACTTACAAGACCTAGAGCAGTGTCCGTTTCCAAGATGGACAGAGCAGCTCTGCCACCAGAATGGGCTCCCCTAGACTGGTTCCTTCCCTTCTCCGGGCCTCAGTTTCCTCCCTTATCAGATGAACGGAATCAGACTGGGTCAAATCAAAGATCCCTTCCAGCTCTAGCACGCTGTGAGCCAACAGAAAAGAAAATCACATACACTAGGAAAGTCTCTTCTGGCCTCTCTTTCTTACACCCCACATAAGGCCAAAGGGGTTTTGTTTATCTGGCAATGGCAGGATCAACACTGAGAAACAATTTTTATTGGTGAAACTGTGTTGAGAACCAAGAAAATAAGTGAACGTTGCTGCTGCTAAGTCACTTCAGTCGTGTCCAACTCTATGCGACCCCATAGTCGGCAGCCCACCAGGCTCCCCCGTCCTTGGGATTCTCCAGGCAAGAACACTGGAGTGGGTTGCCATTTCCTTCTCCAATGCATGAAAGTGAAAAGTGAAAGTGAAGTCGCTCAGTCGTGTCCGACTCTTAGCGACCCTATGGACTGCAGCCTACCAGGCTCCTCCGTCCATGGGATTTTCCAGGCAAGAGTACTGGAGTGGGGTGCCATTGCCGTCTCTGAAGTGAACGTTAGATACACTCAAAGGTGCCAATTCATTCAGATTCCATTTCCCCTAGAAACTAACTTAATGTCCAAAAACGTTTCAATTAATGGCTACACGTCTATCATTTTCTCCCCAGCAAAAGCAAATAACTTTCCCTAGACTTGTTCTTAACCTATTCTAGAAAGATCTGTGTGGGCTGAGGAAGAACATTTGAATAACTTGGAAAACTGTGCTTGACTAATAATTCTGACTTCACTGGCTGGTGGAGGAAACAGCGCCTCTGACTTCCTGGAATCAGGTTTGAGTTCTTCTGTATCACTCTGTAATAAATATCATAGACAAGGTGGCTTACTCAGCAAACATTTTTTTCCTTTTTTTTTTTTTCCTGGACTCACCAAGTAACATGAGGGATCTTAGTTCCCCAACCAGGGATCAAACACATGACCTGCATTAGGAGCACACAGTCTTAACCATTGGACCACCAGGGAAGCCCCTTATGCAGCAAACATTTATGTCTCACAGTTTTGGAGGCTAGAAGTTCAAAATCAAGGTGCTGGTAGATTCGGTTCCTTGTGAGAGCCTTTTTCTTGGCTTGAAAATAACCAGTTCTTGCTGGGTCTTCACATGGCAGAGGGAGAGGGCCCTGGTCTTTCTTCCGCTTCATATAATTCCATCATGGGGTCCCACCACCATGACCTCATCTGACCCTAACTACCTCCCAAAGTTCCAGCTTCCAAATACCATCATTTTGGGGATAAGAACGGGCTTCCCAGGTGGCACAGTGGTAAGGAATCCACCCGCCAATGCAGAAGATGTAGAAGATGGAGACGTGGGTTTGATCCCTGGGTGGGGAAAGATCCGCTGGAGATGGAAATGGCAACCAGCTCAGTATTGTTGCCTGGAGAATCCCCTAGACAGAGGAAGGAGCGTGGTGAGCTATGGTCCATGGGGTGGCAAGGAGTCAGACATGACTGAGCACGAAGCAGCACAGGGATTTGGGCATCAACATGTGAATTTTAGGGGAACACAAATGTTCAGCCCAGCACACCAGCTTTCTCCTCCTCCTAACTGTGGCCCAGCTTACAGGTCATTTCTTGAAGCGGCCTTTCACTAACACCTGCTTCACCCTAATGTCAGAACACTACCTGCTTTCCTTTTGTGTCACTCCCTACAGCATAACTGATTCTTATCTGATGTTGCAGGCTCTATGAAGGCAAGAGCACTGACGTTTCATTACAACTGTAACCCAGAACCCAGTGCAATACCACATGGGGGTATTGATCAAATGTAAGATGAAGAAATGCAAGGGGCCAAGAATCTGGTACTTTGGATAACTGAATTAACCTCTCTGAGCCTTGATTTCCTTGCTAACAGCTGCCTTATGCTGCTTTTACGAAAGTTAACTGTAACTGTACATGGAAGCGCTGAACTCGTAATTGGGAGGGTCAGCCTGTTATAGTGTAGGGGCTTGATCATCAAAGATAAACAGATCTGGTTTTCATCCCATTGCCAAGCAGTGTGAAGTCATTTAATACTTCTGAGGAGTTATGATATTTTTTATGTAAAATGGGAATATAGGTGCTTAATTCACAGGGCCAATGTCAGAATTCAAGGAAATCTCTAGGACAGTGCCTGGTCCATGACTGATGTGTGCAGTAACCTTTGCTCACGCTGATGGAGGCAAGTGAAGGAGGTTTTCAGGCACCCATCTAGGAAGGGAGAACAAGGGTGGCCCCTCAGAGACTCAGAAGGTCCAGGTGGCTCAGCCTGGCTTCCTGCCTGAATAGGACCCTCCACCAGCACCCCAGCTGCCCCAGTTGGCTGGTGATGTTCTGGCTTCATCAAGAAAATGAAAAGGCCAGATGGGCCTCCATCAGTCCGTTGCATCATCACGCTCCCAGGACCAGCAGAGTGATTCATGTGTCAGTGCCAGTGACAGGATTAAACCCAGCAGTAATAGAAATGTGACTAGCTCTCCCACCTGCAGCAAGGGGTGTTTGGAAACAAAACTCCTACGTGTTTCCCTGAGGTGCAGGCACAGCTCTTTCCTCATGTATGTGGCAGAGAGAAAAGCTCTCAGGTGGAGGAAGGAAGGAACATGTTGGACTTCAGGATTTGTTTCTGTGACCTTGAAGGTCTCCTTGATCTTGAAATTGTTTGAACCCAATAGTGCTGTATGTGAGTGTGTGTTAGTTGCTCAGTCGTGTCCAACTCTTTGTGACCCCATGGACTGTAGCTCTCCAGGCTCCTTCCTGGCAAGAATACTGTAGTGGGTTGCCATTTCCTCCTCCATGGGACCTTCCCCACCCAGGAACTGAAACTCTTCTCCTGTGTCCCTTCCTTGCAGGTGGATTCTTTACCCGCCGAGCCATCGGGGAAGCCCTAAGAGAATATATTTGTTCATTCTTCCATCTTCACCTCCTGCCTCAACAGTTACCAGTGAAGAACACATTACTGCAACACCACCCTCTCCATCTATGTAACATCCCTCAGTCTCAGCTACCCACCCACGCCTGCTGCCTCAGGCAGTGCCATGCCAAGTTCTACCGATATAAATCCCTTCTGCGTATTTATGGAAATGCGGACCTATGTGAATTCTAAGAGCTCAAGCAGACCTTAGAGGACATTTCTTGGCCTTCTTAATTACAGATAAGGAAGTTAACAGCTTATCATGTAGAGCTACTTTCCCAAGGCCCACTGTTCGTGGGAGTCCAGCTGCATAGAGGACCCAAGTCTTAAATGGAAGGGATCTTTACACGGCAGAAATTCTGGGGAAATGGCAGGAAACTTCTGAATGCTGTTGTACTCATGTCACAAAATGAAGCATTTCTCAATGCCTTGTCCTCGGTAGGCGTGGAAATTGTAACTCTTAGATCTCTCCCAGGAGAACATGATCATAGATGAATTGTTCTAGGATCCTATAAGCTCATTCTCAGGAATAAGCCATGGATTCTGATTGCCCTTCAATTTTGGAAGTGGGCAGTTTGACTGTCAAGTCTCAGATTTCCCAATTTTGTAATTTTTAGAAATTCATTGCTTTCACACACTGTCAGGTTCCCCTGTATAGCATCTCTGATGCATGGACATCCAGCCCTTGTTTGAATACCTCTAAAAAAGACTGTGCTACTTCCTGAGTCACCTGATACATCCATCAGAGAGCTCAGCTGGCTAGAGATAACTTCCTGCCATAGGACTCCCTCCATGAATGCCACAGAGCAGGCCTGCTTCTTCTTCCTGGAAGCTAATAGTCCTGCTGCTCTCTGAAGACCTTCTGTCCAAATCCAACCTCCTTCCTCTCAGGTCTCCTCAATCCACATCCGTCTCGCAGACCAGCTCCTGGGTGAAAGTATACCTACCCTTCTCAGCCTCCTTCTCAACTCATTTATTTTCCTCCAGGGAAGAAAACAGACATCAGAAAATTAGCTTTGGGTTGTGAATTAGCATCTCTTGGGTTGTGGAAAGAGCACAGTTTATCATTTTCTCCTCAAGGTAAATTAGTAACATTTACTGTTCTGGACCGCAGAAGGCAATGGCAACCCACTCCGGTACTCTTGCCTGGAAAATCCCATAGACGGAGGAGCCTGGTGGACTGCAGTCCATGGGGTCGCTAGAGTTGGACACGACTGAGCGACTTCACTTTCACTTTTCACTTTCATGCATTGGAGAAGGAAATGGCAACCCACTCCAGTGTTCTTGCCTGGAGAATCCCAGGGACGGGGGAGCCTGGTGGGCTACCATCTATGGGGTCACACAGAGTCGGACACGACTGAAGCGACTTAGCAGCAGCAGCAGCCTCTGGAAGAGGAGTAAGTCTCCTGGAATGAGGCTGGATTATGGACATAACATGCCTCCCAGCCCGACATACACAAGGCATTCAAAAAAAGTCTCTTTTCATTTTTTTATGTTTTCTTTCTCTTGAACCTAACTCAGGTATTCATCCTTTCAAAATAAACTGATGGAGCAACTTTGCTGCCTGGAGCTGTTAAGCACAAAAGATACCAAGATAAAGAGATTAGCATACTCATGCATCAGAGGAGCCCATGGTCCAGAGGGAGAAACCGACATGTAAAGCCAAACAAATAAATCACAGAGCACACAGGCAATAGAATAGTGGAGGTCATGGGGATTCGGAAGCATCCCTTCATAATTTAAAACCCGACTTGTGGTGTGGATATGGAATCTAAAATAGTCAAACTCTTAGAAGCAGAGGATAGAATGGTGGTTACCAGGGGCTAGAGGGGAGGGGAGAGGAGAAGGGGGGGGTGATGGTGAAGGGTAAAAAGATTCAGTTATGCAAGATAAGAGAGGTTCTGAAGACCAACTATACCACTTAGTGGCTATAGCTGACAATAATGTATAACTTGAACTTTGCTAAAAAGGGAGCTCTTATTTTGTTTTCCAACCAATAGTAATAATAGTAATAATAATAAAGGCAGAAGGAAACTTTGGGAGGTGATGGTTATATTTATGACCTTGATGGTGATGCTTGTTTTACAAGCACATACTTATTCTCAAACTCAAGTTACATACATCAAATATGTATGAATCTTTACATGTCATTCATTCCCTGGTAGCTCAGCTGGTAAAGAATCAGCCTGAAATTCAGGAGGCCCCAGTTTGATTCCTGGGTCAGGAAAAATCCCCTGGAGAAGGGATAAGCTACCCACTCCAGTATTCTTGGGCTTTCCTGGTGACTCAGATAGTAAAGAATCTGCCTGCAATGCAGGAGACCTGGGTTTCACCCCTGGGTAAGGAAAGTCCCCTGGAGGAGGGCATGGCGACCCATTCCAGTATTCTTGCCTGGAGATTTCCATGGACAAAGGAACTGGTGGGTTACAGTCCATGGGGTCACAAAGAATCAGGCACAACTCACTGACTCACACTTGCACACTTTAACTTCACTGGTGGTCTAGTGGCTAAAAATCCACCCTGCAATGCTCGTTCAATCCCTAGTCAGGGAACTAAGATCTCACTTGCCACAGAGCAACTGGGCCCACATGCCACACCTGGAGAGTTTATGCACTGCAATGAATGATCCCGCATGAGGCAACGAAGAGCCCCATGCTACAGCTGAGACCCGATGCAACCAAATAAATAAATACTTTTTAAAATACCAATTTAAAATGTTTTAATTAAAACACAACTACTGGACTCTGCTATCTGGTCCTTGGGCCTCTGAGTCGGAGTCTACTCTCCCTACAAAGAGAGGAAGACAACAGCTTTTTCAGGGTTTCTTGGCAGACAATACATGTATTACAAGAAAAATGCTCAGCTCCTGGTTTGATACATGGTTCAGGCTTTCTGTTGTTGATAATATTTCCAGAACCAATGGACGCCCTCAATGCTACATATTCATACAGATGAATTGCATGGAAGAAACTGTGTGTATATTAGGATTCCCTGTATTCTCTCTGTTCTATAGAGGTGCTTTTCCCAATGTCTTTAACATTTTGTTCAGTCCCTTTTTGAATGTCTCCTTGGGCTTCCCTGGTGGCTCAGAGGGTAAAGCGTCTGCCTGCAATGCAGGAGACCTGGGTTCGATCCCTGGGTCGGGAAGATCCCCTGGAGAAAGAAAAGGCAACCCACTTCTGTACTCTTGCCTGGAAAATCCCATGGACGGTGAAGCCTGGTAGGCTGCAGTCCATGGTCACAAAGATCAGACACGACTGAGCGACTTCACTTTCTCACTTTCACTTCTAGAAGAAGTGGGCTTCCACTGGTGGCTCAGCTGGTAAAGATTCTGCTTGCAGTGCAAGAGACCCAGGCTCCATCCCTGGGTTGGGAAGATCCCCTGGAGAAGGGAATGGCAACCCGCTCCAGTATTCTTGCCTGGAGAATTCCATGGACAGAGGAGCCTGGCAGGCTACAGTCCATGGGGTCACAAAAAGTCAGACATGACTGAGAGATTAACACTTTTTCCTCTAGAATAAACGGTCTTCATTTTAGGTAACATCTGCTTCCCTGCCGCTTGTATAAATTGGTCCTAAGCAACATCTCACTTTCTTTAGAGCAATTCTTCAAATGTAAGATGACCACCCTCATGGTCAGCTTTACCATCTTCCCTTCCTTCCATCCTTCCTGTCCATCTTTTTTCTCCACCCTTCCTTCTTTTTTTCTTTCTCTTATGCTTTCTAGTTCGTTCAATTATTTTCTTCTTAGTAATGATTTCAAGCATTGACAAAGGGCTGGCTCCATGTGCAAAGCACTTCACATCCGTAATGTCAAGGTTTTCCTCATGACAACCAGTTAGAAGGGCAAAAATCCTTTTTGTTTGTTTGTTATTTACAGATCATGAAAGGGAGACTCAGAGAGGTGGAGAGAGAACCCCATGGACACACAGTTAATGCAGACAGACCTGGAATTTCAGCACTGACTCCTAAGTCATGTTTGTATTCACATCTTTATTCTGTTTCCTGATCTTACTATTTCAAAACAACACTAGAGTGATCTTAAACTGAGTAGTTTGGATCACTTCCCAAACCCTACATGCTCAGAAGTGACTTTTAGCTGCAAAAATCAATCAAGGCAGAATTTAACCAAGAGATCACAAAACTCCATAACCTGAGTGTGTTAGATTCTTATCAATGCCCAGATTTGTCTGGAACAAGCCCACCTACCTTGGCAGACAAGGGTCAAGTCGTGAGGGGCTGTGAATGTCCCATTTAGGGCTCCCTCCTGAGCTGAGCTGCAGTCCTGGTTCCTCCTCATCCATGCTCATCACTGCTGATTCTCTTATGAATTTATGGGATACACAAAAGTGTTGAAACCTCCCACACACAAAGCAAGGCTCTGAGCATGTTCCCATAGGCTGTTTTATAACAACAAAAAATGGGTCTTTTGATTCCCCACTCAGATCAGCACACTGAGGCTTCATCAGGTCAGGGGGCTTCCCTAATGCACAAAGCTCTTGCTGAGCGACCTATACAAAGTTTGATAGTTTAGTCGCTAAGTCGTGTCTGACTCTTTTGAGACCCCCATTGGCAAGGGTCCTCTGTCCATGGGATTTTTCAGGCAGGAATACTGGAGTGGGTTGCCATTTCCATCACCAGGGAATCTTCCCCACCCAGGCGTTGAACTCAAGTTTTCTGCATTAGTAGGCGGATTCTTTATCACCAACTTACCAGGGGAGCCCCACCTATAGGTACACGTATTTAATTAGGCAGAGGCTCCTTCATGGCTGAAAAGCATTATCTTATTCTTCCCTGAGTCTCCAGAGCCTATCCCGGCATACAGCAGGTGCTCAACACATGTGTGCTATGATGAAACTGGGCAGACCTCTCCTCTACCCACTTCCGGAACAGCTGCCTTACCACAGAGATGGGAAGGAATGGGTTTCATTTATAACATCTCAAAAGATGACTGTGTCTGATGTTTATTTTTCCTGTGGTATAACATTGTAGCCCTTCATCACCCAGGGGTGGGGTGGAGGGAGTTATTAGGAAGCAGCTGGCTCAGGTAGGGTTATCTGGTTCAGTGTATATTTCAGTTCTTGAGATTGATGGGCTGTCCTCTTAAAGGCACAGAGGCGAAGGAGGGAGCCCTATTAAACTGTTTGAGGTTGAGTGCGGTGGGGACAAGAGACAGAGATGAGAATTTGACAAAGTTTGCTCTTGAAATCCAGGACCCTGCCTCCAATCCTTAAAGTCCCTCAGAGTAACCACAGCGAGCGCTAAGCCTGCCTGGAAGGAACCAAGGACAGGGAAATGTACAGTTTGGAAAACTGAAAGGCCAAATGAGACAAAGTAGCTGCCATTTACCATTTAAGAGCCCTCAGTGTCCTTGGAATTATATTAATCGCTCCCAGATACCCTCTCTTGTAGCTGAATTCTCACAGCAACTCTGTGAGATGGGTAATATGATACTCATTTTACATTTGAGGGAACAGGCTCAGAAATGTTAAGTGACTTTCCCGAGATCACAAAGCTAACAACTAGAGAAGCTGGGGAAAGACCCTGCTCTTTGCATTACTCCACAGCTTTTTCAATATTGTGGTAGCTGAGTCACGACCTCCAGAGCATCCATGGGGCTTCCCAGGTGGCTCAGTGATACAGAAACCACCAGCAGTACAGGAGACTCAAGTTCTGTCCCTGGATCAGGAAGATTGCTGGAGAAGGAAATGACCACCCACACTAGTATTCTTGCCTGAAGAATCCCGGGCACAGAGGAGCCTAGTGGGCTACAGTCCGTGGGGTCACAAAGAGTCAGACACGACTGAGCCACTAAACACAAACACCGCTGAGTCCAAATTCAACCTCGTGAATTTGGTAGAACTGGGATTATAATTAACCACATTTTTCAGATGGGGAAAGTGGGACTCAGGGAAATCTATTGCTCTGCTTAATGTTACACAGAGGAGATAGGATTTAAGTCCTAGATCTGCTGTTACACCACAGACTGAGCGGTTTAATTAACAGAAATTAATTTTCTCACGAGGGAGGCTAGAAGTGTGAGCTCAAGGTGTCTGCAGAGTTCGTTTCTTCTGAGGCCTCTCTCCTTGCCTTGCAATGGCCATCTTCTCTGTGTCTTCCCCAGGCCTTCCCTCTGTACAGCTGTGTCCTTCTCACAGGACACGGGTCAGATAGGATTAGGGCCACCCGGATGAGCTTATTTTAATTTAATCCCCCCCAAAAGACCCTGAAAGCAGAGGATTAGAATTTCAACCTAGGCGTTTTAGGGGGACTTCATTCAGCCCTTCACAGCCTTCATGGTTCCAGATCAATGCTGCTTTCTGTCTCTACCAAGCATGTCTCTATGAAATGGCATAGTTACTTCTCTTTATATTTCTTACAATGTTTTTAATCGAAGGATGATTGCTTTACAATGTTGTGTTGGTCTCTGCCATACATCAACATGAATCAGCCACAGCTATACATACGTCCTCTCCCTCTTGGACTCCCTCCCACCTCCCACCCCATCTCACCCCTCTAGGTTGTCACAGAGCACCGGGTTGAGTTCCCAGAGCCAAGTCACTTCTCTTTAAATAACACTAAATACCAGGAGACTTCCTAGTATTATCACCCCAGAGTTCTGGATTTCTGCTTTGCACAGTCCAGCTTCAAGAAGGAAAAGTTTGGGCACTCGGAGCCAGACAATGGACTACACTCAGAAAATTCTTAGGTAACCAGAATAGGAAGAGCCGTCTCCAGAAGCAGAGAAGCTTCCATTGCCTGACAAGCAATTTGAGTTCTCAGAAAGCAGGGTTTCTGGGGTGAAGTCAAAAGGGACCAATCTGGGGGCCTGCTTCTCTGAAAGATGATCTTTAAGCAAACACAGTGCAGCCAGTTTGGGGGGGTGGGGGTGCCTCCCAGTAGGGACAGTGAGTGATGTGACAGACACACCAGCCATCCCCACCTGTGCCTGCTACAGATCCCACCATGCTGGAGGATAAACAAACGTCCCTTTGTGACTGTGACCCTGGTTTGCCGAGAGATTTTTCAGTTTGATCACATTTTCAATTAAGTTTTATTCGGAACAATATTTGGAAGTAATACTTGTGGTCCCTGTAAACGAAAAACCAAATTGCTTTGACAGATTCACATATTTCCTATCAAGACCCAAAAAATGACAAAACAACCCAGCATTCACATCCTGGATGTTATCACCATTATGCTGCCGCTAAGTCGCTTCAGTCGTGTCCGACTCTGTGCGACCCCAGAGATGGCAGCCCACCAGGCTTCCCCGTCCCTGGGATTCTCCAGGCAAGAACACTGGAGTGGGTTGCCATTTCCTTCTCCAATGCATGAAAGTGAAAAGTGAAAGTGAAGTCGCTCAGTCATATCCGACTCTTAGCAACCCCATTGACTGCAGCCCTCCAGGCTCCTCCGTCCATGGGATTTTCCAGGCAAGAGTACTGGAGTGGGGTGCCATTGCCTTCTCCATATCACCATTATACCTTTGGGCAAAGACATTTTATAGTTCTTTCCACACATTCCCCATGCTTATTCCCCCAAATACACACTGACATGTGTACACTTTGCATGAAATTACATTTCTATTTCTGATGGTGTCAAGCAATTACTTTTCTCTCTTGAAAAATTGACCCACAAGACTTTCAGCTTTTCCTTCTTCCTCAAAACACACAGTCAAATAATCCAGATTCTTTCTGCAATCCATCCTCAACCTAAGGCCAGTCCGAGCTTGAAGACAAACAGACCAGTGCTGTTCAAAGACAGTCCATATGGTAAGGACAGGGAATGAGAGCCAATATGCACAAACTTTTAAATCAATCTGATATCATCACCATATTCTAGTGTAAAGTTATTTCCCTAGTGATTCATTTTTTATTGCAAAGTATGAAAGTATTAGTCCACAGAAGATGGAAACTTATAAAAAAAAGAAAATCCACTCGTTCACTGCCAGAGGTTTAGGAAACACTGAGTAGAGGATACCCGCTCATAACTGGGGAATTATGGGAGGGTCGTTGCAATGCACAGTTCATTCATGCGACGTGCTTACTGGTCATATTACAGTGGAGAGGATGCTGGGCCACAGTTAGAAGCACAAGCACTGAAGCCAGATACAGGGGTTCAAATCCTGGCTCTGATGCTTACCAGCTAGGTAACCTTAGACAAATTCTTTATGCTCAGATTCAGTTTTCTCATCTGTAAAGTAGGTATATTAACAGGACTTATGGGCTTTCCCAGGTGGTTCAGTGGTAAAGAATCCTCCTGCAATGAGGAGACGCAGGTTCAATCCCTGGATCAGGAAGATCCCCTGGAGAAGGAAATGGCAACTCACTGCAGTGTTCTTGCTGGGAAATCCCATGGACAGAAGAGCCTGGCGGGCTACAGTCCATGGGGCCGAAAAGAGTTGGACACGACTGAGCGACCAAACAACAATAGGATGTATACAAAGTCTCTGAAGATTGAATGATACTTGGCCCACGTAAGCAATAATGATTGGTGGTAAGGAGGAGGTGTGGAGCATTCTGCCAGGTGCCAGCTTAGCTTGGTGGTTGAATAAACCATAGCCCCTGTTCTCTACATGCAGACAGTATAAACCAAGTAATGCTGTGAGTAGGAGTGAGCTGGGGGAGCTGTAATGGGCACCCGGGGGAGTGACGGAGAGAAGAGAAGGATATATGCACCATGGAATATTATTCAGCCATAAAAAGGGATAAAACCTTGCCATTTGCAATAACACAGATGGACCTGGAGAATATTATTATATTAAGTGAAATAAGTCAGAGAAAGACAAGTGCTCTATCATTTGACTTACACGTGGAATCTAAAACAGAAAACAAATGTACAGATCAAACCAAAGAAAAGGAGACTCAGAGATGTGGAGAATAAACAAGTGGTTTCCAGAGAGGAGGAGGTGAGGGTGGGCAAAATACATGAAGGGAGTTACAAGGCACAAACTTCCATTTATAAAATAAATAAGTCATCGGGATGTATTATACAGCACAGGGAATAGCGTCAGTGGTACTGTAATAGCTTTGTATGGGAACAGATGGCAACTAGACTCACTGGGATGCTCTTTTTATAATGTATTTAAATGTTGAATCACTGTGTTGTACACCTGAAATGAACATAAGATTATAATCAACTCTGTTTCGATTTTTAAAAACAAAGGAAGCAGAGAATGGCTGGACTCTATAGGAGGAAAGGGTGTGAGCTGAGAAGGACCCAGCAAACAGGTAGACCCAGGTGACAGGCATCATCGGAGCAGACTGACAGAGATGTTTAGCACCCCGTTGCTCAACTCCGGGCGCAGCATCTGTATCGCAGGCTGTGAACACCCTGTGCACGCAACGCAAGGCGGTAGTAGAAGCTGCTTCTGAAGCGGTACGACAGAGGCCAGAGGAGACTCTCAGAGGGTCCCTGCGGTTTCACGGAACACCTACTATGCACAGCGTCCTGAGCTGGGCATCCGTCCCAGAACACGGGAGAGTTCAAGGTGCGTGCGGCTGCTCTCAGATATGGCTTCTCTTCCCCAGAAAGCTTCCCCTGACTCACAGGCTGGGTGGATTCATTCAATCATTTAACAGACTTTTGTTGCACTCCTGAGCCCCAAAAGCTGTACTGAGCACACAAGGGGAGATCCCCCTCTGTAATCATCGTGTTTATCACACTGCATCATAGCAGTGTGTTTACTGCTCTGTCTCTTGTACTAGGCTGTGAGCTCCCTGAGACCAAGGACTCCATTCTGTTCAATTGTGCCTTTCTAGAACATCACCTGACATGTAGTAACTGTTTATTAAATGTTACCCAAAAAGACTAAAGACGACTAATGAATGAAGGGGTGAGTGAATAAAGGAATGACGGGTGAGCATACAATCTACTACCAAGGTGCACGGTGCACTCAGCTAACACGGGGATTGGCTGAAAGAAGAGGAGGCAAGGGGCAGAAGCAGACATGTGGTCACCCCACCCCCCCACAGCAGGAGCTCCAGCTGCGAGCGTCTGTGCTGCTGTGGGGAAGGACCATCTTGACAGCCCATGCCTCACATTACTCCCAAGATGCAAATAAGCCCGAGTCTCAATACCAGGCAGTCCTTAGTCTGTGTTGGGGAATAAAGTTTTTATCTATAGGTATGGGGGAGGAATTGTGTGTGTAAATCTCAACATTTCATGGCAAATAGATGGGGAAACAGTGGAAACAATGACAGATTTTATTTTGGGGGGCTCCAAAATCTCTGCAGATGGTGATTGCAGCCATGAAATTAAAAGACGCTTGCTCCTTGGAAGGAAAGTTATGACCAACCTAGACAGCATATTAAAAAACAGAGATATTACTTTTCCAAAAAATGTCTGTCTAGTCAAAGCTATGGCTTTTCCAGTAGTCATGTATGGATGTGAGAGATGGACTATAAAGAAAGCTGAGCACCGAAGAATTGATGCTTTTGAACTGTGGTGTTGGAGAAGACCCTTGAGAGTCCCGTGGATCGCAAGAAAATCCAACCAGTCCATCCTAAAGGAAATCAGTCCTGAATATTCATTGGAAGGACTGATGCTGAAGCTGAAACTCCAATACTTTGGTCACCTGATGGAAAGAACTGACTCATTTGAAAAGACCCTGATGCTGGGAAAGACTGAAGGCAGGAGGAGAAGGGGAAGACAGAGAATGAGATGGTGGCATGGCATCACCGACTTGATAGACATGAGTTTAGTAAGCTCCGGGAGTTGGTGAAGGACAGGGAAGCCTGGCGTGCTGCAGTCCATGGGGTCGCAAAGAGTCGGACACAACTAAGTGACTGAACTGAACTGAGCTGATGGGGGAGGAATTGTGTGTGTAAATCTGACCTATGAAAAATAAATAACATGATTTAACAGAGAAGGCAGAGCCTTACTGTTGAGGAAGGCTGAATTAGTGCCAGAGTTTTTCTCTACCATTTATTCCTGTGTGATCTTGAAAAATGACTGCCTCTCTCTGAAGCGCCATGTCCTTATCTGCAAAAAGAAAACAATAATGGAACCTAGCAAAGGCTGAAGACGAAATGAATTCACGCCTGAGAGGGCTCAGCTTGGTGCCTGGCTCCTAGGAAGTCCTCGGTGGATGATGGCTGCGATGGTGAGGATGCAAATTAAGATGGAAAGGGAGGGAGTGGGGAGCAGAAGAAGGAGGAGGGGGAGGAACATGAATGGAAGGGGAAGAGGGAGAGCCTGGAGGCCACGTGCAGCCTAAGATTCCATATTTCACCCTTTCCCAGCATTTCCCTTGAGATGCTGCAAGGAAAATCATCTCAGTACCTGTTAGTCATCCCTTCTTTCCTCCTTACATAGGTTACAAAATATCACTCCTGAGGCTGAGATCCCCAAGAGCAAAGGAGACAAATCTGTCAAATGGTTCTTCAACCTCACAAGTTCTGAGACTGAGACAAGGCCGCCACCTACTGCCCAACAGAGGTACTGCCCTTGCTCCCCCCGGAGCTGACAAGACCTCCAAGAGCAGGGCTGGGGTTGTGGATGCAAAGATGCCGCTCCAACATCACCTCCAAAACACTCTGCCTGTCGCCTATCTCACCACCCTCTCCTGGAAACATGAGTGAGGCTGACAAATGTTCCAACAGGTCCAGAATCCCACTGTCCAGATTAACTTCTGCAAGGGGACGTTAGGGAAAGGATGGAAGCCACATCCAGTGAGATTCTGAGCCGTGTCTCCACTCCTGTCTCCATACTCACTAGCCTGCGGGCACGCTAACCACAAGCTGTCTGGATTTTAGGGGCTTTCGGGCTGTCCTCTTTTCCCGGAAAGGAGTTGCTCACCCCCTCTCCCCGTCTTTCCCTGTTAAGATTCTACTCATCTTTCCATCCCTCATTGGCTTTCCTTCGTTTAAGACAAAGTCTCAGTGTCTTAATCCAGCCCAGGAGGCCCCAAAAGAACTTTACACTTGCTGTTTCCCCAGTTCCTCTTTCCCCCACTTATTGATGAACTTACAGTCACTTTGAGGGGGTTCATAGTCGATATCACAGCTGAAAAGCCTTTCCTGGACCACTCGCCCTGACACGGTTAGTACCCCTACTGATCTTCCACAGTCACCAAGGTTTGGAGTTGTTCATGCTTATTTCTCCTCCAGGAGCCCATGACCATGAGTTGCATGTGGTAGAGTCTATGTATCATCCATTCTTCTATGCCCCACGGTCCCTAGAAGCCCTTCAATTATTATTTGTTGAAAGAGCAGAAGAATCAATCAATTAATTAATCCACAAACCACTGAATGAGTAGAATGCCTGTTCTAAGGTTGTCTCTGACGCTTACTAACACGTGACTCTTGGCCAGTCTCTCCATACTTCTTGTCTTAGTTTTCATATCTGGGAAATTGCGGTAGTGAAACTGACGACCTGGGATACAATGGTGAAGCAAGCAAAATCCCTGCCCTTGGGAACTTACATTGTAGATTGTTGGAGAGGGACCAAAAATTAACAAGCAATTGCTACAAGATAACTTAGCAAGCCCACAGAAGAAGCTTCTAAACCAATCTGGGATTAGGGACGTCACCCTAGAGGATATGACAAGTAAATATATAAAATGACAAATAGTGAGTGAAAGCAGAGCAAGAAAACAGAGGAGGAAAATGATCATGGTGACTACCATATGGGAAGGGGTGTTGCATCATGGCAGAAGTGGTCTCACTTGTAAGGATGCAATACTGCAATTCACTGGAGGCAAGATGTGCCGGGCACAGGGCAGGACAAGTGCAAAGTATTAAACCAGTCCTCGCGATAGTATCCACTGCATTCCTTTTAGTCACATGCCCTTTCTCTTGCATTCAGTTTCCCAGGAAAGGATTCAAGATGCTCCTGCCAAAGGTAGAAACTGCACCCAAAGGCAACTTCTGCTCTCAGGCTCTTAACGTCTTCTGCATGGCCCGTGGGGCTGAAAATCAAGAGGATAACCTGCAAGTGCTCTCTGCGTCTTTGTCACCTAGAAGCCTGGGCAGCACTTGCCTGCTTCCTCCCTCCTGCTCTCCATGGTCTTCATCCTTGATGGTTCCTTGAGACATTGCTCTCCGAACAGACAATGATGCCAAGGCAATGATTTTCATTTAGGACAGAGAGGGATCTTCAGATTTCCATTTTGTTTTTTTTTTAAAGTCACTTTGGTTGCAGCATGAAAAAAATATACTGGAGGAAGTAAGCTGAGCATAAGGAAACCAGCTAGAAGGATGTTGCAGCCACCTGGCAAACAATGATGGCCACCTAAATTCAGGTAACCGCAGTGGGAGAGCCTACGCACAGCCCAGGAAACTCCACTCAGTGCTCCGTGCATTCCAAATGGGAAGGAAATCCAAAAAAGAGAGAGGATACATGTATTCACATAGCTGAAGAAGGAAGTGGCAACTCGCTCCAGTATTCTTTCCTGGAGAACTCCATGGCCAGGGGAGCCTGGCAGGCTACAGTCTGTGGGGTTGCAGAGTCATACATGCCTGAGTGACTAACGTAGCTGGTTTGCTTTGCTGTGCAGTCAAAGCTAACAACGTTGTAAAGCAACTATGTTTTTGTTGTTTATTTGCTAAGTCTTGTCGGACTCTTTAGGACCCCAGGGACTGCAGCCCACCAGGCTCCTCTCTGTCCAAGGGATTTCCCAGGCGAGAATACTGGAGCAGATTGCCATTTCCTTCTGCAGGGGATCTTCTCAACCCAGGGACCAAATTCGAGTCTCCTGAATTGGCAGGCAGATTCTTTACCATTGAGCTACCTGGGAAGCCCATTAAAGCAACTATACTCCAATAAAAGTTAATTTAAAAAATAAAGAAAATAAAGTTTAAAAGATACTTTAAAAATAAGTAACAGCAGTGGAGATAGAGACACACTAGGGCAGTCAGTAGAGCTGATGGGACCTGGAACTGATTAAACGTGGACCCAGGTGGAAGCGGAGGGGAGGTTCAAGGATGACTCCTGCCTATTGCTCTGGCAACCAGAAGGCTAGGGGCTGGCAGCTCAGAGCTTGGTGATGCCTCTGAGATGGGGAAGGGGAGAAGAAGCAGAGTGGAGAAAGACAACGAGTCCTATGTCCTTTTCACCCACACAGATTGCCTTAGGATTTGTTACAGATCAATCAATAAGGATATGAAGGAATTCATTTTTGTATAGTTGAAATGATAAACCTTACATGTCATGTATAAATAATTAGAGGACATGTTGAAACAGGACACTAATTGTAAGAAGATATGCTTACTATTGAGGATGGATACAAGGGATGCAAAAAGCCTTGAAGTTATGGGAGCAGGAGAAGTAAAGTAACTCACCATGAGTGAGCACTGAAGATTCTGTTGAGTGGAGAAAACGAAGGGGGTGAGAAAATTGTGACCAAGTTCATTATCTAAGGAGCCACTGCTGGCTCAGTGGTAAAGGATCTGCCTGCCAATGCAGGAGACACAAGAGATGAAGGTTCAATCCCTGGGTTGGGTAGATCTACTGGAGGAGGAAATGGCAAACCACTCCAGTATTCTTGCCTGGGAAATCCCATGGACAGAGGAGCCTGGCAGGCTGTAGTCCATGGGGTCGCAAAGAGCAGGACACGGCATAGCAACTGAACACACACGTCATTATCTAAACAAAGCCATAGCAGCAAGAATAAGGCAGATGTGCTTGAGAAGCAGACTCAAAGAAATGTATAAAAATTGCCATAGCTGGGTACACTGAAATTGGTGAAGAAATCCCAATAGTGAGTGAACATAAATTCTGGAAATATAAGTTGTACATGATGGGCACCCTTATTTTTCCTGCAGGATTTAGTAGAAAGAACATGTCTTCTGGAGTCAGATAAGCTTGTTTTCCTATCCTGGGATCATTGTTAAACAGCTTTATGGTGGTGGGCAAATGAATTAACCTCTGCGAGTTTCACATTCCCAGTGTGAAAATAGAAAACTTGCAGTATTTCCTGAAATAAATGAGATGGCACAGAGTAAACACTCAATATATGTGCTTTCCTTTCTGGAGCTCTTTTTGAGTCTCTGCTCATCTAACTTACCCAAATGAAATGTTTGAATAGGGTCCCTGGAGCCTATGCTATGTGGAGCTGATCCCAATGTCCGTGGACACTAAAGGAACTCTTCAAGTGCAGGGATTATAGAAAGAAACCGCGATGAACTGATCTATATACAGGGTTAATATACATATGTGTGTGTGTATGTGTAATTGTAATCTTGAACATGAACATATTGAATATGCTTTAAAAATTGCAAATAGCATATGAGCATGTGAACATGCAGGACTCACCTGGTGGCTCAGTGGTAAAGAATCTACCTGCAGTGCAGGAGACGCAGATTTGATCCCTGGGTTGGAAGATTCCCCCGGAGAAGGAAATGGCAACCCACTCCAGTATTCTTGCCTGGGAAATCCCATGGGCAGAGCATCCTGGCAGGCTACGGTCCATGAGGTCACAAAACAGTCAGACACGACTGAGCAGCTAAACAATATGAACATCCTACAGCTGGCTTCTCCTTATGAACCTGTACCTTTAGCCAGTATGAGGAAGGCATGATCTGCCAGGGCCACATCCATTTCTGCAGCTGCTGCCCTACCTCTCCCCAACCTGCTTCCATATCCAGGTGTCAGCACCGACTCCAATGGCCTCAGAGTCAGCCCTGAAATTTACAAGCTTTCTGCAACTGTGAAAGGAAATTATATTTTATTGCTCTTGCTTCAGCTGTTACATTTAAGTGAAATAGCTTTGCTTTCCATTTCTTTCTTCTTCCTAAATTTATTGCTGTGTTTATTTAATGTATTCCCTTTGATCACCATTCCTACTCATATTCACCCAACCATCCCTTTGACAGGCTACTATATTTTTTTATGTTTAAAAAAGTTTAGACATATCCCTTAGAATATATGTCTTTCATTAATGGGTTACGTGATGATACATTTGATCATTTTGATCTTCTGCCTCCTTGACTTTCATCACTAGACTACAAGCATCTCAGAAATGTCCCAGACCCTATTCATCTTTGTCTGTCTAGGATTTAGAACAGTATCCATACAGTAATTCTCAAAAAATATATGATTTACAGATTCTACAATATTTAGGATTCATCCATATTTTCAGATTGATCCAGATTCTACAATATTTCAGAAACCTAAGGATTACACACATATGAAATATTTACAGCACAATTCAAGATGATTAATTATGCCTGCCAACACAATTTGTGACTGCATTACCAGATGCATTAATGCAATTTGTGAATGCATTATTCAGCACCAATCTGGAGTCTGACAGAGGACCTCAACAGAGGACCTTGGTACAGTGCAAAGATTGCTATTCTTATCATAAATGATGCTACTTGAGTTATTCACTCCAAGTTTTGTTTCACATTGAATCACCTAGGGCTTCAAGGCAAGAATGCTGGAGTCCTAGGATCCATGAATAAATCCCACCAACCAAGTTGACTGGGCTTCCTAGGTGACACCAGTGGTAAAGAACCCACCTGCCAACACAGGAGACATAAGAGTTCTGGGTTCAGTCCTTGGGTCAGGAAGATCCCCTGGAGGAGGGCATGGCAACCCACTCCAGTATTCTTGCCTGGAGAATCCGCATGGACAGAGGAGCCTGTTCTAGGGTTCATAGGGTCATAGACCCTACAGTTCATAGGGTCACAAAATTGGACATGACTGAAGTGACTTAGCACACACCCACCATCTCTATCAGGCACCTTTCCTAAGTTTTTTTAGGTAGCCAGACCTTAAATTGGGGGGAGGAGGAAAAGAGACAGTATTATTATAAGAGTTTGTATACAACAGAGCTGGAACGTCAAAGTAAAAGTTTATTAAGGATCCCTAGATTAGGGTCAGAGGAGGCAATGGCACCCCACTCCAGTACTTTTGCCTGGAAAATCCCATGGATGGAGGAGCCTCTTCGCCATGGGGTCTCGAAGAGTCGGACACGACTGAGCGACTTCACTTTCACTTTTCACTTTCATGCATTGGAGAAGGAAATGGCAACCCACTCCAGTGTTCTTGCCTGGAGAATCCCAGGGACCGGGGAGCCTGGTGGGCTGCTGTCTATGGGGTTGCACAGAGTCGGACACGACTGAAGCGACTTAGCAGCAGCAGCAGCTAGATTAGGGTGTTATCTACTTTTTTTAACTCTCAAGGGTGGCATTATGAATGTGTGTGTTTCTGGAAGTGTGCGTGGAAGGAAGTGAGTGTAAGATGTAAATATGGCTGATATTCTGCCAGTACACACTGCTATGACCTTGCGGGTTATAAATACTGAAAAATTTTCCAGACTGTTAGATATGTAGCCTCCATCCCACCCCCACACTCCCAGTCCAAAGTCCCCTATCTGCCCCCTGGAGTCTTCAATGGTTTTCAGACCTTCCTGCAATTCAACAGTGAGGTTCTCCAGGACCTGTGCAGGTGCCAGCCTTCCTACTTCTGTTACAGTTAATCATGTCCCTGCTGAGTTGACGGTTGGCTCTTAAGACACACGCGCCTACGAGTGTGTATACGCATGTGTCATGTGTCTCTGCTTCTTTCTGCATAAGGACTGCATTCTCCTCTAGCACAAGGCTTCCTGTGCTGCCTCTGGGTTGTTCCTCACTTCCACCCTCACCTTGCCCAGGACCATCATGCCTGCCCTCTCCATGTGCTTGTCACATCCTAACCCGTCATTTCAGCACCTGTATCTAACTGCCAGGTTCATGTTCCAGGTGCCAGGTACCCACACTGCCCCAGTCAGCTTTTCCATTCAAAATCACTTCACCAACTCCCAGAAACCCAGACATGGCCACTAGGATAGCAGGGGGGTGAGAAGACAATGGTTGAGGCTCCTTTGGAAGGGCATGGTGTAGTTTTTGATCTGCACAGAATGGATAGTTTTGTAGGCATTGATTCTTAATGGATTGATAGGCATTCACTTGATCATGTCTGAAACACGGTGGAAAAGTCAATAAACCTGAATCTGATTCTCTGAGAGGCTAGAGGTTAAGTCAAAGACCAGTTATACCACCTACCCCTTGGGACATTGAACTACGTGGAGTCTCTAGGCTTTGGGTTCTAACACAGCAAAGAGGAGAAGAAGAGGATTTCTGCTTGATGGGACTGTTATGGGATTGAAATAAGACATGGGGGTGTGTGTGTGTGTGTGTGTGTGTGTTTAGTGGTGAAGGATTGGGGGCAAATCACTCAATAAGTTACATCAAACATTTCCCCACCAAAATGGAGTGGAGGTTATTGGAAAATAGAAGTAACTCATAGAATCTGAAGCAAGACCATGCTTTACACTGGTTGGAGAGGGAGCCTCAACTGATGATATGGGTAAGGTTTTCTCTTTTTAATTCCAGTATGAAAGGGAAAGTGAAGTCACTCAGTCGTGTCCGACTCTTTGTGACCCCATGGACTGTAGCCTACCAGGCTTATCAGTCCATTGGATTTTCAGTATAGTTGATCTCAATAATGTGTTCAGTCAGTCAGTCAGTTCACTCAGTCGTGTCCAACTCTTTGAGACCCCATGGACTGCAGCACGCCAGGCTTTCCTATCCATCACCAACTCCCAGAGCTTACTCAAACTCATGTCCTTCAAGTCGGTGATGCCATCCAGCCATCTCATCCTTTCTCATCCCCTTCTCCTCCACCTTAAATCTTTCCCAGCATCAGGGTCTTTTCCAATGAGTCAGTTCTTCACATCAGGTGGTCAAGTTATTGGACCTTCAGCTTGAGCATCAGTCCTTCCAATGAATATTCAGAGCTGGTTTCCTGTAGGAGGGACTGGTTGGATCTCCTTACAGTCCAAGGGACTCACAAGAGTCTTCTCCAACACCACAGTTCAAAAGCATCAATTCTTTGGCACTCAGCTTTCTTCGGAGTCCAACTCTCACATCCACACAAGACTACCAGAAAAACCATAGCTTTGACTAGACAGACTTTCGTTGGCAAAGTAATATCTCTGCTTTTTAATATGCTATCTAGGTTGGTCATAGTTTTTCTTCCAAGGAGCAAGTGTCTTTTAATTTCATGGCTGCAGTCACCATCTGCAGTGATTTTGGAGCCCAAAAAAATAAAGTTTGACACTGTTTCCACTGTTTCCCCATCGATTTCCCATGAAGTGATGGGACCAGATGCCATGATCTTCATTTTTTGAATGTTGAGTTTTAAGCCAACTTTTTCACTCTCCTCTTTCACTTTCATCAAGAGGTTCTTTAGTCACTTTCTGCCATAAGGTGGTGTCATCTGTGTATCTGAGGTTATCGATATTTCTCCCAGCAATCTTGATTCCAGCTTGTACTTCCTCCAGGCCAGCATTTCTCATGATGTATTCTGCATGGAAGTTAAATAAGCAGGGTGACAACATACAGCCTTGATGTGCTCCTTTCCCGATTTGGAACCAGTCTGTTGTTCCATGTCCAGTTCTAACTGTTGCTTCTTAACCTTCATACAGGTTTCTCAAGAGGCAGGTCAGGTGGTCTGGTATTCCCATCTCTTAAAGAATTTTCCACAGTGTGAGGTGATCCACACAGTCAAAGGCTTTGGCATAGTCAATAAAGCAAAAATAGATGTTTTTCTGGAATTCTCTTGGGTTTTCAATGATCCAGCAGATATTGGCAATTTGATCTCTGATTCCGCTGCCTTTTCTAAAACCAGCTTGAACATCTGGAAGTTCATGGTTCACATACTGTTGAAGCCTGCCTTGGAGAATTTTGAGCATCACTTTGCTAGTGTGTGAGATGAGTGCATTTGTGCAGTAGTTTGAACATTCTTTGTCATTGCCTTTCTTTGGGGTTGGAATGAAAACTGACCTTTTCCAGTCCTGTGGCCACTGTTGAGTTTTCCAGATTTGCTTGCATATTGCGTACAGCACTTTCACAGCATTACCTTAACAATATTGTGTTAGCTTCAGTGGCAAAGTGATTCACTTACACTTGTATATATTCTTTTTCAGATTCTTTTCCATTATAGGTTATTACAGATACAGAATATACTTCCTTGTGCTCTACAGTAGGACCTTGTTGTTTATCTACTTTATAAACTTTATATATAGTAGTGTATATCTATTAATCTCAAACTCCCTATGTGTCCCTCCCCCTATCTTTGCTCTTTGGTAACTATAAGTTTGTTTTCTATATATGTGAGTCTATTTCTGTTTTCTAAATAAACTGACTTGTATCATTTTTTAGATTCCTAAAACATGTAACTCATATCATATGATACTTGTCTTCCTCAGTCTGACTTATTTTACTTAGTATGATAATCTCTAGGTCCATCCACGTGGCTGCAAATAGCATTATTTCACTCTTTTTATGGCTTAGTAGTATTCCACTGTATATGTATACCACATTTTCCTTATCCATTCCTCTGTTGATGAACACTTTGGAAGTCTTCTTTCAGAGCAATACCATAAAATGTGGGTTCCACCCTAGTTTCAGATTCCTATAGGAAGCACGTGATTGGCTCATCTTTGTCTCTTTCCCCAAACCAGTCTGCCACTGGCCCAGGGACAGCAGGTTTGGGAGGAAAGGATTAGGAAGATGCAGCTTGATAATGAGGCAGTTGCTTTGGATGCAGATCAAATGACATAAAATCAGCTCACTCCCTGACACATAAAACACATTCAATATATTATTGTGTGATAGTGTTTCACAAATAGTGAGGAGCTCAATATTTTCCTATATGCCTATTACATTGCTGACTCCATGCTTCATTCCGTAGGGGAGAGAGAAATAGGAGATATGCCCTGCCTTCAGGGATCTTACAGGAATGATGAGAAAAATGACAATACATATCTAAAAGTTTGGTTTTATAACACAGATCACAAGTGTCAAAAGAGATAGTGAAAAACCTTTGAAAATGAGACAGTTGTTGTTCAGTCACTAAGTCGTGTCTGCCTCTGCAACCTCACGAACTGAAGCACACCAGGCTTCCCTGTCCTTCACTATCCCCTGGAGTTTGCCCAAATTCATATCCATCGAGTCAGTGATGCCATTCAACCATCTCATCTTCTATCATCCCTTTCTCCTCGTAGCCTCGGTCTTTCCCAGCATCAGGGTCTTTTCCAATGAGTCAGCTCTTTGCATCAGGTGGCCAAAGTATTGGAGCTTCAGCTTCAGCATCAGTCTTTCCAGTGAATATTCAGGATTGATTTCCTTTAGGATTGACTGATTGGTTCTCCTTGCAGTCCAAGAGACTCTCGAGAGTCTGCTCCAGCATCACAATTTGAAAGAATCAGTTCTTCAGTGCTCAGCCTTCTTTATGGCCCAACTCTCACATCCATATATGACTATTGGAAAAAACATAGCTCTGACTATTGGACCTTTGTTGGCAAAGTGATGTCTCTTCTTTCTAATACTCTGTCTTTGTTTGTCGTAGCTTTTCTTCCAAGGAGATGCATGTGTGCTAAGTCGCTTCAGTCATGTCCTACTCTTTGCGACCCCATGGACATAGCCCACCAAGTTTCTCTGTCCATGGGATTCTTCAGGCAAGAATACTGGAGTGGGTTGCCATTTCCTTCTCAGGAGGATCTCCCTGACCCAGAGATTGAATCTGTGTCTCTTAAGTAAGTCCCCTGCATTGGCAGTGGGTTCTTTACCACTAGCACCACCTGGGAAGCCCCTCCAAGGAAATAGCGTCTTTTCATTCTGTGGCTGTAGTCACCATCTACAGTGATTTTGGAGCCCAAGGAAATAAAACCAGTCACTATTTCCACTTTTTCCCCATTTATTTGCCAGTAAGTGATGGGACCAGATGCCATGATCTTCATTTTTTGAATGTTGAGTTAAATACAGCCTTTTCACTGAACAAAGCAAAAAAAGAGAGACAGGAGTGGTGGTAAATGAAAGAAAATTCCAAGATACAAATAGAAATTTTGCAAGAAAAATAATTTGGAAACAATTGATTTTGAGACTAGACTGGAAAGTGATTTTCTGTTCCATTTCCTGAGCTGTCTCATACCCATAACAAAAATAGACTTTATTTATAAAGCCATTGATTGCTTTGTGTATACAGCTAAGAATATAAAATAGGAGAGGGAGAAGTTCCTTTTTGACAAATGCAGAAATAATCAGGAAAATGTACTGATCATTCCCCCACTGCTCCCTCTAGATCTTTTCTGTCCTCTCTGACTCCCTGCCTTGCCAAGCAATTTAGCTTTATCTCCATGAATGAAGCAGTTTGCTTGATTTGAGTTTGGCTTTGTTTGCGTATTCCTGAGACATCTCCTATACCTTCACTGTCAATTGTCTTGAACAATATTATAAAGATATTCAAAAATAACTTTAAGAAAACTGCATCACAAACACAGAGAGAGACATATACACATATCCAAGATCAGAATAATATTAGGAGATACATTTACATTCCCACTGCTCTAATTCAAGCTCTTTGCCTGTTTATAAAATGGGAATAGAAACATCTTTAATATGATGAAAGGGCTGTACTTTGATTATGCATCAGCCTGTGGATTTTGCTAGGGCTCTGCCTCTGACCTCCACTTTTTATTCTATCTCATGCAGGCATTTTAATATTGCTGCGTCCTGATTTCCTGCAGCAAGAGGCAATTTTGTAAAGAATGGCCCTGCAGTACAGCAAGGCCAAGAATGTCTTGGGCATGAAATCTCAGATGAGGTGGCTGTTTTATAGCTCAGAGGCTGGAGGGATGAGTGTGTGTGTGTGTGTGTGTGTGTGTGCACGCACGTGCACGCGTGCATAAGCACATGTGTTTTACACTGAGGCTTATTTACACCAGCCTTCTTCCTGGTTAGACCAGAAAGAGAAATTCTGATTCTATCTTTCCTTTATTTTACTAAAATACCTTATTTTACTAAAAGAAATACCAATTTTTTTATGCCTTATCCTAGGTATTTTATACCTATGAACTCATTAAATCCTCAAATCAACTCAAGAAAGTATCTATTTTTTGCTATCATCATTTTACAGATGAGAAAACAAAGACACAGAGGAGTTAAGAAACTTGTCCAAATAAAACAGCTGGCTTAGAGGATGAACTTACGGTTACCAGAGGGGAAGGATCAAAGGGAAGGGATAGTTAGGGAGCTTGGGACAGACATGTACACACTGCTCTATTTAAAATGGATTACCAACAAGGACCTACTGTACAGCACAGGGAACTGCTCAGTGTTATGTGGCGGCCTGGATGGGAGGGGAGTTTGGGGAGAACAGATGCATGTGATACGTGGCTTAGCTGCTTTGCTGTGCACCTGAAGCTATCACAATATTGTTAACCAGCTACGCTGCTGCTTAACTTCAGTCGTATCCGACTCTGTGCAACCTCATAGACGGCAGCCCACCAGGCTCCCCTGTCCCTGGGATTCTCCAGGCAAGAACACTGGAGTGGGTTGCCATTTCCTTCTCCAATGCGTGAAAGTGAAAAGTGAAAGTGAAGTCACTCAGTCGTGTCCGACTCTTCACGACCCCATGGGCTGCAGCCCACCAGGCTCCTCCGTCCATAGGATTTTCCAGGCAAGAGTACTGGAGTGGGTTGCCATTGCCTTCTCCATAATCAGCTATAGTTCTCCCTAAAAGTTTAAAAAATAAATAAATGAGAAAACTTTTTAAGAAAACAGCTGGTATGTGCTGAAGACAGAATTTGAACTCAGGTCATTTGACTCCAGAGCTCATGTTCTTAATCCCTTCACTTCACTGGAAGAAGAAATATGGGCAGCCTGTCTACACAGACATCAGAAACCAGCAGGTTATTCTGGAAAAAAAAATTCAAAATACAATCAGAAGTTAAAATACTCAGCTTCAGATCCTTGGCTTCAGATAGAATGGATATGCAGTTCAGCCTGATTTTGAATTACAACTCTATGCTCTTCTTACCTCTCTGCCCCACTTGTTATATAAAGGCACTTGACTCCCATTTGCACCAATGAACTCCCTGCCATATTGGTGGAAGAGCTGTGATTCCATTGCATTCTACAGAGAAGTGACCTCATTTAGGGTATATGGCTCTTTGAGGGTGCTGTAGTTATCATTATTATTATATCTTTATGAAGTGTTCATTGTGTGCCAGGCTCTATTCTCAGTATTTTGCATGCCTTCTGTTATTTAGATCATACCACAACTCCATGTGGATGACTATCACTGTCTCCACAGCACAGTGGAGAAATCAAAACTCAGTATCTGAGGATGAAAGGAGATCTTGCTAATAAAGTCCATTGCTCAGTGCCTGGTGCCTAATAAACACCCCCAAACTGTAGCTCTTGTTATTCTCAGCATTATCATCATTTATCATTATCGTGTTTCTCTTACTATTGCTTTAACTGGTTTTCACATTGCTCATGAGAGAACTAGTCCAGGTTAGAACTCACATCCACGTGCTTCCCAAACCCGTGCCCTTCATAGTCCTGTAAAGTCTCTGTCCATAAACCAGGAACTGAGACATTAGAGAGCAGAGAGCCAGCCCGTCTGAAGAGAGCTTAACAGTAGGATGTGTGCAGCTGAGGGTAGATAAGAAGCTCAGGAAATGGAAATCATCTTTTGTGTTTCTCTTTGGCACTGGAGGACCCAAATGTGCCTGCTGATCAAAATGTGGGAAAGGCAGATGTTTAACTCTACTTACGGGGCATTGTTGGGCTTCCCTGGTGGCTCAGTTGGTAAAGAAACCACCTGCAGTGTGGGAGACCTGGGTTTGATCCCTGGTTTGGGGAGGTCCCCTGGAGGAGGGCATGGCAACCCACTCCAGTGTTCTTGCCTGGAGAATTCCATGGACAGAGGAGCCTGGTGGGCTACAGTTCATGGGGTCACAAAGAGTCAGACACGACTGAGCGAGTAAGCACAGCAGCACAGGGGTGTTGTCACATCCATTCTGACCAATAATGGAAGGAGATTTCCTGCACAATAGCCTGAGTTCCCGTCCCTGGAAATCCTGAAGCAGAAGACATGCAGCCATTGTGAGAGATTCTGGGAAGGATTTCTGGAAGCTAATGCCATGGAAATAGTGAAGCTCAACTCCCTTCACAAATCTGAAATTCCACAATTCCTAAAGACCTCTGTTCAGCCTAGGAAATTCCTCTTCCTTGTCCCAGCTTGGGCATCAGGTCTAAAGCCTTTTCCTTTGCTCTTCTGTTCTTGCTCTTTAAGTCTCAGAACCTCGGAAATGAATAAACTAGTGGTAATTAATGTATCTGGTTTCCAGTGGATCAATGCTACTCCTTCTAGTGAAAATAAGCAGAACAACCCAAAATCTTAACTGAATGGATAAAATATGTTTATAAAAGAAAATGAGAAAATGGAACGGGGGGGAGTTAATTCACCCATAATTCTTGTTAATACATTGATACATATTTTTCCAGATCTTTGTGTAATTTCATAAAAGTCAAATTACTGAGATAACATGGCTCTAAATATAGGAATATTCTGCACAGTGACAGACTGAAGATTCTCTGTACTTTCATTGCAGTCCACCAAATATTGAGCACTTAATTCTCTGCCTAACGTTGTATCAGATATTAGCAACATACATCCAAATAGGCCAAGAGCCCTTCTTTCAAGATGTTCAGAGTCTAGTGCTGGAGATGAATAAGTAGAGTCCAACAAATGTACACGTGTAATAAAAGAACAATATGCATATATACTTTTGCTCATGCTCATAGAAAATGGCCATTATAAAATAAATAGTGCTCATAATCACAGTAACTAACAGATTTCAAAATGTCTACATTTATTTTAGCTGGCTTCAACCTTAAAAACAACCTTTGGAGTTGGTAAGCATTTTTATTTTCAATATCCATTTTAAAAAGAAAACATGACATATGCACCCCTATGTTCAGTGCAGCGTTATTGACAATAGCCAAGCTATGGAAAGAAACTAAGTGCCATCTATAGATGAATGGATAAAGTTGAGGTATATACATATGATACACACACACACACACACACACAATGGAATATTGCGTATGTGCTCAGTCATTAAGGTGTGTTTGGCTGTTTGTGACTCCATGGACCAGAGCCTACCAGGCTTTTCCACCCATTGGATTTCCCAGGCAAGAATATTGGATTAGGTTGCCATTTCCTCCTCCAGGGGATCTGCCCAACCCAGGGATCGAACTAACATCTCCAGCATTGGCAGATGGATTCTTTACCACTGAGACACTAGGGAAGGCCAGTGGAAAATTACTCAGCCATAAAAAATGAAATATTGCCATTTGTGACTACATGGGTGGATCTAGAGAGCATTAGGCTAAGTGAAATAATTCAAACAGTGGAAGACAAATACTGTATGATTTCACATATATGTAGAATCTAAAAACACAGACAAAACAAATGAAAACAGACTCCTCAGTACAGACAGCAAACATGTGGTCATCAAAGGGGAGGGATATTGTGGGGGCAAAATGGTTGATGGGCATTAAAAGGTACAAACCTCTAGTTAAAAAAAAAAACCATAAGGATGTAATAAACAGCATAAGGAATATGGTCAATAATATTGTAATACCTTTGTGTGTGGACAGATGGTTACTAGATTTATCGTGGTGATCAGTTCATAATATATGCAAATATCTAATCATCAAGTAGTCCTCCTGAAACTAACATAATATTGTACATCAACTGTATGTCAATTATAAAAAGAGAATAACTTATAATGGAAAATAATTTGAAATACATAGATATTTTAGATTATTTTATATGTACATGTATATAACAATCACATTGCAGTACACATGAAACTAACATAATATTGTAAATCAACAATTGTTGTTGTTATTCAGTTGCTAAGTCGTGTCCGACTCTTTGTGACCCCATGGACTGCAGCATGCCAGGCTTCCCTGTCCTTCACCATCTCCCAGCGTTTGCTTAAACTCATGTCCATTGAGTCAGTGATGCCATCCAACCATCTCATCCTCTGTTGCCCCATTCTCCTCCCACCCTCAATTATACTTCAATTTAAAAAAGGAAAGGAAGGAAGGAATGGAAGAGGGAGGGAGGGAAGGAGGAAGAAGACAGAAAAATGAAATGGAAAGACTGTGGGCGTTTGAGGCAAGCAGACTACATTCAGCTCTAGATTCTGGCTCTGGCTAGCAATGTGGCCCTAAGCTGGCCTCGTAGAGTATCCAACTACCTCTCAGGGTTGTTCTCAGGTCTACAGTGATATCTGTAATGTGCCTGGCATGGGGTATTCCCTAAAATGCAGCTTTTCTTTTTGACCAAGGCTCAGAATAGGTCAGTGACTCACCCAAGGTCACCCAAGCAGGAACTCTAAATTTTCTGACTGTTAATCCTGGCTTCCTCTGACTGTGCCAATTATAGCTTTCAGACAATCATCTATTGTTGGCTGTGGACACTACCAAAAATAGAACATATACTGCATGTTTATCTATATCTATATGATGCATTTTGCATGTTCTTTGTTTATTCATGTTCTTTCATTCAACAACAAAAAAGTTACATAAAAATTGTCTGATGTTTTTCCCAGTAAAAATCTACTGCCCAAATCCTCCTTCACATTCCATGGTGGCAACACTAGAGATGACAATTAGATCAGGGAATTAGAGGGACTCATTACACCTGTGGAAATTTCCATCCTGAGACTACAAAACCTGCTAAGTTATTCTGCTCCCAGGACATGGTCTATTTCCCTTCCAGGCTATGAGTCCACTCTTCCATGGACTGAGCTGGAGGGCCCCCCGGAGACCTCTTAAGACTCTAGTTTAGTATCCATTTCATTTAGTGGGCAACCCATAAGATGCTCAACTTCCTTGGTTCCTTTAAAAAACAAAACAGGGCTGAGGTAGAAAACAAAGGGCAGTGAGGAAGAGAAAACTCTCACTGGAGCAGAGAACGGCCTGATGACCATGAGTCAGCAGGGTACCAGTGTTGTGTAACATGAAGACATGATGCCGAAACAAGCCACAGCCTCTGAGAACAACCACAGAATCTTGAGCTGCAAGGGACCTTAGAGCAGTTTTTTTCCAGGAAAAAAAAAAAAAAGCATAATTTTTAAAAAACAATCCACAATCAGAAATACCTTTTACAATTGCAATCCAATACATGTATATAAATAAATATATAAATAAAACTTCTATGAAATAATTACTATCCTAACCATGTGATACATTCTAATGCCACCTATTCTAACCCATTCTGTTCTTTCCTGCTTTCCCCCAAATTAAAATTTCTCCCAATGCTCATGGATCACAACATGTAGTTTGGGGGGAAAAAAACTGATTTGGAGAGTTTTTCATTCAACCCCCGTCACAATGCCCATAAAAATTCTGACTCACATCAGCCTGGGGTACTCTTTAATAATGTAAAAATTGTTCAAGAAACTTGAGTTTACAACAATAATACAGCAATAAGAGTATTCCCCTACCATTCTGAGGACTCTCTAGTGATGCATACTAGGTCCTATACTTGTACTCCCAATCTGTACACTATTGAATCCTCACAGATGGTTCTTCAAATGAGTCTATTATCACTTGCATTTTACAGCTGAAGACACCAAGGGCTCCCCCAAAAGCTAGCGACTTCTCCCAAAGGACCATCTAATCCATCTGGAGCTCAGTTGCTGACGGTTGAGAGGATGTTGGGTAGTAAAGCGTTTGCAGCATTCACCTTACGCTTGTTGTTCAGTCGCTCGGTCATGTCTGATTCTTTGTTACCCCATGGACTGCAGCACTCTAGGCTTCCGTGTCCTTCACTATCTCCCTGAGTTTTCTCAAACTCATGTCCATTGAGTCAGTGATGCCATGCAACCATCTCATCCTCCATCGTCCCCTTCTCCTCTTGCCTTCAATCTTTTCCAGCATCAGGGTCTTTTCCAATGAGTCAGCTGTTTGCATCAGATAGCCAAAGTATTGAGTTTCAGCTTTAGCATCAGTCCTTCCAGTGAATATTCAGGACTGATTTCCTTTAGGATCGACTGGTTGGATCTCCTTGCAGTCCAAGGGACTCTCAAGAATCTTATCCAACACCACAGTTCAAAAGCATCAATTCTTCAGTGCTCAGCTTTCTTTATAGTCCAACTCTCACATCCATACATGACTACTGGAAAAACCATAGCTTTGACTAGACAGACTTTTGTCAGCAAAGTGATGTCTCTGCTTTTTAATATGCTGTCTAGGTTTATCATAGCTTTTCTTCCAAGGAGCAAGCACCTTTTAATCTCATGGTTTTACCCTTAGATTTCATTTTACCCCTGCACTTAACCCCTTTTGGTCTTGCCCCAGTTTCTGTATCAGAAGTTCCTAAGTATGCAGACCCAGGCCTGGTCCTAGATGATAGCCCAGATCCAACCAAACATCTCTGGAACTGTGTCTTCACACACTTCACTCCTCCATTTCCAGCCTGTCAGCTTTTGTTATTGTCAAAAGCACAACAGATAATCTGACTTACCTTGCATCTAAAGCAGAAAAAGGAAAGGGGAGGTAAAGGGCTTTCTCGTCACTTCTTAAGCTGGAAGAGTTTGTTCTGAAAGACCTCAGGATTCATCATTGCCTCTCATTGGCCAGATCCCAGGCACCAGCTCACCTGGGACCTCTCAGGTGGGCATATTGCCTCTTGTCCAAAATCATGATTCTGTTGGTAAGGAAGGGGCCATAGCTGTTGGGGAGGCAGCTAACAATGTCTACTACCGTGGCTTTTGGGGACATGGATCTTGTTCACTTCATCTATCTCCCCACTTTCTCCCAAGGTTGAAGTCCCACTCAAATGCTACTAAACTTGTTTAGTTCTTCCTGTCTACCACATCTTGCTGATTTTAAGTCCTTTACTCTTGTTCTTCCCTTTGTCTGGAACATTCCTTACCTCACCCCCATCCTCTTCTGCCTTGCTCATCCCTACTGTTCTTGAGGATTCGGGTGTCAATATCCTCTTCAACAGGAAACCATGCTTGAGCAGGGTCTGGGTGAAGGGTCTCGCCTACCTGCTCTCTGCTCCGCTGAAATTTACTGAGTTCAGAGGTCTCCGCCTTTACTCATCCAGTGCCCTCAGTCCCTACCAAGGTGCCTGGCTTTTTATAAATATTTATTGAATAAATGAGCAAAAGTCACACTTATTAAGCAGAAAGGGCACTGCATTTTAATATCATCTATTTTGAGTATGAGTATGAAAGATTCATAAACCACATAATGCAATTACCAGAGTATTTATCCAAGTTTTATTCCACTGGAAAACAAGATTAAGAGGGATCAAGTTACATGTTCAAGGCCACACGGTTGTGAAAGATAGACAGGATTCAAATCCTGGTCTGATTCTAGAACCCAGGGATTTTCCACTACACCACACTGCTGCCCCATAAGAGACACATTGACTCTAGTCCTGTTGGTGGTTGGACCTAGGGTAGGAGTTGATGTATATTTTCTGTAGAAGACCAGATAATAAATATTTTAGGCTCTGAGTGACATACAGTCTTTGTGGTAACTAACCTACTCTGTTGTTATAGCTTGAAAGCAGTCATGGGCATTATGAGTAAGTGTGGTTGTGTCTCAATAAAAATTCATTTGCAAAAACAAGTAACAAGTAAAATTTGATTCCCAGACTATAGTTTGGAGAGTCCCTATGTAAAGCAATTCAGTTTCCTTGACTTAGCTTTGAATTCTTCATCAATAAATTGATGGTTTGAATTTGATGCAGCTTAGGTAATTTTCTACTTTGAAATTCAATTATTACCCAGAAAGCATCTTGTTTTACTCATTTTATTAGCAATAGGAAGGATAGAATATAAGGCTTGATTTAACTAGACTATAAACACAAAAATTAATATATATGCCCTAAAAAATTAAAAAGAAATATGCAAAGAGTTTAGCTAAAATAAACTAAAAGCACCAAGAAAGGAAAAGTTTAGCTACCTATATATTTTCATGTGAGACATTTTTGCTTGGGCATTTTTAATCTATTGGATAACCTAATATTTCTTTAAAATACAGTCTTTCTGCTTTTAGCTTCTACCATCTCTTAGAATACAATAAGTTCCATAATTCTCATCTTTAAACATGGATTCTTGCTTTTAGACGTTTGCAATTCACATGTGAAGAAATGGTTATGAATATTCATTATAAATCTTTAGAAATCCATAAATAAATATTTGCTCACATCATAGGATTGTTGTACTAAATGAGATGACATAGCTGGTACAAAACCTGACAGAAAGGAGATATTCCATACATTGTGATTTTTGTTGTGGTTATTAATGTTACTAAAATGACTTTTATTTGATATCAATGGGAGAGGCAAGCTCTTGTTCATTAGAGCCTTAACTAGGGGACTTAACAACAGGGGGACAGTTTTGCTTCTTGGGGATTATTCAGTAGTATTTAAATATTTGGTTGTGACAATCAGGAGTGTTTCTGGCATCCAGTGGGTAGACACCAGGGATGCTGCTAAACATTCCCCAATGCTCAGAACTGCCGCCCACAACAAAGAGTCACCAGCATTTTCTCTAGTGATAGGGAACAGAAACCCTGCACTACAGTAACCCCTGTGCCTGGCACAGTTCCAAACATAACACAGAGTAGGTTGTCAGTAAATGTTTGTGGCTGAGTGAATGGATAACTGAATGGATGAAACCAGTCACCATCATGATATTATTTCCCTCCTGCCTTATACTTTGCTAAGGAAAACTGACTCTATTGAATCCAGACTATTTAACTGATAAATATACACTAGACTATTTGCTTCATGTCAGCTGAGACCCTTTATGTATCGTTCAAAGTTAAGCCTCCAATGCATAGCATAGTGATGACACATAATAGATGCTCGATAGACAAGGAATGAATAAATGAATAATCAAAGAATCATTGAGGGTAGATGCCTATTATACTAAATTCATACATTTCAACATTACTTATTTTTATTTTTTTTAATTTTACATTGGAGCAGAGTTGATTAACAATGTTGTGTTAGCTTCAGGCGTACAGCAATTGACCACTACTTATTGAACTTGGCCATGTCCCGCATCTATGCTTAGAGCTGAAATGACAGTATTTCTCACCCTCCATCCCTACTCCACCCCCATCACCACCCTCCAAAAGTAGATTTGTGTGTCCACGTAAAATTTCATGTCATTTGCTGTTTTTCCACAAAAGGAAAAAATATCTGTGCAGAAAACCCCAGGAGCAAAGTACGGCATGGCTTGCTCAACACTGACAGGCTGTGTGCATTTTTATGGGGAAGAAATAAATACAGGGATAATTATGCTGAAGGAGCTGAGGCGGAAGAGGCAGGAATGTCTGCTGAACATGTCAGCACACAAGCACCGGAGAATTTCACTGAGCTCCAGGCAGCAAAGGAGACTTCTGGCCCCTGAGGGATGAAATGAGTGCTATTTGCTGTGCTTCCATTTTTTCTGGATTTTGTTTTTGTTTTAAGCCATTGCCTTCAAGGAAGGAAGAGAAACATTTAGAGAAGCATCCATTCTAAAATCTCTCCTCTGAGAGATTCTTTCCCAGGAAATATTATCTTTGGATTTATTAACCCTTGGTTACCTGCAGCTATACTGGAATCCATAATGGTTATATAAGGCTGTTTTTTCAGATCTCTATTTTCCTCTGGACATCTGTTATTAGATTCATGACAAAACAAAGAAGAGTTAGTAACCACATAACCACTGCTCTAGAACACTTTAATTATATCAGCTAATGTTTTTGACTACTTGCGTGCATGCTCATTTGCTCAGTCATGTCCGACTCTGTGAGAGCCCATGGACTGTAGCCCACTAGGCTTCTCTGTCCATGGGATTTTCGAGCCAACTATACTGGAGTGAGTTGCCATTTTCTTCTCCAGGGGATCTTCCCCACCCAGGAATTGAACATGTGTCTCCTGCTCTGACAGGTGGATTCTATACTACTGCACCGCCTGGGAAGCCCCTTTGGTTACTTAATGTGTGTTAAGCATGGTACTTAAGAATTGGGCCTCTATTTCCTCCTTTAATTGGAAAAGCAACCCTCATAGGGTTTTTATTGGGGTTTTTACTGACCCCATTTTCCAGGTGAAGGACTGAGGCTTAAGGAGGTTATTGGACTTGACTAAGTGTGGAGGCTGGAACCTCAGCAGTTGGAATCTCGCCTGCCATGTCTACTTCAACCACAACTCAACAGGACCACTGAAAACATGATGCATTTCATCCAGACAACTACCTACGTGGCTTTGGGAGAATTATTAATATTTAGCTACTTCAGTCCTCAGGCTTCCCAGGTGGTGCTAGTGGTAAACAATCAGTCTGCAAATGCAGGAGACGTAAGACATGCAGGTTTGATCCCTGGATCGGGAAAATCCCCTGGAGTAGGAAATGGCAACCCACTCCAGTATTCTTGCCTGCGGAATCCCATGCACAGAGGAGCCTGGTGGGATACAGATCATAGGGTCACACAGAGTCGGACATTACTGAAGCGACTTCACACGCACTCCAATCCCCACATGCTTCGTCTATAAAATGGAGTTAGGAATGATAACCATTCCCTCGAGCTATCATGGAGGCTACATATAAAGAGTTTAGCACAGTCTGTGTCACATGTAGAGTAGGAAAAATATGGTCACTCCAATAATGCAATCCCACTACTGAATTTCCTACTATTTCACTTTATAGATGAAAAAACCAAAGCCAGAAGTGGAAAGGTCACAGGTCCCAACGAAAACCATTCAAGGACTGAATCTCAAGTCTCCCACCTAACATTTAGGGGTGCTTTCTGCTGCGCTTCATCTCATCCAATTAGGGAGAAATGCTTCTGCCTTCACATGACAGGGGCCACGTGGAGATGTTCGATGCATGATACTGGATGCTTGGGGCTGGTGCACTGGGATGACCCAGAGGGATGGTATGGGGAGGGAGGAGGGAGGAGCGTTCAGGATGGGGAACACATGTATACCTGTGGCAGATTCATTTCGATATTTGGCAAAACCAATACAATATTGTAAAGTTTAAAAATAAAATTAAATTAAAAAAATAAATAAATAAAAGCAATCGGGAAAAGTGGTCCTCAGCCCAACCATCACTACAGATATTGGCAAGCCATTTAAATGACGTTAAGCAGCTACACTCCATTTTTTAAAAAATTCATTCACTGGAGATTGATCTGAGTGCAATAATAAAAGGGGAGAGAAGTTGGTAAGGCACAGGTTGAATTGGAGTTCTGTCTCTTTATCAGAAAAATTCTGACAATATCACTACCTAAATCATTCTCTTAGTCTCATTGGTGAAAGTGAAAGTGGCTCAGTCATGTCCAACTCTTTGTGACCCCATGGACTATACAGTCCTTTGAATTCTCCAGGCCAGAATACTGGAGTGGGTAGCTGTTCCCTTCTCCAGGGGATCTTCCCAACCCAGGGATCAAACTGGGATCTCCTGCATTGCAGACTGATTCTTTACCAGCTGAGCTACCAAAAAGCTGGCTAAAAATTCATCATTCAAAAAACTAAGATCATTGCATCCCATCACTTCATGGCAAATAAATGGGGAAACAATGGAAACAGTGAGAGATTTTATTTTCTTGGGCTCCAAAATCTCTGTAGATGGTGACTGCCACCACGAAATTAAGACACTTACTTGCTCCTTGGAAGAAAAGCTATGACTAACCTAGACAACATATTTAAAAGCAGAGACGTTACTTTGACAACAAAGGTCCTTCTAGTCAAAGCTTTGGTTTTTCCAGTATTCATGTATGGATGTGAGAATTGTACCATAAAGAAAGCTGAGTGTCCAAGATTAGATGCTTTTGAACTATGGTGTTGGAGAAGAGTATTGAGAGTCTCTTGGGCTGCAAGGAGATCAAACAAGCCAATCCTAAAGGAAATCAGTCCTAAATACTCTTTGGAAGGACTGATACTGAAGCTGAAACTCCAATACTTTGGCCACCTGATGCGAAGAGCTAACTCATTGGAAAAGACCCTGATGCTGAGAAAGATTGAGGGCAGGAGGAGAAGGGGACGACAGAGGATGAGATGGTTGGATGGCATCACCAGCTCAATGAACATGAGTCTGAGCAAGCTCCGGGAGTTGGTGATGGACAGGGAAGCCTGGCACGCTGCAGTCCACAGAGTTGCAAACAGTTGTACACAACTAAGCGACTGCACCGAACCGAAATCATCCTCCCCACAGGCTAACGTGGAAGGGTCACGCGGTCCTGAATTTTGAAAGCAGACAAACCCTTGTGCCACACCAAGCAGGCTGTGTGACCTTGAGCTGGTGTCTTAGGTCCTCTGACTCTCTACACGCCCGTGTAAAATGAGGTGAGATGCCCTAAGACAAGGAGAAACTCCCACTTGACAGCGTTGGCAAAGGAGTCAGATGAGAGTCTAAAACACTTTGAAAGCAGTAAAATCAGGCTCTGAAGATGAACAGGCATGAGTTTGAATCCTGACTCACCACTTCTTCTCTATGTGGCTGAGAAAGGCACTTCATCCCTTAAACCTCTTAACCCTCATCTCTAAATTACCATATTAGTAGCCACATCATAGAGTTGTTGTGAAGATCAAGTGCACTGATAGAGAACTTGGTAAGTTGCCTGGCCAAAATTTAGGTGTTTGATAAATGCTAACAAATAAGTATTGTAAATTATTTACCATCATAATTTTTTCCTGAGCAGAAAGGCTGCTGGCAACCTCTGAATTGATCTGCACACTCATCCATCAAACATGCATTGAGTAACTGCTGCACACTAGATTTTGTGCAAGATTTTTCACATTGCCTTCAAAAAAAAAGATTGGCACTCACATTTGAAAAAGAAAAGAAACAATAAAGAATTCAGGAAGACACAAGAAGTGTCTTACGTTCTTGAAGAACTGTCAAACAAAAAGAGTTTAGTTTTCATTTCCACATTTCCAGAGAGAAAATGAGGACCAAGTCATGAAAAATTAGAACATAGAACATTTTCATTCGTAGAAGAAAGATTTTTCTACCGATTAGACCCATCTGACAATAGGATTATCAAATCTTGAAAAATAGAGAGCTTCCTATTATTGGAAATAATATACTATTCATAGTATAAAAAATAATTTATATTTAATACAAATAATGAAAGTGAAAGTCACTCAGTCGTGTTCGACTCTTTGTAACTCCATGGACTACATTACACAGTCCATGGAATTCTCCGCCAGAATACTAGAGTGGGCAGCCTTTCCCTTCTCCAGGGGATCTTCTCAAACCAGGAATCAAACCCAGGTCTCTCAAATTGCAGGCAGATTCTTTACCAGCTGAGCCACAAGGGAAGCCCAAGAATACTAGAGTGAGTAGCCTATGTAATTATGATATATTATATAACATATAAATAATATAACATAATATTTCATTGTCCTCCACCCCCTCTTGATGGGCATATTGGGTTTCTAAACATGTCATGCCATTTCACAGGCATCCCTGGGACTTACACCTGTCCCTCTGCCTAAAAAGATCTTCCCCCAGCACGTACGCCTGGTCACCTCCAAACCAAGGTTTGAAATTCTTGGGACCCTTCCCCAAAGTTATCCTATTTTCTGTGATTCTGTTAAGACATTGTACACCCTCAACTAGAGTACTTTCATAGTTTTAATTTTTGCAATCTATGCCATCCTCATTTGACTATGTGTAGGGGAGTAGGATTATGTCTCTTTCCATTTTATGTCACTTTAAGTGCTGATACTCTGTGTACACATAAGATTCTCAGTTAAAGCACTGAATGATAATCGGTAAATTGCTCTACCTTAAGAACATCAGAGAAGAAAGAACGTCAGAGAAGAATCATCTTAGATCATTTCTACATAGGATTGATGTCAGTGAGGGTAGACTAGCCCTTTGCTTAGAAACAAACAATCCAAGATCTGGAAGATTAACCCTTATTAGTTTATTTCTCTTTCATCCAGGATCATCTATACGTTGGGTATCTCCCCAAGTAATCCCTCTGTGCTGTGACTCAGGGATCGAGGATGCTTCCTCTTGCGTCTTCACCATCCCAAAACAAGGTCTCCATGGTCTTCATGGCCAGAAAACAAAGATGGGAAAATCTTAAAGGTGTGCTTTTTTTTTTTCCTGTATATATCATTTAGAGGTAACAAACTTCACTTTCACTCACATTTCTGTCCAGAACTAGCTCCATGGCCTCATCTAATCCCAAGGGGAACTGGGAAATATAAGTTTCCATAGACCTAAAAGGGAAGAATAAGACACAGGATTTGTTGAATTCAAAAGTATAGTCTCTGCATATGGTCATTGGGAGAGAGTAGAAAATATTTTTAGATATTAATGTTTGCTATTAATGTTTGCCATTCTTCAAAAATAATGTCTTTGAGCATTAAAGTATGTACTGAATTTATTCAATTTATCCATGTACTAAATATTATGCAGTAATTTTAAAAAGTTGATATAATTTTAAAACAAAAGTATTATAAAATAATATATATAGCATGTCTTCAGTTTTCTCAAAGAGTAATACATATGTGCACATACATCAAAAAGGAAGAAAGGATACATACCAATGACTCAAGTTGGTTATCTCCAGAAGGTGGTGTTACATATTTTTCCATTTTGTTCCTTGTGCTTTTCTGTATTTCCTATTTTTTTTTTTTTTTTTTTTTTTTTTTTTTTTTTTAATTTTTTTCTAATTTTATTTTATTTTTAAACTTTACATAATTGTATTAGTTTTGCCAAATATCAAAATGAATCCGCCACAGGTATACATGTGTTCCCCATCCCAACCCTCCTCCCCTCCTCCCTCCCCATACCTTCCCTCTGGGCCGACCCAGTGCACCAGCCCCAAGCATCCAGCATCGCATCGAACCTGGACTGGCAACTCGTTTCCTACATGATATTTTACATGTTTGAATGCCACTCTCCCAAATCTTCCCACCCTCTCCTCTCCCACAGAGTCCATAAGACTGTTCTATACATCGTGTCTCTTTTGCTGTCTCGCATACACGGGTTATTGTTACCATCTTTCTAAATTCCATATATATGCGTTAGTATACTGTATTTATGTTTTTTCCTTCTGGCTTACTTCACTCTGTATAATAGGCTCCAGTTTCATCCACCTCATTAGAACTGATTCAAATGTATTCTTTTTAATGGCTGAGTAATACTCCATTGTGTATATGTACCACAGCTTTCTTATCCATTCATCTGCTGATGGACATCTAGGTTGCTTCCATGTCTTGGCTATTATAAACAGTGCTGCGATGAACATTGGGGTACACGTGTCTCTTTCCCTTCTGGTTTCCTCAGTGTGTATGCCCAGCAGTGGGATTGCTGGATCATAAGGCAGTTCTATTTCCAGTTTTTTAAGGAATCTCCACACTGTTCTCCATAGTGGCTGTACTAGTTTGCATTCCCACCAACAGTGTATTTCCTATTTTTCTTGATGGACGTGAGTCTCAGTGAACTCCAGGAGTTGGTGTTGGACAGGGAGGCCTGGCGTGCTGCAGTTCATGGGGTCGCAAAGAGTCGGACACGACTGAGCGACTGATCTGATCTGATTTTTTGTAAGAAAGAATTATTAATTTTGTTATCAAAAAAAAGGAATTTTTCCTCCCAATTTACCAAAATAAGGTACCTGCTGAGCCAAGAAACTATTAAATCACTCAAGAGTGGAATTATCTTTTAGGGCTTTTTGTTTCCATACTCCTGTGGACTCATGAAATCCACGCAAAGAGAGCAGGGTTTTTGCCTTCTCCTGAAATGATCAGTCTAAAAATAATACCCTGTGGAGTTCAAACTTCACATGTGAGAAATGCCAAGCCTAAATTTAAGAGGAAAAATCACCAGGTTGCAAAAAATGGTACAAGCACAGGCCAGCTGCTGGACAAGTGACCAGGAACCCAGGGTTCAGCTGCCATCAAACCCACCCAGGAAGGCATCTCTAGAGCCCTGCAGAAAGGTCAGGATCTCAGGCATACTGTGAGACAAGGGAAAAGAATACAGAGAAAGGCTGAGTCTCTCCTCAACCCCTAGTTGAGGTTATACCAAGAGAGAAGAAACAGTCTATCTGCTGCAGCTCCTTCAAAATGCAGATGCAAAATAGCAGTCTCAGAGAGGTGCTGTGACCTGCCCAGGGTCACACAGCAAGTTAGTACCTCAACCAGAACTAGAATCTCTGTTTTTTGGCTCCCGGTTTTCGATTTGCTTTGGTTTGTTTGTGTTTTCCCATTACGTTTTACTACTTTCAATAGCAGCCAAAAGTTAGATCACCTGGTCCTTGTGCAGACTGCCACAGTCATCTCTGAGACTTTGGACAGAAGTCCAGTCTCTCTTGGCCAGTCTGGGAATAATAATATCTGCCCTACTGACCTGAGTTTATTGAAGGTGAATTGAAATAATGGATCAGAAAGTACTTCTAAACGTTGAAAGAGAGACAGACAGAAAGAAAGAAAGGAAAGAAAGAGGAAAGGAAAAAAATCAGGAGAGGAATGAGAAAGGGAGAAACAAACAGAGTGGGTTGCTATTATCAGAAATATGCCTATTTTCTTTTTTTAAATTAATTTAGTGCCAGCTGGTCAGGGTGGTATGGGTACCTGAAATAACAGAATTAACAGCTTTGTGACCTGAGTATGCTGGTAAGCCAGAGAGGTCAAAGAATTCGACTCAAAGTAATGAAATGCTGCCAAACTGAAATGCTTCCTCATTGTTTCGGACTTAAATTCTCATCACCTCTTGCCTCCTGTCACCACAAGAGTTATTTAGTAAATACAGAGCTCTCTGTCTGAGTGTGTGGTTGCCTTGCACAAGCTTCCCAGAAACTCTGGTTACCCTTCCATTTCTCAGAAAGCCCCACCCACCTTCTGTTCCATGTAAAGTACCCCGTCCTCGTCAGGCACAGCGGGAGCTTAGCTATGTTCCGATTCACTGGGGAAGGGATAGAACATCATCTTGTCAAATATTTAGGGTCATTTTCTTCATTCTAGGCTTTTTAAAAAAAATCATTTATTTTTGGCTGCACAGGGTCTTCGTTGCGGTGCCTGGGCTTCTTGTTACAATGGCCTCTCTCATTGCAGAGCAAGGGCTTTGGTAGTTGTGTTACAGGGGTTGAGTTGCGCTCCGCATGTAGAATCTTCCTGGACCAGGGATTGAAACCATGCCCTGTCCTCTGCATTGGCAGGGAGATTCCTGTTCACTGTGCCACCAGGGAAGTCCAAGGGTTGTATAAATTTTATTTTCTGAATTCTAGTCCCAAATATTGTTCCATATACTCTTTCTATAATTTAATTTTCATATGCATGCTTCATACAGTTTGTCTTATTAATGATGAAATAATCTCATGCATTTCTTTAGGAATGCAGTTTAAGTGACATTTTGGCAACATATTAGCTACAGGAATGCAGAAGCAGTCTCTTTTGAGCAGTATTACAACATCATGCATAATTTACCTAAAGAATATTATTTTACCAGCCAGTGAATGTTCTTAGGTCCAAAGCCACAAACCCCACAGTTAAGAAGATTTAAAACTAAGTTTCTAACTTACAGGTGTGTTGCTTTGATCCTCCAGGAAACATGATAACCTCAAATCACTGAAGAGAAGAAAATACCTGGAGGGTTTACTACTGGATCAAGATTTTCAGGCCAAATCCTCACCCGAAGCCTGATCTCCAAAGACAGGATCATCTCTAAGATGAAGATTCAGGACCAGATAACAGGTGACTTCCTGAGAAGAATCCAGGTTTCTTCCCTGATCAGTACACAATTCTAATCTTGTTTCCCTGGAGACATTATCTAATCTGACTCTTATATTTATCTTTTTCATTTAAAACTGTGGGCTGAATGGTGGCCCCAAAACTGATATGTCCTTGCCCTGGTGACTACAAATGTGACTTTATTTGGGAAAAGGGTCTTTATAGATGTAATTACATTAAGAATCTTGAGGGCTTCCCTACTGGCTCAGTGGTGAAGAATCTGCCTGCCAACGCAGGAGATCCCTGGTGGATCCCATAGGTTCAGTCCAATCCCTGGTCCCGAAGACCCCACATGCCTCGGAGCAACTAAGCCTGTGGGTCACAACTATTGAGCCCGCGTTCTATAGCCCAGGAGCCACAACTACTGAAGCCTGTGGCCCTAAAGCCCGTGCTCTGCACCAAGAGAAGCCACCGCAATGAGAAGCCTGAGCGCCGCAGCTAGAGAACAGTCCCTCCACTCGCCGCAACTAGAGAAAGCTCACGCAGCAATGAAGACCCAGAACAGCCAAAAATAGATAAATAATTAAAAAGAACCTTGAGATGAGCTCTTCCTAGGCTACCCAGGCAGGTCCTAAATCCAACAGCAAGCGTCCTTAGAAGAGACAGCGGGGGAGAGGACACCGAGGGGAAGAGGAGGCCATGTGAAGACAGAAAAAGACATTAGAGGGATGCTGTCCCGAGGAAGGAACACCGGGGACCAAAGAAGCTGGAAGAAGCAAGGAGGGACTTTTCCGTAGAGGCTTTGGAGGGATGCTGGCCTGCTGACCCCTTGATTCTGGAGTTCTGGCCTCCAGAACCATGATAGAATATATTTCTGTTGTTTTAAATCATGCAGCCCGTGGTAACTTGTGATGGCAGCCACAGGAAACAACACCACGTGGGACTCCAGATCTGGCAGAAAACAGGTTGAGTGGTAAAGTCTTGGACTTGAATTAGAAAAACAGAATTGGGTAGCCTCTCTCCAAAAGCTCCTAAAGTATGTCTCAAAGGCTTTTACCTCTGAATCTGGCATCCAGGACTCAGCAAGGAGCCTCTAATTCCATGGTCCTGAGAATGAACATAGTCACTCTGAGTCAAAGCGCCAGACTGTGGTTCCTATCCATCTGGACACCAGGCAGAGGAAAATGTCTGCTACCTCTTTGTCTGGGGAGAAGAGATTCCTAGCAGCCAGGAGACACAGAGATTCATGAAATGTACATTTCTCTCAAGTTCTTGGTGAAGGTAAAATAAAAGCCCCAGATCTGGCTTTGGAATGAGCAGTCAAATATATTAGAAGGAATGTGCTTTTTCTCTGAAGCAATAGATAAATAAATCCCTTAGCAAGAGCCCCAGGAAAGCTTATTACGTTCATAAAATATTTTTCTTTCCATTTTAGTGCTTGGTAAAAATGAAAAAGAGAAGACAAATGGTATTTCACTGCTTGTTTTTATGTGTGTGAACCCCCAAAAAAATTCTGTAAAGATTTAATTTAAAAAAATCTATAAAGTTTCTGAAGGAACTTTGTAGTCTGAAGCTCCCTGGTAAAAAGTCATAATTTGGGGGTGATACACAGAAGGCTTGCAGAAATGCTAATTAAAGAAATCGGCTAAAAAGGAATCATGCTTCCCTGAAATGGTTCTGAATCATCAAGTCTGGGGGCTGAAGAAGGGACACAAGAGATCATTTTGTCATCTCCCAAATCAAACAGTAAACCAGAAAGATCCTCATCTGTTCTTTTCCATAAGCCTCCAGAAAAGAATTCTCATTCTCCCTTGGTAGTACAGCCAGTCAGTGAGTCACTGAGTCAATATTGAGCATTTATTTAGCACCCAGTTCGATATTAATTGGAAAGAATAAAATTGTTCTTGGCATGACTTGGATAGGCAGGAGAGATGAGACATTCTGGGAATTTGGCTTAGTAAAGTTTCTCAAGCCTTAGTCCTCGCCATTCCCAACTCTCATCGTTTTATTAGCCCCCATTCCTTCATCCGTTAAATGCAGATAAAACATTGCTTACTTCACACAGTCAATCAGAAGCTTACAAGAAAAACATGGGCTTTGAAGTCAGAGAGCCTTGACCAGGATTTAGATCCTAGCTTGATTCTTTTGTTATTGGTGTGAAGTGGTCACATTTCTGACTACTTTTCAGCCTGGTTCCCCATCTGGAAAATGCATGACTGAAGTCCCATGAAGGGCTGTTGTGAAAATCAGAGGTACTTTACAAATATGGAGCATACACATCTAATACATGAGTTATAGTTGTTAATGAGAATGTTGCTGCCAGATCAGTAAACAAAGGATGTTTCGGTGGATTCTTTATCAGCTGAGCCACCAGGGAAGCCCAAGAATACTGGAGTGGGTAGCCTATCCCTTCTCCAGTGGATCTTCCCAACCCAGGAATTGAACTGGGGTCTCCTGCGTTGCAGGTGGATTCTTTATCAAGTGAGCTATGAGGGAAGCCCCAAACAAAGGATGTTTCAGCCATCAAGGTATTGTGGCTGCCCCAAACTGTGTACCCTGAGGGGACTCAGGATGGAGAAAAGCAGGATACTGGCTCTAGAGAGCGAAGGTACAATCAAAGGAATGATTCCAGTGAGCCCAGACTCTTTCTTCTTCCCTTACCTAGAAAAGTACTAAATTCATTAACCTGAGATATCTGGTTTCCTTTTAACTAACAGTAATCTTCTGATGCTCTGACTCCCCCATCTTTGTTGCAAAAGCTCCTACATATGCAGGCTCCTCTTAGAAGCAGTCCCTCAGCGCTCTCTGAGACATTGTGTCCCGGGCCGAAGTTTGCAGTTTTGTCCGTCGAGTGAAACAACTCTCAACTTTTGGTTGTGCTCTTTTTTCCAGTTGACACAGCTGCTGTTGAAAGCACTTCATTAACGGTGACTTCGGAATACATTTTAGGAATAGCTGGCTCCACCCAAAGCCCCCATTGAAATCCCATGCAATTGTTGAAGTGACAGTCCCCACTTGGTTGGATAGAAAGGTGAGTTTTCTTTTCTCCCAACACTGCCCATACCCCTCCTCCTCAGTTCTCAACCCCAGTGGACAGCTTGAGGCCTCTTACTGTTGGCATCCTCCTGCCTACCTGATGAAGCATCAGATGGGGCAGTGGTAGTCTGGCTCTGTGCAAAGGAAACTTACACATTTTTCAAAGCCAAACAGTAGGAGGATAAGTCAGCTGTATCACCAACCCTGCATCACCAAGCCTATCACCAAGTTCTTTCCTGCTATCTTTCATCTGGTCTCATAGACTCAGGCCAGATCAATAGGCCCACTGTTTAAGCAGCCAACCAGGGCAAAAGATGCCAGGCTCTTCCTCTCTTGCCAACATCTCTGCTTCTATGAAGATCCTCCGGAGCCCTGTACCACTAGGAGCAGGGAGAAGGGGTGGGGTGCAAACATTCCAGTCCTTTCAAAGCAAAGCTTGATTCACCTTTAACATTGCCTTCTTAAAGATGCTGAGGGCTCCTTCCTCTTGCCCCCATTTTTATTTATAAAGTGGGAAAGTGGTGGGCGTGGCAAAGACGATGGCAGGTGTGGCAGGTCTGGTTGAGCAACCTCTTACTTTTCTTCTTTTTTATAGTTAATTTACCATGTTGTATGAGCCACTTCTTACTAAGCCTGAAAGAGATGTCCAGGCCCCCATTTCTGCTGGCAACTTAGTGCTTTTCTCTCTTCGTGTTTTTCTTTGTTATCAGATTTGGATCTTAGCCACCAGTCTTCTCAGCATCCTTTGATACCTGACTCATGCTTAATGCTGTCAAGAGATGTCACCTATGTAGACTGGACCCAAGCTCAAGTCTTAAACATTGTGGTGATATTGATATTCTGCTTTGGAAATGGAAGAGGGATAAACATGAAGGGAAACTGATCAAAGCAGTTCCTTAGATGTTCTGACATTCCTGCTTTTTACTAAAGATTCTTACATTTGATATTCCTATTTCTTATAAGGTTAACATTACAAAGCAATGTTCTTTTTGTCCAGATAAATAATACATTCAGGGCTAACATATTTGGTCCCAAGTTCACAGAGACACTTGGATTCTTTTTCATTGTCTACTTCTTGGGTCAGTTTTAACAAGTTTGGGTTGAGAAGCTATTTGTGGGCAATTCTTTTTACTAGTCAACAGACTGCCTGGTTTACCAAATTTAACTTGCTTACTTTCTCTCCTAACTTTCAAGTCCTTATCTCTTGCTCTCTGATCAAACTGCTAACAATTATTCAAACTTTTCCTTATTTGAAGGCACTTTCCTAGACCATCTCAGAAAGTTCTAGAAACCTAGATTTGTGCTACTGTACGGAGAACTCAGTGTTACATAGCAGCCTGCTTGGGGGGCAAGTTTGGGGGAGAATGTAAGGCTGAATCCCTTTGCTGTCCACCTGAAACTATCACAACATTGTTAATCAGCTATATCCCAATATAAAATCAAAGGTTAAAAAATAGATTTGTGCTACTATAGTACTTCGCACATAATTGAATTAAAGCCTGTTTACCTTGATTTTTAGTTACCTGCCCATGTAGCTCTCTGCCGCCACAAGAGTGGCGACTGGTTACCAGAATATATACCTGTTACCTAGCATATGCACTAGGGCTTCTAAAAATATCTGTTAGAATGGTCCTCCTTGTTGAAGAGAAATTCTCATCAAGAAAAATCAAAGCCTTAGCTAAATCAAAATACACTGAGTTTCAATTTCTCTATCACTCTGTCACAGAAAGAAAATAGAGTACTTTGATGATATCGATTCTCTACAAAGGCCTGCTGTTTTTCACCCAAAACCTTGTGCTTTTATGGCTGCTTAGACATTGATTTCTGGTGAGATATTCAGTTTGTTTGTTTGTTTCCCAGCATGACATGCTGATGGATCCATATTAGGCCACACTGTCCTGGCTCTCCTTTTGTGAGAATGGACTTTCAATTGCTTCTTTCGATCACTTTGCACTTCTCCCAATCTTTGTGAATCATTTACAGTCATTGCTAGTGGTTGTCCCAGCTGGACCTTAGGGAAACTGAACCATGCCAATTAAAATGCTTCCCAATTAAAATGTACCAAGATTTTCCCAGCCCACACTAACACAGTGATTAAGTCATGGTAGTCCTAACACTAGTAGAATATTTCTGCTCCACAAACTCTTCTGAGACTCCCATCTGTTTCAAATTCCTCCCCACCCAGAACTCCTGTGCATCACTTAAGAAGTCTCAGATGTTTGCAGATGCATCCTCTGTGTTGCTATGAGGACCCATTACCTTCCTCCTCTCCTCCTCTGATGTGTCCTGTTGCTGCTGGTCATGAAACCATCATGAAGCTGCCCCAGGTCCTCTGTGGTTCTGCTAACACCCACTAAAGAGTGGCATGGGGGACTACTCTTCCATCTAAGAGGAAAGCTAATTCAGCAGGTCCCAGGTGGCTGAGTCTGCACCATGCTTGAGAGTAACATGTGATGTGAAAATGCCCAGCTCCTGTGCAGTTCTGTCATGGCAGCCACCAAGTCCACATTTCATGATGTTTGGGCTGAAACAACTCTTTCACGTTTTATCCTCCATTCCCTTCCCCTAGGGTCGGGTGAGAGTGTGGTAGTGAGGCCATAGACAGGGTGAGTGGCAGACATGGGCACTATTCAGAATGACCTTGAACTTCTTTATGAACCATTTATTCCAGGCAAAATCCTTTGTTCAAACTGTCTTTGCTTAGAATGATGTCAGCCCTAAGAGACCTCTGGTCTGTTTTGACAATACAAGGCTCATGGGTCCATTCAAATGGCCTTCAGACATGCCCATATAAATCTGCATAGTAGAGTTAGTATAGTTTGAGATCAAGCTGATGTCCTTTTCACATTAAAAAAAGCAGAGAACTAGCAGCTCCACTTCTACGCTGTGTCTTCCTATTCTCCTATTTCTGTACCTGTTCACAGATTACAGATGACATTTAAAAGTGTTCAGTTTCTGGGACCATTGTCACCTGTTTTAATCCACAGATGATGAAACTGTGGATACCAAAGGCAGACTGTGGTCTTCTTTGATGCCCAAGATATAGGTGAAACAGTTCAGGTTAAATTTGCTGTTGTCCAGTTGATAAGTTGTGTCTGACTCTTTGTGACCCCATGGACTGAAGCACGCCAGGCTTCCCTGTCCTTCACTATCTCCCAGTGATTGCTCAAACGCATGTCCATTGAGTCAGTGATCATCCTCTCTCATCCTCTTCTCCTCCTGCCCTCAATCTTTCCCAGCATCAGGGTCTTTTCCAATGAGTCAGCTCTTTGATCAGGTAGCCGAAGTTTTGGAGCTTTAGCTTCAGCATCAGTCCTTCCAATGAATATTCAGGGTTGATTTCCTTTAGGATTGACTAGTTTGATCTCCTTGCAATCCAAGGGACTCTCAAGAGTCTTCTCCAGTACCACAATTGAAAGCATCAACATAAGCACTATTTTGGACACATTAAGGAAGAAGGAAAAAACTAGGTCTGACCACTGCCTTTCATAAAATTGATTACTGACACAAGGGAGCAAAGAGAAAACATGGAGTTATTGCTGCATTGTATCTTTATGTGGAATACAAGGCCACTTCCACGTGATAAAATCAGAGTGGACACACCATCATAGGCATGGGGAATAGTGGATGACAAACTTGCATGCTTTGCGCTTCAGTATTTGTGTGTATGAGCTAAATGTCTGAAAGACGTCTTGAAAACTAATACTGGAGAAAACTAGAAAATGGAGTATGAAACTTTCTAAGCCCTAAGAGTTTGTGAGTTTTACTAACAAATGCTTTAGGCTAAGAAATGGCCTTTCATATTTTCCCTTTTGAATCTGTACTTACAAGACTGTTAGCAATTTTTTCCATATAATAAGATGTCAGATTCCTAAGAGCGCTTGACAACACCCATCTCCAAGGACTGTTCCTCATTGACCATGGTTGCAACTGAATCAAAGTAAATTTGGGAGGAAAATATACCTTTTTTATCATCTATGAGCAAATATCTACCTAATGACAGAGCCCATGTAACATTTACACATAGATCTGAAGCACTAGCATCATGGGGGAAATGATAGAAAATGAAGGTCATTTTGGTTCATTACATCAGATTCTTGCAAAGCTTCAGAGACTTTTGAGCTAATTCTACATTTTTTTACATTTACCATTTCACTGCCTAGCTGCATTCTGTATAGCCATATGTCTTTACTTTAAGACCCATTTAAAAATTGCAAAACATCTTCTTATGAAGCATTACATTTTATACAGAAATATAAAGCAATCGAATAGCTTGTAGAAAGGCATTATATTTCAAGAAATACCCCTACAATGCTGGCTTAAGAGCGCTTCAAAACTCACCTTATGGTGGTCATTTTGTGTAGGAATTTTGAGTCCCAATATTCTTATTTTTTTCCTGCCCTTCACCTTCCACCCTTTGATAATATAATCATTGATACTATTGTTTTGGCAAACAGGTAATACAAGTCACTTTCTTACTGGAGTCAAATAAGATACATACACATGATCATTTTTAAAGAGGGAAAACGTTGCAGGTTTATGCTGCTTGGTCTAGCACAAGAAGGAGTGGCCATCTACCAGTGTCCGGTGGGCATTTCTCTGGGGCAATCTTATCTTCTGGGACTATGATTATCTATCATACAGTCAGGACTTGGTGACTGACATGTGCTTGTGGTTGGTTAGCAGGGGCAACAGTAATAACAAGGAGGACCTAATGGGAGGTGGGCTAGGCGCCATACATGCATGCTAAGCTGCTTCAGTCAAGTCTGACTCTTTGTGACCCTATGGACCGTAGCCCACAGGTGCTTCTGTTTAAGAGATTCTCCAGGCAAGAATACTGGAGTGGGTTGCCGTTCCCTTCTCCAGGGGATCTTCCCAACCCAGGAATCCCACCTGAGTCTCTTATGTCTCTTACACTGGCAGGCATGTTCTTTACCATTAGCACCACCTGGGAAGCCTGGGCTAGGCACCAATATGGCATCAAAACCAACATGTAGGCAACCTGGAAATAAAAGAGGAGTGCTCAGCATCTTCCATTCTTAGACAGGAATACACACTGAACACCTACCAGCCAACTCTCCCATCTAGGTCCATTGGTTGACACTGAGAATTTCACTTCTACCCCAGCTCCAGAAGCACTGGAGAGAATACATTTGATCTGGCCTCTCTCTTTACTTGTTACCCACAGGAGGCCATGAGATTAGAAAGAGCATCATATGTTTTAGACCCAGATGGCAATAGTAGCCTCCTAACTCATCGTCTGCTATACTTGTCTCCCTACAGTCTGTTCTCAAGATCCAGAAAGATGTTTTTAAATATTAAGGTATTAAATCTCAACTCTGTTCAAAATCAGTGATCAGTGCAAAGAAATAGAGGAAAACAATAGATTGGGAAAGACTAGAGATCTCTTCAAGAAAATTAGAGATACCAAGGGAACATTTCATGCAAAGATGGGCTCGATAAAGGACAGAAATGGTAGAGACCTAACAGAAGCAGAAGCTATTAAGAACAGGTGGCAAGAATACACAGAAGAACTATACAAAAAAGATCTTCATGACCCAGATAATCATGATGGTGTGATCACTCACCTAGAGTCAGATATCCTGGAATGCAAAGTCAAGTGGGCCTTACGAAGCATCATTACAAACAAAGCCTAGTGGAGGTGATGGAATTCCAGTTGAGCTATTTCAAATCCTAAAAGATCATGCTCTGAAAGTGTGGCATTCCATATACAAGCAAATCTGAAAAACCCAGCAGTGGCCACAGTAGTGGAAAAGGTCAATTTTCATTCCAATCCCAAAGAAAGGCAAAGCCAAAGAATGCTCAAACTACCGCACAATTGCACTCACCTCTGCTATTGCTAAGTCACTTTAGTCGTGTCCGACTCTGTGTGACCCCATAGACAGCAGCCCGCTAGGCTCCTCTGTCCCTGGGATTCTCCAGGCAAGAACACTGGAGTGGGTTGCCATTTCCTTCTCCAATGCATGAAAGTGAAAAGTGAAAGTAAAGTCGCTCAGTCATGCCTGACTCTTAGCGACCCCACGGACTGCAGCCTACCAGGCTCCTCCATCCATGGGATTTTCCAGGCAAGAGTACAGGAGTGGGGTGCCATTGCCTTTTCCGTGCACTCACCTCACATGCTAGTAAATTCTAGCATAATGCTCAAAATTTTCCAAACCAGGCTTCAACAGTACATGAACCATGAACTTCCAGATGTACAAGCTGGTTTTAGAAAAGGCAGAGGAACCAGAGATCAAATTGCCAACATCCGCTGGATGATCGAAAAAGCAAAAGAATTCCAGAAAAACATATATTTCTGACTTATTGATTATGCCAAAGCCTTTGACTGTGTGGATCACCACAAACTGTGGAAAATTCTGAAAGAGATGGGAATACCAGACCACCTGACCCGCCTCTTGAGAAATCTGTATGCAGGTCAGGAAGCAACAGTTAGAACTGGACATGGAAAAACAGACTGCTTCCAAATTGGGAAAGGAGTACGTCCAGGCTGTATATTGTCACCCTGCTTATTTAACTTATATTCAGAGTACATCATGAGAAATGCTGGGCTGGATAAAGTACAAGCTGGAATCAAGATGGCCTGGAGAAATATCAATAACCTCAGATATGCAGATGACACCACCCTTATGGCAGAAAGTGAAGAAGACCTAAAGAGCCTCTTGATGAAAGTGAAAGAGAAGAGTGAAAAAGTTGGCTTAAAGCTCAACATTCAGAAAACGAAGATCATGGCATCTGGTCCTATCACTTTGTGGCAAATAGGTGGGGAAAGAGTGGAAACAGTGTTAGACTTTATTTTTCTGGGCTCCAAAATCACTGCAGATGGTGACTTCAGGCATGAAATTAAAAGACACTTGCTCCTTGGAAGAAAAGCTATGACCAACCTAGACAGCATATTAAAAAGCAGAGAAATTACTTTGCCAAGAAAGGTCCGTCTAGTCAAGGCTATGGTTTTTCCAGTGGTCATGTATAGATGTGAGAGCTGGACCATAAAGAAAGCTGAGTGCCAAAGAATTGATGCTTTTGAACTGTGGTGTTGGAGAAGACTCTTGAGAGTCCCTTGGACTGCAAGGAGATCCAACCAGTCCATCCTAAAGGAAATCAGCCCTGAATATTCATTGGAAGGATTGATGTTGAGGCTGAAACTCCAATACTTTGCCCACCTAATGAGAAGAACTGATTCATTTGAAAAGACCCTGATGCTGGGAAAGATTGAAGGTGGGAGAAGAAGGGAATGACAGAGGATAAGATAGTTGGAAGGCATCACCGACTCAATGGACATGAGTCTGAGTAAACTCCAGGAGTTGGTGATGGACAGGGAGGCCTGACGTGCTGCAGTTCATGGGGTCACAGTCAGACCTGACAAGCGACTGAACTGAACTGAACTGAATGACATGCTCATTGGTAAAGAATCTGCCTGCAAAGCAGGAGATCCCAGTTTGATTCCTAGTTGGGAAGATCTGCTGGAGAAGGGATAGGCTACTCAATCCAGTAATCTTGGGTTTCCCTTGTGGCTCAGCTGGTAAGGAATCCGCCTGCAATGCGGGAGACCTGGGTTCGATACCTGGGTTGGGAAGATACCCTGGAGAAAGCAAAGGCTACCCACTCCAGTATTCTGGCCTGGAGAATCCCATGGACTGTATTGTCCATGGGGTCGCAAAGAGTTGGATACAACTGAGTGACTTTCATTTCACTTCCATGACATGTGGAATGTTAGTTTCCTAGCCAGGGATTGAAACCACATCCCTGCATTGGAAGTGCAGAGTCTTCACTGCTGAACCACCAGGCAAGTCCCTAGAGTTCCTCCTAATTTCTTGTAGCAGCCTCTACAAGGCCCTCCATGTTCTGGGCCTCTGTTATTTCCCTGGTTTTGTTTGCTCTCTCTTTTCCAGCTACCATGACATCCTTGTTCTTTTTTAAATATTATATACCTGGGATTTCCCTTGTGGTCCAGTGGTTAAGACTTTGCCTTCCAATGTAGGAAATGCACACTGAATCCCTGGCTGGGGAGCTAAGATTCCACATGCCATGGGTCACAAAGGGTTGGACACAAGTGAACAACTGAGCACTTATTATCTTTATTGTTCATTTTGTTTCCATCTTCCTGGAATACAAGCTCCTAAAGTAAAATAATTCCAGAGTCATTTATTCACTGATGTATCCTAAGCACTTGAAACTGCACCCGGCACACTGGTCAAATGTGAGAATGAACTCACGGATGCATGAATGAAAGTAAATACGAATTTGTGGATAATGGGAATATCAGTGAGGCAGGAAGCAGCCTGGGGAGAGACGTGTCCAGTGAGAAATGCCTGGGAGTAGAGAAGTCAAAAGATTTTTTTTTAAAAAGCAGGGGGGCACATAAAATTAAATGTCCTATTGATGGCATCACTGAACTACAGCCCTCTCTTTAACGGCTAAAAAAAAAAATGATTGAGTCTTGAGAGTCCCTTGGACTGCAAAGAGATCAAACCAGTCAATCCTAAAGGAAATCAACCCTGAATATTCATTGGAAGGACTGATGCTGAAGCTGGAGCTCCAATAATTTGGCCACGTAATGCAAAGAGCCAACTCCTTGGAAAAGACCCTGATGCTGGGAAAGATTGAAGGCAAAAGGGGAAGGGGGCGACAGAGGATGAGATGGTTAGATAGGATCACCGACTCAATGGACGTGAATTTGAGCAAACACCAGGAGATAGTGGAGGACAGAGGAGACTGGCGTGCTACAGTCCATGGGGTCACAAAGAGTCAGACACAACTCAGCAACTGAACAACAGCAGCAAATAGTGACTGGAACAGCCTTCAGCTTCCAAAGTCCACCAGTGAAACAGTGTGGCCAGATACACACCTGGGAGATCCACGTCAGCACAGGCAGAGAGTAAAGAACAAACACAGGAAGGAAAACTCTAGTTCAGAGGCCAAGAGTCTTCCAGGAACAAAACCTCAGAGGCAGGAGTGATTGGGCAGATTACTGATCTCTAGAAATCAGCTGAAATTGGTGGGCGTGGAGGGAAGCAGAGGAACTGCCCACAGGGTGTGAAGTAGGGGCTGGAGATAACTGATGGCAGGGGACCTCACCCTGGGTGTGGGCAGGAATGTCCAGGGCCTTTGTATGTTAATACTGGTTATACTGTAGTTCTCAACTGGGATAGAACACATAGAATGTTTAGAAAAGTATAGAATGGCACGTGATCGCCCCAGTAATCTAGAACTGGGTCTACCAGTAGACCTTCTGTCCCACACTGGGAATCTGGGAATCCTTCTCACCCCTCTCTCTCCTTCCCCACATCTACTACTGTAGGGGACAAAAGAGCAGAAGCAGCCAAATAAGGAGCTTTGGACCCAGTTTATAGAGCTTCCCAGGTAGCTCAGTGGGTAAAGAATCTGCCTGCGAACACAGAAGATGCAGGAGATTCGGGTTCGATCCCTGGGTTGGGAGATCCCCTGGAGGAGGGTACGGCAACCCACTCCAGTATCCTTGTCTGGAGAATTCCATGGACAGAGGAGTCTGGTGGGCTGCAGTCCATGGGGTCACAAAGAGTCAGACACGACTGAGGGGACTGAGCATGCATGCACAACACTATGGATTTGAGTCACAGCTACTCCACTTTGCCGCTGTAAATCCACAGACAATTTATTTCACTTTCCTGAAACTCTTTTTCCACATCTGTAAGTGGGGATTATAATAGTGGCTATTTTATAGGATTGTTCTAAGGATGACAAGTTAGCATATGGAAGGCACTCGAGGCCAGGGCACAGGTAATTCCTTAATAAGTAAGAGCTAGTCATCTCATCTGGAGAAGGCAATGGCACCCCACTCCAGTACTCTTGCCTGGAAAATCCCATGGATGGAAGAGCCTGGAGGGCTGCAGTCCATGGGGTCACTAAGAGTCGGACACGACTGAGCGACTTCACTTTCGCTTTTCACTTTCATGCATTGGAGAAGGAAATGGCAACCCACTCCAGTGTTCTTGCCTGGAGAATCCCAGGGACGGGGGAGCCTGGTGGGCTGCCGTCTATGGGGTCGCACAGAGTCGGACACGACTGAAGCGACTTAGCAGCAGCAGTCACCTCATCAGTGATAAAATCCTGCTAGCCATGCCTTTTTCAGATATTTATTCATTCATTTATTTGGTTGTGCCTGGTCGTAGTTGTGGCATGGGGGATCGAGTTCCCTGACCAGGGACCAAGCTAAGGCCCTCTGCACTGGGAACTTGGAGTTTTAGCCACTGGACCACCATGGAAGTCTCTAAACATGCTTCTCATTAACCTTCTTTTCCAGCTTTATCAAGGTGTACTTGACAAATAAAAATTGTCTGTGTTAGCACATTCACATGCTTATACTTTATAAAATGATCACAATCAAGTGAACTAACATGTATACACCTCACATAGTTTTAGGATGAGTAAGTTCTGGGACTCCAGTGCACAACATGTTAATATATCCTAGTATCATAACTAATAATACTGTGTTGCTGCTGCTGCTGCTGCTAAGTCACTTCAGTTGTGTCCGACTCTGTGCGATCCCATAGATGGCAGCCCACCAGGCTCCCCCGTCCCTGGGATTCTCCAGGCAAGAACACTGGAGTGGGTTGCCATTTCCTTCTCCAGTGCAGGAAAGTGAAAAGTGAAAGTGAAGTCGCTCAGTCATGTCCGACTCTTAGCGACCCCATGGACTACAGCCTACCAGGCTCCTCCGTCCATGGGATTTTCCAGGCAAGAGCACTGGAGTGGGGTGCCACTGCCTTCTCCAATACTGTGCTGTATACTTGCAATTTGCTAAAAGAGTAGATCTTTCAGTATTCTCACAATACACATAAAAAAAGATCTCCAGGGGATCTTCCCAACCCAGGGATCGAACCCAGGTGTCCCACATTGCAGGCAGATTCTTAACCATCTAAGCCACCAGGGAAGCCCATGATAATTGGAGTGGGTAGCCTATCCCGTCTCCAGGGGATCTTCCTGACCCAAGGACTGAACTGGGGTCTCCTGCATTGCAGATGGATTCTTTACCAGCTGAGCTACCAGGGAAGCCCATACACATAAAAAAAGGTAATGTAATTGTTTTACAGAATGTGTCCCCTCCACTCCATCCAGACCATCTTATTTCCCGTCTTTTCATTCTGTTGCAATTCACCCTTCATAACAACTCTGTATCATTTATCTGTAGAACACATCCCCAGCCAAATTAAAAACAACCAAGGATTCCATGCTGCCTGAAAAGGCCACAAAGCTTTCACAATTTCATGGCCCCAGCACTACCAGTTTTCTCTCCTACCATAGCCTGTCTTCTAAAGATACTGACTTTTTTCCATGTATTTGTTTTCTGGGCCAGCCATGCCCTCTGCCCCCACTTCCCTCACTCGGTAAGGCAGTCATCTATGAAGGCATGTTCCTGGAAAGGCATATTCTCAGGAAGGCATGCTGAAATCTTACTGAGAACTCACTGGCAAAAGCCTCAATTCTAAGAACTGTTTTCTGCTTCATTCTGAAGTAAAAGAGGAGAAAAGGCTGGAATTAAATGCACATTAAGTAAATTGCTTTTAACTTGTGATTTCCAGGTTCTAAGAGCTGTTTCCTACCTACTGCAGGGCAGCCCTGACCAACCTCTGTCTTACCTCCCCGTCTCACCTTTACCTGCCAGCCTGCAGCTCCGGAGAAGATGTCCGTCCATGGCTTAGCAACTGCACAGCTGCCTCTGATTCTGAGGGGAGGGGCTAGGCAGGAGCCAGGAAAGCAGTTGAACAAAATGAGTCAGGACAATAAGGAGAATGCCGATGTTATGATTGTAGGTGCACATACGTGTCTTTCCTACTCTCACCTCTTTGGCACCTGCCCAGCTAATTCCTGCATCACAGGAGAGCACACACAGAGCACACACACACAAGCGGGGCGCTGTCCTTCCATGACCCGCTGTGTCCTGGTTGCTGTTGTCTACTGTCTCCCCTAATCTCTCTCTCACTAAAATGGAAATTCCCTGGGACTTGGTCTTTTGTTCTCTATTATATATTGATCCCTGGGTCAGGAAGATCCCCTGGAGTGGGGCATGGATACCCATTCCAGTATTCTTGCCTAGAGATTCCTGCGGATGGAGGAGCCTAGCAGGCTACAGTTCACGGAGTTGCAAAGAGTCCAATATGACTGAAGCGACTTAGCACTCACACACATTGTACACCCGTGCACAGTATAGTAGTAACCATGGTAGATTCTGGACAAATAGTCAATAGATGGATGGATGACTGAATGGTGAAAACAGCTCATTAACATCTAACAGAACTTTCCTACTCCTTAATTGCACTGGCTTAGATCAGCCCTGGGTGTTCTTTGGAAGGAATGATGCTAAGGCTGAAACTCCAGTACTTTGGCCACCTCATGCGAAGAGTTGACTCATTGGAAAAGACTCTGATGCTGGGAGGGATTAGGGGCAGGAGGAGAAGGGGACAACAGAGGATGAGATGGCTGGATGGCATCACCGACTCGATGGACGTGAGTCTGAGTGAACTCCAGGAGTTGGTGATGGACAGGGAGGTCTGGCGTGCTGCGATTCATGGGGTCGCAAAGAGTCGGACACGACTGAGCGACTGAACTGAACTGAACTGAAGTCAGGACTTAAATCTTTTAATGAATGAGTGATGAATGGATGGATGGATGGTGGAAGACCTCACTAAGCAAAATCAGTAGAAGTTTTGCTACTTCCTAACTTCACAATCTTAAGTCAGGACTTAAGCCTCTCTGGATCTCAGTATTCTCATCTGTGAAAACCTCACAAAAGCATCTTAAAAGAAAAAAATTTACAAAAGAAAGATTAAATCTCTTCATACCTCCATGCCCAGTTCTACACCATCATCTCTCTGGAGACTTGAGTTGTTCCTCTAGACAGCATCCGATGGGTCTCCAGTTTCCATCTCTATTTCCTGTGTATCATTACCACGAATGATCACTGTGGTCCAAGACTGTGCTGCGAAGAAGAAGAGAATTTAAAGATTGAGAGGCAACCACCTGGTAGACCAATGAGAGCCAGAAGAGAACACGAGAAACACATCAAGGAGGCCTTAGGGGCACTTTCTGACAAAATCAAGAAAATTCACAGGAAGAAAGGAAAACAAAGAGATAAAAACTAAAGTGGTAAATACAGCCAGACGTCTGCACTTCTAAGGTGAACAAACCATGCAGGGTGCCAGAGGAGAGTCTCAGGACTCAGCACGGTGAAGCAGAGGGATCTCGAGTGGGTCACTCATATCCCAGTTGAAGGGGAACAGCACCACCTAGTGTTCTGAAGCCCGAACCCACTCAGCTTTTCAACACTTCTCACGAAGAATTCGAGAATGTCTCAGCTAAAACATATTTGGGGATGAAGTATAAACAGCTGATTCATTGCCAAGTGCAAATGATGCCAACATTCATTTAATTCATTTTATGATTTGAGAGAGGGAGGATGGATTGGGAAATAAAAAAGAAGATAAGAGGGGCTTAAAAGTGAAAAGTGAAGTCGCTCAGTCGTGTCCGACTCTCTGTGACCCCAAGGACTATACCCCACCAGGCTCCTCCGTCCATGGGATTTTCCAGGCAAGAATACTGGAGTGGGGTGCCATTTCCTTCTCCAAGGAGAGGGGCTGAGGGTTCCGGTTAATACAGCCCTGCTAGATGGCAGAGAGGGCAGTCAACACAGACAGCAGGGCTCAGAGGCTTCTAGTTTTGCAGAGGTCTTCCATTCAGCTGGGGAAGGATAAACAGGAAGCATGTATTAACCTACCCATTGTGCTCAGGTGTAGGGAACACGAGGGAAACCATGTAGCAATCCTCACCTGCTCAGTCCTCAGTGGTGTTGGACTCTGTGACCCCACGGACTGTAGCCCACCAGGCTTCTCTGTCCATGGGACTTTCCAGCCAAGAATACAGGAGTGGATTGCCATTCCCTTGTCCAGGGGATCTTCCCAACCCAGGGATGGAACTCCTATCTCCTGCATTAGCAGGCAGACTCTTTAACACTTAGCCACCTGGCAAGCTCAACCATCCCCACAATAGAAGCAAATGTGAAGGTTGTGGGAACAGAGAAGGGAGCAATTAACTAGACACCAGAAAAAGATGCCAGATAGCCAGAGTCCTCATCCCAGCTTGACTATTTCTTTGCTGTGGGTCCAAGACAAGTTACCTTAAATGTGAGTCTCAGTTTCCTCTGTGAAAACAGAGACGGTGATAATGACCATAGCACACTGCAAGGATTAAACAGCTTGATGTATCCGAGAGAGCCTAATGTGGTGCCTAATGTCTATAAACATTTCCTCCGTGTGATTTCCTATTACAGAAGAAACTGCAGACAGGGTTTCATTGGAAAAGCAACCTCCACAAAAAGAGAAAGACAGTGGAATCTAAAGTATGACACATGTGGACTTATCTACGAAACAGAAACAAATTCACAGACACAGAGAAGAGACTCGTAGTTGCCAGGGGGGTGAGGGTGGGGGAGGAATGGATTGGGTACGGATCAACAGCGGCAAACTATTATGCATAAGCTGGATAAACAACAAGGTCTTACTGTACAGTACAGGGGAAAATATTCAATATCCTACAATAAAAAAATTTATGAAAAAGAATGTATGAGGAGTTTTCTGGTGCTCCAGTGGTTAAGACTCTGTGCTTCCAATGCAGGGGGCACGGATTCGATCCCTGGTCAGGGAACAAGGCTCCCACATACCATGTGTCATGGCTTACAGAGAAAAAAAAAAGAGAGAGACAGAGAGAATGCATGTATCTGTGTAACTGAATCTACTGGGCTACATAGCAGTCAACATTGTAAATTAACTATACATCAGTAAAATAAATTTTTTTCAAAAGTGACCTTTGGGTCATCCCAAAGAAGCAGATGTTCCATTTTCTAGGGTGAAGAACTCTTATCCACGTTAATTAAGGGAATAGTTCAAGAACAGTGAGAACCGAAGTAGCAGTTCTTCCGGCCAGCCAGATACATGACTTTTGCAAGAGGTCAGTGGGTGACAGCTGTCACAGGCAGGTCACCCAGACATCCCAAAGAATCAGCAGGTTACCCCTAGATGGAGAGAGCAAACACCCTTCCCTGAAGGTCCGCAGATTGAAGCCTCCAGTCTGAGGTTGTGTCCCAGAAGCTGTCTCACAGGCTGTGGCCAAAAACTGCAGGTCAGGGTGGTATGTACCACAGACCGCAATAAAAACCATGCTTTGTGAGGGCGGTCTGCTGTTTTTCAGCCTCTGATATAGACTCAGAAAGCATTGTTACTGGAGAAGGGGAGGCTTATCCCATTCCAGAGACATGGCTTCTCAAAAGCACCAGTATTTTCCTGGCTGGTGGGCAACACAGAACAGATCTCTCAGCTCTCACACTGGAATTTGCAGATTCTTCTAAGTCCTGATCAACGATCACAGCAGCACTTCAGGTGAGAGGAAATAGGTATCTGCTGTGAAAATGAAACGATTTCTTTCCTCCACTCTGTTTAGAGGAAGGAAAGCTTTGGTTTATCTCTATGCCTCGCTTACAGCTCCACCTAGCGTCCTGAAGCAAGTGCTTTCCTAAATAGCAGGTATTTTCCCTTTAGGAATCTTGTGGAATCCGTGCTCTTCACTTAGTATGACAATCTCTAGGGCCATCCATGTTGCTACAGATAATATTATTTCATTTTAATGGCTGAGTAGTATCCACTGTATAAACATACCACATCTTTATCCAGTCATCTGTCCTTGGACATTTAGTTTGCTGCCATGTCTTGGCTGCTGTAAATTGTGCTGCTGTGAACACTGGGGCATGTATATCTTTTCAAACTACTGTTTTCTCCAGACATACGCCCATTAATGAAATATCAGTATCGTATGGTAGCTCTGTTATGTGTGGTACAAAAAATGTGATACAAACGAACTTATATGCAAAGTAGAAATAAATCCACAGATGGAGAAAACAAACTTATAGTTTCCAAAGGGGAAAGAGGGTAACTGTGGTGAATTCCTAACCGCCAGTACCTCTAATGTGACTGTCTTTGGAAATAGACTCTACAAAGAGGTAACTAATTTAAAATGAGGTCACATGGGTGGACCCTAATCCAGTGTGACTGATGTCCTGATGCATGAGACAGGGTGTTCAGGGCTGGTGCACTGGGATGACCCTGAGGTATGGGATGGGGAGAGAGGTGGGAGGGGAGTTCAGGATGGGGAACACATGTACACCCATGGTTGATTCATGTCAATGGGTGGCAAAAAACACTGCAATATTGTAAAGTAATTAGCCTCCAATTAAAATAAATTAATTTTTTAAAAAAAGAAGAGATTAGGACACAGAGAGGCGACCATGTGAAGACACAGGAAGAAGACAAGCATCTATAAGTAAAGGACAGAGGCCTCAGAAGAAACCGACACGGCTGACACCTTGATCGTGAACTTCTAGCCTCCAGAAGGGTGAGATAATCGATTCCTGTCGTTAAGCTGTCAAGTCTGTGACAATGCATCATGGCAGCCCTAGCAGAATCACACACATTTGTACCTTTCCACACCTTTCTCGTTTCTTTCTTGTGTACACCTACAACATATGCACACGTAATCATGAGTTCACTGATCATTTTTACTGAGTCATACGAGGCACGTTATTCTGCAAGATGCTTTTGCCACCAAAAAAAAAATGCATATTGCAAAAAATCAGTTGATGTCAAGCTAATATTGATATCTGTTTCCTAATCTTTTAATGTTTGTATAACGTACGCAAATATAATTTTATGTAAATGTGATCATGTGCATACTGGGTTTGCGGAGGCCTATTTGGTTGGTTGGTTGGCTTTTTTGGTGTGTTTTCTTTTCTTCCATTTTTATCTGAGGCTTGTTTCACCTTCTCTTCCTTCATACTCAGGAGAAACCAAATTAGCAACGTCAAATGTGACCTTGTTCCCACACTTTTCTCTGGGCCATGCCATCTTTCTAGCGCCTGGGTTTTGTTGTACAGGACTCCTAAGAGTTGATGGCTGTAGCACAGAGTTGTGGCTTCATCACCGTCAAGTGATCCCCATCATACAGATCGCAGTGGACCTATCTATTCCCATGGTCTCCGGGATTGAAATGAAATTCTTCTCCCACCCTCCCCCACCCATATAGACACTGCCCAAAATCTAGAGTGGAAGAAACATGGCTGACCATACTGGACTGAGATATGATTGCATTTGTGTGCACACAAGACACCCACTGAAGAGTCTCAAGTTTGGCTGGAAAAGTCAAATTGTGCAGTGGCCACTGGACACCCTTAATAGTAAGTCCAATGAGAACCATTTTTATCTCCCTTATTTCACCCTCCCTGCCCCACCCAAGCATTTAGATGACAATATAAGAACTAGGCAACTAGAATGGAGGTCCTTAAAAGCAGTTCAGGTGTGCTGATAGCAATCAGTATTGTTTTTGTGTAGTAGTAGCTTATCTCCAATGACAGCAAAATTGCAGACCCCAGGGTCTGTGCCCTCATCAAACAGCAAAATATAAAGATAGGAGGAGTGGCTCCCATTTATCTCCCCTTCAAAGAATCCAGTTATTGAACCGCCTCTGTTGACCTTCAAGGTGACCCGCCTTCAGCAGGCAGAGGCAACACAGATCAGAGAGATTCCAGATTCAACTCGAGAAGGGAGCAGGGGCATCCCACAGAGGTGGCCCCAGACGCACGCGTTCGGACGACGACTCTGTGGCCCCTGCACTCACGCTTTTGGTGCCGCACGTCAGCATGTCATCAGCATGTCTGTGCCCTATCCTCGGGTTTTATTTTATTTCCAGAAACTCTGATCTCACCTCTTTTCCCAGCTGTTAGACACAGGTTCATTTGGGCTCAGACATGCTAGAAATGTCTTGTATTTTCAAATAGATAAGCCTCAAGATTTTTATCTTTCAAAGGAGGTTCTTGCAAGGCTTAACTGAAAGTAAGCACATAAAGTGCTTTGCACAGCGCCTGGCTCTCAGGGGTAAAGGTGCAACGAAAGATCCCTGTGTTTACAGAGGTGGAGACAGACAGGAGAGCAGGGGGTTTCTTGAGCCTATGGTCAAGGGGCTAATGTCTCCATCCCCTGGTAAATCAAGAATATGATGAGACAGCATTCTCATGCAAGTAGTCAAATTCTGTTTCTAGTGCATCCTTTTATGTCTTTTTAGCAGAATCTTGATGAATTATAGCCATTCATGTCTTGACAGAAAACCTGGATTGCACAAATTTGACAATCTGTTCACCTTTTGCTTCAGTCTCTTGCTAAGAGAGACGGTGTGTGTGGGTGTGTGTGTGTGTGTGTGTGTGTGTGTTCTTTTACTATGTCCAGGTTCTTTACCTACATTACCTCATTGAAGTGGGTAGTAAATCCTCATTCTACAAATGAGGATAAAATGTTACAGTGTTAAGGAAATGCTTCTTTCTTTCTTTTGCTATAATTTATTAGTATCTAAAATTGCCTTATTGGTTTATATGCTTAATTATTTACTATTTTTCTCGCCTACTAGACTATGAACTTTTGCATCTCTAGCACCTAGAACAGTGTCTAGGACATAACTAGTGTTCAGTAAATTCCTATCAAAAGAGAAATGTACAAGGAGAATACACCTTTCTGAAAAGATTTGACCAGCCTGAACCATAGGGAGCACCCAGGAGTCCCAGATGATAAAAAAAAGAAAAAAATCACTAGGTTATTGGACATCTATTAAAATCTTGAGCATGTGCTTTCCTGGAAAATTACTTTACTCCTAGGAAAATATTAACATCCTAACTTTTACTGTAATCAGTTGATACCACTTCCAGGTGATACAGACTCCTTCTTCCTACACATTTTATCCCTACTACTAAATCTCCACCTAGAGAACAGAAACAAATATTTAAAAACCATCCCTGAATCCCAACATACTCAGAAAATTCTCTTTATTCTTTTACTAAATTCTTGGAGATTTTCATTGTTGAACCGTAGTCCAATTTCATATTTGTTGTTTATGGTACAATAATATCATAGTAAGATCTACAAATATATGTATGTATGCATGTGTGCTCAGTCGTGTCCGATTCTTTGTGATCCTATGGACTGCAGCCCACCAGGCTCCTCTGTCCATGGGATTTTCCTGACAAGAATACTGGAGTGGGTTGCCATGCCCGCCTCCAGGGGACCTTCCTGACCCAAGGATGGAACCCATGTCTCTTGCGTTTCCTGCATTGGCAGGGGTTCTTTACCAGCTGAGCCACTGGGGAAGCCCTACAAATATATGTATAGGCAACCTAAAACTATGCTTGTGCCTGATTTGGAAAGGTATGTTCAAAAGTATCCTTTGAGATATCTTTCCAAGTAAAGTTGCTGCAGGGCTGTACTCTCATTATTGTGGTTTGATTCCTTATTCTTACTCACACGAAGGTGAGAACATATTGATGATCAAGATGATCTCAGGCTTTTGTACTTGTACAGAGATGCTCCTATTGAGTGCAACAGCGCTCAGGGAATCACTATAAGATATTTGGTTGTTGAACTTCCTGCAGCACATGAGGGCAATAAAGGATTTTCGGCATCTTTTTAATATTCTAACTGTCTCTCCTAACACTTGCAAACTGCCTTTTAAGGAATACAGGAAAAGATAGCTCTAAACCCAGCTACAATTTTTAAGAAAAAAAACATAGTTAAATGGCAGTGGTGATAAAAATTAGACTAAAGGCTCCTTTTACTTCCTATGACATTTTAATCATACTCAGTTTTATTGAGCCTGGAAGCCTGGTAATTAGCAATACTGATTTACTGCCAAGGCACAAGAAATCCTTGGCCTATGACTGTCCAGTCTATAGGGACACAGGCAGAGTTTCTGGTTTTTTGGGTTTTTTTTTCTTTCCTCATCTTCTTTGGTATTTCCAAAAAATCTGCTTATTAATACAATGGGGAAGAATCTCAGAGGACATGCAGTTGATATCCTTCTTCTAACCAATGAGAATGTGGGGGCAAAGAAGGATCTTCTTAAGTTCAAGAAGCAGGATGGACTCACAAGATGGCAAGGAATCTTTTTCACTTCTAGTTGTTAAAATGATAAAATAAATTATAACAAAATAACTCATATTCTCCTTCCTACTCAGTATACTAGTTTCATTCATACATGCATAAAGATTTGTGTAATCGGCATGAGAGGGATGGTTATTTTCTTTTTTTATTCATTTTTATTGGAGTATAGTTGCTTTACAATGCTGTGTTGGTTTCTGCTCTACAGCAAAGGGAATCAGCTATGTGTTTACATATATGCTCTCTTTTGTGGATTTCCTTCCCATTTAGGTCACCACAGAGCATGAAGAGGACTTCCTTGTGCTCTACAGTAGGTCCTCATTAGTTGATTATTTTCAAGAGAATTGCTATGACTTGATCATGAGATTAGATATGGAGACAGAGGAAGTCAGAGGTTGCAATTTCCGGGCCTCTGGGAGGGCAACCTGACACAGGTAACCACCTGATGAGCTCCATCATCCCAGGAAAGGGTGCAGTCTGAGTTTCCCAGCCTCCATTTCTGTAAGACCCAGCCCGCGACTCTGCTCCACCAACCAGACTCACCAGCACATCATGGTAATCTAAAGCTGAGCAATGGGCATTTATTGCCTTTAGAAAGCAGTGGTGATATGAATCAATTTTAGTGCCTGAGAGAGAGAGAGAGATGACTCAGTATAGTGGCTTCCTGAAGTTTGTAAATTCTTCAGGCAAAAATACTGGAGTGGGAAGCCATTCCCTTCTCCAGGGGATCTTCCTGACTCAGGGACTGAACTTGGGTCTCCTATGTAACAGGCAGATTCTTAGCTACCTGAACCACCAGAGAAGCCCTACATTATAGACATTAGCATCAATAAAACAATGACAACACCAAAAAAAAAGAAAGAAAAAGAAAGAAGAGGCCACCATGGAATTTCTTTTTCCAGCAAGCTCTGGGAGTCAGGTAGTGGAGTTTCAAGCATGTAGAGGCTAGCACCTTGCATCCGCGCCCAGGCATGACAGTAAGGGGTTCTACTGCAAAAGCTTTGCCTTGTGCTTTGAGTGCTGTTCCTGAATGTATAGCTTCCAAACCTGATTCTTGTGCTTTCCTGGGGTATCCCAGGGTCACCTGTTACTTTCACACACTTTCCTGCTCACATCTGCAGCAGTCGCGTGGTACCTGGCCTCCGAAGATAACTCCCCTAGGAGCTGGTGTTGTCTGTCCCCTGATTCTGGTTATCCTTGTGTCTCCCCCAGAACAGTACGACATAAAGAGAATATGGCTTCTAAATCTAAGTTATAAGAATCGTTGTAGCTCTTGCCTACCCTGCTGGGAATGCTTGCACACTAAAAGGTCTGGTTTAGAAAACAGTTGCCATGCTATGAGAGGCTTAAGCCACATGGAGAAGCTCTGTAGAGTGAGGATTGTTGTTTAGTTGTTCAGTCATGTCCAACTCTTTGTGACCCCATGGAACTGTAGCCCGCCAGGCTCCTCTGTCCATGGGATTCTTCAGGCAAGAATACTGGAGTGGGTTGCCGGTCCCTTCTCCAGGGATCTTCCAGACCCAGGGATCAAACCCACTTCTCCTTCATTGGCAGGTGGATTCTTTACTGCTGAGCCACCAGGAAAGCCCATAATCAAATTAAAAAGAAGAGACTTCATTGTCCCTGTTGAAAAGAAGAGTAGAGATTTCTGTTCATCCCTTCTTTTCCTTACAGCATTTACTTTTTGGAAAACTAGATAAGTCTTTTTGTCAGCTTTACAACCCAAGAATGCCTTTCTTAAGGACCTGGGAGCTGTTTTTCTCAACATATACATCAAGATAAACAGCACCTCTCCCACGCCCTCAGTTTCTGTGAGAGGGTAGGATCCCGCCTTGACTAGACACCTTGCTCCAAGCTGCAAAGCAATCTCCTACCATAAAGATATCAGAAATTTGTTATTTCTATGGATAAAGCCAATTGGCTAATCCAGATGGTCACCCCAACCACCAAGTAAAGTTAGGATGAACTATGTGTGACAAATGGTGCCTTGAAGTCCTCTGACCTGAGGATTTGTTATAGTTTACAGTGAGAACATGTATATACTCGGCTATATCTGCTTGGCTGTCTACAAGGATGAGATTTCTTTGTGTCTCCACAGTCTCTAGCAGACTGCCTCTGATGTGTCCATCACATTCTGGTCTTTTAATGTTTATTTGGTAATGAAACTTTTCTTTCTCTGCTACCTTTGTGGAGCAGTTTTCCGGGTGGGGAGAAGATTCTGGTTTGAATTATATTTCCCAGGAGTAGGCCCTCTGTCAGTCTCTGAGGTCCCAGATGACAGCCAGCACCAAGGGTCAACCATGGGAGTGAGCCATCCTCAACATCCAGCCTCATAAACCCATGAATAATCGCAGTCCAGCCAATATCCGACCATGAGTACACAACAGACTTCAAGCCAGAGCCTCCTGGCTGAGCTCAGTCAATCAAACCAAGAGCGATAACAATAAATTAAGCCACTACGTTTTGGAATAGTTCCTTAGACAGCAAGAGATACCCAAAACACTTAACTCTTGCTGTTGTAACTCAGGACCCTGACTAATACATGTAACCTCTTCTCTTCTTCTGTGTGGTGATTATCTTGGGAGAGGGGGATCCATCCATCTCTGAACCCTCCTTCCTTGAAACTGGTGCTATTTTTTGCACAGAGGAGATACCAATACACTTTCCTGCTTAAATTGCTTTTTGGACAGATTGAGGTTTAAATAAAATAAAAACAACAAATTGGATGCAATACATGTCAGTCAAATTGAACTGAATATTTTGATCTAACAACTGCTTCTAAAAAGCATTTGCTTCTGTTTGTTTACACACTCCACTAAATATGTGATGTTGATAATTTTCCTACAGTTTAAAGCCAATACACATGAAATTATGTTTAGGGAATATCAAGACTGTTTTTTTCCTTCCAAAACCACTTCTGAGCTCTGCCCTTGGTTCACTGGGCATTTTGCTCTTCTGTTCAGCTTCAGGCGACACCACTCTGGGTTCTGCACCTGCTTTTTTCCTGTTTTAATGGTGTGATTAAAAGCTATTTCTTGGCCATAGGGGCCTTTCACAAACATCCATAGAATATTGTCAAGACTGAAAGCAAATGATTAGGGATAAAAAAAAATGCTGTCTGCAGGGAAACCCATTGCTCCATTTCTCTGGAGCATCAGCCTGTTTGTGCTACAATTATTGGATTATGTGTCTGCTGATACGTGCCGTCTCTTGTGATTTGACTTCCCCACTCTCTTGACAGATTACTGACTCTCAGGCTTCAAAATAAAGGCAATCCCAGACACTGTCTTAATGCTCTTTCTGGAATTGGTAAGTGCCTGTTAGTTGCGACGTAAACTGAGCTTTGGAAACTTAAAGATTCTTTCCCTAGTTGTTCTGGATCCTTCCTGACATGATTAACCCTCGACAGAGAGGTTCAGGCTATGCAGGCTCACAACATCCCCTCCCTGTCCCTTCCCCCATCCATGTGTAAGAACCTCAAATGGCTGGAGTCAGCATGCCCTCTACCTGCAGAGAAAGCATCGTCAGAAAGGAGGGAAAGTGAGGGAAACCAAACAACAAACTCTGTTTCTAGCAATTGATGCACGTTTTTTTGTGCTGAAATCACCAATTTCCCTGTTTTTCTTAGAACCTGTGATAATCCCTGATGACTGGGGTTGGGGTGTCAAAAGTACTTGAACAATTTGGAAAAGTATAGTAAAAGAGGGAGGTCCAGGAGGATTCATCTACAGACTCAGTTTCACCTGTAAAAAGAGAAAATCTTAGCATGCCTCTCCCAGGGTTACTGGGAAGCCTAAAAATGTAAGTCAACCTAAGAACTTGAGCAACTTCCCAGGTATGGTGCCAGGCTCCTTGCACAATCAGCGTCCCCTTGGGTACTGTCATGTCCAGAGCAATGCTGGGAGTGAGGCATTCTGTGTGCGTCACTATGCTTTAATGGCAGCACGGCGAAGTGTAGAGCTACAAGAGACAAAGGAGCGGGGAAAAGAAGCAGAAAGGAAGGGAAAGGAGAAGGTCCAGGAGGGAGAGAAAGCAAAGGGGGAGGAAGCGGGCTGGGACAAGGAAGGGCCTTGAAACAACATCCTCCGAGGGAATACAAAGCACAAAAGTCAAGACAACTGGAGTGCATCCTGATTAAGGAAACAGACTTTGTTCATTCAGCCTCACACTTAATGCTTATCTTGTGACCAGCGTGGTCCTTGCCCTCTTAGCATTTACAGTATAGCAGAGGTGACAGCTAATTTAAAAGGTCCCTGCTGTACGGTGAGTTACGATACAGTGACAGAAGAAGAAAAAATGGCTATGATGGAATAGAGCAGGGGCAGGGAAATAGTTTTCAGTGGGTTCGAGGGAGGTGAGGGTTGTCTGGAAAGGCTTCCACTTACCAGGTACCAGGAATAAGATACAGGAGAAACTACTCAGTGTTGCCGAGTCTCAGTTGCTCATCTGTCAAATAGGCGCCATGACACTGCTTACGTCACAGGAACGCTATAAAGAAGAAATAGGACCATCTGCGTAAAGTACTTCAGCAGGGTGTCCGTCGGTCAAGCAAGGGATTCAACCTGGTGGCCGCGGGGCAAATTTAACCTCACTCCATCTTTAGTCTGTGATTCAAAAGGAAATGAGGTGGCCATCTTTAAAAATTGGGAAATTTCACAGGAATCTGTATCTCTAGCTTCTCATGAAAAATACGGAAACCCGGCAACTCTGTTCTCCAATTCCATGTGGCAGAAATTGGCTGGAATTGAGGAACAGCTGCCTTTCTGGGCGCGGGGTCTGGCCTCAGGTTAGCCATACCACAGGCACCCTTCTCTCACGTGTGTTCCCTGCCCACCCTGCACTCTTCTGAAATGATCACTCAGATTACTAAATACAATGCAGATCCCTCACCCCAGCTTTGCCCCTCTTCCTGCCTTTGCCCTCGTCATTTCAGCAACCCTGAATAACCTACATCTCCCCCATGATCTCCATGCAGAAGTGCCCTTTCTCCTGCTGCTCTTTCTGCCCAGAAAAAGAAGCATCAGTTAACTCTTACTGAAGTGGATTTGAATTCTGTTTTCAGGCATGAAAAAACTTGCTTAGACAAAGCCATGGGACAAATGGCACATCATCCTTGGGGTAGTTTTAGGCTATACACTCAAAAGAGAAAAATTGGGCTGACCTTATTACCAAAGGGGGAACGTTTCTGCCCAACACCTGTTGTTTCCTTCCAAGTGAAGGGGGCTCCTTCACGGTGTGACACCTGGACTCTCCCAGCTTTCACTTACTCTTCCCAAGGAAAGAATGAATTTGGGTGAGTTTGGAAGAAAGAACCAGAAAGGCACCACCTGACCCTTTTTTTCAGTCCTTTTCTTCTACTTGCTGGTGTGCCTACAGAAGGCGTGTGTCTTGCTCTGCCTCTGTCCTGTGGGAAAAGAACCTTTCCCAGCAAGGATGAGTTCTAACTTCAGCAGAGTCTAGATGGGTAAGCCTGAATGGTAGGTTATTTGCAGAAAATGGCTGAAAGTATTCCTTGTCCTGTACCCAGCCCTGTTAAGCAGTTCATACAACTTGCAGGATGAAGACAGCTTTCAGGGAAAGGGGAGAGGAAACCTGGGAGGTGGCGGGTTTGGGGGATGGGGGAAATCCACAAGCTATCTGGACATCACCTTTCAATTCTAAACTCCTTTATTTCTCTGCCACTTTGAAATTTTAAAGTCCCAGTTCTGCAAAGGACAATCTTCAGTCTTTGCTCACCTAGCATTTGACCTCTCCACATAGGAGACAAAATGTGCCTTCTAGTCTGGAATCTGAAATCCTGGACATGGCTTTTGCTGCACTCGCTTGCAGCAGGAGGACCCTCTCCATTCCAGAAATGCTGTTTCTGGAGATTCAATGTGGAATCTGAAAATAAAAGATCACCCTGACCACAAAGCTTCTGCCAGCAGGACTTCTCAATGATTTATTTATCATCAACATTGATGATATAATGCATTCAACATCATGTCTTTTTTTTTTTTTTTTCAACAAGAACTTTTTATTTTTTTACAGCGAGAGAAGAGTTTAAGCCCATGGGATCCACTGTGATTATCATATACCCCATCACCTAAGGATTCCTGACCTTCTAGAAGAGTGGGAAGACTTCTTGAAAACTCAATCTTCATGCCAGTTGGACTTCCTTGCATGGCTGAGTTGCAGTTACACATATAAAATGTAGGATATGCTCTGAGCCAAACAGTAATTCACTGGTGTTTTTCATAGCCCAAATACATTGCACTCCACACCCACAACTCGACTTTAATGGTTTTAGAAAACTCAGTGTCCAAGAGAATGTTTCCTTTAGGAGACACAGAAAGATTTCTTCAGATGGGGCACTGACCCACTGCCTACACATTCTGGCACCTCTGTTAGAGGAATGGGGGGAAGTGAGAGGTAAGGTGTTGGTTAGGAACATGAATTCTGATCAGCTAGGGAAGGTGGACAGAGAAGGCAATGGCACCCCACTCCAGTAGTCTTGCCTGGAAAATCCCATGGATGGAGGAGCCTGGTAGGCTGCAGTCCATGGGGTCACTAGGAGTCGGACACGACTGAGCAACTTCACTTTCACTTTTCACTTTCATGCATTGGAGAAGGAAATGGCAACCCACTTCAGTATTCTTGCCTGGAGAATCCCAGGGATCGGGGAGCCTGGTGGGCTGCCATCTATGGGGTTGCACAGAGTCGGACACAACTGAAGTGATGCAGCAGCAGCAGAAGCAGGGAAGGTGGAAGGCTGTGTTTTGATCTCGGGTGGTCTCCTGTGATGGCTTTTAGTAGTCCTTCCCTGTCTAGTGACAAAAATGAGCGGAAGATAATAGCAACCCCAGGCAGGTAGAACACAAAGGACCCCTACTCTGCGGGGATGAACATGTGGGTCAACCCGCCAGGTAGAAGACTTCAAGCATCTGATAAGTCAAAGAAGTCAAAGGCAACAGGAAATGGATAGAAGAGAGGTCTTAAACTGACAAATGCTGACTGTAGCCTTATGAACAATTACTATAGTTAGTTCTCTATGTCCTGGCACTTTCTTCCTCCTTGACTTGCACGTACACAGACGTATTGACTAATTTTCTTCTTTCTTCTGTCTCCCGCTATGTCAACTTCACAATTTATTTTCTTACAATACAGAAAGATTGAGATGGGATGGTGACTTTACTAAAATAAAAATGGAAAATAGATGCCCCAGACCTGGAGCTGAAGCTAGAAATGACTTCATGTTGGTTTCTTTGAAGGAGGAGATGCAAAGTATTTTTTATTTTATGAAGGCTATCTGCATTATATGAGATTTTGTTTGGTTATGTGTGTGTGTTGATACTGTAAATTTGGGGAAATCAAAACATGGTAAAGAACATTTAAATGCCAGACATTTGCCCTGATTTTTGGCTGTCCAGCATCTAAACCCCACTTCCTACTTGTGGCGGGTCCACCCCTGGTAAGGCAAAGCCCTTCTCCCACTAGAATCTGAAAATGCCTTCTGTTTCTTTACTCATTGGGCATGTAACCTCCACCTTTCCTACCGAGTATACCTGCACAAAACTTTGAACCGGAAGGTAGTGATAGAAAAGAGGCTTCCCTGGTAACTCAGCTGGTAAAGAATCTGCCTGTAATGAGGGAGACCTGCATTCAATCCTTGGGTTGGGTAGATCTCCTGGAGAAGGGAAAGGCTACCCACTTCAGTGTTCTGGCCTGGAGAATTCTATGGACTGTATAGTCCATGGGGTCACAAAGAGTTGGACACGACTGAGTGACTAAAACTTTCACTGAATCTGTGCTTGGATGGGCAGTGACACCAAAGGCAAAAACAGCAACGGTCAAAGTAGTGACAGTGAGTATAGTGACCAGTATTGCCAGCAGCAGCCCAGGGATGCTTCAGGCTAGTTCCTGTGCTTTGGGTATTGCCCGACTGTAAATTCTGAGCTGAAACCTCAGGCTTTCCTAACCATTCTGAGAGTTACTCTATTATCTTAAAAAAAAAAAAAAAAATTTATGCATTTGGCTACTCTGGGTTTTAGTTGTGGCATCTGGAATCTTTAGTTGAAGCATGAGAGATCTAGTTCCCTGACCAGGGATTGAACCTGGGCCCGCTGCCTTGGGAGCATGGAGTCTTAGCCACTGGATCACCAGAGAAATCCCTCAATTATTTTTTAATGAATTTGCTTTATGCTTAAATCAGTCAGATGTAGTTGCTGTTGATTGAAACTCTAGGCCCTAACTTGATAAATATCATTCTTTCAGTGACTATTAACTGAACTCTTACCACACACCAGACACTGAAGTGCTATGCTATTACCCACCAGTAGAGAGCAAATGTAGATATGGTTCCTGCTTACAGAGAGCTTAGTCTAGAGAGGTAAATATTCATCAATAATACTGAAGATACATTTGAGTCTGATTCTCAATCAGAATACGTCTTTTCCACATTTATAGTTCCTCAAAGTCCATGACACTATCCTCTCCTCACACTAAAGCGAACTGTTATTTCTGAGTAAGAGGGAGGAGAATGAGAACAACTGGCATTTTCTTCTTCACACTTTTGGGCATTTTTTAGATTCTTTAGAATTGGTAAATATGTCTTTTAAAAATCTGTCTTTCCCATTAGACAGACTATACTTCATTCTCCAACTGGAGTCATTAAAATCTGCAAAGATTTTTGGTTAATGCAATCAAAACTATTTTCCACTTCTCTGGATCTTTAAAACAGCATTTAGAAACTGCATTCTGTTTATGGAAAATTATACCAAATGAATTAAGTAAATATATCTTAATGTGATTGGAAAGATATGCTTTATTTTATTGTAAGCACAGTTATAAACCAAGAAAAGCAGGTCAGGTTATGGTAAGAACAATGTTATTGCACATTAGAGTAAATAACCACAGAGGGTTATTTATTTAAAATTTTGCAAATAAGTTCAGTAATTTAAAAATTGATTTATTAAATGTCTAAACTGTGGAACCTGTTCAGTTATGTAAAATGGTATTACTTTGCCACCATGGTGAATAAACAATTATGTCAACAGAAATTGAAGTCATTTTTCTCTCTCTTCTCCCTCCCCCGCCAGCTCATTCTTCATGCTGTGTTTGTTTATCTGAGTCATCTGATGGTCCCTTATGTTCAGACTTCTGCATCCCACCAAGCTTTCCCTCTCTGCTGCCATTTAAAAGAGTATAAAATTTAGCATGGTTTTGGACAATTAGCTTGAAAGAAAGTTTAATAGCAAAAGGGGAATTCTACTTGCCACATTTCATGAATCACTGGGGTTTTCTTTGGCCAACAAATCCCTTCTTTGGGAAAGTAGATTCCCTCTTCATTTTGCTTCCTCTATTCCTGTAGCCTTCTTTCCTCCCCACCGAATTTCTCTTCATCTGTATATAAACTGCTCAATCCACTGGAGAAGGGATAGGCTACCCACTCCAGTATTCTTTGCCTTCTCTGGTGGCTCAGCTGGTAAAGAATCTTCTTGCAATGTGGGAGACCTGGGTTCAATCCCTGGGTTGGGAAGATCCCCTGGAGAAGGAAACAGCTGCCAGTGTTCTGGCCTGGAGAATTCCAGGGACTGTATAGTCCATGGGATTGCAAAGAAACCAACACAACTGAGAGACTTTCACTTTCACTGTTACTAGTGATCAGTCGCTCATCATCAAACTCAAGAACCTACTCCTTTCCCCACTGAAGATTTTTATAAATTAGTAAGATCGCCTTCTTCCTCAAAAAGGCAAAACCCAAATCCTCTGAGGTCAACAATGGGAGGAAAATTTTTCACATAAAAAGGGAAGCTGGACTTGGAAGCCCTCACCATTGTCCTCTGAAGCTCCCCTTGCTCTTTGTAAGATACTTGCTCATGACTTCTCGTCAAAACCACCACAAAGCTGGCAGGATTGAGGGGGGATGTTACTCAGCTCTAAGCTTTAATACTCAGTCCTTTCCTCATCTTGCCATGACACCTCATATAGGCTGCTCACTTATGCTTAAGGAGCTAACTTTTGGCTTTTCCCCATTATCAACAGTTAAAATTCTGGATGAAAAGATGGACCGATCTAGGACACAGTGTTCCCAGGGTCCTTGTCTGGATGGAGGTGTTGCACTGCCCACAGATTGACTGTTATTGGGCAGATGCCCATCTTTAAGAAACCCAGTGGTACCTCATGTTTGTCACCTGAAACAAATCCTTTTAAAACAATCCTTTCCTCTATACATCAAAAACGTTTTTAGTAACCCTGTCATAATCAACAAAAATTAAATGCAATATTGAGTATTTACTTTTACAGCAAATAATTTAAAGAAAAGATTTTTCAAATTATTGTTTGAAACCCATAAACCAGTTTATTTATGAACTAAAATTTGTACTTCTTGGCAATAATATGTATTGCAGCTCACTGTCTTGAAATTTAAACAAATAAAAACTCCAAGTCACCCCATAAAACTAAAGTAGTTCGTTTCCCTTTTTTTTTTTTTTTTCACAATCACGGGACTAACATTGTTAATTTCAATTCAACTATTTAATTGCAGGGTTGTCTTGTGCCATAGAATCTGGAGACAAGAACCAAAGCAGAAGAGAGCTGGGACAAGTCAGAACTGCTCTCACTTGACAGTGAGTTCAGAATGAGTCTGCATTTTTTAAAAAATTTAAAACAGCTATATCCATATGCATCAAGGCTCAGTTTTATGATTGGGAGTTCTTCAAAGTGACTTTCACAGAGAATATTACACTTGTTAGATGATAACTAATACAAATTACATCACCTGTAAATGATTAGAGCTCACAGTAACCACAGGAATTGAATAGAACTTAGACCAACGGAAGACTTTTTCATACCATTTTATCACTGACATTGTTTACAATAGTGATAATAGAAACCTTGATTTGATTCTCATCTATATTTACATGGTGATAATGAAAAGCATTTGGCCTTGGAGTACAGAATGAAGCAGGACAAAGGCTAATAGAGTTTTGCCAAGAGAACGCACTGGTCATAGCAAACACCCTCTACCAACAACACAAAAGAAGCCTCCACACGTGGACATCACCAGATGGTCAATACATAGAATATAATCAAATCAGATTGATTATATTCTTTGCAGCCAAAGAGGGAGAAGCTCTATACGGTCAGAAAAACAAGACCAGGAGCTGACTGTGGCTCAGATCATGAACACCTTATGGGCAAATTCAGACTTAAATTGAAGAAAGTAGGGAAAACCACTAGACCATTCAGGTATGACCTAAGTCAAATCCCTTATGATTATACAATGGAAGTGACAAATAGATTCAAGGGATTAGATCTGATAGACAGAGTGCCTGAAGAACTATGGATGGAGGTTCATGACATTGTACAGGAGGCAGTGATCAAGACCAACCCCAAGAAAAAGAAATGCAAAAAGGCAAAATGGTTGTCAGATGAGGCCCTACAAATAGCTATGAAAAGAAAAGAAATGAAAGGCAAAGGAGAAATGGAAAGATATACCCAGTTGAATGCAGAGTTTCAAAGAATAGCAAGGAGAGATAAGAAAGCCTTGCTCAGCGATCAATGCAAAGAAATAGAAGAAAACAATAGAATGGGAAAGACTAGAGATCTCTTCAAGAAAATTAGAGATACCAAGGGAACATTTCATGCAAAGATGGGCTCAATAAAGGACAGAAATGGTAGGGATCTAACAGAAGTAGAAGGTATTAAAAAGAGGTGGCAAGAATACACATAAGAACTATACAAAAAAGATCTTCATGACCCAGATAATCATGATGGTGTGATCACTCACCTAGAGCCAGACATCCTAAAACGTGAAGTCAAGTGGGCCTTAGAAAGAAAGCATCACCACGAACAAAGCTAGTGGAGGTGATGGAATTCCAGTTGAACTATTTCAAATCCTAAAAGATCATGCTGCACTCAATATGCCAGCAAATTTGGAAAACTCAGCACTGGCCACAGGACTGGAAAAGGTCAGTTTTCATTCCAATCCCAAAGAAAGGTAATGCCAAAGAATGCTCAAACTACCACACAATTGCACTCATGTCACACGCTAACAAAATAATGCTCAAAATTCTCCAAGCCAGGCTTCAACAGTACATGAACCATGAACTTCCAGATGTTCAAACTGGACTTAGAAAAGGCAGAGGAACCAGAGATCAAATTGCCAACATCCACTGGATTATAAAAAAACCAAGAGAGTTCCAGAAAAACATCTATTTCTGCTTTATTGACTATGCCAAAGCCTTTGACTGTGTGGATCACCACAAACTGTGGAAAGTTCTTCAAGAGATGGGAATACCAGACCACCTGACCTGCCTCCTGAGAAATTTGTATGCAGGTCAAGAAGCAACAGTTAGAATTGGACATGGAAAAACAGACTGCTTCCAAATCGGGAAAGGAGTACGTCAAAGCTGTATATTGTCACGCTGCTTATTTAATTTATATGCAGAGTACATCAGGTGAAATGCCAGGCTGGATGAAGCACAAGCTTGAATCAAGATTGCCAGGAGAAATATCAATAACCTCAGATATGCAGATGACACCACCCTTATAGCAGAAAGTGAAGAAGAACTAAAGAGCCTCTTGATGAAAGTGAAAGAGGAAAGTGAAAAAGTTGGCTTAAAGCTCAATATTCAGAAAACTAAGATAATGGCAACTGGTTCCATCTCTTCATGGGAAATAGATGGGGAAAGAGTGGAAACAGTGTCAGACTTTATTTTTCTGGGCTCCAAAATCACTGCAGATGGTGACTGCAGCCATGAAATTAAAAGACACTTGCTCCTTGGAAGAAAAGCTATGACCAACCTAGACAGCATATTAAAAAGCAGAGACATTACCAACAAAGGTCCATCTAGTCAAAGCTATTGTTTTTCCAGTAGTCATGTATGGATGTGAGAGTTGGACTATAAAGAAAGCTGAGAACCAAAGAATTGATGCTTTTGAACTGTGGTGTTGGAGAAGACTCTTGAGAGTCCCTTGGACTGCAAGGAGATCCAACCAGTCCATTCTGAAGGAGATCAGCCCTGGGATTTCTTTGGAAGGACTGATGCTAAAGCTGAAACTCCAGTACTTTGGCCACCTCATGCGAAGAGTTGACTCATTGGAAAAGACTCTGATGCTGGGAGGGATTGGGGGCAGGAGGAGAAGGGGACGACAGAGGATGAGATGGCTGGATGGCATCACTGACTCGATGGACGTGAGTCTGAGTGAACTCCAGGAGTTGGTGATGGACAGGGAGGCCTGGCATGCTGCGATTCATGGGGTCACAAAGAGTCGGACACGACTGAGCGACTGAACTGAACTGAAGGGTTGGGGAAAAGGAGGGAACAAGACAGGGGTCCAAAGCCTAAAATGCTGTGCATGCTCAGTCCCTTCAGTCACATCCTACCTTTTGAGACCCCATGGACCGTAGCCCACCAAACTCCTCTGTCCATGGGATTATCCCGGCAAGAATACTGTAGTGGGTTGTCATTTCCTCCTCCAGGGGATCTTCCCAACCCAGTGATTGAACCCACGTCTCCTGAAGCTCCTCTATTGGCAGGCGGATTCTTTAGTAGTTAGCCACCTGTGAAGCCCTCTAAAATGCTGGGTTAGGTCTAATTCTTCTTTTAGACTTAATGTTGAAGAAGAAAATTCAAGACACAAAGAAATCTAACAGACCATGAAAAGTGATATCCACAATACTGCTCCTTTGCTGCTGCTACTTCTGCTAAGTCGCTTCAGTTGTGTCCGACTCTGTGCGACCCCATAGACGGCAGCCCACCAGGCTCCCCCGTCCCTGGGATTCTCCAGGCAAGAACACTGGAGTGGGTTGCCATTTCCTTCTCCAATGCATGAAAGTGAAAAGTGAAAGTGAAGTCGCTCAGTTGTGTCCGACTCTTAGCGACCCCATGGACTGCAGTCCACGAGGCTCCTCCATCCATGGGATTTTCCAGGCAAGAGTACTGGAGTGGGGTGCCATTGCCTTCTCCAAAAACAACGTCACACACATGACATTCAGAACTTCTGATGTTGAAGAGGATAAGTTAAAATTTTACATAACCTTCTTCTCTTTCTGCCTCTGTAACTCACCTTGCTCCTTGCAAAGTCTGGATCACATAGGTCTCAGAAAGTGGGGACTCACAATACTAGGAACTTGAGCTTATCTCACTCACCCTTGTCCTGCTGTTTATAATTGCCCAACCCCTGCAAACCCGCTTAATCATGTCTGTTGGTGTATAAAAACTCTGCAACCCCTTTGTTCAGGGCTCACAGCTTGGAGTGTTAACTCCTCCGGGCCCGCCAGGATAATAAACCTGAGTTCTCCAACTCTCCGAGTGTGGTGCTTGGTTTCTCCAGTACTGGTTTCTGCAACAATCTCACTGACACTGGTTTCAGCCCCTGCTTGTGAGATTTTTTTGTTTTTTTGTCCAAGCAGATCTGCCGCTCTCTTCCCTCATTTTGGTGGATATAGTATGTTTGTTTGTAATGGGGTTTCTTCTTTAAAGGCATAAAATGTTCTGCCTTCATTTCTAATGACTAACTAACCACACCACACCACACCCCCTCCCACATTCATGATTTAAGGTAATATTAGCAGTAATATTATTTACTTTATAGTTTTCCCAGTAGTCATGTGTGGATGTGAGAGTTGGACCATAAAGAAGGCTGAACACCAAAGAATTGATGCTTTCGAACTGTAGTGTTGGAGAAGACTCTAGAGGATTCCTTGGACTGCAAGGAGACCCAACCAGTCCATCCTAAAGGAAATCAGCTGAATAATAATTGGTAGGACTGATGCTGAAACTGAGACTCCAATACTTTTGTCACCTGATGCAAAGAGTCAACTCATTAGAAAAGACCGTGATGCAGGGAAAGACTGAAGGCAGGAGGAGAAGGGGACAACAGAGGACAAGGTGGTTGGAATGCATCACCAACTCAATGAACATAAGTTTGAGCAAGCTCCCGGAGATGCTGAAGGACAGGGAAGCCTGGCATGCTGCAGTCTATGGGGTCTCAGAGGTCAGACATTGACTGAGCAAGTGAATAACAACAATATTATTTAACCAATGCTATTAGCTTATTGGAAGCAAATTTAAATATTTTATGTATTTATTTGACAGTGCTGGGTCTTAGTTATGGCACGTGAACTCTTAGGTGCAGAATGTAGGATCTGTCTAGTTCCCTGATCCAGGCTGAACCCTGGCTCCCTGCACTGGGAGCATGGAGTCTTAGCCACTGGACCACCAGGGAAGTCCTTGAGGCACATTTAATAGGCAGCTCTCTCTCTTGCCTGCACAATCTCCCCACAGCCCCACTTAGTCACTCCCTTAAAAGACCATAATGGCACAGTCTATGGATGAAGATTTCTCATAGGAACTTTATATGCATTGCATATCCCATCGAATGCAACATTTTAAAACATTTTTCTGAGAAAGATGAACACCGATATCAGTTCAGTTCAGTCACTCAGTCGTGTCCAACTCTTTAAGACCCCATGGACTGCAGCACGCCAGGCTTCCCTGTCCATCACCAACTTCTGGAGCTTACTCAAACTCATGTCCATCGAGTCGATGGTGCCATCCAACCATCTCATCCTTTGTTGTCCCCTTCTCCTCTTGCATTCAGTCTTTCCAAGCATCAGGGTCTTTTCAAATGAGTCGGCTCTTCACATCAGGTGGCCAAAGTATTGGAGTTTCAGCTTTAGCATCATTCCTTCCAAAGAAATCCCAGGGCTGATCTCCTTCAGAATGGACTGGTTGGATCTCCTTGCAGTCCAAGGGACTCTCAGGAGTCTTCTCCAACACCACAGTTCAAAAGCATCAATTCTTCAGCGCTCAGCTTTCTTTATGGTCCAACTCTCACATCCATTCACGACTCTTGGAAAAACCATAGCTTTGACTAGACAAACTTTTGTTGGCAAAGTAATGCCTCTGCTTTTTATATGCTGTCTAGTTTGTTCATAGCTTTTCTTCCAGAGAGCAAGCATCTTTTAATATCATGGCTGAAGTCACCATCTGCAGTCATTTTGGAGCCCCCAAAAATAAAGTTTCTCACTGTTTCCATTGTTTCTCCATCTATTTTCCATGAAGTGATGGGACCAGATGCCATGATCTTAATTTTCTGAATGTTGACTTTTAAGCCAAATTTTTCACTCTCTTCTTTCACTTTCATCAAGAGGCTCTTTAGTCTTTCCTCGCTTTCTGCCATAAAGGTGGTGTCATCTACTTATCTGAGGTTATTGATATTTCTCCTGGCAATCTTGACTCAAGCTTGTGCTTCATCCAGCCTGGCATTTCTCATGATGTACTCTGCATATAAGTTAAATAAGCAACATGACAATATACAGCCTTGACGTACTCCTTTCCCGATTTGGAACCAGTCTGTTGTTCCATGTCCAGTTCTAACTGTTGCTTCCTGACCTGCATACAGATTTCTCAGGAGGCAGGTCAAGTGGTCTGGTATTCCCATCTCTTGAAGAATTTTCCACAGTTTGTTGTGACCCACACAGTCAAAGGCTTTGGTATAGTCAATAAAACAAAAGTAGATGTTTTTCTGGAACACTCTTGCTTTTTCAATGATCCAGCAGATGTTGGCAATTTGATCTCTGGTTCCTCTGCCTTTTCTAAATCCAGCTTGAACACCGATATAGGTAGAACTTATTTGAAAACATCAATCATATCAGAACTGTTCATTTCTTTCTTAAGAGGAGGGCTTCCCTGGTGGCTCAGATGGTAAACAATCTAAGAGTAAACTAAACCATGACTGTAATTCATCTTCCACCCCATGGGAAAAGAATCAATACAAGATCTCTTGGCTTCCCTTAAAGTTGTTGAAATAGTTGGAAAACATGACTCCTCCCCTGGAGGGCTTGACAATTTTTTCCACAAAACAAACTAACTCCACAGAGTCTCCCCTTACATCTCCTATTGAGTCTCTGATCTGTTCTTCAGCTGACTCTGTACTGCCTGTAGTTAAGAGCTTGGGTTTGGTATAGACAGACCTGAGTTCAAATTCCAGCGCCATTTACGTGCCCGTATGACTTTTGAGACCTATTTAATCTCCCCAAGCTTCAGTCTTCTATTAAAATCAATGTGGGATACTCATGCTTTTCTACTCAGGGGTTTTGTGAGCATTTTGTCAGAAAATACATGTAAGGCACATGGTACAATACTGGGTACATACTAAGATCATGAAAAGTTATACCTCTTGTGATTAATTTTATGGTTTTTTCAGTAGTCATGTACAGATGTGAGAGTTGGACAATAAAGAAGGCTGAGTGCCAAAGAATTGATGCTTTTGAACTGTAGTGCTGGAGAAGACTCTTGAGAGTCCCTTGGACTGCAAAGAGATCAAACCAGTCAATCTTAAATGAAATCAACCCTGAATATTCACTGGAAGGACTGATACTAAAGCTGAAGCTCCAACACTTTGGCCACCTGATAAGAGCTGACCCATGGGAAAAGACCCTGATGCTGGGAAAGACTGACGGCAGGAGAAGGGGGTGAGAGAGGATGAGATGGTTGGATGGCATCACTGACTCAGTAGACATGAGTCTGAGTAAACTCCAGGAGGTAATGAAGGACAGAGAAGCCTGGTGTGCTGCCGTCCACAGGGTCTCAAAGAGTCGGACATGACTTAGTGACTTTACAACAGCAAAGGATGTTAGCTATGTGCTAACTCAGTTTAGTTCAGATCAGTTCAGTCGCTCAGTCATGTCCGACCCTTTGCAACACCATGGACCACAGCACACCAGGCCTCCCTGTCCATCACCAACTCCTGGAGTGTCAGGAAGCATTTAACAGGAGGCTTCCTGTGTGCAATTTTGGATCTGTCAGGAATCCTCCGTTCCTTATCAATTCCTGAATATTCAGGAATTAAAAGGAGAGGCAAGCCTCTCCCCAGGCTGAGGGATCCAGGCAATTTCCTTCTTTAGTTTTTCTATATGGTGATAAGTACCCTCATTATGGTAATATCTCTGCTGAAAATAGCTATCTTGTAAGACAGTATAAATACCTACACAATGTTGAATAAAACACCTTTTCTCCATCAGAGCTTCGGTCCCTGTGTCCCCATGTCCGAGAGAGCTTTCTCTCTTCTCTCTCTCTTTTTCAGGCTGATTTCCTGGAGCACAGAGGCTCTCTGAGTTCACTTTCCTGCCCGGGCTTCTAAGACCTTCAAGAAACCTCTCTGTGCCTTCGCCCCATCAAGAGGGCTCCTGAGGCCTCCGTGAACAGAGCAAGCCCCGTGCAGGGGCTTTACTGGCTTTCTGCGTAAACCAAGGAATATCAGCCTCTTTCTCTCTCCTTTACTTTCTTATCGGTCGACTCCGGACCACCAGGTTCCAGTCCATTAAAGGACCTCAACAAGTGGCACCTGAACAGGGACTTGACACACATATGCAGATTCGGACGGAGTGACCCCTGGGCCTACTGAGGCCGGTAAGTATTAAGACAAGGGTAAAACAGCTGGAAAGCTCCATCACTTTTCTACTTTACTTCTTCACTTATTTAAAGTTCAGGGACCTAATGAAACGTATGCTGATTTTTTAGCTAGATTACAAACTGCTGTTTCCCGTACTGTAATTGGAGAAAAAGCCAAAAGGCAACTAGAGAAATTACTTGCTTATGAAAATGCAAATGAGGAATGTCAAAAAGCTATAGCTCCAATTCGTGAGACAGGGACTATTATTGATTATTTGAAGGCTTGTCACAATCTAGGATTAGAAACTCAAAAGATGCAAATGCTAGCTGAAACAATGGTTGCTGCCTTAAGAAAGGGAAATGAAGGATGCTTTACATGTGGAAATAGAACCATTTAAAAAGGAACTGCCCTAAGAAAGCTAAAAAAAAAAGGAAAAAATAAAAAAACCTCCAAAAATCTGCCCTCGTTACTGTAGAGGAATGCATTGGGCCAAAGATTGTAAGTCTAAATTTGACATTGAAAGAAAACCTATTCCAGGAAACTCCAAGCAGGAGTTCCCCCCCAGGTCTCTTTCACCAAAAACCAGGGGCAAATTCCATCTTTTCCCTCAAACCCTCAACATCCGGCATAACTGCTGTCGATATACCAGTTTTGTTTTTAGATAATATGAAGTTAATGAGCTCTATCTACATTTAAATTCACATAATTAAAAGTATTTAATATTAAATATAATGTTTATTTAAATATAAATATAATTTAAATATAATTGTTTGCTAATCTAATTAAGACATGTCTTAAGTCATGAACATTATATAATACTTTTATTATGCCTAGGTTTAAGGTAAACTAGACTTCCATGGTGGCTCAGACAGTAAAGTGTCTGCCTACAATGCGGGAGACCTGGATTCAATCCCTGGGTCCGGAAGATCTCCTGGAGAAGGGAATAGCAACCCACTCCAGTGTTCTTGCTTCCCCCTCCCCCCCTCAAAACACGGGCTCAAAGAAATATTTCGGAGAAGGCAATGGCAACCCAGTACTCTTGCCTGGAAAATACCATGGATGGAGGAGGCTGGTAGGCTGCAGTCCGTGGGGTCGCTAAGAGTCAGACACTTATTGAGCGACTTCACTTTCACTTTTCACTTTCACGCATTGGAGAAGGAAATGGCAGCCCACTCCAGTACTCTTGCCTGGAAAATCCCATGGATGGAGGAGCCTGGTGGGCTGCAGTCCATGGGGTCGCTAAGAGTCAGACACTTATTGAGCGACTTCACTTTCACCCATTGGAGAAGGAAATGGCAACCCACTCCAGTGTTCTTGCCTGGAGAATCCCAGGGATGTGGGCTGCCATCTATGGGGTCGCACAGAGTTGGACATGACTGAAGTGACTTAGCAGCAGCAGCAGAAGCAAGGTAAACTAAATTTGTCAACAAAAAGATAACTCTTTACATATATATATGTATATATATAAATATATAAATGAGATGAAAACTTTTAGATAAACTCTATTATAAATAATTATATTTTAATAGAATAATCTATTATTATAATCTAAAATAATCTCTTAAGATTGAGATAACTTAAATTTCTAGAGTTGTACTAAACTAAATAATAAAAGTTTATTAAATAGCTAGGTCATTTCCAAATAAAATAAGATTTTAAAACATTAGTTACTAAATATTAACTTCCTCTTACAAAAAGTTTTTCTTACAGAAAACTAAAGAGATTTTTAACTATTAATAAATATATTATATAATGTATAATATATTTATATATATAATAAATATATATATTATAATGATATAATAAATATATTCACCAATCTATAAAATGCTAATATACAAGACACTTCATAGTTGCTAAAAAAGGTAAGATATATGCTTTTAATAATAAGATATGACAAACTTAGATATACATTCCACATTTTTCCTAGGGGCCACTGCACATTTAAAAAACAATACACTTATTAAAATAACTTGGAAGAATGACGAACCTATTTGGACAGAGCCGTGGCCCATCACATGAGAAAGAGTAATTACGGGTGGCTCAGAAATTTATTCACTGGAAAAAACTCTGATGCTGGGAGGGATTGGGGGCAGGAGGAGAAGGGGACGACAGAGGATGAGATGGCTGGATGGCATCATTGACGCGATGGACGTGAGTCTGAGTGAACTCCGGGAGTTGGTGATGGACAGGGAGGCCTGGTGTGCTGCGATTCATGGGGTCACAGAGTCGGACACGACTGAGCGACTGAACTGAACTGAACTGAAGAAACTTATGCCGGAGAAGGCAATGGCACCCCACTCCAGTACTCTTGCCTGGAAAATCCCATGGATGGAGGATCCTAGTAGGCTGCAGTCCATGGGGTCACTAGGAGTCAGACACAACTGAGTGACTTCACTTTCACTTTTCACTTTCATTCATTGGAGAAGGAAATGGCAACCCACTCCAGTGTTCTTGCCTGGAGAATCCCAGGGCCAGGGGAGCCTGGTGGGCTGCCATCTATGGGGTCGCACAGAGTCAGACACGACTGAAGCAACTTAGCAGCAGCAGCAGCAGCAAGAAACTTATGCAGAGTACATCATGAGAAATGCTGGGCTTGAAGAAGCACAATCTGGAATCAAGATTGCCGGGAGAAATATCAGTAACCTCAGATATGCAGATGACACCACCCTTATGACAGAAAGTGAAGAGCAACTAAAAGGCCTCTTGATGAAAGTGAAAGAGGAGAGTGAAAAAGTTGGCTTGAAGCTCAACATTCAGAAAACAAAGATCATAGCATCTGGTCCCATCACTTCATGGGAAATAGATGGGGAAACAGTGGAAACAATGTCAGACTTTATTTTGGGGGGCTCCAAAATCACTGCAGATGGTGACTGCAGCCATGAAATTAAAAGACGCTTACTCCTTGGAAGGAAAGTTATGACCAACCTAGATAGCATATTCAAAAGCAGAGACATTATTTTGCCAACAAAGGTCCATCTAGTCAAGGCTATGGTTTTTCCAGTGGTCATGAATAGATGTGAGGGTTGGACTGTGAAGAAAGCTGAGTGCCAAAGAATTGATGCTTTTAAACTGCGGTGTTGGAGAAGACTCTTGAGAGTCCCTTGGACTGCAAGGAGATCCAACCAGTCCATTCTGAAGGAGATCAGCCCTGGGTGTTCTTTGGAAGGAATGATGCTAAAGCTGAAACTCCAGTACTTTGGCCACCTCACGCAAAGAGTTGACTCATTGGAAAAGACTCTGATCCTGAGAGGGATTGGGGGCAGGAGGAGAAGGGGACGACACAGCATGAGATGGCTTGATGGCATCACCGACTTGATGGACGTGAGTATGAGTGAACTCCTGGAGAAGATGATGGACAGGGAGGCCTGGTGTGCTGTGATTCATGGGGTCGCAGAGAGTCGGACACGACTGAGCAACTGAACTGAAGAAACTTACAGATACACAACTAGAATTAAAGCATATTGAAGAATCTTGTTCTCCTTGGAACTCTCCTATCTTTGTTATAAAAAAAGAAATCTAAAAATGGTGTCTCCTAACAGACCTTAGAAAAGTTAATTCATCTATGAAACCTATGGGTGCATTACAACCAGGAATCCCATCACCTACCACTATTCCACAAAATTGGCATATCTGAAATATTTTGGAGAAATTTCATTTCATTATCCTTCTGGTAAGCTGTGGAATTTCTTCAAAAATACTGAATTTATTATTTCTTGCATTATCAGCTCACAGCCTATACCACAGGCTGAGGTTTTTTATATAGATGGGACTAAAAATGCCAAAGCTTCATTCTGGTCTCTTAAGGAATATAAAGTCTTTTATACTAAATTTCATTCTGCTCAACAAAATGAATTATATGCATTTATTCAAGTTATTTGCCTACATCCTTACCCCATTAATATAGTCTCTGACTCTATATTTTCTGTTTTTGTATTTAAAAATATAGAAACCTCCACCATAAACTCTAATCAACCTATTATTCAACAACTCTTTTTTGAACTACAATCTGTTGTTAGAAACTGCTATTCTCCCATTTATATTACATATATTTGAACACATTCTTGTCTTTCGGGCCCCATGATTTATGATAGTGAACAAGCTGATAAACTGGTTTCCTTTGCTACTCCAGAGGAACAGCATGCTCTGTTGCATAACAATGCTGGCTCCCTACTCCAGCTATGGAAAATCCCATACCACCAGGCTAAAGAAATTATTAGTTATTGCTCTACTTGGAGACCCCTACATCTTCGACCCATTGCACAAGGTATTAATCCTCGTGGTTTGCAACCTAATGAACTATGGCAAATGGATGTAACTCATTGCCCTAGACTTCCTCCATTTTCTTTCCTACACGTCTGTATAGACACAAATTCCTCTTTTATCTGGGCCACACCTCTTCGTAATGAGGCTACACAACATGTTATACCCTGCCTATATTTCTAGACACTTTAAACAATTTTTACAATATTTTTCTATTAAACATATTACAAGTATTCCTTATAACCCACAGACAGAAGACATAGTCAAACAAACACATCACACACTAAAGTTACAAATAAAAAAATTTAAAAAGGGAGAATACACAAGGTTCACTACTGTCTTCCTTATCTAAAGTAGACTTTACTAGATTCCAACATAAGATATTTTCTAGACTTATAACTATTGTTAATACAGTTTTATTTGTTTAAAAAAATTTTTTTAACCTCTTCGGAAGATTCGACCCAAGGTGGCCCCTGGCATTCAAAATGGAGATGAAACAACAAAAACCCCAGGAAGAAAAAATTCCAATATAGGCTATGTCAGCTCTAAAGATCTCCAGAAAGCACCGCCCTCGGCAGCATCACCCTATGATCTCCCCACTTGGGGACAAATAAAAACCCTTACTAATCGAGCTGAAAATTTGGTCTCTCAACAGGGATTGCCTCCGAGTCCTGAATCCTGGCAATGCTCAGTCTTTCGGCCTGTACCTCCCCCTGCTGGACCTCGACTAATATCCAACCCCCATCTATTCAGATCAGATCAGATCAGTCACTCAGTCGTGTCCGACTCTTTGCAACCCCAGGAATCGCAGCACGCCAGGCCTCCCTGTCCATCACCAACTCCTGGAGTTCACTCAGACTCACGTCCATCGAGTCAGTGATGCCATCCAGCCATCTCATCCTCTGTCGTCCCTTTCTCCTTCTGTCCCCAATCCCTCCCAGCACAGAGTCTTCTCCAATGAGTCAACTCTTCACATGAGGTGGCCAAAGTACTGGAGTTTTAGCTTTAGCATCATTCCTTCCAGAGAAATCCCAGGGCTGATCTCCTTCAGAATGGACTGGTTGGATCTCCTTGCAGTCCAAGGGACTCTCAAGAGTCTTCTCCAACACCACAGTTCAAAAGCATCAATTCTTCAGCGCTCAGCCTTCTTCACAGTCCAACTCTCACATCCATATTACAGGTGGTCGAATGGACAGAGAGAGGACCAATAGTTTCAACTAAAGACTATACATATGCCCCCTCCCTAGAACCTGAAGGAGCCATCACACCCTGGGGAGGAAGGAAAACTAATTAACATTTATTTAGGCTATGAAGTCCTTCCATTGTGCCTGGGCCCAGAGAAATTATCCATAAACATCAGCCAACAAACTTGGCTTTCATCCTGCCTCCAAAAGAAGACTTTCGGACATTGCTTGGATTATTTACTGCCCTTTTTTTGTCCATAAACCATGTTTATACTACTGAAACTTTAGGGAAAGAGTTGGGGAAAGAACAAAAAACATTATGTAAAAGGTTACTAATGAAACATTATTATAACAAAGGACTTCTTGGCTGTCTTGACAGTGGAATGGCACCCCCTTCTCCTCCTCGAATCATCCTCAATAAACAGAGTGGGCCTAAACAATGGGACATTTGGGCGGCGAGCACTGAAAAGCTTGGAACTTGGACCGGACATTTTACAGGGAGCAGTTGTGGTCAAAGTAACTATTTCTAAAATCAGTCATATTTTATACAGGCCTATGTCCCACTTCCTTTTGTTATAGCCATAGGAAATTTACAATAAGACTTTACATTCTGTAACTTGTATTAATTGTAAACTATATACTTGTCTTAATTCCTCTATCTCTTTAAGAAATGATTCCCTTTTGAGTCTTTGATCTTGACGTAATTTGCAATTACCAACGACCCCGGGAAGAACGTCCCATGGTTGGACTTGCTTCCGGATTACCTCAATTTTGTGTTACTCTTGATTCATTTTAACAATAGTGCCTACAACTGAATACAAATCAAATTTCATTTTACAAATATAATAAAATGGGGGAATTGTCAGGAAGCATTTAAAACAGGAGGCTTCCTGTGTGCTATTTTGGATCTGTCAGGAATCCTCTGTTCCTTATTAATTCTTGAATATTCAGGAATTAAGAGGAGAGGCAAGCCTCTCCCGGGGCTGAGGGATCCAGGCATTTCCCTCGTTAGTTATTCTATATGGTGATAAGTACCCTCTTCCTTTTTATGAACCATGTGGTAATATCTCTGCTGAAAATAGCTATCTTGTAAGACAATATAAATACTATACAATGTTGAATAAAACACCTTTGCTCCATCAGAGCTTTGGTCCCTGGGTCTTGCTTTCTCTCTCTCTCTTTCAGGCTGATTTCCTGGAGCACAGAAGTTCTCTGAGTTCACTTTCCAGCCCGGGCTTCTAAGACCCTCTCAAGAAGGCTCTCTGTGCCGTCACCCCATCGAGAGGGTGCCTGAGGCCTCCATGAACAGAGCAAGCCCTGTGCAGGGGCTTTATTGGCTTTCTGTGTAAACCAAGGAATATCAGCCTCTTTCTTTCTACTTTCTTATTGGTCGACTCCGGACCACCAGGTTCCGGTCCATTAAAGGACCTCAACACTGGAGTCTACTCAAAGTCATGTCCATTGAGTTGGTGATGCCATCCAACCGTCTCATCCTCTGTGGTCCTCTTCTCCTCCCGCCTTCAATCTTTCTCAGCATCAGGGTCTTCAAATGAGTCAGCTCTTCGCATCAGGTAGCCCAAAGGATTGGAGTTTCAACTTCAGCATCAGTCCTTTCAATGAATATTCAGGGCTGATTTTCTTTAGGATGGACTGGTTGGATCTCCTTGCAGTCCAAGGGACTCTCAAGAGTCTTCAACACCACAGTTCAAAAGCATCAATTCTTTGGTGCTCAGTTTTCTTTCTTTCATATGCTAACTAATGCTAGCTAAATGCTAACTAGTAATAGGAGTTATGGGGCACATAACTAACCACCCTCAAATTTGGTGGCTTAAAATAAGGAGTTATTTAGCTCATGCCTCTGTGTGCTGACAATTTGGGATGGTCTCAGCTAGGCAGTTCTTATGCTAGTCTTGGCAAGAGTCACTCTTGACTCTTTGTGGAGTTGGAGGGTCAGTTGGGGCTCGCTGATTTACAGTGGGCTCATCTGGAATGGGTGGGATCACTGGGCCCTCTCTCCTCCAATGGAGCCCAGGCTTCACCACATTTTCTAAGTCTCTGCTTGCATGGTGTTTATCTCTGTCCCATTGGCCAAAGCAAGCTGCAAAGCCAGTCCAGCGTCTCCAGGGTCAGGACTGGGGAAACAGAATACCAAAGCCAACTGCAAGAGTGTGCACAGTCAGGGGAAGGAAGAATCTGAGGACTTTTCTCCAAGACACCACACAGAACCTCTTCTAATACTTTTATTTATCTATGTTTGCTTCTTGTCTTTATGTCCTTTGTGTTTATTATCATCCCCGCTTCTTCCTCTCTCTCTCTGTCTTCCTCTTTCTCCTTCTCTTCTTCAAATATTTATTAAGCATCTAGTGTGTTTCACGAAGAAGGCAATGGCACCCTACTCCAGTACTCTTGCCTGGAAAATCCCATGGATGGAGGAGCCTGGTTGGCTGCAGTCCATGGGGTCGCTGAGGGTCAGACACGACTGAGCAACTTCACTTTCACTTTTCACTTTCATGCATTGGAGAAGGAAATGGCAACCCACTCCAGTGTTCTTGCCTGGAGAATCCCAGGGAGGGGGGAGCCTGGTGGGCTGCCATCTATGGGGTCGCACAGAGTCGGACATGACTGAAGCGACTTAGCAGCAGCAGTGTGTTTCATGTAGAGAGAATACACCAATATATACTATCTAATTCGAGTTGTCTTGTAAAGGATCTCATTGCCTATAGTGCCTCTACGTTTAAAAAAGTTTTTTTCTCTGTCTCCTTATAGCAGTTCCACTCTAACACCCTGTGTTAAACACTAAAGCTAGCTAGTATTTTAGTAAATAACAATGGGAGATAATGCTCTTCTCTAATTGTTTAAAATGATAGTGTTTCTAAGGAAGGGTTACCAGCTGTTTTGTCTGCTCTAATCAAGAACTCAACCTTATTATCTCAGGATTTTGCTCCCTATCCATTTGCAATTCTCTTTATAAAGCAGAGATGACGGTGACATTTGGCTCGTGGAGTGTGTGCCTGCACGCCGTCCTAGTTGGCACAGAGAGGGGTTGGGAATGACCTTCTGGATTAGAGGCTCATCCTTTTTATTTGTTCTCATGTGTTTCCAACCTCTTTGACAACGACGGAAGTGAGAAAATTACTCTGGCATTCAGTGTGCTGTGTTCTCAAATGCATGAGCTTAAATGGCAACAGAAATAGCCTGATGACATGTGTGGCATGCCTGGGTAGAGCTTCACTGTACTTCAAGTCTTTGCTTTCTCTCTCTCTCTCTTTTTTTTGATGTGGACCATTTTAAAGTCTTTATTGAATTTGTCATAATACTGCTTCTATTTTATGTTTTGGTCTTTGACCTCAAGGCATGTGGGGTCTAAGCTCCCTGACTAGGGACCGAGCCTGCACTCCCTGCACTGCAAGGTAAGGTCTTAACCGCTGGACCATCAGGGAAGTCCTTCACCTCTTTCCTAAGAGGATGGATCTCCACCTTGGTTGCGCATAAAACATCTGGGGAGCTTTTAAATTAGGTCCACACCCAGGCTACGCTGCAGACCAAACTACATCAGAATCTGGGAAGTAGGATCTGGGCATGGCTATTTTTTAAAAGCTCTCCTGGTGATTCCAAAGTTGAGTCAAGGTTGAGAACTACTGCCTTGAGGGGACTCATAAAATGTTACAACACAGAAGTCTCTCTTGATCTTGAAATTGAGGAAAATTACATCCAGAGACGTCAAAAATTCTCAAAAGGCTAGGTAAGAGGGAAGGAAAGATTCAAACCCAGGTTTTCTAAGTCCAAAGTCTGTGTTTTGATGCCTCATAAAACATAAGTGACCTCGGAAAACCCTGAGTCACTATTAGGCGATGGTGGAAATAGAATGGAGTGAAACAAAACAAGAAGGGTATACTCCTGATATAAATATTTAGTGAGAAAGAAAACTAAGCAATGAGAGCATCAAATTGCATCATTATGACCTTTTGGGAATAAGCTTTTGGGAGGAGTAAATAACAGCTATTTCCTATAAACTGTAAATTTGCTGGCAAATACCTTTGAATACGCAAATGCATGCTAATTAAAAGTGAATCATCTCAGTGCCTGATTTAGAAATTGGAACAAATACTGGACTAAACCTAAAGCAGAGCTATTTTGAGCAATTCGGGCTATAAGCAAATATTCTGATAGGATGTCGACAATGGTATTTCTAATACCATTTGGATGGAAACTATTCTTTCTGGAAGAGCGATCTATGCAGAGGCTCATCTTTGTGTTGGCCCCACGCAGTGTGTAAGAATCAGAGCTGGGAGGTGCGGGGACACAGAGATCGATAAATTCCAGTTCCTACCAGTCCAAATTTGGCTTTAAGAGAGGAGCACTGGCACAGAGTGGATAGGAAGGGTATTCACGAGAGGTTCAGGACAGGCAAACACCCTTAGCTCAAGTACTAAAGAAGGTGGTGCAAGAATCAGTCCTCTAGAAATTGAGGTGAGGAAAGGGGTAATACACAGGCAGAACCTGACCCAGAAGATTTGATAGGGAAAGGAGGTCTGTTCAGTAACACTGTACTGAAAGCCCACCTGTACTAACTTGGAAAACACTTCGGCATAACACTTAGGTTATGTGATCTGTTATCTGTGCTATCATTATTCCTGACTTTCAGCTGTCCCTTCCTTAGGATCTTTGGCTGCTGACTTTATTTCTGGCAATGATACAAAACCAAAAGACCAAGAGGGAGTTTTTAAAAAAACCAAAAAACCCAAACCCATTATGGGTCAAATGATCCAGGGCCTCTGAGACTTGTATCTTTTTTGAACAATGTAAGCAGAGATGTCTGTCATTCAGCAGCGTGTCCTCCTTTGCCTTCTGGGGCACTGTGCCCTCTGGCTCTCCTCCATCTCTGTTATTCTGGCTCCACACCCTCCCTCAGCAGGCTTTCTCTGACTCCTGCCCTCAGCTTCTGTCCCTGGGCCAAAGATTTCCAAATTTCTCTGAGATCCCTCTGCCTGCCTTCCACCTGGTATGCCAGCTGCCTTCAGATCTATTTGCTCAGATGTTTCTCTTGGACGTCATCTCAGGCTTAATACGTAAAAGAGAAACTCACATCCTCTCTTCACACCCCTCCCTAAAGCAGCTTTCCTTCCCAAGTTGTCTCCTGCTCTTCCAGCCCCATCCGTTTCCTTACTCCAAACTTTGAGTTACGTAACTAACATATGCCTCACTTTTGCTCCCAAGTCAGCAGACAGCAAATGCCAGGGAGTCTGCTTATGCAGTAAGATTCAGCCCTTTCCTTTTCCACGACCACCAATACTTCCTTCTGTATAAAAATCGAGGTCTCCCCTCCATGGTTCCTCTGCCATGCTGTCTGGTCCATAGAAAGCTGTTCCTGATCTTGTAATGATATTGTCCTTATAAAGAATCTAGATTCTTAAAGGACAAGTTCCACATTTGCATGTAAAGTTGTTCATTAACTAGTTCTATTGTACTTGCTTTATTTTTATATCCATTGAATAAATATGTATTTTATTTACATAGTTGTTAAATTAATATGCTTTAGATACTTTCGAACTGTGGTGTTGAAGAAGACTCTTGAAAGTCCCTTGGACTGCAAGGAGATAAAACCAGTCAATCCTAAAGGAAATCAATCCTGAATATTCATTGGAAGATTGATACTGAAGCTGAAGCTCCAATACTTTAGCCACCTGACGCGACAAGTGAACTTACTGGAAAAGACCCTGATGCTGGGAAAGACTGAAGGCAGGAGGAGAAGGGGATGACAGTGGAGGAGATGGTTGGATGGCATCACTGACTCAATGGACATGAGTTTGAGCAAGCTCCAGGAGATGGTGAAGGACAGAGAAGCCTGGGTGCTGCAGTCCATGGGGTTGCAAAGAGTTGAACAGGACTGAACAACAACAAGCCCCCCTACTGTGCGCCAGGCTGGAACACAGACATAGGAACCAAATATGGTTTTTGCCATTTTCTGAAATGTGTACAGTCCACTGGTGGAATATAAGCACGTATAAAATTTTAATTAGGATTCAGTGAATAAACTGCTACAGTAAAGGTGTCCTGAAAGTCTGGGCAAGGTATCTGGGAGCAGGAAAGATGTTACAGATGATAAAAATATGCAGCAAGGCATTGAAAGAAAACCAAGTACTTGGTAATCTGGCCTTTAACAGTCTCCTACATATGGATTGTACACTCTCCTCTCATCCACTTCCCTGACTCACTTTAAATTGCCCTCTACCCTCCCCTAGTCTCTTTAAGAGCTGTCCAGGTCTTTGCTAGTTCAATTTTTTTTTTGCTAATTCTGCTTTTTCACAAGTCCACCTCAAGACAAACTTCCTCAAGCCCTGCCCTCTCTTATCTTCACCTTCTTTCTCCTCTCCATACTGCACATCATTTCTTAACTAGAATGTTGGCACTACCCTCAAAGACAAAGAATTTCAAAGCTAAATATATACTTGAATCACTCTCATGTGTGATTCATCGGGTTTAGGTAGGAAGGCAGGAATTCGATTTTTAGTAGATTCCCAGGTGATTCAGGCACAAGAAACAATCCTGAGTCACTTTGAGAAACACCGTTTGAGACCCCTGTGGGCTTCCTATTTCTTTCTCCACATAGGCTGTCCGCATCCTATAAGGACTAGCAAAGCATATGTGGGTTGCTGAAGGCTCTGGGCTCCAAGTACCAGCTTAGGCCGTTGACTAATAGACACATCCATCAATTACCAGTGACATTCAGAGAGTCAGGAAAAATGACTCAGTCAAGTGGACAGAACCTCTGTCTCTGGAGGAAAGTAACTCCGGAGGCATGAAATCTCTCTGAAAGTCATCCGAGGAGCAAGAGGAAATTACATTTTCTGTCCTCTCAAAACAGACGCAGCCACCGCCCCGGAGGACCTCCGGACGTCTCAAATAAATCACGCTTCCAGAGAATAAAAGACGCACTGCAAGTTCAAGGGCTTAGAAGAGAAAAACCCTACGGGTACTAGACGCATTCATTCAACGCCATCCTGCTTAGCTTACAACCTCATAAACAGGTGCAACTGCTAAGAAAATAATTGTTGCTAATGCACCTCGAATAAGGGTTCGTGAAAACGAATGTGACTCAAACCACTCCTTTTTGACAATAAAGCGAAGGCCGAGGATGCCCAAAGCGCTGCGCAGTCCTTCCGCACGTCCCCAAGTCCCCCCATGCCGCCCCTCCCACCTTCGAGTGCCACCGCCCTGCGGGGGGGGCGGGGCCTGGACGTCGGCGACGTGCTGACGTCAGGGCGTGGGGCGCCCCGGCGTCGTCCAGCGCGGGGCTGCGCCGGCGGGGGCCTGCTGCTGCCCGCTCCGCCTGCGTGGTCTCGGAGGTCCGCGTCGTCTTTTTCGGCCTTTCGCCCTTAGCCTCGTCCCGGCCTCCGCGGCCCGGGCGGCTGGCCCGTCGTGATGCGGTCAGCGCGCCCGGCGCGGCCCCGCTGAGCCTCGGCGCAGCGACGAGCGCGGCTCGGGGTCATCATGCCTACCCGTGAGTGGCCGCCCTAGGGCCGGGCCGGGCGGGGAGCGTTGGGCGCGCACTCCGGGTGTCGCCGGGCCGGGGAGTGCCCGCGACCGGCCGAGTTCGTTTCGTTTGGGCTTAGGCTTTCCCGGGAGTGGGCGGGCAGAGGTGGTTGCGGCGCGGGAGCCCGTTGCACGGAGCAGGAGACCGAGGCCCGAGCGCGGAGGGCGCCCGGCTTCGGAAGCGGCAGAGATGCCAGAAGTCAGCCCCGCAGGACTTCAGAGTCCAGCTGTTCCTCCAGCAAAGCGCAGGGACTTCCTGCAAAGGCGGGGAACTCACCCCCCACCCCCGCCATCGCCATAGCCTCTTCACTTCCTCGAGGACGGGCGTCGCCGGTGGGGACGCCCCGGCCTCTCCCGGAGCGCTTCCCCACGACGCCCGAGCCCCGGCAAGCCTGGATTTTCCCTCTGAGACACGTCCTGCTGGTTGAAGTAGGCGCGCTCCTTGGGGAACTTTGTCAGGCTCGGGTGCCCCGTGGTGGTGGACCACAGGGCTTCCGATCCACCGGGCCGTCGGTTGGAAAAGGAGGGTTTAAGGTCTCCCTCCCTAGACACGTTGAATAAGACTCCCGGAGCTTGGGCCCCGGAATCTGTGTCCTCCGTGTTAAACGGAAGGACCCTGAAGTTTGAAAATCGCTGGACAGTTGGAGGCATTTTGGGCAAACAGGGTGTATGTAGTACAGCATTGCCAACGACCAATTTTTCAACGAGCCCAGAGCATCACCAAGTAGTGATTCTTTAAACCCACTGGCTTAGGTATGTGCCCACTAGGGTAGTTCTAGATTTTGGACGCAGAGGAAAAGCATTGATGATGATTGATTTGAGAATTTTTTTCAGGTAGGGCTCTTGTGAGCACGGTGTTTCATAATGTGGAATCCTGAAACACTTGGCAGCATGTTTCCAGTTAGCTCCTATTTCTTAGAATTCATAACGTTTCCTAATTGTCCTTATTTTTGTAGACATATGGGACAGTGGATTTCCAGGTCAGCCTCAAATGCTTCTTTTGTCCAGTGGTGGGTAAAGAGGCATTATCTCCTGATACTAGAAAGGTTTATATAATGCTGTTGCATATGTTTAAACAGTCTTGATTGTAAAGATGACTAACAACTTCTCCTGTATGTCTGGGTAAGGTGGGTTTTGTTCTCTTAACACAGATTTCCTAACCTTGATCTTCTTGGGTTTTGTATCCAGTATGCATGTCAGCAGGCTTCCCTGGTGGCTCAGTGATAAAGAATTTGCCTGCCAATGCAGGAGAGGTGGATGCCATCTCTGGACGGGAAAGATCCCCTGGAGGAGGAAATGGCAACCCACTCCGGTATTCTTGCTAGGATAATCCTGTCGACAGAGGAGCCTGGTGGGCTGCTGTCCATAGGGTCACACAGAGTCGGACACAGCTGAAGCGACTTAGCATGCATGCATGCATTGGGGAAGGAAATGGCAACCCACTCCAGTATTCTTGCTAGGATAATCCAGTGGACAGAGGAGCCTGGCAGGCTGCACTCTATGGGGGCTCGAAAAGAGTTGGACGCGGCTAAGCACACACACGTTCATATGTCAGCAGTTTATATTTTAATTTTATTCATCTGGACTGGAGGAATATCCTCATCACTGTTACTGTCAGTTTATTGTTCCTAAATTCATGTTCGTGTTATTCAGTGAATTAGCACTGTGCTAATCTACACTCCAGTATTCTTGCCTGGAAAATCCCATGGACAGAGGAGCCTGGTGGGCTATAAGTCCATGGGGTGGAAAGAGTGGGTCATGACTTAACAACTAAACCACCACCATGAATCTACTTTCTTAGAAAGCAAAGTGTGGGGAGGGGACACCTTTCTTGAAAGTTAGGACTTCAAGTGGAATTTATTGGTAAAGTGGCAATTATTATTTTTTTTATTATGTTTTAGGGTTATCTAGCTTCATAGACGGAGAAGGCAATGGCACCCCACTCCAGTACTCTTGCCTGGAAAATCCCATGGATGGAGGAGCCTGGTGGGCTGCAGTCCATGCAGTCTCGAAGAGTCGGACATGACTGAGCGACTTCACTTTCACTTTTATGCATTGGAGAAGGAAATGGCAACCCACTCCAGTGTTCTTGCCTGGAGAATCCCAGGGACGGGGGAGCCTGGTGGGTTGCCGTCTCTGGGGTCCCACAGAGTCAGACAGGACTGAATCGACTTAGCAGCAGCAGCAGCTTCATAAAATGGACATAGGAAACATTTGTTTGTTTTCTTCAGTTCAGTTCAGTCGTGTTCAACTCTTTGCGACCCCATGAATCGCAGCACACCAGGCCTCCCTGTCCATCACCAACTCCCAGAGTTCACTCAGACTCACGTCCATCGAGTCAGTGATGCCATCCAGCCATCTCATCTTCTGTCGTCCCCTTCTCTTCCTGCCCTCAATCCCTCCCAGCATCAGAGTCTTTTCCAATGAGTCAGCTCTTCGAATGAGGTGGCCAAAGTACTGGAGTTTCAGCTTTAGCATCATTCCCTCCAAAGAAATCCCAGGGCTGATCTCCTTCAGAATGGACTGGTTGGATCTCCTTGCAGTCCAAGGGACTCTCAAGAGTCTTTTCCAACACTACAGTTCAAAAGCATCAATTCTTTGGCACTCAGCCTTCTTCACAGTCCAACCCTCACATCCATACATGACCACAGGAAAAACCATAGCCTCGACTAGACAGACCTTTGTTGGCAAAGTAATGTCTCTGCTTTTGAATATGCTATGTAGGTTGGTCATAACTTTCCTTCCAAGGAGTAAGCGTCTTTTAATTTCATGGCTGCAGTCACCATCTGCAGTGATTTTGGAGCCCAAAAAAATAAAGTCTGACACTGTTTCCACTGTTTCCCCATCTGTTTCCCATGAAGTGATGGGACTGGATGCCATGATCATCGTTTTCTGAATGTTGAGCTTTAAGCCAACTTTTTCACTCTCCACTTTCACTTTCATCGAGGCTTTTGAGTTCCTCTTCACTTTCTGCCATAAGGGTGGTGTCATCTGCATATCTGAGGTTATGGATATTTCTCCCGGCAATCTTGATTCCAGCTTGTGCTTCCTGCAGTCCAGCGTTTCTCATGATGTACTCTGCATATAAGTTAAATAAGCAGGGTGACAATATACAGCCTTGACGTACTCCTTTTCCTATTTGGAACCAGTCTGTTGTTCCATGTCCAGTTCTAACTGTTGCTTCCTGACCTGCATACAGATTTCTCAAGAGGCGGGTCAGGTGGTCTGGTATTCCCATCTCTTTCAGAATTTTCCACAGTTTATTGTGATCCACACAGTCAAAGGCTTTGGCATAGTCAATAAAGCAGAAATAGATGTTTTTCTGGAGCTCTCTTGCTTTTTCCATGATCCAGCGGATGTTGGCAATTTGATCTCTGGTTCCTCTTCCTTTTCTAAAACCAGCTTGAACATCAGGAAGTTCATGGTTCACGTATTGCTGAAGCCTGGCTTGGAGAATTTTGAGCATTACTTTACTAGCGTGTGAGGTGAGTGCAATTGTGCGGTAGTTTGAGCATTCTTTGGCATTGCCTTTCTTTGGGATTGGAATGAAAACTGATCTTTTCCAGTCCTGTTTGTTTTCTTAGTTGTGTGATTTACAACGCAAAATGACACAAGGATGCGCCATGGTGTACTTTGCATAGTTAAGAATACAATATTCATGACCTGATTGGAAGAAAGTGAACTACTTGAGTTGTCTGTCACTGTTAATATTTATTATGGTACAGTTTCTGTGATTGCTTCAAAGTATGATACTGATTGGTGGTACCCATGTGAAGTCAGTTGTGTTTGTAATTGCCGTTTTCTCTTTTTGTGACCAGAACCACCAAAATCGCTGGGATAGTGCAATGAACATTAGTACCTCTCAGAAATTCTGCATGTAGAATAAGTAATTTTTGCAAAATCATTATTTTGTTTAGGGATTTTTTTTTTAGGAACACCTACCCACCCCAATAAACGAATGTGTTTTTCTTTTTGGTGTCAGGCAAGTTAAGAGGCTCGTGTATATGCTTAGCTAGTTAATCCTTAAGGGTTTAGTGAAATAAATGTAATGGTTTTCTGTAAAATGAAGGTGTTGGAGATGATCACCAGGGTTTTTTCAGACTCTATAATTCCAAGTCATAGAATTTTTCTATTCCTGCTATTTTGTTGCTTACTTGGAATGTTGATTCTCTCAGTCGTTGAAACTGGAATCGGTGAGTAGAATCTAGTGAAGCATGGCACACCCATGAAGGCAGAGTGACAGCGTGTCTCATGAATGTTAGCAGTCACGTCACTGGAGTTATTTAGAAGATCCAAAAAGGTCTTTTTCAGAAAGCAGCTACCTGGAAGGGTGTCTGATAGGAAGTGACTGCAGCACAGGAACAATTCTGTGGTCATGTCACTCTATTCAGGCAGTCGTTTGCAATGGTCACTAAGCACAGATTTCAAGACTGTCTCCCTAAGCGATCTCTTCAAACCTGCAACCCTGTAATTTGTCACGTCGTTTTTCTAAAGGCCTTTATTTCATCCTCCTCCACTCCAAGGACCATTAAGAAACATTTTGATTGTGAAGATTTTCCAAATTCTGAATCAGAGTTTGAGTGGAAGACATGTTAAAGCTTCTTAATTCCAGTCGTTTTATTTATTTTGTTTTGTGTATCAGGAGACTGAGACTCAGTGAGTTTCAGTAACTTGCTTAGAGTCAGGTGGAGTAGAACCAGGGCTTGAACACAGACCTGGGGGTTGGGTTGGGGTTAGGGTTCCTATCCATAATCACAATGAGCATAGATAATGTTTATTTTTCCATAGCTAAGCTGATAATAGTTTATCTTTTCAAAAAATATTCCTTGGAGTTACACTAAGGCAAAAATGGTCTTGGCCAAAATTTACATCAGATATGTGAACTTATGAAAATACTTACAGTTTCGTCTTTGCTTCTGTCTTGTCGCCGGAATCTGAGGGAAGAATACTGGGGATCCCAGGGGTATGCTAGGTAGATTCTTGGTTATATAAGTGTAGACATAAGGTTTTTAGTAAACTACTTACATGAAAGGGACCCCTTAGCTGACAGATAACTTGTCTTGAAACAGTTCAGTAAAATGTCTGATTGAATGTGCTCTTGTTTTATATATGAAAACCTGTTGTATATTGGCTAAGGGAAACTGCATCTTAATCATTTTTTGCTGTGCTTTCAGTGATTATTTGTGGTTGATGTGTTCTTTTCTCGTTTAGATTGGCATTGATATTTGGCCGCATACATTAGGCTGTGGTAATGTGGTCCATCTATGTTTGGTTTTTTCCCATTGATGAGGTTAATTATATTTGACTTATTTTTCAATCCATTCTTATGAAATAACTGCAGAATATAGATGAATTGTGATGTGAGGGATGAATGCTGTTTGAAGTGTTTTTGTTTAGAAACATAAGCAGACTTGACCTGCACGTGTGAGCATTCTGTCTGTTCCTTTGCTCTCCCTTGCCTGCCCCTCACCCCCTTCTCTCTCTCTCCCACCCAGCACCTATATATATTGTCAGAGTTACAGCTGAAGAGTTCTCTTTCTCACAGTGACCTTTGTCCCAACACTGTTTGGGTTACTACCAGAAATCATCTGTCCCCACTCATGGGGACGTGGGGCTGCATTGAAGATAATATATGTGGTGGGAGATGAGACTGGAGAAGGAGGAAGGAGCCAGAATTTGCAAGATTTAATACGCTGTGCAACTAACGTGACTAAAATTGTCTTCCAGCTGTCACATTCACAGGAAGTGGCTGTTTTGTAGGCATGTTAGCAGTTTCCAACTTACTGGTTACTTTACAAAAACTTAGAATTTGCTCTTAGTAACAAATTATTTATGGAGTGTTGATTGTATACCAGGCAATATACTTTGTGCTTTATAGGAATGATCTTATTTAATTGTCTCCCACATTGAGGAAGGTCCTATGTAACCGGTTACAGAAACGAAGAGATTGGTTCAGGGAAGTCAAGTACAGCCTGCTGACAGTGAGTGTGGAGCTGGGCGTGGCGCCGGATGCCTGTGACTGCAGCGCTCTGCTCCGGGTGCAGCAGGAGTGGAACCTGCGGTCAGATCCTATCAGTTTCAACACGGTCTCTTCGGCTTAGCACTCTGCCTGGTCACGTCACAGGTACTTGGTCAGTATTGACTAAAAGAGGGAATTCGAACTGGAGTCAGAGCAGTGCTTCTTAGATACGATAACTGGAAATAACTTTTTCCCCCATAAAAACTGTTCTGAAAGGTTTTATAGTTTATGATTAGATTCTTAGCAGACCTGTCTGAAATATTTGCCAGGCCTGAGACAAAGAATACCAGTGCAGGCCTGCAGACATACTCTAAGTTGGGGTTTCTCAGTTTTTGCTCTGTTGATGCCTTGGGCTGCATCGTATTTTGTTGGGTGGTCTCGGTCAGTCGGGTGCATTGTGGTTTGTGTAGCAGCGTCTCTGGCTTTTCCCCACTAGAAGCTAGTTGTAGTCTTCGCTGTCCTAAAGTGTGACAGCCAGAAATGTCCTCACACATTGCCACGTGTTCCCTAGGGGGGCACTGTCCCCAGGTTGAGAACCACCAGTCTAAATACTGAATGTTACTGACCACGCTGTGCCCACAGCCTGGCCTGCTTTCCCATCCAGGGCCCTGCAGTTTGCTCCCTAGAGATGACCTCAGGCTGCAGGCCCAGGCGGCCTACAGGCCCGATCCAGGCAGCTGTGACCTCTTGGGTCAGGGCAGGCTCTTTCCTGACCCTGAAGTGAGATTGGTGTGTCACACTTCTCTGGGGAGCCAGAGTGAGCAGATTCCCTCTGCCCCATCCCTCACGGTTCCATCTCAGGAGTTGGGTGCACTTCTGATCCCCTCCCAAAGCTATCCCACCAGAGTAGGGGGCAGGTAGGAGGAAGAAGCCCAGCTTCTTGGGGATACTCGATTTGCCTAGACTCCCACTTGGGGTGATTTGGAGGGGACAACTTTACAGAAAAACAGCTGCCGCCATCTCTCTGGTGTTTTAGGATGTGATTTTCAATATAGTCTCTGTCCCCTCTCCTGCCCACACATGCTTCTCTGAAAGAAAAGAATACTCTGTCTTTTGGGAAGCAGAGGTCCTTTGTACCTGAGTCAAATGAAGGCACTGATTCTTAGGAGAAAGCGCCTTTTACCTATTGTATAGCCCAATTTTGGTAAGGGGTGATCTGAATACTTGGTGGGTGTTGACAACTCACGTAAGTTCATACTGTCTTTACGGGCATGGAGAGGTGTAGGATAGAAGTATTATAAAAATCTGGCTAAAGATTTGAAGAAGGATTCAAAGTTAGTATCAATTATAAGAGATCAGTATTTGCAGTATTTACACAAATCAGAGAGCAAAATGCCATCAGCCTTCCATGGTTAAACCACACACCTATGTTTGTCGGCAGTGTTTGATCAGGCTTGGGAAAGATGATTCATTTTCACTAATGAATAAATGCTAATTAAAAACTGGAATCCTTTGGAGTTTGTCGATTACCAAAGATACAATTTTAATCTCTTCTTCAGCAACAATAGGCAAAGGTGGTGGTGAGGTACAATGGAAAAGGCAACACTTTGGTATGACTCTTGAAAGTAATTTGTCAGTGTTTTATCAAGTTCTCTGATAATGCATTTACTCATTGACCCAGGAATTTCACTGTTTGGAATCTATAAGAAATGATGAAAAACATAAACTGCGCCAGGATTTCTGCACTGAAATGTCTATCACAGTAATATTGGTAAAATAGTAAAACCCAGAAACTTTAATATTCAATCATGGGGAAGTGCTGCACATTGAATATAGAACATCCTTGCAAAAAAATGCCATACAGCCATTAAAAATGATACTTGTAGAAGCACTGGGTTTATAAATTTTTATTTTGTGTAATTTATGTTTTCCAGGTTAACCACAGTTGGCATATAGTCCACAAACCAGAAAAAGAATGCTTAAGATTTTTATAACTTTAGCATAATTTTTTCATAATTTTACAAAACCTAAATGAAACAAAATATTGCCATGAACTGGTTCTTCCTTTATCACATAGAAAAGAATTTGGGTAACTTGATGAGATAGTGTCTATTGTATGTGTGTGTACATTTATGGCTTAGGAAAATAGTGTATTTACTGTCTGATTGCTCTTGCTGTTGCTGCTAAGTTGCTCAGTCGGTGTCCAACTATTCGCGACCCCATGGACTGCAGCCTACCAGGCTCCTCCGCCCATGGGATTTTCCAGGCAAGAGTACTGGAGAGGGTGCCTTCGCCTTCTCCGCTCTTGCTGTTGCTGCTGCTGCTGAGTCGTGGCAGTCATGTCCGACTCTGTACGACCCCATACAGACGGCAGCCCAACAGGCTCCCGCCCCTGGGATTCTCAGGCAAGAACACTGGAGTGGGTTGCCATTTCTTCTCCAATGCATGAAAGTGAAGTTGCTCAGTCGTGTCCCGACTCTTAGCAACCCTATGGACTATAGCCTACCAGTCAGGCTCTTGCTGTTCAGTTCAGTTCAGTTCAATCGAGTTGCTCAGTCATGTCCAACTCGACCCCATGAATCGCAGCACACCAGGCCTCCCTGTCCATCACCAACTCCCGGAGTTCACTCAGACTCACGTCCATCGAGTCAGTGATGCCATCCAGCCATCTCATCCCTCTGTCGTCCCCTTCTCCTCCTGCCCCCAATCCCTCCCAGCATCAGAGTCTTTTCCAGTGAGTCAACTCTTCACATGAGGTGGCCAAAGTACTGGAGTTTCAGCTTTAGTATCATTCCTTCCAAAGAAATCCCAGAGCTGATCTCCTTCAGAATGGCCTGGTTGGATCTCCTTGCAGTCCAAGGGACTCTCAAGATTCTTCTCCAACACCACAGTTCAAAAGCATCAATTTTTCGATGCTCAGCCTTCTCCACAGTCCAACTCTCAAATCCATACATGACCACTGGAAAAACCATAGCCATGACTAGACGGACCTTTGTTGGCAAAGTAATGTCTCTGCTTTTGAATACGCTGTCCAGGTTGGTCATAACTTTGCTTCCAGGGAGTAATCGTCTTAATTTCATGGCTGCAGCCACCATCTGCAGTGATTTTGGAGCCCAAAAAAATAAAGTCTGACACTGTTTCCCCATCTGTTTCCCATGAAGTGATGGGACTGGATGCCATGATCATCGTTTTCTGAATGTTGAGCTTTAAGCCAACTTTTTCACTCTCCACTTTCACTTTCATCTAGAGGCTTTTTAGTTCCTCTTCACTTTCTACCATAAGGGTGGTGTCATCTGCATATCTGAGGTTACTGATGTTTCTCCCAGCAATCTTGATTCCAGCTTGTGCTTCCTGCAGTCCAGCGTTTCTCATGATGTACTCTGCATATAAGTTAAATAAGCAGGGTGACAATATACAGCCTTGACGTACTCCTTTTCCTATTTGGAACCAGTCTGTTGTTCCATGTCCAGTTCTAACTGTTGCTTCCTGACCTGCATACAGATTTCTCAAGAGGCGGGTCAGGTGGTCTGGTATTCCCATCTCTTTCAGAATTTTCCACAGTTTATTGTGATCCACACAGTCAAAGGCTTTGGCATAGTCAATAAAGCAGAAATAGATGTTTTTCTGGAGCTCTCTTGCTTTTTCCATGATCCAGCGGATGTTGGCAATTTGATCTCTGGTTCCTCTTCCTTTTCTAAAACCAGCTTGAACATCAGGAAGTTCATGGTTCACGTATTGCTGAAGCCTGGCTTGGAGAATTTTGAGCATTACTTTACTAGCGTGTGAGGTGAGTGCAATTGTGCGGTAGTTTGAGCATTCTTTGGCATTGCCTTTCTTTGGGATTGGAATGAAAACTGATCTTTTCCAGTCCTGTTTGTTTTCTTAGTTGTGTGATTTACAACATAAAATGACACAAGGATGCGCCATGGTGTACTTTGCATAGTTAAGAATACAATATTCATGACCTGATTGGAAGAAAGTGAACTACTTGAGTTGTCTGTCACTGTTAATATTTATTATGGTACAGTTTCTGTGATTGCTTCAAAGTATGATACTGATTGGTGGTACCCATGTGAAGTCAGTTGTGTTTGTAATTGCCGTTTTCTTTTTTTGTGACCAGAACCACCAAAATCGCTGGGATAGTGCAATGAACATTAGTACCTCTCAGAAATTCTGCATGTAGAATAAGTAATTTTGCAAAATCATTATTTTGTTTAGGATTTTTTTAGGAACACCTACCCACCCCAATAAACGAATGTGTTTTTCTTTTGTGTCAGGCAAGTTAAGAGGCTCGTGTATATGCTTAGCTAGTTAATCCTTAAGGGTTTAGTGAAATAAATGTAATGGTTTTCTGTAAAATGAAGGTGTTGGAGATGATCACCAGGGTTTTTTCAGACTCTATAATTCCAAGTCATAGAATTTTTCTATTCCTGCTATTTTGTTGCTTACTTGGAATGTTGATTCTCTCAGTCGTTGAAACTGGAATCGGTGAGTAGAATCTAGTGGAGCATGGCACACCCATGAAGGCAGAGTGACAGCATGTCTCATGAATGTTAGCAGTCACGTCACTGGAGTTATTTAGAAGATCCAAAAAGGTCTTTTTCAGAAAGCAGCTACCTGGAAGGGTGTCTGATAGGAAGTGACTGCAGCACAGGAACAATTCTGTGGTCATGTCACTCTATTCAGGCAGTCGTTTGCAATGGTCACTAAGCACAGATTTCAAGACTGTCTCCCTAAGCGATCTCTTCAAACCTGCAACCCTGTAATTTGTCACGTCGTTTTTCTAAAGGCCTTTATTTCATCCTCCTCCACTCCAAGGACCATTAAGAAACATTTTGATTGTGAAGATTTTCCAAATTCTGAATCAGAGTTTGAGTGGAAGACATGTTAAAGCTTCTTAATTCCAGTCGTTTTATTTATTTTTGTTTTTGTGTATCAGGAGACTGAGACTCAGTGAGTTTCAGTAACTTGCTTAGAGTCAGGTGGAGTAGAACCAGGGCTTGAACACAGACCTGGGGTTGGGTTAAGTTAGGGTTCCTATCCATAATCACAATGAGCATAGATAATGTTTATTTTTCCATAGCTAAGCTGATAATAGTTTATCTTTTCAAAAATATTCCTTGGAGTTACACTAAGGCAAAAATGGTCTTGGCCAAAATTTACATCAGATATGTGAACTTATAAAAATACTTACAGTTTCGTCTTTGCTTCTGTCTTGTCGCCGGAATCTGAGGGAAGAATACTGGGGATCCCAGGGATATGCTAGGTAGATTCTTGGTTATATAAGTGTAGACATAAGGTTTTTAGTAAACTACTTACATGAAAGGGACCCCTTAGCTGACAGATAACTTGTCTTGAAACAGTTCAGTAAAATGTCTGATTGAATGTGCTCTTGTTTTATATATGAAAACCTGTTGTATATTGGCTAAGGGAAACTGCATCTTAATCATTTTTTGCTGTGCTTTCAGTGATTATTTGTGGTTGATGTGTTCTTTTCTCGTTTAGATTGGCATTGATATTTGGCCGCATACATTAGGCTGTGGTAATGTGGTCCATCTATGTTTGGTTTTTTCCCATTGATGAGGTTAATTATATTTGACTTATTTTTCAATCCATTCTTATGAAATAACTGCAGAATATAGATGAATTGTGATGTGAGGGATGAATGCTGTTTGAAGTGTTTTTGTTTAGAAACATAAGCAGACTTGACCTGCACGTGTGAGCATTCTGTCTGTTCCTTTGCTCTCCCTTGCCTGCCCTCACCCCCTTCTCTCTCTCTCCCACCCAGCACCTATATATATTGTCAGAGTTACAGCTGAAGAGTTCTCTTTCTCACAGTGACCTTTGTCCCAACACTGTTTGGGTTACTACCAGAAATCATCTGTCCCCACTCATGGGGACGTGGGGCTGCATTGAAGATAATATATGTGGTGGGAGATGAGACTGGAGAAGGAGGAAGGAGCCAGAATTTGCAAGATTTAATACGCTGTGCAACTAACGTGACTAAAATTGTCTTCCAGCTGTCACATTCACAGGAAGTGGCTGTTTTGTAGGCATGTTAGCAGTTTCCAACTTACTGGTTACTTTACAAAAACTTAGAATTTGCTCTTAGTAACAAATTATTTATGGAGTGTTGATTGTATACCAGGCAATATACTTTGTGCTTTATAGGAATGATCTTATTTAATTGTCTCCCACATTGAGGAAGGTCCTATGTAACCGGTTACAGAAACGAAGAGATTGGTTCAGGGAAGTCAAGTACAGCCTGCTGACAGTGAGTGTGGAGCTGGGCGTGGCGCCGGATGCCTGTGACTGCAGCGCTCTGCTCCGGGTGCAGCAGGAGTGGAACCTGCGGTCAGATCCTATCAGTTTCAACACGGTCTCTTCGGCTTAGCACTCTGCCTGGTCACGTCACAGGTACTTGGTCAGTATTGACTAAAAGAGGGAATTCGAACTGGAGTCAGAGCAGTGCTTCTTAGATACGATAACTGGAAATAACTTTTTCCCCCATAAAAACTGTTCTGAAAGGTTTTATAGTTTATGATTAGATTCTTAGCAGACCTGTCTGAAATATTTGCCAGGCCTGAGACAAAGAATACCAGTGCAGGCCTGCAGACATACTCTAAGTTGGGGTTTCTCAGTTTTTGCTCTGTTGATGCCTTGGGCTGCATCGTATTTTGTTGGGTGGTCTCGGTCAGTCGGGTGCATTGTGGTTTGTGTAGCAGCATCTCTGGCTTTTCCCCACTAGAAGCTAGTTGTAGTCTTCGCTGTCCTAAAGTGTGACAGCCAGAAATGTCCTCACACATTGCCACGTGTTCCCTAGGGGGGCACTGTCCCCAGGTTGAGAACCACCAGTCTAAATACTGAATGTTACTGACCACGCTGTGCCCACAGCCTGGCCTGCTTTCCCATCCAGGGCCCTGCAGTTTGCTCCCTAGAGATGACCTCAGGCTGCAGGCCCAGGCGGCCTCCAGGCCCGATCCAGGCAGCTGTGACCTCTTGGGTCAGGGCAGGCTCTTTCCTGACCCTGAAGTGAGATTGGTGTGTCACACTTCTCTGGGGAGCCAGAGTGAGCAGATTCCCTCTGCCCCATCCCTCACGGTTCCATCTCAGGAGTTTGGTGCACTTCTGATCCCCTCCCAAAGCTATCCCACCAGAGTAGGGGGCAGGTAGGAGGAAGAAGCCCAGCTTCTTGGGGATACTCGATTTGCCTAGACTCCCACTTGGGGTGATTTGGAGGGGACAACTTTACAGAAAAACAGCTGCCGCCATCTCTCTGGTGTTTTAGGATGTGATTTTCAGTATAGTCTCTGTCCCCTCTCCTGCCCACACATGCTTCTCTGAAAGAAAAGAATACTCTGTCTTTTGGGAAGCAGAGGTCCTTTGTACCTGAGTCAAATGAAGGCACTGATTCTTAGGAGAAAGCGCCTTTTACCTATTGTATAGCCCAATTTTGGTAAGGGGTGATCTGAATACTTGGTGGGTGTTGACAACTACGTAAGTTCATACTGTCTTTACGGGGCATGGAGAGGTGTAGGATAGAAGTATTATAAAAATCTGGCTAAAGATTTGAAGAAGGATTCAAAGTTAGTATCAATTATAAGAGATCAGTATTTGCAGTATTTACACAAATCAGAGAGCAAAATGCCATCAGCCTTCCATGGTTAAACCACACACCTATGTTTGTCGGCAGTGTTTGATCAGGCTTGGGGAAAGATGATTCATTTTCACTAATGAATAAATGCTAATTAAAAACTGGAATCCTTTGGAGTTTGTCGCATTACCAAAGATACAATTTTAATCTCTTCTTCAGCAACAATAGGCAAAGGTGGTGGTGAGGTACAATGGAAAAGGCAACACTTTGGTATGACTCTTGAAAGTAATTTGTCAGTGTTTTATCAAGTTCTCTGATAATGCATTTACTCATTGACCCAGGAATTTCACTGTTTGGAATCTATAAGAAATGATGAAAAACATAAACTGCGCCAGGATTTCTGCACTGAAATGTCTATCACAGTAATATTGGTAAAATAGTAAAAACCCAGAAACTTTAATATTCAATCATGGGGAAGTGCTGCACATTGAATATAGAACATCCTTGCAAAAAAAATGCCATACAGCCATTAAAAATGATACTTGTAGAAGCACTGGGTTTATAAATTTTTATTTTGTGTAATTTATGTTTTCCAGGTTAACCACAGTTGGCATATAGTCCACAACCAGAAAAAAGAATGCTTAAGATTTTTATAACTTTAGCATAATTTTTTCATAATTTTTTACAAAACCTAAATGAAACAAAATATTGCCATGAACTGGTTCTTCCTTTATCACATAGAAAAGAATTTGGGTAACTTGATGAGATAGTGTCTATTGTATGTGTGTGTACATTTATGGCTTAGGAAAATAGTGTATTTACTGTCTGATTGCTCTTGCTGTTGCTGCTAAGTTGCTCAGTCGTGTCCGACTATTCGCGACCCCATGGACTGCAGCCTACCAGGCTCCTCCGCCCATGGGATTTTCCAGGCAAGAGTACTGGAGAGGGGTGCCTTCGCCTTCTCCGCTCTTGCTGTTGCTGCTGCTGCTGAGTCGTGGCAGTCATGTCCGACTCTGTGCGACCCCATAGACGGCAGCCCAACAGGCTCCCCCGTCCCTGGGATTCTCCAGGCAAGAACACTGGAGTGGGTTGCCATTTCTTCTCCAATGCGTGAAAGTGAAGTCGCTCAGTCGTGTCCCGACTCTTAGCAACCCTATGGACTATAGCCTACCAGTCAGGCTCTTGCTGTTCAGTTCAGTTCAGTTCAATCGAGTCGCTCAGTCATGTCCAACTCTGCGACCCCATGAATCGCAGCACACCAGGCCTCCCTGTCCATCACCAACTCCCGGAGTTCACTCAGACTCACGTCCATCGAGTCAGTGATGCCATCCAGCCATCTCATCCTCTGTCGTCCCCTTCTCCTCCTGCCCCCAATCCCTCCCAGCATCAGAGTCTTTTCCAATGAGTCAACTCTTCACATGAGGTGGCCAAAGTACTGGAGTTTCAGCTTTAGTATCATTCCTTCCAAAGAAATCCCAGGGCTGATCTCCTTCAGAATGGCCTGGTTGGATCTCCTTGCAGTCCAAGGGACTCTCAAGATTCTTCTCCAACACCACAGTTCAAAAGCATCAATTTTTCGATGCTCAGCCTTCTCCACAGTCCAACTCTCAAATCCATACATGACCACTGGAAAAACCATAGCCATGACTAGACGGACCTTTGTTGGCAAAGTAATGTCTCTGCTTTTGAATACGCTGTCCAGGTTGGTCATAGCTTTGCTTCCAGGGAGTAATCGTCTTAATTTCATGGCTGCAGCCACCATCTGCAGTGATTTTGGAGCCCAAAAAAATAAAGTCTGACACTGTTTCCACTGTTTCCCCATCTGTTTCCCATGAAGTGATGGGACTGGATGCCATGATCATCGTTTTCTGAATGTTGAGCTTTAAGCCAACTTTTTCACTCTCCACTTTCACTTTCATCTAGAGGCTTTTGAGTTCCTCTTCACTTTCTACCATAAGGGTGGTGTCATCTGCATATCTGAGGTTACTGATGTTTCTCCCAGCAATCTTGATTCCAGCTTGTGCTTCCTGCAGTCCAGCGTTTCTCATGATGTACTCTGCATGTAAGTTAAATAAGCAGGGTGACAATATACAACCTTGACGTACTCCTTTTCCTATTTGGAACCAGTCTGTTGTTCCATGTCCAGTTCTAACTGTTGCTTCCTGACCTACATACAGATTTCTCAAGAGGCGGGTCAGGTAGTCTGGTATTCCCATCTCTTTCAGAATTTTCCACAGTTTATTGTGATCCACACAGTCAAAGGCTTTGGCATAGTCAATAAAGCAGAAATAGATGTTTTTCTGGAGCTCTCTTGCTTTTTCCATGATCCAGCGGATGTTGGCAATTTGATCTCTGGTTCCTCTTCCTTTTCTAAAACCAGCTTGAACATCAGGAAGTTCATGGTTCACGTATTGCTGAAGCCTGGCTTGGAGAATTTTGAGCATTACTTTACTAGCGTGTGAGGTGAGTGCAATTGTGCGGTAGTTTGAGCATTCTTTGGCATTGCCTTTCTTTGGGATTGGAATGAAAACTGATCTTTTCCAGTCCTGTGGCCATGTTTATCATGCTGTTGTATTTTGAAAGGAAGAAAAATTAATTTCTGATCTATTAGGTGGTGTTTTCAGTTGTGAAAACCTGAAAGGTTGAGATGAACCACTTTGTGTGACTTCAGTTTATCAGCAATTTGTAGGGTTCCCCCCCCCCTGAATGATTGTGTGTTGTAGAATGAACACAGTTCTGCGGAAGTATCATCACAGAATGAATGTTGGCAATCCGTCCTATGATTAATATGTCAGACCTGTCAAAATTCTTTCGTCATTTCTATCTGCCAGGTTCGCTCCACTCTTGAAATGAGGCTGTTTTCACATATTCTTGAAATTCAGCAGAAGCTGCTATCAATACTGATACTCCTCTTCCCATGTAGGCTGTCATATTCTCCCTTCTGCATATTATTAGACAGCATGATTCTAATTTTTATTAAGAAGGAATCACTACTCAGGTTTTTTTCATTGTACCTCTGCATGAAGAGTTTGCTCTGTTCTAAAAATAGGCATTAAGCCTTTTGCTCTGTAGTCTTCAGGAGGACTTTCTTTCTCCCCAATGCTATTATTTTGGGTTTTATTCTGGTGAGTTATTCAGCTATATCTTTTTGTTTTCATTACCTGAGCTCCAGGGTATTTTTGCTGCACTAGTTTGCTGGATAATTCTAAGTGTTCTTCACACCCCTGCTATTTGATTGGCTTTTTGAACAGCTGTCTTGGCTATTGGCTACAAAGTTCTCTGTGCTATGGTTGCACTGAACTTTAAATGGATCTCACTCCTGCCAGGCAGAGAAAATGAAATGTAAGATGTTCAAGTTTGCCATAGTCATTTCCTGCTGCTGCTGCTGCTAAGTCGCTTCAGTCGTGTCCGACTCTGTGCAACCCCATAGACGGCAGCCCACCAGGCTCCCCCGTCCCTGGGATTCTCCAGGCAAGAACACTGGAGTGGGTTGCCATTTCCTTCTCCAACGCATGAAGGTGAAAAGTGAAAGTGAAGTCGCTCAGTCGTGTCCGACTCTTAGCGACCCCATGGACTGCAGCCCACCAGGCTCGTCCGTGGGACCTTATAAACTTTGCAGCAGTTGCCAGCGTGGAAGTCAAAAGGAGTGGTCTGTTTATGACATCTGACATACGTTGATTTATGAACTTAGTTAAAAGTATTTTTATTAACTATTTGATCCCTTAAATGGGACAGGATAATAGCTCTCAGGGAGACTTAGATGCAGTTGAATTTATGTCATTGTGCTTTAGAGGTAGAAATGACTTATGACCATGTGATTGGAATCAGAATCACTACTTGGATTGTTGCCTTTATTGCACCTGATTCCAAAAGGGTATCTGCAGTGGAGGGTGTTCCAGGGACATGTGTAATAACTGAAATTTGGGGTCTGAGTCCCTGTGGGTTTTTCCCATTCTCTTAGCTGGCTGCACTGCGTGAACTTCAGGGGCCCAGTTTCCTTTTCAGTTCACAGCCCGGAACAGGAACAGACTTAAATAATCTGTTCCCTGCTGCCTTTTCCCTTGGTTCCATCCCGCTTCTTTGTGTGGTCTTCCAAGGATGGGAGTGCCTTTAGCAAGCTGCCACAGGTTTGTCTTAGAGCACCGTCTTTTTGAAATGGACAAGCTCAGGTCCAGGAGTCTGGGGGGAGAAACATGGACATCTGCGCCAGGTGGGTTCTGTCTGTATTACCTTTACTACAACACCATCCCCGGCACAGGGTTCCCGTGTTAGCTCCTGAGCGTTACGTGTTGCTCTTGATCCGTGTTGCAGGCTGGCGCAGGGGAAGTTTGAGCTACCTTAAGAGCTCAAGCTTCCCCAGTGTCTTCCATGGAAGCATAAGAGGGCCTGTTGTGTGGAGAGGGTGTGGAGGGGACTCAGCAGGTGGCCTCTCTACCTGACCCTGCCTCAGCTGGACCAGCTCTGTTTTTGTCTTGTTGGTGAAATTCTGCATTCTGTTTCAGGAGGTAAATAATATTGCTTACTTTTTTAAAAGTTTGGAATTTATGGTCTTAGATATTAGAATATGCCCTCTGACAAGAGCATGAGATATTTTAGAATCAAAAGCTTAGGACCCTAGAAGCAAAACCAGAGGCATTTAGTGATGATGTCTGACCTGCTTTTGCTCTCATGCACCCCAGGAGTGGAGCTGTCTCATCTTGCCTTGTAGTCACTTCAGTCGTAGGCACTGTCAGGATACTCTTAGAGTCACAAATGCTCTCTTTCAACCTTTCCTATTTTCCTGTTGGATTTCTCTTAGGGATTGATTCATTTAGCAGATTATTGTAGTGCCTACATGTGCAAGGCCTGGGGAATATAGAGGTGAATAAAGCAGTCCCTAGCTGTAAAAAGTTGATCCAGTTTATAGAACCTTGTGTAAATGGCTCTGACACAAAGAAGGAAATGGCAAGCCCCCTGAGAACAGTGCTGTGGAGTTGAGAGCCCGCAAGAAGGTGAGTGGCAGATGGCGTCCTTGGCCTGAGTCGTTTCAGAGGAGTGTGGGTTGGGGAAGACATTTGGGTTGAGTCACACAGTTGGAAATAACCAGCAGCCAGTTGGAGTAACACTGGGGCTGGGGACATGACAGCTTTGAGGCCATCTATATAATTGGTGATTTTCTTTTAAGTAACACCTGCTTATCAATACCTAATGTGTGTTGGTTACTGTAGGCACCAAGGTCACAGCAGTGCCTCACACTGGACACAAGGGCGTCTTCCTGGACATCATCTCTGCCTTCATGAAGCTCAGTCTGGTGAGGAAGACAAGTGCTGAGCAGACAGAGCTTTACAGGCACTGAATCCTGGTTTTCTTTGCTACTGTACATATGGTTTTTGGTATAGTCAGTGGCTCATTGGTACACCTTCAGTGTATATTTGTAGAGTGACTCAAATTACTAAAAGAGAAACAGAGGTTGCTATGGGAACACATGAGTGAGGTAGGAGGGAGAGCAGTTAGAGGTTATTAAAGTACAGTGGACTGAGTGGCGGGTTTTGAACTTGGGTCATAGGCTTACCCAGCAGTGCAGTGGTAAAGAACCCGCCTGCCAATGCAGGAGATGCAGGAGACAAGGTTTCTGTCCCTGGGTCAGGAAGATCCCCTGGAGGAGGAAATGGCCACCCACTCCAGTGTTCTTGCCTGGAGAATCCCAGGGACAGAGGAGCTTAGCAGGCTGTAGTCCGTGGCATCGCAAAGACGAGGACTGAGCACACCGGCAGCAGGATGAATTGCAATGTAAAATTTGAATATTATTGAGAAAGTACAATTCATAGGATTAGTTGGGTGAGGGGCGGAGGGAGGAGTCAGGATTGATACCCAGATTTCAGGCTTGGTCATTTGGGTGAAGTGCTCCGGTGTGATACGGGGACTTCCTGGAGGACGAGCGGTTTGGGAGGTGAGATGGAAGGTGAGTCCGTTTTAGGCTATGATAGGTGTGTGGTGCCGTACAGGACTTTCAGGGTACATTTGTAGCAATAACTGAATGAAATTATGAAAGGACAGGTGGTAAAGAGTAAAAACAAAATGCCATTGAACAAATGCTCGCATGCAAGAACTGGGTAAAACTCAGGAGAGTCCATCTGGTTGTAGAAGCATTGGAAACATTTCAGTGTAGCAAGAAAAAGAAGCTAGGACAGTCTCTTACTGTTTGATCTGATGCTTTGACAATGATAATTTATGGAATGTTAGGAAAAAGATCTTATTTTAAAGCTTTGGGCCTTAAAGATGATCATTCATCTTAACTGTGGTATGTACTATCTATCCTGTACTTAACGCCATTCACTTGTCTTGTCACTGCTTCGTAGCTAGGGGAAGAAATTGTCAAATTAGACTAGGCTGAGAGTATGTAAACTCTTCTGTAATTCCTGGGCAGACAAGCTAAATTGTGCAACTTAAGAGTAGAAATTAGGGAAGCCCCACATGTATAACCTAAAAATTTCATCTAGATCTCTAATATTAGTAGCTTCTCATCCCATTCTGTCTTTTTCGAGTCTTGCTATCATGTGAATTTGTGGAAGAACTGAATTTGCTTGCAGCAGATACAGTGCTCGTGTAAACTTGCTGAGGAACTGCTTTATTTCAAAGAGAAAAAAGAAGTGAGGGGGCGTTTGGAGACTGGAGCGGGGAGCCTCAGAGAGCTCCTTGAGTGTGGATCACCACCTTCTCCTCCTCACAAATGGCACTGCTCTTTGTTCCCTTCCCTACCCACTGCTCTCTGCACGTTTATTCAGTGTCCTGGAGTAAACAGGCTCTGTCCTCTTTTCAGCAACAAAGAAGTACCGCTGCTCTTTTTGTTGCCTACCCTGATAGGGAATACAGCAACATACTGGTTAAGGGCTGAACAGTTGTAAAAGCTTTGTATCCAGTGGTTTCAAGAACATGAGGGAAGGGCGACTGTAATTAAATGTGGTTTGGCTGCTGCGCTTTTGCTGGAACGGTAGTTGATTCCACTAATTCTTCATGTTTTTCCATCTAAAATTGCATTGGATTCAGCCTTTATAAAGAATTTGAGTATTTCCATAAAAGTGGGATGATTTTCTGTTGTTCCCCTTTTAATTTTCAAGGGCTTCCCGGGTGGCTCAGCTGGGAAAGAATCCGCCTGCAACGCGGGAGACCTGGGTTCGATCCCTGGGTTGGGAAGATCCCCTGGAGAAGGGAAAGGCTACCCACTCCAGTATTCTGGCCTGGAGAATTCCATGGACTGTAGTGGCTTTCACTTTTAATTTTAAAGAGTGAATAGTTTCTGTTTGTAGTTGCAGTAATTAATGAATACTCCAAGTATGTACAGATTTCCAGATTCTCCCTTTGTGTCTAATGGCACAAAAAGTTGCTGTGTTTTTTATTTCTTCCATGCACTCGCTATAAGTCTTACCTTTGAAGTCGAGGAAAATATGGTAATAGATTAAAATCTTGGGTAGCATCAAATTTTGGTTTATGAGTCATTAAAAAAATTATTAGAAAAGATTAGATGGCCTTCTTAGAGTTTTGATTAACATAAAACATGTAACCATTGCATGTATAATAAAGTAAAAGAATACCTAAGTTAAAGAAGTCTAAGCTTTTGATGTTGTGTTACCAAAGTCTCAGCTGGAGTAAATACAAAGTGTTTAGAGTCTCTGTGGTTTCTTTGGCAGTTTTGGGAGACTGGGTCAAGCGCTGAACTTTGAAGGTTTAACTTGGCAGCTTAGTTTCGTGAAAATAAACTTGGTGCTTGGCTTGGCCCTGTCAGCCAGTCCTGTTACATTTTGCTGTCTTCAAACTTCAGACAGATTCTGTTTAGGTATATAACTAGAGTGCTCCCAGTTTTTTCCTTTACTGTTTAATCAAAAAAATTAATCATCTCAATTGGAATGAAAATCTTCAGCATATGGCATAGACACTGTGGGTGTTGTGAACTCTGTAAGAAGAATCAAGGCTGTTGGTATATTGAATGTATTTGTTCTAAAAATAATTTTGGAAGTTACAAACAGCACCCCGCCCTCCCGCTGCACACAGCCAGATTTAACACTTCTGTTACTCTCTGACTAATGAGGAAATAAAAATATGTTAATATTTAAGCAGTTGAGGAATTTTAATGCTGTTTTGGATTTTGCCTGAAATAACTCATATCCTACTTTTGAAATATTCAGAGGATTTTTAATTAAAAATAACTCAAATGAATGTGGTTCACTGAGAAAGATCCTAGTCATTGCCTATGGTGGATTCTTTGTATTTGTAATGGTGACAAGTGAATATCTTTTTGATTTAGGATTTAGGTTTATTTTCCAGGACTACAGTGCCTTAACTCATTTAGGCAGAAATTGGATTTGGTGGTGTGTGTTTGTTTGTGTATTAAGAACTTAGCTAAAAATCTGCAGAAAGCCCTACCTTTATCTTTTTTTTTTAATATCCAGGTTTTCGTTGTGGACAATAGTATAACAAATACTTATTAAGGTCACAGTAAATATACTGATGGAAATAATTGACTTTTTAAAAGTCATACCATTAAATTTACCTATATTTAGTATATGGTAAGACTTGATTTTTATGTGAAACAAAAATGGTACAGATTACCCAAGCAGTGATTATAAATGTCAACTCCCGGATGCCCAAACTTGCCTTTCTCCCAGGTTTTGATTCAGTAGGACTCATAATTCGATAAATTGCACTGTGTTAGGAGACATGCTAAAATTAAAAATACCGAGTGGAAAGATTCTGAAATTCTAGTTCTTTTTAACCCCTTTATTGTAGGTCAGAAATTAAAGCTTACACATATATTTTAAGTTTGCTGCTGCTAAGGAATCCAGTGGTCATGTATGGATGTGAGAGTTGGACTGTGAAGAAGGCTGAGTGCCGAAGAATTGATGCTTTTGAACTGTGGTGTTGGAGAAGACTCTTGAGAGTCCCTTGGACTGCAAGGAGATCCAACCAGGCCATTCTGAAGGAGATCAGCCCTGGGATTTCTTTGGAGGGAATGATCCTGAAGCTGAAACTCCAGTACTTTGGCCACCTCATGTGAAGAGTTGACTCATTGGAAAAGACTCTGATGCTGGGAGGGATTGGGGGCAGGAGGAGAAGGGGACGACAGAGGATGAGATGGCTGGATGGCATCATTGACTCGATGGACATGAGTCTGAGTGAACTCCAGGAGTTGGTGATGGACAGGGAGGCCCGGCATGCTGCGATTCATGGGGTCGCAAAGACTCGGACACGACTGAGCGACTGGACTGAACTGAAGTCACTTCAGTCGTGTCAGACTCTGTGTGACACCATAGATGGCAGCCCACCAGTCTCCCCCGTCCCTGGGATTCTCCAGGCAAGAACACTGGAGTGGGTTGCCATTTCCTTCTCCAATGCATGAAAGTGAAAAGTGAAAGTGAAAGTGAAGTCGTGTATGACTCTGCGACTCCATGGACTGCAGCCAGCCAGGCTCCTCCATCCATGGGATTTTCCAGGCAAGAGTACTGGAGTGGGGTGCCATTGCCTTCTCCATATCTTAAGTTTAAAAGTCTGAAATCATCCAGTATCAGATTGCCATAATCCCAAAACAAGTGCTTTAATCTGTCAAGGGGAGAATTAACTGGACTTGCCCCTCTGTATGCCCACACTGTAATAAGGCAAAGGATTCACACCTTATTTTTATAAAATAAAAATGGGCCGTAGCTTCAAAACTGGGACTTGCTTTACATATAGATTTGCTGCTGGAATTTTGTGAAAGTTTATATATAAATGTTTTTGTTATTTTCTTTGGTAATTTTGGGAGTATTTTGTTGTCACAGTAGGTAAGAAAACTTTTAAGACAGCAGTCATCTCTTGGCTGTGATTTTGTAAAGTGATGAGGTTCTGTCTCCCTTTTTCCAGTGGCTGAGCTCCATATAGCTCTTGTTCACTCTCTGGTATACTGGAATTCACCAGTAACTTATCATGGGGGCAATCTAATAGCCTAATAAAATTTCTCATTCTTCCTTTCATGATGTTCTTGTACCCTTAGGGACATTTTAGAGCTCAGAGTAACCTATAATAGGAAAAGAAGATAATTTTTGGAAGTGGGAAAAGTGAAAGTGAAAGTCACTCAGTCATGTCCGACTCTTTGTAACCCCATGGACTAAACAGTTCATGGAATTCTCCAGGCCAGAATACTGGAGTGGGTAGCTGTTCCCTTCTCCAGGTGATCTTTCGAACCCAGGTCTCCCACATTGCAGGCACATTCTGTCCCAGCTGATGCACAAGGAAAGCCCATATGTTGGAATATGACATTTTATAATATGACAGGTTCTCAGGCAGGGTGTCACTTCTCCATTCTCTACAGTCTGACTTGAATTTTATACCGTGGAGAGCTGTGGTGGCAATAGTGTCATCTTTGGGTAGCTGCATAATATTTTGACTGTGTTTCTCTAGTCAATATTAAACAGTGCATATTATTTAAAAAATTAAAGAAAAAACCATCTCAGGAAGACAGTATAGTATAGAAACTGTTAAGAGCACAGACTCTTAAGGGGGTCCACCACTTCGAGTTGTGTGACCTTGGACAGATTACTTTCATCTTTTTGATTTTCCTATTTATAACCTATAGATGTTGATATCTACCTCATACAGTTATAAGCGTTAAGGAAGATAAAATTTAGAATGTAGTAGATAAATATTTGTTGAATGTGTTCTGAGGGAATCAGACTGACAGGGAGTAAATGAGAACAGGATGTTCCTGAGATAGATTGGGTTAGGTCTTCTGGTTTTCTGCTGTGCTTTGCACTGTATCCCTGCAAGCAGAATCTGTGCCCTAGGGACCTTGCGTTTAGTGTTTGATGTTTTATTGTTGACCAGGACTGCTGTAATAAAATACCACAAACTGAGTGACTTTGAACAGAGAATGTATTGGCGCACGGTTCTGGAGGTCAGAAGTCTGAAATCAGGGTTGATTCCTTCCAAGGGCTGTGAGGGAAGGTGTGTTCCGGGTCTCTCTACCTGGCTTGTGTTCATAGATGGCCAATTGCATGTGCATGTGGAGCTCCCCCTGCATGCACATCTGTCTAAAATTCCCCCTTTTATAAGGATACCAGTTGTGTTGGATTAGGGCCCCCGCTAATGACTTCATCCTAACTGAATTACCTCTTATTCTAAATAAGGTTTCATTCTGAGGCCCTGAGAGGACTTCAGCATATGAGTTTTGCAGGGGATACAGTGCAATCCGTAATAGCTATATGAGACATGAAAGTGAAATGATTTCTTTTACTTACAGTATTTCTGTGTTTTAAAGCATGCTTATTTTTTAAACTTTGATGTAAACTGATGGCATAGTCACTTTTTCTTGTACTGAAACCAAATATTCATTTACTTAAAGAGAAATATATCTAGCACAAGAAGAAAATTGGTAGAAATGAACAAAAATTCTTCTCATGCTTCAGTTATTTGGTATGCTACTAAATTCTCTTGGAGAAGGAAAATGGCAACTCACTCCTATACTCTTGTGTAGGAAATCCCATGGACAGAAGAACCTGGCAGGCTACAGTCCATGGAGTTGTAAGAGTTGGACACAATTTAGTGACTAAACCACCACTGCCACTAAATTCTCTGGAGCCTGACTTAAGTCATTTTAGCATTTGAACTGATTTCAGGAATGGTACATACCTAATATTTAAGCAAATACAAAATTTACTGATCTACACATTCTATGAAATCTTACTTGTTTTAGTTTCTCTAAGCTGCAATAACAGGATACCATAAGCTGAATGGCTTAAGACAGCAAAGTATTGTCACAGTTCAGGCAGCTAGAAGTCTGAAATCAAGGTGTGGCCAGGGCCATGCTCCCCACGGAGTTCTAGGGAAGGATCCTTGCTTGCCTCTTCCGGCACTAGTGGCTGCTGCAAGCCTTAGAGTGCCTTGGTTTGTAGCAGCAGAACGTGTGTGTCTTTCCTATCTTCACGCGGCCTTCTTCCTAGTGTCTGCCATATCTTTCTCTTTGTGAGGGACCAGTCTTTGGATTAAGGACCCACCCTAATCGAGGATGAGCTCCTTTTAATTTGATGCCCTGTGCAAAAACTCTGTTTCCAAGTAAGGCCCCTGTCACAGATACTGAGGCTAGGACTCCAGCACATCTTTTTTGGGCACACAGTTCAACCTGCAGCATTTGTCCGTTACTTTAAAAAATTAGCTTCATTTAATTTCTCTAATCTTCCAAGTATTCCTGACTAGAAAATGGACACCTTTGTTATCATAAATTAATGTTCTTGAGCCTCATTATTCTGAGCCCTCCCACTGTCTTGTCAGGCCGCTCCCTTGGTTTTCCAGGTACAGAATTCTGCTTCCCTTTCAACTCTGTCCTGCTTCAGTAGTTTGTTGCAAAGATGCCTTTCTTCCTTTCTTTTTAAGGTGCCTTTTTCTCATACTTTCTTGACCATCTCAGTGTTATGAGTTATGTTTGAAATTGTCGGACCTACTATTTTAGAATTTACAATGGATTTCAAGTCCAGGAGCGTTTTGTAATTGGAATGTCTGTTATCTTACTACTGAATGCATCTGATCTGTACTACTTTTTGTGAAGATAGGATATTCTATATAGATAGAATGGTATGAGCAATGCGTGGAAATGAAGAAGTTTGGGGATTGATTTTAAGAACTGTGAATAGTCACAGTTTTTATTTGGGAAACAAGGCTGAAAAGGTAGAGATTATATCCAGGTTCACCTCCAAGACCAGCCTGTCAATGAAGTATAAGTAAATTGGGGAGATCTTTATTTTGGACTTCCTGGTGGCTCGGACGGTAAAGCATCTGTCTACAATGCAGGAGACCTGGGTTCGATCCCTGGGTCGGGAAGAATCCCTGGAGAAGGAAATGGCAACCCACTCCAGTACTCTTGCCTAGAGAATCCCACGGACGGAGGAGCCTGGTGTCCATGGGGTCGTACAAAGAGTCGGACACGACTGAGCACCTTCACTTGATTTTGGTAAACTGACTGACTTCACTTTTTAAATCTTTAAATAAATGTGTGTGTGTAGCTAAAATAAACTATTAAATTTATCATATATATTTTATAAAATAAGTGATTTGGGTTTTTGTAGGTATGCTCTGAATGAACCATCTTATAATTTGCCTAATGTGGAAAAGTGTATTCCCATTATATTCTCAATGTTTCTGACATACAATGAAATGTCTTGTACTCATATTCTTTCTGTGTTAATTTTCTTTTATATGAGTTGCACAGCCTTTCAAAGGCATCTGGAAATGTCAGTTTTTTTTTTTTTAAACTTTCACAAATTGGAAATGTCACATTCAGACAACTTCTTAGGAGAAATAAAAGGCTTTTACTGTGAGTCAAGGTTCAACATTCGTCTGGTTTTGGTTCATGGTGTTTTGTTTACCAAGAACCAACATTCTTGTTACCTGCATGGCACGTTAATTTAGAAGGGAAGTATCAAAGCATATGTGTCCTTGTTAAATAGTAGTTTACATCCCTGGTCTTTTCTGTACCTTCCACAATACCTTGTGTAGTACTTTCCACATAATTGGTATTCATAAATATTTGTTTTGCAGTAGAGTTGGAATGTCACATGCTTTTAGAATTAGAAGGAATCTTTGGTTACTTAACCTAACCTCTAGTTTGAATCTGGACAGCAGCTGACAGATAATCCTATCTGAAAGCGCTCAGGGAGTTCTATAATATTTTGACTACTTCTGTTGAGCTTCTGTCCTCTGAGGGGATTACAGACCAGTCCTTTTTTACATGATGTCCTTTAAATATTTGGGTAATACCTGATATTTTGACATTTATTACCTGACACATTCTGTGCTAAACATTTTTTTAAACTAAAAGAATGAAGATTTTGTTAAGCATTATGAGTTGCATTTAGTAGCCTTCAAACATACTATACTACAGTCCGTCTACAGTTAAGTCAAATCCAACAGCAATTCTTTTTTTGCAGAATCCATGAAATAGGGCAGAACTCCTTTTGGTTAACAGTAAGATACTTACTTAGCTCTTACAGACCGATGATACACTACACTCCACTTCTGCCCACTGATACGTGATGAAGAGCATCCAGAGAATTATATAGAAAGGATTTGCTTTCAGAAGATATTAAATATGAAAGCAGCAAATAAAAATGATACAGATTTATACAAATACAGTGTGACAACTAGAAATTTTGAATTGTATCTTTCTTTGGAAAACACACATCTTATATTTCTGGCACTTAACATGGAGTAGAGGCTTTATAAACCTCTTTTGATTGGTTGACTAGACATGAAACAGTTACAGTGTTTTTTGAATGTCTTCAAAGACTTCCTTAGATGTGAAACTTGTGTTAAATTGTATCTATTAGTAGAATAAAACCAGTGCTCAATTACTGATTTTTTAGAAGAAGTCTTGTTTTTATCCTATTTTCAACACCACATGCCAAACAAAGCGTGGGGTTTTCTTCAGGAGTAGTTTTTTTCCTTCCAGTCTTTAGTAGAACTTAGATTTTGCAATTATTTCACTCTAATCAATTATTTTTATCCTTCATTATTTACTAAATATTGTAGAACATAGTCTAATTATGTATTTCAGATAGAAGACTTGTATCTTACTAAAAACTAATTAAGATGGTAATGAAATGTATTACTAGGTCCTTTTAAGGGATATTTCATATTATCCATCATTTTATTTTTAATAAGAACCTATAATCATTGTAAACTATGTGATTAGTCTCTTTATTTTTTCCCACATCAAATGTAGAGTCTGTAGAATAGTATTTTTCATTCTGGATATTCTGAAACTGCCACTGTTTTATTTTTGGTTAAAATAGTTAACACATCTTGAAATTTTAATTTATATTACTGTAAAATATGAAATTTTTCACTTTCATGTGTTTTTTAAAAATGCTCTTAATTTCTTTTTCTGCTCTTTCCTTGTTCTGAGAGTATTTCTTTTTTTTTCCTGTTTTTTGGCGTTCTTATTTCTTTTATCTATGTAAATTGGTACTTTTATAGAAGGCATGCAATTTGGAAAACTCTCCTTTGTTTTCTCTGTCACTATTCTTTTTATAGTTTTCTTCCTATCTCTTTAAATGTCTTCCCTTTCACTTCCTTCACTGCTAGTCATTCCTTAAATGCTTGCTTTCCCCAGAATTCTCTTAATTCCATCCTGTGTTTCTTTGTTGACTTCAGCTAGTTAAACTAGTTGCTTTTGCTATCGTTTATATGCTTTTGGTTCTTAAATTTTTATTTCTAATCTAAATCATTTGCCTGCTACAAGATGTCCCACTTTTAGGTTTGTAACCTCAAATTTAACATGAGCAGAATAAAATTTATTCTCTTTCTGATAGCCTCCTCCCACCCCCAAACTTATCTTCCTCTGTCCCTTATTAGACACCACCATCCAGTCACTTGTTCAGACTATCCTGTCTGTTACTTTTGACTCCTCTCTCTTTGTACCTTCTACTTTGAGTTGATTTCCACTTCAGCTTCCTGCAAGTTTGTCTAGCCATTTCTGTCATGCTGCAGAACTTTATGATTTGTTTGGAAATTAAAACTCTTATTCTTGACATCTGGCTCTCCACATCTGGAATGATCCTCCCTTTTTTGCTGAATTCCTGCTGCTGCTTTTTAAGACTTAGTTTAGTCATTACTTTTTGCAGGAAGGTTAGGGTCACTCTGCTGTTCTCCGATAGCAGTCTCTTCTGTCATGGCTGTTACCCCATCGAGTTACAATTCTCTTTGTATATGATTATCTTGTCCTGTCAGACTGTGAGCTACTGAAAGCCAGGGAGAGAGAATTTATCTTTGACCATTACATAATTCTTCCCTGAAAACATATTAATTGTGCAGAGTAATTGCCAACATAATTAGTCAAGAACATGGTGTGGATTCAAGAGGAAAATTCTCACATGCTTTTTTTTTTTTTTAATTACACATGGAGAAAATGTGATTCCTTTTGTAATTCTTAACAGTACTACTGACATTATCACAGAGGACATTTAGTCAGTATTTTGTCTGTTAAAAGGAAAATCACCTGCTATTTCAGTTTCAGTTCTGCCTCATCTAATTTCTTACCTCCAGAGACCAGGACACTGGAGTGCTGTGTGCTCCCGCCCAGGACCACCCCGGGCGCATTGAAGGAGGGTCTGTGGTGCAGAGTCCAGCCATGCAGTCTGGTCTTAGAAGTGGACGTGAACTTGTGTGTTGTGTCCCAATGGTGGTGGAGACAGAGGTGTCAGTACTTTGCTTTCCTGTTTGCAGCTCTGGTTTCTGTGTCATTCAGTGGATCCTTTCTTATTTGCTTTGCCACCTAAGCCAGTGTCAGATGAAATGAATAGAGCATTGTATTTCCGTATTTTAATTTTTGTGGAGTTTTTTTTCCCCCTGTATGATGATTCCAAAAGGTTTTCAAATGTGGTCTTAACAGAATTACATTTTCTAAAAACCATGCCTATTGTATATTTTATTGCTCAGGTTAACTCTGCTGAGTAATATTTTTTTACAGTTAAGTATGGTAGAATACAGTAAAATCTAGGTATAAATCTATAAATTGACTATTTGTAAGTAAACAATACCTTTTGTTTTTCTTTAAAATTGTGATAGTGGGGAAAAATGTGTTAAGTATAGACTGATCAATCACAAGTTGACTCAGAAGAAGAAAAGCTGTTTTTTTTTTCCTACAGACACTATTTCAGAATAGTTTTGTAATGTATACAGACTTTTGTCTACGTTATACCTTTTCCAGAGGCAAGTATTGCAATGCAGTGGAAAAACCATCTTTTAAAAAAGAATTGGAGCTTTAATTTCATTTAATGCCTTTGTTGTCCTCTTTTCCATGAAGTTTATGTGCCTGGGAATAAAAAACAAGTAGCGAAATTGAGAATGAGAAGAAAGATGGTATAGAATTGCTTACGGAAAGAGTCATGTAATAAAATACTCCTCTAATGGATTAGAATCCTTTTAAAAGGAGCACTGTCCTGAAGATAAGATTATTTTGTTCCCATTTTTCTTTGAGTGCTGTCTAATTATTCAGCAGCCCTTTTCGATGCTTCCTGTGTGCCATCTCCTAGGTTCCTTCCTTTCTAAGCTCTGGGTCATTCGAGCACATTTGGGGTTTTCCGTGTGCCGTCCCCCATAGTGAAGCTTGCACAGTTCCATCTGCCTGTAATTGTCCTCCGCTGTCTCCAGTTTCCTCATAGTCCTACTCGTTCTTCAGGGGGAGCCCTCAGCTCAACTCCCATGCCCTTCATAAAACCTTCTTTCATGTGAGCTAGGAGTGCTTTCTCTCTTCTCTCAACCTCTGTGGCCCTGTAGCCATGTGGTCCATTTGACATTAGATAGCTCTTGTCCTCCAGTGTTGTCCAAATCTTATTTTCAATTGTTATTTATTTTCTAATTGGAGGAAAATTGCTTTACAATATTGTGCTGGTTTCTGCTGTACAGCAGTGTGAATCAGTCATAATTATATACGGGACCCCTCCATCTTGAGCCTCTCTCTAAATTTCAATTTTTAAACCTTTGTCTTTTCAAGTAGTTAGTTACCTTTTTGACTCTGTAGTTCTTAGCACAGTGCCTTGTACCCAAGTTGAAGTGCAGGAGTAACACCCATATTACAGGCTTTATAAGTAGTGTATGTGTATGTGAGTGGTACATGCAAATTTACATGTTAAGTGTTAGTTACTTGGGAGGGATGTATGAATATGACTGTAATATTACTGTCTTTTAATGGTGTGAAGTTAGTGTCTTGTTCTGACACTAACTGAATGAGTAGCTTTTAATTTCAACCTTGAAGAGAATATATGTGATGCAGAGTCTTTTCAAGGGTTTTGGATACCACAGAGCTAGAGGTCTTGAAGTAATGAATTTTTTAAATCTTCTAATAGAAAAACATGCTCTCTCTTTTCAACTTGATTACTGATAGCTTCTGCCAGGTCTAAAAATAAAACATGAATTGTTTAAAGTGATTCAGTTGACATTGTCAGCTATTCATTGGAGAAATTATATGGTTCTGGCATTTATTTAATATTTTGTGGTGGACAGTTTTCTTATCATTTTGATTTATGTAGTACATATCAGCAGATATTAAATTTATTTTATCAGTGAACCTTGGATCCACATTCGTTAAGTGAAGGAGCGTTTTTTGTGAATGTCTGTTATATTCCAGGCATGCAACAAAGAACAAAATATATGGACTTTATTGATATAACTCATTCAGGTAGGAAAGACAAATGTGTGTATAAATAAGTAAAATAATTTGTTTTAGGTGCAATAATAGAAATACCATAAGGACGAGAATCCAGTAATCATAGCTATTCCAATTTAAAAATATGAGATTTAGTAAGCCCTAAATATACCAGCAAATTCCTAATGTATTATGCATAAGAATTATAAACCAAGATAATATAATTGCTGTGTAGAAGATATAGATAGTATGATTTTTTTCCTTTAACAGATCGAGAGACAAACCTAATACAGTTGGTTTCCATCAGAGGATCTAAGCATTCTTCAACTTCAGTGACAGTGATAGTAACTTACTATTTTGTTTTAGAGGATAGCTTTTTCCCAGATATCCAGTGCTATGGTGATGTTTAATAATAAACACTAATTGTTCAATTATTAGTAATTTAGTAATAGAGACATTAATATTTCCAGTTAGATTTAAATTATCATTGGGTAATATAGTTAGTTGAAAGTATAGCTTGTTTTAAAGGGGGTCTTAATTATCCAAACCCCCAGACTTACAGAGCTGCATTAGGAAAGCGAATGTCATTACAAACAGCAGTATTCAGTGGGGACAACCCACGAAGCCGAATTCTCCCAGCACCTCAGAGTGCTCATGCACCTGGCCAACGCTTATGTCAGCTCAGCTGCGAGGCTTTCTGTGCAGTTGCTGAGTGCCTGTTGGCTCGGGTTAGAAGTTATTCGTAACACCTTACCATCAGAGAAAGAGGATTCTAGAGGCCTGTTTATCTCACACCTGTCTGCGGGGAGAACTAGATGACACTGGTGAAGTTGCATGTCTTGGGTGTCTCTAAAGAAGAAATGGTTAATTTAGGAGTATGCAGAATTTACTAAAATAAATGTGTGTGTGTGTAGTGTTTTTTAAAATGGCTTCTATATTCCAGGCAGTTTTTTTTTTTTTTTAAGTACTCCTAACCCTGAGAGATTGGCAGAAGGATTTTTCTGTTCCCTGACTAAGGCTCAGAGAGCATTATTGAACAGATTGCCCCAAGAGCCTGTCTGCACACCACTATAATACACAGCTTGGCATCCTTTTTGGTCATAATTTTTCCTTCCAGCTATGCCCCAGGTCAGTTTTTCCATAGTTCAGTTACCCACTTGAGATTTCCTATTTCTTCTACTATATCGTAAGTCGAGTTCTGAATTCCATATGCTGCAGGAGGAGCATAGTGAATTACCTTCTCCTTTATGTGTTAGAAGTAAATTTAAAGGAAGTTACTGCTTAGACTTGCCAGTTGCTGGAACCTCTCTATGCTACACTTAGCCCCCTTTTTCCTTTGGAAAAGAGAAAGTTGGGAAGAGGTCGAGAAGTGAGGAGTTTGTTGGAAGGGATGGGAAGCTAGGATGAGGAAGAATTAAAAGCTTTAAGGAAAAAAATAGAAAATAGGTTTATTTTCTTATTCAAACTGTATAAAAATCTATCTTTAGTAAACTAGCAATGCAGTAGTTTAATCAAAAATCTGTTTAAGCTATTTGGCCTTGCTTGCAGAATTCGATACAGATATTATCAAGTTCTTGATAGCTTTATGTTTGATGTCAACAAGTAGATATGTTACAGTATACTAGTACTCTCTGCTAATTTAATTACAAGTAAAGTGAACTAGGCACTTCCTGAACAGGAGGTAAAAGAGCTGAAAGAGCGACTAGAAACTCGTCTCTTGCAACATGAAGGACTATGTTCAGGTACCTGCAGCTGAACTCGAAAAGCCTTATGAACTGACTTCGACAGGGGAGTCCCCCACACTTCTGTGCCTGAGTAGGTCCAGTGCTTTCATTTTACTTGTTCTTGTGATGTTGATAAACACAGTATTCTCTTATTTAAAATAGCCTATAGAGTTCTCTCTTTTGTGATTACAATTACCACTCACTCTCACCTCATATTACCTTCAGTGTTATCATTTTATAGAAACCTGAGTAAATTGAAGCTTTTAAACTTCGTTTCAGCTATCTCTCTTGATTGGTTGGTTTTGATGTATGGTAAGAGGTCAGGAAGTTGTTTTTGTTTGGACTTCCTGGAGAAACGCACTGTGACTGTGTATCTCCCTCCGTGGCAGGGCACTCCTCGTCTCTCAGACTCGTTCCTGCAGTCGTGTCTGTTGGGCATGGTTTGTGGAGAGCTAAAATGTTTAAAGGAGTTTGGAAAGTGTCCGGTCCTTGAGTTTTGTTGTTGCTTAGTCGCTCAGTCGTGTCTGACTCTTTGTGACCCCACGGACTGCAGTTTAGTATGGCAGTTAGCCTGTAAAGTCATCATGTCTGATTGGAATCTCTGCTCGTCTGTATGTACCAGCTGTACGATATGGGATATGGGACAAATGGGACTCCCTTAGCTCCTTTGCTCCTTTGTCAAACAAAGTTGCTGCTAACCCTCTCAGAGTTGCTGTAGGAGTGCATGAGTAATGCTGTCAAGTCCTTAGTGTAGTGCGGCACACATCATGTTCAGAAAAAAGCAGTTATCCCCTTGGACTCGGGACTTGTTATTAAACGCTTGTTGTGAACCACATAGAGAATTTGTTGGAGGTTTAGATGATTAATTCTCAGCAAAGGTTTTCACACTGTTGGGGATACTGTCTCAGGGCCCTCACGCACCTCGGTTACCCTGATCGTAGTTCTTTTAAATGTTTTTGTTTAGTCACTCAGTCTTGTCCGACTCTTTTGCAACCCCGTGGGCTATAACTTGGCAAGTTCCTCTGTCCTCCACTTATATATAGCATTAGTAATAATAACTACTGATCTGTTGGATGCTTACCCAATGTTACACCCTTAATAAGAACTTTACGTATAATTTTATTTCATTTTCCCAATAAATATGAAGAAGGTGTTACTACACTGAAGAGGAAACATAGGTAAGATAAGAGAAAATAATGTGCCTGCCTAACTGGACAGTAAAAGATGTTGGGTTCACCTCAGACCTGTCTGACTCCAGAGCCTCTGCCCTTTAACCCCCTATTGAGCATTTTGTCATTTTTCTCATCTGTCTCCTCTAATAGACCCTATGCTTCTTCAAAGTGAGAATTGGATATTACGTGTATTTCGAAGTCCCCATTTTTTGTAAGCTTTTTTAAAACTAAAAACAGTGTATAATATCAGAAAGTGTCAATGTAAATGAGACTTAATACCTCATTAAGAATTCTTAGCCTATTGAAAATTACATAATTTATCATTCTAACAGGAAACTTGAAGCTTGGGTTTCAGTTCCATTGCCAGTCTCTTTGCCATAATAGCATTTGAATTTTCTATATTTGGCCTTGCATTAGTGTAGCAAAGTATTCCTACTAATCTTCTTATCAAGTTATAAGCTTCTTTCATCATTGCAATACCCAGCTCAGTGCCTTGTGTAAGTTAATCACTTGATATATATTTGATTTTAATTTATTTCTGTGTATTAATATTCATCTGAAGTATTTTTATATTAGGTGTAATTGACACAGGAATATGACTTTCGCTTACTTTGCTTTTACCCTTGCTTTTCTTTATAATAATCAGGCCTGTGTTTTGCTTTTGGACTTTAAAAATAGTTCAGATATTTTGGAGTTAGTGTGAAAAAAAAAATCCCCTAATGGACTCTGGAATTTTTTTTCTCCTTTTAAAGTAGAAAACATCCTGAACAGTAGACAGCATTTTATATTATCTGCATGTGGTGCCTAAATATATGCTGTTGAATTATTCACTATTTTTTATGACAGTTTATAAACTCAAGGGCAGAGATCTTAACTCTTATACTCTCCTGTGTCTGTGGCATCTGATGTGGTGTTCGGGAAGTAGTATGTGCAGATGAAACATCTGCGTGCTGATTCATTTGACCACTGGTATCAGCGGTTTCGTGGAAAGAGCATGACGTTTCAGAGTTAGGCGTTGGATTCTCGCCTAGCCATTGCTGCTGAGTAGATTACTTGGTCAGTTCTTCTACAGTTTCTTGTAAAGTGGTAGTGATAACAATATCTCACTAATTTGCTGGAAATGTTAAGTAATGTATGTGCATTACTTTATAATCACCAAAATTGCTGTACATGTCTTAATTCTGTCTTGTTTTATCAGCATAATGACTCCACTCTACTGCAAATCTGGACTCAGTCTTACATGTTTTGTTGTGTTGGGCACTCACTTGACATGATACTGCTGCCTGCGTGAGTTATGTGTGCTTCATGAGCAAAGTGAGATCTGGAGAAGTTGTCTGTTGAATAACATTGCTCAATGAGATGGTAGAAGTCTGCTTAGGTCTGAGTTCCCTTAACTTCTAGCTTGTGTTCTCTCATGCCGTGATTTGGTTTCTACATGCATACGCGTGCACACTTGGCCACAGACACACATAGCCCAGTTTCATAAATCATGGAAATGGTTGTCTAGTGGCTCCAGACCAACATTCCCGTTACGTTATTAGTTTGTAGGACAAGAAAACAGATCCCTCCTCCTCCTCACAGAGTTCTTTCCAGTGAGATGATGTGCTTTCCCTCAAGGTCACACGGCCCCTTAAATGAAAGAATTGGCGTGAACCCAGGTCTTCTCATCCAAATGCATGACTTTTTCCTAGATGCCAGCAACGGAAAATGTACAGAGCAGTCTTTGAGCAGTTTTTGAAATTCCTGGACTTTCCCTTGAGGTTGATTCTCTCTCTGTTGTGGCTTCTTTATATAATTCATCATGTAGATAGAGGTGTTAACTGTTTTCACCAGCAGCTACTAGTAGTGAACTCCCATTTTGAGACCATTGTGGCTGGAACTGAGTGGATTGGGCCTGGCAAGAAAAGTGGGGTTTGGGAGGAGGTGTAGGTAGGGAATGATGCAGAGAGTAGTAGAAGATGAGATCAGAAAGGAAGTGAGGTGGGGGTACCAATTACGTATATACTTTATAGGGTGAATTTGGTAGTCATGTATGCATGTACACACACACACGCTCCAGAACAGTTCAGTTCAAAACTCTGGAATAATTCATTACAATGTTCATTTTGACCTGGTGTCTTTGGAAAGGGGAGGAGAAATTTGACTTTTTCATTTCTTACTTAATAATTGAATTTGCATACCCATTTCTGTTTCTGGCTGTTTGAACTTTTCCCCTTTATTTGCAATAACCCATAAATACTCAGAACTTGAACTTTTAGATCCCTTTACAATATGATTAATTGCCGTACTTCGTGATTTTATTCTTTTTTGAACAGGAGTGTGTTGCTGCTGTTCTGCTCTGCGTCCTCGCTACAAACGCCTGGTGGACAACATATTCCCAGAAGATCCAAAAGTAATTTGATCTACATCTCCTGATCCTTCTCTTTGCTGACCCATCCTTCCCCCTGCTGATCTCCCTAAGGTTTCCCTGATTTCATTTCTCTACTTTTACTCCCAAGTCTCATCATGTACACTGCTATGTTTATACTTCTCTTTTTTTAACCTTTAAACGATCCGTGCTTGCTTGACTGGTTTTCAGATTCTTTTCTTAGATTAGGCATATATTCAGAATGATGGACAGGTGATGTTCTTAGTGTGTATAGTTCCTAAATTTATGATCTAGTCTCAGATTATCTACAAAATGCCAAGAACACAGCTGTGAATACAGACATGGCCTTCTGCTCTCACCAAGTAAATTGGCAACTGCAATATGTGAAAGAATGCTGTGATAGAGAAGTGACGTACAGTGTACTGCTGGAGTAGGTGGGAATGATACCTGATCTGGACTTGGAAGAAGGAATGCCTGAAGGAGTGAAATCCAGGCTAAGATCCAAAGAAGAAATAGGGTTGGCCACACAGTTTTCAGAAGAGAATTGAGAAGTAAAGGGAGAATATTCCAGGCAGAGTTTGTTCTCTTTTTACTTAAGTGCTTTTTAATTTTTTATAAAAATTACTTTTTTATGGAAGACTACAGGCTTCAAAGCAGCTGTGTTTGATTGATTTTATTTGACACTGTCTTAACTTTTCTAGAGAACTTCCCTGGTGGCTCAGACAGTAAAGCATCTGCCTACAGTGTGGGAGACCCGGGTTCAATCCCTGGGTTGGGAAGATCTGGAGAAGGAAATGGCAACCCACTCCAGTATTCTTGCCTGGAAAATCCCATAGACAGAGGAGCCTCATAGGCTACAGTCCATAGGGTCACAAAGAGTCGGACATGACTGAGGGACTTCACTAACTTTTCTAAGACTCCTTTAGTCTAGTGTTAAATAGATAGGAATAAAAAAATGTTACATGGGTTTGAATTCCAGAGGTTGCTTTATTTTAAAAGGTAGCCAACTGTAGAAACTTTCTGGTTATCTTAACAATTTATGAGCTATATCTTGTTTTTAATCAAATCTGATTTAAGGAACTATATAAAGGCTAATCTGTTTTACTGAGGCTAATCAGTTAAATATATTGGCTGCCAGATATCCTGGATAATTCATAGCATATAAGTAACTCTAAGATACGGTACCTGCCTTAAGCTTTCCATCCATTCATATAAAGTGAAAGCATACTAAATATTAAATCACAGTGAATAAATTAGAAAGTAAAATGTTAAGTAAAACAGGGGTAAAGTTTCTGCCTTTAAATCAGGAAGGTACCACTCACTCTGAGTTGGCAATCTCTGCGAAAATTCACAGAAGAAATGAACTTGGAAGGATATACAGCATCTGGAGAAGCAGAGATTAGTTTCTTTGTACCTAAGAGAAAAGGTGTGATAAAGTAAGAGATAACATTTGGGACCAGGACCTTCAAGTGGAAGTTCTTGTAACCTAGTCGTAGTATAATGAGTGGTACTAGTGCACAATTCCTGAATTCCTGATTGGAAATTTCAAAAGTATCATTTAATAGACTGCATATTCAGATCATTTCTTTAAGGAATCTGAAACATGAGGCTAATGAAGATAAGGTGGAGGCAAGATTATGGAGGAATGTGAATAACAGATAAGAAATCTACTTATCTTACTGGCAGTGAGGGAGCTTTGAACACTTTTGAAATGAGAGTGGTGACAGGTCAGTTGGAGAATGGTTACACAAAGAATTTTTATTTGTGCCAAATATTTAGAAAAAATCTATTTGAGCAATCTGTAAAATAAGATGTAAGAAAAAGAAAAGATCTACATGAACCTTACATACGTATGGCAACCATAAACCCAGGTGACAACATTTCTTATCTTTAACTTATTAAACAAAAAAATCTCCTGTGTCCAAAATGGACCCAGTAGCAGGTGCCCAGAGTGCACATGTCTACCTGTCATAGTCCCTGCCTTCAAAGAGTGCTCTAATGAGAGCAGATAACTGAACCTTTGCTGATACTTACTACAATATATTGTATAATTGAGCTTTTTTTTGTTTTTAATATATAAAGGAAGGTGTTAGAATAATCCAGTGCTCGTGAAGGTGTATGCTTTCCGAAATAGGGCAGTGCTTTAACTTTTTGAAAGCTCTACATATCCAGAATGGTGATTAGCACTAAAGAGACTGTATCCAGGCAGGCTGAGGGTAAATAGGGATTAATTTCCAATCCATAAAGTGGGGGTGAGAAGCAAGCAGCACTTAGAAATACAAACACTAAGCATGGAAATACAGGCATAAGTAGAACCTATTTCACTCGTTTTTGTTTTTATTTTTAGGATGGGCTTGTTAAAGCCGATATGGAGAAATTGACATTTTATGCTGTATCTGCTCCCGAGAAACTGGATCGAATTGGTTCTTACCTGGCAGAAAGGTTGAGCAGGGATGTTGTCAGACATCGTACTGGGTAAGGAAACTACTGTAGTATCTTTGGAAAATTCTTCCTAGGCTAAATCATCCTAGAAGCTATTTTGCCATCTAGGCAGGCAAAGATAGTAGATGGAGAATAAAGCATTGCAATATCATACGAGGATATGTATTATACGGAATAGATGCTGTAGCTTTTATTACTTTCCTCGTAGTCAGGTTTAAGAATAAACTCATGTTAGTTAAAAGAGTTGTTTGTTTAAGCATCCTCTGATTTTTAAACTTCCCTAATGGGAATAGTAGAAATTGATTCCCTTAAAGGCCTGTCAGTGCAGTACTCTAATTTAAAAATCAGTCTCAAAATTGAAACCTATCAGAAATTCTGTTAGCAAATTAATTTTTAGCACAGCTCCAGTTTTGCCTGTCAGAGGAGCAATAAAAGAGGGCTATGTTTAGGCTTAGGTATTATAATAGGTTCAGAATGTGTAAATTCTGAGCAGGTGTGCTGATGTGAACTGTGCTAGCTATACATGGACCTATAAATAAAGGACTACCGTCTTAATCCATTCTGTGTACTTGAACAGTAATTACTTTGCAATTTGGTATATAAATATTTTTCCATATTATTTTGTGATCCTAGTTTCTTAGTGTATTCCAGTTTCCAGATGATACGCTGGCTTTCTCTGCTTTCACACTGTTACCATTTAGAGCATTTGCTACAAATGGGAGTCTTGATACAAATAGTTCTTATGGTCATTTGTTCAAGTAAAGTTATCTAAATTCTGAATTTTAACTTTTAGTACAAGCTTTAAAATCTGATGAATTGGAAGGTAAAATTTATCCCTTTCCTTACAGTATTGCTGATACTGTTTTATATACTCATATTTACAAATACAAATAGATTGTGTTAGAAATTTAAGCTCATTTCTTATAATAACTGTCTTGGGTCAGATGCAGAGAAATATGGTTAAAAATCTGGAAAACGGAGAATATTTGTGTTTACAAAAACATTCACGGACGTTAACATGGAAGCAGCTCTGGGAGAGGTTTTGCTGAGGAGAAGAGTGGAGGAGTGCAGTCTAGTCTCTGCGTCCTCCCACCTGAGGTCATTTTATGACCCCAACATCCTTAGTGTCGTGAGAGGATTAGGCAGTCACTCAGATGCTGCTAAATTTGCCTTTCTCTGTTCTGTGCATTTAAATAAATTTATTCTAAGTATTCCTGTGAGGGCACTGAGGAGAATCTGGAGAGCTGGAGGTGCTTTGATGTTATTTTTCTCTTGTGTTCAGGTATGTTTTAATTGCTATGGAGGCACTGGACCAGCTTCTTATGGCCTGCCATTCTCAAAGCATCAAGCCGTTTGTAGAAAGCTTTCTTCATATGGTAGCAAAACTGCTGGAATCAGGGGAACCAAAGCTTCAAGTTCTTGGAACAAATTCTGTAAGTAAAGGGTTCTAATTTTAAGAGTAATTACCGTAACTTGGATTAAGTCTTCTTCGAGTGTCCTTATCTGGTAAAGGCAGATGCTCTGGTCAGGGTATTTGGGCAACCAGTACAGTTGTAGATGATTAGAACAGTTTGTCTCAAGGTTTTATTGTTGCTCTGTGTGAAATCCGGGACATTAACAAATCACAAGAAGTGGTAGAAACTCAGTTGGCCATTAAGTGGAAGGGGTCCATGTCCCCTCACAACCTCCCCCTGGCCACCCCCGGCCTTCTAACACTGCTTCTGAACTGTTTCTGCTAACAACATTCATTTTCTTTTATCCAGAACTGTAGTTTATTAAACATGTGTGGGGTGGGGAAGGCATATCTAATAAAGAAAATACAGTACAGTGATAACCTTGCTCCTCGTCTTTAGTTTCACTGTATCACCTTTGGCCTCAGTCTCTCAGTTCCAGCTTCATCTCTGAGGGAGCTTTTCGGCGTTCAACCGGTCTGCACGTTCCCATCCAGATTCTTATCAACAGCAGAGTCATCTGTTACCTGCTGTTGCTTGCAGACAGTTGTTTCATGTTTAGGGACTGTGGTTGCTGAGTGGCAACGTGGCTTCTAGGGTTTGACTGCCTTACTCTGAATTATGCCTACAGCACTTTCTAGCTGTGTATCTTGGGCAAGTTATTTAACCACTCCCTGCCTTAGTTTTTCATCTGTGAAGTGAGGATAATTACAGTACCAATCTTACAGGACTGTCGTGTGATGTGAGTTAATATAAAGTTCTTACAACAGTGATGGCACTGTTGGTTATTACTGTTGGTAGTAATATAATATTTTCCCTTTTTTAACCAAGATTATGTAAATAAAATCCCTATTTGAAAACCCTTAATGTGATTTTGTCCGTTAGTTTCAGAGGGAAATATTGGGTATTTCCAAATACAGTTAGGTGGTGTGACAGGCTCCATTTCAGTCAGCGTGGCCACTTACGCTTCTCCTGCTTCCTTTACAGTTGGCTGAGGAAAGTCTAGGAGAAATTGTTTTTTAATTTATTGGAGTATAATTGATTTACAACATTGTGTTAATTTCTACTGTATAGCAAAGTGACTCAGTTATATGTATATAATGTATACTTTTCTCACTTTCTTCTCCATTACAGTTTATCACAGGATACGGAATATAGTTGCCTGTACTGGTGTACAGGAGGATCTTGTCATTCATCCATCCTGTACATTTAGGGGAAATGTTTTAATGGCTGTGGAGCAAAGGACTTTTAGTGTAAATCTCCATGAAGTCAGCAATGCTGTTAGAATTCCTTTAATGAGTCGTTTGAGAAAAAGACAAACATCTCCAGTTCCTTACTTTTGATTTGAGTGAATTGCATTAAGTGAAATGCTATATTATCTTGACCAACATTATTTATATAGTATTTCCTGGAAGTGTGATTTTAATTTCTTTGGGGTGCTAAGTTGTCAAACATTGAAAATTGAATGTTAAAAAACTAGTCAAACATGACCGATTCAGTACTTTTCTGTTTATTAGTAGTCTTTGTACTTTTTTTTTTTTTTTGGCTGTGCTGGGTTTTTGTTGCTGCACGTGGGCTTTCTCTGCTTGCCTTAAGTGGGGACTTGCTGTGCGGGCTTCTCATTGCGGGGCACAGGCTCTGGAGTGCGCAGGCTCAGTAGTTGGGTGCGTAGACTCAGTTGCCCTGCCACATGTGGAATCTTCCCAGACCAGGGATGGAACCCCCAGGTGTGGTATTTGTGGCCTTTTTCTAGATCATATGAGTCATATGAAATCATTTAAAACAGATGACTTGGCTCTGGCTGAATTAATTTAAAATACTTTTAGTGTCATAATTTTATTTTTTCAAGTTTATGCTTACTTTCATTTTGTTCCCAGGACATCTTTAGGCTATTTTAGAAGCAATAAGTCACCAAATAAATGAGAAAGCAAATAAGAAAAAAAAGGATGCATATTAAGGGATCATACGGTTGGGTTTGTGACTCATGAGGATATTTAAAATTTCCTAAACATATGCATCTCTCTCTCTCTCTTTTTTTAATCTTTTAAAAAGAGGTAGAATAAATTTTACTGTCTGAGTCTTTTTTTTCCTCTACTGTGTTGGTGATGTTTTCTTCAGCTTAGGGCCCTTTTTCTTGTCCCATCTTGTTTGTATAAATATTCATTCATGTGTTATACAACGGCTGTCAAGATGTCCTACCTATGATTTAAGAAATAGAACTCCTGAAGCTTTCGGCCTGACTGTGGTTATCATGAAAACGTTGCTAGCATCTGGGAAATGCAGAAGAGCTTCAAAGCAAGCACTCACTCCCTCCAAAGAAACTGCGTCAGAAAGTTATAGTTAACACTCACAATGCTATATTCTTGATTTTGTGAAGTTTGTTATTAAAAAATTCCTTTCATATATATGTGACATTTATGATATTTCATATTTCATTTGCTTTTTATTTGGATATTTCTTGTCGATGTAACAAATAATGAATGAAAATAAATGTATTTTTTCTACACTTTGAAAAAGGTGATAATACACTTTATTGTTATTCTTTTTAGTTTGTCAAATTTGCAAATATTGAAGAGGACACACCGTCGTATCACAGACGTTATGACTTTTTTGTATCTCGCTTCAGTGCCATGTGTCACTCCTATCATAGTGATCCAGAAATACGAACAGAGTATGTACTGTTTTATAATTTATAGTCATGGAGTAGTTTATTGGTGAATATTGTGTTTATATCTTACGTAATGATTGCCAAAGAAGATGGGAAATGTACGCTTTATTCCTAAAGTGCAGCTTTTCATTGCTGTTAGAACTGACTGAAGCAGCAAAATTGAGAGTGGTTTCCTAACGGGATCAGAATAAAATGCAGTCTCCACTGTAGCCCAGAATGCCCCTGTAATGCTGCCTGCATCGAGGTTAGATCCTGGCATCCTGTCATTTCTTTCCCCTTCCACGCTGATCTGTTGCGTAGGTCTCCTCGCTTGCGTGAGCACATCAGGGACACTTCTCCCCAGGGCCTTTGGACTGAGTGGCCCCTGGCCTAGAACAACTCCCCAGATCCTTACCATATGGCTTCTTACCTCACTTTGTTCAGATTTCTGTTCAGGTGTCATCTTATCATGAGAATCCTCCCTTGGCCACCTTTTATTTATTAAATATCAACATCTCTGTTCCATTCCCAGTCAAGCTTTATTTTCTTGTTGTATCTCATTCCCTGGTGGCTCAGATGGTAAAGAAGACACCTACAGTGCAGGAGACATGGGTTCAATCCCTGGGCCAAGAAAATCCTCTGGAAAAGGAAATGGCTACCCACTCCAGTATTCTTTCCTGGAGAATTCCATGGTCAGAAGAGCCTGGCAGGCTATAGTCCATGGGGTTGCAAAGAATTGGACACAACTGAGCAACTAACACTTTCTCTTTCACTTTTCATGGAATATGTTCATGGCTTTGTTTTATTATTAGAAATCCCTTTATTTTTAGCAATACACTATCAAATAAAATTAGAGGTCATGGCCAGTAAGAAATGGGACTGCGACTTTAAGATTTTCATAAAATATTTGACTTGGCACATACTAACTTTGTAGTAAAGTTAGGCTTATCCCTTTGTGATTGCAGAAGAATCTCTCAAGACTTTAAGACAACAGCATGAACAGATCCAGCTTCGTACGAGGCACAGTTTGTCTTGTCTCCACGTTCACTTCCTCACCTGTTCAGTGTCATGTTACTGCCACATCCCATTCTCCACCCGCTACTCCTGTAGGTGTGCGTTATTTCCCCGCGGGCTTGTGAAGCAATGTCACCCACTGCCCCTCATCCTCCAGTCTCTAAACCTATTTTGGAAACAGTCCTGGATAAGCTGAGTAAACTTCTAATGGTGAATATTTCAGGTAGTAGCTAAGTGAAAGTGAAGTTGCTCAGTCATATCCGACTCTTTGCGACCCCATGGACTGTAGCCTACCAGGCTCATCTGTCCATGGGGTTTTCCAGGCAAGGATACTGGAGTGGGTTCCCATTTCCTTCTCCAGGGGATCTTCCCAACCCAGGGATCAAACCCGGGTCTCCTGCATTGTAGGCAGACGCTTTTACCATCTGAGCCACCAGGAAAGTCTAGTAGCTAAAAAGGAGGATAAATAAGTCACATTTGGTCAGAGTGAAGGTGTTTCAGGGAAGATGGGCTACCAGCTTAGCTCTGCTTGCGAGCTTGTTCTTTCCCCAGATTTTATATGCTGTTTTCTGGTTACTTTTCTTCCCATCCTTGAACCGATAGATTAGATTTTATTTTTAAAGAAGAATGAGGAAGAGCTGAAGGAACTTGAGGCCTTTGAATTGAGAAGGGAAGAGAGGGCAGCTTCCTCTCAAAATGTTACCTGTCTAATGCTGTAATGTGTGTGTGTCAGGACACACAGGCGTGTAGTGTGTGCATGGCTTGGGTCATCCGCATTCCATTTTGTTAGTTCACATTTGTCATCCCTCTATAGGAACCAGCCTAGTCTTCCATCTAGGTGGACTTGGAGGGGAGAGGTTCTCAGAGAGAAGCCATGGAGGGACAGGCTGAGGACACATGAAGGGTGTTGAGGATGGTAAAATCCTGTTCTCACGCGGCTGCTGAGACTTCTGGGCAAGAACTGGGAGAGAATCTGATCCTCATTAGTTTGAATTATTATCATCCTCTCAGAAAAATCTAATTCTTTTTTAAACATTATTGAAGTATGGTTGATTTACAGTGTTGTATTAATTTCTGTAATATAGCACAGTGATTCAGTTACGCATATATAATGTTTCATATTCTTTTCTGTGATGGTTTTATTGCAGGATATTGAGTATAGTTCCCTGTACTATATAGAAGGACCTTGTTTATTCACTCTGTGTATAATAGTTTGCATCTGCTAGTCCCAGATTCACAGTCCATTCTGCCCCACCCCTCTCGGCAGTCACAAGTTCTGCTCTTCATATCTGTGGGTTTGTTTCTGTGTCATAGATGAGCTCATTTATGTCATACTTTAGATTCCTCTTGTGAGTGACGTATGGCATTTGTCTTCCTGACTTACTTAGTATGATAATCTCTAGGTCCAGCCACGTTGCTGCAGATACTGTTATTTCATTCTTCTTTATGGCTGAGTAACATTCCATTGTGTGTATGTGTGTGTGTTTTTTATATTTATATATGTATCTATCTCACATCTTCTTTTGTCTGTTCATCTGTCATTGAGCACCTAAACAGCATTCAGCCTGTTTCCCTGGCTTAGCTATTGTACATACTGCTGCATTGAACATCAGGGTGCATGTATCTTTTCAAAGTATATCTTTCTATAGAAGTAGGATTGCTGGATCATATGGCAACCCTGTTTTTAGTTTTTTGAGGAGCCTCCATAGTTTTCCATAGCTGCCACACCAGTTTACATTCTCACCAACAGTACTAGGAGGCTTTTCTTTCCTCCACACCCTTTCCAGCATTTGTTATTTGTGTACTTTTTAACGATGGCCATTCTGGCTGGTGTGAGGTGGTATTTCGTAGTTTTGATTTGCGTTTCTCTAGTAATTAGCGATGATGAGCATCTTGTCATGTGCTTGTCGACCATCTGTATGTCTTCTTTGGAGAAAAAGTTTAGGTCTGCTCATCTTTTGATTGAGTTGTTTGTTTTTTCATTATTGAGTTGTATAAGCAGTTAAGCCCTTGTCAGTTACATCATTTGGAAATATTTCCTCCCAGTCTGTAGGTTGTCTTTTTGTTTTATTTATGGTTTTCTTTTTTGTGCAAAAGCTTACAAGTTTGATTAGGTCCCATTTGTTTATCTTTGTTTTTATTTCTATTGCCTTGGAAGACTGACCTGAGAAAACTTTGGTATGCTTTATGTGAGAGAATATAGGAGAATCTATTTCTTTTGATTATTTTATTGAAAACTGACACACAGACTAACCTTATATTTGACAGTCCTTTTTAACTTTAAATGCTGATTACAGAAAGATTAAAAGTCAGTTCCTTTTGGAACTACCATATCTCTGTCCATCTTAGATTTTTGAGATTTTAATTTCTTAGACTTACTGTTATTTTTGTTTTATTGACTTGAGATAATAGTATTTATTTAACATCCATTCCCTTAACTAAGCTAACAAACTTATTTAAAAAACTTTTTTCATGACTGAATTTTTTTTTTTCCTTTTTTTATAGAATCCGAATTGCTGGAATCAGAGGTATTCAAGGTGTGGTTCGTAAAACAGTAAATGATGAACTTCGGGCTACCATTTGGGAGCCTCAGCATATGGATAAAATTGTTCCATCCCTGCTGTTCAACATGCAAAAGATAGAAGAGGCTGACAGGTATTGAATAAAGACGGAAGGGTGGGGCTGTGTTTTTCTGTATGATGTATGTGTGCTTGCTTGTTGGATAAGAATGTTTTATCTTTAGTATTATGTATACAGTAGTCTCCTAAACTTGAGTGAATTTAAATATATATCCTTTCTGAAAAAATTACCATCTTTAGTCACCACATTAGGCTGAGTAGACCACAGATTCTTACTCAGACACTTAAGGCTTTATTTCTTTTAAAATAAATTATCACTTGCTGCTTATTAATGGGCAGTCTAGATTGCTATTTGAATTAGTACCATTTAAGCTGCAGGTGTAAGAAATAGAGATTATAAACTGAACTTCTATTATTTAGAGATCCAAGGTGCTTTTTCATAGGGAGTTAATACTGCTACTACTACTAATAATAGCAGCTACTATTCACTCTCTATGCTTTTCCAACATAAATACTAGACTATTTCTTATTTATTCTAAGATATTTTGGCATGGAATATTGTTTTGGGGCATATGCTGACCCCTCCGCTCCCCACACACCAGTAGCCTGTTGCACTTAGGATTCTGTACTTATTCTCCTTTTTCAGATGCCATAAGCATGCTTTCCTGGCAGATTTCTGTTGCCTTACACAGAGGTACTATACAACCAAGTTTTAGAAGCAGTGTTTTCCAGTTTGGCTTATTTCCTGATCTCCCTTTTCTTGTAGTTTAAAGAGGGAAAGTCTGAATCAAATTTAAAAGATACTTAATTCTGTAGTTCTAAAAGTTTAACTTTATTTGTAGTTTTGATGATTATGTGTGAAGTGCCAAAGTAAACATGGTCTAGAAGTGAAAAGATGAAATTGGTAGCTCTGTAGGCACTTAATATGTTGATTGAAATTTATAGCAATTACAGAAAATATTTACACTAGATTTCTTAAATGTGATTGTCTGCAGGTTTGAAAACATAAAGTGTGAAACTTGGTATATTTTAGCACCTTCTGTATCTTTCCTAGTTTTGATATTGTGGCTGAGGTTAGTTTTTCTGAAGGTACCTAGCTGGTTGAGAACTGATTCCCCATGATTATGGCTCTTGAGGTACAGGATTAAATTAAGTTGGTTGACAAATTATAAGAAATTGTATTTTCTCATGGTTTTATCCCAGTGCCACAGATACGCTTTTCTTTGTTGTTATTGTACATGAAATAAAGTGTTAAAATATGAACAAATAGTGTCTACTGAGGAGATTTACAGGTGTTCTAGTTAGCTTTTGTTTACACTGTGTCATAATTTTCTACTTGATTTTATTTTTGCTCTCTTACAGTTAAACTGGGTGATCTTTGGGTACCTTTTTCTTGCTGAGACTGTACTCTAAATGTAGAGAAGTTGTAGGAACTTTACAAAGTAGCAACTGTTGAGTATTTTGCCTTTGGAAAATATATTCTATTAGTTAGGAACAAGTTAGTACAACTGAATTTAGTTCTCCCGTTTTGAAAGATTATATGATCAGCTTCAAGGTATTGACTTCATGAAGTAAAATTAAGCTCTAAAGTTATTTTGAGGTAAAAAGAAAATGTCATGCTGGAAATTCTGAGAAGTCAAATCTCTCCTGTTTAACTGTTAGAACTGGTGTCAGAAGTCTTGCATTGGTTTGTTTGTCTTCATTTCTCTTTTCTTCCCAGTCGCATAGGCCCTCCTCCTTCTCCTTCAGCAGCAGACAAAGAAGAGAATCCCGCTGTGCTGGCTGAAAACTGCTTCAGAGAACTGCTGGGCCGGGCGAGCTTTGGGAATATGAATAACGCTGTGAGACCAGTTTTTGCGTAAGTCCTTGGTGTTTTCCTGGTTGCATCTAACTGTGCTGTATGCATTCTGTTTGAGTTTATTTGAAATCCTCTTACCTGTATGAGAGAGTTACTCATGGAGCCAGTATAGTGGTGTGGGAAGAGTATGGGATTGAGTCAGACAAAGTCCCTTTGAGCACTGGTTCAAGCACTTCCCCGCTTTCCCCTCTTAAGTAGGAAATGCAGTCATGCTCTTGGTATCATGTGCATTGTTTCGCTGGGATTTCTGCTCACAACTTGGAATGCATATACCCACTAAAATATTAAAGTAGAGTGTCCAAGTATGATGTATCTTGTTTTATTAATTTCTGATTCAGTTCAGTCGCTCAGACGTGTCTGACTCTTTGCAACGCCATGAATCGCAGCATGCAGGCCTCCCTGTCCATCACCAACTCCGGAGTTCGCTGAGACTCACGTCCATCGAGTCAGTGATGTCATCCAGCCATCTCATCCTCTGTCGTCCCCTTCTCCTCCTGCCCCCAATCCCTCCCAGCATCAGAGTCTTTTCCAATGAGTCAACTCTTCGCATGAGGTGGCCAAAGTACTGGAGTTTCAGCTTTAGCATCATTCCTTCCAAAGAAATCCCAGGGCTGGTCTCCTTCAGAATGGACTGGTTGGATCTCCTTGCAGTCCAAGGGACTCTCAAGAGTCTTCTCCAACACCACAGTTCAAAAGCATCAATTCTTCGGCGCTCAGCCTTCTTCACAGTCCAACTCTCACATCCGTACATGACCACAGGAAAAACCATAGCCTTGACTAGACAGACCTTTGTTGGCAAAGTAATGTCTCTGCTTTTGAATATGCTATCTAAGTTGGACATAACTTTTTCTTCCAAGGAGTAAGCATCTTTTAATTTCATGGCTGCAGTCACCATCTGCAGTGATTTTGGAGCCCAAAAAAGTAAAGTCTGACACTGTTTCCACTGTTTCCCCATCTATTTCCCATGAAGTGATGGGACTGGATGCCATGATCTTCGTTTTCTGAATGTTGAGCTTTAAGCCAACTTTTTCACTCTCCACTTTCACTTTCATCGAGAGGCTCCTCTTCACTTTCTGCCATAAGGGTGGAGTCATCTGCGTATCTGAGGTTATTGGTATTTCTCCCGGCAATCTTGATTCCAGCTTGTGTTTCTTCCAGTCCAGCGTTTCTCATGATGTACTCTGCATAGAAGTTAAATAAGCAGGGTGACAATATACAGCCTTGACATACTCCTTTTCCTATTTGGAACCAGTCTGTTGTTCCATGACCAGTTCTAACTGTTGCTTCCTGACCTGCATACACATTTCTCAAGAGGCAGGTCAGGTGGTCTGGTATTCCCATCTCTTTCAGAATTTTCCACAGTTTATTGTGATCCACACAGTCAAAGGCTTTGGCATAGTCAATAAAGCAGAAATGTTTTTCTGGAACTCTCTTGCTTTTTCCATGATCCAGCGGATGTTGGCAATTTGATCTCTGGTTCCTCTTCCTTTTCTAAAACCAGCTTGAACATCAGGAAGTTCACAGTTCACATATTGCTGAAGCCTGGCTTGGAGAATTTTGAGCATTACTTTACTAGCATGTGAGATTAGTGCAATTGTGTGGTAGTTTGAGCACTCTTTGGCATTGCCTTTCTTTGGGATTGGAATGAAAACTGACCTTTTCCAGTCCTGTGGGCACTGCTGAGTTTTCCAGATTTGCTGGCATATTGAGTGCAGCACTTTCACAGCATCATCTTTCAGGATTTGAAATAGCTCAACTGGAATTCCGTCACCTCCACTAGCTTTGTTCATAGTGATGCTTTCTAAGGCCCACTTGACTTCACATTCCAGGATGTCTGGTTCTAGGTCAGTGATCACACCATCGTGATTATCTGGGTCATGAAGATCTTTCTTGTACAGTTCTTCTGTGTATTCTTGCCACCTCTTCTTGATATCTTCTGCTTCTGTTAGGTCCATACCTTTTCTGTCCTTTATCGAGCCCATCTTTGCATGAAATGTTCCCTTGGTATCTCTAATTTTCTTGAAGAGATCTCTAGTCTTTCCCATTCTGTTGTTTTCCTCTATTTCTTTGCATTGATTGCTGAGGAAGGCTTTCTTATCTCTTCTTGCTATTCTTTGGAACTCTGCATTCAGATGCTTATATCTTTCCTTTTCTCCTTTGCTTTTTGCTTCTCTTCTTTTCACAGCTATTTGTAAGGCCTCCCCAGACAGCCATTTTGCTTTTTTGCATTTCTTTTCCATGAGGATGGTCTTGATCCCTGTCTCCTGTACAGTGTCACGAACCTCATTCCATAGTTCATCAGGCACTCTATCCATCAGATCTAGGCCCTTAAATCTATTTCTCACTTCCACTGTATAATCATAAGGGATTTGATTTAGGTCATACCTGAATGGTCTAGTGGTTTTCCCTACTTTCTTCAATTTAAGTCTGAATTTGGCAATAAGGTGTTCATGATCTGAGCCACAGTCAGCTCCTGGTCTTATTTTTGTTGACTGTATAGAGCTTCCCCATCTTTGGCTGCAAAGAATATAATCAATCTGATTTCAGTGTTGACCATCTGGTGATGTCCATGTATAGAGTCTTCTCTTGTGTTGTTGGAAGAGGGTGTTTGTTATGACCAGTGCTTTTTCTTGGCAAAACTCTGTTAGTCTTTGCCCTGCTTCATTCCGTATTCCAAGGCCAAATTTGCCTGTTACTCCAGGTGTTTCTTGACTTCCTACTTTTGCATTCCAGTCCCCTATAATGAAAAGGACATCTTTTTTGGATGTTAGTTCTAAAAGGTCTTGTAGGTCTTCATAGAACCGTTCAACTTCAGCTTCTTCCGCGTTACTGGTTGGGGCTAAAACAGAGTCCGAAATGCAGTACTTGGATGCAATCTCAAAAACGACAGAATAATCTCTGTTCGTTTCCAATGCAAACCATTCAGTATCACAGTAATCCAAGTTTAATTTCTGGTTACTTCCTCATATTTGGCTTCTCTTTCTTTGCTTTCTTTTTTGTGTGACTGGGCTGCCTTAGATTACATTCTCTTCTCTGAGTAAATTTTATTGTATACTGAGTGACTAATCACAGGAATATTAAATATCTTGTTGGTACTTATAGGCTACCCTCCAAGCAAAATAAGTTTATAAGCTTTGAGTTTCTCCACATAGACATGGAGGCTCTTGTCAAGCCTCTAACTCAGTTGGCACATATAGACCTATATAATATTCTGTGTTATTTCTGGATATTTTTGCTAGTCTTTTTTTTAATCGTTTGCCTTGTTCTTTCCCCTTCCCAGTTCCATCTTTATAGCATGTATAAAGTAGTCTAAATGTAATATCCAGAAGTCTTTTTTTTTTTTTTTTTTTAGCGAAAATATTTTGGTGCAAAGTTGATCTTAAGTTACAAGAATCTATAAACCACAAATTAAGAATCAGAGAATTTTTATATTTTCAAAGAGATTCCCCCTTACTGCTACCACCACCAAAAAATGATGTTTACTGTTTAAAGATTCTCTGGGCTTATGAAAATGCTGCTAAACACTAATCAAATTATGTCAGATATAACTGAGGGCAAATTTATTGTTTAATGTCTAGACCTGCTGATTTAATATCAGAATTCTAGTTTTTATCTTGTGCTTGTGCTTAGTCATTCAGTTGTGTCCGACTCTTTCCTACCCCATGGACTGTAGCCCACCAGGCTCCTCTGTCCATGGGGATTCTCCAGGCAAGAATCCTGAAGTGGGTTGCCATGCCCTTCTCCAAGTTTTTATCTTAATCCTGTTATTAACTAAGAGGTAGTCTATATCGCCCTAAAAATCTAGAGAGCTATTGTAGAAGACGTTACCTATAATGGATTGCTTGAGTAACTTGAAAATGGGCTGTATTTTTCTCTATGTATAACTTAATGGACTTACATCCTGATCATGTGTTAGTTAATTAATCTAATTAAATGTTAAATAGTTAATTACATATTGGCTAGTTAATTAGTTATTTAAATGTTAAATGCCCTCTGCAAATTAGATACTAGGCATTTAGGGAGAATATAGTCGTGAATAAAAGTCCTAAAAAACTTGTTCTAGTCCCTTAAAAACTTGAGAGATCATTGACATTCATAGTGGCTTTTTACCTTGTGTGTTCTGGGAATTTGAATTTTGAGCCCATATTCATTGTCACTTTCTTGTGGATATGAGGCTTGGATTAATGATGTATATAGTCCATAAAAGGCTTTATTTTGCTTCTGCTAAAGACATGGGTGCAGTGTTATCCAGGAACCACTTTGAACTACAACCTTAGGTTCAGTTTTTTTCAACCACACAGATACTTATGAATTCTGTCAGACTACTCTCTGGGTGCTGGGAAGGACTTTCCAGAGAGACTTAGACTTTTTGTGGTTCCTCTCAGAGTCAAGGCCAACACAGACAGCTTCTACAGGAAACATTTCCACACATTCACTGAAGGTGTCTTGGATTGACTTAATGGTCTTGGACTGATGCATGTATTTCTGATCCAATAGCCATCTTTCCCAGGTGGACCCTAAGCTTTGTCTCCAGTTTTCTGTGTATCCCATTAAACCACTACCTGTCAATTACTGGAGATCTGAAGATGTACCTAAGATAGCTGCTGGCTTCAGGGTATACTGACTTCTTCAGATTCCACCTTCCTGTGGAGTCTAGACTGAGGGACTTTTCTTTCTTACCAGCTCATGTAGGTATTAAAAATCACACATATATAGTAGCTTTTATTGTTGTTTTATGAAAGGATCTGCCAGTAAAGGGAAATAAATATAGTTCTTGAAATGGAAACTTAGCTTCTCTTTTAGATAATATTCTTTTGATTGTTAAGCTTTGTATATTATTGAGGATTCTAGAGGAGAAAGTATAATAAAAATAAGGAATTCTTAAAGTAGTTTTCTTACTATTAATTACAGGCATTTGGATCATCACAAACTATGGGATCCCAATGAATTTGCAGTTCACTGCTTTAAAATTATAATGTATTCCATTCAGGTAAGGATTGAATATATTATATAAGTATATATAAGGATTATGTAAGTATATATATAAGGATTATATATTATATAAGTAATTTTGGTTCTCTGTCAGTAAGGATGTCTTCAGAGATAGAAAACACTATAGGAGATAAGACATATTCTTAATTTAGTTCTTGACATTTATTTTTATTTATACTTATATTCTTATTTGCCAAGATGAAAAGATATCTAATAAAAATAACTAAATGATTTTATGATGATAACCATTATTGTGCATTTATTAAATACATTATTGTGTACTTGGTGTTTTACTGATAAACTAGTATTAGAATTGATTATTACAGCAGCATGTGACTGATATATTTATAGGGTATTTGCTGTGTGATAGTGCATGTATTAATGTATTAACTCCTCTGGTATTCATAGAACCTTGATGAGGCACTGTCATCTACTACAGAAAAACTTGGACAGACCCAGCTAGCTCTTAATTCAATTGGAATTTTAGGTCTTTTTTTAAACATCTGCATTTTTAATACCCTAAAAAGTCATCATTAATTTAAAGGAGATAAGGTTGTAAGAAGCAGCACAGCTTTTAGTACCGGTCTTAACAGGATTTGCAGCCTAGATGGGCTGTTTCCTGGTTGCATAGAACTTAGGCAGATTATTTAGCCTCTCTGAGCTTTAGTTTCCTCGTTTCTGAAAAGAAAATTTTAGCGCATGCACTGAATGCTTCATTTTTATACTAAAATAGAAGCTGACATTTATCAAGTGCTGGCTATGCCTCTGACTATGCTAATAACCTTACATGCTTTATTTCATTTAATCCTCCTCATTTTATGAAGTGAACGTGAAGTATGAAAGTGTTAGTCATTCAGTTGTGTGCGACTCTTTGCGACCACATGGACTGTATCCCACCAGGCTCTTCTGTCCTTGGAATTTTCCAGGCAAGAATACTGGATTGGGTTGCCATTTCCTTTTCCGTGAAGTAGATGTTGTTGTCCCCATGTTATAGATCAGAAAACTGACCTTTAGAGAGATCAGGTACCTCACTCAGGGGCACACAGGTAAGAAAGTCAGGATCCGAATTCTGTTCATCCTATTCTAAAACTTTGTGTCTGAATAAAATACTAATTATAGACTAGCATAATGTAAGTTTTCAATACTTGGTAGCTAGTATAAAGCTGGTTTATATGTGGAAGGATAATTTTTTTTTTAATTTTCCCAGTTTATTGAAAATAATTGACATATAATGTTATATAAGTTTAAGGTGTACAACATGATTGGTATATGTATATGTTGCAAAATGATTCTCATAGTAAGTTTTCTCAAGATCCATCACTTCACATAGCTACACGTTTTTTTTTCTTCTGATGAGAACTTTTAAGATCTTTTAATTTTAGTTTAGTAGGTGAGCAGTGGATCTGGCAATCTGTAGACACAATTAAGGCTCTTCCCCTAGTCTTCGTAGCCTTGTATTTCTTCATTTGCCCTCCTCATTCAGATTCAGTTACTAGATGAAATTATTTTTTGCAAGGAGTAAATGCTAAAGTTGAAGAAACTGAAGGAATCAATCAATATTTGTTGATTAAGTGTTTAAGAAGTTATTCTGGTCCATAGCATTGCTTTAGAAGAAGCTTTACGTTCACTATAAGAAGTCCATTCATTGAAAATTGCATGTTAGTACCCACCAGGATGGGAATTTCTATTTTTTAAGGCTATCCTGATACATTCAGGATAATATTTATTATGAGAATAAAAATTTTCTCATAAATCTCCTTCTCAGAGATGACTGCTGTTAACATTTAGACATATATAATTCTAGTCTTATATACTTTTTTTAAAAAACAGATTGAATTTTATTTAACACAGTATTTTACAACTGGGCTTCCCTGGTGGCTCAGATGGTAAAGAATCCGCCTCCAATGCGGGAGATCTGGGTTCGATCTCTGGGTTGGGAAGATCCCCTGGAGTAGGGCATGACAACCCATTCCAGTATTCTTGCCTGGAGAATCCCCACAGACAGTCCATGGGATTGCAAAGAGACATGACTGAGCAACTTAGCACAGCACACATTTTACAACTTGCTTTTTTTCACTCAGGATATCATGAGTATTTCCCATTATCCTTATTCTTAAAAAGAATGGTTTTTAATGGCTATATATATTGTTCCATGACTTAAGTACCAGTCTCCTAAATTGGATGTTTTAATGTCACATGATTTATCATTTTTATGAATTCCAGGATGTATATAATTGTTCATATATTCTTACACTACTTTGTTTCTCTTAGGCTCAGTATTCTCACCATGTAATCCAGGAGATTCTCGGACACCTTGATGCTTGTAAAAAAGATTCTCCACGAGTTCGAGCAGGTATTATTCAGGTTCTGTTAGAGGCTGTTGCCATTGCTGCTAAAGGTTCCATAGGTAAGTGCCAGCCCCCCAAAAAAACATTAATCTTTTACAGAATGTTTTTTCCAGCAGGTATAGCACTGTGTGGGACGCTGAATATATTTCTAACATTTTTGAATGTGCTATAATTTCTCTTGAAATTTTGGTTTTCCATGACTATTGTCAGGCCTCTTTAATGTACAGTTAAACATTTTCTCCACCTTAGTCTCTCCTTCCCTTCCTCTTTTCCAGTGAAGATTTTGAAACCAGTTATATGCTAAACATTTGGGAGGGGTACAGATATAACAAGAAACTTACAGTTTACTGAGTTAGACACCTCTCCCTGATGCCATAATATAAGGCACATTTTGATCAAGTATCATAAGAAAGCCAAGGTCCAGAGAAGGGGGAAAATGGATTAGTAGGAGCAAAGCATTATGTAGCCCATTTGACTGGGACATGTGGTGGTGTGTGGAGGAAGCCAGGGACATGGCTTCAGATTCAAATTGTGGCCAGATCATGGGTATAACTCTTCAGTTGACTAACATGCTTTAAAGATTTACTATAGTCTTCATCAGAGATAATGTTATATGATGCTGACCTTGATGGCAGCAGCAAAAGTGGGAATGTGAAGTCAGCAGGATTTGATTAACTGACTGACTGTGGGGGTAACACGGAGAAGGGACAGGTCAGACATCATGATTTTTCACTCGTGTGATTAGAAGGATGAAAGGGTCCCTCATAAAATTTCTGAAGTTAGGAAAATCTAGTTATGTTTTCTTTGCTTCAAATCAAAGTGGAACTATGTATTACCTACTGAAATATTGTAATGCTCACTCAGTGTCAGATGAGAGTGCACATTTTGTATATGGACTCATCATTACTCATAATTTACCTCAAAGAGATGGAAACAGGTTATTTTTTGGAGAGCTACTTCATTTGACATATTAATATGAATTGAATCACAGATGATGCATTGATTGAGTCATCTCACTACTGATGTCTTTTATGTGTGAGGAACTGTGTGTTAGGTTAATACATTCAGAGAAGGAATTACACGAGGCTGCCTGTCCTGGAGAAGGTTATAATCTAGAAGGCAGAAGTAAAAAGCACTGATTAGACTGTATTGTGATGGATGCATTGACAGAAACACACAGAGTGTTCACAGAATTAAAAGCAGAGAGTAAATGTAGTTTACCCAAATTGGGTAAATTGGCTAGCTTCATTCTAATAATTGAGACAAAATTCTTTCTTCTTCAGCCTTAAAAGATGCAGAATAAATTTCTTATGCTACAGTGGGCTCTATTATCATAATTCTATGGATTCTGACCCAGCAGGTTATCACAATATGCATTCTTTTGAGTAGACAAGATTAGATAGATGCAAAGTTTTTGGTAACTTTTATAAGAATATGCATGTTTTGTGTGTTTGTATCAAAGATTCCAACAGCCAGTTGTTCCAAGATGCCCAGTAGATGTTTGCTGGAATAGCTAGGAGACTTTCTTACTTAGGGATTTCTCATTTACTTTTTTAATGAATGGTTAGTTCATAAATTACGAAGTATTGCCAGCTACTTAGAAAATATCTGGAAGTCTCTGTTGAGAAACATGAGTATTGGCTTTGAGTCTGTGATGCTGGAAGAATGTACTCGCTCACACCAGGGTTCATCTGCAGGACCCACAGTGCTGGAAGTCTTCAACACCCTGTTGAAGCATCTGCGTTTCAGTGTTGAATTGGAAGCAAATGATTTACAGGGAGGCTCTACAGGCAATGCCAACTTAAACACAAGTTCCAAAGACAGTGATGAGAAGATTGTGCAGAACGCTATCATCCAAACAATAGGTGAGTACATTTCCCTTTTCAGGTTATTATGGAAAACAGTGATTCAGAAAGCCCTCATTGAAAGTACTTGACTGTCACGCTGCATTAGTTAAAGGTGAATGATAGGTTAGACTTTAAAAAAAACCTTTGTGTTTAGAAACTAAACAAACACGAGAATACAGCAAATTACAACCACGAACACCGTATGTACCCTTCACCAGATTCATCTCTTAATATTTTATGCCTTTATTATATCATTTCATTTCTCTCTCTGCCTGTCTCCCTCTCTCCCTCCCTTTCTGCGTTTCTCTGTGTGCGTACGCATACCTGTATATATATGTGTATATCTACATATATGTGCATATATAAATCTATACATATAGAGAGATGCATGCATGTGTCCATCTACCTTTCTTTCCTAACCACTGCATATTAAGTACATATATATCATGGCTCTTTACTACAGAGTATTTTTTCCAAAGAATAAAGATATTTTCTTACATATCCAGAATACAGTTATCAACATCAGTAAATTTAACTTCATATAGTACTTTAATCCGGAGAAGGCAATAGCACCCCACTCCAGTACTCTTCCCTGGAGAATCCCAGGGACGGCGGAACCTGGTGGGCTGCCGTCTGTGGGGTCACACAGAGTCGGACACGACTGAAGCGACTTAGCAGCAGCAGCAGCAGTACTTTAATCAAACTTGCATGTTTCAGTTTTGTCATTTGACCTGATAATGTCCTTTATAGCGTGTTTTCCCTTAGGTCCAGGATCCAGTCTAGGATCATATATTGTGTTTAGTTGTGATGTTTCTTTGGTTCCTTTAGTGTGGAACATTCTCTTATGATACGGACATTTTGTAAGAGTATAGGTCCCCCTTGCTGCTGCTGGCAGGTCACTTCAGTCATGTCCAACTCTTTGTGATTGTAGCCTGCCAGGCGCCTTTGTCCGTGGGATTCTCCAGGTAAGAATACTGGAGTGGGTTGCCATTCCCCCTCCAGGATAGGTCCCCCTTACCCCTCACTTTACAAAACTCTCCTTTGTAGTCTCCTTCACATGGGCTTGTCTAATGTTTCTTCATGATTAGATTCAGCGTGTGCATGTCTGGGAGGATGCTATTTAAGGGGTACTGTTCTTCTCAGATTCTCCCATACAGAGGCACACAGTGTGTGTCCGCTTTTTGCTGGTGGTGGTAGTTGTGGTCACTCAGCGTGTTGCTGTGCTTCTCTGCTGCACAGTTTCCATTCCCCCTCGTAAACAATAAGCAGTGTCTGAGAAGATACTTTAGGACCATGCAGATCCTCTGCTCTCCCTACATCTAGCAAGACATTAGAGACCAGGATCTGGATACTGATACTTAGGGTTTAAAATCACATGCTTCCCCGCTACTCCACTCCACACACACAGACACATACACACAGACACACAGACACACACACACACACATACACACGTGCACAACGGGTACAAGGATATAGAGCATGGTGTAATGTTGATTGTTTTCAGTTAATGTCTCGATTTGGTCACTGTCAACTTCAAGTGGTCAGTCTGACCATGGAGTATCATCCAGCGAGAAATCTGCAGCATAAAACTTCACAAAACACTTTTGATGCATTCATTCAGTCACAGCACCTTCTCGATACACTGTACAAATCCTTTTTTTGCATTTCAGTTGCATTTTTACCTTTCTTGAAATAATAAAGCATGACATGCTGTAAATGTTTCTTTTTTTCCATCTTCAGTACTAAAATGGCTATACAAAAATTCAACTTTGGTAAGTGTTTTTTCTTAATGCACTGCTGATATGACAGCTGTCACAGTACAGTCTATCAAAATTGTTTCAAATGAAGGTAAAGACAGCTAAGCATTAATAGAACCATCTTATTGAAAAAAAACAAATGAAACTTTGACCAACCTAATATTATGATTTTTTTATTTTATGGAAAAATTAAGTTTTCAATTTGAAAAATACATCTTAAATTTATCTTGATATTTTTACAGGATTTTTTGGAAGTAACCTGCCAGATTATCAGAGGTCAGAAATCATGATGTTCATTATGGGGAAAGTACCTGTTTTTGGAACATCTACACATACTTTGGATATCAGTCAATTAGGGTATGTTTTTGTGGTTGTCCTGTGTTCTCAAACTGAAAATTTCTCAAACTGTAAAGTTGAATACTCCAGGCCAGAATACTGAAGTAGGTAGCCGTTCCCTTCTCCAGGGGATCTTCCCAACCCAGGGATCAAACCCAGGTCTCCCACATTGCAGGCAGATTCTTTACCAGCTGTGCCACCAGGGAAGCCCTAATTTGATTTTACAACATGCTAATGCTTTAGTTTATAAAGAATTTAATAAGGAAATGATAGTCTTATTTAAGATATTTATTTGTTTGACCATTAATAACCCTTTTTTCATTTGTTAATTCTTTTTTGAAAGAATTATTTGTATAACAATTATTTAGGCACATTCTTGCCTTCTTATTAATATATATTACATAGATATTATGTCTGTCAATTATATTTGCATTAGATATATTCTCCAGTTTATAGTATCTTTTAATTATTCTGGATCTTTTGTTGTGATTTAATACAATTGACTTTTCATGTCATTACATGCATAGGTCTGTTTCCTTTGTGAACCAATAGCTTTTTAATGTTTTTTGTTTGAATTTGATTTTTGTGCATATAACCCTGTAATTCATATGAAGTTTACTTTAAAATATAAAATGAGCCAGACTTAGTATGAAAGCAAAGTCTGTTTCGCTAATATGAATAGAGTTTTAAAATCAAAAATAATAATTTAAGTAAATAAGGTTAATTACTTTTAATAAGATAATACTACTGTTTTGTGTATTTTAGGGATTTGGGAACCAGGAGGATTCAAATAATGTTGCTGCGATCTTTGCTTATGGTAAGGAATTTAAGACTGGTAAAGAACACCCTTAACCTTAAATTATTAAAGAGGTTAAAAGAATAGCTTCACATTATCAGCTTCTTTTTCTTATAAGATACCATTTATGGTAAGTTTTCTTTCTGTGGTTTGTATACTATACTTGAATGTACTTGAATTTTGCTTTTACTGTTTATTCCTCACTTTCCCATCATCATATTTGGTTTGCATAATGATGAAAGATACAGAAGGCAGAAGGCATTACCATTTTATAGGAGATGATGCCTGGGCCCAGCTATAGCCAGATTTCTCAGTTCTTGCCTATATGTTTTTTGCTTTTTTATTTGTATCTTGTTTAAGAGCTCTTTGCCTGCTCTGATGATATAAACACATTTGTTTATATCTTTTTACAAAAGGTTTACAGTTTGGCTTTCCACATCTAGAACTTTGATCTGAAGTTTATCTATTTCTGTATGTGATATAAAATACAGATATGTTTTTAGGTTTTTTAGGTAAGTAGTAAATGTCCCACCAATTTCTACTCACTTATAAAATCACCTTTATCCTATAATGAATGCCCAAATATAAATGGTAGATGTTCCGTATATGCTTGTAATCCTTAATATAAATAGAGATTACCCACCTGAAATTTCATTTGGCCCTAAGCTTTTTTTAATTAAATAAATTCCCTGAGCAAATAGCCTTGTCTCTAATCCTAATTGTACTACACAGTCAACTGAATGAATGTCTGTGTGTTATGGTTAAACTGTTTAATGGCATTTAAGTATAGGCTGATTAAAAGCTCCAACTTTAGAGATAGGAATACACTCAGAAATGTCACATCAAATAATGAAAAGAGCTTTCCAAGATGAAAATGCATTCCTATTAAACTGAACTGCTTAATTTAAAATAAAATAATTATTTGCAAGTTTAAAATTTTCAAATCTTACCTGTGTTATTTGTTATCTAATTTCCTTATATCCATTTAGTACTGACTTCCTGCCCCATATATTCTTAACCTGTCTGAGCCTCGGTTTTCTTTTACAAAATGGGGAAGCAGTAATAATTCCTAGCCTCACAGGAACATGGTAATGATGAAGTTAGTACACATACAGTGCTTAGAGTCATGCCTGACATAAGGTAAATGTGTGCTGATACTGATTTTATTAACTTTATGAATGCTGTTTTTGTAAAATCCTCATCATCTCACAAATTTTCTTTTAGTTTTTCCTTTAGACTTACGTTTATACTTCCTGTTTTCCCTAAGCTAATGATTCTTAGAAAACAACTTGAGAGTTTTATCAAAGAAGGATTCATGACAAAGGTGTTTTGCTTGTTTTTCCTCCCTATAATCAGGTAACTTCTGGATACAAAGCGAAGACAATAGTTACTGCACTGCCAGGGTCTTTTCTGGACCCTTTGTTATCACCGTCCCTCATGGAAGACTATGAACTGAGACAGTTAGTCTTGGAAGTAATGCATAATCTGATGGATCGCCATGACAACAGGGCAAAGCTTCGAGGGATCAGGTATGTGTTGTTTGAAAATAGGCTTAATGATGAAATTTTCAGATTTCTACATTAATGCATTTAAGTACAGTATTGATTGTTTTGGGGTTTTTTTACCCTTTTAAAGTGTTTATTAATTCAGTGGTTTTCAGTAAATTCACAGTTAGAACCATCACCATTACCATTATGCAGTATTGTACTTTTTTTCATCTAGGATTTTTAGGTTTTATTAATCCCAGAATTTAATTTGTATAACAATTACTAATATATTTTAAGATAGTAAATGTTAAAGGTCTTTTAATGTACTTTCAGAGATCTTATCTACTAGTAATCATTAGTTCCATAAATTTTATTTTGGTTTTGCCTCAAGGATTACTTTGTGCAATTATACTTAAACTCGGTTATTCAGTAGAATCATTATATATAAGCTTATTTAAAATGCTCATTGAAATGAGTGGTAAATAGTTCAGACTTCTAAGCATAGCTATGATTTGTCATATAAGATGATATAACAGTCATTCCTTTAAATGATGCATTGGTTCTCTCTAGAATAATACCAGATGTGGCTGACCTAAAAATAAAAAGAGAAAAAATTTGTAGACAAGACACAAGTTTCATGAAAAAGGTAAGATTATCTTCTGAAAAATAATGCATGGCTTAAGTTGTAGCCATTTGAATTCTCAGGTAGGTTTGCATTGATCTGTAACCTTAAAATGAAATGAAGGGGAATCTATTAGAAGAACATACATAGTTTGTATCTGTAGCCAGAAAACTCCCACTTACTAATACTGAACCACAGACCTAAACAGGGTTAACCAGTCAGGCATTGGCACAGCTGGAGAGGCGCCTCTTACCTATATGGGTCCATGTGCATATTAAATAGATTACAGAGCAAAATGCATAACCCTACAGACGGACTGGCTTCAGAAGACTACTGTTGTGGCCTGTGACCCTGGCCACACTTTACAATCACCGGGGGAGCTTTGTGCTTTTACAAACACTGATGCTCGGCTTCCTCACTGATAAGTTAAGTCATATCCGGGGTGGGCAGTGGGGCGTAGTGGAGAGGAAGCGTGGCAGTCGTTCAGTTTCCCTATTGTAACTTACAGTTTGTGTTGCAGACCAGTGTAACATGTTGAGTTAATTACCACATGGTACTTTGAAATGGGAAAAACGCTTTTGTTTCTGTTTGTTGTCACTTGACAATTGGACCTGTACTCTGGAATGCTTTAGACCACAGGCTTTTCTGTTTTTGACTAACAGAACTTCCCTCTGGTTTAGAGGGAAACCTCTTACAGTCCTGGGGGTGTGTCTGTGACCTCTCCTCGTGGGTGGACTTTAGACGTGCCTGTGTCACTTCAGACCAAAGTGTGGCAGAGCCTGGAGGTGCTCTTCCCTGCACAGCTCCTAACCCACCTCCCAGGAGGTTGTTCCCTCAGGCAAGAAAACCTGAGTTCATTTCTGCTCAGCCAGGTGTTTCTTATTATTGCCAAGGCTCCCATAATTCTGCCATTTGTTTCAGTTTTTCTCAAATCTATCTATAATTTGCTTGTCTTTTCAAATTATTACTAAAGACATTTTCATTGTTTGCACTGGAACTATTTCTGACTTGCTGTTTTTGTTTAATTTTGTCTTCAACTCCAGTGTTAGTGTGTAGTTATATATCGATACATTTATTGATGTTAATAATTGGAATACAATTTGACCCTCCGATTATCAGTTTAAATCTCTCCCATGTTATGTGATAAGATAGCTACTTTATAAGAGGTTATATACACCTCTGATATCTGCCCTGCTACATTTTAAGCAAGACTGTCTTTTTTCTGTATCGTTTCCCTTTTCAGAATGGGCAGCAGCTGTATCGGCACATATATTTGGGCTGTAAAGAAGAAGACAATGTTCACAAGAACTATGAGCTACTTTATACTTCTCTTGCTCTTATAACTATTGAATTGGCCAATGAAGAAGTAGTTATTGATCTCATTCGATTAGCCATTGCTTTACAGGTATGCTTTCATAGCCTTTCATTGACAAAAGCATTTTTTTACAAATTAGACACCATCTTTAAAGTATTATCATCTTTACTCAGGGACATAAATTTTTTAAGTGAGTTCTCTAGTTTTAAATCTAAAAAACTATGATCACATTCATTTATTCTTTTTACAAATGTTGAGTAAGTATTGACCATGTGCTAAATATTGTTCAAAGGTATAGGATTACCATGATGAAAAAGACAGCATGGTCCCTGTGCCCATCCTTTCAGTGGAGAAGATAGTCATTAAATAATAAAAATTACATAGATGGAGTTGTTTAATTAGAGTTTAAATATTACATAATAATAGAACTGTGTGCAATGAGAATACATGCATTTATTTTTATATATCTAATATACATTTCACCAGCCCCCGAATCCCCCCATCTTTAGGAAAGGCTTTCCTGAAGAAGACCTGTTTGAATTGAGAGTTTTAAGTCTTTTATAAAGGGGTATTTATTCTCCTTTTAGAACTTTTTTTTTTTAAAGAAAGCTGCTTCTAAGGTGACATTTTTGTTAGCATTCCAACTTACCTGCAGTTTTTTTAGTATAATCATAAAGAAAATGCTAATGGAGCATGAGACCTTGATCTGTCCATGTGTGTTTGTTTTATTAAAGGATAGTGCAATTATCAATGAAGATAATTTGCCAATGTTCCATCGTTGTGGAATCATGGCGCTGGTTGCTGCATACCTCAACTTTGTGAGTCAGATGATAGCTGTTCCTGCGTTTTGCCAGCATGTTAGCAAGGTAATATATTTAGATAAGTCCTTGCATTTGAACTGCATGAGAATGGCAGATTTTCTACCAGTGATAATTATTTTTAATGTTGATGATTATGTATCAAATTATTAAGATAATGCTATGTTTATATTTTCTTTGATGCCTGTTGTTGTATTAGAATTTTTCTGTATAATGGTTGAGCAGGAAATACGGTTTTCTTCTATAATACTTCATACAATTTCTTATACAGTTATTTTCCTTTTAAAACATTATGGATCTTAGTATCTCATATTTCTTTAATTATACTGTTTTTATTGTCATTATGTTTTAAACCAGTCTCCTTGAGTTAGATCTCAAAAGTTAAGTAAATAATACACCTCTCAGATTTGTCCTGTGTCATTTAACTGTATTTATCTTTTTCAGCAGTAACTCATTAAATAGTTACTGCATGGTTTAGCATACATTTCAGAGCCGCTGACTTACCTGCAGAAAAAGTCCACTGTAATTTTTATTCTTTAAAGACATCTTTCAGGGAGAACCTCGTTTTTATGAAATTGGAAGCATCTCTCTCAGTCCTTCCTAAAATGTAGGGGGTTTTAGTGCATTCTAAGAAATAAAACTCATTCATTCATTAAACAAATGTTTGAGTGACTATTTGACATCTGCCATTAAAGATCCAAATTCTGTGAAAGCAGAGTTCCCCTTTAGGTGGCTCCCAAGTGAGTTGGGGAGCTAGACCTCAGAAGAGCGCTGAGACCACGGGCATGCGCGGCAGCAGGTCCCGTGGAGGAGGGGCACAGCGAGGGCCTGTGGCTTGTGGAGGTGTCTCCCACACAGGGTGCTTGAGAAGGCACAGGTTCTAATTGCCTCTGTGGGAGGTTTGATCAGATGTGATGTATCATCTTTTTTCACAGCTTGTATTATTTTATCACTTTGGTTTTGTTACCTGCTGAGTTCATAAACGTGAAAACAAAACGAACTCTTTATTTGGGTTCTCAACTGTAGCTTAAATTCCAAAATAAAGTGATGGTATTTCTTATAAATGTTGAGTTTTTGTTTCTGTGTTTTTAGTTTTCCAAATTTTTGTGGCACCGTCCTGAAGAGTGAGGCTTTTGATTTTTACTCTATTTTGTTTTTGGATATTTTTCAGGTTATTGAAATTCGAACTATGGAAGCCCCTTATTTTCTACCAGAGCATATTTTCAGAGATAAGTGCATGTATGTTAATGCTTTACATTTCAAGAAAGGGACATTGACTTGAGAAACCAGTAAATGATGATTGAAAGGAGTGAACTATTGTTAGAATAATTTTCTGATTTTTATAATCCTCATTGTTTTATGTTTCTGTCACTTAACTCATCTAACTTGTTTGTCTTGTTATAAAAGTTCTCATACATTATAAATATAGACTCATACACATGGACTCAGTCTTTGAGGAAAAAAATTTTAGCTTACCTTTTTTTAAACATGAGGATGCAACTCTTAAATAGAGCATGTTCTGATATATAGGTGAACATCCTTTAAGAGACTATAATATCTTGTTCAAAACTTTGAATAATCGATAACAATATTAATAAAACTATGGGAGAAAGAATGTTTTCCGAAAAGTGATGGTTATACTCTGAACTTTTTTTCTTGCTATCCAAACAAAAAAATACATATATGAAAAATACTTTATTCAGCTTTTGGACTCTTAAAAGCAGTTTAATATTGAAAGCATCAGCATAATATAATACCAAGCAGTTTGAAAGGAAAGTGAAGCTGTATGTCTTGGACGAGAGTTTCCTGTCACTTAGTTGGCTAGTGTATTCTTGATTAGTAGTCAGTGAGCTTCATTTTTATTTTCTTCCTGTAGTAGATTTTTAATTAGCATGATAGTTAAAGCTGAATTTCGTCTTCATCATTTAATGTGTGAATACCAGCAGGATAAAATAAGGCTGACCTCACCCTTGGGATGTTACTGGGGAAGAAGAACAGCAGAACGCTTCCTAGCTGGGTCCACACTCCATATGTTTTTAAAGAGCTCAAATTAGTCACCTAAAATATACTGATTTTCCTATGACTAATTACAGTTTAAGTTGCATTTATATTTAGACCTTGATCTAGAATGTTTATATGTTAACTTATTTTAAATAATACTAAATGGCTTTTGTTTTGATCAACTTGACAGGCTTCCAAAATCTTTAGAGAAGCATGACAAAAATTTGTACTTTTTGACCAACAAGATTGCAGAGTCCCTAGGTGGAAGTGGGTATAGTGTTGAGAGGTTGTCAGTCCCGTACGTACCACAAGTGACAGGTAAGGGGGGGTGATTAAAACTCTATCGAATACGTATCAGCAATTTTTTTGCGAGTTCAGTTAGCAGTGAAAACTAATTCTGTTTGTGTACTTATTATACCAACTGTTTCAGATGCTTAAGAAAGTTTACTTCTATTTTAAAATTTTGTTCTTGAAAACCTTTAGTAAAAGACACATACATGATTTTATCATGAGCAAATTGAATCCTCAAGTGTTAATTATTATAGTTCATGTATTATTATACTGAATAATATTATTCTTTAAACAGAGAAGCAAAGTAAGATCTTTGCTCTTTAAGCAATATTGTGTTTAACTTCAGGAAATTGGTAAAAATCATTTAGTTAGTTATTTGTGACTATTGAGCTTAATGAATTAGGTAATTTTTGTCATTTGAAAGAGTACAGACTACTTTCTTTGTAAAGAAACCTGCAAACTTTTTAAGTTAAGAATATGTTTTCCTCTGTGTATAATGTATCTCCTTCTGTTCTTTTCATTGCTTGAGATAATTGTTTTGTTTCAAAGCAAAACTGCATCATATCTTGCATTCACTTTTTACTTTGAAAGCTAAAATCAAAGATTTTTATCTTAGGACACCTTCATTTTCTTTTGATGGGGCTGTATCTGTTCTACAAGAGAGCTGTTTGATTTCATTTAGGTAGTTTTCCGAATTAATCGCTAGAAACAGCATGATATTTGGAAATAACTTTTTTATAATTTGGATCCAAAATATGTATATTTATTACAGATAGTTGTTCATAATAGTCTGAGATGTTAATGAAAGCTTTTGCATTTTCTTTTAAATTCCATAGTATAGAAAATTCTGTTCCTCAGAAATTCCTTGGGAAAGTAAAAAGTGCTAAGAATAAACTATTAGTAGAGCTTTATAATTTTAAAGAATTTTTTAAATAGGTTTTTAAAAATGCATTCTTATAATTTGGATTTAGCTCTCTTTCCTTCAGGCAAAAAACCTCATAAACCCAGGCACAAGTGCAAAGGTAAATCCAGTGTCGGTTGGCCTGCCCTTTCCCTCCCCCATCTTTTAGGAAAATAGCTTAGTACAACTGCCTTCTAGAAAATGAAGACAGTGGCCTGTGTATTCTATGTAGTTGTAAACTCAGTTACTGTTTTGCTCTACCTTCCCCATAGCTGTAGTTTACTTTCCATCCCTTGTTACTTCCTTCTACCCTGTTCCTTTAACTCCGAACAATTCTGAATGAAAATTACGGTATGTTTTTTTATTTTAACAAATGGTTTGTATTTCCCATTTCTTCCCACCCCTGAAAAGGATGTATTTTCTTTTTTAATGCCTGTCTATCACTGACTAGAAGAATTCTGAGCATTTCAGCATATTCTTAGTTATGTAACTGCATAGAAATCCCTCAGTGTGAATAAGAGTCTTCTGATTTATAAAGATTTTGGCAATTTAGAACCAGTCTGTGGCATGTGTGTCCTGCCTTAATGCAGAGAGAGTCAGAAGACATAGTAAGACTTTGTGGCCTAATCAATTATTAAATTTTCCTTTTGCTATATAACCATCAGATACTCATTTAAAAAAAAATAAGGGATTTAAGATTTAAGGTATCTTTCTTGTTAAAAGAAAACAGTTTAAATATTTAGGTTGTTGTGTATCATGCATGTATACCCTTCATCATCAAAAGAGTAGCTGCCGTTTATTATGTACCGAGTGTTTGCCAGTCACAGTGGTACTCTGTATTCGTGTTCTCAGGGAATCTGAGAATGTAGTTTGGTGAGGAAAGTAGCATTAGTTTTGTTTACAAATGATGATAGTGAGGCTGAAATTAAATAATTTGATTAGGTAAGACCACTAGAATTAACTGCCTTGCCTGTTCAGTTAGGTGCTTAATAAATTGATTTTACCGGCTGTGTGCTCAAAGATTGTTTCTTATTGATCCAGATTTATTTTTTCTTGTATTACAAACTTTTACTGAGGGTCTACTATATCAAGCACTCTTCTGACTTTTGGGGTAGAAAGATGTTAAGATTCACTCCCTGTCCTCAAGGATTAAAGTTTGGTGGAGAAGACAGACAAACAGTTGAAATATAATGGTAACTGGTTCTAAAGAAAGAAGAATGGTATGCCTAAAGCTTACTGAACAGTTAGTGACTGGCATAAAGTAAGTGATCAATAAATGTTAGCTAATTATTGCAAATCAGCCTAGAATTTGAGTTAATAGTGTATGTCTAGGTGTGTGTTACATGCTCCTCTATGAAGGGGTACAGTATTTAATGAGTATTTACGATGTGGCAGCTGCTGTGCAAACAGAAGCAAGACAGGTAAAGGTTCTCGGTTTAACAAAGCATACAGTCTTTCCTAACAGGATTCCTCATCTGGACCAAGAAACACAGAAGATGATTTTGAATGACGTTTTTCTCAGTTCTCCCAAGATGGCACATCAGCACTTGTATTCTAGATGCATAGGAAAGAAGTTAATTCATTATACAGTTTGTCTAACAAGACAATTAACTAGACGATTGCAGTATGCCTTAAAAGCTGTCATCAGAGAGGTTTGGGGTCCTCAGGCAGCACCTAGGAGAGTCTTCTGTCCAGGTTTTGTGAAACAGGGGTGTTTTCCAGAAGGAAAAAAAACCCCTAAGCTGAGCCTGAAGCAAGTGTTAGGCAAGTGAACTGTTTCATGCCAACATAACAGCATGTGTGGAAGAATGGAGGCAAGCAAGAAGATGATTTTTCAAGGAATTACTGTAAAGTTAGTCTACTTTGGAGTGACTTGGAAGAGTAGGATTGGTTAAATAGTTTGTTCCGAAAGCATTGGGGAGTCATTAAATGATTTTAAACAGGGAATGGCTTGATAAGAATTGCATAGAACCTAAAAAACCAGTTTCACTATAAATAAATACGCGTTAGCTCTAGATGGAATTTTGTGTTTTTCTATAGAACCAAAAAAGTCTTATCTGTATAAGTAGTATCAGTGTTAAAATGAAATTTTGTATAGATAAGTTACCTCTGAAATTTCGTTTTGCTGGTTAGCTTTTTAATTGAATCGGAGCAGCATTGTAGCCCTAATTACATTTCATGATTTATTAATATACAGTTAAGTAAATTCTTCTACCTTTTCTTATACAACCATAGACAATTATATTGAGTAATTTAATGTAGTTCTGTATTATTCTTGTGTTCAGACTGTTGTGTCTACTTGTGTTTCTCTCTTCTTTAGCCATCTGAATGCAGTTCCATACATTATACACAGACACTCCAGGTGGCAGCAGAATATCACTGTATCACTGAAGGAAGTTAGGCCTCACTGTCTCCAAGTATTGCTCTAAAACCCAGGTTGCAATTAAAAACAGAAAGAAGTAACAATGATTACCATACCGAACAGCAGATTATAGGAAGTGGAGAGGGAGGTGGGATGGGAAAACCGAAGGGGCATAGAAAGTAGCGTCTGAGATTGCCCCAGGCCAGCCTGAGGAAGAGAAGCAAGGCTCTACCCGGGGAGTGCACACGCAAGGCACTGAGACGCCGAGAGGCAGTTCTCGAGCCGGCAGGACAGGGCCGTCCACAGCGGCTGCAGTGGTGTTGCGTCTCAGCCGCCCTTGAAGGACAGGTCAGGAGCAGACGTGGACGGCCCATGAAAACGGGCGTTGTCTTCTGTAAGCTGTGTTGTGGAGAGCTTACTCATGTGTAGATGTGCACGATACTTAGTTGTGACTGGGCTTTTTCTGTCACCTTCAAGCAGGTTGCTCTATTGATGAAAAGAAAGAACTTTCTGAGAATAGAGTGTTAGAGTTTCCCATTGAGTTTCGTTTTCTTCCTTTGAAAAATTCCTTGTCTTTCTCAAATCTCTGCCCATACCTCCCTCCCGTTCTAACTCACTTTTGCCTCTCAGTGATCCCTCTCCTGCTTCTGTACTTCTCCTTTCCTTTTTTTTTATCTTAAGCTTCAATTTCTCTCTTCTCTGCAACCCATCAGGTTTCATATGTTAACCTAGAAGTTCTTGTATGGGTTTTTTTGGAGAAGCAGGCTATTATTTATTCCTCATTTTGAGTTCTAGTAAAGCCTTGAAAGTTGAAAAGCAAGTCAGCAGTGATGACCATACTGTTTTGTAGCAGTTCGATTGATGTTGATTTTTATGTTTGGTGATTTATATTAGCACATATGATCATGAGGAAAAATTAGAAAAAGTACAGTGTCTCGGTTACCTCAGTAATAGTCATATGCAGGAGATAAGATACTTTCAATCTGAAAACTGTAGTGAAACAATATGTAGTACTTTGTCACAGATGGGTGTGTATTCATTCTGTACCTCCAGCCTTTATACAGCAGAACCATAGTAACTGCTAGATGATAGATGCAAAACACAGTCTGCCACTGAATTCTTGTACAGCTGGGGAGACAAGACATCGATTTACGCGTTGGTAGTTCAAGGCCCAGTCAGTGACTTCCGGGTGATAATGATTGAATAGTGATAAGGAAAGATCAATCGTAACCGATAGGAAATTTCTGGAGCTAGAAGAAAGACAAGTAAAAACAATTAAGTAATATTTAAGATTTAAAGCATGCGATGTAGTGTGTAAGTAGAGCTTGAAAGATAAGAGTCTTTATGGTGGGGGGACATAAGGAAGGGCAGGTAACAGGTGTTTCCAGTAGGAGTTTCTGTTTGTAGAAAAGCATGTGAGGCAGATGCCCAGAGACTGGAGAATAGGCACATTTGCCTTAATACATCAGGGAACAGCCGATGTTCCTGTTTGTAGGCTCTGACTGGAGAATGCAGATTTCCTTTTTACTTCCTCAGGCAATGGGTAGAATTGCTTGGAGGAGTGATGTGGTTAGTGTTTAAGAAACTTAAAATAAGATGGTGGCATACAGGGAACATTCTTGAAAGGTCTGTTATCAGGATGGGATGGGTCAGTGGTTCTCAACTGTGAGTGATTTTTCCCACTCTAGGAACCATTTGTCAACCCTAGAAACATTCTCAGTTATTGCCAGTGGGGCAGGCCTACTGGTATCTAGCAGGTAGAAATTAGAGATGCTGCTAAATATTCTGCAATACACAGAATAGCTCCCACGGCAAGAATTACCTGGCCCAAAACGCCAGTAGTGCCAAGGTGAAGAACCCTGGCTGAGCTGTGCTGTGAGAATAAACAGACACACGTTCTTAGTGATTTAAAACTGTAAAGACTTAACTCGTTGCTCCAACTAACCGTGCATAACCTCATATCCTCCTTATTCTGGAGTCCAAGCTGATGGAATAGCCACAGTTTAAAATGTTGCTCACTCTTCATTGGCCAGAACTAGTTACAGAGTCCCTCCTAACCACAGAGAGGCCAGGAACTGCAATCCTTCTATGTCCCAGAAAGAGAGTAAGTTGCCATATTTGATTAACAGCATTAATTTACTGCCATGGAAGGCTGCCTTGGAGTAGAGGAGTAGTCAGTAAGAAAGAAACCAATGGTTTTCTTAGGCCATGCCACACAGCTTTTGGGATCTTAGTTCCCCAACCAGGGAGCAAGCCCACACTCAGAGCACAGAGTCTTAACCACTGGACCACCAGGAAAGTCCCAAGAAACCAATTTCCTTATGTTTGCCCTCTTTTAGTTCATTCTTGACCCCTTGAGAAGAATAAAATCACAGTAGAGTTGACCCTTGAACAACACTGGTTTGAACTACATAGTTCCACTTAAATGCAGATATTTTTCAATAAATATGTACCACGGTATTACGTGGTCTCCAGTTGAAGCAGAACCATGGATCTGGAGGGCCAATTAAAGTTGTAATGCAGACCTTTGACTGCAGAAGAGTCTGCCCCAGACTCCTAGGTTGTTCATGAAGTGAAGTTGCTCAGTCGTGTCTGATTCTTTGCAACCCCATGGACTGTAGCCTACCAGGCTCCTCCATCCATGGCATTTTCTAGGTAGGAATACTGGAGTGAGTTGCCATTTCCTTTGGTCAACTGCAAATACAAAATGAAATTAGAAAGAGTGTTGCCAGATTATGGTGTGGCTGACTGTGCTATTAGGCTAATTTTAGGCCTGAGCTCCCTGTTATTGGGAACCTTACAGGTGTGTCTGAATACTGATCTCCTTAGCTCTTCAGGTAGCTGGGTCTGGTCTTGGGCAGTCAGCTTACAGTGCAGGCAGCTGTAAGCTGACTGCTTACAGGGAGCTTCCATTAAGCTCCCTGTGCCTTACATGTACTATAAGTTTGTGTATGCTTCGATGTGCAAAATCTTGGGAAGCTCAGCATTAGTCAGTAGGCTGGATTTGTTTTAAAATTACCAGTTAGTCTGAAAAAAGATTCATTTTAGAAGCAGCTCTCCCGGCAGTGTAAGAGGGAGTGCTCTACTGGACCACTTCAGAAGCCATCCTCAAATCTGCATGAGAAAAGATAAAAAATTCTGAAGGATGGCTCTCTTGAAAAATAAATATGACAGTGTGGAGATAAAGAAGGTTTTCGTAAAGACGTTAAAATTGAGTTTAGAACTTTTTTTTTATTATTAATGTTTTATTGAAGGATAATTGCTTTACAGAATTTTGTTGTTTTCTGTCAAACCTCAACATGATAAAACATGTTGAATAGAATTGATTAATACAAAATTGGAAATTTGGACTGGAAACGGAACTGGGGGTATGGAGGGCCAGCTTTGAAGTTCTGTACTGATCTTTGGCTCCTCAGGTGTCAGCGCCCCTACCTCCATGTCATTCAGGGGTCAACTGTATGAAACCGAGTCCACCTATCAATTTTATTTTTTAAATCTGTTAAAGTCTGAGAGCACACTGCTTTGTATATTTAGTAAAAGCAAAAAAAGACAAACTGTCTTAATTTCCTGAAATTTTTTGAAATCTGAAATAACTGGAATTTATACGTGATATACCATTTCTAACTAGCAAATAATGGGGGAATTTTTTTTTTTTTAACTATAGATGAAGATCGACTTTCTAGAAGGAAGAGTATTGTGGACACCGTATCCATTCAGGTGGATATTTTACCCAACAGCATTCCTTCTGATGATGTGGTAAGTTGCTGAAAGTTTATGACCAAGTACTACTGTCTTGAGATAGACATCAGTCAATTTGAAAGAGCTTTTTGCCTCTCTGCACTTTTAGAAGCAAATACAACTCTAAATTATTCCTAAATAAAATTGTTAGTAGATGTTAATTTGATTTAGCCTTGAACTTGTAATTTACAATTTATTTTACTGAATTCATTTCAGATACTTACAAAGATACATAAATTTAATATTAAGTGTTATGGTATCACTGCTTTTCACATTGTAGTAAAAGAAACCATAGAACTAAGCTTTTTTAATAAGTAAGAACGTATATAAGGCCTGTTATTAAATAAATAGGCCCTCTAATCCTATTTATTTTAAAAGATTTATGAAACATAAGTTGTGAGAATAAATGGGATTATACACTCTCAAGTGAAGCCAAATACCCACTACTTTTAGAAAGTTTCAAAATTTCACCTATGAGAGAATTTTTTAAATCATTTTGGAAAGTAAATATAACATTTAATATAGGCTAAGCTTTATCAGTGACCTGTGTACTCTTGAAGGACTTATTTGAAATATCATAGATTTAATGTTCTCCTCCTGTTTCAATAGAGCACAAGAGTGTACCCTCCTGAGTTATAGGAAGAAAAAGCAGCCAGTATTCTCTAGGACTTATCCACACAAATCAGCAGAGAATTTTTTGATAGTCAAGTAAAAGTGCCGATGTGCCAGCATGTCAAGTCAGCCTCCTCCTTGTGGTTTACCCATTGTTTGCTTCCTAGGTATTTCATTATTTCTCTTGGTACAGTATAAATGATTAAAAGAATATCCATATAAGAAAAGGGGAAGGAAGTTGTCTGAATTTATGCTTTCTCAGCCTCCTCTCTCCCTCCTGCTTCCAAACCCTGTCAGTTAATTTGTGTGCAGGATTTAAAAGTATTTGGTGGCCAGGGTACAGCCAATTAGTTTATATCTTTCAAGGTTTTTAACTCCCTCTTACGTAGAATAACCAGTTTCATAAAGAAATTACCTTCAGAGCATTGGAGTAGTTTGAATACGCTGTTAGTGTTCATTTTGGAACTTGGGGCCTTGAGGTTGGTTTAAAGTTTTCTTACCAATTTAAGACTCAAGAAAAATCATCTTCCCTAAATTTCACCTCTTCAAAGCCATTTTATTTTTATACTCATTATTAGCAAGGAGGATGCCTTGCTAACTCTATCTTTAATGATTATGAACTTGCTGATAATACCTTTGGAGGGAAGAAATTCATCCAGACCCTTAGTTTATATGTGTCAAGAGTGCAGTCTGTTTTACTGACTGGAATTTTTCCCTTTGCCTTTTGTTGACCATTTTTATTTCTCCTAAAAATACATATATAGCACTTCAAACTGTTGCAGAGGGTCAGTTTATTTTAATAAAATGAACTGAAATGACATTTGCATGAAGACTTAGTATAGGAGGAAGATTCTTGAGCATGAATTTTACATTAAAAGTTCACTAATACATTTGTTAAATTATTAAAGATCACTTTTGTTTTATCTTTGCTATAACTGTAAATCCTAAGTCAAATACACCTCACTCTGAGTATTTGAAAAATTAAGTACAGTTTTTAGTTGAGTGCATTGGAGTTTCAAACTCATTTACCATTGTGGTACCTAATTTTGTGTATTAGGAATGGTTGTTCAGATACCAGAAGACAGAATGATGGTACCTTCTAGGCTAAAACCAGGTAATTTCATTGTGTGGACAGGAGAGATTTTCATCAGTTAGGTATTCACCAGTTAATGATGTAACAAAATATCAAACTGAGAATATGTATATTTGTTAACAGTGAATCAAATTAAAAACTGCTCATTTGAAAAATCATTATTTCATCAAAATTATGTGAAATTATATATACAGAATCCCATATAGTCCTCAGATATATGGCACCCCACTCCAGTACTCCTGCCTGGAAAATCCCATGGATGGAGGAACCTGGTAGGCTGCAGTCCATGGGATTGCTGAGGGTCGGACACGACTGAGCGACTTCACTTTCACTTTAGAGCTTGTAACTTTTTTTTTAATGTTGGTTAGATGGAGATCATAGCAAAACTTTGGTTTTCCCCTAGATACAGCTCAGCTTTTTACTAATCTATTAAAATACCTGGTCCATTTGTAGTATGTCAGTTCTAACATTTGCAATTCAAGTTTTAGCCCACTGTGAATCCTTAGTGAACTTCTCCTAAAAATTGCCCTGTATGTGTATAAAGATACCTAAATTAAAGTATTCAGGAAGATAAATGACTAAAATAGAATAGAGATATATCTGCTTCCTGAAATTAAACAATCAGCTTGACTAATAGAATAAAGCACCACAGGCATGACTCTCTGATCTCTGGTGCTTACTGAGCCCCATCAGCATGACTGATACGCATAATGAATATAAGTAAAACCTGAAATCGTGACTTAGTTCTTCTCTCAAAAAGATAATAGTCAGTGCTTAATTATTTGGGGGAATGGATGGGGAGTTATACATGTTAAATTTGGAGTACAAATTAAATTTTTTATACAAAATTAAGTCACTGGTCGGCTGAGAAGAATTGTCACTTTTTCTAGGACAAATCGCAGAGATCTTTTTATACATACATACATACTCCTGCCTTTTCCCCAAGTACAACTGAAGGAACCTATATGTGTGCTAACAAAACAAGAAGGCACTCATCAGTGAAAGTGATGTGACAGCTAGTCTGGTTGGAAAAAGGTGAATAGCAGATTTTACACAGGCTCAAGGGCATCGTACAGTGTAAGCGAGAGTTACGGGTCATACGTAAGGCCAAAGTCATAAAGAGTAAAGGAATGTTGAAACTCCTCCAAAAGCCTGCCTTTGCACCATTTCCCAATAACTGCAACACAACCATTGTTTTCTGTAGACTTGGAACAGACTGTGGTTTGCTTAAACACCAAATGAAGTAGGTGGCTTGTATTTAGCAGCTGCTACTGCTGAGTCGCTTCAGTTATGTCCAACTCTGTGCGACCCCAAAGACTGCAGCCCACCAGGCTCCCCTGTCCCTGGGATTCTCCAAGCAAGAACACTGGCGTGGGTTGCCATTTCCTTCTCCAGTGGATGAAAGTGAAAAGTGAAAGTGAAGTCTCTCAGTCGTGTCCGACTCTTCACGACCCCATGGACTGCAGCCCACCAGGCTCCTCCGTCCATGGGATTTTCTAGGCAAGAGTACTGGAGTGGGGTGCCATTGCCTTCTCCATACTTTGTATGAAAAATATGAATCATTAAACATTAGTAGAAAGAAATTCCTCTTGTTTTTAAAAAAAGAAAATTCACAAAAGGCAGGAATGGGAGACAAGATTGAAGCCAAGTTATAGAACATTTCATCCCCAGGCCGAGGGCTTCATGTGTACTCCGATAGGAAATGGCAACAGTTTGAAAGTTGGGCAGTGTCATTGTCAAAGCTGGGCTTTCGTAAAAAGAATCTCAGAAGTGTGACTAAGCTACATTGGAAAGAAGAGACTGGCTGTAGAGAGGCCAAATAGAGACCCCTGTGGTAGTTTGCACTGAGGGTGAAGCGGGTCTTGGGTAGCCAGGCTGGAGACGGGGAGAGGACCGGCAAGGCCCACAGAGGAACTCGGAGGAAGGAGGCAAAAACAGGAGGGAGACTGAGTGACTTGAGAGGTTTCCATGCTGAGGAGCGCGTCATCATTCTCTGAGGAAAACAAACAAGAGTTATTAGATAAAGTCCTTTAGCTTTTCATCCACCCAAAATTGAACAGGTAATAGGTAAAAGTTCTGTGTAACAAGGATCCTGGCCTTCTGGCTTCTCCTGTGTTCTTTCTCCTGTGGTCTAATCGTTTATCAAAAATCTAAAAGTCTTAACCAGTTCTAAGAACAACTTTGAAGTGCTAGATTGCTTCTAGGTACAAATAATTGACCAGCCAGAGCCTAATCTTGTATATCTGCTCCAAATATCTAGACCAAAGCAACTGAAGATCTCCGAGTTTAATCTGACTTCAACTAGAAATATGAACCTTCAGTAGAAAAACTGAGGTAGTGAAACTCTTGCTGCTTGATTTCCAGCTAAAGCCTTTGTATTACAGAGAAGCTAAGGTGCAAAGCATGAAGCCCTTTGCTTTCATTAGTCTTTCTGCCTTAGACTTAGCAAAAGGAAGCTCATGAGCTAAAATTAGGGATGCCCAGAGTCCAAGGCAAGTATTCATGTATCATTTCTTAACTTTTATTGAGATACTATAATAAGTGGATGTATTATTCCTCCTGAAAATGTGTTAGTGCCACAAAAAGTATTCCTGACTTTATATAGTTGTCCTGACTTTGTTTATATAGCACAAACATGTCTCAAAACAGGAGAGATTTGAAAACTTCAAGTTAAAGGGTGTTTTCTGGATAATCAGACTTGGTGGTTGACCTTAAAAGATCCAGAATATGATTATTTTAAGATGTTGGTTAACTGTACTCATTGAACACTTCCCAAAGTAGTGATTCTTGCTTTTAAACTATTCAGAGTTTCTGATTATTTCATTTTTGATTTGTAAACATATGTGGTACCAAAATTATAGAGAGTATAGAATACTTAGTTCTCATTTATTACACAGCTGAAGCTGCATTTATACATAATCTCTGCCTTGACTGTTAGTTGGGTTGCCTTAAAGGGTGCTAGTTCTGCCAGCCCAGCATCAATGTGTAACCTGTTTGGGGAACCACTGTGCTAGGCTATTGTTAAAACAAATGAAAACGTGATGATTATTTGATACTGTGGAGTATAATCATGAATCCAGCCAACACAAAGAAGAGAAAATATTTGTAAAAGGTCTTAGATGACTTGTAACTAGGTGAGGGTGTCATTTATATTGACCTTTCTAAACCCTCTATTTTACTTAAAATCACTTTTCTCTAGGTTAGTAACACGGAAGAAATCACCTTTGAAGCACTGAAGAAAGCAATTGGTAAGGTTTTTGCTTGTTAGCTTCCCTAGTATTTCACTAGCTGCTGCTTTTTTTTTTTTTTTTTTTTTACTGGCTTCTCTTTATCTCAGTACTTGTTTAGATGCCGGAATTACCAGAGGCAACATGGCAAATGTATACACTGTTGATTTCTCTATAGATACAGTATCCGTTTATTAGCTTGCACTCTTCAGGTCTTTGTGGCTGTGCTGTCTTGTCCTGGATGAGTATCCTCCTCTGTCCAGACTGCATTTCCTGGAGCTGTGACAGCATCACTGTGTATCTGAGTGTCGCCCTTATATGGTGGCAGCATGCAGGCTGCACGAATTTGTGAGAGGCAGTCAATGTATTTCTTTTTTTTTTTTTTTTCTAATTTTATTTTATTTTAAAATTTTACATAATTGTATTAGTTTTGCCAAATATCAAAATGAATCCGCCACAGGTATACACGTGTTCCCCATCCTGAACCCTCCTCCTCCTCCCTCCCCATACCATCCCTCTGGGTCGCCCCAGTGCACTAGCCCCAAGCATCCAGTATCGTGCATCGAACCTGGACTGGCAACTCGTTTCTTACATGATATTTTACATGTTTCAATGCCATTCTCCCAAATCTTCCCACCCTCTCCCTCTCCCACAGAGTCCATAAGACTGTTCTATACATCAGTGTCTCTTTTGCTGTCTCGTACACCAGGTTATTGTTACCATCTTGATAAATTCCATATATATGCGTTAGTATACTGTATTGGTGTTTTTCTTTCTGGCTTACTTCACTCTGTATAATAGGCTCCAGTTTCATCCACCTCATTAGAACTGATTCAAATGTATTCTTTTTAATGGCTGAGTAATACTCCATTGTGTATATGTACCACAGCTTTCTTATCCATTCATCTGCTGATGGACATCTAGGTTGCTTCCATGTGCTGGCTATTATAAACAGTGCTGCAATGAACATTGGGGTACACGTGTCTCTTTCCCTTCTGGTTTCCTCAGTGTGTATGCCCAGCAGTGGGATTGCTGGATCATAAGGCAGTTCTATTTCCAGTTTTTTAAGGAATCTCCACACTGTTCTCCATAGTGGCTGTACTAGTTTGCATTCCCACCAACAGTGTAAGAGGGTTCCCTTTTCTCCACACCCTCTCCAGCATTTATTATTTGTAGACTTTTGGATCGCAGCCATTCTGACTGGTGTGAAATGGTACCTCATAGTGGTTTTGATTTGCATTTCTCTGATAATGAGTGATGTTGAGCATCTTTTCATGTGTTATCAAGACAGTATGATACTGGCACAAAGACAGAAATATTGATCAATGGAATAAAATAGAAAGCCCAGAGATAAATCCACACACATATGGACACCTTATCTTTGACAAAGGAGGCAAGAATATACAATGGATTAAAGACAATCTCTTTAACAAGTGGTGCTGGGAAATCTGGTCAACCACTTGTAAAAGAATGAAACTAGACCACTTTCTAACACCATTCACAAAAATGAACTCAAAATGGATTAAAGATCTAAACGTAAGACCAGAAACTATAAAACTCCTAGAGGAGAACATAGGCAAAACACTCTCCGACATACATCACAGCAGGATCCTCTATGACCCACCTCCCAGAATATTGGAAATAAAAGCAAAAATAAACAAATGGGACCTAATTAACCTTAAAAGCTTCTGCACATCAAAGGAAACTATTAGCAAGGTGAAAAGACAGCCTTCAGAATGGGAGAAAATAATAGCAAATGAAGCAACCGACAAACAACTAATCTCAAAAATATATAAGCAACTCCTACAGTTCAACTCCAGAAAAATAAACGACCCAATCAAAAAATGGGCCAAAGAACTAAATAGACATTTCTCCAAAGAAGACATACAGATGGCTAACAAACAAATGTATTTCCTTTTATTGGAGATGGGCAGATGAAAATTCTGAAAATTATGTAGAGTCATTTTTAGTGGGCATACAGCAGCGTAATTAGAGGTGTGTTTCTAATGGGGTAGGAGAAAGGAGCTGGCAGAAATTGTCAGTAGGCATTATCACATTAATTCTTGCTATATAATCAGTGAGAACGCTGAAACAGAGAAATTAACAAATTTCCTGAGAGCACATAGCTAGTAAATACCAGAGCCAAATCTCATACCCATGTCTGACTGACTCTAATCTTTCCACTTATCTTTGCATAAAATAATACTCTTGATTTTTCTCCTTTGGCCTTTCTGGAAATAAATTTTACCTCATATAATTTGCCTCTTTTAAAATTTTTTGAATGATTCCTTCAATTAAGTATTAATATAAATTCCTGGTGGCTAATGATGCTCTGAATTTATTTCTAACTGGTAAAGCAATGGAGCATGGAAATTGACTTTCACTATAGAGAGTGGAAATTGGCTCTTGATTTTAAGAAATATTAGAATAAGAGCATCATTATCAAGGGACATGAAACACTCTGGTGCCCATCATACATGAAATAAAATCTGACCTTTTTCAGCTTAATCTTATAGAGGATTTTTTTTCTTACTGTAATATGACATCAGATTTGTCAAAATAAAATTGAATTTCAGTTCAGTTCAGTCACTCAGTCGTGTCCAACTCTTTGCAACCCCATGAATCGCAGCACGCCCGGCCTCCCTGTCCATCACCAACTCCCGGAGTTCACTCAGACTCACATCCATCAAGTCAGTGATGCCATCCAGCCATCTCATCCTCTGTCATCCTCCTGCCTTCTCCTCCTGCCCCCAATCCCTCCCAGCATCAGAGTCTTTTCCAGTGGGTCAACTCTTCGCATGAAGTGGCCAAAGTACTGGAGTTTCACCTTGAGCATCATTCCTTCCAAAGAAATCCCAGGGCTGATCTCCTTCAGAATGGACTGGTTGGATCTCCTTGCAGTCCAACAGACTCTCAAGAGTCTTCTCCAACACCACAGTTCAAAAGCATCAATTCTTCAGCGCTCAGCCTTCTTCACAGTCCAACTCTCACATCCATACATGACCACTGGAAAAACCATAGCCTTGACTAGACGAACCTTTGTTGGCAAAGTAATGTCTCTGCTTTTGAATATGCTATGTAGGTTGGTCATAACTTTCCTTCCAAGGAGTAAGCGTCTTTTAATTTCATGGCTGCAGTCACCATCTGCAGTGATTTTGGAGCCCAGAAAAATAAAGTCTGACACTGTTTCCACTGTTTCCCCATCTATTTCCCATGAAGTGATGGGACCGAATGCCGTGATCTTCGTTTTCTGAATGTTGAGCTTTAAGCCAACTTTTTCACTCTTCCTCTTTCACCTTCATCAAGAGGCTTTTGAGTTCCTCTTCACTTTCTGCCATAAGGGTGGTGTTATCTGCAAATCTGAGGTTATTGATATTTCTCCCGGCAATCTTGATTCCAGCTTGTGCTTCCTCCAGCCCAGCGTTTCTCATGATGTATTCTGCATATAATTTAAATAAGCAGGGTGACAATATACAGCCTTGACATACTCCTTTTCCTATTTGGAACCAGTTTGTTGTTCCATGTCCAGTTCTAACTGTTGCTTCCTGACTTGCATATAGGTTTCTCAAGAGGCAGGTCAGGTGGTCTGGTATTCCCATCTCTTTCAGAATTTTCCAGTTTATTGTGATCCACACAGTCAAAGGCTTTGAATTTACTAAGCAATTTTTAAACACCTATTATATACAAGACACTTTGAGACATTTAAACGTTGATAAGGCATGCTGAGGAATTTACAGTTTGACAGTGTTGTCAGAGTATCTTTGGTCCCCTGGAGTCCCAGGGGAAACTCTTTCAAGAGATCCTCAAGTCCAGAAGTATTTTCTGCATAACACTAGGACATAGTTTGCTTCTCTGCTGCATGTACTAACATGAATGAAGGCAGTGGCCTCAAACTCATCTGGTGGTCATCGCATTCTTTGATGCCACATACTCCCAGTTATTTAGAGGATCTGCAGAAGTCAGTGGAGCAGTATTCCAGATGACCATTGCACGATGTTACAGAACCATGCATGAGTAGAACTCTATTCAAAGTGTAAAACAGACCAGTAGATGTTACTATAACCAATTGTAAAAAGTTCATTAATAAAGTTTCAGATTCCATATTGCAACTAACTTTACCACTTGTCAAATTTTATTGTAGAAGAAATAGCTACAATTCTGTGAAAAGGCTATTGAATTACTCTTTCCCAACATATCAGTACATGCTTGTGTGAGTTTAGTTTTTCTTTATTTTCAACCAAAATAACATATTGCAACGCATTGAATGTTTGCAGATAGAATCCAGCTGCCTTCTATTAAGTCAGACATTAAAGGGATTTGCAAAAATATAAAACAGCGCCATTCTCTTCACTAAATTTTCACTTTAGAAAATATGGTTATTTTTTCATTAAACAAATCTTTATGTTAACGTACAGTGGTTTGAGTTTTTGATGAATTTAATGAATATTTTTAAAGTCTCATTTTTATATTATAATACAGAAATTATCAAGTGATATAACACATAAAGGAGTCTTGAAACCAGAAAGTTTGAGAACTGCTGGACAGATTTGCCGCCTGCAGGCCAAATTTGGGTGGAAGCGTTATTTTCAGAAATTGAATTTGAATAAAGCCCTGAGATAGATGTTCAGCTTGCCCAAGTCTGTTTTTCTTACCTCTTTTACTGACCTAATTTAAAACATTTGTTTCGTGCCTGGCCTCTGGCACATTTAAGCTTGTGACCCTGGGCCAGTGAACACTAGAGATGTGATTGTAATTCTGTATTACATTCATTCAGAAGAAGTACATAAAGTCTACAACTTTGTTAGCCTGACACAATTTCAGAGGGAAAAAAAAAAAGACCTATTTCCTTTTTACATGCTACTTCCCCTTTTTTAAACTAGCTAATTTTGTACCTGAAGAGCAGCTTTGTTTTAAGAACCTTGAACAGAGTGTGTTTTGCCTTATGAAATTGTTGACTCACTGGGTTGTTAAAGTAGACCATCAATAACTAAACCATTAATTAGCCTTCTTTCAAATTGTTAAGCAAATAGACACAGTTAGTATATCAGTAGTATCAAAAAGACAGACCTCTTATTGTTTTATAATCTTTGACCAGACCACACATCATTTTAAGATAAAAACAATCCCTTTTCAAATTATGGAAGATAAAAAAAAAAAAAACAAATTATGGAAGATAAATGGAAAAGACTAAACCAATATGGTTCCACTTGACCATATCTAGATTTCAGTCATGCCATTCATTATCAGATTTAGCAGACTTTTTATTTAGTACCTCATATGTGCAAAGGCATGATTATAAATAAAATAATCGTTCTTCAGGAAGGGCCTTGAGGTTGCTTGACTTGTAGGAAGTTGTGCTTCTGCTTATTTTGGTAAGAGGGACAAAGATAGTCTATGAAAAAGGGTTTTGTGCAGTGTAATTTTGAAGTTTTTTGTGTGCGCTTTCTGGCCTCAACTAAGACATTTCAGGGATGTTACACTTTTGCTTTTTTCCATAAACAAGTAGTCCTGTAAATTACCCTTATTTTTTATGCATAGATCATTTGTTCTTAGGATCATTGGCAATGTTCTATAAAATTCTGTATTCCTTTTAATGTTTTGTTTTTTTTAACATTTATATAGATACCAGTGGAATGGAAGAACAGGAAAAGGAAAAGAGGCGTCTAGTGATAGAGAAATTCCAGAAAGCACCTTTTGAAGAAATAGCAGCACAGTGTGAATCCAAAGTAAGTGAGCACATAGTGGAGGCGGTGGGGTGGAGTTTGATTTTTGTTGGAGCTTTTCATGGTAACTGATGGGTAAACTCTAAGATTTAGGCAGGTCAATAGAATCCACAAGGGAGTAGATGGAATAGGGACAGAAAACTGAAGATGTAGCTATGAAGCCTTAAATAATGTCTTTGTGCAGTATGAGCTGATTGAAATAGCAGATCCCAAATTAAATGTTAATGATTTTTGTTGCTTTGAAATTTTTTTTGCAGTGGTTTTCAGTGGTTTTGCTGTAGGTGTTTTGTTCTGTGTGTATATCAATTTGTTTTTACTAGTGAGACTAGGAAAGGAATGAAGAGAAACTTTACATTAAATTTCAGTGTATGAGACAGATAAAATCAAAACAGTAAACATTCTGTACCATCAGCTTAACAGTTACAGTTATGCTTTGTCCTTTAAATCACTTGTGTTCTTACATATGGACATTGCGAAAGTAATAGATCCATTGTTAACATTTGTTTTTTCTCCTTGTAGGCAAATTTGCTTCACGATAGACTTGCTCAAATATTGGAACTCACCATACGGTAAGGGTTTTGGTACTACAAGATGAATAAAACAACAAATAAAAACTATTAGACCCCTATAAATTTCTAGCTTTTAAGTAATTCTGCTTTTCATTTAGAGTAAACCCAAGATCATATAGATATCTTTGTCTTAGTAGTTTTTCTGTTTACTGGATAGTCTGGTACCGTTTCTTAAAGTTTTCTAGCTTTCCTTTTTAGATTACTTAATTCCTTTAAAATGGTTCTATAAAGACAGGCTTCCCTGATGGTTCAGTCAGTAAAGACTCTGCCTGCAATGCAGGAGACCTCAGTTCAATCCCTAGGTCGGAAAGATCCCCTGGAGAAGGAAATGGCAACCCACTCCAGTATTCTTGCCTGGAAAATCACATGGACAGAGGAGCTTGGCAGGCCACAGTCCATGGGTCACAAAGAATCGAACACGACTTAGCAATTAACCACCTTATGGACATTTGAATAATTGGAAGACTCTTATTCTAGTGATATGCTTAACAAGGTAGTTTCTCAGATTTAATCATTTTGACGTACAGAAACTACTGTTTTGTATAGTTCAACCTCATCATTCTTCTAGGGCCATAACAATTCTGCCTCTGCAGATGGCTCACTTGAATTATCAAACATAAATTGAATTTTCCTAGGTTATGTCTATTTGAGTCCTGTTATTAGTTATAGTTGGTCCTCCATATCCACAGGTTCTGCATATTCAAATTCAACCAACAGTGGTCAGAAATATTTAGGGGGAAAAAAAATTGCAGAAAGTTCCAAAAAACCAAAGCTTGAATTTGCTGCATGCTGACAACTACTCCATAACATTTACATTGTATTAGATGTTATAAATAATCTAGACATGATGTAAACTGCCAGGGAAGATATGTTGTATAGGTCCCATGCCAGTACTGCTCCACTTTATATAAGGGACTTGAGCACCCAAGGATTTTGCTGTCTGTGGGTGGTCCTGAAACCAAACCCCTGTGTACACCATTGAGCAATTGTATTTTATGCTCTGCAAACATAAGGTATCCAACATGGGTTATTCTGTGTCTGTTGTGAAGTGATGAAGCACATCAGAGAGGGAGGGAAAACTCCAGGTTCCATCTGAAGAATGAATTTGTGCATATTATTAGGTTGACTCCAGTGTGGAGACTGCTCTGTGTGCTTCTGAGATTTTTTTTTTCCTACATCTTTTATATTTTCAGCTTGATTGAATCAGTTTTGCATCAAACTTTGTATCCTATAAATAGAATAAACAGGTAGATGCTCAGTTGACTTGCTTTTTTTCCCCCAGCCTTTTTACTGCCTTCCTATGCAAGGCACCTTTTCGTCAGTGTAACATCTCATTCCAGGCATTAACCACCATGCCACCCCCTACTAAGCTGCGAATCACTCATTTATAAAAGTTCAGAACAGAGAATCAGACTAAACTGTGCAGTATGCTGTATTCCTTAGATTCAGTGAAAATTGCTAGGTGTGGGCACTTATACACAGCCTATAAGTTTAGTGCTTCTCTGTGTATAGGAAGGTACAAGGATCTGGGCTCATTGAAATTGTTCCTGGAATATGCACCTTGGCTGTGGGGCCAGTGTCTAATTAATAGAATGCTTCCCATTTCTCCCCATCCTGAATCCCCCTTAGGGCGTACCATTGTGGGAAATGGCAGTGGCTGATGGCTTGACCTTGTAGGATGCGAATGGCAGGCAACATTCCCTGTGTACAGAATCTTTGTTGCCTGTTAGTTCTAATAATAAATACCTACCTGCTTTGTATCTATTGTTTTTGCTAATCCTCACCACAGTCCTGAAAAGTTAGGTAGATGCTGTGTTTTTTTATTTTCCAGGTAAAGACACTGAGGCTTAGAGAAGTAAAGTAACTTGCAGAAGTTTATCCAGCTAGTGAGTGGAAATAATCGAAATTCAAATTTATAACGCATGTTCTTGACAAGAAATATTGCTAGCGACCTCTATGTTACATTTAATCCCACTATCATAACTATGTGGGTGTAGTATTTTAGAATAAGTATTATGACTAACTTTTTCATTGGTACTGCAACTACTACTAATAATTTGCATTTATTAAACCTTATTGCTACTAGTTATTTATTGAAAACTTGTGGTATTCTGGGCACTCTGCTGAGTGCATTCTTTTATTTAGTATTTACATCACATTTTAAAAATATGTAGTGATTATTTTTACTTTACAAATGTAGAAACAGATTCATGTAGATGTTTGGTAATTATCCAAGGTCACCTGGTTAGGAAGTAGTAGTTCTGGGTAGTTTACATGATACAGAGAAATGAAACAGACTTCTTAGTGTATCTTCAGGGTTTTCAGTTTCTATCTGATATATTTCCTCTTGTTAATTTTCCACACTGTAACTGCCAGATAGGCTTCCCTGGTGGCTCAGTGGTAAAGAATCCACCTGCTGATGCAGGAGACACGCGATCGATCCCTGGGTTGGGAAGATCCCCTGGAGAAGGAAATGACAACCCACTCCAATATTCTTGCCTGGGAAATCCCAGAGGAGCCTGGCGGGCTACAGGCCATGGGCTCCCAAAGAGTCAGACATGACTTGGCAACTAAACAGAGCAGTCAACTACCAGACAGAGAAGAGAGTTTGTATTCTTGAGAAAAGAAACAAAATAAGCAATGAAACAAAATAAGCAGTGTTATACCTCAGTTTCCACTGTTCCTTCATTCATTTTGACCTTATGGAAAAAAAATTACAAGAAATGCAAAGGAGCAAGAAAATACAGTAAGAATAAGTAGCCCCACAGATCAGTTATTGGAATTAGTAGATAATGATCTTAAAAGAACACACACATATCAAAGAATTTAAAGGAAAAACATAATGTATATTTTAGGAGAGAACTGGAAACTCTGAAAAAGAACCAAATTGTAGTTCAAGAACTGGGTGATACAGTATCTGAAAAAAGAAAAAATGTCATTGGATGAACTTAATAGTATATTGAACATTATAGAAGAGTCTGCATGTATTGCTCATAGTATAAAATGGTACAAATACTCTGCAAAACTTTTGAAGAAGTTTCAGTGTCTTATGAAGTTAAATATATACCTGCTTAATCCTATAATCCCATTTCTCAGTATTTACCCAGAGAAATTAGAATGTTTTAGCAGCTTTTTTCATAGTTACGAGACATCCATGAGCAGGAGAATGGAGAGACAGTAGACAAATAGTGGTGCTCTTGATGCAGTGAAATATTATTCAGCAGTGAAATATTATTATTCAGCAGTGAAAAGGAACACATTTGGGGGGTAAACTTAAAAACTGCATCAAGCAAAACAAATCAGACATAAGAGTGTGTCTTGTATTGACCCTTTTTGTGGCTATATGGACCCTTCATATGAAATTCAAGAATAAGGGACACCAATCTTCAGTGACAGAGATCAGAACACAGTCAGTGTTGGAGGTGTGTGAGCATGTGGAGTAAGGAGAAATTGATTGAAGACACCAAGGAACTTTTTTGAATGATGAAAAGTGTCATCTTTATGATAGAGATAAGAATTAAGTAACTAATTGAGGAAAAGCATTTGTATCATATGACAAATGATCATTTCCGAAATTGATAAGAGAAAACTATGTGAGTAGAAATACAGGCAGTAGACTCAAATAGGGAATTCATTTTAAAAGAAACACAAAATGAATACTAAGTATGTACCATTAGTAGTAACCCAAAATGTGAAAATAAGAATGAATTCCCTTTTGGCTACCAGAGTGCCAAAGATGAGAACAAGAGAGAACGATTATACCCAGTATTTATAGTGGTGAAAGAGGATGGTGCAGCCAGATGTTCAAAGAATGAATTGTGGGGATCCTGACAGTGTGTACCCATCTCAAAATTGTGAATCTACTTTGGTCCAAAAACTCTATGTGTAAGACAATAAACCAAGAAGACAGGATAAAATTATGTATATGTAAGAATAGACCTGTCAGCCTTATTTATAATAATGAAGAATGGAAATGAATGTACAGTCTGCCCATGGAAATAAATTAATCATAATATATGTATATATTGAAATACCATGCTGTCGTCATCAAAAAACAAAGCAAGCTTATATGAATGGATATGATGTAATCCCATTGTTAAAATTATATATACCGTATTCAGAGGAGAATGTCTAGTTTAGAACTTAAAAACAGCTTAGTTCCACTGTGATCTATACCCCATGCCACCTTGCAGCTGGCCTGCAGCTCCGTCACACTGACCCCTGTGACGGCAGAGCCTTACCCTGCTGTTGGCAGGTAGTGATGGGGATGCTGTGTGAAGTGAACAGCTTTTCCACACACCTGCTGACAGTGCCTGGTTCTTCTCTTACAGCCCTCCTCCCAGCCCATCGGGAACACTGACCATTACTTCTGGGCACGCCCAATACCAGTCTGTCCCAGTCTACGAGATGAAGTTTCCAGATCTGTGTGTGTACTGAGTGGCTCATGAAGACCTCAGCAGAAAGCATAAAAACTAGGGCCAAGCTGACTTCAGGGTTTACTTTACTGAAAATTATGATGGAATTTATCTTTAACCAAATGTTTGGCATACCAGGTTAGAAATTTTGTAGCTATATGATTTATAGAGTACTTCTGAAGATGGGTTTATGCCATGTTAATTTTTTATTTTTAGGTTCCTATTGGCTTTTAAAATTGAACATATATTGGTGTCACATTAATTCATTGTTAAATAGTATATTTAAAGCCTTTCACAAACATATAATTAAAAAGTTAAGCCTTCCAGAGTTGAAGATGTATGAAGTGTCTAGTGTATTTCTTAGACATCTACGCAACTGCTTAAAATTAGAACTGCTTTTGTTTTTCTTTGTCTGCAAAAGCAAAAACATACAAATACATTAATCGTGGGGCTGCAGAACTGTCCTGTGGCTTTTTGTCCCCATGTTTTGGATGTTGTGATTGGCATCCTTTTGTTCATTCACTTCAACAATATGTGACTGTCATTCCTCAACTTGTCTATGGTCATGACATCTACTGAGTAATAGTCCTAGAACATGACCCCAAAATCCCCATATGTCTAAGTGTCTAGTTCTTGTAATACTGTGTTTTCTGCCAAAAGTTGACCATTCTACTTGAGAGTCTTAGAACTTACCCTTGGAGTACCAAACTGTGCAATATTTTTTACATCATAAGATGTATTTAGTTTACAGACTATACTTTGAAATTACAGTAGTATTTTTGCTGTGGCTCCATTAATTAAATGAGCTATATATTTAGTATAGGAAAAAAAGACATTTAAAACAGCTACTAGTTCACCTGTGAAGAGTGTGTACATTTTAATTTCTCTTGAGAGCACATTAATTTACATTTTTATATGGTGCATTGTTTTAAATCCTCATAGTCAAAAAAAATGCCCCAAATGGAGTTTTAGTTTGTAAGATTTGAACTGTAGCTTGTATGCATCTCTGTTTAGGATTCATGATATTACATTTGAAAAGAGTGCCTATGGGTTTAGCCGTTAAGTGTGCTAAAAGATCGCCGGTTTAAGCTTGTGTTGATTTAATAAGCTACCAGGATTACATGTGCTGACAAACACATAGTGTTTTCTTAAAATTATGTACATTTTAGTGAATTCCATCACATGGCAAAAATGAGCAACTTTCTTTGCAGCTCTTATAAAGTTATTTTAGGACATTTTTATAAAATAGTCTGTTTATAATTCTACCTTTTCAGGTTTTTGATTCCTTTTTACATCAAACAGTATACATATCACAGATTATGACCCAAAAAACAATTGAGTTTTAGCTTTAGCATTTGTTTAAAAAATCGTAGTAAAGAATGACATGTGTTTAGGATTATTTGGGCGCTTTCAGTAGAAACAAGATGGAACAAGTATACTCTAAATTTTTTTGAATATTTAAACAAAAGTATAGCATCTTGAAACATCTTGCAAAAGATTCTAGTCTTTGAAACCTGTCAAGCATCCATGGTGGTTTATTCAGTGTAGAGAAACAAGACTTTGTTTTCCAAATAATAATGCAGTCACCACTGGGCTTAAATGGCTCCATTGCAGCTGTCACTATAACTTTAGATCTTGACCAGGCAAAAACGTTTCAGCATTTAATAGGCCAGTGTTTATGTTTTCCTTTATTTTTCCTTTTTTCTTTTGTATTTTTAAAGAAAGATATTAACTTCTGATTGTGCAAAAATCTAAGCAGGGGGACATGCAAAAACAATCATCATCCACTTGGATGTCATTTTATAGATTAACACTGTGTGCTTTTGTATGAAAAGTATATATAATTTAATAGTATAAGAAAAGGAGATATATATTCATTTGCACTCATGCAAAACAAACTTTGCTGGACACAATTTCACGTTTCTCTGTGATTTAAAAATGCATGTATAGCATGTGAAGGAAAACCATCTCAGTTAATGTTTATCACACTTTTCTTGTGGTCTGTTTGTAAACAGTTGATTTGGGGTTGGGGGAGGGTTTTCTTGTTGTAGTTGTTTTTAAATCACAGTAGACTTCTGTATATGCTAGATTACTGAACTGGTCTCATTAACGATTCGTAAGAAATATGAATTCGTGTCCTTGGCTTGCTATCCCTTCCAGGAGATGGCGGGAGATGGTGCAGGTCATAGGTATGCGTGCTATTTTAGTATAGCCGGTTTGGGTACTAAACGTTAGGATGTATTGAAGTTCACTGTACTGCTATATTTTTGTAGATATTTAAAACTCAATAAAAACTGTTCATTGTTCTCTCTCTGCTGTACACTGTTGCTTATATCATTCATTTTTTTCCTTGACATTGAATAGTTAACATCTAAATGTTCCTTCTGTACTTGTATTGTCTGCTTATATAGAGTCATTGGAATTAACCTGAATACACACACACACACACACACACACACACACACTCTTCCTTAATACTTCTGAATACATTTTCTTTAAGAATCTTAATTCTGTACTTTACCAGCAGTTGACTTCCTCACAATATTTTTCTTCTGCCTGTCTGAAAAGGGGGGGACTAATTTGTTTTATTTGTGCCAATATATGTACTAAATGTAATGAATTGAGTTTTTTGTAATGTAAAAATTCACTGCAATTCATATGTAAGCAATAAAAAAAAATTAATAACTTCTGTATAATAGCCATTCTTATAATAGCTATCACATTTATTAAACTAATCCACTGTTTGGATTCTATTAAGAATGAAGCGCGTTAGTAAAAATCAAGTTGCCAGATGGAGTCATCCTCACGTATGCAGGAAGAATCAGCTCCGTAGCTGCGGATGTGATCAGATATGGCTGAGATGAAGCTCTCAGCATGTGCCCGGAGAGCACTGTCGCCGTGTCTGCATCAGTCTTCGTGTTTGTATTTCCAGCCCCACCCCTCTGCTGTATAACCCCACAAAGCCTTCCTCTCAAAAAGCATAGGTCTAGTACCGTCCGCCACCTGGCCCACTCTCCTGCCACCCGTGGAGCTGTGCGCCACAGCCTGTGGGCTTCAGGGTCTTCCTGAGGGGTGCGGTGCAGCAGCAGGGAGCCCAGGCTCTGGGTTCAGATCCCACACTGCCACTTCCTAGCCGAGTGGCCTTCAGGAAGTAGCTCAGCTTTGAGCTCTGAAGTCTGTAAAATGCAGCTCTTAGGTTCTGCCCCTCAGAGGTTATCTGTTGAGGGGTAAGTGAATCACTTAGAAGAGGTTTGTCGTGTCATGCCTGCGTGGCACAGAGTAGGCACTCAGTCTGTTTATCATGAATGATCCTTGCATTCGCTATGCAGAGGGTCTTATTTGCTATTCAGGGATAAACTGATCTGAAATAAAAAGGAACTATTTGTAGGAATCAAGCCCCGGAAAAGGCAATAGGGTAACTGAACCCAGAGCAGAGGAGACATGGAGGGATTGACTTTTGATATGAATAAGGAACCCTGTTTTTCATCATAACAAGAAGGAAGACAAAGACGACCAATAATTCTGTAGCTTTGGTGGCAGGAAGATCAGGGCATTCCCACTGGAAAACTTCCATTTTCTCAACAGTATTAGGTGAGGCCCTTGTTAAGACAACTGGCCATATGCCTTGAGTTCCTGCATGTCTTGTGAACCAAGACACTAACCACCTTTATTCTGGACTACCTGTCTAAAGTTGTATACAGCATACAGACTTGGAACACAGAGATGGCAGGCACCCATCCGGCGATCTCCCTGGAAGGCAGGAAAGGATATCAACCGTCGGCTTGGCACCGCGACCTTTTGATTTCCTAAGGTTTTCAACCCTGTTGACTCCAGGATAGTCCACACCATGAGAAGCTCACGAGCATGAACTAACTCCAAAGGCTCTGCTTTCCCACCTGAGGAGCAGGCAGGGACCCTGCACCATGTCACCACAGGCCACATGATTTACAGGAATCAAGAACCAAGGATGCAGTGTGAACTTAGAGTCTGTGTCCTTATCAAATACTGAGGGGGATTCTGGAGGCATTGCCTATTGCCTGATACACAGTAAGATCTCAGTAACTATGGGGCGGGTGGGAGAATAGATGATACAGTTTCAATTTTTTGTAATTCCTATTACATTCATCTGTGTCCAAAAGGGCATTTGTATCCCCCAAACTTAGAGCCACTGGGATTATCCCCTATTGTTTTTAAATCAATATTGCTAGACCCAAGACAGGGTTATCTGTTTTTTCATGGTGGCAGCTGTGGCCACTCAACATACCAGAAAGGCTGTCATATCAGCCTGGCATACATCTTTGGTGGGCTACTGGTGACCCATGTCATCTCATAAGATTGATTACACTCCTTCATATATATATATATATATATATATATATATATATATATATATTTATTTATTTATTTTTTTTTAATAGAAGGAAAAGTACCTTTCAGTGGTTAGGGAGTGGAGATACTCTCACCCTCCATTCTTCTTTCATCTCACTCTTGCAATCTATTTGTCAGTATCCACAACATTGCTTCAAAACAAAAAACGGAACTTCCCTGGCAGTCCAGTGGTTAAGAATAAGCACTTCCATTGCAGGGGCTGCAGGTTCAATCCCCGATCGGGAAACTAAGACCCTGCATGACACGTGGCACAGCCAAAAAGATTAAAACAAAGAAACGGTTGGAATATTTATTGAGCGTCCACAGTGCACTCCAGGAAGCATCAAACCACCCCTTGTCTGCCTTTTCCAAAGGCACACTCGCACGTGAACTGACAAACAGGTCCCAGTGTGTGTGTGCAAGGGTCTCCCTGCACTGTGAGCAGTGGGGTGAGGGCCTGCTGAGGACGGGTAAGATGAGACGGGCCCAGAGATCACGGGAGCAGGAGGGACTGGTCTACAGAGTGCACTGTGAGCCTCCGCTGAGGACGTGGAGGATGAGACAGGCCCAGAGGGGTTACGGGAGCAGGAGGGGCTGATCCACAGGGTGTGCTGCTCAGGTCCTCTGGGCGTCTATCTCGGGCCGTACGGTGGCCTGGTCCCCACGAGACCCAGCGGCTTCCCCAGGAACCTTCTGGTTCTTCTCAGGCCCTCCGTGAGGGGCGAGGACTCCTCGCTGTCCTCCTCGGAGCTGGAGGCCGGGGCGGAAGCCGCAAGCCCGCCGCCCTCGCAGGTCGGCCGGTCGCCCCGGCACTCGCGTCTGCCTGCCGACTGGAGGCTTTGGTTGTAGGAGGCAGAGGCCATGCACTCGGCCGCTGACAGGTCACAGGCGCAGAGCAGCTTCGCACACAGGTTCCCCCCCACACCTGAGGGGCGAGGACAGAGGAGCAGCCTGAGCCGCCGCGGGACGCTCGCCCCCTCTGGCCTGGCCTCCTCCCTCTGTCTTGAACCTCTTGGCCCTGCATGCACTGCTTCCTCTACTGGCTACTGCTGCTGCTGCTAAGTCGCTTCAGTCATGTCCGACTCTGTGTAACCCCATAGACGGCAGCCCACCAGGCTCCCCTGTCCCTGGGATTCTCCAGGCAAGAACACTGGAGTGGGTTACCATTTCCTTCTCGAATGCGTGAAAGTGAAAAGTGAAAGTGAAGTCGCTCAGTCGTGTCCGACTCTTCATGACCCCATGGTCTGCAGCCTACCAGGCTCCTCTGTCCATGGGATTTTCCAGGCAAGAGTACTGGAGTGGGGTGCCATTGCCTTCTTCCTCTACTGGGAATACTCTTAACTTTCTCCTTCTGGTTGATTCATACTTGTCCATCACAAAACGACTTGGCAACCCCTCCGCTCCTTGCCGGCTTAAAGGGGGTGTCTTTCCTGTGGGGTCCCATCAAATCCCACCCTATGCTTCTTTCTATCACAGCAGAAAATATATATATATATATATATATATTTTACAATTTGTATTTTTATTTGCTGAGTCTGATGACCCCACTTTATTTCTTGACTGTTTCAGTTGCCTGCAGTCGGGGTGGAGCACAGAGATCTGTGTGATCCAAAAGAATGAATGTGTTTGAAGTTGCTCAGACATAGACAAGCATTCTACAAATGGTACCTTTGTCTGTGGTTTTCAAAGACATATTAGTGTTAGACACTTGGTCTTGTCCTACTCTGCAACCCCAGGGACTGTAGCCCACCAGGCTCCTCTGTGCATGGGATTCTCCAGGCAAGAATACTGGAGTGGGTTGCCATTCACTTCAGGGGATCTTCCCAACCCAAGGGTGGAACCCAGATCTCCTGCACTGTAGGTGGGTTCTTTACTGTCTGAGCCACCAGGGACGCCCAAAGACTTCCTGGGTCTGTTGGGTCTGTTTAATTTTCTTTTTTGTCTGATACTACCATGAAGTACCATCAACCAGATCAACCAGACTTTTTTCATCACACCGACCCTCCAAATCTCCGACACGGGCCTTCCGGTCAGCCCAGACACAGCTGTGGCATCTCCACAGCAGGGAGCAGAAAGACGAGAAACAGATGGGCAGAGCGGACAGAGGCGGCGGCCGTTCCCAGAGCCGCTCCACGCTTCAGCCCGTGCCCCTCGCGGAGGACGGCCCGGAACCGCTCCAAGGTGTTCGGCTCTTATACCCCGGCCCTTGCGTCCGCTCCAGGACACCATGCTCACCCCTCACAGAGGGTTGGAACCGGCTCTGAAGCCCCCAAGGAGTTCAAGTGACACCACAGCATTCCCGGGTTCACTGAGACCAGAGCGATGCAGGCACCTTAAGCTGAGCAGATGGGACCCCGAGGCATGCCGGCATCCCCGGGAACAGTGATCATCTCATCCCGTCACTCAGGGCTCTAACCCCACCCCTGCCCCTCACCGCCTACAGGACGAAGCATACAGCTTTCAGCCTTGGGTGTCTGATCTGCTACCTGTCTTCTCTACCTCACCTTGCACCACCACAGTCCCACCGCCTCCACTTTCTGTTCCCGTAATACAGAACCACGTGTCATTCCCAGACTCAGGAGTTCCCCGAATGCCACAACTTGTCTCTCCCCTCCCCTCCCCACTTCTTTTTTAAAAACACACATGGGCATGGGCATCAGGGAACCCGTTAACCTCTGGAAAACCTCACCTCACTGCCCCTTCTTACTTCTGCCAAGTTCTCCCATCCTGGCTGCCGCACTCCGCGGGTTCAAAGCCCCTTTCCGGTGCTCCTGGGCCCTTGTACTACCTATGAGTGGTACCAGTAAGACTCGAGTCCTTTGCTTATCTCTCTTCCCGCCTGTGAGTGATTCAAGGCAGGGACCCTGTCTGTTCACGGTGTTCCTCATTCCTGGTGGCGGTTTTATGGAGAAGCACATGGTTAGGTGAGTGAATGAATGGATGACTGAATGCGTGACATGTAAAGCCCAGAGCTCCCGGGAGGCAAGAGGCGCATGTGGCCCTCCAAGGCTGGGTTTCCGGGGGGAGGGGCACTCAGCTCGGGGCTTCCCCAGATAAAAAGTGAGGGCGACATCCCCCGACGCAGCTCTCGAGAGAAACAGGGACCATTTCCTTTTAAGCTGTGAAGCCTAAGGGAGCTGCACCCACTGATGCAGCAGTCATATGTAGACGAAGTCAGTCCTATAGCAAGCCCAGCACAGTGAGGCTCCCGGCGGCCGGGCTCTTTCCAGACGGCTCCACCGCCACCCCCCAGACCCTGAGTGGCCACAAAGGCGCCTCCGGCTTCCACCACTGGGAGGAGTGGAGACGCAGGCCCACCCCTCCATGCAGCCGGAGTCACTTCCCCTTTTCTGTGGGGTTCTTCAGGAGACCGCGTGGGGAAAGGGTTCTGTTTTCAGGAAGAGAGACCCACTCGCACAGTGGAGACTCAGTTCTGGGTCTGAGGAATTATGGTTTCACAGTCCCAACCCCAGTTCTATGACCTCTTCCTACCTGTGTGACCCTGGACCTCAGTTGCCTCATCTGTAAAATGGGCAGGCTTGTGGGGCTACCTCACAGAATTGGAGTGAGGATAAACTCCAGAACTCAGAAGAGCACGTGGGAAGCACTGGGTAAGTGTGGGTTGTGACGTTAGTCCCCACCTGCTCTCACAGGCTCAGTGACTTTGGTCAGCTGACTTGGCCTCTTGAACTTGAGTCTCCTCCTCAGTGGAATAAGGGTACTAATGTGTGCCTCAGAGTACATAATAAGTCACATTAGAGGTGAACAAGTGATTGTGGAAGCATCTGTCAGATGAGCTGTGGTCCCCATGCTGAGCTGAATGAAAAAACAACCCACTTTGCTGGCCCGCAGCACTTACACTCGGGGGTACCGTCCACGCACAGCACCGGCGACTGAGGAAGCCTCTCGAGCAGACAGCCCAGTCTTCTCACCTGCTCCAGGCAGCAGTGATGGGACAGACAGCACCTAACAGCAAAGAAATCGTTTACTGCCAGGCTCCCGCTGCCCCCAGAACTCCCTCCAGGCTTAGTTCTCCCACACTCCCTGTAGTAGCGACAGTAGTCAGCGCCTCCTTTCCAGTGCACACAGGGCTGACTGATACACACACCAAGGGCCACCATGTACGGTTGCTCAGGTTGCAGACTGTACCAGGATGCCACATCGAAGGCAGGGTCCATCACACTGGAAGCATCTTGTAATTGTAAAAAAAGTTTTTTGTATTTTTATTATGACTCTGTTGACTGAAAAGATAGGTGATTGCATATTTGTTACAATAATCTTGTAACAGAAAGAGTCTTGAGGAAAAGGTCCCACTTTAAGTATATACAAAAGTACAACATGGGCTAGCAGTGACACACTCCCTCCAAACTTTTATACAACAGAACAGTTAATCCTACATCCATAGGGTATCCCCTATGTCCCCAGCCTTAAAAGAGAACAGAGTAACTATCCTGAGCGTAAAGAACTGCCTCTAAGGAAGTGGCTAGCAAAGAGCAAGATCTCAGGAAACAGATGGGGATGAATCGTGATCTTGCTTTTTAGACTCACCCATCTGGCCCCATAAAGCCTCACAATCTCCCTCAGTGTCCCCCCAAGTCCAAGGAAACTTGTGATATAGTTTCCAATCCTCCCTAGGCAACTTCACCATTGGAGGGTGTGGGCAGTGTACACCATTCCACTAGAGCTCTAACTGGCCATGAACTAGGTGGGTCTTCAGGTGCAATCAACCTTTAAACTCGACCAGTTCCACTCTCAGAATCTTTCTCTAATTCATCTCCAGGTTGAGTCCCCCATTGTTTCCCCGTGTCCTAACCGCATATGTTATAGTGTGTGGTGTTTTGTTGAATTGTCCGTATCTCTCACTGCAAGCTCCAGAGGCAATTTGTTGTGATCTGCTTTGTTTAAGTTTAGTCCTTTATATGTCTCTACCACCTAGCACAGTGCCAGACACAGAGCAGAAGCACAACAAACGCAGGCGAATGCCTATATTAATGAATGAATAAATTAATCAATGCATGAGGTCAGTGGAAGTTCTTCCAAGAGCAGTAGGTACAAAATTTGACAATTAAACTTAAAAGTTGTCGAGAAGCTCACTTCAACGTGTCCTGTTGCAGAGCAAATGAACTGAAGACCCCAATTCTACATGTTGCTGTTGTTGCTGTTTAGTGCCTAAGTGGTGTCTCATTCTGTGACCCCATGGACTGTGTAGCCCACCAGGCTCCTCTGTCCATGGAATTTTCCAGGCATGAATACTGGAGTGGGTTGCCATCTCCTCCTCCAGGGGATCTTCCTGACCCAGGAATCAAACCCACATCTCCTGCATTGGTAAGTGGATTCTTTATCACTGAGCCACCTAGGAAACCCAATTCTACACGTTACTCATTGTTTAAATAGGCATATTGGGGGTTTTTCTGAGGTGTCTTTGCAGATCAACCCTTTTAGAGCAGCTGGGTAGTACTTGTGTGGGAACTCTAGACTCCCATATCAAAAGATCTGAATCTGTCTGGCTCTGTCCCTTCATGGCTGAATGACCTCAAACAAGTCAGTCTCGGAGCCTCTGCTGCTCATCAGGACAAAGGGTTTGTCATGGCAACAAGCCCCGCTGAGCGCGGTAATGCAACACTGTGAGCCTGAAGCGATGACCCACGTACCTGTCCAGGGCATCCCTCGGCTCGCCTTGTCCTTCCTGCCCACAGTAACAGCCGTAGGCTTCAAAGTCCTCGGGGCACCGGGATGTCAGACAGAAGAGCATCTCTCCAAGCTGCGACCTCACCCGTGTGTGGTCCCCGCTGCCCGGATGCAGGATGGTGAGCCTGTCACAGGCTGAGAAACAGGACTCTCATTTCTGTCTCTCTCTGCCCTCCTTCTCCCCTCCCCTCCTCCTCGCCCTGCAACTTGGGCTAAGCCAAGCAAAACCCATCGTCCTTGCACACCCCATCGTCATAAGTTCAAAGGGGGAAGGACCACAAAGCCCAGAGGCCTGAGCAGCGCCTTGCCAGTGTCTTGCCCAGGAATGAGCCCAGTCCCCCGTGTGTGTCCCACCAGCTGTGGCTCCTTGCAGGTGCGGGGCCTTTGCTAAGGCGCCTGAGAAAGGAGAGCCAAGGAGGAGGACCATCAAAACCCAAGTGTTTCATTCTTTCCAGCAAACCACGGTGCAGACGATGCCGAGCTCCTTCTTTCTTAGCCGGTAAGAGCGACAAGAGCCCTCCGTCAGCGGTTCCTTTCCCGGTTCAGCCTCCAGCAGCTGATGACTAAAGGTGCTCATGCAGGAGAGATGGCGCCCTCTAGTGGCACCAAGTGGGATGGTCACAGTGCCTTACGGTGACCTAAGGGCCTTGAATTCTTGCCTGGAAAATCCCATGGATGGAGGAGCCTGGTGGGCTACAGTCCATGGGGTCGCTAAGAGTCGCACACGACTGAGCGACTTCACTTTCACTTTTTACTTTCACGCATTGGAGAAGGAAATGGCAACCCACTCCAGTGTTCCTGCCTGGAGAATCCCAGGCGGAGCCTGGTGGGCCGCCGTCAATGGGGTCGCACAGAGTCGGACACGACTGAAGCGACTTAGCAGCAGCAGCAGCAAGGGCCTTGAAGAACCACCCCACTCATAAGAGGATCTTAAGACCGGGAGAGGACAGACACTGCTCTGCTTCTGCTCACCTTTTCTAGATGTCTCCTCGGGACCGCTTTTGATGGACGATACAGCCAACCCCAAAGATTTAATGCCAGCGGGGACGACGGTTACACCTTTCTCTGTGGCAACAATTTCTGCAGACCCTGAAAACACATGTCTTTATGGTCCATATTCAACAAGTGATTCGAGGGAAGTTAAGGACTTTGGGAAGGTCATGTGCACATATTTAAAATGAATAACCAACAAAAACCTATTACATAGCACCTGGAACTCTGCTCAATGTTATGTGACAGCCTGGATGGGAGGAGGGCTGGGTGGAGAATGAACACATGTATATGTATGTCCCTTCCCTGTTCACCTGAAACTGTTACAACATTGTTAATGGGCTACACCCCAGTACAAAATGTTTTTTGATGTTAAAAAGAATAAAAAATTAAATTAAAAAAAAGTGGTTTGAGAAGAGATTTGCAGATGGACACATGCTCAAGGCCAAATTCAGACAAAGCATCAGGAGAGAGAGTCTTCTCAGACTGGGTCTGCAGACAGCCAGGGCAGAACCTCAGTGATCCTCGGCTGCTACGTGAGAATTTCCAAATTTTCCATGATGACGTTAAAACTGTTGGGGCCCAAGCTAGAACATGTGGATGACATCTTGGGGGCAAGAAGCTTCACAAGCTCTCAAGCCTATATGCGTGTTACGTTTACTATCGTGCGCCTGCCAAGTAAAGGCCACCAAGATGCTCACAAGTGAAGAGAAAACAGAATGATGGAGACATTAAGCCAGTTCTCAGTATAAAATCACGCAGGCAAGCGAAACTCTTCCTCAAACTCTTCAAAACCGCGTTAGCCTCTCTTCATGCTCAGAATTAAGTGCGAAGTCCCTTCCACCGCGGGCAAGGCTGCCAGCGATGTGGTCCTGCTTCCTGGACCTCCCTTCGCTGTCATATATCAGTCCCACCTGCCCCCTTGGCTGCAGGCAGGAAGGTCTCCAGCCCCAGGCCAGATCTCCAGCCCAGTCTGGTCCAGACCAAGGGAGCGTCAGGAGGCTCTGCCCCACTTGTCCACTGACCTAGGCTCAGTCCCCAGAGCTCAGGCTAAGGCCTGGACCTCTAACTTGCAGTCCTTCTCCAGACGCGCCATATTGGTTTTATTCATACATCCAGGCCCCTGTCTCTGCTTGCTCAACACTCTGGTCCTGATGGGTTAGAAGCAGCCCTTCAGGAACCTTGTCATAACCTCAGCCTCCTAAAGTTAGCATCCTGTTCAGTTCTCCAGCCCCACAAGTGGAAACCCATTAAATGGTGACTTTCTACCACATTCCAGAGAGCTGGAAACAGACAAAGACTCTCCCTGACCAAACTTCAGTCAGGCCCCTCTGAGCCCTCGCTCGACCTTAGCCCATGAGCACTGCAAGCTCTCCGCACTCCCCACGCTAAGAGACTTAACCAAATTCTAGTGTTAGTCACTCAGTCATGTCTGACTCTTTGTGACCCCATGGACTGTAGCCCACCAGGCTCCTCTGTCCATGGAGACTCTCCAGACAAGAATACTGGAGTGGGTAGCCATTCCCTTCTCTGGGGAATCTTCCCGACCCAGGGACTGAACCCCACTCTCCTGCATTGAGGCAGATTCTTTACCATCTGAGCCAGCAGGGAAGCCCAAACAAACCCTAGCCTGGTTTCTAACACTCAAGGAAAGCCTTGTCCCTGGGATGACCCAGCTCTGGTCTTCCTTAAGGTCCTTAAGGTCCAAGAAAGCGCAAGGCAGTCAAGAGAATTCACTGCTTTCCATCCACACCCACCTTGCGAACAGGTCTCAGAAAACAGCTCCTACCCTCTCTTTGGAATTTTCCACTTTTCTGGCTCTGCGGGAGCTCCTAATAGTTTCCCCTTCCTCCTCCCTCATCGGCCTTTAAAATGCCCCATCGCTTCTGCACAAATTGAAGTGGAGCTCAGTTTATCCTAAAGTCCACGCCTGGACAAGCGGTCGTAGGGTGAGAGAGGCCAGCCCAGCTCAGGTATAAAAAAAAACACCACGTTTAATTTTAATCAGAGGAAACAATGGAAAATAATGAGCTACCATTTTTTTCTATTAAAAACTAGAGGTTTTTCGTTCTCTTGTTTTTAAATAGTACCCACTATTGGCCACTGGAATGCACCTGTGAGTGTAAATTGATTCAGTTTTTCTCCAGGGCAATATGGCGACATGTTGAAAGCCCTGAAATGATTACATCTTTTATACAGCAATTCAACTTCTAGGTATTTATCCTGACAAATTAATCAGAAGTGCATAGGCATAAAGAAAGTATGTATCTATTATTTATAATAACACATGTTAGAAATAATTGGTTAAATAAATTATAGGATTCCACATAAGGAACTGTTGCACAGCCTGTAAAAACCATGTTACAGAAAAATACTTCATGTCAGGTGAATATCACCTCATTGTATGAAGTGATACAACTCAGACTGTGAAACCGTAGCTGCCAAGCGATCTCAAATTCATTTTGTTTATGTTACGGATGTGCTTACTCTGGGTTGGGTAGAGACTGGAAGAAAACATCTTCAAATATTAAAAGTAGCTATTTGTATTCTGTGAATTTAAATAGACAACCAAGTATAGTTTTCTGTATTTTTTCCTAAATGCATCTCTTTAGCAGGTAGGTTTCTGTATCTTCCTATTAATGGATCTTTTGATTTCATTTTGTCTATTTTTTGGTAAAGGGGGTAATTTTTGTAGAGGAGGGGATTTGAAAGTAAATTGGCTTCAGTGAGTTCTCTCATTTTGGGGAGCACACGATAAATGTACAGGGGACAACAACATACGCAAAGAGGGGAGAAGCTGAGCATGCCTACCTGGAGAAGGCGTGGTCCCAGAGTCCTCCATGCCTTCCTGGTCTCCACCTGGTTCTGTCCCCAAGGGAGAGACAGGGAGTGAGCATTAACTCCAGTCTGTCCCATCTTAGTGTCCAGAGGCGGCTCCCATCCCCTGGGCGCAGGAGGCCACGTGCTCCTTGCTCTGCCCCGGTCACTTCCCAAGGGACAAATAAATAGATAAGTAAATATTTTAAAAAATAGAGCCATGGTTGTTAATCACCACGAACAAAGTAAATAGGTTAATTCTCTTGATGACGTCTTGCCCATCTATTTTTAGATAAGACTTTGTTCTCTGTGAAATCACAACTATATAACAGGAAGAAGACAAATCTTACATTCTGAAGTCTGGGGTTAGAAAGCAGTCCAGAAATCAAGGCTAGAATGACTTAGAGTTTTTAATATCCCAGAGTCTTGGTTTCCTATATAATCTGCAGAATGGGCATAATAATACTCACTCCAGACTCTGTCAAATAGTGGTCACCGGTGTGAGTGTGTGTGTGTGCACACTCGGTTGTGTCTGACTCTTTGTGACCCCATGGACTGTCGCCCACCCTTCTCTCCTCTGTCCATGGGATTTTCCAGGCAAGAATACTAGAGTGGGTTGCCAGTTCCTACTCCAGGGGATCTTCCTGATGCAGGGATCAAACCCATGTCTCCTGCACTGGCAGGGATTCTTTACCACTGAGCCACCTGGGAAGTCGGTCACCAGAACTCAGCACAAATACCGAGATGGCATTTTCTATTAGGTGCCCTCCTCTGAAGTCCCTTCTGCTTACTTGTCCTGGAGAGCATGATCAGTTGGTCAGCTCTGGTCTCAGATGCCACTGTGAAAAGAAATCATCAAATCTCAATTACCAACCCAGCTCAGCACCTTAGCCGGGCAGAGGAGAGAAGACCCATGGCAATCTGATCAGGGACTCTGTCTGGGTGTTGTGGCTCCATTATTTCTCAACTCAGTGGATAAAAGGCCAGATAAGGGCCATCTTGTGTTTAGACAGAAAGACCAGCAAATGACCACTCTGGGAGAAACAGCCATTATTTTCCCTGGTTGGAATGGCTTTGTCTGGGAAGGCAGCTTAAGAGGAAACGTAGGTCTAAAAGCAAGGATGGAGGAAGCGGCATCTTCAAATCTCAACCCTCCCACTAACTCTGGGTTTCGACAGCTTCTCTCCATCTCAATATGCCATCTGAATATGGAGATTATAGTAATTATTTCATAGAATTGTATGAGCATTAAATGAGGTTACATAGTTTCAGTCTCCCAGTATCCTGCTTGTGGTTTGACATTGTGTGTGCTTTTTTTGTAGCCACATTAGAATTTTTGGAACAAGAAGATGCTGGCCCAGAATCTTCCCGTGCTCTGTCTCATTGAATTCTTCTGTCTCCCCAAAGAATAGGAACAGTCAGCCTTTTCCAGGGATTGGTAAACTATGACCCGGCCCTCGGCTCATTTTTGTCAATAAAGCTTTATTGGCACCACAACCACACCCATCCAGTTACAGACTGTCTGTGGCTGCTTTCCTGCGGCAATGGTAGAGTTGAGTAGTTGTGAAAAAGATCTTCTTGCCCCCAAGTCTAAAATATTTACTATCTAGCTCTTAACCTGAAAAAAAAAAAGCTGATTTCTATGCAAAGTGAAATTTAGAGAGGTTAAACCATGCTCCCCAAGTCACATAGCTGAAAAATAGGAGAGTCAGGAATCCACCCCAAATCTGCCTAACTCTAAAACATAATTTCACCCCATAATGGTGAGAACAGCTGCAAACTCTTACAAACTGTCCCATCGGCACTCATGTGATTGATTTTTGAGCCCACATTAAGGCTTCCTCCTCGGAGGGCATTTGTGAACACTGCTGAGGTCGTGGGTGTGAAGGTGTTGAGTGTGTGTTGGGGCAAAGATGTGAGTGCATCCACCCTCTTCCTCTACTTAGACTCCAGACTCCTTGAGGAACCTTATTTACTTTGAGTCTTTCCCAGGGTCATGCCACAAGGGGAGTAAGGATTCTGGTTGAAGAAAGTGGAAAATGTATGAATTGGGGGTGATTCTGTGATTGTCTGGTGGGGCCAGGAAACCCGTAGCTTATGCTCAATTTTTTTATTTATTCTTTTTTTGTTTGCTCTTGGCCATGCTGTGCAGTAATGGAAGACCTTAGTTCTTCAACTGAGGATTGAACAAGTGCATCGGGACCTTGGAGTCTTAAACACTGGGCAGCCAAGAAAGTCCCATTATCCTCAGTTTCGAAGGGACGTGGCCACTGCCAGTCACACTGGGTGTGGCGGCTGCTTAGGGGCAGGGCATATGGTGGAGCTTTGGTTTGGTGTTGGTGCCCTCTCCTCTTTTCTCAGGACCAGGAATCCAAGGCACGGGCTATCTGGGAGCTGTTGGGGATGACATGGCCTTGGACATGGAGGATAGCCATGGATGAGCCCATGAGCCTCTGCTTCTAACCTTGCAGAAGCAGCAGCAGCAGCAGCAAAAGAGAACTAGATGCAAACCTGTAGGCAGCGGGTATGCAGTGGGCTGTCCCCGCGGTGATGAGTTGCCAGATTTAGCAAATAAAAACCAGGAAGCCCAGTTACATTTGGATTTCCCATGAACAATAAATATCTTTTTAGTAGAAGTAGGGCTCATGCAAATTCTGGGACACACTTATATGAACACAGCATTCATTGTTCATCTGAAGTTCAAGGTCAGATGGTCAAGGGTGTGGGTCCTGTGTTTTAATTGGTAATTCTCCTGAGATGGGACTAGGAGTTGTGGGAGAAAGCTGAGCAAGTAGAAAAGAGATCTGTGGGTCAAAAGGAAGTAGGGGGGACTCTGGAATGTTCCTGAGGTGGTTCCACTGCAAGCCCAGGCAGGGGGAATTTTAGGTAGCCAATCTCAGCAAGTAGGCAGATGGCACCATCAAAACACAGGTATTTGGGGTCCCCCGGTCCCTGCTCACCTTCTCCTGAGATGGCCATCAGGCTGGAGTCTGTGGGCTCCACAGGAACCACTGGAGAAAGAGAGACCCTTGGAGCAATGGGTGATGAAAGCAAGTGCCAAGGGTCTCCAAGGACAGGCTGGGCAAGGGAGGAGGGAGGGGGCTGGCAAAGATGTTCCCAGAGGGGCTGCTTATCCTGCCTCTCGCACCCCACCTCAGGACATAGGGGTGCCCAGCAGGGACCCTGCTCAGGAGGGGCTCCAGTCAGTGCTGGTTCTTGTGGGGAAAGTGACACCATCAGTCACAGGCTGTTGCAACCAAAGGGCTGCAAACCCTGAAGGCTTGTGGCTGTGGACCGTGGTCCCCACCCGAGAAGAGTGCTGTTCACATGGGATGGCAGAGAGAGAGGGTGCTGGACTCAGAAGGTCCACAGAGATACCACATGCATACACAACCCACACACACGTCCACACACGCATGCCTACACATGCTCATACACAAATCCACACACATATAGGCACAGACACACCCACATCCATGGCACACACAGTCACACCAACTTCCTCTTTAGCAAACACGGCAGGACTAGTTCTGAGAAAGAGACTGCAGCCCCAGGAAAGGAAGGATGCTCGGCCAGGGTGCACCTTGAGCTTCCCATCCTTGGGTACCCACGAGGTTGGGACTGAGAGATTGTGGGAAATTTGGCAGACAAGGAATGATATGCATAAACTTAACTCTCACTTTTTTTCATAAGACTCATGTTTTAGACTTAGAACCATCCCTTGCTTTGTTCAGTAGACAGTTATGAAGAGCCCACCTGGTCCTGAAAAATGACATAAAGAAAACAACCTCCTCTTTAGGGAGTCCCCACCTGAGCCCAGGTGGCTCCTTGGGCCGCATGCTCTGGGGGACAGACGAGGGAGGCAGCCAGTCTATCCCCAGGAGGCCTCAGCCACCAGGAGGTCACCTGGCTGGAAGGGCCTTGCCCTATCTGAGCACTGAACTATGTCCTGCTCACAGCTATAGACAGAGAGGAAGAACCTGGGGTCTTCATCCTAACCAGATCAAATTCACACCTGTCTACCTAGCAAGGGCCATTTGATGTTGGCTATGTCCTGAATTTATCAGAAGTAACGGTGTTTCTTAGAGAAGGAAACGGCAACCCACTTCAGTACTCTTGCCTGGAAAATCCCATGGATGGAGGAGCCTGGTAGGCTACAGTCCATGGAGTTGCAAAGAGTCAGACCCAACTGAACAACTTCACTTTACACTTCAATGGTGTCTCTAGCTGGGGGAGGTGGACACGCCTTCAGTGCCACCGGTCACTCCAGCTCCCCAACCTAACCCTGATCCATCCAGTCCCATCTGCAACCAAGGCCCTGTGGTCCAAGCAAGAGTGGCTTCCCAAAGAGGCCTTACCTCTTGGCAGGACGGTCAGCAGCTCCTCCTTGCTGGCTGTCTCTGAAAAGAAAGCATGTTGGAGAAGTGGGTTTGGGGATGTTAGAAGGCGCTGGACTTGGGCATCTGAAGAAACACAGCGATGATGGTCTCTGACCAGCTCCCACCCCAGATCACCAGCCCCAGCAATGACGCCAGGCCTGAGTCTTCCTACCTGGAGGCTGAACCAGACAGAAGGACGTGTCCAGAAGGTTCAGGGAAGAGTTGATATTGGACCGAGCCAAGCACTCTATGGCAGCCTTATCGCAGGTACACAGCAGGTGCTCACAGGTGTCCCTGGATTCTGTATGCAGAGCAAGGACAGAGCAGATGGGAAGAGCTCACTGGGAATCCCAAGAGGTGATGCAAATGCTCAAACTGACTGCTGACTTGCCCTCCACCGCCCTGCTTCTCTTGCGGTTCTCTTCAGCTCATCCACGACGGCTCCGTCCCTTCCGCTGTGTGGTCCAGCCTGGGATCCAAAGGCACTTTTCTCCCACACTCACACCCCATCCACCAGGCCAGCCCTACCGGCTCTGCTTTCAACCTATATGAATCTGATCACGTAGCCCTGGGCTACATGATTCCTGGCAGCTCAGTGGTAAAGAATCTGCCTGCCAACGCAGGGGATGCAGGTTCGATTCCTAGGTTGGGACGATCTCCTGGAGAAGGGAATGGCAATCCACTCCACTATTCTTGCCTGAGGAATCCCATGGACAGAGGAGCCTGGTGGGCTACAGCCCACGGGTGGCAAAGAGTCAGATACAACTGAGCAACTAAACAATAGCAACAATGCACCCCCACCTGCTCTCCAAACCCCCATCCTGCCTGGCTTACAGCAGAGGCCTCACTAGGCCCCCCGCCTCCTCCCCTGTTGCCCAGCCTCTTCTCACCACTGAAGGGCCAGAAGAGTCTTTAGGGCTCAGGTCAAACCATGCCTTTCTGTGTGTGTGTTCAGAATCCTCCATCAACGTCTTCACTCAAAGTAAACACCACTACCTCTTGTTCCTTCTCAGACCTCACCTCCTTTCACTCCTCCCTTGTCACCCCACTTCTGACCTGCTGTCCCCCTCGTTCCTGACACACCAGGCCCCTGGAGCCCAGGTCTGCCGCGGGCCACTTGCTCCATCTGCTGTTCTCCTGAGAAGCCACAGGCGGCTTCCCCCTCCTCTCGGTCTTCACGCAACTGCCGTCTTCACAGGGAGGGTTCAGCCGACTTTCTTATTTAAACAGGACCCCCCTCCCCAGGCCTCTCTGTGCTTTTCCTCTGATGTATTTTCCTCCCCAGATCTTAGCCCTTCTTAACGTATCATACGGTTCCTTTCTGACGTTTCCAGTGTCTGACAGCAAGAGGAAACCCCAGGTCAGGGCACCGCCAACATGTAGGTGATTACCTTGCACTTGGTGGGGTGCTCAGTGTGTAAGTGTTGGGTGAATGAGCAAATGAGCCATGGTTCCCTGGTTCACTGTGCTCCTCACCTAGTGATTTACACCCTTCCTGATGCTCCAGACTCCTGCCAGTTGACATTACTTGGACTGAGGGGCCAGTCAAACCTGGGTTCAAACTCTGGCTTTGCCACTTGGCAGCTATGTGACTTTGGGAGAGTTATTATTTAATTTCTCTGAGTCTTTCTGTCCTTATCTGAACACTGGGGATGACGACCCCCGTCTAACAGAGTTGTTAGGACGACCAGAGTTGCTGTGTATACTATCCACGACTTGTAACAGTCACTCAAAAAGGCTGGCTCTAATACAGTACCCCATCTTGCCATGGTCCTCTTCCCTCTCTGCTTTGGCCTACTCTACTTCTTCTGCCAGGATTGTTCAGAGACATGAAGTAAAATTCCTAGAGTCACACAGCAGGTAAGGTGGAGAGCTAAGACTTGAACATACAAGTGTCTGATTCTTATAAACAGGCACCCCAGCCTTATTCATCCATCATGGCGTCTGCCTCCACTTCCACCATCATTGCATTCTCAACAGATGCCAGTCTCCATATTGTTTGACATTTAACACTGTTTAAAAATTGTAAATGTAACATTTTAAGCATTACTTAATGTTTATAACAAATCTCTGAAGCAGGTTCTGTCCTCCCCCTTTTGAGGATCAAAGTTGTTAAGTAGAAGGTCAGGGTACTCCCTCCCTGAAATCCACAATGCCTAAGTAGCAAACTATTTGCCCTCCCCAAGCTTCCAGGGTTGGTACAAGCATAGCATTGTAAATCAAATAATCTGCTGAGCAACTGTTGTTTCAATTCAGAAAGCATGCAGTGGGCCTCTACTGCCTACAAGGTGCAGCTGCCACAGATCTGACGGGGCTGTAAGTACCCACAGCCACAGATCTGATGGGGCTGTAACTATCCACAGCGATGCAGGCAGTGGTGACGATGATGAGGGTGGACCCTGGGAGCCTGGGCCTGGAGTCTCTGAACTGTCGTTTCTCAGCCCAGTCTCCTGAGACACCTGGAGACGCTCACCACACGAGATACTCTTGCTGATGCAGTTGACATCCGTGCTAAGCTTGGCAGGGTCTTGCAGACAGTCCATCTCAGCAGCCTCCTCGTAGCACCTGCGATGCTGGAAGCAGCAGCTGCGGCAGGAAGGGTCGGAATGAGAGCGTGGGTTAGACCACGGGCAGGCAGCACACCATCATTCAGTGTCCCCGGATGGTTCCTGGCAGTGACCTGTTTCAGTCCTTAGTGTGCGCACACACACACATGCTTGAATTTGAGTTGTGCTGCCTATGCAGCGGGTGCTATCATAGCTATCAGCATTTACATATGTGAAAACTGAGACACATGGAGCTCTGTAACTTGCCAAGGTCAAGGTTGATCACAGAGAGAGGCTGACACCAAACAGCTAAGTCAGGTGGCTCTTGCAGTGCAAGCAGGAGGACAGTGGAGCCAGACGCAAAGAAGAAAAAACACACAGGCAGCTGATGGCCTTGGGCAGGCTGCCGTTTCTGACACTACCTAACTTATAGAAATCTGTTAAGGTCAATAGAATGTCAATACAGACCCTACCACGTGGTAAACACTCAATAAAACTACAGCAATTATTTTTGGGGTCTGGCAAGCAAGTTCAAGGTGGAAATAATCTGTATCCCAGAAGTCTGGAAACTCCCACCTCCATCAATTGCACCGTGTAAAGTCACTGAAATTGGGTGTGACGCAGCATGCTGCCAGTTTCGGCCATCAACGCTTTGATCATTAACACAGTGATGAATTGCTGCTTTATTTTTTTGACTTCTAGGTCTGCTCAGTATTTTAATAACTAAAAGAAGTGGCAAGAGAGGACCTGAAAGAAAAACATGTTCCCAGAAACGGTCCTGGCACCATGCCCCGAATGGAATCAGTTTCTCCCTTTCTGAATGTCAATGAGCTGGCTTGTGGTCCCAGGGATGGAAGACTGCCCTCTGGTCCAGAAACAACTTACACCCATGGGAATCCTTCCCTACCTTCTGGGAGTCTGTGTGGATGAAGGCGCACACTCCATCACACTGGATTTGGGCACAAACATAGTACCAGTGGGAATCCCCAGGTGGCACCAGTGGAAAGGAACCCACCTGCTAGTGCAGGAGACATAAGAGACGCAGGTTCAAATCCTGGGTTGGGAAGATCCCTTAGAAGAGGATGTGGCAACCCACTCCAGTATTCTTGCCTGGAGAATCCCATAGACAGAGGCTCCTGGAAGGGTCCAAAGGGCCCAAAGGATCACAAAGAGTCGGACACGACTGAAGTGACTTAGCATGCATGCATAATACCAGTGAGGTGTGGACACAGTCCCAGAGTAAAGGCGAGACTTCCACACTGCTGCAGTTACTATGGCTCCAATTACTGCTATAACTACTACTACTGGTAGTAGTACTTCTACTACTTCTACTTCTCTTACTACTTTAAATACTACTACTACTACCTCTAGTACTACTAATGTTACTACTACTATTACTAGCCCAACCCCTAAACCCTAATAGCAGTACTGCAGCTATTGCTACTACTGTTACTATTACTACAGCTACTACAGCAACTGTTCTACTACCATTGTTACTACTACTACTAACACCAACACCATCACAGGTTCACTAGTACTGCTTCTGTTGCTGTCACTGCTATTACTATTAATACTACTGTAGCTACTACAACAGCTGTTACTACTAATATTGTTATATCACTACAACTATCATCACTACTAACACAGCACTACTAATCTTGTTGCTGTTGTTATCAATCACTAATAACCCTTGAAAACAATAAGTCAGGCAGAATTCCATCACATTAGCTTGTATTTGGTCGTGTAATCCTAAATAATAACTATGAGGTAGGTGTTTTTATTACCTCCATTTAATAGGTAAATAAACTGGAACACAAGGAAGTAAAATAATTTGCCCAAGGTCAGGTCCCTAAGGAACAGAACATGGGAATTACTGGCTTATAGGTGATCTGCTTAAAACTCTAACATGTGTGCAGCCTCAGTCGCTCAGTCGTGTCTGACTCTTTGTGACTCCATGGACTTTGTGACCCCATCAGGCTCCTCTGTCCTTGGGGTTTTCAGGCAAGAATACTGGAATGAGCTGCCATTTCCTGCTCTAGGGCATCTTCCCAACCCAGGGATCCAACTCAAGCTTCCTGAGTCTCCTGCATTGCAGGCAGATTCTTCCCCGCTGAGCCATCAGGGAAGCCCCCAAACTCTAACAGATACCAACACATTGTCCTAACTGACCTCCTGCTACCAGCAGCTCTTTGCCGTATCCTTGCTGACGCTGAATGCTTCTAAGATTTTAAATTGTGCTGCACATGCCCACATACACCTGCACACAGAAGCAGGGACCAGGGAGCCTTCTGCACCTGTGCTCTGCCCAAAGCTCAGCCGGGCCTCCACAAGCTCACCTTTGGTCTTGCTCACCTGTCAGACTGGTCCACAGGCAGCCCTTCCATCTCAAACCTGCAGGCACAGCCATAGTCTTCGAAGTCCCGGGGGCAGAGCCCAGCCACGCACCTCATACCATTCACGAACTGGAGCAGCGCGGGGAAGTTGGTGAAGACGGCCTGCAGCCAGGTGAAGTGGGAGCCCAGGCAGTCTGGGGGAGGGGAGCAGGGCTCACCGGGAGCCAGAGTTGAGGAGGGAGCCCCCTTTTCAGGGGGATAGAACCTCCTCACCTACTAAGCACCCACTGCATACTCAGGACTTCTTGACCATTGAAGGGAGGCAGGTTTACAAGCTGCGGTCCCCGTTGGTTGCCCCCCAATGGCCTTTCATCCTTCTGCCTTACCAACAAACCTGAAAAGTACTCAAGGAAGGTGAGCCTCCTTCCGAAGTCCCTAGGGATGTTTAATAATCATTCTCAGCTCATCATGGTAATCTCACGCTTCTGTGATAAGGTTAGTCTAGGGCTGGCCATGAAAACCATGTATGACCCAAAAAACTTCAGGGGTAGTCTGTTAGAAGCTTTGGAGACATATTCCTTTCCTAATAAAGCATAAAGACATAGAAGAGGGCCTTTCTGACCTACAATTTTCTCCTTCCTTGAAGGTGGTGAGGATATACTGGGCTAGAACTGCAGCAACCACTTTGCAACCATGAGGCCCCATATCTAAAGCTGAAAAACTATTATGTCCAAGGGAGCAGTGAGGCAAGATAAAATGAGCCTGCTGGGTCTCAGATGCCAGTGCTGCGCTACTGCATCAGTCCTTGTGCCTTCAGAAGGCTTATGTGAGATCATTAAATGTCTTTATTATTTAAGTTCCTATTAGTTTCCTGAATGGATCCCAAATGATACAGTCTTGGCAATAAAGAACTATAAATCAGCCTGAGGAAAAAAAAGGAGTATAGACACTAATAATCTGGGGTTACCTGTTATGTGCCAAAAACAGTTAGATGCTTTAAATAGCACAATAGTTAAAATTGATAGAGTGAGTAATGCTATGAAAGGCTTTCATGGTCAACGATCCCATAAATGTCTTGTTCATTCTGAAAGACAGATCCTATTCTGTCACCTCCCTTTCACAGGAAAAAAAACCAAAGGTCAGAGACATGCCTGAGGTATCCACCAGCAATGATGACTTGCCCTAAACAAAATGCTCTTGCAAACGTAACTGGCAAGCAAACAGCATCCAACTTTATGACTCTATATCTCATGCTCACTCTCTCTGCCTGGAGGATTGTTACATACTTAATGAGATGATCCCACAGCACCAATTTAAATGCACAGGGTGATCAAAAAGAGGTTCAATTCAGTTCAGTCACTCAGTCGTGTCTGACTCTTTATGACCCCATGGACTGCAGCACACCAGGCTTCCCTGTCCATCACTAACTCCCGGAGCCTATTCAAACTCATGTCCATCAAGTCAGTGATGCCATCCAACCATCTCATCCTCTGTCGTCCCCTTTTTCTCCCACCTTCAATCTTTCCCAGCATCAGGATCTTTTCCAATGAGTCAGTTCTTCCTATCAGGTGGCCAGAGTATTGGAGTTTCAGCTCCAGCATCAGTCCTTCCACTGAATATTCAGTACTGATTTCCTTTAGGATGGACTGGCTGGATGTCCTTGCAGTCCAAGGGACTCTCAAGAGTCTTCTCCAACACCACAGTTCAAAAGCATAAATTCTTCGGTGCTCAGCTGTCTTTTGGGGGAGATCCAAAGTTGTGAGGATCACATCCACCTTGACTGTTCACTGCTCTGCTAGTTTCTTCCTACCTCATTCAAACTTCCCTACCCGTGTTTTGTTTCCACACAGTCTAATCAGAAACATGATAAAAGGTTTTACGTTGATGGGAAAAGTCCATCTGGGGTTTATGTGTGTGAGTGTGTGTGTGTGTGTGTTTATGGAAACATGCATTTTCATTCAAGACCTGCACTCAGTCATTTATACATTTTAAGTGCACTTTTAAACCTAGCATAGTCTAATCTAATAGGCAATGCAGAGCCACCTTGCTTGTGTCCATCATATTATAATCTTGTTTTGGGTACTTTTAGTTATCGAGGCTAGGAATCATCACAGCATCCACAGCATCGTGCAATTTGTAGTCACGTAATGAATACAGAACTGATCCACGGAATGTTTCTCAAGCTTTATGTATATTTACTAGTTGAGAAGGAAACATAAAACTACTTCGGTGTAAGACCAAGCTCTGGACTCAGAAAAGACCTTGTCCCTTCTGGTTGTGTGGCTGGGCAATTCCCTTAACTCCTTTGCCTGGAAAAGAGGGATGCCATTCCCCTCCTGACCAGGCTGTGGTCAGTAAGAATGAAGAAAGGATAACAAAACCACCTAGTCCCTCAGTGACTCACCCTACGATAAAAGGCACTGCCATTCACATCAGAATTTGATCACGTTGTTCAGAGCTTTCAGGGGAGGCCATGCTCAGAGGGCAGACCCCCAAGTTCTGTTAATTTCCTTAGATTTCCCCCCACACACACCCCATGCCCTAACACCCAGGGGATAAAAGCAAGTTCAGATTTAACTCACCAAAAATTTCGGCCACACCTTCTACATTTTTAAACATCCCATTGAAGAAAGTCATACCTAAGTGGAAGGAAAAGATAATACATTAGAGTTGGGTTCTCCCCTTTCCTTTCCCTGTCCACCCCCTTCAGGAAGAGTGAGTAAAACTCCTTCTCTAAGAATAGATTTGACCTTAGGCTAAATTTCTAGTAACGCAGGTTGCCATGGAAAACTAATAAGATAAAAATTGAGCTGTGTTGTTGTTGTTCAGTCGCTCAGTAGTGTCTGACTCTTTGTGACCCCTTGGACTGCAGCATGCCAGGCTTCCCTGTCCTTCACCATCTCCTGGAGTTTTCTCAAATTCATGTCTATTGAGTCGGTGATGCCATCCAACCACCTCATCCTCTGTTGTCCCCTTCTCCTCCTGCCTCCAATCTTTCCCAGCATCAGGGTCCTTTCCAATGATGGAAAAGACTTCCAATTCCAAGTCGGCCCTTCACAACAATGCTCAGTGGTGAAAAAGACCCCTGGATGGTGAGGTCTGTCTGGACTGGTAGAAACTATAGCTAAACTACAAACACCTGGCAGGAAGTCATCATTTTGGGTCTCCATCAACGTGATGACTTTTGGAACTGGGCATCGTCCCTTCTGGGCATTTTAGAAATTATACCTATGAGCTGGTTACTAGGTATACTGACTTCTATGGAGAATGCAGCTTCGAGGTTAAGGCAGGTCTGGGGCTGCTCCGGGTGAGCCCTTGTATCTGAGCTGTTACTTAGGAGCTCCTGGACTGCCGTGTAGATCGATGCCAGGGCTTCTCCTGGTAAAGAAGAGTGGCTGGCATGGCCTGTTGGCACACTGTGCTTCCTGGCCTCAATCCTTCTAAAAGCCAAGTGTGGCTTGTGAGTCTAAACATCTACCTGAAGAACACCTCTTCCTGGGCATTGCACTTCCCATGGGGGTTGTGCCATTTGGATAGAGGCCATGAATGTGTCTGGACGGGACTGGTCACTTAGCTTGCATGGGCTAGTGCACAAATAATTTGGTTGACTCCAGTTACCTCTCTGAAAGGTCAGAAACGAACCCTTAGTTCAGGGTAAACCTCACCAGCTATGTACTCTATTCGATGCCTGTATAAGAACCCACCTGAGAACTCTTTACAACTCAGCGCCAGGAAAACCTTCCCTTCTCCAAGGGACAACTACAGATCCCCTTTTCTGATAACCTGAGCCCTGCAATGCGTCACCTTTTTATTTTTGTCCTTTCAATACAATTACCGTGTAACCCTGATTGATTAGCCCATTTCCTTCCTTCACCTGGTTTCCCCTTCCAGTTGACCCGTGTCTCTCGATAAAAATTTTTAGTGCTTTGTCTCAAAGGAGAGCCTGATGGTGGGTCAGACACCAGAATTAACTGTGAGGGAGACGCATTGGAGTCTTACTCAGATCACTGTACCGTCAAATGCCATAGCAGTAAGTGACTCTAGGGTATATTCAGAAGGGATCAGTCTCTCTGCCAATATCCTAGACAGCTTGCTACCAAGCTAGGTCTCCTAAGAAAAGAGCAAAGGATCCTTACTGATATTTTCTGAGAGTCCCAGAGGCAGCTCATGTGGAAGGTGTGGGGTGTCAAGAGGGTGGCCCCCTATAAACGAGAAGAACAAGGTTAGTGCAAAGACAGGCACTGCCCACGTGCCGGGGAGGGCGGGGAAGCGGCAGCCGGGAGAGTGATGAGGATGCAGGTCAGCTGGATTCTACACCTGTTTTTCTAGTGCCTGGAGTGACCAGGGTGGCCCAGTGTTTTATATTGGTTGGTCTTAAGGGAGTAGTCTTCTGGTTTGGGATGGAGATTTTGAGACTTATCTTTAAGCTGTTGTTGCATAGGAAGCATATAATTTTAACTTACATGGCATGTTTGTTTGGAGTTTCTTGAGATGAAGGATTGGTGGAAATAAAAACAGATACAGAAAAGACCCCAAACCCTGAGTAGTTTATAGTTGAGGACAGGGGTTTTCCCCAGACTGTCAGCATCAATCTCACCTGGGATGCAAGCTCAGTAAAAGTTATGGTCCTTGTGCCCTCGCTCAGGTCTGATCCCACAGACTTACTCCAGAGTAAGTATCAGAAATAAACATTTTTAATAAGCTCCCCAGCTGGTTTGAAAGTTGCTGGTCTAGAAACTGCACTTTGATAAATGTTGCTTGGGAAGACGACAACAGGGTGGAAGACCTCTGTTGTTCAGTCACTAAGTTGTGTCCAATTCCTTGTGACCTCAGGACTGCAGGCTCCTCTGTCCTTCACTATCTCCCGAGTTTGCTCAGATTTATGTCTATTGAGTTGATGATGCTCTCCAGCCATCTAATCCTCTGTCGTTCCCTTCTCCTCCTGCCCTCAGTCTTTCCCAGCATCAGGGTCTTTTCTAATGAGTCCACTCTTCACATCAGGTGGCCAAAGTACTGGAGCTTCAGCATCAGCATCAGTCCTTCCAATGAATATTCAGGGTTGATTTCCTTTAGAATTGACAGGTTTGATCTGCTTGCTGTCCAAGGGACTCTCAAGAGTTTTCTCTAGCACCACAATTCAAAAGCACCAATTATTCGGTGCTCAACTTTCTTTATGGCCCAACTCTCGCATCTGTACTTGACTACTGGAAAAACCATAGTTTTGACTATATGGACCTTTGTTGGCAAAGTGATATTTCTGCTTTTTAATACGCTGTCTAGGTTCTTCATAGCAAGGAGCTTACTTGATGGCTTTAGGGTTTGAATGTACTCTTGAGAGTCCCTTGGGCTGCTAGGAGATCAAACCAGTCAATCTAGTTTGAAGGGGCAAGGGAGCAACCGCGGGTCAAAGAGGCCATCACACTCCAAGGGAGTCAGCAAAGCAAAGGCCAGCGGCTGTGAACCGCGGGGGAGGAGATGCACTGTTGGGTGGAGAGGCCTTTGCTCACTGGTCCCCTTGCCCTTTGCTCTCCTTGGTGCCCACCTCAACCCCCATCCCCCACATCCATGCTCAAAATGTGGATTAACCCTCAAACTTATCACTAATGTTTGCTTTCCATCACTCACTTGGCAAGAGGATAAAAATAATAAGTAAATCAAATGGAATTTGGCAAGACGGCCCAGGGTTCATGCGTGTCTGCGTGTGTGCGCGTTCAGTCGTGTCCCACTCTTTGTGACCCCATGGACTGTAGCCCGACTGGCTCCTCTGCCCATGGGATTTTCCAGACCAGAATACCGGAATGAATTGCCATTTCCTTCTCCAGGGAATATTTCCAACCCAAGGATGGAACACGAGTCTTTTGCGTCTCTGATGGAACACGAGTCTTTTGCGTCTCTTGCATGACAGGTGGATTCTTTTTTTTTAATTAATTAATTTATTTTAATTCGAGGCTAATTACTTTACAATATTGTAGTGGTTTTTGCCAAACATCGACATGAATCAGACACGGGCACACATGTGTTCCCCATCCAGAATCCCCCTCCCACCTTCCTCCCCATCCCATCCCCCAGGGTCATCCCGGTGCACCAGCCCCCCTGAGCACCGACAGGTGGATTCTTTACCACCAGCGCCACCTGGGAAACCCCAGTGTTCATAGTAAATATATACAAAGCCAGAAATACAGTCAAATACCATTACTTACCGCCGTGTGGAGCCATCAGCATTCCCAGGAGGAGAAGCACAATCATGGCAGCAGAGCAAAGGGAGGGACCTTGGCATCAACTGGCACAGCGTCCTGGGAGAGAAGTCAGCGGAGCATGGTGAGTATGCTTTCAGAAACCAGGACACGAGACCCCAGAGGACCTGTTTGTCCTAAAATGCAGTGCAGGAAAAGGAGAAAGGCCCCAAAGTGATCCTGTCCCAGCCTTGCAAGCGGCTTAACTAAGAGTAATGAGACAGGTTGGGACCATGGACTCTTTCCTGCAACCCTGCAGTGCTCGCACCTGGACACAGCTCTCCTCGAACAACAAAATATTAATACAAAGAAACCGTAAGAAACTAAAAATAACTGTGTGCACGCTCAGTTGGAGCAAACGCTGGACCCAAAAGACAGAAAGAGACCAAAACCCCAGCTGCCAGTTTTGAAGAGCCTGGAGTATAAAAACAGTGTGTCAGGAGCAAAAACAGGATACTGGGCATGCCCCCTACACACACACACACACACACACACACAAGCCACCCCTTTGGCCTGACCCCTGGACAGACCTCTACCCTCACCCCACATAAGGAACACTCACTCACCCCTCCGGAGCCAGCAAGCAAGGGAAACTATTGTTTGTTTTTGCTCTCGCCTGCTACCACAGAGCCCCCAACAAAGCCTTGCCTGAATTTCTTGTTTAGCCTCTATTCAATTTCTATTGATTGGGGAAGACGAAGAACCCTAGTCTGTAACAATATGACGGTAAAGAGATCACATTCCCTCTTTGAAACTCAGTTTATCCATCTGTAAAATGGAAATGTCACCGTACACTCCTTGAGGACATAGTTCTGCTCTCATTTATTTATTCACTAAATCGATGGTCATTTGTTATGTGCCAGGCACGTAGCAAGGATGCAGGAAAGCAAAGTGAAGAAAACACACCTTACCTGTGAGTGGCTCATGGACTTTGGGGAAAGGCAGCAATTTAACAAGCACTACAGTTTGACTTTTGTAAACTGAGTTTTGAGGAACCCATGTGTGTGTCCAGCAGCATTCTCAGCAGTATTTTTTTAACTTCTTAATCCATTTTTAAGTTGAAGTATAGGTAGTTTACAATATTATTTTAGTTTTGGGTGTACAGCAAAATGACTCAGTGATTTATAATATACATATATTTTCAGATTCTTTTCCATTTATAGGCTATTATAAGATATTGCATATGGTTCCCTGTGCTATACAGTAGGTTTTTGTTTATCTATTTTATATATAGTAGTGTGTATCTGTTAATCCCAAATTCCTAATTTATCTCCTCCCACCAATCTCCTTTGGTAACCACAAGTTTGTTCTCTATGTCTGTGGGTCTGTTTTGGCTTTGTAAATAAGGTCATTTATATAATCTTTTAAGATTCCACATATAAGTGATATCATGGGATATTTTTCAGCAGGATGACTCTGAACCTTCGTACCAACGTCACAGGATAAATCCGGCCACAGTGGCACTGCCCTTTAGCAAACAGTGCTTTTCCTGCAGCGGCTCCATCTTTCCTCCCTTTGGCTTCTGAGTCATTTGAACACTTCTTGGAAAAAAGTACGGGTAGGTTCAGGAAGCTGCCATATTTCAGCTCTAGCTGCCCTGTGATCTGAGCAGTAAATGTACTTCAGTAGTCACTCACTGCCTATTGACTCACCTGGGTCAACTATTGTTTAATAGGGAAGGAACAATTTAAAGGCCAGGGGAATTTAGGATGATTTTAGCTCCCTGGGAATCTAACTCCCAAAGGATTGTGACTTATACATATTCTGCTTTAGAACATGTTTTTTATTTATTTATTTTAATTGGAGGCTAATCACTTTACAATATCGTGGTGGATTTTGCCATACATTGACATGAATCAGCCACGGGTGAACATATGTCCCCCATCCTGAATCCCCTCCCACCTCCCTCCCCATCCCACCCCTCTGGGTTGTCCCCGTGCTCCAGCTTTGAGTGCCCTGTTTCATGCATCAAACTTGGACTGGTCATCTCTTTCACATATGGTAATATACATGTTTCAATGCTATCCTCTCACATCATCCCACCCTTGCCTTCTCCCACAGAGTCCAAAAGTCTGTAGAACATGTTTTTAGGACAAAGTTTGAACGGTAATACAGAGTGATCACGCTACCCCAGGGGCACACAAGGGGCTGCTAAATATGATTGTGCGTGTTGCACACTGTGCCAAGGAGTTGTGTGTGCCGACGGGATAAGGAGGGGTTGAAATGCAGCCAGGGCTCAACTCCCAAGCTTGCCTTCTGCCGAGCTGCGTCAGCCTAGAGGAAGGGACACTTTCTGCAATTTATTCTCCCAGAGGCAAAGGCTGCCCCGTGGCCTGGTGGCCTGGCATAGGTACCTAGGGCCGTGGTGAACCACCCTACTTGTGGGCAGGCCTTGGTACTGGGGAAGGTGTGCTAGAGGAGAAGACATTTGTAGGCCAGAGGATCTCTACTCTGTGAACTTGCTCCAGGACCCCCAGCACAGCCTCTGCTGGCTGTAAGATAAATGTTTGCTGAATAAATGTAGAAGGAGAGGGTGAGAGTTCTTTGAGATTCACACTCAACTGAAGCATTCTCTAATATTCTGCTTCTTATCTGTCAGACACAATTCTCTGCTTATAATCTTTTTTAACCAGTTAAGTTCTTACAGCAGGTTAACTTTCAAGGTTGGACAGACCCTCAGATTGCACTGGCTCTTCTGCTAGAAAGTGGTATGCCCTGGAAACTCTGTGGGTGGCAGCTAAAAGCATTTCTGGGACCCATAAAGTCATACCCACATGACCGAGGCTGATGGTGTTGATGTCACACTACCAGGCACTTACTGAGTCTGATTTGTAATTGTTACCATCACCCAGCAAGAGGATGCCAAAGATTTGAGCTCAGAAGAGGAGGTGGAATCATCTAGTCCGAACTTTCTTTTTATAGATGAGATCAGTGAGACTTCAAGACTGGCCGTTTATGGTAAAAAACGTTCCACTTCCCAGATCCAGGGCTCATTATATTAACAATATCACTCAGGAGGTGTTGTAAGGAGTGAATAAGTTAATCCATGACCATGCACGACACTTATAAGTGCCTGATGGAGAGAAATGGCCCCAAATCATCAGTAATCACAACAATGGCGTCCAGCACCAGAAAGGCTCAAGAAATAGCTATTGCAATGAAGGTTCCAATTCCCCGTTGGAGTAGAAACCCCTGTTTGGTGAAATGCAGGAGGGGGTCTGCTTAGCACCGTGGATGTTGTTTTCTTCTCTTGTGACACTCATTTCAGGGAGATAGCCTCCTAAGTAGTCCTGACACTCAGAGAACAGGCCGAGGGTGATTTTTATTGGAACTGCAGCTATATTTATTGGATTTTCAAGCATGTATTTTATTAGACTACAAATGAGCCGAAATGACCTTATTACAGACATAACCATGACTCAGCTCTAAGATTTTTTAAAGTAGGTTATGGTTGGGGCGACAGGGTGTTGGTGTTTAATGGGACAGAGTTTCCGTTGGGGAAGCTGAAAATTCTGGAGATGATGAAGTTAATGTTCGCACAACAATGTGAATGCACTTAAAAATGGTTAAAATGGTAAATTATATGTTACGTATATTTTACTACAATTAAAAACAAAGTTATAGACCCCAGCACCTCATTCCTTTAAACGCCACGTTTCATCGACTGGGTCATTCTTTGTGCTGGGTCTCCATCAACACTAAGCTTGGCGTTGAGCCCTGGCTGCGTGTCAGCCTCTACTTGCCCCATCGGCACACACACCACCCTTGCACAGTGCACAATGCGTACAGCAGTACCTGGCCACCCTGTGTGTGCCACTGGGGTAGCATGACCACTCTGTATTATCATTCAAACTTAGTCCTAAGAACATGACATGCAGAATATGCGTAAGTCAACCATCCATCTCACATTCCTTTGGAAGTCAGATTTCCAGAGAGCTAAAACAATTCCAATGCTAGAACTTTCTAGGTGGGGAACCAAGGCTCAGAGAGGCCCAGGAACTTGCCAAGGCCGCCTTTGCCAAAAGGCACCCCTGCAGGGGCACCAGGGCAACACCAGAGGCAAGAATCAAACTGAGGCCAGCCAGTCCAACTTGTCTTTGGTCCAGGTGTTTCCCCCTAAACTGTGATCCCGGTCATTAAATCCCAAATAAGCAGCCTTGTCATTTTGTTCACTGTATAACTGTCGAAGCTTTTGACAATAGTATCTTGGGAGGCCCCCAGAGTGGCAGCTACTAGCCAGAGTGTGGTGTGACACTGCAGCTGACGGCCCCCAACTGGGGGCCTAAAAAGGGAAACCGTGGTGTGCCTAGAGGTGATGGCCCTGAGCAACAGGGAGGGGGCTTGAAATGTGGGGGTGGGGGGACACGCACAGTTGGATCTGGGGGTGGGACGGCTCAGGGCCGCTGCAGAAATCCAGTATCTTCCTGCTGGAATCCAGCCTCCTTCAGCTGGCAGAGGCAGGTGCCCTTGGGGGTGGACTGAGTTCACCCCACTGAGTTCACCTGGAGGAGAACTGCCTTTTCTTAGTTTGCCCAAGAAAGCCTCTGGGCTTTCCTGTCAGTGACCCCAGGGCCATAGCATCTTGTGGGACTGTTGGTCTGCATGCACTGGAGGCCCGACTCACCAAAATGTCCCCTGCAGACTGATGCCACCCCCTAGAATGTGTCTAAGAGCAAGCCTTTCTAGCCAGACAGACCTGGGATGGAGCTGGCAGGTGGGGCTCCAGCTCTGCCTCTCCCTTCATGAGTGCCCTGAGCCTGACCCTGAAGCTGCCTGTGCTCATCTTCCTGGACAGTAAGATGGTCATACATCTTCCTCAGGGCATGGTTAGGATTGAATGAAGTCATCCTTGTCAAGTAGGGACATACCTGGCCACGAACTGGGTGCTCAGTAAGGCTGGCCTGGGATTAATGCTTATTTTATTTCCACATCAGCTGCCCTAGGGAGGGACAACAGTCCACACAGATTTGTTGGACTCTCACCGATGTTGTGCTGGATTTTTTTCCCCCAGGTGAATTCACCAGATGTTGTCTCAGGCATTGCATCTCTTTGTACAAGGGTTCAGGGTGCCTTGGAGATGCTACCTACATCTTGGAGTAGCATCCAGGTCTCAGGTCTCAGACATCCCTTGAGAGCATCTCCCTCCTCCCTCTCTTCCTTCATCCTCACCCTCCCCTCCTTCCTACATCCTTCCCTCTCTTCTTCCATCCCTAACCCTCTTCCCCCTTCCCTCCCTTCCTCCCTCTCTCCCTCCACTACACCATCAGGAGAAGGGGCTGCCTACCGTGAAGGTCCCACTGGAAAGCCGCTGAACGAATGACGCCTGGCTTTGAACAGGATGGGGACTGAGTCCTTTATACCCCAGGGAAAGACCCTTTGTCATGCAACCCTCCTCCCCCTCCTCACATCAAGAGGACAGCCTTTCATGAACCTGGCAGGTGGGCTGCCTCTGTGGGGGAGGAGGAATTATAATGCCCTGGCTTGGACCAGGTGAAGGCTCCATATTAAGGGGCCCACCCCGAGCCTCAGAAGAGACCCAGGCTCTAATTAGAGAACAATGACTCCCCTGTTCCACGCCCCCCAGCTCACCTCAAAGGCTTGGAGGCCCAGAGATTATGTCTTGGGGTCATCAGGAGAGCTCTGATGAAACTCACACGGGCCCTCCTTCAGGAGAAGAGCCTGCTTTGTCTGCTCTAGTTAATTTCCCAGTGAGAGGATCTCTGGGGTGATTCTTCTTCTGTGTTTCTGGCCTCGGGCCTGGGAATATGATACCTTTAGGGGTTTTCTGCGCAAGCGGTGGGGTAGGGCAAGATGAGGCTTCATAATCAGACATCCTAGGTTCCCTGCCCGCTCTGCTTACTCACTCGGAGTAGGGCATGGAGCTTGTTACTGCTCAGCCTTGGCTCTGCATCCATGGGGGAATAATCCTACCAGGACCATGAGGATGAGGTGAGCCAGGTACAGTGAGTAGATGGTAACAGAGCCCATTACATCCTAGTTCCTTCTCTTTCCTTCATAGCCCTGTTGGGAATTGTTTCCTTTCCAGATTTAACAAGGAACAATAACATTTACTGAGTGCCTATTACGTACTGCAAGTATTTTTTACAAGATTTTGTCTTTTTCATCCCAATAGCAGTGGGATGCAGCACTAGCTCTGTTTTATAGATGGGATGAACAGTGAATGCATTAGTCTGAGTTCAAGTACGATGGGATTATTCTTGGCATCCAGGTGAGCCTGGCTGCAAACCCCATAAGCTGTTCCCTCCATCACTACCTCCTGGAGAACCAGGGCCCGTCCAACAGTCTAATCTGGGAAGAACTGAGCCTTTACAAAACCCACTGAGGGCTTCTTCACATAAGCAGTTGTCCTTGTGCCCTGAAGCTTTTCTTTATAGATTGTCAATTATTGCTCAGCGTCTCATGTGCACAGAGGAATGAAGCTATGCGGTGCCCATCCTTTCTTACTAGCACAGAAGACACTCCATCTCTAATAAAACGATGGGAGTCGATGGATCAGTGTGGCAAAAATTCACCTTTTCAGCATCTCCAGAGCATAACCACTGCTTAGGGCCAAGGCATGACAGTCACCATAGGTGTTCTTCTGGACTTTTCCTGGGATTTGAGAAGCTCATTTTCTTCCCATAGCCAATAACAGGGTATCTCAATTTAGCACTATGGATATTTTGGATCAAATGATTTTCTGTTGTGCGGGTGTCCTGTGCATCACAGGGTGTCTTGCTTGCATCCCTGGGCCTCTACCTATGAGAAACCAGTAGCGGTTCCCCTCCCCAAGTTCTGACAGACAAAAACGTCTCTAGACATTGCCAAACAAACCTCCCTGTGGGTCCAAATCACCCTGATTAAGGTTCACTGGCCTACAATTTCCTTGGATCCTTGGCCTTTCCCTTCTCTGTTGGTGGAAAAGGGTGAAAAGCAAAGTTTTCTCCAGAACTCAGGCATAAGAAGGAAAAGGCTATTGGATGGGAGCCTACAACAGAAAGAAAGGCAATGCCAAAGAACGTTCAAACTACCGCACAACTGCACTCACCTCACATGCTAGCAAAGTAATGCTCAAAATTCTCCAAGACAGGCTTCAGCAGTATGTGAACTGTGAACTTCCAGATGTTCAAGCTGGATTTAGAAAAGGCAGAGGAAGCAGAGATCAAATTGCCAACATCTGCTGGATCATCAAAAAAGCAAGAGAGTTCCAGAAAAACATATACTTCTGCTTTATCGACTACGCTGAAGCCTTTGATTGTATGGATCACAACAAACTGTGGAAAGTTCTTCAAGAGATGGGAATACCAGACCACCTGACCTGCCTCCTGAGAAATCTGTATGCAGGTCAAGAAGCAACAGTTAGAGCTGGACATAGAACAACAGACTGGTTCCAAATCGGGAAAAGAGTATGTCAAGGCTGTATATTGCCACTCTGCTTATATAACATGCAGAATACATCATGCTAAATGCCAGCTGGATGAAGCACAAGCTGGAAATAAGATTGATGGGAGAAGTATCAATAACCTCAGATATGCAGATGACACCATCCTTATGGCAGAAAGTGAAGAAGAACTAAAGAGCCTCTTGATGAAAGTGAAAGAGGAAAGTGAAAAAGTTGGCTTAAGACTCAACATTCAGAAGACTAAGATCATGGCATCTGGTCCCATTACTTCATGGCAAATAGATGTGGAAACAGAGACAGATTTTATATTTTGGGGCTCCAAAATCACTGCAGATGGTGACTGCAGCCCTGAAATTAAAAGACGCTTGCTCCTTGGAAGAAAAGCTATGACCAACCTAGACAGCATATTAAAAAGCAGACACATTACTTTGTCAACAAAGGTCTGTCTAGTCAAAGCTATGGTTTTTCCAGTGGTCATGTATGGATGTGAGAGTTGGACTATAAAAAAAGCTGAGTGCCAAAGAATTGATGCTTTTGAACTGTGGTATTGGAGAAGACTCTTGAGAGTCCCTTGGACTGCAAGGAGATCCAACGAGTCCATACTAAAGGAAATCAGTTTTGAATATTCATTGGAAGGACTGTTGTTGAAGCTGAAACTCCAATACTTTGGCCACCTGATGTGAAAAGCTGACTAATGGGAAAAGACCCTGATGCTGGGAAAGATTGAAGGCAAGAGGAGAAGGGGACACCAGAGGATGAGATGGTTGGATGGCATCACCGACTCAAAGGACTTGAGTTTGAGCAAGCTCCGGGAGTTGGCGAAGGTCAGGGAAACCTGATGTGCTACAGTCCCTGACGTGCTGGGATTGCAAAGAGTCGGACACGACTAAGCGACTGAACTGAACTGAATGGGAGCTTAAAGATTAATATAGCACCCAATTTCCTCGCTCACATGAGCCCCCCGCAGAGGGCACCTGTTCCGAAATTGGTGGACTAAGCCACACGCACACACACTCCTCTCCCCCTCGCCTTGTTTCTGTTGTTTAGTTGCTTGGTCCTGTCCAGCTCTGCAACATCATGGAAAGTAGCCCACCAGGCTCCTCTGTCCACGGGATTCTCCAGGCAAGAATATTGGAGTGGGTTGCCTTTTCCTTCTCCAGGGCATCTTCCCAACCCAGGGACCAAGCCCCGTGTCTCTTGCTTTGGCAGGCGGGTTCTTTCCCACTGAGCCTCCAGGGAAGCTCATCCCCCTTCCTCCGCCTTTCTTTTTTTCTGTTGCTAGTCTTTCAGGCATGGGTGGAATACCTGGAAATGTACTTGTGCTTTGCCTTTTCACAGCTTCTCTTGGATGTATTTTCTTTTCAGGAATGAAGGAAAATTCTTCCATTTTGAGCCATTTTTTATATGTGAATTCTACATAATTGCATATAACTATAAATATTTTTTAAAGATATCCTTTTGTAAATGTTTAATATTCTGCTAATTTGATTTTGAATTTTATATGTCAGGTATTCTGTTTTGGGATTTTTAAATAATTTATTATACTTTGTTAAAAAAGGAAAAATTGTACATTTTTAGAAGGTGTTTCTGAGTAAATTTAATGTACTGAAAAAAAAGAATCCTGGTTAGCAATATTCCTTGTGTAGCTTCACCGTCTCCTTCATTGGCTAGGGCACAGTAACTGTCCCATTCTTTTATCTCATCAGAAAACCTCTGGTTTCCCTGAGAGCTCAGTTGGTAAAGAATCCGCCTGCAATGCAGGAGCCCCCGGTTGGATTCCTGGTTTGGGAAGATCCGCTGGAGATGGGATATGCTACCCATGCCAGTATGCTCAGGCTTCTCTTGTGGCTCAGCTGGTAAAGAATCCACCAGCAATGCGGGAGACCTAGGTTCGATCCTTGAATTGGGAAGATCCCCTGGAAAACGGAAAGGCTACCCACTCCAGTATTCTGGTCTGGAGAGCCATGGACTGTATAGTCCATGAGGTGGCAAAGAGTCGGACACAACTGAGTGACTTTCACTTTCACTTTCAAACCTCTGGTAGCCGCACATGCACAAGTCAGTCAGTATGGAGGTGCACTCCCCTGGGCTCCCCTATTGCCCTAAGCACCCCCCACACCTGGGCTTATTCAGCCAGGGAGGGTTGAACCGCCTTAACCTCCAGGAGACCGTGGACTCTAGGCTCTGGTCAGTGTCCCTTGGGCCCCCTTTACTTCCTGCAGCGGCTGCTGTTGTGAGAAGGTGTGACCCTAGCAAACTAGCCCTCTGAGCTTTGTCCCCCCTGCATGGGCCTCAGAGGTCCCCCACGCTTGGACTTTTAAGGGTTGTGGTCAACCGTAGTCACAATCCCTAGAGGTTGGGGTAATGGGTTCCACATGGAGTTTCCCCACAAGCAGATAGCCCAGGTGTGGGGATGAAGTCATTCATTGCTCCATCCTCTTATTTTTTTCTTTCGCTTCTTACATCATACTTCATTGACTCATGCACTGTTTCACAGCGAAGTCTCCTTAGGCAAGAGGAGCACATGCTGGTGAAGGGGGTTGGGGGGAGCAGAGGCAGAGGACCCTCCCGTGTGCCCCTTAGCAGGCACCCTCCCAGCTCCTGGAGGAAGGTCCAAGAAACAGAGCTGGACAGTCCTCCGCAATCCCCCTCCCCCAGAGGAGCCTGTCCGGCAGTGCTGTTTGTGGGCGCGATACAGTCGGGGGTTTGAGGGGAGGAGGAACTGAGCCACTCGGATTCCCAGTCATCCTCACCCTCCTCTCCTGGGGGTTGTGGGGGAGGCAGAGGCGAGATGGTCTGACATCCTGGCCCCTCCTGGCCCTCTGGTCCAGGTCCTTTCCCTTATGATAAATAACTCTTTGGGGAACCTCAGGGATCCTTTCTTGTTAAAGGTCCCTAATTAATATCAACTTGATCCATCAGAGGATCAGGTCAGATTCACCCACACAGAATGAGTGGTGCTGTGTTTTGTTGTTTTTTTAATTCCTATCCAGGCATGTGCACCTTTGTTTTAGTACATTTATTGCATCTTCATCAGCTTTGCAAACAAAGGGACCTTTGTAGGCTCCAGGAGTCCTGATCACAGCCATTTCTGAGTTTGACATCTGAATGACTTTGAGGATCCCTCAAGTGTCCTGAGAATTAAAAGTAAAACTTTTTGTGTTTGTCCAGACAGGAAAGCATCTGTCTGCTTTTATCCCTAAAGAACATACTGTTCACTAGTCGTGCAAGGGTACTCGAGGGTCTTCAGATGGGGAAGAACTGTCTCCACTTGGATGCTACATGAAAAGTGACTTCTCACTGAAGGGCGGGCATAGATCATAAAGAAGGGAGAATTGATGATCAGCAGCATCCAGGGTGAGTGGGTGGAGGGAAGCTGTCTCCACAGTGAGGAATGAAGGGGTCCAGGCAAGGCCACTGGAGAGAGCTTAGTAATGTTCTGCAGAAACACTTGACATTTACTGGGATAATGGACGTGGAAATTGCATACAGGGACTTGATCCAAAGAGAGAGATGATTCATTGTGTGAGTTGCAGTAGAGGGTTGATGCAAGAGGGCATTCAAACCAAGCATCTTCCAAAGAAAGGTCTGGTCCTTGAAAAGACAACCTTTAACCCTTGAAATATACCACCTGGTGTACTCTCGCCTGGAAAATCCCATGGACGGAGGAGCCTGGTGGGCTGCAGTCCATGGGGTTGCTAAGAGTTGGACATGACTGAGCGACTTTGCTTTCACTTTTCACTTTCATGCATTGGAGAAGGAAATGGCAACCCACTCCAGTGTTCTTGCCTGGAGAATCCCAGGGACGGGGGAGCCTGGTGGGCTGCCGTCTATGGGGTCGCACAGAGTCGGACACTACTGAAGCGACTTAGCAGCAGCAGCAGCAAGAGTATCTTTGTATATTTGTATCATTTCTTTTTACATTCTGCATACAAAGGATGTCATACAACATTTCTCCTCCTCTGTCTGACTTACTTCACTCCATATGAATCTCTAGGTCCATCCATGTTGCTGCAAATAACATTATCTCTTTCTTTTTAATGGCTGAGTAATATTCCAAATGGACTCACAGACTTAGAGAAAAAAATTCATGGTTACCAGGGGAGGGAGATGGGGGGAATGGATACTTAGGGAGTTTGGAATCAACATGTACACACTGCTATATTTAAAATGGATGACCAACAAGGACCCATTGTGTAGCACAGGGAACTCTGCTCTATGTTATGTGGCAGCCTGGATGGAAGGGAAGTTTGGGGGAGAGTGGATACATGTGTATGTATGGCTGAGTCCCTTTGCTGTCCACCTGAAACTATCTCAACGTTGTCGATTGGCTATATCCCAAATACAAAACTAAAAAGATTTTAAAAAGAGTTTTTTTCTACCTGGGACTTTAGATCATGCCAGGTAGTCTAAGCTAACAGGGTGATTTATAGCAGAGGCCTTGGGTCAGACAGTGTTAGCCTGATGCATGGAGGAGCTGGAGCCTGAGTAACATGGGCTCTTCATGTTCCCACATGACAGTTACCCCAGTAAAAACCCTGGACTCCATGGCTGGGATGAGTTTCCTGGTTGACAAGATTCCATGAATGATCCCGTATATCATTGCTGGAAGAGTTTCGTGCGGTCTATGTGACTCCACTTGGAGAGGACAGCTGGAAGCTTGTGTCTGGGCTCTGCCCTCTGTGCCTTTTCCCTTAGCTGACCTTAATCTCTTTTTGCTGGCATCAATGGGAAAGGTGACTATACCAGCTTTTCTGACTTCTGTGAGTCCCATTAGTGCATCATCCAGTCTGAGAGTAGCCTTGGGGATGCACAGAAGATAAATCAAGACAAGACATCCACAAAACAACGCTTTCATCTCCTCCTGAGGGAAGGTTCTCATCACCTCCTACTTAAGGGGCTTGGAGGATTAACTGGATTCATAGTACAGCAAGTCCGATTAGTTGTAGATTAGCTGTTTGGATAAACTGCACAGAGAAATCATATGTGACTCTCTCCAGAGGATGGGTTCATTCTTCCTCATCTGTGCTTGTGTTGTCTTCCTGAAGCCCCAGGTTTAAGTCCCTTTGGGAACTGAGAGCCTCGGTGCCTGGGCTGGTTTGCTCGTGCTAGTCTCACACACTGCACACCATCTCTTCAGTCTCAGTCATCGTGGGAGCTCCTTGAGCACAGCTACTAGGCTTCCATGACTTTCACAAGCTCCTTGAGCGCTGCTACTAGGGCAGGCAAGGAGGCTGGCCTCATTTCCCTGACTATGAGAGCTCTAACACGTGCTCTTCTACCTTCAATACCTTACACAGGAAAAGAGAGATGCTGCTTCCAAAAAGACCCGTGTTCAATTAATTGATGATCTAGAGCTGGAGCCTGGGTGAATTCTGCAAATGCTGCCAGCCTGGGCCAGGGCCCGGGGTGAACAGAGGTTGCCCAGGGTGTTGTGAGATCCTGTTGTTTTTTCAAAACCTCAAACAGACTTGCAGATATTCTCAAGGCATTTTTGTTTTAAGGCTGGAAGAAAAAAAAGAGAGAGAGAGAAGGGAATGCTATAGAGAAATAAACTCTGGCTCAGACTATTCCTAGAGGGCCAGTATGTGGCAGTGCGCTGGACAGGGCATCACTCAGAGTCAATGTCAGAGAATGAAGGAGCTCGTGCAAGGACTGGCAGTCCAGTGATCAAGACTCCACTTTCCAGTCTTCCCTGCTGGCTCAGTGATAAAGAATCTGCCTGGCAAAGCAGGAGACATGGGTTCGATCCCTGGTCCGGGTGGATTTCACGTGTCACGGAGCAACTAAGCCCATGTGCAACAACTATTGAGCCTGTGTTCTTAGAGCCCGGGAACAGCAACCATGGAAGCCCACGTGCCCTAGAGCCTGAGATCCACAAGAGAAGCCACTGCAATGAGAAGCCTGTACACTGCAGCTGGAGAGTAGCCCTGCTCTCTGCAGCTAGGGAAAAGCCTGCACAGCAATGAAGACCCAGCACAGCCAAATATAAATTAATTAATTAGTTAAATAAAAGCCACAAGGGAGGACTGGAGGACTGCATTGTATTTTGTTTGACTGTTGTAATATAATGCACGGCCATATGGCCACTCGGCTTATATTTGAATTACATTTCGCAGGGGTTTTTCAGAGTTCAACTTGGTTCCGTGATTTTTAGGAAGCCAGATTCCCTTGACCAGACAGTTCAGAAAGACGGAACAATAAAATGGCCACACTGTTGCTTTGGGGAACAGACAAACTACATCAGCCATTTTTGTCAGCAGGAGTGAAAATTAAAATGAAGACGTCTGGCCTCTGAGGATGCCTGAGGACAAGGATGGAGGTGCCCTACACCCCGTTTGCAGCAGGTCAGGCTGCGTCTTTTTCTTGAATCATGTGTATACACTTTGCTCTCGTCAGGCATTTGAGTGCTTACATGGCGATTCTCTCCTGTTTCATTTGTCTTTGTCTTTAGAGCTTACAGGGAGACTCAGAGAGGGGAAGAAGCTTGCCCAAGAGCACACAGAAAGACACAATGCTTTGCTGGGCTGACTCCTTTTTTTTTTTTTTTTTTTTTCAAACTGTTAGGAGAAGGGAACTCAGAAATACCCTAGACTTTTTGTCTAGGATTCATGATCGCTAAATGAGTTACACCTCCTCCTACTGATCCTGTGCTAAGGCAGAGTTCTAGACCTTCTTCGTAAAATAGTCTGGCTGTGTACTTACTGTGTGAATGGAACACCCTTTTCACCCTCTGACAGATGTATGTTGCATTCTTCAGAAACCAGGAATAGTAGTCAAGACAATACCTAAAGATCGAAATCACAGTCGAGAATAATTATTACCCTTTGTGGATATTAGAAGAGAACCATCTAAAAAAGAAAGTCATAATGGCTAATTATTCACAACAAAAAATTCTCTCTCTCCATCTTTATAGGCTGTGGGAGGAAAGGTAGAGAATGAGTCTTCACAGGAAAAAGTTCAGACTTTGAGTCAGAAAGACTTAATCTTCTACCATCAGGACTTGCCAGGACATGTGACTTCAGGCTGATTACTTAATTCTTTGAGCCTTAGTTTTTTCATACATAAACAAAAGACAATAATAGAATCTAAACTCTTAGGGTATCTTGTGGAAGACAGGAGACACTGTTTGCAAAGTTCCGCAACGGTGCCAGAATTACCATTAGTGATGGTAATGGTACCATCAGTGATGAATATCATCTATTTTTGTGTGAGGTGGTCAGAGTACAGGGCTGTTAGAGTTAACCATGCAGCCAATACCTAGCAAGACAACATCCTGCTCTTGGCTGGTGACTATAGAAATTGTTTCAAAGGGCTTCAGTGAAAAGGTCACACATATCATTAGGAAGAAGAGTTTTCTGTGCAAGTTGTATCACTGGCTCGATGTCGGACTCTGGGAATCTACTTCCCTGTCAATCCTTCACCTGATATACAAGGAGGCTGGGCTAAACATTCTCTAATTGCTTCGATTTCTATCATTCTGTGATTCTAGTATTTTCTGTACTGTGCTAAGTTGCCTCAGTTGTGTCCAACTCTTTGCATCCCCGTGGACTGTAGCCCACCAGGCTCCTCTGTCCATGGGATTCTCCAGGCAAGAATACTGGAGTGGGTTATCATGCCCTCCTCCAGGGGATCTTCTTGATCCAGGGATTGAACTTGCATCTCTTATGTCTCCTGAACTGGGAAGGGAAGTCTTTACCACTAGTGCCATCTGGGAAGCTGCTGGGGAGCAGCAATTGCTCATGCAGAGCTTGGCAATAAAGATTTCCCAGGTACTATCACCTTCAATTTACCTGGAAAAGGAAAATCCCTGGGAAATTCCATGGACAGAAAATCCCTGGGAAATTCCATGGACAGAAAAGCCAGGACAAAAGAGCCAGACATGACTTAGTGACTAAACAATAGACAAAATGCTCTGATTATTCTCTTCTAATAAATCATACCAGGCTGAAGGCATTGGCTTAAAGCTCAACATTCAGAAAACTAAGATCATGGCATCTGGTCCCATCACTTCATGGCAAATAGATGGGGAAACAGTGGAAACAGTGGCTGACTGTATTTTCTTGGGCTCCAAAATCACTACAGATGGTGATTGCAGCCCTGAAATTAAAAGATGTTTACTCCTTGGGAGAAAAGCTATGACCAATCTAGATAGCATATTAAAAAGCAGAGACATTACTTTGTCAACAAAGGTCCATCTAGTCAAGGCTATGGTTTTTCCAGCGGTCATGTATGGATGTGAGAGTTGGACTATAAAGAAAGCTGAGCGCCGAAGAATTGATGCTTTTGAACTGTGGTGTTGGAGAAGACTCTTGAGAGTCCGTTGGACTGCAAGGAGATCCAACCAGTCCATCCTAAAGGAAATCAGTTCCAAATATTCATTGGAAAGACTGATGTTGAAGCTGAAACTCCAATACTTTGGCCACCTGATGTGAAGGGCTGACTCATTTGAAAAGACCCTGATGCTGGGAAAGGTTGAGGGCAGGAGGAGAAGGGGACAACAGAGGATGAAATGGTTGTATGGCATCACCAACTCGATGGACATGAGTTTGGGTAAACTCCAGGAGTTAGTGATGGACAGGGAGGCCTGGTGTGCTGTGGTTCATGGGGCTGCAAAGAGTCAGCCACGAGTGAGCAACTGAACTGAACTGATCTGAGGGCATTGGGGCTCAGGGCCACTCAAAGTCCTCTGTAATTATTCCAGCAGATGTAACACAATGTAACACAATTCCAGCAGATTTGTAATAGCAGATGCAGCAAGTCAACTTGACAACACTTGACTGCACTGTGGCATGGCCACCCGCCTTGGCTCTGGGGACCCAGAAATGAATGGGGTTCCATTCTGGCTCTCAAGGAGGTGACAATACAGCAGAAGACCTACTGGGGAGTGCATTCCTCAAGGTACCGCTGTCACCTGTGTGTTAGTTATTTAACGCCTGGCTGCCTAGTAGCCTGCAGAGGAGCCGAGCAGAGTTAGAAGCCTGTAAGTACTGGATGCAAAGAATACCTCCCGGCCTCCATCCTGGGCTCTCTCTTCTGGCTCGTGCAGAGGCATTGCTGGAAGAAGCGACACAGCTCCATCAGACAAGGGTTGAGCTTCTGCACTGTCAGCGCAAGGGGAGCAGCGGTCATAGCCCCCTCCTTAGGGAGCGGCTCAGGACACCCTGGAAGATGCAATCCCAGACCAGTCACATCAACAAGCATTTAGCATGCATCTTCCCTGCAATGCAGGAGATCCCGGTTGGATTCCTGAGTTGGGAAGATACCCTGGAGAAGGGATAGGCTACCCACTCCAGTATTCTTGGGCTTCCATTGTGGCTCAGCTGGTAAAGAATCTGCCTGCAATGTGGGAGACCTGGGTTTGATCCCTGGATTGGGAAGATCCCCTGGAGAAGGGAAAGGCTACCCACTCCAGTATTCTGGCCTGGACAATTCCATGGACTACAGTCCACGGGTCGCAAAGAGTTGGACACGACTGAGCGACTTTCACTTCACTTCTCTTCCCTTTGTTAGGGTCTGTGCTGGGTGAATATTGTCTCGCCCCTGGTCTCAGGTAGCTCTGGACCAACAGGTGAACATGGCCTTGCTTCACCGTGACTATCAAAGCTGCTGTGAGAGATCCTAGAGAGGAAGAAAGGTGAGGGACCGATTCCTGGAGGAAATCAGAGATGCTTTCCTGAAAATTCCTCGAGAAACTTTACCTTCCTCATTAGATGGGTGGGATGATGGATAGCTAGAGCTAAATAGAGATAGATAATATGGGTAGAGATGGGCTTTCCAGGTGGCTCAGAGGTAAAGACTCCACCTGCCAATTCAGGAGACGAGGGCTCAATCCCTGGTTTGGAAAGATCTTTTAGAGAAGGAAATGGCAACCCACTCCAGTATCCTTGCCTGAAAATCCCATGGACAGAGGAGCCTGGTGGGCTACAGTCCATGTGGTCACAAAAGAGTCGGATACGACTTAGTGACTAAAGAACAACAACAGATACAGATATAGATCCAGACTGTTATTGTTCAGTCACTAAGACAGGTCCAACTCTTTGTGACCCCATGGGCTGTAGTCTGCCAAGTTCCTCTGTCCGTGGAATTCTCCAGGCAAGGATACTGGGGTGGGGTGCCATTTCCTTCTCCAGGGATAGATCCAGAGAGATACAGCCAACACATTTTCTAAAATTCAGTCCGACCACTGCCCCCATCCGCACCTCTCGTGCATTTCTTTAGAACCTGGAGAAAAAAGGGCTGTAAGTTCCTATGGTAGCATAATCAAATCTTTGTCTGAAAGGCCCATTCACCATTTACTGCAGGTTTAGAGCAGGGCCAAGGCAGATCTTAGGTGATATGAAAAAGGATACATGCACGGTCCAGCAATTTAATAATGCCGTGTTGACATATGACTGGATGGTGCGGGAACATTCAGGAAACTAGTCTTGAAAGGCATCCAGGAGCGGGAGGGACCTGAGAACTCAGCCTTTGAAAGACTTACTTTGTATCCATTTCTATCTTCTGCAAACTGGCTCCACGGAAACAAAGGAGAGAGCTGGACCTTCAAAAGTTGGGAAAATGTAGCACAGACCACAGAAACCCCAAGTTCTGAACCTCTGTCAGGAGTCCTGAAAACCCACATGCAATCCCAGAACAGGGTTTTCTCTTGAATTCCGTAAGAATGAAGTACACACCAACAAGGGCCTACTGTAGAGCACAGAAGACTCTGCTCAGTGTTGCGTGGCAGCCCGGGCGGGAGGGGAGTTTGGGGGACAACGGATACATGCATATGTATGGCTGAGTCCCTTCAGGGTTCACCTGAAACTGTGACAATATTGTTAATCTGCTACACTCCAATACAAAATAAAAAGTTAAAAAAAACAAACAAAAGAAGTGTGCATACAGGGATGGCCTTTCAAACAGAACAGAAGTTAATGACACTCAACAGCTGGGAGTCGAATATTTCTTTTTTTTAGGGCTTGACAGATGTAAGTTTTTATATATAAAATGGATAAAAAATAAGGACCTACTTTATAGCACAGACAACTATATTTGATATCTTATGATAACCATAATGGAAAGGAATATTACAAAATATATATATTGCATATTTGTATGTAACTGAACCACTTTGCCTTAGAGCAGTGATTAATGTGACATTGCAAGCCAACTATACTTCAATTAAAAATTTAAAAAATTTTATTCTATCTGCATGTATTGCCTACATTAAAAAAACATGTTTCAAAAGATATAAAAATAAGATTAAAACATGAAAAATAAAAAATGATAATAGGGCTTGATGACACCAATATAAGTTTTTCTAGTTTGCATGGGCTGTAAAAGAGCTTCTAAGGGTCATTTTATTTAATTTTTTTCAGATGAAAATCCTTGGGTTATTTTATTTGATAATAATGATTGTCAATTTCTTTAAGTAACTGTAACAGTCTTTTAAAACAAATTATTTTTTTATTTGGCTGCACCAGATCTTAGCCTCAGCATGTGGAATCTAGTTCCCTGATCAAGGATCAAACTCAAGCTCCCTGCGTTGGGAGCAAGGAGTCTTAGCCACTGGACCACCAGGGAATTACCACTTTTTTCTTTTTATTGTTAAAGTTATCCCAGTTCTTTCTTTCTTTTTAAGTGAAGTATAATTACATTAAGGGTTACATATTGCATGATCCTAGTAATATAACTTATTTTTTGGGGGGGCAGCACCATGCAGCATGTGGGATCTTAGTTCTCCGACCAGGGATCGAACCCACGCCCTCTGCATCCCTGCTTTGGAAAAGCATAGTCTTAACCAGTGGACTGTCAGGGAAGCCCCAGGGGTTGAATTTTGGAGTCATCCTTTCTTCCTTCCTCTCTTTCTGCTAACATCATGCTCATTGTCAGAATGGCTTCCATTTGCAAAGCGTACAGCACTTTCTCAATGGGCATTCATTCAATAAAAGTTGTTTAAATTAAGTTATATGGTGCTGTCCGGTTCCAAATCACTTCCACACACATTATCTTACTCAATACAAAACCCTGCAGAGGAAAGACATTTTTAGTGTCCACAATAATTATCATTCTCGCTCTACAGCAGAGAAAACTGAATTCTGGAAATTGAGTGCAGGAGGGTACCTCACCAGTAAATAGCAGAGCTAGGATTTAATCCCAGCAGTCTGAATCTAAATTTATCAAACAAACCTCTTTTTTTATAGTACACAGCTTCACCCAAAACAAACAAGAGCTAGAGGAGTGACAGGGCGCTGGTACATACTTGAAAACTGGTGGGTTCCTGGGATCAAGGCTGACTCTTCACCAGGTATAAAGGTCCACACGGCAGGGAGGTCACCTGCATAGGTGACAAGGGCCTCACAAAGGTCAAAATGAAATGGTCTTGGGTTATACATACAACCAGAGAATCATGGCATCTTAAGGAACTCTCAAATCTAGAGAGAAATTGTAGTCAAGAAAGAGGAAGTGATTTGTGAAGATTACAGGGCCATTTAACAGCACAGCAAGACTTCGTTCTCCTGCCTGTTTTCCTTCTAGAACCAGTAAAGTACAATAGCAAGCCTGGTCTGCCTGCAGACACCCCCATCACCATGCCACTGCCCTTAAACTACGCTTCCCACCTGGGGTATAGCATTGCCCTTTGCAAGGCCACATTCTTACCTGCCTGTGGATATTTGGGGGCTGGAGCCTTGGTAGGACTTGGAGTCTGTGTGCCAGGGGTGGATGGACCTGGGATGAGAAGAGAGAGAGGTGAGCTTGGCTGTCTTCTAAGGATGCCTGAGCAGAAGTGGTGCCCTGACACCAGTCCTGCCCTGTTCATCCCCTGCTGCCTGTCAAGCCAGGTGTCTGGTAGGATGCTGAGGATGCAAAAGTCAGTTAGAAATAGCACAGCTGTGAAGAATGCTACAATCCACTGAGCACAGTTGTCTATAACAAGGGCATCTGGCTACAGGGATCAGAAGAAGTCATTTTAAAAACTTACAAACCAGGCTTCGCCGGTGGCTCAGGGGTAAAGAACCTGCCTGCCAATGCAGGAGATGTGAATTCAATCCCTGATTCTGGAAGATCCCACATGCCAAGAGCAACCAAGCCCGTGAGCCAAAACTACTGAGCCCGAGCTCTGGAGCCTGGGAGCTGCAGCTACTGAGGCCCGAGCACACCCGTGCCCTTGCTCCACAAGAGAAGACACTGCAGTGAGCCTACGTACCACATGCAACTGGAGAGAAGCCCGAGCCGCAACAAAGATCCAATACAGCCAAAAACAAATAAACAGAATTTTAGAAAGCACAGAAACCACTTTTGTCTGGTTACAGGAGTAGAAAATGGAAAATTCATGACACTGCAGTGATGAAAAATCAAAATCCTCTCTGCTTCCCAGATACAGTCAAGGTTAACATGTTGTGAATTTCTTTTCAGTCTTATTTTGGTCTATTTTTAATTTTCTGTGTATATTTATTACACACACATGCATACACACATAAATACATAAACAAACACATAATTGGAATCAGACAACAAAGTTTCAGGCCATCCTCATATTGTGATTATATTTTAATGTGCATATCATTATATTTATATGTAATTAATAGAGGTAGGGGGCTTCCCTGGTGGCTCAGTGGTAAATAATCTACCTGCCAATGAAGGAGACACAGGTTTGATCCCTGGGTAGAGAAGATCCCCTGGAGAAAGAAATGGCAACCCACTCCAGTATTCTTGCCTGGGAAATCCTATGGACAGGTGGACAGAGGAATCTGACAGAGACTAGCGGGCTACGGTCTATGGGGTCACAAAAGAGTCGGACATGACTCAGCAACTAAACGACAACAACAGTGGAGGCAGGAGTGAGCAATCTGTCTTACCTGAGGTCGGGCTGGTCTGGATCGGGCTGCCAACTGCGGCTGCTGTCCCGGCAGGAGGCTGGGAAAGGCTCCTTGTGTTCATAGTCTCCTCGGCCTTAGGAGATGTAGGCAAGGAGGCAAGGGTCTCCCAGGGAGGCCCTCCAGGAGTTTTCTCGCTGGTGACCTGAGCCCAGGGCGTGGGTAGAGTGGAAGCCTGTGCCTGTCTGTGGGCCGTGACCCTTGGAGTTCTGGCCACCTTCCTAGTAGCTGCAGGGTAACAGGGCATGTACATGCTTGACTGCCTTGATTCAGATGTAAAATTGACAAGACATTGACATATAATCAAAGGGTATATGCAATGTGCACGCATAATATAGATTATCCAGGGACTTCAGCTCTGTCCTGAACTGGAATAAGGGGACCAAACTAAACTTCGTTTTCCTAAGTACCAATCAAGAAAAAAATTCTCCAAATTCCTAGGTCACTAAACAATCAGCTAGAGTGTGTGTTTGGGGGATGGTGGACTCTGTGAAATGTAAGCAATACATTTCTAATCATATGGCATAGTGGAAAGGTTACAAGGTTTAAGGTGAGGAGACCTGGAGATGTAAATTCTGTCCCCAACTCCTCTGTGCTGTGAACTTTGGGGCAAGTTACCAAACTCTTTTTAGCTTTACCATTAAAGTGGAGGTGATGGTGGTGATGATGGCAGCCTGACAATATCACAGGATGGTTATTAAGATAAGCCTTCTCTTGTTGGTCTTTTAAACAAAACTCGTCAGATGGTTTTCACTTGCTTATTCCCATGGTAGGAATCAAAAAAGTTTTTTTTCAAGTTTTTACAAAACTAAACTCCTGGGAGTATCTTAACTCTATAATTTAAGTTGGAAACAGTTGGCATTTTAAAAATATTCAGATTTCTCATCCAGAACATGATATATCACTTTATTTAAACATGCTTTTATTACTCTTGTTAAAGTTTTAGGTAGTTTTTCTTACATAAAACTAGCACTTTCCCTGTTAGGGTGATAGCTAGGTATTTTATGATTTCCCTTGCCACCTGTAATCACGTCTTTTTTCATGTTATACCAGAAAGTTTTCTTCTTTTGTATAACTGTCTAGGTGCAGATATATTACTACAAACTTTTCTAGTTAGTGAAGCTGATTCCTTTTCCTCATTTTTGTTTCCCTGCCTGCCTGACTTTTATCAATTCTCATCCTTCTCAGGGGAGCCTCTCTCTGGGTTCTCTAGAATAATAGCTCTTTGTAGGCTGAATAACAACTAATCAGTCTGCTTGCCTATGCCTCTCTCCCAGGTCTGAGAGGTCAGGAAAGAAAGAGAACATTGATAGAGCTGTGGGGTTCTTTTTAACAGCTAGCCTGGGGTCTGATATTAAACACATGCATTGACAAGTAAATGAATGAATGAATTCTGGTGACTCTGGTCCAGTATTGGAGCTCATTGAGACATAACTGTCTTTTAATGAAAGAGTTATCTCAGTTGTATCTTATTCCAAATAAGATTAGCGTGCCTTTTACATTTTTAGTGGTAATACCACTGATCAGTGTCCACAGACGTGATGGGAAAGGAAGAACTTCTCAGCAAGTCATTGGCAGCAGCTTTCTACACTGACATCAAGTCATTAACATATTCTTGGCATCATTATCCAGCCTAACCCTGCCTACCATAAAATATTGAGTTCACTTCATTTCATTAGTGTGTGAATTTCAGGAGAGATATTCCCAACCGCTTTGCTGAAATAAAAATACCTGATGTTACAATATAATACAATTATGTAAGATATTACTATTGGAGGATGCTTGCATGAAGTGCACCAGGAAACTTCTGTACTATTTTTGCAACTGTGAATGTTGAACTACTTCAAAATTTTAAAAGTTATAAAAGTAAACATTAGAAAGACATTATGCCAGTGATATTCGTCACCTTTGCTTATAAGAATTAGACCCAGACTGGTCTAATCTCTTATTTAAGGGATGCTAAAGAAAGGGGTTAGTGGAGAAGAGATAAAGGAAGGATTTCACTTATTTATCTGAGCCCAGAGGGAACTGGGGTGGGCGGGCAAACAAGACAGGAGAGGAAAGGGTGAGAAATCTTACTGGAGGCTGGGAGGGTGGGAGAGGGCATGTCCAGGGTGGCTGTGGCTCTGGCCGTGGCCTTGGTTGTGGCTCTGCTGTGACGCTCAGGAAGCACGTTTGTCTTCAAGGTCTGCTCTGCCTCTGAAGGAGGCGTTGTGTCTGTCCCAGAAGAGGTCCTCAGAGCGGACACTCCAGCCCTCTGGGCTCCACGTGGGGGGCTTGTCCTCGGTAGTGTTTGCTGGCTTGTGGGTGTGAGCTGTGAAGTCAGGGCCGACGCCGTAGTAGCTGCACATTTAAGGAGACAGTCAAGAGCAGCTTTACTATGCTGATATTTTGGACACAAAGAATTGTCGAGCCACTGGAAGATCATTGGACGGTAAATACACAGTACAGAGGTTCAAAATCACTCGGAACAGTACCTGACATCACCAAGAAGAGGGTTTCTCCTTCAGTGAGCTGAAACTAAGCTGAAATATCAAGCTCTGAAAACACTGCAGGAAAAAGCCCTGTGCACAAAATGCAAAGTTGTCAGACCCAAAAGCATCAGACACTTGATGTGTTTCCTGAACAGAACCTGACTCCCGTCAGAGTCCTCGCCCACCTGGCAGCCCTTTGCTCCTCCGTGGCTCTGACGCTGGTCCCTGGAAGAGTGCTTAGGTTTGCTCAAGTGCCCTGGGGGTATAACTAGGGGCCAGGGGTGAAATCTGGGAACTAGGGGTTCTCAGGCAGAAACCACTTGAAAGATGGGCTCCCACAAAGACAGCATGTGCGTGCATGCCAGTTCAGTCATGTCCAACTCTTTGTGACCCCATGGACTGTAGTTCCCCAGGCTCCTCTGTCCATGGAATTTTCCAGGCAAGAATACTGGAGTAGATTGTCATGCCCTCCTCCAGGGGATCTTCCCGACCCAGGGATCGAACCTGCATCTCCTGCATTGGCAGGTGGATTCTTTACTCACTGAGCCACTCAAGAAGCCCCCTACAAAGACAGAAGGAAGGCTTCATTCAGAGGAAGAACCCCTCCCCCCAGTGTCCTTGGATGCTCCATGAAGAAAAGGAGGAAGAGACTCAAGTGTTCACCCTCGGTGAAAGGGTGGCTTAGGGAATGGGGGCCCATGTCAGAACAGGACAGGCTCCCAGTAGCCCATAAGGTCTCATCCTCTGGGTAGACAAAGGCTGGCCTGCAGACAGGTGGGGTTTCAGCCCCTAGTTGCCTGTCTGGCAGGCAGCTATGTGTTGGGCACAACCAGTGCAATTGCAGAAGGTGGCCCTGCAACCTTATTTCCTCTCTCTTGCCTTACTTCTGGGCTCAGCATCACTCCACATGCACCAGAAGCCTGGCCCTTGCTCCCAGATGAATGGACATGGGGATGAGTACCTGCCAATCAAACCATCACTCAGACAGGTGACCGCTGTCAAGCACATCAACTTTGGGTCAACACAGTCTCTCTTCCCAAGCAGCTGTTGCTTGGAAAATTTACAGAAAGAGCACAAAAGGGGAGACCTAATTGAGACAGGGAGTGGAAAGTCATGGAAGGACTCTCTGAAGAAGTGAGATTGGCATAACCCTCAGATCTGTTCTCAGAATTGAAAGGAACCTGCCAATGGCCCATTGCATCTCTTTATCAAGCACAAGTTGATAACTTCCATAACTAAGAGATGCCCTTTAATAAGGGGTTCCCAGGTTGCACTAATGGTAAAGAACCCGCCTGCCAATGCAGGAGACATGAGACGTGGGTTTGATCCCTGGGTCGGGAAGAGCCCCTGGAGGAGGGCATGGCAATCCACTCAAGTATTCTTGCCTGGAGAATCCCAGGGACAGAGGAGTCCGGTGGGCTACAGGGCATGGGGTCATAAAAGAGTTGGACATGGCTGCAGTGACTTAGCACAGCCTCACACCCTACCTACAATAAATACCAATCAAGGCAGCCTTGTGAAGTGGAATTGGAGGTTGACTGCAAACTTCATTTCACTGCAAGGACACTGATGAAGAACCTACTGTGCACAAAGAGCACTGTGAGGCATCAAGAGGAAGGCAGACGCGGAGCTGAAGGAGGCTCAGCCTCGCCTTCAAGTGTCAGTCCTTGAGGAGACACACAGATAAAGTCGTCTGTGACTCAACCTGGAGTAACAGAGTCCAAATGAGTGCTGTAGGATTACAGAGGACAGAAGACTAATTTTGGTTAGGTGATTTTGTTGGAAAGAAGAGTCAGTAGCTGAGTTAGCCATTGACAGACAAATTGGATTCTGAAATACGGAAAAGTAGGGAAGTTCCATTCTGGGATAACAGCAAAATTCCAAAGGTGTGGAGATGTATGCCATCTGCAAGAAGAGGCAGGGGTTTCAATAGAGTTTTAGCAAGAGATTTATGTAAAGAGAGTAGATGAGTGTGGGCTTGATGATAGAGAAATGTATACTCCTTGCTAAGGATTTCGGATCCTCTGCTGCTGAATTAGGAGTTCTGAGCAGTAGAAAGATATACCCCAATTATATTATAACTATTTTGGGAATGGATGGATATTTCAGAGAAATAAGAGACTGGGTCAAAGGAGATTGGTTCAGGGGCTGCTATAGTAAAGGTAGATGATGAGAACTTGAACTAAGATCATCAGAGCAGTAGAAAATAGTCTTGGAAGATCAGCCACATTGCAGAAACGTTATTCAGCTAGAAATGACAGCTAAGTGTAGAAGAGAAAGCTTTAAGGTGACCCAAAATGCCACCTGGTGCCAGAGAAAATGCAGGAAGATGGGGAGGTGTGAGTATGGAGGGGCAGAAGATGGTATCTGGGATTGGATGGTATCTGGTATCTGGATGGCATCTGGGTATTATGGAGTGGCAGTGTTTACAATAGGGTCACAAATTCAAATATGTACAAAAGTCAGGTACTTTATATGAGAAAAGAAGTGCAAGCCAACAGGGAGAGGTGAGGGCTATGGAAAAGAGGAGAAAAGTGTCTCTCCTAACAGGGAGGATGGCAGTTCAACTCCATTTGCTGGCTGCCAGGGGTGAGAGGGAGGACCCAGGGCTGCCAGGTCTTTTGAAAAAAAAAAAAAAATCTAGAAATCCAAAAAAATTTCAGTGACAAAATCCTCTGATTTTAACACAACACAGCTAAATAAAATACCTGAGGGCAGCGTTCAATCTTCAGCTTGCTAGCTGGGACGTTGGTCTGGAGACTCTATTGTAGGAGTTTGGGAGGGTTACACTCACCCAGAACACCAGATATGTTGCTGGTAAATGTGTAATTGATAACAGGGGACTTTTCCACCAGCTCCCAGAAGTCAGAAAGATTCCGTCCTGCAGAAACCACAGCAACAGGGTCAAATCCTGGGCTTACCTGTTAGAGAGTTTGCGTGTAATTCTCAGCTTAGAGAGCTGGTCAAAGAATGGCTGCTGGTGGTTCACCTGACTTTCCTGTCATCATGCAGATGAAGATGCAGTCGGATTCATTCGTTTGACTCACTGCAAGACAGACCAGGACACAGCAGGACTTAGCAATGGGCCTGAAGCTGTTAAGTCTTTGGTTGAAATGAAAGTTAAGTTGGAAATTTCTAGCTCCAGTTGTTACAGGAAGACAAGGCTAACTCCTGATTTGGGAGCCCTGCTTTTTCGTATTCCGTGCTGAGTGCCACATCTCAGTATTTGCCGAGCATTTTCAAGACGAGCAGACCTGAGAGGATGGAAGCTGACTTAAACATCTCTGTGAGGTGGCTGCTGGAATTTCCAATGATGTCCACCAGGAGGGCAGTGAAATCTGCAAGACAGATTGAGCAAGGTTGCATTTCTGAAGCTCGGTTTAAGTTTCAGAGATGTGAGAGGAAAAGTACATTGTATGTGGATTTTTCAAAGTAAATTTAACAAGTTTGATTTAGTTCAGTGTATTGAGGAATACTAACAACCATTTTTAATATTACCAGTTTCTTTTTAAGTCTTAATTTTAGTCAGGCAGAAAACTTCTGGATCTACCACTGTAATCTCCTTTCTTCTCCCATTTCCCTCCCTGCCTGCACCGCACCCCCTTTCCTTCCTGCCCCCCACTATCCAAACCCTTCTCTGCCAGTACCAAAGAGCTGTGCAAGACCAGAGTATTGAGTAATGAAAAGATCAGTAATTTTTTGACTTGTTTCCCTTATACCTCACGATTTCATCTCATTGATTTAGAACACCAAATTCACTGGATAGGAAGCAGTTCTGCAGACATGGGATGTAAATTTAAGTAACTTCGGATTTTCAAAACGGTATCAAATCTAGTGGTGGATTATAAATGGCAGACTACCAAAGGAGACAAGAACTCTACACAAAATAGACCAAGGAAGCTCTTCTGCTGCCCTCCGTGTTAAGAAGTCTGATGGGAGGAGACTGAGACAATCTTACCACATTTCAAGCTATAAAATCTCTCTCTGAGTGTATCCTGAGCAAGTCTTAACGTGGCGGGAGCCACTGACCGATGAAAGTTCCCGTTACGCATACAGCTGCCTCCTCCTCTGCTGTCCATTTATCGCTTTCCAGGACCCAGCTAGGTTTTGGCTTCTACAGCAAGGAGTATTTATTCTAGGAGCCCCAAACAGTGAATTTTGAAAGACACTTCTGAGGTCCCGTGGATAGTTTCCCATCATGCCTTGCATAAATGATTGTTTTCAGTAATAGGGCTATGAGCTGGGGTTGGGGGCGAGCTTTGAAAATATAGAACCCAGAGCATTGAAAATATGGAACTCAGAGAGGTATGAAAAGGAAATGTGACAACTGGTGAAATGTATGTATCATGTGAGGCCAGTGGGAGGCGGGTGCTACCCTCCGAGCTAGAGTCTCGGTGCCATGTCATCACCATGCCTCATGGGTTCACGGTTGGTCTCCTGGAGGGTGCTGCCGTGGTGCACCTACATAGTGTGGACACTTGGCCATGAAGAAGGTAGGCCTCCTTCGTGATGTCTGTTTATACCAGTCTGTCCCTAGTCACATTGGTAAACGTAAAAACTGAAGAGGGGAAGTACTTCATTTCTCATGCCATCTATTTTCTATTTCTCAAAAGTCTCCATTGCTATTAATTCATTCGTCTAACATTCACTGAGTGTCTACCATGTGCCACACATCACTGAGGCACTGGAGGACTGTGTAAGACCCCATCTCTGCCCATCAGGAGCTGAGATTAGTAGGGAGAGAGACTCATAAACAGACCAAGAAACTGCAATCCACAATTTCAGTCCACTATTAATAGCACATACATCATATAATGAGAGTTCCTTGGAAAGCAAGGAGCTCAAACCAGTTAATCTTAAAGGAAATTGACCCAAGTACTCTTTGGAAGGACTGATGCTGAAGCTGAAGCTCCAATACTTTGGCCACCTGATGTAAACAGGTGACTCATTGGAAAAGACCCTGATGCTGGCAAAGACTGAAGGCAGAAGAAGAAGAGGGTGATAGAGGATGAGATGGTTGGATGGCATCACCAATGGACATGAACTTGGGCAAATTCCGGGAGATGGTGAGGGACAGGGAAGCCTGGCATGCTGAAGTCCGTCGGGTCACGAAGTCAGACAATACTCGCGACTGAACAACAACAACACTAATATCACATAGAAGCTATGAGCATGGCTTTGGAGCCCAGACACCAAGGATGGAGTTCAAATTCTGTGCAAGCTTCAGAGAGATGAGGAAATTTCCCAAGGTCTTAGAGTATGTGGCAGGGCTTGAATTCGAGCTGAGGCCTGCCTTGTGCTAAAGTGCCAGCTCTTCTGAAAATTTCTACCACTGCTCATACACATCTCTTACTCAATACATTTGTCAACTCTCCTTTTAGAGCTGCTCCCACAGTCGGGTCGTAGGCTTGGAAGAAAATCAGTTATCACTGCCTCGAAGACATTCTTTGTTTCGGTGAAAATTTGAATTATCTGATTGATTAACAACATGTAGATGAATGATATCGACTACTTTCATATATAATAGGAAGTAGGGGGAAATTCCTTTTTGTTTCTCTAATTGGTGATGACTTATGAATGTCTCAGTACTCAGTGTCGACAAGGATGAGGAAAAGCACACACTTTCAAACATTACTGATAAGAGTGTAAACTTATGCAAGATTTCTAGAGGAATGTTTAGTGATGTGAATCATCACAAGACCCCCTTCCTGTCAGACAACAATTCTATTCTGAAGACTTTATCGTATAGGAATAATTGGACAAATACTCCAAGTGATTGTACACAGGTACTCATCACAGCATTGTTGAGAACTGTAAAAAAAGTTTGCATCAGAAGGAGATAGATAAATTATGGTACTTTTTTTCAATGAATATTATGAATTCATATGAAAGAAAATTCATATTTATATTCATTGGAATAGAATGTTTTTTAAGACCTGCTGATTAGTTTAAATAAGATTATAAAACATCATAGAAAACATGGTAAATACATAAATATACTGCCTTTGAAAAAAAAATCAGACAATACCAGGTTCCCTTAATCAACACTCTTCTATTTCAAACCCAGACTCTAATCTTCTTTTTGGAGGTAATCACCCACCCGGTGTTCAGATAGGCATATATTTTTTCATCAGTGCTATTTTACTCAATTTATTTATTTTGCAAGTTCCTTTCTCTAATTGGAAATGTCATGGAAATATTTCCATACACAGACCAAATCTGGTCACATGCACATATTTATGTACTGTCTATGGCTGCTTTCCAAGATTTAATTATACAGCAGACTATTCAACCATTTTCCTGATGATGGGTGTTTAGATCATTCTCAGATTTTGCTCTTAAACAATGATACATTTTGTTCTTGCCCTTCTGCACAGACAGAACTATTTCTTGGTAGGAAACCAAGAAAGGAAATCTCTGGGACAATGAATGTGCATGTATTTAAGCATAATAGATATCATGGCATTTTCTTATTTTAGTCAAAGGAGAAAAAAAAATTCTACTTATAGAAAAGGGAACAAGCAAAATCAGTTGCAAGCCTCATGATGAGTTGTACCAACCTGACAAATCGTTGGTTTGGTTGTTTAAGCAGTAGCAGTACCGCGTGGGGAAGTTGGCTGGATCCACAGTCTTCAGGTTGGAAACTGTGAAGAGAAACGAAGTACACAGCAACCCTGACACATAGCCTGGCCCTGCCTGTCCATCGCTTACCATTCTTAACACCAAGAAGAACTTGGCAAGGGGAGAAGGGAAGGATGGATTGGGACTTTGGGATTGGCAGAAGTAAACTATTAATATGGAATGGATAAACAACAAGGTCTTACTGTAGAGCACAGGGAACTATATTCAATACTGTGTGATAAACCATAATGGAAAAGAATGTGAAAAAGAACGTACATATACATCTATATATCTGAATCATTTTGCTATATAGCAGAAATTAACACTGTAAATCAACTATACTTCAATAAAATAAATTAAAAATAAAAGAAGAGCCGGCAGCACTTACTGTTATAAATGGCCACAGAAAACTTGTGGAAGGCGAATGAACTGTAGGAAGTGACACTCAACAATGAGAAGAAGTTCTTGCTATCTGCCAAAGATACCAAGATAAAGAAAGAGCAAATGCCCACCAACAACACTGAACAGTAATAGAAATTACTAAATCGATTATAGAGGTTTAACAACACAATGAACAAATAAAAATAAAATAATGAACATTGAAAATAATAAAAATCAAAGCAAACCCCAAATGCAAAAATACATGTCCCTTGACTAAATTTCTTGATCTATCTTTAAACTGGCAATTCTCTCACAATATAGCTATGATTAGCGATGACTACACAGGTGCTGTGTTTGGAACTCATCTTGCTCTCAAAATGCTGGCAGGCCTCCTACTTCATTTGGATGTTTTCAATCTCATCATGAGTTAAGTAGGACACACATCCTCCACTCAGAACACAAGGGAGTTGAGATACACAGAAACAGCATGGGTCTTGCCCAGGTCATGGAGAGTCCAGAAGTGAGGCAGGAAGAAAACAAAAATGGACCTGGATTGTGCTTAAAAAGAAAAAAATGGTTACCTTTTAAAGCTCTATTCAGCATCCCATTCACCAGCTCGGTGAGGTTAAGTGCAGACAGATCGACTGACCTTGCAGGCAGTTCTGAAAGAGATTCAAAGATAATGTCACCAGCAGGCCTTTCTTGGCAACAGAAAAAGTTCCTCATTTCCAGCATTCAGGCAGATGCGCCTCCTGTTTGGACATGAACTCACACTCTGTGTTGGGCACAAGGATTTGGAAGCTAAAAGGCAGTTCCTGTGACAGCTAAGGACATACACAGGGACAAGCAAGAGTAGAAAGGAGAAGTAGGGTAAAATACAAGGAACACTTATTTTAGGGAATAGTTTATCTCTGCATGTGGAGAGAGTAGAGATTGGCAGGGGAGGCTCGTGTATATCAGCTCCAGGAAACTGCAGGAGTTCTCAATGTCCTATATAATACAAATAATGACATTGTCTAACAGAGAGGCTTGGATCCTGGCTGACCTTTGGCCTCACCAGAAAGACTTTGTTTTCAATTCTAGAATTCTGATGCTTGGATTTCATCCTCAGAGATTCAGATTTAATAGTTCCCAGACATCAGTGGCTTCTCAGCTCTCGCTACTGGTAAAGAATCTACCTGCCAATGCAGTCAGTCAGTTCAGTCACTCAGTCATGTCTGACTCTTTGTGACCCCATGAATTGCAGCACGCCAGGCCTCCCTGTCCATCACCAACTCTCGGAGTTTACTCAAATTCATGTCCATCGAGTCGGAGATGCCATCCAGCCATCTCATCCTCTGTCATCCCCTTCTCCTCCTGCCCCTAATCCCTCCCAGCATCAGGGTCTTTTCCAATGAGTCAGCCTTTCACATCAGGTGGCCAAAGTATTTGAGTTTTAGCTTTAGCATCAGTCCTTCCAATGAACACCCAGGACTGATCTCCTTTAGAATAGACTGGTTGGATCTCCTTGCAGTCCAAGGGACTCTCATGAGTCTTCTCCAACAGTTCAAAAGCATCAATTCTTCAGCACTCAGTTTTCTTCACAGTCCAACTCTCACATCCATACATGACCACTGGAAAAACCATAGCCTTGACTAGACGGACCTTTGTCGGCAAAGTAATGTCTCTGCTTTTCAATATGCTATCTAGGTTGGTCATAACTTTCCTTCCAAGGAGTAAGCGTCTTTTAATTTCATGGCTACAATCAGCATCTGCAGTGATTTTGGAGCCCAAAAAAATAAAGTCAGCCACTGTTCCCACTGTTTCCTCATCTATTTGCCATGAAGTGATGGGACCAGATGCCAAGACCTTAGTTTTCTGAATGTTGAGCTTTAAGCCAACTTTTTCACTCTCCCCTTTCACTTTCAACAAGAGGCTTTTTAGTTCTTCTTCACTTTCGGCCATAAGGGTGGTGTCATCTGCATATCTGAGGTTACTGATATTTCTCCCTTGGACATGGGGTTGCTCCTCGCCTGCCAGTGCAGGAAACTAAGAAACCCGGGTTCGATCCCTGGGATGGGAAGATCCCCTGGAGAAAGCAAAGGCAACCCACTCCAGTATTCTTGCTTGGAGAGTCCCACTGACAGAGGAGACTGGCGGGCTACTGTCCATAGGGTCGCAAAAAGTTGGACATGACTGAAGCGACTTTGCACTGCACACATAGCATGGACATCAGCCCCTAAATCCATCCATCCATCCATCCACCAATTGCCCACATATTGATAGCGTGCAGCCAAGTGGAGAGATGTGACAAGGTAGAAATAGTGCTCAATGCTGCTTTTTATGTTTTTGCAAACAGTGTCTTTTTCAACTCTTACTTAATGTTCAAATAATTGTGGCTAAAGTGATCTGAGGATTGGAGAGAGACTGCAGCCCTGTTGTGGGGGTTGAGAAGTGAAAGTGAAAGTGTTAGTCGTTCACTAAAAGAGTCGTGTCTGACTCTTTGCAACCCCATGGATTGTAGCCCACCTGGCTCCTCTGTCCACGGAATTCTCCAGGCCAACATACTAAAGCACAATGCCATTTCCTTCTCCAGTGGATCTTCCCAACCCAGGGATCTAACCTGGGTCTCCTGCATTGCAAATGGATTCTTTACCATCTGAGCCACCAGGGAATCCCTGGTATTGGGGGTTGGAAATGGGGAGGCGTCCAATGGTGGGAGAAGTGATCTCAGTGGTCCAGGCCTCTCATGGAGCACTGGGCTGTGTGTGAGGAGGGAGTACTCACCTGTAGTGTCAAGAAAAACGATCCCCTTTTCTCTCCTCTCTTCTTCTCTGAGGCTGGACACTGGGAAGAGAAAAGCCTTCAGGAGAAAAATGGAGCATTCAACCCCAACCCCACACTGCTGGAGAGGCCTCAGAGGTCTGTACTATAACTGCCCTCTGACGTCATGAAGGTCAGCATCGCTGAATGCACTGCAATCCCTCCCCTACCCCTGGGCTTCTAGTCTCCTTGAACTGGACGTGCTCTGCTGAGTCACTTCAGTCGTGTCTGACTCTGTGCTATCCCATAGACCGCAGCCCACCAGGCTCCCCCGTCCCTGGGATTCTCCAGGCAAGAACACTGGAGTGGGTTGCCATTTCCTTCTCCAATGCATGAGAGTGAAAAGTGAAAGTGAAGTTGCTCAGTTGTGTCCGACCCTCAGCGACCCCATGGACTGCAGCCTTCCAGGCTCCTCCATCCATGGGATTTTCCAAGCAAGAGTACTGGAGTGGGGTGCCATTGCCTTCTCCAGGACGTGCTCTAGAAATGCACATTTTAATCAATAGACAAGCTGATTCCCATGCAGGGCATCTAATCCACCCCTTCTCTTCACTGGGATGGGAAACTGAGGCTCAGAGAGCAGAAGAAACTTGCTTAAATTTGCTCAACCAAGCCCTGGTAATAAAGAGTCAGAACCTACTTCCAGAAGAGGGAGTCACTTGCCCACTCAGCAAATTTCATGCTGCCAAAGAAGAGAATGTCAAAGGAAATCTTGAAATACCAAAGGCATTCATTCATTCTTTATTCTTTCAATAAACATTCACCTAGGGCCAAGCAGAATGCTAGGTGTTTGGTATAAATAAGTCAATGGGAAAGGACCCTGTCTCCATGTCTGCAGAGCCTATTGTCTGTGGTTTAGAGGGAGGAGAGACACTCACGTGTCATCCCATGTGAGAAGAGTCAAACAGGGAATATCAAGATGCTAGGAACACCTCTATCAGAGAACCCAACCTGTTCTCTGGGATGGAGGAGACATCCCTGCAAAGCCGAGACCTGAAAGGTCAGCTGTTTTGGACTAGAGGCCACTTAATCATACTGCATCATTTACTACTATTGTTGCAATGATTACTTTTCATGTCACATTCCAATGGACAGGTGCTTTGTGCCCATTTTATAGATGGAAAAACCAAGGCACAGAGAAACTGGAAAATGGGTCATTGTGTTACAGCATGAGTCAGGCTTTAGGACTGGTCTAGTTACCTGTTGCACCAAGCCAAGTCCCATCTTTTTCCTTCTTAACTTGTTTATTTCCAGATGCTGGAATAAAAGTTTTCATGAGTAAAATGGTATTGTGGAAGCACAGCCCCAGAAATTTATAACATCCTTAAAAGTCATCTTATCCATCACTCCCTTTGAAGGATGAGGAATTGAAGTCCAGAAATGTTAAGTGATGTGCCTAAATCCCACCTCTGGCCAGTCATCCTATTCCCATCTCCACTCCTCACCCCAGATTCTGGCAACCACCTTTCTTATCTCTGCTCCTTTAAGTCTGACGATTTTAGATTCCTTGTAGGAGCAGCATCATGCTGTATTTGTCCTAGGAAGGAACACCTGTTCATTTACCTGTTGTAGGTAGGAAAGTCATGACATTTTCCTTCTCAGCTTCTCCTCTAAAGGAAGACACTAAAGTCAAACAAAAAGATTTCATCAGAGAAATTATAACACAGACATAATATCAGAGAAAATTTAATCCAAAATAAGCCTTTTAAAGATGAGAAAATTGCATTGTGGACTTGCTTAAAATCCAACATGTACTTGGCTCATTCATTCACTAATTTAGTCATTAAATATTTATGGATTAACTATAGCAATGCTAATAGTTCATCATGCCATTAAGCATCTAGATTTTAATAGACATTGTGTGTATTAGATACTGGGAGAGTATGATGGAACAGATAGACACAGAGTCCATCCTTACGGAATTTATAGTCTAGTAGGGAGGGCAGACATGAAGGAAAGGAAGACCCAGGGATGTCATTTCAGACAACGCTAGTTATGCTGAAGGGCATTCAGAGAGCATGGAACAGGGAGCCTGATCTAATCTCAGTGATCTGAAAGCCATCCCTGGGAGACGATGCTCCACTGAGATCTGAAAGGTGAGCATATTAGAGCAGAGACAAAGCTGGCTCAAGGGTTAGTCAGTGTATAGATGACAGTCTGAGCCCAGGGTCTGAGATGGGCAAGAGTATTATTTTACAGACTGGAAGAAGGCCAACATGATGGAGCAGAAAGGATGGAGACAAGGGATTGTAGGAACTGGAGCCGGGGAAGTAGTCTGGATCATGTAGAGCATGTAAGGACTGAGGAAGCTACCCAAAGAGAAGAAGTAGAAAGTCATTGAATACTTTTTGGGAGGAGGAGGGAAAAATGAAGGATGAACTGGGGAAGTGGCTTAATGAAATGTCTGAGAGAATGCCTTAGGCTGGTGAGTGGAGAATGGTATATGGAGAGACGAGAGGAAGAGGAAAAGCAGGGAGCTGGTTTTGGAAGCTCCAGCAAAGGGAAGATGATGCTTTGGACAAGAGTGGTCACTGTGGAGGGGAAGAGCATTCTGTTGCATAAATGGGACTCGAATGCAACAGAATAAATGGGACAAGGGACAAAATCAGAAATGGGGGATTCGCTATTGTCATTTTGATTAATGGCAGTAGTAAATTTGATCATTTAAGATTCTGGGCTGAAACACTGGATGCTACAATTCTCTAAAGAACAATGAATATTCAAACAGAGTTTATAGACCAAGACATTTGACCTTTGACTAGACCCACCTGTGTTGAAAAGGGACAGGACACAAGTGAGATCCAGGCACAGCCTCACCAGAGGACCACGTAGCAGGAAGCCTGGCATGTTTGTGATACTCTGGCCCACCTGGAAGCAAGCAACACAAGCACGTGGAGGAAACCAGCTGAATTACTAACCACCTTGGTGCAGAATATCCACCAGGGAAGTAATATTGAGAACACCGCATGGGGCATCACTAGAAATAACAATCTATAAAAGGCACTTATGGTTCTGACTGGTGAGGTTATGCAGAGGTAACAAATTAACTCCACAACCTCACTGGCTGAAATCAACCACAAAAGTTGATTTCTTGTTTACAGTCTGCACTTGCTGCACATCGGTGGGGAAGTTGGTTCTGCAGGGTCACTCAGGTGCCCCGGATAGTGGAGGCTTCACCTTCTGGACATTCTCCATCCCTGTGGCCGCCTTAGTCATTGACTCACGGTGGCAGTGGAAGAGAGAGTTGGAGGATTACACCCCGACTCCTAAATGCTCTGGCAGGAAGTGACATGCTCGCTTTTATTGACAGCTTTCCACCAGAATTGCTCGTGTGGTCCTGCATAACTGCAGGAAGTCTGGGAACACGGAGCAGGGGGTGCATGCATATTTAGGGAGAATCAGTGTCTCTTCCTTGGGTTCTCTGACTGTTTAGATGCAAAATGAGCTTGCCAGGTGGTGCTAGTGGTAAAGAACCTGCCCACCAAAGCAGGAGACATAAGAGATGCGGATCAGGAAGATCCCCTGGATCAGGAAGACCCCCTGGAGGAGGGCATGGCAACCCACTCCAGTATTTTTGCCTGGAGAATCTCCATGGATGGAGGAACCTGGAGGGCTAGAGTTCATAGGGTCTCAAAGAGTCGGACATGACTGAAGTGACTCAGCACGTAGCACATAGATGGGAAATACCCTTCAAATACAGCATCACTGCAGCTTATAAATAGGAAAATTGTATTAATACACATGTCCATATGAGTGTTCACACTCTCTTTCTTTTTCTGTAGCACTGTGTGCCAGCCATTCATCAGGGAATTTGCTATGCAGAATCATATGACAGTTAAACCTGCAAAGCTGAGACTAATAGAAAGGATGGTGAAAATTTATTGAGTGCTTTCTCTGTGCCAGACACCACACAGAATGCTGCTTGACGCATCTTATCACTTCACGACTACACAATCTGCATGTGTAGGTACGAATGTATTACCCTTTCATATGGGCTGTACAGACTTGATTTGAAAAAAGAAGCCATTTGCTAGAGGCGAAGAATAGAATAGAGCTGGTAGGTGAATTGGGGAAGGGGAGAAAAGTCAAGAGAAAGTGCACCAGGTTTGGGGAAATTGCCTCAGGAATTAAGAATCTTCACGGCAAATTCTATTTTAAGAAGTTTAGTTGTCTATTGATGGAAACACCTCCTTTGGAATTTTCTTGAAAGATTCTTGTAAACATTTAAATTGCCTTTTTTTTTTTTTTTTAAGAGAGAACAACACCTGGGGACCTTGTTTTTTATTTAATTAAATTAATTAATTTATATTACATTTTGGCCACACATGTGGGATCTTAGTTCCCTGCAGAGGGATGGAACTCACACCCCCTGAAGTGGAAGTACAGCCTCTTAACCACTGGACCACCAATTTAGAGGGAAGTCCTCTAAATTGCTTTCTAATTATTGGTAGATACTTTAGTGGTATTTCCTTTGGATGTCAGCTTGGACAGAGACAGGCCTTAAAAGGAGCAAGGGACTCCTTAGAGTCCTTTTAGTCTATTAAATCTGTCTATTCTTTGAAGCTCAGTTTTCTTCATCTGCAAAATGGGGATAAGAGAGAAGGTCTTCGTGACAATTTAGCTCAGAAGATCTTTGTGACAATTTAAGATATGAATCTCAAGTATTTAACCCAGTGTCTGGCACATAGAGGCTCTCTATACATATGCCAGTCATCTTGGGCAGGCTGGTGACACAGGAACAGATCAGACATGCCACTTGCCTAAAGCTGTTCAGTAACTTGGAGGAGACGGGCACACGAGTAACTAATTCACGCTAATTCACACTCAAGGTCAACTGTGGTACATTCTGCATAGACAAATTGACAAAGGGGACGAGAGAGACTGGTGAGTCCAGGACATATAATTTTCTCCATTAAAGGAGATAGGGGTGGGTGGACAATATGACAAACTAGATGGAGAGTCTTTTCTCTGGTGCTTCAGCTACTGTAAAGTAGTCCTTCACCTCTCTGAGCCTCGTGTGTAAAACAGAGTCATAGCAACCTTGGAGATACTTTGTGGAGGTTAAATCAGATCATGAAATATGGGATCAAGTGCAACCTCTGACACATAGTGAAAACTTCGGAAGTTTAATTCCTTTCTCGTTCTCTTCTCTTCTCTTTTCCCCTCCTTTCCTGCTTCCTCCTCCTTGTCCATCCCAGGTCCCCACATCATACCAGAAACATACAGAGTGAGTAGACATAAATAAATGGACATTCTATTTCTCATAATAGAAAAATAATTATCCACATCTGTATAATAGACACTTCTCTTTCGCTTTTCGGTTGACTCCTATTTCATTGTGTGAACTGCTCTTTCCCATTTATTAAGAGTAAACATAGTAACATTTATAACTTTAAGATGACAATTTCTATTGATCCTGCTGTGAGAAAAATGCATTTTTTCTTCTGTCTAGTTTTTTATTCTTTGTCATTGACCAAATTATGCATTTGGAGTAGGGTTGTCAGATTTATCAAATAAAAATACAGGACGCTCAGTTAAATTTCAGTTTTAGAGAAACTGTGACTCATTCCTCAGCGTATCTCATGTAAGATTTGGAATTACCCTAGTTTGGAGATGGGGAGATGTTTTTTATAAAAGTTGCTTTTAACATAGACTTGTGGAGCTAGCCCTGGAGTGGCTGCTCAGTGAATTCTCTGCTGAATTAAACAGAATCTGTGGATTCAACACATGAGGTGGGAGTCTCACCATGTAACCTTCAGATGGTTCTTTCTCCTTTTTAAAGTATTTTCACGTTGCTGAGGGTCCCAATAAACTGCTCCTTTTTAAAAAATATATATACTTAATTTTTAAGAAAAATTAAATAGATGAATGAATTATTTTAATTTTTAATGTGTGTTTATTTTCTTGACTGCATGTGGGATATTAGATCCCCCACCAGGGGTCAAACCCACACCCCCTGCACTGGAAACTCTAACCCATGGGCCACCAGGGAAGTCCCTAAGCGGCTCCTTTTTTTTGCTCTCACTCCCATTCAGTCCTGGAGAGGAAAACTGAGAAATTGGAGGGAGACGGGGGCAGCGTGAGTGGTCGGTGGGGGCTGGGGAGGTTCTGCCCACTTTTTAGCTCACACCAGCAGAACTGGCTGGATTTCGCCTCTCAGTCACACTCAGGAGGTCAACCCCCCAGCCTGCCTCCCACCTTGAGAGCCTGTGCCACCAGGGGATACCGGAGCAGAGGGAGGCGCAAGGGTTAAGGTAACGCAGACTTGACTTGCATCTTGAGTTGGCAAATGTCATCTGGGTCAAGATACTTCACCTTCACTCACTCAAAAAACCTCATGGAGCTCATGGCATGGGTGTTGCAAGCACAGACCCTGGAGCCCAGCTGCCTGACTTGGCTTCCTGGCTCTGTCACTCCCACCATGCAAGTTATTAAACCTCTGTCTGCTTCTGTTTCCTCACCCTTCGGCTGCCATGGGGGCTCAAACACGTTGTATTTGTAACATGCAATGAATGATGTATGGTGCAGAGCAAGGGCTAGGTAAATGCTTAACAAATAAATAAAAGTATTGGTTACTTCAACAGATGGTGGGGGACGTCCCTGGTGGTCCAGCGGTTAAGATGCTGCACTTCCAATGTAAGGGCATGGGTTTGATCCTTGGTCGTGGAACTAAGATCCCACATGTCTCGTAGTGATAGGGTCAAAAACAACAACAGCAGCAGCAGCATCAAATAAATAAAGATAAAACTTTTAAAAAGATGGTGGTACTCTAATAGTAAGAAAGACAGTATCCCCCATGTGAATAGAATTACACTCCTCAAAGTTATATTATACAAAGACTGGCTCAGATATCCAGAAATTTACCATAAAACTGGGTCATCATTATTTTGCTGCATTCCCTATTGCTTTTTTCTGAAATTCTTCCCCCCCTTTTTTTTTGAAGTATACTTGATTGCAGTATTGTGTTAATTTCTGATGTAAAGTGATTTAATTATACGTATGTACATTCTTTTTCATCTTCCTTTCCATCGCGTTTTATCAGAGGATATTAAGTACAGTTTCTCGTACTGTGCAGTAGGACTTTGTTGTTTCCCATGGCTAGTTTTGCATAATCAATCAATGTTTCCTCAGTGGCACTGGCCTGAAAGCTAGTCGTGTAATGATATGATGACAATAGTAATGTCCTGAAGAGGGTCAGAATATGTGACCTCAAAATAAGCCACTTGGGCATATGGATTATTTTGAGCTAAAGGCCATGGAGAATCAACAGGTGCAGAAAGAAGCCTTTTTGAGTCTCCCCTCTATGATTAAAGGAAGAAAGTCTGCCATAAATTCCCTCTCCTGGGGGAGTTGGATGGCCATGAAGAGAATGGAAAGTTACCATCAAGACAGGCCTTCACAGGGACTTCCCTAGTCGTGCAGTGGCTAAGATTATATGCTTCCAATACAGGGGGCCTGGGTTCGATCCCTGGTCAGGGAATGAGATCCCGCATGCCACAACTAAAGATCCCGCATGACCCAGTGAACATCAAAGGTCCCACATGCAGCAGCTAAGACCCAGTGCAGCCAAATACATAAATAAATATTTTTTTAAAAGATGGATCTGCAAAAATCTTACTAAAATAACACTTACCTAGTTTCTGTATGTACTTACTTTCCTACAGTTTAGCACCCTAGAAACTCAAAACATTTTTCCTTTTCTTGCCACTTCCCCAGTAACTTAACTTCCTTCTGTTAAAATGATATAGAAGCCTCAGGGTCTGACCACCTCTTGGAGGTTTTCATTGATTTCTATGAGCCCACTCCTGTCCCCCGCCTGCGATGTGTGTATGAAATAGACCTTTCCTCTTGTTAATTTTTTTGTCATTTTAATTTGCAGAGCCCCAGATTAGGAACCTAAGAGGGTAAAGAAGACAGTTTTCCTTTCTTTTCCTTTCCAACAGCAGAATTTATTGAGCCTCCACTTTTGACTCTCATCTCCGCTATTTTGCCTTCTCAAACGTCCCATGAGGGAGACACTGATACTCCAGTTAAACAAGAGAAGGCCCAGGGATCAGAGGGGGAGCTCCCTACTCATGGTCCCACAGCTCAAAGCGAGAGAACTGGGGTCTACGTTTGTGTTGTTTTCCACCACATTCTGCTCTCTTCCCCGCCCTTCAGAATACCAGCCCAGAGTGCCAGAAAAGGGGCTGAGGTTGGAAACAAACAGAACTGCTGATTATGTCAAAGCATTTTGGCGGGCAGAAGCATTGTAAGTCCAGTCACACTCCTGGGAGAAGCACTGAGAAGAGTTTTTGGGATCCATGATCCGTGAATCTGCCCAAAACAGCTGTGAAATGAATTCAAGTTATTTGTTTTATTGGCTCTAGCCCTGTAACTGGAAACAAGAGAGCCAAGAATGAAGCTGCTGGAATCTTAATTAAATACTGCGTAACTTCCGATTAGCAAGGATCACCAATCAACCAAGGTTAGTTCAGCCTGCCAAGGAAACCAACCTTTCTCACTGGACTTGACAGCCAAAAGATGCCCAGTCAGATACAGAATGATGACAATGTCAGTGTCAAGGTGAAAACTCACGTTCCATCTCATTTGGACAGGCCACACAGGGAGCAGCATGTTCTCAGTACATTAGGACAGTCCATTTGATATGGCAAGACAGGAGTACAGCCATTTTGGAAAAGGGCCAAGAACACCCTTGAGGAAACAGGCCTTGGAAGCTAAAGATCCAAGCCTTGAGAGACCAAAACCAGGCTCACAGGAATAAAGTATTAACTTTATCTCCGCTAACACACAAGAAGTTGCCACAACACACGAAGCTCAAATACCAATTTTAACTTCATCTATTCTGGGGCTTTCTTGCAGAAAATTCTCCTACATTCTTTTTCCCTCACCCAAACACTCTCTATTCCTGGCAGCTACCATGGAACCACCTACTGATGATCAAAGAAGTTTGGCAATTTCTGGAAATGACCAGTGACCGTGAGACCTGCCCTCCGTACAGTTATGAAAGCAGCTTGCTCTCTCTTTTAATAAAAAGTTTTGCTTGCTTGGGAGTCTAATGGAAGGGATAATCTTTTCCAAGTACAATTCCTGGGGCTTCCCAGGTGGCACTAGTGGTGAAGAACCCGCCTGCCACTGCAGGACACATAAGAGACCCAGGTTTGATCCCTGGGTCGGGAAGATCTTCTGGAGGAGGAAATGGCAACCCACTGCACTATTCTTGCCTGGGAAATCCTTTCGACACAGGAGCCCTGTGGGCTACAGTCCATGGGATTGCAAAGAGTTAGACACGACTGAGCGACTAACACACATAAGAAAATAGTTTCTGAGCTGCGGCCTCGCTGCCACCAGCCATTTTCCAGTGCATTCTTTTCTTCTCCTTCCAATTCTTTGGATTAAAGATACCTTTTCTTTATCATGGATGTGAGGACAAGCCATCCTCCAAGCTGGTGACTGCATTAAGATGCTAATCACTAGCTTAAGGGAAAAAATAGAAAGAAACTGACTGTGATCAGCTGTGAGCCTTAGCTTAAGTGCAGCATAGGGGCTGGGTCATAGACACTATTCACCTATCATTCAGGCCCCAGGAGCCCGAAGCCAAGGAATTAGAGCAGACGCATTTCTTATCTGGCTTAGTGCTTTGGGGAGCAGAGGGAAGCGAAAGGTTTTCAAATCTCTACAGTAGATGACTTACCTGTCTCCCAAACAGGATAAGTGACTTCAGAGACATTAAGCAGCCTGCAAGATTAACAGCTAAATCGGAGCAGTGGGATTTATATGAATTTTTAGTGAAAGATACAGAGGGTCAGGGTGGGGAAAGGCTTGATAACTTTGCTTTGAATTCTCTAGAGGGAAAGAAAAAAAAAAAAAGAATAAAAATCCTACCAAAAAGTCAGGATGGTGAAACAGGATCGGCTCCATTGGAGAAAAATACCCGTGCTATGGGCTGAATAGACCCCGTGAGGGGAATGACAAAGCACTGATTCAGGGTCGGATAGGAAACCTCTTCTGACAGTAATTACGTGCATTGAAGGAGCAGAACAGAAGACTCCCCCTTCCTGCCATTAAGATCTGCAAGCCAAGCATCATCTGTCCTGTGGGCCAGCGGAAGTCTTCTAAGGAAACAGCTAGATGTTGCTTGTGAATTTTGTAGTGCAAGCCTAGCCCCTCTGCTTATTTTTATAAACACTAAAATGGTTTTGGACATGAGTCTGAACAAACTCTGGGAGATAGTGAAAGACAGGGAAGCTTCAGTTCAGTTCAGTCACTCAGTCGTGTCCAACTCTTTTCGACCCCATGGGCTGCAGCACCCTGGGCCTCCATCAATCTTTCCCAGCATCAGGGTCTTTTCAAATGAGTCAGTTCTTTGCATCGTGGCCAAAGTATTGGATTTTCAGCCTTCAACATCAGTCATTCCAATGAATATTCAAGACTGATTTCCTTTAGGATGGACTGGTTGGATCTCCTTGCAGTCCAAGGGACTCTCAAGAGTCTTCTTCAACACCACAGTTCAAAAGCATCAGTTCTTCAGTGCTTCTTTACACACAGTACTTCTTTACTCTCACATCGATACATGACTACTGGAAAAACCATAGCTTTGACTAAATGGACCTTTGTTGGCAAAGTAATGTCTCTGCTTTTTAATATGCTGTCTAGGTTGATCATAACTTTCCTTCTAAGGAGTAAGCATCTTTTAATTTCATGGTTGCAGTCACCATCTGCAGTGATTTTGGAGCCCCCAAAATAAAGTCTGCCACTGTTTCCATTGTTTCCCCATCTATTTGCCATGAAGTGATGGGACAGGATGCCATGATCTCAGTTTTCTGAATGTTGAATTTTAAGCCAACTTTTTCACTCTCCTCTTTCACTTTCATCAAGAGGCTTTTTAGTTCCTCTTCACTTTCTGCCATAAGGGTGGTGTCATCTGCATATCTGAGGTTATTGATATTTCTCCTGGCAATCTTGATTCCAGCTTGTGCTTCATCCAGCCCAGCGTTTCTCATGATGTACTTTGCATATAATTTAAATAAGCAGGGTGACAATATGCAGCCTTGACGTACTCCTTTTCCTATTTGGAACCAGTCTGTTGTTCCATATCCAGTTCTAACTATTGTTTCCTGACCTGCATACAGGTTTCTCAAGAGGCAGGTCAGGTGGTCTGGTATTCCCATCTCTTTCAGAATTTTCCACAGTTTATTGTGATCCACACAGTCAAAGGCTTTGGCATAGTCAATAAAGCAGAAATAGATGTTTTTCTGGAACTCTCTTGCTTTTTTCAGTGATCCAGTGGATGTTTGCAACTTGATCTCTGGTTTCTCTGCCTTTTTTAAAATAAGCTTGAACATCTAAAACCAGCTTGAATAGGGAAGCTTGGCATGCTGCAGTTCACGGGGTCACAGAGTCGGATGCAACTGAGTGACTTGAACAACAAAAAAAATGATTTTACATTTTTAAAATGGTTGAAAACAAGCAAAATAAGAAGCATACTCATGTGTAAAAATGATATAAATTCGGATTTCAGCTTCCACATGTGAAGAGCTCTTTGATTGTTATAAGCTCTTTTCACCTACCCACACCCCAAACTTTACCTGATCCTTTTAAAAAAGTATTTATTTGGCTGTACCACATATTAGTCACACTCAATCTTCATTGAGGACTGCAGGATCTTTTAGTTGGGGCATGTGGGATCTAGTTCCCTGAGCAGGGATGGAACCCAGGGCCCCTGCATTGGGAACATGGAGTCTTAGCCACTGAACCACCAGGGAAGGCCCTTGCTGTTGCTCAGTCACATCCAACTCTTTGTGATCCCATGGACTGCAGCATGCCAGGCTTCCCTTGTCCTTCACCATCTCCCAGAGTTTGCTCAGACTCATGTCCATTGTGGAGAAGGTAATGGCACCCCACTCCAGTACTCTTGCCTGGAAAATCCCATGGATGGAGGAGCCTGGAAGGCTGCAGTCCATGGGATCGTGAAGAGTCAGACACCACTGAGCGACTTCACTTTAACTTTTCACTTTCACGCATTGGAGAAGGAAATGGCAACCCACTCCAGTGTTCTTGCCTGGAGAATCCCAGGGACGGCGGAGCCTAGTGGGCTGCCATCTATGGGGTCGCACAGAGTCGGACACAACTGAAGTGACTTAGCAGCAGCAGCAGCAGCATGTCCATTGAGTTAATATGCCATCCAACCATTTCATCCTCTGTCACCCTCTTCTCCTCTGCCCTCAATCTTTCCCAGCATCAGGGTCTTTTCCAATAAGTCAGCTCTTTGCATCAGGTGGCCAAAGTATTGGAGCTTCAGCTTTAGCATCAGTCCTTGCCTGTTACTCCAGGTATCTCTTGACTGGGGAAGTCCCTACTTGATCCTTTTAATCTCACTTCAAACACACCCATCACCAGAAAGTCTACTCTGATATCCTCTTTCCCCTAAGGAAAGAGAGTTTTTGTATTAGTCTTTTGTATTTGCAGAGCAGGTACTGTGTACCTAGAGCATCCTGCAACCCAGCACCCACAGTTGTTCAGGCCGGCTGGGGGACGAATGATGTCTACAGAATAGTGCGAGAGTGCCATTTATGTGTCAGGCCTTTTCAGGGTGTTGGCGTGAGCGCTCCAAAAAAGCTGGTTGGGATCTCTGCCCTCCTGGACTGCACATTTCAGTTTAGGGACATCAGTTAACTCAAAGTTAGGTTTCTCATCTACGAAATGAGGATTACAACAGTAGCCACTGCAGACAGCAGTCAGAAGGACTGAATGGTCATTGAGAAGGTGCTCACAGCCTCTGGTTCATGGTAGACCTTTGAGAACTGTTACCCAGTATCTGCCTAGAAAGCTTGCATTTCTGAAGTTTTGGTTGATTCCTGTGAAACACACCTACGTTGCTAACAATAACATTTCTGGCTGAAGCAACAGGAAGAAACACAACCTTGATTCTGCTTCAGTGATTAACTAGCTGTGTGGCCTTGGGCAAACTGCTTGAAGTCTCTGACTCTCATTTTCCCCAGACTTAAAAATGCAGGCACAAATAGACAAAAGCTTTGGCTTCCACTTGTATGAGGTACTAATAGTCAAAATCAGAGAGATAGAGAGTAGACTGGTGGTTGCCAGGGACTGGAGAGACGGAGAAAAGGGAGTTACTCTTGAATGGGTGTAGAGGTTCAGTTTTATAAAATGGAAAGAATTATGGAGATGGGAGGTGGTGATAGTTGCACGCCATCATGAATTTATTTAATACCATGGAAGTGTATGCTTACAGTGGTCACTATGAGCTGACCCTATCACCTCTCCTCTCCTCTCTCTCAAAGCCGTGTCAATCAGACATCACACCAGCACCCCACCCAAACTGCCTTTGTCGAGGTCTCTGTGACTCCTGCACAGCTAAGCCCTCCGCTCACTGCCTCTCAGGGGCACTCGGTGGCAGCAGTAGGTCATTGTCTCCGTGAGATGAGTCTGCCCTTGGCATCCCAACACCACAGTCTCCTGTCTTCTATTTCGTCATCTGCTTCTGCTCAGCCTCTTCTCCTCGTCTCCCTGAGCTCTTGATGTTGTAGGTACAGTCCTTAGGTGTCTGCTTGTCTCTATACTTGTTCACAAGGAGCTAGCACCTTGTTTCATGGTTTCAAATGGTATATGTAAATTGTCAAGTTGATGGATAGGTAGATTGATAACCTTCAACCCTAAATAAACCCCTTAACTACATGCTCAACTATCTACTGAACATATCACTAGATGCCTTGTATGTAGCTCAGATTTAATACACAAAAGGCCATTTGCAAGAACTAGCCTCTTCTCTAATCTACTCCCATCTCAATTAATGATATCTTCATTCTTCCAGGCACTCAGATAAAATCTATATAATCTCCCTGGCTTCTTCTCCTTCTTCTACACCTTACATTCACTCTATCAGCAAATCCTGTCATTTCTACACTTAAAACGCATTCTTCCCACCTCCATCCCTCTGGTCCAAGCCATGCTTGGCTCTCGCCTGGATTATTGCTAAGCTGGGATTGCTCTTGATTAAGCTCCTTGCCTCTGCCCCTGCCTCATTCAGTGTATTCTCAATACAGCGCCTAGAGAAGCCCTACTTAGCATCCGTCAAATCTTGTCATCCCTCTACTCAAAGTCCTGCACTAACTTCCTGTCTTTTACTTTCAGAGTAAAAGCAAGTGTCCTTATAATGGCCCAGGAGGCTGTCCATGATTTGATCTCTATTATTTCTCTATTTCCCTCTGCTAACCCCCTTTCCGTCCGCTGGCCTGGGGCTGACCTGCCCGGAACCAGAAGATAAATTGCTGGGGATGTTTTCATACTTGATGTGGAGGCAGGATACAAGGACAATTGGACTTTTCTCAGGGGAGACCTCTTACACATCTTCAGTGTGGGGAGGCCACTGGGTCCCGGGTCTGCCAGTTGCCTGAGCTCATTGTTGGAAGCCCACATTGTTAGGAACAATAACTGGCTCCGGGGCGGACCTGGGATGCAAGGCTGTGAATGGGCTTTTGCTCCATGTGCAGATGGAAAGGGATTTTCTCAGGGATATAATTTTTAGGCTCTTTCTCTGACTGTCATACAGTCACCTGAGACCGGAGATGGGTATGTTTCACTGCGGGAGGGACACATGTTTGCAGACTGGATGTTCTTCTCAACTGCAAGGTCAGTCTCAGGCCTTCGCGATAACAAATGTGGACCTTGGAACTGAAGGATGACCTTCTAGTAGAACTTATACCTGCTTCCTAGAAGTTACAGGCATTGTTTTAATAATGAATAAGTTCGTGGCCGCCATGACCAGCTTGCCCAGTGTTCGCCAACATTGTCCTCTGACTTAGAGTGGTTTGTGGCAACCTGGCTGGGTTTTTGCTTCCCTGTGTGTATGGAGGGTCTTCAGGCAGACTTAGGTGCCACATGCTGAGGTCGCCCTGCCTATTTTCTGCCCTGTGGTCACAGCACTCAGACAGCTCATCACCTCCGCTGGTTGCGTCTCTGCTCCTTTGCCTTTGAGATTTTGCCCTGGGGAGCTTGCTCAGCTGTAGCCCAGGAAACTGACAGAGGAGGGCATTTAATGCCCCGGGGCAACCCTCCACCAGGGAAGAACAGGGCTCGGTGGATGAATGCCCATACGCCTGTCTTCAGGTGGAACAATTCTTTGGGACACTTCACGTGGGTTCACAGGGAGTTCCTAGAGGAAATGAGCCCAGTTACCCACAGGGGAGTACATTCTTTACTGACCATTCTCCCTCTGTTCCTGTCTCTCCACTTTTCCCAAATAAACTACTTGCACCCAATATCCTGTCTCTATTCTTATGGAAACCCAATTAAGGCAGCCAGGGAGGCAACTATAAGATAGAGTCAAAACCTTTCACTCACGGAAGATTTGCTGAGTGCTTGATCCTTCAGGAGGATAATGACCCCTCAAGGCACACATTTTCCTCCTCACTTTACAGATGATAAACCAAGACAGAAAAAGGGTAAGTAATGCCCCCGAAGTTCCCTGCTCCAACACCCTGTCTCTCAAGAGAAATCATCCCTTCCAGCTGTACTGATGATAGAGGGAGACAATCTGACATGAGCTTCACTCATTTCCCCTCCGTCGACTTACAGTCTCTCTGAGTCGCCTGCATGGTCTTCCTTCCACATGGTCTAGGAGGTGAAACTTCTCCAAAGGAGAACTGTCTTGAGACTTCCCTGGTGGTCCAGTGGCTAAGACTCTCCACTCTCCATGTAAGGTGCCCAGGTTCGATCCCTGGTCAAGGAACTAGATCCTACAAGCTGCAATTAAGAGTTCTCATGCCGCAACTAAATTACCCAAATACTGCAAGGAAGATCGAAGATCCTGTGTGCCGCAACTAAGACCTGGCACAGCCAAATAAATAAATACTAAAAAAAAAAAAAAAACCCAAAACAAAGAACTGTCCTCATTTGTCACTCTGTGTCATTAATGAAGCAAAGAACATTATGCCACACGGTCATTGAAATGTCTATTTATTAATAAGTGGTGCAGTATTTATTTAAGATAGAACATAAAAAATCAGGTAAGAATTGTTTGCATAATATATATGGAAATCAACCTAGTAAAGTTGTTCAAAGATTGGACACAGCCAGAATATAAATTACACATACAGTTTAAAAATTACAGGAAATCATATTATAAAGAGCACTAAAGGCCACTTGTGGAAGAGTTGTGTTCCCGTGTAAGCCAGGATGTGAAGAAAGCCTACTTGTTAGCATGGAGACAAATTCAGGGAGCAAGGCACCAGAATTCTATGCCGTAAAAGGGGGTTAAAGAAAGTACAATCCAAAATCAGATCCAGTGGATTCATGTCGCTGGAAACCTCCATGTGCTCCTCAAAGACTGACATTTTCCATCACTCCTACATTACGAAGAGGAAAAAGTACAAGAAGAGCCATATCGCACTGGAAGCAATGCGGAAAGCATTTGCCTTTAAAACGGGGAAGGATTGACAGGTCTGATGAAGCCGGCGCATCTTTCTAAGGTGATGTTCAAGATGCGTCAGAGCCTACCTCACATTTCTAACAGCAAAGCCTCTGACACCCGACAAGATAGTGGCCCCCAGTCTGGGAACTTGGCCTCCCACCCGGACTCTGAACCCTCAGAGGAACTCTGGAGGGTGAAGCTATCCTCCCGTCCCTTAGAACAGGATTCAGAGGGAAAATAAGAGCTCAATTATCAGATCAGGTTGGCTTCCCCCCGGGAACCTTGATCTTTTCATATGGAGAAAGAAAAACTGTTCTGAGCGTTTGGCATCCCAGAGAGTGTTTCTGAAGACCCAACTGTTTCTGCAGGATTTCAAAGCCCTGGAATAAAGGGGCAGTCTAGAGACAGAAGACCAGAGTCAGGAGGGAGGGACATTTGAACTTGTTTGGTTAAAACAATGAAAGGAGATCCTTGGGGATAAAGAACAAGGGGAACTTGTGGGATTATCTGTAGCCATACCAAACTCCAGGAGCTAGTGGATTCCAACATGAACCAGACAGACAATTTATGTGGCATTATTTTCTCCCGCCAACAGCTGGAATGTAAAACCACTCAAAAGAACAGGGGGGACCACCAAAAAGCAAGGAGAACAGTCAAGGCAAGAATCACTCCTCTCTCTAGAGACCCAACAGGACTGCAATCATTCAACTGGAAAGGTGACAGGGTGGAGGAGGGCAAGGATTTGTGGAAGATCCCAGGGCCTGTCTGAGAGCATTTCCATTGACCTGGGAGACTTGGGATGGGGAGAAACAACGGGCTTTGCAGGTACATGGATTTTGTTGAGGGCTTCTCATTCTCAGCTTCAGCTTGCTCATCTACCATCGTAGATGGTAACACTTCTACCATTGGAAATGGTAACACTTCTCTGGCGGGATTGTGATGAGGATTGCAGGAACTCAAGAGAGAGAACTGTGATGTCCCATGCTACCCCAAGTGAGAGATCAGGGCACGTTCCCCTCTCCCCCTTCCCTGACCACAGTCTTGTGGGCAGAGGAAGAGAATAGAACGTTGAAAGAAAACATGCTCTCATTTTGTCTTACTCTGGGATGTCAAATTGTATAGTCCATTTGACAAGTCTAAGAGGAATTACAGATATATTCCTAATCTGTGGGAAAGGCTTTTGATTGCTCAATTATAAGTCAGGTTATTCTTACAGAGAGCCCATTTTTGATTTATTTCTCTCTGAAACTTATTTCAACCCCAGACAGTCTTTAAAAACACTGGGTCACCTATTGCCATCCAAGAGCTTGACCATCTTTCTTTCTATCTCTTAGGAGCTCCTGGTTCTGCCTGATTCAGGAGAAATGAATATCCTGCTACTGGGTTTAACAAGGGCTGTGGGGCAGCCCTGCTGAATTCTGGAAAATCTATCCCAAGCACAGCTTGAGTGGAAATCACTACAGAAATCCTCCTTTGAGCCGACAGAGCCTTGTTCATTTCCTAAAACAATTTTCTAGTTACAGGAACATAAGACATTTGCAGTTAAATCCTGTTTGCTTCTTTGTAGTCTAGGTGAAGACACCAGAATACTAGGCTGTGATATGAACAAGACAGACATTCTGGGCAAAGCAAGAGCAAACAGGCTGTGCCCAGGAGAGACCCAGAGAGCCCCATGCAAAGGGACAACTTTAGCAGACCTGGTGACTTGGGGTCAAATAGTTGCCCAAAGAAATCACATCCCATTTCTTAAACTCGATAATTTTTTTTTTCCCGAGGAGAAATCCTGGTAAATGGGTTTATAGATAAGGATGCAGTCTGAGACATGACTCTGAAGCTGAATGGGTCTAAGCGATGCACCAAAGAGATGAACCGGTCTATGCGTGGCAGGACACAGAGGGGATAAAGTGGGAGCGGTCGGGGAGGGGAAGGGAGGAGGGCTCTTCTTTCCTTTTCTCAACTGCTCACAGCAGCAGTGGTATTTCTATGCCTTTGACGACAGCAGGGTTTTGGAAGAAGGAATGATGTCATCTTTCAAGGCATGGGATCCTCATATTCGAGACGGGAAAATGTCTCGAACATGTGTCTACTTTTGCAGTTGCTCCAGTGGACCGGGAAGTTTTCTCTCATCTCCTGGGCTCAAGAGCAATGCTCTCTTCTCACTGGGTATTTTACTCTTAGTTTTTGATCTCTGACATCTGGTCTAGGAGGTAGGAGATCTGAGTTCCAGATTCTGTGACACGATCACTCATTTAGTCACTGATCAAGTAAATGTGATTTCCTTGGCTCTGAGCCTCTGCTTCCTGATACAAAAAGAGAAGTGGTTTTTCTGGGTAATTGAGGTCTCTTCTCATTCTGAGCATCTAGAAGTCTATGAAATTCTACTTTCCTGCATCTATGATAATAGAGGAAAATACTAGTCACAGTTTCCCTGCAGGCATGCTGGAGCTGAGACTGTTCAAAGCTGAGAACAAAGCCCCCTGGGGAGGGTTTCAGCAAATTTAAACTCTTTCTTGGATGCTCTCCACTCATTTCTAGCATTTGTCTCACAAATATCATGGCACAATTGACTTTCCTTGTTGAAACCACTCATCTCTTTATATGTAATTATTCCTATTTGACTTTACGGCCTACAAACAGTGTGTTCCAGGGAACTTCCACCACCCGAACACTGGGATCCAACAGTCCTGGTCTCCTCCTTCTGACATTCCTGCTCTTCCTTATTTTGATGGAAAAAGGAAGCATTTTTATTTCTAGAGATGTCCTTATTTAAATGGCAATTGTGAAAGCGCTTGATCCTGTCGTGTACAAATTGGTGTTGTATCTTCACCACTGTTTTTCGGAAAAAGATCTTCTAGCGTAAGTTTAGAGTTCATGAGTCACACCAAAGACTCAGGCAATGGAATCCACATATACTGTAAAAAGATGAACATGAATGGTAGTCACCCGCATATGGCAGTCTCTGTACTAAGGGTTTTATCTATGTGAATTAGCTCTTTTGAAAATAAAAATTTGCCAGAAAAGCCAAACATGTTTGAATATGACTCAAATTTTCATCCAGGGCATCTCTATATCCTCCCAAGCTCTTGGCATTTTCCACTCCTGTTTCCTAAAGCACTAAGTCTATGCAGACAGTATCTGCCTCTGACCTGGGCACTGTGCTACCTGCTACCTGATTTAGGCTCAGGTTTAAATAGTGTAGTATCAGTAACACAAGAACTTTGGGTTGATTTCAATACAAAGAAAGGATTTACAGTCTGTTCAAAAGTTTATCCTGAAACAAACATGCCTTGGAAGACAAGTGAGGGCAGTGGGGCCGATTCCTCGGAGTGCCTGGGGTTCAGAAAGCAAAGAAAGTCCTTGTGGTTCTAGGTTTCTTGTGTGTGGATTCTAGGAAAACCAAGAGCAGTTACTTGGCATCTTCTGGAGGAAGCCTGGGTTGAGAATGGCAGACTGTTCAAAATTCAGTTGACATCTTAGGACACTGGACACAGTTCTTCTCTTGGCCCAGAAGAACCTGGTCTGTAGGTTTCTAGAAGCTTTTCTCTTGAAATAGATGCTGTATATTGGTCCTTACGATAAGCATCTCTCAGTCAACACAACGAAATGGAACTGCCTCAGTTCCTTGCCTGGGGTCCATTATGGCAGCAATCTGGTGAGGAAGGTTTCTCCAAGAACCTTCTCAGATGCTCTAAAAACTCTCCTTCCACAGCTTATCTGGAGCCATAAAGTCCAAAGCATGGAACTTAAAGTCCCCGTAGGACCCATTTGGCCTTTCCTGAGCTGATGGGGTCATTACCACTTCGATGCAGTTTTTACTTTCACATTCTTCCATGTTCAAGCTCTCACTGATTCCAACCTTGGAAGCATTCCTGTCTATATACAATTGTCTGCAGGGATGAAATGAGGTTCTTTCCACTTTTGGTAGACACAGTCTGAAGGGACCTTTAATAATTCAAGGCCACTAGAGTCCTAGATTTTGATGTTTTTCTTATCTCGAATTTCTGGTGCATTGTGCAGTGCCTAGAAGACAGTGGTGCTTAATAAATCTTGGCAATGAACAAACAAATTAGTGTTTTTATCACGCTTATTTGAGTGGCATAGAATTATGACAATGATCTTGGCCAGTTATGAGCAGCTCCTGTTATATTAGCATTAACAATTAATAATGTCTATAAGTAATTATTCTTTCAACTCACAGTGTCTTAGGAACTAACTGCCTTACACAAAATAAGCATTCAATGCATATTGTTGATTAATGGACTCATTGACCTATAGTATACCTTGGGATCGTCTGGCTCTGTTTTCATGACAATTAGAGCTTTATAACATCAATGCTATATCTAATAAATCTGACCTCTCAGCTTCCAGAACAAACACAATTAGTAAATAGAACTTTCTCAATTTGATGTTCCCCCCTCCTTTTCCTCTCACAATTAAAAATAAAAATACATCCAGAATTTGCTTGTGTGCTAGTCTTTGATACTCCAAACTCAAAAGTGATATCTAGTACTTTCTTCTCAGCCAATAGGATCACCTTTAATCTAACATTTGGAAAGTGGATTTATCTAATTGATTTTGATACTACTAAAAGAGGACGTTAAAATTTGCATATATCATGTTGTAACATACAGAGATTGAATGCACATGCTGCACAGTTTCCCTTGAGAAAGTCATACTTAATTCTTACAATGGAATTAATTTGTCATTATTTCATGAAGTTTGGCTGAACCATTGTAGTTTCTTCAGAACCACTGGTATATCCGAGGTAGAATAATCTCAGATAAACCACTGGTATATGTGAAGTAGAATAATCTTGGTAGAATAATCTCAATTTACCAGTAATCTTGGTAATGGTTATTTACCAATTCTGTTGGATTATTCCAGCATTCTGCTTCTTGGTTTGACAAAAAGATGTTTGTGGAAGCACATACTGTTTCTCCCTATAACCTATGTTTAATCCTAGACCCTGAATTTCTACTTCATCAATGACAGCCATGTTGATGATGTCGTCTGTGGGCAGGCAACTTGAATAGGGTTTGGTTTGCATTTCTGGAATTTTTTTTTTTTTTTAAAGAGAATAGCAAAGCGGAATAATCCAGAAAATAATTTTTTCTTTTTTTGTTTTCTTAGATGGGAAAAATAGCTCTTAAGATTCTTATCATTTATTCATTCATGAAGATTAATTTGCCTTTGTCTACCCTGATACTGCATTGGGGCTATATAATCAACACAAATCCAATCTCTGCCATCCTGGCCTTATGACTCAGCAGGAAAGCTAAATGCCTTCTTATGGTTTGGAACAAAATACAAATTCCAGTCCTTTGTCAGTTACTAAAAGAACCTAAGGAAATCATCTAACTTTGGATCCATGATGACTATTTTTAACATGAGGATGAGAAAGTCTCACTTTTCCAGTTGGGAACTCCATTGAGTTCTTGGAAAATGCCTCTACTTGTACGATACTGAGACCAGTATGTTCTGAAGGGGTATTAATAAGTTAGAAAAATAATTGGCATGTTAGATGGCTCAGTCATTTTTGATGAAAGATTTCAGGAATATCAGAATCAAGAACCAAGCCCTAAGGAAGGAACATAAGGCTTATTGGGTCATGCACTCCAGTGGCACTTGCAGCCATATTATAGGGGCCAGAAGAAGGATCGAATGACCCACGCCCTTTGCCCTTCAAATGGCCAGAAAGTCCAATAGCAAACCTTAGGGGAGGGGGCTTCATGTCTGATGTATGTGTTCATTGTTCTGTATTTCCTACCTGGGACTTCAAGGTCAACACCCATCTATTCATGGGACTCTTCACGTACAACTTCCTTTCTACCATTCACAATGCCAAGGACTTCAGGCTTTGGTCGTAAGTCCTAAAGTCAGGGGCTGACCCTTCATTATCACTGTACTCTGAGCTTTTTACGAGATACCTGTTGACATGTGGTTGAAAGAAACCCACCTCTGAGGAAGAAGCTCCTCTCTCCAATATAGTGCAAAATCCTTGCATTAGGTAATGATGAAACTGTCAACCTTGTTGACGTCAACCTGCCACAGCCACTCTGGCTCTTGACAACAATGCGAGGGAGAATACTGGTGGGATGCAGACATTCCACGTCAATCGGTTTGATGGTCACCATGGCAACCATCTACAACGGCCCTTAGACGTGTGAAGAGTGAGACAATAACACTGCGGTGGAGTCATTTAGCTAATTAGCCCAAGCCTAACGGAACTCTTTCCCATCAACGTGTTTCAGAGAGCAGCGACATCTCCTAACAGGATGGCTTCTGCTTCATATTGATACTTATACAGGAGGTCAGTGCACTTCAGCTTGTCTGCTTACACTTTAGCTAGTCTTATGGCTACATGTGGTTTCAAATATCTAGAGGGGTCAAACTGGATGGTTCTGGAAATTTTGCCTCTTTGCATGTCAAAAATGTTGTAGTTTCCTGGTACTGATTTTTTTTCTGGATCCAGAATGCAAAGCATCAAACACGTTTTGCAATAAAAGCAGACATTCCCCTCCCACTTGGATAAACAGTCTCATGAGCACTTTCTACACAACACAGGGTACCAGCATCTTGGTCCCACTGTGTAAACTGCAGGGCAGTGTAGGCAGGAGGGGACCAGGGCCTGGAGAGAGCCAGCTGACTGAGCCAGCTCTCCTGGGGATGATGGGGGCATCCCAGTCATCTCTCTTTACCTGGCCTGCGGTTTCTCATTTTTACAAGGAAAGTCCTGGACGAGATAATTTGTGTGCCCTCTTGACTCCAGTTCCTATGTGACTTGGACATCTTGTATGAGTGTCACAGGGAGGAATGTGAATTGGAACCTCGTGTTGAAGGCCCTGAACTTAACTCCCGCCCCAAGGGGCGCCCCACTGCTGACACATTTTGTTATCTTTGGCTACATAAGTTGGGAACTATTTAATGTGCGTGTGTGTGCCTGCTTTCTCCCTGCCTATTCACAACTCATCCGAAATGTTACACTTGCCACCACCTTTGATAGATGAGGAAACTGGGGCATGAGAGTTGACAACGACAGACCAAGTGAGGTCCCTCTGAGAGCCTTCGGACGGTTTTCCCAGCTTTTCCTTAATAAAATAATTTCGTAATTCTTAGTTTGGCAGATATGATGCTATCTCATTCCTGCCCTCACATTTTAGCTCAAGAGGCAACCTCCTTGGTACATGATGCTTTTTTGTTGAGGGAACTATTGGCTTGCTGAAGAAAACAACTAATCATTGGAGTGTTTTACACAAAGGGGCGGTGATGTGAGAAGCAACGGAAACGACTTTCTCTGCTTACCAAACCAAAACCCAAAGCAGCCAACCACACAGACACACGGCACGGCTCATCCATAATTTCTCCCTGTACTGGTCCAGTCATGATTCAAAGTAAGAACAGCGGATAAATGTGTATCCTAAAGAGGTTAGCGGTACCATTTTATATAGTGTAAAGTCATGCAAACCATGCTTGAAAGGAAGCGGCTTCACTGTGGTGACCGGGGGACATAAAAGGCCACGACAAGCCCCCGCCCAGGTGGGGCCACCACGCACATGCATGCGTGTGATGCAGCCCCTGGTGATCTCACGGGGATGTGGCGGGTGTGAGAGCAAGTGAGCTATACAAAGTCTGTCTACATTACAAGGAGGAGCCAGCCCACGACCCCTTTTTTAAGTGGGCTTGCCGGAAGGGGTCCATATCGAATCAGAAATGCCGTCCCCCGTGGACGACAGAGGCAGGGAGCCACTGGGTGTGAAGGGCTCCGTGTCCGTGTCCGTCTCACCCTCGGCCAGGTACCGCTTCTCCCTCATCCAGCTCGATCCCCCGCTCGGGCCAAACGCATAATCGTCTCTGTCCTGGGAGATGCTGAAGCCACTGGGCGAGCGTTCCAGCTCCTCGTGGTTGACTGACATCAGGGACAGGGGCGTGTCGCTGTCCCGGGTGATGCTGCGCCTTTGCCGGGGGGAGACTCGGTCCGAACAGGGGCCGTGCAGTTCTGCCTGGGAGCGGTAGCTCCCTCGGGAGTCGAGAAGCGTCAAGATAGGCAGGACGGTGGGCCTTTCCGCATAGGGGGTCGCATGACCCTTTCCAGAACTGGGTCCCCCTAGGGGCAGGTTCACGGGGTCGTGGGCAAAAAACCCATAGGGGCCGACTTTGTCGACGGGCACCTGGTGGAAGCTGTAGGGGGCATCGGGGGCTCCCGTTTCGGAATAGTTACAGATGATGGTTTTCAAATCCGCATCCCTGCGGTCCTCCTCCTGCTCGGCCTCGGCGGGCGAGGAGGCCCCCTTGCTCGGGGAGAAGCCGGCGACGTGCACCTGGAGCCGCTCCATATGCTGCAGATGCATGTCCACCAAGAAATCCAGTTTCTTCCCCATGTCGTGAACCTGGAAAACACAAGGAATTGGGTATTACTGCTTTCTCCAGGCCGGCGGGCACTTGTTATTGGTGGTGAGGAAAAAACATAGCATTTACTTTCCAGAAAGGAAGACGGTTCCTGCCATAAATCATAATCATCATAACAGTTAACTGTTTTGTATCTCTCGATTTTGAGCTTTGTGCATGGATGCGTGCACGTGTGCTCAGTCGTTCAGTCATGTCCAACTCTGTGCCAGGCTCTTCTGTCCAAGGGATTCTCCAGGCAAGAACACTGGAGTGGGTTGCCATTTCCTTCTCCAGGGGATCTTCCTGGCCCAGGGACTGAACCCATGTCTTCTGTGTCTCTTGCATCGGCAGGCAGATTCTTCACCACTGTGCCATCTGTGAAGCCTGCACGGATTTCTGCTAATCTAAAAAAACAGGGTAAGGGCTTTCCAGAAACCTGGAAGCAAGAGACATGGTGTGAGGATAAGTTTTACCCAAGGAGAAGGTGGCCTGGCTGCTCCTGTTTGGATCCAGGAGGAGGAGTTCTTGATTTGTAAACATTCCCTTAAAGAAGCATCTATATTGTCTGCGCACATTCCTCCTACCTGGGGATGTAAGCCCCATGGGTACAAGGACAGTGGTTAGCAAGAATTCTGCTTCTCAGAACTAGAGATGCTCCCTAGGGGCCTTGGAGGCCAGTAGAAGGTATGCTGAGATCAGCTGCATCTACCTGCTCCTACCTACAAAATTGAGAACATATTAAAATCATCATGCGTGTACAGACACAAGTGTACATGCACGTGTGCATGGGATGTTCTTCTCTGACAGTTAACAACTCACCAGGAAGGACTGAAGGCAGGTCTACCATACCCTGTTATAGTTGACGACACAAAGCATAGAGCAAGGTCATGGCTGAGTTGGTACCCAAGTCTTAATAATAACTAATCCTTCTCTAGCAGTTACTATGCACTTTAAAGTTATTTAATCTTTCATATTAACTTTCTTATTTAACTTATTTAATTTTCACAACAGCCCTATGAGGTGGACACTATTATTCTGTTTTTCAGGTGAGGAAATAGAGGCACAGAGAGATGAAGTAACTCATCAAACATCAGAGTAGGTAAACGGAAGAGCTGAGATGACAAATTAAAATTTAACAGCAGAAAAGGATATTCTTGACATACTAAAAAAGGGTAATTATTCAAATTTTCTCTTATCTCTTCTGCACATATCCAATTTTGGGTTATGAATAAAATAAAAGGGTTGATAGGAATCCTAAAGGAAATTGACGGTGCTATTTATCTAGTGCAGTTGGGTGTATTGTGTGTTTAGTCGCTAAGTCATGTCCAACTCTTTGTGACCCCATGGACTGTAGCCTGCCTTGCCATGGGATTTCCCAGGCAAGGATACTGGACTGGGTTGCCATTTTCTTCTCCAGGGGACCTTCCTGACCCAGGGATCAAACCTAGGCCTCAGGCATTGCAGGCAGATTTTTTTTACCAGGAAGGTGGGCTTCCCAGGTAAAGTTGGCCAAACAATGCTAAAATACAAGCCACTTCACTGAAGAAAAGAGAGGTGGACTTCCTGGGGTGCTGTGACTGAATGGGTTTCTTTCTGCCCTGAATGAACCCCACCCATAGCCTGCCCTCCTCCGGGCCCCTTCACACAGGCCACACACTGACCCAGGTTTTCACGGAAGGAGGATAACAAATGCAGAAAAATACCGAAAATGTGGAGAAGGGCACTAACGTTCCTAAACACCATGAAGTTCATGATCATAGTAGCTACCATTTGTTGAGCATTTACTGTGTGCCAGCTACTATTCTAGGTAATTTACAGGTATCAATTGATTTAATCTTCAAAGCAACCTCACGAGGTGTTAACATCCCCATTATACAGATGAAGAAACTGAGGCTCAGAACAATTCATTCACTTGCAAGTGATCACCCAGCCAGTAAAGTGCTAAATCAATGATTTCATTTCCAGATTCCTTGATGAATGGTAGATACTCAAGTCTGTTATCTCCCTATGAAAAAAAATGACATTTGAAAATAAATTCCACATACTTGTTCTTGGTGGGAGAAAGGAAGGACCTACCTGCCTTTCGACTTTCACAAACTTCCCCATCATGCTTTGGTCTTCAGTTTCTGATGTGGATGGTCTGGCTACATAGGGTTCATTCCTAGGAAAGAGCCCATAATGCTGTAAGATCATGATACCTATTTTTGCTCTGCAAGGTCACTTCAGCTAGGTGGGCCATGGCCCCTGGGACTATTCTGCTTGTGCTCAGGCTTACAGAGTCTGGAAGAGCCCATGGAACTCTGCAGCCCACGGGCATTGGGAAAGGCCAGCGTTTCCTACCTTCACCAGGGATGTCTCATACTTACCATGTTGACTGTAGGAAAATGTGAAGCTGACTATTACGCTGTTCTTAGGAAGCTCTGTGTCAAGCTTAACTTAATACACCACTTAACTGTGCCCAGAGTGCTTGATTGCTTTAAATTATGTTCCTTGGCCTTTCCGTCACAGACACTGGTTGATGATGGAGCATGGTTGTCTCATCTTGGGAACCAATATTTCATCTGTTCCATTTAGCTAAGACTGGAAAACAGATGCAAAATCTGGAAAATGATGCCAAAGATGATATTCGTAGGGAACAGGATTGAGACGTGCTGCGTTTGCTCCTTGGCCAACCACAGTTCACATCTGCCTAAATTCCAGTTTGTTTCAATATTGTCCTATGTAGACGAGAACTTTCAGGGAGTCTAGCTATTGCTTGAAACCATTCATGCTTGGTACTTTCTAGGCAATTGTTTTTTCTCTAGGCTACTTACTCCTTCTAGGTCCCTGGCCAGGTTTGGGTAAAACAGTGTTTCTTTTTTTTTTTTTTCAATCTTTGGCTGTGTTGCACGGCATGTGGGATCTTAGTTCCCTGACCAGGGATCGAACCTGCACCCTCTGCATTGGAAGTGTGAAGTGTTAACCACTGGACAGCCAGGGAGGTCCTGGAGCAGTCTTGAATTAAATCAGATGTCAAAAACCAGTGGTCTCTGTGCTGAATCCAGCCCACCAGTGCTTTCCTTGGCTTGCACAGGGTTTTAAACATTGGAGCCATTCAAAAGTGGAGGATTGCACATCAGATATGAATATTCAGCTTTTCTTGAGAAACTAGAGTATCTGGAAACAGAGGATCTTCTTTCTTAAAATTAGCAAGAGCAGACCTGAGGTTCTTCAGGGCCCTGTGGTTCACCCCTTGCCTAGCCCCAGAACTGAAGCCAAGATTAGATGCTCTGTTCGCCCGCCTTACACTCTTCCTTCCTTAATGATAAAGAGCCTTATTATTATACATTGCATGGTATTTCTTACGCCTACCTCCCTTCACTCATTTATGTTATTGATACTTGCCTTGAAGATACTGGGGAATAAGGAAGTGTAAATGCAGGCAGCGGGCTTTCTAAAGGATCCTGGCTCATCACCTATAAAAGGACAATTTTCAGACAGTTTTTCAGAGAGAGCAGAGCTGCTCTGGGGCTGGACAGCTGATTTCCTTCTCAGTCTCTGGGGCTGATGAAAGTTAAAAAAAAGCCAAAACAGCTGGCCAGGAGGAATGCCTTGGGCTCTGCTAACATGGAGTATTCTTTCGGTTCCAAAAAAGAAAAAAAAGAAAAACCTCACAAGTCTCTTTTTATTTTCTAACTAGGAAACCGTCAGTTGCATTTTCAGCAGCCATACAAAGGAGTGTGGCTGCAAGGCTTTCATTCAGAAACCTCTCAAACGGCCACAGGCTGGAATAGGCTGCAGGCTCTTTCTCTTCATCTTATTTGGGGGAATGGCAACCTCACCCCCACGGTAAAGGAACCCAGCTGAGACTTGGGCATGGGGATTTGGGCATGGGAATGCGGTGCGGGCTCCGGAACCACACAGCCCATCAGTCAATGCCCCCGGGCCCCACCTGGGAGACTGCTGGGATGGGTAGGTGAAGGCGGCTCCTCTCTGAGACTTCTTATGTTTTGGAGTAGATGGAGGTCCAGGGGTGAAAATCATATCTATTCTGAAAGAGAGCACACAAAGAGGGGGATTAAATGACAGAGAGCTTTGTATGAAAAGAGAGGAAAGCAATATATTCTCTTTCTTCTGTCATCAGCTGCGAGTTTGGAAAATAAAAGAGAAGAGCATAAAGAGAAAGACAGAGGAAAGGAGAAAGACTTTCTAATTTAATGCATCATCATTTTTTTTTCTTTTGGCCCAGTGTACCGAGAGCATCTCTCCATCCCAGAGGAGAGAGGCAACCGAACCACAGAGACAGGGTGACAGCTGCGTCCTGTTCCTTCTTACAGAAAATGTCAGGTATGCTGCAGCAGGTCTGGTCTTCCAGCTCTTTCATTTCACCCAAAACCTCTAGTCAGGGAGGTCTTCCTGCTAAGCCCTAGGCTCTGTTTTCAGCTGTGCCCTCTTTTCCCTGCAGCTTGGCAGGCTCCTCCAGCTACTAGAGGGATGAATTCAATAGTAGCTCCTATAGCCCCCCCATCAATGTCACCCTGAGCACAACAGAAGACAAATGCCATCCCCCCACCCGGCACTAAGCTACGGTGCCCCGTGCTCAATGGAAACAGCCTGGGAGGCTTATCACAAGCCCAGGACCGCGGCACTCAGAAGGAGCCATGCCTCTCTATGTCCTTCTGCAAACCCAACTGCTCCTCCACTGACCCTGCGCATGCGTGTGTGCTAAGTCACTTGAGTTGTGTCCGACTCTTTGCAACCCTATAGACTGTAGCCGGCCTGGGTCCTTTAACTATGGGATTCTCCAGGCAAGAATACTGGAGTGGGTTGCCATGCCCTCCTCCACGATATATGTATCTCAGTTCAGTTCAGTTCAGTTCAGTTGCTCAGTCGTGTCCGACTCTTTGCCACCCCATGAATCGCAGCACGCCAGGCCTCCCTGTCCATCACCAACTCCTGGAGTTCACTCAGACTCATGTCCATCGAGTCGATGATGCCATCCAGCCATCTCATCCTCTGTCATCCCCTTCTCCTCCTGCCCCCAATCCCTCCCAGCATCAGAGTCTTTTCCAATGAGTCAACTCTTCGCATGAGGTGGCCAAAGTATATAAATATGTACAAGTATGTATATATTTCTGAATGTGCTATTAGTAATCATATTATGTATATATATCCACTATAGATCACATAATTTTTATCTTACTATATAGACTGTAAAAATATCATTTGATGGTGGCGTAACTTTTTAATGAGATCAGGTACCATTCTTTTCTTAATCACTATTTATATAATGGAGGTGTGTTACAGAGGACAGGAGTTTTGTACCCAGGTGGATCTGGTTTCACTTCCGGCTTTGCCACCTACTAGCTGGGTAGTTTTGGGCAAGATCATTGTCCTGTAAATCTTGGTCTTCTCATTGATATATGGCAGCTCTAATGCAAAACCTTAGGGGGTTATAAGGGATTGGAGACATATATGTGAAATGCCCAGGTGATCAACAAAAACGGTGATAATTATTAGCTAGGAATCAATGCTGTTTCCATAGGTTCACTGTTACAACTAACTCTTGATGAACTTTTAATTGAGTAAAAATTTATATTTGGAACTAGCCAACTAGACTCATTTTAGATAATCTGAATTTTGTTGGCATATACAAAGGATCAGAGTTAGGGATCTTTTTCTCTCCCTGAGGCCTGATCAGACTGTTAATCTTAGCCATGTCAATTTCACAGAAATTCTTCCCAGCTCATTTGATCTCACGTTGGTTGGCCTTGATGTCTCTATTTGATGAGTGTTTTTGTTCTTAACATTTCTCCCCTGCATTGCGGATTCGTGGATGCCTTTCACCTCAGCTCTGCGGTCTCCCTGGCCGATTCCTCAGCAGCCAGGAGGGCACCACCCTTCCAGGCATGCTGCCTTACCTTGTCTGAAGGTACTTGATTCGGGAAAGCATGTCAAGATGCCCTGCAGAATACTGTTCAATCACGTCCTTCACATCATAAGGCCTCAAAGTCTCCTTGAACTTTTTTTTATAGAGACGGAATTGTAGAATTCTGCCAGGCAAAGTAGAGACATTTGTGCATCAGGAGTGGAGAGTGAAGGAACTTATGATATAAGATGAACAAATTCTGGGGTGGGGTGGGGGGTGGTGGTGGGAATAAAAGAACCAGAAAGACACAACTTGATGAGAAGTCCCTGCTCCTGGTCCTGGTTCCACCTCTTGGAACCACACTGAGTTAGGCTGGCTGGTGTCTCTTCTTCATGACTATCCCTTTCACTCATATGAATAATAAGAAATTCACAGTGACAATAAAAGCTAACATTTATTACACATTGGGCTTCCCTGGTGGCTCAGATGATAAAGAATCTGCCCGCAGTACATGAGACCTGGATTTGATTCTTGGGTCTGGAAGATCCCCCGGAGAAAGGAATGGCAACCCACTCCAATATTTTTGCCTGGAGAATCCCATGGATAGAGAAGCCTGATGGGCTACAGTCCACAGAGTCTCAAAGAGTCTGACATGACTGAGCAACTAACACTTTCACCTTTCACTACATGCCAGACACTGGGCTGGATTCATTTTTGATAATTTGCTAATAAATCGATTCACAGATGATGGAACTGTGGCCGAGGGAACTTCAGCCTCTTCCCAGGGCCATTTTGCTGATAATGTCAGAGTTTCCCTGAAACCCAGGGTTGTATGGGGACAAGGCTCATGGTCCTAACAGCTGCGTCACACTGCTTCCTATTTGAGGAAAGCTGACATATCTCTTCCTCAATAGCCTCCTTAATCCTTTGGCTTATAAACTCCTGGAAGAGAAAAGCTAGCTTTGGTTCCTCAAGTTTTTTCAGGCTGTTAATAAAGTGGGGCACCCAGAACTTGGAATCCTCACCTCCATCTTCCTGGGAATCAATAAAGTCACCTTAGGTGATTAATCTTCTTGAAATCTCCCTCACGAGGTCAACTCTTGCTGAACATAGTGTCAATTTAAAACACCGAATCACAACCCAGGTCCTCCCATCTCATACTTGTATAAGCTTTTTTTAATGGTGCATTCAAGACTCATTTTGTTTGTCATAGTCCATGACTTCAGCCTCTAAACACTATTTTGATCTATCAATTGTACCATTCAAGTCACTAACCTTTCCAATTCTATGTCACTTTCTAAGCCTGCCCATTACACAGCTCTACCTAAGGTGGGTGTCAGGAACTGTGGCTTGCAGCCAAGTCTGGCCCACTGCCTGTGTTTGAAAATAGAGTTGTGTTGGAATACAGCCTCAGTGATTCGTTTATATACTGTCTATGGCTTCCTTTGCACTTCAAGATCAAAGTTAAACACGACAGAGACCTAGGGATCATAAAGGCTGACATATTTACTACATATCTGACTCTTCACAAAAAAATGTCTGCCAACCTCTGAACTAGGGCATCAATGAGAGTACTCCAAAGGATGGAGCAGAAGCCAGACCAGGAAGCATCTCAGCAGAGACCTCCTTTGAGCCCGACAGACTCATTCATTGGTTTTCTTTGAATAAGATCATTCAACCAGTTAAGAATCCAGGAAGTTGTGTTTCTTATCCAGCCATACTTCTGGCACATTGTACAGAGTGATGTCATGAAGAACCATGTCAACAGCTTTGCTGAGGGCCACATATTATAAACTTTTGTCCTTCCTGCTCTATTGGACTGAAAGTCTGAAAATACCATAACTAGTTCTTAGTGACTCTGACTTAGTTTCTAGAATTCACTACCATCATGGTGGAGTGCTTATAAACTCACATTCCAAAGTTTTCTTGAAGTTGTAACATATTTTCTTAATTTTCTTATGGCATTTCAAGCAACATAGAAATAGCCAGGGTGAATTATAAGTCTCGTCTGAAACAGACTAAAAAATCCTATAATTGATTATCATGTTGAAAATGCTAATTAAAAAGAACTAAATGAATGAAGACAGATGGGAGAAAAGCTATTTTGAGTCAGAAGCCTATAAAAGAAGAAAACTTCATGTCAACACACCCTCCCTCACCAACAGCATTTAAAATAAATTAACCCAACACTGTAAAGCAACCACATGTGTGCTAAGTTTTCAGTCATGTCCGACTCTTTGAGACCCCATGGACTGCAGCCCGCTGGACTCCTCTGTCCATGGGATTCTCCAGGCAAGAACACTGGAGTGGGTTGTCATGCCCTCCTCCAGGGGATCTTCCTGACCCAGGGATCGAGCCCCCGTCTCCTGTGGCTCCTGCACTGGCAGGCGGGTTCTTTACCGCTGAGCCACCACAGAAGCCCAAAGTAACCACACTCCCATAGGAATGTTTAAAAATAAAATGAGTAGTGGCAAAGGCAAACAAAAGGATCACCAGTGTCTCCAACCTGCTAATGACCTGCTAATGTCGTCATCACTTTTCTTTCGGCAGCACCCCCCACTTAGAGAACTGACATACTCTCTGAACTTGACCCAGGGGTTGAGAAATTTCCTGCCACCTTCCCAAAGCCCAAGACCACTTTACAAAGCCATTACCTGGAGGAGAGGAGCTGGGGCCTGGGAGGCCTAAAGTGGGAGGAGGTGCTTACCTGACGGCTCGGATGGCGGCCTTCAGGGTGGGGATCATGTCTTCGATGAGGAAGTCATTCCCGTAGCCCCTGTCTTCCGCTGTGGGGTCCCCTGTCCCGGCATCTGAGAGGGAGACACCCATATCAACAACGGCAGGCCACCACTTCAACAGAACCCTTCAAACTCAGCCTCCCAAGCCTCCATTTCCATTTCAGAACCCCCGATGTGCTCTCCAGGGGTGACGTCACTCAGACTTTCTCAGCATCTCCCTCCCATAATCCAGAAGCCTGGTAAGTGCCTGCTGTGTTGGACGGCTGCCTGGGGGAGAAGGCGGGGAGGGTGGTGTGTGTTCCAGGGTTCCCAAGTGGCCCCTTTGGAGGCAGCCAAGGGCATGCACGTAGGTGTTTGTCACACACCTGAGTTCAGACTCTGGCTCTGTCAGACTTCATCCTTGTGACCGTGAGCTGGGAGGTCACTTTCTGAGCCCTGCTCATCCTCCCTTTTGGTAAGTGAAAGGGGCACTCGCTCCAACAGCCCCCACAAGACACTTCTCCCATATCTCTCCCCACCCCCTTGGGATGTGGAGGTCCCCAGGTGTCCAGACTACTCTGCCCTGGCCCCCTCCATCCTTCAACGTGACCTTCTTAGCAATGCGCTCATCACAGGCCACCCTTAGGAACCATGCGGTGTGTCTCAAGGATCCCTGCAGGGGTTGGGCAGGCACACATGGTGACCCCGGCCCGGAGGGACAGCTAAGGTGGGCCCTCTGCACCCAGGGTGAGGGCAGGAACCTATCACAGCCCCGGGGCCAAGAATAAAACAAGCCAGAAGCTGGTTCAGGGCAGCAGGAGCCGGCTATTATGTAGACTGCAGGATTCTTCCGCAGGGTACGGAGGGGGAAGACGTGGAGGACACAGGGTTAGGAAGAGGAAGGGGTTACCTTCAGAGCTCTGCCAGAAAGCGTATGCTTTCATGCGGAAGGCGGTGCGGAAACGCTCTTTATTGTTTGAGCCAACAGGCTTTGGTTCTTTAGAAGGACTTTCTTCTATGGCATCTACATTCAGAGGGGTAAATAGCTTTCCTTTAGTATTGCTACCACGAGGATTAGAAAGGCGAACCCGATCCAAGAGACCCAGCTTTTGGCTACAAAATAAGCAAAAGTGAACAATTTTCCTCCTTGAGTGCAGGCTTTCGTAATCTCCCGTCCCTCTCCATCAAGACGTATACATCCTCCTCCGCGCGGGAATAGGACCTGCGCCTCCGATGCTCAATCTGACTGAGCTGCTTGGAAAGGGACACGGCTTGCTTCAGATGATAGCTCGGCAACTGACTAGCTAGTACATCTCTGGTGTGTTTCTCTGAATTTGTTTCCTCATATGCTTAAGTGCAGCTTAAATGAGATCCAGGATATAAAACGCCAGCTCCTGGTAGCAGGCAGCAAAGCTTTGGTCCTCCTCCACTCCCACCTCCTCTGCATCAGCAACTTCCTCGGTACCACTCCATGGTGCCCAGATGGTGACCCACAGAGGCTAAGCCTTATCAAGTGTTCCTTAAACAGAACTGAATGACGTAAATGACACAAAGCAGGTACCCTAACCTGGTGTCCACAGACACCTCCCCCTCACCATGGACAGAGCTTTTTGGGGGGTGGGGTCCATGAGCTTGGATGGGAAAAGCACTGCATTTTAAATTTACTAATTAGATTTTCATTCACGAATCTCAAACCGAAGTTTAGCATGTCTTTCAATTATGAATGTATGAATGAACCCCAGTAATACCCACAATGCCCCAGCCGTATCCTGTGACTTTCTATAAGAAATTACAGATCATCTTATATCCTATTACCTTCACGTATTGCTATGCTCATCACTGCATCAAAATTACAGAATTATTCTACGTGCCACGATATCACATCATTAGATTCATCACAAAGAAACACACGTATTGACTGCATCTCAAAAGTTTAAATATTTTGATAATTACATTTCAACATAATCAGCTTCTTTTGTAACTGTCTGCATTTTAGTTGTAAATTCAAAGTTATTATTCTGAGAAAGGGTCAGGGAACTTCAGCATACAGCTGAAAGTCTTCTAGGCACAAGAAAAAAGCCAATAAATCCAATAGGAAGTTGTCCTGGTGCAAAAACCATCTCCGTGTCCTTGGGCAAATCTGTGACCTTCTCAAACCTCAATTACCTCATCTTTAAAATAGGGATAAGCATGTCCCACCTGACGTGGTTGCTATGGGATGCTGTTTGTCAAGGATTTGGCATAGAGCCCAGCACACAGGTGCCCTATAAACAGCGATTTCTCCTTCCGTTTCTTAACCTCTGCCTCTCACCCGAGTGGACACAGGAATGATGTCCTTTGGTGCAGCACAGACCAGAAAGAGCCCTAGTGTGTGTCACACATCGATACACTCAGTTCAGCTTCTTTCTCCTCATCACCCGCACGGGACTTGGCACCCAGCAAGTGTGTGTGTACTTGTGGGAGAAGTGAGTGAACGAATGAATATGAATGTGGGTTGTCAAATCAGCTTTTCATCAGCCTGAGATAACTGAGTATTTCTAACGTTGATGTCTGGTTATGACAGTCACGTGCCTCACACCAGAAGCTGCTGCCATCTTTGCAGCTTGGTGTAGTGAGGTGGTCCTGGCCTTGGGACTGCAGAGGTGGGAACATCTCTTGTTGAGCGGGTGCCCTATGCTCTCTGAACACCTGGTTCTCATGGTTAAGTGAGCCTAACCACACCCTGCTTAGGAGAGATCTGGGGACAACTGCACGTGATACTGTCCAAGATGCTTCTTGCCTTCAGCTTGGCACAGAGAAGGCACTAAGAAATATTTGATTCATGAAAGAATGAATGAATATATAGATGAGTCATTGTTACTCCTGACTCTGTCTGACTGTTCTCTGTCCCACAACACTGTTACATTAATAACCCACCCATCAGGATAAATTCAGATGGCTCCATCTTTCCTGAGCTGGTCCAGATTTTTCAGAGTGGCTTTCCTGACCAGCACTAGGTTATGACTAATGGAGACGAAATCAGCATCCGGAGGCTAAAAATACAGAACAAGGCAGGAAATCGCTGAAGACACACAGAAGGCTTTCCCAGCCATGAACTAAGAAGAGGGAGGTTAGGACAGTCACTGCTCAGGCCCCCTGCTTCCTGGCCCCTGCCTACCTGTCTTTGCTATACCAAGCAGATCCATTATTCCATCCGCATCAGACCCCTTGCCCATCCCCAAGTCCCCTCCTGCATGCCTTGGTGGACTCAGCCATGCTCTTTCTTCCCTTCTCAACTGACCTCATTCCCATCAGCCCTTTAAAACTGCCCAAGTGTCCCTTCTTGGAAACTACTCCCCATATGCTTCCGAGACAGGCTGTGTTTGTCTCTGGGTTTAATACAGTGTCAAGGCTCTACATGCCCATGCCCGCATGCCCCACTGGCTTGTGCAGCCCTGGAAAAGCAAGGATTCTGCCTGCTTATCTCTGAACCCACCCACACCCCTGCTCAGTACATCCTGATGTTCGGGGCTTTGGGGCAAAACTGACCTGGGGGGAAACGTCTTGAAAAAACAGGTGACCTAGGACACAGAACTCATGCTGTCTGGGTCCCAGCTTCCTCATGCACAAGAATGGGGATCAGCCCGCGTTACACACGGTTGCGTAAGGGTTAAATGAGGGAGTGCACGTAAAGTGCTTAGCTGACTGTCTGGGAGGCGGACGGTCGAGAGATGCTTTCAATAAATGCTGGCTGTCATCATTATCTCGATAAATAATCCTCTTCCCACAGAAACAGCAGAGGGCTAATGACATGTGTAAAAAGGATGGATAATATTTCCTAAGCCACACACAAAAAATAGTGTTTTTTTTTTAATGAACTGAGGTGAGTTCTCAGGATATATGTATATATATATATATATATATTTTACTGTACTTAATGGTAGTCTGAAACATTCACCACCGTCACTGAGTTTGACCACAGCAGGAGATAAGTATCAATATATGAGGAGCTTAATTCCAGAAAAACTAAGCGAGACAAAAGTAATGGCCATCACTCTGTCCTGATTTGAATCTCAGCGTAGGTGCTGACTATTAGATAATGAAAGAGATTGCTTGGTTCTGTCTCTGTGAGGACTGAGAATTCACTTATCTGGCATTTAAATGCTTCACTTCTATCTCTAACAGTCTGAGTTGCTTTGGCCATGTTCACTTAATACCCCATTGGTCACAGAGGTCAGTTTATGAGACAAATTCCAATAGTATTACGAATCCAGATGCGTTGGCCATAGGTCAGAAATCTCGGCTCTGAGTTACTCACAGCCATAACACCTAAGAGGCTTATGGAATTCTTCCTCCAGCAAAGTGGGTGATCAGCTTACTTCTTAATTGTGTTGCCTGAAACCCAAGACCCTAAAGGATAATCAAATGCAAGGCCAAGTTCATCCCTGAAACTCAAAACCCACCTCGGCCCTTCTCTGTATGGATTTCTAGTGCATATTTCAGGCCTTGTATTTGAAGGCTTGCAGATCTTACAAGAAAAGCTCTCCATGAAGCTGACATCAGATTTCCTTGGAAAGCTAAGGTCTCTGATTTGTTAAGGGCCGACAAACAATTTCCAAACATGAGTTGGGAAAACTGGAAATACAGACTAGAGACGGAGGTTTTTCTTTCCTGGCAAGATTATACAGTCCTTGCCCTGGGCTATTGCTCTGGGAACTCTTTGTTAAGTTGCTAAGTCATGTCTGACAGTTTTCAACCCCATGGACTGCAGCACACCAGGCTTTCTTATCCTTCACCATCTCCCAGAGCTTGCTCAAACTCATGTCCATTGAGTTTGATGATGCCATCCAACCATCTCATTCTCTGTCATCCTCTTCTGCTCCTGCCTTCAATATTTCCCAGCATCAGGGTCTTTCCCAGCACCCAGGCTCTTTGCATCAGTTGGCCAAACTATTGGAGCTTCAGCTTCAGCATCAGTTCTTCCAGTGAGTCTTCAGGGTTGATTTCCTTTAGGATTGACTGGTTTGATCTCCTTTCTGTCCAAGGGACTTTCAAGAGTCTTCTCCAGCAGCACAGTTCAAAAGCACCAATTCTTCAGCGCCCAGCACTCTTTATGGTCCAACTCGCACATCTGCACATGACTACTGGAGAAACCATAGCTTTGACTACACGGAATTTAAGTTGTGTTAAACTCTGTGCATTCCCCTATTCATGCTTCCCAGCCTCAGCACAAGCTGTGACCTGTGCCTGGGAAAACGTTCATCCTATCTTTTATCCAAATAACTGATTTTGCTGGAAACCTGGTCCAAGCAGCAGTCCCCAGGCACGCTTCCACTTTTGGGTCAACGAGATAACCATTCACTGTGCATTGTTTTGAGGCTTCTCTCAACCACGGCACTTGGCCATCAGAATGAAATCTTCACCTTACGAGGGACTCTCTCACTGTAGCAGTGGCTCTCAACTAGCGGTGATTTTGCCCCCAGGGGACTCGTGGTGAAGTCTGGAATCATATTTGATTGACATAACTTGGGGGGGTGGTGCTCCTGGTTTCTAGTGGGTCAAGGCCAGGGATGTTGTTAAACTTCCTATAATGCACTCAGGGCAGCGCCCACAACAAAGGCTTATCCCACCCAAAAGTCAATAGAGCTGCCATTAAGACATGAAAAGGGTAAGCTATTGGTTCAGAAACTGCCCTTTGTCTAGTTATCCAGCACCTAACACAGTGCCTGGCATGTAGCAAGCCCTTACAGCATCATTATGATGTTGAGTGAAGGAAGCAAGAAATAACAACACTCGAGCTTCTGATTAACAAGATGCATCCAACATCAGCTGATAAAGGAGCTGCTGTAGAGTGGAAAGAGCACTGCCTCTGGAGGAAGAGAACTGAGTTCAAATAGCTGCTCTGTGGTTAATATTTCAACCTGGGTAAGGCATTAACTCTGATTCAGGTTTTATCTTCACCTGTAAAACAGAGCTCATGTCACTTATTTACCCAACAAAAATGTGTTCTGCACCTTGAAAATGCTAGACTCTTGGTAATTTGCTGAGGTTACAGTAGTGACCAAAGTAGGTATGATTTTCGGCCTCCAGTTAGCTTACAATAAGGTCAAGAAGTCACGTGACAGGCAAACAGATACATGTATTGCTAGAAACCTGACCAGCATCAATGAAAAAAAAAATGCTACCTGCTCTAGCAGTTAACAAAGGATGCTGCAGCCATCAAACCATTACATTAGAGCCACCCCAGATGGTGAGCCCTGAGGGAACTTAGGATAGAAACAGGATGCCTGCCATCAAGATCAGCCACTGCAGGGGACAGTTCTGGTAGTCCAGTGGTTGGGACTCTGCCCTTCTACTGCAAGGGCTGTGGGTTTGATACCTGGTCAGAGAACTAAGATCTTGCAAGTCACAGGGTGCAGCCAAAGAAAAAAGAAAATAAGATTCTAAAATAGAAAGAGAAAATAGGAATTTCTATCATTCTAAGCCTACCTGGAGACACCAAAAGAGTTTTAAGAAGGAAAGAGTATATCAACTTTACATTAAAAATATACACATACATGTTCATAGCAGCATTATCCACAACAGCCAGAGGGTGAGAACCACCCAAATGTCCATGGATGGATAAACGGGTCAATAAAATGCAGTATAGACATTCACTGGAGCCTTCAAAGGAAGGAAACTCTGATGCCAGCTACAGCATGGATGACCCTTGAGGACATTATGCCACAAGTGAAGTAAACCCATCACAGAAGGACAAACACTATATGATTTCACTCACACGAGGATTCTAAAGAAGTCAAACCCAGAAAGTATAAGAGAATGGTGATTGTCAGGGGCTAGAGGGAGGGAAAAATGAGGAGCAGGTGTTTAATGGGCACAGAGTCTCAGTTTTGTAAGACTGAGAAGTACCGAGACTGGTTGCATGACAACGTGAATATACTGGAGACTTCCTAAACGGACATTTAAAAATGGTTAAGACGGCAAATTTTATGTGTGTGTTACCACAGTAAAACACATTTTCCCCCCAAAGGGAAACACAGTGGCCTCTCCATGGAGAATGGATTGGAGGGGAGTAAGGAAAAACTGAAAGAGCAATGAAGAAGCCTTATGTTTTCCAGGCAAGAGATGCTGGTGGTCTGGACCAGGGAGACTGCACTGAGGAGCAAGAGGAGACCAGAACTCGGACATTTATTTTGGAGAAGAGCCACGCCCGTCTTCCTCCATGGGTTCTGTGTGGCTGCGAGGGAAAGAGAAAGTTTCTGGCTGTATACAGAACGGGTAGGTGGGGACGCCGTTTATTTTTATGGGGACGCCATTTATTTTCAGTTGAGCAAATGGGACAAAACAGGTTTGGAGAAGAAATCTAAGGGACTGTGGCAGTCACTTTCCTTGATACACACACACACACACACACTTCATACAAGACTGTGGCATGAAGTGGATTTTAGTAAATGGTAAGGATCTGCCTCACAGCTCAAATAACTTAAATTGAGTATCATTATTAAAGTACTTTTGGAAGTTGGAATATAAAAATATAAATTTTGGTTTGTGTTTGCTGAAGAAACACTGGAAAGATACCTAAAAATGAAAAAGAAATTATTTATGGGGAGTGGACAGTGGAATAGGGTGGAGAGGGACAGAAGTTGTACTAAGACATTTCATGGTTTGCCTCTATATTATTATTATTTATTAAACTGTGTTTTTCATTTTATCTTGGTCATGCTGCATGGCATGTGGGATATTAGTTCTCCAACTAAGGATGGAACCCAGGTCCCATGCATTGGAAGTCAACGTGAAGGTCGCTCATGTCCAACTCTTTGTGACCCCATGGACTACACAGTCCATGGAATTCTCCAGGCCAGAATACTGGAGTGGGTAGCCTTTCCCTTCTCCAGGGGATCTTCCTAACCCAGGGACCGAACCCAGGTCTCCCACATTGCACGCGGATTCTTCACCAACTGAGCCACAAGGGAAGCCCAAGAATACTGGAGTGGGTATGCTATCCCTTCTGCAGGGGATCTTCCCAACCCAGGAATTGAACTGGGGTTTCCCACATTGAGGGAGGATTCTTTATCAACTGAGCTACATGGGAAGCCATTGGAAGCATGGAGTCTTAATCGCTGGACTGGCAGGGAAGTCCCTACTTCTACAATACTTTGACTTATGAACCATGTACATGTTTTTTAAAGAAAACTTAAATTTAAAAATTAAAAAGTTATTTAGATTCTCTCCATCAGGAAAAATTCTCAGTGGTTATACCATCCAGCCAGGTTCTGAATCCTCTCTCTTCCCATTTCTCCTCCTTATATACTCCTTCCAGCGTTGAGTCCTTTTCTGCTCCAGTCTAGATTTTTCTCATTTTCAATTCAATTAAAATCTCTTTTGTCTCTACTTTCAAGCTTAGCTCTGGGTCCATTTTTTTGCACATTAAAACTCACAAAAGTGTTCATATGAACAAAAGACAAACAGAATCCTAGGAGTGGTACTTTTAAATGCAAATCCTGCCCCTCCCATCAAGGGTACAAAAATAAGATGAGGTCGTGGGGATGTGGTGTCATGGAAGCTGTGATACCACAGAGAACTTGAAGATAGACAACCTAATAGGTGAAGTTAAAGAATACCAAAGGCAAACAGTACTTAGTAAACAGCTTTGCTTGGGACCAACTTGACTACATTCTCTAGCTTCCTCATGCCATCTTTGTTGGGCATGTGTGTCCTGGATAAACTAACAAAGATTAAAAAAACAAAAGAACACAAGTTGAGTTTGGGACATGTCACTTTCAGGAAAACGGAGAGGCACCCTGTCAAGTAAATAATTGGGGACCTTGTCTTTCTTGTTTATAGCCATATTCCCTAAAAGGGTTTCTGGTACACAGGAGGTCTTAATAAATATTCATTGAATAAGCAGATGGATGGGTGAACAGATGGATGGATGATGGATGGTTGATGGATGATAGATGATGGATAGATGCATGATGGATTGTGAGTGATAGATGGGTGGAATGGACAGATGGACAGATGATGAATGGATGGAGATTTCAGATGAGTGATGGATAAACCAAGAGTACAGTTGCATTGCAGGCAAGAGAAAAGTCTTTTGAAGAAGTGGTCAATCTGTTTTGTTCTGTTTGTTGTGAGCTCAATGAACACAGGCTTGTAATCTGCATAGAGCAAGTCAATTCCACCTACAAGGGCTTAAAATCTTTATTTTGTCTCTTATTTTTTCATTATTTCTTCCTTCCATCTTTAGACATGGGAGAAGGGGGCCCTACACAAGGGCAGTGGCCCCCCTTTAGAAGGCGCCTCTGGCACTACGGGCTATCCTGAGAAAGGCAGAGAAGGCAACTGTCAGTTCTATAAATAACTGTCATCATTCATGTGCCAAATCTTTGCGGCTTTGATACCTTGTTTTCTCTCCGAGCGGGGGGGAGAACTGTGAACGAAAGTTTATCTCGCCTGTGCTCTTTTTTCATAAAAACGAGAAGTCTTAATTGGGAATTAGATGACAATGAAAGTGGAGTGGCCTGGAACTTGACGGGCCTTCTACAGATGGCATTATGATTTCAGATTTTCAATCATGGGAGAAGCATGCCCAGCAATGTGGCAAAAAGCATCTATCTGAGCCCCAAATAAACCGAAGTTCCTAGTCTAGGGTGCAACAATATTCCACACGTATGTTCCAGTCTGGCTGAATTCTATTCGTGTCTGCATAGGAAAGGCAGTAATGGTAGATTGAATAATTCACTTGTAGTGAGTAATTCACCTGCATGATCTGAAACCCTGTTGATCACAAGAGGGGAGGGAGCAGGGAGCCCTGTTGAAGAGTCTTAAGGTTGTATAACTCCTGGTTGCTCGTGAGTTTTGGAACTTGGGGTGAGCCTGTCCTCTTGAAAAAGTATCTAGAAGAGGATCGCTGAGCTATCTTCCTGCTCTGCCTCTGAGACACAAAATGGCTGCAAGTTCTCTAGCAAATGCACCCTGACTCTGTCAGCTGTCCAGCCCCCTCCTCTACACCCAAATACCCACTACAGTCCAGACTGGTTCCAGGCAAGAAATACTCCTTCCATTTGAAAACCTGCGTGAAGGAGGCAGAGTCCAAGCCGTGTCTGTGTCTGTGAGCAAGCTGGCGCTGTCTATAATCATTTCTTTCATGTGGGATTATGTGTGTGATGAGGCATCGTGGGCCCCATTGAAGGCCACTTGATCCAGATTCCCAAGGGTCACTGTCCTCAAGTGGCTCCCATACAAGTTGGTCTGAGGTGCTACCACCACTTCTGCCCAAATTCTGTCAGCTCTGGAGATTGAGCTGGTGTCCAGGAGATGGACTGAGAGGCCTTACAAGTAGTTTGCCACAATAACAGTTTCAATACATATTTTAAAAATATACTATGCATATTTACATTTATCATTATTTCTGTTTTATAAATACAGAATAGCTGTATTCCATACAGCTTTCCATAGCTGCAGGTTCTGCATTCACAGATTCAACCAAGTGTGGCTCAAGAACATTTGGGAAAAAATTCCAGAAAGTTTCAAAGTGCAAAAGTTGAATTTGCCACACTTGGGCAACTCTTTACATAGCATTTACATTGTTTTTACTATTGATAGAGTGCTTGCACTAACTAATCTGGAGATGATTTAAGTACACAGGAGGATTCATATAAAGTGTTAGTTGCTCAGCTGTATCCGACTCTTTGCAACCCCATGGACTGTAGCCCGCCAAGCTCCTCTGTCCATGGGATTCTCTAGGCAAGAATACTGGAGTGGGTTGCACGTAAAGATTATATGCAAATATTGTGGCTTCTGATACAAGGCACTTGGGCATCCATGGATTTTGGTATCCACAGAGGGGTCCTGGAATAAATCCCTTGCAGATACCAAGGGATGACATGTATGCAAACAGTTCAACTGTTTCCAAGAGGTGGTCTTTCTTTATAACTTCCAGTAGGAGCCATAGCTCCTCTGATATTGTGACATGTTTTTGAAAAGGAACCAGAAAGAAGACGGCTGAGCTCCCTCTGTCTCTGCCGCAGCCTGTGGTGAGCATGGTTTACTGGGGATTGTGAATTACAGTTGTGATTTACTTTTTGAGGGCTTCCCTGGTGGCTCAGATAGTAAAGAATCTGCATGCAATGAAGGGGACTCAGGTTCGATTCCTGGGTCAGGAAGATCCCCTGGAGAAGGGAATGGCTACCCACTCCATTCCTGGAGAGTTCCAGGACAGAGGAGCCTCGAGGGCTACAATCCATGGGGTCACAAAGAATCAGGCATGACGGAAAGACTAACACTTTCACACTTTTTGAGCCCAAGAAGCAAATGAAGCAAGTTATAGTGGAAATAATGTGGTCTGAATATTCAGACCTGAGTTCGAATTTTGGTCTTACTACTCAGTAGCTGTGTGACTCAGGAGGTGAGTAACTCAACCTCTCTAACACCCAACCTCCTCAACCCATAAATGAAAGCATGAGAGTCGATTTTTCACTGGTGACGTGAGGACCATGTGAGACCACACATGTAGGACTCCAGGCACTGCCCAGAGGAGAAACACCCAAAAGGTGGCTACCGCTATGATCACAATTAAGTTGTTCTTGAGCAAATTTACATGAAATTGGCAGAGGAAAATGGTGTCCAGCAACTGCAGCGAACCCCAGAACTCTATCTCATGACCAGCACAACTGCCCAGGGGCCCCAGGCCGTACACAACTGGACCCTCTGTCCCGACACAGTGATGGGAAGAAGAGGATTCATGATCACAAACGTACCTGGCTGCTGGATCCAGCTGTTCTTTCCTATGAGGAGAAAAAAATAAAGCATAAATTACATGCAACTGCTTCTCCTCTCCCCAAAATCTGTTTGCAAGCTTCCTTTGCTGAAGATGCAGGAGCAAGGCAAAATGGGACATATAGAGGGGGACCCATGAATGAGTTGGGGTTCCCCAGGCAGACCCTAGACCCCTCCTGCAACCTAACGGGCCTGGTTCTGAATTCCAAGATCCCTCTCAGCCATTCATTCATTTATTCCAGAGTTCCTCATCCTCAGGCCCACGGACTGGTACCTCCTGTCAAATGAGTGGTGGCATTAGATTAAAAATAAAGTGCGCGAAAAATATAATGTGCTTAAATCATTCTGAAACCACCCCCACCCCACCACCCAGTCTGGGGAAAAATTGTCTTCCACGTAACTTGTCCCTGGTGCCCAAAAGGATGGGGACTACTGATTTATTCATCCAAAAATGGTTCCTGAGCACCTACTCTGTGCCACACCTTGTGCTGGGTTTAGGTGACCTGTTAGGTGGTGGGGACAGATCAGGGAACCAAGGATTAAATGAGATAGTACATATAAAGGGCTTCCCAGGTGGTGCTAGTGGTAAAGCACCTGCCTCCAATGAAGGAGACCTAAGAGACCAATTCCTGGGTTGGGAAGATCCCCTGGAGGAGGGCATGGCAACACACTCCAGTACCTTGCCTGGAGAATTCCATGGGCAGAGAAGCCTGGCGGGCTACAGTCCATGGGGTCTCAAAGAATTGGACACGACTGAAGCGACTTAGCATGTGCACACGTGCACACAGCACTTATGAAAACGGGTCTAACGTTATTCAGCCCTAGAGAAAGAGTACTGCATATTGTCCTTCTTCTCCATTTCTAAGAACTCCAATAATCTTGACCCTGCTCATAAAAAAACAAGTTCTGTTTATACAGTAAATTAACTGAGTCTTTTTGGTCAGGCAACTGCTGTTTCTTGGGCCTTTGTTTCATCTCCATTTTTGTCTATCTAATGATTCCAGAGCTGCAACGACAGACACTAATCACAGATGGTCATTGAAATTAAAATGAAAGAAGATGAAAAATTCTGTTTCTTGGTTGCACTAGCCATAGATACTAGACAGCCACCTGTGATAAGTAGTTACCATGTAGGGCAGTGCAGCTACAGACAATTCTGTTATTGATATCACTTTTAGGGAACTGATAAGTGTGCATGGATTTTTTCGTTATTGTTGACGGTAAACAACATCCGATTTTTAACATCTGCCCACTTCTCTGCTTGTACATGAGAATGTGTAACTTACTTTCTGCCCCCCTCCTACTCCCCAGATTCTTCCTGTACCTTAGCCTCCCAGCACCCACTTCTACTGGAACTTCCCTGGTGGCTCAGACGGTAAAGCATCTGTCTACAATGCAGGAGACCCGGGTTTCATCCCTGGATGGGGAAGATCCCCTGGAGAAGGAAATGGCAACCCACACCAGTACTTCTGCCTAGAAAATACCATGGACGGAGGAGCTTGGTAGGCTGCAGTCCATGGGGTCGCTACGAGTCAGACACGACTGAGCGACTTCACTTCACTTCATTTCTACTAGGTCTACCATTATCTGGGCTAAGTTGCTTCAGTTGTGTCTGACTCTTTGCAACCCTATGGACTGCAGCCCTCCAGGCTCTTCTGTCCATGGGATACTCCAGGCAAAAATACTGGAGTGGGTTGCCATGCCCTCCTCCAGGGGATCTTCCTGACCCAGAGATTGAACCCAGAGTCTCTTACATCTCCTGCACTGGCAGGCGGGTTCTTTACCCCTAGCACCACCTGGGAAGCCTCCGTCTCCATAGGCCAGCAAATCAGAAGACCTGGGTTTGGTCTCTCCTGTGCCCAGCATCATGTGTGACCTTGAGCAAGTTCCTGAGCTGGAGGCTTCTGTTTCTTCTTATCCAAAATTGGGGTTGGACTTCAAAGTCTCTAAGGTTCTTTGAAATTCAAAAGTAATGAGTATATAATTCTAAGTAATCATAAAAACAAAACAAAAAAGGCATACCATCATTCATCACTGGTAGCCCAAAACATACAAATATATACATACACATATCAATATGTACTTGTGTGTATACATACACACATATTCTTGCAAAGTAACAAAGAACTACACTTGCTGGAAATGGATATGACACTACTTTTAGAAATGGGCTACATAACTGCATCCTTCAAGATCTTTTGGAGGATCACAAAATCACGCAGCCACCGTGGAAAACAGTCTGACGACTTCTCAAAAAGTCAATATAGAGTTAGCTATTCCACTCCTAGGTATACATCCAACAGAACTGAAAACACATATCCACAAACCGGTACTTGAATGTTCATGGGGGTATAACAGCCCAAAAGTAGAAACAGCACAAGTGTGTATCAGCTGATGAATGGATAAATAAAATGGGGTCAATATTGTGAAATATTATTCCATAAAAGCAATAAAGTTCTGATACACAAGACAACATAGACGAAACTTGAAAATATTATGCTAGGTAAAAGAAATCATAACATTTTATTTATTTATTATATTTATTTATTTGGCCATGGCATGTGGGTTCTAGTTCCCTGACCAGGGATCGAACTCAGGCCCACTGTATTAGGAGCACAGAATCTAGCCACTGGACCACCAGAGAAGTCCCAAGATTTTATTTTTTATATGAAATATCCAGAATAGGCAGAATAGAGTGAGAAAATAAATGAGTGGTTACAGGAGCTGCAGTAAAAGAGGGAACCAGGGGTGACTGCTAAAGGGCACTGGGTTTCTTTTGGGGGATAATGAAAATGTCCAGGAATTAGACTGTGGTGACCAATACCCAACTTTGTGAATATGTTTTGAAACCCACCGAGCTGTTACTTTAAATGGGTATCTTTTATGGTATGTGAAATCCTTTTGTAGTATATGAAGTCTATTTCAATAAAGTCTTTTTAAAAATAAATCAAATAAAAAACCTTTAGGAAGCAGGTGAAGACATACCAGTGTACCATCAGCTACTTTTTATTTTGCTGTGAAACCTATGGAATGGGTTGGAATATGGGGAACATTCTTTTCTCAAGGGACTGCCTTGTTTCAGAATGGTTGCCAAGTGAATTCTCTAGTGGCTTTATACTTTTGTCCTTGAAAAAAAGAAAGAAATGTTCCCTCCTAGTCTAAAAGCCATTCCCATATCACAGCAGCTGTCTACAGCACAAAGTATTCCTCCGAGTCTCTGACAGCTAGGACAATGCCTTATTTATAATAAATCAACCCAAAAGAATGGGCCTATTGCCAAGACCACGGGATGCAAAGCAAACAGAAATCATCTTGATTCAGCGTTCAGTGTGGTTCACAAGCTCTGGTTTTGGAGTTCAAGGTCAATCTGTTCTCTTCAGGAGAAGCGACTGGCCCATTCTAAGACTCTTGCTCTCCTAAGGAATTTTGATACTACCCCAAACTCGAAATGATTATAGCTACAATAGGAATCTGCCTGCAATGTTGAGACTCAAATTCGATCCCTGGGTCAGGAAGATCCCCTGGAGAAGGGAATGGCTACCCACCCCAGAATACTACCCAAGAATACTCCAGTATTCTTGCCTGGAGAATTCCCTGGACAGAGGAGCCTGGTGGGCTACAGTCCATGGAGTCGCAAAGAGCTGGACATGACTGACCAATTCATACACACACAGAATAGAATTCTAGAATCAGAAGGAATCATAGAAAGCATCTTCAGGGCGCATACCTGCATGCTAAGTTGTGTCCGACTCTTTGTGGCCCCGTGGACTGTGGCCTGCCAAGCTCCTCTGTCCATGGGATTCTCCTGGCAAGAATACTGGAGCAGGTTGCCATGCCCTTCTTTAAGGGACCTTCCCGGCCCAGGGATCAAATCTGTCTCTTTTCTGTCCCCTGCATTGGCAGGCAGGTCCTGTACCACTAGCGCCACCTGGGAAGCCCATCTTCAGGGTAAGTAAATCTAATTACAAGTAAGAACATAAAGTAAACCCAACTCTACCATTCCACTATGGAATCTTGTTTTCTCTCATCTCCTTAGCTCTACAATTCATCACTCCTTGAATTTCTTTGTCTCTGCTTATTCCCTTTCAGGTCCTCTCTCCATTCTCTCTTCTTATTGCTATTACCTTCCTGTAAGCCCTCATTTCCTCTTCCCTTGAATCCTGCAATCATTTGTTAGCTGATCTCCTGATCCTGGGCCTGTCCAATCCGTCCTCCACATCCCTTCTCGTCTTTTTCCTGAAACACATATCTGATCATGTCATTCTCTGCCTTCAGTGGCTTCTCTTCCCTTTCCGGATCAAGGTGAGAGTCCTTCATGAGTCATGTGTGACCTTCATGGTCTGGCCCAACCTTAGCATATACAAGGAGCTCAAAAATACTGCTAGGCTGAATGCCTGGACTAGAAGGTGCCATGTACCACTAGACCCTCTTGGGACAGCACCATAGCCCCTGAGCTGGGGGAGGGAAGCATGGCCCTGAGGTTCTGGGGCCCTGTGGGTCACGGTCAGGTTTTGGATCCTCTTCTCTTTGTCATGGTTACCCACTGGAAGGTTTTATGCTGGGGAAATGAGTCAATAGACCTCGATGTCCTCAGTGTCCTTAAATCTTCACCGCAATCTGGTGATGGAGGTGGAGGGAATACTGAGGCCGAGTTCAGAGACTGGTCACAAGTCCCATAATGAGAGTAAAGGGAGGTGGGAGGGAGTCACTAGTCCAGCATTGGGTCATGTCATGGTCTGTGAACCCAGACGTATGGCAGAAACATGCTGCAGAGCGGGGGGGTTCCCACTCCAGGTATGAGTCTGAGCGTCCCTCTACTTCTCCTACCAGCTCAAGGGTCCTAGCGGTCCAGCCTTCCATTCACACACTTAAAACTCTGAGCTCAGGATCTAAAACCTGGCAAGGTGCAGTCTGTTTCAGAAACCCAAGTAGTGACCACAGGCTTGGAGGACCTAGATGTGGCTGATATTGGCCAAAATGACCAAAGTTTCTAAGGTCCAATTGGCTCATTTGCAAAAGGAGCCTGGTGACACCAACCACCCAGCCTGTCTCCAAGGGCTCCTGTGTTAAAATCACCAGGGATGCCTGTTTGAGAGGCTTCAACTATTCCAATGCCATTAAAACTTGTTGAGGGCTTCCCTGGTGGCTCAGCGGTAAAAAAATCTGCTTGCAATGTGGGAGACACAGGAGACCTGGGTTCGATCCCTGGGTCGGGGAGACCCCCTGGAGGAGGAAGTGGCAACCCACTCTAGTATTCTTGCCAGGAAAATCCCTTGGACAGAGGAGCCTGGTGGGCTACAGTCCATGGGATCACAAAGAGTCAGACACGACTGATGCGACTAAGCACACAGCACAAAACCGCTGAAGGATGCAGGATCCGCATGTCCACATCCCCCACTGATTATAACCCATCTTAACATCTGAGAACCTCTGACTTATTTCACAGGGTGCCTGTGAGTATTAAATCAACGTCAACTTGTATTCCAGGAGCATACTGGATGTCCATAAATATTCATTTCCCTTCCCTTTTCATAGGCGCTGGCCATTGGAAATGGAATGTAATTTTTTTTCCCTGAAGACTCTCATTTAATTTCTCACTTCTGAGAATACAAAACATCTCTGGGCCCCCAGAGGACTCCCCCAGATGCTTCTTCCCCCGCCCTTTTCTGGTCTGAGGGTGAAAGGCACGACTATCCTGGCCTCCAGGATGGCCAGGGTAGCCCATTGCACCCACTCCTCACTTCCTCAGCCACTGACCCTGCTCCAACATTGACCGGACCTTCTTTCAGCCACTCCACACTGGAAACCCTGGGCAACATCCTGAGGTCATCTGGGGAGCCTCAAAAAATACTGGGCTGCACCCCCGTACCTGCCTCCTCCCCTTGGGATTATGATTTAATCAGCCTGGGGATGGTCTGGGCATTGGGATATTTTAAGCTCTAATGAGTCTAACATGAGGCCCAGACAGAACCACCGCCCTCCAGGATGTCTTCCAGGAACCATGAAGGCCACAAGCACACATACAGACCCACGGAGAGGGTGGTGAGTCATGCCCTGAGCGTTCAGCTGAGTGGCCACTTGCCTGAAGAACGGAAAAGAGACGACTGATTCATAGAACCTCCACGTCGCCACGAGATCAATCCTGTTGGGGTTGGTAGCATAGTACCTCCAGGCGGCCTGGGGAGGAGATACGAGGGGTGGGAATGAGCTGGTGTCACCCAGAAGGTCACTCAGAATCCCACAACTTTGAAACAGTCAGCCCTGGACACCTCAGGGTTCAGTGCACACTGAGGTCATACCCAGGGAAGCCAGATTCTTGGCCTTTTGCAGCTCCTATGGGAAGAAAAACCTCCTTGACCTTATCATCTCAGATGGAGAAAATCGACGTAGTAGCGGGTAGGGTAGAGAAGTGAATTACCGTGGAGAGGGGAATCTGGGTTTAAGAGCCCTGAAAGGAGCAGGGATTCCTGCTGTTGCACGATTCCTTGAGATTTCTCAAGAAGGTGGGAAGACAAACAGTCTTTTGTGCCACTTCTGGGTGCAAAAGACAGTCTGGCAGGTAAGGTTTTGATTCTAACGCACTAGATCTTCTGTATACTGTGATGGTTTGGGGGCGGGGAGGATAACAGGGCAGACTCTTGGAGACCAGAACTGCCTTAGAAACTACAAGCTGCAAGATAACACCGTGCACCATCCTGCATCAGCCCCGCAGGGACACTCACTACAACTGGAGGCAGTGTCATGGGAGGCCATGCGGACGGTCTGTCCCAGGCAGCCAGCCAGAGCCAGAACACTCTCCCTTCCTGTGCTCTCTGCTCCCAGCAGCCTGTAAAACCACGAAGCAAGAACTCTCTCTGAAGGAGAAGAGGGAGCACTCTGCCCCTCCTGTCATCTCTCACTATTGTCCCAGCTCCCAGCCCAGGAGACTGCACCCGCACGCTGGCCGTCTGCTGGGTGGGGGTAAACGGTGAACTGGTCGGCACTGTGCACACGCGGGCATCTCTCCCTCTCTGGACTTATCAGCTCTCTATCACGAGCAGAGGTAAGGGCCCACATCTCCTTGCAGCGGGTTGGCCACGCACCTGTGCTCTAGGCTGACTCTTCCTTGTGGGTTCCCCGTTCAAGACTGGTGAGAATAGAAGGGGAGAAAAGCTAGTGTGGACCCAAGTCCAGGCCAAGTTCTCCACCCGTCAGGGGTGAAGCAGCTGGTGGGCGGGCGCCTGTCTAAGTCCTGTGTCTAGTCTTTGACTGGCTTAGAACTTGGATGGGAGAGTGATGGGATGGTCACTTTCAGGACACACAGAGTGACTAGTCATAGAGATAAACCATAGCAACACCCAGAGTTGTGGCAAGCAGGCTTGGTCCTGGGTCTATCCCAGATCACGGTATGCCCACTCCTTTAGAATCATACGGATGTGCGTGCACGCACACACACACACACAGACACATGCACACACATACACACAGACATAGACAGACACAGACACACACACATACACATAGACACACACACACACAGACATAGTCACACACAGACACATGCCCAGATGCGTGGCCCCGTCCAGTTCAGCCCCAGGCAGACAGACCTGGATGAGCTCAGCAGCGGGCTTCCTCCTTTTCTCAAAGTGCTTCTGGCGGTGCTGTTCCTGCACCTTGAGCGCTAGCCCGGACCCCAGGATGCCCTGAAGGGAGAGGTCAGGCCCTGAGGTCAGCTCCCCCAAGCCTGTCCTGGAGCCCCACCCCGACTCTCAGGCCCCAGTGATGACACCGAGCGAAGGGGAGAAGAAAAGATCCCTTCTTCGTTTTCCAGGTAGTGGGGGCCGGGTTAAGTGGGGCCTGGAAGTCAGTGTTCAATCCCCGACTCTGCCACTCCCAGCAGGGAGGCCCTGGCCAGCCTCTTCTCTGCTGCATCTCAGGTTCTTCCACAGGGAAGTCAGATAGCAGCACCCACCTCACAGTTATGTGAGGAAAAAATGAGATGACGTAAGAGGGACTGCCTAGTAAGGAGTAGGAGGCGCAACAGATTTCCAGTTAATATTAGTGGAATTTAAAAAATATTTCAGTTGCTTGAATTGTCACGTGAGACTTTTACTCAGGCTGGCATTTCTCCGAATTGTGATCTGTTTTGATTTCTAGGTCAAACTCTCACGTGAGGGGGGTGGGGGGGGGGCACACCCCTTTCAAGTTGAGAGACCATGTCCCATGCCCACAGCCCCTTATCTTTTATAGATAAAGAAACTGAGAGTCAGAAAGGTCATCTTCCCAAGGTCAAACAGCTTAGGAAAAAACACTGGATGGCTGCGATGGACGAAGGGAGGGCTGCCATGGACAAAGAGCCTCAGTATCAAAAGGATGGGAGATGAAGGGCAAGGAAGAGGGGTTGTTACACCGGAAAGTTCTTTGCAAGCTTTGTGATTAAGAGCCACGCTTGAAGGAGCAGGCCTGGCTCTACAACCCAATAGCCCTGTGACTATGGAAACCTAACTGACCCAGTGAAGCCTGTCTCCTCATCTGGAAAATGGGGAGAAATGCACACCAAACTCCAAATGTTTTTACAAAGATTAAATGAGACAGTGTAGGGGAAGCACGTGGCGTGAATCTAGTTCACAGCAAGTTCAACAATGCTGTATATTATTACTGTTGTTATGACGCCGATGGGCACTGGGCTTTGGGGAAGTTATTCTACCAGGGATCAAGAGTTTGAGGGAAATGCATTTTTTTACACAAACTAGAAGATGACAGGGCAGAGAAGGGAACTCACAAATATAAAGGGCTCGCTATGTGCACGGAATATGGGGTGAAAGACATAATCAAACCCCCACGGGGCTCACAGTCTCCCGGGGAAGCAGATTTGGAATCTGAAATCCCAGGTGGACTCAGAAATGCTTTTACAGAGCGATACCCAGAGGAGGGAGTGCTGAACTCAGCCTAAAGAAGGCAGCATTGAACTGGGTCTGGGGATAAACAACATGTCCCTGTATAACACAGGGAACTATATCCAATATCCTGCGATAAGCCATAATAGAAAAGAATACTTTAAAAAACAATATGAGCTCAGCTTGGTGCTCTGTGATGACCTAGAAGGGCGGGATGGGAGGGAGGTCCAAGAAGGAGGGGATATATGTAAACATATGGCCAATTCACTTAGCTGTATAGCAGAAAGTAACGCAGCATTATAAAGCAATTATACCCCAACTTTTAAATAAAGAATGCCTATATGTAGATATGTCACTTCGCTATACAGCAGATGTTCACAACACTGTAAATCAACTATAGTTCAATAAATTTTTTTTTTAAAAGGAAACTGAGTCTTGAAAGAGGAGTAGGTGTTTGGGGGGATCACTCCTGGTAAAGAGAGCCACACAGCCTGTGGCAGAGACAGGACAGCTATTGAGTTGATGGGGCTGGAAATCAGGATACGAGAAGGTGGAAGATGAGTCTGGATGGCTGAGCTGGGGCCAGGCAGTGACAGATCCTGCCCATCATCGAGGGAGAACAGTAAGAGCACTCACGGCTGGCAGGGCAAAAAAGGAGACGCCGATTAAGGAAAAGGTGGCTGCGATCAGACGGCCTTCCCACGTTTTGGGCGTCTTGTCTCCGTAGCCAATGGTGGCCAGTGTGATCTGAAAAGAGAAGCATTTAGACACGGGGCTTCCCAGCGGGGAGGAGGTCAGTGATGTATCAGCCGAGCTTTACCCATAAGCCTTTGTACTGACTGCGGCACTGTCCCATTTAGAATAGCACTCCCGTGGGAGAGAAGGTGCTAATGACCAGCAATCTTATATAGGAGCCTTGAGACCACATCTGTTTCTAAGCTAAGGATTTCTTCCCTATAGTCAATCAGTCAACAGGTACTTCAAGAATTGCAAACATGTATATGTGCATATATATTCATGTGTATGTTTGCAAATGCATGACTTTGTATATAGCCATGATTCTGAATGTATGTGCTCTTGTGCATGTATTTATGTGTACTGTGTATATAGGTGTGCGTGTCTAATGTCTGGGCCCGTGTCTGTCCAGGTGTATATTGAATATTCCTCTGTGCATTTACACTTGTAGGTTATCAGCAAACGTCTACTTATGAACAGGGAAGGCAGGCTACGGGAGTAGTTAAGAGTGTGGCCTCTGGAACTCAAATGCTTGAGCTCAAATCCCAGGTTAAGCACTAACTTGGCTCAGAGAGCTTTGAATTAGTGACTCAACCCCTTCAAGCCTCAGGTTCTCCAATTTGAAAAAGTGAAAGTGTTATAGTAGCTCAGCCATGTCCAACTCCTTGCCATCCGATAGACTGTAGCCCGCCAGGCTCCTCTGTCCAAGGAATTCTCCAGGCAAGAATACTGGAGTGAGTAGCCATTCCCTTCTCCAGGGGATCTTCCCAACCCAGGGACTGAACCCCGGTCTCCTGCACTGCAGGTGGATTCTTTACTGTTTGAACCACCAGAGAGCTAATAATAGGAGTTATTTGCACTTAAAATGTGTTTATAAATGTAAAGTGCTTAAACAATGCTTTAATACCACATGCCCGATGAGGGTGGGGCCATGTGTCTCTAGGTGTGCTTGAGGGTCTGGGTATACACGTCTGCATCTGCCACTGAGTCTGCACAGCCCAGCCTGGCTAATGACAGGTAAGGTCCCTGAGTGACCGTGGGATGAGACTGATCAGAGCCCTGACTTCTAGGGAAAAGCCCTCCTTCCAAGGGCCCACCCTGCTGGGTACGTCTCCCGGGGGGGTTCCTAAATGGAGGTGCCCTCCTCTTCCCTGTGCTGAAGAATGCAACTGCCCAACCCCACATGTTCACATCACGCCCTCCACACCCTTCCCACCTTCCAACTGACCCCCACAGGGCAGCCTTCAAGGTGGTAACTCACCAGGCCCCACCACAGGGCATCTGCGTAGGTCTCAAATTCCTCTTTCATCTCTTCTCCTTGGGCATCCACCTCTGGCACATCTTTCTCAACCAGGTAGACGAGAAATGAAGACAGGATGAGCGTCAGGAACCCGATGTACCAGGCGGTGATGAGCTCCTGGGACAGCAAGCAGTGGACAGGGAAGGGGTCACTGCGTGGAGGCTGGGAGGAGGTTGCAGGCAGACACACTGGAGCTGGAGTGCAGGTTTACCAGCTCTGGGACACGGGCCAGTTACTCACCTTCTCTGATCCTCACCTCCCATCACTGGAAAATGGGGGTCATTGTTTTCATCATTAACAAAATGAGGGGATGGCTCTAGAAGGAGAGGGAGAGCTCTATGGTCACTTAATCACAGCTCAAGAGGCTTCATGGGGAGGCAAGAAGGCAGGAGGGATGGGTCGCTCCCTCGGAGACAAGGCTCGGGACTCAGGAGACCCTATTCTATGCAGGATTGGGCAGAACAACGATAAAGCTCTTTCCACTTGGAAAGTGGCAGACAGCGGGGGGGAATTATCCTGGCAGAGGGGACAGAGGTGTGGATGGGGCCCAGCCCGGCCACTAACTGACTGTGTGACTCTGGGCAAATGACCTCTCCTCCCCAGCCTCAGTTTTTTCATTTTTAAAATGAAGGGACTGAACCACAGAGTTTCAAAAAGTGCCACAGATGCTTCAAATACAGATAGGCATTTTTTTATAAGAAGTAACCGAAGAATTGATGCTTTTGAACTGTGGTGTTGGAGAAGACTCTTGAGAGTCCCTTGGACTGCAAGGAGATCCAACCAGTCCATTCTAAAGGAGATCGGCTCTGGGATTTCTTTGGAAGGAATGATGCTAAAGCTGAAACTCCAGTACTTTGGCCACCTCATGCGAAGAGTTGACTCATTGGAAAAGACCCTGATGCTGGGAAAGATTGGGAGCAGGAGGAGAAGGGGACGACAGAGGATGAGATGGCTGGATGGCATCACCGACTCGATGGACCTGAGTTTGAGTGAACTCCGGGAGTTGGTGATGGACAGGGAGGCCTGGCGTGCTGGGATTCATGGGGTTGCAAAGAGTCGGACACGACTGAGCGACTGAACTGAACTGAACTGAATCACATACCGATTTAAACCATGTTAGCATAAATTAAACATAAAACCATTATTTCGTGGGTATGATCGCATGATAGACTGGGGTATCCTCGAAAACAAGACAGAGCTGATGTAAAGAAAAAATGTTAAGAGTGGTAATGGTAAGGGTGGGACAGAGACATGACAAAGATGGGCAAACCACTGAAGTTTCAAACACCCTGACCATGATGATCCCTGAGGTGCTTCCTATCCTTCTCATTCTATTCCACCTCCAAGGGTTACCCTGGTAGGTTGGACAGATGAAAGTCAAGGTCATGGGCAAACACAGTCTGGAGATTAGGCCTGACGTTGCTGCTAAGTCATCACGGAGAATGAAGCCGTTCACATCGACAGAGTTCATCTATCCGACCGTCCGTGGCCAATCAGCGGGCCTCCTGGGTCCATCGTATCTCTCTGAGCCTTTGCTCACATGGGTCCTCTGTCCTCCGGGCCCCTCCCCGGGGGCCCAACCCGAGAGCACTGGGGCACCTAAGACTCGTGTCATCTCCATTACGAGAGCTTTCTGGATGTTTGCTCCCCCAACTAGAGCGAGCTTTCATTTCCAGCTTTTTTTTTTCCCTTCTACGTCTTCACCATTTTCTAAACAGATGTTAGGTCTCTGTTATGCTCATTCGCTTATAGGTCTGACCTTTGCCACAGCATCAGGTGCCTGGTGCCCTCGTGTGAGTTCACAGCAGACAGAGGTTGGTTGAGATGCTGCAGGCAATCCATCAGCCCTTTCCCTCCGTGAGTGTCCACTCCACCGGGGTTTGAGAAGGAAAGGACGAAGTGGATGGTCCTTCCCTAGTCACGAACCTTTCACCCTGTTGAGTGTGATTCCAGCGTGACTACATTCTTTCATACTCTCTGCCTCCAAATGCTGAACCAGAGAAACAGCTGTCCGTGTGCGTATGGAAGTCCCGGCTGTGTGGGATGAAGAGCTGGCGCAGTGGTCAATGGGGAGGGAAATGAGTCCCCACTGTGCCTTGCAGTCCCTCAAAGGCCATTCAAGGTAATTCTGACTTGATGCAATGTTCGCCAGCCGCTCCGTGGCAGTGGCTGCCCCCCGACGTCCACAGGCTCCTGCACACACCTGAGCCCCCCAGCAGTCAAGTGGCAGCCGAGGGTCTGAGGTCCAGTCCATGGAAATGATGGGAACTACTTCCTGTGTTAGGTCCATTCTAGAGGATGCTCGCAGGCCCCCTTCCCTTGCCTCAGTGACTCAAGGCTCATTTCCAAGACAAGCCAGGGCCACTCGACCCACATCAGACACAGTGTGCACGAGAAGACGCCCACATTTTTGTGTTAAGGCATGAAGACTCTTGAGAGTCCTTTGGACTGCAAGGAGATCCAACCAGTCCATTCTAAAGGAGATCAGTCCTGGGTGTTCATTGGAAGGACTGGTGCCAAAGCTGAAACTCCAATACTTTGGCCACCTCATGAGAAGAGTTGACTCATTGGAAAAGACCCTGATGCTGGGAAAGATTGGGAGCAGGAGGAGAAGGGGACGACAGAGGATGAGATGGCTGGATGGCATCACCGACTCGATGGACCTGAGTTTGAGTGAACTCCGGGAGTTGGTGATGGACAGGGAGGCCTGGCGTGCTGTGATTCATGGGGTCACAAAGAGTCGGACACGACTGAGCAACTGAACTGAACTGAACTGAACTGAACAGAGACTCCAGGGCTTATTTGTTCTGGAAGCAGAGTCTGGCCGATCCCAACTTTAGTAAGAGCATTAAAGTCCTACCCTGTGGGGCTCTCACTCTTCATCTCTGAGTTTCCAGGAGTGTCCAGCATGGAACTTGGCCCAGAGAACACTTTTTTTTGAATGAATGAATGAAGAAATGAAGTGGTGTTTGTTCACCAGGTTCAGAGAAGGAACAGGTCTAAGCTCCTGCAGTTAGTAAATGCTGGACTCAAATCCAGGTAAGCGCTTATACTTTCTGAATACACTGCCTGCTCTGGAAGTGAAGGCCAGGCCTGCAGCCACGCTGGAGCTCAGGGACAGTGAAAGGCTGAGGGCTCGTCCAGCCGGGACTGCTGGGGGAAAGATGGGGCACGGAGCTGGCCAAGCAGTTGCTCCGTCTGCCTTTGGTCTCCGGCTGCAGACCTGTGATTCTGTCCTGATTCCACCTGCTAAGCTGCAGGTGTGGGGTCCGGCAGCGTGGACCATCTTTTCTCAGGTATTCATGGCAAACATCCAACTGTCGTATATTCTAATCTGAAGGAACACAGGACGAGGGCCTTACCCAGCCATTTTCAGTCCTGATTTCCACCAGAGCCGTGAATCAGTTCAGCTGCATGGACACCAGCTTAGGTGTTGCTAACATGTCCTCTGATAACAGATAAAATAGGGACTTCCCTGGTGGTCTAGTGATTGAGATTCCATGCTTCCAATGCCGGGGGTGTGTGTTGGATCCCTGGTTGGGGAACTAGGGTCCCATACACCACGCGGCATGGCCAAATAGTAATAATAACAATAAAATAATAAAATAGTTCAGGTGAAGAAAGAAAGAAAGAAAAAAAAAAGAAAAAACAAGAAAGAAAGAAAGAAAGAACTCTCTCTCAAAAAAAAAAAAAAAAAAAGCCCTATCTCCCTGAGCCTGTGGCCAGAAGTGGAGCAGACAGGGAATAAAACATGTATGGGAAGAAACTGCGTTTTCAGATGTGAGACTCTAAGTGTTTTAAATTAGTATTTCATTTTCTTTCTGTTATTTGTTTGTACTGTTTGGAATAATACATGCTACTACTAATGAGCACTAATTATTCACCAGGTACTGACATGTACCTTGGCTCACGTGAGCAGCCGGAAGTATTCACATTTTAACCACTGAGGAAGCTCTCATGAAAAGAGAGCAGCATTCTTAAAGTCTTACGGCTCGAAGGTGGCAGAGCTGCAATTTGCACTGAGCTGCTGTCTGACTCTTAAGCTTCTATTCATTCTACTATGAGATGCTGACATATCTGGGTGTGTACCTGAACGGGAGGAATCCAGGAGCTTTGCAGGAGCATTCTGGGCTTGCCCAGGTTGGGTGGCAGATAATGTTAAGATTTATAAGGAAAACTCTGAGCTCCTCAATGGCAACTCGGCCCGGGCTCCCTGCTTTCGGTGTAGTTCCCCAGAAGCAAAGTTTGAGATGGAGATTTAGGAGCATGTGAGGGCTGCCCTGGTGGCTCAGATGGTAAAGAATCCACCTGCCAGGAGATGCAGGTTCGATCCCTGGGTTAGGAAGATTCCTTGGAGAAGGAAATGGCAACCCACTCCAGTGTTCTTGTCTGGAGAATCCCATGGACAGAGGAGTCTGGCAGGCTAAAGTCAAAGAGGTCACAAAAGAGTCAGACATGAGTGAGTGACTAAACAACAAGCATGATGATTGAGGGAGGGTCTTGGAACAGAGGGAATGAGAGAAGCCGGACAGGGCAGAAGAAAGAGCTCAGTGAGGGTGTGCTCCATGCTGGAGCCTCCCTCAGCCTGATTCCACGGGAAGCTCTGCAGCATGAGCAGCCCCACAGGGCTGGATCCTGGTGTCAGTGAGTCACTGGCTGTGGGCCGCCCTGATGGGGGAGGCGGAAGCTAAGAACAATATAAGCTCCTGGGCCGGGCAGCTCTCCTGTGCTTTTCCAGGGAAGGGACAGCTGGGAACATTGGCAGCCAACTCTCAGAGCAGTTAAAGGGCTGAGCACATCCTCCCAGGAACGGGGGTCTGCTCCAGGTGCCAACCGTGTACACTGTACCCACCAAGATTGGCACAAGAAGATGCTCTCTTCTCAGTGAAGGCAGCTTTCACTTTATCCCCTAAAGCAGGGGTCCCCAAGCTCCAGGATCTAATGCCTGATGATCTGAGGTGGAGCTGATGATTTAATAATAATAGAAATAAAGCACAGGCTAAATGGTAATGCACTTGAATCCTCCCCAAACCACCCCCACTCCCGGTCCATAGAAAAATGGTCTTCCACAAAACTGGTCCCTGGTGCCAAAAAAGCTGGAGACTGCTGCTCTAAGGAACACACATCTCAGGAGCCCTTTGCTCTGATCTCTCCCGAACTGGCTTCTGAGTGTGTTGTGTTTTTTTCCTGCCACTCAAAGGTTTTCCTTCATTTCTCCAGGGTCCAGCCAAGGCAGGGATGTTAAAAGAAAGTGGTACCAAAGGTTTGGGCTAACCATAGGAGAGAAATGCAGAGCATGGCAGCTCCAGATACATTGGCCTCTTGGTCTTAGCTTCTCATCTGCCTTGTAGAGGCAAGAGCTACCACTAGCAAGCCACTGAACACAGGCTCTGAAGCCAGACAGCCTGGGCAGCTCACTTTCTCTTTCCGTATCTGCTTCCTTATCCCTGAACTGAGATAAGAACAGTGCTGATCCTGGGGTGAGCTAATCTGTATCAAATACCAAGTCCAGGCACTGTGCTTATGACTACATAATAACAACAGCAGCTGAGCCACCATATCTATGAACTGAGTGTATTCTAAGTCTTTTCACCCTACGAGGTGAGTGCATATCATTTCTGTTTTATAAACACAGGAGAGAAGACCCAGAGTGGTTACAGTGTGTGTCAGTGGCTCAGTCATGTCCGACTCTCTGCGACCCCATGGACTGCAGCCCGCCAGGCTCCTCTGTCCAGGGGATTCTCCAGGCACGAATACTGGAGTGGGTTGCCATTTTCCTTCTCCAGGGGATCTTCCTGACCCAGGAATTGAACCAGGATCTCCTGAAGTGCAGGCAGATTCTTTACCATCTGAGCTACCAGGGAAGCCTAGAGGGGTTACAGGAAGTCTCCAGAGTCACACCAATAGAGTCTGGATTCCAACCCACCCGGGTGACATCCTTCCACCCCACACTGCTTTGCATTAGGGGCCCCCGCATTATCATCCCTGTGTTTGGAAAGAGGAAAACTGCGGTCAAAGAGGGTTGAGTGACGTGGCCAGTGTTGTTTGAATCTGGTCTACCTGTGTCTGCGTTCCTCCTTCCCACCACCATCAGTGGTGGCAGGACCCCCCCGGGGACACCGTCTGGGAGGGGATGCCGTGGACCGGATGGGGGTAGGAAGGAAGCAAGCGCGGTGGTCCAGCGGCTTCTCGGCGGCACTTACTTTGCTGTGGGCGCAGATGGCCGAGCCCAGGAGCTTCCAGGTGCCGCCCCTCCGGTCCATTCGCAGCATCCGAAGGATCTGCAGGAAGCGCAGGCTCCGCAGGGACGTGGCCAGGACGTTGCCCTGGTTTCCCACGGCAACCACAGGCACGGACGCGATCAGCACAAAGATGTCTGGAAAGAGGGTGGAGGGTGGCAGGGAAGAGGGGGAAGGAGGTCAGGCCAGAGCGTGGGAGCCGTCACTGCGCTGTTGGCCACAGACGGGCAGGTGCCGTGTTAAATCGTGATACCCGTGGGATACGTGTTCTTCTGCGATGAGTGAGGAAACAGGAGCTCTGAGTGTGAACTCCTTTCCAGGGCCCTGCAGCCAGATGTGGCCGAGTTGGGATTGGATGCAGGACGCCAGCGCTCACTCCAATCCCAGGGAAGTGATGCTCCAAGACCCTCCAGCGGTGGTCCTTGGGGGGTCCCTCTCTGGCTGAGAGGGGATTGGGGCTGCCCAGGTGGTGGAGAGGTGGTCTGAAGCTCAGATGCTGTTTAACTGTGGGTTTCCCCTTTCCCTGGTGGCTTAGACGGTAAGGCATCTGCCTGCAATGCGGGAGACTGGGGTTCGATCCCTGGGTCGGGAAGATCCCCTGGAGCAGGGCATGGCAACCCACTCCAATATTCTTGCCTGGAAAAAGCCCATGGACAGAGGACACTGGCGGACTATAGTCCATGGGGTCACAAAGAGTCCGACACAACTGAGAGACTTCACTTTCACTTTCCCCTGCAAGCAAGCTTTGAGAGGGTCCTGGCTGCGGGTGACTGAAAGGGAGGTGAACTCGGGAAGCAGAAGGGAGGGGAGAGGGAGGCAGGGGAAAGGCCAGGGCAGAGGTCTTGTGGGGGCTGCTGCTGCTGCTGGAACCTCAGAGCTGTAGGCAGAACACCTCCCACCATCATCCCTCTGAAAGATGGGAGCTGGGGTCTCTGTCCACAGGCTCCCGCCCCTGCTGGCCGAGGGCGTCATCAACATGCCCACACTTCCGAGCTGCACTGCCCAGTGACCTCTCTCAGTTTCAGAGAAGACCCTGGGGTAGGGTGCAGGAAAGCATGGGACCCGCCCCAGACATGGGGGGCTGCTGTCAGGAGGAGACCCAGAAATGTCCACCAGAGCTGCAAGCAGAGGCCAAGGGGGTGAGGCAGTTCTCAAAGGGCCAAGCTGGCTCCTGAAGGTAAACGGTCAAAGATGGAAGGAAGAGGGCCCTGGTCTCGTTCACATTCCCTTCAATGTTCTTCCCCCCAGCTCCAGGATCTATTATGTCCCCACTGCACTGCAGGGGACTAGCAAGCACAAAGGATCCCGTGATCCAGTAAATTAGAAAAAGAATCAATTAAACAGGTTTTACTACTGCAGGACTCTCAGGGCCTTTAATGTACTATTATGTCCTGGGGCTGTCACTTTTACCAATGAAGTCTAGCCTTTCTCAAAAGATGTCAACCACAGAACTGTTTAGTTGGTTTGTTTTTGCAAGGGCATCAGGGTACAAGGAAGACACTTGGAATGTTTATCCAATGGGCCAAGTCCAAGCTTCTGAAAACCCTCTGTGACCTGGCCCTAGGGAACCTTCTAGAAGCATGTGTGGTTTTCTGGGTTCACTGTGGTCTCTCACATCTCCGTACCTTTGTTTGTGCCGGCTACCCTGCTCGGATTAGGTTCCTAAATCCACACCAAGTATGTCTGCCCAAAAAAGCTGGCATCCTTTCGACCATGTGAAAGTGTCTCCCATATATGCCTAAACTCTGGGGAAAACTAGGGGTCAGACATCTGGATACCAGTATATCTATATCCTTGGTTGGGCTTCTCTGTCTGTGTAAAGATATCCACTTTTCAGGTTTGCAGAAAATAAAAAAAACCTAGACGCAGGGTAAATGTGACATGAGTCTATGACACTCTGACACTAGGGCAGCAAATCTCAGCCCAGAGAGACTCAGCCACAGTGACAGGGCAGGGTCTGAGGCTGTTTCAAATGAGGAGGACATGATGCACGTGCACAGGATAGCCACCCTCTGGTCAAACAGAGCAAAACAACTCTACCTATGAGGGCCACGTTATGGGAGAAGTTAGATGAGCAGAAGAGAAAATGCAGCAACATCAGGAAAGAAGCCAGCCAGGATGGTGGAGGCTGAGGGCCAGTCTCATCTCTCCAGAAGGGACAGGAGGAGAACAAAAGCTGGAGCTCCCTTATGATCCTAGAGTCGTGAGACTATTCTGCTGGAAACCCTCCTGTTCCAGTGGGGCTCCATATACTAGGACTGCTCTAAGTTGGCAGAGACCTCAGAATTTGGGCACCGTCAATCTCAAAGTCACCCCCTCCATGCCCTGCTAAAATACACACACACACACACACAAAGACTTCTGGTCAGCACTGGAGAGGTCACCCCAAAGACGAAAAAGAAGTCAGCTTAACACATTATTGACCAGAGACGTATTAACACATCTTTTGTGATCTGAACATTATTGATTGGAGATGTTATCAATATGCTCTTAAAGAGTGAAACAATTAACATCACTGTGTAAAGTTGTTAGAGCTTAAAATTGATCAAGCTTTCATTATACAACTTATATTGTCATTATCATTCACATTTTGCTCCATTAGGTTTTTGTTCCAACCCTGTGTATATTACAAATGCAAATTTATTACCATAAAGTTTTTAAAAATGATGCACCGTGAAATTTTGGGTGAAGAAGAATTTTTTGGTGAATTTTATGCAGATACTTTCTCTGACTATCAGAGTGACATATATACCAGTGTCTCAGAAGATGATAGTTCTTCAGAATGTAGCTCTGATTCAGGTGACGTGAACAGCAGACCAACAAAAGACAAGAAAAGCTCAGTGATTGATTCTGATACAGAAAGTGAAAATGAAACTCACAGTGCTGGAGAATGCGCCTTTGCTTCCACTCAAGAGTAGACTGAAGACAACATTTCACAAACACTGGAAGACTTCACAGGTGTGTCAAGTGTAACTGTTGAGTATAACGATGCACAGAGTGTTGGTGAAATAACAATTAATTTTGGCTGGCCAGAATAAAAGCGCCATTAGTTTCTCCAAAAATCCCCTGGTCAATAATGAATTAAGATGTGAAGGATAGGGAAGGAAAGAGGAAGGCAAAGGAAAGTTGGGGGTTTTGAAAGACCAAACGTTTGTTTCCTTTCAAATTCATATATTGAGTCCTGTCTCTTGGTGTGATGGTGCTGGCGGGGGGGCGGGGGGGGCGCCTCTGGGAGGTGATTAGGTCATGGAGGTGGAGCCCTCATGAATGGGACAAGTGCCCTTAAGGAAGAAAGAGACTCTGGAGAGCCCCTTCCTCCTCGTGAGGGCACAGCAAGAAGACAGTGTCTATGAACCAGGAAGAGAACTCTCACCAGAAGCTGACCCCGCTGGCACCCCAGCCTCAGACTTTCAGCCTCCAGAACTGTAAGGAATAAATTTCCGTTATTTATAAGCTACTCTGTGTGGTATTCTGTTAAAGCAGCTTGAACAGACTAAGACACAGGTAGACAGAGAAGGAGGACAGAGGAAGAGAGAAAAAAATGTGGAAAAAATTAAGTAACTGAAAAGTTCTCCAAAACTGCACGTGTGTGCATGCATACACACACACACACACACACCCCCTACCTACATTCGAAATTCTGAGCACTAGACAAAAACCTCAGCTTTCCAGCCTCAGCAGCAGATGGGAAGAAGAAAAAGGGCTTCAGCTAATGGTGAGGGTGATACTGTCCTCGGTGTGAGGCAACCTGCAAACCTGGCAACTTAGTCCCAGGTGATACGGAGGGAAACTGGCAGCCAGGACAGAGCAATGGTCAAGCTCTTCCTCCCTGGGCTGGCCATTCATACCAAACAGGGCTGTATTCTGTCCTGGGGGTCAGTTTTCAAAAGGGCAGGGAAGAAGAAGCAGCAGCTCAGAGGGGAGGGTCTGTGATGCTAACAAGATGGGATGTAAGATGGAGTTGAAGCCATGAAGCACATTTTTCCTGAGGACAGAGATTGCTGGAGCAGGGACAGAATGGCTGAGCTCAAACATCTGAAGAGAGTCCGAGGAGTTAAGATGGAATGAATAACCTTGAGAGGTGGTGAGTGCCCTGTGACTGGAGGTATGCAAGTAAAATCTGGGGGAACGACATAAAGGCTGCTATGAAAGGAGCTGGAGCAGCAGACAGGAAGGCATGTTCAGCCAAATGCTCCTGAAGGTTCCTTCCAGCCCTGATATTCTATGATCCTCTAACTTTAACTACTTCTAGGAATTCAAAGCTCCAAGATTCCTAAGCATCACTGCAGGCAGATTTCATCCTGTCTCTCTATGATTTTGGTAGGATCTTCAGATGGGAACGTAGGGGTTTCCCCCTAGGTGGGCTAGGTGTGGAGGTGGGTTCTATCCTGCACCAATAGGAGTGTGTGAGAGCTTCCACCATCTCTGCTATGAAAATGCCTATATCCGGATGGAGGGGTATCCGTGACACATCCCCAGAGCAACTTTTGGGTCAGGACACAGCAATGTGGTGTTGCCCTCCCTTGGGAGGGCAAAGTGGTAGATTCTTGCAGACCTGGGTGTTAGGATGGAATCCGCTGCTTACTCCCTGTGTGACTGGAGAATGCCTCAGAACCGTGAGCCTCAGTTTCCACCTCTGTAAAATGGACATCATGTGATCCTACAGAAGTAACTCCCAACCAGCAATGGACGTGCCACACCTTCTAACTCCACTGCAGCCAACTGGAAGGCAATTGGCAACTGTGGCTTCACAGGGACTGGGGATGTTCAGAGTCCTACAATGGCTGCACCTTTGCATTCCAAACGCCGAGAGTACCCCCAATCCCAACTCCCATGAAGAATCCCTGCCCTGCGGACTCATTCTAAAAAGAAGCCACAGGGGCAGGTACTCAGTACCTGCTGGAGGGTTGAAGGGAGCGTGAGAGGTAAGGCCGGCCCCCACCATGTGTAGGGTTTCCCAGACGAATTGTGTCTGCTTAAAATTGCTTCCGAGAAGCAATGCACCCAAAGAGGGGGCCGAGGAGCCCCTGGGCCCGGGGTCAGGGCTCACCCAACATGCACAAGGGCTTCCTGGCAAACTTCAGTCGTCCCCGCCAGCCTTTGTATCGGCAGCAACAGCCGGCAGCCCAGATCCTCAAAGCAAACTCGGCTCCGAAGATGAAAATAGCAAATGTTTCCTGCGTGGAAGAACATATGGAGAGACGCTGATTAGCTCGGACCCAGTTGTCCGGAACCAGCGATTTCTGTTCTGAAGTTCTGAAGAGTTGGATTTCTGTGGTTGCCGGTTTGGTGGACGGAGGGGTTAGGAGGCTGATCACCCCCATTCAGTGCGGGGCAGCTCCTGTCTTCACTAGCTGGCTGTCCCGAACATTAAGCCTTTTTTTCTATGCTTTTTTTCCCCTAATGGATCATTTCTTACAAATTCCTTTAATATACTAAAAAGCCCCTAAGAAGTTCAGTTGAGTTGAAAGGAGAGGAATTGATGGAATTGTCCACGCGTTGTCTGGCCCCTGGTATTGCTAAGTGTGGCCAGTGGTTATTGAGCGCAGCTCCGGGGTCAGGAATCACAGATTTATTTTATAATATTACCCTCAGCTTATATTTTGAGAAACCAAGGCCAGGGAAGGAGTGGCTGAATAAATGTTTCAAGGCCAAAAGTGGCCAAGAAGGAATTCCAGGCAGATCATCAGGCTCAGAGCTCACGCCCATCAGGGTGTTATTCTGCTACTCTACTCCCCTGGGACACAGAGACCTCCCTCCCTCCCAGGCCTCCCTTGCTGATCAGACAGAGACACTTTGCTCCTTCTGTTTGGTGACTTCCCTGGGGCTCTTGGGGAGTTGCAACAACCCTTGAAACTTAGTTCCTGGAACTGGGTGGCTTCCCAGGAGTCACCTGCTCGGGTCTCAGCTCCAGACCTGCCCTGAAAAGGAACCTGATGTTTCAGATACCACGGGCATCATGCTTAGCTCACCAGATTAGCGTTTATGAAACAGCAAGATCCCCCTAATTGGGGGCGGGGGGGTGGTTGGCATCCTTCCCTTGTGCAGAGGCCAGGGCCTCACCCTAAACAGGTGGGCTGATCCTATCCAAGGCATGGTCATTCAAAGGGCCAGCTGGCCAGTGCTGTCCGGGGTCATAGCAGGAACCAGCTCTTCCTGGAAGCCACCTCCCGGCTGGGCATGGATGCTGCACTCAGCCCATTGGTCTGTGCTCCTTGCCTTACATTTTTACATACCGTGGGTAAGGATGGGAGGAAATTGAGTCAAAGGTGTTAGGTAATCTGCCCAAGACTGCTGCCTATACGCTGTCCACCACATGCGGGATACAGACTGGATGGTGAAAACGGGCAGGGGCCCAGAAGGAAGGCCTTGGAGTTTTCATGTAGAAATGGGATTTGGTACTTGGCCTTGAAGGAAGAGGTCCTCAGGGTTTAAGGAGGAAAAGCAGAGGCAGGGTTTGGAACCGAACACGCCTTTGCGTTACATATCAGAAGGTGTTATCGTTTAGCCATTGGGTCTTGGTTTCTGCTTTGACTTTGTTCGTGCCCCCTGTTCTCTAATCTGGAATAACACATGGCCATTCGCTCCCTGCTCCACCTGTGCACCGGGAAGGCTTCATCAACCGATTTGTCATTGCTTTTTCTTACTTCTGGACTTGGCCAGAGACTCCAGGAAACCAAAGGCAGTTGTGGGGAAACTGCACCCAAGGGCCTCCTTGTCCTCACCGCTGAAGGGCCCACCGGAGCGTCTGCCCCAGAAGCACAGCACCACACTGGGTGCACATCTCACCAGCAGCAGGAGCCAGTCCCCGAAACAGTCTCGTACTCCCTGAAGGTGGTCAGGACAGCCAGAATCAAGCACCCCAGGACAATCAGGAACCTAGAAGGGAAGGAAAAAGAAACTAAGGAAGTGCCTTGTTCTGGACTGTGCCGAGGCTAGGCAGAAGGGTAATAGCCAGGATGAAGCTACAGCATACATCGGACATAGGAGTGGACTTGTTACATTATCCCATTTAACCTCGTGACACAGCTGTGAGGCAGTTAGGAATTGATGCTACAGTTATGGAAACCAGGTTTGAGAGAGCAACATGCATAACTTTATCAGCAAGTTAGTGGAAACAGTGAAAATTTGAGTTACAGCATCTGGTTCCAGCCCTAGAGGACTACAGATTGCCTGACAAACCAAAGTTACCGCAAGCTTTGGTCGATCAACTGGAATGTGACTACGTTAATAATGGGTCCTGCACACACAGGACTATGACCTTCAAACATATGAAAATATTCTTAGAATAAAAACAAATTCATCTGAAGATTGATAAATTCAATGAAAGTCTCTGTTACCATTATCTTCAGATTATTATTATTATTATTATTTTTTACAGTCAGTAGTTACTAAAGGAAATAATCTCTTTCAATTGGGGGATCTTCAGAATCGTTTCTAAAATTATCAAGTGTGTTTCATGCTAGAAAGAATCCAAGCCACCGTGATGCAGAGCTGCTCGCTGAAAAGTCACTGAGAGCTCATCTGGTTCATGCCCCTGCCTCAGGCAGAAGCTAACTGCAAACAATCCTCTGAGATGATTGTATTTATAAACTCCCTGTGTGTGAGAGAGTGAGGGTGGTGGAGAGACAGTGTGTGTGTGTGTGTGTGTGTGTGTGTGTGCGCGCGCGCGCGCGCGCGCTTCATCATTTCAGCAAAGAAAAGAGGTTCTCCGTCCCTCTTGGTGGGGACTCTGGTTCAATGGTCAGCATCAGGTTCTCTGGGTGTCTAAGTGAAAGTGTTAGGTGCTCCATCGTGACCCCGCTTTTTGTAACTCCATGAACTATAGACCGCCAGGTTCCTCTGTCCATGGAATTCTCCAGGCATGAATACTGGAGTGGGTAAGATTCCCTTCTCCAGGGGATCTTTCTAACCTAGGGATTGAACATAGGTCTCCAGCACTGCAGGCAGATTCTTCACCATCTGAACCACGGGGGAAACCCTGGTGTCTAAGAGGGAAACTAATGCCTGCGGGAGTCTTGGTGCCATAGACTCCAAGTTCTCCTGCTCTGTGTAATCCGGCGCTCTGTCCTGCTAGGCCCCCATCCATGCCTTTTCGGTTTGTTTATGTAAGTGGGTACCCAACTCGTGCATTCATTCATCCATCCATCCGTTGAATATGTATATGGTAGGCACTGGGGGAGGCAGAGCTGGAATTCAATGATGAACAAGCTGGATCTGTCCTCCTGAGCTGACGGTCCTGACAAACAGAAAACCAACTCATGGTGTGATGGTGAGGACCATGATACAAGGAGGTTTGGAGATGTCTGCTCCTGGAGCTGGCTTGGCCCGGAGTGCTGGTCCCACCCCTTGATGATCTCGATTGCATTTTCTGATCAACAGTCCTGCTGACCTGCAGATCTGACTGTCTCCAACCCTGTCTAGGAACCCAAATGAGATTTTCAGCTCCCTCCTGTTTGGTCATTTTAAATTCATGACATGTGTGGAACCTGCTTCCTCTTCATTCAAGTCTCTGGCGATGATGATGACGACAATGATGGTAACAATCTCAACACCCAACACCACTCTTTAGTGAGCACTTACCATCTGCCACCTTACACCTATCAGCTCATTTATCCTCGCAACCTTCTCCCAAGGTAGATATGATCATTCCCGTTATACCGATAAAGAAATTCATCAGAAGGAATCATCACTAGCAGGATAACTGTGTCATCAGTAAAAAGACTACAGAGATCTTCCGGACCCAGGGATCGAACCTGCGTCTTCTGCAACTTCTGCACTGCAGGAGCATTTTATACACACATGAATAAAAAACTTAGCCCTCATTTTCAAGGACTTCCTAGCCCAGTGGGGGAAACAGGACAAATGACCCCATGAGAGTCTGGCTGAAGTTATCATCTGAGTGTCCACAGGCTTTGGGAAAACAACGCAGGAAGTACCCCAGAGGCTGTGGTCAGTGGGTTGGAAGGCTCTCTGAGTCTTAGCTAGCGTGGATCATATGTCCCAGTTTATCCAGGACATTCTCCATTTTGTGTGTGTTGACTGGCAGCACGGACCCCTAGGCAATGTGAACAACATGTACATGTGCAGAGAGTTCAAGGATACTAAACCCCACTCAATCTTCTCCTTCAGTAAGGGGTGCGAGCCTTTTATGATCCGACCTTCCCCAGCCCCTCTTGCTTCCCCACCCCCAGAATCACTGTGCTTCCTCAAGCCCTCTTCTCAATGCTCCTCTTCCCTGCCCACTCCCCCAACGTGCCCCTTTACCTCCTGCTAGCACCTTGACTTCCCTGCTAACACCAGGGCTTCCCTGGTGGCTCAGAGGTTAAAGCATCTGCCTCTAATGCGGGAGACCTGGGTTCAATCCCTGGGTCAGGAAGATCCCCTGGAGAAGGAAATGGCAACCCACTCCAGTATTCTTGCCTGGAGAATCCCATGGATGGAGGAGCCTGCTGGGGTCGCAAAGAGTTGACACAACTAAGCAATTTAACTTTCAACACCTTGACAGTACTGGGCACACCTAGAGCCTCCCAGCTACTGCCTGCACAATTCCTCATGTGACCCCTCCCTTGGGATCACAGAACACCCAGAGGCATTTCTATTCCAGCACTGATCACAGCCCGTTATCATATTGTAATCACTGCTTGCCCCGTGTCATAAATACAGTGTACCATCTTAACACCCAGCATGAGAACTCGTCCCAAGGCAGGCACTGCCTGTCTAGTGAAATATCTTACAAATCCAGTTGAGGTGGAAATTGCAACCCTCAAGGCATGAGACTGCTAAACTTCCCAGCAATAGAAAGCAGCCAGAAGTTGGAGATGGGGTAGGTCTCGAGGGCTGAGAATGACAAAGAGGAGAAGATACGGCATGCTGAGGGGTTGTTAAGAACAAGCCTGGCTAAAATGAAGTTTGTGGCCTTGCATCTCCACCAATGAGACAGGGAGGCCAAGCTAGAGGAGACTCAATGCGGGGAGGTGAGAGGGTGGACAACGTGGTTTTCAAAGGCTTCAGGAGTATGTATACAGAAGCCAACAAGCCAGCAAAGATAAATCATGCTGTGGACCTACTGTTTGAGGTCCAAGTGGGAATATCCAGTAAGCTGATCGAAATTCAAGTCTAAAGTTTAGAGGAGAGGTTGGAGCTAGGTACTTAAGTCCCTTTAAGCTCTAATTGTGATTTCAGAGCCAGGTGAGGGGACAACTCGACCTTAACCAGTCACCAATATACGCAGTTTCAGCCTGGTTCCCATTCGCAGGGGGGCGTGGAGAACCAGGCTTTAGCCAGCAGGGGGCAGCAAACACTCGTCGGAAGTTGGTATTTTCTTGCATCTCCAGGGATTGAAAAGTACCGGCAACCTGGGGAATTTACTTGCTGAGATTTGAAAACAATCATTAATTTATAAAGCGGAAAGCATCAAGGAAGCCCTCCTTTACCTGAGAAGGGGACGCACTCTTTGGTCTCCTGCACATTGCACTTTATGCTGAAGATATGAACTGGATTCCAGACTCATGGGTGGAATTATCAGTCTCACGGATGGAAGACAGAGAGGAGTGGCTAGACGGGTTCTTCCCTTCTCTTTCTGTTTTGTCTCTCTCTCTCTCCATGCCTCACCGATTTTTTTTTAAGTATTTCAAAATTAATTTATTCATTCAACAAGTATTCTTAACATATACTCCACACAGGGTACATATCCCTATGTAACTGTAACACAGACAAATCATAACACAGTGTGAAACAGTCAGAACCATCATATAAATACATGTAGAGGTTGTGCGTGCAATTGGGGGAGGGGCTGCAGTTAAGGATCATCTGAAGAAAATATCCTAGGATCATTTTATCTGTTTATTCTAATGCCAGTGGCTCAGCACACCAACCTCCCTTTCAGCCATCTCAGGAGACCAATTATTCTTTTACTTCCTCCATCATGTGAGTTTCTTCTCTGTATTAGAGACATCAGTTTGCTGACAAAGGTCCGCATAGTCAAAGCTATGATTTTTCCAGTAGTCATGTACAGATATGAGAGTTGGACCATAAAGAAGGCTGACTGCTGAAGAACTGATGCTTTCAAACTGTGGTGCTGAAGATACTTTAGAGTCCCTTGGACAGCAATCAAACCAGTCAAATCAATCAATCCTAAAGGAAATCAGTCCTGAATATTCATTAGAAGGACTGATGTTGAAGCTGAAACTCCTATACTTTGGCTACCTGATAGTCTAACAGAAGCCTGTATCCTGCACATCATGGCCTTGCAGTTCAGCCTCTGTCTCTCCATCAGGGACATCATCCAACAGTAGAGTATGGACCATTTGCAAAAAGAAAAGGCAGAGCTTACAAAGGATGCAGGATTTTGTGAAGTTGATGGATATGATGATGAAGAGCTGTTCTAAATACAGCAAAACCATTAACAAGCGACAAGCTTACTAGAACAATTAAAGACAGATCAAATGATATTTCAAAGGGTGAAAAACACCATACAATCCTTCCCCCCAAATGTTGAGAGAATAAAATGTGAAGTCATGTTGTATTATCATCAAGTTTTGGCAAAGAAAATATAACCTCAAATTAACACTCAACTGAGTCTTTGTGCATTGTAAAAATTAGAGCATAGTTGCAATTATAATTTAAATTTTGTGACCTGAGATACAATAAACACATTTTTGTATTTTAATTATATTTTTGTGATCACATACTAATGAGAAATTTTCTTCACTGTTTAGTATGAAGTTTAGTACTCATTTTCAGCAGATACCCTTTAAGTAGATATTCACTGATTACTATTAATTGTGGAATTAGGGACCCTCTAAACCTACCTTATGGGATGGTCATGTAAATAAAAAGAGAACCATATACATAAACTGCTATGAATCCAGGCAAATAGCAGGCATTCAGATGCAAGCTTTTCACCTCTTTCCCTATAGTCTTCTGTTCATAGGGTCAAAAAAGTGGCTTTACTGGAATATAGAAAAAATAATTTTGTGTTTAAAAACCTTCCTTGTCCTTGAAATTAAGCAAGAATATCATAATCACAAAAAATCACAGAAATCGATATCTATATCTTGATCTATCTATATTCTGTCCCTATGAAACTCTGGATAAGTTTCCAACTCATTGGAAAAGACCCTGATGCTGGGAAAGATTGAAGGTGGGAGAAGGGATGACAGAGGATGAGATGGTTGGATGGCATCACCAACTCAATGGACATGAGTTTGAGTAAGCTCCGGGAGTCGGTGATGGACAGGGAGGCCTGGTGTGCTGCAGTCCATAGGGTCGCAAAGAGTCGGACACAACTGAGCAACTAAACTGAACTGATCAACCTCTGGATCCACAGATGTGTGCAAACTGTGTCCCTCAGGCCAAATCTAGGCAGCTGCCATTTTTATAAATAAATTTTTATACCATAGCCACACTCCTTTGTTTATATATGGTCCGTGGCTGTTTTTGTGAGGCAAGAGGAGAGCTGAGTAACTGCAGCTGAGTCTATCTGGCCCAAAGGCCTAAAATATTTACTATTTGACTTTTAAAGAAAAAGTTTCCCAACTTTTGATTTAAAGTAAGAGCCCAGGGCAATGGAACTCAGTTGGTACCACCTGAAGATGTCTGATGTGTCTCATGCAGTGCAGAAAAAAATATTTAAAACTTAAAAGTAAGGGACTCCATCTCATTGTTGTTGAGATAGATATCACAGTATTTAATAAAGGAATAAAATAGGGTCATTTGTGGAAGAAAAGAAGTAAAAGTTTAGGGAAAAGAAGACAAATATGATTAAAAAAATAAGAACCGGAGTTACAGCTTAAATTTCATTAGTTTCATGGTGAATCTGTCTCTGGAAACATCTATTGAAGTTTCTTGGTATGTTACCAGGCATTTCTTCTTGCGTGTCTTGTCTGCCCACTAATGGCTTTTTTAAATATAATTTTTTTTATTTATTTATGTTTGGCTGTGCCGGGTCCTCTTTGCTTTGCAGGCTGTTCTCTGGTTGTGGTGAGCGGAGGCTCCTCTCTGGCTGTGGTGCACGGGCTTCCCACTGCAGTGGCTTCCCTTGCGGCAGAGCACCGGGTCTAGGGTGCACGGGCTTCAGTAGCTGCGGCTCACAGGCTTAGTTGCTCTGTGGGATGTGGGATCTTCCCTGACTAGAGACAACCCATGTCTCCTGCCCTGGCAGGCGGATTCTTTACCACTGAGCCACTGGGAAGCCCTTGGCATGACATTACAGGGTTAAGAAAAACAAAGGCATAATTAAAAATTCATAAACCTCAACTAAAAGTCCAGTCAGCTTTGTGAACAAAATCTTCCTTGTTTCACACCCGGGGTGGTATTTTTAAGGTCTAAATCCATCCTTCCATAGACCCCTGCTTGGGCACTGAAATGATGCTAAACCTTAAGAGGATGCTTAATTTTATCAAACCCCTGCAAAGCACCGACTATGCTGTGAGATTGTGATTTATAATGAGAAATATGTATGTGGTCATATCCCAGTTTCTGGTATGGAGTTCATAAAACCCTTGGAACTTCCTTAGTGGGGAGCACAATCAGGGTGTCTTTTGTGATGTCAGCAAGGTGCCTGTTGGGAAGCGCCTCCGGATGGGAGCTGTTGCCAGGAGAAGAAATCAAGTCATTAGAGGGTGGGAACTACGGGTCCCAATTCCCCGACTTCTGGGGAGGGCAGAGGGCCTGGAGCTTGAGCTCCATCACCAATGGCCACTGATTTAATCACTCATGTCTATGTAGTGAAGATTCCATAAAAACGCAAGAGCACTGGTTTGAAAGAGCTTCAGGGTTGGAACACATGGAGATGTGGAGAGAGTAGTTCCTGGAGGCCCATGGAAGCTCCACAGCCTTACCCTGTACATGTATGTATATATGTTATTCACTCAGTTGAGTCTGCCTCTTTGCGATCCAATGGTCAGTAGCTTACGAGGCTCCTCTGTCCATGGAATTCTCCAGGCAAGAATACTGGAATGGGTTGCCATTCCCTCCCTCAGGAGATCTTCCCTACCCAGGGATCCAACCGGGGTCTCTCACATGGTTCTTTATCATTGGAGCCACCAGGGAAGCCCTTACCCCACACATTGCCCTATGCATCTCTTCCATGGTCTGTGCCTGACTTAAATCCTTTTATAATAAACAGATGATCTTAAAATAAGTCACATGTTTCTCTGAGTTCTGTGAGTCACTCTAGTCAGTGAATCAAACACAAGGAGCAGGTCATGGGAATCTCCAGTTTATAACCTGTCGGCCAGAAGCACAGGTGGCCACCTAACTTGCCACTGGCATCTGAAGTGGGGCTGAGGGATGGGGGGCAGTCTTGTCAGGATGAGCCCTTAACTTGTGAAATCTGATTTCTCTCCAGGTAGGCAGTGTCAGAACTGAGTTAAATTATAGGACATTCGGTTGATGTCAGATAATTATTTGGTGTGGGGAAACTGTCCCCCATCAGAGAACAAGTCGGACTTGGGAGTGCAGAACTCTTACATGACCATTTTGGAAGCACCTACTGTCTACAATGAGTTTCCCAGGTAGTTCAATGGCAAAGAACCCACTGCCAATGCAAGAGACTCAGGTTCGATCCCTGGATCAGGAAGATGCCCTGGAGAAGGAAATGGCAACCTGCCTGGGGAATTCTTGTCTGGGAAATTCCATGGATGGAGGAGCCTGGCGGGCTACAGTCCATGGGGTTGCAAAGAGTTGGAGACGACTTATTGACTAAACGACAACTGTGTACAAAGCCCTGATCTACAGGTTGTGTGCAGCAGGGCAAAGAGCATGCATTTCAGAATCAAACACAGTACTTCATCCCCAGCCGCTCCTCTTCATGTGTTTATGGCCCAGCCTGTGCTGTGCTTAGTCGCTCAGTCTTGTCTGACTCTTTGCGACCCCATGGACTATAGACCGCCAGGCTCCTCTGTCTATGGGAGTCTCCAGGCAAGAACACTGGAGTGGATTGCCATGCCCTCTTCATGGCTCAGGCAGAGCTGTTTATCTTAACTTCTGTTCTTGTGCATCAGTAACACCAAAGTCCACCTTGCGAGGCTATAGCGGAGAGTCCGCGTGGCCCATGGTAATGTTGCCAAGACTGCTGGGATCAGACACAGCATCTGCTTCCAGGAAGGCCAGAGCAGGAGCTATCTAGAATCGCCATGTTCATAGATGTCACGAGGTGGAGGGTGAGCTCTCTCTCATCCAGAGGCATGGAAAGGGCCAGCAAAGGCTCCTCAGCTGTCCCTCCCTATGCCTGTGGGAGGGGCCCCATGGTGCAGGAGGTGGAAGGTGAGAAGGTGAGGGGACAAGTGGCAGACAGGCTCCACAGTTTCCCTCCACCCCTCCCTCCTTCCAGGAGGAGAGGGCATGTCTTCACAGGCTCACAGTGGATGGCAGCATTTTCTGCCAGACCCTCCTCACCCTCTTTCGTCTGGCCTTAAGGAATCCTGGTAAGGACTTGGCTGGGGCTTGAATCCAGAGCCTAGCATCTAAGCCCGTGCTCTGGGGCATTCCTTTCCTTCCCCTCCAAGTCACCCCTGTTCCCGTGGTCTTCCAGCCTCCGCTGCTGCTGTCAACCTTTGTGTCTGCATTTCTCCCTGCAGGTCCAACACATTCCATCCCCTCACGGATTCTTGGTCACTGTGTGTGCCTGCCGTCAGACACCTTCACCTGTGCAGCTCTGGTCTTCCTGGCTTTTAAGACCCATTTCATAGAAGACATTCTAGAGCACACAATGGAAACCAAAATAAAAGAATCACCATATTCAATTCTAAGCCTAATAAATCAGCTGTTTTCATTTTCTCCTGTCCCTTTTGCAGCCCAAGGACATAGGCATACACAATTTTCAATATTCGCTTTGTCTCAACAGTATAGTCTGCATTTTTAGCTTATTAAAGTATAAATATTCTTCCACTTGGCTATAAAATATTCAAACAATCATGTTTAATGGAAGAGGCACTTTCTATGACATCAGTGCACTGAAATATATACAACCATCCTCTTATTGCTGGATATTCAGATTTAGGGTGCTACCAATTCTGTGTTATTTTAAGTTATACGATGGTATATGTTTTTATGCATAAAGCTTTTCCTTCTTTAGGATCAATTCCTCATAATAATCTCTAGACTATCTGGGCTTCAAATATCTGAATTGATTCTTGAAATATTCTGCCAGGCTACTTTTCTGAAGGGTTGCTCACTTTGTCCCCAGGAACACACAGCATCCATTGTTACCCAATTTTGCCAGCATTGGCTATTAATTACAGTTTGTTGGTTGACTTGCTAATTTGATAGGTATAAAGTGGCACCTGAAATTTGCATTTGAAAGGGGGATAAAGGCTTGTACAGGTGGCACCAGTGGTCAAGAATTCAGCTACCAAACCGAGACTTCATGGACTCAGGTTCGATCCCTGGCTCGGGAAGATCCCCTAGAGAAGGAAATGGCAACCCACTCCAGTATTCTTGCCTGGAGAATCCCACGGACCAAGGAGCGGTGGGCTACGGTCCAGTGTCACAGAGTTGGGCATGACTGAAGAGACTTAGCATGCAGCACCTGAGGATTAAGTTACTTCTTGTGAGACCTCCAGCTGGAGGTTCTAGGAGAAAATGGAGCAAGTCTTCCCAGCAGCTGTGAAATCATCCCAAGGAGGCATTCACCTTTCCCACCTACAAGGGCTTTCCTGGTGGCTCAGCTGGTAAAGAATCTGCCTGCGATGCAGGAGACCTGGGTTCAATCCCTGGGTCAGGAAGATCCCTTGGAGAAGAGAATGGCAACCCGCTCAAGTGTTCTTATCTGGGAAATCCCATGGACAGAGGAGCCTGGCGGGCTACAGTCTATGGGGTGCAAAAACGTTGTGTGACTAACGCTTTCACTTTCACCTTCCTCACCTAGATGGTGGCCAAGCCAACCTTTCAACCGCCTTCAGGCTAAAGATAGTGGGAAGAATGCCAGCGTGTCACTGGCATATTACTTACTTTTCTAACCATGCCCTGGAAACCTTTCTTATTTAGAGATAAAAATCAGTCCTCTCAAACCCAAACCAAAAGGTGTAAACAACTTATATTTTCTTATTCCATTAGCACCTTCCTACAAATGGCTCCAGTGTTTGAGACCCAAACACTGAGACACAAAGCAAGACCCGGGCCCCCTGCTGTTTCCCCCAAGCATGCCACAAGCCCTGATTATTCTAGACATTTTTTCCTCTCTCTTTTTGAAAATCTCATTAGAATGGAAACATTTAGTGGCTTCAAGTTTCCAAAAGGGGAGAGATTAAAAAAGAGAGACAGAGAGAGTGCCCATGCAGGCGTTAGCATGGGGAGACACATCTGTTTGCCCAGCTGCACTTGTAGAAACAACAGCCATCACGGCTGATTGTTTGAGCAATTTCCTTCCTTCCCTGGGCTTCATGTTCATCCTTAAACGCTCCTGGATTTTATATTCACTCACTCGGTCCTTCTTCCAATACATGTTTACTGAGCAATTCCTCTGTACTGAGTCTCATGTCAAGGTACAGAGGTGGTCCAAGAATCAGGTCTGCCCCCCAGATGCTTAAAGCATCATCAGGGAACTAATTATTCTAGTGGACCGTGCTGGGCACTGAGGTGGCCAAGTGCATGCACCACTCTGTAGCGACTGAGGGCAGTCAAGGGCACCCTAATAAGTTTTCAGGGGCTTCAGCTTATTAGCTGCAAATTTTACACTCAACAGCATCCTGGGGCTTTGAGACCACCTTCCTCTCACCTATTTCTAAGGTCAGTCATTGAAGGGAAAGATGCAAGACCATTCACTAGCCTTGAGTGTTAGGAGTAACCTCAAGCTTGGGCTCACTGTCTCTAGTGTTCCCAACTTCTAGAGCCAGCATCAAGCTTTGCAAGTTAAGGCATAACATTTATCTGGGGGGGAAGGCTGAGAAAGGGAGACACACATTGCATGTATTTGGATGTGTAAGAGAAGAAAAACTAAGGTAGGAAATCTCATTTTAAGAACTTTTGCACATTTATTATAAAACCATAGATCATATGACAAACCTAGATGGAGAATTAAAAGACAGAGACAACACGTTGCTGACAAAAGTCTGCATAGTCAAAGCTATGGTTTTTCCTGTGGTCATGTATGGATGTGAGAGTTGGACCATAAAGAAGACTGAGCATTGAAGAATTGATACTTTTGTACTGTGGTGCTGAAGAAGACTCTTGAGAGTCCCTTGGACTGCAAGGAGATCCAACCAGTCAATCCTAAAGGAAATCAACCCTGAATATTCATTGGAAGGACTGATGCTGAAGCTGAAGCTCCAATACTTTGGCCACCTGATGTGAAGAACTGACTCACTGGAAATGATCCTGATGCTGGGAAAGATTGAGGGCTGGAGGAGAAGGGGGTGACAGAGGATGAGGTGGTTGGATGGCATTACCGACTCAATGGACATGAGTTTGAGCAAACGTTGGAGATCATGATGGACAGGGAAGCCTGGCGTGCTGCAGTCCGTGGGGTTGCAAAGAACTGGACATGACTAAGCGACTGAACAACAACAGATCATCTATCCGTGCTTGTGTAATTGACCTCAGACATAAGTACAGGCTTTACATTTGTCTTTGTTCAATGTCATCTTCTGAGACTCGGCCTGTATCTCAAGCTGCTGTGATCATCTTGGAAACTGAGTTCCACTGCTGGAGCATTAACTATTCCTTCCAGCTTTGCCATCTGAATGCCTGATAGTCCTACCCGTGGCACATGGACCTCACTGATGGAGGAGCCACTCTTCCTTCCACAACTTCCTCCACCCCCCCTACTCCACCCCTCTCTGGGGGACAGTAAGGAATTCTGGCTTAGGGTTCCCACTCCCCTGTCCCCGGGAGCCCATATCCTGGGGAGAGCATGCCAATTTGGCCTTTTCATCTTTCTGTATCTGAGAACAGCTGCTGCTATCATGCCAACATCAGGACTCAAAGACCCAAACCCACAACTGGTACACTCAGCTCCTGCCAGGCATATGTCATCCCTTCCAACCCTGAGATGCTGGCAAAGCTCATCCCTGGTGTGTCCCTTTCTTATGCACAGGCCACTGACTCAGAGGATGTGGAGAGAGAGATGGTGTCCTTCGTGGGCTGGCCTCCTTGGTAGGCCATTGAGAGTTCTGGTTTCCAAAACCATCCTGGCCACAGTAACGAGGACCCCAGATGCATTTATCAAGGTCCCAGTGACCTCACAGGGCTCTGATGGGGACTGAGCAATCAATGCTGCTGGAGTCCGAGCTATGGGATGACGTGGGAAATGTGTCATGTGTGACACTTCAAATGGGATTCTTTTCTCTCTCTCTCTTTAAAGATGAGGATACCAAGTTTTTTCCTTGAAACGAGGACAAGGAAAAAAAAACGCACAGAGAGAAGGAAAGAGATGCAGAATGATTCAGAACCAAGGTACCTTGCTAATGCATTGGAAGATTGTGGAGTTGTCCTCACTAAAGATAACGCAAGGTATGGAGGGAAGCGGTGGTGAAAAGACCTCACTCTGGAGTCAAGAGCTTGGGTTCCAGTCCTGGCTCTACCCCAACCACTTGGGTGACCTAGGGCAAGTCACATTTCCTGAGTGACAACACGGTCCTAGAAACTAAAGAATTTCTGCGGATCCTTTCCTATTCTAATACTAAGACACAGACCATCATTTAAGCAATAGATGTGCCCCTGAAGGGCTTTCCAAATGGCTCAGTGGTAAAGAATCTGCCAATACAGGAGACATAAGAGACCTGGGCTTGATCCCTGGGTCAGGAAGAGTCCCTGGAGGAAGGCATGGCAACCTACTCCAGTATTCTTGCCTGGAGAATCTCATGGACAGAGGAGCCTGGTGGGTTACAGTCCATAGGTTTGCAAAGAGTTGGACATGACTGAAGCAACTTACCACTCATGTGCTCCTAAAAATATGTGGTAGACTTTTGTGCCCCTCAATTGAAGTAGACTTTAAATAAGCCAGGCCAATATCTCTATTTTTCTCTCTCCTCCTTCACTCCCTCCCTCCTTCTCATCTTTTCTTTCTTTAGGAGTGGAATTCTTTAAAAACAAGTCTTCAAAATTACAATGAGGTATCATTTCACATTGGTCAGAATGGCTGTCCTCAAAATGTCTACGAAGAAGAAATGCTGGACAGGGTGTGGAGAAAACAGAACCTTCCTACACTACTGGTGGGCAGGCAAATTGGTACAGTCACTATGGAGAACAGTGTGGTTGTTCCTTAAAGAATGAAAAATGGAGCTGCCACATGATCCCACTCCTGGACACGTATCCAGAGAAGACGAAAACTCTAATTCGAAAAGACACGTGCAACCCAGTGTTCACAGCAGCACTACTTACAATAGCCAAGACACGGAAGCAACCGAAGTGTCCATGAATAAACGATGGACAAAGAAGGCGTGGTATATGCACAAAATGGAATATGACTCGGCCATAAAAAGAATGAAATAATGCCACTTGCAGCAACGTGAATGTTCCTAGAGATTACCAGACTAAGTGAAATACGCCAAAGAAAGACAAATATCATATGTGGTGTCATTTATAGGTAGAATCTAGAAAATAATACAAATTAATTTATTGACAAAAGAGAAACAGACTCAGACATAGAAGCAAACATGTGGTTACCAAAGGAGAAAGGTGAGGAGGGATAAATTCAGAATTTGGGATTAACAGATACACACTGCTGTATATAAAATAGGTAAGCAACAAGGTTTTACTATAAGCAAGGGAACTATATTCAGTATTTTGTAATAGCCTATAATGGAAAAGAATCTGAAAATATATGTGTGTATATATATTACTTATGTACTATATATATACATAAATATACAGAACTGAATCATCTTGCTACACAAATGAAACTAACACAATATAGTAAATCAACTTTTGTGTGTGTGTGTGTGTGTGTGTGTGTGTTAGTCACTCAGTCATGTCCAACCCGTTGGGACCGCATGGACTGTATGTAGCCCATCAGGCTCTTCTGTCCATGGAATTCTCCAGGCAAGAACTTGCCTGGAGGGTTACCATTCCCTTCTCCAGGGGATCTTCCCAACCTAGGGATCGAACCCAGGTCTCCTGCACTGTGGGCATATTCTTTATCGTCTGAGCTACCTGGGAAACCCTAGGCTATACTTAAGTTAAAAAAAAAAAAAAACCTCATGCAGAAGTCAAATACCTAACTGCAAAAACAAGAGTGGCTTTATGGGGAGGGATGTCTGCCCAGCCTTGGCAGTATCCCCTCCCCTCCCCCTGTACACATGTGATTGGCACCATTTGTGATGCACTAAATTAAACTATCACCTTACTGGAAAGAGTCCTTGTTTTGATGAATGCTATACCTGGGAAAGCAAAAATGACTCAGCCACATGTGGGCTACCAAAGCACTTTCCTGTCATTACCTCATCCCTCTTCCCTACAAATCTGCCAGGATGGGTGATTTACCCCATGCCACAGGAGAGAAGACTGAGCTGAGATGGACGAGAGGTGGAACGTGTCGTTCTTGGTCATCTCCCTGTACCCTGATGCGAAGAGTTGACTTATTTGAAAAGACCCTGATGCTGGGAAAGATTGAGGGCAGGAGGAGAAGGGGACGACAGAGGATGAGATGGTTGGATGGCATCACCGACTCAATGGACATGAGTTTGGGTAAACTCTGGGAGTTGGTGATGGACAGGGAGGCCTGGTGTGTTGCAGTCCATGGGGTCACAAAGAGACAGACACGACTGAGGGAATGGAACTGAACTGTACCCCCAAACACCTGGGGGTGGTGCCTGGGGCACAGCTGGTCTTCTGGGAACAGTTCTCTTTTTTAAATAATTTATTTTATTCATCATTTACTTTTGGCTGTGCTGGGTCTTCGCTGCTTCGCGAGCTTTCTCTAGTTGTGGGAGCAGGGGCTACCCTTCATTTGTGGTGCGTGGGCTTCTCTTGTTCCAGAGTGCTGGCTCTAGGTGTGCAGGCTTCAGCAGCTGTGGCTCCAGGGCTCAGTAGTTGCAGTTCCCGGGCTCTCGTGCACAGGCTCAGTCCTTGTGGCACATGGGCTTAGTTGCTCTGTGGAATGTGGAATCTTCCCCCATCAGTGATTGAATCTCGAACTGGTGTGTCCTGCATTGGTGGGCAAATTTTTTTTTTACCACTGAGCCAGCAAGGAAGCCTGGCAGGTGAATTTTTAATCAGTGGGCCACCAGGGAATTCCCTCTGGGATAAGTTGTTGAATGAATGGGAGTACCACTTGCTGACCTTCATCAATGAATCCCTGCCAAAATCAGGGCTCCAAGCCCTTTTGACCTCTTTTGGTTCACAGGCACTGAGGTCCCTTTCTTGGAAACATATGATCAATTGCAAACATCACCCTGTGAATTAAAATTTTTGGTTGGACATGCTTATCTCCCCCACACTTCCCAAACAACAGCACATAATATCCAAGGATTGTCCATGATTCATAGATGAGGGAAATAAATCTCTAGTCTGCCTTCTTCTCTTTATAGGAAAGAGAAACCAAGACAGGAATCCTAAAGCTTGGGCAGTTCTGTTTTGCCCTAAAAGATTGTAGCAGACATTGTCCATACCCAGATCCTCTAACCATGGGCCTCCTACTCTTTCTCAGTTTTCTGCATCCAACAAGTCTTACCTGCTATTTGTCTTGGAGGAAGTTGTGCATGGGCTGCTGGAAATGCTTTACCTGTGGCCAGGAGCAGAAGGCAGAATGTACTGGCCAGGTGGGTGGAGTGGGGTTTAGCCAATGACTGATGGGTCTTGGGTCAGGACAATGCTGAGCTGTAACTCACATCCCTGGGCTCACTGTGGAATCAGGTGGAGGCTGCCCTCCTTGGGACTTTGCTGAAATCACCTCTTCATTTGTATTCTACAGCTTAGTCAGGTTCTAGAGAACCCAGTGTGAGACAAAGGGGAGGCTTGTAAAAGGGGGTCCATGATTCTCAGTAAACGTGAGTCTGAAGATATGCAAAAAAGTATACATAGCCACATTTCTCCACATAATAAACTCCTTACATGATCCGTGGAGAGAAGTAGCATTTCAAGAAAGAGTTGTCAGATAGAGAAGGGAGAGATGGGAAGCTTTAAGGGGAAGAGGGCCAGAGGGCCGAACCCCATGAAAATGTAAAACAATGACAACAACAACATCGGCAATAATAAAACACAACTCGGATACAGCCCAGAAGCTTGGAGAGGGTCTGCTATGTGTACAACTGCCTCATGTGCATAGTATTCAGAAGGAAATCCAGGGAAAGGGGCTGTGTTCCAGGTCACTGAGACGCTACACGTGTCAATGAAGAAGTACTGAGCCCTTCACGGAATGCTATCTGTGCACATTTTTAGGCTTCCCGGGTGGTGCTAGTGGTAAAAGAACCTGCCTACCAATGCGGGAGATGTGGTTTCTATCTCTGGGTCAGGAGGATCCCCTGGAGGAGGCCATGGCAACCCACTCCAGAATTCTTGCTTGGAGAATCCCATGGACAGAGGCGCCTGGCGGGCTGCAGTCCATAGGGCTATACAGAGTTGGACACGACTGCAGTGACTTAGCGCACATGCACACATGCAGATTTCTAAGCCAGAGGACCACAGGCCAACATACACACAGCTCAGCACTTAATAAGACTGGGTGAAGGGAAGCAGGCTCCCACCTGGGTGTGAGAGTGTTAGAATCAGTTCCACTTGGATCCCAAAGGACAGGGAACTTCAGTTGACGTCCAGGTTTCACACACTGTTGATTGCATAGACCTCAGTGAAAGGGATAAGTACACAAATAGCTCCTAACACAAACAGAAGCAGGTGGAAAACGCCTCCAACGGGGTGCAAGCAGAGTGCTTTTGGAGCTTCAGCAGAGAGAGGGCACACCCATCATCTGGTTATTTGCATCTTATGAACCACTTAGTAGTTCCCGGTTCTCCCAGACAGCACGGAGAGGGAAGAGGAGCTGTCACTCCAGAGCTTGCACATGTGGAACGAGTAAGAAACAGAGGAGCATTTGGCCCACTTCATGAGATTCCTGAGAGCCGATGGTCAAATTCTCAGTAATTTTTCAAGCCATGGTTAACTCCGCTGTTATTAAAAACTATACATGCTTACAGTGAAATAAACCGTACTGCTGCTGCTGCTGCTAAGTCGCTTCAGTCGTGTCCGACTCTGTGTGACCCCATAGACGGCAGCCCATCAGGCTCCCGCGTCCCTGGGATTCTCCAGGCAAGAACACTGGAGTGGGTTGCCATTTCCTTCTCCAATGCACGCGAAAGTGAAAAGTGAAAAGTGAAACTGAAGTCGCTCAGTCCTGTCCAACTCTTAGCGACCCCATGGACTGTGGCCCACCAGGCTCCTCTATCCATGGGATTTTCCAGGCAAGAGTGCTGGAGTGGGGTGCCATTGCCTTCTCCCATAAACTGTACTAAAAAGGTAATAAATGCTCAAAACTCATCACTAGCAAATTATTTTATATTTCACTCACTATCTATGCCCTTGAGGTTATTTACATCTTTTTTTTCTGTCTGGTAGAACTAGTCCATAAGGGTGCCCATCCCTTCTCTGTGTTCAGTGATGTCATGTTGGTAGTCTGAAATGTATCAGAGCAGGATTATTTCCACCACAGAAACCAGCAAACGCTGCAAAATGGGGCCCCTGCTTGGGGTTGCTTGTTAAACATTCAGCAGCATACCACTGGAGAGGAATCCTGAGAGTGTTCAGACAGGGTGAAGAAGAAATAAACCTAATGATTTCGTTCATTCATCTAACGCTGCTTATTGATCACCTACTATGTGCAACATACACGTAATGACAATTTCTTCATGGTTGGCTGTAACGGTGAGCTCAGTCAAAGCTGACTGACTGAGCGATTTGGGGGCAAAGGTCCAAGTAAAAACACTGAAAGTTCCAAGTATTGAGCATCTTCCATTTAAGTGCATTTTGATGATTTCCAGATCATGTGCGGTGGAGGCTCCAACTCACAGCTAACAAGGAGATGCCAAGGAGAGGTCTGGCCAGACCTGCTTCAATAAATAGATAAGGATCATTTAAAAGCAGCCCATTAAATGTTTGCATGCAAATGGACCTGCCAGTCTCCTTGAAAAACAGCTTGTTCTCCTAAGGAGGTTAAATATTTTCAGTCTAGTTTGTGTTATTAATTTGCCTAGCCAAGTGTGTGGTTGTGGGTGCATTTTCAATAGAGGATGCAAAGACCTTGCTAAATGAATCTTATCCCTGAAACCTACATGAGGGAGGTTTTGTGAATGCCATCAAAATGACCACAGACTTTTGCCTACTTCCTGGAGAGAATAAATCTCTGTCCCATTCAGATAGCCCTGGTGTAATCTACAGGATGGGGAAGGAAACAGAAAAATGAATAAGCTCCAGGCACGCGCCTGCCTAGTGCCCAAGATAGTGTCTAGCACAGGTGTAAACCCCAGGTGAGGCATACACTAGAAAGACGAACAGACCTAGTTGTGTTGCATTTGTAGCATCTATAATAGCACCTGGCACATGGCGAACATCCAGTAAATTTTTGTTAAATGAATGCATGCTCCCATGCCACAATTGTAACCACAGTTTTTATAAAATGGGTCCTCTAATAATAGACAGAAGACAATCATGGAAGAAAACGAGGGAGAAAGGGCTATTTATAAAAAGAGTTAGACTCCTTTCACATCCTATCTCATTTACTCCTTGTAAGGTTTTATTCTCCCCATTTTACAGATGAGAAAAACTAAGGTGAATCAGTGCACGCCCTTCCTTCCTCACAGGCAGGAAGCACAGAAGGAGGTCAAAATCCAAATGTTTCCATTCAAAATCCATGCTTGTTCTATGTATTATGAAACGGAGACAATTTTCCTGGAAATAATTTTTTAAAAACATTTCCCTTGTCCTCAGAAAGTATGATGAATTTCCCTCACTGGAGAAGAGAGAAAACAGAAAACTCACACCAGAGACACAACAGTGGCCCAGCACCTCTTTCTCAACTCCTTTCTTCAGTCCTGGACCATGGAGGAATGGGTGTGTGTGTGTGTGTGATTATCGTTTTCCTTTATTTTCTTGACCGTCAACTTTTGCTCCAGTAGTAAGCTGAGGGCTAAACTCTACTTTACAGCGTGTCTGTCCTACAAAACTCTCTGTGAAGGGAATATCATTGCCTCTATGATGTGGATGAGACAATTCAGAAACGGCCGATTTGCCTGAAGTCAACACCAGCAAATGGAACATCCGGGAAGCTAGCGCAGGCTCATCTGTCCCGGAAATGGTTTTCCACTAACGGCTTTCTCAGACTCTTGTGTGCATAGGAATTACTTGCTGCTGCTGCTAAGTCACTTCAGTCGTGTCCGACTCTGTGTGACCCCATAGACGGTAGCCCACCAAGGCTCCCCCGTCCCTGGGATTCTCCAGGCAAGAACACTGGAGTGGGTTGCCATTTCCTTCTCCAATGCATGAAAGTGAAGTCGCTCAGTCGTGTCCAACCCTCAGCGACCCCATGGACTGCAGCCCACCAGGCTCCTCCGTCCATGGGATTTTCCAGGCAAGAGTACTGGAGTGGGGTGCCATTGCGAGGACCTTACTAACTATTTTGATCCCGCAGGTCTAGGGTGGGGCCTGACAAGCTCCCAGGTGATGCCAAAATCTCAGGCCGCATCTGATGAGAAGGTTCAGAGGGCAACTGTTCAATTACCAACTTATCCTGTTGGGTTTTTTTTTTTTTTTACATTTCAAGTTGCTCAGTCAAGTCTGACTCTCTGTGACCCCATGGACTATACAGTCCATGGAATTCTCCAGGCCAGAATACTGGAGAGGGTAATCTTTCCCTTCTCCAGGGGATCTTCCCAGGTTAATCTCCAGGGGATCTTCCCAACCCAGGGACTGAACCCAGGTCTCCTGCATTGCAGGCGGATTCTTTACCAGCTGAGCCACAAGGGAAGCCCTATCCTGTTGTTCTGGGTTGCTTCTCAGTCCTTCCTTTCATCTTGGTGACGTTTTGGTTCATCAGCCACACTGGGGACCTGACAGGGCTGGGGGGTGGGCAGCAGTCTGTTCCCCGGGAGCCTGGGTGGCTTCCTCCGCTTACATCCATTCCATCTCTGGGCAATAGCGCTGTTTACACTGGAGCTACATTACTTCCCATCTCTTCCCTCTTTGCCTAAACACGACAACTACCTCATATAAATGGTCCCTGAGCCTGCAGTCTTGGCGCCCTGAAACTGTTTTCCATAAAATAATCATAGTAAGCTACGTAAATGGAAATCTGATGACATCATTCTGGTTCTTGGATTCCTTTGAGAAAGGGAAAGACACTAACTCCCTGCCCTGGCCTAAATTCTCTTTAACCAGAGCATTTTACTTTTTATCTGCTTATGGATACTGTGGCTCAACACAAAATGTAATTAAAAACAGAATGAAGGATTTTGCTGCTAAAGAAAAGCAAGAATCTCCCTGACTGATCCAATGTATTTCTTGCATTTTACAGATGAAGAGAGCCAGTCCCAGAGAGGTCCAGCCCTTTGCCTGAAGTCGCCCAGGAGGATACCTGGGGTTCTGGCCCAAGAATCAAGACCCTGTTGGTGTTTTCCTTGGTTTTCTGGTTCTTTCCATTGTACCACGCTCCCCCTCACAAATACATTTCTGTTTTTCACCAGATACTGCTTTTCTAAGATCCACTTGATGAGCTCGTTTATTGACTGAGAGCAAAACACTCAGGTCTGCAATGCCTTCTCCAAACCTGCCCCCTGCCATTCAAGGCCTAAGGAAAAGCAGAAAGATGGGCAGACCCTGAATTTATTTTCGTAAGCAGCCCTGTGCAGCCTAGACTGACTGCTTGGTCATGAGATCCAAGGTCTGGGGACAGTTAGGGATAAATAAGCAACAATGACCAGAGCCACCACCTCCTTCCCAAAACTGAAGGAAGGAATCTTCAAGGCATTCATAAAATACCATGGCTAAGGTAAGCTGACTCTCGGGACATGACAAAGTGAACGCAGAAGCAGACTGAAATAAGTACTCTGGGACCTGAGCTGATGGACTTTTCTTTCCTAAAGTATTACTCTTTTAAAAAACATCAAGGATATTTTATGATGAAGGAAATTCCTCCTCTGGTCAAAAAGTCCACCCCAAAAAGCCCTTGATGACCAAATCCATACAAGCAAACAATGCTCCCTAAAATTAGTTAATTTCTACAGGATACCATGTTCATAGCAAGTTAATAAATATCCTCGTGGGAACTTCCCTGGTGGTCCAGTGGCTAAGACTCTGTGCTCCCAAAGCAGGGGGCCTGGGTTCGATTCCTGCTCAGGGAACTAGATCCCACATGCCGCACGCAACTAAAAGGATCACAAAGATCCCACGTGCCACAACTAAGACCCTGCACAGCCAAATAAATAAACAAAAAATAAATATTAAAAAACCCCAAATATTCCTTGGGTGAATAAGCATGTGATGAAGCCTACTGTTTGCAGGGGAAATAAATACTTGGTATATCACTGCTTGTGAGTTGAAAGGTCTTGTTAGACTCAAAGATGGGAGAGGTCAGGGTGGGCTAAGAGCAAGGGAAGGTACTCTGAGTGGGCTTTGGGTTGGAGGGGGAGAGAGCATTCAGGAGCACTCCGAGAGAAGCAAAGTCTGGAGGCGGGGAGATGTGTCTTGTTTCCTGGATATAGTAGAGGAGAAAGCCAAGTGCTGAGGTAGGAGGCAGATTCCACCCCCTGCGCAGCCCCCAACCCACCCCCCACCCCCACCCCCCCCATATACCCCCAACCCTTACTCTACCCCCCCACCAACCTGCCTGCACCCAGGGTAAAACAATCAGGGATTCATTCCTCATGGATTGAAACTCCAACATGAGAATAGCAGAACAATTAAGGGAGGAAGCTGGGTCCTGCCCACACCACATATTTCTTTTCTTGAAGTCAGGAGACCTCCCCGACCACATATGCACAGAAAAGGCTCCTTGGAGTCATGTCAAGGGATGTTCCATACCTATAAGCCTTTTCAGTAAGATCCATCCTGGCTAAGAGATGCGTGCTCACACATGGGAGGATCCTGAGATATACCAAGTATGGACTGTGAAGCAGGCAAATCAGCATGATCGGCCAAAGGAAACCCGGAAGAAATGTCCCAGAAAAGTAATCCAAACTGCCACAAGGGCGAGACTCAGCAACTGTCTCTCCCCCTGGGTCCGCCTGTGTGTCTATCCACACATACACTATTCTTTTTTCCTCTTAAATAGTTCACTTGCTTCACTACTCTTTATCTTTGTGGAAATTCTTTTCTGCAAAGTCGAAGGCCAGGGCCCTTGTCACTGACCACTGGTCTACTGGCTAAGATCTGGTGCTCTCACTGCTGTGACCCAGCCCAGGCTCCGGCTGAGAACCCAAGCCCCGCTCCAAGCCATTCAAGCCAAGGCCACCAGAGATCAGAGTCACATGTAGAATGGCTTAACATCTGAACCAGGAACTCTGGTGCAGTCAGCCACAGGAAGGCTTCTCTACTGTGTGGAATGTACCTGTGGGTGGCATACGAGGGACCTTTCTGCAATGTCGGTTGAGTTATGTACTTAATGTGGATCTGAAAAGAACATAACTGCGCACATCAGGTGCATAACTTCACAGACACTACTGCTTCAGTTCAGTTCAGTTCATTCGCTCAGTCATGTTGGACTCTTTGTGACCCCATGAATCACAGCATGCCAGGCCTCCCTGTCCATCACCAACTCCCAGAGTTCACTCAGACCCACATCCATCAAGTCAGTGATGCCATCCAGCCATCTCATCCTCTGTCGTCCCCTTCTCCTCCTGCCCCCAATCCCTCCCAGCATCAGAGTCTTTTCCAACGAGTCAACTCTTCGCATGACGTGGCCAAAGTACTGGAGTTTCAGCTTCAGCATCATTCCTTCCAAAGAAATCCGAGGTCTGATCTCCTTCAGCATGGACTGGTTGGATCTCCTTGCAGTCCAAGGGACTCTCAAGAGTCTTCTCCAACACCACAGTTCAAAAGCATCAATTCTTCAGTGCTCAGCCTTCTTCACAGTCCAACTCTCACACCCATACATGACCACAGGAAAAACCATAGCCTTGACTAGATGAGCCTTTGTTGGCAAAGTAATGTCTCTGCTTTTGAATATGCTATCTAGGTTGGTCATAACTTTCCTTCCAAGGAGTAAGGGTCTTTTAATTTCAGGCTGAAGTCACCATCTGCAGTGATTTTGGAGCCCAAAAGAATATGGGAGCAAGAACCAATGAGTTTACCTCAAGAGGAAAATATTAAATGAATACCAGCTTGGATGTGATAAAAGTCATGAACGTGAACAGGAGTGATTGGTAATTGACAAACACTTGGTGAAAGCCGCATATTGATATCAGTGATCATTGTTGGCTATCTCATCAAAGGGCATACTGTGTGTGATGGTGCTTTGTCGATCTCGTTTGTTCATTCACAAACATGAAAATCCACACATTCAACAAAACGCATTACATGAGATACTACAGACAATGGTGAGAAACTCACTTCTCAGACAGGAAGGAAGGGAAGGAGATAGTACTTTTAAGGACCTGCTGGCATCACCAACTCAATGGATGTGAGTTTGAGAATGTTAGGTAGTTAGAACAGGGAAAAGGAGTCCAGAATGGCGGTGGCTAAGAGACAAGGGAAAAGCCCTCGAAAATAGAACAAAGGAAGGTCCGAAGACCTGAGTGAGGACCTCAGGTAGAACAAACAGCACTCCTGGCTGGCCCAATTTACATAGGGCAGGCCCAGGGGAGGAGAAAAACATATAAACAGAGGAGCCAAAGGGCCAGGGGTCTCTGTCTCTCTCCCCCGCATGCTCTCTCTCTCTGTCTCTTCGCATCTTTTGGGTCGGCATGCCCTCATGCCTGGAGGATGTATTTTCCTTTATTTTCTAAATAAAATTGATCTGTCCAAGAACTATAACATGACTGTCCGAGAGCTGTGACAATCGAGGAGATCACACTCCCCTGACATCTATGGTGCCCTGGGCTTTTCCCTTGTCTCTTAGCCACCGCCATTCTGGACTCCTTTTTCCTGTTCTAACTACCTAACAAGTACACTCTGGGAGTTGGTGATGGTCAGGGAGGCCTGGCATGCTGCAGTCCGTGGGGTTGCAAAGAGTTGGACATGACTGAGCGACTGAACTGAACTGAAGAACCAAACAATGTGGGAGGCCTGGGGATTCAGATTTCAGAAACAAGACACTATTCATTTTCAAGGAGCCTACTGTCCAGCAGGGAGGCAGGTGACTACGGACATGAACTGTAATCTCACATGAGAAGTACTTTCATGGAGACGTGTACAAAGTAGAAGAGTGTGTAGGAGCCCTTAGAGCAGGGGCAGCAGGAAGAGCTGGTGGGAGAGGAGTTCAGCACCTTGGCCAGATGTGCTATCTCTTCTGTTACTTACAATTAAGGTGTTGGAGGAATTTTAGTGTAGGAATCCCAAGATACTGCAATCATTAAAAAAAAAAAAAGCATAAATGCAAACTATTACCATTGTGTTTACAGTCATGGCTCGGTCTCAGTCATGTTCAACTCTTTGTGACCCCATGGACCATAGCCCGCCAGGTTCCTCTGTCCATGGATTTCCCAGGCAAGAATACTGGAGTGGTAGCCATTCCCTTCTCCAGCGGATCTTCCCGACCCAGGGATCAAACCCTGGTCTCCTGCGTTTCAGGCAGATTCTTTACCTTCTGAACCACCAGCCCCCATTTACTGTAATGAATGACATCAAACTTTAGAATGCATGAGAATGACCTGCAGAATGTATTTTAAAATGCACATTTTGAGACTCCCCAGATAGGCTCTGATATTAGTATGTGTGGAATGTGACTGGGTTAATCTGATATTTTAATAAAGCCTGGGAGATGTGGATGTAGTCGGTATATGCTTTGAGAGGCTAATTACAGAAGGCAGGAAACTTATTTACTTTTGACACCTTAGTATTGAGCACAATGCCTGGCATACAGCAAGCCTTGAATACATGTTTGGTAAACGCACATACAAAATAAATTATTAAAATCTAATAACAATTCTGAGCTCCAGAATAATATTTCATTTTCTAAAAGATTTAACTTATAGACTCAAAATTTACACTTGTACCCTTCCAGAAAGTCATGGAGATGGCCTATAATTAAAATTCAGACACACAAATATAAACAGGATTAACCGCTTTTTAAAATTTAATTTGATGGATTGATTAGCCCAGGCTCAGGCTGGTGGCTGTTGGGCCTCCCTTCGTGTGGTGGAGACTCTGAGAGTCTGGATGCCCTTGAACGTGAGGCGACATCCTTCTGAAGAGCATTCTTCCTTGCTTCTCTCTAATTCTCACCTGCGCCCCGTCCACCAACTAATCGGTCTCAATTAATGGAGTCCGATGCAACAGTTTGTCAATCAGCAGGAACATACCGTACCCTCAAGAACCAAACTCAAGGCAAAACTTCTCATTTTGCCATTTTCTCTAGCTCTGAAAAGTGTTAAAATTAGATTCATTATGGCTAATTGATCCAAAGGGAACAGAACAATCCTTTCTCTAAGTAGCTGAAAAATGAGCCAGTCCCCAGTCCACGTGCCACTCAAATACCTTGACTTGGATTCTTTTTTCTAAAAAACAAAAAACACAAAACTTTTAATTTTGTATTGGGGTATAGCTGATTAACAATGTTGTGATAGTTTCAGGTGGGACTGAAACCATACATATACATGTATTCAGTTCAGTTCAGTTCAGTCACTCAGTCGTGTCTGACTCTTCGTGACCCCATGAATCGCAGCATGCCAGGCCTCCCTGTCCATCACCAACTCCTGGAGTTCACTCAGACCCACGTCCATCGAGTCAGTGATGCCATCCAGCCATCTCATCCTCTGTCGTCCCCTTCTCCTCCTGCCCCCAATCCCTCCCAGCATCAGAGTCTTTTCCAATGAGTCAACTCTTCGCATGAGGTGGCCAAAGTACTGGTGTTTCAGCTTCAGCATCATTCCCTCCAAAGAAATCCCAGGGCTGATCTCCTTCAGCATGGACTGGTTGGATCTCCTTGCAGTCCAAGGGACTCTCAAGAGTCTTCTCCAACACCACAGTTCAAAAGCATCAATTCTTCGGTGCTCAGCCTTCTTCACAGTCCAACTCTCACACCCATACATGACCACAGGAAAAACCATAGCCTTGACTAGACGGACCTTTGTTGGCAAAGTAATGTCTCTGCTTTTGAATATGCTATCTAGGCTGGTCATAACTTTCCTTCCAAGGAGTAAGCGTCTTTTAATTTCATGGCTGCAGTCACCATCTGCAGTGATTTTGGGGCCCAAAAAAATAGTCTGACACTGTTTCCACTGTTTCCCATCTATTTCCCATGAAGTGATGGGACCAGATGCCATGATCTTTGTTTTCTGAATGTTGAACTTTAAGCCAACTTTTTCACTCTCCACTTTCACTTTCATCAAGAGGCTTTTTAGTTCCTCTTCACTTTCTGCCACAAGGGTGGTGTCATCTGCATATCTGAGGTTATTGATATTTCTCTGGGCAATCTTGATTCCAGCTTGTGTTTCTTCCAGTCCAGCATTTCTCATGTATTCAGTCTCCCCCAAATCCCCCTCCCATCCAGGTTGCCACATAACACTGAGTAGAGTTCCATGCGCTATACAAGAGGTCCTTGTTGGTTATCCATTTTAAATATAGCAGTGTGTACATGTCAATAACAAGTGGATGCAGATATTTTTTGAGTTTTCAACAATGCTCTGTCTTAACTTTCCATTCTGCTTATAGTCACCTACTGTGCATAATGGTAATTCCATCAATTGGCTGCTGCTGCTGCTGCTAAGTCGCTTCAGTCATGTCCAGCTCTGTGCGACCCCATAGACAGCAGCCCAACAGGCTTCCCCGTCCCTGGGATTCTCCAGGCAAAAATACTGGAGTGGGTTGCCATTTCCTTCTTCAATGCGTGAAAGTGAAAAGTGAAAGTGAAGTCGCTCAGTCGTGTCCGTCTCTTAGCGACCCCATGGACTGCAGCCTACCAGGCTCCTCCATCCATGGCATTTTCCAGGCAAGAGTACTGGAGTGGGGTGCCATTGCCATCAACTGGCAGAATGAATGAATGAATGAAGGCCTGAAGGAATGGGCAGTTCTCATTATGGACTATCTTCAATATTTCCAGCATTATGCCAGGCACTAATATGATGATAAATAGAGTGGACATGGGTCCTCTCTGGGTTTACAATTGAAAAGAGGAGGCTGCATTAATAAAGTATTCATGCTAAAGTTAAGACAGAATAGATCCCCCAGTTTGTCCCATCTGCAAATCAGGAAGTGATGAGCCACAGCAGGGCTTGTTCTGTGTGAGCACCCAGGAGGAAAAAATAAATACGCTTTGTTGGTAGAAGTCACAGCCAGGAATATTGTGTCCAAATGAAAAGAACTTTTAAAATATCTTCACATCTCTAATAGGGATGGAATGAGATAAAGATAGAAGTAACTAGTGCTGTATCCCTCTGTGAACTGGAGCCAGAATGGAAACATGCCAGAGGAAGTCAGGTGGTCAGTCTAGAAAGATCACTGGACTCATATTCTGGGAGCAAAAGGGAACTGGTGGCTGGGAAGGCAATGCAGAGCCTTAGGTGCTGCTAAAAACTCATCAGGAGCAAGTAGGATTGGATGCAATTTAGGATACAGAGAAGACAGGGAGGTGAATGCATGGGCTTCACATCGGAGACCTGGGATGCTACAGCAGATATTTACTCTGCTTACATGTGATGCCAACTGGGTAGCAGTGGTGTCCTGGGGCCTCTTCACACTGCTTTGCAAGAGCCAATTATGTGCAGTCCTTCCCAACTCCCCTGGTGGCTTAGTGGTAAAGAAATGCAGGAGATTTGCATTTGATCCTTGGATTGGGAAGATCCTCTGGAGAAGAGAATGACTACCCATTCTTGCCTGAAGTATTCTTGCCTGGAGAATCCCATGGACAGAGGAGCCTAGCAGGCTATACTCCATGGGGTCGCAAAGAGTTGGACACGACTGAACAACTTTCACTTCACTTCTCAACTCTGATTTGATACTTTACATTGGTTGCCTGAACCTGGCCACAGTGGGAGTATCAACACCATCGAAAATGGCAAATGCTACAAAAAGTGTTTTTCTTTAAGAGAAGTTTTGAAATATTTACCAGCAGGCCACTGGTTATGAGCCTAAGTCCAGGCCGAAGGGATTTGCATGAAACGAGGAATTTAGAGCTGGAGCTGACCCCTGGGAGCACTGACCGCCTTGGAAGTAAGGTATTCCCCTCCATGGACATCAGCAAGGAGATTCAACTGGCACGTGGGGGCCTAGAACAAGTGATGTTGAGGCTTCTTCCTACCCTGGGGATCTGCTTTCCTATGCTAGAAGTAGTCGGAGAGGTATTCTTAAGAATGCAGTGGTGAGTTGGAATACCATATTATGGGGTGTTTTCATCCATTGCTGGTAGACAAGAACGTGTATGTGTGTGTCTACAAGTGCAGAGGCAGGTTAGGAAATCATGGCTTAGTGGTAATAGAAACTTCCCCGGTGGTCCAGTGGTTCAGAATCCACCTGCCAAAGCAGGGAGCACGGGTTCCATCCCTGGTCTGAGAAGATCGCACATGCCACAGAGCAATAAGCCTGTGTGCAATGACCAGTGAGCCTGCAGAGCCTACAGCCCATGCTCCCCGACAAGAGAAACATCACAATGAGACGCCTGCACACCACAGCTAGAGAGTAGCTTGCGTGCGCAAGGAAGACCCAGTGCAGCCAAGAATAAATAAATCAATATTAAAGTAATAAATTGACAAGTGGTCAAGGCCCAAATTAGAGTAACTTCCAAGAAGCACAGAGCCAGAATGCTCCAATTTTGTGTCCAATTTAAGAACACCACACTAGGCATGGTGTTCTTAAAAATTAACTAGAGTGTTAGCTATTACAGACAGTACCGTTTTGCAGAAGGGTCTACAGAGACAGGCTGAGGCTGATCACCTGAGAAATCCAGAGGGGTATCAAGTATGAATGTTCTCCTGGAGCTGAGTCTATGACCAAACAGAGGAAAACAGATTCCACTGTCGATCCAGACCAGATCAAATCAGTGAAAGTGAACTCCATAAGGAGGATACGATTCTGGGTCCACCTTTTGGAAACACTCTCAGAGTGATCAAAATCACTGACTTTATACAAACCTTTATTTACAAAAGGGTTTTGATATTAGAAGGGAATTCCTCTTTTCCCGACCCCCATCACCCGTGGTTTTGTGGGAGACTTTACATTATGGATAGCAGATTACATGGGCATTCCAGTTCATCCATTTGCCCATAAGAAGACTACAAGCCCATCACCCTCTGTCTAGCAGAGTTTTCCGTGTTGCATAAACTGTAGATATTGCTCAGACTCGGAGAAGGTGAGAAATTAAGAAGCAGGACTGAGTTCACACAGAAGTTAACAAAAACAACAAAAATACTAAATCCAAGAAGACTGTGTTTAGTTCCTCCAACAGTGAGTAAGCTAATTTTGATGAAAACTCCTCTGGTGTAAAATAGTGTTGAAAAAACCAAAGCTATGGCAATTAGTCAGAGGGAGCTTCCGTTAAGTTGTCATACATTTAGTTAAAACCCAGGCAGTTTTGCCTCTGGGGAAACTGATTTGATTTACACAAATCAAGTTCACGTGATTTCTAACCTAGTGGGCTTTTTTTCCTCAAGAGCTCAAACTACTCAGGCCTCAGAGGGACAAACGATGAATTTTATTAAAGAATATGGACAAAGAGACACCATGTAACACAGAATTCACTTATCCACCCATCTGTTCACTCATTTATGAAAGAAAATGTTTACTGAGCACCTATTATGTGCCTGGTGTAGAACCGGTCACAGAGGACACACAATCTCGAAAGCAACAGCCCTTTCTTTCGAGAAGCTCACAACCTAGTATCCGTGTCAGAGAGCTGTTGTGAATTGTAAATTAATTACTTCATGGGAACACTCAAAAAAGCGTATAGACAGTGAACATGCGGAAAGGGTAGCGCTCATTTTTACTGTTATCTGATAAACAGACATATTTTCGGTCCACTGTGGTCAAAGCTGAGGATGAGAGAGCCTTAGGGTACAGCTGAGGAGAGGCACCTTCCCCAGCCTGAGAAGGCCTGGAAGGGTCTTTCCACAGATAGCCCTCAGCAGACTCTTAAAAGGAAAGAAAGAGAGGCAGGCAGAGGAGACAGGAAAGGACTTCTGTGAAAAGGAACCATAGGAATGGAGGTCAAATCCTAGCCAGCTTGATACATCCTGTTAGGGAGCTGAGCATTTATCTTGCAGATAATAGAGAGCCATTGACAATGAAGGTGCCAGAATGTACACGGAGGCATTCAAAATTATTTTAGGCTGAAGACATTTGAGAATCAAAAGATGCAATAAGGGCTTTGTCTGAACTCCCCACCCTCATCTACCTAAAAGCAGAATCTTCCAGAAGAATACAGATGCCCTAAGTTCCCCTTTTCAAAGGAGGTTTCCTATACCAGGGGAAGACTGATTCCTATCACCAGAGACTAGAAATCAGTATTGGGATGAGAAACTGCATAAACAAACATTGTCACAAAACTGTCACAACTCCCATCTATTCTCCTGCTGCTGCTACTGCTGCTGCTGCTAAGTCACTTCAGTCATGTCCGACTCTGTGCAACCCCATAGACGGCAGCCCACCAGGCTCCCCCGTTTCTTTCTCCAAAGTCATACTTTTTAAAGTAAGTATCCTTTCTCCCCTTTGTGTAATGTGTTAGTCACTCAGTCATGTCTGATTCTTTGCAACCCCATGGTCTGTCCATGGAATTCTCCAGGCAAGAATACAGGAGTGGGTAGCCATTACCTTCTCCAGGGGATCTTCCTGACCCAGGGATTGAACCTGGGTCTCCTGCATTGTAGGCGGATTCTTTACCACCTCAGCTAGTAGGGAAACCCATTTTCTTCCCTTATCCTTTTCCTATTAACTTGGTGTATAAGCCCTCCATTTTAATCACTTCTTTGAGCCACATTTTCTGCAAGCGCCTGTGATCTTATGTTAATGAAGTCTGCCTTTTTTCCTGCTAATCTGTCATCTGTCAGTTTAATTTGCAGGTCCTAAGTACAGAAACTGAGAGGATATAGGAAAAGTTTTTCCTCCCTGACAAAGCATTTTACATGCAATTATGATCACATTCCTGTTTCATAAAGATCTTTCTCAATGTGGGGTGAAGAACAGCATGAAAGGTGCTGCTGGTACAGATTTTCCCAGGAGAATACTGATGAAGGACTCAACCAAGCCAGCGGCAATGGCAGGAAGAGGAGGCCAACGCAAAATACATGGAAGACTTAAAGCTAACATGACTTCACAGCTTCAGTAAAAAGTATGGAGCAACAGAGGCCGCAGGGTGTGGAGGAGAGCATGGATAAGATGGCATTGCTTTTTACTGCAGGGTTTTGGTACAGAAGAAACTTTGGAAGAAAGGTAATGAGACTAATTTTGAAGACTGTGTCTGAGGTGCCTGTGGGGCAGCTTTCAGGGGGTGTTGGCTAGTCAGCAAACACACGCTGGAATTTCTAAGGGAATCTGGTTTGGAGCTAGAAATTTGAAAGTCGAGAGCTAGCAGGAGGTCAGTTAAGCCATGGGAATGAACAGGACTGAAAGGAGCATTCAGGAAGAGCAGAGGGTGGTGGTGGGTGGATGGAGGGGGCGGGAAGGGACACGCCTAGATCTTCCAAGAGGCATGTTCTTGTCACTAAATATATTGCATAAGGAAGGAAATACAGCATTGCCCCAGGACGAAACATGGCAGGGTAGACAGAAGCCTTAGGCTGACTGCATTAAGACTAAGGATATGCCACCATCTCCTACAAGGAGACTTGCAGGGAGGGAGCTGGTGAGTATACTAATGCACATAATTGGCATCTTTCACAGAACACTCCAATGCAGAAGAGCTGCAGGCTCTGGGAAGGGCAGGATGGGGTCTGATTACTCACTTTCCATCTGGGAAGCCAGGTTTGTCAATAACAAACTTGTTTGCTTCTCTGCCTCAGGGCCATGATGGATCTGTCTCACCTGTTTACGGGTGACAAGACCAAAGGCCCCTCCCCACTTTCCCCCAAGGCTGCCCCCCTTGGGGGCAGGGGATCCAATCAGTACTCAAATTGGCACCTCCCCAGGGCTGCCAGCAGGAAGGACCTCTGGAGGCTGCTGCAAAGCTCTCATTTGCACACTGGCAGTTGCTTCTTCAATTTCCCAGGCCAGGATAAAAACAGCTCTGTACCTTCCAGGATGAAGGGCCCCCCCTCCCCGCCCCCGAGAAAAGAGAAATCACACCCACGCGCCCAGCCGAAATTCATCTTCCAATTTCTCAGCCTGTCACCGCTGAGAAAGATACAGCTGCTGCCGCCACCACAGACAGAAGAGAAAACACACACACACACACAAAACACAACAACCCTCCAATCTCTCTCCATATTAAGTCACAGGAGATTTTCTTACAGTGTGTCTTCCTGCCACTCACTCAGGGAGGTCCCTGTGACATTATTTTGAAAGCAGAGAGATGACAATTCATCTCAAGCCTCAGGCACCAGGGGCTCCCCAGGTGGCGCAGTGGTAAAGAATCTGCCTGCCAATGTAGGCGATGCAAGAGACACAGGTTCCATCCCTAGGTGGGGAAGATCCCCTGGAGGAGGAAATGGCCACCCACTCCAGTATTCTTGCCTGGGAAATCCCATGGACAGAGGAGCCTGGTGGGCTACAGTCCAGGGGGTCACAAAGAGTCGGATACGACTGAGCACACACATAGGCATACCAGGCACCAGAGCAATGGGAAGACACGATTCCTAAAAATCATGGCCACGCTAGTCTTTGGTTTAAAAAAAAAAGCACTACATTTTACTGGTGGTTTTCAAATCTGGTTTTCTTTTATTATTTATTGATACTCTTATACATTTTTAAGGGGGGTGTGCCATGTGGCATATGGGATCTTAGTTCCCCCACCGGGGATCAATCTCACCCCCTGCACTGGAAGCATGGAGTCTTAACCACCAAATTGTCAGTGAAATCCCCTTCATTTTCTTTTTTAACATTATGCTGTGGTCCTATAGGCAATACTAGGTTGTATAGCCTCAACCACCCCTATCCCCTCTAGAATTGCATCCACTTCTCACCAAGAATCCTTGTTTAGTAGTCTGGGTGGAACTTTGTCCCCCATTAAAAGATGAACGTGAATTTGAGCAAACCCCAGGGACAGTGAAGGACGGGAGCCTGGCGTGCTGCAGTCCACGTGGTTGTGGAGAGTCGGATGTGACTTAGCAACCAAACAACAATAAAAGATATGTTGGGTCCCAATCCCCACTACCCCAATATGTGACCTTATTTGGAAATTGGGTCTTCCTGGAGATAAAGTTAAAATGAAGTCATTAGGGTGGGCCCTAACCCAATAGGACTGGTTTCACTATAAAAAAGGAGAATCTGGACACAAAGACAGACACGCCCAGAGGGAAGAAGAGGTGAAGACATGCAGGGAGCAGATGGCCAGGACACCAGGGTGACGAATCTACAAGCCACAGAAGGAACTCCAGGAATGGCCAGGAAACCCCAGGAGCTAGAATCAGCAAGGCAGGTTCCTCCTTCGAGCCTTCCAAGAAAGCATGGCGAGGCCGACACCTGGACTTTGGACCTTTGGTCTCCAGACCTGTGCGGGAGTGGATATGTGTTGTTCTCCACGCAGTGCATGGTGCTTGGCTACGGCAGCCCTGGGAAACTCGTGCACTTAGACAGCTGGGTCCCTCTGCAGATGTGTTTAAACCTTTCCTTCGATGTGTGATGTCCTCTCCAACTCTCTCCCATATTCCAGGGCACCTTCCATTGTTCCATCACATTCTGCTTTATGGTTTGAAGCCACAGTGGTCCTCAGCTCCTTCCCTCAGTCCTCAGTGGCAATGATCCTGAGGGTCGCATGACAGTTCTAACTTTGAACATTTTTCAAAAGGAAATTTGCATTGACTGGGCTCCCATAACATATAAAACACGGTGCTCAACACTTGGGATGTCCCATCCCTTACAACCTCCTTGTGGGAAATAATAACCATTCCAATAATTTCCAGCAGGTGAGATGGAGTTTCAGACACCAGGAAGTCAGTGAAGGTTTTCCAACCAGGACATGGAAAGGTGTGGGTCTAAAGCATAGACAAACGACTCCTTAGCATATGCTTATTCCTCCCTGCAGGGGTTCCCAAACTGTGGGCCTTGGACCAGTACCTCCTGTCAGATCAGTGGAGGCATTAGATTAGCAATAAAGTGTACAATAAATGTAATGCACTTGAATCATCCAGAAACCCTGTCCCACCTTGGTCCATGGAAAAATTATCTTCCGAGAAACTGGTCCCCAATGCCAAAAAAGTTGGTGACTGCTGCCTCCCTGAACCACAGGAAAACCTACCTGTGCAGCTGTCCGTCTGTATTCCTGTTTCCGCAAATGTGATCAGGCTATCAATACTTGGAGCATTACTGTAATCCCAGAGCATCTCAGTAGTTAATGTGCACAGGAATCCCTTGGGATTTTGTTAAATGGCACACTCTGATTCTGTGGGGCCTGAGAGACTGCATTTCTGACAAGCTCCCAGGGGATGCTGGCTTATGCACCACAGACTCAACAGTCAATAGTTCCATGCTTTCATTGCTAATTGTTCCACAAATAAACTCTGCATCACGTGTCTTCAGGGTCTACTATGCTTCTAGAACTGGGCTAGGTCATATGGACACAATAAGAACTAAGAACTTAATTTTAAACTCTTTAAGAGCATTGACTACTATTTTGACTTGAGCAATCAAAACCATGGGCACAAAGCAAGCACTTGGTCAGAACATGTTTATATCCCCAGCTGCTAAAATACGGTCCTTAAGTAGCAATACTTTGGCCACCAGATGTGAAGAGCCAACTCATTGGAAAAGACTCCAATGCTTGGGAGGATTGAGGGCAGGAGGAGAACGTGGCGACAGGGGATGAGATGATTGGATGGCATCACCTATGTGATGGATGTGAGTTTGAGCAAACTCTGGGAGATGGTGAAGGACAAGGAAGCCTGGCATACTGCAGTCCATGGGGTTACGAAGAGTCAGACACAACTCAGCAACTGAACAAGTAACAATATCATCACTGACATGTACCCTTGTAGCAGATGTTCTGAGTCAACTAACAGCCTTTATTCTCTTCTCTTCATTACTAACGGACACCCTATTCTATTAAGAACAGCCTCAAACATTAACTCCATTAATTCTACAGCATCCCTGTAGATTGGGTGGTCATGTGACATAGTTCTGGCCAATGAGATGAGGCAGGAAGGCTTTTGGCTTTTCCTTATAAAAGGCTTTCTGTATCTTCCTTCTGTCCTGTAACAAGGGTTTAATGCTTGTATGTGCTATGTTTTATGATGATTACATAACCAACAAGAGGTAAAAGCCAAGACAATCATTCAGACACTGGCTCTGCCATTGCTAAGCTGTTGAACAAATGTCAGCAGCTGCTTGCCTCATATATCTCATTATGTGAGAAAAATAAAATCTTCTCCTAAGCCAATTTTACTGGTGACCCGAAGTGTTCCCAATTAATACTACCCATACCCAGGTGGAAACATAGTCACAGCACCAGTTGAGATAACAGGAGTCTGTCCAAAAGTGAGAAGCAGGGACTTCCCAGGTGGCTCAGTGGTAAGGAATCCACCTGCCAATGCAGGAGACCTGGGTTCGATCCTTGTCGGGAAGAACTAACCCCCTGCACCACAAGTTCTGATCCTGTGCTCTAGAGCCCGCCCAGGAGCCATGGCTGCACCCTAAAGCCCATGCTCTGCAATAAGAAAAGCCACGGCAATAAGAAGCCCGCATACTGCAACTAGAGTAGCCTCTGCTCATCGCAATTAGACTAAAGCCCAAGCAGCAAGGCAGACCCAGCACAGCCAAATACAAATAAATAAAATTATTCCAAAAAAAATTTTTTTTAATGAGAAGCAAAACTACATCAGACATAAACAAAAAAACTCATGTTTTCAAAATCAGTTTCTGCCAAATAGCAACCAGAAGCATATTCCATGACTGGATTTGAATGTTCTCAGAAGTAAATCTTCTTCCCTATTTTCATTTTCCTTTGCTATTTAATCTGGATTCCATGAGTCCATTTCATAAAGTTATTTCTACTCAGATGCTGGCTGGAAAACATTAAATCTTAGGTTTACCAGAGAGTCGCCAGGTCAACCTCAATATTCTGCTAGGGCATGTGAGCTAGCCCAGAGCATCTAGGATACATTCTGGGTTATCTCTGAGCATCAGCATCAAAAAAGTGAAAGTGTTAGTGGTTCAGTCTTGTCCCACTCTTTGCGACCCTATGGACTGTAGTCAGGCAGGCTGCTCTGTCCATGGAATTCTCCAGGCAAGAATACTGGAGTGGGTAGCCATTCCCTTCTCCAGGGGATCTTCCCAACTCAACGATCAAAACCAGCTCTCCTGCATTGCAGGCAGATTCATTACCATCTGAGCCACCAGGGAAGCCCTGTAAGTGTCAAACCTGAACTAATAAATCACCTGGACACCCTACTCTAAAAGCATCAGTGGAACTTTGGTTTCCACCCTTAGACTTTTTTAAAAAAGTCAACTGGAGATGTTTTTAAAGTTAATTATTTTCATATTTTGGCCACACCATGAGGGATGTGGGATCTTAGTTTCCTGGCCAGGGATCAAGTCCACACCCAATGCAGTGGAAACACAGTCTTAACCTTCTGGATGGCCAGGGAAGTCCCTCCCCATTTAGACTTCTGGTAGGGGAAAAAAAGCAGAGACCTCCATCATGTGTCCTTCCATTCATCTCACACATGAAGACATCACCCTTACTTATTGCTTAAGAGAGATACCAATTCACCCTGCTCCCCACCCCCTAAACCCATTTTCTTTAGCTTCAGCCTGAGGACACAGAGAAAAGTTTGCTATTATTAATAATGTATAGAAATGTAATACAGATATATAACATAAGTTAGATAGTTATACATAGACAATGGAATCACATCTTATGCTGACTAGATTTTAAAGGCAGAGAAGCAAATATTCTTTTAATAATTAAAAACACCCGGAAGATCTCCAAAATTGCTCTTAAATTGTCAGAACCTGGCACTTTTCAATATTTCAGCTGAAGCAATAAAGGAAAAGGTCTAACTTGACCTGCGGGAAAAGTGATGACGTGGATAAACTGATTGACCAAATAGTTTATTGTCCAAACCAGCCCACTTCTGACCGTGAAAGACAGAGCTATTAATAATTACGCTGGGACAGCGAGAGAAAACTGGAACAGACCTGGACAAACCAGGACATAAGGTCACCTTACAAGTAAGGACTGTCACCTCTAGTTTTTCCCCCAGGCTTACACAGCTGAATGCTGATAGAGACGTCCTTTGTAAATGGGAAAACGGAGTCTCAGAAGAGCTGTGACTTGCCCACCCAAGACCACACAGCCTGGGGGCAAGGGAGTCAGAATGGTGACAATCCTCCCATCTCCATGAAAAATGGTTTTCCCTTGGTGGATGAAACCCCAGAAGTTCTCCCACTCCAGGCTTAGGAAATTAACTCTGTCAGATATGCAGATGACACCACCCTTATGGCAGAAAATGAAGAGGATGATGAAAGTGAAAGAGGAGAGTGGAAAAGTTGGCTTAAAGCTCAACATTCAGAAAACGAAGATCATGGCATCCGGTCCCATCACTTCATGGGAAATAGATGGGGTAACAGTGGAAACAGTGTTAGATTTTATTTTGGGGGGCTCCAAAATCACTGCAGATGGTGACTGCAGCCATGAAATTAAAAGACGCTTACTCCTTGGAAGGAAAGTTATGACCAAACCTAGATAGCATATTCAAAAGCAGAGACATTACTTTGCCAACAAAGGTCCATCTAGTCAAGGCTATGGTTTTTCCTGTGGTCATGTATGGATGTGAGAGTTGGACTGTGAAGAAGGCTGAGCACTGAAGAATTGATGCTTTTGAACTGTGGTGTTGGAGAAGACTCTTGAGAGTCCCTTGGACTGCAAGGAGATCCAACCAGTCCATTCTGAAGGAGATCAGCCCTGGGATTTCTCTGGAAGGAATGATGATAAAGCTGAAACTCCAGTACTTTAGCCACCTCATGCGAAGAGTTGACTCATTGGAAAAGACTCTGATGCTGGGAGGGATTGGGGGCAGGAGGAGAAGGGGACGACAGAGGATGAGATGGCTGGATGGCATCACTGACTCGATGGACGTGAGTCTGAGTGAACTCCGGGAGTTGGTGATGGACAGGGAGGCCTGGCGTGCTGTGATTCACGGGGTCGCAAAGAGTCGGACATGACTGAGCGACTGAACTGAACTGAACTGAATGACAGGGAATGCCTGAACAGGGTTCTTGAGATCTGCCCTTCAAGTGGGGCTGCCTTCTGAGGGTGGGACAGAGTGATCTCAAACAAAAGAAAACCGACACAGAACACACCATTTCCTGGGCGCTGTGCTTGGACGTGTATGTATTTTATCTTCTTTGGTTTTCAGAGTAAACACACGAGGTGGTTATTCATGTTCCCATTTTTCAGATTGGGAAGCTGAGGCTCAGCTCAATTAAGTGATTTGTCCATAGTTAGGGTAAGTAGAAAGCGGCAGATCCAAAGTCAGGTTGTCCAACCTCACAGCTTATGCGTGTGTCCAGTTTGGAAAACTGGAAGCCTCAGAAACATCTGTGCTCCCCCATCACCACTGCTGCCCTGGTCCAGCTACCATTCAGTTTCCCTGAAGGAGCTTCCTCACCTCATTCCATACCATCCACACAACGGCCAGAACTATCATTTAAGAAAGTAAATCAGACCAAGCAGTCACACACTCTTGTGAAAATATTAAAGACCATTTAATTGTACACTTTAAAAAGGTACATGTTGGGGCACATGTGTGCTCAGCCACTTCAGTCGTGTCTGACTCTCTGTGACCCCATGGACTGTAGCCCGCCAGGCTCCTCTGTCCATCGCATTCTCCAGGCAAGGATACTGGAGTGGGTTGCCATGCCCTTCTCTAGGGGATCTTCCTGACCCAGGATCGAACCTGCATCTCTTGTGTCTCCTGCATCAGCAGAGAGTTCTTTACCACTAGTGCCGCCTGGGAAGTACAAAAAAGTTGTGGTATGAAATTGTATCTAAAAAACAAACAAGTAAAAGATGCTGGACAGCCAACAAAACAACACGCTAAAAAAAAAAAAAAGTAAGTCAGACTCCACTCTTCTTAACCCTCCAGCGTCTGCCCATCACACTGCCCTGGAGAAACAGGCAACGCCTGGATGTCCTGTGAAGCCCTAAGTGATGCTGCTCAGCCCAGTCATCCACCACCTTGACCAGCCTGCTCCCCTTCACTCACTCTGTACTAGTCATTCCCTGAACACTGTCTACATCCAGGTTCAAGATGTTTGCATGTACTCAACACCTGCCTGGAATGCTCTGCTGGGCTCTGTGGTGCTGGTTCCTTTGCATCACTCAGATCTCAGCCAAAATGCCTTTCCTTACATTTGCCTCCTTGAGCCCCAACTCAAATAGTTAGCATCTCTCTAAGCCACTTCCAAAGGCACCACCCTGTTAATTTCTTTTTCTTTCTTTTTTTTGTTGTTTAAATTATGAAGGCATGCAAAGAACTAAACAGACATTTCTCCAAAAAAGACAATACAGGTGGCTAACAAGCACATGAAAAGATGCTCAACATCACTCATTATCAGAGAAATGCAAATCAAAACCACAATGAGGTACCATTTCACGCCAGTCAGAATGGCTGCGATCCAAAAGTCTACAAGCAAAAAATGCTGGAGAAGGTGTGGAGAAAAGGGAACCCTCTTACACTGTTGGTGGGAATGCAAACTAGTACAGCCACTATGGAGAACAGTGTGGAGATTCCTTAAAAAACTGGAAATAGAACTCCCATATGACCCAGCAATCCCACTGCTGGGCATACACACTGAGGAAATCAGAATTGAAAGAGACACGTGTACCCCAGTGTTCATCGCAGCACTGTTTATAATAGCCAGGACATGGAAGCAACCTATATGTCCATCAGCAGACGAATGGCTAAGAAAGCTGTGGTACATATACACAATGGAGTATTACTCAGCCATTAAAAAGAATACATTTGAATCAGTTCTAATGAGGTGGATGAAACTGGAGCCTATTATACAGAGTGAAGCAAGCCAGAAAAAGAAACACCAATACAGTATACTAATGCATATATATGGAATTTAGAAAGATGGTAACAATGACCCTATATGTGAGACAGCAAAAGAGACACAGATGTATAGAACAGTCTTTTGGACTCTGTGGGAGAGGGTGAGGGTGGGATGATTTGGGAGAATGGCATTGAAACATGTATATTATCATATGTGAAAAGGATCCCTAGTCCAGGTTCGATGAATGAGACTGGGTGCTCGGGGCTGGTGCACCAGGATGACCCAGAGGGATGGGATGGGGAGGGAGGTAGGAGGGGGTTCAAGATGGGGAACACATGTACACCCGTGGCTGATTCATGTCAATGTATGGCAAAAAACACTACAATAAAGTAATTAGCCTCCAATTAGAATAAATAAATTTATATTAAAAAATAAATTATGAAGGCATGATAACAAATTGACAGGAGACTTGGAAAATACAGAACAAATTTACATGATATATTACAATTATTTTTTAAGTAGATAAATTAAGATCTTTAGTTGGAGTTTCAATGTCAAATTCTGAAAACTTCATAGAATGAATACAGAAAAGTAGAAGGATATAGTAGACCTGAAAAGCACCATGAGCCAATTCAACATAATTAGGATTTATTCAATTTTCACACAACAGTAGGATACAAACTCTATTCAAGTTCCCACCCTGTTCATTTCCTGATGGCATTTACCCTGTCTGAAATCATCTGATATACGGGTCTATGTGCCATCATCAGCCTCTCCTCTTGGCAGCTGCTCTTCAGACTGAGGTCCACTCTGGGCTCCTCACAGCTGTATCCCTGTGGTCCAACACAAGGTCTGGTGGGAAGCAGTGGATGAATGAGATTCTTCTGTGGATGAATCCATCAGAAAAGCCCAATTCTTCTCCATGCACCATGTACCAACACTAACGTGGCCAAACTAGAAAGAAGGTAGATTTATCTCCAGCTTTTCTTTACCTCCATTCCTACTGGGAAGAATTTTCTGAGCCCAGTTTCAGAATCACAATTGCAAAGGGCAAACTATTTTCATCTGGAAAAATATTTGATTCTGCCTGAGGTGAACATTTTGAAAATCTTTCCAATGGGACCACTGTTTCCCAAATGGTTCCAGCTTAGCCACGACCTCCATCAGGTTATTCAATCCAAACATACAAAAGAACCGATAAATCTTTGATGTTTGCAGAGATTCAACTGCCTTTTCTTGTAACTTAAAAGAGTGAGAAAGCTGAGCTGATACTGAGAAAACAGAAGCCTGATTGAGAACAAGATTAACACTGAAAATGAAAACAAGAAAATAAGCACCTGTTCAGTACTAGGTAGCAAGCGAGGAGGTCTATTCACACACCCCTGTATAAGCCTGTGATGGCATGTAGAATCTAAGGTGACCCCCAAGATTCCCTGGGGTCTGCTTAGTCCTAGGAACTAAGAATATGATGGCTTGGCTTATCTTATATGGCACACTCGACTTTAAGAAAGGCAGATTATCTGTGTGGACCTGACTTCGTGATTCCCTTTAAATCTGGAAACAGAGGTCAGAGGAAGTGGGAGATCTGAAGCCTGCGAAGGATTTGGCATAAGTGAGATTCTCCCTTGTTGGCTTTGAAGATGAGGAGGGCTGCATGGCAGGGAATGTGGGTGGTCCCTGAAAGCTGAGAATGGCCCCCGGCCGCCAGCCAGCAAGGCAACAGGGACCTCAGTCCTACAAGCATAGGAACTGAAATGGCCTCAGAAGAGGAGCCCAAGACCCAGGTGAGGATGCACCTGATCAGCACCTGGATTTCAGCCCTGTGATGCTCTAAGCATCTAAGTGAGTTCAGAGTGGACCTCACTCTGAAGAGCAGCTGTCAAGAGGAGAGGCTGACGATGGCACATTGACCCGTATATCAGATGATTTCAGACAGGGGTAAATGTGATGCTCTAAGCAGAGACCTGTGAGCTAATAAATGTGTCTCATTTATGCCACTAAGTTTGTGGTAGTCACCCAACAATGGCAAAGTATATATATAATATAACAGAGTGCATATAATAATACACTGACAGTAACTCTACAAATTACATTCAGTCAGATGATGCAACGGGAGCAGATGCTAGTGATGATGATGATGACGGCATAACTAACATCTACTGAGGACTCACTATGTGCTTAGCGCCAAGCACACATGATCTCAGTGGACCTTCACACCAACCTTTAGAAAACAGGAATTCGTATTTTCAACTCTATTTGCAGCTGAGGAAAGTTAGGAATATTTACTTGAAATATGGCCCAAGATTCTATCCTTAGAGCAGGATTCTGACTCAGGGTCTGCGTGGTCCCAGCCCTGGGCATGCACATAGTACACGCGTCATCTTCTAGAGCCTGGACTGGGCAACAGGCAAGGGCTTCACCGAGTAGTGAGGGGCTTGGTTCAGGGAGCAGGATGGTCCAGCCACCTGGCAGCGTGAACACAGGAGAAGGCTGCCCTGTGACCTGGTCCCTGACCTGGTCCAACCCTCCCTGACACTCCGTTTGATTCCATGGACTGGTAACTCCCGCAAAGACACCCTCTCTTGGCGAGTTGCTAAATCCAGGAAGATATAATCAACGACACTCTAATCCATGAATAAATAAAAGGCTTGTGAGAGACTGAGGCAATTTAACACCTCTGTAAGTACCTCTAAGGTTATTGCTTGGAGTATTAAAGCACATTTCATGAAAACCACTGATTTAGGAAGCTGATGCTGTCAGGGATGATGAAATGGGACTCAAATGTCATTTCAGAAAGGAGGAGGCTGGACAGAGATTGTTAGTTCTCCAGGAAGCCTTGGATATTAGCATGAAACTAACAGATTGGGAAACTAGGAGGATCACGCCCAGGGCTGCGATGTGCCAGAGCCATGGGTAAGCCTTACACTGGCTTCCGGTGAAATGTGACATTTAAGGCAGGCTCAAATGACTGCCTGGACCCTATAGGTGGCTAGTTATACCAGCTAAAGTTGATTATAAAAAACTCTCTGTTAAAGATAACATGGCAGTTCCTGAATTTGAATCTTAGCTCCACACTGTAATCGATGAGCGGTCTGAGCCAAGTCATGTAAACATTCTGAGCTTCACTTTCTAAGTTGAGAAGATAACACCTGAGGTGTCATGAATATTTAAAGGTCCGATATCATAACACAAAGAATCTTTGACATGAAGTAGGTCATCAAATAGATGCCAGCTTTCTCTCCTCCCATTTCCTTTCAAATCATGACCTTCGAGTCTCTCAGACCGGCATTTAAATCCTGACTCTCTTACTTGTTTTATCACCCTGGAAATTACAAGTCTAAAGGAAATTTTGCAGCTTGAGTCTAAGGTACCAAATCCAGGTGGGTTGGGAAACACTGCAGGAACGCTGTCTTAATGTAGACAGACAGACTGAGAGAAGGAAACCAGAGGCCCATCATTTTTAATTCCTATCATCTTCTTCCTTTTCTGGGGGCTTCCCGGGCGGCACCAGTGGTAAGGAATTGGCTTGCCAATGCAGGAAATGCAGGAGACTCGGGTTCGAGCCCTGGGTCAGGAAGATCCCCTGGAGGAGGAAATGGCAACTCACTCCAGTATTCTTGCCTGGAAAATTCCACAGGCAGAGGAGCCTGGCGGGCTACAGTCCATGGGGTCACAAAGAGTTGGACACGACTGAGCAGGCACGCACACGCAGCTCCTTCTTTCACCAGGCTCACATCCTCTGTGTACTGATCCCAGAAAGTAAGGCAGACTTTTCTCCAAAGAGGCATCAAATACCTACCTGTTTGCCAGGGCATCACAGGAGGCCACAGCCCTTGACAAGCAATAGTGCCCTGGTGCCCCCCAGCCCGCCACAAGAGGACAGAGACATCTGTTGGTTTTCTCCTCTGACACACCCCAAGCATTTAGCCTTGAGCCTGGCACACCGCAATGACACACAGAAAGCTCTCCATAAATATTTGTTGATCAAATGAAGGAACAAATGAATCAGTGAACAAGACTCTACTATGTGCCAGGCATTGTATCAGGGATTTTCCATCTATTAACTTCTTTAGCTCTCACAACAATCCTACGAAATTGCTAGAATAATTCTAACCATTTCAGAGATGAGAAAATAGACTTAGTGGTATTAAATAAGTCGCCCAAGGTCACAGCTGGAAAGCTGCCAGAACTCACATCATCTGTTTCTAAGTACAACGTAAAATTCTTATTGCTTTACCAAGAGGCTATCCAATGATATTATCTTAAATTTCATTGTGTTATTTTAGTTATTGTTATCCATCACCTCCCTCTGTCTTTAGAAAAACCCTGAGTGGTAGAAAGAAAAAGGATTATTTCCATGTTTCACAGAAGTGGAAACTGAAGAGGGAATTGAACTAACTTTACTCAGGACTATAGCAAGCATTTGGAGAATGCAATGGCACCCCACTCCAGTACTCTTGCCTGGAAAATCCATGGATGGAGGAGCCTGGTAGGTTGCAGTCCATGGGGTCGCTAAGAGTCAGACATGACTGAGCGACTTCACTTTCACTTTTCACTTTCATGCATTGGAGAAGGAAATGGCAACCCACTCCAGTGTTCTTGCATGGAGAATCCCAGGGCGGGGGAGCCTGGTGGGCTGCCGTCTATGGGGTCGCACAGAGTCGGACACGACTGAAGCGACTTAGCAGCAGCAGGATAGCAAGCATTATACAGTCAAGGGCATCTAAACAGATCAAGGATATTTTAATTTGCTTAGAACTTATTCCTCTTTGCACAACCACTTACAAAAGCACCAAATTTCTTCCGAGACAGGAAGTAAACTCATCTCACTTTTTCCATGCATTAGTGGGAAAGAAATATCTATACTTGAGTCATGAAGAATGGCAAATTCCCCATATGTGAGTACATCCGAGATGCTGACCTGAGTGGTGGTTAACGCACCTGCCTTCCTATATAATAACTTTTAAGTAGTCAATCAACAGGTATTTACCCAACCCTTATTGTGTGTAAGACACTGGAGGGAATTATGGGGGGAGGTGGATAGAAAGCAGTCCCACTCTGTATAGGAATTGAAGGGACACAGACATCCATGGACCATCTAGGATGTGTTGGCGACTTGCATACCCTGTCTCATCTGATCAGAACAGCCTCGTGATACAGGCCCTGTTTCTGCTTAGAGATGTCAAGAGACTTAGCTAAGGCCACACAGTTTGTAAATGGAAGAACTGGAATTTGAAACTAGATTACTCTGATTTCAGAGTAGCAAGTTTAACCTCTGTACTACACCACTTCCAACAGCACAGTGAATGGTTTTATAAGGATCTGTTTCTTTGTTTTCTTGACTAAATAAATGATTGTTGTTTAGTCGCTCAGTTACACTCAACTCGTTTGCAATCCCATGGATTATAGCCCCCAGGCTCCTCTGCCTATGGGAATTCCCAGGCAAGAATACTGGAGTGGGTTACCACAGAAAATTCAAGTAGACAGACACACTAAAAATGTAAATTCTGTACCTTTTTCATTCACTGCCAGATCTCCAGCACGTAGGACAGTGCCATGCAAAGGTACATGTACAGAATGAACATTTAGAATGAAAGAATAATTGAGCAAATTCTTTTGTGTTAGAATCCCCAGGGCTTATCATAACACCTGACATTGTATTTTATGGGGAACAAAAACAATGTTTGCGTTCATTTATAGGCAGTCGGTTTACTCAACTCCTGTGGGGTAGCCTTCACTTTCCTAGTTTTATAGATGAGATCATAAATCTCAGAGAGAAAAGACACTTGCCTTGGGACAAACAACTTAAATCTTTATTTATTTGGCTGCACTATTTACTTATCTGGTCTTAGTTGCAGCATGCAGGATCTAGTTCCCTGACCAGGGATGGAATCTGCACCCCCTGCATTGGGAGTGTGGAGTCTTAGCCACTGGATCACCAGGGAAGTCCCTGGGACAAACAGCTTTTTGAAAGTGAGTCTGAAATATCACCTCCTTTCTATCGTGATGTTTTACATTAGGAAACAGTGGCAGTCTTTGAATATTTTTGAAGAGGAATAAAACAATCGAATTCTTAGAAGGAACCCTGGTAGTAGTGGATAAAAGGTATCAGGATGAGAAGATACCAGGCGGGAGAAAGAGAAGAATCTATCTGATAAATGTCAGTTGCATTCTGAGAATGGGCCATGAGGTTTACCTTTAGATTATGGAGCCCATTCTACGGATTAACAGCCTAAGGCTCAGGAAGGGTGAGTGACTTGCTCAAACTTACAAAGCCAGGATCTGAATCCCCACATCCTGCACAAGAAACAACCTCGTGAGTCTGGTAAGTCTCTAGTCTCACACGGGCAGTCTCGAAAGGGGAAAGAACAATGTGATCTGGAATTGTTCCCAATGGCTTCCTGGAGGAGGTGGCAGTTGACTTTGCTTTGGAAAGTGAAGTAGGGAAGGAATTCCAAGCAAAGGTTTAAGGACCCAAAGCTAACACATATAGGGCTCTGAGGGGTTTCAGAAGGAAGCAGGATAAAAAGTAGTAAATAGAAAGTAAATCCTTTTTTTAATATATAAAAATTGCATCAGAAGCGTCATCAAATAAGACCAATAGCTGCTTCATGGAAAGGGCAATAGCTTTGGAGTCCGAGATTTGGGGTCAGAACCCGATTCCCGGCTTCATAGCTGTGTGTCCCTGGGTAAATTACTTAACCTCCATGAGCCTCAGGATCACAGCAAGATGAAGTTACCAGTGTTTCAATGTACACAGCAAGTACTCAATAACGGTTCATTTCCATTTATTCCTCTCCTTCACTACTGAACCTGTAAGGGTAGAAACATCTAGGATTTCCCCTTGTATCCAGATTCTAAGCTCTTAGGAAAATAAGTGGATTTCACAATTTGTTGTGGTTGTTTAGTCGCTCAGTCGTGTCTGACTCTTTGTGACCTCATGGATCATAGCCCACCAGGCTTCTCTGTCCATGAGACTCTCCAGGCAAGAATACAAGAGTGGGTTACCATTTCCTTCTCCAGGGGATATTCCTGACCCAGAGATTGAACTCAAGTCTCCTGCATTGGCAGGAGCATTCTTTACCGCTGAGCCACCAGGGAAGCCCTTTACAATCGAGGTATCATGCCTGCTGCCCTGGGTCCGTGTGCTCACCCTTCACTGAAAATCTGAGGCAGATGAGTGACGTCAACTCATCAGATGCTGCTCATCAAAAGCATCAGCTGAATCGTCAGATGCCAGCTGCTGGAAAGAAAGCAGTAGCTTAAGGGAGAAGATGATTGTCCTGGATTTCACTGTGCAGATTCAAACATGGATGAGTGACTGATGAAGGACAGAGGTTCTTGGTCTTCCTCTAACACCGAGAGTCTCAGAACGGAACACAAGCAGAGATAGCAGATACTGCAAGGTTCTGAAGCTTCAGTCGTGATTTCTGCATGTTTACTCACCACCTGTACCATCAATCACTTCTTTTTCTTGAGCTTGAATTTTTCACATACAAGATATTTTCATATGTATTTTTAAAAAGAAAGTATATTACTACCTGCAATAATTAGAAGGAATGTATAAAAAGAAGTACAATGAAATAAACAAAAAAGACTGTGACTAAATCAGAACCAGACACTGTTGCCTAGCTAACAAGCTGAGCCCAGGGCTTGCTCTTTTTTTGTTTATTTGTTTAAGAAAAAAAAGAAAGAGGAAGGAAAGAAAAAAAGAAGGCAGGGAGGAAGGGAGAAAGAGAGGAAGAATTGAAGGAAGGAAATAAAGGTAACTAGTTAAAGGATAGAGTGGTGTTGAAAATATACTTTTATCAAAATGAGACTCTCTCCTTTTAACCAGAAAGACAGAAAAAAAATAAAAAGGGAAAAACTTAACTCTGTGATTCGATGTTCTCTAGGGTCCTATTTCTCCATTCACTTTATAAAACATCTTACAGACAAGATCTGTGTTGGGGGAAATGCAGATCCAGCCCCTCACCGTGCACTTGAGAGACTGAGGTCTGGTCTGAGCACCCTCAACTTGAGTCCCTGCACAGACATGAGCCCAGCATCCTCTCTGCTCGCTTCTCCAGCCTGCCCTGAAGCCTGGATATGGCACTTCTCTCATTTCTGCCTGTGTCACCCCATAATCATTTATTGGCAACTCTGGAGCCTGGAGGCAAAAGTCTTTTCATTATTTATAGAAGCATGACTTTTATTGTAAAAGAAACATAACCACAGCACTGAACGTAACCAATGAAAAGAGGAAAAAGTTCCTCACCGCTACCGTATCTCGTTGCTATTTCTTCTGTCAGTATTTCTTATATGCATTTATTTACATAATTGCAATCACAATATGCATACTCCCCCCAACTGGCCTTGAATGTTTTTTTCTCCTGAAGGATGTAAACTGTCACTTCAAGCTATATAATTGGTGTGGTGTCCGTAAAATGCCTTGGGAAAGATGTGTTTCCTCTGTGATTAATTTCAAGTCCTCTATCCCTCAGTTTCTTCACTTGCAAAGTGGGGGTAATTCTAGTATATTTTACTCATACAGCAGTTGTGAGAATTCAATGAGATGACATACGTAAAACATTTAGAACAGGGACTTACTTGTAAAAGGAGCTATACATAAGTTTCTCCCATATTATTCGTACCGAGTTTACATTACCTGGGCCAAAGCTGGAACTGGCCAGGCGTCAGGAGTTCTCTGCAAGGACCTAGGGCTGATGTTTGAAGGTTGAGATGAATTCGGTTCTTCCTCAAGGCACTTCAGCCCTTGATCTTCCTGCAGCACCCCGGTCCTGCAGGGGCCTATTCACGCCCACCTTTCTCACACCATCTCCTGCAGTTTGTTCCTGGCTGTCAGCATGTCATTTCATTCATCATTCTGGAAAGCTCCTATTCATTTGTCAAAGCCCTATTCTGTGCTCGCCTATAGGAAAACTTCCCTGAAATTCTCTCCTAAAAGGAGGGAATTGTGAGAATTATGTCTGTAGCCTATACCTGCATTTAATGCTGTGTTTAGCAAATGGACTCTAAATATATGAACACTGACTGATTAAAAAGGTTGCAGATAACTTCTGGAGTTTTTAACCACCCCTCTCATGCCCACCAAGAAAATAACTGAGTTGCTTCTACTACTGGTCTCCCAAATTAATCATCAAAGTGACATGGGTTTATATGTCTTTCACATGCCCGTATTATACTTGATTTTCCTCCTCAGCGTGTCTCAGATACTTAAGCATATGAGGGCAGATTGCCTGATTCTTTATAACTACTGCCTAGATTCCATGGGATAAGCCTGTTGCAATTTATTTAGCTGTTCCCCAACATACATGGTGTTGCAACCATGAACTACCTTTTCTGGTCAGTTAACACTGCTTGCTTGCTGGCAGCCTGTGAGTTTCTTGTAAGAGAAGCTGGTCACCTGTGAGAGAATAGGGTCTAAATTTTATTCATCTCAGTAGTCACTTAACTTAGCAGAGTGTCTGTTATACACAAAACACTCAGTGAGCAGTTGGTGAATGAAGGAAGGAAGGAAGAAATGAATGAATGAGTGAATGAAGAGAAACTCAGGATCCCTCCAGAATGTAGGCTGAGAAACAAGAAGATCTCTGTATCTTTCCCTATCTGCTGACCTTGAGCATTCAGGCCCTGGGCAGTTTTCCACATGAGACATGGCCAGGGGCCCTTGGTTATTTCAGAGGAGCCCAGCTGCTTACAGTAACAGGCTGCCTGTCCCATTTTCCAATTTTTGCACAAATGCTCAGAGTCCTTTGGGCACAGGCAAACGGGGGTTTAAACAAAGTCAGGAAATAAATAAATCATTGTTTCAAAATAGCCAAATGGGATATTTCCAATAAACCATTCCTTTCCAGGTGAGAAGGAGTGTGGAGGGGAATTATGTCCAAAGTAGCAAATTGATGAAGAAGCTATAAAGTTAAGAGAAATTGGAGGTCTGCAGAAAAGTGTGCAGTTTTCACGTCCCAGTTTCTGGGTACTGCTGGGTGTTGGCTTCTTTTATGAGGCCATCATGAAGCTGGAGATATAAACAACACTTTAAATCATTATTTAGCAAGAGGGGAGCAATTTCTTTGCTGAGGCAAGGCTGATCACAGCCCTGATAATGCCCGTTGTTCATTTGTTCCCTCCCTCCAAGAGGCTGGAGATATGGGAGCGATTGTTCCAGTCTGTGCATTTGCCATGACAGGCATTACATCAGATTATTTAACGGAGTGTTCCGTTTCAGGGTTGAGATAGCAAGTTCTCTTTCCCTTGCCTGCCTTTATTCACACTGCCCCTTTCACCTGGCATGCTTTCCTTCACCTCTGTCTTTCCTAGCCAACTAAGCAGACCCCTCAGGTCTCTGCCCAATATCCCCGCCTCCAAGGGGGTATTCAGCACCTTGGAGAAGGACATGATGGAGGTGATAAGCACCAGCCTATGGATGCGTGCAACTCTGTGCACCTGCTTTAAACTCTGAGTCTCACTTTGGTCATTTATGAAAGAAGGAGAATATTGGCACCTACTTCATAAAGTCCATAAATTATGTGCCAATGGCCATTGCCTAAGAAATCAGAGTCACTGTAATGCTAACTGTCATCAGACTCTGTATCACCTGGTGTAGCTCTTGCTACACTATTGTATAGTTATATATTTACTTGCCTTTTTATCTAGCTGTGATCTCCTGGAGACCTCAAATTCTGCATGAAACCCCAGTAAAAGTCTTGTTTTTGCCCGAGTACACGCATTTTCTCTCCTTTATCCAGTTTCACCTGACAATAAACCTAGACATTAACCGGGGTACATTTTATGTTTTCTTTGGACAGGAGAGAACGTGGGGTTCAAAGGAGGCTGAGGGCTGTCACCAGGTCCCCCAGGTAAGGTAGAGGCCAAGTGCACAGCACACCCTTGTCATTATTTGCTAATTCACACTGCCAGCCTCACTTGCGCTTGTGAATAGGGTAAGAGAAATGGTTACAAAAGGCCGAGAGTGCTCTATGCAACATGATGGTTTGGAACAAGGAGGGGGAGATGAAAATAACAGTAGAAAACACTTACACGCCACTTACTAGGTGCTTCACAAACATTAACTCACTGCATGGCAACCTGCAGGAGTAGGTGTTACTAGTATCCTTACACTACAGTGATGGAGCTGAGACGTTAAACAATTTATGGAAGGCTACACAGCAGAGTTTTCCTACTCTTCTGATGTCAGACCCCAGGTTAGTCGCTCCCAAGACTGATCCACAGACCTCTTCCAGTCTGTACATTTCCACATTAGATACAGACACAGCACAGGATTGACAGTGTAATCTTTTTCCAAGTGAGCACTTAAATAAGAATATGAACATGCTTATATATTGGTGTATATATAAGCCATGTAGATTCTCATATGCTTATTTATGTGCTTACTTGGAGAAAGAGAGACTATCCATCCTATTTGTGTTGGTTCACCAACACCACCACCCCCATTAAAAACAAACTCAGTAGAGAAAAGACTCGTTTGAACTGGCCTCTAGGAAGCCCTCTATACCACCTCTGCCCCTCTCTGAACTCCATCCATCACCAAGGGCAAAGCGAAGAGACAGCTCAGATTCTAACAAGATCTGTGGGGACCTTTCCTCTGACGGTGGTACCCCAGAATTCTTTACTTATCCTTCCATTTCTATACAATCAGTCCCTGTGATTCAGGCGGGATGGACCCTCCTCACCCCCAAAAGATGTGGGCACAGACCCCAGATCCAGGCAATCAACTGATTCCTTCCCCATCTTGTCCCTGTGATGGCAAGTTAGTTCAATTAGAGGCAATGGAGGGATGGATGTTTGCTGAAACCATTGGTATCTTTCTTCACTAGGATGGCTCATTGCTAGGATATCATCGTAGGGAGAGTCCAGCAGAGAATGGAATCTCCAAGGGAGAAAAGCAGAGCTGAGAAATAGGGAAACAAAGGGATTCCTGGCAGCACAATCTGAGCCTGTAGACCCAGTCTGGCTGGATCTTCAGCAATTCTTTAATAAAGAGAAACAGAAAGGATGACCCCATGGAGTATCTCCTATGAATGTGATGTGTTTAGGCTTAAGTTAACTATGTAGCAGTCAGTGGTTATCATTTCATATGGTGGGGACATCATATATATTTAAAATATTTCATAGAGTTAAGTTTCTCAAGTGGGCTTAAATAGGGTTGTGCATGTCTGCTCAGTTGTGTCTGAGTCTCTGCAACCCCATGAACTGTAGCCCACCAGACTCCTCTGTCCACAGGATTTTCCAGGCAAGAATACTGGAGTGGGTGCCATTTCCTCCTCCTGGGGTTCTTCCCGACCCAGGGATCGAACCCAAGTCTCCTGAACCTACTGCACTGGCAGGTGGATTCTTTCCCACTGAGCCAGATGCGAAGCCCTTAAATAGGGTTAGACCTACCCAAAATATGGAGTAGAGGTTTGAGGGCATGAACAGCTGAATCATACATGAATGTGAACAGATTATAAAGACAATCTCTGATCAAGACATCTGGCCCATCCGTGGGCCATTTCACCGTCTTCAAGAGGAGTGGGTAGACTAGGAATTGGGCTCAGGCTCTTTGAGACACCTGTTATTTCACAAAAGGGCACCAAGTCCTCCCCAAGATCAGTGAGCTCTGCCCACAGGTCACTCCTACCTGGAAAAATGCAATAGCTGCCCTTAGGATATTCAGGGAGAGTGATCTCAAACTCATTGCCACTCACTATCTCCCAAAATTTTGGCAGAGAAAAGCTTTATCAGGGGAGATCTTGTGAACTGTTATTCAGCAACTGCCCCAGATATTTCAAAATCAACCTCCGGGCCAGATAAGATCAGCAGAAAGATGTGAATTTGTACCACTCTCCCCAAACCTGCTTTCACTGAATGGTGAGGAGGCAAGAAGCACAGGTCGTTTTTCTCTGATGGGGAGGACCATGGAGGCTCCATGGGATCCCAGTTGGCTTCATCTCTCATCTCTGTCTCGAGGTCCCTGGGAGCATGCCTTAGTGTGCTCTGATATGATAGATCCCAATGGCCCTCTTTTAATCACAGCTTAAGGAGTGACACTGCTCCAGGTATAACACTGCCATCTCCCCTTTGCCTTTGTCCCTGGCTTCTAAGAGGTCTGCCACTCCATTCTGCCATCCTCACCAGTAGAACAAATCATCTCTGGAAAAGTACCTTTCCATTCTTCAAAGAAAGATTTCACAAAGGCTCTTACACTTCCCTTTCTGGGACTGACTTGCTCGTCTGTTTAAGCAGAAACAGCACCTGTGTGCCAGACACTGTGTTGGGTGATAAGGTCTCCCCAGAGGTTTGCATCCTAGCAGAATGTGGGGTTCACTCCCAAGCAGCAAAACAGCAGGACTTGGAAGTTAGACGTGGGCCCCACTCCTGGCTCCAATCCCAGCTGTTGACTTTGGATGGGTCATCATCTCTGGGTTTTGGTGACCAAGTCTATAAACTGCGGTCACAATGCTTCCCTTGGAGAGTTACAAGAATTAAATGGCGTCAAGAGTGGCAAGGACCTAGCAAAGAGCCTAGTGATAAAAACAAGAGCTAACAGGGATTTCCTTGGTGGTCCAGTGGTTAAGATTTCATGCTTCCACTGCAGGAGGTGTGGGTTTGATCCCTGGTTGGGGAACTAAGATCCTGCATGCCATGGAGTATGGCCAAAAAAAAAAAAAAAAAAAAAGAACTAACATAGCTCAGCACCCACAGTGGGACAGGTGGTTGTATGCAGGTACTAATGTCATCTCCATTCTACAAAAGAAGACACTGAAGCACAGAGGAAACAGGCCAGAAATTGGAAGCAAGATGCTCTCCTGAAACACACAGTCTCCAGTGCATGGGTTTGCCCTTTTCCTCTGCCTTCCTTTCTTCTGCTGTGCACTCATGTCTCCTCCTCCTTCTTCTCTCAGAAAAGGTGTATAGGAGACACGGGGCATATTTGGAATCATTCAGATTTCTCCTGGCTTCCGCATCACCCATGCTAACAATGTACATCACTCAGAGAATTCAACCGTGATTGATTTTTACAGTGACCTGGAAATTTCCTCCATCTATTCCTGGCCTTCGGGCACAACTTCACAAGTATTTGCTCTAGACGATGAGTGTTTCCTCCACTCCAAAAGCCCTAAAGGAAACCCCACAGGATTTCACTGCGACTCACACATGAAAGTTCAAGTGCATACATAGGCCAGGTGAAGAAAGCAGATGGGCGCTATATTCTATCAAGGAGATGTAGGGGGTGGGCTCTGGTGGTCAGTGTGGCTAAACATTTAGGACCTTGCTCCTCAAAGTGTGGTCCAGGGACTATCATCACCAGGTAACTTGTAAAAACACAATCTCGGAACTCAGTCCAGATCTAAATTAGAATCTGCATTTGAATCAGACTCAAGTACCCATTGACAACTGAGGATACAGTTTTAGAGAGAGGAGAGAGGGATGCATGGAATAAACCGGAGAAGGGATGGCCTCTCCACTGCCTGGTGATGGAGAGTAGACGCATTCCACTTTAAGCAAATGAGTGATGGGTGAGCAAGTAATAAAGAATTTACAGGGGTCTTTAAGGAACAAATAAACAATTTAAAAAAACCACTTGCACAAACTAGGAATACAGACAATGAGGTGTACCAGCTTGAGGGCAAGACGTGCATATTATTTCTCTTTGCATTCCCAAAAGGCTGATAATAAAGGTTTTAAGCACAAATGAATGGAAAATACTGTTCAGGTAATGGCAAAATGAGGACCACTTCAAGTCCTTTCCTCCATGCAACCAATGAAAACCAAAATGTACTTTTGCTGCTAAATCGCTTCAGTTGTATCCGACTCTGTGCAACCCCATAGACGGCAGCCCACCAGACTCCCCCGTCCCTGGGATTCTCCAGGCAAAAGTACTGGAGTGGGGTGCCATTGCCTTCTCTGAAAATGTACTTTTAGACCTCTGGAAATTAACCACAGGCTTAGAGCAATCAAAGTATTTATTCAAGAAAAACAGCTGAATCTCAGTACGAAGAGCAAGCTTCATTGCATTTTAATGTGCCTTAGTCCCGTTTCTTCCTCTCCAGCCCCATGATAGCCTTGAAAACCAATAAGCCTCAAATCACAGTGAAAACCATCAGTCTGGTAGCCTCTGGAGAGGACAGAATGGGTCTGCAGGGCCTTCAAAGCCTGGTCTTTACATGAGCTGTCTGGCAGTTTCCTGAAAAATCCCATTGCAAGGCTGTGTTTATTGGATCTAACTCAGAACTCGCCCAGCAAGAGCTTTTTTTTTTTTTTCTTTTTCTGAGAGTGCTTTGTTAAAAACAATCAGTGGAAATTGTTCAACACTGCAGCTGACCTAGATGGTAACAGGAGTTGGGGGAAACAAGTTAACCAAAAACCTTGGGGCTTCCCCAGTGGCTCAGTGGTAAAGAACTCACCTGCAATGCAGGAGACACAGAAGATGCAGGTTTGATCCCTGGATTCGGGAAGATCCCATGGAGAAGGAAATGGCAACCCACTCTAGTATTCTTGTGAGGAACATCCCATGGACAGATGAGCCTGGCAGGCTACAGTCCATGGGGTCACAAACAGTTGCACATGACCGAGTGACTGAGCATGCATGCAACCAATAAACCTTAGAGGGGAAATCTGGGTCACAAGGTTTCCTGAATACTTCCGGGAACCCAGCACATGCATAGGGATGCACATGTGCTCCGGGCTAGCTCACACCCCGGAAAGGTCTGAGACAGCTCTAAGTCCTCACTTATGGCTGATTTGGAGACTACACAAGCAGAAAGTGAAACCAAGATGGAGTTATAATCTGCCTGCCTGAATAATGAAGCCACTCCCTAATACACATCAGAGTCCCTCAACAGATGCAGGGAAGCTTACTGGTTCCAAGAACTTGAGAAAATCCTTGCCTAATCATTAGCTGATCACTAAGCTCACTGACCCAGAGACGGCAACCCAACAGGCTCCGCCATCCCTGGGATTCTCCAGGCAAGAACACTGGAGTAGGTTGCCATTTCCTTCTCCAATGCATGAAAGTAAAAAGGGAAAGTGAAGTCGCTCAGTCACATCTGACTCTTAGTGACCCCATGGACTGCAGCCCACCAGGCTCCTCCGTCCATGGGATTTTCCAGGCAAGAGTACTGGAGTGGGGACATGACTGAAGCAACTTAGCTGCAGCAGCAGCAAGCTCACTGAAGACTTAAATGACCACACATGAAAAAGAACATAAATTTTACAGAATTAATTCAGGAAGCTCACTAAACAAATACCAACAAAAATAAACAGGTGCAACAAGAAATTGAGAGGGTATCTGATTTCTAGAGTTGCCAAATTTTATTATTTAAAGTGTCTAGTTTCCAATAAAAAATAAGCCATGCAAAGAAACAAGAAAAGTATTGCTGATGAACAGAAAAACAAGTCAGTAGAAACTGTCCCTGAGGAAGCCTAGGGGCAAGACTTACTAGACAAAGATGTTAAGTCTGCTATGTTAATTACGTACAAAGAACTCATGGAACAACTATACAGGAGGTCAACAACAGCATAAACCAGCCAGACCCAACACACATCTATAGAACATTTTTTCCAATAAAAGCAGAATGCAAATTCTTCATGTGCACATGGACCATTCTCCAGGATCACTATTTGCTAGGCCATAAAATAAGTTTCAAAATTCAAAAGGGTTGAAATCATACAAAATATATTTGACTATAATGGAATAAAAATAAATAATACATTAATAGTCAATAATAGAAGGAAATTAAATTATTTTAATCCATGATATTTTCTTGCTTTTCACCATGGAATGCTCCCCATCCTACTCCCACCATTGGAAAACCAGCAGCTAAAATAAAAATGTTATCTGCTTGAAGCTTCCATAGTTCTTTGCTTACCCATTTCTCCTTTGACCCTTCCAACCATCCATCCATATATCCATCTAATCCCATATTTATCCTCTCATTTATCCTTTCTTTCATTCTTTTAATATTGAAACATAATTCCCATAACACAGGAGTCATGTTTTTAAAGTGTAAAATTTGTTGATCTTAAGCATATTTGCAAAGTTGGGCAACCATCACCACTATCTATTTCCAGAATACTTTGTCATTCCAAAAAGAAATCCCATACAGTCACCATTCCCAACAATCTTAAAATTTAAATCTCTTCTAAGGAGGTCAGCAATTCAGCTCTGCATTCAGAGTGGGGTGTGATGGCCTGAAGCCATGGATCCTTGTTGATGTCTGAGTTTTCTCCCTGAAGGCTGAGCAGTCTCCTTTTAATCTCCAGCTACCTAGTGTAGCCACTTTCACCCATGCTGACTCTGCCTCATCAAGTCTGCTCTCCCTTGCCCAGCAGGGCCTCTCTCTGCTCAATGGCCCTGCGCCAAATGACCTGCTATCCCATTCTCGCTGTGGCTGTGCACCCCCAGCCCTGCAGGCATCCTTTGTTCTCTGACTGGCCAGCCTCCTCATCCCCCCTGCTCTGCAGCAGGCTTCCCAAATGGTGGAGGATGTTTTGAAGCTTGGAAGAGAGGCAGCGTGCAGTCTTCCCTCTGCTTTCTGCAGAAAAGAGGCAAGTGGCAGGATGTGTGGGTGGCAAGCCGAGTGGGGACCCAGCTGGCAGCAGCAGATGTGACTGGGAGCACAGGAAAGACTGCAGTGGGGGTCTTGCCGGGGCGGGGTACGGGGAGTGGGGATCAAAGCTGATTTTGCTGCCCCCCAGGTTCCTGTTTCCAGCCTTCACTTGCACAGCCCTGGACACTGATGTCGACACCCTGCCTGGGGAATTATGCTGGTCTTCCGGTTTTCACTTCAGCCACAGAACAAAACTTCATACGGAGTAACAGGGCTGGGACTGGGTCAGGTGGGGGGCGGTGTGCGGGTAATATGACAGTTACCTGTACACAGAATTAAGGGGGTGCTTGTGAAACAGATGCTCATAGCAGCATTATTCATAACAGCCAAAAAGTGGGCACAACCCAACTGCTGAATGGATGAGTAAAATGGGGTGGATGAATGCAATGAAATCTTATTCAGCAATGAAAAGGAATGAAGTACTGACACATGCTATGCTATGGATGAATACTGAAATTACCATGATAAATGAAAGAAGCTGGACACATTTCTATGCCCAGGATACATGAAATATCCATTTATATGAAATGTCCAAAATGAGCAAATCCATACAAAAAGCAAATAGATTCACAGTTACCAGGGCTTGGAGAGAGGAAAGACTGCTAATGGTTATAAGATTTCCTTTGAGGTGATTAAAATGCCCTAAATTTGATTTTGGTGATGGTTCCATAACTCTATGACCATTTTAAAAATACTTTGAATTACACACTTTATGTGGGTAAACTATACGGTTATGTAAATATCTCAGTAAAGTTGTTATCAATGAAAATGTTAAGGGATGTCAAAGATCTCAGCAATCAAGATATCTAATGCAATATTTTAAAAATCAAAATTAATGCAAAAAAAATCCATGATGAATAAAGAATCTTTATTCTTTTAAATGACAGGATCAACCCTGTTTGACCATCCTGACTCACCTCCTGTTTGTCCCAGCAAATGCATAAGTGTGATAAACCCTATATTTAGAACAGTAGTTACTTCTGCAGAGGGATTAGGGGCGGGGGTACACAAGGGGCTTCTACTTCCACATTCATATTAATTTATTTCTCAAGTTGGACGGTGGATCCATAAGTGTTTATTGAATTACTCTTTGCACTTTCTTTGAATATTAGGGACAACTGTGAATTCATTAAAAATTTAAAAGATTTATACTCAACGATATTTATTTAAAGGAAACAAACTTTGCATGGCCATTTAAAAAAATAAGCATAAATAATCAACAAAACAAAGCAATCGCCAACCCTTTAAATTCTCCTCTGGGGCATCAGGAACACAAGGATAATTCAGTGTCTCCCACAGACATGCTTCTCAAGAGTGCTTATGCTGGAGAAAGGTACAGGGTGGTCAAGACCCACCTCCTTCATTCAAACTTCCACTCATCCATATTGATGGAGCAGCTTCGCTATTCCAGGCCTTGTGCTAGGAACTGCGGACTCAGGAAGGAGTTGGCAAGGCTCCAGGATTCAGGGATCTCATTGTCAGGCTATGCCAGGGGAGGGGTGGACAGGGGACAGATCGATATAGGCTGTTACGATAGGTCTAAGTCCTTAGTGGTATCAACAAAGGCTTCTGTGGGGAGGTCACCTCTGAGCTGAAAGGTCCAGGATGACTAGGTGGGGAAAGGGCCTTGCGGGCAGGGAGGATGATTCCTACAGAGTTAAAGAGGCAGAAACCACCGGGCTGTGATCAGGGGATGAGTCGTCTACCAGCCATCCTGTATCACCATGTGCTGTTGAGGCTGGAGGCACATGCTAAGGAGGGCCGAGACAGAAGGTGTCTCGGGTTCCCTTTAATTCCTTGGAGCTGCCACACCAGCCTTGGAGAGGCTGTACCCAGACTTCATTAAAACGGGGGAAAAAGAAACATCTCACCATTCCACTGCTTAGGTTTTACACATCAGAGCCTAATTCAAACTGAAACACCAACACCATTCATCCAGTTCTTACGACAGAAGACCTAAGTCTTTTGGGGGCACTGCCATATTTAATCTGGCCATCAAATCTTTGAATGGGTGCAATCATTGTCCCCAGGCTTCCCTGGTGGCTCAGTGGTAAGGAACCCACCTGCCAATGCAGGAGACTTGGGTTTGATCCCTGGGTTGGGAAGTTCCCCTGGAGGAGGAAATGGCAACCCACTCCAGTATTCTTGCCTGGAGAATCCCATGGACAGAGGAGCCTGGTGGGCTACGGCCCATGGGTTGTAAAGACTTGGACACGACTTAGACTAAACAACAATAATCATTGTCCGCATTTTAGTCAAGGGTCCTGAGATGCTGAGGAACTTGCCAAAGATCCCATACTTACTACAAAGAGGAGCTGGCATTAATCTCTCTGGCCCCTAGCTGATGCTCCTAGCATTGCTCTGGTCTCCCACCGAGTCAGAACTGAGCTGGCATCAAGCCCTCATCCTGCTGGTCTGCTGTTAACCTCCCTGCTAGTTTAGATGGTAACAGAAAACCACTCACTCTGGCTGTTTCAGCTCTCGAATAGGGCTGGCTTCCTGGGGTTGGAACCCTACCTGTGGACCAAGGCCCTGGATTCCCATAGGGAGACTGACTTGACTGCTTTACCCTGACTCACCACACTGTCCAGTTCTGTGCTCAAGGGGATGGCCCAGCAGGTTGCTGCTAAGGAGGTCTCCTGGGGCTGAGGCTGGTTTGCTGACTGATTACTTCAAGTGGCCAGAGGCAGATGGAGCCCAAGTCCCCCTACGCACACTGTAAATGTTAAAGTCATCATCAAGCCCAAAGAAAATCTTGATGAGACTGGAGGAGACGAGTGACTACAGAGGCCAAGAATAGAGAGAGAAATGAAGTCAGGAAGAGGTCTTAGGACTTTTGTAAGCGGCAGGGTGGGGATCTTCTGTTTATTGGAGGCTGAGGTTGTGATGGCCTCTGTCTCCTTTAATGGCCCGGGTTAGAACAGCTGTCCCAGTGCTCAGCTGGCCTCTAGACACATCCATGACTTCACCATGGGCTCCCACTGCCGACTGCTCCCAGTGCCCGTGCCAAGAGCCAACCTCATCCCTTGGACAGTGTGTGTTCCCTCCAGATGGGAGATCCTGAACATTTGGGGTCACCTTAGAGTATAGCCTGAACTTCAGTTGCTGTTCAGTCGCCTAGTTGTCTCTAATTCTTTGAGACCCTATGGACTGCAGCACACCAGGCTTTCTTATCCTTCACTATCTCCTGGAGTTTGCTCAAACTCATGTCCACTGCGTCGATGATGCCATCCAACCATCTCATCCTCTGTTGCCTCCTTCTCCTCCTGCCCTCAATCTTTCCCAGCACCAGGGTCTTTTCCAATGAGTCGGCTCTTCACACCAGGTGGCCAAAGTATTGGAGCTTCCACTTTAGCATCACTCCTTCCAATGAATATTCAGGGATGATTTCCTTTAGGATTGACTGATTTCATCTCTCTGCTGTCCAAGGGACTCTCAAGAGTCTTCTCCAGCACCACAGTTCAAAAGCATCAATTCTTCAGTAAGAATGCAGTAAGGATGAGTTGTTATAATCCTTTATTAGCTAGAAATTTAAAAAGTTCCTAAGGTTAGAGTTGAGAACCGTGGCAAAAGGGAAAAAAGGGTTCTTTCTTCTTCTTGTGGAAAGAACTCAGGCTTGGGTTTACACAGAGCTGTGAGTTGTGTGACCTTGGTTAAAACACTTAACCTCTCTGAGCCATAATGGTCTCATTTTTAAAGTGGGAATAGCCACCATGCAGGGCTGTAGAAAGGATTGGTAATAATAAAGGCACAGGGGCCTGTCATAGTGCCCAGCACAAAGTAGATGCTCGACAAGTCACACCTATTGATGTTGTTAAGCTATTCTGGAATTAGAGAGCTTAGCTAATTTCTACTGAATTTGGTGGTTTTAAGATATGAGTGGCCATATTCTCTTATTTTTTATCCTCTTTCTCTGGATGAAATAGATGCTCTGCATTTCCAGACAGGAAATTTGTATTTGTTCCTAATAGCAAGGCCACCCTCTGTCAACCAGCATGCTTAGGACCTCAGGAGAGGAGTGTTAATGGCACGACTTTAATTCCTTGGCGATGAGTCCATCCGTTATTTCTGCCTCTCCTGGGAGACTGAATTTCAAAGCAAGAGCAAGAAAGCATAGCATTCCTAACAGATCCCACTGTTCCAACAGGGTTTGCGGTCTCCAATGTCTTCCTAACTCCTAGACAATGTCTGAGACACACAGTCAGTCACCATGGAGACAGGGGCATTTCCCACGGAAGCGTGTGTGTCACACCTGCGCATCAGTACGGCAGATTTCAGCTGTGACACACGCAAATGGTGTGAACTGACGTCAGAGCACACCATGGCCTCTGTGTCTACCGCTCATCTGCTTAGCTCATCTGGCTTTTTAATGGAGTTCTATGAGTCAGTCTGCCTTAAATCTCCGTGTATTTTTTTTCCCCTCCCTAGAACAAGGTGAGGAATGAAACACTGGCACATTTAATGTCAATGTCTTTTTCTGTCTCTGTCTGATGTCATCATCTAGACTGGGAGCTCTTTGGGGTTTGAAGTATCACCTTTTAATTTCCTGTCTCTCCTACAGCCTGAAGGCGGCAAGCAGGTCGAGCAGAAGAAGTCAGGCGGCCCATTTCAGCTGTCACATACCAGCTGGGCACCTTCACCAGCAATTTACGTCTCAGAGCCCTAGGTTTCATCTTTGTCAAAAAGGGAGTTAGATGTCATCCGTCTCAAAGCGGAGTTAGCAATGAATGACACCATTTATCTAAAGTGGCTTCCAGATAATAAGGACTCAGTGCTACCTTCACATCATTGCATACAGGGTCAAAGCCTTTGTTGATCAAGCTGATTGGCAGATAGATCTCTCTGGAAGTGTTCTTTAAAGAACAAACACGTTCCCAAACAGCATAAATGATGGAAAATTAATGTCTCCTGATCCTCTTGGGGACTCAGGGTTGGGATGGGTAGGGGATGAAAATTTCCTGAGCCAGGAATCGAGGAGATTACATTTATTAAAGAATTCTCACAGTCACTCAGTGACACAGCATTGCTGTGTCTGTTTTACTGATGGGAAGACAGGCGGCATGTTGCAAGCTCTTCATCACAACCTGTTTTTTATTCTTCTGGGATGTTCAGACTACAAACCCAGGTCCACTTTGCAGGAAGTGTTCTCCAGTAGGACCAGGAGAGAACATGACTTGTATCCATCAGAACCTGGTGCAAAAACCCACTCCCCACAGCTCCAGGATTCCCAGGTGGTTCAGTGGTAAAGAATGGGCCTGCCGAGGAGACCTGGGTTCGATCCTTGGGTTGGGAAGATCCCCTGGAGGAGGAAATGGCAACCCACTCCAGTATTCTTGCCTGGAGAATCCCATGGACAGAGGAGACTGACGGGTTACAGTCCATAAGGTTTCATAGAGTCGGACAGGACTGAGCGGCTAAACAACAACAATAATAACCCACATCTCCCAGCCTCCCACTTCAGATGAGAAACAGAGGGCTCCTGAGGCCTCGAGCAGGGGTGGTTCTCAAACTTGAGTTGCTTTGGAATCCCTCAGAGTGTGTGAAAGTCCAGATTTCTAGGCCCCACCTAAGACTGTGACTCAGCACGTCTGGCAAGAAGCCTGAGAATCTGCCTTTCTAATAAGCTCCCAGGTGATGCTACTGGTCCAGGAACACATTCTGGGAACCTGTGTTCTGGAGGATGACAGGCAGGGCTACAAGATGCAAACTGCCAGGGTCCCTGGATCATCATTTGGAGGAAAGCATCTTCTGGAGTTAATATTTGAATTGAAGTCTTGTGTTCTGTGGCTGAAATGTGAGGGTTTACTTATTAACACTGTTAGAAGGACACTGGAAAGGAAGGCTAAGGAAAATGTTTTCTCCACGTGGAAATGGATGATTTGAAGAAAACAAAAGCTTGTTATTGTTGTTCAGTAATGAAGTTATGTCCAACTCTTTGGGACTCCATGGACTCCAGCATGCCAGGCTCCTCTGTCCTTCACTATCTCCCAGAGTTTGCTCAGATTCATGTCCACTGATGCTATCTAACCATCTCATCCTCTGTTGCCTCCTTCTCCTTTTGACTTCAATTTTTCCCAGCATCAGAGATGAAATAAAATTAAAAGACACTTGCTTCTTGGAAGGAAAGCTATGACAAACCTAGAGAGCATATTAAAAAAGCAGAGACATCACTTTGCCAACAAAGATCCATATACTCAAAGCAATGGTTTTTCTAGTAGTCATGTACAGATGTGAAGGTTGAACCATAAAGAAGGTTGAGCACTGAAAAACTGATGCTTTCGAATTGTGGTCCTGAAGAAGACTCTGGAGAGTTCCTTGGACTGCAAGGGGATCAAACAAAAGCTACTGGATGGGAAATAAGGAACCCAGGTTTCATACCAGGACTCAGATCCATCAGAAAACTCCAAGGCACTTTCTGCAGACTGGACTGTGGTTCTGATACTAAGGACCCCCTTCAAATTCCACTGAATGTGAAGAAGTGGTTGTAATCCACAATCAGGGATACATGTAAAGAAACAAAACCAGCCACTCACTCAGGGTCTCAGACTATGTTCAGTCTTTGTTACTGGAGTTCGGCCACACTCCTTCCCTTTGCTTCCTACTGGCATCATCTCAGCTCAGGAGTAAACAGCACAAGTTAAATGTGCTGTGCCCTTCCTCCGTGCCAGACACCATGTAAGTTCTTCACATGTGTTATCACACTGAATCCTAGCATGCCTTTCCCGGATGTGTGCAAGGCTTTCTCACTCACAGCTGGCAGGTTAACCTTCTCAAAGCAATGCACTGAACATGTCACTTCCCTGATCAAAACCTTCAGGGCCTCCCTACAGAGCAAAGTCTAAATTCCTCAGCATAACCTTAAATCCTCTCCAAAATCTCAAGCATTGCTGCTTGTCAATCCTAAACCCTTTTAACAGTCCACATCATTAACTTCTAAATGTTAGTGTGTGTCAGAATTCTTGGGAAGATTATTGGCCCTCTTTAATGAAAAGAAAGCTGAGCACCAAAGAATTGATGCTTTTGAACTGTGGTGTTGGAGAAGACTCTTGAGAGTAACTTGGATTGCAAGGAGATCCAACCAGTCCATCCTAAAGGAGATCAATCCTGAGTATTTATTGGAAGGACTGATGCTGAAGCTGAAACTCCAATCCTTTGGCCACCTGATGTGAAGAACTGACTCATCTGAAAAGACCCTGATGCTGGGAAAGAGTGAAGGCAGGAAAAGAAGAGGATGACAGAGGATGAGATGGTTGGATGGCATCATCGACTTGATGGACATGAGTTTGAGTAAACTCCAGGAGTTGTAACGGACAGGGAAGCCTGGCATGCTGCACTTCATATCAGAGAGAAATTACCTCTTAGGCTAAAGCCCTGTTACAGCAGCTAGAATTATCTCAAGTAATGCACAAATTTTGTCTTCCCCATTAGACTCTAAGACTCTTGAGTTTATTGTTGTTTAGTTGCTAAGTCGTGTCTGACTTTCTGCAAACACATGGACTGCAGCCCACCAGTCTCCTCTGTCCATGAGTTTTCGCAGGCAAGAATACTGGAGTGGGGTGCCCTTTGCATATTTCTCTCCTCTTCATGACCCCTGCCCTCTCTCCATCACAGCCCCACCTAATGCAAATCCTGACACAGAGCTGGGACTCAGTAAGTATTTGTCAAAATGGGATCTCTGATTTTGCACATTTGGTCAAGGCAAGGTTGGGTGGGGGTAGGCAAAGCAAAAGAATGGGCTCCCTCTATAACTCACATCTATCCCAAGAATTTACAACTCATCACCTTCTCTGAAGTGGGTAATTTTGTCAAGCTGTCTCCAAGCGACCCATTATCTAAGGAACCACTTTCTCTAAACTTCCCAACTTCTGATTGAACACCTGCAGTTCAATTTTCAGTTCAAGATTTCTGAGCTCTGTGATTTTTCAGGGAAAAAAATTAAGCAGACTTTATTATGCAGCTTTGCCAAAGTTATCAGAGAGAACTTTAACTCGATGTTTCAATTAAAACTCTGGCAATGGATATTGACACTGCCAGATTGAAAACGTATGGTTGGGAAAAGGCCATTTTTCTAAAAATACCAAGTTAAGAATTTTCCAGTTTCCAACTGCTTGAAAGAGAATCTCCATATGCAGGGAGTCCTGGTCGCAGGCATTTCATCACAGAAACGGGGACATTTTGTTTTCCAAACACACCCATCTAGGACCACCCTTCTAAGAGCTGTGGGGAACCAAAGACAAAGTTTGCACCACTTCCCTTTTAACTCTGACCATGGGCGAGACATTGAGCCTCTCTGGGCCTCAGTCTCCTCATCTGTAAAACAAGGAGGTCAGGACTCAGAGGCTGGCAACTGCAGCCTGTGGGTCAAATCCACGTATTGTCTGCTTTTATAAATAAAGTTTTATTGGAACACAGCCACACCCATTCCTTTAAGAATTGCATACAGCTGTTTTCATGATGCGACGGCAGAGTTGAGTAGTTGCCTTCTTGTCTGAAAAACTTATTTATATCTTTATAGAAATATTTCCCAGAGCGTTTTTTCACGGCATATTTTTACTGGATATTTCTCTACAGAAAAAATTTGGTTTGTTGAATGAACCAAAGGCAAAGCTGACTGTCATGGAAGTCCCAAAGAGGTGTAGCTTTAATTGGAGCAGAATGGGGGTCATTGCTGGAGGCGTTTAAGTAGAGTCAGGACGTGTGTCACTTCATTTTATTTTTTAAATTAATTACATTACAAGACTTACTTATTTGCGGTGTGAGGGTTTCTCATCGCGGTGGCTTCTCTTGTTGCAGAGCGTGGGCTCTAGGGCGTGAGGGCTTCAGTAGTTGTGGCTCCTGGGCTCCAGCCCCAGAGCACAGGCTCAGAAGTTGTTGGCACATGGGCTTAGTAGCCCTGCAGCATGCGCAATCTTCCCAGACCAGGAATCAAACCTGTGTCTCCTGCATTGGCAGGCAGACTCTTAACCACTGCACCACCAGGGAAGTCCGAGTCATTTCATTTTAATGAGCCCACTTTGAAATGGCATTGGTTGAGGGCAGGGGCAGGATCCAATTTATCTTTGCCTCCCCAGGGCCTGCACAATTCCTAACACGTAGTAGTCACTGAATAAATATCTGCAGATTGAGTGACGCAGTGAAAAGACAAAAGGGCTTATGGGAAAATGCTTCCTCAACTACAAAGCCTGACAAATGTGAATGGGTGATTGCTACTATTGACGGGTTCTTTACATGCTCTTTCAATTCAAATAAAAGCAGACAATGAATTCACTGCATTATCCCTTGGGTGGGGCGGTGGGGTAAGATGGGGGGGGCGGAGGGGGAAGAGGGGGTGGGGCAGAGGGAGAGGGGCAGGAAGGAAAAGCCAGGAGAGGACACCGAGGAGCTTCAGGCACCTTGGTTTTTGCTGAGCAGCCTTGGGAACCTAGAAGAGACCAGGAAGGTCACTGACTCCACCCTACGGGCCCAGCACTTGCCCCACAGGGTCTGGGGTCGCTGGGAGGATGGATGGGACATTCCCTGTGTGCACCCGCTCTCACTGGTGACAACCGGAACCCCCTTTGGCTCCACCTACGGAACCCAGATAATAAAGCAAAAATCTTACCACCACCACCTGTGACTTAGGGTGCACTGACCAGGTGCAGCCATTCCACGGGCCCCATCTGATCTACACAACAGCCCGAGGGATGGCACCCCACAGAAGGCCTGGCATTTCACGCTGCTCTTCAGATAAACTGTAAGAGAACCCATTTCTTTTTTTCCTAATTTATGCACAAGAGGGAAAATAACGTTCGAAGCTATACTGACTGGGTCTCCCCACAGGTCAGAAATTGTTCTGGGCACCTGCCCTGGTCTAGCTCACGGGACTCTTACGGCCACTGCACCAGGCAGGCGCCCTTTACCCATTTTACAGAAGAGGAAGCAGAGGCCCTGAGCTGGAAGGGGCTCAGCAAAGGTCACTTGGGGAGGGCCGAGCCACGGACAGAAGCTCTGGAGTGCCCAGTCATGGACGCTCCTTACCCGGAAGCCAAGTGGGCATCTGGGTGCCCCTGTCAACCACAAACTGGCGCTGGCCATGGGCACTTGCCATCTACCTCTACAAGGATTAAATTATGGGCTGCTGTAGCTGCTGACCTCCAGCATCCCCTGAGGGGAGTTTAGGGTGGAGAGCAGAAACCTGGGACTGTGCTCTGGAAAACCTGGAGAACAGGTAGCTCTTCATATAGTCAGGTATTCTCAGGAGCTGATTTTACGAGCGCTACATTCCTTCATGGTGGTGTGTGCTCCTCATGACTAGCAGAAACCTTCTGCAAAAATATGTGCTTGATTGCATGTACTTCCCCCTTCACCAAAATCACATTTATACAGACCTTCCCCCCACCTCTTTGGAGCACTTTCTCAGAGCTAACTGAAACGCTGTCTCCTGGGCTATAGCCCTCATTTGGCCCCAAATAAAACTTAACTTTCACGTTGTGCATTTTCAGTTTTTTTTTTTTAAGCCAGCACCTTGCCCAGTCCCCTGCAGGCTGCCCCCTTTAGCACCCCCAGCAAGGCAGTTTGTTCTGGTTAAAGGCACAATGGACATTTAAAACTATTTCCTCATGTTGATTCAAAATGAGTGTCTTATCTCACTTCCACCAGGCATTTTTAGCCTACTCGGTGTTGAGGTCACACCTGCCTTCTTTTGAAACATCACACAGCCCTCCACAAAAAAAAAAAAAACAGAAAAGAAAAATGTTAAAGAAAACCAGACAGAACCAGGATGGATCCCATTCTGCCATGCAGAGCCACACAACTGTGAAATCACTCAACTCTGTCAAGTCTGGACAAGGAAAATACAGCGGATGGTAATGCCTGGCTCAGCAGTGCTATGAGACCAAGATGCTGTAATGTACACAGTGCTTGGAACAGGGCAGGTACCTAATTAATGATCCTTCAGTTTCCTCATCTTCTTAGCACAGAATGAACATGCCATATCAATGAGAGACAACAATTATGACTGAAGGAAAATACAAGAGAACTGGCTTAAAGATGGCAAAAAAGGAATAAACAGTATTTTTTTTAAAGGAAGAGACTTTACTGAAATTTACTACATGCTAGGCAGTATGCTCATCACTTCTGTGTTTTCTAAGTTTATGACCTCTAAGGCAGATGTTACTGACTCTTTCCACAGGTGAAAAAGACTAGGACTCAGAGATGTTGAGCAACTTGCCCACAGTCCCACAGCTTTTGAGGAACAGATTCAAACTCGGGCCTCTTGATCTCAATCCAGCCCTCCTTCCACTTGAACATCTGTCCAAGCCATCGTTATTGTTCGTGTTTGCTCAACCCTGAATAGACACGGGTCATGCTAAGCACTGCAGATACATGGGGAGCCATACTCCCAAGTTTGCAAAGTAAATCCTAAAAAGAATTAAGAGAAGAAACTGCAAGGCTGCCAAATTAATGTGAAGGAGGACTCAATAGAGAAGGAGGGAAGGGGAAGACCGGCTGGGGAGACAGATTTTTGAGCGTCTTTTCACGAAATCTAAAAATTACTAACCTTCTACATGTCAAAAGATTTTTTTGTCAACACATGCGAGAACGCCCCGCTGAGAAGGAGCCCAAACGAGCAGATGGGTTGAGTTCGCAGACTCACAGACGCTGAAGTTGGAAAAGTCCCTGCTGACAGCCTCCAAAGGACAAGCCCAGAAACCCCCGCCAACCCACCCCCGCTGTGAGCCCGGCTGGGTTAAACACCATCCTGGGAGCCCCATGATCCTGTTCTCTGGGAACCAGGGCGGACAAAGATCTTCTGGTTTCTGAAAATGAGACTCCTCCCCCTGCCTTCAGCTCCTACCAGTGCTCCTCTCTCCATTTTCCACTGGATGCTTCATCTCTGACGGTGGGTGAGGGGTGACATCCCTCTGAAACAGGGCGGGGCTTACTCAAGACTGGGATGCAATGAGCGGGGATTCAAATGAATCAAAGGAATTGAATCACACCAAAACCCATCTGTCCTCCAAGACCATAAGATGTCCTTCAATTATAAAAGCAGGCAGACCACAGGAGTATTAATAGTGCCCATGACTTTGGCATTAATAGAAATCCCAGATGTTCTGATATCACACCGTAAGTGTAGCAGAGAGCTCAAAATAACATTCGCTGTTTTCACTACTTTGCAATTATGGTACTTATTAGGCTTCTTGCCGGATCTCGTTAATTAATGTATTACTAAAGATGCACATATCTTACCGTTTCAAAAATGGTTTGTTTTGAATTTTGATAACTGCATTTCAGTCTAATTGGCTTCTTTTGTAATCCTATTAATTTTATGTTATGCATTTAAAACACATTTTGCTGAGGATACCACAGGCTGACTGCCAAAAGGGTCTGTCGCACAGACAGCAAAGAATGCTGAGCCACAGACACTGGCTTCCTAAGATCGCACTTGGGAATCTGTGATTTCCTTGAGTACTTCTTCACTTTCCCAAGCCCTGGGGAGACAGATAAGAGAGGTGCAGAGTCCAAAATAGGACCCAGCACTGCCAATTTCCATTTGGAAGGGAGGCAAGCATTGTTCTCATGCGATCAACATCACAACCATGCCCTCACAGTCCCTCTCAGCATCACATCGGCAGGGATGTGATGTTGCAGATGAGGACAGGGGTCGCCCGGGCTATTCCCGGCCCTTGGTCGTGTCTGGTCAACAGAGCCCCTGGTTGCAGCAGCATAGAGGCTGGTCTTCAGGTTTGTATTTTACTGTAAGAGCCAGCAGGCCTGTCTGCTGATCTTCTTTCTCTATTTCTTTTCGATAACTCAGAGGACAAGAAACACACCCAAGTCTGGGCATAAGAATGATTGTGATCTGATTCCTATTCAACTCTAGACCAGGTAAGGGAGCCTCCTATCCAAGCCTAGTTATCACATCTGCAAAGTGTATATAATATTACCTGATGTGTTGATGATAGGACACATAAATAAACACACACAAACACACACATGTGAGTGTAGATGTATATATGCATGTACATGAGTCAGCATATACCTATATACACATGCATATGATTGCACGTGTACATGTATATATACATGAGTGTGTGAATATATATAATATACACATCTGTACATGTGTACACATATATGATTGTCAATGGAGATCATGGATCAGACAAGCTTTAACAAATTCCATAAAGAAAGTGAAAGTCACTCAGTCATATCTGACTCTTTGTGACCCCATGGACTATATGGTCCATGGAATTCTTCAGGCCAGAATACTGGAGTGGGTAGCCTATCCCTTCCCCAGCGGATCTTCCCAACCCAGGAATCGAACCAGGGACTCCTGCATTGCAGGCAGATTCTTTACCAACTGAGCTATCAGGGAAGCCATAAGCAATTAACAATTAGGATAAAGGAAATGACAGACATGGGCTTCCCTGGTGGCTCAGTGCTAAAGAACTTGCCTGCCAATTCAGGAAAGGCAGGAGATGCAAGGTCAATCCCTGGGTCGAGAAGACCCCCTGGAGAAGGAAGTGGCAATGCACTCCAGTATTCTTGCTTGGAAAATTCCGTGGACAGAAGAGCCTGGTGGGATACAGTCACCAGGGGTGACGGGTCACAAAGAGTTGACATGACTGAGGAACTGAGCACATTTACAGAGCAAGTGAATTAATTTATCTGTGATTTTCCTAAATAGCAGGCACCCCCTGAAGGTTTGTCTTCTGGTCCTTTCCATTGGTCCCCAATCTTTTTGGCACCAGGTACCAGTTTCATGGAAGACACTTTTCCCACTGAGAGGTGGGTGGAGATGATTTCAGGATGATTCAAGTGCATTTCATTTATTGTGCACTTTATTATTATTATTATCACATCAGCTCTACCTCAGATCCTCAGGCATTAGGTCCCGGAGCTCGGGGACCCCTGCTTTATTCCATCCTCAGGCAAGTTAAGCAAGGCCATATCCTGCTTCTGAATTGTAACAGGATGAGAGCCTTCAGTCTGCGCTCAGGAGAGACCAGGCCACCACCCTCCTGTGCCCAGCCCCGTCTGTCCCCTGCATAGTTTTGAGGGTGCGTGCACTCTAGGTCGCTTCAGTCATGTCCAACTTTTTGGGACCCTGTGGACTATAGCCTGCTAGGCTCCTCTGTCCATGGGATTCTCCAGGCAAAGGTACTGGAGTGGGTTGCCATGCCTTCCTTCAGCAGAATCTTCCTGACCCAGGGGTCGAACCTGCGTCTCTTATGTCACTGGCATTGGCAGGCGGGTTTTTTTTTTACCCACTAGTGCCACCTGAGACTGAGTGCAATTTGCCCCTGGCACACTCGCACCATCTCCCGACCCCTCCTCCTCAGTAGTTCAGCTGTAGGGTATTTCTCTCCTTTCCTTTCCCACAGCGCTCAACTCCCTCGCCAACCAGCCTGTAGTGTTTGCATTCCCCCTGTTCCCATCCACGAGAAGAATTCCATTTCTAAGATTCATGCTCTGCCAGGGCTGCTTGGCACTGGGCTGCTTTCCCCCCGAGATGCCTGCCAGGCCACCACAGGCACCAAGGCAGGCGCTACCAGCCCTCCCTCCCCTCAACACAGGATGACGAGGGCTCTGCGGGCCTGACACTTCGAAAATAGAACTGTGCCCGTGACCTCCACTTAGCAGGTTGCCCTACTGATGGGCAGAGCCGGCCTGGTACATGCCATCAGCCTGGCCCGATGACCACAAGGCTGTGCAAAGGCCTCGGGGTCCCAGCAGAGTGTGGGTGGAAGAGACGTTGGCAGGAGGGAGTCGGGCTGGGAGAGAGAGAAGGGGGATGTGCAAAGCAACCCAGGGAGAGAAAGGAGAGAGGAAGGCAACAATTGGGAAGGAGTCCCAGATGGGAAATAAAACAGAAGGAAGAAATCAGGAGAAAGGACACACGAGAGCTCTCTGAAATTGTGTTTTTCTTGGTGGAAGATACTATAGAAATTCCTATTGAACATCTGCTCCATTGCTTTTAATTATTTGCCTGGGGCCTTTCTTTAGCTCAGAGGAGGAAATGGAGGCTTGGAGAGGTAAAAAGACCAATATTTATCTTTGACTTGCCAGGATACAGTCCAGTGTCAGGGTACAAAGCAGGTTCTAGCTAGCAAAATGTTTACTGTATGGAAAAAATGAAGTCATGAATGGATTCAGTATTTCTGACTTCAAATCCTGTCCTTTTACTATGATATTTTCCTACACGTCTCCCAACAAGTAACACACACATGGAGGGAAGAACAGCATAATCAAGCAAATAAAGTGATTTGCTGTTTTCCGTATGTTCTTCAGCATTTTGCTGGCATGGACCCCAGTGCTGGGTGGGAGACCATCCTGGTCTCACTTGAGTTGTCAAGCAGCGTGGTTGGTGGGCTGCTGACCCCCAAGACTCCTCCAGAGGTCCCTGTCACCTCCTTGCCATCTGTGCCCTGTGCCAGGTCAGGATGGGGTAAGTCATCAGGGAGACATCATCCTGGGTTTGAAAGTGCTCTGGAAACAGAGACATACGCACATGTGGGAGGTGACGCACTTCATTCTACAAGACGGGGGCTGGTGCATCCCTGACGTCGTCCTTCACAAAGCGGTTCCTTAAATCATTACGATAAGATGAGTACAGAATCACAAGACGAGCAAGCACAGGGCTGGAACCCCAATCTCTTGATTCTTACTCATTATTCAAATAAGTATCTGCCCGGCATCCTCTTTTGTGCCCAACACTAAGAATGCAGAAGTGGCCCCTACGTTCACAGAGCCCAGAGTCAGAGGAGACTCACATTAGATAAGAGGATGGGGAAGAGTTACAAATTGGACCGTGTGCCATGAAGAAAAGAGGCGAGGGCTTCCCTGGTGTGTCCAGTGGTTGACAGTTCACCTGCCAGAGCAGGGAGTACGGGTTTGATCCCTGGTGTGGGAAGATCCCACATGCCGCGGGGCAACTAAGCCCATGCACCACAACTGCTGAAGCCCACTCGCCCCGGAGCCTGTGCTCTGTAACAGGGGAAGCCACCACAGTGAGAAGCCCGCGCACCACAGCTCGAGGGTAGCCAAAACTAGAGAAAGCCCGCATGCAGCGACAAAGACCCACCACGGCCGAAAGTAAATCTGTTGATTTAACAGATCTTGTGTGCTTAGTGGCTCAGTCACGTCTGACTCTTTGCAGCTCCATGGACTGTGGCCCGCCAGGCTCCTCTGTCCATAGACATTCTCCAGGCAAGAATACTGGATTGGGTTGCCATGCCCTCCTCCAGAGGATCTTCCCAATGCAGGGATCAAACCCAGATCTCTCACACTGCAGGTGGATTCTTTACTGCCTGAGCCACCAATAGATCTTAGAAAATAAATAAAGCAAAGAGGTGAGACACGGTAAGGAATCTGTTCTGCTGATGCTGAGGGCAGGGAGTCTCTCTTGAGGGAAGTGACTCTGGGGGTTAGGAAGGCGTTCCTGGTCCAGTGATGAGGAGGTAACCTTGGATGTGAGTTATACCTCAAAAATAATGTTGGGTTGGCCAAAAAGTCTGTTTGGGTTTTTCCATAATAGCATACAGAAAAACTCAAATGGAATATCTTGGCCAATCCAATAAAATCAAGAAAAGGCCACGTCTGCCATAACTCAATAATAATGACCATTTATTAACGGGTACTTGGTGTACCCGTCCAAGGCGACACAGCTAGGGAGTCGCCAATCTGGTGTTTGAACTTGGGTCTTCTGCTGAGGCTCTATGGATTTCCTTGTGTTCTCTGTTGAGTACTCCATGGAGATGAGCAAGTGTCAGCCTGTGTATGGAGAATTTTCTACAGTGTTTTTAAGAATATCTTCCCATGGCAAAATAGTTCAAGCTGTATTGATTAGGCTTAGAATTAGACACTTTGTTTTGATGAAAAAGTGTTATAGATATGATAACCTGATTTTTCCCTTTCTAACTCTATGACAGAAATATTTCCCCATGGTATTAAAATTTCTGTAGAGTCCTCTCCCATGGCCACTGAAACAGTCCATAGACTGGGCAAGAGTGATCACACACCCATAAGGAATGCCTTTGAGGGACAGGAAGAGCTTAATGTGGACATTAAAGGGGTTGAGTGTAAAACCAAAGTTAATAGTTGGAATGAAGCCAAGTTGAGGCATACAGACCTGACCAAAGACACACAAGTTCAAAAAAAAAAAAAAGGACACTAAGCAATTCTACTTCTAGGTATGTCCCCAAAGAGTCGAAAATAAGTATTCAAATAAAAATTTGCATACAAGTGTTCATAGCAGCAATATTCACAACAGCCAAAAGGTGGAAACAAGTCAAACGTCCATCAATGGATGAATTGACAAACAAAAATGGCATATCTGTATTATTCAGCCATGAAAAGGAAAGAAGCACTGATACAAGCTACAACACAGTGAACCTTGAAGACCGTATGCTAAGTGAAAGACGCCAGGTATAAAAGGTCATAGGTTGTATATTTCCATTTATATGAAACAGCCAGAATAGGTAAATCCATAAAGACAGAAAGCTGAGCAGTAGCTTCCAGGGACTGGGGGGGAGAAGGCAGTGGGAAGGGATTTCTGTTTAGGGTAATAAAAATGTTTTGGAACTAGACAAAGGTGATGGTCAAACAACGTTCTACATGTACTAAATACCACTGAATGATACACTTCAGAATGGTTAATCTTTTAAGAATTTCCCTGGCTGCCACCTTGTAAGTTCTGGAAACAACAATTTATTTTGCTTTCCCTTCTTCTTGGACGATAAGTTATTTGGTGATTTTCACATTATAAATGCTGCTGTAATAAACATCTCTATGCATGGCATGTTTCCATATTTCATCTTAACCCTTTAGAATAGACTCTTGGAGGCAGCATCCTTGGGGTAAGATATGTGGATATTTTTATGGTTTTAACATATTTGTAAAGTTGTTCTCTAATAAAACTGGACTGACTCAGCATCCTGCAAACAGTATGTGAGACATCGCCTCATCCTCGTTGACATTCCCGTGTTACTTACCATTTTTAAAAAACTGCTGTGTGATACAGGATGGGCTTCCCAGGTGGCGCTAGCAGTAAAGAATCCACCTGCCAATGCAGGAGACATAAGATTCAATCCCTGGGTCAGGAAGATCCCCTCGAGGAGGGCATGGCAACCCACTCCAGTATTCTTGCCTGGAGAATCTCATGGACAGAGGAATCTGGCAGGCTATGGTCCATAGGGTCGCAAAACGTCAAACACAACTGAAGCAACTTAGCACACACATGATACAGGGGATGAGGCTTTCTGTTTTGTAAAAGTCACTTCTCCTCCATCAACTTCCTGTAGGTAGTTCTCCCATTAAATATGAACCACTTTCCAGTTTCTGGACCGTCTGTTTTTCCCTCACTCTGTAAGAGACTCTCATCGCCTCTGTCTGTGCTGGTTCTATTGCCTGATACCGACAAATTCCCAGATTGCCCTTGCTCCTCTACAGCTCTCTGTATCAGTTGTTTGCACATCTCTATTTGCAAAGTACTTTGTTTCTACCTATTTCTCAAGGCAGCATATTGTATGAGAGTTCTGGTCTGATGCATCAACTTTGCTCTCTGGATTTTGAGATCCTTCTATTTGGGACTAATACTTACAGATCTCTGAGTTGAACTAGCTAGCCCAGTCCCTGACCCACTCTTCCACACAATTTATCAGTCTGTGGATGGACCCACCTCAACAGCATGGCGACACAGTTGGAATACTTAAGAGCTGTTCACAATGGAATGGTATCCTTCACAACACTAGGTGGGAAGGCCTTGTGCGTGGTACATGATTACAGGACTCACAACACAATGCAAAAGGCAGAGGTTCAACGTGGCAGAACAATATTTGATTTTCAAGCAACAGAAGTGGATTCAATAGGATTCTGAAAAGTGAAGATGTTGACTGAGCTACAGAGACACTGGCTATAAAGAAGTGGGTTGGAAAACAAATCACTCAGCTATGTTCTCATTCAAGGTTATAGGAAGGATATCTGACTAAGTCCTCCTTTAGCAAGAATATGCATCAAGAAGGCTGGAGAAAGAGACAAGAGCTGGGAGCATCATGATGTGGGGGGCGGGGGAGGGGGTGTGGGGGCTAATTAAAAATGCAAAGATTCTAAGGGTGAGCCCTTCTCACACATGATTTATACTACTGGCATTTGGGCATGGAGTTTCCTGCAGCTGCTGTCACGAAGCATCACCAACTTGGCAGCTGAAAACAACAGAAATGAATTCTCTCCGAGTTTTGGAGGCCAGCTGTCCAAAATCAGCATCACTGACCTGAAATGGAGGTGTCAGCCTCCCGCTCCCTCTGGAGGCTCCAGGAGAGAATCCGTCACCTGCATCTTTCAGATTCTGGTGGCTGCCGGCGTGTCTCAGCTCCTGGCCACATCACTCGGCTCCCTGCCTTGTCCCATGGCTTTCTTCTCTCCTGGGTGTCACACCTCACTGCACCTCCTTCTTATTATAACGTCCCTGTGACTGCATTTAGGGCCCATCAGGATAGTCTGAGACAATCTCTGTATCTCAAGACCCTAATTTAGGGACTTCCCTGCTGGTCCAGCAGTTAAGAATCTGCCTCCCAATGCAGGGGACGTGGATTTGATCCCTGGTTGGGGAACTAGGATCCCACATGCTGTGGGGCATTTAAACCCTGATGCAGCCAGAAAACCCCAAAAGACTCTAACTTAATCACATCTGCAAAGTGTTTTTTTTCCTTTAATTCTTTTATACTATTAATATCTCTCTCTTTTGCCTCCTTGTTAAATTGCAGACTTCTCCAAAACAGATATTCGACTTCTCAAGTTTCTTATTCAACTGTGATTACATCCTTGGGAGCAAGCAGAAAAATCCCAACATCCTCCAGTAGAGCTAGGTCCCAGTGACAGGGCTCTGTTCTCGGTCTCTTGTACAGACTCTTCCTTGCTTGTTTACAAGCAGCCTCAGTTTCCACATCTGTGCAAAATGATTTTGTATAAAGTAGACTTTAGTACATTAAAGTAGACTTTAATACACTCAGAAAATGTCAAAGCCTGTCTCAAAGTCATCTATAAAAGTCCAGGCCTTCCCTGGTGGTGCAGTGGATAAGAGTCTGCCTGCAAATGCAGGGGACAAGGGTTTGATCCCTGGTCCCGGAAGATTCCACACGCCTCAGAACAACTAAGTCAGAACGACCAACTGAGCCTGGGTGTTGCGACTACTGAAGGCCCGTGCCTGGAGCCTGTGCTCTGGAACAAGGGAAGCCTCCGCAATGAGAAGCCTGTGCATCATGACAAAGAGTAGCCCCCTACTCACCACAACCAAAGAAAGTCTCCCCAAAGCAATGAAGACCCAGAGCAGCCAGAAATAAATAAATAAACAAATAAATAAATACTGATTAAAAAAAAAAAAAAGTTAGTCCATGCTGTTTCATACCAGAGCTACAGGACTATTTTTCAGTGTTTCTGGAAGTTTTATTTTGTATTGGAGTATAGCTGATTAACAATATTGTGATAGTTTCAGGTGAAGAGCAAAGAGACTCAGCCATACACATACATGTATCCATTATCCCCCAAACTTCCCTTCCATCCAGGCTGTCAAGTAACATTGAGCAGAGTTCTGTGTGATATAGTAGGAACTTGTTGGTTATCCATTCTAAATATAGCAATGTGTACATGTCCATCCCAAAGTCCCTAACTGTCTCTTCTTCCCCCACCATTCTTCCCAACTGGAACCATAAATTCCTTCTCTAAGTCTGTGAGTCTATTTCTATTTTGTAAATAAGTTCATTTGTATCATTTCTTTTTAGATTCTGCATATAAGGGATGTCAAATCCTAGTAAGAGGGAGAAAATCACAATCCATATCCCTGACACAGAAAACCTGCCCACAACTCTGGTTAGTCATTAAGCTAAAAAATTAAAGATGAGTAAAGCAAGTTACTCATCTTGGTATCCTCAGCCAAGGACTGATACCTGGTGGGGAGGGTGATGAGGGATGAGGCACCAGGGGAAGGAGGAGGCCATTCCAGGCAGAAACTCCTTGCAGGTCTTGGTAAGAATGCTGTGCTTTGTCCCAAGAATGATGAAAGGCACTGATGTGTTTCATTTGGAGGTGGGATGGAGGTGGGGTGAGACACAACCCAAGTTGCATTTTAACATGGATCCTTCTGGCTACTGGGTGGAGATTCAAATAGATGGAGCAAGAACGGTTGTCTGGGGGGGCCATTCTGAAATCATCCAGACTCGAGGTTATGGTTTGAACCCAGGGTGTCCTTAGAGATGGAGAAGATAAAGACTTCAAGAGATGTTTGGATTTAGAGGCAAGAGGGCTCAATGGGCAACTGGATACAGAGGATGAGAAAGAGGGACTAGTTAAGGATGTTTTGTAAGTTGCTGGTGGAGAACGGTTGGAATTGCCACCCACTGGGTTAGAAAATACTGGAAAAGAACCAAGTTTTAGAGAAAAGATGAATTTATCTAAATACCAATAGCAAGAAGACAAGTGGACCTTCAGAGTGAGAGCAGACACACAGATACACAATCGTGAGTGATATGTGCATGGAAAAGAGCTGAAGTCCCGATTTCTCAGGGACCAAGTTCTTCCTGGGAAAGACGGGTACCCTCCAAGATAAAACCAATAGTCAGAGAGAGAAGTGGGAGGAAAACCAGGACACCTAATGTCAGGGAGATGAAGGAAGAGAAAATTTCCGCAAGTGCTGAATGCTGCCGAGGTGTCAAGTAGGATGAAGACTGGAAAACGTCCACTGGATTTAGTGTCATGAGACCTTGGCAGGAACTGTTTCGGAGGATGGTGGTAAAAAGAAGCCAGACTAAAGTGGGTGGAAGGGGAGGAAACGCAGACAGCAAATTCAGATGAAAATGTTGAAGATTCATGGAAGCTGGTAATATACACAAGGCCCTCAGTACAGTGGAAGCACCTAGGAAGAGCACAATAAATGTTAATTTCTTGGCCTTCCTCATCTTGAACACAAATAGCCTTTTGGATACTGAGAGAGATGAGCACAGCTTGGGAAAGGACGAACAAAAACCATTCTCCATCACCGAAACTTAGCTTGTGGATGTGAAATATCCACAGAGGACCGTTTATTATTGTTGCTGTTGCTATTTTCCAGTATAATCCCTATGTCAGGTCACCTAAATCTACATCATAAGAAAGGTCATTTGTTAACTAAGCTGAACTCATTTTTACACTTCTGTTACAGTTTTCAGACTTGTTTCTCAATCACATCTAACCAACACTTAGTTCAGATAATATTGTCCCCAATGCATTTATCTATCATTGCATATAAGATTCATGCTATCTATTTTACTTATTAAGACTTCTCTTGTGGCTCAGCTGGTAAAGAATCTGCCTGCAATGCAGGAGACCTGGATTTGATCCCTGAGTTGGGAAGCTCCCCTGGAGAAGGGAAAAGCTACCCATTCCAGTATTCTGGCCTGGAGGATTCCATGGACTGTGTATCTATTTTATTTATTAAAAATCCACATGAGGGGGAAAAGTTAGTTAGGGAATTTGAGATGGACATGTACACACTGCTACATTTAAAATGGGTAACCAATAAAGACCTGGAACTCTGCTCAATGTTATGTGACTGCCTATATGGAGGGGAGTTTGGCGGGAATGGATACATGTATATGAATGGCTGAGTCTCTTTGCTGTTTATCTAGAACTATCATGACATTGTTTGTCAATTGGCTATCCCCCAACACTAAATTTTAAAAAAGCCACGTGAGGGATTTCCCTGGTGGTCCAGTGGTTAAGACCCCACTGCCCCAGTGCAGGAGGCACAGGCTCAATCTCTGGTTGGGGAACTAAGATTCCACATGTTGCGTAGCCCTTCCCCTGCCAAACAAAAGAAATTATGTTAAAAAAAAAAAAAGAAAATTCACATGAGACTTTGAGACTTCACTTGGGGAAAATAAAGGCATTCACTACTTAAACAAAAGATGTGAAAAATGCTATCTCTACATAACTGGATGCAGAGAAACTAATGAGACCCTAAAGAGAGAACCCTGGAACTAGGATCTCCCAATTGTTGGGATGATCCATTCACTTGTGCCACGTGTAACTGAGTAGCAGAGGTCAGACGAGGACCGTAAGGACAAAATTAATTTTAAAAATCCAACAATATTAAGCCTGTCCTGGAAGATAAAATTTAAAAAGATGACTTGGTCTCCATGGGCTGCAGACAACAGAAGGGAGATAACGATGAAAATATCCTGTGCAGACTGTCTGGGCCCGACTGACACAGACAGAGGAGGGGCTGCTCCACAAGGAGACTTTAAGACCTCATGTCCCCAGACAGCCCCATCACACCCAAGTCCTGCCCAAACATCTGAAACTGTTCATTGCTTTCACAGTGAAGAGTTCTAGAGTTTTCACATATTTAAATTCCTAAATGATACACTTGATTGATCTGTTGCTACTTGAAATGATAAAATGTTGAAATCATCTGAGTCTCACTGGGGTGAAGATGAAGAGCTCCTGGTTGAAGGCTGGACCTTGTGTATTTTGCTTTCTTCCGGATCTGCAGTGGGCGAGTAATAACAATAGCTAACTAGATATCAGCTTCCCTGGTGGCTCAGTGGTAATGAATCCACCTGTCAACGCAGGAGATGAGGGTTTAATCCCTGTGTTGGGAAGATCCCCTGGAGAAGCAAATGGCAACCCACTCCAGTATTCTTGCCTGGAGAATCCCCATGGACAGAGGAGCCTGGCGGGCTACAGTCCACGGGGTCGTAAAAGAGTTGGACACAACTTGTTCGGTTGCAACTAAACAACAGTAACAAACTATGTCATAAATATATTCCAAATTATATATCAGTGGATCAGTCACATAGGATAATTTATGCCATTATAACACATAATCTCCACATTTCTGTAGCTCCATGTGATGAAAGTTTCTGTCTTATATTCCAAGTCCTGTGTGGGTCTGGGCAGAAGCTATGGTGAGAAAGGTTACAATGCCTTCTGACCTTTGGCAGCCACCCTGACACCCCAACTCTAAAGCCACCATCCAGGACTGATGATGTGGTACAGATCCCCTCGAAGGGTATGAGTGAGAGAAGCAGTGAAAGTACCCATGACTTCTACAAGCAACTTACTGTCCTGGTATTTGATCTTCTCCTAAAAGTGTATCTTCAGTTATGTAAGCTCTGATTCTGACATCACAAGTGTTTATGCTTTGCTCTCAAGAGATTATATTGGAGCCTGTATTTGGCTCTGTGTTAAGGGAGGATCATTTTAGGGGAGCCTCTGGCTAGTAGGGGATGCATAGGGAGACCAACCATCACAGTTGGTCCAGGATGAAGGAGTTTCCCAAGACATGAGACTCCGAGTGTTAAAAGCAGGACAGCCTTCTGCAAACTATGATGATCCGGCCAACCTAGGGGGAGAGCAATCTGAGGGCAAAGCTGAGTGGGACTGGAGGGTTGTAGCAGGAGTCAACGAGGCCTTGGACCAGCGAGTGGAACTTTTCCTGCAAAGGTCCAGGGATTAAATATCTCAGGCCATGTGGGCTGTAGTCTCTGGCGTGCGTGCATGCCTGCTCAGTTGCTCAGTTGTGTCCAACTCTTTGTGACCCCACAGATTATAGCCTGCCAGGCTCCTCTGTCCATGGGATTTTCCAGGCAAGAATACTGGAGTGGGTTGCTACTTCCTACTCCAGAGGATCTTCCGAACCCAGAGATTGAGCCTGTGCCTCCTGCCTTGACAGGTGGGTTCTTCACCACAGAGCCATCTGAGAAGTTCACAGTCTCTGTTGCCGCTACTCAGATCCCTCATGTAACATTAAAGCTGACACAGACAACATGTAAACAAATGGATGTGGCTGTGTGGCAGTAAAACTTGGGCTTACAGTGACAGGGGATGGCCCTCGGCTATGGTTTGAGGACCTCTGCCTTAGAGTCTTAAAGATAAGGTGTGATTCAGTAATTGGTGATTGCGATTAGCAGATACTCACTTTCTAGTGCTCATCAGTCTGTCACTATCCATTCTTCATCTACTAAGAACTGATCTCACTGAAGGTGCCAGGTCTTAGGGACACTACAGGTAACTGGTGCCAAATAGGGAAAGGAGTACAAGGCTGTATATTGTCACCCTGCTTATTTAACTTATATGCAGAGTACATCATGTGAAATGCCGGGCTGGAAGAAGCACAAGCTGGAATCAAGATTGCTGGGAGAAATACAATAACCTCAGATATGCAGATGACACACCCTTATGGCAGAAAGTGAAGAAGAACTAAAAAGCCTATTGATGAAAGAGGAGAGAGAAACAGTTGGCTTAAAACTCAACATTCAGAAAACTAAGATCATGACATCCAGTCCCATCACTTCATGGTAAATAGATGGGGAAATAATGGAAACAGTGAGAGACTTTTATTTTGGGGGTCTCCAAAAATCACTGCAGATGGTGACTGCAGCCATGAAATGAAAAGACGCTTACTCCTTGGAAGAAAAGCTATGACCAACCTAGAGAGCATATTAAAAACCAGAGACATTACTTTGCCAACAAAGGTCTGTCTAGTCAAAGCTATGGTTTTTTCAGGAGTCATCTATGAATGTGAGAGCTGGACTATAAAGAAGGCTGAGTGCCAAAGAATTGATACTTTTAAACTGTGGTGTTGGAGAAGACTCTTGGACTGCAAGGAGATCCAACCAGTCCATCCTAAAGGAAATCAGTTCTGAATATTCATTGGAAAGACTGATGCTGAAGCTGAAGCTCCAATACTTTGGCCACCTGATGGGAAGAACTGACTCATTGGAAAAGACCCTGAAGCTGGGAAAGATTGAAGGCAGAAGAAGGGGATGACAGAGGATGAGATGTTGGATGGCATCACTGACTTGGTGGACATGAGTTTGAATAAGCTCCGATAGTTGGTGATGGACAGGGAAGCCTGGCGTACTGCAGTCCATGGGGTCACAAAGAGTCGGACACTATTGAGCGACTGAACTGAACTGAACAGGTAACACTTTAGGAGTGGTATCTTTTCACTGGAGTATGAGGTTTGATGGGTGCCCTCTACAGCTCAACAGACACTGTAGCCCTGTATGAGAGGATGATGATGGGGAGAGCATGGGAGGTTTTGGAAACAAAGAGGTGGGGCTGGACCTAACTGAAAAAGGTGGTGATGGTGGGTACCGAAATCTGGATGTGGGCATGGAAGGTTTCTGTACCAGGTGAAGGAATCTGCTCCAGAAAATGCAGAGGCCACAGAGAACCCATCTCATTTATAGAGAATTGCAAATAGTCGAGGGCGGCTAGTGCACTGAAGCTGAGGTCAGGGGGTATCTTAACATACTGGAAGAAAGGTCTGCCAATTATTTCATTCACCTATTTATTTTTAATCTTTAATTTGATTAAAATTATTTTGAAATGGAAATAGGTTCATATGGCACAGAACTGAACAACATATAGAAGAAAGTCTGCCTCCTACCCTGCTGTTTAGACAACTGTTCCCATTTCCACAGGCAACCAAGGCTTCTAGCTTCTTATATATTCTTCCAGACACATTCTGTGCAGACACAAAAAAAATATGCATATTGTTTTCCTCCCCAAATTGTTTCCCACACAAACGTTACCAGACTACACACTTCTCTACATGTTGCTTGCATCACTTAAAAATCTAACCTGGAGGCGGTTCCAGAGTATTTGTATTTGTCAGGAAGCTAGATCATTGAGAGATTCTCATGAACATCCAGGGTTAAGACCCCTGGGGAAATTTGCTATTTTATCTGTGAACCCCCTCTTTCAGTAGCGTTCAAGGCAAATTCTGATTGGATGGATCAAGAGAACAAATGAATAAATAAATGAAGTGGGAGAATGGAAAATGCATTTTTAAATGAGATAAGGATGGAAAAAAGGAAGGAAGGATCCTATTAATATTTAATCCCTTGGAGGCATCTTGCTCCGAGATCTGAGGAACGGCTTGTCCTCGTTTTGGAAAATGGAATATAATTAGGGAGGTGCCCCTGGCTTTCGGCCTGTAGGTCCCATTGCCTCTTCCAGAATCGGGTGCACAACTTTTTAAAAAGTGTCAATCAAGCAGTCCTTTCCTGCCTCTCTGAAAAATGAAGCAATTTAAATTCTGTTTATAAGGTCAAAGAATTGAGCCCAAAGCTAGGCAATGATGGAATCGCTTTGCCTGTTGGCAGAGGGGATACCGGCTTATAAAGATACCACGTACCCTTTCTCTCTGCCCTTTCAGGACTCTCTGGGCATTCTTCCGTCCCAGCACCTATGAGCCCTGCTTGTCAATAACTGTTTATACGTCTGTCTGTCCAATTAACAGGAAGTCATCTGCGGGCAGGAAAACCTGTTTCCTCTAACATGCCAGTGGCATACTAACACACACAAAATCCAGGGTCCTATCGCCACTGGGGATGAACTGAAAAATGCATCTACTAACGGACAGAAAGGAAACAAAAGGGAGAGAAAATAAAAGACAAGAATAGACCACAGATCATCCATCACGGGAAGTGAGCTTTTTGTTTTGCACGTTTTCCTTCCGGACTGGGAAAGTCGTTTGTTGCCATTTCACGTGGCAGAACGTTGGAAGCAACTTCTGTCCATATGACAGGAGTGGCCCGCACCGAGATAAGAATACATGGGTTTGCTTCACCATTTCTGTTTTCGTTCCCGGTAGGAAGGGCTATTTCTGTCTTGTCTTTGCAGGGCTGTGGAAGGCAGGCACACTGCTGCGCTCACAGGCTGTGAGTAAGTGGCAGGTTTGAAAGCCGAATACCTGCTGAGAGGTGCCCCGGAGACCTTTCAGGGACCTGAGATGGCAGAGCCAAGTGCAGACCTGGACCCACCCGCACCTGGCACCGTGACCCCGGGACCCCATGACGGTGACCTCAGAGCCAGGCTGGGTCTCAGGCTCACCACCCAGGCGGTGAAGAGTCGGTTTCCAAGAATACCAGGGGATGACGGCCCGACCCATCACACACTGAAACAGTAGCTTGGGGGAACTCCACTGGAGAAACTAGGTTTTAAACTGAATCTCAGGTAATGGTTCCCCCTGCCTAGCCTCGGGTGTATTAATTCTCCTCCAGGACCCTAGTGGCCTCATCTGGAGGGGCTCAGGAATGGTGCCACTGATGCCCAGGCAGGCATCTGATCTCTGGAGATCAGAGAAGACGGTGAACAAGGACTTTATCATCTGGAAGCATGAGCAAGGGCACACACCAGCCTCAGGATGCTGCTAATTATTTCTATCCATTTGCTGTTATAACAAAGGACTACGCCAGACAAAGAAGAATGAGAATGTTGCTAGCTGAGCCATTTTTTTTTTCCTTTCCACTTTGCTCACAAGAAAGCTTGTTGTCAGCTCGTGCTGAGCAAGTCAGACTAAACAGTGACGGGCTCCCTTGGTCTCTTTCCTTCTACACATGGCATGCCCCTCTGATACCCAAATCCTCCCTCCAAACACTGTCTCTGCCCAGATATACCCTGGAATTCACATGCCTTGTGGCTGCCCCAGCTTCCAATGGACTCCAAACCCACAGCTCATGTGGTGAGCCTTTCCCATCATCATACCTTGCTTGTCTCTCATTTTTTTTCTTTTTCCTTTGGCTTCGCTGGATCTTCATTGTGTCGCAGGGGCTTAGTAGCCCTGTGGCATGTGGGACATTGGTTCCTTGACCAGGGATCAAACCCAGCCCCTGCATTGGGAGTACAGAGTCTTAGCCACTGAACCACCAGGGAAGTCACAGGGATGGCGAATAAATGGAAATATTGAAAGGAGGTCTTTGTTGGTGACTGACAGGACTAGGAAAAGGAGGGAAATGAATCTATTCAGAATCTAAGATGACCCTCTAATTTCTAGCCTGCTAATTGAATCAGGGTGCTGCCCTTTACTGAGATGGAGACATATCAATGGGATGAAGCTCAAGGGAGGCTACAAATCGGTTCCAATCAGGACACCTGGTGTCTTGCCTGTTGTGAAGCACTTAGTGAAAGGGGTCCAGCAGATAGCAGGCTATGTGGAATGTCTAGCCCCAGAGCTCAAGAGGCAACCCACAAATTAGAATATAGAGAAACAAATGTAATAGATAAAGTGGGGATCTTCCCTGGTGGCTCAGTGGTAAAGAAATCGCCTGCCAGTGTAGGAGACATGGGCTCAATCCCTGGTCTGGGAAGATCCCACATGCTGCGGAGCAGCTAAGCCCTAGAGCCCGGGAACGCCAATTACTAAAGCACGCAATCTCTAACGCCGTGCTCAGCATCAAGAGAAGCCACAGCAATAAGAACCCCATGCACCCCAGCTAGAGAGTAGCCTCTGCTCGCCGCAGCTAGAGAAAAGCCTGTGTAGTGATGAAGACCCAGCATGGCCAAAAATAAATCAGTACAATTAGAAAAAAAAAAAAGTAGATAAAGCGGAACCAGGGCTAAGGGAGCCAGAGAAAGAAACCGATGCCTGGGGTGTTGGGAGACTTCTAAACAAGGTGACACTTGAGCTGGTTCTGGAAGGACCAGTTCAGGCTTAATGTCTGAATGGAGGGAAAAGGAATCTGGGGAGGGAAGAACAGCATGTGCAAAGGCACCGAGGCGCGAATGAGGATGGAGTATTGCAGAAGTCACACCTTGGTCAAAGCGGCAAAAGAGTTGAGTATGTGAAGGAATCCAGGGCCATGGAGCAGGTGATGGGGTCATGAAATTACAGCCCTTGAACCAAATCTGACCTAGAGGTAACCTTTACTTGGTCCACAAACTAAGAAACTAGATTTTACACCAAAATCCATGATTCCCCTTTGCTATTAACAGAAAAGGGAAAGCCAGGACTCTTATTCTCTCATATGACAACAGTCAGGTGGAGCAGTGGCTGTTCCCTTTGAACAGCCATGGACTTTCAAATTGGCCAGATTCTCCAAACTGCGACTTTACTCCTGGTATCATCCACCTGGCTCTCACTGGCATCGGACGCTTGACCTTCTGCTGCCCCTGGAAAACAGTGCTAAGGAGTTTGGCCCTATTTCTGGGGGCAAGGCAGACCTGGCCACAGGGGACAAAGTCATGAAGACCCAGGTCATTTCCTTTGAGTCCCCTCTCCTGAGAGAGCTGACCACAAACTAGTTATGAACAGACACCATCAAAATGTTCTCTGGTCTCTGGAGTCAGTTTCCTAGAACTCAGCTTTCCCTTCCCTCCTGCCCTCCCAGTTCTCAAACCCATCTGTAACAATGCTGTCCTGGGAAGCGAGTCTAAATGCCTCTATCCAATTTTACCAAGGGATTCTTCCACCCCAGAACTCCTCAGCTTGGCAGTCCTTTGGCTCTCGGTTTTCCTGGCCATCCAGGGATGTCTGTGTCTGTCCCGAAGGCAGCTGGCCATTTCCACATGCTGCTCGGGAGAACCTACTGAATCATATCACGTCTTCAGGCACCACTGACCCACCACCCTGCTGGGCAGGCATGCCGGGCAGCATGTGATGTCTCGGGAAAGAAAGACTCAAGTCAAGAGGACAGCAGGCTTAAAATACTCCCAGACAGAGCTATCAATCGCCCCCGAGGGAGGCAGGCAGGCCTGAATTTTCTCTCAGCAGATATCCTGTTGATCCATAGCATTTAAACCTATGAAGGAAACCGATGAGATGAGCATCAATAAGCCCAGGCTACAGACTTGCCATTTCAGTGCTTATGAAACTCACGGAGGCAGCACTGACCACAAAGCACTCATGGGCTAAATTTATTCTTTATATCTACTATGCATCACACCTACTATGAGCTCATCCTCAAAGACCTCACCCTCTACTAAGAAATGCAGTGACTTCCCCGGAGGTCCAGTGGTTAAGAATCTGCCTTGCAATGCGGTGGATGAGCGTTCAATCCCTTAGCCAGGGAACTAAGATCCCACACGTGGCGCCCGTGTGCCACAACTAGAGAGTCTGTGCACCACAGCGAAGATGTCCCATACCACAACTAATACCCAATGCAGCCAAATAAATAAATAATGCTAAATGTATAAAAAAGAAATGTAAGCAACTAAACAGATAACTGCTATACAATGCGAAAGGTACACTGGCTGAGATATTGACTAAGTATAATGGTGACATGCCTTCAAGACTTTGCTTGGGGATTATTCAGACTTCGTGGAGGAGGCGAGTTGAACTGGATTTTGAAGGATGACTAGGAGCGGCGGGCTGAGAGGCTGAGAAGAAGGGTATCTGGGCAGAGGAAGCAGTTGTGGTATAGAGCTGAGTGTCTTTGGGGCCAGTGAGAACGGGGTTCCTGACCTGACTCCATCACTTACCAGCCAAATCAAAGGGCTCAGTTTTCTCGTTTCTAAAATGCAGATAATAGAAAGAACTTCTTTTAGGGCTATTTATCTAATAGACTAACCTTAGCCTCTAATTCAAGTGCAAATTAATTAAAATTAACAAAGATTAAAAATCCAACGATTATTCACAATAGTCACAGCTTGATAGTCAAGCTTGATGTGGTAACGGCTACCATCCTGGGCCATGCAGAAGAAAGTTCTGTGGGATGGTGGTGATTTAGAGGCTGAAACTTCTGGGTATAAAGACATAAGTTCCTACTGTGTATCACAGGGAACTCTGCTCAGTATTATGCCTGGATGGGAGGGGAATTTGGAGGAGAATGGATACATGTATATGTATGGCTGAGTCCCTTTGCTGTCCACCTGAAACCATCACACCATTATTAATCAGTTATACTCCACTACAAAATAAAAAGGTTTAAATCAAACAAACAAAAAAACAAAACAGGGGTGGGAAACAACAAAGACTGACTGTATAGCACAGGGAAGTATTCCATATCTTGTAATAACCTATAATGGAAAAGGATCTGAAAAAGATATGTGTGTGTGTGTGTGTGTGTTTGACTCACTTTGCTGTATACCTGAAACTAACTCAACGCTGTAAATCAACTATACTTCAATAAAAAAAAGTTTTCTAAGATATACAAATGCTCAATTACATAATACATAATAATGTATTATTTATATATTATAAACTTTTTGTTTATATAATATATATTATATTTATACAATACATATACAATTATGGGCTTCTCTGGTGGCTTAGATGGTAGAGTCTGCCTGCAGAGAAGGAGACCTAGGTTTGATCCCTGGGTCAGGAAGATCCCCTGGAGAAGGGAATGGTAACCCACTCCAGTATTATTGCCTGGAGAATCCCATGGACAGAGGAGCCTGGTGGGCTACAGTCCATGGGTCACAGAGTCAGACACGACTTAGTGACTAACACTTTCACACTTCATACAATTATAACTTCCAAAGGCCTAGAGCAGTTAATCCCAAAGTGTGAAATGATTTGAGGAAAGAGTGGTAGATTCTGGGGACACAGATGAAGAGGAATTAATGTCAATTGGGAAATGGAGAAACAAGGGAGGGGATGAAGAAAGGAAGGGGGTTAGGCATGCAAGTAAGGATGCTGGTTCCCCACATTTGCCCCCGTCCTGCCCAGTGCCTGGGAGGCTGATCTCTGCAGACTGCCGCGCCAGGGCTCCCTTGCTGCTGCTTTCTGGTACTGTTTGGCTAATGGGAGTGAGAAATAAAACAGAAACCAATTAGCAAAATGAACGATGACCCTAAGAAAGGATAAACTGAACCAGACCTGACATGCAACACAAATTAACCTCAAAGCATTTTAAAATCAACTCATTCAGTCCCATACATTCTAAGATATGACCACAAACTGATACAACACTGAACTCAGTTCTAGAGATAAGACCACACTGACTGTCCCAGGAACCCACCAAGTTCCTAAATTCTGGTCAGTCTCTGTCCAGAGTATGCTGACTGCCATCTGCTCTGACACTCTCCTATGGCTCACTCCACCTCCACAACCAGACAAGGACCTTCCCTAATGCCTCTCCTTTGATGGTCTTGACATTCTGTTTCAGGGCTATTTTTAATCAAGTCCAGCAACACGCTTTCCTCCTCATGTCCCCTCATCCTTGGGGTGGTTACAGTTTCTGCAGTTGCCAACCTCTGGGGCCCTCAGTATTCCTCCTTTGTTCCCTTAACTCTGCCCGTGGTCAACATAATAACCCTTCATTCAGTGGTCTTTATTTGTGGGCTAATGGAGTTTCTTGACATTGGACAGTGCAAATTACTATTTGCTGTTGGTGCTATTGTTGTTCAGTCATTGAATTATGTCCAACTCCAACTCTTTTGTGATCCCCTGGATTGCAGCCCACCAGGCTCCTTCATCCATGGGATTTTCCAGGCAAGAATACTGGAGTGGGTTGCCATTTCCTTCTTCAAGGGATCCTCCCCACCCACGGATTGAACCCCTGCCTCCTGCATTGGCAGGCAGATTCTTTACCACTGAGCCGCCAGGGAAACCCAAATCTCTAATTTATTGCCAAGCAATGTGCTAAGCTGACCTCCCTGGGTTGTCTCTTTACACCTGCAAAATAGGCTCTCATTTTATAGATGAGAAAACTGAGTCATGAGGCTGAGTGACTCAACCAAGGCCACATCAATCAAAGCACAGCGTGGGAACACACACCATTCCCATTCTGACATCTGTGTTCTTTCTGCCATTCTGCACAGAACCCAAGTGTGGGTATTTGAAAAAAATGGTTCTTTCTTCCCCTCAAATGAATGTTCTGTTGGCTTCTGGAGGTTGTTCCCAGCCTGTCTGTGTTTTTGTTTTTTTGTGCTCTCTCCCAGTCCTGGCAATACTTTCCATTAAGCTTTCACAGCTTCCCTTCAGAAACTGACATATTTCTTTTACTTCTTCTAAGAAGCAGCTAGCCAAAGAAATCATTCACTTTCCTGGCAGTTCTGACTGTCCATCTCAAATTGGCTTCAGCGCTGGCAGAGGCCAGGAGCCCAGAGACACAGAGGCCATCTGATGACTTTCAAGGAGGGCAGGGTGCCACCCCAGAGCCTCAGAGAGGTCTTTCTATCCAATACACAAATCTGTTTCCAATTGCATATGCAAAGGTGTGACAGAGGCAAATAATACCAATATATGCACATTCTGAATTCAAACCAGGGAGGAATTACTATAGGCATCAGACCAACTAGGAAGAGTTAGTGTGAAGCAGAAGTTGGGCTTCCCAGGTGGCACTAGTGGTAAAGACCTGCTTGCCAATGCAAGAGACATAAGAAACATGGGTTCACTCCCTGGATAAGGAAGATCCCCTGGAGGAGGGCAGGGGAACCCACTCCAGTATTCTTGCCTGGAGAATTCCAAGGACAGAGAAGCCTGGGAGGCTACAGTCCACAGGGTGACAAAAAATCAGACACGACTGAAGGGATCAAGTACACGCACAGATTAATGTAAAGGGTAACAGAATCTTCCTGGAGAGATGGAACTGGTAACCTCAGAAAGACTGATATTCAGGGGGAGAGTCTCGTAAATGAGATCCCTTAGGTCTTGCTGACATGCACATTGCTCTCAGGGAAGAAGATAAGGGAATATTACCTGACTTAGCAAAGGTAGGCCCTTGACAACAACCCTTTATACCTTGAACTGGGAAGTGATGAAATAATCTGCATGAAGAGTCCCTGGGATTCTAGATGAGAATAATCCAAGACAAGACACAAAGTGGCTCAGAGGCTGGGGGGAGTCTTTGTCAGTGATACTCATTTAATATGTGAACCACAGAATTTGTGGGGGGAGGTTGGTACCGTATTACATGCAGCTTGTTGGAGGCTCAGTGGTAAAGACTCTGCCTGCCAACGCAGGAGACGCAGGTTTGGTCCCTGGCTCAGGAAGATCCTCTGGAGAAGGAAATGGCAACTCATTCCAGTATCCTTGCCTGGGAAATCCCATGGAGAGAGGAGCTTGGTGGGTTACAGTCTATGGGGTTGCAGAGTCAGACACGACTTAGTGATTAAACAACAAAATAACAAAAACTTAATCCAGTCATAGATTTATTCTTCATCAATCAATGAGTGAGAACATAAGCATGGAATTAAAGAGGTGCAACCTTGGAAGCCAAGTTTACAACATCTTGAAAGCAAGCCTAGGATTTGGGCCAGCAATAGCTCCTACCCAGTGTAAACAAGCAGCCACTGGACAGCACAGGACTTGTGTTCAACAGTGACACCACGTGGCAGTGAGGAGTTACAGCAAGTACGGACTGAGAAGCTGTTTCAATTTCTTCCCCCACAGGCAACATTAAGCGCTCCACTGGCTCGTTTTTGAGCTATATAAGCCCTTTGAGATTATGACTAATTCAAGATAGACTTACTGGTCTTCTTGGTAATAAATAATAAACTGGGAAGGTAGAAGTGAAGTAGGTTGTAACAATCACTTTGGGAAACTCAGAGCTTAATTCTAGGGGTGTCACCTGCTGCCTGTAACTTGGACCAAATCACTTCGTTTCTCTGGGCTTAGTCATCTCATGTTCTAAACATCTTTTCCAGATCCAAGACTCATCAGAAGACTGCAAGCTCCGTAACAACAGGGCCAATGTTTTGCTCATCACAGAATTCCCAGAGTCCAATGCACGACACAATGCACTCACTCATAAGTGCTCATTTAACAACAAAGTTAATGATCTGTCCCTCAGTGAGGTTAGCCTTGAGGCAAATGTAAAAGAAAAATCCGCTTTGGACCAAGATATCGGTCACTTACAGATTTATAGTGGTGCTGAATACATGGAAGACACTGATAAATGTCCATCTCTTTATCTGCCCCTTCCGCTTCCTGTCTTCGCAACTGTTAATGTAATTTTTAGTGTCATACATTACATTACTGAGCATGAAGGGAGAGATATAAATGATCTTATTCAGAGGCATTTAAATTTTTTTAAAGGCCAAATAGTCCTATCTTGTAAAAAGGAAAAGCCTAGAGGAAAGTACAATATGTAAAACACTTTTAGTCAAAGCTATTCTAATCGGCTGTGTAAGAAAGCAGAAGCGTCTGTGATTGGCAGGGTCAGAAGGGGTGGGACATCCATGACTGGCAGGCTAAGAAGGGCAAGCGCTTTGGCCATGGGTCCGCTCCCTTCTCTCCATCCCGGGAGCCGAACCTGCTTGGAGAGTGCTTTGAACTCTACTGAACACAGCTGGAAAACTGCTCTTCTAATTCAAGCCTTAAGTTTCACAGCTGAGGAAATAGAAGATCAGAGAAGTTACGTGACTCTTGCAGAATCACACATGTCCCCAAGCTTCCCGTAGGGTTGTCTTTATGCTTCCTGGTGACAAAAATGTCTCCATCAGCTTCTTTTCTCCCCAGGCCAGCTGGTTCCTCCCATGAGTGCCTGTTTCCTCCTTTGGCTCCCTGAGGATATCAACACTTGCCTCCTGTCCCAGAAACAAACTCTAAGGCTTCCTGAGATCTTTCAGTGCCAGGCCTACAAGAAGCCCCAGGCAGGAAGACAAGTGAATAAAGAAAGGCAGGACATTTCCAGGGAACTCAGAGCAGTCCTGGGATTTTGGTTGAAAAAACAGAGAGCTGGACTCTGTGGCTCCACTTGGCTTTGAGTCTGGGTCCCTTGCTTTCTCCATGGTCTCTGGAGTCCCTGGGCTTTCTTTTTTTACCAGTAACTCCAATGATAGTCCTTCCTGGTCCAGTGAGGAGGACAGCAGATGAAAAGATGTCTCAGCATCCATGATGATACTGCGATTGGAGAGAGGCTGCCAGAGCACAGAGATGGGACAATGGACTCACCCTGCTGGGAAAGGATGGGATGGTGGACTCAGCCTGCTGGGAAAGGGCAGGGATGAGGGGCCTGGCAGTTGAGGGAAAACAGACAGGGACAAGCTGGGGAGGCATTTCCAGGAAGAATATATTGATAACTAACAAGGAGAAATGGGAAATCTACTGTTAAGGATTCATATGGGGGCAGGTGTGCAAAATGTAATTCATGTAATTCAAGAACTGCCTGTGTTTATTTTTATAATCATTATTATCATCAATGAAAGCAATAATAACTGCAACAGGTAACATCTACTGAAGCCTTGCAATGGGACAGGTACAGTAATCAACATGGTTTGCTTGTTCATATAAGTTGTATGTCTCACAATAACCCTATGACATAGCAACGGTATCACTCCCATTTTGCAGACAGAGAAATTGAGGCTAAGGGAGGTTAAGTGAATTGCTCAAGATTCCACAGCTAGTTAAGTGGAAGAAACAGGATTCTAGACCAGATCTGTCTGACTCCAGATTCTGAACCACTAACTATTATCATCTCCCACTGTTCATTCATTCATTCCACAAATATTTATTAAGCCCTACTGTATGCCTGGCACTATTTTATACTTTCTTATGTTGATCCCTGGTATTTGATTTAGAGGCAACTTTTCAGGGGCACAGTGACCTTGTGAAGCCATGCACACACTGGAAGAGGCCCGTGAGCTAAGGAACAATTCATCTCCCCTCTGGCATCCCAAAAAGACTGGCCTGCATTGACAGGTGTGCCTCAGAGGATGAAGCCAGCTTCCAGCATCATTGCCAAGCAAACTGCAACCCCCAATAGCAAGGATCACAAGTCAGAGACCTGGCGACCTTACTGCATTCCAGTTAAAGGAATGAACTGGCAGTCGCATAAGGATTTTGCAAACAAAAAAGTGAACTGAAGGAATACAAGCAGACAGGACAAATTCATATCCTTTTGATCACCAAGTCCTGGAGAACAGGTTCTTCCGTGGCATCTGAATCCCAGCTGTATCATAGAGAACTTGGGGCTGTGAAACTGTAAACTTGGAAGGACCTCAGAACCTTCTAGACCTTTCCAGATGCTGGTGGGTCAGACAGCTGATCACCGTCTCTGCTTCACCCAGCAGGTACTACTCACACCATAATTTCTTTATAATTTTAAAGTCAGCTTTCCTTTCCACTTAAATCCAATTACAACATTAGAAAAGGAAACTTTATATCATAACCTCTAATAGGAAAGTCAGATTCCCTCACGTAAATGAGTTACTATTAGAATAAATGTGCTGGCCCCAGGATGTCATTAAGTTCAAAGCAATCAGAAAACAAAGGTAATAAGTCTATATGTCACCCACGTTCAGTGGGAAAGGCAATGAGCAGCAGGGTGGGGAGGTACCCTGCCCAGTCCCCCTGAGTGGCCGCTGCCCAGCTGGGACTGGCCACGCCACTTCTATGTCTTCACCCAGGAATCCTTCCATGGCCATCCTGCTGTTTGATGACTGCCTTTTCTCATTTACTAGCTGCAAGCCTGTCTGAATAGCTGGGCACCCCAGGCTCGTCTCCTCCACCCTAAAATCCCCCAGCAGCCATTTCCACTGCGGGCTTCTTTGCGTCTCAGCATGGATCTTTTGTCCATGTCTCTTTCACTCTGTTCTCCATGGAAGTGAGGGACATCATACTCCACCGGGGTCACCATGGTGAGGGTCCAGGCAAGAGTCATCTATCTATAGGAGGAGCAGGCGTGATGGGGTGCCAGGTGAACCCCACTGCCTGCATTGGCTGTCTGCTTATGTAACTAACAGACACGAAGCTAGGCATGTTCCTCAGCTCCCATCCCCATTAAGTGAGGGGTCAGACTGCACAGGCGCCTCTCGAGGCAGGACTGCGTCATAGACACACAGCTACGCATGCTGATTAGGCTGGGGGCCATTCCCCCATTTTTGTACTATGGGCTTGGGGTGACTCAGGCAGGGGGCTATGGAAATTGAGTTCTGAAAGCCCATCTAAAGGTAAGATCCAGGGATGAGGTTTCTGATCCCAGGTCCTACCGACAGCCTGATGACGGAACACAAGGGCTGAGATTAGCAGGACTCCCGGGTGCCTGAAACGCATCTAAACATGTGTAAGTGACTCATCGCTCCAACCACTGGATGGCTTGCAGTCACAAAAGCGGAATATGAGCTGAATAGTTTCTATTTTTTTTTAAGGGTTAAAAGTGAATTTGGAAAACTTCATCTGAATAAATCTTGGAATTGATTTTTTGAAAAATTCTTCAGGGTTTATTAAAGTAATGGGTTTTTATCGGAGGACAAATGGTGATCACTTTTGATCGTGGGAAGTAGCAAAGATTCACTATGAACAAACTGCATCAGAGTCACTTATGTCTATATTTAATAAGACATCTAATCTAGCAGTTTAAAGTTATCTATTTAGTCAACAATCCTTTATGGAACATCTATAGTCTTCTTCTACGACTGAAAGACTTTCACTTCACTTCACTCCTTATCAAAACACAAATAAGGACCCAGAAAACAGGCAAAATTTCCTACTTCATAACCACACTAAAAACCAAAAAGGGTAAGTTGACTTTGCCAGAGTTAGTAGAGACTCTTCATTAACAATGTTCAGTGAATTCAAACGTGTAAAGTGCTTGGCACATAGAAACACTAATTGTTCACTGTTATTCATTTCAAGTCGAAGGAGCTGGACTGAGAAACCGTACTGGTGACCTTGGCAGACAGTGTCTTAGGAAAGAGAGGCCTGACCAGTCTGAAATGTGCAAAAAGGAGCAACGGGTTCAACAGTGTCCCTCACAATTCATGTGCACCCAGGACTTCAGAATCCAAAGATGTGGCTGGTTAAGATGAGCATGGCACTCCCCTGGTGGTCCAGTGGTTAAGAATCTGCCTTGCAATGCAGGGGATGTGGGTTTGATCCATGGTCAAGGAACTAAGAACCCACATGCCACAGAGTAACTAAACCCAAGAGTCACAACTACTGAGCCCATGTTCTCCAGAGCCTACACAGCACAGCTACAGCATCCACGCACTGCAAGGAAAGATCCTGCGTGCCGCCACTAAGACCCGACTCAGCCAAATAAATAAATAAAAATCTATACAAAGAATGGCTGTCTGAACTACAAAACACAGGATGGATTTTAAAAAAGATAAGTTCACACTGGATTAGGCTGGGCCCTAAATTCAATGACTGGCTTCCCAGGTGGTGCTAGTGGTAAAGAGTCTGGCTGCCAATGCAGGAGACGCAAGAGTTGCAGGTTCGATCCCTGGGTTGGGGAGATGCCCTGGAGTAGGAAATGGCACCCTACTCCAGTATTCTTGCCTGGAAAATTCCATGTACAGAGAAGCCTGGAGGGCTACAGTCCATGGGGTTGCAAACAGTTGGAAATGACTGAGCCCATAGACAAAAAATTCAATGACTGGTGTCCTTATAAAGTGAGGAGAGACAAAACACACAGGCAAGAGGCCATGTGAAGATCGAGGCAGAGACTGGGGGTGATGTATCTACCAGCCAAGGAACACTGAGAAATGCTGGCAGCTACCAGAAGCAGCAAGAGGCAAGGCAGGATTCTTCCCTGCAGCCTTCAGAGGGAGCATGGCCCTGCCCACACCTTGATTTCAGACCTCCAGCCTCCAGAACAGTGAGATAATAAATGCTTGTTGTTTTAAGCCACCCAGGTTGCAGCACTTTCCTACTGTACCCTAGGAAACTGCACAGGAGACACTGAACCCTCCTCTCTGCTGGCAGAGAAGCAGGCTCTGCATCCCAGATAAGTGGGCAGCCCCCAGTCTGCTTGTATGTGCTGCTTTATGACTCGGCCGACGTTGCATTCTGTCACTTTCTTCTCCCAATCTTTTCATCTCCAGGGAAAAGACAAAGCAGAGAGCATCCTGGGGGATGCAGTTACTGCAGGAGAAACACGCCACTGGGGATGGAGACAGGAACAGTTTGGGGGCTTCGTTCCTGGGTCTTGAGACTCTTCATGGGCTGCACCACTGCAGATGGACAGAAAGCTTAGGCTGCCTGGGAACGGAAGCTCCCAGTTCATCAACACTGCACAGTGAATGCCTGTAAGACCAGCCCTGGGGCCAGAGAGGGCTGTGCACACCAGACTCCCGGGTGCCCCCCTGCCATCGCTCACGTGGCAGCGGGCAAGGCCACAGGCAGGCCATGGAGTCTGCCTGTTGCCAAACATCGGCCTGGAGAGACACCCCTTATCTGGACATGAATAAAGAGGAGGAAATAGCAAAAACAAAGCCCACAAAAAGAACAGCATGACCAGAGTGGAAGAGAATGTTATCCGGAAGTCTCTACAAAGAGGACACCTCTGGCAAAAGGGAGACTGAATGGTATTTTAGAAAAGTAGAAAGGGCTTTTGCAAAAGGACGTCAGAGAACCTAGCTTCTATGAACACAGGAACAGGGAATTACAAGATCATTTGCAATGAGAGAAGAGCTGAGTATGTCCAAAGGTAAATATCTCCATGAAGAAGACGGCTGAAAAAATCCTTCAGAAAAATAGTAGCATGTGGACTGCAGAAGAAGATGTCAAAGGAATAACCTACAAGGACTAAACTGGGTTTATATCAGGGTTCAAAATCAGCAAATCATTTCATTATTTGAATCGGTAAATCATTTGATCAAATTTACTGTCCATTCTTGAAATAAAAAAATCTAGTAAACCAAAACAGGAAGAGTATTTTGTTGACCTGAGAAACAGGAAGAGTATTTTGTTGACCTGAGAAGCAGTCTGAGTGGTGAGCTATGACATGGGGATTCAACTAACGGCATGCACAAGGACCCACAGTATCATCAAAGTAATTTAATATTATCCCTTTAAAAGGAGTAGTCAGGGGAATTTGAAACCAGAAATAGTTCGTGCTTTTGCATGTCCCATTACTAACACGACCGTCTACCTCCAGTAATGGCAAGAGGAATATCCAATGGAGCCTCAAAAGGACTCAACGTTGGTGAACACTTTACATAAAGTTGCTAGTTGAATCTTCACAATAACCTAAATGAGGCAGGTGCAATCATTATACTCAATAAACAAATAAGGAAAATGAAAAACCAAGAGGTCGGTTTGCTCCAGATAACGGTAAGTTGAGAGCCAGACACACTGGCTCTGAAATCCATGTCTGGATGAGAACTCCCAAGCAAATCAGCTAAAAACAAACAGCAACCAAACCAATCAAACCAAGCATTACAACGAATAAACAAATAAGAGCCCAGGCTGTAAAATGGCTGAATATAAAAATAAATACATGTGCCCCAAACAGTACATATACAGGAAAGATAAAAATGGAAAAAATAATTTCAGGGAAATTAGCAAAACCAATAATAACTCTGGCAACCAAACAACAGGGGACAGAAAATTTGAACATGAATTATTCAGACCTGTAGGAAGGCAAACAAAGGAAAAACATGTTTCTGGAAGAAAAGACTAACTATGAAGATCTTGGTCTTTTCCTGATTAATTTTAAGTGCATTATAGTTCTTACGAAAACCCAAAGACTGTGGTGGAGAGATCTGATTAAACTGATAGATTCTAAAGTAAACCTGGGAGAATATCCCAGAATGTTTGGAAAAATAGAGTAATGAGACAGGCCTTTCCCTAAAAGAAAATGATAGTGAAAATTGTTAAGAGAGAAAAACTATGAGTTCTTATAAGAAAAACTTTTTTTTCTTTTTTCGTCCTCTCTTTTGTTGGTATCTAAGTAAGATGATGGATGGTCATAAACTTACGGTGGTCATCATTTTATAATATATGTAAATCAAACCATTGTGCTGTACACATAAAGCTTACACAGTGATAAATGTCAACTACATTTCAATAAAACTTGAAAAATAGTTAAGTATCTTAATAGTAAAAATAAGGTATAAGAATTATGACTTGCATTACAAGGGTTGTTGGGTAAAGATAACAGCAAAAGAAATGAATAGAGCCCCCAGTGACATCACACTTCATTTATGGGAAGGTAGCTTCAGGAACAAGTGAGAGAAAGAATAACTCAATAAATGTTTTTCAAAACAATTAGCAAAATTACATATTTCCTCTACTCTAATTCAAACAGCAAAATAATGCTGGGAGTCCTAAGCGGGTGTGATGTGAGAAAAAGTCTTTAAACAAGACCAGTCAGATGAACAAGTAAGGTAATGACCATCATAGCAGGCAAGAAGATAAGTGTTCAATGCAGGTGTGACAGAGCAAAACGTGTCCAGACATTCACAGGAAATTGTTTAGGTTGGAGACAGAGTTCCAGAATAGGGAAGAAGACCATGAAGGTAAATTGGATTTCTTAGGGAGTTTAGGCTATCCTAAAAGTGATGAAGAACCCACTACAGAATCTAATTTTAAGAAGATAAAAGACAGAGTCAGGTTAGGATTTTAGGAAATTCGCTTAGTTGGCTATATGAAGGCGAAACCAGAGACATAGGAAATTGAATATAATTAGGAGGCTGTCACAAGAGCTCAGGTGAAATACGACGAAGGTATGGAATAGGGCAGGGAGGATGCAGAGACAACAGTGGTTTGGTACAGAATCGAGAGATGCTTACGTAGTAGAATCAACTAGACAAACGGTTACCTGGGAGAGGAAGGTGAGGTCGTGGTTTCTGGTTGGTGACTCCAGAACACTGATGGAATTCAGGAGGCAGAAGGGATAAAGGTTAGAGAAGCTTTACGTGACACGTGGCCAAAAGGACTTGGGCTGTGACTCTAGGGGGTTAAAAAGGTAAAAGTTCATACTCCTAGGGTTTGACTTATCCATTATTTACCTTGAAATAAAAGTTGCTTCTCCCTGGCTCCTTCTTCTTTGGGGTCTTCGGGGTTGTAACGCAGCTTCCTTTCTCTTCTGTAAGTACTTTCTTCGAGCTGGAAGATGACATTTCTCCTTAACAGCTCAGTTCCTGTTGTTTTTCCTTTTACAAGGACAAGCCATACCCTTTATTTTTCTTATATCTGAAATATTTCTATTCAATTAGCTAATTTCTCCCTGAAGTCATATCCTTCACTTTAATAAGAGGAAAATGAGGCCACTCTATGTATTATTAAACTTCATTTCAGGCTGAAACTGAATTATAAACTAGCAATAGTTCCTCTCATGTATCTCACGTTATTGGCCTATGATTCATGCTTCTGAATGGTTCCCCATCTTTGGGAGGCAGTAGAGGCACTGTCTTAAAGGAGCCTGAATTGTAGTTCAATGAATACTTTTAGGAAGTCTGTAATTTTGGAAATTGTTATTCAAATATTCTTATTAACAATGACCCTGGAACAGGGAACCTGTTTCAGGCTTTATACATGTGAGTTACTGTTTCTTTGTTTATTTTCTTTTCCTGAATACAGTGGTATTTTAGAAGGCCACATGGATCCCCAGATGAGGTGGGGTGATGAAATAGGCCCATTTTATCCAAACTCTCCAATTTAAGCAGCTCGTTCTGGCCCCATCCTGTTCTGAAAGCCTGTACTTAAATAGTCGGCTCACCTTGTCTGCCTTGAACCTTCTTTGCAATCACTCTGACTGGCACAGACTACTCACCACCTCATAGAGTTGTGTGTTAGCAACGAGATGAGAAATAATGGTTAAGAATAAAGTCTCTAAGGTCAGACAGACTTGGTTAGAATCTTGCTTCTGCCAGTTCCTCAGCTCTGTGACTTGTGGCCAAGCTCCTGATGTCCCAAGACTCTGATTCCTCATTTGCAAAGTGTGGAAAGAGAGGTTCTTCCTAGACAGGCCATTCAGGCCACTGTGAGGTTCAGTGCATGACCCCAAAGGAGTACTAGTACAACAGAGGGAGTATTCATCCCACACACATACTCACCACATGTCACGCAGCCTGGGACCAAGTACCGCTGCCACCTAGCTGTGTGGCCTTGGCCAAGTCACCCACCCTCTCTGAATCTCAGCTGCCACCACAACAAAATGAGGGAAAGGGATGTGACTCACGCAGTCATGGAACCATTCTGCTGAGTGCCTGTTCTATGTGAGACACAGAAGCATCATTTGACCCTGAATCCATGGCCCCTAGAAACCCTGGATCCTGCTCTTTAAGGATCCCATGTCCTTGGGGAAGTGCTTCGGATTGGCAGGAAAAACATTAGGGCATGAGTGCAGGAATCAGCTAAGAGTTGGAGATGCAATAAGAGATGAATGCTAAAGATCAAAGAGGAAGGTTTCAGGGAGACTGAATTTTAACAAGATAGAACTATGTTCCCCAAATGCCCCTGAGAAGTCAAAGGATGGGGTGAACCAAGACAATCAGTACCAGGGAAATTAAGTGAACAGGCAGACTGGGAGGCGAAGACGCGTTTAGGAGATGACGATATTTCAATATGAGTTTGCGCAAACTCCAGGAGAGGGTGAAGGATAGCAAAGCCTAGCGTGTTGCAGTCCATGGGGTTGCAAAGAGTTGGACACCATTTAGTGCGTTACTCAGTCGTGTCCGACTCTTTGCAACCCCATGGACTGTAGCCCGCCAGGCTCCTCTGTCCATGGGGATTCTCCAGGCAAGAATACTGGAGTGGGTTGCCATGGCCTCTTCCAAGGGATCTTCCCAACTCAGTGATCGAACCTGAGTCGCACACATTGCAGGCAGATTCTTTACCGTCTGAGCCACCAGGGAAGTCCACCATCTAGTGACTGAACAACAGTATTTCTCCATTTAACCCAGTGTCAGGAAATGCCACAGAAGCCAAAGTCACTTCTGCTCATAAAATGGAGAGATTACAGATTACTGGGGAAATTCAGGCTCCGAGAGTTTGGGTACCACATTCAAGCCTGAGATCACACAGCTGATGTGATGGTCTGCCATCACTTTCTATTAGAAACCTTCTTCTCAGTCCTGGGCACCTAAAATATGAAACCACAGTTTGGGTCCCCTCACTGGGGTGACTCTCCATCATCCCAGAGCTTGAGCTGAGTGGGGAGCCTCCCCTTTCACATCGCCCTAACTGCAAAGCCACAGCAGGCACAGTGACGACCATCTATCTGTGGGCTCATTTTTCATCCCGCATCCCGCACTCTGCCCTGAGAGCAGGGTCTCACTCATCTCGTCTCCTAGTGCCCAGCAGGCTCAGGACTTATTTGGTGAGTGAGTTGAAAGAATAAATCAACACACAGGTGCCTGGAAAAACATGCCTGAGATGAGAAGAGAGAACAGAGGCAGATTCCACGCTGATCCGAGCCAGGCTGCCCAGGACTCTGCAGGTCTCGGTAGTCGGCGTGACCCTGGTCTGATGGTCCGTGAATTCAGGAGCTGCTGAGCATGAAGCAGCTGCACTGCCCGGGAGTGATGGATGATGGCTACAGTCCCTCTGGACCCCGCATCCTCCTCTCATGCCCATGTATAATCCTTGGATCACTGACGCAGCATGATGTAATGGATTTTCCATTGCTCTAACGGTCTGGCCCATCAGGGTGGATTTATCACAACATACATAGGGACACGGGGGTGTGAAGGCTGCCTAGGACTCTGCAATGGAAGACTTGAATCAAAATGAAGAGTTTACTTAGGCCAACGTCAGTCTTACCCTCTCAGCTCATTGGAAACGATCCCTCCCACCCCCTGCCATCCCCACAGCCCCTCCCTTTTCTTGGTTGCACAGCAATGTGGGATCTTAGTTCCCCGACTAGAGGTCAAACCTGCGCCCCCTGCAATGGAAGTACAGATTCTCAACCACTGGACTGCTAGGGAAGTCCCCCCACAGCCCTGATGGTGGCCAAACTTGGACAAACTTAGCTCCTTTCTTGAACTACATGTTGAATGAATAAACAGAATAAAGTGAATAGATGCCTGCTATGATTCCAATGGACACACAAGATCTTCTTTCCAACAAAAAATAAAGCTGTCAATTTTGAAAGTATAATATTCTTAGAATTTTTAATATATAGTTGAATTTGTACAGTTTCCAGGTTTCCAGCACACTCACACATCACTTTATCTGGTGATGAAGATGGTAGGCTCCAGAGTCTGAATACCAAGGTTATATTCCTGGTTCTATCACTTATCAGCTATGACCTCAGACAAGTCACCGAACTCTCAGACCTCAGTTTATTCATCTGCTTAAATGAAGATGATAACGCTTACTGGCATAGGCCTGACGCAAGGAACAACTGGGTTAAACACAGGTCAAGAGCATCACTGTCTCATGTGAACGCCGGCCTTGTCTTATGAAAATGGCATTACCTGCCTGTTTTACAGATAAAGCAACTGAGGCTCAGGAAGATGACCTGATTTGCCCAAGGTCACAGTGTCATCAAAACCCAGGACATCCAGCTCCCCACTGCCCACCAGCCAGAGTCACTTTCCAGTCTGAAATTTACCCAGATTGTTCACAATCCAGGTAGTTCTGCCTGACCCTTTCACCCCGCCTAATTCTGAGGGCACGAAGCAGCTCACATTCAAAGCAGTAGCTGGGACTTGATCTTCCAGAAGGAAAGCTAATACATCCTGACAGCCCCGCCTGCTCAGAGCCAGAGCCTCTGAAATTACATTCAGCACCAAGCGGAAGATGGAAATCTTAATGAATCTATGAGCTGCTGTTATTTACAGCAAATGAGAAAACCAGTTCATGCTGGTTCCTGAAGAAGCTTCAAACTGCTCACAGCCTCCAGGTACCTCCATCCACACCGGCTGAAGACCCTTTACCCATTCGCAACTGTACGAAGTTCCTCTTCACCCACATTCTCTTTAACAAGTGGTTCTCAACAGAGGCTGCACATAAGAAGCACCTGGGCACCATTTGAAAAATAAATAAATGAGCAGAAGTATGTGAGATCTACCCACAGAGAGGCCAGATTCAAAAGGTCTAAGGTGGGACCTTGTCTTTGCTTTCAAAAAGCTCTAGATGACTTAAATGTGCAGGCAGAGTTGAGAGCCGCTGGGGTAGGTAGTGGTTATTGAATGGCTGGTTGGATGGAGACATAAAGCCGTCCCATTGTGTAGAGCACAGACGTGCTCAGGACTCACAGAAACTCATGTTACCTGATAAACAGTGCATCATCTCCCCAGCTGGACCCCACGCCTCCCAGGTCCTTCCCGGTTCTTACTACCTCACCAAAATCTGGAAGAGGGCTCCTCTTTGCCCTGCTAGAACCTGGCTTTGGCATCACTATCTCACTCTGCTAAAACTGCCTAGGCATCACCTTCTCGCCCTGTTAAAACCCTGGCCATGGACCCCTGCCACCTTGTCCTGCAAAAACCTGGCCCTGGCACCACCATCTTGCCCAGTTAAAACTTGGCCCCTGGCACCACCATCTCACTCCGCTAAGATCTGGGCCAGTACAGCTGTCTTGTAGGAGCCTTGGGTTTGCCATGGATACTGTCTTCTCCCTCTGCTACCCCCTCCTCCCCTTGAGGCCCTGGCCACCCCTTCCCTGGGCTACTGTGGGTCTCCCTGTTTCCATCCGCTCTCCCTCCACAGACAGAGAAGGGGGCATCTAAGCAGACAGTCCGATGTCACTTTCAGGATGGACGCTGACTCCCACAGGATAAAATGCAAGCTTCTCACACGCCCACAACCTCAGCAAGGCCCTCACAATTTCCCCTTCTTTTTTGTGACTTCGCATTATTTCCACCCAAGCCAAACTTACCTATATTCATTTCTAGAACACTCCGTCCACCAGCGTACCTCTGTGCTTACATCCAGGCTGTTCTTTTTGCCAAGAACACCAGCACACCAGTGTACCAGATGCAATCCTACTTGCTCTTTAAGGGCTATTATACATGGACAAAGAATCTAGCATCACAGGCAGCATCCTAGGCAGGTGGTTCCCAGCAGGACCTGCCTCCCCAACATCATTGCTTAAAATCCCCTCTACAGTCCTATGGGAAAAGTGTCACTATCACTTTTTAATATTCAGTTACTTTACTTATTTGCTGCTGTGGGTCTTTAGTTGCAGCATGCAGGATCTTCCAGTTGCAGCATGTAGGATCTAGTTTCCTGACCAGGGATCGAACCCGGGCCACATGCATTGGGAGTGTGGAGTCTTAGCCATTGGACCGCAGGGAAGTCCCAATGTATTATTATTATGTCTACCTTATAGGTGAAAAGACAGGCACAAAAAGGGCTCCTCTAGCACATTTTCTGGATAATGGCTTGGATATAGTTTCAGGGCATGGTTTGGTAGCAGTGAGTGAGCAGAGAAGGGAGTCAGAGCAGAAGGAGGAGACAGAGAAGCAGAAATGGGCCTGGGGAGGGAAGAACTCACATAGATGTCTGGCCAGTGAGCAGTTCTTGGGGATACATTCATCAAACAACATGTATGCTAAGTCGCTCAGTCATGTCCTATTCTTTATGATTCTATGGACTGTAGCCCACCAGGCTTCTCCGTCCATGGAATTTCCCAGGCAAGAATACTGGAGTGGGTTACCATTTCTTTCTCCAGGGGATCTTCCCAACCCAGGGATAGAACTTGCATCTCTTGTGTCTCCTGCATTGGCAAGTGCATTCTTTACCACTGAGCCACCTGGGAAGCCCCGTCAAACAGCAGGGATGTCTAACAACAGTTTAATGGTCCGCTGCTTAGTACATGGTTCACTTCTCGCATCTCTGATAATATCCTTATTCTCCATACATTCAACTCTCCTCATCCATGCTCCCAGGGAGGGATTTGGAAAGAAATCAAGGCAAGAGGCTTAGTGGGACATCTCTGTTGGCTCAGAGCAGAGAGGGGAGCAGGCACTGAGAGAAGGCAGGACTGAGGTGGACAGTCCACTGGAGCAGGTAACTCAGAGCCAGGTGACGGACACAGACGTCTGCCTGTTGCCACCCCCTCCCCTGACAAACAGCAGAGGTGTTGGGAGAACAGAAAAGAACTCACTGGGTTTCCCAGTATAAGTGAAATAAAGATAAGTAGGCACTATCCTATATTTAAATCTCAAAGATACTGGGGTGCATGCTCAGTTGCTCAGTCGTGTCTGACTCTTTGTGATCCCACGGACTATAGCCTTCCAGGCTCCTCCGTCCATGAGATTCTCCAAGCAAGAATACTGGAGTGGGTTGCCATTTCCTCCTTCAGGGGATCTTCCTGACCCAGGGATCACACCCACATCGTGATGTGCCAAAGCACACAGGCCACACAGGCCAGGCCTTCAGATGGCGGAGACTAGACAGAGAGACCAAATGTGTTTCTCTGGTCACTTGCTCAGCTCAGATGCATCTGCATAGGACTCTTGGAGCAGAAGATGTCGTCTTTATCCATAGATGCTGGTTCTGAACTGTGCAGGCCACCTCCATGCAACCAATTAAAAACAGGCCTGCTGTGAAGGCTTTTGGCCACAGTTGGTGATGACCCATCTCTGGGAATGGAAATTCCCCAAATAATTACATTTCTCCATGCAGCCCACAGATAAGTGCAGACGGGGCCACTTGCAAGGTGATTAGATTGGCTCCGAATGGAGCACCCCAGGCCCTTTGTTTCAGAGAGCAGTGAGTGTGTTTGCAGGACTCAGAGCTCCCAGCAGTCGTCTCCTGCATGTACCTTCCCCGCCCATCACAGGCTGGTGAGGCTTCACCTGCCCCCAGGAGGGCAGTTTCCACTTGTATCAGCCCCTATGCTCCAGGGGGCGTCCCTGGTGACTCAGTGGTAAAAGGATCCACCTGAAATGCAGGAGATGCAGGTTTGATCCCTGGATTGGGAAGATCCCCTGGAGAAGGACATGGCAACCCACTTCAGTATTCTTGCCTGGGAAATCCCGTGGACAAAGGAGCCTGGTGGGCAGCAGTCCATGGTAGGCAAAAGTGTTGGACACAATGTAGCAGCTAAACAACAACAAAAAAACTGTGCTCCATACAGAGGCACACACTCATGGTTGACTACTCAGACACTTGCCTTCTTCCTCCCAAACCAAACCCTCCTGAACTTACAGATAGAAGGAAGATAGAGAAGAAATCTCATGGCCTTAGGAAAGAGGAGACATGAAGTTGACTGATCCAAGGCAGGCCTATGGGTCAAACCCAGCAAATCCAGCCTGTATCATGCTTTTGTAAATAAAAACTGCACTGGAGACAGCCATGCCCATTCATTTATGGGTTATCTATAGCTACTTTCACACACAATGGCAGGGTTGAGTAGCTGTGACAGTGATCATGGTCCTCAAAGTCTAAAGCATTTACTTTATTATTTAGCCCTTTATAGAAAAAGACTGAGATGAGCTTTGGCCTGTCCCATTAGCAGTGAAGTTTCTGACTGTATGGTGGGGCTACGACATCAAGGATTGACTTCACCCTCTTCACTATCAACCCCTCTGCTATGACCCCACGTGGCAGATCTGACACAATGCCTTGAACCAGGCCCTCCCCAGGGTGAGCGTATATCCCTCCAAAGCAGAACTCCCACAGGGTCTTGTACTTGAGGAACTGGCCGCCTGCAACTATGGTGCCCAGTATGTACCACCCTGACCCGGGCCCTGTAGCATCTCCCACCCTCCTGGGACATCAACACCCCCAATACCAGAACTGTCTTGCTTTCAATACTTTATAAGCAGTGGGTTTCTGGAATACTCAGTCTCCATAATCTCCATCTGTTCTCCCCTGCCTCCCATATCTTCAACTGCAATCCTGGTACTGATGATTTCCAATCTCTCTTGTTAGCTTTGATCACTGTGCTGAGCTCTAGATTCATTTAACCAACTGTCTACTGGACTCTCTCATTTAAATATCCCACTGTCACCACACCTGATCATGTATATGCCTGAACTCACCAAATCTGACCCACAGTCTTATCTTTCTCCTGGGTTCTCCATCTTGTTGTCATTCAGTCACTAAATCATGTCCGACTCTTTGCAACCCCATGGACCTGCTCTTCACCATCTCCCGGAGTGTGCTCGAATTCATGCCCATTGAGTCAGTGATGCCATCCAACCATCTCGTCCTCTGTCACCCCCTTTTCCTCCTGCCCTCAATCTTTCCCAGCATCAGGGTCTTTTCCAATGAGTCAGCTCTTTGCATCAGGTGGCCAAAGTTTTGGAGCTTCAGCTTCAGCATCAATCCTTCCATTGAATCTTTAGGATTGATTTCCTTTAGGATTGACTGGTTGGATCATCTTGCAGTCCAAGGGACTCTCAAGAGTTTTCCAGCACTACAATTGGAAACCATCAATGATCCTGGGGAAGGTTCTAACTCCTGGTGGTATCTACCTTGAATGTCTCACAAACAGCCGCAAACTTGACATGTCCCAAACTTTACTGTCTTCCCCCGACACCTGCTCCTAGCTTATTTTGGGAAATGGAAACATCATTGAACTTGTCATTGACTCAAAACTTGGACTTATTCCTCAATTAATCCACTTCCACCAAGTCACTGATTTCACCTCCCTTTTTCTAGTATTTCCCCCTTCTGTCATGTCCCTGCACTAGCTGAGTTGAACGCTGTAACCAGATGAACCACCGAGACAACTAACACTCTGAGCCTTGCCCACCTCCACTACCACTCAGCTGCAGGAACAGCCTTTGGAAACATGGCTGTGTCACGTCCCACTTGACGCAATATGCCTGCATCCCTTACACAGGAAAGCACACGTTCCTGGTCTCAGCACCTATGGCTCCCACGATCTGATCCCCGACAACCTCTCCAGCCTGCTGGCCCATGGCTACTTCCACATCCGAGTTTATGCTCCAGCAACCACACTCGGCTTGCGGTCTCTGAAATCTCACACCGCTTCATGCCTCCACATCTTGGCTCTTCACCCTGTTCCCTCAGTCTGTAACACTTTTCTGGATTTTTCCATCGGAAATATCCCACACACCTTTCAATACGGTCAGATGTCGACCCACTCTCTGGAAGCTCTCTCTGATGCTTTATATTTCCAAATGTTCATGACCAACGGACATACTCTCTATCTCTATATTTTGCATACACTTCAGTTTTTATATCTTTATCTCATGATAATGTCTTTCCTTGTGTTCTTCTCGGCAAAACTGAGAAAAAAAATTTTTTTTGAGAGAGGCGACCTTTTTTTAATCTTTGAACCCCTAATCTCTAGACATAACATCTCAAAATCAGTAGATATTTGTTAACTGGGTGAAATGAATAAAAGGAGAAAGAAAGAATGGCTGAGCATAGACAGACTCTGGGCTTCCCAGGTGGCATTAGTGGTAAAGAACCCGCCTGCCAGTGCAGGAGACATAAGAGATGAAGTCTGGATCTCTAGGTTGGAAGATCTCCTGGAGAAGGGCATGGCCACCCACTCTAGTATTCTTGCCTGGACAATCCCATAGACAGAGGAGCCTGGCGGGATACAGTCCATGGGTCGCAGAGTCGCACGTGACTAAAGCAACTTAGCATGCAAGCAGGCAGACAGCCTCTGGCCCTCAGTTATCCCTGTAAGATCACTCTTCTCTCATCTTCTCGTGACCCCGTTAACTGTATCTCTAAGAAAGGACCACCCTTGAGGAAAAGGCAAGTGAACACAGTTTAATGTGAGAACCAAGGATAATTACCCAACAGTATTTCCCCTTTTATTAAGGAACCATTTTTGAACATCTACTAGGTGCCAAATATGGTGCCAAGTTCTCAGCACGTATATTATCTTAAATAATCACGTGAAGGATGATGTATCAGCCCCTCTTTTACAGAATGAGGAAACTGAGGCTACATACCCATCTTCCCAGGGTCTCCCAGCTGGAGAGTGAAGGCACAGGGGATGGGGCCCAGATCTCCAGCTGTTGTCATGGTAACCCCCCCAACCGCCCCACTGAGTTATCCCGTGATTGTGCTCCCCCGTTATTTCACTGATTTGAGAAGCAAAGTTAGAGGCCTCCCAGACAGAATAAATGGAGAATAATAGTGTGTGTCCTAGTTAATTAAAAAAAAAACTAATAAATCAGGGCAGCGTGTTCCCTGGCCTCCATCCACTGTTTCTAGGATCACCGCACGCCACAGCTCAAGAGGAGCACGGAGTGGGCAAAGGCAACACCCACACAGGGACAGGCCTGCTTGCTCCAGCCTTTTCCTGAGGCCCTGGAGGGATGGATGGGGGAAGATGAGGACTCGCCCAGTAAAGAGAGAAATCGGCCAAGGGTGAGCAGCAGATGGGTTTCAGAAAATGTTGTTATTTGCGATGGAGGCGGGGAACAGTGTGCTGAGGGTGAAAAACGGTCCCTTCTAAGGTCCAATACAGAGCTGGAACTTTGGTCAAGACCCTTCCTTACTTTAGGCCTCAGTTTCCACATCCTGCAAAGCAGATGGTGGCTGGTGTTATGAGCTAAACGGTGTCCGCCACAATTTCGTGTCAAGTCTTAACCCATAGTCCTCAGAATGTGACCTTATTAGGAGATAAGGTCTTCACAGAGGAAATTAAATTAAAATCAGGTCATATGGATGGATCCTAATCTTCTGTAATTGTCTTTTCAAATTTATTGAGGACTTTTGGGGTACACATTTAGGGTGTTGGTTAGAGTACAGGGAGTCTCAGCCGCAGTTTAGTCACTCTGTCATGTCCGACTCTTTGCGACCCCGTGGACTCAGCATGCCAGGCTTCCCCGTCCATCACCAACTCCTGGAGCTTACTCAAACTCATGTCCATCAAGTCAGTGATGCCATCCAACCATCTTACCCTCTGTCGTCCCCTTCTCCTCCTGCCTTCAATCTTTCCCAGCAATAGGGTCTTTTCCAATGAGTCAGTTCTTTGCATCAGGTGGCCAAAATATTGGAGTTTCAGTTTCAGCATTAGTCCTTCCAATGAATATTCTGGACTGATTTTCTTTAGGATGGACTAGTTGGGTCTCCTTGCAGTCCAAGGGACTCTAAGACTCTCAAGAGTCTTCAACACCACAGTTCAAAAGCATCAATTCATTGGCGCTCAGGCTTTTTTATAGTTCAACTCTCACATCCATACATGACTACTGGAAAACCATAGCTTTGACTAGACAGACCTTTGTTGGCAAAGTAATGTCTCTGCTTTTTAACATGCTGTCTAGGTTGGTCATAGCTTTTCTTCCAAGGAGCAAGCATCTTTTAATTTCATGGTTGCAGTCACCATCCGCCCAGAACTTGACAATAATATGGAGAAGGAAATGGCAATTCACTCCAGTATTCTTGCCTGGAGAATCCCATGGACAGAGGAGCCTGGAGGGCTATAGTCCATGCGGTCACAGAGAGTCGGACATGACTGAAGTGACTTTGCATGCATGCATGACAAGAATACGAGCTCAGTAAATTATTATTCATTATCACTAAAGGCTATAACAACACTGAAAGTGATGGTGATGTGACAGTGAAAATACGACAGTGACAAAGATGTTGATGATAACTGATGATGCTGATGATGTGAAAACAGAGGTGCTGGTGAAAACAGTGAGGATGATGGCATGGGTAACGGTGGCGAAGGTGATGTTGGTGTGATAATCACAGTGATGTCACAATGCTGGTGACTAATAGTGAGCATGGTGGTGATGCTTATCGCATGGCATGACCTTAGCTGTTCCCACTCTCCCCACCACTGAGGACCCCATAGGGCTACTCTACAAGTCAGTCTGGAACTTGAAGCCATGTGGGGACTCTGCTGTGGTTCCAAAAAGAGCAGACTGGCATTTCCACACTGGTTTTCTCCAGCTCCATTTCTGCTTCTGGCCTCTGCTCATGCAAGCATCACCTCACTCTGAGAAAATGCCAGCCTCTTCGAGGTGAGCTGGAGCCTAGGGAGGCGGGGGTGGGAGCATCTCCAAAGGTCAGGATGACTCAGCCGTCTTCTGAGAAGCCTCCAGCGACAGGGGAGGGCGGTGCTGTCAGGAAAGGCTAGGGCCCTCTCCACCAAGCTCTCCATCACGGTGAAGAAGCCTGACTCACCATTGCTTTCGCCTCTTCTGCAAGTCTAATGAGGGGAACCTAGGACATGTAGGGAGTTGAGATGCCCCTGATGGTACAACTCCAAAACCGAGGAGCAAATTCCTCCATGTTTGCTGGGAAAAATCTCCCAGGGGCCCAGGCTGGAACGCAAACCAGCGCTCAAGAGGGCTGCAAGGCTCCCATAAACCACTCTTGCTCAACCTGCAGGCCAGAACCTAGGAGATAGGAAAAGGAAGCTACTCCTTCCAGCCTGTGCTTTGTAGGGGGATGAGCTGAGGGTCAAGTTGCCTCAAGGACAAAACAGCTGCTTCTTTTTTTTTTCTAAACTTTTTATTTTGTATTGGGGTATCAGTGGCTCAGTGGTAAAGAATCCACCTGCCAATGCAGAAGACATAGGTTTGATCCCTGGAGATGTGATAAGATACCCTGGGGGAGGAAATGGCACCCCACTCCAGGATTCTCACCTGGGAAATCCCATAGACAGAGGAGCCTGGTGGCTTGCAGCCCATGGGGTTGCAAAGAGTGGGACAAGACGTAGTGATTAAACAACAACAAAGCTGATTGACAGACAATGTTGTGATGGTTTCAGGTGGACAGCAAAGGCACTCAGCCATACGTATACATGTATCCATGCTCCCCCAAACTCCTTCCCAACCAGGCTGCCACATGACATTGAACAGATTTCCCTGTGCTGTACAATAGGTCCTTGTTGGCTATCCATTTTAAATACAGCAGTGTGGACATGTCCATCCCGAACTCCCTAACTCCCCATTTCCTCCGTCCTTCCCCTCGGCAATCACAAGTTTGTCCTCTGAGTCAGTGAGTCTCTTTCTGCAAAACAGCTGCTCTTGGGGAAGGGAAGCTGGCAACGCTTATGGAGATGCTGAGGAGGGGGAATTCTGTACAGGATAGGATGGGCCAAAGAGGAGGGCAGCCGCCCAGGTCAAGCGCCCAGTCTGGTTTTCACAGAGATGGATTGAAGCCCCTCTGGGCAGGGATGCTGGAAGTTTTGCCATCACTCTCTATTGCCCTAAGCTGGCTGGTTCACACATGCCAACTGTTTGCCAGGCCTCTGGAGACATCTGCGTTGGTAGGTAGCCACTGGGCTGGGTGATCTTAAGGATCCCTTCTGTCTCTAGAGTCTATGGTTCTCAGAAACAAGCACCCACAAATTAATAGGTATGGATTCTAACCCTGACTTGGTGCCAAGAATGGGGCCTCCCTTCTGGACATCACAGGTCCAGAGCCTGCCTTATCCATCTCCCTGCCTCTCATGAAAGGCCTGGCCATCTGATTAGACCACAAGGCTGGCAGGTCTTATTTCAATATACCTTCATGGCCACCTCAAAGTGACCGTGTCTTGACTTTCCAGGCTACCAAACAGCTTGCAAGGCTTTTAATTTATTTGCTTTTTATATGTGTGGCAGACAATGTCCCCATGCTGGTGGAATTTAGTCCTAGACTTGCTTTCACTGTAACAAACCGTGCGTCCATGAGGCTGAAGGGAGGGGACATGTAGCATCCTCCCCTCCTATCGCTACCCACAAGAAGCTATTTGCGTTCATCCAAGGAACCCGACACTTGCAGAAGCGCCTGACCGGGCTGGCTGTCTCACCTGGACAAGCAGCAGGTTGAACTAGCTGGTTCCATGGAGTTCTCCCATCCTCCCACCTAGGAAGCTGGAAGAGACTCAGCTAGACTCCTTAATCTGTAAGCTGATGCCCTGAGAGGTGACCCTACTCAGGGTCAGCAAGTTGGTGACTTGGGTGGCACGTGAGGTGAGACTGCCTGGTTCTCATTTCACTTTAATGGGAGAGATTGTGAAGACAAGCTGGCATCTAATCAGAGGCATTCCAAACAGGATAACCCATTAAATCAGAGCATGTTCTTTTGGGGCCATGACAGAGGTGGGGCAGGACATGTCCACACGTGCATGGGTATTGCGACCCCCGGCCATGTAATGGTCTAGGTTCACTGTATGAATTAAGTCACTGAATCCTAATAAAAATCCCATGCACTACAAGGGTGGCACTGCTGTTAACTCAGTTTTAAACAAAGTGGCTTGCCTAAAGTCACAGAGCAAGGAAGCACCTGATCTGAGATTCACTCCTAAGCCGAGCTGAAAGGCAGCTGTTCTCACCAGGGGTGGCAGCAATGGAAGTGGGCCAGGGGACGAAGGGATAATTCTCTCCCTGAAAGGGACATTTAGCAATGTCTGGAAGCATTTTTGGTTGGCACAAGCGGGCAGGGGTGCTACCAGCAACAAGTGAGGAGAGTCCAGAGATGCTGCTAAAGATCCTATAATTGCACAGGACAGTCCCCTTCGAGGAATCATCAAGCTCAAAATATCAATAGTGCTGATGTTGAGAAACCCTAGTCATTTAAGAAACACAAAGCAAGACTCACATAGGAAAGTCACTGCCCAGAGCTACTATGATTAAGGCAGGTACTGCCCATGGGCACACGGGCAGCATAGTGTTTAGAGGGAAACATGGACAGAGGAGCCTGGTGGGCTACAGTCCATGGGGTCACAAACAGTGGGATACAATTTAGCAACTGAACAAGAGAAAGGCAGGGATTGGGTTGAAACTTCAGCTTTGGGAGTGATGATCTACCACAAGATGGCGCTAGTGAGTGGTGATGGTTACATCTTTATTTCCTTGATGTCATTTTTTCATTTCAATGCAGATTATGCTATTTTAACCTGTTAGGGCAAAAATACTCAGTGACTCATGTGTCAAGATTTGCATAGCGATTTTGTGAGCTTTCGACAGCTCTATCACAGTTCCTAGAGTTAAGGATGATTTTCTCCTTGGGGAGTTTGGGGATCTGTGCTCACTTCCCACCGTCATGACCCGTTTCACACTTAACATGATGTCCGATAAATGCTAGTCTGAATTCATGGGGGACAGCATGAGAGCTGAGTACAGAAAGCAGCATTCTGTCTGGCAGATCTGGGAGAATGCAGAGGGCGGAAAGAAGGGAATGGAAGGTTTTTCATGCAGAAGAACTGTAAGAAGAAAAAAGTGATGGACAACAAGGAACAGCTACTGGCACTTGGAAAGGGTTAACACTGGGAAGGTGGACACAAAGCTGTTCAAATCTTGGCTTGTTCACTGATGAGGGACCTTGGGCAGACCTGGTCATCTCTTTTAGTCTCATTTCTTCATGTGTAGCTTGATTTCACAATACCTGTCTTGACAAACCTTGGATTTTTATAGCAAGAAGGTGAGATCATAGGCAAGAGATAACACAGTAAGCTCTAAAAGGGCAACAGGTGGAGGTTATCACTGCCTTGTGCCTGTGAGTGTACATGCCCCGTCTGTCTCCTAGCTCCCTGGGGCTGTGACCGTGTTCTCCTTGTCTTGTATTCCCTAAAGCACTGAGCTCAGGGCTTTGAACAGGAGAGGGCCTGAAATGTGTATGTTCTGTGAGATACAAAAGCTTATCTGCTTTTCCTTTTAGTGCCCAACTTGTGCTGAGCACTATGAACTTTCACTGTCCACGTCTGAAGAAAAGCTAGGAAGGATTTCTATAGGAGAGGTAGCTGGCTGCCATGCTACCTCACAGGACAAAATTTAGCATTAGTTACTTGCCATGTTCTAAGCCTCCCCCACCCCTTACACAGACTCACATTAACCAGACTCAAAAAGACTGATGTACAAACCAGCATATCAAATGATTACTGTGCAGGGAAAACAATTGGCAAAGATACCAGACAAATATTCCTTAGGTCAGGACCAGCTGTAAACCAGACATTGCCTTGGTGACACAGGAATCAAAACAGAAGGCGCTAGTTACACTGTTTGAGTGTTTCCTGGCACTGAGCTTCTACCAAGCCTGACATTTCCATCTCTATCACAAGGATACACATTGGCTAAAACCAGATCACATTCTCGGGTCAGCACACTCTCTTCCCTAGACAAGGCTCCCCAGACTCTCCATATTCACACTTCCGTGGTGAGCCAACCCCACTGTGATTAGAAAATTCTGTCTTCAAAGATGTTCCTAGCTTCTATGAGATGGCAGCCTGGTCTTGCTCTGGACCGAGAGCCATCCTGCCTTGCAGACCTTGGATGTTCCCAACTGTAGGCTGAATTTCTAGCTAATTCCTTAACTGTTTCCTTTATCACTGGGCTTGTGGAGTGGGTGGTGCACCCCCAGTAATTTCTGGTAGCCTCTACTCTTTACATTTCTCAGCTGACAGCCTGCTGACGTGGGGATGGGTTCGGTGCCGGGGTTCAGCACCCATACAGCCTGCATGGAGTGTCACCCTGACATCATCTCCACTACCGTCCCTAGGATACAACCCGGCAGGGAAACCAGTGACAGTGCCAGTTCTAAAATGGTCCTCAGGGTGACAAAAAGCTCACGGTGAAGATACACTGCACCCTGTTCTTTACACTACTTAATTAAGAACTGATCTATTTGTGGAAATGTCACAAAGTGCCTCTAGAAACCAGACAGAGGTCAGGATTTAGAATGCTTCCTTTTACCTAAATGCAGAGCTGTGGGCATGGTGAGCATAAATGATGCTATTAAAAGACCTCAAGGCTATTTGCTACTTGTGGTGAGCACGGATCACACATCCAGTAAGAGCTCTCTCTCCTTATTTCTAGTAGGGGCTGGGATGCCAGCTGGACCCTCAATGCCCACCCCCCAGCACCCCACACCATCATAGGTTTGTTTGGAGAACTACCAGCCTGATGGAGCTGGCTATGCCCCTCCAGACATCAGGGAGATGCCCCTGATACTCAAGGAGGGCCAACCATAAAGCCCCACCTCTACCACAATGATATGTCCAAAGACTGGCATGTGACCACAAGCCTGCCAATGAGAACTCTTCCCTGGGAATTTTCAATGAGAGTTGAAGAGGAAGAGACCAAAGCAATTAGAAGGAGAATTTCTGAGCTGGTAGCAAGCATGTTTCCACTCTTGTGGGAAAGCTGTGCTGCAAGAGTGAAGCTGGCATGCAGAAAAAAGTGGGAAAGTGAGAGGGAATATTGATGAATTCTGAGTGCTTTCAACTGTGCCTGCCTGTCACATGGTCTGTTGACATGAGTTAACATAATTCTTTCAGTGGTTATAAGTTGGTGTCAGTGACGATACTGTCTCTTGCAGCCGAGGAGTCTGGGCTCATTGACTTCTGAGGCACATTCACTGCTAGAAATGTTTAAGCCAAGTTCCTTAACCACGCTGGTCCTCAATTTGCCTTCAGGAACCAAAGAGTTCATGAATTCTCCGATGGTCCTCTAGGCTCCTGGTGCGGGGCGGCGGGGGTGGGGAGCTGAGCGGAATGGAACAGCAAAAGGCAGTGATCATCTGGGCCCAGGAAGCCAGGTGAGTAGGGCTTTGAGGGCAGGTTGACTCAGAATGGGAGTGCATCCCTTTATAAGGGTGATAACTCAGGCAATCACACTCCCTCATCTGCAACATGGGGACACCATAGGGTCGCTGGTGTGTTTCATGACCCTCAGCACAGCACCAGGCACTGAGAGGAGGTTCCCCTGATGCTAGTTCCTGGCTGTTCAAAATGCAGCAGAAGAGACACCTGCTTTGAGGCTGCTCACCCTGTCATCAGATTGGCATCATGGAAAAAAATTTAAGTGTCCTTTGAAAGCCACATTTCTACAATAAAAACATACAAGGAGGAATGCTGGGTTGAAGCAGAAGGTCTGCTCCTGAGCTGAGAGTGAGTTCTGTGCTGTGAAATCCAACCTCACTTCCTGTGTATTCATGGAAATTGTGGAATATCTTTGAAGCCCCTTTGGCCCCCAAATGCTGTGGTTCTCAGGGCAAGAGACATAATAACTGCTAACACATACTGAAAGTCTGTAAAGAACTAAGCACTCTTTAATCCTCGCCACAGCCACAGGAGGAAGGGACTTGTTTCTCCCCACTTCACAGACAGGCAAACTGAGGCAAAGACAGGTTAAGTGGCTCCTTTAAGTTTGAGCAGGAAGAAAGCGGATGAGCCAAGATTCATTGCCAGTCTGACCCCAGAACCTGCAGTTTAACCACTGCAATGATAATGCACACACACACACACACACACACTTTCTCCCTCTGTAGGGCCAAGTGGTAAAAAAACTGCCTGCCAATGCAGGAGATGCGAGAGACACGAGTTCGATCCCTGCATGAGGAAGATCCCTTGGAGGAGGAAATGACAACTCACTCCAGTATTCTGGCCTGGGAAATTCTGTGAACAGAGAAGCCTGGCGGGCTACAGTCCATGGGGTCGCAAAGAGTCGGACACGACTGAGCGACGACACGTGCAGGCACCGTATGCTGACGCCCAAGCAGCCCCCCTGCTGCTCACCCGAGGTTGTCCTGAGCAGCGGCACTAGGGTTGCTGGGCAACCTCCCCAGCCCCCTCCGGTGCCCTCCCGCCCCACCTGGGCTGCCAGGTCAAGGCTCCTACCTGAGCCCACCTTCCATCACAGCCCCTCCTGCCTGGTCCTGTCAGCCTGGGGACGGGGGAGCCCTGCCTGCGAGGCAGGCCTGTTCTCTGGCCACGCGGGGGTGGCACCAGATGGTCTAGAGTTGTTTCCTGGATTTTTTTCCTTTGTCTGCTCCCCAAGCAGACGTCTCTGGGGGACTGTCCTCGGAAGGGGGCATGGCGCTCAGGGGAGAGCATGGGCTCTGGAGGCCGGGCACTTAGATTCTGGCTCCTCTGTAGCTTTGGCCTTCACGTCACACTCCAGGGTCTGTTTCCACATGTGTGAAATGAGGGCAGGAGGCTGGGTTCAAGCAGGGTTTCATGAACCTCCTTCAGCATTCCTGACATTCGGGGCCTAGTAATTCCTTACTGTAGGCTTCCCAGGCGGTAAAGCATCTGCCTGCCGATGCTGAAGACTCAGGAGACATGGGTTTGATCCCTGCACTGGGAAGACCCCCTGGACATGGAGATGGCAACCCACTCCAGTGAACAGAGGAGCCTGACAGGGTACAGTCCATGGGATTGCAAAGAGTTGGACAGGACTTAGCGACTGAAACAAGAACGGACTGCCTTGCTGTGGGCGCTGTCCTTGGCACTGGAGAATGCTGAGCAGCCTCTGCTCACGAGACGCCAGTAGCACCCTCTCCCAGTTAAATCACAATTGTCACACACACACACACACACACACATATGGTCAAATGTGCGCTGGGGGCAAAACCGCCTCAGGCTGAGTACCACCAGATGAAATGATGTCCAAGGAACTAACGTTTCGGGCTCAGCAGCACCGTTACGGTCTCCTCTCTCCGACTTCTCACACCATCCTGTGCCTGCCTCCTATCCTTCCAGATGCTGGGCACCGTAAAGGTTCTCGACAAAGCAGGGATGATGCTTTAAACACCACACACAAGAGCATCCCCCCACTTAGGGGATCTGGGTCCTTGTACATGAGAGCAGCCAGGCAGACCCCAATTCTTCACAGACTTGGCCAGATGCATGCTCAGTCTGTAGACATGTTTCTTCCCTTAGGAATGTCCCACAGTCTATATCTGGAAAGAGAAATATTAGGAAGCTCTTTGGCTCAGGACAAGGCTCCATTTCCAAATTAATTTTTATTATCAACCAAGCTGAGCCACAGGGCTTCCCTCGTAGCTCAGTAGGTAAAGAATCTGCCTGCAAAGCAGGAGACCTGGATTTGATTCCTGGGTTGGGACGATCCCGTGGAGGACACGGCAACCCACTCCAGTATTCTTGCCTGGAGAATCCCATGGACAGAGGAGTCTGGTGGGCTACAGCCAATGAGGTCACAAGAGTTGGACACGACTTAGCAATGAAACCAAAGCTAAGCCACACTCCCATCTGATTTCTGTGTAATTTCTCAAATGCTTTACAATCTAGAGGAACCAGGGTGGTGACTAAGGCTCCTTTCAAAACCCCCAGAATCTAGCACTTGGCAGATGCTACAAAAACATTCGTTGACTTGACTTGTAGAGGGATAGCCCAGGAATGGGATGGCCTGTGAGGCAGTGGTTTCCCCATTACAAGAGGGAAAACAGAGGGCAATGGCCACACAAGAGAAATGATCTGGAGGCAAGCTTAAATATGAGTTTCAAATTGGATTAAGTATCTTTAAAAATAAGTGCCAGGTTTGTGGTTCTACAGTACTGTAGCTTGGGAGAAAATGAAGTAAATCCAAAATAACTAAATAATAATAGTAATAAGAGGCCCTGAAATTCTGGGAGTTGAGTCACTTATCCAAGGGAACACCAAGAACATCTTGAAAACCATCCCTTTTTAAATAAGCCAGAGAATACTGTGTTACTCACCCAGCCAGACCATCTGGCTTTAAGAGTCACTCAACTTAAAACAAAAACATCACCCACTTGCTTTTATGTCCTCTCTCAGTTTGGGTTTCCCCAAAAGAAGAGCCTGAGAAAAGGCTGTGAGATGGGTGGTTCATCTGGAGGCAACCCTAGGAAGTAAGAGTGAGGGAGCAAAGAGGGGAGGTAGGAAGCACAACCACCACGAGCATGTGCTGGGAGCATCAGAGGCTCGGGTCTCTGAGACCACCTGAGATGCCTACAGAATTTCCCAGAATTCTCTGCATGATGGGCAGGAAGCGGGAGCCCATACCCACATCTCCTGGGCTGGCACCAGGGTCATTCATTGCTTTGCACTGTGGACCATGCCAGGTCTGTCTGCAACTCTGAGCTCACATTGGGCTGCCCCGGCAGCTGCAACTGAAATGAAATGTGAGGCGAGGGGACAGGCCCTAGGGCACCGGAAGCAGCAGCAGGCCCCAACTCACTGCGCTGTGTCCAGCCTCTCACTAGTCTCCAGTGCTCCAAACCTCAGCCCTGCATACTGGCTGAGTCCAATCATAATTTGTATACATGTCACTGTGGAGCTGGAGAAGACTCTTGAGGTCTCTTGGACTGCAAGGAAATCAAACCAGTCAATCCTAAAGGAAATCAACCCTGAATATTCACTGGAAGGCTTGAGGCTGAAGCTGAAGCTCCAGTGCTTTGGCCACCTGATGCGAAAAGAGCTGACTCAGTGGAAAAGACCTTGATTCTGGGAAAGATTGAGGGCAGAAGGAGAAGCGGGCAACAGAGGAAGAGATGATTGGATGGCATCACTGACTCAATGGTCATGAATTTGAGCAAACTCTGGGAGATGGTGAAGGACAGGGAAGCCTGACGTGCTGCAGTCCAGGGGGTCGCAAAGAGTCTGACACAACTGAGTGACTGAACAACAACAATAACAGTGTCCCCATGAGAAAAGAACCTCGTGAGGTTAGAGACAAGGTCTCATCCCCTGTGGGGGGTCTGGTAAGGAGACAGTGATTCTTGCAGGAAGAAAGGAGGATTCTGGTGAACACCTGTCCTCAGTGCCTCTAAGTTTCTTCCACTACAGAATGAGGAAGGAGCTGAGCTGAATCAGAGTTCCCTGAGAAGCATCACACTGGCAGGATGCTTTTAGAGAGAACGCATTCTGAGGTCGCACCAACTGGAGAAATGCTCCATCCTAAGATCTGTCTTTGGGCATCACTGTGGTTCCACTGAGAATCCCGGTCAGCATGCTTTCAGTCAGCCAAGTCCAGAGTCATTCGGCCACAGAAAGCTTCTGTTATAAAACCCAGCATTGTCGAGAGGAAGTGGGATACCCAAGAAGGCGTGTTGGGTAACATGTGCCAAGAAAAGCCTCTGGTTCCTTTCAGCTCAAGAATTCTATAATCACTGTGAACTTCTGACTGAACTGAGCATGACAGACTTACTTGATTCGGGAAAAAATGCAATCCCAGTGCTTCCAAAGGTGAGGAGGCGAGGAGCCTGCAACCCTGACTGGAGGTGTTCCGAGAGAATGGATGAGCCTAGCCCATTTATGCTTTCTTTTTCGCTTGTGTATGTGCTCAGTTGCGTCTGACTGTTTGTGACCCCATGAACTGTAGCTTCTCTGTCCATGGGATTTTTCAGGCAAGAATACTGGAGTAGATTACTATTTCTCCTTCTCCAGGGGACCTTCCTGACCCAGGGATCGAACCCTGTGTCTCCTGCATTGCAGATGAATTCTTTACCCTCTGAGCCATAGGGGAAAAGCCAACTCATCAACAGTGCAGGTAATACTGACATGGAATTCAAATATGGGAATCGGTCGACATCAGACCATCTTCACTCAGGATCCACGTTTGTGCTTGTGTGGTCAGTGTGAACCCTTGATATTATATACTAATTCGTGTGAATGCATATTTCTCCTTGATAAGGACTCAGCGCTTTCAAGAGACTCATAAAGGGGTCGGTGAGTTCCCAAAGTCTAAGGCCCCCTCCCCCGCCCCAACTCCATGATGGCACAGACAGGCAGTCCTCACCCTCCATGGGACACACGCAGCCAGACGCCACCAGCCCTAGGGTGAGGACAGGAGGTCTGGACCATCCCTGTTCCTTGCTGGAATTCGGCCTCCAGTATACTAGGTAACGGACTCTCTGCACTAATTCCCATCATGTTTGTTGTCTCTCTGATTTTGGCTCCATATGTGACCTCTCTGTGCCCTGGTTTATCCGTCAGTGGGGAACAGCACTGTATCATTGTAAGGGTCAAAGAAGATGATGAAGCATCACAAACAGGCCAGTTTAATAGCAGTGGTGCATTCAATCAAGTTACCCACCCTTTCAAAAGCAGCTGAGACTTCCCTGGTTTTCCAGTGGTTAAGAATCCACCTGCCAATGGGGGGGACACGGATTTGATCAGTGATCCGGGAAGACCTTACCTGCTGAGGAGCTACTAAGCCCGTGAACCAAAACCACTGAGCCTGTACTCTGGAACTAGTAGCCACCACAACACGAAGCCCGCAAACTGGAACTAGAGAGTATTCCTCGCTTGCTGCAACTAGAGAAAGCCCGTGCAGCAACGAAGACCCAGCAAATAAATCAACATTAAAAAAAAAAAAAAAAAAACAGAAAAATCTTTGCTTCTTGGTTGAAAGTTAAGAGGGAGAAATGTTTTATCTCTGATTCAGATCTTGCTAGGCAATTCACACCTAATATTTGACAAGTAAACACTTTGTCTCATGGAGGAGGAAGTGGCCACCCACTCCAGTATTCTTTTCTGGTAAATTCCACAGACAGAGGAGACTGGCGGGCAAAAGTCCATGGGGTCACAAAGAGTTGGATATGACCCAGCACACACACACAACACTTTCTAGTCTTTTTTTAAAAATTAATTAATTTTAATTGGAGAATAATTACTTTACCATATTGTGATGGGTTGGGGTTTTTTGCCATACATTAACCTGAGTAAGTCACTGGTATACATGTGTCCCTGCCATCCTGAATCCCTGTCCCAAATCTCTCTCCACCCTATCCCTCTGGGTTGTCCTGCTTCATGCATCAAACTTGCACTAGTCATCTACTTTACATATGCTACTTTCTAGTCTTCAGAATTGCTTTCAGCTTGATGTATTGCTCGTTGCCCTTTCTTGGATGGACTTGTTACTCTTGCTTTTTCAGGGTGCGTCCTGCTGGGGGCTCTGGGGAAAGGGGTCTGCTGTCCCCTCAGCCCCCTTTGCTTGGGTCAAGCCATCAATGATACCTTCACTGTGGTGGGTTTACGATGGCCCTTGGACACTGGGGTCTTTGGACAGGTTAGTGGGTTGGAGGTCTTGGGGTGGTGGCAAGGATACCAACTGAAACTGATCACACACCTCAGAGTCCTTGAGACAAATCCAGTCATGCCTTGTTTAACAAGGTGAAAGAGTCTACAGTGATTCCTAATCATATCAGGGGTCCTTAGAGAAACAAGTATTGATGTCACTGATGTAACAAATATTGATCATTATTCTAATGTCTTAAGAGTGTCTTACAATATCAACACTGTTTCTCAGACTGTGAAATTTGCCTGTGGAAAATCTCACTAAAACGTATATATGTAAAAAGACCTGAACAGACTACAAAATGTCTAAAATAGTCAATATTAATAGTTATCAAAAAATAGAAATGTTAAACTTTATTTTTCACCTATAAAAGCAGAAAAGTCAAGAAGGCAGTAAAACAATACACTTAGTTATTGATTAAGGAGAAGTGTTATTGCTGTTCAGTCGCTAAGTCATGTCTGACTCCGCCACTCCATGGACTGCAGCACATCAGTTCTCCACTATCCCCTGCTGCTGCTGCTAAGTCGCTTCAGTTGTGTCCAACTCTGTGTGACCCCATAGATGGCAGCCCAACACTATCCCCTGGAGTTTGCTCAAACTCATGTCCAGCGAGTCGGTGATGCCATCCAACCATCTCATCTTTTGTTGTCCCCTTCTCCTCCTGCCTTCAATCTTTCCCAGCATCAGGGTCTTTTCTAATGAATCAGCTCTTTGCATCTGGTGGCCATAATATTGGAGCTTCAGCATCAGTCCTTTCAATGAATACTCAGGGTTGATTTCCTTTAGGATTGACTGGTTTGATCTCCTTGCATTCCAAGGAAGAGTGTCAGGAGCCACGTTAGGCATTACTGACAAAATGAAGGCATGGCCCCAACCCCCTCTCCTCATCCCACAGGCATGGTCCCGGGATGAAGGAGTTAAGTTTTGTGATTCTGACTTGTTCTTTCCTTTTTTCGGTTGAGTTGGCTGGAAAGAATGTTAAGGTGCTTATTGTTCTTGAGAGAAACACGAGAAAGCACAAAGCCTTCTGCAGTTGTGCCCAGAAAATAATCTATAAAGTAACCATTGACATTTGTTCAAGGATTTTTACAAAGAATGTCCCAGGATGAGCACGTAGGCCGCAGCTTGAGGCCATGGGAAGGATTGTTATCTGAGACCTGTTTGTGAGGGAAATGTTTATGGCAAAAGAAGTTTGCTGAGCTTAGGGTTTAGGAATAATTAAGAATAGCTAGAAGCCTTTTCAGGAGATAGTGAGCTTAAGGTACCAGGGGCAAGCAGGATTTAGAAAGATAAGAAATAAACTGAGGAATGTGGTATGCAGCCCAGACATAAGCATGAGTTACACTATAATCACAAGTAAACACGATTCTGAGAGAATCGCTGGAGCAGGAACTCTGTTTGAAGGGCAACAAGGAGATCACAAATCTGGGTGAGGGGGAGCTAAAAATGTAAAATCTCTGACCTAATGCTTTTGAAAAAGTATAAAAGAAGACCTAATGCTTGAAATAAACATGTAGTTCCGTACCTCGAGTCAGAGGCTACATCATTTCCCGCCGATACCACTCATCCCTTCAGGCTGATTCCCTGGCTGCTGGAGCTGGACTCTGGCAGAAGAGTACACTGGTGATAATATTTTATAAATTAATTTAGGCAAATTTATACCTTTAAGTTGTTTATTTATATGTCTAAAACGAAGTCAGAGATATAAGCCCAGTAAAGTCCATCAGCATTATTTATAATAATATAATAGTAGAACACACTAATCTCTACACTAAATACAGTAGAAAGAATATTATGCAGCTGTTAATTACATTAACAAAATTACATTAGCCAATATTAAAATAATAACAGTGTAAAATACTAATGTTATATGTAAATGAAAAGAGCAGGATTTTGAATTATGTGATGAAAGTTTGAACAAGGAAAATATCTTCAAGAGACTCTAAAATATTAAGAGCGCCTTTTCTTTCATGTGTGACTTGGGTGATTTTTCTTTATCAATCTGTTTTCTATTATGTATTTTCCAATATTTCAAAGGAGAGCACTATTAATTTCATACTGAAAAACAACTATAATTTTAAGAACCTTCAAAATGTGTTTGCAAACCATACAATAACATACTTCTACATCCTGGTTCAGGTATACCAAATGATTCATAAAAACAGGATCTGCTGTTTTTTAAGAATGTCACATTTTTACCCAGGGAAACTCTTCTACTACCTATATATATATATATATATATATATATATATATATATATATATATATATGGTCTCAGTTGTGGTATGCAGGCTTAGTTGCCTCTGGCATGTGGGATCTTAGTTTCCAGATCAGGGATGGAAGCTGTGTCCCCTGCATTAGAAGGTGGATTCTTAACCATTGGACCACCAGGGAAGTCCCTAATTCCTGAATGGGAAAGACTAGAGATCTCTTCAAGAAAGTCAGAGATACCAAAGGAACATTTCATGCAAAGATGGGCTCGATAAAGGACAGAAATGGTATGGACCTAACAGAAGCAGAAGATATTAAGAAAAGATGGCAAGAATACACAGAAGAACTGTACAAAAAAGATCTTCATGACCCAGATAATCACGATGATGTGATCACTGACCTAGAGCCAGACATCCTGGAATGTGAAGTCAAGTGGGCCTTAGAAAGCATCACGACGAACAAAGCTAGTGGAGGTGATAGAATTCCAGTTGAGCTATTCCAAATCCTGAAAGATGATGCTGTGAAAGTGTTGCAATCAATATGCCAGCAAATTTGGAAAACTCAGCAGTGGCCACAGGACTGGAAAAGGTCAGTTTTCATTCCAATCCCAAAGAAAGGCAATGCCAAAGAATGTTCAAACTACTGCACAATTGCACTCATCTCACACGCTAGTAAAGTAATGCTCAAAATTCTCCAAGCCAGGCTTCAGCAATATATGAACCATGAACTTCCTGATGTTCAAGCTGGTTTTAGAAAAGGAAGAGGAACCAGAGATCAAATTGCCAACATCCGCTGGATCATGGAAAAAGCAAGACAGTTCCAGAAAAACATCTATTTCTGCTTTATTGACTATGCCAAAGCCTTTGACTGTGTGGATCACAATCAACTGGAAAATTCTGAAAGAGATGGGAATACCAGACCACCTGATCTGCCTCTTGAGAAATTTGTATGCAGGTCAGGAAGCAACAGTTAGAACTGGACATGGAACAACAGACTGGTTCCAAATAGGAAAAGGAGTACATCAAGGCTGTATATTGTCACCCTGTTTATTTAACTTATATGCAGAGTACATCATGAGAAACGCTGGACTGGAAGAAACACAAGCTGGAATCAAGATTGCCCGGAGAAATATCAATAACCTCAGATATGCAGATGACACCACCCTTGTGGCAGAAAGTGAAGAGGAACTAAAAAGCCTCTTGATGAAAGTGAAAGTGGAGAGTGAAAAAGTTGGCTTAAAGCTCAACATTCAGAAAACAAAGATCATGGCATCTGGTCCCATCACTTTAAGGGAAACAGATGGGGAAACAGTGGAAACAGTGTCAGACTATTTTTCTGGGCTCCAAAATCACTGCAGATGGTGACTGCAGCCATGAAATTAAAAGATGCTTACTCCTTGGAAGGAAAGTTATGACCAACCTAGATAGCATATTCAAAAGCAGAGACGTTACTTTGCCAACAAAGGTTCGTCTAGTCAAGGCTATGGTTTTTCCTGTGGTCATGTATGGATGTGAGAGTTGGACTGTGAAGAAGGCTGAGTGCCGAAGAATTGATGCTTTTGAACTGTGGTGTTGGAGAAGACTCTTGAGAGTCCCTTGGACTGCACGGAGATCCAACCAGTCCATTCTGAAGGAGATCAGCCCTGGGATTTCTTTGGAAGGAATGATGCTAAAGCTGAAACTCCAGTACTTTGGCCACCTCATGCGAAGAGTTGACTCATTGGAAAGGACTCTGATGCTGGGAGGGATTCGGGGCAAGAGGAGAAGGGGACGACAGAGGATGAGATGGCTGGATGGCATCACTGACTCGATGGACGTGAGTCTGGGTGAACTCCAGGAGTTGGTGATGGACAAGGAGGCCTGGCGTGCTGTGATTCATGGGGTCGCAAAGAGTCGGACATGACTGAGCGACTGATCTGGTCTGATTCAAATTCAAATCATGCTTGAAGGACCCGCCAAAATTCCTCTTTACCAAGTCATTTGCAAACATTTACTGAGCACCTATTGGCTCCTGTGGAAACAGAAAGAAGTAAACAAAAACTGTACCCTTGAGAAGTCCAGCTCCCCTGGGGGATATCAATGCTTAAACAAACAGGAGAAGAGAACTCGCAGGGGCAAATGCTCTACCTGGGGTCTGTGCTGCTAAGTCGCTTCAGTCGTGTCCGACTCTGTGCGACCCCAGAGACGGCAGCCCACGAGGATCCCCTGTCCCTGGGATTCTCCAGGCAAGAACACTGGAGTGGGTTGCCATTTCCTTCTCCCGTGCATGAAAGGGAAAAGTGGAAGTGAAGTCACTCAGTCGTGTCCGACTCTTAGCGACCCCATGGACTGCAGCCTACCAAGCTCCTCTGTCCATGGGATTTTCCAGGCAAGAGTACTGGAGTGGGGTGCCATTGCATTCTCCACCTGGGGTCTGTACTTGGAGCTTATTTCTGAGAAAGCCCTGGGAACCACTGTCAAATGGAAACAGTCACCAAGGTATCCTGATGCCAGAAAGCAGGATGCCAGGTGAGCCAGGCAAACAGGAGTGTGCCTGACAAAGAAGATACTAAGGAAGTGTAAAGATAAGCAGGTTTGAAGGGCATGTGGTCTTCAGCTCCACAGCTGGCAGGAGGGCAAATGTACTGAGCTGGGCAATGTAAAGTGAAGGCTGGGGGCTTATGATCATGCTAATGAGACTTGAAATGAGTGTGCAAGTGTGGCAGACTCTGTGCAGCTTTGGGTTTTAGAGGCGAGAATGAAGAGGGGGCGAGAGGCAGGGAAGCCCACTAGGCACAGACTGAAGCATGGAGGGGAAGCTGCAAACACAGGAAACATGAACTTCACAAGGGGATACATGACCTCTAGCCAACCCTCACAAAGTACTAGGAATATATCAGGCAAAAGCAGTGCAAAGGGTGAGATGTCACATTCAGAAGCAAGCCTTTCATTCAGCAAAACCTGGCCACTTGCAGGAGAGCTAACAAGATATGCCAAGCATCTCTGATCCAAATCTTTCGAAGGATGCCAAGTAGACCACTAATTCTGGAGGATATTTGTAGGTAAAAGTCCCAAATGCAAAAGAGTTCCGTGTGGCAATCAAGTTTGGGAAACATTAGATGAAATTGGACTTGCTGGACTTCTCAGAGCCATTAATAAGCTAATGAGCACTATGACTCTCCAAATGATGGCTGCTTCCCAAATTATTGTGCCAATGAACCCTTCTTTCCCTAAAGGATTAGTGTCCTTGGGAACACACTTTGGAAGAGGCTACCAGACCATGGTGTACATGTATATATGTGTGAGTGTGTGTGTATCGCACATACGATGCAGTTGTTTTTTTTTTTTAATTCTACCTATCCTTCTTTTCTTTTTTTAATATTTATTTCTTTGGTTGTGCCAGGTCTCAGTTGTGAAATATGGGATCTTTAGTTGTGGCATGTGGGATCTAGTTCCCTGACCAGCCCCTCTGCCTTGTGAGTGCAGAGTCTTAGCCAATGGGCCACCAGGGAAGTCCTTATAGGATACAGTTCTGATACAGATAAATATTCCCATAAAAGGCTCATAAGCATTTGTAATGATGTAACCTTTTCAACTTTCATGCATTGAAGAAGGAAATGGCAACCCATTCCAGTGTTCTTGCCTGGAGAATCCCAGGGACATTGGAGCCTGATGGGCTGCCGTCTATGGGGTCACACAGAGTCGGACATGACTGAAGCAACTTAGCAGCAGCAGCAACCCTCAAGGAGGATTCATCAGTGCTGGAAGCCCCTGTGTTCCTTTGAGCCATCTCTCAAAATGTGCTGCCCCAGGGGGACCTTCTGTTTCAATGGCACTCCACCACCATCTACCTGGATGGCTTCTTTTATCCGGGAGTCTTAGTCCAGGGCTGAACAGCGACCCCACAGAGAATGGCTCCTGTGTGCTTAGATCATTCATTCTTGCTTCTTCCAAACCATGCTCCATGCCTGACCCATCTCAACTGCCACATCCCAGTTGCTTGTGCTTCTTCTGTTTGCCTTCCTTTCTCCCCCCAACCCCATCTGCACTTTCTGAGTGCCAGGGACTGGTGGATTTCATGCTGGACTATTCTACTCTGTCCTCAGTTGACCCTATATTTAAAGCCAGAATCTCACAAAGAATCTAAACTCAGGTGCAATGCTCTCTCTTTTTTTTTTTTAAGTCACATGTATCATTGAAGTTTGTGTACTGCTCTTGGTTGCAACATAATTCACCTCTTCATTTGTGACTCTGATATTTGTGGAAAAATATTGTCCCCAAGTGCCATTAGTTTCAACTCCTCAATCTGTCTTTCCTGACACTTGGTCGATGCTTCTCTGGCTCTAATTCATCACATCGGACATAATGCAAAAATTGAATTAAAACATTTCAGATCAGGAGGAATACAGATTATGACACAGGATGTGGTTAACATTGTGAAAGGTGATACTCGAGATGATATAATTTGAAAACACTTAAAGAGGAAATTACTTTAGGAGGAAAAGAAAAAACAGCCCAATGTAGGTATCTCTAAGTGTTGGCAACACACCTACACAGCAGATAGCTTTTTGTTCTGGGCTGATGACTTCACACTATGTAGCCACAGTGAATTCCCTAAGGCTTCTCCATTGAAGCTGCCTTTTCACTAGGAAAAAGTTCCCTATCATCCCAGGGGGAGACAGTCTTGTTTACTATCCAAGGAGGGCTCAGGGAAGTAAAGTGATGAGAGCCTGGGCTGGAAGGAGTGTCACTGTTGCTTGACTGTCAATTCCAGAAGGGAAGATACAGGTGTACGTGGCTTATCACTGTATGTCTAGGACCTAGCACAGGCCTGGTACATACTAGATACTTAATAAAGTAATTACGTCTACTATATGCAAACAAGTTCCATTCTGACAGTGTATTCATAAATCCAACAAAGTTAGCCGAGGTATCCAACTAACGCAATTGGCTATACAGTACTGTATGGTAATAGGCTTATAATACTTTTCACACAAATAATCCATAAAAAACAAACACAAAAGATAAAGAAAACCTTTTTAAACCTTAAAGAAGAGTACCGTGAAAAGTACAGTAGTATAGTCCAACAGCTGGCACACAAGGGCTGGCATCGAGTGAACAGGCAAGAAGAGTTACTGACTGGAGGGAGGCAGAGGAGGTGGGAGATGGTAGAGCTGAAGGGTTGTCAGGAGCAGAAGGTGGATCCCACATTGCAGGTGGATTCTTTATCAGCTGAGCCTCCAGGGAAGCAGGCATTCCTTTTTATACCCAGCTATAGTTGCTCAGTCGTGTCCAACTCTGCAACTCCATGAACTGCAGCCCACCACAGTTGAGTATAAAGACTGCACACACTAAGTGGATAATAATCCATGTTGAATACATTAATAGGTGAAAGCTAAAACCATTTCCTGTCGGGTTTCCCCCTAGGCAAAAGGAGCAAACATTTATTGGGCAACGACTCTGCACCAGGCAGTATACTCAAGGCATTACGTGTGTGAAATCATTTCATTCCTACAATAATCTGAGGCATCCTTTTTTTTCCTAAAGTTTTATCCACAAAGAAATCTAAGAGTTGGATGCTATTCGTGTCTTTCCTATCACAATATCTACTTCATATTACCTCAAAATGAAGCACCATGGTTGAAGGGAGGAAGGGCTCTGGAGATTAATTCCCTGGGTTTCCAGGCTGCCTCTGCCATTTTGCAACTGTGTGTGACTTGACTGTATTACCCAACTTCTGTGAGCCTTCCAATTTTACTAAGAAAGATTTCAAGACCTAAATGCTGAATTTTGTCAAATGCCTTTTCAGCATCTATCAGGATGGTCATGTGCTTGTTCTCCTTAGGTCAATTTACTAAGATGAAAAATATTACAGATCTCCTAATGCTGTAATTCCAGAACAAATTCCATTTGATCATGGGATATTTTTTTAATACACTGCTGAATTCTGCTAATGTTTTATTTAGGATGTTTGCTTTGATGTTCATAAGTGAAATTGGACTATAGTTTTCTATTTCTGTACAGTCTTCATTGAGTTTTGGCATCACTGTTATGATTGCTTTATAAAAAGAATTTGGAAGTTTTCCTTCTTTTTCTTTCTGAGTTGCATATCTTAAAAGATGTGTAGGAATTACCCATCAGGAGGACATTGTGGGGATAAAAGAAAGACGATAATAGCAAAGGCACAAATATAAGAAGCAAACACTGGTATGTGAGACTTACTGAGTGCCTGCCACCTTCTCCTCCCAGTCAATCCCCAATGTCTTCTCAGAGATCACTGAATGCAATGGTTTTCTCCTTCACATTGATCATGATATTTCCTATACTAGTGTTTTTTTCCTTCTTCAGCCAGATTATGAGACCCTTTGTTCACTGCAGAGAAGCAGAAAAAAAGTTCTTAAATGAAATTCCTGCAACACACTGCTATCTAAAGAACTGGACTAAGGTATATCAGTAATAAAGTCACTCACATACTTATTCAGTCACTCATTTACCCAACATTTACTAAGCCTGTTGGCAAGATCTGGAAAAACAAGATATCACCCTGCTCAAGATCTCAGAGTCTAAAATAAAGGAATAACAGTGGTCTGGTTTCCCAGATGGCTTGGTGGTATAGAATCTGCCTGCCAATGCAGGAGATGCAGGAAATGTGGGTTCGATCCTTGGGTCAGGAAGACCACCTGAAGGAGGAAAAGGCAACACATTCCAGTACTCTTGCCTGGAAAATTCCATGGACAGAGGATCCTGGCAGGCTACAGTCCAGAATCACAAAGAGTCAGACATGACTGAACGACTGAGCACACATGCACACAGTCCTAGCATGCATGACAAACTAAGTTACTGGATAGATTTTCTCCAACTAATAATTTTCCCCACAGATTTTTCTTAAACTTTGAGTGCTGGCCAGCTCAAACTCAAAGATCATATCAAACAAAATGAAGCATTACTGAGATTAGTTGGAGGCAGTAGCGATCTCGGAGTTTGACAACTACTTCTGGCAGACCTATTGCTGTGGGGTCATCTTGTACCTTGTGCTAATGCCTTTCCGCGAGTCACTTGTCAGAATGAAATATACTCACATGTCACTGTGCTCCATTAGAACAGCATACCTGAGGATCAAAATGTGCAGTTCCCAGGGAAACAGAACATACTACCGGGACGGAGGTGCTTGGTGGGGCTTCAGTCTATGGGGTTGCAAAGAGTCGGACACAACTAAGCAACACACACACACGTGCACGCGAGTGTGCACACACACACACTGGGTACACAGTAGGTGCACAGTAAGAGATTATTCACAGGCTCAGAGTTTGACATTCAGCTACATGAACCTTGAGTTTGTACAAGGTATAAACTGCAGGGCCTCCTTCAAAGGGACACCCTGGAGCAACAGCCCCCCTTCATAGGGATGTGGGGAAACGAACAATAATGACAGTAAGAATCAACATGAATTGAGGACTTGCTCCACACACATGCGGTGTTTGGTACATAACATCTTATTTCTTTTTTACAAGAACCTCATTTGGTAGTAATAGTATTGCCTACATTTTACAATAAACCTTTCAGTTTACAATAGTTACAGATTTACGGAGAACGTACAGATATAGAGTGCTCTCATCAGTTCAGTTCAGTCGCTCAGTCGTGTCTGACTCTTTGAGACCCCATGAACCGCAGCACGCCAGGCCTCCCTGCCCATCACCACTCTCGTATATCTACTTAAACTGAGTTTCCTTACTGTTGACACCTATGGCACATTTATCCCCAGGAATGAATTAATATTGATATATCACTATTAACTGAAATCATACTTTATTCAGAGTTCATCATTTGTCCCTTTACTTTGTCCTTTGTTCTCTTACAGGATGCCATTCAGAATACCGTAGCACATTTGTTAATGTTTCTTAGGCTTCTCTAGACTGTGAACGCTTCTCAGACTTCGCTCATGCTTGCCCATCTTTTAACAGTTTTGATGGGAACTAGTCAGGCATTTTGTTGAGTGACTCTCAACTGGGGCTTGAGTGGTGCCGTCATGTATAGACTGGGGTTTGGGGAGATAAAGTGCCATTCTCAACACAGCACATCAAGGGGGCAGCTATCGACATTACAGCAATGTTGGTACTGATCTTGATCAGCTGGCTGGGTTCATGTTCATCAGGTTTGTCCACTGAAAAAAGGCTCCTCTTTTGGGAAAGAAATCATTATGTGGAGCCCACAATTAGAGGATGGGGAATTATGCTCCAGCTCCTTGAGGGGATTCTCTACATAAATCATCTGGAATTTCTGCACTGAAAATTCATCTGGAAGCAATGATACCCCAACAGCGGTGAGCTCACCCACCATCCAGATCTTGATTTCTAATACCACTGTTCAATAAAAGGAACTGGGAATTTCAGAGAAAGGGCTGATTCTAGGGCTGGGGCATGGACTATACAAGATGAGTCTGGAGTATTAAATAGTGCTCAAATACAAACACACATACACACACGTCCACACCACACCAACAGACATATGTCAGAAGGACATAGGAGCCAGTTGAGAGAGTTCTCAATGGCTGAAGCTGAAACAATTTGAGTAACAAAATAATGTAGAATTAAACTATAACCCAAAGTAACAAATAAACATCCACAAGTCCATACTGACACAAAAAGATGCTTATATTACCCGTTTTTAAAGATGAAGGCAAGTTCGTAACTTGTCCATGATCACACAGCAAATGGAGGTGGTGCCAGGACTTAAACCCAGACACTCTGGTTCCAGAAACACATTCTTAAAAGTGTGTGCCAGAAACAGCGTTCAGCACTCCTTGAGATACAGTGTGCACAGGGCTTAGGAAGGCAGGAGGTATGGCTAGGCTCTCAATAAATGTCTGCGTTTGTAATTACCACAGTTACTATTATTTCCCAACTACAGGCCTTCCCCATGCTGCCTGGTCCCTCTGCAAGCATGGCTATTCTCTCCAATTTCTCTTGCTTGAATCCCACTTGTGTTTTAAGGCCAGGCTGAAGCCTCTTCTGACACCCGGCCAGGCTGACTGTGTCATCATGACTCTGTTAGCACCCACCTGGGCGCCCCCTCCACCTACTCATGGTCTCCAGGGCTCAGACCTCACAGTGCACCGAGCTGCAGGAGGGCAGGAACAATGAGCCACACACAATTAAGTACTTTAAAAATATCCGTTGCATGCGTGCTTAGAACAGTGTTCCAGCAACAGCAAGCACTTAATGCATGTCTGCCAAATGAATGGATAGAAGGATATATGGATGGATGGATGGAAGGGGGATGGGTGGGTGGATGCATGCATGAATGAATGAATGAATCTTCTTGCAGAAACTTGACCCCATGGAAGAAACAGGCAACATTAACTGTGTCCTGTGATGCTCTCCTGATGCCTACTTGGAAAGTGAGTCCCCTGGTGGGTCAGTGGCTGGGAGGGGGCATTTATAAGCCACTAGTCTGCTCCGTCTGGCAAGCTCTCTGTGCCATTATAGCGGCCTATTTTGTGGCCTCAAACAGCCCCGATCAATAAGAAAAGGGGAGCAGGTTGCTTGGCCAAATTCAGCTGTGGAGCATCAGGGGATTCGGTTACACAGTTGGTGGCAAGGTTGGGAAGACCCAATCCAAGACATGATGCCAAGGAGCTGAACCCACTGCCAGGAATGGCCTTCTTACTGGTACTGCTGAAAATAAACACTGTGTTATTAACAAGATGACTTCCCCTGATGGCTCAGCTGGTAAAGAACCTGCCCGCCTATGCAGGAGATACAGGAGATACAAGTTTGATCCCTGGGTTGGGAAGATCCCCTGGAGAAGATAATGGCAACTCACTCCAGTATTCTTGCCTGGGAAATTCCATGGACAGAGGAGCCTGGTGGGCTATACAGTCCATGGGGTCACAAAGAGTTGCAAAGGATCGGACTGAGTGGGCATGCACACACACACAGCCTCAGATGATCAAATCTCGGAATTCTCATGCCCTTGAGCTTGCGCTTTTTACTTGCTGATTTTGAGATATGCCTGTACCATTGCATGTGAGATGTGTAGATCTTAATGCGGTAACTAACTTCTATTAACAAGAGGCGGCTTTTCTGAACCATTCTACAACATGTCAGATGCCGTGCAAAGTGCTCTTCAAGCCTGGTCCCACTAACTCCTCGTCATTGCCCAACAAGGAGGTCAGGGTCACCAGACCAGGAAACTGAGACACAGAGAAGTCAAGGAAATTCTCCAAGATTACAAAGCCCATGGCTGGCTAAGCACGGAAATAAGCTCCCGAGTTCAAGCTCTTCAACCACTCCTGTAGGTTTCTCTGCTTTTCCCACTTCGTAGACCCTTGCTGACACCCCTCGTTTCCCAGAGGCTGTCCTGGGAAAGTAGCCAGCAGTGTCCAGCTGCGTGTCACTGACTTTCGCCACAGAAACATTTGTGCCGATGGTAATCTTCTCGTGTGTGTGTGCACATGTGTGTGTGCTAAGTCGTTTCAGTCGTGTCCCATTTTTTGCAACCACATGGACTGCAGTCCACCAGGCTCCTCTGTTCATGGGATTCTCCAGGCAAGAATAGTGGAGTGGGTTGCCATGCCCTCCTCCAAGGGATCTTCCCAACCCAGGGATCAAACCCATGTCTCTTAACGTCTCCTGCATTGGCAGGCAGGTTCTTTACCACTGAGCCACATGGGAAGCTCAATCTTCTCATATCCATGCCTTACTTATTAGCTCCTCCATCTTCAAGCCAACTCTCCTTGAAGGGAGGACCTGAGGTTTCTTTCTCCCTCTGTGTGAGGAGGGCACTCAGTAGGCATCTAATGCCCATTAACAGACTGGCTGCTTCACTGGGCTTTGTCATCCCCAGGCTGCCGTGTTCCTCTGGCATCTTTGGCTGCTGTGTGGAACTGTCATCTGACCTACTGGAAATGATACTCAATCCCAAAGCCCGCACATAATAATTTGGATAAGTGGCTTATTCTCTCGGAAACCTTATCAAGGCTCTCAATGGGACTAACAGCCTATCTGCTAGGGTTGTCCAATTGATACCACAAATATTTCCTGAGCGCTGAGGCCACGGTGTGAGGAGCCTGCAGCCTAGGGTAGGAGGCAGGCATGCAAGCCAGAGGCTTTAGTAAAGTACGGTGATGGCGAGAATCTGGGCACTTAGGGTGCAACAAAATGCAGGAAGGAGACACCAAACTAAAACTAGCCCAGGCAATCAGAGAAGATTTCCTGGAGGAGGAGAGGCCTGAGCCAAGTCATAAGGGATGAGGTGGAAATGGCTGATGTGGATGTAAGTGTCTTTATGGCCACCTTCAGCACACTGGTCCCCACAGAAGAACAGGAGTTGTTAAAGACTAGATGTGGCTCTAACAGCGCACACTGCTTAAAGCAGGAAGAAACATTTCCAGAGGCATGGAAGGTGGCATTCCTCTGGGAAAGTTTGCCAAATCAGAAAAACCAGGCAAAAAGCAACCATGCCCCATGAAAAAGATAAAGCCCTGTTCCTTTAAGGCTCAAGAAGCACAGGCTGGATCCTCCCAAGCAGTGGCTCCAAGGTGCAGAGTCAGGAAGTTCAGAGTAAATTTCAGCAGAAGAGGTCTCCTGGTTCTTCAGTCTCGCCCTGCACATGGCCATCACATCACGCCCTGCGCTGTGGTCAGCACCCACCTTCAGCCCTAGCCTGATATCCAGACTTGACAGCTATTCCAGGGGCACCTGCAACCATTGAAGAGGTCATCGTTCTGCACAGGGTAGACACAAAGCCAAGGCCAAGGCTGGAGGAAAGAGATTCCCAGGCCTGCCCACTGCTAGGGCTCCTGCCCAGCCCGCTGGGTCCCAGCCCTGAGTCTCCTCACTTCACCATGCAGCCTGGGATCAAACAGCAGGTACATCTCTAGCCTTGGAGAGGCTTGGTCTGAGCTGCCGTCATCCCCATCCCATCCGTGTCTTAGAGGTTCCGTCCCAAATGCAGAGTGCCCTTTATTACTTCCCTGTGTGTGAGTGCTAAGTCACTCCAGTCATGTCTGACTCTTTGTGACCCTATGGACTGTAGCCCTCCAGGCTCCTCTGTCCACGGGGTTCTCCAGGCAAGAATACTGGAGTGGGTTGCCATGCCCTCCTCCAGGGGATCTTCCTGACAGAAGGATAGAACCTGTGTCCCTTATGTCCCCTGCATTGACAGTCGGGTTCTTTACTACTAGGGACATCTGGGAAGCCCCTTATTGCTTCCCTTGTAGTAAGGTCTTTTCTGTCCAAGACTGTAGCTTAGCACTGGGGTCCAGAATCAGACTGCTGCCTCTGACGCTGTCTCACAGCTGACACTGACTAGCAAGTGCTCCTGGGCACCCTCCTGAACTTCTCCAAGCCCCGAGTGGCTCATCTGTAAAATGGGCACCCTGACAGTGCCTGCTCCCACAAGGCTGTTCTGAGGTTGGAGTGGGTGAAGACATAAAAGCATTCGGGACAGAGCCTGGCAGGGAGCACTCAGGGAGCATGGATCCCTCTCCCTGGTACAAGTCCTAGGCTCCTTGTGAAGCAAGGAATGCGTGCGTGTGTGTGTGTGTGCAGAGTCGCTCAGTTGTGTCTGACTCTTTGTGGCCCCATGGACTGTAGCCCACAGGCTCCTCTGTCCATGGAATTTTTCAGGCAAGAACACTGGAGTGGGTTGCCATTTCCTCTGCCAGGGGATCGTCCTGACCCAGGGATTGAACCCTGCCTTCTCTCTCTCCTGTGTTGGCAAGTGGATTCTTTACCACTGAGCCACCTGGGAAGCCCCAGGAAGCAAGGGGAAAGGCATGCAAACTGAGAGGTCCTGCTTCTGGTGAAAGTGCTCCATGAAGGTCAGTTTCTTTAATGGACCAGGAAGACAAGAAGAGAGAGAGAAAATGAAAGAAAGCACAGGAAAATGAGCAAAGATGTAGAATCTCCCAATGTTGCCATGGCCACAGCCTCGGGCTGGGGTCCTGAATCTTTCTTCCAGGTGGAGGAAGGACCTGCATGCTTTCCTTTCTCATTCCCAAAGATGAGCTCAGCAAACGCCTACTTTCCCGTCTCCCAGCTCCGGTGCAGGCCTCTCCCATTAAGAAGAGAGGCTCCTCATAATGAAAATAGGAGGCTGAGTTCAAAGGCATGTGGACATCCAGGCCTCCAGCATCAGAAGTGACACTGAAAAGTCAGCCACTGGGAGAGCCTGGTGGGCTGCCGTCTATGGGGTCGCACAGAGTCGGACACGACTAAAGCGACTTAGCATCAGCAGCAGCACTGTATGAATAAATAGGAGAGAGGTGGTCCTGGAGACCTACACCTGGGGCAAGTCAGGCTCTCTGAGCCTCTGTGTATTTATCAAGATCATCAGGACAATTACAAAATACCTAACATGCAGGGTCGCAGTGAGAATGACGTGATAAGACGTGCTATGTGGCTAACACAAGTTAATACGGTGAGTCATCTTAACGTGTTTAGAGCAATACAATAAAATGTCAGGAGTGACATGTGTCAAGTGCTTTCTAGCTGCCAGGCCAGACCTAAGTGCTTTTATATACTGACTCATCTGATTCTCACGCCAACCCTATGAGGCGAGTACTTCAGTACCATCTCCATTTTAGTCCCAGGAAACTGGGAGGTACAGAGAAGTCCAATCACAAGCTCAAGGTAACACAGCCAGCAAGTGGCAGGATGAGCCTTCCTGGCTGAGATCCCCCAGGGACTCCATACAGATCTAACCTTTGCTTGCTGACTCCATGGTAAGAAATTAACAAATATTCCTTCTCCTCTCTCTCCTCTCTGGGTTCCTCCGATGGACCAAGCTTGGCTTCTGACACATAAGCGGTACCCAGTGAGCTCTGCTGAATGATGGAGAGAAGAGAGTCTGCTGTGAGGATGAATCCTCCCCTCCCCTGCTTCCTGGACTGGTTATGCCCAAGGATGACCCCAAGGATGAGCGCATCACTGGCTGTACTATTCCTCCCAGAAGCCCCTCCAGGCTGCAGTGACCTCCCCAGCTGAGCTCTCTTGGCCAGATCCAGTGTCCACAGCGTGCTACCAACCACGGTCAGCCTGTTCTCCAGACGCCATCGGGGACCACCCTGCAGGGCAGCCATGGGCAGTGGGGCCCATAGCTCTGAGAGGCCATCAGGGGCTGGGGCCTCAAACACTTCTCATCAATGAACGTGTCCTGTTATGGATGAGGGCTGCACCTCCCTGGAGAGTCACAAAGTCCTGGGTTTGAATCCTGGCTCTGCCCAGCTTGCTGTGTGTTTTTGGGGAAGCTGCTTTCTGCCTGCCAGCATCTGTCTCACAGTGACAGTGCAAAGATGAGATCAAAGACACAAGTGTCAGATTCCAGGGCAGGGGCTTCAGCAAGTGGCACCAGCTGACATTTGGAACTGACCACGGAGAACCTTTGTTAAAGGAAGATTCCCCTTGGGCTGCAGTTATCTCCATCCTCCATTGCCTCCGGCCCCCATTATCTCCTACTCTGGGGCCAGAGGAGCCTTGACCCAGTACTGCCCCTGCTGGCATTTCCTGGCACAGACCTTCCCAGAAAGCGAACTAACTTATCAATTCAGTTTGCCACTCTTCAGTACTGGAAGGACTGACGCTGAAGCTGAAGCTCCAATACATTGGCCACCTGCTGCGAAGAGCCAACTCATTGGAAAAGACTCTGATGCTGGGAAAGATTAAAGGTGGGAAAAGGGGATGACAGAGGATGAGATGGTTGGATGGCATCACGGACTCAACGGACATGAGTTTGAGCAAGCTCTGGGAGATGGTAGAGGGCAGGGAAGCCTGGCGTGCTGCAGTCCAGTGGGTCATAAAGAGTTAGACGTGACTGAGCAACTGAATAACAATAGCAGTATTATAGAGGAGCCCAAAGAGCTTCTGTTCATGTGGATCAAATATTTCACTCTATTTGAAATTAAAACAGATAGTTTAACACACGTTTAATTCATTTAAAATAATAATAAACCTATTACATGTTAGCATAAATATCTTGTATGAAAAATAGTTGTATTTTACAAGATAGTCACTACACTACACAGAAGAACAGCACTGTTTTGGCCTTTTTGCTAAATTTCTTTTTGATGTTTGACTCAAGAGTAGACTGCTGGACTCTCATCTCTGCTTTTGCATCCACTCCGTCTCGATCAAACCAGCCAGGTAGCCACTGAGAAACTCCACTGTACGCTTGCGGAAGAACAGGACTAAAGAAGGCGATGCGTCCTGAGGATGATCATGAAAATAGTTTGGTCTCCTGGATTCTTTGGAATGGGACCCCGGGGTTCCTAGGCCACACTTTGAGAACCGCTGCTTGAAACCCATTCTTTGCACAGAGGCTGCCAGGAAGATTCAGTTCCCTGCTGATCTGTTCTGTTCTGTCCTGGGTAAGACCTGAGCCTCCCCATAGGGCATCCTGTGCCCTCTCCTGGACTGCTCTCTCCCTCTCCTGGGCCCTCCTGGCCACACCTCTCCACTCTCCCCACAATACCTGTGCAGTCTCTCCTCCTGGCCCACTCCTTCTATCTGGAGACGGACCACAGGTACCACTTCCCTTAGGAATTCTCTGCTGACCCCTCCACCCCCGGGCCAGGTAATTGCTCACCCGGGCTCACCTAACACTCCCTGCTCACCTCATCCTGGTGCTCCCCACACTGGAGAAGGGTGTCCAGGTTAGACATCAGCCTCAGGGACTGACTGTGAGCTCATTGAGGGCAGGGGTGTGATGCAGCATGGAGCCCACGGCCCACCTCGCATGAGACCCACATGGAACACCCATGTCGATCAGTGCGTTTGAATCTAATTGACCTTGCTAAGTGTGCCAAATAAACTTTCTCTCCAATTCATCCGTCCAAATTCCTATTCCAACAGCCAGAGGTCTAATTCCTCCCTTCTGAGAGACACACTCCTTTATCCTCACATTACTGTATTTCCAAAATCAGAATGTCTTACGTTGATGTGTACATTTAATGTTTCTAATTTCTCTTCTTGAAGGTGTGGCTAAATTGGTGGTCTATCTTACAATCAGCAGCTGTTTACTTTACACTGAATATAGTTGTGCTGTGCTGTGCTTAGTCACTCAGTCGTGTCCAACTCTTTGTGACCCCATGGACTGTAGCCCGCCAGGCTCCTCTGTCCATGGGATTCTCCAGGCAAGAATCCTGGAGTGGGTTGCCATTTCCTTCTCCAGGGGATCTTCCCAATCCAGGTCTCCCGCATTGCAGGTGGATTATTTACCGTCTGAGCCACCAGGGAAGCTCTATTCCAAATACAATGCTGGTAATTCAGAGTTGTTCTCCCAATAATCCACCCAGGCCTGGGCACACCGAGTGTGGTCTCATTAACTCGGGGATTTGAGGGACAAGAAGAAAGTGGAAGAATTTCAGACGATGAAGCTTAGATGCTGAGAACTGACAGAGAGAGAAAGGATCATCTCTCTTTAAGTTACTTGATCTAGAAAAACATATTGTTTTTGTAAATGTGATTTTTCAGACACCAAAGAGGTTGGTTCCAACCCCATCAAGTTTTGTGGCTGATATTATTTTGTTTGGGGGTTTTGTGGGGCGTGAGATAAGTTTAATTTTAATCACATTTTACTGTGGTAAGAACACTTACCCTGAGATCTATCTTCTTAACAAAATTTTAGGTTTAGAACACATATAGTGGGACTTCCCAGATGGTGCTTTGATAAAGAATCTGCCTGCCAATGCAGGAGATGCAAGAGATGCAGGTTCGATCCCTGGGTTGGGAAGATTGGCTGCAGTAGGAAATGGCAGCCCACTCCAGTATTCTTGCCTGGGAAATCCCATGGACAGAGGAGCCTGGCAGATACAGTCCATGGAATCGCAGAGTCGGACACACCTGAGAGATTGAGCGTAGCACAATGACATACATTATGGCTGACCCCTGGTGCCACGTTGTAAGCAGCTCTCCAGAGCTTAGTCCTTGCTTCACTGAAACTCTGTGCCCACCGATCAGTAACTCCTCCTTATCCCCTGACAATGGGAACCATAAAGCCATTGAACAGATGACTTAACTAAGCCAGGACTTCGTGTTCTGTGAGAGATTAAATACCCTAGTGTGTAAGTCCCCTTGGCTGAGCTATCTTTTACTTGTAGCCAGAAGCATCCTACCGACACAGGTACTACTTGAGGCCTGGTTTGAGTGTTTGCTTTTCACCTTCTCTGTCATGCGTGGGCAGCTCATCACATCTATGAACAGAATAATAAAAATATCTATTAAAGATTTATTCCTTGTAAGCACTTTAGGAAACCTATTATAAGTATGAGAAGGAGAAAGGGGGCAGCAGATGATGAGATGGTTAGATAGCATCACCTACTCAATGGACATGAATTTGAGAAAACTCTAGAGTTACTGGAGGACAGAGGAGCCTGGTGTGCTGCAGTCCATGGGGTCGAAAAGAGTCAGACATGACTTAGTGGCTGAATAAGAACAATAATTATGAGTACCATCTCATTTGTGACCTCACAACAAGCCTATGTGTTCAAAGAGAGTGGCCTATTTCTTGTTTTTTGGATGAGAAGGAAACCAAAGCTTGGAAGGGAAAAATAACATAGCAATTCAACAGAAGTACAAGAATGTGAGACCAGGTCATTCTGTGGAGAGTCTAAGTTTCTTCTCCACAACCACAGCCCCCGAGATGCAAGCCCTCATGGATGATGGCAGCAAGGCATCCTATTTCCTGTATGTAGCACAAACACCCCCCAGGGATGTCCCATGCCTGAAGAGGTGGGGCGGGGGGCTTCCTGCCTTCTCCCTTCCCCGGGCCCTTTTCCAGCTGGTCCTCAATGTTTGGCATCTTCTAATTACCCTGATTCCTAAATATGTGAAACAATAATATTCCTCGATTGCTTCCTCCTATAATTTCATGTAACAGGTCCCTTCAAATAGAAAGTCCTTAATTTTAATTGCATATTATGTTCCCTTTCTGAGGGCAGACAGCTATTTTTTTCATCCAGCTAATTGTTCCAGAGACAAAGACAAGGAGCATATCACACCAAATTAAGTATTTGCTAGTTGCTATTACTACTGGGGCTCCATTACATTCCCCTGGCTTCCTTTTGAGGAGCTCCTAAAGAAATCTTGGCATTTTTTTTTTAAATGTTCTTTTTGGCTTATCCCACCTATGATTACATAAAGGCCAAACAAATCTTGGAGTTGTATTATTACCAGCACTGATAATAGTAATTAAGACAATGTAAAGATGTATGGCCATATGTTTTGTTTGATAAAAAAGAATACAGACAGTGATTACTGAATACCTCCTATATGCCACGCACTGAGCTGGGCATAAGAAAAAAATTGCCTCCTTTATCCCCTTCATTCAAGAACTACTTATGAAATTCTAGGGTCTCCACTGTTACTGTTGAGAATTGAAGAGCAGAGAAATGAAAAGGATTGTCTGCATCCCACAAAGCCAGGTGTCAGGAGGGGTTTCAAGGCCAGGGCAGCGTGTCCAGCTACCACATAGAAGGGGTCCCTTCTAGACTCGCAACTCACTCCATGAGAATGAGACAAGCATCTCAACTCCACTTTACACATGTGGTCACCTTCTCAGGCAGGAAGTGATCTTCCTGACTTTGGTGGATCCAATTCAGCATCAGAGGCCTCATGAAGAAGGGGCCAGTGCCCACACGAGACATCCTCGGGGACTAAGAGCCTGCCCCTGCCTGGCCCACTTCCCCACGTCAAAGGGACCTCTGCACACACACACACACCCTGGATCTCCCCTCCAACACACACACACACACACACACACACACTCATACACACCATGGCTGCAGGAATTACAGCCACATTCACCAGACTTAAGACTTCCAGCTTTTCTCCCCAGGGACTGCAGTCCTACAGCTGACTGAGACAAATGTTCAGAAAGGAACTATCCCCAAATGCCCATGCTGCCCCCGGGCAGGCCCTGTGCACACAGAGTTGGGGCACACACATCCACCAGCCCTGGATCTCCCAGCGCTCGGAGGGAGTGTCCCAGCTTATCACGACATAGAGCCAAAGCTTGGCTTTATAGGGAAAAACAGGCAGAAAAGTAACACCCCCTTGCTATGGAAAAAGAAGGCAAGCAGAAAGACTTGGCAAAGGGGGAAGGTGCCTGCACACCTGCAATGAGGATTGAGATGCAAAGCAGGGAGAATGGAGCAAAGGAAAGACGGATATTCAGAGCTGTCAAGAAGCATATTCACCAGAAAGCATTAATAATTGTCAAGTGTCTGTGTGCTGAGCAAGTTACCTACTTATTTTTTTTAATATTTTATTTATTTGTATTTATTTAGCTGCACCAGGTCTTAGCTGCAGCCCGAGGGATCTCTGTTGGAGGATCTTTGATGGAAGCATCTTTGTTGCGGCATCTGGGGCCTCTTAGTTGTGGCATGTGGGCTCTAGTTCCCAGACCGGGGATCAAACCCAGACTCCCTGCATTGGGAATGCGGAGTCATAGCTATTAGCCCAGCAGTGAAGTCCCACGAGTCACCTACTTATGTTTAATCCACCCACTACCCTCACAAGCTCGGTCTATGACTGCTAACTTTACAGACGTGGAAACTGGGTCTCAGACAGGCTAGGTCATTTGCTGAAGGTCCCACAGCTGAGGGGCAGCACGCTAGGAGCCTAGACTGATCTGACACTAGAACTCCTCTCCTGTGCCAGACAGCCATCCACACGGGCCTGGACCAGTGGGCATAGAAACTCCCCATCTGAGTCCTCACCAATGAACCGCACCAGACACATCCACACACTCATTGAGCCTCACGATTCTGGATTCATCGGGGGCACAGATTTCCACCAGGAAGTGACAGGCCTTCCCAAAGAGGTGTTGATCACATGTGCAGTCATGTCTTATAGAGGGTGCTAGGGCTCCCAGGCCGCAGGACCCCAAGATGTTCCGAGAGCCAGGGCTGTTATGCTGGCAGAAGAGAGACCTTTTCTATAGATGGAGATGCTTTGTTGGGCTCCCTCCTGCTTATGTCACAGTCAGCCTACAGCTAAAATTCCCTCATCCACCGAGTGTTTATGGAGCATCTACTATGTGCAGGGCATCCAGGTTTGTGGGCTCTATCAGTGGGCAAAGAGGCAGACGCTGGCTTCACGGTGCTGACATCCTAGTGGTGGATGTAGGGGGCGCAGATAAAACCAGCATCTGTGAGCCTCAACCCAGGCCTGAGGCCCAGGAGCCAGACACCATCCCTCACTCACAGTGGAGGACCAGAGAGGTCTAGGTGCGCCCTGACTGTGGTCAGGCTGAGCCAAACGCCAGACCCGGAGCGAGAACATCCAGGCATGTGAATGGACACTACAGAGCTGGGCAGCCAAGTGCTAATGCATCAGCATATCATTCCCCCGCCCCCATAGGGCCTCTGCTGTGGCAGCCAGCAGGGAGGTCATCCCAGTCACATTCCAGAATGACCAACGCCATGTGGAGGGGTAGGGGGTACTGGAATGCATCGTTTCAAAACTTTGCAGGATTTAAAAATTACAGCTTTAGAGCTGAGATCTAATTCACATACCAGAACATCTTACAGGGTTTTGAACCACCTCATTGTGAGCATCAGGTTTTTTGAAACGAGACAGACAGTGGGCCAGGCTTCAGAGGAAAGACATGCTACTACATGAGGCGCTGGGGGCAAGGGTAGGAGGGGGGTGGCAGGGGACAGGCCATCATGCATCCTTGGTACCCTGATCCTGCGGAAGAGCTAGGCCCAGGGGCTCTCGTGGGCTGCACCCAGATCCTGCCTCTGCCACTTCTCAGCTTGGCTCCCTGGGGTAAGTTGCTTACCCTCTCTGAGCCTTGGTGTTCCTGTCTATGAACTGGAGCTGCACCAAGTACCTGCCTTGGAGGGCTGCTGGGAAGATTAAACGACTCAGGGTCTCTAAAGCACCAAGTCTGGTTCCATGCCCAGAGCATCCTCATGAGAAGCACTGAGTTCTTCCTATATCTCCCTCCTTCCAAACAGACAAACATCTAACCCCTTGTCTTCTGAGAGTGCACAGCTAAAAACACCCCATCCCCAAACCATCCTTGACCTCTTTGCCCAGATATCCAGCAACGTTTCTTTGGCGACCAGGTGCTGACCTGGTCTATGAGGATACAAGGCAGGTGGGGGTGGAGGCAGAAGGGAAGTGACGTTATGGGGTAACGACTCCAGCTGCTGCAGAGGCAACATGGCACGCGGGGGCTGGGGAGCCACATACATTTTCTAGCAAAAACAAAATGGCTCGCACAGCGTGTTGTATTTGCAGAGTGAGGGATTGTCAAGGTGACAGGGCCGGGTGGGGAGGGAGATGCAGACATTGACAGCCTGCAGGAAGCTGGAGGGGGACGGAGTGGACAGCAGAGGTCAGAGAGGGCCTGAGGCTCAGGAGGGGCAATGAGGCAAGGAGAAGGAGGGTGGAGGCCACACTCACGTCCACTCACTCAGGACTGAGACAGCACAGCATCCTTGCATTCATGCATTCAATGAACCTACTGAGCTGCTTGTCAAATGACACCCACTAGTGACAAAGACTCCCCTTGACCAGACTTGAGTCTGGCTAGCCCCTGGACTTGACCTCTGTCCGGCCTTCGGCCTGCCCAGCCCGGTCTTAGTAAAGAAACCTACTGAGTCTGTTTAACAAGAGCCCCCCGACTCATGATACCTGATCAAGTTTCTCATCCCCCACTTTTGATGTCTAAGTTTTCTGTCTGCCTTTGGTAAGAATCTTCTTGGGTGGGTTTAGCAAGAATCTCCCTATCTCTGATGCCTTCTTCTTCTAGTAATTTTCCATCCCAGCCCCTCCTCTGGCTATAAAGCCCCACTTCTCTTTTTTTTTTGGCTGCACCGCACAGCTTGTGGAATCTTAGTTCTCTGACCAGGAATCAAACTTGTGTACTTGGCAGTGAAAGTGTGGAGTCCTAACCACTGGTCTGCCAGGAATTCCCTCTACTCCTTATATTCATTCAGAGCTTAGCCCCATCTCTCTTTCCTACTGCAATCCCTTCAAATAAAGTTTTCCTTACTGTTTCAACAGGTGTTGGCAGGAACCACACCTTGTTCATCTCTCTTGCCCACGGCATCTACGCTGGTGCTGACAGACAGCACGTGCAGGGATACAAAGAGAGGCCCTGGGGGGTGGGATTGGGGGGGTGGGCTGGGGAAGGAAGAGCCACTCCTGGAGGAAGAAGAACCCAGAGACGGCTCTTGTCGGTTTTCCAATATGACCCAGATCGGTCTCTGAGCCTCCGCTCCAACTTTCCCTCTCACTCTTACCAGACAGGGAAGCAAACTGTGCTTCAGTCACTTCCGGGCTGTGTGACTTTGGGCCAACCCTGCAACCTCTCTGGGCCCCATTTCTCCTCTGAAAGATAAGGATTAAATGAGTGAGCAGAGGAAAAATATTTACAGTGTTTCTGCATTAGGCATTAACTATGGTCCCTGTGACGGACTTTGTTGAGCTTCCCTGATGAGAGAAAAAGCCTAACTGGGGAGACTTGAAATCAGTACAAGAGCTTGGATGTGTCACCTGACAAACTCCCATGCATCCTTCAAATCCCTAGTCAGAGCTCACCTTCTAAAGGCTTTTCTTCCCCAAGGCCTGCTCCCCAGACTCAGGGACCTATCTCCCCGGCACATGCCCACCACAGGCTACTACTTCCACGTCTGTCTCCTCATCCACGTGGGCTGCCATGGGGGGCTTACCTCTGTGCGTGCATCACCCAGCACTGTGGCCAGTGGAGACTCAACATAGCATGTTTCAAAAGAAGAAGGAACAAAAGAATGAATGAGTGACTCCAATCAGAGAGCAGGCAGAAGGAAAATAAACAGTTGGCAGTCACGTGCTGGCATTTTTGAGATTCCAGGTTGGAGACAACTTAATAAGCACACAAGCACAAAGAGGCCATGTTCGGTGAAAGATTAAAGAACCAAGGCCCCTACTTCTCCACCTGCTCAAGGACACTTCTTTGTTTTTCTTTCCACAGATGCTAATTTCAAGAGCATTCCCTTATAGACATTCTGCAGGCTAATATCCTTCTCAGAATATGCTTCCCAGGGATGCAACCTGCCAAGGGAGAAACCAACACAGAGACCCCCATACACCACCAGCATTTGAGAAGATCCACCAGCCACTGGGAGGCAAGGGGGATACATGGTAGCCATCTACTCAGAATGGACAGCCATTCCATTTAGCACGAATAGATACATACTCTAAGTATGGGTATATCTATCCTGCCCTCAGGGCCTCAGCCTCATTATTAAAGAACTTACAGCATGTCTGATTGACCAGCACCCGATCCCACATAACATCATGTCAGACCAAGGGACCCACCTTAGAGTAAAAGAAGTGCAGAGCTAGGCCAACAACAAACATTGAAATACCAGGGAAACAGCAAGGAAATACAATGTACAGAAAGCAGGAATTAAACAAGATGGGAACGATGACAGCAAGGAAATACAATGTACAGAAAGCAAGAATAAAACAAGATGGGAACGATGACAGACAACCCAATATACAATACTGGTAAATGCAAACAGAGTTAAATATCTTTACAATACTCTGAGGGTAAAAGAAAAATACCAAATCTAACCATTTGCTATCTATCAGAAGTATACCTTTAAAAAAGTGACAAAGTGAAAGGAAAAATACAGAACTCTGGGATGGGGCTGGGGGGTGGGAGGGGAAGCTATTGGCTTGCTTATATTATCTAAAAATATCCATCAGGTGATTTTAATAGATATCTTCTCAGGAAAGCATATTGTCTGATTGAAAATAAAATGATAATGAGCACACCTCATATCAGAATATAAGGGTAGTAGCCAAAGCTGCTCTCAGAGGAAAATGTATAGCCTTAAATGCTGTTAATACTGGAGGAGGCTAGATTAAAATAAATGGAATGAGCTTGCAACTAAAATTTTTTAAACTATATGGAAGAGCTTAATGGAATTAAAAATATAAATGCATAAATTAAGAGTAAAAGTGAAAACCAAAAATTGAAAAGGTGGTTAAACATAGACAAAACTTTTAATAGAAAGCATTTATGAGCACAGAAAACATGTTTAAATCACAGAAATACATTTTATATATAGTTCTGTGCTATTAACATTTTAAAAGTTGATGAAATAGATGGTGATTTTAAGGGAAAAATATGAATTACCAAAATTAGTTCAAGATATTTAAAAACTCATCACAGCAGAGATTACAATAAAAAGTTACAAGTTCTTTTAAACCATTAAGGAATGCCTCGTGATTCATTCCTCAGCTCTCAGGAGTGAATGAAAGTTCTCCCAATCCATTTCAGAAAGCACAGCATCGTGTTGAAAATGAACAAAAATAAAATAAAGAGCATTCTTGCAAATACATACAGAAGCAAAAATCCTAAATAAAATCTTAGTAGGAGACTCAAGCGGCACATTAAAAGAACAAAACTTATTATGTCCTAATTGGACATTATGTTCAGTACACCCCAAAATAGTACAGCCTTTGTGCCAAGAACATGAGAGAGTCTGCCATTAGAAAAGTTATTAATGGGAGTCATCATTAATAAGTCAAAGGGAAAAATCCATATAATCATCTTCACAGATGACCAATGGCAACTGACCAAGCTTTATATCTGTTCCTGTTGTTTTCTTTAATTAGTAGCATTGAAAGAATTTGTCAAGGCAGTAAATGAATTTGAAATTAATAGGAAACATCTTACTTAATATTGCAAACCTAAAGACAGTCCCACTAAGACAGCATAGACAAGGCTTTAGGAGGCAGAAATTTAAAGATCAAGTCACACACACACACATAACACAAAAGCTTGATAAGACAGATTCTGTACTTAACAATGTGAAACTTTACAAGAAGAAAAAACAATAAATGTTAAAGAAAAGTTACCATTTGATAAATATATTCACAATATATCTGATAACCAAAAGATATATGCCTTTAATAATAAAAAAAACTTATATTAGTAAGCTAAAAAAAAGAAACCATAAAGAATTATACAGACAGCCTTTTCAAATTCACTCAAAATAAATTGAAAATTTAAGTAAATATGGGATACGATGTTTTATCCATCAAATTAGCCCATATCGGAAAAAAAAAAAAAAAATGATGGTACAAGTCTATTTGAAGATTCTGGGAAACAGTATTTTTGAAGATTCTGAGAAAGAGTCATTGCCATCATTTGCTTGGAGTAATTTAAATTGATTTTAAAAAGTTAAAGCAAAAAAAAAATGTTAAAGCAATTTGATAATAAGTTTAAAAACACTTATAAATATTCACACTGTGATCTACTCCTAGGGTTGCATTCTGAAGATAATAACTGGAAAGCACATGAGGACTTCAGGATGAAGGAAGTTATTTGTACTAATTAAAAACTGGAAGTAATGCACAAGTTCAACAACAGGACACTGATTTAAAACATTCCACACATAATGAAATACCAGATAGCCATTAAAAATCATTGATTAGAAAACAAATTAATATTAGAAAATAAGCAAGACCTACTGTTCGGTGGATAAATCATGTTGCCCATAGCATGTACAGCATGACCAAAATCTGTACAAATATGCAAAGACCAAAAAAGATGGAGGGAGATTAAAAGAAAGCTTTCACTCATTCATTTACTCTTTATTTCTTTCAAAAAATATTGATGAAGTATCTATTAAGTATCTGGCTTGGTTCCAGGTATTGTCAAATAAAATAGACAGGAGAGCTGTCTTCATGAAATTAATGCATTTGACTTCTTCTGGGATTAGGTAGAGATTTTTATGTTCTTCTTTGAGATGTTATACTTTTTCCCAAATGTCCCACAAGAAACATGATTTTAAGCACAGAGCAGTAGTTCTCATTCTAGGCTATAATTTGGACTCTGCTGGGGAATTCAAATAAATACTAATACATAAGCTGATAAAAACAGATTTTTTGAGATATATTCCTTAAAAAATCTGGTGTCAATTAAAAAGAAAATGAAACTTGATCTCTACTTCACACTATACACAAAAATTAATTCCATGTTGATCATAGGCCTTGGAATGAAAGGTAAACCAATAAAACTTAGAGAAGAAAATAATGGAGCAATCTTCATGGTGTTTTCATGAAGGAAATAATTTATCAATTTCACTGCATTAAAATTAAGAACCTGTGTTCACAAAAGAAAACAATAGCAACAAAACCATTAAGAGAGAGATATTTGCTACACATATAATTAATACAAGGCTTTTATCCAGAATATTTTTTAAAGTAGGCATCTTAATGGGAAAGTGATGTAGAAACCGGAGTGCCCATGCCTCAAAGAAGACGTCCAAGCAGCAATTAGCCAAGTGAAAAGGGAGCAACCCCATATGCCATCAGAGAAATACAAGCTGGAGCCACAGCACCATCAGAACAGCTACAATTAAAAATGGGTGATAATAGAAACTGTTGCCAGGAGTACAAACTGGTACAACTGCATTGGGAAGAAGACATTAGGGGTTATACTTGAAGACAAAGACCCTGGAGCCCATAATTGTACTCCTTGCTACAGACCGTGCAAACACAGGTACATATATGCACCAAAAAGCACATACAAGAAAATTCCTAACTTTTCTTGTACATTCCTTGCTTGTAATAATCCAGTATAGAAACCAACCCAAATGTCTATCAACGATGACTGATGCTGCAGTCACACAAGGGAACACCACACAGTGATGAAAATGAATGAGCTCAAGTGACACCTAATGACATGGATAAACCTCACAAACACCCAGCTGAAGGAAAGAGCCTAGACACAAAATAACACCTTCTCTACGGTTCAGTGACATAAAGTCAAAGCAGGTAAAGAGAAACCATAGTGTTTAGGGAAGAATGCTTAAGTATTAAAAGACTAAAGAAAAACAAACTGATTCCTGCCAGAGTTACGGTAATGGTTACTTTTGGGGGACAGTCTGGGTGCCAGTGGAAAGGGGCAGTGCAGGAGCTTTGAGGTTGGCAATGCCCTTGTCTGGGTGGTGGCACAGTTGCTGCCTTTATATTAATTTCGTAAGCTGTAAATTTGTCTTATGCCTTTTTTTCATGCATGTTGTAATCACAATAGAAAAGCTATTAAAGCTAGAACAACAAAGTTACTGATGCCTGGGCCCTCCCCTCCCCAGACCAATGAAACAGAATCTCTGACAGGAGAGAGTGGCATTTGAGGTTTTAAAACACTCCCCAGGTGTTTTAAAACACTCACGTGAGCTCTGAGAAGTGCTGGTACAATGGGAAAAGGCAGCCCAAGCTCTCAAGTCTACAAGCCAAAATTTAAAGGCCACTTCCATTTCACCTTATCTCTGTGACTCTGAGCACTTCTCTCTACCTCAGTTTCCTCTTCTGTAAAATGGGCACAATAATTGTACTTCTAAATAGACTCTGAGGATTATAAGGGCCAACACCTCCGAAGGGTTTAGAGTGTTGCCTGGCATACTTTAAGTGCTCAATAAACATTATGGGGAAGGAAATGGCAACCCACTCCAGTGTTCTTGCCTGGAAAATCCTATGGACAGAGGAAACTGGTAGGTCCATGAAGTCACAGAGTTGGACACGACTGAGTGACTAACACTAAAAAACATTAGGCTGGTATCTTTACAACAATAAAATATGAATATATATTATTTTTAATGAGATAATATGAGTTAAGGGGTCAACATAATTCCAAACATTTAGTAGGCTCCTAAAATGTCATTACTGTTAAATATTTGGTTTCCACAATCTCAGGACACACTAGCATCATCCTCCAGGGTGGAATACCTTGATCCTTTGGGACTGGGTGGGTGGATACAATTTCAGAAAAGAGCGATGTCATTCAGAATGCAGGGTGATAAAGTCATTAAGCGTGTATTTCCACTTGGGGCACAACCTCTGGTTTTGTAAGTTTATCTTATCTTTTTTAGGTTTTGATAATATTTTTATAGAAATGTAGTTTATTTACAATATTGCTGTTAGCTTCAGGTGTACAGCAAACTGAATCAGCGATATATATGTGTGCGTGTGTGTGTGTGTGTGTGTGTATACACACACATATCTGTCATGGAAAAACCTGAATGAATGTTTTGACGGCCATAATATCTTCTTTTTCAGATTCTTTCCTATTACAGGCTGTAACTCCCCAGAGGCAAAGCCCAGCTCCTCCTTTTCTGGATTTGGCTGACAGTGGACACGGCACACCCTGGGAGTGGCAATGGCCCAGATGCTTGTCTGGACAGAGGTGCATTTGTTCCACGGCTCAGACACCAGCCCTGAAGATGACACTATCGAGAGGCAAGATCTGGAACATTCCCTCCACCTTTCACCAGCTAGGTGACGCTGGGGCAGGCGCATAACCTCCACAAGCCTAAAAGGCGGAGAGGAGGACAAAGGCAGCTCTCTCCTTGTTCTAGACGTTATGGTGAGGCTGTGCTGAGCTAAGGGATACCAAAGCCCCAGACTCGCCCTGTGTGCTCAGCTCAAAAGCACTTCACGCCCCCGCATCCAGCAGGTGCTGGGGAAAGATGCGGATAAAATCGATTCAGTAGGCTGATCCGGATTTCAGGAGCCCATGGTGCTAAAGCACCACCCCGCTGCTTTTTGAGGCTGATGTTGGGTGGGTACACAGTGCAACCACAGGCAAACAGTCAGAAGCATCCTTCCCTGACCGTCTACAGCAACCAGAAGAGAGAAAACATCTTCCCCGCGCCCGCGGCAGGAGACTCAAAAACAGCTACCCATGTCTCTTCTTCCCAAGCCCCTGGGGACTTATTCTCAGCCCAGGGCCAACCAGCCTCCTACAGCAGATTCTACATGGGGAGCAGTGCTCTGGAGTCACCAGTCTTGCAAGGGACGTTCACTGCTTCCGAAACAGATGCTCACGGTGCCTGGAGAGCTGCTGTCTTGGCAACTGCCTCCCATGCTAGGAGAGGTGTGTTTTCTTGAGCCAGAAAAAGAAAAATCCACTTTAAAGCTCCCACCAAACACACAGTCCGACACTGACACGTGAGCAGCAAGATGTGTGTCCGCAGGCCACACGGGTGGGGGTGTGCTTTTGTGTGTGCAGTCTGCCGCCTGTCAGAGACCACTGTGGGCCTGGGTCACCCAGCAGTTCCAAGCCAGGTCGTTTTCATGCCTTCAGCGTCCAGCTTCCCCCCAACCTTCCCCAGAAAAACAGATCTAGTTACAGTATAATTTCTCAGACCTCCATTGAGTCACTTCTCTGCAAGAACAGTGGCTCTTTAGCTCTTGGGTCAATTTTATTGACTTGTCTCCAATAGGAACTCTCTGGAACTCATCTTCTGTTCCTGTGTTGGGTTAAAATTTTCTAGAGAAGGATTCACCATTTTTTCTCTGACCTTTAAAACAGAGGCATGATGCTGCCCCTGCCAAGCCCTGCTCAAGGCCCATTATCTGTCTGATCTCACCTGCTAGCCTTTCACATCTTCCCAGCTCTGACCCAGCCATATCTGCCTCCTCACTGTTCCACAGAGATGCCAGGCACATTTCTACCCCAGGGCTACACCAGCTGTTCCTTTGCCCTAAAGGTTCTTCTTACTGCACATACCTTGCATGCTCACTCCTTCATCTCCCTCAATGGTTTGTTCAGATGTCACCTTCCCAATGACATGTCCACTGATTCCTCCCTTTAAAACTATGACAATGTCCCAGCCCCAGTTTTACCACCCAGATACTCAAGTCTGTGTTATCCCACAGCTCTTTTCATCTTCTAATTTAATCGTCTTTTACAAAATTCTTGGTAGTTCTCTATTGTCTTTGTGTCCCACATACTCTAGAATGCACATTTCATGACATTCTGAATTTTCCAGTCTTGTTCAATTCTAGGTCCACAACACGAAGCACATAGGAGGTACTTAATTGATACTTCTGGAGTTTTTATTGCTATCTCATTTCTCTGCTGAAGTTTTCTATCTGTGAAGAAGTGAAGGGCTTTGTAAGTGTCACCTCAAGAGAGAGGACACTCTACCTAAATAATCTTTCTCTTGGGACCTCCCTGGCAGTCCAGCAGTTAAGACTCCAGCTTCCCCTGCAGGGAGCACAGGTGCCATCCCTGGTGGGAGAACTAAGATCCCACAGACCTCATGGCATGGCCAGAAAGTAAAAAGAAATAAATATATAAACAAACAAATAAATAACTGTCCTCTCTGATTCCCCATCTTCCATCATCACTTTATTCTCTTCCTGAACTTTTCACCCCTGACATTAGCAAATGTAAGAAGCACAGAGTGTCGTCTTTGTCGTCGTCTGTGACTGTATCCCAAACATCCAGAAGAGAGGTCAGCAAATTGGCGGCTCAGCAGTAAAGAATCCACCTGCAATGCAGGAGATGAGGGTGTGATCCCTGGGTCAGGAAGATCCCCTGGAGAAGGGAACAGCAACCCACTCCCAGTATTCTTGTCTGGGAAATCCCAAGGACAGAGGAGCCTGGTGGGCTACAATCCATGGGGTCGCAAAAGAGTTGGACACAACTTAGCGACTAAACCACCACCACCACCAGTGAGGAAATATCTTAGGTTTTACAAGCCGTGATGTCTCTGTTTCAATTACTCAACTCTGCCTTGAAAAGCTGCCACAGACAGTATGTAAGCAAATGAGCATGACTGTGTTCCAGTAAAACTTTATTTACAAAACCAGGGTTTGTGGTGATTGATTTGAGTGTCATTAAGGCTGTCATGGATGAAAGATGAGGTCACTAAATCTGACAGCGTGCTCATGATGTGGGAGCCAAATTGCCACAGAATGTAAAACTGAGAGGACGAGAGAGGCACGGTGTACCCGACCTGTGTGCAGGAACTGGTCACTTTCACACCATGGCATTTGCTGAGAACGAGTATGTTTAAAGAGCCTCGATACTGGATGCTTTAGGATCATGTTTAGTTTGGAAAGAATACGGATAAACTGGAAGAACTTAGCTTTACTGAGACCATCTGACATTAAAGAATCTAGCAATTAAAAACCAAAAACAGAACATGTTGTAGGCCACATCTGGCCTACAGCCCACGGTTTGCTGACCTCTGATCTAAAACAATGTCTGGCACATAGCAGATGTCCGGTAAACACGTGCTGAAAACAGGAATGACCTGAATAATTTACCAAATGCCTACCCTGTGTCAGGCACCACGCTTGGGCTTCCTTTCAAACATTTCATCTTAGCCACAGAAACACCTATTAAACTCAGGACAGTAATCCTTGATTTAGAGGTCAAAGGACAGAAGTTAAAGGAGGCCCTGGGATACTTTCCCGGGCTATCATGCTTCAGTGCCAATGTGGGGACTGCAATCCAGGTCTTCCAGGCTCTTGATCATTCCACCACTGAGGCCTTCATTCTTGTTAGACATTCTATAAAAATGCTGTCATGATGAGGATGCTGGCTGCAACTCTTCCTCACTCATGGTGTATATATTCTTTGACTCATCTGTCCAGCCAGGGTGTGCCAAGTACCCACCGTGCCCCTTGATCTGCCCAGTGTGATACAAGCTCCAGCCAGACTTAAGTCCATGTTCAGGCAAAGGAGCCTCAGCGTTCAGTTGTGTCTTGACTCTGCAACCTCATGGACTGCAGCCCACCAGGCTCCTCTTTCCATGGGATTTCCCAGGCGAGAATACTGGAGTGGCTTGCCATTACTCTCTCTAAGGGAATCTTCCCGACCCAGGGATCGAACCCACGTCTCTGGTGGCTCCTGCATTTGCAGGTGGATTCTTTACCACTGAGCCACCTGGGAAACCCTAAAGGAGCCACAAGCATGCAGCAAATATGGGCCACGTGGCAGGCACCAGGCTGTGGGCGTAAAAACCCTGACCCTGACTCAGGTACTGCTGCCAAAGGGAAGAAAACAAGCGTGCGTGCTCTGAGGGCCTTCCCTGTGCCAGCCACTGCACAGCATCCTTCCCTGCCAGGCCTGGAAGAAGGTGACAGGTACCATGGGAAGATTCAGGCACTGATCAGGGGAGCCCCGAGAAGAGAGCGTGGACTTAGACCCTGGGGCTCAGGAAAGGCTTCAGTGGAAGGTCGCTATTGAGTCATGGGTTTAGGGGAGCCAGATCTGGAACCCATTTCCATTCCTGCCACTTACAGCCACTGGAGTCCTTGGGCACATGACTCAGTTTCTCCCTGTCCCAGAAAACAGTGATAAAAATAGTACAAGTCCCCATCACCAAAGAATCCTTGTTTTACAAAATTAGAAGAGGTAATATATGTAAATTGATGGCCTGATCCAGAGTATGCATTAAATACTTAAAACACGGCCACAGCTGTCCAGCCTCCTCGTCATGATTTGATGGGGTCCTTGAAAGTGTGAAGACCGTGGGGTGGCAGGAGCAACTCAGGGACTGGTGCAGCCTGAGAGGCCCCTGTTAATTAAACAACCCGAAGTCAGAAAGGTCCCCAAATCGGATCATCTGCTTGTTTAACCAGCATCAAGCACCACGGAGGGATTCCATCTGTTGCTAAGATGTGGTGGAGTGCACCTTGGCCCAGGCTCCCTGGATGCTCCGGGAAGACAAACTGTGCTTCTGCCCAGAGACGCAGCACAGAGCACAACCAAGAACCAGCTCCAGTGTCACAGGATGTGGGAACTGATCTCCTGCTGGTGGTACCGGGGCCTGCTTCCCGGCAAGCAATCTGAACTCAGTCAGTCAGCCCAAGCATCGCCCATTCAGAGCGCATGGATGGGCGTGAGGCACTGACTGGGGCCCCGTTAACATCCCCTCCTGGTCCCCACTGACTTTCCTGTAACTCCCCACTCACACCAGGCCTGAGAGATGCCCAGGGCAGGGGGAGGGGGGTCTAACTCAGTAGCAAAGATGTAGCTTCAAATCTGATTTCAAATAATGCAGCTCAAATCAAGGTGGTCCCCTAGTCCATTCAATGTATCTTTTGTATCCGATGATAGATCTTTTTTAACTTGCCCAAGCACCTTAGCTCAGGGTCTTCCTGGTGGTAGCTCAGGTGGTAAAAAATCTGCCTGCAATGCAGGAGACCTGGGTTCAATCCCTGGACCCAGAAGATCACCTGGAGAAGGGAATGGCAATCCACTACAGTATTCTTGTCTGGAGAATTCCATGGAGTGAGGAGCCTGCTGGGCTACAGTCCGTGGGGTTGCAAAAAGTCGGACACAACTGAGCGACTAATACACACACATATACATACACAAACAGACACACAAGCATCTTAGTTCAAGACAATTCAGAAACATAAAAACAAACCCAGGCAAGTGGAGAGGCTTTTCATCACATAGTAATAACCTAGGGTTATCCCTGGTTAGGGAAGATGCCCTGGAAAAGGAAACAGCAAGCCACTCTAGGATTCTTGCCTAGGAAATCCCCTGGACAGAGGAGCCTGGCAGTCTACAGTCCGTGGCATCGCAAAGAGCTGGACAAGACTTAGTGACTAAACAACAATGATGGGTTTATCCAGCATCTCATCCTGAGGAAACTGCCAACTCATCGAGGATTCTGGAACTTCTGTGATGTGTCAGGGGCTCTCACAAGTGTTCTCTCAAGTGCTTCCTCCCAATAACCTTCAGGTCAGCACTGGGTCCATCCCTACAGAGGTTGACACGCAGGGTCCTCAAAGCCAACAAAGGCATCAGTGGCCTCTCCTAGGGGAAGGACACATCTCATCAGAGCCCAGGAATACTCATGGGACATGTGAGACGAGGACTGACATTCAGCGATGCCCTAAGGTAGCAGGCTGGTTTCACAGATGCCAGCCCCAGGCCACGGTCAGAGACCTGCGGTCAGCCCCAAATTTGCCAATATGATCTGTTTGGACTACAGCACATGACCTAATGTGGGCAATTTCACATTCTCTATCTGCTAAATGGAGCTAATTCTAGTATCTATTCCTGGGATTGTAGGGAGGATTAAATGAAATAGCGTGAGAGACCCTTGACACAGGCTGTGGTCGTGACCTCCGTCTCTGACCCAGGTCCTCTGCTCCCTGTGCTACGCATGTTGTCTCATTTCATCTTCACGATTGGCCCCATTTTACAGATGATGATAACAAACCCTTCAGTCTCCAGGTTCTAGCCGCTACCTACACTGAGCAGTGAGACTCTGCAACCCAGAACCGACCTTTACAGAAGTTGAATTTACGGGGAAGAAAAGCACGCCACTTATACCCAAAAGAAAAAAAAAAAACCTGATCTGCTCAGAGCCACAGAGATGGTCAAATGGAAACCTGGCAAGGCAGTAACTCCATGTATCATACTGTCAAGAGGGAGAAATTTCTCCCTGTGGCTTTTCAAGTTTGCTCTCAGATCTGTCCAGCCCTACTTCCTGCAAAAGCCTGGGTACCAAAAACCTTGGGAAAATTCCAAAGAGACGAGGCTCGCTGTAGGAGTCAGAATTCTGGCGGTGCACACGGTTCCTGGCTCCTGGGGGTCACACACGGCAGCACTGGGACCTGGAGGCTTCAGCCGGCTGAGGGAGTGCAAAGCTGTCAGAAGCGATCTTGCCAGAACAGCAACAACAACAAAGACCCAATGTCATTCTGAGAGCTTGGAAAACTTTTTTGCAAACCTCTTCCAGTCCTGGTGTGTCTCTCATGTTAGCATGTTCATCTTTTGCAAGGTGCTTAAAAAGGAGTCTTGGAGTCCAAGTCTACATTTTAGAGAAGAAAGTCTTAAATTTTCCCATAGGGTGGTTGTAGTGATTTTGTAAACTTTGAGACAATGTCTCTAGAATACAGGGCTTCTGTGGTGGCTCAGCAGTAAAGGATCTGCCGGCCAGTGCAGGAGACATGGGTTTGACCCCTGATCCAGGAAGATCCCACATGCCACGGAGCAAGTAAGCTCGTGTGCCACAACTGTTGAGCCTGTGCTCCGGAGCCCAGGAGCCACACTGCTGAGCCCACGAACCCCAGAGCCCGGCTCCACAAGAGAAGCCACTGGAATGAGGAGCCCCACGCACCACAACCAAGGAGTGGCTCCCACTCCTCTCAACTAAAGAAAGCGCACACGCGGCAATGAAGACCCAGGGCAGCCCTAAATAAACAAATCACATAACCAAAGCAATCCCTTCGCTTCCTCCACCTCCCTGGACTTGCAGCCTCACCTCAGCCCAAATTCTCGACCAACGGGTCTACACAGGATCCCTTCCATCTTCACTGCCCATTCATTTTTTTTTTCCCTCTAACTTTTTATCTTGAAAATTTTCAAACTTACAAAAAGGTTGAAAGAAAACATCAAACATGTACGTGCCCTTCCCTAGAACATTTATCCAATGTTAACATTTTGGTCACTTATGCTTTCTGTACAATTTTGAAATTATGATCCATTGGAAAATGTTGCAGACATCATGACTGTGGGGGGCAGAATAACAGCCTCCCCAGGAGGTCCTCATCTACTTCTAAGAGCCTGTGAACATTTTAGGTTACACGGCAAAGGGGAATTAAGATGGCAGATGGAATTAGATTGCTAATCACTTGACCGTAAGATGGAGAGATTAGCCTGGTATCCTTGATAGGATCTAGATTCTAGCTCCATGAGACCCCCTGCAGATTTCTAATTTTCAGAATGATAAGCTAATAAGTTTGTATTACTTTAAGTCATGAAATGTATGGTAATTTGTTAACAGGAGCAATAGGACACTAATATAATAACTGCTCCTCTAAATTCTTCAGCATTTCCTAATAAAAGGAGATTTTCATATATAACCACAATGTCATTATCACATCCAAGAAAATTAACAAAAATTCCATAATATCATCTAACATGAAATCCACATTAATATTTCTCTAATTGTCTCAGAAGTGTTTCAAGTCATTTTTTTTTAAACTCTAGGATCTAATCAAGGTGCATGATTGAATTTGGCTATGTTCCTTTATTCTCTTTTAATCAAGAATAGTTTCTTGGGTTTGGGGAGTGTTTTTCATGTTACTGACATTTTTAAAGAGTCAAGCCAGTTGTCACACAGAACCTTCTCGATTTGACTGGTGGCTTCCTTCCAATCAGAACCAGGTTAAGACTCTTTGGTGAGACTGTCTCGTGGAGGATAGTAATTCCCATTCAGTCTTCAACCAACTACTCAAGTCATAAGTGTCTTCCATGTCTCCTAATCCAAGAGACCCATCTCTTTCTTCACATTAGACTTTCTCAGTAGCATTCGATAGATTGACCACTCTGTCTCCAAAAACATTTTCTTCTTTCCAGTTTTTATGACACTTAGCTATCCTAATTTTCTCTCTACATCTTTCTAAGATCCTAAATCTGTGGGCTTATTTTCCTCTTTGCTGTTGTTGTTTAGCCACTAAGTCATGTCTAACTCTTGTGAGCCCACAGACTGTAGCCTGCTAGGCTCTTCTGTCCAGAGGATTTTCCAAGCAAGAATACTGGAGCAGGTTGCCATTTCCCTCTCCCACGGATCTTTCCAACCCAGGGATCAAACCCTGTTTCTTGTGTCTCCTGCACTGCAAGCAGATTCTACACCACTGAGCCATCTGGGAAGCCCTTATTTTCCTCTACTCAACCTTTAAACGATTGCGTTACTCCCTCAGGTCTGAGGCCTTTCTCTTTCTCTGTGGTTTCACCTGGGTGAGCTCATCCACATCCAGAGCTCCCACTTGCGGATGGCTCCCAAGTTCATGTCTTCAGCTTGCTCCCTCCTCTGAGGGCAGGGCTCACAGCACCTACCTGACATCACCTGGATATTTCAATAGCATCTCTGAGAAGTTCAAATCAAAACTCCCAATTTGCCTTCCGAAGTTTTGATCCCCAGTCTCCCATCCTGGGAAGCAGCAGCAGCTCTGTCATTGCTGCTACAGTTGGAACCAAGGCCATCATACTTCATTCCTCCCTGTATTTGCTGTCACAACTAACTTGGGTTCAAAGTCCTCGGACACTATCACTTACGTACCTTCCCAGGCATTCGCTTCTATCTATCCTCTGTCTAAGCTACTGTGATCTCATGCCCAGCCCAAGCTTTGGGATAAGATACCCAACAAGACAGTAAAATTCCTGTCTCCTCTTTGTAAAATAGATCGGTATAGTAACTAAATTAGATAACACTTAACAAGCCCAGGACATAATGTCTGCCTTATGGTAAATATTCAATCAATGGGTGCTCAGGAGTAGCAGGGGGCAACAGACGGAGTCAGGGGCAAGCACTGAGGATCAAACTCCAGAGTGACACCGATTCCACATCAGTTTTGAAAAATCACTGTTTTGAGAGAAATCGTTCTGTCTTCAAATCGAACACAAGTCCAGAATCCAGTCTTTATTCTCTGCAGACAGTTTCTGCTGAAACAGAACATGAAAGCAAATAGCTTCAGGTCTCTGCCTTTATTTGTCTCTTCAGTTCATTTTTTATTTTCATTTTTTGGGTCCAATATGGCCTCTCTCAATTTTGTAGCTTCTTGATGTTGCCTTTGAATTTTTATGCATTTTTGGAAAATGTATTAGAATTGAATAGAATGGAAGAAATCAAGTTATAGTGGTTTTTATTTTTTTAAATAGCATTCTTTAAAATAATGTGCCCATTATTTCCGTTTCCTCAATGTTCTATATATACTTTCCTCTGCTACAAAAAAAAATCTCAAATGTCAGCATCTTATTCGGGGTGCCCCCAAGAATTCAACATTTTACTAAAGGTTACTTGCATAAGCCTTTTCTCTATTAAAATGCTATTTTAATTTTTCTATTTATACAAACAGTATAAATAGTACAGGTTAAGCGGTTGAATATAGGAAGAGACTGAATGATGCTAAAAATGCAGAGGTGGGAGAGACAGAACAGAGAATGGAGAAAGGGACAAAGAGAGGCTGGGCGGATGAGCCAGGAGTGAAAGAAGGAAGCAAACAAACCACAGAGCGTGTCCGATGGGCTGAATGGGCTTTCTCAGAACCCCAGGTGATGCTGGCATCAGCCCCAAAAGGAAGGAGCTGAACCTCAGACCACATCCCCCAGATGGTGAGTGACGGGCTGCAACAGTGAACTCTGGCTCACACCTCCTCTGACCACAGAGTGAAACCACGTGCACACACCTGCCTGCACACACCTGAAGATGCGTTCAGTGCAGATGTAAACCTTCAAGTTCCCTTTGAGCCAAGCCATCTTAGAAATCAGCAACAGAACAAGAAGGCCTCCAAAGAAAAAGACAGAAGGCTTCTCCAGACCTCTGTCCAAATAATGGCAGGTTCACAAAGGTGCTGGAGCAAGTACCAATCGTGTACCATGCATAGAAGACTTATTCGTTTATTCATAGGCTTTGTCTCTGTATGCACAGTAGAATCAACCTGCTTCACAAGTTTTATTAACAATGCTGCAGTAAAAACTCTTGTAATGAGTTACAGAAATAGCTCTCACCTCTGGGTGCCGCAGAGCATCCTAAGCCTCAGACTTTTTTTTGGTCATTTTTTCCCAGTGCATTTGAACATTTTGCAGCTCTCACAGGAAGCTATTCTATTAGCAGAAAAGCAATAAGCTGCCGGCCCTTTGAAGATGACTCTCCTAATATACCTGGTGTCTACTTTCTCTTACGCCATTCTTGCTGTCCTGGCTTTCAGGATCCATTTTACATCTGAGGCCCACAGAGCTAGCAAAAGGGAGAGAAAGGGGACCAAAACAATCCTAAGATTTCATAACCCCTTAAACTGTCCAAAATAGCAAGCATCCATAAAGATGAAACAACCTCAGGGGCACCTCCTGCAGGGCCATTATGACATCTCTGTCTGTGTGCACAAGAGATGCTAAGACATGACAAGACAGGGTGACCCTATCCATCTCTAGGTCCCCAGGGCCTCTCCCTTCACCAACTACTGGACTTTAGATAAACTGTCTCTCTGAGTCTCAGTTTTCTCTTCTGTAAAATGGAAACATTCCTTTGGACAGTCTCCTTTCAGCCTAGGAGCCAGAGATGCTACTAAAACCTAAAGTCAGCTCGTATCACTCCTCAGAACCCTCCAGTAGCATCGTGAATTCCTAAGAGAGAAGGTCCAGACCTCCAAGGTCCTGGCGACTTCAGCATCCTCTTATCTCTCTGACCGCATGTCCTGCTTCATGCTATCACCACCTGGACCATGCTGGTCTCCTGGCCACTCCGGGAACATGAGAGGCCCTTTCCTCCATCAGCACGATGGGCTCCGTGTCCTTCTCCTTGCTGCCCCTCCTTCTTTCCACAAGCTCTGCTTTCAAGGCCCTTCAGATAAGGCCTCATTGTCACCCAGAGCTCAAGAGCAACGTCCCATCCCTGCACTTGGCCCCGGCTTGTTTTCCTCCCTAGTGACAGGACCACCCAGCCTGTCTGTTTCCTTTACTTACTATTTGCTTTTCTCCCCCGACCCTAACTGAAACCCGAGCTCTGTGAGGCTGGGGGTTTTAATCAGCTTTGCTGATGGCCGTATCCCCGGTCCCTAGGACAGTACCTGGCACATACCAGGTACGTAATCACTGTGTGAAGGCAAGTTTATTTCCAATGACAGTCAGCAAGCCCTACATGGAGTGTGAGCGCAGTCCATCAACGTGTCAGCAGAGAGCAGGGGACAAGCCCTGACTTCTCAGGAGGCCCTTTCTGCTTCCTTCTTGATTTTGCAGGTGCTCAGCATGGCTGATGAAAGGGGTGTTCCAGACTCCCTCTCTCCCACACGACCATCAGTCTGTCTCCTAGTGGAGATAATCACTGATGCTGGAACTGTCTCTACACTTGGTAACCTTGTAATGAGGAGGATATGAACACCTAGTCCTGGTCATCTGAGAAAGCCTCCCAGAGCAGCGGGAATGCAGGACGGGCTTTAGAGGCTGTGCGGGTTGGCAATGAACAGAGAGGTCAAGGGAAGGGTATTCTGGCTCAGAGCAATAGGTACGAAGGTGATGACATAGGAGAGCAGAGTGTCTTGGTTGACCTGTTCAAGCTCCTGCATTGACCACCTGTCCTGTGCTCGAGCTGGATGGACTCTGGAAACAGACTCTGGTTAAGAGCATCACATGATGGGCATTCCCTGGTGGTCCGGCGGTTAAGACTCTGTGCTTCCAATTCAGGGGGAATTTCCTACTCAAGGAACTGGGATCCCACATGCCTTGTGGCAAGGTCAAAAAATAAAATCGATAAGCAACAAGGATTTGCTTATGTAACAAAAAAGAGCGTCACATGGTTTGTGGCTGCAAAGAGGAAGGAAGAGTAAGAAATACCATTTTAGGACCCCGCTGGCATGGTACTCACGTTGGGTGATGGAGTAGCTGATGGAAGCACTAAGGAAAGGCACGACACAGGCCTTAGGCAGAAGGGAGACAGGGCACCATCAGTGTCTGGACAGTGGGATGAGCAAGTGTGAGGGGCTGCAGAGGCAGCAGATGGGGCAGGAGACAAGTTCAAAGGCCCAGGGAGAGGGAACAAGGGTCTGAGCTGAGATGACAAAACAAAAAATCCAGAGAGGAATCCTGGTCTTCCTTTAGACTTCCCTGTCTCCCAGATGCTGAAGGAGATGCTCCCACCCCTCCCCGCATCCAGCCCAGCAGTAAGCTTCATCATACCCACTTCCAAACACATCCCATCCGGATCCCATATGGGCGGCGAGAAAGAGCACAGGCTTGGCAACTCAGCTTCCGAGAAGAGCGTCCTGGCTCCTGCATTTTCCAGCTCCGTGTCCTTGAGCAAGTGATTTCTCTAAGCCTACTGTTCCCAAGGTCTCAACATGACTTGGGAACAGTAATGGAACCAATGGAATAAAGTTCCTGGCAGCTTGACACGAGTCACTAAAGAATATCTGCTCAATAAATATCAGATATCATGACCACGAACGCGACGCCCCGTCCAAGCCCATCACGTCTCATCTGGAACTGTGAAATGGTACCCCAGCTTCAATCTTTGTCCCTCTGCAACCCATTCTTCACCTGTCTTCCCACAGTCCTTAGTGTTGAGAAATCCAAAGGAAGTGAAAAACGGGCCAACTCCCCCCACGTCTTCCTGATCCACTCAGAATAAAATCCAAGGCTCTTCCTGCATAGTCCGCAGGTTGTCCAACCTCATCCCCTGGCACCCTTCCCCTTAGCCATCTGGTTGTAGAACCAGTGCCTTTAAAAAAATTTTTGTATTTATTTGACTGCATCAGGTCTTAGTTGTGGCACGCAGGACCTCTGCTGTCTCAAGCAGCATCTTTCCTATGTGGTGCTCAGGCTCTCTAGTTGTGGCATGACTTCAGTAGTTCTGCCACACAGGCTTAGTTGCTCTGCAGCATGTGAGATCTTAGTTCACTGACCAAGGATCGAACTCGGGTCCCCTGCATTGCAGGGGGCCACCAGGGAAATCCCTAGACCCAGTGCCTTTTAACAAGTTTCTCTAATAGGCCAAGTCCTTCCTGCCTCAGGACCTTTGCATTTATTGTTCTTTCTACACACAAAGATAACTAACTCCCTGGTATAAGATCTCAAGATCAACTTCTCAGAAAACCCTTCCTGACTGTCGTATCTACAAAGCTGCCCAGCTCAGGGACTAGGGCTTAAATACTCTACTTGTTTCCTTTCAATACTTATTATATTAACTCAACCAGCAATTGCCCCACCCTGGATTCCAGCTCCATTAGGGCAGAACACTCTCTCTTGCCTGGTGTTGAATTTCCAGCCTAGTATCTGATATGAACTCCATAAATATTCACTAAAGAACAAATGAATAAATATCCCAATTTCAGCACCAACGTCAAGGAAGAGAGCAGAAGGCAGCACGCCTTCTCTGGACTTTACGGTATAATTTAGCACTTGATCCCATTCTTTGTATTGTTCCTACTACTTCTCCTCAGTAAGTCATCCTGGATCCACAACCAAATCACGTCTTCCATCTCTCTTGGGTTCATTGAAAAAAATTATACTAGCCTCAAGAGGTTCTGTTGTTCAGGCCCAACATCAAGTTGAAATTTGGCTTCAATTACGCAATCATCATGTGATGGCTGGACGGCATCACCGATGCAATGAATGTGAACTTGGGCAAACTCCAGGAGACGGTGAGGGACAGGGAGGCCTGGTGTGCTGCAGTCCACGGGGTCACAAAGAATCGGACACACCCAGGCGACTGAACAACAGCAGCCAATCATTCATTTGTCCATTCATTTATTCATTCCCTTGGCAAGCAGTCTATTGTCTACACTACGAGTCAGGCACTGCTGGAGACAGAACAAGACATGGCCCTGCCTTCCAGGCACTCATATCTAGCAGAGGAGACAACCGTGCAAACAGGCTAAGAAAACATGGGAAGATACATGCTAAGGAAGAGCAGGAGAACCGGACCTGGCAGTCAGGGAGGGCTTCCCAGAAGCAGCTGCACTTAGAGCTAAACAGCGAGTTGGAATCGGTCAGGTGAAGGGGATTTGTGTGCAGGGCAAGAGGCAAACATATTAATGCTACTCAACCATGCATTTATTAATACGGCAGCCCTTTATTAGCACTTGGCAGCCAACTGTGCGCCTCTTCTGTGGAATCTGCCTCCTTCTCGGTGAAATGAGGGGGTTGAACTTAAGAATCAGCTCCACTCCCTTCCACCTCCAATGTTACCCGTTTGCTTCACGGCTCAGGGCCAGGTTCATGGCTCGTGTGTAATCCGGGTCTGATTTCCAGGTACAGAGTCTGGCTTTTCACACGGCCTTGTGTTCAAGGACACAGCCTGTGTCATAACCCAGATAAAAGAGACACCTGATCAACTAGGAACAACAGGCTCTCCCAGGATGGCTGCACGTGGCAGAGGCTGCACAGGCGAGGAGCCACCCCCTCCCCACACCGTCCTGGTGACGCCACAGAGGGTCCCCGTGCAGCGGCGCCACGCCAGTCCTGACTCTGGCTGCCGAGGAAGCCCGAGGACTCAGGGAGGCAGCAGATGTGCTCTCCTGCCAGGATCTGCCCTCCTGCAGCATGATCGTCAGGAAATCAATCACAGTCACGCACGTGGGGAGAGACAGTCCACGAGCAGCAGGGCTTGGAGAAACGGGCCAGCAAAGCTCTCCAGGGCTCTGGCTGCTGTGTTCACATCCAGGGCTGCACTGTGCCTGGACGTGATGGCAGTAAATTCTAGCCCCTTTCCCTCCCTCTTCCCTACACAGTCTCCTGTGCTCTTTCAGCACGACCTGGAGAGGCAGGTCATGATGTGTTAGTTTCACATCAGCAGGGCTGAGGCTCCGAGTGGGGCATGCCCAGACCTCTGACACCAATGCAGAGGACAGGGGAACTGGACACCCTAAACTCAGCTTCATAAAATTAGCACAGGAAGGTCGGGGCCGGGGTCGGGACAGAGGAGGGCAGCAGGACTGGGGACCATCCCTCTCAGCATCCGATCTGGGGGCAAACAACAGCTCTGCTTGGTGAGCACTTAGACAGCATCCTCTTATTAGTAATTCTTCCTTAAACAAGATTAACCACAGCTGAACACCAATGACCAGAACATTTTAATTCACAAAAACAACAAAGGCTGTTATTATGGGGTCTGGTCTTTTACAGGTCTCCAGGCAGAGCCCAGAATGACCTGAGAGGTTGTTAACGAATGGTGTCCTGGGCTCAGGGAAAAGCCTGGCATCCTCTTTCATGCAAGCGCCATCTGACTTCTGGCAGGTGGGGACAGGGGACTGGGGCAGATGGGGACAGTGAACCAACTGTGTATGACACTGTCACAATGGATACAGGACATCACAGTGCATTTGGCAAAATCCACAGGGCTATACAACACCACGAGTGAACCATGACATAAACCACAGGCTTTAGTGCTTCCCTCATATCTCAGTTGGTAAAGAATCTGCCTGCAACGCAAGAGACCCTGGTTCAATTCCTGGGTCACAAGATCCGCTGGAGAAGGGATAGGCTACCCACTCCAGTATTCTTGGGCTTCCCTTGTGGCTCAGTTGGTAAAGAATCCACCTGCAATGTGGAAGACCCGGGTTCAATCCCTGAGTTGGGAAGATCCCCTGGAGAAAGGAAAGGCTACCCACTCCAGTATTCTGGCCTAGAGAGTTCCATGGACTGTATAGTCCATGGGGTCACCAAGAGGCAGATATGACTGAGCGACTTTCACTTTCACTCTTTAGTGAATGACAATGTATCACTACTAGTTCATCAATTGTAATAAATGTATCAACTAATGCAAGATGTTAAAAATAGGAGAAAATGTGTGTGGCCTGGGACCTATGGGAACTCCCTGCATTCTCTGCTCAATTTTTCAGTAAACCTAAACCTGCATTAAATGGTGCTAAAGCTGAAACTCCAGTACTTTGGCCACCTCATGCGAAGAGTTGACTCATTGGAAAAGACTCTGATGCTGGGAAGGATTGGGGGCAGGAGGAAAAGGGGACGACAGAGGATGAGATGGCTGGATGGCATCACTGACTCGATGGACGTGAGTCTGGGTGAACTCTGGGAGTTGGTGATGGACAGGGAGGCCTGGCGTGCTGCGATTCATGGGGTCGCAAAGAGTCAGACACGACTGAGCAACTGAACTGAACTGAACTGAAACCTGCATTAGAAACAAAGACTGTTAACGAAAAAAAAAATTTAAATAAAATAAGTAGTCCAATATACGATGGAATATTACTCGGCTATAAAAAGAGAATGAAATAACGCCATTTGTAGTAACATGGATGGATCTAGAGAATATTATACTCAGTGAAGTGAATCTGACAGAGAAAGACAAATACCATATGTCATCACTTACACGGGCAACCTAAAAAAGTGATACAAATGAACTTATTTACAAAACAGAAACTGACTCAAGCTCAGAAAAGAAACATGGTTACCAAAGGGGAAAGGTTGGGGGTGGGGCGGGGGGAATAAGACTGATAAATTAGGAGATTGAGATTGACATGTACACACTACTATACATAAAACAGATAAACAAGGGCCTACTGTGCAGCCCAGGAAGCTCCACTGTATTCTCTGAAATAAACCTACATGGGAAAAGAATCTGAAAAAGAGTAGGTACTAATACACGTATGTGTGCGTGCTAAGTCACTTCAGTTGTGTGCGACCCTATGGACTGTAGCCCACCGGGCTCTTCTGTCCATGGGATCCTCCAGCCAGGAATACTAGAGTGGGTTGCCATGCCCTCCTGCAAGGGATCTTCTTGACCCAGAGATCAAACCCACATCTCTTGAGTCTCCTGCATTGGCAGATGGGTTCCTTACCACTAGCGCCAGCTGGGAAGCCCAGATGCATGTATCTGTATAACTACATCACACCTGAACTAACATGACATTTAAAGTCCAATACAAACCAATGTAAAAAAAAAAAGAAAAAAATAAAGCAATAAAATGTCCAGACGATTTATCTCAGAGAGAGCCATGACCTGGGGCTCTCATGTGGGTCCTGGGAGCTCCTGGGTCCTGACCAGGGTGCTGGCTGCTCTGAGCGCTCCAGGCCCGTAGTGGAACCAAGGCCCGCTCCAGCCGGAGCCTTCTCCATTCAGACCCGCAGTCCATCCCTGCTCTCTGGGGAGCAGCTTGCTCCAAATGCCATGTCTGACACATTCAAGCAGCCAGGGCTTTGGGTTCATTAATTAGCAGTTGGGTGTTTAAACAGCATGCAGGCAGGGGCTGCAAGCGTGAATCCTGCCTGCCTCCCAAGCTTCAGAAACACTACCTTATGCAGAACCCCAATAATGCACCCCAAACTGTGCATATGTCATCCTTTAAGAGCCTCAAGGGGAAAAAATGATCATAATTGCTTTTCTACTGGCCAATACCTATAAATCCTTCAGGACTCAGTTTGGGCTGTCTTTTCTCCTGGAAGCTTCTAGACCCAAACCTTGGGGGTCATAATCTTCTCCTGCTTTGCTCCCAAAGCACCCCATCTTTACCACTCTAGGGTAGCCATTCCCGTGTCTGTCTCCTCCCGCAGAGAACAGAGCCTCGTTTTTACCTTTGGACACCTCGGGGAACATCCTTCAGCTGGATGTCAGTAGCTTAGTTTTCAGCTACAGCCGTGAGGGGTTGGGGCAGGAGGGTGAGCAGGACACTGTCCTCTCCTCCTGGCCTGGTTCCTGAATCACTTCTCCCCAAAACCTGCGAAATCACCTCCCTTCCAGAACCTGCAGCCAAATACCACCAGGAACCCCTCAGTCCATCTGCAAGTTGGCCAGCAAGGCTCAGACTCACCCCACTTCCCCTTCTCTTCCACAAAATTCACAGCAAATAGAAAGACTTGGACAGGAGAGTTTAGTTTAGGGAGGAGGAAAGCAGGACAAAGGGGTGCCCTGCAGACCAGTGGCCGTGGATGGGTAGAAAGGTCATGTATCAGAAGCTCAAAACATGAAAGCTCTGTCATTTGAGAAAGTTCCCCCATGCCCTGACTCTCCTGCCCCTAGGCTAGGAACTGGGGTGGTTTTGTGAATGTCAGCTTGCCCAGGTATAGTCTCCAGTTATTCAATCAAACACAAAGTGCTTCCTTGATGGTATTTTATAGATGTGATTAACATCCCTAATCAGTTGATTATAAATAGAGGAGCTTATTCTAGATAATTCGGAATAGAAAATGGAAACCCACTCCAGTATTCTTGCCTGGAACATCCCAGGACAGAGCTTCGCAGGTTATAGTCCATGGGGCCATAAAGAGTCGGAAATAGCTGAGCACAAATGCACGCGTTCTATAGGTGACCTGGGGGTCTGATCCTGCCAGCTAGAATGCCTTACAGGCAGAGGCAAGACGTCCCTAATAAAGAGGAAATCCCACCAGTGCAGCGAGCTCCAGCCTGCCCATCCTGACAACTCCTCTGGGATTCCAGAGTTGCCCTGCCAGCCCCCACACTCACTTAAACTCCCTGCAATAAATCTCTCAATAGATATCTCCTACTGGTTCTGCTTCTCTGGTTCGACCCTCCTGAGATGAGAACTGAAACTCTTGTGTAGTCACTGTATGGTAGATGAGGCAAGGAAGAGACTTCATATTCACCAGTTTATATAAAGGCCAAGTACTTTGTACGTGACAATTATTTATCTTAGTTTTCACCATAAGCCCACTGTCCTGATTCTCCAGATGAGGAAAAGAGACGGCTCCTACGTGACTCAGTTACAGACAGACAAGGGTTTGGATGCACATCTCTCTGACGGCACAGCCTGTATTCACCTGCTACATCAAGGGCAGGGTGGGGTCAGGGGTGACTGCGCAGTGAGCAGGGAGCATGGAAAGGGCTCTTCCACACTCTGTAAGATGACACGTGTCCTTGGTTAATTTCCTGTTCTTCAAAAGTCTGCCATGGAGCTGTCACTGGGAAAAAAGTTCAGGAGGGGGCCAGAGACAAGACATTCGCTATTTCTGAACACACAGAGGACCCACCCACAGCCATCAGTTCACCAAGTGCAGGGTAAACTTGTCCAGGTGCCTGAAACCACCATTCCCACAAAACACAGCCCTGAGATTCCCCAAGTCCTGCAGCCCCGACTCAACCTTCCTTCTACCACCCAGCCTCTATGTGTGCATGCTCAGGCATGTCTGACTCTTTGGTGATTCCATGGATTATAGCACGCCAGGCTCCTCTATACATGGGATTTCCCAGGCCAGAATACTGGAGTGGGTTGCCATTTTCTCCTTCAGGGGATCTTCCTGACCTAGGGATCAAATCCACCTCTCCTGCATTGGAAGGCAGGTTCTGTACCTCCGAGCCACCAGGGAAGCCCTGTCTAGCCTCCCCACCCTGCCCAAAAAGTACAGGTTGCTTCTGAAAGAGCCCTACTTACATTTAGCTTCAGGAAACTATTAAGAGACCTACTAAGTCTCCTTTTCCTACTATCTGGAAGATGAACTTTAAGACGTGGTTGACTGGAGATTAACTTCCCATCAGAGGAGTCTGACTAAGCACCAACTCACTGCAGGGCCAGGGGACAACAGGTGGGGTGTGACGATGAGCAGACAGAGGTCTTGCCTTGCAGGGTCATTTAGGGTGGAGACTAAGTTCAAAAACAACCCTGGTTGTTTCAAGGCAAGATCAAGGCTGCAACCGGGTTCAATCATTTCTTCAACCAACACTTGTTTATGCAGCAAACATATGGATTGAGGTTTGGAAAGACTCCATCACGTGGCAGGAATAGGACATGGCAACAAGGTCGGCGGAGGGGACTCCGGAAAGGCACCATCGGGGGAGGGGGTCCTCAGGGGACAGCCCCTTCCGGAAATAAGGCCACTTCCTCTGAAAACTTCACTCCCAAACAGGCTCCAGGTCAGGAGAAGCAACACCGGAGGCACCACTCACCCTCTGAGAACAAGACACCAGGCAGAGCTGTCCCGGATGGCTGGCCAGGCATGCGTGATTTCAATTCTCTGTGCAACAGTTCCATCTCTTGTGAATTGGGAGTAATAACGCCAAATTTTCCAATTTCACACAGTTATGGTAGGGATTAAAACCTTCTAATTGAAGAAAGGGTGCTGTTGCCGAATATTTAACCCTGGGTCTTGTCTGGATACTGACTAATTGGAACAGATGGCAGCCGTGGTGGGGAGCATCTCGGGGGCCAGTAGTTAACACTTTGCTTTCTGGACTGATGTGGAGTTTGGGACAGAGGAGTAGGGGTGAGAGGGGGGGTTAGGGACTCGAGAGCCTGGGGTGGCAGCTACTCCCCAAACCCGCACAGAAGAACTTCAGTATTTGGGGTCACCCACTCCTGGTGGTCTAGTGGCTAGGATTCAGTGCTTTCACTGCCACAGCCTGGGTTTGTTTCCCGGTCAGGGAAGGCTGGTTACTTTCTTTGTTTTTCCTGGTGGCTCAGAGGATAAAGCATCTGCCTGCCATGCGGGAGACTCGGGTTCGACCCCTGGGTTGAGAAGATCCCCTGGAGAAGGAAATGGCAACCCACTCCAGAATTCTTGCCCGGAGAATCCCACGGACAGAGGAGCCTGGCGGGCTACAGTCCATGGGGTCGCAAAGAGTCGGACACGACTGAGCGAGTTTATTCACTCATTACCAGCTCTGTTCCAAAGGCTTCCCCTTGCTGTAAGGAAAAAGAAAACAAACGTTAATTTTAAAATCTGGCCCTGCCTACTTTGCAGGCATCATCTCCCTCACAACTCTGTTCCTGAGCCCCATTTGCTCAGTGCACAACACAAACACGCACCAAGAGAGAGAGAGAGACACACACACACACACACACAGAAACTCATGCACGCACACACACACACACCCCAATACTAAACTAGTATATTTCTTCTGTTCAGGACTCCAGAAGAATAAGAAACACCGTGCATTAAACAATGGGTCAGAACTCGGGAGGGTGGGGCAAGAGATAATAACCGTTAAATACACAAACTGATCTCACGAGTCAACTTGGATTCAGGAATTAGGGCAACACTTCTCCACTTCCGTGGGCTTCAAGTGAAAAAACTGTGTGTGTGTGATGAGAGAAAGGGGAAGAGACAATCTCATGCGTGGGAAGAGAATTTAATAACTTATGAAGGAGGAAGAAAATGAGGGGTTCTTTTTCCTCCCTTTTCTATAAACCAAGCCAGGCTGGGCCCCTCTGCTCCGCAGCCCAGGTGTAGGCCAGGCGTCAACGCCTCCACCCGGGCTGTATCCTCACCCTTTTTCTCAGAGGAGGCGCCGACTGTGGGAGGACGGGGTGGGTGAGGTCAGGGCTGGTTCCAGGCGAGGCAGGGACTCCTCAGATCCAAGGCAACAAGCCCTGCTAGTGAGCAAACGGCCCGGCCCCCAGCTCTGCAGACTTGCCCTCTCAAAGTGGTCCCCATTCTCTTGGCCTCTCAGAGGCAGAGGGAGTCCCTTCCTGAACACGAGGGGCCCTGTACTCTCCCAGATGGAGAAAGAGAACGACTCTCCAAACGAAATCAGGGATTGATTTTCCTCTCCACCTTGGAAAGCAGAGGTTTACAGCTAGATTAATCCAGAGTCAGGCAGGTTAAAATGAATTCAGAACAAATCAATGTGTGCAGCACTTCTACTAAAGAGCTGAGAGGTGTGGGACCCGCCCGGGGTCCAGTGGTTACGACTCCACGCTGCCCAGTGGAGATGCAGACGTAGAGAGCAGACTTGGGCACATGGGGTGGGGCGGGGTGGAGGGAAGGGTGAGACAAATGGAGAGAGCAGCATGGAAACATACATACACGACCATACGTAAAACAGACGGTAGCCAGTGGGAACCTGCTGTATGACTCAGGGTACTGAAACAGGGCTCCGTGACAACCTAGGTGGGTGCGATGGGGGGAGGTGGGAAGGAGGTTCAAGAGGGAGGGGACATATGTATACTCATGGCTGATGCATGTGACCTATGGCAGAAACTAACCTAATACTGTAAAACAATTATCTTTCAATTAAAAAAGGAAACAAAAGACTCCACATTGCCAATGCAGGGGGGGCTGGGTTCCATCCCTGGTCAGGGAATTAAGGTCCCATATGCCATGCAACGCAGATCAAAAACATATATATATATATATATATATGATGAATAAAAACTGGAAACAAGAAAAGGGAAAAAAAAAAAAAGAACTGGGTGGTGCCTTGGACCAGCTTCACTTCAATCCGAGAACCCAGGCAACACAGTACTTCGTTCCTGGCTATTTTCATTTTCTCTCTCTCTCTGCCGGCCCCTTCTGATGCTAATCCTTCTCCTTGGAATAATGTCCCGGATCCTGCCCCACCGCCTTCCTCCATCACAGCAACTGACACACAGCAGGGAAGTGTCTGCTTGCCGCTCTGTCTCCCCAGCACCACAGGGCTGGTGAGTCTCAAACTTCCACTGCCCTTAACTATCCAAGAAGCTTGCAAAAATTGCATATTCCTAGGGTCACCTCCAGGAGGTCTAGTTCAGTGAGGCTGCAGCAGAGTGAAGAAACTGTACTTTTCACATGCTCCCTAGGCAACTCAAGTTCAAGCACTCCTCCGCCAAGCACACCCAATGGAACTGTGAGCTCAAGTACAGCCAGGGACTGTCTGGCTTCTTAGCACCAGTACCCATTGCAGCAGGGGGAGTGGGCTTTCAAAAGAGATGTTGGTTGCTGGCTGTGGGAAGTTGCTTTGTGCGCAGGGGAAGAAATGAGTGAGTAAATAAGCTAAATTGGAGATAATGAACTTATTCACGTACTTGCTCACCCACCCGTCCACTTACGGAAGCTCTAGACTAAATGGCTAGAAAAAAATATTATACAGATTAAACCAGTTCTGTATAGCCAAAGCTATGGTTTTCCCAGTAATCGTGTAAGGATGTGAGAGTTGGACTATAAAGAATGCTGAGTGCCATAGAACTGAGGTTTTTGAACTATGGTGCTGGAGAAGACCCTTAAGAGTCTTGGGACAGCAAGAGGGTCAACCCAGTCAATCCTAAAGGAATCAACCCTGAATATTCATTGGAAGGACTGATGGAGGAGCTGAAACTTCAATACTTTGGCCACCTGATAACAAGAGCTGACTCACTGGAAAAGACCCTGATGCTGGGAAAGACTGAGGGCAGGAGGAGAAGGAGGAGACAGAGGGTGAGATGGTTGGATGGCATCATTGACTCAATTGACATGAGTTTGAAGGACAGGGAAGGCTGGCGTGCTGCAGTCCACGGAGCTGCAAAGAGTCAGACACCACTAGCGACTGAAGAACACCAACAAATGGCAGGTTAGAATCTTTTTTTACTTTTTAAATCATTATGGACTAAATTCAGCAACCAGCTTCTCAAATGCTAAATGTGGACTGGTTTTCATAAAATTCTCCCTAGAAAAGTGTCAGCGTAATACTCTATGGAGATATCTGCAAGAATCCAACAGTGTCTCAAGGCTACTTGTCAGATCCTGGTGCAGGAAGTCTGAGTTTTCTGCTTCTGCAGGCTGGGGTATGTTTCTGGGTGCATGGAATGCTCTCTCTGTGCTGCTCTGGTCCTCCAGGCAGCTCCCTTACCTTCAATAAAGCAGGTATCTGGCCCTGGACCCATGCCCAGCACTGGGGATTCAGGGATGAAATTAAGCATGGGCCCTGCAGTAGGAAGACTTCCAAGATGGTTCCAGGTATACCTCCTTTAGAATCCCCTTCTCTGGAGTGTCAGCAGCCTGTGAATAGGAGGGAATGGCACTCCTATGGTTAGTTCACCTTTCACAGCAGAAGGTCCCAGTTGACTTTAAGTTACTCAAAAGGGAGATTATCCTGGGTGGGCCTGACCTGACCTGTTGAGCCTGTAAAAGAGATGAGAGAGGAGCCAGGTATGATGTGATGGAGCAGGCTCAGGGGAGGGAAGCAGATGGCATCTAGGAGATGACAAATGACCCTGGTTGACCACCAGGAAGAGAGCAGAATCTCAGTCCTATAACCTCAAGGAACTGAATTCTGCCAACAGTGAGTGAGCTTGGAAGAGAACAGAATCTCAGATGAGAATGAACCACTGGGTGACACCTCGACTTTGCCTTGAGATACTGAGCAGAGAACACAACCACAGATGCCAGGACTCGGACGTATAGTATCTGAAAGGTCATAAATGTTTTAAGCTACTAAATTTGTAATATTGTTGTTTAGTCACTAAGTCATGTTCAATTCTGAGACCCCATGGACTGTAGCCTGCCAGCCTCCTCTGTCCATGGGATTTCCCAGGCAAGAATACTGGAGTGGGTTGTCACTTCCTTCTCCAACATTTGTGATAATATTTCACAAAAAACTTCAGAGAAGCCCTTCCCCCAAGAAGCTCACAGATACCAAGGAATGAAGGACATGAGCAGTAATTCCTGTTGTTTCCAAGCAACTCTGCCACCGGTAGAGAGGAAAAAACAGAAACATCAGGGCCACAGAGAAGAGGCCTTCTGCTCCCCACCTCCCTTCCTCTCCATGTTCACACTCACAGTGGCAGCCCCGGGACCAGGCACACTGCTTCCTGAAGTGACATCATTCCTGAGATTTTAAGAGACTGCAGGGCTTTTGGGCCTCTAAATGTACAGACGGGCTCCCCTGGTGGCTCAGTGGTAAAGAACCCACCAGCTGATGCAGGAGACACAGGAGATATGGGTTTGATCCCTGGGTTGGGAAGATGCCCTGGAGAACAAAATGGCAACCCACTCCGGTACCCTTGACTGGGAAATCCCGTGGGCAAAGGAGCCTGGTGGGCTATAGTCCACGGGGTCTCTAGAGCGCCAGACACAACTTAGTGACTAAACAACAACAACAAAGTGTACACATAAGCCACGGGCCTGCCGAGGTTCCGTGAGGGACGGAGGCCCAGCTCCCAGGAGTGGGCTGCAATGGACAAGTGGAAGGTGAATGGCGCTCTTGCTTATGCCCCAAGCTTCCGTCCTGTTCAGTCAACCACATCACCACCTGCTTTTCAGGAGTGATTCCGTGACTGCTTCAGATGAAGTCATCTACTGGCCTCAGGCCACTGGGATCTGAAGCCCAGCTTCACTGCATACTATAGAGGACCCCGTCCACTACCCTCAGGGGAAGGACTAAGAAGGAAATCAGCCCACTGCATGAGAGGGAGCACCATGCCTGGCGCATGGCAGGCACTCAGGAATAGTCCTTCCCTGATTCCAAAAAAACACTTTGTGCTTTAAAATGGTGCTTCTCAGACCAGAATGAGCTTCAGAATCACCAGAGGTGGTGCTTAAAAATGCAAGCTCCCTTGCTCCCCAACCCCAGGAAATTCTAATTCAGTTTAGTCTGCCTGGGTCTCAGCAACCTGCCTTTTATCCCTCATCCCTGGCGATCCTGATTCAGATGATCCACAAAGCACACCTTTTTGTGGCAAAGATGCTGGGCAGTGGGGAGTGGACTGGACATTTGTGCCTCACTGGACTACTGAGGCATCTCCAGCAGGGTTCCACTGGGTTCTGGAAATGTTTTAGGCATGGAATAGAAACTGTTCTTGCAAGTGTCACTGACCACTCAAGCTCTCCAAAGGTAAAAGAGGTGTGTGCATGCGTGCATTTATGCATCTTGACAGTGGCACCATGAAAGAAACCTGCCAAATGCACAGAACAAGCACTAGATGCCCCAAGGGGGTTCTGGGAGCAAACAGAGGACACGTGGCCACCTCCCCAGCCTCAGGACACCACCGAGAGGACCAGCTGTCGCTGTCCAGCAGCACCCGGGGTTGCACAGAGCATCTACGGAGGGACTCCAAGTGCGCAACAAAGCCCTGCTGCAGTTCTGACTGGACCAAGAGCTCAGTCCTGTTGACTCCGTGTATTTAAAGCAAAGTGATACTGATCTGACCCGATGGGTGGTGCTGGCGTCCCCACCCCTCGCCTCTCAGCATGTCAGCTGGGCTCCTCTCCCACTGACACCTCTCAGTGTCACACACACTGTGCACTTGAGAAATATTCGCTGTACAAAAAAAAAGGATGAGTGGATGAACCATGAGTGAATGAATGAATGCACCAACTGATCTTTCCTCAGTCCATTCTGCCCCATGAAGTCAGAGTACTCTTGCCACAATACAAATAAAACCAAGTTCCCCTCCTACCCAACAACCCATTATTGGCTCCTACTGGATGGATGATGTGCAGACCTAGAGAGGCATGCCAGGACCTCTACTGAGTTCATGCCTATCCTTCAAACATTTGTGTGTTTAGTTTTCTGAAAAAAAACATGCTATCTCATGTGTGCCTCAAAATCCTCCTACATTTAGAAACTCCAGGTTATCCTCCAAGTTCAGTTGAATCATCACCTCCTCCAGGAAGCCTTCCCTGACTGCCACAGGCAGGGTTAAAGTACCTTACAGTCAGCTGTCATTTATTCAGTAGACTATGTCAGCAACCCCCTTCTTTGGGTTTCTGTAACATTCTGTGTGGATCTCCATTTACCTGTGCTCCCATGCCTAACACAGGGCCTGGAACCCAGGGTGAATAAGGTGAATAATTATATAAATTGATCTTATAATTCCCAGGAGACAAGTGTATCCCAATGGTTAACAAACACTGTCAGACTTCATCAAGGATGCAGCAGGATGGAAAATACCCACTTTCTTCCAGAACAGAACAAAGCTTTTCCCACATTCGGCACGGGCAGCGGATTCGCCGCATCCATTTTCAGAAGCTGGAGAAGTTCCTCCTCCAAGAAGCAGGGCTTCCTCAGCACGACGGGGTGTCACGCCGTCTGCAGGGCCACGTGACTGGGGAATCCCATCTGTTCTCCAGCGCACGCCCACCCGTGACAAATGAATCCGTCTGCAGCGTGTGCCAGGAGCTGCTGCTTTGGGAGCAAAGGAGACTGGTGATGAATTATTCATCCCGAGGAGATGCCTGTCCCAGCCTCTTGGGTACAGCTTGCAAAGGCACCCCCTGCAACTACCAGGCTCAGGTCCCAAGACACAAAATAATAATTATTAGTAACAACAGCAGCATCTACCTTGGATCAAGTTCCTACAACACGCCCTGTTGAGAGCTTAACCCCCATTATTTAATTTTCACCATGGCCTCGGGGGGCATGAGCTAGCATCACCCCCATTTACAAATGGGGAATCTGCACTGCAGGGGGTAAGGTATCCAGCCCAGATCCACCAGTCTCCCAGGATGCTGCAGTCCACCAGTTCCCCAGAAGGCAAGCTTTCCACTGCAAGAGGGAGGAGCATCAGGGAGAAAGCAGGGAAGCCCCGGAAAGCCCAGGGAGGGGAGGGAACCCTCGGGCTGAGCTGGGAAATGCCAGGCCTCCCTTCCCCCACAGATTTAACATTCAGAGCAGCACAGGCAGGCGGGCGGGATGACAGCCCTCACCAGCCCCAGCGTGTCAAATGCAGCTATTTCCAGCAGCTTCTCTACCAGAGAAGCCCTGTCGCATTTGATATGGCTGAATCGATGATGCCGGAGGATGTAGTCAGGTGCAGCAGAGCTGAGGAAGGAGAGAAAGGGACTCCTTAGGAGCTCAGCCCCGCACCGACGCAGTTTTTCATGTCCTACCCCGTGGACCACTCCTGGGAAAGAAGGAGGGGCAACGGGCAGCATCCTTTCAGGAGGCAAATAAAAACCAAAGCGGGTGTGAAGCAAAAGAATACATGGAGGGAATAGACAGACATTTTGCTTGTCGGGAATTTATGATCCTCCTTGTTTCACAAAGGATTTGGAATAACTTGCAAGATCCTGTTCATAATGGTTAAGCCAGAATAGGCAAATGAGAAATGAGAGGTATGAAGAATCCGGAAGGAAGAACAGGAAGTCTGGGGGAGGCAGGGATGCACCACCATGCTGTGGACAATGCTGCGGCTTCAGGCCCCAAACCACCACCTGAGAGAGGCTGCAGCCACTTCTGTAGGAGGAGTCACTAGGCAGAACCCCAGGGTCTGCGGGGTGCTCCGGATGGATCACATCACCTCATCAGGGCAGATGAACTTCACTCAAGGCCCCCAAAGCTAGAGCAGCTGCAGGTCATGGGTGGGGGCCTCTTGGATGGACTCTCAGCCTCCTCCAGAGCCCCATGCTGCCTGGACCTCAACCCCGGGTGGCTGCCCCTGGACCTTCATTTCCATCTTCGAACCTGGGGCTCCCTCCAGCCCCACTCCCCAGCCTGATCTCTTTGCTGGCCTGAGTCTGGTGGGATTTCTCAGCCTCCACTGCAGCCTGGCCCAGCGCAGTGAGATGAGGTCTGCCGCTGGTCCCTCGGCCTCCCCCATGAATGTGAGATCTCCCTTCCTGCAGGGCCTGAGTCTTAGCCTCCCGCATTTGTGGGACCTGGTTCCTAGCTGCTAAGTCAACAGCAGCAGCCTCAGAGCCTCCTGTCCCAGTAGAGACAGGGCACAGGGACCCTGGGTGCTCTCTGCGGACCAATAAGGGACTATTTACAACAGGGGCAGGGCTTAGGGAGATCTACATGGGAGGGTAAAGCTCCCTGGAATTGACCTGGAATTAACAGAGAGCTGTTATCACCCTGGGCCTCAAAGGCAAAGGAAAGCAACGAGGGAAGCTGTAACTGGGAGAGGGCTCCCACCAGGAGCTGTGGCCCACAACAACCCTGCGGGAGGGAACCAAGTCTTCTCGCCCCAGCTCTCACCCTCTGATCTCCCACTGTGGCCTCCACTGTCTGCACACAAGCAGAAGTCCAGGTAAGGGAGCCTCTGATGAAATTCACAAGGTCAGTCTCCTGTGGGTTCCAAGCAGGTGCAGAATAGATTTGGAGAGACAAACAAAATACTCAGCACATAGACAGCATCTGCACTTTCTGGACCAGGCTACATATGCCCCTGTTCTGATGACAAACACACAGCTCCATGTGGTTGGGCAGGGGGTGAATTCATCCCTTAGCAGTGGTCACGTGACTCAAGCCTGGGCAAAGTCCATTCATTCAACCATTTATTCATCCATCCATTCCAGGCACCCACTCATTCATTCATTCATTCAGTGCTGAGTAAGAAGGATATGTCTGAACAAAACCACCTTGCTTCCTAGTGGGATCCAAGCAATAGGAATCCTCCTAGCATGTAGGCTGGGCTTTCCAGGTAGCACCAGTGGTAAAGAACCAACCTGCAAATGCAGGTAGATGTTAGAGACACAGGTTCAACTCCTGGGTAGGAAAGATCCCCTGGAGGAGGACATGGCAACCGACTCTAGTATTCTTGCGTGGAGAATCCCATGGACAGAGGAGCCTGGTGGACTATGGCCCATAGCATCACAAAGAGTCAGACACAACTGAAGCAACTTAGCACAAAGCACGCAGAGCATGCAGGCCAAGCCAGGCCATTCGGAAACTCAGTTCTGGAAACTCTGGACCACAGTGAGAAAGAGACATTCCCTTTCTGTACCCTTGGACTTGAGATGGAAGGAGGTCTGGAGAGCCATCAGCCACCTGGGAGGGAAGCAGAGTGAGGACTGGAGGCCCAGGGAAGGACCCTGACCCACCCAAGGTCCGTGATGTCAAAACACTGCTAGGTCATGGGCTAAGGGACTATTTCCCCACTAAGCCATCCTGCTTTGTCTCCCAGGGAAGACAACCCACAATCACCCGGGATGCGGGACAGGAATCCTGATCTTAAGGACTGCCCTGGACACAGAGACATTGAGCATCTCTGGCAGCTGGTGGTGTGGAATCACAAAGTTGATGTGGGGTTTTCTCTGAGTAACAGCATGATTCACACACACTGAATGTCCCACAGGAAGAGGAGGAGGAAACAATTTCTTTGATGCCCGAGGACAAGACACATAAAAGCTCAGATCACAGGCTCGCTGGAGGGGACCAGTATTCCCTGGCAACCAGAGAGAAGGGATCTGTGATAAAGCTGAGGAGACGTCTCAGGCTCCTGTGTGGGTTTAATGAGGTGCACTCGGGGGAGGCACCATCGGGAGCAGGAAAAAAAAAGCAGGTGCAGGAGTCAGGAGTTCTGGTCCTAACCTGGTTCTGTGTCTTAACTGGCTGTGAACTTAAAAGAAGTAATTTACTCCCTACCCTGAGCTTTAGCCTCCTCATTTCTAAATATAAAAGAAAAGAGCTGTAAGCAGGGAAGGCTAGGGAAGCAGCAGCACCACGGCTAAGGGCAGCGTCTGGAGTCAGACTCAGCTCAAGTCCAAATTCGACCTTTAAAAGCCAGGGGGCATAAAGCAAGTCAGACCAGAAGGTATGGTTTTCTCATGTATAAAATTCACGTGGCAGCCCCTGGCCTTACAGCATCTATGTGAGGGTTAAGAAAGGTGAATCAAGCCCAGCACCATAGCACCAACATGAGAAGGGGAGTCAGGATAACTGAGAAGGGACTAGTCTAGAAAGGTCTGGAAAAGATGCCGCCTGGACCCCAAGCCAAATGCTTTGGGAGCTATGGCATGGGGGCACTCTTTGCGTAAGGATGACGTTTCTTTCCCCCCTCCTACCAAACTCCCTGCCAAGTAACTCAGCTCTCTCATCCAAGCCTTCACAATGCATTTTTCAAACCTCCATTTTCAGGTCTTAAGACACCCTAGAACTTTTATTAGAATTTTTGTCTTGATTTCTGAATTGGCTGGTCACAGATGTAGAGGAAGCTAGAGCTACCTTGCTGCTGCTGCTGCTAAGTCGCTTCAGTCGTGTCCGACTCTGTGCAACCCCACAGACGGCAGCCCACCAGGCTCCCCCGTCCCTGGGATTCTCCAGGCAAGAACACTGGAGTGGGTTGCCATCTCCTTCTCCAATGCATGAAAGTGAAAAGTGAAAGCGAAGTTGCTCAGTCGTGTCCGACTCTAGCGACCCCATGGACTGCAGCCTACCAGGCTCCTCCGTCCATGGGATTTTCCAAGCAAAAGTACTGGAGTGGGGTGCCATTGCCTTCTCCGAAAGCTACCTTAGTAAAATTTAAAAAGCATCTTGAGATTCTGACTTTTGAGACCAGACAGAAGATCCTTCTTAAAGTAGTTGCCAAGAAAACCATCAAGGAGACTGGAAGAAGGGCAGTCACAACCACAGCCACCTCCACTAGTGAGGCCAGCTATGTGACCCCCGCTGGTAAGAAGGAGGGGACCTGTCTTCCAAGTGGCCAATACACACAGGGGATTCCTCCAGGTGTTGTAACAGCATTAGATGGGCTTCCTTGGTGGCTCAGACAGTAAAGAATCCACCTGCAATGCAGGAGACGTGGGTTTGATCTCTGAGTCTGGAAGATCCCTTGGAGAAAGAAATGGCAACCCATTATGGTATTCTTGCCTGGAGAATTTCATGGACAGAGAAGCCTGGTGGGTGACAGTCCATACGGCTGCAAAGACTCAAACACAATTGAGTAACACACACACACACCAGCTTTATTTCTAATCCTCCAAACAAGCCTATGATACGATGGTCAGTATTATTAGACCATTACACAGAGGACACAAACTGAGGCTCAAAAAGCCCCTTAACTGGTCTGCCCAAGGCAACGCAGCACTAGTAACAACAACTGACAAGGCTGCGTTTGATCCTTGGACTATCTGACTACAGAGTTTGTATTCTTCCAAACATTCAATTCTCTCTTCAAAGAAAAAATGCAAACAGAGCTGCCTGCTGAAGTACATGGGCACCCACCCAAGGGGACGAATGCTTGGCTGGGTAAATTCTGAAGTGTCTCAGAAAGCATCCTTCTTGTCACCGCAGTGTCATGGGCACCGATGATGGTGGCCCGTCTGGGCCGTCACAGTAGGAGACCGACGTGGTCTCATCTGCAGCTTGTCCCTTTCCTGCAAGCCAGAAGCAAGCATCCAGCACCAGGATGGATGTCTCCCAGGCTGACATCCGGAAGAGCGTGGGCTGTGTTTTTCACTCAAAAGAAGACAGAGATTAAGCAGAACCCAGACAGCACATCAAAGAGGTCATCATGGTCAGAACAGACTCAGGGAGGGAAAGACTCTCTGGGCAAGCACACTTGTGTTTATTTAACTGCTTTCTGCCTTGATGAATAACTAATTTGTACCAAACCACAGTGTACTCGAGGCGTGTTGATAAATGAGGCTGCAGAAGCCTCATGTTTCTGGGCTGTCTGTGTATTTGCATTCCTCGAGGCTACAAAGAGAACTCCTGCTTCCCCGATGGAGGTTCAGACACTTGCAAACACAGCAAGAAGGCCCCTCATTTCTCAAGAAGAGGCCTCATTTCCCCCTGGAACTCTAGCCCCCAACTCAGCACATAGTAGGTCCTCAAAAAAAATGTTTCCTGGGTTAACATGGAATTGTTGTTGTTTAATTGCTAAGCCGTGTCCAACTCTCGCGACCCCATGGACTGTAGCTCGCCAGGCTCCTTTGTTCATGGGATTTTCCAGACAAGAATACTGGAGTGGGTTGCCATTTCCTTCTTTGGGGGATCAAATCTGTGTCTCCTGCATTGGCAGGCCGATTTTTTACCACTGAGCCATCAGGGAAGCCCTAACATGAAATACATTTGCATTTTAATTCCAACGATAAATATGATGTTAAGTTAGAATGCAGGACTGCTCAAATGGGACACATGAGAGAAAGTGATAAAGGGGAGTGTTTCAAAGGTTTATGCAGTCAATGTGCATATTGAGAAGCGCTTTGCTATATTTTCAAAGTTTCCTGCTGAGATATGTGTATATGCATGGATAGAATATACAGTATCTGTGGATATGAACAGTCACATATTTTAAGATATTTGATGACTAAATCTATCCAGGCATGCAGCTGGCACACAGACGGTCTCAGTAAAATGGGAACTCACCCTGGCCCAAGAAAAGCTCTAAGAAAATGAAATTCTAACAATTTCATCACAAATTGTTGGATCAGAAGTCCCAAGAGACCAGTGTTGGGAACTGGGAAAGGCTCTCCCATAAGCCCCAGTTACAAAAGGGCAGAGGAGTAGAAGGAGCAGGAGCTAAGAGACGCAGGAGACATTTTGAAAAGTGTTCCAAATCTGGGCTTCCCTGGTGACTCAACAGTAAACCATCCGCCTGCCAAAGCCTGAGACACGGGTTTGATTCCTGGTGCGGGAAGATCCCACGTGCCTTGGGGCAACAAAGCCTGCACGCCACAGCTACTGAACCTGTGCCCTGGAGCCCACGAGCCACAGCTACTGAAGCCTTCCTGGCCTAAAGTCCACGCTCCACGAGAAGAGACGCCACTGCAAGGAGAAGCCCTCACACGGCAACTAGAGAAAAGCTCACGCGGCCACGGAGACCCAGCACAGCCAAAAGTAAATAAAAGTATTATTTTTAAAGTGTTTCAAATCTGTAGAAGAGCATGAGGAAGATGCAAACCCAGAAGGAGCAGAAGAAAAACACCAGGAATGACCAAACTTGTGCTGCACAATCTCGTGGAGGAGGAAGGAAAACAAGATGGGGATGGTTTGGGACAGATGGTGGGTGAACAACAGATGAAAGGCAGGGTGGGCTTTTCCATCTCGATGGGTGATTCTGTCTTCAGCAAAAAAAAATAAAATAAAATGTTTTCCAAAACCGGAAAATGACGAATAAGCCTAAATAAAGCAGGAACAAATGGAAACATGGGAAAGATAATACTGTGATATGAGTCACGGGCCCTAGATCTGACAGCAGAATCACAGGTGAAATGTGCTTTTTCAAACAGGGAATGAGGGAGACACCTGGATCCTGAAGACGGGAAAATGTGACCCTGGTTCCTTAAGGGGAGCCGGAGTGCCCCAGGTTCAAACCACCAGACTAGTGCCCCTGGCCATCTCTGCCTCCCCCGTCTGTCTGCCAACAGCATCATGAGCCCCGGAGCCCTGGGGCTGCACCACCAACACTAGGAAGAGAGAAAGGTTGGGAACCTCCACTCAGGGCTTCTGCCCTCCACCCAACTGCCTCTTCAGGCCTCCGCCAGCTGTCACCCACCATGAACACCTTAAGAGTCCCAAACACACCGCCGGATTTCGCCTCCAAACTGGGCTCTTCTCAGGAAACGGCACCACCATCTGACCCAGCTGCTCCAACCAGAGACCCACCAGGTACCTCAGGCCCTTCCCTTTCCCTTCATCTTCACATCCTCTTCCAGAACAGATGCACCAGCCAGAGGGCTCACCCCGCAGCACACATTGTGTGTTTGCATTAAATCTAACTCCCAATCCTGCAGGTGGATCTCTGCAAACTCATTGCGTCCTGCTCTCCCCATCCTGCAGGGCACTTCTGTTCCACTGGCCTTTAGTTCTCAGAACACAGACGCTTTCCCACCTCGGAACACGGTTCTCTTCCACCAGCCACTCTGCCCACACAGCATCCCCTGGGCATAACCGGCCCCTCACCCGACAGCTGCACCTTAGAGATGCCTCCTCCCACAGCCCTCCGTTTCACCAACGTCTTTGTTTCCAAGTCACAACGCACAATTTTGTGTCCATTTACTCATCTGTCTGTCTGTCTCTGCAACCAGAATCTCAGCTGCCTGGGAGAAGGGGTAGATCTTTAAGCCAAGGTGTGAGGAATCAAAGGAACCTTTAGGGGTAGATGGTGGAGAACGAGAGGGAAAATCATTTCCGCTAGAAGCAACAGCATGAGCGAAAGCACAGAGTCATGAAACAACCCACAGTGAGAGGAACAGGCCCTGGAGGAGGGTGGGAGGGAGGTGAGACCGGATACGTAGGCAGGGGGCCAGGAGACCTCGCCTGGTCAAGCTGGGAGCCCCTTTCCAGGGCCCTAACATCCCAGTCACCCCACGGTGAAGACGCCAGGTCCTTCTCCAAGGGCAGGGAGAGGCCACACTCTTTGTTCAATGTCATCTGACAAAATGGAGGTATTACCACATGCCCCTACCTCTTCTGCTGTGTGGAAGGGGTGGACATAGTGGACACGACCTCCGGACAACTCGGGGCCTGCCAGGCTAGACCACCACTGCCGGCAGGGACCGAAAGGAAGCATTCCCAGGAATGGATGGCAAGCTGACCACTTGGCACACATCAGCATTCCGGGACTTTGTCCACATTCCACTGAATCGGGGCCACTTTCCAGAAACCTGGGTCCCAGACCATGCAAGATTTAGCTTCTTCCACCAAAGGCAACAGTCACTACTGAACACCCCTCAGGAAAGGCAGGAAGAAGCAGATAGAGAGTGTGGACTCTGGCCAGGGTCCTGGCTTGGAAATTCTCATGCCCATGAGATGTGACCATAAGGCAGTCATCCAACCTCTCTGCAGTCCCAGGGACCTGAGACCTCATCCATAACATGAGGTCACTAGTGGCTTTGGCCTCGCAGAGCTGTTGTGATGATGAAACAAGGGAATCCTTTCAGGAGGGTAAAGTCACCCCATTCTGCAGGTGAGTAAACTGGGGTTCAGAGAGGTGGGTAACACCTAAAGTCACACAGCCACAAGTGGCAGAGCTGCAGATTCACTCCAGAGTCCATATCCCTGACCCCTGAGCCGCACTGATCTCTCAGGTTTCAGGGGGTCTGGTACCCCTGACACCCCCTGCCCACCCTGACCCCACCCTGCTCCTATCTGACTGACACAGAGCCCCAAACAGACACACAGCCCTGAAGGTGACTCAGGGACGTTGAAAGTGCGCATTATACTTCAGCTCTGTTAACTATAACCACATCCTGAGCACGACCAAAACTAGGTCAAAAGAATTATTTCTGGGATTTCAAAAAAAAAAAAAAACCCACAGCAGGAATATCCTAAATGTGTCTCCCATTATTTGCAGCCAAATGATCTCAAACAGAGGGCTTGTTATTCGTCTTTTTCTTTTCTGTCATATCACAATCCTGTTTCAGCCTGGAATCAACCAGTTTCCACCAGAAGCCCCCATCCTTACCTCAGCGTCAGGCCCAGCTAAGAGGGAGAGGAAAGGATTCATGGCTGACACAGGTGGGTGCAGACTCCCTGGCCCACGTGACATGTCCTGGACCCTGCCTCCTTCCTCACGTGTCCCCTTGCACCTCAGCCTCCATTCCCTTCCAAAGGTTGACCACTCAGTCCCAGCATCCCCCAGGATTGCAGCCTCACTCCTCATTTTGGAGACAAGAAGACTGAGGTCCAGAAAGAAAAACAGATTGCTCCAAGGCCACAGCCAACTGGTGGCAGGCCAGGGCAAAGCCCAGGGCCCTGGCACTTGCCCTTGTCATCTTTATGCCCCACTGGTAGAAAGGCTATAGAGACACCACAAGTGTTTTAGCTTCCTCAGTTCAGTTCAGTTCAGTCACTCAGTTGTATCCGACTCTGTGACCCCATGAATCGCAGCATGCCGGGCCTCCCTGTCCATCACCAACTCCCGGAGTTTACCCAAACTCATGTCCATTGAGTTGGCGATGCCATCCAACCATCTCATCCTCTGTCGTCCCCTTCTCCCCCGACCTTTAATCTTTCCCAGCATCAGGGTCTATTCAAATGAGTCAGCTCTTCACATCAGTTGGCCAAAGTATTGGAATTTCAGCTTCAACATCAGTCCTTCCAACAGTTAGCTTCCTAGGGCTGCCATAACGATGGATCATGAACATGGAGGGTTAACACAAAAGAAACATATTCTCTCTCAGTTCTGGAGGCCGTAAGTCCAAAATCAAGGTGTGGGTAGGACAGCCTCTCTTGAAGGCGCCAGGGGAGAATCTATGTTTCTTCTACCTTCTGGTGACTCCAGGTGTTTCTCAGCTTGTGGCCACATTACTCCAGTCTCTGCTTTGACTCTCACAAGGCTTTCTCCTCTACGCTCCATGTGTCTCTCCTCTGAGTATGTCTTATAAGGACACTTGTCATTGGATTTAGAGCCGACCCTGTGCTTCCCAAGTGGCTCAGTGGTAAAGAATCCACCTGCCAATGCGGGAGACATAGGTTTGATTCCTGGGTTGGAAAGATCCCCTGGAGGAGGAAATGGCAACGCCCTCCAGTATTCTTGCCTGGAGAATCCCAGGACAGAATCCCATGGTCAGAGGAGCCTAGCAGGTTATAGTTCATGGGGCTGCAGAGTCGGATGCGACTGAGCATACATGCATGATGCAGGTAATACAGGATGATCTTGTCTCAAGATCCTACTACTTTAGGGATTCCAGACACCTTTGGAGATTAGAAATTGTGAGCACAGCTGTGGGTGAAGAAAGATCCTCCGATCCATGTTACATCTGCCCACAAAGCAGAGCAGCACGTGGGTCTGCAGCAGAGACCTGCCCTTCACTAGATATCAGCCACATGCCATGCACTCATAGACAGACATGTAATATACCATCCTAGGATAAATAGATCAGCTTATTGAACAGAAGGCTTACTGCACACCAGGCTCCATTCCAAATCATCATACACATTTTCTTTTCTCCTGTAACCACCCAATAGGAGAAGTAAGATGTAAACTCCATCACTTGCTAGCTGGGTGACTTGAAACAATCAAATGCACTGGGCCTTAACTTCCTCACCTTAAAATGATAATGGGACTTCCCTGGTGCTCCGGTGGTTAAGAATCTGCCTGCCAATGCAGGGATCAAACATGGGTTTGATCCCTGATCCAGAAAGATCCCACAAGCTACAGAGCAGCTAAACCCATGCACCACAATGACCGATGCCCATGCACTGCAACAAGAAGCAGCCCCTGCTCGCTGCAACTAGAGAAAGCCCAGGCACAGCAATGAAGAGCCAGTACGATCAAAACTGAATAAATAAATGAAAAAAAGATTTAATGATAATAATAGCTGCTTTGAGAGGTCTTTAGGAAGGTAAAGGAGAAACTGTAAGGGAAATGCACAGCACAGAGGCACACCTACTGGCAGATGTTACTATGGTATCTGTTCATTACCCATCTCTTTCTTCAATATCTGCATATACTTTTTTTATAATCAGTGTTACATGTCCCTTCCTACAGCCATGACCCCAAAACCTCCCATGTGTAGACAGTGGTTGTGTACCTTGGGAGTTATTTTAATGCACCAAGAAGTGTGTTCTCTAGAGGAAGCTCTGGGGGACTCCTCTGTCATGGCTGAACACCCGCCATGGCATGACTATGAACCTGCGAAGGTGTCTGTCCCGCACATTTGCACGTGTGGTCACGTTCCTGTGATTGAAGGGGGCCACAACTCCTGCCAGCTCGATGAAGCTGTGTTTTCCATCCTCGGCCGTATTCACCTCACTTCCTGCTTCCCTTGTTCTCTGATTCTCAGACAATCCCTGAATTCATTTAGACGGCTTTGGTTCTCTCAACCACCACAATGGGACACACACAAAGAGAAATTGAGAAGGAAATGAGTTCTCTCATTAAACAATGCCCAGGTGTGACGGAACACAAACACCGAAGCAGCACCAAGAGTGACTGACAAGATGAGCACGTGAGAAGAAGAGCCGTTTATGCAAAATTAGATTCTGCAGCAAGCTTTAGGCAGGAGCTCACATCCCGGGCTGGAAAAGATCACAGGCTTTGGAGTCATTGGCTCTGGTTGAATTCTAGCTCTGCCTGTCCTAAGGTCTCTTGCCCTCAAGGAAAGAAATAGAAAAGCAAAGACATCAATAACCACTGAGACAGGGCTCTAATCCGTTCCTGCTTCCTCACACTCACACACAAACAGCACTTGGACTCCAAGAATGGATGGATTAGATTCCCTGTAACAACATTAGATGTGTTATTATTAGTCAATGGATAGTGGACCACAGATTATTACTATAAAGCTATCCACATAAGAAAGACAAACACAGGTCAGCAGGGGAACACTCTATGGTATAAGGAGGGGAAAGAGGACTCGTCCTGCATGCAGAATCTAAATGATGATTGGTGTCCCCCCAAACACTGCTTGAGAAGGCTCTGGCAGGAGCAGATCAGGATTGATTAGTGACACCTGAGACTGACTAGCAATGCCTGAGATTGACTAGTGATGCCTGCCACAGGAAAGGCGGTGGGTCATTCAGCAGGTTCATGGCTTAAGTGCCTTCCCTCCCTTGGACAGCAAGGAGATCAAACCAGTCAATCTGAAAGGAAATCGACCCTGAAAAATCATTGAAAGGACTGATGCTGAAGCTCCAATACTTTGGCCATCTGAGGCGAAGAGCCCACTCACTGGAAAAGATCCTGATGCTGCGAAAGACTGAAGGCAAAAAGAGAAGGGGGTGGCAGAGGATGAGATGGTTGGATGGCATTGCTGACTCAGTGGACATGAATCTGAACAAACTCCAGGAAACAGTGGAGGACAGAAGAGCCTGGGGTGCTACAGTCCATGGTGTTGCAAAGAGACATGACTTATCGACTGAACAACAAGTCCTTCTTCCCTCAACTGGAAAAAGAACACCAGCCTCACACACAGAACCTTGGGCTTCCAGTCTGTCCCCCTCCAGTGCCTTGGTTTCTTCATCTACAAAATGAAAGGACTGAACTAGTGGCCTTGGAAGCCCCACCTCGTCTTCCTTGCTCTGTCTCCTTTAATCTAACCAACGACATCATGGTGAGGAGCCAGGTGAGGGTCGCTGACTCCAGGACAAGACAGCAAGACACCATTCTGACCACCTTCTTGGATAACTGTACGATCTCCTGATTAACCCTTAAACTCCAACCAGATCTGATTCTCAAAGAAGTCCCAGGAGCAAACAAATGGCCTCAAGCTGCCTCTGTTCTCAGCAACAGCAATTTAAAGCATAAAAATAACTCCCTGGTGCGAGCAAGACTTGGGGTCTGAGCAGCAAAGCCAAAGAAACCAAAGGCTGTTGCTGGGCTCTGTGCACACTCTCTCCCAAATTACATGGGGAGGGGAACACTCCCCGGCCCAGTCACAGGCAGAAGCAAAGGAGAGAAGGAATCCACAACACTCCCCGACCTCATCCTCTCTCTCTCTCTCTCTCTCACACACACACACACACAAACACACACACACGATCAACCGAAATAGCAGTTCAGCACAAGGGAGAAAGTGGCCCAAGCTGGTCTCTCTATACCAAACAGGCCAAGATCTCTTTTCAATAAAATGGCTTTTAATCACTTTAAAGATTTTATTAAAAATCCCCCATGGACTAATTATAGGCAAGGCTTCCTGGCCACAATCTAGCTAGCAATCATGCCTCAGCCTGAGGATGCTCCCTGGGTTCTCTCTCTGTGTCTCTCTTTCCTTCTCTCTCTCCCCAGTTTCTCCCAGGGTGTCTGCCTCTGTGCCCCTGATCCCAACATGTGTGTGTCCCCCTCTGTCTGTCCCTCTGCTGCGTGGTCTCCCCTTCCATCTGTCTGTGCATCTCGGCTCTCAAGGCCCCCCTCCACCCCAGCGCTTCCCACCTCCCTCGCTCCATCTGCCTCGCTCTGTGTCTCTCTCCTTGTAGCATTTCCCCTTCCACCTCCCACTCCTTTCTCTGATCCTTTCTGTAAAGCAGAGTCCTTCTGCTAGCTGTGCTCACTCTTCATTCTTTCCTGCCTCCAGAGAAGTCTCTTCCAACTGGGAATGGCTGCCACAGCTAGTCCAAAATTCCTTGGAAGCACACCTAAGCCACTTTTGCAGAAGGCAACTTATTTACAAAACATTATTACCATAATTAACGCAAACACTTTGAAATAGCAACCACAGCCTCTGGTCCCTGGAAACCAGCACACAGAAATTAGTCAGCATTCCCTTCTCATCCACCATCCTAGAGAAACACACACACACACACAAGCTTTCTAAAGCTCACTAAAAAATGATTAACCCTTAAAAAGCTACGAAGTTCGTGATTTCCTTTATCATATCTTGAAAGTGGAAGACACAGCAAGGTACAACCTGCTTGAATTGTATGTGTAAATTACCTTTTATAAAACTACATGCCTCACCAGGAATACTACCTAAATGTATTTTAGAACACCACCGGCACAAAACTAGTATATTCAAATGATGGAAGGAACAGACATCCAAACAGAACGTCAGTCTATGATATGATAAAAGCAGTGAGAGAAGGGACCTCCGAGGGAGGTCAGGAAGACCTCCATGGGATTTTCAAGCTTAGTTCTTGAAGGATGGGTTAGCCATTCCATGCCATTCAACAGGGGGTGACCCTGGCATTTGGATCAGTGCTTTGTATTTTTTAAAACACTATTTGAAAGCACTTGCCCCAGATCCATCAGTTTTGATCCCGCAAGCACAGTGCCAAGTACACCATGGGCACTCAACGTGTGCTTGTCAGTGAGGAATGAAGGAGTGGATGGTGTGAAGGGCTCTGGGCAAGCAGGCATCTTGCCTCACTCTCTTTGCAGCCTCAGCACCTAGCCCACAGGTGGCTCCCAGCAGACGCCACATCCATGTGTACTGAATGAATAGCTGAATGAGGCAGGAAATAGAGGCACCATATCCTTATTTGATACATGATGAAAACACAGAAAACGTGATCCCATGGCCAGTCATCCAGCTAACTAGAACTACTGAAAACAGAAGAGTAATCTTGACTTTAAGATTCCAACCACTCAATACATGCCCTATCCTCTTAAACACTGATTTTTTTCTTATTCCAAAGAATATGTCTAGACCCACTCTCAAACTTCATCCCAGTGTTGTGTCATCAAATCGAAGGAGAAAGTATCGAAAGAATGGGAGTTTTCCAATCACTCTACTCACTCACTGCCTTAGATCGCTTCCAGAATCAAGTGCTCCTGTTCATTCATTCTTTCCCTCATTCAATAAGCAGTTCTGAATACTCAAACACCTACTCCCTGCCATGCCCTGAGCCAAGAACTGGGCATAAAATGTAAGGGACTTACCTTGGCCTGAGTAGTTGACTGTCATTCAGAGGCTACTTCAACCAGAGAGACTTCCTGTTTCTTTCATGAACTATTTCTACTTAGAGGTCATCTTCGGTGTGTGCTTTGGTTAGATCCCCACCCAGACCTTCCCTTAAAAGCATCATTTGGAACTAGTCTGAGTCAAGGGTTCTCAGCCCTGGCTATACATCAGAATCACCCCCAAAAGATTCAAAAACAAACATAATCTCAGTATCTATTCCAGACTAAATAAATCAAAGGTCACTGAATTGAGCCAAAAGGCCTCAAGCGCGAGTCTTGGGTCTTCAACTGTGTGACTTCAGGCAAGTCACTTCCCTTCCCTGGGTTTGACTGGTTTTCTCCTGTCTGCAATCAAGGAGCTGAATGAACAAGGGGATCTGCCCAAGCCTTTCCAGTTGTCATGGTCGGTGTCTACAGAAGTCCTGAGCCACTGAGAACCACCCCATTCCAGCAGACAGACACCTACAGAAGCCAGGCAATTGGTAGAGAAATCAACCATTGCCACAAGCTCCTCCCCGTGCGTTCAGAACAACTGGCTTTGACAAGAGGAAGTATTCGCTCATTGCAGTCGGCCTCTCCCCACATGGCATCAGTGGGAAGATTTTCCCCTTTACACTCTCAAAAGCTGATAAAAGAATACATCTGAAAATAGCTCAATTATCCTCCTCTCTGCAGCCCCTTTCCATCCCAAAGTGCCCAATGCCACTCTCCTCCAAGCATCAATATGGCGGCTCAGTGGGGGCAGCCTGGACCGTCTACTCCTCACAAGTCATATACTCTCCTGGCTGCATACTTTGGGGCTTCCTCGCCCTGCCCACTCTCCCCTCACTGCATGAACACAGTGCATACTCCTGGCCAAGGCCCTGCCTGTGTGCCTGCCGATAACTCCTCATGCTCCACCTGATGGGATTAGGCCCTAGAATCTTCCTTCCTCACACTATCCCCAGGTAGCACCAGATCCAGTTCAGCCCAGCCTCCCTTCAGGGGCCACTCGTATTCCCTGAAACCCCTCACCCTGGGGTTCTTCCCTCCTATGTCCCCTAAAAGAGCGTGTCCTCATCACGTTCATGGACCACTTACAGGCATCACTAAACCAGGAGAGGCTCCAGCACCTGCTGGTACTCACACCAGAATCATATTCTCCCAGAGCCCAGTGAGACTGGAGATGGGAGGAGTCCGGCATCTACTTGCAGGCTTGTGCTCTTGCCACCGCGTTCCGGCCGAGCACCCCTCCAGGTCCCGCCTTCTCCATCAGGGGGCACAATGCCCTGGCTGTCCAGATGTGATCTCCAGGGCGTCCTCAGTCATTCCTGCGTCTCCTGGCCCCACTGCCCCCAGAGCTCACTGTAGGCGTGTCCAACAAAGCCAGAAGTTCTCCCCAGGATCTGACCCCTTCCATCATACAGGCTCCCGGGTATCCTCATGTAATTGGACATATGGATTGAGGCATGCTGGTTGTCCTCCTTAGCAGGTGGACCCATGGTCCCCAGACTGGAAGGAAAGAAGAGTAAGTGTCGTTCTGAGAGCACATCTGGGGATGCCTCATTTCTATGGCTCTACTGAAGACATCCTTCTTGCCGGGGCCCAGACAGGCAACAGCTGGGGCAGCCCCCCACCTCACAGAGAGCTCCAACCAGGCACATGGTGAGCCCTTTCACTATGGTCTTTAAGCAGGTCCAGGGACCCTGGAGTCACATCGCATTTATTTTCCCCACAGTAGTGCTGGAGAAGAACTTATGAGAGTCCCTTGGACTGCAAGGAGATCAAACTAGTCAATCCTGAAGGAAATCAACTCTGAAAAGTCATCGGAAGGACTGATGCTGAAGCTCCAACACTTTGGCCACCCCATGCGGAGAGCTGACTCATTGGGAAAGACCCTGATGTTGGAAAAGACTGAAGGCAAAAGAAGAAGGAGGTGGCAGAGGATGAGATGGTTAGATAGAATCACCGACTCAATGGACACGAATGTGAGCTAACTCCGGGAGACAGTGGAAGATGGGAGAGCCTGGCATGCTGCAGTCCATGGGGTCACAGCGAGTTCAGACATGACTTAGCGACCGAACAACAACAAACTTTACAATCTTGAACCAGTAACTTTACTTCTCTAGGCATCAGTCTCACTTTCTCTAAAGTGATTTTAATAAAATCTACTTCATGGAGTTGCTCACTGAGAACCATAGGTAAAAGCTCTTACTGATTTCATTTAACTTAACTCGATTCACACCCCAAATTTACCCGCTGATTCTCTATTGACTCAACACGGAAATTCATGTTCCCAAGGGACCACATTCTGTTTATTGCAGCACCTGGCATGGGATGGGGCACATGGCAGGACCTCAGCGCATGTTCGGAGAGTGAATCAGAACTGAATTAATCAGGGTTAGGGTAAGAATCCATGGCAACCCAGCTTCCTGGTGGTAGAGATGTGACCAGCTGAGACATCAAGGGCCTAAGGCAGAAAATGAATGAACACAGCAAAAACCCAAGACCAAACCAAACTGCAATCTGTCAAAATATTGGAGGTTGTTTTCAAGTCCAGGGTTTAAATCAATCAAGAATTTATTTAAATACATTAAAGTTGAACACTTCAACTAGGTTTAATGGCATGTTGAATTCTTACACTGTAATGTTATTCCAACAACGTCCTCACCAACCTCCTGGTTGGTCTCCTTCCTTCAGAGACTTGCCCCTCTGTTCCACAAAGAACAGTGTAGCCAGGGTGACTCTCTCTCATTTAAACATCTGTTTTCTCCGCTAGACTGAAACCTCCATGTGGGTAAGAATTTTTGTCTCTTTTGCTTGCATCTCCAGTGGCTGTCATGGTGCCAGGTACAGATAAGGTGCTTACAGAGTATTTGTTGAACTAATGGTCCAGTTGATGCTGCAAATAAACTGTCAGCACTTGAACAGAAAGAACACACCAGCAGGTATAGCAATACCGGACCCCAGATTCTAGGTGAAACAGAACAGCAGCAGCATCTCTCCATGGTGGATCAAGAATCCCCATGTGGGTACTAGAATTACTGGCTGTTTCAATGCCCAGAGGCCAAGGGGTCAAAGAGTCTTATGCTGTAGGAGGAGAATTTAAGCAGGCATCCCGAACTCTCTAGGTGTTCATCTCACCCTTTCACTTAAGAGTCGGGACCAGGATGTTGTAAAAGTCAGGGCTGCCATTTCTCTGGATCCTTAGCCCCTACCCATCTCCAATTCCATGAAGAGCTCCCACAAGCCATCTGCTTGTGGAAAACCACCCCCATTGATGTGTGAGCTAGTTCTGACTCAAGAGAGAAGGGATGTGTACAGTCAATGGCTTTGACATTGCCTTTTGGGTCAGCTTTCTTTTCAAGTCAACAAGGATGGTTTCATTTCTGCTCCCCAACACAGCATTCTGCTGCTGCTGCTGCTGCTGCTAAGTCGCTTCAGTCGTGTCTGACTCTGTGCGACCCCAGAGATGGCAGCCCACGAGGCTCCCCCGTCCCTGGGATTCTCCAGGCAAGAACACTGGAGTGGGTTGCCATTTCCTTCTCCCGTGCATGAAAGGGAAAAGTGGAAGTGAAGTCGCTCAGTCGTGTCTGACTCTTAGCGACCCCATGGACTGCAGCCTACCAGGCTCCTCTGTCCATGGGATTTTCCAGGCAAGAGTACTGGAGTGGGGTACCATTGCCTTCTCCACACAGCATTCTAATTTTCCAAAAATCACCTGAGGAACTCAACCAATGCATGTGAAAAGGCTGGGCACTACTTTCTGAAAGTTGAAAGAAGGTGGTGATGAGACTATGTTGAAATGATTGTCTTATTTTTTAACATATATACTTGACAGTGAAAGTGAAAGTTGCTCGGTCATATCCAACTCTTTGCCACCCCATGAACTATACGATCCATGGAATTCTCCAGGCAAGAATACTGGAATGGGTTGCCATTTCCTTTTCCAGGGCATCTTCCCAACCCAGGGATCGAACCCCAGTCTCCCGCATTACAGGCAGATTGTTTAACCAGCTGAGCCACAAGGGAAGAAAAATATACTATTTTCCATGGTATTTTAAAGCTGCCAAATCTTTCCATCACCCTTATCCTGTTCTATTTTCCTCTACAGTTATCACTGTGTAACAGACCACAAAATTTTCACATTTGGTATGTTAGCCTCCCCAAATCATTAGCCTCCCCAACTAGAATGCTCATTCCACAAAGGCAAAGGTTTGGACTGATGGTTCAGTGGTGAACTTCCACTGCAGGGCACACGAGTTCGATCCTTGGACAGGGAACTTAATTCCCACAGGCCGTTCAGTCAAGAAGACAATTCTGTAGGATAAAACAGTGAATGAACAAATGAGTGCATGGACAGGTGTGGGGGTATTCAGTCGAGGGAACAAAAGAAGCTCAGTGTTCCCACGTCAGTTGACTGTGATCCTCACAAAAAAGGCAGAGGCAGCGATGACTCTCCTTACAGGTGGGGAACTAGAGCTCAGAGAACACAGGTAACCGTAAGCAAGTACAGAAACCAGGATGTCAGCCCACGTCAACCTGAACTAAGCCAGGGCAGGCTACCTCCATTTCATCTCCCAGCATCTTGGAAGCATATCTTTGTCATCCCTGCTTTACACATAAAGAAACAGAGCAATCTGCCCAAAATCAACCTGGATCCAAACCCAGATTGAGTAACAAACAGAAGCCCAAGGCAAATAAGCATAGATCATTTTTTCAAGAACCCAGATGCAGAAAGATGGCTCCTTAAAACTGGTCTACCCTTCAAGCTTTTCCTCATCACTCTGCATGAGTCAAGTCTCTACCATCTCCACCAGCTTCCACACCCCTGCCCCAGCTCTGCAAGAGTTGGCCCCTGAAAGAAGAGCAGAGTCAATTTATTAAATGACTTTTTAAAAAACAATTCATAACAATTATGTATTTATGCCATAGAATTTCTTTGCCTTCATTCCAGCAAATGCATTATATTCTATAATTTAGATTTTCAAATAATATGCACTCTATTGACAAAATGCCAAGTAAGACAAACTTTCTTGAGTCCATGTAGTTCTTAGATAGCTTTTAATTAACTTTAATTTGGAGAAGCTTCACCCTGCTGAGGCAATAACAAGTGGAATTATCAACAAAATTCTTAAGATAATACTTAGATGTGGAAATGAGTCCTGACTTTCACATCACCACATTCAAACACTATAAGGGCGTGTGTATGTGGGTGTGTGTGCTAAATTGCTTTGGTCATGCCTGACTTTGGGAGTCTATGGACTGTAGCCCACCAGGCTCCTCTGTCCATGGGATTCTCCAGGCGAGAAAACTGAGTGGGTTGCCGTGTCCTCCCCCAGGAGATCTTCCCGACCCAGGGATATAACTCATGTCTCTTACATCTCCTGCATTGGCAGGTGTGTTCTTTACCACGATCGTCACCTGGGAAGCCCATAAGGAGGTGAAAAAGTGAAAAGTGTTAGTTGCTCAGTCATGTCTGACTCTTTGCGACCCCATGGATGAGGCTCCTCTGTCCGTGGGATTCTCCCATGGGAATGGGTTGCCATTCCCTTCTCCAGGGGATCTTCCTGACCCAGAGATTAAACCTGGGTCTCCCACACTGCAGGTGGATTTCTTTATCATCTGAGCCACAGGGAACATATGATTGATTGTAACTGCAGGTGGTACTTCGTGTCTTCTCCCCGGGTGCCAGCACAGAGCCTGGCATGCAGTAGGAGCTAAAACTATTTGTAGAACAAATAAAAGGCTGGAGGACCAGGCTCTAATGTCCAACACTAAACTTCTCAAATGCTGGCTTCAACCACAATGGGTCAGGTCCTCTCTCCATTCCCACAAGCTACCTGGGAAACCTGCTCTATCTCTCAGTCTGGAGAGCCCCACGTGCTAGTCTTCAACTGACCCTGTGAAGGCAAAGCTTTCTCATTTTCCTTCCCCAAATAAATATCCAGGGCAGAAGATCCCTCCCCTGGTGCGGAGAGCATTTTGCTCCTTTCAACATCCTGCTTTGAATTTTATTCATAACCAGGCAACCTGAAGTTCTAGCAGCGTATGTTTCTCTCTTCTCCGGATTTAGAAGAAAAATATATTTGAGGTATTTTTAACCAAGAACACCCAGTCCCCACCCCCACCCCCAACACCCTCTGCCTCATCTGCTCAGACATCACATCTCTGCCCCGGAGACAGGTCTTTGGAGGCAGGAGAGGCTCAAGCCATAAATCCTCATCTGTGGCTGATAATCCACATGGAGAGGAATGACAAATGCTCTATTTAGCCCTATTTCCAAGGAAATTAGAATTACAAATCGCAAAGCTATCGCTGAGCCCTGCTTGGGCATAACCTTTGGAAATAAAGGTGGGAAGGAGGTGGGGGGAGACCTGGCATTTGACTAGTCTGTTTCACTGTCAGCTTTTGTAGAAATCCACCCCACGACAGAAACCACACACCCTCCCCGCAGCACTACCAATTAGAGCAGGTGGCCCAGGAGTATTCATTCTGCTTTGTTCACTGCTAAAGGCACCACCAAACCAGGTAAGCCATCGCTTCCAGGGAAAGTACAGAAAATTGCTTCTTTAATTGGGTAGATTCCGGAGCTAAGAATAATTTAATTGAAAAACAGCATTAGTGAGAATCAAAGGGACCTGAAAAGGGGCCGGGACTCAGATGCCCACTGGTCAGAGATGACTGAGAGCCTGGGTTCTCGGAAGGCATGGAGGAAAGGGGCTTGGTCTAAAATCTACCACCATCTCTCCTCACTGCCTCCACTTCCCCACCGAGCACCCCAAACCCCTCACCCCAGACACAGACATACATCCCTCACTGGGATGCTCATCTCAAAGGAGAGAACCAAAAGGAAGGAAAACCAAGAGGAAGATGGTTATCTTATATTGTTTTGTTTCCTCAATTTTCCAGCAATCCCCTTGCAATGCTCTGTAAGGGAAGCAGTATGGACTTCGCTGGGAAGGCCCAAGGAATCCTGGGGTCAGGTTCTCCTCCTGTACCTGTTAGGACCCTATTGAGGTCACCCTGCGCCTAAGACTCTTCTCCCCACCTATGTGTTCTTGTTTACTTAACCATGACATTCATAGCTTAGTGCCAGACAATATTCTCAGTTGGATATTTGTAAATACCAAGTCATTTAATGCTCATAGCAAGTCTGGGAGACAAGCTCCGTTTGTGACCCCTTTCTTCAGATCAGAAAACTGACAGGCACAGAGAAGCTTAGTAACTTGTCCAAAGTGACATAGCCGGTAACAGTTTCAGAGCTGGGCTTTGCACCCAGGCAGTCTGGGCTTTGCACCCAGGCAGTTTGGCTCCAGAGCTCACGCTCTGATGATAACATGGAGATGATTCAGTGTTTCTTCTCTTCGTTTAACCCAAGCTCTTTCTAGAATTTTCTCATCTGTCCCCTGTGTTCTCCCTCCCACTCTTATCCAGCCACCACGACTCATTCCTACATTAAGCTCTGTTTTCAGACTCTGTACACAAACTCTGGGACTTCCAATACATGATTTCACGCTACAATCTAGGTCACATGCCCTATCCCTGGTGGAGAGCCTCCATGCCAGATATAACAGCATCATTAATGTTACTGAAAACAGTTAGGCATAGATTCATCATAAAAAGACAGCACTGCATGCAGGCCAACAGCTTGGGTTTGAACTTGGGCAAGTCATGTCCAAATAGTAAAAATAAAGAAATCAGAGAATAAAACCCACTTTGTGGGGTTGTGCAAACTGAGAGCTAAAAGAAACAAGGTTCCATAGAATGCCAAGGCCACCATGGTGAGCATCAGACAAATGCCAGGTATTGTGACTGCAATTACTGTTGGGGAAACACAGGCTTTAGGACGGCAGATGGTGAAGAGCATGGCAACTGGTACACCCAACTCACATCCAATCAGACACAGCACCTCGTTCACATCAATCAGCATCTCCAAGCTCGTTTCTTTTATGTAAATGGAGAAAATAACAATTCCTGCCCCTTTCATCCGTCCATGAGGATTCAGTGGAACACTGCAAGTGACAGTAGTTTGGAGATGACCAAGTAACCTTTTCTTTAGGTTTAGTGAGTTTAGGTTTAGTGAGTTTTACTCTCAGAACAACTTAATTGCTGAGAAGGGGCCTTGGGCTAAAACCTTGGGAAGGTCTCAGATAACAGGCTCAGTGTTCAGTTAACAGCCTCTTGGAACTCTCATGACTCCAGGCCCATTGTACAGACTAACAAACCAAGGCTCGGAAAGGTGAAAGGATGGACTGGTATCACAGGAAGTAGACCCCAGGCCCAAAGGTTGTGAACCAGGGCGTTACAGCATCACATTCATGTCACTGTCACTTTATAGAGAACTGAAGAACTGGCTTTTCAGAAAGGAAGAGTCAGGTCGTAGTCGAGAGCATGAGAGAAAGGATCGAGCATGGAACCAAGACCCGGAGGAGGGGACACCATGAGAACTGGCAGGGGTGACCCCTGGCCTGGAGGTACCCTCCTCTCTGCGCCCCACTGCCTTCCCTACCTGGCTCCCCCATGGCACTGAGTCCATTGTGGGCAGACATATTACCTTCCAGGCCCACCCCACACACTAAGCACAGTGCCCACGATAAATATTCTTGAGTGAAAATAACTGAATGAGTTAGCTGGAGCATGGTGACCATGATCAAAAGAAATAAGAAAAATTCCCCAGTAAGCAGTAAAACCGTGAATACATCTTCCCTAGTCCTCTGAACCAAATGAATTAATGACCACATGTCTGGCATTTCACAGACAGAGTCCTATTTAAACCTTGCAATGACCCCATTTCACAGATGAGAAAACAGAGATTCAGAGGAATTATCTATCTGGTCAAGAGTCATTCAGAAAGCTTGGTTTAATCCCAGGGTTCTGTTTAACAGGCCAGAACTTGGCTGTTTTTCTCCATGCCCTCTCCATTTGCCTGGAAAACATTCCACAATTTTCCAGGGAAGAAGTCTGTTGTCCAGGTACTCTGCAGGATGTTGTGGGCACAATGATGCACTTCATAGGCATTTACAGAGTTGAACTGGACCTAATCAGCCATCTGTGCCAATGCTGAGCTCCTTACAGGCTGAGGGCATGGAAGGGACAAGCAGGTTACTGGTTTACGCTCAAAGCAAGAAAAGAAAGCACCAGGTGACCTTCTGGTACATGTTTATTCCTAAAGGCTCTGGAGCAGTTTCCCCAGTCCCAGTCTCGGCATCCATCTACCAATCTTAAGTGCTGGTCAAGGCAATGCTTTAATGGTGGCCAATGAGACAAGGAGATAAGAAAGCCTTCCTCAGCGATCAGTGCAAAGAAATAGAGGAAAACAATAGAATGGGAAAGTCTAGAGATCTCTTCAAGAAAATTACAGATACCAAGGGAACATTTCATCCAAAGATGGGCACAATAAAGGATGGAAATGGTATGGACCTAACAGAAGCAGAAGATATTAAGACAAAGTGGCAAGAATACACAGAAGAACTATACAAAAAAGATCTTCACGACCCAGATAATCATGATGGTGTGATCACTCACCTAGAGCCAGACATCCTGGAACGCAAAGTCAAGTGAGTCTTAGGAAGCATCACTATGAACAAAGCTAGTGGAGGTGATAGAATTCCAGTTGAGCTATTTCAAATCCTAAAAGATGATGCTGTGAAAGTGCGGCACTCAATATGCCAGCAAATTTGGAAAATCCAGCAGTGGCCACAGGACTAGAAAAGGTCAGTCTTCATTCCAATCCCAAAGAAAGGCAATGCCAAAGAATGCTCAAACTACCACACAGTTGCACTCATCTCACACGCTAGTAAAGTAATGCTCAAAATTCTCCAAGCCAGACTTCAGCAATACGTGAACCGTGAACTTCCAGATGTTCAAGCTGGATTTAGAAAAGGCAGAGGAACCAGAGATCAAATTGTCAACATCCTCTGGGTCATCAAAAAAGCAAGAGAGTTCCAGAAAAACATCTACTTCTGCTTTATTGACTATACCAAAGCCTTTGTGTGGATCACAACAAATTCTGGAAAATTCTTAAAGAGATGTGAATAACAGATCACCTGACCTGCCTCTTGACAAATCTGTATGCAGGTCAGGAAGCAACAGTTAGAACAGGACATGGAACAACAGACTGGTTCCAAATTGAGAAAGGAGAATGTCAAGGCTGTATATTGTCATCCTGCTTATTTAACTTACACACAGAGTATATCATGAGAAATGCTGGGCTGGATGAAGCACAATGGAATCAAGATTGCTGGGAGAAATATCAATAACGGCAGATATGCAGATGACACCACCCTTATGGCAGAAAGGGAAGAACTAAAGGGCCTTTTGATGAAAGTGAAACAGGAGAGTGAAAAAGTTGGCTTAAAACTCAACATTCATTAAGATCATGGCATCTGGTTCCATCACTTCATGGCAAATAGATGGGGAAACAGTGACAGACTTTATTTTTTTAGACTCCAAAATCACTGCAGATGGTGACTGCAGCAATGAAATTAAAAGTCACTTGCTCCTTGGAAGGAAAATTATGACCAACCTAGACAGCATATTAAAAAGCAGAGACATTACTTTGCCAACAAAGGTCTGTCTATTCAAAGCTATGGTTTTTCCAGTAGTCATGTATGAATGTGAGAGTTGGACTATAAAGGAGGCTGAGTGTCAAAGAATTGATGTTTTTGAACTATGAGAAGACTCTTGAAAGTCCCTTGGACTTCAAGGAGAACCAACCAGTCCATCCTAAAGGACATCAGTCCTGAATATTCATTGGAAGGACTGATGCTGAAGCTGAAATCCAATACTTTGGCCACCTGATGCAAAGAACCGACTCATTTGAAAAGACCTTGATGCTGGGAAAAACTGAAGGCGGGAGAAAGGGACGACAGAGGATGAGATGGTTGGATGGCATCACCAACTCAATGGACATGAGTTTGAATAAACTCTGGGAGTTGGTGATGGACAGGGAGGCCTGGCGTGCTGCAGTCCATGGGGTCGCAAAGAGTCAGACGTGACTGAGCGACTGAACTGAACTGAATGAGACTAGTGTCCAATCAATAACTAAATCAGGAATGGTGCTACAAAACAGCTTGGCAACTGTATCAGCACATATATTACCTTGACCTAAGGGACCTGCCTGGAAACAGGCAGAGCAAAGGGGCTGAAAAGACAGCTCGAGAGACCCAGGGTCCTTTGCCACTAGTCAGCTGTGTGTCCTTAGGCACACCCTCTCCCCTCTCTGGGCTGATTCTTCATCCCAAAGGTCTCTTCCAGCGCCAAAATTCTATACATCTGTGTGTGTTAGTTTCATAGTTGTGTCCGACTCTGCAACTCCATGGACGGTAGCTGGCCAGGCTGCTCTGTCAGCAGCCTGGAATTCTCCAGGCAAGAATACTGGAATGGGCTGTCATTCCCTTCTCCAGGGGATTTTCCCGACCCAGAGATTGAACCTGGGTCTCCTGCATTACAGGCGGATTCTTTACCATCTGAGCTGCCAGAGCTATGGGACACCATTAAAACCATGTGTTCACGTGTCAGCAGAGACGCCCAGGGAACGTGAAATCACTGACACTTAACCAGCCCATAGGTAACTCCAGGTAATTTCCAGAGGAGTCACTGCTACCCTGAAAGCTATTTTCCAAAGAAGCTATTTTGGGCTTCACAGGTGGCAACAGTGGTAAAGAACCCACCTGCCAATGCAGGAGACACAAGAGACGTGGGTTCGATCTCTGGGTCGGGAAGATTCCAGGGAGGAGGAAATGGCAACCCACTGCAGTATTCTTGCTGGGAAATCCCATGGAGAGGAGCCTGGGAGCTTGCAGTCTGCGGGGTCGGACACGGCTGAGCGTGCACGCACACACATATATCCAATATTGACAGTACAAGAGGCAGGTTCTCTATCTCCAAGCCCATGAATCACGCAGGGCGTCAGGAGGACAAAAACCTCCAAGGGCTCGTTACAAGTGGGCTGCCTCCCAAACAGAATTTGGGATTTATAGAAAGCTATAAAAAACACATAGGAGATGAATTTAAAGCCAGAGCATGAGACTGGTACACGTGGGATGATGTGTGTATGTATGTGGCCTCAAGGAATCAGAGCAGAAAAGTTGGAGAGGAATATCCATGTATCTGATCACCAGGGATGTGACTTTTTGTCCAATCCCATTCAGCACACATTTTCTGACCCCTTCCTAGGATCAGGCGCCCCGCTGGAGGGAAATGGGAGGCAGTCTGATGGGACCCGGTCCTGAACAAACTTCCGCATGTGGCTCTCACGTTCCTTTGCGACAGTGAGTCCATCCTGGACACCAGGGACCCTCAGTGCGCTCCTTCACAAAACGAAAAGCAAAAACTACGCTTTGGGGCGGCCTGAAGGCTCTGGAAGGTAATGTATGGAAGAAAAAGATTTACTTCTTTTTATAGGTAAGAAGCTACAGCAGGGCTTCTCTGGGGACACAGTGGGTAAGAATCCACCTGCCAATCAATGCAGGGGACACGGGTTCCATCCCTGGAAGTCTGGGAAGATTCCACGTGACACAGAGCAACTAAGCCCGTGCACCACAAAGAGTCCACAACCACTCAAGCCTGTGCGCCTAGAGACTGTGCCCTGCAACAAGAAAGCCACCACAAGGAGAAGCCTCTGCACTGCAGGGAAGAGTAGCCCCCACTCGCTGAAACTAGAGACAGCTCTCGAGGAGCAGTGAAGACCCAGCACAGCCCAAAAACAAATAAATAAAAGGAGCTAAAATTAAAAAAAAAAAAAAGAAGAGGCTATAGCACAGTGGAGGTTAAAGCCAAGGGCTTTTATTATTTATTTATTATTATATTTTTTTGGCTGTGCTGGGTCTTTGTTGCTGTGTGGGCTTTTCTCTAGTTGCAGCGAGCAGGGTCTATTCTCTGGGTGCAGTGCACGAGCTTCTCACTGCGGTGGCTTCTTGTTGTAGAGCACAGGCTCTAGGGCATATGGGTTTCAGCAGTTGCATCTCGCAGGCTCTAGAGCACTGGTTCAATAACTGTAGCACACAGGCTTAGCTGCCCCGTGGCATGTGGAATCTTCCCAGACCAGGGATCAAACCTGTGTCCCCTGCAGTGGCAGGTGGATTCTTTACCACTGAGCCACCAGGGAAGCCCAAGAGAACACTTTTTAAAATCAGTGATAATGTGACTATAATTAATAACTCTAATACAGAGCAGGATGAGAAGGAAAGGATAATAATAAAGCTACTTTCTAAGAAAGATTTCTGGGAGAGAGAGACGGAGAAGACATTCTCGGAAAACAGGAAAAGAAGAGAGGAGGAAGAAGGTGGGGGGGGAGGACCACATGACTGGAGAGCAGGAGAGAATGCAACAGAGGAGGAGAGAGAGGTAGCGGACCAGAGGAACAGAGGACATGGATGGGGGAGAAAAGAGAAGAAAAGAAAGCGTAAACCAGGGGATCTGAGATAGAACAGGAAATCAATAAAAATGCCTAAAGCTGATTCATCAAAAGACAGCAGCACAAGCTCACGACTGAGAGATGTGGCGAGAACCCCCAGGAGGTCTGAGAAGAGGCAGAGGAGAGGGCTTTGCCTCCGGAAGTGGGGCAGGAATGGCACAGGGCAAGACTGGACTGTGGCTCTGCGTTTTAAACCTATGAGTGCCATTCGGGGCTGGGGTCACGTGCATGCACTCCTCTGATCAAAATAAAAATAACTGAAGACCTTTCTAAAGGAAGGGAAAGGAAGTGCGTGCTGGACACTGTCCTCGGCAACTGAAAAATGCTATCTCGTTTGGCATCCCAGGAACCCTGCAGGACAATCAAACCCTCCTCTTATTTTCCATGTAACTGCAATGGCACCCCACTCCAGTACTCTTGCCTGGAAAATCTCATGGGCAGAGGAGCCTGGTAGGCTGCAGTCCATGGGGTCGCTGAGGGTTGGACATGACTGAGTGACTTCACTTTCACTTTTCACTTTCATGCATTGGAGAAGGAAGTGGCAACCCACTCCAGTGTTCTTGCCTGGAGAATCCTAGGGACGGGGGAGCCTGGTGGGCTGCCGTCTATGGGGTCCCAACAGAGTCGGACACAACTGAAGCGACTTAGCAGCAGCACCCACATCATGGGGTGGTTGTGAGGATTAAAAGAGATTAACATAGGTAAAGCATCTGGAAAAGTGCCTGGTGAGCCGTAAATGACATCTGGTGAAATCTATCGTCAGACTTTTGACAAGCCCGCCTCCCTTTTCTTGGGAACGTCTCTGTTCCCTGTTTTGCAGGAGCTGTCATTGCTCTCCTGTGATCCAACCCCCAAGGACACAGGTTGAGAAGGGGGATCCAGCAGTGGGTGCCTGCGTCCCTAACTTGAGAACTAAAGAAGCAAGGGCAGTCCCTCTCTAGGGATTGAGACATAAAGCTCAGATGCTAGGGGTGACCACAGTCCCAGCACGTGGGGAGTCTGCACAGAGACTGCACAGAGACAGCTGGTGCCAGGGCAGTCCCCCAGCCCCCGATCCAGGTGTTCTTGGGCCCCAGGTAAAGCCCATCTCCTGTTGGTCTTGCTCCTGAACTCCTTTGGGATCCATGAGCCAACAAGCTCCCTGGGATGCCTCAGCTGACTCAAAAGGGGCTGCTTTCACTAGCCTCCAAAAATGTGAAGACGATTCAAAAGCCAACAACATGTAGGTCTCTCCAGAGGCCTCCAAGAACAGGTGGCTGAGCCCCAGGACTCCTGATGTGAAAGGAGAAAGAGGCAATAAAAAGAGGAAGACAGTACATTTAGGGGAAAAGAATAAATAAATAGAAATACTGTGTATTCAGGGGATTCTGCATTTGGGATGCTGCTATTTTATAGCTAACAAGAAAGTCAGCAGCAAACTCTGGTCACAGCTAGAGGCAAACTATACTTCGCATTTCCATCCTTCCAACCCACAATCTGTGCCATTTGGATTTCATGGTCTAAAAATATCTCCCCAACTTCCAAGTACGGTTGGCATGAGCTGATGGACTCCAATTTTTAATCCGTTTGCAAATGTTTTTACACAGCTCCTTTTTTTCCCCCTCAAATTCTATTTCTTGCTGAATCATTTCCATCATCCAGTCTGACATTTATTGTTAGCAGGAAGGAAATCATGTTGAACACAAATGTCAGCCTTGGTCTTGAAGGATGCTGAAGGTTTCAGAGACAGGGTGAGAGAAAGAAAGACCCAGCAGTGAGAGACTGACAGTGGGCAGAGTGTTGGCTTTGCAGCTGGCACCTGGCTGTGTGACACTGGGCAAGACACTGGACTTATCTGAAAGTGTCTTTTTAAACTACAGAAGGGGGACAATGCGACTCAGTCTAGCAGAGATGCTGCAGAGATCCAATGGGTCAGAATGCCATGTGCACCTACCTCCAAGGCCAAGGTCAGTGGCCCCATTCTGAATTGTAGCTGCCATATTGGGACAGCTAAGAGCCACATGCATCCCTAAACGCTGACCCTTCTGCAGCCAGCAACAAAGTCATCCTTACAAAACACACATCTGATCATCCCACACCCTGCTGGGAAACCCAGCGGCCTTGAGGACAATCTCAACTGTTTCCTGTGGGCTCTATAGCCACCTCCAATTCCCCACCCCCACCACACCAGCCTTTCCAACCAGCTGTCTTTCAGCCTGCAAGCAGGGATTCCCACTCCATCTCACATGGCTTAGCCTTCAATCTTGGGCTTTGCAAAGTGGTGACTTCCTTCCCCTCCCCAACTTCTCCAGACCCCTTACTCATGTTAGCAAAATGACTGCAGATGCTCCAAAGTTCACACCTTCATGCCACAGGAGAAGACACCTCTTCTGGGAATTTCCCCAAGTCCTCAGATCCACCTTCTCCTCCCACTGGCTCTGACGGGGTGGCAAGCATTTTCCTGTATCCACAGGGGTCAGAGAAAGCAGATTGACTGGATGATTCTGGAGTGGGGCATGAGGTTACTCTTGACCAAACAACATGGCTAAGAACAGGGTGGAATAAAGTTCCCAAAGTGAAATCAGGGACTGGTGGGAGAAACAGTGCTACACATGAGAGGCAAATGATAAGACCAATTCCCAATTAAAGTGAGAGACAGAGCTAGCATCATGGAAGGCCAGAGCCTGTAAAGGCCCTAAAGTTTTACAGATAGAAAAATGAAGGTCCCACATGGGCCCAAGACTCGTCCAAGTTCACACCAGGGCTATTGCCAAGTGTCCAGATCCCACCCCAATGCTCTGCCCACTGAATTATAACAGTGCTCCCCTGACCCCCTGGAAAATGGGGGGCACTATTCAATCCACTTGACGCTCAGCAGTGCCAGCCACAGACTTCATAACAAGATGCAAGGAATGGTTTGTGAATATAAAGTCTGAGGACCCTAGGCTCAGAGGTGTGCACTTCACTCCATATCCCCGGGCAAAGGCCCACAAGGCAGGTGCAGAATGGGTGACAGGCTGGAAGCTGAAGACGCAGAAGAACCTTGCATGGTCTTTCTTCTCCAAGATAAAGGACTTGTCTCACAACCTGACTTTCGCTCCATACCTAATCATCTTCCTCTTGTTTCTGCCCCTCCATGGGCAACGAGAACAGGGAAGGGGGTGGAAGCTGAAAAGCAGAGTTTCAGGAGGTACAGAGGATGGAGATCCTCTCCAAAAGGGATGGAATTCAACCCCTCCTCAAGACTGGACCATAACAGGTCAATTCTTATTGATCTGTTTATTGCCATCTCTGAGCAGAGACAACCACTGACTTAAAACCTGGACTAGCATCCACACACAACAGATTCTGGCTAAATTCTGCTAATAGGCTGCGAGGGTTGTAAATAAATGGCAGTCGAGTTGACCTGGCCCAACTAGAGCACTCCAATACTTTGGCCACCTGATGCGAAGAGCTGACTCATTTGAAAAGACCCTGATGCTGGGAAAGATTGAAGGCAGGAGGAGAAAGGGGATAACAGAGGATGAGATGGTTGGATGGCATCACTGACTCAATGGAGATGAGTCTGAGCAGAGTCTGGGAGTTGGTGATGGACAGGGAGGCCTGGCATGCTGTGGTGCATGGGGTCGTGAAGAGTCGGGACACGACAGAGCGACTGAACTGAACTGAACTAAAGCACAGAATCTCATGCATGCATTGCTTCAGTTGTGTCCAACTCTTTGCAACCCCATGGACTGTAGCCCCCAGGCTCCTCTGTCTATGGGATTCTCCAGGTATGCATACTGGAGCTGGTTGCCATGCCCTCCTCCAGGGGATCTTTCCCACCCAGGGATTGAACCCAGGTCTCCTGCATCTCCTGAACTGCAGGTAGATTCTTTACCCACTGAGCCACTTGGGAAGCCCACAGAACCCTCACCACAGGCATGTGTGTGGATTCCCCACAGAAGTCAGCAGTGCTCAGCTTTCCAACAGCCACATTCCATGCCCGTGTTTAGATCTGGGTTTTGTTTGGAACTCAGCTTGGACGCTGCAAGGCCAAGGGGATTAGTCAGCAGTGTTTGTTAAACACGAACCTCGCGGCCAGCAGCAAACCTGGCACTGCCTATTCACAGAGACCATATCACGCCTGGCTCCTGCCTGCAATGCAGCCCAGTTTGGTTGGGGTACTCATGGCAAACCCTTTCAAGGCAGAGCTTAAGGCAGGATGAGCGGATGCCAGGTCCCCTACAGCTCAAGAAGAAAGGTCAAGGAAAAACTGGTAAGGAAAATATGGTTTGTACTCAGGCCCATCCCAGTTCCCATGCAGCTTTAGGGTCTACTAGCTGTGTGCCACTGGGCAAGTGACCTAACCTCTCTGAGCCTCTGCTTCCTAACATCCAAACCAGGTCATGCATGCATGCTTAGTCACTCAGTCATGTCCATGTCACTCAGGCCCCATGGGACTGTAGGCCACCAGGCTCCTCAGTTCATGGGATTCTCTATGCAAGAATACTGGAGTGGGTTGCCAAGTCCTCCTCCAAAGGATCTTCCTGACCCAGGAATTGAACCAGAGTCTCCTGTGTCTGGCAACCCACTCCAGTACTCTTGCCTGGAAAATCTCATGCGCAGAGGAGCCTGGTGGCTGCAGTCCATGGGGTCGCTAAGAGTCGGACACGACTGAGCGACTTCACTTTCACTTTTCACTTTCATGCATTGGAGAAGGAAATGGCAACCCACTCCAGTGTTTTTGCCTGGAGAATCCCAGGGATGGCGGAGCCTGGTGGGCTGCTGTCTATGGGGTCGCACAGAGTCAGACACGACTGAAGCGACTTAGCAGCAGCAGCAGCTCCTGCGTCTCCTTCATTGCAAATGGGTTCTTTACCCACTGAGCCCTAAGGGTTTCCCTGGTGGCTCAGATGGTTAAGACTCTGTTCTGCAATGCAGGAGACCCAGGTTTGAGCCCTAGGTTGGAAAGATCCCCTGGAGAAGAGAATGGCTACCCACTCCAGTATTCTTGCCTGGAGAATCCCATGGACAGAGGAGCCTGGCGGGCTATAGTCCATGGGGCCACAAAGCGTCGGGCACGACTGAGTGACTAACACCACGTCACACTAAAATTAAAATCGTGAGATGTGGCTGGAATGTTATATAAATAACAGGAATTTCCATTTTATGAAGCTTACTAAATGTCAGTGCTGTTCCAAGTGCTTTATAGATGTTAACTCATTTAGTCTCTCAACACTATAAGGAAGGAAATGTGAGTATCCCCATTTTGCAGATGAAGAAATGGAGGCCCAAAGGGATGAGGCAATTGCCCAATGCGATTCAGCTAGCCAGTGGTCATCTTAGTACCCAGTATTCACATGGTCCTTCCTCTCCACTCCAAGAAGCAATGGATGAAATTGGCCCGAGGTGCCAGAGACACTCAGACCTAGCTGGGTAATGGTTAAGAGCGTTAATGTGGCTTTGGACACGCATGTTCACAGCAGCATCATTCACAAGAGCTAGGAGACAGAAACAACCCAAGGGCCCATTGATAGCTGAACAAACAGGATGTGGAATATACATGCAATGGAATATCAGTCAGCCTTTAAAAAGGAAGTTCTTCCCTTTTGTGGTCCAGTGTCTAAGACTCTGCGCTCTCAAAGCAGGGGGCATGGGTTCGATCCCTGATCAGAGAATGCCCCAACTAAGAGTTTACATGCTGCAACTAAAGATTCTGTGTGCACACCAAAGACTCAGCAAAGCCAAATAAATAGAAATAAAGAGGACTTCCCAGGTGGTCCCAGTGGTTAAGGGTCCACCTGCCAGTGCAGGGCACATGGGTGTGGCTCCTGGTCTGGGAAGATTCCACTCGCTGCAAGGCAACTAAGCCCGTGCACCAGCACCACAACCACTGAGCCTGCAGTCCGCAGAGAAGAGCAGCCCCCGCTCGCCACAACGAAAGCCCGCGCGTCGCAATCAAGACCCAGGGCAGCTCAAAACAAATACATAAATAAAATGTAAAAATAAATATAGATATTAAAAACATGCACAGTGTGTGTTTACATTTTAAAAATAAAAATAGAAAGGAAATTTTCACATATGCTACAACATGGATGAACCTTGAGGACATCATACTAAGTAAAATAAGCCAAAGAGCAAATAGTACATGATTCCACTTATATGAGGTACTAGAGTAATTAAATTCATAGAGACAGAAAGTAAAATGGTAACTGCTGGGGACTGGGTCAGGGGGAGGGACGGATGGGGGGTTAGTGTTTAATGGGGCTACAGATTGAATGTGCTCCCTCCAAATTCCTATGCTGAAATTCTAACCCTAACATGAGGCAGGGCCTTTGGGAGTGGTTAGGTCATAAGGGTGCAGCCCTCATGAAAGGAATTAGTGCCCTTATAAAGGAAGCTGCAGAGAGCTCCTTTGCCTGTTGCTGAAGACACAGCAACAAGCCAGCTGTCATGAACCATGACCAGACACTTGGACTTCCCAGCCTCCACCACTGTGAGAAGTAGATTCTTTCTGTTTAAACCATCCAATTTATGGTGTTTCTGCTGCAGCAGCCATAATGCATGCACGCATGCTAAGTTGCTTCAGTTGTGTGCGACTCTCTGTGACCCTATAGACAGCAGCCCACCAGGCTCCTCTGTCCACGGGATTCTCTAGGTGAGAATACTAGAGGGGGTTGCCATTTCCTTCTCCCACAGCCATAATGGATTTGGACAAATGGGTGTAAAGTTTCAGTTGTGTAAGACAAAAAGTTCTGTGGATGGATGATGGTGATGGTTGCACATTAAACCATCAATCTATAGCCTTATGGCCAAAATGGTACATTTTAAGTTTTATATTTTAACTACATTTTTAGAAAAATAATATGTAACAAAGAGGCTGCACTTTTCCCACTTAAGTGGCCCATTCTGACTCCCTGTACTCTTACCTCAATTGATTCATTTGTTCTGTTTGAGTCTTTGAGCACCTACTGAGTTTACAATAAGAATTCTAGAGGCCTTGACAGATCATCATCATCACACCAGACACATGCCACTCGTGTTTCGTGCCTGGTACTTTTCATGTTTTACCTTTATTAACTCATGAAATCCTCCCAACCATGCTCTGAGGTAGGTACTATTAATATGCCCACTTTACAGATGAGAAAACTGAGATCCAAAGAAGTGTAATCTGCCTGAGGTCACACAGCTGGGGTTCACACCCCGTGGCCTGGCTGAGACACCCTGCTCCAAAACACCTTCCGCATCTGAAACACAAGGCACGCTGTCATCCACAGCCTACCTCCCCATTCAGCCAGAGCGCCCAGGCTCCTGGAAGGGCAAGCTCCCTGCCTGGAGAGGGTCTGTGTCTGGTGAGATCCCTGTAACAAGCACACTGCTCTGCCATTTCTGAAGTCAGCATTTCTTAGCACTATTTTTTCCCAGATGGAATCCACAAGGTCCCCAGCTTAATTTATTCCATGCAGTGACACTAATTAATGTTCCAAACTCTGGGACATGGGGACTGAGGGGTGTGAGCATGTGTGTGTGTACTTTATGTAACTTTCATTTTCCCCAACTTTTGAAATGATGTACGTGGGTATTTTACCTGAGCCAAACTGTTTCAGCCCCAAAAGCCATTTAGGCTTTCTTGAAGTCATAAAAAACCCTGTACTAACCGCACATGTGTAGGATGGTGGAGTAAAAGGACGTGTGCTCACCTTCTGCAAGAACACCAAAAGCACAACTAGCTGCTGAACAACCATCGACAGGAGGAAGTTAGAATTCACCAAAAAAAGATACCCCACATCCAAGGACGAAGGAGAAGCCGAAACAAGAGGTGCACTCACATTTAAAATCAAACCTCATGCCCACCAGAGATTCTTGGAGGGCACAGACAAAACCTTGTGGGCACCAGGACCCCGGGAAAGGTGCAGTGACCCCCACAAGAGACTGAGCCAGACCTGCCTGTGAGTGTTTGAGGGTCTTCTGTGGAGGCATGGGTGAGCAGCGGCCTGCTGAGAGGACAGGGGTGCTGGCAGCAGCAGTCCCACCTCCTACGTCCGTGTTTCTGCTTTGACTCATCACTGATGGTGTAAAAGGCAGGGGGTCTGAGACCAAAGCATTAGCCAGAGGCATGGCCTTTGGAGGCTACTGGTGCTTAACCGAGGGTGCAGCACCTCCACCGGCACGTCTGGAAAAGCCTGGGAGTGTCTGGGTTAGTCCACCTCTGGGAGCTCTACTAGTGTCTGTGGGCAGGCTCCAGAATGCTGAAAATTCTGCAAAATTATTACTTCGCTGCCCAAAGAGACACAGTGTCACCCATAAGGTTAACAGCTTCTCCATCAAAAAATCCTAAAATGTATCCAACTACCTAATTTTGCAGGGAAGAAGAAAAGCATTGACATGGGAGTTTTTTATCCCAGGCTGCACAGCAATTTCACAGACTAGACATAATCTGACCCCTCCTATTACATTTCCTACTTCATCCTCTCACCACTGAGCTATGCAACCCTTCCCCCACAAAAGCGCCCCCAGGTACAGCCACTAGGAAACACTCACACCTTACTCAGCAGCATTTTTCATTTCTAGGACTTTGCCTAAGTTGTTCCTTCTATCTTCAGCCCTAACCTTGACCCTGATACCACTGCATCCTCCTATGCCTGGATCAAAGGCTGCCTCCTCCAGGAAGCCTGCTAGAGTCCTATCTCAGAACCAATCCACAGCAATCTGTATTCTGACTTTTAGCCTGTGTGCCCACAAGTCTTCACACAAGAATTATTGCTGCCCTGATAGCTCAGCTGGTAAAGAATCTGCCTGCAATGCAGGAGACCCCACATCCATTTCTGGGTCAGGAAGACCCACTGCAGAAGGGATAGGTTACCCACTCTAGTATTCTTGGACTTCCCTGGTGGCTCAGCTGGTAAAGAATCCGCCTGCAATGCAGGAGACCTGGGTTTGAGCCCTGGGTTGGGAAGATCCCCTGGAGAAGGGAAAGGCTACTTACTGCAGTATTCAGGCCTGAAGAATTCCAAGGACTGTATAGTCCATGGGGTTGCAAAGAGTCAGACACGACTGAGTGACTTTCACTTTCACACTTTTATTACCATCAACAGGCTGGAACCAGCTGTTTCACAACCATTATGCCACCCTATGGGTGACAGCGGTCTGGCAGGGCAGGTCCAGTTATCCCATTTTTACCGATGAAGAATTTGAAGCTCAGGAAGATTAAGCAACTTGCTGGAAGTCACACAGTTGGCAAAGAGGATCTGCTGGCATACCACAGAGCCCATGTTGTGGCTACAAGGTCACCCAGCCTTCCTGTGTGGTCATGAGCAAGTCCGCATCCTGTCTGGACCATAACGTCTTTGAAGGTGGGAGCCGTATCAATCCATCCACTCTTACCTTATGGTCCAGCCTCCAAAATGATGTCAAAGAGCCCAGGACAAGAGCCCCACATCCCATCTCCTGGTCCTGGACCCTCTCATTCCCTCAGGCCTCCTCTGACCTGACAAAACCTCACTCCAGGTACATGGTGAGTCAGGAGCAAGATCGCAGAGTGAGAAGGCTCCTGGGATTTCCTGCCTTCCACCCTGCCCCCAACAACCAACTACAGTAACCACAGTAGCTTCGATCAGACACAATAAAAAACTTCCAGTCCTTTTTTCTGGCTCAGTAGGCTACCTGAGATACTGCAATGGGCAGGGTGTCCAGAGTCTCTAGAACCGCCTTTCACACCTCAACAACTCAGGGTGGGAAAGGAAATGACTGGACAACCCAGAAGCCCCCTCTGTAGAAGGCCAGGCCGGCAGATAGTCCAGCAGGACTTGGGGGCTGACATGATGGGAGAGAAGACCATGATGATGATGTCAGCCATCAGTCCAGCCTCTGCTACAGGCTCCTGGTGACCACAGTATGGCAGGCGGGTTGGGTGTCTACCCAGAAGCCAATCCTTCACCTTTCTCCTCCTAACAGAATCTCATTCCGTCTGGCAGCAAAGGTACCAGATTCCAGTAAGTGGATCAGGATGGGTCTAAGTCACTCACGGTAGTCCCCTGGACTTCACTTCATTGGTCCAAAGGAGAGGGAGCAGGTGACCCTACCTTGGTCCATGATACTTAGGTAAAAATGCACTGCCCCTTGAACTGTGACCCAGGAAGTGGTCAGAAGAGGCTTGGCTCAGTTGTCCCATGCAGATGATGGCACTGAACATCTGATGTAATCTGAACATCATTTGTTGAGGAAATCATAATTTCATGGGCATCACTTAATACAATAAAGGCAGATGAAAGAGTAACAGAGAAGCCAGGCTAAACTCGAAACTGAGTCTAAGTCTCAGCTCTTAACTGTGGACACGGTGGACATGACTTCATCTGCCTGAGGCTGAGTTTCCATGTTTATAAAACAGGTTGGAGGACTTCTGTAAAGGCAGTGCCTCAGTTCACAGAGTCCCAGCAACCAATATTTTAAAAATAGACTTTACTTTTTAGAACAGTTTTAATTTACAGAAAAATTGAGAGAACAGTACAGGTAATTTCCATATAATCTGCACTCAGTGTCACCTAACACCTTCGAGTCGGTGATGCCATCCAACTATCTCATCCTCTGTCGTCCCCTTCTCCTCCCGCCTTCAATTTTTCCCAGCGTCAGAGTCTTTTCCAGTCAGTCAGTTCTCCGCATCAGGTGGCCAAAGTATAAGTTTCAGCTTCAGTATCAGTCCTTTCAGAGTATTCAGGACTAATTTCCTCTTGGAAATTATGATGCATTTATTATAATTAATGAATTGATACTGATACACTAATATTAACTAAAACCCATAATGTATTTACGGACTGGACCATAAATTGAGAGTTGGACCATAAAGAAAGCTGAGCACTGAAGAATTGATGCTTTTGAACTGTGGTGTTGGAGAAGGCTCTTGAGAGTCCCTTGGACTGCAAGGAGATCAAACCAGTCAATCCAAGAGGATTGATGTGAAGAACTGACTCGCTAGAAAAGACCCTGATGCTGGGAAAAATTGAAGGCAGGAGGAGAAGGGGACGACAGAGGATGAGATAGTTGGATGGCATCACCGACTCAATGGACATGAATTTGAGTAAGTTCCGGGAGTTGGTGATGGACAGGGAAGCCTGGCATTCTGCAGTTCATGGGGTTGCAAAGAGTCGGACACAACTGAGCAACTGACCTGAACTGATAATGTTCGGATGGTAAAGAATCTGCCTGCAATGCAGGAGACGCAGGTTTGATCTCTGGGTAGGGAAGATCCCCTGGAGAAGGGCATGGCAACTCACTCCAGTATTCTTGCCTGGAGAATCCCCATGGACAGAGGAGCCTGATGAGCTACAGTCCATGGAGTCACAAAGAGTCGGACATGACTGAGTGACTAACACTAACACATATAATGTATTTAGATTTCCTTAGTTTTTACCTGACTGCCCTTTTTCTGTTCCAGGATACCATCCAGGACATCTTATCTCATTCAGTTGTCACATTTCCAGAAGCTCCTCTTGGCTGTGATAGTTTCTCAAGCTTTCCTTGTTTTAGATGACCTTGACAGGTTTGGAGGCGTACTGGTCAGGCGTTTTGTAGCTAGGCAGGTGTTTTTTCAACATCTCTGCTTCCTTAGCAAACTTGAGTCAGGCAGAGTTACTCTTGTCTTCATACACTTCTTTTTCTCTTTTCATGTAAACTCCTTCTTTCACCATGATCGTAGGCAGAACTCACAAATGGTAACAGAACTTCATCATGTCCAGAGCCTAACTTTAAGGTAGAAATTATGATATTAACTTCGACATCACTTTCATTGGCTGACATCATTTTAATCTTAACAGGAGTTTGAAAGAATGAAGAGGGAACAGCCATTTATCTGATGCCAACCATAAGCCCAAACCAAGGCTCTGGACTCTATTACAGATGTTTTATTGAATCTTTAAAACAAACATGTGAATAAGCAAGTTCTATTATTACAGGTGAGGAAACAGGTTTAGATTGGTTAAGTGGTTCACTTAAGGTCACTCGGCTAAAACACATCATGGCTGGGATTCAAAGTCAGGTCTTCCTTGTACCCACTTCCGCTTCTTACTTCACCTGTACACTTATTTCACCTGTATACCTCTCAGGATTAGCACTGTGTGCATTTACCCAAATCTGAGTATCTGGTGGGCCAGGCATTGTGTGAGGCCCTGGGCTGCAAAGAATGACTATCTGTACATAGGAAAAGTACAGCTAGAAAACAAGTCTTCAGCCTCTTTAAATGGCTCAACTCCAGGTTCGTTCAGTGCTAGGCCCTACCATCCCACTCTCTCTTGATCAATTTCAACACCTTTCCTTTAGCACATGCTGCAGCGTGTGCTGTCGCTCAGTCGTGTCCGATTCTTGCAACCCCATGGACTGTAGCTCAGCAGGCTCCCCTGTCCGTGGGATTTCCCACATAACAATACTGGAGTGGGCTGCCATTTCCTCCTCCAGGGGATCTTTCCAACCTAGGAATCAAACCCACTGCACTGGCAGGCAGATTCTTTACCACTGAGCCACCCAGAAGGCTATCTTTCTTTTAGTGTGAGAATAAATCAGACCTCTGATTTCTAAACATGTAACACAGTTATGATCAGGGTTGCACATCAGAAAAGGAAAACACCATCTTCAACCCTATATGTATGATGAAATCTACTTCTTGTTGATGGAAATTTGCCCTGACTCATTTAAACAAGGCTGACAATTTTACTTGAGCTTCACATAGACTCGGCATATGCATATATTAAAGTGTTACACCACTCTGCAGTTATTTACTTACCTACTTGACCATGGACAGAAAGGACCGAAACTAATTTATTCAACCCTGTATCCCCTATTCTTAGTCCAAGGTCTGGCATCTCCCAGGTCTGAAGTCAACGTCAGCTGAATGACGAGTCAGAATACCTTGAGTTAGGGACTTCCCTGGTGGTCCAGTGGCTAAGACTCTGCACTCTCAATGCAGGGGCCTGGGTTTGATACCTGGTCAGGGAACTGGATCCTATATGCTGCAAGTAAGAGTTCACAGGCCACCACTGAAGATCCTGCCTGCTGCAACCAAGACCTGGTGAAGCCAAATACACATTAAATAAAAAGAATACCTTGAATTTGCTGAGCAGATGGATATTTGGAGGCAAATATGTTCAACAAAGGGCTTCCCTGGTGGCTCATGCTAAAAAATCCACCTGCAATGCAGGAGACTCAGGGTCAATCCCTGGGTCAGGAAGATCTCCTGGAGAAGGAAATGGCAACCCACTCCAATATGCTTGCCTGGGAAATCCCATGGACAGAGGAGCCTGGTGGGCTGCAGTCCACGGGGTCACAAAAGAGTCAGACAAAACTGAGGAACAATATGTTAAACAAAAAGGATGAAGATTTTCCAATGAGATTTCTTCCCAACCAAATAAGGTATTGAAACCATGGCACATAACTCCTACAGGAATTCAAGACGAAATCTCAACATTCCTATTAACATTCTGGAATCCTGAAGGTAGATGCTAGTTACTTTCCCAGGAAACCAGAACTGAAGCAAACGGTGGAAGTCACAGCACCGCCCTTTACAACCAAGACCCTGCCATCTTCTCAACAAAAGATGTGTATGCAAGAGCAACCAGAATACCTATTTTAATCTTGTTTTGAAAGTGCTAATGTTACTCACGTTATATATTAGTAAGACTCTTCATTCTTTGAAAGTATTAAAAAGTCACTCCAAATGATAGTGTCAACAGGACTAAAGTTCTCTGTGCTTATTTAAAAAAACTCTCCATTTTATTTGGGGAGAATTGCTAAAATGTGAACACACTAGAATTTCAACAAGGATGCAGTCCCATCCCCCAAAGGATAAGGGCCTAGTTTCATGGTGTGTGTTCAGTCACTTAGTCGTGTCTGACTCTTTGCAACCCCATTAGCCTGCCAGGCTCCTCTGTCCATGGAATTCTCCAGGCAAGAATACTGGAGTGGGTTGCCATTTCATTCTCCAGGGGATCTTCCCAACCCAAGGGTAGAACCTGTGTCTGCTGCATGGGCAGGCGGATTCTTCACCACTGCGCTACCTGGGAAATCGGGTTTCATGGTGAGAACTCTACAATCCTACACACAGCAGGAGGTCAAAAAGCTTAGGTATCATCGGATACCAAGCACTGAATCAATGTGGGTTTCCCAGGTGATTCGGTGATAAAGAATCTGCTTTATGCAGGAGACACAGGTTCTATCCCTGGATTGGGATGATCCCCTGGAGAAGGAAATGGTAAGCCACTCCAGTATTCTTGCCTAGAAACGTCCATGGACAGAGGAGCCTGGCAGGCTACAGTCCCTGGGGTTGCAAAGAGTCAGACATGACTGAGCACACACGAATCAACACGTTTACAAATACTTCTATTCCCATTCTTTTTTCCTGGCTTTCTTAAATGAAAAATTAATGAGGGGGAAAAACACTACAGAATTACCATGACCCTTAGGCCACAAGACTTCTTTTACTTAAGAACCAATGCAAAAGACACAGAAACATTTGTGAGCCTCAAGTTCCGATATTTTCTTCACTTAAGAACTAGACAGTGTACAGTAATTACTGTCGATGCCCCCCACCCCCTCCTCAGCACAGGTCCCCAGCATCTGCCAAAGGTGACCTTCTGCAAACAAATACCTTTGGTGAACACTCCCATTTTTGTCTCAGGGCTTTTTCTGAGAGGTAATACCCCTGGGATAAGCCCTGAGCCAATGATGGATGGAGTCTGCTGATAATTCTCCACTGTTCTATGCTGCATTCCAAGGTTCCCTGGGAGGACCAGCTTTAATTAACCCCATGGTAACCTGCTTGATGATAAATGCATCTTTACAGTCTCCTTTCTCTTTCCTGTCTTATTTCCCCCACGTGCTCCAATTTTACTTACTGGGTTGCCCAAAAAGTTCATTCTAAGTTTATTCTGTAACATCTTACAGAAAAATCCAAACAAACTTCTTGGCCAGCCCAATATTTTTCCGACTTTTCTTGGAATATCTCCTAAATCATGCATTCTCAATAGAGGTGGTAGTGCCTCTAAGGGGGAGAAATTGATTCCTAGAAAGTGGGGTTGGGGAAAAAAATCATACTCTTTTTATATATGGAGCCCAGAAATTCATGAAGTACATAAAGAGATACACAGTGTATCTGTAATTAAAACATCATGGGTGGAACAATTGGGGGAAATGTCCAAGAAGACTCTTCAAAGGGGAGATAATAAAACAAGATGGCACAACCTTGCGTTAAATAAACCACTTGTACTGAGCACCTTGCCTCAGGGAGTTTCTGGAAGGACACAGAGTAAGATGCAGTGTTAGCCTTTGCTGAGTACATCCATGAACTCATTCATTTAACCCTTTCAATCATGTGTAGGGCTGGGAATTTGAGGGCCATCCATCAGATGAATCGCTGAGGCTATTAGAAATACAAGGACTTGTTGGAGACCACAGAGCAAATTAACCCAGGGCTCAGGGTGAGAGCTTTGATCTCCTGGGGACTGGGCTCTCAGGCACACCTCAGAAAAGCCATCAAGAGCGCTTTAACCCAACACGGCACAGGGAAATAAGCCTATAAATGTCAGTGACTGTTATTAATGACAATAGATCAGGTTTCCATGAATGGACCATGGTGCTGCCCCACAGGTGACAGTATAACAACCCAGGTGGATAAAAACATTAGTTACGATTGATATGATGGGTTTTGAATGCCCCAGTTCAATGCTGGGCTCAAGGGAGATCAGAGAGTATTTTCTATGACTCTTGGGAAAGGGTTGGATTTGGGGGGGTGGGTGGGGGTGGAGTAAAGGGGAGGGAGGCATTGGGAATTTCAACTGGAAGAGAAGCCTTCCTTGGCAAGAGGCCTGTGAATGAATGCCTGATTAGTCTGCACTTGGCTTTATTCTTTCTCCTGCTTACAGTAAGACCCCCTACATATAAACCTTCAAGCTGCGATCTTTCAATGCAAACATGTCCCTGTATGCCAGCTGTTGTGTTGTCCTACTGTACTTTTCAAGATACTGCACTGTAAGATTAAAAATGTTTATTTTTTAATGTATTACTTGTGTGAAAAGTATTATACACCTATTACAATATAGTACTATACACCCAATTGTGGTAGTTGGCCATATAGGCTAATTAGGTAATTAGATAACTATATAGGTAGCTAGACTAACTTAGTTGGACTTATATAAACAAACTGGACTTACAAACACACTCTCAGAATGGAACTGGTATGTAGGGGACTTACTGTATTTGATCCAGATCACAAGACAGTGCAACCGAAAGAAATCACACTGTGGTAACACCTCTCTGTCACTACACAGCCACTGGAGGACCACGAAGGAAGCTGATGTGGCTGAGTGGAAGCCAGCCTTGAAAGAAGATCTGAGTTCAAGTTCTCCCTTTGCCATCAAAGTGGCCTTAGGCACGTTTCTCGCTGCCCTGCACCTCAGTTTCCTCTCTACAATTCTGATCGCCTCTGATTTATGTCACCTGCCCAGTGCCTGTCTCCAGGTCCAAACATCTCACAAACTTCCCTTAAGTAACTACCTACTGATTAATTTGATTAGACTTGCTGACTTCTAAGGTTTCATTTCCTGGACTAACCTCACTATAGGTGGGGAAGCATCTGAAATTGATACGCATGGGGTGAGATAAAGTGGAAGCTGGGGTTTTAGGAACGGGAAGGAGTGGGGAGATATATAGAGTGATAGTGCTGAGTGATTTTCCATTAGTACAGAAGGCCTGGAATGGCTCAATATTTTCAAGTCATGTTAGATAATATTTCACCCCATCCCCCACAAAAGACATCCATAAAGACAGAACTGGACTTGAACTGCTATGGCAGGTTTACAAAGAATCTAATGGCAAAGAAACTCCAGGGGGCCTTCCATGGTGTTCCAGGGATTAAGACTTCACCTTCCACTGCAGAGGATGTGGGTTCGAGTTCTAGTTGGGAAGCTAATCCCACATGACTCACCGCCGAAAAGCCAAAACAGAAACAATATTGTAACAAATTAAAAAAAAAACTTTAAAAATGGTCCACATAAAAAATTAAAAAAAAAAAAAGAAAAAGAAACTCCAGATACAACACTGGCTTAGGCAAAGACTAACAGAGTTTTGCCAAGAAAATGCACTGGTCATAACAAACACCCTCTTCCAACAACACAAGAGAAGACTCTATACATGGACCTCACAGATGGTCAACATCAAAATCAGACTGATTATATTCTTTGCAGTCAAAGATGGAGAAGCTCTATACAGTCAGCAAAAACAAGACCAGGAGCTGACTGTGGCTCAGACCATGAATTCCTTATTGCCAAATTCAGACTTAAATTGAAGAAAGTAGGGAAAACCACTAGACCATTCAGGTATGACCTAAATCAAATTCCTTATGATTATACAGTGGAAGTGAGAAATAGATTTAAGGGCCTAGATCTGATAGATAGAGTGCCTGATGAACTATGGAATGAAGTTCATGACATTGTACAGGAGACAGGGATCAAGACCATCCCCATGGAAAAGAAATGCAAAAAAGCAAAATGGCTGTCTGGGGAGGCCTTACAAATAGCTGTGAAAAGAAGAGAAGTGAAAAGCAAAGGAGAAAAGGAAAGATATAAACATCTGAATGCAGAGTTCCAAAGAATAGCAAGAAGAGATAAGAAAGCCTTCTTCAGCGATCAATGCAAAGAAATAGAGGAAAACAATAGAATGGGAAAGATTAGAGATCTCTTCAAGAAAATCAGAGATACCAAAGGAACATTTCATGCAAAGATGGGCTCGATAAAGGACAGACATGGTACGGACCTAACAGAAGCAGAAGATATTAAGAAGAAATGGCAAGAATACACAGAAGAACTGTACAAAAAGATCTTCATGACCCAGATAATCATGATGGTGTGATCACTCATCTAGAGCCAGACATCCTGGAATGTGAAGTCAAGTGGGCCTTAGAAAGCATCACGATGAACAAAGCTAGTGGAGGTGATGGAATTCCAGTTGAGCTATCCCAAATCCTGAAAGATGATGCTGTGAAAGTGCTGCATTCAATATGCCAGCAAATTTGGAAAACTCAGCAGTGGCCACAGGACTGGAAAAGGTCAGATTTCATTCCAATCCCAAAGAAAGGTAATGCCAAAGAATGCTCAAACAACTGCACAATTGCACTCATCTCACACGCTAGTAAAGTAATGCTCAAAATTCTCCAAGCCAGGCTTCAGCAATATGTGAACCGTGAACTTTCTGATGTTCAAGCTGGTTTTAGAAAAGGCAGAGGGACCAGAGATCAAATTGCCAACATCCACTGGATCATGGAAAAAGCAAGAGAGTTCCAGAAAAACATCTACTTCTGCTTTATTGACTATGCCAAAGCCTTTGACTGTGTGGATCACAATAAACTGTGGAAACTTCTGAAAGAGATGGGAATACCAGACCACCCGATCTGCCTCTTGAGAAATTTGTATGCAGGTCAGGAACCAACAGTTAGAACTGGACATGGAACAACAGACTGGTTCCAAATAGGAAAAGGAGTACATCAAGGCTGTATTTTGTCACCCTGTTTATTTAACTTATATGCAGAGTACATCATGAGAAACGCTGGAGTGGAAGAAACACAAGCTGGAATCAAGACTGCCGGGAAAAATATCAATAACGGCAGATATGCAGATGACACCACCCTTATGGTAGAAAGTGAAGAGGAACTAAAAAGCCTCTTGATGAAAGCGAAAGTGGAGAGTGAAAAAGTTGCCTTAAAGCTCAACGTTCAGAAAACGAAGATCATGGTATCCGGTCCCATCACTTCATGGGAAATAGATGGGGAAAGAGCAGAAACAGTGTCAGACTTTATTTTTCTGGGCTCTAAAAATCACTGCAGATGGTGACTGCAGCCATGAAATTAAAAGACGCTTACTCCTTGGAAGGAAAGTTATGACCAACCTAGACAGCATATTCAAAAGCAGAGACATTACTTTGCCAACAAAGGTCCGTCTAGTCAAGGCTATGGTTTTCCCTGTGGTCATGTATGGATGTGAGAGTTGGACTGTGAAGAAGGCTGGGCGCCAAAGAATTGATGCTTTTGAACTGTGGTGTTGGAGAAGACTCTTGAGAGTCCCTTGGACTGCAAGGAGATCCAACCAGTCCATTCTAAAGGAGATCAGTCCTGGGTGTTCTTTGGAAAGAATGATGCTAAAACTGAAACTCCAGTACTTTGGCCACGTCATGCGAACAGTTGACTCATTGGAAGAGACTCTGATGCTGGGAGGGATTGGGGGCAGGAGGAGAAGGGGACGACAGAGGATGAGATGGCTGGATGGCATCACCGACTCGATGGACGTGAGTTTGAGTGAACTCCGGGAGTTGGTGATGGACAGGGAGGCCTGGCGTGCTGCGATTTATGGGGTCACAAAGAGTCGGACATGACTGAATGACTGATCTGATCTGATCAGATCTGATAGGAAAAGCAGATTTGGCAAATTTGTAAGAAGGGCCCTGCTAACAGCCACTTCTAAAGCAAGTGTCCTGGTAGGATTGTCCAAGAGGGAATACAATAAACTACATGATGTAGATGCTTATTATCAATATATTACTTTAATATGCCCCAAGGAAATCAACCCCAAGTGTTCATTGTAAGGAATATTGCTGAAGCTCCAGTATTTCAGCCAACTGTTGCAAAGAGCTCAGTGGAAAAGACTCTGATGCTGGGAAAGAATGAAGGCAAAAGAAGAGGGCAGCAGAGAATGAGATGGTTAGACAGCATCACCAATTCAATGGACATGAACCTGAGCAAACTCTGGGAGATAGTGAAGGACAGGGAAGCCTGGCGTGCTGCGGTCCATGGGATCGTGAGGAGTTAGACATGACTTAGTGTGGCGCAGCTGGTAAAGAATCTGCCTGCAATGTGGGAGAACTGGGTTCAATCCCTGGGTTGGGAAGATCCCCTGGAGAAGGGAAAGGCTACACACTCCAGTATTCTGGCCTGGAGAATTCCGAGAAGTGTATAGTCCATGGGGTTTCAAAGAGTTGGACACGAATGAGTGACTTTCACACACACACAGAGTTGCTGAACAACAATAACAAACTGGACTGTTATACTCTTACAGGGTCCAGATGATGTTATGTCTTTTAAAGGAGAGGAGGATGGAGAGGAGGAAGAAGAGATTCCCATCTGAGGACATCAGCCTGGACAGAAGCCCATATCAGGAGGAGCCAAGCAGGGCTTATGTACAGGAAGTCCCATGAGCCAACTCCATCAGTACTGACTCTCATTTTTCATGAATTGTATGCAAGAAGCAACCTTGTTCCCAAGTTACAACCCATTTTATTCTCTCGAGAAAACATTTCAGACAAATGTCTCTATGGTTTGAATGAAAAGTCCCACCCAACAGGGTACAATTGGATTGGGTCTGTTTTATGTCCTAAGACACCTGCCAAATTGGTACTGACTGCTGTCTTGTCATTTTCGACTTCAGTCTTGTCATCTCCAAACTGCATCCTCTTCATTCTCCTAAAAGGTGGTCATCCTAGGGAAGCCAACATCCCTACAGTACACATGCTAAGTCAAACCATCGATGGGTTCCTGATTAACATACGCAGCAATGTTCAGGTGATGCAACACAGACAGAAATGTGGGAAATCTGTCCCAGGGCAAATGCTCCAAACCCAACTGCAGGACCTGTCTGCTCCTTATGCAGCTTTAGGAAGATGCTACCTCAGAATGCCACACCCCCTGTACTTTCCAAAGTGCTTCCTCATACACTGCCTCATGGGAGTCTGCATCAATCCTATACAGAAAGTATCTTCAGATTATGAGATAAGGGAGGCATCTGAATCACACAGTTAATGCAGCTTTTCAAACAACTTGTCCAACACAGTTCTAACAAACTCAGTCATCTCTGGCCACCCCACACCAAAACCGCATGTCACTGTGTCTAAAATAGGTTTTTATTCAATCCACCTTTGAAGATATTTTCCTTGCTTTTCTTCACACTGCTCTGTGGTTCAAGATGTGACAAATTTTGCTTTCATTCTGTCAAAACTTCAAAACCCAAGCTAAAAAGAGAAAGAGAGCAGGACTTTGGTTCTCGGCAAAATACCATAGAGTCACACTTGATTTATGAACATTTTAGACATCAATGGAATATTTTTAATGACTACAGATGAAAGAGGGAGCCTCCAAATAGTGCAAGAATAGTAATTCAGTATTCAATTTAATTGAAGGTAGCCTTCTGTCCTCCAAGCAGAAGGGGGAGATTAGTCAACAGGACTATGAGTAGGTTCTTTCATCTTCTCCCTGCTGTTTATACCTCCTTTGGAGAAGTCTCCCTTAACAGAAGAGACCACAGTCCCTTCCCCATTCTGCACGCCTGGATTCCTCATCTGCATTCCATTACTGCATTTGCTGGACTATTTACACGGAGTTGTTTCCAGTCTCTATCTCTGGTGGGAAAGAATTATACATGGCTCATCTCCCTCAGTGTTCTGGCTTTTACAAAGCTTGGCACTTCAGTAGGTATGTGTGGCCTTGAAATGAATGGCCATAGCATGCTAATCTGCTCCTTTCTACTGGATGCTTCCCATCACCTAGCCAAAGACATGGAACTATACTCAATATTTTGTAACAACCTATAAGGGAGAAGAATCTGAGTATGTATATATAAGGGCTTCCTTGGTAGCTCAGTTGGTAAAGAATCCGCCTGCAATGCAGGAGATTCCAGTTCAATTCCTGGGTCAGGAAAATCCACTGGAGAAGGGATAGGCTACCCACTCCAATATTCCTGGGCTTCCCTGGTGGCTCAGAGGGTAAAGAATCTACCTGCAATGCAGAAGACCTAGGTTCTATCCCTGTGTAGGGAAGATCCCCTGGAGGAGGGTATGGCAACCCACTCCAGTATTCTTGCCTGGAGAATCCCCATGGACAGAGGCACTTGGCGGGGTTGCAAAGAGTTGGACATGACTGAGTGACTAAGCACAGCACAGCACATATATAATCAAACCACTTTGCTGCACATCTGAAGCTAACACAATACTATAAATCAACTATATTCAATAAACATTTCTTAATTTAAAAAAATAGTATTTTTTTTAAAAAGCCCAAAGTGGAGAGGAAATTTGAGGAACTGTCTATACAGAATCTATGAATCTGGGAAAGCCTGTTCAGCTCAGTTAAAGGTTTTCAGGTCTGACTCCATAATAGAATCACTTTACAATGATGCCTGACGCCTTCAGAACAATGGTATCGCTTTCTGGGGTGGAACCTTCATCTGGATTCATGTACATGCTTTGTGCAGTCTGTGGGAATTTGGTCTTTTGTTTTAAAAATAAAAGTATTTTTCACTTTTTATCAAAAATTTTTAATTAGGAAGGAAATATAACCCACACATATACATATATTTCCTAGATTTTCCAATGTTAATTTCTTCATCCTGTTGGCCTCCTCTCTCTTCCCTTGTGTGCACATGGACTGTGCACTCACACACACATTTACCTAGTGTGCATGTGTGCTGAACCACCTGAAAGCAAGTTGCAGGTACCACGACCCTTCACCACTAAATATTACAGCAGGCACCTCTTTAAAAAAATTTCATCTGCATAACCATAAAGAAATTATCACACTCACGAAATTAAATTCAGATATATAATGTCCAAATTTGATGTCCTGGAATGTTATGTCCATGAAGCAAGGTGAACTGGAAGTGGCCAAACTGGAGATGGCAAGAGTGAACATCAACATTTTAGGAATCAGTGAACTAAAATAGACTAGAATCAGCAAATTTAATTCAGATGACCATTATATCTACTACTGTGGGCAAGAATCCCTTAGAAGAAATGGAGAAGACTTCCTAGTCAACAAAAAAGTCTGAAAGGCAGTACTTGGGTGCAATCTCAAAAATGACAGAATGATCTCTGTTCATTTCCAAGGCAAACCATTCAATATCATCGTAATCCAAGTCTATGCCCTGTCCAGTAATGCTGAAGAAGCTGAACAGTTCTATGAAGACCTACAAGACCTTCTAGAACTAACACCCCCAAAAGATGTCCTTTTCATTATAGGGGACTGGAATGCAAAAGTAGGATGTCAAGAGATACCTGGAGTAACAGGCAAATTTGACCTTGGCATACAAAATGAAGCAGGGCAAAGGCTAACAGAGTTTTGCCAAGAGAACACACTGGTCATAGCATACACCCTCTTCCAACAACACAAGAGAAGACTCCACACATGGACATCACCAGATGATCAATACCAAAATCAGATTGATTATATTCTCTGCAGCCAAAGATGGAGCAGCTGTACACATTCAGCAAAAACAAGACTGGGGCTGACTGTGACTCAGATTATGAACTCCTGATTGCCAAATCCAGACTAAAATTAAAGAAGGTAGGGAAAACCACTAGATCATTCAGGTATGACCTAAATCAAATCCCTTACAATTATACAGTGGAAGTGAGAAATGGATTCAAGGGATTAGATCTGATAGAGTACCTGAAGAACTATGGGCAGAGGTTAATGACATTGTACAGGAGGCAGGGATCAAGACCATCCCCAAGAAAAAGAACTGCAGAAAGGCAAAACAGTTGTCTGAGGATACCTTACAAATAGCTGAGAAAAGAAGAGATGCTAAAGGCACAGGAGAAAAGGAAAGATATACATATTTGAAGGCAGAGTACCAAAGAATAGCAAGGAGGGACAAGAAAGCCTTCCTCAGTGATCAGTGCAAAGAAACAGAGGAAAACAATAGAATGGGAAAGACTAGAGATCACGTCAAGAAAATTAGAGATACCACGGGAACATTTCGTGCAAAGATGGGCACAATAAAGGACGGAAATGGTATGGACCTAATAGAAGCAGAAGATATTAAGAACGAGTGCCAAGAATACACAGAAGAACTAGATGAAAAAGATCATCATAACCCAGATAACCATGATGGTGTGATCACTCACCTAGAGCCAGACATCCTGAAATTCAAAATCAAGTGGGCCTTAGGAAGCATCACTATGAACAAAGCCAGTGGAGGTGATGGAATTCCACTTGAGCTATTTCAAATCCTAAAATATGATGCTGTGAATGTTCTGCACTCAATATGCCAGAAAATTTGGAAAAATCAGCAGTGGTCACAAGACTGGAAAAGGTCAGTTTTCATTCCAATCCCAAAGAAAGGCAATGCCAAAGAATGTTCAAACCACCACACAATTGCAGTCATCTCACATGCTAGCAAAGTAATGCTCAAAATTCTCCAACAGTCTCCAACAGTCTTCTCAAATGTCTCCAATTGAGACTTCAACAATACACGAACCCAAACTGGATTTAGAAAAGGCAAAGGAACCAGAGATCAAATTGCAAACATCTGTTGGATCATCAAAAAAGCAAGAGAGCTCCAGAAAAACATCTATTTCTGCTTTATTGACTACGTCAAAGCCTTTGACTATGTGGATCACAACAAACTGGAAAATTCTTAAAGAGATGGGAATACCAGACCATCTGACCTGCCTCCTGAGAAATCTGTATGTAGGTCAAGAAACAACAGTTAGAAACAGACATGGAACAATGGACTGGTTCCAAATTGGGAAAAGAGTACATCAAGGCTGTATTTTGTCACCCTGCTTATTTAACTTGTATGGAGAGTACATCATGTGAAATGCCAACCTGGATGAAGCACAAGCTGGAATCAAGATTGCAGAGAGAAATATCAATAACCTCAGATACACAGATGACACCACCCTTATGGAAGAAAGTGAAGAAGAACTAAAGAGTCTCTTGACGAAAGTGAAAAAGGAGAGTGAAAAAGTTGGCTTAAAACTCAATATTCAGAAAACTAAGATCATGGCATCCGGTCCATCACTTCATGGCAAACAGATGGGGAAACAATAGAAACAGTGAGAGACTTTATTTTGGGGGGCTCCAAAATCACTACACATGATGACAGCAGCCATGAAATTAGAAGATGCTTGCTCCTTGGAAGGAAAGCTAAGACCAACCTAGACAGCATATTAAAAAGCAGAGATATTACTTTACCAACAAAGGTCTGTCTAGTTAAAGCTATGGTTTTTCCCGTAGTCATGTATGGATGTGAGAGTTGGGCTATAAAGAAAACTGAGCACCGAAGAATTGATGCTTTTGAACTGTGGTGTTGGAGAAGACTCTTGAGAGTCCCTTGGACTGCAAGGAGATCCAACCAGTCAATCCTAAAGGAAATCAACTCTGATTCTTCATTGGAAGGACTGATGCTGAAGCTGAAGCTCCAATACTTTGGCCACCTGATGGGAAGAACTGACTCACTGGAAAAGACCCTGATGCTGGGAAAGACTGAAGGCAGGGAGAGAAGGGGATGACAGAGGATGAGATGGTTGGATGGTATCACCAACTCAATAGACATGAGTTTGAGCAAGCTCCAGGAGTTGGTGATGGAGAAGGAAGCCTGGCGTGATGCAGTCCATGGGGTCGCAAAGAGTCAGACATGACTGAGCGACTGAACTGAACTGATAAAATATCATCGAATATGGACTCCATGTTCAAATTTGCTTAATTGTCCCTATAATATTTTATTGTTATTCATTTTTTTAATTCACAGTCCAATCAAGAGTCATGAATTGCATTGGCTTATGTTTTTTCCAGCTTTATTCACATACAATGGACATGTAACATTGTGTACATTTAAGGTACACAATATGATGATTAAATACACATGTATCTTATGAAATGATAACTACAACAAACACATAAACACAACCAACAACTTACACAGTTTATTTACTCATTATTTTGGTGAGAAGTGTTAGGATCTGTTCTCTTTAGCAACTTTCAACTATACAACAGAGTTATTTTTAAATACTGTCACCACACTGTTCATTAGAACCCAGAACCTATCATCTTATAAGTAAAAGTCTTTACCCCTTAACCATCTTAATCCATTTCCTGTACCACCACCAATTGGTTGCCCCCGACAACCACCAATCTGATCTCCAGTGCTCAGTTCAATTTTTTTAGATTGCATTTATAAGTGAGACAATACAGTACTTGTCTCTGACGTATGTCTCTTAGCATAATGCCCTAATGATTCATCCATGTTGCTGCAAATAGCAAGATTTCCTTCTTTTTACGGCTGGAAAATATTCTATCTCATGTATATATCACATTTTCTTTATCCATTCATCCATCAATGGGCACTCAAGCTGTTTCCGTATCTTGCCTATTGTAAATAATACTGCAGTGAACACGGGACTGCAAATAGCTCTTCAAGATACTGATTTCATCTCCTTTGGATATATATATCCAGAAGTGGGATTGCTGGAGCATATGGTAGCTCTATTTTTAAGTTTTTGAGGAATCTCCATGCTGTTCTCCATAGTGGCTGCACCAGTTTACATTCTCACCAACAGTGCATAAGGGATCCCTTTTCTCCACATCCTCACCAACACTTTCTATTTCTTGTCTTTTTGATGATAACCATTCTGACAGGTGCGAGGTGGTATCTCACTGCATTTTAAATTTGCATTCCCCTGATGCTCAATGATGCTGAGCACCTTTTCACGTGCCATCTGTATATCTTCTTGGAAAAATATTTATTCAGATTCTCTGCCCATTTTTAAAATCAGAGTATTTGCTTTCTTGCTACAGAGTTGTACGAATTATTTATATATTTTGGATTTTATCCTCTTATCAAATACATGGTTGCAAATATTTTCTCCCTTATCATAGTTGCCTTTTCATTTGGTTGATCCCTTCTTTTGCGGTGCTGAAATCTGATGTAGTCCACTTGTTGATTTTCAAGCATTGCACCTGGCTGTCATGTGCGTTCAGCCTCCTTAAACAGAAAGTTTTCCTCATTTTTGTTTGTTCTCATCACACAGACCCTTTGGAAGAGACCATGCCAGATATCTTGCAGGGTGTCCCACCATTTGACTTTGTCTGTTATTTCTTCATGATTAGTTTCAGGTCAGTTTAGGCATGATTGCACGTATGTTGTAAATTTCCACTGAATTATTCAGGAGAAGGGTAGGGTCAGTTGCCCTCATTACATACAAGTTGAATGGTTTTGGTTCAGGTGCAATCTGCCAGATTTCTCTTAAGGTCCCCTGTAGAAGGAAATGGCAACCCACTCCAGTATTCTTGCCTGGGAAATTCCACGGACAGAGGAGCCTGGTGGGCTACAGTCCGTGGGGTCGCAAGAATCAGACATGACTTCACGACTAAACCACCACCACCTACCTTCATGCCTAGTTGATACACACTTATATCAAAGTCTGAGAAGCCTTGTTATTCAAAGTGTGGGCTACAGACCAGCTGCACTGGTTTCCCGTGGGAACTTTCCAGAAATGCAGCTCTAAATTGCCTCACTCTGAAAGCGAGAGTGTCGATACCTTTCCATTACTCTTCTGGTGCACCGCCTTCCTTCCACAGAGGAGAATGGTAACGTGGCGAAGAGAGCGCCACCTAGTGGGTGGAGGACTCCTGTGTGATCCCAACTCCACCACCTTAGTTTCAAGATCCTGGGTCAGTCACATAACTTCTGAGCATCTGTCATGCATTTATGAAAGGGAGATACTGGGCACCTTCTCTTCAAGCATGAACGGCCACTTGATGTTAGCCTGTTTCCTAGAAAGTGAACCTGGTGTACCTGTGGTCCTTGTTGTTCCCAGCATACAGTCTCATGGCTTCCCAGAGACCTGATGCTGTGGGTTGCTGTGTCCACCCCTCGGCTTCTTCATTCTGCTTGAACAGTTTGACAGTGTCATAAAAAAGAGAAAGGAAGAGATCAAGGAGTTCATAAAATGAAAAATCAAATGAGATTATTAGAAAGGGAAGGGGGCTGTGGATTTTGGTGGGGGGGGGGTGTGGTGGGCAAGAAGAAGGCAGATTAAATACAGTTGAGAGGAAAAGCAAGAAAGAAACAACATTTACTGAAGTCTACCATGGTGAGTTGACTCATTAGAAAAGACTCTGATGCTGGGAGGGATTGGGGGCAGGAGGAGAAGGGGACAACAGAGGATGAGATGGCTGGATGGCATCACTGACTCGATGGATGTGAGTCTGGGTGAACTCTGGGAGTTGGTGATGGACACGGAGGCCTGGCGTGCTGTGATTCATGGGGTTGCAAAGAGTCGGAGACAACTGAGCGACTGAACTGAACTGAACTGAACCACGGTGCTGGTGGGGGTCATGGAGAGGATGTGACCCGTGAGCTGGCTCCTTATCCCTCTAGTGCTGGGACTCTATCCTCTGCCCACTGTTGCCACAGTGGGAGCCATGTTGAAGGGTGCAGTCTTGAGTGAGCATGTGTTGTTGAAACCATCTGGATGGTATATGTTACTGTATCCCACAAAGGCTTCTATATAAACCTTTAAGATGCTGGAAGGCAGTGTAAATATCTACCTCTCTTGCTGCCCATGACAAGCCCCATATACAAGTTCTCTGATTCTCAAGCCCAACACCTACTCATCCAGAGTGGCTTGCTTCTTTCTTGGGTTTCTCCTTGCCATCCATGTACTCCACCAATTTCAGATTTCACCTGAGGTTGCAAATCAACACAATGCAATGTTTACGGGTTTAACATCATCACCTTGATTAAATTTCACAGCAACCCTGAGGGGCAGGCATTATTATCTACATATCAGAAAGAAACTGAAATCCAAGAAAGTTGAGCAAATTGCTCTAGGTCACAAAGCAAGGAAATAGCAAACCCATGTCTGACTCCAAAGACCATGCTCTTACCAATGAGAAAGAATGATACAATATAGAACACCTCAAACCTGTCAGGATGACTATTATCACAAAAAACAAAACACAGCAAGTATTAGTGAAGATGTGGAGAAATAGCAAGCCTTACATATTGTTGGAAAGTGAAAGTGTTAGTCATTCAGTTGGGTCTGACTCTGTGACGGGCTCCTCTGTCCATGGAATTCTCCAGGAAAGAATACTGGAATGGGTAGCCATTCCCTTCTCTGAGGATTTCCTGACCCAGGGATCAAACCTGGGTCTCCTGCATTGCAGGCAGATTCTTTACCATCTGAGCCACCTGGGAAGCATGAGTTTGAGCAAACTCAGGGTCGTAAGTTTGAGCAAACCCCTGGAGACAGTGAAGCACAGGCAAGCCTTGATTACTGCAGTCCATGGGTCCATGGGCTCACAAAGAGTCAAATATGACTTAGTGACGGAACGACAACAAACAGTGCTGGTGGAAAAGCAAATGGTGCAGCTGGAAAGCAGCATGGAGGTGTCCCAAAAATTAAAAAATAGGACTACCATGTGATTCAGCAGCCCCACTTCTGAGAATTTACTCAAAATATTATTATCAGGATCTCAAAGAGATATTAGCACTTCTATGCTTATTGAAATACTATTCACATTAGCCAAGATGTGGAAACATCCTAAATGTCCATCCACAGATGAATGGATAAAGAAAATGGAATACCACTCAGTCTTAAGGGAATTCTGCAGTATGTGACAACACAGATGGACCCTGAGGGCATTATGCTAAGTGAAATAAGACATTCACAGAATGACAAACGCTGCATGAGTCTACTTATATGAGGATCTAAAACAAATTCCTGGAGTTAAAGGGTGATATGGTGGTTGCTAGGAGCTGGAGGGAGGGAGGAAGAGAGGGTGACCAGCCAACAGGCAACCCACTCCAGTGTTCTTGCCTGGAGAATCCCAGGGACAGGGGAGCTTGGCGGGCTGCCGTCTATGGGGTCACACAGAGTCGGACACGACTGAAGTGACTTAGCAGCAGCAGCAGCAGCAGCCAACAGGCATTAAGTGTCGGTTAAGCAAGGGGAGCGATCAGCCGTACAACCCTGTACCTACAGTCAACAACAGCATGCTGTACACTTAAATATTTGTTAAGAGGGTAGATTTCGTGTTAAGTGTTCTTATTACAGTAACATAAAAATTTTAAGAAAGAATGAGAACTCAAAATCCTTGGTTCTCAATAATGAGAAGGAAACTGACAAAACTGAAGAAGAAAATGCAAAGAGGAAATTAATAGGGTAAGGAAAAAAGTGAGGATGAACTGAGGTGGTTAAGAAGACCAATACCTTGTGGGAAATGAGAAAGAATGAGCTACATGGAGGCAGAAAAAGAGGAGAATGGGATGAACAGAGCCAGAGAAACACAATAGTTGAGAGAACTGAATCCAGCATTGTCTAGAAAAGAAAAACAATGTCCCATCAGTAATCAGTTAGTAAGTGGTAGCATTGGGAGAAGGCGATGGCACCCCACTCCAGTACTCTTGCCTGGAAAATCCCATGGATGGAGGAGCCTGGTGGGCTGCAGTCCATGGGGTCGTTGGGAGTCGGACATGACTGAGCGACTTCCCTTTCACTTTTCACTTTCATGCATTGGAGAAGGAAATGGCAACCCACTCCAGTGTTCTTGCCTGGAGAATCCCAGGAATGGAGGAGCCTGGTGGGCTGCCGTCTATGGGGCCGCACAGAGTCGGACACGACCGGCGACTCAGCAGCAGCAGCAGCAGCATTTGGGGGAATTGCTGTTGAAGGGACTCCTTCTGCCTGGGATGGAAGGTTGACCAGATGGCCAAGCTCTGAGATGGCTGCTAATACTAACATTATTGTTAAATTATATTAAAATATTACTAACATATTATTAGACTGTATGTTCTATAGGGGCAGAGATTAGACTGTTTTGTTTTGCTGGATTTTGTTTACTGCTATAATCCCAATGTCTAGAAGAATGCCAGGCACAGAGAAGGCATTTATATTGACTGAGTAACATTAATAACACAAATGACTATCTATTATTGAGCATTTCTTCTATGTAAGGTGCTCTTAGCTCAATAAAGTCTACATTAATCACATTTTTTAGATGAAGAAATTGAAACTTGGAGATCCAGCAACTTTCCCAAGACCATACCAGCTGTAAGAGGCAAAGCAAGTTTGGGAAATTAAGTTTCTCTTACTTCAAAGATTTGCGAAGACTCTGCCTTACTAATGAGGGGTCTTGGTGAGAGGCCAGCATCTCTCCTCCACCTTGAGGACTGCAGACCCTTTAGTCAATACACTAAGTCCACCAGCCAGGCCCTTCTTTACCTTCCAGAGCAGCTGCTGGGTCTGAGAGCCCCACCTCTCAGCCTTGGGGCCAATCCACCTCAGAATGCGATCAGTGTGCCTCTCTTATGAGCACTTCCCCTTGGTCTATCAACAGGTGGGCGACTGATCACCCCTACTGGTCCGGGAGAGGCAGTCAGGACAGGATGACAGTATGGTGCCAATCCAGCAATATGCCAAGATGAAGCCAGCAACTTCCCACTAACAGGCCCGGAAGTGGGAGTCCCCAGACAGCCACAGTGGCAGAAGGGTATGACTTATAAGGAGATTCTAGTTCAGAATCAACTAATAAATGCTTCATGCCTACTAGTAGGCTCATTTCATTCATACACCCTACTTTCTTTAGCCTAAAAACCAACCTGGTGATGGGGCAGTGTGATCACCCCCAATTTATGGGTCTTGCACAACCTGGCTCATGCAGGCGCATGCTCATGCGGGTCTCTTCCCTCAGAGACCGAAGGCAGAGTCCAGAGGTGAACTTCAAGTCCAGCCCATTTTCAACAATATTGGAATCCTTTTCAGCCATGCAGCTTAAGATACAGAAAAGAGATCAGCCTTGCTGAGCTCAGAGTGTGGTCTCCGACCTTTTCCTTTACCCCTTGTCCACCTTAGAACTTCTGAGCGCAGTTCTCATCATTGACCTTCCACGATGCTGACCACTTATTATTGTTGTGAAGACTGTAACACACACCATGCAGAACAAAGTCTCGGTGAACCTGAGAGGATTCTCTCACTCGTCCATTCAGCAAATGCTTACTGGGTATCCACCAGGAGCCCAGCAAGCCTGCAGGGGACTGAGGTTGCTAAGGAACAACACAGTTCCTCCTCAAAGGAGCTCTCAGTCCGTGTGGGGGAGATGAGCAAGCAGATCAGTCCGGTGCAGAATCTTACAGTTAGGATGCTGCCAAGGACAGGCCATTCTAACCAGCTGGCGGGTCAGGGAGAAACTTCCCCGGAGGAGGTGACCCAAGAACTCAGCCAGGGTGAAAGCGAGTAGCCAGGAAAAAGCAAGGGATGGGCGTTTAAGACAAGGGGAGCAGGGGCGGTGGGATGGGGGTGGAAGGTCTTTGATGTTCACATTTGCTGTATTCTCTGCCTTTAGGATAGAAGCAAGAAATAACATCTCATGGGTCTGGTTCATTTTTGAGTTTGTTTGCTTTTTTTAAGCATGCACTAGTCTATGAGACCACGATCAGCCCAATATCCTGGCTCTCTTGTGCCATTAACCACAGCCCAGCATAAGATAATGGTTGCTTTAAAGCACAAATTTCAGGGCCTTGCAAAATCCTGAATCATCAATGAAAGGTTTGGTTTTGTTCACTTGACTAGGCTTGCTCCTCAGCGGGAGGGAAGGTGTACAGTGCCTCCACTAATGAGTTGAAATTCAAGTGTCAGGAGCCCAAACCCGACCCGACAGGGTTTTCCTGTGGAATGCCCGATTAATCAGAATTCCAACCCTGGCACCACACAGGCCACGTTCTGTCTCCCCAACACTGCAATTCCCTGGGCTTTGAGCAGCCCCTCCTTCGATTCCAGATCCATTTCCAGCCATTTGCCAACCATGAGCTAGGAAGGGGAGGCAGAGACATGACAGAGTCGTCTGTTACCAAGGGGGCAAGGGGCACCCAGGGATGCCTCGTGAAATACCCAGAGTCCTGAAATTGTTGGCAGAGGGTCATAACTGGGATCCCAGCTTAGAAACAAGAGATGACCCCCAGCATTCAAATGTGAGCTCCAGAAACTCAACCATGTGACCCTGGACAAATGGTTCTATCTGTTTTGGTTTCCATATTCTCATCCATCAAATACAGGTAACAATTCCCACGTCATGAAACTGCGACAAGAACTAAATGAAATAAATAATTTGCATGTGCAAAAGTACCTCGCTAGGTATGCAATTCTTCTTTCTTCCACAATGTAAAATTTTCCTGGATCCTCTCTGGGAAACTGAGGTTACATACTGGTATTCCCAAACCTGCTTCCAAGTGATGGAATAATTCTAGAGAAGGATAAAATCGGGCCTAAGCTATCCCCTCCCCAGAATGTCCAAGAAGGGGCAAGAGTGCTGGCTGGGAAGGGTGAAGGAAGAGAGAGCCCACAAACTCCAGTGGGACCCCAGGTTCAGAAGGCAGCCAGTATGTACAGAACGCCATTTATGTCAAAAGGACGTGTAAGGCCGTGCATGCTTGTGTGCACTCAAGTAATTTGTATGCCTTATTATCGCATATTCCAGTATTATCATCAGTTCAATTTGACTAAATACAGCACTAGAGACAGAGATGAATATATTTTAATCCCTTTTTATCAACTGATGAAAGCAAACAGAAGAGCAATTGCTAACCCTTCTCTCCAGCCACTAACACCTGCAAATACACGCAGACCTGGATGCCAAAGGCTACATTCCCCCCTGCCCCGACCCTCAAAAAAACAACAACCCATATTCCTGGTTGGATGCCTTTCGTGCCTCAGTTTCAGGCAGGCTTCAGGAACCTCTCGGATGAAACCTGTTGCCAAGCCTGAGGTCCTGTGCGGAGGCCCCACCTGGTGGTCAAATCTGGAACTGCCTTTCCAACCAAGGAAGATTGGCAGGTAGTGTTTAACTCCAAGGCTCCCTGAACTCCTTTCCACCCATTAGTCGTCGGTCAATTGGAGAAGGACAGAGAGGAATATTCACTGCTAAAAGTACAAGCTGAAGGGTCAAGGTCTTGGTCACTTCCCCGTCAAAAGCCTGGTAATGGTACAGCTTCCTAAGGAGCAGCCATCAGAATGACTAAGCCACAAAGAGGAAGCAAGGGGTACCTGGAAGTGCCCTGCCAGCCCGGCGCGGGTGGGGCGGGGGTGGGGGGTGGAGTCGGGCGGGGGGTGCATGTTAACAACCCCGACTTCTCCTCCTGGGAAAGTAGCCTCCACTGTCATCCTACCTTCCCCAAACACAGCAGGATATTTTATCCAGAGCATTGGGCGCAAAAGAAGTTCCATCTTCCTGCCCATCACGCACTTACATTCTGGCTTGAAACAGACTCTTTCCAGGGGAAGGATGCTTGGGGGCAAAGCTTCAGCCCAGGCCCCTTCACACGCCCTCTGCCCTGGCCCGGCCACAGCAAGAGACGGGAAGGAGTTGAGGTGGAGGGGATGATAAGACCAAATTATGGAGATGTTTCAGCCAAAATTATCCCTGGCCCTCATCGACTGGCAAGGTGAAGCCCCCACCCCTCATTCCAGGCTTAGAGCCGGAGAATCATAGTTCCCCCTTCATCCCTCTCTCTCATTAACTTCCCTAAAAAGAACCCCAAAAGATGCATGTTGGCCAGCCCCAGTCCCCAAATGGAGCAAACCACGTTCCTTTCCACACCAGAATGGAGCCCGAAAAAGGGCAGCACAAGCAAGCAATCGATAGCCGCGCTCACACTCACACACACACACCCCACTGTGGGCAGTGTACCACTCCCATCCCCAACTGCAGGATGTATCATCTAAACTCAGCAGCGATCCCAAGTAGAAGGGACCCACCCCAAGCAGAAACACAGAGCGCATGGGAGGATCCGCTTTATCCCGTTCAACCTCCTCGTTAATTAAGAAAAACCACAGAATTCTTTTAAGCTTGGCTACCAACATCCGGAGATGGTGCCACAAACGCGCACCCGCGCGCGCGCACAGAGGTACCAATTCGATCCCCAAATCAGCTGAGGAGCCACGCGTGGATTTTTTTTTAAGCCTTGGGGTTCAACTCCCAGGTGTCCAACACCCTGAGAGTGGTCCACAGACACACAGGCATACACAGCAGAGGGCAGGCTGCTCTCCAATTCGGTGGACGGGCGCCCCTGGACTTGGAAGCCCCAGAGCCGTCCTCGGCTCCAACCCGCACCCCGAACCCCTCCACCTCACGCACCGCCTCCGAGGGGCGCCCGGAGAGGCCCGGTACTCACACGAGCGCGTGGTAGAGCAGCGCCCAGCCCCGCGGTCTCTCGAGGGCGTCGTAGATCAAAGTTTGGATGCGTCTGTACTTGGCGTTGTTCCTCTTGACTGGGCGGCTCAGGGGCGTCTTGGCCAGGAGCCCGATGCCCTGCGGGGTCCTCCGCTGCCCCTCGTCGCGGCCGCCGCCCTCCAGCAGCAGGGTCCCGTCTTTGTCAGCTCCGGCTCCCAGCGCCAAGGTGACTTGCTCCACGTCGCCCGGCGCTAGCCCCACTTTCCGCTCCTCGTCGCCGGCCGCTGCCGCGTCCCCTCCGGCCGGGTTAGCGGCCCCGCCGCCTCCGCCGCCCCCGTCGCCGCCGCCGCCAGCCGCCCCCGCCGGCCTGCGCGCCTTGAGCCCCATCTGCCTCGCCCCCGCCGGCCGCTTCGCCTTCTCCGCTGCTGCTCGGGGAAGAAGGGGCGCTCGGGCTGCGTGGAAGAGGCGGCGGCGGCGGCTGCAAGCCCGGGAACTCCAATGCCATGATCCGCGCGCCCCTCCCCACCAGCCCCCCCTCCCAAAAGCAGGCTAAGGCGGGGCCCCGGGGGGCAGGGGGAAAGGGTCACATCCCGCGCGGTTCCGCCGCGGGACCCCGAGGGGCGCGGGCCGGGGGCTGCGGGAAGCGGGCGAGGGCGCGCGAGGCTGGCGCGGAGGCGCTAGGGCGCGCGGCGGCTGGGGCCCGGCACCGGCGCTCCCGGGCGGCGGCGGCGGCGGCGGCACCCGGGCCGGCGAGCCCGAGACAGCATCGCAGTTTATTTACAAGCCCGGGGCCAGCCGCCCTCCCTCCCTCCCGCCCGCCACACGCGCCGCCGCCGCCGCCGCCTCCTCCCGCCTCCGCGCTCCCCCCGGCGCCCCTCCCCGCCCGCTCCAGCCTCAGCCTCGCTCCGGCGGCCGCAGCAGCGGCGAGCGAGCGCGCCGCGGGCCGAGCGCACGCCGCCTCCCTCCCGCCCTCGCCGGGGTGGGGCCCCATTGTCCCGCCCCGTCGCGGCCGGAGGCCCACGGCGGCGCCCCGCCCCTCCCCGCGCCCCTACCCCGCGCGCCCCGCGGCCCGGGATCGCCGGTGCGCGCGGCTGCGGCCGCGGTGCGAGACTCCCCGCGCTCCCGTGGGCGTTGGGGCTTTCCCCGAGCCGGGCGTAGAGGGAAAAGACAAAAAGAGCAGGAGGGACGGAGTGGGTGGGAGGGGGGGTCATGGTCTCTTTTTCCCGTTCTTGCATCTTCAGATTTTTCTAGTCACCTCCCAACCCTGCTTCTTGGCTTGGGAAGTAAAATCCAAGTTGCTGGGGTGGCCAAGGCGGAGCGCACCGGGGACCCACCCGCTCGGGGGCAGCGATGCTCGTGGCTCTGCATTCGTGGTTCGTTCCGCCCTCACGCCCCTGACCCTTGAATGGCACCTCCGCCAGCTAGCGAGAGCAGAGGGCGAAGAAATAGGACACGGGGAATCGGTTTCGCTCCTAACTTGTGCTCTTGGCAGGTCCTTCCCTCTCTGAGTTTCTGCTCATTCATTCAGTGACTAAACCCACGTGAGGTCCTTGTGCTCAGAGAGCTTGCCTTCTCGAAAGGTAGAAAACAATAACGGCGAAACACACGGGGAACGGCATAATTTCCTCCGTGGGTAATTCAAGGAGGAAAGAAAATAGGCGTGCAGGGCTAGAAGCGGGGAATTTCTTTAAATTGTCTGTCCCTGGGAGGCCTCACCGTGGAGGTGATATTTTGGAGGCGAGATGAAATGGCAAGCTGGAGCAACTACGTTAAATGTCCAGAAGCGCCTTCCAGGCAGCAGAACAGCAAGTGCAAAGGTGAAGGACGGCTTGAGCTTCTTGAGCTCCAGGGAGAGAAGAGGAAGGTGAGGCCTCAGTTGAGGAGGAGGAGGGGGAGGGAGGGTGGGGGTGGACTATATCTTGTTAATTCACTAGGGTCTTGCCCTTTGAACCTGACTCCCTCCCTCCCTCCCACCGTGCCCACCACCATTAGAGGAAACCCTTCATTCCAGCTGCCCTGGTACCTTGTGCTGCGTGCTAAGTGAGTTCAGTCGTGTCCGACTCTTTGTGACCCGATGGACTGTAGCCCATCAGGCTCCTCTGTCCATGGGATTCTCCAGGCAAGAATCCTTGAGTGGGTTTGCCATGCCCTCTTCCAGGGGACCTTCCTGACCCATGGATCCAACCTGTGTATGTTGAGTCTCCTGCATTGGCAGGCGAATTCCTTACCACTAGCGCCCCCTGGGAAGTACCTGGCGCCTCCTTTGATTTTCCCTCTTTCCCTCTTGTAAGCTGGCTTGGGTGGGGGGAGGGGCTGTGAGCAAGGCCAAGCCTAGGATCTACCCCTAGAGTACAGAATGGAGTGATCTGAAGGCCTGCATGTGAACTGGGGCTCTGGATTCGCTTGGAGGAAAGGAGAGTGAAAGGGAGAGGAGGGCAGGGGCCTGGAGGAGAGACAGCACGGGGAAAAGGAGAAAGGATGAGGGAAGGGAGAAGGGATGGGGGAGGGGAGATGGATGGGGGAGGGGCAGCAAGAAAACGGAGTGGATGTATGGGGTGAGGAAGGAGGGGGGGACCTATATGAATGACTATCATAGGGAAGAGCCTCAGAATTCTCAGAACCAAGAAGGCTGAAGTTTCAAGAAGGGAGTTTAGAAAAATGGGAGTTAAACTGTACTGCAAGGCTGAAGCCCTTAAAATGGTGTTGTACAGGCACAAAAATATACTGCTTGGTGCAACAGAATAGTTTGTCCAGAAAGTGTCTCTAATATGAGAACTTTATATAAAAGAAGTCATCAAAACCCAGTGAACAAAAATTGTTCCTTGGTCAGTGGGCTGTGGGGTGAGTTTTGTGAAGACTACATAAACTGGTAGATGGAAACGGGACTCTATGAATGGCAAAACCCCCATAAAAGTTCATGAATAGATGAATGCTCAACAATGAGTTGGAACATGTAAGTAACCAGTCAGTGCAAACCCTGGGAAGGAGGAACAGTATGGAGAAAGGGAATCCCCTCCGGTGAGAAAAGTCCCAAACAGAAGGGGGGACACCTGAAGTGGGCTCCCTGACATCTTTTACCCTCCACCCCCCAAATACCAACACATGCCTGTACTTTCTGCCCCAGCCCAATCCCAACTACCTAGAAAAATTCTGCCCTCTGTATTTGAACACCTTGTATAAAGTTACCCTTCTCCCCCAATCCCTTTCTGTTTTATTTACTCATTACATTTATCACTGTCTGAAATGGTCATATTTGCATTTTGTTTACTATTCTGTCTCTAAACAAATGCAAGGGCTCAGCATCCTAGAAGAACGCCTGTTATTTATAATAGTAACCTCTCAATACTTATTGCCAGCATGAGATAACAATGAATAAATGAATGCAGAATGCAAAGACCCCAGAACAATGGTTGGCACCTAATGAAGCATTCACTGTATGTCTGGGTCTGAGATTTTTGTTTTTGTCTTTTACCATTATGGGAGTCTTTAATCTTAGGAAATGTTAGTTCTCTTGCGACTTTAGTAACATAGTGACAAAAAAATTTTGTCAACACTTAAAAAGCCTCCCTAGATAAGCATAAAAGGGTAGTCAAGAACCACATAGGAAAAAGATGTCAGAATTCATTACTGTGCAATTAATCAAAAGTTCAGATTTCCAAAATGACAGTTCAAACCTCAGGCACTTGAAAAGACTCCTATTTTGATAAGAGCTGCAGACTGTCAAATATTAATGTTTTAAGATCAAGTGCAAGGACTACCTTCATGCTGCCCCAAAAGGGTGAAGTAAAGTCAATACTAAATGCATAATTTTGATCCAATTAAGTCTAACTATAGGGAAACTGCAAGGGAGTTTGGAAACTGATTTTCTTCAATGGTTTTCTAATTCAGTGAAGATAGGGAGTTTGGAAATACCACAAAAAATCTGGGTGCGCTCTGAGTGCTATTTGGGAAACTGTGTAATCTCAACCCTCAATAGCACAGATTCCAGATAATGGAAAGCAAGCATCCTACATCCCACTGGACGGAATTGTTTTTGAACCCTGAAGTCCCAAGAGCCTCAGGTATCAGCTGGATGCTGGTAGTTCGGTGATAGAGCCTCCATCCTCAAGGGTTGGACGGGCCGTGGTGCAGACGACAGGGCGCCCCCTCCTGGTTTTGCGTGATTTGTCACCTTGAAAACCCAGTCACTTCCTAGTTCTTACATTTTCCTCTCTGTATCCCCACTCCATTCCTTTGCTTTTGTTTTCACCTCTCCTGGTCTTCCTGTCACTGTTCTGTACAGCCAGTGAACTCTTTCCCCTTTGCAGACAGGCAGGCTTGCTGAGAATAAATAAGGAGAAAGAGGGAGAGAGATTAAGAGACCTTCCCTGAACCTCAGTTTATGCCTCTGTAAATCCTCCTTCCCAGGGTTAAGCATGTGGTAACAAAATGAACAGAAATGTGCTTGTAGGAGATGACAACACTTCCAGTGATGGTTACCATCGTGGTGGTGGTGGTTTATCACTTTTTGTGTCTAACTCTTGCAACTGCATGGACTGTAACCTGCCAGGCTCCTCTGTACATGGGATTTCCCAGGCAAGGGTACTAGAGTGGGTTGCCAGTTCCTTCTCCAGGGAATCTTGCTGATCAGGGATCAAACCCTGATCTCCTGCATTATAGGCAATCTTCTGCATTGCAGGCAGATTTTTTTACCGACTGAGCCACCAAGGAAGCCCATGACTGTGATCCAATGAGCAGGGCAGGATCTCAGGTTCACAGGAACGGGTAAATGGGAGCCTCTGCCTCCCTTCTCACGCAGCTCCCAGAACACCTTATGTTTTAGACCATGTTAAAATTTACTTTATTTTTTATTACTTTTATTTATATTTTTATTTATATTATTACTTTTCCTTATTGCACAAGAAGTACATATAGTTGTAGATAAATTATTAAATAAAGATCAACAAAAAGGCAATGATAATAATTTGTTGTCTTGTACCCAGAAGTACCCTTTGTTAATATTCTGGCGGTGACTAGCACTACTGCATCGAAGACCAAAGCTCAGCCCCCAACAGCCCCCAATAGGGCACCTTCCCCCTCCCCTTTCCCCTCTCCCCTTTCCCTCCTCCCCTTTCCCCCCTCCCCTATCCAGCCACCTGATGGCAGGTCGATTGCACTGGACCTTCTAATTGTGGGTGGGACAATATAACCTCAATGGATATGGAATTGCCTCCCATGCCCATTATGTTTCTGTTGACATCACCTTCCATGGACTGAGCACACATTCTTCATTCTCACAGAATCCCTCATAAAGCTGCTTCTGATCAGATCCTGCATGCCCCTCCCTACCCCCCCCCCCCCCCCCGCCCCTTGCTTGTTACAACTCTACCTCTGGGAGGAGCCAGTGAGACAGGTCTTGGCAGCTAAGGAGACGCTGCTTTTTTTGGAAGAGACAGGACAAGCTCCAATTTTAGGTCTTTTAACAACCTCAGGCCAAGAGGAAATGTGTTTGAAAAGGAAAGATCCCACGCCTTCCCTATATGTATTTTTGTTCTTGAAAACCCAGCTACAGCAAATCCTCAAATGTGCTGCCCTCTTCCCTTCTTCCATGTGTTTGTTTTCCTTCCCCTAAACTTCAGACCACTCTGCATGAGGGCTTCCTTGCAAGTGAGAAGACTTCCTGGGAATGAGTAAGATGGGAGTGGCGAAAGGACACCCAGAGGCCGAGGGCAGCTTAAAGTACAGATCTTAGACCTGGACTCAGATTCCAGTCCCAACTCTGACTCTGAGCTTAGTGACCTTGGGCTGGTTGCTGAACTCATCAGGTCTCAGTTTCCTCATCTGCAAAATGGTCTGAACACCATTCAGGGACCCATGATAAGGCAGAACTTTGTAGCCTATGATGTACTGCTCACGTTGAAAGTGTAAGTCACTCAGTTGTGTCCAACTCTTTGCAATCCCATGGACTGTGGTCCATGGTATTCTTCAGGCCAGAATATTGGAATAGGTAGCCTTTCCTTTCTCCAGGGGATCTTCCCATCCCAGGGATTGAACCCAGGTCTTCCGCATTGCAGGTGGAATCTTTACCAGCTGAGCAATAAGGGAAGCCCAAGAATATGGAGTGGGTAGTCTATCTCTTCTCCAGTGGATCATCCTGAGTCAGGAATCAAACCAGGGTCTCCTGCATTGCATGTGGATTCTTTACCAACTGAGCTATCAGGGAAGCCAGTTTGAGTAACTGTTCACATTACTCAAAGGTATTTGGACACATGTCTGTAGAAGGCAACTCAAATCAGGAGGGATGAGGAATGAATGAGCTTTGAGCCAAAAGGTACTCAGCTTCAACCCAGATGGCAAGAACCAAAGGGTTTAGTTTTGGTTGTTCTCAGGGAGAATGCATATTTGTTTTTCCTGCCTGGCCTTTGCCATTCTTACATTAACCTTTAAACTTACTTTGCATGTTTCTTCATGTCATTTTGACTTTTTCTTTTAAATAATTGTATATAATTTTCCTTTAGTCATGTATGGATGTGAGAGTTGGACTATAAAGAAAGCTGAGTGCCAAAGAATTGATGCTTTTGAACTGTGGTGTTGGAGAAGACTCTTGAGAGCCCTTGGACTGTAAGGAAATCCAACCAGACCATCCTAGAGGAGATCAGTCCTGAATATTCACTGAAAGGACTGATGCTGAAGCTGAAACTCCCATATTTTGGCCACCTGACGCGAAGAACTGACTCATTGGAAAAGATCCTGATGCTGGGAAAGATTGAAGGCAGAAGGAGAAGGGGATGACAAAGGATGAGATGGTTGGATGGCATCACTGACTCAATGGACGCAAGTTTGAGTAAGCTCTGGAAGTTGGTGATGGACAGGGAAGCCTGGCGTGCTGCAGTCCATGGGGTCGCAAAAAGCTGGACACGACTGAGCGACTGAACTGAATTATATTGGGTAAAATAGTCAATTCATCCATCTAATGAATTCATTCATTCATCTTTCCAGTGAGCATTTATTGATTGCCTGTTTCATGTATTGCTCTCTACCTGTGGGAAACAGGAGGAAAAAAGAAACGAAAGTTGAGTAATGAATTCCATGTTTAGATGAAAAGATGAGACAAGCTATGCAAAACAATCCACTCATCTCTGTATTGTCATGGCATTTCAATAACCTGGTTCACGATAGACAATCGTTGCCATCATCATCATTATTTACATTTATTGACTGCTTGCTGTATGCCTGGAATTGGGTTTATCTTATTTAATCCCAGCAACAAATTTATGCGAGATAACCACGATGAAATGACAGAGAAGTTAAGTACTCTGTTCAAAGTTACACAGCAAAAAATGTCAGTCCCAAAATTCAAGTTCAGGTTATCTAGCGTTTATACTTTCAACCCCTAAGTTGTATTACTTGCTGAGAATTCTGTGCCAAGTGAAAGGCCCAGCATATGTAAAGGCTCCATCAAGACATGGTGGGGAGTTTCTAGGGCAAGAGGTTCAGAGGGCTGGAAGTGAGCATAAATGGAGCAGGTTCTCTCGCCTGTGCACCAGGCTTATAAACCTGCGGACCAAGAGGTGCTTTAAGCATAGGCTCACGTGACGCCAGGTGATTGTACAAATGGCTTTGTGACGACTCTGTAGAAGAAAGGTTGGGACTGGGAGGAATTAATTCTCCAGGAGCAGTAAGAAGACTGTTGGTGGAGCCCATCAGATAGATGCTGAGGTCCAGAAGAAAAGAGGTGGCAGGCCCTGGAGAGGAGCGGAGGGGGTGGCGGCAAGAGGTATTTAGCAAAAAGAGTTCTCAAGAATTGGTGTAAAGAGTTCTCAAGAATTGGCATCTGGAAAAAGGCAGGGCTGCGTCACCGGGTCACTTGGCATTTTAGAGGCAGAAGCACATCCACCCAATGTCCCAGCCGCCCTCCCTCCTGACTGTGGGTCCCCTGCTAAGCTGAGCATCCATCCTCTGGCTCCAGTAATTGGCTCCCTGGGCAGTCTGTTCCTTCCTCTCCATCAAATTAAGCTCTTTCTCTTCAGGTCTTGATTGTTAAAGCACCCTGTTTGCCCATGCCATTTACATATTCCAATTACCCGCTGCCATTTCCCTGCTAATGAGCCCATGTACCTGCGTTCAAGAGTGTCTGGCCTGGAGCCTGTTTGCGCAGGAGGGCAGAGCGCTATTCACAGGGTCTTCAGACAAGGAGTTCTGGGGCCATTTTCTCACCTCCTTCTACTCCTGATGGAATAGATCGTTGTGCTTCATTATCCGCCCCCACAGACATCACGATACTCCATTTACTAGTTGACAGTGAGAAAAGCTCCATGCCAACTGGAGGAGCGCTCCCAGTCCTTACTGCCGTCATAAAAGGTCCATTGTATCCTCAGTCAGTCACGTGCGCGGAGCCTGTTAAGTCCAAGGTCTTCTGAATTTCCATCCCTGAACGCTTTGCAGAGGGGAAGCTGATGCTCGGGTGCTAAGTAACTGGACAGAGGATTATGGGTAGCTGCCCAGTGATGCTGCCTACGGTGAATGCAGGCTTTTGAAACAGGCTTCTCTGGGCAGGAATCCTTTCTCTGAAAAATGCTAAGTGTTTGACCCTGGACCGGTTAAATAATCAATGTCTCAACTTCATCTGTAAAATAGGAATAATGATTACCTTAAAGGGATGTTTCAGGAGTAAGGGAGTTAACATTTGCAAACCTTTGGTACTTAGAGGCAATTAATCCATATTAACTGATACACTATGAATATTAACATATTAATTATGATAATAGCAATTGTTATGATATCTGAGTTAGAAGAGAACTTCTGGGTGTTAAGTTCAGTGTTACTCAATCTCTGGTGATAGTGACCCACGTTTACATTACAACCCAGTCCATGTAATATACTACTTCCCTGGTGGCTCAGACAGTAAAGAATCTGCCTGCAATGCAGGAGATCCAAGTTTGATCCCTGGGTCAGGAAGATCCCCTGGAGAAAGGAAATGGCAACCCACACCAGCATTCTTGCTTGGAGAATCCCATGGTCAGAGGAGAGCCTGGCAGGCTACAGTCTACAGGGTTGCAAAGAGTCGGACACAACCTGCTGCTGCTGCTGCTAAGTCACTTCAGTCATGTCCGACTCTATGTGACCCCATAGACGGCAGCTCACCAGGCCCCACCGTCCCTGGGATTCTCCAGGAAAGAACACTGGAGTGGGTTGCCATTTCCTTCTCCAATGCATGAAAGTGAAAAGTGAAAGTGAAGTCGCTCAGTCGTGTCCGACTCTTAGCAACCCCTGGACTGCAGCCTACCAGGCTCCTCCGTCCATGGGATTTTCCAGGCAAGAGTACTGGAGTGGGGTGCCATTGCCTTCTTCCCGGACACGACCTAGTGACTAATATTACATTACAACTAGGTAATGTAATATACATGTAATCCACTGAAATGGACAGTTCTTGAAACAGTGCTAGTCTGACTGAATATACCTTCTGATATCTGCTATTCTATAGCTTATAAACATGCTGATTGCAAGCTGTACTTGTCTGCCAGCAGTGCCAAGACAAAATGCCACAGATTGGCTGGCTTAAAGGACAGAAATTTGTTTTTTCATGGTCCTGGAGCAGAAGTCCAAGACCAACTTGTTGGCAGGGTTGATTTCTTCTGGTGCCACTCTCTGGCTTCACATGTTCTCTTGCCTGTGTGTGCCGACTCCTGGTGTCTCTTTATGTGTCCAAATTTCCTCTTTTTATGAGGACACCGGTCATATCGGATTAGGACCCATCCTAAGAGCTTCATTTAACTTAATCACCTCTTTAAAGGCCCTGTCTCCCGATACTGTCACATCCGAGGTCCTGCAGGTTAGGGTGCCAACATTCGAATTCTTGTTGGGGGGCGTACAATTCAGCTCGTAACATAAGCCCACTACAGATATTCTACCTTCCACTGAAAGGTCATGAACCTGGCTAATAAGTTGTGAATCCAGTTCAATCTATAGCCAAGTCCTTTGGTCTCTACTTGAATATCTCCAGCACGTAGCCTTCTAAGGAATCTCAATGCTGAATAATCACTTCGTGCATGTTCTTTGGGAAGCCCTCTGCTATTAGGCACCTTTCCTTCTTTACCTCATTTAATCGTCACCACTGCCCACTGAGGTCAGTTTTACACAGATACATATGGGTTGCCCAAAGACAGAGAACAATGGCTGAGCCAAGATTCAGATTTTTCTCCAAATCTCAGAAGATGGAGTTTCCATAACCAGAAATTTCTTCTTCATGATGAGAGAAGGTATTCCCCGGGTAATGTGACTATAACATTGGTGCTAAAATTCAGGTGTTTCCCAGGAGGGCAGTGATAGCACCAGTTTCAGTGTTTGAAGACGTAGGCTTCAGTCCCAGCCTTGGCGCTCTCTGGCTAAGTGGACTTGGGGAGGCTATGAACGCTCCCTCGTGTTCACTTTCCTCTTCAGGAGAGTGGAGTTGTTAATAACGTCTATCTCGTGTGGTTGTGATGAAGTCCAAGGTTAACTACAGGGACCCAAAGAAATACTTGTTCCCTCGAAGATGATTGTTGGGCCACATTCTTATTGCTATTTGACTCATTATTAATTTCTTTGAGCCTAATTTTATTATCATTCCCATATTTTATATGAAATATTATATCTGTACTAAAAGCTCCCTAAGAAGACTACTGAAAGACTAGATAATCTAGCACAAGTAAGACATTGCATTATTTATTAAGAGAACTCAGTGGTGTCTTGATTTTTCTTTAGAAAAGTCAATTTGGGAAAAAATATGAAAAGAATATCTTTGTTCCTCAATGGAAAAACAGCCACTGTTTTAAAAATCTTGACTTCAGACTCCCTTTTAAATGGGTGCTAATTTGTACAATTTCTGAGACCACACCAAACAGGCTTTGTCAGTGGAAGTCCTGGCCTAGTTTCCATAAATTCCCTGTGTGGGGGACCAGGCGGGTCACAGAAAGCTGTGGAACTTATGCGAAGTGTAGTGCGCGGCACCTATCACAAGAGGGCGCAGTTCATAATGGTAGCGGCAAGTCGGATTGTGATAATGGTGATGGATAAAAGGAGAGGAAGGACAAAAAGCACTAAGAGAATGGGGAAGAGACTCTCGGGCTCCCACTTCTGGGGGATCAGTGCTGTCCAATCTGTTTCCCATCTCCTAGACCTCATACAGGCCACGCTTGGACACAGCCTACTCTAGTGGGAGGATCTCTGTTCTCCGGGTCTGTACTTCCCTCCCTGGTCTCAAGCTTTCTCTGTGAATGTCACCCGGAGTGGTTGTCAGACTGGAAACTCTCCTTCTTAAAAAATACATGGAAACAATCCATCAAATGTCATATACCTTTCGTTGTTGGCATGTTGTATACTTACGTGATAGCTGTTATCTTCTTTTAATTCAAAATAGTTCTCCAAACGTATGGTTGCGAGTGGAGGGGTGGGAAGTGGGAGAAAGGGACAGTCAGGGAGTTTGGAATGGACAGGTACCCGTTGCTATATTTAAAATGGATAACCAACAAAGACCTACTGTAAAGCACAGGGAACTCTGCTCAATGTTATGTGGCAGCTAGGATGGGAGGGGAGTTTAGGGGAGAATGGATACATGTATAGATATGACTGAGTCCCTTCTCTGTTCACCTGAAAGTATGCTGCTGCTGCTAAGTTACATCAGCTATACCCTAATACAAAATAAAACGTTAAAAAAAATTCAGGCAGGGACCTCCCTGGGAGTCCAGGGGTGAGGACTCCCCACTTTCGATGCAGGAGGCATGAGTTCGAGCTGTAGTCAAGGAACTAAGATCCTGCATGCTGCAAGCTCAAACAGAAGAAAAAATAAACTTAAAATATAGAAGAAAAATGTTAAAAAAAAAAAAAAAAGGCATGCAGGCAGAGTGAAGGTCAAAGAGGGGACCAAAAAAGATCTTTGTATGGAATTTTAAACAAAGCCTGGGAGACGGGGTGGGGGTGAGGAGGGGAGAAAAAATAAATAAATAAACAAAGCCTGTCTTAAAAGCAGGATTGACATCAACAGGGGTTCCTGCCAAGCCCTATAGATTTGGGGAGCCCAATTATTGACTGAAAGGAGCAGAATTACATGAGAAAAGAGCTCCTGCTTAATCAAGAAATTACAGGGACCCTAATTTCAAAAAAATGTTAATAGGAAGTATTATGTATTTATATGCTGTCCTGAAAGATTTATGCCAGTCTTAATAGCTGGAGATGTCCTTCAAATTTTCCATCTGCCTTGAAATAGGTCTAATGTGATAATAAACAGGAAATCGACTGGGCTTTGGGACACACAGTTCTGTTTGGAACCATAAAATCTACAAGGCTGCTGACGTTGCATATTAAGTAGCTGATTCTTTCCTTTCCAAATTAAGAGCTCAGTTTTGTATTACACTCACGGATATAAAACTTGGCTCTGTGGTTTGGGATGCATGAGATCTCATTCACTAAATATTTCTGGAGCAACAAAGAGTTTCTAGGATCTTCCAGGCTTGGCAAGGAATGAGGTAAGACATAAACTAAAATCATGGAAAAATCTCTCACTCTCTAGGAAGATGACGGAGAAGGGTAAGACAAGAGTAAAAATGATTGCAGTCAATTGTTTCAGAAAGATCCAGGCTTTCCTAAAGCATCCGTATGGTTTTATCGTGCCATCATTGGGGATCTTACAAGCTTCATGCTTCCCTCCTAGCTTTGGCCAGAAGCTAAGAGCTGTGTTTTTTCCCTGCTCCTCTATTTCTATGTTTAAAACTTCATTCATTTCATAAACAGCCATTGAGCAGCTACTATATGCCATGTCCTCTCCTAGGTGCCAGAAATACAGCTTTGAATGAAGGAAGCAAAACTTCCTGCACTCAGAAAGCTTACATTCAGGAAAGGCAGATAAACTGTCAACACAGCACTTAAGTCAACATGAGCATAACATTTTCCTTCATGTTCCAGGTGTTTCTGGCTATGGAACCAACATGGCATGGTTGGCCTGTTACTATGCCATGTTTGAGCCTTGGCTGGGAAGACTCAATGAATGGGTTTGGGTCATCTGGGGTGAGAGGATCCACCTCCAGGACAGCCTCTTCACTGGGGACCCCAGTAGGACTGTTGGCCAGACTGCCTTCACGTGGTCCCCTTGGGACAACAGGCAGCAAGGGTTCCAGAGTGAGGTGGAAGCTTTATGAACCTTTTGTGACCCAGCCTCAGGGTCACACAGCGTCACAACATACTCCATTGGCTGGAGGAGTTAAAAGCCCCTCAGATTTGGACAATAACTCAATGGAAAGAGTGTCAAAGAATTTGTGACTGTTTTTCAAATCAACACACTCCAGTGGGGCCAATACTATAATTTGTGGTTCAGGACTTCAGACTTAGGGCCGATCAGAACAGGGTCTGAACTTGGGGTCAGGCATGTATGCATTCATTTAGCACGTGTTATTGGATTCTGAGGAGTGTGAGCCACCGTGCTAGGTGCTTCCAGCTCTGGGCTAAATGAGAAAGATTGAACTTTCCCCTCAGGGGTCTCACAGGCTTGCAGGAAAGTCAGGTGACTAAATGAGCCATCGTTAAGACCGTTTGACCAAGGGACCATAAGACCATTCGACCATTTGACCAAGTGCCGTGACGAGAGCTACAGAGCGCCAGGGAGATACACAGAAGGAAAGACTAGCTGGGTCCGTGTGGTCATGTTATTTAAAATCCTTCTGCTCTTAGTTTCTTCCTTTGTACAATGAGGCTGCCAGGACCTAACTCATCAGGGTGATAGAAGCATTAGATGCAGTAAGGAGCCCAAAGTAGTCCTCAGACAGTCTTTCCATATGATCCTATTTTAAGTCTGTAAAACCATGGCTCATTCTCTGAACTTTCCCCAGTTTTCTTGTGTGTTTTCTTACTTACTGTCTGGAATGTAAGATGCACTTTTTTATTATGGCTACTGTATGGGAAATGGATACTCTCTGCTTAGAAAGTTCTCCCCCTCGTATCTGGGTGGCTAACTCCACCTGTTAGAAGAGCTGCTGAAATGTTGTATCCTACTTAAACTTGTGTTCTACAATCTTCCTGAAACCCCTGTCTTTCCCCTCTTATTCTGTCCTGCCTTTCTTTCCCCCATAGCACTTACCACCTCTCACACTGTCTGTAACATCTCCATGTATTGTTTTTTGCCTTTCTTGTAAGGATAACTTTCACGTAATGGAATAAATGAATGTTTTGGGAGAGGGCATAGAAGGAGATGGGATCAGCAGTGTGGGCAGGGGACTTTATGAGCTGTAGTTAAGAGTTTGTATTTTTTCCCTTAAATCTCTATGCAAACCATTGTAGAATTTTGTGTGGATGTATGACATGAACTGCTTTACATTTTTATATTAGTCTGGCTGCCATATGGAAGATGGAATATAAGAAGTCTGGGTTAGATGGAAGGAGATGGGTTAGGGGCTATGTCAGATGTCATGAGTGATGCTGGGGTCTTGGACCAAGGTGATGACGGGGAGATGATGTGAGATAGATTTAGGATGTAGATGGCAGGCAGAACTGACAGGATGTGGCGATGGGCTGAACAAGAGGCTAAATGGAGGAAAGATACTGAAGATAACTAGCTGGTTTTTGGTTTAAGTAATTGGGTGCAATGTGGTGCCATTTACTGATGAGTAAGATTATGGAAGAAGCAGGAGTGTGTGTGTGTACACGCGCGTGTGTGTATGTGGCATCAGAGCAAGGGCAGTAAGTCAAGATTACAGCTTGACCTTGTTAATTGTGAAACATAGATCAGACATCCAGGTAGAGAATTTCCATCTAGAATCTCTTCTAAGGAAATGACCAGAGATGCCTACCTAGATTCAATGAAGTTTTTCACTGCGTTATTTGTAAGTCAAAAACTGGAGAGCACCAGAGTATCTAGTGTTATCCTTGAAAGTGCTCCTTGTGAAGATTATAATGAGACCAGAAAATTCTCATTAAATAAACACATGAATAACTGGGTGAGCATTTACTGCATGGTGTGATAAGCACTCGTAGAAGAATATCTGCAAAATGCTCTTATGGTAAACTCCATAAATCACGGAAATTTAGGAGGGGAAGAAGCCTTGCAGGTGGTGGTGGCGTCATTTCAGCTGGCGCCAGGGAGGCCCTTGTCTAGGCTGTGCGTTTTGATCCTTACTCGTGGGTAAGACTTGAGAAGAACCCACACCCTGGCCCCTGGTTCTGTCACTGCCAATTAACTGGGTGACTTTGGACATATCACCGAACCTCTCTGAGCCCGGTTTCTTCACAGTTAAATGAGATGGGGGATAATCCCTTGGATTCCTTACTTCTCAGGGTTTCCATGATTGGAATGCTACAGACTCTCCTAGAGCATAGAAGGGGCCTTGGGGATCATCCCTTCCAGCCCCCTCCTAGTTCAGCTAATGTGTGGAAGGCAGGAGACCTCCCCAAGGGTATACAACTCCTCTCTGAATATCTTCATCGTCTTTACAATCTTCAGCAAGGAGGTGAAGACACAAACAAAGGAAGTGAAAATTTGAGCCCTGGAAATAAAACTGATGACAGAAAAAAAAAATATATATATATCAATTAGACTTGGTCTTAAAATAGCCAATTGCAACCTTAATTGATTTCAAATAATATATTTCTAGCTTTATGTACGAAGTATTATGAGGTATATTAGACTAAGTTGGATTTGCATCAGGCTTTAAGGCTTAGCAAGAAAAACAAAGCTTCTGCAATAATTTTCCTCCCTTCTACCAGTCTTATCCTCACTGTTTGTCCGTCCCCCACAAAGTGTACCCAAAGCAATTTTCCAAAAATGTAAATATAATTGTGCACACACACACACACACACACACACACACACACAACCCTGATACCTTAAACATCTGTGCATAAAACTCCAACGGGTCACTTTTCCCTATGGAATAAAGACTAGAGTTCCCAGAGCTGGCCTCTACCTGCCTCCTCCAGCCTCTTCTCTTGCCATTTCCCTCACATCCTTCATGCTCATCTCTGAACACACCAGGATGTTTCTAAATCCTTTTGTCTTTGCTGAGGTTCTACTTTTGTGTCCTTGAACAGCTCTCCTCACCTGGCTCCCCAGACAAACATCGACTCATCTTTCCAGACTCAGCTGAGCATCACCTTCTCTGTGAAGTCTCTTCTGACCTCTCTTGTCCCAGATGAATGTGTCTTTCTCCTTTGTGACTCTTTAAACCAGGCCCCATGTAGGTAGCAATCCCCCTCAATACAACAATTCAATGTCTTTTATTTCTTTACTTGTCTGGCCCCCTCTATAGACTAAGAGCTCCTTCAAAACAGAAGTATATTATTTCATCTTGATAGTCCCAGAATCTTTTCATTAACTTACAATACCAGTGGATTAAGCCCCTTCTAAGTTCCCTGCGTTTAGGATGTAGGAGAGTAGCAGAGACTGTATCTGTTTGCCAGCTTCCCCTTTTTCCATGCTGGTAGGTTTTGTGTCTGTACATGGACACCCAACTCAAGAGTACATTTGTTAGCCTGCCTTGCAGTTATGTGGTCATGGGAACAAGTTCCAACTACGGGATGTGAATGTAAGCGATGCATTCACCTTCTGCCTCGTGATCTTTAAGGGAAAAGGAGCCCTCCCTTTTCTCTCCCCTTTTCTTGCTGGTTTGAGTGTAGACACAACAGTGGCTGCTGGAGCATCGATTCTGGATCCTGAGATAGAAGCTACCTATTGAGGATAGCAGAATGAGTTAGAGGCAGGCTCATCTCCCTTCACCATCAGGCCCTCACACTCTCCCTGAAATGACTCTAAACTTTTTTGAGGAAGATAAATTAACTGTGGCTTGTTCAAACCAATGTATTTGGGGGCCTGTGGGTTGGGAAGATCCCCTGAAGAAGGGAAAGGCTACCCACTCCAGTACTGGCCTGGAGAATTCCATGGACTGCATAGTCCACGGGGTCGCAGAGTCGGACATGACTGAGCGACTTTCACTTTCACTTAGTTCGCTAGGGCTGCAGTAAAAGCATACCATCGACTGGGTGACTTATAAACAGCAGACATATATTTCTAACGGTTCTGGAGACTGGGGAATTCAAGACAAGGCACCAGCAGATTCGATGTGTGGTGGGAGCCATCTCCCTGGTTCATAGACAGCCATCTCCTGGCTGTGTCTTCACATGGAGGAACGGGCAGGGGAATTCCCTGAGGTGTCTTTTACTCTAATAATCTTGGCCTCCAGAATCACTGCAGATGGTGACTGCAGCCATGAAATTAAAAGACACTTGCTCCTTGGAAGAAAAGCTATGACAAACCTAGATGGTGTTTTAAAACGCAGAGATATCACTTTGCCAACAAAGGTCCATATAGTCAAAGCTATGGTTTCTATAGTAGTCATGTATGGATATGAGAGTTGCACCATAAAGAAGGCTGAGTGCTGAAGAATTGATGCTCTCCAACTGTGGTGCTGGAGGAGACTACTGAGAGTCCCTTGGACTGCAAGGAGATCAAACCAGTCAACCCTAAAGAAAATCAACCCTGAATATTCACTGGAAGGACTGATGCTGAAGCTGAAGCTCCAACACTTTGGCCACCTGATGCGAAGAGCTGACTCATTGGAAGAGACCCTGATGCTGGAAAAGACTGAAGACAGGAGGAGAAGAGAGTGACAGAGGCTGAGGTGGTTGGATGGCATCACTGACATGAGTTTGAGCAAACTTTGGGAGACAGTGAAGGACAGCAAAGCCTGGCATGCTGCCATGGGGTGCAAAGAGTTGGACATGACTGAACGACTGAACAGCAAATCTCATTCATGAGGGCTCCACCCTCATGACCTAAATCACATCATGGCCCCACCCCTAATGCCATCGCATTGGGGGAATAGACTTCAACATATGACTTTGGGGGGAATATCAGGACTTCTTTGTTACAGGAGCCTACCCTGTACCTTGCTCATAGAAATGGTTGTCTAAAGCACATTTGATCTCTTTACTGTTTGGACTTGCTTAACAGAAATCCTGAGCACATGACTTAACCAACGAACAAGTGAACAAGTGAATGAATAGTTTCAGGTCTAACCAGAAGCAGCTAGAAAAAAAAAAAAAAAAAGAAGTCATTTTATCATTTGTCACAGTAGGCAGATCCCATCGTATGCTCTGAGGCTTAGGACCCTGTGCTTCAGATAGTGGGCTTAGGTGTTCCAGCTTCACTGCTCTGCTGGCCTCACCATCTACACGCAAAGCCACTGTGATCCTTTAATTCCCCCTCCACGCACTGTCCTCATGTTTCCCTCCTAGCCTTTCCCAAAGCCGTAGATCTAATTTGGATCCTCATTACCTCTTACCTAAACCATGGCACTAGTTACTGAGCTGGCCTCTCCACCCGCTCGTCTTTCCCCAGAGCTGTTGCCATGACAATCTTCTTCTGGCCCGGAGCTGATCAAAACCCTCTGGGGCTCCCCATTGCCTTCAGGTAAAAGGCCAACCTCCTTAAATTAGCTCTGTGATTCCCCAGCACCACTCCCCATCCTACCTAGTCTCCCACCCAGCTGTCTCACCTGTCCCGCTTCACTATCCCAGGACATCCTTGCCAATGCAGTTCTAAATGCCTTTGCCAAGCTCACCTCTTTCTATGGAATGCCTTGTTCATCTCTGCTTGTTAAAATCCTACCCTTCTTTCAAAGTCCCGCAAATTCTTTTTCCTTTATAAATCTTTTTCATGTTTTAGAGTCAAAAGAATTCTACCGTCATCATGGACATACTCAGCCTAGTATAGCATTTATCATACTTGGATTAGGACTGGATGCAGGCTGGGCAGAATGGAAAGTTAATACTAGTACTAATATTAATGATGGGCTTCCCAGGTGGCACTAGTGGTAAAGAGCCTGCCTGCCAATGCAGGAGACAAAAGAGACATCGGTTTGATCCCTGGGTCAGGAAGATCGCCCTGGAAGAGGACATGGCAACCCACTCCAGTATTCTTGCCTGGAGAATCCCATGGACAGAGGAGCCTGGCTGACTACTGTCCATACAGTCGCAAAGGGTCAGACACGACTGAAGCGACTCAGCAGGCACAATATTAACCATAATGTTAATAACAACAGTAACATCTAACTCTTTGCCTGCAGTTTGCTACCAGCCAAACCTTCTACCCAGCATCTTAAGTACATTAGAGCATCCAGCATCTGCAGCAATCCTGTGGGGTAGGTACCATCTTGTTCACTTTAGAGATGAGGAAGTTATAGGCACAGAGAAGTTAAGTAACCTGCCCAGAGTAACTATGGAATTTTGAACCTTGACTGCTTGCTAGACACACGAACTTCAGCAAGTCATTTTCTCTCTTTGAGCCTCAATACCCTCACTTGTCAACAGCTGCATTGAGACAACTGTAGGACATGACGTCCTGGGCCAGACCAGTTCCAGGTACTAAGGTACTCGATTAACACTGTCCTCTTTGTCTGCAGGGTTACAGCTGTTAAGTCTTGTATTCAGGGCTTGACGTGTTTTCTTGTACATAGTAGGTGCCTGAAAAATGTTTATGCTGCAGCTTATGTTTTGTCTCAGATGTGAAAGTCCTGGTCATATTCTGCCCAGGACCTCTGAATATGAGAGGAGCAGAGTGGCCATGGGCTAATGCTGCCTCCTTTACCGTTAGATGAATAATAGCAACAGTCAATTTCAACTTAAGACAGACATTCACATAGCCCTCTCGGTGCTCAATAAGACCTGGTAAGCCAGTACAGAACAGTGATGTGAGAGCAGAGGAGATGGAGGCAAGGTGCCTCTCCCCACTGCTCCTTTCCTGTCATCTGGGAGGAAGAGTGATGGTGAGTTTTCAGGGACCACACTCATGGGGCCACATCTCTAGAGAGGGCTGAGATGAGGTCAAAGGGGCCTGGTCCCTGACAGCTTCCATTAAGACTGACACATAAGAAAAATTCACTTCTGGCTGGTTTAGGCCACTGCATGTGAACCTCTGTGACAGCCACCAAGCCTACACCCCACCTGGTATTGCCGTGTGAAGCCAGGTGAGCACGACCACGTTGTTTGTAACTGAGTGACCTTGGAGAAGGTCCATAGCCCCCAGTGCCTCAGTTCCCTCATGTGGAAGCCAGGCACACACCAGGGCACACACCTACACCGTGGGGTTGTCATGGGGATAAATGAGACCATGTGTGCACACTGATTATCCCAGTGCTTGACACACACTCACTAAGAGATCAATGCATCTGAGTGAGCAGCGTTATTACAAGTCAGCTGCAACTGCGGCCTTCCATGTACCTGCCCTGTGTCTGGCTGGAGTGCTGCTTCTGCTCCTGAAATAGATGCTACGATGATCTCATCCTCCTGTGTTTATAGAATTTGCTGCACGCACTCATGTGTTTCTCTCCAGGCCCTCCTACTGATGTCATCCTGGCCCCCCTCCCTTTGCCTGTGCAGAGCCTGGGATGGCTCATCCCGCTCCCAGCGGGAGAGCAGAGAGGAAGGTCACACCACTGTCACCAGAACAGCTTTGAAAGGGCTGGTGGGTCTGCAGGGTGTTCACTTGACCCAGTGGGTAGGCAGGGTGGTCCAGGGGAGGAGACGTTTTGGACTGAGCATCTCCCATGGTCAAGAATACTCGCGGGCGCCGTGCACCTCCCCTGATCCTCGTTCTTCCAGCTGGGATCGGCGCTCTTGATACAATGGCACAGATGTTAAAACCAAGGATGAGAGAGATGACATGATGGGCCTAAGGTTACACAGCTGGACAGTGAAAGGCCATGAGCCTGGTGAAGGATGCTAAAAATGTTCTCTAACTTTACTCAGCTTGCCATCTGAGGAGGAGAGAACACCAGCATGCAAATCGGTTTATTTGGGCTTTGGAGGCAACACCCTGCTAGATATTTTTGCACTTTGCCACTTGCTTTTTCTGCCCTCGGTTCACTATCACCATGACTCCCAGTTCCTACCTCCTGGGTCATCTACTTGCCCGCCCTCACCCCACCCCAAGTTACATTTTACTCTCAGGTTATACTTACTTTTAAAGAAAAGAGAATCCTGATTTCAGGGGTGGATATTTTCTTAAATAAATAAAAATGGAATCTTGCATAAATGACGTGTCTGTGCTCAGGGACTCTTAGGGACAGGGCTGGGGGCCTGTGGTTCACAAGCCATTCTCCTGGGACCTGGGGGAGGTTGAAGGCCAACAGCAGGTAGAAATAAAAAACCAGGGTTCAGAGACGTCACACAGGCAGGGTGCTGTGCTCCTAGCCCTCGCTTCTACCCTTGGAGCTTGACTATGCTCTGTTTCAAACCTTGGGATTTTGCTTAAGACTTTATCTTGACTCGTACTGTATCACTTATATGTGGAATATAGAAAAATGATATGAATGAACACATTTGCAAAACAGAAATAGACTCACAGACATAGAAAACAAACTTATGGCTATCAAAGGGGAAAGAGCAGGGAGGGAGGGATAAATGAAGAATTTGAGATGAACAGACATGCACTACTATATGTAAGCTAGATAAACAACAAGGACCTGCTGTATAACACAGGGAACTATATTCAACATCTTATAATAGCTTATAATGGAAAAGACTCTGAAAAAGAATATGTGTATGTGTATAACTAAATCACTTTTCTGTACACCTGAAACACTATACTATAATCAACTACAATTTTTTAATGCAATAGGTAAATAAAAATTTTAACTAAATTTTTAAAACTTAAAAATTTTAAAAAGAGACTTTATCTTGTAGAAAAAGATCCTCTGCTAGCAAAAATAAACAAAAAGGTGCCAAAATCATTAGTATTAGAAAATTTACTGATCAGGGATAGGGCAATCCTTGGATTTAATCCTTGATTCTCTATGTTGAATTCTTGGGCAAATTTCCTTACCTCTCTCTTACCGATCCGCAAACCTCAGTGTTCCCATTGGCAAGATGGAAAAACTGAGCTTCATTTTGGAGGATTGTGTTGAAAAGTGAGGTAAATGGTAGTGGCTATCATTATTTCATGGTCAAAAATCCGTGAACTAACTGTGTTCTCAGCCTCTCTCCCAGCAGGATGAACTCTGAAAAATGCTAAACAGTAGCAGCGACTCATAAATTACACAGGAAAGCTTCACTACAGTCAGTATTTCTCATAATACAGCCATAGTAATAAAGTATTTGTTCATAATGCACATTTCTGAGCTCCACCCAGAACTACTAGATCGAAACTTGTGGACAGGGTCTGGGACCTCTGCATCTACATTTTAAATGAACAGCCCAGGTAATTCTTTAAAAAAAAAAAAAAAAGTTTTACTTTGTACTGGGGTATAGCCAACTAACAATGATGTGATAATTTCAGGTGAACAGTGAAGGGACTTAGCCATGCGTATACATGGATCCATTCTCCCCTCAACCACAAAATTCTCATACACATGGAAGTAGAAAAAGTCCTGACTTAAGTGATAAAAACTGATGGTGTCTGTACAACCCATGAATGGCTCAGATGAAGAATACTGACATCACCAAAGGCCGTCAAGGAAGCAGAGCAACAGGAACTGTCAGACACATCTGGGAGGCAGGCGAGAGTTTAAAACAGTACAATTATTTCAGAAAACTGGGAGTATCTGAAAAAGATAAATGTGCAATTTTTCTATGAACCAGCAATTCCTCCCCTAGGTGTACTCAAGAGAAGTGATGCATATGGCCACAAAAAAAGAACATTCAAAAAATGCTCATGGTGGCTTTATTCATAACAACGCCAAACTGTGAATAACTCAAATGCTCATCAATGAGCAAATGGATAAATAAATTAAAGTCTGTTCTTACTGTCAGGAAATATTTTCCTAGACTTGGAAAACAGCCAAAGAGAACCCTGGATAACCTTCTAGCTCAGTGCTGCGTGTAGTCCAGAGGCTTTCTGAGTGTATAGGGAATATATTAATAACTTTTTTCTATTAACTCTGTGACTTTACAACTCTGAAAGGGTAGTGATTATGGAAAACAGATGACGATACAAATGCTTCCTGTTCATAGGAATTAAAATGATTCCTGTTCACAGCAATACCAACAAATTCTATCTGGTATTGAATATAAATGTCAAAAAATCAAATGCTCATTGGAACCTGTTTTTAATGTTGTACTGATTCACTCATTAATTCATGAGTTGAATGAATAAATGGCAAATTTACATTTGTGTAAGAGTTAAGATTTTAATCTTGGAAATTGATCATCCAGATGTAGAGTTGGCCATTACACAGTGATGTAAAAAAGCAAACATCAGATATGCATTAAACACAGGAGAATCCCACATGTTTGGGTGCATTAGAAGAATCAAATGCAAAAGACCATACACGGTACAAATCCACTGATACAGGGAACACTGATGGGCAAAATTAATGGATGGTTTCAGAGGTCAGAATAGTGTTTACCTCTGGTGGGTGGGCTTCCCTGGGCCAAGAATCCACCTGCCAATGCAGGAGATGTGGGTTCAATCCCTGGGTCGGGAAGATCCCCTGGAGAAGCAAATGTCAACTGACTCCAGTATTCTTGCCTGGGAAAATCCCATGGACAGAGGAGCCTGGCAGGCTACAGTCCATGGGGTCACAAAGAGTAGAACACAACTTAGCAACTAAATAACAACAACTGGTGGGTGGATGTAAGGTCTGGGGAAGAGGATGAGGGGACCTCCAAGGTGATGAAAATGTCTACATCTTGACCTTAGCAGTGGTCACACAGGGGTATCTGTCTATAAAAATCAAGATGGACATTAATGGTGTGCTCACATTTCTGTATGAAAGTGACACCTAATTTTTTTAAATACCAAACTTTGAAAAGAAATTAAGGGTGCTTCTTTATCTTCTCAGCCATGGTGTTGGCCTGAAACACTATGATAACTGAACTGCCTCCAACCCCTACCCAGGAGATGCTTCCCGTGGGAGGTGAGGGAGCCAGACGCCCCCATTGCCTGCTGAGGAGCAGCTCCCTGACCCAAGCCTCCTCCTCCAGAGCCACGGCCAGTAAGTGACACACTTTGTCCCCGCAACAGTCATTTCATAAAAGTGTCTGAGGCAGAAACAACCCCAGGTCCAGACAGCTGGGAGCAGATAGATGCTACTCATTTTCAATCTCAGCAAAATGTATTTTAAGGAAGCCCTCAAGAGCTTTTCAAGGAAAGTCTGTCAAAAATTATCACAAGCATCCATCTCTGAAGTGGCCATATCAGCAACATCTTTTACACGAAATCAAATCAAACAAAATTTCTGCCTAGAAAGAAAATTTAAAGAAAGTCTTAAAAGACCCTCTCATTTGCAGGCATCCGTTGTCCTTGACTCGCCCTGGGTCACCCCACTAAGGGGTGGTCCAGACTTTGTTAATGATTAGAGACCTCCTAACTTCTCAGTATTTAAAACCAGAACTTGCTGGGACTCATTCGGCTTCAATCCACTGACTCCTTGCAACAGCCCAGTGAAGTGGACACTAGTGGAATCTGTGCTGTGCTCAGTGGGGTCTGACCCTTTGCCACATGGACTGTAGCCCACCGCTTCTCTGTCCATGCAATTTTCCAGGCAAGAACATGCCATTCCCTCCTCCAAGGGATCTGCCTGACCCAGGGATTGAACCCTCGTCTCATGAGTCTCCTGCATTGGCAGGCAGATTCTTTACCACTGCACCACCTGGGGAGCCCCCTGGAAAGATACTATTGTTACCACCAACTTGCAGAAGCAGATTTAGAGATTAACCAACTTGCCCCAAACCACGCAGTGGTTGAGGGTCAGAGCCAAGGTTCACATCCAGCTTGATCCATGGAGGGCCAGACATGACCGCTCCACTGGACTCCCCTTCCAAGGCAAGCTCATTCCACTTTAGGACCATCTGAATATTTAGAAAAAGTGGTCTTTATAATGGGCTTCCCTGGTGACTCAGATGGTAAAGAATCTGCAATCTGCCGTTTACTGTTCTCACCTCTACCAAGTTATTCTGTCTCCACTCTTTGGAGCCACACAGAACTATTTATTCTTCTCTTCCATGTGAGAATCCTTCAGATATTTGAAAGTAGGTCCCTTTTCCACAGTGAGCATGGATAGCATACCACCTGATGGGAACGAACCACCTGGATTTGTCAGGGAGAGAGGGGATCCTGGGAGGCAGGAATCTTGATGCTAAAACAAGGCAAAGCAGGTACACTGGTGTGAACACCCTACTTCCCAGCGTTGCTAATAGTGCTCTCTCTCTCTTTTTTTTTTTTAAATTTCTTTCTTTATTTGACTGCATCATGTCTTAGTTGCGGCATGCAGGGTCTTCATTGCATCACATACAGAATCTTTCCTTGCGATGTGCAGGCTCTCTAGATGGGGTGTGCACGATCCAAAGTGCACGAGCTCAGTCATTGTAGGATCTTTGTTCCCCAACCAGGGATTGAACCTGCATCCCCTGCATTGCAGGGTGGGTTCTCAACCACTGGACCACCAGCAAAGTCCCTAACACTGCTCTCTGATGCATAGATTGTTTTTGTTCTTTTATTTTTTTCTCTACAAGGCTTGTTCTACACAACAACTGTATCAATCAAAACTCTTGTGGCAAGTACAGAAACTGTACCTCAACTGTCTTAAGCAGAGAATGCTTTATGGATTAAGGCTGCCAAGTTCAGGAGTCCTGGGTTCATAATGCTGCCAAGTTCAGGGGTCCTGGGTTCATAAGGCTGCCAAGTTCAGGGGTCCCGGTCCAGCTGCGCCCAGGGCTCACAAGGAGTTAACAAGCACTGGCTCCTCCTTCCTCTCACCTCAGCTTTTTTCCGAGATGACTTTCACTTGAGCTTGGCCAGGCTTCTATTCCCCCCAGCCTGGCGACCCCCGCAGAGGTCATCTCGCACCCCCTCAACACACTGAGTCCCAATAAAGCTGGAAGAATGAATTCTGTTGGCCTGACTTAGCTCGCATCCCTATGACCAGGGTAAAGACGACTATATTGGCTGAACAGGCCTGGACCTTGTGACTCCCAGTGAGCCACGGGATAGGTAGGGGGCGATGGCTCCTAACCCACTTGAATGGAACGAGAGGTGTTTCCTAAAAGGGAATCCTGGTGCTATTTCTGGAGAGAAGAGGGTGCCTGCTGGTCAGGAGGTGACAGTGGCTGACCGCAGTGCCTCGGCTCCTCTGGCCCCTTCCATCTATTAGAGACTTTAACGAAAGTGCAGCCTACAAGCCCTTCATGGGCATCTCAGGCCCATCTCTGCTATCCTATCTCCCCTCCTCTATTCCTGCCAAACTCTAGACCTGCTGCTGCCCAGACACGGCCCACCTTCTCTCCCCTTCTTTATTATTCCCTCTACCACTCCAGGCTTCCTGGAGAAAATCTCCATGTTTACAAGGCCACTCCCCTCAAAACATGTGTGTCCACCAAACCCCAGGCTCAGCAGACAAAGGCCCTCTTTGTCGAGCCCTGTCTTCTTAGACATGCTTTAAAAAAAAAAAAAAAAATCTTAAATCAGTTTGGGTTTAATAGGATGTACTTACACGTGATTGAGTTCAGTTCAGTTCAGTCACTCAGCTGTGTCTGACTCTTTGCGACCCCACGGACTGCAGCATGCCAGGCTTCCTTGTCCATCACCAACTCCCGGAGCTTGCTCAAACTCATGTCCATTGAGTCGGCGGTGCCATCCAACCATCTCATCCTCTGTTGTCCCCTTCTCCTGCCTTCAATCTTTCCCAGCATCAGGGTCTTTTCCAGTGAGTCAGTTCTTCACATCATGTGGCCAAAGTATTGGAGTTTCAGAATCAGTCCTTCCAATGAATATTCAGGATTGATTTCTTTCAGCATTGACTAGTTTGATCTCCTTGCAGTCCAAGGGACTCTCAAGAATCTTCTCCAACACCCAAGTTCAAAAGCATCAAAATCCCTGGAAAAGGGAATGGCAAACCACTTCAGTATTCTTGCTTTGAGAACGCCATGAACAGTATGAAAAGGCAAAAAGATACAACATGATTGACTAGAACAGCTATAAAAACATTTGAAAAATACCCCCTAAATTGTATCTTATCCTGATTTAAAAAAGGATTCAACATTTGGTTTCAAGACAACTTGATATATATCCAGTTATCAATCATTCATTTTCTTTATGCTTCAGTTCAGTTCAGTTCAGTTCAGTCACTCAGTTGTGTCCGACTCTTTGCAACCCCATGAATTGCAGCACGCCAGGCCACCCTGTCCATCACCAACTCCTGGAGTTACTCAAACTCATGTCCATGGAGTCGGTGATGCCATCCAGCCATCTCATCCTCTGTCGTCCCCTTTTCCTCCTGCCCCCAATCCTTCCCAGCATCAGAGTCTTTTCCAATGAGTCAACTCTTCGCATGAGGTGGCCAAAGTACTAGAGTTTCCGCTTCAGCATCATTCCTTCCAAAGAACACCCAGGGCTGATCTGCTTCAGAATGGACTGGTTGGATCTCCTTGCAGGCCAAGGGACTCTCAAGAGTCTTCTCCAACACCACAGTTCAAAAGCATCAATTCTTTGGTGCTCAGCCTTCTTCACAGTCCAACTCTCACATCCATACATGACCACTGGAAAAACCATAGCCTTGACTAGATGGACCTTTGTTGGCAAAGTAATGTCTCTGCTTTTCAATATGCTATCTAGGTTGGTCATAACTTTCCTTCCAAAGAGTAAGCGTCTTTTAATTTCATGGCTGCAATCACCATCTGCAGTGATTTTGGAGCTTACTAACCTCAAAATAATTTTCTTCCTAAACTTTTATTTTATATTGAGCATAGTTGATTTACAATGTTGTGTTAGTTTCAGGTGTACAGTAAAGTGATTCAGTCTTTTTATATATATATATAAAAACACACACATATATACATCTACGTATATCTATATATAGATATACATACATCTATCTATATCTATATATACATATATCTATTCTTTTTCAAATTCTTTCCCCCTTTAGGTTATTACAGAATATTGAGCAGAGTTCCCTGTGCTCTACAGCAGGTCTTTGTTGGTTATCTGCTATAAATATGATAGTGTATGTACATCAATTCTTAGACACACTTTAATGAGGGCAGCAGAGACCCTAAGAAACCCATCGATTACATATTTGTCTCCATATCAGACTGTAAATCTTTGAATATTGGCATCTACGTCACTTTCGCCTTTCTTTTCTTCTCCTCCCTCTCATCCTTCACAATGTGCTCAGCACTTGCAGAGTGAAGAAAGGTTGTCTATTTGTGGCAGAGATTATTGTGTTTACCCAGTTCACATCCTCCTCTTCACGCTCAGCTGTAAAACCTCAATTTCATTCAATGCAGCCAGCACCTCTTCTTTCATGCTCCTGATGACACCGGCTCTTCCCCTGCCCTTGCGGGCCTGGGGCTGGGCACAGCTCCCTACTGTCACCAGCACTTGAGTGACATCCCTCTCCCTGTAATTGGACCCTAGATTAAATTATCTTCAAAATCCCATTAGTGTGCTTCTGTTTCCTACTGGGACCCTATGTCTAAATTTTCTTTGTTCATCTCCTGCTGTTGTTTTATTATTTTTTGTTTGAACTTTTACATTTTAAATTCATATTCTTATCAGGTCATTCTATAGCATGAAACCCTGATGACACATTCCCTTCCCTTTTCTGCGTTATGTTTTCTCATAGGCCGAGATCTTTGATTCTGCGTGTTGTGTTCATTTCGTGAGTGTATTTTTTTCTTCTATATTGTTTTTGCTTAGTCATTGTGACAGAGAAGGCAATGGCACCCCACTCCAGTACTCTTGCCTGGAAAATCCCGTGGATGGAGGAGCCTGGTAGGCTGCAGTCCATGGGGTCTCTAGGAGTCGGACACAACTGAGCGATTGGAGAAGGAAATGGCAACCCACTCCAGTATTCTTGCCTGGAGAATCCCAGGGACGGCGGAGCCTGGTGGGCTGCCGTCTATGGGGTCGCACAGAGTCGGACACACCTGAAGCGACTTAGCAGCAGCAGCAGTCATTGTGAGGCAGGCGGTAGATGGGGCCCATCAGGGTAAAATGATTGGAGATTCATTCGCTGTGAACCAAAACTCCAAGATGAGACTAGCAGGACGATTAAGGAAGGGGGCTGGGCCCTGCCCAGACCACAGACTTCTCATTCCTGAAGTCAGGAGACTTCCCCGACCCCACATGCACAGAAAAGCTCCCTGGAGGTCAAAGGGGAGTGACGCTAACTGATGCCAGGCTACCCACAGGCCTTTGCGGTAGAATCCATCTTGGCTAAGAGATGCATGCGTGCACACACATCGGTGGATCCTGAGATATACCAAACATGGACTGTGAACCAGGCAATTCGAAAGGATTGACCAAAGGGAACAGGGAAGAAATGTCCCATAAAAGTAATTCAAACTGCCATGAGGGCGAGACTCAGTGACTGTCTCTCCCCAAGTCCCCCCGTGTGTATTTCCACTGTACTCTTTTTCCTCTTAATAAATACTCTACTTGCTTTATTACTCTCTGTCTTTCTGGAAATTCTTTTCTGCAAAGCCAAAGGGCCAGGGCCCTTGTCACTGACCGCTGGTCTAGTGGCTAAGACCTGGTGCTCTCACAGCCTCGACTCAGCCCCAGTCTGTGGCTGGGAACCGAAGCCCCGCTCCAAGCTGTTGCAGGCCAAGTCCACACGAGATCAGCTGTGTCATTTATTTGCATCGGGTCCCTGCCTAGGTAGCTCCAGGCAGTTCTATTGGCTCCAATCCTATGGGGCTGATTCATTGTGTCTCTTCTCACTGTATCTGAATCCAGTTAATTTGTCTTGTAAGGTGCAGTGTGAATAAGGAAGGGATGTTTGTATTCTCTCTCTGTTTTCAAATGTGGAATGAAAATATCTCCTGCCACACCAATAAACAAGAAATCACAACCATCTGCAATTTCTGGCCTCCAAATGTGAAGACTCCCCAAACTGAGATCCAGTGGATGTTACCACCCACCAACCCCATGGTGATTACTGAGGCGCAGGAAGAATGCAGGAAGCAGCCACCTGCCACTCCTTAAGGTGGACAAGGAAAGAGGATTGGCCCCAGAGAGCTGAGGTGCATGTGAAAGGGATGAATGCAGTGAGCCCCAGGCTTGCAGCTTCCCATACACAGAATGCTAAATTCCTTAACCTGTTACCTGCTCTTTGATGTTCAGACTGCCTGCTCCTTTTGTTGCAAACTTGTATACAGCCTGACTTCCCTCCCTGTCTCCTTGGAGCAATTTTCTCAGAGCTACTGAGATGCTGTCTCCCGGCTCGAAGTCCTAAATATTCCCACCAAATAAAATAACTCTCTACTTTAAGGTTGTGACTATATTTTTTAGTCAACACAAACATGCTTCCATGTTTTTTAGGCTGCCAGCGTTCCTTGGCCATATGGCTCCAATCTGTTCCAACCTCTGCCTTCCAATGTCACCTTCTCCTTCTCTGACTTCTTCTGATAAGCATTCTTGTCCTTACACTGAAGGCCCACCCCAGTTATTCAGGGTTATCTCCCTATATCGAGATGCTTAACTTAATCTCACCCACAGAGCCCCTCTTGCTATAGAAGGTGACATCCACATATTCCAAGGATCAGGTCATGGTCATCTTTGCAAGTGGATTTCCCCTGGTGGCTCAGCAGTTAAAAAAAAAAAAATCTGCCTGCAATGCAGGAGACCAGGGTTCTATCCCTGGGTCAGGAAGATACCCTGGAGGAGGGCATGGCATCCCACTCCAGTATTCTTGCCTGGTGAATCCCATGGATAGAGGAGCCTGGTGGGTTACAGCCCATAGAGTTCCAAAGAGTCGGACACGACTGAGCAAGCATGTACACACATCTTTGCAAGCAGTAGTCCGTCTATCGCAGTCACTTTACTGGATGGTGGTGGTGGGGGAATCTAAACAGGAAAAGGACAGGGGAAGCCCATGGAATCTTCAGGGTTCTTGATGGACACTTGCCAGTGTGGCCTGACTTCCTAGGGGTCCCCATCAAAGTCAGGAGCGTGTCCCATTCTGCTCTGGTGATACACTGAGCTACAGAGGACCAGCCTAGACTGTCAGTTTTGGGCTTTGACAAATGAATTAATAAATAAATCCAAGAATGAGTGAGTGAGTAAAAGAATACCTGAATAAGTGAACAATGGGGAAAGTACAGGACAATAAAAGATGACTTGCCACCAACTTTAGCATATTCCATGCTGGTCCTCTATCCCCTACAAGGACAAGTTTTCCCATCCTGGAGGCTTGAAGGATCAGTGAAACCACAACTGTCCTCGATCCCGCTATCTCACTGACCTCCACAACTCCCAAGGGAGGTTTGACCATCTTCATTTACAAGTGAATGGATGCCCAGTACCCAGAGCCACTGAGACAGACTTGGGATTCAAAGCCTGCTCTCGGTTGAGAGTCAGGGAGGCTTACCTTGCAGAGGGGAAGGCAGAGCTCTGAGAAGGGAAGCACTCCCGGCTGCACAGCGCCAGTTGTGTGTGGTCACTGTGGTCAACATTTCTCATTCGTGGTCTTGGCTTTCTAACAGCCCTGGTCAAGCAGTGTTGTTGGTTCCACTTCAGGAGCAGCAAACAGGAGCCCAGAGATATTAGATACACCAGACGATCAAGGGCAGACCGGATCTGAGCCCAACCTGGTTCCAACGTTGTGATTTTCGCCATTTGGTGAGGATGCTGATTTGAGAATGAGGGTCCTGCCCTGAGAAAGGAGAGGCGATCTCTCTAATAGCAGAGGGACCTTTCTTTAGGAAAGCTAGGGAGACTCCATTGGATCAAATCAAAACCCAGCTTCCTGGACCAATGCAACAGAGACCCTTTGCCCCGGGTGTCCACAGGTTGCTCTTGTCCCACAGCTCAGGGCCACAAAGGGACGGCTCACCACTCCGAGGTATATGCTGGGTCAGACACGATGGATTCTACCTGCACCAAAGCTTGTTTGGCATTTGGGAACTAAATTCTTATTGCAGAAGGATTTGAAGACCCCAAACACCCTGCAGGAGGATGGTGGGGAAGGCAGATCAGAGGCAGTGAGGGGGCAAGTCAGCCTACCCTGACCTGAGATACCCTCTTCCCATCTCTGGATTTCAGCACCCTGCCCTGGACTGACCAATCTCTGAGTTATTTCCATGCCGACAGCCTGGGACTGCCAGAAATAAAACCAGTGTCTGGTGGTGGCAAATGAGTCAGTGTAAAGGGAGGAAAGGGAGGTTTTGTGTATGGTTCTAAGAGCATTTGGTTATTCATCAATATTGATGAGGAATTCACCATGTTCTTGGAGGTGGGGAGAGCTCCCCTCTGGCTGATGCAATAGGGTCTTGACTTTGAGCAGCTGTTAGATTTTTGCAGAAATTCTAATCTGGGGATTTCAGAAACAAACTCCCCTTGCAGACCAATTCTGGTTGGCTGGCAGTATGTGTGTATATATATATATATATATATATACACACATATATATATATATATATATTTTTTTTTTTCCCCCAATGTATTTGTCTGCACTGGATCTTAATCGTGGCATGTGAAATCTAGTTTCCTCACCAGGGATCAAACCCAGGCCCCCTTCACTGGGAGCGCAGAGTCTTAACAACTGGACCACCAGGGAAGTCCCTAGTAGCGTATTTTTAAAAGGAACTCCATGGCTTTAGATAGGGCATGCCCTCTCTGCCACTCACAGATCCCCGTCCTCCTTTGTCCTGGCTGTGGATGGCATTTAAATTTGTGCTTACCAATTAGACACCAGATTTGCATTCCAGAATGCTGGTCAGAGCCTTCAACTCTTTCCATCCCTCCCTGCCCCCAGGCAGCCCGAGGGGCGACCTGTAATTTGCAGGCAGCCTGTTCTCTGAAGCAGGAGCAAAACAAATGTCTTGATCCCCCCTGCCCGGTGGTGCCCTGCCCAGCAACCAGTCCCCTGGAGACCCTGGAGGCCAGCGCAAGCGGGATTCTCTCTCATGCATTATTCACACCAGTGCTTCCCTTTCTATTTTTAATGTTCAGTGTGTAGAGCGGTTCCCTCTGCCAGCTATTTTTAGCAACATTGCTGCCAGCTGACGCCAGAGACAAAGGCACCGAGGCACCTTGAGAATGACAAATGGCGATTCCAAAGATGAAAATAGAAGGGCTATTTTTCTTCCTGGAAAGAAAGGGAAGAAAACGTCTGCAGTTGCAAAGTTGCTGGGGCTTGACTTGAATTTGTAATGTGGAGACATAACCTACCCCGACACGGAGGGTTTCTTTCCTATCTCGTTTTCTCTTTCTGTCAGTCCTTTGTCCCGGATGACATGCACCCTCCTTTGTGTAGCTTTCTCTACTGCTCCCCTCTGCTTCCTATGAGTTCCCCATCTAGATGCAACACCTTCGTTATTGCAATAATAATAAATGCATTATCCTTGTAGGGTGGAGTCAGTCACCAGAAAGAGAGACGGAGGGATCGGAGGGCAAGAACCCTGACTGTAAGTTCCTCGGGAAAGTACAGGTGAGGCAGGGGGAGAGTGGTTAGGACTGGCTCATTTGAATAATTTCAGTGGGTTCTTGGGCATCGGGGCTGTCCCTGATTGTTGGACCAGACCCTGGGGCGATTAGGGTGGATATTGTGATGGAGAGTGTGGGATGCCTGTAAGAAAGATGGTTGGGGGTATGGACTTAAACCATTCATTGCTCAGGACGCAGAATTAACCAGCCTCTAGCTGAGGCTTCAAAACTAAGTCAAGATCGCATGTATAGGACTATATACTCAGGTCTTGAACAAATCATTTCCTCTTTCTGGGATTCAGTTTCCTCACCTTTCATACAGAGGATCAGTGAATAGCTCTCTAAATTCCCTTCAATTGCAAAGTTATTCACTTTGATGAAAGCACTTTCTGAGACTATTCGCAACATCTCAAAGAAATGCAGGGCTTTCCAGCTCAAACATGCTGGAGTTCAAATTTAACATTAAGAATTTTCCAGATATTGCCAGCATTGTCGAGGAAGTAAAACACACCCGGGAACAAATATAAAATGCAGATGTCATATTTAGTACAGTATTTGAAGCCCTGGCAGACTAACGACCCACCTCAGCATCATTCCCACATGAAGTACAGATTGATCTTCTAAAACCTGTGTCCTCGATCTGCCTGGGCTGTCTAACTTTCTCTCCAAGGATACGCTTTTTTCTATGCAACGTATTGTAATCTTCTGGAGGATAATGAATGCTATTGTTTATTCATTCATTCATTCAATCAATCATCCAACCATTCAACAGACATTTATTGACTCAAAATGTCTATTTACCAGGCACTTTCTAAGCACCAAGGATGCAAAGATAAATAGGGCGCCCCAACCCCACCACGTGATTTCCACATGTAGGCCAGGGAACTATTCCTTTCAACAAACATGGGAGGGAAAGGGAGAGGGAGAGAGTGGAACTAAAAAAAAATGTTGTAATTGTCAACTTGTCCTAAAAGAATGACCACACAAATGGTCTCATATGCACAGAAAGTGGAAAAAATGTCTTGACCTTCTATTTAAAAAATTATGAAAAAGTGATGTGTGGCTTCTTCCTGGCCCTCCTCCTTCTTTTCAGCATCTTTTACAAAACCTCACAGTCTAATTGTATTTCAGTGTCCCTTTCTGAGGGGTGATCTATCTTCTGAAATCCCTTTTACTTCCTCCAGCCACCTGATCCTTTGCCAATCCCATATTTCATCAGCAAAGTCATTTGGGGTGAAAACCAGCTTGATTAAATTAAATTTTCAGACTTGAATCCTGGTTATAACCCTCATTTTTGTTGTTTTTTTTCCCCTAAAAGTCCTGTATATATTTTTTCATTGCAAAGCATCGTATGTATGTGAGCATGACAGCAAGTGCACCAGTGGATGGGAAGATGAGCCAGCGACATTTTCTGGGCTTGTATCATGTGGATATGTTAGTCAACTCAAAAAACGGATTCCACGGATCCTCATAATGACCCTATAACATAGCCCCCTCATTTTGGAGATGTGAGAAATGAGGTTCATAGAGGTGAAATGGCAATAAGGAAAATGTATGTACCAAAATTGATGGTTTTGAACTGTGATGTTGGAAAAGACTCTTGAGAGTCCCTTGGGCTGCAAGGAGATCAACCCTGAATATTCATTGGAAGAACTGATGCTGAAACCGAAGCTTAAATACTTTGGCCATCTGTTGCGAAGAGCTGACTCATTGGAAAAGACCCTGATGCTGGGAAAGTCTGAGGAGCAGGAGAAGAAGGGGACAAGAGGATGAGATGGTTAGATGGCATCACAGACTCAATGGACATGAGTCTGAGCAAACTCTGGGAGATCGTGAAGGACAGGGAAGCCTGGCGTGCTGCAGCCCATGGGGTCACAAAGAGTCCACCACGATGTATAGACTGAACAACAACAACACCAGGCAGATACAAACAATGAAAATAATGTTAAGGTTAAAGAGACCATCAGATGAACTAGGGAAAGATACTTTGAATTAATGAGTGGAGCAGAGGGGATCAGAAATTACTGGGAAGGACATTTAGTTCATGGGATTCAGAGTTCTATTTTGGTTAGGACTAGTTTTTGTCTTATGTTGCTGTTCTTGTGTTTCCTTTCCCTTGGATTTTTATATTTACTGCTTTAACAGTTCCATAGCCCAGATACATATACTTAGCACCCTGAGCTTCACACACTGCCTCTGCCTGGAACTTCCCTGCTCTGTGTCCGTGACAAGGATTTCCACCTGGATGTCCCACAAGCGTGACAGACTCACACCTGAGCTAACCTTCCTCTCCATCTCCTGCTACTTGCTTCCCAAAGCTCACCATCCATCCAGTCTCTCAAGCCCTGGCTGTGCAGCGATCCTTGGATCCTACCTGCCCTTTCCCCTCTGCCTTCGCCTGCAGTCCTCTAATTCTGCGGATTGTACAATGTGTTCCTTTCTGCGCCCATCCCCTCCCCTCTATTTCTCTGGCAGTCTTCTTGCTCAGGTCCACATGGCTACCACTCAGCCCTTGGCAGCAGCATCCCTGGCCTCGTCGCATCCAGGGAGAGGCTATATAATGACCAACCCTTTTGTTTTGTTAAATGCATCTTCCATCTGATGAAATCAACTTAGATTGGTTTCACCAGAAGCAGACACTGACAGGAGGATTCCCATGCAGATAACTTGCAAGAACATGTTCCCAGGAGAAACTGGTAAAGGAAGCAGGGAAACAAGAGCAAGAGGAAAGAAGCCAAGAGGGTGCAAGTCAGGCCAAGTCTTCAACTTGACCTTGCAGGAAACTGGAGTATAAGGGATGCTCCAGAGCTTGTCCCAACTCAACTAAAAGAGCTGGCTTCGATGTCTTACATCAGTCAGTCTTGGGCTAAAACCCACCGAAGGGAGATGCAATTCTCAGGTCTATAACCTGCAGGCAGTGAGCTCCAGCAGCCCCAGGGCTGCGAGCTGTGGGTGCAGGCCAGCAGAAGCAAAAGCACAGTGCATGCAGGAATCAAGGGGAGGTGCTCCTAGTAACTGGCTGGGGCTTCCCAGGGTATCTGAGGGCAGCACCAAAAATACCACTAGAGAAAGTTTTCCAGTTTTAAAGAAAAAGGATAACTAATATTTTTTGAGTACTTCCCATATTCACAACCACTCTGCAAGTGAGCACCATTTTTCTTCTATTATTGTCACAGGACAAAAGTTGTGTTAGTTGATTTACTGGCTCCAGAATTTCTCAAATGGAAGGAATATTACTTACTTAACAAGGTGAAATAGTAAGGGCTTGGATGTCCAAGAACAAACAGAAAGAGTAGCTCATCAGGTCTTGGGAAGACCATGCCACATGGATACAAGATACGCCACCTAAGCCCATATCCACGTGGATTCTGTGTGAACTATTGGGTGAATGCTGTTTGAGAATCAGGGATAATTTTAAAATCTCACACATTAATAGGCCTGAGTACTTAGTCTCACCTCTGAAATTGGCTGTGAAGTGTGAAAGTAGCACGTTTGCTGGTTTGGCAGCATGAGGTCTGATATGTTACCTTATTATGTCAATCACTAGATAATTTTAGGAGACACATTAATAGCATTTAAACAGAAATTTGGGGTAATTAATGAATAAATGAGAACTAGAGGTGGAAAAAAGGTTTTCCTTTTCTGGGCTTCCTTTTCCAACCTTTCTCAGGCTACCACCATAAAAAGTCCATTTCTTAAGAAATCCATTTGCAGAGCTTGTTCTTGATATTCAATATGCAGAATGTCCTTTTAACTCCCTACATACATTCATGTTGATTTAAAACTACATTCAATACAGTATATTTAGTAAAAACAAAGGCCTATCAGGGACTTTCCTGGTGGTCTGTGGTTAAGACTTCACCTTCTACGGCAGGGAGTATGGGTTCGATCCCAGGTCAGACAATTAATATCCCACATGCCTCGACAGCCAGAAAACCAAAAACATAAAACCAAAGAAACATTGTGACAAACTCAATAAAGATTTTAAAAATGGTCCACATAAAGAAAAATACTTAAAACAAAAGCCTATCAGATAAAGAAATATCATTGACCTTTCATTCATTCATTTACTCTATTTCATTCATTCATTAAACAGATGCTATTGAACACAGGGACAAGACTCTGCACTGGGCCCTTAGGGTAAATAAAAGATTGTATTTTCACGAAGCTTACAGTTTAGGAAAGGAGAGAAATTAAAACCTGCAGGCAAACATCCACCAAATCTAATATTGAAAGTGATCCAGAGAGATAGAAAAATGATGGTGTTCACATGGTGTTCAGAGAAAGGGAGAGATTGCTTCCATGTCGTCACCCAATCATCCTAATCGTCTTTGACCAGCATTAACCCCACCTGTGCTCAGTTCCAATGGCGCAAGAAGGAGAAAAACACAGGTTTACCAATAGGAAGGCCTCAAGCTGCCCCGATTGTCCTGCTTGTTCCATCAGCTCTTGTTCAGGCTACCACCAACCTCCTCCTTGCCCCGCCCCAGAGCCTTTCCTGATTCTCATCTTTGTGGTCACCATCACATGATTGCCCCCCACGCCCCCCCGCCCCCTCTGCCCCCCCGCCCCCGCCGCCCCACCCTGCACACAATGTGAGTGGAGTTGAAATACTACACTTGCCTTGACAGGTAGTAAAAGGAGGGATAGAAAGGTTCAGGGAAGTGGGCAGGCTGCAACTGATTTACCATTTCTACACAGGAGCAGAGCCGTCAAATGATTCTCAGGAAGGCTCAGAGGGCAAACCATTTACTGCAGACATAAGGGATGCTCTGTTGAGTCAGCACCAGCATCATGTAAAGTGTTGGATCTCCCCTGTGGGCCAGGGTTCATGCAGAAGATGCAACGAAAGAGGTTGGCTTGCAGGTATAGCAATGGGGGTGGTAGGACCCTACACCAACAGAAGCTGGGGGAAGAACTTAACTGCCAGAAACCAGGGGGTTGCAAGTACTGTGACTGTCAGGCTGACACACAAGAACTATGGAGATGCTTAATTCAACACAGCATCCTTACAGGCAAAGCAGATGAGTAGGGGATGAGGGTAATACTCAGCTGGTACCAGCAGAAGAAATCAAGGATGAGTGACCACCATCATGCTGCCCAAGGATGAGTAGTTTGTCCTACTGACTTCCTCCTTCTGGTTGCCCCTAAGGATGAGAAGCCCATCAGGATCCTGGAGGATCGATTTCCCCAAACACATATGGAGAAGTGGATCTGAACAGGGCAAGGAGGGGGCTGTAGTAGACATGCAGACGCAGTGTCCAGGTGCTTTTCCCAATAAGAACTTGCTGTCAGTTACAGGGAGTGTGGTTAGCATACAACCCCAGTATTTGGCTCCTGTAGTATTCCCAGGTGGCACTAGGGGTAAAGAACCCACCTGCCAATGCAGGAGACATAAGAGACCTGGGTCAGGAAGATTCCCCTGGAGGAGGGCATGGCAGCCCACTCCAGTATTCTTGCCTGGGAAATCCCATGGACAGAGGAGCCTGGCGGGCTACAGTCCATAGGGTAGCAAAGAGTTGGACACGACTGAAGTGATTTAGCACACAATATTTGACTGAGATCTCACCTGAGCCTTTCCTGGGGCGGGTAGTGGCCAAGTTTGAAGGAAACAATCCCATTATTACCAGTCCTTGTGATTCCTCTAAAGCTTCCCCCACGCCTTCATAGTCCCCTTAAGAAAACCTCATTGTACTATCTTGAGACTTGACTCTACTTGTCCAATGATCAGCAACACGGGAACACCCATGGCATGCGTGCATGCTCAGTTGTGTCTGACTCTTCGCAAACCCATGGACTGTAGCCCACCAGGCTCCTCTGTCCATGGGATCTCCCAGGCAAAAATACTGGAGCAGGTTGCCATTCTTACCCCAGAGGATCTTCCCAACATAGGGATAAAACCTGAGTCTCTTGTATCTCTTGCATTGGCAGACAGATTCTTTACCAGTGTACCACCTGGGAAGCCCATACCCCTGGAGACACCCCTAAATAAACGATTTTGGGGCAGCAGGCACATTTGAAGATTCTGCCCTATTTAACAAGTCAGTGTAAAGCCAGTAATACTCAGATTACAAACACAGACACATAATATGGATCCTGCTTGGAGTTTTCTGGGAGGTTTTTGCATGTCTTCGTCAGCCCATAGATGGGGCGTTTCATTCTCACTCCAAGCTGCTGACTGCCTGTCTTAGATGTTATCCACTGAACGTGGCACTGACCGGCCCCCATCAGTCAGCCTGGAGTCACCCTCTTTTCAACACTGCAGATTCTGCCAGCCTCCAGAAAGCATTTGTTCTCCGGGGGCTTCTAAAAATATTGACAGTTTTTGGAAGAGATTCAACACTAATTTGGGGACTTTCTCTTTTTCTTTTCCATGGTGACAGCTTTCCTGACAGCATGAGGCCAAGCATGACTGCTGTTGAAATGGTGATTTAAAAAAAAAAGATGATGATCTCATCGTGGTGGTTCTGTCTGGGTATGAGTGGCAGAGATGTTGCCCATGCCAGGATGTGTAATGAGCTCTCAAGAGGACGATGAGCTCATCAGATTGCTAGCATGACTGGGGTCTTGGGCTTGAGCTGCCTTCTGTGTCTCCATGGCATCTGGGTTCTTGCATATGGACACCTTTGCTTCTGAAAATGGCACAGCTGGCATTTTATTTTCCAGCTGGCCATTGGAAGCTCCTCCCCGTGGTAAGCTATTTGAGTACATGCCTTCGTCTTAAGCTCCACTAGATCTGTCATCCCTCAAATGTGCCCTTCACTCCACTGTCTCTTAGACTTTTAACTCTTCCCTTCACCTGGAATGCCCGTTTCTACATATGCAAATTCTGTGTGCGCTCAGTCGTGTCCAACTCTTTGCAGCCCCACGGACTGTAGCCCACCAGGTTCCTCTGTCCCTGGGATTTTCCAATCAAGAATACTCGAGTCGGTTGCTATTTCCTTCTCCAGGGGATCTTCCCAACATAGAGATCGAAACCGGGTCTCTCGAGTCTCCTGCATTGTCAGGTGGATTCTTTACCGCTGTGCCGCCTGGGAAGCCTGAGGTCTAGCTCTGATTAGATTGTTGTTATCCCCATGAAGTCTTCCACCCATCTCCCATGTCCTGGTTAAGCAGTTCCTTTAAATGACATCCATAACATTAGGCATCTATAGTAACTAAGAAATAATATTTGTGTAGCATTTCACAGCTTTCTAAGCACTTTATACACACATTATTTAATACTTACAACTTATGACATTATTTTATTAGTTGTTGCAAGACTTACTCACAGTGGCAGTCATGAGCATTATCCATTCAAAACTCCCACTTCTTCTCTTGGCCATAATATCGCTGGACTTCCCTGCCCTTGTGGTGTTCAGTGCAACCATGTGACTTGCTTTGGCCAAGAAAGCAAAACTGGGACGTGATTTCTGAGCTAAAGCTTGAAAAACCAGGATTCAGCTTGCCACACTCTCTTTTCCTCTTTACCGTAACAAATGGTGATATTTGAGGTTGTAGCTATTCTAACAGCCTAGGACTTATTTATTTGGCCACACTGAGTGGCATGCAGGATGTAATGAACTCTTACCCACTGCAGAGCACCGAGTCTTAGCCACTGGGCCACCAGGGAAGTCCCATAAAGCCTGGATTTCCTGCTAGGTGTTGATGCTTCAAGACTCGTAAGAGTTGGTTCAGCCTTCCTGATACTAATGTGAGTTAAGTCGCTTCAGCGTGGACTGTAGCCCACCAGGCTCCTCTGTCCATGGTATTCTCCAGACAAGAAAACTGGAGTGGGTTGCCATGCTCTCCTCCAGGGGAATCTTCCCGACCCAGGGATCAAATCCGCATCTCTTGTCTCCTGAATTGGCAGGTGGGCTCTTTATCGCTAATGCCAGCTGGGAAGCCCTCTGAAAATACTGCAATACTAATGACCTAGTGCAAAGTGACTAGTGCCGGTGTTAGCACGTTAGTAGGGCTAGGATATAGATCACTATGACAAACATGAAATCATCTCCATCATGAAAATATTTTAAAACTAATGTAAGTAGGTGGGACTAAGACCCTACATTTGTCTGAAAAGTTCATGGGGAAAGTTATATTTAAACTGACACTGGAAGGATAAATATAATCCAGGCTAAAAAGTAGGAGTAGACTGTTTGGAGGAGTGTGCAAAAGGTTAGGAAGCAGGATAAAAGCTTAAAATGAAAAAGAGATGGAGTAAACAAATGGCCTCCCCAAGAGATGAGAGTGAAAGATAGCACTGTGGTGTCTTATTGTAAGTACTTATTTTTATTATTGATGGCACAAAGCAAGCGCACACAAATGATTGTTCCCATGTCTCTCTTCACATGTGCAACTCTATGTTATTTTTCGAGGTCAACGATGAGGAATATTTTTATATTCTTTATATGCGTGTTGTGTAAGGCGACCTGGCTCTCTTTTCCCCAATGTCCACCTCTTACTTTGGAAAAGATGTGGCTTCTGTAGTCAGTATCCTGATTTTCAACTGTCAATGGCCCCCACTGTCTTCAGGAGGAAGTTCAAACTCTGAAGAGGAATTCAAGGTGATTTCTGATCTGTTCTTGAGCTACTTTCCCAGGACTGAATGCACTGCTGCTGCTGCTGCTAAGTCACTTCAGTCGTGTCCAACTCTGTGCGACCCCATAGACAGCAGCCCACAAAACAGTACATCCTAAACTTTCAAGTGCCTGAGCCTTGTTGATCATTCCCACTACCTTGAAGACACTGTCCCTAAAATCATACCATTTTTCAGGGTTCCACTTAAGTATCATCACCTAGGTGAAATCAAATTCTTCCCTGAGTTGTTGCCCTTCTTAGAGTAACTCCCCTTCCTATCTGTTGTTTCTTCTACTTTTTTTTTTTTAAAGATTTTTTTATACGGATCATTTTTAAATCTTTATCAAATTTTTTAAAATATTGCTTCTGTTTTTATGTTTTGATTTTTTGGCCACCAGGTACGTAGGATCTTACACGCCTATGCTGGAAGGCGAAGTCTTAACAGCTGGGCAGCCACAGAATCCCTCCTCTAGTTGCTTTTAGGAGGGTTGTTTTTTTCTCTTTGGTTTTTGGTAGTTTACTGTGATGTGCTTAGGTGTAACTTTCCTTTTGTTTATCCTGCTTGAGGTTTGTAAGGTTCTTAAATTTCCAGCTTAATGGCTTTCATCAGGCTTCGCAGGTGGCGCTAGGGGTGAAGAATCCACCTGCCAATATAGGAGACACAAGAGATGCCGGTTCAAGCCCTGGGTTGGAAGGATCTTCTGGAGCAGGAAATCACAATCCTCTCCAGTATTCTTTCTTGGAAAATCCAATAGTCAGAGGAGCCTGCTGAACTACAGTTCACAGAGCCATCAAGAGCCTGACACGACTGAGCACTTGAGCACTATGGGATTTACTTCCCCAACCAGGGATCAAACTTGGACCCCCCTGCATTGGGAGCATGGAATCATAGCCACTGGACCACCAGGGAAGACCCCATCCATTGTTTTTTAAAAATCACTTCAATATAGATGAAGACTGGACAGTGTTGCATCCTGCCTTTAAACCCTAACATTTAAAAAGAACCATTTTCCATGACTTTTCAAATTCTTTCTAAAACTAAATTTGACATCTATCATTTATTATCATTTCTCTGTTGGATATGAGATGCCTTTAAAAAAATGCCAGTGTTATAAATAGGGCTGTGATGGACATCTTTATGTGTTGTCTGAGACATCTTTATGTGCTTCTGATTATTTCCTAGGGTGATTAAATGGTCAGAATTAGAACCTTGAGGTCATAGGGCAGAAACACATTTATATTCTTGCCACATCTTGAAAATGTCCCCTCCAAACATGTTTACACAGCTGCTGGCGGCAGGGAAGCGGCATGGTGATGGGTTTTGAAGGGGAAATCAAAGGCGTGCCGGGCTTTCCCTGTCCTGGGAGAATGACATCATTCCTCCGGGCCTCTGCCAAAAACAAGCCACTGTTGGATGGACTGTGAATCGTGACTGCTTTCCAAGCCAACAAAAAGCTCTCCGAAAGTGGGATTTTACATTTTTTTCAAGTGAGTGGGAGGCCAGCTGGCTCTGGATCTGAGCTTAGATGGAGGAAAGCTTGCGCTGAGCTACAAAGGTTTTTTTTTTTTCTTTTTGAAAAATTAAAAAAAAAAACACGAGAGAGACACATGAGGGTTTTCTCTTTACATCTAAAATCTTCAATCAAACCAGGAATGCATTTATTAATAGCACTAAGGGTGGTTTCTGAACTGGATTCATATCCTGACTCGTTAGCTGGATGATCCAGAATGTTATTTCAGTTCTGTGATTGTTTCCTTCCTTGTGTGTGTGTGTGTGTGTGTGTGTGTGTGTGTGTTAGTCACTCGGTCATGTCTGACTCTTTGCAATCCCATGGACTGTAGCCCACCAGGCTCCTCTGTCTATAGGGTTTTCCAGGCAAGAATACTGGAGGGGGTTGCCATGCTCTCCTCTGGGGATCTTCCCAACCCAGGGATCGAACCCGAATGTCTTGTGTCTCCTGCATTAGCAGGCAAATTTTTACCATTGGGCCACCTGGGAAGCCCCTTCCTTTCTTGTACAGTGAGGTAAATATCACCCACCTCTAGGTGTTGCCAAAGCTTTAGTAACAATATCTTCCACCCAATTCTTCCCCCCCGCCGAGTTCCAGACCCCATCTGCCTACGCAACACCCCCACCTTGGGTAACCAATAGGCTTTTGCAGCTTAGCATGTTCAAGGCTGACTCCCCAGTCCTCCACCGCCCCCAGATGAGGACGACTTCCTCCCAGTCTGCCAGACCTCTGTACAAGTCCACTCGTCCTTGTTTCTCAAACACTTCAGAACCACCCTTGACTCCTCTCTCTTTCAAAAAGCACACACTCCTTCTGCAAGCCCTGATATGTCCCTCCTCAACATATATGCTGAACCCCGTTTACTTCTCCCCACTTTCAGCACCAGCCCCTAATCCCAGCCAGCACCGTCTCTCTCTGCCTTGTCACCACCACTTCTAGCAGGTCCCTGGCTTTACCTGTCGCCCCCACAAGCAGCCAGAGTGGGGGCTCTGGAAAATCTGACACAGAGCACCCACCGTTCCGTGTTCTTGCCCATCCACCCCGGTCTCACTGGGGATGAAAACAGAGTGGACAGAGCCCTGGTACTGCTGTGTCACCCGGTTTCACTGACCCCTGCCTGCACATCCATCACTCTCTCCAGACACGTGACCTCCAGGTCACCCTTCCAAGGAGCTCAGCTCTTTCCCACCACGGAGCCTTCACGTTTTTTGCTAAACTGACTTGGTACCCTCTTCCACTAAGAAGTCCATTCTGAGTCTGACAACTCAGTGAGCTATTTGCTTAAATGACCTCACCATTTAACATCACAGTCTGTGGGCTACTCTGTCCTTCTCTCTTGTTAGTTTTTCTCCATGCCTCTTACACCATATTTTTAGCGTCCTCATTTATTTGTCTGTTAATTTTTTTCTATCTCCCTTCAGTAGAATGTAAACTCTATAAGGATGGAGATTTCTGTCCCTTTTGTTTATTACTGTATCCTCAACCCAGAACGTAGCACGTGCTCGACCGATATTTGCTACAATAAAATGAAAGCCGTACAAGATGCTTCACTAAGGTTATTTATTATTATTTTCATCTTTACAGTGTCAGGTTAGCCTCACTTAACCAAATATGTCTTGAAAAGGATATGCTGGTGAACTTAATTTTCTGGTTTATTGTGAATTAAGTAATTTTTGATGAAACAGTACATCTTACATTGCATTTTTAAGAACAATATTTTCCTAAAAGTAAGGATTGATGAAAATGGTTCTTACTTGCTTACTTAACACTCAAAGCTTTACTCAGCCATAGAAAAGAATGAAATAATGCCATCTGCAGCAACATGGATGGCCCTAGAGATTAGGTCCGCCGAATTTGTCTGACTAAACAAAGTTAGAAAAAGACAAATATATGGTATCACTTATACGTGGAATCTAAAAAGAGTGATACAGATGAAATTATTTACAAAAGAGAAACAGACTCACAGACATAGACAACACATTTATCATTACCAAAGGGGAAAAATTGGGGGGGGGGGTGGTGGAGGGAAGGGATAAATTAGCAGGCTGGGGATTAACATATACATACTACTACATATAAAATAGGTAACCAACCAAAACCTATTGTACAGCACAGGGAACTCTACTCCATATTCTGTAATGACCTACATGCAAAAAGAATTTGAAAAAGAATAAATACATGGACACGTATAATCGAATCACTGCCATATGCCTGAAACTACCACAACATTGTTAATCAACCATATTATAATACAAAATAAAAATATTATGGATACATGTATATGTAAGGTTGAGTCCCTTTGCTGTTCACCTGAAACTATCACAACACTTGTTTGTTAATCAGCTATACCCCAATACAAAATATAAAAGTTTTTTAAAAATTAAAAAAAGAAAAACCACTCATAGCTGATGGATGGCCTTCATCAGTTCTGATGAGCAAACAGTGGCAACCCTTGTCTGCAAGCATAACTCTGTCTCTCTCCTCTCTGGAGTTCCAGCAAAATCTTATGGAGGGACAGAATAATGAGGAAGACAATGAGAGAGCACTGCTCACTGGCCTTCTGAAAAGTCTTCGTTTCTCCCTTTCGATACAGGCAGGAGTTGGCGGTGTTCCTGTTTGTGCTGTGATGGTCGGCCTCCTCTCCAACTGTGTTCATGGCGGAGCCCGTGTACTGGGGAGGTATTCAGGCCCCAGTCTGAATCCTGGCTCTTCTGCCCATTAGCTGTGGGATCCCAGTTATGTAACGTGACTCTCTGCCCAGTCTGTGTATCTGTAGAATAAGGACCTCGTAGAATCGATCCACAGGTTAAAGGCGAGGTTTGAATACTCCTTGCCAATGCTTAGTGGGTAGCTGGCCCTCGGGAGACTGTTAGCCACAATCTTTTGGGGGGCTTCCCAAGTGGCTCAGTGGTAAAGAATTCACCTGTGAAGCAGGAGATGTGGGTTCCACCCCTGATCTGGGAAGATTCCCTGGAGAAGGAAATAGCAACCCACTCCTGTATTCTGGCCTGGGAAATTCCATGGACAGAGGAGCCTGGTGGGCTACAGTCCATGGGGTCACAAAGAGTCGGACATGACTTAGGGAGTAAACAACAACTCAAACAGGCTTTTGGACCAGCAGAGTCCCTCATTTATCCCCTGTGCTACGAGGGGTGGATGGCGCCATATAGGAGATAAGAATCGGCTCCATCTCTCTCTGCAAATTTCTCGTCTCTCAAAGCAGGACCATCTCGAAAAGGACTGTGCTGGGAATCTAGACTCTGAGACCAGGATGTTGGTGGTGTCTGGAGGGATGTGAATGGTCCTGAAGGACAGATTAAGAAACTCTTCACCCGCCTGGAGGCAAGGACCAGATCACAGGCCTGCACAGACCTGACCACAGATGGGACAAGCAGAAAGGTTTTCCTGTCCAGACTCACCCCAAACTTTGCTCAGGCCAGTTCCCTGCTGTGACAACAGAAAAGCAGGTTTCTGCTGGATGATTGAGGGAAATGAAAGAGGAAGAACTAGCTCATTCACTATTAAAATGTGCTCAGTGAATGGCCTGCTCAGCCTGACTGATTAATCAGTCAGGAAGTTCCAAGCAAGGTGACATGGTTTTAGAAGACTTTTTATATTACTTCTCACATTTCAATATAAAAATAACCTTAGGTGTTGAGTTTTGTGTGAAGTGGGAATCAGTTTCACTTTTTTCCATACAGATGTGTGCTTGATCCAGCGCCGTTTATTGAAGAAGCCATCCTTTTCCTATTGCTCTCTTGTCTCTTCTTTTGTTGGAGATCAAGTGTCCATATGCGGTGGCCCTGTCCCTGGACTCTATTCAGTTCCAATACTGCACTGTTTTAATTATTAAATATTTCACATACATTGCTCTTCTCTATCATCAAAATAATCACCACCTCCATTATCCCACCACCAACATCACCATCATCATTAACATCATCAACACAATTACCATCGCCATCATCATCATTTTCATCATCTTGATGACTGTTACTGGAGTGCTTACTACGTGCCGTAGCTTCACATGCATTTAATCCTCACACCAGCTCTATGTGATCTGCATGATTATAAACCTTATTTTACAGACGAAGAAATGGAGGTTTGAAGTGGGTGGGTACCATTCCCAACATTTCACGTCTAGTAAGTGGCCGAGCAGGAATTGGTCCCATCTTCATGGGAACTCTGGTCTACCAGGGCTCTCTATTTCCCCAGAGTGCTTCCCTCAGCTATCAATACAATTTTCCTATCAATTATAAGCCTCCTCTGTATCCTAGAGATGGCTGTTTCAGGTCATGGGACAGATGGAACTGACCTGAGTTTGCTCCAGTTGATTAACAGCTGAATAAGTCAATTTCATCTCAAATGGGATTTTAAACTCTTATAGAATTTTTGTTGTTCAGTCACTAAGTCATGTCCGACTCTTAGCAACCCCATGGACTGCAGAATGCCAGACTCCTCTGTCCTTCATTATCTCCTGGAGCTGGTTCAAATTCATGTCCATTGAGTTGGTGACACTATCCAACCATCTCATCCTCTGTTGTCCCCTTCTCCTTTTGCCTTCCATTTCCCCCAGCATCAGGGTTTTTTCCAATGAGTCGGCTCTTTGCATTAGATGGCTGAAGTATTGGAGCTTCAGCATCAGGTCTTCCAATGAATATTGAGGATTTATTTCCTTTAGGATGGACTGGTTGGATCTCCTTGCAGTCCTAGGAACTCTCAAGAGTCTTCTCCAACACCACAATTCAAAAGCATCTGTTTTTCCGTGCTCAGCCTTCTTTATGGTCCAGCTCTCACGTCTGTACATGACTACTGGAAAAACTATACCTTTGACTTTTCGGACCTTTGTCGGCCAAGTGATGTCTTTGATTTTTAATACACTGTCTAGGTTTGTCATAGCTTTCCAAAGACAGATTGCCCTGGGGAGGAGTTCACAATCCAGGTGAGGATAACCAATGATTGAGCTGCTTGAAGACCTATATGCTAGGCTATGCTAAGTCGTGTCAGTCGTGTCCAACTCTGTGCGACCCCATAGACGGAAGCCCACCAGGCTCCCCCGTCCCTGGGATTCTCCAGGCAAGAACACTGGAGTGGGTTGCCATTTCCTTCTCCAATGCCTGAAAGTGAAGAATGAAAGTGAAGTCGCTCAGTCGTGTCTGACTCTTAGCGATGACCCCATGGACTACAGCCTACCAGGCTCCTCCATCCATGGGATTTTCCAGGCAAGAGTACTGGAGTGGGGTGCCATTGCCTTCTCCAGAAGACCTATATAGAAGCTCTATATAGAGGTTCTCACTGAGCTTCCCCGTTTTCTGCCCCACCCCCAGTTCCTCTCCCATCCAGCATGGTGGGTGGGGTGGGTTCCCGGCAGGTTAGACCCAGCATTTTACACAGGGCAGTGTTTCCATGGTGCCAGGGAGTTTCCTTGATCCTATCCCATTAGCAGAACTCACAGTTGATCTATTCAGTTCCTGGAGATGCCACATGCTCTGTGCAAGGGGTGACCTGGAGACAGAGCAATGCCAGTTAGGAACAACTGGCTCCAGAAGCCTGGAGCTATGAGAGTTGAGAGGCAGTAGGGCCTGAAGGATAGTACAGCTGAGGGGAGCAGAGTGATGGAAGGGCACTGGGGACCAGGAGGACTTCACCTTCCCTGACCCCAGGATTCTGCTGATGCCTAATGCAGCCCTGCTGATATTTCTGCTGAGTTCCCATTCTTGTCTGAAGTCAGGAGCCGAGGGGGTGCTAACTGCATTCAGGTAACACTTCCAAAGTTAATTTCACGCCTGGCCTGGGCACTGATGAGGCACTATTAGTCTGGGGACACTTTCACACCACTTCATTGTGCCAGCTTAGCAACCTGGCTAATTAACAGGGGGAAAAAGCATAAGGGGCTGATTTAAAGAGACATGGTAATGAAACAGTGCTCACTGCAAATGTTTGGATACAAGGAGAGGGTTTGGGATTGTTTTTATGTCATTGGAGGTAAAGCTATGAGCTTGTCACTACACACATACAGAGTTTGGTCTGTTTTCATCATAAATCAGTGCGGCATAGCACAAAAGGAATGTGTACAGTGGCAGGTGCATGGATTTGCACCGTTAGATCTGAGTTTCAAACCGGACTCAGAGGCAGTGGCCATTTTCAAAACAAAGGTGGAGACACAAGTTTGGACAAATGATCTGACTGGAAGAGAGAGTGTTTGAAACCTCATGGAATCTGAAAGAATGAAAACCTATGAGCACATTCAATCCTTTGAGGAATGAGGAGGGGGACAGAATGCAGTGATTCAAACCTGAGCTATGCTGCTTACTGTCACATTCTTGAGTGCATTCCTTAACCAACCCAGACTCAATTTCCTTCTCTGTAAAATGGGGCCATGAAGTACGTAGAAGTGTGTAGGAACTCCTACAAACCTACAAGGCTTCTTAAAGACAGCTAACCTGGCAGAGGAAAATTCCACATGTGACTTGCCCCCTGGACCTGGGCAGACCATGTCTGTACAGCAAAATCGGGCAGCCTGCCCAAGAATGTGGCTGAACAAAGATGACCCTTTGCCGCTATTAACTCATTTTACCCTCAGGACTTCTGAATGAAAAAGATGGAGTTATCTTCATTTTTTAAAGAAGGAAACCAGGGTTCAGAGTCCCTAATAACTGACTGAGTTCAAGCTGTTGGACTACAGCCGTGGAGAAAGTTAGCCAGCTGTGGTTCAGCTTGGTCCCCTAGGGATTGGTGCCATCTGCCAGATTTGGTGGAGACTTCTAGTCTTTATTTTATAGAAGAACTCTGATTTTAGCTGGAAGATTGTCACGCAGAACAAAGACTCCATTTCTGGTTTGCCTTGGATCTCAGAGTCACCATTAACTAAGTCTTGGCCAGTGAGAAGTAGATGCAGGTAGAAACTCCAGGAAAGTTTCTTAAAGACAGCTAATTGTGAAAATGTATTTTTTTCCTTTGTCCAGCTAGACCATGGATGTGATGGTTGGACCTCCAGAATCCTTATCAGGCACTGTGCATGTGCGCTTATTTGCTCAGTCTTGTCTGACTTTGCAACGCCATGGATTGTAGCCCACCAGGATCCACTGTCCATGGGAATTTTCAGGCAAGAATCCTGGAGTGGGTTGTTATTTCCTTCTCCAGGCGACCTTCCTGACCCAGAGATTGAGCCCACGTCTCCTGTGTCTCTGGCACTGTAGGAAGATTCTTTACTCACTGAGCCACTGGGGAAGCCCCGTCTGGGCTTGGAGTCAAGCCTAAATCCAGTGGCTGACCAAGCTCACATTAGCTGTGTGGCTTTGTGCAAGCGTCCCACCCTCTCTGAGCCTCAGTTCATTCATCTGTGGAACGGAGATTGTATGTTATTTCTACCTTATTAAATGCTGTTATGAGAAATAAGCAGATGCTCAGTATAAAAAGACCTAGTTTAGTTTCACAGGGGCTCAGTCAACATTAGTTGAATTCACCATTGCTGAATTTGAGAGAATTTTATTGTATATATGTAATTTTATTATATTTATATAAAATTAAACAGTATAAAGGCATATGAAGTATAATACAATATAAATATGTAAATGGAGACTTAGATCATGGGAAAGCACATTATAAAGCAGATCTTAGTGTGTATTTAGGTTTGTATTAGGAGGAGGTAATGGTAACCCACTCCAGTACTCTTTCCTGGAAAATCCCATGGAAGGAGGAACCTGGTAGGCTGCAGTCCATGGGGTCAATAGGAGTTGGACTCGACTGAGCGACTTCACTTTCACTTTTCACTTTCCTGCATTGAAGAAGGAAATGGCAACCCACTCCAGTGTTCTGGGTATCCCAACATATCTGGGCATGTTTAGGAAAGTGGTTAGTGGTTAAAAAAGGTCTTATCATGGGGTGGGGAAGAAAATAGGATGGAGCAGTGTGGTGGCCATCCCTGTAAGCCACCAAGTTTGGCAACTTGCTTGTGGCTCAGACAATAAAGAAACTGTCTGCAATGCAGGGGACCCGGGTTTGATCCCTGAGTTGGGGAAGATCCCCTGGAGAAGGGCCTGGCAACCGTCTTCAGTATTCTTGCCTGGAGAATCACATGGACAGAGGAGCCTGGGAGCTACAGTTCGTGGGGTTGCAAAGAGTTGGACACGACTGGGCGACTAACACACTTTGGAAGTCTCACAAGGCTTGGCATATGGTCACAGTCATGGCTGTGATTTATTACAGCCAAAGGATACAAAACAAAGTCAGGAAAGGGAAGAGGCACATGGGGCAGAGCCTGGAGCTCAGCTGCAGCTTCCAGAACCTCTCTCAGTGGAACCACACAGGACACACTTAATTCTTCCAGCAGCAAGTTGTGACAGGTTGTGCAATGTTGTCCACCAGGGATGCTCATTAGAAACTTAAGACTCAAGATTTTCTCGTCTGCCTCTGCCTGGCATGTACCAAAATTCCAGACTCCCTGAAGGAAAGCAGTGTTCGGTACCCACCACTCTGTCTGCATGAACCATTTAACATCTGGGAGCTCTCTTATCAGTTAGGGGATGGTGGGACCCTCTCAAAATCCAAGGACCCAGATGCCAGGCAACAACCAAGCTTATAATCTAAGGATAGCAGTCTCAGGTCTTCTGTGTTAACTCTTTTCTCACAAGGAGCCTCTTGGGAGGGAATTTGTCCTGATAGTAGGAGGGGTTTGCTTGATGGGCTGTCCCAGAAATAGACTAACCTTTCGAGGAGGGAGGGTGGGTTCAGAGTATAACATGGTGACTGTTGCCAATTCTGTCTTTAGCAGAGCCTGGGGAAACCAGATTAGTTTTAAGGAGAGAAAGGGCTTTGCACAATGCAGCCTACTTAAATAAAAAGCCTAGGAATTCAGGGGAGAAGGAAATGACAACCCACTCCAGTATTCTTGCTTGGAGAATCCCAGGGACAGAGGAGCCTGGTGGGCTGCCGTCTATGGGGTCACACAGAGTTGGACACGACTGAAGCGACTTAGCAGCAGCAGCGGAATTCAGGAGAAGAGGTTTGGGCAGAGCGTTGCCTGATGAAGGAGGGCAGCTCTGTTGGTTACCAGAGGCGAGATTATGTGAACAGTCTTGTGAATGAAAAATGTTGCTGCCATACCCGTAAACAAGGATGCTACAGCTATCAAGTCACTACAGCCACCACTGAGACTGCTAAAACCCTCAGTCACTGCAGCCATGCCAACAGTGCACCCTGAGGGGACTCAGGATGGAAAAGAACAGGGCACTGGCCCCAGATAGCTAAGACACACATCAAAGGAATGATTTCAATGAGCCCAGGCTCTTACATATTCCCATTAACTTGAGATTGCTTCTTTAATGGTAATCTTTTGATGTTTCGACTACCTGGTTTTTGTTGCAAAACACCTTATCTATAAGCAGTCCCTCAGAGCTAAGTGAGAAGTTGTCTTCCAGGCTTGAAGTCCTCAGAAAGTCAGCTAAATAAGACAAAACATGATTCTCAACCTTTAGGTTGTGCATTTTCTTTTCAGTCAACAATCTTCAAACAAAAGAAGACCAGGGTTGTTTACAAGAAATGAGGCCAGAGTTATGTTACCAGAAAGAGTATGATCATCGCAAGGAGTCCAAATGAGGGTTTGGGGGAATACTTCTCATGGTGGATTTCATTTTGCATGTCTGAGTGGAAGACTGGAAGTGGAAGACCACCCCCTGCCTTGGCCTAAGAGGCGGAGCTTCCTCTTAGGGAGCCAATCAAGCCTCACAGAAGCATTTTACAGTGATATGGAGCTTACCCTTTCCTCCAAGGCTCCCTGGTCAGTGGAGGTGACACAATTAAGATAGAAGAGGTTTGGAATTTGATCATTTCAATAGAGAGGTCTGGTACTTCCAAGGAAATGGGCAGTTGAGGCCACGCTGGATAAAATGGTTCTGGCCAACAATGACAACGTGTGGAGAGGTTTGTCCCCACATGACCAAACAGTTCTCCGGCACCAGCTGGCCTTCATATCAACCCGATTCTGATACTGTCTACCTGGAGAGAGCGTCATATTCCATAAGTTAAGCCAGTGAGGAAACAGTGGAGCCACCCCAGGAAACAGGACTGAGTTGATGTGTGGCCAGCTAACGGGGAGCTCGGTGGGGCAGGTGGGCCACAACTGGGTTCAGAGAGGTCCAAGCACCGTGCACCCTTGGGAGCCCAAGGTGGACATGCTAAGATGGGAGACAGGCTGGTCCACTTGGCTTCTCCCACCTAAGGCTTTGGAACCACTGGCAGCCATCTGGGAAAGGCCAAGACATGATTACTTTAGGGTTGCAAAAAATGATGCTTCCCATCTGGACATCGATGTACAAACCATGTCTAGTCCTCAAAGGATGACTTCCCATTCACAGCCCGCCCCTCCACCAAGCCAGTCTTGCAACAATGCCTACCTTCTCAACTCCGCCAATCCACTTCCAACTGGCTATAAACTGGAATTTCCAGTGGTCCCCTCCTTCTGCTGCTGCTGCTAAGTCGCTTCAGTCGTGTCCAACTCTGTGCGATCCCATAGATGGAAGCCCACCAGGCTCCGCCGTCCCTGGGATTCTCCAGGCAAGAACACTGGAGTGGGTTGCCATTTCCTTCTCCAATGCGTGAAAGTGAAAAGTGAAAGTGAAGTCACTCAGTCGTGTCCAACTCTTCACGACCCCATGGACTGCAGCCCACCAGGCTCTTCCATCCATGGGATTTTCCAGGCAAAAGTACTGGAGTGGGGTGCCACTGCCTTCTCCCTAGGTTTGATTAATTTGCTAGAGCAGCTCACAGAACTCAGAGAAACATTTGACTTACCGTGCCGGGCTAAGTCGCTTCAGTTGTGTCTGACTCTTTGTGACCCTACAGACTAGAGCCTGCCAGGCTCCTCTGTACATGGTGTAAGGCGAGTGCAGAGAAAAAGAGCAAGCCAGGCAGTCAGGCAAGAAAAAGGAAATTTATTAGATGGAAAAGAGAGGGTGACTGGCTCTTAAGGAGAACCAGCATCCTCCCTTTCTGACAGAGTCCTTCTTATACCCCACCAATGAAAAATTCTCTGAAGGGATGGTCATGTAGCTGGAGGTCTGGAATCTGGTGGTCTCGCAGCTTTGAGAAGATAGGCGCCAGTGAGATAACAGGATGCCATTTGGGCAATTTGGTCAGTCTCACAGATCACTGTGATTTATTCTTTGCTTGTGAGGTTGACATACCGAGCCATCTTATCAATGAGACCCCATGTGGGCCCTATTACATGGGATTTCCCAGGCAAGGATACTGGAGTGGGTTGTTGTGCCCTCCTCCAGGGGATCTTCCTGACCCTGGGATCGAAACTGAGTCTCTTGTGTCTCCTGCATTGGCAGGTGGGTTCTTTACCACTAGCGTCGCCTGGAAAGCACTTTGTCTGAGCAGCGAGTCTCAACATAAAACATTCATTGAACCATGGTGTAAACATGTGCTGCCATCCAGCTGTGTTGTTCCATTTATAGAGCACAAGCAGAGTAGATTCAGCATAACTCTGAAGGACCCTAGAATTTCAGAGTGGTAAGTGAGCATTTGCTGCAACTTAAAGTCACCAGCTGCATTAGCCCATAACAAGAAAGCCAGCTTGTCCTTTAAAACTTTGAAGTCAGGCATTGACTTCTCCTCTCTAGCTATGGAAGTCCTAGACGTCAGTTTCTTCCAATAGAAGTCCCTTTTGTCTACACTGAAAACTCTGTTGTTTGGCATAACCACCTCCATTCATTATTTACCTTATACCAGATTTCCTGGATAATTTTCTGCAGCTTCTGTGAAAGCACTGGCTGCTTCACCTTGCACTTTTATCTTACGGAAATGGCTTCTTTCTTCAACCTCAGGAACGAGTCTCTTCTGATTTCAAACATTTCTTCAGCCACTTCCTCACCTCTCTCAGAGAACTGAAGAGAGTGAAGGGCTTAAACTTTGGCTTAAGGGAATGTTGTGGCTGCTTTGGTGTTTTATCTAGACACTCAAATCTTCTTATCAGCAATACAGTCTTCCAAGGTGGCACTAGTGGTCAAGAACCTGCCCACCAATTAAGGAGATTTAAGAGACTTCGGTCCGATCCCTGGGTGGGGAAGATCCCCTGGAAAAAGGCATGGCAACCCACTTCAGTATTCTTGCCTGGAGAATCCCCATGGACAGAGGAGCCTGGCGGGCTACAGTCCATAGGGTTGCCCAGAGTTGGACATGACTGAAGTGACTTAGCACACACAGCCCAGCAATAAGGTGGTTTTGCTTTCTGGTCATTCCTGTATTCACTGGAGCAGCTCTTTGAATGACCTTCATGAACTGTACTTTTGCATTCACACTTGGTTGACTGGCTCAAGACACCTGGTCTTCAACCCGCCCTGACTTTCAACATGCCTTCCTCACTAAACTTAATTACTTTTAGCTTTTGATTTAAAGAAAGAGATGTAAGATGCTCCCTTTCACTTAAATACTTAGAGGCCGTTGTAGGGTTATTAACTGGCCTAATTTCAATATTGTTGTGTCTTAGGGAATGGGGAGGCCTGAAGAGAGGGAAAGGGTGCAGTTAGAACATGCACTATTTACCAATTAAGTTTGTTTATATGGGCACAGTGGTGCCCCACAACAATTACAATAGCAACATCAAAGATCACTGATCACAGATCACCGTAACAAAGAGTAATGAGAATACTTGAAATAGTGCAAGAATCATTAAAATGTGACTGAGGGACACTAAATGAACAAATACGGTTGGAAAAAATGCTGCTGATAAACATTGTTGATGCAGAGTTGTCATCAACCTGAATTTGTAAAAAAAAAACATTAAAAAAAGAAAGAAAGGCAGTATCTGCAAAGTATAATAAAATAAAGTACAATAAGACAGAAAGTGCCTAGAGTTTATTATCTAAAGTCTTGGAGTTCAGCCAAAGGCGGTGCTCTGTGACAACCTAGAGGGGTGGGATGGAGGGGGAGATGGGAGGGAGTTTTAAGAAGGAGGGGACCTATGTATACTTACGGTTGATTCATATTGATGTATGGCAGAAACTAACACAACATTAAAATAATTATCCTCCAGTGAAAAATAAAAGACTGTACAGTCCTGGAGTGCAGTAGGAACAGCTCTGGGTCCCCTTCTAGTAAAGGATCATGGGCAGCTATTGGGGGTGCTGGAGTCAGGGCCCTGGGGCATGGGCGGTGACCCCAGGAAAGCAGCAGAGATGGGAGCTCGGCAGAGAGGAGGTCCCCAGAAGGTTCTGTCTCACTGGGAAAAGGAGCCCTGGCACCGTGAATGATCCCCAGAAATGCCTGGAACAAAAGCTGCAGCTCCGTCCTCAGTTGGTGGAGTGAGAGCCAGTGGTTTCAGCCTGTGAACCCACCTACTGAGACCCAAGGATAGAATGCAGAGATAATACCAGAAAAAACATTAACTCGTAGATAGGCAAATACAATGTCAGTGCTGGTCTCAAAGAAATATGGCCAAAGGAAATTTAAAAAAAAATTCTCTTCTATTTTTATCTGCATAACCTAAGGAACATTAAGTGGAATTCAATTCATAACTCTGAACAGGCCTCTTAGATCACCTCCAACGATCTTTATTTGGCCTTGTATCGATTTGTAAATATTTTTATTTATAGAAACCTCCAAGAAAAGGCGAGGAGGCAAGGCAGGCAGTGGTATATGTTATAAAAATGATCCTGCGGTAAAATTAAGGATGCCTCCCCACCCCCTGCCACCGTTGCCCACATCTTTTATTCATACAACAAATGGGGAAGAACCACCTCCTCTTTCTTTCAGGGGCAGGAAATGTTGCTTAAAAGAACTTGAGTTTCACCGAGGAGGAAGGGCAGGTGGTAGACCATATTTTCCCAAGGTCCTAACAATATCTGTCATCTCACACACTCTTGTAGAAGCCACTCCTCCAGTGAGATGGGGAGACCAAATCCTCTCTTCCTGGACCTGGACAGGCCTCTGGGGTGGCCCTGATCAGTAGCATGTGGCAGAAGAGAGCTGAGTCACTTCTGAAACTAGGCCATGGAAATACCAGGCACTTGGTCACCCTTCTCCCTGGAAGCTCAGTCTTGGACCCTCATAGCCACTGCTGAGGAAGCCCAGACCTCATAGACACATGCGGGTGTCCTGGCTTTCAGCCATCTCAGGTCCTGGCCAAGAGCCAGCCTCAGCTGCCAAAGGTGTGAGTGAAGTCATCCCCGGGGTCATCCAGCCTCCGGATCTCAAGCTATCCATGGCTTTGGGTCTTAAGTTGAGGCTCCAGACACAAAGGAGAAAAGACGTGTTGTCCCCAGTGTGTTGGTGTGTGTTTCTGGCCTGCAGAAACTGTGAGCGTGCTAAAGTGGCTGTCTCATGGCTCTAAGCATGGTTGGTTATGTTGTGTAATAACTAGGGCAGGCGTTCTTTTCTCCTTTGATGGCGGAAGTCAGAAGACTCAGTAACAGTGTTCCACCACCCAGAGTGCTGAGGCGGAGCCTCTGGCACCACGGTCAGTGGTCCCTGCAGGACCATGGACGGATCCACTTTCCCAGTGCAGACAATGCAGAATGACGGCCCTTCATGTTGGATTTAATTTCCCTCTGAAGAGTCTCTGTGTGCTTATAATGATCCCAACAATTGATGGTCTTAGCCAGGAATAGGGGCCTTGTGCACTTGGTCCTGCTTTCCCCTTCACCAGAAGGGCCTCCGCTCTGTCTCTGGGCCTTGGTAACACCACCCTGCTTCCATCCAACACTGAGAGGGCTCACCTGGACCCTGGGACCCAGCACATCACCCACCTCAGGTCAGTGATGACACAGACAGAGGGTCAGTGTGCACATAAGCCTCATGTGACTCTCAGGAGGCTTCCCAGGTGGCGCTAGTGGTAGAGAACCTGCCTGCCAATGCAGGAGACCCTGGAGACATAGGTTCAATCCCTGGGTTGGAAAGATTCCCTGGATGAGGTCATGGCAACCCACTCCAGTATTCTTGCCTGGAAAATCCCATGGACAGAAGAGCCTGGTGGGCTACAGTTCTGGGGTTGCAAAGAGTTAGACATGACTGAAGGGATTTAGCATGCATGTAACTCTCAGGAATGGTGACCACTTCAGTGTGGAGGGCAGATTGGATGCCTGGGGGGACATGGTGTGAGATGTGGCCTCATAGCAGGTAGGGGCCTGCATCTGATGGGCTCAGACTTGTTCTCTAGGCAACAGTCACGGGCTGTGGGGGGATGGTCACACCAACACAGCAGATGATGAGAGATGGCATACAGACGCTAACAGTGGTTTTGGAGAAGACTAGAGGAGCTCTTTTTGCAGGAGAATTGATGGGATTGAGTTACCAACTGAAGGCTGAACATCAGTTCACTTTAGTCACTCAGTTGCGTCAGACTCTCTGTGACCCCATGGACTGCAGCACGCCAGGCTTCCCTGTCCATCATCAACTCCCAGAGCTTGCTCAAACTCATGTCCATCGAGTCGGTGATGTCATCCAACCATCTCATCCTCTGTCGTCCCCTTCTCCTCCTGCCTTCAATCTTTGCCAGCATCAGGGTCTTTTCCAATGAATCAGTTCTTCACATCAGGTGGCCAAAGAATTGGAGTTTCAGCTTCAGCTTCAGCATCAGTCCTTCCAATGAAGAATCAGGACTGATTTCCTTGAGGATGGAGTGGTTTGATTTCTTTTCAGTCCAAGGGACTCTCAAGAAGGTTGAACATAGGAAGCAGTGATGGTGTTTTCTCAACTGGATGATTGGAAAGTAAATCCATGAAACAAAAGCCAGAACACAAGAAGCAGAATAAATAAAGTGGCAGGAAAGACGAGTGAAGACAATGCCAGAGAAGATTCCGGATAGCCCAGACGAGTCGGTTGAATTCGAGGAGTGTACCTGAGATGGGGATTCCAGGGGCAGAGCACTGGCAGCACAAGCCACAGGGGTGTGCCCACGTGTCCCAGAAAGGCAGGGTGTGCTCATGGAGAGGACGTGCCAAAGGGGTCATGTGGGTACAGGCCCGACGTGATGAAGGAGGAGGAACCATAGGTTACTAGCAGGAGGGGAGCGAGAACCGGGAGAGAATATTCTCAGGGGAGAACCTTCTCTAGCACCTGATATGTTCCTTGCACTTAGTAGGTACTCAGGAAACGTGCGTACGTTGAAGAGACCCATGAGCATATCCAACTGAGGCTCAAAGAAGACACCAGACCCAAGGGAAGGAGCAACAACAGGAAATAGGCATGTCGCTGAGCTGAGGTCTGCTGTGAGAGTGCAGATGCATCAGTCTGACATGTATCAGCTGGAGACGGGGTGACACTTTCCCTCTGATGTGTCAGGCAAGCTGCAACAGACCGTGAAAAGTGGCTGGTGTGCGCTGTGCGTGGAGCCCCAGCTGCCAGGCAGAGGGCAGCCTTCTGGGAAGGGGCGAGCACCAGGGCACCACACCCGGGTCTCTCATGGCTCACACACCTCCCATCAGAGTCACGGTTGCTGGCCTCCTCTTGACATTGGCAGGCTATTCACATGCAAGGGGCTCCTGCCGCAGCGCTTGTCACTGTAGCTGGGCGCGGATGCAGAGACATGACCGCTGTGCTGGTGCGGTGGGACGGCCAGTGATACAGAAGGACCGGTTTGTGCTGCTCAAGGAAAAAAAAAAGTGGGAGGAAAAAAAAATGCAGGGACTGGCGTGTTTGGGTCCTGGGGACAGAGGATGACATCACACGCCATGCAGTGTCCTTTCTCCTGGGGACTGAGGAGGAAAAACGCCCTCCGCTGTCCCCGGGGGGGGGGGAGCTGATGTAAGGCTGAAGTAGTGAGCCTTCTCGAAGAGAGAGATGAGCACAGGCAGAGGGAGAGGAGGGCGATGAAAAGAGAATTTGGAAAAACAGCCAGGGCAGCGATTCTGGCATCATGGGTTACTGTTAGTATACAATTTTTTTTTTTTTTTTTTTAATGTCCTGAGTCTTGGTTGTGGCACTCGGGTTTAGCTACCCTGGGACATGTGGGATCTTAGTTCCCCTGCATTGGAAGGCAGATTCTTGACCACTGGACCACCCGGAAGTCCCCGATTAGTGTACACTTAACACTGAGTGCTCACCTTGCAGCTGTGATCAACACATGCTCTAGGTTGCCCTTTCTTCAATGTGGGTGGTCTTTTCCTGCCCCTGGATGAAAATTTAAGCAGATCCAGTGATACTTCCTTGTATTTCTAGGTGACCCTTCAGCCATTTGAATGCTATCCTCAGTCTCCACTCAGTAATGAGATTGTCCCCATCAAGGTCCAAACCCTCGTATGACATCAACTCCTCTCCCTCCCCTGCCGCCTTCTCAGGCTGATCAGGATGGAAACCAGCAACTGGCGGAAGGCTGTTCTCTCATCCTGCTCCCCTGCTCCCGCCACCCCCCTCCCAGACACCAGGATCTCTAGCCCCATCCTGGACGGGTTGGGGGGATAGGGTGAGGGAAGCCAGGCGGAGGGGAGTGCGGCCCCACCACCACGCTGAGTGTCCTGGAGCTTGACCCTGGGGTCCCCACCAGCAGGCTCCCCAGGCCCTGGCCTTCACTTGAGCTTGGCCATTGGGGAGTTGTAGCCAGGGAGTAAGGAAGGTCCAGATGTTTATTCCCTGCTCCCTCCCTGGGAAGAAGGTGGGGCTCCTGTCACTTGTCTGCTACCCTCTCTGGTCCTCTTCCCACTCGAGCCCCAAACTCTGAGTGGCCAGGACCTTGACGGCTGTAGATAAGTCCTTACAGCTCGGTCAGGCTTGCTGCTCTGTCGGCCGGGCGGAGGGTTGAAACTGACTTTTCTTCCCCTGGAGGCCTTTTCATCAACTCCAGAGAGGTTCCCAGTTCGTCCATCCCCTGCATGCCCCAGCCCTGGCTTCGGGGTCCTCCTCCTCAACCCTCTGCACACAACAGCACACCCTGAGCCTCTGCCGTGGGGCTTCTCAACCCCCTAGGGAGCCCCGATGGACAGCCATGCGAGCTGCCATCATCTCCCACTTCCCGTCCTTAGGAAAGGCGTGTACAGTGCCTCCCCCAGCCTCGGGTTTCTCAGGCACGAGTATGGTACCAGCTGTGTGCCCCCAGCTTCGGGAAACCCTTCTCGAAGCTCTCCAGTGAGGTTCCCTGGAGAACTTCTCACTAAGCCTGGACTACAAGGAAGGACCCTAAAGCGGACATAAAAGGCGACGGTGCTCTCCAAAGACATGTGTTCATCTACCCTCACCTTCAAAGTCCCTTGAAAGCCCCTCATCCAGTAGGATGAAGTGAGAATACAACACCACCCCAAGAATCTTCCAGCTTTATCCCCAAAGATATAACCCTCCACAAAGCCCCTCTACTCTGAGATCCCCTTTTCACATTCCCAAAGGGAGGGAGCAGTTTTAAGACCAGAGAAAGTAGGTTTGTGACTATTTCCTTGGAAAATATTGTCATGTGAATTGTTTCATTCACTTTGGTAGAAAAAAAAACAAAACTCATATTGGAAATTTTATCAAAAATGATTTTAAAAGAATCCTATTTTAACAACTTGCTACACTATTTTAGGGCCAGTCCCTTGACCTTTGGGAGTCTCAGTTGTTAATACTGTAAAATGGGGACTTCCTGGTGGCGCAGTGGATGAGAGTCTGCCTGCCAATGCAGAGGACACAGGTTCGACCCCTGGTCTGGGGAGATTCCGCATGCTGGGAAGCAGCTAAGCTCGTACACCGTAACTACCACGTCCAAGCTCTGTGAGCCATGGCTACTGCAGTCCCCGCGCCCAAGAGCCTGGGCTCTGCAACAAGAGAAGCCACCCGTGAGAAGCCACCCCTGGAAGCCCACGCACCGCAGCTAGCAGTGGCTCCCACTCTGCAACTAGAGGAAGCCTGCACACAGCAACAAAGATCCAGTGCAACCAAAATAAATAAATTTTAAAAAAACCTGTAAAACATGAGAGTGAGTGCCAAGGTGTTCATTCAGTCTCCTAGTACACAGATGTCCCTCACTTTTATGCCAGTTTGCTTTTATAAAAGACCTATCATAGTATGTTTTCTCTAAATGAAAGAAATCAGGATGATTTTGGCTTTCACGAGAAAAGGCGAAGAGCAACCACTGTGTTCAGCGTCTCTTTTCCAGTGATCTGCCATGTAGAGTGGCAGTGAGAGAAGCCCTGCCGCCAAGCTTCTTCCCCAGGAACCACACTCAGCATCTCTGCATCCAGCCGCCAGGGCTGTGAACCGTGTCTGTGAGCATCTGTGCTTTATCTCGACGTCAGGCCATTGCTTCTTCACCTTACACCACTTTGGTTTATACGAGGTTTCGTTATGTTTGAACGAAGCCCGTTTAGTTCCTTCGTATTTCCTCTAAATTCTTCTTGAAAATGGACTTCGTGTGCCTTTAGATTTTGCAGCTAAAAGGCACGAGCTGATGGATACTTTTGGCATTCTACTTGGAAATCTCTTTCACTAACCCCAATAAGTCATCAGGGACATTTTTCCATGTTACCCCCAGGCAACAGTTTTGCTAAACTTTCTCTACAGAAGGAAGGTCTCCTTTGTTCAAGCACTAAAAAGCATTTTCCTCTTTCCACTGACAGCCACCTGGAGGTGAGTTTCTGTCTTCGGCCATGGAGGGGTGCTGCTCAGCTTCTCCTAGAGAGAATCAGCCACGTGGAGAGCAAAGAGCCCGCAGCCTCCAGCTGCAGCACCTCCAAGACCTGCTCCAGCTCTCCAGCTCTGGCCATCTCCCTCTCCCTGGCTTCCCTGCAACCACGAAACGTGGCAGGGGCTGCCAGGCACAGCCATTTCTGTCCAGCATGCCTGTCTTCCTTCTATGGGCCGTCTTGCCCTGGAGCTGCCAGCTGGGTTGGCTGAGACGTTCTCAGCGCTGCATTGCAGTATGAGGCTCCGTTTAGCCAATCCTCCTCCATCCTCACCCTTCCTCGTTTTACGGATGTCAAGCCTGTATCTAAAACCTGAAGTCTGAAGCCTTTCCTACTCCAGCTCCCTCTTTTCAGCATTCTAAGCCATTCCCCTCAATAAATCTCTCACACTTCTAACTCTCTCTTGGTGTCTGCTTCCTGGAGGGAGCCAACTGTCACAAACCTCCTCAAGGTCCTTCTAGCTTCTGACCGCCTCAAGCAATGACTGTAAGTCTTTGGTTTTAGTTATGGTAATTCGCTACTTCCAGGTGCCAAATCCGGTTCTGGTAGCTATTGCTGCAGGACAAACTCTCCCTATGTCTATAGGGTGACAACAACCATTTTATTTTGCTCACAGTGTTGCGGGTCAGAGTTTAGAAAGGCACATCTGGGCCATTCATACTTTGGCTTGTCTCACGCAGTTGCAGCCACATGGTGGCCAGGACTGGACGTCAAAGATGGCCCACTCACAGGTCTGGTAGATGACGCCATCAGCTGAGAGTGCTTCTGGGGCTGTGGGCAGGAACACCTACTGTGGCATCTCCAGCATGGCAGCTCCAGGGAAGTTGGACTTTTTACATGGCATCTGGATTCCCCAGAGGGAATGTACCAAGAGAATCAAATGGCAGTGATATCGCCTTTTCTGATTTAGCCCTGATAACCATGTTGTTCTTGTTTAGCCGCTAAGTCACGTCCAACTCTTTGTGACCCCATGGACTGTAGCCCGCCAGAATCCTCTGTCCACGGGATTTCCCAAGCAACCACATTGGAGTGGGTTGCCGTCTCCTTCTCCAGGGCATCTTCCCAACCCAGGGATCAAATCCATGTCTCCTGCATTGCAGGTGGATTCTTTACCGCTGAGCCATCTGGGAAACCCTTGACAACCATGTAACATCATTTTATCATTATGCTACAGGTCACAAGCAAGTCACCAAGGTTGGCCCATATTCAAGATGAGAGATCAGAGAATCCACCTCTTGATGGGAGGAGTGTCATACAATTTGCAGACATCCACAGTGACCGATTCGACAGTAGCAGAAACCAACAGTGAACTCCGTATATGGCACTGTACCCCAGGGGACAGTCCATCAGCTGCTTTTGCCTGGCAGGTTGATTACACTGGAACATTTCCATCCATCGTGGAAGAAGGGGTACCTTGCTCTCACTGGAATATACATTTACTCCGAATATGAATCTGCCTTCCTTCCCTATAGCACTTCTGCCAAAACCACCATCTGTGGGTTTACGTAATGGCAGCCATATTCACTGCCGCAGTACTTCACGGAGCACCGCCTCTGACCAGGGGACTCGTTACAACAAATGAAGCATGCCCACGGAGCTGTATCTATGGAATGACTGGACTCACCACGTTCATCATCACTCTGGAGCAGCTGGCCTGCTAGAACACTGACATGGCCTTTTGCGGACTCACCTACGGTGCCAACTGGGTGATAATACTTTGTGTGGGTGAGATAATGTTCCCAAGGATGAAGTATAGATTCTGAATTCCTATTCAACATGTGGTGGTCTTTCTCCCAGGGCCAAGGAGCATGGATCTGGGATCAGGGATCGAAATGCGAGAGGTTTCTCTCACTAACACCCCTAATGATTAACAGGCCACTTTTACTCCTGTTTCTGCAATTCTGGGCTCTGCTGGTTTAGAAGCATTGGTTCTGGCGGCAAGAGCACTTCCACTTCCTTCTGACTGCGGGCTTTGTCACCACCTGAGGTGGTACATCTGTGCATATTTCACTGCCTTCTTACCACCGACTCTGTGAGAACAGAGCAGGTCCCAGGACTCAGTAGCTACTTATGTATTTGTTGATTTGTGTGTGTGTACTGTGGGGAAGGGGGAGAGGGGTTGGGGGAGGAGTCTGGTTTAAATGCTATTAAGTCATGATCAGAGTAATGACAGTTTTCCTGTATTGTATCTGGAATACTGAGTTAATAATATTCTAGATAAAGCTGCTGCTAAGTCACTTCAGTTGTGTCCGACTCTGTGCGACCCCATAGACAGCAGCCCACCAGGCTCCCCCGTCCCTGGGATTCTCCAGGCAAGAACACTGGAGTGGGTTGCCATTTCCTTCTCCAATGCATGAAAGTGAAAAGTGAAAGTGAAGTCGCTCAGTCGTATCCGACTCTTAGCGGCCCCATGGACTGCAGCCCACCAGGCTCCTCTGCCCATGGGATTTTCCAGGCAAGAGTACTGGAGTGGGGTGCCATTGCCTTCTCCTAGATAAAGCAGAGGTACCGGTTTAATGATCAGTGCTTTCTTTAACCCTTGACTTCATCTATCTGCCCAGGTCCATGGTTCTGGGATTTACAATCAGCATGTTTCTGTAATCGTTCTACGATTTACTAAACATTTTAACTAACCAATGCTTTATTACAAAAAAATTATACAGCATTTTGAAGGTACACGTTTTAATTGGAAACTGGTTTTAGAATATTAATGTACTAAGTAGAAGCTAACGCATTGGAGTACTAATACTGAAAATAACTGTGTCTACCCCGTAAATAATACATACACACTCTCTGTATGGAGCAAATCTGGGTCTGGCAGGTCACAGGCAGTGTGGCCTGAGATTTCAAATCAAAGGAGGCACTTCGGGATTATCTTCAAAGTCGGGATCTTCCTCACTTGGTATAATTTTGGGTTCAGTGCGAACTCTTCTGGGCATGTGTTTTTTCTCCTGAACTATGTTGGCCACATCAGGGATGGAATGCTTGCTGGGGTCTACTTCTAGTCTCTCCATTTGCTGGCTTCTAGAACAACAAAAAGGGCAAAGGAAACAGAGATATCATTTTGAAATAAATTTCAAGTAGATTCCACTCATTCATTCATTCGTTTGGCAAACATCGGCAAGTACTCTCCCTGGAGTATAGGTGACTGCTCCTGGATTCAAGTGGCTTAAAGCCTTGTAGAAGCAGGACTCAACCCTTGAAGAAATAAAGGGTTAAAGGGTGCTGCAGGGCTAACACACAGGCAGGTTGAGGACAGGACAGTTGGCAGACTCTGCTTACCTAAGACTTTTTTGAGAACTGATATGATACGGTAGGCCAAGTCCCACAGCCAGGAGCAATAATAGAATCACATCTGGCAGGTTTCACTCCTGAATGGAGCTAATCAGGCTCCTAAGACCCTGCTGCTTCAGCCAATCCAGCCTGCTGCAGTTGGCATGCTCAGTCACTCAGTTGTGTTTGACTCTTTGCAATCCTTTGGATGGTAGCCCACCAGGCTCCTCAGTCCATGGGATTTTCCAGGCAAGAATACTGGAGTAGATTGCCATTTCCTCCTCCAGGGGACCTTCCTGACCCAGGGATTGAACCCGTGTCTCCCTCATCTCCTGTATTTCAGGTGGTTCTTTTTTTTAATTTATTTTAATTGAAGGCTAATTACAATATTGTAGTGGTTTTTGTTATACATTGACACGAATCAGCCATGAGTGTACATGTGTCCCCCATCCTGAACCCCGCTCCCTCCTCCCTCCCTATCACATCCCTCAGGGTTGTCCCAGTGTACCGGCTTTGAGTGCCAGGCGGGTCTTTACTGCTGAGCCATCGGGGAAGCCCGTGGTTTGGCAGGGACATTCATACTACAAGTTCAGGTGCATGCCAAACTTAGCCCACAGTTCTTTCCCTCCCATGGGGACCTGCACCCAGTGCTCATGGTGACAGCTGGAGTGAAAGGGAACCCAGAAGCCCCTCTGCTGGCCAAGGAATCCCGCGATCATTGTCATGTAGAAAACTCCAAATGACACAATCCCAGGGCTGTTTTTCTGGCCATTTCCATTCCATAGGCTTGGAGTTGGACCCAGTAAGCTGTAGCTATGTCAAGTTTCCCCCACAATGTGGATGATTCTGAAATAATTTTGGAATCACGGTACTAATCATTCAGTTATTTGACAGATATACATTAAAAGCCTACAGCACTCAAGTAGCTGTGCTAGACATTAGCAATACCATGGTCTGTGCAGACAGACAAGTTTCCTGGGAATATCTAGGGGCGTAGAGTAGCGCTCAATAGGAAAGTTATCTCGTCATCATGTAACTGTCTCGCTGTCCACCTGTTCCCCCTGTCAGACTGGCATCTTTGAAGCAAAGATTTTGTCTCTTTCACCTTATATCTTTGGCATACAGCTTCACTGAATAAATAGCTGTTGCATAAGTAGAAAAAATTCACTACTGTGGAATACTGCAATTAAATAGGTAATTAGCTCTGACCTATGTGGTTCAGACCGTAAAGAATCTGCCTGCAGTGTAGGAGACCCAGGTTTGATCCCTGGGTCAGGAAGGTCCCTGACCAGAGGAGGTCGGGGAGGAGGGAATAGCTACCCACTCCAGTATTCTTGCCTGGAAAATTCCATGGACAGAGAAGCCTGGGCGCTACAAGTCCATGAGGTTGCGAAGAGTCAGATGTGACTGAGCAACTAACCCTTTCAGTTAAAGAAAATCACAGTCTACTCCAGGAGTTCCAAACCCACGTCCTCCGGCCAAATTCCTGCAGCAGACACAACCTGGTGGGGAAGGGAGGTTCGATTTTCTCTGGAAAGTGTAAATTCTTTTTCTCTGGCAACCCTTCCCCGTCACGTCTGTAGTCTGCTCAGCCCTTGAAAGGATCTGACTTTTTGATTCCTTTGTACTTTGGCTGGGCTTCCCCGGTAGCTCCGACAGGTAAAGAATCTGCCTGCAATGCGGGAGACCCGGGTTCAGTCCCTAGGTTGGAAGTATTTTGATTAATATACCTGAATCTGCTGAAGAAAAACACAAATTGGATTTTAAAATGGCATTTTCTGAAGTCCCAGATTATACACTATAAACTATGCAGGGAGTTTCAGCTTTCAAAGACTTACATTACAGTCATTATTAACTATAGCTCTACTTCTTAATTATTCTGTTCTTACTTAACAGGCTGTGATATCTATGGCTTAATTAAGTAAATATCTAAATTCATCTATGATAATTATGTTGTCCTTGACTTTGAAGAAAAGCAACCCATCTCTATTCTGGGCATATCTCTTGGGCTATAGTTTCTGGACAACAGTAATAAACAGTGAACTTAGTATTCGGTTATCTGCAGCACCCCAACTTCAGATGTTCTGAGGAATGGTTTGTGTGAAGGGTTTTAATTACTCATGAATCCCTGGGGGTAAAAAGCAGTGAACAGCAAGGCCTGGGGCACTCAAGGACCACACTCATCCCCAAAATAAAGAGGAGAGGGAATTTTTCCCCCTGCTGCTTCCTGCCTCACATCGAGGCCTGAAGAGACAGATGCCCGCTGCAGGTTTTACCCGTCACCTGGCTGTCAGACAAGAACCTCTGGCACCTAGTAAGAACAGGTGGAAGACGGCATGAATAAATGTATCATTATGGAAGAATGCAAGAAAAAAAGAAAATGTCTAAAACCAGTAGGCGTAAACCACATCAAAGATTGAGTCCTCTGTTAAAGAACACAAGGATTTTCAGGGCAGTGAAACCACTCTGCGTGACCCTACAGAAGTGGACCATGTCATTCTTTACTCGTTGCTTAGTTGCTCAGTTGTGTCTGACTCTTTGTGCCTCTAGACTGTAGCCCGCCAGGCTCCTCTGTCCATGGGATTTCCCAGGTAGGAATAGTGGGGTGGGTTGCTACTTCCTTCTCCAGGGGATCTCCTCAACCCACGGGTTGAACCCACGTCTCCTGCGTCTCTTGCATTAGCAGGTGGATTCTTTACTGCTGAGCCACCTGGGAAGCTGTTACATATTTGTCGAAATCCAAAGAACACACAGCACCAAGACTGAGCTCTTATGCAAATTTTGGATGTGGGTGATAATGATGCAGGAAGGCAGCTTCATCAGTTGTAACAAACCTTCTCCTCTGGTAGAGGGTGTGGATAATGAAGGAGGCTATGCACCTGTAGCGAAAGTGGATATTTAAAACCCTGTGCCTTTTACTCAATTTTGCTGTGACCCTAAGACTGGGCTAAAAGTCCATTAAAAAAAAAAAAAGACACTATGAGGAGAGTAAGAAGGCAAGCCCAAGAATGGGCCACATTTTATAATCCTGGATCCACCACTCACTTACCAATTTTGCGACCTTGGGCAAATGACCCCATCTCTGTGAACCTCGCTATGTTAGGAATAGGAGGAGGATTTATTTGTAGTTATTTTGAAGATTAAAGATAATGCACAGCATCACACAGCACAGTGCAGGCGCTTAGTACTCAATAAAGCCATTTTTGAGGAAGTCGTCACAGGACCACAAGAGTTCACTGGGTCCGTGACCTTCTCCCCAGACATGATCCCATCTGGTCCGATGAACAAAACCCTCCTCCCCTTGATCTACTCGCTCCACTAACTGTCTCCACCACATAAGGAAAGGACCACGCAGGCTGAGAGGGGGTTGAGGGGCCTGTTCTGACCCCTGGCCCCGTGTCCTGCCCCTTGGAGGCCTTTCCCCCAAACCAACAAGCTGTCTGACCTCATGCCCACGTGCAGCCTTTTTAGGTGGCAGTTTGGGTCATGCGTTGCCCAATCAGAGGCTGATATAATGGGAATAATAAATTCTGTCAATGATTCAAGAGCACCACAAACAACCTTCCCATAGATGTATCCTGAGCAGACATGAGGTGATCCTTTCTCAGTAACAAAAATGAAAAAGAAAGGCTTTATGAAAACACTGCAGGAGTTCCTTCTATAAACAATTGTGCTAAGATGTTTCTAATCATCAAGTATAATCATGGAGATGACAGTTAGCCTGGAGTCTTGAAAACCAGCTCCAAACCGTTGACAATGACTTGGTTTCCAATCCCTGTGATTCCTCACAAATTAGATTCAGATGTTTTACAAGTATGGATGCTGCTGGGGCTTAATTATGACCATGAAGATTCACAGGAGTCCTAATACCCTTGAATCTCTTTAAATGATGAGATGATTAGAGAGCATCACTGATTCAAAATGAATTTGAGCAAATTCCGGGAGATGGTGGAGGACAGTGGAACCTGGAGTGCTGCAGTCCATGGGGTCACAAAGAGTCAGACACGACTTAGCAACTGAACAACAATGATCTGAAATGGAAATTAATAAGCTGGGAAGCATGAGAGTGGCTTCCTAAGGTTAAAAACAGCAACCTGCTTTTCAGAAGGAATTCAGCTCCATACCTGTTGTTTAAACAAATCGCATGTTTGAAAACCTCTACAAAACTTTGACAGTTGTCTTTGAATAAAAGAATGCCTGACTGCTTGTATTATGCAAGACATAAATACAGCTCCTGCTCAGGTATTTTTATAGTGATAATTCTGGCATATACATTTGTATCACAAAGATAGTTTGCCTAGGTCCAAAATAGACTTTGCCATCTGGATGGTACGAGTCTGGAAATCTTGAAAAGGAGAAGGAAAGTTGAAAGAGCTGAGATGTTCATTCCAAGGATGAATTGAGAAGGAATGAGAGCTTTGTTTGAAATGCTCTAAGGATTGTCACCACTTGTGGGGGGCAGGCATTGTTCCGAGGGTTTCTAGGGGCAGAGCTAGAACCTTCAGTTGGGAATCTTTAGGCTTTCTGACATTGGGGAATATTGTTGTTGTTCAGTCACTCAGTTGTGTCCGACTCTTTACGATTCCATGGACTGCAGCATGCCAGACTTCCCTGTTCTTCACCATCTCTTGGAGCTTGCTCAAACTCATGTCCATTGAGTTGATAATACCATCCAACCATCTCATCCTCTGTCGCCCCCTTCTCCTCCTGCCTTTAATCTTTTCCAGCATCAGAGTCTTTTCCAACGAGTTGCCTCTTCTCATCAGGTGGCCCAAGTCTTGGAGTTTCAGCTTCAGCATCAGTCCTTCCAATGAATATTCAGGGTTGATTTCCTTTAGGATTGCCTGGATTGATCTCCTGGCTCTCCAAGGGACTCTCAAGAGTCTTCTCCAACATCACAGTTTGAAAGCACAGTTCTTGGGCACTCAGCCTTCTTTATGGTCCAACTCTCACAAGACTACTAGAAATTCTCCTGAGAGGGTGAGGGTCATGTAGGGAAAGAAGCTTAAGCCAAGGCAGGAAGATGACCTATGATTGACAGGAGGGCACAAATGGGGTCTCTCAGTCTTTGCAGCCCTGAGAGTTCTGGATGCTATGACAGGCCAGGGGAGTCATAAAAGAGAGGCAATGTGAGCAGAGCGCTCAGCAGCACTCAGCAGAGTCCTCGCAACGAATCACAGCTGCATGGCCTCCGGACAATCCAAATGCCTCCCTCCCTCATATTCCTTGTCTGCAAACTGAGGATAAAACTTGTGAGGATCAAATGTGTTGCTATGGGTAAAGCACATAGACTGGCCTCATAGGAAGCAAGTGCCTGGTCAATGTAGCTGTCAGTGGTGCAGATGTTGCCACTTCTATTAGTATCATGGGAAATGGGGACCTAGACATGCAGAGATCTGTGTCTGAGCCCTACAAATCAAGAGTTGAAGTTTGGGGAATAAACGTTCAGGGTATGAATCCTTTCTAAACATGCAGTCCCTGTACCTGGTGGGCAGGTGCATTCTAGCCACCAAAAGACAATGGAGAGAACTCTAAACAAAGCTAAAGATGGGCGGTGGGGGTGGGCGGGGATGGCACCTCTTGCTTGTCTGCTCTTTGCTGCTGTCCGGCGTGCTTTTCACAGGCTTTGATGTTCGTTGACAGCCTATGATTACTTCGCCCACCTGAAAATAAAAGCACAGCATAGTCCGTGATACATTCTCTCTGATACACCTTCAGAAGTATACACTATATGTTTCCCAAATGCAAAAACACTTAAACTTTCACTACATATTCCATGAAAGACTCTGACTTTAAGCCCCTACATGCAGACGAGAAAGGTACAATAGTCCCCCCTATCCCTGGGGATACGTTATAAGACTCCCAGGGCGTGCCCGAGACCACAGATAGTAAGATCCCCTGCTGGAGGAAACGGCAACACACTCTAGCACACTCTAGTATTCTTGCCTGGAGAATTCCACGGACGGAGGAGCCTGGTGGGCTACGGTCCACAGAGTCAGACCCAACTGAGCATGCACACACACACACAGACACACCAAACCCTACATAGGGTATGTTTGTTTTTTCCTTTATGGATATACCTGTGATGCAGTTTAATTTATAAATTAGGCACAGTGAGATACTAAAAATAACTAGTAATAAAATTGAACAATTCTAACAATATATTGTATGTTACACAGTTGTAGAAATTTAATACCTTTTCCATCTAAGCACCTCTCACGCAAGGTGGCCAGAATTTTTGCAGTTTGAGGTACAACAGCAAAACCAGCACAGAGTTCTTCTTCCTTCTTCACAATTTCATGGATAGAAGATTCCTTCTTACCCTAGATCTTAGCAATCTCAGCATATGGGTTTTTTTTTTCCTTTCCTTATTAAGTCGGGAACTTTTACCTTTTCACTTAAAGGAGGCACCTGAAAGCTTCTTTTTGGCATATCTGAGCTGCCAGCATCACTAGTCTTGCACTCTGAGACCGTTATTACATAAAATAGGGGTGGCCTGAACCCAAGCACAGCTGACCTGATAACCAAGGCAGATACTGACTCAGGAATGAGTGGGATTATTTTTGACATCCTGGGTGGGACGGAGCGAGATGGTGCGAGATTTCATCATGCTGCTCAGAATGGCCCACAATTTTAAACTTATGAATTATTTCTGGAATTTTCCATTTAATATTTTAGAAACAGTTGACCGTGCATAACTGAAACCAAGGACAGGGAAACCTTGGATAAGGGGGGGAACTACTTAGACCACAAATTGTAACTATTCATGTTAGTCTTGCAAAGCTACAGGCTACACTTCATTTGCCCAAGGCCAAGCAGGGGGACAGAGTGAATTCATTCATTTGACAAATATTTTCTGAGAGCCAACCCCATGCATGCCAGACACTTCTGGGGGTGTTGAGGACATGGGGGTGACAGAGACACTGCCTTTGAGGAGCTCCCAGTGAATGTGCTGTGGACAAAAATGGTCTGAGCTGGAAGCTCACTGGACCCCGCCTCCTTCCACTGTAGAGTGAGGGAATTAGATAAAATCAGTCGCAAGGGACTCTTCTCCATCTGAAAAATTCTGTAGCTCCATTATCTTTTAAACTGAATAAGCTCAGGGCTAAGCATGTTAAGGTCTCAAAAAGATGACTGAGTGACTTAACTCAACAAACTTTCAGCAGAGAGCGTTCAGACCCGGCACCTTCCCTTAGGAAGCTCAGAGACAGAAGAGTGTTGTCCAGGGAGGGTGGGAAGAGGAGGAGGCCACCTGCTGGGCACATGCCCACCTGAGCTGGCTGTGTATGTGTTTTATTTAGCCCCCACCTGCCAATCTTCCTATGAGACAGGGATTACCGGTAGGCAGAGAGGGAAAAAAGAAACAAGTCAGAACTCCTCTCCTTGGTCCCCTGACCACGGTAGGGGACTTCCACCCTTCCTTTTCAAGGAAGAGGGAGATCTGGAGTGGGTGTACATTCCTCTCTCCTCCACCCTCACCAGCTCCTTCTCTCAGATGACGGGATGCTTCATTTACTTGCCACATCTCACGGGAGGGCAGGGTCACTCCTCTGAAAGGTGAGCGCCACCGGCCACCCTTTCTCCATCCTGCCTGAGACTTCCTGCCACACAGCAGTGATCAGATCTGTGCAACTGATGATGAAGGAAAAACACTAGGCTTGGACTCTGAGGGTCCAGCTCCGCTCCCATCCATTGGCCAGGCAGGCATACTGGACTAATTATCTGTATTTGGGGAGGGAGTTAGGGACCCCAGGTTAGCCTCAACCCTCAACCAGATTCTCCAATCCAATCCTTACTAGACCTTTGCACTGGTGTGCTGAACACCGAATCAAACTGATAGATAGGGTCGTGTGTTTCCCATCTGACTAGTGATTCTTGACTGCATGAGCCACACTGGTTAGAACACCAGAAAGCCCAGTCCATTGTTCATCATATGTATGCTTCAATACAAGGATGATGAATGAACAAATGAAGCAATGCATCCTAGTCTGGGGGCTGTAGCATCAAACTCAGGGAGGTGAGTGTTCTTATTGTCCTTGATGGTAATCCATCTCCTTGTGGTTGTATAATGGTTCAGTTCAGTTCAATCTCTCAGTTGTGTCCAACTCCTGTGACCGCATGGACTGCAGCATGTCAGGCTTCCCTGTCCATCACTAACTCCCAGAGCTTGCTCAAACTCCTGTCCATTGAGCCAGTGATGCCATCCAACCATCTCATCCTCTGCCGTCCCCTTCTCCTCCTGCCCGGCACCAGGGTCTTTTCCAATGAGTTGGCTCTTCACATCAGGTGGCCACAGTACTGGAGCTTCAGCTTCAGTGTCAGTCCTTCCAATGAATATTCAGGACTTATTTCCTTTAGGATTGACTAGTTTGATCTCCTTGCAGTCCAAGGGACTCTCAAGAGTATTCTTCAACACCATAGTTCAAAAGCATCAATTCTTCGGTGCTTAGCCTTCTTTATAGTCCAACTCTCACATCCATACATGACTACTGGAAAAACCATAGCTTTGACTAGATGGACCTTTGTTAGCAAAATAATGTTTCTGCTTTTTAATATGCTGTCTAGGTTGGTCATAGTTTTTCTTACAAAGAGCAAGTGTCTTTTAATTTCATGGTGGTATATAGACCAGTTTTTTTTTTTTTGGTAGTGTGGTTGTATATTTTTCTATCATATTTTATAAAAATTCAATTTGTGTATGTATGATTTACTTCAGTCCCGTTCCCATAGACCTCATGGGAGGGCCTATGTGCAATGCAGAAATAAAAGATCTGCTTAAATTCCACCCTTTCATCATATGTATTGAACATCCCACTAGGGAAAATATACCTTCAAGCATCACTGATGGTTTGTGTGATGGGCAGACTTTTGCTGAGACTTCAAAAGAGAGGAAAATAACAACAACAACGAGAGCTGCATGTTCCAAACACAGGAAATTACAAGGCTGGAAGAGTTGTTCTGAAACATTTTTAAAAAAGGTGTATTCTGCATAGCAAAAACTTGTAGAAGAAAACCACGGAAGAACCAACAACAAAAGCTGCCAATGCAGTGTTCACTAAATAATTAGATGAGGTGACTCACGCAAAGGTTTGCCCAATGCAGCAGGTTTTTATTATCATCAAATGAGATTTGTTTTGGAGAAAGCTAATCTTAAAATGGTGTATTTGTTATGTTTTAAAGTCTATTTCTTGCCAATTGCATTGTTTTCCATTCATTTCTTGCTGGCCCATGATATATTTTCAAATGTTCATGTGGCAGAGTAGACATGTTTACACTATTTTAATGTGAAAACTTTTTTTTTTTTCTTTTCTCTAATTGAATTAGTGTAATGGATACAAACATTTCCCCTGTGTTCCTGGCCGATCCTTAAAGAAATGGAAATACTTTTCAGTTTCTATTGATGCCAGTTCTGGATTCATTAAGGGGCTTCCCAGGTGGCCCAGTGGTAAGGAATCCGCCTGCCAATGCAAGAGACTTGCAGTTCAACCCCTGGGTCAGGAAGATCCCCCGGAAAAGGAAATGGCAACCCACTCCAGTATTCTCGCCTGGGAAAATCCCATGGATAGAGGAGCCTGACAGGCTGCAGTCCATGGGGTCGTAGAGAGTCAGACACGACTGAAGCAACTGAGCATACACACACTGGTTTACTAAACCACAATAATGTCAAATAAGAGGGCAAAGAAAGAGTTGAGGAGACTAAACAGAGATGCTTCCCAGTGAGGGGAACAGAAGAGGTTGTAGGTGTTGGGGTAATGAGAACTGGCACCTTCTTCCTGGGATGGGGGGCAGCAGACCCTCTCTCTGAGAGGCAGGGTGGCATCGTGTGGAGGGCAGTGCTACCCGGGGAATGCCCTCTAATGATGGGGATGTTCCAGGCTGACCCTGGAGCACTTGAGGACTTGAGATACGATTAGTGTAACTGAGACATCAAAGTGTTCACTTTATTTCATCTTTAGAGTAATGTTAATTTCTACTGACCAAGCCAGAGTGAGCCCCAAACCCAACTGTGAGCTGTTCAACTCTTCTGTAGGAGTGAAGGTCATCTACCCATACCAATTACCCCTAATTTATCTGTGGGCCTTGACCACATGGCCTTTTCAGTTCTGGAACTCTCTGCTCCTTCCTTGACATGCCTGGGGCCTGGCACTGAGTGTGAGAACCCAGAGCCTGTGTTTCAGTCTCTCTGGTCAACGTAGGGTATAAGATTGCTCCCTTAGCCTGACTCAGGACGACTCCAAAGAACCACGTGAGCCTCAGACCTCACTGTGGCATCAGCTGGGGCCTCTGGCAGGCCAGCATCACCCGTCAGCTTCTCCCTCTTCCCAATCCTGGATCCTCCCCTCCCACAGGAGTGGATCCCTAGGCTGCTCCCTAATAAACATTTTACATGAGAATCTCTGTCTTGGAGTCTGCTTCCTGCAGAGCAGTGGCATCTGAGCACTTAAAAAACTTTTTTCAATTACATCAAATGAAACCAGTGTTAGTTAAAATTCATGAAAATGTCAACCTTAAGAATAAAAGCTTTGGAGCCAAAAGCACAGGTTTTGTATTGCTTTGTGCTATAAATGCACTAATCAGAATGGGAGCATATGCATAATTAGAGTCTTAAAGTACCCCCATTTCTAACACTGTTATTTGTCCCATAATAATAAGCTCAGACAGAGATTCTCTGTGTTTATGGAAATGCAAATAGCATCACAAATTTGGAACTTTTCTTCATGGGAGTTTGCTGTGTACAGGAATCTCAATGTGTTGCTTATTTTAAAGATATTTTCAGCTCATTTAGTTTCACAGGTTCTTTTAAGTTTAAAAGTTAGAGGGAATTAAGAAATCAGCAGTGAGAAAAATATCAACACCAACACTCATATTAATACCAACATTCATCTTAACATCAATATTCATATGAATAGCAAGAAAAACTCTTCTGATAAGAGATCTAGTTTTTCCGGGCAGAGGACCGTGGGTTCAGAGGTCCAAGGTACCGAAATAGTGCAGTGTGGTTTCTCTCTTTGCAGCCCTAGTGCTACTTCCTCTCTAGAAAACGATGCTCATTAACTTCAAGCTTCTTACTCATTTGTACAAAGTGTGTTTAGGGATGACTAATGGAAAAGCTGTAAGAACCAAAATATGTCTAATAAATTACATAATGTGGCCCAACTGGCTTCCTGAATCCACAGAGGGAAATGTAATCAACAGCTTGAAAATTCAATTCTGGGACATGCACACAGGTACAGATTAACATTTTAATAGTGTTACATTTTTTTTTTAAAAGCGATTTTTGATATGGATCATTTTTTAAAGTCTTTATGAATTTGTTACAGTACTTCTTCTGTTTTATGTCTTGGTTTTTTGGCTGCCAGGCATGTGGGATCGTAGCTTCCCGACCAAGGATCAAACTTTCACCCCGCATTGGAAGGCAAAGTCTTAACCACTGCACCAACAGGAAAGTCCCAACGTGTTCTACTATTTTAACTCATGTGTGCGTGCTAAGTCACTTCAGTCATGTCTGACTCTTTGTGACCCCATGGACTGTAGCCCGCCAGGGTCCTCTGTCCATGGGATTTCCCAGGCAAGAATACTGGAGTGGGTTGCCATGACCTTCTCCAGGGGAATCTTCCCCACCCAGGGGTCAAAACTGCATCTCCTGCAGGTGAATTCTTTACCACTGAGCCACCAGGGAGAACTTGTATTTTATATAATGTACAGTCTAATAAATATAGTTAAATCTTTATTTTATACTATTTTTGTTACTACAGAATAAGCTTTGTCCCATTAAATGCTTTTGTGCTTTAAATTTTATCATATCCAATATTAGTTTTGTCATAACCACTCTAATTTTGCTAGAATTCAGCTAATACAGCTTTATTCATTCCTTTCTTTATATATTTCCTGTCTTTTAGAGTTTTATAAACGAGATAGAGGAGCCAATTTTACAACCATTAACTTCCCTACAGATTTTCTGCATTTAAAGTTTCCTTCCTCATGCTTTCTGATTCCATGTAACTCTACTGACTTTTGTTTGCACTTAACTTCTGTAATGCTTTGTAATTTACATATTTTTATTTAATTCTATTCAACTTCCCTAAAAACATTTTATATTAAATATCAATGTGAATAAACTAATATATATATTTGGGGGTTGTGAAATAGAAAGTATATATTAGTAGGCTCTCCCCATTCATACTTTTCCTCTTTTCAAGTTTTAATCTAATCTTTATAAATCAAATAATTGTCCTTTTTGTACCACCTACACCACTTCTTTCAAGGCAATAATGACTTTTTGAATCCTTCTGAAACATTACTCAAAATAATTAAAGCTATTTCTATAAGATTATGGACTTTGAGAATAATACTTTAGAGAGATGACTGTGTCTCAGGACTGACCCGTGGGTGAGGGAAGGTAATGGGTACAGGGGAACGGGTCCCACTGTGCCCTCATTACGTCCTCAGCTCAACGTGACACAGCAGGAAGATACCATAGCCTCGGTCCTCACTCTGCCAGATATCCCTGAGGTATCTAACTTAGTACTCGTCTCCCTTCTTCTTTGCATTTCTAAGACTCTACCCTAGGTAGAGGGTAGAGCACTGCCTAGAGCACAGTGCGTGCATGCTCAGTCGCTCAGTTGCGTCCGACTCTTTGAGACTCCATGGGCTGTAGCCCGTCAGGCTCCTCAGTCCATGGGATTCTCCAGGCAAGAATACTGGAGTGGGTTGCCATTTCCTCCTCCAGGGGATCCTCCTGACCCAGGGATCAAACCTACGTCCCCTGCATTGGCAGGCGGATTCTTTACCACTGAGCCACCTGTAGGTACTCATTAACATGTACAGAATATTTGAATAAGTGACGAATGGTTAGACTAAGAGCAAAGACCCCTGGAGCTGCTTCTTCCTGCCTATTCTGTCTACAAATGAGGGAGAGGCAGGGGTGTTGTGGGCGGCAGCTTCTTGCATGCTGGCTCTTGTTGCGCTGGGTCCAAAAGTGAAGGAGAGACTTAGGGAACCATAGAAGACCCCCATAGTTATGACTATGACAGTTGTCTCTGAGTTAGGAACATCATTTCAAGGTAAGCAGGAGAATGAAAAGCTAAGTCACTTAACAAGTGTCTGAGCTTGTTTGCAACTGGGACTTAGAAACTGAGGCAGAGGGCCGGTCTGGGTCAGTGGCTTCAAGAAGGAGGAGACTGGAGGAAGGACCTCTCATTTATTTTTCACTCCACAGCAATTTGCACTGTACTTTATTCATTTTGCTGTTGTTTAGTCACTAAGTCGTGTCCAGCTCTGTGTGTGACTCCATGGACTTCGAACCCTGGGTCGGGAATATCCCTTGGAGAAGGAAATGGCAACCCACTCCAGTATCCTTGCCTGGGAAATCCTATGGACAGAGGAGCCTGGTGGCCTGGCTTTATATTTATACTAAGTGCTTAATAAATTTTTGATAAATTGAATAAATATTTTAATTGAGTCATTAAACATTCATTGTCTAAAGTTTTTCAGAATTTTGCAGAACGTTTTCCATTTCTGAGTTCTAGCACCTTACTTCCACATTGTGGCAAGCCAAACCTGCTAAATAATTCCCTCATCTGATATTAATAACTTCCATATAATTTATTTATGGGTGCAGTATGTTTTTCCTCCGCTATTATTTTGCTTCAGTACACACATTTAACATCTTCACCCATGCCTCCTAAGTAGTTTCTAAAAATGTCTCTACTTTTTTTTCTTTATAAAACTTCCAAACTGTCTAAGCCCATTAGACACCAACCTGCCTTGACATAAGCCAGTTGTTTGATTTGGGGGGTTGAGCCAGTTACTGGGTGAGGTCCCTCACAACTGAAACAGGTTATTATCTAGCAAAGCATATCTCAACTTTAGAAGAAATGGACACTTGTATATTGTTCACTTTCTTATATATTTCTGGCATTCATGTTAATCAATTATCTATAATATTGGCGTTGACCATTTAAATATTCAAAGTTCAAATTCCTAGCAAGGAATATTCTTAATATAAAACTTCAGGATCAATAAGACTTTTTTATTTTCCTCTGGCATTAGAGGAAGTTAATATACGTACCCAGATTTATTGTTGACATTTTAACAACTTCATGATTTGTTAACTGTGTTCTGATTGACTTCACTAAGAAAGGCACATAATTCACTGAGCCCGTTAAAAAAAGATTCCTTTAAAGAATACAAGCTACTTCTTTTTCTCTTTAAAAAGGTCATTAGTCCTAATTAGAAAATATATAAATTACCATTGGTACATTATTTAAAATTCTTTGAACAGATAAAAATACCTGTATAAGTCAACTATTTTGACGTACCTTCTATCTCAAATAAAGACAACTGGCAGCAAAGAAAATTTAGATTTTTGAAAAACTTATCAGAAAAATAGGAAGGATAAGAGTATTGACTTTGATTCCAAAGATACCCAAGCTATCTGAGGAAAAATTTTAAGGGTGTAATTACTGATATTTATATGTACAATCAATACTGACAGTTGCACACAGTTTCATGGCTTTGAAATAAAAGGAGAACAAATCCAAATATCAAACAGTTCCTTCAAAATTCTTTTATACTTGAAAAGCTCAATCTTATCTGACAGTTTCCCGTGGAGGATCATCCACACACACAACCTAAGCTTGAAAATGATATTTTATTAGGTTAGGACAAACATCAAGAATGATAAGGATGTTTTAAAAGAAAAGAAAATATCCTTTTGTGATGTTACTAGACGTCATCTCAGTGGGAAATATCCTACATTTACTTGGACAAGTTCACGATTATTCTTGTTTTTTCTGGGCCAGTGATAGTTCAGAAGTGCTGGCTAGTTTACATCACCCCACTCTCCACCTCCCACAACAGGGGACAGCCATCAACCACATATTCTCAGGGGTTGGTTACTACTGTCCCAGTTCCATCACCCCTTAGGTAGAGTTATTCTGAAGTATATGTTTTTCGGTTTTCCTAGGGGGGCTCAGTGGTGAAAGAATCCACCTGCCAAGATAGGAGATTCGGGTTTGATCCCTGGGTGGGGAAGATCCCCTGGAGAAGGAAATGGCAACTCACTCCAGCTTTCTTGCCTGGGAAATCCCATGGACAGAGAAGCCTGGTGGGTTACAGTCCATGGAGTCACATAGAGTCAGACATGACTGAGCAACTAACTCTTACACTTTCACAGAGCAGATGGGCTTCCTTGGTGGCTCAGTGGTAAAGAATGCCCCTGCCAATGCAGGAGATGCAGAAGACAAGGGTTCGATCTCTGGGTTGGGAAGATCTGGAAAAGGAAATGGCAACCCAGTCCAGAATTCTTGCCTGGGAAATCCCATGGACAGAGGAGCCTGGTGGGCTACAGTCCACAGGGCTGCAAAGAGTTGGACATGGCTCAAGAGACTCAACAAGAACGACGTGTTCTGCACAGTCTCCCAGAGCTTCCCCCTGGGGTTGCTGGCACTTCTCTTGGTTGCCTGCCTCCCCTAATTCCTGTTCAGCACCCTCTTACTTCTCAAATAAACCACTGTACTAATATCTTTCAGGTAGCTTCCACTTTCATGGAGGCCACAAATTTTAAAAAGTGTTTTACAGGTCAAATGTGAGTCTGTGTCTCACAGTTTAATAGACAGCAAGGAGATCAAACCAGTCAATCCTAAAGGAAATCAACCATGAATATTCACTGGAAGAACTGATGCTGAAGCTGAAGCTCCAACACTTTGGCTACCTGATGCGAACAGCTGTCTCATTAGAAAAGACCCTGATGCTGGGGAAGATTGAAGGCAGGAAGAGAAGGGGATGACAGATGAGATGGTAGGAGAGTATCACCGACTCAATGGACAAGAGTTTGAACAAATTCCGGGAGATGGTGAAGGACAGGGAAGCCTGGGATGCTGCACTCCATAGGGTTGCAAAGAGTCCGACATAACTTAGCGACTGAACAGCAACAACAACAATAACTTTGGGATGCTCAGGTTTCCCTTAAGGAGGAAGAGTAGGAAACTGGTGCAGTCAGATTCCAAAACACCGAGTAACTTACTACTGGGATCCCACTCAAGTCTCTGTGAACACCTCATTTAATTTTCAGTGTGGGCTGAATATGTACTTAAAAAAAAAACTATCTACCTACTACCTATCTACCTATAATTTGAGTCCACAGATGATGCTAATGCCTAGATGCCTGGGTTTTGCCAGGCATGTGTGGATGGTACTCACTGCTGTCACTCAAATTCACGGCCCAGTTTGGGGCCATTTTGATAGCTGTTTAGACAGGCTGAAACTTTTCCAGGCCTGGCTGGCTTCTCACTCACCTTCCTCTGGGTACGGTCCTTTGGAGTCACATCTCAAAGTGGGCATGGCTTCCTAGAGCCCACCTCGCACAGCTTCCCTGCTAGGCTCTGGACTTTGGCTTTTTTCTTCTCACCCTTGTGTGGTCACTGAAAGCATGGTTTATTCTCTTAGTCTTTCCTTCGATCAGTGGGCAGTAACTGTTCATTATCTCATCACTGTCAAGGTGTTTTTAAAATATGTAGTCTATATTCCTAAATTTTCTTTAGTGTGACTGACACTCCTAATGACCTACTTGGCAACTAGCAGATGGTGGAGCTCTAGAGATGTTACTGACAGTCATGAGACTATGTAGAAAGTGAGTGTAGAGAAGAGAAATGAGGTTCCAGGATTGAATGATGGATATGCCAACTTTCAGAGGCCTGGGCAGGAGAAAGCACCAGCAAAGAAGCATACATTGGCAGAGACCATCCAGTGAGCAGGACCTAAGAAGAGAACCGAATCAAAGAGGTGTGTCTAAAGCCGACGGAACATCTGTTTAAAAATGGAGGGGCTGATTAATGGTGTAAAAACCTCTTGAAAGGTCAGAGAAGAAGAGGAAGGGGGCTGCCTGCTGGATCTACTCACGTAGAGAGGGCTGGAGACCTCAAAAAGAGATGTTTCATGGATGGGGGTGGGGACGCTGGAGAAGAGATGATACCTCATTAGGGTTAGTTTTAGAAACTGTGAGAAAAGAATTGGAACAGAAAATATAGATGTCTTCTTTTAGAGTTTTGCTGTGAATCAGGTCAGAGCAGTTAAGTGGAGGGGAATGTTTTTATTTTGTATTGTTTTATTTTGGAGAAGGGAGACGTTTTAGCATGTTTTCTAATATAAGTTGTGTGTGGAGAAAATTCAGTGAAGATGCAGAAGAGAGCATTGTCAATTGCCTTTCATAGGCAAGTGGAAATAGGAGCTAACACATATCTGGAGAGTTCAGATAGAGCACACAGTTCATTCATAGGATAAGGATGGCCAAGGAGGCCAAGCGGGGAAAGGTATGATGTTTGGGGTATGTGGAAATTATCCTCTAATGCTTCTAGTTTTTCAGCACTGCAAGTTTTTAGGAATGAGCTGAGGAAGAGAGAGAATGTTCTACAAGAGTAGAAGTATGAATGGAACAGAAAAACCCAGCAAGATGACCAGGTGGCCCTCACTCTAGACCATTTTGCAATTAACATTCAGAGAGTAAAACTGAGTTTATGTTGGGCATATCATAAGCATATTTGAGTAGAGATAAAGTACTGAGAAATGTGTTCAAATAATAAGGGAAAGGGCATCTGAGACTGTTTTCTAGAATCATGGTCTGTAATATTGACCTTTAATATGTGACCTTCGTCTCTTGTGCGCAATAAAGCAGAATCAAGCAGGATGTTCACCAAGTGAAGCTGTAAATATATTTTGCTGTTCAGTTCAGATGGCGCCTTCTTTAATCTCAGTTAATTATTCTGAAAGAACACCCTAAGGAAATCAAGAAGCATATTCTTGGAGTGCTCCTGGAACTTGTCAGATGAGAATCTAGATGGGAGTTTAATTGAATGACTATGCAAGTTTCCCTGTGAATGCGAAGTCTCAGTTAAATCTTGTTAAGTTGGACTGTGATGAGATCATGTGCCAGGTACTCCCAGGCTGATGATGATAAGACTATTCATGGACACACCAGTGAGTCTAACCACACTTTTAAGAAAATATATTGAAGGACAAGCATAAACTCTCAGAAAATCTGACAGGGAATAATTCTACTCAGAATAGGAACTAAAATCATACATACAGTGAAAGTCAAAGTCGCTCAGTCATGTCCAACTTTTTGCCACCCCATGGACTATACAGTCCATGGGATTCTCCAGGCTGGAATACTGGAGTGGGTAGCCATTCTCTTCTCCAGGAGATCTTCCCAACCCAAGGATTGAACCCAGGTCTCCCGCACTGCAGGGAGATTCTTTACCAGGTGAGCCACCAGGGAAGCCCAAGAATACTGGAGTGGGTAACCTATCCCTTCTCCAGCAGATCTTCCTGACCCATGAATCAAATGAGATCTCCTGCATTGCAGGCAGATTCTTTATCAGCTGAGCTATCAGGGTAATGGATAATATTAATTAACGGTAACATGAGCTCAGGGTGTATTATGCCCCAAGTGGTCACGTAGGTGCTTTACATATTCATTTATATAATCCTCAATACAACCTTTAGAGGTGTGACTGATCATTAACATCATTGTATGGACAAGGAGTCTAAGGCACAGAGGGATAAATAATTTGCTCAAGGTCATGCAGCTGTTGAGTAGAAGTGTCAAGATTTAACCCAGGTTCTCTGGCTCCAGAGACCATCTCTTTTCACTGTCTCTAAGTGGTAACAGCAATAAAAATTCAAATGGCATTCCTGGAGGCAGAATTGAATGAAATTATTTGAAAGTTAACCTGGAATAACATGCATGGAAAAATAATGAGAAAATGATTGAGGAGGGAGAAGAGTAATTAGGGGAGATTCTTGTTATAAATATTAAAATGTATTTTAAAGTTGCTTTAACGTATTTACTTGCTCAACAAAAATTTATTGACCACCTACTCTTTGCCTGGCTCAGTTCTAGGTACCAGTGACGCAGTAGCAATAAGAGCAGACAAAAGTCTCTATCCTCATGAAGCTTAAATTTTTGTTGATGGAGACAGACAAAGAAACATTTAAATACATGACTGTCCACTGGTGACACATTCTTATGAAGAAAAATACAGCAGAAACCAGGGATAGAGAACAGCGAGGTAGGAAAGGGAAAGCTTGCTAAATACTGGGATCAGGAAAGAACTCAGGGTGAAATAACACTTGAAAAAAAAAAAACCCAAGAGAAGGGAGAGAGCAGACCATGAGGACACCTGGGAGACTGGCATTCTAGCAGAGAGAACAGCAAGTATTGAGGACCGGGGTAGGAGGATAGGTGGCTGGAATGATGAGAGGGCGAAGCAGCAGAAGATAACGTCAGAGGGATCGTGGCAGGAGATTCTTGGGAGGATCTTGCTTTTAACTCTGACTAGAAAACATGACTTGGTCTGATTTACACACACTGTAAAATGATCATTTGGCTGCTGTGTTGAGAAAAGGATTAACAACTCTTCCCCAAAGAAGAATAGTGAATTTCTGGTAGACGGATGACACCGTGAGTCCACGTTTCTTGAATGCATATACCTAATGGAATAAATGGCGAGGGGCACTGGAGACGGAACTCTCTACACGGATCCCAAAAGCTAAGACTAAGGAATAAAACAGTTCTGGAAACGAGCGGGAAATGCCACTGACCCGTGGAGCGGGACTGAGAAAAACCTCATGAGACGCAGAATGCTTCCTCCTCCTCTGTTACCCGGGCAGTTGACCTCCTATTCCCTAATGTCACTTTCTTTCTTTCTTTTTAACTTTTATTTATCTTTGGCTGTGCTGGGTCTTCACTGCTGCTCGGGCTTTCTCTAGTTGCGGCGAGCAGGGGCTACTCTTCACTGCGGTGTGTGGGCTTCTCACCACGGTGGCCTCTCCTGTTTTGGAGCACGGCCTCTAGGTACTCAGGCTTCAGCAGTTGTAGCTCTCGGGCTCGAGAGTACGGGCTCAGCTGTGGCCCATGGGTTTAGCTGCTCCATAGCATGTGGAATCTTCCCAGACAGGATCGGACCCATGCCCCCTGTACTGGCAGGCAGATTCCTAACCACTGGACCACCAGGGAAGTCCCCTAATGCCACTCTCTGAGAAAGCCAGAGTACTTTTCCATCCACAACCCCAGCCAACTCTTCCAGCTAAGGTATCAACCCTTGAAATCATGGTGGAGGGGATGGCCTTCAGGGAGATGTGGGACCCACAAGTTAAGTTATAATGATGGCCAATGGAGATGGGAATTCTACAGGGAATGGTAGGGATTGTGATGTCTGGGTATTATACCAACCCACAGATACAGACTCCGTACCAGATGTTGGGAAGCATCTGGTATCATGGAGCTAGCACGAGATAAGAGCCTTTGGGTGTGGTGCTGAGTTGGGAGAACCCACCAGTAGGTCAGCAGGGGAATATTCAGCCACGACCCCTGTGACAAAGAACAGACGTGAAACTTGCCTGCTTATCAGCACGCAGTCTGTACAGACCCAGCCTCATTCAGGGGCAGGAAAGGGAAAAAGATTCATTTGACATCTCTGACAAAATGCTGAGTGAAGTGGCTAATAAGAAATAGTTGAGCAGTTTGTGGGTTCCATTACAAATGTTGCATCCTTGAAAAAACGTATACAAAGTTCATTGCTGAATTTCCACAAACATAGTTGCAGTCATCCCATCACAGAAATCATCAAATAGACTGGCTCTTCACAAATAATCTTTACAAATACTATCACAAAGAAGGAACAACTAAACAGCAAATTTGATCTCTTTTCATTAATTTACAGTATCCAAGTATTATAAACTACCAAGGTCAATTTTAGATATTTCCTGAAGTACTGAGTTATCACTTAATATATTGACAACACTGCTTCCTATGAATGAATCAAAAGTATACCTAAGTGTCTACTTGATTTTTATGCTTTAAAACTCTAAGAATATGCCTCAGTCATTATAATGCGGGTCAGACTGACAATTCCTAGACACACAAGATGGTTCAGTGGGTCAAACTTCAGTACTTCAACTGTTTAAATCAATAGGAACTATGAAGATGCTAATTTTTAGTAATACTTATTTTCAATAGTAACCATAAGTGAAGCTAGAATTTTTATTTTTTGATGATTTTTTAAGAAAAAAGCTTTTATTCTTTGAGTTTTATAGTCCTTGCAAATACCTAACTCATAAATGAAAAACAACTAATTCTGGACAAGTAGGTATTCTCCAAAGGTTGATTTTATCGACTAGCTATGTTTTAGGAGGAATAATGACAGAGGTATATAAAAGAAATTATAAAAGGTAATAATTATTAGTTAATAATTTAATAACAATTTCAAAGGACTAATGAAAGGGATAGCTTGACATCAATGTTACTTTAACACAGTAGTCTAAAATCTTTAAGTCTTTATTGAATTTGTTACAACATTGCTTCTGGTTTTTGTTTCTTTTTTCTTTTTTTGTTTTGGATTTTTGGCCAAGAGGCATGTGAGATCTCAGCTCCCCAACCAGGGATCATACCCACACTCCCTGCACTGGAAGGCCAAGTCTCAACAACTAGACCACTGGGGAAGTCCCTAAAATCTTAAAAAGTACATATCTCAAAGGAAAAAATGCTACTCAGTTTATTACTGAGAAAAAAAGAAATCTTCTGATTCTGTGTAAATTATCCATCTTCAACTAAGCATTTCTAGAATGCTTTTTCTCTAATAAGCCATTTTTTATGCTTTGCATATATACTTAACATGAAAAATTTAAACTGATATAAAAACAGAAAGGGTAATGGAAATAGAATGCTGCATTTATTTAAAAGATTCATGGGAAAAGAGGGCAGAGGTCTTCTGATCAATGGCCTGGCACCCTGTAAAAGGTACACAAATTGCACATCTTGGTTTTCTTTTAGGAAACCAGCGATTACCTTTTAATCTGTGGCTTCTCACAATGGAAATTTCAAAAAAAAAAAAACAAGAAAGAAAGAACAGTGCTGATCACAGTGTCATTCAAATGTCTCTGTCGAAACACCAAAGTAATTGAGTTATCTCTTAGATTTCCCTATAGGATATTCTAATCAGCACAGAAGCGTTTCCTTCATTTGTTGTTGTCAACAAGGACAATGAGATTCTTATAGTCGTGTTTGTTGTCTTATTGCTTGACAACAAATTGTATTTGCTGTCTTATGGCCTCAGAGTAAAAATACATAATTGATTACTCAGAATCAATCTGTTACAAAACTGGCTTTGGGATAATGAAGGATTAGTAAATCATTATAGAAACCTTATTGGTTAATCAAGTTTATAATCTCTGTGCCCCCCGGGTCCCTTTTCTTCCTCAAAAGAACCTCCTCTTCCCGCTTTGAAACCTGAGTGACTGCGGCAAAGCTGACCCCACCCTCAGCTCAAGGCATAAGACTGTCTTTGTTGTCTGGCACCTAAGTAGTGTCCAACTCTTTTGTGACCCCATGGACTATAGCCTGCCAGGCTCCTCTGTCCATGGGGTTTCCCAAGCAAGAATACTGGAGTGGGTTGCCATTTTCTTCTCCAGGGGATCTTCCCGACCCAGGGATCGAATCCGTGTCTCCTACATTGCCAGGCGGATTCTTTACCACTGAGCCACCAGGGAAGCCCATGGCATGAGATAATAGTAACCAAACATATAATAATAGGAATGAAGAAAGGATGACCATCTCTTTGACCAGAGATGTTCCACTGTCCATAGTCAAGCTCATCAAGATTTGTTGGACTCTTCAGCTAAATTGACCAAATCAGTGAAGAGGAGTTTTTATTCCATGGTGATAGGAGAGGGCCTTTCTCTGTGTCTTTCTCTGATTCTCTATATTCATGCAAGGTAAGAACAAGAAATCAAGTCACCTTAGTTACTGCTAGTGCTCAGGTCAGGAAGGAAGCTGGCTTAAGGACAAAGCTACATCAGAAAGGGTCTTAACCTTCCCTTGCCTGAACCCTCTCTACCTTCCAGATGTAGGAATGCTTCTTTATGGTGAAAGTTTTGTTTGCGGTTTCCTGCAGCTTGCAGCATGAAACATCCTAACTCATTCACAGAGTCTGTATTGAGGAATCCAAACTTTCTGTACAGACAAATGATTTTTTTAAGTTTAATTTCCTTAAGTTCTTTCAGGGTTGTCACCTGTCCCTGTTAAGTCTTTTCTGGCTTCTAAAGAGCTTCTGTCTCAGACATTCAGCTCTGAGATCAAGGTTAAGGAGTCTGAAAGCCAGGTGAGGGGAAGCTGTCAGTCTTCAGAAGTCAGCCATATCTAAAGGACACGTACTTCTGTTCTCTATGTCTGTGAGTCTGTTCCTGTTTTGTATATAGATTCCTTTACATTTTTTTCAAGACTCTGTATGTTGAATCTATATATGAGTCTAACATAACTCAATATATGTTATGTTAGAGAAAAACATAAGTGATATATATGTTTTTCTCTATAAGACATTTAGCAGAAGAGGGAGGAGGAAGAACAAATTAGGAGGATATCATTAACAGATACAAACTGCTATCCATAAAATAGACAAGCAACAGGGATTTACTATAAAACACAGTTATATTCAGCATTTTGTAAAACCTATAATGGAAAGTAATTTGCAAAAAACAAACAAACCTGAATCAATGCTGTATACCTGAAACTAGTGCAATATTATAAATCAAGTATACTTCAAATTAAAAAACTGGAAAAAATACATATACAACACTTCTCTCAAATAAAAGACAAAAAAGAGTTTTAGTTAAAATACTATCTAGTCTGTTTCATAAAAATAATACAAAAAATAATAATGACATCAGTACTCACTGAGTGCTCACAGTGTTATGAATTTTATGTGTATTATCTTTCTCTGTGTTGTTATTCAGTCACTAAGTCATGTCTGACTCTTTGTGATACTATGGACTGCAGCACGCCAGGCTCCTCTGTCTTCCATTGTCTCTGAGAGTTTGCTCAAATTCATGTCCACTGAGTTGGTGATGCTATCTAACCATCTCATCCTCTGCTGCCCCCTTCTCCTTTTGCCTTCAATCCTTCCTAGCGTCATTATCTTTCTTAAGAGCAATGTTAGGAAACAGAGGCCCAGCGTTAGATTAATAAGTGGCCCAAAGTCACAAAACCAGTAAGCTCAATATTTGGAATTCAATCACATTTTTTTTTTAATTTTTAGGGACCCAAGGCCTATGTTAGGTAGGCCAATACATATCCTCCCAAAGTTATCTGTAAGGAAAGCACTGATTGCCATGCGACAGACATGCTCAGTGGTCCCTGTGATCCACACCCCCAACTCTATCCTCATTCTAGTCTGAGAGGCAGAAGAAGGCTGCGGAGACAAGAACTGCTGGCAGGAGGAGTCAGCTGACCTTTGTTCTCCTACCTGACCTGGAGTGAGAAGATTTTCTGGCTCTCTCAGCAAAAGGACCTTGAACAGAAGTCATCAGGAGCCCTAGTAGGTCAGGTTCCTTCAGGAACAAATTTATCCAGACTTGAGATGGATGTAAATGGTGCTGCCTACCTTGGGCATGCAGATGACCAGGTGCCCTGTGGTCTGAGATCTTTTAGCAAAACTGCTGTCAGGTTTGACTTCTGCAGGGAGGATGAGCTGAAATGGCTGAGAGTAGACAGGAAGCATATTACACGAGGGAGTTCCTTTAAGAGGCATTTTTGTTACATATTTAAAATTTACCAATTGTTAACAAAAATCTAATTGGACTTATTCAGAAAAAAATAATATATGGGGCTATACTCCATAGGCACAAACTATTTTACCAATTTTAATGAGTGACTAAAGAACAATTATCAGTCATAAATCATAATTGGTCCAATTATGATAACATGGCTGATAAAGCACTTATAGATAAAACGTCCTATCATAAAATACCAACATATTTCCATTTTTAAAGTCTTTAGGCTATCTCACATGAATACTTAGAATCGGCAAAACATGCTATTTCAAAAATGATAAAATTACAGTAGGAAAGGCTACCCACTTCAGTATTCTGGCCTGGAGAATTCCATGGACTGTATAGTCCGTGAGGTCACAAAGAGTTGGACACAACTGAGTGACTTTCACTTTCATGAATGAAATCATTAACCATTTTAAATGTGTATAATATTGAAATACAATTTCAAGCACAGGCTACCCATATAGACCATCTTATCACGTCTGGGAAAACTCTAACTAAATAGATACAGGTTAAAAATACTAATTTTATCAAGGTACGCCATGGTCAGCAACCGTTTCTGCTAAATACCCCTTCTGTTGTAAAATCGTGTGTCTAAAGCAAATAGCACTGAGTTTCTCTTTTTCTATTTTAAAATGGCTCTAAAATTTTTTTTGAGGCAAGTTAGTTTGGTTTTAGGCTGAGTTCTGCAGTAGTAACAGCCTACAGGGTCACACTTACCTTTCCCTTGACCATCACTCGCACGTAAGTTGGCTGTACATCAACATCGATTAAAGAGGTGTCCATATACCTTCAAAATTCAACAATCAAGTCTTGTAATTTTTCAAAGACATTAAGTTTAAAGAAGAGCAAATACGAAGTTGCACTTATGGGGCCATTTTAACTGAAGAAAGTTCACAGTTTCCATGATACACAGGTCTTAGAATATCCATCTTAAATTAATCCCCAGATCTCGCAGGAAATCCAACATATCAGCAATTTCATTTTTAGACCCACAAGTACACTTGGCATTGATTGCCCCTCGCCCCAAAATATCTGCAGCCTGAAATACCAGAGGTTCACAGAAAATGGCTTGCCATGCTCTTTCATGAATATTTTATTTTAAGCCCCTAAGACCGATGTGAATAGCCAGGGATGCTGAATCCACTAAGCTCCTGCTTCCTTGGGGCTGAGTTCTGTTCTATTTCCACACCAGTTGTGCAGCTGTCCTTACACGACCATCCTGGAAGGCTGGTTCAGCTTCTCCCCACTAGGTGTGTCCTGCCCAGAAAGCCCAGCACCCCACCTCCCCCCCAACCGTGACGGTGACCCCAGGATCGAGGGGCCATCGTTTTCAACTCCACAAGAGGGGAAAGGTTTAGATTCCACACTGCTCATTCAAATGAGAAGTTTGGCCAAATGATTATTTTTATACATGTCAAAATACTGATTGTGAATGTGTGAAAACATGGCAATGACTCAACACTCACAAACATTCAGTGAGGCAGGAAGGACAAATACAGGGTGATGGGCGCAGACTGACCACGCAGACTCGGGAGGACTGACTCCCCTTCCCTCCCGCTCCATTATCTTGGAGCACACGCCTTAACCTTTCTAAGCCTCTGTAGTCTCACTTGTAAAATGAGGATACAGATAGCACCTGTTTCCTAAGATTGCTACGTGTATTTTACCACAGTTAAAAACACAGTGTTGGGCCTGGGCCTAAGGGGTCACATTCTGACTTCTGCAATTACTGTGTCTACTTTGACAAGACTCACTCCCCAACCCACCTTGGGTAATTCCAGGATAACAATCCCTCCCAGGTCACTGGATTACTGAGAGGTTAAATAAGACAGAGCATGTAGCAAAATCGCTCAAAAAGAGAAATGCCTTTATTACAGTGTAAACATCCACCAGCTGCATCATCAGTAATCATTCATTCATTCAGTCCTGTTATTGAGCTCCTGACAGGTGTCAGGCGCTCCTTTAGGTGCTGGAGATATGAACAGGGAGGAACACACACAGGCTTCTGCCTCAACGTCACAGTTTTCAAACTACAAGGAAATTTAGAGTTCGTCAGGTGGAAATCAAGAAGCAGGGCGAGGTGGAATGAAGTGCTGGAGCAGGCAGGTACTGGTCTAGACTGGATGGTCGGGGTGCGCAGAGAGGCCTCTTTGATAAAGTGACATCTGAATGGAGGCCAGAAGGTCATGAGGACACCTAAGGTGACAGGGACACAAGCAGTGGGAGAGAGGCGCCTGCACAGAGGCCCTGGGGCATCAGACCTGGGGTGAGAGCAACACAGGCAGAGGGAGGCGCCTGGACGGCGGCCCTGGGGTATCAATGGGTCTGAAAGGGCTAGAGAAGCAGAAACACCATGTATGTGGATCCCGAATTAAGCAGTTGGATAGAGGGAGTGAGGCAGAACCTGGCATCTTCGAGGATTGAGGCAGATGGCTGAGTGTCTTTAAGTGACTTTAGCAAGGAAGGGTGGAAGGTGACACGGGCTGGTGGAGCGAGTGTCACAGCCAAGGACAGCTGTGGTGGGGTTGGGGTGGGGAGAGCAGCAGTCAGGATGCAGGGACAAGGGGCAGGAAGGGAGTGTGGTGGGTGAAACCAGCCAGGACTCAGGATGCGAAAAAGAGGCTGGTGTTCGCATTTCAGAACTCAAGAGACTGTGACTGAGAAGGAAAACAGAAAGAAATGCCACCCTTTAAACACATGATAAAATGTTTTTACCTATACACGGCCAAGTCCAAGACAATCTGGTTACGCTTTTCATCATCTTTCAAAGTGAAGTCAAGTCTAAGGAACAATCCATTTAGGGGGGAAAAAAAAGGATGTCTTTAGCAATACTCGATAGATAACCCCATCCCAATATTAAAAGGAAATTTATTAGGAACTATATCCTCATCTTCAACAGCACACTTATTTTTGTGGCTGGTCAATAAAATGTCTGAGAGTTTAACAATTTCAACAGAAGCCTACAACATATTTATAAAGTATTTCTGTTTACATGGTTTCCATATGAGAATCTTAAACTAGATACAAAAAAATCAGCATCGGTGCAGAGACAGAGACATCTGGTGGTTAAAGTTTTCTTTTCCCCTCTTCATTCGTGTTCGCTAGAAGCAAACTGAAACGCGGAATTATTGCCTGAGGACCACATGTTGCATTTGCTTGCCATTATCCAGCACACGATTCCTTTTTTTAAAGTCTTGTCTTCTTTTTTCTTCTTTCATCGGTGACCTTTCCACTTCCCCAGAAATGCTGCCTGTGACCCATCACCTCCATTTCATAGAAGAAGAAACAGAGGCTCAAAGAGGGCTGACATAGCCGGGAAAGAGGTCACATGAATCTGGGAGGCAGGATCTCAAAGCCCCAAGTCTTTTAGCTGGACCGTGAGGTTGAGTCCTAGGTGTAACTTCCATACTGCTGATGCACTGTTCAGAATTACCTGGTCAATTTCATTCTAAGTATTTCAGTTATCGCCGTATTCTGTAAAGTACATAACCCAACGATGTTAAAGAATGCAGGCTAAATTGTTTGGGAAGATGTACCACTAGCCCTAGATTTGCTGCCAGCAGGGGTCTGCTCACTCTCACTACTTCCAGCAGCCCTGATGGGGGGTACTCCTTCGGGTGCACAGATCACCCATGTGTTTTTGATCTCATCTCTGGGACTTTTATTATAGGTGTTTTCCCATCTGCCTTGATTGCTTATTGCCCCATTTTCCAGCCACCAACTTAAACTCTCCCTTCACGTATCTCTTGGAAAGTAATTTCAGAGAGGTTTTCTGTGTAGCCCATGGGGTCGCAAAGAGTAGGACACGACTGAGTGACTTTCACTTTTTCTGCAGCAGACACTGATACTCACTCCCCACTGTCTGCTCCTGCTTTACCCATGGCAACAGGACCCCTGATTTGAGTGATAAATACGGCTCTGCAGGGTGAAGACTACGTTTGCCAGCTTTCCTGGCTGCTGAATGAGATCATATGCTTCAGTTCTGAAGGAAAATGTTCATCTTTCTAGGAGCTTTCCTTAAGAGGGGGACTGAGTGCCCTATCCCTCTTTTCCCCCTCTCTCTTCCGCTGAGTAGAAAAGGTGGTAGGTGGCCTAGAAATGACCATGGAGAGCACTCAATGACCTACTGCAACTGTCCAGGAAGAGGAGGCTGATGTCCTCTATGCAGGTGGTAAGGGGGTGAATGAGAAGGGGTGGGATTCTGGTAATTCTGGAGGAAGAGCTCGTGGGCTCACTGATAACATGAGGGAGAGAAGGATGGAGGATGAATCTGAGGTATTGCTCTTGACACCCAGTGGATGCTCACTCCCAAGCCAGAGGACACCGACGGGCACGCAGGCTCTGATGGGAAGTGGTCGTGGGCGTGGAAGTGAGGACGTCTGCTTTAGTCAGGATGAGCCTACCACACCTCACTTATGTCCACACAGGATCTCAAACAGCTAACTGAATACACAAGTCCCGAGCTCAGGGAAGAGATCAGGTCTGCTTGTGAGGAATGAAAACGTCTTTCAAGCCATGGGATTTGGTGAGATCTTAAGAGAGCGGATAAGGAAAGAGAAGACAGCTGAGGAGCTGGCCCCAGAGCGTTTAGGAGACGAGACAGACAGAGGCCAGCAAAGCAGAGGATGATGAGAAGGTCAGAGGGTCAAAGAATCGGGAGCAAGGGGAAGACAGTGCTTCGAGAAGGAAAGGAATGATCAGTTTGGTCAAATGTGTTACATCGAGCACATGGCTGAGACTTGAAAAGATGTGACCGAATATAGAAATGTCGTGAATGCAGAATATAAAAATGATGGGACCGAAGAAGCTTCTGGGGTCTTACTAGGAGCATACAGAGTCCAGAGGGTTTCCTTCAAGCCCTGCTGTAGGTTGAAGAGGGACTGTTTCCCCACTAGATTTTTAAGTTCCTTGAAGGCAGAAATCTGTCATATTCACTTCTGCATCCCCAGGGCTTAACATCATGTATTCATGCCTGCTATATAAAGAAGTGTGTGTGTGTGTGTGTGTGTGTGTGTGTGTGTGTGTGTGTGTGTGTGGTGGGGTTGGGGTGAGATTACAAACTTGATCATGGACACCACTAGAATTAGGCAAGCACAGGCAAGTCAGACACACCACCAATTGGCTATGTGACCTTGTGTGAGTCATTCACCTCTCAGTTCAGGTTTTGGACCTGTGAAGAAGAAATATCGCCTATCACATATAACTGCTGTGAAGATGAGTTAACGACACCCAAGAGTGATCAGGACTGTACCACCTCTATCATGGTAATGGCACAACAAATGGTTCCATTTGAAATGGTCAAACAGACATTTTGAGTAATGAAATGAAGCCAACAAGATTGAGTTCACAGGCTTGTTGACCTGCATTTTGACTACAAAAGACCTTCTCTGCCTGCTTTCTAGTTTTAATTTTTAAATAGCTAGATACTACTACGGGCTTCTCCAATGTTTTGGCCACCTGACGTGAAGAGCCCACTCATTAGGAAAGACCCTAATGCTGAGAAAGATTGAAGGCAAAATTGAAGGGGGCGGCAGAGGATGAGATGGTTAGACAGCATCACCAATTCAATGGACATGAATTTCAGCAAACTCTGGGAGACAGTGGAGGACAGAGGAGCCTGGCAGGCTACAGCCTACAGGGTCACAAAGAATTGGACATGACTTAGCGACTGAACAACAAAAGATACTATTATACACGAGGATTTCTAGTTGGAATATTTTTCCCTCTCATCAACTCCATTGAGGAATTTTTATCAATTTCTTGTCTTCGCTCTCGAAAGTTCTGCAGATGAGTTCCAGAGTATAAAGTAGGTGTACAGGTGATCAGGATTCTCAGCTAGCTTGTTCATGGCGGAGTTTTAAAAATTAAAAAACACAACAATGGGACACTTGAAATTTTGGGGAAAAAGTTGTACACGGTCCAAAGTTTCAGGGGATACAGAAATAACTAAGATTTCCTTCTGTCTAGATCACTTTTTGTATGCTGAGAGAATGAAACGTAGTATTATGTACTTGAAAACATAATGACACTCTGTTTTTAAATATGTACAAAATGACATTCTCATTAGGCTCTTCTGGTTTATTAAGAGTGGTCAGATATCTGAGCAAACATGTCCACGAAGCCATGGTATGACCAATACCACATGTTTTGCATCTTCAAGTCTCCACTTAATCCCACTTACTTGGGTTCATTCACGTTCAGGGCTCTCCCGTCCTCGGTGACCAACATCCGAGGTGGCTTCACTTTCTTCTTCTTTTCACTTAGTATTGGGGGTGGTGGGAACAAGGGGCAGGGGAGAGAAAAAAAATACACAAAGATAATATAAAAGCAATTAATGTGTGAGACAGTTTCAGAAAAATTAATGGCGTATTTGTGAATACATCAATTCACTGTGATGAGGTCCATGGCTGGGAGCTGACAATCGAGCCAGATTTCTGTGTGATTATACCCATATCTGTAAAGCAAAAATGTGACCAAGACAATTTGCCAGATCATTTGAATGCGGGAGAAAACTCCTTTTTATGAAATAGCCATGAATGTTTAAATGAGTCTATTTTATGCATGATTTACTCAGCTAACTGTCAATTTTCCATTTGTGTATACAGCTTCTACTTTAGCTAAAATTATAGTTTTTAAAATGCCAAACAGAGCCTATTTTATAGAAATAAAAATACCAGTACATAAGGATCTATGTGAAAGGATGCCTATCACAGCATCATCTGCAAAGGCAAGACGCTGGAACCATTGTGAATGTCCGTCAATGGAGGAATAATTAGACTGACTGTGGTACGTTCACACTATGAGATATTGTGCATCTATTAAAAAACGTGTTCACTCTTTACTAAAGTGTCATCTAAAAAGTTGTAGAAAACTGTTGATGACGATTTAGTGAGAACAAACATATAAAATATAAGTCCATTTTTATTCTTAAAAAAGATCCCCAATCCCACATTTGCAGAAATCATTCATATGATTGTAGAGGTGGGCTGGACCCAAGCCTGCTAACTAATTCTCATTACCATGAAGGGTAGAGACAGGAGGGAGGTGAATGGAGTAAAGAGGAAAAATTCATGGAATAACATGAAAGAAAATGTAGGATGCAAATTATATTTATTTAAAACACTTGCTAAAAATACATAAAAACTTTAAAAAGGCATATACGGACAAGTTTTAGATCAGATGGACAGATGTGTTAAAATGACAGAACTACAGGCGATTCTTTGCCTTAGACTTCTATTGTTCTTTTAATAGAGATTTTGTGTCAGTTAACTTTATGTTGTAATAGACATTTATTCACATCTTTCTGCATTGTAACTGGGTTGCCAGGTCCAATTAAGTTCATGTTTCCATGAGCTACATTGTTCTCCACAGTGAAGCGAAAGTCGCTCAGTCATGTCTGACTCCTTGTGACCCCATGGACTGTATGCAGTCATTGAATTCTCCAGGCCAGAACACTGGAGTGGGTAGCCTTTCCCTTCTCCAGGAGATCTTCCCAACCCAGGGATCGAACCCAGGTCTCCTGCATTGCAGGCGGATTCTTTACCAACTGAGCTATCAGGGAAGCCCTTGTTCTCCATGATCCCGGACAATTAAGGGCAAACATCTCAGAAACTCATTAGATGGGGTAGACACAGCACCTGAACAGAATGACCTGGAGGACTGGTATCTCTAAACCAGGCCATAATATTTGACACGTTTAAAGTTGTTAAAAAGCTAGGGACATACAAACAAAACTCTACCTAAAATGCCATTATTCACAACAACCTAAAGAAGGTAATCTGATATTAATAAATGTTAGTAGATACATGTCAACAAAAAGCTAAAATTAGGAAAAGCAAAGTCTGTGTGTGATAGCTAGCACAGATTTAACACAGATGATGGATAAAACAATTGCAATCATGAAAATATATTCTATCACTCTTGATGATAGGAACAAATGGAATACCTTAATCTTTCTTGGTCTCTCCGTTGTTTTTCCATATGTCTCAGAGTTTCCAATCTAGATTCAGGAGTGTACAAAGAGGGCTTATTCCAGAATTCCAGGTCGTCTTCTCTGTCATCTAATTCCTTTCCCTTGCATTGCCCTTCTTCTATTTCTGGTGCCTGGATGTAGTCTTTACTCTCTTCAAAAGATGGGCTAGGGACAAACACAGGACCCATCAAGACCAGTAATGGATACCTGAGTTTCATCCTGAACACTGCCCCTGAAACACCTTATATGTTTGTTTGTTTGTTTTAATACATTATCTTCTTAGCTTTGAATAACAAAATGTGTCTGAAAGAAAGCCTATCTGAGCCAAGTTGGAGAAATGAGTGCCACAGCACTGGGACAGGCCCACCTTACCCACCACCAGGAATGCTGCAGCAATCAGATTCAATGGTTCATAGACTGGGCTGATATGAGTCATCTGGGGAGCTTCATACACAGTATGGATCTCCAGGCTCCCACCAGAGTCTATCCAGTGAGTTTGGAGGGGTGCCTAGGACTCTTGCTTTACAATATGTCATGGGAGGTTCTGATGATGAAACAAACTCAGGGACCACTGGGCCTTGGTAATCAATCTTTCAGTCTTGCACCCTTCAATTTCATCCTTCACACTGCTCCCAGAGGAATCTTTCTAAAAAATTTGATCATGTCTTCCAGGTTCTTTAGGGGCTTCCCTGGTGCCTCAGACAGTAAAGAATCTGCCTTCAGTGTGGGTCCCTGGGTTGGGAAGATCCCTTGAAGGAAGGCACGGCAACCCACTCCAGTATTCTTGCCTGGAGAATCCCATGGACAGAGGAACCTGGCTCAAAGAGTCAGACACGACTGAGCAACTAAGCACATTCCAGGTTCTTTAATGATTCTCTATGTCTAAAATTCTTCAGTGGGCTATGTGACATTGCCCATGGTACGGCCTCTATCCACCCCATTTTTCATGGATGACTTTGGGTTTTGTAGCTTTATACGGTAAAGGGCTTCCTTGGTGTCTCAGTGGTAGAGAATCCGCCTTCTAATGCAGGAGACACAGGTTTGATCCCTGGGTCAGGAAGACCCCCTGGAGAAAGAAATGGCAACCCACCCCAGGATTCTTGCCTGGGAAATCCCATGGACAGAGGAGCCTGGTGGGCTGCAGCCCATGGGGTCGCATAGAGTCAGATGCAACTGAGTGACTAAACAACAACGGTATGGGAATGCTCTTTTCCATTCATGTTTTGTGGACTGTCAGAGAAGTAAACGATGTCTCCATAGGGCATCAAAGAATTATTCCATGACAGTCAACATTATTCAGCAAGGATTCAGCTAGTATTTATTGAATGTCTTTCTGTGTGTCAGGCGCCAGAGAGACAGAAGACTGTTCTAGCAGAGAGAAAAGGATATCATTCGAGCAGTACACAACAGGTATAGGCTCTCCCCCCTCACCTCTCCCTAGAATTTGCACTGTTACAAAATGATATGAAATGAAAACAAGTACAAGAAGCCTTTAGTACCAGGACGGCAAATGGTAAGGACTCATTAAATGTTAGATTTTGTTATTATTCTTGTTACTGAAATAACACAAAATGCTCATTTAGTTGACCTTCAAATAAAATGCTTTTTAAAAGGACAGACCAAAATATGAAATTTAAAGAGTACAAACAGAATATACAGTAAAATTCTGCTTAAACACCTTATGTATTATAAAATGCAACTAGACAGTTTAATAAACAAAATTGTGCAAATTACTGAAAATAAGTGCTTTGTCATATAGCCATGGTTCTTTATGGTATGGGAGAAAAAAAAAAGGGAATCTATAATATTCTACAAGATTTTATAACCATCACTGAAATCACTAGTTTCATTCTCATTACAAATTTTTGTTTGGCAAACAGACTCACAGACACAGAAAACAAACTTATGGTAACCAGAGGGGAAAGGTGGGGTGGGGGATGAATTAGGAGTTCATGATTAACAGATGCATACTATTATATATAAAATAGATAGACAAGGACCTACTGTGTAGCATAGGGAACTATATTCAATATCTTGTAATAACCTATAATGGAAAATAATCTGAAAAAGAATACACACACACACACACACATATATTATTGAATCACTCTGCTGTATACCTAAAACTACATAACACTGTCAATCAGCTATATTTCAATAACAAACTGAAAATAAAATATGGACAAGGTGAGTTTATTCTAGAACTTCAAGGACGGTTTAATTTTGAAAAATCTATCAATGTTAATTCAACACATCAACAGAAAAATATGCTTATCTCAACAGATACAGAAAAAGCATTTAGCAAAAACCTAGTATCCATGATGATAAAAGCTTTTCATCAACTTGGGATAAAAGGAAACTAACTCAACTCTTCAAAAGCCTCCCAGGAATCTCTATACTTAATGATGATGAATTGGGAACATTCTTTTGAAAGCTGGGAACAAGATACAGATACCCATTCTTACTGTTGCTATTCCACCCATTACTGGAGGCTTAGCATTAAAAAAATAAAAAGCAGAGGTAGAAGGATTGGAAAATTTTTTCAAGTTACTATTTATTTTTTTAAAATGTGTTTTTCTACATAGAAAATACAGGATGATCTACAGACTAACTACTGCATCTTTTTAAAAAGTTCAGCAAGACTGCATGAGTGCTAAGTTGCTTCAGTTGTGTCCAACTCTGTGCGACCCTGAGGACTGTAGCCCCTCAGGCTCCTCTGTCCACGGGATTCTCCAGGCAGGAATACTCGAGTGGGTAGCCGTTCCCTTCTCCAGGGGATCCTCTGACCCAGGGATCGAACTTGTCCCTCTTAAGCCTCCTGCATTGGTAGGCAGATTCTTTACCACTAGCGCCAACAAGATTTCTTGATGCTATTTGCCTCTATACACATCAGACAGACCCAATAACAAATCAATCTTTAAAATCCCACTCTACAAGATACTTAGAAATAAATCTAATAAGAAATAATGTAAAGTTTTTATAGAGAAAATTATAAAAACTTACTGAAGGACTACGAAGGTCTAAATAAACAGAGCTATCCCAAAGTTCAGCAAGGAAAGAATCAATGTCCTGAAGGTGTCAACTTTCCGCTTATGAATGTATCAACTCAATGCAATTTCAATCAAAATTACACTAGGGATTTGGGGGAGTTTGAAAGCCTGACTCTAAAATTCTCACAAAAGAGTAAAAAAGAGATGGGAAGTATCAAGATGATTTTGAAACAGAAGAATATCTCCTAGCAAAAATCAAGATTTATAGAAATTAAAACCATGTGGGAGTACTCCCATGGAAGAATCTAGAGAGTCCAGAAATTGGCCCATAACTCATAAGAGCAGGGAATATAATCCAGGAAAAGAATGGCACTGCAATACATGGGCTGAATTCTATGCCCATGACAATCCTGTGCGGGAAATGACTAGCACCCTACCCCACACTGTTGTCAAAAGTTAACCCCGGATAGATAGATATGACATTGGGGTATTGAAAAATTTCATAAATAAGATCAAAATGTATAAAATAGGTTTAGCTACATTAATATGTCTAAATTCTAGAAAACAAAAGCACTTATCAAAATTAAAGACAAGTCACAGACAGATTGCAAGAAGGTATTTGCAAACCTCATAACCACTAAAGAATTTGCATCTAGAATATAAAAGAGCTATAAATTAGTAAGAAAAAACCTTACAACTTATTTAAGATAGGTGAGAGTCCTGAACAGAAGAAATCTAAATAGCTAATAACCATATAAGAAGACATTTAAGATACTGAAACTCACTCTTACTTCTAGAAATGCAAATTAAAATATGAGATGCTATTTAACAACCAATGTGATTGGCCAATGTTTTAAAAATGACATTATCTACTATTGACAAAAGATTAGGAACTCTCCAATACTGCTGATATATGAGTTTAAATTAGTACACTTTAAAAAACAATTGGGCAATGCATATAAAGTTGAAACTGCTGCTGCTGCTAAGTCGCTTCAGTCGTGTCCAACTCTGTGCGACCCCATAGACAGCAGCCCACCAGGCTCTGCCATCCCTGGGATTCTCCAGGCAAGAACACTGGAGCAGGTTGCCATTTCCTTCTCCAATGCATGAAAGTGAAAAGTGAAAGTGAAGTCGCTCAGTTGTGTCCAACTCTTAGCAACCCCATGGACTGCAGCCCATCAGGCTCCTCCATCCATGGGATTTTCCAGGCAAGAGTACTGGAGTGGGGTGCCATTGCCTTCTCCGATAAAGCTGAAAAGATGTTTACAATTAATATGCAGCGATGTCACTGCTGAATATACACTACAGAAACTTCCGTACTTGCACAAGGAGACGTGTGCACCATTGTGTGAAAAAAATGAGAAATGGAAAACCACTTACACAGCCACCCAAGGAGGAATGGCTGCATCAGGGCTGATCTTCAGCTGACCCTCCTCCTGCCTCACTCCCTTCCTCCTTCTCTTCCTCCTTCCTTCCCATGTTCTCAAACTAGGGCCACACAGATTGCTGGAGCTGGTGCTTATTCTGATCTGTCAGGGCCAAAGAATTATTCACTGTCAAATATTTTGAATGCCCGCTCTGGGATAAACTGTGATTTATTCAGTCGATGGAATTTTATTCCACAGCTAGAATGAATGTCTTATGTGTCTTCATATGTGTAAAGAGCAAAAACATAATACTGAATGAAAAGCAAAGCTGTAGAAAGATATCATTCATGCTAAAAAAAAAAACAAAACAAAACATAAAACTACTCCTGGTTAAGCAGTATTAAGTTCTACATAATTATGTGGGTAAATATATGACAATACAGTGGGATTGACATTATACCAAACACTACTAAAGTACTGACTTTAGAATGGTGGACGCCACAGGATGAAAGGAGGAGAGGGATGGGGGAGAAACACTGAAGGAGCTTCTCTATTGATATTCTATTTATTAAAAAAAAAAAAGGCAAACATGCCAACTATTAACATTTAATAAGTGTGGATGTGGTGCACACAATAGCTGTAGCTGCCTGTTTATCTGTTTAACGTTTATGTATATCTGAAATACATTATAATTATTATTTTCCCAAGTTTAAGAGGTTCTGTTATCAAAATATTGAAAGATTTCATTGTATGGAATCAAATCAACTGAGTACAGTTGCAATTCCCTTAAAATAAGCAAGCATGAAAAATTAATGTTTGTAAAAACGACCAATTAGGGGCATATTAATCACATTAAAAATGCATTCATTATATAATTCACAAAACAGAACATCTTTTGCGATCAAAATTGCTCAATTTATAATAACATGATTTGCATTTAACTTTTCTAAAATATTCCTACTTTATAAATCAAAGTACACCTGCTAATTCAGCTTTCCTGTGCATCTTTCAGAGAGATTTGTCTGAGGATAATTTTAGATGAGAATTAAAGCTGCTAGTTTATAAAGGCTCCCCCTCCACCCCGCCTCAAGGGAAGAAAACCTCACCGAATGGTCATAATCAATAAGATGATCATACATGGTCTTCCCCAGAATTCACATCATAATTTATTCTTCAAATCAATCACTGGACTCTAAGTGGTACTGTAAACACCTTGAGAAGAGAACTTTTTAACCTAAGTTTTGCTTTTAACGTGAGTTAACCAGAAGGTACACTCCATTTACCCACAGGGTAGCACTGAGGTCCGCGTGCCAGTGTCCGCCAGAGCCTGTGTGACTTCTGCCCATCTCGCCTTTGTTTTCCTCCTCCTTCAGTTTCCTCTGAGCCTCTTCCTTGTCCTTGGCTCGCTTAAGACAGTAAGCTTTCTCCTGCTCTCTGATTCGTTGTTCAACTACTGGGAGGTTCTGTAATGCCTGAATCCTTTCTGACCGCTCAATTTCTTTACCATCCAACCACTGGAACAACAACAACAACAACAACAACAAAAACCAGCCAACACAGTGCATTTATCCCAAGGTTGCAATTTGAATCAGCCCCAAGAGGACTTTACTTGCAAGACTAGAAATAATAAATAATACACCTTAGTGATACGGAATTGAAAGCAAAGTAATTAGTGGGAAATATAATCAGTGTTTTACTTCACACAATTAATACAGTTTACAAAGCATCTTTACTGGTAATAACAATAAGTAGGTCTTCTGTGGAAACTGATTATTAATGACAAGCTCTCAAAATATATTAATTTTATAACTGCTCATTGTGTTAAGAATTTCAATATCTCAGGTGAAGTCCCAAATGCTCTCTATGAGAAGGGGCCTTGTATATTACACAAAACTGAGCTCTAATGCAAATGGGCAAGGAACCAACCCACATCTTGATCTACAACTGTAGCCTTCAGAACAATGAGATAAATTCCTGATGTTCAAGCTACCCTGTTTGTAGAACTTTGTCATCATAGCCCTAGGAAATACGACATCTGTTAGGACAACTCTTGTCAAAGTAGGTAACAAGCTTTCAACGAAATGGTATGTACTGATGAATCTATTTGCAGTGAAGGAATGGAGACACAGATGTACAGAATGTACTTGTGGACACGCTGGGGGAAGGCAAGGGTGGGATGGACTGAGAGGGTAGCATTGAAATATATACACCATGGTGTATACAGACAGCCAGTGGGGAGCTGCAGACAGCACAGGGCACTCAGCTCAGTGCTCCGTGATGACCTAGAGGGGTGGGAAGGGATGGGGCGGGGAGGCCCACGGGGGTGGGGATATGCCTGATTATGACTGATTCACAGTGTTGTAGGGCAGAAAGGAACACAACATTGTTGTGTTTTTAATTGGGGGAAAAGCAATTTTCCCTCAGTTAAAAAAAAAAAGATTCTGAAGTTTATCAGCCTATTTTTAAATACTAGTAAACACATTTATGAGTACCATTTTCAAAAGAGAGGCTGTTGCCTGTTGCAGCAGCTGAATCACACAGTCTTTCTGGGAGGAAAGACTTGACCTGAGACCTGTACATTAACCCAGAGAGAAGCAGGGAGTGTGGCTATTGTAGAATGGTGGGCGCTTAGGCTCAAATCCCACTGAGGCCACTTGTCAGGTGTGTCCCCTTAAACAAGGAGCCCCAGCTTTCCAAGGCCAGGCTTCCTCATCTCAGGATGCTTCTAATCACCTCCCTGCAAGGGTCCAGGAGCATCAGAGATGCTGTGTGCCAAGCCCCTGGAACAGCCCTGACCCATAATTCAGGCGCCTGTCTGGTGGCTCACACACTCCTAGCCTGACACTGCGGGGCTGACCAGGCCCAGCTGGAATGGCCCCACACCCTTCCTGGGAGAGGGCGCATAGCATCCCTGTCTCTAAAATTCTGCTTCTCATCAGTTCATTTTTTCAGGAAGTGCTTGTACAATGATAACTGGCCTGGACGATGTCTGAGCTACTCTATCACTCATTCTAAATATATGTTCTAGATTCAATTATCTGAGTTGCTTATTCTTTTAATCAAAGACATTTTACATTAGGGGAAAAAAATGTGTTCTATTAATCCAGCAATTTTGCCTACACAGAAAGATAGCAGTCTAAACACAAATGTCCTCTGAGGATGGACGACAAGGCCTGGGAGAAAGCCAGGGTCTCCACAAGTTCTCTGCAGAGGCAAAATGCTGCTCCCACTGCTGGGGGTGTGGGTCACCGAGAAGATGCGACTGCTGGCCTGCGAGATGGACCTGGACGATCACAGGCTCCTCACCCTCCCCTGTCCTGCAAGGTATGCTCTGCCCATCGTTCCCACACTAGGAGCTGTTCCAGGGGCGCAGCCTTGAGAGCGGAAGGTTCTGTTGAGACCCTCTGGACTGAACCCAGTGAAGGCCTCTCTACAAACCTGTGAGAGTCTAGCTGGCAGGTGCAGAGCCCTACTCATCTTGTTGCCCAGAACAAGCTTGGTAAGGAAGCTTCCTTGCTTATTAGACCCACCACCTGCCAGTCTGTCTCCGGAGAGGCTGCCCCTTTCTCCAGCCTCTCCTTGCCCTCTGCATACAGAGGCCAGTTCCACACTTCACCGGAGAAGTCGAGAGGTTTCAGACCAACACATGCAGGTCAGGAGCTCTTGGAGTTATAACACATAAACATTAATACTATTACTTAAATGTTCTCGGGTGTAGGATTTCTGTAGAAACTGTGTTGTTTCCTGGTTTGCAAAATTATCAGATATGGGGAGATGCGGCAGAAGAAATTCACACACCGAGTAGCAGTTCTTGAATGAGGTCCCTGGACCGGTGGCATCAGAGTCACCTGAGAGCCTGTTCTGAATGCAAACTCTTGGGTGCCCATCAGACCCACCAAATGGGGTACTTGGGCAGGGGGACGGCGGGGACAGGGGAGCAGTGAACACAAAACCTGTCTAAGTATTCCAAAGTATATGAGAGCTTGAGAATTAACATAGGGAGTGAGTTAATAAAAAACTCACTTTGTGAAAAAAAAAAAAAAAAAAAGGCACAGGAATTTAAGAGTATGAACTCACTCAGATGTGTCCAGTTCTATGCGACCACATGGACTGTAGCCCACCCAGGCCCCTCTGTCCATGGGATTCTCCAGGCAAGAATACTGGAGTGGGTTGCCATTTCCTCCTCCAGGGGATCTTCCTGACCCAGGGATGGAGCCCATGTAGCCACCTCAAAAGCCCTGAGCTTTTGGTGAGCTCTTAGTGATAATGGACGCCCTCTATAACAATGACTTGAACTCATCAAGAAAGTTCAATTCAACTCTGTGCATTCTGAATGAGAAAGGAGAAAAATATGCCCGTTTATTTTTCCAAACTTTATTAGAGTTATTAAAAAAACTTTTAAAGTTCAGTGAGCCAAAGAATTCATTTTGATTTTTCTGGAATATTCCATTCTCTAAAACAACACATTCTCTGAAAATGCTGGGAATAAATCAGGAATCACTGTGTAGCTTCTTGTTTTCATTTTTTATGAGAATTTCATATCATGGAGATAAAGCATACCTTTAGCTGCTGAAGAGTTGCCACCACGAACTGTCTGTAGCCGTCAAAGTCAGCACAGGGGTTTCCCATGAGGAAGAGCTCCTTCAGGTGGATGTTGCCTTGAAGGGTTTTAACACTGCTCAGCTCTCCAATGAAATTCACCGTCAAGTCAAGCTTTGTCAGCCCTTCACAGCCTGGTGGGAGAAAGGAAAAGAAAACAAAGCCCGAAAAATCACCCAGATACTAAAACGTGTACAGTAGCACATCACAGAAGTAACAGCTGCAGGTATTTGAAGTCTGTTCACTAACTGCACTGCTGACCAAGGATGGGGTGGGGAGGGAGGTGGGAGGGAATTCAAGAGGGAGGGGACATATGCATGACTGTGGCTGATTCATGCTGATGTACGGCAAAAACTATCACAATGTTGTAAAGTAATTATCCTCCAATTAAAATAAATAAAATTGTTTCATGTTAAAGAAAAAAAAGGCTTAGTCTTGATTCACTTTTCTGTGTCTCCCTTTACTTTCAATCCCTGAGTCCCTCAGGTCGAAGGAAATCCTCTTCCCGCCCACATCGGCAAACTCTGGGCTGTTGACATTTGGATTCAGTTACTAACTGGGGTGAAGAAGGTCAGGTATAAGCTGCTGCTGGGGTGGGTGCTGCATCAGAACAAACGTCCCTTTAAAGAAGGCACTGGAATCTGCCTGCCTGAGAATTTCACCAGGTACAGTGGTTAGGACTCATCTCAACACAAAGGGTGATGGCGAGAATTCCCCCAAACAGAAGGCATTTCATAAAATCAAGCCTCAGAATTCATCTTTATAAAGTCACCAAAGAGACGCAATGGCTCCAAGATCACCGAGCACTGAACCGAAGGTGTGAACAAATGTAACAAGTGTGGTCCTCAGAGGGATGACAGGAAAAAGGATGAGTCACTGAGCAGACTCTGTAGTAAATGGGACCCACAGATAGCCAGATGATATAGAAATTTGAATCAATTTCAAGTTTGAATTGACTCCTCTCATCTGAATTCCATGAGCACTTGGTAGTTAGGAGTGGAGACCTTGGAATTCAACAGACCTGAGTTCAAGTGCTAACTCTGACACATCCTTGCTGTGTGATTTTGCAAAAGTCACAAGCCTCAGTCTTCTCATCTGCAATTACAATAGTATTGGTACCCGATTCAGAGATGCTTGTGAAGACAATAAAAGATGATTCGTGTGAAGTACTTAGCACAGTGCCTGCCACTTAGGAAGCTTTGATAACCATGAGCTAGGATGACAACTGGAGAAGGCGATGGCACCCCACTCCAGTACTCTTGCCTGGACAATCCCATGGATGGAGGAGCCTGGTGGGCTGCAGTCCATGGGGTTGTGAAGAGTCAGGCATGACTGAGCGACTTCACTTTCATGCACTGGAGAAGGAAATGGCAACCCACTCTAGTGTTCTTGCCTGGAGAATCTCAGGGACAGGGGAGCCTGGTGGGCTGCCGGTCTATGGGGTTGCAAAGAGTTGGACTGAAGCGACTTAGCAGCAGCAGCAGCAGGATGAGAACCAGCCCAGTTATCACCTGCCTGGTTCTCATGTGGCTTCTTAGCACACGTGCCTACAGTTTCCGCGGGCAGTGAGTTTACCATTCCTCACTACCAGCCAAAGAAGAGCTGACCTCGTTTCTACGGCGGCCCTGTGGGAGAGGTTCACATAAGGCTGTCTCCCCATGCGACCAGCTCACAGGTGCTGGATTAATATGGCAGATTTGGTAGGCATCAATATCTAGAGAACCATCGCCAGCTGACAACCCAGTTCTATCTTGCTCTGTGCTCATTTCTTCAAACTTCTACATACTCCACTTTTCCTACAGGCTTCCTGATTATACACTGCTTTTCTGTCATCATTTTGTGGCTATAAAACTTAGGGTAAACTTCAGTTCTTGATATCTTATATTAACTTCACCAATATGAACCAGCTTGGTTCTGAATTCAATCAGAATTCAGATTGGTTCAGAGCTCTGCAATCGTGTCGCTGATGGCAAGGTGCTTCTCATTTCTAAAGGCTGTATGATGGAGCCAATCCCACTGAATGACAGTGTTCTCACCCTCTTATTGATCTTAGCACCTGTCTCCACCTTGTCTAGAATCCCACGTGTCCCTCCTCTCTGCTGCTGCTGCTGCTAAGTCGCTTCAGTCGTGTCCAACTCTGTGCGACCCCATAGATGGCAGCCCACCAGGCTCCCCCGTCCCTGGGATTCTCCAGGCAAGAACACTGGAGTGGGTTGCCATTTCCTTCTCCAATGCATGAAAGTGAAAAGTGAAAGTGAAGTCACTCAGTTGTGTCCGACCCTTCTCAACCCCATGGACTGCAGCCTACCAGGCTCCTCTGTCCATGGGATTTTCCAGGCAAGAGTACTGGAGTGGGGTGCCATCACCTTCTCCGTCCCTCCTCTCTAGTCATACCCAAAACCAGTCTCTTCCAAATAAGTTAGTTCTAACTTAGCGCTTCCAGATATAGATTCTTACCCTCTATTCATCCATCCATCTATTCAGAAGTTACTGGGTACCTATGTATAAGTTGCTGACCCAGGTCTTCAGGATAAAGTGATAAAAATACCCATGGTATTTCACTTTAAACTTATGTACAGTGTGGAAAAAAGAAGAAAATTGCAGAAAAAAAATTTTAATGTGCAAAGGCACCAAGAAGTGAATCTAGAGAGGAAGGCAGAACTCAGAGGTAGGCAATGCCTGCTGAGACATCGCAAGCCACCTTGACTCTACGTTCACTGGTTCTTCTATCTCAATCCCCGTGGGCTCTGCCCACAGTAGCTGGCTTCCACCTCCAACATTCTACTATTCTAGTAGACTTGCTCCTCTAAAGGTGACCAAAGACCGTCCCACTGACAGATCTAATAGACCCTCTTCAACACACTATGTCACTCGAAGAGTCTGCTGCATATCATGGGACTGATCATGGACTGTCCCTTATAAATCCTCCAACTGTCTTGAAACAGGGATACTACTTTCTCCTTGTTCTCCTTTATAATGTCGTTTATTCCTCTTGATCTTTTACAGGCTTTTCCACCCCATCAGTGGGGATTTCCATCAATGACCCAATACTCCCCTCTCCTTATGGTCCTGATGACAGTAGTCATGTTCACTGGTTTTACTAACCCCAGATTCTGATGACTCCCAAACAAGAAACCCATATCTGACCATCCAACTGAACATCACACTCCTGTTTCTACATGTCTGCAAGATACTCCACATTCAACATGTCCAGACTGAATTCTCCACATTTTCTCTCACTTTCTACTCCTCAAAACAGCTTTTCTGCCTTCTTTACATCTAGAATTTATTGATGTCATCACCATTTTGTATTAGACATGATTTGTTTCATTTTGTATCAGACTGTATCACTTTGATACACTGTGATACACTTTGACATCACTGTGTTGTATTACTAAGGTAAAATATGAATTATTAAAAAGATGAATATCTAAAATACACAAGAACAACTCAACACTCTTATATATTTGAGATTCAGCTACATAGGTGAAGGAAACTCAGTAACTTCCTATCTTCAAAACTGAATTTTAAATATATTGACAAGGTTATCATATACAAATATATATATTTTTTCAGCATTCAACCTATCAATACATAAAATAGGCTCTTAGGTGTTTTTGTTTTTTTTTTCTCTTGATCCAGAATTTCATTGGGGAGGAAAAGGTCCTGGTCAAATACATCAACTGGGAACAGGTAATTTGTACAAAACTGTTCAGAACAGTTCTATTCACAAGAGCAAACATAATTAAAAACACCTCAAGTGCCAAAAAATAAAGTTATTTAAAACACATCAATATACTTGATAATTCAGTCATTAAATCATAATAATGTGAACTCAGCCACTATATGAAGAATGAATATGAAACTAGACAAATAAATATAATTAAGTTTATATCTCTGTGCCTGTAGGTTTGTTTATATTAGCAAAAAGAAAATGTTAGATGGATTTTGTGAAGTGTAAAGGATATATCTGGGGTAGTCTGACTTAAGATACAGGTTGCCTGGTATTTCTTAAGTTTACTTTAGGACACTTGAGAGATATTTTCACTACATTTTCTTCCATATAAGAAAAGACTGACATTTGGAAGACTCCAACAAACTAAAAAATTCAGATAATTTTTGGATTTTGCTGTAATTTTGTAGATGCAGAACCCTCCAAATGTTCATTATGTTTTTCAAAGTGATGAATCTTAATTTTTCTTCTGCTAGGCTTACACATAAGCAATTAAGCCACATCTGCCATTTGAAAGAACAATTCCTGCTGAACTAGCCAGCCAGAGAAAACCTCCTCTTTGGAGTGAGGGTACCCCTGCCTTCAGCTGAGTCCCACCCTTTATCCTCTGTGCTGAGAAGATCCAGCTCAGTGGACCACAGGGGTCTGAACGTCGCTGAAACCAACACGGTGATTTCCCAAGGGCGAGAGCTGACCCTCACAGAAGCCCCTCCTGTCTCCCCAGGCTAGGGTGGGTGAGGAGGAGCGATGGGAAAAAATAGGCACTTGATTCTATCCTGGTGAATCCACAATAAGAAAAAAAAGAAAGAGGGATACAGTTATGGTTTGCCATCCAGCAAAACGAACAAACAAAAACCCAGCTTACGTTTAAGATCACACTGAGATTGACTCAAGTAGGTGAGCTGCGTATATACACCCTCCTCTCTACCTCAAACATTTAAATTAAACAAAAAGTACACATTTGCCAGAAGATAAGGCACACATCCCTGCCTACTGCCCAGCTCCGCAGGCAACCCTGAGCCCAGTGCATCTGTATTAGAGCTGGAAGGCAGAGCACCAAACGAGGAAGTGTCCACTGCGGACCAAGCTCCCAAAGCTCCAGGACGATAGTGACAATGCTGCCCTCTAGTGGTCTGTGGCCAACACACACCGCAAAACCCAGAACTCTCCACCTCCTTTCGGATTCTTTGCTAAGTAAAAGAACAAGCCCTGGACAAGTCAACTGAGAGTGAGAGCTTAAATTTTCTCTGACATCATAGACTGACACTTCACTACTACAGAACATAGATATAAGGCAGATTTTGTTATTTCATGTGTTCACATGTGACTATGGTAAGCAGGCTGGAGAGTGGTATCTGAGAGGGAGCAAAGGCCCCATTCCTAAGGCAGAAAGATGCCAGTGATGGAAACAACCATCTCAGCTCCAGCACTGATGATGGTCTGGGGACTTTCTTAGTGATGACGCTGTAGGTTTTGAGGATGAACATTAAAAATGTATGACGAATATTTATGTCTTTATTGATATACAACCTCGAAGGCCACTGAAATACCAATGTCGACACTGTGAGACAAATAGGCTAAAATCCAACATAACCTAAGCAATGTCCTCCTAATTTTAGCTCTTGGCAGATGGGAGGAGAGTGGGGAGAGCAGCTTGCCTGCTCCACGCCCCTGCCCACTCGTACCGAGTCCACGTGGTGCTGCCAGCTAGGCAAGAGGCTGGATGTGTAAACACAACCTCACAACTGCAGAGTAAGCCCACACAGGTACCTAATCAACCAAACCCTTTGCGGTTTCAGCAGACACAGAGTGTTACTAGACACTGAGGGGAAAAAAATAACAGCACAAAATAGAAGCCTCCAAAGTAACACAGGAAACCTCCCAGAACATAGAACAACAAGACAACAGGGTTTAAATAAGGAATACAGGTGAAGCGACATGGAAGATCAATCTAGTAAGAGGTTCTACTAGATTAAAGGAGGTTCTAGGGGAGATCAGAGAAAATAGGTGATGGACATGCCTGTTACCTTGATCGTGGTGATGGTTTCACGTGTGTGTGCACAGGTCCAAACTCAACAAACTGTATACATTAAACGTCTGCAGGTTTCTGTACATCAATTAAACCTCAATAAAGTTATTTACACATTGACATAATGACTTCCCTAGTGGCTCAGACGGTAAAGCGTCTGCCTACAATGCAGGAGACCCGGGTTCGATCCCTGGGTGGGGAAGATCCTCTGAAGAAGGAAATGGCAACCCACTCCAGTACTCTTGCCTGGAAAATCCCATGGATGGGGAGCCTGGTAGGCTACAGTCCATGGGGTCGCAAAGAGTCGGACACGACTGAGCGACTTCACACGCAGTTATTTAAGAAGAAAGAACCACTCGGTTCCAAAGAACACCAATGAGAAAGTTGACAAGAAAACCCACAAAATGGGAGAATATATCAACGAATCATTTATCTGATTGGACTCTAGCATTCAAAACATAAAAATAAGTCTTACAATTCAACAGTCGAACAACAAATAACTTGGTTAGAAAATGGGCAAAGATTTTGAATAAAGATTTCTCCAAGGAAGACACACAAATGGCCAATAAGCACATTTTTTAAAATGCCCAAACTCATTAGTCATTAGGTGAATGCAAATCAGAACCACAATGAGATACCACCCCACACCCACTAGAATGGCTACTACAAAAACAAATAAATAAAAACCGAAAATGACAAGTGTTCATCAGGATGCAGAGAAACGGGAGCCCTCATAAATTGCTAGTGGGAATGGCAAATGGTGTGATTGCTTTGGAAAACATTTGGCAGCTCCTGAAAACAGAATTAAGCACAGAGTTACCATATGACCCAGCAATTCCATTTCCTGGTATACTAAACTAACAGAAAACATATGTTTATGCAGAAACTCATACATTAATGTTCACAGAGGCTATACTCATAATAACCAAACAGTGGACACAACTCAAATATGCATCAGTTAATGAACAGGGTAAACAAAATGAGGTGTATCCATATTGGAATATTATTGAATATCATTATCATTATTTGGAATATTATTATCATTATTAGAATATTATTCAGCCCTTAAAAGGATTAAGTACTGATGCATCCTACAACATGGATGGACCCTGGATACATTAGGCTAAGAAGTCAGCAGACCAAATACTGTCCATATATTGTTTGGTTCCACTCACATGACATGATCAGGATGGGAAAATCTATGGAGACAGAAAGCAGATGAGGGGTTGTTAGGGGCTGGGATAGGAAGTGAATGGGTAGTGAATGCTAATGAATATGGGAATTTCTTTGGGGGTGATGAAAATGTTCCAGAATTAGACAGTGATGATGGGTCCACACGGAGAAGGCAATGGCACCCCACTCCAGTACTCTTGCCTGGAAAATCCCATGGATAGAGGAGCCTGGTAGGCTGCAGTCCATGGGGTCGCTGAGAGTCGGACACGACTAAGTGACTTCACTTTCACTTTTCACTTTCATGCATTGGAGAAGGAAATGGCAACCCACTCCAGTGTTCCTGCCTGGAGAATCCCAGGGACGGGGGAGCCTGGTGGGCTGCCAGACGTCTATGGGGTCGCACAGAGTCGGACACGACTGAAGCGACTTAGCAGCAGCAGATGGGTCCACAACCTTGCAAATATACTAAAAATCACTGAATCGTGTATTTTCAGACAGTGAATTTTATGTTGTTATTCAGCCACTAAGTCATGTCAGACTCTGTGACCCCATAGACTGTTACATAAATTATGTCTCAATTTCAAAGTACTAAGTGGTCCAAATATTTCCATTTAGAAACATTTACATGATAAATCTGAAGTACATTAGAGAGATTAAATGTAAAGAATAAAATTATTATACTTAGAACTTTTATGGAATATATTTGTATTCAGAAATCATAAAGAGGAAAGAAAAAGACTGATAAATTGAAGTATACCCATTTCAAAAATAAGACTTCTGAACAATACCAGCATCTTGATTGAAATAAAAGTAGCAGACTCAAGAGAAAAGATTTATAACATATATAACAAGGTATTAATATCTGGAATGTATAAGAGCATGTGAAGAAAAATCAGTATAAAAAATGGCCAAAAGCTATGAAACAGTTATTCATAGAAGAAAAAATATAAATATTCAATAAATATCTGAAAGGTTATATGGAAGATCAATAATAATAAGTGAGGTACAAATTTTAAAATTTGCTAGAGAACAATGTCTTCTGATCATTAAGAAAAGATTGCTTATAAAAAGCATTAGTGAAGCTGGGGGGAAATGGGTATTCACATTGACCACCAGTACAAGTGGAAATCAATGCAACCTTTTTGGAGAACAATATTTTCCAAAACTATGCATGTTAAAACCAAGGAATTCTATTTCTAAGAATCTACCCTAGAAAAAAATTTACACATGTACACAGAGTGCAATGTAGAAAGATGCTCACTGCAGCCAAGCTGTTAGAGCAAAATGCTGGAACCACCCAAGTGTCCATCTGCAGATCAATGGTTGCATAACTCCGTCTACAATCATTCCATTTACCCAGACCTCCCCACCTTTCCCGGATATCAGAAAAACAAGGCAATTTCATGAAAGAAATTCATTTTGAAAACAATATTCATAGTATGATCCCATTGATAGAAAGCAAAATGTAGTAAAATAACCTTCTATACACCAGAGGGTTAATACCACTGACTTGGGGAAGGAAGCTGGGTTAGGAAGGGGCCAAAGCGACTTCCACTTTTGAATTTATGTATCTTATTATCATCTGACTTTTTCCAACAAGAATAACAAATATAAAACTGAGGTAAAAATGTTAATTTTAAAAGTCTATCTACTGTTTAAGCAATACTGTTTAAGTCTAATTTTAAGTATCAATTTTAATTACTAATACATTATTAGAAGAAAGTTCTTACCTTCCAGATTTTCAATTTTTTCAATGTTGTTTAAAGCTAAATTCAAATATTCAAGTTTCTTGAGTTTGCTAACATTTTCTGAAACATACAAATAATGGAATTAGTTAACCTTCGATATAAAAGACATTTTTACATAATCTGTTATAAAAATGACAAGAATCTAAGAATCATTGCTATGCTATGCTAAGTCACTTCAGTCGTGTCCAACTCTGTGCGACCCCATAGACGGCAGCCCACCAGGCTCCCCCGTCCCTGGGATTCTCCAGGCAAGAACACTGAAGTGGGTTGCCATTTCCTTCTCCAATGCATGAAAGTGAAAAGTGAAAGTGAAGTCGCTCAGTCGTGTCCGACTCTTAGTGACCCCATGGATTGCAGCCTAACAGGCTCCTCCGTCCATGGGATTTTCCAGGCAAGAGTACTGGAGTGGGGTGCCATTGCCTTCTCCATTATGGTTATCCAAAATCATGTTGCTTTTCCAAACCTGTATCTGTACATCAGACATGGTTGGTTGCCTACTCAGCATCCATTTCTCCCTCTGTTCTTCCTGAGGGAACCCAGTTCTACTCATGTTTCTGCTGCTGCTGCTAAGTCACTTCAGTTGTGTCCGACTCTGCGCGACCCCATAGACTGCAGCCCACCAGGCCCCCCCGTCCCTGGGATTCTCCAGGCAAGAACACTGGAGTGGGTTGCCATTTTCTTCTCCAATACATGAAAGGAAAAGTGAAAGTGAAGTCGCTCAGTCATGTCCGACCCTCAGCGACCCCATGGACTGCGGCCTTCCAGGCTCCTCCATCCATTGGATTCTCCAGGCAAGAGTACTGGAGTGGGGTGCCACTCATGTCTCTACCCAGCCCTAACTCTGGGGTTAGGCTTAACCAAGCAGGCCCAGTGCATGGCAATCCCATGTTCCTTGGTAGTGACAGCTCGGGAGGCCAGGCTTAAGTCAACCTGCCCAGGACAGTCTCCTGGCAACTGCGGTACAGAAGAGGGCGTGCACACCCTGTACTCCTGATCAGAAGGAATGGCCTGTATTTCATGCTTGTGAATTGCCTTTCTCTTTTTCCTGTTTGTGTGCTCAGTCACTCAGTCTTGTCTGACTCTTTGCAACCTTTTGAACTGTAGCCTGCCAGGTTCCTCTGTCCATGGGATTTTTCAGGCAAGAATGGAACACTATCTTTATTGACTCACAGTCATCTTGCAAAGCTGAAGGAATCAGCTGTCGGATGAAGCCCACAGTGGCTGGTGCAGCAGAGAGAATGAACCGGCCAACCAACCCTGGAGACTGGACAGTCTCTAGAGTTAATAGTTGGGTTAGAGGATAGATTTCCTCACTGCTAAGTCACTTTGAGTTGTGTTTACCTTTGCTTGAAGTCAAAATCATTCTGATACAGGATTATGGTTTTAAATAAATATGTAAGCCCATATAGGCAAAGCAAAAGCATAAATAAGTCAAGGAATCTCTTGAGGGGGGGGGCCCTTAAAAACAGCTTAAATAATACCATAGCTTGCACTGCTGAGTGCTTATTACAAGCCATACAATTTTCTAAGCATTCTGCATATTATCTCATTTAATCTTCCTAATAACCCTATGAAGTAAAAACTACTGTTGTCTCCCTTATACAAATGAGAACATCAAGGTGCAGAAAATTAATCCAGTTATTCAAGGTTAAGTGGCAGAGCCAGGAAATCTGACTGCAGAGCCTGGCACTAAATCATTACATTGCACTTTTAAAGGATAGTCCTTTCTAAGATGACATGAATACAGAAAATCCTGCTAAGAAACATGCATCAGGGCAGGCTCACTTAACACTTCCTCTGCACCATTTTCCAGGGATATTATGACAGTCAAATATGATGATTTATAACCATCACCTTTATCATCATCAATATTCATCTAAAATTTATAAATATCACATATTTGTTCCCATAGACCTGAGAATAAAAATTCACCTCTCCGAGCCTCAGTTTACTCATTTTTTTCAATGAGGATTTTTGAACAAAAACCTTCTCTCAGCAGTTATACCATCCTAAGCGATACTGATGCTGACAAGAGTTTCAAACCAATATCCGAGTATTTGATCATCAGAGATTTGTAGAGCTCTAGAGCAAGAGAGTTCCAGAAAAACATCTATTTCTGCTTTATTGACTACGCCAAAGCCTTTGACTGTGTGGATCACAATAAACTATGGAAAATTCTGAAAGAGATGGGAATACCAGACCACCTGACCTGTCTCTTGAGAAACATATATGCAGGTCAGGAAGCAACAGTTAGAGCTGGACATGGAACAACAGACTGGTTCCAAATAGGAAAAGGAGTACATCAAGGCTGTATATTGTCACCCTGCTTATTTAACTTCTATGCAGAGTACATCATGAGAAATGCTGGGCTGGAAGAAGCACAAGCTGGAATCAAGATTGCCGGGAGAAATATCAAGAACCTCAGATATGCAGATGACACCACCCTTATGGCAGAAAGTGAAGAGAAACTAAAAAGCCTCTTGATGAAAGTGAAAGAGGAGAGTGAAAAAGTTGGCTTAAAGCTCAACATTCAGAAAACGAAGATCATGGCATCCAGTCCCATCACTTCATGGGAAATAGATGGGGAAACAGTGGAAACAGTGGCTGATTTTATTCTGGGGGGGCTCCAAAATCACTGCAGATGGTGATTGCAGCCATGAAATTAAAAGATGCTTACTCCCTGGAAGGAAAGTTATGACCAACCTAGATAGCATATTGAAAGGCAGAGATATTACCTTACCGACAAAGGTCCATCTAGTCAAGGCTATGGTTTTTCCAGTGGTCATGTATAGATGTGAGAGTTGGACTGTGAAGAAAGCTGAGCACCAAAGAATTGATGCTTTTGAACTGCGGTGTTGGAGAAGACTCTTGATAGCCCCTTGGACTGCAAGGAGATCCAACAAGTCCATTCCAAAGGAGATCAGTCCTGGGTGTTTATTGGAAGGACTGATGCTGAAACTGAAACTCCAATACTTGGGCCACCTCATGCAAAGCGTTGACTCATTAAAAAGACCCTGATGTTGGGAGGGATTGGGGGCAGGAGGAGAAGGGGACGACAGAGGATGAGATGGCTGGATGGCATCACTGACTCAATGGAAATGAGTTTGAGTGAACTCCGGGAGTTGGTGATGGACAGGGAAGCCTGGCGTGCTGCGATTCATGGGGTCGCAAAGAGTTGGACATGACTGAGTGACTGAACTGAACTGAACTGAACTGAGATGCCAAAGATTATAACAGAGGTGCCAAAGATTGTAATAGAGTCCATACCCCAAACAGAAATACATAAAGTTATCATTGTTAAAACTGCACAATAAAATACCTTTCCTTCTCCATTTTTGTTATATGTATAACCCACTAAATGCTAAACTATATAACCTCTAAATGCTAACTGGTAGAAGAAAAGTTAAGATTTGTTTTGTAAGGGTTTCCTAGATTAAATTAAATCAAGGACAATGGGCCAAACTGATTAGAAAACAAAAAAACCCAAAAATCTCTATAAGGAAAAATATACAGAGCTTCCTAGGTGCCTGGAACAGGGGGTTACTGTTCTAGGCCAAATCATCCTGGGATCAGTTCCCACCCAAAGGCTTTATACAACCAGACCTACAAATCCATCCCCAGGAGCTGATCGTGGCTCAGATCATGAACTCCTTATTGCCAAATTCAGACTAAATGGAAGAAAGTAGGGACAACCACCACTAGACCATTCACGTATGATCTAAATCAAATCCCTATGACTATACAGTGGAAGTGACAAATAGATTCAAGTACCTGAGGAACTATGAACAGAAGTTCATAAGATTGTACAGGAGGTAGTGACTAAAACCATCCCCAAGAAGAAGAAATGCAAAAAGGCAAAATGGTTGCCTGAGGAGGTCTTACAAATAGCTGAGAAAGGAAGAGAAGAGAAAGGCAAAGGAGAAAAGGAAAGATATACCGATCTGAATGCAGAGTTCCAAAGAATAGCGAGGAGAGACAAGAAAGCCTTCCTCAGTGGTCAATGCAAAGAAATAGAGGAAAACAATAGACTGGGAAAGACTAGAGATCTCTTCAAGAAAATTAGAGATAGCAAGGGAACATTTCATGCAAAGATAGGCTCAATAAAGGACAGAAATGGAATGGACTTAAGAGAAGCAGAAGATATTAAGAAGAGGTGGCAAGGATACATAAAAGAACTATACAAAAAAGATCTCAATGACCCAGATAATCATGATGGTGTGATCACTCACCCACAGCCAGACATCCTGGAGTCCAAAGTCAAGTGGGTCTTAAGAAGCATCACTACAAACAAAGCTAGTGGAGTGATGGAATTCCAGCTGAGCCATTTCAAGTCCTAAAAAATGATGCTGTGAAAGTGCTACACTCAACATGTGAGCAGATTTGGAAAACACAGCAGTGGCCACAGGACTACAAAAGGTCACTTCTCAATCAGTCCCAAAAAAAGGCAATGCCAAAGAATGTTCAAACCACCACACAATTGCACTCATCGCACATGCTAGCAAAGTAATGCTCAAAATTCTCTAAGTGAGGCTTCAACAGTATGTGAACCGAGAACTTCCAGATGTTCAAGCTGCATTTAGAAAAGTCAGAGGAACCAGAGATCAAATTGCCAACATCTGCTGGATCATAGAAAAAGCAAGAGAATTCCAGAAAACGATCTACTTCTGTTTCATTGACTATGCTAAAGCCTTTGAGTGTGTGGATGGCAACAAACTGTGGAAAATTCTTCAGGAGATGGGAATACCAGACTACCTGACCTGCCTCCTGAGAAATCTGTATGCAGGTCAAGAAGCAACAGTTAGAACTGCACATGGAACAACAGACTGGTTCCAAATTGAGAAAGGAGTACGTCAAAGCTGTCACCTTGCTTATTTAACTTACATGTGGAGTTCAGCTCAGTTCAATTCAGTTGCTCAGTCGTGTCTGACTCTTTGTGACCCCATGGACTGCAGCACACTAGGCCTCCCTGTCCATCACCAACTCCTGGAGTTTATCCAAACTCATGTCCATTGAGTCGGTGATACCATCCAACCATCTCATCTTTTGTTGTCCCCTTCTCCTCCTGCCGTCAGTCCTTCCCAGCATCAGCGTCTTTTCCAGTGAGTCAGCTCTTCGCATCAGGTGGCCAAAGAATTGGAGTTTCAGCTTCAGCATCAGTCCTTCAAATGAACACTCAGGATTGATCTCCTTTAGGATGGACTTGTTGGATCTCCTTGCAGTCCAAGGGACTCTCAAGAGTCTTCTCCAACACCACTGTTCAAAAGCATCAGTTCTTTGGTGCTCAGCTTTCTTTATAGTCCAACCCTCACATCCATACACAACTACTAGAAAAACCATAGCCTTGACTAGACGGAACTTTGTTGGCAAAGTAATGCTTATTTAACTTATATGCAGAGTACATCATGAGAAATGCCAGGCTGGATGAAGCAAAAGCTGGAATCAAGAATGCAGGGAGAAATATCAATAAGCTTGGATAAGCAGATGACGCCACCCTTATGGCAGAAAGCAAGGAGGAACTAAAGAGCCTCTTGATGAAAGTGAAAGAGGAGAGTGAAAAAGTTGACTTAAAGCTCAACATTCAAAAAACTAAGATCATGGCATCTGGTCCCATCACTTCATGGCAAATATATGGGGAAACAGTAGAAACAGCGGCAGACTTTATTTTCCTGGACTCCAAAATCACTGCAGATGGTGACTGCAGCCATGAAATTAAAAGAAGCTTGCTCCTTGGAAGTAAAGTTATGACCAACCTAGATAGCATATTGAAAAGCAGAGACATACTTTACCGACAAAGATCCATATAGTCAAAACTATGGTTTTTCCAGTAGTCATGTGTGGATGTGAGAGTTGGACCATAAGAAAGCTGAGCACTGAGGAACTGATGCTTTTGAACTGTGGTGTTGGAGAAAACTCTCGAGAGTCCCTTGGACTTCCAGATTAAACCAGTCAATTCTAAAAGAAATCAGTCCTGAATATTCATTGGAAGGACTGATTGTGAAGCTGAAACTTCAATACTTTGGCCACGGATGTGAAGAACTGACTCACCGGAAAAGACCCTGACTTTTGGGAAAGTCTGAAGGCAGGAGGAAAAGGGAATGACAGAGGATGAAATGGCTGGATGGCATCACCCACTGGATGGACATAAATCTGAGCAAATTCTGGGAGTTGGTGATGGACAGGGAAGCCTGATGTGCTGCAGTCCATGGGGTCACAAAGAATCAGACATGACTGAGTGACTGAACTGAACAAATCCATCCCCCAGTTCAGGCCGCCCTGAGCCGTTCAACTTCTGGCCAGGCCTGAGGCTCATGGAGAGACTGTGACCAATGGAGATTCTGCGAGCGGATCCTCTAAGGCTCTGAGTCAGTAAGTCTGGGGTGAGGCCCTGGCCCCATTTTAACAGACCCCGGACAGGCCTCAGGTGACCCCTGGAGCCACACCAAGCAGAACCTACCCCCCACCCCACCGCCAGCCCGTCTGGAGCTCCCTGGGAAGAACAGAGCTTCAGCAAAGGCAAGTGTTTTGCAAACTGCTCCCTCTAGGGCCCAAGAGCACGTCTGAATCCTCCAGAAACAGTTGTATTTGCTAAATAAGCACCTAAACGCCTATGGGTGGAGTTGTGCTGAAAAATCCCATTATTAGGATTTAAAAGCATGTTTAATTTAAGAATACTTTGGAAGCAAAAATTCAAGCTTTCTCACAGCTCTGAAAAGGACTGAAACACTATGCTGCTAATTAGTGATTGTGACGGACCAGCTGTGGAGATGAAGATTTCGGGAACTCTTAGAGAGGCACAATTAGGACAACTCTCTAATGCCCTCGTGATAAAAGCGGGTGGTTTTCTGTAACAGCCTTTTTGATAGGACAATGTGCCAGAGTTTCTAATTTCAGGTAAAGTACAAGATGCCGAAAATAAGTATCTGAAGGAATATAATGAATTTTAATAAATCTTCTAAAAGTATGCAAATTCTAGACTTTTTGTTTCCCTAGAGCCCATTTTTGGTTATCCAGTAAGCTTCAGGTGACTAACTGCATCACCAGAGCTTCTAACCACAGCGATGCTACCACTGGGGGCCAGGTACTTCTTTCTGGTGGGTGGTGAGGCGGGCACAGGCCTAGGCACATGGTTCTGTTCAGCTCTGATACCACACACGTCTGTGTGTCAGATGCTGTTGGCTCCTTTTCCAGATTCAAGACTAAGACACAGATCAACAGTTAACTGACTTGCCCAATGGCACAGTTTTTTTAGTGGCAGAGGCAGGGTTCGAACCTGGATCTACGTGCTCATACCACTAAGCTTCTCTGTGGCTTTTCTCAGGGTTGGGGGGGCGCTCCTCCTGTTTCCATGTGGCAGGACCCCCCATTAGTGGGACTCCACAGGCTTCTCTTCTCTCTGCTCCCTTAACTCATTCTTCCCAGGGGTGGGGGTGGCAATTGGATGGGGAGGGCCGACTCACCTCATGGGAGAAGGAACTGGGCGTACCCGTCCACTCTCTCCTGGTCTGGGGTCTCCACCCCCTCCTGCCACAAATCACATAGGGAAGCCTGTGGTGATCGAGTTCTGCATGCAGCTGGGTGGTGTGTATGTTTAATTCTGGGGACACTGCAAGAGTAAAACCTAGTTTTTACTCAAGTTTTTACTAGTTATATTGCTGATTTTGGGTTCTCCATCTACCTGTTTATTTTTACCTCTCATTTCATTCCAAACTGGAGCAGCAAACAGGGCTGTCATTGTGAACCCCTCTCAATACCCAATCCTGAGCACGATTCCTGGCACACGGACTTTCTTGATACATGATAGCAGTAGACCTAGCTATCCCAGGCTGGGATCTGACAAGGATTTCCTCAGTTCTCACATAATCCTTTCAGGTTCATGACAAATGCCTGCATTCCTCTCTTTGACACTTTTTAAAAATCAGGTTTTAAAGGAATAGGTCAACTAATGTGTTCTCAGCCATCAACGGGTCCTCCTGACTCTTTGATGGAGATCCCCGGGGCAAAAGAGACAGACCGGGCACAGAAAGGCTCGGGGAACCAGTTTCATCAACAACCACTGAGAGATGGTTGCGTCTATTCCTCCATGCAATTCTCTTTCTTCCTCTAAGAAATAACACTGCATTTGCCAATATTCTGCCATTCAAAATGTTAAAGAAACTATGAGAACAAAGTCCTGAAGACTTACCAATTTTTCCGATGAGGTTATTTTGAAGATAGAGGATTTTTAAATCCCGGCACCACTTGTCAATATGCTCTAGTCTTTCTATTTCTTGCTGATGCAAGGAGAGTTCCTCCAGGGAAAAAATTACACAGTCATTGTGCTCGGCATTCTGTCTAATGAGATCTTCTGTGACTGAAAGAAAATGTGTTATGTATTACATCTCCATCCCCATTAATATTAAGCTATTAATGCACTGGGTTTTCCTCGCAGTGAGATGTGAATTCTCCAGGCCCAAGTCATTTTTCTGAAGGAAAGAGATCAGAGAAGTGCTGCCTCCTGTTGGGAGTTTTTATGACACTAGTGTAACTTGGAAGAAAGAGGCGATGATCCATTTTGTCTTATGCTGGAATCTACGTACATTTCGCTGGATGGATGGAGACCAAGTTGATTGGTAATGACCATGAGGATTGGGATCCTGAGGTGGTATCACATCAAACTGGGTGAGACCCACTAAGTAATCCAAGACGGAGGCATGGCACGGCTGACAGAGGGCAGAAACAGGACAGCATCTCCATTCAATAGCCACAACCATCCCGTAAGGAAAGGTTCACTCACTCATTCATTCATTCACCTGGTATCTATTTAACTAGAGTGGAAGAGACAGAAGAGAAATAACCCCAGATTTTACAGGGCAATCTTATAAAGCAACCACCACTGGATCTGTTTCCAGGAGGAATGAAAGAAGCTGATCACAGAGGGAGGGGTTGCAAGAGCCCCACTCCCCCCTGACAAGAGTGATGCATAGCACTGGGCTGGCCTGATGCCACAGGCCAGGAACATATGATGATGGTGGTGCCAAGGGACTGGGGACACCACTTGTGTCCACGGTTGCAGCCAAGAACAGGATACGAATCCTCTTCACAGTTGGGTTGTAAAAACTTTGGGTTGGCCAAAAAGTTTGTTCAGCTTTTTCTGTAACATGGAAAACCCAAATGAACTTCCTGGCCAACCCAATATATAATAAAAACAAGGAGGCAATCACAATGGAGAATACTTGTACTTTCCAGTGCTATTAAAAAAACTATGAATCCATTTGAACCCTCACATTTTAGGTGGAATGTGGAAATAATCACATCCATCCCACAGGATAATAAAGCTTCTCCTCTTGCCATTTACAGGGTGCCAGGAGTTGTCCTAAATGCTTCGCGTGTATGAACATGTGAGTAGGGACCATTGTTATTTACATTTGTTAGATGACGACTTGAGGCTCAGAGAGTTTAAGTAACTTGCCAGGGTCCAGCTATTATAGTAAGTGCTGGAGCCAAGTGACGGTGTGCTCTGAACCACCATGCTCCACTGCCCCAAGTGTGAGCAAAAAAGAGCCTCTCAAAAAGCCTCAAGCTTCCTGAACATACAAGCTCCTCTAGTGGAGACAGAGCTCTCCAGGTGCCCCTCTTCTGCATCACATCCTTACAGGTGAAGTCTGCCTTTTTTAAACAATGTGAAAACATGTACGAACTCCATCATTTGCGTGCAGTTAGCTGAACCCCCTGCTACATCCAGTGGTGAAAGGCGGGGTGCGTGTAATGACCATTCTTTGGAAGAAAGACCAGGGCAATGCAGAGGCTGAGAGATTCGTTTCCCAGGTGGCACAGTGGTAAAGAACTTGTCTGCCAAACAGGAGACATAGGTCCGATCCTTGGGTTGGGAAGATCCCCTGGAGAAGGAAATGGCAACCCACTCCAGTATTCTTGCCTAGGAAATCCCATGGATAGAGCAGCCTGGTGGGGTATAGTCCACGGGTTGCAAAGAGTTGGACATGACTGAGCGATTGAGCATGCAACAGCAGAGCTGGCTGCAAGCTAGGTCCTGGGAGGGGGCAGGCCAGAGAGGCGAGTAGGAGGCTAAAGGGGCAGCCTCCGCAGCCCTGCTCTCTGGGATCCCTACCGCGGGCTGCACTCTGCCATCTCTGGACACCACTGCTGTCATTAAACTGGCTTAAAAAGACTGCTCTAGTCAAGGAAAAGAAAGACAATACATGTTCTGAAAACCAAATTTTTAAGAGAAGGGAATTAAAACTACTCTTCCCACCTCCCACTACCAAAGTTGGTTCTAACAGCTGGAATCAGCTGGGGACAGCCAAGTTGAGGACACATCAAAGCTGCTGTGTAAAGTCAACCGTATTACCTGCCTCTGCAGTTGATGTCCAAGAATGCTCTTTACAAGGATGCAACGTGGGTTAAGGGGTTGAGATGACACTACCAATGTTACATCAGCTAACTTGATGAAATGTGGGAGTGATGCGCTGTGATGATGCAGACAGACCCTAGATGACTAACGGTGTGTATGTGACTCAAATGACACAAATCCATGGGGCAGGAAATGGACTTTGAGGCCTTGCGTCCATTAGACCTGGAGTCAATGGGCCAGAAGGATGAGCCCTTCCAGAGCCTGTGCCCTCCCCTGCAGACCATTGCCCCCAGGCAGAGCAAGGAAATCCTCTGCCTCCAAGTCCCACACTGGCTGCTTCTGCAGGCCACACCGTCGGGCACGCACTCCTTCACCCAGAGGTGTCCGAGGAGTGGCTGCTTTCTGGGGACATGGATGGCTTGGAAGTGTTGGCTGGAGTGTCTGCCCTCATATGTCGGCAGGAAGGACCAGGCTAGAGCCAGGGATGGCAAGAGGAGGGAGGTGTGGGCAAGGGAGCTGGCACAGAATCCAATGAGCTTGGGAAACATATACTGAATGTGGCATTCTGGGTTGTTATGAAGGTATACTCGTCAAGGAAAGAAGATGCGTTTTATTTAGCAGTTTGATGTATAACTTGATACATGTGCCTCCACTTATATTCCTGCCCCAGTTCCCCAGTTGCCCTGGATGAAGGCTTGGTTGGGTACCCAGCTTGAAGACAGCCTAACTCGAACCCTGCAAGAGCTGTCATCCAAGGATATGGTTAAGGTGAATGTGTGCAGGGCATTCTGATTGCATCTGGAGAAGCCTCACCTGGTCTCTGGCCTGAGGCAGCTACACCAGCATCTGCACAGGCCACGTGCTGCCTCTTGGGGATATGAAAGGTGTCACAGGTTTCTCCTGCTCTACAGTTGTGCAGGCTTTTCTGATCTGTCCAACCCTGGAGACTTGCTGGTCCCTCCAACTGCTGACTGAGTTCCCACTGATGTCGAATGTTGAAAGCGGTGTGGAGGGGTGGAGGAGTTGGCATAAATAACAAATTGATACCCACACACACACACACCCCCCCACATGGGAGAGGGGGGGCTAAGGTTCATTCAGCATACTGGGTAGTTTTGCCCAACGGCAACAATTATACACAACTAGGATAGATTAAAAGAAAATGGAAAATCACAAAGGAAGGTGGAACTGTGAAGGTCTGGAGTTTCCCAGAGGCCCTTTTCTGAACTCCTCTACATTAAGCAAACCACTGTGCAGCATACTGTTTCAGAGTGCTCAGGAAATTGTTCCACAATACTGCCTCACCTGTAATGGCAAACATCAGTACAAAAACCAGGGTCCCCGAGAAGCAATGTGTCAGAGTATCTACCTGGTGCATGGAGATTATAGTGCTTCAGACTTTTAAAGGAGAAAACATTTTGCAGTTTTATGTACAGTTTAGACCAAACATTCTTTAACTCCAAGCAGTATTGTGTACCTTTAGAAAGCCCTACTCCAAATAACACAGCCCTGCATTTATGAATAAATCACTTGAGGCACTTAAAAAGGCTTTGGAAGCATTAATGCATCCCCATAAGACTATCTCAAGACAGATGGTAATACAATGCCTATTTCTGGGAGACAGTGAAGGACAGGGAAGCCTGGTGTGCTGCAGTCCATGGGGTCACAAAGAGTCGGATACGACTTAGTGCCTGAACAACAATAATCATATGGTAGAGGAGAACATGCCAAGGCACTTACTATATAAAACATATTGCTTTCATTTCCTTCTTGGGGAAAATTCAAACAGTAAAATACAAGACTCAGATAGACACCGGAGAAGGCAATGGCACCCCATTCCAGTACTTTTGCCTAGAAAATCCCATGGATGGAGGAGCCTGGTAGGCTGCAGTCCATGGGGTCGCTAGAGTCAGACACTACTGAGCGACTTCACTTTCACTTTTCACTTTCATGCATTGGAGAAGGAAATGGCAACCCACTCCAGTGTTCTTGCCTGGAGAATCCCAGGGATGGTGGAGCCTGGTGGGCTGCCGTCTATGGGGTCGCACAGAGTCGGACACGACTAAAGCGACTTAGCAGCAGCAGCAGATAGACACGGAGAAGTATCTCACCTATAGAAGGCTGTAACCAATATCTGAATGAGCGGTTGATGAAGGATACTGACAGTTATAACCACAGATTCATACTCATCTCACTAAAAGAAAAAGGTTTAATGGAAACTCGTGCAGAGGCTTCTTTTCAATTCCTTAATATGACTGGGTTCTCGATACCTTGAGAGAGCATCCATGGAAAGACCCTACAGGGTGGGCAGGGCAGAGGGCAGGAGGAGAGGTTTTCAGGAATATCAGAGGTTGTCACGCTGTGTTTGCTATGACAGAGCTTTTCTAGAACAAGGTTCTAGAAGCTCACAAAGCCAACAATGCAGTGTTTGTCCTTCAGGCTTTGTATCATGTTTTGTAAACAACTCACCCTTTCTTGCCAGGGTACAGAAAAATCAGTAATGTATGCTTAAAGCAGATTCTGCAGAATTTTTAAACATCTTGAAAAACCAGCGGATACATACATGAAACAGAGATTTAACATAAATACATAGAAAGGGGTTGTTGCTGTTGTTTAATCCCTCAGTCATGTCTCTTTGCAAATCCATGGACGTAGTGCAACAGGCTCCTCTGTCCATGGGATTTCCCAGGTAAGCATACTGGAGTGGGTTGCCATTTCCTTCTCCAGGGGATCTTCCTGACCCAGAGACTGAACCCACCTCCTGCATTAGCAGGTGGATTCTTAATCACTCAGCCACCAGGGAAACCCAAATGACGGGGTCACAAATAGGTAAAGATTTCATCTTGTAGCATCTAAACTTTTTTCCTTTTCTTGTTTTCCATGGAAATTTTTAGAAACAGGATTTCTCAGTCACTTGCCCTGCCTCTTCTCACTGACTCAGGGTTATCTGATTGTTGGTGGTCACAGGGATCCCATCACACAGTTAGGGCACTGACAGTTACAAATACGGACAGGCTATACAAGGCAAGGACAGAAGGATCCAGAAAGTACTGTGAGTTCAGAGGAGGGAGTGACCCATGCTACAGAGCGACAGAAGAAGGTCAAACAGGGCATTATGGAGGAGAAGCCTGGGCTGAATCCTGAAACGCAAGTAGACATTTGGCAGATGTACCAGTAAGGAAAGCACACCACAGGCCGTGACAGATGCCATGAGGCCCAGCTCCCCGCTTCTGGCCTGAAGATGACTTCCTGCTGCTGGGAGGGCAGCCCTCAGCTGCCCACCTTCTTTGAAGTCACCCCAGCTGCAGAGACATCTCAACCAAAATCATGCCCCTCCTCCCAGGAAAGCCTGAGTGATATGGGGCTATAAAGGCCCAGCCCTCTCAACCCAACTTGGGAAAAACCAGAGGTCCAAGTTCAGAGCTCCTTTCACAAGCTCCAGGCTGGTTAGCTAAGGCCTTTGTTAAGATGCATCCCAACCCGATTTCCCTCTCTGCTGGACCTGGCTTTCTTGTCCAATGACACCTCCTCATACACTTCCTGCACACTTGCCTCCACTGAGAAGTCTGACTCCTGGGGAACCCAGCCTGGAAGAGTGGACACCGCAGGTGGTCACAAGAGCAGCCGCTGCCTTGCACAGAGCACTCTGCGCCTGGTCCCCACTGACAGCAACCTCACATGGCGGAAGGTGGGAGCCAGTCCCTGGGTCCTCTTTCCTAAGGACCATCAGCCCAATACGAGGATTCTGTGTTCATGACCTAATCACCTCCCAAAGGCCTCACCTCCTAATAACATCACCTTGAGGGTCAAGGTTTCAACTTATGAATTTTGGTGGGAAACAAACATGGATACTAGTGGAAGGGAACACACGGATAAGAGTGATGCAATCAGGCATTAGAGAAATACAGGGGAAATTGTAACTTAAAGGAAGATTGTGTTGGGGTGGCTACCACTGAAAACACAATTTACAAGGTAAGGCTGAGAGTCACAACCGAACATTAAAAGCTGATTGTAAACACCAGACTCCTATATTGGTAGCAAATAAAGAGGTTTTCTCCCTGAAAGTGAAGGACAGAGAGAGCTGAGAACCAGGCCAGGGACTAAATCACTAGAGAAGCAGAGCCTTCAGGTTCCAGACATGCTGGGGTCACAGGCACAGGATTTAGCCTCCAGCCTATGATAACTAAAAACCAAGACAAAATACAGGAAAATAATGTTGTTTTTTTAAACTTGTCATTGAGAAGTCGAAAGGAAAAAAAGTATTTTGAACAGAATATAATATGAAGAAAATAATCAGTATATCAAAATCTGTGGGGTACAGCTAAAACATAACTTCGAAGAGATTTATAGCACTAAATGCCTATAGCAAGAAAGAAAAGAGGTCCCAAATATCCGCTTCCTCTTTGAGAAACAGATCCCAAGATGACAGAGATGCTGGAATGAGCACACGAGAACCTTCAAGCAGCTGTGTTGGTTTCCTACAGTGGCGGTAACACATTACCACAAACTTAGCTGTTGACAGTTCCGCAGGCCAGAAGTCAGATATGGGTCTCGCCTACCTGATATTGGGGTGTCAGGGGGATTACATTCCTTTCTGGAGGTTCCAGGGGAGGACCCGTTTTCTTGCTTATTTGAGTTGCTGGCAGAATTTGGTTCCTTACAGTAATAGGACTGAGTTCCTCATTTTATTGCTGATTCTCAGCTGAAAGCCCCCCAGATTATAGCAACTTCAGCAGCTCAGAAGTTTCTGCCTCCCCAGCTCAAGAAGTTTGCTTGAATTCTATCTCCCTTTACCGCAGCAGGAAAGTTCCTCTAGACAGAAAACTGGGGTAACAGTGGGGCACAACTTTTGCATTTCCCTTCTCGCAAGGGGCACAGTTATGTCCTGAAAACAGCTACCTTATTCATGTTGCCCAATTTCACAGTTCTTTACAGAGGAAGGTTAACTCCAATACCACTTACTCTATCAGCGCTGCAGAAAGAAGCCCTAAAATGCCTCCTATTTATGACTAAGCACTTTAACCAAGCTTTTCCAATGGCCTGTCTCAAGAGGGCTTCTGTGGTACTTATTTCAGACTCTTACAGGGAGGATTAAGCATCCTATGCAGGTAAAGCATTCAGCAGGCTTATGGAACACTCTCCAAGGAAGACTGGATAAAGACAAATTATGCACAAGTTTAAATCGTCAATGTTCAAGTGCGCTGTCTGAGCAATTTCACTGTGACCACTCATATAAACTTAAATGAATATAATAGTCAAACTATTTTAATTTTCTTAAGGCAGAGAACATGTGCCAAACCATTCCTCTTTCAGTTACATTAATGAATAATTACAGAAAGGAAATAACTGTTCTAGCCGTAAAGCATTATATTGTCAAATAAATTAAGTTAAAAACAAAGTTAAGCAAATCAGCACAGTCTTTAGTACACAGTTCAGTCTGAAAATTAAATTAGGTCTTCCATAAAAAATAAGGGCTTCTCTGATAGCTCAATTGGTAAAGAACCCACCTGCAATACAGGAGACCCCAGTTTGATTCCTGGGTCGGGAAGATCTGCAGGAGAAAGGATAGGCTACCCACTCCAGTATTCTTGGGCTTCCCTTATGGCTTAGCTGGTAAAGAATCTGCCTGCAATGTGGGAGACCTGGGTTTGATCCCTGGGTTGGTAAGATCTCCTGGAGAAGGGAAAGGCTACCCATTCTAGAATTCTGGCCTGGAGAATTCCATGGACTGTATAGTCCATGGGGTCACAAAGAGTTGGACATGACTAAGGGATTTTCACTCACTCCATAAAAAATAAAACAAACTAAAAATCCTCTATTTATCCATAATTGTTTTTTCTTATTTCTGAAACTTTGTTTTATGTGCTTAGTATGTAAAGCCAAAGAATTGATGCTTTTGAACTGTGGTGTTGGAGAAGACTTGAGAGTCCCTTGGACTGCAAGGAGATCTGACCAGTCCATCCTACAGAAAATCAGTCCTGAATATTCATTGGAAGGACTGATGTTGAAGCTGAAACTCCAATACTTTGGCCACCTGATGCAAAGAACTGACTCATTTGAAAAGATCCTGATGCTGGGAAGGATTGAAGGTGAGAGGAGAAGGGGATGACAGAGGATGAGATGGTTGGATGACATCACCAACTCAGTGGACATGAGTTTAAGTAAATTCTGGGAGTTGGTGACGGATAAGGGAGGCCTGGCATGCTGCAGTCCATGGAGTCGAAAAGAGTCAGACACAACTGAGCAACTGAACTGAATTGACTGATGTAAATCTATGCAATTTCTTTAAAGGATGCTTTTCTTGGAAGCATCCTTTCATCAAAAAGCTTTTTCTGGTGTAGCTAAAATGTTTATAAAAAGCATTTCTCAATTATTCATAGGTGTGTGATGAACTAGCCATACGATATCAACAACGTATCTCAGCTTGAAATTGGGACTTCCCTGGTAGTCCAGTGCTTAAGACTCTGAACTTCCAATGCAGGCGGCTTGGGTTCAATCCCTGGTTGGGAAACTAAGATTCTACATGCTGCTGCTGCTGCTAAGTTGCTTCAGTCGTGTCCAACTCTGTGCGACCCCATAGACAGCAGCCCACAAGGCTCCCCCGTCCCTGGGATTCTACAGGCAAGAACACTAGAATGGGTTGCCATTTCCTTCTCCAATGCATGAAAGGGAAAAGTGAAAGTGAAGTCGCTCAGTCGTGTCCGACTCTTTGTGACCCCATGGACTGCAGCCCACCAGGCTCCTCCATCCATGGGATTTTCCAGGCAAGAGTACTGGAGTGGGGTGCCACTGCCTTCTCTGCCTACATGCTTCTGCTGCTGCTGCTGCTGCCAAGTCGCTTCAGTCGTGTCCAACTCTGTGTGACCCCATAGATGGCAGCCCACCAGGCTCCCCCGTCCCTGGGATTCTCCAGGCAAGAACACTGGAGTGGGTTGCCATTTCCTTCTCCAATGCATGAAAGTGAAAAGTGAAAGTGAAGTCACTTAGTCGTGTCCGACTCTCAGCGACCCCATGGACTGCAGCCCACCAGGCTCCTCTGTCCATAGGATTTTCCAGGCAAGAGTACTGGACATGCTGCTAGGTGTGGTCAAAAAAAAAAAAATAGAGAGAGCTTGAAATTAATGGTAAACAACACTGTCCACCAAATGAATTAAGACTTAAAAGTAGGAAACGCGATTTAAAGGATTTGTTACAAGCAGCTGATGAAGTCTACAATATAACAGGCAATGCATTAGGAGGATGATTCTAACTGGAGTCTCCTATTTAAGGTGAACTGAGAGGAAATAATATAAAACTGATTTTTCCTCTACGTGCCTTTAAGAAAATGTGGACACTATGAAAAGCCACTGAGCTGGACCTCAAATTGAATGCTAACTTATCACATAACAAGTATAAAGTTTGAGACCAGATGCTTAAACCTTCTGCATAACAGAGTCCATCTATATAGTTTTAAAGATGGTGTGAACTAGAGACCACTGAGCATCCTTCCAGTAATAACATCCTACGGCTTTGAGGGTACTTAACTTCCCCTGGCAAATGCATACACAGATCACATCTCAAGAGACTAGCCACCCTAATTTGATAGTCACAGTAGTATCAATACAAAATGAATTCAATATTAATTTTAAGAAAGGAGTTCTTTTTTCTCTAAATCATAATCTGCAGTGAGAGGTCAGTGCAGAGAGGCACTAATTATTTCATTTTCCCCCACTCACTGCTCCCAGGCTTGATCTTGCTCTCTCTGGGCAGACATCAACACTAAAAGTAGTTTCTTTGACTTTCAACATGAGAGCTCACACCACGGCCTCTCTTTTCCTCACCAGACCTTCCCTTATTCTCAGGAGACAGTGTAGACACAGATTAAAGAAAGCCAGCTCTGTTCAGGTTCACATCCCAGATACATTGCTGACTGTGTGACAATCGGCAGGTTGCTTAACCTCTCTGTTCTTCAGATTCCTCAACTGCAAAATGGAGGTAGCGTCTGTCTCACAAGATTTTTGTGAGAACTCAAGGAGTTGACACAGAGATGCCACTCAGAACATTGCCCTAGAAGGCAGCAAGAACATGACGATCATAAGCCCTTATTACCATCTTCTCTCGGAAGCTCAAGTTTTTTCTTCTGATGTAGAGAGTTCAGAACTGTGGAAAGAGCAGTAAAAGCCAAGGAGCTTGTATCTTAGTTTTTTATTCCATCGTGACTGATATTTTAAAATAAGCGTTGGCTTTCTTCCTCAAAGGGAGAAGCTCCAAAAGGGCTGGCCCTCCTCTTTTGCTCACCACTGCACCTGCAGCATCTGACACGAGGTGTATCAGTGTTAGTTGCTCAGTCACGTCCGACTCTTTGTGACCCTGTGAACTGCAGCCCGCCAGGCTCCTGTGTCCATGGAATTCTCCTGGCAAGGATACAGGAGTGGGTTGCCATTTCCTTACTCCAGGGAATCTTCCTGATCCAGGGATCAAACCCAGGTCTCCCACATTGCAGGCAGGTTTTTTTTTTACCGTCTGAGCCACAGGGTAGGAACTCCAGTATGAGTCTGATATGTTAATGATTTAACAAATGAAAGTGGACAGGATTCAAAGGCAGAGGGCAAAGGATAATCCACGGAAAAGTAAAAAATATTGATAAGCAAAAAAGAAAACAATGGGATGAGGATAAGGGAAGGGAGAAGAAATAACACTCTCAAGATTTGGGACAGTGTAAACATTTAAAATCACCATCCCCTTTCCACCACCAGACTGTCAGCTCTTCCAGGGAAAATACCCCACCATCTACCACAGTCTCTTGATTTAGAAGTATTCACTATGACACTTCTACAACAAGTGATAAATTCAGGGTAACTGTATAAAAGTGCAATTTGGAAAGGTCAAAGATAGTGTCGGTGTTGGAATAGTTCAGCCTGAAATAATTGGTACAATCTAAAATATATAAGTAACTGCTAATTCTGCCACTTCACAGTGTCTTGGTATATTCATAATCATATTTACAACACTGACTGTAAACAGATGCTATTAGTGCCTTCATTTTGGAGGTGAGGAAGTCTCACAGCTGGTGGCAGGAAGGTGCACGAGGTAAGGCCATGGGGTCGGGTCCCTCAACCACGAGGCTACACTGCTCCCAGTGGGGCTCAGAGACAGCGACTAGCCCACGCTGCAGGCAAGGGAACGCGCGGGCTCGAACCGGGCGTGTCTGACGCCAAGACGCTTAGACTTTCCACGAGCCCTTCCATCAAGTGCCATGCCTTTCTCCCCCAGCCCCACGCCTGCCCCACTTTACAGATCGGGAACCTGGGTCTCGCCGGGGCCAAGCAGCCCAGCCAGTCGGCGCAGGGCCTGCCCCAGCCGGGTCTGCAGAGGGCCAAGGGCCGGAGGGGTTAGGATCCGCCGGCAGAAGGGGCGTCGAGAGTCCCGAGAGGCCCGGGACGATGCCTAGAATGGGGACGATCGAGAGCGGAAGATTGGAGGGGGCGCTTACTCCGTCCCATGTCGCCCCTCGAGGGTCTCGGGCCCGGGAAGCTCCACCAGGACCCGCCAGGACTCCCCGGCCGCCTCGCAGTCTCTCCTCCGCGCGTCCGCACCTGGGAACCATGGCAACGGGGACTCTACGGAGGCCGCGCGGGGCCAGGCGGGGCCGCGTTTCCCGACTCTGGAGGGGCTGGGAGGAGAGTCTGCCCCAGAGAAGATCCGGGTGTCCCATAACCCAGACCTAGTCCTCCTCCACGGCCCCATCCTCCATCTCGGCAAACTGCTTCCCTGACCACAGATCAGCTGGCCAAACTAAACACAGAACCACAGGACACTCTGTTTCCTGAGGGGAGCTGCCTCCTGAGTCCCCTTAGCCTGTCCTTTGCTCTTTTCTCTTTGTGTTTGATTTAAGGCCTTCCACACTGGAATCTGGAATCAAGATTGCCGGGAGAAATATCAGTAACCTCAGATATGCAGATGACACTACCTTATGGCAGAAAGTGAAGAGGAACTAAAAAGCCTCTTGAAGGTGAAAGAGAGTGAAAAAGTTGGCTTAAAACTCAACATTCAGAAAACTAAGATCATGGCATCTGGTCCCATCACTTCATGGGAAATAGATGGGGAAACAGTGGAAACAGTGTCAGACTTTATTTTGGGGGGGCTCCAAAATCACTGCAGATGGTGATTGCAGCCATGAAATTAAAAGACGCTTGCTCCTTGGAAGGAAAGTTATGACCAACCTAGATAGCATATTCAAAAGCAGAGACATTACTTTGCCAACAAAGGTCCGTCTAGTCAAGGCTATGGTTTTTCCTGTGGTCATGTATGGATGTGAGAGTTGGACTGTGAAGAAAGCTGAGTGCCGAAGAATTGATACTTTTGAACTGTGGTGTTGGAAAAGACTCTTGAGAGTCCCTTGGACTGCAAGGAGATCCAACCAGTCCATTCTGAAGGAGATCAGCCCTGGCATTTCTTTGGAAGGAATGATGCTAAAGCTGCTTTGGCCACCTCATGCGAAGAGTAGACTCATTGGAAAAGACTCTGATGCTGGGAGGGATTGGGGGCAGGAGGAGAAGGGGACGACAGAGGATGAGATGGCTGGATGGCATCACTGACTGGATGGACGTGAGTCTGAATGAAGTCCGGGAGTTGGTGATGGACAGGGAGGCCTGGCGTGCTGCGATTCATGGAGTTGCAGAGTCGGATACGACTGAGCGACTGAACTGAACTGAACTGACACTGGAATCAGCCCACACTCCCGTTTCCCAGAGGTGTGACCTTAAACTTTCTTAACCTTAATTTCCACCTGTTAGATGAGTACTGATAATAACCTCCAAGGATCATTGTGAAGCTTTAATGAAATAATTCAAGTGAATGAAAGACACTTAAAAAAAAAAACAACAGCTGACTCAGTATTTAGGGGATCAAGCAGGCTACCCAGGAAAGGTGCCCCATTCTCTGAAATAACTTCTTCATCTTGAGACATTTTTACAGAAATCTAGGGTAAGAAATCCTTCTTATAAGAGGAAGGTCTTAGACTGACATTCTGGTGGAATAGAGAAGAGATGTGGGTGATAAAATGGGGAAACCAGGAATATTTACTTCATAATTTGTTATGGGCCAGGCTGGGGTGGTTATTCTGTGTCCTTTCTCCACCCAGCATCACAAGACACTGTGTTTCTTAGAATTAGAGGACCCATGGGTCATGCAGGACAGGTGTACAGTGTGCTCTGATTGTTACAGTCCACTGATAGGAAGGGAAATTGGGAAATAAATCACAGTGTGACAGCTCCAAGTGAAGTCAAGTTCATTTCATTCCAACTGAACGTGGTAGTTTAAAAAGCCTTGGTGTGTGTCTGCTTATGCAAACCATTATTCAAAATAGACTTGTTTCTTTGGCTCTTGGAAATGTAGCAAGATGAGCGGGACTTCCTGAGAAAACTGCTGCAACATATTCTATATTTAAGTGGAAATAAATTTTAAAGAGGGTTTTAAAAAATTCCCGTAACAGCAAAACAGGCCTCCTACTTCTTTTGTGCTGGCTAAATTCCAAGGACACTGACCTAGAAAGTTACTGGGTTCTTATTATATAATTCAGTATTTTTATGATGTGTAACAAATACTTTGGTTACAGCTCCATTGCATTAATTAACTTTGCATTAATTTTCCTTCTGAAGAATTTCCTCATTGCAGCTTTATAACAAGTAAACCAATCATCCATGCTTACCAGCACTTAAAGTTTCATGTTCTTCCTTTCTTTCTTCTTTAATCTAGAATTTCCCAGTGGTGGATGGAAAGGTTTAAACATGCATGGATAGAAATTGGGTTTTCCCAATGGCTCAGCAGGTAAAGAATCTGCCTGCAATGCAGAAGACAAAGGAGACACAGGTTCTTTCTCTGAGTCAGGAAGATCCCCTGGAGGAGGAAATGGCAACCCACTCCAGTATTCTCACCTAAAAATTCCCCTGGACAGAGGAGCCTGGAGATCTACAGTCCATGGGGTCACAAAGAGTTGGACATGACTCAGCAATAAAGCATACACGGATGGGTAGAAATTAGTCTACATTCCTCCCATTGAAAGGCAGTGTCACTGTCCCTCACCTTGAATCTGGACATGCTTCTGCCCACTTGAACCAGTCGGGTACAGAGAAAGAGGTGCTGTGTGATTTGCAGAATTAGTTCATAAAAGTCCATGAAGCTTCCACTTTGCCAAACACTGACTTATGGAGTCCTTAGCTTTCCCATAAGAAGTCTGACTACCCCAAGGCCGCCATGCTTGAGAAGCCAAGAATAGGTACCTCTGCCCGCCAAGCCCCAGCCTTCCAGCTCTCCCTGTTCACATGGCAGATATTGAGTGATGCTGTCTCGGACCTTATCCATCTCTAACTGTAACTAAGTGGCTGATCTCTATCAATGCCACATGGTACAGGAGAATCATCCAGCTGATCCCTACATCAATTCTTCACCCACAAAATCATGAGATAACTTTGAGAGTAATTTTCATACAGCAGGAGACAACTGAAACGGTGGTCACGACTGCTGTGGGACATGGACAAGTCTCTTCCCTTGTACTCTATTGGTCAAAGTGGGGGGAAACACACCTAGATTCAAAGGGTGGACAGGTCCTTTCCACTGCATGTTTTTGGAATGGTTTAATGGTGTCCAAATAAATGAAGTTCGTTATTTGCAATTACTTGATTGGAATATGTTTGATTGATCTGTGCAGAATTCTGTAGAAGGAGATGCCTCATTTAGGCAGGAATCTGGACTCAGTGGTTTCTCAACATCCTTTTGAGCAGCTTCAGTCCTCTGAGGCTTTTTTCTCATTAAAGCAGGTGTCAGTGTCCTTGAGCACTAATCTCATACAAACTGAGACCATTCAATAGGTTGTCTGTGTTGCTCATATGCTCAGTCATGTCTGACTCTTCACAACGCTATGGACTGTAGCCGCCCAGGCTCCTCTGTCCATGGGATTTCCCAAGCAAGAATACTGAAGTGGGTTGCCATTTCCTTTTCCAGGAGATTTTCCTGACCCAGGGACTGAACCTGTGTCTCTTCATCTCCTGCATTGCAGGCGAATTCTTTACCACTGAGCCATCGGGGAAGCCTGGGCAAAAAAAACAGCATTTGATTCTGTTTGCTCTTAGAGGCCCAGCCCATGGGAAACTCCCAGAAGTAGGGTTCGAAACACCACAGAGCTCAAGTCTCCCCCTGACTCCAAGACTATGTGCCATCCATTCTTTTTGTGCCCAGATCAGCCCACCTTCCTTGGCCCCATTAGGTGGTCTCCAGAGTCTAAAACTCCACACCTGTGAGTTATCTTTCTGCTTAACTAGACCAATAATTAATTCTCACCTGAAAAGGAAAGCAGTATAAAACATTGATGTGTGCTTTAAAGCCCGTTAATTAAACTGAAATCCTTCACTGTCAGAGCAGATGAGTATACAGCTGTTTGGGTAATCCTTCTATTACATCCTACAGCACCCATGGGAAAGGGTTCAGACTCAGCTAGTCATTGCCATGAAGAGCACAGTCTTACTAGTGGCAGGTCACAAGTGAGCTCAGAGTCTGAAAGATAGAATAAAATATTTTCTTCATTTCCCATGAGGCCAGCCCCTCTTGGATGGTCATCGGCATGTCCTCTCCCTTTCTGGTCTCCTCAAATGTTTCCTTACTTGCCCCCAGCCCAATCTTTCCCCACGGCCTCCCAGCTCCATCCTGCAATGCCCCATGGACATTAGTTGTTTCTGGACCCTCTCCAGCCTCAGTGGGAGAAGATTAAGTCTTCCAGATTCTTCTGAGTAAAGCATCTCTAACACAGAGTAGAATCTTGCTCCCAACTGTCACTTATAACCTTATGTTTGAAGTGGACATTTGTTTTGTCTCCATATTTATTCCTCTGGATCTTGTTGGAGGGTAATTTAAGGTGCCAGCTTCCTGATATAGAAGCCAGAGTTACTCACACTACCCTTTTGTTCTATTGCCAGGGTCAGTTTTCATTACTGTCAACAAAGAACCCTAACTGATACAACTTTGATGATTATGATGCTAATAGATACCCTTCCACTAATTGGGATAATGAGCAGAAACCAAAAGGTAAAGAAGATAGAGGGTTCAATCCTGCCTCTGTTACCATCCAAAGAGTGCAAACCATCAATACATATGTCCGTAGAAGGAAGAAACATTGATCTCAGAAAGCTGGTGACCAAAGTTTTTCCCTGATTAGTTTATTTATTTGCTTCAAGCTCAGGAATTCTGTCATTTTCTAGTACCTTCTGGAAGACATGCACTAGCAAGGGGTGAAGGCCTAAAAGATTGTATACAAGAGGAAAATAAAAAATTGTATCCACTTATTTAATTTTCTCTGAGAACTGGCTAAGCAGCAGCTTTGTTCAGGTTTGTGTTAGCACACCTGGGTTCAGCTTATAGAAGTCCCAAGATGAATAAGACTTTTATTTGAGAACCACTGAGCTCTATTAGCTATGGACAGGGATATGAAAAAATCGAAATCCACAAAAATTAAAACTGTATCCCAAAAAAACATTAATCCTCCCTTAATGTAATCTACAAAGATAAACTTGAAATGAGGCCCCTGGGGAAACTGCAAGTAACTGCCAATTTTGCTAATGATAATAAGTTTATTTTAATTGCTAATATATTCCTAATTACTCTAGTTCTAAAATGTTTACTTCACTGTCAGTCATCTCCTTTGATGTATGTTCTTTGAAAAGACTTTGTCATATCAATCAACCCTTTTCAAGTTGGGTGGCAGCTGCTGGAAATGATCTCACCTTCCTTATCACACAAGCACCATTTGTCCTAAGGCAGAAAGAGGCCTTGCCCACAAAATCTTCTAGAATTCATAACCTCCCATTTCAACTTAGAGAAAAGTATATGTTCAAAGGCCTTGATTACATGAACAGAGGACTGACCCTGTCTGTTCCAAATTCTGATCTTAATATAATCTTTTATTTGCTCTGTCTCCTTTTGCCTACCTGAATGTGTGTTTGTGTTGTGTGTGTGTGTGTGTGCATGCCTGTGTGTACTCAAATAATTGTTTCAAGAATACTATGTAGTTGGTGAAAAAATTTTTCATCTGGGTGGGCATTAAAGGGTCCTATTAACTCATTTATTTATCTTTTAACAAGCATGTACTGAATCCCTAGGGCTGGGGATACAGTGATGACTGAGATTTAAAAGTTTTGGCCATTCGGAAAATTATATACACATAGGGGAAGACAGCCAGTAAGCAAGTAAACAAAGACTACATAAGACATTTTGATATGATAAGGTGGATTATGAAGGAAAAATGGAAGATGGAATGAGTTCGGAGGAGGGCTACTTGGGCAGTCACATAGGTCACATTTAGGGAGAGACCTGAATATGAGAAGGAGTTGGTTACATGAAGAACTAAGAGAAGATTTTTCCCAGGGAGAGAGAAGAGGTCAAGCTCTCAGATGGCGAGAACCCTGCCCTGCTAAAGGGGTGGAGAAAGGTGACTGGCGTGTTGGAACAGATGAGCAAAGAACAAGGGCTAAGGGGCAGGAAGGAGGCTGACAATCATGCAGGACCTTGCAAGGCTTTTATTACAAATATGATGGACATAGACACAAATAGAAACCACGTGAAGACCCAAGGATGAGATGGCTGTCTACAAGCTAGGGTCAGATCCTTCCCTCCCTGCCCTTAGAAGAAACCAAGCCTACTGACATTTGATTTTGGACTTCTAGCCTCCAGAACAATTGAGAAGATACTTTTCTGTCCTTTAAGCCTCCTAGTTTGTGACACGTCATTACATCAACCCCAGCAAAGTAATATAGGAGTCAAGGAGGACTGTTGGACTTTTTATTGGGAAAGCCAAAAAATGGAATTACCATGAACTGACATGGTGAAGTCAGTGGATAGGGAAGATCTGGAGGAGGTAGGATTTGGAAGCTCTGTTTTGCACATGTTAAAATTGAGGTGTATTTTAGACATCTGGGTGGAAATTGTGAGAGGTCAACTGAGTATGTGAATGTGGAGCAGAGCTCCAAGCTGGAGACAGAGTTGGAGAGGTCACGGTTTGTAGAGGTGCTTACACTCGCATGCATGGATGAGACACTCTGGAAAGGAGTTTAGACAGAGAAGAGGTCCAAGGACAAAGCCGAAGATATTCTAAAATTTGAAAGTTGGTGTATGTGGAAGAGTTAGCAAAGGAGCTGTGGAGTCCTGCCCCAAGGCCACAGGTGCGAGGCCTGGTACTAAGGCCACAGAAGCAGAGCCCAGAATCAAGGTCACTCCGAAGCTGACTGAGCCCCTTTGCAACCATTGCCAAAAGACCCCCTGATCATCACCAGCCAGCTTCTTGACCCCAAATTAGGCAAGAATGCCCACCTCAGTAGTCACCCTATAGCACCCTAACCGATTACCTAACGTCAACCTTCTGGCAGAAATTTTCTCTCTCTTGAGGTTATAAAAATTGGCTACTAACCCATGAAAAGCATCAGCTCTCCCTGGCCTGTCAGGAGGTGCCACCCTCCTGTGCTCACAGTGCCCACATTATCTCTGCTCTTTGCTCTTAATAAATTCACTGCCTTCTGAAATGATCTGTCTCTGGAAATTCTCTTCCAACCCATGCTCAGACTGCCTCAATGGGAGAGACAAAACCAGTGAGGTAGGAGGTAAAGCCAAGTAAGAAACGTGCTTTGAGAAGGAGGGAGCGACTATGTGAAATGCTGCTATAGCTCAAGTCAAATGAGACCCACACTGGATTTAGCAACATTCAAAGTCCTTGCAGCTTTGACAGGGGCTGCTATGATGGATGGTTAGAGTGAAATCTTGATTGAGTTCAAGAAAGACTTGGAGGAGGTGAATTAGAGACAAATAAGTACAGAAGACAAGCCTACTAAGGAATTGTTCTACAACTAGGAGCAGAGAAACGGAAGAAGAGAGTTTTAAGGGGTGTGGAGTCAATCAAAGGCTTAATTAAGGCAGGAGTTATGACAGCATAATCAAGGCTGCAACTGCAGAAGGGAGAAAAATTCCTGGAGCCTTTTCTATGAATAGATAAGAGGGGGTGGGTTTCAGTGCATGAGCAGTGAGTTGGTCTTAGATAGCAGCAAGGACTTTCCATCCAGAGAACAGGAAGGAAGAAAGCAGGAACAGATGCTGGTAGGTGGATAGATATGGTTAGTTGTGTCTTCATAATTGTTTCTATTTTCTCAGCAAAATAGGAAGCAAGGACATCAGCTAAGAATGAGACTCAGAAAGATATCCTAAAGATTTGAGGGAAAGGACAAGGTATGAAATAGTCACCTATAGAGTAGGAGAGTCCGTACATAGGATGGGGTATGGTGCTTGCCAGGCAACACCAAGCACACTTTGAGGGTTGTGGTCATGAATTTAAAGAAAGGCCTGGTTGCATGGTCTTTCTCAAGTCATGTTCAGTGTGTGGGCAAAGATGCATAACAGATGTCGCCTTGGATATAACCAAAGATGCAGTTTTACCAGGAAAGCACAATGAACATAAATAACTGCAAATGAATGTCTGTAATGACAACTCAAGGAATCTTGGCCTTACCAGGTGGTTCAGTGGTAAAGAATCTGCCTGCCAATGCAGAACACACAGGACACGTGGGTTTGATCCCTGGTTTGGAAAGATCCGTTGGAGGAGGAATTGAAAACCTACTCCAGTATGCTTGCCTGGGAAATCCCATGGACAGAGGAACCTGGTGGGCTACAGTCCATGGGATCACAAAGAGCCAGACATGACTGAGTATGTACACATGGAACCCCAGGTGGAGAAGAACAAAAATGACATGATAGAAGATGGGAGACAGACAGACTGTCAGGACTGATATAATTTGACTCTGATAGCACTAAAGGAGGTAGAAAGATAGTGAGCCGGAAAGATGATTAATGTGATTTATTTTACATTTGTGAATTTCATCTCAATTGAAATTTTTAAAGAAAAAAAGACTATACTAGGTTTTTTTTTGCTACCAAGCAAGATAAATGTACTTGGACTAACTTCAGCTAAAAGGAAGTCTCTACTGGAAAAACACTGAGGTTTCTCAGAGACTCTAGGAAAGAACTGGGCAACCGGAGTGGGGAGACCCAGCCACAGGATGAGTGCAGCCCTCCTTCCAGGCTCTCTCACAGCCTGCTTCTAATCACCTCTGTCCCTGGGAGAAAAAGAATCTGATTGGCCAAGCTGTGTCCTGTACCTCCACCTCCTCCAGGGCTTGGGATTACAGCCCCAGTGAAACCCATGGGTTGGGGTAGGGGTGACTAAGAAAGGTGCTATAGGAACCAGACAGGGGGAAGAAGGGATACTGGACAGAACAAGACAGCTGGTGCCCACTATAGACACCCCTAGGACACGTGTTCTTTCAACAGCATCTGTCTTTCCAGTATTCACTGAGCACCTCCCTAGTCGCCCTGGCTGGGCACTGGGGAAAGAAGTGGTCCCTGCACTACTGGAGCTTATACTCATGAGGAACGACAGATGCTGGACTTACGCCAGTGAGACTGAGTGCTATGCAGGGGGTGTAGAGGACACCTGGGAGACTATGATACAGGCGGAGGTGGGAGCACCCCACCCTCTTCAGGTCCCCATGGCTACCTGGAGTCCCCTCTGTCTTATTGCCCATCAGGTTGATGATGTCACTGGCTCTGTGTCTGCCTCACCCATTAAACTGTGAGCCCTGAGCTGTGTGGAGCTCAGAGCTGCCACTGGGGTTAAGATTTGAAAACAGGGAGGGAGAAAGGGAGTGAGGGCACAGTGGCGTCCCAAATGCACTAGATTTTCATTTATTCCTGCTTCCCTTTTGATAAAGGCTCTTCAAAACTCACTTCCATTATGTGGCCATCTTGGCCCCCCATGTTGGGGGAGGGGAGAGATAACTTTCCTGCGGGGTGACAGCTGATGGCATGGCCCTTACACTAAAGCACAGCAGGGGTCTGGGCCTGTCATCGCTGGAGCTCCCTGCTTCCATCAGGGCAATGGCCGCACGACTGACCCCAGATGGTAGCTGCTTCCATGTCCAAAGTCCTCCTCTCTGGGGGGCCTGATTCCATGTCTCATCAACCTTGCCATCAAGACAGTTTTCTTGGCTGAACACCAAGATGTTGGCGGTGGCTGTCTTTGGGTTGAGGAATCCCGGGTTGCCTTTTCTCTTTTGCATATTTGAGTTTTCTCTTTTTTTATTTAAATGAAATGAGGGTGAAGCGCTTACAAAATGAAGAAAATTTAGCCGGTTATTTTTAAAGTGAATCCCTTCTCATGCCAAGATATAAGCTCATTTTCTCTTCTGTCTCCTCTTTGTCATTAAAGTGATACCACCACCACCACCCACCCCTATACTGTACAACCATGAGACGTGAACGTATCTGTTTTACGGCTGGAGTTCAGAGAAGCTGAAGTACAGGCCCAACGTCACAAGGTCATAAATGACAGTAGCCAAGTCCAACCTATCTCTGTCTAACTGCAAAACCCAATTGTTGGGGCTTCCTGGTGGTCCAGAGGCTAAGAGTCTTGCTTCCAAAGCAAGTGGGGCCAGGTTCGATCCCTGGTCAGGGTACTAGATCCTGAATGCTGCAACTAAGACCCAGCACAGTCAAATAAAGAAAAATAAATATTTAAAAAAAAAATATAAGGCTTATTGGCTTTATAATCACTCCACCTTGTGTTAAATATTGGAAGAAGTATTTATTCAGCCAGATTGACATGTCCTTGGCCAAGCTTCAGCCCACATCTCACCCGATTCTTATACCATCTCATCTACTAACTGAAAAACTCACATGGTCCCAGAAATCAGAAAAACTGTTACCACCCCCCAACTACTAATGTTACTACTTCTGTTGCTAACAATGGCAGATCCCATTTTGGAAGAGCTTGGCACGTACCTAAGCTCTGTGTCAAATTTTAAGTGCCTTGCTGGCATGCAATCATTTACTTCTCATACAAATACTAGGAATTAAATAATACTTTATCCTGTTTTATGGATGAGGAAATTCAGCCTTAGAAAGATTAAACACCTTGTCCAAAGTGACATAACAGTTAAGCAGCCCGGTCAGAACTCAGCCCCAGGTCCAGCCTGACTCCAGAGCAGGAATATCGTGCTATTAACTATTTTGCTGATTTTCAAAGGATGTGACTCAGCAGAGGAAGAAACAATGAAATGGGGAAGGTGGAAAGATCTAGAATGTGGTCCTTGATTTTTCCTTTCCCTGAAAAAAAAAGTGGGGGGAGAAAAAGGGAGTCCCTGGCATAGAGCTTCCACCACCTCCCTCACAGCAGATCATTTACAGCCTGAATGTCAGTTTCACCCACACAGAAATATGCTAGTGCAATTCAGGTTAGGGTGGTGGGCGGGTCACTCTCTCTTCACCACACCAATTGCATTGAAAATCAAAATCCTGGGGTACCAGCCTTTATCTCTCATCCTGCCTTGCATTTTCTTTGTTTTTCTTTCTTTTAAGGCTACAAAAGGGTGGTAGAAAATTTTGGTAGAGTGTTTGCCAGCTCTTAGCATCCACCTGCTAAATTGCACCCCCAACCCCCGAGGTACCCCGTCTGGTTCTCTAGCAGGTGTCGCTTACAGCTGTAGCAGATTTTACCCAGCATGGGACAGATGGAGGGGATACAACCATCACTGCGGGATAGATATTTTTTAATACATGATCAGACCTTCATCAAAGCTTGGTAGGGAAATGTGGCATTGAGGCAAAGAATGCCAACTTAGCAGGTGTCCGCTCTGCTGTATTGTATGAGCAATAGTGGGATTCCTTTTGGCGAGGAGGGGGAGATGGTTGGCATCCACTATAGCATATGCAGATCGTTTTGAGTTGCTCTGAAGTAACTACAGTAGATTTTTACTTGGCAGGAGAGTTTATACAGGAGCCTTAAAGACCTGGGGTGCACAAGTCATGCATTCTCTGTGAAATTTACCTGCCTCTTCTTTAAAATGAAGATCTCACAGGGTCTGCTTGAGCTCACCAAAGATCCAAATGCTTCCCTGCATTTCCCAGCCACCCCCACTAGTGGGATCATATGACTGTCCCTCACTTCTGGCACGTGTCCCTCGTCAGCCCGAGGCAGGTAAGCAGAAAAGCTTGGAGGTCAGAGATAGCCAATGGCATGGTTACAAGCAGAAAGAGAGCTGCCTGGACCACATTAGGAATTACATGGATTTGCCTATTGTAACAATTGAAACCCAACTATGGACTATGGTAAGGATTACAGGTAACCTAGATAGCATGTTGAAAAGCAGAGACATTACTTTGCCAACAAGTCCGTCTAGTCAAGGCTATGGTTTTTCCAGTGGTCATGTATGGATGTGAGAGTTGGACTGTAAAGAAAGCTGAGCACCGAAGAATTGATGCTTTTGAACTGTGGTGTTGGAGAAGACTCCTGAGAGTCCCTTGGACTGCAAGGAGATCCAACCAGTCCATTCGAAGGAGATCAGCCCTGGCATTTCTTTGGAAGGAATGATGCTAAAGCTGAAACTCCAGTACTTTGGCCACCTCATGCGAAGAGTTGACTCACTGGAAAAGACTCTGATGCTGGGAGGGATTGGGGGCAGGAGGAGAAGGGGACGACAGAGGATGAGATGGCTGGATGGCATCACTGACTCGATGGACATGAGTCTGAGTGAACTCCGGGAGGTGGTGATGGACAGGGAGGCCAGGTGTGCTGCGATTCATGGGGTCGCAAAGAGTTGGACACGACTGAGCAACTGAACTGAACTGAAGATAAGACATCTAGCACAAAGTAAAGGCTCCAATGTGAGCTGAATGCAGCTAAAGAAACCTCTACAAGCAGAGGTCCTAAAGCAAACCAGACAGCATTAGATGATTTCTCTGTCATCTCATTCACAACAAATCTTTGCAGGACTAGATTTGAGATATAAGATCCAAACAGAAACACACACACACACACACAAAGAGAGAGCAGATATACATATGGGTGATTAACTTTGTTATACTGCAGAAACTAACACAGCATTGTAAAGCAACTATACCCTTAATTTTTAAAAAAGTAAATCAAGAGGTTGAATAATTCTGAAAAATTGTAAATAAAATACTGTACAAACCATATCATGTGGGGGAAAAAAGGTAAAGGTCACGGGTGTCCCTGAAAGATAACTCTTTCCACTTAATCTTTCGACTCATGGAAAATATTTCCTGGGTTGGAATTTCCAGAGAGAGTGATTCAGGCAATGTTTGATCCTCAAGGTGCATGTCTCTCCCCTATAACCCTTCTCAGCAGCAATCAGCGGCGGGAAGAGTAAGGGTTGTGAAATCACACAGACCCGAGTTTGCCCTACCCTTTGGGTGCTTGGGGAAAGTTACCAAACTTTACTAAGGTTATCGATCAAATGCTGGTTATAACACCTGCTGTATTAGTCAAGATTCTCCAGAGAAACAGAACCAGTATGGCATATTAATACATATGGTATGATATCTATAGATATATTTAGACATATCTATCTATCTAGAGAGCTTTTAAGGAATTATCTTATGCAGTTGTGGGGGCTGACAAGTCCAGAATTTATAAGCAAGCCAGCAAACTTGAAATTCAAGTAAAAGTTGATATTGTGGTCCTGAGTCTATAGGCTGGAAATGCAGGCAGCATTTGTTTGTTGCAATCTGTAGGCGGAATTCCTTTTTCCTCAGGAAACTCCAGTCTTTTCTCTTAAAGCCTTCAATTGATTGCACAAGGCCCACCTACATGATGAAGGGTAATTTACTTTGCTGTTGCTGCTGCTAAGTCGCTTCAGCCGTGTCCGACTCTGTGCGACCCCATAGACGGCAGCCCACCAGGCTCCCCCGTCCCTGGGATTCTCCAGGCAAGAACACTGGATCTGGTTGCCATTTCCTTCTCCAATGCATGAAAGTGAAAAGTGAAAGTGAAGTTGCTCAGTCGTGTCCGACTCTTATCGACCCCACAGACTGCAGCCTACCAGGCTCCTCTGTCCATGGGATTTTCCAGGCAAGAGTACTGGAGTGGGGTGCCATTGCCTTCTCCGAATTTACTTTACCTAAAATTAATTGATTGTAAATGTTAATTACATCCAAAAAACACCTTCAGAGCAATATATCAACCAGTATTTGATCAAAACAAGTCAGTGATGATTGCTTTTATTTATTAGTATAATACTTTTCCACAAAAGAATACACTAAGTACAATCAATAGAAAAAGTGATACTTTGACCTTACCATTTTAAACACAGGCAATTTTCTCCATACAAATTTCTAGTTAAAGGATACCATACAAAGTAAGTCTGAATTGCAGGCCACGTTTGCTTTGGGAATATATATGAAGCAAGAGGAATGGAGAGGGAACATCTCCTATAATGCATGTGTAACCATACCATTTTCTACATATTTTAAAGCACTATGGTGTTTTGCCTTTATTTTGCCCCTAAAGGATTTTGTTGTTGTTGTATCTTTGCTTGAATTTCAATTTGAGTGAAAAGTAGTCATGAGTCCCAAGATGATTGAAAACTTGGTAAAGAAATTGGTTCAAAAGAAGAACTGTCTAAAAAATGGCTCTCTCCTGCCCGTTTTCCATCAACCATTATCTACTGTCACCACCTTCAATTACAAGGTTTCCTTGGGGAGAACCAAGGATAAAAAAGAAAAAGCAAACTTTTTCTACGTTGTATTTTATGTGCAGACCACATTTATTTACTTTCGAGTCAGTGTTGATTATGTAAATTCCCTTTCTTTGTTCAACTGCAGCAGTTCATCAAAGGATAGGTATAGACAGGCAGGCCCAGGAACCTGCATTGTTATAAGCTCCTCATAGACTTCTCTAACAAAAACTAATGTTTGAGAACCATTGCCTTAAGGTATAAGGTATAATAGGAGACCATTCATCCAGGTGGTTTGTTCTCTGTCACATTTCCCAGTCCTTTCCCTTCCAACTGCTAGTGTTTGCAAAGGAAAGACAAATTAATGCTATTTTCATGAGCATACTATCATTGTGAGGGCAAAACAGATTTTTTGAAAAAACCGACATAACCAAATAAAAATCCTTTTTTCCCTCAATTATCCAATTGTTCACTCTCTCCAATAAACAGTTGATTCCAAGCAGACCACAAATCAGACAATTTCTGGATATTCAGATTGAAGACATTCATCAGAGGCCCTCATGAATGGTTGTCAGATTTTGGCAAACCTGATCAGAGAAAGGAGAAAACAAATTCATCATTTATCCACATACACAAGAAATGTAGTATCTACTTGAATTACTGCATGAGTGAGTGTGTGTATGTGTAGGCACACACAGACACACACACACACACACACACACAAACACAGCTACCTTAAATAATCAAAACTAGGACAGGAGAGCCCCAGGTCTTTCCTTCCTACTCCCAGTTCTCAGTTCTCTCTCTTTCCTGGGACAGGCTACAGGGCTTTTTGTCCCTAAACCCAGCTTGGTACTTAGTTAACTACTATTTTATATTGTCCTTCTTTTCTCCCCATCCCTTCTAGGATAGAAATCCCTACAGAGTAACAAGTGAGTTTTCCCTGTATTTCTACTCCCTAAAGTTGATTGGAGGCTTCCCAGGTAGCTCAGTGGTAGAGTCCCCCTGCCAATGCAGGGGATGTGGGTTCTATCCCTGGGTAGGGAAGATCCCCTGGAGTAGGAAATGGCAACCCACTCCAGTAGTCTTGCCTGGAGAATCCCATGGACAGACAAGCCTGGAGAGCTGCAGTCCATGGGGTCGCAAAGAACTTAGCAACTAAACAATAACAAAATTGATTCACTCATTCACCAACTATATAAACATCCATTCCTGCATGGGAAAGTAGGAAAAGAGATGTTACCCATTTTGCTACTATGACGTCATAAATGCAAAATGGACCCTTCTGATGCTAACTTGTTTTTGGTGACATGGGTACCTCTGATGACCTTCATTGGAAAGGAGGCCTTTGAGCCAATGGTGAGCAGTACAGACAGTCCCCAAACTCAAAGACTTTAAACAAGAAGGCAGTTGAGTAAGAACTGCATAATGTTATGAAGAGAGATGTGACTTGAGAAGTATAAAATGTTAAAAAAAAAAAAACGCATGCTATCTATCTAACTATGTGCAGTGCAGGACAGGTATGGAAGGGCTGCTCCAGGATGTTGGACCAAGTACAGCACTTGTCCTCACCTCCCTCAGATTCTTATCCTTGGTTCTTAGAGGAAACTTATGAGTCACTCTTGACTCTCGATGCTAATAATCATGTCTTTGGCTGATTGGTTTCTGGATATGTTTATATGTAAGGAAGAGAGTTGCAAAATCTTTAATGTACAGGCTCAGAGCTCTTGGCTCTAAAGGAAGTACTTTAAGAAATGATGCAGCAAATACATTCAATGAATATTTATGGAGTACAGTACCTACTCTTTTCAAGGCATCAGATACGGAAATGAAGTCAATAGTCCTTGTTTTCAGATCTTGACTGCAAGAGTGTGTGGATATGAGGTCGGAAGGGTGGGAAACAGGGTAAAAAAAAACAGAGAGGGAAGGGGAGAAAAACAAGTTGAAGTGTGTATACAAGTAATCAAAGAAGTGATCTTGTTCCATAAATGAAACTATGGATGAGAATGTTTAAAATGGAAATATCATCCTGGTCTTGATATAATTTCTTTTAGGAGGAGCACAGAACAGTGGGCGATGTCCTTAAAGCAACAGATGACAACCCCTGCAGCTCAGACACTGGCTGATCCATCCATCCTTCCCTGCCCACCCTCCTCATCTCTCCTGGTCTGGCCAAACATCGCCCCAGGTAGTCCCACAGCCTCTGTGCTAACTCTACACTTGCACTCATTCACTTAAAAACACAACTTCACCTTGCCCTTCACAAGTCCTTCTAACTAGACTCAAATCTTGAGGCCTTGGCATCGTAACCCTGGCACTCAGCAACGGTGTCTGACCCTTGGCAGAGGCTCCGTAAACATCTGCTGAGCACCTAGCTCAGCGCAGAACACATTGTGAGTTCTAAATGAAGATAATGTCAGGTTAAGCAATGCCACTTTAGAAATCAAGGGATAAAGGTTTTTACAGACCATCTTTCCAAAACTTTCTTAGTTAATGTGCAAAGAAGTATCTGAAGAGGTGATTAAAAATAAAGAGCCCCTCCCCCACAAATTTGGATTCAGAAGTCTGGAATTGGAATCCATACAACTGGTTTCAAATAAACTACCCAGCTGATTCTAGAGCAGATGTCCCCAGTGCTGTGCTTTGAGAAACTCTGCCCTCATTACAGAGCTTTCTAATAAGATGACACTTGTTCTGATTAATTGTACATATTCATCTTGAAACCCAAAGAAAATGGATTTATACAATGTACACCATCTGACATTTCTGTGAGCTGGGTTACAAAACAACTCTGCCGTTGAGTCTTTTGTTCAGACATTATATGTTAGTCCAGTCCAGCCTGCACCAAAAGCTGAGCACCCATGCACATTGACAGTTAACCTTGTGTGAGGTGGGCCTGTGTGCAGCCCCATAGCTAGAAGGAGAAAATTGGGTATCTCAGGAAGGTTTTATTTTATTTTACTTCTTTTAAATTTTTGCCCATGCCATGTGGCATGTGAGATCTTAATTCCCCAACTGGACCGCCAGGTAAGTCCCTCTTAGGAAGATTTCAAACAAATGTCACTAATTTAATGAATTTGAGCCAATTCTGGGAGATAGTGGAGGACAGAGGAGCCCTGTGTGCTTCAGTCCATGGGATTGCAGAGAGTCAGACACAACTTAGTGACTGAACAGCAACAACATTAATTTTCAAGGGCTAAAGAATAAGGATTTCTCTGGTGACCTCAGGACCCAATTTTCTACCTATCAGGTTAGACAAAACTTAGCTCTACCAACGCCTGTCCCTAGAAACCTGGAATGCCAGGAAATGAAGGAAAACATTGCTCAGGGTGTCAGTAAATCAATATTGGCTGGAGTCCAAAACAAAATAAATCTTTGCTAAGCCCCGCTGTGATTTCAGAGTTAAATACAAGGATTTCATAAATAGGGCAACAGAGTGTCAAGAGCGAAGGCCAGTAAACTAATTTGAATTACAGACCTCAGCCTCCAAGCTCTGGGACTTTGCCTCTGAGAGCCATATTGAAATGAAGGTAATTAAGACAATCCGTCTTGCAAGGGGAGGGCGCTTTGGAGACTGTTTGAGATTCTGTGAGCGTCTCACCCAGACCCCAGTAACCTTTTGAAATATGCTGAACCATGCAGTCAGTATACAGGGGGATCGTTAAGTGGGTGAGAGATGGTGGAGAAATCAGTTTGTAACTGAGATCATTTCATGGGCAGTTTGCCAGCTCTTTAGGAAACTTTAAGATAAAGCCCTTTTAATATGAGGTATTTGTGAAGTACAGAGCTATATAATCTATAAAATCCCTTCAAAGACTATTTAAAAAAATTCAAAACTCATATTATTTCCTAAGTTTTGTTGCCTTAAAAATTAATTCTATCTATTTTGGTATAAATATTTAGGAGACAAGTTGGTAATAGAAATTATTCTTCAGGACAGAGTCAGGACTTTTCCTGCATGTAGTCATTGCCATCCGTTGCTCAGCAGAAAGCTTTCTCAGATGTCAGATTATGGTTATCTTTGTACAAACAAAGATAACACAAGAAATACTTACCAAGTGCCCGTGGTGGCTTTGAAATAGTTGGCAAGGCTGAAAAAGGATGACTTGACAACATCTTGGAGGAGAAAGAGAAAATATTTTTATTATTATTTTTTCAATTTTGAGAAAATATTTTTAAATGCCTCAAACTGGAATAAAATACGGGAATCAGAGCAGTGATGTGGGAAATGGTTACTTACAAGCAATGATTATCACCAAGGAACACGAGAAGACACTGGCTATGATTCCTCCCAGAAACCACCTGAAACAGCAGGATTGCTCAGGCTTAACAAACTGATTATATATTTCCAACACATGAGATGTTCTTTTAGACTCGCTATAGACGAATGAATTTAGGATATACTATAGAACGACAGTAATTGAAACAGTGCAGCATTGGCAAAAGGATAGAAATATAGCTGAATGGACAAGAATAGAAAGCCCAGAAATAGATACAAGTTAAGTGATTTTTTTTTAATGTTTAAAAATTGTATTTATCTATTTTTGGCTGTGTTGGGTCTTCATGGCCCTGTGGGTTTTTCTGTAGCTGTGACGAGTGGGGTCTGCTCTTCATCGTGGTTTGTGGGTTTCTCGGTGCTGTAGGTTTCTTGCTGTGGAGTGTGGGCTCTAGTGTGCAGGGGGGCTTTGGGAGTTGTGGCACATGGGCTCAAGAGTTGCGGTTCCTCGGCTCTAGAACACAGACTCGGTAGCTGTGGCTCAGGGGCTTAGTTGCTCCGAGGCATGTGGGACCTTCTTGGACCAGGGATGAAACTTGTGTTTCCTGCATTGGCAGGTGGCTCCTTTACCACCAAATCACCGGAAAAGCCCAAGTTAAGTGATTTTTAACACAAGTGCAAAAGCAATGCAATGGAGAAAGGAGACTCTTTTCAACAAATGCTGCCGAGTTGTTTGGACATGCAGAAGCATGAAACTCCACATAGACATCACACCTTAACATAAAACTCCACTCAAAATGAGTCATAGACCGAAATGTAAGCCACAAAAGTGTGAAACTTCTAGAAAAAAACAAAGGAGAGAATTTGTATGCTTAAGCTTTCATAACCTTGACAAATGAGGGTGTTACACTTTCAGGTTTTTGTCAATCTAATGGATGATGGTATCACGGAGTGGATTTTTTTCCTTTTAAAGAATAATATCTTCATAGTTTTGTGCTCAAAATATGAATATTGAAAGATATTACAAATAAGTACAAAGGCAAAAGGAAAATATCATGAAAAAAATCCCACCACCCTGAAGCATTATTAAAATCTGACAAATATCCTTTCAGACATCTCTTTATAGGCATTTTAAAAACTTCAAAAATTGAGCTTTCTACATATAAACTGCCAAAATCTCCAAACTCCAACACTGCTGACCTGCTACCAAAACATATGTGGGGAAACTTCAGGCACTCAAATTAAGGCTAAAATAATTCATCAAAGATTTTTAATTGCTGCCTGCCTATGCAAGAGAAATAGTTTAGAGTTTGAATTCAGGCAAATTAACTGCCTGCTTAAAAAAAAAAAATCAGTACAGGTGTACCTTGAAGATATTGCCGTTTCAAAGACCACTGAAATAAAGTGAATATCATAATAAAGCAAATCATGTGTATATTTTGGTTTCCCAGTGCATATAAAAATTATGTTTACACTATACTGTAAACTGTTAAGTATTCAATAACATTGTATCTTAAAAAAATGTATATACCTTAATCATTTTTTATGGAGAGACACTGCCTTTTATTTATTTATTTATTTTTCTAGATGAGTTTGTGTTTATTTATTTATTTATTTTACTTTATAATATTGTATTGGTTTTGCCATACATCAACATGAATCTGCCACGGGTGTACACGTGTTCCCAATCCTGAACCCCCCCTCCCTCTTCCCTCCCCATACCATCCCTCTGGGTCATTCCAGTGCACCAGTCCCAAGCTTCCTTATACCTTAATTTAAAAAGACTTTATTGCTGAAAAAAAAAATGAGCTTTAACAAATGTACATTAAAGCATATAAAGGCTTTTTAGTGTTATTTTTAAAACAAAAACCCTGTAATCACTCAAATCAAGAAATAAAATATTTCTAACACCTCATAATTTTTCCTGTATTGATCCTTCCTACTTTACCCTCCCAAATTAACTACTATGCCTACATCTATAGGAACTGATTGGTTTTGCCTTTTCTTGAATTTTTTGTGTATATACTTGTGTCTGTCATCTTTCACTTACATCATATTTCTGAGGTTCATCCATGCTATTGCCCATAGGAAGAGTGCTTTTTTGAAAAAAAAAAAAAACAAAATCACTTAACTAAACTTTTTACTTTAGAATAACTAGATACGCAGAGAAGTTGCAAAAAAATAATATAGGGGGTCCTCAAATATCCCTTATCCATCTTCCCCTGTCATTAGCATCTTGCAATACATGGTACCTTTGTCATAATCAAAAGGAACCAACACTGGTACCTCCCTAATAACTCAACTCCACACTTCATTTGAACTTTACGGCTTTTCCCTAATTGATCCATTTTCCAGCATCTTACATAGGATATCACATGAGATTTAGTCATATGTCTCCTTAGTTTGGGCTGTGACAATTTCTCAGACTCTCCACAGTTTTGATGACTTTGACAGTTTTGAGGAGTACTGGTCAGATAATGTGGAGTGTCCCTCAAGGTGGGTTTTTCCTGTGATTGGGATTCCCTGGTGGCTCAATGGGAAAGCATCCACCTGCAGTGCAGGAGACACAGGTTAGATATCTGGGTTGGGAAGATCCCCTGGAGAAGGGAATGGCAACTCACTCCAGAATTCTTGCCTGGAACATTACACGCATAGTGGAGCCTGGCAGGCTACAGTCCCTGGGGTCGAAAGGGTCAGACGTGACTTAGCTTCTAGACTACCACAACCTCCATGTTCAGACTGGGGTTTAGAAGACCCTAGAGGTGAAATGCCATTCTTACCATATCAAGGTAGTGTTTGTCAGGCTTCTCAACTGTCAAGTTTCCTTTTCCTCCTCTATCCAAACACTATTCTTTGGAATCAAGTTTCCAAAGGCAGTCAAGTTCTCCTCTTAAGGGGGAAGTTTCTACATAAATTAACCTAAGAGGAACATTCCATTAATAGTCCTGTGAAATAAAGAAAAGTCTCCATGATCAGCTAAGTTTGGGAAAAGCTAGGTTAAGCAAAGCTGAACAGGTTTCTTCACCATGTTATTTCACTGAGCCTTTATTATGCTAATGTACACCGTGATTTCCCCCAACTTGGGATATATAATACAGAATTCTGCAACATTATTTTTAACTACAGGACTGCCCCCCACCCCTTTTTGTTCATTTGGTCCCATTATAATCTAAAAATACTTTCCAAACCTCATAATTATCTGGGAAGCTGTTTTAAAGTATGGATTCTCACTAGATCTAAATTGGTATCTCCAGGGATGGGATCCAGGACTTCGTATTTAAAAATATAACTCTCCCAAGTGATGTGAGGCACTTGACCATCAAGAGGAAGGACTTGAGGAGAAGCAGCACGCACTAACCGGAGCGCAAGGACCACAAGACCCCAGGGTGTATCATTCATTCCCGTTTCATTGGTTCAACAAGTATCGATGAGGCCCTAGCACAATATCTCTGTTCTCAAGGGAACTTACAATCTTGTAGGGAGAGATAGAGCATTAACTTTTAAATCCGCAAACATAGACTAGGTCAGGTCATGATAAATGCTCTGGAGAAAAGCCAAGCGAGATGTGCGTGATAGAGAATGGTATTCTGTCTATATACGGTTGTCAGGGAAGGGCTCTCTGCCGATGTGACATTTGAACAGATAACCAGAAAGAAGTAAGGGCACAAGTTATTGTTTCTCCAGGGAAAAAAGACTGTAGTAGGCAGAATATATAGCAAGTGCAAAGGCCTTGAGGCCCAAGTGGGCTTAGCACAGAAGGGACTTGATGACTGCCCTGGAGACTTGGGTAAGAAAAGAATAGGAAGGACACGCTGGACAGAGGGTAGAACAGAAACATGCCTATAATCAGCCAAGAGCATTATGTCCTCTGAGATGCTGAGAAGACATTTTATGTGAGGTTATGAAAATATAATGGGAAAGATGGAGTCCCAGTGGGAACTCCAAGTGCCCTAGTGGGGATGTCATATGCCCTTGAACTCCATGTAGGGTGACTTAGATTATATCTGTAACAAGGGGTCACTGAGGATTTAAGCAAAGGATAATGCATGGTACAAATCCAATTTCTAGCAAGATCCACTGCCGTTGGTGTGTTTTGTGAGATAATGGGAAGAGGGAGGTAGTAGATAAAAAGCCAATGGACAGAAAAATGGACAAATCTTAACCGCAGAGCTACCTAAAATGCTTTGTGGAATAAGGCAAGGAAATCATCAATCAATTACAGCTTCATTAATTATGAAACACCACTGCATGAACATAAAAAGCTAAATTACCTTGCACAGGCAGAAATGATTAAGCATGCAGCAAGCAGAATTGCTTGAAAGGAGACCTCTCGTAACAAACCGGTTTCTAACAGGAAAAATAAAAAATAAATGAATTAGAAATCATTGTTGATTAAGTAGTCTTGGAACAACAAAATCATACTAAAACTTTTTTTTGATACACCAAAAAAAAAAATGTTTTTAAATGTGTGTCAGTTCAAGTAATTTGTCCTAAGTAATATGATTAAGAGCTTCCCTGGTGCTCAGCAGAAAAGAATCTGCGTACAATGTGGGAGCTGTAGGAGATGTAGGTTTGAACCCTGGTTCAGGAAGATCCCCTGGAGAAGGTCATGGCAACCCACTCCAATATTCTTGCCTGGAAAATCCCATGGACAGAGGAGCCTGGTGGGCTGCAGTCCACAGGGTCACAAAGAGTTGGACACCATTGAAGTGACATGGCACGGCATGGCAATAAGATCAAATTATCAAATGCTGTCTAGGGCCTTTCATTAGAAATTTTCTGAAAATTATCAGTTTTTCCCTAACACTTAAAACATAAGCGATTGTACTACATAGACAGTTTGGAGCTTGCCTTTTACCTCAGTGTTGGCAAAAGGCTTTGTAGACTTGATGCTAATGTCAGAAATCTAACTGGGATGATGATTATAATATTAAAGTCTAAATTTTGTAGAGTGCCTTATAACTCACAAAGAGGTTTCATACATCAGTTCATTTCATCACCATGACCAGACTGGGAGGCAGGAACCATGATCACAGTTCTGCAAATGAGAAGACCAAATTTCAAGTGATGAAATTCAACCAAGGTCACAGAGCTATGTGCTGCCAGAGCCAAGATTGAAAAACCACGTCCAGCCAGAACATCATGTTTTGTCCGAAATAGGGTGGGTAAAAGAATGGCAACTTGGCATACTGGGAGTCTCTAAAGGGCTAAACAAGAGAATAAATAGTCTGAACTATTTGTCCTTGCAAAACTCTTTGCTGTCTTAAAATACTTCAGCGCTACTGAGCCATGGTGGAAATGACTGCAAATCATCCAGCAGTTATAAAAAGGAAGAGTTAAACCAATTGTGACTCTGAGTCTTATTTTAACCGCCTAAAAGGAATCGGAGCTGCTTTAAGGATGACCACGTAAAGATCTAAAGGAAAATAGAACAGATCTCAGCTTCATTTTTGCCAAATGCTTCAAAAGCTCAATTTTGCAAGTTGTTTAAAACTTGTAAGGACTTTGAGCTCTGCATGTATTTATTTTTGCTATTTACGTTCTGAATTGAGATTGAGTCAGCTAACAAGAACCTGCTTAGTCCATAATATGGGTGAAACATTGAAGATGGGCAAATGCAAAATATAGCAGTTGTGAATGACATCACTGCACATATACAGTATTTCATATTAATATATACAGAGATTTAAATAAGTTATTGTGGGTTCAATCGAACACTCAACCATCTTTTAAAGTGTTTCTATTCTTAGCCTTCTCTGATTTCATGTGGAATTTGAAACATATTTTCTCCCAGAAATAAGTGTAGGTTGACAAACTGCAAAGATCCCTAGACTTGAATACTGAAGGAAGACTGGGTTTAAACTCAAGTTCTGTAAAGACATGCGTTGTGATTGTGGACAAGGTGGTCATTGCTTCATTCCATCAGTAGCCATTCACTTAGCATGAATTTTGGCTTGGCTCAAGTGTAAACTCCTTCAGGAAGTCTTGGATGTCTTCACCTCCCCCTTGGCCCTTAGCTGCTCTGTCTTTGAAATCCCATTATACCTCATGCATGTCTCCATCAACAAAGTTTCCACACTGAATTAAAATTATTGTTTTATTTCTCTATGTTTCCCCGTCAGACTATTGACAATAGCTGGCATCTATTTGCTGTTCTTCAGCAGCAGTGCCCATATTTTCCTTGAGAAGTCCCCTCTCCCTTCCTCCTAGTGTGTGGTTCCAGTGAACAGACTGATTTCCCTCCCAGCCTTTGATGCGCTCCAATCCACTTGGAGCTTCACATGCATGCATGTGTGCTATGTCACTCCAGTCATGTCCGACTCTTTGCAGCCCTATGGACCATAGATAGGCCTGCCAGGCTCCTCTGTCCACGGGATTCTCCAGGCAAGAATACTGGAGTGGGTTGCCATGCCCTCCTCCAGGGGATCTTCCCAACCCACGGATCTAATCCACATCTCTTACATCTCCTGCACTGGCAGGCAGGTTTTTTACCACTAGCATCACCTGGCAATCCCCTGGATCTTCATATACTTAGTGACAAAGGGATAGGTTTTGTTGTGTAATTGGGACCCTTCCAGAACCAAGGTAGCCAGCCCTCTTGTCCTAAGTCTAGAGTTTGTTTCTGCTGACTTTGACTGGGGGAAGTTGCAGGCACAGAGCCAGCAGAACTACCATGGAGTAATAAAGAGCATTTCAAAAAATAAAGTGGACAGAGGAAAAGAGACTTGAAGAGACTGACAGAGACCTGGAATCTTTGCCTGGAATGTTTATTAATATGAACCAATACATTCAATGACTGATCAATCCATTTTGAGTTGGGTTCTCCTCTGCCGGAACTCAAAAAACCCTGACTGATAAAATGATGCCAGGCACACTTATACCTTTAGCATATGGATCAGTACCTCAAACAATCTGCACACTCAAAACCTACATGAAGGAGATAAAACAGCATCATCTCCATCAGATGGAGACCTCATCCCCTCAGGGCTTTATAGCCAAGTGAAGCAAAGGAAGATGGCCCCAAGAGAGAGATACATGGTGCCGGGTGCTACAGCATCTTGGGGAAACCAAGTGCTACCTCCACCCACCAGCATGGGGCAGAGAAGGCCCCACAGAGGCAGTCTCCTCTAACAGGACCTTAAAGGAAGAGTAGGGGTCTTCCAGGCATATAGCCCGTGGGAGACATTCCAGACACAACAAAGAACTCGTGCAAAGGCTGACTTGGCCTACCGGAACTTGAGTATTCTATTCTGTAAAATGAAGACAGCTCATTTAACTGGCCCACCACTGTCTTGGAGCCCCTGTTCTGTGCCAGGCACTACATGGGCAGTTGGGATTCTACAGATGCCTGAGGTATGGTCACCATCATCCTGAAAGAGCTGACGGCCTGATGGAGGAGATACAAAAGTAAACATTCAAGAACAGTACAAGAAATGGGCAAGAGAGAGGGGAGTCCTGAGAGCTGGAGGAATACAAAAAGGGGTCACTGAAGATCTCTTCCCCAGAAAACAGGGTGGACTCCTTGGAGGAGGTGGGACATGAAACTGTCAGCTGGAAACTGTTTAAACAATAAACACTGCTGTCCCGGTCATCCTGACCCCTGGAAAGGGAATTAAAAAAATCCTCAAGACCTATCTAATAGCTGCAATGGGAACAAAATGAAGCAGGGCACGTTGGTCTTTGGGAGTAGAAGTGGTCAGTTAGATAAATATTCAGGATTTGAGGAAGGCGAAGAAAGAGAAGACATTATTTTTTCGTTTCACCTTCCATCTTAGGTAATCGTAACATCACATTTTTGGAGCGCTTAGTATACATGGCACATGATGCTAAGTGCTCGATGAGGATTATTTCAATCATTTATCGATACAGGGTGGGAATTATGATTATCTCCCTTTACAGATGAAAATGTGATGTTTTGGAGTGTTGGGTAAACTGAAGTGGGAACTGGGCTTTGAAACTTGGCAAGCTGGGGACAAGACAGCGCCTTGAGGCAACACTGTGCAAACCTGGTCCACCCGTATTAGCATAGAGATTAAGGGAGATGCTTGCTGAATTTATTTAAGATTTACTACTGACAGCAAGCATCAAGGCTTTGGTATCTTTTGACTTTCCTTGCCAGGGGCATATCATGAAAGAATGTTCTTTCTCCTGTTTATTTTCTTCTTCTAGCATATATCAAACACACAGCTAGATATGAAGACGATGATCACGGACAGCTATGTATGAGCACGACTCAGCTTTAGTCACACTTAGCATTTTCCCAAATGTCTTCAGGGTTTTTAAAAAACAAAGAAAACACCGCAAATCCAGTCCTTCTAGTACCTCTGAGATGACTCCTCCAGGTCAGTCACCTCCTCTGTGGATGCATCACCTGGCTGCAGGCTGATGCCAGCTCCTAAGGGGACATTAGTCACTTCCGGGCCCTGAAAGGAGGAATTATGTGGGTGCAGCAAAGGTTTAAAAAAACTCACTTGGATGATCCAACGCCTCTTCCTGGAAACGTTCAGAAGCCGTCCACTGGGACTGAGGAGACAAGCCGTAGGAGTTTTCTCTGGGTCTCTGAGAGGCAACAGGGCCAGAAAAGGAGGCTTTCACAGACTCTGCATTCAGCTTCTGTGACTCCCAGTCATCAGTCAGAGAACAGTCAAAATCACCTCCTGGAAGAGCAGAGGGGTTCAGTGTGTGTGTGTGTGTGTGTGTGTGTGTGTGTGTGTGTGTGTGTGTGCGTGATTTCCATGACTCTAATGATCATAGCAATAGTCTCAAGAAGCACAGAGAATTGGAACTGAATGAGCAGAAACATTTTTTTCTAACCTCTATTTCCATGGAGCATAAAGTGACGAAGGGGAAATGACAGCAGAGAGGAGAGCCAGAGGCAGCCCACGGGTGACTGAGCCCCCCAAGAAGGTGCCAAGCCCGAGACATTTGGGAAGGGGAGCCAGCATTGAGGGGAAGGCCAAAGCTTCATGGGCCTGGGGCAGGCAGATCTGTGGAGTCATTCAGCGCAGAATTATTGTATAACTGCATACGAGACACAGTTCGGGAGGCTGGGCGTCAGAAGTCAGAGTAGACAAGTGCTGTGTGCCATCCATGGCTGGGGAGGGACAGGCACACCGGATCACAGTTAGGAGGCAAAGAGGTCATCACTGCACGGAAACCTGGCAGAAGGTGTCCAGATGGAGCCTGGGAGGGAGTGTCTGAGTGCTTGAGCGGAAATCTGAAGGCCTAGGAGGAGGACTTGCAGAGAGACAGAAGGAAGAGCAAAGGCCAGGAAGAGACAGACAGAGGGCGAGGGGAGGGGGGAGGGGGAGAGGGAGGAGGGGGAGGAGGGGGAGGGGAAGAAAGAAGGGAAAGAAGAAAGAAAGACATCAGCCCCCGCACAGAATATGGTGGGCTCCCAGAAGAACAAGCCGTCCTATGTGGCCAGACAGGAGCCCCTGATCGTGGGCAGTCCTGGAAGATGGTTCTGGCTGGATTGCTAGTGCTGTGCTTAGTCGCTCAGTCATGTCCAATTCTTTGCAACCCCATGAACTGTAGCCTGCCAGGCTCTTCGGTCCATGGGATTCTCCAGGGAAGAATACTGGAGTGGGAAGCCTATCCCATCTCCAGAGGATCTTCCCAACTCAGGAATCAAACTGGAGTCTCCTGCATTGCAGGCAGATTCTTTATCAGCTGAGTTACTTGGGATTGCTCAATGGGGATCAAAATCATGAAGGGCCTCATGGGTCATGCTCACTCAGGAGCTCAGATTTATCCTGTGGGCAACTTGGAGGATGGGAGTACTGAGAGGTGCTTTGTGTGTTGAGGTGCTCACTCAGCGGTGTGAGTGGTGGAGAGAGTCCCAGCCCTGTTCTAGAAGCTGGGAGTGACTGAGGAGCTCCAAGAACTCTTGGGGTCTTCATATAGCAGTGCTTCTTAACCAGAAGTCATTTCTCTCCCCAGAGGACATCTGACAATGTCTGGAGTCATTTTGGATGGTCACAGCTTCAGCAGGGAAAAAGGGATAGGGTATCACTGGTATCTGAAGGAATAAAGCCCAGGGATGTTGTGATACCATATACACAGGACAGGCCTGGATACTGAAGCAATGAACTGATGCTTTTGGACATGGGAATTCCACCAACCCTGCAGGCTCCTTCCTACCCTCCCGCCCACAACTTGCTGCCTCTTGATAAAGCAGTCTGCAGAAGCATCTTTGCTGGTTGTCACAGAAAAAGGAAGTGGTAGGAAGTGAACCATGCCGAGCATCCAATAATGCCCAGACTGCAGAGGAGGTCCTGGACCTTGTTTACTGCAGCACTAATCACAATGGCTAAGACACGGAAAGAACCCATGTTCATCAATAGGCAAATGAATAAAGAAAATCCTGCCATTTGCATCATCACGGATGAACTAGGAGGTTCATCTAAGTGAAATAAGCCAGTCGTAGAAAGACAAATACCACATGATTACACTTATACACGAGGTATCTAAAATAGTCAAAATCAGAGAAGCAGAGAATAAAAGGGTGGCTGCTGGGGGAGAAGGGGCAGGGGGCTAAGGGGAATTGTTCAACAGATATAAGGTTTCAGTGATGCTAGATGAATAAGTTCTAGAGCTCTGCCACACATGTGGCTATAGATATCAATGTGGTATTTTATGTACTTCAAAATGTGTTGAGAAGGTAGATTTTTTTTTTTTTCTTAGCGTGCACACACACACACACACACACACACAGACACAAAAGACCAAAAAAAAAACCACCCAAAACTTAGTCACTCAGTCATGTCTGACTCTTTGCAACCCCATGGACTGTACTACTCTTACTCTGAATCTTGCAGTATTGGGGGGACGCTGGGCTCTGATATCTTGAGTAAAGATCATAGACAGCCAATGTTGACCTTAAAAACCTCCTGTAAATGTCCAATTGGCACAATCGTATAGAATGTGTGTGGTGTGGCATGTTAGTCGCTCAGTCATGTCTGACTCTTTGTGACCCCCTGGACTGTAGCCTTCTAGGCTCCTCAGTCCTTGGGATTCTCCAGGCAACAATACTGGAGTGGGTTGTCAATTCCTTCTCCAGGGGATCTTCCCCACCCAGAGATCAAATTCAGGTCTCCTGCTTTGCAATCGGATTCTTTACCATCTGAGCCACCAGGGAAGTTATTTATATATATATATATATATATATATATATATATATATATATCAACTATATCTCCATAAAGCTGTTTTTAAAAAAAAGAGAGGAAGCTATGTGGTCATATTCACATGGAAGTAAGAAGGAACTGGTACCTTTGTGGCTGATTATGTATTCAAGCGTGGCATTGAACTAAGATCTGGGGAGACGTGATGAGGATGTGACAACAGTAAAAATATTCCTGAGCTGTTGCCCAAAGCTACTCTGTTGAACTTATGCTTTGCTGCTGAGAGTTAGATGAGATAAAAATGTATCTCATGTAGAATTCTGGAAATATTGCACAGAAATTTCTAAAAGAAAATTCTAAAAGAAGAGATGGCATTAAAAAGAGAAAAAAAGATAAAAAAATTTTTACAGACAAAAGAGTCTTAACAAAAAATGATCAAGGAATTTTCATCTCTGAAAAGACATGGTTTTCCCCCAATTCACACTTCACTGACATTTTTTCCCCCTCTAACCTTAATAATAAATGAAAGGGGCTTTCCTGGGGGGCTCAGTAGTGAAGAATCCACCTGTCAATGCAGGAGACGCAGGTTTGATCCCTGACCCGGGACGATCCCACGCTCTGCAGAGCAACTAAGCCAGTGTGCCTCAACTATTGAGACTGTGCTCTGGAGTCCAGAAGCTGCAACTATGGAGCACACATGCCATAGCTGCTGAAGCCCTCATACTCTAGAGCCCGTGCTCCGAAACAAGACAAGTCACCACAGTGAGAAGCCCACGCACTGCCGCTAGGGTAGCCCCCAGCTTGCTGCAACTAGAGGAGAGCCCATGGGCAGCAACAAAGACACAGCACAGCCAAAATTAAATAGAAAACATGTTAAAAATAATAAATGAAAGAATCATCATGCAGTAAGTAAGTGAAAGTTGCTCAGCCACGTCTGATTCTGTGGGACCCTATGAATTGTAGCCCAGTAGGCTCCTCTGTCCATGGGATTCTCCAGGCAAGAATACTGGAGTGGGTTGCCATTTTTTCCCCAGAGGATCTTCCCAACCCAGGGATCAAACCTGAGTCTCCTGCACTGTAGGCAGGTTCTTCACCATCTGAGTTATGAAGGAAGCCCTGCATAATCCAGAGAACATATCAATAAATAATTCTTTGGGATTATATTTGAAGATATTAATTTTATTCTGTTTCTCTTGGTTTATTTAAATTGTGTGGTTGGCTTCTGATTTTTTTTTTTTTTTGGCTTCTGTTTTACAAGGATGAATCTAATTCTTTCGAGCAAGTTCCCTATCCTTACATACAAAATAGGCATTATCATTTGCTATAGAGGGAAACGCAAAGCCATGTACAGATGTTGCCATCAAAGACATTTATGGAGAAGGCACTAGATTAAGAGAAAACTGTAGACCTCAGACGGGGGTGCCTTGTCTGAGGTCATCGTGTCTTTCTTTCTTGGGACTGGCAGAAACAGAGCTGGAAGCCCTGATGAGTCCTCCCTGTCTAGATCCTGGATCCTCTATCAGTATGACTCATGGACTCTGAGGATGCAGTCCAAATTGCAGCATTGGATCTGGGCAGCCACGAAACATCAGAGCTAAAAGATGAATTGCAGCTAATGAGGAAAGGTGTCTGGATGCAGCTGTGGAAGGGGTGAGCTGAGGATAAACAAAATAGGCAACAACACCAACACCACAAAAAAAGCCCATTTTAGCCTGAAAAATTAAGGAAAAGAAAATCAGAGGAAGTAAGTTTTGATTGCATCCATTTCCCAGAGAGAAAACGGCAGAACAATTTAATTTTGAATTCTTCTCTCGAGTCTTCTAACTCGGCGATGTTTCCAGAGAAAAAGGATTTGCTGATAAAAGTCAGGGGGCTTTGGGTAAATCTGGAAAACAAGAAGTCTGGGGAAGATTTGATTACAGTTGACAGCAGAGATGAGCGCTTTCAAAGCCCCATGTGTACCCGGGTTGACTAATTACTGATTGGGGGTGGGGGTACTTGATTTTGTTATATTTAGAAGACATTCTGAAACCATGAGAGTTTTAACAAGATACCTCATGCACGTGCAGCACTGCTGCGGTCCAATTGCTTTCGGATTGTTTGGACATATTTTGAAGAGGCAGCAATGGGAAAAACAACATGTGAATTTCCAAATATGTGAAACTCTGCCTTTAGAGTGGTGATTCCCAAACTTTAAACATCCACGGATAGTTCACCTGATTTTTGCCACCTCCCAGGGCCTTCTTACAGAGAAGGCGATGGCACCCCACTCCAGTACTCTTGCCTGGAAAATCCCATGGACGGAGGAGCCTGATAGGCTGCAGTCCATGGGGTCGCTAAGAGTCGGACCTGACTGAGCGACTTCACTTTCACTTTTCACTTTCCTGCATTGGAGAAGGAAATGGCAACCCACTCCAGTGTTCTTGCCTGGAGAATCCCAGGGATGGGGGAGCCTGGTGGGCTGCCATCTGTGGGGTCGCACAGAGTTGGACACGACTGAAGCGACTTAGCAGCAGCAGCAGCAGCAGCAGCAGCAGAGCCTTCTTAACTCCTAGCCACTTCAAATTTTCTTAGACTGTTTCACCTTAGTCTTTTACTTTAAAGGAAACTTTATATCACTCATTTAAATGCCCTAAAGAAAAAGTAAATGTAAGAACAAGTACAATGAACATGAGACCTTATTTAATTTGCACTAAATACTTTTGTAGGGGAAAGCTCTGAGCCTGTTCTTTGTTAAAAGAGAGTAATGTAACTCCCAGTGGTTCGGGCTCTGTGCTCCCACTGCTGTGCAGCAGAGTTAATCAGCTATGTGTATACATATATTCCTTTTCTCTGAGCGATAAGAAAGCCTTCTTCAGTGATCAATGCAAAGAAATAGAGGAAAACAACAGAATGGGAAAGACTTGAGATCTCTTCAAGAAAATTAGAGATACCAAGGGAACATTTCATGCAAAGATGGGTTCAATAAAGGACAGAAATGGTATGGACCTAACAGAAGCAGAAGATATTAAGAAGAGGTGGCAAGAATACACAGAAGAACTATACAAAAAAGATCTTCACGACCCAGATAATCACGATGGTGTAATCACTCACCTAGAGCCAGACATCCTGGAATGTGAAGTCAAGTGGGCCTTAGAAAGCATCACTACAAACAAAGCTAGTGGAGGTGATGGAATTCCGGTTGAGGTATTTCAAATCCTGAAAGATGATGCTGTGAGAATGCTGCACTCAATATGCCAGCAAATTTGGAAAACTCAGCAGTGGCTACAGGACTGCAAAGGTCAGTTTTCATTCCAATCCCAAAGAAAGGCAATGTCAAAGAATGCTCAAACTACCGCACAATTGCACTCATCTCACACGCTAGTAAAGTAATGCTCACAATTCTCCAAGCCAGGCTTCAGCAATACGTGAACCGTGAACGTCCAGATGTTCAAGCTGGTTTTAGAAAAGGCAGAAGAACCAGAGATCAAATTGCCAACATCCGCTGGATCATAGAAAAAGCAAGAGAGTTCCAGAAAAACATCTATTTCTGCTTTGTTGACTATGCCAAAGCCTTTGACTGTGTGGATCACAATAAACTGTGGAAAATTCTGAAAGAGATGGGAATACCAGACCACCTGACCTGCCTCTTGAGAAACCTATATGCAGGTCAGGAAGCAACAGTTAGAACTGGACATGGAACAACAGACTGGTTCCAAATAGGAAAAGGAGTACGTCAAGGCTGTATACTGTCACCCTGCTTATTTAACTTCTATGCAGAGTACATCATGAGAAACACTGGGCTGGAAGAAGCACAAGCTAGAATCAAGATTGCCACGAGAAATATCAATAACCTCAGATATGCAGATGACACCACCATTATGGCAGAAAGTGAAGAGGAACTAAAAAGCCTCTTGATGAAAGTGAAAGAGAGTGAAAAAGTTGGCGTAAAGCTCAACGTTCAGAAAACTAAGATCATGGCATCTGGTCCCATCACTTCATGGGAAATAGTTGGGGAAACAGTGGAAACAGTGTCAGACTTTATTTTTGGGGGGCTCCAAAATCACTGCAGATGGTGACTGAAGCCATGAAATTAAAAGACGCTTACTCCTTGGAAGGAAAGTTATGTCCAACCTAGATAGCATCTTCAAAAGCAGAGACCTTACTTTGCCAACAAAGGTCCGTCTAGTCAAGGCTATGGTTTTTCCTGTGGTCATGTATGAATGTGAGAGTTGGACTATGAAGAAAGCTTAGCACCGAAGAATTGATGCTTTTGAACTGTGGTGTTGGAGAAGACTCCTGAGAGTCCCTTGGACTGCAAGGAGGGCCAACCAGTCCATTGTAAAGGAGATCAGCCCTGGGTGTTCTTTGGAAGGAATGATGCTAAAGCTGAAACTCCATACTTTGGCCACCTCATGCAAAGAGTTGACTCATTGGAAAAGACCCTGATGCTGTGAGGGATTGGGGGCAGGAGGAGAAGGGGACGACAGAGGATGAGATGGCTGGATGGCATTACCGACTTCATGGATCTGAGTTTGAGTGAACTCTGGGAGTTGATGATGGACAGGGAGGCCTGGTGTGCTGCGATTCATGGGGTCGCAAAGAGTCGGACATGACCAAGTGACTGAACTGAGCTGAACTGAGCCTTCCTCTCACCTTCCCACTGCCCCCATCTAGATCATCACAGGGCAGCAAGCTGAGCCCCTTGTGTAACACAGCAGCTTCCTCCTAGCCATTCCCATTTTCTTCAGTCCATTGCCACTCTTTAATATGCTGTGTAAAATGGTTTTTGTCTGTATTCATTTTCTGAACTGGGTCTTCAGAAAATCATTTTAAGTTTATCTTACTTTTCTTTTTCCCTTTTCTGATTAGTGCTTTCTGGGTCCTATCCAAAAAAAAAATCTGCTTGGTAAAGGTTGTGATGATAGTCTCCTAAGTTTTCTTCAAGAAGATTTATAGACCCTGTTTTTGCAGTTAGGTCTAATATCCACCCCAAATTGGGTTTTGTATATGGTGTGAGTTAGTATTAAAAATACTTGTATGTGTATGTAAGTACACATACAAGTACATTTATTATATTTCTTGATTAAATAAAAATATATAACCATAAAAAAGATGTGCTTTGAGTTCCTATCACTATATTTATATATGTATCTACACATACATATTTAGATGTATTAATATCATATAATGTGTACTATATAATATGTATACCCACTCCAGTGTTCTTGCCTGGAGAATCCCAGGGACGGGGGAGCCTGATGGGCTGCCGTCTATGGGGTCACACAGAGTCGGACACGACTGAAGTGACTTAGCAGCAGCAGCAGCATATAATATGTATATATTATATATCTAATTATGCATATAGCATAAATTTCGATAGGAGTATGTATATGTGTTACACTATGTATACATATCGGAGAAGGCGATGGCACCCCACTCCAGTACTCTTGCCTGGAAAATCCCATGGGCGGAGGAGCCTGGTAGGCTGCAGTCCATGGGGTCGCTAAGAGTCGGACCTGACTGAGCGACTTCACTTTCACTTTTTACTTTCCTGCATTGGAGAAGGAAATGGCAACCCACTCCAGTGTTCTTGCCTGGAGAATCCCAGGGACAGGGGAGCCTGGTGGGCTGCCGTCTGTGGGGTCATACAGAGTTGGACACGACTGAAGCGACTTAGCAGCAGCAGCAGCAGCATGTATACATATCTTATTTTTAAAATGAGGAAATTGAGACTTAGCAAAGTTAAGTAACTATCACAGTGTGCCCAAACTAGGACTTGAATTCTGATTCCAGTAACCTTTGTCTATCCATGTCCTGTACAGAAAAGATCCATTGGAGACATGCAGATATGTTCCAGGTATTATTGGCTTAATAATTTGCATATTTAAATTAGGTTATTTTGCATGAGATGCAGATGAATACATTTGGATCACATGAGTAGTGTGGAGAGGACTTCAGGTGATTATTTAAAAGTTGCTACTGCCCATTTGGAAATGCTACCTCACCATGGAAAAAAGAGGTTCAACTCACCATTTTCTTTGCAGTGGTTTGTTTCCAGCCTCCTGACCCCCTCCAACCAGACATCCTCACTGGGGGAGGAGTCAACATCATCAAAGATACTTCCACGCAGCCAGGATTCAGAGGCACTGAGGTTGAAGAGAGAAGAAAAAGAACGGCGGATTCTCCTTTTCTTTCTAAATATTCTGGAGAGAAATGAAAGTAGTAAGGTGAATAACAAGTAGCAGTCAACTCACGGGCAAAGCAGAGAATTCAGTGAAAGCAGACACATGGGACCCGTGTCTGTCGCCCAGGTCCATGAAGCGCATTTCTTTTTTTTCCTCCATTAATTCCAGAGAAGTTTCTTAGATTCCTGTATGTGCCAGGCGTTTGCATCAATGTCAAGGATATTGAGATAAAAGACAAAACCTTGGGTCGAAAGACAAAAGTAATGCAGATATAGCAAACACTTTCATTGACCTCATCCTGTGTTTGGTGTCTTTCTTAGTGATTTATGCCCAGTAACTCACATTATCCTTGGAACAGCCTCACAGGTAGGTACTACTGCTACCCCATATCTCACATCAGGAAACTGAGGCACAAAGAAGTTAAATAACTTGTCTGAAGTCTTACAGCTAGTAGCTGACACAGCTGGGATGCACACCCAGGCAGTCTGGCTCCATCGTTTCTGCCCTTGGTGAGTGCTGTGTGCACGTGTGTTCTGGCAGTGTCAACTAGGGCTGCTTTGAGAGCACCAGGAGAGGTATTGCTAATCTGGAGACAAGGAAGACTTTCTGGGGTAAACAAACAAACAGTCTCATATTGAGTCATGCTAGGAACTGAGGCAGGAAAGGTAAAAAGAGGGCCAATAATAACCTTGACTATTATGTGAAGGAGTTAGAATTTAACATAAAGGGCTCTGAAGTATGGCAAGGAGAAGCAGATGGTGGTGACCTGATTGGGTTTGCATTTCCAAAGATTTTGGTTCTCCATGTGTCCCCACTCCCCACAATCCAACAATCCATCCTCTACCTTATAAGCAGTGTTATCTTGCTAAGGATGAATCTGACAGTTTGTCAAGGGCTCCTGTCAATCTACAGAATAAAGCCCAGATTCCTCAGGCTGGAACGTAACCCCCTCCATCCAGCCCTGCTTCTGGGTTTAGTCTCCTCTCGTGGAGAGCAGTCTTTCCACCGTAAACTGTGTTTCTTCCAAACGACTTGCCATTCCTCACACTGTATCAGGGTCTCTTAGGCCTCCATACCTGTACCCTCTCTCAGGTAGTCCTCTTTTCTACATCCCTCTTAATTAACATCCAATCAACCGTCTTCATCTCAAGGAAGCTCGTTTTAATTTATCCCGCCAAAGAAAATGGGCCTCTTCCTTCTCCTTCTCCCCTCCATCCAGGCTTCTATCCCAGCACTTCTATTGCTTCATTACTTTTTAAAAAAAACTAGTTCATTCTTTTAATTGATTTTTTTTATTTTTGGTTGTGCGGGGTCTTCAGTGCTGTGCGGGCTTTTCTCTAGTTGCTGTGCAAGGGCTTCTCATGGTGGTGGGTTCTCTTGTTTCAGAGCATGGCCTCTAGGGCCTGTAGGCTCAGGAGTTGCAGCTCCCAGGCTCTAAAGCACAGGCTTAATAGTTGTGGCACCTGAACTTAGTTGCATGTGGAATCTCCTGGGATCAGATATCAAACCCATGTCTCCTGCATTTGCAGGCTGATGCTTTACCACTGAGCCACCAGGGAAGCCCATCTTCATTACTTTAAACACCAGCCCCCCCCAAAAAAAGGTTTTTTTTTTTAATCACACGTTACAGCATGCAAGATCTTAGTTCCCTGGCCAGAGATCAAACCTGCACCCTCTGCCATGGAAGCGGGGAGTCTTAACCACTGGACCATCAGGGACATCCCAGTTCATAACTTTTGTTCGTTTTCATGAGTCAGCCACCCCTGCTTCTTATGAGCCCGTGTACTTCCATGATCTGGAGCAGAAATAGGCTGCTTATACACAATGTTCAATGAACCAGTGAATGAATAATTGACAGATGGGTTGGAATGCAGATCCTTTGACCTAACCTCCTCTACTTACCTGACTAAGTTCTCCTTGTAGAGAACCCTGGTCTGGGAGGGGCTCAGGGTTATGTTTCCATCTTCGTCGCAGAGAAAACTGTCTTCTGTCCAGATGTAGTAGCCGTTGGTGAGAAGTCTGGGACTTCGTCGACAGGTGAATGGGGAGTCCATCAGGGGATCTCCGGAGTGGCCTCAAAGGGACTGTCACCATTGAGGAAATCACAGACAGAGCTACAGGGGGATGATTAAGCCCTTTCAGCCTGTATCCGGGTTCATCCAGCCACACATAAACCACACATGTAGTCACCATGAAGGAAAACCACCTCTTTGCCTTCCTGATGACCAACTACTTCTGCACTTCTGATGGTGTCTCTTTTAATCTTCTGAGCTTCATCTCTTCACCTGTGAGACCACTGAACTACAGCACGTTTAGTGCTTCTTCCTGTTTTAAACACTTTGATGAAAACTTAGGGTGAATTGGTTTCTTTGAGATATGATGCCCCCTCCACCCCGTCCTTGACATGGTCCATTTTCTTGGATGTAAGAAATTGCAAAACAGCCTACCTGGGATGCTGGAAGCTCCAAGCATCTTTCACTCCCCACCCTTTCTTTGAAGAGCCCTCCAACTGCTACATCCTTACTCTTGTCACTGTAGTAGGGGAATTGCAACTACACAGACCAGACACTAATGAGTTATAGGAGAACATGCAGTCAAAGAGATCTTTTGGGAGATTTCTCTGTGGTCCAGTGGTTAAGAATCTGCTTTGCAAAAGAGAAAAAAAAATCTGCCTTGTGAGGCAAGGGGTATGGGTTCCATCCCTGGTTGGGGAACTAAGATCCCACATGCTACACAGAGCAACTAAGCATGCGTGCTGCAATAGAGAGTCTGACCACCACAAGGAAAGATCTGGCAGCTGCGACTAAGACCTGATGCAGCCAAATAAATACACAAATATTTTTTAAAGAGTTTTTTGTGTTTTTTTTTTTTTTGGCTTTTGCCAATTTCCCTCAAATCAGCTGCATACGTGATCACACAGTTACCTTCCCTGATCTGCTATCCAGGGAAGTCCTCTACTTGGTCAGGCTCATCTGTAACTGCCTTAGGTTTGAAAAACAATCACATGCCTATATGGTTGAAATGCAACCTTGTGCCTCACCCTTTACTGAAATTCTGAAAAAAATTTTAAGTTTAAAGCTTATTTATGTTATATGTAAGATAGATAACCAAAAATCTGTGTACTATAGTACACAGATAGTGTACTGTGTAATATACTGAGCAATATATATATTGTAATAACCTCTAAGGGAAAAAATCTGAAAAAGAATATATATATATATATTCTGAATATTCACTCTGAATATACACATATCTATATATTCAAAATATATATAACTCAATCACTTTCTTGTACATCTGAAATTATCACAACATTGTAAATCAACTATACGTCAATAAAAAAATTTAAAAACTTAGAAAAATAACTGGTGCCATCAAAGAAAAAAGACTACTCACACTTACATGCACTAAAGTTAGCAAAACACTATTTTAAATGGATGTTATTTATGGAAAACTTACTATGAGCTTGGCCCCTACTTCACACTTTATCTGCTTTTCACAAACCTCCCTAAAAGTTAAAGATTGGTATCTTCATAGTACAGCAGGAAAAAAAAAAAAGAGAGAGAGAGATGGAGAATGGTAAATATATCAGGTATTTGACACATCTAGTAAGTGTCAGAGTTAAGATTTTGAATCTGGGTTTATCTGATTCTAAGGCATGCGCTCTTTCCATAAAAGCTGCTTGTTCCTCTGGCTGATTCATTTGATTGTAGCAGGAGGCCCGAAATTTATAAGAGGGGGCGGGTTCTAATATCACTGCATGATTCCTTTATACTACTGGCATGATTCACAAAATGTTAAAGGAAACATCAACTGATGCCTGTGTAAGGAATAAAAGACAGAGAGACCAGGGAAAAAAGAAAAGCAAAGGAAGGAAAAGATAGAGACTTCTTTGCAGAACTTGAACAAAATGGCAGATTCAGCATGTCTTCATGGAACATGATATTTGGCTGGCTTGTGCTTTGGTATAGACTCTCATGGCTCTTATAAAATAAGGCAGTAAAAGTATATTTAAGAGAATATCAATTTAAGAGAAAAAGTAACAATACATCAGTATTTGGTATGCACCAAACAAGAGCAATTCACATTTGCCCACACACTCCTCTTCCTTCCAATCTCCATTGTTAGGTTAGGCAAGTTTTCAGTTCATATGTGCATGAGACTGGAAATATATTTCCATATCAAAATTGGATGAAAGCTAAAACCAGTATATATATATATTGGTTGCACCACATGGTTTGTGGAATCTTAGTTCCCTGACCAGGGATTGAACCCAAGGCCATGGCAGTGAGAGCACAGTGTCCTAACCACTAAACTGAGAGGGAATTTCCAGTATTTTAAAGTATTTATTTGTTTACTTATTTATTTGGCTGTGCCAAGTCTTAGTTGCCATATGCAGGATCTTTCAGCTGTGGCATATGGTATCTACTTCCCCTACCACGGATGTAACCCGGGCCCCCTGCATTGGGAGCACAGAGTCTTAGCTACTGGATCACCAAGTCAAGAATACAACAAAATAATGCATACAGAAAAAAAAATCTGACTGATGTTTCACAAGAGAGGTCCCCTAGAATACCTTGGGAGAATGCATGGGGGAGACGGCTCTACAGCATACTCTTTCTCCGACTGGGAAGAATCTGCATAAACAAATGAGAGAGAAATACAAATTTATCACACTGCATCAACATGCATGATTGCACACAGTGGAGGGTGTGACTAGCTGATGTCCCAGCCTCGGCAGATTTCAACAGGTGCAACCCTCCAGTGACTCATGACTAACATAACTTGTTCTCAGGACTCTACGGGAGCAAGACCTAATCCAGGGGTTTCTATATTCTGTCTCATCTCTCCTTCAACACTCCTTGAGAGACTCCTTAGTTTGGACGAGGCAATAATAAACCAGGCTTCCCTTGTGACTCAGCGGTAAAGAATCCACCTGCCAATGCAGGAAACTCAGGGTTCAGTCCCTGGGTTGAGAAGATCCCCTGGAGAAGGAAATGATAACCCACTCCAGTATTCTTGCCTGGAAAATCTCAGGGACAGAGGAGCCTGGGGGGCTACAGGCCATGAGGTTGCAGAGTCAGACATGACTTACCAACTGAACAACAACAAAAATAATAAACCATTAGCATCAAACTGACCCATGAAAAGGAGGAAGAAAACATCTTGTGGGAAGCTGTCGAAAACCCAAATCAATTACCCAATGTGCTGTTTCGTTTAGCTTACTCATTTGAGGAATTCAATCATCTGCCTAGATTCTCTCTCATTAGTGCATCTGAAGGCACTTCTATTACAAAATAACGAGCAGAAGACATTGTTGGAGGAAAAAAATGTCTGTTTTCTAGAAATGATTTTCCAGTGTATGACACCTGTGAACATTCTTAATTTTTTAAAAAGATTGTGCATTCATTCATTCCGGTTTAACCAAAGGTCTGGCAACAGATTTCAGTTGGGAAAAGTTGCAGTTGATTAATATTCTAAATGCTATTGCAGCATTTTATATTGTATAGAAATGGTGTGAATACTTGTGATAGACAGCCTCAGTGAAACTTGGTTCCATTACTGATAATTAATATCTAAGACAAAGAAAGGAGCTTAGACTTTCAGACTGAGTTGGCTGATTTGAAGGAGAAAATTGTAGGTGTGTGAAGGAAGGTTAGAAGCAGGGTTTGGGGAAAAAACAAATGACAAGAGGAAGGAAGAAATTTGAAACCACTACCGTTTTAACAACGCCCATATTTTCTGTAAGTAGCTATCAAAATCATTCAGTATTTTTTTATAGACAAACCGTTTTGCATCTTAATAGTAGCTGATAAACAATCTTTCACGTTTATGCACAGGCATCTAAAAAAGTGATTTTTTTTCCTACTAAAAGGAAAAATACCACATTTCTCTCAAGGAAAGAAATGAAGTCAAAATCATTGCCAAAGTGAACGCTGGCATTTAAGAAGCACAAGCTACTGACAGATGGTTAATGGTATGAGTATCAGCAAAATCAAAGCAGGGAAATTGCTAAAAGGAATCTAATCGTTCAAAAGATAATTGCGTAGAGCAGTTCTCTTACATTTACTTGCTACTGGTGTTGACATCAGTTGAGATATTTGGTACATCTTGGGACGGCTGCTTGTTCAAACTTCACAGATTTTCTGCACAAGACATTAAAAAAAAAGGTGGATTATGTATTAAAAATAGAAAGATGATGCCAAAACAGATGGCATCTACTCATTGCACTAGTCAGATTTGTTTACTGAAAGAATACAGAGATAAATGGAAATGAAGGCAGAGTTGAAGGACCACTGAGTTTGTGTCTGCCTCGATGATTTTATATTTCATTTTCCATTGTCTCAGTGCATCTAAATCATCTTTTTCTGTAAATAAAGATAACATTTTATTTGGGAAAGCAAAACTTACAAAGGTTGACTTGTATTCAAAATAAAATAACGAAAATTAATTATTTGGTCAAGAAATCCGAAAAAAAAAAAAAGATTGGTTTTAGAATTCTCTAAATAGATGTATTTGTATTTTTATCATCCACCACACTTCAACCTCATTATCAAGTTCAAACAATGCTAGAAGATTGGGGACCGTCTTTTGCCTAACACCTCAAACCACTGACAGGTAGCTACAGAGAGGGCTGGTGGTCTTTATCATTACTATCAGCCTGGACATTTCCAAGTAGCATAAGAAGCATTGCACTAAAAATAGTATATTGCTGGGCAGATTTCAAAACTCACCTTTTATGAACATATAATTTACTTTCTCAGTTACAAATTAAACACATATACAAGTGTGTATATTATGTAAACTTTCATCACTTACCACTCATCGCATGGATCTGCTTTCCACTGATCATTCAATTTTGTATACATTATTATCCTAGCAGCAGAGTAAGGTAAGACAAAATTCTTCTCTGATTCATCATCTCTATTCACATTTTTTTCAAATGTGGTAACTACTAATGGATTGTTTCTGTAGCTGTCACACAATTAAAACAAACCCGAATAATTCTATATATTCAAATTGATTCTTTCAATAAACTAGACACAAAACCTGCCAGATAATATAGATCCTGCCTTATAGGGACCTTAAGAGAAATCAGGAGAACTTTCTGCCATCCCCTGAAAGATCTCTAAATCAAAGCATACGCATAGATTTCAATGGTTTGGAATATAAAATAATACTGTTTGCTCTACAATACTGTACAATGTCACTAGTCCTTTCCATTTTTGTTCAGCCCAAGTTACCCTATGTTAATTTCCCCCAATCATCAAGTTCAATTTTAAGCCAACAAGTTGCACAGCAGAAAGTAAGGTCTTACTGCTACATCTTATTAATGGAAATACAACAGGCTACGGTTAGCTAACAGTTAATCAAATCTTAGTAACATTGAAAAAGACTTCCGGTGCAGCTCTAAGACTTTTCAAGAAAACAGACCCTATCTATCAGTTCTACGAAAGCAACTCCTCTGTCCTGTAAAGCAATTTGCCCATGCGTCCGTCCATCTTCCTTCCAAAGAAAGTTCCCAACCTCTTCTTCTAATTGATAAATGAAAAATAGTTACTGAAATATGATGCTTCCTGTGGTTGAGAGTCAGCAGAGAGATCCAGGACTTAGCAGGTCTTCAGCTGAAAATAATGCCAGCATATCAACAGGTGCAGAAGTCTCTTAAGAAAGAGAAACCCCGTCTTTCCCTCCTCCTAATAGATAGCTGCACACATCTCCCTGTGCAGGCTTTTGCAGGGAACTTTTGTCTTCAGTAGCCACTTGTTCTTTTGGCTGTTTCCGAGAATAGAAGGGCATGTAGTTCTCTGGAAAGCAGCCTACAACTGCTCTTGTTTTCTTTTAAAAACAGCCTGCGTAACCAGAGGCTGAGAGGCACAATGAGGTCACACTTCCTGTGCAACTCACATCAGTGGCGCTCACGCTGAGGAACATGGTGAAGATTAAAGTGGTCTCCTAGACCGGCAGTGGGGGATGAATCAGACCAGCTGGACGCATCACAGGCACACCAGGGATGCTCTTCTGCACCAACTCATCACCCCAGCTGCAAGAAAAAAAGAAAAACTTTCAGAGAAGCAGCACCTCTCACTTATCATCTTCTGGCCATTTTCAGTATGAGTCGTGTGTGGTTGGGAAAACTCCCTGGAGCAGGGCACGGCAACCCACTCCAAGATTCTTGCCTGGAGAATCTCAAGGACAGAGGAGCCTGGTGGGCTACAGCCCACAGGGTTGCAAAGGGTTGGACACAACTGAAGCAACTTAGTATGCATGCATTTAGTGCATTGTAATGCTTTGCCCAAATCGTTATTGGTGACCAGGCATTGATGCTATTCAATTCAGAAGACTATCAAATTCCAGAGCTTGATCTTCTGAAAGTGTCTGCAGTGCCAATATGTTTATCCAACAAAGGTTGGACTTTTCAAGAAACTGTGAGTGGCATTTTAAATTTTATATTTAAATGTTTCTAGAGCTGAAAACTCTTCAGCTATTATAAAACTTCTTATGCTATTGTAAATGAAACTGTTAGTCACTCAGTCATGTCTAACTCTCTGCAACTCCATGGACTGTACCCCCCCGCCCCCTGCCCCCCAGGCTCCTCTGTCCATGGAATTCTCCAGGCAAGAATACTGGAGTGGGTTGCCATTCCCTTCTCCAGGGGATCTTCCTGGCCCAGGGATGGAACCCAGGTCTCCTGTCCTGCAGGCACATTCTCTACCATTGGAACTACCAGGGAAACACCAGATGCTATTGTAGGGTCTCTACAAAGCCTGCAGTTGTCGGTGATAAAAGAAATAGAACTTCCATCAATACTGAGTTGCATAGGGTAATGGAGAGTCACCCAGACAGACATATAAACTCTGTCTGCCATACTAGCTGTGCCCCCAGTTTATGACTTAACCTCTGAGTTGTAACTTTCTCATTACGTTTATAAATGTAATAATATGTATGTTACTGGATGGCCTGGAACATTAAATGAGGTTTAAAAAAATGAGACTTAAGTGAGTCCTCAGCTCATATGTCCAAGATGGATTCCTTGTTTGTTTTCTGTAAATCAGCTTCCCTTCTGAGGCACCAGTCACCAGGCTGCAGAAAAGTTAATCTCATTCTTTCTTGGGGGTTTCCTTTCCCCCTGAGGTTATGCCAAAGGCAGAGTCTTCTGTAGAACACCCCCAGGCAGGAAAAGCTATTAGGAGGCAAGTCCATCTAGTCCGTGGTCAGCAGCTTTCAAAGCTGTCCCCTAAGAATCCTTTGCAAAATCCCCTCCCCTTCAGTGGGGGCCGAGACGAATAATTTGCCTCTTCTAAATAGAACAAGACAAAACTGATGGGTTGCCACTACTGTGCTTGGGTTACAAAAGTTGGAGGCATCTGTCTTACCACTTTGTCTTACACACTTGGATGGAGCAAGCTGTCATGTTGGAGAAGGATCTGAAAGTTGTCTCAAAAGTTGTCCTGAATCCATGAGCCAAGAATGCAGCCAACAACCAGGTCAGTGAGCTTTATGAAAGTGGAATGGTGGTTGCCCGAGACTGGGAGGAGGAGAAAACAGGGGAGTGTTAGTCAAAAGATGCAAAGTTTATGCAAAGATAAATAAGTCCTAGAGATCTACTGAACAGCATAATATCTACAATTAAGAATACTACATCGCATACTTAAAAACTTGCTAAGAAGGCAGATCTTATGTTAAGTGACCTATCACAGATAGTAGATAAATAGAGCAGGAGGAAATTTTTGAAGGTGATGGATATATATTTATTGGCATTGATTTTAGTGGTGGTTTCGTGGGTGTATATTTATCTCTAAACTTAGATTGTGTACATTAAATATGTTCAGCTTTTTCTATGTCAATCATGCCTCAGTATGGTTGTAAAGTAATTTTTTTAAAGTAGTTTTAAAAAAAGCTTCTGGAAAATATAAGTTTTCAAAATAGAAATCATTATAAATTCTTTAAGCAATAATGGGCTTTGAAACTACTCAAAAAACACCTGTTCTCATCATTTATGAAAATAATATTCCTTGGAAACCTTTTGGTCACATAACATTTCATAAAACTTGGTCCTAAGTCTGTGTCTCAGAAACTTTAATGTACTGTGAATCACTTGGGGATTTTGTAGAAGTGAGTAGGTCTAAAGTAGCAACAGAGATTCTGTATTTGTAAGCAGTTCCTGGGCTTCCCTGGTGGTTCAGACAGTGAAGAACCTGCCTGCAATGTGGGAGACCTGGGTTTGATCCTGGGTTGGGAAGATGCCCTGGAGAAGGGCATGGCAACCCACTCCAGTATTCTTGCCTAGAGAATCACCACTGACAAAAGAGCTTCACAGGCTACGTTCATGGGGTTGCGAAGAGTCAGACATGACTGAGTGACCAAGCACACACACACACACAACCAGCTCCTGGGAAAACACTGTAGTTCATACACTGTTTTTTGGTGAGCAGGATGCTAGTGAGTACACTTTGGGAAATGCTAATAGTACTTGGTGCATGTCATGAATTAAATTTAAAATACTATAAGCAATAAATAAACATGCCTGCATGCTTGCTTAACTCCTTCAAGTACTCATGATTTCCCTTCCTACCTAAGCCTCACCCGCCTCTGGATTTCTGTGTCTCATTGAATGGCATCACCTTCCATTCAACTGCTCAGGTCAGGGGACTAGGAGCAGTCAACAGTATTCCCTCTGTAGCCCTTGAATGAGACTCTCTCCATCTCCACTGTCAGTTCTGGCGCTCCAGAGGCCACCTTCTCTCATCTGGACTTCAGTACCAACTTTCTGTCATCTGCCTCTTCCGAACACATCCGGGTCCCCAACCTTTGGGATGTAATGCCTGATGATCTGAGGCTGGAGCTGATGTTATAACAATAGAAATGAAGTGCACAATAAATAGAATGTGCTGGAATCATCTGGAAAACACCCCCCACCCCACCGTTACATGTGGAAAAATTTTCTTCCACAAAACCAGTCCCTGGTGCCAAAAAGGTTGGGGACTGCTGCTCTAAGCCACAGCCAGAATGATCTCTGCAATGTAAATATCTGATTACGTTGTTCCTCTGATTAAATACTTCAGTGGTTTGTCATTACTCCTCTCTCAGATCCAGTTCAAAGTCCCTTCCAGTATCTACAAGGCCCTGGGAGGTCCAGTACTGCCTATTTTCCAGCCTCTCTTTCCCTCACCACACCCCATCTTTCTAGAATTCAATCATGGTGGCTTTTTGTTTTTTCAGGTTCTCCAGCTTAGTTCCCGAGAAGGCAATGGCACCCCACTCCGGTACTCTTGCCTGGAAAATCCCATGGATGGAGGAGCCTGGTAGGCTGCAGTCCATGGGGTAGCTAAGAGTCCGACACGACTGCACGACTTCACTTTCACTTTTCACTTTCATGCATTGGAGAAGGAAATGGCAACCCACTCCAGTGTTCTTGCCTGGAGAATCCCAGGGACAGGGGAGCCTGGTGGGCTGCCATCTCTCGGGTCGAACAGAGTTGGACGCGACTGAAACGACTTAGCAGCAGCAGCAGCTTAGTTCCACCTCAAACTCTTTGAACACGCTATTTCCTTTGCCCCTGGCCATCTCCTTCCCCAGCCACTGTCTCTCCTACTCATCTTTTAGATGCAAATAGTTCTTTCTTCAGAGCAGAGCTATAGCTTTCCAGGTGGCACAGTGGTAAAGAATCCACCTACCAATGCAGGAGACACAAGAGATGCGGTTTGATCCCTGGGCTGGGAATATCACCTGGAGTAGGAAATGGCAACCCACTCCAGTACTCTTGCCTGGAGAATCCCTGTTCAGAAGAGCATGGTGGGTTATAGTCCATGGGGTCTCAAAGAGTTGGACACAGTGGAGCAACTGAGCATACATAGTAAAAGTCAAAGCCCAAATCTTAGTGGCTTGTAGTAATTATCACATATTGTCCCACATAGTGGCTTTATGTGTCAATATGGTTAAACTGACCGTATGTCTCAGAGTTCTTTCTCTGTATGTCCCTAGCTAGGATGGGCCAGAATTGCAATCAGTACAAGAGTTGGAAGGTGGGTATTCAGCAGGATCCATGGTATTCCTTGGAAGGTCCATGTGGCTCAGGCCTCATTGTTGCTCATGCAAAATTTCACAGACCTACCTACTGGCTCACTGCATGCACTGGACCCATAGCTCTGATCCCTGATGGATGGTTTCCTTCAGCTTCCCAAATCCTGGTCCAGGAGTGAGAGTGGCTCTATAGCAGGGCAATCATGGCAATAAAGTTAGAGGCTTAGAGATGGGAAGAGGCCAACGTGGGTTTCAGTGATAGATGGAGTCATGTTCCAGCTGGTTCTCCAGGGATTCCAGTGGTCCCCACTCACCCTACTTCCTGGCAACTGTTTGATCCTGACCAATCTTCTTATAACTTCTGGTTCAGCATCCCTGCAACAAAAAAAATAAACTGAAACTTTTTTACTAGTGTCTGAAATTGTTCCCTTCTCCCTCAAAAACCTAACGCAAAGAAACTGTATAAACAGAGCATGTATACCTAACATAATCTCAGATTGTCTGGACCACACTCTTGGTTCACAACCTGGCCCCCATACACAGAAAGCAAGGACACACCAAAGAAGGAGACAGAGAACTCCAGACTGGTAGTTGGCAGGCTGAATAAACCATGGAACCTACTTCCAAGACTTGTCCTGAGCACCACAAGATGAGTAGATCTCTGTACCCACCCGACTGAATCTCCAAAGTTTACATAGATGTTTTAACCTGATTTAGTCATGTATTCAGTCCAGGTTGTCCCAATAACAACTTACTCTCTCAAAGCTGCATCACTGAAAGTGACTCGCTTGGCAGAAACAGTGGGCAGAACAAATATTCCAAAGACAGAGGGTGGGGGTTTGGGGGTAGGAAGGGTGAGTAACCTTCCACTGGCTGGATCCAGCCCACAGGTCACCCTTTGGTCACATTCTGTCCATGACCTCCTCCAATAACCACACGTTTCCTTGTAGCATCTTTATAAGCAAACGGTAAGGAGCCCAATTTTTCTTCCTATTGTGTGGATGATCGATCACACATGTTTACACTGTTCATTTCAGTAACTCACATCTTTCTACCAGCCAACTGTTGTGATTAGTGGTAAACAAGGGCAACAGATTTTTTTTTTCAATGTATTTAAGTACCTTGCATTTTCACAGACTTTGTATTGTCACCAAAAGAAAATTCTCTTCTAAAAGCAAGTCTCTTAAATAGTAATAATAATCATATCTGCAAAAATAACATAAAATTGTCTAAGAGTCAATGCTTATTCAAAAAAATCATACTTTTCATCATTCCTGATGATTCTGCCTCTTAGCTTAAATCTGACCAACATGTCTTGCCCTATATTGGCTGCAAGTTGGCTGTAGTTCTGCCCCTCAGGCCTTTATTCCAGGAACCAGGCTGGTGGATCAGCCCCTGGGGCTGGGGTGGGGAGGACATGTCTTGAGTTGGCACTTGAAATTTCCACTTGTATTTTATTGGTCAAAGCAGATCATGCAGTCAGCCTCAGTGTCAGTGGGGCAAGTACACGTCTCCAGGGAAAGCACTGCAAGTCACAAGGCAATGAATGGGGATTGGAGTAGATGTATGTAGGGAAGAAAGGGAATAGCTTGAAATGATTATGTAATTTATAGCCCTCCATCTCGGTCACAAATATTTACCTCCTCTCTAACTTTCAAAAATGCTAAGAGGATGCATCTCCACAGAGAACACCCCCAAATCCCATTCAGTCATGACCACAGATTTCAAGTCTAGAATCTTCTAATATTTCTATATTGGTTGCTTTTTATATGGAGATTTCTGAACCGTCTTGCCCCCTATGCCCAACATTCAATACTTGAAGAAGGACAGGATATTTCCCCCCTAAACCTTCCCCTTTAGAAAGGGGATTAATGGCAGACACACAGCAATGGCTGTTCCATAGAAATTCTGTAACTGAATAGTCAAGACACTGCAAGAGCCCTACACCCAGCAAATGGAAGACGCTCCTGATAAGACCCTAATTCTACTCCCGAGGTGTGGCAACCCAGGCAATTATTTGTGGCTCTTGGTTATACCCTCTGGAAAGTAAGTCATTCCTTTTCCTTACTCTCCTTGACCACCTCTGAAGATGAGGGGACATACCTTCTTTGGGAACAGAGCAACTTTCTCAGTCCATTTTCTGTTCCTAGGAGTAGGAAAGTGGGAGAAGTCCTCTGAAATCTTGAATTGTTATAATGTCTTTGATACCAAGCCAGTACCTCTTTGTCTGTGCATTCTGTCAAAAACATAGTCAACCATTTTAAGAAATGTATTTATTTTTGGCTGTGCTGGGTCTTCATTGCAGCTTGGGCTTTTCTCTAGTTGCAACAAGTGGGGCTGCTTTCTAGTTGCTGTGAGTGGGCTTCTCGTTGGGTGCCTGCTCTTGTCGCAGAGCACAGGGCTCGAGGGCACTCAGGCTTCAGTAGGTGTGCTCCTGGGCTCTCGAGTGCAGGCTCAGTAGTCGTGGCGCGTGGCTGAGTTTCCCCACAACATGTGGACTCTTCCCGGACCAGGGATCGAATTCACATACCCTGCATTGGCAGGCAAATTCTTAACCACTGAACCATCAGGGAAGTCCTACATTAGATTTTCTTAAAACTGATGTTCTCAAACTGCCTTTGTTACTAATGCGTCTTTTTAAAATTTACATAATACTTCTTGCAGTTCTAATTGTCATGGGAGTACTTTTTAAAGGGAGAGTTGGAGAGAGACAAGAAGCAGACTGAGAAACTGGGGGGTGGGGAGTTTGTCGAGGAGGAAGATAGAGAGAGACTGATTCGTTAGTGAAAGGCCTGTAATAAAGTCTTAATAAAAGCTTGCATTCTTGGCAGCGAGAACAGTGCCTTACTCATCTCCATGATCTCCAGCAGCAAATAGAGGACTTGAAGCAAAGTGAGTCTTCAGAAAATGTGTGTTTTCATAGAATCACAGAGAGGGAACTAGAGAACCCCCAGAGATGACAGTGATCAGATATAAGGGTCCGCATGAAAGGTGAGAAAGGAACATTTGGAAACATCTGGCATTTATGTATCAATTTTCATTTGGAAAACATATAAGGCTGCTTCCTTCTAATTTAATCCTCATTACAACTCCGTGAAGTAGACTTAAGATTCTCATGCACCTGTGAGGAAAGGAAAATCAGAGAAGTGTCTAGACCCCAGCCACTCTGGTAACAGCGTCAGGTCTAACATACAATTTGTGGTATTCTTAATCTCTGCTTTTCATACGCTTTCTTATTTTAAGTTGCCATTAAAAGACAACAGCAAGAAATACATTCATGGATTGATTTCCTTCAAATATATAGTCTCCTATGATCTTCATGGTACTCATAGTTCTCAAAAATAGATACATAAAAAGGAAAGCACATAAAGGAAATCAAAGGATGTTTACCTTTTTCTTGGGGACACTGACTCTGTTGAATGTTTTGCACACTGCAAAAGAGGAAGTAATCTAATACCTGACCACAAGGTTGGATTGCCTCAGCGCTTTTTCTCTAAGACAAAACTGTGGACTGTGGCAACACATGTCCTAACAAGTTCTCTGCCCTGGTCCAGCCCTCTCCCATCCCCCACAGGTAGAACTCTCTTTCATCTGAGTGTCTGGACAATTACCTTGGAGATATTGATATTGTTTTCTGGTCCTGACCAACAGGACAGATACTTAGTCAAATTGCAAGTGACCAGTTAGAGCACATATTTTGACCCTGAATATGCCTTCACGCTGTATCAAGATGACCTGTTAGTGTGTTGGTCTACTGGACTACACTGTTAACGCCTTTGATCAAGGATTAAGCTTATTCATCCTCATGCTTCTTGGGCCTAGCGCTGAACTTGGCACATTGCCAATGGTCAACAGCAGCTGTGGAAGAACTGGAAGTAGCATGCTGTTTTTGATTTGTCAGAGTTTGAATCAAAACTAGAAAGAGTATGCATCAACAGACGAGTGGATAAAGATGATGTGGTATATGGGGAACGGAATATAATGGAATACCCACTCAGCCATAAAGAAAGGATGAAAATTTTGCCATCTGCAGCAACACGGATGGACTTGGCATGATGCTAAGTGAAACAAGTTAGACAGAAAGACAAATACTGTATGAGATCACTTATATGTGGAATCCAAAAAATACAAGAGACTAGTGAACAATAACAACAAAGCAGACTACTCACAGATGTAGAGAACAAGTTAGTGGCTGTAAACTGTCGTTTGGAGTTAGAATCAGTATAAGTCAGTGGCGATGAATATCAGTTGTTTTTGTTGTCCGTTTCCCTTCTTCTTTCCAGTAACAGCACCTCTATTTTCTTTTAAGGACCTGCTTATCCCCATCTCTCAGTCCTTGGGGTTGGGGCTGGGCTCCATTCCCACTGGCTCGGTTGGGGACTGGACCCAGGTTCATGACAAAGCAGTGTAAGTCATTTCCAAGGCCACTACATTTGGCTCAGAATTGGGCACTTGATTCAATTTAGACCAATGAGAGAATGATGTCCAGGACACATTTGTATGTTCTTTAAGATGTTTCAGTGATAAGTCGGAAGCTGTTGGGGACCTGGAGGATGCGGATCCCAAGAATCAAGCTAATCCATAGGAAGCAGAGTGCAAGGTATTATCATTTGATCCCTAATTCAAACCACCCCAGAAGGCAAAATATCCCATCTCCCTTTTTAATTCCACAAACAGAAATTCCATTTATGCTTAGGTCTGTTTGTATTGAATTTCTGTCTCATGCAACCACAAGACCCTTAACATACTGCAGGTATGAAACTTCCATGTACATAAGAATCATTTAGGAAGGCTTTTAAAATGCAGATTTTCAGTCTCTATTGCCAAGATACAGGTTAGGGCCCATGAACTTGCATTTTAACAAACAGCCTGAGTGGATCTAATGCCAGTGACTGATGGACCAATACTAGAGAAACACAGAGTGCATGAAAGTGAAACAGTAAACAACAATAATCAGAATCAGAGGAGCTTCAAAGTATTAGCACGTGCATGCATGGCAAGTCACTTCAGTCACGTCAGACTCTGCGACTCCATCGACTGTAGCCCGCCAGGCTCCTCTGTCCATGGGATTCTCCAGGCAGGAATAGTGGGGTGAGTTGCCATGCTCTCCTCCAGGGGATCTTCCCGACCCAGGGACTGAACCCACAGCTCTTATGTCTCCGGCATTGGCTGACAGGTTCTTTACCACTAGCGCCACCTGGGAAGCCCATTGACATCGTACCTGGAAGTAAGGAGCTCATCCTCATTTAGTTATCAAAAATGGGAAAATTCATCGAGGAATCAGGAGTTGATTTCATATTCAATTCTTTTCCATTTAGGAAATCTCTGATTTCTCTCCTTCTTTTCCCCCTGCTTTACGTAGCACGATCATATGTCTCAGTTTGTCCAGGACTGCCCAGATATCCACCTGTTGTTCTGGTATAATTATTAATCACACTTCTTCCCATTCTTAAAATTGCCCCTGGTTTGGATGATAAATTTTATGGTCACTCCATTGCTTCAGGGCAATCTACACAAGTTCTTTGTCATTCAGGCCGCTTACTGTGTTTTTCCAAGTTTTTTTCTGAGCCAAACTTTTATTTTTTTCTATTTTATGACCTTTACTAGCAGAGACTGAAATCATTAATTACTGCCAAGTCTAAAATCCTCAAAAATCTCAGGAACCCAGGTAGCTTTGGAATAGCATATAAACTTCGAGTAATATAAATAAAGTTGTCTAGAATGTCTCATCGTTCTCAGGGCTGACTCACTCTAGGAAAGCAGCTTATGAACCCAGAATCCCAATGGGAAATGCATTAGGAATGTGAGTAGAACTCCGTGTGTGAATATACAGGAGAGATATCGGTCTGGCAGGTTCATACTGGGTCTAGGGGCCAAACTGCCAGAGATTAATTCAGAAACAACTATCACTTCTGGTCAATTGATTAAAGGATACAGTGCTAGAGAGACAAGAGAACCAAATTCTTTGGCAGGTGAAGAATGTGACATTAGTGCCATTTTCAAAGATTTGTAAGTGGAATAGATAATGTGCAAAGGATGTTTCCTTCAGTAGGTTAAGTTTCTACCAGTCTATTTTTTAAAAATTTAAATTGCTTCAATTTTCTTCACTGATGCTAATTATACGTATTAAAGCAATACACACAAAATAGCTTTCTTGTGTTTTATATGTAATTAAGGAATACCTGGTGTTTAGTAATGACTTCTTCTCTTAAGTTAGGTATAGACAGTTCTTGACTATTCCAGGAGATGTTATGGTTCCATATGCATATTTTTAATGTTGGAGGAATTTAGTTCAGTGATTTCTATCTAAAGACCCTTGTTTCAAGATAATTTGCCCACTGCTTGTTTGGTTCCACTCAAACACAGCTGTAAATTCTTTCTATCTAAATTTGGAGATGAAGTGACTGATGGCTAACATTTACCATCTGGATGAGGGGTGTGTTGGGTGGGAGAGAACAGAGAGGACAGGGCGATGCATAGCTTCACTGTATAGCTGGGGAGTCAGCTCTAGACTTTTCTATATCTCGCATCCCTTTCGGTTCTGACCTTTGACTTTCTAGAGTCAAAAGCAGCAATGATAGCCTATATGAGCTTTCTATCAATCTTATAGGACTTAATGTCCCCTTTTTAGAGCTAATACTATGTTAAGACCCACTGTACTTCTCTGAAATTAAATCCATAAATAAAAATAATCAAACTCCACATAGAAAAACTCCACATTGATTTTTTGTAAAAAAAATCAGTACAATGTCATATGACAAATTAAAAATACATTATTTATGAAAATAACTCAATAAAAATAATATACATCTCAGTACACAGGTGTTCAGCCTCGACTCACAGAGCCACAATAAAGTGGTCAAGTGCCAGCGTAGAAATTTAGGTTTATCCTGAATGTAACAGCTGTAAAATGCAGAGTGACAGGTGTGTTCTATCAGTGCTTCAGCTACTATGAGTGGCCCTGCCACTGGCGACACGATTTTAAAGGTGCAGTAAACTCTTGGTAATATACAAAGAGGAGAGCCTTCTGTCATGTTACACAGTGGTTTCAGTCCTTGAAAATGGAGTGTATATTAAAACCTTGCAAAAATATTGCGTGCTTACAAGACTGAGTTCTATGCTGTGAAAATGGTGAACAGTTTCTTTTTTTTAATTAAAAAAATTTTTTTACCTATATGAATGTTTGGAGGAGCATTCAAAAGTCATGTATGACCAATGGAAATTCTTCAAGGTATGGGAGTAACTTATGCATTCCTGGAGGTTGGTTGCTCTCCCCACTAAGGTGGGGTCCCTCTCCACTCAGTTTCCACAGTGCCTTACCCCAGTCATGTGACAACTAAAATTACACACACTCACATTCCGCACCCCCGCAAGCCCCCTGCCAATCCAGCCCTGTCCATTTCTACAGAGCCCTTTAAAGGAAGGTATTGACTCCATTGAGAAGACTCACCCATGCAATCCACTCAAGCCAGGAATCATTTATGTTAGACCTAGTTTCCATTTATTTTCTTTCAAATTACATTATTGGAGGGATCTCTTGCTAAATTCCAATTAAAAAGGAAGAATCATCTGTTCAGGGTAGATTGGTAGATTGTCAGCCAACTGTGGAGATTGGATAGAATCTCTGCTATCCTTCATGTATGTATTCTATTTAAATTACAACCTCAAATTTTCAGTGATGTAAAACAACAACTATACATATTTTTTCTCACCTACTGGTTTGTGGGTCAATAGGGATTTTGCCAGGGTTCAGTTAGTTAGCTCTGGACTGAAATCAGAAATGTGATTACTGGTATTTCCAGTGCTGCTGGAAATTTTTTTTTTCTCATTTTGAGCATCACTAGCAGTTTCTGATACAGAGTTCTCAGTGAGAGAGGCTAATTGGTATAGCTGAGAACAGAACTTTAGCTGCAAGGGAAACTGAGAACATGAGTTTCTTATATTTTCATCTTATTTAGTGCAAGGTTGAAAGTTTTTGCCCTGCGACTCATAAGGTGGGTGTATATGTCAGTTTTATTAGGTAACAAACAACTTTCAAAATTTCAATAGCTTAAACCAACAATTATTTTTTCCTTATACTATATGTCAGTTGTGGATTAGCGCCATCATAATCTTATTAGAATATGAGTTGTTAGAACAGTAACCATCTCAGAAATTGCATTTCACTGTGCCAGACACAGATAGCTTGGTGAACTGGCTTTTTAAATTACCAACTGGCTGTGACAAAACTTCCAATTTCATTTTATGAGCCAGAGCAAATCGAATGGTCACACATAATTCTAAGGAAGGTGCAAAATATAAACCTGCTATGTGTACAGAAGATTCTGGAAATATATGGTGTACTGTTCTAATGACAACCACAATGGGAAATTTCCCAAATATGGAAAGGGATTTCATATACTGGTCAACAGAAAAACCAAGAAGACAAATGTCCACAGAGATTGTCTTATATCTTTTCTGTATATTACTATCTTTCAGTGTAATTCAGTAGCTATAAGTAACATAGTAAGAGCTGATTGAATGTCTGTTGAATAAAGGATATGGATGTAATTATTTAAGTTACTGAATCTCACTATACTGGAAGCTTAAAGAGTGATACTTTGCTATTTTAACTCCACTATGTAAAGTGTTATCAGAGTATTGTGTTGTTTGTATGCAATGTTGCATTTAGAAAGCTTGAGAATCAAAGTGGCAACCTGGAAAGAGAAAAAAGATGTTTATCTCAAAATTCTTTCAATGTGTTCACTTGTTGGTTTCCCTTACAATAGGGACGCTTTGTTCTATGACTAGTACAGAGTTTGGGTTATGGTAGGTGTTCAAGTGGAGAAGGCAATGTCAACCCACTCTAGTACTCTTGCCTGGAAAATCCCATGGACAGAGGAGCCTGGTAGGCTGCAGTCCATGAGGGTCACAAAGAGTCGGACATGACTGAGCAACTTCACTTTCACTTTTCACTTTCATGCATTGGAGAAGGAAATGGCAACCCACTCCAGTGTTTTTGCCTGGAGAGTCCCAGGGACGGGGGAGCCTGATGGGTGCTGTCTATGGGGTCGCAGAGTCGGACACGACTGAGGTGACTTAGTAGCAGCAGCAGCAGGTGTTCAAGAAAAGTAGTTCTGCTATCATTCTTCGTTTATTCTTAGGCTGTCATGCCCTCTCCAAGGGATCTTCCAGACCAGGGATTGAACCTGGGTTTCCCGCATTGCAGGCAGATTCTTTAGCGTCTGAGCCATCAAGGATGGCTTATTCTTAGAAAAGTCACTTCGGTTTAGTCATAGGTTCTTCAGCTGCACCCGTCCCTTACAGGCAGTTCAGTTCAGTCGCTCAGTCATGTCCAACTCTTTGCAACCCCATGAATCGCAGCACACCTGGCTTCCCTGTCCATCACCAACTCCCAGAGTTCACTATCCAGCCATCTCATCCTCTGTCGTCCCCTTCTCCTCCTGCCCCCAATCCCTCCCAGCATCAGGATCTTTTCCAATGAGTCAACTCTTCGCATGAGGTGGCCAAAGTATTGGAGTTTCAGCCTCAGCATCAGTCCTTCCAATGAACACCCAGGGCTGATCTCCTTCAGAATGGACTGGTTGGATCTCCTTGCAGTCCAAGAGACTCTCAAGAGTCTTCTCCAACACCACAGTTCAAAAGCATCAATTCTTCGTCGCTCAGCCTTCTTCACAGTCCAACTCTCACATCCATACATGACCACAGGAAAAACCATAGCCTTGACTAGACGAACCTTTGTTGGCAAAGTAATGTCTTTGCTTTTCAATATGCTATCTAGGTTGGTCATAACTTTCCTTCCAAGGAGTAAGCGTCTTTTAATTTCATGGCTGCAATCACCATCTGCAGTGATTTTGGAGCCCCCCAGAATAAAGTCTGACACTGTTTCCACTGTTTTCCCATCTATTTCCCATGAAGTGATGGGACTGGATGCCATGATCTTCGTTTTCTGAATGTTGAGCTTTAAGCCAACTTTTTCACTCTCCTCTTTCACTTTCATCAAGAGGCTTTTGAGTTCCTCTTCACTTTCTGCCATAAGGGTGGTGTCATCTGCATATCTGAGGTTATTGATATTTCTCCCGGCAATCTTGATTCCAGCTTGTGCTTCTTCCAGCCCAGCGTTTCTCATGATGTACTCTGCATAGAAGTTAAATAAGCAGGGTGACAATATACAGCCTTGATGGACTCCTTTTCCTATTTGGAACCAGTCTCTTGTTCCACGTCCAGTTCTACTATTGCAACCCCACACAAAATGTCTTAGTAATATTTGCCTTTTGTGTTGTAAGGATCTCCTATGCTGCTGCTACTGCTACTGCTGCTGCTAAGTCGCTTCAGTCGTGTCCGACTCTGTGCGACCCCATAGACGGCAGCCCACCAGGCTTCCCGGTCCCCGGGATTCTCCAGGCAAGAACACTGGAGTGGGTTGCCATTTCCTTCTCCAATGAATGAAAGTGAAAAGTGAAAGTGAAGTTGCTCAGTCGTGTCTGACCCTTAGCGACCCCATGGACTGCAGCCTACCAGGCTCCTCCGTCCATGGTTTTCTAGGCAAGAGTACTAGAGTGGGGTGCCATTGCCTTCTCCAAGGATCTCCTATAAAGGAATACAATTGTGCGATTGTAGTTGTCATGTGATGCACTCACAGTACACTGCCTGCTATAAAGGAGGTATTCAATAGACGTTTATTCACTTTTACAACAGTAACCACTTGCTCTCCTTTATGTGGAATGGGGGTGCAGTGTGCATACATCAATACAAAAGTTTGCCCAGGATGCAGCGATTAAGGAAATTTTGAGAGTCCGGTTAACAACAAATGAACAGCATTAAAATTCAGTGGGCTTAGGCCTCATCTCCCAAAGGTTAAACACTTCACAACTGCCAATGAGGTGCCTGGGCCCGCGTTCCTCAGTTGCTAACCAGGGTCCCTGCAGCCAGCGGTCAGCCAACTGCCGCAAAGCCCCGCCTCCCAGGGCGGCCCTCCAATCGGCCGCGCGGCCCGCGCCCAACCCTCTTGCGTCACGTGATGCGCCCAGGCCCGCTTCCGGCGCGTCGCGGGTGGCTGACGTCGCTGGGCCCGGCGTCGCGTCAGGGCTGGCCGGCGGCGGCGACGGCTGAGGAGGCGATGGCAGCGGACACCGAGCGGGCTTGAGCGCTCTGACCTGCTCCCTACCCGGCGCGACCTCGGGACCGACCCAGCGCTGCGGCCTCGGCTCGCTCTGATCCTGCTCCCTCCGCGACCGCTGCCTGGGCGGAGGCCGGTGGCGGAGGCCCGGGCTGGCCGTCCTGTTCGCGCCCCGGCTCGGCCCCGGACAGCCCGACAACTGTGCAAAAAAGAGGAGGCCGAGTCGGTAAGAGACAGCGGCGGCAGCAGAGCCTGGAGCCCGCCGAGCCCCCCGCCTGGCCGACCGGGACACCCCCGCGCTGGTGTCTTGTCTCTGGCCCGCGTCCCTCACCGTAACTCGCCGCCCCTATTGTCTGGGCGCCGCCGCTCCGTCTCCCCCTCCCTTCCTTCCCCCGCCGCCTCTCGCCGGGGGCCGGACGGCTGTCAAACCCGGAGGCGTCTCCTACACCCTGCGAGCCGGGTCTGAGCCTTTCCTGTCGGTCTCTGGTCACCTCCCTCCCGCCCCGCATCACCAACCACCCCCGCTCCTTCCAACCACCACCGTTTCTTTGGCCCCGCGGCCATTCCCTGACCCCGGCTTCACTCTCCAGTGTTGTGTGTCTTCTCGCTAAATTTTCTCTTACTGCCGTTTGTCAGGTCCACACGTTTCACAGTCCTTATATATTTTTGCTTTCTTGTTCGTTTCCTTTCCAATTTTTTTTTACCCTCTTGGTTCTTTCTGTCCCCCTTTCTCTTTTGCTTCAAGTTTTACCCCTCATTAGAACTGTTTACTTGGTCTTTACTTTTCCTTAATTCACATCCCTCCCCATCTGCCCCTCTGCACTCAAGAAAAGGAAATCTTGCTTTTTCTGAAACCTCATCCAGAAGCACCTCTGAGAGGATTGTATGTCCTAACTTTGTCACTTCTTGAGGGTTCTAAGTTTGATCCTAGAAAATGTTAGTGTAACTGGTCGGTTACCCTTCCTAAGTTTTCCTTGTGAAGAACAGCAGGAAAAGTGGATTCGATTTCTTCGCAAAACGTTTAAGTAAACCGCCTTGGATGTTGCGGCACTGACCAGACCGTTATTAAAAATATTCATACTATTGTTTCTCTTATACCGAATGCCCTCTGGCTGAGCTTGCTGTTAACTTTAATGCACTAATCTTCGCTGCTGCCATGGCCGGCGGGAGGATATCACCCCCGCCTCCTTCTCCCCACTGCTCGCCACTCCATGAGTATTTATGTTTGATTTTTACATATTTTTTTATGGCATGTACTTTCCCTTACCTAGCAGATTCTTTCTAAGAGAAAAGGGCAGTTGGTTTTTATGCTTGCTGTTATGTCTTGTCCCTTTTCAGTTGTGACAAAACCATTGAAAAAGCATGGTACCGTTGTGTGTTTTCTTCTTTAAACTGGGAGGGAGCATAGTCATATTTGTAATTCTTAATTTCAAAAAGGTTTTAAGGATTTCTCCTTTCCCACATTAGCAGTAGGTTTCTATTCCTGATTAAATATATTTTGATTTAAGCTGTCTCAAAATGCATCCATCTTCCTCAGGTGCTAGTTTGTGAAAAAGAGACTACCAAGTGTGCTGAACATCCACTGGCTAAAATGATAGTGAATATTCTATATGTCCATGGTCTAGAGAGGAATAGGTATTCCTTTGTAGTTTTTTGTTTGAACTACAGCCACTTTTATTGCCAATGTGGGTACTGTCTATATAGAAATACAGTAGAAGTTCTCAGAGTTAAAACTCTGTGTCATTGTTGCTTATTGAATATGAAGAAAATGAGGTTTCCTCTGCAACTTTATGTTAGTTAAAATTATTGAATCATGTGCTACCAGGTGGGAGATCATAAGTGGTGAAAAATCCTAATCACTAGAGGAATTACTAAAATTTTTACTATAAGTGTGTGTACTGTTTCTTTCATCTTTATGTTCTTTAGTGTCTTATCAAGTGCTTTATATTATAAGGCACTCAATAAATATTAGTTGAAAAACTTGGTTAATTTATTCTCTTAAGAATTTCAGTAGTCATGTGCCAGATCACTCAGTTGTCTTGATTTTTCAAAGATGCAAAACATTTTCAACTGTTATCTTGAAGAATTTTCTTGGATATTTTCAAGTTAAAATTTAAAGCACTTCAACCATTAGTGTTAATCCTCATTTGTTCATTCTTTTAAAGTAGTTACCTTTTTAATGTCCTTTTTCTTAATTTATTAGTAAGATTGCCTGCAAGTTGCACAGTACTTTTATTGGCAGTCATCATTCAAATTTCTTAAAAATTTGGTGGTTATTTTAACTTCTCACTTAATGTTTAAAAAAATTGTTTAATCACTTGTGCCTTTTATGTATCAGAACCTAACATTTTTTTTTTTCTCTCTTGAGGTAGTGAAAAGAGAATCCTGAAGAATAGGATCTCAAGATGAGTAAAAAGCCCCCAAATCGTCCTGGAATCACTTTTGAGATCGGTGCTCGTTTGGAGGCACTGGACTACTTACAAAAATGGTATGGAAAATACAGGAGAGCCCCTAAAGTAAAGCCCAGTGTCTGTAGTCTACATGGGTTGGTTAATTGCTCTTTTCCTGACAGTGGCAGAAACATTACCTTGTTCACATTTTGAATAAGCATATTCATTGTTTTTTAGTTTTCCTACTCTTCAACAGATTTTGCAGTTATCAGCACTCTTGTGTACTTAATATGAGCTCTATGGGTGGTGGGAGAGAGAGTGGGTTAATCTAAATAACTAGGTTCCCAAGTTTTGTATAAAACTTGATATAAATCTGTTTTGGGGGGCCCTGTTTCATAGCTGTTTTTTCAAACTATAGAATTTGTTGATGATTAGCATAGTTGTCATTGACTATTCCACCTGAAACCAAAACCCAGTATCTCTCTTTCCTCCTCAGAATGTGGTGACCTAAAGGCGAGTTTTCACTGTTTCCAGTTTTAAATGAGTAATCCTTTCAGGCCTTCTCTTATTTCTTCTCCTCTATCTGCCATTTCTACCTCTGCCTGTGATAAGTGGTGAATTCAGATAGTCCCAGCAAACCCCTGCATACGGTGTAGGAGAAATTGGTTACCTGGCATAAAGTCACTGCCCAGAAAGGAGAGAAAGAAAAATAGCATACACCCGGATGGCTGCACCACAGTAGGAATAAGAATTCTCTCTTTCTGCTCGGGAATGCCTTCCTCATTCTCATTAGCTGGTCTCTAGCTCTGCTGTCTGGGTGGATGTCTCTTGGTGCCATTCTCAGCCCCCTACACAGAGATGGGCATTGGAGAGCTTCCTCTCCTGGTAGTGGTTCAGGCTCAGCTCCACTTGAAGCCCATTTATTCTAATGAAGGGTCTAGCAGTTCAGCAACTCGCCAGACTTTTGGACATTTTTTACAATTCTCTTAAAAATGTAGTGGGCATGTTGTAGATTTGTCTTTGATTGATTTGTATTAAGTCAACTTCCTGAGTTGGCAGTGGCAGGCAAAGAAATCTTGTTTAGTCATGATGTTTGACTTTAGACCAGCCTGGGGTTTTTGTCTGTTAGCATCCGGCATTGGAACTCTGCACACGTCTGTGAACCCCCAGCTTAATGGGTCTTTTTGGGTTGGTTTGAGGTGGGAAGGCAGTTATTTGGCCTCATGCCACCAAGCTGCATCTCAGTGAGTGTTTCTTTTTAGGGGGCTTACTTACTCTCATAAGGTGGAAAATATACACAGTGTTTTTAGGAGGGGCTTGGAAAATACCTGGGAACCAGGCAGTTTAGCATCCCCTCCTAGTCGTGATGGTAAACATTGTCGGTAGGTGTTGCCGGTTGTTCTGGGGTTGAGGGGCTCTCTGTGCCCCAAATGGAGAGCCTCTGCATTAGACTGTACAAGGAAAGATGCTATTTTAGTCCATAATTAACTCTCTTTGGTTTTGATTTTGACCAAAGGAAACTTTTTACTTTGAAGGCACTCACAGTTGAATCTCTCTGTGATAGAAGAGGATGAGAGATGCTACTTCTTTGATGTTAATCTTTACTTTTTTTTCTTTTGTTAAAGTTACTAACTTTTTGAATTTCTAGTTTAATTCATGAGATTCTTTTCTTAGGCTTCCAAACTGACAAAGTTGCAATTGAATTAGCTTCCAGTTTTGAAAAAGTAGATAGTTTATTAGTCCTTCAGTGGCCTTCAGAGATATTGACATACTTAATTTTGGTATTTGTAAGAAATTCACTTATGGTGAAATGCTTCCTAATTCATTAGCTGTTAAATCAATGATTCAATAGTTAAAAAGATTATAAAAAAGGACTACTTTAAAAATTAAGTCTGAGTTTGCTTTTAGAGTATGTGGAATTTCAGAGAACAAAGTTATAGCTTAGGGTTTTCACTGTCTTATGCTTCTCATCAAAAAATTTCAAGTGCTTAGATAGAGTGATATCATGCAGATGTACTGATTCATAACATTTAGATTTAATTTAAATGACCCCAGTAATAATGGTCTCTCTAAAGTGAGTAAAACATTAACCAAAATAATCACATATGATAATCACTGACACTTGTCAGTTTGATTTTTATGCATTCATTTATATGAAGATTTTAGCATTCTGCTATAGTGGTGCTATAATTAAAAACAAATAGTAGTATTATATATACATATTCTAGGTAATTGAAAGAAATAATTTTCTTGTTGTGACTTTATTAATGTCAGTAGTCTCAAGAACTGTTTAGGCTTCAGTGACCCTTTAATTTGTAGGACAACTAATTAACTGCTAAGATTTATTGAATTTTATGTGGGGCAGAAAGAAGTCATGTGAGACATGGTGCTCTTAACAGATTTTATTTCTAAATGGGATAAACTTTATTCTTTATGTTTTGTTAAGGACCATTCTGTATTCCATATAAATTCTATACATTTTTGCTTTAATATCAAGTAAAACTATTGAAGGGTTATTTAAGTGTTGAAAAACTTTGATATTGTTATGAGGGCAAAGCAGTTAATCACTGAAAATACACTGAACTTTCGTCCTTCCCACTCTCCTTTCTTTCATATTCTCTTTGGGTTGCATCCATATTGAATGCATCCATAGTTAGTCTTCTACATTTATTCGTTAAACTGGAATAGTAGTGAAGACCTACTTGACATAGAAGTCTTTTGAATTGTAGGCATTAGACAGGGAGGGACATGCAGGAATGCAAATATTACTTACTCTCTTTGTACTCAAGACATTTATAATAAGCATTGTAGCTATTATTAAGAAATGACTTCTCACAGGTTGATACATTAGCTCTTAAAGAGAAACACAGAGGAAAAAATCGTGATAGTGAGGCACCTGAATACCAATTTGTCTTATATGTAGCAGGTTTTTCCTATATAAGAAAAGGTAAAGGAAAATATGTTTTTAGTATATGCCCTATAAATAAAAGGATAAACTCTAAATTTAGTGGGCAGAAATAAAGTTAAGTGCCTACATTTAGGCTTGGGGTAGAGTTGATTTAATAGGAAGACTATTTTTCTTTGGTAAAATACATTATTGTTCCTTGAGCAAATCATATCACATGCTCTTAGGAGTTCAGAAAGATATTTCATCCTTGGAAATACGTTTCACATTTTCAAGTAGCAAATTATTACTTTTTTTGCTTTCAGAGTAGTTTTCCAGCTACATCAGAAAATCCTGGTGGTTTGATTTTACCAGCACTAATGAATGCAGGGTCTGAGAAGCCAGAGAGAGGCCACTCGCCTTCTATCCCTGGTGTGCTTTTAGATACCTGGATCTGTTCTCTGAGGACTAAACCTAATTCTTACTGAAAAGTGTGGGTTGCTTTAATTTTTAAAAAATTTATAGTCTGACTCAAAACATTTTGTTTTTTTCCTCAACAATCTTTTAATTTAAAAGTCTTTAAAAATGCTAATGTTTACAGTTAAGACAATCAACCATTTTCTCTTATCTTTATATCCTAACCTAAACATATTGGCTGTATAATCTCTTGGATGCAGTAACATCATAAGGATGAAAATAGATACAGGTTGTTGATACAGGTTGTGTTTGGGAAAAGAAAAAGTTCAGAGTTGAAGTTATGACACACCATCAGTGAATTCTAAAGAGGAAAGAGTCAGGTTGTCACTTTCTGATCTTGTAAATACGGGTAAGTCCTTGAATTTGGTTGGTTTAGCAGTAAAATGAAAGCAGTGTTACTTACTTTTACTTACTTTAAGGATCAAATAAAATAATGTATTTAAACTTGCTTCAAATTATATGAAATAATAGATAATTATAAAGCACTGAGGTAAATGCAAGGAAAGAGGAAGAGTTGAAAAATCTTCGGGGATCTGAAGACTCAGGTGTGTAAGTTTTTAAATGTAGCCTTAGTGTTGACATGAGAATGATCTAAGATGTAGAAGGAATATCATGTCATTGCAACATGCATAAACCATCTTTTTTGAGGTGATAATAAAAATCTTTGTTTTTGCAGAGTTTCATAATTTACAAAGCACCCTTAAGATATTCAAGTATCTAATCGTTCTGAGTATTATTCAATAAGAAAAGTGATAAAATCATACCAGTTTTGACTACTGATTTAACTTTAAGATTGAAATTAAAATATTCTATAGCAAATGATTTAGTTATGAAAACACAACAAGTAAAGTAAGTGTGCTCTGGTGTTACTCTTAAAATTGAAATTATAAAGTTAGTTTAAAACATTCAGATGAGTTATGCTCTTCTGACCTTTTTTGGAATATTTCTATTTAATTCTCTTCTAGATCTAAAGGAAAGGAAAATGAAAGATTAAAAAAAAGTGGAGATGTCTCCAAGTGTCAGAGTTTGATAGAACAGTATAAATTTGAATTGGCAAATGCTGTTTCCACACATTTGGAGTTTTTTGAACTGTATGGAACATTTGCAAATGTGAGTTTTTAAAATGTTCATGAACAGAATTTTGTAGAGTGGGAAAATTGAATAAATTCAGATTGTAGCAAGTACACATACTTTATAATTTAAATTAAAATTTTGTATTATCTGAATTAAAAGAGTTGTCTTTTTCTAATCGGATTTGCTATTCAAAGGAAAACACTAGTAGAGGGAAGCTGTGTGGTCTGTATTTGAAACAGAAGAGGAATGTTCCTGAAAAGGAGTGTGTAGATCAAATTTTGCTGGGAGAAATTGAGGGCAAGACGAGAAGGGGGCGACAGAGGATGAGATGGTTGGATGGCATCACTGACTCAATGGACATGAGTTTGAGCAAACTCAGGGAGATAGTGATGGACAGAGAAGCCTAGCGTGCTGCAGTTCTTGGGGTCACCAAGAGTTGGACACAACTTAGCGACTGAACAATGACAAGATCAAATTTAAAAACTGAAAACATACTTAAATTACATTAGGTGAGTTTGGAATTTGTAGAAACCATGGATGAATACTTTTAAAATATTCTTTTGCTAATGTAAATAAAGTATGTCCTTTTGTACATGGAACTTCCCTAAATCTATTTGTGCTTAGAAGATATTGATTCTAGTTTTGGGTCACTAACTACCTTTGAAAACTAATTTCAGTTGTAGACTCAGAAGAATGTACAATCATATTTACACAACAAAATAATTGAATAATCTATTATGGGTGGTGGTAGTAAGCTTAACGGGGAACTCCAGACTAAGGACCCTGTTTGTAGAGAATTTCAAATTGAATTTTGTAAGACTTACAAATTCTGAGATTCCTTACAGTAAGAAAGTTAAAAGTTTTGAATCCTAAGATCTAAGTGAACCCTAGTTTAATAATCATCAAACAGGTCTACACCAGTGTACAATCATTTTAGTTCTTTAATTTTTAACATTTCCACTTAGAAAGCTCTGAACTTTTTTTTTAATAGTTTTTTGATGTGGAGTATTTTTTTTAAAGTCTTATATTGAGTTTGTTGCGATATTTCTTTTGTTTTATGTTTTGGATTTTTGGCTGTGAGGCGTGTGGGAGCTTAGCTCCTGGACCAGGACTGGAACCCGGGTCTCCTGCACTGGAAGGTGGAGTCCTAACCACTAGACTGTAAGGGCAGTCCCTCTGTGAGCTTTCAAAGATAAAGTTCTCCCTTTCTCTCCCCTGTTCCTCCCCACAAAAAAATGTTGAAAGCAATATTAGAAATAGGTGTAGAGTAGACATATTTATTTTAAAATACGCCTACTTTATTCTTGTGGTCTTTTCTCTTATATTCTTTCATTATGTTAGTTCATTTTTTTTTTTTAGCTTTTTCTTGCTCAATTTTTTAAAAATTTATTTATTTTAATTGGAGGCTAATTACTTTACAATATTGTATTGGTTTTACCATACATCAACATGAATCCGCCACGGGTGTACACGTGTTCCCAATCCTGAACCCCCTCCCACCTCCCTCCCCGTACCATCCCTCTGGGTCATCCCAGTGCACCAGCCCCAAGCATCCTGTATCCTGCATCGAACCTGGACTGGTGATTCGTTTCTTATATGATATTTTACATTTTTTTTGTTTATCCTAGTTTTCTTGAAAGGCAGGAGAAAAGGAGTATTGAAAAAGGTAGATATAACTAAAGTCAGAAAACGTGGCTTTAGGTGCTGTTCTGCCATGAACTATGGGACTTTGGAGAGTTCTTTGCTTTAATGTCCCTAAAATGAAGGTGTGACATATTCAGTGATCTTTCAGGTCCGCTGAACTGGAAACAGATTCTTTTATCTACTTTTTACCTGTTGAGCAGGGACAGGTATTTTAGTCTCACTTTTAGATGGGTAATAAATGACTTGAGGCAGGAGTAAAGTAGGTAAAGGCTGGAAGTCACATGCAGTGTGCTCAAAACTGCCAGACTCTAGAAGAAGAGAAAATTAATTGAAAAAGATGGAGAACAGTGAATGTAATTGGAAAAAATATTTAGAATTTTATAGTACTTGTGTTATAGTGGTGTTGGGAAGGTAGTTACTCTTTCTCCATCCTGCTGTTCTGCTCATTTAAATGCTTTCTTATTAACTTTAATTTTGAAATTACTTAGAATTAAAACTAAAGGCTTTAAGAAGCCAGTAGTTATTCAGTACAAGACTTTAACTTCCTGTATGGTACCTATTTACTAACGAATTGATTCTCTTACTAAGTTCACTGATGCTAGTAACTATATTTTAAAAGTGATTCAGGTGAAGTCCAAAAGAGTGGTTCTCAAACTTGAGCCTGCGTCAGAGTCACCGGACGGGCCCCGGTGCTTTGGTATTTTTATATGACTGTGTATTGAAGAGCTACTAACCATTCCTCCTACTGCCTCATGCAGATCATTAATCAGCATATAAAAATTGTCTTTGTATTAAAGTAGAAGCTGGTACATAAGGTACATTATTTCTGTCATTAAAATTAACTCAACTTGGAGAGAATTATTGCAATAAAATTGAGGAAAGAATGTGGATGTTTAGTATTCAGTGTATATTAAAAGTCTCTTCTCATTGCCAAAAACCCAACCCTCTTCAGTGAAAAATGAGTATGTTTCTAGTATATCATGGGTAGGTAAGGTACTAAAGAATAAGCTACTAATGTGAAGTAATTATATGCAAGCCCTACCCCTTTTACTTATAAAAAGGTGCCCAGGAAATTTCATTGAATTTTAGTGGGTTAGTCAAGAATGAACCTGAAAGTTTTGGAAAGTGAAAGTGAAGTCGCTCAGTCGTGTCCCACTCTTTGTGACCCTATGGACTGTAGCCTACCAGGCTCCTCCCTCCATGGGATTCTCCAGGCAAGAGTACTGGAGTGGGTTGCCATTGCCTTCTCCAGGGGATCTTCCTGACCCAGGGATCGAACCTGGGTCTCCCGCATTCCAGGCAGACGCTTTAATCTCTGAGCCACCAGGGAAAGTTTTGGGGATATCTTGAAATTTGGTTACCACTGTAAAACACTACTGCAAATGAATTGTGACTTACTTGTTGAAAACTAAGCATAGAATAATAAGAACGATATTTATCAAACTATTAAGAAATTTCATATGTTTTCATTTTTAAAGTCACCTAGTGTTTTTCTTAGTTCCCTAACAACTCATATCCCAACTTTCCTATCTTAACTTTTAAATGTAAGTTATGACATAATCAAGCATGTAAGTTAAGCTACTTTTCCCCCTTACATTCTTTTATCATCATAATGTAATGTTTCATACTTAAACATAGTTGAGAGATGCAGTTTGCCTTTTTTTTTTTTGAGAATTTTTAATAATAAAACAGAAGAGTCTGTTTGCTTAGTCTTTTTATATGGGGTGAGAGGAATGTTTATTTTGTACAATATAATAAAAGCTATTTTCCATGCTTTCTGGCTAACAAAAACTTTTTGCATTTTATTTGTATCAGAAACAGAAGATTAAAATTAAATTTGCAAGAAAAAATAAACATATAACTTGATTTCATATTGTTTTTGTATCTCTTGAGAAAGAGCCCCCTGTATTTTAAGTACTGCAGTAAGGTTGACAGGAGCTGAAAATGATCAGTTGTAAGATGCAGAATATATGATAATCAAAAGCATATTCTTTAAGGATAGACAGACCTCCATTCAGGGATCTACCACTTACTGTTTCGACTTGAGGAAGTTACTTGACTTCCAGAGGTTCTATGACCTCCTTAAATAACTGGAAATAATAGTAGTACCTAACTCAAAGGGCTGTTTGAATATTTAGCAAGAGAGTGCACTTTAAGAACTTTTCATGGTCTCTGCCACATGGTAAATAAGTGCTAGCTTTAATGATAATAGCAGAATGAACATTAGTTATTCTAAGAAAATAGAATCTAATAGAGAAGTCACTGTAAATTCCTAAAATTTTAATCTTAGATGTATAAGCATATATGACTACGTGTAGTATATTAAATTAATTTTTAAGTGCTAAATATTAAGAAATAGAAACGGTCAACTGCAACCTGGTAAGGTTAGTGTTTGGAGTTTTGTAACAACAAAGTTTGATCATGTTGGTTTGAACAAATTATATGAAGCACATAAACTTGGAGTAGAATATTGGTGGCATTTTTAGTGGAGTGGGAAAGGAATTTTTGATAGTCTAATTGATTCTTACGGTAGGAGATGGTAATGGGCATAGAGATTGTGTTGTAAGCATTTTGATTTGGTCAGAACCGATGGCATGAGTGAATGCAGGCACAGAGGAGATTCAGATACTGAGGAGGTAGAGCAGCAGGAGTTTAAATTGAGTCATCTGAAATGAAACCTTGATTTGAAAAGTGGCTGCTACAAGTCACTAGGGGAAAATACACAGCTAACTCTGGTCTTACCGGTCTTTGCTGCAAAGATTATGAACAGGTAGGAAGCAGGGTGATCTGTTTTATGTCATGTGTGTGTCTTCGTGATGAATGGCTCTGAATAGACCTAAGGGATAATGTGAGACCCTTGGAATTCAGTGTTGGAACGGATGCAGTTTTGATGTATATAACCATCCTCTGAGTGTTCTTAAAATTTAGATTCTTTGGATTTATGCTTCATTTTGGAACATCAAGTTTGAATTAATCAAAAGGGTTTTGTTTTCAGCATGTTGTTAAGTGTGAAACAAACTAAGCGTGCAGTGCCTAGAAGCATGTTATCTAAAAATGCTGCTCTAGCAGGTGACGTATTGTAGTTGTGATCAGTTAATGCATGAGGAAACACCTGAAAATTACAAAGCATGATTGAATTTAAAGTGTTTCCAAGAAACTAAAAATTTTAAAAGGTTAGCAGGTTATAAGAATCTTAGGTTTGCGTTCGACTTCATTCTACATTAATTTTTATTATCTGGCAGATAAACCTCTTCTGACAATTATATGTAAGGAAGGTCTCTATTTCTATATCTTATAATATGTTTTAGTCATTTTTTATGATACATTGAGAGTTTCTTGCTAATGCAGTTCCTATCCACAAGACTGTTCTGAATTGTTAATTCTAACTCCTGGAGATCCTGCTAACATTTAAATTACATTGAAGTCATTTTTCAAGTGTATTTCATCCTTTAAAAATTGAAGAACTGCTTTATCCAAGAGAACATCTAATTTAGGTATTCTCTCTGTGTGCTACTGCAGTGTACCTTTACTAGCTATTACATCATGTTGTAATTGTATTACCTTATTTGATTCCCTTTTCTTCTCCTCTCCCTCCTAAATTTGTTGATTGTTTGTAGCTTTATTCCTACTTTAGTGTCTGACATTCAGTGAATTAGAGACTCAGTGCCGAGTTAAATGAAATGGATGAGGAACTGTCAATTTTTTAATTTGTGTAAATTAGAAATTTTACTGTTTTACCAATATAAACAAGGATTATTATTTAAAATACATAATTTGAATAATTTATTGGGTCAGTTGCCTTTTTGATTAACACAGTCCTTGTTCATATGATGGGTGAAATCTCGGAGTGAATTCTGATGGTCTTTGGGATATTTGGTAGTGCTCAGTGGGTGGTAACCTACTGATGAGTAGTTAACAGCCATGTCCTTTGGCTTACATGCTTTAATCTGTCAGGTTATAGTCCTGGCATAGCTGCATGCCCATCATCGTTTCCTTGCTCCCAGGAATATGGAGCACCTATGGTCTGAGGGCTAACAGATGGTCTTGCTTTCCAGAGGACTTTTTTTTTTGAATCGTGAACCCCTTGGAAATCTGATCAAAGTGGGGAACCCTTCTCTCAAGAGAATACTTGTATACTTCTGGGCCAGATGGTTTTTTTACATACATTCTCAGGGAATCTTGGTCTCCTGATCTAGCTGTCAGTCAGTACTTGTCATGTAAAACAGTTAATAACATGAGCCAGTGTAGTAATTCGTCTGTAATGGTAATTCCCATTGTAGGTTTCTTATTTCCTTTATGTTTTGACAATAGACTTGAGTTGATGTTATAGGGAACCAATACAGTTTATTCAGTGTGTACCTAGTCTCTTTGCTCAGTGTCTGGTTTTTAATGAATTACAGAGTTAGTTCAGAATCCATAAAGCTTGCTACTCTCTGACCCGTCTTGTGTAAGTGGGAGGCACCAGTGACAGTGTTAAAATGCTGGTATTATCGGATGAGGCAATAAAGTGGAAGGTGAAAGTAATTTTTGTTTTTAATAATGGTCTTGCTTTAGTCGGGCTTCCCTTGTGACTCAGCCAGTAAAGAATCCGCCTGCAATGCTGAGACCTGTGTTCGATCCCTGGGTTGGGAAGATCCGCTGGAGAAGAAAAAGGCTACCCACTCCAGTATTCTGGTCTGGAGAATTCCATGGACTGTATAGTCCATGGGGTCACAAAGAGTCGGACATGACTGAGCGACTTTTCACTTCACTTTACCCTGCTGTTACAGCCACGGTTGAACTGGACCATTAGAGAATTTGACCACACTGATTCAGAAAGAGTCCTAAGAAATCAGTTGCGAGATTGTGTGCTTAGTCAAGTCACTTCAGTTGTGTCTGAATCTCTGCAACCCCATGGACCATGGCCTGCCAGCCTTCTCTGCCCATGGGATTCTCCAGGCAGGAACACTGGAGTGGATTGCCATTTCCTTCTCAGAAGTAGAATTGCACATATGAAAATTTTGTTAAATTCAGCAAGAATCATTCGCAGCGTTTCTGAATGCTGTTTGTTTCCATTAAACCTAATAAACAATTTAGGATGGATTATTTTTTCTTGCTAAGTTTGCCCAGAGTAAACTCTGTTCTCTTAAGATTCAAGGGGAAAAGACATACAAGGGCGAGATAGGCCCAGAGCAATGGAGGCAGTCCCTTTATTTCTACACTGGTTAATACCATTTAAACAGTGCAAGTAGTTTAAAGTGGGATATGATAGGGAAGACAGATGTGGAAATTTTATGATATTTTGTTGTATCGTCATAAGGAATAGTAGAGCTCTATAGAATTTTGGCATCGAAGAATCATAGCCCAAGTTGCCTTCTCTCCATCTGTTTCTTTTGAACCCTGAAGAGGTGCCAACTATGTTATTTGTTTTTGTTTTCTTCTTATCCCTAATTGTTTTAAGTGCCAACTATGTTATTTGTTTTTGTTTTCTTCTTATCCCTAATTGTTTTAACTCTGAAATTCCAGTCTCCCACTTTTCAGATTTTTTTTCCCAATCATTTGCAAACATTTGGGACTCAGCCTAGTCACTGTTCTTTACTCTTAACAGCTTTCCATGATTCATCCTTTGAAAAGCAAAAACAAAAACATTATCACTGCATCTTCCAAATTCAGTAAGAAAAATTTTACATTCCATTCATACTCAGTTATAATAAAACATACATTGTGCATCAAAATAATTGCTGTGGTTCAAGATGTAGAGGCATTTGTGAATACATTTGTTCAGAAATATTTTTTATTCACTGAGTATCAAGGCATTACTATGGGCCATCTTGAATAGGGAAACATTTCACTGTATAGAATAAAATAATAATAGGGCTATATGTTAAATTACCCTTTTGTGTATTTTAAATGGATAGCAAATATCTTGATGTTAGGGTTTTTTTCTAAGGTTGACTGATAACCAAATTAAGTACAGACTTTACAGGATTCCCTGTTTAAATATAATGAATGAAGAGGCGTTTCACTGGTTCACTATTTCAGGGCCCTTTAGTTTGAACCTAGCTGATCAGTCCAGTCTGAGCTCCCACTCTTTTTTACTCACCTTACTACTTACCATATAGTCTAGCCAAAGGGAACTGTTTCCTGGAAGTGCCCCTCCAGTCTCTGGTCCTGAGGTCCTTGAAGACAGAAACCACATTCTGTTTGTCTGAATCCTCCTTGTCCAGCTGATGCTCAACCCTGAATCACATGATGGTTTTAAGTAAATGAACATTGACTGAATAAATGAGTAATGCTTTGTATACACTTTACCTTTGTACCATGTTGATTAAGTCTGAATCCCTAAAGTCCCCCACCAAGACCAACGTAGGTAACTTCTCCCAAGAATGGTCACCAGGACGCCAGTTTTCTCTGAAATATTAACTGTTGCATCTTATGTAGGATTTTTGTAAAGTCAACTATACTTCAATGAAAAAAGCAAATTATATTCAAATTAAAAAAAAATAAAGACAAAGAGAAATCAAAGTTGAAATTAGTATTATACTACTGCTCATTATCTTCAGGGAAAACTAACTTGTGAGGAAATGTGTTAGTGAGCGATTTAACTCTGAAAAATTCATGGTTGTTCAGAACTAAAAGCTTGATGCAAAGGAGAAAAAAAATGTTTTATTAACAGTTTACCATGTGTGGTATAATTACTTTGATATAGGCCTTACCGCATTTCTCCTGTAGGCTCTTTGTACCAGTTAGCTCTTACTTTGACTACTCTTACATGTGTGTCCTTGGACAGTCTTCATCTGTTAAATGGTGACTGTGTTATCTGTACCTTGGATGGTTACCAGGCTCTGATGAGATAAGGTATATAAAAATCAGCTGATGCTCAATAGAGGAAGAATATAGGGCCTGACGGATTTATGACTCTCAGAAATAACATGCAGCTTCTCTGTCTCCTCATCTGACTCTAAGTGAAGCTCCTTGAAGATAAGGGTTAGTTATGTTTCCTTTTAACCTGCCATTTATTTGTATACATTTGATTGTATACATTTAGAATTTGAAGGAACCTATAGAATAAACCTCTTATTTTCTTGTTCAAAATCAAAAATATATAAACACATAAATTAGAAACTTAGTTTTTATAATTGATAGAACACCTTTTATAGTAGTTAAATGGCTAGTGAATGTTGAAAAATAAAGAAGAACCTTATCTCTAGGCTTCCCTTAATGCTATTGGCATTGTTTGTTTTGATTTGAAAACCAGAGCAGCAGAAACAAATCAGCAAAACTACAGAAGACAAGCATTTTTGATTCTAAATGGGGAATCGGCATGCCCACCTCAGGGAGTGTGTGTTGATCCCCTAGGTTTTCCTGTGTTTGTGCTTCTCTTTAACAGAATGTTTCCTTACTCACACCTATGCCCTCTAAAGAGTGAAACTGCTATCTCAGCTCTGAAGAAATGCACAGATTTTCTTTCTTTAACATCACTTGTTCACCCTGAGCATTCCCACAGTAGCCAGTGTGTGTCTCTCACTGTGAAAGTGCTGGGGGTACAAAGGTGACTGTGACTCAGTCCCCGAAACTCACAGGCCCTTGTAATTGCTAACATCCTGTTTCTGAGATGTCTCCTGTCTTGCCAAGTGTTAGTAAATACTTTGTGATGAAAGGGGTTACATGCTTTGGTCGTAGTGAATGCCTTATTCCTGTCTTGTTGACAGAACCAAGAAGTCTTCAATAAAGAAAGTGGTTTATTTAATCTAGTATTTTCCTACCTTATTTGACCATAGGACCCCTTTTTTTGTGTCATATGTTTAATGTCTCAAGGGCTGTAAATGCTCCACAGCCCACAGTTTAGGATCCTGCGCAGATGATTGTGACGAGATGGGTGCACTGAGAGTACCAGGGGGTGGAGAGTTGGGGGTCTTCACACAGGTCATTCCATGTTAAATCAGGTCTTGAATGATGAGTGTACAGAGGAATAGAAGGGCAGCTTAGGTCTAGGCAGAAGGAACAGAACAGACAAAAGCATAGGTATGTTTAAGGAAATTCCAAATAGTTCAGTGTCATTAGACTGAAGAGAGGAAAGAATCTATAGCAGAGAACGATTCGGGGCCCTTGAAATGTATAAAAAGCCTTGAATAGCGTGAATGTGTGAAGCAGGTAGTACTCAGTTTTTAATTTAAAAGTTAATGTGAGGGCTGTTTTGTTTTTATATTTAAATTTATGTTAATATAAATTTATATTCTACAGGGGAAATAAAAACTGATATAACTAGTAAAAGTATAAGATAAACCACAGGGCTAAATAATCTACTGTGTGCTGCTGTTGAAGATTACATATTGTATACATTAAGAATTATGAAGCTTTTTTTTGTTTAAAGTTTCAGGTTAACTAATTTTTATTTTGGAATTAATCCTGGGAGAATCAGTACATGTGAAGACAGAACAATGTGATACTGTTTCTATATTCTTAAATTGAAGTTTTAACTAAGATTTTCATACCATCATTAATACTTATTATAAAATATTGATAGTGTGAAAAATAGAAAAGAGAAAGTAGACAAATGTATGTCATTTTTTGCTCGACCAATATTACTATTTAACATCATATATTTATAATAGAAATATATATTTATAATTCTAGTGATCACAATACTGCTTTTTTACATTTTCCTACATTATAAATTCTTTGTAAGCATTACATTTAAAATCTGTATGATACTCCATTCAGTAGATATACCATAGTTTATATAGTTATGGACAGTTTTCAGGTTTTTTTTTAACCATATGGTTTTTATTTTTTTGTTATACAAGTTTTGTGTGTATAGTTCCAAAATTGGAATTTTTGAGTCAAAAGTAAGAATATGTTTAAAGCTTTTGACGCATGTTATCAAATTATTTCCCAAGATAGCATAATTTATATTATAAATAATATAATTTATATGTCCACTGGGATTGAACTGTTAATATTTCAGTAGGTCTTGAGAGCAATCATTAAAAAGAAAAGACAAAGACTAAAGCAAACTTTGTTGGTCAGTAGTTTAAAAATATGGGTCCATATTGTTTATGGGTATAATAGTAAGCAGTATTCAGTTCATACTTTATGTAAACAAATGTAAGAATTTTCTCCTGATATGGCTTTTTTTATTTTTGAGGTATCCATCACGAATTGAAAAAATTGACTATGAGGAGGGCAAGATGTTGGTCCATTTTGAGCGCTGGAGTCATCGTTATGATGAGTGGATTTACTGGGATAGCAATAGGTTGCGCCCCCTTGAGAGACCTGCATTAAGAAAAGAAGGGCTAAAAGATGAGGAAGATTTCTTTGTAAGTAGCAAGGCTTTCTGTTTGTTAGATATGTAATGATGTATTTTTTAAAGGAATTCTGTTAAATTTTACAAAAGCTTGTTTTTTTTTTTAATTAAGGAAATGCTTGTTTATTATACATGGTATTGATCTTAAAAGTTGTTTAAAATAGGATTTTAAAGCTGGAGAAGAGGTTCTGGCTCGTTGGACAGACTGTCGCTATTACCCTGCCAAGATTGAGGCGATTAACAAAGAAGGTACGTATTTGAAATGATCTGAGAATTAAAATGGGATTTATAGTAAAATTTAACTATATTTCTAATTTTAATTAATGCATGTAGTTGTTACATGTAGCTGTTACTTCTCTTTGATTTATACTTAGTCTTCTAATACTTTTTAGGATAAAAATTTAATTTGTTATGTATTTAATTCGTTATGTATTATATAGAATAAGATGATATGTAATATGCTGCCTAAGTAGAGTATTTGGGTTAGTAGTTGGTTAAAATTTTTCAGCTTTTTCAGCTTTCAGTTGACAGGCTTATATTATACACATTTTATTTCTGCTTCTCTGTTTCCAGTTTGCTGGCTAAATAATTTTTTGAACATCTTTACCTGAGTGCTAAAGATACAGGAAAATTCAAATCAGTTCAGGTTGGAAGTAAAACACAGTACAATATTTTCTGAGGAAAGAGTATGGAACTTTATCAATATGAGGATTTCCTTTCTTGCATCTTTTTCCCTGCCCCCTTTTAATTAATTTTTGTAGATAATTAATTTTCCTATCAGCCTTTTGTGATATCTAACATTAATACAGAGGAAAAGTTACTGAATTTACCAGATATACAGAAAATAACACAGAAATTAGGTGTGCTAGTGTGGCATAAAACAAGAGAATCTGTTGCACAGATAATTAATTTTGAAACTTGTAGACCGACTAATTTGGAAATGGATTATAATTAATATTTAAATTATTATTGGAAGTATACTTAAATATTTCACATTTCTGACTTCAAATCTCATTTAAATAATAATTGTGAAATACTTATATTTTCCAAATCAGTAGTACGTTGTTCTCCTATTACAGTGATTTCTCAAACTCTACCACTCATTTATTCTTTTTACTAAAGAAACACATTGAGAGAATTCCCTGGCAGTCCAGTGGCGAGGACCTGGCACTTTCACTGCTGAGAGCCTGAGTCCAGTCCCTGGTGGGGAATTTTAAGATCCCATAAGCCATGCAGCAGGACCAAAAACAAAAAACCCACATTGATACGTTTTTTGTAAGACGAGCATCTAACTTAAGTAAGGGAATACTTACTTTACGTTGTATCTTGAAAGCCAAACAAATTAGCTAGAAAAGGAGGGTTGAAGAGGTTTTCTGGCAGAAGAAATGGCATATGCAAAAGAATAGAAGAGAGACATGCCGTTTTTAAGGAACTGCAAGTCTTTGATGTGACTGGAGTGAAGGATTCCTTTCAGGTTTGTAGAATAACAGAAGAGGTGGAGGAAAGAAACAAAATTGGTACATGAAGTGTCTTGTAGTCTTGCTAAAGAATTTAGCTAAGGATTTAAGCTGAAAATTTAACAAAAAACTTGAGAAAAATTACGAGGTAAGAGAAGATAGAAGAAGAAAAAAAGAAAACATTTAAAAAGAAATACAGTAAAAAATGTTAAGTGTGAAAAAGTAAGTTACAGTTGTCTGGCTAGAATTGATGATGTAACTTTACAAAAGCCTTAGTCTAATTTATTGTTTTAGTTAATTGAAATAACAGATATGGCTGTGAGCTTATTACTAGTCACCTGAGGGACATCTCAGTTGTTAAGTTTTCAGGTTACTTCTTTCCTAGTGGGGCCTTTAAATCACTGTTTACTTAAACTTCTGGAAAGCTGTATTTCAGAGCTCACATTCCCATGTCCTATATTGGCTCCTCAGGCGTCTAGTTCAGAGCCTAGCACAGAGTTAGGGAGTCAGTAACAATTTTTGGAAGGAGAAGAAGTAATGAATCCATTTCGTTAGATAATAGGATCTTCCCCAAACAGAAAAAAAAACCATGACTAATTCCTTGCTCCTTGGAAGAAAAGCTATGACAGACCTAGACAGTGTATTAAAAAGTGGAGACATCATTTTGATGACAAAAGGTCCATCTAGTCAAAGCTGTAGTTTTCCAGTAGTCATGTATGGATGTAAGAGTTCAACTCTAAAGAAAGCTGAGCACTGAATAATAGATGCTTTCAAATTGTGGTGTTGGAGAAGACTCTTAAGAGTCCCTTGGACTGCAAGGAGATCAAACCAGTCAGTCCTAAAGGAAATCAGCCCTAAATGTTCATTAGAAGGATGGATGCTGAAGCTAAAGCTGCGGTTCTTTGGCCACCTGATGCGAAGAACTGACTCACTGGATAAGATCCTGTTGCTGGGAAGGATTGAGGGCAAAAAGAGAAGGGGGAGACAGAGGCTGAGATGGTTGGATTGCATCACCTCCTCAGTGGACATGAGCTTGAGTAAGCACTGGGAGATCATGAAGGACTGCGAAGCCTGGCGTGCTGCAGTCCATGGGGTTGCAAAGAGTCAGACTTGACCTTGGTGACTGAATGACAACAACCCAAACAGAACAGAATTAAACAGTGCTCTCTGTTTTCATTATGAGAAATTTCTTTAAATGTGCAGAGCTTTGAGACCTTTCTTATAAGTGTGAAGCTTCTTTTACAAAGCACATGCATATGCACACGTACGACATACTCAGAAACAAGCCACCCTCCTTTTTTATCCTATCCCATTTGTCCATAGGCATGTAATACAGAAATTTAAGCTTACATCAGTGGAAGAATGATGTTACTCATTGCAACCTCTGCCATTTCAAGAGCAGTTTGAGGAAGCCCTTAGTGAAATATTGGCAGATATAACTTGTTTTTAAACATTTTCTATGGGAGGTATTAATTTAGTGATTTTCCTGTGTGGCCCACAGGCTGAATGAGTCTCCCTTGGTCTCCTGCCACCATCCTTCCCCTCCCCCCTTAAAAAAGGAAGCCCTCAGAGCACTTTGTTCACTGCAAAAGCTAAACAAAACTAACAAATGTGGACATTTAGGTATACATAATATGTCTTGGAGGAGTTGAAGAGAAGGGGCAAATCACTTTAGACTGGAGTGATCAGGGAGGTTTTCATATGATGGGTGGGATTTGAAGAGCTGATCCTTGAAGAGTGGGTTGGAGTTGAGAAAGGAAAAGGCGTCACAGCGGGGAGACTGTCCTCAGAGGCGGTGGGTGAGTGCATGGTCAGTGTGGCGCAGAGTTTGCCCTCATCTGCAGTGCCACGTGAGGAAGGAGAAGGGAGGGGCACAAACGGTGGTAGTGTAAGGGGCACAAGTGGTTTTTCAGTCTCACAGTCTTCCTGAATTCTTCACATTTTTGCTCTTCAGCTGCTCCGTTTCTTTCGTAATTTGGGTTTAGTTCTTTATGTCCATGATTTGTATGTAATGGTAATAATAGAAAGATATGAAATCAATGGTATTATTCATATTACAAAGAAAAGAAAATCTTTGTACATTGATTTATTGGCTTTGATGCCAATTGTTTATACCTCTTTTGTAAAGATCAAATATCTGTTTACATCAAGTGTCACTCAGCCCACATTGGTTTGGTACAGGAAATGATAGAAGAACACTGGGATTTCCATAAATATAAAATCTGTGTAATTTATATATTTTCTGATGGTACTGACAAGCATGAAAGCATGGAGTCTGTAACGAAAAGTGAGTGTCCTTTGAAATAGTCATGTAAATAGAATCATGAATCCCAACAGCAGGATGGTTTAGTGGGAAAGACACGGGAATCAGGGTTTCGGGGAATGGCTGTGCTGCTGGTAAACTGCCATTGGATGCAGCGTTCCGTTTCACTGGAGGTCAGTGTTTATTGGCACAGGAAGATTGTCATGCCAATGATACGTAAAATGGTGTGTAGCTTAAAAGCCCAGGAATCTGTAATTCTTGTTTGCCAGTTAACTAATATTGCAAAGAAATAATCCTTCCCTGAGAAAAGGAATAATCCTTTCCTGAAATTTTTCTCCCAGATTTTTCTGTTATTTAGAAAGAAACTTTCAAAGACAGCAAATGCTGATTCTTAGAAATATTATTCACTTTTGTAAATAATAATTTATTTTCTTCAGGTATATTATAACATAACTTGATATGTTATTTAAACATATATTTGTTATACATTTTAAAATCCTCCAGTAAAAATCAGAGTTATATGCAGCTAACTTATCAAGATGGAATTTGTGCACTCCTTAAGGGAAATCAGAGTTATTTTTACAGTGAAACAGACTGTAAACTCTGTACACTTGATGTGTGTTTGCAGTTACTGCAGTCACAGGGTGTTTATTTGTGTCAGGGCATTACTTGTTTGATATCAGGTGTTGCTGTAAGACTGAATTATATTGTCTAATGATCCTGACTTGCTCCTATTTCAGGAACGTTCACAGTTCAATTTTATGATGGAGTAATTCGTTGTTTAAAACGAATGCACATTAAAGCTATGCCCGAGGATGCTAAGGGGCAGGTAAGAGTGTTCAGCATTCCTAGATTCCCAAAGGGATGTCTTCTTGAATGGTGACTGATAAAATATATATATACTTTCACATATATATATATTTTAAAGTGAACTAATTGTAGGATTATGTGCTGATAGCCCCAAATAGCAGCAAGAAAGAGAAGCTTAGAATGTAAAATCAGTTATACACTTGATTTTTGCTTCTTTGGTTTTAGACCTGCCCAAGTTACAGGTCACTAGTTTCTGTTCCAGGTGAAAGCCCAGCATCCACTAAGCTGGTGTTGTCCTAGCGACCCAGCTGGATCGTGTAACCAGTCTATGGGAAGTGAGGTGAGTGCCTTTTTTGTTAATTCTGTTTCATTTTTCCTGGTGTATAGTTATCATTTAGAAAGTTAATTTTTAATATAAAATTTTATATTGAGTTTCTTATCTTCTTCTTTTCTTCTGTAAATCATAGTCATTAATTTTCTTTCAAAAGGCGCTTACCTGACACTCTGTAGGCTGTTTCAGGTAGGGCTTTCTGAGTTATATGATGTAAGCAGTGTATTACATGCTGTCACTGCTCAAAGCAAGAATGAACGGTAAGCATTTGAAAGAGAATCTGGGATGAAGTTAAAACCATAATTCTATTGATTGAATATGTTTCCTGAAATACTGGAAAGAAAAGGTGCCAGTAGAAATTTAAAATGTTTTCTTTTATGTTCTGCTGTTATTTGGGATTTTCAGCACCTGGACCTACAATTAATTTTAAGAAATTGAAAGTGATCTGTAAAAATGTCTAATATGGAAATATGCTACATATTTGTTGCATACCATGTGGTGAAAAATGTCATCTTAAACTGTGTTGAAATCACGTGGTCATTTCCAGTCAAGTGTATGCATTTAACAGACTACCTACTGCTGATTTGGGATGTAGACTACCACAGTTGAAACATTATTTTTGTTTTCTGAGAAGTTGGAATGTTTTAAATTACCTGGTTTTCAAAAATGTGGTTTTGACATCAAGTATCAGAGTTTTTTTCTTCAATTAATATGGAAATGCAATTTAAAATGGAAACACTTTTGATCAGGAAATTGCTTTGTGTTTTTCTACTTGTATATATAAATAAAATGTTCTCAAGCATTCAGTGATGTGATTCCTTGGTTACTACACAGAAAGATTGATTGAGACATTGGCAACTTAGTTTAATATATACTGTTTAAAATTCTCAATTTTTCTTTATTTTTTTTGCTTTAAAACTGTTATTTTGTTCGTTCAGATATTTATGTGATGGCACTAACTTTAAAACTCTATTCTTTCTGAAGTGACACTGAACCAGTTTGGTTTGTGGTAAAATAAGTTATAAAAACTAATTTTTTGGACATAGTGGATGTTTATTTTTAATGAGTATTCTAGTCACACCATGATGTGTGGTAACATTAAAATCAGTATCAAAATACAGACTCCTAAAAGAAAATATTAGTATATTTCTTTTAATTTTGTTTTTTCATAGTTTTTAATTACAAGCACATTAAAGACATGTATGGGATTGTTTTTTATAAAATATCCTTATATTTTGAGTATCTTTTTCCTCACAAGTTTTTGATTTGTTTTCACCTAGGTCATATAATAAATCAGGTGTTGTTTGAACAGTAATAAGAGAATCCAACTTTGCATACTATCTTCTAAGTTTTGAGTCCTTTGAGAATTTCTTTGTAAAGATATACAGTAAAATTTCTTTTGCTTAACCAGCAAAGGATAAGGAATCAAATAAATGCACTATGGGAATGTTTTTCTCTAAACTTTGTGTAGTTTTTTCTCACCTATTCTTTTTCTTTTTGAGGGTGTGCTGATATAAAATTTACACCGTAACTCACTAGTGTTAAGAGACTGGCCAGGTGGCGCTAGTAGTAAAGAACCCCCCTGCAATGCAGGAGACTTAAGAGATGGGGGTTTGATACCTGGGTCAGGAAGATCCCCTGGAGAAGGAAAGGCAACCACTGTAGTATTCTTGCCTGGAGAATCCCATGGACTCAGGAGCCTGGTGGGCTACAGTCCATGGGGTCGCAAAGAGTCGAACACGACTGAGCAACTTGGCATGTTCATAAGGTCCTTTACTATTGTTAGAACTTTTTTTTAATACATTGCTGTATTGGATTCTCATAGCAAATCATTTGACATAGGTATAGCTGGTATTTCTATTTCGCCGTTGAGGAATTCAGAACTGAGAGAATTCAGCAACTCACCTAAAATTTCACTCAACCATAGTGTGCAGAGCAGCTCTGAACTCATACCTGATTTCAGGCAGTGTTCATTCTAGTACAGTGCTCTGTGTTCTCATCTTTAGTTCTCATTCATGGAAGGAGCACACCAGTTATTTTTGATATTGAATCTTTCCAGTTAAAAAATGGAAGCATGAAATAATTGAAGAATTCTTTACTCACACAACTACAGTGATCCCCATGATTAACATGTCCTATGATCAAGAACTGTTTTATCTGATTTCACTTTTGAAGAGTACAACATTAATCTCTTCTATTTTTCTTTTTATTGGAGAGAGAAAACATTTGGGCATGGAATTTTTGCCCTTAGCATCTTTTGGCATTTCTCTTAACAACTTAAAGATTTCCCCACAGTGCAAAACCTAGAATTAAATGCCCTGTTCTTAGTAAGACTGAATTTAGCACTTTGCTTTGCTTGTCTGTTGTATATAATCTTGTTTTTTCTTTCTGCTTTGTTGATGGAGCTCTATAAGTCATTTGCGTTGGTGGTGTTTTTTTCCTTCTACTTAAATGTTAGTCTCAAGGCTCAACTTAGCCATAATACTTAAGTCACCCAGATTGCTCCTTGACCTTAAACCTCTCTTTTCTATTTGTATACACTTTGCCTTTGTTTAATGGTTTTCCTTTTGCTTGGAGAGTCCATTTCTCTTTCTTTGACTTTTTCCCCAGCAGATTCCTCTTTCAGGGTTCAAATCATCTATCATTTCCCCAGAAGCCTGTGTTTTGTTTATTCTCTACTATCTGTCCTGTTACATTGTCTTATAGTTAATTTTATCTGCCTGTCAATTCCTTATGGGAAGGACTAAAGAGGTGGTTCTGAGTAAAACTTGGGCTGGATAGTACTGGTGTATCTGGTTTTCTTTGTTAGTTTGTTTTTACAAACTAGAGATATAACATTTTGTTTCACAACCTTGTCATAATTTGCTTTCTAATAAGACATTTGGGGACATTGTTTAAAATATGGGGAAGTTACATATTGGGTGTCTTCCAGGCAGGAGCAAAAATGTGGTCACTCCAGGCCAGTGGGTTCCTGAGGTTTTCAGCTAGCATCTTCTATCAACTTAGCATGTTTCCTGGCACATCAATAGGGTATTCAATAGGAAACTGGTCAGTGGGAATGTGTTAGGTGCAATCGCATGGTGTTTTCAGTTCATTTCAGTCATGGGGGAGAGAGAGGCTTTTATTTTGTTTGTTTCCCTTTAATGGCTTGTTGTCTTTATCATATATTCTCAGTACTGAACAGCCATCAACTTGATTTGCTTAATGGCCTGTGTTTGTTAATACAACCCATGAATTAACATATAGTTGATGTTGTGAAATTGTTTTTAGTTGCTTGGACTAAGAATACGTGTTTTTAGTTCAAAGTAAAAGAGTAGAAATTATTTAGTCACAAACTAAAAAAAACCTCAACACAGGAACATAAATATTTGCATCTCAGAAGAATGACAGCTAATACAGATTCAGAAAGTTGTAAAGGGAGGGAAATTAAACTAGAGTCTGACAGTGTATACTTTACCTTGGTCAAGTAGCTTTTTTTTTCCTTTACTGGTAATATGGCAAGCTCTTGTGATTAATTGTTATGCAAACTTTAAAAACTTTGAAAAATAATAAAATCATACTTTGACCTTTGTGAAATTGACCTTACTTTGAGTGATACATTCTTCCTAATGAAGAGTAGTCATTTGCTCTGTGGGAACACAGTCATTTCTCATTATCTGCAGGGAATTGTTTCCAGGACCCTCATGGATACCAAAATCTGTAGATGCTCAAGTCTCTTGTATAAAATGGCATCATATTGCATATAACCTGCTCACATCCTCCCAAATCATCTCTGGGTTACTTATAGCGCCTACCACAATGTAAAAGCTATGTACATAGTGGCCGGAGCATGGCAAATTCAAGTTCTACACTTTGAAACTTTGGAAATTTTTTTCCCCTAAGTATTTTTGTTTTGCAGTTGGTTGAATCCCTGGATGCAGAACCCAAAGATAATGCTGACTGACCGTACATTTCTTTTAATATTTTCAGAATTGAAACATAAGCATTTTTTTCATATTATTTTTGTAATATGTTGCATCACAGAAAAGAAACAGACATTTAAACCCTAAAGTACTAAGGTAGAATGTCATGAGATATTTCCACATTTATCATAGGTTTTCTTATATTTTAAATTTTATTCCATCAAAAGATATTTGTTATTGAATATCAATATAAAATTAAGTATTTTCCCATTTTATGTGAGGTCATATAACTGATTAGATTATTAAATTTGATAATCTAACACATTGATGATCTACCTTGTAAATGTAGTTAATCTGATTTTCATATTTGTGTGCCTGTGAAAGTAGCTTTGAAAATATGATACATGTTTTTATTCATTAGTGTAATTTTAATTAAGTTTTTAATGCTTCACATGTTTTGTGTTTTTCCTTTGGAGGATTGGATAGCTTTAGTCAAAGCAGCTGCTGCAGCTGCAGCCAAGAATAAAACAGGGAACAAACCTCGAACCAGCGCTAACAGCAATAAAGATAAAGAGAAAGATGAAAGAAAATGGTTTAAAGTACCTTCAAAAAAGGAAGAAACTTCAACTTCTATAACCACACCAGAAGTTGAGAAGAAGGAAGATCTGCCTACATCTAGTGAAACTTTTGGTACAAAATATGTTTTTATGTTCACTCCCCATGGCAGTGGTAAACTCACATAGTGAATTTTCAGATCTTTTGGCTACCTGTAGTTTGAACATACAGTTGAATTATTGGGCTTTTTTCCCTAGCATCATAATGACGGTTAACTTTTCTATCAGCTCTGAAGGTTAATGGTCTAATACGGGTACTTGACAATGGATACCCTCAGTATTCTGAAATAGAAATGAGTTGTGATTTTGAAATTTAACTTCTTGGTAGTGGGTATTGAGATTCTTTTTGTGTGGGATTTTTTGTTTTGTTTTCTTTAACTTTTAAAATGCTTTTGCATGTATTTCAATATATAATACAGAAAAAGCAGTAAGTCATTCCCGAAGCACAACTGCCTTTAGTAGTTAGTTGTTTTTTTTTTTTTTTTTCCCCTAATACATTTGTCTGGAGAAATTTGTGTCTTTTAAAGTTCTGTGTCTAAGCACTAGATTAAAAACACTTAAGTGCAAAGCTTATCTTAGTGTTTTGCTACTTAAAATAATTCATGTGTTTTAACTTTGGATTCTAGATAAACTCTCATATATGTATTCTATTAAAAGTAGGACTTCATGTAGAGAACGTTCCAAAGATGGTCTTTCCACAGCCAGAGAGCACATTAACAAACAAGAGGAAAAATAATCAAGGCAACTCATTTCAGGCAAAGAGAGCTCGGCTTAACAAGATTACTGGTAAACTACAATGATTCTTTTTGTGGGGGGGAATGGAGGGTTTGATTTTATAGTAGTTTGTTTTTAATAAAGGAAAATATATCTTTTGGTTTAATGTAGCTAACTGATTAATAAGAAAAACAGTTGCTTTGTTTCTTTAAGGTCATCACCTTTGGACACCATGGGTTTTTTCTCTCGTGAAATGGAAACAGTATCACCTGTCTTCTGCCTACCTCACAGGGATGTTGTGAGGATGCACGGGGTCATATGTTGTAAAATTCCATAGTTTTAAAATCACTTTGGTGGCAGGATTAGTTCTATAAAAATTGAATCATCTGCTTTTGTCAACTTGTGGAGACATACTGTCCAAGGTTCTAAATATTATACAAACATTCTTATTCTTGACTGGTCTCATTAGGGATCATCGGAAAGAAAAGTACTGACTTGAATTCAGCTCCTGAATCTGTTAATTCCCAATATAAAAATACTTCTGTAACTTTTTAAAATTTCTATCCTGACCTTCAGGTTGGTCTCTAGAATTTGGGCTTATTTCTCTCTGCCGTGTTGTAGTTTAGGAAGTAGAATACTAGAATGATGAAAAACACAGGAAATTCCAGCCTGGTTAGTGTTCACAGAAGAAGGGACCAGTCATATTTAAGTCCCACACTTCCAAGGCCTAATGATTCTAATCTTTAAAAGAGATTGTTAATATATTTAATTTTTTGCGTGTTCTATTATAAAGTGTTAGTGGCTCAGTCATATCTGATTCTTTGTGACCCCATGGACTGTAGCTCGCCAGGCTCGTCTGTCCATGAAATCCTCCAGGCAAGAATACTGGAGTGGGTAGCCGTTCCCTTCTCTAGGAGATCTTCCCAATCCAGGGGGTCAAACTGGGGTCTCCCACATTGTAGGCAGATTCTTTACTGCCAGAGGCACCAGGGAAGCACATATATTATGAAGGGGCTGCTAAAATATTTTAATTAATAATCAGTCACATGCTCTTAATTTTAAGGATAATGATTTTAGTCCCTTTGGCCTAATGAAGCTATGTAAATCTTCGTTGACATTCTTTTAAATAATTTGAAAAAGTTGGTTTCATCATCAGATCCAAGAATAAATGTAAATTAAACATTTTGACCATTATCTAAAGAGTGTAAGCCCACTCATCTAAGTAATTATAATTGGTTTCAACAGGTGAGAGTATTTAATCTTCCCATTTGTTAATATCACTTTTGTGCCTTTCTCTGATAAGGGATATATTTGGCCCCAGGACAGGAAATATTTCAAATCAATCTACCCATTCCCATTCCACCTTTTCCTTAGAAACTATTAATGTTGGAGAAAGCTAATGAATGTTATTCTAGTGATTATTATGCTGGCAGCTTGAGACCCTAGTTTTGTCTTAGAATAATGGGACCCAGAGCTGTGTCCTGTGGGATAGTACTTCTCACTGCTGTTGATACCCAGATTGAAACGCCTTATTGGGAGAGCCAAGATCAAGGAAGATGGAAGTGACATTGATGGCTCAGCTGTCAGCTTACCAGCATCGTGTTTTTCCCTAAAATCTGGATACTTTTAGTTTCAGTCAGTATACACTTAACATGTGTATTTACTAAGAAATTCAAGTTCACTGTTTAAAGAAGTAAAGTAAGAAAGCAGCTTAATTCACAGTGATGCAGTATCTCCGATGGCCTTGAAAAGATAGTAGTGGGGGAACTTTTTCTTCACTTCCTCTTGGGAATCTTAAATCAACAAGTAATAGTTCTGGCAGCAGTAGAAAGGCATAAGTTTTACAAGTGTGAAGCTGTTCTGATCTTTTCCCTTTATTTAGTCAAGTTATGTGTTAATTTAATAGTTTTTCATCTCAGTCTACTTCTGATTTCATGTTACAACTGTATCATGCAAAAAGATAATAGATGTTTTAAGATTGTTTCTGATGATTGAGACGCAGGCTTGCCTCTGTACAGTAAATTTTGTTTGTAGACCATAAAAGAGAGATGAGAACTAATAGGAAGTAGCAGTTTTGTTATGGAATTATGGTATATTTTAAATTTATCAAGCTCACTTATATGTGTCTTTTTGTCCATCTACTGATGAGAGAAATAGCCGGGTAACATGGCAGCATCTCAGACTGCTCTATTTCCCTACCACACTTTTTAATTTATTTTTTAAGTAGTTCTTACAGCAAATAAGTGAACCAGCTGCTGGATAAATTTAGTTCATGTATTTATTCACTCTCTGTTTCTTAACCATATATACACCCTACAGAGATTCCAAATCTGATTTCTATATAGGGAATGGTATAGGATGGCTTCAAAATTTTTAAATAAGTAGACATGGAAATTATTGTTGCAGAGAGTATGTGTGTTTGTGTGTGTATGTGTATATATATTCTTCCAGAATCTTAGTTTTCATTATGTCATAAACTTATTGATAATTACATACTTTGTGCATGCTGATTTAGAAAAAACAATGTTACAAAGATGCTCAGGAGTTTATACTTTGGGACAGAATTGCAAGCGAACTGCAAGCAAATTTGAGTAGATTTTAAAATACATATTGGTAGAGAGTAAAAGAAGAAACATTAGCAGTTGGTGCGTGGCATGTGTGTAATAGTTCTAGGAGTTTCTAGACCTTAAGCCAGTTTAGATACATTTGTACAGCTTAAGGAATGTAAAATATAATTTTAAAATTCAGAGGTTTGAATTGGCCAGTAATGTTATTGATAATAATATTCAGGATGTTTGATTCTTAATCTCAACAATAATATTGTATTTTGGAATCCCTGACTGAAAAGCAGAGCGTGAATTTAACTGCTCTGTTCTTTCTTTCCTCCCCGTTACCATTCTAAGATGCTTTGTCTCTGTTCTGTTGGTTCCTATTGGCAGTGAGAGACCAACTGTGTACTTTAGAGCTGAAGTAGGATATTGAGAAAGTATCACTTTGTAGATGGGACTCATAAAAATCTGTATTCTACTTCTACCTGATAAATAATTTCTTGAAACTGCATAATGCATTCTGTTAAGATATTTACTCTATGCTAAGCTAAGTCGCTTCAGTCATGTCCGACTCTGTGGGACCCATAGACGGCAGCCCACCAGGCTTCCCGTCCCTGGGATTCTCCAGGCATAGATATCTTATTTGGATGATGACTTGTTAGTAATATATTGATAATTAATACATATTTGCAAATAACTAAAAATCAATTCTGTTTTTTATTTCCCTCCAATTCGTGTCATTTTGGAAGGTTATTGCATTTCTCCCCAGAATGTTAGTTGGTCATGATGACAGACTTTAGACTGCTTCTTAAGGCAGCAGTAGTCAGCGTCTTCCTCAAGGGCATTTAAAAGTTTCTTGTCCCTTGTGTATATTTGATAACTCTTGTATAAGATGGTTTGCATGTAAAGTATGAAAGCCTTTTTATTGATCATATTTGAAGCTTTTGAATTAATTGGCTACCAAGTATTACATCTTCTAACCTAATTTTAAGTAGTTTTTATTAAATGCCCCATTGCTTTTATAAGAACATTACAAAGCTTTATTTTGCTTTCACAAACCATTAAGTGACAATTGCTTTTAATTATTTGGGTCTGTAATATCCAAATGTAAATTCAGTTAGTAAGACTAAATTATTTTGTTTCTTTTAAACTTCTAGTACTTAAGTTTTAATTTTAGTTTGTGATCTATTTTATCTATTATGTGATTTGAAAGTATTTCCACCACCTTTATGAAGGGAAACAAAAAAAGTATAGTCAGTAGATTGAATAGCAAATATTTGTTCTCCTTGAATACCCATAGAAGTAGGGCCTCTACTCAGTTCCCTACAAAAGAAGAAGCTAATTTTCCTAATTATTTTTTGTTTTACTTTCAGTAGTAGTTAATGTAAAAAATATTAGCTAGAGAAGAAATACCCAGTGAATGCAGTTTTGTTAAATAAATTCTGTGCTTACATCTTTTTTAGTCATCTAAAAATGTGTTCAGAAGTTACTTTAATACAGATAGAATTGAATTTATGATATATAAGCTATTTTTATGAAACTACTTATACATTGAGTCTTTTTCCCTTCATTTGAATATACACTTAAAACTGTATGGGACTTGAACAATATGGATTATGTCAAACTGCACCAATAGCAGTTTTAATACCAGTCATTGCTGTATCAAAATCATTATTTTATACTCAGCGTTTCCTATTTTGAATTACAATTCTGAGTGATAGATATTCGGCTTCATTATCTAACAATAGAAAGGTGCTTTTTGCCTGATTGAACACTTGATTCTACTATTACCTTGAGAATGCAATTTTAATATTTGAATTTCTACCTACATTACTTAACATCTTAGAGATTGTTACCTGAAAGAGTCAAGGGGCGTTGGCACAGGAATAACTCAAAGTTATGTGGCATTTTGGGGCCCTTTTTTCCTCCTGTTAAAAATGGTATGCTGCTGCTGCTGCTAAGTCACTTCAGTCGTGTCCGACTCTGTGTGACCCCATAGACGGCAGCCCACCAGGCTCCCCTGTCCCTGGGATAGATAGCTTTAATACTACAAGTAGTATAATTGCTGAAGTAAATTTATTGTTAAGTTGTTGATTGTTAAACGTACTTCCTTTGAAGCCAGAGTTTTGTGTGCCTGACTTTTGAAGTGATGCAGAAATGGTTTTGGGTGACCTTTTATGTGTGTGGTGGCCATAACAAATAAACAAGGGTTATGTTAATAAATTTGCCTCCATTGAGGGCACCTATCTGGTGTTTACCAAAGACTCTTGACTGAGTAAATGCCTTTAATTTCTAAATTAAAGCCAGGTTTTAGTGTCTCTTAATGTTAACTATACTCTGGATAAATATTCTGTCTTCTAAAATTGAAAATTAAAGGTATACATGGGAAAAAACTGGAACTCCCAGTTTATTTCATCAATTGTATAATGAGGCTATCATATGAAGTCCAAATGTAGGCAGGATCTGTACTCTTTTTCCATTAACATAAAAGGAATCCATCCATGTTCTCACCACTTTTGTAAGTGATCGGGTACAACTGGGTATAGAAACATACTTGTGAAGCTTAGGTTAAAGAATCCAAGTGAAATAAAAAATTGGGAGTATATAAAAAGCTAATAATATAACAACAACAATCATTTTATATTCTAGATGTTTGAAAGGATTTCTTATATCTTAATATTACTTCCATATCTTATTTCAGTTGTATGGACAAAGCCTAAGGTATTAATGATTTAAGCAGTCTTAGATTTTTGGATATTAATCCATAGAAATTTAAATTTGTACAGAATAAATGTGTATGTGTGTGATTTTTTTTTTAAAGGATATTTTAAGGTAACTTTTATTTTGAAGACTGTTATGTTAGCTACTCTCAAGTTCTAATTTAGCCCTTTGAGTCATTATTAAAGATGTTTGTCTATTTGACAACCGTCTGAGAGTATACTTCCTATAAAAAAAGTATAGGGGATTCAGCGGCTAAAATTTTGGAGAATTCATGTGAAAGCCAATATCTTTTCTAATAAGCAATTTCTGTACGATTTTCCTCAAGGTTTGTTGGCATCCAAAGCTGTTGGGGTGGATGGTGCTGAAAAAAAGGAAGACTACAATGAAACGGCTCCAATGCTGGAGCAGGTATGAAACGGTAGCATTTGATTGTTTTCAAGGTTCCCCGCTGGAGTTATCACGGAGCTATAGTATCCACATAATTGAAATCACCCTTTTGATCAGATATGGGGATAGGAAAATAATGGGTGATACATTTTTAACTCTGCCTTCTCCAGGGTATGCAGATAAACTACATACTTAGTGTTTATTTTCAGTAGGCTAGCATTAAAGCCTTTGTCTCCCAATGGTGAAAAGCCAGGAGACGGGCCTCCCAGGGTGCATACAGGCTTCCAGCTGGATCACCTTTGACTAGCTTACGAAAAGACCCTTACACAAATACTTTTCATTTGTGAGTTAAAACAGGGTTTTTTGACATCTTATAAAGCTTCTTTTGTAAGAAGTTTCTTTTATATTGTAACAATTGGTGTTGTTAGACTGACTATGTGTTTTATGAATTGATCAATGAGCCATACATTTTTGCTAGGATGTATATTTTAATAACTACAAAAATAATTTAAAAAGCTATTAAGGGTCTGTCTTTAAACCACCTAATAGAGGAATTTGAAAATGAAGGTTGCAGTTGCTAGATTTTGCCTTGGCTACCTTCAGATTCCCACAATACCTGTATATAATGGACTGTGCATGCTTTTCCATTCTCTAAGGGCTTACCTTTTGGGGCACTGTAAGACTATAAGAACACAGTAATAGCCATAACTGGATTTCCTTGGTTCTCCTGTTTTAAAATCTGAGCCTTAATGTAGTTTTACTATATCCTTTTTGTATTATTTTAATTTTCTTTATTAGTAGCCTAATAAAGAAGACTTTAAAATGAGTACCTTTTGGTCTTCTCCATATGCGTTTTAAAAAACAGTCCAAATTTAATTGATATTGTATTGAGTTTTTCAGGGTTATTTTAGGCCTGATTTGATAATAGTGCATTGTTTGGTGCCTCCATTAATGTTGTATTAAATCAGTGATCTTTTAAATTGATTAATATGTCAGTGAATCATGCCTTCTGATTTTCTGTGGTCATCAAACGGTTAAGTCTTTGCCGTTATTGTCAGTATATCAACCAAATTTTAAATGACTTTTTTTTTACTGTGTATTATTATATTCAACATCCCAGATATAACAATATTTTGTATTTTCACCACTGTTTATGGTATTCTCAGAATGCAATAAGTCAGGGACTTGGGTAATAAAATGTTTCTGGAAAATTCATTACAATGTCAATCTTTCATTATGCACAATCCTACTGAGATGAATGTGATTGTGAAAATTATTATGTGTGGAAGTTAGTGTAGAGGGCAGTGCCCTTTTCAGAGACAAGTATAGAAAACAACATTTTGAAACTGAGCTTAAAAAGGAGAAAAATTGAGTAACTCGGCTGTTTTTATTCACATAATTAAGAAAATTTTGAGAGTCCTTGCCAGTTTTGTAACAAAGAGACCAGCGATTAATAATGAAAATTTTGTAAATTATTTTAGATTTTTAAGAACATAATACTGTTGCCCCCTTTTTTGTCATTCAGGATGATTTCAATGTGAACTGTTTTGTAACCAAACTCTTAATTCTTATACTGTTTGCCCTGCTTCAGAGTTAAAAAGCCGAGTTATAAAATTCTTAATTACATCTCAGTTGGTATGACTTGAAGAAGAGGTATTGTCACTAACCTATGTTGCCCTAATGAGTAAAATAATTTCACTCACGACATAGATTTATAACAGGCCTAAGGCCCAAACTTACTGTGCTAAGGAATTTATTTATTTACTTTAAGAAAGTTCAAACTCTGTGGTCTTGAACCCCAGTTCTCAGATTATTAATTATAGATTACTTAATTGTATTAGGGAATTGTTATGTTATATTTTACTTTTGGATAAAACCTGCATTAGATGCATAATTCAGTAAGTTTTAAAGAATGTTAATTTGTCCTTGTTTAGAAGTTAAGCACCTTATCAAGATATTAATTTAAGTATTAAAATCTTGTTTTATAACTTTGTAACTTGAGAGTAATGGATGCTGTAGTGATGTCTCACATATGTGAAGATGAACAATAAAATTGTTTATTTACAAGTAATGGCTCTAATTACTTTTCTGGCAACACTTTTTATAATAAGCTTAGGAATCCTTTCTATATATGGAGTTTTTTTTTTTCAAGTGATGAATCTACACTTATACACATGTGTAATGAGTAAATTCAAGAATATAAATGATGACAGTTGAGTAAATGAGATGCTTGACACCCACCTTTTAATGTGGTATGTCTAACATGCCATCTGTAGCACAGTCAAAGGTGCCCTGCTTAATACCAGATATTCGCTGTTTTTCTACCAAAAATGAACGCCTTGGATTTTCAGGGAACAGAAAGCTATTTGGTTCCCAGACAGTGACCTTTCATATTCCAGAAAACTGCAGCCTGCAGACCTGTTAGTCATCCCTCACAAAAGATAGGGAAGTAAAAAAGGTTTCTTGGGGACCAGCATGTTGTTCATAGAGCTAGCAGTTTGATTCTTTATAGAGGCCTATCTTAGTATAGGGTTTTTTTGTTGTTTTTTTTTTAAGTGTATCTCATACTTTGCTCTCAGATACATATGTCAAAAAGAGATACAGTATAGGCATTCCAACACCGTAGAGGGCAAGTCCATCTGATGTGGCTGTTCTCTGTAGTCTTTGGACACATTCACGTATAATTTTACAAATGTAGGACATTTTACTGCCAAATGAATTAAGGTATTCTTTATGAAAGAACTGACAAAGTTCTAATTTTTTTTTAAAAGTATCAGTTGGCAGGAAGAAGGTAAAAACTCTCATCTAAGAATGCGACGTATTTTGTTTTTAAATCCAATGTTTTTAACTTACACTTGGTTTTACTCCTTTTTTTTTTTTTTTTTTTCTGTTGTTGCTTGTTTTGTATTGTTTTTTAGTCTTTTAACTCTCTATTGCTGGTGGCTTCGATTTCATGATGCATTATGCTTATGAAACTCTAGCTTTCAGCACTAAAATGAGTTAAAGATAATGTTTCGTTAATTTGGTCATTGTTTTCCTGTTGAGATCTTTCTTTAAAGGGAAATTGTCTACTTAAACCTCTGCATTGAACTCAAAGACAGTATTATTTTTTTTTAATCTGAAAATCAGAAGCTTACATGTATTCCTTTAATGCTCTAAAACAGAAATTTGTTTATTTACCTAATTATTATTGTCATTGGTAATTATGATTTCCAAAGAGGTATGTTTTAACTTAACACCAAACATATTTGTCCAGTAAGGTAACATTTTATATTCTGAGAATATTATAAATAATACATTAAAAACAAACCCCAGTTTAGACAGGTCGACAGCATCCCTTTAAAGACAGCCTATTCAACTTTTAGTTAATAATTTGTGGGGTTCTTTTTGGTTTTTCATTTGTAATAGAAATGTTATATGTTGCTTAACAATGTTTTTGGATACTAAAGTTGCTTAACAATCAAAAATAGAAAACAAGAACAAAAATGAAGAAACCAAAATAAAAATATCAATTTTTTATTATTTATTCAGGCGATTTCACCTAAACCTCAAAGTCAGAAAAAAAATGAAGCTGACATTAGCAGTTCTGCCAACACTCAGAAACCTGCACTGTTATCCTCAACTTTGTCTTCAGGGAAGGCTCGCAGCAAGAAATGCAAACATGAATCTGGAGATTCTTCTGGGTGTATAAAACCCCCTAAATCACCACTTTCCCCAGAATTAATACAAGTCGAGGATTTGACGCTTGTATCTCAGCTTTCTTCTTCAATGATAAATAAAACTAGTGAGCACAGATTTTTAAAAAATAGTTACTTATCCTATAAGATACATTAAAAACAGTTTGATTGTAGTTATATTGTATTTTTATGAAGTTGCATTTTAAAAATTCAAACTTAAGTGGATATGACAGGGAAGGCTTGAAACTCTCTCAGGGGCAAAATCCATATACATTTCTGACTGATGTATTGTACAGAGGGACAGTGACTATACTACTGGTTAAGAAACGTCAGCATTTAGTAACCATAATTCCACTGTAGTTTGACTCTCCTCAACTAATGATCCAACACAGTTAGAGGCCTGATTCATTACAAAAAAAAAAAAAAATTATGGGATACAGAAAGACCCATGGTGGATATGTGGATATTTTCCTGAACTCCTAAGACTACTCTTACGGATGAATTTAGTCATTGTTCCCACTTGTCTATACCCCACCCCCAATACATTTTATTCAGTTCTTCTAAGATTTAGAGCACAGACTTCAGATTAATTTTACTAATGAAAGAAGAAAACTGCTTCCTTGATCTTATTTTTAAAGATTTTACTGTTTCAATACCGCTAATCTTTGAAGCATTTACTTAGTCTTTTAAACATAACCTTTCAACATGGGTTTGGATATATTTAAGACAAGACTTGTGTTGACCCTATGTTTCTCATATTTTAGTATTCTAAGAGATAATGAAAAATAATTACCTAAATTCACTGGGTAAAAGATAATTTTGTTGTTTGTAACAGCAAATGAATTAGTAACCTGATTTTAAATGAATATGACAGTTTTCCCTATGAACTCCTCCATATCATATCTTCTACAGCAACTAAAAATGGTGGCATTGAGAAGACTTCTATCAGTCAAATATATTAAATTTCTCTTCCATTCAGTTGCTGTATTTTTTTGCTCAACTGTATTTTTCATTTTTCCATTAGGTTTTGGTACTTTTTTGTTTTGATTTGGTTCTGTTTAATAAATGAAAGGATGGGAACAGAAAAACTCAGTTGTTTCATTCTAAGCTTTACTTCTTTATGGCATTTATCATTAAATAATGTCATTAGTAGTCACTAAAATGTCAGATGACATTGATATGTATTTTATTTTGAATTGTTTTATATTTTAGTATTATAAACAATGAATTTTATCCTTTTCTTTCAGTTATCACCATGTCTTTTTCATTTTGATTTTTGTAAAAGTACTTTTAAATACCCAAAGCATCAACTTTTTTAGACCTCGCTTATTTTCTCCTTCTAAATTAACATAAATATATTGGCTTATGTAGTCCTGCCTGTTCTAAATAATCAAAATGTTTATGTGCTGTGTAGAAAGAAAATGAAAGATCATAAAGAATTTCTAAGCTTTTGTGTAATGTATAGCTAGAAGATGCTCAAGTGACTCAGTGAGTTAGTTTTTCCAAACAAAACAAAAAACACATGAGGGTAAGAACTGTCATATTTTTTAAAAATTCTCATTTTTTGCCCATAGTGAGTACTTAAAGTTATTTGTGTTCAGTTTTTTTTTTTTTTTTAATGAATCAGGCCCAAACATATGTTTACAAAAATCCATTTGGGGGAATGAGGGTGGGATAAAATTATTTACATTAGTTTTACTTTAGCAAGTAAAGCACTAACTCTGCAATGCATGTCAGAATTTTGTTACCTATGCCCCCCCTGTTTTTTTTTCCCTTAGAGATTCTAGATTTGTAATATAGCAAAAGGAAATATATATATATATATATATTTTTTTTTTTTTTTAAGAAATCTTTGGCTATACAGAGATAATTTTCCCAAAGGAAGAATGGCAACTAACAACGATCTGCAATTAGAGAATAAACTGTAGTCTTTTCCATGGGAAACTACCTGAAGTGAATGTTCCATGTTATTTTCTTTTGGTTCTAGTAGGCTTTAGATTTGAAAAGTTTTGATTAACCCTTGTGAATGAGGGCAGCTTTTGCCTTTGATTCCTTTTGGAACATGTGCTGTTCCTTGTGGATACCTTAACAACATCAGAGGGCAGAATTTGAATCATTTTTCCCGTTTTTTCTCCTTAAATATGATAAGATGATCCCGGCATGTATCTGCTTCGTGAACATTGAAGATCTTTTTCTAGGTCCTCCACAGCCTGTGAACCCCCCTAGACCTTTCAAGCATAGTGAGCGGAGAAGAAGATCGCAGCGTTTAGCCACCTTGCCCATGCCTGATGATTCTGTAGAAAAGGTTTCTCCTCCCTCTCCAGCCACTGATGGGAAAGTATTCTCCATCAGTTCTCAAAATCAGCAAGAGTCTTCAGGACCAGAGGGTAATGTATATTGATTTCCTATAGATCCAAACATAAAAGAAGACAAAGAAAACGCTTAAGAGATAAAGATTATTAAAATATTAAGAGATTTCTGCTTTTTTCCTTCTTAAGATCTCTGGACTTTGTAGATAAGCACTTCATTTGATTCTACAAATGTTCGTTCAGTGCCTTCTTTGTTGATTACCAGGCACTGTTTAACTTATGTAGCATTTTAATCCACACTGATATTAACTGAGACAGTGTACCTCTGTTAACATATTGCGTTCTTTATTCTGTGTAGTACCTGACGTTGCACATTTGTCATTGGGACCCTGTCTCCCTCTTGACTTAAGTCGTGGTTCGGAAGTCACAACACCGCTAGCCCCAGATCCCTCTTATCATAATGAATGCCTCAGAGCAGAAAAGGAAGATACACAGATGCTTACAAATCTTTCTTCCAAAGCAGTGACTGACGCAAGAGGAGCTCCAGCAGCCTCAGGTAAAAGAGATTCATTTTTACAAAGTTAGCTAGGCTTGCATTTATATGGTAAAACCAGTTTCATGTATAAATTACATTTTTTAATACGTTGTTCCTCTTCATAAATGTTTTATGTAACAGCTGTGGAAGATGGGGCTTAAAGTCATTTTGTGTGACCATTTTCTACCATTTTTCCTGGACATAATTGTTATTTTGTCACTTTACTTGCTTCTCCCTACTTTTTTCTTATATCCCGTTTCTACTAAGTAGGAATTACTAGAGTTAAATATAATCACAGAAGTTCTTGGTTTTGAAGCCAGAAAATACTTAACAGGATCAGTACTTTATAGGTTTAAGAAGTGTAATAGAATTAGAGAAACACTTGGCATAAGTTACTGAATGTTGTTAAGTCGCTACGTCGTGTCCAACTCTTTATGACCCTATGGACTGCAGCACTCCAGTCTTCCCTGTCCTTCACCATCTCCTGGAGTTTGCTGAAATTCCTGTCCATTGAGTCAGTGATACCATCCACCCGTCTCATCCTCTGTCGCCTCCTTCTCCTCCTGCCTTCAATCTCTCCCAGCATTGGGGTCTTTTCCAGTGTTTGTAATAGAACTTAATGTTTAAGAAACACTTAGCTTAAGTTAATGATATACCTTTAACTTAAGTATAGATCCATATTTTGGAACAGAATCTCCCAAATTTAACCATAATTGATTATAATGTTATTTTGGGAGTTTCATGTGTAAAACCAACCATACTCTATAAGACATTTTTTGATTATTTTATGATACTTGTTGTAATAATTTGAAACCTTTCTGAGGTGTCTTATCAAATTGGTGTTTTAATGTGACAGAATATTAATTTGTATTTCCATTATATGTTTACATCCTTTTATTTGGAATTTTATAGGATTTTAACCTCAAGCATAGAGTATGTGCAATTCAAAAATAAAGGCAAATACTAATACCTTTCCACTAAGTTACTAATTTAGAATTAGATGGATGAAGGAGATCTGAACTGAGTCAGTTCTGAAATGGGAAAAAAACATAAAACTGTTTTTGATTTGCAGCCAAAGAGCATTGGGGATAATTGATTTTAATAGCGTCTTCTCTGAAGTCATTTTATCAAATCTTTGGGTGAAGCATAGCCGTTGGTGGATATTAAAATAAAATGAAGTAACTTAAAGAAACATGCTTTTTACATTACTGCTGTTACCTTCTTATTCCTTCTTTGAAAGTAAAAATGTAACTAACAGTAAGTATACAGTGTTCTACAAGTCCATTAATAAAAAAAGATTAAAGTTATTTTATATGCAATAGTGTTTCCATATCTTGATTTTTTAAAAAACTGATGCCCAAATTTGGAGATATGTAGGCTTTGAAACATTTGTTGTCATTTCCCAAATCTTATCCATTGTCTTTGGACACTTTCTAAAAGCCCCTTCCATCTGTGGATAATTGATTTTTCTTTCCCCTGTTTTCACAAGAGTTCTGAATTACCCTTAACCTTTAAGATACTTTTCCTCAAGAAGTAAAGTTCTTAAGAGTGCCTTGACGATATGGAATTTGTTGCTGTACTGAATATATAAAAATATGTTCAAGTTAAAATATATATTCATTGGGGAGATTATTTATAGTTGTGCATTTGAAAATATTTGTATTTTGGTTTATATATGTATTTTTTTCTAATAGTAACAAGACTGAAAGATAAACCAGTGTAAATAGTATGTTATAACTAAGTTATGCTAGCTGGATGATGTATCCTAAAATGTCAAAGTAGTGATTGTGCATGGAAATCCATGATTCCAGTGATTTTGTGTTTAATCAGAGTGCTAGCCTAGTGTTGTTATTGTTGTTTCCAGAATTTCTAGCATATTTGTGGAGATACAGTTAATCATCATTGAAGTGTGGTTCTTGTTTCTCGTAATGGTTAAGATGCACTGGGGTACAGGGAAGGCATGATTTTTTTTTCCCCATTTAAGTGTTAGAAATAACTATTTGAGAAAGTCCAAGTAGCAAGGTAGTGTTTTGGGAAAGTGAAAGGTAGAGACGAGTTGGTTTTATAATGTGATAAATTTGTAAATTCGTTGAAGAGTGACGACCATTTTAAGTATGGTGATGACTGGCAACTTTAATTGCTTAAATCAAGGAAATGTATGGTTTTAAATGTTAATTAACTGAAAATCTTGTTTATTAGGGTTGAACACAGTCACAACATATTTGAATGCATTTGAATGTGGGCTTGGGAGGGATTGTTTCTCTTAACCTCTTTTAATTTTTTATTTTTTGAGGGAAATAATAGAATTCAAGTTGTGTTCTGATCGGACACCTTTTGATTAAAACTTGGTGAACCTGTCTGACTTGCATGGAAATTCTCAGTGGTCTGCGTGCTTTTTTTCTCTTGACATTTTTGTTAGCTACTCTAGAAAATGGTTTGCAGTGTTTGTAGGCCTTCTCTCTGCACTCCAAGTTTTCTTCCATCTGAAGTCAAAGTACCAAGAGTTTTTGTTTTGTTTCATCTTTTTTTTTTTAATGTTTACTTGGTTCATTTCCATCTTAATTATAAAAGTAAGTTTTGTTACTGTTGAATTTTAAAACTTCTGTAGAAAACATTATTTCCCAGAGCTTGTATCAAAGACATTTTTGGGGGTGTTTTTTTCAAATTGAAATTCTTGGAGTATTTAGAATGACTGAGGATATTAGTCCTTAACTGTGGAATAGTTTAACAGAGTTTTAGTTTTTCTTGTGGGAGATTATGTTCTCACTGCTGAGTTTAGCAGTCAAGATAAAGAACTGATAATACTATGCAGATTATACAGTTATTATATACACCTATTCTCAATAGGTTAACACTTGCTTTTAGTTATTTTTCTAGTAGAGATAATAAACTTGCACTAATCCTCTACGTTCTTCTACTGGGAAGCATGCGTGCAATATGACTAAACAAGATTAAGAATACATTGCTGCCCACATTACAACAAAAACAGTCATTGGTGCCCTTGTAAAACTTGGTGCCGTTGTTTTTATTTTATTTTCAGAATGCTTTATCTAACAGAGTCCATCAGTTTTAGGTAAGGATAGAGTCTTAGTTCTATTATTATTAGTTCTGTTGCTAACTGGGAATGTTGGCTGGTTTTCTTATTTATCTCCTGGATGTCTGTATGACAATTACTGAATTACTCTAACCTCTTGTATTCTTGCCTGGAGAATCCCATGGATGGAAGAGCCTGGTGGGCTACAGTCCACGGGGTCGCAAAGAGTCGGACACGACTGAGCGACTTCACTTCACTTCTTTAAGGAGTTTAAATCTGGAAGCTCAATGTATGAAAGAATGGGCCAACAATCAGACTGACTTGTGGCTGAGTCGCCTGTGCCCGGTGCTGTGCAGGCATCTTAAATGTTTGGTGGTTAGTCCATCATCTTACACCAACTTCACATTTATTTTTTGAAAGCCTTTTTGTTTTAGAGTGGCTTTCAATTTTTTTTTTTTCCAGAATTGTACAAAACCAAACCAAACCACAACCAGAGACTCCTTAATCTACTTCCACCCCCACACCAAATGTTCATGGTTTATTCAAAGCCTGGGGTTTCCATGGAGAGTCTCAGGGATAGCCTCTTTTTTTATTGCCAGAAAAATCAGATATTTAACACACTGAAGAAACCATCTGCATTATGGGGCTTTCCGTGACATGAAAGCAGATATGGCTCAGAGATCTGTCTCTCTTGCTTTAATCTGAATAGCTCCATTTGTTTTTTTTTTATTTTTTAATTTTTATTATTTTTTAAAATTTAAATTTATTTATTTTAATTAAAGGCTAATTACTTTACAATATTGTATTGGTTTTGCCATACATCAACATGAATCTGCCATGGGTGTACACGTGTTCCCAATCCTGAACCCCCTCCCACCTCCCTCCCCATACCATCCCTCTGGGTCATCCCAGTGCACCAGCTCCATTTGTTTTTTATCGTGTTTTTTGTTTGGCCAGGGCTAGGGGGTGGGGTTGTAATATATATTGTCCATTATATAGTATTTTGTTTGAAAAAGGTCTGTTGATTAAATTTAGTTACAAATCACTATTCTTTTAACTAATAACCTAGTACTTTGGTTCCCAAATTCTGGTGCATGGTGAAATAAAGACAATGTAGAGAATGTCTCGTAAAATGACATTTGTTCTTTTGTGGAATTCTTAAATAGATCTATTTTTAAATCTATTTGTGCATGAATGTTTTTAAAAGTCCTGTCATTATTGCCTATAGGAATATTTACTTTAATATCCTTGTTTAAATGTTGACAAGCTTTTCTCAGTTCCCTAGTTTTACTTTTGAAATTTAATAGTTAAGAAATATAGAAACCAACATATTGTTGAAATGCAGTTTTCCTCCAATTAAAAAAAAAAGAAATATAAAGGTTTGGGACCCACCAGAACATGTGAAAACAGTCTAGAGTGGATCCTCCTGAAAGCACTCTGATATTATAATTTCTGTATATGTTCTGCTATGCTGACCTGTGTTCCAGAGCTGAGGGTCAAGACCATGTTGTTTGTTTTCCAAGTGCCTGAGGGATCCCACACATTCCAGCCAGAAAAGGTGTCCCTGAAAGGCAGTTCTTTCATTTGAATCACCCCAGGTGCTTCCCAGGTGACTCAGTGGGTAAAGAACATGCCTGCTACACAGGAGACGCAGGAGTCACAGGTTTGATTCCCGGGTCTGGAAGAACCCTTGGAGAAGGGCATGGCAATCCACTCCAGTATTCTTGCCTGGAGAAACCCATGGACAAAAAGGCACCTGGAGGTCTGTGTCCATAGGGCTGCAGAGAGTTGACATGATGAGTGACTGAGCACCCAGGCACAACATGCGGGTGGCGCTAGTGGCAGAGAACCCGCCTGCCAGTGCAGGAGACATAAGAGACGCAGGTTTGATCCCTGGGTCAGGAAGATCCCCTGGAGTAGGAAACGCCAGCCCACTCCAGTATTCCTCTCTGGAGAATAACATGGACAGAGGAGCCTGCGTGCTACTGTCTATGGGGTCGCAAAGAGTCAGACGTGACTGAAGTGGCTTAGCTTGCACGCAGGGGATTCTGGACGTTTTCCACCTTTCACACTGGAGACTCAGTGCTCCCAGAGATTAGGGCCCTACGGGGGCAAAAATCATGGTCAAGGGCTGCTTCTGGTGTATCTCTACCATCACTTAAGATTTAGAATGCAAATCTCTTATTGTTTCTGTCGTAAATGCCTTGTCATTGTCAAGAATGCTGCATTAAATTTTTGAAAATGTCATGGTATGCAGTCATTGTTAGTAAGCAGTGATTAGTGAAAGGAAATGAGGCATTTGTTCAACAGTCTTGATAATAAGGAAGTTTAATCTCATTTCTCTTTGATGTTCTTTTCATTTTTTGGTCATAAGAAATCTTTTTATCAGGGAGATTACCAATATTTTTATTGAATTTGAATAAATTATTAACCTCATTAACATTTAGTTCAAGCTGAGTGGTATTTTTATATTTTTGTTGTGTTTTATTTAATTTATGTAAATTATTTGCAGTAAGGTGAATCAAATGCTAGCTTTTTTGATACTTTATTGGAGTGATTTAAAAGTCAAAGAACTCATAAATGGTGATATTAGAGCATAATTTAATAGACTGAAATTGTATTTAAGTGTGCTAGAGTCTTTTTCTTAGATTAACCCTAGACACAGATAAGATATTAGCATTGGGAATAGCTGAATATGAGTTGAGAAGCTTGGTTTAGTGTGTCTAAACAGCAACACAGTTATTGAGGTGTACTATTGGTTTAAGAATGTATTTTGGACTATTGGATAATAATACCTAAGTGCCATTAAGTTGAATATTTTTTATGTGTTAATAAGCCTTTATATCTTACATTTGGATAAAGACCAAAAATGATTTATAGAATAATTCTGTTTTGGCTTTTCTCATTACCTCATAACACATTCGATGGAGTTCAGAGGTATTCCATTTGTTCTAGGCAACAGAGGTTCAATATTAGTTTAAAAAATTTATGCAGATTGTTGAAAACCAGTATAATTTAATGTGAAATTTGATATTTCATTTGGATGACAGGAATAGCATTTTGTCATAATTGTCACAGGAGCAGAAATGTTACATGGACCTACTGCTGGAGTGCATTCCAACATCTCCTGGGTTGCCAAAGGCTGTGGTGCCAGAGTTGAACTGATGGCCTAGTGCATTCACCCTAACATTTTTTTATGTTTAGACCCACATTTATGCTATTTTTAGAAATGGTGCACTCTCAAATTACTCCACCATAAAGGAGAAAAGTTAAAAAAACCACTCATTATTTATCAGACACTAATCATTTTATATATTTTGACTCACGTAGTGCTGATAACAGCAGTAGGTAGATACTCTTGTTCCTATTTGGCAGATAAGGAAACTGAAGCACAGAGAGATTAAATGATTTCCTCGAGACTGTGCAGCTAATAGATGGTGGAACTAGGAATCTAATCTGAATAGTGTGAAGGACCAAACATCATCCTTATTTCTTTGAAGTAAGAAATGCCACTTCTTTGTTACTAGTTGAGGCAATAATGTAGACCTTTATGGGAAAAGAGTCTTGGGTAGAGTTTTGTGAGCAATTGTAATTTAAAACATTGTCTCATACTCTTAACCTTTTCTGACTAAACTTAAATATTTTTCCCCTAAACCTGCAGGAATATCGAAAATGGAAAAAAAAGTGAAATTGGAAGAAAAAAGCTCAACTGCATTTGGTATGAACAGAAAGTAATCTTTAAGCAAAAGACTGTAGATGGCTTGGCAGTGGGAGGACGTAGTCTATCCCTTACTTTTTACCTGTTAGTGCTCCTGTAGGTGTAAGTGATCCTCTGTTTTAGTGTTTATTAGTTTATTCACCTCCAAATATGTTGTTTCCTAATACATGTCTTGTAGTAGTATGTGTATTTTTTGTCAAGGAACCTTAAGGCTTTCTCTGAGAACTTGATGTTTTTGAACATCTTTGAAATTATGACTGTTTAAAAATATGGTGCCATTTAATATTGTTGATCCTTAGAGAATGGATGGTAAAATAAAATAGCCTTTTTTTCCCAGCCTTTTTTCTTTTTTTTTTTACTTTCTTTATAAAAAGATACTAAATTTTCTGCTGTCTTTTCTGTCTTCTGTGCTGTCATGACTATAAGTTTTGGAATAATGGATAATAGTCTTAAATATTCTACAAATTAGCTCCCTGGAGCTTGAGTTACTCAAAGTTGGTTCAGTGTGGTTGGTAAGCTGTGGGCTAAACCTTTCTGAGTTGGACAATAGTTGAATATGTGTGATGAGTTAGTTTTAAATAAAGTATTCTAGGATACTGTTTTAACATCTGTACATTTTCTTTAAAGTGCATATGATTGGGAAAAAAGAAATATTTTAAAATTTTTAAGAAAAAAATTAGTTTAATGAGTTAAATTTTTACTTCTTTGTGCTTTTTATCTTCATTCTTATATACGTGGAAACTATTGAAAGACTGAAGGAATTATTTGTGGATTTGACTTAGTTTTTTTTAATATTTTTCCCAAAGAAAAAAGTTCAAGTCTTCTTAATCTTCTAATACATTTTCTTGTTAAATTTTGTATGGAAATTCTGAGTCTCCTCGGTCAAGTTTTTCTTAAATTGTGGAGTATATTTCTTGCCACATCAGGAAACTGAGTTACATTACTCATTTAAGAATTTTAACTACTGTCTGTGTTAACTTTAAGGTGTCAGGAGTTGGGATTTCTCAACACTGCTAATGAAGATTCCCTCTTATAGCCCAGTAAGCTAATCAGGAGTTCCAGACTCATGACAGGAACAGTTTAATTGAATCCATCCACTCTGGGCAGGTGACTGGAATAGCTGATTAAACCATAAATGCTGCTTTTAGGTTAACCCAAGGGAACAACTCGGGATCAGTCATGATTACTAACTGACTCACTTTTTGTCATTTAGGTAAGAGAAAAGAAAAGGATAAAGAAAGAAAAGAGAAGAGGGACAAAGATCACTACAAACCAAAGCAGAAGAAGAAGAAGAAAAAGAAAAAGAAATCTAAGCAGCATGGTAAGTACAGTCCTTCCTCAGTATCTGGGGTATTAGTTCCCGGCAGTTACCAAAATCCACAGATGCTCCAGTTTCTTGTATCAAATGGCATGGTATAGTCAGCCTTTGATACTTGTGGGCTCTGCATAGATCTGTGGAAATAAAAACTGATCTGCAGTTGGCTAAATCCACAGTTGCAAAACCTGTGGATACAGAAGGCTGCCTGTACGCTAAAATGGTGATTCCCATTTTTTAATATCTAAGGTTCTTTTAGCTATCCTCTTTTACAAAGTGGAGGTAAGATAGTATTCCCATGTTCTTGAGAGCTGAGCAGTTCGTCTAGTAACCTTCCTTTATCTTGCCTGTTTAGCTACAGTTAGTAAGTTAAGTGGTCTGTAAATTAGTCCTTGCAATGACTAGAGTCTTTCATTGCCAGCGTTATGGTGGACTAGGTACCCTGAACAAGGACCCCTCTGTGTACTGTGAAGGAATTTCTGTCAATCTCGTGGACTAGGTACCCTGAACAAGGACCCCTCTGTGTACTGTGAAGGAATTTCTGTCAATCTCGAATTTAAAGTCCTTTGAATTAGCTTTCCAGAAGTGAGAGAAAATAATTTTAGAAAAGCTTGGAGAAAAAACAAATGATTTTTCTAACAATAGCTTGTCACTAAATAGTCATTAAAGCAAAAATCATTCTTAGAGATAGGAAGTTACCATAATAAATAGTCATTAAAGCAAAAATCATTCTTAGAGATAGGAGGTTACCATATAGTGATAAAGGTTGAGTTCACTTTACATCTTTCTAAGTTTTATCACTGAATAACATCATCATATCTTTCTTAGTGATTAATAAATTCACAAAACCCAGAAGTGTCTGTAAGGATAAGAAATGGTAGCTGCATAGTTGATCCAACAGACCTGTCCAGGACACTGAACTCAGCAGCTGCAGAGTAGACAGCTTTTTCAAATAGACTCAGACATTTATTAAAATGGACCATGGGATGCAACTTTAAGCAAACCTCAACATATTTTAAGGGTTTTCCTGGTGGCTCAGACAGTGAAGAGTCTCCCTGTAATGCAGCAGACCCAGGTTTGATCCCTGGGTTGGGAAGATCCCCTGGAGAAGGGAATGGCTGCCAACTCCAGTATTATTGCCTGTAGAGTTATCTTAAAATCACTATTGAGAAGACAAAAAGCCCCATATGTTTAGAAATCAAGCAGAATATTTTTAAATAATTCATGGATGAAAGACAATGCCAAAGGGAAAATAAGATGTTAAGAACCTGGCAGGTGATGAAAATATTATACATGTAACTTGAAAATGTAGTTAAGATTGCACTTGTGAGAAGAATATTGCCATACATGCTTACAAAAGAAAAGAAGGCTCAAAGTCAGCTAAGCCTCCAGCTTAAGAGGTTAGAAAAGATTAAGCCCAGAAAAAGTAGAAGTGAACATGAATGATAAACATATGAACAGAAATTAAGGAACTAAAAAAAAAAAGTAGCAAAAAATGAAAAATGCCAAAATTAAATGATGACACCTAATTTTAGACTTCTGGCCCCTAGAACTGAGAGAATAAACTTCTGTTGTTTCTGTCCACCAGTTTTGTGGTAATTTGTTGGGGGCAGCTCTGGGAAACTCATACAACTCCAAATTCAGTTTGTTATTATTGTTGTTTAGGCGCTCAGTTGTATCCAACTCTCTTGGGACCCCATGCATGGACTGTAGCCCACCAAGCTCCTCTGTCCATAGGATTTCCCAGGCAAGAATATTGGAGTGGGTTGCCATTTCTTCCTTTAGGAGGTCTTCCCGATCCAGGGATTGAACCCAGGTCTTCTGCATTGGCAAGTGGGTTCTTTACCGCTGAACCACCTGGGAAGCCCCAAAATTTATTTTAATTGGTTTAAATAGCTTTGCTCTCAAAATCAGAAGAGAACAGTATGGGAAAGGGCAGTCACAGGCTGTTCTTATTTGTGGACAAAGAGGCAAAACACAGGGAATTAAATCTAGCAGGATGTTTAAAAATAGGACCATATAGGATTGGAATGCAAAGTTGGTTTGACATTAGAAAATGAATTAATGAAATTCACCACAGTAACATAGTTTGAATAAATGTAGAAAAACCATTTGATGAATTCCTGTGTACTTATATTAAAAAAAAAAAACTTTGAATAGCAGAGTGTAAAACTTTACTTAAAAACATAAAGAAAGCCTAAATAATGGGGAAATGATTCATATTCATGGGGTAGTAGATTACTGTTGAAAAGGTGCCGCTTGAAATAAATCTATAGATTCATTGCTGATTCTGAACTTAACATGGAAGAGTAAAGAGCCAAGAATGAGATAGTCACTCTTGAAGAAGAATAAGGAGAGTTACTATTCAGTTATCAAAGCCGGGAGGTATTTTGAAGGAATAGAATACGTTAAGAACAGAATAATCCAAAGCAGATCATACATATTTCAAAACTTAGTTTATTCAAAGCTGACATCTTAGTTTGGTAGGTAAGTAATTGGTATTAGAATAATTTATAATGCATATAGTGACAATAAAACTGGGCTCCAACCTTATACCATGTACAACAATCAGACTGATATTGATGAGACTTCCTACGTGAAAGACGAAACTATAGAACTTCGAAAGTATAGAAAGTCATCTTTGTGCTTTTTGGGCAGAGATTTGAAAATGAAAAATGCTAACCCAAAAGAAAAGGTTGAAAATGTGACTAGACTTAAATGAACTTTGGTTCATCAAAAGCATTATGGAGAGAGTGAAAAAACAACACAAACCATAAGAAAATAATGATAACATAAATACCTGACAGAGTATTAGTATTCAGAATGTATTTCAAGCCCTTACAGATCAAAAAGAGAAAGAAAACCCAGTAGGAAAATGGACGAAGGAGTTTAATAGGTATTTCACAGAAGTGGAAACCTGAAAGTGATTATACAAGACAATGCACACTCTTAGGTGAAGCTGCCTAATGTAACTTTTAGAACCTAGTGAAATCTATTTCCCCTCTGCCGTATTGGCAGAGAGTATGAGGTGAATGGTACCAGAAGTGCTGAGGAGGTGCAGATAGCGGCACAGCCACCATGGGGAAGCCGTGATGTTTTTCTGATGAGAGTAGAGTTGACCCCAGATTCCGAACTAAACTCACATGGTCTGTCAGGAGACATGTGCAGGAATGTTCATGGCAGCACTGGCGTTGGCCTGTGTCCACCTGTCCTTCAGTGGAATCTGTGTCACTGTGTAAAATAAATGGATTATACCCATTGGAATCTCATGAACAAAGCTAAAAATCAAGTCACAGAGGAAAACATGTACAGTTTTACAATTTCATTTATGTAAACATCGAAAAGTTGTAAAACTAAGCAGTATATTTTTAGAGATTCCAATGTATGTAGCAAAAGCATAAAGGAAAGCAAGAGAATGATGAATAGAAATTCAGAATTAGTGTTGCCTCTGAGGTAGAGAAAGGACTTTTTAGTTCACATTGAAAGGTGGCACAAAGGAACCTTCCAAAAGTGACAGTGATACTCTCTCAGAGTACATGGTGGGTATCTAAGTATTTTGTAGTATTTACCTGCTTTATGTCATACCCATTTCTCCCCCATATGCATCAAATACTTAAAAAACAGTTTCAGAAACTATGACGCCAATGAGGTACTTTCAGAATTTGTAATCATTGTTGGTAAATTCTTCAGATTTTAACTCTCTCTATAGGTCAAAAATAGCATCTAATCTTCCCACAGAATATAAAGTTTCTGTATTCTTTAACTCTAAAGAAGGCAATGACACCGCACTCCAGTACTCTTGCCTGGAAAATCCCATGGATGGAGGTGCCTGGAAGGCTGCAGTCCATGGGGTCGCTAAGGGTCAGACACGACTGAGCAACTTCACTTTCACTTTTTCACTTGCATGCACTGGAGAAGAAAATGGCAACCCACTCCAGTGTTCTTGCCTGGAGAATCCCAGGGACGGGGGAGCCTGGTGGGCTGCTGTCTATGGGGTCGCACAGAGTCGGACACGACTGAAGTGACTTAGCAAAGTAAATTTGAAGACATGGGATCAAAATGGCATTGAAAAACTTGGACCCACTTCCCAAGAAAAACTTGGACCAATCTGCCTTGCTCCTCAGCTTTTCTGTCTGACCCCACCCCTTCATAGACAGCTCTGTGGAAGCCATACCGGAGAGAACCATAAGTTAGGTAAACAGAAACCAGGAACCACAGATTCCTGTTTAGTGACTTCTCTCCCATGATGATACATCAGAATGCAGAAATGACAAGTGTCACACTGCAGGACAGATGCCAGATGAACTAGCTGAGGGTATTTGGCTGCCTTGGGTATTCCAGTGGAGACACCGAAGCATCTGGGCAGGAAGGGCATGCTTTTTTTAAGTCACCTTAACGTTGCATCCTATAAGTTAAATAAATAAGCAGGGTGACAATATACAGCCTTGACGGACTCCTTTTCCTATTTGGAAGCAGTCTGTTGTTCCATGTCCAGTTCTAACTGTTGCTTCCTGACCTGCATATAGGTTTCTCAAGAGGCAGGTCAGGTGGTCTGGTATTCCCATCTCTTTCAGAATTTTCCAGTTTATTGTGATCCACACAGTCAAAGGCTTTGGCATAGTCAATAAAGCAGAAATAGATGTTTTTCTGGAACTCTCTTGCTTTTTCAATGATCCAGCAGATGTTGGCAATTTGATCTCTGGTTCCTCTTCTAAAACCAGTTTGAACATCTGGAAATTCACGGTTCATGTATTGCTGAAGCCTGGCTTGGAGAGTTTTGAGCATTACTTTACTAGCGTGTGAGATGAGTGCAATTGTGCAGTAGTTGAGCATTCTTTGGCATTGCCTTTCTTTGGGATTGGAATGAAAACTAACCTTTTCCAGTCCTGTGGCCACTGCTGAGTTCTCCAAATTTGCTGACATATTGAGTGCAGCACTTTCACAGCATCATCTTTCAGGATTTGAAATAGCTCAACTGGAATTCCATCACCTCCACCAGCTTTGTTTGTAGTGATGCTTTCTAAGGCCCACTTGACTTCACATTCCAGGATGTCTGGCTCTAGGTGAGTGATCACACCATCGTGATTATCTGGGTCATGAAGATCTTTTTTGTATAGTTCTTCTGTGTATTCTTGCCATCTCTTCTTAATATCTTCTGCTTCTGTTAGGTCCATACCATTTCTGTCCTTTATCGAGCCCATCTTTGCATGAAATGTTCCCTTGGTATCTCTAATTTTCTTGAAGAGATCTCTAGTCTTTCCCATTCTGTTGTTTTCCTCTATTTCTTTGCATTGATCACTGAGGAAGGCTTTCTTATCTCTTCTTGCTATTCTTTGGAACTCTGCATTCAGATGCTTATATCTTTCCTTTTCTCCTTTGCTTTTCGCTTCTCTTCTTTTCACAGCTATTTGTAAGGCCTCCTCATACAGCCATTTTGCTTTTTTGCATTTCTTTTCCATGGGGATGGTCTTGATCCCTGTCTCCTGTACAATGTCACAAACCTCCATCCATAGTTCTTTATGCACTCTATTTATCAGATCTAGTCCCTTAAATCTATTTCTAACTTCCACTGTATCCCTGGGCTGGGAGAAGCACAAGCTGGAATCAAGACTGCCGAGAGAAATACCAATAACCTCAGATATGCAGATGACACCACCCTTATGGCACAGAGTGAAGAGAAACTAAAAAGCCTCTTGATGAAAGTGAAAAAGGAGAGTGAAAAAGTTGGCTTAAAGCTCAACATTCAGAAAACGAAGATCATGGCATCTGGTCCCATCACTTCATGGGAAGTAGATGGGCAAACAGTGGAAACAGTGTCAGACTTTATTTTTGGGGCTCCAAAATCACTGCAGATGGTAACTGCAGCCATGAAATTAAAAGACGCTTATTCCTTGGAAGAAAAGTTATGACCAACCTAGATAGCATATTAAAAAGCAGAGACAGTACTTTGCCAACATAGGTCCATCTAGTCAAGGCTATGGTTTTTCCAGTGGTCATGTATAGATGTGAGAGTTGGACTGTGAAGAAAGCTGAGTGCTGAAGACTTGATGCTTTTGAACTGTGGTGTTGGAGAAGACTCTTGAGAGTCCCTTGGACTGCAAGGAGATCCAACCAGTCCATTCTGAAGGAGATCAGTCCTGGGATTTCTTTGGAAGGAATGATGCTAAAGCTGAAACTCCAGTACTTTGGCCACCTCATGCAAAGAGTTGACTCATTGGAAAAAACTCTGATGCTGGGAGGGATTGGGGGCAGGAGGAGAAGGGGATGACAGAGGATGAGATGGCTGGATGGCATCACTGACTCGATGGACATGACTGTCAGTGAACTCCAGGAGTTGGTGTTGGACAGGGAGGCCTGGCGTGCTGCAATTCATGGGGTTGCAAAGAGTCGGACATGACTGAGCGACTGAACTGAACGTCGCATCAGCAAACAGGACTGTTCCAATATGCTGTAGCAGATGCAGAATCTCCTGTTCTGAAGCACCTGTGACAGTGGGGAACAGACAGGGAGCGGCTGATGAAGAACAAAGTAAGAAGCAGGCCATACTTGGTAGCAGAGTGAGGGACAGTGACCGCAAGTGAGATTGCAGGAGCGAAAAAAGAGAATTGACTTAAAGAAAGGAGAATGATTAGGATGAGTAAGTGAAAGTCACTTAGTCATGTTTGACTTTTCCACTCCATGGACTGCAGCCTTCCAGGCTCCCCTGTCCATATAATTCTCCAGGCAAGAATATTGGAGTGGTTTGCCATTTCCTTCTCCAGGGATGACTAAGTCTTGGACAAGTTCAGAGTAAATTTGCACCTCAGACTTGTAGCCTACCATGACCTATGGCGCCACTATTTATAAAGAGCTGTGGAGTTTCCCTGATGGTTCAGTGGTATAGAATTCACCTACTATGCAGGAGACACAGGAGACATGGGTTTGATCCCTGGGTTGGGAAGATCCCCTAGAGGAAGAAATGGCAACCCACTACAGTATTCTTGCCTGGCGAATCCCCATGGACAGAGGAGCCTAGTGACCTACAGCCCATAAAGAGGCAGACATGACTGATCAACTAAGCACATATTAAAGAAATAAACCTTTTAAAAAAAAGTTGCATGTTTTTAAATTAAAAAGAACCTTATATCTTTGCATTGTAAAATCAGGTCTATAAATGAAAATCTTAACTTTGAAAACAGAGTCCTGGTATAGACTAGCGATGCATAGGAGCATTGCTCTTTGTACACAGCAGGTGTTAGATCGGGTAATCACTAGCATCTTTGCAATTAATTATTACATTTGAGGAAAATTTATTCTGGGCTGTTTAATTCATCTTGGAAATGACACTTTCCCCCAGGTGATTAAATTAGAAGAGTGTTCTTTAAACTTAAATAGGGGGTTTTAAATAAGTTTGAAATTTTAAGGACATCTTAAATTTTAAAGAATTCACATTATTACTGCATGCGTTCCTAATAGAAGATGTATTTTAGTCTGCAATTACTACCAACAAGGAGTTTAAAAAATTCTTTTCCTTTTACCACTCAGTGCAATTTTGCATATCTTGTGATGCTTATTATGTACCAAATACTAGGTGTTTTACATATACTAGTTCATTTAATCCCCACATTAACCTTTCATGGTGGGGCCTGTTATCCCCATTTTATAAACAGTTAACTAAAACAGAAGGATAAAGAGAGCTGTCCAAGCTCACATGGCTAGTAAGTGGAGAAAAGCAGATTTAAACCGAGGCAATCTAGCTTCTGAGTCTTAATTTTCATGCTGTGTTGTTAATTTTTACCTCCTTGCCTTAAATATTGTTTTCTAGGCTGTGCATCCTTCCTTTGTTGTGTCTGTTAACATACTAAGTCCTTAGTAGTTATCTGTTAGTTTAAATGAAGCTATGGAAAATAGTAGTTAAACGATCCTTTATAATTATTCCATACAACTGTGGGTTGACAGATGTTTTGATTACCAGATTTAGTTTACATAATATAAAGTTAACTTTGTGTTCAGTCCGTGTGTGTGAGAAAATGCTGTGTTGGGATTTTAAGAGTGACATCTTTGCCAGTGTTTAACTTTGTTATTTTAAGCAAATTGCTTCATCTCCTTGTCTTTTATGTGTCTGTAAATATGGGGAAATGAAGACATACAGAGGTTTAAGAGAACTAGAATGAGAAATGCAAAGAGAATCCAAAGTATTGTATAGTAAAAACAAAGATTCCTTTCTAAGTGTTTGTAAGCAAGCATGTATGTTAGGAGTGGTAAGGAGTATGCATAAATGTCTACCATGATGTGTTGTGTGTGTGGTAAAACTGATACAAAATAAATTCTACTTGGTGAAGCTTTATGAAGAAGATGACATTTGCTCTAACCCTGAAACACAGCAGTAGACTTCTATTTGTAATAGCCATAGGGCATGAGTTTGGGGAATACAGGTTCGGTGTAGAAGGCTAGGGCTTCCCAAGTGGCACCTAGTGGTAAAGAACCCACTTGCTGGAGACTTAAGGAGACATAAGAAACATGGGTCCGATCTCTGGGTTGGAAAGATCACCTTGGAGGAGCGCATGGCAGCCTGCTCTGGAATTCTTGCTTGGAGAATCCTGTGGACAGAGGAGCTCAGTAAGTTACAGTGCACAGAGTCACAAAGAGTCAGACATAACTGAAGTGACTTAACATGAATGCGTGTAGAGTGCTAGGAAATTGTGTTCAATGCTAATATACTGTACAGAGATTAAATGTCCTCCATGTTTTGTTTTTAATAACAAATTGAGATTTCTAACATTTTTGTACTGAACCAATACTTCCACTTTCTCTGAGAGGGCATTGTAACATGTAGTCAGTAAAGGGCAGCTTTTAAGAGCCGAGTGTGCAAGTTCACATCCCGATTGCGACACTTAGAGCTTAAGTTATTTAAATTCTATACACTTCAGTTTCCTTGTGTATAAAATGGTGATAGTTTTTGCTACGTAGATTCATTGTTAGGATGTCATAAGGATATTGTTATGAAGTACTCAGTACCTGGCTAGCATTTAGTAGATCCCCTTCGCATTTCCACACCTGTGCTCAAGTAATGCGATGCTGACAATTTTGCAGTTCCAGGGAGGCTCTGAGGGATGACTCAGGTCTGGCAGTGTGAGCATCGTCTGGGAGCATCCCACTGCTGAATGATGTGGGCGTGAGGCCTGGGAAAAGTGGTTTTAACAAGCTTCCCAGTGTGTATCAGATGCAAAATCCACTAATAATGCTTTTTTGGTTAAGAGTAAGGCTTCTGTAGTCAGACTGTCTGGGTTCGAATGTTGGCTTTGCCATTGATAGCTGTGTCTTCTTGGGCAGCTTAACCTTTTCTGCCTGTTTTTTCATTTGTATAACAGCATTGACAGTAGTAGTTTTTTGTTGGAGAGCTGTGAGGATTAAGAGTAGTTGGTACCTGTAATACACTTAGGGTCCTGTTTGGCACCTAGAGAGCCCTTGATGAACATGGCCCATGCCATGGTGTTTAGGATGACCACTGCTGCTGCCACACACCACTACCTAACAGTGAGTCAGAAACAACACACATTGATGATCTTAAGGTTCTGCAGGTCATAAGTCCAAAATGGGTCTTACTGGGCTAAAATCAAGGTGTCAGGACTGCACTCCTCTCTGGAGGCTCTAGAGAGAATCCGTTTTCTTGCCTTTCCCAGATTCCGGAGGCCACCGCATGTCCTGGCTCATGTCCCGCCCCATCTTCAAAGCCAGCGGTGGCGGCTCAGGTCTTGTCTTAGTTTACATCCCTCTGGCACTGACTCTTTTGCCTCCCTCTTTCTTTTAGGGACCCTTGTGATTATGCTGGGCCAACCCAGATAGTTCAGGATATTCTCTTATTTAAAAGTCATCTGATGACCAGCTTGATTCCATCAGCAGCCTTATTCCCCTTAATTCCCCATATGATTCAGCATATCCACTGGTTCTAGGGATTGGGCCTTGGACATTTTAGGGGACCATTGTTCTTTCTCCCATAACCACCAGCTGCAAATGGCTGAGACTCAGTGTGCACCAGCATTGGACTGTTCTTGTAAACATTGCTTTCCATTCTCTATGATTCTTCAGCCTTTTCTACCTCTCATTTATTCCCTCATCTGCATTAGTTTACATCCTTTGCCTCACACTCAGTTGAGGAAATGGAAGCCATCAGATGAACACTGGCTCATCTCTTCTCCACCACATCTTTGTACTTACCTGAATATGTCCTCTCTTTTACCTCTGCCAAATGGAAGAACTGCCTGTCCTTTTATTCTTGAGTCCTGGCATGTCTCCCGTGTCCACCCCACCCCCACCCCCATCACCACCCCTACCACATGTTTAGATTTGTATGGACAATGTGTAGGATCTTCCTTCTTTCAAAAGCCCTCTGCTGAACTCACATTTCGTTTCTGATTTCTCCATCTCCTATTTATGCTTCCGCCTCATCTCAGAACCCCAGTTTCAGCACCAAGTTGTTCAAGCAGAAACCTGGATATTGCCCATGATGGCGGCTCACAGCCCTCCGTCTCCAGTCTGCAGATCACTGCGTCTGCTTTCAAATGTCACCTCAGCCGCCATCCTCCCAGCCCAGCCTGCCAGCATTTCTTGTCTGGTCTGTACCACTGCCTCTGAACTGTGTCCCCACTTCTGTTTGTGCTCCCCAGACTCCCCCCTCCATTCCACAGCTATAAAACACAGGTGTCACATCCTGCTCCTCCTTACAAACTTTGACTTTTGTTCCTTTAAAACAAAAAAAAAAAAACCTTACCTTCAGTGTGATCTGGCTCCTGTCGCTCTGGCCTCATTTCTTACCTCCCTCCCTCCCTCACCGTGCTCTGGCCACGGGCTTGTCCCGTCGTTCAGGTGTGCCCAGGGTTCTGCTTGGTGGCCGCCCCATGTGCCTAGACTCACACCCTCTCCTGTCTTTGCCCCCTGACCGCACCCAACTCAGCCAGTCCTTCTGCACGACTCAGTCTAAGCTGAGGAAGACAGAACTTTGACTAATTTCTTTCTGGACCATTTAATGTAGTTCAGAGGTTTTCTGCTGAAGAATTGATTGATTGAATTATCACTATGATAATTGACATGCTAGACATCATGAGAATCTCTTTACTAAAAAGAAAAGCAAACAGTTAATTTCCATCTTCCACATCTTAGCTTCAGACATAGCTGTGATTATGATGAAGAGAAAATGTAGCTATAATCCTTGTTCACTTCTGGACTACTTAATAAGAGTTTGTGGATACCAGTTAAAACCTGGTGCTCCCTGCTGGGTAGACACTGCCTGGGGTGTATCTTCCAATGTTCTTGCCAAAGCCAGTTCATCAGATGCATGATGATCTAGCTGCTCGTGGATGAGAAGAGAAAGTGGTGGCATGCTTGTTTATTTGTCATAAAACATGACCTTCTCATTATTTTTGTAGTGACTCTTCTTGATTACTTGATACTTTATTAATATTTCTCTATGTATCTTATGTTGCAGACTATTCAGACTATGAAGACAGTTCCCTAGAATTTTTGGAAAGGTGCTCTTCTCCACTAACTCGATCTTCTGGGAGTTCTCTGGCTCTGCGAAGCATGTTTACGGAGAAAAATACAACATATCAGTACCCAAGGGCAATCTTGTCAGTTGATCTTAGTGGTGAAAGTATGTGTAACCATGTAATGCTTAAAACAAAGTCTTAACGATTCTTAAATGTGGAACTGAGACCAGCGCATACTTGATCAGGTCCTGTCTGAGCAGGGCCCACAATTTAAAAAGTTACTCCATAAACCAATATGAAAACTTCAACGTTAGAAATTTAGCTACTTTTAAAATTTATATGAAGTAAAATGAGCATTTCTACTTAATTGTAGGACAGGTGGTAAGGAAACAATTAGTGTCCACCATGTACTGGTCTTCTGTGGCTGTTTTTACATGTATTTTCATATTCTTCACTACCAGCTTATAAAATAGATATTGTTACCCACACTGTGTAAACAAGCAGAGGCTTATAGGTTAAGTAACTTATAGGGCTAATTAGCATTAGAATTAAAATTCAAACCAAGGTCTATCTTAACTCCTAAGAAAATGCTTTTTCTGCCAGATTTTTATCCTAGTTTAAAAAGACACTTTGAATTCGGATCACAGATATTTCTGTAACCAAAAGTCTGGAAATGTGGTCCAGGCGGTGATCTGAACACATTCAGGTGTTAGGCATGTTGACAGAAAGCCAGTTAGGCGATGACACGAGCCCTGGAGTTGGAATGGTTCAGGTTTTCCTGCAAGTCGAGTCCCGATGGTGGAGGGGTTGAGGACTCTCCTGCCAGTGTTCTAAGCAATGGGAAGAGAGACTCTTAACTATAGACATTGATAGCAGTGGCTTGAGACCAGAGCTCCAGCACAGTCAGGGAATGGAAGGTAAAGGACGGGGCTCCATCCTGTGTGAAATCCCAGGACTGTTTAGGGGGTGCCCTGTCTTATTGAGTGCCCTGCATGGTGGATGCCAGGTCATGTTTTCTCTTTGGCACTGTTACCGCCTGCTCTCTTCCAGGCCCAACTCCCCTCTAGCTCACGATAGAGAAAAGTATATTCTTCCCTTGACCCTAAAATAAGCACATAGCACTTGTGAGATATTTTAAATCTCAAATCTAAGAAAAACAGGGGAGGGAGGACTAGGGAAAAGGTCCATGCCCTTTTCCCTTTTGGGCCAGTGGTTCTTAACCTCAGGTGTACATTATATTCACTGATGTGAGGCTAAAATACCAGGTATTTTAGGTGCTGCAGCAGGGTACAGGTCTGGGGGTTTGGGGAGGGCAGATCCTGGCAAGATAGCCCTGGTAGCCGGTGTTGAAAATCAGGTAACCCCCATCCTGTGAGTCATCAAGGTCTGACGGTTGCCTGTTTATGCAGAGTGATGGAGAGTGGGGGATGGGCAAGTGGTGTGGCCAGAACTAGAACAGGTGAGCGTGGCTGAAAAGAGTGTCCTGAGCGTGTGCCCTCCAGTCAGTTGGCTTCCCTTGCCCTTCACATGTTCAAGTGCTGAGCCCTGAGAAGGAAAGTGGGGAGGTTCTCAAATGTGAGGGTACATCAGAACCAGCTAGAGAACTTCTTATACCCGATCTCTGGGCCTTACCCAGAGAATTTCTGGGTTCTGACAAGTTCCCAGGCAGTGCTGACCTGGACAGCGCACTTGGGGAATATTGTCTGGAAACAGGAGTGATAGTTCTGGGGGCAGCAGTGTGCTGGGGCCGCTTGGTTGGAGCTGTCAACAGGTGGTGGTCCAGTGCGAGAGGGAACCTGTACCTGCTTTTCTTATTTAACTTTCAACCCTGTGACCCATTTACTTAGCCTCCAGAATTCAGCCAAATATTGCTTTGATGTGAGTTAGTCAGACTGGATTTTCTGGCCAATATATCAAATTTGCCTTCTAACACCATAAAGCCTGGCTGTTTTGGTTATACAAGCCCATGTAAGATACACCCTAATTCCTTTTAAGGGTAATAGTTTTTAAATTAAATTCATTACTGTTATGATTGTCATCCGTTTAATACCATGTATGTGTGCAGCAGTGTTTGAAACTGTTTATCTGTGTTCTAGTCTGTCATTTTGAAACATGAACTTGTGTTCAGGAAAGCCCAAGAGAAAAATACAGATTTTGGATTTAAGTTAGGAAGAGTATGAATAAATGAAATTTCTTACTCAGATTGTTAATATTGAAATATTTTATAATAGCTAATTGATTTACTTCTTGCTGCTTGAGTATTTTCTTGTATTTCTTTACCATTATCCTCATTTCTACTGACTTCACTCTCCAAGATGTCCCAAGATTCTAAGGAGAAAAAAACATGTGTTTTTCTATAAAACATTAACTTTTTATAAATCAGAAACAAAACATTCAAAAACATTGAGTCAGGGAGAAAATAGCCAAGATTGGAAGCTGATAAGGAAACTCTAAAGCGTGTGAAATATTTAGAATACAAATAGCATGAATTACGTGGTTTGAGTTCAGGCAGCTTACATCTGATCTGATTAAGTCTGAAAAGGAAATTTTCTGTATATCACGACTCCGTCCTCCCCACTTCCAGAAACATTCTGGAGTGGCTGTCGTATATATCAGGCTTCACTCTGAGCACTGGCTGCAGAGCAGTCAGCAGTGCAAAAGCCCTTGTTCTCCTGCACGCTTGACATTCTAGAAAGGGGAGGTGAATAAACAGCAGTGGAGGAATGTCTGAGCACATGACTGCAAGTTAGGGAGGTGAGGTAGAGAGGAAGGAACCCTCTCTGCTCTGAGGGTGGCCCCCATTTAGCAGCTTCCGGGCAGTGGGATGACTCGGGTTCCCCAGCATTTCTCCACTCACACTCCAGCACACCTCTAGTGTCCTGCCGTCATTTCTTTCCCTTTGTCATCACTCAAGTATTTCCTTATATTTGCCTCAGTTGTTTTTCCTGAGTAGCCTGAGCTAAATGGTAGTCTTTGATTTGACCCTGTTACAAGAACAAACCTAAAACCTAGCACTTAAATAGAGTCTTTGTAGTGGTCATCCATATAATCTAACTTCTGGGATGTACTTTTTTTTTTTTTTTTTGAGGATTTTTATCAAAAAGAAATTTAGAATGTTATTAAATTCCTCAGGGAACTCATAATCCCAGTTTAAGAAATCCCGGTGAGGTCCATGAGTGCACAGGCTCTAGAATCAGGCAGTCCTGGCACGCAGTTGGCTTTACCACACGCTGGCTACACTGCCAGGCAGGTTGTGTCTTACATATAAAGTGCTTCATGTGGTCTGTCTCTGAAGTGCAGTGGTGGTTACTGTTCCTGAGATTGTTAAAGAGTCGTATTGCTGTTAGCTCCTAGGCACGCTCCTTCACTTCCCTGAAGTACTGTGTATCTGTATGGTGCAAATAATAAAACCTCTTTCTGTGACCCATTGTTGTGAGGATCAGAAGGGATAATGTTTGTGAAAGCATTTGAAGACTGCCTATTTTAGTTATTAATATCCACTTTGGCCATCACTTCTATAAGCACCTGGACTAGAGGATACTTTCTGAGTCACTTATAATGGTATTAACATAAGATGTAAAACAATCACAGTCACCCAAGCTTCAAAAATCATATGTTTCTTTGGCAACAAATACTCTGTTCCCATTCATCCGTCCTCCCTGTCTAAATACTTAATAGCTTATACACACTTCCCATAGCGCCCTTCTTTCTAGAAAATGACATAAAAATGGAAAAAGCAGTGCTGAGCGCACTTTTATGTATGTTCTAGACTTATCGGACATGGAATTCCTGGACGATTCTTCCACGGAGAGTTTGCTCCTCAGTGGGGATGAGTACAATCAGGACTTTGATTCAACGAATTTCGAAGAGTCTCAGGATGAAGACGATGCCCTTAATGAAATTGTGCGATGCATCTGTGAGCTGGACGAGGAGAATGGCTTTATGATTCAGGTGACCTGTGTTCCCTTCACACGGAATCAGTCGGTCCAGGTGCTCGGCATGTGCGTGGGGGCATCTGTGTTCTTTTTCCTCCCCGTCCTTTGGAAGATGGAGGTTTCTAGCTTGTCATCACGTTTAAAGTACCAGTTTTAACGACTGGCAGGTCTCATCTTCAGTTGAAGTGTAGTTTTCTTACCCGAAGACCTGTCTCCAGGGTGTTTATTTTGAGGTTTACGAGCTAAAATTCTTTCCAAGAGCCATTAAAATGGCTAAGCTTCCACACTAAAGGGGAAACCATAGAACTGTTCTGCTGGTCTGGATCCTGTTGTCTAGTGATTTATGTTGTCTAGTCACCCTTCAAGGGAGATACTGAAACAGAGTTTCCGGAATATCGAAGATTAAAGGAAAGCTTTGTTTCAAGGATTACCCTTACATATCACCTCTCCCTGTAGAAAAGGGATCTTTGAGACAAAAGGAAAGCATAACCCATGTTTTGTGATGACGTTTGGAAGATCTGAAGGTGTTAGTTCTAGAAGTGAAGAAAGAGTAACTTCCCTCTTACTCTTCTTTTCCCCGATTTCCAATGGTTTTCTCAAATAAGGGAACTACAAGTTTGTAGGTTCACCACACAAGTAGTACTTCATGAGGTTGTTGCCTCACACACTGCTTCAAAGTTGCTTTTTTCTTTTTTTAATTTCTCTAATAAGTAATTTTTAAGTTTTAAGAATGTGGGAAATAGGAGACATAGTTTTTGACTGACTTGTGATTAAACCCGTTTACTAAAGCACATGTTAATGGGTGCAACAAGAGGAAGTTCCTGAAATAGTCTACTTTAAGTAAAGTAAAGCTCATGGTAAGTCATGACTCACTTTTGTGACGTGGATTAAGAAGTGAGCGGGCCGAAGCTGCAGGAGGACTCAGCCAGCTAGCTGAAGAGAAGGGGCTTGTCTCTGTTCCCGGCAAGTAAAGCGCGGTTGTCTTCCGGCAGTGTGAAGAGTGCCTGTGCTGGCAGCACAGCGTGTGCATGGGGCTGCTGGAGGAGAGCATCCCGGAGCAGTACCTCTGCTACATCTGCCGGGACCCCCCGGGTAAGCCTCCATCCCTCCTGCGCTTACAGGTCCCACTGTACGTCCACCGCCTGACATCCCACCTTCCGTGTCAGCTAGACACTGCTTCCTTGTTAAAACTTAAAAGTGTTTTTTGCTGTTAAGTTTTATTTTCCACATCAATTACTTAAAACATTAGCATAAATTCATCAGCATAATTTAACACCTTACAGGAAGGACCGGGTTGTGGCTTTTTCCTGGAGAAGAACTATCTCTTTAATGTACTCCTGTGTGTTGATTTCTAAATAGGCTAATACATGGTTATTTGAATGCATTCATAGCCTGAACTCAGGCTCCTCCTGACGGGATTTTGAATGCGCTTCTGGGAGTGCTGCATGATGTTGCAGTATTAGAGCAGGTGGGATGCCCAGGGACCATGGCCGGCCCCTTTGTTTCACTGATGAGGCAAGTAGGACCCTGGGTATCACGTGCCTTGTGCTCAAGACAGTTAGACTGGCAGCGCCGGGAGGAACTCCTGCACCTGCCTCTCCTGCACCTGGGCCTTCCTCGCCACAGGGGCTCTGAGCAGCAGTGTCCTGCATGTGGTGTGTGCTTCCAGCTCCCCGGCGGAACCCATGGAGGCATCTCAGATAAAGGCTGCTGCCTTTTCTTGTGTCTATCAGATGAATAACACGAAGAAGCAGGAGAGTTATTTAAACCTTCATGAATGTAGGCATTTGTTCATTCATTCATCTAGCAGCACTTATGGGATTCCTCCTGTTTGCCAGTCTCTGTGGTTAGAGGTAAGATGAGGTAAGAGGTAACTGTGCCATCCACTCGCTCACTGTATAGTAGGGGACACAGACATAGAAGCAGCTAGTTGTAACTGGATATAGTCACTGTTGATAGTGAAGATATAGGATTATATCAGATTCTATAGATACAGAGCTCTTAGACATGAAGGAGGGGTCCCTATTTACTTAACTAGAATTCTGTTTCATCCAGTTCAACTAGTTTCTGTCTACCCCTTTCAACCTTTTTTAGAGAACAGAAGACAGATACATAAAAAATAGAAAGCAACACTCAAGGTTCCTCTGCAGGTGTGACCTGCCACTGACCACATCCTTAATGGAGTTTGTCTTCCTTAGTGGACAGGAAATCTGACTGTGGGAAGAACTCTAAACAGCGCCAACTGCTCGAAACACTAGCCTTGCTCGTCTTTGGAATTTGTTCTTAGTCCTAGAGCTTGCCTCGTTTACTGAGTGATATTGGTCTGGTAGCAGTTGAAGGGAAGTCTCGAGTGAATGGACTCCTTTGTCACTGTAATCTCAATTTCATCTACAGGTCAGAGATGGAGTGCAAAGTATCGCTACGATAAGGATTGGTTGAATAATGGGAGAATGTGTGGGTTATCATTTTTAAAAGAAAATTACTCTCACCTCAATGCCAAAAAGATAGTTTCCACACACCACCTGCTTGCTGACGTCTGTGGTGTTACAGAAGTCCTGCACGGGTTACAGCTGAAGATCGGAATACTCAAGTAAGTGAAGGGCGGCCAAGGGAGGGGTTCAGTTAGGTGTAAGTTTTAATTCAAGCTAAGTCAGTTGTTTTTTGTTTCTAACTAATTTTTACTGGAGTGTAGTTGCTTTACTGGCCAACTGGAACTGATCATGTCCTTGGTAGACTCCATGCATCCTGGTATCAGGCACTTTGGTGTACCTTGTTTATGTCTGTCTTCCCTTACTAAGCCTTGAGTTCCTGGAAGGTTGGGATTGTGTCTTACTCATCATTTTATTCCTAGAGCTTAGTGGAGGGATGAGTTCTCAGTAACAAATGAAATTCGCTTCTGTTGGATGTCATAAACCTGAAGATGAATTTCTTCATAAAAAAGTCACACAAATGCTAAAACTCAAGAGAGAAACTAATTTATAAAGTTAGGCTTTAAAAAAAAAATGTGGTTGTCCTTGATATCAATATGAATTTCTGAACATTTGTAATTTCAGTAAAGATTTCAACTGGACAAATTTTGCCTCATGCCTATAGGTTCTGTTTATGTTAATGTTTCTACTAATAGTAGTTATTATCACTAGCTAGAAGGCAATGGCACTCCACTCCAGTACTCTTGCCTGGAAAATCCCATGGATGGAGGAGCCTGGTAGGCAGCAGTCCATGGGGTCGCTAGGAGTTGGACACGACTGAGCGACTTCACTTTCACTTTTCACTTTCATGCACTGGAGAAGGAAATGGCAACCCACTCCAGTGTTCTTGCCTGGAGAATCCCAGGGACGGGGGAGCCTGGTGGGCTGCCGTCTACGGGGTTGCACAGAGTCGGACATGACTGGAGCGACTTGGCAGCAGCAGCAGCAGTATTTATTGAAAGTCTACTTGGTCCCTGAAATTGTTGGTTTCTTATGATATTTCATTTAATCCTTACAATAATGACCTTACTTTGATAGCTGGGTGATCAAAGACAGAGGTTCTGGAAGTCGTCCAAGCTCCTCCTATGAGGCAGAGCAAGACTCTACCCATTGGACTATTGAGTTACAAGTCTAGCTGTCCTTCTACTGCACCTTCTACTGTTGAAGAATTATAGTATTTTCTGGATATTAAATAATGAGGGGTCTAAAAGATAAAATTTATAGCTTCAGAAACAAGATTTGGGTTTATGTCTCCAGATTGTCCTTCTTTTCCTCGCTATAGAATTTGAGGAAAGGATTCCTCTTTTACTTACTGCAGAATTTTAATTATTACAGAATCAATTGTGCAGTATCATGCTTGAGGGTTCAGTGAGGATGGTGGTAAAGACACATTATCTTGGACTGTTAGCATGTAATTAGTACAAGCTCTTTGGAGGCCACTTTGGCAGTACTTGTCAGAATTAAAATGTGCAGACATTTTCTAGCAATTCCATATCTAGAAATTGATCTAACTGATATCCCCACTTGTGTGCCAACGTTGTTGTTGTTTAGTTGCTAAGTTGCGTTCAACTCTTGTGACTCCATGGACTGCAGCATGCCAGGCTTCTCTGTCCTTCACTCTCCCGAAGTTTGCTCAGACTCATATCCATTGACTCAGTGATACCATCCATCCATCTCATCCTCTGTTGCCCCCTTCTCCTCTTGCCCTCAGTCTTTCCCAACATCAGGTCTTTTCCAGTGAGTTGGCTCTTCGAGTCAGGTGCAAAGGTCCACATAAAAAAAAAAAAAAACCTAAAACAACAGCAACAACAAAAAACTTATTACTACACTTTTTTTTCCCTCTGAGCTGTTTCTCCCACTTTGTTTTAAGGAATAAACATCATCCCGACCTTCGTCTCTGGGCTTGTTCCGGGAAGAAGAAAGATCAAGATCAAGTGGTTGCTGGGGTGGAGAAAAAAATAACGGTGCAAAACATAGTTAATGTGGAAGAAAAGAAGTATCATGTACAGAACCACAAAGAACCACCTCGTTTACCCCTAAAAATGGAAGGAACTTATATAACAAGTGAGCACAGCTACCAAAAGCCACAAAGTTTTGGTCCAGATTGCAAATCTCTCGCAGAGCCTGGGAGCTCAGATGATGATGATGTTAGTAGTTTTGAAGAAGAACAAGAATTTCACACGAGAGATAAAAACCGTTTACGATATCCAGTAAAAGAAGATGGAAGGCCCGGAAAGGTATAAGTAGTTCATTTGTCTTTGCTTAGAAATACGATAGAACAAAAGAAAATTTCGTGAAATAAGGCGTACTGAATTCCCAGGTTTTACTTATATTTCCAAATTCATAAGTACCTTGTTAGGGTAAAGACATTCTTTGCTGTCTCTCCAAGAACACACTGACCTTTTGAACACTTAATTATCCCCTAATTCAGAAATACAGTAATTCATTAAACTTTTGCCTTAACGAAAGTTCTAATTTTATAAGTACACTTAGATGTCTCTAAAAACCATGAACCGCATTTTTTCCCAGAGAACATCTATGTGTTAAAAACATGAGAGTGCATATGGGTGTGTGTATATTAATACAACTTGTGTTCTTTTGTACATGTTTCAGATAAGAAGTGTCAGTCCGGTTGTCTTTTTAAACTTTAGCATATTTGTATATCAATCCTATTATGCCATAAGCTGAATTCCTGTAGCTCTGTATACATTGAATATTTATAAATTTATTTCCTATTCATGACTTAGAGATGTCATGCCTTCATTTTTTATTGATTTTCAATTAGCAATACTGCTTTAAAATCAGTTCTTTATTTTTCTGGCCTCTTTTATCAAGTAAGTTCTATAAGTAAATACTTAACTGAATTTGAATAGCTTGTATTACATGAAATTTTGTGGTAAATTAATTGTCAAATTAATATTCATCTTATGAAGTGAGTTATCGCTGGTGAATCTGAGCTCAGATTTTGTGTGTGTGTTAAGCAGTCTGCACTTGTTAAATTTTTAAAGGATTTTTATCTTCCCCTCATCTCATTGACTTAGCTGCAGTAATAAATTCTAGTGTGCAGCTAAGGACACTATACTGGCTTCTGCTACCTTCCGTAATTTTTTTTCATATTGCTTTTTGCCTTCACTCCACTTAAACACAGTTTAGATTAATTGAGAAAGGAGTCAGTCTAAATTATCTGGGCTTCCTAGTTACATATATAACTAGCTCCTTCATTTCTTTAGCAGGTTTGATTGAAGGCCTTCTACCCTGTGTAGCACTGGGCTAGGCATTGGGAAGAGACACAGCAGGCATGTCTGCTTTTTTAGGGCCATCAGGTGTAATTTAATTACGTGCTTGTACTTCCTTTAAGAATATTCTGGGGGTCAGATTGGATTTTAACCTATCCTCTTGGGTAATGAGGTTTTTAATGTATCTTTCCCTGTGTGACATGACATTACATTTCATCCAATTCTTTGTTTCCGTTGGTTCTTTGGAGAAGAATCCAGCTGAAAGGAATACAGTATTTGTTTATAATGATAAAAAGAGCACTGAAGACCCGGGAGACTCGCATCTTCAGTGGCAGCTCAATCTCCTTACGCACATAGAGAACGTGCAGAAAGAAGTCACCAGCAGGATGGACCTCATAGAAAAGGAAGTTGACGGTAATTTATGAAGGATCTGTAACACAGTTGCTGTAGTCTGTAAAGTGTTTTTATTGTGCTTATGAATAACATGACGTTCCTTAAAGTCTTTTAAATTATGGAACAAAAACTGCAGACAGTGACCACACTGATGGAGCTTTATTGCTTCCTTTACATTGTATTTAGCATATCTGGCATTTAGGGTATTTTAGTCTCGAGTCCGGAGAAGGCAATGGCACCCCACTCCAGTACTCTTGCCTGGAAAATCCCATGGGCAGAGGAGCCTGGTAGGCTGCAGTCCATGGGGTCGCTAAGAGTTGGACACAACTGAGCGACTTCACTTTAACTTTTCACTTTCATACATTGGAGAAGGAAATGGCAACCCACTCCAGTGTTCTTGCCTGGAGAATCCCAGGGACGGGGGAGCCTGGTAGGCTGCCGTCTATGGGGTCACACAGAGTCGGACGCGACTGAAGCGACTTAGCAGCAGCAGCAGCAGTCTCGAGACAGTATGACTGGATGGCTATTTTAGGGATTTTTCTTTTTTAAGATAGGTACTTAGGAAATACTCTCCATCTGCCAGGCTCAGTGTATACCACATGTAGGATATTTATTAGTTTCATTGAACTGTGTTTTCTTTGAAAGTCAGCATAAGGACTTGAAGCATATTTGAAATATTGGGGAAAACATTTTGTTTTCACTGTGGTCAGTGTTTGTTAAGTGAAATTAACAACAAAAAAGAACTCCTGCTAGGTTAAGTGGGTAAACTTTTAGTTCACATATACAATTTCAGATGTTTTTCTTCTGTATTTTTAATTTTATTACACAGGAACCCTAAGGAGTAGACAGGGAAAATATTATCCCCATTTTATAGTTGAGAAAATAAGAGTCATTGAGATTCACTTCAGTTCAGGTGAGTCGCTCAGTTGTGTCCAACTCTTTGCGACCCCATGAATCGCAGTACGCCAGGCCTCCCTGTCCATCACCAACTCCCAGAGTTCACTCAGACTCACATCCATCGAGTCAGTGATGCCATCCAGCCATCTCATCCTCTGTCGTCCCCTTCTCCTCTTGCCCCCAATCCCTCCCAGCATCAGCTTTTCCAGTGAGTCAACTCTTCGCATGAGGTGGCCAAAGTACTGCAGTTTCAGCTTTAGCATCATTCCTTCCAAAGAAATCCCAGGGCTGATCTTCAGAATGGACTGGTTGGATCTCCTTGCAGTCCAAGGGACTCAAGAGTCTTCTCCAGCACCACAGTTCAAAAGCATCAATTCTTCAGCACTCACCTTTCTTCACAGTCCAACTCTCGAGATTACCCGATTTCAAACCTAGTGCTTTTCCTGTGGTTTTTGACTCCATCTTTAAACTCATAGATTGTTTTTCCCACCCCCACTTTTTATTTGCAAAAGCATGCACTACTTTCACCCCCCACTAAGTTAGGGTTCCTACTCCTTTGTTTTTCCCTGTGAAAAGAGGAAATGGAAACCCACTTCAGAAGCATCCTCCATTTGGTTATCAGCTAGCTGTAGAGTTAGTAGTTTTCAGAGAAGGCAATGGCACCCCACTCCAGCACTCTTGCCTGGAAAATCCTATGGACGGAGGGCCTGGTAGGCTGCAGTCCATGGGGTCGCTAAGAGTCGGATACGACTGAGCGACTTCACTTTCACTTTTCACTTTCATGCATTGGAGAAGGAAATGGCAACCCACTCTAGTGTTCTTGCCTGGAGAATCCCAGGGACGGGGGAGCCTGGTGGGCTGCCGTCTCTGGGGTCGCACAGAGTCGGACACAACTGAAGCGACTTAGCAGCAGTAGCAGCAGCAGAGTTAGTTTAGTTTTAAGTAGATTTTTAAAGAAGAAAAAAAATGCAGCTTGATGCCATTTTCTATTATTAATAAAAAGGATAAAATGTAACTAATTGCATTCTGCCTAGATTTCTAGTATGTTTGCATTTTTTTAAAGTAGTGGTTCAAGAGGACACTAAGAAGTTGCCACCTTCTTTGTTAAAAAGAACTTATGGACTAAAAAAGGTTAGGGTAGCTGAGTTTCATTTAAAATGGAAATGATTTAAGCCTAAATTAATAATAATCTTGAGCAGGAACAGGGGACGTTGTTTTCTGTTCTAGAAGCGAGTAAAAGGAGACACTCAAAATGAAGTTACTTTATAAAGGGGAAAATTACCTAAAATAATGACAGATAAAACAACAGATAAAGGTTACCAAGATGGGCTGAGGGATAGAGGATGCTTAACGGCTCAGAGGTGGCTTGCAGCTTTCTAGAGAAAGGGAAGTGAACTCTTTCTGCATCACTTTTCAACCTTCTCATTATACCATTTTCTGACTGTGTTTTCAGTTGCCGTGTAAATGTGTGTGTTCTCTTCTCTCTCGTAGTTCTGGAAAGCTGGCTTGATTTCACAGGGGAGTTGGAGCCACCCGATCCTCTTGCAAGGCTGCCCCAGCTTAAACGCCACATCAAACAGCTCCTAATTGACATGGGAAAAGTACAGCAGATAGCCACTCTCTGCTCTGTATGACGGCAGTGAACACATGATGCAAAGAATGGGGCTCTGTTCAGTCGACTCGCTTTTATTATCCACATGGCTGCTAAGTGGATAGTTTAAAAGCTTAGTGATGTTTGGTCATTTACTGATTTGTGCCATCAATAGGATGGCACCTTGGAAAGGAAAGTGAAGAACAACTTTATCAGGGAAGCTAATATTAAAAAGCATTCATGAGCTAGATACAAATGATAATGTGCCATATGCCCAGGGTCAGTGGAGGTAGATTAGAATCTATGCTGAGGGAATCAGATTGGCAGGATTTTTGAGTAGTTGCTAACATGAAACACGAGATACCTGTAGGAAGAAATATGGTGCATTCATATAGTTCTTAGTGAAAGATCTAAGTTTATAAACCAGCATTTGGCCAAAACGAAAATTGTAGAGGAGATTTAAATTGTGGAGAGTTCTGTAAGGTTGTTGTAAGAACTGTCTTCTCTGCAGTTGATCCAGCTGCACTGAAGTCCAGAGTATTTAAACTTTTATGGGATCATGAACTGTTTCTTAGGTGATGAATGTCCTTAACCAGAAAACTGACAGTAGAAGTCTCACTTCTGAGGAAAACAGTTGTGGCATCCTTACTTCATTATGAATATATTTTAAAAACAGTGAAATAATTGGAATCCATTGCTGGCATTAGAAGCTCATTGTAAAAACAGAATGGCTCGCAGAATTGTCAGTGTGCCAAATAACGATACTGCTGGAAAGAGAGATTTAAATTCTGTGGGAGTTCTCTCACCCAAGTCTTACATAATGCCATCAGTCCATCAGAGACGCGTCTATCCCATATACTATATATAGAATATATATAGTCAGAGTTCAGCATTCAGGTTTCAACGTACAGTTTGATCCTGAATGTGCTTGATATTTGCCTTCAGAAAAAAAAAATGTAAATAACCTCAGCTGGGATGAGGAGTGACAAAAATAACGAAATAGTTTGTGGCTGTGGATTTTTTTTTTTAAACTGCTGGTAGTGGAATACTGGAAAAGCTTCATTTCTGAAGATGAATTTTATTTTTAAAAAATACATGAGGCACTCAAAACTTGTAGCTTTGATCACAAATGGACAGATTTCTGAAACCAAAGGCAACTGAGTTGCTGCGTTAGCTCTTGCTGGGCCTCGGCCTGGCCTCCGTCTGCCAGTGCTCTTGCGCGCCGTGTGCCGCCCCCGCGCTCGCGCAGGTGTGCGTTCCGTGTGTGTGCTTGTTTGAAACAAACACTCAGCGTACACGTGTACATAATCGACATATTTATATCTACACATATCTAGTTTTATTACTATAGTCTATAAGAGTTGGTGGTTAACATGAAATGTTACCTTTTAACAGACTGTTTTTAAAATATTAAAAATGTTATGTATAGGTTTTGAAACTTTTTTAAAAAGGGGGGAGAAAAGACTGTTAAGAGGAGGCTATTTGATGACATGTTAACACTTGAATATTTTATGCCTCATCCTGTTTATCAGTTCTAGCAATCTGTATAAATGCATTTTAGAACTGATAGACAGTCAACTTGAATTTATCTTTGATAAGAATACATGCCACTGTACATTCAGATATTATTTAAAACTGCAAACACACTGTTCTATATGTAAGGTACTGTATGTAAAACTCTTTATTAAAACAATTCCACATATCATAAAATTTCAGCTTGCCTTTTTGCAGCCTTATATTTTGATGTAAAGATGATTAAAAGAATGTGCAAAGCAGTAATTAGAAATTTTTATTGCCTTTTGAGATTCTCCAACTTGACACATGTGCCAAAGATCACAGACATAAAATACAGCCCTATGGATTTACTTATGATGCATTAACATTGTCAGAAATCTTACTGAGAAATGAAAAGCTTTAGTAGAGGAGATACAAGGTAGTTATTAAATTTGAATATTAAAGTAAAAAAAGATAGTGCCTGTATTTCATGTGTGGAGTAAACTTTCTAATGTCTCTTTTTCAAGATTGATACTTTATCTTTTCATTTGTGTTTTAAAATAATGACCCTAATCTTTTCCCTATTATGGTTAAATTCTAGACATTTATCTGTTTTTCAAAAATGGAACAAATAACATTCTTAATAGGCTGTAAACACCAGTGTTGCCCAGATTCTTGTCACATGCTCGAGGGACCTTTTGTGCCCAGTAACACTCATATTCTCAGCCCCTGATGACCACAGTTAAATTAATGTGCATTTTTTCTTGGGACATCTTAAAATTAGATCACTTTGATAGCCAGCTAGCTAAAAGTTTCATTAATAATTAGAATATTGAATTCTTGTTCTGCTTCAATGCATATGAATTGGGAGTCTGAAGTTTTTGATTTATGTTTTAAAGTAAATCTGTATTGAATTACTTGTACGCACATCTCCATTTATTAGTAATACAGAGTGTATCAACAGTTGGTTGAAGCATTTTAGCAACTATAGGCTGCTGACTCCTTCCGTATTTAGGTGAGTAAATTTGTTTTTGAGAAGTCAGTCCAGTATGAGAGGTTTCAGAGTTGGTTTTCTTTCCACTTAGTCTTACTTTAAAAAAATATGAGAGTATATATCTAAATATAAGCAGTAAACTAGGGAGGGTGTTTCTTGAAAAGGTGACTTTTCATTGCCACCCAGACAGAGTAGACAGACGTTGTAGGGAGAGATCCTTCTTAGTATGCTACTGATAAGTACAGTTTGTACTTCTTTATACTCATTGTGTGGTTCTGCTGACTTTCAAACTTAGAGTAGTGTACACTTTCCTTAAAGGAAATTGATTATTCTCATTATTTAAGGTGAAATCCTTTTTCCCACATTCACCTTGTTTCCACTGACTTACATCCTCTCAGATGTTCATATTCTATATTTTCAAGATGAAGGACCCCATTTCCCCTCCAGCCAACAGGATCTCCTGCCAGCTTCATTCTCTCTGCTGTCGCATCTTCTAAGAGCCCTGGGTGGAAACTCACAGCCCCCTCCCCAACTCCACCCCAGTTCATTCCTTCACTGGTTGTGCTGGTTCCTCAAAGTGGATGGTGTCATCTTCCTTCTGAGTCCCACGTAGTAGGACACCATTTTTTATAAAATCACATCATGACGGTAATACTGTGGGCTTCTGAAGTTTTAATTTTCATTCTGATTCATCAAAATGATCACTGTCAGGCTAGGGGATTAACACTGAGTGACAGCTCTGTGCCAGGTATTATACGTGTTACCTGTAGCATCTGATTTGGTTCTTTTGTGGAGAGGTGGAACAGGATCATTTTCAAGCTGAGGAGGAGGACAGGAAGCTGAGGGTTAAAAACATTGAGAGACTTGGCAGGTTCAAGATGCAAGCCCAGTTTTGTTCCAGCTTGTGTTCTCCTCGAAGGTGTGTTTCACATATTCTTGTCATTTCTTTTCTGAAATCCTTAGTGACTCCCTATTTCAAACCAAGTTAGATCTGTGTAATCTGGATCTTTTGTACTTTGCCTAATCAGTTCTCAAATTCATTTAAGTATATAGCCTCATGATTTCCATAGATGGGTTCCATCTCTTGCCTTCATATTATTTTCTTCTTCTGGAAAATTCTCCTTTGTGTCTCTTCAAATGCATACAGTACTTCAGGCTTTGATTTCTCGTCCTAAGAGAAGCAGTCCATCACTGGAGATGTCTTAATAGCGTCATTGTACCAAGCTATGGAGGGACCATGTCAGTGGACAATATATTTCCTATGGTGGAACAGAAAGGAGCTCTGTAATTCTCAGATTTTCTGCTCTGGCAATTTACTAGCAATAACCTCTCTGAGCTTTGGTTTTCTTATGTGTTAAAAGGAATAATACCTAGCTTATAACCTGGTTTTTGAGGGTTTGATGAAGCAAATACAGTAAATTGTAAAGTTGAAAGTGAAATATAGTAGACACATTGAATGTCATCTGTTTGCCAGCCATTAAGTTACATGGTTGGACATGAAATTAATGTTAATAGAATCACAGTCTATATAGCCTAATGGAAACATTAAAAAAATATTTTTTCAACAAGATACGTGATGTCAGAGAGTACAAGGAACCATGGAGGTGAAAGAAAAGATAAATAGACTTGTAGGTGGAGAAGTTTGGGGGAAATAGAATCTATATGTTAATTAAAATAGGGTGTGTGCGCTCAGTCACTTAGTCATGTCTTGACTGTTTACAGCCCCATGAACTGTAAGGCTCCTTTGTCCATGGAATTCTCCAGGCAAAGATACTGAAGGGGTTTGCCATTTTCTACTCCAAGGGATCTTCCCGACTTAGGGATCAAACCCACATCTCTTGCTGCTTCTGCATTGGCAGGTGGATTCTTTACCACTAGCGCCACCTGGGAAACCTTCAATTAAAACAGTCGTTTTGAATGTTTTTTGACTGTGAACTCTCCATAGGAATTTCAAAACGTTCTCATCCGTTTCTGGTACCTGTTGTCTTTGGGTAACCCTGAAAGTACATCCAGAGACAAAACTGGAGTGTACTTAGTCAGCTAAGGAATTGTACTTAGATCATCTAAGGAAGTTTGAAGTGAGGAAGAGAGAAAATGAGGGAAGAGGGAGGAAAAAGCCCAAGTAAATAAGCACAACTGGGGGCACTGCTGTGGGCAGCGGGGCTTTGAGTCTGCCATTTGAAATTGCTCATCATAAATTTAAACAGTTGCAGAGTGTGATTTCTAATTTTTAAATATTGGGCAATTAAAATCAACCTCTTATCAGTGTTGGAATAGAATCAATACTGTTTTTGTTAGTTACCAACATCTGTTTTAAAAGTACACAGGCAAGCTCTTTTGTAACATTTGGAAATTTTTCAGTTTTTATATTTTTTGCCTTTTTATTTTACTTCCAAATAGAATGTTGTCTTCTTTTATACTTACAAGTCTTTATCATACTTTTGTCCATAAACACAAAAGAATTGCAATTTAAAATTGTATTTATAGGCTTCTTAATAGAGTATCAAAATACTTGGCGAACTAATCACTAATCACTGAATATAAAATAGAGAAGTCTGTAATTATAGTTGAAGATTTCAGCCCTCCTTTAACACTAATTGATGGAACAAGTAGCCAGAATATCAGGACAGAAGACTGGAACAAAAATGAATACTCAACCTAATTGATGTTGAGAGGATATTCCACCCAACAACATGAGAATATGAATTTCCTTTTTAATACACATGGAACACTCAAAGAGATGGACTACATACTAGGCTATAAAATAGGTCTCAACTCATTTAAAATTGAAATGTATAACATGTTCTCCAACAATAATGAAATTATACTGGAAACTGGTATTAAATATCTTAAAAAACTCCAAAGTATTTGGAAATTATCAACATACTTGTAAACAATCCATGACTCAAAAAAGTTATGTTAAATTAGAAAATGGGTGAATGAAAAGGAAACCACATAATGTTAAATTTTGGGGGATGCGGCTTGATATTAGAAGGAAATTTACCATTTTAAATGATTATAATAAAAAGCAAGGTACAGATTTTAACGACTTACTGTGGTGATCATTTTGCAATATATGCAAATTTTGAATCATTGTACTCTTGAAACTAATGTCAATTATACCTCAGTTTTTTAAAAAACTAGAAATTTTAAATAAGATACAAAATCATTGGTTTAAGATTTTAAAAATAAAGCAGTTTAAAACCAAAATAAATGGGAAGAAATGTGTGAAATCTATGAAGTATCAAATGGACACACAAAAGGGAAGTATCAATATAAACAAGCTGATTCTTTGCATGGAAAATAAAACTGGTTAACTCCTACATAGACTGATCGAAAATTAGAATGGAAGAGGGAACATTACAATGTATCAAACATACAATTTTTAAAAGGGATATAGTGAAAAAAAATAAATTTAACAGCTTACGTGAAACAAAAAATTCCTCAAAGATAGAAGTTAGCAAATCAACTTAAATAAATTGAATTTGTAATTGAAAATATTCCTTCAAAATTCCAGGCCTAAATGTAAATTATATCAAACATTTAAGGAAGAAGCCTTGATTTTACATAAGCACTGACAAGAAAGAAACACATATTTTTCAAGACCAACTTTTTAACCTCATGCCAGAACCAGAAAAAGACACTACAAAGAAAGGAAATTACAGAGTAACACATATGTAGAATATAGACACAGTCCTCAACAAAATAATTACATGAATACAGTGATATACAGGAAGTGTAATATATCAAGATCAAGTTGGGTATTCCACAGGAATACAAAGGTGGTTTACAGTCAATGAATTATGTTAATTCACTAAACTAAGGGTTTTCATAATTTCAGTGTCCATTCATGATTAAAAACTGCTAGAATAAGAATTTGCGTAACAATATAGAGCATCTATCAGGAGACAAACCTCATAATGGTAAAAGAATACTTTCTCTAAAATAAGGAACAAACCCAGAATATCCAGCATCACCATTATTATCCAAACTTAATGTGTGGGCCCTACTAGTGCAATAGGGCACTGGGCAATAAAGGAGGAAAAATAGAAGGCATAGCACTTAGGAAGAAAAAACATCTGCAGGTGACATGTATTTGCAGAAGCCTAAGGAACCTACCAAAAATGCCACTAGAATTAAGATTTCTTTACATTAGCAAGATGCTGTTGGAGATTAGAATTTTTTTAAATGCCATTTTTGATAATATTAAAAAAAACGTCACAGTGAATCTGAAAACATATGCAGAACCTGTGCACAGAAAACTACAAAACAATGCCTAGAATAACGATGGGATAAATAGAAATACTAAGAACATGGGTAGAAGACACAATGCTATTAAAATGTCAGTTCTCCCAAAACACTAATAGAATGTAATCTCAAGTGAAATCCCAGCAGACTTTTTGAAGCAGAAATTAGCAAACTGATTCAGATTTTATATGGAAATGTGAAGGAACGAGAATATCCTGAGTACTTTTGAAAAAGAAGAACTCAAGTTGAAGGGCATACGGTTTCTGATTTGGAGGTTGTTAAGCTGTGGTAGCCAGGACAGTGTAGACGTAGCATAAAGACAGAGATGTAGATTGGTAGTATGGAATAGGGAATCTAGAAATAGACCTAAAAAATGTGGCCAGCCGAATGAAGGCGGGTACCTGTTGTTCCACATCCTTCCTTGTCAGTGTTTGGTGTTTGCCAGTGTTTTGCATGTTAGCTATTTTAATAGGTGTGCAGTGATACTTCATTTTAATTTGCATGTGGGTATCCAGTTGTTCCAGTACCCTTTGTTGAAAATATTATTTTTCCCTTTGAATTACCTCAGTCTCTTTGTCAAAAATCAATTGACCATAATTATGTAGGTTTATTTCCACACTGTATTCTCTTCTTATTGATCTAGATGTCTGTGCTTAGTCAAATGTCATACTATCTTGATTACTGTAGCTTTAAGGTTTGGAATCAATTAGGTATAATTCCTTTAATTATGTTCTTTTTTCTTGCCTGTATTTTGCCAGTTCTAGTGTTTTTTTTTTTTTTTTTTTGCATTCCTATGGAAGTTCTAGGATCAGGTTTGTTCAGTTCAGTCACTCAGTCGTGTCTGCCTCTTTGCGACCCCTTGGACTGCAGCACGCCAGGCCTCCCTGTCCATCACCAACTCCCAAAGCTTGCTCAAACTCATGTCCTCAAGTCAGTGATGCCATCCAACCATCTCATCCTCTGTCATCCCCTTCTCAGATTTGTTACTTTCTTTTAAAAGCCTGCTGGACTTTTGACAGGAATTGCACTGAGTCTACAGATAAGTTACCATCTTAACACTATTGAGTCTTTTGATCCAAGAGCATGGTGTGTTTTTCCATTTGTTTAGCATTTTTGTTTTTTTCTTTTTTTCCCTAGCAATATTTTGTAGTTTGCAGTGTTCAGATTTTGCACTTATTTTGTTAAATTTGTTTCTGAGTATCTTATTCTTTCTGATGATATTGTAAATGAAATTGTTTCCTCAATTTTGTTTTCAGATGTTTAATTACTAGAATATAAATAAAATTGATTTTTAAAAAATATCTTGTATCTTATGACATTGTTAAATTCACTTATTAATCCTAGAATTTTTTAATATTTCCAAATATTTTCTAAGGAGGAAACTAAGGAGACATTATAGGTAAATAAAATGTAAGATCCTGGATTGGATCCTGGAACAGGAAAAAAAAAAAGAAAAGTTACTGGTGGAAAAGCTGGTGGAAACCTGTAAAAGTCTGTAGTTTTGTTAATAGTATTGTATTGATAGTTTCTTAGTTTTGGTAATTACGATATGGTTATGTAAGATGTTAATATTAGGTGAAATTGGTTAAAGAGTATTGGGAACTCTACTACTATTTTAACTTTGGAACAAGTTGACAAATTATTTCAAAATGAAAAGTAAAAAAAAAATGAAACAATGTAAACTGTGGACTTCAGTTAAAAATGATGTATAAGTATTGTGTCATTAATTGTGACAACCGTACCACACTAATGCAAGATGTCAGTACTAGCAGAAACTGGAGAAAGGATATAATGGAATTTTCTGTACTGTATGCTCAATTTTTCTGTAAATCTAAAACTAAGTATATATTTTAAAAAGTTATAAGAGAAAGGAATGCGAGGGGATAATTATACTATGCTGTCTTTTTAGTTTGAGAAAGAGAAGAATTCAGTAAAATTATGACAACCCTACAGACAATTTAAAGTTTAGTTCTTGAAACACTGTCTCTAGGAGTCAGTCTTGCCCAGGAAATCAAGGAGAAAATGCCTTCATTAGAAAAGCGTTCTTCTTTCTTACAGTCAGCGCGGGAGCATTGGAAGATTGAAAACAAACTTCAAAGATAGAAGAATAAGAGAGTGTTGCTTGGGAGAAAGGCTGAGATCTTACAAGGGAGACTGGCCAGATTTCAATTAGAAAACAGGGCTTGGAAGGCCAGTGTAGGTTGATAGAAGTGAGTGATGGTGTCGCATGGGCAATAAAATTGTCTTGAAAAGAGACGCTAGAACTAGAGGACTAGACCAGACTGCATGGTCAGATCTTGACTCTATTTTGTTGGAAATTCTCCAAAGACAGACAGGTCTAGGATCAGCGGACTATAAAGTCACAAATGGAAGGCTCATAGAGAGGGGGGACCATCTCTTTGTAGGGAAACAGAATTTTTTTGCCATCCCCCAAATGTCTCTCTGGCAATATGGATTATCTTGAGCTGAAAACAAGGCCCAAAAGACTCAGGAGAAGACTGATCTTGCTCATAGCTATCTGAAAGGATTTAGGTAGAGGGCTTGCTCCAGAATAGAGCTGTCACTGCAGATAACTGCAGAGAACATGGGCAACGTCTGGAGGGGAAAACTGAGCAGCCTAGAGATCAGAGTCCACTATCAGTTCAGTTCAGTTGCTCAGTCGTGTTCAACTCTTTGTGACCCCATAAACCGCAGCACACCAGGCCTCCCTGTCCATCACCAACTCCCAGAGTCTACCCAAACCCATGTCTATTGAGTCAGTGATGCCATCCAGCCATCTCATCCTCTGTCGTCCCCTTTTCCTCCTGCCCCCAATCCCTCCCAGCATCAGGGTCTTTTCCAATGAGTCAGTTATTTGCATCAGATGGCCAAAATATTGGAGTTTCAGCTTCAACATCAGTCCTTCCAACGAACAGCTAGGACTGATTTCCTTTAGGATGGACTGGTTGGATCTCCTGGTAGTCCAAGGGACTCTCAAGAGTCTTCTCCAACACCACAGTTCAAAAGCATCAAGTCTTCCGCGTTCAGCTTTCTTTATACATAGCCTTGACTAGACAGACCTTTGTTGGCAAAGTAACGTCTCTGCTTTTTAATATGCTGTCTTGCACCCCATTCCAGTACTCTAACCTGGAAAATCCCATGGACAGGGGAGCCTGGTAGGCTGCAGTCCATGGGGTCGCTAAGAGTCGGACATGACTGAGCGACTTCACTTTCACTTTTCACTTTCATGCATTGGAGAAGGAAATGGCAACGCACTCCAGTGTTCTTGCCTGGAGAATCCCAGGGATGGGGGAGCCTGGTGGGCTGCCGTCTATGGGGTCACAGAGTCGGACACAATGGAAGCGATTTAGCGGCAGCAGCAGGTTGGTCATAACTTTCTTTCCGAGGAGTAAGCATCTTTTAATTTCATGGCTGCAATCACCATCGGCAGTGATTTTGGAGCCCAAAAAATAAAGTCAGCCACTGTTTCCATTCTTTCCCCATCTATTTGCCATGAAATGATGGGACCGGATGCCATGATCTTAGTTTTCTGAATGTTGAGCTTTAAGCCAACTTTTTCACTCTCTTTCACTTTCATCAAGAGGCTCTTTACTTCTTCTTCACTTTCTGCCATAAGGGTGGTGTCATCTGCATATCTGAGGTTATTGATATTTCTCCTGGCAATCTTGATTCCAGTTTGTGCTTCCTGCAGCCCAGCGTTTCTCATGATGTACTCTGCATATAAGTTAAATAAGCAGGGTGACAATATACAGCCTTGACGGACTCCTTTCCTGATTTGGAACCAGTCTGTTGTTCCATGTCCAGTTCTAACTGTTGCTTCCTGACCTGCATATAGGTTTCTCAAGAGGCAGGTCAGGTGGTCTGGTATTCCCATCTCTTTCAGAATTTTCCACAGTTTATTGTGATCCACACAGTCAAAGGCTTGGGCATAGTCAACAAAGCAGAAATAGATGTTTTTCTGGAACTCTCTTGCTTTTTCTATGATCCAGCGGATGTTGGCAATTTGATCTCTGGTTCCTCTTCCTTTTCTAAAACCAGCTTGAACATCTGGAAGTTCACGGTTCATGTATTGCTGAAGCCTGGCTTGGAGAATTTTGAGCATGACTTTACTAGCCTGTGAGATGAGTGCAATTGTGCGGTAGTTGGAGCATTCTTTGGCATTGCCTTTCTTTGGGATTGAAATGAAAACTAACTTTTTCCAGTCCTGTGGCCACTGCTGAGTTTTCCAAATTTGCTGGCATATTGAGTGCAGCACTCTCACAGCATCATCTTTCAGGATTTGAAATAGCTCAACCGGAATTCCATCACCTCCACTAGCTTTGTTCGTAGTGATGCTTTCTAAGGCCCACTTGACTTCACATTCCAGGATGTCTGGCTCTAGGTGAGTGATCACATCATCATGATTATCTGGGTCATGAAGATCTTTTTTGTACAGTTCTCCTGTGTATTCTTGCCACCTCTTCTTAATATCTTCTGCTTCTGTTAGGTCCATACCATTTCTGTCCTTTATTGAGCCCATCTTTGCAAAAAATGTTCCCTTGGTATCTCTGATTTTCTTGAAGAGATCTTGTGTCTTTCCCCTTCTATTTTTTTCCTCTATTTCTTTGCATTGATCACTGAGGAAGACTTTCTTATCTCTTCTTGCTATTCTTTGGAACTCTGCTTTCAAATGGGTATATCTTTCCTTTTCGCTTCCGTTCTTTTCACAGCTATTTGTAAGGTCTCCTCAGACAGCCATGTTGCTTTTCTGCATTTCTTTTTCTTGGGGATGGTCTTAATTCCTGTCTCCTGTATAGTGTCACAAACCTCCATCCATAGTTCATCAGTCCACTCTGGGACTCATTAAATCTTCCTGGCTCAGCAAGCATTTGTTCACCAAACATTCACTTTTGCATCTCCATGCCAATTGCTTTCCTCCCCTTCGAAGTCCCAAAGCACTACCCCCAATATCCTTGTTTTTCTGTAGCTGAAGATAGTATTTAAGTTGAGGATTTGGGCTGTTTGGGCCCATTATTCACTTCTCATGGGTCTCTCCCATGTACAAGTGTTACTAAACTTTTGATTTTCCCCTGTTCACTTGTCTCAAGTTGACCTAATTCTTAGACTAGCCAGGAGAACCCAGGAGAGTATAGGAAAGTGTCTTCTCTCTAACACCTTGAATGAGCCACTGTGTGCAATGCTCATAGAAAATCTAGACAGATGTGGGAAGATTAGACCATGAAGATCAGCACAGAAGACTCCAGGTAATTTCTGGGAGTTTCAAAGTGAGGCAGCTACCTTTATGCAGAGGTGGAGGCACAAATACTACTTCTGCCCTGAGGAATGTGCCTGAGAAATTGATCAAATGATGCCTCTTAAAGTAAGGCACAGGCTTCCCATGTGGCTCAGTGGTAAAGAACCCGCCTGCCAATGCAGGAGATGAGGGTTCGATCCCTGGGTTGGGAAGATCCCCTGGAGGAGGAAATGGCAACCCTCTCCAGTGTTCTTGCCTGGAAAATCCCATGGACAGAGGAGCCTGGCGGGTACAGTCCATGGGGTCACAAAGAGTCAGGCACAACTGACGGCCCTTGCGTGCTCTCTCTCACACACACACACACAAAGTAAGACACACAGATAAGAAACCTATTGAAGAGAACCCAGGCAAAACCAGATAGCATCCATGACTGGTTTCTTGATTGGTTGGGAAAATGCCTTGACTGTGACAGGAGAAGTGGCAGCAGACAAGATTGGTCTGAATAACTGATGCTTTGGCAGTCCTAGAGGTTCCTGATTTTATTTCTTCCAATCTAAGAGACCCAAAAGGACAAAACCTAGAGACACATTTGTTAAATATATGCCTTTTCAGTTAGCAAAGCAGGGCAAGAGAGAAAGACTCAAATCTAGCAAACAATACTACTCCAAAATGAACCAGAGAAGAAAAGCGAATGATTTAAGAAGCTATTCAAAGTGTTAGAAAATTGTCTGAGCCTTCCTAAAAGTAAAAGCGGAACCACCATGGAAATTGAAATGTCAGGATTATATTCCTCTACTATGGAAAATAATAAAACATGTATTGCTCAAAACACAGAGTCAAAAGTGAGGAAGAGCAGTGCTTCAGGAGCGTCAGGCTCTGGTTGTGAACAAAGCAGAAGAGCATTGCTCACCACCAGTTCCACAAGGATTAAGTTGTCAGCCACTGTGGTCAGTGACCCGCAAAGCACCCTGCAGAAAGTTCAGGGTGAAGAACAGATGAGCCACTCTGTGCTTTGGGAAAACAGCCCCTTAGACAGATATATATCGCAGGCAGATTTTTTACTGAACTCAGATTCTTGCATCTTCCCATACATTGAAGAGCACTGAGTGATTAACTCAAGATATCTGTTCTTTGTGACTAGCAGTGATCTTTAACCAAGGTGCATGCCCAAATGCATGGATCCCCTAGCCAGAAAGCACTTAGAAGCTGGTGCTTCTACATCCTCAAAGGCTATCTCCCAGGCTACAGTCCTCAGTAAGTGAAAGCTGCTCAGTCGTGTGCTACTCTTTGCAACACTATGGACTGAACCAGGCTCCTCTGTCCATGGGATTCTCCAGGCAAGAATACTGGAGTGGGTTGCTATTCCCTTTTCCAGGGGATTTTCCTGACCCAAGAATTGAACCTGGGTTTCCTCCATTGCAGGCAGATTCTTTACTATCTGAGCCACCAGGGAAGCCCCTATAGTCCTCAGTAAGGTTCTTGAATAAAACAAACTCACAACTCTTACATTGTGCATTTTTCTTAAAGTTGACATGGTCCCACCAGTTCCCTGGTGCCATCAACTGTGGATAAAATGAGCTGGGATTATTCTTCAGCTAAAAAAAAAAAAAAAGAAGATGAGGAAGAAATATTTACAAGGCTAAGGTTTAAGGGCACTCTCAAAATTCTGGGCTTCCCTGGTGGTTCAGATGGTAAAGAATCCACCTGTAATGTGGGAGACCTCGGTTTGATCCCTGGGTTGGGAAGATCCCTGGAGAAGGGAAAGGCTACCCATGCCAGTGTTCTGGCCTGGAGAAGTCCATGGACAGAGGAGCCTGGCGGGCTACAGCCTATGGGGTCACAAAGAGTCAGACATGACTGAGCAACTTTCACTTTCTTAAAACTCCAGGACATTGGTCACTGCGGGACCAGGCTGGGGATGACCACCCACCCACGCTGGCAGATGAGGCTTTGCCAGGCACACCTACCTTCAGTGTACCACCATAAACTCAAAGAGGAAGTAGAAGTGAAGGGATTTAAAATATGTTGAAGGGAAAGACATGCCCCTTAGATGAGACCAATGTCTGGGTCGCCACCACTGGAAATCTCTCATTTTTACAAGAAAAATAACATTGGGTGCTTACGGTGGGCCAAGCCCTCTGCTATGCATCTTATATTTATGTATTTAGCAATCACATCATCCTATAAGCTTGGGCACTAATAACATTACAGCTTCATAGATGAGAAATCGGAGCATGGAGAGATTAGGTAGCTTGTCCAAGGCCAAGCCCTTGGTACTCTTGGGAGGATCTCATTGAGGTGCGAGCACGACTACTTTGATGGAGATCTTTGGGTGTGGGTGTTTAGTCTCCCCTGCGGGTCACTGTTGATGCCACCCTAGCTGGGAGGGTCGGCATCCTTATTATTTCTGGTTGGGGGCAGGTGGAAGTTCAGGCTGCCTGTGTGGTCTCCGCTGACCCCACAGGGAGAGGGGGCTCATGACTGCCCAGCTTGGGTAAAAATTCTGGCTTCTCATATGGCCTTTGAGTCACCGTCTTAGCTTGGAGAGACTCCTTAGCTTGGCAAGAATGGAATTCTAGGCTCCCTAGCTGGCTTTTGTTGGCATGGGTTGGGGTGGAACCACAGTTTGTTTACTTGTTTTCTTCTGTGAGGTTTGCAAGAATAGAACAATTATTGTCTAAACATCTGTCTTGCAGGCTACCTTTTCCTGGACCTTTGGCTCAAAAAGGCTTTTCTTGGGGCTTTTCTGGGGTCTTTGCTTCTTGGCATTTCTAGTTGCTAGTTTCTCTAACACGAGTATGAGATGTGTGAGGCAACCTCGTTCTGAGGTTGCTCGATGACTGTCTTCTTATCCATCTTTTAGTGTCTTCTTCTGTTTGTGTTACAAATAATATCGAGGGTCTCTAAATGTACTTAGCCAGAGGAATAGGGGGAAAATGTGTCTATTTCATCTTCTGGAAGCAGAAGTCAAGTTCCAGGACTTTTGATTATTGCTTTGGCAACCTGGGAGAAAGGACTGTGGCTTTGAGTCACTGGTTCTGTGGGAGATGAGAGTAGTTGTCCAAAGCCGTGGCAGGGGACCCAGCAATGTGGCAGCAAGCGGGATTCCAGGAGAGATGGCTGGTTAGCGCTTCTCTGTAGAGCCAGAAACCGTGGCATCTGATGCTTGCTTTGAAGCAATTTCCTCCCCTGGATTCCAGTGATTCTCCCTTTGTCCCCTGTGTTTGTTGCATGCATGCTCAATTGCCCAGTTGTGTCTGACTCTGCAACCCTGTGGACTGCAGCCTGCTGGTCTCCTCTGTCCATGGGATTCTCCAGGCGAGAGTACTGGATTGGGTTGCCATTTCCTCCTCCATGGGATCTTCCCCACCCAGGGATCAAACCCACGTCTCCTGTGTCTCCTGCGTTGCTGGTAGATTACCAGCTGAGCCATCGGGATTATTATACACAGGACCCTAGTCTTCAAGAATGAAGGAGATGAACGAGAAGGCACTGTGATTGTATGAGGATCCAGGAGGGAGAGGTGAGAGGGCCAGAGGTGAGGAGCCTGCAGAGAGGATGGAGACCTGAGCCAGGAGCGGGCTCACGGAGGCCAGACCAAGGAGTTGGTGCTGAGTTTCCGTAGAGCATCCTCCTGGCTCACGAGGCATCAGATGATGGTAGGAGCTGAATCATCGTGAGAAAGAGGTTTTCACAGTGTGGAGGCAGCGCCTGGCATGGCTCTCTCCAAGCTCATCGCTTCATTGCTGGAGTGGAGAGAAGCACCTCTCCTTCCAGGTACACTGTTTTGACTCAGAAGGAAGCCCGGGCGGCTCTCACCCTCACTGACTCTGCTGTGCCTCTTCCCAGGGGCCAGGCCAGCGAGAATGACTCAGCACACAAGCTGGCCTGTGCAAGACCCTGCCTGTATGCGTGGGTGGGGGAAGCATGAGGAGTGGGCTTTCTGGTAGACCTCAGTCATGGTCTCAGCATTATTTTTTAAAAGGATTTTATTTATTTGTTTTGACGTGGACCAGTTTTAAAATCTTTATTGAATTTGTTACCATGTTGCTTCTGTTTTATGTTTTGGTTTTTTGGCCACGAGGCATGGGGGATGTTAGCTCCCCGACCAGGGACTGAACCCTTGCCCCCTGCATTGAAAGGTCAAGTCTTAACTTCTTGACTGCCTAGGAAGTCCCGGTTTCAACATTTTAGAAAATTCATCTGCTTTAGAACACCTGGACCTGGAGAGCTGGCAAGGGCTGCACATGGCCAGGCTCACGGTAATATTACAGCGTCTCCATAGCCTGGGCAGAACTTGGCTTGTGTGATTGGGGCTGTGGGCTCCCCAGGTGGTGCTAGTGGTAAAGAACCCTCCTGCCAGTGCAGGAGACATAAGAGACGCGGGTTCTATCCCTGGATCAGGAAGATCCCCTGGAGAAGGAAATGGCAACCTGCTCCAGGATTCTTGCCTGGAGAATCCCAAGGACAGAAGAGCCTGGCGGGCCGTAGTCCATGGCGTTGCAAAGAGTCAGACACAACCGAAGCGACTTAGCATCCAATGGGGGCTGGAGAGGGCCAAGCTGGGGGATTCTAATTCTCCAGTAAATGCCAGCATGTCTTCTCAAATCATCTTTACCTAAAACCTAAGGCTCATTGTGATCTCCCTCACTCCCAAGTGCTCTCCCACACCTGCCCACCTACCTTCTGAACACCCATGGAGCCTGTCTCCATCCCCCACCCCTTTAATGGGAGAAGCCACTGGAGAAAGCTCACTGATGTACAGGCTTTATGTGGAAGACAAGCTTCCTGCTGCCTTTTGGTTGTCTGACGTCCTGGGACAGAGGGGAAAGGGGGATGACTACGAATATGACTGTGCGTGTGTTTGGCTTATCTCATCAAAATCTCTACATTCTGTGTTAATGGATCTGCCTGTTTTGTTCCCTACCATATCCTCATGGCCTAGAATAGTGTCTGCTTCTCTATCAGACTCTAAAGAAACATTGCTAGGAGGGAAGGAAGGAGCATGGATGAGGAGGGAGGGAGCATTGTGTTTCTTTCACGGTGGGCCTGAACGTGTGGCCCACCAAGTTGTTAACTTTGGCCTTTACCCCTGAAGATGAATTATGAAGCCACGCCCCCAGTTCTTCCTTGGTGGCTCAGATGGTCAAGAATCCACCTGCAATGCGGGAGACCTGGGTTTGATCCCTGGGTTGGGAAGATCCCCTGGAGAAGGGAATGGCTACCCACTCCAGTATTCTGGCCTGGAGAATCCCATGGACAGAGGAGCCTGGTGGGATGCAGTCCATGGGGTCTCAGAGAGTCAGATGTGACTGAGCGACTTTCACACACACTCGTCCCTGGTTCTGCTCCCCTACAGCCTCCACAAGATTTTCACCCCACACTGGCCACATGAGTGTCCTCCAGGGGAACAGACGCAGGTGGAGGACCTCCTTGTGACCAGCAGAGAAAACAGGGTGGGCACTGCTTCCCTGAGTGCCTGTGGGTGGGGGCTAAGTACCCACAGCAGTGCTATAAAGGCTCCTTGGCCAGAGCCCTAAGGTGGGCAGCAGCTTCTAACCCTTCTCCCTGGAAGGGCTCCCAAGATGGCCCTGGCCCTATGGGTCTTCGGTCTGCTGGACTTAATCTGCTTGGCATCCGCCAACATCTTTGGTAAGTTCTGACCCTGCGGTCTCAGAGCATCGGGTTGGGAGGGACCTCTCAGGCCAACTCCTTGTTAGCCAGGACCTGCCCCAGGGCTGTGGAACATTTGTGACCTCATTTAATCCTCAGTGTCCCGAGGTCAGTTATGCACTCTTTCCTTTTCAGATGAAGAGACAGAGGGTCTGAGAAGTCACAGAGTCAGTGATCGGTGGGCAGGAGATGGGAAACTAGATCTTCCCAGTTGGATTCTAGTTCCCCTCACCCCACCCTGTTAGCAAATGCTGGGATTGACTGGTTTTTTCGTTTGTTTGTTTTTGAAATTATCTTTACAATCTCAAGTCCTAGGTTGTCCATGTGGGGTATTAGCAGGTAATGAAAACCACAAATCTACCCGTGGTGTGAAATAGACCTGAGTTCTATTATAGCTGAGGCTCAGCCACTTAGTGTAGACTTTGAATAAAGTCTCAGCTTGTTTCCTCTCTGGAAATGAAGCAGTTGTGACTGTGATTTCTTAATAAGGCCTTGCACATTACATGCATTCTCCATCGAGGCCAGGAAGGTGCTCTGTCTGCAAGGAGTGCCTGGATAAACTCAAGAGCACCTCTTTTACAGTGTTCTCTGACCCAACCGTGGTCTTGGGGAACGCACAGTCCGAGGGTCCACTGTGAATCCTTCTCTTGCCAGTGGTGTGATCCTGAACAGGCTACTTTCCCGGCCAAGTCTCAGGGCCACCTGGGTAAGACGGTGATATCACCTCCCAGGGGATCAGGAGAGTTGTTGTCAAACTTGTGAGTAGCCGCAAAACTGCGAGTTGAAATATACATGCCGATGGTGGTAGAAATAAAACCCGGAAGAGCGTCTGTGTCTTCAGCGAGCCCGTCTCCGTTACTGGAATCCAGGCAGCAGATTCTCTCTCATGAGCGGCATCACTTCCTTTGTGCAGAGTACCAGGTGGATGCCCAGCCTTTCCGCCCATGCGAGCTGCAGAGGGAGAGGGCTTTTCTGAAGCAAGAAGACTACGTCCCCCAGTGCGCCGAGGACGGCAGCTTCCAGTAAGGCCTCCTCCAGCCATGCGGACCCAGGGGCCTTAAAACCCATCTTCTTCCTGTTCCCGCCCCCCTCCTTGAAACTGACCTGTGACCACTGTCACTGGAGTGCTCCCCAGACCCGTCAACACCGAGTCATCTGACCTCTGTTGCCCCAGTCCATGCTTCCTTCCAGCCAGAACCAAAGACGTCCCTTCCTTTCCTGCCAAAACTTTTTACTGTAATTGTTTTAACAAGGGTGAATGGGGTGGTGGCGGCGGCAGTGATTTACTTTCCAATGATCCAACGATTTACGCTCAGATGCCCCCTCTCCTCCCTGACTTCAACTGGAGTCACCAGTCCCGCTCCACACCAGTCTTTTTCCTAACTGAAATGAATTAAAGAGTGGAGGGAAGGAGAAGGAAGAAGGGTACCTGACTGTGGCTCCTGTCCCCAGGACTGTCCAGTGCGGGAAGGATGGGGCCTCCTGCTGGTGTGTGGACGCTGATGGCAGGGAAGTGCCTGGTAGCCGGCAGCCCGGGCGGCCTGTGGCCTGTAAGTAGGAAGGGGAGGCACTGCGAGGGGCAGCTCACACCCTGGGTACAGCCCTGGGCTCGGGTGCATCCAGGGCTAGTCTCCCTCTGGGCTGCGGGATCATCCTCTTTGAATTAGGCCCTACCTCCTACGGGACTGCTGTGAAAATCAACAGGACAATCAAGTCATGTGTTCAGCAAGTAGCCTCTGACGTCCCCCTGTGCCAGGCCCCATATCTGATGCTAAGGATGCATCAGGGAAAAGACTTCAAAGTCCTCTGAAACCAGAAAGCACCCTCTTGCGCAGGAAGTGTTTTCTCAACTGGGATGTTTCTAAGATTTGAGACTTAAGGCAAAAACTTTCCTGTTAAAATAATTGCTATGATGAGTGGTCAAAGAAGCGTGTCACAGTAAAGCTAAAACAAGGGTCGGTTTAAGCCGCTCATCTTAAAATGGTGAGATTGAGCTTCAAACCAGTTATCCTGTAAAAGAGCCAAGCTCCATTGCAGCGCTGGTTTTGGGGGCCAGCTCGCTGGCTTGGGGAGCAAGCTGACTCCCGCGGTCCTGCCGAGTGACCTCTGTTGGGTGCCCTGCTCCCACTGAACTCCAGTTCCTTGTCTGTAACATGAATACAGGAGCTGCTGTAGGGTCAGCTCTGATGGTCGTGAGGATTTAAATTGCGCAAAAGACACCTGCCCCCAGTAGATATTGAGTGGGAGCAGCAATCACCAGTGTCACCAGTCCTCACGCACCTGAAGTAGGCTTGTTGTTCAGTCGCTAAGTCGTGTCCGAATCTTTGCAACCCTAGAGGACTGCAGCACGCCAGGCTCCTCTGTCTTCCACTATCTCCCGGAGTTTGCTCAAATTCATGTCCATCGAGTCGGTGATGCTATCTAACCATGCTCTGCCATCCCTTTATCCTTTTGCCTTCAGTCTTTCCCAGCATCAGGGTCTTTCCCACGAGTTGTACTTTAATTCCTTAGAGAAGGCAAGTCGGGCACGGAGGGGTGAAGACCCCCCAGGGAGTCTTCTTTCCCGAACAAGGCTGTGCAGGAAATTCGTATTCAGACAAGATATCAACAGCCAGCCTGTGCTCCCTTCACACCCCACCTCTTCAGCTCCAGGACTGTTGGGGTGTCCCATGGACTGAAGGGACACAATGAAATCTGCTCTTTCCAGCTCGGCCTGCCGGATGTCAGAAGAAATCCTGGGATGTAGAGTTGGGCAGGCGGAACGCTGGCCCTGAGGCTGCTGCCAGCTCATGGAGCCTCCTTGGTTGGTGGGAAGGACCACCCTGCCTTCCCGCCCCTAGGGATAGCGCATGGTCCTCCGGGCTCGGACCCCTGCGTGGTGCCCTCACCCTCTGACACCGCTCTTTGCCGCCGCAGGTCTGTCGTTCTGCCAGCTGCAGAAGCAGCAGATTTTGCTCAGCAGCTACATCAACAGCACAGCCACGTCCTACCTACCCCAGTGTCAGGATTCAGGGGATTACTCGCCTGTGCAGTGCGATCTGCGGCGGCAGCAGTGCTGGTGTGTGGACGCGGAAGGAATGGAGGTGTATGGCACCCGCCAGCAGGGGAGGCCGGCGCGGTGTAAGCACCACCAGCATCGGGGCCCTGGGGGAGGCGGAGGCCCGGGCAGCCTCCCACAGCTGACCGAAACGGGGTGAGGGCTCCCCAAGGAAAGGCAGGGGACCTGGCCTTCAGCACGCAAAGGAAGGCATTTTAGGAAGGTTTTCTCCCTTCTAGTTCTGCGCTGTGGACCACAGTATTCACAGGCTTAACAAGTAGGATTTCCGGGAGCATCAGGCCTTCGTCCCTGTTCGGGAAGCTCTCGTGTGTGTAGTAGGAACACAAGCAAATGTGCAGAAGCACATACGCCTCCTCGTATGGAAGGATTAGAAATTGTTTCCTAAACCTATGGACACCAAGGGGGAAAAGACGGGGGTGGTGGGATGAATTGGGAGATTGGAACTGACACCCATACACTCTTGATATTATGTATAAAACAGATGACGAATGAGCATCTACGTGTAGGACAGTCAGCTCTGCTCAATGCTCTGCGGTGACCTACATGGGAAGGAAATCCAACAAGGAGGGGACATATGTAAATATAGAGCCGATTCACTTTGCTGTGCATCAGGAAACAGCACAACATTGTAAAGCAACTATACGCCAATAAAGATTAATCAAAAGTAAATAGATTTAAATTGTTTCCTTGGAAACGTTTAGGTCCAAGGAGCTGTGAGATAAGAAACCGCCGTCTCCTCCATGGCGTGGGCGACAGGTCGCCACCCCAGTGTTCCCCAGATGGGGCCTTCAGGCCGGTGCAGTGCAAGTTCGTCAACACCACAGACATGATGATTTTCGACCTGGTCCACAGCTACAACAGGTAAGGGCCCCCGGGTGTGCCCAGCACGGCCCATGCCTTCTGGTCTCCCGCCCAGGCTCCTGCTGTCTGCAGGGCTGGGCGCTGGCAAGGGTGTGTGTGACACACTCAGCCCATGCAACCTGAGAGAGGCCTCCTGTTCACTTTCCCGTGACGGACACTGAAGGCCCACAGCGTCTCCCACAAAACAAGCTGGCAATAGCTATTCAGCTAAAATACACGAGCCCTCTGGCCCAGCCAGCCTACAGAGATGAAAACACCAGAATATGAAGATTCTTTATTAGGATGTACTAGAATGTCCATGCATTGGAGAGGAAATGGCAACCCACTCCAGTGTTCTTGCCTGGAGAATCCCAGGGACGGTGGAGCCTGGTGGGCTGCCGTCTATGGGGTCGCACAGAGTCAGACACAACTGAAGTGACTTAGTAGTAGCAGCAGCAGCAGAATGTCCACTGCATCGTTTTTTGTTTTTTTTTTTAAATTGAGGCCAAAAACTGGGAACAGAGTGATTGACAACCCCAGGTGGGTGTCTGGATAAAAGCATGCTGTGCTGTGTTTAGTCACTCAGTCATGTCCAACTCTTTGCGACGCCATAGACTGCAGCCCGCCAGGCTCTTCTGTCCATGGGGACTCTCCAGGCAAGAATACTGGAGTGGGTTGCCATGCCCTTCTGCAGGGAATCTTCCCAATGCAGAGATTGAACCCAAGTCTCTGGCATTGCAGGCAGATTCCTTACCATCGGAGCCACCAGGGAAGCCCAAGAATACTGGAGTGGGTTAACCTATCCCTTCGGCAAGGGGTCTTCCTAACCCAGGAATCGAATTGGAGTCTCCTGCATTGCAGGTGGATTCTTTACCAACTGAGCTATCAGGGAAGCCACTGTAAATATTTCCGCAGCCCTTAAACAGAATGCACTCAGACTGCATCTGTTGATTTGGAGTGGGTCGTGCAGCACATTATGATAACATCGTGTAAGATACAAGGTGCACATAATATAAGAGGATTTAGTTTTTAGAACACAGACAAGCAAACAGGTCCTAATCTAAGTGCATGTATATGATTATATGATGGTGCTTGTGTCTGTATTGGATTTGGTGAGGACAGAGAATTACATGAATGAACACATACTGGGTGGTTCCCTCAGCCACCTTGAGGGTCAGGTTGCTGTGGAGGAGGAGGAGTCAGGAGAGGAGAATCCCCAGAAAAGGAAAAATGTGGACCGCATTGATGCATTCTTATAAATGGCATGTATGTGTGCACCTATTAAGCTTATTTAAGCTTAAATATTTATATAACAAATATAAAAATGGTATTTTTTTATAGCTCTTGGCCCAAATAACTGGATGGCTTCTGGTTATTTACGATGGTGACTTTATCAATACACAGGGCTTGCACAGACTTCAGATATAACCAAAACACTGTGAAGGAAAATAAATAATAATATTAATTTGTAAATACTGGTAGGAATTCTCTTAGAGAACCTGAGGCTTTATGTGTCTGGCTTTCAAAACCACTAGTTTCCTTCCTATGAGAGGGAATTCCCATGGGCTGTGCCCAGAGGGGTCATGGATCGGAAGCCTGTGACCAGGTACTGTCCCAGAGACAAGCCTCATTCGAGCTGCATGCTATTTTCAAAACTGAGAAATTTTAAATTGAATCCTGTGAAATTTCAGTTTGTGCAGGTAAAAATAGTCCAACATAGCAATATTGTATGTTCAGCCCAAGACACAAAATTCTGAGTTCTTGATTCTAAAGAACAAGGTTGGGGACTGCATGCATTGTCCCAGGGCACCAAGAAGCTGATTCTTTTTGGACCAAGTGCAACCCACCCCACCCCGCGCTGTGGGCCTCTTCTTGTATGCGCCACACTCCTCCTGCTCCAACTGTTGGCATTACCTGTCTGACCCCATGGCGTTTGCCCTGTGATCCTTGTTCTGACTCTGCCACTGCTGGCAAAGTGACCAGGTCACTTATTTCTGAGTCTCAGTGTTCCCATCTGTAAGGACAATACCAGCTCATCAGTCATGTGAAGATCTGCTGAGCCCTTGCCTATGAAACCACTGCGAAAATTGTAAATTATTATCATTTGTAGGGAATCCATCACCAGCTTTTGCAAATGTAGGTTACAGTCTCCTACCCACCTCAGGCCTAGAAAATGGCCTGCCCGTGTGCATATTGGAATCTCCAAACATCCTGATTTACTGATGCTGAGCAATGCAAACTGATGTGTGCTCAGTCCAAGTTCAGTTGGATACTCACAGTATACAGTGGAATTTGAGATCCTTTCATCTACTTCAATATTTATAAAAATAACTGGAAAATGATGGTCTCTAGCACACAGTGGGGAATCTGAAGAACAGAAATTAAGGAACCCACCCTAGGAAGCACAATCTGTGGCTTATAGACCTGTCTGGCTCCTTTTCAGTTCAGTTCAGTCGCTCTGTCGTGTCTGACTCTTGTGTGTGACCCCATGGACTGCAGCACGCCAGGCTTCCCTATCCATCACCAACTCCTGGAGCTTGCTCAAACTCAAATGTCCATCAAGGAGGTGATGCCATCCAGCCATCTCATCCTCTGTCGTCCCCTTCTCCTCCCTCCCGCTTCCCTCCCAGCATCAGGTTGTCTTTTCTAGTGAGTCAGTTCTTCGCATCAGGTGGCCAAAGTATTGGAGTTTCAGCTTCAGCATCAGTCCTTCCAATGAATATTCAGGACTGATTTCCTTGAGGATTGACTGGTTGGCTCTCCTTGCAGTCCAAGGGACTCTCAAGAGTCTTCTCCAACACCACAGTTAAAAAGCATCAATTCTTCGGTGCTCTGCTTTCTTTATAGTCCAGCTCTCACATCCATACATGACCACTGGAATAACCATAGCCTTGATTATGGGGACCTTTGTCGGCAAAATAATGTTTCTGCTTTTTAATATGCTGTCTAGGTTGGTCATAACTTTCCTTCCAAGGAGCAAGCATCTTTTAATTTGATGGCTGCAATTACCATCGGCAGTGATTTTGGAGCCCAAGAAAATAAAGTCTGACATTGTTTCCATTGTTTCCCCATCTATTTGCCATGAAGTGATGGGACCGGATGCCATGATCTTAGTTTTTGGAATGTTGAGTTTTAAGCCAGCCTTTCACTCTCCTCTTTCACTTTCATCAAGAGGCTCTTTAGTTCTTTGCTTTCTGCCGTAAGGGTGGTGTCATCTGCATATCTGAGGTTATTGATATTTCTCCTGGCAATCTTGATTCCAGCTTGTCCTTCATCTAGCCCATCATTTTGCATGATGAACTCTGCATATAAGTTAAATAAGCAGGGTGACAATATACAGCCTTGATGTACTCCTTTCCCAATTTGGAACCAGTTCATTGTTTCATGTCCAGTTCTGTTGCTTCCTGACCTGCATACAGATTTCTCAGGAGGCAGATAAGGTGGTCTGGTATTCCCATCTCTTTAAGAATTTCCCACAGTTTTTTGTGATTGATCCACACAGTCAAAGGCTTTGGTGTAGTCAATGAAGTGGAAGTAGACATTTTTTCTGGAACTCTCTTGCTTTTTCAATGATCCAACAGATGTTGGCAATTTGATCTCTTGTTCCTGTCACTTTTCTAAATCCAGCTTGAATATCGAATTTCTCGGTTCATGAAATGTTGAAGCCTGGCTTGGAGAGATGAATGCAATTGTGCAGTAGTTTGGACATTCTTTGGCATTGCCTTTCTTTGGGATTGGAATGAAAACTGACCTTTTCCAGTCCTGTGGCCATTGCTGAGTTTTCCAAACTTGCTGGCATATTGCGTATGCTGCTGCTGCTGATGGGGCTAAGTCGCTTCAGTCGTGTCCGGCTCTGTGCGACCCCATAGATGGCAGCCCACCAGGCTCCCCCGTCCCTGGGATTCTCCAGGCAAGAACACTGGAGTGGGTTGCCATTTCCTTCTCCAATGCATGAAAATGAAAAGTGAAAGTGAAGTCGCTCAGTCGTGTCCGACAATTCTCAAAGAACTTGCAGGTGCCTGCTTGAGGCGCAATTCACAGCTTTGTCCACCAGAGGGCAGTCAAATTAAAGGCAAAAGTTCAGGACTAAGCATCTATTGTTAAAGAACCAAAAAACTTACCCTGAAATGGGAGCTTTTCTTTTATGTAAGCAAGCATGTCTCTGAGTGAATTCTGATTTAAGAAGGTCATGGGAAGGGTCAGGTAGTTGGTTACTGGAAGCCCAGCCACGCTCAGGAATTTTCTGATAAGCAGACCTGGGCAGTGCCAGCCCCAGCCTCTCCAGTGGGCAAAGTGTCAGGAGCCCCAGAGGCTATGTGGAAAGTATAGACATAGTATCCTGGATGGTTGTCAGGTGAAAAAAACGCCAGATAGCCAGTGATACTTGAATTTCAGATAAGCAAGGAGTAATTTTTCAGTTTAAGTGTGTCCTGAATATTTCATCAAGAATTTTAAAACTGGGTGAGGGTTGGAGATATCTCATGAACCATCAGAGTTGGATTTTAAAAAGAATGGATTGCAGTTAAGGAAGAGCAGTGGGTACCTAGGGATGACCCTGTAAGTTTGGAGGCCACTAGGTGAGAGGGGCTGTCAATTTGAACCACAGCAGGTGATGGAGAGGGTAATGGTGGGATGGAGTGGGATTGATGGAGAAATATTGACTTGGTGGGATTCATGGAACTTGGGGAAGGAACAGATAGAAAGGGTGAGGGAGAGAAAAAGTCAAGGATGACTCCAAGGTCTGGTTTCTGGTTGGCAGAAGAGGAAGAGTCTGGAAAGGAAAAGTCACAAATTTGCTTTTGGAATATTGAATCTGTGTCAGGAAGCATTTAACAGGAGGTTTCCTGTGTGCTGTTTTGGATCTGTCGGGAATTCTCTGTTCCTTATTAATTCCTGAATACTCAGGAATTAAGAAGAGAGGCAAGCCTCTCCTGGGGGCTGAGGAATCCAGGCATTTCCTTTGTTAGTTTTTCTATAAGGTGATAAGTACCCTCTTCCTTTTTATGAACTACATGGTAAAAGTGATTATTTACAACTCTCTTTCATATGGATGACCTCATGTTTCCTTGATAACTTGTAAGTTTTGATTTTATCTCTGCTGAAAATAGCTGCCTTTTAAGACAGTATAAATACTCACACAATGTTGAATAAAACACCTTTGCTCCATCAGAACTCTGGTCCCTGTCTCTCTCTCTCCCTCTCTCTTTTTCAGGCTGATTTCCTGGAGCACAGAGGCTCTCTGAGTTCACTTTCTTGCCCTGGCTTCTAAGACCCTCTCGAGAAGGCGCTCTGCACCTTCACCCCATCAAGAGGGCGCCTGAGGCCTCCATGAACAGAGCAAGCCCCGTGCAGGGGCTTTATTGGTTTTCTGCATAAACCAAGGAATATCAGCCTCTTTCTTTCTCCTTTACTTTTTTATCGGTCGACTCCAGACCACCATGTACCGGTCCATTAAAGGACCTCAACAAATCTGAAGAGATTTCTTTGGGAAATTCACATGCAGAAGTGGTGTAAGGCAGCTGACCCACTTCCATGGGGCCACAGGGAGCCCGGAAGTCTCACTTGCCAACATGTTTGTTGTGGGTTCTTGATATGGTGGGTGATGATTTACGCTTGAACTTGACCACAGCATTTGCCCATTTGAAGCAGATCCTTTTGCCTCTTGAAAAGAGCAGCTGCTAACTACACCCATTTGGCTGGTGAATTTAGGGAAAAAACCATGTCATGGTGGGAGTAAGCTTTGCTGGTCCTTATCCCCCTTTCCCCATCTTTCACAAGGCCCTTGCCTAACCACTGGCTGAGGAAGTACGTTCTGGTTAAGTAACCCTGGTTAAGAGCTGGTGCCGTGATCACGCCTTAGTGATCCGAGGTAAGACTCAGTCAACTGGTCTCTTTATCGGCACTTGTCCTTAGTGACAGAGCTCATCCAAACTTCTTCAGATGCACTGGCAACTCCTGATACACAGATGACCCAGTGAGAAGGAGCCGATGCACCTTAATACGCAGTAAAGGGGACTGGTTACCTGAACAGGAGAGCGACCGTGTACAGGAACCCTCATGGACTCATCATCGCCTGTTACGCTCACTGGACCCTCTGCAGGGTCTGCAGAGGGGTCTGCAGTGTACCAGGCATTGTGGGAGTCATCACAGCTCTTGATTTTGAGGGGGGATCTGCTGGTCTTCATCAAAGGCTGGATATCTGGAGGGACCAGCCACCATGAGAGAGGTGGAAGTGTCTGACTGAATAAGTGTCTGACTGAGTCCAAGGGCATGAATCCTGCAGCGCAGGTGGGCAAGACCAGACGCCTGGTTGGGACTGACATTATATTTCACGGAGGCTTCTTTGTGATTTCTTTAACTCTGTGTTGGCCACAACCTGAGCATAAATGCAGAAACACCATCATTTCACCCTCCACTATAGTTTTCCTTCTTGAGGACTCTTTGATCATCATCCTGAGATGTTGCTTTTCATTCAACAAAAGGGAAGCGCCCTTTTCCTTTAGTTGAAGGTCAAGGTGGGTCTTTGGGTTGAATTGGTGGAATGTGGTTTAAACTTCCTGTGCCTCATGCTGGGATGGCCTGCAGAACTTCAGGCCAGCCAGGAGCCCCGTCCCTATCTGTTAGATGCCAGGAAAACCCAGGATTCAGCAGAGGGAAGAGTGTCAGAGCGGAGGACTGCTTCTCGGGAGATGGGGCAGGAGCAGGGAGCCGCCGCACACTGAGTAACCCCACTAACAGAGTCACTTGGTGGTGACATCCTGGATTTGAACTCCAACTCCCACCACTACTTTAGATGGTGGCCAACATACCTCACTTCTTTAACCTCTAAAATGGGCACACACAAAAATACCACTTTGCTTTTAGGACAGTTAAGTGGATTAAATGAGTCAATGTCTATTAAACATTTTGCGGATTGTTTTTTACAAAGTAATGCTTAATAAAGGGAAGTGATTATCGTACTGTTTTAACACGTTTATAATTGAATTTATCCCAGGTTCCAATGAATGAACTTCTGTCATATTCCTCCAGTCAGTGTGAGCAATTGGGCCACGTATGTCTTTAGCTTCTATTATGCAACTTACTAGAGCAGGAAATGGCAACCCACTCCAGTATTTTTGCCTCGGAAATCGCATGGACAGAGGAGTGTGGCGGGCTCCAGTCCATGGGGTCTTGAATAGTTGGACACAACTGTGCGACGAACACTCATACTCATGCAACTCACTGACTGTAACGTTCTTTTTAATTTAACCCATGTACGCACAATCACAGACCAACAATCTGGGAAAAATCCGTAATTCTATAATCCGTGTGTACATAGGTTTTGTTTTGTGTATTCATTTCCTTTCAGATTAACTACGACATGTGCACTCTGTGTTGAGGTTCTGAGAAGTTCCTAGAAATATATTCCCTTCCGATTCTGGTTCATTTGCATAGGAACAATTGTAGTGTATGCACATGCCATTTTGTAGTCTACGCTTTTTACATAATGTTATGCATGCATTCATTTAGGGGATTTACCATAATTCACTTTCAATTTTCATAGCTTTGGACGTGAAGGTTGTCTTCAACGCTTTGCTCGAATATATCACACAGCAATAGACCTTTCTGTGCAGAGGGCTGCTGTTATACTTCTTCTAATTTATTGGTTGGGAATATATTTCCAGATACAGGTGGAAACATACTCTGCTTGGTTTCATAGAGTTGTTATGTGTGTGTCAGTCACTCAGTCGTGTCCGACTCTTTGCGACACCATGGACTGTAGCCCGCCAGGCTCCTTTGTCCATGGGATTCTCCAGGCAAGACTACTGGAGTGGGCTGCCATTTCCTTCTCCATATAGACTTGCTATATGGAGCATTAAAAACTAATTTCTCCGTGTTACATAGAGATGAGCAGCTCCTCTCTGGCTGCTATGTCATTGCACGTGGGTATAACTTTTTATCACCTGAGCTTCCTATTACTTCTAGGGTGGGTAGCCCAGCCAATTAGCTCCGTGTAGCAATTGTCGGGCCAGGCGTGATTTAGGCATCTTTTCTCTCAACTTATGGAAATGAAGTATAGCTCTTGTTAGTGATGTCACAGTGATTTGGTGTTTTCTTCGACTATGGGACTGGGAAATGTCCTACATAAGAATTTCCTGTGGTGGAGCCTGGCTTCTTTGCCAGCTCTTGAGAAGTCGTAAAGGGCTCTGAAGTCATGTGATCTCCCCGAATGAGATCATCTGCAATGTGTACCATATGTTTGTAAAGCACATTTGGCCCTTGGTCTCGAGAGTTCTATTCTAGTAAAGGAACTCGTTAATGCAATGCTGATTGACTGTTTTCTGCCTGATCCTATGAGACACACACTTGGGCATAAATTGGTCAAAGCCCACGAGTGAGAAAAACACTAATTGGTAGGTGACAGTCAAGGACAGCTTCATTTTCACAGGTCCAGCCTAGCTCTGGCCAGGGAAAACCAATTTAGAAAAAAATACGTTGACTACAGGAATAATGGAGCAAACGGCATGAAACAAAGAAGCAGACAGTTCTTGTTCCCAGATAAGATGGTTGCTGTTGTTATTCAGTTACTAAGTCATGCCTGACTCTCTGTGATGCCATGGACTGCAGCACGCCAGGCTCCTCTGTCCTCTATTTTCTCCTGGAGCTTGCTCAGATTCAAGTCCATTGAGTCAGTGATGCTGTCTAACAGTCTCCTCCTCAGATAAGATGAGGCCACGTTAATTTATTTCTGCTGGGAGAGCTTGTGATGACTTGCCTTGTGTGAGGCGGTGACCACGAATGCCATTGTCTTGCAGGTTCCCAGATGCATTTGTGACCTTTAGTTCCTTCCGGAGCAGGTTTCCAGAGGTGTCTGGGTATTGTTACTGTGCGGATAGCCAAGGGCGGGAACTGGCTGAGACAGGTAAGCACACCCCCCTGAGAGCCTAACTGTCACTCCCTGTAAAGCAGAAACAGCGGATGGGCTGTCCTGGGTATGCAGGAGGGCACGGCCTTCACAGACCTTCAAGGGAGGTACTTTGAGTGCAGCTGCTGCTCATCCACGTGGTGCCTTTGCTGGGAAGAGATAACCCCCATCAACCCCCTCTCTGAGCAGATGTAGCTCCAAGCTTGGCGAGTGGCACCCGGGCTGGATTTCCTTCTCTCACTCTCTCAGCTGTGCTCCCTTGTGCTGTAAACAACCTGTGCAACCACACAGAGCCACCCTGACTTTGGAAACCATTAAAGCCTTGTTCAGGCCCAAAGCACAATGATGCCCGTTGGGGGCTCTAGCCTCTTTATATCTGTTTACATGGTGGTGAGGTCAGGGCCTCCTTTCTGAATGAACCCATCCCTTCCAAATGCTTGCTTTCTTGGCTCAGGTTTGGAGCTGTTACTCGATGAAATTTACGACACTATTTTTGCCGGCCTGGACCTTGCTTCCACCTTCGCTGAGACCACTCTGTACCGGATATTACAGAGACGGTTCCTAGCAGTGCAGCTAGTCATCTCCGGCAGATTCCGATGTGAGTACAAGCTGGAGGCAGATGTGTTTCCGCTAGGAGGAAACCCCTCGGCTTTCATGTCCTGCAGCCTCCGTGTCTGTCCTACCAGAGCGGGCGTGGGGATTGAATCGACTTTACCAGCATGCAGAACGCGTGCTGTAAACACACTAACCGCCCTGCCTTTCCTGCCTGGATCTCTCGTAGGCCCCACAAAATGTGAAGTGGAGCGGTTTGCAGCCACCAGCTTCCGTCACCCCTACGTACCGAGCTGCCACCCGGACGGGGAGTACCAGGCGGCACAGTGCCAGCAGGGAGGGCCATGCTGGTGCGTGGACAGCCGGGGACAGGAGATCCCGGGGACGCGGCAGCGAGGGGAGCCTCCATCCTGTGGTGGGTGTCCTCTCCAAGCCTCCCCGCCTTGTTCTCGTCAGGTCGTGTTACTGTATCTGTCTCTCCAGACTGACCTTTCCAGATCACATTCATTCCATTGCCTCCCAGGGGGTGCCGCACAGACCCTTCAAGTTCAACAGGATGGAAACCCGTCTATCATTATTAATTTCCATTATGTTTCTCGTCCCGTATCAGACATGCTTGCTCCCTCAGGGAGCTCAGAGAATAGTAGGAGAGGAGAGAATTAAGTGTACAGTGCCGTGAGAAAAGCGTGTGCTGACAGCTCCAGGAGCACAGGGCAGCAGAGGTCAATTCTATCTGTGCCTGTTTGGCGAGGAGACACCCGGAGGGCTTCATGGCAGAGGTGACGCTTGAGGAGCTTCTTCTAAACTAAAGATGCTTCCTGAAGGACGAAAATAAAGAGAGGTGTTCACTAGAGTCAGGGCTGGGGAAGCGAAATTATAGGGACATAAATATGGATGGGTCCTGACTTAACAGTGGCTGGACTTACAATTTTTAGACTTCATGACAGTGCAAAAATGATACATGTTCAGTGGAAATAGTGCTTTGAATCTTGAACATTTCCTGGCCTAGGGATATGTGGCATGGAACTGTCTCATGATGCTAACCAGTGGCAGTGAGCCGCAGGTCCCAGTCAGCCACATGATTGTGCCCCATACACTTACGACAATTCTGTACCCAGACAGCTACTCCATTTTTCCCTTCCAGTACAGTTATTCAATAATTCCCTGACAGTCCAGTGGTTAGGATTTGGCACACTGCTGGGGCCCAGGTTCAATCCCTGCTTGGGGAGCTAAGATCTTGCAAGTTGCATGGTGTGGTCCCCCCCACACACACACAAATTATGAGATATTTGAAACTTTATTACAAAATGGCCTTGGTGTTCAGATGATCTTACCCAGCTGTATGCTAATAGAAGTGTTCTGAGCATGTTTAATGTAGGCGGGGCTAAACTATGGTGATAGGAATTCAATGCGTTTTTGACTTAATGATATTTTCAACTTATGATGAATTTATCAGGAGGTCATTCCATCCTAGTTGAGGAGGATCTGTGATAGGCGTTGGTGTGCTAAGGGACACGACTGAGTGACTTTCACATGTGCTAAGGAACATGGAGTCTGTGAGAAGGAGAGAGACAAAAAACTTGCTGGAGCATGTTTGGGTGTGTGTGTGTGTGTGTGTGTGTGTGTGTGTGCATGTAAGCTCAGTTGTGTCTGACTCTTGCGATCCCATGGACTATAGCCCACCAGGTTCCTCTGTCCATGGGATTTCCCAAACAAGAATACTGGAGTGAGTTGCCATTACCTCTCCCAGGGGATCTTTCCAGCCCAGGATCAAACCTAATTCTCCTGCATTGGAAGGCAGATTCTTTACCACCAAGCCACCTGGGAAGCTCCTGTTTTGGGTGGGGGACTCTGAAAGGCACGGGTCATGAGGCCTTTCATATCAAGCAGAGCCTTAGGGGCTTCCTCCTCCAGCTTTCAGAAAAGCTGTTGAGGGCTTTGAAGCTGGAGAGTGCCCTGTGTGGGTGGTGTGGAAAGGCAGCCCAGGCATTTTGGAGGAGAGATTGAACAGGAGCATCAGGCTGCAGGCAGTAGGCATCTAAAGGTCATTGAGGTGTCCTAAAGAGAGACGAGTGGCCTGTATTACTTTCCTGGGGCGACTGTAGCAAATGACCACCCATGGAATGGCTTAGAACAGCAGAAATGTATTCTTGAGCAGTTCTAAAGGCTGGATATCTAAAATCAATGTTTCAGCAAGGCAGTGCTCGCTCCGAAGGCTTCAGGAGAAAATCCTTGTTTTTTCCTGGTTGTGATAGTCACCAACAATTTTTTTTGTTTCTGTTTTTTAGCCAGAAACGTACTTGTTTTACTTTCTTTTTAAAAAAGCTTTTATTGGAGTGTAGTTGATTTACAATGCTGTGGTAGTTTCAAGTGTACAGAAGAGTGAATCATTTATGCATATATCTTCTCTTTTTTAGATTATTTTCCCATATAGGCCACTATAGAGAATTGAATACAGTTCCCTGTGCTATACAGTAGGCCTTTATTAGTTATCCATTTTATATAGTGTGTATATGCACCCCCCTCCAGTACTCTTGCCTGGAAAATCCCATGGATGGAGGAGCCTAGAAGGCTGCAGTCCATGGGGTTGCTGAGGGTCAGACACTACTGAGCAATTTCACTTTCACTTTTCACTTTCATGCATTGGAGAAGGAAATGGCAACCCACTCCAGTGTTCTTGCCTGGAGAATCCCAAGGACACGGGAGCCTGGTGGGCTGCCGTCTATAGGGTCGTGCAGAGTCGGACACGACTGAAGTGACTTAGCAGTGGCAGCAGCAGCAGTGTGTATATGTCGGGCTTCCCTGGTGGCTTAGTCAGTTAAGAATCCACCTGCAAAGCAGGAGAGCCAAGTACGATCCCTGGGTTGGGAAGATCCCCTGGAGGAGGAGGAAATCACAACCTATTCCATTATTCCTGCCTGGGGAGTCCTATGGACAGAGGAGCCTGGTGGCTATAGTCCACCAGCAGCGTGTGTATATCCATCTCAGTCTCACAATTTATCCTTCTGTAGCACCTCCTGCCCTCTAGTAACCTCAAATTTGTTTTCTACATCTGTAACTCTTTTTATTTCTGCTTTGTAGGTAAGTTCATTTGTACCCATTTTTAGATTTCACCTATAAACAATATATGATATTTGTCCTCCTCTGTCTGACTTACTTCACTCAATAAGGCCATCTCTAGTTGCCCATACTCTAGTTCATCCATGTTGCTGCAAATAGCATTATTTCATTCTTTTTTACACCAACAATCTTTGGCTTGTGACTGCAGAACTCCACACTCTGCCTCCGTCATCACATGGCTGTCTGCCTTGTTTGTCTGCTTCTGTGTCTCGTTCCTCCTCTTGTAATGACACCAGTCGTATAGGATTAAAAACCCACTTTAGTATGGACTTCCCAGGTGGCGCCAGTGGTAAAGAATCCACCCACCAATGCAGGAAATGCAAGAGATTCAAGAAACGTGGGTTTGATCCCTGGATCAGAAAGATCCCCTGGAGAAGGAATGGCAACCCACTCCAGCATTCTTGCCTGGAAAATCCCATGGACAGATGAGCCTGGGAGGCTAAAGTCCATGAGGTTTAAAAGAGTCAGATACTACTGAGTGACTGCTGCCTTACCCTAGTGTGATGCCATGTTAACTAATTTTACCTACAATGGCCCTACATCCACAGAAGATCACATTCTGAAGTTCCAGGAGGGATGTGAATTCTAGGGAGACACTATTCAGCCCAGGACAGGAAGCAATACTGAAGCAGAAGCAGTGGTCTGGGAACAAGGGTGTGAACTTGAGACAGGTGGCCAGGCATTGCATCAGACTCCGTTCCTCCTTACACTGAGACCTGAAGGGTGTTAGCGGTGGAGCAGGAGGAGCCTAGGAGCACTCACAGGCTCCCAGTTGGGGTGAGCTGGATGGACTCAGCAAGATGTGAGACAGTGAAGGAGGAGGACAGTCTTTTCAGAGCCTTGAAACAGACATGTGTTAACATTATTTCAGTGACTTCCTAGGAAACCATTTGATTTCTCCAACTTAACATTTTGAGTTCTCAGCACTGTGTTGGGTACCATGCTTTTGGCTAAGTGTGAAGATGTAGAAAAAGAACATTGTGAACCTCTGCCTTGAAGGTAGCCTTTACAATTACACTCTGGTTCTGTTAGAACCCAGAGAACACTGTTCCCTAATTCCAGGTGAAAATGAAGAACTATGGTCTTCCACGTTAAAACCAAAAGTACTTCCAAATGCATAGATCATATATATATATATTCTACTTTTTCCATCTGATGTATCAGTCTCATTACCATGGAAACATGTGCCACAAGAAACCAATATCTGATCTTTTTCTTTGCCTTGGTAACACTACATAACAAATGAATGGGCAGGGTATGCTCTTAATTTGGAGAGAGAGAAAGCAGAGACGTGAGCTTGGTTTCTTCCCTGCCTTCTGTAATACCCATTAGAGGAAGCCCTGGCCTTGTGGACGGATGTGTTATATGTTCAGATGTTGCCAGTCTCTCTCACTCTCTCTGACCGCATGTTCCAGATCTTACTCTGTTGCCTGGTTACAGAGTGAAATTGGCTGACTTTCTTTTTGGCACCCGTCTGAACTGAGGGGAATGAATTATTTTGAAAAGTTGAGGGTGGGGTGAGTTGAAAAGAACAGCTAAGATTTATGGTTTTATGGAGAAAAATGGAGTTTTCTCCCTTCTACCTATGTGACTGAGATGATCAGAGTTTGAATTTAAAAACTTTTTTCTGAATATGATGACCGTTGACTTGGGATATTCAGACAGAATGACCTGACCATGCATGGAGTTGATTTGCTGCTGCTGCTGCTAAGTCGCTCAGTTGTGTCCGACTGTCCGACTCTGTTCGACCCCATAGATGGCAGCCCATCAGGCTCCCCCGTCCCTGGGGTTCTCCAGGCAAGAACACTGGAGTGGGTTGCCATTTCCTTCTCCAATGCATAAAAGTGAAAAGAGGAAGTGAGGTCGCTCAGTCGTGTCCGACTCTTCGCAACCCCATGGACTGCAGCCAACCAGGCTCCTCCGTCCATGGGATTTTCCAGGCAAGAATACTGGAGTGGGGTGCCATTGCCTTCTCCGATGGAGTTGATTACTAATTAATAATTTCAAGGAAAGCTCAAGAAGTCTGGAAGACTGCTGAGTGTGTTTGCGGAGCGGGCGTTATCATATTCTACTTCGGGAAACACCATAATTCCTGTACCATTGTTGTTTAGTCACTCAGTTGTGTCCGATTCTGACCTCATGGACTGTAGCCCGCCAGGCTCCTCTCTCCATGGGATTTCCCAGACAAGAATGCTGGAGTGGGTTGCTATTTCTTTTTCCAGGTGATCTTCCCGACCCAGGGATCGAACCCGAGTCTCCTGCGTTGATAGGCAGTTTCTTTATCACTGAGCCACGAGGGAAGCCCAATTCCTCTAATACTGCATATTAAAACATAGGAAAATGTTTCTTATTATGGAAAATATCAATAGAATTTAAAGTATGGTTTTTAACTTCAAACAGACGATGAACTAGTTAGCCTAGATAAGATGATCCCCATGGAGGAATAGATAGCCTCTTGAAGAGCATTATAATGAAGCGTTAAAGGCCATTGAGGGTTCCAATAGGAGAACCCTGGAAAACAACATTCCATTAAAAACAAACAGGAATTTGTTGGTGCAGGAGTTTCCTAGGGTGGCCATAACAAATGACCACAAACTGAATGGCTTAAAACAACAGACATTTATTTTCTCACCGTCCTGGAGGCCAGAAGTCTGAAATAAAGGTATGGGCAGGGCTGTGTTCCCTCAGAAAGCTCCAGGGTAGAGTCCTTGCCAGCTTCTGGTGTATGCTGGCAGTCTCTGGCATTCATTAGCTAACAGCTGCATCACCCTAGTCTCTGCCTTCCCTCTTCCTGTGTTTTTCTCCCTGTGTGTCTCCTCTGTGTATTCACATGGCATTCTTTAAGGACACCAGTCATTGGATTTAGGACCCACCCTAAACCAGTATGACCTCATTTTAACTAATGACATCCGCAGAGATGCTCTTTCCAAATGAGATCACAGTTGGAGGTTCCAGGCAGACATGAGTATTGGGCAAGGCAGGGCACCCACCGGGTGGGCAGATATCATGCCAGTGGGCACATTTGATGAGTGTGTGGGCCGGTTTCCAGAAAGTGGGCCAGTGTCTCTGAGCCCTGTCTTAGGAAGCGGTCACCCTCGAGTGGAATCAAGGAGAGGAAGTCAAGTCACCTGGAGTCCTCACTCCCCAAGATGGGGGTCACAGACTCTGCTCAGGGGGAAGGAACAAACAGAAGGATATGGAGAAAGGAGGCAGAGATTCAATCCTTGACTGACTTCTTTCATCTCTCTACCAGAAAGATCTGAGGGCTGTGTCAGAAATGCTGTTGCTGTTGTTTTTGTCCACCTGCCAAGCAGAAGACACAGGTTCAATCCCTGGGTTGGGAAGATACCCTGGAGAAGGAAATGGCAACCCACTCCAGTCTTCTTTTCTGGGAAATCCTATGGACAGAAGAGACTGGCAGGCTACAGCCCATAAGGTCACAAGGAGTCAGACAGTGATTATTAAACAACAGTAAACCAGAAAGCTCTGCGGGTTTGTGTCAGGGTCACTGGCGATGGTGACACTCTCTCTCCATTTGCGTCTCTGCTTGCATTCCCCCTGCAGCTGAAGACCAGTCCTGTCCCTCTGAGAGGCGGCGGGCCTTTTCCAGACTCCGCTTTGGGCCCTCTGGCTACTTCAGCCGGCGCAGCTTGCTCTTGGCTCCCGAGGAAAGACCGGTGTCTCAGAGATTCGCCAGATTTACCGCATCCTGCCCGCCCTCCATCAAGGAGCTCTTTCTGGATTCCGGAATTTTCCAGCCGATGCTGCAAGGACGGGACACACGGTTTGTCGCCCCAGAAAGTCTCCTCAAGGAAGCGATTAGAGGGCTCTTTCCCTCCCGAGAGCTGGCCCGCCTCGCCCTGCAGTTCACCACCAACGCAAAGCGGCTGCAGCAAAACCTCTTTGGGGGAAGATTTTTGGTGAACGTCGGCCAGTTTAACTTGTCTGGAGCCCTGGGCACAAGAGGCACATTTAACTTCAGTCACTTTTTCCAGCAGCTGGGTCTCCCAGGCTTCCAGGATGGACGGGCACTAGCCGATCTGGCCAAGCCCCTCTCCGTGGGACTGAATTCAAATCCTGCCTCCGAAGCTCCCAAAGCCTCCAAGATAGACGTTGCCCTGAGGAAGCCAGTTGTGGGCAGCTTTGGCTTTGAAGTCAACTTACAAGAGAACCAAAATGCCCTGCAATTCCTTTCTTCCTTCCTGGAGCTTCCAGAATTCCTTCTCTTCTTGCAGCATGCTATTTCTGTGCCAGAGGACATAGCGAGGGATTTAGGTGACGTGATGGAAATGGTGTTCAGCTCTCAGGGCTGCGGGCAGGCACCTGGCAGCCTTTTCGTCCCGGCATGCGCTGAGGAAGGGAGCTACGAGGAGGTCCAGTGCTTCGCCGGAGACTGCTGGTGCGTGGACGCCCAGGGCCGAGAACTTGCTGGCTCCCGGGTTAGAGGTGGACGACCCCGGTGCCCCACGGAGTGCGAAAAGCAGAGGGCGCGCATGCAGAGCCTCTTGGGTAGCCAGCCGGCTGGGTCCAGCCTGTTTGTCCCTGCTTGTACCAGCGAGGGGAACTTTCTCCCTGTCCAGTGCTTCAACTCAGAGTGCTACTGTGTGGACACCGAGGGTCAGCCTATTCCTGGAACTCGAAGTGCGCTTGGAGAGCCCAAGAAATGTGAGTCTGTTGAGTGTTCAACCTGCAGACTCTGATTCTCCCCTAGGGCCCTGACATGACGCATCAGTTGTAGCTAAAGCCCAAACTTCTGCTAATGGTGAAGTTTGCTGGCTGATTTAAACATTGTCCAGAAAGGTCTTGATAATGTTAACCATTCCAAGGAGTGGAGTTGGGAGATTAATTTGGCCTTAAGAAGCTGGCACATAAAATTTCTGCAGTGCTGACAACAGCTGGTCTCAACTGCATTGCTTTAGTGATGGGCAGGCTCTCTCTCTCTGAATATTTACAAATTTAAGGTTGATGGGGTTTCTATGGCTGTGTAAGGTTTTAGATGGAGTTTGGACAGATAAGGGCTTCGATTCTGGGTCAGGAAGATCCCTCTGGAGAAGGAAATGCAACTCAGTCCAGTATTCTTGCCTGGAGAATCCCATGGACGAGGAGCCTGGCGTGCAAAGGGGTGGTCCCCTTTGCCAGTCCATGGAGTGGCAAAGAGTCAGACACAACTGAAACGACTTAGCACATATGCATCTTGGTCTTTGGGGCTTATTAACCTGAAATACCTGTGTTTCGTTCCTCCCCAGGCCCCAGCCCCTGTCAGTTACAGGCTGAGCGAGCCTTCCTCGGGACGGTGCGGACCCTGGTCTCCAATCCCAGCACGCCGCCCGCCCTCTCCAGCATCTACATCCCGCAATGCAGTGCCAGTGGGCAGTGGAGCCCCGTGCAATGCGACGGGCCCCCTGAGCAGGCCTTCGAGTGGTATGAACGCTGGGAGGCTCAGAACAGTGCCGGCCAGGCACTGACCCCGGCGGAACTGCTGATGAAGATCATGAGCTACAGAGAAGCAGCTTCCAGAAACTTCCGTCTCTTCATTCAAAATCTGTACGAGGCTGGCCAACAAGGCGTCTTCCCAGGGCTGGCAAGATACTCTTCTTTCCAAGATGTCCCAGTGTCGGTGCTGGAAGGGAACCAGACCCAACCTGGAGGGAACGTGTTTCTGGAACCCTACCTCTTCTGGCAGATCCTAAACGGCCAGCTTGACCGATACCCAGGGCCCTACTCAGACTTTAGTGCCCCTCTGGCACACTTTGACCTCCGGAGCTGCTGGTGTGTGGATGAGGCTGGTCAGAAGCTGGAAGGAACCCGGAACGAGCCCAACAAGGTCCCAGCATGTGAGTTCCTGGTGTGGAATAAACATTAGCTATTACTAATCATCTCACAAAGTGGGTATGCCGTCAGTGCAGTGAATCCGATTGCAGAGACGAAACAGAAAGAACATTCCAGGTTGTGGGAAGAGTTGGGGCGAAGGGAACAGCTGAGGCAGAAATGCGTGTGTATGTTGATGTGTGTACATACTTCAGAGGGGTCAGAGTGAGCTCCACGTGGTGGGTGGATCCATCTGCCTTTCCTCCCCAGGTCCTGGCTCTTGTGAGGAAGTGAAGCTTCGCGTCCTGCAGTTCATCAGGGAAGCAGAAGAGATTGTCACGTATTCCAACAGTTCTCGTTTCCCTCTGGGAGAGAGTTTCCTTGCAGCCAAAGGAATCCGGCTGACGGATGAGGAGCTGGCCTTTCCTCCGCTCTCCCCGTCTCGGGAGACTTTCTTGGAGAAGTTTCTGAGTGGGAGCGATTATGCCATTCGACTGGCAGCTCAGTCCAGTGAGTGCCCCATGCTTCTGGTTTCTTGTTCCCTCTTTGGCGGAAGAGAGAGTTTGAACGAGTTCCTCTTTGGTCATCTTTAGAGCTGTGGTTTCCCCCGGCCCATGAGTTTCGGAGAACACAAACGTCTTTTGTGATAAAGCTGGAAGTTTTCCCACCCCTCCAAGATGGCGCCCAGTCCTCCAACAGAGCCACTTGGGGGCAGGGCTCTGTATTTTGTATTGCATATGGCGCCTGTAGCCCACTGGGAAGCCAAGTACTTGGGTTAAAATATTCAAATGTGTGAGCCCCGAACGCTCCTACTCCCCTGTGACTGGTTCTGAAGTTTCCCTCCATTTCCAAGGACTCAGTAACACCTCCTAGGAGGAAAGTAGAAGAGCCCTCCTAAACTGAGGAAACATGCTCTGGGTTTAGGCACCTTCCTCATGTGATCAAATCTAATCCAGGTAATTAACTCCAAAAAGCACCACTTGGTCCCTGCTCATGGCAGAGACCTATGCTCAGAAGGCTGACACCGCTCTGGCCTGGGACCAGCTCAGCATTGCTTGACACATACCCCTGGCCAAGCACTTTCTGTGCTAAGTAGATCTTTACCAGATCTTTGCATCTGATCCTCTGACAGTCCCATGAGAGCGATGCTGTAATCACCATCCGTGATTCTTTTCAGAAGTGGAAACGGAGGTAAAGTCACGTGTCCAAGTTCATCCAACCAGCAACTAGCAGAGCCTGGATGCGATGCTGGTGGTTTGGCCCCCACGCCTCTGTCCCCTGCTCCCACTGCTCCCCCTGTAACATCTGGACCAAGACAAAGAGCCTATGCCCACAGGCTGGAGCCTCCCTGCCCTCACCTTCCTGGCAGTTCTGCTGCCCCCTTGGCATTGGGCTTCCCTTGCCTTTATTCCCCTAATCCCACATGAGAGTCTCCCCAGAGCCATCTTTGTTTCCTCCCCCTCCCCAGCCACCTCTGCTGGAGGACAAGACGCCCACCTAACTCTTTACATCCTGGGTCTCGCACAGCACTGACAGAATGTGGGGACCTGGAAAAGGATGCCTAACCATCCTCCTTGCTTCTTTCTTCTTCTTCTCTCTCGTTCCCTCCCCAGGTACTTTTTTTTTTTCCCCTCTGTTCCTCAGAGACTTGGAGATTCTGCTTTTGGCAGGAACCCAGTTTTTTAAAAAATGTGCCTGGGCAAGTTGTCACGTAATCAAAGAGGGGAGGAGGTGTTGATTCCCTTGAGTGGTGACCACTTCGGTCAGGGAGGGAAATTTAGAGGAAGAGAGAGAAGTGTTGGCCCCATGGGAATTTATTGGCTGAATGTCATGGTGGCACATTGCTCAGAAGTCAGGCTAAAGAAGTTCCCCTTCACCGAGCCACCAGCTCTGCTTTTGCAAGTGTGACGCCATTGGGAAAAAAGGAAGTGTCTGTAGAGAACAACCAGGGTTGGTCCCTTTCCTGGTCACCCCTTCAGATGAGAAGGGGCATCTCTAACTGTGCCAGAGGAGAGGAAGCTCTTGGTGTGCAGACCTCTGGAGCCTGGGGAGTCTGGGGATTGAAGGCCCAGCCCAGAAAGAGACTGAAGGCCGCAAAGCATCTTTGACCCACAGAACCCAGTAGTGGTGTCCCGGGGTCTCTAGGGAGGAGGGGTGGGCACAGGAGGAAAGTCAGTTCCGTAACGTGCCATCAGTGTTATCAGCAATCACTGTTCTCACATGTGCCTGGAGACTCTGCCTTGACCTGATGGGCTCTAGGTGAGAATTCCTGAAGGAGGAACAGTGATTCCTTCAAACTTGGCTGACATTTTTTACTTCTTTGGTTGCATAATGTTGCTTGTGGGATCTTAGTTCCCTGACCAGGGATCAAACCTGTGCCCCCTGCAGTGGAAGCGTGGCAGTCCCAACCACTGGACTGCCAGGGACTTCCCATCAGCCGGCATTTTAATTTTTTTCATTTTAATTTTAAAGGGCAATCTGGTGAGGGCCTACCTGCTCCTCGATGAGCCTCTGTCTTGTTTTGGGGTGGAAATGTTTGTTACAGAAATCAAAAGGCCGCCTATGTTGGGAAAGGACGAGGTGGCTGTTCTCAGGACAGAGTCCGCTCGGCCTGGGCTTTGCGCGTCCAGGGCTCACCTCTCTCTTCCTCTCTCCCGACTCCAGCCTTTGACTTCTACCAGAGACGCCTGGTGACCCTGGCCAAGTCGCCACGAGCACCCAGCCCTGTGTGGTCCAGCCCGTACCTGCCACAGTGTGATGCCTTCGGAGGCTGGGAGCCTGTGCAGTGCCATGCCGCGACGGGTGAGGCGGGCAGGCACCCTGGGGAGGCTGAGGGACACCCCTCCTTTTCATGTGCAGAAAAGAGCCCTAAAAAGAGAGAAAGGAAAGAGCCCTGCGCTATTAGGGCAAAGCAACGTGGACTCTAGGCCTCTCTTCCACAGCTGGTGGCAAGTCCCTTAATTCTTGTGCCATCTGATTGTTCCATCTGTACGATGGAGTGGCAGCCTTCTACCTGCCTGAAGATCAAGTGGGTAGCTGCTGGGGTTTCTGGGTGTTAGGGCCTCTGATTGTGGACCATGTTAGGGAGAGCAGACAGGTAGGGGTTTGGGTGAGAGAACTTATTGGCACTGCTAGGAATTTTTAAAATTTTGATTAGAGTATGGTTGATTCGTAATGCTATGTTACAATAGTTTCTGCTGTACAGCAAAGTGAGTAGATAATACCTAAACCCACTCTTTTTCAGATTCTTTTCCCATATAGGCCACTACGGAGTATTGAGTAGAGTTTCCTGTGCTATATACAGCAAGTCCTTATTTGTTATCTCTTTTATGTATGGTAGTGTGTATTGCAGGACCCTCAGGGCAGGGCCCTTGGGCACTTCCTGAACTCCTGGCCGGGGCTTTTTTCCAGGGCACTGCTGGTGTGTGGACGGGAAGGGAGAGTACGTCCCCGCCTCGCTGACCGCCCGCTCCCGGCAGATCCCGAAGTGTAAGTGGGGCCGCTGGACCAGCCGGCGGGCCTTCTAGCGGGTGCCCTGCCTGGGGAGGCTCCGTGGGCCAGCGCTTCAGACCAACTCCCAAGAGCAGGCAGACCACACACCCCCAAGTCCCCAGGCCTGGAAGAGTTCCCTGACCTTAGTTGTAGTTCCTAATGGTGCTCCTCATTTCCCAGGTGGAGGGAGGGAGCTGGGTGTGGGCAAGGAGCCCCAGGTCCACCCCCTGACACCTGCTTCCTGGGAAGTTTCATCTATTTCTGTGTTTTCTACAACGACCTCATGTCTGGTCCATAGTCCAACCTCTCTTCTGAGTCTGGACCCATGTAATCAGGCGCTCACTTTATGTCTCAGAGGTGAAATGTCCCACGTGGGTCTTTGTCCCTGACCCTCAGCCTGCTTCTCTGGGGTCCCAGCTCTCTGCATAAGGCACCTCCACCCACCCAGATGCATGGCTCCAACACTCGGGGCCAGCCTGGGCTCCCCACCTGCCCTCAGCGCCCACGGCCAGCCTGTTGAGAGCTCCCCTCTCTCCCCACCCAGGCCCCACCAGCTGCGAGAGATTGCGAGCCAGTGGGCTGCTTTCCAGCTGGAAACAGGCTGGTGTCCAAGCAGAACCATCTCCTAAAGACCTGTTCATCCCAACCTGCTTAGAGGTAAGTCTCTGAAGGCCCAAGAAGGTTCCAGAAGCCAGAACTTTCTGGATGGCGAATTTTCTAGTTTTCAATAAACTTGTTTTAATTGAAAACTCACAAGGAATTCTAGGCCTCGGATTTTGTCCCAGCCCTGGCTGATCCAAGCTATGTGGTGGTGGTGATGTTTAGCTGATCAGTCGTGTTCAACTCTTTTATGACCCCACGGACTGTAGCTCGCCAGGATTCTCTGTCCATGGAATTTTCCAAGCAAGAATACTGGAGTAGGTTGCCACTTCCTCCTCCAGGGGATCTTCCTGAGCCAGGTATCAAACCCACGTCTCTTGCATGTCCTGCATTGGCAGGCAGATCCTTTAACACTGAGCCACCTGGAGGCCCAAGCTATATGACCTTGGGCAATTTATTTACTGTCTCTGTGCTTCTCTGGGCTTTGTGTTATCCTAAGATCAGGCCCCATTTTAATCTTCCCTAGCGGTAGGACTGTTTTGAGGCTTTTAGGAAATAACCTTTAGTGAAAACTCTTTGAAGAATAATATACACATACATAATTCCTTAAACCATGTGGCCACATCAACATGCCCATCATAGTTCAGCTTCTCAACATAAATGGAAGACTGTAGTATTTCCCTCTCCAGCTCCCTGGTTGTCATGATTTAGGGCAGTGACTGATGTGAAAGCTCTTAGAGAGAGACTTCTTGCTGGAACCAACCACTCAGGTACCAGCTGATGGAACTCCCTGTGGCTCAGGCCCTGTACCCTGAAGTAGGAGTGATAGGAACACTGCCCCCCACTCTGCTGGGCTCGCAGAGGCTCCAAGGAAGTTAGATGAAATCAGCAGTGCAGAGGTTCACAAAATGCAAATTACTGAGCAAAATTTCCTTGTTACTGTTCCTCACTGTTATTCATACTGTTTGGTGCTATAAACATGGACCCTGATTACGGAAGAGTTTTGTAGAGAAATTAGCAGATCTAGTCTTTTGTCTTGGCTGACAGCTCCCTACCCCTGAAATGAGAGTCTGCTCCATCATCAGAGCCTGCACGCCCACCTGTGGAGAAGGAGAGGCAGGAAGCAGAGTTCTGACGGAGGGAAAAGTGATTCAGACCAGCTCCCAGAGAACCTCCGATCGTGTGGTTCCCCAGGCTGGCTCCTGGAAGGACCCAAGTGCCAGGAAGCAGGACCCAAGATGCCGAGTGCCCACACTGGACGGCTGTGTGTTGGACCGGCTCCTCAGCAGAAGTCATGTTAGCGGATAGTGTGTTCTCAGTTGTAGATCTTCACAATCCCGTATTTTCTCAAACCTTTGCTTGGGTTTGAAGCCTACCTGTGCGGCTTGAAAGCCGTGCACCCGGGGGCACCTCCTCTGGTTTCCCCGGGTCTCGCTGAGTAGAATGGGGACGCAGGCTCTCCACCTACATCAGGGACGGAAGGGCACCCTGGGGGCCTCCTGATTATGTTCTCTGTAAACATCGGGTGTCGTTACGATGGTCGTTTACCGTCTGTGAAAATGGCACGGCAGAGTATAGAACGGACAAGTGGTCTCGGAAAGCTCAAGGAAACCCTCAGTGGTCCCAGGGAGCTTGGAAAAACTGGCCTCCCTTCTGCCTGCAGCTGCACACACAGGAGAGAGGACATTGTCTTCACCAGGAGTGCATGGGTCCATCTGGTCCCATCTCCTCTCTTTTTAGATGAGGAAACTTGCCCCAGTGAACTGGAGGAGCTTGCCCAGCATCTCCAGCTGGCCGAGGAGAGATGGGCCCTGGGCAAAGGCAGGCGACTGCCTCCTTCCTTGTCTTTCTTTTCTGTTACAGACCCCTTTTCTCCAAGGGATGCAGGTTGAAAATCGTTTCCGGAACTAGGGGGATGCTTTCAAGACAGTAGCTGGGCTCTGGGGCTGGGCAGGCTTGGGCCCAGCCTGGGTCTGCCAGTGGGTCTGCCACTCCCAGCTGGATGGTGCTGTATCACTTTCTCTCTCTGAGTGAGCCTGTTTTCCCCACTCTAAAAATGGGTTCACTGCAGTTCTTGTCTCATGCGGATGTTACAGCCATGAATTCAGACAATGTATGTAAAGGGTCTCAAACAGGACAGTCCCGTCCAGCCCCTCCCCAACATCTGGAAAAGCCATCGCCAGTAGTTTCGGGAGAAATATCCTTGATGTCTGGCTCCCGACTTATCAGTTTACAGAAGCATCTTCGCTGGGTGACACCACCTTGGTTTTGTCTCAGACAGGAGAGTTTGCCAGGCTGCAGGCGTCGGAGGCTGGCACCTGGTGTGTGGATCCGGCCTCAGGAGAGGGCGTGCCCCCTGGCACAAACAGCAGTGCCCAGTGTGAGTACTGGCCCTTCCCCATCACTCTCCAGCCCCCACCCCGTGAGCATGAGGTACGGAGCCCCAGGAGCTGGCTTCACGTCCCAGCTTGGCCATTCCAGAGCTGTGAAAGCCTCTAACCTCACTGCGCCTCAGTTTTCTCATCTGTGAAATAGGGGCACGATTCCCCCACCTCAGTGGGTTCTTGGGAGTAATACATATAGCAGGGTTTGGGGTAACTAGAGGCACAAACCAGCACTGGTCTCTGTTAGAGTGGGCACCGCTGCCTTCATGCAGTCTGCTGTGCAGCCCCGATACCAGGGCTCCTGCCTGGCCCCTCGTCCTCCAGCCTGGTCCAGCAATCTGCTTTCCACAGTGAGGTTAAGACGGTGTCTCTAAAGGGCCATGTGCGGCTGTCCTCTGCCTGGAGCCCATCGATGCTCCCTGTGGTCCTCAGGCCCAGGCTCCTTGCTGAGGTTTCTGGACCTCTCTGTGTAGGCTCCTGTATCTTCCTGGGCTTCTCTTATTTCTCCATCTCAGCATCAGGTCCAGGAATAGTAAACTATAATCAGGCTTTTCAAGCAGGTAGTCACTCTTTTCCGTGGGCCTTTATGGTCTGGTGCAGCCTTTGCAAACCCGCAACCCCAGCTGGCTAACTCTTACTCCGTCCACCCATCAGTCCCTCAAGGAAGGCTTGCAGGCCTCTCTGTCTTTCCCAGCAGAGCTCAGTGCCGCCCTATGGGCTCGTAAACTGCCCTGCACACCCCATTATCATCCTTAGCATCTCAACTGCAGTTGCTCACTTACTTGTTAAGTATCCTCTAAGATTCTAAGCTCCTTGAAGACAGGCAATGTGTGTGTGTGTGTGTGTGTGTGTGTGTGTGTGTGTGTGCACGTGCATGGAGTGGAGAGGGGAGTACAAAGCCGAGTGTCTGAGTGCAACACCCTAGTCGGGAGGCCACCCCAGACCCCAGGGGCCCTGTAGGCAGGTGGCAGTGGGTGGTGGGTGGTGACAAGGGCTGTGACAGCCACGCAGGCAGAGAACACATGTGGCTTGTCTTTGCGTCAAGGCCCGAGCCTCTGTGAAGTGCTCCAGAGTGGAGTCCCCTCCAGGAGAACCAGCCCTGGCTACAGCCCAGCCTGCAGGGCAGAGGATGGAGGCTTCTCCCCAGTGCAGTGCGACCCGGCCCAGGGCAGCTGCTGGTGCGTCCTGGGCAGCGGAGAGGAGGTACCCGGGACCCGCGTGGCCGGGAGCCAGCCGGCCTGTGAGAGTAAGTGGTGATGCCCCAGAGTGGCCCCCGGGCTGGTGGGGGTCCTGTCATCCCTTCCTTGGCCCTGGCTGGGGTGAAGGGGTCACCAAAGGTGTCCGGACAGTGAGGGAAGGAGGGGAGACAAGGGATCTGCATGAGGGATTGCAGTTGACCCCGTGACGTTGAAACTCTGTCTCAGTTCAGTTCAGGTCAGTCACTCAGTGGTGTCCGACTCTTTGCAACCCCATGGACTGCAGCACAGCAGGCTTCCCTGTCCATCGCCAACTCCTGGAGTTTACTCAAACTCATGTCCATTGAGTCAGTGATGCCATCCAACCGTCTCATCCTCTGTCGTCCCCTTCTCCTCCTGCCTTCAGTCTTTCCCAGAATCAGGGTCTTTTCCAATGAGTCAGTTCTTCGCATCAGGTGGCCAAAGTATTGGAGCTTCAGCTTCAGCATCAGCCCTTCCAGTGAATATTCAGGAGCTCAAACCAAGGCGAGCCCTTGTGGCAATCTCCCGAGCCAGTGAAGCTTGGGTGCTGGCCTCCTCGGGGGTGCCAGGTTTTGGTCTCCCCATCCTCAAGTGGGGAGGAGGGTCCAGACGGCAGGATCTCAGTGGGGGGACCTCAGAGGCATCATCCCAGCCGGGGAGCTTCAGGAATCAGTGGAGGTGTTGATTTATCTATTTTTGTTTCTACTTTAAAAGATCATTTGGGTATAAAATATTGAACTGTACATGAATATATAATATTGAAATACATTATTAGTTATTAAACATATTATTGAATTATCAATTACTTACCTTTACTTTTTCCTTTGTTCTCAAGTCACAGGACACTGGAGTCATTTTAAAATATGTGTGCACAAGTAGGTTACATTATCTGTGACTTCTGTTTCAGAGCAGTAAATGAAGACATTGCAAAATATTTATTACAAGTTGGGATGTTGGGTCTGGCATGGTTGAGAAATGCTGCACAAAATGACTAATTTTATGGCAGTTGCCTTTCTTCTGTTGTTCTTACTGTTTTGTTGCCTTATTATTATTATTATTATTTTTAACATTTTCAGTCTTTAGGCAACATTTTGGAACTGCAGACACATTTAATTAAGTCTAGTGATTTCTATGTGTAAAGAGAATTTTTACATTTGTAGAGTGATATTTATATTTGTAAAGAGAGAGGGGAGTCTTCAAAAGAAGGGTGGGAAGGAGGAGTCAATGCTCTCTTCGCGGGGCTCTGTCTCCTTCCTCAAACCTGCGGTGCGTGCCCAGGGCTCTCACTACACGCCTTTTCTCCCAAGACCTTGAGTCTCCCAGTCTCTATGGGTTCTGTTCAAGACCCTTAGCCACTGCCACCATGCAGGGAACATAGCAGGTGCTCAATGGGTGTTTATAAGAGCCCCCTGCCGGGTGTTGCCGAGAGCAACGAGTGTCAGCTTTAGCGTCAGACACATTGAACTTACAGGACATCGAAGAGTGGTCCGCACTGTCGGGACCCAAGGAACAGACTGCTGAGTGTCCTGCAGGAACAGGTCTGGGAGCAGAGCTCTTCTGGGGTCTGAAAGACCCCCTGTGTCTTGGCCCTGCCAGGATTCCATGATCGTAGCTCACCTGTGCAGAGATTCACCTACTAAAACGTGCTTGTCACATCATACGCCCCATTTTTGCTCCCCCAGGGATGCAGGTAAATAGATAGAAGAGTCCTACTCTCCATTTTATAGATGGCAAAACTGGGACTCACAGAGGGTCATTAACGTGTTGAAAGCCACCCAGCTAGCAAGTGGAACAGCAAGCACTTTGAGTTCCCCAAAGCTTCTTCCTGCTGACTTGCTACAGAGTCTGGGGAGAAAGCTCAGATGACGGGGTCAAACAGATAGACCCAAGTGTCAGCTCTGCCAGCACCCTTGCTGGGTAACCCTGGGCGAGTCCCTTAATCTCAAGTTCCCAATCTGTAACTTGTGGGCATGGGGAGGGGGAATCATAGCTATTTCTTATGACCATTGTTAGGGTTAATTCAAATAGTCTCTGTAAACTGCTTAGCCTGGTGGCTAAGAGCCAACTCCATGAGCCCACTGCAAATGCCAGCACACAATCTTGTCCAGAGGCCATTGTCCTTACTAGACAGGGGCCCAGGCTGCACCCTGAAGATCCAAGTGAGTCATTCTCCATCCGAGGACCCCAAGTAACCTTGAGTCATGTGAGGCTCGCAAGCTTTAAAGCCAGATATATACAGGCAGCAAGTCTGTGCTCTAGAGTCAGATAATTAACTATCTTTAGCCAGGTATGAAATTGTCACTGACCATGTCTGTTTTTTAATTTACTCATTCATCTATTGATTTAACACACACTCCTGGAGCTTGTGGTCCAGGTCAGCCTTGGGCCCTGGGTAAACAGAGGAGAGACGTCCTCTCCCCTTCTGTGGCTCAGTCCAGCGGGGAGCCTGGAATGCAGATAGTCTTGTATAATTGATCACAAGGCAGTCTACTCCAGGGGGCCTGAGGGCTTGGATAAAGGTGGCTAAAGCAAGCCTGGAAGAACTGTGAAAAGTGTTAGAAAGTTAAAGGGGTTGAGCTGATAACTGACGACCCAAAAAGAAATCTTCTAGGCAGATAAGCAGATAGAAAAAGGAAGGACATGGGCTGTACAATGCATATGGTTGGGAAATAGCAACTCTGCCCTGGGGCAAAGCGAGGCTGGAGAGGAGACCAGAGCAGAGAGGAAGTCAGGCCAGCAGGCACTCGGGAGACTTGAGAACTGAGTCCAGCTCCATACATTTCTCTGCTGGCGGGGGGAGTGGATTGAACATGGAAGCAGAGGGCAGGGGGTGAGGCCCGAACACACGGAGCTGTGAGGAAGCTTCAGTGGCCGTTCAGGGAGAAGATGACGCATGTCTAAATAAAGGATATACGATGGGGATGAAGAGAAGTCAAGAAGCTGTGAGCCACAGCTGAGCTGGTGGGCAGAGGCAGTGGGACCCTCTGGGTTGGCTGCCATGTTTCTGGCTAAAGGCACCAGGCTTCAAGCTGGGGTTGCTGAAGCTGGAGCAGGCGTGGGAAGGCGTGGGCAGCAGATGCTGAGCCTGGCCCTGTTGGCTCTGAGGTGGAGGAGACTGGGTGAGAACTGGACTTAGAGATGAGAAGGTGCTCCAGAGGGCCTGAGTGGAGTTGAAGATGTGAGAGTCATCTCTGCTCAAAGTGAAGGTGAGTTGAAGTTGAAATGAAGTTGCTCAGTCGTGTCTGACTCTTTGTGACCCCATGAACTGTAGCCTGTCAGGCTCCTCTGTCCATGGGATTTTCCAGGCAAAAATACTGGAGTGGGTTGCCATTTCCTTTTCTGCTCAAAAGTGCTATCAAAGTGTTAGTCATTCCATCGTGTCTGACTCTTTGTGACCCCATGGACAGTAGCCCACCCGTCTCCTCTGTCTGTAGAGTTCTCCAGGCAAGAATACTGGGGTGGGTAGTGTTCCCTTCTCCAGGGGATTTTCCCTGATCCAGGGGTGTCTGTTAAAATGAGAGGATGGGATTAGCCAACAGGAGGGTGGAGAGGGAGCGGGCAGGCCCAGGCTGGCCTGAGGGAAGGGAGGGTGAGGGGGGCCGTGCTCATGAGCAGAAATGGGAGGTGGAGGCGCTCAGCATTGGTGCCGGGTAGGTGGCCACAGCTGCCCCTTTCCTCCCCCCAGGTCCGCAGTGCCCGCTGCCCTTCAGCGTGGCAGACGTGGCTGGTGGGGCTATCCTGTGTGAACGCGCCTCAGGCCTGGGCGCGCCCGCTGGGCAGCGGTGCCAGCTACGGTGCAGCCAGGGCTACCGGAGTGCCTTCCCACTGGAGCCACTGCTCTGCAGCGTGCAGAGGAGACGCTGGGAGTCCCGGCCGCCCCAGCCCCGCGCCTGCCAACGTGAGTGGCCCCAGAAAGGTCTGCCGAGTCCCGCTCCCCAACCCCAGGGCTTGGGGCGGAGGCCTTCATTTTCCCCACCTGAGGGTAGCGTGTGGCATCAGAGCAGGACAGAGCACTCAATGCAGCATTGTCTTCTAGAATGATCAATTGTGCTTCCCAGGCCCCTGGGGCAAAGCTTCATTTGTGGCTTCTCTGGAGCAATCTGCTCCCTGAGACACATTCCACTGTTTCTGGCTCCCATGGGAAGTCCTGGATACAGGACTATTCTCAAGGTGTAGATGCTTCAGTGGCCATGTTGGTTACTAAGATGCCGACAAGCTCAGAGTTGCTGATCTGGCTTCTGGGGTCACAGTGACACTGCCACCCCAGCCTCTCCCCTCCCCGCCTCCCCTCAGTCCGTCTGTAGCTCCAGGCTGTGGCGTCTGTTCTGATCACTATGGACTTGGGCCGTGTTTAAATATGGGCAGCTCCTTTCTCCTGCTCTCACAGCGAACCCACTTTGACATGTTCGTGGCTGTGACGTGACACAAAACTCTGACTGTGTCCGCCTAGGCAAAGGCTGGCTGTACTTACTCACAGCCAGGCAGGGCAGGGGTCAGCACAGGGCAACAGGAGGGGCATTCAGGAGAGAGACCCAGATTCTGGGACTGACTGTCACAAGGCTCTGGGTGGCTGGCAGGGGGGCAAAGGACACAAATTTGTCACAAAGCATTCTGAAATAGAGAATGCTATCCAGAAAAAAGTTCAGAATGTGATTTGGACAAATAAGTGACTTGTCCCCCTGATGGTGACTGAGTAGCTGGAAATCAGAGCTAGACTTGTTGTGAGTGAGGGACTTGGGGGAAGAGAGGCGTGGGTCCTGAACTCCTAAAATGGAGTGCAGGCTTCCTGTGTACGTTTGTGCAGGTTGCACACTGCACAACTTCAGTCTTGCACATAGGCTGCGGTATCTACTCTCAACTGGCCAAAGCAGGTGTCATGGCCCTGTTTGAGTGCAAGGTATTATGGAAGATTTTCCAAGAAGAATGTCCAGGACCTCAGCCTGGGTTTAGAGGCTGAGGCAGGACTGAGCTTGCTGTGAGGGTGCTAAGTGATTTCAGAGACAAGCTGGCGTGCTGGAAAGTAGCTAGACCCAGAGGCTGACAATGCAAGATGGCAGCACTTGTGAACTCCAAGTAAAATGAAGAAGGGTTCGTTTTGCAGAGAAAAAAAACAAAAGAACCCCATAGCTCTTTGCCCTTGTCTGCTGACCTCTGGTGCTCGCTCGCAGGGCCCCAGTTCTGGCAGACTCTCCAGACCCAAGCGCAGTTCCAGCTCCTGCTCCCTCTGGGCAAGGTGTGCAGTGCCGACTACTCAGGCTTGCTGCTGGCGTTCCAGGTCTTCCTGTTAGACGAGCTCACGGCCCGCGGCTTCTGTCAGATCCAGGTATGTGCCCACAAGCGGGGCTCGGACTGAGCTCAGGGTCTTTGGGCAGAGAACCTCAGGGCTCAAATGAACCTGCAGTTCAACCCTCATTCATTTCACCCACTGAGACCCAGGATGAGAAAGCAGCTCAGACAAGACTAATGACACAGAGGTAGAGGTGGGATTGGTACCCATCTCACTGGCCATTCTGTCTGCACACAGATGCCACTCCAAATGTGTGCCAAGCACTTAGACTGTGCCAGGCACTCTGCACCCCTTGGCATGGCATAGCTAATGCAGACCTCACGGGGACCCTATTATTATTACCATTTTGTGATGAGTTAAAATAGTTGGGCAGTCACACAACTGAGAAATGGTAGAGCCACAGAATCCCCTGCTTTTACACAGCACCTTCTCATTCACCTTCTCATTCACCTCTGACACCCCAGCTTCTGATAAACTGACACCCCCAGGACTCCACACAGAAGCTCCTGGCTGTTGCTTTTGAAAGAGCATGATGCAAAGAGTGCACAGAGAGGCTCGTGTGGATCCCCGGCCCTGCCTGGTGCTGCCCTCGAGTTAACCGGGCCCTACCACCATCCATCCTCCCACCCTGCCCTGCAGATGGTCAGCAGGCACTGTGGAGCGTGCTTAGGTGGAGCAAGAAGCCAGGCTGCGTGGTCACACTGGAGGAGCCAGTGGGTGCTTCCCGGGAGGGAGGGTCGTGTCCTGCTGGGTGTGGGTCTTGCGAGGACTTGGGCAGTCAGTAGAAATTGTTTCTCCAGTGAATTATGGCCCCATGAATTTGGAGTGTCTGAGCTTTCTTTATCTCTGTGTGTGTGTACACACGCGTGCCCTTTTTATTATTTTCTGAGAATCTTTACATTTTTTTCTAAGTGTATTTTTTGTAGTCTATCTTATTTTCACATATACATGTATCTATTGTTTTTCAATCCTTTCCCCATGTACGTTGGCTCTTAACGCCACTTAACACCTCTGTCTACAAGCTGTGTCACCAAGGCAGGTGATTCAACCTCTCTGGACCCAGAACCTCAGTTTCCGGCTCTCTCAAGGCTGCGCCCTCCCAAATGGCTCCCACAAGGCGGTGGGGATGCAGAGCAGCCTTTCAAAGGACAGGGGAGGGCCCGGGAGTTCCGATCGCCCCGGGGCCAGCTCCCAGGTCAAGGGTCAGTCTTGTTCTCTCCGGGACCTCCTCCAACAGTAAGATAAGCCAGTTTCGGTGCCCGGCGTAGGCTCGGCAAAGCTGGCTCCCGGCTTCATGTTCCTGAACTCCCGTCTGCATCTCCGTGCAGGTGAAGACGGCGGGAACCCCTGTCTCCATCCCCGTGTGTGACGACTCCTCGGTGAAGGTGGAGTGTCTGAGCAGGGAGCGGTTAGGAGTCAACATCACGTGGAAACTGCAGCTTGTGGACGCGCCCCCCGCCTCTCTCCCAGACCTGCAGGACGTTGGTATGTTTTCTTACACTGCTGCCCTGAGACCAAGCAGACTCCTTGGGTCTCAGTGTCCCCGTCCGTCGGATGGAGCCAGTGCGGCCCCAGCGCCTCCCTGTGGGGCCAGAGAGCCCATCACGTGCCTGGCCCGTGGGTGGAGCTGGTTACTGAGAAGTTTATAAAAAGCAGTAGAGTTCTGGCCCATAGCTGACTAGTGCTAAATATAATAATACCCTCTGACTGCTTTTGAGAATGTTTTCTAATTCTTCTCTTGGTTTTCTGGGCACAGAGAAGGAAGACACATGTGAGGAAGGGGACAATGAGGTAGGGTGAGGGAGTCCTTGTTGGTTTATAATTTTTGCTCATTCTACTTCCAATCAGAGAACTTCTCAGACCACTGACACTGTTTACATCCATCAGTACACTATTTGGAACTGTGCAGTGATGGTATGGATGAATTGAGAATAGAAAGACTTAAGGGGGAGTAGCGTGGACTTTATGATTGTTATTCTGAGCCAGGGTGGGACACAACCCATGGTCTTCTGACTAGATGGTGAGAACTTCTCCTATTTCTCCTGCACTATCTTGGGGCCAAACACCCAGGGTCAGGCCTGGGTGGAGCTTGACCGCTGCTCTATGAGGGAGAAGTCGAAGAAGAGACCAGAATGTAACCCAGGAGGCAGGCTGTATATCAGCCATTCTGCAGTGCTTGTGACAGTAATTATTAATACCACTTCTCCCCATAGCATTATGAATTGTGTTGTTGTTATTTAGTCTATAAGTCATGTCAGACTCATTTGTGACCCTGTGGACTGTAGCCTTCCAGACTCCTTTGTCCATGGGATTCTCCAGGAAGAATACTGGAGTGGGTTGCCATGTCCTTCTCCAGGGGATCTTCCCGACCCAGGGATTGAACCTACATCTCTTACGTCTCTGCATTGGTAGGCGGATTATTTACCGCTGAGCTGCCAGAGAAACCCCAGCATTATGAATTAAGAGCCCCTTTTTGTTGTTCTCTGACAACAGGCTGCACAATTTGGGTGTGTTTGAAGCTGCAGATGGATGTGATGTTTATTCCTGGCATCCATGGCCTGGGGCTTCCTTCACAATAGCCGTCGTGGCGGGGACGTTCGTTACGTGCTGGGGTGTCCCAGCTCTAGGTGTGGGGCTTGCTCACCTGCTTCCTTCCTAGGAAACCCTCGTAGTTCCACAGCTGGAACGTTGCCAGCTTCAAGCTGAACGTTGAGGTGGAGGCTCCACTTTCCCTTCGAGCGGCCCCATCACGTCCTGTCTTGTAATCCCCACCAACCTCAAAAGGGGACTTCCCAGCCCATTTTTCAGATGGGGAAACTGAGGCTCGGAGATGGTGGCTTGGCAAAGGCTGAGACAGCTGTATACCTGGATAATGCACGTTAGATGAGTGACTGGGGTCCTGATATTCTCTACCAGCGAGGGTCACATTGCATGCGTGCTTGCAAAGTCACTTCAGTCATGTCTGATTATTTGCGACCCTGTGGACTGTAGCCCACCAGGCTCCTCTGTCCATGGGATTCTCTGGGCAGGGATACTGGAGTGGGTTACCATTCCGTCCTCCAGGAGATCTTTCCAACCCGGGGATGGAACCCTTAAGTCTCACGCCTCCTGCATTGGCAGGCAGGTTTTGTCCCATTAGCACCACCTGGGAAGCACTGAGGGGCATACTGCTGTCGCAGAAATAGCACGAGCTGGAGACCTGGATTGGAGTCCTATACGCGCTTCTGATTCTCTGTGACTTTAGCATGAGCTGGAGACCTGGGTTGGAGCCCTATACGCGCTTCTGATTTTGTGTGACTTTGGGTCAATCAAGCCTCTTCTCTGAACCTCAGTTTTGTCTGTAAATTGAGACACGGGTAGGCCTGTGTCTCCTTTCAATGTGGACATTCTGGAAGCTCTGCACCTGGACCGACCCCAGCAGGAACAGTGAGGTGACACCCCTGTCTCCTCTTGTCTTGCAGAGGAGGCCTTGGCAGGCAAATATCTCGCTGGGCGCTTTGCAGATCTGATCCAGAGCGGAACATTCCAGCTTCATCTGGATTCCAAGACGTTCTCAGCAGACACCTCCATCCGCTTCCTCCAAGGGGACCGCTTTGGCACCTCTCCCAGGACACAGTTTGGGTGCCTGGAAGGATTCGGCCGAGTCGTGGCCGCCAGCGATGCCAGTCAGGATGCACTGGGGTGTGGTAGGTGCCTCCTGTCTCCCTGGACCACTGTTACCGGGCCGTGCCAGTTGGGGGATGGCCACAGAGCTCTGACGGAGGTTATTCCGACATGCAGAGTGGGAACCCTTCATTTATTTGTTCAGTGGAAGAGTTTCAGATGTCTAGCTGTGAGTGTGGGCATGTAGTTATCGCCCACCAGGTAGTAGCTAAAACTGGAGCAGCATGGCAGAAGGAAGCAGCCCCGTGTTTGGGGTTATCCATCCTCTTCGCCCTTGCCAAGCACAGACCCGTAGCCTGGGCTGCACTGCGTTTGTGGAGAAGGCGGCGTCCACCCTGTGCATGCTCTGTGACTTATCCCAGTCTGGTCACAGCAGTACCTTTCTCACCACCATCCCCGGATGGCCAGCAATCAGCCCAGGGCATGGAGGCTCAGGGGCAGTGAGTCCTGGTGGAGGTCACGGGGCCGTTCTTGGCCTGACACACGAGCAGCCTTGGAAGCACCCTCACTAACCCGTGCCTGCCGGCTCCCTGAATGGAAGCTCTGTGCATTTCCTGTCGCTGCTATAACACGTGGCTGCAAGCATCGCGGTTTAAAACAACGCCTGCTGATATGCTGCTGTTCTGTGGGTTTGAATTCTCACATGGGCCAAACCCAGGTGTCGTCTGGCTGCATTCCTGCCGGAGGCCCTGGAAGGGAATCAGTTTCCTGCGTTTTTTTCCAGCTTCTAGAAAGTGCCCATGTTTCTCGGCCCTTGGCTTCCTTCTTTCATCTTCAAAGCTGGAAGTGCTGTAGTTCTCAGGCCGTTCATCTGCCATCACAGCTCCCTTGGACGCTCTCTCTTCTTCTTCTTTTTTTTTTTTTTCAAAGTAATGGTTGTTTAAATTTTTTATCTATCTATTTATTTATCTTTGGTTGTGCTGGGTCTTTGTTGCTGCAGGTGGGCTTTCTCTGGTTGCTCGGGTGAGGGCGGCTCTTCCTTGCGGCGTGCAGGCTTCTCGCTATGGCGGCTTCTCTTGTGCAGCGTGGGCTCTGGGACAGACAGCCTTCAGCAGTCGTGGCTCACGGGCTTAGTTGCTCCTTGGCATGTGGAATCTTCCCGGACCAAGGATCGAACCCATGTCCCCGTGTTGGCAGGTGAATTCCTATCCACTGTAAGACCGGGGAAGTCCATTCTTTCATTTCTTTTCTTTAAATTTATTTTTTAGTTTATTTTATTGGCGTGTAATTGCTTTGTAGAGTTGTGCTAGTTTCTGCTGTACAACAAAGTGAATCAGCTGTATGTGTGACTACACACAGCTGGATAATTCAGCACACTCTCCCTCTTTAAGGCCAGTTGACTAGCGACCTTATTTCCATCTGCAACCTTGGACTCCCTTTGCCACGTGACCTCATGTGTTTACAGTTTCCAGGGACTAGGACGTGGACCTCTTTGGGGGCCATTGTTCCATCTGCTACTGAAGCTTCCAGAGTCTCACAGTGAGAAGCTGCCTCCCACATGACGTGAGACACAGAAGCTTTTTTATGGAGCTGAAGAGAGAGAAGATGTTTCTCAGTTATTTATTTTTCCACTATTGATATTGGTTGCCACACAAAAGCTACAAGGCGTCTCCTCTCGTGAAATCCATGCCAAGTTCTAAGCTCCACACTAGATATCACATGCTGCTAACTCAGCACAGAAACCAGAGACAATGCTTCTTGCTAGTGTTTACAGAGGATCTTGCAGTTGACAAGGCATCGTCGCCAATACTCGGCCATCACAGTTGCCCCCAGTGGCAAGTCATCCCCCCACTGGACAGGTGAAGGGGTGGAGGCCAGATGAGGGGAGGCCATGGGTCTGCAGTGCCTAGAGCAGGGCTGACTCAAAGAAGGGGTTTGGTTCTCTGTGGATGAGTCACCCTAGGTCCTCCGGGACCAGCCCTCATGATCCTTCCACCTGGAAGAGCTGCCCAAACAAAGAGAACAAGAAGCAGAAGCAGGTGTGAATGGTGCCACCCCCTAGGGTGGGTGAAGCAGGGTCACTGCAGTGGGGGTCTCTGCAGCACCTGGCGCTGGGTCCTCAGACTCACTGTGAAGGGCCCTGGGCTCCACTGCCAAGAAAAGACTCGAGTGTGTGTGAGGGTGTGTATGTGTGTGTGTGTGTACATCTGACTATGCATATTGTGAGTGTGTGTATGTGTGAGATAATGTGTATGAGTGTGTATATGTGTGTGTGAGAGAGTGTGTGAGTCTGTGTATATGTGTTTACGTGTATGAGTGTGTGTGTGCGTGTGTGAGAGTGTGTACATATGGGGGTGTGTGTGTGAGTGTATGTCTGAATGTGTGTCTGTATGAGTGTGTTGTGTATGTGTATGTGTGAGAGTGTGTGTATGTGTGAGAGAGAGAGCGTGTGTGTGTGTGTGTTGGGAGGAGGGTGTTTTTAGGATCACCCCAGGTGGTGTTGATAAGGGGTCTGAGAGCCCCCTCTGAGGCTCAGTGACCTCGGGTGCCCCCTCTGGAACATGCAGCCAAGAGGTGGGGCAACAGGAGATGGCGAGAGGGGCCTGTCAAGTGCCAGTTCCCCATTTCCTTGTAAAATAAAGGGGGTGGCCTGGAATCTGGGCCTGGGTTTTCTCTAGGGACCTTGAGTGATGGTTAGATGAGCATTTCCTGTCTCCCAGGACAGACAGTCCTGCTCAAGTAGTAGATGGGAGGAAAAGCTGAACCAGGAGTGCAGGCAGGCTTTCCTGGTGGGGTTGAGCAGTGAGGGACTGGGAATCAGAACCTGGCCTGGGGTGACCAGGCTCCAGAGAGTGGGAGCCCCAGGGTGGGCCTGGGGAAGGGGCCGAGAGAAAGGTCTGGCGGGGGCTGCAATTGCTCCAGGAGGTGGCCACCTTTCTCTGTAAAGAGCCAAAGCAAGTCTTTTAGGCTTTGCAAACCATTCTCTTTCTGTCTCGAGGACTCAAGTCATCCATAGTGGGGAGAAAAACACTGTGTTCTAAGTAAAAGTTCATTTGCCAAACAGCAGGTGAGCAGTATTTGGCCCAAAGGCTGCAGTCCGCCCATCCTAGCTCTACATAAACCTACATTCTGTTTGTCAACTGCGGCAGCTTTTTACTGATTCACAAGGAATTGTTGAGCACACCATTCATCCCCACCCCTTACTCCAAATGCTCAGAAAGGTCCAGAGTGGAATTCACAAAAGCAGTACCAAAAGCCCTGGGTTTTCTCCAGTATCCGTGATAACATCCATCCTCTACTGAGTTTCTGGTCCAGAGAGTCTAATCCCATGGGATGGACAAAGCAGTGGGGGGAGTACAATTGACAGTGTCAGGAAGCTGGAAGTCTTGGAAGTCAGATCTGGGTTCAAGCCATGGTTCCACCACTTTCGCAGTGTGAGTTCTTGGGACACTGCCCATCTTCACTAGGAATCATCTGGAAACCAGGGACAGTAATATCTATTTCATGGTGGGGGGCTGCAATTTGCATAGCAGAATATAATCGACACAAAGCACGTCTATTCACACATAGTGAAACTTCAGCAGATGGTTTTGTTGTCAGTTGGCTACGTGAGATTTCAACTCAGCTGTGCTGGTTCCAAAATCTTTGTTCTGTCCTCAGATTCACAAGTCTCCCTTCTCAACAAGGGCTCTTGGTGAAATCATGCCCTCTGATCCTTGTTTCTGTTCTAATTGACTCTTTTCCCTTCTGAAGTGCATCTGGAACACAGCTGTGAGGCTACAAGCAGAGCATTGTCCTGTGGAGATGAGGCAGGGTTTCTGTGTGCCGTCTTGGGGGGTTAATCTGGATGGTCCCCTGGGAGGGCAGTGACTCAGGGGGACCAGTGGGAGTATCTGCCTCCTGTGACTCCCCAGGCAGGGCCGTCTTGACCTACGCAGTACCTGCTGCAGGAGCGGGAGGCTTTGTTTGCAACACCCATGGGGTCAGTTACGTTCACCCTCTTGCCTCAAGGCCAGCCAAATGGCTTTCCCTCGGAATTACCTGCGGGCAGCCTTCATGCCAAATTGGCCCGTTAAGGAGAATCCCAGGGAAACTGTCTGGATTTTCCATCTTCGTTCTGGACAACATTTGCTCACTCATTCACTGCAAGTTCTTATTATAGAGCTAGTTCTCTATGGATTTTTTTCCTAAAGTAACAAATTGCGTCTTGTTTCCTTCCCCCCTTCCTCCTTTCCTTTCTTCCTTCCTCTTTCTTCCTCCCTCCTTCTTCCTTCCTTCCATCTCTCTATCCATCCGTCCATCCTTCCATTAATCCTTCCATCCATCCATCTTTCCATCTATCCCATCCAAACTTTCAAAATGCAATTATGTGTCAAACACATAATGTGAAATACTCAGGGAACCAAAAGTCATAGCCTTATTTTCAAAGAGCTCACAGTCTAGCTGAGGCGAGGTTAAGTGAAAAGACAGCTAAAATATCATGTGAAAAGCCTTTTGCATCATGGTCAGGGCAGTCAGAGAAGGCTTACCGAGTTAGCAAAGGCTGGTGAGTAGAAATTGCTGCTTGGATAAGAGCAGACAAGCAGTGGTGTGTATGTATGTGTGTGTATGTGTGTGTGCGCCCCTGTGTTGAGGCTGCTAAAGTGATGGACACTCCAGAAATGGAGATTAGTGCAAAAACAGGCAGTTAGGAAGTGCTGTGGATTTTATGGGGCCAGTGCACACACAGAGTCGAACACGACTGAAGTGACTTAGCAGCAGTAGCAGCGCATGGTTCGTGCGGTTGGAGAATGTGGGTGTGGGGAACGTGGCAAAAGATGGAGCTGGAATGGTCGGCGGGGACCAGCGTGGAGGTGCCTGGGGGCACAGCAAGGGGCTTGGCCTGGTGGGGTCACATTAGGGGAATTTTAAATTAGAGTGACAGGGCCAGGCCAGGGGTGGGCTTGAGCAAAGCGGGCTAAGGAGGGAAGGACTGTTCCCTGTCCTCAAGTAATTTTCTTCAGCACGAATGTAGCTGCCTGATTTGGGGAAAGGGATCCGGTTGGCAGGAAGGATGGCATAACCCCAAAGCTTTGCAAAACTCACAAACTCGGGCCAAATGGCCTCATTTTACAGAGGAGGGAACTGAGGCTTCAGGGGTTTTCCAGTAAGTTCCATGAGGGGATTTAGCTGAAGGATAAACACCCAATTGTTTCTGTGAAGAGGACCTACCTGCTAGAGCAGGAGGCTCACCGTGATGTTTACAAGGGTTTGTTTGGGTGGAAAGGACACTTGACGTCAGAGATGGAGAGAAACACAACACGGCTTCCTTGTGCGTGGTCGAGAGCCCTTAAGTTTACGGCAGCAAAGATCTCAGCTTTCATTTCTCTGCCTCTTCAGCTGCACCCAGGGTTCGGAGGCAGCAATTCAGGCTTGCTGCACAGGTTTTGTTTTCCTTCAGCAATGAACTTGGAGACTGCTTTAAAAAAAAAAAAAAATGCCCCAGCATGGAGGTAAAAATACTAGAGATGATCAACAATGTGACTCATAGAAGTAACGAAACTCCACTCTGAGCGAGGGTGTGCATGGTGCCGGGCAGGCCGGAAAACACACGGTTCTGTTTCCAAGATGGGCCTGGGTTTCTGATTTACTCAGAAACACTACACGCATATGCATACGCAGGAGAGTAGCTGTCAGATCCACGCGGGCTCCGTTCTAGCTGGTCCCACATGTATGGGCTTCATTTCTTCGTCAAAAGAAGGTGGTTGAATTGGTGGGTGGAGAAAAGGCTTTGGTTTGGTGAGAATGGGACTGCAATCCCACTCGTATCTCCTCGCTGCCTGGTTGAACTTGACCTTGAACATCAGTTTTCTCCAGACTAAAATGGCACTGATACCTTTTCCATAAGGTGGTGACCGTGAAAGGTGGTGCTGGTGACACACCTGGCGCCGTGCTTGGCATATTCTATGACTTTACTTCCCCACTGCCCTTTGCAGCGGGCAAAGGGGCATCATGCATGAATGTCCGGAGGCTCAGCTTTCTCATCTGTGAAATGGGGGTAACATGCAAACTCCCGTATATGCTGAGGTGATGTACATGCAATAGGTACACAGAGAAGCGCCAGACACCAAGACAGTGCTCCCAAGAGCAGGCATGCTTTTGACTCCCACCCTCCCTGAGTAACAGCTCACTTCTTCTGGAAGTTACTTGACCAACTCTCAGGAGCCCAACCCTGAACCAAGAAAAAAGGCAAGAGGGAACCTCTTTCTGCCATCCCTTGTCTGAGCTGTCCGAATCAGTGTGGCCAAGTTCATACCCTTGCCGGAGAGCAGAGCTCTTGGACGCCAACTTAGAACCTTTAGGAGACGGGTGTCTGTCCAGTTTGGGTTTCTGTTTCCCAGCTCGTATCCTGTTGGAGGAAGCACAGTAAGAAGGGCTGCGAGTGTTAGAGTCAGAGGGACAGAGGCCCCGAGAGTCCGCAGACTGACAGGGGCACACAGGCAGAAGCGAAGGAGGGGAGGGAGGCATCCAGGGTGCCCACAGGAGCAGGTCCCCACTCCCAGGGTCACACCTGGGGTTTCTGAGGAAATCAGAGCCTCAATACCCTGACCATGAGGGCCTCTGTTGATCCCATGCCCTGGGCATCTCACCTCCTGGTGGCCCCAGGTCTGAGCCCCGCCATCACTGAGTGACCCAGAGGAAGAGGCCATGTGAGTGGAGTCAGATAGTGCTGAATGGTTGAGATCACCCCACAGGGAGGGCACCCTGTGTAGAGACAGCAGGAGTTGAGGCTACAAGGAACAACTCCCTCACCTGTAGACTGAGCACCTGTGGAGTCTGGATTATGGCACATGCTATCTGCACATCACTACCACACTCCAGTGGGATAATATAATGAATCCCTATTTTACAGAGAGGGCTTTCCAGGTGGCTCATTGCTAAAGGATCTGCCTGCCAGTGCAGGAGATATGGATTTGATTCCTGGGTCGAGAAGATTCCCCTGGAAAAGGAAATGGCAACCCACTCCAGTATTCTTGCCTGGGAAATCCCATGGACAGAGGAGCCTTGCGGGCTACATCCATGGGATTGCCAACAGTTGGACATGACTTAGTGAATAAACAACAAAATGTTATAGAGGAGAAAATGGAGCCTCAGAGAAGTCCACAGTCATTTAGGCACAGGGAGGAGGGGGACTTTATTGGGTCTGTCTGACTCCAAAGTTTGCACCCCCCACTGTTTGCCACCACGTTCCCATGGCAACCTCTTTAAAGGTTTAAACCTTTTTGGTGCTCATCTTTAAAGATGTTCTCCAACTTCATCTCATGACATCCTTCTCTTTGTCCACTAAGCTTTAACTCAGTAGCTGGCTCTGTTTGGCTTTTCTCTTTCCATTCCTTGGAGAATCCAAACTTATTCCTGGCTCAGGATTTTCTCACTTGCTGTTCCCTCTGTCTGAAATTCTCTTCTGCATCCTTGCCTGGCATACACCTCACTCATCAGGTCTTACAAGTTGTCTCTCAGAGGGGCCTTCCTCACTATCATGCCCTCTGCTCCTGCTTCATCTCACTCGTATCTGACATTCTTGTCAGATACCCTCTCATCCTACCAGCCCTTTCAGCTCCTGGAGAGCAGGAACCTTGTGGACCTTTTTCACGGCTTATCCTCGACTCTTGGAGCCTGATGCACAGTGCATTCTCAGTGGGCATTTGCTAAATGAATGAGTTCTTGTCTGATTTTGGAATTTCGCAGATCCAATGCATTCTGAGGTTGTAATTGTACAGCAGGTATCTTGTTTTTTAACCTCATTGCTCTGTTGATCTCTTCCAGTCAAGTGTCCGGAAGGAAGCTATTTTCAGGATGAGCAGTGCGTTCCCTGTCCTGCTGGATTCTACCAAGAACAGGCAGGGAGCCTGGCCTGTGTCCCCTGTCCTGAGGGCAGAACTACCGTTTATGCTGGAGCTTTCAGCCAGACTCACTGTAAGTCCTCACGGGTCCTGCCCGAAAGAGAAACCCTACAGTGCCATGCGATCCATCAGGACACCTCAGCCTCGGCACTCCTGGAATCTGGAGACAGACAGTTCTTCATTTGGGGGGGCTGTCCCTTGTGTGAGAGGGTGTTTATTCAGCAACAGCACTGGTCCTTACCTGTCAGATCCTGGAAGCACCTCCTTCATGCACACCAAATTGTGACAACCGAACTGTCTCCAAACAATGCCAAGGATCTCTTAAATGGGGGCAAAATTGCCCACCCTTGAGCACCACTGGGTCCATAGCATAATCAAAGGGGCACCACCTTTGAATGTCTCTGCTCTGTTAAAACCCAGGCCAGACATTTCACTGGTGTCGTCGCAGTCAATCCTCCCAATTCTCCTTTTAGATAAACATTATGAGCTCAACTTTTACATGTAAGAAAGCCAAGACTCATCTGACGAGACTTAGCTAAAGTCGCTCACCTAGTGTGAGAGTTGCCCTAAAAGTGACATAACTGGCCTTTGATCTTGGTATTGTCTGATTCTGAAACTTCCAATTTTTGTAAGTCAGTGTTATCAGATTTAGACGTGGAAGATGTTTTCCACCTACGGTCACCACCACCGTGTAGCTCATATTCCCTTTCTGGGCCCATGGATCTGTCGGGTCTGTGCATACGGTGGCCTTCCCGTATGTCATGTGATTTCACTCGGCCTGTTTACTTAACAGTCACCTGGGGAGGGTTGGGTTTTCCCTCGCAGGGACCCATATCTTGCCTCGTTGTGCATCTTTTCATGATACTCTGAAATGGTGTCAACATGAGGCAGCCGTGGCTACTACTATTTGAAATCTGAGTCGTGTTTGGAGTTGTAAAATAATTAATCAAAAGAGATCAAGTCCCCTTCTGTGATAGAGGAGGTCTTCTTTGGTCAGGAGAGCAGTAGAAATAGGGCGGTATTTCCAAGGAAGTAAGAAGTCAGAGGATTTCCTGAGGCCGGAAGTCCAGCATCCCTTCTAGAGAAGAGATTCTTCCCTGGGAACACAGCGTCCTTGATGTTCACACATGGGTTCCAGTCACTGCAGTCTGGGATGATGTGAGGTGCTGTCACACGGCCTGAGGGATCCTTTCTGGGAAGGGGTTCCCTGCTACGCGCTGGTCCTTGTTTGTGGAGGGCATGCTGCATACACATACGGTGGGCAGCTGAGCAGGAGGCGGGGGCTCAGGACCCCCGCCCCAAACGCATTTGCTCCCCTTTGCTCCCCACTCTCCCTCCTACTGTTGTGACCTTGGCCGAGTCACCTCCTTTCTCTGAACGTCCACTTCCAGACATGGCGGATCAAGACCAGATACGTATTTCTATTATAAATCACAGTATCAAAGCCCAGGGTGGGCAGGGCGGGCTTGTATTACGTACGTGTCAGACACTGAGCAAGACACTGGGCTGTAACAGGAAGCAGACCCAGGTGAGGTCCCTGCCCGCTGGGGAGGGAGGCAGACAGCTGCGAACCAGCCGTTCTGCAGACTGATGGAAATAATCATCGTGCTCTCAGCTCTGAGCAGAGGTGCAGGTCCAGAGGAGAGGGTGTGGCACTCAGGCGTCAAGGGACATCAAGGGACTTCCCTGAGGAAATGAGGACTGGGTGGCAAAGAGTTAACTCCCTGAGAACCGGGGAGAGCTGGGCACCAGGAGAAGAACCAGGGGGCAGAGTCAGGGTCAGGGTCCAGAAAGTGGTATCAGAGCCGGTGGTACCCACTGATGTGGACACACAGGTGCAGGTGGAGGGTCAGATGGGCGGGTCCAGGTCACAGAGGCCCTTGTGGCCCAAAGGCGAGCCCAGACATTGTCCTGTGGTCAGGGTGGGGACACTGACAAGTTTGAGGCTGGGGGAGTGTGTCTGGCTCAGACATGGGACTTGGATGTCTGATCAAGGACTGGGAGCCGAGCAGATAGGGGACCCCAGAAGCACAACACTGATAGTTTTTTGGCCATGCAGAGCCAGAGATCGAACCTCTACCTGCCCTGCCGTGGAAGCATGGAGTCTTAACCACTGGACCACCAGGGAAGACCCAACGACACTGATGGCACTGATGGCTATATTCATCTTTGGTTCCAGGTGTCACCGACTGTCAGAAGAATGAGATGGGCCTGCAGTGTGACCAGGACGGCCAGTACCGAGCCAGCCAGAGGGACAGGACCAGCGGGAAGGCCTTCTGTGTGGACGGCGAGGGGCGGAGGCTGCCCTGGACAGAGGCAGAGGCCCCGCTGGTGGACGCCCAGTGTCTGGGTACGCACAGGCCACTCATTTAGCCACTCCTGGGGACAGGGCGTGCAATCCCACTGGGCTTTCTAAAGTGGGAGAGATACGCGAGATGTGTTTGTCCCAGGCTTTTATTTTGAAAATTTCTAAACTACGTAGGTATTGAAAGATTAGTAGGATGAAAAAATATTCATCACTCAGATCCAAAAATTGTTATTGTTTTGCTCTTTCTCTCTTTTAATCACTGGAAAAAAAATTTTCTGACATCATGAAACCTCACCCCTAAGTATTCAGCCTCATGAGAAATGAATTTAAAAGCCATTCATCTGCTGAGGTTTCCTTTCTTGTGGGCAGCTTGCCCCCAAAAGTGGTCAGTGTTTCTCCCTCAGTGGGATGTTAGGGGAAGACCCGAGGGCCAGTCTTTCTTCCAGAACTTACTTGCTGGGTGACCCAGGGAAAATTGCTTAGCTTCTCTGAGCCTCATGACTCCAGCAGCCTCCTGCTCACTTCCTGAGACACAGTGAGGGTCAATATCATCCTATGAAAATGACAAACGTTCACTGAGCCCAGCTCTTCGATGAGATAATGGATACAAAAGCCCTGAGTAAACTGACAGGTGTCCTACAGTCCCAAGTATAACAGGACAGGGCTCAGAACTCGTTTAATCCCATGGTGCCCTTTACGGGTCTTGTAATGCTGGGCAGGTCCGCTTCAACAGTTTCCCCATCTGCAAGATGGAGATGAAATGACTTAGCAAAGAACTAATAAATGCCAAGGATTTGTGCACGTGTGTCCATGAACAAACTTTCACGTCCATGGATAAAATCTCATGGCAAATCCAGTGAAAATCTTTATTGGTTTTTTCCACAATCCCTCCTCTTGGGCAGAAATAGCAGTCAGGGGAGTTAGAGCTTTAAGGACAGTTAGAGCTTTAAGGACTCGGTTAGGCCGATCTTTGCTGTCTTTTACAAATGAGGGAGAGAACATTCTCAGAGGGAAGGCCACTTGCCCAAGGACCGTGGTGATGACTGCTGTTCTGGGTGCTTACATCTTAACTCCAGCCCTCTTTGCATCCCTACCACCAGCTCAGCTGTGTGGATTGTAACGCACACTTTGTAAAGCATTTCCTGGCTTGCTCTGGCCTGCATTCATCTGGAGCAGAAAAGCCCGTTCAATCAGTGGCATCAGAAACGTTTACAAGGAACACAGCTAGCTTTGCCAACTTTGATGACGCCTCTCTGAGGTGCTGTAGGAATAGCCTCCAGATAGGTCCTCCGAATCTCTGGCTTCTTAAGCAAACCTCCAAACTTACTCAGCAATAATACTGGAGACACAATGAATGAATGGCTCTAATTATCTGGGCTTCTTCAGAACTTATGCTTCTTAGATGGCTCAGTGGTAAAGAATCCATTTGCCAATGCAGGAGATGCCGAAGTCACAGGTTAGATTTCTGGGTTGGGAAGATCCGCTGGAGGAGGAAATGGCAACCCACTCCAGTATTCTTGCCAGGACAATCCCATGGACAGAGGAGCCTGGCAGGCTACAGTCCAGGGGGTCACAAAGAGCTGAACACGACTGAGCGACTGAGCATGCGTGATCAGAACAGTCTCCTAAAGGGCACCTAGAGGAAGGGGATTTTCCCACCACCTGAACTCCTGTGGCCAGTTTCACAAGCTGTGGAGGAATTGTGACCAAATAGGGTGATGTGCCTTGATGCTGACCTTTAATGCTTTCCCCAAGACATCTGTAAATATGTTACGTATGTAAATTTGTAAATGACTATAAGGCATGTGGGATATTACAACTAGAGGATGTATACGTTTGCATCCTAACTCAATATTCCAAGGACTCCTTGGTAACTCAGTTCATAGATTGTTTCTATCCTCTTTGTCAATGAGTTTTTTCTCAGAGCTCTGCAATGTTGAGATCTCCATCACTGTGTTGTCTCTTAGGTGAAAACCAGCCAATTCTCTAATTGAAGTGCTAAACTTACCGCATTTATGGCTCCTGAGACTAATTTAATTGGAAACTGAAAAACTTTTCAAATTTTATTTAATCTCCTAGAAGGCTGTGAGCTTCTTGTCCATACCAACCAAGCCTTAGGGACACTGGGCTGAGTGTAAGATGGTATTTGCTGGACTGGAACTTCTGGTCCCTATAAACAAAATATCAAGGAGTACAAAAAATAAAGAAGAAAGGAGGAGATGGGAAGGGCTGATTATGGACTGAGCACATGAACTTGGCCATTTCTAGATCAATGAGGGCCACTTTGTAAAATGAGAGTTTTTCGTATCAAAGTTTCCGAAGGCTTAATGCCTGTCATTTCTATTATATTAATACTCCCCTCTCCCATCCCCACTCCAAACACACTTTTTTTTCCCCCTACACTTATTATGAAAACTGAGAACAGATTGCTTAGGATGGCCTTGAATGTACTGACATGATGAAAATCAACTCAGACACGATCTCGTTTTTAAAGCCATGGGTGTGTGTGAGGATGAGGGCTTACATGTGTTATGCTTAGTTGCTTGTGTCTGACTCGTACATATTTATCACCACATCTTCAAAAAAAAAATCAGTACTCATGTACTTCAGGGCTTATTTTTTGATAGTTACCTGCAAAATATTGGTGCTTTTGAGCATTTTGGCTTGTAAGATGAGTTTCATTCCTTGACAGCTAGTTACCTGCCATGGATTTTTTGCTTGGTAAAGGGTGAGTTCCAAGTTTCATAGCCTTGAGAAATTTTCTTTCTTTCTCCTCTCTTGTCTAGTTCCATGAGCTCATGACTGTGTCATTGTGACAGACAGGAGCTCAGGTGTGTTGATGGGACCTAGAAAAACAGATGCTAACATATCATTTAGACAAATGCTATCATAAAAATGTCTGAGCCACATGGTGCCTATTCAGACTTACACGAACCCATGTGCACATGCTTTGTCTTTTAAAAATAATTTACTTCTTTCCAGAAAGAGGTCAAGTTGTTTAAAAATAAACATGAGATATCCTTATAAATAAGATATTTTATTTGTATCATTATAAATAAAATAATTATGAGATATCATTAGCATTCAAAGATAAGGACAAGGAAATATAAATTTATGTAGAAAAATCAGTATCAATGTGAAAAAGGGAGTTGTGAGGATTAACATGTAATAGATATTCTTACTTCCAGACAATGAGATGAAAAAAAGGAGACGTGGTGAGCGATAGCTCTCAGTGTTAGCTATGAGGCAGCTTCTGGAACTACCCTTCAAAGGGAATTTGTCTTTTTGCAGTGCCCATGTGAGCAAATGCAATGGGTGGGAAGTGATTTCTTGACCTAAATCTCCTTTTGGCTTCTCTGCAGAGACCCCAGACTCTTCAGAGTCAAGTTTCATGGATATGCTTACATTTCAGTGATGCGGAAATTTGAGAAGCTTCCAGAATCTAAGGTGATCTTCAATGCTGATGTGGCTGTGATGGTCAGGTCTGAAGTTCCCGGTTCTGAGTCCTCACTGATGCAGTGCTTGGCAGGTGAGGGGCAATCGGGGGCCGGGCACGTGGGTGGTGCCATAGGAATACACGGTGCTGATCTTGCAAAACATGTTAAATACAACCTTCGAGATCATAATCAAATATACTTCTTCAGAAATACTCTGTAAATCAACTGATTTCCAAAATGTACATCTAACTCATAATTTTAGTTCTGAGTTTATAGTGCATCCGCTGCCTGCCAAGAATGAGGCTCTGCCAGATGTTAAGGGAGAAGCACTGAGGGACATTTCTTCTTTGTAGAGCATTTAGTCCAGCTCAGGAGATGCAGCTGTCTATTTCAAGGGTGAGGCCAGAGATGAATAATAACAAATACCACATATCGAGCATTCATCTTTACAAGAATTTTCTCATAATCCTCCAGTCCTCCACGAGTAGTCATTGTTACTGTGTGTGTGTGTGTGTGTGTATGTGTGTGTGTTTGAGGGGCATGGAGTAGGCGTTTGTGTCTGTCTGTCCTCTGTATCACCTGAGAGACAGGTGGGTGACTGTCCCCTGGTTCTTGCAGACTGTGCACTGGACGAGGCCTGCGGCTTCCTCACGGTGTCCACAGCAGGATCAGAAGTGTCCTGCGATTTCTATGCTTGGGCAAGTGACAGCATCGCCTGCGTGACTTCCGGTCGGGTGAGTTGTGGCAGCCACATGGAGGCTCTGTCTTGTGTCTGTCCTACGTCAGAAATGCCTTCACTGAATCGACACCACTCTGAGCAGACGATGGAATGAGATTAGCAATAAGTGGTTCCATGTTACCTCCATTTCTTCAAAATGATGGGATTTGGGGAAACTGAAACTGCAGGGGACTGGTGATGGCTCAGGATGAAGCTGACATAGGGACTATTTATCTGAGCAGCATCACTTCCTGATAGATTCATCAGAAGAGGGTCATAGTAATGAGCCCCTTCCCTCTGTCCCCCACCAGCTTATCTTATTGGGCAACTTGGGTCACTGGACATACCAGGACATTGTCCAAAGCCCCAGATACCATCTGAGTCCCAGATTCCAGCATTCTTTCTCACTGTAGAAGTAAAACATGATTATAACTTTAAAAAGGAAAAGAAAAGTTCAATATTAGAACCACATGAAATTGTTCTTTCTATAAGTCAAAGCTGGTAGGGTATCGACAATTTCAGCAGATGGGATCAGGGCTCCTGTAATCTGGGACCTAAAACTCAGATCCTTTCCACCTGCAGGAATGTTTCCTGCTTAAAGGCCTTTCTTCCCTCTCCATATCACCATCCGTTCAATGAGTTTAATTTTTATCTAAAAAGCAAGGAGAGTGATTGCTTTCCAATAGCCTTTGTTTGAGCTTCTGCCCTCCCCAAATTCCCAAAATCGAACTGGGAAACTCAAAGTTGGGTAACTTTGGAGGAGGCAAAGTACTAGAAACAAGACACAATGAATACAGATTTATCCTACCAAACCCACACAGCAAGAGCGCTGGGACCAGAGATCAGAGACAAACGAGAACGCATACGGTTTACAGAAGTCAAACCTCCTCCTTATTTTCAAGCCAAAGAGTCTTCGCCTGATCCTCACCACATATGCCAAACAAGGTCTTCCACAGGCTGGCCCCTGCCTCTCTCTCTCTCCCACCCACCACCTGCCTCCCATCCCTGTAATAGACAGTCCCTGAGAACCACTGGACCTAGTTAATCAAAACGTTTACCTGTGGTATCCCAGGTCTCCATCTCTGCCATATCCTCTGCTTAAAATCCCCCTTCTCTTGTTTCCACCTGACAAACTCTTATTTATACATCAGAACCCGCCTGGATTCACTTTTTCTGGGAAAATTTTCTAGCTTCTGTTTTGCAATAGAATTAACCGTTCCTGATTGCCCTCCCCCCAGAACACCTAAACTGGCAGTGTCACCCAAGGGCTGTGTTTAGGAAATGAAATCCCAACCGGGATTCTTATCCTTCCACTCCATAATTAGCTGTGTGGATTTTGCAATCTACTCATCCTCTTTAAGCCTGTGTTTCCTTATTTTAAAATGCACATATCAATAACACCTACCCGATAGAGCTGTTTTAGAAGTTACAAGAGATAATCCTCCGCCCCCCCACCCCCCAGCCGCTCCACACACACACAAAGAATTAAGCACTCCTTTTTCAGGGGTAATTATCTCCTCTTTTATGACATGTATCTTTGCAGCTAACACTCTGGCTGGAATTTGCTGCTTACCTGTCTGTGCGATCCAGTAGAAAGGGAGAAATTAAGGAGGAAGGTTCCTCTCTTATTTATCTCTGTAGCCCCCGAGCCTAACTTTGGGTAGAGTTTGGTCAACGTTTGCTGAACTTATTATTATGTTAAACATCACAGGACTTTAATGGAGCTTCTTTCCATCTTCAGAGTGAAGACGCGCTGGGGACCTCGCAGGCCACCAGCTTTGGAAGTCTTCAGTGTCAGGTGAAAGTGAGGAGCAGGGAAGGAGACCCTCTAGCTGTGTATTTGAAAAAGGGTAGGTTGATAAGCTGGATGGCTGGCAAGGGGGGCGGGGGGTGGGGGTGGCGGGGTGGCCCACTGGCTTCACGTGTTCAGCGTTTGGAGCTTCTTTCCCACAGGGCGAGTTTAGAGGGGAGCCACACTGCCCCCAGCCCCAAGGGACTGGGGAGGCCCTCCTGCAGGGGAGGGGCTGAGTTGCAGAGCAGACACGAAAGCTGCAGGCAAAGTCAGCTGAGTCTACCCCTGTGCCCCGTGCAGACCCATGATTCTGCCTGTGATACGGGGGCATTTCCAGTAGGGCCATGGGCCCTGAGCTCCCTGCAGCTGCCTGTACCAACCCTCCCTCTCAGGGAACTCCACCCCACCCTCTTTCCTCTCTATTCTCCCTGGAAGCTCACAAGCAGTCCAGACCTCCACGCACTTGTCTTTCTACGCCCAGCACTCAGGATGGCCTCCCTATGTAGTGCGCATGCGCAGTACCCTGAGCCGTCCCAGGTAGCGCTAGTTGTAAAGAACCTGTCTGCCAAGGCGAGAGACATAAGAGACCCAGGTTCGATTCCTGGGTTGGGAAGATCCCCTGGCGTAGGAAATGTCAACCCACTCCAGTATTCTTGTTCAGTAACTCAAGGTAAGGCCAAGATTCTGCCTTTCAAATAGCTTCTCAGGGGCGCCAAAGCTGCTGGTTCATGGACCGCGTTTTGAGTAGCAAGGGCATCTCATAATTTATAGTTTATGTCTCACTTCCCCAAACATCCTTTCATTCCTCCCCCCACAGAGATTCTCGAAGAAAGGTGAAAACGGTATCATAATCCCTGTTTTACAGATGAGGAAATTGGGGCTCAAAGTGATTAAGAAAGTGGCCCAAGGTCGTACATATTGCTAGAAATCGGGGATCTGGGTTTAAACCTAAGTGTGTCTGAATCCCCCATGCGGCCTCACAGAGGGGGGTGGCCTCACACAGGGCGACACTTCTTGGTCACTGTAGCACGTGTGGGAGGAGCGGTGGGCTTCTCCTAAGAATCCTATGGCATGCATATTTCTACCCTGTCCACCGGGCCATGACTAGGCTCTGCCCGCGAGCTGTGATACCTTTGCTAGTCAGGGCTCCCTGGCCTCGCTTCCCGCGGTTAAGGGTGAGGGGCTGGAGCCCACCTGATGGGTTGACCCTGGCCCTGCTGCCGCCAGCTCTGTGATCTTGGGCAGGTTCCTTGGCATCACCGGCTGCTGTGCCTGCATTAGTCAAAAGGAGTTGCAGGTGGACCGAGGTTGTTGGGAGGTGGGAAAGAGGGTGTTTCAGAATGATGCGATGCTTTTTAAACAGTGTGAGGCATGTGGTGAAGAGCAAGTGCAAGTGGAGGTTTCTACGATCCTTTTCACTCTTGCCAGTGGTTTCCCAAAGATCCGAGGCTATGGCTGTGGACAGGAAGACAGGGCAGGGAGCCTGAGCGAAGGGCTAGGGGGTTGGAATGAAGGTGGCAAGCATGTCACTCCCCTAGGTCCTTGGCTCTGGGCAGGCAGCCTGGCCACCAGCAGCCACAGACTTGCTCTGTGAGCAGCTGGCATTTGCAGAGGATCGGTCAGCCCGGGCCCAGTGCCTCAGCTGACCTCGAGAGCAGACTCAGTCCACGGCAGGGACAAGCAACTGTGTCCTTTCGCCTCTGGTCCTTCTTTAGCCTAATACCTCCATCCTGTCTTAAATGGGAGCTCCCCTGGGAGAATGGAGTCCAGCAGGGCTCTGTCTTCTCTGATCTCTGGCCAGGGTTTTAGAATTTCTGCCCCAGTGTTTATTCCAATTATTTTTACTACCTGTTTTGAAAAATGACAGAGCACAGAGATCATTTTCTGAAAAAGAAAACCCAAATAAAACAAGTAACCCCTCTCAAAAATGTTCTTGAAAACTCTACTTTGGCCTTTTATCATTTTTTTTTAAATGCATTTGTATTTCTTTTTAAGTGTTTGTTATTTTTTTTCTCCTCATGTCCTGAAAGTTTATACTTTGGAAGAAAATTGCAGGGGAAATTGTGAAGCTTCTTTGCTGCCAAACTAAATCAAGGACAGAACTGTTTTCTGCCCTTTTTTGTTTTGTTTTGCTTTTTATTTTTTCAAGCAGAAAACGCACAGACCCAGCCATTCTGGATCGTGGTGTAATGGAAAGAGAAGGGAGGTAGGGGTAAATTTGATCTGAGTTTAGATTCACCCCCAACTTACTAGTTCTTTAATCAGGAATGCCTTCTTTATTTTACTTTCTGTAAAAGTGGGAATACAGTGCCACCGCTGAGGTAGAAAGGACATGGTTTCTGAAGGTCTCTCGAAAATTCTGTGGTGCCCAGTAGGTAGTCAGCATGTCCATCCACATGCTGGAGCTTAGGGCACCTGGAAGATGGTACAATTTTGCTTGTCCTTCGGGGCCATGCTCTGCCCAAGTCCATGCTCTTGACCATGGAGGAAGAGCCACATGCTTTTGCAGAATCAAAGGGGGTCAGAGCCTGAGGGTTCCTTGGAGATTGTCTAGCCCTTGTTTCACAGAGGAAGCCTAGAAACAGGAAGCATCTGGTCACACTCCATCCAGGGGACCCAAGACTTCAGGCCCTGCCTCCCCCAGCTCGGGAGGATCTCCCAGACCTGCTCCATTGCTCAAGACTCGGCCACCGTGTGGGTGAACCCAGCACGGCAGACCCCATATGTGTCTACCCAGTGCCCATGGTAGGATATGCACTTCAGCAGGTGCTGTGGATACAGCAGTGATCAAAATCAGAATCACAGCTGATAGAGGAATTGATCTAATAACAAGAGCACTTCAGAGGGTGATAAGTGCTTTGATGAAAATGAAATAGGACATTGGGGTAAAGATGGATGTAAGGTACCTAGAAGAGACACATTCATGGAGAAGAGAGAGGGACAATGGTTACTAGGGGCTGGGGGAAGTGGGATGCAGAGATAGCATTTGATGGGGACAGAGTTTCAGTTGGGAGGATGAAAAATGTTCTGGCAGTAGATGGTGGTGATGCTGCAGATCCTGTGCATGTACCTTTTTGCCTTTGAACTGTGCACTTAAAAATGGTTAAAATGGTAAATTGTTCATTATGTATATTTTATGACAATTTAAAAAGGAAAAGAAAAATGGACACAAACTGCTTTGGGTGCTCCGTGAAGGAACTTCAGAGAAGGGGGATGTCCGAACGAAGGATGAGGAGGCGCCACGTGTCCACATTTCAGGGCAGGAGGTCCTCTGTGCAGAGCTGTGTGGAGGATGCCCTGTGAGCTGAGACGTGGCCCTACTGTCCGGGCAGCATTCTCTGCAGGCGTGGAAATGTTCCATAAGTCTCTGCTGTCCAACATGACAGCCGGTAGCCGCGTGGCCACTGGGCACTTGGAATGTGGCTATTGCAACAGGACTCTGATGAACTGGAATTGATATTCAAGGAGTCACACACGGCTGGCAACTCCTGCCTCTGACAGCAGGACTGGGTCCAGGAATCACAGCTGGTGTGGGAGCAGCTGCTGTCCCAAGTGGCTTAACCGCTGGGTGAAGGATGGCAGAGCCTTAGTAGAGGCACAGACAGAGTGTAAGAGAGATCGAGGGTGAGAGGTGAATTCTAACTCAATAAAGCTGGGACATGGGCTCTTTAAGTTAAGCTGGGCTTTGGTGCAGGATGGGCCTGGCACAGTTAGAGGGCAGTCAGGCAGCAGGGGCTGAGTGATCCAGGGCTTGGAGGAAAAGATGCTGGCTTTTTTGGACACCTGTAATATATCTGCTGAGTGTCAGCTAAGGGCCAGGTTCATGGCTCAGCCCTTTAATGTCCAGTCTATCTTTTCATCCACTCAGCATCATCTGCGAGGGTTACATGCCTGGTTACAGGAGGAAAAGCTGAGGTTTTGAGGACCTAAGAACTCACCTGCCTGGGGTGCTGCGAAGATTTGCACTTGGGTCTGTCTGATTCTGAAGCTTGCACTCTAAGCTGTAAGGTCTCCCCCAGCTTTAGGTGCGTGAGTTGGTTAAGACCTGTTGACCTGCTAGGCCACTGGGAGGTCAGGGTAACCTAGAGCACAGGCTCTGGTGTTTTTTCTGCCACCAATGAGCTGTGTAAACCTAGGCCAGACTGCTCACTTGCTAAGGCTCTCTTTCCTCAAATCTAAAATGGATATAATAATAGAACAGACATTTTGGCTCTAGTGAAATATATATGTGTGTGTGTGTATATATATATATATATATATCTGATTAAAACCCCTCATATTTGCAAAAGGATGCTCTAAAAATAACTGAGCTCATGGAAAAACTAGACTGAGGGACAGAAGAAACCCAAACCATGCCACTTCTAGCCAGAGGACTGACAAAAACAATAGTAGTCTTATTTAAAATGTTAGCAAAACTTAAAAAAAAAAAGACATCCTGAATCCATCACAAAGAAATGCTCCTGTAAATGTGAAGGGCAGGGTAGCTTGATGGTGGAGGGAGAGGGGAAGGGTTGAGGATGCTGAGCTGTGGCAACGAGGGCCAGATGAACAAAGAAGGGAGAATTGCAGTCGTCACTTTGAAGACAGAGCCACTGGCCTGTCCCAGGCAAGAAGAAGCCCGTGGGCTGATGGGTATCGCGTGGCGCTGTGTGTCTGCAGCTTGCTGTCTTTAGCTACATGTGTAAGTGCCGCATTGGCCTGTGGTTTGATGGCACAGGGCAGGGACACGCTGGGGACACTGCAGAACAACCAGTGTGACTCAGCATCGCAGCAGCCAACCTGCCTGTGCACCACGTGTTCAAATCATTGTGTTACAGAAACGCTCATGATGGCAGAGCAGGCTGAACCAAACTCAAGAGCACTGAGTGTGAAATGAGGTTGTCTGGGTAAAGCATGTGGTCTGGTGTTTGTGTATACAGTTAGAGCTCAAAAGATATTTACTGGTGATAAAACCATAATAAATGCCCGTTCTCCACATCTGCCCTGCAGACCCTCCAAGGTGTGACAGGCATTTGTCCGGGTCTTGGGGCCACATCTCCATGCTCTGCACACAACGGGAGGTCCAGGGGTTTTATGACACAGAGGGCATCTCTCTGGACCGAACTCTGTACCTGTTGTGGTCAGAGGGTCCACTGTCGTTTGACCAGCACAGTCTGCATTCCTTTTAGAGCTCAAAAAAGTTTATCTTTCTGCTTTTCTCCCAGGCCAAGAGTTCACCATCACAGGTCAAAAAAGATTTGAACAAACTGGTTTCCAAAGTGCACTCTCTGGAATGTACAGCCCCGTCACCTTCTCAGCCTCAGGAGCCAGTCTGGCCGAGGTCCATCTCTTCTGTCTTCTTGCCTGTGATCATGATTCCTGTTGCGATGGCTTCATCCTTGTGCAGGTCCAAGGAGGTAAGGTGACAGTGAGGGCCAGAGCCTCCTCCCTCTTCCATGACCTGTGGTCTGTAAAATTTGAGGAAGGCATGGGGTTGCCAAAGCCAGTATGCACAGCATGGGGAATGCTGTAGGGAGCAGCAGGCATGAGGGGACCACTGTCATTTAGAAGGTGATATTTACAAAATGAGGGACAATTGTGACCCTTCCAACAGGTCACGTACTGTGTTGGCCACTTCACATGGCAACACCACGTTTCTTCTTGCTGCTGTTTTCAGGGGAAGTATTTCCAGCACCATTTTTACAAACTGAGAAACTGAGGCTCAGAGAATTTAAACCAGCTGCTCCTGGTCACCCAGGTTATGACACATCCAAGTGTGTGTGGAGCTCTGCTGTGTAGCAGGCTTGATACAGAAGGCGACATGAGTGTCTGAGGCCTTGGGAGACTTAACTGCAAAGGAGGAAGATGCCAAGGGGACTTGATGGTCAGGGAGGGCTGTCTAGAAGAGGAGAGACTTAGTCCAGGCTTTGCGGGCTGGGTAGTGTTTAGAGGGCTTCCCAGGTGGCTCGGCAGGTAAAGAATCTGCCTGCCAGTGTGGGAGACCCAAGAGATGTGAGTTTGATCCCTGAGTCAGGAAGATCCCCTGGAGGAAGAAATGGCAACCCACTCCAGTATTCTTTCCTGGAGAATCCCATGGACAGAGAAGCCTCGTGGGCTACAGTCCACGAGGTCACAAAAGAGCTGGACATGACTTAGTGACTGAGCACACATGCACGCATGCGGTGTTTAGAGATGCGTGTGCACAGGCACACCTCGTTTTATTGTACTTCTCTTAGTTGTGCTTTTGCAGATGCTGTGTTTTTTACAAATGGAAGGTTTATGGCAAACCTGCATCAAGCTAATCTATCAGTGCCATTTTTCCAGCAGCTTTTGCTCACTTTGGGTCTCTATGTCACATTTTGGTAATTCTTGAAATATGTCAGGTTCTTTCATTATTATTACGGTTGTTATGGTGATCTGTGATCAGCGATCTTTGATGTTACTATTGTGAAAAGATTACAGCTCACTGAATACTCAGATGATGGTTAGCATATTAAAGTACTTTTAAAGTAAGGTACGCACATTGTTTTTTTAGATGTAATGTTATTGCACACTTAGTAAACTACAGAACAAAGTGAACATAACTTTTATATGCACTGGGAAACCAAAAATTCATTCACTTTATTGCAATATTCACTTTATTGTGGTGGTCTGGAGCCAGACCCGCAATAGCTATGAGGTGTGTCTGTATATGTCTCTATATCAGCCTATATTTAGAAACCCTGCAATTCAAATCCAGGATGACTTTTGCCTTCTTTAAACTAAATGTTTTTTCTGAGGACACCACAATTTCCCCAGATGTCCAATTACTCACCAGACCATAGGGTTTTTCAAGTTGGATATGTTGATTTCATTTTCCTTAGGATCATATACAGAATAATTATTTTGTTCCATGGAGCCATAAGCCCACACGATCCTTTATTTTCCATGACATTTCTGGCTAGCAGCTTACGCGCCTTCCCCTCCAGTGTAACCTGATCTGTGAATTATGTGGGTTTGAACAGTGACCTCGAAATGCTGCAAGTTAAGCTTTTCTTCAAGACACACATCAACCAGCAGGCAGATATGTTTCCCAGTCTTGTCTGATGGGCAGACCTGGAATTTTAACTTGTGAAGCTTTGGCTGGATCTGCTCGTGACCAGGAGCAGAATCCTCTTCCTGCCGTCTGGGAAGGCACTTAATTTCTGGAAGAGTCTCCCTTCTCCCTTGTCCCCTCCTCCCCGGCAAGACTCCCACCCCCGCCAACCTCCCACCCTGAAATGGCTTTGTTTCCACTGAGAATTAGTAGTGACAACTCATGAGACTCCAGACCTACATTCATGAGCCTCCTTGTACCTCGACAAGTAGCTGAAGCCACTGGGAAGTGGGGTTCAGCGACACTTGCGGGGCCTGAGGCTCCTGGCATCGTAACGGAAGCCGACCTGCAGGATCAGCAAAGTGATTTCAAATCTCCAGCCGGTGCCCACCTCTCAGACACCCACAGTGCTCACTGAATGCTAGTTAAAGAAGAAAGCAGCCTGCGTTTCTCTTCCCAGCTCTGAGAGGCGGAGGGAAGACACGGCCTGCCTCCTGTTTAAGTCCATGATTCTCGTTCTAGGTTTATGAGACGGGCAGCCACAGAGCTCAGGTTCCTCTGGGCTCTCCTCAGGCTCTTATGCTTCCCTGCTGCCCCGTGCTCCAGCTGGGACGAACCAGCCTCCCTTTCCGGGCCTCTGTTGCCCCATCTGTGAGATGAAGCAGCCTCACCAGCCCAGGGATTCTGGGATTCAGCTGTGCGTTCACTAACATCACGGATGGTGCTGTTCACAAGGGCTTGTTCCCAAGTGCAGCCCACCTCCACTGACCTCCACAGACTGTCGAGTCAGCACCTCTGTGGTTGGTGCTGAGGAACAAGCATTTTCAAAGCCCTTTCTGTGACTTTGATATGATGGTCTAAGCGGTTTAAGAACCACCGAGTGAGTTAGTGGGTCTCTGAGGTAAACATTCACCACCGAGATGCTGTTGATAGTAACGGTGATGGTGATTTTTAGCTACTCAGTTAAAAGTGGGACAAGAGAGAACAAAATGTCAAATTTATAAGCCGGACATTGGTGAGTCATCTATTTTGGTGAGAGAAGTTTGAAGTGTATCTGCATTTGGACATAAATTAGGATAATGGAGGGGATAGGAGATGTGAAGTGGTGAATTTCCATTTTTTTTCCCCCAGGAGAATCTGAACAACTGTACTACCTAACAGGGTTATGTATCCAAATGGGTATATGGTATATAAATTATATACCAAATAATGGTATGTATGGTATAAATTGTATACCATGTAATGGTGTATATGGTTTAAATTATACACCATGCAATGGTGTATATGGTATATAAATTATATAAATTGGTATATAGTATATAAATTCATTTGGTATATAAATTACTTAATTTCTAAATCTCAATAAACTTAAACAATGTACTTACATGAGGCTTAATTTCCTCATCTGGAGAAGAAGATAAAAAATAATAAAAATTAAGGGAATTAATATTCTTAAAACATTGACCATGGTGGCTGACATGTCACAGGCATCCCAACATTTGATTTACCTTTATTGATCTAACTAAAATCACTATCAAATTCAGTTAGGGGACAGGTAGGTCTTTCTGCTACTAAATAAAGTCATAACATTGGGGCAGCTTTTTTAAGATTCAGAGTTAGAAGATATATTCAAGACAAAGTGGTCCAATGCTTTCCAACTGCCAAATCTAGTAATGGATCCTCTCTATGCATCCCAGGGACATGGGTGCTCAGCCTTGGCTTGCGTCCACCCGGAGACGAGGAGTTCATTTCCTACCAGGAAGGCTTGTGCCATGAGTGTACAGCTCCTGGATTTTAATAGTTCTGTGCTTTGACAGAACTATTTCCAATACTCTTGCCTGGAAAATCCCATGGATGGAAGAGCCTGGTGGGCTGCAGTCCATGGGGTGGCTAACAGTCAGACACGACTGAGCGACTTCGCTTTCACTTTTCACTTTCATGCACTGGAGAAGGAAATGGCAACCCGCTCCGGTTCATGCCTGGAGAATCCCAGGGATGGGGAGCCTGGTGGGCTGCCGTCTTTGGGGTCGCACAGAGTTGGACACGACTGAAGTGACTTAGCAGCAGCAGCAGCAGTACTTTGACTCTAAATACTCCTTCCTTGGACTTCCTTGCCGGTCCAGTGGTTAAGACTCTGCTTTCCAATGCTGGCTGTGTAGAGTCAATGCCTGGTCAGGAAACTGAGACCCCACACGCTGCATGGTGCGGCCAGAATAATAACAATAATAAATACATTAAAAAAAATAATCCTGAGCTCTCAAGATTGATTGTGTGTGTGGGAGAGAGAGACACAGAGAGAATGAGAAATGGTGGTGGTGGGGGCCACTGTTTATTTCCCTGAAGCCTCAAAAATCTGGGAAGTGGAGACAGAGGACGCTGGCATTAGGAGCCCTGGTCATATCAGAGGTGTCACTGCTGCTGATCCCGTGAGGAGGGAGTGGTGGCCCTCCTCTCTGGACTTGTCTGGTAAGACAACCACAGGACGATCGGGGAAGGATGGGCCAAGTCAAAAGCAGGCTCCTGAATTCCTGTGTCCATTCCTGAGGACTGGTTCCCTGCCTGCATCCTACGAGCTTCTCAGGGCACAGACGTGCATCTCCAAGGGGCCCCTGCTTGGTCCCCATCACACCCACCTCTCCTCCATCTCGAAACTCTGCAGGTCCCCTCCTCTGTGGGTTGCTGAGCTCCCCCGATGTCCTGCTGTGCCATGTCAGAGACTGGAGGGACCCTGCAGAAGCCCAGGCTAATGCTTCCTGTCCCGGAGTGACCTACGACCAGGATAGCCGCCAGGCGACGCTGCGTCTGGGAGGACAGGAGATCAGGGGTAAGTATCTGCCTTCACCCCGGGTGCATTCCTTCACAGTGATCTGTGCTCACCAGCAAGGTCTGCTTCTCTGCTGGGAGCCCTCTCTGTACCCTTAGGAATTTACCCTTCTGAAAAGAATTTGTACCAAAATGCTGCATAAAAAACAACCAGAGAGCATCTCAGCAGTGCTCTGTGAGAAGCGTGGTGCAGCTCTGGGGCCTCAGGTTGGCTCAGGCAGGCTCAGTGGGATGGCTGTGCTGACCTTGGACAGGCTTGCTTACATCCTGGGGTCGCTTGGCAGTTGGATGATGTCGTTTGGACTTGATGGCAGTGGCCTGGCCCTGCTTCAGTGCCTCGCCTTCTAGATGAGCTTATTCTCCTGTGGGCAGAAATGGGAGCGTGCGTGCATGCTAAGTGACTTCAGTCGTGTCTGACTCTTTGTGAATGGACTGTAGCCCACCAGGCTCCTCTGTCCATGGGATGCTCCAGGCAAGAATCCTGGAGCGGGCTGCCCTCCTCCTGGGGGTCTTCCCAACCCAGGGATCCAACCCACATCTCCTGTGTCTCCTGCACTGGCAGGCGGGTTCTTTACCATTAGTGCCGCCTGGGAAGTCCCAGGAGAGGGAGAGAACAGGGAAAAGAAGCCAGGCCACTGAAGGTTGAGACTTGGGTCTGACACTGTCACCAAGACCTCATTACGCTGGCCTGACCTGAAGTCAGGGCTGGGAAACACTCCATTCTTTAGCGGGAGCGACTGTAGAGTCCTGTGTAAAATGTGTGGATCCAAGGGGGCCAACTGGAACTGGAAGAACTGGAGCCCAAAATGCAATCTGTCTCCCAAATGAGTGCCCCCCTGGGCATATCTCCCCCTCTGACAGTTAAGGAATTCCAGGCAGTAACCATCACACCTCCCAGCCTAGTTAGAGTGGCACGAGGAACTGCGGGGCCCCTGACCTGGGCTCAACTGATGGAAATAACCCTTGAGCTGGCTCCTTGGTCTTTTGTCTTTGAGAAGCTCTTCCAACCTTTTCCTCAAGCGTGTAATTGTTGGATCTAAAGGTCACCCTGATATCATATGCCCCACCTCTCATTTTACAGGGAGGAGCGTTAGCACCTGCAGCCCCAGCAGGCAGTCAGCTGTCTCTGCCTCCCCTGGCCCTGGGCAACCTCCACCTGCAGATGTCTACCTGGGAGGGGCTGAGACCGCTCTGTCCTGAGTCAGGATGGACCACACCAGTGTGCCTCAGTGTGGTCAGGACCAGCAGGCAGGCTCAGCATCACTGGGGGATCAGGAGAGATACGTGTTCTCAGGCCTCTCCCTAAACCCCCAGGGATCCACTCTAACAGGCTGTCTGATGATGCCACATACACTAAGTCTGAGGAGCTCTGAGTAGGTGACCTGGAAGTTCTCTTCTGACCTTGAGAGATTGAGTTTAAAGGGCCCAGTTGTTCACTTACCTCTTCAGATCCAGTGTGAGGTCGAAGGTAGCCTGGCTCCATCTTATCTCCTCTCTCCTGTATTTATCTGCCAGCCCTTGAATGTCAGAACTGGACCCCATGGTTCCAGTCCACCCTCTGAGTAGAGGGGGCGAAAGCACACGCTGGTGTCAGCCAGAAAGAGGAGGGAGGGGGCTGGCCTGTCAAAAGAGCCGTGAGATCCCCTGGAAGTGGTCCTCTAAGGGCTGGCAGAGACCAGGTCCTGCCTTCTGCAGAGCATGGAGAAGTTTCCATGCTCTGCTTCTCAATGTGCTGTAGCTCTTGGACTCTAATGGCAGTGAGCTCAAGGTTACCTCTTCCAAGAGCCCTCCCTGACTACCCACAGAGCTTATCCCTTCCTCCTCTGTGGAGCTTCGAGCATGATTCGTGTGTTGGTTTTTTAGGAAGTGCAGGGCAGTGGGCAATGCACTGAAACTGAGCCTTTGTCTGGAAGCTGCCCTCCCTGGCCCAGCTGAGAGTTTGCCCTGTGGTGTTGAATTACGGTTTTGGACACCAGCTGTGTGGGCTTGAGCTAGCCAGTACATGTCTGCAGGTCTGGTTGCTAATGGGGTAATGACAGCTCCTTACTCACTGGGTTGCTGTGAAGATGAAAGGAGAGGGTAGACAATAACAGTAGTCATAGAAACGTCTTCCATCATGCTTACTAAGAGCCAGGCCCTGCTCCAAGGTCTCGACCTGTTCTAACTCACGGATCCTTAACACGGTGCTTTGGGGGAGGCAGAGTGTTCCCATTGTTCCCATTTTACAGCTGTAGACACTGAGGCAAACCAGTGAGGGCTTCCCAGGGTCTCCGAGCTTGTAAGTAGAAGGGTTGGGACCTGAAACCAGGCATTCTGCCTCCAAAGGCCTCCAAAGTGACTTTCTTAACTGCTTCCTTATATCGTACTTTCAGATGATACCCGTGTAGAACTTAGTAGCGTATTTGACGCACTATTAATGTTACATGATATCATTAAAAAATCTGTCATTTTTGGTTACATTTTAAGAACTAGACTTATTATATAGTGTATAACAAGCTCTGTGTCTTATGAACTTCTGGATTCACACTATGGAACATAAGACCCGGCACAGAGAGTGCACACAGGACCTGTGGAATGCCTATCTACCAAAGCCTGGAAAAACAATATTACAGAATTTGGTGGAATTCCATGAGGATTCATTTCTTTTGTGGTAAATGAAATAAAATGGTTTATTTCTATGATGGAAAGTAAACATATGGGATCCGTTATTCTGAGAGGTAACCCAGGGTGAAAACGAGCATTTGAAGAAAGACATATGATCCATTCGTGGGCAATAAATCCAGAGTGAATTGCTTAACACAGAGCGTGTGCTTGGTCCATGCCCAAGAAGTGAAGACTGTGCCCTCGTCTGGCCTCCCTGAGACGGAGTGATTACTTCTGAAGTTTTTTTCCGGGGCCCTGGGTGTATATCTTGGGGTCCAGGCGGAGCTTTATGAAGGGAACCCTTTGCTGCAAGTTTCAGACAGCCTCAGTCATATTCGTGATGTTCCAGATTGAAGGTTGCTTTGTACACAGAGTGATTTGGAGGTCACCTCCAGTTGGGAACTGTAGGGCACAGATCCTTCCTTTCCACAATAGGAAGTCAGCCTCAAGTACAATTAACCCCTGAGAAGATAAACATAGGGATTAAAATTCTTACTAAAGTGCGAATAGCTGAAAAAAACCCGTTCCTAATGGCAGATATTGATGAAAGGAAAGAGGAGTGAGAATTCCAGATATCTGAACAGCTGATGGAGACAGTATAGACTGGATTGGGAGAACATGAGAGGGGGTAGGGGCAATGAAGAGGAACTCTATCCATCTCAGGGGTGGTTGAGGGTCAACCTCTTCCTTCCATTTAACAAGTGGCTAGATGCTCATTAAAATACAGACTCTGGAATCAGACCTCGGGAGGAAAATCCCAAAGTGAATGCTTACTCATTGTATGATCTCTCTGTGTCTTGGTTTTTCTAATTATAAAATGAGTTTTATGGTGATTTCTGATGCTTGGGGAGGTTGGGAGGATCCTAGGAAGAATGCACGTGAAGCCGTTGGAGTACTGCCCAGATGGGCACTGGGTAGATACTGGAGATGCTGGAGCAGTGGTTTGCATTGAAAACGTTGCAGTTGAATCCTGCTTCCTCCTCCCTGACCAGTTCCATAACCTTGTTCAAATCATCTAACCCCCCAACCCAGAACCTCAGGGTTTTCATCTGCAAAATAGGGGTGTGCTTTTTAATATCTTATACAATCAAGCAGGGCTTCCCAGGTGGCTCAGTGGTAAAGAATCCTCCTGCCAAAGCAGCAGACGCAGGAAAATGGGGTTTGATCCCTGTTTCAGGAAGATCCCCTGGAGGAAGAAATAGCTACCCACTCCAGTATTCTTCCCAGAAAATTCCCATCGAACGAGGATTGCTAACATGCACTACAGGCTGAAGTTTAAGGTGTAGTTTTCTGAACCCCAAGTCCCTGGTCCCCGACCCGCACATCCAACAGAGGCGCTCTGCAGGATGTCCGATGTCCGGTTCGGACGTCCAGTCTCATCGGTCAGCTCACAGGTACGCTGAGGACCTGCTTTGGCAGGTGATTTGGTTCATGCAAAATGAGCATTTACTTAGAAAGCATTAGTGAATGGAACACCCTAAATTCAAATAGCAAGCACGTCAGTATCCGTGTTGCATTTTACAAAGCATTTTCCATCAGCTCAGTTGATCCGTGTTTGACAGTCTGGTGAGACCGAGGCCACCTGGGGCAGAACTGTGAGGTTGTATCACACTTTTGCTCATGGGAGTGAGCTTCAAAGCTGTGACGTGTCACATTTCAAGAAGCTATCTTTGCATTAATTGCCATGGCTAGGGCTTCAACTCCAGCTTCAGGGATCAGAGTCGTCAGGGGCGGCACTCACTGTCTGCTGAGATGGTCCTGCATCTCCTTGGCTGGAAACAGAAAGTGCCTCAGAGGGATCTTCCTATGACAGCAGCAAACTAAGGAGTCTGGTAACAGAAAATTTTGCTGCCTGGCTGTCTCTCTGGGGCTGCTGCACTGCAGTCATTGGGTGATGAATCTCAGCTACCAGCATGTTCTCCTTCAAGATTTTGAAGGACTGTGGGGGAAAGGGAACAAAAGGTGCAGGAGAGGTGGAGGGTCGAGCGTGCGCTGCTGTGCTGAGTGGGGGGTGCAGGACAGCGTGGGAGGGGAGTTGCTGAGCTCACCCATCTGCCTCTCGTCCTGAGAAGCAGCTGGCTGTGAGGAGCCCAGCCAGGCAGTTGGATCACTGAGATGGGGAGAGTGGTTTCTGCTCTCAAGGGACTCACAGGCTAGTTGGGGTGACCGATAGGGGCATTATTAAACTGTAGTGGGCTTCCTATTTGCCCATCGTATGGACTGATGACAGATCACTGGACACAGAATCCCCCTTAGCATCATGTCTTTACTATTTTTTTAAAATGTTCTATAGCACAATTTTGGGCTTCCCTGGTGGCTCAGTCAGTAAAGAGTTTGCCTGCAATGCAGGAGACTGCTTGCCAATGCAGGGGACTCGGGTTTGATCCCTGGGTTGGGAAGATCCCCTGGAGAAGGAAATGGCAACCCACTCGGTATTCTTGCCTGGGAAATCCCATGGACAGAGGAGGCTGGAGGGCTACAGTCCATGGGGTTGCAAGAGTCGGACACAACTTAGCGACTATAAGCACAATTATAAGCACAGCACCATAGCACAATTTTATGTATGTATGAAACAGGGTATTAAAATTGAATTTTCATCCAGACATCAATACACAATAGGTATGGCATTTCCAAGTGAGGAATCACTGTAGACTTTCAAAGTAAATTCTCAAGAACCATTTCCCAGACCCCCCACCTACTCAGATGATGTAAAAGGTAGCAAAACAGAGGAAGGAGAATTTTGTGAGTAGGCTCATTTGGGAGAGCGCTGAGGGACGTGTCTCCTCTTCTGTTAAGCCAACCAACCCTTTCTCACTCCAGAGGAGTTTAGGGTAGACTTCTGATCAGAACAAACAAATATAACTCCAAACAAACAACCCATGAATCACCTGGAAGCCATCTTATTGGCACTTTTCACTGGCTGTGAGGTTTCTCTTTCCTGTCACCAGCTTTCTCTATAACCTTTGTGCCTGGGTTGACATGTGTCTCAGTAGAGGAATCCACTCAGAGTCTCAGTTCAGTCGCTCAGTCATGTCTGACTCTTTGCGACCCCATGAATTGCAGCACACCAGGCCTCCCTGTCCATCACCAACTCCAGGAGTTCACTCACACTCACATCCATCGAGTCAGCGATGCCATCCAGCCATCTCATCCTCTATCGTCCCCTTCTCCTCCTGCTCCCAATCCCTCCCAGCATCAGGGTCTTTTCCAATGAGTCAGCTCTTTGCATGAGGTGGCCAAAGTACTGGAGTTTCAGCTTTAGCATCATTCCTTCCAAAGAACACCCAGGACTGATCTCCTTTAGAATGGACTGGTTGGATCTCCTTGCAGTCCAAGGGACTCTCAAGAGTCGTCTCCAACACCACAGTTCAAAAGCATCAATTCTTCAGCACTCAGGTTTCTTCACAGTCCAACTTTCACATCCATACATGACTACTGGAAAAAACCATAGCCTTGACTAGATGGACCTTTGTTGGCAAAGTAATGTCTCTGCTTTTGAATATGCTATCTAGGTTGGTCATAACTTTTCTTCCAAGGAGTAAACGTCTTTTAATTTCATGGCTGCAGTCACCATCTGCAGTGATTTTGGAGCCCCCAAAAATAAAGTCTGACACTGTTTCCACTGTTTCCCCATCTATTTCCCATGAAGTGATGGGACCAGATGCCATGATCTTAGTTTTCTGAATGTTGAGCTTTAAGCCAACTTTTTCACTCTCCACTTTCACTTTCATCAAGAGGCTTTTGAGTCTGCCTCTCCTAAATTTCCAATGGACATCTCTGGATGTTTTCAACTATTTGGTGTTGGCTAGACTGATCTTGTTTCTAAGAAAAAAGGCTTAGTAATCTCTAAGCTCTGTCTCATTTCTGACAGTATCTTGTAGTGCAAATGAATATAAAAAAATAGATTAAACATTCTTTAATACCCATAGGGATTAAGAATTTGATGGGAAAAATAGATCTTGGCAGAAGTACTCCTGGGTTTGTTCTATAATCCCAAAGCTTCATGTTGTTGGTTCATGGTGAGGCTCAGCTCACTGGCTGGCATTCTCTTCATGGGATTCTGTTTTGTATAAGTGATTATCATTTTCCTGGGATGCTGGGGCTGAGAGGGAGGAACTCACATGGCCCTGTTATCACTGGGTGGCTCTGGAGTAGATGTGTGGTGGATACCTACACATGGGATGGCCCTGTTAGTTCTTTACAGTAGCCGTCATTAGCACCAAGCAGAGCCTGGGACCAGCGTTCAGGAGTGTAGTTTATGTAGGAAGGACAAGGAATAGCAGTAGAGACGTTGGGGGAGAATAACACAGAGAAGAGAAAATGGCCAGTAAAAGGTAGACTCTGAAACCTGGGCTTTCCAGTTTAGGAAGCTGCCCACCCTCAGTTCAGTCAATCCTAAAGAAAATCAACCCTGAATATTCATTGGAAGGACTGAAGCTGAAGCTCCAATGCTTTGGCCACCTGATATGAAGAGCTAACTCATTGGAAAAGGCCTTGATGCTGGGAAAGATTGACAGCAGGAGGGGAAGGAAGTGACAGAGATGAAATGGTTGGATGGCATCACTGACTCAGTGGACATGAATCTGAGCAAACTCCAGGAGATAGTGAAAAACAGGGAAGCCTGACATGCTGCAGTCCATGGGGTTGCAAAGAGTTGGACTTGACTTAGCAACTGAACAACAACACTTCCAGGTTTTTAGAGTCAAGCTAACCACCCCAGATGCAGCACAGGATCTCTGCAGAAGTGGCTTGAAGTCAATTAAGATCACATGACACCCACCAACCCTCAAGAATCAGGCTCCATGCCAAACTGCCACCATTCTAAATGTGTGTGTATTCCTGCAGCCTTGATTACAGAGAGAGCAGATTACATGCATCAGAGTCTGCAGGCCTGTTTATGTAATGGGGAAGTTTTAACTCAGTTCTTGTGGAAGGCATGGAATGATGTCTGGGCAATCTAAACCATTAGCCAGGAAAAGGAGGAATTGTGTTTGCTTCTGTTCTCTGTACCTTCTCACCATCAACAATACAGAACTGGAGAGGCTTTGAGGAATGGATCGCAGGATCAGAAGTTCGCAGTAGGAAGACTAGTTTCACAGCCAGCCTTCTTGTGCTTGTGCAGTGAGGCTCTGTGTTCACTTGGTGGACTCTGAAACCACTGACTGCTTTGTTTTCCTTACTCATTCCTCTTCGTGTTCATGAATGTGCTGAACGCTGGTTCTATACCAGGGGTTATGCTACGTGTTGGTGAGAAAAAGAGAAATAAGGCTCAATTATCAGCCTCTGGAAGTATATTTAAGGAGCTGGAAAATTATGGTCAAGCATGAGACTGAAGATAGAAATTCTTGGCCTCACAAATACCATCCCCGGTTGCCAATGAGATGAGAGTCTCAGAGGACATAAGTGAAATGGAAAATTAATACAACTGTTGACTCTAAGTTCTGGTCTCTTTAAGCCAATCCACAGTTCCTTAAGTGATGCTAAGTGTCAGCACCATGACCCTTCCCCTTGTAGTCCCCTTGGTGCCCTAAGAAAGACACGTGGGGTCTGGTGAGGACAGAGGGAAGGAAAAGTGCCCACTGAACTGAGAAGGTATCTTGACAGTGGGAAATGAGGCAGGCAGCTCCAAATGGTCAATGGGTCAATTTATTACAGGGTAACTTACTCAGAGGGTTGGATGGGGATCCAACATCAGTGATCTAGAACCATTAGTAGCTACACTCTGCACTGTTGAGGAGCCCCTGGGATGATTTATAATTAATCTAGGGTCCCAAAGAGTTGGACATGACTGAGTACACATACACATGTAGGAGTATGTCCTTGGTGGCTCAGTGGTAAAGAATCTGCTTGCCTATACAGGAGACTCGGGTTCAATTCCTGGCCCAGGAAGATCCCCTGGACAAGGAATTGGCAGCCCACTGCAATATTCTTGCTGTGGGAATCCCATGGACAGAGGAGCCTGGGTGGGCTATAGTCCATAGGGTCACAAAGAGTCAGACACGACTGAGAGACTGACTGAACAACAAAAGCAAAGAGAGGTATGTGCTTGGGAACAAGGCACGCATTCCTAAGTCAAGGTTTATGAATGGTAGCTAGTCTCATGGGTGCTGGGAATACATCAGCCAAGGTCTTCGTCATTGTTTGGGGGCTACCAGAGCACGGAGGCCACCTGGACCTAACAATCGTGTGTGTGTTCAGCTGCTCAGTCATGTCCGACTCTTTGCAACCCCATGAACTGTATAGTCCTCCAGGCTCCTCTTGTCCACAGAATTTTTCAGGCAAGAATACTAGAGTGGATTGCCATTTTCCTCCTCTAGGGGATCTTTCCGACCTAGGAATCAAACCTGCGTCTCCTACATTGGCAGGCAGATTCTGCCACCAGAGCCGCCTGGGAAGCCCAACAGTTGTTGAATACTATGTATTAACTACAAAGCACTTGATGACAGAGAAGTGATTTACCACCCTGGACAGTTCTAGGCTTCAGTGGAAGAATAGGAGGAACTGCATGGGCCCAAGATGGCGTCAGTTATGCTAGCAGCTATACTCTGGTCAGCTTTGATTTTGTACTAGCGGCTGGAAAAGACCTCCAAGAAGACTTTGGGATGCACCTTGTATGGGAAACAGTGTCAGGCTCAGGAGGGGCCTCAGTGTTGGGGTGGTGAAGCAGTTGTGGTCATGGTGAGTCCCTAGTAGGAGCAAGCACAATTGAACACTCGAGCTCATACAAATAAACATCTTCTTTGCAGGTCTGACCCCCCTGGAAGGAACCCAGGACACCTTGACCAGCTTCCAGCAGGTTTATCTCTGGAAAGGTGAGCTCTGTGGTGGGGAGGGTGGTGAGCAGGACACCCATCACAGGAGGCCATGTGGCCCCACTTCTCATTCATGGGGCACTCTGCTCCCCAGAAAGAAAATGTAGAGATTTACTGTCCAAGTGAGTACCCTGTATGGAGAGAAGGGCCTCAATTCTCATCAGACACCAAAGTGTAAAACAAAAATGGAAAGTGTGGAAAGCCAAGGAAGGATGGAGTAAGCACTGGGTCCTGTGAGATCAAGTGCACTGACCACAAGGTGTCCCTGTCAGTAGGATGGGGGCTCTGAGGACCACACCCTACAGGAGGCCTTTCTCCTGGGGGCTCAGACCCAGCCGCCTCCCTCCTGGGGGCTCGGTCATCTCTCTCATCACGTTAGACTTGCCCCACATGCCTTTCACAGTCCCTGGCTCTGAGTAGGCACTTGGTCAATGTTCATAAACTCAAAGGAGGACAAACAAAGCAGTAAAGAATCCGCCTGCCAATGCAGGAGACTTGGATTTGATCCCTGGGTTGGGAAGATCCCCTGGAGAAGGAAATGACAACCCACTCCAGTATTCTTGCCTGGAGAATTCAATGGACAGAGGAGCCTTGTGGGCTACAGTCCATGGGATCGCAAAGAGTTGGACATGACTGAATGAGCATGAACAACTTTTATAATATTGTATATAAATATACTTCAATTAAAAAAAAATAAAATTCTTTTAAATAGCTTGCTCGCTGGTGGAAAATTAAAGACTTGCTTCTCCCCAGGACATTTGCCCCACTAAACAGAAGCATCCCAAGGCCCACCCAAAACCCAATTCCCCCATCATGGAAGACCTGCTACTGACTTGGGAATTTATTTAACTCTTTTGAATTCCATTTCATCGACTCTCCACCTGCCTGTTCTGGAATAAGTTATTTCAAGTCTCTGAGTCTCAGTTTCCTCAAGAGTAAAATGGAAATCTTACTCCTTACCTTCATGTAGTCTTGGGAAGACCAATGTTTATGAACGTACTCTGTTAACTCTGGAGGATTTTGCAAACGTTGATAATTCCAGCATCAAGGACAGTAATAGTTCTCTTATGGAGAAGTTGGTTGATGTTCCATAAAAAGCCAAAGAATACAGAACTATGCCACTGGATTTTTTCAGATCTTATTGGGACCCCTGGCTGTGGACCATGACGATTTCTCACATTGTCATTATCATTTGTTGACCAGAAGAATACCTCCCCTTTCCTCTCAAATATTAGAACAATAATCCCTTTTTCTCTCCTAGATTCTGACATGGGGTCTCGATCTGAGTCTATGGGATGCAGAAGAGACACGAAACCAAGGCCAGCATCTCCATCAGAAACAGGTACTCACCTCAAACTTCTTGATATACTTGGGGGTCTGGCTGTGGAGACAAGATGGTGATGCCAAGTGTCTGATCAGTGAATGGACCCATGATGGGTAAGCTGGAACTTTCAAGTCTGGGGCTGAGCAGAGCTGAGAGCTGTCTTCACAGATGAAGGCTGCCATTTGGGAGGGAGACAGAAATTCCACGTGGCTTGGGAAGACAGAGGGCATATCAGTGGTTCACATTTATAAAGAGGCAGATTTGACTCCTCAACTTCCTAACTGTGGGGTGGGCTGCTGCGGTCAGGACAGACAAGTCACATGAGTCTGCAGGGAAATGGGCCAGAAGTGTCATGAGCATGAGTCCTGCCTTAGTGAAAAGTTGACCCAGATGGCTCCCAGGTTTACTCCCCAGCAAAGATTCTAAGATTTTGCAACTCCATAATTTTTAGGACTTTCTGGGACCTTCTGAACTTTTCTTGCCTTACCAGACTCCCAGCCATATTGACTCCAAACCGGCTCTGGGTCATTGAGCCTGCAAGTGTGTGTGTGTGTGTGTATGTGTGTGTGTGTTTGTGTGCATGCGTACACGTGCACACATGCATATGTGAGAGAGAAAGAGTCAGAAAGAGAGAGAGAGACAGACAGACAGAGAGATTTGCCACGAGATAAAGCCAAAGGAAGTTGACTCACCCTTTCTTTTTCAGATTTGACAACAGGCCTTTTCTCCCCTGTGGACCTTATCCAGGTCATTGTCGATGGAAACGTATCCCTGCCCAGCCAGCAACACTGGCTTTTCAAACACTTATTTTCACTTCAGCAGGCAAACCTGTGGTGCCTTTCTCGTGAGTATCTTAGCTCTCATCCACCTTCTTCTCCACCCTGTGGTCAGGCAACACAGGCCTAGTTTAACAACTCTTGAGACATAGACAAGATCAAACTCAGAGATCACTTCAGTATTAGTGTCATGAGTGATACGGAAGACAGAACATAACCATATCTTCAGAAGCTAATTGTGTAGTCAGTATCTACTCTGCTCCCAGAACCTATCATCCAATCATCCAATCATCCGTCCATCCATCCATCCATCTGTCCAACAGTCCATCCATCCATTTATCCAACAATCCATCCATCCATCTATCAGTTCATCTATTAATCCATCCACCCATCCACCTATTAATCCATACATCCATCTATCTATACATCCATCCATCCATCCAACAATCCATCCATCCATTCATCCATCTATCCAACAATTCATCCATCTATTCATCTATCCATCCATCCATTTATCCATCTATCCAATAATCCATCCATCCATTCATCTATCCATCCATCCACCTATCCATCCACCCATTTATCCATCTATCCAACAATCCATCTATCCATCCATCTATCTATCCAACAATCCATCCATCCATTCATCCATCTATTCTCTACCCAATAGGTGTGTCCTGTGTTGAGTATGTGTTATGTTCTAGGCTCTGTGTTTGACCTTGGGGATGAGAAAATAAAAAGTGAATCAGTCATACCCCTCCCTCTCAAGGAGCTCACATGTACCAGAGCAAAGTTGGACATGAGAGTGGGAGCAGAGGAGACTATTCACAGCGTCACCAAGTTTTATATCCTGTGGTCTGTAGTCTGAGACCCTGACTGCCTCTGAGATGGTCCCGGCAGACTCAATGGAATTTCACCCTCTCTCCTCCCATATTGCTGAGTTTACAGCTGACCCCTCACCTTCCTGGCTCTGCCTTGGTTCAGAGCCACCTGGATTCCCTGTTTTCCAGCTGGCAGAACCCTGGTATTTTTCTTGAGCCTTCCAGACTGGACAGCCTCTACTGACTTGGGCCTCAGCCCTGCAGGGATAACCCTCCCCCGACAGCCTCCCGGGGACTAACAGCCAACCTCTGTCTTGCCTGTAGGCTGTGCTGGAGAGCCCTCTTTCTGTCAGCTGGCAGAGGTAACGGACAGTGAGCCCTTGTACTTTACCTGCACCCTCTACCCGGAGGCCCAGGTGTGTGACGATATCCTGGAGTCCAGTCCCAAGGGCTGCAGGCTGATCCTGCCCCGAAGGCCAAGTGCCCTCTACAGGAAGAAAGGTGAGCGCTTGGTTGGATCATCCCAAACTGCATTTTCAGTGGGCTGCTGACTCTGTGGTTTTAGAAATATCCTGATCAGCTCTTCTTCTTTCCTAAGGGAAGTTACACAGGCTTTTTGTAGAGATACAGAGGCATTTAGAAATGTATCAGATTGACCAGAGAGAAGATGCTTGCTCTGGACTCCGCTGCTCTTAGAAATTATGTTTATTGCATATAGCAGTTGGAATTCCCATTGGGTGTTTATCAGAGAAAATCCCAACAGCTGTGGCTTCAACAAGACAGAAGTTGATTTTACCCTCTGGGAACATCAGTGATACTCTGGGGAGAGGGAGTCACCTTGCACAGTTTTCACTTCTTCTGTGGTGCTGTGATCTTCCGCTTACTGTTCTGTCTTCTTTGCTGGAAGCCTTTCTCAGGTATCTGGTGACCCTTGGTTTTCCCCTTCAATGTAAGACAGGGGCCCAGAAGCTAACTGGGAAGCTCTGAGTGTGTGGTGGGAGCGTGTTGACCTTGGCTTTCTTTGTAAGAGGACGTAGTTGGGTTGCCCTTTGGGGAATCCCTCATATCTATGTGGACTTCCTTGGTGGCTTGGATGGTAAAGAATCTGTCTGCAATGCAGAAGACCTAGCTTCGATCCCTTCATTGGGAAGATCCTGTGAAGAAGGGAATGGCAACCCACTCCAGTATTCTTGCCTGGAGAATCCCATGGACAGAGGAGCCTGGCGGGCTACAGTCCACAGGGTCATAAAGAGTTGAACACGACTGAGTGACGAACACTTTCACATCTTTGTGTCTAGGCCTTTCCTCCAGAGGGATCTTGTATAATATCTGGCTGGGGGCATGAGCCTGGCTGCTTGTGGTTTACATGCCAAACAAGGTTGGCAAAATGAAGGAGTCTCAATATTCACCACCTAGACTAACTGGAAAAAAAATTCCCTGGCTTCAGCAAGGTCCTCTCTGCACTGTAACTCACTCTGAGGCCCTTGAGAGACCTCACTTTTGTACAGTGGGAAGGGGTAGTTGTTGGAAAGAGACCACCTCTGGAGACATACCTGCTTCTTTAAAAGACTTCCAGGCCATTTTGCATCAGCTCACTTTCATCCCAGTACTGTGGATACATAAACCTTTCAGGACTCCAGAAGATTGTGTGTGTGTGTGTGTGTGTGTGTGTGTGCCCAGTCATGTCTGACTCTTTGTGACCCTATGGACTGTAGCCTAGGGCTTTCCCAGGTGGCACTAGTGGTAAAGAATGCACCTGCCAATGCAGGAGACATAAGAGACGTGGTTCGATCCCTGGATCAGGAAGATCCCCTGGAGGAGGGCATGGCAGCCCACTCCAGTGTTCTTGCCTGGAAAATCCCATGGACAGTGGAGCCTGGTGGGCTGCAGTTCACAGGGTCACATAGCATCGGACACGACTGAAGCAACTTAGCACACACGGACTGCAGCCTGCCAGGCTCCTCTGTTCATGGGATTTTCCAGACTATATACTGGAGTGTTGCCATTTCCTGTTCCAAAGATCTTCCTGACCCTGGGATTGAACCCTTGTCTCCTGCAACTCCTACATTGGCAGGCAGATTCTTTATCACTGAGCCACCTGGGAAGCCCTGCAGGTGTATAGAGTTGCTTCTTCCCACAGAAGGGTCAAGAATTCAGCCTTCTTAGGTTTATGAGGTCAATTTTTCCTCTATATTTTTTCTAGCTTCCAAAATTTGTCTCTCTGTCTGATCTCCTATTCTCTTTTGCCCTGTGGGTGTATGCCTTTATAAAAATCCCTTTACTGTGATTTTAGTGAGATTTGGGGAGAGAACAGAGAGTAAGTCTATGGGTTTAATATGCTATCTTTAATCAGAAGCTCTCAGTATGGGTTTGTATACTTTGTCCCCTACAGAAGTATTTTTCTGGTTACAGTGCATCTTCCACTTAAATAATAAGATGTCTTTCTTCCTCTGTGTAGTTGTGCTGCAAGATAGAGTGAAGAATTTTTACAATCGCCTGCCATTCCAAAAGCTGACGGGGATTTCCATTAGAAACAAAGTGCCTATGTCTGACAAATCCATTTCCAGTGGGTAAGCTACTTCCGTTCATCCCTGCCCTCTACAATACTTATTATGAAGACCCTTCTATTTTCATAAAGAAGGTGATATAATATCAGTTAAAGACACAAGCATGAAAAACTGCAAAATGCAAAGCAAAGGGTGAAAAAGGAATAAATAGGCAACATGCAGGAGACCTGGGCTCTATCCCTGGGTTGGGAAGATCCCCTGGAGAAGGGAAAGGCTATCCACTCCAGTATTCTGGCCTAGAGAATTCCACGGACTATACAGTCCATGGGGTCGCAAAGAGTCCGACACAACTGAGGGACTTTCACTCTTTACTTTATTGACTAAGGTGGCTAAGGTCAGCGAACAATAATCAACACAACATTTAGCCCTGAACCTAAGGTCAGCTGATGCAAAAGGGGAACTTGACCCGTGTTTTTTTTTTTTTTTAAATCAATTAATGCAAATTTTCAAGCATTGAAATAAACTTGATCAGCAAAGTCTCCCTGCTGCATTCAGAACCCGGAGAGCAAGCAGAACTTTTTACAGGGCCAGAAGCATATAAGGACTTTTATTTAATTTTTTATTTAAAAAGGTCCTGTGGGACCTCCCTGGTGATGCAGTGGTTGAGACCCCGCACTCCCAACGCAGGGGGCATGGATTCAATTGCTGGTCGGGGAACTAAGATCCCACATGCTACACAGTGCAGCTGAAAAAAAAATTAAGAAAATTTAAAAAAATATATTTTGTTATTGATTTAATTAGCTATAACTTAGTTGTTTTCATTGAACGTGACTAGTGTTTCTCTCCACTAGTCTGTGAATCTCACCTATCAGAATCACCAGAGGGCTTCTTATAACCCACGGTCCTGGGTCCTACCCTGGACCACCCGAATCAGCATTTACAGGGGGCTCACGAATGTGAATTTCAACTAAGTTCTCCCTGTAGAAGTTAGAATTTAAGAGTCATCGATTTATGAACTATGGATCTACAAAGTGTTGTTAACACATGAAACTATGCCCTGCTGCTGGCATTTAGAATTGGCTTTCAAAAATGGAGATTAAAAGATGATAAAAGATATCTGGCTGGGCACTGCCCATGCTGATGGGAGTGGGGAAGAAAGGGAGGGTGGAAAACAGGGATCTGCCTGGCCCTGGTGCTGGGTTGGGGGTTGCAGGAGCAGAGCTTGTATGTCTGGACTCAGGGAAGAGTTGTCACAGAGAGCAGGCCCCCAGAAGTCAGAATGACAGCGAGTCAGCCCACCTCGAGGATCCTGTCCAGCACAAACCTTCAGGCCTCCTCTTTCTCCTCTTCCGCCAGCTTCTTCGAATGTGAGCGATTGTGTGACATGGACCCGTGCTGCACCGGCTTTGGCTTTCTGAACGTTTCTCAGTTAAAAGGTAAGGGTGACAACAACTCCTTCTGTAAAGTACCCAGCACTTTACAGTCTAGAAACGTGTTCACATCTGTGTTGTTGTTTGGTCGCTCAGTCGTGTGCGACTCTTTTGTGACCCCATGGTCTGTAGCCCACCAGGCTCCTCTGTCCATGGGATTTCCCAGGCAAGGATACTGGAGTGGGTTGCTGTCTCCTTCTCCAGGGGAACTTCCTAACCCAGGGATCGAACCCGCATCTCCTGCGTTGGCAGGCAGGTGGATCCTTTACCATCTGAGCCACCAGCGAAGCCCTGTTCACATCTATGGTCTGACCTAATCCATAGCATCACCTCATGGGGGCTTGAGAAAGGGCAGGTGGCTGGTAAATGTGGGAGCTGGGACAGGGTTGCTGGTCCAGTACCCAGTCAGCTGGACACCACACTTCCGCCTGACCCAAGTAGCCTTCTTGCCATGGCTCACTGAACTGTCTTCTGCTTGCTTTTCAAGACCTGGGTCAGGTAGCTTGGTGGGCTGAACTTGGAATCCCTCCATATGATCTGCATTTGAAACTTGATTCTGTCACGTACTAGACGAATGATCCTGGATGAGCCACTGAGTCTCTCTGAGTCTCAGTTTCCTCATCTGTAAATAGAGATACAAGTGCCAGCCTCCTCATAGGCTTCTGTGGGGATGAGCGGTATGATGCATACAGAGCCTTAGCACAGCTCCGGGCGCATGAAGGACGCTTGACAAGCACGTGTTGCCCCCACCACCATGTTCTTAGACCAGAAACTCACTAAGGTAGCAGGGTTTTCATCAGTGGCTAAGATCATCCCTGGAATAGGGCGCTTCACCCCACATGTCTGCTGAAGGATGAGTTTGCAGAATTTCTCTCATTCAGTTAGAATCTCCCGTCGTGATCATTTCCCTGGTCCTGGTTACTTTTTGCTCCAGGAGGAGAGGTGACATGCCTAACTCTGAACAGCTTGGGCCTTCAGACATGCAGCGAGGAATATGGAGGGGTCTGGCGCATTCTGGACTGTGGCTCCCCAGACACTGAGGTCCGTACCTACCCCTTCGGATGGTACCAGAAGCCTGGTAAGTGACCTGCCCTGAACAGCTACACAATTATTGCTCAGTGCCCCTGGGGAGTGGACATTATTTCCTCCATTTTAAGATGAAGAGAGTACGGTACAGAAAGTGGAAGTTATTTGACCCAAGCCACATAGCCAGCAGCAAGCAGAATCAGGTCACAAAACCCAGCTCTGACGACTCCAAACTTCTCTCTTCCCCTTTTTATGCTGTGCCTGGTGGGTCTTCCACATCCCACGAGCTATTGGATGTGAAACTGTCTAGACGCATTGTCTGGCTGGTTTTCCCCCAGCTCAAGTTAACTGGCCATAGAGGCAATTGACTAATAAATTGAAAAAATAAAACTGACTAATAAACTAATAAATGAAATCAATGGTAGGTTGGCCACGTGTTCCAGAACCATGTCCAACCCTAGAGACCTGGGATCGGGCTCCTTGGTGGAATCTGGTCCTTGACACTTCAACATGAGTCTACTAATCCCAAGACATTTTGTCACTGCAGAGCAGATTTTTTTGGAGTTGGTTGTTATCAGGCTGAGTGGAATCCTCTTTGCTCCCTCCTTGAGCATCCTGTGTTCTGAGTTCATTCTATTTATGACTTTTATTTTATCTTAACATCTTGAAGTGTTTTAAGAAAAACATCAGGACTATATGATGAAATAGCCTCAGTGGGTTTCTATGCATGTGTGCTAAGTTGCTCAGTTGGGTCCGACTTTTTGCGACCCCATGGACTGCAGCCCAGAAGGCACCTCTATCCATGGGATTCTGTAGGCAAGAATCCTGGGGTAGGTTCCCATGCCCTCCTCCAGGGGATCTTCCCCACCCAGGGATCAAACCCATGTCTCCTGCAGCTCCTGCATTGCAGGTGGATTCTTTACCGCTGAGCCACTGGGGAAGCCCTGGGTTTCCATGAGGGGGAGGAGGGGTAATGTGCCATATAGAGGAGGCTTTAACTAACTCACAGAGGCTAGGGCATGAGCACCTGCCTAGGTTGGTGGCTCCACAGGAGATCCAAAGCCAGCTGTGGGTATTTAGGGCCTTCAGAACTGAACTCTCACCGCTCAATGCCTCCTTGCCCATCCGTCCTCTCACACGTCTTCCCATCTCCTCACCCTACCTACCAAAGGCTGGAAAATGTCATTTTTCATCTTTCCATTGCAGAGGGAAGGGCTGGGTAAAAAGAAGCTAAGACATAATTCATTTGTTCAGAAATATGGGAATCAGACCAGAGTGTTACAACTTCTTGGCAGGACTCAGCCAGGAAAAGTATTCAAGGTGGTTATTGTCCCAACTCTTTTCCATCTGTTCTGTTTCTTTCTATCTGACTGCAGAGACTATTAACTTTTTCCGACATATATTTCAAAGGGTCAGGTTGAGGACTCAGGAGTTCTGACCAGGGCATTGACTGAGCATCAGCCGTGCCTCAGGGATCTCTGGTTTTCTAAATCCAGCCTTGTTCTTTGGAGTCTTCTTGTGAGTATGCCTGGCTGAATGCAAGCACTTTACAAGTGTTATCCCATCTAATCCTTACAAGCACTGTTAGATGAGGAAACAGAGGTCCATGGATGCTAAGTCACTTTCCCAAAGTCATACAGAGCAGGTAAATGATGGGATTTGGACTCAGGATTGTTGGACTTTGTCAAAAAGAACCAGGTCCAAATAACCAACTGTATAACCAAATGATATAGCTACATTCAGCTATGTGACATATTCACTAAGATGTAATGGCTGAGTATGAATACGATATGATTCCTATCCTCCAGGTGCTCAACTTAAGGAATAATTGATGTTGTTGCTGTTTAATTGCTCAGTTGTGTCCAACTTTGTGGCCCTGGGGACTGTAGCCTGCTAGGCTCCTCTGTCCTTGAGTTTTCCCAGATGAGAATACTGGTGTGGGTTGGCCATTTCCTTCTCCAGGGGATCTTCCTGACCCAGGGATCCAACCCACATCTCCTGTGGATTCTTTACCACTGGGCCACCTGTGAACCCTAAGAAGCAATTGCAGACTGTAACTAAATAAGCCATTCTAGTTCTGGATTGCTCATAAGTTTAGAAGTTTTGAAACTCTTTTGAGTGTCCATACTGAGTCATACATTGTGCTGGGCAATAGGAAATGTGAAATTAATAAGATGTAGTCATTTTTCTTATTATAGATGCTCACATCCTAGTAAGGAGGTCGTGGGCGTATATGATTAACTGTTGCGTCCTAGACTCAGGACCAGAACAGACATGCATAAGGTGTTGTGGGAATACAGGAACAAGAAACTAGCCCTGCTTCCAAGAGGTGGAGATCCATTACTGACAGCCTCCTGCAAGCCCTCTTTCATGCTTCAGGGACCACTCCCTGTAGGTTTTGGTCTGCTGGCCTGGAGCCGCCCTCGCAGGCAGGTTTCCACACTGCACACTGCCTGTTTTCAGTGCTTGGGTGAGTGGGGTGAAAGATTTTAAAATGCCATAATGGCATCAGTTTCTCAGGACCTCTGGCTGGAAAACACCCTGAGATGTGTATGGCTCAAGGCCATTCTGGTGTGGGTGGCTCTGAATCTCCAGTTTCAAAAGAGTGGAAGAAAGAGGGCTGGCTGACACGGAGTTTTGGTGACCTGGTGTGACCCATGGCTCCCATCAGTGGAAAACCAGGTTCTCGCCAGTCCATCTTTCTCCCTTAAGTCATCTTCATCAGAAGCAGGTGGTGGGGTAGGTCTTAAGACGATGAATGATCTCCTCCTAAGACCCAGGCAGAGAAAAGGAATATTATTCAAGGAAACTGGTTCCATTAATTAGACTGTTCTTGTAGTTCAGTCACACTGATCCAGTACAAAGTCACCTTTTGATTTCTGATATATTTTGACCCAAAACACAGTCAGTCATCTTCTGGATTCTGCACCTTAGTATGGCCTTGTATTCTGTTTTCTGTTGTAGATAGAACTGCACCAGTGTAACTCTGGAAAACCCAACAAACAAGCTGACATTGTCATTACTTTCTCCCCATCCTCGTCTTCGTATTAGACAGTCACGCACAGTCACAGGAAGAAGGGGCCCCGCAGGAGCAGCGAGGCTGCACAGAGGGTCCTGCACCTGAAGGGCGACCTCTCAGTCAGCATTGGCACAGGAAACATGGGTTTTACAAAGGAATTCTTGCAAAGAACTTCTGTAGTAGATTTTGCCCTGGCTTCAAATCCATGGCTTGGTCGTGTAGCATTCTGCCATCTATGGTTTTTTGCGGGGAGGGGACATGACCTTGAGCACTGACCTCTGAGAGCAGGTACTTCAGGGGAGAGTGAGATTCCTCTTGAGATACTGCTGGGGGGACCCTGTCGTTAAACTCAGAGAGGCAGAGACAAGAGGGGTGCACAGTGCACGATGAGGCAGGGAGCGTGGTCAAGGACCTCAGGGCAGAAACCCAAACCCAGAGAGAGAGAGATGACAGATGGATGGATAGATCGATACAAAGATAGATAGATGATAGATCTATGAGCAGATAGATAAATAAACAGATGATGGACAGGTAGATAGATACATACATACATGTATACACACACACATACATATTCCCTGGTGGCTCAGACGGTAAAGAATCCACCTGCAATGCAGGAGACCTGGCTTTGATCCCTGAGTTGGGAAAATCCTCTGGAGAAGGGAATGGCTACCTACTCCAATGTTCTGACTGGGAGAATTCCATGGACAGAGGAGCCTGGCAGGCTACAGTTTATGGGGTCGCAATGAGTCGGACACGACTGAGCCACTTTCACTTTCATATATACACCGGCACATAGTTACTTAGATGGACAGAAAGCATGCCTTCTCTCTGACATCTATGTTGAGTGATGAGCATGGACTCCTGACTTGACTCCAGGCTGAGAACCAGACATGAAAAAGCGTAACCCAGGGCCTGTACCTAAAGAACTGGACAGAAGAAGGGGAAACGAAAGGCCGTTTGTTGAGCTCCTAATATAATAATAATATGTTCTGATGCTCAATTGTGTCCGACTCTTTGCAACCCCATGGACTGTAGCCTGCCAGGCCCCTCTGTCCATGGGATTCTCCAGGAATAATACTGGAGTGTGTTGCCATACTCTCTTTCAGGGGGTCTTCCCGACCCAGAGATCAAACCTGGGTCTTCTGCATTGCAGGTGGAGTCTTTACCATGAGCCTCCAGGGAAGCCCCTATTACACGTCAAACACCCTGGAAGCACCAGCAATAGAAGGTCCTTCCCCAAAGGGTCAAGCCTGGCCTGGGAGGCAGACGTGAGAGAAGGAACATTTCTCAGGCATTTAGTGATGCCAGAAACACTTCTGCAGTGCTCTCCCCGTGTTCGCTAGGACCGCTGTGGGGCTGGTGCTCTCCTAGCCCCTCATCAGGAGTAATTACTCCTTCTATCCCAGAGAACGACTCAGCCCTCTGGCTTGTCTTACTGTGGGGAGATGCAAGGGGGCTTCTGGAGCACAAAAGGGGGCCAAGAAATGTTGTTCTACAAAGGATTGCACCAGAGCCACTCCAGGGGGCATCTGGGCCGAGATGGAGGCGCGTCGGGTGGAGGGTGCAGGGACAGTGGGTAGGATGGCCATGGTTCTGCCCTGCAAGCCCCGGATGGGCCCACAGAGACCTGCACGCAGGTGACACGACCCTGGTACTGAGCTGTGTTCTCAGAACGAAAATGGAAGTCAAGTTCCTAGGAGCCCGGAGAGAGGCACCAACCTAGAGCAGCGAGCACCCAGAGGGGCCGCTCAGAGAGCCATGTGATTTCTCACTGCTGTCCAGCACGAACAGAAAGTTCCAGGGATCTGAGCACAGAACCCAGAGGCCCAGGCTGAGTGACTGTGGATGCAAATGAGGCTGTTTGCAGCCCCTTCCGGGGAGGGCGGCAGTACTCAAAGAGGAAGCATCTTAACCAGGGTGGGAATGGAAAGGGAAGAGGCTGCTCTGTGGTCCAGCTGTCTTGGGGATCTGGGCTGCCTGCAAGGGGGCGCCTCTGGGGCTCCGGTACCCGCTGGCTGCTCTCAGAGGGGAACTGAGCTGCTGTTCAAACCCCTCCCCACCCCCTCCTCCCACCCCCTGCAGCCATGTGTGGCCTGCAAGTGGGGCAGGGTCTTTGGTTTGTTTACAAAGTCAAATGCGGCTTCTGAAAAAAACCAATAGAATCCTCCCACTTCCTCTCCTCTTCTGCTAAACAAGTGCACTTGGACCCTGTAGATAGATATTCTAGATACGGGAATGACTTGGAAAGGAAGTGACCAGCTCTTCTAATTATGCCTCTGCAGCCCACATAGAAACTACTGCATGTAGGAGAGTTTACTGTCTAATTCATTCCTCAGCATCACTCACATCCCAGCACGTGCATCTGCCATTTGCTTAGCACCCCGTTGGCTCCTTGGCTAGGCTAGTGTTTGGCGGGCAGCGTCTTATTTAGCCCCCAAACCACGTGATGAGGTGGGGTCTCTCCTTATCCTCCTTTTCTGGTCTGCTGGCAAATGTGTTACAATTAGGGAGGGCTGGGCAGCTGCAGGGCGAGGTGTCGTTGTTGCCACTTTCTGTGGTGTAAATACCCCGGCTGCAGCCCATTTCAGGCCACCAGCTTGATGTCACTGAAAGCAGAGTTGGGAAGAAGCAAGAAGGGTGGCCATCCTCTTGCTTAACAAGCATAAATTAACTGAGCAACTGGCTCAAAGTTGCACAGTGCGATTCTCTGTAAGAGGGCCCCCAGGGAATGAGGCTGTTGAGATTTTCAGTGCCCCAGGGGGCCCAGGGAAGCTGAGAACTTTCAGGGTTCAGCTATTCCTGTACACTGAAGAACGTCCCACCCAGAGGGTTGACAGCACCCTGTCAGGAAGCACTGTGGGGGCTGAGAAAGAGTAAGTAAGGCAATAGCAGCAGATCTAGGTGATAAATCCCTGGACGTGAATATGGTAATTCTCCCTGTGGACAGCTTGCCTAACTGTTCTCACAGCCTTGGGTATATAGAGTTTCTGGCCATTCATTATGTTGTATAAATCTTTCCTTCGCAAACTGAGCTTGCTTTGAATTTCCAGACAGACTTCCAGAAGGAGAATCACTGGGCCCAAGGGGGTGGACGTCGGAATGCCCTTGTTACAGATCCGTCAAATAATTGTTCTCTGGAGTGTGCTGATTCTCAGGGTCTTTTCTCTGAGAAAGCAAAGATGGACATTTAAATGAACACACTGGCCCCCTGGGTACCGTGGAGGGTGGCGGGTGGTTCTGAGTTTTGTGTGAGGAGCTCACAGGACGCTGGGTGACGGAAGCCTTGGCCCAGTGACCCTCAGAGTGAGTCTGTGGACCAACAGGGTCAGCGTCACCTGGGAACTTATTAGAAATGCTGGATCTTGGGCCCCAGCCCACACCTGCTGGACCAGACACTCGGGGTGAAGCTCACACAGTGTGGGTCACCAAGCCCTCCAGGAGATTCCAATGTCCGCTGAAGCCTGGGAACCAGGCTCTAGAATGATGACCGGGAGCAGGTGCTTTCAGGCAGATGGAGCCAAGCAGAACGGACAATACCTGAGGCTCTAGAACTAATGGAGGCTGGGTCACGGCATGCCTGACGAAAGTGAGGAAGGCAGAGGAGGAGAGGGGACGGGAGGGGACCCAAACCGGGGCACTGGGGACCAGATGGAACGTGACTCTGACTCAAGGCTTTCGTGGAGGCAGACAAGCCTGAGCATCAGTGACAAGGATGTGTTACTACAAAGACTGATATATTTTTTTAAATTTTGCTTCACCTACAATTTCAGTAGTGCTGAAATTTTAAATTTTATTTTTTTCTTTTGGCCATGCCCCAAGGCATGTGGGATCCTTGTTCCCCAGCTAGGCATGGAACCCACACCCCCTGTGTTGGAAGCTCAGAGTCTTAACCACTGACTGCCAAGAAGTCCCTAAAAGGGCGATATTAAGAGTAAATAGTGGCCAGCATTTATTGAGTGCTTACTGTATGCCCAAAGCTTCACATACACTAACTCATCTAAGCCTCAGAGCCCTAAAGGAGATACTATCATTACTCCCATTTTACAGACAGGGAAGCTGAGGACAAGGAAGGTCACCCTGGGTTCCTGACCCTTGACCCTGAGCCTCACCCATGACCCTTGACTGCTGACCATGCTGCCCTGTAGCTCAGAGAGGGAGAAGGTCTGGCCACACTCCTGGTCTGGGCCGTTGGGAGAAAAGGATGCAGTGGCTTTGAAGACTGTGATCTGTTCAGTAAGGGGAGAGGCAGGGGAGGGGGCAGTTAGCACTGATGGGCACCTCCTGGGTGTGTGCACTTTCTCGTTTAATTCCGACATCATCGCCTCATACCAGTGCCCGAAGCTGGGGATGGAAGAAGCCAGATCACTAGTCCATTGGCCCTGCTTCTAGGTGGCACATGGAGGTTGGAGCCCAGGTCTGTCTGCCCACCTGCTCCAGTTCTGTCCACCCGCCGCGCTGCCTGCCATGAAGAGCTGCCGTCTTGTGGCCTTCACCCTGTGCCTGGCCCGATACTACCTCCTGTCGTGCTCACCGCAATTCTCAGCATAGGCTGTGTCATCCCCGTCGTACAGATGTGGAAACTGAGGCCCAGAGGGGCTAAGTGCTGCCCCTAAGTGAGTCAGCTCAGCAGTGATGTGGCATTTCCCTTGTTCACCGCATATCTCTAGGTGACCACTCTCTGGAACATGGCTGGTCTGTACTTTTGCACCTCTGGCTTTGGCAAATGGTGTGAAAATAAGTGCTACATGTCACTCGTAGGCAAAGCTGTGAGAGCAGGGGTAGCCTTGTCCTTGCCCTGCTGCAGCGTCTGGGAGGCAGGGGTGTGATGGAACCTCCCCTTGCCAGGGGCTTGAAGGGGGTTGACACAGAGGAGAGCCCCCAGCACCTGCAGGAGGTACGTGGCTCAAGGGAGAGGAGGCCCTTGGTTGCTTTAAGCCCCTGAGTTGTTAGGATGTCCCTTCATCTCAACCCACCCCATCCTGGCCACACGGGAGTGGGACCAGGTGCTGGGCACACTGTCTTGCCTTCCACGCACGACTTTGTGCCACCAAGTAAGACCACTCTTCCTGCCTTCGGGGCTCAATGATCCAAAGAGTCACAAAGAGCTAAAAGGCTGTCTTTGTCTTCTTTTCAGTTTCTCCAAGTGATGCTCCCAGTTTTTGCCCTTCGGTGGCTCTGCCTGCCCTCACGGAGAATGGTGAGTCCATGGTCTTTGTCTCTCCTGTGTGAAGCTGACTTTCTCCTCACTTCCGTCCAAGAGTTTATAGCTCACGGGAGCCCATCACGTTTCTGACCTTAAGCTCCTCTCAGTTAGACACATGCATGGAAAGGGCAAATACCAGCACCACACCCATTTCATAGACGAGGAAACTTGCAATGGTTAATGACGGCCAAACAACGCAGCCAAGCCGAGGCCGAGTGGGATGGGAGCACGGCACAGTAAGTCTGCCACACATGTATGGGTTCCATCCCAAGAGCGTGTTCATAAGTCTGACAAAGTTAGCCTAGGTACCCAGCTAACACAATGGGCTATACAGTAGTGTACTGTAATAGGTTTATAATGCTTTTTGCACAAATAATGCATACAAAACAAACACAAAAAACGAAACATGTTTAATCTTACAGTCCACTACCTTGAAAAGTATCGTAGTACAACACTATGGCTGGCGTGTCTTAGCAGTGCCAGCTATTTCAGCGCTGCCTTTACGCTTGTTTCTGGACATCTTGGGCTTGAAGTAAAGATACTGCACTACTGTACTCTATGCAGTTCTGTACAGTAAAGTACACAAAACACTACTGCTTATAGAGGACGCATGCGCCTGACCGTGTGCACCAGACGCGTGAACTTACGTGATTGGGCATGCGCACGGACGCTTGCATCTTTGAAAGTCTGCAACTTGAAGGTCCGCGTGTAGGGGGTTTCCTGGTATTCCTGCTTTCGTTCTGAGGTTTGTTTTCACCGTATGGCGTGGTGACGAGGCCTGCACGACCCTGGGGCCATGTCAGGAGCCATGGTGTTTGGGCCCCAAAGTGAAAGGAGTCCGGTCTTCTAGGTGCAGAGGAGTTGGGGCTCAGAGCCCCGGGTGCCCCCGAGTGGCACAGTGACCTCAGAGGCCGGGCACTGGCCCGGAGCTCAGGAGCACGGGCAGGCGTGCTGTCCCCTGAGGCTGCTGTCCCCTCCCACACCTGGCCCCGTGCCCACCACCGCTGGCCCCATGTGCTGCCTGGGCGGTGGGAAGCGTGGGGTGCTAGGCGCCGGGTGGGGCAGGGCAGGAGTGGGCAGGCCAGCGTGGGCCTCGCTGCGCATCCCGCTTCTGCTTCCGCTTAGTCAGGAAACGCGAGGCTCTCATCATTCCTGTCCGGCGACACGATGTCTGAGGGGCGCTAGACGTGTGTCATTATGGCCCTGGCTGAAGGGACAGAATGTGGCTCATGTGGGAGGGAATCGTTTCTAGTCAGGGCTGGGCTGAGAGTATAAATGTCCTCAACCGTGTCGTCACTTCCTTCACTCAGTGAAAAGAGCTAACTTTATGTGTTCTTTTATCCCCCTGAGCATTCTATTCAGAATATCAATGTCTAAGCACTTACAGATTTCATGTCTAAGACTTTCGATCATCACACCAACCTCTAAAGGCAGGTTCTATCTTCCTATTTGTTAATTACAGAAAAATGCAAACAATACCAGAATACAGAAGGAAAAAAAAAAAAAAAAACACAGGATTATTTAGAAGTTACTCCATGTCAGCTAATTTTTTGGTTTATTTCCTAATCTCTTTAGATTTGTGTGTGTGTGTGAAAAGTAGTTGTAATCTCTTGTCAGCGTTTTGTTTTTACCTAATATTGCATCACGTGTAGATTTCCAAACTGCTGTAGATGTGCTGACCATTCCTGCATACACGTATATATTCATTCATTCATTTGATCAAGCTCTTACCCCTAAAATGCTCCCACTCTGGTGATGAAGAATCAAAGACAGAATAGTATCAGCCACGACTGTCATGTAATTCACTAACTTATTCCTCTATTTCTGGGCATTTGATTGTTTTTGACTCCTCACCACCATGAAAACATCATAAGAATCCCTTTGTGCATAAAGCTCTTGGCAGTGTCCAGATTATTTCCCGGTGGTGGTGGGAGTACCTTCTCTGAAGCAGAATTACTGGGCTTGAAAACTCTAGATTTTAAAACTCTAGGTCTATATTGCCAAATTAGTCCCAAACACTTGACTGTAGTTTCATACTTGCCTGCAGTGAATCAAAGTGCTTTTTTTTCACGTGCTTAGAATTCTTAAACACTATGACTAAGAAATCATTTATTAAATTTATGGATAAAGAAAGTGTTGATATCTTATGTCAAATATATACTGTTAGATAGGAATCAATCGATGTATAAGCACCTTCAGGTGATTTTACAATGCTTCCAGTCTGTTTTTGGTAAGATTTGTATTACTGAGACTTGGATCACCAACAAAAGGAAAAGGGTGTAGAATTCCACATCGCTCTTCATGAACACACAAAGTCTATGGATCTGGGTAGATGTTTTGAAAGTGGAATGAGATGTCACAGTATTTTCAAATATGCCTTGGACGAGTGTGGTTTGAAAGCAGAAGAGGTGTGGGGCCAACATTCCACCTGCACACAGAGCTCCCAGGTTGGAATTAAGAGTGCGAGCTTGTTTGTTTGATGTGTCAGAGGCGGGAGTGTCGTTCTGCCTTCAAGGTATTGGTGCCTCTATGTGATGCTGACACGGATGGTTTGCACACACATGCAAACATACACCAGGCATATGTAAATCCCTCATCTTTATGCACTTTTTATTCAGGGAGAAAAGGAAGTATTTATTAAATGCCAAACATTGCATAAATCATTTAATGCTCAAAAGAAAGTGAGATGGTCACAGGGTCTATTTTTCAAATAAGGGGTCCGAGGCTCCATTAGGGTAAATGAGCACACTGGGACTGGAACCCATGTGTATCTGGCCCCACTAAGAGTTAGATGAAAATGTTTGGTTTGAGTTTCTGGAAAGGGTGACAGAGATGAACTTCCCTATCTCAGACTTGTCTGGAGACCTTTTAAAGTCTTGGCCTTGTTTCTGTTATGAAGTGGTGTGTATAAGCTGCCCCTTCAACATCTACTTGAAAAGGGGGGATTCTGATGCGATGATGGATGGATTAATGTGGATGGAGGAGTCAAAGGTGACCTGTGAAACCTCAGGGGCCTGTCTTGGGTACATACTCTGTGCTAGGGACCTCTCTAAGATCTTGGTTTGTGTTGCTCCAAAGAAGGTTTCTAACACATTAGCGGGTTTGAAGACAGCAAAGTGTAAGTGTTAGTCTCTCAGTTGGATCCAACTCTTTGTGACTCGTGGACTGTAGCCCGCCAGGCTCCTCTGTCCATAGGATTCTCCAGGCAAGAATACTGGAATGGGTGGCCACTTCTTCCTCCAGGGCATCTACCTGACCCAGGGATTGAACTCGAGTCTCCTGCATTGCAGGTGGATTCTTTACCCCTGAGCCACCTCCATAATGAGCTTCAAAAAGACTCAAACACTCTCCATTTGGACTGAGGTGGAGATGCATGGTGCGTGGACAAGCTAGGCTTTGAGAAAATAAGGATAATTGTGTCATCTATGTGTCGAGAGCCATTTTACTCTCATAGGGAAAATTGTATGTTTTTTTAAAATAGGCAAAACGGCAAAGATGCTATTCCTTCGTAAGAGAAAAGGTCCATTGCTTCTTAAAAGATCCATGACAACCAGTCCGGAGCGATGTTCAGGATGTTGGAGGCTTCCTGTACGATGGCCACTATCTCCCTGTCCCCTGCAGGCCAAGCCTGGAGTCTTTGAAGGGGTGATTCCCAGGATAATTGCTTGTCGTTCACTATTTCAGAAGCTCTTCTTTTAGTGGTATCATTGAAACAAACTGAGTATTTAGAGTGCAAGCCAGAGGAAAACACAAAATGTGAGTTTTAGAAAATTGTGTCTATGCTCTGAGTTTCTTTCACCTGAGGAATTCAAAACACCCTTTAAAGTACACCCCAGCTCTTGACTGTGAGCACAGGTTGCTACCGGCAGATCAAGGGTGTGGGTGAGGCTGCAGCTTGAGAGGGTGAGAGGTGTGGCTGAAGAAGATGCCTGGTCAAAGTCTGCCCTGCTCAGCTTCCCCAGCCTGCAGCTCAGCAACAGCGACAAAGTCTGAATTCCAGGTTGATGGAGATAGAAGTGGCTGTGCCAACAGTCTTTCTTGGGGACACACGATTGTAGTCAATCAACTTTGTCTGCTTGGCCTCCGTCCTTTCCTGGCTGTGCCAAGGGGCTGATGGAATTCAGTTGATCTGTTCTGCAAATGTTTTCCGTTAAGCTGGAGACAGAATTGTGTGATCCTAAAATATGCCAGCACTGGCAGGGAGCGTGTGTCTGATTGAAGGAAACATCGGGGCATTCTGGTGTGGCCATGGGCTTTGAAGTCCATCCACCCGGCTTCCAATCCTGCCCCATCACTTAACCATTGGGCACTCTGGAGCCAGATTCCTCAGCCTCCTCAAGCCTCTGTTGGCCTCTGTAAAGTGAGGATGGTGAAATATCAGTCCAGTAGGCTTGTGTCGTAGAATAAAGAGTACAAGGCTCGGCACAGAACCTGGTAAGACTGGGTGTTCAAGAAATGTCTGTAATAATTCCCAAGCTCAAACCCATCCTTTTACAGAGGAGGAAACAAGCAGAGAGAAAGAATGACTCTCCCACGTCACAGCCAGTTAATGTTTCCATTATTGTGTATCTAGCAACTTAATCTGTCAATCATTGTGCGAAGTTCTTCCATATTTTCATACCCTAGGAGGTGTGCACCCTTATGTCCATTTTACAGACTTGGAAACTGTGGGTCATAGAGGCCCAGGGTCATAGAATTCATGAATGCATGAATGGTAGACCCAGGATTCAAACCCAATCTGATCCAAACCCAGAGTCTCTCCATTGAAGATGCTGACTGTTGCTGGTTGGGTCCCCCAGGAATCAGACTCGGCAATCAGAACGCAGGTCATTTTTTAGGAAATGGAATCAAGGGGTGAAGAGGAAAAGAGAAGGATGGAGAGAGAACTTGAGCTTCAGTGTGACTTTAGCTTAGTTGATCTCTGGGGATGCTGGGATGACCTTTAAACTTGTTACACCCTCACATTGGTCACACATAGATATGGCTGCCCTTCTGGGGTGCCACCCTTCCTGCAGGGGTCTCTGCCAGCAGCTGGGGAAGAGCCCTTCATTCCTGAAGAGGGGGTCTGGAGGACATCACAGCCTGCATCCCAGGGGCGCTATACTTTAATGATCTCATCTGGGGCTCATTTGAGGCTGGGATGGGAGCTGTTAACAACTTTGTCCTGCAGCGACCCTGGGGCCCTGTCACCTGCCTGCCATAGCCACTAGCGTGGTGACGCGTTAACCACGCACACGCCAGTTCTTCATCCTTCTGGTCCTTGGGCTGAAAGGGCCATGTGAGCAGGCACTGACTCCAACATTGCCTCATGTTTGCATAAAACTTAAATTCCAAAATGCAGAGCTGATGTGTGCACATGTACGCAGAGATACACAGCCTTTCTCTGGACCTCACAGTATAGACTCTGTCCCTATTCATGGAAAGTGGTGTCCAGAGGTAGAGTCCATATCCCAGGGCCCAGCGAGGCGAGGTTGGCAGGCACTCACTCTTTCCTGTCTGCAGCCTGTTGAGGGCACTGAGTCTAGCTGGCAGTGGCAGTGCCCACCTAGACCAGTGCTTGCAGCCGGGATGCCCATCTGCCCCGGCCCCGCGCTGCCTGGGTGGCTGTGACCAGCAGGACTGTGTGTGCTCTGGGCAGAGCCTCGCATAGGGCAGCTCCCCTGGACCCATGCCCTGCTGCTCGGAGACCCAGGGACTGAGATGGAGAAACGGCTGGCAGACTGGAATCCCAGCCACAGCAGAGGGAAGTAAAGTGGGACACAGGCGGAAACTTCCCTCAGCTTGGAAGGCTTCATTTCTCTCCACGGAGGCAGGAGGAAGCCTCGGGCCAGCTGGTGAAGTACAGGATTTGGGGCACAGTTATGGTTCTTCTGCCTCAGCTGCCACCCCCCTGTTCATTCGCTTATTCGTTCAACAAGTGTTTAGTGTTTGGTGAGCACTTACTCTGCTGGGCACTGGGTACTAGGGCCAGAGCCATGAATGGAGCCTCAGAAAGCCCTGCTCCATGGAGCCTTCATCCTAGTATCTCTTTGGGGCTGGTGCCTCCTTGGCTCTTAGCTAATGTCACCCTCGACCATCCCCATCAAAGCAGCCTCTTTAGCACTCCCTACCCCTTAACCCTGCCTTAGTGTCTGCATATCTTTGTGCTGTGAAACCTTCTCCCTTGTGTACTTCCTGAGTAACTGTTTACCCTCCTCTAAAAGGGAAGCCACACGGGAAGGGGCTTTTATCTGTCTTGTTCACTGCTATATTTTAGCTCCTAGAAACATGACTGTACCTAGTCAGTTCTCAGGAAATAGTCCCCAAATGAATAAACATATTTCTCTTGTTTGCTTGCTTGTGAGATTTCATGCTGCAAAGGATAGATATTTTGTAATTCATGGTTTGATCCTAAACACTTAGCAAAGTGTCTAGTAGACGCTCGATCTTATTTTATTTACAATTATTTGCTTTTTTAAAGAAAAATATAAATATTCATTTTGCTCTAGGTTAGTAGTTTAAAGCTAATAGTGATTCAGTTAATGCTTGTTGAAAGTATGAATAGATTAATGAATGGTAACCAGGTGAATGGATTTAGAAATCACATGGGATGTAGGAATCCTGTCTTTGTCCTCCTTAGGTTGTGAACTTGACCAATTTAAGGGATACTTATGAGTTTCCCTGGTAAGGGCTTCCCTGGTGGCTCAGAGGCTAAAGCACACGCCTGCAATGCAGGAGACCTGGGTTCGATCCCTGGGTTGGGAAGATTCCTGGGAGAAGGAAATGGCAACCCACTCCAGTATTCTTGCCTGGAGAAGCCCATGGACGGAGGAGCCTGGTGGGCTACAGTCCATGGGGTCACAAAGAGTCGGACACAACCGAGCGACTTCACTTATGAGTTTCAGTTGTTACACTTATAAAATGGAGATGATGGTGTCTTCAAAGAGGTTGTTATTGGACTTTAAAGATGCCTTATGTGTAAAATTGCTGCCACAGTGCCTGATGAAGTTTGGCCTTGTTGGAGTAGCTAGATTGGTCAAGCACTGCCAGTTCTAAGGGATCCTTTTCACAGGCCATCTTTGTGAACGCTGCCCCTGCGCTTGTACAGTGTACAACCTGTGCAACTGTACATGGGGTGTCTGGGAGACATTTGATTAATGTTTGCTGAATAATTGTGTCTTAAACCTTTGTTAGATCTTAGAGACTGGAGAAAACAAAGGGTTTACCTTGATAATTTCCTTCTCAGACAGCACAAGTGTTGTACCTAGTCCATCAAGGATTGGCTCAATTGAATTGAAGGGAAATAGGGTAAAAAACAAAATATGCCAACCTAGGACCTACCTTCTTTTGTATAATAACATTTTCCCCAAGAGTGGTCACAATTTAAGAAGTGGATAAACCAGGAAGATTTAATTTTTAAAAGTGGAAATTCAGACCCTTTGTTAAGCATTTGAGGGGAAATATTTCAGAATGGTTACCCCTCCTAGGACCACTCTAATCACTGTGAGCTGATTATGAATTAAACCATCTCTGAAAGCAATCCATCAACAGTGGTAGATTTATTTTTATGGGTTATAATAATTCTGTTGATTAAAAATGGTAATACTATGTTACCAGTGGCTAGTGCTACACAAAGTTTTTATTTTGTTATTTTTTTAATTGTTGTTGTTGTTTAGTCGATAAGTCGTGTCTGACTCTTGCGACCCCATGGACTGTAGTCTGCCAGGCTCTCCTGTCCGTGGGATTTCTCCAGGCAAAAATGTTGGGGTGGGTTGCCAATTCCTTCTCCAGGGAAGACTTCCCAACCCAGGGATCGAACCTGTGTCCCCTGCATTGCAGGAGGATTCTTTAGCGCTGAGCAGTCAGGAGCCTGTGCGGAATTCTCTGGCCTCCTCGGTGGAACAGAATCTCATTTGTCAAGGAAGGAGTCACCTTCCCTCCCTGATGGGTGGAGTCCAGAAGTGGAGAGGAGCCTAGCACAGGGGGACTGTGGGAGGGCTTCCATGTAGGTGTTGCCTCATGGAGTGGGCAGCAGGGGGTGAGATGAGAGGGGTGGGGTCAGAGGATGGAGGAAGAGGCATTACGGGTCCTGCTGTGATGGTGTGAGGTGGAGAGGATGAGGTCCCCGTCAGTGGGGTATTCAAGCGTGTTGGAGATTCCCTCGCTGTGGGAGGGGGTATGGCCTCTATACTTCTCTTTTAACTTTTCTATTTTGGTAATTCTAATGACTGGTTCGGTTACACTTTGAGGCGTGGTTTTTTATTTTCTTCTGTTTTTGTGATAACTTACCCAGAGGGAAGCAGAAAGCTCTTGGTAGATGTTTTTAGAAGCAGAAGCAGTGAAGCGGAGAGACCTTGGCATTGGGCAAATCTGGGTTTCAATTCCAGTTCTGTTCCTCCTCTGTGTAACCTGGTTCAGTCCCTTCACTTCTCTGAGCCTCGGGTTCTTCGAGGCGCTCTTCATCATATCCCCTGCATCCAGGAGTTGCTATCAGATTTGGGTGAATCAGGCAGGATGAGTGTTTAGCATGATACCTAACATGTCCAGTGAGTAAGGGGTCAGTGGGGACAGCTCAGCAGCTCCTGCCCCCACAGTGGCTGGAGAGGCGGAGGGTGGGAGTGCTGTCTTGAGAGCCTGCCTGCCTGGGCTTAAACCAACTCTGTGACCTTGTGCCTGGGTTCAAACCAAGTCTGTGGCCTTGCACAAGTTACCCACAGTCCACTGAGAGGTCACGGTGGCCGCTGTCCCATGCAAGAGCTCAGTGTCCCTAGAGAAGCCTCTGCGTTATTGGAATTACTTTGCTCAGCTCACATTGGTCCTTGATGCATGTATTCCTCTGAGTTTCTGCACGTTTCCCCCACCTTCCTAGGATCACTCGGTGACTCCAAAGAAGAGGAGTTCAGATGCTCTGAGTAATCCAGCTGTCCTGCCACCTCCCAGGAAGCCTTTGTATGGGGGTGGAATATGGGGCCTCCACTTGATAGGAGTCAAACTTCTTTGAGAGAAATCAGATTCAACTTGAGCCTTTGACTTTCCACTAGGAAATTCTGCTTGTGACACATTTAGTGATTTGCCGTGAGGACGTGGACAGAGTCTGGTTTCTTGGGTATGCTTTTTTCTTAGACATTTCTTGAGAAGTGTCTTTGCAGTTAGCAAGGTAAAAGGTGATTACTCACCAACCACAAGCTCATACCTCAACAAATGCAGGACTGTTTCAGATGTCTTTGCAAACCCCTGCCTGGGATGTACATGCTGCTTGTGTGCCTGCTAAGTCGCTTCAGTCATGTCCGACTCTTTGGGACCCCATGGACTATAGCCCACCAGGCTTCTCTGTTCATGGTATTCTTCAGGCAGGAATACTGGAATGGGTTGCCATTTCCTACTCCAGGTTATCTTCCCGAACCAGGGATAGAATCTCTGCCTTTTAAGTCTCCAGCATTGGCAGGCAAATTCTTTACTACTAATGCTGCCTGGGAAGCCCACATGCCACTGAAGGAAATCAATTTATGAGTCTGGAATTGAGCCCAGGGAGGGAGGGGGCAGCTACAGTGGGATGGGGTTATTGGAAGGGGACAGTCTGGGTCAAGTGCTTGACTTGACATTCATGTGCTGTGATTTTGGCCATGTGATTCACCAGCTCCAAGATTCAGTTTGAAAGTATAGTCACTCAGTTCAGTTCAGTCGCTCAGTCGTGTCCGACTCTACGACACCATGGACTGTAGCCAGCCAGACTCCTCTGTCCATGTAATCTTCCAGACAAGATTATTGGAGTGGATTGCCATTCCCTTCTCCAGGGGATCTTCCTGACCCAGGGATTGAACCCATGTCTCTTGCATGTCCTGCATTGGCAGGCGGGTTCTTAACTATATGAGCCACCAGAGAAGCCCCCATTATTAAATATCACAGTTTAAATGAAAGTGTTCCACAAACAGGAATAGGCCACATAAAAGTGAGATATTATAAAATCAAATGCACATTATTTGCTTTCTATGTGATTCACTGATCAATTAATTGATTTTATTCAATTATTATTTACTGAGGTCTTGTGGCTCACAAAAGAGTTGTCAGGATTCTTTTAGTTTAGCAACTAAACAGCAACTATATATCTATATCTATCCTTATTTTTTGGCCACACCCTGTGCAACATGCAGGATTGTAGTCCCCTGGCCTGGAATCAAACTGCGCCCCCTGTAATGGAAGTGGCGAGTCTTAACCACTAAACTGCCGGGGAAGTTCTGCTACTGTTAGTATTTTTATATGCTGTTATGACAAGTCTTGGAGAATTAATAAAATCAAGGCAGACTCTTTGATCTCTAGAAACTCATAATTTAACAGAGAGAAAAAACATAAGTAACTTCCAATGCTGCATATCAGTGGAACACTTGACATATTTACAAGATACTTAGAGTAGAAGAAAAAGTCCCGGGGATGGCAGAGGAAGGACTCTTGGGAGGGTTTCTGAGGGAAGTGACATCTGTGTTGAGTTTTGAAAGATGATATGAGCTCATCAGGTGCATAAACTGATTTCACTTTGCAAGTGCAAACAAAGGGAATAGTGAACAAAGTCAGACAGCACCGAATGTTTTGCTAGACTGCCAAACAGGAGTTTCGGGTGGTAGGAAGTAGGTGGATGAGGGAGGAGCCTGGAGAGGCAGGTGAGGGAGGCAGCAGACAGAACGTGTGAACACTTGGAGGCCGTGTTTTTTTGTTTTTGTTTTTTTTTGCTATAAAATCAGATAAATGCATTTACCCTGCAGATAGTATCCACTTATAATGGATATTTAGACTTGAAAAAACAAACATTTATTTTGACTTTCCTTCTGTATTGTGTCCTTTCTAGATGGACAGTCTACTGATATACTGGTTAAGGATACTGTTGAACATTTCAGGTTGGCAGTCCCCCGGGTAGTGGTTCAGTTCAGTTCAGTTCAGTTGCTCAGTCGTGTCCGACTCTTTGCGACCCCATGAATCGCAGCACACCAGGCCTCCCTGTCCATCACCAACTCCTGGAGTTCACCCAGACTCACGTCCATCGAGTCGGTGATGCCATCTAGCCGTCTCATCCTCTGTCGTCCCCTTCTCCTCCTGCCCCCAATCCCTCCCAGCATCAGGGTCTTTTCCAGTGAGTCAGCTCTTTGCATGAGGTGGCCAAAGTACTGGAGTTTCAGCTTTAGCATCATTCCTTCCAAAGAAATCCCAGGGCTGATCTCCTTCAGAATGGACTGATTGGATCTCCTTGCAATCCAAGGGACTCAAGAGTCTTCTCCAACACCACAGTTCAAAAGCATCAATTCTTCGGCACTCAGCCTTCTTCACAGTCCAACTCTCACATCCATACATGACCACTGGAAAAACCATAGCCTTGACTAGATGGACCTTTGTTGGCAAAGTAATGTCTCTGCTTTTGAATATGCTATCTAGGTTGGTCATAACTTTCCTTCCAAGGAGTAAGCGTCTTTAAATTTCATGGCTGCAGTCACCATCTGTAGTGATTTTGGAGCCCCCCAAAAATAAAGTCTGACACTGTTTCCACTGTCTCCCCGTCTATTTCCCATGAAGTGATGGGACCGGATGCCATGGTCTTCGTTTTCTGAATGCTGAGCTTTAAGCCAACTTTTTCACTCTCCACTTTCACTTTCATCAAGAGGCTTTTTAGTTCCTCTTCACTTTCTGCCATAAGGGTGGTGTCATCTGCTTATCTGAGGTTATTGGTATTTCTCCCGGCAATCTTGATTCCAGCTTGTGTTTCTTCCAGCCCAGCGTTTCTCATGATGTACTCTGCATATAAGTTAAATAAGCAGGGTGACAATATACAGCCTTGACGGACTCCTTTTCCTATTTGGAACCAGTCTGTTGTTCCATGTCCAGTTCTAACTGTTGCTTTCTGACCTGCATACTACCAGTTCTCAAAAAGATAATGCAAGGAGGGGAAGAGTTAAAGAATGTGGGGATAGAAATAAGACTTCAGTGTCCAGCTTTCAACATGCCGAGTTTGGGATGCTTCAGGGAGGTATCTAGTGAGTCCTGAATATCTCAGCATGAGGCTTGGGTGAAGGTCTGTCTGGAGATACTTCTGATAATCACTAGCATGTCAGTGGTATTTTAAGCCTTGGGGGGTCATGAGATCACCCTTGGAGAGTATATAGAATGTAAATAGCAAAGGTCAGGGACAGACCCCCAAGGAACTGCGGTCTTTAAGGGAAGAGTAGAAGAGAAACCAGAAGAGGAGCCAAAAGGAGCTGCAGGGTGTGTGGAGTCATGGAAACCAGGGGAGGGCCGTGTGGTCAGTACCTTCAAGGAAGATGGAGACTGTGCATATTCACTGGATTAGTCATGAAGGGCCCTTTGCAAATTACGCTGGTGAAGAGGGAAGAAACTGCATAGTAGTGATTTGACAAAAATGGAAACTACAGACTTTCCAAAAAATCTTGGCTCTGAAGTCAAAGAGAGAATGAGATTGACAGCTAAAAAAAGAATTGTGGAACATTCGTTGGTAACCAAACATTTTTATGTCATGAATCACCCATAATAAAGTATTGGAATGTATCCTCCATAGGTACCAAATTTTGCATGTGTTTTCATGCAAGCGACTCCCTGAAACCCAGACCCCAAGTTAAGAAACCTAAGGTGATGGGTTGGTTTCATAGTAGAGAAATGTGGGTGTGTTTTCACGCAAAGCATGAAGTGTCAGTGTTGAGGGTAGGTGAGGCGTGTAGGAGAGGTGGGAGTGGGTGTGTAGGAGATGGGGGCACAGAGGGGAGAAATTGGAGGTGGATGTCCAACTGGCTTCAAACAGCCACCCTTTCTCTTAGGAGAAACAACGAGGGAAAGATGGGAGGCTTCACAGAGAGCAGAAGGGGGGCAGGGAGTTAGAGCCGATGCTGATAATGGTCACTTTTTCTCTGGGAGGCAAGAGATCAGGCGTCTCGTGAGAGTGCAAGGGTCATGGCGATGCCTGGGCCTGAGGAGAACGGAGGAGACAGGACAGCAGCATGAGGCTGCATGGAGAGTGCAGTGGAGGCTGAAGACTCAACACCTGTAAAGGCGCCAGTCTGTCTGTGGGTATTTCTGTAGCTGTGCTCAGGTCGAGACAAGGTGCAGAGGAAGCAGGCCCATGGGATTAATCCAATGGAAGGGAAGAGGGTGGAGAGCACTGGTAGAAGGGAAGCTGAAATGCTGGACCAAGCAATGAGAGGTCTTGGTTTGTGAGAAGCCAGTGAAGATGGATAACCTGGAGGGGGTTAGAGAGTAGAAATCATAGTGAAATGAAAGAGATGATTTTAATGGAATAAAGTATGAAAATTCCGGAAGAAGGGAGGGCTGTGGGATGTAGCAGCAGGTGGCACTTTGAATGAATGGCATTGGCATTGCAATGGAGCTCAGTGCCCTGGCAGAGTTTGGCTGTGGAGATGCTTGGCTGGGGTGAGTGCAGATACCATTTTCTGTGTTTGAAGAGGTCAAGAGACTGAGACCAGAATGTGAAATGGCCCATCTGCTTTACCCATAAATGATAAAGTCACTTTAGCAGTAGCTAGGGTGAAGATGGAAATTATCTTGGCAAAAATAATAGCTGGCAAAGAATTGGAAGAATGTGGGGGAATGACCAAACATCCCTAGTTGGGGATGAGAGAAATACTAGAAGGTTCCATAGCAGAAGACTATAACCCAAAATGAAGACAGGGAACTGTATAGTAGGAACCCTTGTTTCCAGGACACAGTGGATAGGGAAGGATGAGACAAGATCAGGGGTTTGCTGCGACAGCAGGGAGATGGTTTCAGAGAGCTGGGAGCCACAGGAGCCTGGTTCAGAAGTAGGGTAAGACCATGTTGATTTAGGCTTGGATTCTATCCTCGAATTGGAGGGCAGTTCATGTTTGCTAACTTTTCCTTCTACCAAATAGGAACCACCAAAAAACCCAAACGAAACGAATCTGTCATTTTGTAAAAGGACTTTAACATGCCAAGTTAGGAAGGAAGGGCAGTTATCAACATGTCATGCTGCTGCTGCTGCTAAGTTGCTTCAGTCGTGTCCGACTCTATGCGACCCCATAGACAGCAGCCCACCAGGCTCTGCCGTCCCTGGGATTCTCCAGGCAAGAACACTGGAGTAGGTTGCCATTAAAATTACAATATTTTACCTTCCAGATGGCATTCCCCAGATGACTCCTTATTCCTGGAAAAAGTACAGAAACTCCCTGTCAACTTTCCTGTTGAGTTTTTGGTTCCCAGAATGTAGACCCTCCACCCATCATGGTGCACAGTGACTGAACCCATGGCCCTTCTGTCTCTGCCTTCTAGACCAGTGGTGGCGAACCACAGCGTGCAGTCTGTACAGAACCTCTAATCTGAGAATGGATGTGTAACATACAGATAGTATGCAGCAGAGGACGAACATGGGCCAGCAGAGCTTAAAACATTCACTGTCTGGCTTCTGACAGAAAAGTCTTGCTGGCCCTGCTCTAGCCTGAATGTGTGCTGTCTTCTCCATCCTTCCTCCCAGTCCCCGAATCATCTGAGCGGGTCTTCTCTGGTCCTCCCAGGCCACATAACCTACACCTTACTGTGTGATAGGCTTGACCAGGAACGTAAAGAGGTGGCAGCAGTCCTGCTAGTACTGTTAATGCTCGTGTTTTGGCTGAAAATGCCTTGTTGTATTAATACAAGTGACAACATGTACACCCTCGTGCATTCAGCAACACAGCACAGCGGTAGAAGCTCTGGCTTTGGAGGCCAGCACACAGGGGTGAATCTTTAGTAGATATTACGGAGCACTCTCCTGTGCCAAGGAGTTTGCAGGCATCAATCCATTCAGCCCCCACCCTCCCCACGTGTCCAAGGCTCACTGACTTCTCGTGCCATGACACACATTGGGTGCAATGACATGCCACTGGGAAGACCAGGTGGAGCACTGGCCCAGCAGCCTCCACACCACCCACCTCGCCCAACCCCGAGAGACTGGAAGGATCAAGAGCAAACTCTGACCCTCAGCATATGGGAAGCCCTGACTCAGGTGACATCGAGTGGCCAGACTATTCCAGTTTACAGAGTGCAGTTTACCCTAAATCAGAGCTAGCAGTGGGCAGAGCTTGGGACTGGGGCAGGCAGAGTGTCCCCAGAGTGGTCCTGCCTTAAAACATGCATGCAGTGGTGACCAGAACAGTCATGCACACAGCTGTGTGTAAATTAAGTGAAACGACACGTAGCACATCACAGTGTGTCTGGCAAATAGGAACTGCTTAAGAAACATTAGCCATTGTAATATGACATGATAAGAATTATCACTAGGCTCAGCATTTCTGTGCAACAGGGAGCACAGCAAGCTCACTGTGAATCAAGGAATGGACGTTTTTGCTGAATATTCACTCACTGTATTAGTTCAGGCTATGTAACAAAATCAGAGAAGGCAATGGCACCCCACTCCAGTACTCTTGCCTGGAAAATCCCATGGATGGAGGAGCCTGGTGGGCTGCAATCCATGGGGTCGCTAAGAGTTGGACATGACTGAGTGATTTCACTTTCACTTTTCACTTCCATGCATTGGAGAAGGAAATGGCAACCCACTCCGGTGTTCTTGCCTGGAGAATCCCAGAGACAGAGGAGCCTGGTAGGAGGCCGTCTATGGGGTCGCTCAGAGTCGGACACGACTGAAGCGACTTAGCAGCAGCAGCAGCAGCATGTAACAAAATACCACTAACTGGGGGCTTAAACAATAGAAAATTAGTCTCTCCCAGTTCTGGAGGCTGGACGTCCAAGGTCAAGGTGCCTGCAGGGTGGGTCCCTTCTGATGGCCATGAGGGAAGAATCTATTCCAGAACCCTCTCCTTGGCTTGTTGATGGCAGTCTTCTCCCTATGTCTGCTTATCATTTTCCTTTACTGCCCACTTCTAGGACTTAATTTCCCCTTTTCATGAAGACCCCAGTCTCTTTGGATTAGGGACCAGGGCTTCCCTGGAGGCACTAGTGGTAAAGAACCCACCTGCCAGGGCAGGTAGATGTGAGAGACCTGGGTTTGATCCCTGGGTTTGGAAGAACCCCTGGAGGAGGGCATGGCAACCCACTGCAGTATTCTTGCCTTGAGAATCCCGTGGACAGAGGAGCCTGGTGGGCTACCATCCATAGGGTCGCAAACAGTTGGACACGACTGAAGCGACTTAGCACAGCAAACACTGATGACCTTATTTTAACTAAATTACCTCTGTAAAAGCCCTGTCTTCAAATGGCGTCCCATTCAGAGGTGCGTGGGGTTAGGATGAATTTGAAGTGTGAATCTTGGAGTGGGGGTGGGACACAGTTCTACCACAGTACTCAGCGCCATCCCTCTGCTAAGCTCTGGAAGTGCAAAGTCAAAGATGAAAACATGCCTCCTGGGGAGCTGAAAAGTAGGTATTTAGGGGCTGAACAGAGGTAAATATGTCTCTGGATACTTTTATAGTGTTATAAATGTTAGAATGGGTCCAGTAGGGTCTGCTTTAAATGTCAGGCATTTCTCTTTGAAGATATGCGAGATGGATAGTTAGCTCCCGTCCCATTTTCATCTTGCAGATGATTGCAAAATAACAAGGGGTGTCTTTTTTCTTTCTGTTATCAAAGGAACATCTAGGTTTTTTTTTTTTTTTTTTTTTTTATGCGCTAATGAGGGTAAAAATAGCCCAACGTGATGTGGTTTTCACTTGAAAGACGGTGTCTGGTAAGAAATGAGGATGTCTGAGCAGTGGTCCTATCTTAAAATGATAGCACACGAGTATCTTCAGCTAGAGCTCGTGGCCATAAAACTGTGACAGCAGTGTCAACAAGCCTGTTACCTTCTGTTTATGCCAAGGTCACAGAGGATTGCTGATGCCTGAAATGGTTTTCCTGTCTGAAAGCCTTTTCCTGTCTGAAAGACTTCAAAACGTTGATGTTTTCCCCCAGCCAGCCAGCCTGGGCATGAAAACCAGCTCTAATATTTCCTCAAGCTTTTCCCATATCCAGCATTGATAAGTGTTGAGGAGCAGAAAGGAATTCTTGGTTCTTGATTGCAAGAAAAACAGTATGAATCCTGGCTTCTTTTCAGTGCTTTAGAGTTTCTAATTTTTTTCTCCATTCTTGGTGATTCTTAAGAAAATCCCATCAGTCTTTTCATTTAACAAATGGGTCTGTGATTATTTGAACGTTGGTGAGGTCAGGCATTCGCAACTGGCTTGACATTTCTGCACTTGGATCTGATTAAAAATCATTGAAAGGCTCCTTGCCCTTGTTTTGAGAGGTGAAGGCCAGAGCGACGCTTGCCCTTGCTAACGCAGTCAGCAAGGGACAGACCTGCTCCCTCTGTCTCAACACAGGTCTCCAGTTATGTTGGCGTTTGTTTTGTTGTGGCTATTTTTAACACTTGAAATTACTCTATTTGAACCTTAACATCAAAATCAAACATTTCCTTCTTTAACTGACGTCTGTCTGGAAAGGGATAAAGGAAGGCAGGAAGACAGGAAAGCAAGAAAAGAGGAAGGAAGGGAGGGAGGAAGCGAAGGGAATGAAATACAGTTTTCCATATACTGGTGGAAATTTTCAAATGTATTTTAGTCTAGTGATTTAAGCTTAGTTGACATGAAAATGGAATAATGCTGCCTGGAAGGGAATGGAAGGCCCTGGTATCACACCGAGGCCTGCCCTACCTAAAGTTGCAGGTCATGCTGCCCCCCTACCCTCAGCCCCGCCGCACCTCAGCAACGGTGTGGTGTGCAGGAAGACATAATCAAATTACCCAGAAGTTTCAAAAAATTCCTTCTGCCTTCGCCTGATCCCTCCACGCCAGCCTTGTCCCAGGATCCCTGGCTTTCTGCCAGGGGGACTCTATCAACGCCTCCCCTCCCGCCTCTGGCCCTGGGACTCCTCAGTGAGGCCATTAGCACAGTGGACCCAGGCCACGTGCCCGGCACTGAAGCCTGCTGCCGAACACAGTGACATTCGGAAACAGCAGCATTTCGGGGTTTTGTGAGCCCAGCACGTCCCCGAGTGAACCCATCGCTGGCCTCACCCTCTGTCCTGCTCTGTGCCCCCACGCTGCGTTCCTTCTTTCCTCATGGACGTTTTCCACTGCACGCTCTGTTGCCCAACCCAAAAATCCCATGGTCTTCATCACCTTCTCCCTTACCCCATCCTATCAATTCTGCCTCCTCAGCCCCTCTGGGAACTGTCCTTTCCTTTCCACTCCAAATCTTTCTTTCTTGGCCACACTGGGCAGCTTGCAGGATCTTAGTTCCCCAACCAGGAGTTGAACCGGGGCCATGGCAGCGAAAGCACTGAGTCCTAAGCACTGGACCGCCAGCAAATTCCAATGACTATATTTTTTAAATAAGTGATGCTGGCAATGCGATGTGTAAAATACATTTTACACAAAGGAAAAAAACTAATCAACAAACCACAGAGGCTGCAATTCAGGGGAGAATATCTCTTTGGGTGAGTCTGAAAGCCACCGCCGCCTCATTCACCTGGTGAATAAACCAGAACCCTTGGAGTAAACAGTGTATGCTGAAGCTGAAGGAGCTGGACTCAAGCTCAAGCATCACTGCTTGTCGGCTAAGCTCTTTGAGTGTGTTTCTGGATCTGTTTGCTCGCCTGTAAGATGTGCACGTAATGGTGCCCACAGCGTGGTTTATCGTGAATATTAAGTGACAGTGGTATTGCTGAGTCCTTGACAAATTAGTGAACTCTTATGAAATGCTACCAAGACTACCCAGCTTTCATGCTTCACTATGATTTTGCATTCACAAGGGACTTGCTGTCAGAGGTTTTCACGAGGTGCATATAGAACCCCAGATGTTGGAATCAGCATGGCAGCAATGACTCATCCAGGGGTCCTGTGGGCCAGGGGATGGGGGCAGGTGCCGGGTGGGGCAGAGAGCTGGATCCAGGCCCTGGGATGGCCACTGATGAGCTGGCTCTCACTCTGGCAGTGACAGTCACCCTTTAATTAGAGCTCTTTCCCCTAGACATCAACCTAAACGTGGAGGGCAGCCAAAGCTTCCATTTTAAGACCATAATTGGTAGGTTCAGTCCTGAAATCCCATCATAAGTTTCTCTGAAATTTCCCTGTACTCACCATCTAATAATATGTGCCTCAGATCAGCCGTGTTGCAAAAATGCCACTTGCACTGACCATGGAAATAGCAACACGTGGAGGATGCTTAAGAAAATGACATCCCTAGTTTCCTGCAGGGAAACCAGGTCCCAAGTTCAGAAATATGTGGTTCGAGATTCTGAGACTGGTCCCACGGCCCCTGGACGAGTGTGGGGGTCTCACCTTCCTCTTCCTGAATCCATGTGAGATCTGCTTGCATTATTTGGCCACTTTTTTTCTCTTTCTTCTTTTTCTTCCTTCCTTTCCTTTTTTTCCTCCTTTCTTTTTTTTTTTATTAAAAAAAAAAGGGTAGTGGTACTTGATTGTTTTGCTACTCTATTTACCATTCTAATTTTAGTGACCCTCAGTACTGTGGTGGCAAAGACAGGTTTGACATAAAAGCAATAGGCTTCCTCATATAGCTAAGAGCATGGCGTTAACAAAGACAATAACCTTTTCCTATCTGAGGATGGTCTTCTGGAGAGGATGCTCACCCTGTGGGAGGCTCAGAGGGATGCGAAGGAGCACTGACTTGGAGCCAAGAGGCTCTGTCTCGGGCATTGTCACCATCCAGCTGGCATTGAGCCAGTGATGCCATCCAACCATCTCATCCTCATCAACTACATGTACATATATAAGCCCTCCCTCTTGAGCCTCCCTCCCTCCCCTCTAGGTCATCACAGAGCACCGAGATGAGCTCCCTGTGCTGTACAGCAGCTTCCCACTAGCTGTCTATTTCACACATGGTCGGGTGTATATGTCAGGGCTACTTTGTCATACAGAGTGAAGTAAGTCAGAAAGAGAAAAACAAATGTTGCATGTTCATGTGTCTATGTGGAATCTAGGAAAATGGTACTGTTGAACCTATTTGCAGGGCAGGAATAGAGACGCAGATGTAGAGAATGGACTTCTGGGCACAGCAGGGGGAGGGGAGGTTGGGGCGAATTGTCTTCATCTTTTAAAGAGGTCTTGGCTGGGGTTTTCCAGGAAAGACTCCAAGACAGAGTTGCACACAGAAAGTTTAGTGCACAGTGCTCTTGGGAGCAACACACGTAAGGCAGAATTGGGCTGGGGGTGAGGCAGAATGTGGATGCAAACCAAATCCTGGCCCCATGGATGCCTCAGTGAGCTGTGACGCTGAGTTGGCCCCTGGGGGTTGTCCCATCTTGGGGCCAGAGAACTGGAACTTTGGAGATCCACCTGGACTAGTTTGGGGATGAAGGGAGGGAGGCGGCTGGCCTAGTCCTAGGTAATTCCTAGGAAGGGACTCAGCCAGCAGCCCCAACCACTTGGGGAAATGAGAGCTTTCCCCAGCTTCCCAGCACTTGGGGAAATGAGCGCCTTGGCCCTGAAGGCAGCCTACACAGTGCGTCACAGAGCGCCATATGACCAGTTCTGTGTGTGTGCTCAGCCATGTCCCACTCTTTGTGATCCCTTGGGCCCTGTCAGGCTCCTTTGTCCACACGTTTCTGCAGGCAAGAATACTTCAGTGGGCAGCCATTCCCATTGCCAGGGCATCTTCCCGGCCCAGGCATCAAACCCTACTCTCTTGCATCTCCTGCACTGGCAGGCAGATTCTTCCCCACTGTGCCACGAGCCTGGTATTATCATGGTTGCTGGCATTATTCTGATTTTTGCATTATAACAACCGTGTGTGTGTGTTGGTCACTCATTCGTGTCTTACTCTTTGTGACCCCATGGACTGTAGCTCTCCAGGCTCCTCTGTCCATGGGATTCTCCGCGAAAGTATACTGGAGTGTGTTGCCATTGCCTTCTCCAGGGACTCTTCCCTACCCAGGGATCAAACCCAGGTTTCCTGCATTGGCAGGTGGATTCCTTACCATCTGAGCCACCAGCGAAGCCCATAACAACTGTACTGTGATGTTTTTCTTACCCTTTCACATTCTCCCCCATTCTCCTGTAAGCTGCTCAGTAGAAATGCCCATGCTTTTGTTGGTTCGTTTGTTTTGATTTTTAACCTCTGTATTCCCAGGCTTGAGCACATAGAAATTTGGAGTTTGGCTCATAGAAATCATTGAAAAAATTGTTGTAGAATGGAGAGATGGATAAAAGAGTGGGTCACACGAGAATGGAGACCCCCGGAGGAAGCCCTGGGGCGCCCTTTGGGTACATCATGTGACGCCCCACTGACAGTCCCCTTCTTTCCTTTCCAGTCACTCTGGACTCGTGGCAGTCCCTGACCCTCTCTTCAGTGATTGTTGATCCATCCATCAGGAACTTTGACGTTGCCCACATCAGCACCGCTGCCGTGGGGAACTTCTCTGCAGCCCGAGACCGCTGCTTGTGGGGTAAGGGGAATGTTCACCCTCTAGATAGGGGGTGAATTGGGATGAGGGTCCTCTCACACAAGTGCTGCTGAAGATTCTGACCTCAGAAACACATAGGAGACCCCAAGATCACCTGGGGTGCCTGGCCAGAAGGATGTCACCTGGGGGAGGAACTCTGGCTGGGCTCTCCTCTGTAGTCTCCTCATCCTCCTGCAGAGTTGACCCATGGCCAAGGTCTCCAAGAGGCTAAGCCAGCCAGAAAATGAGCAACTCTGAGCCAGGTCAGAGGAAGGATCTAGGAGGTTAGTCTGAGACGGAGGAGATGGGTGGAGGCTGTGATGGCTGTCCTCAGATGGCAGGTGGGTGGTCATGACAGTGAAGAAAGATATTGTTCTGGCCAAGTTCACGGGGCAAAGTGAAGACTAGTGTTGTGGTTGTTCAGTTGCTCAGTCGTGTCTGACTCTGTGACCTCATGAGCTGCAGCACGCCAGGCTTCCCTGACCTTCACTATCTCTCGGACTTTGCTCAAACTCATGTCCACTGAGTGGATGATGCCATCCAACCATCTCGCCCTCTGTCTCCCCCTTCTCCTCCTGCCCTCAGCATTTTTCAGTGCTATACAGAGAACTTTCTAATAGGCAAAGCTGTCCACAGATGCCTAGTTCCTTTAGAGGGTTTGGGTCACTGGTATGTAAACAAAAGCTAGGTGACAACCTGATAGGAAGGTTCTACAAAGACTTGACTTTATGAAAGAGATCAAGATTAGATAACATTTGTGAGAGTTGAAAGTCGCTCAGTTGTGTCTGATTCTTTGTGACCCCATGGACCTTACAGTTCATGGAATTCTCCAGGCCAGAATACTGGAGTGGATAGCCTTTCCCTTCTCCAGGGGATCTTCTCAACCCAGGGATCAAACCCAGTTCTTCATTGCAGGCAGATTCTTTACCAGCTGAGCTAGAAGGGAAGACCATTCATGCTTTTGCAATTTTGAGATTCCATGGATCTCCTCCTCTACAAGGCTGGAAAACAACATGCACAAATTACAGACAAGGCTGCCATGTGCAGTTGTATAGGTTGTACACTGTACAACTCTGGGTGGTACCACAACGCAGAGATTAGGCTATGAATAAGGGCTTTAGGCAATGCACAGCTTGCTCAATTGAATGAAACGTCATTATTTTCATGGCTGTTCTTAGGACTAAATATCCTAATGCCATGAATCATTTAAACTGTCTAGGACAGAACCTGGTTTACATGGGAAAGGACATAACCCTTGATGGAACATGGTGAGTGTGATGAGGCAGGAGGCAGAGGGAGATGAGGCTGAAGAGGAAGGCGTGGGCTAGAGCATGAACAGCCTTGTCTTGTATGACTTAATTCTGAGGCCAGTGGGGAGCCATGTTAAAGCCATGCTTTAAACAGAAAAATGACAAGAGCACATTTGTGGATAAATAACCAAAGAAAACCCCGATTGTTGTGTGGAAAATAGTTTGATGGGAGAGTTGAGTCCCCCCCCACCACCAGTGTTTTATTCCAAGATTCTAGCCCTGTGCCAGGTGCTAAAATGAAGGAGTGAGTTTTTGTGTGTATGTATGCCTGCGTAAGTGGGTAGATGAATGGATGATGCGTAAGTGGGTGTATAGATTCATGAAGGGTGATTGGATGAAGGATGTCTAGCTGGCTTATGCTTTGAGAAACTGTGACTTTGGGCTGACCCTGAAGGAAAGTGAGGAGACTGCAGAGAAGTCCTCACCCATGTCTTCTCTCTCAGATGAATTGCTTCCTGCCAGGCACCTCAGGTTGTCTTGGGACAAATAGAAGAGTGGGTGGATGGATGATACACAGATTCATGGATGTATAATTACATGAGTGGATGAATGGATGATGCTTGGATAGATGGAAGGGTGCATGCATGGATTCATGGATGTATGGTTAGATGGCAGGATGAATGGATGTATGGATGGATTCATGGATCACAACTGGATGGATGGATCAGTGGGTGCATGGATTTATGAATGTATGGTTGGATGGCAAGATAGATGGTTGGACAGATGAATGGATGAACTGATGGGTTCACGGATGGCATGACTGGATGGATGGATCAATGGACGCATGGATTCATGAATGTATTTTTGAATACTTGACTGAGATGATCTCTCAGGCTCAATCCCCACCCTTCTTCTCCTCTGCAGAGTGTTCCCGTCACCAGGACTGCCTTGTCACCACTCTGCAGACCCAACCTGGGGCTGTGAGGTGTATGTTCTATGCTGATACCCAGAGCTGCACACACAGCCTGCAGGCCCAGAACTGCCGACTTCTGCTCCATGAAGAGGCCACCTACATCTACCAGAAGCCAAGTGAGTGCCAGCCTGTGTCTTTGCAGACATTCCCAAGGGCCTGGGTATGGCTGGGAGGGACTGTCGGAGAAAGTGGTGACTCATGGGCGGCGGCTTTTGAGGTTCTTAAGGAAAAGTCAGTCAAAGTCATCTTAGGCTATGTGGCACTTACACGGGATGAACTGAAGGAAGACAAAAAAGCCTACTTCTGACCTAGAACTTCTCTGCACTGTCTGTATTCATGACTTCTTTTGAGTTATAGAAGCCATTTTGGCCTTTGAGTTTCTGCATAAAATAATTCATTAGGCCACTTTTTAGTACTGTTTCAGAGTTTATAAAGTTGTTTCACATACCTTATCTTGTTGGATCCTCATGTTATCCTGTGAGATATCAAGATAAAGGATTGATCCCTTTCTTAGAGGCCAGGAGACTCTGGTCCAGAGAAGTTAGGTTACTTCTCTGGTTTCATACGACTAGTGATGACGGAACAGGGACTTGGAGCCAGGTCTCGTATCTCTAGGGGCAGTCCTCTCCCACAAAACTGCAGTGCCTAGCGACCATATCACCATCACCAAAGAGTGTGGTTGCTCTGGCTGGGTTCAGTTTAGAAACATCCAGTAATGTGTTATCATGTGTCAGCCCTTGTGTTGGGTGCTGGGGATGCAGGGGTGAAGCAGGCAAGGAACAAGCAGCATATAATTACAGCCTAAAGTGAAATGATATGAGCTATAGAACAGGAAACATGGGAGCCAAGGCCCTGGGGGACACCCCCTCCCGACTAGACATGCTTACGGGATGGAATGAATAACTTTTTAGAAATGTTGGCTGAGTCTGCCATCTTATCTTCAAGAGCAGATGTTAATGATCTCTCTCTGTAAAGAGTCAGATAATAAATATTTTAGGCTTCACAGCTACAAGTCTCTGTTACAGCTACTGAACTCTGCTGTTGAAGCAGAAAAGTGGCCACAGACAATAATAGATCGATGGGCACAGCTGTGTACCAATAAAACTTTATTTATAAGACCCGGTAACAGTGAGATTTGGCCTCACCTTGTCCTTGAGTATTAATGGTCCTTTAGGGCTGTCTGGATCCAGGGGTGTCCTCTCTCCCCCTTTCCTCCACCTCAGTGTTTAGATCAGGAGAAGGTCCCCAGGCTTAGGAGTGCTTTGATTCCTATAAACTAAGGTCTTGGGCCCTTAATCTTAAGGCTTGCCTTCTATTCAGTTCAGTTCAGTCACTCAGTCATGTCCGACTTTTGTGACCCCATGGAGTGCAGCATGCCAGGCTTCCCTGTCCTTCACCAATTCCTGGAGCTTGCTTAAACTCATGTCCATCAAGTCGGTGATGCCATCCAACCATCTCATCCTCTGTCATCCCTTTATCCTCCTGCCTTCAATCTTTCCCAGCATCAGGTCTTTTCCAATGAGTCAGTTCTTTGCATCAGGTGGCCAAAGTATTGGAGCTTCAGCTTCAGCATCAGCCCTTCCAATGAATATTCAGGATTGATTTCCTTTAGGAGGGACTGGTTTGATCTCTTTGCAGTCCAAGGGACTCTCAGGATGCTTATATCATTTGGTCGAGTTAAATAGATTTCATCCATAGTGTAGCCAATCTGCACAGTAGTCCTGCTGAGAAATGCCTTCACTTTGAGGTATGAGTTCTGTAAAACAGACTGCTTCTCTCTGAATTCTGTGTGTCTCAAATTCAGCATGAAATGCTCACTCTCCAGCAGAAGACACATGCCCACGTGTATCTACATAGACATTTGTTTATTTGCACCTAAAGTACATATAGAGCTACAAATAATTTTCTTAATCCAAATAGTCACAGAACCTAAATATATGGGTATTCTAGAAAGAATCTCCACTTCTGCAAAAGATTTCAAAAGGGAGAAATGCACAGCAGATATTTTTCACATGTTGGATCTCATTCCATCTGGGATACATTGGGCAGCCTCTGGAGGGAGGCTTAAATACCAGTGTCCATGGGAAAGCAGGCTTGCATTCCCTCAAAATTCTTTAGCTTTTATATTTTCTGTCTCTGCTCCCTGCTTGAGATGATGCCACGTTCATGAAATGTGGCTGTTTCCTGCAAAGCAAAAGAGCTGACCTTGGGAGTTTTCACTGCCTTAGCATCCACGGTCGGTCCTGAATGCTAGCCAGAGAGCCTGTGATTTGCAATTGAAACAGGAAATTTTGTGAGAAGGAAGGAACTGTGGGGGTGAGAGCAGGCATGATTTGTGATCGAGGCCAGATTATAAAGCGGCACGTATTTCTTTCCATCCCAAGTTTCCATTTTGGGTTATAACTCACACGCCAGTGTGTGAACAACCAAGTTTTCACTCACTCTTTCCTTCTGTTCTCTCTACCTTTTGACCTTCCTTTTTCTTTCTTTCTTTCACCCCTCCACTCCTTCCCTCCTTCTTTCTATCTTTCCTTCCTTCCTTTCTTCCTTCCCTCTCCCCATTCATTCATTCACGTGTTGGTCTCCGGTCACGCACCAGGCACTGCGCTTGGGACATTACAGGCATCGTGTTATTTCTTCCTGATGTCTTTGTGTTGTAGGGACGGCTACTGTTCCTTTCTCGGCGATGGGAAAATCGAGGGTCAAAAGAACTATGAGGTTTTTCTAAAGCAGCTGGTCCGTTCATTGCTTCCTCCTCACCACGTGGACCCTCAGTGGCCTGGAGGTCATGAATGCATATCACACCAGGGGGTCTCAGCCCCGACGCCTGACACTGACACCTGGGACTGGATGACCTGTTGTCTCTATCATAGGTTGTTTAATAGCATCTCTGGCCTCCATCCTATGAGATATTAGGAGCTCAGACCTCTCCTCAATCCTGTGACAACCCCAGAATATCTCCAGACATTGTCAGATGTTTCCTGGGGTCAAAACCACCTCCAGTTGAGCCACTGCATAGTACCAAACTCTTGAGGAATGGATAAACTTCTGCCTGTCTGTCTGCCTCCTCTCCCACATTTACGTTCATCATAAATGTGTATTTTAAACAGACAGAGCTGCAGACCAAGCTGCAAAGCTTTCCCTCTCCATCGGCCCACAGTGAATTGGAGCAAAGAAAACACATCTGTTGGAAATAAATAAGAGAGACTGCACACACACGTGTGCACACACACACACACACACACAGAATCTCTTCACCAGTGTTGGTTTCCTCTGGGTGAGGCCCTAAGACCTGTGGGAACCAGACACAGGCCTGTCTTAAGCCCCTGAAAATGGCATTTGGCACTGAGCCTGAGCTGGTACTCATCTCACACGCTAGTAAAGTAATGCTCAAAATTCCAAGCCAGGCTTCAACAGTGTGTGAACTGTGAACTTCCAGATGTTCAAGTTGGATTTAGAAAAGGCAGAGGAACCAGAAATCAAATTACCAACATCTGTTAGATCATTGAAAAAGCAAGAGAGTTCCAGAAAAACATCTACTTCCACTTAATCCAAAGCCTTTCACTGTGTGGATCACAACAAACTCTGGAAAATTCTTGAAGAGATGGGAATACCAGACCACCTGACTTGCCTCTTGAGAACTCTGTATGCAGGTCAGGAAGCAAGAGTTAGAACTGGACATGGAACAACAGACTGGTTCCAAATTGGGAAAGGAGTACATCAAGACTGTATATTGTCACCCTGCTTATTTAACTTATATGCAGAAAACAGCACAAGAAACTCTGGACTGGATGAAGCAAAAGCTGGAATCAAAATTGCCAGGAGAAATATCAATAACCTTAGATATGCAGAAGACACCACCCTTATGGCAGAAAGCACAGAAGAACTAAAGAGCTTCTTGATGAAAGTGAAAGAGGAGAGTGGAAACGTTGGCTTAAAACTCAGCATTCAGAAAACTAAGATCATGGCATCTGGTCCCATCACTTCATGGCAAATAGATGGGGAAATAGTGGAAACAGTGACAGACTTTATTTTTTTGGGCTCCAAAATCACTGCAGATGGTGACTGCAGCCATGAAATTAAAAGACGCTTGCTCCTTGGAAGAAAGTTATGACCAACCTATACAGCATATTAAAAAGCAGAGACATTACTTTGCCAACAAAGCCCGTCTAGTCAAAGCTATGGTTTTCCCAGTGGTCATGTATGGATGTGAGAGTTGGACTATAAAGAAAGCTGAGGGTTGAAGAATTAATGCTTTTGAACTATGGTGTTACAGAAGACTCTTGAGAGTCCCTTGGACTGCAAGGAGATCCAACCAGTCCATCCTAAAGGAAATCAGTCCCGAGTATTCATTGGAAGGACTGATGTTGAAGCTGAAACTCCAATACTTTGGCCACCTGATTTGAAGAACTGACTCATCTGAAAAGACCCCGATGCTGGGAAAGATTGATGGCAGGAGGAGAAGGGGACGACAGAGGATTAGATGGTTGGATGGCATCATCAACTCGATGGACATGAGTTTGAGTAAACTCCAGGTGTTGGTGATGGACAGGAAAGCCTGGCTTGCTGCAGTCCATGGGATTGCAAAGAGTCAGACAAGACTGAGTGACTGAACTGAACTAAACTGAGCTGATAAAAGTATATTAACTCAATGAATGAATGTGAGGGAATACAGCAGAGAGGATAAGATAAGGCTACAGGGAGGCTGATAAGTGTCTGGAGATTAGCACTGCTGGGAGGGGCGGGAGGCCTGTGGAGCACAGGGCAGGATGGCCGGCCACACCAGCCTGACCTAAAGGACCAGGTGGGATCCAGACAGGCACAGAGGAAGGATGGGTGCTGCAGGCCAGGCCCAACCCTTGACCCGTGTGAACCTCTGGCCCCGTGGTCAGAGCTCAGGCTCAGAAAAGTACAGCTTTGACTCTTACCTCATCACCTTGACATCCTGACAGCTACCCACCCTCAGCCCCTAAACCCACTTCCTCACCAGTGAAATGTACTTATCGGGTCTGCAGTGCCTCAGTGATAGTTCTAAAATCCAAGCAGTCTTAAAGTCAGAAAAAAATATTTTTGTAAGTTTTTGGCAAACTCGTTTGGGGTCAAAATCTGACCCAAAGTTGACTGAAGAAATGATATCAGGTATTCATCCGTCTTAGCAGGACCAGCCCGTACATTTCCTCCTGGAAGTAACTGGTGCGTCCAGTGATGGGCTCAAGTCCAGACTCCCCTGGACGATTGGACCTTGCATGGTCTGGGCCCCTCTGTTCTTTTTAAAATCCAAGTAATCCAGAATCGTGATGACATCTGGTCCCAGGGAGGCGAGTCAGGATTTGTGGGCCTGGGTGATCTCCCTGGAAAGAACTTGAGATGACAGAACTGAGGGAAGGATTGCTCAGTGCCTGGGGAAGATCAGGTGTCTTTGTTGGGTTTCTTTTTTCTTTTTCCGCATTAGACACTAACTTGACTAGACTTAAGTTATTGGGGCCTGAATGAATAACTAACATTTTTTTTTTTTTAAGTGCAGAAAGCAGTGTTTGGTCTTTTTGATTTGTTTCTTAAAACATGTCTGGAATACCCCTCAATAGAGCATGTACTATGCTCTCTTCCTTCCCCCACTCCAGACATCCCTCTGCCCGGCTTTGGGACATCTTCACCTTCAGTGCCCATTGCCACCCATGGCCAGCTGCTGGGCAGGTCACAGGCCATTCAAGTGGGCACTTCGTGGAAGCCAGTGGACCAGTTCCTGGGAGTTCCGTATGCCGCCCCACCCCTGGGGGAGAAACGCTTCCGGGCCCCCGAGCACTTGAACTGGACTGGGTCCTGGGAAGCCACCAAGCCACGGTAAGGATGGAGTGGAATACATCTGGTGGTGGGGGGGAGGGGGGGTGGGGGGAGTGGTGTCCAGAGAAGCCTTCTCCCATTCTAAGCCTTCAAAGTGAGAGTTGATAACAGAGCAGTGCGTTAGGATTTGAGCCGTGCACTGGGGGTACATTAGCTAAGATGACGTTGAGTGCTCTTACACATAAACCCCCACTTGTCCGTGACTTAACATTGTCTTGGTCCTGCCTCCTTTGGTGATGGAGGGGCTGGTGTGCTCTGCTCCATGCAGTGATGCGGGGACCCAAGCTGGCGTGTCTTTTTCAGCACAGACCTTCCAAGTTTCCTTCTAGGAACCTCCCTTGACTTTGCATCCAGGAAAGAGAGGCTGTTAGTGCAGGGGAGGTTTCCTTGGGCCATGCCCATGGGCGGGGCACATTCATCACGTGCCCCAGCTTGGCAGTGGCCGGAACTCAACCTCCCAGCTACATCTGACATCAGTGGGGCTGAGAAATAAGCAGAGAAGGAAAAGCATAGCTTATAATAATAATTAAAAAATAATAATGTAAAAGGTCTTTTCATTCCCCCAATAGACATATTAAAAGGAGTTTTCAAAAATGGGGAAAAAATGGAATATCCTATTTTCCTTCCTCTGCTTTTCAATTTTGCCCATTCCCTCCCATGCATGTACCACTGTAGATAGTTGACAGACGGGACACGATTTTGTCATTTTTCTGATGAAAGCATGTTCAGAGTATCTGTGGAAGGAGCACCTGTGCCTGCCTCTCTCGCCCCACGGCCTTTCCCTCCGCACAGGTGTCCGGAGCTCTGTCCCGAGGACGCAGCCACATTCTCCGTGTCCATCACTGCCCACGGCCAGTTGGTGGGCAGCTCTAGGAGCTCAGGACCAGACAGAGGGATGAGCAGGAGGCTCTGGGATATTCCAGGCGAGCGACAGGAAGACTTAAGCTAGGACAGTGGCAGAAGGATGCAGAAAGCCATGAAAGTCACCCCTGGGAGACAAAAGGAACAAATAAGCACTAATTAGAGAACTTCACTGGGTTAGGATCCACCCACTTGACAGGCTTTCGAGTGAAGAGCAGTGAGAGCTTGGTCCATCAGAGCCCAGTACTAACCAGGCTTGGACAGGTAACCATCATGCTTGCTTCATGTGTGTCCCAGATATGCATCTCAGCTCTTATGCCAGGAGATGTTTCGACCAGCACACTTGACTCTGTAGTGATGGAGAAAGCAGGTCGAGGCCCCTCATCCCAGCAGGTCTGTACCCTGGAGCCTGCAGGGCTCCAGGGCCCAGGTGACACCCGTGTTCCTCTGCTCTATCTGGGCGGGCACCTTGCCCAGGGGACACTCCTCAGGCCCATGATTGAGAGACTGGTGGTCATCCTGCTCCTTCCAGCATTTACTCACCAATCCCACTAACCATTTCCTGAAGCTGCCTAATTGTCAGTGGGCTGCTGGGCCTTCAGAATTGGGCAGTGGGTTCTGCTGCTGCTGCTGGGCATGCAGGAGAGCTGAGTGTGTCTCTTTAATTGTTTTTCCTGCAAGTCACACGCCATCCATCTGTATCTGCAGGGCCAGGTGCTGGCAGCCAGGCATCAGGACGCCCACGCCTCCCGGGGTCAGCGAAGATTGCCTGTATCTCAACGTGTTTGTCCCGCAGAACATGGTGAGTTCGACAGCCCTTGCTATGTTTTCTGTGAAAGCTGCCCTGTTGGAAATTCCCAACCCCTGCACTGCCAGCATGGTCTGCCCCGTGCTCTCCTGGCTGGTTCTTGGCTCCCTGAGGCCTGAGGGGCTGAGCGCCAGCCTGGTTCCTCCAGGGCCTCCTCTCATCTCCTGCATGGGAGCATGGGGCATGGTTATCTGGGTTCAGTTCTCTAAGAGATATTCATAAAGCGCCAGTGATGGGAGGGTCTGTTCTCCATGGGTTGCAGCTATGAACAAAATAAAGTTGCTGTCCTCAAGGGGGCTTTCATTACAGCGGGAGGAGCAGAAATAGGCAGTTTAGTTCAGTCACTCAGTCGTGTCCGACTCTTTGCAACCCCATGGACTGCAGCATGCCAGGCTTCCCTGTCCATCACCAACTCCCAGAGCATGCTCAAACTCATGTCCATCGAGTTGGTGATGCCATACAACCATCTCATCCTCTGTCACCCCCTTCTCCTCCTGCCTTCAATCTTTCCCAGCATCAGGGTCTTTTCCAGTGAGTTGGCTCTTCACATCAGGTGGCCAAAGTACTGGAGCTTCAGCTTCAGTCCTCCCAGTGAATATTCAGGGTTGACTCTGGTTAGGCCCTGTTTTGAAGCCTGTACCTGCCTAAGTAGCATCTAGGATCCTGATGTTGAGTTGAGTTTCCTGTTTTGGGGGAAGGGTCAGAACTCATGAGAGAAAACGGAACCGATGAGCCTTAGGAAACGTGAGTCGTGTTGGCAGATCCCACAGTGGATGTGATGCGCCTCCACTTCCGGTCCCTGAGCCACCAGCAGCCAGAGGCAATGCACTTTGGAGATTTGAGCACAGCAAGCTGCTGAGTGAGATTTGGAACAAGGGCATCTGAACGTGGAGCCTCCTCTGGGCTGCATCAATAGAAGCGTAGAGCTTAGGGTGAGGGAGGTGATGGTGATGCCCAGCCCCAGATCATTGTGGGGTGTTGAATTAAGTCCTGGCTCCAAACCAGCCTGCCACTTACCACTGCCTCCCTGGCCTGGAGAAGGCAACTCACATTTTTTGTGCCCCGGTTTCCTGTTTTGACAAGTAGGGAGAGAAATAGCATCAGCTCATGAAGTTCTTATGAGAATGGAATAAAACAAGGCATAGATACTAATTAACCAATGAACAGGTGATAAGAGAGACGTTGTAAATGGCAAAGAGTGGGACACAGACCACACCTAAAGCCTGGAGGAGACCATCACTCGGGCAGTGTAGGAACTGGACAGTGTTGAACCCACTGGAAAGAACAGGGGCTGGGGGTGGGACCACCTCTGGAGGTCTGTGCCCGTCATCGGCTGAACACCTCATAGCATCCTTCTGATCCTCCTGACGCTTCTAAGAGGTATCATTCCCATTGGATAGATGAAAAGCCCAAGGCTCAGAGAGGTCAGATGACTTGCCTAAGGTCACTCAGCTAGTGAATTATTACTGTAGATTTGGTCAGTCGAGTCCCAGAGTTCACGACTAAGCCAGTGAGTGGTGACCAGTGAGCATACACTTTTGCCATAATGTGAGCAAGAAGTTGACGACAGTACTTTACAGTTGATCTACAATGTCATTGGTCTTCACACGGACTCTAGGAGGAAATGATAGGTATGTTTATTTCTATCTTCTCCCCCCTTTCCCACTTTAGAGGTGTAGAATCTGAGGCTAGGAGAGGCTTCGTGGCTTACTAAGAAAGCACAGCTGGCCTGAGCAGAGGCTTGATCCCCATATCCTGACTTCAAATCCAGGACCCCTTCCCCATCAGGGAGTTTCCAGTCAAAAGTAGCTTTGCCACTTCTCTCTTGGGCTGCTCTGTTGCCCCTGCCTGGCCTTGGGGTAGGTGTGTTGACACACCCAGAGTTGTGTGTTGGCTCGGTCTGGCACCTACATGGCAAAGGTGCCCTGCCCAAGCGCTGGAGGGGGAGGTGGCCGCCTGTAGCCCCCACATTTCTGCACCCCCTGCAGGCCCCCAACGCGTCCGTGCTGGTGTTCTTCCACAATGCCGCGGAGGGCAAGGGCACTGGGGACCGGCCGGCAGTGGATGGCTCCTTCCTGGCTGCTGTCGGCAACCTCATTGTGGTCACAGCCAGCTATCGCACGGGCATCTTCGGCTTCCTGAGTTCCGGTGAGTTGCTGGGGTTGGTGGGGACCGCTGACTCCCTGAGCCGAGTGTGTTCTTTGTGTGCGTTTAGTCCTTTCTTCCTAAAACCTCATCCCTTCCCGGCCCCTGGCCCTCCTCCAGCCCACTGAGTACAGCCAGTACCTTCATGAGACACTCCAGCCATGCTGATGCCCGTAGGTCACAGTTGCCACTGATGAAACTCACCACGTGTCTGAAGCCGTTCCAAGTACCTTAAGTGTTTTGTCTTGTGATATTAATAACTCTGTGTGTATGCTTGTGCATATTGAGACCCCAGAGGGCTAGACCCTTGCTCAGGCTCACATGGTCAGGAAAAGGCAGAGCCAGGATTCACCACCAGGGTCCATGTGCCCTGGAGATGCTAAGGGGTGGATAAGAGCTCTGGGGTCTTCAGAGAGCCGTTTCCTGGAGCAAGGGCTGCATAGACAATGATTTCCATCATCACCGTCAACTTCTGGCCTGTCTTCTTTGCAGTCACAGACATTATCCCTCAGGCTACACCTTCCACCTTCCCACCAGCCCCCAGGGCAGAACTGAGGCTTGGACCAATCCCAGCATCATCCACCCGCATCTTTTCTTTCATCTCTACCCCAGCCCCACTCCACCCAACCCCACCCCACCTCCAGTGGTAGAGCAGTTGTTTGTTAGGCGGCTGTGGTGGAGGGCAGGTGTCCTGGTCTGGGAATCCAAAGAGCCATGTGTTTTCTGTGTGACCTTGGACAAAACCCTCCCTTTCTCCAAGTCTCAGTTTTCTCCTCTAAAATAGGAGTAATTTTAACCCAACTAACAAAGTCACTGTGAGACTCATGCAAGGTGCTATGTGTGAAGGGGCTCCAGAGGCTGTGATGGGCTTTGTGTGTCCTCAAGGACAGCGCTGAGCATCATCTCTGTTCTTTGGGGGTCTCGTTTAAGACCTGGGATGTCTTGCATGATGGATATGGTTGGGGGCGGGGGGTGGGATGTAATGTGGCCGGAACCACGGCTCCTCCAGAGCGTGGGTGAGTGAGGCAGGCATCCAGCGTGAGCAGAACCCCGGAGCCCTGGGGGATAGGGCTGGGTGGATCATGTGGCTAGAGGTCTTGAGTGTCATAACAAAGACTTTAGGTTTGCACAGCAGACATGAGACGGGCAACAAGTTAAGGCAACATGTGACCAGTGGCAATGAGGGGAGTGTGGCTGATGAACCCATTCCAGGCTTTCCTTCAGAGAGGCAGCGGCGGCTGCTAGAGCACTGGACTCTCCTGCTGGATTTTCTTTCCTCTTTTCAAAAACACCACTGATGACTCTTAAGTCAGGAGCTCCTTTCGCTAAAGAGATGGTGAAACTCAGAAGCCAGCCTGTGGGACCCGCTCGGGTGGGGCTTTCCACAGACCTGGCTGACTCCGGCTCAGAGCTTTTCCAGACAGAAGAGAATTTCCATATGCTACCCGTCGGTGAGGGGGCGGGCTTATGATTTCATGGGCTGTAATCTATGGAGAATTCTGCAGGCTTCTGGGAAGGCGACCCCATTTCTGGGAGCAGTGTTGGGGGAGGCAGAGAACACCCACCCCTTCTCACTCCTGGCTTGCAACACTGCCTGTTCCTCTGCTTAAAGCAATGCCGTAAACAAGAGAGAAAGAGAGTGACGCTCACGCAGTGTCCGTGTCTCTACCAGACGTCTTTCCCAGATGACGTCATCCTAGTCTCCAGGTACCTCCGCGAGGTCAGCACAGTATGGCCATTTCACAGAGAAAAGCACGGGGCTCAGAGAGGTCAAGGGGCTTTCTGCCTCACTTCTGAGTGTGTGTGCTCAGTCGCTCAGTTGTGTCCCCATCTCTGTGGCCCCATGGACTGTAGCCAGCCAGGCTCCTCGGTCCATGGAATTCTCCAGGCAATAATACTGGAAGTCTGTTGCCATTTTCTACTCCAGGGGATTTCCCCGACCTCAGGGATCAAATCCACATCTCTAGCATCTACTGCATTGGCAGGTGGATCATTTACCAGCCCCCTTAGGCTCTTGGTGGCTCAGAGGGTAAAGAATATGCCTAGAATGCAGGAGACCTGGGTTCAGTCCCTCCGCATCTCATCCATCCCAGGTCGCTCACCTCTCATGAGATCAGGCATGTGAAGGCAAACATCTGGAAGCTTGCTGGTACCTCACAGGGGCTCCCAAGGTTAACACCCCTTCCCTTTCCCTAGCAGGGCCTCTGTAAGTGAGGGCTCTGCTACAGCCATGTCTGGGCCCTGCATCTGGCCAGCAGCAGCCCTGGCAGTTACTGACTCATGCCGAGTTGCCACTTCATGTACTTTATCTCATGTGATGAATGCACGCGGCATCTGCTGTTGTAGCTCAGAGTGAAGATAATCCCCCGAGAGCGCCAGACTCCAGAGGCACATTAAGAAAGAGATGGGAGAGAGATGGAAACAGAAACTGATGTCAGCTCTGCTGCCGACTAGACAAACTTGTGTTCTCAGAGAGAAAAGCCCAAACTCAATAGTACTTAGAAGGAGCATGGTTCCTGGTGAAGAGCAGGTGGAAAGGAAGTGAAGGGGTCCCCCTGCCTGGATCTCACAGGCAGGACAGACCCCGCCAGTGTAGGGCACAGTGATTACCCTCCTCTCTCTGGCAAAGCAATGCGGTGAGGGGACCCAGGGCCAGTGGCCTGTAGGGTCAGAGGAGTGGGTGGGCCATGGCCCGCAGGCCTCCTGCATGGTGTGGGAGCAGAGGAAGTGTGCTTTGGCCTGGGAGCCAGACCGAAGGCCAGGCCCTGTAATGTGCCCATCACCCCATCATCCTGGGGGCACTCAGAGCTTCCCCTTAGAGGCTCCCCTCTGAGGGGTCTGCTCCCCTTTTTGACCAGAAGAACAGGCCCAGAGTCCTGTTCCATCACCAGTGCAACTTCTGTTGCTGAAGACAACATAGACCCCACAAAGGGCATCTGTGAGATAATAGCTGGATCTAAACCTGTTTTATTTTATTTAAGAAAAGACAAATAACTTCTAGAGTACTTTATACTAGGCTCTGCATCATTCTGTTCCTTTTACAAATCTTAACAAATTCAATCATCATAACAACCTGTTGAAGTTGGTACTATTGTTATCCCATTTTACAGACGGAGAAAGTCAAGTCACATTAAGTAACTCATCCAGGGCCCTGCTGAGCTTGTAGGGGTGGAGTAAGACCAGTGCCTGACTGGTCTGGCTCCATAACCCACCTGCACAGCCCATGCACCATGATCCCTTTTACTGATGGCCATCAACAAGAACTGGGGGAGGAACTGCTGTGAGCCTGGCTGAGGAGCTTTAGAAGGATAACTGAATAAATCAAATGAGCAAGCAAGAGCCATTTAGACCATGAGGGAACAACTGAATGCTTGCTGATGTGTTCTGAACAGAGAGTGGGGAGAAGAGAGCTGGAGGATTAGATCAGGGTGGGGTGAGGCAGTTGGAGAAGTGCATGATCACGTTATCCAGAGATCTTCCACTCACATCCTGGACTCCCTCCTGGACTGTACATGCCTGGCCAGCAGAGAGCAGCCCTGTCCAGTTTCATGCCCCCAGCAGCACTGCTTGCTGCATGTTTGTGGTGGGGCTGAGCCAGGTGAGACCAGAGCTCAGCCCTGAAGATGAAGAGAATGGAGCTCAGCCAAGACCAGACTGTAGGGTGATGAGCACAGGCGATGAGCAGACCCCAAGGTCTGGAGTAGGATGGGTGCTGGAAAATGAAGGGAACGCAGACTGCTCAGATGGGCTGAAGTTAATCTTGCTGCTACTGCTTAGTCGCTTCAGTTTTGTCCGACTTTTTGAGACCCACCCCCCATGGACTTGTAGCCCACCAGCCTCCTCTGTCCATAGAATTCTCCAGGCAAGAATACTGGAGTGTGTTGCCAGACACTCCTCCAGGGAATCTTCTCAACCCAGGGATAGAAACCGGGTCTCCTGTATTGCAGGCAGATTCTTTACCAGCTGAGCCACCAGGGAAGCCTGAAGTTAATCTTAGAGGGGAGGAAAAGCCAGGAAGAAGTTAGACTTTGTGTGCAGCAGGAATGAAGGAGTTATGAAGGCTTCTGAGCAGAGGTTCCATAAAAAGAGTACCTAAAATTTTTAATGAAAATAACAGAGTGCCTTGCACACCATAGATTTTTTTTTTTTTTTTTTTTTGACAAATGTTTGCTGAATTGGATTGAATGTTAGGACAAAAGGTACTGAGTGTGTGTTAGATTTAAGAGCCAATTCTATCTCAGATTTGCTTCTAGGGAACTTCCCTGGCATCCCAGTGGTTAAGACTTCGCCTTCCAGTTCAGGGAGTGTGGGTTCCTTCCCTGATCAGGAAGCTAGGATCCTGCATGCCCTGTGGCCAGAAAACCAAAACATAAAAGAGAAACAGTATTGTAACAAATTCAATAAAGACTTTGGTCCCACATTAAAAATAAAATCTGAAAGAAAATTTACTTCTTGCAACTAAACAAACTCTTTCCTTTTCAAGTCTTAGGTTCTACTAGGAAATAAAAGGGTTGAGTTAGACCATCTCGGATCAGCTAGTTGGCTGCTCCCTGTGCGTGTCCTGGAGGCTGTCTGCCCTGAGGGCTGAGACCTTGTCTGTCTTGCTGGCTGCACTACTTGGCACGGTGCTGGCATAAAGTGAAGCCCGGTTCAGATTTGCTTCCTGAAAGCACCCTCATCTGTGACTTCCTAGGGGTCTGTAGACCCCAGAAGGTCAGCGTTGTCAGTGGGAAGCTGGTACATGGGGCCCTGGAAGTCAGGGACAGTGTCCTGCCTCTATATTGTCCCTGGAAATGCAGGCTGTGGGCGTCACCTCTCAGACCGGGTCTTGTTCAGCCGCTGCCCAGCCTTCCTGCCCTCCCTGAGACCTTGAAAACAAACAGAATGTGTCTGCAATCCAGAAAAGCCCACCGAGAAGGGTGCCAATGGCTTCATTAAACCCAGAACATGAAATGCGTTTGAAGAAATTCTGAGCATCTCCCCAGCTGGAGGAGTAATTCGAACCATTATGTGCACCGAGCTGGTGTGTCGTCAGCTCTTTGTGAACAGCAGGCTGGGGAATCAGGATGCAAGGTCTTGCTGCTTTTCTATCTGGGGAAATGGGTTTTTGTTGATAGTTTCTCACTTGATACTGAATCGTGTTCATCATAAGTGTAGTCATTTCATTCACTTAACATTTCATAAGGACCGACTGCGTGCCACTGGCTTTAGTGGAGGGCAGAGTCTCGCAGGGGAGCCCATGCTGACAAGTACTCTGAAAGGGGACCCTCACTTCCCCCGAGGCTGCCTGTGAGTTGACGCTGTAACTCAGACTCAGAGGATGACTGGGTCGGAGGTCAGAGCTAGGGCAGGTCAAGGGCAGAGGGAGGGGTCTGGGTGAAGGAAGTCACATGTGCCGAGCCCAGGGTGGGGGAGGGGAGGGCTGCTGTGTTTGAGCATCTGCTGGTGAGCCTGGGTGGCTGTGGCACAGGACAGGGGAGAGACAGAGGGAGATGTGCCCCGAGAGGAGGATGACCAGGTCCTGGGGGGCTTGGAATGCACGAGAAGAAATGGTGCCCGAAGGACCATGAGATGAGATGGGAGACTTTACATAGGATGGGGCAGGGGGTGTGTGTGTGTGTGTGTACATTGATTGTGTGTGTGTGTGTGTACACTGGTGTGTGTGTTTGTGTGTGTGTACTTTCTCGTGTGTGTGTGTGTACCTTGGTGTGTGTACACTAGTGTATGTGTGTACACTGGTGTGTGTGTACATTGGGGGGTGTGTGTGTACATTGTTGTGTGTGTGTGTGTGTCTCAGAGAGAGAGATAATCAAAATTACAATTGAGAAGATCACTCTGGATGCACACGGAGAATTCAGGGGCGGGAGGAGCGTGCTGATACAGGAGGCCAGTGAACAGCTCTAGGAGAGACGGGGCAGAGATCAGTGGGGGAGCACGCACCACACCAGGGGAGCGGGGAAGAGGGGATGCAGCTGAAAGAGGAGTCCGGGAAGACCCACAAGCTTGTGCAGGAGAGGAGTGGGTGGGTATGGCTGGGTTTGAGGGAGAAGGTAAGAAACTCAGGAGAAGCTGCTGGCAGGGCGCTCAAGAGACTTAGAATCGATTCCCTTTGGGATTGAATGGACCTGAGGTGCCCGTGAGACAGCCTCCTGGAGGCACGTGAGGGACCTGGGCCTGGAGAGTGCTCTGGGCAGCGACGTCATCCTGAGAGTCAGCCACACGTAGGCGGTGGTTGAAGCCAAGGGTCTGCCAGAGAAGAAGGGCGTGAGCCTCGGCTCGGACCAGGACTGGCCTGGTGCTCCAGAGTCCTTAGTGGTGTAGACTAAGGAGGGTCCGCTCAATTCAGAAGATGGCCATGGGGCCTGGGCATAGAGTGTCTCAAATGCCAAGGAGAAGAATGTTCTGGCTGTATGTTTTCTGTGTCCAAATCATTCAATTTTTTAAAGTGCTGAGCTTTCAGAAAATATTTACTGGGGACTTCCCTGGTGGTCCAGTGGTGAAAACTTCGCCTTCCAATGCAGGAAGTGCATGTTTGATCCCTCGTCAGGGAGCTAACATGCCTTGCAGCCAAGAAGTCAAAATATACAACAGAAGCAATATTGCAAAAAATTCAATAAAGACTTTAAACATGGTCATCATCAAAAAAAAATCTAAAAATAAAATACAAAATATTTCCTGAATTATAAGAAAAAAAAAGATCAGCTCTACTGAGTGCTGCTTAAGGTCACGGAAGGTGGTGGGAAGGGGTGAGACTGATGGCTCAGGCTGGCCTGGCCTTTGTCATGGGGAAGAGACATGGAGAGTCAGGGGCAGTCAGGGAGGATCCAGGGCAGGAAGCTCATCTTGTTTTCCCTGGATGTGCCAAGTGGGGGCTCTGAACACGCGTTGCCTCTCATCTGAGGAGCCACCCCTTCTAGGATGGGAAAGCCTTAGTTCACAGACGTGGAGGGACGTGTCCATGGTCTCCTAGTTGGCAAAGGCTGATGGGAGAATCCCAGCTGGATGGGCCTGATTCCGGAGCCCAGGCTCTCCCACCATATTGAGAAACCACAGTCCTGACCTGGGTGGACAGGAGTCTAAGTCCCCCACAGGCACCACATGCCTGATTGGCTGCATCCAGGGCGCAGGGTCACAGAGGGTTAAAGGCTTTCCTCTTTCTTAAGGGTCCAGCGAGCTGAGCGGCAACTGGGGGCTGCTGGACCAGGTGGTGGCTCTGACCTGGGTGCAGACCCACATCCGAGCGTTTGGCGGGGACCCTCGGCGCGTGACCCTGGCAGCAGACCGTGGCGGAGCCGATATAGCCAGCATCCACCTTGTAACCACCAGGGCCGCCAACTCCAGACTCTTCCGGAGAGCTGTGCTGATGGTGAGCTGCCCACTCTGTCTTCAGTCTTGCTGAAGGTGGTCCTTCCTTCCCCCACCTGACTTCGATTGCTTGGATTTCCTTTTTCCTTTGTTCTGAATTGGTGTCCTGCCCATGGCCATCTTTCTATGCGTACATGAGCCAGGATGTTACTGGCTACTCATAGCTACTCGTAGCTTAAGTACTAATCATGTAGACAGGGTAGTGTTAATGATGATGATGATGGTGATGGTGATGAAGGTGGTGAAAATGATGATGATGGTGATATGATAATGATAGGGATGGAATAACTATGATGGAGGAAACTACCTGTTAACCACAGCATAAGCTCTGTTGGCTGTTCTGATTAGCTTCTAATTTTATTGAATGTCCAGCTGGTGCCAGGTACTATGCTCATTGCTGGAAATGCCTTACTACATGATCTGTGCCCTAGTTTTCAGGAAGCTTGTAGTTTACTTGAGAGAGAGGGGACAGACACTTAAAGCAGCTGTTTAAAAGAGAGTCTTATGGCAGCTCAGAGAGAAGCCCCCCACCAAGCTCAGGGAGGAGGGCGTGCCCTGGGAGAGGGACTGTGCATGCTGATGCTGCAGGCTGTACTGGCACACAACCAGAGTCCTGGCATCAAGGGCTCCTCACTGGGATCTGCCCATCATGCAGTGCAGCGGGAGGGCAGAGTCTGCCTGGACCATGGAGTGGAGGCTGGGAGGCAGAGAGCGGCCAGACTGCACCGAACACCTTGGGTTTTATCCTGAGTGCATGTGAGCCGTTGATGGCTTTTGTTTGTTTGCTGGTTTGGTTTCCCACCTTAACCATTAGTAAGCATACCATTCACTGGCATTAAGTACATTCACAATGTTGTGCGACCACCAGTGTTAATCGTCAGCAGCACCTTTTCATCGTTCCAAACAGAGACTCTGCACCTATTAAGCACTATCTCCCCACTCTCCTTTCCTCCCAGCCCCTGGTAACGTCTCTTCTACTTTCTGTCTTCTGTGAATTTCCCTACTCTAATGCGAATTTATCTCAGGTGAGTGGAATCCTATGAGCTCTGTCCTGTTGTAACCGGCTTATTTCACTTAGCATAACGTCCTCAATGTTCATCCATGTTGTAGCATGCATCAGAATTTCATTTATTTTTAAGGCTGAGTGATATTGCATTGTGTGTGTACACCATGCTTTGTTGATCCATTCGTCTGCTGATTGACATCTGAGTTGCTTCCCCCTTTTGGCTACTGGCAATAGTGTTACTGTGAACACTCTTACCATCGAAGGGTCAGACTTCTAGAGCTTGGCGGAGGATGAATGTACGGGGGCAGTGCTGGAGGAAAAGAAAGCAATGAGGAGACTGTTAAGTGACACAAAGGAAAGAGCAACGGAGAACCGTCAGGGCCAGTGACATGACCAGCTGGCGATTCTAAGGCCATCAAACCACACCCAGCTCTGTCCAGCCTTCCTGAGGTCCAAACCCATGACCACGAGGAGGGTAGAGAAGTGCCAGTTCAGAGCGCACAGTTGAGGCTGGATGGGCATTGTCTCTGCCCTGAGAGGGAGCAGCGCCTCCTGCCACTTTCTGTATCTCCGGCAGCCACGGAGCCTTCTAGTATTTACTGAGAAGTCTGTGCTATATTCAGCCTCCTCCAGGTGCTCTCCTCTGCCTGAAGTGCTTTCCTCCCATCGTTCTCCTTCCTGACCTACTCGTCTTTCAGGGACTCCTTCCAGACTTTCCAGCCTCGGGTTGGATCCCCTTCCTGTGGCCGCTGCCACCTGTAAATCTCATCCAGCCTTTCTCCTGCTTCCCCACCAGTGCAGAATTACTCTTCCTGCCACATGTGTGTCTCCCACAGACTGTCAACTCCAGGACAGCAGGGGCCAGCAGTGCCCGGCTCTCCACAGAGCCCGGGGCACCCAGCACTGCTGGCTTATGGTCAATGCTCCGTGATTGACAGCCAGTGAAGGAGCTGGCTCGCAAACCTGGGTAGGGGAGCGATGGTGTGTGTCCTGGGACCCACAGGCCGGCCCGCTTCCCTTCCTCCCACCTCCTTCTTGTGTTTCTTGTCCTTCGCTTCGGGTGGTCTTCAGTCTGTCCCTCCATATGGGGTCCATCTGAGTGGCAGGAGACCTGAGCACAAACATCTTGCAGTTTCTGGAGTTGAAAGCAGACCTTCCTGACTTTGAGTTGATCCCAAAGGGATTCCCCCCAGGGCCCTCTCAGAAACCAGACACTCAAGGGGACCCAGAGGACACCAAAAATACCTTCCAGTAGGCCCAGAAGGCAGAATTTTCCTTTTAAAAGTTCTGGAGAGTTTAGATGTTTGGGGAATTTCAAAAACGAATCTGTTTTTAACAAATGGTAGTGTATTTAAAAATAAATCCTCCTTCTGTTTTAGTCATTTAGAGACAGCTTTTACAACTGTTCCCCACAGTCTTTGGGATGCGTGTGAAATTATTTGGAACTGAGAGAACTAAAATACTTCAATATATTAGCAGTTCCTTCAACGTGCTCTCTACCAACAGATGTTTGGAGGAATGAAAGTGAGGTGGTGATATATTCTTGGATAAAATCTTCAGTCTTTCTGCAAAGCTTGGGGCCAGAACTATTGAAATTTGAACGAGACAGACTCCTTTGATAATTAATAGCTTATATGTATTTGTTTAGCGTGTATGGGACCATAAATCCATGATCTCATAGGTTCCTGACATTGATTTGCAAGGGACATTTATTCTGTTTCTAATCTAGACATGAGAAAGCCAAGAGATGTTTAGTGACCTGCTAGAGAACACACAGTCAAGAAAGCACTGCGTTAGGGGCTGGAACCTGTGAAGCCGAATCCTGTGAGAATGTTTCTCCAAGAGCCTGGGATGTGTTCAGGGTCTCAGTGTGTCAAAGAGCCTAAAATCAGACAAGCTTGCGTTAAGATGCTGGCCTTGGGTGAAACCCTTTACTTCACCTGCTTCATGGATAAAATGGGTGTGATTAATTCTGTTTTCCGAGGATTAGAGGAGTCGTGATGTAAACTCATTGTAAAGTGTGCTGCACCCTGTGGGAACTTAAGAAACCCAGTTCCCCATGTCCGATGCCAAGCAAAGGCAATTCCAAACAAAAGCAGGTCGGGAGGTGGGAGGTTTCACCTACCCTCGTGGAAGGTTGAAGAAGGAAGGGGAGGCCATGTTACAAGCCTGAATTCTGTGGCATTGACCCCTTGGCCAGTTTTAAGAGAAGGTAAAAGAGGTCGTGTCCTCCACGCTGTGATTTACAGGACTTAGAAAAAGTTTCCATGGCTTTCCTACAACGTTGCCCCAATTCTACATTCCTCAGAGTGAGCTCCAGGCCCCGGGAGTTGGCCTCACACTAAATTTTCCTCTCTCCTTTCCCACACAAACCCTGCAGTCCAGGCTCACCAGCTCTGCCACCATTCCTAGAAAATGCCACGCCTTCCTCTAGATCTTTTCCGCGCTGGTCTGTGGTCAGCACGTCCTGTTTTCCACCTGGAAACTCAGTCCATCTTTAGGGCTCAGCTGGATGGGACCTCGAAGCCTTTCTCCATCTCTAAAACAGAAAGAATCTCACTGTGGTGAAGAGACTTCTGCTTGGTAACTTTTAGGAATTCTGATTTTTTTTACTTGCTTGTCATGTTTTCTAGCACAGCTTATTCCATTTCTACTGTGACTGCAGGCTTGGTTGGGTATAGGATTCATCTCCTTAGTACGGCCTTAACACTTAGCTCAGCTCCTGGTTCAAAGAGAGCATCTAAGACCACGCTGAGTCCATTAAACCATCTGGGGCCAGTGCGAGGGAGATGGTGGTTTGGGTCCAGAACACTGTTTTCTCCTGTTTCCACATGAACCTCTCAGGAGCACTCACCTACCCTGGTACTTCTCTAAGGCAAAATTGGCCTGTCTATTCATGGGTTTTGATGCTTCTGTATGTACGTTGGGATACGTTTTAATGTTGTTTTTGTTCAGTCACTAAGTCACATCTGACTCTTTGAGACCCCACGGACTGTAGCCCGCCAGGCTCCTCTGTCCATGGGATTTCCCAGGCAAGAATACTGGAGTGGGTTGCCGTTTCCTTATCCAGGGGATCTTCCGGACCCAGGGATTGAAACTGTGTCTCCTATACTGGCAGGCGGGTTCTTTACTACTGAGCTACCCTGGAAGCCAGAATAAGTTCACTGATTTTAAAAAATATTCCTGATGGGAATTGGACAGTAGTTTCATGTACTTTTTCAAATCATTTTGGCAAAATATGTTTTTAGGATGTTAGTTCTTATATCAGCTTAACCCTATAACCAGGCCCATAGTATTTTTGTCGCCTTATCTTTTCATAGAGTTTTGAACTTTTCTCCATAAAAGCTTTGCAAACTTGCTGTGAGGCAAGACCCTTCCTAAGTGGTTTCATGTTTTCTGTGTTACTCTCCAGTCGGTAAACATGGGTGTTGGGAACTAAGTTGGTTCTGCATCTGCTCAGCCTTCTTATCATCTCTAATACTTTGTCTGCTGGGTCCATTGGATTTTTATAAAGTTATCTCACTATCTGCAAATCAGGTTTATTTCTGTGTGAGAGTGTGTGTGCTCAGTCATTCAGTCATGTCTGACTCTGTGCAACCCCATGGACTGTAACCTACCAAGTACTTCTGCCCATGGGATTTTCCAGGCAAGAATACTAGAGTGGGTTGCCATTTCCTATTCTAGGGGATCTTCCTGACCCAGGGATAGAATTCAAGTCTCCTGTATTGGCAAGCGGATTCTTTACCACTGAGCTAACTGGAAAGCCCTTTTATTTCTCTGCACTTTGAAGCAAATGCTCAACTGCTTTAATAAGGAGACCCATCATGAAAGCAGCTTAAATACCAAGTGAGTTTCTTTTTTCTCTTTCCCATAACATTTTCCCAGGTGGGGAGTCCAGATAGCTCATGATTTCTCCGGGGCCACATTCCTTCTATGTGTTTCTCTGTCATCCTGGGGTCTTGCTGTCATCTGAGGGGCTGGGTCTAGAAGTTTAGGCAGAAGGGAGGGGACGCAAGGAGAGGAGAGCCTCCCCTGGGGACTTAGGTTGGGAAGGACACCGCCTGCCCCCTGCTTGCTTGCAGGGTCCTCTTCTGGTTTCCCTGCAATGGTCGCAGCCCCTAGAACAGTGTCTGGTATCTAGTTGGTGTACAAAAACATATCTGTGGAAGGAATTCTTGGAAGAACAAATTGCAGAGTTATCACAAGTAACATGCAGGAGTGTCTAGGCGAGACCAAACTTTCGTAACAATCACTAAGAAGTTGTTATCTCCCTGGATCTTGGATGTCCAGCCCCAAGTCGGATGAGACAGCCTCAAAAGTCACGAAACCCTGTTTTCTTATGACTGCACCTCAAGGAGACGCCAATACACTAACCAGTGTGGCTTCCTCTTGTGTTCCCTGGTCTCCTCTCTCTCCAGCTGCAAGTTTCTTTAAAAATTCTCAACCCACAGAGCCTCTGAACTAACCACCCAGCTGCCTCACCCAGGAACCTGTCCCCAGCATGCCAAGAATTAAATATTTCTTCATGTGGGCCACTTTTAAAGTCTTTGTTGAGTTTGTTAAAACACATTTCTGTTTTATGTTTTGGCCGTGAGGCTTGTGGGGCCTTAGCCCATTGACCTGGGATCGCATCCCCCCCACTACATTGGAAGGCAAAGTCTCAACCACTGGACTGCCAGGGGAGTCCCCGAGAATTAAATATTTATTAGGCTTATTTTAATCAGGAATAAATACATGATTTAGCAAAATGTAATGCTTCCCATTTGAAACCTGCCCCCACCCCACCCCGCCGAGTCCTCCCCAAACGTCCCAACCATTCGTTGGTTACAACGGAAAACAGTACAGAAGACGCAGTACACACATCTGCCATTGGCGAGGAGGTGGGAGTTGGCGTCCCCAGAGTTACATTCATTTCCCATACATCGGCCGGCCCTTTAGAAATAGCCTGTGGGGAGTGTTGAGGAAACCACAAACGTCCTCTTGGATAAACACTCTGGAATCCGATGATACAGAAAATCGTGTAAACGCATGTGCACACACCACCAGGGCAGTGATCTCAGACGGCTGGAAGGCATATGCTGAACAGACAGGCTTTTCCTATCAGCAGCACCCCTCCTCTCCTGGAAGCCCTTTGCAACGGCGGGGAAACAGGTCCTAGAGGCAACTGCAACCCCTTCCTAACAGGATCTGGAGAGAATCGCTTCTCCTTGTCCAGAAATTTGTGGTGTTTTCTCTCTCATCTCTTAAAATTCTGTTTGACAGAATTAAGCCACTCCGGTTCCCCTCTTTTCTGGAGCTTAGCATTTTTATTCATGTGGCTGACAGACTCTTTTTAGAAGAAGATACTGGATGGATGATTTCTTTAGAACTTATCAAGTTCCTTTTTTCAAAATATCCAACCATTCTTACTTATCCAGTCCAGCCAGCCCTTCTACTACTTAAGGATCCAGCTGAGACATGAACTCTTGGGTCACCCAGTCCCAGGAGGACATGGCAATCCACTCCAGTATTCTTGCCTGGAGCATCCCATGGACAGAGGAGCCTGGCAGGCAACAGTCCATGGGGCCACAAAGAGTCAGACATGACAGAAGCGACTTAGCACAGCACACTACTTCCACAATATTTGTCTATACAAATATTTTCCTCCTGTCTATACTGCTGGGCCTGATACCTACACAGGACTTAACACAGTGCCTCTTCTGGTAATCACGAATGAATAACAGGTGCATTAAGATAGGCAAGACCCTCAGCATCCCAGAAAAGCCCTTTCTGTGCTGCGAGCCACGGTTGGTGATGTTGCGAAATTGCGCTCCGTCCCAGGCCCGCCCTTGTGCTTTCCCATTGGCAGCCACCTCCTCTCCCATTTCCCCTGGTCTCTGCATAAGTAGGGAAGTCATCTGACTTTTGCACACGTAGTTTTGGAGCTAGAACCCAAAGGGATCTTCCGACTGGGGACTCATAAGGAAGGTCATAAGGTCAGCGTTTAGTGTCACTGAGCTCCCTTAGAAAGAGAGGAGCTGCAGCCCAGAGGTCTCTCTTTACAGATGGATTTCAAAAGTTCAGTGCAAGGGATCAATTTGCAAACCCAGATTGTCTGCCAGGCTGTAACTTCTGGCTCATTTTCTTCTCAGGCTTTTCTCATTCAGAAGTTTTCTCTAGTGGCCTCAGAGGGAGCCTAGCTGGGCGGTGTGCTGGAGATCAGCACCAGTGCACTTTCTTGTGAGAGAGCATCTTTGTCTTTTGCACAGATATAGCGTGCACACACACACACCCCCACACACCCACACACACACCCACACACACAGGGCTCTTCCGACCCCCTTGCACGAAGATGCCAGGAGTCAACGTTTTGCAGTGTGCCGGATCAGACACCAGGGAGGGGTTCCCTTTGTCGTGATGTGGATACAGAAGACAAGAGTTCAGTTCTCCACGTGGCTTCTCTTGGCTTCTGGAAGACGCGAGTTTCCCCAGGGACCATGTGCCTCTGTGCAGGATGCCAGGTGACAGTCATAACCTCTGTTCTTTTGGGCAAACACCATGGTGTCTGTTCTCCGGCTAGTCTTCAAAGTACGGTGGTGATGAGAAGAAAGAGCTCTTCCTTTTGCTCCCACTGTACATCAGGGACACGCTTTTCTTCTTCCGGTCGAAGGAGGCGCTGTCATCTCCTGTCAGGGACAAGTATGAGGCGATGCTTTCCCGAAGGCCGTAGCTGAAAAGGGACTCATCCACAGCGATCGGGCTCTCTGCCCGCTCCGAGTCCTCTTGCTGTCTGTTAGTGGGTAGACAGTGGACAGAGAAAGGGGCAAAGCAGAGGACGGAGCGGGATGAGCACAAGAGAATAAGAAAAGGAAGGAAAACAAATGAAGAGCCTGGTTAACGTGTATCGAACTTGTTCTAATTCTGCTTCTTCCATCTGTGGCTGTGTAATTTTGGAGAAATCACCTGACCTCTCTGAGCCACTCTTTCCTTGGATGGCTAAAACTTCCAGCTGTACATTTTAATGAATCTTTCCTCATGATAATTTACAAGGAACAGCTGTTTTATTTCCTAGGCAATTCTGATCACTGATTTTCTTTGAATTTACCAGTGGGATGTCTGGATCATTATTTAATTAGTAAGGTAACCCACCAGGCCCCACTTACATATACCCCTTAAATGCAATAGCTGACAATCAGGGCAAATAAAGGAAGATTTTTTTTTCCCCCTTAAAGCATGAAGTCACTTTCGGATTTTGCTGGTGGGTTTAAGCTTCACTATTGAGTTTACAACAATATTAAATTTACACGAGATTGATCTGTGTGTTGCTCTCTAGGATACTAACAATTAGAAAAGCGCAAGGTGGTATCATTCAGCTAGAAAATATTCAACTGACACTGAAGGAGTGCTGAATGAATGTGTGCAGAACTGGGGTTACTGAGGCCGTGGCGGGGAGCTGCTGGGACCACGCCACCCAGGGTGTGGGAGCTGAGACAGGTCGGTCTCCCAGGGACATTGGGATTCCTGGGGTCTGCACCTGCTCCGAGAAAGGGGGTGGCAAGGCTGGCAGGAACAGGCCAGTTTTTATGTGCTGGGCTCACGTATTGGTTTGGGGCTTATACATTCATGGAGGACACACACACACACACACACACACACACACACACATCGCCCTCCTCCAGTCAAAGGTCTTCTGGCGCAGGGTGACAGGTGAGTCTGAGTCTCTCACTGCTGGGGCTGCTGCCGTCTGAGTGAGGCAGGGCGTGGTCAGCACACAGCAGAGGCCGTCGGCCACCTCTGAGGAGAAAGCAGAGAACCGGTCAGCGGCTCTGAGATGCCCCGGCCAGTGCGTGCTGCGGGGCCCTGGATATTCATGAGGGGAAACTGAGGCTGAGATTTGCGAGGGGCTGAGAACCATGTGCGCAGCTGTTGAAGACATCTCAATATGCCCCGAATGCACACTGTGCTTAGCTTGACACAAGGCAAGAGTAGACTTTAGGACCCAGAATCCGCCAGACTTGGGGTAGGGTTTCAGCTCCGCCCAGATAGCGCATCACCTGGACCCTCTCTGAACCTGAATCCTCTCCTGTTGGATGAGAGGATGGAGCTGACACGTGAGAACAGCTGGCAGAGTGCCCATGTGAGGGAGACCCCACACTCAGGGGTTTCCCACCAAGATGCCGGGCCATCAGCTTCGGGGGCAGCCTCCTGTGTGCTGGGGGGCTACGTGCACTGCTGCGTCCCCCACAGCACACAGAACGGGAGTCCATATACACCGGTGGGGCTGATGCCTCTGTAGGAAGGAAGAGAGATAAAGGAAATAAGGGAAGAAGACAGAAAGGAAAGGAGAGAGAAGGGAGGAAGGCTGGAAAAAAGACTAAGAGAGGAGGGAATTAGGTAGACAGGAAAGGAGGGGAAGAAGCGAAGACTGACCAAAAAGGATGAAAGACACAGAAATAGGAGGCGAAAAACAAAAAGGTAAAAGGCAAAATCGAGAAGAAAATGGACAAAGACAAAAAAGAAACTTCTCTCTTCTCTACCCTAGATACTCAAGCACAAAGAGGATGAAAATTAAATAAATCCTTTCCTTTTATCCTCCTGTTAATAGCTCCTACTTGAGCTTCCAGGGTCCCCCATCTCTCTAGGAGCTTTAAGATAGAGGCTCTACCTCTTCAAAGCCTTCCCCTAGCCCATGTCATCGTGAGATACCCTCGAGCCTGCAGTGCTCAGATGTTCTCACAGATGCAGGAGATTCTCTGTGGCCCTACTGAGGATGCAGAGCCCAGTGGGTCTCATGTTGTACGGGAGATGAAGTGTCTGCCCGGATGCAGCCACGCCGGCTTCAAGACCGCCCATCACCAGGGTTTAGGAAGCACAGCACCCCTCTGCTGGGCTCTGTCTCCATCACATTGATAGAGCTCTTGGGGTGTCCTTGCTAAAGAACAAAGGGGAATTGTAGCTGAAGAATCAAGTCAGAGAGCGACTGTCAGTAATGCTTTGCGTCCGCGTGACTTTCACTGTAGACTCAGATGTCCACCCACGCTGGCGCGCACTGAGGAATGTGAGATTGGACCCTGAGGTTACAGGGAGCTTAACTGGATGTGAACCTGAAATAATTACCTGTCACGGGCTGGAAACTGAAACGACCTCACAGGTTAGAAGGCGAGGGACACCAAGTCAGACACAAAGGCGAAAGAAACCAGCAGCGGTAGAGGGCGCCTTCCTTACAAAGGTTAATGCTTAGGATGAGACATACATTTTGGCAAAGAAGAGAACTGGCACTTCTGAGCACGTAGCCTCAGCCCCATGCTGAGTGAACCTGGCAGCTGTCAGTTCAGGGAGTCCTGAACTGCTCTGGCTGTTAGTACTGTGTACCCGTTTGGGAAATGAAGAAGCTAAGGACCTTGGGGTCAAGTCATGAGCTCAAGGTCACAGCCAGTCACAGGCATGATTTTTTTTTTTTTTTTTGGTCCTAATGATAATCCTGTAAGAGGCATTTTAATCCCCATTTTATAGATGCAAAAACTGAGGCTCCAAAATTATTGGCTCAGATGGTAAAGAATCTGCCTATAATTCAGGAGACCCAGATTTTATCCTTGGGTCACAAAGATCCCCTGGAGAAGGGAATGGCCACCCATTCCAGTACCCTTGCCTGGAGAATCCCATGGACAGAGGAGCCTGGCGGGCTACAGTCTATGGGGTTGCAACGAGTTGGATATGACTAAACGATTGACACTTTCACTTCGTAGATACAGAAACTGAGGCTCCAAAATTATTAAATTCAATAATGGCAAATTTGAATAATAATAGAATTGAATCATTATTAAGTTATTAAATAATTTGCCCAAAAGCACTGGGATAATAAATACAAGTAACTCATAAAACAAGTCTGTTCACACCCCTGAGTGCATGCTTTCTCAGATTCTGCGCGTTTAGGAAGAACGTGGTGGGATGTAAATTGGCCACGTTACTCCCACCATGGGGTCCTGAAGGTACCAGGAGCCTTGCAGGGCCCCAGACCCTTTTCAGTCACTCGCAGAGGGGACTGCTGGCTTCGACCCCTGTGCTGGTGCAGTGACCTGGGGCACGTTTTCAGAGGGCGCGCTTCTGTGCTGCCGTGCGATCCTCGGGGGTTCACGGCAGGAAAGCCTCGTGGACCTCCTGCTCTGTAAACATCTCTGCCGGGCCAGCATCCTTTCATGTTTGCTTTTGTCTATGCAAAACTTATGGTCGCCACACCTCTCAGATGATTCTTATTAAAAGCCAAATACCACGACCAACTTCTACTCGTGATCAGTAAAAGCTGACTGCTTCCAGGACTCCCTTCCTCTTTCATTTTTAGCTGAGCTGCTAGGTGTTCAGGTGTCGTGGGAGTAGTATTTGCTTTATCGTTTATTTTGCACCCGCCATGTGCCAAGCTCAGATAGACACGTTGCATGAGCTGTCACATTCAAGAATCGTGGCAACCACCTGTAGGTGGGGCGCTCATCCACCGTCCGTGAATAGCAGAGTAGGCTCCACGAGGTGGAGGTCTTCACCCAAGAACTCATAGAGCCCAGAGGCAAGTTTGCCTGAGGGCCTCCCGAGTGACCATTCCTTCTTCCTGACCTGCCCTTCTCACAGGCCAGGTGTGGTAACCCAGCGCCATGGATGCCTCCTTTCACCTTGAAAGGCCCTTTAGGATCACACATCCTAAAGAATCCAGGGCGGGTTCAGACGTCCAGAACGTGGAAGGGGGCAGATGCTTGTGCAGTGAAAGCGGCTTCTGTCTTCCTTTCTCTCGCATGGCAGAAGCGGGGAGGAGGGCGCCCTCCTGGTCAGAGAACAGCGGCTCACACAGTGGCTCGCTAGCAGGAGCTCACATTTATGTCCGGGGTGCTCTCATCTGCACTTTCCCTGCGCTAACTTGGTGAACTCTCACCGTGTCTTCAAGATAGGAACACTTGGCGTCTGCCTGACACAGAGAAGAATGGGCTCAAAGGTGAACCGCCAGCCCAAGGTTGCCCAGATCTGGGATCTGAACACAAGATGGTTTCAGAGCCAGCTTTTACAAATGTAGCCACTTTTTTTTTTTTTTTAATACCATTTCTCCCTTTTCCATAGGGTGAAACTCTTAACTCCTGACCTGGCGTTCAGGTCAGTCTAAGTCACAGTTCCTCTTCCGACTCTATGCACTCCACCCGTCACCTCCATCAAACCCCGCTCCGCATCCACCGTCTTGGAGGATGCTCCGGTCAGCATGGCATGCTTGGACCTGTCTCCTGGGCCCAGGAAGGACATTCAGATGAATGAAGTATAATCCCTGGTTTCTAAGAGCTTGTTGAGAAACACAAACTAGTAGACACTTAACTAGGTCACCAGGCGGAACGCCCAGAATTCTAGGGAGAAAAACACCTGGCGTGCCAGGGGAGCAGAGAAAAAACAGGCCATTCGTCTTCTACCTCCGAGGGCTTCATCACAGAGCTGGCTTCCTGTGGGCCTTGGAGGTTGATGAGGACTTTGACATGCAGAAAGGGGGAAATGAAGGGCATTTCAGAGCCAAGCCCCAGAGGCCCAAGTGTGCGACCCACTTAAGGAAGTGCAGACCATCTGTGGTTTTGACTGTAGGGGCGTCCTGATTCATTTCTCTTACAGGCAGAGAGAGGGTGAAGTTGAGGTTGGCTGGGTTTTACTTACTTAGCATTCACATTCAGTCTGTTTTAGCCTGAAATTTGCAGTCTGAATTACCAAGAAAAGAGCATTTGAAGAAGCCAGGATGAACAAGAGAGCAAAGTAAATCAGCAGGCGGGTCTAGGGGAGCAGCCTGGACTGAGTGCCTGGAGTTGGGGTTGGGCGGGGGGAGGCAGTGAGCCAAGAGAGATGTCACGCGTCGGTCTTGATGGAGTGTTTCTTACCGGAATAGTGATTCACCAGGTCCTCCAGGCACTGGAAGGTGAGCCTCGGAGAAATGTAATACCAGTTGTTTGGCAGACGGAAGATTCGGTAATGCTTCACCTGCCGATGTCTCACTGAGAGGGAATAAAAACCTGCAGGGAGTGGAGGACAGCTCATCACCCCAGGGCCACCAGCTAAGGAGCCCACCACCGTGGAGGCAGACCTTCTCAGCCTTGTGATACGACCATGGAACCCAGACACCCTTGTGTTTTGAGCAACAACTGCTCGAGCCTCATCTGTTTGGATGTAGCTCACTCTTTAGAATCTCCGGGAATGTATTTGAGCAGTCCATTTGTATTAACCGTACTGCAATGCTCTTTTCTTTTTAAAATTTCTTTTCAAAAATATTCATGTATTTATTTTATCTGGCTGCACTGAGTCTCAGTTGTGGCTCATGGGATCTTTGATGCAGCATGCAGGATCTTTTTTTTTTTTAAGTTGTAGCATGCAAACTCTTAAGTTGTGTTATGTGGGATCTAGTTCCCTGAGTAGGGATGGAACCCCGCCCATTGGGAGCATGGAGCAGAATGTTGGGTGAGTGTCTGCACCTCTCTTAGCCTCCATTTCCTCAAATGGAAAGTGAGAGAACTGGGCTTAGGTCATGTGTAAGGGTTCTTGGGCTTCCCTGGTGGCTCAGATGGTAAAGAATCTGCCTGCAGTGCATTAGATGTGGGTTCATTCCCTGGATTGGGAAGATCCCCTGGAGTAGGAAATAGCAACCCACTCCAGTATTCTTGCCTGGAAATTTCCATGGACAGAGAAGCCTGGTGGGATACAGTCCACGGGGTCGCAAAGAGTCGGACACGACTGAGTCTCACACATACACACACACACACACACACACACACACACACAGGGGCCCTTCTTGCTCTGTCTTCCAGGAGGGAAAAGACTCACAAGGCAGTGAGTGGGGAGGGACACTGCGTGTACTGAGTTTTGGCTTGCATATGCGGGGTCAGGGGCTGAGCTATTTCATAGCAACCTCTCTGTTGATTCTCAGAAAGACCCTGGGAGGTATTGTCCTCAGATACCGTTACAGCTGGAGAAACTGAGACTCAGGGCAAGCAGTGCGATGGCTGGAGGCAGGGACCTTCGTCCTCCTGGAGCAGGCCTCTCTAGTGGCCAGCATCCCTTGCTCTCCCAGGCCCGCCCTCTGCATCGGTTCAGTGTGCGTCTTCCGGTAGTGGCAACAGGACAGCAGCCGTTCAAGAGCTGCAGGTGGAAACTTACGAGAACTTTGCATGCCCGAGGGAGCAGAGCCTGCCGCCCCCACCCAGGCTGCCGCTTGGTCTGCTTTTAGATCAGCTCTGGCAGCTACACTTGGGGTCCTTCCACCCCCACCCCCTGACCCTGCCTGGGCCTGGGTCTCCTGCCTCAGGAGACCCCCTGGGACCCGCACAGGAAGTTTTGCCTCTGCTTTGCTTTTGCTCTCACCCTGCATATTTAGGTTTTTTAAGAAAAAAGGTTGGTCCTGGATTCTTCATTATATCACACAGAAGGTCCCTGCTTCCCCAGAGGAAAGCTGACGCTCATTTTACTGGAAGGTTCCATCCAGTACCAGGTACCTCTGGTGCTTAATAAGCGCATGGGAGATAGTCTCAGAAACCACATTGTCTGTTCTTTGATGGTGGGTGTACAAGAAACAGGCTGAGATCTTGGAGCTATTTTCTATATTCAAGAAGTTAATATTAATTCTCAGTTAGTCTGAGTAACCCCCAGCTATTAATGTTTGGCTTCTGTGTTTATGCATACTCTATTCCAGACTTCCCTTGTAGGGCTTCCCTTGTAGCTCAGCTGGTAAAGAATCTGCCTGTAATGTAGGAGACCCGGGTTTGATCCCTGGGTCGGGAAGATCCCCTGGAGGAGGAAATGGCAACCTACTCCAGTATTCTTGCCTGAAGAATCCCACGGACAGAGGAGCCTGGCAGGCTACAGTCCATGGGGTCATAAGAGTTGAACACGACTTAGTGAACTAAACCACCACCACCTATTCCAGACACCTGCCAAACACGTTCCCATTGTTAATCCCATGCTATAGAGAAAGGAAAAGAGGCTTAGAGAGAGGAGGTGACTTCTTAGTGATTCATACAGGCCAAACTAGAGTTGGAGACTCTTGTTTTGAACCATGGCAAAGCCCGGCTATTTCTTTTTCACTGAATTACTTAGTGCGTAGGATGTATGAAAATTACAGTGGTGAAGGCCATAGTGAATCTGCTCGTCCCAATCCTCTTAGCTGCCTGATTTCATTGTAGAGCACAGCAGGGACTAAGATTGAAGGTCCACTGTGTCGTGAGAGCACAACATATTATTACATTTGAATCACACCACAATCTCACAAGGAAGGGGTTTTCTCTCTGTTTCACAGATGAGAAAACTGAGGTCAGAGAAGTACACGACTTGCCCCAGTCACAGAGCTTTGCGGCCCATGTCCTGTCTGGCCCGGGCACTGCCCACGGGCATTTTCATCTTTTCTCAGCTGTTGGGAAATTCTGCAGTGGTAGTCTGCCAGGCCTGGCGTGGGTCAAAGCCTGAGCCAGTGCCCCACCAGCTCCCTGTGGCCTGGCTCTAGTGCCCCAGTTTCGGTGCTGGCCACACTGCCAGTATATGGGCTTCTGGGAGCTCACCGCATGGGTGGATTCGCGTGCATCGTGGGAGGGAGGGAACCTGAGCCGGGTGATGCATGAGTCAGCCCAGAGCAAAGCTTGTTTTCTGACCCCCGCATGGAAGGATGGGTTCAAGGCTGCTCACCTTTCTTGGTCTCACTCTCTCTGATCATGAACGAGCCGATCTTTGTGTCCGGCAGCTGCAGCAGCTCCTCAGCCTTGTCTCTGCCCAGCCCTTCAAACAGCCAACTGGGGACAAGAAAGACAGCCATGAGTACCCTGAATGTACCCTCCCCATCAAAAGATAGGAGGGATGCAGAAATGATCCAGGTCCAGCTAACATAAAACCCGCTGTTGGGATTTAAAAAACAAACAAAAAAAAGATCAAGGCAATCAATGGCTCATTCATTCATTCTTTTAATCTTTCAAATAGTTCCTGAGTACCCACTGAAAGGCAGGTGTTACATTGAATAATGACACGGAGAGGCACACAGCATCTTTCTCATCCTGTTTCTCAAATGCCAGCTGCATGGTACCCAATTCCGTATTATATAAAAGCATCTTAAAACATGAAAAGGGACCTTTCTGGCAGTTTATTTAATGTCTATGTTCCTTGTACTCTGACTACTCAGTTCCTCCATCCACGGGGGCAGGGACCGTGCTTGTCGTTTGGAGTTTTGTCTTGCTCACCTGGGTGTCCAGGTTATTAAGCTTGGTATATAGCCATGAAAGAATGAGTCAACATGAGAAAGAAAGAAAATGAAAGAAATGGCGGTGCCTAATTTTACCACCTGACACCCCACCCTGCATACATTCTATTTCCTCCTGTTTTCTCCTTTTCAACACGTTTTTAAACTCAGTTGTCATTGTATGATGCATTTCCGTGCCTTTTTTTTCACTTCACTGTTAAAAATAAAACGGTTATAATACTGTAGCCCAGCTTTCCAATGGAATGTTCACCTTCAGAGGAGAGCGGGCACTTTGAACATGCTTTAGAAAGCAGCTGGGGGCACAAAGGAATCTGTGTTCTGGGGTGAAGGGCCCTGACTGGTTTTGCAGAACCACAGTTAGCAGTTGGCTGCTGTGTATTTGGAAGCAATCATCCATTCCTTCTCAATTGATGCTGGGTTTCAGCGAACGGGCCCTGGCTTTTGATCACGTCTGGATGAGCGAGTGTTGTGGGAGTCTTAACACTCCACTGTTTCTCACCCTTTGATATTCCCCGTGGCATGAACGCAGGCCATTGGCAGGGCTGGCTGAGGCTTCCCGCCACGTGTGAGAAACCCGAAGACATAATGTCAGATACCACTTTACTTATGTGCTGGTCTCCAAGAGTGCTCTTGTTGGTAAGATCATGGTGATGCCATACTGGGCCAAATATTTCAACTGTTCCCTTAGTTCTCCGTGATGCGTGGCCTATTAGTTTGTTTTAGCGTAAGTGATAAACATTCATCATTTCAAGTCCTTTCATGAAATTCCACTTATAAAAATGAAGATAATAAAACAATGGCAATAACGACATCCATGCATGAATACTAATTATGGGCCCACACCCTGTCATGCACTTGACATCCAACCTTTGTATCAACCACCTAAGGTCAAGAGCATACTCTCTGTCTCACTGATGAGGATGCTGAGGGTCAGCGTGATTAAGTAATTTGTTGAAGTGACCCATCCGTGGAGTAGGAAATGGCAACCCACTCCAGTATGCTTGCCTGGGAAATCGCATGGACAGAGGAGCCTGGCAGTTGCAGCCCCTGGGGTCACAAAGAATTGAATTCGACTGAGCAACTGGGCACCCACATCACAGTGGGCACTGCTAAACTAGGCTGCATTTTTCCAATTCCGTGACCACCATGGTGCACCCCCTCTCTTCCTGCTCTGTGTTTGTACCTGTAATAATGGAAACTCTGTAGGGTCAGAATTACATCTTACTCGTCTGGGTTCTTCAGCCCCCGTCCCTACTCATGCCGGCATTGAGCACTGCCTCTTCACCATGAAGGTGCTGATGGTTGATGGCTGAGTGCATGGATGGATCAATGACACACAGCTGATCAGAGTTACATGACTCAGGTCTCTTTCAGGACATAACTCTCATAGCCACCACCACCCCTCCTCTGCTCAGCTTTGTCATCCTCAGCACAGGGACAACTCTTGATATTCATCATCAGAATCAGTAACGCTGAATGAAATGCACTGGGTTCCACGCTTCAAAAAACTTAGGCAGTTTGCTCTGCTTCCCCAAGTAAGTGGTTTATAGAGTCTTTCTCTGACTGTAAGGAAGTTATTTCTGGACCCCTCAAGTGAAAAGTGGAGTTCCTTTCTCCTGTCCTATATGCCAAGTTCTGGCCTTGGTAGCTGGACAGATGAGGAGACTGTGGTTCGTGGAGGCTGAGGAATTTTTTTCCAAGGCCCCACAGTGGAAGGCAGACTGAGCCACACCTGTCCTGGCTGGGGTGTGCTGGCCACCAGGGCCACCTGTTATGTCCCGTGGCCTCTTCTGTATGACTGCAGGGGAGAGAAACATCTTGCTTTCTCATCTGCATGCTTTATTATTTAAAGGGGCTCTTTTCTGCTTGACTTCTCCACTTGTCAAGGTGGGTGTGTAAGCATTTTTGGCAGCATGTTCTCCGTATGTTGGATATGATTTGATAAGAATGTGGCTGGTCTGTATTGAGTGGGTTTTTCCCAGGTGGTTCAGTGGTAGAGAATCCAGCCGATAATGCAGGAGACTCAGGAGACATGAGTTTGATCCCTGGGTTGGGAAGATCCCCTGGAGGAGAAAATGGCAACCCACTCCAGTATTCTTGCCTGGAGAATCCCATGGAGGGAGAAACCTGGTGGGCTACCATTCATAGGCTCATTAAGAGTTGGACATGACTGACCACCCATGCACCCACAGTATGTGCTGAGTAACTGGTGGTAACACCATGCCCAGTTCCAAGAATCTGTGTGTTATCCTCTCTCATTCTCCTAACAGCCCCAGACTCTGGTCTCATTACTATAGATCATTATTCCTATCATTCTATACTACAATCTCAATTTAATGAGTGGGGATAGGAAGCTGATACTTGCCCACTCTCATACAGCCACTAAGTGACAGTCTCTGGATTTGTGCCTCAGATTGGCTGACTTTCATCTGCTGCCTCTTGTGATCACAGTTCCTGAATCCTTATTGCTATAGCAACATCACATTATACCTGCGAGGTCCGTTATTCATCTTCCTAATGGAGAAATTGAGTCTCAGAGAGAGAAAGGGTTAACCCAAGGACACTTCTGTCCTTAGAGACTGAGCTAAGATTAGAAGTGACCCTACTGAACTAACACCTTCCTTTCCTGTGTGCCCTGCTGGGATCTCTCTATGCACTCTCATAGAAATGAAATTTAGTCACTCAGTCATATCCAACTTTTTGTAACCCCACCAGGCTCCTCTGTTCATGAAATTCACCAGGCAAGAATACTGGAGTGGGTAGCCTTTCCCTTCTCCAGGGGATCTTCCCAACCCAGGGACTGAACCCAGGTCTCCTGCATGGCAGGCAGATTCTATACTGTTTGAGCCACAGGGAAGCCCACACTCTCATAGAGATCGTGCTTTATTGATGCTATTTTAGAAATGTACTCACCCATGGTAAACTCTGGCCACGCATATTCCAGGAATGTAACTTTCTCGACCGGTGCTAAGAGAGATGGCTTTCCACCAGCCCCCTTCACTAGAAGGATAAGAACAAATAGAAAAGAGTGACTGGGGAAGTGGTGAGTGATTTAATGAATGAACAGAATAACCAGATTTAATCCCAGGTGTGTTGGGCTGTTCCTTTTTGAAGGTCTGTCCTTGGCCACGTTAACTAGACTTTTCTTCCTACGAAAATTTAGTTTTTGAGTACATCCCCCCATTTTGATCTAAACAGAAAGTCTTCCCATGTGCTGGCAATAGCCACCTTTCAGGGATCAGCAGCTGATGTTTCTAGCTTATCTTCCATGGTTGGAGGCTTTTTAAAAAATAAATGTTTACTCTGCTGAATTAGACCCTGAGATGTAACCAAGTTTCACATGTCTACATCAGTGAGGATCTAAATAAAAGGGGCTCAGAGCCCCTATGTCTTCTACAGCCTTTTTCAAATCTAAAAGAGACAACAGGTCAGAAGGCAATACTTTTCTGTTTATCATCAGAAGTTGTTTCTTTTTTTTTTCCCCCAGATTCCTGAGTCCTCTTCCTGAGTCTGCATTAATGTATAACCTCAACCTTGCCCTTGTTGGGGGGAGATGAGGCCAACATAAGAAATAGAAGCTGGATCGTAAAGGGTCTCAAAAGCCAAGTTAAGAAATTTCAGTTTTATCCATTGGGCAACTGGGAGCCAGGGAAAGTTTTAGAGCACCAGCAGCAGTCAGGAGGATTAAGCCTGGAGGCCCGCTGTTTGGGCCAACGTTCTCAGCTCACAACAGGACCAGGGCCCATGGGGAACTGGACAACCATAGAGAAAATCTAACAACTCCCACCAGCGTCGAGTTCTTCGGGGGCATCATAGAAGTTTTGGAAAGCTCACTCACTCAGAAATCACGCGCAGTTTCTCCCCACGGCGAAATATTGGGGGGCTGATGTCAGGAGACGGGTAGTCGCTCAGCACAGCCAGAAAGTCACTGTCTAGTTCTGGGGAAACAAAACCAAGGTGGGGGCAGAGGTGAGACCTTCCTGGGGACTTCGCAGCAAAAGGCAGCTGATTGTTTTGAAATAGCAATTTTCAGTTGGTCCTCCTCTCTTCAGGAATGGTGAGTCAGGTGACCTACTCTCCTGCTCATTCTTGCCCTGACCTGGACATTTTCCTCTGGGAAATGGGGATGCGGAGGTCTTTGAGCTGAGGTCACAAGGTCTGACTCCAGGGTGTTCCCTGGTGTCTACTGATCCATATACTCCTGGGCAAGTCCTGGAATGCCTAGTAGCCTCCATTTTCCCATCTTTAAAATGGGGCTAATAACTCCTCTTTCCAGGATTTTTGTGAGATAAGATGAAAGTATATAGCAAGACCTATGAATGATGAGATGCTGTGAAAACATCCTGTCTTATTACCATGGCTTCAGGTACCCTCCTTGGGGCTTGCGAGTTCCACATCTGCAACTTATTGAGGTGGGGTATCAGGGTTAGGCCCCATGAGTTCTGGGGACCCACCAGGACCAAGAGGTTATTAACTCTGAAACTCAACAAATCCCTTCTTCCCCATAGAATGTCAGGTGCCAAGTCAGAAATCGACTTAACAGGGACCTTTGCTGGTGGGGAGGTAGGAAAAAAATGAAGTACTCATCATACATATGTTGAAAGTAATTCTGGTGCAGTTTTGAAAAGGAAAGCATGCTCTTTGGTTCATTCTGGCTGAGGTTAGTACGGCTTACTGTAGACTAAAGAGAGACTGACAGCATGTGTGTTTGCTTTTGGTCACTAAGCAAAGCCTTGTTTCACAGCCTTAGTGATTTGCCATAATTCAGGTGTCTTAGCTATAGGGTAATATCAGGGTACATTTTTGGGGAAAAAGCATATCCTACAGACTGGAAGACTCTGATGCTGGGAAAGATTGAGGGCAGGAGGAGAAGCAGGCAGCAGAGGATGGGATGGTTGCATGGCATCCCCGACCCAGTGGACATGAGTTTGAGCAAACTCCGGGAGACAGTAAAGGACAGGGAAGCCTGGTGTGCTGCAGTCCATGGGGTCGCAAAGAGTCAGACATGATTCAGTGACTGAACAATAACAACAGCAAATTGGCAAAGATAGTTATTGTTTGCTGTGATGTCGCATTTATTAGTCTGCTTGCTGGCTGGGCATCTGAACTCAAAAGTCTAGGTAACATGCTATTTATTCATTCATTCATTCACCAATTATTTATTGAGCCACTACTGTGGGCCAAGCATAGTGAACAAAGCAAGCCAAGTCTCCCTGCTGACATGGAGCTCATATTCTAGAGAATACAACAGTCATGGAAGGAGGGGTCATTCCCTGCCTCGTTCACCCCAGGCAGGCTTGGGGCCACCTTCTAGGATCTAGAGGTCCTCATGCTGGAACCTCTAGCCCCTGTCCCTTACAGCCCATCTGTCCTGTAGTCTCCAACTCACATAGTCCCCATCAGACTAAGTTGAAAGAGAGCTTAAGTACAAGGATGAGTAAGAATAAATGAGAAATGAGTGATGGCCGTGGAATAGTGTCCTCAGATGGACTGTTCACTTGGGGAAGCTGAGTCATACACAACACACCCTGTAAGAGCAAGCATCCCTGTGTGTGAGATGGAAACCAAAAGTGACTCATGGTGGCCGTGGTCACTGGAGTGGGGGAGGGCTCATGAGAAGGCTGACCTGTGAGGTCTCTGACCCTCCCTGCACCTGTGGGGAGTCCTCTGTCACACTCTGCTTTGCTGAATCAAGAAAGAGCTCTTCCCTTGTGCAGCCCAGACCCGGTTCAGTAATTCGGGGCAGTGCTACAGTTGGACTTCATGCCCAAAGTCCCGAGTTCTAACAAGGGGTAGAGCCAGACTCGGTGGGCCATGAAACCCCTGCAGATCTGGAGGTCCTCTTTAAGAAAAAGGGCACGAAATTGCAGGTAGAATGTAAGGTAGGGGGCTGAGGAAGGCATCGTGCCAGGAAGCCAGGCCCGGTGCATAAGGTTTGTCCAGATGCTGGTAAATCGTCCTGGTTTTGAGGCTGATTCGCAGCTCTGAGTGTGGTCACATTTTCCCCTCCAGGATGTGGGTTACTCTGGAAAATGAGGGGTTGGAAAATGCCTTCATGACGGAAATCTGTTCCTCTTAGATTGACAGCCGCCAACTATGGAAGGACCACTTAGTAATAGGGTCTCCACTGCCTGCGATGCTCTGAGATGGGCTGTTGTGTTTTTCCCAGCTGGCCAGATTACCCATCCGCAGAGCCAGTCAACAGGCTGTTCCCTCCACCTGGACCACACTCTGCTCTCCCCTCTCTCATCCCCGCCACCTCTGTCGACTCAGAGGTCACCTGCTGCTCAGGAGCCCAGCCTTCCTGGGGTCCTGCTTCTCCGGCTCTGGGCTTTGCCTTTGAGGCAGTGAGCTGGGGTTGTATGTGTTGTATGTGTGACCATCAGGGAATGGCCATGAACTCCAGGAGGAGCAGTCTTGTGGACGCAGCCTGGGATCCTCAAGGCAGGTTTATCAAATGAACACGTGAGGAGGTCCTGACGCTACGAGGCCTTGAAAACTGCCGTCGTGCTGAGCTTTTTAAAGCGTCCTAGAGAAGGGAGCCTGATTTGTGGCAAGCAGGATGGTCGGGGGTGGGGGTGGGGTGCCGCAACCAGACCGTTTTGAAAAACAAGCGTGAAAATGAGATGCGCAGCTTTGCTATCTGTGACAGCAATGGAACCTGGAAACAAGCTGTATGTCTACAAGAGGAGCCGGGGCTTTGATCTCTGATTCAAGATTAAGGCTGTGGAACAGAGCAACCGTCTTTTCTTAATGCTAAAAACAGAAACAAAAACAAAATCCCTTTACAAAAAAATTGTTTCAAGGAGGGGAAAACAGGCTTCAGGGGCTGGAGGGTTTCAATTTCACAATAACAGAGTTGAGTGTCCTGTGGAATTTCCGTAGTAATGATGTTTTTCGATAGCTATGACACTTAAACATCACTGAGAAACTTTGAGTTCGAGCTCTGGCTTCAAGGTTATGGCCCTTGCTTGGTCTTTTGCGAGGGGTTTTAGGTCCACCCCATCACCTTATTTCCCCAGCGCTGGAAAAACAGAAGGCAAAGTCAGAGGGAAATAGAGTTTGGTTTGTACTTTTGTGGGAAGGGCAGCCTTTTTAAGTAAGGTCTGGGGCTAGAATCACACCTAAGTCTCCATGAACTTTGGTCCCTATGGTGAAATTAATGCAAAATAGGAAACTTAAGTTTGCTCATAAAGCTCAAACAGGATTATGGACTTCTGTAGTCCCTAGCTTTGTGGAGAGCAGAGAGTTTGAATTAAGTCAGATAAATGAAGGATACAGGGAAGAGTTGCTCAGAGGAAGCAGACAGGATTATTGCAGACTCAAGATAAGGAACCGAATTAAGTGATGAGATGCATGCTGGGCAGACAAAGGAGAAATCCAGGGAGAGCTTTCAGAAGAGAGGACTGGCTTTGAAATCAATCAGACCGGGCTTAAATTCCACCTCCTCTGCATAATTGCTCTGTGAGTTGGGGAGAGATTTATTTTTAACTCATCTGAGCTTGATTTCTTCATGTATTAAAATGGGAACTACTACACTGGAACTCTCGGATCGGGTTAGGATTCATGAGGAAGTATATGAAAAGAGCCTGCCTCAGTCAGTGGTAGCTGGTATCGTGTTTATGGCAGGGGGTGAGGTTATCATTCTGTTGTGATCCCAGGCCAGTCTCAGCTAGTAGTGTTCTGAATTTTGCAAAACCTCAAGTCCCGTAAATTTAAAAATATTCTTATCTTCTAAAAATAAACGCCATTTGGTGAGAACAGAAGATGCAGTTCAAGAGACCAAATATTTGCTGATAGCTGAACGCAAAAATGAGTCAGATTAAACACACTGTACAAAACTGTAAAATAGGAAATGAATCCAAAAGCGGAAGGAGACCGAGGCAGAACTTACTAGACACAAATATTACTTGGTCACAAGAGGACAGGCCCTTTTTTGCATTATTATTCCTTAGAGTAGCATTATCATTCATTTTTTGTTTGGTTTTCAATTGTATAAACAAGTACAATTTATGGATGTGTAGGTTTAGTAAATCCTAACCACAAGGCTAAATTTACAATATTAATAGTCTTGGAGACATAACTAGTTACTATAAAGAGTATCTGTGCTTTTTTGCATTTCAATACAAACTAATTTTGTACTATATGAATTTCAGTGGCCTTAGCCATTGAGAGAAATCCATGTTAATTAGCTGCATAGGAAAATTACAGTCCAAGTGCAAAAAAAGTTTTAGTTTATTTGGCTGCATTTGGTCTTGGTTGCAGTATGAAGAATCTTTTAATTGTGGCATGTGGGGTCAGTCTAGTTCACTGACCAGGGATCAAACCCAGGGCTCTGCATTGAGATCCCTGAGTCTTTGCCACCGGACCACCAGGTAAGGCCTGTCACTTCTTTTAAAGTGCAGAAAGCCTTTAGTAGATCCCATGTATAACTATCTTGCAAAAGCAGGCATTCTTTACTTTCTTGGCTCCAATACAACACGATAAATATATGGAACATATATTCTTATTTGGGCTTCCCTGATAGCTCAGTTGATAAAGAATCCGCCTGCAATGCGGGAGACCCACCCCAGTTCGATTCCTGGGTCGGGAAGATCCCCTGGAGAAGGGATAGGCTACCCACTCCACTATTCTTGGGCTTCCCTGGTGGCTCAGCTGATAAAGAATCTGCCTGCAATGCAGAAGACCTGGGTTCAATCCCTGGGTTGGGAAGATTCCCCTGGAGAAAGGAAAGGCTACCCACTGCAATATTCTGGCCTGGAGAATCACATGGACTGTATAGTCCATGGGGTCGCAAGGCGTCGGACACGACTGAGCGACTTTCACTTTCATCTTCTTATTTAAAAGGTGAAGAAAACAAGGCTGGAGGAGTTTCAGAAACATGTTCAAGGGAGAGCCTGGGGGTTGCCAGGCTCATGGTGAGGTCACAAAGCTGCTTTGCTCCTTTTGGGACTTAGTTACCAAGTTCTGCCCAGTTGACCTTTGACTCATGATGAACTTGGACAAAAGCTGATTTAACTGTGGCTTCAGAATTGACACAAAGCTACTCAGTGCAGATGGCGGGACAGGAGTTAACCAATTTAGTGAGCTCAGCTTCTTGTTTTGCATTCCCTTGAGTCATGTTCAAACTCATGGCCTTTGGAGGAGTCAATGAAGGTCTTACTTTTAGTTATCTTTCACAGGAAATACCCCTGGCCCCAACACACACCTAAATAACGAGACAGGCTGGGCAGAGTGGCCTGATAGCAGGTATGCTGAGTTCTGTTGGTCATCACGGGACACTTGTGCCTGTGGATCCTTTGTAACGGGCTGGAAAGTGGGACCCGATGGCTCAGAGAAGTTTTGACTTCTCTGTCGATTAGATGGGCAAGTGTGGGACTGAGCAGACTCTGAGGCTCTCGGATGGGACATCAAGGTGGAGAGTCTTGCCAAAAAAACACAACCAGCAAGTTGAGGGCCTAGTTTCAGAACCAGGTAACCTAATAGCAGCGGTCACAGACTCTTGACTGCCCGCTCTCCTGGTCACAGCTGAGCACCACCTACGCTGCGTGCTTGCTGAGTCACTGCAGTCGTGTCCAAGTCTGGGGACCCCATGGACTGCAGCCCGCCAGGCTCCTCTGTCCATGGGGATTCTCCAGGCAACAGTACTGGAGTGGGTTGCCATGCCCTCCTCCAGGGGATCTTCCCAACCCAGAGACTGAACCTGGGTCTCCTGCATTGCAGGCAGACCCTTTACCATCTGAGCCACCAGGGAACTCCTTGTATGCTGGAACACTAACCCTCTGAGCCTAGTGTTTTTTTTTTTTTTTTTTAATGTTAATTTACTTAAAAAAATCTTTAATCCCATTCTAAGCAATGTGAAGTCAGGGTTGATGGGTTGGTCATAATTTACATGGTATCCATGAAATGTACAAATAATACACGTTCAGTGTAAAAGTTGAATGATGTTCGTCCTAAAGCCATCATATGTACCGGCAGTGGAGTCAGTGAGACCGGGTGGGAAATGTGCCTCTAGTCAGAGATCTGGCATGCGTTTCTGTCTGTCTTTCACAAGGCCACTTGAGTGTCTGTGTCATTTGATCTGGTGACCACACTGTCCTCATCCTAGGGAACACCTGTCCTTTTAGTAAGTCCATCCCCTCCAGGCATATAATGTCAGGGTGGTGGGGGAACTCTAGACTCAGGCCACTGGCTTCCCAAATCCCAGCCGTATGGCCTAGGGCAAGCAACTGAACCATCTCATCCCTCAGTTTCCTCAGCTGCCAAGTGGAGATGCTAATAGGGATGAACCTTAGCTCTAGGTGAGAATCCAGAGTTGATGTGTCTAAAGCATGTGGCCTCATGACTGATGCATATAAGCACCAAGTAACTTGAATTTCCCCTTTTTACAAACAAGGACAGAGAGACACGAGGGAGACAGGCTGGCTTCTCCTCTCTTGCTCCTTGCATGCTGGTGCAGCATCAGGTCTGTGGTCTGCAAGCTTTAGGCAGCTTAAGAGGCACCAGGAGGTTTGCAGGAAATCAGGCATGCTGTCCCCTCCCACCATCCCTGGATTCTGATGAGCAGGTCTAGAGTGGGGCCCCAAAATGTGAATTTTTAAAGTTATTTATTTATTTGGCTGTGTCTGGTTTTCGCTGTGACATGTGAACGGTTAGTTGGGGCACGTGGGAACTAGTGCCCTGACCAGGGATTGAACCTGGGTCCCCTACACTGGGAGGATGGAGTCTTAGCTACTGAACCACCAGGAAAGCCCGGAATCTGCATTTGTGATGGTTACCCAGAGGATAGAGGCAGGTGGTCTGAGCACCACTCACTGAGAAGTAGTCCCCTGCCTCTGAGACCGCCTGCCCCTTCTTCCTCCCCAGAGCCCCACCCGCCCCTCTTTCCACCCACCTGGGCAGCACTCCTGATGCTATGTAAATGCACAGTTTAGCATTCTTTCCACCTTGCAGAGACTGTCTGGGTTTGTGTTACCACCTCTGCCAGTGAGATCTCACTTTAGGTCAGGGCAGTAAGAAAGTTAGAAACAGGGAGGGGAAAAAGATCACAGCAAGGTAACTGAATTCTCTTGTTAGGGTGGAAATATGCCATTTCCTAGCTCTCTGGGAATTCCCTGGGTCTTACTTAACTTTGTTCCACCTGCCTCTGGCCCCAAACTGAAGTCTGAACCATGCATAGAATTTGCAGAGAAAATGAGCTCGTTGGGATGCTTTGGGAACAAGTCACGGAATCCCCACTTTAAAACTTTTTTCCGGGCGGGGGTAGGGCAGGGGGGAATGTCGTTTAGACACAGCCTAGTCCCTTGGACTGCAAGGAGATCCAACCAGTCCATCCTAAAGGAGATCAGTCCTGGGTGTTCACTGGAAGGACTGATGCTAAAGCTGAAACTCCAATACTTTGGCTACCTCATGCAAAGAGTTGACTCACTGGAAAAGACCCTGATGCTGGGAGGGATTGGGGGCAGGAGGAGAAGGGGACAACAGAGGATGAGATGGCTGGATGGCATCACTGACTCGATGAACATGAGTTTGGGTAAACTCTGGGAGTTGGTGATGGACAGGGAGGCCTGGAGTGCTGCGATTCATGGGGTCACAAAGAGCTGGACATAACTAAGCGACTGAACTGAACTGAGTGCCATCAGATAACCTTAAATAGAGTTTTATAAAGGAGTGCTTCCACCCACATGTATCAGGTAGCTGCTTTGTGCTCTCATCGCTGTTGGGGAAGAATGACTCTGATCTCCATTGACAGCCTGCCCGTGGGAGGCTGAGTGACTTCCCTGTGGTCAGGCAGCCCCCGCAGGACAATACCAGAAGCCCAACAAGGTCATCTGCCTCTGAGACCTGTCCTATTTCTAGCAAGCCCTGCTGTCTCTCTGGGTTTTATGATATTTGTCTCTGGGAACTAATCAGGAATAGTCTGGCAAGCTTAGTTGAGGAGAAAACAGATGGGCAAATCCATATTCCCAGGCATTCACAGTCCTGCTCAGAACACCTGTTTGTCCAGAAGTCCACATTGTTGACCTCTTGCTCATCCATATATGGAGCCTGGGGCTGTGGGGCTTTTGAAGTCAGTGGAAGCACTGTCTGTTGGCCTAAAGAATCTGCTCTTGGGAGACCTCCTGGGTCCTTGAGACCAATAAAATGAGTAAGCAGGAGTGTTGGCTGAAAAGTGCTTGTTCCATGCAAACCCACCTTCTTTACATCATTTGAATTGAGACTTATTCACTTAGCATCGACCGTACCACCTCATCCCTTATTCAAGTAGGTGTTAGAGGAAAGAGGAAATCAAGTTAGGACTGATCACAAAGGAAACTTTTCAGGGGTGGGGGATGGAAAAGCCACCGGCTGCCAGCACTTGATGTGGTTGCCTGGATAGCAAACCGGGTACCACCTGGGGAATTCTCGGAACCAGGGGGCGGAGGGTCGGGGAGACCCCTGGCCCGCTTCTCTAGAGGCACCCTCCCACCCACACAGTGGAAAAAGAGAAACTTATTTCATGACGATTTGCATTGAGAAAATAAAGGCAAATGGGCGAGTCCTTGGAGGCCTGTGTTTTCATGGAGTTCGCTCAAGCATGCCGCCCCCGCCGCCCCCGCCACCCCCGTGGGAGAAGCGACCTCACAAGATGGGCTCCTGGGTGGTGCCTCCCACAGGCAGCCGGGGCCCCAGGCCTGGCAGCCTCGCTTTTCTAGAAGTGGCCACGGTCAGAGCAGGAGACTGATGTGAGCTGGTTGGGAGAAGGTGGGAGAGGAGCTCAGGCGCAGCCACTCTGCACAACTGCACACAGCTCGGAACTTTGCCCGGGGTGCACATGCTCCCGCCCCCTAATCACGTGGCTCCGCCTCCTCTGTCTGGGGGAACGTCTCAGTGTCTTCCCACCTAGGTCTGGGGAGGGGTGTTGCGGAGCTGGACAGGAGCGTCACTAGAATTGCCCTGCATCTGATTTGAACAAGGATGGAACAGGAGGGTCTCTGCGCAGTCACCTGGGGGCATCTGAGGAGTCATGGGACCGTGGATACAGAGTATCTCCATTTGGGAAGAAATGAGAAGGTGGCTCTTTTTTCAAGGGGTTGCAGACGTCATGGAGTAAGCGGCAGGTGGGGACACAGGGCTTGGTCTGGCTTTGTCCCTGCTTGTCTGGAGCTGTGCTTAGCAGACATTGTACTGGGCATCTGTGCATGTGAACTTGGCCCAGTTCAGTGCTGCAAGGGACATGGGGACACCTGGTGGGGTCACCCCTGTCAGGAGAGGGGGATCGGACTCTGGTTTGCTGTGATAAAAGGTGGGAGGTCCAAGTGTCCCAAAGCTCACGAGACTCACCCTGGAGACGCTGATGGGTCACCCAACCTGACCATCCCCTTTCTGACTCCCTAAAGGACCCATAGGCACATCTTCACTGTTCTTACAGGAAATAAAGGTGGAGTGTTAGCGGCCACCACACCTCTAAACCATGGGTTTGCTCTCAGCCTCCGTCTCTGCTTGCCAGTGTCCCCTCCCAGCTCTTGGGCCATCCTTGAATGACCGTGGCTTTGAGAATCTGGCTCAGCCTTGCATATCTGGAGAAAGCTGGTTCCTGTCATCCTCGATTAACCCGCCACACTATGCCCTCCTTCTAGAATACCTGATCCCTGCTGTCCTACAGATGCTCACAAAGATTCCTTTATTTTCAGGAATATTTCCTAGGACTGGTGGCTAGCATCATCAAGTTACACTGAAAACGTTCTGGTAGAGCTTTTGTAGCATTATATATCCATGCGAACATTATATACCCATGATAATATCATATACTCAGGATAATATTAATATAACCATCATAATATTATATCAGGGTTGGCAAGGAATGGTAAGAAAAAGCCTAGACTTCAGAACTGGACCAGCCCAGGTTGGAAATCTGACTCTACTAATAGCTAATATACACATTGCATTTGCTCTGTGGGCCTCAGTTTCCCCACCTATAAGTGAAATAAAAGGATCAAACCAGCTGCTTTGAAATTCCATCGTAAAATGCCAGCAGCTTAGCATCCTGGCAGGGCACCATTGTTGATCATTTTTAGCATTTAATCATGAGCATGTTAACACAGGCAAAGCAAGAGAGATGGTATAAGGAAGCCCTATGTACCCATTGCCCTGTTTGAATAGCTGTCAGCACCCCCATCACCGCATCTTCACCGAAGAAGCCAGACTTACCCTCTGAGCTGGGCAGAGGCCTCTCGGGGGGCGCCGGGGTAGATCGCATGCTGTTTCCCATTTTTCTTTCTCCCCGGGCTGTCGAAGCTGCTCGAAGCCAACGGCACAGGGGATCCACACGGGGAGTCAGCCACGCGCTGAGCCCTCTGGGTGGAGAATGACCCAGTTTAGAGTACATCCTGCATCATATTTTCAGGCCGCTCGCTTCTTGAAAGGCGGGTGTTTTTATGTGAAGATCAGATTCGTGAATGTTGGTTACATTTGCGCAGCTCTACTTCTTTTATCAAGGGAATGACAGAGAAAAACCACAGAGAGGGAAGTTGCTAGCAAGTGTTGTTGGTGGAGAAAGTTTCCATTCCTCTCAGGGCTGACAGCCAGCAGCTGGCAGTGTTCGTGTGAGGGGTTGAGTGCCTCTCAGACTCCCCACCCCAGGGTCTCCTGAGCCCTGACCCTCAACACCCAGGGTCCCGGCCTCCGGAGCTCTTACCCTGCAGGAGTTATGTGGCTCTGCAACCTGAAGGGAATGAGAAATGGGTACTTTCTCTTTCCACTTTGTCTATTCTGTTGGAGTTTCTCAACATGCTCTAAACAACGGGGACAAGTGAAAACCCCTAACAGGGCTGTTTGTTGTCTGCCTGCTTCCCGTGTTGCTACAGCACTTCGGCACCTGCTGTCGCCTTTGATTATCGCAGCATCCTTGCATCCCTTACCCCATTTTGCAGAAAGGAAACTGAGTCTCAGAGAGGGGAAGGATTTTGTCCAAGGTCACACAGCATGGAATGGGGAAGTTGGAATTTGAACAGAGAATGCTAAGTCTCTGGTTTAATTGTTCCATACTGTTCAAATGCTAAGTCTCTGGAACATCATTCCATAATGTTCAAATTCTGGCTCTGCGCATGCAAGCTGGATGCCCTTGGGGAAGTTCTTGACATTTCCCTGCCTGTTTTAGCGAATAATAATAAAACAACATTGGGTTGTGGCTGTAACATTAATAGATAAAGCCTGTGAAACACTTAGAACACAACCTGGCAGAAAATTAATAGGCGTAAAATTGCCAGTTATTGCCATTTACAGTATATTTTCTGAAAGCCCATGGTGAGGGAAGCTCTAATTCTGGGTCTTCATACAAGTACTTTAGAAAGGGGCTTAAATGATTCCATCATAGAAGTGTCCTCTCAGGCTGCTTGAAGCAGAGGAAGTCCACACCTATAGACAGAGCTATTCCTGTCCCTGGGGACAAAGAAAACTGATGAGACAGAATCCCCCAGCCAGTGTCCAGCCCACCTGGAAACTTGCATTCTACCCCATTCTTCGTCTCCAGTTTAAGATCAAGGCGTTAGGAGTTTGAAAGGGCCCCAGAGTCGGCCAATCCAACCCTTGCATCCTTCCTCTATGCATTTCAGGTTCAGATACTGGGCAGATCAATGCTCCCAGAGCAAGGCCTTTCAGAGACTGACGGGGGTGTGCACCACTTCCTAACGGGTCAGGGGAAGGCAAGGAAGGGGGGTCTACGTGGTATATTGCAAAACAAGGAAAACCAGAAAGTGTGTCCTTTGAAAGTTAATCTATTTTAACTAGTTACATGAAGTTTATCACTTATAACTCAGACTGAGAGATTGTAGTATCATCGAGTTCTTCCCAAGATAATCACAAGACTTGCCCAGACTCTAAACTTATAATGCACCACAGACTGTGTGGCTGGATGGGCCACGTGCTCCAATGAGAAGGCCCGAATTCTGATCCTGTTGGCCTTTGTGACTGGAAGCAATGAGGGTAGTTTAAGGGCGAGGCCACTCTGATGCAAGATCAAGGCCCTTTTTCCTCCTCCATCTCGCCTCCCCCCCTCCCCAAATACAGCCAAGGGGGCGCTTTGTCCCTGGCAGGCCCTTCCTGCAGGCCAGCTGGTTTCAACAGCATCACCCTGGCTCTGGGGGGAACAGGGATGAATTTTCTTTGTCTCGGGTGTGGTGTAGGCACTCCTGGAAATGTGCTCAAAGAAAGTGCTGGGGAAACCGTGCTAGTGGAAGGACCCGCAGCCTCACTCTGAAGTTAAGTGTCTCCTGTGTGGGGCCTTGAGCCAGCGCCCAGAGGACGGGGGGCCTTGGGGTCCCACCCAGTGGACAGGAAGGCTTCCGCCTCTGGGGCCCCACCTGAGGTTTGTTCAGGGAAGGGGGAAGTAAGCAGATTGGCTCTGGGGAGCCGGCACCCTGCATGGGATGCACAGACGTCCTGAGAGGCCCTACTGCCTTTGTCCTGCTCCCAGTGACTTCCTGGAGCCCGCAGTCACCCCAGCCCCTCAGCTGCTCCGTCTGTGGTCACCAGGGCTTCTAGTGGAGCTCTCAGGATACATGGGGAGTGGCCCTGCAGGCCTCCCCATGGAGATATCACTCAAGTGTGTGCCCACCTTGCCCCCTCGCACTCCCAAGGGTGCCCACAGCGCTGCCACTGACTGGGGACAATGCCCCTCTCTGCCTGCAGCCTGATGCTTGGTCTGCAGGATCAGCTAGATCCCAGGGCTTGGGCCTTTCGCCCCTCCCCCGAGCGCCCAGTAGGCAGGTGAGCTCTCACCCCTGCAGACCCGGGCCCCTTCCCTGCAGCATGTCTTAGCCTCACTCCTGGTCCATCTTCTCCCCCAGCCTCTTCCAAGTGATGACCTCCAGCCATCACGTCATACTCTCATCTCTACATCAGCAACTCCAGGAAAGTCATGCCGATAGACTTTGTTATCGATCAGAGGGGATTCTAACTTTGTTTCCTTCCAACAACTGTATCATTCTTCTCAAGGATGTGTGTGCTCTTTGAAGGGATTCAGGAACTACAATGAAAGTGAAAGTGTTCGTCGCTCAGTCATGTCCAGCTCTGTGACCCCAAGAACTGTAGCCCGCCAGGCTGCCCAGTTCATGGAATTCTCCAAGTAAGAATACTGGAGTGGGTAGCCATCCCCTTCTCCAGGGGATCTTCTCGACCCAGGGATTGAACCCAGCTCTCCTGCATTGCAGGCAGATTCTTTACCGTCTGAGACGCCAGGGAAGCCCAGGAACTACAATGCAGGAAAACAAAAGATTTGAAACTTGCATTTACAGATGAAAAACTGAGGTCCATCCAAGGAAAGAAACATACCCAAAGTCTTGAGATGAGATGCGGTGGATGCTAGGAGCCCGGGTTCTTGGTCTTCTCTCTGTTTCTGTCTGGCGGGTGGGCACACTCCGGGAGCAGGGGCTGGGCTGGACTGTAAGCTCCTTATCCTGCCTGTGCTAGTCAGAAAAGCCCATCAGTCCACCGGCTCCTTGGAGGTCTGCTGGCTGATTTCCTGTCATTTCCAGGGAGGAGTGAACTCATCTGAAGGAGGCTTTGATTTGAGAAGAGCGAAAGTGCCCCCAGAGACTGAGAGCTGGGGTTTCCCTAATGAAATGGCTGAGCGATCTGATTTAATCTGTGACAGTTTTATGCAGTGGCTGGAGGTGGGAGCGAGGCTTTGAAAGGCATAATTGCTTCTGGAAACAACAAGGAGAGGGCCAGAGAGAAATGAGTTAATTAACACTGGCTCCGAACAGTCTTGGTTTCTTCATCCCTTTTCTTTGTGGTGTCAGAGGATGGAAACCGACCTTCGCCTCTTCTTCTTCCCCCGTCTCTGGGCCAATGTTGCTTTTTGTTCTGCGAAGACTTGGGCCTCAGTTTACTCTTCTTAAAAATGAAATGAATGGAAAAGATGATCTCCAAAGAGAGAGCCACTGAACCTCTTTCAATTCCAGCAATTTCAGTGACCTTTTGAAAATGATTACTAATAGACCCATCATCGCTTTCTTAAGAAGTCCCGTTACACGGAATGAAATACAAGCCCGGTCTTTACACTTCTGAGGACATGGGCAGGGTGATTCGTGTGGGCGATAAGCAGATGCCACCACCTTTCATCTTCCCGGCATCCCGGAAGGCAGAATTTCTGCATTTACCTTCTCAGTGTGGAGGTCAGCTGGTTGGCTCCCCTGCCCACACGCCCGGGGCCAGAGCCCCGTGGAGCAGGGATGCCAGGGCCCGCCTACTGGCCCTGGCTGCAGAGCCCTTGCCCTTTCCCTAGGGCCATGCTGCCGACTCCACCAGGAGGAAGCTGGGTCCCCAAAGGACTCTGGTCAGCAAATGGCTGGCCACCCTTTGAGCGGACCCCTGGTATGGAGGAGTCAAGGCGTGTGGGCCCTGCCTTCTCAGGCTGGTTTCTGTCTGACCAGATCAGGGAAGTTTCCATCTTGGGCTCTGTGTTACTGGGTGGACATAGCGCCTGCCACTCATGGAGCAGCATCCCAGGACTGCTCTGTGCATCTCATCCACTCTGTGCTCCTAAAGGCCAAGCCTCACTCTGGGAAAGGAAGTAACCTGAACCCCTTCATAGTGTGACAAGGGGGCGGCAGCTCGAGGAGCCCCAACCCAGGGAAGGCAGGTCCAGAACAGTCGGGTAAGTGTGGCGACAGTTGGGAGGTGAGAACTCACTTGGGGGTGCAGCCTCCTTTGGAATCAGATACTTCTCCCACAGAGTGTGGCAGTGGCAAGTCCATCCACGTGACCTGCTTCTAAGGTGTGAAGGCATGGTGGCACCAGTGGGGGCCCTCGTCACCCATCACCTCCGAATCCCAACAGCAGCGGTCACCACAGAATCGCCAGCACCGCCCCGGGTGGTCAGCCCTTCCTCTGCCGGGCACCAGCATTTTACAGACGTCACACTCCCCCACCAGCTTCTCACAAGGGCCCAGCTTTTAGGTGACAGGAACTAAGCAATGTGTCCAAGGTTATATGAGTAGTAAGAAGGCAAGCCAGGCTTTACACCAGCTCTGCCTGACTCCCAAACCCATTCTCAAAACCACCGCGGAATGCTGTCCTGCTTGCCTCCCCTCGGGTCTAGTCCAAGAACACAACCGAAAGTGATTTTGAAAGCGTGCCAAAGGAAGCTTTGAGGGCCATAAACGTTGGGGTGGACCTTTAGTCCAGGGGACACAGAGGTCCCCAGGGGTCTCTTGGATGTCAAGTTGCAGTGATTGGAAGCCCAGGGCTGGGGTTTTAACTGGGGGAGGAGGAAGGACAGGAGAGAAGTGCCAGTTAAGGGCTGCTCAGGTTCAGCTGTCACGGCCACTATCAGGCAGCCTGGTGTGGTCAGGAGGGCAGGAGTGAATTGTATGGAAAGTTTTCCAGCCTTTCCAAGCATTGTTTTGAAGAAATATTAATGCTATGGGGAGAAAAAAGCCCAAAACAAAGCAAACAAACAGAAAACTAGCCATACTCACACTATGTCAATATTATGAAACTTCAACATGCGTGCTTAGCCGCCCAGCTGTATCCAGCTCTTTGTGACCCCCTGGACTATAGCCTGCCGGGTTCCCCTGTCTGTGGAATTCTCCAGGCAAAAATACTGAAGTGGGTAGCCATTCCCTTCTCCAGGGATCTTCCAGACCCAGGGGTCAAACTTGGATCTCCTGCATTGCAGGTGGATTCTTCACTGTCTGAGCCTACGGGGAAGCCCAAAATTTTAACATGCACCCACATATATGTGAAAAACTGTTAAAGGAAATTATTGCCAAGGTGTTTTCAAGGGCTGTCTGAGGATTGATTTTATAGGTGAATTTCTTGACTACTTCTTTACACCTCTCTAAAATCTCCCAGTTTTTCTCCCACGTGCCTGAACTGCTTCTATAATCAGAAGTAGAACTAGCGAAGAAGGAGGGTGCCTTGAATAAAGGGTTTCCAACGCAGACAAGCAGAAGTTCAGATTCCAGCTCCCTGACCTCCTGGCTGTGTGTCCTTTAGCAAGTTTGCTGCGCTCCTCTGAGCCTCCCTTTCCAAATGCAGAAATTTGAGATTCTAATCCCTGCCCTGAGGGGTTGTTTTGAGGATTAAATTAAGGTCATATCTGAAGCAGAGATAAGCGTGGTAAGATGGGATCACTACAGATTTACCCGCTGGATCCCTAGGGGTACTGGGTGGCCAGCTAGGTCACTGGGCAAACTTTGGCAGTCCTTCCCCTCCTTTAGGCCTCAGGTTCTCAAGTATGGTGGGGAAAGGGTTGGGCCAGACAATGGCTTATGGTCCTTTTGTCTCAATTACCCCCTACCCCACACCCTGAGTGGTACCCGGTACCCACCCAACAGCCCTGGGACTTGCTCGGGGCTGCCTGCGGTCTGCCACCCGCAGCAGGGGCCCTAAGAACTGGGCCAGGACCTTAGCATCGGTTGGCTCCCCTGCCAAAAATCTCTCAGGATTTCCGGGGGCACCCCACCACATCCTGACCTCGCTCGGCAGGTGTGCCGCCCTGTGACCCACATGGTTCCCAGCTCTCCTCGCCGGGCAGGTGCAGCCACAGGCCCGTCCTCCCTGACCCCAGGCCTGTCTTGTTCTCCTGCCCCTGTGCAGAGAAGGAGCCTGCGGTCCAGCCGGCTGGTTGAAACCTGTTCTGACAAAGTTTCCCAGAAAGCTCAACATGTGAAATAGATAAAAGCAGGCTTATTGGGGGTTGGGGGCTCAGCACTCCCTGCCCCTTTACCTCTCCAGAGAGGACTCTCTGACCCTAGAATATCATAAAGCACCAACTGGAGGTGAGCAGTTCAGTGTCCTCAATTACAAAGAAAAGGCTCAGAGAGGGCAAGCCCTGTTCTCAAGGCCTCTCAGTAATTTTGGATAAGTGCTATGACCCGCCCACCCTCCCCAACCATCCAGCGCTCTTCCCACCACAGAGAGTCACCGACCATTTATCATCATTGACCCACATGTCCACGAGCCTATGTTCCTTTCACCCTTGGGTGTCCAGAAGAGGATCTCGTATACCCTCAGGATAACAGGGAGTCTCAGCTTTACCCTGAGACCAGGATACACACATCCTAGAAAACATTTTACAGTCATTTTAGGATGTCAGAGGGAGAATCCAGATTTGGGACCTCTTGGTGCTGGGGCGTATTTCAGTTTTATCTCTTAGAATGTCGCTAAACTTCTTTCCACTGCTTTTTGTTGGTTTCTGTTTTAAAACTGAGCTTAGCCATAGCTTCCTTGCTGAATTTTCACAAGTAAGGATTAGAGAGTATGTGTTACAAGATTAGCACATTGCTGGGTGTGTGCGTGTGTTGAGGCAGGGAGTAAGTGCTCTGTTGCTCATTTCTCTGCCAACAGTAAATGTGCTACAAGTGAGCACCTTGACCCCAGGCCTAGCGGGATCCTTAAAAAGTGGTGTCCAGCATGGAGAGGTGAACAATACAGTTATTCCTGGCATGGCTTTAACATCTCATAATAAAAAAAAATTCTAATTTCCCCATTTCTTTTTTTTTTCCCCTAAATCAACTTTTCATACTCAGAGTGACCACTCCCCTCCTCCCCCCTGCCCCGCAATACACAGGGCTGGTGGGATATGGTACCTTCCAGTCTGTGAGTCTGTTGAACACCAAACAACACTTCCTGACAAAAACCACGTTACAAATGAAGTCAGGCCAGGTCCTCGATACCCACATAACCTACAAGCTGACAATCACAGACCTTGGCAATGAGCAAACAGTCAGAAAGCCAATTATTTTGATGTTAGATCACAGAGATACGCAATTGCACAGAATGGGAAAGCAGTGAAGACGAAATGGGCTTTTCATTTCAAACGCCTGGGAAATGCAGGTTTCGTCAGAAGGTGGAGGTCGATGGTGACGCAGATGGATAGGCGAGAGGGCGTTTGGACGCCTGGGCCCAGGCGTGGTGAAGTTAGGGGTTCCTGTATTGCATAACTTTTCCCAGCAAGACTTGGGTTTGCTCTTTGTACAGATATGTGAACCACCAGCGAGGCTCATGAGCTTATCAAGGGAGACGGAAATTGTTCTTTTGTCTCTTAACGGCCTTTGCATGTGCTGAGCCGCACGTGAATCACTTGCAGATGCCTGGGGTGGGGACCCCCGAAGCTACACTTTCTCAGCTCAGGGTTTCATCCTTACATGCTCAGGGTCACCCGCCTTGCCCGCAAAGGGGATTCTGACACTCTCTTGTGTGGTGGTTTGATAGTGACTGTAAGTGCCTTGAAGTCAGAGGTCTGTGTTGACTCAGACCTGAAACACACTAGATGTTCCAAAGGGAAAGAAAAGGAAGAGATGAAAACTGAGGAGACCCTGTGCCCGGGAGAGACACACCACAGCCATTACGCCTCTTGTAGGACTGAGGAAACCAAAGCCAGAGTGTTTGCATAACTTATCTGGGTTTATCAGCGAGCTGGTAAGAGAGGAGGCAGGGCTTGAACCCAGGTGTCTGGCTCCGGAGCCCGGCTCTTAAGTCCTCTGCTCTGAGTCATAAGGAAGTGGACAGAGGGTTGCATGAAGCTAAATCAACCCCTTTTCATGACAAGATTGTGGCGCTGCTCTTGTACGCTAGGAGGTCAGTTGCATCATAGCTGTTAAGTAGATAGACCAGTTGGTATATTGCTAAAGTAGCATATCAGGAAGTGGTTCCTGACCTACCAGGCTCTTCCAAGTTCTATTCAGAGGATGTAATCTTTAAGCTGATTGTCCACGTGACTTGGAGGCTGTGGGAGTCCAGAAGAGTAGGGGGAGATGGCACATTTGTACTTTGAGAAGAAGCGTGCCTGCCTCCAAGGGCTAAAGTGAGAATTAAAGGTAAAGAGTTCACTGACAACAGGTTACCCTCTGCCCTGTGTCCAGGGTTCTGGCCCCTTCATGGCTCACACCACAATTCCTCGTTATGGATTTGTGTCTTCAACAGCCCCAGTTTATAAACTCCCTGAGCACGCGATCCTTTCTTTAGTGTATTGCTCAATGAGAAATCATTACCTTGCAGGTGCCTGGCACGTAGTAAGGGCTCACTGCATTCAGTCTAGTGGCTAAAAGTGTCCCTCCAGAGTACCCAGCACAGGGCAGGCAGGCAGGGCTGTGCCCTCAGGGGCAGCCCTGTCCTCTCAGGGTGGGCCTTCCCCCCAAGGACCATTGCAGGGACAATTCCCACTTTGGTCTGAAGCTCCTGAAGTCTCCCCACCTGCCCCCACCCCCACCCCGAGTCCCCCAGCCATGGTCCCAGTGGCCTGAAGGTGCCAAGGAGGGAAGCGTGACTTTGCGAGGCTGTATGGCAACAAAAGTGAGCGGCTTGGAGGCCCCACGGTTTCTGTCTATAGCTCCAGTTACCGTAACGAAATGAACTGCCTCCCCCCGTGGTGGTTCTCAGATGGGAGGAAGTGGTCGGGACCAGTGTACCTATTTCCTTTGGAACTCTTGGGGAGGTGGGAGGGGAGGAAATCAGTCAGAGGATACGGCCTCAATGCGTTGCTCATTAGGGAAGGATGGATGGATGGATGAGTGGGTGGACAAACGGATGGATAAATGTACTAACAGGGCCCTCAGGTTGCTGACAAGAACCAAAGGCTCTAGCTTGACATGCTGGAAAATTTTAATGAGAATTTTAAGCTCCAGCTTCTCAGAGCTGGGGGAATAAATTCTTGCTGAATGTCAGATGAAAAATTAAAACCCAGCAGCATCTATTAATGCAGGAAGCTGACTGGGGTTTACTGAGATGAATAATTTCTAAGTCTTTAAGGAAGACCCACTCCCCTTGGAAATACATTGCCAGCTCTTGAAACTAAGAGTGGAGGAATGTTTTTTTCTTTCTGTATTAGGAAGATGATTTCAGTGCAGTACAAACCTACCTATAGCTGTTTCACTTAAGTGAGATGGAGGACCACCAGGTAGAAATAAGTATTCAGAAAAATCGAGCAAGGAATCACAGGTCATCGGCTGTGCCATGTGACCCGTCATATTGAACACTGCCCGCTACTGTTTACTGCCGATGGATACACAAGCAGCTTGGGTGCTTTAATTGTCTGGGTTAGGAGTGATAGTAGCTGCTATTTAGTACTTAGCATGCACTACATATTGTATATAATTTAAACTTTCTACAAACACATAAGGAAGCTGGTCTTCTTTTTATTATACTAAGAGGAAAAAGCAAACACTCAGATAGGCAAAGCGACTTGCCCAGAGTCACACAGTGAGTTCACTGGCGACCAACCCAGAATGTAGGCCCAGGTGGAGCTGATTAAAAAAAAGGTTTTCCTGGTCTTACTTCCCAGATTCTAGATCTTTTTTAAGACACAAGAGTCTAAATAGCTTTCAGCCTATTCCATAGATTTTTTTTCCCCTGTTATTACCATTGTATATTTCAGAGCCTATTAAGCACTCTTTTTTTGAATATTTATTTACTTATTTGGCTGCACAGGGTCTTAGTTGCAGCATGTGGGATCTAGTTCCCTGACCGGGGATCGAACCCAGGCCCCCTGCATTGGGAACTCACAGTCTTAGCTACTGGAACACTAGGCAAGTTCCTTAAGTACTCTTGAATAACATTTTCCCAACTGAAGACTATAGTTTGCACCAAACTTTGCCAGAAATTTTACTTGAGTTTACCTCCCTATTTTTGAAAGAACCACAGCCCAGTACAGGATCTCACAGCAACCTACAAAAAGACACCCTGCAGTCGATGGAGCATACTTCTCTTAATACTACGAGCACTGCTTTAAATACACACTTTTGTCCTCCCCCCACTTCAGCTCACTTAGGTGGGGCTCTTCCTCCCCCGTCTCAGCCCTTGGAGCCCTCGGAGCCTCTCACCAGCTGTGTGACTTGGATGGATCACTTAACCTCTCTGAGCGTCATTTTCTCATTTGTTGGAAGTGAATAATCATGGTAATCTTAACAGGATTGTTAGAAAGATTGCAGGAAAATAACTTTTCATGCAACATGCCTCCCCTGCCACTCAGCTGGGCAGACTCCATCCCTTCACACTACATGCACAACCCCGATTCAGGACATTCTGAGGCCAAAACCCAGGCCATTTCCCTAACACACCAGGCTCTCTGGACATGGAGGAACCTAGCAGGATAAGGAGTGTGCCATATTCCTTAGAAAATTCTAGTTCTCCAAAATATCTCCTAATGCTTGCATTTTATTTTCAGATTTTTGTATGCCTCCCATGTTTGCCTTTGATTTAATCATATGCGCTGTAAAAATCTCACCTACTTGGATTCTTATTGTTTGTTACCATCAGTCATTGTTGGCGCCTTCCCAAGAAGATCCACACCCCAGATGCCTAGAAGCACCACTGTGATGTCCACCTGCCTGGGCTCCAGTTACACACGTTATGACTCCATGCTGGTAGCATTTTACTGAGCCCCTACTACGTGTCTGACACTGGCCTGGACACTTTGCATATCTTAGCTCGTTGAATCTGCCCAATACCTGTGTGAGTTGTGTACCATTATTCCCACTTCCCAGAGGAGAGAATGAAGGCCTGGAGAGATTTAAATGTCTCACCTAAGGATATACTTCTAGAAAGTCTAATAGCAAGCTGGAGTATCCACAGTGAGAACCCTGCTCTGTGCTAGAATGTTCTGTGGCTGGAAGATCTCCTTCTGGCATGAGCGTGCCCGGTCTGAGCTCTCCCAGACCTTCCTGGCATAGAGTTCCCCATCAGTGAGCAGCCACGACTCACCAGCCACAGAGCCTCACTTAGACCTGCTTCTGCCTATCTTCCCAGAGCATGTCTGTCTCCAGAAAGTCCCCCCACTGCCAGCTGTGTGTCTCAGGGGTCCCGACACCTCCCCTCCAAAGCCCCTGCCACGTCCCCCCAGATACCTTCAACAGCTGGGCACGGTCTCCCCTGGGAGTCGCAGAGGAGGGACCATCAGGAGCACCATCACCACCGCTCCATCAGCTGCTACTTCCGTGGCAGAGTGAGCCTCCCGCCGGTGCAGAGCCCATGCTATCGAGAAGCACAGTTGCTAAACCGGCTGCCACTTCCTCTGCTAGAAACGAGGAAGGCGCAGGCTGCAGGAGACAGGTTCCTGTTTTCAGCAACCGCGCCGAGCAGACTTCTCTTTGTAAGGACAGTGCAGATAGCAACACTGTTCTTTTTTTTTTTTGCAAAGCACTTGGGAATATGGGCAGCTTGATTCTAAGTGTCCAGGCCATGCTCCGCTTTCAGACACGGGGACATTTTGTCTCTAATTAAAAGGCAGAGGAGGCTGAGAGGATGCTCTTATGGTCTAAAGCTCACTGGGTCCAAGGGGGCTGAGGCTCAGAAGCCTCAGCTGCTTCTCTCTTCTCAGGTTCTTGATGTCACGGCCCAGTGGGCCCTGAGCAAAGCTTCTGGTCTTGGCTCCACTGTAGACAAGTTTTTAATTGGCAGAGGATTGAAATAATGGGCCTCAAAGACCCTTTACAGAAAGGAGCAGCCCACCAGCCTTCCCGGGGGAGGCATACCACCCCTTGGCTGGCTGGTGCTACAACTGGAAGAAACTAGAAAGGTTATGAAAGGTTATAAAACTAGAAAGGTTATGAAAAATAGTCAGCTGTCCTAGGTTCCTGATGAAAGTTGCCTAAGGAAACATGGTAACTGAATGTATGATGCCTGACTGGCTCCTGGATCAAGGGATCCAGGGAGAAGGACTAGAAAGAACATTCCTGGGATGGAGGTGGGGGTATTCAAACACAGACTGCATATGAGACCATTTGTGTCAGCGCTCATTTTCTGGGCATAGAGCTATGTGAAGAATGTGCTAATTTTTAGGAACTTCGTGCTAATGTATTTAAGGTCAAGAGGCACGCTGTCTTTAACATTCAAATGGTTCAGTAAAAAAGAAAGAAAACACACACACACAAAGAGAAAGAGAATGAGAAAGACAGAAAGCAAATGTGGCAAAATGTTCATGCTTGGTCAGTTTAGGTGAAGGGAATATGTGCATTGTACTATTTCAGCCTCATGATGGGTCTCAATTTTTTTAACTAATAGTATATATCTCCCTGTTCATAGCATGCTTCCCAGGAGGTGTAGTGGTAAAGAATCCGCCTGCCAATGCAGGAGATGCAAGAGATGCTGGTTCGACCCCTGGGTCAGGAAGATCCCCTGGAGAAGGAAACGGCAACCCACTCCAGTATTCTTTCTTGCCTGGAGAATCCCATAAACAGAGGAGCTTGTAGGGCTACAGTCCAAGGGGTCACAAAGAGTCGGACATGACTCATAGCATGCTGGTCTTGATCGAAAGCCCAACACATGGAGCCCAAGGGCTTGTTGGTAGAGATGGAAGCTGCCGGAACGCCAGCTCCAGGCAGCGTGTCATGGAGGTGCCTGGGTGAGCTTGGAATGCCAGGTGACCTGCTGCATAGCCCTCTGAGAGCCCTGGTCCACCTCCCACTTCACAGAGAAGACAGAGCATCCAGTGATCTGCCCAGCATCACTCAACTGGTCCACAAGCAGAGTCAGGTCACTGTCTGGGACTGGTGGCGCGGCCCCAACCTGGTGGGAACAACTCGGCCAGCAGGGACAGTCATTTAGAAACCTCTCTCACTGTTGTGATCGAAGATGAATTCAAAACACCAGGGCTGCTTCTAAATTTAGCAGGGGCTCTGTACTAGAGAGGTGCTTCCTTAGACGACTTGTAAGAGTCCCTGTACTGCGCGGGGCACCCTGGGAAGGGGCAGAGGAAATGTTGCAAAGACTGACTGGGTGCTTGGCCTCGAGGGGGAGGAGTGGGCAGGCAGGGAGAAGCAGAAGTGGATTTTTCCCACTGAACTCACCCAGAGGAGTAACAGAGGTTTAGATTGATAGTTCAGAGGCATGAAGCTTTAGGCAACTTGTCAAAAAATATTTACTGAACATCAATTATGAGTTAGACTCTGAAGTCATTCCCTCACTCAGTTATTTATTCAGTGACGTTTTCTAGGCATTGGAGTTCAGCCGTGCATGAAAGCCCTGCCCTACTACACAGCTATCAGCTCTGGTGACTCTGTACGGAAAGGAAAATGGCCAGTGTGGAGCTGGGAGAGGGAGGGGCTCTCTGTGCCATGAGCTGAGGCTCCAGGAGGAAAAAGATCAGCCTGGGAACACGTTAGAGGGCTAGAGGTTCGTGCAGACTTTGGGGGACAGGGAGGAAAAGCACAGTGGGCTTAAGGTAGCTCCCGGTGGTCTGATGGTGGAGGCTGACAGCAGGCAGGCAGGGACCATAGACGGGTCTCTATCAAAGGGAGTGGTCGGTGCCCAGGAGAGGCTACTGCAGAAGGAGAAGCCCAGAACTGGGAGCCATGGGAGCCCACGTGGCAGGATCCTCTGCTTGTTTCCACTGGGTGACCCGGAGCTGCTGCCCACTTGCCCTGGCCTTGCTGTTTCACGACCTTCCTTTCACCCCTGGGGTGACGGCATGGAAATGGGGTCTGTTTGAGAAAACATACCTGAAGCTGTCAACTGCACTTAAAAGAATCCCAGGCTGTGGCCCAGGCTGAGGGATGGTATGGAGGTCGGAGCCCACACTTGGCAGGGGACACCCCCACCAAGGTCCTTAAGTTAAGAATGGGATCAGCCCTGGCTGAGTGGCCACGTGTCTGGCAACCACACTACAAGAGCGCACGGAGACATCCAGGTCCATCAGTGTAAAAGCAGCTGATTTCCAGGGAGCTTTTTGAGTTAATGAACTGTTATATTGTTATTCGGTTGCTCAGTCGCTTTTGACTCTTTGGACTGCAGCACGCCAAGCCTCCCTGTCCATCACCAACTCCCTGAGCTTGCTCAAACTCATGTCCATTGAGTCAGTGATGCCATCCAACCATCTCATCTTCTGTCTCCCCCTTCTCCTCCTACCTTCAGTCTTTCCCAGCATCAGGGTCTTTTCCAATGAGTTGGCTCTTCTTATCAGGTGGCCAAATATTGGAGCTTTAGATTCAGCATCAGTTGTTCCAGTGAATATTTAGGGTTGATTTCCTTTAGGATTAACTGGTATGATCTCCTTGCTGTCCAAGGGACTCTCAAACATCTTCTCCAATACCACAGTCGGAAAGCATCAGTTCTTCAACTCTCAACCTTCTTTATGGTCCAACCCTCACATCCATAGATGACTCCTGGAAAAACCATAGCTTTGACTAGACAGACCTTTGTCTGCAAAGTGATGTCTCTGCTCTAATATGCTGTCTATGAGCTATTAGGACCCAGGCTAATGTCCACAGGCAAATTAGCAAGATGACCCTGTATGTTGAGATTTGCTTGACTAATTTCCTCCTACTTCTGTGGATAAGATGATGATCTTATTGAAACCTTCTCCTTTGTAAATGCTAGCTTTACACACGTAGTGTCATCGAGAGCCAGGTGTTACCTGCCCCCCGGGGGGTCTGCAGTTCTCCTAAACCAAGCAGGAACCAAGCCCACTTCTCCAGCGTGAGGTCCATAGGAAGATGTGCATAGATTAGCTAGCATAGTGCAAGGTGTATGGCAGGGGCGGGGTGGGGGGGTGGGGTGGGGATATGGGAACCACGGAATATGCCTCCGCCTCTTTCCTTTCAAAGTGGAGCATAAGCTGGGGCAAGCAGGGGCAGGTCTAACACAGACCATGAGCCCAGCACCGAGCCTGCCCCCCAAACAGATGAGCCACACCCATGCATCAGATGAACAAGTAAATGGAAGTGATGGATCTGCTTTCTGAACAAAAAGCGCCTGGGCTGTGAATATTGACTCTTCACCTCCCAGGAGGATGATGAGCTAACCTTGAGAATCATCTGGGAGATATCAGACCCCATTGTTTCCTGAGAGTTGGGAGCTGTTCATGTTTCTGGAACTATCTCCGGAGCTGGGTAAATGGTCCATGTGGATGACCTGAATTATCCAGCTAGAATGGCACCTGAATGTGTATCCTCAGAATCTTTGTGTTTCTCTCGGGGGTGCCTCTTGGAGCTGGCAGTGTTTTCAGGAGAAAAAAAAAAAAGCAGAAGCTCTGTTTGCACTGAAGCTTCTCCACTCTGAGGAGTTGCACAAATGTGTTGATTCACCCGAGCTGTTCTCTTCTGCGGTTGCTCAACTTGTCCCCTTTGCATCCCCCTTAGCGACAGTGGGTTCCCAAAGCTTGGGAAGCTCTCTTAGAGGGGCCCCGATTTCAGTCTTAGCAACATTGCAATTTTGCTTTCCCTACTGACTTCCTGTAGATGCATGAAGATGCAAACTCTTTTCTTTTCTAGATCTAACAGGTATTTCTTTATTTAAATGAATATTGTATTGAGTAACTATTGGCTTCATGCCAACCATGAGGCTAAGCTCAGGGGGCATCAGGGTGACTGGGACTCATGTCCTGCCATCCGAGAGGTCAGCAGACAGGGACCAGGAATAAACCACAATGAGAGGGGAGCACAGTGGGGGTTCTGTGGGAGGAGAAACTAAAGGAAATGGTTCAAAATGTTGCAGTGGCCCCGAGTCTTGAGGACGCGGGTGATATTCAGCTCAACCTTGAACATGAGTGCACTAAGGCTACACATTTGGCAGTGCTGGCCGGGACATTCCATTGGTCCCTTCATGTTTTTTCTCTCTTTGTGGGATGATAAGTTGCATCTTGTCTGGAGTCGGAAGTGACATCATTATCGGCCACATGTCGGTCCTCCCACTGCCTGTGATCCCCTCTTCCCTCTCGGTGCTCCTGGAACAGGCTGACGAGCTGACCCGCTCAGGTCAGTTCAGTCTCAGCCCAGCTCTGCCCCAGCCTTCCACCCCCGCTGCCCTCACTGTGCGTGGCCTTCGTGTGGCTTCCTCCCTGGTCCTCACTGCTCCGACCTGCCATCTCAGTGACTTCCGCTTTCTCCTACTGCCTGGCAGGCTCTGCTGGCTCTGTCCCTGAATTTACTCCTGCTGTTCCCCTCATTCTAGGATCTGCCAGAATCAGGAGTGAGTCTCCAGTCCAGGCCAGCCAAGGCTTGATCCTTTCCTCTTAGAGACTTAGAGCCTGGTGGAAGGACTCATGTTCCCTTTACCCTATGCAGTGGGGTAGGCCCTCTCCCCTGCCTGCTCTTGTCCTCTGTCCTAAAGTGAGGTTCCTCAGCTGTCTGAACAGCCTGTTCCCCAGACTGGCTCCTGCCGCGTGGCCCTGGTGGGGAGGAGGGATGACAGAAGCGATGCCATCTGTCTGTAGTGGAGCCTTTTGCCAGAACGCCCTGTGACTGTCCTAGAGGCAAGAAGTTTGCTGGTCGCTTTTATTCCCACCAGCGGAGCAAACGCTATGGCGCATGGGGGCATCCTCGTTCGACTGTTTCCTTCAGTCCATTGAGAAAAGGCCTCTTCCTGTTCTCGAGTGCAAGTGTTCTCGTCTCTGAACTTGTTGATCATGACAGTAAGACAAAGTTTTGAGTGAGTTTGAGTAAGCATTCCCTATATGTGCACATTTTTAATATACACATCTTTTATATACACAGTCATTAATTATATTCATAGATGACTGTACTAAAATATACATTATATATATAAACATGTTTTAAAAGAATAAGACTACCTAAATGATATTTATAGGCAAATATTCTGGAAATTTCTTCCTGTGTACCAATGGATTGTCTCTGTTTGGGAGACCAAGACTCTAATAGAAACATAAAGAGGAAAACAAGTATTATTTTAGTATTTGTTTAGTATTATTATCCTAAACAAAAAGGATTATTAACAAGGAGTTTTGAGACATCACAGGTTATCTTTCCTTGGTTCAAATGTACAGTTGAACCAGGAAGGACTCAGAGATCCTTGTGGATTTCACTTAGGACAAAGGCAAGAGGCAGTCTTACCAAGAGAAATAAGATTTGGTACATGGTGGCATCAGGTGGTATCAGGCCCTTTGAAGGGAAGTTCTTCAAGCTTTTCTTTAATACCTCCCCTTTCCCACCTCTATGTTGGTCTGTCTTCCGAAAACTGTTAAGTTCCATGAAGGCCAGGCGGCTTCCTGTTTTGTCAATGATTGACACCTAGCATTAGCACCTTGCATGGCCAGAGTAACCATCAAATATTTGCTAGGAGGAAGAAGGGGCAGAACGGATGGAGAATTGGAGGGTGGGACAGGGAGAGTGAGAATTTAAAACAAAAAAACTCAGAAAGACAAAGAAACCCCACTTCCCGTAGATTACAAACTTTCTTCAGGCCTTCATGGGTGTGTGTTCAGTCATGTCTGATTCTTTGTGACTCCATGGACTTCAGCCTGAAAGGCTCCTCTGTCCATGACATTCTCCAGGCAAGAATACTGCAGTGGGTTTGCCATTTCCTACTCTAGGCCTTAATCATCTTCAAATTCCATGCAGCATCTTGCATACAGGAAATGCTCAAAGAAGCCCATGGAGTTATTCTGGTAAAGAACTAGCTTCTGATGGCAGAGCTGGCTGTGTCCCAGAGTTGATAGGAAGAGCTGGATGAACATTAAAGATAAGACCTCTGAAATTAGCTCTCGAGCGTGAGCTGAGTCAGCCCTCTTCATTGCTTCACCCCTGTATTTTCATCTCATAAACAATAATCTCAATTAAACTTGTCCAAACACCTCAAAATATGCTTTAACAGCACAAAATGAGGTTACTGTCTCTCATAGCATGATGATGGCTTTTATTAAAGTCCCCTTGCTAATAACTTCTCTCTCATTTTATGATGCCTTAATACTTCTATGAGATAGGCTTTCCACTCAAAACACGATTCCGTGGTTGTCATCTGAAGAACAAGCTCAAAACTGGCCTTAATGCAATTTAGAATGGTGTCATCCGTTTCCAAGCCACTGGGTGGGTGTGAAATTGTCAGCCAGCCTTTACTTCATCACCCACAGAGCCACGACTAATTACACCCAGCAGCACGGGGCCGCCAAGCAGGGACAGAAGATAGACAAGCCCAGCTGCTTAAAATATCCTTGGCCAATACAGAACTGCAATCCCCAAAGCTTTCTTTAGATTGGAAAAGATTTGGCTATTTTTTAAATTTGAGTTTGAGACTGAGCGACTTCACTTTCACTTTTCACTTTCATGCATTGGAGAAGGAAATGGCAACCCACTCCAGTGTTCTTGCCTGGAGAATCCCAGGGACGGGGGAGCCTGGTGGGCTGCTGTCTATGGGGTTGCACAGAGTCGGACACGACTGAAGTGACTTAGCAGTAGCAGCAGCAATAATATTATAAATCATAATAACTGATCTCTGACAGTGCTATACAGGTTCTGAAATATTTTTCAAACCTGTTATTTCATTTAATTCTTGCTAGAGCTCTTTGAAATATCAATTCTGATTTTAATATTGGCTACCATTTATTGGAAACCTAACCCATGTAAGCACATTACCTTTTACCTCATCAATTCATCTCAACAATCTAGTGAAATATTCTTCTTACCCTCATTTTACACTTGAGCAAACTGAGGCACAGGGGATTTAAATAGCTTTCCTAAGTACTTCCCTGGTGGCTCAGAGGTTAAAGCATCTGCCTGCGTCTGTCTGCAATGCGGGAGAGCTGGGCTCGATCCCTGGGTTGGGAAGATCCCCTGGAGAAGGAAATGGCAACCCACTCCAGTATTCTTGGCTGGAGAATCCCATGGATGGAGGAGCCTGGTGGGCTACAGTCCATGGGGTCACAAAGAGTCGGACACGACTGAGCGACTTCACTTTCACTTTTCTTTCAAGTACACACAGCTTGTAGGAGGAGGAGATACTGGCCTTGTATGTGCACTAATAATGAACTCATGGTCCATGCTCTCGATACTGTACCTTGAGACACTATTATGTACCCATTTTACAGGTGGAGAAACTGAAATCCAGGTAGTAGAACCACTTACCAAGTTGTAAGTTTAAGATTCAGTAAGATTTCTCCAATCCCAAAGCTCAAGCTCTGTCCATTCTTTTTCTACACCGTATAAAAATGTATATTTGTTTTTCCCTGACAAATTTGAAGGGGATTGTGTTGTTGCAAATGACGTGACATGGGTTCCAGGAGCTCAGCTGGGGCGGGGCTCGGAAGCAGGCCTTTTTAGTTCATACCGATGCATCAGCACCTTAGCAAGAGTCCCCTGGGCTTGTCACACGGGGGAGTTTGGGGAGGGGTCTGGCAGAGTGATGGGCCCAGGGCCTGCGAGGGCTACCCTTGTTACAGGGAGGGGGCTAAGCTCAGACCGCACACCCATTAGCTGGAGCTAATACAGGATAAGGAAGTGAGCCATGGAGAATGCAGGGCCCTGCTGAACACACAAGGCCAAGTGCGGGAGGATGCGGGTGTGAGGCTCAAGTCTGAAGGACAGCTGCCAGGACAGCCCAGGGCCGCGGGGTTCAGTCCAGCTGGATGTGCAGACGGCTTGCCTTCAGGCGCTCCATGCCGCCTCTGTGGTCTGGATGTGAGGTGGGAGCCCTCCACCGTCCACTTCCGGTGGGGGCCCCTCCCGCCTCCCCACCGCTGTGGCCAGCACAGGGCCTCCAGCCCAGAACCTGACTCCGGCACCCATGACTGATCTCCCCAGGGTGGCCCCCTCACCTGTATTTTTGTGCCGGACACCCAGGAAGGCCTTCTGGGTCAGTGCCCTGTCTCCCGGTCCAGCCTCTTTCCAAGGTGCCCCCTCCAGGGATGTCTAATGAGAGCTGGGCCACGTCCCTCCTCTCTGTTCTACTCCCTCTGACAGAGGCATTCCCGGTCATGTCCGTGCGGCCCCAGTCACCCTTGCTGGTGACACTGTCCCCTGAGAGGCTACCCTGTCCCCAGCCAATTCCCCTTCTGCACACACAAGACCATCCACACCCACCAGAGTCTCAGAACTTACACACACACTGCTCTTCTCCAGGGCGGCCTGGGGAGCCCTTTCTCCCCAGGAGCTGGTCAGTGCCACCTAGTCCAGGAAGGAAAGGAGGAGGAAAGCAAAGGAGGAGGAGATGGACAGAGGGATGTGATCGCAGGTGACGGGAGGAAACCAGTTACCAGACAAGGCTTTCTCACTCCCAGATGACTGGGCCGGGCCTTACCGTCTTCTTCTTGTAGTTTAGTCGATAAGTTGTGTCCAGCTCTTTTGCAACCCCATGGACTGTGGCCCACCAGGCTCCTCTGTGCGTGGGGTTTCCCAGGCAAGAATACCAAAGTGGGTTACCATTTCCTTCTCCAGGGGAACTTCCTGACCCAGGGACCCAGCCCACATCTCCTGCTTTGACAGGTGGGTTCTTTACTGCTGAGCCACTTGGGAAGCCCCCTACTATCTTCTAGATGCTCATATTTGGAGGCATAGTTCAAACAGTCAGCCATGGCTGACTGCAGAGCCACACTTATAGAAAAACAGGCTGCTCAGTCTCTCCTGTGGGGCAGAGCAGCCAGACTTCAGTTCCAGGCCAGCTTCCTCTGGGCCAGAAATTCCCTCCATGCCCCTCACTCTTCCGTCTTTCCACCTTGATATTAGACGTGGGAATATAGCCCTGGGCAAGAGCTGGCTAACCCCCGACCCCCAGATCTGCCACCAGTTCCAGTTATCTCTGTATACTGATCCATACAACCAAACAGAGGGATGAATAAAATCCCCAACTATGTAAATTGGAACAGCTGCTGTGGAGAACAGTAAGGAAGTTCCTCAAACATAGAGCTAAAAATAGACCTACCATATGACCCTGCAGTCCCACTCCTGGGCATATATTCAGAGAAAAACATGATGTGAAAGGGTACCTTCACCCCCGTGTTCACTACAGCATGAACCAAGTAACCGAGTAACCATGTCTACAGTAACCAAGACATGGGGACAGCCTAAATGCCCATCGACAGAGCTTCCTCTGTCAATAAAGAAGACACAACGGACTATTACTCAGCCATTAAAGAGAATGAAATAATGCCATTTGTAGCAACATGGATGGGCCCAGAGATTGTCGTACTGAGTGAAGTGAGTCACAGAAGGAGAAATATCGTATGACATCCTTTATAGGTGGAATCTAAAAAGAATTGATACAAATGAACTTACAAAATGGAAAGAGACTCACAGGCTTAGCGAACTTATGGTCGCCAGGGGAAAGGCTGGGAGGAAGGAATAGTTAGGCAGTTTAGGATGGACATGTGTGACTTCCCTGGTGGCTCAGATGGTAAAGCGTCAGCCTGCAATGTGGGAGACCCGGCTTCGATCCCTGGGTAGGGAAGATCCCCTGGAGAAGGAAATAGCAACCCACTCCAGTACTCTTGCCTGGAAAATCCCATGGACGGAGGAACCTGGTAGGCTAATCCATGGGGTCGCAAAAAGTTGGACACGACTGAGCGACTTCACTTTTCTTTCTTTCTTTAGGATGGACATGTATACACTGCTATAGTTAGAATGGATAACCAACAAGAACCCACTGTGCAGCAAATGGAGAGAAGATTAAAAAGTAAAATAAAATTCTAACTTCACAAAATGGATAGGGTAAAGTTAACTGATTTGCCCAATAAGACAAGGCCACTAAGAGCAGAGGCTCGAATGCAAGTCTTTCTTTTTGCTTAGTCTGTGTTGTTACCACTTCTCTACACTGGTTTTGCTTTACAAATTTTTTAAAAGCATGACAATGTATAATTATTCAGCAAAGGGCTGGCGTGTCCCACTGGGAGGACCTAGAGAACTAAGAGGAATTGAAGGAGCGGGAGCCAGTGGGGCGTTTGCTCTGCACGCGGCCCTGTGCTGAGTTCTCACACTCCTTACTTCCTATATCTCTGGCAGCAAGGCTGTAAGGCTGAGGGAACTGAGTCTTGAAGAAGTGACTAATCTGTTCAAAGCCAAAGCGTAGGAATGTGGAAAAGCCCAGGCCAACCTCCTCTAAGATTTGCCCTCTCCTCCATACAGTCCCAGCTGTCCTAGGCATTCATTCTAAATCAGCCGGTCCCTGAAACAGAGCCACGGGAGCAATGGCTGGACAGAAACATCCAGGTACCTAGGCACTTTTACAAGTTGTAATTTGGAAATTACTTTTCAAAGGCGACACTTCCCCTACTGTGTGTGTGTATGAACTGCTCGTTGAGAACAGAGGGAGAGCTCCAGGAGCCTGCCTTTCCATTCCCTTTGAAATCAGAAGGCGGCCGTTGCCTTGGCCAGGAGTCAGCGTATTCCCTTTTAAAGGGTGAAAGCTTAGCCTGGGACAGCAGTACGTTTCGAGTGCCACGCGTTTAAATGGTTTCTGACAGGCAGAAGGTGACAGAGGCCGTTGGGTGTAATGCTCGTGACAGATGGGGGGAAAAAAAGGCATTTTGTCAAGTTTCCAAGAGCATGGAAGACAAGCATGACAGGAGAGCGAGCATGGTTCTAAAGGGGCAAAGCCAAGGCTGACCAAGTGCCTGGGAGGCGCCCCGCCCCGGGAAGGCCGCCTCCAGCGGATGCCTGGGCAGGGCCTCCACACAGCACATCCACAGGTAGCAGAGGCGATTTGTAACCGAGCCAGGTGGGAAGGAGTGTTTGCCAGAGATGTCAGGAGAAGGGAGGTTGAGAGCAGACAGTAGCCTGGTCCCCTGCTCCCTTCGGCATAGCAGGGCCAGGTGACGCAATGGCTTTGAAGAAAAGCATCCTGAATCCAACTTGGTAACAGTAGATGATTTGGGGCAAGTCAGTTATCCTGTCTGAGGTCTTCTAGAGAAGCTATCAGCATCATTATACTCCTTCTTGCAGATGAAGGAAGAGTCCAGATCAAAAAGTACCAATCAGAGCTGTGCTTTGCATTCAAGTGTGACCTGCAGGCGCTCCTAACCTGTCCATGACTCTCTCCCTAACAGCCTAAATACCCGATGCACTGTTGACATTAGAAAGTCTCATAAATGGCTAGGTACCAGCACAGAAGGATATGCACAATGGACCGAGAGGTGAAAAAGACAAGTTCAAAATCAGTATGATCTAATTTATTCCCTACATATAAATATACAAATAGACCCACACACACACACACACACACACACACACATACACACACACACACGGGACATGCTGAGAGGCTAACAATATCTCACAGTCATTGCTCCTTGACTCAGAAAATTGTATTTAAGTTTCCATTGTTTTGCTGATCTTTATTTTCTACCATAGATTTCTGCGCTATACAGAGGTGACAAATTGGGTTTCCCTGCTAGTTCAGTGGTCAGAAAATCCACCTGCAGTGCAGGAGACATGGGTTCAATCCCTGGGTTGGAAAGATACTCTGGAGGAGGAAATGGTAAACCCATTTCAGTATTCTTGCCTAGGAAACCCCATGGACAGAAGAGCACCGCAAGGGGTCTCAAGGAGTCAGACACGACTGAGCGACTAAACAGCAAAACCAAGGAGACACTGATAGAACAGTACATGCTGGCCTTTTTCTAGGTGTGAAGAGGATTGCCATTTTGGCAAACCTGGGATGTGATGACGCTGAGGCTCGTTCTGGGGACCACACCCATTGGTCAGGACCACCTCCCTCTGCCCACCGTGGTCTTCCTTCTGCCCCAGCTTTATTCCCCCTGCCAAGTGTTCGTACGTGGTTTTGACCTCGCCACTTGTCCACAGATCAGTGGCTATGCCTGCTTTCCTCTCAACAAGAGTCAGGTTATATTTTAGTAAGGAATTACTCTTTTAAATGCAATTAAAATTTGTTCTAATTAAATGTTATAAAATTCTTTGGAGAGAAGTAGAATATTTTGAAAACTATAAAGAGTCCAAAAAATCACTCATCAGTCCCTCATCTTGAATTAATAGGGGACCCTGGGAACTGATAGAGTTGGACTATCCAAAGAGCCTGGTGGAGTGATAGGCGATGGGGAGATGAGGGAGTCAGGATGCCCGTGGACTTCACAGGACACCTGCCCTCCATCACGGCAGCATGGAAGCCTGGGAAAACCACAGCATCTTGGGGCCAGAAAATCTGGCTTCTTAACCTCCTTCATCTGTACCAACAGTTTACTAGACTTTGTTGACATTCTTTCCGGAGTATATCCCAATTTCCTTTTGGAATGAGGTAGGGAATGTACAAAAAGAGTGATTAAATAAGTAATGTATTTCCTTTTAAAATAATATTGGTTTTTCCTACTTCGTCACATGAGTTGGAGTGTTGAGATGGTCTGAGCGAACACTGTATATAAAACAGAATGTGGGACACTTGTAAATGCGCATCACAGTGACCCAGGGTGGGTTCTGGTTCTGGTCGGTCTCAGGGTGGCTTTTCCATGCCGCAGACTTAATGAGGTCACGACAAGGGAGGGGACTTTACAAGCTGGCCTGTGAGACTGTTTCCCATTTGGCACTCCTGCGGCCGGTGAAGCCAGGCTCTCCCCGCCTTTCCTCTCTCTGTCCTGACCACCTTGCAAACATCTTATTTACAAATCACCGCCCATCAGCCACTACCGAGTGTAGTGGAAAGCAGGAATGTGATGGGCTGAGCTCTTGTTGTCTCTGCCTGTAGGTAGGACGGTGTAGGGAGACAGTGCAAGCTTTATAACCCTGGCTCTGATGCTTTCAGTCCCAAGACCTTGAACAAAGTACTTGCCCACCTGGGCCTCAGTCTCTCCATCTGTAAAGTGGGGATGGTAATCCATACAGGGCTGTTGCTAGGATCACATGAGAAAATGTGCAGGAATGACCTGGCTCTTAGAAGTTACTTTATAAAATGTTCCTTCTCTTCCACCTCCCTTTAAAAGTTGTATACTTTAAAGGTGGAGAGATGGAAGGGGAAGAGAGGGTGAGGAGGACCCAGCAGGGGTCGTATGGCAGGGCGGAAGCAGACTGGCCGGGAAGCCAGGTCTCCTTTCAGTTCCTTGCTCCTCAGAGGAACTGGGCTGCTTGCTTTTCCTGCAGGTTGATTCTTGCCATCGGCCCTGATTCACAAATTGCTCGCCCAGTTTTTCCACACTGGAAGTTGTTTTCAAAGTTTTAAAGGGCATGGCAATTCAGAATTAGTCAGTGAAAGGCTGGTGTGTCCTACTGGGAAGACCCATAGTCCTAAGAGGAACAGCAGGAGAGCCAGTGGGCCGTTCCCTTGCCCTGCACCGGTCCCACGCTGAGTTCCCCACGCAGCATACTCGATACCTCTGGCAGCAAGACTGTGAGGCCAGCACTTTATAGTGGAGGTCACTGAGGCTCGGAGAGGTGACGTATTCTGTGCACACGCATTTCTCCACAAAAGAAGCAGCACTCGCAGAGCTTTGTCTTTCACGAGCTCTCCTAGGCTATAATTCATCCCTGCAGTTGGTGTTAAGATGCTTCAAGGGCATCATTTTGTCTGATATTCAAAGGACACTAACAAGGGCTATGTATGTGAGTTGCTAACTCATGTCTGACTCTTTGCGACCCCCTCAGTTGTAGTCTACCAGGCTCCTCTGTCCATGAAATTCTCTAGCAAAGAGTTCTGGAGTGGGTTGCCATTTAGTTCTCCAACAAGGTTTAAGATACCCCCCTTTTCCTTCATCCAAATTCCCTGGGCTCCCACCAACTAAAACCAAGAACTGCTGATTCCAAAGAAGCAGAGGAAGGGGGCAGTGTGCTCCAATGCCCCGAAGACTAGGGTCTCCGGATGAAAGTTGTGTTAATTATCATCCCTTTGACTGAAATTTTGCCAGAATCAAAGTGTTACAAATCAGAGTGAAACTCATGCTTTTAGGGATCAAGAAAAGAAGATGATTTCAGTGTAGAAAAGATTAAAAGCAATATTAATATTAACTTGCACGTATAGAAGAGATTTTTTTTTTTTTGAAGTCTATCTCTTGCTTTAGTTTGCAGAGTTATCTCTGAGTTGTCTGCCTCAGTGATGTCCCCCAGTCCAGCTAGGGGGCTTCACAGGTGGCTCAGTGGTAAAAAGAATCTGCCTGCAATGCAGGAGATTCGAGTTTGATCCCTGGGTTGGGAAGAAAATGGCAATCCATTCCAGTATTCTTGCCTGGGAAATCCCAAGAACAGAGGAGCCTAGTGGGCTATAGTCTATGGCATCACAAAAGAGTTGGACATGACCAAACAGTAACAATAAACCCAGCCAGTCTATGATGTTCTGGTGGCAAGTTTCCAGGTTTGGGTCCGTTCCCAGGAGAGGGTCCAATGCAGAGCAATGGCAGTGATATTCTGGTTCATGCCTCACCCCTCTCTCCTCCACCCACACAAGCCTCTGTGGTAATCCCTGCTTCAGACAGGACCTCTCCTGTTCATCCCACGCAGCCGTCAGTCAGCCATCCAGCCATTCACTTGAGTTCCATTCTGCCCACCGATCTTTAGTGAAGGCCTGCTGTGCACCAAGCTTTGTGCTAGGTTCTGGTGGTAAGGGAATACCCGTCCCAACCTCTGCCATCAGAATTTTTCACCTTCCAGAGGCTTTGATGCTCATTTGCTGAGGGGCTACTGAGTGCTATGCACCATTTTCAGCACTGAGATGCAAAAATAAATGACCCAAGAATATTCCTAAAATACCTTCTGTCACACCCCGTTCAGAAGCCTTTACTAACTCCTTGTTGCCTGTGGGGGTACCTGCCTGTGTCCCGGGGTTTACTGCTTTCTAATCGCTTGTCTTGCTTAGGCTGAATTTAAAGCTGTCTCACATTTGTTCCTCCCTACCTCTCTGTGCACATGCCTCTCTTACTCAGGAGAATTAACTAATCCACCCATTGATTCATCCATCCATTCACTTACACAGTTGCTGGATAACTCATTTAGTACCTGTGTTTCTGAGTTCTAAGTCCTAATCTTAAAGCTATGACCAACCTAGACAGTATATTAAAAAGCAGAGATGTTACTTTGCCCACAAAAGTCTGTCTAGCCAAAGCTATGGTTTTTCAAGTAGTCATGTATGGATGTGAGAGTTGGACCATAAAGAAGGCTGAGTTGAAGAATCGATGCTTTTGAACTGCAGTGTTGGAGAAGACTCTTGAGAGTCCCTTGGACTGCAAGGAGATCCAACCAGTCAACCCTAAAGGAAATCAGTCCTGAATATTCATTAGAAGGACTGATGCTGAAGCTGAAACTCCAATACTTTGGTCACCTGATGGAAAGAACTGACTCATTGGAAAAGACCCTGATGCTGGGAAAGAGTGAAGGCAGGAGGAGAAGGGGGTGACAGAGGATGAGATGGTTGGATGGCATCACTGACTCTATGGACATGAGTTTGAGCAAGCTCTGGGAGTTGGTGATGGACAGGGAAGCCTGGCATGCTGCAGTCCTTGGGGGCGCAGAGTCAGACATGACTGAGTAACTGAACTGACTGAAGTCCTAATCTGGGGATTCTGGGATTCCTGAAACCAGCTCCCATTCCCCTTAGCTGCTTGGGGTGATCAGACCCCTGGATTCACCTGCCATCCCTGCCTACTCCCTCAAGAGTGGCCACCTGCCTTCTTTCCTTTTCTCTAATCACTTCCTTCCGTCAAAGCCCACTCAAGTCCTACATCTGAGCAGCTTCCTCTGGACTACTCTCATGCCCAGAGTGGGAGGAGATTTCTGGGCATGAGAGATCTCTTCCCACTCTGATCTTTGAAAGCACATGAATTTCTGCTTGTTCTCTTAACCCTGATGATAGAGAGCCTCATGTGGAGGCCACTAATATGTGTATCCTGCTGGATACAGTCCATATTTTCAACAAGCAGGAAGTGAGCTTGAGCAGAATTACAGGACAGAGATCACAAGGGACTTGCTACCTACCTGTCACTTGGTGTGTAACTGCAGGCTTGAGTGACTTGAGAATAAGTCAAATTGTAGGAGTTAAACACATGGATAACAATATCCACCATGATCATTACAACTAACTTTACTGAATGATAATTCCATGTTAAGTAGTTGGCTTCCATTATTTTATGTAATCCACATACCAGCTCTGTGAATGTTCATGAAAATAGCCCCATTTTTCAGATCAGGAGCTGGAAGCCCAACATGACAAAGGGAATTGGCAAGATGGCCACAGGCAGAGCTGGGGTCAAAACCCTGGTGGGCCCAAACCCCGGACCATGCCTTTCCGCTTTGCTTTGACCTCACATTCACACAGGGATGGAAAGGGCGGCGACCAGAGGCATAAGACAGAGGACGCACAAGGTTAGAGCAGGTTGCGAAGGTTGGAATCCCGGTGCTGTCCCTCTCCAGCTGTGACACACAGGACAAGTGGCTTGATCTCCGCCCTGAATTTCATCACCTGTAAGGCTCAGATAACCCAGTCCTCGCCGCCCCCCCGACCTTGCAGGGTTGCTCTTTGAGAGTAAGTCAACCTTTATGAGCACAGCGTCCTGGAGCGTGTGACACATAGTGAGTGCTGTTTAAATGAGAATTGCCACCATCCTTGTTATGTCTCCCTGCAGGGCGCCTTCACAAGGTCTCAGCATGAATTAACTCCTTGATTCCACACTGTGCCCCCAGCGGGCACCCAGCTTCCCATCCACCCCCTCGCTCTTCACGAGTGATCATCACTACCAGCCCCCCGCCACCCGCGACCTCACGGGTGAGAAATGCACAGTGGGGGGTGGGCAGAGAAGGGTGAGGGAGGCAGTGAGAGGAGCCTGCACCTCCTGGAGGGCTCATCTGCCACCCAGAGCCCCCCTCCTCACCCCCCAAAGAAAGGAAGGGCCCCCAGGCCCTCCTGGGATGGCACGTTTGTCACAGAAACTACCCCTCCTTGTTGCTTTCCGGGGAAGGACTGTGAGGGGTTCACTGAGGTGTCCCAGTCAAGAGTCTGTGTGTGTAGCTGAGTGCCTGTGTGTTTCTGAGTGTGTCTGCGTGTGTCTTTCTATCTGTGTCTCTGTGTGAGAATGTATGTCGGTAAGTGTGTGTGTGTGTGTCCTTGTGTGCGTGTGTGTGTATGACTATATCGTGAGGTGCCTCTCCATTTGACCATGTGGTCTGTGCCTGCGCTCGCCCAAGGGCAGGTCCTGACTCTGAAGCGACCGTTGTGGCTGACTGAGGTCAAGATACCTTCCCATGTTTGGAGGCTCCAGAACGAAGAAGCAGTGGTCAGCACTTGTGGTTTTTGCCCTGTGCTATTTTTAAAGTTAAAAAAAAAAAAAAAAGCGGAAACTCATTGCCACTCGATAGCTAGGTCAGATTTAGATAAAGTCCGGGCCCAGAGCTGCGGATGGCTGGCTGGGGTGACAGGGTGGGCTGGAGAGAACCCACTCCAGTCCCGGGTCCGCGGAGCCCCGTGGTGCCCACAGCAGCGGAGACCTCTCTGCCTTCCGTGGGGAGGACGCTGCCCCCTTCTCTGGGCATCCTCATAGTGACCTGTGAAGTTGGTTCATCATCCGCATTTACAGATGAGGAAACTGAGGCCCCGGGGGCCACTCACTGGCCCAAGGTCACTTCATTGGTGAGCGGCAGGGTTGGGGTTTGAACCCGGTTCTTCTGCCCCCTAAGCCCCCTCTCTCTGCACAACTCTGCGTACCACCCCCTCCTCCCACCCGCAGTTCTTTGTCTTCAACCAAGTGCTTCAAAGTGAGGGCTGAGCTGGCAGTTGGCTTGTTTAACCACCGATTTTCCATGAAGAACATGGTTTCCTTCAGAAAGATCAATTAAGACAAAGTCCTTGCAGAGAAAAACGTTCTCTGAGGCATCTTGGCAATATTAATGTAACCCACGCTGTTAACCACTTCCTCACCGTATCAGGGACTCTGGCTTTTTATATCTGTAGAAAGTGTAGAACACATTAGAGGGCCCCCTCCTGAAACCCACGTCTCCTCACGACCTACCCGTGGGTCAAACCAGCCCACCTCAGCCTCCTGCACTCTGGCAGCTCAGTGCGTAATTTAGAACATGGGGCTTTGACCTTGAATATCTTTAGTGTGTATTAGTGTGTGTGTGTTTTCCCTTAAGACTGAGCATCTGCGGTGGTCTTCATCATTGGAAACAAACCCAAGGGCCCAGGGACTCAACCCATCATGATGGTGAGGGTTCAACCATCGTGAACCTATTCACTGCCACCATTGCTGACCTCCAGGCCCTGGGTTGGTTGGTGTTTTTCTTGTATTACTGCTTAAACCTGGAGTTAGGACTTGCCCTGGTTAACAGATGCTGAAGCTCAGAGCAAGTCTTTGACTGGAGACCCACAGAGCCCCTCTGTGCCTTAACCCCCATCATCTACAAAATCAGATGATAATTCCCCCTGCCTCGTGGGATGATTGTGAAGCTTAAGTAAATTATGTGGGTGTGTGCTCAGTCATGTCCAACTCTCTGTGACCCCATGGACTGTAGCCTGCCAGGCTCCTCTGTCCATAGAATTCTCCAGGCAAGAATACTGGAGTAGGTAGCCATTCCCTTCTCCAGAGGATCTTCCCAACCCAGGAATTGATCTAGACCCTTCTACTTTCTTCCTGGGGTCCTGAGCACAGTACGCTCTGAAGCCTGACTGTCTAGAAGCCACAGGCTGTTTCTGCCTCTGATAAGATTTTTGTGCTTGGCTAAGTTGCTCATTTCCCTGTTTCTTTATTACCATGTTTATCAAATGGAGACAGTAACAGCTGCTAAGGTACACAGCTATTGTGAGGACCCAATGAGATAAAACAAGATTAACTCAAGTTAATTGAAGTCTCCAGTCAATGGCCGTTCTGCTCCTGTTGTTAGAGGTGGCATTGTGAGAAATGGTGGTGATGCCAGCAGTCCCGCCCTGGCTGTCTCAGATTCCGTGGGGGGCCCCAGCCTATGTCTGAGCTGGAGGGAGGGGTTGACCCACAGAGGACAGGCCCCAGGATCCTACCCTGCTCAGCTAAACTCTTCTACCCCGGGCGGAAGATCCAATCCCACCAACCGTCCAGGCTGAGACCCACTGCCCAGGACCTAGCAACCACCACCTGCCTTCTTAGAAAATGCTCCCAGAGACCTAAAGATTTTACGGAGACTTACAATGACTGCCAATACAATTTATTTCACGATGACTGTGTTTCCATCACCTTCTAGGTAGGCATCTATTTTCAAGTCTGACTCTATCTTAACCGAGCCAGGAAAGCTTGCTATTTAAGAAATCCTCAGGAGGCGTTGGTGGGATGTACCCACCTTTTGTGGAGTCCTCTTCTCAGAGGACAGTTCTGATTTTTGTCCCTGCTCAACCACCGTCAACTCTTTGTCTCAATATGCAACCTTAGTTTGGGCTTCCCTGGTGACTCAGATGGTAAAGAATCTGCCTGCAATGCAGGAGACCCGGCTTCCATCCCTGGGTTGGGAAGATCCCCTGGAGAAGGGCACAGCAACCCACTCCAGTGTTCTTGCCTGGAGAATCTCATGAACAGAGGAACCTGGTGGGCTACAGTCCATTGGATCGCAAAGAACTGGACTGCATGACTCACACACACACACACACACACACACACACACACACAACCTTAGTTCATAGTCAGGACTGAAGACCACTCTGTCTACTGCCCTCACTTCACAGGTGAGAAACCTGAGGCCCAGAGAGACTCATTCAAGACCACACAGCATGTTGATGTGATATTGAGCAGCCCTGACCTCCCAGACGCCTGTGGGCACTCGAGGGAAGGGTCCTGGGACTCCCACACCTGGAAGAAGGACGCAGAGCCCTGATGCAGCCCTGGGGTCTCTGGGCTGAGCAGGGCGTGGGAGATGATCTAGACTTTGGGCTCTGAGTCTGCTCTCTCTTCTAGGGTGGCTCTGCGCTCTCCCCTGCCGCGGTCATCAGGCCAGAGAGGGCTCGGCAACAGGCAGCTGCTTTGGCAAAGGAGGTTGGCTGCCCCAGCTCGTCTGTCCAAGAAATGGTGTCCTGCCTCCGCCAGGAGCCGGCCAGAATCCTCAATGATGCCCAGACCAAGGTGGGCACTCGTATGTGAGTTGGGGACGGAGGGATCTTTTACAAGTGGAAACCAGGCCAGAAAGGAGACAGGACCCACCCAAGGCCACGCAGTAGGCTGGTGACCAGCTGGGGCCAAATGCATATTCCCTGACCACCCCCCCGCCTCCCTGAGCTGTGCCTGGGCTGCAGTACGTCATGGACCAAACTCGGGTCCTGAGGATCGACTGGTCTCTGTGCACCAGATTTTGTCTGTACTATGGGGATAATAGGGTTTCCCAGGTGACTCAGTGGTAAAGAATCCACCTGCCAATGCAGGAGACCCAGGAGACCTGGGTTTGATCCCTGGGTTGGGAAGATTCCCTTAGAGGAGGAAATGGCAACCCACTCCAGTATTCTTGCCTGGGGAATTCCATAGACAGAAGAGTCTGGTGGGCTACAGTCCATGGGGTCCCAAAGACTCAGGCACGAGCATGCATGCAGAATGGGGTTAATAACGGGACTCTTACAGAGTAGAGAAGATGAAGTGACATCTGTAAAGGGTCTTGCTGGGATCATGGTGTCACCTGGTCAGGTCACAGTAACATGTACTGAGTACTGTGGACAGGGCTGCAGTGCAGCGAGGCCACCATGCCCCTTAGACATGGCAGCTGTGTGCTTCTTCTCCAACGTATAAAGATGGTGCTACAGCCCCCAGGCTCCCTGCCTGGCCCTGATATTGACAAAGGGGACTCTAGAAAGAATAACTTGTCATCTGAGCTGAGGCTTTCATCCCTTCTGCAGCGGGCCTGGACTCATGGACCTGGAGCAAGTCTTATCCTCAGCTCTTCCAAATATGAGCTAATCAGACTGTGACTAAAGCTGATAAATTTCCCGTCATGTCCTGCCTTTGGCCACCATCACGATCCATATCCCCTACAGGCTCAGGCTTACCCTTCCTCCCAGTGGATTTGTTGTCATCTTGGTGGGAGGTTCTGGGATGCTCTCCTAGGGACTAGTCACTGCTCCGAGTAAGACTCGCCATCCTGACCCCAGCACTGTGGCCTGGTGTCCTGCCTGCTTGCTGTTCTGGCCACGTTACTCTCTTTCCCAGTAGAGCTTTGGGTGAATAGCCAGCATTGGTGCTCATTATGGTTAAGACTTGATTAAGCGAAGCAACTGTGTTGTGCTCAGTGGCTCAGTCGTGTCTGACTCTTTGTGACCCTCTGGACTATAGCCTGCCAGGCTCCTCTGTCCATGGGATTTTTTAGGCAAAAATACTGGAGTGGGTTGCTCTTTCCTTCTCAAGGGGATCTTCTCTACCCAGGTGTTGAACCCTCATCTCCTGCATCTCCTGCATTGGCAGGTGGGGTTCTTTACCACTGAGCCACTGGGGAAGCCCCTGGTGAAGCAGTACAACTGGCTATTTCAGTATCAGTTTTTGAGGATGAAGTCTATATAAACCATGACACCACTTTGCACCTGATGCAGCTTCTGGCTGTGAGTGGTCCTTTCCACTACTGGGGTCCGGTGGTCGACGGCCAGTACCTCCGAGAGACCCCAGCCCGAGTGCTGCAGAGAGCCCCACGGGTCAAGGTGGATCTGCTCATTGGAAGTTCTCAGGACGACGGGCTCATCAACAGAGCCAAGGCTGTGAAGGTAGGTGGGAGGGGCCTTAGGGTGTGGCCCAGTGACTCTGGACCTAAGCGAGACCTTGGTCAAGAGTCATGGACTTGCTTGCTTGTTATTTTCAAGACAGTCACTGGAAAACTACATGTACACAAGCTCTGTAAGGAATTTAGGAGATGGTAGTGGGGGTGGGGTTCAGAAATAAGACACCTGCTGTGCTGTGAGCAACACAGACACAGACACATCCAGAAACTACATCTGTGAATGTATGAATCACAGTGGGAAACCGTCAGCAAGGCTGACTCAAGAGGTCTGTAGCTTCAGGGTTCCAGCTGTGCATACCCCTTGTACCCACGAAGGATGCCTATCCCACAGAGCCTAGGAGGAGAGGTGGGTGGATGAAGGCAGTGTGGCAGGGAAGCCCAAATGTGAGCCTTGTGGCTTGTTTGGAGACACAGCAGAGTGTGAGGGACTCGTGGGGTCATTTATCTGCCTGAGCATATGCTTCCTGCTCAGACCAGAGAGGCCATCACTCCTCACTAGGATGTGGCCACCCCTGGGAAGGGGTCGGGCACACTGGCCCCTGGCCCACCCCCTTCTCTGTTCCTGATGGCCCTCTAGGTTGTCAACCTGGGATGGTGGTCCCAGCTCATGACACACACAGAGGACAGACAGTCAATGTTGGCTCAGTTTGACTCTATATAAGGCAGTATCATTGGAATTAATAACAGCAAATAAGGATCATTAACACAACTGAATGGGATCTCTCATCCTTTGGATTATTCTATTCCCTTGGGTAATCTACCTCCTGTGGGGGAATCTATCTTAGAGCAAAAGAAAAAAAAAATGCAAACTACCATTTTGAGATGAGATATGTTAATATATAAAGGTATTAGTCACAGCATTAATTGTTATAGCAAAACATTGGAAGCAACTCAAATATCCATGAACAGGGAAGTGGTTAACTGAATGAAGATACACATGAACTATTGGATATACATAATGTAGATGCTAAAAAGAATGAACCAGGCCCATCTCTCCTGTCTTGAGGATGCCTGTGATATGTTATTGAATGGAAAACAAAAGTCAGAACCCAGAGGAGTGTGAAATTAAGGTAGTATTCGTATATTTAAAAAAACAGTGTATATCTGTAAATATGTAAGTGTGTATAATTGTATATATTTCTATGTGAAAGAATAAACAGCAATTAACGTGGACTATCTCAGGAGGTGCATCGGTGTGAAAAGAATTTTCATAATACTATGAATTTAGTATTATGAACATTACTAACGTACATATGTACACATTATCTATAACATATATGCGTATATATGTGCCTATACAGGTATGTATGGGCTTCTCTGGTGGCTCAGTGGTAAAGAATCCACCTGCCAATGCAGGCAATACGGGTTCAATCCCTGGTCCAAGAAGATTCCCTGGAGAAGGAAATGGCTACCTACTCTAGGATTCTTGTCTGGAGAACCCCATGGAGCCTTGCGTGCTACAGTCCATGGGGCTGCAGTCGGACACGACTTAGCGACTGAACAACAATACCATGTATATGTGTATAAATAGAGAGCTGTGTGTGTGTGTGTGTGTATTAGGAGGTGGCATACGGCACAGCTTATTCACTGTCAGCTTCCATTGGTTGGCTCACAGCCATGGAGAAGGAATTTTGCCTCTGATCCATCTCTACGTTTTTCTGCCACGCATCCATCTATGACTCAGCCCTTTATTTCGAGGGTCTGCAACTTGGTTATGAACCAGACTGACAGTTTCACTGAGGAAAGGCTGAAACAAGGCCACTCTCCACCACTAGCCCTGGGCTTTTCTTTAAAGCAGTGGCTCTTCAAATTACTTTTGATCAAGTCTGTCATCAATTAAAAAGTAGGAAGCTTAGTCATTCGAGTATTAATAGTATACATGCATAGTCCTATACCAATTGTTATAAAAGATTCACAAAAACAGAACGTTTTAAAGCATGAGAAAGAAATGAATGTCCTTTCTTGCTGCACGCTCTACATCCTCCATGTGGGAGACAGTGCCCTACAGCACGGGCAGGTTGGAAAGACGTGTGCATCAGCCCTGGAGTCCCTTCCATGCAGTTCCTCATTTCACATGACCCGGCAGGGGAGGACATGGGAAGCTTTGTGCAGAAGATATTCTATCCTCTAAGCTCTAAGCCTTTGGACCATGCACTGAAAATGCATCCTAGCCCATCTCCAACCTTAGGGAGAGGGGAAGAACTGCATTCCTGGGAGCCTAGGGAGCATCCTAGACAGGGGGAAGCAGGCCCCGGCAGCAAATTCCTAGACACCCCTAACTCCTGGTGGAAAAGCCATCCATCCACTGGAACCGGGGGAGGGGAGCTTTTATTTATTAATTTGTAAGCTTTTTATTTTATATTGGAGAATAACAGATTAACAATATTGTGAGAGTTTCAGGTGGACAGCGAAGGGACTCAGTCATACATATACGTATATATCCATTCTCCCTGAAACGCCCCTCCCATCCTGGCTGCCACGTGGCATTGAGCAGAGTTCCCTGTGCTCTACAGTGGGTCCTTGTTGGTTGTCCGTTTTAAATATAGCAATGTGGACACGTTGGTCCCCAGTTGATGGACCTGGTGCTAGGGTTGACCATAGGACAGCTCAGGTTTATATCTTGGGGGTGATGACAGCCCAGTGTAAGAGGATGGTCTGTGGCTGCCTTGGTCTTTCCTCTCCTGGCAGCATCTTGGGATTTTGCCAGCTCTGCCCTGACTCTCAGAGCCCCCATGGCAGGGAGCCCAGATCCAGAGAACTGGCAACCCTCCGCAGCAATGTGTTTCCATCCCTCTCATTGAGTTTCCCTTTAGAGGCTTTCAAGGAGCTGTTTCCTTGGTCCACTTGCAAAGAAAGATGGTGTCTGCTGACGAGAGCTCTCTGCCCACATCAGGAGGCGGGTAGGGGGCCAGGCTCCAGATCAGGGACCTGGCCGGCAGGTCCGGGTGGAGTAGCGCCCGGCTGTGTTCCGGTCTCTGCTTGTATCCAAACCCGTCCCAGCCAGTGCTCCTTTAGCACCTTCGTTCTGGTTAGACTGTCCCTGTCTTACTTCCCTCCCGTGTTTGTCCTCCTGTGAACAGGCACTAGTGCAGCCATTGGCAGGGTCTTGGGAGACTATGTCCCCCTGGGAACTCACCCAGGGGCTGACTGGAAATTTGGGAGGAAGAAGGATGTGGTAACAGTCAGGCTTGGGGCCAAATGCACACTTGCAGAGCCATCACGTGTACATGCTTGCATCTCCTGGACTGACCTGTACCTCCAGCCCGACTCTCTATCTCCCACCCGGGCTTTTCCCTTGAACCCTAGACTGGCTTAGCCCAGGGTCTACTTGGCATCCTCACTGAGAGGTCTCATCGCTTCTCACTCTTAACATAGCCAGAGGAACTGCTGATTCCACTGATGCCCTCCTCCAGCCCCAACCAGCTTGTCCTCCACTGTCCACCATTGTAATAAACAGTAGCTCCTGCTTCTGCAGGCACAGGCTCCAAACCTCTCTTTCTTGCTCCCAGCTTTCCATCAGCACGTCTGTGTGGCTGTATCTTCAGAACGTTTCCAGCCCTCTCTCCCCACCACTTCTGCCTTCACCCTGACCCATGCCATCATCTTTCTCCAGGATTTTTATAATGGCCCCCAACCATCGTCCAGCTTCTGGTTTTGCCTCTTATGAGGTGTAAGAACCACCGTGGCTGGAGTAATCCCTTCACAGGATAAGTCAGATCCCTTCATTCCTCAACGTCCTCCAGTGGCCTCAGCTCACACAGGGGAAAGCCCCAGTCCATCACGACCGCTATCTGATACGGTCTCTGACCTCATCTGCTGCCGCTCCCTTCTCGCTCACTGTGCTTCAGCCCAACTGGTCCCTGTGGCAGTCCTCAGATCTGCCGAGCACACTCCCACCTCAGGATCTCGGCACTTTCCGTTCCCTCTTCTAGAATGTTCTTTGGCTGTGCTGGTTCTTTTTTGCAGGTGCAGGCTTCTCTAGTTGTGGCTCGTTGGCTTAGTAGCTCTGTGGCACATGGGACCTTAAATTCCTGACCCAGGATCGAACCCTCGAAGGTGGGTTCTTAACCACTAGACCATCTAGGATGTTCTTCTCCAGGTAACTCACTGCCTCACCTCCTTCAGAAAGAACTTGCTGGACCACTCTGGTACAGAGGGCACCACACCCCCAGCAGTCTTTCTCTCCCTTGTCCTGCTCTCCATCCTCAGCACTTGTACCCCTGAATGTCATCTATTTGTCTATCATATTTCCTCCTCCACTAGAATGTGAGCACATATAAGTCGCCCTGAGCTCAGAGACTTTATCTGTTTTGCTTTCTGCTCTATTTCTGGTGCCTATAAAAGTGACTGGTACACAGTAAGTGCTCGATGAATCTTTATTAGTTTGAAAGAATAAAATTACGGATCTGACTTAGGAGTCTTTAAGGAAAGATTGGGTTGACCAAAACCAATAATTCATCCTCAACCAACCTTATGGATCAGGGATTATTATCACTAATTTTCCAATGAGAAACCAGTTCAGAGAGAAGTCAGAATTCAAATCCAAGTCTGTCCAACTCCAAAGGCACTCTATTTCTATCCCAGCCTTCTGGGAAAAGCCGACCTCCCCTTCGTGAGCTTGCTGTCCACCAATGACAACATGCTAGATGCTCACACGGACAGGAACTCAGGTAGAACCAGGGCCACTCAGTGCAAAGGACTTCGCAATTCCTCCCCCACTCTTCTTTTATCTCAGCCATAATGCTATGAGGCCCATACTCATGAAGCAACACTTAACACCATTGTACTGAGGAAGAAACATGTTTTGAGAGCATTGATATTGTCCTCAGGTCACCTAGGGGCTTCCCTGGTGGCTCAGATGGTAAAGAGTCCACCTGCAGTGCAGAAGACCTGGGTTCAATCCCTGGGTCGGGAAGATCCCTTGGCGAGGAAAATGGCAACCCAGTCCAGTATTCTTGCCTGGAGAATCCCATGGACAGAGGAGCCTGGTGAGCTAAAGTCCATGGGGCCACAGAGTCAGACGCGACCGAGCGACTAAACACGCACGCATGACGGGTCACCTGACTAGCCATTTGCAAAGCCGAGTCCCCGCTGCAGGTCCTCTGGCTCCAGTCGGGGGTGCTTTCTGTATTCAACTCTAGGAAATCAGGGGGTGGAAATGCACTAGCACCATCTACACCCTACAGACAGATCATAGCCCAGAGGAGTCCTCAGAGTCCTGCCTGGCACAGAGCTGCCATGGACCAGCATGGACACCCAAGTGGGAACCACGCTACCAGCTGCCCTCTGAATGTGGTGTTGAAGTTCCCTTTTTATTTCCAACAACCTTGTGCCCACTTGCCCTCCGGGTTACCCTGCTTTGTCTCAGCCTGCTCGTGACCTGCATTCAGGGTTGGGCTGTGGGTTTCTCCATTTCCCCCTGGACAGCTCTGTAGCACTTGAGTCCAGCTGCCATTAATCAAGGAGAAGCCCCGGGTGGCACATCCCCAAGGACCTTCATCCCAGCAATTCCTTCTCCCCAATCCTCCATCCATCCGTATCGGCCCCGCCTCTCCCACCCTGTCTGTGCTGAGAAGCAGGACAGATCCACTAGAACAGAGTCTCGAGCATGTTTTCCCAGCACAGAGACCTGTTCAATTAGTCATGCGACACTTAACAAGGTCACTTACTGTGCCCCCAACACTGTGCTAGGTGTTTGGGACATAAATACAAATTAAATTCCTGCCCTCGAGGAGCTCACAGTCAAGGAACAAAATAGAAAATGGCAAAAATAAATCATTAAAAGGCAGTTTGATACACACCGTTTGGAGAGACAGACACCTACTGCAGGACGTCTGCGCAGGTGGGGAAGAAGGGGTCATTGGACCCACAGTAGCACCGACAGCAGAAGTGACCCAGTGATGACGGAACTGGCCGGTACCCCGTCCCCTGAGCTGTCTGTCAGCAGAGCGCCAGAGTGTCCTGGGTGTCCACGGATTGTAATCAGGAGAATTTGAGCTCCCTAGAGCCTGAGCCTCAGTTTCCCTATCTGTAAAATCGGGAGATTATCAGTACATATCCCCATAAAGATGTTGAAAGAAAAAAATACAGGCAGTAAGTAGCATGTGCTCAATAAATATTAGCTTTTCCCTTGATTCTTTAACTGTGCTATGACAATCAATATCAAAGCTATTGTCCCCAGTCCAGAGAATTATCCCGAGGAGGCAGGAATACAAAGAGTGTATGATCACCGAACCACCTCGCCTGACCTGCACCAGTTTTCCAAATCGTGGCAGATACATACACATGCTTTCCTCTCATTCCACTCTTGCATCAGTACCATCCAGAGCCCAACCCCAAACACACACCATCCAGCTTCCCAGGGAAAGTCATGAGAGAGGTAGATAGACATACCTCCCACCCCAAGTGAGGCCCCAGACTCACCCGTCTGTCACAGCAGCGGAGACCCAATAAATTCCCTCAGCCCAGAGAGGGTGGGTAGGGCTTCCAGCGAGTCCACGTGAAGACCCTCAGCCCCCAGCACCCCAGGCCGCCTGTGGCCCACCCGAGGAGCCTTAACGACACCGGCAGAGTTAACCACGTACCGGTGGTGCATCGCCGCGCCCTGAGATGCCTGTGATGGCTCTGTTCACAGAGAACGATCTTATTTTCTGAAGTAGCAGCTTTCCGTTGAAATTCTTCGTCAGTCACCGTGGTGGGGATTTTTCCCTCTTTTCTCTCTCTCTCTCTCTCTTCCTAACTGGTGAAATTGACAGTCTGCCTACATTAACCGGGCATTAATTTGCATGATCAAAAGCAGATTTGTTCCAAGAGGCAATGCTCTGCCTTCCCCTCCAAGCACAAGCATCTCCAAGGAAGGCGAGAAAAAAACCGCAATCGGCCCCCGCCGTGTTGCCCCTGAGCTTGGCCGGGAGTTGGCCTCATCCAGGAGCAGGTGGGGTGGGGGCCCTGCAGGGAGCTGGGAGGGGGAGGGCAGCCCATCTGAAAGTTGGAAAGTGGCACCTGGCAGCCCCAGGAGCTGGCATGAGCCCCAGCCCGGGAAAACCAAGCCTTTGGTGACAGATTACAGCAGAGGGGCGTGCCAGAGTCTCAGGGAGCACATGGATTTCCTGTGGAGAGAGACGGGGACTGCCACGCCGAATCCCCAGCCCTTTGGGGTGAAGAGATGCAAGGGTGCGGACCCTAGACATCCTGGGGCCCTCTGGAAAGCCAGGACCCAGAATCAGAAAAACAGGTTGGGATTCCTTGCTTTAGCCATGCCATGCAGGCAGCTGAACCAGTCTGAGAGCTAGCATCTCTTTAGTCTTTGAATGGGCACAGGGCAACCAACCCTGTAGTTAAGTGAGAACTTGTGTTTTTTTTTTTTTCTTCTTTTAGAATTTATTTTTAATTGGAGGATAATTGCTTTGCAATGTTGTGTTGTTTTCTGCCATACAACAACATGAATCAGCTCTGTGTGTGTGTGTGTGTGTCCCCTCTGTCCTGAGCCTCCCTCCCACCCCTCTAGGTCATCACAGAGCACCGAGCTGAGCTCCCTGCGCTGTACAGCAACTGCCCACTAGCTAGATATTTTACATATGGCAGTGCATATATTTCTATGCTACTCTGAGAGGGAAATGGCAGCCCCATCCAGTAGTCTTGCCTGGAGAATCCCATGGACGGGGGAGACTGGCAGGCTACAGTCCATGGGGTCGCAAGAGTCGGACACGACTTAGTGACTAAGCCCACCGGGCTGCTCTCTCCGTTTGCCCCACCCTCTTTTTCTCGCTGGCCCACGTGTCTACACCTGCACCTCCACATCTGCGTCTCTGCTCTTGCCCTGCAGATACGTTCATCAGTGCCATTTTCTTAGATTCCCTGTGAATGCGTTACTCTATGGTATTTGTCTTTCTCTTCCTGACTTACTTCACTCAGTATAGCAGGCTCTAAGTTCATCCACCTCAGTTCAGTCGACTCAACGTTGTTCCTTTTTACGGCCAAGTGATATTCCATTGCTGTGTATATATACCACAGTCTTTTTACCCATTCACCTGTCGATGGACGTCTAGCTTCCTTCCATGTCCTGGCTGTTGTCAATAGTGCTGCAATTAATATTGTGTTACATGTGTCTTTCTGAATTATGGTTTTCTCAAGGTCTATGCCCAGTAGTAGGATTACTGGGTCATAGGGTAGTTTTAGTCCTATTTTTTAAGGACTTCCAGGCAAGGTGACAGCACCCAACCGTGGGAGCTGTATGTACCGAGACCCCTCCACGCTGGTGCTGTAACCAGCCGACCCTTAGCATTGTCACTCACCTGTGTCCCTAGTCTCAGTATCCCCTGTGCTCTGTGAAGGGAAAACCAAGGATCAACGGGTTTGACTCATTTCCCCAAAACAGTAAAAATATTTTCTGACTGTGCCAGTAAAAGATGAATGTAAGCCAGGCTGGATTCATTATTTATTTTTTTTAAGATTTTCTGATGCAGACCAGTTTTTAAGTCTTTATTGAATTTGTTGCAATATTGCCTCTGTCTAATATTTTGGATTTTTGGCCCTGGGTTGTGTGGGATCCGAGCTCCCCAGCCAGGGATGAACATGTACCCGCTGCCTTGGAAGGTGAAGTGTTAACCCACGGACTGCCAGGGGAGTCCCTGGATTCATTAGTATATGTTCATTATTATTATTAATTTTTTCTTCTGATTTAAAAAAAATTAAAAGGAACATTTTATCATGGCCCCTACAATTACAACGGGACCTGGCAGAGGCCTGCTGGAAGGTGAAGTCAGCCTTTGGTCTGGTCACTTCCACACCCAGTGGTCAGGGCAGGAGGGATCAACACAAACTCTCTGAGGGCTCACCTCATGGCTCTGGGGAACGTTGTAACCCCCCACCCCCAGCCCCCACCAAAGAGATCAGGCTCCTGGCTCACAGAGTTTATGTTCCAGAGAAAGGACAGTGGCAGTGGTGTGTAAACAAAGGAAATAGGAGTTTCAGATCATGGAATGTGCTCTGAAGAAAGCTGTAACAGTAACAAGAGAGGAAAGGAAGCGATGGGGGAAAGCACTTTGCAGGGAGGTCGGGGAGGGGACTTCTGGTCCTGAGTGGTGAGAAGAGCCTGTCGTGAGTGGAGCCAGTTGAGGAGCTGGTGCAAAGACCCTGGGGCAGGGCTGGTTTGAGAGGCGAGAAGGCCAGATGCTGTTAAACCCAGTGGGTGATGGAGGGGGCAGTAAGAGCGGAAAGCTGACCTGTTAGGCCATCTGAGCAGCGACTTGATTCTACTTGCAGGGGGCCATTATCAGAAAGTGCAAACTAGAAAATGATACTCCTGATCAGTGAATCTGAAGAGCATTCTGGCGGCTCTATGGAAAACCGACTGTGGAAAGATAACAAAGGATTGAGAGACCAGACTGAGGTCCACTGTGAGGCCCAGGGGGCCAGCTGGTGTGTTAAGTTAGGGCTAAAGACACGGTAGAGGGGAGGCAGGCCCAGACTGGGGATACATGTAGCATCAGCAGTTGGGTAGGTGAGCTTGGAGTTCAGGAGCGAGTTCAGAGCTATAGATACAGATCTGGAAGAAAACCAAGAAATCTTGATTTCACAGAAAGCCAAGAAAGGAACGTGTTTGTGAAAGGAAGCTGAGGTTGAGGGTAGAACGTCATTGGAAGTGGTGTGAGATGGGGGCAGAGATCTGACCCCTGGACCTGACAAGATGTAGGTCCCGGGGGCCCTTGATAGGAGCGGTCTCAGGGGGGTGAGGGGAAGGCCTGAGTGATGAGGGTAGGCTGAGGAGGGAGTGAGGAAGCGATCGTGTGCTTCCCAAACCCGCCCTCTTTCTGCTTCACCCCCGTCTCTGCTGGACACCAGCCCTCGATGGTTTGCACAACCACTTCATTCATTGACAAGTTAGCTCTTCTACCTTACCAGGCTGTTCTGTGGGAAGGTCTGTGTCCTGTTCACTTCAAACCCCTCAGCTTCTGGCCACAGTACGTCTCTGACGTATGCCCATTAAATGAAGGAGGATTTGTGTCTCCAGGTACCCTGGAACTCTAGAGAATTCTGGGGATGTTTGTCCGTTCACTGCTCCTTTCAGCGTGCACCTGCTTGCCTTTGGAGATGCTTCTCTGGGTCTCTCTCTCCTCCAGCTTACAATGTCACACCATTTTGCATAACTTCAAGGAGGGGGAGAACCAGGGGCTCCTGGGCTTCCTGCTGGGGCTTTGTGGAGCTGGGGACACCAATGGGCAATGAATCTTCTGAGGCCACACACAGAGCCAGGTCTGAACCCCACATTCAGTTCCCTAGGCCACCAGCATGCAAGGTGACTCTGGACCCCTCTGCAGTCTCTAAATGTTCCCCAGGGCTCCTCTAACTGTTCTGTGGGGCATATTCAGGGCAGCCCTATAAAACCACGCGGCTCAGATGTGCCAATCCCTGATGGCCCTTAATGAGCCCACGCCCAGCAAACCCGCCTCTGAGGAAGGTCCTGCCCATAATTACAGCTTGTGCCACTGGCCCCTGGCTTGGCAGTCACGTGGTGGCCCCACTCCCTCCCGCTGCCTCTTTAATTAAACCAGCAATGGCATCTGTGCTTCTGTCCCTGCCAAGCAGGAAGAGACCTGGGTCTTGCTGAAATCAGGCCCCTTTGCATCCACACACGCCCCGCTGTGTCCCAGGTCCACGCTCCAGCCATCTCTCCAGACTAGTGACCATGGACACTGTCATGTCCAGCTCGTCTGAGCTACTCAGGTCCTGTTAGAATGTGAAATGAATTGCAGTCTCGTGACAGCAGAAACTGGGACCTTCCTTTCAGCATTCTAGCTGTGAAACTGTTCAGGCTGTTTGAGGTGCTTCTAGTAAGGCCCGGGGCTTAATGGCGTGCTGCTCCTAAAAGCGGCCTCTTTGTGGAAAGAATTTTCGCAGCACCAGGACAAGGTCAGTCATTCTCCAACAGTGATTCCAAAGAGGAGTTCCAAGGGTCTGGCCCCACAGCCAGGGGCACCAGCACGGATCAGGTCTTACTGTAAAACATGAGCTCCTCTGAGCCAGCTGAGCTGGGCCCAGGGTTGAGTCTGCATGCATCCAGCAGTAGGCATCATGCTAACAGTGTGCACGTGTAACCTCAGGACAGTTTAATTAAGAGGGTAATGTTATCGTGCCCATGGCACGGAGAAGAAAACAAAGGCAGAGAGGTCCAGGAAGTCGCCGTGATGCACATCCGATACCTAGCAAAGCTGGCATCCAAGTCCAGGTCTTTCCAGCTGTGGGGATTTGAATCCAGGAGGTTTGACTTTGGACTTGCAGCTTCTCCTGTGTTATCTCTACGAAGGGCAAGGTCTTCCCTGTTCATTTTGTCCAGCACTTACAGAGCACCACACCGAGTCCTGTGGTTCAGGGGTTCCTCGGTGGTCCTGGAACAAGAATAGAACAAGAATAGCCCCTGGGGATTCAGTAAAGCATCCTGAAGGCACCCAGGGGCCCCTGCCTGCATCTGGGACAAGGAAAAAAAAAATTACTCACATCTACTGACCTTGTGTGCCCAGAGCTGTGTTGTGCCCTGTATATTAAAGTTTTGTTGGAATTTGACAGTGATTCTATGCAACTGCCCAACTCATGGTGATTTTGATATTTCAGTGAAATACACATGCTAAATGTTTAGCAATAATCGGAGTTATGTGAATGGTGACTAATATAATTTGGGGGATAAAATATGTCAAAAACTCAGAAAAGGGCAGATAATAACATGATGGTTTCCACCTAAACTATTAGAAGATTGTGAAGTCAATTAGATTGCAGGCAAGCATTTTGAATAGACTAGACCAAGACTACAATACAATACAATACAATGAAAACTGTCAGATACATCATAGATGTTAACAACGAGAATGAGTGTTACTTGTGAACATTACTACAGGCCTTTCAGTGTGAGTGTGTGTGAATTCCGCATGTATCCAATGTCTTTTATTATAGATCATGATCAGAAATATTTGATAATATATGCATTGTATAATAAACCCATGTTGATATAATAAACACTGATACAGTAGGCACATTCAGATTTAACAGGTATTAGCATTTTTTGCCATATTTTCTTCAGATCTTTTTCCAAGAAATAACCCATTATGATAGAATTCAGACTAAGCCATCTTTGCACACCTCTCCCTATCTCCTTTCTTCATCTCTCCCAAAACTGGCGTGTAGCCACCAGCAGACGTGCTTCTGATCAGTGATTCACACCTTGGTCCAGGCTCTTGGTGAGCCAGGCTGAAGGCAGCACAGCCCGTGACCCCAGTGGGTTGTGTCTCAGACAGCAGGGATTCCTTACTGATCATATCCACTCCTTGAATTCTAATCACAGGCCCGGTGTGCTTAGGAACGTTTAGGAAAACAATCTAAACACGTCACGAAGTCCTGATAAGCACATGTTGGTGTTGACATAAGAGTCTAGAAATATGTAAACACACACCCCAGGACTGTACAGGGGCCAAGGGGCCTGGGCCTCACACGCTGGAGCTGCATCTCTCTCCTCCCCTTATCTTCAGAAATAAGGAAACTGAGTCCTGGCGGGGGAAACATGGCCCTCCCCAGGCTCTTCCAGGCAGACAGGACAAGTAAAGAAGGGAAGAAGGAAAAGGAGGAAGACAAATACCATACGACTTCACTTGCAGGTGAAACAAACAACTGAACAAACCAAACCAAGCAACAATAAACGCGTAGACACAGCAGGGGCCGAGTAGCGGTGATCAGAGGCGGGGGTGGGGGCAGGGAAGACGGGTAAAAGGGACTGACTTCAGTTTCATTTACTGTCTCAGGCGTATGTGATGGGATGGAAACTAAACCTTTGGTGGGGAGTTCACGGTCGGGTACCCAGAAGTAGGAATAGAATGTGGTACACATCCAAGTCATCTAACGTTATAGACCAGTGATACTGCAGTTTAAAAACAGATTTTGAAAAGAAGAGAGAAGAAAGAAAACAAGAAAGAAAGAAAAGACAGGAGGGAGGGAAAGATGGGAAGGAAGCTAGACAGGAAGGAACGGAGGAAAGAAAGGAAGAAGGAAAGGGGAAAGACTTACTTGCAACTGGACGCCCATCCCCAGAGAGGTGCCTGGGGACCCCTCCCCATCCCCGCCCATCCTCTGTGAAATCGCCCTGCCCTCGGCCTCACCCTGCTCTGCTTCTCTTCATAGCACCTGTCCCGGATGAACGGTGTAACTATTTGCTTATTTTCCACCTCCACTCTCTAGAACATGAGGCCCGCAAGAGCAGGGACGCTTGATCAGGGCTCTCTGAACAGCATGCTCAGGGCTGTTTCCCAGGCCTGGCAAGCAGCTGGCCCTGGACCTGGAGTGGGTTTGTCAGTAGAAGAGGGTACAGAGAACATCCTTACGTTGACTGCTTGAGTCAGTGAAGGAGACGGGAGTCTGCTCTCCTAACGAGACCACGTGACAGGCTGGCTGAGCACCCACCGTGAGACCCAAGAGCAGCCTGCCGCAATGGCTGGCGTTCAGTGAGCGCTTGCTTGCTGCCGGCGTGCTGTTCGGTGCTTCACGTGTATTCAGCTTTTACTCTTCCTCGCAGCCCTGCCTGGGTTGGTGGAGGCGGGCTCCGCTCTGTCCGTTTTCAGGCTGGGAGAGGGGGCGCAGAGAGGTACAGCGCTTGTTTAAGGTCACGCAGCTGGAAGGAGGCAGCGCTGGGATTCGCACCCAGGCGTCTGGCTCTAGTACCCATGGGCTTCACACCATCTGCCACTGCTTTCCAGAGAGAACATTCTAAACCAAGTGTTGGAGCGACGCTGACTCGAGGCCTTTCAGAATCTGATCGGGCGATTTCCGTATCTTTTTCTTTTTCAAGCAATTTGAGGAAAGTCAAGGCCGGACCAGTAGCAAAACAGCCTTTTATCAGGCGCTGCAGAACTCCCTGGGTGGTGAGGCAGCAGACGCCGGTGTGCAGGCTGCGGCCACGTGGTACTACTCCCTGGAGCATGACTCGGACGACTACGCCTCCTTCTCCCGTGCCCTGGAGCAGGCCACGCGGTGAGCCCCCTGGGCGCGCGGGTCTGCCTCCACGCGGGCGTGGGGATGCTCAGGCCATTTGGGGAGAACCGGGGCACAGTGCTGGTGCTTTTCGCTGCCTCCCTCATTTAGTCCAAAGTGCGGGCTGCCTGCCTGCATGGGGGAGACACGAGCAGTGACCCCTTCCTTCCCTCCATGGTACTTGCGCCTGCTGTATACGCCCTGCACTTAGAAGCTGAGCTCAGCTGGTGCTGATGGAGAACCAGGGAGTGGGGCGCTTGGCACAGAAGGGAACAGCCCAACCCAGCAGAGAGGACCGCCGTCCTCCAGTCCAGCAGTCTGGACCTAGGCTACCCTTGAGAACCGTGTAGGGAGCACTCGAAGGGTGGGGCAAGAGCCCAGGCCTCATAAGTGCTGGTATATATTTCTCAGATGGTTAAAAGTTCGCCTGCAGTACAGGAGACCTGGGTTTGATCCCTGGGTCAGGAAGATCCCCTGGAGGATGAAATGGCAACCCACATCATCATTCTTGCCTGGAGAATCCCATGGACAGAGGAGCCTGGTGGGCTATAGTCCATGGGGTCACAAAGAGTCCAACAGGATGGAGTGACTAAGCATGAAATGTATTTTTAGAGTCCCTCAAGTGACTCTGCTTTTGGACAGAATTCACCTTGCACAGGAAACACAGGCCTAGACAGGGGAAGGTTTGTGCCTGACGCCACACCTAGGATTGAGGACGCAGGGCTCCTGAGGCCGTGTGCCCCTTCCCCAGGATGCTGTTTCTACACTCACACTCACTGTTTATGGGCCTTGTTGCTCAAGGTCACTGCCTCCAGCTTCCTTCCCTGGGGAAGTCGGCCCAGGTCCCCCACCCAGGAGCGGTGAGTGGATGCCCCCAACCCACACGTCTGCAGACCGTGCCTCTGTCATCACAGTTAAGAAACAGCCAGGTTCTGGGTCTCTCTGCCTGTGGAGCCCCTGGGATGAGACCACAGCGGGGACTCTAGCTCTTGAGTCACCTGTGAGTCCCCCTTGGCATGTTCTGGTTCCCTGGCAGGCGCCCCTCCATGGGGGGAGAACCTGGTCGGCGGGGTTTCGGCATCCTGTGGCTTCTTTCCTGTCCTTGGGGAGGTCCACGCTGGCCCTCGCTCTCCGTCCCTGGGGACAGAGCTGCTGTCGAGGCTCGGAGGCCCCTGCTGAACTTGCCTGTGATGGAAAGAGCTGGACTGAAGGGTGTTGAGACATGCTTCCCTGCTTGGTCTCTCTGCCCAAGAGTCTGCGGTTTCCAATCAGAGCATCATTGGCTCCGAATAAAACTTTGTACCACCCCCTGGGACCTCAGGGCCCAAGAAGGCTCTAATTTTCCCTCCAGTGGAGAGTTCAGCTTTGAACCCTTTGAACCAAATGGCCAGCAGCTGTTCCTGGAGGCCCAGCCCCAGAATGGACCTTAAGGGCTCACAGATGTCTGACTCCTGGGCCCTGAGACTCTCACAGCCACGTTGGGACTGGCTCAGATCCATGTTGTGGAAAGAGCTCAGGCTAGAGTTCAGAAACACATGTTCCTTCCCGTTCCAGCTTTAGCCTGTAACTGTCTTTGAGAGTAATCCATGAGCCGGGGTCAGGAGTGGAGGTCTGAGGGAGGGCAGGTAACCCAGGAAGGCTTCACTGATGAGGCAGACTCCTGGCCAGGCTGACGCAACAGCCTTCACGGGCCTCCCTGCCTCCAGTGTCCTCGTCACAGTGTTACCAGGGTGGGCCTCTCTGAAGGTCTGCTCCTACCCCTGTCCTGCTCACCGTTCTTCTAGGGCCCATGAGCTGAAGACGGCTGCCTCCATCTGCACTTCGAGACTCACCCCACCAGCCACATGCTCTCTGAGAACCTTCCCTGTGAGCCCTGGAAGTGCTGGTCTCCACCTCCGGAGGAGGCAGCCCTCCTCAGTGATGGACTTCCATGAGTCCATCACTTACCAGAATCTCTGCAGTGCTGGGCTCATGGGCCCCAGTTCGCAGCTGAGGATGTGGAGTGTCAAGGAGACGTAGAGATGCTGTGTGGGATTCAGAGCCTGGTAGCCCCAGACTCTTGAGGTCTCTGTCTTCTTTTTAAATTCATGATTATGTTCAGCTCCACAGTGTATTGTATTTATTTGACTATAAGACGTTTTGTTCCCAAGTTTTTGGGTAAAATTGATGATCTGGGAAGATGTTTCCCACGGGTCTCTTGACCCTGAGATGTGTCGTATGGACCACAGTGTGTGACCATGGCCATCCATGAAGCAGGCTGGACTGTGCAGGGGGCCCAGCTGGGGAAAGAGGAAAGCTGGGAGTGCAAGGAGCAGGTGTGTTCTCTATGGGTGTGTGCAGAAGGGCTGGTAGCCCAGGGACCCTTACCTGGGAGAAACCTTTACCCAGCATGGTTGTCTATAGAGCTGGACATAGCTAGACACCCCCCTCTGTCTTCCTCTCACCAGAGACTACTTTATCATCTGCCCCGTGATCGACATGGCCAGCCACTGGGCAAGGACGGTCCGAGGAAACGTCTTCATGTACCATGCTCCAGAAAGCTACAGTCACAGCAGGTAAGGTGGCCGCGTGGCCACAGTGGGTATTTTCACGTGAAGGGAATTTGGCTGAGGGTCCCTGTCACTTCTGCGATCCACAGGGTAACAGAGAAAAGATGGTAGGACCTCCGTACAACTCCTGGTTCAATGACGTGGAACACATCGCTTAACTTTTCTGAGTCTCATCTGAAAAATGGGTAGAACAGTAATCGCCGCTGTATCTCACAGCATTGTAGGAAGGGCATTTAGGATAAAAGATGTAGAAAGCAGTTTGGGATTGCAACATTAGCTATTCATTGATTGACCTGGCTTGGGAGGAGGAGCCATCTTTATTAATCCTATATGTTTGTGCCTCTAAAAACTGAACAGTTAGCTTAATTTAAGAAAATGGCTTTCCAAAGTATAAAAAGATTTTTTTGCAACAAAAGGAAATAATGATCACCTAGAGATACCAGGTCCTAAATTCTAGAACCACTAAATGTGACCTCTTAAGGAAAAAGGGGCTTGTAGATGTGAACAAACTAGGGATCCTGATGCAGAAAAAAAAAAAAAAAACTATTCCTGAATTATCCCAAAGGATCCTAAATGCATTCACAAGTGTCCTTATAAGAGGGAGGTGGGGAGATTTGATACACATAGAAGAGGAGGAAGCAGAGCTTGAGTGATGCACATATAAGCCAAGACATGCCAGCACCACCAGAGTTGGAAGCATAAGCCCTGGCTTCTTCTCTGCAGCCTCCAGAGGCAGCATGGCCCTGTCCACATCTGGATTTGGGCTCAATAAATCCGGTTTTCTCTCCAGAACCATGAGACAGTAAATTTCTGTTGCTATAAGTCACCAGTTTAGGGTAATTTGTTACAGCAGCTACGACAAACTAATACAGTCTCCCAAATATTCCAGTTTTCCTAAGCAAGCACTCAGTGTTTACCTGGCTTCCCTTGACAGGTTTTTAAATTTGTAACACTGCACAGAATGTCTGGTAAAGAATCTTCCTGCAATGCAGGAGACCCAGGTTAGATCCCTGGGTTGGGAAGATCCCTGGAGAAGGGCATGGCAACCCACTCCAGTATTCTTGCCTGGAGAATCCCATGGACAGAGGAGCCTGGCAGACTACAGTCCATGGGGTGGCAAAGACTCAGACACGACTGAGCGACTAACACACACACACACACACACACACACACACAGAACATCCATCTTGGTGAGGTCAGCAGTGTTGGAATGACCTTTGGCATTTTACAGATAAAGAGTCCGAAGGTCAAGGAGCTTCACATGATTTCCCTGAAGACAAGCGGTGGTTGGTTATAGAACAGTGAGCTACTCAGCTTCTCTGAGCCCCAGAGTTCTCTTTCCATGAAAACGTGTGGTTTCTCTGCTTAGAAGTCTGTCAGCCTGCTCCATTTCCTAGAGTCAAGCAACTGGCTCCAGGTTGTGGGAAGGGGAGTCATGTCAGGCGAGGATTCTGCTGAGAAGGCAGTCAGTAGAGAAGGAAGAGGGTGGTGAGGACAGTTGAAGGTTTGGACAGAGATGAAAGAAAGCCTTGTAACCCTGTGGCCACCGCGTCCTGGGGGGCCAGGCGTGGGAAGCCGTTGGTGGAGGCTGCCTTGGCAGCACCTCCCAAATGCCAGGGCTCTCAGGAATTCATGCCCGGGGCATTTCTTCAGTCTGGTCTGCCCTCTCTTCTAAGGTAGAGGTTATGGCAGAAGCTGTGAGCCTCCAGAAGTAAGATCATCAAAAGCCTTCAACACGTGCATGTACTTTCGGACTCCAGAATTTTTCTGATAATTTTTTCACTTATTTATCTATTTTTGGCTGTTCTGGGTCTCCTTTGCTGCATGGGCTTTTTCTCTGGTTGCAGCGAGTAGGGGCTACTCTAGTTGCGGTGCGCGGGCTTCTCATTACATTGGCTTTAGGGCACATGGACTTGAGCAGTTGCCGCACTCAGGCTTAGAGGCCCTGAGGCATGTGGGATCTTCCCAGGCCAGGGATCGAACCTGTGTCCCCTACACTGGCAGGTGGATTCTTTCTTTACCACTGAGCCACCTCAGTGGCTGGGACTCCAGAATTTATAAGTGGCAAAAAAAAAAAAAAAAAAAAAGAACTGCACCTATTATATGAGGACGGAAACAATCAAAACAAAACATAATGAAAAGATCCACAGGATTCTAGCCAGAATCAGTAATGCTTTGACCCCATCTGAATTCGTTTCCACTCTGGGGTGGTTAGAACAACAGTTCTGGAGGCCCAGAGTCCGGAATCGAGGCGGGAGCAGGGCCACGCTCCCCCTGGAGGCTGGAGGGGATGATCTGCTCCAGCCCCATCCCAGCCCCTGCTTCCGGGGCCTCAGGCATTTCTTGGCTAGTCGATGAACTTCTTTCCACTGTGCGTCCATATGCAGATTTCTCCTTTTTGTAAGGACATCAGTCCTACTGAACTAAGACCCACCCTAATGAGTTCCATTTAACTTGGTTATCTCTGCAAAGACCTTGTTCCCAATGAAGGTCATATTCTGAGGTCCTAGAGGTAGGGGCTCCAACATGTCTTTTAAGGGGGACAGAATTCAACCCGAAGCACCACCTTTCTCGGTAATATGACAGCCCTGCTGGGGAGGCTCCTGAGAGACAAGGATTCAAAGCTGGCTGTTTGGGACTTAGGATTGGGATGGTCCTGGGAGGAGCGATCCTTGAACAGAGTCCAAGACATATCCTCAGTCTCCCATGGCCAGTTTTGTGTTCTGTGTTGCTGAAGAGCATCTTCACACCCTCCTGGGGACCGACAGGGCTGGTCTGCAGAACCTCCCTTGAAAGGAAGACATATTTGTGCATCAGAGACACACAAAGCGCCTGCTGGGTCTTTATAGTCACAGTGCCTCAGGGCCAAGAGACCCTCCTGACACAGAAAGGGCATAGTAGGTGCTCAGGAAACCATGATGAAGGACAGAAGCTGATCCAACTACCTCATTTAACAGGTGGGAAAGTGTCCTTTCCACTCTAGTTTATAGGCACCTTCGGGCTTAGTTTTGCCATCTGCAGAGGGAGTAAGGTGGTGAGAGAGGTCAGGAGTACTCAGTCTTAGCTGGGCTCTGTAGAGCCCTGGACCCAGGGTCCCTGAGAGGAGGACAGCAAGAAGAGGTGCGGGAATCTGAGCCTCCCAGCCCCTTATCTCAATAACTGAGCTTCAAGTAAAATTTCAAGGTCATGCAGTTTAGAGAGATATGAAAAACATCTGGGCTCAGTCACCTTTAAGACACTTTCTGACTCTCACATTCTATGAATTTTGGAGCAAAGAGACTCTGAGTCACTGATACATTTTAGAGACAGAGATGTTGCTAACTGTACAAAGGCAGAGAGTGTCCTGGTTAGAGCAGGGACTCTGGGCCAGCTGCCTTGTTAGAAACTTGTCTAATTAGCTCAGGAATCTAAAGCAAGTCACTTAATCTCCTTGGTGACAGTTTCTTCATCTGGAAATGGGAATAATAATAATAGTGTCTACTTCAGAGGGTTGCTATGATCATTTGTATATAGAATGGGACCTGGTAAACAGGAAATGGTGAGAGTGTCTCATTGTTCTTGTCCATCAAAACGCGTTCTTGACATTTTTCTAGGCGTATATCATCTCTCCCACCACGACCGTAAAACGGTTCCATCCATATTAGTAGATGAATGAATGAATCATGGGAACTAACCCATTTAATTGTTGGCAAGTTTATCTTCTACTGCCTGAAAAGACATCTCCCTCATTCTGCCCTGGAGCTGTCACAGTCTCATTTATTTCTGGCTCAGATCTACAGACTTAAAATATATGTGCGTGCCTTATGGTTTCAGCCATCTGTCTGGTACCTCCATTTCTGTGAGCATATATTAGCTTTCCTGGCATAGCCAGAGAGCAAAACACAATAAATTACCACTTTCTCACGGCCTCTTGTCAATTGATCGCAGCACTGCTTTGTCCTCTACCTGCTTACCTGGATTGTAGATGAGATTTACATCTCTGAAATTCTGTGAGGAAAGAATAGGCATAATGGATGAGGGAGGAGACAAAGAAATGAAAATCTACAGTATGGGAAGAAGGTGCAATTTTAAGATCCAGATTCAAAGAATCACAAACTATTTAAGATGATTTTGTCTAACTCATCTTACAGATAAAGAAACAAATGCTCAGGGGAGACTGGAATTATGTGCCAGCTACAGAGTCAGTAAGTGGCAGTCTGAACTCAAACCCTGTCTCCTACCCTTTCTTCAGTTTTCTTTAAATTGCACCTACTTCAGCCTGAAACTTCCGAGTCCCTACCATGGCTAAGTCCACTTGCTGGCTATGTGACTTTGGACAAGATGCTTAACCTCTCTGAGCCTCAGTGCGTCTTCATCTGTACAAGGGAGAGTGATAGTGCATGTCCCATAGGGATACCGGAAGGGTTCCTGGAGAGAATACCTGCATCTGAGGCGGGGTGTGTGTGTGTGTGTGTATCTACAATGATATCCAGCAGCTTTGCTTCCAAGACTGTTGACATGAGAACACAACTTACACTGTTTAAAACTATTGACATGAATCCTTCCTCAGCTATCAATGCAAAGAAATAGAGGAAAGCAATAGAATGGGAAAGACTAGAGGTCTCGTCAAGAAAATTAGAGATACCAAGGGAACATTTCATGCCAAGATGGGCACAATAAAGGACAGAAATGGTATGCACCTAATAGAAGTAGAAGATATTTTAAAAAGGTGGTGAGAATACACAGAAGAACTATACAAAAAAGATCTTCATGACCCAGATAACCATGATGGTGTGATCACTCATGTAGAGCCAGACATCCTGGAGTATGAAGTCAAGTGGGCCTCAGGAAGCATCACTACAAAGTTAGTGATGTGACGGAATGTTAGTAGAGGTGATGTGATGGACAAAGTTAGTAGAGGTGATGGAATTCCAGTTAAGCTATTTCAAATCCTAAAAGATGATGCTGTGAAAGTGCTGCACTCAGTATGCCAGCAAATTTGGAAAACTCAGCAGTGGCCACAGGACTGGAAAAGGTCAGTTTTCATTCCAATCCCAAAGAAAGGCAATATCAAAGAATGTTCTAACTACTACACAATTGCACTCATCTCACATGCTAGCAAAGTAATGCTCAAAATTCTCCAAGCCAGGCTTCAATAATATGTGAATCGTGAACTTCCAGATGTTCAAGCTGGATTTAGAAAAGGCAGAGGAACCAGAGATCAAATTGCCAACATCCGTTAGATCATCGAAAAAGCAAGAGAGTTCCAGAAAAACATCTACTTCTGCTTTATTGACTATGCCAAAGCCTTTGACTGTGTGGACCACAACAAACTGGAAAATTCTTAAAGAGATAGAAACACCAGACCACCTTACCTGCCTCCTGAGAAATCTGTATGAAGGTCAAGAAGCAACAGTTAGAACTGGACATGGAACAAGAGACTGGTTCCAAATAGAAAAAGGAGTATGTCAAGGCTGTATATTGTCACCCTGATTATTTAACTTATATGCAGAGTACGTCATGCGAAATGCTGGGCTGGATGAAGCACAAGCTGGAATTAAGATTGCTGGGAGAAATATCAATAACCTCAGATATGCAGATAACACCACCCTTATGGCAGAAAGCAAAGAACCAAAGAGCCTCTTGATGAAAGTGAAAGAGGAGAGTGAAAAAGCTGGCTTAAAACTCAACATTCAGAAAACTAAGATCAAGGTGTCTGGTCCCATCTACTCATGGCAAATAGATGGGGAAACAATGGAAACAGTGAGAGACTTTATTTTTGGGGGGCTCCAAAATCACTGCAGATGGTGACTGCAGCCATGAAATTAAAAGACACTTGCTCCTTGGAAGAAAAGTTATGACCAACCTAGACAGCATATTAAAAAGCAGAGACATTACTTTGCCAACAAAGGTCCATCTAGTCAAGGCTATGGTTTTTCCAGTGGTCATGTATGGATATAAGAGTTGGACTATAAAGAAAGCTGAGCGCTGAAGAATTGATGCTTTTGAACTGTGGTGTTGAAGAAGACTCTTGAGAGTTCCTTGGACAGCAAGGAGATCCAACCAGTCCATCCTAAAAGAGATCAGTCCTGAATATTCATTGGAAGGACTGATGTTGAAGCTGAAACTCCAATACTTTGGCCACCTGATGTAAAGAACTGACTCATTTGAAAAGACCCTGATGCTGGGAAAGATTGAAGGCAGGAGGAGAAGGGATTGACAGAGGATGAGATGGTTGGATGGCATCACTGACTCAATGAACATGAGTTTGAGCAAGCTCTAGGAGTTGGTGAAGGACAGGGAAGCCTGGCGTGCTGCAGTCCAGTTCAGTTCAGTTCAGTTCAGTCGCTCAATTGTGTCCAACTCTTTGCGACCCCATGAACCAGAGCACGCCAGGCCTCCCTGTCCATCACCAACTCCCAGAGTTCACTCAAACTCATGTCCATTGAGTTGGTGATGCCATCCAGCCATCTCATCCTCTGTTGTCCCCTTCTCCTCCTGCCCCCAATCCCTCCCAGCATCAGAGTCTTTTCCAATGAGTCAACTCTTTGTATGAGGTGGCCAAAGTACTGGAGTTTCAGCTTTAGCATCATTCCTTCTAATGAACACACAGGACTGATCTCCTTTAGAATGGACTGGTTGGATCTCCTTGCACTCCAAAGGACTTTCAAGAGTCTTCTCCAACACCACAGTTCAAAAGCATCAATTCTTCGGCACTCAGCTTTCTTCACAGTCCAACTCTCACATCTATACATGACCACTGGAAAAACCATAGCCTTGACTAGATGAACCTTTGTTGGCAAAGTAATGTCTCTGCTTTTGAATATGCTATCTAGGTTGGTCATAACTTTTCTTCCAAGGAGCAAGCGTCTTTTAATTTCATGGCTGCAGTCACCATCTGCAGTGATTTTGGAGCCCCCCAAAATAAAGTCTGACACTGTTTCCACTGTTTCCCCATCTATTTCCCATGAAGTGATGGGACCAGATGCCATAATCTTCGTCTTCTGAATGTTGAGCTTTAAGCCAACTTTTTCACTCTCCTCTTTCACCTTCATCAAGAGGCTTTTTAGTTCCTCTTCACTTTCTGCCATAAGGGTGGTGTCATCTGCATATCTGAGCTTATTGATATTTCTCCCGGCAATCTTGATTCCAGCTTGTGGTTCCTCCAGCCCAGCATTTCTCATGATGTACTCTGCATATAAGTTAAATAATCAGGGTGACAATATACAGCCTTGACATACTCCTTTTTCTATTTGGAACCAGTCTCTTGTTCCATGTCCAGTTCTAACCGTTGCTTCCTGACCTGCATATAGGTTTCTCAAGAGGCAGGTCAGGTAGTCTGGTATTCCCATCTCTTGAAGAATTTTCCACAGTTTATTGTGATCCACACAGTCAAAGGCTTTGGCATAGTTAATAAAGCAGAAATATATGTTTTTCTGGAACTCTCTTGCTCTTTCAATGATCCAGCGGATGTTGGAGTCCATGGGGTCACAAAGAGTCGGACACGACTGAGCGACTGAACCTAAGTGAACACAACTTAGAATGTTTCTTTGCTCAGTTCTGCTCACTGTGGAGATTTTGAGCCAGTTTCCTCCATGGCTCCATCTATATAGCCTATTATTTCAGGAAGAGGAATTTTCAGTGGTGACTGTAATCCAGGGTTTCTAAACTTGAACACTGTTGACATTGCTGGCCGGATAACTCTTTGGCGTGGAGCCTATCCTGTGCATTGCATGCTGTTTAGCAGAGTTTAGCGGTAACTGTGGCCTCCACTCATTCAATGCCAGAAGCACATTCCCAGTTGTGATAACTAAAATGTCTCCAGACATGGCCACTGTTCCTTGGGGGCCAAAATGGTCCTCAGTTGATAAACACTGCTGGCATCCCTCAAAACGGTAGTTAGCACTAACAGCACTAGAGGGAAGTGGCAACCCCTTTCTCAGACCCCATCCCTGAATGAGCACAGGACCAACCCACCCCCAGATACTGTCCCTGGCCCCACAGAGTCTCAGGCAGCCCACAGCATACCACCCAACCAAAACTTTTAGCGCTTCTATTACAAAGCCCTGGAAAGCTGACAGGCTGTCTTTGGTGGTCACATCAGGCAGGGCCCTGGCCCACTGTCTGCTCCTGCATCTCAGGCCATGAGCATTGTCTCTCTTGCCCAGCTATCTCTAAGCATCACCTCCCACACTCTGCTGGGACTCTTTCCTCCCTGCCAGTCCCGGCTTCATCTTATTGACTATGGTTGGTGTCTTTCTCTCTAACCAGCTCCTCTCAAAGGACACACTTGCCAAGTATCTTCCCCGCTGCTTTGTTCTCTGCCACTCACGAGCAAAAGGACTCCCCTGTGACTGACTCAGGTTTGGGGCGGGGGGTCCTCTCCAAACCTTCCTCTAGGAGCCAGGCCCCAGCAAGCATAGCAGGGAGCATTGGTGTTTCCTCTGATATTGCCTGTCCTTAGGGGCTCAGCCTGGTTCTGCCTTGTGCTGTGTGCCTCTGGCCGGTGACAGCCTCTCTGAGCTTCTGTTTCCTCATCCATAGATGGAGCTAGTAATAGTACTGACACATACAGGAGTGTGTGGGGATCAAGTAAGACAAAGCATGCAAACAGCCTAACTTGCTGCCTAGCTAAAGTTGGCACTCAGTAGGTGCTACTCATACTGCTTAATGTATGATCCTGGGAGAACTCACGTTAGAATGAGCAAGTGCGAGGAAGAAAGCAACCACAGATAAAGTGGTTTTGGGGAACTGGCCACTGAAAGGGTTGCTGTGGCCACTTCACAGAGGAGATAGAGGCCCATGATCTTAAGCTTCCTGGCAGGTAGAGTCAGGTCATCATTCACATGGGAATTCACCTCAGGACTGTGTGAGCCATCAGACTTGAATTGTGTGCTCTGTTTAGGTCCTTATTCCAAAGCTTTTGATCTCCAGGATCCTGAGATGTGATTCCCATGTCTCTGCAGTGCAGAAGACATTTTAGAGAGCTGAGACTTGACTTTGAATGGGCGGTGGAGTCGGACTCTTGGGATTAAACACCTTTCCAAGCTCCACATAGGATGTTGGACTGTTCCATACCTTTGGGAGAAGCAATTCAGTGTAGAAGAACACAACCTTAGAGGTTAAACCAACTAGGATGTTAATCCTGTCTCTTCCGTTTGTTAGCTGCTGCATTTGAGCATGTTCCTTCGCCTCAGTTTCCTCACCTAGAAAATGGGTTTAGTTGCATCTGCCTCATAGTGTGAAGATTCCTATCAATGTACGTTAGATACTTGGCATATTGTAGCTGGTCAGTATTTGGGTTATTTTCCTTTTAGGAAAAATAAGGTCTGAGAAAAAAAAAAATCAAAATGACTAACGAAGCAGTTATGTTCCTCCTTCACAAGTTGTCCCAACCCTGGAAAAACAAAGCCGTCGATTCCAAACTCAAGACATTTTGTACACCACTGCATGTGCATTCTAGATGTTTCTGTGCATTCCAGGGGCCTTTAACTTTCCAGATTCATAGTCTTATCTTTCTAGTGGATGTGTCTTGGTGGATTAGTTGAAATTAGCAAACCAAAAAAAATATTAAGAGGCTGAATTCTTGAACTGAGTCCCTTGGCCTGGCTACATCCTGTGTGATTAACAAGATAATTTCCCAGTAAAGATGGAAGTAAATCATTTTCTGAGACTGAAGCCAATCTCATGATATGTAAGGGCTTGTGCTATACATCCTTTTAAGCACTGATTCAACAAATAACTACTATCTTCTATGCCCCTGATTCTCTGAGATGGAAATCCTAGAGATAGAGCAATTGGTAAGAAGAGAAGGGCTACACTCTTGGGACTAACACTATAGTCATGGGGTAAGGCTGATAAGGGTCTAAGAATAGGTTGCAAAGAACAGATGATAAATAAGTAGAATAAATTCAGATAATGGCAGTAGGAAGAAAAAAGGAAAAAAGCTTGGCATGTCTGAGGATAAAGAGGGATAGAGAACTAAAGTCTTTTGAAGAGCAGGAGAGTAGTTGGAGATGTGGGAGAAAAAGATGGGGTCTTGCAGTTCACATAGGAGTTTGCAAGCTGTGGCAGGCAGAGATATTATTGTATTTGAGTATGATAGGAAGACATTGGAGATTTTTAAGATTATGTAGAATGCACATTGGTCTTTTCTTTCACACTCATAACACAACTCACTAAAAACCATTGGAAACCCTGTTATCCAATATTATGATCATTTAGTTAATCAGGAAAGTTAACTAAAATGGGAACTTGTGAAAATGAATAAGGTATGTATATGCCTTAAACATTTAATTTGAACTGTAAGCATATAAACGTACATTTACTGGCTCTGCTTCCTGCAGGGTCAAAAGTTTGAGTAGAACACAGTTTGGAATTCTCTCTTTGAAATTTGTGCAAAACCAAAACCATAATGCAAGCTCTGTGATGTCCACTTTTGGTTTCTTGAAAGTGGGGCATCCACAAGATATGCAATGCATTTAATCCAGCTCTGTAATTACAGTGAGAGCTATAACAGGCACAGATGAGCGAGGAACACTGTTGGTTCTTGGTAGACACATAACTTCCTGGTGAGAATAGACGTGTTGGGCCACGAAAGTTCAGCCTTTTCTGAGCAACAGTTGTTATGCCTTATGTAGGGAATAAAATGTCCAGGTTAATCCAGCAAGTCCTTTGAAAGTGTCGCCTGTATTGCCAAAGCATATATCATCCAGCTCTGCTGGGCTTTAGGGAGCTATGGAAATATTGCAACTATTTCATCTGGAGCCATGGATGAGGCTGTGTTATTTAAAGTATTGTATAGGGAATCCTTTTGTAAAACACAAGCCAAAGCATATAATTACTTCTTAATTAATTCATGGGCAGAATCTGAACTTTTGCATATTAGATTGGCACAAAGAGAAGCATACTGGTAAGCTTCTATTTGTAAGTTATTTAACAACCCTTCAAAAAAAAAAAAAAAAGGCCTGGGAAGTAGAGGCCTTCATGTTTCCTAATTTCCTTTGGAGGAACTTGTCAAGAGATGCTGGCTGAAGATAAGAAAAGGAGTATATTTTACGGGGATGAGATCAACAAACTTCCTCCTGCAGACGGAACAAGGATAGAAACTCAGATCAATCCAGTCACATAGGCTGGAGCCGTGGCCTTTCAGCAGCCAAGCCTCTTCAGCCTCCAGAAGGCAAACACGTGGCCTGTTTATGTCAAGAAAGATATCACCCATCCCTCCCTCACCCTGCTCCCCAGCACAGGTCACTGTGTCCACAGGGCCCAGAACCAAGTGTATTTCTCTGGGGACAGCACCTCAGTCCTGCTCCCTAAGAAGCCCTGGTGTCCATGTGTGATGCCTCCCTTATGCTGGAAGCAGAGCTCAGGTCAGGAGCTTGTGTGTGAATAGTCTCCGAAATGTGACTTTGCTTTTAACTCGCTGGAATGCAGGCTTGGCCTCCCTGCAAATCCAGCAGATTTTAGGTGAGCAGGTTGGCTAGAAGGTAAAGTCAGGGCTAGGGCGGGGATGGGGGGGCAGGGCGCAATCTGTTAAAGGAAGCAGACTTCTGTCCTTACTGGATAATTGCAGCCACCCTGCGATTCTATTCTAATCTATCTTCCCAGCCTACTCCAGCAATGGTTCCCAAAGAGATCAGCTGGAGACTGGCTTGTGTAGAGATCACCGATGTCCCCCATCCCTTCAGATGTGGCCCTCAGTTCCTCTGGTCTCAGTTCTCATGCCTTTCACAGGACCAGAGCCGAAAGACCTTAATGAGCATGCACTCGAGTGGTTCCCAAACTTTCGGTTTTCCTGAATCAGGAAAAACTCCACTTTCATTGGTCAGCATGATGCGCTTCTCACAGTATACGAGGCCCAGAGCACTGGGGGCTCTGTCACCTGCTGCGGCGCCCACCTCTCTGTGCCAGGCCACGCCTCCCGTCCCGGCCTCCGCACAAAGCTCCAAACCCACTGTGATTCACATGCCCCGAGTCTCTGCTCAAACGCCTGTCTGTACTTAACCCCCTCTCTAGAGACCCCTACTCACCTTTCGAGGCCAGGTCAACCATAATTTCTCCTGGCTGACTTTCTACAAACTCCTCTCCATTCCCTGGCCTAAAATAAGTAGCAACACTTTTCTCTTTACAAAGCTTTGCCAATGATTCTATCATTTGGCATCTGTCTCTCAGAATCTTATTCTTTGTGATGTTGGCTTCTCTGCACTTCAGACTCTGAGCTCCGTGACGGAAAGGCGGACTCAATCCTCACTTAACCCCCGCACCTGTTCTGAGCGTGGCGCACAGTAGGCCTTTGGCAAATGTGGCTCAAGTGCAATCCTGCCCTGACATGCCGTGTTTGCAACCATCCTCTGAACTGTATTCACATCCTGAGCTCAAAGCCCATGTTATCCCCTGGGCGGGGAGCTGCTGGATCCTTCCCCCTCCCTGGCTGTGTGTACCGTGACCAGCACCAGCAACAGTAGCTCTTGCTTGGATGGGCTGTGTGCTCAGTCGCTTCAGTTGTGCCTGACTCTTTGCAGCCCTGTGGACTGCAGCCCGCCAGGCTGCTCTGTCCATGGGCTTTCCCAGGCACAAATGCTGGAGTGGGTTGCCATTTCCTTCTCCAGAAGATCTTCCTGACCCAGGGATCGAACCCAAGTCTCTTACATCTTCTGCATTGGCAGGTGGGCTGTTTACCACTTGCGCCACCTGGGAAGCCCTTGCTTGGATGGCAATTTGTAATTTTAGAGGGACTTCCATCCACCATCAGTCTGTGAGCATCTGGTGATACCACGGGGGAGGCTGAACAGGGATGATAAGATACATCTCACAGAGAGAACAACCAAGAGTCAGAGGTGGAAGCAGAGTTTGAGCTGAGCTCACCCAGCCCGGGGAAGGAAGTGTTCCCAGACCTCACATCCACATGGGATGACGAGAAGATGTAGACCTGGCCTGAGATAGGACGAGTGACTGTTGTGTTAGGGAATCTTGGTGGGCGGATTGTTAGCAAATGACATCGAAAGGCTAAATCAAAGCGGCGTGCCTTGTACAGCTGCCACAGGTCTGGGTCTATGACCTGTCAGCGATCAAACCCAGCACAAAGCAAAGAAGCCAGATCAATATGCCTGAACTGTCTGCCCGCAGCCTCAGCACTGCAGCCTCTCAGCTAGCGAGTTTCTTCTTTTACCTTGACAGTCCCTGGAGTGTCCTTCTGTGTCTCCCTCTGCTGATAACTGAATCCAAATCCCTCTTCTTCCTCCAGAAGCTCAGGAGTTCTCAGGCCCAGACTCACAGAGGCCTTGGTCCTCCAATCCCAAATGCTTTCTTCCAAGGCTCCCCACTGCCTGCCCCTCCTCCAGATGTTTGCCGTCAACAGCTCGAAATAACTCCAGCATCCTGATAAAGATCAGCCCTGCTAAGGAAACAACAAAGCAAACAACAACAACAAGCTCTCAAATTAGACAGATCAGATGGGCTGGAAGGCCAGGCCTTTCCCCAAGCAGTGCTCTGTGACCTTTGGGTGGTGGGCTGGAGCCCGCCTGTGTGTGCTCCCCAGAGCCAGTGTGCACCTCTCTTCCCAACTCTGTGCTTTATGATGTCTCTTTAGTAGTTTGGTACTGTCTACAGGCATGAGGGGGCTTCTCAGGTGACGTTAGTGGTAAAGAACCTGCCTGCTAATGCAGGAGATGTAAGAGACATGGGTTGGATCCCTGGGTTGGAAAGATCCCCTGGAGGAGGGCGTGTCAACCCACTCCAGTATTCTTGCCTGGAGAATCCCATGGATAGAGGAGCCTGGTGGGCTACAGTCCATGGGGTTGCAAAAAGTCAGACACAACTGTAGCGATTGAGCACACGCACACACATGCACAGGCAGGAGACCATGTACATCGGCAAAGGCCAAGGTTTAAGTGTTCACCAGCACACCATGGGCCCATGATCTTCCCGGGAACAGGATGGAAGCTGTGAAGCTTCTCCCAAGAAAGATGCGCGTGCACACTGTCACAGCAGCTCACACCCAGTTTCAGGGAATTTGTGGTCCTCTGAAACCCTATAATGGAAGCCCCAAGTTAAAGACCTTTACTCCTAAGCTTTCTGATGGTTCTTATAAGGTAAAGGAAATGGGAATGGGCACTGGAACCAGAAACTGTGCAAGAGGTATGAAAACCATTGTTGCTAAACCTCACTTAATGTTTGGAAGCTTGATTGTATCACCCTTTTGCTGATGAGGACCCTGAGGCCCAGAGCGGTTATGGATCTTCTATAAGACTTCACAGGTACCAAGTGATGGAGTCAGGATCCGAACTCTGTTCACGACACCATGTGGAACTCAGCTTTCTTTGGAAGTGGCGGTAGAAAGGCCACCGTGGAGGCAGAATATGGCCCTTCCAAATGTCCACATCCAAATCCCCCAGGCTGTGGATACATCATCTTATGTGGCAAGGGGTCCTGGCAGATGTGATTAAGATTAAGGACCTTGAGATGGGAGGTGACTCAGGAATCCCCAGGTGGGCCCAATCTAACGACGTGTGTTCCTCAAGGCTGGAGAGGGGCCAGAGGAACAGGTCAGAGAGATGGGAGGAGAGGAGGACTCCACTGAATGCTGTGGCTTTGAGGATGGAGGAAGAGGACCGTGGACCGTGGCCTGTCGGAGCTGGGAATGGCCTACAGTTTCCAGCTAGAGAGTGGGAGCCGCCCGGGTTCTGCCCCTTGAGGATTTCAGTTCCGACACAGCCCCCGGCTCCCCACCCAGTGAACAGGAAACAGGTCCTTCTGCAGGGACTCCCAAAGGAGCAGAGCCCACTGACCACTTGATTTTGGCCTGGTGAGACCCATGCTGGGCCTTTGAACTCCAGAACCTGCAAGATAGTACATTCCTGTTGTTTTAAGCCACTTGTTTAGTTGCTCAGCCGTGTCCGACTCTTTGTGACCCCATAGACGGTAGCCCTCCAAACTCCTCTGTCCATGAGATTTTCTAGATGAGAATACAGAGTGGGTTGCCATTTCTTCTTCCAAAGCCTCTTCCTGTCCCAGGGATTAAACCCTCATCTCCCACATTGGCAGGCAGGTTCTTTACCACTGAGCCACCTGGGAAACCCTTCTTAGGGCAGCAGTAGGAAAGGAATAGAGCTTTCTCTGCAGGTGGCTCCCTCCCACACACCAGAGGAGGAGCAGGCTGGGCTGGGGGTAACAGAGGGGAGAGGCCGACCTCTGAGACTCCAGGCCCCCCTCTTTCCCCCACAGCCTTTGAGAGGCACAGACCTCAAGCAGCCCAGTGGTGGGGTGCTGACAGAGGAGCCCTTGCCACGAGGCCAGGAGGATAGCTGGCCTTCGATCGCAGGCCTCGTCCCAGCATCATTGCTGAGTTTCAGGACCTTGGCGGGAAAATGACGTCTTGGAGCCTCAGTTTTGTCCAGTGTAAAACTCTACAAATCACTCCAGTACCATCTACTCACAGGGATTGGGGATCATAAGGATAAAGTGACTGGTGAGCTACCAAGTGTGGGCATAGGTGAGACATCTTTATCGCCCTCGTTACAACATGAGTACCTCCCTGGTGTTTTTTGTCTTGCGTTCCTTTCCCTCTCGTGGGGCGTTAGTATCCTGCAGTGGTCCCCAGCCCCCCGCTACAGGTAGAGTAGATGGAGACAGGATTTGGGGGTCTGAGAGACAGCTTCGGACCCTGGCTCTCCTGTGATGTATCACCTTTCTGGGCCTTGGGTCGTCATCTGCAAATGATGCAGGTGCTACTCTTACTTCCTGGCTGGTCCTTAATGTTGCTGATCAAAGATCGACCACAGTCTCTGGCGCATCACAGGTGCTCGGGAAATGGTAGCTGTGAACAGGCGCTGAGGAGAGCTGGCCACTGAACGGTCCAGGTGGGGACTGCAGACTCTGGGCTTTGTCTGAGCTTGACCGTGGATGCTTTGTCACTGAACAAGGGGCTTGGCCCTTCGGGTCCCAGAACCTATAAATTCTGGCGCCACTTCCTCCTCCCTGCTCAGGACTGAAGGAAAGTTTACCTTGGTTCTGAGAGGATCGGGGTACCTGACAACAGCTGCAAAGAGACATCACCCTTTAGGACTATGATTCTGAGCGCCCTTGGTCCTGCAGACTCACACTGTCTCATGTTCCTTCTGTGATGCCTTTCATGAAGGCACCAGAAACAGTGACGGATTTTCTTTTCTTGGGCTCCAGAATCACTGTGGATGGTGACTGTGGTCATGAAATTAAAAGATGCTTATTGCTTGGTAGAAAAGCCTAGACAAACCTAGACAGCATATTAAAAAGCAGAGACATCACTTGGCCAACAAAGTTTCATATACTCAAAGCGATGGTTTTTCCTGTAGTCATGTACGGATGTGAATGTTGGACTGTAAAGAAGGCTGAGTGCCAAAGAATTGATGCTTTTGAATTTTGATACTGAAGAAGACTCTTAAGAGTCCCTTGGATAGCAAGGGATCAAACCAATCATTCCTAAAGGAAATCAACCCTGACTATTCACTGGAAGGAGTGATACTGAAGATGAAGCTCCAATACTTTGGCCACGTGATGCGAAGAGCCAGCTCATTGGAAAAGAAGCTGATGCTGGGAAAGATTGAAGGCAGGAGGAGAAGCGGGCACCAGAGGATGAGGTTGGTTAGATAGTATCACGGACTCAATAGATATGAATCTGAGCAATCTTCTGGAGATAGTGGAGGACAGGGGAGCCTGGCATGCTGCAGTCCTTGGGGTCACAAAATGTTGGACACGACTTAGCTACTGAACAATAAAAACCATAATCACAGTAGTTCCCGGCATTTGTGAAACATGTGTTTTAATAGCCTTCATGTGCCATGGATGCGCTGGTCTGTATTTCATGATGAAGAAACTCAGCCTCAGAGACATCAGGTGACTCATCTAAAGTTACACAGGTGACAAGTGACAGATAGAGCAGGGTCTCAGCTGAGTGACTCAGTAGCGCGTCATTTCTCCTGTGCCCTGCTGCGGTCACATGTACACCTGCTGATAAGTCTGATGGTCACAGGAGGCACTCTGGCTCTCAAGCCCCTAGGAAGTCCCCAGGCTAGACCAGGTGCCAGGCCCCCAGGCCCACCTCAGGCCCGTGGGTCACTGCAGTTCCCAGCCTAAGCAAGTGAGGAACAGCAGAGAAGGCCCCTTCTGCGCTTGAAATGTCCCCCTTCACATCCCTCATCTTGAGGGTCTCCCTTCCCATCTCTGGGGTCATCACAGTGGGTCACTCAGAGTCACACTGTCTAGTCACACAACTTTGCTTCTTGTTTTAGAGCAGTTTAGTCTCTGTACAAATTGCCTTTACATGGGAGTCATGTAATCTAAGCCCTTTCCCAGGACCAGCACTGGGCATATCTGCCCATTGTTCCAGCGCTGGTGAGAATCACTGGTGACTCTGTACCCCTGGCTCAGAGACGCCACTGACTCCGCAAAGATGGTTGATTAAATCTGGAAGTAGAGTGATGGATGAGAAAGAAGTGGGCCAAGCTTTCAAGTCCCCACTGCATCCCCCTTATTTCAAACTTCACTGCAGCCATGTGCAGCAGGTATTTCACACTCGTTCCGTAGATGACAAAACAGGAAATCAGGGTGGTCAAGTAATTTTTGAGAAATCGCTCGGCTTGAAAGTAGAGGAGCCAAGACCAGGGACAGTGTCCTCGGACCACTCTCCTCAGGTCTTTTGCTAGCATCATGCCTTCCTAGCAAGGTTCTTGACCCAACTCTGCTGTTCAAGTTCCTACTGTCTCTGAGTAAGTCAGGAAACCTCTCTGAACTTCATCTTCCTCATCTATAAAGTTAAGAAATTGGCTCTCGTGATAAATTTGGCCAAGTGCAAGGTCAGAGAACATGGACTCCCCATAAGACCTCGCTCATTTCTGAGGACAAGTGCAAATTTGGAGGGTTCCCCAAACTACCCTCTGGTTTGAAAATTCACTAGAAGGACTTACAGACCTCACGGAAAGCTGCTGTAGTCATGGTTGAGGTTGTCACAAGGAAGGGATGTAGATTATGATCAGACAAAGGAAGAGCGGCAGAGCGCAGAGTCCAGGCGGCTTCCAAACATGAAGCTCTGCTATTGTCCTCTCCCCGCGGAATTGGGAAGGTCATACTCTGGATGCTGATGTGTGACAACGAAGCTCCAATACTTTGGCCTCCTGATGCAAAGAACCAACTCATTAGAAAAGACCCTGATGCTGGGGAAGATTGAGGACAGGAGGAGAAGGGGGCGACAGAGGAAGTGATGGTTGGATGGCATCACTGACTTGATGGACATGGGTTTGAGCAAACTCTGAGAGATAGTGAAAGATCAGGAAGCCTGGCATGCTGCAGTCCATGGAGCGGCAAAGAGTCAGGCACAACTTCACAACTGAACAACAGCAAAGGTGCACCCAGAGTGGTGTCAACCAGGGAGGCGCCTTCAAACTCGCTCAGAGCTTTGATAGGAGCCCCTTTATATAAGCATGAGTGATTGCTTCATTGATTTCCCACGTGGTTAACCTCAGTCTCCAGGTTGACTGTTATCATATGACACAGAGCCCCCACACTAAGTCACGTGGTTGATCTGGCACGGCCAGCCCCTGTGCTGATACTGCTACATTTAAGGAAGGTCCAGCGTGGCCAACAAAGTGCTGCCCTAAAGAAAGACACTCACATCGGTATGGCATGGATTACTTCCCAGCCACCAGAGGGCATGGGCCAGACTTCTTGGGAAAAGTCAGATTCTCTGCTACACTGCTATAAAGTCCCTCCAGCCTTTCTCCCAGCACTCACTCCCATGGACCTGTGCGCCACTGGACTTGTCTCCCCATCGCCAGCTCAGTCCATTTCAACCACTCATTGGGCTTCCAAATCTTTATTCCCTCCTGCCTGCTGCTTATTCAGTTCAGTTCAGTTCAGTTCAGTCTCTCAGTCGTGTCCGACTCTTTGCGACCCCATGAATTGCAGCATGCCAGGCCTTCCTGTCCATCACCAACTCCTGGAGTTCACTCAAACTCACATCCATTGAGTTGGTGATGCCATCCAGCCATCTCATCCTCTGTCGTCCCCTTCTCCTTCTGCCCCCAATCCCTCCCAGCATCAGAGTCTTTTTCCAATAAATCAACTCTTTGCATGAGGTGGCCAAAGTACTAGAGTTTCAGCTTTAGCATCATTCCTTCCAAAGAACACCCAGGCCTGATCTCCTTTAGGATGGACTGGTTGGATCTCCTTGCAGTCCAAGGTACTCTCAAGAGTCTTCTCCAACACCACAGTTCAAAAGCATCAATTCTTCAGCGCTCAGCTTTCTTCACAGTCCAACTCTCACATCCATCCAGATCTCCAGTTAAACATAGCATATGTATTATTGACCAGTTATGTGCCAGGCATTGTACTGAGTGGGATACATGGATGAGTGTCAACCTGGAAAAGAGTTGGAGAGTATAAGCCATATATAATTATAAGAATTAGCACAGAGAAGGGGTTGAAAACACAAGTTACTTTGAACAAACAGATGTTCAATTGATAGTGTTCTAAGTATCATGGAATGCAGTCAAGAGAACATTGTCTTAGAAAATTTCTTGGTCTTACAGATGTTTCCAGGGAGTTGCATTCTCAGGGTTGGGTACTCTTCAACCTATCTATGTGCCAAGGATCTGCCCAAGGGGCCACTGGACTAAGGGCCAAGCAGAATCTCAACTCAATTAAGCGCCACACAGGAATCTAAGACATAAAGAGAGAAAATCTTCACTGGGGCATGAATACTGGATTTTGGCTCATGTGGGTTCTTCCAGCAGTTTAATATTCCTTTAACTTTTGTTTTTTCTTGTAACTTTTGTTTCCGTGTGTTTTCCCAGCTTGGAATTGCTGACAGATGTTCTGTATGCCTTTGGGCTTCCCTTCTACCCTGCCTACGAGGGGCAGTTTACTCTGGAGGAGAAAAGCCTTTCCCTGAAAATCATGCAGTATTTTTCCAACTTCATCCGATCCGGGTGAGTGGACCATGTGCGCCTGGAGGCTGTCGTGTGCATCCCTTCCCCTCCCTCTGAACGCAAAGGTCACACTTTGCACTGATGGACTCACCCTTGCCTCCCTGCCAGTGGTCTCCCTGACTCATTCTCCCCTTCCACCCAAAGTGACCTTGGTACAGAAACATCCCAATCGTATATTCCCTTGGATGGCTCTAGACTTTCTCCCCCTCAGCACTGTTGACACTGGTCTGGGTGAGTCTTCGTGGCGGGGCTTCCTAGGCATTGTAGGCTGTCTAGCAGCATCCCTGGCCTCCATCCACTAGATGCTAGGAGCACCTCACCTGTGTTCCAGTTATGTTGTTGCTGTTCAGTCACTCAGTTGTGTCCGACTTTTTGCTACCCCATGGCCTGCAGCATGCCAGGCTTCCCTGTCCTTCACTATCTCCCAGAGTTTGCTCAAACTCATGTCCATTGAGTTGATGATGCCATCCAACCATCTCATTCTCTGCCACCCCCTTTTCCTCTTGCCCTCAACTTTTCCCAGCATCAGGGTCTTTTCCAAGCAGTCGGCTCTTCACATTAGGTGGTCAAAATTTTGGAGCTTTAGCTTCATCATCAGTCCTTCCATTTATGAAAACAAAAATATCTCAGACATTACCAAATGCCCCCTGGAAGGCAGGATCACCCCAAGTGCAGGACTGCCATCTTAGATGATCAAATGAAGTTCTAATGCTCAAGACCCTTCCTTGTCTCCCTCCAGCCTTCCCACACACCTGTATTCTAGCTCAGCTAGTGTGCTCACCGTTCCTTCCTCTGGAACCAGTTCCTGCTTCACTGCCCGCCCTGCTGTGGTTTACCTCTGTCCCTTTACACCAGACCAGCAGCGCTCACCTAGCTCAGCGCTCAGCCCCCTGAAAACCTCAAAGGACGAGTTGACCTGTAGGTGGCCAACAAATTTGTTCAGCTCCAGGCCCACCTTCCTGCCCAGGCCTTGGGCAAACAAAGGCATTCCAGACACTGGCAGAGCAAAGATCACCGGAATTGAAAGGGACATGTGACCTCCTGAGCGATGAGAAAGTCAGAAGGGCAGGGCTAGGTCCTGGGAAACACTGCTGGGTCCTGAACTCACATCTTTTCCTCTTCCTGAAATGGCCTAAGAGGGGTGAGTCAGGGCCTCTGTTTCTTTACTCATGTGTAACACAGCTGTTAGGAGCACAGCCCTGGAATCAGATGGGGCAGGTTTTCAACTCCTGCTCTGACACCTAAGGATGTGTGACTAGGTCCTCAGAGACTGTGTGTGAGCGGGCAGTGATCTCAGATGATGAAAGGAAAGAGCATCGTTCCTCATGGGTGTTGCTTTCTTCTCATTTCCCCAGAAATCCCAACTACCCTCATGAGTTCTCCAGGAGAGCGCCTGAATTTGCAGCCCCCTGGCCTGACTTTGTCCCCCGCGATGGCGCAGAGAGCTACAAGGAGCTCAGTGTCCTGCTCCCCAACCGACAGGGCCTGAAAAAAGCTGACTGCTCCTTCTGGTCCAAGTACATCCAGTCTCTGAAGGCCTCGGCAGGTGGGGAGCAGGGGGTCACCGGGTCCCTGGGATGCCATTGACATCGCCCCTTCCCGTGAGGGGCTCACAGTCTGGGGGCAGGGGCAGTGAGTCCTCTTTGCCAAGGGCTCCTGTTCTGATGGGGGCACAGCGAGAAGACCCTGGGGGCCTGGGGTGGGGAGAGCTGAAAGGGTTGAGAAGGGAGCCACGGGCAGGCAGCACTTGTGGGGAGAGACCCTTGAACTTCCTGTTTGCTGCCCTCGGAGGCTTGGCTGAAACAGCTTAGAAAGGGCTTTCTGCCAGGGGGAAGTGGGCATTTCATCTCTTCCTGTTGCAAAGGTGCTGAGGGGAAGTGAATCATGAGGACACTGGGAATAGAGAGAGCGGTGCAGAAGCTTCCGGAAGAGTGGGGGAGTGAGTGACATAACCAGTGAATGCCCTTCCGCTTTGTGGTGCCATGATGGAAGCCTGACCCCTCACTAGGGAGGTCCCAAGGGAGGGAAGGCTGGCATCTCCCCGGAGCCTCTGGGAAGGCTTCCTGGGGGAGGTGATGCTGGGGCTGAGATTTTCAGCTTGACAGGAGCTCCTCATGTGGGGAGCGAAAGGGTGGAGTGCTCAGCAGGGAAGCAACTTGGCCAACACACGTTTTAGGCTCGCAACTCTGCTTTTTATAATTATTATTAATTTATTTATTTTTGGCTGTGCTGGGTCTTCGTAGCTGCATGGGCTTTCTCTAGTTGGGGTGTGCTGGTTTCTCCTTGAGGTCTCTTCTGTTGCGGAGCACAGGCTCTAGGAGGCACGGGCTCAGTAGTTGTGAGTCGCGGGCTCAGTGATTGCGGCACATGGGCTTCCTTGCTCTGCGGTATGTGAAATCTCCCCAGACCGGGGATCGAACCGTGTCCCCTGCATCGACAGGCAGATTCTTAACCACTGGACTGCCAGGGAAGTCCTCAACTCTGATTTTATCTTCTCAGTTGATGAACCCAAGGCCATCATGCTCTTAGTATGTCCCTAGAGCTAGGCTATAAGTCTTGTGCCCCGCCCCAGAAATGTCCCTCTGGAGGGGCATTACTAGAGAGCTCCCATCAAAGGCTGGGGTCTCTTTTGGGTCATAGGGGAAGAAATGAGGGAGAAATTGGATCCAGGTTGGACTCGGCTTCTCTCTCCTATTTCAGATGAAACTAAGGATGGGCCGTCAGCAGACAGTGAAGAGGAGGACCAGCCGGCTGGCTCTGGGCTGACAGAAGACCTCCTGGGTCTCCCGGAGTTAGCCTCCAAGACCTATAGCAAGTGACCAGCCCCATCCCAAATGCCACCCTGGATACCTTATTCTCCAACATAGCTGCTAACTATCAATAAAGTGTCTACATGCAGAAAAGCATTGGTGACTCAGATTCTTTAATTTCAGACAGTCCTTGAGAGACACCAGGGATTCTTGTGGCTCAGAGGGTAAAGCATCTGCCTGCAATGCAGGAACCTGGGTTCAGTCCCTGGGTCAGGAATATCCCCTGGAGAAGGAAATGGCAACCCACTCCAGTACTCTTGCCTGGAAAATCCCATGGATGGGTGAGCCTGGTAGTCTACAGTCCATGGTGTTGCAAAGAGCTGGACACGACCGAGCGACTTCACTCACTCACTCACCTGGGAGACACCAAACTATGTCTTAATCCTCCCAAGGTTTGAATCCCGGGGGCTGTTTCCTTTTGACAAATATTGATGGAGCATCCCCTTTGCACCAAGCCCTGTGCAGGGTACTGGGGGTGGCGGGGGTGGCGAGGACCCTCCTCTCAAGAAGGAGAGGCAGGCAGGTCAACAGTGACCCAGGGAATGGGGATCTATCAAGGGCGAACCCCAGAAGGAGACAGTCTCACCTGTGTGTTAGAAAGAATTCTCATGTGAAGATTCCAAAATGGAGGTGGGAGGCCAACTCAGGCTGGGACAGTATTCTGAGTGAGAGGTGGTGAGGTCTGGATGGAGGCAGAGAGGATGGGGTGGGAGCGGGGAAAGGTACAGATCCACGAACCCTTCAGAAATTAGAGGTGACAGGACCTGACTGAGTGTGAGAGGTAAGAGCTGCAAGGATGCAGAATTCTCCCTAGCTTTTGGTTGACTTGCCTTCCCAGGTAAGCACCTGATTCACCTCCTGTGGGACACACTTATGAAGGTAAATCTTCTGTTATCTTCTGTTTAAATCCCTCACCCCCACCCCAATCTTTCTTTCTCTCTCCTGTCTCTCTCCCCTCGCTCCCCACTTTATACACACACACAATTAACACAAAGTTGAAGCAGGTGGAGCTGGTTCGCAGTCTGTCATTTACATGACATGTCACAAGTTGTATTCACACGTCATCTCATTTGAACTCAGACCAAAGTCAGTGAATATTCATATGTTGGGACTATCACTCCCATTCTGCAGATGTGGAAGGCGGAGCTCAGAAAGGCTTATATGGTGCCTAAATTCATGCAGGGGAGAGGTGGAGGATCAGAGTTCAACTCAAGTCTTCTGATTTCTGTTTCCTTGTACTTCCTGGACTTCAGATAAGTCTATATGTCTTGTAAAAGCCTATTGATAGCACTGAAACCCCAGGTGACCTCTAACCTGCATTATAGGTGGTTTTTGTTTTTGTTTTTGTTTTTGTTTTGGCAAAGATGGTTCTATGTAAGTAAACAAGTACCCAACTACAATGCTTTAACTAAAGGATACTTCCAGAAGCAAGTAGTCCCAAGATTGACCAATGGCTCAGTGGTACCGTCAAGGACCCAGACTCTGTATAGCCTTCCTCTTTGCCATCTTTAGTCCATGGATGATGGTTCACTTCACTAACACAATATAGCTGCCACAGCTCCAGACATCACATCCCCTCCTGACAGCATCTCATGCTGGAAGTAAGCAGGACAGAGTACCAAGGGCCTCGCCTTCAAGTGTGCTTCTTTCTTTTTTTGGAGGGAAATCTTTCCTGGAAATTCCTAGCAGATTTCCCTTTACATCTCATTGTCCATAATGGAATTGTGTTCTCACTTTTAGACCAGTTACTTTAGACTTTTAGACAGTAGGGAATGGGCTTACCATGATCTGATTAGACTCAGAATGACTTGTTTCCTATAATAGGAGACGTTGCTGTTCCAGCAAAGCTGGGGTGCAGTTAGCTGAGACAAGTGGAGAGATAGTTGTTGAGTAGACAGCTGTCACTCTGCCACAAAATTAGCTTTGCTCCCAAGACCATAAGAGTTGATCCTGCCCTCTCACCCTTGGGGCCATTCTTTCTTGGCCCAGGGTTGGAGTTGGCCTGAAGCGCCTCTTTACTTCCTCAGTCCAGTGTGGACTGTGAAATCTGATGAGCCCAACTGCCCCAGTGTCAGGGGTCATGGCCCTGGTGGATCCAGGTACCCTTAATTCAGGAGCAGGTTACCAGGCCTGGGGGCTCAGACGGGGGCAGGGGCAGGCGACACAGCCCCAGGAGGCGTGCTCTGCCTTCCCAGGCCTTGTTTGGGTCTCCTGGCGGATCCAGAGGTGGGAGTGGATGAGATCTCTGTTTGCTCCCTGTGGCTGCTGTAACACACTATGTAAAGGGTCGGGGGTAGTATTAAAGCAGCAGCAGTGAATGATTTCAGTTCTAGGAGCCAGAATCCAACACAAAGGGGCCAGCAGAGCCACTGTCTCTAAGGCCCTGAGGGATAATCCATTTCATGGTCCTCCCCCAGCTTCTGGTGACTAATGACTGGGGGCTCCCTGCCATCTCTGCGTCTGTCCTCACACAGACTTCTCTGCGCATCAAACCTGCCTCTCCTTTCTCTTATAAGGACACTCTAAATCCAAAATGATCTTATCTTGAGATCCATGATTACATATGCAAATCCCATATTTCCAAATAAGTTCATATCCACATTTTGCATTGCTCAGTCGCTCAGCTATGTCTGACCCTTTGCTGACTCTACCAGACCCCCTGGACTGTAGCCCTCCAGGCTCCTCTGTCCATGGGATTTTCCAGGCAAAAATACTGGCATGGGCTGCCATTTCCTACTCCAGGGGAACTTCCTAACCCAGGAATCTAGCCTCATCTCTTGCATCTTGTGCACTGGCAGGTAGATTCTTTACTACTAGTGCCGCCTGGGACGCCCAAGGTGGTTTTGTTTTTTGTTGTTTTTAGCTGCTAAGTCACGTCCAACTCTTGCGACCTGTAGCCTGCCAGGTCCCTCTGCCCATGGAGTTTTTCAGACAAGAATACTGAAGCGGATTGCCATTTCCTGGGCGATTATCCTGTCTCAGGGGTCGAACCCATATCTCCTGCATCTCCTGCATTGGCAGGTGAATTCCTTTACCACTGAGCCACCTGGGAAGCCCCTTTGAAGATGGAGGAAGGGGTTATGAGCCCAGGAATGTGAGTGGCCTCTGGAAACTGGAAAAAGCAGGTAATGGATTCTTCCCCACAACCTCTAGAAAGGAATGAGCCTGCTGACGCTCAGTTAGCCTGCTGAGCTGTATGCCAGTTTCTTATCTGTAGAACTGTAAGATAATAAATTCATGTAGTTTTAAGTCCATAAACATGTGCTGATTTGTTATAGCAACCACAGAAAAGTAACATATTACTGCACTTGTTCAGAGCTAGGTTTTATCCTTCTTGGAACGAAGCTCAGACACAGCTCGTTGTTTTCCCCCAAGTTCTCAGCCGTCCAATATCAAAACCCCAAATTCACCATCGATAGCTCAGAGAATGGAGCATTCACTTTCTCCAACAAGGTTGGGGTGGGCAATGGACTAATGCTCACAGAGCCCACCCGGACCACCCCGTTTGTCAGCCCTGCACGTAGGGCCTGGCACTGGATGCCACCTGCTGCTCATTCTCAGCCTCTGAAAACTGAGATAGAAAACATCCCATTTGAACATCCTGTCATTATCATAATGCCTAGTCTGCAGGTTCACCCTGCTGATGGAGGTGCTGTGTACACCAGCAGAAAACACTAATGCGATGTCCCCAGAGTCTGGACAGTTACCATCGACTCAGGGCACCTGCTATGTATGAGTCAGCCTGTTAGGAAGCCAGGAATGAGGAATCAGATGGTCCAAGGACCAGGCTGTCTTGGTCCTGCCCTGAGACAGCTCTCAAAAAATGCCTGGCCAAAGAGACACATATGGTAGTTACATCGTTTGAGCTGGAGGAGGCCTGAGCCCACATTACAAGGAAGGGGCTGAGCTACACTCACCCCATCGGGCCCAGTTCCCATTCCAGCACGTTTTTCCTGCACTACACAGATGCCTCTGCCAGTCCTGGTGTGTTCCCAGATGGGCGGGGCCCGCTTGACGTGGGTCAGGGCAACCATGAAGACGTCACAAACTTTCTCCTTCTCTGCCAAGGACAGGAAGCCCCCAGAATGCTCGACATCAAGGCGAGGGTCACCCAGGAGTCAGGAGGTGAAGAGGGCAGCACCTCCCCCTGAGGCTCAGGGTGACCTTGGGGGTCAGTACAGCAGGAATCAGGAAGGGAAGTGACGACATTTCCCGGGAGCCCTGTGCTGGTCTGAGTCAGCTTCCGTCAGAGCTGAAAGCAACCCGTATGGACAAGGGGATGAGGTGAGGAACCTTCTCAAAGGGAAGTTGAAACACAGCTGCGAGCTGCGGGGGCCCGGATTGTCGGTACTCAGGGACTCCTGGCTTCCCTGCTCCTCCCAGATCACTCAAGGCCATCAGGCAATTTGTCCAAGATGGCTCTGGACAGTGCCCGATAATGACCTGAGGTTCCTGTTTCCAGATATTCAAGGTTGCAGAGGTCTCGGGGGCTCCTAAATCTAAGAAATACTGGGTACTTAAGGAACGCCCTCCCTGGGTCCCCAGTCTGCCATAAGTCCATTTTCCCAACTTCGTTTCAGTTTCACTTTAGCTTGGTCTCCCCCATGATTCTAGACAATGTCTTTTTTATTTTTTAGCCATATGTTTACAGCCTGCTTATTTTATTTCTTTTCCAAGAATATTTTATTCTATTGTTGGAGCATAATTGCTTTACAATGCTGTTAGTTCCTGCCGTGCAACAACAGTGAACCAACTCTACCTATTCATATATCCCCTCCCTGCCGAGCCTCTCCCACCCGCATCCCTCCCCTCGAGGTCATCACCGAGCACCGAGCTGAGCGCTCTGTGCTGTACAGGAACTTCCACTAGCTGTCTGTTTTACATACTGTGGTGTGTATTTGTGATTTATCAGCTTCGTACTAGGACTGTTGATTTCCTGTTGAGAAAGATGAAGGTTTAGCATACTTCGCCTCACCCAGCCTCCCCTCACAGACCTCCACAAGCTCAGTAACAGTGCAATTCTTATTTCTTCTTTTAGATACTTTTGTGATTCTGAACAAGATCTTTTTCCTCTTCTGCCATCCATTTTCTAACAACTGCTAGCTTGCTATGTAAACGATGAGCGTGCTTTTTCCTGACACTCCCTCCTCCTTTTCTTCGGTCTCGCCGTCCATGCCCTGAGATTCATTTTGTCCTTCGGCCTCACAGAGCCGACCGTGCTTTGTTCCCTAGGGGTGGTTCCCACAGTTCACATCACTGACCCGGTTAAGACTTGACAGACACTGTTTGCAGGCCAAGTCATGAGTTAGAAATACATGTTTGGTCTGTGATGCAGCCCCTGGGCATTTCAAGAGTATTATGCCCAGCCTCATGATCAAATACCTTCTCTTTTATGAGACTCTATCAGTTCCTTAAAATCATGCTATGTTTTAGAGCGATTTCTGTTTATACCATAACATTAGCCTCTTGCTTTATTCAGCATTTACAATCTCTTTCCCCTGTTTCTCCCTTCTCTTCCTCCCTCCCTTCTTTCCATCTTCCCTCCCTCCATCTTCCTTTTTGTTTTTCTTTTTTTAGTACCTTCCTGGAATGTTTGTATTCTTACATCCTCCTTAATGGGTCTCAGCCAGGTTTGGGTATCACTGCCTTAAGGATGATACATGGCTTTCAGATTCAGATGGGAGTCTGAGTGCTGACTCAGCAGCTCTCCCACAGAATGAGCCAAACCCCTCCACCAATCGGGGCCTGAGCTGCGTCTGGGAAATGTGGACAAGTCATCACTCTGCTGGCAGGGCTGTGAGGCTCCTGTGAGGCCAGAGAAACCGCCGTTCTGCATAATTAGAAATGGATAGACAATCACTGGAAGATGTATTCATGCCTGATAAATGCTTCTGTTCAGCTCATTCCCTATGATGGGTCAGATAAAACAAAAAGATAAACAGTCTCAATGCTTGAGGAGCTCCAAGCCTAGAGGAGCTCAGACAAGTAAGCAAAATCTCAATTGAGGGCAACAAGTATGATGATAGAGACAAAACAGTGGTCCTAGGAGCCAGAGAGGGCGTCTAAGTCAGACAGCAGAATGTTCTCCAGGAAGGTGGCCCCAGGCTGAGTACGAAGGATGAATAAAGTAAGCCTGGCACAGACAGCTTGGCTGGGCGGGGATGGTGTTCTAGGCAGGCCCCCCTCCATCCCCTGCAGGAGTAAAGCACAGCTGGTTTCCAGCTGTCATACGGGAGCCCTCAAAGCACGACAACATCTGGTGAGCTGGTGAACTCACACCTTCAGGAGCTGCCTCCATCCAGCCCGGGCAGCTCCTCACTTGCCAGGGGAGCCCCAGGTCCCTTCTGAGTCCTTTGCCCATCAGCTTCCCATCTGCCCAGGACTCCAGGGCTACCTACCTGCCCCCACCCTCAATGGTTCTGCCTCTACCCTCCAACCAAGTGCTTAGCCTCCAACCCTGGAGCAAGGCTTGAATGCCGAGCTAGGAACCCCTGTCCCGATTGTGCCCGTGTGAACCAAACTTCTGGGCCTTTCCGAGGATGGAAAGTGAGTCAAGGCTGGGAAACAGACAAGTGAGGGGGCTTTACCAATGAGCATGGGCGCAGTGACCAGTGCCAGCACCAACGTGCTGCCTGGACAGGGCTGTGGGCCACCTTGAAAGGGGAGGTAGGACCCAGAGTCTGTCCCAGGCCTTTGCCTGCTGGTCCTTCTCTGAGATAACCCCTGGCATCTTCTCTTCCTCTTTGTTTCTTTATATTCAAACTAGAATTTATTGGGTCTCCCCTCCCTCTGAATGGACCTTCACCTTCCTCCCTCGCCCCTGTTCCACTGTCCCCAAGCGGCCTCTAGTCCAGCGGTGTGCCTGGCCAGAGGCCCTCCGTGAGGACATGGCATTTCTGTGTGTCTGTAATGCACGAGCCAGTCCTGGAGGAGCTGGGGGAAGAGTGAGGAAGAAAAAAGTGCAAACCAGGACAAAAAAGACAGGCCCCTCTCTACCCCTAGCAGCGGAGTTCCCAGCCTGTTCCATGGTGGAAAAGTCAGCGTGACCTCAGACACCAGCCCAGTGTCTGGAGCAATGTGGTCTCAGAGCAGGACAGCGCAGCATAGAAATGCCAAAGCTGAAGCCACTCTTCTTTCCTCTTTCCATTGGCCCTTCTAGCGAAGGGCCCCTGACATCTCTGAAGCTTGGTTTATTTCACTGTAAAATAGGGGAAGAAAATTGCACAGGAGTTGTGAGACTACAATAAAACCAGGGACCTAAAGGCCTTGTTGGTCTCGCTGCCCGGCTGGCTAAAGGACCTAAAGGCCTGGTTGGCTGTGAGTTGGCAGAGGGCACACCTGCCTCTTTGAATCCAGACTCTGTGCCTTGCCAGATCTGTGTCCTAGAGCAGGTTACTTAACATCACTGAGCACATCCAGAGTTAGTGATGAAATCCCATATCTACACCTCTCAGGAGCCCCATGAAGAGTAAATAAGTTCACGGCTATCAATGGCACCTAAAAGCTTCTGTATGCAGCAGCTGATCAAGAGGCGATTGTCATAATTAGGAATAATTAGTAACTAGAGGTGAATGACTCTTATAATGCGGGGCTTTTTATTTCAATTTTTCTGCCTTTTTGCCATGGCCCTTCTCACTTAGTTCAATAGCATGTATTAACACCTAATTTGTTCCTGGTTCTCTACAAGACTGTAGTCTGAAGCCAACCGCTCATTACCCTTTGAAGGATGAGTTATAAATATACTGGCTCATCAAAAAGAGGAAGATGCACACCTGGGTAGTCAAGAACATGTAAATTTGGCCAGAGGACACTTCAGGGCCCAGAGCCCACCCAGCACCATAGTCTCCCCTCTTGGTTCTGTGTAAGAACTCTGGGCGCTGGCTCCCCGTTCCAACTGCCCTGGGAAAACCCCAGGGTCACTCAGGGAGGTCACAAAGGCAGACAGCCTCACACTCTAGGGAAGAAGGAAGTGGCCCCTGGTGGGGAGGGTCCAGGGCTTGGTCCCAGCAGATGTGATGCTTTCCCTCTATAGACTGGAGGGTCTAGAACCTGGAGGGCCCAGAAGGAATGGGCAGGTGAGTCCTAACTGTGCAGCATATAAGCTGGATGACCTTGGATGCGTTGTTGAACCCCTCAACCCCAGCTTTCTCTGTACAATGGGATGGTCTTGATCATTAGAAAAAGTGCAGGAAGTCACGTGACACATCATAGATGCTCAACAGAAGTCAGGTTCTTTTTCTCGTTCCTCTTGGTAGTATTATCACTTCCGTTTCACATCCCAAGCACTTAGAAAGCTCCCAGCACAAGAGTGCTCAGAGGAATAAAGGAAAACTCAGAGTTCACCATATCAGACAGAATTCTTATGTTGGCACAGAACTCACCGAGGGCTATGGTAGATTGAATAATGGCCCTGCAAACATAGCCATGCCCTGGTACCAGGACTCCATGAATAGGTTGTTATATGCCAAAAGGGGCTTTGCAGATGTGATTAAGGATAGTGGCCTTAATACAGGAAGATTTCTAGAGTATCTAGTTGGGGTGAAGGCCAATCTAGTCACCTGATCCCTTAAAAACTGAGAACTTTCTCTAGCCAGGGGCAGTAGAGATGCTGCAGAAAGAGAGGGCTTGGAGATTCCAGGCATGAGAAGGATTCAATGTCTCCGAGATGCAGTGCATACAAGGACCACCAGACAGAGGCCTCTGGAACTAAGGGTGCCCCCCTACCAACTGACAGCCAGCAAGGACTTCAATTTTACAACCACAAGGATCTAGGATCCTGCAAACAACCAGGAGGAGCTTGGAAGTGAAGTCCTCCCCAGCGCCTCCAGCAAGAAACGCAGCCCCAATGACACTTTGATCTTAGCTTAGGGTGACTGTGGCAGACCTCTGACCTACAGAGACTGTGATAAAATAAATCTGTATTGTTTTAAGCCAATTTGCCATGCCAGCAACAGAAGACCAATACACAGTGAATAAGTCAGAAACTAAACCCCTTGGCTACCATAAACATTTACCAAGCATATTGGAAGTACAACCATTGCTACCATTTGTGTGTTTGCTGAGATCCAGGCCCCATGCTTGTAGCTCCCACACCCCTCTCTTCCTAAAAACGTCACATCACCCTTCAAGATAGCTTATTGTATGGCCACCAAGGCCCATGGACCGTTAGACCTTGGGCCCCTAGGGTACCAGGCAGAATAAATTAAGGTCAAGATCTTTTGGCTGGGAGAATCTTGGGGGGAATTTTATTGGAACTAAACATATTCTATACAATAGGAATCAAGTAATGTTCCAAACAAAGTCGTTTTTCCCTAAAGATTTCACAAGCCCCATGATGCACTAACGTCCTGAAATCCTTCTCATTGATGGCACTCCTTCCAACTCTGTAACACTTTGCATATGTTTGATTGGTCATGCAGACAGGTGGGGATTAATGAGTTGGGGGAAGGGTAGAGACAGGGAGCAGGTGGAGGAAACTTTGTTGGGAAGACAGCTTATCGGTACTTCCATCTTGAACTTTGATATCTTAAGTAGATCATGCCCAACACGTTGGGGCAAAAATCCTTTAGTTGTGGTCTCTCACGCCACTAAGGTAAAAGTCACCAACCATTTTCCTCTCTTCTCACCCTTTTTCTTGCTCGCAGGGGCTGAAACTGGTTCAAAGATTTGGGTGCCTAATGGTTTAGTATAAGACACGGCAAACTCAGTCAGCTGGACCAGAAAGACCCAGAAACACTGCCTGGTCTTTCGGTGACCTCCTTTTTTATTAATAAAGATCTCCAAGTGCCTGGGAGAGAAGGTAGACCAGCTGTCCCTCTCTGAGATTGTTTCCAGTTTCAACATTAGATGTGTGTGTGTGTGTGCACGTGTGTGTGTGCAAGTGTGCATGCATGTGTGTGCATGCGCGTGTGTGTGTGTGCGTGTGTGTGTGTGTGTGTGTGTGTGTTAGTCACTCAGTCATGTCTGACTCTTTGCCACCCCATGAACTTTAGTCCTCTGTCAATGGGATTCTCCAGGCAAGAATGCTGGAGTTAATTTCCGTTCCCTTCTCCAGAGGATCTTCCTCATCCAGGGATCGAATCTGGGTCTCCTGAATGGCAAGCATATGCTTTACCATCTGAGCCATGAAGGAAACCCCTAACATTAGATACTTATCCTGACTTAATCATTACTTCCATCCCCCTTTTACTGATGAGAAAGGAAATTGGCAGGGTTTATATAAGGTGCCAGAGGTTCCAGAAATGTCCAGGAGGAGCTGCTGTGAGACATAGAAGAAGATTATTTGTCACGTGCCACAGCAAACAGTAACCTTGACCAAGGCCGAGCTCTGCCAGGATCATACATGAAATTCCTCATTTCCTTCTCATGCAAATTGAGCAGTGAAAAACCCATTTCACCAAAATCCAGAGGAATGAGAAATCCTGCCCGAGTCCATACTTGGTAAGAGGGACTTGGACCTAGAAGCCTGGCACGAGGGCTCAAGCCATGAATGTCTGCACCTGGCAGCCTCCCTGTGGCAGGAGGAGAGGGGACTTTGCAGTTGGCTCTTTAAAGGATGGGCTGATACTAACCATGTTGGGGTACCAGAGGCTGCTGCTGGCCAGAGGGCCTATCATGGGGCAAAGTTCACAGTGAGCATGGAATGCTGAGAATGCTAGAGAATCATCAAAGATGACCTTGAAAACCTCCTGCAAAGTCCAATAGATACAGTTATGAGATGGGCCCTCTCAGAGATGGAGCAGCAAGGAGGTAGGCAGGCTGGGATGACCAGGGAGGGCCCAGGCATTTCAGCCTCCATGCAAGTAGAGGCTTAAGGCCAAAAACCCCACACCCCCAGACTTAGCCATCTTCCCTTTTGCAGCCCCAGAGCTTCTTGGGCTATGGTGGCACATTCCTGTAGACTGAGTTGTGGGGGTAGCTTGCGTGCAGGAGACAAAGGGACCGCCTCCAGGGACAGCCCCTCTCCAGCCATTTTATGGCCACAGACCCACACAGCCAGACAGCAGATGACATCATAACCACAGTGGTGGGCCGGCCCGCCGGGTGACATCACAAGCCCCAGCGAGCTCCAACATATGTTAGCAGTTGAGAGAGGGGAAGCGGGGTCATGGGGCCTCCAGGGCCAGCCACTGCTGTTCTTCTGGAACCCTCTGAAGATTCTTCCCAGCAACTTCTTAGATGAATCGTCGACTTACAACTTGGATTGCAGAGGCATAAGAATTATTACTAAAAGCAGACCAGCCAAAGGAGAGAAATGGAATCCCAGCAAACCTCAGTACACAGAGAGAGACACTCACATTGTTCAGAGTGTTTCCACCTTTCTACTCTGAGTTTTTACAAACACAGTCCTACAACATATAATTATTTACACATTTAAAAAACAAAAATGGCACTTATGAGAGGTACTATTTTGTAGCTTACTTTAAACAAAACTTTTAAATCAGATGTGGGCACTTACTGCATCGTTAATTATTCCGCTAAGTAATTTTTAATCACGGGGCTTCCCTGGTGGCTCAGCCAGTAAAGAATCCGTGTATTACTCTAGTACTGAACCTAGTACTAGTATTACTCCAGTACTGAACCTAGTACTAGTATTACTCCAGTACTGAATCTAGTACTACTATTACTCTGAATCTTGCAGTATTGGAGGGAGGTTCGGCTCTGATATCTTGAGTAAAAATCATATACAGCCTACACTGATCTTGAAAATCTGTTAAGTGTCCAGTTGGTACAGTTGTATAGAATGTGTGTGGTGTGGCATGTGTTAGTCGCTCAGTCATGTCTGACTCTTTGTGACCCATGGAATGTAGCCTTCCAGGCTCCTCAGTCCCTGGAATTCTCCAGGCAAGAATATGGAGTGGGTTGCCATTCCCTTTTCCAGCAGATCTTCGCAACCCAGGGATTGAACCTGGGTTTCCTGCATTGCAGACAGATTCTTCAGCGTCTGAGCCACCAGGGAAGCCCACAGTTGTGTAGAATATGACCTTTCAAAGCTAAACTTTTACTCTGATGTTGGAGCAGATCCCTATTCTTTTGTTTTTTTTTTTTTTTTCTGGTTGAATATGAAAGAGAAATAGATGGCTTGTAGTTATAGGCATTTGATTTAAAACATTTCTCTATTTTCATCATACCAATATTATTACTAATTACTTAGTGCATAGAGCTGACTACCCGCAAGTTAAATGCAAACATGGTGCAGTTTCACCATTTTGGACCTTCCTCAGCCTCAGTTTGAAGTAGGAAATGGCAACCCACTCAGTCTCCTTGCCTGGGGTATCCCATGGACAGTGGAGACTGGCAGGCTACAGTTCATGAGGTCGCAAAGAGTCAGACACGACTGAGTGACTGAGCAACCTCGTTTTATCTCCTCTTTTACCAAGGAGATCTGAGTGTTGGAACAGTCGCACCACAGAGATCGTGATGTACAGCACCATAGCTGCACAGAAGGTCAGTGCTTGATGGGGCATCTGGAATCATCTCATCCCCCTCTGCCATTTTCTAGTTGGAACTGAAGCTGGGGGAGAGGAAGGGGCCCCCCAGCAGGTCAGCAGCGGCTGGGCCACATGCTCTCAGGGTCCTCAAGTGAAGCTGGGGGGAACATCGGAGAGGATGTCACCTGGCCTCAGCAGTAGCTTCTCGCATGGTCCTTGAGTGGATGGGTGGGGTCACCAGACTCCCACTCCTGGATTCTTTTATATAAACACGACTGTCTTGGGAGTGTCCACAGGCTATGGGTATTGATTAACTTGTCTGATCGCCACAGCAGCTCAGGCAAGTATGGAGAGCAGTGCTCATCTGCCCTTTTACAGGTAGGGCACTCGGGCTCGGAAGGGTTGGGTGACTTGTCCACCATCACAGAGCTGGTCCCTGGGGTTTCCTTGGGACTCATCTGATACCAACTCCAGGGCATTTTGGCACACTTCCTCTCACCCACTGGGTCATGCTGTGTTTCATAAGATGATGGAGAAGTAGAACCACTTCTCTGGAAGTAGTTAGGGCAGTACCTTCTGGGTCCCACAGTGGGATTAGAACACAGGGCTCCTAGTTCCAGGGCCATGTTCTGGGTGCCAACTCGTCCAACTCATCCATATAGAGCACTTATGTTACTTAGGACAAGGTGCTCCACTCGGGGGAGGCCCCTGTCGGTTCACAGCCTGGTAACAGACAAGAGATGGATTTCAGCCACTGCTCTCTGCCTGGTGGGGGCTAAGCCGATGCTGCTGTGCAGAATGAGACTCCCCTCGCCAGATACAAAGGCTTGTTTGCATCGCTCAACCGAGTTCTCTGCTGATGACTGCAGATCTCTATTGCCCTGGCTGGACACGTACTTGTTAAGAGTCATCTTCTCCCTCCCCAGTTTGTTGTTCAAGCTTTTTAAAGATGCAGAATTTCTTCTAGCCAGGCCACCCCCTCCTCGATCCTGCTGGGAAAACGGGAGAAAATGGTGGGTCCATCAGGTTGCTGAACATCCAAAGCTAGAACTTTCTGCCTGAGATGTCAGTCTTTTCTGTTGCAGGCAATGAGCTCGGGGGAAGTCGAGAAAGAACAGAGCTGCAGAACCACTCCCTCCTGTGGTCAGCCCAAGCCCCGGGTCAGGCGGTGTCACCTCCACCCTTGCCCTTTCCAGAAAGCTCTCTGCTCTTCTTCCTGGGGAGCTCTTCTCCCTCCTTCCTGTCTCCTTTCCTGAGAAGCCAGCCTCAGCCCCTCTGGGCCCTCAGGAACTCTCTCCTTTACCTTCCACCGAATTTTACTCACTGTCCCGTCAGCACGGAAAATGCTGACTTGCAGTCAGTAACTTGCCTGCCTTCATCTCTAGGTGGTGAGCGGCTCAAAGGCTGGAAATGTGTCTTAATGATTTCTGTAGCTTGAAAGCCTTTGTCAGTGACCTCATGTCCTCAAAGTTCCCATTTTTTGTGTGTTTTTTCTTTAATGGGAATCAATGGCTCAAGCTTCCAACCCTCAGATTTCAGGAAGCCTACTGCCCTCCCACGAACAACGTGTCTGAAAGTGGCCTAGGGACTCACTCCCAATTATCTGGACAATGAGCCACCTAGACCTGGGGTCCTCATCCTCCTAGTCGGAGGGACCACACCCAAGCTGGGTTACATTCTAGACTTGGTCTTCTGGTCACAGCAGCTATTGTCTGGGCAACCAGATTCCCATGGTCCTCGAACTCTCCAAACCCTGGGCAGCTGGTTGCCTAGACAACAGCTGTAAACTGTTCACACCTATAAACTGTGCAATCCCCCTCCGACAAGGGTGCTTTCTCACCAAGAGACACGGCCACCTCCTTGGGATCCAGAGCCACCCTGCCGCCTTGGCCCTGGCCTCTGTGGGGTGATAGGAGGCTTGGGCTCCTGTGGCTTCTCCTCTTGCCAACCCAGACTCAGAGGTTTCTCTGTGGCAAGAAAACCAATCCCATGTCCATGACCTTGCGGCCTTCATCCCCAACTCCAATGATTCCCTAACAGTGGCCCAACATGTAGAGCCTGGAGGCTCCCCCTGCTGCAACAGAAACACTCATATGCATACACATATGGGCACGCACATGTACACACACATGCTCACGCTCGCTCTCCCTCCCAAGTGTGGTCCTCTGAACCCCTGCCCCTCACTCAGCCTGCTTTTCTGCACCTCCTTCCCATAATGCCCTCCTCTCCTTGGCATCTCCCCACCCTATTCATGTGAGAACCCCACCTGCTTGCATGACAGACTCGTACTAAAGGTTGGGGTCACGAACACCACCCACACAGATCAGGAACAACTGGATACAGGACCCTAGACCTTTGGGCTTCTCGGCCATCACACCCTGGGCCCTCTTTTCCTAGCCTCTCCCCAGGCTTACCGCTCACTTGCTCACCCGTGGAACTCTTGCGATATCTTCCCCTTCTCCTCTTTCCTGACTCTGGCCTCTCTCTCCCTGCCCATCAGAAAAGATCTGGAATTCCTGTTACGGTATCAGGTGACTCATCTATATCCACTCTGCGTCCACGTCCTGGGGCAGGGGGTGGGGTGGGGAGAGGTCTGTGCTTGTCCTGATCCAAAAGGCCCTCGATGGCCTTTTTTCTAAACCAAAGTGTCACCCAGCATCGTCAGCTACGTCATCCCTTCTGTCTTTTCTTCCTTTTTTCTTTCATTTGGCTATACCACAGTATACAGGATCTTAGTTCCCCAACCAGGGGTGGAACCCGCACCTCCTGCAGTGGAAGCGCAGAGTCTTAACCACTGGACCGCCAGGGAAGTCCCCCTTCCATCTTTTCCACCTGTAGCACTTGTTCATCAGAACAGTTCAGAGGCTTTGCAGGAGTCCCTCGGCACCCCCTTCGAGGGGTTGCCACCCTGCCCCTTCCCGGCCACCTGCCCCCAGCCGCTCAGGCAGGGCCCCGGGTCCAGTGGAGGTGCCTATTGGTCATGGGTTCTGCAAGCTTTTTCCTTTCACACTGGCACAGTGGGGATGAGTGAGCAAATGCTGTTTCTTTATGTGTTTAGTGGGGAGAGTGGATACATAGGGTGGGGTGGAAGTCATGTGAGTGCGTGTTGTGTGTGTGGTGGGGGTGCACGTGTGGGCACGTGTGATAGGGCTGGAGGCTGTGTGCATGCACGTGCTCCCTCGTGCTAGTCCTGGAAGTGGTGAGTGTGTGCTCACATGACCGTCTGTGTTCTGGGCTGGAGGTGGTGCGTGTGTGCTCACGTTCGCCTGAGATGGAGGTCAGGGGAGGGCCGGGAGACATTTGTATATGATTTGAGATTTCCCAGGCTGCCTCTTGCCAAGTGGTTTCCTCTGAAACTCAGAATCAGCCCATATGGCCTGAGATGGAAAATACCAGTGTCAGCGGCCAGGCCCTGACTCATTCTGAAAGCCCGCAGGCCCGCCGCTGGCGGCTGGGAGCCCTGCCCTCCGGCCAGCTCACCCCTGCCTCCAGGTGGTGCCCCTGAGGACCCAGGTTCCCTCCCCAAGGTTCGGAGGGCCGTGAAAACCCTTTACTACCTCCATCACCAGACTCCCTCCCTCGGCCCAGCTCCCTTCCCCAGAACACAGCTCCCTCTGCCACCTCTGCCTTCTGTGTTCAAAATGCCCCAACCAGAGCCTTCCCAGGAGGGCCTGGAGTGTCACTGAAGCCCCAAAGGTCCTGGTGGCCACGTCGGCAGGGCACAGCATCACCTCTGCTGAGACGGGGCGCTGAGACTGCGTCCAGCAGAGAAACCACAGAAACACCCACATTTTCATACCAGACCATCACCCTATCCAAGACCCCTCCCCTGCTCCTGATCCTTGCCCCCACCCTGCGGTGAGAGTCCCCGGTGGCTGGGGACCTGGGGCGAGGCTGGGGGATGTTTGAGAGCACAGCAGAGCAGGTGGCCAGTCAGACCCGGACATCCTGATGCAGCGAAAGGCAGCTCCCAGTGGCCACATCAAAGGGCCCCAGGGTGGGGCCACCCTGTGTGCTGGGAGCTGCACCCCAATGCAGGGTGTCGTCCTGAGCAGAGACCACCCTGTAATTTCACAGGTGTACCTTCTGCTGCTCCGGGGAGAACCTGTTCTGATATTTGGCTGGAGTGGGTCAGAACCACCATGCTGGTGATCTAGCATGCCGAATGGCTGATTCACTGGCCCTGCTGTCATTGAATATTTTCCCTTGGGGAAGTGGCGGGGCGAGGTGGGGAGTCCCTTCTCCCCACCACCTGTCCACCACTCCCTACGATTGCTCATGCATTTGGAGCCTGGCGGTCATTAAGACACCCCAAAACCCTCCCAGGCTAGCAGTTTCCTCTGACTGAACTACGGTGTCTACTTCTGCCTCTAGTCCCCTCTTTCTTCCTGGTATTAATAGACGGTGAACAGAGCCAAATGGAAATGTCACACAGCCTTGTCTTCCCAAATCCTCTCCTAGCTCCCCTGTTTCTCCACAATCTAATCCCTCCCTCCCGTGTCTGTTCCTGATTTCTACAGAAAGCCTCAGCTGCTGCTCCGGGTTTCCGGATGCTCTCTGAAATGACCAGGCAAACCAGCATGGACCTCCACACAGCTCAGGAGGACGCTGCCTCAGGGACACAAAGCTGGACCCTGGGAGCATAATTGCTCTGCTTACAGGCTGTATTATCATTGCTTGAAAAACCCTCAGACAGGAACCTTGTTACTGCCTGAGGAACGTTCTGATTATCATGACAGTGGGTCTTGAATTTTACTCTCTCCAAAAGACATCAAAAAATTCAATTTAAAGCTTATTTTGAAGCCCCATTTTTTGTCAGATAACAGAAAATGACACAATGCAGTCATTTCTTGACAAATTGAATCCCTGCCACTACCTGTGGCGGCTCTTTGGGGTGAACAGGCAGGACCAGACATTCCCCAGCCTCCTCTCCCACCAGGTGCTGCCTGAATCCTGGCTCTCTGGACATTGATGGGGACTGGATGTCTGGTCCATGTCCTCAGCTGTCCCCTAATGATGCCTGTGTGTGCATGCTCAGTCACTAAGTTGTATCTGACTCTTTGCGACCCTTGGACTGAAGCCCACCAGGCTCCTCTGTCCATGGGATTTTTCAGGCAAGAATCCTGGAGTGGGTTGCCATTTCCTCCTCCAGAGGGTCTTCCCAGGGATTGAACCTCCATCTCCTGCGTTGGCCAGCAGATTCTTTACCGCTCAGCCACCTGGGAAGCACCTAATAATGCCCACAGGGTGTAAAGGTTCTCTTCCAGAGTTTGGTCTTTGGGAGCCAAAATCTCAGGAAAGCAGAGGTGGGGCAGTCTTCGCTCCAGGTGAGAGAGGCAAATCTGGGCAACTCAGCCCTCTGGCCCCCACCTGCCGTTCTTGTTACAAGAAATGAAACATGCAATCAATCAATCGATTAGAAGTTGCATATTTGTTTTTTAGTTATTCTACATTTGAGACTATCTGGCCTCAGTATATAGAAGCTACTACTTGATATGTAGTAGAAATACGGGCTTTGGAGAAGACAGACGTGGATTTGTAAATCAAAATGTGAATGAGTGACGCATAAGAATTCAAATGTGACCTGAACTCACTCTTGACTGGTATGACAACTTGGCGTTAAAAAGTCAATTTCAGTACAGTTGCATTTAGGATATACTTACATACGAATGCTGTACAATTTCATTTTCAGGGTTGTGTAATAGTCTATCTTAAGATTCTATTTCTAGTTCTATGTCATATTCTGTGTTGGACATTCACAGAATTTCTAATGTTTTGATGAATAAAAAATTCTTCCTAAGGAAAGAGAGACACATTTCGTAGAAAGTCTCTATTTTGTTTTTTCTTTTAAGATGTTCATTGGTTTTTTAAATTGTAAAAGTCACACAAATTTGCCATGGGAAGTTTTACAAATGTAAAAATTATGTGAATAGAAACTTTAAAGTCACCCACAATCCCCTCAGAAATGCCAGAAACAATCATGGTAAATATTTTGACATATTTTCTTCAGACCTTTTGTCTCTGTGTGTGGGTATGTGTAGATTTACATAATTATGCTAGCTTTTTGCATACACTTTGCATCCCTTTTTGCTTTCTGTTTCTTTGTTTTCTTATATCTACTGTTATACCATGAGTGCTTTGAATTTCCCACTAAGATATCTGTGAAGACATCAAAGAACAAAATGAAAGAAAAACTTAAATTAAAAAAAAAATCTTTTTAGCATATTATGTCTTGGTGCTGTGTTTGATATATCTTATATTATCTCTCTTCACAGCAGCCATAGATGGGAGGCACTAATTTTTGTCCTATTTTACAGATCAGGAAACTAAGATTTAGACAGGTGAGTAATGTGTACAAGGTAATAGATTGTAAGTTGTGAACATAAGACTGAATTGATGTCTATGATCCCACACCACACCATTCATTCATTCACTCTACAAATGATGAGTACTTCTTTTGCCAGGCATTGCTCTAGAATACCTCAATGATCAGAACAGGTGAAAAGAAATGCCCTCTTGGGTTACTTTCTATTGGAGGTCAGTGGGTTAAAAATAGATGATGAGTTAAAGAAATACAAACATCATACAGTAAAATAAATGGTTATGAGTGCTGTGAAGAATAACAGGGAAGGAAGAGGAGGTGAGGAGGAAGAACATCACCGCCTGAAACGGCGCTTCGGGCAGACCTCACCGAGACAGTGTATTTGAGCAAAGTCTTGAAGGAGGTGAAGGAGGACATCTGGGGAAGAATGTCCCCCAGAGAGAGAAGCACATGCAAAGTGCCCGAGGCCAAAGGTACTTGAATGGTCAGCAGGAGTGAGCGTGGGAGGAGATAAGACTTGAGATTTGAGTCATGGGGTCAAATCGCTCTTAACCAGTGTTAAGATGCTGGCTTTTCCTTTAGAAGAGATGGGAAGGCATGAGAAGTCTCTGAATAGAGGGACACGATCCAGCTTGTATTATAAAAGAATTCCTTTGGCTTTTGTGTGGAGAAAAGACTGACAAGGGGACAGGGATTAAAAAGAGAAGAGTTAAAACTATACTCAACATTTTGCATTAACCTGTAAGGGAAAATAATCTGCAAAAGAAAAAGTGGGCTTAGGTGACTCAGGCAGTAAAGAATCTGCCTGCAATGCGGGAGACGTGGGTTCGATCTCTGGGTCAGGAAGATACCTGGAGAAGGGAATGGCTAACCACTCCAGTATTCTTGCCTGGAGAATCCCACGGACAGACCTGTGGGTTACTGTCCATGAGGTAGAAAGAGAGATGCAGAGGGAATTGGACACAAAGAGTTGGACACACTGAGTAACTAACACATACATTATAAGGGAAAAGAATCTGAAAAAGAAATATAAATATATATATATATATATATGCAGTTATATATAAGTGAATCATTATGCTGTATACCTGAAACTAACATGATATTGTAAATCAACTATATTCCAGTTATAAGCATTTTTTTTTTAAGCATTAAGAAGCTATGGCCATGATCCAATGGAGGGGTGTAGACCTAGGTGATAGAAGGCAAGGTGAGAGCGGTCAGAGTCCAGATCCACTTTGGAGGAGGCAGAGAGCACAGAAGAGCGGATGCCTGGGAGTTAGTCCAGAAGATGTTCAAAGCTTTCAGGTTACATGAGATCACCTGGGAGGTGTGTCATAGAGAAGAAAGACTCCAGAGAACTGAGCCCAGGGCCATTAACAAGAAGTTGAAAAGGAGCTAAGAAAGCTGTGGTGGTGAAATGGGAAACAAGTCTCTTGAAGAGTCTGACTTGACTCTCAAGCAAACTGAGTCATGCAAATTGCCGATGCCTGATGTGCATTAGTTTATCACAGCCTCACCCCTCATCTTCTCCCCAGTTTACATCTGTGGGAAGTGGAAGCTCAGAGAGAAGAAAAGAATGATCCCAGGTATCGGATGAGGATGGAAAGGAGCTTGGATCGAAGCCTTTTTCTGGGGGATGCGGTGGGCAGCCCTCTTGGGCCGGCTGTGTCCTGCACCTGGCCATCAGACTGCCTCTGACCTCTCTTTCTACCCCAGCCCTCAACCGCGACAGAAAGAGACTTGACCGATAGACGTTCCAGCCTCCTCCCTCCGAGGATGAGATAGTTCTGAGCCAGATTCCCCAAATCACCTCCCAATACTTCACTTGCCCTTGAATTCTCATCTCAGGAGCTTCTTCTGAAGAAACTCAAATGTAGACCCGTTCGTATTGTGGACAAAGAAAGTAACCTGTCCTTTCAGTCAACAAAGAATGTTGAAGCCATAAGGTCATCAGCCACTGCAGCCACCCCACCCCATCCTTCAGGGGTGTACCCTGAGGGGATTCAGGGTGGAGAAAACCAGGATGCTGGTGCCGGATAGTCAAGGTACATGTTAAAAGAATCATTTCATTCAGTCCAGACTCTTGCATCTTCTCATACATAGAAGAGCATCAGTTCATTAACTCAAGATGCCTGTTTTTTAATTAGATTACTATCTTTGAAGTTTGACCACCTGTGTTTTGTTTTTTTTTTTTCCTCTTTTGGAAGAAACTCCTATATATCCTGGCTTCTCCCTTACCTCTTCAGAGCAGCCCCTCTAACAGGCTGTATCCTGGGCTACAGTGCTCAGTAAGTCTGCCAAGTAAAATATTAATTTTCAACTTCTAGGCTGTGCATTTTTATTCAGTCAACAGCATGATGAACAAAGACTCACAGCTTGGGGAGGAACACAGATCATCTCAGAGGCCCTACTATGTCTGTAGTCAGGGGTTGAGGTGGGGTCCCTACGCACATGGAGCCTGTGTGTGAGACACGTGAATCAGGACACACATCCTTGTGTACACGTGGGTGGGTGTCCATGACTCTGGGCAAACTCATAAGCTAAAAATAGGAAAGGAAAATGTAAGCAGCTTCTTATGTAAATATTGGGCAACTGAATAATTATCTTTTGTTTCTAGTCATTTCAGTTTCTGAAACTTTGCTGCTCTCTTTCCCTTGGATGGAGGGTGGGAGTGGAGGTGGGGGAAAATGAGGTTATTTTGGTCCTGGGGAATTCAGGGTCTCTCACTCAATGCATGTCTCCCCCTTCTCTCCCACCCACTTGAGCCCCCAAAGGAAAGATCTACTGAAGAGTGGAGGTTCCTGTAATTTAGGCAAAGCAGGGGATGCCTCTGCTCATCTGGATAGCAGACAACCCACAGAGAGACACAGGCTCACCCAGCAGCTGCCCCCAGCCGTTCCACCCTGTTATCCCAGCTCCAGAGAAAAGGAGAGGCAGGTACCAGAGTTGAAACACTTCTAGATTTGACGGTAAAAGCAGAGATTTGCAGTTCACTTCCACTTGTGACAAAGTTAAATCACTCAACCCTTCTGAGTCCAGGAAAGGGAATGATGGAGCCTGCCTCCCAATCTTCAGGGTGGCTGTGAGTCTCAGATGTGCGTAGGAGCCAGTGGAGAACATTGGAAAAACCAGGTTTTAGAACCAGACAGGTTCAAATTTCTGCCCTTCCTGTGACCTTGGGGAGTAAATCAATCTCTCTGACTCTGTTTTCACATGTGTGAACATACTTTTAGGTGAATGTTTAAATAAATACAGTTGAACCTTGAACAACATGGGTTTGGATGGCATAGATCCATTTACACACAGATTTTTTTTCAATAAAGACATTGGAGATTGTTTTGGAGATTTGAGATAATTTGAAAAAAATACAAAATATACATGCAGCCTAAAAATATCTAAAAATTAAGAAAAAATTAGAAATGTCATGAATGCCTAAAATATATGCAGGTACTACATAATAGGCAGAAAGTGAATTGAAGTTTTAATATAACATTAATAATATGTTCATTTTCTTACTGTTTTATAACTTTATTTTTAAAGAATATCATTACTGTACAGTCTGCCTTTCTGATAATTGGAAAAACTGCCTATTAGCCTATGATTGAGTGTTTTCTTTATAAAGTAATAATGTTTCCAATACTGTATTATGAATATGACTGTAATAGGGCATGGCATAAAAACTTGATGACAATGCATTCAGTAGTGTACAGGCCAGGCTACCATGAAGCAATCAGGTCACCTACCCTCTCCTACCAAAGATCACATCACTGTTCTTTGTTATCAGCATGTGAATCCTTAAATATGAATGCTTAAATATGAATGCATAAATATGAATTTTTTTCAGATTATCTTTCTACTTTTGAGGTCTATTGTTAGTAAATACCTACAGTGTTTTACATTATATAAGAAAATATTGATGTAGATACTGATAGAAAATTCATCTTGCTCAACAGACAGCATACAGTATTGATAAACATAATGTAGTCCTGTAAATGTATTTTCTCTTCCTTATGATTTTCTTATCAACATTTTCATTTCTTTAGCTTGCTTTATTATAAAAATATAGTATATAATACATAGAGCATACCAAATATGTGTTTTATGATCATTTACGCTATTGGAGAGACTTCGGTGAAACAACAGGCTATGAGTAGTTAAACTTGGAGGGAGCAAAAAGTTATTCATGGATTTTTGACTCTGCGGGGATGCCATGCCCCAACTCCTGCATTGTTCAAGGGTCAACTGTAAAGTTACATTGGATCAGGGAACATTATGAGATCATTTAAAAACCATATTTAAATGATATCAGTTTGATTAATAGGAATAGGCTAACTGACAAAAGTGAGATGCAAAGAGACATCTTTGTATTACATCATGCCATTCTGATAAAGCGAACAGTGATGAGAAAACCCTGCACACACACACGGACGCCTCTGTGAGCAGAGTGGACAGGGCGTGCGCACATCAAGTTGGTGACACTGATTGCTCAGGGCAGTGTTGGGAGTGGGGAGGGCTCACCCTGCAAAGGGAAGGGAGCGAAAGAAGCAAAAAGGGAAAAGAAAGAAAACACAGATCACAAGACCAAAAACATGTACAGCTTATGGGTATGTGCCTACATGCATTAAAGTTCAGGACAAATACAAGATTCCATTAGGTGAACAACCTACGGACTTAATGGAAGGACACTGCATGTTGCTGAGTGAAATGAAAGTAATAACTATAGTGAAAAGACTAATGAGTGGGACTTGAACTTTCAGTGACGCAGGGAAAGGGTGGTCCTGGCAAAGGGCAGAGTGGATGCAAAGATCCAGATCTGGAAGGTGTGCGGTGTGCTCCTGGCTTGGAAAGACACATCCCAGAGTGCTGGGAGAATGGATGCTGGAGACATGAAGGCGGGAGTGTGATTACAATCCCGGAAGTTTTCCTCCTGCTGTTGGCGATGAAGAGGCCTATAGAAGTTTCGAGAAGATGGAGGAAAGATAGGCAGGAAGAGTGAGGAATATGAAGGGGGTTTAAGGGCCCTGATCTCCTCATCCTCAACAATGACAGTGACAGTGTTAGTCTCTCAATAGTGCCTGACTCTTTTCGACCCCTGGACTATAGCCTGCAAGTCTCCTCTGTCCATGGGTTTCTCCAAGCAAGAATACTGGAGTGGGTTGCCATTCCCTTCTCCAGGGAATCTCCCTGACCTAGGGGTTGAACCCAGGTCTCCTGCATTGCAGGTAGATTCTTTACCATCTGAGCCACTAGGGAAGCCCTCCTAGAAAATGAATTGGCCTTGTGCAAATTTGATGAATCAGAAGTAATAAAAAACTAAGATGAGTGAGAGAAATCTTCTAAGAGGTGATAAATGTCATACCTCTTAATTAACCCGCATCTTCAGATGACTAGAATATTCTATTTCCCAAATATTCTGAAACTGCAAAGTTCATCATTCAAGCTATCTATATTCACAGACTATTTTGGAATCAAAGAATGTAGAAATCCCATCTGTGCAAGCATATCCCAAGTCAGAAGAAACTTCAAAAAAGATTTATATCCCTTATCCCTTATTTTAGCAGATTCTCCAGTATCCATCTGATGCCATTCCCTCTCTCTGACGGATCAATTATCAGGCTGCTGCTGCCATCCAGGGAGGAAACCGAGATCAGAATAATAAGAAGAAGGGAAGAAATCACCAGATTCAAGCCCTGTTTAAGAGGTAAAGTCAAGAGGATTTGTTAAGATGTTAGATAAGGAAATGAATAAACACCCCCATTTTCCTGGCATTAACAAGTGAGCGGATGGCTGTGGCTTTATTAACATGGCGAGACTGTGGGAGGGCCAGTTTGGAAGTTCTGCCAAGAGCTCAGTTTTGAACATGTTGTCCTTGGAATGTCTATGACAGATCCATTGGACATACGATCTCAGGTTCCCAGGAGAAGACTTGTCTGGAATCGTCCATCCGGGAGCCACTGGCACACAGCTGGTATTTCAAAGCACTGGAATGTGCAAGGTCACAGGTGAAGCAGAGAGGAGACCCTTAAAGAGTCCCAAAACCAACTCAGCTCTTTCCAAAGAAAATACCCAGCTTCTTGAGTATCTTTGAAATAAAGGATTTGGAAGGATTTTCTCCGAGGAGCTTGGTCCCGTTAATTGTCTTTGGCTGCCAGACTGATGTTCTGCCCTGGTCCTTGGCTGGTCCACACGGTGCAAAGCCGGCTTGGAGACCATGTTTCCCCGCCCCACATCCTCCTGCTCCCCCTCCTTCCTTCCACCCCACCTCTGCCCTGAGAGACAATGAGACTTTGGCCTTAGAGTTCTGGAAGGGTTCTAGGGACTTGAAAGATTTTGCCTTCTTTTTCATATACTACGACTTTAGTTAGTATTAGTCACAAATCTCTATAAAGGAAGAGAGGCCAGGTCTGTGGGATTTGGTTTTGAAGAAGCCTCAGTTCCAGGATGAACAGGTGCTAGAGGAGATCAGGAAGGGTAGACACAGAATAAGTACGGCTCTGGTGTCGGGCAGGTAGAGGTCACCGCAGATGGAAGAAGGGGTATGAGCATCTTTCTCAGGTAGAGCATGGCTGGGGCTTTCACTGTCCTTCTCCTTGCACAGGGGCTTCCCAGGTGGCTCTAGTGGTAAAGAACTCTCCTGCCAGTGCAGGAGACATAAGAGATGCAGGTTCGATCCCTGGGTCTGGGAAGATCCCCTGGAGGAAGTCACGGCAACCACTCCAGTATTCTTGCCTGGGAAATCCCATGGACAGAGGAGCCTGGTGGGCTACAGTCCATGGGTCACAGAGTCAGACATGACTGAAGCGACTTAGCACCTCTTTGCACAGTCCATCCTCCACACAACAGCTAATCTTCTGGCTAAGGAGTAAGATGACCATGCCATCCCCATGCAGGGGGCCTTTATTGTGCCTAGAACTGAACCTGAACTCTCTGGCCAGCACTGTGGTTCAGCTCCTGCCTAATTCTCAGCTCTCATCTCCTTCCATGCTTCTTCCTTTAACTGTGCTTCTCCATGACCACCTCTCTTTTGTCCTCAACCATCTTACCCTCATCTTGCTTCTGGACTTGGCATTCTCTATTCCCTCTGCCTGGACCACCCGACCCTCAGATCATCCCATTTCTGCCTCTTTCTAATCATTCAGGTCACAACTCAAGTGTCACGTGCTGTGAACTTGCAAAAGAATTTGCTGCCTCTGGGTCACTCTCTACCACAGTTTCTTATTTTCTTTTCTCCATCACAGCACTTACTGGTACCTGACATTCTCTTGTTTATTTAGGTAGATATTTATTATCTGACTGTCTTCTCAGAAGCTAGGGACCCTGTCTTTGACACTTCTGTATCCTCCGAGCAAGGAGGAGTGTCTGGCACACATTTGGTGCTTAATAAGTCTCCATTAGCGTTGTGTTCGGAGAAGGCAATGGCACCCCACTCCAGTACTCTTGCCTGGAAAATCCCATGGATGGAGGAGCCTGACAGGCTGCAGTCCATGGGGTCACTAAGAGTTGGACATGACTGAGCGACTTCACTTTCACTTTTCATGCATTGGAGAAGGAAATGGCAACCCACTTCTTGCCTGGAGAATCCCAGGGAAGGGGAAGCCTGGTGGGCTTCCATCTATGGGGTCGCACAGAGTCGGACACAACTGAAGCGACTTAGCAGCAGTAGCAGTGTTGTGTTAGCTGCTCAGTCATGTCCAACTCTTTGTGATCCCATGGGCTATAGCCCATCAGACTCCTCTGAATGTGGAATTCCCCAGGCAAGAATACTGGAGTGGGTTGCCATTTCCTTTTCCAGGGGATCCTCCCAATCCAGGGATTAAACCCAGGTCTCCTGCATTGCAGGAAGATTATTTACTGTTTGAGACACCAGGGAAGCTTCAAAGTCTCTGTTGATCGGTCAGTAATAGTAAGATGAGAGCTAATATGTAATAACCACTCTCCTTGTTCTAGGAAGGATAGTATGTTATTCCATGAATAAATTTCAGATTTTAGTTCAATGAGCTCTGCAGTTTGTCCAGCCTCTTTAAAGGGTTAGAAAGTATAAAAGTGTTTGTCACTCAGTTGTGTCTGACTCTGCCACTCCATGGATTGTAGCCTGCCAGGGTCCTCTGTCCATAGAATTTTCCAGGCAAGAATACTCGAGTGTGTTGCCATTCCCTTTTCCAGGACATCTTCCTGACCCAGGGATCAAACTCAGATCTCTTGCCCTGCAGGCAGATTCCTTACCATCTGATCCACCAAGGAAGCCTAGCCTACTTCAGTTCAGTTCAGTCATTCAGTCATGTCTGACTCTTTGTGACCCCATGAATCATAGCATGACAGGCTTCCCTGTCCATCACCAACTCCCGGAGTTCACCCAAACCCACGTCCATAGAGTGGGTAATGCCATCCAGCCATCTCATCCTCTGTCGTCCCCTTCTCCTCCTGCCCCCAATCCCTCCCAGCATCAGAGTCTTTTCCAATGAGTCAACTCTTCGCATGAGGTGGCCAAAGTACTGGAGTTTCAGCTTTAGCATCAGTCCTTCCAATGAACACCCAGGGCTGATCTCCTTTAGAATGGACTGGTTGGATCTCCTTGCAGTCCAAGGGACTCTCAAGAGTCTTCTCCAACACCACAGTTCAAAAGCATCATTTCTTTAGTGTCTTTTAATTTCACGGCTGCAATCACCATCTGCAGTGATTTTGGAGCCCCCAAAAATAAAGTCTGACACTGTTTCATCTGTTTCCCCATCTATTTCCCATGAAGTGATGGGACCAGATGCCACGATCTTCGTTTTCTGAATGTTGATCTTTCAGCCAACTTTTTCACTCTTCTCTTTCACTTTCATCAAGAGGCTTTTTAGTTCCTCTTCACTTTCTGCCATAAGGGTGGTGTCATCTGCATATCTGAGGTTATTGATATTTCTCCCAGCAATCTTGATTCCAGCTTGTGCTTCCTCCAGCCCAGCATTTCTCATGATGTACTCTGCATGTAAGTTAAATAAGCAGGGTGACAATATACAGCCTTGACGGACTCCTTTTCCTATTTGGAACCAGTCTGTTGTTCCATGTCCAGTTCTAACTGTTGCTTCCTGACCTGCATATAGGTTTCTCAAGAGGCAGGTCAGGTGGTCTGGTATTCCCATCTGTTTCAGAATTTTCCACAGTTTATTGCGATCCACACAGTCAAAGGCTTTGGTATAGTCAATAAAGCAGAAATAGATGTTTTTCTGGAACTCTCTTGCTTTTTCCATGATGTTGGCAATTAGATCTCTGGGTCCTCTGCCTTTTCTAAAACAAGCTTGAACATCTGGAAGTTCACAGTTCATGTATTGCTGAAGCCTGGCTTGGAGAATTTTGAGCATTACTTTACTAGTGTGTGAGATGAGTGCAATTGTGCGGTAGTTTGAGCATTCTTTGGCATTGCCTTTCTTTGGGATTGGAATGAAAACTGACCTTTTCTAGTCCTGTGGCCACTGCTGAGTTTTCCAAATTAGCTGGCATATTGAGTACAGCACTTTCACAGCATCATCTTTCAGGATTTGAAATAGTTCAACTGGAATTCCATCACCTCCACTAGCTTTGTTCGTAGTTGATGCTTTCTAATGCCCACTTGACTTCACATTCCAGGATAGCTTAACCTCCCTGAATAAGCCAGGAGATAATAAATGTTTGTTTGTTTGTTTTTTAAAAAAGCCCTTCCTTCAAGGAAGTGAGGATGCAAAGGTCACTGGAGCTGAAAAGCTTACCTGTTTTTGACCATTGCCTGTTCTCTCATTTAGTTTTTCCAGTGGCTGCTCTGGAGTGAGTGCTTCTTTTGCACTTTACAGATGAGAAGACTGACTCTCAGAGCAGCTCACAGAGTGGCCGGAAGTCACACGGCAATAGGTTCTGGTGGAGCCGGAACCACACCATCCACATGGCCGGCAGTGCTCAGGCCCCTTCCCGTCCCCTGAGTTTACCTTTGGCCTGTGAGCACTCAGGCCAGCTGTCCTCCTCAGTTCGCTGTCAGCTTCTCTCGGTCTCCATCTTCCTGTCCGTGAAACAAGCCAACGGTCTAGACATTCCCCTGCCTCTCAGCTCCCGCTGCGGCCCACGGCTGGGCGGGAGGCCGGTTCTCACTCCATTCCTGGAGTGTCTAGTTGTTCTTCCAGAGCTATGTGCGGCAGGCAGACAAAACCCACAGCTCATGTCTGTGAGGTTCAGGGGATTTAAGTCTGAGGTTAAATGCTGGCTTTGGGCACCTCTGGTGAAGCACAGATCTGCCCCAAGCCCATGAAAGGCATATCTTGCCCAACACTCATGGCCACTTGCATGGCTTTTGAGTGAGCTCATGGTGGGCAAGCAGTGTGGGGACCACAGTGTCAGCTCGGATTGGCCCAGCACACAGTCCTGCCGTGAGACAACCCCCTTCCAGATCTGTGGAATGGCCTGAGACCAGGGGTTTGTAAATGCCTGGAAAACGTTAGCTCTGAAGTTTTATCAGCCAAACCTCAACTCTGGCCATGGTCAGGCCGAGAACAAGGAAGAAAGCAGGAGAGAAGGAGAAAAGGGGATCTTATCATGGGATGGAGCAGTAGTGGGGAGGGAATTAGGCAGGGGTGGGGTCTTACCCACACCAGATCTGGCTCATTCTGAACCCAGTCTGTGGACACCTGGGGCTTCCAGGGTGGCTCAGTAGTAAAGAAACTGGCTTCAAATGCAGGAGACACTGGTTCGATCCCTGGGTTAGGAAGATCCCCTGGAGAAAGAAATGGCAACCCACTCCAGTATTCTTGCCTGGAGAATCCCATGGGCAGAGGAGACTGGAGTGCTACAGTCCACGGGGTCACAGAGAGTCTGACTGAGCTTTGAAACAATAACAATGACTCTGATTTCTTTTCTTTTTTAATTTAATTTAACTTAACTTTTTATTGAATTAATCCTTTACATTCTGTAATGCTTTACAAATTTTCATTTCACATGCATGATTTCATATAATCCCATAACAATCCTTTACCCACAACGATCCCTATTGTCCCTCCCCACTTCCATCCTGCAACTGGTAACTACTAGTTTACTCTATCTGTGAGTCTGCTTCTTCTTTTTGTTTGTTTTACTCACCAGATTTTTCTATTTTTTAGATTCCACATATAAGTAATATCATACAGTACTTGTCTTTCTCTGTCTGACTTATTTCATTCAGCCTAATACCCTCCAAGTCCATCCATGTTCCTGCAAATGACAAAATTTCATTCTTTTTTATGGCTGCCTGACCCAGCACTCACCTTGTTTAGCCACACTCTTAGGAGGTGGCTGGGTGAAGGGGTTTCTGAAAACGGTAAGGTCAGCGATGCGTTTTCCTGGCCAAGACAACAAATGTGTGGGGTGCAGAAGAATAGAGATGAAGAATCTGAAAGATGCTGGGGGTCTAGAGAGGCTGCACCCCAGAGAGGTCCCAGGCTTTAGGAGCTGATCTCACCCTGAGAGCAAAAGGAAACTTGTGTAGATTTTAAGAAAGGGACTGTAACGGCCAGGTTTCTCTTGTAGGCCAGTCGCTGCGGCAGCCAGGAGAGGAGGGCAGCAGAGAGACCAGAGAAGAGCTTGCTGCGAAGCGACAGCTGGGATGCCCCGAGATTGGCTGTAGGAAGACGTCCATGTGCAGCAGGAAGCGGGGGCTTCATCTCCATCTAGGCAGTGCCCGCCACTAGCTAGCCCTTGCGTCCTTCCCACCCCCTAAGCAAGGTTTTCTTTCATGTGAAGTAAACAGAACCAGAAACACATGTCCTGAGCTTCTCACACTTAGGAAAACAAAAACAGATTTACAAAAACAACCAAAAACCAAAACTTCTGAACTTGTGCTTCAAAGCTCTGGGCCAAGCCCTGAAGGATAGGGGGGAAAAAAGATTGTCAGCAAATACCATGCTTGTTAACCATGTTTATATGAAGGCATCTCCCCTCGCTCCACTTCTCCCTTAATCTTCTACCCTTCCCCCCGGGCAGGCCATGTTGGTGGGGGGGCAGGTTCTAAGGAGGGGGCATCTGTAGCTCCTTAGTGAGACGTGGGTGGCGACCAGGCTCCTGGGGTCCTAGACAGAGAGGCTCAGGGAGGAGCAGTGGGGAATACAAGTCAGGCAGAGATGGAGTTCGAGGAGCTCAGAGAGGCTGGCAAATACTGAAGCCTCAGCCCTATAGGAGGGTCTTGTGGGTAATGTCATTGCCCAGGGCGCTGGTCCCAGACAGACCTGGGCTCACATCCTGACTGCGCTGCTATGGTGATAGGAAGCTGGAACCAAGCTGAGTGTCCACCGACAGGGGATTGTTCCCCTAAGCCACAGTGGGTCCATACATGGGGTTTGTTGTGTAGGTGCTAAGTTGTGACTGACTCTTGTGTGACTCTGTAGACTGTAGCCCCACCAGGCTTCTCTGTCCGTGGGATTTCCCAGACAAGAATACTGGAGTGGGTTGCCATTTCCTTCTCCAGGGGATCTTCCCGACCTAGGGATTGAAGCTGTATCCCCTGCTTGGCAGGCAGAGTCTTTACCAGAGAGCCACCTGTAGCTAATTCACTATAGGCTCTCCTGGGAAATTGAAGGCACAGAATGTTTAACTTAAAATATCAAGTAAAGAGTAAATAAATAAAAGTAGCAAGACTTCAGTTACTAAGTAAACATGTAATATACACACAGAGAAAAATGACTGAATGTCACTCAAAATGGGAACACTGCTTATCTCTGGAAGTGTATCTTTGAGTATCTTTAGATTTTCATCTTCAAAAAGAAATTTGATAAGCAAATATTATTTTCAAAAATATAAATTATATGAATGATTAGTATTAAAAATAGCCAGCATTTCTCCATGTATCAGATATTTGGCCAGACTCTTTATAAGTGTTCTATTTTAATTCTCACAAAAGCCCTTTCTGGTCAATTATTGGCTTCCCCTGTGGCTCATCTGGTAAAGAATCTGCCGATAATGCAGGAGACCTGGGTTTGATCCCTGGGTTGGAAAGATCCCCTGGAGAAGGGAAAGGCTACCCACTCCAGTATTCTGGCCTGGGGAATTCCATAAACTGTATAGTCCATGGGGTCAAATTAGTAATTCTCATTTACAGATGGATAAATTGTTAAAGATACTCAGTAAGTGACAAGAAATGAGATTTCACACCTGTGGCCTCTCCCTCTGGGCCTGGAGTGCCCAGCCGTGAGCCTCAGCACCCTCCCAGGGTCCTCCTGCCCCACCCAGGGATCTGCTGCATCTCCCGAGGGCAGACACTGGGGTGAGTTGTTTTGGAAACCAGTCTGGGCTGTTTGCCACAGAGGATGACACTGAGTGCAGTTTGTTGACAAATGCTAGGTTCCCACTGACCGGGCAGCTTTCTCCAGGGCAGAATTTGCTGAATCTCATAGAACCTGGGGGTGGGGGGTGGTTTGGGGGCTGAGGGGGGCAGGAAGTATACAAATTAACCCAGATCTGGAAGAGAGAAAAAGACAGGCAGCATTGTGTCCAGGCAAGGCGTGCAGACCGGGGACAGCGGGGACAGGGCTCCCACGCAGAGCCAAAGTTGCCCTGGAGTCCACAAGGCAAACAGATCAGACCCCATCCCAGCTGGGGCGCTGGCCGACCAGGCAAGGGGCTGTCCTGATTCCCTCCACACCCAAGGAAAGAGCTGAGGTTCATCAGGCAAGTCAGGGAGAGTCCAAGGGGAAGTTCAGATGATCAGCCCAACCCTTCACCTTACAGAACAGGAAACTGAGGCACAGAGAGGGGAAGGAGCAGCCCACTGACTCATAGTGCCATGGTGCCCGAGTGCACTGCAGAAGCTAACGCCCCATGCTCCAGACTCAAAGGAGAACAGCTGTGGGCAAAGCACACAAGTTCATTGCTGCCTGGAAGCCACACGTCCGTGTGATAAGCACTGTATTCCCATTTGACCAGAAAGTGAAAGTCACTCTATCGTGTTCGACTCTTTGCGACCCCGTTGACTATACAGTCCTTGGAATTCTCCAGGCCAGAATACTGGAGTGGGTAGCCTTTCCCTTCTCTAGGGGAATCTTCCCAACCCAGGGATCGAACCCAGGTCTCCCGCATTGCAGGCAGATTCTTTACCAGCTGAGCTGCAAGGGAAGCCCATTTAACAGGAAGGGAGACTGAAATCTGAGGGATTAAACAACTTACTTCAAGTCCGTCTAAGGAGGGATCACTGAAGTCCTCCCTACTGTCTTTGTACACACAGATTGATGAATACAAACAACTGTGAATTCAGAGCCAGGAGCCAGGTCTTTAGGCTCAAGTCGTCCAACAGCCGGACAAATGACCCTGTCATTCTCTGAGACCACCAGACTATAGACTGTGGGGCTCGCCCTGCCATCCCAATGGTTTGCAAGAACTCTAAAATTGATCTTCAGTTCTCCCACATTCCTGTTTCTTCATTCATTTGCTCACCCATTTAGTCACCATCTACTCATTCATATGTCTATGCATCCACCCACCCACCCATCCATCCATCCATCCATCCATCCATCCATCTCTCATCATGTCACTTCCTGCTCAGAAGCCCCAGGAGCTGCCATCACGTGCAGGCTGAAGTCACCTCTCTCCTGACACGCTCTCCTTTCCCCATCGAGCCTCTGCTTCTACTACATCCCTCATGTCCCCTGAGCCCAGCCACTCCCACCACTGTTCCCTAACTGGCTTCCAACTGAAGCCCCCACCTCCAACACTCCCCACCATACCTATTCCTGATGGCAGCCACAAGGAACATTCTAGAAGATCTGACCACAGCACTGCTCTGTCGACACCTTTTCTGCAGCTCCCATAACCCCCAGAGTGACCCCACACTCCTTAGCAGAACCACAGGGGTTTTCAAGATTCAGATCCTTTGCAGCTTTCCCAAGCACTCGCCTCTCAGAGTACCCTCCGCTGCCAGGCTGGACTCTTCCCGGCCCAGGGATCTGCAGAGCTTTCCCCTCTCTGCCCCTGGGCCCCTGATCTTCCTTCTGCCTGGAAACCGTGTTCCCTAGCTCTACCTTCCTGAGTGCTGCCTTCTGTGTCTCTACTTCCTCTACCTGCAGAATCTCATCCGCCTCTGATCCCACATCCCACACCACCCCCAGGCTGAGTGTATCCCCATAACTCCCTGAGTTTGCCTCAACTGCAAGTTTGCTGCATAGTATTGGACTTGACTACTTCCTTATATGGGCTTCCCAGGTGGTTCAGTAGTAAAGACTGTGCCTGCCAATGTAGGAGACTCAAGTTCGATCCCTGGGTTGGAAAGATGCCCTTGGAGGAGGAAATGGCAACCCACTCGAGTATTCTTGCCTGGAAAAATCTCACAGACAGAGGAACCTGGTGGGTACAGTCCATGGGGTCACAAAAAAGTCGGACTCAACCTAGTGACTAAACAAAATTTCCTTCTCTAGCAGTGTCTTTGGGGTCAGACTGTAAATGGCCACCCTAACCCCAGCTCCTTCCAGCGTCTGGCAAACAGCAGGTGCTCAGAGAACACTGCTCTCATCAGGCCTGTAGAGAACTAGACTGGGATCGTGTTACGGAGATAAGACCTGGGGCTATGCTCTCTGGGTTCTAATCCCATCTCTACCACAAAATTTGAGGTATGTAGTTTAATTTATCTGCAAATATAAAATGGAAATCAAAGGATGGCTGTGTTTTGTTTTGTTTGGAGGTGAAGATTATTGAATGAATATATGCTAAGTACCTTAAAAGGCACCTGGTACCAATAAGGAGCTCAGCAAACACAGGACTGCATGGCGAATCTGCACAGTCTTTCCTTCACCTGGACTCGGACTCCGTCTCCATACCCTATCTGGCGACCGAACTCTTATTCATCCTTCCATGCCTTTTATGTCCTGCCCACGGCCTTCCCAGGTTTGCTCTCCTTGATCCATGGCACGGATGACCCCCATCTGCAGTGTGGGGAAGCTGCATGTGGACCTGCCGTGGTCTCCCAGGCCTGCAGGACCTTGGCTTGTCCCCTTGATCACCTTGGGGGTTACATTTGTAAGGGCAGCTTGGCTCACAGTTGAGTCTGCAGACACTGTTGAGTTAAACTAACCCACTCTACCCAGACTCTTGTGAGAGATTCAAGAGGTAGGACCTCTCAGTTGGACCCCACTGACATCTCTGTCTCCATCTGTGTCATGGATGCTGGATGCAGAACTGGGGGTGGGCATGAGACACCTGGCACTCAAGAACAGTGATGCCCAGAGAAACAGCATCACTGCCCAGAAGCACCGGGAAAAAAAATCACAGCTGTCTACAAAAGTCCCAGAAAAGACGCCAAACCAGGGAGGCTGTCTGACTCCTGGGACCTCCCACGCATTCAGAGCTCCAGGGAATCCTGTGAGACTCCAGCAGACTGGCCTCTGTGTTGAAGCAAATTGAATGCTGAGCCCAGGGGAGAGAGATCCTTCCAGCCCTGCTGCAGACTGCCCTTCCCCACCCAGAACAAGCTCAGCAGCTCTGCAGAGACAGCACAAACCCAGTAGCCGCCTGGCTTCCAAAAACCCCAGCCCACACTCTGCTAGGCTGCGCCACTCACCACGTCCACGTGCCTGTCCCCGGAGAATTTGCTCTGATGACTGATTCAAGGGAATTTGGCAAGGGCTCGTGCAGAGAGCTGGGGCCCAGCCAGTCGCTCAGACAGGGTCAAAACAACCAGGCTCATGAGGACATAAAGGCGAGCAGAACACCAGGCTGTGTGTGCATCGGACCTGGGTCATCTGTGGGTGGGCCAAAGACTGAACCACCCCCCAGGTCCGGGTTCAAGTGCACCTCTGTCAGTTACCCACCATTTGTTATATCATTCAGTCACTAAGTTGTGTCTGATTCTTTGTGACCCCATGGACTGCGTCACTCCAGGGTTCCCTGTCCTTCACTGTCTCTTGGAGTTTACTCAAACTCAGGTCCGTTGAGTCAGTGATGCCATCCAACCATATCATCTGTCACCCCCTTCTCCTGCCCTCAATATTTCCCAGCATCAGGGTCTTCTCTAATATGTCGGCTCTTCGCATCAGGTGGCCAAAGTATTGGAGCTTCACCATCAGTTATGGGCTGAGTTTTACACCTCCCTATCACTGACGATGGTGGCTGCAGCCATGAAATTAAAAGACGCTTACTCCTTGGAAGGAAAGTTATGACCAACCTAGATAGCATATTGAAAAGCAGAGACATTACTTTGCCAACTAAGGTCCATCTAGTCAAGGCTATGGTTTTTCCTGTGGTCATGTATGGATGTGAGAGTTGGACTGTGAAGAAGGCTGAGTGCCGAAGAATTGATGCTTTTGAACTGTGGTGTTGGAGAAGACTCTTGAGAGTCCCTTGGACTGCAAGGAGATCCAACCAGTCCATTCAGGAGATCAGCCCTGGGATTTCTTTGGAAGGAATGATGTTGAGGCTGAAACTCCAGTACTTTGGCGACCTCATGCGAAGAGTTGACTCATTGGAAAAGACTCTGATGCTGGGAGGGATTGGGGGCAGGAGGAGAAGGGGACGACAGAGGATGAGATGGCTGGATGGCATCACCAACTCAATGGACTTGAGTCTGAGTGAACTCTGGGAGTTGGTGATGGACAGGGAGGCCTGGCGTGCTGCGATTCATGGGGTCGCAAAGAGTCGGACACAACTGAGCGACTGAACTGACTGAAAATTGATATGGTGAAATTCTAACCCCCAGACCTCAGAGTGTGATTGTGTTGGAGATAGTCTTCAAAGGTGTGATTAAGTTAAAATGAGATAACTAAAATGAGATTAGGGTGGCTCTAATCCAGTGTGATGGTGTCATTCTAAAAGGAGATTACCACAGAGACACCCACAGAGGGAAAACCATGCAAAGATGCAGGGAGAAGACAGCCATCTATGTCCAAGGACAGAGGTCTCAAAGACACCAAGCCTGCTGGCATCCTGGTATTGGGCTTTCAGCCTTTAGAAATGGGAGGAAATAAACCTGTTTTCTGTTATTTAAGCCACGCAGCCTGTGGTCCAATTTTCGGCAGCCCTCGGCAGACCACACACTGTGTGATCTCTAGGAGCCTCAGTTTCCCTGGCTGTGAGGTGGGCCCCACTATACCTGCTGTCCTAGGTTTGGGTGAAAAAGAAAGAGAGTTGTGAACTTAAAAGTATCTGGAACATGGAACATGCGCCCCCCAATTTGTTTCCTCTCTGTGACCAGCTTCTAGTGTGTTCTTTTTATTGTTGAATAGAATTCCACAATGTGGCTGAGCACAGTTGGTTTAAATAACCTTTTGAAAGGCATTTTGGTTGTTTTCAGTTTGGGGCTCTTCACAGATACAGCAGCTGGGAGCTGTCCCGCACAGCTTTTTGTGCAAACATACGTTTTCCTTCCTGCTCTCTCCTCTCTTTTTTTCTCATTCTGCCTCCTCCTTCCTTTGTTCTTGTCATCCTTTTCCTCTTCTCTTTCCCTTCCTCCTTATTTTTTTTTCAGTCTCTCTGCCATGTGGCACTGGGGTGCAGATAGGTGAGGTTAACCATATTTTCCGGCCTTTGGCTCCTTCCATCAATGTTTTCAGAACTCCTCTAAGTTCCTTTGGTACCTCTTCCTCCTGGTTCCACTCTGTTCTTCCACAGCCACAGGAGGCATTTCTAGGTGTGCCCTTGAATATGTACAATTATTTGTAAAAACTTGCAACTGTTTGCATCTGACTTCAACTCACAACAGCAGTACGGGCTGGAGGCCTCCTTCCTGTTTAAGTCTTCCCTTCATCTCTGGGTTGGAAGTTCTCTCCTTTGCTCTGGGCACCTGTGAGGTTGTTTCTCCATGATTTGCATCACTAACAGTTTACCTCCTCATGTTCCCCAGATGACGCCAGGCTCCCTCCAGATTCTCACCACTACAAGCAAAACCCAGATTAGCATCTTCCCAGGTATTCCTTTATAGTCTTTGGAAAAAGTCTCTGGGGCACATACACAGGAGTGGGGCTGCCAGGCCGTAGGACACATGCCTGTTTTATTTTACTGATCTTATTAAGCAGTGCCAGATTGCTGTCTAGCGTGGCTGCCCCAGCCCACACGGGGAGGGGAGCTTGATCATGCAAGCTTCATCTTCAGCGGATCATCTCCAGGGAGCAGGGGGAGGGGGCAGATGTGGCTTTAAGGAGACAGTGGCTCCAGACCTTGGTCCCAAGCTTCCAACAGTGACAGACAGGACCCTTTATGGCAGACCCCTGATTCCCCAACCAGAGAAAAGAGTTGCATGTCAGGGTCTAGAATGGTTCTCCTCCCAGAACAAGGATGTGACCTAGCTGGAGGGATGTGTGTGTGTGCGCGTTTCTACTGTGGTCTTCAAAGAAATCCTTGTCTTCTGTAGAAAGAAAGTTGAAATTTCTGAAAGCCAAATCCTAAGGCTGCTGAATTATAATAAATGGAATTCACAGCCCTGCAAGGCATGGGGAATTGGGTGAATGGCGCCGTCAGTATCAGAATGAGGACATAGGGGAAGATCCCAGTGAATCCCAGGATTAGGGGGGATTATAGATGCCCTGATTCTATAAGCCTCCTGTTCAAGTAGAAACAACCCTTCTTCCCCATCTGGGAGGATACTCTTCCCTTGTCTGTAGAAGTTATGAAGCAATGTCTCGAGGGGTCTGCATGTGGGGGTGTCACTTGTCCCCCAGGTCTACCTACCCCAGCTCACATTGCTCCTAGATTTACACCCAGACACATCACTAGGGGATACACTCTAGCATCTGTAAAATTTTGCTACTTTATATCAACAGGCACTTGGGTCATACGTGTAGGAGTGACTCATAGAATGTTGGATCAAGGTGAAAGGAACATGGTATTAAATTAGATTTTATTTGTTGATATGATCTAACTAGCTAGAGATTATGGGTTCAACATGCCAGTTTAAGCAGCTGTGTGTAGTTCTAACAGTTTATTTGGCCAATTCCCTGAGATTGGACCTAAAGGTGGTCATGCCAGTTGAAATGCCAGAATTTCCTTAGTCTTCCATGATGGATTTAAGAATGTTGGGTTGCTGGAATGGTTGTTTTTTTTTTTTAATAGTTTGCTCATCTTGAGTTATTTTCCTTGGGAGGGGCCAGAGGCTACTCCTTCTCCAGGCCTTTGGGACATGAATCGATGAGGGAAACTTTAGCATCCTTGAGAGCCTCTGGTGGGGCAGGAGCTTGGATCAGGTCCAGACCAGCTTGCATCATAGCTCAGGCTTATTTACTCTGCTCTGTTTTTCAAATCAGGCTCCAAGGAAGCCCTCCTTCAGACTCTCCAGGAAGTGTTTGTTTAAAAGCAAATTTGCAGCCCTTCTCAGACACACTGACTCACAGCCTCTGGGTTGCAGTCTTGGGAATCTGTACATTTTAAACACTTCCAGGTGAATCCCATGCACAAGTACTTTTGAGAATTCCTGGTCAACACTAGACTGCATCTGAGGCTTGTCAGACCCCCAGGACCTCAAGAATGAAGACATACCGGCTCCCCCAGCGTGGCCCAGAGGCTGGGGTGTCTCCTGGCACAGGCTGGCTTGAAACCTGCTTCTCCAACGTTCTTTCCACGAGTGCTCTGGAAAGCCTCAGAGCCAAGGACAAGCGTAACATGAAGCTCCTTTCCACAACAAAGCCACTCGCTGCTTCCCAGCCTGGAATCCGGCTTCCTTCCCACCCGCTGCCAACACAAACTCAGGGCAGCCTCCACAACCCAGTGGAACACAGCTTTTCCAGCAAACCCACCCAGGCCTCCAGGCCACGCTCTTCCTCCTCTGAGCGCTCAAGAGCCCTGAGAGCCCCTCCCCGCTCAGAGAGTCATAAACCTGGACAGGGGCACTGACATCCCAGGGTCCAAGCCATGGCTCCACCCCGTATGCTTGTGCTCGTGCTTAGTCGCTCAGTGTCTGACTCCTTGTGACCTCATGGACTGTAGCCCACTAGGCTCCTCTGTTCATTGGGATTCTCCAGGAGAGAATACTGGAGGGGGTTGCCATGCCCGCCTCCAGGCGATATTCTGGACCCAGGGATTGAACCCAAGTCTCCTGCATTGCAGGCAGATTCTTTACCGTCTGAGCCACCAGGGAAGCCCATGTGTCTTTGGGTCATTACTTCTGTGAACACAGGTTTCTGCCTCAGTCAAATGGGAAGGATGTTAGCGCCTGCCTGTCCAGTGGTTCTGAGTGATGAATCAAAACAACGAGATGCTAGTCCACACCTCCTGAAACGGCCCCAGTCCAGGACACTGGCAGCACTAAATGCTGATGAGAGTGTGGAGCAACAGGAACTCCCAGGCGCTGCCGGTAAGGATGCAAAAGGTGCGGACACTTCAGAAGACGGTTTGGCAGTTTCTCACAACACTGCACATGGTCTTATGTGCAACCAGCAATTGTGCTGCTTGGTATTCACCCAAATTTATAGCCGCCCAGAAATCTGCCCACAGATGTGTTGTTGTTCAGTCGCTCAGTCGTGTCTGACGCTTCGTGACCCCACGGACTGCAGCACTCCAGGCTTCCCTGTCCTCTACTATCTTCTCCTGGAGTTTGCTCAAACTCATGTCCATTGAGTTGGATGTGTATTGCAGCTTTATTCATAATTGTCTACACTTGGAAGCAACCACGATGCCCTTTGGTAGGTGAGTGGATAAATAAGCTGGTGCATCCAGACAGTGGAATGCTGTGTGCTCAGTCATTCAGTCGGGTCAGACCATTTGCAGCCCCATGGACCGTAGCCCGGAAGACTCCTGTGTTCATGGAATTTCCCAGGCAAGAATACTAGAGTTGGTTGCCATTTCTTACTCCAGGGGATCTTCCCGACCCAGGGATTGAACCTGTGTCTCTTGCATCTCCTGCACTGGCAGGCAGATTCTTTACCACTGTGCCAGCTGGGAAGCCAGCCTATGGAATGTTACTCAGCACTAAAAGGAAATGAACCTCCCAATGGAATACTATTCAGCACTAAAAAAGAAAGGACTTTAATAAAAAGACATTAAAAGCAAGGAAGACACTTAAGTGTATATGGCTAAGTGAAAAAAGTCAATCTGAAAAGTCTATACGCTGTAAGAGTGTAACTGTATGACGTTGCACTCTCAGAGAAAAAAACTATGAAGACAGTAAAAAGGTCAGGGGTTTCCAGAGGCTAGGGAGGATGGGGGGTGAATAACAGAGCTCAGAGGATTTGGGGGAAGTAAAACTACTCTGCACGACACTGTGATGGTCAGTGCATACCATTATATGTTTATTCAAAACCATTGAGAGCACCACTCCAAGAGTGACCCTAACTACGGGCTCTGGGTGATAATGATGCATGAATGTTGGTTCATTCTTGGTTTAAAAAGAAAACAAATACCATTCTGGTAAGTGATCTTTAAAATGGAGGCTATGCATGTGTAAGTACAGTAGGTATATAGGAAATTTCTGTACCTTCCTCTCAGTTTTATTTTAACCCTAAAACTTTCTAAAAACTAAAGTCTTTTAAAGCAAACAAACAAACATGGGGAGGGCTTGGGCAAGAACCCAGCACGTATGAGCCACCCATGTCAGCTCCTGTCCTGGGAACTGGAGGCACAAAGAGGCACTCTCTTTGATTTAGTGCTCACAAAGATCCCACGCCATGGATGGCATTGTCCTGTTGTAAGGAAGCTTTATTTTTGTAGCTAACATCTCTTGAGTGATTGCTGCATGCTTGACACAGGGCCGTCTCCCAGCAGGGGTGGAGTTGACAAGGGTGTCCTGTGGCCCCGTGGCCCCTCTATTGCCCACAGCCTTGCTTCTGCCCAGGAATTCTTGTAGTTGGAGCCCAGCTCCAGGAGTGAAAACAGAACGTAGAGGCAGAGTCCCTGCTGGGTCCCCCATGGCAGAGGACAGGGCGGGTCCCAAGGCCTGGGTCTGTGGCCTCGCCCCCTCACCCCACCGCTGGACAGCAGCACCACGATAGAACCCACGACCCTGCAGATCCAAGCAACCCCTGCTGCAGGGATCCCATGATGACTCCCAGATGAGGTGCTGTGCCAGAGTCCAGAGGCAAAAGAGCAGGACATGGATGCTTCCACATGGGGCTTCCAGAACAGACATGAGTCTAGGGTGCTAGAAGCCATAACCGTGACTTCACAAAGGTGGCATCAGTGGAGAGGGGCCGGGAGGCAGCCTTCCTTCTCCGATCGGGGTACATGGGTGTGGGCCTAACTTGTGTGTCAAACTGATCAGTCTGCACACTCAAGACTTGGGAGCAGGGGGACTCCCCTGCTGGCTCAGAGGGTAAGAATATGCCTGTCAGTGCAGGAGACACAGGTTCGACCCCTGGCCCAAGAAGATCCCACGTGCCAGGGAGCAGCTAGGCCCATGTGCCACAACTACTGAGCCTGTGCTTTAGAGGCTGGGAGCTGCAACCGCCCAGTCCATGCGGCCTAGAGCCTGTGTTCCCCAGCCAGAGAAAACACTGCAGTGAAGACCCTTGCCTTGTACTGAAGAGTAGTCCCTGCTTGCCGCAACTAGAGGGAAAAGCCCTCACTGCAACAAAGGCCCAGCACAGCCAAAAATAAGTGAATAAATTAAAAAAAATGTTTAAAAAGACTTGTGGGGTTTCCTGTATGTTATACTTTAATAAGTTGCTTTCAAGGAAAACTGGGCATAACCACCTGTCTATCTGAGGCACAGCCATGGGGCAGGCCGGAAGCCTGGAGACGTCCAGAGGTTTTGCAGGACTGGGGCTGGAGGGGGTCTCCAGGAGGAAGAGTTCAGGACACGTTTGCATCTAGCCCGAAGGGGTCTCCAGGGCCTAACCTTGCCTCCCCTTTAGGGAAGAAGCCCCGGGGTGCTTCAGGGGCTTCAGGCCAGGGAGGGAGGGAGCCAGGGAGGCCAAGGCGGTGCTGGTTTTATTTCTCTTTCCTCCTCTGCACACACCCCCAATCAGTTTCATCAAAGAGACCAGCAGAAACACTCACCCTAAAAACTGGGACGACTGGGAGAGTTTACTGGAGGAGGCAGGACAAAGAAGAAGAGAGGATGCTGTGTCTCAGCCTCAGACCTCCTCGGGACAGGAGACTCACAGCTGGAGGGGAGGGACCCAGGTGACCCGGGCAGGGGACGTGGGAAGAGCGTCTGTGATGAATATTAAGAATTTATTCCTCATCTACCACACTCTGAGAACCAATTTCATCTCTATCAAAGCCGTAGGGGATAGCTATTATCATCACCCCATTTTCCAGATAGGAAAACTGACGCTTGTAGAGGTGAAGTGGCTTCCCCAAGATCTCCCAACTGATGTGTAACAGAGTGAGTGTTTGACATGGGCCTGCCTGATCCCAAAGCCCTTGTCCACCTTCCCAAGGGGCCCCCACCTGCAACCACGGCTGGCACTAGAGGTGAGTTTCTGCCCAAGTCAGCCACGGTTCCAGAAATGAGAAACCTCAGGGGAGCTGGCTGGGGACTGCCCAGAGCCAACCTAGCTATTTAGGCTGGGGCAGGAGGGACAGTTACCTTGCTGTGTTGGCCTCTAAGCAGACCTGGAGCCCAGGGTCACCCTTCATCGGGGCCCCGGGAGAAAGGCAGAACCCCACATGCGCCAGCCAGCCAGCATCACAGGGACCAGGGGGCAGAGCTGACCAGTCACCCTCCCCGCCTTTGCTTTCTGAAGCAGCTGGTTTGGTTCAGCACAAGACCTCTGCCACCCCGCCGGGGAGTGGGAGGTGTGGTGTGCGTCTGAATAGCCCCGGGAACTGGCACAGTGCCCCCGTTCTGGGTGGGCGCCGTGCACATTCGAGGGACAAACAAATGACAGACAAATAAGCTGTGAGCAGGTCCAGGGCCTCTGGGTGCCTGGCCCGGGAGTCGCTGGAATGCTCTGGGCATCTGGCTCTGGTCAAGGAGGCCTTACTGTCTGGCGTCAGAATGCTCTCAGCAGGCCTCTGTTTTTAAGCCCCCTCCACCAGCCCGTCTTTGGAATTTATTTACAGCGGCTCTGGGAGGTCTGTTGGAGGAACCACTGAGAAGCTGTGCTCAGACTGAAGGAGAACTCACAGACAGCTGGGTGCAGGGACCTTGGGCCGGGAGGGGCGGGCGTGGAGGCAGGGCCTCCTCAGGGATGGAGTCTCCCCCTCTCCCCCTCTGTGGTCCTCCGTCCTCCCCTCCTGAGGTCCCCCATCCTCCTCCGCACATGGCCTGAGTGCCTGCCATGTATCGGGTCAGGATAAGGGTCCAGAAATGCCCCTGTCCAGACCCTGCCCCGAGCACTCCCAGTCCAAAGACCAAGGAAGAATTTACTCCTTGTCATCATGGACGAGGGGTTTTACTGAGCATCTACTGTGCGCTAAGCGTGTCTAATACATCCTTCCACAACACTTACTCTGTGCTGGGAGCAATTCACAGGGATCAGTACTTCCTTCATCCCTGTTTTAAGGAGGAGGAAGTCAGCACACAGAAAGGTGAAGGGGCTTCTCCAAGGTCGCACAACAGATGTGTGACAGGGACAGGAGACCGACCCAGGCCTGTGCCGGCGGTACTGAACCACACGGTGATGGTACCAGCTTGTGTGAGGCCTGAGTCCCGGAGAAGGCCCCACCAGGCCTGGAAGGTGGAGAGTCAGGGTCTCAAGACGGCCCCTCGCTGGGAGGGTGGGATGAGGCAGGACCCGAAGGCTGAGTGCTGGGGAAACCAGGGCAGCAGGTGGAAAGCACACTCTGGAAAGGGAGCTGGAGAGGTTGGAGAACTGGAACGGACCCGGGGAATGGAGAGAGGATGGGCCTGGGGCATCCTGCCCTTTACCTGTGGGGCAAACTCACCCGGGTCCACTGTCCGCCGTGAATCTGCTCTCTGCTGCTTACCGGCTGGGTCATCTCCGGCTGGCCCTGTAGCTCTTTGATTTCCTCCATGTAGAGGGAAAGAGATGAGCACAGACCTGTGAGGTTCTCAGAAAAGAGCTTAGCCCATCCTTAGTGCTCAACATGCGATAATTAAGTTGACCGCCACTCCACACTTTATAGGGATCCTTACATACACACTGGGGCCTCCCTCGTAGCTCAGTAGGTAGAGTCTGCCTGCAATGCAGGAGACCTGGGTTTGATTCCTAGGTAGGGAAAGATCCCCCGGAGAAGGTAGTGGCAGCCTACTCCAGTTTTCTTGCCTGGAGAATCCCATGGACAGAGGAACCTGGCAGGCTACAGTCTATGGGGTTGCAAGAGTTGGACACGACTGAGGGACTAAGCACAGCACATACACGTTGCTCAGGGATCCTGCTGTTAGGAGGTGGGGAGAGGGGTGAGATGTAGGGATGAGGGGAGCGAGCAGGGAAATGCTGGTTCAGAGGGGCCCTGTGCGGCCTTGGCAGTGGGCCATGAACCCTGTGCCATGCAGGAGGAAAGGAATTACAGACAGTGGAGGTAAATAACCCCGTGCGGTGGCCCTGGGCCCTCCGCCTGGGAGGTGCAGTTCCTCATCCAGCCCCACCAACACATTCCTGCTGTCAACTAGGGCCCGCCAGACACAGCTCAGCCCTGTCTCCCCTTCACTCCTGAGCTTCCTCTTTCCACAAATGGGTTCTGAAGACCTACCATGGGCTACACTTTCCTCCAGGGACTTAAGGAACAGACTTTAGCCTGAGTCGGTCAGTCAGCCAAGCAGTCAGTTCAGTTGCTCAGTTGTGTCTGACTCTTTGCAACCCCATGGACTGCAGCAAGCCAGGCTTCCTTGTCCAACACCAACTCCTGGAGCTTGCTCAAACTCATGTCCATCGAGTTAGTGATGCCATCCAACCATCTGATCCTCTGTCATCCCCTTCTCCTCCCCCTTCAATCTTGCCCAGCATCAGGGTCTTTTCAAATGAGTCACTTCTTCGCATCAGGTGACCAAAAGTCAAGTGAATATATTGGTCTTTCCCTCCAGGCTTGTCTTCCTTCCTTCCTTCCTCCCTTCTTTCCTCAATCTAGCCATCCTGTCACCACTTCATCCATCTGTGTCCTTCACTGCTCTGACCCTTCACTTGAAGTCTGCCTCTAACACGGGCTGAGTTCTGCGGGTTGCCGGGCTGCGGCCCAGAGAAGCAGACAGACAAGGACCTGGCCTCACCTGTGGACCTCACTGTCCAGGAGGGAGACAGTCAGTAGCTAAACAAACAAGCCTGGGCCAGGGCAGTGGAGGAAGCCGGTGGGGGATGAAGCTGGAGTCAGGTGGAGTGGGCAGAGAAGGGAGCTGTGGAAGACTACAGATGTGGAGCCCATTCTGGGGAGACCTGGTAAATACACTATTCCAAATAGTAGAATCATCTTCCCACACATTCAGTCATTCACCCACCTGCCCATTCATCTATCCATCTACTGCATGCTTCCTGCATTTATTCACTTATTTGTTCCCGCCATGAAGCAACTTGGTCTATTGAAAGTAAAATTGTTTGGGGCCACACAGGTCTGGGCTTCCTTGGTAGCTCAGACAGTAAAGAATCTGCCTGTAATGTGGGAGACCTAGGTTCGATCCCTGGGTTGGGAAGATCCCCTGAAGGAGGGCATGGCAACCCACTCCAGTATTCTTGCCTGGAGAATCCCCATGGACAGAGGAGCCTGGCAGACAGCCCATGGGGTCACAAAGAGTCAGACACGACTGAGCAACTAAGCACAGCACAGAGGTCTAAGTTCTGATGACAATTTTGCCATGCAGAAGCCTGATGACTGGAGGAAGTAATCTTGTCTTTCTATGCCTCCATTTTCTCATCTGTAATATGGGCATAAGAATCCTGAGACAAGGATTCGATGGATGGCAAAGGTCTGCAGGAACACGATAGATGCTCCATAAATGCAGCTACTATTTCTGGCACCACCGGCTAGTCACTTAGAGATTTCCAAACTCACAAGCAGGAAATGCCTGACCCTGGACCCCCACTCACCAAGGCTGACCGACCCCACACACCCTGACCCTGGGCTGCATCATGAGGTCTGCCAAGACGCCTAACCCCTGACACAGAATGGACATAAGGCCACCGCTCAATCAGACCAGCCTGGGCTGTGTCCCATCCCGGCTCCTCCATCCACAAATGCTGGGATGCACTGAGTTGTCTGCTTCTGACCTCCTAGTGATCACTTGGGTAGGCACTAATATGATCCTATTCCTTCAAGCAGGCAAACTGAAGCACAGAGGGACTGCTGGCTGTCCAAGGCTCACCAGCGAGCCGCAGAGCTGTGGTGGTGCCCCAGGTGTTTCTCCTCCTAACCTGCTGCCCTGCCCGGGACACCATGTCACCTCACTCCAGGTTTCCTTGGCATTGAAGAATGGCAGCCGCCAGTGGGGCCAGCTGAACTGTCCTGGCTTCACCAGCAGGCACAAGGGGCCAGTATTTCGATCACGATTTGGGGTGAAAGTATTAGTCGCTCAGTTGTGTTCGACTTTTTGAAACCCCATGGACTGTCTGTGGGATTCTCCAGGCAAGAATACTGGAGTGGGTTGTCATTTCCTTCTCCAGGGGATGTTCCCAACCCAGGGATCGAACCCGAGTCTCCTTCATTGCAGGTGGACACTTTACCATCTGAGCAGCCAGGGAAGCCTTATGAGTCGGTCTATCTGTTACAAATGCTTGTTGCAATCGGATTTCCTGAAGGCCACTCTGGCGTTCTCTGGGTTCAGCTTCATCTAAGTACAGAACACTGAGGGATTTTGGCAGGTCAAGCCCGCTTGGAAGTGTTCGGTTGTTGTCAGGGTTCAAAGACTTTGGCTCCAACCTCCCGCCTGCCACTAATTTAGGGCCTGGCGTCTCTGAGTTCCCATTTCCCCTTCCTCATAGCATAGAACGGTAATACCATCCACCTTGTGGTGACTCCTTTAATCACAATTTTGTGCAGTGCTTGCCTCAGAGAATTCATTTCTAAGAGCATCAGGTATGTTCATGAGAACAAAATGAGAACTGACACTTATTGGATAGTTTCTATGTGACAGATATCTTCACTGCCACGTTATATACATGATTTCCATGAATCCCATATGTTAGTTAGGATGCATCTGGCTCAAGGAACAAATTACTCTTAATCTCTAATCCATACATGGGAAGTTGAAGGTCCAGCTTTGGTTCCAAGGACCCAGGCTCTCTCCCTCTTTCTCTCCTACTGTCCTCAGCACGTTATCTTTTCATCCTCCAGCTTGTGCCTTGTATGCACAAAATGGTTGCTGCAACTCCAGCCATCACCTTTGAACTTGGGAAAAAACAATGGGTAGAGAAGTTTGTTCCACCTCCTGAGGAATGAAATCCTTTCTAGGAGTACCCCACAACTTTCTCTTTCTGTTTCATTGGCCGGAATCGGATAAAGAGGCCCACCCTTAGGTCAGTGAATGGAGAAATCATCAGAGCCACCTCTTACCTTATGACCATAGACATGGTCATAAACTCCCTCCACAGACACAAACCTGCTACCGCTTCCAAGCAGCCACACGTGGTTCAGCATCCCCTTGTTTAAGTTACAGGGAAAGGGAAGACATGGCATGAGTGTTATGAAAACCGCAGGGGAGAGGGCTTCCACTGAGGTGCAGGGATGGGAGTTTGCTGGGGAATGAGACGAGCAGCACGGGGTCCACCGAGGCTGAGTGCAGTGCAGAGGTGGGAGAGGCAAGAGAAAAAAAGAGGTCAGGGAGGCAGCTGGCCCAGAGGCCATGCCAGGACTGGGAATTCCATGCTAAGTCAATGGGCAGGCTTAGGGAGGCTGGGACCGGGAGAATGCCATCGCCTTAGTTCTGTTCGCCAAGGTTCGCTCTGGTGGCTCTGAGAAGGGTGGTCAGTAACCAACCAACAGGAATCTGTGGCTAAGGTCCCCGTGCGGGTGAGGGGGCTGGACGAGGGCAGACCAGGCTCCAAAGGAGACCCCCTTACCGGTGTGGCAAGTGTGCTGCAGAGCATAACGGCCAGGCACCCCCAACCCACCAGGGACAACAAGCACCCAGATGCAGGAGACAGCCCCAGTACCCAAGGGTGTGTGTGTGTTAGTCGCTCAGTCATGTCTGACCCTTTGCGACCCCATGAACTGTAGCCCGCCAGTACCCAAGACTTCAGGCTAAGAGTAGGGGAGGGAATGCCCACAAATTGAAACCAGGGCTTTAATTTGTAGAGGGGGTAATGATGGTATCATGGGCTCCAGTTCTGAGCTCATTTGTGAATTCCTACCATTTCGAGCTCAGTGGACTAAAGCCATCCTCTTTTCTTGCAGCCAGAGAGAGAGAGGAGTGAAAGATGACAAATGCAAACCAGAAGTAGGAGCAGCCGGAGGGAATGGGAGGGAGTTGATTTTCTCCACTGGGAGTGCTTTCAAAGCCCCTGCCAGAGCCAGGCCCTGAAACTGGATCTCCGCCTCCACCTGGTACCCTCCACTGGCTCCCCCTCCCCACCTTTGAGAAATGCCCAGGGAGGATGACCCCGGTTCCTTCTGTGAGGTTTTACCACCCCCGGTGTGAAATCACAGCCCTGTAACTTTCCCTTTAAGAGCTGTCAGAGCCGGGGAGGCTGGCCAAGCTTGGGTTGGAGGTGGGGACAGAGGGAAGAAAGAAAAAAAAAAAGAAAGAGACAGGAAAAGTTTTTCAGAGGAAAATGCAGGGTTTGTCCTTAACCCTGACGTCAGATCTTGCTTTAATAAAACCCCCCGAGGGCTGCGGGAAGAGGCGTATCTGGCACTTCTGATGGGCCAGGTCAGTCTCGGTCCAACTCCCCCGAGAAGTGGCGGGATCCTCTGGGCTACTCCGTAGATGCCTTGGCCACCGACCTCCAGGCATGAGGTGGTTACTGCCCTGGACGCTGGTGGCAGTGGCAGCAGCAGCAGCAGCGGGCAGCACCTTGGCCACGGTGAGTCCTGCCCCGAGGGGCACTGTCCCCACCGGCCCTGCTGTGCGGGTGGGCGGGATGAGAAGGGCTGCAATGTTGGGGGGCGGGCAGGGAAGTGTCCGCTGAGGAGCCAGGGTGAGCCCCAGGGTGAGGAGTTGGGCTGCTGGGGACAGCTGGTCCTGGCAGGACGGGGATCACGGCCAGTACCTCGGGAATCAAACCAAACAGGACTTCTATGCCCTTTATTTCCCACCTGAAATGCAGTAGAAAGGGGGTACTCGGAGGAAATGGTAGTCAGGGGGCCTGGACTCCAAGCAGAGGTCTGCCCAGACTCGCTGTGTGACCTCGGGCTAGTCACTCACTCTCTCTGAGCAGCGTAAAGTGAGGAAGATTGTTGTTAGACTTCTAGCCTTTGGGTTTGGAAAATGAGTCTCCAAGTGTTGGAGATACTACAAGAGGGGGTGGAAAAGACCAAGGAAAGTTGGAAGGAAAAGGCCAGCTTTCAACAAAAGCGCTCACTTGTGCCACAGGACTCGTGAGGATTCTCCAACCACAACCGCCTTGGGCTTGCACAGCTCTCTACAGTTTATGAAGCATGCACGTTTGGGTCCTATAGAAGATACCCGCTGGTTCAGGGGGACCTGGAGCGTTCTGTGTCTCCCACCTCCATCCTGGGGCACACCGAGGGGAAGGGAGGAAGGTCTGCACCTCCGAGAAGCCAGGGAGCGAGACACGTGGCAGCACGGAGCCAGGCAGCGGGCTCGGGCGGGAGCAGGCACAGGGCGGGCAGGAGGTGGGCAGCTGCAAAGAGCTTCTGAATCCAAGAGCCCACGGCCCGGGCCAGGGCCTGCTGCCAGGAGTGAGGCCAAGAGGCTGGTGGAGGACGGCGGGAGGGAGTTCATTACCCACTCCCACAGACAGCTTTCTTGGGATTTGATGTGCCCCATTTCCAGATGAGGAAACTGAGGCTGGAGGGGGTAAGCTACTTGCCCGTGGGCTCAAAGACACAGGTTCTGATTCAACCAGATCTGAGGCTCAGAGCTGACCATGGGCCAGTTGCTGGGAGATGGGTGTTCCTCCAAGCACGGTAGAGTGCATGATGTGGGCAGGTAGAGCTGGTGACTCGCTGTTGAATCCTCCCTGCCTTGTGTGGCTCTCGCCTACTAATTGGTGCTGAACCAAATAAAAAGGATATTAATTCCATTTTATGAATGAAAGAAATAGAGACAAGTGCAAGCCGGGGACTTGCCCAGGGTCTTACCATCAGTAAGTGGAAGCATTCAAACTTAGATTTTTTTTGCCAAATGCCACTCTTTCCTGCAGACCCGAGCAACCAGGAGGTGAGCAGCCTTTATTTCAGAGCTGCTGTGTCTGGGAGGACAGGGGGTGGATGGAGAAGAGGTGAGAGGGGTATGGTAGCGAGGTCTGAGTGAGGAGGAGGAGAGAGAGATGTTGTGGGGAGGGGTGTCCAAGTACATGGGAACACCGAGCACCTCCTCAGAAGGGAGGTACTTTCTCCCCTGGGAAAGAGGGGCTACAGGTCCACAGGCTCAGCTGAGGGGACGTGCAGCACAGGAGCTGGGAATCCAACAGCAGGATTGAGGGAAGGCTTCCGAGAGGAGACGGGGTACCTCTCCTCTCCTCCTGACCGGGACCTTCTCTGGGGACCCACGGTAATCCCCTAACACTGCTGTGTGATTCAGGAGCTCCCCAGACAGAGCCTTAATGCCCCCAGAGAGGGCTGGGAGACGCATACTGTCAACCTGCACTTTGCTTTAGAGCCAGGTTCCAGCCATGCTCATCTTCCCCAAGCTCACATATAAGGGCACTGTGAGTCCACTCAGGGTCCTGGGGGTGTTTAAAAAAAAAAATGATGATAAATGTTTATATGGAAGAAAAAAAGTCAGTGAGAACTGCCAAGGAAGCTTCACATCAGAGAGTAAAACATTATCAAAGTTCTGTAATTGAAGGAGGAAGAAGCCAGCACAGGAAGAGATAAATCCAGGAGCTGGACAGGGCGGAGAGCTCAGAAACACAGCCAAGTATGTTCGGGAATGTAACATATGATAAAGGTGATCCACAGGCAGGCCTTGTTTCTCCATCTCTTTGCTTTTTTTATTCCCCCTTCTACATGTATCGAGGACTTCCCATGTGCTAAGAGAAACGGCTTACATTGTTGGGGGTGGGGGGCGTTCCTGCATCAAATGCTATCTATTTATATACATAAGACCTTCCTCAGTTCATCCAAATGATATTTTTAAAAATTTAATTATCTTTAATTTGAGGATAATTGCTTTACAATATTGTGTTGGTTTCTGCTGTACATCAACATGAATCAGCCATTGGTATACACATCTCCCCTCCCTCTTGAACCTCCCTCCCACCTCCCACCCCATCCCACCCCTCTAGGTTGTCATAGAGCCCCAGTTTGAGTTCCCTGAGTCATACAGCAAATCCCCACTGGCTATCTGTTTTGTATGGTAGTTATATGTTTCCAGTCTACTCTCTTATGAGTCTTTATTAAGCATCTCCTAAATTCTCATAGCAACACTGTTAAGCAGATATAATCATCCTTCTTTGTAGATTAAAAACTCAAGCTCAGAGAGGTTCAGTAACTTGCCCAAGGTCACACAGCTAGCAATCAGTGGGACTGACATTTGAACCTAGGTCAGCTCTCAGCAGGGCAGCCTCCTGCCTCCCTGGCCTGTGTCCTTGTGCAGACGTGAGAAGCACAGGGTCCCCACCCCTACCGAGCCTATTAGGCTGGAGAGGCAAGGAACAGCCTCTCCATGGGAACGAGAGGCAACAGGGGTGATGCCGTCCAGGAGAGCGAGGCTGGGTACAGGTCCTCCACTGGCTGGTCCCTTAACCACTTGGACCTCCGCGTCTTCTCTTGTTAATCGGGGCTGACAACCCAAGCCCCTCACAAGCTCCCTGGGGCCGAGGAGTGAACACAGAGCTGATCGAGGAAAGTGTATCAGTGGCACATGACCAGTACACAAAGAAAGTGAAGTTGCTCAGTCATGTCTGACTCTGCGACCCCATGGAACCTATAGCCTACCAGGTTCCTCCGTCCATGGGATTTTCCAGGCAAGAAGACTGGAGTGGGTTGCCATTTCCTTCTCCAGGAGATCTTCCCGACCCAGGGATTGAACACAAATGCTGTGCTAATAAATTCTGGGGCACATGTGAGGTCTCTGATAGTCTGTGTAAGGCTGAGACTCATGTCTCTTCTCCCATAGAAATGTGTGTGGGTGTGCACAGGGGTACAAGTGCATGTGTGTGTGTGTGTGTGTGTGTGCATGTGTGTAAGTGACTGTGGCTTGTCTGAAGGTATAGATCCCCATGGCGTGAGGATGCTTGAGCTGGGTGTGAAACACAAACCCACTCTCAGCCTCTGGAATCGACTACAGGATAATGTGGCTCCGGATAAGTGGCACATTCCCTTCTAAAAGATTACAGGAGCATCAGCGAGATGCCTTCTTTATATCCCCTGTCTATAGCAGGGACCTGAGCTAGCATTTCAAACCCCACCCCAGGCCCCACACCCACCAGCTCCCTGCCCAGAGCCCCTTCCGGCAATTTGGACGCTCTGCTCCCGGCTCTGAGCCCCTCCTGCTGGACGCTGGCCCAGGATGCTGGCAAGAGCATGGCTGGGACAGACACTTTCCACCTGGGCACGGCCCTTGGCCAGGGCTCGCTCTCTGGACTGGGCATGAGAACAGGGCTCCGTGGGAGACCAGATCCTGACCTCAGGCTGAGCAGCACCCCCAGGCCATCTGCGGACTCCCCTCCCCTCCCTTCCCCAGGTTTCAGGAAAGGCCCCTGCCCCATGCCAGCAAAGCAGCCAAACGCCAGGAGGCTGTCTGTACAAACAGAAACCCTGGAATTCCTCTCAGGAACCTTTGCCATCTCTCTGAACGTGGGGAGGGGCTGCTACACACCCCGTAGGTTACATGTGGGGGCGGGGAGGTGAGCCAGCCATGGCCCAGGGTGGGATCCGGGGAGGAGACGGGAAGGATGCCAACCGCAACCCGGGAAGTAAAGCAGGCTAAGAATGCTCTCAAGAGAACCCTGCAACTGCGGATGTTTGGGGCAGGGCTTCAGTGCGTCGGTCAGTCATTCAACACCTCCCATGTCTCAGAAACATGAATGATGACGAGAGCTTACACTGACCCAGCACTCACTGTGTTCTAGGCACCCAATCCCAAGCATCTACATACATCAACTCACTTGAAAACCACACAGCTACAAGGCGGGCTCATGACAGTCTAGATCAGGCTCATTACATCGTCCAGCCAGTAGCCACTTCCACATGAGGTCCTTGAGCCCCTGAAATGTGGCTGGCCCCAACTGAGCTGTAAGAGTAAAATCCACAGTGTGAATATAAGACTGCAAAATTCTCATGATGATTTTTTCTATTGATACCATGTTGATAATACTGATAATGATGTTGATAATAATGATAATACTGTTAATATATTGGGCCAAATGAAGTATATTATTAAAATAAATTTCACCTTTGCTTTTTGGTATGACTGCTGGAAAATATACAGTTCCATCTGGAACTCACATTATGTTTGACTAGACTGAGTTGGCCTGAAAAGGCACAAGAGTACATAGAAAGGTTATAGTGGGGAGGGGGAAATACTGAGCTCCCCTCCTTCCAAGCTGTGCATCCTCAGATGAGTAACCTAGCCTCTCTGAGCTAGTTTCCTCATCTATAAAAAAGGCATAACATTAGTACTTGCTTCTTGGGTACTAACCCTCTTGGCATGATTAAAGAGTGAAAGAGAGGTAAAGCACACGAAGACCCACCACAGCCACGGGGGAGTAGGAAGTGACCCTCCTTCCAAACAGCAGGGGAGGGGCATCCCATCTTGAGTGGAAGCACTGGCTGCAGACAAGCGCGCCAATCCGAACGAGTGATCAGAGGTTTATCAAGACCCCAGGCTCAGTACCAGGTGGGCAAGAAGAGGGGCAGAGCAATTGGTGGACAGTGCTGGGTTCACTGCTGAGCTGATCTTTGGAAGATCGCGAGGGTTCCAAGTCCTGGCCAGCTTCTCAGTACATGTATAGGGAGTCAAGGAAGACTTCTGGGTTATCAGATAGGAGAAGAAAATATGATGACGACGGTGATGATGCCGATGGTGCTGCTGGTGCTGCTGGTGACGGTAATGATAATGGTGATGCTGCTGATGGTGCTGATGGTGGTGGTAATGATGATGGTGATGCTGCTGGTGATGGTGGTAATAATGACAGTGATGATGCTGATGGTCCTGATGGTGCTGCTGGTGGTGGTAATGATGATGGTGATGATGCTGATGGTGCTGCTGGTGGTGGTAATGATGATGGTGATGATGCCGATGGTGCTGATGGCGGTGGTAATGATGGTGATGCCGATGGTGCTGCTGGTGGCGGTAATGATGACGGTGATGGTGCTGCTGCTGGTGGTGGTAATGATGATGCTGATGGTGCTGATGGTGCTGATGGTGGTGGTAATGATGACAGTGATGCCGATGGTGCTGCTGGTGGTGGTAATGATGATGCTGATGGTGCTGCTGATGCTCCTGGTGGTAGTAATGATGACAGTGATGGTGCTGCTGCTGGTGGCGGTAATGATGATGCTGATGGTGCTGATGGTGCTGCTGATGGTGATAATGATGATGGTGATGCTGATGGTGCTGCTGCTGATGGCGATGGTAACACGATGGCAGTGATTAGGATGATGATGGTTTGAGATTTGCATCTTCCAACCCTGAGTCAGGTTGACAATGACTGAGATTTCCTTAGCTCGTCCATTCACTTGTTCCATGGATGCTAACAGGCCTGCTCTGTGCCCAGCCCCATCCTGTGTCTAGAGAAGTGATCAGACTCTGTCAGCTCAGTCCCCACCATCAAGGATGGCTCATGTGTTGGAGACAGACTTTTAGCTCAGAGTAAGAAAGAGAGAGAGAAAAAATCAGTTCTGGGGCCCCAGAGCCTGAATCCCTGAGGAGACCTCCCCACCCTCACCAGCGTACATGAATTGACACCTTGATAATTCTTATGCACACATCGTTTCTAAAACCATTGAATTGAGAGACTCTGGTCTCTCCTCCAGCCTTGACTTCCTGATAATCTGCCAGCTCTCCTCCTCCTTCTTCCAACCTGGGGGGCAAGGGTCGGGGAAGAGAGACAGAAGCAGAGAAGGAACAGGGCCTCTCGGATGTGAGTGATGGGCATTCCAGGGGAGGTGATAAAATCTGCTCACCCTGTCCCCCTAATCAGGAGGCAAGTCCAGGCTTGGGGCACGGACCATGACTCTGCTCAGCCTTGGTGGGGATGAGAGTGGGAGAGAAGGAAAGAGATTCCGGGCCCGAAGGACAGGAAGGGAGGGGCCCTCCCTCCCTCTCCCCATCCCAGAACCTGTGTTGAGTCTCAGGGTGCAGAGAAAGGCCATGTGCCCTGATCTTGCCCAGAGCTGGGTGGGAGAAGGGAGGAGCTGGTCTGAGGGGGAAGGGAGCATCCTGAGAGCACTGGAATTTGGATCCTGCTCTTGAAGAAGGATGGACTTGTCCAGGAGTCGGTCATCTAGTCATCTCTGTCACTTTAGACAAGCCACTCACCCTCGTGGTGCTCATTTGCTAATACTGAAAATGAGGAGGTTGGACTTGACCCCAAACTTGCTTCCAGCTGGAGCCACGACCCCGTCCTAGGGCCACACTCATTCACGGGGGGCCAGAAGCGGGGCTCATTGCTGTGATTCTTAGGGGGGACTCCTGCCACTGCCCCTCCATTAGGAGCATTGCTGGCCTGGCACCCCAAAAGTCGAGGTTCCGGGATGTCCCTCTACATGTGTGTCCTCCCTTCAAGGTGTCCCCAGATATTCTCCCTTTGGCCCAAGTCTCCTCTTTTGACCCTCAGAGTGTACCCCCTGGTTTCATAAAACTGGAAAACGTACCACCAGCTGAATCTCCCAGGGTCCCACCATCTCAGTGGTACCTGGTCAGGCCTGGTCCTTAGGATCCCCAGATGCTACAGCAAAGACCAGTGCCAGCTCCCCTGGCACTGCCAAGCGGGCTGTGCAGGTGCCCAGAACTCCGGAGTATTAACATTTTTCACCACACTCGATCCTTGAGGTCTTGCAAGCTTGAGAAGCATCCTTGTAAATACCATTGAAGAGCCTGGTCCCACCTGCGTCCCCATCTCCATGAGTAATGCCTCCATCTGCACCCCTACCATCAGAAACCTGGGGCCGTTTTCCACCCTAACCTCCCCACCCAGTACCTCCAGCTCCCCACTCCTCCCTGCTGCCAGGAGGAGCTGGACCCTGGTTTGGCTGAGCCCTCTGTCCCAACACCTCACAGGATTCCCACTGGACCACAAGTGCAAGTCCACACACGAAGCTTGGCGGTAAGAGAATGGATTTTGCTCTTGGAATGAGGTGGAGTCAACCACAGAGTTTGAATTCAGACAGATCACCTCGAGCTTTCTGAGCCTCAGTTTCCTCATCCATGACCCCAGGACATCCACCTCTTAATGGGTCATGCTGAGTACAGAGCCTGGAGCAGACGGCGCTCCATGAACGTCGCTGTACTGCCTCCTCTGAGACGAGCCTAACTGTGGTTTCCAGCCTCACCCTCTGGGACCGCCCTCCTTCACCTTCTTTCCAACTTCGAGGGCCATCCTCCCAAACACTCGAGTGTTCCACCTCTGTGTACTTGCCCTTGCTGTCCCTTCTGCCTGAAATGCCTTCCCCACCTTCTCGAATCGTGGAACAATGTCTTTGTAACCGTACCCCTCTGAGAAGCTTCCTTTGGCCTCCCCCGCCAGCTAGAGCAGCTGGCATCCCACCGTGGGCCCTCACAGTCCTTGTTCTCACTCAGGGGGGAAGAAACACACCACTCAGCTGGCACTCTCAGCCGGCCCTGCCTCTCCTGTGAGCTGCCTTCCTGACACCCTGTCCTCCTGCAAGACAAACCCCAGGGCCTTGGCACGTGCTGTGCCTGCCCCCAGCTGTGCTGGCACTTGGGGACCTGGCACTGTCTCTACCCAGCTTGCTGTCACTGTAACACTCGGTATAGGTGCCCAATGCATGGATGAATTAATAAACAGAACCAGAAGCCAACCTGGGTGGCTGGGTAGGGTGGAGGGGAGAGCGGAGCCGCACCGGCCTTTCTAAGTGGAGGCTTAGGAGGGGGAAGGAGGGACTCTGACAAAGAAGCCTGGAGCTGGTTGCTGAGAGGACTGACCGAGTGAGCTGCAACCACAGGCTTGCTGCCTGAGCCCAGAACGAGGAGTCAGAAGACTCCGCTCTAGTCCAGGCTCGGGGTTTGGTCTCTGAGCCTCGATCTCTTTCTCTGAAAGTGGAGTCAAGAAAGCCGCTCTGCCCGCGCCCTCAGCAGGATGCAGTGGGGGCCCAGGGACGGTGGCAGCGCACAGCCAGGGGGGCTAAAGGCCAGCTCCCCGCTCCCTGCCAGGCCTCAGCTTCTCATCCACTCAAGGGACCTGAGAGTCCCACTTGCGGAGCCCTAGTGACAGATGCAGACCGCAGGCCGGGTGCTGAGCGTGCGTCGGAAAGGAGCTTGGGGGTCGCGATGAGAGAGTGACTATGGGGGTACTTAGGGTTGCAAATGTGGCCTTCTCAGCTTTTCTGAGCTCCTGGACCGCAGAAGCTTGTGGGTGGGTGCTGCGTGGATGGTGGGGGGTTGGGGGGTAGCTGTCTATCTGTCTATCTGTCCTTCCTACTGCTGCCTTTGGTGTTCAAATCTGCCTCCCCCAACACAGACACACACACACACACGCACACACACACATGCACGCACCACCTGTTTCTGGCCCCATACTCCAAGTAGCCGTGTCCTGACACATGCGAACTTCAGCTCTGAAAGGATCAAAGCGCCAGCCCTCGTGGGGCCCTCATGGTGCGCTGAGGACCACAGGCATCGGAGTCACTGGCAGGATCCTGTATCATCCCCACTTTACTGAGCTGGAAACTGAGGCACAGTTTAATTACCTCCCTGCAATCCAGGCTTCAAGAACACACCTGAGCTCCCCACGCAGGGCCGGGTGTGTGGGGGGGTGTCACCCCTCCCCAGGGGGTCCTGTGGGCCAGCCCCTTGCTCATGTCCTGTGCTCCCTGCCTGAGTCAGGGCCCCATCCAGGAGGAGGAAGAGGGAGGGCTTGGGCTCCAGCCGTGGAGGGAGGGGAGACCTTATCTGAGGCCAGCTTAGCGAGCCGGCAACATCAGAGCTGGATGGCGCCAGAGAGGTTGCCTCACCCCAGCCTGCCTTGTCGGGGAGCAAGCGGCTCACCTGGAGCCAGTCTAAGCATGGGGGCTGGAACCCAGAGACCCCCACTCCAGATCTGGGGACTGGAACCCAGGGACCCCCACTGCAGATCTGGGGGCTGGAACCCAGAGACCCCCACTCCAGATCTGGGGGCTGGAACCCAGGGACCCCCACTGCAGATCTGGGGGCTGGAACCCAGGAACCCCTACTCCGGATCTGGGGGCTGGAACCCAGGGACCCCCACTGCAGATCTGGGGCTGGAACCCAGGGACCCCCACTGCAGATCTGGGGGCTGGAACCCAGGGACCCCCACTGCAGATCTGGGGGCTGGAACCCAGGGACCCCCACTGCAGATCTTGGGACTGGAACCCAGGGACCCCCACTGCAGATCTGGGGGCTGGAACCCAGGGACCCCCACTGCAGATCTGGGGGCTGGAACCCAGGGACCCCCACTGCAGATCTGGGGACTGGAACCCAGGGACCCCCACTGCAGGTCTGGCCGCAGGAGCTGAAGATGGTCACCTCTGTTCTACCGGACAACTGGTGCCTCCTCCCTTATATTAAGCGGAACAGGCCTGAATTCAATGCAGGCAACTTCTCCCGCCCGTGTCTGTCCTGGCTGTTGCTCCAGGGCTGGTCCCTTCCCTGGCCGGCCCATGGCTACCATCACAGCCAAGCCTGGGATGACCGCTCTCCGGTCCTCCCAGTGAATCGAATGAACTGGAAATTGGGCTAGAAAGGGTCCCTTGGAGTTCATAGGAGGAGGACGAGGCCCACAGTCAGAGCTAAGTGTGTTATTTTCTGGCTGTGTCTCTAAGCTTGGTGGACATCAGTTTCCCCGTCTCTCAAACAGGGACCACCAGCAGCCCTCGCACGGTTGTTCCGGTCATCGCCTGGCATTGGGGATGGATTGACTGACTCAGGAAAAGTCCCCATCTTCCCCCAGCAGGTTCACACACCCCAGCATGGCCCTCAGGTCATCTTGCTGTGGCCCTTGTCTGCCTTCTCTGTGTCCTTGGACCCTAAGCCCTGGCAACGGTGACCTCTGGTCACTCCTGCACCATGCCATGCTGCAGCTCCTGCTCGCTCCCTGCTCTTGCCATTCCTCCGCTTGGACCCTCTCTCTGCCTTTCCGGTCTATTCTCACTCATCCTTTAAAGATGCAGAGCAAATGGTTCCTCCTCCAGGAAGTCCTCCCTGCTTCCACAGCCCCACCCCTTCCCTCCTCATCCAGCTCTTGCAGCCCCTGCTAGACTCTGCTGAGAAAACCCACAGTGGGGCTCCTGAGTGTGATGCCTTAAGAGACTGATACTGGGCTCAAATCCCAACTCTGCCGTTTGTGTGTGGCCTTGGGCAAATGATCTGACCTTTCTGTGGCTCAGTTTACTCATCTGTAAACTGGGGGAGATGACTCAGGGCTGGCACGAGGATTAGATGACTTAGAGCAGAAACTCATTAGAAGAGGCACAAAAGGCAAAATGCAGACCGTGTAGACCATTTTGCTCTTGATTCAAAGAAACCATCTGATTGTTTTTTGAAGCTTTGAGATAGTGAAGTTTGATTGTGGACTAAGTATTCACTACAGAGAAAATTATGAAATTGTGACCAACTGTATTGGTATGAAAACTGGTATTTTTTTTAAACTCTCCATATTTTAGAGACACTCTCTGAGGAATTTCGGGTAAAATCATGAGGTCTGAGACTTGCCTTGAAATCCTCAAGAATGAGAAAGTATGTGTGTAGGTAGGAGTAACAGGAAACAAGATTACGGAGGGTTGATAATTATTGAAGCAGAGGTAGGTATGTGAGATTCATTCTATTATTCTCCCAAATGTGTAAATGTTTGAACACACCTCTGACAGAATGAACACTTTGATTATATGCAACCCTGATAGAGATGCCCGTCACTTGCTATGCACTCTGTCAGGGTTTTAGCTTACTTATAGCTCTGTCACTACATAGCAGAAGTTAGTGACCGTTTCCTTTTTTATTTATCAGTTTATTGGTTGTGCGGGGTCTTTGTTGCTGCGTGCTGGCTTTCTCTAGTTGGGGTGAGCAGGGGCTACTCTCTGCGGCCGTACGTGGGCTCCTCACTGTGTTGGCTTCTCTTGTTGCAGAGCACAGGCCCCAGGGCACGTGGGCTTCAGTAGTTGTGACGCACGGGTTTAGTTGCTCCACAGCATGTGGGATCTTCCCGGACCAGGAATTGAACCAGTGTCCCGTGTATTGGCAAGCAGATTCTCAACCACTGGACCACCGGGGAAGTGATCATTCCTTAAAAAGACCAGATAGTAAAAATTCTAAGCTTTGTGGACTATAGGCTGTCCGTGGAATATTCCTTTTTGTTTTTTACAACTTTTTAAAAGTGTAGAATCCATTCTACTCGGTTGCAAAAATGCTGTGGGGGGGCTGTCCCAGGGGGCTGGTGTCTGGTCCTTTGCTTTGTAAGGCAGTTGCCTTGTTCATGCTCCTGGCTCCTCGGGAGGCTGGCTGCTCCCCTGGACTTTGTACTGAGAACTCCGGAGATGCTTTACATATATTTGATAAATGAAAGAATGCCTGAGGGTTTATCGTTTGGAAAGAACTCTGGCTTCTTGCCGCTTCTATCTTCTCCATATAAAGGCTACTTTCCCAACCAGAAGCTCACAAGACTGCATGTTGATAAAACCAATTAGCAGAAAATCTCAACAAACCTTCCATCAGCCACGACGGGCAGCCTGGCCAGCGCTGAGTCAGTGCCTGGGTCTCCAGGTCCCTGGAGATCCTGCCGACGGTGTGGGCGTGAGCATGGAAGACTCAGCAGGGCTGGGTCCTCTGAACATTCAGGCCAGGTGTCCTGCAGGGGCTGAGCTAAGAGCTGCTCAAGACAGAGGCTCCCCTGCAGGGCATCCCCACCCAGGCCCCGGGTACAGATGCCGAGGGGTACACTCAGAGGAGGAGGAGCTCAGAAAATGTGTCCACCAACCCATGTGGTAGCTGCCTGTTACTTACATCAAAGATATAAGAGCGTCAGGAAGGGCAGACCACAGCGTGCCCCCAGCTCTGGGCCCAGGCCTGTGTCCACGTCCTCCCACTGCCCCCAGACCTCTCTTATCAGTGAAGGAATGAGCAGAAACTGCTTCCAAATAGGGAACCCTTTCCTTAAAGCCCCCAGGGCCCAGCTGGGGCCGGCTCAGGCCATTCCTATCTCAACCCTGCCCCCTGGTGGAGTATCTGGGTGTGGCTGCCCACAAGTGGGCAAGCTAAGCTCTGGACTATTCTGTTCATGGAGTGCTTGCCCGGGGTGTGCCAGGAGCAGTGCTGGGCACTCAGGCATTAAGAAACGGCATCCTGTCCCTGAAAACTCCACAAGAGTCTCCCATATATTTTTTAGGGGATCCCTGGCAACCTGGGCTCAAGTGCATTGCAGCTCTCACCACCCTATGTTGCAATCTTATAAATGTGTCTGTACTGTGATTGCCATGGGGTAAGGACCACCATGCGTCCATCTGAATACCAGCCCAGCCATGCAGGAGGTGCTTAGTGCATAGCGTGTGATGGGAGGGTGGAGGAATGAATGACTGAATACAAATGTGAATGAATGAGGGAGTAGGGCAGCCTGGTGACAAGTCACCTGGAGGGATATTCTGGGGACACTTTCCCAGCTTCAAAACCCTGAGCAAGTTACTTCAACACCATGGGCCTCAGTTTCCTCCTCTGTGAAATAGGGGAAAGGCTATAACTGCTCGTTAGGGCCGCTGGAGGATGTTGTTATCATCACTGCTTTACACACGTGTACACAGACGCTCAGAGAGGGCGAGCCCAGACCCAGGTCACACAGCCTCGGGAAATGGGTTCACTCACTGCAGACGCCCCTCCCTTACCTCCTGGTCCCAGGGCCCCACTCATCGATGAACTGCACACACCTTCCAAGGACGGTGGGGTTCAGCTCCCTCATCTATCGGGATGATTAAGGTCTCCTGGGCGGCACCCCACCACCACCAGCCTCCTACTCGCTGCTACCATTCCCATCACCACCCACTTTTGTAAAAATGAAGTGAAACTGTTGGTAAAAGTCAAAGGATAGATTTACATGTTCCTGAATCTATTTTTAGGGAGTTGGAGAACATCAGAAAATTCAGTCACTGCCCACTTCTAAACATCACCCCCAAATTATACACACAGGGTTTCCTATGGGGTCTTTGATTGAACATTCTTCTAGTTTTTCCCTTCTTAAATTTAATCTGCTTAAGTTTGTCCAGTAACTATGATTGAATGGATTGCTTTGAACCTGCCCACTGAGTGCCCTCCTTGTCCAGAGGGTGCAGTATCGGGCACGGTCTCGGTCCACCTGGGCTGCTGGAGGAAAACACCACACACGCTGGGCGGCTTCCAGTCTTGCTGCCCACAGCTCTGGAGGCTCGAAATCCACAGTCAAGGCCGGCATGGTCACATTCTAATGAGGCCCCTTTTCATAGCTGGCATCTTTTTGCTGTGTCCTCACGTGGTGGAAGGGATGAGGGAGCTCTCTGGGGTCCCTTTCAAAAGGGCACTAATCCATGAGGGGGTCCACCCACATGATCCAATCACCCCCAGAGGCTCCACCTTGTGGCTCAAATGGTAAAGAACCCAGCTGCCAATGCAGAAGATGCAGGGTCAGCCCCTGGGTCAGGAAGATTCTCTGGAGGAGGAAATGGCAACCCACTCCAGTATTCTTGCCTGGAGAAACCCATGGACTGAAGAATCTGGTTGCCTACAGTCCATAGGGTTGCAAAGAGCTGGACATGACTGAGCGCACACGTACACACGCTAAGACCACCTTTAGAGCGGTTAGAATGCCAACATACGGATCTGTGGGCAGCATAACATTCAGTCCTCAGCAGATATTTAGCTTACCATGGGGAGCTAGTCATTTTTAAAATTTTATTTTTGTTGTTGTTGTTGCTTTTCAGTCCTTCTCACAAAGCATGAAAAGCAAAGTAAACCATTCTCAGTTAACTACACGAGGCCCGCTCACGGAGCCCGGTGCCACCCCATGAAACCACAGAATGGCATGTGTTCTGCGGGCCGGCCTGGGCTGTTTTGTGTCCAGGCTGATCAAGCAGCCAGCAGGGTAGGCATGTAAGTGCAGTTCTAGAAAAGCCACGCATTAGGAAAGGAAAATGGCCTAGAACCTCCCCCCGCCTTACACTCCCCTGGCCCAGTTCTCTAAGACACGGTTCCCATTCCCACAAGAATCACCAGGGACGCAGGATGAATTACGGATTCCGGGCCCAGCAGAGAAGAGTTGAAGCTGAGGATTCCAAGTGGACTCCAGGCACCTGTATCTTACAAGGTCCTGAGGTCAGCGGTTCTCACCCTTGGCCATATTCAAGGTCCAGGATCCTGCCCGGGATCCTGCCTCAGTCTGGCTGCCTGGGGATGGTGGCCAGGCACCAGTGTTTATTAAAGCTCCTGGATGGTTCTGACAGGTGGCAATGCTTGGGAGCCACCCCAGGAAGTGACTGTTAGAGGCGCTGCCCTGAGGTCACTGCTGATGGAGGCGGCGGCTGAGCGGACAGAACCAGGCAGGGGCCTGAGCCCTGGGTGCCTGGCCTGGGCAGCATCAGGGCACAGCCCCACCCCGTCTTCCCCATAAACACAGTGGCATCCTCAGGGAGTCTGCCTCCAGAAGCACGTCGTAAAAGAGACTTGCATGTGAACAGCTGCGGTTTGGAAGTAGCCAAGGCTGTTCTTGACTCTCTCCGGCCTCCCCGGACGATAGATACTCTCCTCGCTGTCTGGTTGTTATCCTTCCCTTTTTTCACCCTTAGCTTCTGCTGTTAGAAAAAAATGACGTAGGCCGCACACAGCAGTGAGCTTACAATGGTCCCTGTGCCAAGGCCAAGGGCAGGTGGACGTGCAATTACCTCTTGGGCACTCAAGATGGCTGATGTGCGTGCGTGCGTGTGTGTGTGTGTGTGTGTGTGTGTGTGCACTCACCTTCCCTGGGATGTGGGTGCTAGACAAGGCGGTCAGGATTCAGAGGGTCATGCACCTATCCCAGGAGACCTCAGGCCTTGCCTTTAAAAGCCCTCCCACCCACAGCTCTCATCAAGGACCTCCTAGGGCTGGGAGCTTTCCTACCACTAGATGGCGCCAACTGCAAGGGCTTGGCTCAGAGGATCCCGCCCCTTTCCCTCCAGCGTCCCAAGGCCGCCCTCACCTGCTTCACTCCTCCAAAGAGGGGTTTCCACTGGGGCTTCCCTTGAGAAGCTCTGTGCCTTGGGGCTCCCGGCCACAACTGAAAAGCAGGCTTCCTTCTGGGGAGCTGTAACTTGGTATGGAAACAGCAGGATGGGTGGTGACCCTGTGGACCCATCCCAGTTCAGCTCAAAGGGTGCAGACCCCCAGGCCCTGCGATGGGCCTTGTGGGTGAGGGAGGTGTGCACAAGCATGGCAGTGCAAGTGCAAAAGTCTTGCTTTTGAGTATCTGCACACACAGTGCTTCTGTGTACACAATGCCCCCACCCTCCCGACAATTCCCCCAAGTGGGCATTATTGTGGCCATTTCACAGACAAGGATGTCGAGGCTCAGGAAGGTCAGGAACTATAGGAAGGTCAAAACTACACAGAGGGAACCCTCTTCTGACTGTTTTGGATCCCATGCTGTCTTCTTGACACTCGAACTTGGAAAAGAAAAGGCTCCAAGATGGTAGGTCCTGAAAAGTCAAGGAACTGGTACCAAAGTCCTTTGGAGTCAACAATCCCCCATCCCACCAGGTGACACTTCCACCGCCCTGCTATGGGTCATGCACCGTGTTTCAGGCCCACAGATAGAAGTAAGGCGCAGATACTGCCCTTTACAAGCTTACATTCCGGTGAAGGAAGCACTACTTCTAAAGCAACCTGGAAAAGGCACGCAAGCCTTCTGGAGGAGAGGGCTTTTTTTTGTTTGCTGTGCCAAGAATAGGTCTCTAGGGTCTAGGAGCTGTCAGAGATGGCCCGGAGGCGGGGGATGGGCGGGGGGCGGTTCTCATAAATCTCCAGGCCTCCGGTGTCACAATCTGACTAGGACAAGTCTCTCTCCATGGAGCCAGAAAGAGGAGGGTGTGAGTGCGTGCCTGTGTGTGTGGGTTCATTGATTTACGGGTGTGATGTTTTGCTCTGCCATGTGTTTTTTGAGGAAAAGCAAACAAGTGTAAGCAAACCAAATGACTTCCAGATGAAAACAGACCAGCACTGCCAACCCCAGAGCAATCTGTCCCCTGCCAGCACTTGAATCCAAGCATAGAGGTGACAAAAACCTCAAATCAAGGTTTACGTTTTTGACTTTCAAAGGCCCTTTTTCAAATCGACATTTACCGCACTTGTCTGGTGCCAAACTTAGAACCCAGAGCCCAACTAATCCAGCCCTTCAATCTGCACCACCTCTTCTGGCCTCTGGTTCTTACAGCCAAGGGCGCAGGGATGTGGACCACTCACCTCAGCAGAGAGCTTCCTGCGCTGGTGGTTGGAGGGCTCCTGGGACTGCCCTGGTGCCCCCACTCTCCATGCAGCCTCATGTTGTAATAAATCACCTCTATCGTCTATCTCTCCCATAAGCCATGGTCCCGTACCACAGGAGATGCTTAAGTTCATCTTCAAATGCTTAAAACAGAAGCAAGACGGTGAACTAGCTCAGCAAATGTTCACTGAGTGACTGAAAGAGTGGGCAGAGGTCAAGGGTGCAGAGATGAGAGCTGGGAGAGTCACTGGTATCTAAGCCATGACGTGGGCATGTCATCTTGGACACCCTCTGCCTCTTTGGGTCTCGGTTTCCTCTCCAGGAGAAGGAAATGGCAACCCACTCCAGTGCTCTTGCCTGAAAAATCCCAAGGATGGAGAATCCTGGCAGGCTACAATCCATGGGGTCGCAAAGAGTCAGACACGACTGAGCGACTTCACTTTCTTTTTCTTTCTTTTCCTCTCCAGGAAGAGAGAAAAGAAGCTGTCTAAATAGCTCAGCATCTGTTTTGTTCAAAGAATGAAAATGCAGATCTTTAAACCCACAGAGCAGGGTTCCTCTGGTTCAGGATGGAGGGGACGGTCTGTGGGGCCCCCCACCTCTGCTAACCTCAGAATTCAGGAGTCACTGCTGAGAAGCCCCAGACAGGAGCCTCTCCAGCAGGGACCACCAGCCTGGGGGTGGGGAAATGGCTGGGAGGTGCCTACAGTCCTCACTCTCCATCCTCAGGCAATTCTCCTCCTCTCTGGGCCAAGGTTTCCTCCAGGGTAAAGAGTGAGGGGCCAGGATGGAGGGGCTGGGCAGGTGACTGGATCTCTGAGATACAGGCAGTTTGAAGCTGGTAATAATGGCCCCAGAGCCGCCTCCCTTTCCATCAGCCTCATCTGCAGTACAGAAATGCTCTTTGGGGCTTATCTCCCATTCCCCATGCGCTTGTTGTCTTGTCCATCATATCTGCCAGGATATAGATGAATATATTGCCCGTGGATGGGAATGGGGCTCTGGGAAGGAGCATGGGTGGAGAGAAGTGGAGTGGGTGTCCACCACACTGAGCACAAAATCAGACCCCTCTCTACAGGGCTGGCACTGGACACAGGATCAGTCCTCTCCCCACGGGGGCACAGCGGGCCAGCAGCAGGAACCACGAGGCTGGACACCCGCTGCCACCGCCGCCCCCTGCAGCCCCTTCCCGGTGCTCAGAGGGGAAAGGAATTAATAATGATAATAATAGGATGACAGGTCGGCTGGCCGAATCCTGGCTGTACATATGCATGTCGTCTGTATGTGGAAGCTGTAAATAAGATACAAATGAACTTATTAACAAAACAAATAGACCCACAGGCATAGAAAACAAATTCACCGTTACCAAAGGGAAAGAGGGAGGGATAAATTAGGAGTTTGGGATTAACACATACAGACTATGTATAAAGGGCTTTCCTGCAGGTTCAGCAGTGAAGACTCTGCCTGCCAATGGAGAAGACAAAGGTTCGATCTTGGGTCAGGAAGATCCCCTGGAGAAGGAAAAAGACAACCCACTCCAGTATTCTTGCCTGGGAAATCCTGTGGACAGAGGAGCCTGGCGGGCTACAGTCCAAGTGGTGGCAAAGAGTCAGACATGACTTAGCCTCTGATCAACCAACCAACCAACCAACCTCCTAATGTGAATCACTGTGTGTAACTGTGTACACAGTACACACATTTGTATAATGAATATGGTTAATATATGTAACTGAATATACGTGAAACTAATCCAACAGTGTAAATCAACTATACTTCAATTTAAAAAAAATATATGAGTCAGCTCTTAAGGACCCTTAGCACAGAGAGGGTGGATCCTTAGGACATAAAGAAAAGGGCAATGGGGTGGAGAGAGAGTCGGGTTTTGGGGCTGCACCCACAGCGTGACTCATCAGAAGGCATTTTCTCAAAGCCGCAGCTCTCTCATCTGCAAAGGAGGCCGACTCACTGACCTCCCAGGTAGCGGGATGATCAGAGGGGAAGGAGACACCCATGGGCTCAGAGAGCTGACACGGAGCCTGACCCAGCACGCCCAAGCAGGGGAATTCGGGCAGCTGGCTTCACGTGTGCTAATGCCAGCTCCTCCATGCTAGTGAGGAGACAGGAGGTGTCTGGCCACCCAAAGCACGGCAGAGAAATGGAATGTGACGTAAACCTTTGGAACCCCGTGAAGATGGGGAGGCGACCGCCAGCCTTTGGCCTGGGACCCCTCTTCCGGGCAGCCTCCTTTACATCTTCTCTCCCCCGCAGGCCCTCCCTCCAGCTCCCACAGCCATGGGCCCCACCCCGGCCCCGCTGGAGGACACCTCCTCACGCCCCCAGTTCTGCAAGTGGCCGTGCGAGTGCCCAGCGGCCCCGCCACGCTGCCCGCTGGGCGTCAGCCTCATCACGGATGGCTGCGAGTGCTGCAAGATGTGTGCCCAGCAGCTGGGGGACAACTGCACAGAGGCTGCGGTCTGCGACCCCCACCGCGGCCTCTACTGCGACTACAGCGGGGACCACCCGAGGTACGCAGTAGGCGTGTGTGCACGTAAGTGAGACCCCGCCCACCATCGGCCAGCCCCGCCCACCATCGGCCAGCCCCAGCCCCCAGCTCTGGCCCGCAGCACCCCCGCCATCCATAGCCCTTCCTCTGGCCAGGCTTGGTTCTGCAGGAGGTACCCAAACCCACTCCCCCCGACCCCAGTCCATGATGATGGGCCAGAGGCTGAGCAGGGAGGGACGCAGCATTCCTCTTGCATCTGGACCTTGTCTTCTCTGGCCTCCATCCATGGACGAGTCCAGGGAAGAAGGATCCACCAGGAGAGACCTAAGCCTGGTTCTGTTCTCCTCGTGGTAGAACTCTTTGCAGGCCTCCCGTGACCTCCCAGAGGCACCAGGACCCTGCGGGGTTCCAGATATTTTAGTAACATTGTCAATGAACATAATCTGGTATTAAAACATTCAGTAACCTTGAAAGAACAAAAAGCAGCAGCCTGAAACCATCTCTTCCTACCACCCACCCACGTTCCTTTAGTTCACTACAGTCACTTTTAACTTTTTGGCCCTTTCTTCTGGTAATTGCAACTATTCAATGCATCTCTTCCGTTATATCTTGATCAGCTTAAAATACCAACTGTGCACAATCTATAACTGTGCATGATCCTATATGATAGCTGATGACTTAGCTCCTTAATACTGCCTGACACCGCCTCCCGCAGCTTCCAATATCATTGTCACATTTTTTATTATAAACCACTATTTGACCACTATGTACAATATTAGGACGATGTAAATGGTTTTTGCTGAAGCATGAGGTAGTAAACTTGATTGGATTTCCTTTATTATGAAGTTTTTTGTTTTTCCTGGAGTTTCTACTTGCTCTTGGTCTTTATAATAGCCCCATGCTGGGGGAGAGGCTATTGCTTTTTGTTATTTGTTTGCTCCTCAAAGGGTAATATCATTTCCTTTGTTGTTCCCAGAGACCCCCTTTCTGAGGCTTTCTGGTCTCCTGCTTCTATCTGGGCTGGCCTTGAGTCATATGATCTTGAATCATATGAGCGTTTATTCAATATACATGATCAGTATGATGAAAAGAGGTAAACTGGCATCAGGAAGTGATGTGAACGTCGCTCAATCATGTCCAGCTCTTTGAGACCCCATGGACTATACACTCCACGGAATTCTCCATACCAGAATACTGGAGTGGGTAGCCATTCCCTTCTCCAGGGGATCTTCCCAACCCAGGGATTGGACCCGGTCTCCTGCATTCAGGCAGATTCTTTACTGTCTGAGCCACCAGGGAAGCCCAAATAGGCATCATGGCAGCAGCTTAACTTCTGAAAATTTACACAAAGCCTCATAAACTCAAGAACTCCTTCCCTTAAGGCTGAATCAAGCTTTCCTCATGCCCATGACTCTGCGTGTTCACACACAGCAGACTGTCTTATCTTCAGCTACTGCTGCTGCTGCTGCTGCTAAGTTGCTTCAGTTGTGTCGGACTCTGTGCGACCCCATGGACTGCAGCCCACTAGGCTTCTCCGTCCATGGGATTCTCCAGGCAAGAACACTGGAGTGGGTTGCCATTTCCTTCTCCAATGGATGAAAGTGAAAAGTGAAAGTGAAGCCGCTCAGTTGTGTCCGACTTTTAGCGATCCCGTGGACTGAAGCCTACCAGGCTCCTCCATCCATGGGATTTTCCAGACAAGAGTACTGGAGTGGGGTGCCATTGCCTTCTCCGTATCTTCAGCTAACTCATTATATTTCCTGAAGTGTCATTGATGAGGATTATACATATAATTTCAAGTCAAGATACTTATGGATTTATGGTTAATCTATGAGCTCCTTCTGCTCTTTTGACATTAATTCCTGCTTCAACCTTCATATCAAGTCATCTTGCGTTCCAAGTAACCATCACTGATTCTCCCATCTTTCCATGTTGCCCCCTTTTACAGAGACTTATTAGCCCCACAAACTAGCGTGTTCAAAGAGAGCTTGCAGATTCCATCTGCATAGAATCATCTGACATGTTGGTTAAAAATGTTTTTCTGAGCCCCACCCCACTCACTCCAGTTCTTTGGCAGTGGGGGTGGGAATCGACAACCTTCAACAAGCTCCCTGGGTGACGCTCATACTCGGCTCTGAGACTGACGGCCACAGTGTACAGTCGCTCACATACTCTCTCCCTGTACCCAGGTGAGGAGACCAGGCTGAGCCCTCTTGCACCAGAGTCCCCTCCACTTCTACGGGACTGTTTCCTTTCTTTCCGTCTTTACAGCTGTCCTTCAAGGCAACTCATTGTGACTATATGAGTCTCTAAAGTTGCACTGACACCTCACCACATGCCAGGCACCACAATTTTATAGACATTCTCTCATGGACCCATAGACTCTGCAGACCCACAAGTGCCTCTCCTGCCTGTCTCTACCACCCAGGACCAGGAAAATCACCTCGCTCTACTCCACTCCCCTACCTCCTTATATGTCACCTCTTCACTCAACATAGCCTCTCGGTTCCCCTCATCATGAGTCTCCGTGTAGCTTCTTTCCTTGCATTTGGAAAGCAGACGGTGGATTTCAGGATACTGTAATAAATATGGCACGGGCCAAGGGTTCTCCAGTCACAGAGGTCTACAGACCTTGGAATAAATAAGGTTCAACAAGGGGACAGACTTTTTCAGAGGTGTCAAATGTCCACATCCATTGTGAAATTCCAAAAACAGAGCTATCATAGGAAGACTTTTTAAACTTGTTTGCACAGTGAATACTTTTTTCCAGGCAGATTTTTACCCAATCACCCACCTGCACACCATATACACACAGACACACACACATACGATTCCCCCATGTTCTATGGAACATCTTCTCAGAAATACTGCCATAGTGTCTAAATTCATGGAACCCTAATGCAGTAAAGAAAATAGTCCAGGGTCTGAGAGCTATAGAGAAGGAGATATTTGGGGGCCAGAGGGGAAAAAGAAAGAAGAGGTTATTTACATAGAAAAATCTGTTAGCAGATGGCCAACAACCAATGGACATTCCCCAGGACAGGCTAAATCTGTCCTTAGCGATGTGCTTGTAATTAGGCCAGGACAAGGCAGTAAAAACCAAATTGCAAGAGTGCCGTAAACGACTCAAAGAGGGCATGGTGGGGACTACGGCAGACTAATGCACGTAACCTTTAGCCACTGAGGTCAGGCAGAAAAGGGAGCCTGATCTGGTCTAGCCTACTCACCTTTCAAGAGAATCCAGAAAACAAAATCCAGGTTCATGTATGATTTGTAATTCTGGCAACGCATTCAAAACATTTTTAAAACACACTCCATGAGCCAAGCTAAATACATCTGTGGGCAGAGAGTGACCTCCGAATTAAACTGTTTGGCTATTTTGGTTGTGCAAATATGAGTCTGCATTCAGTGCAACTGGGTCAGGATTGAGGGCAGTGTGGTTTGCTGGAACGATCATGACATGTACAGGCAGACAGGCTTGGGGTTTTGAATCCTGGCTCTGCCACTTGCTGGCTACGTGATCATGGGCACGTCACTTAAGGAGCTTGATCGAATCAACTCTGTATGATGGCTGAGGCTAAACAAAGAATTTCACAGGAGCCTAAAATGTGATCAGTTGCTCTTGAATATTGCTTCAAATTTCCTTTGTAAACGTCCCCTTAGCTTTGTCTAGGGTTATCCTCAGAGTTTGGGGGGGCAGGGCTCGTTTCAAGCTCTGACTCCCTCCTCTGATGAGTAAAGGAACAGAAAATCCACACATGGTGTTTGAAGCTAGACAACCTAAGTTCAAACCTCAGCAACATAATCAACCAACACAATGGGTTTAGGGAAACTGCTTAACCTTTTTAAATGTCAGTTTCCTCATCAAGGAAAATGCAATGAATAATGCCTACCTCTTTGGGTGGTTTGGATGTCAAGTACTTGATGCATGGGAGAAGCCCAATACAGAGTAGGGCTAACCCCACCTGATTTCCATCCCTCTACCCACTGATTCATTCACCCATAATGAACACAGGTTAGTGACGGTACATCAATGGGGTTACAACAAGGCATGGCCCACTGTCCTTGCTCCCAGGAAGCTGACCAGGGGTGGAGCGAGAAGAGTAAAGGTCTGGGTGGCACAGCAAGGCGACTTGAATTCCCAGAAGTCCCTCAATAAGAGGAAAGCCCACCAGGTCATGCCTGAATGGACCCGAAAGTCTGAATGGTGAAGGAGGCTCAGCCAGCTTCCCCACCTGATCAGAAGCTGGTCCTTCAATCAGCTGTAAAGAAACCGAATAGGAAGGGGTGCCAGAGTCCGCTGGTAGGGCCATCGCTGCCATCCACCATCCATCTTTGCCCCCACCTCCCAAACCTCCCAGGAGACTGTGAACAACTTCCGGAGGCAAATGGTCCCAATCTTGGCTGCAAACTGGATTCACCTGCGGAGCTACCAAGGCCAAAAAATAAAAAAGTAAAAATACCGAAGCCCAGGTCCACCCCCAGGTACTGGGGTGTGGTGTGGGCATCATGATTTTAAAGAGCCCCCCTGGGTAGTGCCATTGTGCTGCTGGCAATGAGAACCACTGTGCAAAGGCTCCCAGCACCCAGCAGTGCCCTTGCCACCCAAAGTTCCCACACCCAGGGGCAGAGACTGCCTTCAGCACTCCATCTCCCATCCACCAACACACACGAGTGCACTCTGTCCCTGGAGTGAGAGGGCGAGGCCAGGCTGACTCAGAACAAAAGACGAGTGATTCACTAGGTGATTCACTCACTGTTTTGCTTTCCTATTTCCCCTCCTTTACTGGTATCCGATGGAAGGAAATGGACAGTGGAGTCAGAGCTTGGGGGGGTGCAGCCTCATCAGACACCAGCTGGGGGGCCTTGAGCAGACGAATCACTGTTCCCCTCACCCACCCAGCTCCCCCTCTGCCAAAGAAAGAAAACAAAGCTCTTCTAGGACAGTCACCGTGAGACTGCGTGAGGTTACTTATCAGATGGTGCCTGGCTCCAGATGGGACGGGCAGTGTTAGCGCCCTTCCTGCCCGTCCCTCCTCCCCCAGATCAATCACCTCCCAGGAAAGCCAGCAGTCACCCCAGCATCCCCACAGGCTGTGATCCTGTCCCCTCCGCTCCGCTGAGCCGAGCGCTGTCTCTTCAGGTGTGTGACTCAACCTCACTGAGACGCAGGTGTGCAGCAGGTGAAATTGCAGGTGATGACATGGTCCCTTTTCCTTCTGGGATGAAGTCAGCAATGCAAGGAAGCCTAACACAAAGCGGGTCGGGTGACCAAGAACCTTCCCTCCTGTGAGATACACCATGATGATGGTGGTGATGGTTCAGCTTCAGGTGAATCCAGGAGATACACTGGAACTACTGGCAGACCAGCCCTCCTGGGGTGAGCACCCTGGCTGCCCTGGCATCTCTGTCTGCACTTCTAGACACCGTCCTCAGAATGGGACTGACATGGAAGGCTGGGATGCTGGTCAGAGCCCAGTATCCCCACATCTTTCTTGGAGCTCCAAGCTTGCAGAACTGGCTCCACTCTGAAGTCAACCAGGCATCTCGAGTCTAGGGAAGAGCTTGAGGCCACCCACCCCAACCTTGCTCTTCTGAGGACAGAGCATCCCCCTCCTTCCAGGGCTTGGGACATAGAACTAGGAGTCCTTCCTGATTCTCCTCTCATCCTCACATCCCACCTGTCAGCGAGTCCCTCCAAATAGACCCAGAAGCGGGCCCTTCTCCTCCTGGCTGCCCATCTCTGGTCCAAGCACCACCGCCTCCTATCTGGACTCCCCAGCATGACCTTCTGACTCTTTCCAAACCCCGTCGGTCTGTCCTCAACTCAGCACCATCAAGGTTTTTGTGAAGCATAATTCATATCACTGATTCATCATTACTCACTGAGCACATACTGTGTATCAACCGGAGTTCCAGGCTCTAAGAGCTTTGCGTTTTCCTCTGAGCCTCCGGGGAAGCCCTCTCTCTCCTGCCTCCGGCCCTTGTCCCTCCCTTCCCTCCCCTTTCCCACCCCAGGCCTTCCCGGCTGCCTAGAAGGCTTCTCTCCCAACACCTGGGCAGCTCAGCTCCCTGCCTCCTTTCTATCTTTGCTGAAACATTATCACCTCTCTGAGGCCCTGGCTACCCACCTTGTTTAAATCTGCAACCTTGCCCCTCCCTCTCCCAACTCCCTGCTTTCATGTCCCCATCAACGCTCTGCTGCTGCTGCTGCTGCTAAGTCGCTTCAGTCGTGTCCGACTCTGTGCGACCCCATAGACAGCAGCCCACCAGGCTCGCCCGTCCCTGGGATTCTCCAGGCAAGAACACTGGAGTGGGTTGCCATTTCCTTCTCTAATGCATGAAAGTGAAAAGTGAAAGTGAAGTCGCTCAGTGTGGACTCTTTGCGACCCCATGGACTGTAGCCGACCAGGCTCCTTTGTCCATGGGATTTTCCAGGCAGGAATACTGGAGTGGGTTGCCATTAATGCGGGAGACCTGGGTTCAGTTCCTGGATTGGGATGATTCCCTGGAGGAGGGCATGGCAATCCACTCCAGTATTCTTGCCTGGAGAATCCCCATGGACAGAGGAGCCTGGCGGGCTGCAGTCTATAGGGTCCCAAAGAGTCGGATCCGACTGAGTGACTAAGCACACAAGCACAAGTTCATTGAGGGCGAGGCTTTTGTCTCCTTCCTTCACTACTAAATCCCCACCACCTACCACACTCCACAAACAGGCATTGAATGAACCCAGTCTCTTCCAAAGTGTTGTGACGGGTTTCCCATCGCCTCGGCCTCCTCTCACAAACTGTGACCCTCGAGGTGGATAACTGTCAGGACCAGGCTTTGTGCCACTTGCTGGGACAGGACACCGGGCTATCTGCCTGGGGTCCCAGTCCTGGCCAGGCTGTAGCCTCCCACCCTCTGTCCAGCCCTCCAGACAGCACCGGGTGTTTCTGCGCAGGTTAAATGGGCTGCCACACCCTCCGCTCAGGTCCCACCAAACTGGCCAGAGCAGCGGGCCAGGCCCTTCTCCACGATGGGGACCCCGGGGGGTGGGGTGCGGGGTGGGGTGCGGGGGCGCGTGATGCAGCGGCAGGGGGCTGCCCTGCGGGTCCGCCCAGCCCCTCGGCCGGCCTGACCCTCTGCGCCTGTGTCCGCAGAGGTGGTTGGCGTGGGCTGCGTGTTGGACGGCGTGCGCTACAACAACGGCCAGTCCTTCCAGCCCAACTGCAAGTACAACTGCACGTGCGTGGGCGGCGCGGTGGGCTGCACGCCGCTGTGCCTCCGCGCGCGGCCCCCGCGCCTCTGGTGCCGCCGGCCCCAGCGGGTGAGCTTGCCCGGGCGCTGCTGCGAGCAGTGGGTGTGCGAAGACGACGCCAGGAGGCCCCGCAAGACGGCGCCGCGCCACACGGGCACCTCCGGTGGGTGCGGGCACGGGCGCGGGGCGCGGGGAGGGCCGCTCCAGCCCGCGGAGGAGGGGATGGCGAGCTCAGTCGGTCCCCAGCGGGCCTCCTAGAACAGAGCCACCGGGTCGGGCCGGGGGCGGCGGCGGCCTGCCCACCGCGTCAGTGTGTGTGGCCCAGTGACCGCCGCCTGACCGAGCACAAGCAGAGCGCCTGCCGAGTGGGTGACCTAGAAACCAAAGCCTTTTATCCTCCTCGGCAAATCCTTCCCCACCGCCGCCTCCCTCCCATCCCGCCTCCTCTCTTCAGTCCGTCCGTCCTCAAAGGCCTCTGCTGTCTCCTGTCTCCCAGCATCCTCTTCTCTCACTCATTCATCCCTGCATTCGTAAATCCATCTCCCCGGCGCACCTGCTGTCTCTCCGTGCAGGCTCCCCTCTCTGGCTTCTGGGCTTGTGTGTTATCAGGAAGGACCGGCTTCCTGATAAAAATACACAAGTCCTTTTCTTGTGTATCTTGCTCCATCCCTCTGTGAGATGGCTCCTTGGTCTCCCTGGCTCTTCACCTGTCTCCACCTCTCAGCTCACTCCCTTTCTCAGCTCACTCCATTTCTTAGACACTTAGGAGCACTCGCCGTGTTCTGCTTGCCAGGATACATCCATTGAAAGAACCAGCCAAGGGTTGGGGTTCAGTTCCCACTTCCCGAGGGCTTACTAAGGACGGGGACAGCTTTTGAGCCCTGTCACGTGCCTGAACCTGTATTTTCTATCCATAACCAGGGACAGGAGGCAGGGAGGTGCTGTTGTCAACCCCACTTACAGGTGGGGAGCCTGGGACTTGGAGGTGGGAGCCAGTTTATTGGAAGCTATCCAGATGCTAAGGGGCGGCGCTAAGAGCTGAACTCAGACAATTTGCCCCTGAAGCCTGCGTGTCCCCTTAGCCACGATGCCCTGAGCATCACGCAGATGAAGTTCTAGTACTGGGGCAGGCACTTCCCTTGACCTTCCCCAGATAATGTCATCTCTGCAGGGGCAGGACCGGTGTCTTTTACCCTTTTATTCCCAGCACCTTGCAGATGCCTGATGCGTACTTGGTCAATATCTGGACCCTTTTATTGCCATACCAGCCCCGCAGGGCAGATGTTATTGTTCCAGAGAAGAGCCTGAGGCCCAGAGTAAGTTGTCTAGAATCACACAGCCTGTAGGTGGTCGAGCAGGGATTGGACTCAGGTCACCTCTCTCTAAAGATGGTCCTCACTCTGGAGAAGTATGAGGAACTCATGACAAGTTCTCTTCTCACTGGGGACCCGTGCTAGTTAGAAGCCAACTTGACCTCCAAGCAGAGGGACTGCCCACTCGCCGAGGTTCAGGGACCCCAGCCCTTAGGGTTGTGACGGCAGGGATTGGGGGGCTGATGGAGACTGGGAAATCACCAGGTACCTGGTCCCCATCCGCAGGGAACACGGATGAGATAGAGCCGTGGCACAAGAACTGCATTGCGTACACCAGCCCCTGGAGCCCCTGTTCCACCAGCTGCGGCCTGGGGGTCTCCACCCGAATCTCCAATGTCAACACCCACTGCTGGCCTGAGCAGGAGAGCCGCCTCTGCAACCTGCGGCCGTGTGACGTGGACCTCCAGCCACACATCAAGGTGGGTCCGCCTCCCAGGGAGGGGCAGGCGTCTAGGGTCAGGAAGATCCCCTGGAGAAGGGATAGGTTACCCACTCCAGTATTCTGGCCTGGAGAATCCCATGGACTGTATAGCCCATGAGGTCGAAAAGAGTTGGACATGACTGAGTGACTTTCACTGCAGATAGCTATCAGACTGTATAAGCTTCAGGCCCAAACATTGCCTGGATCTGTTCTACCCTCATTTCAGGCAGGGTGCTGGTACATAGTTGACCAGAACAGCCATTCATTCAACGAGTTTAGTACATGCCTACTGGGGCTTCCCTGGTGGCTCAGTGGTAAAGAACCCACCCGCCAATGCAGGAGACATGGGTTCGATCCCTTGGTCGGAAAGATCTCCTGGAGAAGGAAATGGAGACCCACTGCAGTATTCTTGCTTGAGAAATTGCATGGGCAGAGGAGTCCGGCGGGCTACAGTCCATGGGGGTCTCAAAAGAATCAGAATCAACTTAGCAACTAAACAAGAGCCATGTACCAGGCAGAAAACTAGACTGTAGGGATGCAGAAAGAGCCTCGCCCTTGAGTGGCCCATATCCCCACAGAGCTCCCTTTAAATAATGCCAGTCCAATTGAATAAGTTGCATGAAAAGTATGTGTGAGAGTCTATGGGAGGCGGAGGAGGAGGAGTTTAGGGTTAAATGAGTCCAGTCTTGAAGGCCATGATGGCTCTACCCCTAACCAGCAGGGGGCGCTCGGCAGGCTGAAGGAGCCCACAAAGTCATCCTGTGTTGGAGAAACTGACCTGGGCATTGGCAAGGCAGAGGCAGGAAAGAAGGGAAATTGCAGGTTGAGAGAGCTGCCCCGTGGCAAGGCAGTCCCTTTGTGCCCTCGGTTTCCTCTTGCATAATACAGCTGGGTCTGTTTGTCTTTGGGGTGATCCTTCCTAGTTTGAAGATGCTGCAGATCCGAAAGTAAGATGGGGTGCATGGCGAGTGAAAAGGGAAGAATTGAGGGCTTGGAGCTGAAACTGTTGATCCTCTGAGCATCTCAACTGAAACCTCCTTTCCCGCAGGAAGGGAAGAAGTGTCTGGCCGTGTACCAGCCAGAAGCGCCCGTGAACTTCACGCTGGCCGGCTGCACCAGTGCACGCACCTACCGGCCCAAGTACTGCGGGGTGTGCACCGACAGCCGGTGCTGTATCCCCTACAAGTCCAAGACCATCAGCATCTCCTTCCAGTGTCCCGATGGGCCCGGCTTCTCCCGCCAGGCCCTGTGGATTAACGCTTGCTTCTGCAATCTGAGCTGTCGGAATCCCAACGATATTTTTGCCGACTTGGACTCCTACCCTGACTTCTCAGAGATTGCCAATTAAGCAGCCACAGAACCTGGGCTCGAGGCTGACCCAGTGCTTGTAAAGCAGCCAGCCTTCTGAGGCCCCAACTGAGCCTTCTTTTGTCCACTTCCCACTCGTTTCCAATGACCCAGATCCAGGCCCAGGCCCATGACCCCTTGTCCTGTCTCTGCCCATCAAAAGCACCCATCATGGCACACTCAGGCCCAGACAGTGGGTCTTCTCCTTGGCAGTGGCCCACATACACTCCAAAGAAAGTGCCCGGCTCTGGACAATACCCGAGCCCAATCCGGCCTGTCTGAGTCACTGGAAGTCCTGCTGGATCCAAGTCCCAAGGAACAGAATCAGCTAGATCTTCGGTATCACTAATTCCTTCTTTAGATACCAAACCACCAGACTCTCTGGGCCCATTCAGAAGGATAGAGGGGATTTAGGACAGTGGACTGGTCCATTCTTCGGGCCCTGCCAAGAAGGACCCTAATTAGCAGTTTTGACCACTGCATACCAAAGCTCTCTCTCATTCTAAAGACCTGTGCCTACCACGGTCACCGAATATTTGCTAAATGAGGTGAATGGTTGTTTGGTTTCGGTTTTTGGATGGACAGTTGTGTCCATGAATCCAGGCATTGTTGCAGTTAAGTTTCTGTTCACCCATTTCAGTTAAGTTTCTCTTCACCCCTGCACTTTGAAGGGTGTACATTGGGTTCATCCCAGTGAGAAATGCAAGCTGATAAACTTCCTCTTGTTCCTGGGAGAAGTCCCTGGTCACCAAGGTTAGAGCATGGTCAGTTTATTTTCAGAAGGAGCGATTGAGCCCTGCACTGAATCTGCTGCTCCCGGACAGGACAGGGCACTGGGCAGTCAGCCAGCCTCCTCCTCACACCTGACCATCTGCATGCTGGGGGCTTGTAGGACTTGGTGGGTCCCCTCGGATGACATCTCTGACTCCTCAGAGTGGTGTCCTGTGATAGCCTTCTGCTCTGAGGGAACCTTGGGTCCAGGTTGAGTGTGAGTCAAAACAAGAAGTGGATTCACAAACCAAGAAGTGGGTCCAGTCTGTGTCACCCTGGGGTGGCAAGAGTCCCTGGGCCCAGGGCATGTGTCTTTCTGCCTCAGGGACCCATTTCGCAGACTGTGGGTCTACTGATCCATAAAGCTCAGTTCTGGTACAAAGACAGAAGTTTACCAGTTGTTTCAAAACAGAAGTATATTTAACAGGGATGAAAAGCCAAAAGGGTTTGATGCTAAAAGGAAGAGAAAGTTGTTATTAATGGAAATGAGGCTATTATTTATTTAATTAGTAAAGTATAAATATTTACTGCTACATTTCTTTTATTTAGTACCTTCTACATGTCAGACATTGTTCTCAGCGCTTTATGTGCACCGTTACACTAGCTCATGGAAACTGGGAGGTCGTGTTGAGAAGTGCCCGTGATTATTTCTGTTCTTACAAATGTGAAATGGAAGCTCAGTGAGGTAAGGGAGCTTGACCGAAGTCACCCAGCGGGTCAGTGGGGTAGTCAGGATGCAAATCCAAGCTGGATTGACTCTGTAACCCGTATTTTCCCTCAACTTTTAGAGCTTCCAAGGGCATCAGAGCAGGAAAACACGTCAGGATAAGCGACTTCTCCCTGTCATTTTTGGTTCTTATTACTGTCTCTCCAGCTTCTTTCCCAAGAGAAGAGTGTATCTTACTTTCAGATTATTTAGATGTCTGAGCATCAGACAAAATCTAGGATAAACCGAAATCCACGACTCCCCTCTAGATCATTCCCTCCTTCAAATCAGAACCAGCTCTCACTGTGTATTTGAAGATGATTTCGTTACCTGATGCTGCAGACTGAAGGACGGTGCCTTTTTCATGAGGGAATTCTGAATAGTGAGCAGAGGGATTCCTAGACAGGGGAAAGGGATTGAAAATGTGTCCTCTTTACTGTGACCTCCTGAATGCCTGGTGCAAGGCATACAGTGGTGCTCAATGTGTATTTGATGAATAAAAGAAATTGTGTACGTGTCCCTACATGTGTTCAGAAGATCTCTTTCTTCCAAAGGTACATGACAATCTAATTTTTATCAGCCAAATCTGAAATGCCATAGAAAAAGAGACATTTAATATCAAAAGAAAGGCACGTGTTCATTGAAAGAAAAAAAAGCCCGAGAGTTCTTTTGTGAAGAGAATTTTGTTGTTCGGGTGTTCATTCGTGTCTGACTCTTTTTCAGCCCCCATGGACTGTAGCCCACCAGGCTCCTCTGTCCATGGGATTTTCCATGCAAGAATACTGGAGTGGATTGCCATTTCCTTCTCCAGGGGATCTTCCCAACCCAGGGATCGAACCCACGGTTCCTGCATTGGCAGGCAGATTCTTTACCACTGAACCACCAGGGAAGAGAATTTACTCCACGAATAATCTTTCCTGTAAGTCCACATGGATCATGTTGGATTTTTGTAGAGTGAAATCACCTGCCACCCACAGCTTCCAAGGGCAGGTGAGGGCTCACCCCTTTTGAAATTTAGCAGACACCCAAGAACTAGATTCTTACTGAATTTGCTTCCCAATTCAGGAACGTGAACTTGGCTTCCAAGATCATAGAAGGCCTGGATGAGGGACTTGGGGCTTTCATCCCCGGGATGGGTGGGATGGGGTGGCCAGAATGCCCTGGTTTGAGAAATGAATCTGTCCTGTGCAGGCCCCAAAGAGGAAGTCTCAGTTTCGTGTTTTGAAGTCATGGGCAAGGAGACAGAGCCATGGTGCAACCTGTTCCAATAAAAGTTACCAGATGAAAAAAACATTTCTTTATTGAATGCTTAATTGGTGCCAAGCCCTCTGCTAACTTTTGAATTATCTAACTAATCATGGCAGCAATTTTGAGCAAGCATCTCTTTCTCATTTTATAAATGGAAAGTCTGGGACTCAAAGAGTCTGGGGAATCAGCCCTCAAAAGTTGAAACCCAGATCTCTGCTTATTCCGCTCTGCCTTGCTCTGGGAGATGGTGAAGGACAGGGAAGCCTGGCGTGCTGCAGTCCATGGGGTCAGAGATGCAAAGAGTCAGACAAGACTGAGCGACTGGACAGCAACAACAACTTGATTTTGGGGAGGCCTCCAGGCAGAGCCTGAATGAGGCCTGTTGGAGTGTCCACTTCTCCAGACCCTTGTAACCCCATGTCCTGGGATCAAGGAAAGGTAAACAAAAGAATAGTCAAACTTTGGTGGAGAAATTCACATAAGTGCTTAGAGTGAATATCTCTTGCATGCAAAGATGAGTGAGAAAAAGGAGACCTGAATTTACCATGTCACTAATGCATGCTAACCCTTAGCATAAGCATTTGGTAAGCACTTCCCAGGCTTTAGGCTAGGTGCTTTACTGCATACCTAATTTAATCCTCAGAGCAAGCCTATGAGCTGTGGCAGTATCATCATTTCCCATTTTAGAGATAGAGCTGAGGCCCTTAGATAGTATTTGCTCAGTGTCTTCACAGCTAATGACCTGCCGACCAAGGTTAGTCTCACTCCTGGGCCATCTCTCCTGATGCTAAGCCCAATTAGCCTGCCCCCACCCACCCCTGCAAACCAAAAGGCACAAGACAACGGCTTACTGACAACAGCTGCAACATTAACTTTGAAAATGATTCAGAGAGTGATCAAAGAAAGTAGATTCAAACGATATGATTATCTAGGCTCTCATTAACATTTAAATACTGTGTATCCCTACAAATTGCGGGGAAGTAATGCAATCTGTGACTATTACATTAAATTAGGTCACTGATTTTTAAAGACTTATCTTGACCCAAAGTAACTGAAGTAATAACTCTGCCCAGCTGGGAGTCCTGAATGGTCAGAATGGCCTGCTGTGTATTTCTGCATTGTATACATATGTGTGTGTGTGTGCGTGTATGTATATCTGTTTTCAAACTATGACTTAATATTTAAGTATTTCGACTGCCATTTTCAGGCTTTCCTGGTGGCTCAGACATTAAAGAATCTGCCTGCAATGCAGAAAACCCTGTTTTGATCCCTGGGTCAGGAAGATCTCCCGAAGAAGGGAATGGCAACCTACTCCAGTATTCTTGTCTGGAGAATCCCACGGACAGAGGAGCCTGGTGGGCTACAATCCATGGGGTCACAAAGAATCAGACACAACTGAATGACTAAACACACACACACACACACACACACACTGCCATTTTTGTAAGTGACTGAAAAATACATATGAAGAAATGTCTTAGAATTTCCCCATAGAGGGAAAACAGCACTTGGGCAATCTGTCATGTTTTTCAGCATTCCTCATTTTTCTCATGATTTGTGTCGCACGGAACATGTTTATCCAATATGAAGAGGAAGAGTTTTCATTGCTCAAATTCCCTGTTTGTAGCTTTTTGCCTTGAAGCAATAAATCATCACCAAAGTGACTTAGTGGACTGGGTGAGTTTTCCTGTATTTTCAGTTATTATGAGGCAATGATGGAACATTGAACACTCCCAGTAAATGTGCAGATGGTGGACATTAGGGTCCCAGATATTTTATACATGACAATAAAAATGGCTTAAAGTTTGAAAATGCACTGAGAAATGGGAATTCTGGTATACAGAAAAGACCAGGGGGGCAAATGTGTTGAGACTGGAAAACATCTCATGTAAATATAAAATGAACATTTGGCATTCATTCACTTACTCATTTATTCAATGTCTTTTTATATTCCCAAGTACCCTGTGGGTGGGCTTCCCCGTGACTCAGTGGTAAACAGTCTGCCTACAATGCAGGACCTGTAGGAAACTACAGGAAACTCGGATTTGGAATATCCTGGGTCTGGAATATCCCCTGGAGAAGGGAATGGCAACCCACTTTAGTATTCTTGCCTGAAGAATCCCACGGACAGAGGAGCTACAGTCCATGGGGTGCCAAAGAGTCGGACACGACTGAAGCCACTTAGCATGCACGCATCCTGTGGGTACCTGGAGGTCTGGGACCATGACTGCATCTTCTAAGCCTAGCACATATCAGGGATTGGGGAGCATGGGTTGATGGATGGATAGAGATCTACTGGGCTTCCCTGGTGGCTCAGATGGTAAAGCATTTGCCTGCAATGCGGGACACACGGATTCGATCCCTGGTTCGGGAAGATCCCCTGGAGAAGGAAATGGCAACACACTCCAGTACTCTTGCCTGGAAAATTTCATGGACGGAGGAGCCTGGTAGGCTATAGTCCATGGGACTGTCACAAAGAGTCGGACACAACTTTTCTAGAGATCTATTGCCGGGTGCCTTGGGAACCAGGGGAGTGAAATGAAGTGTAAGGAAGTTTGCATAAAGAGGAAGAGGAAGCTGCTAAAGGCTGGCTTATTGATAGCAATGAGAACCATATCACCCTGCCAGCAAAGGAGACAGAATTAAGAACCAGATAAAACGGTAGAAGCAGTTCACTGCCTGGATGGGATTAATTAACGGGTGCACAAAAGTCCCCACAGGCAATAAAAGCGATAAGGTCCTCCACGTTGTTAGCCCCAGGAACTAATCCATGTTCTATAATCTGAGGATGCCAACAGGTGGTTGTGTGAGTTATGTGCTCAGCCAACTGTTTTCAAAGGTGAGAGTGATATAGTCCATTTTAGAAATGGCTGCAGAAGCCATTTCATCTCTGTGAGCTTTTTATCTGTGAAGTAAGGATAACTCAACCTCACAGATAAAGATAAAAAGGGGAAAAGAAACCATAAAATATGCTAAATATGACTGTTATTAGTGATACCATCTCTGCAGGCTGTCCGTATCATGAACTCACATGGTCGGTGCTTTCTGCAGAGGGCGGGGCATTCAGGAAATTTTTCAGAGCAGGAATGAGGAAGGGCCTTTTCTTCAACAGTGAGTTTGCCTGTCGATGGATTTAATTTCAAAAGACATAGCAATTCACCTGCTACAACCACGTCCATTACTAGGAATCCCTACGTGTGTACGTTGGGTAGGGGCTGGAGTATCATGAACTAACCTCTAACCGCACAGAGCAGTGACCCAGTTCGATCCCTGGGCTAGGAAGATGCCCTGGAGGAGGAAATGGCAACCCAGTCCCGTATTCTGGCCTGGAGAATCTTATGGACAGAGGAGCCTGATGGACTACAGTCCATGGGTTGCAGAGTTGGACACGACTGAGCACAGTGCAGCAGGGACCCAGCCAATGACCAGTAGTGAGGTTGTGTCAGCAGCTGTGTGTGAACATAGTATTTCCTCTGACCCAAAGGTGGGCCTCCCAGTTGGTGCTAGTGGTAAAGAATCCACCAGTGAATGCAGGAGACACAAGAAACACAGGTTCAATCCCTGGGTGTGGAAGATCCCCTGGAGAAGGAAATGGCAACCCACTCCAGTATTCTTGCCTGGGGAATCCCATGGACAGAGGAGCCTGGGTGGCTATAGTCCTTGGGATCATAAAGAGTCGGACACAACTGAGCATAGCATAGCAAAAGTGGTCCACAGACCCTAACCTCTCCAGTTGAAATCATCTGTATTTTTCTTATCACAGTAGTGGCAATTATCTCGAGATGCTATTATGTCCATAGTTGATTGGACAGCAAATAGACATCTGAATCAGGCTGATCCCATTCTTCTCGTTAAAAGACACAAAGACCTGATTAGTTCTGGGTCCCAGAACCAGAAGGTCAAGTAGCCTTTGGGTTAGGACCATGGTTTTATGCTTTAGAGACACAGGGAAATCTGATCTTAGAAAGCAGGAGGCTTATCTCCTCACCAATCCCATCTTCAACTCAGAAAGCCAAACTTCCCCCTTCTGCCCTTGGATTCCATGTGGGACACAGTTGAGTTTTCATGCAGCCTGAGAAGCCCAACATGGATTTAGGCTACATCTAGGGCCTCCCAAGTGGCACTAATAGTAAAGAATCCACCTGCCAACGAAGGAGATGCAAGAGACATGGGTTCCATCCCTGGGTTGGGGAGATGCCCTGGAGGAGGAAATGGCAACCCACTCTGGTATTCTGACCTGGAGAATCTTATGGATAGAGGAGCCTGGTGGACTACAGTCCATGGGGTCGCAGAGTTGGACACGACTGAGCACAGTATGGCAGGGACCCAGCCAATGACCAGTAGTAAGGTTGTATCAAAGAAGGGGAAGGAGGAAGGGGCAGATGGAGGCCTGTGTTATCCCATACAGAGCCTGCATGTGGTTGGTCTTGGTGTACACTTGGTCTTCCAGCTGCTGCTGAAACCCAAGGGTCCGGGAATCAAAACCAAAACAAGCAGCTAGAACAGAAATAGGTCCCCAGCTGGCAAACCATCTCTAAATAGCATCCGATACATGCAAACACCTGCAAGCATTCACTTCTCTTGACGACGGAAGCCTGAGCTCCCAGGAGCTGATCGTGGGAGGTCTAGGGGGCCCTGTGCGGCGTATGCGCCCACTGAGATGGTGATTTCCTGCTGACTCTTCTTGCCTGAATTTCCTTTGTTCCTGTCTCTCACACAGGACCCGACACAGAAAAGGCATTTACTGTGAATGCAGAAAAAGAATGAGCCTGTGTGCTTCTCCTCCTGTGTCTAAAGCAGGGCCCTTAAGCTAGAGGTCCTTGGACCAAGGATCCGTGGATTACATTCAGGGGTCGTGTGCTTGGATGAGGAAGAAATGGATCTTTGCTTTTGTCATTGTCATTGTTCAGTCATTCAGTTGTGTCCAGCTCTCTGCAACTCCAGTGACTGCAGCACGCCAGGCTTCCCTGTCCTTCACTCTCTCCTGGGGTTTGCTCAAGTTCATGTCCATTGAGTCGGCGATGCTATCTAACCATCTCATCTCTAATTGCAATTTAGCATTTCTTCCTACTTAAATGTGGTCCATAAACCTTAACACTGCAGTTGAAATCACATGTATTTTTCTTATCGCAATTGTGGCCATTTTCTTAAGATGTTTTATGTTCATTGCTGCTGCTGCTGTTGCTGCTAAATCGCTTCAGTCTACCTTGAAATTATATTGAGACCTACCTCCACATGGCTATTTCACTTATCAATAAAGAAACGCATGATGTTGTCACAGTTAGAACATTTGGAGAATTACACTTCGAAGTGTAAGCAGTGTCTCCTGCAATGTCATTTGCTGGATTTATTGTATGCATTAAAGCTCTTCCTGCCTCCCTCTCTGACATGTGCAGCACACACGGTCACCCTCCCCGCCTTCTCTGCCCACTCACTTGCTGCATGATGACGCAGACTGCAAAAGTGTTGACAGCTTATTACAAATGCTGAGAAACTCTTCAAGGATATGAAGAAAAGCCAGTATAGATAAACAGCATGCTAGCTATTTAAGAGGAGGGTGTTAAGTGTGGGCTGCATTTAGTAACTTGCTTCCAAAGAACAAGTATGGAAAAGCAGAAAAAGTGATTTGATATAGGAGACACCTAGCAAACATGACCTTGGCCAGGTGACCAAGGTCAACCTCATCCCTGTTAAATCACGTTGACTGACAGCACAAGGCGATGAGGATGCCACCGAGTGTCTGCATTCTTCATTTCCAAAACTCAGAACCCCAAATGAACCGTGAGAACACCATGCACACAAACCTCAATCGAGCGTCGTTGTGCAAAATGCTCCACCAGGGCTTCTCAAAACTGCCAAGGTCATCAAAAACAAGGAAAGTCTGAGAAATTCGTACAGACCAGAGGGAACAAAGGAGGCAGGATGAAAACAGACAATGGGGGAAAATGGTGAAATCCCAAGAAAGTATGGAGTTTAGTTAATAGTAATAGATCAGTGTTGATTTGTTAGTGGTGACCAATGAATCGTAGTGACAAGTGATGTTAATAATAGGGGGACCTAGGGGTGGAATATATGGAAACTCTGTACTATCTTTGCAACTGTTTGCTAATTGTTTAAAACTTTTTACTTTCTGGCCACACTGCACAGCTTGTGGGATCTTAGTTCCCTGATCAGGGATTGAACTCATGCCCCCTGCCTTGGAAAGTGCAGAGCATTGACCACTGGACCGCCAGGGAAATCCTTTGTGGTATAAATTTTAAACTAATCTTAAATAAAAATAGAAGATTGTAGTGAAACCTGTTAACATTTTTAAATACAAGTGCAAGAAGCATTACAGGCTTATCACTGGGTGGTCTTTTCACACACTTTCCTATTAAAAAAAAAAAAAAAGTTTCCTTCTTAATTATAGGTTGAAAAGCTTGATTCCTTTGTCACTGTGTTATCTGGCCACTAAAGTGCCTGAAATGGGGCTGGTCTGAATTGAGATGTACTGTGATGTAAAATGAGTTTCCCAGGGGCTCAGAGATACAAAGCAGGAGCTGCAGGAGACATGGGTTTGATCCCTGGGTGCGGAAAATCCCCTGGAAGAGGAAATAGCAACCCACTCCAGTATTGCCTGGGAAATCCCATGGACAGAGGAACCTGGTGGGCTACAGTCCATGGGGTCTCAAAGAGTTGAACACAACTGAGCACAGACATGAATGAATGTGATGTGAAAATACACCCTGGATTTCTCAGTAGGAAGAAAAGAATGCAAGGCACCTCGATAACTGTTATATTGATTCTATGTTAAAATGTTAATATTTTGGATATGCTGGCTTTCATGTATTATTAAAATTCATTTCACTTGTCTCTTTCTACCTTTTTTAATGTGACTACTTGAAGATTTGAAGTTACATCAGTGGTTCGCATTGTATTTTTATTGGACAGTGATGCTCTGAAGAATTCCAAAGGTGAGAGGCATGTGGGCAGGAAGCCCCAGGTAAGGAAAGGCCCATCTCAATGCATGATCTCTCAGGTGGGGGAAAAAGACACAAGCCACTGCAAAGTTACAAATTTATTGGTCTGGAAATAAATACAAATATCTCATTAAGAAACTCTTCTGGAAAGACTTGTACATAACAGCTTCTTGTTCTGATTCAGCCATTTCTGCCTCCCAGGTGGTAGGTGACAGGTAAACTGAGTCATAATCCCCCAAGCTACCTAGAAGGCTTGACTACTTCCTCCCAGTAACCACTAGGCCCCGGTGGTTGATGCACTTTCTTCCATTCATTCTGATCAAAACTTGCTATACGAAGATCCATGGTTAGCCAAAATGAGACTGAAAGGCAGTAAGTAGTACAGGAACTCAACAGCTACGTTGACATTGCCCAGAAATGTCAGTGGTGCCACCCTGCTCAGGGAGAAGTTAGAGGGGCAGCGAAGAGGGGAAGGCAGGAGAGAGAAGGAAATCCCATGGAATACATGTTTCAGACTCTGTACATCTTCTGGGCCACCACTCCCCATGTGAATCCCACCCCCTAGCTGAAGATTCTGGAAGGTCACCAGGTCAGAAACCTTTGGCAGTCAAGTTCAGATTCACCCCCACATTGTCAAAGATTGGAAGCAGGATTTATCACACACGATTCCTGGGAACCAGATGGGATCGACTGAAATCACAACTGCACTGGATTCCATCACAACCACAAGGAATTCCTTACGTCTAATCACCAAAAATACCACCCCACCCCAACGCCCCTGCCCCAGTGCTGCTGCCTGGAGACACAGCACAGCCAGCCCCAGCTGTTTGCAATCTTTCTCTCCACTTCAGAGAAAACAACTACAAATCTACACACTCTTCCCCATGAATGAAATAACCACTCGTTCATGTATTAGGGGTGGGAAGTAGGGGCGATGGAGGGGGAGGCAGGCAGCTGATTCAAAGCTTTAAACACACAAATACCAAATGCCTGCCAAGACCGTTTCTTTGAAAAACTGGAAGATTTTGTCCCTTACTCTTGTCCATTAAAAAATGCCAGGAAAACAGGCTTCTGGGCGTCAATCATAAAAAGTGTATATATGCACAAACGTTAAAAAAAAAAAAACCTATTACTTCAAGTTAACTATGGAGATTTGCTTTTTCCAAATACTTCGGAGCCTCCACGTCAATTCCACCTCTCTCCCTGCTTCCCGTTTGGCTTTTTTTTTTTTTTAAATAGCTCCCCACCACTCCCTGCCCTCCCCCTCCCCAATCAGAAAGGGCTTGGTTTCCAGAATCTGGGTCTGTTTTTTCTTTAGTTGGAGAGGAAACAGGAAGTAGGCGGGCCGGGCTTCCAACAAGGTGTCCCTTTGCGCCAGGATGCTCCGGCCAGGCTAGCCTTGGATAGATCGAGTGTTTACTCTGTGCTGGTTTCTGGCAGTTTGGCGTCTCCAAAGGAGGGTAGGAAGGTGGCCTCCCAGCCCCTCGTTCGGGGGGAGGAGGGGGGCACTGAGGTGCACCTTTCCCTCCGGTCCACCCCACCCTACCCTCACCAGAAAGGGCGACCCCACAAACACCCAATCTCACCGTGTCGTCACCAGAGCTCACTTGTACAAAATAAGCTTTGGATTAATACCGAGTTACGAGTTAACGTGCGGTTGGCAGGCAGGGGTGGGGAGGGGGGCCGGAGGAGGGGCAGCTACAGCGATCGGTCCCAGAGTCCAGGGGCGGCCGGCCGGCCCCGAGGCCGCCTAGCAGGACACCTCCGTGGAGTTGGGCCCGGCGCTGCTCCCGGGGCCGCCAGAGTTGGGGATGATGTCCAGCCGCGTGCCCTCGCTGGTGTGCGAGCGGCTGCGAGTGCCCTCGCTGGTGTGCGAGCGGCTGCGAGTGCCCTCGCTGGTGTGCGAGCGGCTGCGGGCACCCTCCAGGGACGTGACGCTGGAGCCTGACGCTGTGCGAGACCTCATCAAGCGGGTCATGCTGGCGGAGGGCACTGGAGAGAGAGGAGAGAGCCGGTGAGGGAGTGGGCAAAGGCTGGAGACACTCGCACCTCGGCAACGCAGCCTGCCGTGTGCCCTGCCTGCCCGTGGAACCTTTGCTCCTGTTCGTCTTCAAGGCCATCCAGACACTGGGCTCCCCGTCATTTCTGTGCCCACTCGAAGAGGTGAAGAGCCAGGCTCAGGCTGGGTGAGGACTGATGGGTCCCACCCTGGCATGAACCCACCAGCTGAGTCTCGATCGCAGCTGTCTGCTACTCGCTTACCAGCTGTGGGACTCGAGGAGCGTCCCTCTCTGAAACCCCTGCCCCACGTGTAAAATCAGAATACTACCATGGACCCCTGGCTATCAGCACCTGAATGCATGCCCACCACCCTGTGATGTCAACAGTTTCTAGAGTCAGGAGGATGTTCATAGTCGGCCCAGCTAATCCCTGCACGCCACAGGCTGGAAACCGAGGCCACACAGAGTGGTCAGCTGTCACCTCTTCTTGCGGGCAACCTGTGAGCTCCCAGGAACTCTTAATGGCACCGTCCATTCCGAAGGACTTAAAATGCCCTTAAACATGGCAGGTGGCTGAGACGGTGGGATGAAGAACTCCACCTGTACTGGGTTGAAGAGCACCCTCCCAAGTTCACGAGCACCAGAATCTCTGACTATAACCTTATTTGGAAATAGGGTCTTCACAGATCTATCTAGATGAGTTCATCCTTGGTTAGAGTGAGCGCTAATGCAATGGCTGGTTTCCTCCTAAAAGGAGACAGATGCACACTCAGGGAGCAGCCGTGTAAAGACAGGGCAGAGGTCAGAGTGATGCAGCCACAAGCCAAGGGCTGCTGGCAAGCACCAGAAGCTGGAACGAGGGAAAGAAGAATTCTTCTGAGAATCCATACAGGGAGCGTGACCCTGCCTACATCTCGGTTTTGGACTTCTAGCCTCTAAAACTGTAGTACTGTGAGAGAATAAATTTCGTTGTTTTAAGCCATGCAGTGTGTGGAGATTTGTTATGGCCACCCTAGGAAGCTACTCCATCAGCCGATTGAAGCCTCTTTGTCAAGATCACATTGAATAAAAGACGCCACACACTGAGGCAGTGATAAGTACAAATGCATGGAGGGGTTATGTTATTGGCTCAGTGGGCATATGTGTTGGCTTTCCACCACAGATACTGACAAACAGAATTCATCCTTGCATACTGAATCTTCTTAAAGAGCTAGCTCCTGAATCCAGGAAAAAATCAGGTCAATCCCACACCTGTTGCTCACATACTTTCTCTGAGCCCCCCTGTTCCTTGATCCCACATGTGCAGTCTTACTGACCCTGCAGGGCTCTGGTAACCCTAGCATGGAGTCATGGATGCTAAGGGCTTGTCACACTGGCCCAGGGCTGTGAGCAGGCACTCGGGAAATAAACGATTCCTTTCCTCATCTTTGGAGGACGCCTCTAGCTCTTTCTGTTGTCTTTCCCTATGATCTGCAGGCTGCTTTCTGGAAATAGAAGCCAACATAGTGGGTGGGGGCAAACAAGGCCGGCCTCCCACTTCCTTTCTCTCCAGAATGCACTTTCAAAGCAGAAATCCAAACCCATGGCAGGTTCAAGACGAAGAGTTACAATTCACGCCTGCAAGGTAAACAAAGCCCTTCTCAAGTTACTGCCTTTGCTGCACACTTTCCCAGAGGGGCAGAGACCCACAGACAGATGTTTTCTGTTGGAAGAGGGTTCTTTGGGACACGACTCCTGCATGGAGCATGAAAATCAGGCTTGCTGCTCTCAGCTGTGCTAGAAACTAAATGTGGCTGAGGCCAATCTGAAGACTGCGGTCAGTAGACCAAACATAACATTACTATTTTAAATGAGCAAACAGTTTAAGCCTCAGGAAAATAAAGAAAAAAAAAAAGGAAGTGACTAGACATTCAGACTTCTTAATTAAGATGGGCACTCGAATTAGAAATCCAGGCAGCAGAGCGAGAGAGAGCAAAACCAGCCACATGAGGGCTGAAGCTGTGGCTGACATGCCAACATCTGCCGACGCTGGCTGCTGCCCGGAGTGTGGCTGGACTTAGGGCTGGCTGTCCCGGCCTCGGGACTGCGTTGCTGAAAAGGGGCTGTGTGTGTCTGTGAGCAAACTGGAGCCATACTGCAAAGAGGCTGCAGGTTCTTTAGTTGTGCTGCTATTTATCCTTCAATTCTCAAATCTAACGATTTAGCAGACATGCTCTGCCTTGAATATAAGTGACTTTATCACCCATTTGCTCGGAGATTTGCAGTTTTTGAAGAACTTTCACAGATCCCCAATCTGCTTCTTGCTTAATTTCTCAAAGCCTCAGTTTCATCATTTGTAAAATGAGGATAAGAGTATCTCCTAGGATTATTGTGATCATTAAATGAGAAAAAAAAAGGACTTAATGATTTTTCATCACCACCACCACCATCACCACCACCACCACTATCTCACCCAGCACCATCCTCATGCCACCACCATCATCATCGCTTCCAGCACCATCACCACCACCACCATCATTATTATTGCCACCGTCCATCCTCAGGCTTCCCTTGTGGCTCAGCTGGTAAAGCGTCTGTCTACAATGCGGGAGACCTGGGTTCGAGCCCTGGGTTGGGAAGATCCCCTGGAGAAGGAAATGGCAATCCACTCTAGTACTATTGCCTGGAAAATCCCATGGACAGAGGAGCCTGTTAGGGTACAGTCTATGGGGTCACAAAGAGTCGGACACGACTGAGCGACTTCACTTTCATCCATCCTCACGTCACCAGCACCACCACCACCATGACCAGCATTACCATCCTCACGACAAGTCTCTTAGGGAAACATGTAATCAAAATTAAAAAGATTTTCATGGTTTCATGGGCTGTTGTCTTCTTGGTTCTCAGAGGGCTAGTCCTCACCCACACCTTAAAACATTCCCTGGTGTGAAACAGCTTCTGTTCAACAACGGGGGGAGAATGAGCCACTAGGGTATGAGGAGACACTGGAAGCTCTGTACTGCGGCCCACCCTCCACACACCTAAGTACTTCTTCCCTGACATGCCTGGCATGCGAAAAGCTAAAGCTGCCCACGGTGACACAGAATCCTCGGCCCAATCCGTTTCCAGTTCCCACCACTGCCCCTCGGCCCACCCCCTGCTGGGAAAAGCCATACTCACTGTATCCCATGCCCTGCACGAAGTACTTGAAGGCCTCGGCTAGCTTGGCCGGCTGCAAGAGAAAAGAGCGAAAGTGCAGTCAGTCACCGGAGGTCCGGATCACTCAGGGCCGCTGGGAGCCAGGCCTGTGGTCCCCTTCATTAAAGAGCTTGGCAAAAGACAGAAACACCACGTGTTGACAGGACAAAAATACAAGAGGAAAGCAAAGAACGGGATGATTATGGAGAACCAACTTAGCTTTGACCAGGAAGAACGTTCACGTTCACTACACAGCTGGAGAAATTTAGTCAAGTTACATGACCGGTCTGAGCCAGCTTTCTCACCTATATAATATGGGCAGAGTGCTACACCTGCAACTGAGGATTTCTGTGAAGAATATATCACTGGATAAATTGATGCGCCCAGCTCAGCGTCTAGAATGTAACGGCCACTCACTGTGCTAAGGGCTTTGCAGCACTCTCTCATCTTCTCCCAACAATGACTTTTCGAGGTTAGTACCGTCTTCATATACATTTCATAGCTGAACAGATTTGGAAAGGTAACAATCCATCCAAGGTCTTCTGGTTAATTAGTGGGCCTGCACATTAACCCAGGGTTTTCCAAATCCCGTAGCAGCTTACTCTCACCCCAGTAGCAGGCAGACTGGTGGCTGGCTGGATGAAAGGATGGTGGATACATGGATAGATGAAAATGAAAAAAGGTGGATAGAAAGAAGGAAGGAAGATGGATAGATGAATAAAAGAAGGATGGATGGTCTTAAAGAAGGAAGGATGCAAGGATGAAAGGAAAGGAAAATGGAAAGAAAGATGGATAGGATGAGAGGATGGATGGATGGATAGATGGATGAACAGACACATCTCTTATCAACTGGGCTACTTTAAATAAAATGAGCTGGGAATGCTGCAAACATACCCAGTTTGACCAATTACTCTCAAAGTTTAATCTAAACCAGGAGGTGAATGTTTGGGTAAAGGTCATATCTGAAGGCTAATTAATTCCATCTCTCAAATGTAATGTCTATTCTCACACCCTTTCACTTCACTGGTGAGCCATCATCAGAGTGGCCTTGTCCACCTCCACCAACTCCTGCCACTGTTCTCAAAGAGCCAGATGATATTTAAAGAAGAGTCTGTGCTAAAAGTGCCCTCTAGGAGTCACGGGACAATAAGATAAGAACGAGAGTTGCAAGCTGGAGCTGCGGAAAGCCAAGGGCACCTGTGTTCAACATGGCAAACAAAACAAGATGACGGGCTTGGAAATGAGATCTCGGCCCAAACTCAGCTCCCCTGCATGCCCATAGGCAATCTCTGCCATCTGATAGCTTCAATTCCCCTTCTGTGGCTGCGGTAGAAGGCACATTCTTCCTCTCTCTAAAGCTTATTGCAGGGATTGAATGGAATGAAGGATGGGAATGCCCTTTGTAAACACACCCAACTTGCAAGGGCAGGAGAAGGCAGGATTAAAGAGCCATTGGTTCTTGTTGGGCTGCCCTCTTGCGGGGCTGGGCTAGTTTAGCTCCTGCCATGACATTTCAAATGTGTTTGGGACCTCCCTGGCGGCCCAGTGGTTAGGACTCTGCTCTTCCACTGAAGGGGCCACAGTTTGATCCCTGGTTGGGGAACCATGATCTCACACCAAAATAAAATAAAACATGCTTTAATTACGGCTAGGGTTAGAGTCTTCTCATTTCAAATAGAGAAAGGAATAAAGGAGGGGGAGAGGAAAGAATAATGGTGCCCCTTCTCTTCAGCCAATTTAAGTTGCACTGTCTCAGCAGGGTGTTGAGCAGGCAGTGTGGATAAACAGCCCATCATAAAATAGTGTGCAACTATTAACTCTTATTTACATCTAAGCAGGCTTGGCTGGGCACCCATCTGTTCCTGCTGAAACTGAACCATCCCATCCTTCTCTGGCTACTCCCAGCTATTAAACAGGCAAAACTCAACAGCAGATATGAATGTGAAAATACTTTGTTCTTTGCCAGTAGAAACAGAGAGGGACACTGGAGATGGAGGCTAAGAGAGCCACCGAGGCCATTTGTGCCTGATTACTGCTGCGTGCACACAGAGACACACACATGCACACATACATGCACACACACATGCACACACACACACACACACTTATACACGTGTGTGCACACATACATATACACATGTGCACGCACACACATACACATATGCATGCACCCACAGGCACATACATATACGCACATGCATGCACACACATACACATGTGTGTGTACACACATACATATGGACACATGCATGCACAGAGACACATACATATATACATGTGGGTGCACATAGACACACACATACATATACACGTGTGGATGAACACACACACACATACACATGTGCACACACACATAGGCACACACACACACTTTGGCCCATCTCCTCTCTGTGCTCCCTGCTCTGCCCTTGGGCTCTGGGAGCCCATGGCTATGGCCTTTGGTCTTCGGGGTCAGGCACACCTAGATTCTGGTTCATGACTGCCAAGCTATGTCCACTCAGCAAATCCCTTCCTGCCTTGAACCCAGTGTCATCCACTCCACAGAGGCTCCTGCAGGAGGATCTGACACGTCCTGACGCGCAAGCACTTTTACAAACGGTAACAGGTCTACAACATGTCCTCAGACGTCACGGTGTGGGGGCAGGGGGGAGCAGGCAGCGAGGGGTAACAGGTCCCAGAGACCCCTGCCCTCCACGTGGAGAGTGGAGACAGGTGTGACTCACCTGAGAGATCTGCGGGAGGCCACCGCAATCTGCCATCTGGGGAGACAGGGAAACCGGTTAGTGCAAGGCCTCGGTGGAGGGCATGCCGACTCGGGCCTGGCTGCAAGTGGGCATCCACTCTGCCTGCTGCCCTACCCGGGTCCCGCCCTGTGAGGGGACCCGGGCAGGTTATGGGTGGGGAAACCCCCACGTCACTCGGCTAGGCTGCTTTGATTATTAACCATGTCGGCATTGAACTCTGCCTTCTCGCACCATTACTGGCAGCTCCTGACAGGCCAGGCGCTGTGCTAGGCCCTGTAGGTGATTTCGCTCTGCCCCTCAAGAACCCTGGAAGGGATGGCTGTCCCACTTTAGAGGCAGAAACTGGGCCAGAGGGAATTGGAAGAACTTGTAAAGTCCCAAGTCGGGTCTGTCTGACCAGAAAGCATTCACTGCACAAGGCCCCATACACATGATTTCTTTAAAGATCCCTCGGAATGAAAATGCAACATTCAAGCCTTCAGGTCTGATGAGGCTCCTGGTTGGCCATCCTCGGTAAATGTTGTCGCTTCTGAAGGTCCTATTAAAAAGCCACATCCAAAGCCATCGCTGCTTAAGGCCATTTCAGGCACACGTGAAGATTTATCCAAAGCCTAGGGCTCTGGAGCACTTGGGGAGGGAAATGCGGATGGGATGAGGATAGGGAAACAGAGCTGGAAGGTCTCTTCCAGTGAGAGTGAGTGAGGCTGTGGCCAGCCTACAGTCCAGGCTCAAGGTCAAGGTCAGCTAACCCAGGGAGGCCCTCAGCCTAATGAGGATGTAGTGACAAGACAAGGGAATTGAGCTCCAGGGGCCCATGATGGGCTCCTGGGTGGTACAGTGGTACAGTGGGCAGAGTCTTTCTAGAATCAGGCCCTGCCCACACAATTCCTGTCCATCCCTCTCCAGAGCACAATGGCCAGCAGCCCATAAGCTCCTGGAGTCCCATACATAGATCCCTTCATCTTTGCAGTCTTGGGTTGCCAGCCAGCACTCAGTAGGTGTTTGTGAACAGACAGTCATCATTTCTGTGGTTTCTGACCACCAGTTATACTATAATCAGGCACAACTCAAATCTGCACAAAATTTTTGGTGTTTCTAAGAAAGAATAAATGCAACCCCCCATCGTTTTCCCTGTACCTTGAGGAGAGTGGTCTTCGTTGGGTCCAGTTTTGAGTTGCACTCCACCTGGATGGGAAGAGGGAGAAGACATTTCTAATTTCCTACCTGGAGCCAAAGTCATAAACTTTACCCCCTCCCTGCCACTCTGCTACCATCATCAGAAATTCCAATATTCCTACTGGCATGGAAGAAAAAACACAAGCTGTGGCATTAAATAGATGGCTTTAAATTCTAGCCCTGCTACCATGAGCTGTGTGCTCTTGGACAAGTTACTTAACCTCTCTGAGCCTCAGTTTCCTCATCAATAAAATAAAGATAGTATCTTTTTCGAAGGGTTGTGATGAAGATTAGCTAAACTGTAGAAGGTGCTACAGAAACAGTCACTAAATGAACGGGCTTCTTTAACCAGCTGCTGCCAATGACTCTTCAGATTCAACATCCCCAGTCCTGACAACTATTCTTCGCATGAAACCACATCCACCAAACTGGTTTCTTTCTTCAATTTCTCAGTGACCCTCTTACAAGTGCATCCAGAAGTGGGAAAAATCCTCACTTGGGATGTCCAGAGTGCCTAAAGTAGAATTATCACCTCTCTTAATGTAACCTATGTATCTTTATTGATACATCCTACGATTATGTCCAGTGGACTTAAGGTTAAGTGTTAGTTGCTCGTCGTGTCTGATTCTTTGCAACCCCATGGACTATAGCCCTCCAGGCCCCTCTGTTCATGGAGTTCTCCGGGCAAGAATACTGGAGTGGGCTGCCATTTCCAGTGGACTAGATTGCATGGTTCATTTGGATACCCCAGGTCTTTACTAAATGAACATGTGCAGACCCTGCACTAGCTCACCTCTCAAAGCACATCACAATTCTAGACTTTTCCCAATAGCCCCTAAGCCTCCCATGTCCCCAGCTATAGTGATGTTGGAAAGACAGAATCCTTGTTTTACCCTTACAACATCACAGGTGGGAATTAAGGGGTGAACTGAGCCTTTCCTAAGCCTTTCCTAAGCTCTGCTCCCAGGTCCCTCTCTGCCCTGTCAGATGATAAGGCTCCAACCAGGTCTGAAAGTGCCACCTGACTCCCAAATGGGCAGAGTCTCCTGGCCAGGAATTCAAGTGGCAACATGCCCATAGAAACAAGCCAGTGGGAGGCAGCTCGGCAGGTGAGGGGGCCTGGGAGACGAGTTAGAAGGCCCACTGCCAAGGAACTAGGGCTGGCAGTCACCAGGGAAGGAGGCTGGTGGCTGGGCCCTCTGCCCAAAGTCCAGTACGGCATCTAGAAGACGTCACTTGCTCTGATGGGAGCAGAGGAGGGGCAGAGGGTGGGCAGGGAGACTTCATACAAAGTCAACCAGATCTGGACCATCGATTTTAAGCACAGAAGCTACTGGTGATTTCTACATACCACAGCGTCCACAGCAGGAGAACTGTCCCCAACCACCAACAGAGCAGGACACCTGGGGGCAGGGAGAGACGGGGAGTTAACACAAGGTTCATTTAAAGGTTCTCATGCTCCCAGACCTGCCAGGCTGGGACCAGAATCCTTAAAAAAAAAAAAAAAATTATGTTGTTTTCCCCTGTACTCTTCGCTCTTTTACTATCTTCTTTCTCCACCCTCTGCTTTATTCTTAGGAAAAACGGGTAAGTAGTCATTTACACCCTAGTATGAATTTCAGCCAGAGACCTTCTATGCCCTGATATTTTATTTTCAAGTACTCCTCAAGGAAGGATGAGTAGGACTTTGCCAGTCATCAAAAACAGAGACAAAAAGGACACACCTAATTAAGGAAATTACATGTGCCAAATTCAGGTGTCAAATCATATGGTTCATGTAAGGAACTATAATAAGACATAGTCATTAAAGGTAGAATCCAGTTGGTTATACCCACGACTGTCTTTTCCTTCTAGTTTTATAAAGCACTTCAAGGTGGGTCCTTTGCCTTATTTGTCTCCAGGCTCTGTGAAGCAAAGCCTCAAACAGTTGGGCATAGAGTAGGTGTTTCATAAATTCTGTCGGGTGTGGTTATTAGCATGCCTTGTTTGAGATCTGAGGTCCCCCCAACCCTAGATCTCGGGACACCCTACAAACCAAACTCTTGCAAAGAGAGATGAGTGAGACTGGGTCATGCCCAATCCATGGCTAGAATCCACCCAGGTCTTGCCCACTGGGCTGTCCTAGCAGCAGGCAGGCTGTCCTGCCAAGCTCAGGGCTAAGATGCTGCCGGCACTGGCCAGCAAAGCTGAAGAGACAGCGCAGGGGGGAGGGCAACTCACTGCAGGGTGACCGTGTGGGCTCCAGGCATCGGCCGCTCGATCTCCAGGTCCCGCCGGCTGCAGACAAACAACAAACACACGCACCATATAACAGCATGCCCTCCGTGGGAGGAAGCCCCCTTCCGCCCAGGCAACCCCGCAGTCCTGCGCTGGCCACTCTGGCAAACAGCCACCCACATCCCAAGCTGTGTGGGGTCCCACCCCAGCCCCTCTGGGTCCACCGAAGTGGCTTCAGGGACAGCAGGACTCATACATTTCCTGTGGACTCCACCTTATTGTCCTCTGTTTTGTTTTTTTCCTTTTATGCACAAATCACATCCTTCTGTGGAGGCTTCCTCATTCCCACCTGTCCCCCAAGCCACAGCCTTCACCTCCCAAATGCTGTCCAGGCTCTTCTTTTAGTCTGAGTCTTACTCTCACACCTAACTCGGAGTCCTCTACATAGTAACCAAACCATCTCTTCAGAACTCAGACCTGATCCTTTCACTCCCTCCTTTTAAACCCTCCTATGGTTTCTCACAGAGAAGGCAATGGCACCCCACTCCAGTACTCTTGCCTGGAAAATCCCATGGACAGAGGAGCCTGGTAGGCTGCAGTCCATGGGGTCGAGAAGAGTCGGACACGACTGAGTGACTTTACTTTCACTTCTCACTTTTATGCATTGGAGAAGGAAATGGCAACCCACTCCAGTGTTCTTGCCTGAAGAATACCAGGGACAGGGGAGCCTGATGGGCTGCTGTCTATGGGATCGCACAGAGTCGGACACGACTGAAGTGACTTAGCAGCAGCAGCATGGTTTCTCACTGTACGTATGGCCACCAGCCTCTCCCTGCCTGGCACCTCCCAGCATGAGACACCCTTTCCCAGCAGTCAGCTTGGAGCCAGTTCTGGACTCAAATCAGGCTCCTCTGCTTGCCAGTTGTGTGACCTTGGGCAGGGTGCTGAACCTCTCTGTGCCTTCGCTTCCCCAGCAGGAAATGATGGTGAGGGCACCCTCATCATGGAGTTTAGGAGGCATCAGTTCTTTCCTGAAGCGTGTGGGGTTGCAGGAGCTACTGCTGGTCTCCTCAGTGCCCACCGCCCAGTCAAAAGTCTGCCCACTCCAGTCCTCGCTAGTGTTTGCTGAATGAATGGGTGCTCAGCCTCCGTGTCTTCAGCTACTCACTGCGAGTATTACCTGTCCCTCCATCACTAAGAGGCTGGGAGGAAGGTAGGCGGGAAGGGACATGAATGCCCTTCGAGAAGTTGAGTTCTTAACATGTGAGGAGACACAGAGCCCAGGTCATCCTTGACCCCTCTGTGGAATGGCAGACTGAGTTCCTTGGGGATTCTAGAACCCCTGGCCGACATCAGTGGCCCCGAGCTGTCCCCTTCCCTAGCTGAGCCCCAGACTGTCAGCCAGGTATGCTTGAGAGGGCTGCACCCTTGCTAAAAGCCAGGCTCAGCTGCTCCCTACCCTTGGAATGAGTCCCTTACCTCCCAGTAGCCTTTCTGGATTCCTCTCCACGTCCCTCTCAGCTCTCCCCACCTCTGGTCCTTCTTAGGGTCAGCCTCGGCACAGGCACATACGTAAATCCATGTGCAGACCATTTGCCATGTGACTGTTCCCACTCGAGCTTGCACCCCTGGTGATCTGGAGTGGAGTTAAGCTCCTTGCAAAGTACATGTGTGCTCACTCAGTCGTGTCTGCTCTTTGCAACCCCATGGACTGTAGCAGGCCGGGCTCCTTTATTCATGGGATTCTCCAGGCAAGAATACTGGAGTGGGCTGCTATTTCCTACTCCAGGGGATTGTCCCAACCTAGGGATCGAACCTGTGTCTTCTGTGTCTCCTGCATGGGCAAGATGGATTCTTTACCAGTGTGCCACCTGGGAAGCCCCCTTGCAAAGGATCAATACTCAAAACTCCGGGAGGCACCTGACTTCCCAGGGCCCTTCCTGGGCACCCTTGTTCTGTTCATTTATTTGCTCCAGGGCTGCATCTTAAATTACCTTTATGTTCTCCCCTCCCTGCCCCATCTTAGTTCCGGACCTGCGAAAGCGGCCATCGTGTGGCTGAACAGCACAGGTACCTGTTGTAGGCGTTGATGAACAGCTGCAAGTTGCCAGGGTTCATGTCGTTCATGACGTGGTGTCGGTAGGCGTGGACCACCTCCACGTTATTCTGCATTTCCTCCTGCGTAGAGAGAGGACAATGTCATTGTGGGAACTATGGCACTGGCTGGTCACTACCCTCGCCATTCTTCCTCTTATTCAGGTACAAAGTGAAGACGGTAAAGCCTAATCCATAGGCCTGCTATGGGCCGGAGGGAAGCTTTGGGAAAGTAGAAGCTGTACCCAGAAGCAGACTGATGTCTGAATATCAACTGCAAGGAGAGCGATCACAAAGCTGGAGGGGCAAGCATGCCTTTCTGGGCTCAGATTTTGGGAGTTCTGATCTGAACTCAGTCCTCCTGGGTCTGAACTTGTACAAGTGTTTTACCTCTCTGAGCCTCAGTTTCCTTTAAAAAAAAAAAAAAAAAAAAAAAGTGGGAGTGACATCACCTACTTCATCAAATTGTAGGATTTAATAAAGGCTGGGCAGTCTAGGAAGCCCATTGTAAACACCGACGCGACTTTAGCAATTACCATTATTTTCTTTTTAATGGAAGAGATGAAAAGAAGTTTTTCATGTTTGCAAAACAAAACTAACCCATGCAATGGGAAATTGCCAGAAAGAAGCTCAATCTTGATTCCCAGGAGGGCCAACCGACCTTTGCAGAAGGCCGGCCTCAGCCTTCTCTCTCCCTGGTTCCTTTCTGAATGTGATTTGAGGCAAACAAGTTATGAGCCTGTTCTGTTTCTCATCTGTACAACAGAGGATGCTGCAATTTCATGAAAGGGCCCGATGTAATTGACGACAACCAGATCAAGAGTGGGAGGGAGCAAAGAGGGGCCAGTGTCAGCCCAGAGCTGTGTCAAGACAGTCCACGATTACTGAAGCAACAGGGACCAACCAGCTGTTCTCCCAGAAAAAAGAAAGTCACAGTCTGAGGAATTGTGCTGGGGTTACAGATCAAAACAACTGCAGTGGGTTGGGGGCACAGACACCCCAAGTAATTTCAGGTACAGTTAGGCAAAGTTCTCACTCTATACTTGACACCCCCCTTCCAAGAAAATACAGACAGTGGCTCTGATCTTTCCTGTATTCCTACGAGGTGCACGTTATACACTCAGGGTGGAGAAAATGTAATGGAAACTGAAACATAAAAAAAGAGGACTTTGGCGGCTTGAAAGGTTGTCCCAGTGATGTGTTCACATCACATTCCGGGACCTTGTGAAGTTAACTTATTTGGAAATGAAGGTCTTTGCAAATGTAATTAAGTTAAGGATCCAGAGATGAGGTCATCTTGCATTATCCTGGTAGGTTCTAAATCCAGAGATTTAGAACCAGTGTCCTTGTAAGAGAAAGGGAGATTTGAAACAGATACAGAGAAAGCCATGCAAAGATGGAGGCAGAGACTGGAGTGTGAGGGACCACCGGCCAATTGATGCTGAAGCCACCGGAAGCCGGAAGAAGCAGGAAGGACCTTCCCCTAGTCCCATTGGAGGACTGTGGCCCGGCTGACACTTGATTTCAGACTCCTGGCCTCAGAAGTGAGAGAGAATGTATGTCTGTTGTTTTAAGATACCCAGCTTGTGGTGCTTTGCTACAGCAGCCACACCAACGAACACGAGGAGCAATACGACGCACACTGCAGCAACTCAGCAAGCATCTGCCTCCCCGGGTGTCTAAGGTCACACTCTCCAGCCTCGGAGCAGGCAGTGGTGTGTAGGCCACACACAGGGAACAGAACACATCACCAGGCTGGACGGGCATCGAGGGGCACTTCAGACCCACATCCGGCCCTCTCCCTCAGCAGGAGGAACAAAGCCAGAGTCAGGGACCACGCTGGCCGGGGGACAGGGCAGAACCACGCACCACTCCCGTGTCACCAGGGGCTTGGCTCAGACCAGCCTCAGTGGGGGCACCTACACAGCAGCCCATCTGAGTGCCAGGTACCAGCGGAGGCACAGGTGGCCAGCGTCCTGCATTAGTTACAGGAACCCACACTGGGCCCAGACTCATGGGCTCCAATCTCAGCCCCTCTCGCTGGCTGTGAGACCTCACACAGGTCACTCAACCTCTCTGGTCTCATTTTCCTCATCCACCACGGGTGGGGGAGGGGGGCAGGTAATATGTATACATACATAACTGGGAATAAAAAGTCTTTCTCACAGGAATCACAGAGGCCCTTAGGACTGAGGCTGACACAGTCCATAGATGTGCATGCTGTTAGCTTTGTCATAGCCCAGAACTGAAAAGAACCCAAAGTCCCTCAATCGGTGAATGGAGAAGCAACCTCTGGTCTATCCACACCACGGAACACCACTCAGCACGACAAAGGGATGAACTCTCAATATGCCCATCAACACAGATGGATCGCAAAATAATTATGTGGACTGAAAGGAGCCAGATTGGAAAATTAAGAAGCCCATACTGTGTGATGCTGTTTACATAAAACTCTAGGGAACTGCGGCGAATCTGCAGCGACCCAAAGAGGGTTAGAGGAGGACCGAGAGAAGGAGGGCCAGGCTGCCCCGGGGAAGTCCTGGGGGAAAGCTGTGTCATTAGTCACCTGGGCTTCAGTGATGGTTCTTACCGGTGTATACGAATGCCAAAATCTCACATTTTATACTTTCAATATGTGCTGTACTTCAATAAAGCTGTTTAAAAAGACTTCTGTTGAAGGGAGAGTGAGAGAGAAGGAATGACTTGACGATTGTGAATGAGTCACGACTCGCTGTTTGGGGAGGGTCGGGGGGTCGCCCCCTCGCTCCGTGCCCTCTGTCGGGGCAGCACACGAATGAACAACAGAACGCCAGGTCACACGCTCACCTTCCCGAAGAGGTGCGACACCACCATGTCTGGAAGGGCTTGGGTCCATCCGGAGATCTGGGAGGACAGAAGCAGGCGGGATTAGATCGCAGGCATTTGTGCAGCAGACAGACAGGGTCAGCAAACCCCACTGCCCTGGGGCGGAGCAGTGGCATGGGCTCCCCCGCATCCAAGTCTGGAGTCACCCCATGATGGAAGGTGTCTCCAGTTACCTACGGGGCCTGGAGCCCTGGCAGACGTGGCCTGGCCCTCCATCCGTTCCTTATTCTCAGAGCCCGGGGCACAGGAGATGGGCAGAAATGTGTCTGAACAAAGATCTCACATTTTCCCAGCTTTCACCAGGCCACAGCTCACCAAGTCCTCGGCAAGGGGTGGCGGGGGGTGTGGGGTAGGGTGTTGTCTGTTGCTTCCAAACACACATTGAGTTGCTAGTCTATATAACAGGATCTGTTTATGCCCAACTATCCTTTCTATGTCATCCCCCAGATTTTTCCCTCTCAAGCTAGTTTCCTCTCTCTGAATACTGTGACCTTCTCTTCTCTACCTGCTCCCACTGACAAAGCTGGAGTTCCATAAATGCTAGGCACATAACAAGAACTCCGTAAGTGCTAGGCATACAGTAGGTGCTCCATAAATGCTGGGTATACAGCATTTATGGAGCTGTATATACAGCTAGGTATAAATGCTAAGTATACAGTAGGAGCTCCATAAATGTGTGTTGACCAACTTCAGTGTCAGGCAGGGACCGGAAGGGGAGAGAAGCTCTAGACCTGGGTGTTCTCCTAGCTGCGTGACCCTGGGTTTGGGGGCGTGTCACAGAGCCGCTGGACCTCAGATCTCTGATCATAACCAGGGTGCCGGGAAGCTCAGAGTCATAAGGCCAAGGCGAGGGCTACACAAGGCAACTGCTAGTGTCTGACACACACTAGACCCCCGAGAGACAGGTCTTCCACCAGGGCTGCAGCTGAGAAGGAAAGAGACAGTGCAAACAGTAAAACCCACAAAAAGCGCTCAGGCCCACATCAGCCAATGGTCAGCGGCCCAGCCCCACATCTGGCACAGGACAGCTACCAAGAAGCCAAACCAGCCCACTGCAATGTCACTCCCTTTGCTGGAAAACAAAATAAAAAACAGGGAGTGTGTTCCGCTCCTGAATATCATGCCGGCGGGAGGAAAGGGCTCCCGTGTCCTGGCAGAATGTTCCAGAAGAAATGAAATATCAGAGTGGCCAGGGTGGGGTGGGAGGTGTGCGGAGGGGCACGACCCCTTCACACTCCCTGCCCCCGACAGCCACCCCAACCTTGGCAAAAACACACTTTCCAAATGAGAAGCCAGGATAACCCCGGCTTGAAAGGCTTTGTCCTGTTTCCATTGGAACAGTTTCCCTTTCTCCTTGGCAAATACTGGGGGCCTTTATGAAAAAAAACAATAATAATTTTTTAAAGATAAACAAGGAACCCAGCCAGAGCCAAGCTTCCCGAGACAGCGAGGGCCCTTCCCCGGGCAGGGATGTGCCCTGTTCTCTTTGCGTTTCCTGCCCTGTGGAGCTTGGGTCCAGGCGGGCACCTGGCACCTGCTGATGGAGGTGGAGCCCGCGGTGAGCCCAGCTCGGGGGTGATCCAAGGACCCCAGAGTCCAAGGGGTCCTGTTCAGCCCCAGATCTCTCACTGCCCGGCTCTGTGCAACCCTGGACAACATTCTAACCCTGCGACCCTCAGTTTCCTCCTCCATAAGATGGTCATAACAATCCCCACTCCTGGGCTAACGGAGGATTGAATGAGGTCATGCAGACATAGCCACGGAGCGTAGAAAGAGAACCTGATAAATACTCAACACATGTTAGCTAATTATTATCGGCATAAAACTAAGTGGCATAAAATCAGTACCAAACATATATATTTTTTAATTAATCCTATGTAGGGGACTGGGGTGACAGGCATTTGTCTTTTGTCTTGTTCGTCTTTTTAGTCTCAGCATCTTGATATAAACCCAACATATGCTACGTCCTCAGTAGCTACATCTTAACCCAGGCTCTCCTTATCAAAGCTGGCTGGAGACCCACATCCCACTGGTATCACTGACTTGGACAGTAGTGACTTGTTGAAATCCGAATGGCGCATGGCTGAGATCATGTTCACTATTCAAAGCCAAGCAGAGGAAAGCAGCCTTCTTTGCTGGGGATAGTGGAAGGGGGTGCAAGGAGAGGTTCCTTGCAGTCTGCCCTCCAGGCAGAGTCGGGCACGCCTGCCCCTCTGCAGATTGGGATAGCCCCGGCTGACCCAGGCCCCCAGGCTCACCTTGGAGGCGGCCCAGTCCATCCAGCCTTCCGCACACGGGTTCACGTTGATGAGCACAAGGCCCTCCACCATCTCGGGGTTGTTGAGCTGCAATTCAAGGCACGAGGTGAGAGAGACAACCCGGCCACAGGAGAGACTGTGAACTTTAAAGTCAAACTGAAGACAGAGAAAAGTCCGAGAGGGTCCGTGTGGACCCCCAGAGCAGGCTGATGCTCTGGATATGCCCCCCAACTTCCAAAACTGAGGTTCCAGCATAGTAGACACTACGTGGGACTTCTGAGAGAGTACAAAGAGGAAACCATAGGAAGAGCAGAAGCACACACACTTGGCAGACCTGCCTGGGACAAGTCACTTCACCCCGCTGCCCCTCAGCTTCCCCAGCTGTGAAATGGGTACATCATACCACGGACATCATAAATCAGACAAGGTAATCGGCTCTCCAGGAATCAGTAAGAATCCTCTTACTTCTCAGAGACAGAAATCTAAGATAGAGTTGAGACTATATTTTGTGGGCTCAGAGCCTAGACAGCCAAACCATTTTGTATTCATGCTAGCATTCCTAACCTCTAGAAAGTCCGGCAAATAATAGGCCGTCAGATTACATATGGTTGAATACAATGTCTGGTCAGGATACAAAGGACCTGAGAGCCCCTGAGATGGACCCCGAGTAATGTCAGTGACATTCATCAGGCTAACACGCGCATCTCTGATTAGTTAAGCATCAGTCAGGGTCCAAGACTTTCCTGACTACAAAAACTGTGCAGCTATCACAAAGAAGGGCCACAACAGAACACTCAGTGATGTGAGGCCCTGGTCATGATCAGGACGACGATAAAAGCATCTGTCTAGTGCGGCATTTCAATGAAGGGGAAAGGGCCACTGCTGTGTGCCTGGGGGCACAGCCCTCACGTGCCCCGGGCATACAGAACTCTGGACCACATAGCCCCATGTGAACTGTGGTTCTCCCTTGGGAAATGCAATTATGGTTCATTTCTTTTTCCCTTTTGTGATTTTTTTATTTGTGGTTTTTCCAATTTTCTGCCTTAATCTTGAATTAATTTGATTTAAAACATATTTTTAAAAAATGTTTCTTTTTAACCAACAAGGACCTACTGCACAGCATATGGAACTCTGCTCAACATTATATGGCAGCCTGGACGGGAGGGGAGTTTGGGGGAGAATGGATACATGCGTATGTATGGCTGAGTCCCTTCGCTGTTCATCTGAAACTATTACAGCATTGTTAATCGGCTATACTCCAATAGGGACTTCCCGAGTGGCTCAGATGGTAAAGAATCTGCCTGCAATATGGGAAGTTCCCCTGGAGAAGGGGATGGCTACCCACTGCAATATTCTTGCCCGGAAAATCCCTGGACAGAGGAGCCTGGCAGGGCTATAGTCCATGATATTGCAAAGAGTCACGCATGACCGAGCAACTAACACACTATATTCCAATACAAAATAAAAAGTTAAAACAAAAAACAAAAAGACTCACAGCAAAGCGAGTGAGTATGTAGGCACCTGCTCCAGTTCCCATTCCAATGATGCTCTTCAGCCTGGAAGCAGAAATAAAAATTCATATCCCAGGCGGGGGAGCCTTGCGAGGCCCTGCAGCCCTCGCCCCCTGCCCTGAGGAGCCCCGTCTCCCCCAGCGTCTGTCCTGGGCATCCCTGGGGGTGGCTGGCAGCATGCTGCCTTACATGCCCTGGAGGAACTGCGATGCCACGCGCTCTGTGCCCTCACAGAAGACCACGACCTCGGGAAGACTCCTCTCCCCTCACTCTGCTCCTGACGGCGGCCAGGCTCGGACAGCGCCCGATGGCCACTTATGGGAAGGCCTAGTCCCTGAACTTCCTCTTCCCGCCCTTCAGCTGTATTTTGGATTCTAAAATTTGGAAGGCAAGTTGAACTGGGCAACAACTCTGAGGTGTTATCATTACATGAAAGGCTCAAGGAAGAAGGAAATGAGCACTGAAGAAATAAGGGCCTGGAGGGAGACATGGAGGGCTCAGGTAGCCCGTTCCAGAACATCCCATGGGAAAGAAAAGGCAATAAGAGAAGAGAGGTGGGGAAAGGGTGGGTTGAGTGGCTGCCATCATGGGGTGGATCCACTCAAGAACAGCTCGACTTGCAAGCAGCACACCGGAGTAAAGAGACTGAGAAATACACTGTCTGCAGAGTGTGACAAGCTGATTTCTTCCCTATCTTTAAACATTCACCTAGATTTCAGGGGTGGGGCCAGACCAAGGCGCCAGGAGAGACAGAAGCTAGAGGTCACCTTTCTCTGCAAGCTCTTACCCAAACTGCTGCAGGACTCCGGGGAGCATTTCAGCCAACTGGTCCATGGAGGGATACATGTACCTTGGGAGAGGGCACACAGAGGCGGTTAGCGAGAGCTCGGACCCCGGCAGAAATAAACAGTGCAAACTGGAACACGTTTGAAGGGCAGGGACGGTGTGACAACCTGCCTCGTGCCCCGGACTCCTCGGTCTAGTCCCTCCGTGGCCCTTATTCCAGGCACCCCCACAGTGTATCAGCCTGTTCCTCTGAGCAAGGATGCTCTCCATCCTAATCCCCCCACACCCTTGACTTTGTAAAGTGGCCCTTTACAAACTGCTTTCTATGTCCCAGGCCCCACACCGAGCATTAGATGAGCATTATAAACTCATTTGGGCTTCCCAGGTGGCTCAGTGCTAAAGAATTCCGCCTGCCAATGCAGGAGACGTAAGAGATGCAGGTTTGATCCCTGAGTCAGGAAGACCCCTGGAGTAGGAAAAGGGCAACCTGCTCCAGTATTCTTGCCTAGAAAATTCCATGGGCAGAGGAGCCTGGTGGGCTACAGTCAATGGGGTCGCAAAGAGTCAGACAGGACTGAATGGCTGAGCACAGCACATAAGCTCATTTAATTTTTACAACAAATCTCTAAGGTTGCTATGATTTCCCTCATATAAAGATTATAAATATCACTGAGGCTAAGAGAAAAGTGACTTGGTTTTATAGATGAACAGGGACTTTGAGCTCTGAGGATTTCAAAGGAGGTCCCCTGGCAGCCCTGCCAGGAAGGGTTCCTGATCTTATGGAAACCCCCTCTTAACTTCTCTCCCCAAGACATGCCTGGGACACAAGGTGGAGAACACACACCACCCTGCTGGGGTGGACACAGTGGCCTAATTCAGCTTCAAGAAAGGAGACCTGGGGGAGTTTAAGGCACAGAGATGCCTCGATTCACACATCCTCTGGGACCACAAATTTTGCTAACAGAGGGCTGGAGGAGCTCCCTTCTGTTCCAGACTGGCCCATGACAGCAGGTATGCTAGAGCGCGACGGTGTAAGGGCTCACACTGGGGAGGTTAGGGAGCCTGCTCCACCTGACACAAAGAGCCGACTCACTGGAAAAGACCCTGATGCTGGGAAAAACTGAGGGCAGGAGGAGAAGGGGGCGACAGAAGACGAGATGGTTGGACAGCATCACCGACTCGATGGACACGAGTTTGCGCAAACTCCGGGAGACAGTGGAGGACAGGGAAGCCTGGCGTGCTGCAGTCCTCGGGGTCCCAAAGAGTTAGGACTGAGCAACAACAATAGCAGGGAGTCTGCCAGCTGCCTGGGTCTGACTTCAGGGCGAGGCCGTCCCCCTTGCTAGATGCAGGAAGCAACAGAGGCTCCCATCACCAGCTCCTTAGCAGGGCCTGGAAGGGGTCTCTTGCTCTCACTGTGCCCACCTTTCCAACGGGGACATGAGTGGTCCAACCCCCGGTCCCACATGGAGCTGCTTCCTTGCCTGGCTCCTTCCTCTTGAACAGCAGCAACCTTGCCCACCACGTCACGCTGAACCCAGGTTCTCCTTCCGATTATCTCCCATTTCTAGGCTGGTTCTGCCTCCCGAGAGCTGCATGCCCACACTTACTCAGGAGGCCCCCACATGCAGGAAGCTGACTCCAGAGGCAGGAGGACCAGCCAGGGCTTCCCCGGCATCCCTGCTTTGCCAACTCAGCTTCGGGATGAAGGGCATGCACTCTGGAGGGCCGAGGAGACCCCCAACCACAGGAGGCAGACGGAAGCCAGACCCACCCCGCCCCCCACCAAGCCAAAGGCTGGAATTGCATGGTGACTTTGGGGAACAAAGACCCAGCACCTTAACCTCTAGGTCAACTGAATAAAAATTCCTGGGAGTGGAGTCAAGGTTTCAGAATATTTTTAAAATGTCCCTATCGGGAGCTAAGACCCACCGGGTCACCCTAACTCTTTTAATCTGGCTAAGGAAAGATATGCTGACAGACCTCTGTCTTCATCTGCGGCTGTATTAAGAAGTTTATAACCTGTATGTTGTATCTCTGGGTGTCCCTTCCCTTCCTCTCTGAGAAAGATTAATGATTTAGGATAAATCGGTGGATACGTGTATATGTATGGCCAAGTCTCTTCACTGTCCACCTGAAACTATCACGACATTGTTGATCGGCTATACCTCGATACAAAATACATAGTTTACAATAAAATAGAATAATCTGAAATACTATGAACATATGCAGATGTATAACTGAATCACTGTGCTGTACACTAAGTCGCTCAGTCGTGTCCGACTCTCTGCGGCCACATGGACTGTAGCCCACCAGGCTCCTCTGGCCATGGGATTCTCCAGGCGAGAATACTGGAGTGGGTAGCCATTCCCTTCTCCAGGGGATCTTTCCAACCCAGGAATCGAACTCGGGTCTCCTGCAATACAGACAGAATCTTTACCATCTAAGCTACCAGGGAAGCCCCAACACAATACCGTAAATCGTCTATGCTTAGGTGCTCACTCGTTTCTGACGCTTTGAGACCCCATGGACTATAGCCCACCAGGCTTCTACATCCATGGGATTTCCCAGGCAAGAATACTGGAGTGGGCTGCCACTTCCTTCTCCAGGGGATCTTGCCGAACCAGGGATCCAACCTGCGTCTCTAGCATCTCTTGCATTGGCAGGCGGATTCTTTAACACTGTGCCACCTGGGAAGTCCTGCAAATCAACTATACTCCAACAAATTGTTTCAGTAAAAAAAAAAAAGGAAAGAAAAAAAAGGATAATTCAGAATAGTAACCAAAAAAGGAGATCTCTTTGTGGAGACCAAGAAGGCCTCTTCTGGGAGACTTTAAACCCAAGAACCTGCTCCCACGTTGGTTTGATCACACCATGGCAGGATTCTGCCTCTCCTGTGTGACCCTGACTGTCCAGTACATTCATTAAGCCTGGCCTCAGTCTCACAGCCAGAACTGAAAGGCCATGCCAGTCGCACACCACGGGGGAGCAGGAAGTGTAGACAACCACGAACAAGGTAGCCTGATGTTCCCAAGAGGGGATGAGCCTTAGATTCAGCAGACTGGGCTCAAACCCGATCACCCCCCTCCTCCGGTTAAACTAGTCGCACAGCCTTGAGCAAGGCAGTCAACCTCTCCATACCTCAGTTTCTCCATCTAGAGAATGGCGCTACCAGCACTGGTTATATAAGGATTAAATGCAAATAACATTTGCAAATAAAGATGATTAAGCCTGGTCACAGGACGTATTTCATCAATATTACTTCCAACAACGCTCTTTTTCTGCCCAACTTTCTAGATCTTTCTGCTAACCATTTCATCTTGTCAAGAACCTCTCTCACTTCAGTCCTGTCTAGATCACAAACACCTATTAAAAAGTCAGCCTAAACGGGCTGCTGTGAGGCCAGGGACAGGGTGTCCAGAGGGGTAGGGGATGGGGAGTTAGTGTATGACGCTTGTGGGGCTTCAGTTTAGGCTCATAAAAAAGTCCTGGAGATGATGGTGGTGATGGCTGCACCACAGTGTCAATGTACTTAACACACTGAAAAATGGCTAAACATGGTAAATGTAAGTTATATACATTTTATTACAATAAAAAAGAAAAAAGTTAAAACCCAGCCAAGGCCTCCCCCCACTGCCTGTTTCCACCCTGCACGGCTTTCCTGCCCCTCTTCCGGGGCCCAAGGCTCCCTGCTCTTACCCCGTGGGGAAGGACGCAGCGCCGTCCTGCTGGCCGGGGGCATCCACGTGGCAGACGGCAAAGTGCTGGGTGATCTCCTGCATGTCCTCGGAGTTGAAGAGAGGGTTGTAGCAGGTTTTGTCTGGAGAAGAGGCAGGCGAGAGAGCAGAGGAAGAAGTTAGGAGGGAATGAAGTCTGCGTCCATTCTGTTTCACGCCTACACGGCAGACAGAAGGAACGTTCAAGAATGGTCACCTTTTATTTCGCACTGTCCTCTGCTGATAAAAGGCTAGAAGCCCGCACCACAGTGAAGAGTAGCCCCGCTCTCTGCAACTAGAGAAAGCCTGCACAGAGCAATGAAGACCCAGTGGAGCCAATAAATACAATTTTAAAAAAGGGACCTAGCATGGGATCTGGTACAGATGGTTATGGCTATGGGAAGACATGTCGGAAAAGATGAGATTGATAAAAGGAATGAGAGTGAAGGACAAAATCAGTTTTCCGTGACTGACATCACTCCTAGCCTCAGGGTCTTAAGAAGCTGTGGCAAAAAAAATGTCAGTCAGGCAGTCTGCTGATCAAGAATTGAGCAAACACCCAGCCTGCAACACACACTAGACTAGGAAGGCCTATAAGTTCCTTCCTAATCATCACAGTACCATTTCTGCTTTCTGAAACTGTAATGTTAAGTTGATCTTATTTCGGGCCCCCTCCATCAGTAAAAAGCCCACCTTTGGTAACACTTCCTGGTAATCATAAGAATCCACAGTCTAAACATTCACAGCAGCAGCATATGCACAATAGTCCAAACGAGGGAGCAGGGCAAATGTCCAACAGCTGGGAACAGATAAGTCATCTGTGCTGGGTCCACACCTCGGGGTCTCATTCAGAGAACAGAGTACTAATACATGGTACAGTGTGGACGAATCAGAAAAAGCCAGACAGGAAGCCCACATTTTGTGTGATTCCACTGATAAAAAAACGTCCAAAGTAGGCAGATCTTAGGGACAGAAGGCAGACTAAGTGGAGGCCAGGGGTTGGAGGGCATGGGAGATTGGGTGACAGGTAAAAGGACAGGCTTCCCTGGGGGCTCAGACGGTAAGAACTTGCAATGCAGGAGTCCCGAGTTCAATCCCTGAGTCGGGAAGATCCCCTGGAGAAGAGAATGGCTACCCACTCCAGGATCCTCGCTTGAAGAATTCCATGGACAGAGGGGATAGTCCAGGAGGTCGCAAAGAGTCAGACATGACTGAGCAACTAACGCTTTCACTTCACTTTTCAAAACTGCTCTAAAACGGATTGTGTTGGTGGTTACACAATCCTGTGAAAATACGAAAATCTACAGCATGCTTTCATTAAAAGCAGTCCCTGTCACACATGCTGATGGCAGAGGGCTCCTGAGCTCCCAGCCTCTCCAGGCCCTGGGCAGTGCACTCCAGGCTTGTCCAGTCTGTAGCAAGAATTCTTCCCAGAACATCTCCAGGAAGTCCCCTGCATGTTAAGTTGCTTCAGTCGTGTCCAACTCTGTGCGACCCCGTGGACTATAGTCCGTCAGGCTCCTCTGTCCGTGAGATTCTCCAGGCAAGAATACTGGAGAGGGTTGCTATTTCCTGCTCCAGGGAATCTTCCCAACCCACGGATGGAACCTGCATCTCCTTGGTCTCCTGCGTTGGCAGGTGGGTTCTTTGTCACTAGCACCACCCATAGTGAGAGTTCTTCCCAGAACAGCTCCAGGAAGTCCCAGCAAAAGAGAAAGATCTGGACGCCCCCGCAGCCGCCCTTCCTAGCTGACTGTGTCCCCCAGCCCTGGGGGGAACTGGCTCACCCAGAACTCCTCAGAACTTACGGTTCATCCCAATGTCGTGGTAGGTCAGGATGACGGGCCGGTTCCCCTTGGGGGTCCCACACAGCGTGACGTGAATGGAGCCATGCAAAGTCTCAATGTCCTGCTCCTGGGGAGAGAATAGACAGACGGGCCTGTCACGTGGGACGTGAAGCCATGGTGTGGCTGTAATTACTGCCTGCAGACACCCAGCGCGTGCCACTGCGGTTTGCAGAAGCTTCTCATTTGGTCCTGGGCTTTGAGTGGCAGGTCTCTCTGGCTACAGAAATCACTCACAGAAGCAGAGATGGACTGGGGGTGACCACGGAAACCCACCCATCCCATCCCTTGCGGTCAGTGGTTGCCAATCTGAAGACCTTGACTCAAAAATAAAGAAATACACCCCAATTCTCAGGTTCCACCTTGACAGCAGAAAAGCTCATTATCTGTGCTTTTAACAAAAACTCTCTCCCTTCTCCATCCATCTCTGTCTGAGTGATGCAAGGTCTCACAAGGCTTCCTCTTTGAAGACACCTGAAGCATCTCCTGGGCTGTACCTTGCTTCCATGAAATGGGAAGTATAATAGAGCCTCCTGGGGAGGGTGAGTGCTTTACAGGGGATGGTACTGGGTGTACCAGGCTCCCTCCTAGTACCCAGGCCTGCCCTCAGCACAGGGGTCCCAGCCTTATGCCCCCCCAAAAATGAGTCCCTCATTTCCCCAGCCCTCTCTTCCTCTAAGTGCCTGCATTACAAGCGCTGGAAAAATCCACAGAGGATGCAGTATGGTCCGGCCCCCAGTGGGGGCCACAGGTCATCTGCCGGGCCCAGCCCTGGCTCTAAAGCCACCATGGGAACAATGGTTCATTGTGGGGGCTGCATTCTCCATTGTCTCTTCAGCTGACCCACATGGCGCCCTCTAAAAATAGGCCAGGCCGGGCAGTGTCCCCACTGGCTTGGGGCATCAGGGTTCAAACCCAAGCTCGGCCTTTTCCCAAGCCCTCTGAGACACTGGAGATCCATCTGTAAGACAGGAGGCAGCCACCCACCCTGGGTTCCTCAGCAGAGGAGATAACCTTGGACAGGGAAACAGAGCCAGGTGAGAGAGGGCTGTCCTGGACAGGACTCAGGGCAGAGGAGTTAATGTCCTCTTCCTTGTCGCATCTTTTCCAGTGGCATGTATCTGCTTCTTAGCCACCTCCCCAAACGGCCTGCAGACTTCCAGGGAGAAAGGGTGACTCTGCCCTCCACAGGGTCTGGCCTGGAGAAGGTGCTTAGAGATTTATGCAAAGGAGGTCAACCCAGTCAATTCTAAAGGAAATCAACCCTGAGTATTCATTGGAAGGACTGATGCTGAATCTGAAGTTCCAATACTTTGACCACCTGATGCGAACAGTTGACTCACTGGAAAAGACCCTGATGCTGGGAAAGACTGATGCTTGGAAAGGGCAGGAGGAGAAGAGGGAGACAGAGGATGAGATGGTTAGATGGAATCACCGACTCAATGGACATGGGTTTGAGCAAACTCCAGGAGCTAGTGAAGGACAGGGAAGCCTGATGTGCTGTAGTCCATGGGGTCCCAAAGAGTTGGGCATGACTGAGCGACTAAACTGAACTGAACTGTAGCCAAAGGTGGTCAGAAGATTCAGTTCTGGCTGAAATGTCAGCAGAAGTTTCTGGAGCTTTGAGGAGAAATTTTTTTTAAAGAGACTTGGCCTTTTGAGTTTCTCCTTTCACCCATCTACCTGCCTACTACTTGGAACACAGATGTGATGCTTGGGGATTCAGCAGTGATCTTATGAGCATAAGGACAAAAGCTCCATGCTCAGGATGACAGAGCAGGAAGCTGGAAGAAGTCTGAGACGGGTGACATTTATGGTCTGCTGTACTAGTCCTTCTGGGTCGGCACAAATGTCAAACTTTACCCTCTTTAGGGTACTGTGTGTTCGATGATACTAATTCCAATGCTACACTCACCCTGCGACCCTGGCCAAGTTACCAGACTTCTCTGAGAATTCCTTCCCTCAGCCGTAAACCAAAGTCAAGAACAAACCCATCTGCTTATGGAGATGCTCCTAAGACTAAAACCGTGGTAGGGACTGGACATTGCAATGTCTCTCTGCAGGCTAGCTGTTCCAGTTGCCTCTCCAGAGACAATTACTGTCAAGCTACAAAGACCAGCTCCCAGGGTTTAAGTCAACTGGCTGAATGATCTAGGAGAGCTCTGAGTTCTGCTGCTGCCACCTCCCTCCATAATCCGCCTGCTCAGCAGGCGCTGGGGAGACGCTGAGCACGCTGGACTCTAAGAGGATGACACACTTACCCAGGCTCCAAGTCAGCTGGCGCACTGGGCTGCCCCTCCCCTCAGTCTAGCAAGCCTCCATCAAGGCACGGCCTGCAGATGGAGGGCACCCTTGGGAACAACAGGCAAAGAAAGCTGGTTTGGGGCTCATATGGTGCAGCATTAAGTCAAGGCTTGTTGAGGTGAGAAAGCCAGATCATGAGAACAGAGGCTCAGGAGAAAATGCCAAGGGCTGGCCCCACCATCATCTTTTTGTGAAATAAGGTACCCTTCCCCCATCTTCCCAGTCCCCTGCCTGGGCGCACAGTGGGGAAGGGTGGGCCTGGCTGAGCCACTGATCTCGCCCTGCCCATTGGGTAAGGAGCACGTGAGTTATGAAGACTGACAGGAGGGGTGCGTTGTAGAAGACACAATCGTTTTTGCACAGAAGGACACCATCTGCTTCTGGGAAAGCTCTAAAAAGCCAGGTCTGGACCCTGTGCTCCTAGGACAGCCATTTCACAGAGGACAAATGCCAGTCCCAGGGGCTGAAGCCTGGCACCCAAAGGTACACAGCTGCAGGTCATTGAGTGAAGATTCTGGACAGACCCCTGGGCCTCTAAGTCTTGATTTCTGGCCCACTGGGACATCTAGAAGAGGAGATCTCACAGAGGTCATGCTCCCTCCATTACTCAGCTTTCCTCAATGTTGTCATCACATCGAGAAACAGTCAAGAAGTTACAGTCAGGAAATGATCTGCAGTGGGTGAAAGGGCGACGGCCTGGGAATTCAGTCCAAGTCTCCAAGGAGGACAGCCTCTCTTGGATTACAGAAAGAGGAAGAGGGGAAGGAGGGCCATCCATGGAGCACAGGGAGGCCCGAGGGACTTCCCTGATGGTCCAGTGGATAAGAATCTGCCTGCCAAAGCAAGGGACGAGCATTTGACCCTTAGTCTCAGAGGATCCCACATGCCAGGGGGCAGAGAAGCCCGTGTGCCAAAACTACAGAAGCCTACAAGGAAGAGCAGCCCCTGCCTGCCTCAACTGGAGAAAGCCTGCGTGCAGCAATGAAGACCTAGTGCAACCAAAAACATAGGATCAGTTCAGTTCAGCCACTCAGTCGTGTCCGAATCTTTGCTACCCCATGGACTGCAGCACGCCAGGCTTCCCTGTCCATCACCAACTCCTGGAATGTGCTCAAACTCACGTCCATCGAATTGGTGATGCCATCCAGCCAATGATACATAAAACAAAAAAGATTCTAATACATCTCTTTTCAAAAACGTTTATATTCAAACAGAATCCTTGGAGTTGGTTCTTGGACATGAGTGTGCCTTCTCTCCAGATTGCTGGACTCCTGAATAAAGCAACCTTTCCTTTTCAACCAACCCTTGTATCTCAAGGATTGGCTTTTGAATGGCAAGCAGCCGAACACAGGGTGCCTAACCTGTGTTCCGTTAACAGCATCACAGCAGATTTTTTAAAACTGATTTATTGCTCTGTTGCTCTCCTACTCTCCCCAATATGCAGAAGTTAGAAACAAATTAATAAAAAAATATAGCTTATGTAGTCACTAAAAAAAAAAAAAAAGATCCTAATACATCTTTAAAAAAAAAATAGGAGGCATGCATGCTGAGTCTGAAGCAGTGACAGAGTGCGACAGTCATGACACCTCGGGGACAGTGCTTCTGCCCCCATTGTTACAGATTAGAAGACTGAGCCCCTAGGAGGTCAGGCGATGGGCTGAAGATACAGGGCTAGCAGAGGCAGAGCTGCCCCGCACCCGCTCTGTCCAGGACACCTATTTATTCCTCAGGACCAGGAGATGGGCGTGTACACGAGGTCAGTCTGATGGCCTGGACTGGACAGACCTGGCGAGCCGATAGGAGCCCCACCACGAGGCTGCTGCAGGCGAGGCGTTCCTGACCCCTCCACCAGGACAGTGTTCCCAGGAAACCTGGGAGGAGGGCAGAGGGGTTAAGCCTCACTTGGCGCTGACCCAGATGCGTGCCACTGCCATCTGTCACGCTCTGTCTCAGCGGCTTCCTCGGAAGTGAGGCTGGGGGCAGGCGGGGACGGAAAACGGTGGGTTGAGGATTTCCAAGCCTCTGAGTTCTGCCCACCTTCAGTCAGGGGGCAGGAAAACAAGAAGCAATTGTGTGCAAAGAAAGACATTCGTAAAAGGTCACCGTTTCCATTTTCCCTGTGAGTTGATCTGCTTTCAAGAGATGGGGGGGCGGAAATCAACTCCTCTACAGGCGGGAATCAGACCCCCTCCCCACCCCGGCAGGCCCAGCTCCACCAGACTGGGAGCTCCAGAGCAGGAGAGGGACCCCAGGAGACCCTCCAGCCCCCACCCCTCCTGCCCAGCCCCCTCCATCCCCTCCACCCCCAGGCCCTGCGGGTAACATCAGCTCATTGCCCGGAGATCCCTGGTGAGCACACAAACACAGATTCCCATGGAAACCACATCAAATCAAACCATCCAAATAACTAAAGATCCAGGTGGAAGGAATTAGAAAGAGCAAATCCACCAAGAGGGGCCAAAGGAAGTGACCCAGCCCCTGGGCGGGGGGAGCTACGAGCAGTGAGCTGAGATCTGCCGCCCCCACCAGCTCGAGGGACTGAGTCAGGCTTTGCCGTCTAGCTTATCATTGTGTGACCCTAGGCAAATCCCTTACACCCTCTCTGACCTTGTCCCTTCAACAAGGATGCCAACAATACCTCTTGTAAAGGATTGTTTTGAGGGTTAAGTGAGATGATGCAGGAAAAGAGGTCAGCACAGTGTGTGACATACAGCTAGTGCTCAAGACATCAGCTCTTATAGCGCCCAAATAGACAGAGGGACCACCTTTAAGACTATCGCAGTAGTACCCTCTGACCAGTTTCTTAACATCTCCACTCTGGTCTCTTACCTGCAAAGCAAAGGTCACTTCCCACCTTAGCAAGAAAGCCCTGAGACAATGGATGGACACAATACCCCGCCTCAGGGGCTTTCCACAAAGCCTCCCCACCTGCAGCAGAAGGGGCAGGGCTGGATCAGTAAGCATCTGCCAGCTCCGATAGTCCCGGATTCTAGAATTCTAGCCAAAGAAAATAAACCAGAACTCAAAGTACTTCCACTTTCCCCACTCATCAAATTTGCAAACACTACTGCTTAGGCTGATGCCAGACCCATCTCTGCAGAGCCAGATCAAACCACTTCCTTCCTGCAGCCCCAGCACCCCAGGCCAGCAGCCCACCCAGCTCCACGCTCTGAGGGCATCAAAGCCCCTCCAAGTGAAGGACAGAGCAGGATCTCAAGAACTGCTGGCAGAATATCACATGCCTGGCCGGGCACCCATCGACCTGCCCTAAAACAGTACCCAGGCCAGAACAAACTGCCCATTTCAGGTGACATCAGCCAGGATGAGATAAGGCCCAGATGCCATCAGCTCTGGAGGCTAAGCCGTCTCCTGAGACAGCAGCCATGAGGCTATTTCTTACTGAGGACCTTTGGGCTAACTGTATGTATTTTGATTTGTGCACACACACACACACACACAAAGTTCTTGACCACTTTGGGAAAGGAAACGAGTCGGCCCCCATTTGGCTAAAATGCTGAAGCACCAAATATTCCTCGAAAAATAACACTGGCTGCTTTGGGACACTCACAGTGAAGAAGAGCAGCCTCCTTCAACTCAACCGCCAAGAACTGCCCAGAAGGGACTCTATTCCATGAGCCTTAAGGACCAACTAAATGAACATGTAAAAGTGGACTGCCGTTAAGGCACATCGATGCTCCAGCCCTTACATCAGGTCCCTGTCCAGGGTTTAAACATAAACCCACAGGAGCACTGTTTGGATTAGCTACCTGGCCAGATCTTTTCTGATAAAAAAATTGCAAAGGTAAACTGGAACCTAGTCCATAAAACGTAGATTGGCCATTCTGGGGGTTAGTCCTGCAGTATATGTCCTGGTTGACAGAGTCGATCTGGGGCAGAGCTGGGTTCAGTGGGGCCCCTTCACAGCTCTTGGCCATGGGAAAGCCTCGGTTTCCTCATCTGTCAGGCAGGCATGAGGGTGCAAGTCTCAAAAGACTCCAACAAAAGAACCTGGGAAGGCCTGGGCCTGGCCTGGCTCATCAGAGAAGCTGAAGCCCACCGTAGGCAGGAGCGCCCATGTGAATCTGAGGTCAGGGTGTGCAGGCGAGTCCCCAGGCTGGGACGCCCATCAGCTACCCTTGAGCAAGATGCTGTCAGTCTCTGCTCCTGGCGCTGTGAGCCGTAACCCGTCAGGACCCAGAGAACATCAGCCTTTACAGTATGATGAATCTTCTAAAGGATGCCCTTCAGAAGTGACTCACACCCACGGTTTTAGAGACTGCTGGAAATCTGTGGGAAACCTTCATAAACATTGTGAGTCAACCGGATCCAGGAGCCAAATCCAAATGAATATAGTTTTATCCAAAGATCTTTTCGGAAGCAACCTTGACAAAGCGTCACTTGGTACTCAGATTTAGCTCAAATATTGTGGTTCATTGGTAAGGTGGGCTTCCCTGGTGGCCCAGTGGTAAAGAATCTGCCTGCCAATGCAGGAGACACAGGTTCAGTCCCCGGGTCGGGAAGATCCCCTGGAGAAGGAAATGGCAACTCACTCCAGCATTCTTGCCTGGAGAATCCCATGGACGGAGGGACTTGGTGGGCTTCAGTCCATGGAGTCGCAGAGTCGGACACAACTCAGCGACTAAACAACAAATCGGTAAGGTGGAGTCTATCAGCAGCTTACAGCAAGAAGACTCAGAATCCGAGCCAGGGGGCCCTCTGCATGTGCTGTCACCTTTGAATAGGTGATCGGTCCCTACTCTTCTGTCATGGAGTCCACATTTCCCTCAGGTCTCAGTCCAGTGTCACCTGCTCCAAAAGCCCTTCCCGACCCCTCAGCCAAAGTCCTCACCCCATCACGGCAGCCTGCGCCATTGTCCTCCAAGCCCCGACGGTAGCCCAATTTGTCATCTTGCTCAATGGATCACAGGTGCCCCACTCCACCCCACCTCGGCTTCTAAGGACTCAGGAGGAATGGCTGCAATCCCAGCTTTATCCCCAATCCCCCTACACCGTGACCTCAGGCAAGTGACTGAATCTCTGTGCACTCAGGCTGTCCATCTGTCAGAGGCAGACAGGATTCGTGGTGAGCAGCAGGAACGCCAAACGGGCAGCTCACTCAGAACGGTGCTGAGCAATATACTCCTTTAGAACTGACTTCCCTGGAAATGGGGTCACTGCCTGTCACACTCGCCCCTGTATCCCCAGCACCGAAGACGATGCCAGGCACAAAGCAGGCGTTTGTGAAAGGGACAAAGGCAAGCACAGTCGGAAAAATGCCTCCAGCTCCCAGGAGAGCTCTGGGATCCAGTGGGAGGGCTCGGCCCAGGCTGATGACCCTCATCCTGCCTCCCCGGCCCCTTGCCCAGGCTTTCGTCCTCTGCGGTATTCAGGTCCTCACTCTGCTGATGTCCAGAGGATGTAGAACCCCCCACACCCTTCCCTAGCCACCCTCAGGTCCACCGGTGCAGACGGGTGGGCCCCACCCTTGTTCTCTGCTGTGCCTCCCACCTGTGCCAGGGGCAGAAGCAAGTGGCAGAGCTCTGTAAACGGTCACAAGTGACACAAAAGCAACGAATTATCTTCATGGGGAACAGACAAACTACGTCTTCGAGGTTCCTCCCATGACCAAAATTTTAGAAATCTATGGCCCGCAAAGAGATCAAACCAGTCCCTCCTAAAGGAAATCAACCCTAAATATTCATTGAAAAGACTGATGCTGAAACTGAAGCTCCAATATTTTGACCATCTGATGCAAAGAGCCGACTCACTGGAAAAGACCCCGATGCTGGGAAAGACTGAGGGCAGGAGGGGAAGGTGTCGACAGAGGATGAGATGGTTGGATGACATCACTGACTCAATGGACCTGCGTTTGAGCAAACTCCAGGAGATAGTGAAGGACAGGGAAGCCTGGCGTGCTGCACTCCATGGGGTCGCAATGAGTCAGACACCACTTAGCGACTGAACAGCAAACACAATGACCAGAGGACCCAATAATTTCACTTTTGGGTATGTATGCAAAACTGAAAGCAGAGTCACGAATGGATGCTGGACATCTGTGTTCCCAGCAGCACTAATCACGACACCCAAAGGATGGAAGCAGCCCAAATGTCCACTGGTGGATAAAAGGATAAGCAAGATGCAGCCTGGACATAAAACAGAGCAGTAGTACTCAGGCTTAAAAAGGGATGGTGTGCTGACACTGGCTACAGTGCAGACGAAACATGAGGATGTTACGTTAAGTGAAACAAGCTAATCCTGCATGATGCCACTTATGTGAGGTACTGAGAGCAGTTAAACTCCTAGAAACAGGAAGCAGAATGCTGGCTGTCAGAGGATGCAGGGAGGGGAATGGGGAATTAGTATTTCATGGGGACAGAGTTACAGTTTTGCGAGATGGAAAGAGTTCTGGGGACTTCCCTGGTGGTTCAGGGGCTAAGACTCCACACTCCACGCTCCCAATACAGGGGGCCTGGGCTTGATACCTGATCGGGGAACTAGACCCCGTGTCACAACTAGGAGTTTGCATGCTGCAACTAAGACCCAGCATAGCCAAAGTCCATGGGATTTTCCAGGCAAGAATACTGGATGGGTTGCCATTTCCTCCTCCAGGGGATTGTCCCGACCACGTGTCTCCTGCATCTCCTGTATTATAGGAGGAGTCTTTGCAGCTAAGCCATCAGAGAACCCCTACGTTACATATGTATTTCAACACAAAAAACAGTTGGAAAAACCGGGTGTGTTATTGGGCCAACACTGACTGGGAAACATCACGCCAGGTTCCTCTATACAAGCTGGAGGTCCCCATGTGGCAGATGGGGAAACTGAGGCCTAAGGGAGGTGAAGCATCTTGCTCTGGGCCAGGCAGCCAGGAACGGGCAAACCTGGCTCTTGAATACGCTGAGTCTGGGTGACTCTGTGGCCTCAACCCTGGGGGAGACGGACATTACAAGGCTGCTGCAGGAAGGCAAAACCACAGACCTGATGGCTGCTTCCTGCGGAAGACGGGGACAGGGACAAGGGCTGACATTTCAGTGACAGAGAAAGTAGACTCGTCTCCCTGCCCAGGGCCCCGCCCAGCCCAGCCCGGAATGATCAGCCAGATCCTGGGACTGCCGCTCCAGCCCCACGGCCCTTGGAGCCCACCAGATAACCAGGGCCACAGCTGCCGTAGCTGTTGCGTCTTTCCAGTCCTTCCACCCTGGGACCCTATCTTCACAATGGTGGGAAATGGCCAGACAAGGATCCGATGTCATCCCTGTTAGCTCCCCCACCGCACAGCACTGCACAAGCGATTCCCCTCTCTCTGTCCTTCAGTTTCTCCCGCTGTAGAAGGAGGGTCTGGATGAGCTAAACCCGGGACGCCTGGAGGCAGTCTATCTACCTCCCACTGTCCCCGGTGCCCCCACATGCCCAGTGTCCTGAGACAGAGACCAGTGGACGGAGCTCTGGCCTGGGGATGGGACAGACAGAGACCTCGGCCTGTGGACCACACAGTAAGAGCACAAGCTCCCTCTCTGCTTAGACAGATTTGGGAGTGATGCCCAGTCCCACCCTCCAGCCTCAGTTTCCCCATCTGAGTGATGGGGATAATGGCACTTCTGCTTATGCTAGTGTGGAGGTGTTAAGTGAGATACTGGCTGGGGAGCCCTTAGCAGAGGGCCCGGCTCACAGGAAGCATCGCTAAGCCAGCGGCATCAGGTGATGCAGAACAGGAGGCTCTCAAAGCTGGGAGAGAGAAGGCCCGGGGTCTGGGGCCACCTCCCTCTCACTGCAGGGGGACCTCTGCCAAGTGACTTCCCAGCCCCGATTCTCTTCTTAAACCAGCCCAATAAAGAGCATAACAGGAGGCCATGTCCCTCCGCTCCTTGAGGACCAAGGTCTGTGTACTGGGTGCTGAAGCAGCCAGTGAAGTGAGGGGTTCAGGGTCCCCACCCTCTGATGGCCTAGAAGGGCAGGGAGCTGATAGTCTGAGTCACAGTGGGAAGAGGAACCAGACACAGCGGGTGATGGTGGGGGTGGGTGACTAGCCTTTGTCCCAGGGCCTGAGTTACTCACAGCCTCCACTCCTGGCTCAAGTCTCAGACCCTAGGGAGCAGCCCCACCCATCCCAGGGCCCACTCTCTGTTCCTCTGCACAAAAGGTGGGCTGAGCCCACCAGGTGGCCTGGCTTCCAGCTCTAGAGGGGCTGCAGATTCAGCCAAGACCACCCGGCTGACGTTCCCACCTGCAACGACCCCAGAGGAGAAAGTGTGCCTGGAGGTCTGATAACGTTTCCTCCTATTCCCCAGGGACCTGTGCTGGAGGGAGCTGGTGGCTCAGGAGGTCCCCAGACTTCAGAGTCTAATGATCACCTCCACACATCCATCCGTGCCTGTAACCTGCATTCTTGCAGAGAGCGTGGCCTCTGCTTCCTGAGCAGTAAACACAGCCCTGAACAGCACTGGAGTCTGAGTTACATCCAGGAGAGAGGGGAACATGAAATCCGGGGGGCCTCCTTGGCTGTGTGACTTGAAGGCACTGCTCATCTGTAATAAGACGATAGCAGAACCCCCCTGCCCCGACCAGGGCTCTTATGAAGAGTAAGTGAACATATTTGATTAAATAAGGGCAGGGTGCTTAGAACAGTGCCTGGCACACTGCTGCTGCTGCTGCTAAGTCGCGTCAGTCGTGTCCGACTCTGTGCGACTCCACAGACGGCAGCCCACCAGGCTCCCCCGTCCCTGGGATTCTCCAGGCAAGAACACTGGAGTGGGTTGCCATTTCCTTCTCCAATGCATCAAAGTGAAAAGTGAAAGTGAAGTCGCTCAGTCGTGTCCGACTCTTAGTGACCCCATGGACTGCAGCCTACCAGGCTCCTCGGTCCATGGGATTTTCCAGGCAAGAGTACTGGAGTGGGGTGCCATTGCCTGGCACACAGTTAGTACTCAAAAGCATCCATTCTTACGGTTGCGTTACAGATGGCGGGTAACAAGCTCAGAAGTTCTGAGTAACTTGCTCAAAGGCACATACCTTGAAAATGTCAGCTAGAATTAAATCCGGTTGACCTGACTCAGAAAGGGTAGGGGGAAAGATGCTTTCGTTCAGGATGCCACGATGTCTCAGCTGCAGCCTGACCGTGGCGAGTCTCACTGTCTGGGTGGCTCAGTTTCTTCATTTATAACATGGGGAGATGCCAGCCCTGGTCTGGGCGCATCCACTGCAGGGGTACCGAGAGGCTGGGACAGCAGCGATGCTGTAAACCCAGGCTGACGAGTCAGGGAGGCGCTCCTGAAGGATGCGAGGGTGTCTCTAGACTCAGCTGCTTTTAACCACAAACTCCTAGGGTGGAAACGACCTGTCCCGGCCCAAGCTGTCCCTGTGGCCTGCCCCAGACACCCGTTGACAGCGAGAGAGGCTCGAGGGCCCCAGGCTGCAAGGACCTCCCTCGGGCAGGGAGCTTCCCTGCCAGCTCACGGAGCCCCCTTCAAGCCAAGCCGGTGCCCCTCTGAAGTAAATGGACATGGTGGCTGCTAACCGTTGCTCAGGCCTCCTGCTCACGGCCCTGACACAGATGCTACCAGGAGGCTGTGAAAGCAGGTTTCACGGTCAAACTGCAAAGAGCACAGTACTAGCTGTGCCACCACGGACCAGGCACACCTAACCTCTGAGCCTCAGCTTCCTAAACTTGAAGAATGAAGACAGTGACCCGGGCTGTCTAAAGCTATTGGGGTTCAGTGGGGTGTGCCTGCGGAGATCAGGGGCCACGTCTGCCTGGGTGTCAGGGCCTGGTGCACAATGATAGTGCAATTGGTGTGTTCTGAACGGGCAATATAACACAGTGGGATGTGTTGACCTCAGAGGACAAATGGCTGAACAGAAACCAACACCTCGGATTCCCCAGGGTTTCCCGGGGCCCGGGGTCAGGGTGGGCTTCAGGAACAGCCAGGATGACCTGTAAACACACTAAAGCCCATGCACCTTGCCTGTGCTCTTTGCATTCACCTCCCTGACTTCACACCAGCCAGTGTTTCCAACCCCACTCCCTCTTTCCCCTTCCTTCCAAAGACAATGCCAAGATACACAGCCTCTGATGGATGGCAGGCCAATCACTGAAATACAAGATTCAGGAGGACCAGTTGCTCTTTGTGGGGAGGAAGGAGGTGAACGGTATGATGGAGTTGCAGGACTCAGGATGGGGCGGAAGCCGGGGTACCCATGTGATGGGCAAGCAGAGGGCCAGGTGAGCATGCCAGCCTACGCCCGGCCTGTATGAGGCCCTGTCTTCTCCGGGAAGCCCACGTGACCTGGATGTGCTCAGGCTTCTGGCCCCACCCCCAGGGCCCGGCACAGTGTGGGGGCCCACACAGCTTTGGAATAAGGAGTCCAAGACTCACATTCCCTGAGATTCTGACCCACCCCTCAGCCAAAAGAGGTCAATCCCCTCTCCTGAAAGCCTGTTCCTGGACAAACCTCCAGAGGCACCCCCCCAATCTTGCTCCGATGCCAAACTGGAGCAAAGAGGAAGCCGGAAGACCACAGAGAAGCTGGTTTCACTTTCCCATGTGGAGCCAAGAACATCAAACCTTTGCTTCCCCTATCCCCTCGCATCACAGGGTCCCAAGCCCACCCAACGTCTTGCCATTTCCTGGGCACATGCCTCCCAGCTCTGCCCAGTTCTGCAGGGTCAAAGGGGCTGCTGGATCTCTGTCCGGCTTTCACAGAGGCTAACTGGCTCCTGCTTCCTTGGTCAGAACTCAAACCCACTTCTCTCTGGGGAGAAGGAGCTGAGTGCAGGGAATCGGCTTCCATCTCTCCCCTTAGCCCTAACGTCTGAACACGGATCTAACCCATGGAAGAAAGGGGAAAGGAGAAGACAGAAAAGGCGAGGGAGAAGGGAAGCCACATCTTCTACTTGCCTGAACATCAAACTCCTGCAGGAGGCCGGTGATGGTCTATGGAGAGACAAGAGAGATGGTCAGTTTCATCACTTTCCCAGGGCAGAGAAGTAATGTCCGAACACACAGACCTCCCCATGCCCTGAGTCTATCATATCAACCCTAGGTCCTTTGTGGAGCCTATTTCTTTCCAGAGAGACTGTTTATCTCAAAGAATAGCAGTCCAACTAAAAAGGAGACACAGTAGATGGATTCCTCTTTGACTAGCACCTTGGTAAAAAAGATCTGAAGGTCTAAGCTAACCACAACTGCCTATAAACTGGTCTCTGTCTCCACCCATGTGCTACACTTTTAAAGCTCGAACTTGATCGTGTCACTGTCTTTACATCTCTTCCATGGCAGCCCACCATCTGGATTAAAATACCTCTCATGGGAGGAGAGCAGAGCATTCCCCGCCATCCAACAATCCTGACTGTCCAGCTCAAATTCCACCTTTCACCAGAGTTAGTGGCAGGCCTGGCCCAGGAAGATGGGAAAAGGGCTCTCATCCCCCGGGTGGCAGTGAAAGTACAGGTCAAAGTTGGGGCTGGAATCGCCCTCGGCCAATGCTGGCACCCTTTCCTCCCAGCTCAGGATGGAGTTCAAACACCTCCTGAAAGCTGAGCCCAGCTGGATCCACCACCACCCACCACGCAAGAAGACAGCTCAGCAGAGCAAAAGGAAAGAGAGGTGCTGGAAAGGGGAAGGGGACCCCTTTGAACAGCCAGGGGCTGGGAGTTAAAATTGTAACACCCAACTGCTGAAGGAGATTAAAGTAAGGGGGGGTGGGCATGAGACTCAAGAAGGAGATGATATATGTATGATTATGACTGATTTGCATTGTTGTATGGCAGAAACCAACACAGCATTGTAAAGCAATTTTCTTCCAATTAAAAAAAAAAAAAAAAATATATATATATATATAAATAGCTTCAAATCTCCTGGGGCTGGGGTTAAGAACAGAGGGAGTGTGATAAATTCAAGTGGAAGCAAATGGCGGCCAACATACTTTGTGTATGTGTGCGTATGTGTGCGTGTGTATTGACAGGAGAGAGTAGAAAAGCTGCTTTGTACAACCCTAACCTTCACAATGTTAACAAGAGTGCAGCTGTCATTCAGATTGAGGATGGACATCAGCAAACCTAATTAAAGACACTTTGCTCAGTCAGTCTAAGGAAATGAAGGGCTTACTTCCATTTAAACCTGGAAAGAAAAGGCCAGTATCTACTTAGAGACAGACTGACATGTAACTTGGAGTTAATAACCTCCTAGATGTTTATTTCAGAAATAAAATTTTCCAAGGGCAGCACTAGGCCGCCTAAAAACGTATAAACGCGGTGTGTAAACATGCATGTACCCCTGGACTCAGCGATGCCACTTGGGGAATTTATCTAAGACCTGCACGTGTATGAAACGATGAACATGCAGGATCCAAAGAGTCTATGAATACCTGCAGCTCTGCTGGGAACAGTAACGTGGCCCCAGGGGTCCACATACAGGGCCCTGGTCAAACAAACGTGGTGGAGGACTGAGACGCTGGAAAGACAGAAGCAAGTACCCTATGGACTGGTGTTGGAAAGGTCTCCGACATAGGTGATTAAGCAAACAAAGCAAATGTGGTATACTATTGCATGTGGTTTTTCAAAGCGGGAGGGATAAGAATATGTTAATATGGGGCTTCCCTGATGGCTCAGTGGTAAAGACTCCATCTGCCCGTGCAGGTGATACAGGTTAGATCCCTGGTCCTGGAGGGCCCCACACGCCTCAGAGCTGCTAAGCCCGTCACCCCAACTACTGAGCCTGTGCTCTAGAGCCCGGGAGCCACAGCTACTGAAACCATGTGCCCGAGAGCCCCTGCTCTGCAACGAGAGAAGCCACCGCAGTGAGAAGCCCGCACCGCAACTCGAGAAAAGCCCAGGCAGCAGCAGCGAACTAGCACAGCCAAAAATAAATCAAATAAATAAACAAAATTATTTTCAAAAGATGCTAATATGTATTTGCATCACCTGGGAGTTTTTCTGTTTCTTTTTTTCTTTTTTTTCAAGACTGTGTCAAAGATGCAGTCAGAAGAGGAAATGGATTTGAAGCATACATACATAGTGAACAGTATTGGAGTTGGCCAACTATGGGCCTCTACCTTCCTCCACCTTCTTTTTGTAAATAAAGTTTTATTAGAACACAGTAAGCCCATTGGCTTCCATACTGCCTAGGGCAGCTTCCAGGCTGTAACTGTAAAACTGAGTAGTTACAACAGAGACCATGGGTCTTCAAAGCCTAGGACACCTTCCAACTCATCCTTTACAGAAGACGTCTGCAGACCCCTCATGTGGGAATGATATCGAGGATTCTGCAGCTTCCCCTGGTCTGGCTTCTAATCCTATCCAATCGACCTTGGGAAATTCTCTTCCCATCAAAATGAGTTTCCATTATCTATATAATGGAAAATAGAAAGATGCGTCTCACCTTCATTAAGAAAAGTCCATGATATACACACACTGCTATATTTAAAATGGATAACCAACAAGGCCTGTATAATACAACTCTGCTCAATGGTATGTGGCCGCCTGGATTGGAGGGCAGTTTGGGGGAGAATGGATACATGGAAATGTGTGACTGAGTTTCTTCGCTGTTGGCCTGAAACTATTACAACATTGTTAATCAGCTATACCCTAATACAAAATAAAAAGCTAAAAAAAGAAAAGTCCACGAAATAATGGACCTAAGACAGAGCAGCCACGTGCAGAGTCATAAAGGAATTAAATGAATAAGTCCATTTGCCAGTGGTAGTTGGCCTGAGTTTGGCTCCACGCCCCACACTTTGTAACCATGTGACCGACAAAGAAGGACAAATTAACCTCCCGGAAACTCAGCTTCCTCGTCTGTAAAATGGGAACAATCACAGAACCTAGTGTCTGATCAGCCATAGCTTTATCCTTTAATTTAGCAGGAAATAACCTATGAAGTATGATTAGTCCAGAAACCCACATGCAGGGCGGGGCTGGTGTATGTTAATTATTACTCTGGAAAGCATTTAGTTGACCTCAAAGTAACCCCACTTTTGAACCCAAGCTTTACATTTTACAAAAGGTGTCTCAGCACAGGCAGTCACAAAACTCAGTGAGAACTGGGATGTGAACATGGTTTAAAAATACAGTGTCGACCATGAAAACGAAAAGGTTTCTCACATCCATCCACAGCCAGTCCAGGACGGATCATGCCAGGCTAGGCTATACGGCAGGGGAGTCTGCTTCCAACAAGGAGGTCTTGTTGACTTGAAAGGTTTGGCCAAAAAAAGAAGGTGATAATTGCAGCAACACGAGAACACAAGCACAGCTGGTCCCCTTCAAACTGCTCCACGTGAATTAACCCCCTCCATCCTCACCCTGGCCCCATGACACTAGTCCTAGGGTCACTGGTTTTTAAAGTTGGGGACCTGGAGCATGAAGAGGTTGAAGGATTCGCCAGTGGTCACGGAGCAGCAGAGTGTCGCAGGCAGGACCTGAACCCAGGCAGTCTGGTCCCTCACCCACTGAGGTGGGGCAGAGCCGCTGGGCAACGGGCTTCAGGGGCAGGTTTAGAACCACAGGATGTTGAAGGTGGAGGTGCTTGGAGGAACTCTGGTCCAGTGCCCCTCTCATTACCAATGAGATTGGTGAGGACAGAAAGGCCAGAGGTGGGCGAGGCACCTTAGCCCTTGCCAGCCAAGCTGGGGCCTGAACTAGAACCTCCTGGCCTTTTGCAACAGGACAAGGTGACCTGTGGAAACCAGGAAGCAGTGGACATATGCGTATGTGTGCATGTGTATGCACACATGTGTGCATGGATGTGTGTTCCTACTGTGCACACACATATGTCCATATACGAGTGGGGATGGGAGGGGGTGTATCCAGGGCTTCTCCACTTACCTCCCCTTTCTCCACCAAAGGCTTCACCTCGGCGAGGTCCACGTCCTGCAACTCCCGAGACATGTCCTTGATGTCACGTGCCTGCACAGAGACAGAGGCCAGGGGGTCAGCAATTCCGGCTGCTAGGTGTTTCCAGACAGAAGCAAAACTGAGGCCAGGGAGGAAGCCTTCACTCCCCAGACCAGCAGTTTCTACCTCCCGCCCACCACCCCGACCCAGTCTTGCCCCTGGGGATGGAGGGAAGTCTGTTTCCTGGGACAGGAAACTGAGGCTTTTGGACAGCTCAGTCGGTAAAGACTTTGCCTGCAATGTGGAAGACTCAAGTTCAATCCCTGGGTCAGGAAGATCCCCTGGAGGAGGAAATGGCAACCCACTCCAGTATTCTTGCCTGAGAATCCCACGGATAGAAGAGCCTGACAAGGCTACAGTCCATGGGGTCACGAGAGGTAGACACAACTTAGCCACCTAACCACCACGGCACTCAAAAACCAGGCCCTGACACCCAGGCCAGGCCCACCCACCACACCAAGGACGGATGTTTTTCTCTGCACTTTAGAAGGAGACCCACGTCGCTGCCACATCCTGAAGTCAGACAGCCCCAGCTTGACAAGCAAAAGGGGACAGAAGGTCCCGGAGGCCGGCCATGGGGAGGCATGGCATTAGCTCCCTCCTCTTCATCCCCACACCAGTGAGATATCCCCAACAGAGGGACGGCCACAGAGACAGCCCCATGTTCATCTCTGGGCAGGGTACTCTGCTCCCTGCTAGGGTGGGGTGGGGGGAGCGGGCAGGAGAAGGGACTATCTCAAGCCAAGATGACAGGACGGAGCATTTGGGAAGACTGTGAAAGAAAAAAGATCTTCAAGGCACAAAGCACTTGATGAGCCAGAGCGGGGGCAGGAAAGCAGGGGTGGGGGGCCGGGGTGGGGGCAGAGATCGGGGTGGGCCAGAAGGGGCCCTTCGGGGTCTGATGCCGGGCCAGCTGCAGGAGAACCACAAGAGCAAGACGGAGTGGAGTTCCAGCAGTGGAAATGCCACCGTAACTGACCTCCCTGGGGACCAAGGCTTGGGGGGTGACAGGTCCTGAGCACACTCCCTCCTGGGGGGCTCAATCAGGGACCTGGAAGCATCAGTATTTCTTCTTAGGGGTGAAGAGTCAAGCTGAGAGTCTGAAGCTCCCCATGCCCAGTATTGGGGTGAGGTGTAATGAGCTCAGAAGGAGGGGTAGGTGCTACAGGCAGAGCTGAAGAGATGGGAGTGAAGGAGTAAGTGACAGGAGACCAGGGACCCCCACCAGGTCACAGACCCAGACATTCTGAATCAGGAATTGGGTGAAAACATGCTGGTTTCCAGAGTGGGGACCTCGCCCCAAACTCTTCATGGCTCCACAGATGTAATAGCCAGACAGAGAGCACAGGTCTCTGAACGTCTCAATTTCAGCTCCTCTGAGGGCCCAGCTCCCTGAACCCAGAGGAACCCTCTTTGTAAAACACCTCTCAGGGGTCAGCGGGCGACAGAGCGGGGCCGCCCCACACGTTCCCCCCACGCCAGCACGTGGTGCTCTGTGGGCAGATCCCCTGGGACGCTCTGGTCTAGGGCCCCAGTAGATAACCAGCCCCACAAGAATGCCTTTATGCAGCCTCTGGAGTCTAGGCTCCAGAACATTCCGAAAACAAAGTCGGTTTTATATTTGCGAGGATTCCTGGGCGGCTGCCAGCTCGGAGGCAGGAGGCATGAAAAGCCAAGGTCTGCCGGCCTTGCTAACTCAGCGTGTTCACGGTCCCGAGACCCTGGCCATGGGACACCTCGCCTACACAGGCCAGGGAGCATTCCAGAAGCTCACGGCTCTGGCAACGCTAAGAGCTTGTCACAGGGGCTCCTTCAGAACCCAGGGGTGAAGTCAGGGTCTCTGGCTATCCCTGGGCCTCCGTCCCCACCTGCCAGCTCTCCAGGACAGGTAGGTAGCCTACCTGGCTCATTCCCTTCCCTCCCTGTAGCCCCTAGCATCACAACAGACAGAATGAACAGACAGATGCACAGCTTTTATGCAGCTTCACAGCAACTGATCACTCAGTCGTGTCCGACTCCTGCAATCCCATGGACTGTCACCTGCCAGGTTCCCCTGTCCCTGGAATTCTCCAGGCAAGAATATAGGAGCGGGTTGCCCCTTCCTCCTCCAGGGGGATCTTCCCAACCCAGAGATCGAACCTACATCTCGTGCGTCTCCCGTGGTGGCAGGCAGATGCTTTACCACTGCACCACCTGGGAGACCCATGTTTCTGTCTACATTCGCTCTTACGTGGCTTAGTAAACCACAGGAGTGAAACGCCTCGAAAACAGGTCCACGTGTATTTCAGGCTGCAGCTCAGCCCAGCGTGGTCAGGTCTCCTTGGCTGGCTTGACTCCAGTGTGATCCCACTGGAGGATCAGCCTTCACCTGCCCTCTCACCCTCCCTCAGAACCAGAAAGAGTTCAGGTCCAGCTTTCCTGGCTTTCCAAACATGCTCCCGGAGAAATCCCTTTACCCCACACCTTCTTTTCCTCCTAGAACTCAGCTTCCCAGACCCCAGGAGACAGTGGCTTGAAAACTGGTGAATCCCCCTTAAACATCAGTATTTGAGAACTGCTCCTTTTTTGGAAGCTGGAGGAGGCCTCAGGGAGCCCCACCCTTCATGTGCTCAGGGCCCTGGGGAGACTCAGAAAGGAGCTCACAGAGGACTATCACAGTGTTTGTCCAGACGAGGGTGCTTCTGTCCCCCACATCTGGCAAGGTCCGGAGACATTCTTGATCGGCACGACTGGGAGATGCTACTAGCATCCAGCTGATGTAGACCAGGGAGGCTGCTGACCACCCCACGGGGGCACAGGGCACCCCCACAGCAGAATTATCTGGCCCCAGGAGTGAAGCGGCTGAAATGCCCTGGGCCCAGACCAAGCAGCCAGTGAGAACCCCAGGGCTCTGAAGTCTGCAGGGAGACCAGATAAAGCAGAGAACACTCCAGGTTCTCCTCGTTCCCGGGGGGGTGGGGGTGGGTAGGAGGTGCCGTTCCCGCAGGCCCGGGGCAGCCTGTAGCTCATAACTGTAACTGGACACGTCCCGACAAGTGAGTTCAGCCAGGACCTCCAGCCAGGTCACCGCCTGCGATTCCCAAGACCACACAAACGGGCTGTAGAAGGTGCACCTTGAGCCCCGGGCCCCCACACCCCCTACCCCCTTCTCTGAGCTAGGGTGCTCTCAGTCCATCTCGGCAGACTTAGGCCCCTTGAGGCCAGCCCTTAACCCCGTCTCTGTTGCATCCATCAATAAACATTGCAAACTTTTGTCTCAGAAGCTGGGGGTCTAAAGGAAATCTTATAAGGAAGTTCAATATATAAAACTGTTTTTGAGAAGAAAGCTGACACGTTTTAGATGAAGCCAGGGACACCTCGTGTTCCCCATCCCTATCGTCTGCCCCCCACGAGGCAAGACCAGCCCTCAGAGCCCTTCTGAGTTCCAGGAAACATGTGCAGTAGGAAGGTTTACTCGGAGGTGGTTTTCCTGCACAGCAGTTGTATGTGCAGACACTGAGTGGATCAAGAAAGGACTTATCACAGCTCTGTGGTGAGACCCGACTATGTGACAAGTCAGGCATAGACAGGAGGTGACCTGGTTTGGGTGCCAGGGCTGGTGCCCTGCCCCGTCCCCTTCAGGCTCCACTGAGAGGGTGCCCACACCTGGGGTCACCCCCCGCAGCCAACCTGCAGCCCCACTGGGCTCAACAAGCTCTCTCCCTGGGTTTGAGGCCAAGCGCCGGATGCCAAGCCTGCCCTTCTCCACCGCCTCCTGCAAAGTCCCAGAGCAGGACGTAGGGCTGCAGAGGCCCAGGCAACCCTGCAGGGGCGGAGGGTTGCAGGTGGCAGTTCTGAAGGGGGCCAGGCCGCACCGGGCAGGGTGGTGGGAGCCTGGGTGTCTGACTCCAGCCCCCTATGCCATCCTGTAGGGTGGGCTCTGTCTCAGCACAGAGGGAAGCCACTCCACACAGGAAATGAGGTCTCCTGCCAAAATCCCACTCAGTGCACACAGCAGAGCTCCCGGTCACAACACCAGCTGCCAGACTGGTTTATACCACTTCTTCCTTTCCCACCTGCCTGCCCAGAAGGAATTCTGAGAAAATCAATATTGCAGAAGTGAAAGGCAGCCAGGAGTTAGTGGGGAGGCGGGGGGAGATCTGAGGGTCATACCTGAACATTACCATTGATTGGCTCTGCGATCTAACCTCTGAGCCTCAGTCTGCTCATCTGTAAAATGGGCATAACAACTCCTGCTCCCAGAGAGTAGTGGGAGGCCTTCAATGCAACCATGGCACACAGAATCGGGCAAATAACTGCCTCATTAATCAGTGCACTTCCCTGGTTGCCTCAGAGACCCAGGGCCATCTGTGGGGACACGGTCTGTATTTTAAACATTCTTAGTCCCCGAGTGGCCCAGCCAGGAGAGGACACAGAAAAAAGGTCCAGCAGGTGTCACATGGGTTTCTAGCAATCAGACCCAATGCGCCACCACTCGGGTCAATGAGTAACAAAGGCCCAAGGGGCAGGGGCAGGTGGGGCGGGGGGCGGCGCAGGCAAATACCTTTCCAGTTCAACGGACCCAGGAGCCAGTCAGCAATGAGCTGAACTCCATGGGTTCCAGCAAAGCCAAGACTGAGATTTGCTCAGAGGAGCGAAGAAGGTGACCTCGGGGACTGGGAAGGCAGTGAGCGAAGGCATCTCAGGCCGTGAGGCCACGTGAGAGCTGTTAGCCAGTCACCCTGAGAGCAAGGGGACGGACAGCGCCTGGGATTCTCACAAGCCCTGATGGAGCAGCGGGAACACTGTTTAGGAGCTGGCGCGTGGGAAACCTGCCCCTCCCGCCACATGACTGTTCCCAAGCCATTCATCCCCTCCCTGGGCCTCGGCTTCCCATCTACAAAATATGTGGCAAGTGTTCTACAGACACCGTTGTTCTTGTTTAGTCGCTAAGTCATGCCAGCTCTTTGTGACCTGCCAGACTCCTCTGTCCATGGAATTCTCCAGACAAGAATACCGGAGCAGGTTGCCATTTCCTTCCCCAGAGGATCTTCCTGACCCAGGGATCGAACCTGTGTCTCCTGCCAACTGGATTCTTTACTGCTCAGCCACCTGAGAAGCCCTCTATGCACATCACATAGTCCCCAAAACTCAGGACGGATGGGAGCCCAGGCAGGAAGGTGCTACATGCAGACAAAAGGGAGGTGCCCCCTGGGGTGCTATGAGGGCCTCTTGCAGCATGGCTCCGCTCAGGTCATCTGTCCTGGGAACCTGGAGGACCCTCTTCTCCCAGCCGGGACCTCCTCCTCGTCCCTAAGACTGGAGTCCTCCACCAGCTCTGGCATTCCTCCAACAAGCCACCTGGAGGGGGCATTTGCCCTTCCTCTTTGGCAAATTCTGCTGGGCCCTAAAGCCCCTCCGAGGCGGGGGCGGGGGGCGTCAAGCACAGAAACACCCAGAGACTTCTCCTGTGTGGATCAGCTGGCGGAGTCACGTGTTTCTCTCTCCACCATACACAGCCCCCTTGAGTCACCACCAGAGGCCCAGGCTGCGAGCAAAGTCCACATCTTAGACATTCTCCCTTCACAACACATAGAAGGGATCCGCCATATTCAATACTTCAGAAAAAAGCTTCATTGCATTATTCTGTTTGTTCCTGGAGGAGGTCCCTGGGAGAATGTGGATTGGATCACCTCAGCTTACGAGTGGGTAATCTGAGGCTCAAACGCCAAGGCCTGTGTGACTTCCTAAAGGCCTAGACTCCATCCTTTGGAGTGAGTGCAGGTGGGCAGGGCAGGGACAGGCAGATCACAGCCTCCCAGAGTCCTCCAGTGAAGCAGAGAGAGAGGGGAACCAGGAACAACTGTTGATAAGCTTGCATCGATTGTTACTGTCAGCCACTGGCCCAGATTTTGTCCCCTCCAGAACACGCCTGGTTTCCAAGCCACGTGAAAGCGATGTTTTTTTCCAGCACACTGGGCTCTTTATAGAACAAAATTTAAAAGGCGGGCAGGGGATCAATGGACGCTGCTGATGTTCGCCATAACATCCTCTCCGAGTACAGTCAACTCCAGAAGGTTTGAGAGAACAGTGTCCCGTCTGCATTAACCTCCAGAAAGGCAGCCTTGGGGTACGCCCTGCCTCCCCGCACCTTGCTATGGACATGTCCTTTGGTCTTTTCTTTGCCAAAGAGATTCTGAAATCAAGCTACCAGGCAGTCCACGGGTTCTCGTGATGTTTTCTGGACCTTCTGAAACCCAAGCCTTCGAGGAGGGTGAAGAAGCTGATGGCCTCTCAATGTTTTTCTTATGTAATCAACCTAGTAAACAATAATGGCCGGACTCACTGGACCTTCTAGAAAGTTCCCCAGTTGAGGGGAAGGGAGATAGAAAACAGGGCTTTCAAAAGTCTATAAAATGAAAAAAGACGATCAGACAATCAGAATTCCTTCAAGAGGCCCTGGGTGCTTCTGCTTGGAGGCTGAACCTCAGCAGCATCCAACAGACTGTCTGATATTGAAAGACTAAAAAAGAAATCACTAAAGAGAAGGCACCCCCCAGCTGCATCCATTCCCTGGGTACCAGGCTGGAGACCAAAGGCAACTTCTCTGTTTTGGGCCAGAGCACAGAACTAGCAAGAAAGTCTGGGACACAATAGCAGGAAGAGGGAGGGGCCCACACGTGGTCCTCACCCCACCCGCTGCTCCACAGCACGACCCAGGACCTTCCTGTCGGTTCTCCGTGGAGGTCTGGCAGCCCAGCCACCTGTCTGGCAGAGAGAAGACCAGACCGTCTGCGGGGACGCGCAGGATAACGGAAGTCTAAAGGAGGATGCTGGGTGGGTGAGAGGCTTTTTCTGTGAATCTGCAAGACAAACACGAGCAGCACTGGAAGGTCTGTGAGATAATGTGTGGAAAGCACACAGACGGAGCCAGCGTTAGCATGGGACGTGGAGGCAGATTCCTCCTACACAACCCTTTGTCCCCGAGATGGGACAACTGCCACACTGAAAGAATCTTTCCCCGAATTGGTCTTGCTGCTCTTACCCTCTGGATGACCTTCCGATCTTTCCTACACAACAGGGCCCACGGTTATTTCCTTAGTAAATGGAGGTATCCTTTGGACCAACATTGCTTCCCTGGTGGCTCAGACAGTATAGAATCTGCCTGCAATGCAGGAGACCTGAGTTCGATCTCTGGGTCGGGAAGATTCCCCGGAGAAGGGAGCGGCCACCCACTCCAGTATTCTTGCCTGGAGAATCCGAGGGACAGGGGAGCCTGGTGGACTGCCGTCTATGGGGTCACAAAGAGTTGGACACGACTGAAGCAACTATGCTACTACTACTTGAACCAATATTAACTGATTGCCTACTAAGTGCACTCTCCGGTCTACGGCAAAAGGGTAATTAAGCAGACACAACCCAGAATGATCCAAGAAGGGCACCCAACCCAGTTGGCCTGCCTGGAGGGGGAAGTCAGGGAGGGCTCACTGGAGAAAGCAGGCAAGTTCAATGATTAACAAGAAGAGCAGAGGAGGGGGAGGGTTCCCAGCTAAGAGAGTCCTCAGAATTATCTACCTCTTCGGAATGACTCTCACACTCACATTCAGAGAGAGCTGCCCAGAACCTTCTCAAAGCCAATAGGTGGAGTTGGGGGTAGAGATGGGGGAACAGAATGGAGCCCTGTTCTTCCTTAAAAAAGGTCCCCATCCACCTCTTTAAGCAGAGCAGTACATGGGCATATCGTTTATAGGTACAGAGCTTTCCACAGGTTTAAGGAGGAAAAAAAAAAATTTATAAAACAAAAGATGAATCCCCCAGACTGCTAAGGAGTCCCACTTCCTAGCCCCTCAGTTGGAGGAATGCCTCTGCTGGACTGGAAATGCCTGGAGACGGTGCCCAGGTGGGCAGGTCTTCGGTAAATATACGGTATGAAGATCAGGACTGGGTGGAAGAGAAACCTGTGTGTGGATCCACACTCTGTAATCAGGTCTATTCGGCAGCGCCAAGTCAGGGTGCCAGGGTTGCCAGGGTTGCCAGGTCTCTTCTCACAGGGCGTCTGCCCTGGAGCAGTGGGGTCCGCATACTGGCGATCACACTCCTCCGCACACCCTGCTCCAACAAGCCTGGACTGGCGCAGCAGGGGTCAAGCGAGCGTCCAGGGAATTGACCTCCGCCGGGTCCGCAGCAGAGACGGCCAACCTGCCTGTGTCTGTCTCCAAACTTAAAGAGAAAGAAAGGGCAGGGCTGGGCCCAGACTGAGATCAGGGAGTCAGGAAGGGCTTCCTGAAATGAAGCCAAGAAACCAAGTCCAGGTTCCAAAGATGGATAGAGGAGGGCCTGGGCAGCCTCAAAGGATAATGCTGCAGGGAATGGTCCACGGTGGCCCACCGGGAACGGAGCCCCATCACTTGATTCTGGACCAGCAAGGGACCTGCTCAAGCCTCAGTCTTCTGATCTGAGAAATAGCAAGGATGTCTCCTGTCTCAAAGGAACAAGGAGATGCCTTGAAATCACAAGGCACTTTAACCAAATAAAAGCTATTTACTCCAGACCCTGGAGATATGAGGAATGTGGCCCCCTTCTTTCTTTTGCTCTCCCCCAGCCATCATTCTGGAGCAAATATCCTCCTCTCTGGCAGTACACTCTAGCCCAATCCAGCCCAGAAAGCACTGAAACAATGCAGATCCCTAGCCCATCCCAGACCTACCAGGCCTGGAAATCTGCATTTCAGACAAAGTTCCATTATATTTTTATGCAATCTGCATAAGCCTAGCTTTCTGTAAAAACTTCAAGAAGCAAAACATGAATCCAGCATTTGCAGGCCTTCCCCAGGCAATGCCTTGAGAATGCCATTGGTGGAAATGATTGACCACAAGTTCCCTCACCGTGGCCTCATGGGCAAGTACTGTCCTCAACTCTTGCCGTAGATTAACTCAATTAATATTTACACGTCCCGGTGAGACAGTATCTGTTACTCTCATTTTTCAGAGGGGGAAACTGAGGCCAGAGCTCTGGCTGGCCTCTCTGCTCTTCTCACTCAAGCCTTTTTGCAGTCATCCCAACGTGTCATTTTGAAAAAAGAACAAAGGCTTTCAGGTCTGATGCTCTGGGTTCTCAGCCTGCCCCTCCCACTTCCAGTCACATAGCCCACAAGCAAGTCCCTTAAACATTCCTGGCCTTGGTTTTCCCATCCATTCAATGGAGCCAAGACAGCACAGGGAGAGCTCTCGTGAGGATGAGAGGGGCTGTGGGATATAGCTGCTGATTCAGAGAGAGAGAAAGGTCCTGTCCCTTCCCAGCCCCCTCTGCCTGAGTCAGGGCCCCTCCCTGCTAGAATCTTAGATGCTGAGTCATCATCCTGGCTTCCCTTCTGAAGCACAGGGCCTTTTGAGTCACGCTTTGGATAGGATTCTCTGGATCCCAAGGAAGAACTGCAGCTTCAGGCCATCAGAAAAACACAATGAGATCTTTCTTCCCCATCTGTGCTGAGGCCGCTCAGGCCAGGAGATTTCAGTGCGCTGAGGGCAGGGGATGTGTGTGTCTGGGGGGCAGGGCAGGGAGGGCTTTGTTCACATCTGGGGTCCAGCCTGGGCAGCCCAAATCTGGACCACCACCACTCAGCAGGGCTGCAGCCCTTTCTCACTACGCTGATTCTGCTTCTGTCTCAGGAACTCCTGATTCAGACTGAAAATCAACTGACCCATCAATCACCCACATTCTGTCTGGAAAGTTTCCCCACCAGAAACTCAGTGAGGATCCAAATCATTTTCTGACCGCAGAAAATACATCTCTCAAGACGGAGATTCCCCGTTCACCACCTTCCATCACAGCCGGGAAACTCAGGCTGACTTCCAGGCTTGGCTCCTCCTTGGCAAGTCATTCCCTGCCTTTGGGTCTCAGTTTCCATCTGTAAACTGGGCAGAAGTTGGACCAGGAACTTGTGTGAATTTTTAATTTCTCCAAATTATTAAACCAACAGATAGCAAGCCTGGATTTGCTTCTCAGGAAAAGAGACCCCAAAAGATTCTCCAAGGTCTCCTTGGAAAGCGCAGTCACATGCTATCACCAAAAATTTAACTGCCTGTGGGATCACAGAGGAATGGGGCCATTCAGTTGATTCAGTGTCTGTATTTGATCTCCTCCCAAAGGCCTGGCCCTGGGCCAGGTGCCAGGTGCCAAAGCGAAGCAGGCGAGGCCTTCCTTCTCGCTCTGAGAGGAGTGAAAATGATGAGAGACAAAGTGCCACAGAGCTACCAAGTCCCGGGTCTGGGGATATCCGGCTTCGCTCCTGACTCCAGAGCACTGTCCCTTTAAAGGTATCCTATCACTTCCTGACCACTCCTGTGTCCCCTCCTCCCCTGACCCCACCCTGAGTCACCCCAACAGTTACCACCACAGAGGGCTGGGGTCTGCACCCTTGTCTGCATTTCTGCCCTGGCTGGGGAACCTCTTGAAGCCAGGTGCAGTGGGTTGCACTCTCTGTACCTTGCTTATTTCAGTTCACCTTTGTGAAACTCAGTCAAGATTCCAGCATTTCTATCCAGGAGGAAGCTGGGCTGGAAGGTCTGCCTTGGGACTGCATTTTTCATGGCAAGAACACACTCTGTGTTTAGATATTCTGTTCTTTAGGAGGTGAAGTATGGCTGATGGCTAAAGCCCTCCTGCCTGGCCACTGGCTGAACTCTCTCTGAATCTTTCATCTTTCCCAGTAACTCAAAGGAACCAAACAAACTCAAGTGCCCAGGACATTTGGGAAGAAGAGATGGTCTGGGCACAAGACAATCGCGCCCTCCCCAACTAGGTTTGCCTCCCCTACCAGCTGCCGGGCACCTCCCCCACACAAGCCACAAGTCGGTGCTGCCCCAGACCTAGAGGGATGTCTGACAGCAGAGGCGACAGGCGGGCGAGTGGGGGCGGTGGAGCGGAGCAAGGCAAATAGCCACTAAATCCCAGCTTCAGCCACTAATGCGACGCAAGCGGTGACAGCGCGTTTCCCCCGGAGCCCACCACGGTGCACACGCCCTGACCCCGGCTGAATCCGAGACCGCGGCGGATCTCCCAGGAAGGGCCGAGCAAATCCAGCTGTTATCCTCCCCTCGGAGGGCAGGAGAGAGAAGGGAAGCTGGGGAGAGTGGGCGGAGGCGAAAATGACGCCACTCGAAGCCCCAGCCAGCGCAGAGCTGCCAGATGCCACACGACCCCTCTGGTCCAGGCCACCGCTTACGCGCCGCCACAGCGCCCACCCCGGGCCACCTCGGGGGGCGACCCTGCCCAGCAATGCTCGCCAACCCTCGCTCCCGCGCGTGTCACACGGGCTGGAACACTAGGACCCTTCCCCAACACACACACGCGCGCGCGCGCACACACACACAAGCGTGCTCCACCCCGACTTCCAGGCTGAATGGGCCCCCGCCCCTCAGACACACACTGGTTGGGGGCAGAGTCTGGGAAGCAGACACACCCACGTCCCCTTCTCGAGCCTCGTCCCTAGCGCCGCTCACCCCTAGCCATCTCCTTTCTACAGGCGCACTCAATCCTTCCTTCCCCAGACACCCCACTCCAGGGACACACCCCACCTCCACCCTCAAACACACACACACTCCTGGTCTCGCCTCCTCCCACGTCCAGCGCGCCCTCCAGCCTGGGGCGCCCGTGTGAGCCCGGAGGGCCTTGGGAAGCAGCGATCAAGGTATTGGGGGCTCTCCACCCCCTACCCCGATCCTCAGGATCCCACTTCCTCAGCTAGGGGAAAGGTGAATCCGGACCTTTTTTTCCCTCTTGAGGCCGAATCAAACACCCCCACTCCAGTAGTGCTCGCACCCCCAAAGCCCCTCCTGGCGCTCACCCACGGGCCACCGGGAGACCGAGCACTTGCAGCTCCGGGAGTAGGGGAGGGCTGGCCACAAAGGGCGGTCCAGCAGAGGCAGGAGCACCCATAGGCGACCGATCCCACCCCTCCTGGCGGGAAGAGGGCGTGGGGCTTACCTAAGGACGAGGGAGAAAAGCGAAAAGGACCCGGAGCTAGGCTGCAGGCGCCCAGAGGGAGCGAGGAGAGAGGCAAAGAGAGGAGTGCGCTCCACAGCCGGAGCTGGGAGCCAGGCGAGGTTTGTTTATGCCCGGGAGGAAGGCGATTTTATAGGCGCCGCGGCCCCGCCCCCCGCGCCTCGCCCCCCCCCCCTCGGGGCTCCCTCGCAGATCCCTCCTCCCGGGAGCTCCTCCCACTCCCTTGGGCAAGCCTGGCCCTGCTGGGGCAGCGCGCGGGGGTGCCAGCCCGAGCCGCCGCCTGTTGCGCAAGCCCGCGTGGAGGCGAGGCGGGGAGCGGCCCTCCGGGTCCCGGCGGCCGTTCCGCAGCGCTGTCCCTTTCCTCGTCCGGAAGGCAGGGGCCTGGACGTGTGCAGCGGGCGTGTGTGCACTGGGGATCCATTTGGGCGCGGGTGCGTGTGCTTGGGCGCGCTCGCGCGTGTGCGTGTGGACTTCCGTGTGTCTCCGTGTGACCGAGTGGCCCCCGTCTCCATCTCAGAGTTTCTTCTTCCGAGTACCCTTGCGCCACGCCTGGACTTCCCTTAGGAGCGACTCCGGGTCTTAGATCCCAAGTCCCGAATAAGCTGCCTCCTTAACTTATTGGAGACCTGCTCCCTGCGATTCTCGCCCCATGACCCTTCCTTGTTGCATCAGCTTTACGTTGAAACCCAGACTCTCGCTTAATCGCGTCCATCTTGCTCAGCCAGTCCTTGGGCACTCTCACCCAACCCCGGTTCCCTAGTTCGAAGCCCACCTGCCCTTTCCCACCCTGCGTCCTTCTCCCCGCCCCCAGAACCCTGGCAGGAAAGGAAGGCTCTCGCTCCTTCCTCGCCCGGTTCCCAGAACTTGTACTGAGCACCCTTTCCGCGTTTAGCCGCCTTGTCTACTGTCTGGTTTGTGACTCCGTGTTCCCAACGCGCTCTGCTTATCAATATCCCCCGCGGAACTTTTTTTTAAGAAGGTACGGGCCAGGGCTCCATCCCAGGTCGGTTTGATCAGAATCTCAGGGAGTGCAGCCCAAGCGTCTTTTAAGAGCTTCCCAGATGGTTCTAATGTGCAACCCGGGTGAGACTCACTGCACCTGCACCGGGAGAATATTATTTTATGGGTGAAGGAAGACCCTACCGTTGTCCCCAGGCCCTTGCCCAGACTTGTGTTTGCTTGCATCTGCGCTCCTCCTCCAGCCCTCTGCCTGATGGTGGTAAACCTCTTCCCTCCACCAGCCCAGGTTTTGCTCAAGACAGGGCCCTGGTTCTCCTCTGTGCAGCCCACTGGCCTCCAGGAGTCCTGGTATTTACCTATTACGTCATTCCACAAATATTTATTGAGCCACTGCTTTGAGCCAAGTTCTGCATTCAGCTGCTGGGGAAAAGGACTGAAAAGCTGAGGAGCGCCAAGATTCAGTTTCCCCATTCACCCAAAGAGAAGGTTAAGCTGGGCTCATTTCTTGGGTAACTGGATTGAGCACCTGCTCAGCCTCTGTTGTATACACTGGGGGCATGGTAATGAACAAAATTAGGCCAGCTTTCTTTTACTCCACTTACACACATCCATTTCCCCTTACCTCCCCTATTTCGATTCTCAACATTTACTGAGCTGCTCTGTTTATTACCTGGCAAAAGATATAGAGGCTCAAGTTCAAAAGTGGAGTAGGCCACTACTTCCTCAATAAAAAATGGGAGCCCTGGCGTGTGGACTGGAGAGGGCACTTTGCCAGAAGAAGCCACTTCCACCCCTTTGAGGACGACTTGGGGGGTGGAGCACTCAGGGCGGTCCAGACCTGCAGCAGGCTCTGTCCAATGGCAGACGAGTCTTGTGCTTAGGAACTCAAGCCTTCTGGAAAACAATGAGCAGAGAACATGTGAGTGGATCAGGGAGACAAGATACCAGAGACAAAGAGAGGAGAAAAGAAGAATTCTTCCGGAGTGGGGGATGGGGTGGGGGTGGGTGGGTAGCATTTTCTGTGGCATTCTCCAACCAGGGTGAAAGGAGATCATTGCAGAGTCCAAAGCAGCTCGGAAGAGTTCTGAAGGAGGTGTCGTTTGGATCACAGACTCCGTCTCATGGGTCCAATACAGCCTGTTTTTCCTTCAGTGCTGCAATACTTTGCTGTTTCTGCAATGCGCTGAGTGCCCAGATGAAGCCGTTTTCCTGCATCCACTTGTAGGAAGGAAGGACTCGGGGGCAACCCTGGATGGGCACCGGGGTAGAAGGTGCTCCCCCTGTGAAGTGGCCCCAGGGCACTGAGAGCTTCCTGCACCGCTGGTCCCCCAGCCCAGGTCAGCTGAGACAGCAGAAGCTCTGAGCCAAACGTGGGTGCAACTGTGTTGAACCGTTTAAATTATTTCTCTTTCTCGCTGGTCAGCAACAGAATTAGATTTGCTTAGTGAATGCACACGTGATGCAGATCCATCACCAAATCAGATTGGATTTTCAGGACTAATGTCCCTGGAAATTTCTAGTTAGCAGCACGGACACCTTTTTTTTCATAGACTGTTCTCACTAGAAGGACCAGAGGCATCATCCATTCCCAGGCTCTGTCTTGGATTCATGGGAACTTGGGGCTGAGAGAGAGTACTTGGGAAGAATGCTTGATTTCACCACATGGGTGCTGTGGTCCCTCGGGCAGTTAACCTACATGTCTTGACATTCATCATGAGAGTGGAGAAGATGGGTAAGAGGAGCCGCTGGACCTTCTGGCCACGGTGTGTGAGTCCCCTGATGCGGTTCCATGTTTTTTAATGTGAAAAAGAGTCCCTGAAAAGCTAGCATCCCTTCATTCTAGTATTGGGCTCCCCTCCATATCTCCCTCTCTTGTCAATCAGTCTAATCTACAAGTACACATTCACAACAATCTATGACCCATCCTAATAATCATCTCTTACCCCAAGTTCCCCTCCAGTTACTATGTAGCCTCTTCCTCCCAAACTTCTCTAAATAGATGCCCATCCACATCCTCCACTTCCTCATCTCCCCTTCCTTTAACTTTTAGCGTTTAATTTACCAAGTTCCTCAGGAGTCAGTCCTGGCTTAATAAATCTACAAAGCTCTTTAAGGAAAACAAGTCTTCTTTGCACCCACACACCACCTCCTCGCCCCCCTCCCCTCCTCCCTCCTCCCTCCCCTCTCCCTCTCCCCCCTCCCCCCTCCTCTCTCCATCTCCCTCACCCCACCCCCGCCCCTCCTCCTGGGAAGCTGGGACTTTCATCTCTGCAGATCATTTGTATCTCATCTCTGATCTCACCAGCTTTTGTGGCCCTGGCACATTCTGTAATTTGCTGCCTCGGCCTCCTCATTGGGAAGTTGTACATAATAACAGAGCTATCTTCTAGGGTCATTTTAAGAAATACCAGTTAATACACGTAAAGAAAAGAAAGAAAGAAAGAAAGTGAAGTTGCTCAGTCGTGTTCAACTCTTTATGTCCCCATGGACTGTAGCCTACCAGGTTCCTCCATCCATGGGATTTTCAAGGCAACAGTACTGGAGTGGGTTGCTATTTCCTTCTTCAGGGGATCTTCCTAACCTAGGGATCGAACTCAGGTCTCCTGCATTGTGGGCAGATGCTTTACCATCTGAGCCATCAGGGAAGTCACATAAGGACCTGTGAAACATCCTAGAACAGTGCCTGGCATGTACAAAGTCCTTGATAGAATGTTAGCCATCATGATCACGACCATCATCATCTCATCCCATCTCTCCTGGCATCTTTCAAGGTACCCGATTCATACAGAAAGCCAGTAAACAGTGGTTGAACAAGTGAGCAAAGGCAAGTGCTTCTTCCTGAACTCTCCCTTCTTTCTGCAGCCCTGCTTGGACTTCATGGGGAGAGGAAGGGATCTTTCTGCTTGCTTCGGGAGCCCAAGTAGAAGGATCATATCTGTGGACCTCTGAACCTTTTCCCAGTCCTCTGAGAGCATCCTTGACATGTAATGTCCAGCTGTGAGCAATGGGGAAAATCTGCGAAAGGAAAACAATTTCACAGGCGGTTGGATGTTCGCCTTTGGTTCAGGGTACACAGTAAATCTTCCATTTTTAATAGGAATGAAGAGGTCTATATAACTTTTGGCCATAATAACCAGTTTCTCTTTGCTCCTGGTTTGTAATGGTTTGTCAGGAGTGCTATAACAACTTACCACCAAAAGAGTGGCTTAAAATACAGTAATGTATTTTATCTCAGTTTTGGAGGCTGGAGATCTGCCATCAAGGAGTCAGTGGGGTCAGCCTCCCTCTGAAGCCTCCAAGGTGAAATCCTTGCCCTCCTCTCCCAGCTCCTGGTGCTTGCAGGCAAGCCTTGGTATTCCCTGGCCTGCGGTTGCGTCACTCTGATTTATGCCTCCGTCATCGCAGGGCCTTCTTTCCTTGTATCTCTCTCTGTCTCTGTATCTCTCCTCATGGGAACACCAGTCATACGGGCTGAAGGGCCCACCCTAATCCAGTATGACCCCTCTGAACCTCACTGATTATATCTGCAAATGTAATCATCTGCATCTGTATTTCCAAATGAGATCACATTCTGAGGTTCTGGGCTAGAAATTAATTTGGAGAAGGAGTGATGACAGGATTCAACCCAGGGTTTCGTTAATATGTGTTTACCAAATATTTTTCGTGCATTTGCAGAGAGACCTACTTACTGGCCTGCTCAGGGCCACCCTGATGAAGCTGCTCTCAGATGCTCCGGAGAGAGTTCTCGCCAGGCTTTCCACCAGCCAGCCCACTTCCGTCATCCCTTGCTTGGCTGATATCTTGAATAACCTAAATCATAGGTCCTGCCTAATTAAACCTTTTATTGCTCTTACTGCCTGCCAAGTTCACCACCCCTCCCCAGTGTGGCAACAGAGATGTCCGCTAGCATGTCCAGGCATTTTTCTCCCTCCTTCGACCACTGGGTTACTCACCACTTCCTCTCGAGCAGACCCTCACGTCGGCACCTCTGAACCTTTGGCCAAGCTGTCTTCTCCTTCTAGAAAGCCCTCCCACATTCCCTTCTCTGGAGTTGTCACTCATCTGGGGAAAACATGGATTTAATCTTGAAAGGACCTGCCTGAGAACAAAGCTAGTGTGGAGCAGAACTGAGCACTGGGAGATACTGAGAGCTGAGATATCACCAGGTCGTTCACCTCCAAGTCAGCTTTTCCACGTCCTGCCCCTGAAATCAGGCACCTGGGTATGACTTGCCCTGTCAATAAACGGGAGGGGAAGTGATTTGTGTCACTTCCGGATGGGGACTTTAACAGCCCGCTGGTGATTCATCTCCTATCCCCATCACTCTCAACTCCGGCCACACGGACCATCCCAGATGGTGGAGGGTCCGTCCAACAGAACCCAGAAGGAGGGAACTCAGAGCAGAGTACCCAGCTGACCAAAATCATCATATGACAAGGGGAAAAAATAGACCTTGTTACCACGCACCAATAGGATCCAGAAGGGGGTTGTCATTGCAGCCCAGCACAGTCCATCCTGACTGGGTCATCCTCCGGCAAGGCTACGGTAAACGTCAACTCTTTCAGTAAACCTTTCATGCTCCTCTCCAACCAGATTCATCTTTTTAAAGAATCCAGTACATAGTTATTGAGCATTTAAAATCCATCAGGCACTATGTGAGATGCTAGCGATAAATGGATAAAAATGGCATGACTATATTATTGGAGTTATTAGAAGTGTTGTTAAGGACCCGGGGTCTTAGAAGACTATGTGACCCAAAATCTCACCTACTCTTGAGGTTCTAGAAAAGCCCTCCTGGAAAAGGGATGTTTGAAACTGGCACCCGTAAGACTAGGCATGGATAAGCATGCCGTCACCACCTCCTGCCCCCAGAGCTTTGTGTGTTTCCCTTTCTTGTTATTAGTTAGAAATCTTTAGTGTATATGTAGCATAAACATAATTTCAAATGGCTTAAGCAATAAAGGGGTGGGGCGTACTTACGGGCTCACATAGCAGTAACATCCAGAGAGTTAGCTTCAGGAATGGCTGGATCCAGGGCCTGATGTTATCAGATCTCTGCCTCTCCAGCTCTTAGTATCTTCCAGATCAGTTTACTCCATGCTGACTTTGTTCCCAGGTGGGCTGTTTCCGTGTTAGTTCGAAGGCTGTCAGTTAGTTTGAGGTCACTTAGTTAGAGAACTCCTAGTCTGAAGAGGACAGAGCCCTGGGAAACTTCCCTCATTTTCTCTGAGAGGTCATGGGAGCTTTGAGGAGCCCGATGTATGTTTGGCAATCACTTATTCTGAAATCGCTGGCCCTTCATGCTCCACCCACGTTCCTGGCTTGACTGTCTCCACCACCGCCTCCAGCTGCACTTGCCAGCCTAACCTGCCTGTCTGCCCTGCCCATTCTAGCTCCTTTATCCTCTGGGTTTTGCTTGTACCTCTGAGGACAGAGCTTCCTACAAAAAGGGGCAGCAACTTCTCTGAGTTGGGACTAGACTGTCTTGCACAGGACAGGAAAATCTTAAATAATATTTGCTCATTGAATGGAAGAAAAGAGGAAGGAAAGGAAAGAAGGAAGATGATTTGCACTTATGTACAGACAGTTGGCTTAAAACTATTATAACAGAGCTGGACCCTATGGGCCTTCCCAGCACAGACACCCACCCCCCGCCATCCATGTCGACCACCTGCCTCTTGACTGTAGAAAAACTTTAACCAAAGACTAAATTTAATCAGAGAAGTGAGAAAACGCATAAGCAAAGGAAAGCGATCAAACAAGACCAAATAACAGTGTACCCATTAAACAAAGTCAAGGACCTTTAGTTCCTCCTCAAGGGCCATAGATAATACTCTGAGCCATATTCTTTGAGCTGTTTTACAGATATTAAAACTCCCATGAGGTGGAATAAGTTAATTATACTAAGGCTTCCCTGGTAGCTCAGCTGGTAAAGAATCCACAGGCAATGCATTCCTGGGTCAGGAAGATGCCCTGGAGGAAGACTTGGCAACCACTCCAGTATTCTTGCCTGGAGAATCCCCATGGACAAAGGAGCCTGGAGGGCTACAGTCCATGGGATTGCAAAGAGCGACTAGGCACACATTAAGTGACCACAAGCACGTAGACCCCAGACAGGTCAGAACTGGAAGGTTGATGATGTTGACTCTCGGTTACCTCACCACCAACCAATCAGAAGAATGTCCACGAGCTGATCACACACCCACAACCCTCTCCTTGGCACGTAACCCTTTCCTTCTTTTCCTTGTATAATCTCTGAGCAAAATATGGAAAGTGGGGAGTTGATTTTGAGGGCACATGCGTCCACCTTCTCCCCAGGATTGCCAGCTTCTCAGTCAAGCTATCTTTTCTTTTTACCCAACACTTATCTGTCAGGATTGGGTTCTTGAGCCAGGAGCAGCCAAACCTCAGTCCAGTAACATGGCCATTCATCATCCAGGTTTAGGAGGTAGGATGGTTCTTTGACATTTCCTAAACTTTAATGTGCTCTTCTTGCTTCTGAGGCTTCAAACAACTGGCAGGATGCTCGCTGGCATCCTGGGTGATCCTTAGGATTGTCTTAGTTGGTGGAGAAGTTACAGCAGGTGTTGCAGAGCCCCCTGGGGGCTCCTTGCTGACCGCTCCCCCCAACCACCGCCACCTGGGACCAGGTTCAACAAATGCAAAAGGATTTTTGGGGGGCGGCAACCATGCAATTTACTTCCCAGATAGATTAGAGAAGAAATGTCACATGACTTTGCATTCCTTGTGTTAAATTAAATCTCAGCCAGCCCCCCACCATTGCTGGACCTAGTGGCAGATTATCCTGTTTGGCCCAGTGTTATTGCCATTAGGAACAAGTGTTTACTGCTTTATTTTCACCACTCACAATGCTTTCTGAAAAACCTGAAGGAGTTTTAGGTTCACTCCTTTGCTGGGAGCTTCTCAAAGCACAGCTCAGCACAGCCCTGATTCTTCAGGCATTGTGCCTCACTCTTTCTGGACAGGGACTGAAATTTGCCCTCCACCCAAGCATTCAAGCAACATGTGCCTTTGACCACCACCCGGATCATGTGCAAGAGGAAGGTGCTCTGCAGTGGGTCCGGAGGAATATGGTGTAGGCATTCCCCTTGTGAGCTGCAGGGAACAGGTGTAGGCTTGTACCAGGGAGAGTGGGCTGGAGTAGGCTGAGTCAGGTTATTTTCACGGTACAGGGCAGACAAGGCATAGCTGCCCCGTTCCTAAGCAAAAGGCAAAGGGATATAGTGGGAAAACCCACAAGCCTTTACTTCAATAAAACCCAGCCAGGCTAACCTGAGCAGGTGGACAGGTGTGTACCTCGTATTCTTTCTACAGGGCTTCCCAGGTAGCACTAGTGGTAAAGAGCCCGCCTGCCGATGCAGGAGACGTACGAGACACGGGTTCCATCCCTGAGCAGGAAGATCCCCTGGGGGAGGGCCTGGCAACCCACTCCGGTATTCTTGCCTGGAGAATCCCATGGACAGAGGAGCCTGGCTGGCTGTACTCCATAAGGTCATAAAGAGTCAGACATGACTGAGGGACTTAGCACACACATTCTTTCTACAAGTCCAGAGCACTGGCTTATCAGAGGGAAGAGCACCTGTTCTGTGGGGAGTGTGGGTGCTTTTAGCCCCACTTCACAGATGAGGAAGCTGAGTTCCGGACTGATACCACAAAGCCATCTAACTTGTGGCCCCGGCCTGGGAAAGTGGCCCTGGTGACCTGCAGGCCGAATGATTGCTGGACAGGGAGCTGGTGACCTGAATAGATTGTGTCCAAGGAGGAAGACAGCCAGGAAGTGTCTGGAGAGGAGAAAAAGTGGCTGCCAAGTACCTCCAGCCTCCCAGGGAAGCAAGGGACAGAGCCCCAGAGCCGCGTTGGGTGGTAGCAAGGGTGGAGCTCGAGTTGCTCAGTCTGCCCACAACGGATAAACGAGCCCTCGTTTATATCAAGTCCAAGTGCGTGTTTGTGCAGGTAGATGCTGACTCTACCTCGGGCACCTGAGCACCAGCGGCAGTGGACCGTGGCTTAATTCTGAGCCTGTTACAACCTGGGGAAGCTACAGAATGGATGTTACTCCCATAGAAGCAAAAGGTGTTTCAGAAACAAATGTCCCGTGGAAAACTACTAGAAAATTCAAAGAAACTCTAAATGCATACACACATACATGCAACTAACAAAATAAGTTTAGAAAATTTAAGAAAGCAAACCACCATGCAGAAACAATCCCTATTAAGATTTTAGTGGGTGTCCTTCCATTTTACTATGAGTATGTGTGGGTAAATACATATTTACAAGTGTATGATGATGTGTGTGCATGCTGAGTCACTTCAGTCATGTCTGACTCTTTGCAACCCTATGGATTGTATCCCACCAGGCTCCTCTGTCCATGGGCTTCTCCAGGCAGGAATACTGGAGTGGGTTGCCATGCCCTCCTCCAGGGGATCTTCCCGACCCAGGGATTGACCCACGTCTCCTGTGTCTCTTGCATTGGCAGGCAGGCTCTTTACTACTAGCACCACCTGGGAAGCCTGGTATGATAGTATTTAACTGCAAATAGATATTTTGATGACAGCATTTTAAAATCATCATAGGGAGAAGGGAACAACAGAGGATAAGATGGTTGGATGGCATCACCGACGCAATGGACTTGAGTTTGAGTAAGCTCCAAGAGTTAATGATGAATAGGGAAGCCTGGCGTGCTGCAGTCTATGGGGTCGCAAAGAGTCAGACACAACTGAGAAACTGAACTGAACTGATATATATATTTATAACTTGCTTTTTTTTTAAAGCCATACATGATTAACATCTTTGCATTAAAAAAAATCTACCCACACATTAAAAAATTTTTCTTTTTATAAAGTATAACATCATAAAACAGAAAATGCGTCAAACACGTGTTTGTGTGTGTGTGTATGCTAGTGTGCGCACACTCAGTCATGTCCGACTCTTTGTGTCGCCATGGACTGTGACTCACCAGGCTCCTCTGTCCATGGCATTTTCTAGGCAAGAATACTGAAGTGGGTTGCTATTTCCTACTCCAGGGGGATCTTCCTGACCCAGGGATCAGAACCACATCTCTTGCATCTCCTGCATTAGCAGGCAGATTCTTTACCATTAGTGCCAGGTGAGAGGTCCAAACAAACCTAAGTGTACAATATATTAGAATAAGTATAAAATGAGCTCCCAAGAGTATGGCCCACACCGTGGACAGTGCACCCACTACCAACCACCAGCATCCACAAGGCTATGAGAGCCTTCTTAGTGACACATAGTAGTTTTTCTATTACATGGAGGGACCATGCTTCATATAACATGTCCTACATTGATGGACATTCTGGGTGTTTCCAGTTTTCTACTGGGTTGACTATCCTTGTATATGCTTCCCCACACCCATCTTTGTATAATGCTGCAGAGCAAAACCTCTGGGCCAACATACATATGTACATGTGTGTGCTCAGTCACTCAGCTGTGTCCAACCCTTTGTGACCCCATGGACTGTAGCCCATCAGACTCCACTGTCCATGGAATTTTCTAGGCAAGAGTACTGGAGTGGGTTGCTGTTTCCTACTCCAGGGACTCTTCCCAGGGACCACACCCACGTCTCCCGCATCTCCTGATTCGGCAGGTGAATTCTTTACTACTGCACCATGTGGGAAGCCACACACACATATAACTTCTTTAAAGGACTTTGTTCAGTGCAGTAAGCCACCTTCCAACAGGCAGCATGAGGGCTGGGGCCTGCCAGCTGTGTGTGGGCACATCCTTGCCCCTAGGACTGTCTGCCCGATAGGCGCACACTGGCACCTCGTTGTTGGCTCAACGCATTTGCAGTCTTTGTTTGCTGACAAGGCCGAATGATGTCATTTACTTTATGTGTTTACACTTGGCCTCCCAGGATTAGAAGTGAGAGGTCCTGTTATGAAGACGTGTCATCTAAAGAGTTTGTCTGTCCCACCTCTGTGTTCATCTCTAAGAAATGAAAATCCCATCTCATCTCCCTCTCTCTTACCCCATGTCCAGAGCCCTCTTTCAGCTCCCAGGCTTGAAGCCAATCTGTGTGTGATGACTTTAGGCAAGGTCCTTGGCTCTGCTGACGGGGAGCTGGGGAACCAGACTGGTACCCCATCTATGAGCCTCATGCTCCTCGACAGACAAGCACTTCGCAGATGAGAGAGTAATCTAAGTGGAAGAGAATTTAAATTTGTTTTTTTCAGAGACTACCTATTTAACACCTATCATATGCCAGATACTGCATTAGACGCTGTGTTGGGCTGGCCAGAGAAGGCAATGGCACCCCACTCCAGTACTCTTGCCTGGAAAATCCCCTGGGCGGAGGAGCCTGGTAGACTGCAGTCCATGGGATCGTGAAGAGTCAGACATGACTGAACGATTTCACTTTTACTTTTCACTTTCATGCATTGGAGAAGGAAATGGCAACCCACTCCAGTGTTCTTGCCTGAAGAATTCCAGGGACAGGGGAGCCTGGTGGGCTGCCGTCTATGGGGTCGCACAGAGTCAGACACGACTGAAGTGACTTAGCAGCAGCAGCAGCAGCAGCAGCATTGGGCTGGCCAAAAGCTCATTTGGGTTTTTCAGTGAGATGTTACAGAAAAACCCAATTATTATATTTCTGTTTTTTACTGCAAAGCAAGTATTACAATCCCCATTTTACACTCAAGGAAACTGAGGCTCAGAGAGGGGTGGTAACTTGTGCAAGGACCCACAGCTAGGAAGACTAACTAGTCTGGCTGATTCCCAAGAACCTGATGTCTCTGGAAGGCCTGGCACTGTCGGCAGCTCTGCTCAGTATGTGGAATGACCATCACTGTTAAATAGCGCCTTTGTTGATCAGTCGCTAAGTTATGTCTGACTCTTTGCAACCTCATGGACTGCAGCACGCCAGGCTCCTCTGTTCTTTGCTATCTCCCAGACTTTTACTCAAATTTATGTCCATTGAGTCAGTGATGCTACCGAACCATCTTATCCTCTGCCACCCCTTCTCCTTTGGCCTTCAGTCTTTCCCAGAATCAGGGAATGAGTCTGCTTTTTGCATCAAGTGGCCAAAGTATTGGAGCTTTAGCATGAGTCCTTCCAATGAATATTCAGAGTTGATTTCCTTTAGGATTGATTGGCTTGATCTTCTTGCTGTCCAAGGGGTTCTCAAGGGCTTCTCCAGGACCAAAGAGCACCTGGGAAATACTATACCTCAGTCTGGGAATTTTCTTGGAGAACCTCGTCCTTCTTCCATGGTGTTACCATTGCTGTTTGTAGCACACCTACATCCAGGCTGATGGAGAGACTGCTTCATACCTGATGGAAACTTAGACTATCCAACCTGAGGGCTCTTAGATGGGAAAGAGGCTTTCAATGACTAAATGTCAATTCTACACCAGAGTCCTACACACATCATCACACACAATTAGCAGTCTAACCTCAAAGAAGGCGTATGTCTCCATTTTGCAGATGGGGAAGTTGAGGCTCAGATAAAATCCTGGTCCAAGGATTCCTGGCTAACGATAACAGCTAATATGTATTCAGCACACAGGCACTGGGGATTGTGATAAAGCATTTGCATGGAGTAATCATAATCTTCAACACATCTCCAAGACTCAGGGCACCATTTTTGTCATGTCTACTTCATAAATGGAAATACTAAGACAGAAAAAAAAATTAAGTAATTTGCTCTGGATGGCCTAGCTAGTACATAATAGAGCTGGAATCAAACCCAGGAGGTCTGGCTCCTAGATTTGTCCCTAACCACTATGTCTGGAGGGCTCCCAAACCCACATTCTTTATCCCAAACCATCAAGTGCCTTCGAATGCTAGGGGCCCTATAAACACTCTTTTATATTAATATAATATTGACGGGAAGAGATGCTTGGTACTTTCTCTCAGTAGTTAGAGGACCTGACAACCAGAGAGAATGCATCCGGTCCTGGGCCCCAGACTAGAGCCCACCAGGCTCCTCTGTTCATGGAATTCTCCAGGCGAGAGTAGTGGAGTGGGTAACCATACCCTTCTCCAGGGGAGCCTTCTGACCCAGGGATCGAACCCTGGTCTCCTGCATTGCAGGCAGATTCTTAACCAGCTGAGCCACCAGGGAAGCCCGTCTTTGAATCCAGGCTTCCCACAATCCCAGCCCACGCCACCTCTTCTCAAGGGGAGAGAGGGCGTGCCTGGTGATGTCATGCTTGCCCGCCCCGCCGGGGCTGCACTCTGGGAAGGAGTGATGATGTATTTAATCATTAAGTGAGTAACCATGGGCAGCTCTCTCTGGCTGATTATTAATAGAGGCTGGGGAAGGTGGGCAGCCTCACCTCCGGGCCAGCGGTTTCTGGCGTCAACTGGATGATTCAGATTTTAGGCCGTCTCTCTTGACACATCTCCTGGCTGAGGGCTGGCCCTCGCACCTCTGGGACACCCCATTCCCAAGGCAAATTGCTGTTTCATCTTCTTCCTTGCTCCTCGTTTACATGGTCTGTTCCCAGGCTGGCTGTAGGAACTGAAGCATCCAGCCCATGGGACCTGGGTTTAAATCCTGGGATAACTTAGCCAAATCATCTGACCTCTTGGAACCTCAGTGTCCTCATCTTTGAAATGGGCATGACAACGTCATGAGACCAGGTGGAAATAATCTCATAGCAGACACTCGGGGAACCAACACCATTAAGATGAACTAGTCTGAGGCTGCCCTACTTGGAACCTGGTTGCCACGGAGCTTAATGGCCTCTGGCCCTTTGCACACACTGTCCCCTTTGCTGTGAATGTCTTTTCCTGGCCTCTTACTTTTTTTCTCCATGTGGGGTGTTACGGTTTTATAAGGAAATATAATTTATCGCAGGGCTTCCCTGGTGGCTCAGCGGTAAAGAATCTGCCTGCCAACACAGGAGATGCAGGTTTGACCCTTGGGTGGGGAAGATCCCCTGGAGAAGGGAATGGTAACCCACTTCAGTATGCTTGCCTGGAAAATCCCATGGGCAGAGGAGCCTCGTGGGCTACAGTCCTTGGGGCCACAAAGGATCAGACACAATTTAGCGACTGAGCACGCATGCATAATTTACTGCAATATTAAATAGTAGGATTCTTTTTTAATTTTTTCAGTAAGTTTCTAGGGGAAAAAACTGACTATGTTGAGCCTTCTCAACCCAGCATTAGGGTTCCTGGGCTTAAAGCAAGACACAGCCTCTACTGGCTTTTGTTTTGGTAAAGCCTGAAGCAAGTAAAATTTTGTGCCAAGAACACCAGAAGGGAAGGAGAGAAGCTAGAAGGCAGAACAGGGAGAGCTCTTTGCCTGGGTGGGGCCAGGGGCCAGTGTTCTGTTAGCAGCCAGCACCCTTGACCCTGTGTCTTAAAGAGAAGGGAGGGTGGCAGATCCTCAACCTGCCCTCTCCAGAGGGTCCAGGTGTCCAGGCAGCAGCCCAGCCCTGAAGAAAGCTTCTGTTACCCAGGTGCCTAGCTGCTCCGTAACCCAACCCTGGAACCTTGGCATGATGATGGCATGCGGACACTGGGTGCCTGCTAGGACTGAGACGGGACGTCCCCCAGGGCTGGCAAAAAGGAAGCTGCCAGTCGCGTTTGATCTGACTTCAAGGAAATAAGGAAAATGGACGTTTCCTGTACATCCGAGTGTGTGGCCAGGGATGTGGACACCACCCCTGCTGCGGGGCTCCACATCCCTGCAGGAGACGAAGCGCTCCTGGAGAGAGTGTGCCTGAGGCCACAGGCAGGACACAGGTCTGACGAGGCAGCCTCCTTGATGCCCAGCCCTGCGCTTTCTAATTCAATAACCAGGGGCCACGTGTGGCTATTTCAGAATCAATTCCAGGGAAATTAAAGATTAGCCACGTTTTCAAGGGCTTATAATAGCCTCACGTGACCAGTGGCTACTGCCCCAGCCAGCAAGTATTTCCATCACAACAGGAAGTTCTCCACTGACCTCGATGATTCCCTGAGAGGCTGCTTTCTCTCCTCTGCCCGAAACAGGCGAAGTCCTCTGTCCTTTTCAGGGGCAGTTTTAATTATTTCCAATCACCAGTGTGGAAGAACTTAGATAAAAGCAGAGGGGGCAATGAAAATTTACAAAGAGGAAGTGTTCATACAAATGGTCTCTACCTGGCCTGGCAGGTATTTGTGGTTACTTTGCTGTCTGAGACACATCTGAGGGTTCCCTTATCAGACCTTTCAGGATACTCTCTAGGGTGAGATCTCCACTGTCATGTCCCCTCGTGGTGCCACTGAAGGGGTGTTCTGGGCTGCTAAGATCACAACGAAGCCTTATTTTTTGTTTGCAGGGCTGTCTTCTTCTTTTGGGGTGCTAGTTCTTTGAGAGAACCCTTTCGGTCACCTATGTCTCCCCAGCATGCAGAGCCTGGCTGGCACACTGCTGCTGCTGCTGCTGCTAAGTCGCTTCAGTCGTGTCCAACTCTGTGCAACCCCATAGATGGCAGCCCACCAGGCTCCCCTGTCCCTGGGATTCTCCAGGCAAGAATACTGGAGTGGGTTGCCATTTCCTTCTCCACAGAGGACATTTAATAAACATTGACAGGGTGGATGCAAACACGGCCGGATGGCAGGCTGACTTTGATCTCTGATGTAACTAGATTTAAACTTCATCATCTCCAGGAAATCTTTGCCAACTACAGCCTCCAACTCTGGGCAGAATCATAGGTATTTAAGAGCCAGAATTGTTCTCTGTAGGGGTCCAAGATTTCCCCATTACTTTCTTAGGTTCAGCTTCCCTGAAAGCCTCGTTAGTAAAGAATCCGCCTGCAATGTGGGAGACCCCGGTTCGATTCCTGGGTAGGGAAGATCCGTTGGAGAAGGGATAGGCTACCCACTCCAGTATTCTCTGGCTTCCCTTGTGGCTCAGCTGGTAAAGAATCCGCCTGCGATGTGGGAGACCTGGGTTCGATCCCTGGGTTGGGAAGATTCCCTGGAGGAGGGAAAGAAGTGGCTTTGGAGTTACAGGTAGGAGAGCAGAGAAATTAGTGATCAGAAAATGGGGAGGGTCTGAGGGATGAGTCAAAACTCAGTAGGCAAAAGAGAAGCAGAAAGATATATGTGGGCGGGGCATTTGGGGTGGAGAAGCCCTTGCGTGTCTGCCCCAGGGCAGGTGCCCGCTGCTGTGTTCACAGGCAGCCTGACTGGAAGGGTGTCTCACCTGGTTCTCTGACATCCTACCCTGCTTGCAGGCTCAGTCCTGTCCTGCTCGTCGGCCACGTTCCTCACGCAGGCTGCGTCAGCCTCAGCAGAGGCAGCTAAGCCTCTGGCCCAGGTCCAGGGATGTCTGATAAGGGTCACCTGCTGAGCGGGAGTGACTGAGACTGTTACTCCTCTCCTTGCCTTCTTCCTTCCAGAAATCCCTCATTTTCACACTTGGGCACTCCCTTTGTTTTTCAGCACTTCTGTCTAGATATTAGAGAGCTATCCCTTGAAAACAACTTCAGTTCTGACTTCTTCCCAGGAGCATTTAAAACAGCATCTCTTCATTTACCCATCTGCCCAGCAATATTCCCTTCTAAGCAGAGCATTCTGTATTCCACTGAGCGCTAGCCATTGTGAAATGGAGAGGGAAAGTCTTTCTTTCTAATCTGGTGGGGCAGGTGGAGAGAAATCATCATCATAATTATAGTTCACTTGAAGTGAAGTGAAGTCGCTCAGTCGTGTCTGACTCTTTTCGACCCCATGGACTGTAGCCCACCAGGCTTCTCAGTCCATGGGATTTTCCAGGCATGAATACTTCATGAATACTGGAGTGGGTTGCCATTTCCTTCTCCAGGGGATCTTCCGACCCAGGGATCGAACCCAGGTCTCCCACATTGCAGGCAAATGCTCTACCGTCTGAGCCACCAGGGAAGCCTAGATAATTCTGTGTCAGGTCCCGTTCTAAGTATCTGTTGCTAGTTGAAGCCTCAGAACATTCGTATGAGGGAGATTCTGTTATCATCTCAGTTTTTAAAATGAGGAAAACGGGCACAGAATGGATGTGAAAAGACGTCCCATGATCTGTATTTGTTTTCTAGGGCTGCCATGGCAGAGAAGCACAGACTGGGCGGCCTCAACAGAAGAAATGTGCTTTGGCAGTCCTGGAGGTTAAAAGTTCAGGATCAGGGTGTGGCAGGACTGATTTCTCAAGGCTTCTCTCCTTGGCTTATAGATTGCTGTCTTCCTGTCTCCTCAGGTGGTCTTCCCTCTGTATCTCCCTGTTCTAATCTCCTCTTCTTATAGGAATACCCATGGTATTGAATTGGGACCCATTGTAAGGACTTCATTTTACCTTAATTATCTCTTTAAACGGGGCTTCCCTGGTGGCTCAGCGGTAAAGAATCTGCCTGCCTAGCAGGAGACTGGGGTTCAATCTTTGGTCTCGGAAGATCCCCTGGAGAAGGAAATGGAAAACCACTCCAGTATTCTTGCCTGGGAAATCCCATGGACAGAGGAGCCTGGCGAGCTACAGTCCATGGGGTCGCAAAAGACTTAGTGACTAGACAACAACCTCTTTAAAGACCCTGGCTTCAAATAGCATCCCATGCTGAAGCCCTGGAAGTTAGGACCTCACCATATACTGGGGGCCACAGGGGCAGGGCCAGGATTTGAACCTGGGCAGGCAGTTCTAGAATCCACGAGCTTGGGCCATGTGCTGCCCCTTACAGAGAATCCCTACCGTGGGCACCGCAGCCACAGAGATCTCCTAACCTGTGATTGCAGGAGTCCCAGAGTAGGCGGCGCCAGGAGGCAGTGGGAGGGACTGACGGTCGGTGTCCTCCAAGCCCCCCTCAACAGCTCTTCAAACCCTGGTACCCCACATTCTCTGGGAATTCTCAGGCTCAAAAAGGACCTCCTTCCAGGGAATCTTTTTCCTGTCACGTCAGCAGAGTGACAGACAGACGTATAAACAGAAGAAAAGTCGCTGCCCCACCAGGACCCTGCTGGGTGCTCCTCCTGAGGAATCCAGCTTAAAGAATAACCCTGCAGTGAGTGCCTGTTATCCCAGAGAGGAAACAATGGAAACCGGCTTCTCTGTGCTCCTACCTTTCCCCACATCTCAGAGACATCTCAGCAGAGAATATTCTAACTGGCAGGTGTGAATGAGCTGCTGGATCCAAGAATTCTATAGATGAGGATAGAGTGAAGATCAGATAAAGGGTGCGGTTGATTAAAGCCATAAAACCCGATCAAAAGTCAGAGCTGGGACACCCAACTGGACTGTGAACCCACAGATGCAGGGACCCTGCCTGTCTCAGTCACCCTGAATCCCCTGGATGGAAAACCAAATGAGCAGAAAGTAAACCTTCTGTATATATTTGTACAAATTTATTTGAAGAATGAATGAATGAACAGTGAATAAATTAATTCCCAGCCCTGGTTTGTTTTGCTTGTTTTAGTCCCGAATCACTCCAGAAAGAATGAGTCCTATCCATTCTACTCCTCATCCTCCTTGATGGGACACCAGATTTTAACACAAAACCAGCCAGAATAAATCTGATATCTCCCAGTTTCCCTTGTATAGACTAAGTTTGGGGCAATACTAAGTTTTAAGTAAAAGTAGTTGAAATCTAATAAATATGTTTAAGGAAGAAAGCATGCACAAATTCTCTTCCTCCTTAATGGTGTGTGTGTGTGTGTGTGTGTGCGCAACTCAGTTGTATCTGACTCTTTTCTTCCCTATGGATTATAGCCTCCCAGGCTCCTTTATCCATGGAATTTCCCAGGTAAGAATACTGGGGTGGGTTGCCATTTTCTCTGCTAGGGGAACTTCCCAACCCAGGGATTGAAATCTTGTCTCTTGTGTCTCCACTAGAGGATTCTCTATCACTAGTGCCACTGGATGAAATGCAATGGCTGGAGCTCCAGCAGCCATACTGGACCGTGAAGAGACCTTAGGAATGAAATCTAGCACAGAACAATAAGGAGAAGGAACCTGGGATATTGATACCATGGGGCACCATACTTGCTCTGAACAGCTCCTCTGGATGCCTTGGACATGAGAGAGAAGTAAATTTCTATACTGCTTACACTTCTGTTATTTGGGTGTTTCCCCCGCCCCACCTATTACTCAGAATTGGACAAAACTATTTCAAGTCTCAGTGGAGAAAACTGTTTATCAGAGAGGCCACATGGAGAATTAGTCAAAATCTCAGGCTATATATTTAGATGTACTTTCTAAAGAATCACCTTATACAAGTTACTCTACCTTTTAGAGTTTCAGTTCAGGGTTAGTAATTCTGCCACATCAGATTGGTGGGCAGATTAAAGTGAGCTGCATCATATAAATACTTAGTGCACAGCTCACTGTGAAGCCCAGGCAGTGGGGTGCTCCAATAGCGAACCCGTCCTGAGCACCCAGGCCCCAGCATGGACATGGGACTAGAATCAGCTTTTGTCAGATGATGATGATGATGATAATGATGATGCTCTCCTTTCTGTCACAGATGACCATGAGTCAGCCTGGCCTTGACAACGGGACAGCCCAGAACTCCTGGCAGAGCCTTCACCAGAACGGGCAGAAGGCTGCCAGGAAGGACAAGACACTTGGGAACTCCCTTGACTTTCCAGCCTTTGCCAGCTCAGAGAGTTCTCTAGAAAGGTGGGTGGGCCTAAGGAGAACTGGGCTGACTCTGCACCACGCTGCAGCAATCAGAACAACACAAGAACTAACCACGAGACTATGTGCATCCAAATTAAAAAATGTTTACCACTCTGTGCCCCCAAATTGTCCAATACTTCAAGTTACAGGGACAAAGAGAAATCTGGCTCAGACAGGTTTAGTTTGGAGGGGTTTGTTCTGTCTCCAGTCTGTTACTTAAAGAAAGTGAAAGTGTTAGTCACTCAGTTGTGTCAGATTCTTTGTGACCTCACGGACAGTAGCCCACCAGGCTCCTCTGTCCATGGAACCCTCCAGGCAAGAATACTGGAGTGGGTTGCCATTCCCTTCTTCAGGGGATCTTCCCGATCCAGGGATTGAGCCCAGGTCTGCATCACAAGCAGATTCTTTACTGTCACCAGAGATTGTAATCAGGCAGGTAAAATGCATTCTCTTGGTTTACCTGCTCAGGAAACTTGGGGAAAACATTTTAGCTTGTTAAACCTTAATTTTGTCACTTGTACCATGGGGATACTAATACCTGCCCTCAGAGGTTGCTAATATATGAAATACATTTTTCCGGCAAGCAGTATGTACTTAGTAAATATTCTCTTACCTTCCCTTACCCCCAAGAGCCACAACAGTGGGGCCCTAGAGGACACAGAATTTATTTCAAGGGCACAAATGGAGAAGGATGTGTATTTGTCCTATGTGATCCCCTGACTACAGGTGAGCCAGGCGAGGGCAGAACTCACGCCACGTGACATGGACATCCCCAGGTGCAGCAGCACCTATCAGGAAAGCTCTGCTCCCTGTCCCGGTCCACATTACACCACAGAGAAGTGTTTTAAGGTGAATTAAATGTTGAGTACCGATAATTTGGAAGTGGCAATATCTTTTGATTTTTTAAATTACATGTTTAAATTTTATATTTTAATTTCTTATAGATTCTGAGAAATCAGAGCTAGCAAGATTGTAACAGGACTTTGGAGACCTGTCTAGAATGGATAAATGTATTTCATCTCTCCTGCATGGTGGTGAATGAGAAATGGCTGCCTGGAGCACACTGCATCGAGAATTCTCCTTGTCATAGCAACTAGTGATGTCTGCCTGGGCATAGGCAGAAGTGTGACTATAGACACGCAGTCTAGATATTTGCCATCCCTGGGTTAGTCTCTTACTAACATCTAGTTAAACGTCATGAAGTTAGGTAATAGCTAGGTATTAATAGTAGTTCAGAGACCTTCCCTTGGTGAAGGAGACCTTCCAAGTAGAACTGGAAGTGAAAGGTACATTAACAGTTGGATCGTGTGTTAAATTATCCAGAATTGAGCACAGAAGACCAAGTACATTGCACACATTGTTTCTGATCCCTCCAACAGCTCTGCAGTGAGGCAAGAGTATACCCATTTTACAGATTAAGAAATTGAGTTTCTGAGAGTTTCAGTAACTTGCCAGAAGTGTACTGAATTAAGTTGTAGAGCTGGAATCTTCTGTTCAGCCATACTGTGTTCCCATGGGGCAAAGGAATGGCCCCTTCGACTAGACCATTACAGAAGCTCTCATTTCTTTGGGCCTCCCAGAGTTCCCCAGGCAATTCCCTCAGCCTCTGCTTGGCTTTGACTCTGGGACGTAATATTGGCTTTCACCAGATAGCTGGGTGGTTCCGGGGGTTGGGAAATGCCCGTGTTTGGTTCCAGACAGTTCAGCCTCAGCCAGACGCACGTTCTCCACGGACTCACCTATAGAAAGTCATTTCTCTACTTGCAGAGGCAGGGCCGGATGCTGACTCAGGGCTGCCTGGATGATGGGGGTTGCTTATTTCAGCAGGACTGGGAGTGTTAAAGCCTGTGTTCTCTCCACCTGCTCCTGACCAGTGGGCCAAGAACCTGAGGGGTCAGAGCAGGCTCATGGGGGTAACCTCTGGTCCCCCTTACCTGCATCCCTTCTTCTTTGTGTTGCCTTTGTGCTAATTTTGCAAATGTTTTCATGTGTAGTAACTTTGAATGGAGAATACATTTTAATAGCTTAACAAAATAAGCAACATAAAAAGGTACAAATGAAAATTTCTTGTTCTTTCTCCTGTCCCAACCGTTCCGTCCCCCCACTGTAATAACCACTTTTGTTACATTTGTGCATGTCTTGCCTAGTTTTGTAGAGAGAACACTCACATGTCTGAACATATATGTTTATCAGCACACTTCTGCTAGGCAAAAGTTAGCATACTGTGAATATCATCCTAGAAAGTAAGTATATGCTCAGCCACTCACTTGTATCTAACCCTTTGTGGCCCCATGGACTGTAGCCCCCCAGGCTCCTCTGCCCATGGAATTTTCCAGGCAAGAATACTGGAATGGAGTGTCATTTCCTACTCCAGGGGATCTTCCCAACCCAGGGATCAAACCCTTGTCTCTTGAGTCACCTGCATTGGCAGGCAAGTTCTTTACCACTATAACTAGTTCCACCTGGGAAGCTTTATTCCTAGTAACAATATATCCTGAAGCTCTTTCCTTATAAAACATTAAAAAATTCCCTTTTTTTTCTGACATTGCATTTGCTGTTCAGTCGCTCAGTCATGTCCAACTCTTTGCAACCGCATGGACTATAGCACACCAGGCTTCCCTGTCCTTCACCATATCCCAGAGCTGGCTGAAACTCATGTCCATTGTGTCGCTGGTGCCATTCAACCGTCTTGCCCTCTGTTGTCCCCATCTCCTCCTGCCTTTACAGATTACTAGCATCCGGGTCTTTTCTAATGAGTTGGCTCTTCACATCAGGTGGCCAAAGTATTGGATCTTCAGAATCAGTGCTTCCAGTGAATATTCAGGACTGATTTCCTTTAGGATGGACTGGTTGGATCTCCTTACAGTCCAAGGGACTCTCAAGAGTCTTCTCCAACACCACAGTTCAAAAGCATCAGTTCTTCAGTGTTCTTTATGGTCCAACTCACATCCATACATGACTACTGGAAAAACCATAGCTTTGACATGACATTGCATAAATTCTGTTGAATGGATAACTAGATTATTTGTCTTCTCTTGATCGATATCAAGTACATTTCCAACTTTTTTTTCCTACAAGTAATGCTGTAGTAATGCATGTCACATAGAAACTGAGCAAATTTGTCAGTTGGATGAATTCCTGGAAGTGGGATTGCTGGTCCGATGGGTATAAACTTTTATGATTTTGCTGGTATTATCAAATTGCCCTTCATAAAGTTTGAGGAGGACAACTTTATACTCACCAGCAAAGTACCAGTTGCCACCCAATCTCACCAACAGAATGTATTCAGTTCAGTTCAGTCGCTCAGTCGTGTCTGACTCTTTGCGACCCCATGAACCGCAGCACTCCAGGCCTCCCTGTCATCACCAACAGAATGTACTGTTAATATTTAAATTTTTAAATAAATCTGATCAGTGAAAAAAGGTGTCTCAGTATTATTTTAATATAATTATCTCTTATTTTATGTCAAGCTCTACATCTTTTTTATATTTTTAAAAGCCCTTGCCCATTTGGTTTTTTTTTTTTTTTAATATTTTGTTGTTTATTTCTGAGAGCTCTTTACTTTTCTGATAAATTAAAAGCTTAGTCTATGACATGAGTTGCAAATATTTTGCCCAGTTTGGTTTTTAAGTTTTTTTCTATTTTGGTCTTTTGATTTTGCTAAGGGTTTTTGTTTTGTCATGTAGAAATTTTAAAAACTGTTATATAGTAACATTTATCAATCAATTATTTTATGAACATTGGATTTTGAACCATAGTTATATAAGCCTGCTTACTCCATATTCTCTTGTGGTGCTATTATGGTTTAAATTTTTACATGTAAGTATTTTATCCATTTTGGGTTAATTTATGGTAGTACATGAAGTAAGGTGTGTTTAAAAGATGCCCAGTTGTCTCACTACCCTTTACACTATTTTTCTCTGCTGATTTAAGATGCCACATTTACTGTATCTTATACTAAGTTACAGAACATATTTGGTTTTATTTATCAACTTTCTCACCTGTTCAATTTGACTACGTATCAGCACTGCACTAATTTAATTAACAATAGTTAAATTAATTTATTATTGAGCTTCCTAACAGTTTAATAGCTGATAAAATTAGACCTCTTTCATTGCTCTTATTTTTTAATAAGTTTTCCTTATTTGTTTACAATATCAACTTTAGAATCATCTAGTCTACTTCTCAAACTAAAACAAAAATTTGGAATTCTTATTGACACTGCATTAACGTTAGAAGTCAACCTAGAGAGAAGCACCACCTTATGAAAGGGAATCTACCTGACTGAAGACAGAGCATGTCTTTTTGTTTTTTACATCTACCTTTGTGTCTTTCCATAGAGTTTTACACTTTTACCTAATAGGTCTTGCTTATTTCTTTTCCAGTTTATTACTAGACATTTTATCTTTTTATTGTGATTGCTCATTTACTTTTTTTTTTTTTCCTCTACTATGTCTAGTTTATGAGTCAAGATTAGTCAGTCAGGAACAAGAAATCCTGTTAGGTATTTTAGTTCAAGAGGATATCATATGGGAATTAGTTTCAGACTTACTGGAAGTCTCGAGGAGCAAGAGAGAGGGGATTTTACCTTGAGATCTGGAAGCTGCTAACACAGGAGCCTGGAGCTCAGAGCCTGCCCTGCCTCTTGTACTGGAAGTCCTACCGCTGCCCACGCTGGACCCCCACTGAGGGGCTGTGCACTGGGGTCTCTGGAGTTCTCAGCCGCCTCTCCCACTCCCTGCAACTCCAGCCTCCTGCGAATGCCTCCCACTGACAGAAACTAATAGGAACGAGGCTGCTAAGAAAGGCTGGAAAATGTCTCCTAGCCCAGAGTTCACGACAGAGTAGAGAAGGGAGGTGTGCAGCTAAGAGATTAAGGTTTTCTAAAAGTATACCTATTCACTGTTTATAGGTCTGTATAAAAATTGTTTATTTTTATATTATTTTTATCTGACTGCTTTACTCAGTTCAGTTCAGTTGCTCAGTCATGTCCGACTCTTTGCAAACCCATGGACTGCAGCACACCAGGCCTCCCTGTCCATCACCAACTTCCAGAGCTTGCTCAAACTCATGTCCATTGAGTAGGTGATGCCATCCAACCATCTCATCCTCTGCCATCCCCTTCTCCTCCTGCCTTCAATCTTTCCCAGCATCGGTGTCTTTTCTAATGAGTCAGTTCTTCACAGCAGGTGGCCAAAGTATTGGAGTTTCAGCTTCACCATCAGTCCTTCCAGTGATTATTCAGGACTGATTTCCTTTACGATTGACTGGCTGGATCGCCTTGCAGTCCAAGGGACTCTCAAGAATCTTCTCTAACACCACAGTTCAAAAGCATCAATTCTTTGGTACTCAGCTTTCTTTATGATCCACTCTCACATCCATACATGACTACTGGAAAAACCATAGCTTTGACTAGGTGGATCTTTGTTGGCAAAGTAATGTCTCTGCTTTTTAATATGCTGTCTAGGTTGGTCATAGCTTTTCTTCCAAGGAGCAAGTGTCTTTTAATTTCATGGCTGCAGTCACCATCTGCAGTGATTTTGGAGCCCCCAAAAATAAAGTCTCTCACTGTTTCCATTGTTTCCCCAGCTATTTATCATGAAATGATGGGACCAGATGACATGAATGTTAAGTTTTAAGCCAGCTTTTTCACTCTCCTCTTTCACCTTCATCAATAGGCTTTTTAGTTCTTCTTTGATTTCTGCCTTAAGGGTGGTGTTATCTGCATATTTGAGGTTATTAATATTTCTCCCGGCAATCTTGATTCCAGCTTGTGCTTCTTCCAGCCCAGCGTTTCTCATGATGTACTCTGCATATAAGTTAAATAAGCAGGGTGACGATATACAGCCTTGACGTACTCCTTTTCCTATTTGGAACCAGTCTGTTGCTCCATGTCCGGTTCTAACTGTTGCTTCCTGACTGCATAAAGGTTTCTCATGAGATTGCTTTACTGGACCCTCATAATGTTTGCAGTACTGGTTCATTTGAATGTCTTTGTTTTCCAGATATACAACCATAGTTTCTTCAGAGTTGTTGTTTTAGATTTTCCTTCCCCAAGTCTCTCTTTCTACATTTCCTTTAGAAATGTTCATTGAGTAATTAATTGCCTTGTACCTCCATTGCTACTGTTCAGTTGCTAAGTTGTGTCCAACTCTGCAACCCCATGAGCTGCAGCACACCAAGCTTCCCTGTCTTTCCTGGAGTTTGCTCAGACTCATGTCCATTGAGTCAGGGATGCCATCCAACCATCCCATCCTCTGTCATCCACTTCTCTTCTTGCCCTCAATCTTTCTCAGCATCAGGGTCTCTTCCAGTGAATTGGCTCTTCGCATCAGGTGGCCCAAGTATTGAAGCTCCATTTTCAGTAATAGTCCTTCCAATGAATATTCAGGATTGATTTCCTTTAGGGATAACTGGTTTTATCTCCTTGCTGTCCAAGGGACTCTCAAGAGTCTTCTCCAACATCACAGTTCAAAAGCATCAATTCTTCGGTGCTCAGCCTTCTTTATGGTCTAACTCTCACATCTGTACATGACCACTGGGAAAACCATGAAGACATTAAACAAAATTGATGATCATGAAGGTCCTTGTTGCTCTTACCTTTAATAGGACTGATTCATTCTGTGTTTCCTTCTGAGTAGAGAGACATATAGTGCATGTTAAAGAAATATCCGTCCATTACTATATTATTACTTTAAAAAAATTCCAGATTATTATTGAATCTGTCAAATGGATTTTCTGTTTCCCTAGAAATAATCTTACAATGTTTTCTCCTAGATCAATTAATGTAATACATTATATTAAGAGATTTTATAATACTCAACACATGCTAAAATATTTAGATACATTTTTCCTCATCACAACGTGCTTTTAATGTGCTGCTAGATTTTATTTGTTAATGTATTATTTGGGCATCCAGAACCTACTTCCCTTTGCATAGACACTTGAAGGAGTTTATGCATGGAGTTAATGTTCCCTGAATTTTCTGGACTGCAGCTACCATGTAAATTGAGGGAAACTTGTGCTTTTTTGATTCTGGCTTCTTTTCAAGAGTTGTTCACTGTTTTAAAAAAAACCACATCATTCCTATAAGTGCTGCACATCACCTGCAGAACACACCCAGGTTGATCTGTGTCTATAATTATTCATGGTGATTTTTTCATTTATGTGCTACTGTGCGTAGTCACTCAGTTGTGTCTGGCTATCTGCGATCCCAGTGACTATAGCCTGCCAGGCTCCTCTGTCCATATAATTCTCCAGGCAAGAATACCAGAGTGGGTTGCCATTTCCTGTTCCAGGGGATCTTCCCAACCCAGGGACTGAACCTGTGTCTTGTGTCTCCTGCATTGGCAGAGAACTTCTTTACCACTAGCTCCTCCTAGGAAACCATTTTTTTGTGTATAGATGCAGGCGAGCTGATTGCTTCATTATATTTTCCAGTATGGTCCTGCCTGAGCCTTTACATATCAAAATGCATATCACTGTATGGCAGAACATTTTGCTCTTATTCCTCCTTTGTATTAGAGTATCATGTATATTTTCTTAAAAGCAGTACACCTAAGACTATCACAACATCATTAATCAACTCTGCTGCTGCTAAGTCGCTTCAGTCGTGTCCGACTCTGTGCGACCCCATAGACAGCAGCCCACCAGGCTCCCCCGTCCCTGGGATTCTCCAGGCAAGAACACTGGAGTGGGGTGCCATTTCCTTCTCCAATGCGTGAAAGTGAAAAGTGAAAGGGAAGTCTCTCAGTCGTGTCTGACTCTTCGAGACCCCATGGACTGCAGCCTACCAGGCTCCTCCGCCCATGGATTTTCCAGACAAGAGTACCAGAGTGGGGTGCCATCGCCTTCTCCGAATAATCAACTCTATTCCAATCTAAAATAAAAAGCTAAAAAAATCATACATACAAGGAGATTACGTTATGATTCTGATTTCAAGGTAGGCAGGATATTTACATTTAAAGGGGGGCATGGAGGCATTGTTGTTATTTAGTCGCTAAGTCATGTCCAACTCTTTTGCACTTCATGAACTGTAACCTGTCAGTTTCCTCTGTCCATGGGATTTCCCAGGCAAGAATACTGGAGAAGGTTGCCATTTCTTTCTCTAAGTGATCTCCCTGACACAGGGATCAAACCCAGGTCTCCTGCATTGGCAGGTGGATTCTTTACCACTGAGCCACCAGGGCAGCCAATGAAGTCGTTAGTTTTTGATAGAAATAAACAGATCAGGAGGAAGAAGCCCCATGGCAGAAGGTCGTGGTGGAATCTGAGGCATGTAAACACCGCTTCCATGCCTTACAAGGGAAGTTACTTGATGCTCCTCCAGTAATTCCTCCCTGGCCTCCACACTGCACTTTCTCCTGGCCTTTAAGATTCCAGCAATATCCATGTTTCTTTGCCCTTAAAAGGCTTCAGAAATAATTAAGGGTTTTTGCACTTCAGGATACGGGTTGCCTATCTTTGTCCTTTAAAGGGCGAGGGGTCCGGCTGCTGCTGCTGCTGTTAAGTCGCTTCAGTCGTGTCTGGGTCTGTGCGACCCCATAGACGGCAGCCCACCAGGCTTCTCCGTCCCTGGCATTCTCCAGGCAAGAACACTGGAGTGGGTTGCCATTTCCTTCTCCAATGCATGAAAGTGAAAAGCGAAAGTGAAGTCGCTCAGTCATGTCCGACTCTTAGTGACCCCATGGACTATGGCCTACCAGGCTCCTCCATCCATGGGGTTTTCCAGGCAAGAGTACTGGAGTGGGTTGCCATTGCCTTCTCCGAAGGTGTCCGGCAGGGAGACAGAAGACCTCAGTTTGAGTCTCCTTGTGCGGCTCACTTTGTGAGCCTGCCCTTCTCTGAGCTTCTGTTTCTCCACCTGTAAAAGCAAGAATTATATTAACAGCTCCATCTCTGAGGGGGCAGCATTTAGGGATCTGGGAAGGACCTGTGAACACAAGGCTGCTTTCTACAAAATCTGAGGCCCCAGGTACTGGGGGGAGTGAATCAGGCCACTCTGGAGAGCAAGGCAGGCTGGGAAGGCTTCCCTACCTGCTGTGTGATCCGCCCCTTACCTACTTCCTTATCCACAGACAAAACACAGGACTCCACTCACCAGATGTGTCCTAAGGCCCATTTGCCCACAAAAGTCCCATGAGATTAATTGAAGGGTAAGCTTGTTCACGGAAGGAGGAAGCACTTTGATTCAGAAAAAATAACCTCTGTTCTAATAACCAAAAGAAGGTAAACCCCAAGTGTTCTGCATGTCTAGAAACAGCCTTGGGAGGAAATAGGACTCCCAGGGAGGAAGGTGATGGTGGCCACTTCCACGGGCTGTGCAAGCTCCCAGGCAGGGTCCCCATGTCTAAGCTGTGAGCAAAAGGCGTTCCCTCTTCAGCCCAGAACATCTGTCTCTCAGTGGCTGAGCATGTCCCCTGAGCCAAGCCCCTCAGGTTGCTCCAGGTCAGGGAGGGGATGGGCACAGAGAAAACCAAGCAGAGGATGACTGAAATAGCCCCCAAAGTCACCAGAGCACAGGGCAGGCCGTTGTTAGGAGGGTCAGGAAAGAGGCCCTTTACTTGAGAGAACCGTTTTAGACAAAAAGGATTAGAAGGCACGGTAGTTCTAGACAGTGGGAACCACAAAGGCATGGATGCACGAAGAAGTACAGTGTGCTTTAAGATTGACTAGTAACAGATTTATTGGGCATACAGTATGTGGGTTGGAAAATCTAGAATTGAGTTTGATTGGGTAGATGGGGGTGGGTCAGGAAGGGCCTTGTAGACTCTCATAAGGGTTTTTTTTTTTTCTGGCTGCGCCATGCACGATACAAGATCTTAGTTCCCAAGCAGGGACCAAATCTGTGCCCTTGCATTGGGAGCAGAGTCTTAGCCACTAGGCGGCCAGAGAAGTCCCTTATAAGGAGTTTTGATTGCCCTTTGGGCAGTTGGGAACCACTGAGGAACTGGAGGCAGGAGAAGACATAGATTTGTGCTTTCAAAAGAGCATGGCACTTCCTTGGTGGTCCAGAGGTTAACACTTTACCTTCCAGTTCAGGGAGTATGGGTTGGATCCCTGGTTGGGAAGCTAAGATCCCACCTACCTTGCAGCCCAAAACCCAAAACATAAGAAAAAGCAATATTGTAACAAATTCAATAAAGACTTTCTAAAAAAATGGTCCACATCAAAAGAAAAAAATCTTAAAAAAAAAAAAGAGTTTGATATCTTGTGCAGTGGAAGCACAGAGCAGGGAGACAGCTGGTGACCCTTATAAAGAGACCATGGAAAGTGAACTGAGACAGTGGCCACGGGGACCATGAAGAGGAGACAAGGCAGAAAAGCACCAAAGAGAACAGCTTAATTGGAGTGTCGTCTGCAATGGCTCTGCCAGCTGGTCCCCTAGCAAAGAACATTCGCCCAGAGGTGTGGCTGATACAGCTGAGGCTCTGAGACACAAAACGATGTTGAGTTTTACATGGGTGGCACTTGATGGGGGAGAGTGTCACATGAATCTCTGGACCAATCCTGAGAGCTGGCTGGTCCAGGATATTTATTCTTCAGAGAGAAAGTGGCTTGCTCAAGGTCACACCTCCGGAAACCAAACTGTGGTTCCATCTGTTTATTAGCGGGGACCCTGATGGGAAGGATGAGGAGCCATCCTAGACCTCTCGTCTGTGTCACTGACATGCATTTCAGCTTCTAAGGAAGGGCGTGGATTGTCCTCATCGGAGCCCTGCTTGGACGTCAGAGCAACATGAGCCTCTCGTGCTATCCTGGGAGAGAAGACACAGAGCCATCACTCTGAGCAGAAGGGTCTTCGGTTACCATAGTGACTGGGGATGGTGAGAGAAGCTTCTTATTCTCGCTGCTTGAAAAAAAAAAAAAAAGAGGTGTGGTTCCTTCTGTGATAAGCTATAAAATGCCTCATGTTCACCCCAGTCTGGATGCCTCTCCTTTCTTCATTTTGGCTTGCGAATTTCTCACTCTTGCTAAATAGGTCAGTTGAGTTTGAAACATTAATTGCCTGTGCTGTCAGATGCTGAGGTTCCTGCCCAGCCTCCCTCACCTGGCCCAAGTGCATGCACACTTCAGAGCCCAACTCAGATGTCCCCTCCTCTCTAAAGCCTCCACCCCGTGCTTGCCTGCTCTGTGACCCCTACAACACGCCCTTGGCTGACTGATGAGGTCCCTGTCTCTGGATCCCTCCTGCAGCACTGATGTGACCCTGCCTGGCACCTGTTCCCATGGGGTCTCCCCTAGTCTCTGAGTGGTCCATCCTTTGTGTCTTTCTACCTGGGATGTGACTGCCTCCAAATTATTGAATGAATCAGTGAACACATGGATCAATCCATGCACAAATTTAAAGAATGCTAGGACAATACTATAATGAGAACAGTCTTTGGTACGTTTTAAGCTTTATTACAATATTTTTATAAAATACAGACACTGGATCCAAAAAAAAAAGACCCTATAGTGCTTGTTTTAGTTAGTTCAGGCTACTGTAACAAAACTACCATAGACTGGGAGGCTTAAACAATAATCGCCAATTTCTTACAGTTCTGGAGGCTGTGAACTCCAAGATCAAGGCCCTGATAGGGGAAAGCTCATTTCCTGGCTTGTTGCTGGCTGTCTTCTCACCGTGTCTTCATGTGATGGGTGAAGAAGCCCTCCGTGGTCTGTCCCATAAGGGCACTAATCTCGTTCACCAGGTCCCCAACCTCATGACCCAATTACCTCCTAAAGGCCCCACCTTCTAATACCATCACACTGGGGGTTAGGAAATAAATTTGCAGGAGGACACAAACATTCAGTCCGTAACACTGCCCAAGGGTGTAAAATGAAAAGTGAGTCTTTCTTCTCCCTCCCAAAACCACTTCCTAGATGTTCCAGTCCCCAGAGTGGTTTCTCATAATTTTAGAAAGTTCCCTTTTATATGTTTTACATAAGTGGGAACATGCTGTACAAGTTGATCAACTAGAAGAAATAAAACAAAGCAAAATAAAAACTTTTTACTTCTTATAGTAATATCATGGATCTAGATCAGTCTTTATTTAGAGTTTTAGACTTCTATTTTACAGGTACATAATAATTTAGAGGATGAGATGGTAAGATAGCTTCATCTACTCAATAGACATGAACTTGAGTAAACTCATGGAGATAGTGAAGGACAGGGAAGCCTGGTGTGCTGCAGTCCATGGGGTCACAAAGAGTTGGACATGACTATTTGTCATACTATACACACTGTGTTATATTGGTTGGCCAGAAGTTCATTTGGGTCTTTCCGTAACATCTGATGGAAAACCAGAATTAACTTTTTGGCCAACTCAGTACTTAGCAATTAATATGTCTATTTTCTCCAAAGACCATGAAAATGCTTTTAGGGCAGGGGCTGTATCTTGCATAACCACTGCTCCCCATGTTCATTCAATATTTTTGTGGAATGAATGAGTAGATGAATGTCTGAAAGATCTGGACAACATGAGGTAGGAAGGGTTGGCAAATATTTTCTGATGCCAAGTCAGCAGCCTAACCACCAGGTTCATTAAGGTATTTACTGCATTGTGTTCTATCAAATCAATGCAACAAATTTAGTCCACAGTTAAAGGACAGTCAACACGCTTTCAATCTTTTACTATGGAAAAAAACACTGTATGCTTTTCTGAGTATTTCCTTACCAAAAAGTCCTGGAAAATCCTAAATGTGGAAATGCTGAATCAAAAGATTTATTATTTTTGGAGATTTTGATTCCATCTTATCAACATTCTCCTCTGGGAAATTCACGGAAATTTTTTACGCCAACAATGGTCTACGACAACATTCTCCTCTGGGAAATTCACGGAAATTTTTTACGCCAACAATGGTCTACGAGTCTTGGCAATATGCTCTTCCATTCTTGAGTGAGGAAAAATTAGGTGAAATTTAAATGTGTATTTCTTCTGCTATGCTGAGTTGAATATATGTTTATATATCTGTCGGCAATCTGTGCCTCTTAAATGAATTATTTGTTCTCATTCATTGTCCGTTTTTCTGTTGGGATTTTGTTTAATTTCTCATTGCAGCAGAAGGTTCCTTGGTGTTTCCAATGAACCGTGTCTTCTGGTCTCTGTGTCTTTGTTCCCTTCCCCCCTTAAACTTGGGGTGCTCAGATGACCTGCTTCAGCTGACAGAGTGAGGCAGAAGTAACACTGAATCAGTTTCAGGGCTCAGCCTTCAGAGACCCTAGGCTCTCCAGCTTTGGCTCTCTTTGAAGTCAGCTGCCAGGCAACAGGTCCAGCCACCATGACACGACCATTTTGTCAGAGGCCCAGTCTAGCCACATGGACAAGCCCCGAGGAAGAAAACCGAGGCTCCAGCCTAGCTCTGGCTGGGCTTCTGACAGCCAGCCAGGTGAGTGGTCTCCTTGGAAGTGGGTTCTGCAGCCCATTCCAGCCACTCCTCAGTGGTGAGCAGACACACAGCAGGGAGAGCAGTCAGCCCTGCCAAACCCGTTGAAGAATCAATAGCAGACAAATCAAACAATTATTTCAAGCCACTAGTTTGCAGTAATTTGTTACACCCCGATAGCAAACCTAAAAGCCTACTATTTACACAAACCCTATAGATTACAGCTTGCATATGGAAGATATTAAGTGTCCAAAGTTAACCATCATTGTTAATCTTATTTTCTCCAGAATTTGTTTGGCATTTTTATTACAGCTGATTGATTTGGTCAAATCTATTCCTTTCTCTCTGTATGGGGTCAGCTTTTTGAGGTCATGCTTAAAGCTCCTGCTCAACTCAGTAAAGTACAATAATACTTACCCATATTTATGCTAGTCTTATGTCTTTACTTTTATATGTGAATTTGAACATTTTCATCAATCTAGAAATTAAGTTGAACCAAAGCAGAAGTAGAGGAAAAGTGAGCCAGTGCCCAGAGCTTTCCCTGGGTCTGAGATGAGACGCTAGTAGGGGCGGGCAGGATGGAACAGCACAGAAGGATGAAGGGGGCAGGGGCAGGTGACACTGAGGGGGAGGGTCAGGAATAATCCAATGACCTCACCTGCCCAGGTCCTCTGGGCTCCCTCTGATGTGACAAAAGTCCTCGTCCCCAGAGCCCATCTGCTCAGGCCCCCCTGCATCCCCACTGCATGTATCACGTCTCTGTCGCTGAGACGATCACCAAGAGTCCCTTTACTAACACCACCAGTTCTGAAGACAGTCACGTCCAGGCCCAGCTGGGAACCAGCTATAGGTGGACGAGGGGACAGTGAACAACCCCAGGGTGTGGGGCATCTTTTATGATGTCTGGCCTATTCCGGCCTAGCAGCCAAAGTCAGGGAATAAACAAAGAACAAAAAACGTGTAAGCAGGAGGCACAACTCTAGGTGAAAAGAGACTCAAAATACATCATACACAGTGCATTGCATGGATCGTGACTGGACTCTAATTTGGAAAAAAAAAAATTGCAAAAGTGATCTGGGAGATAATTCTGTACTTTTAACTATGGGTTGGGTATTAGATGATATTAGCAATTTCTCATCAATGATCTCAGGTGAAGTGTTGCAGTGTGGTTAGGTGAGAAAAAGGCCTTTCGTTTTAGAACATATTTGTTGAAATATTCAGGGGTAAGTGGTCATGACATCTGCATCTTACTTTCCAGTGGCCCAGCAAATAAAAAAGCAAAAATAAAAGTAAAATGCAAACAGTATTGAATCTTCAGAAGTAGTTACAAGAATAATAAAAAATGAAATGCAAGCAAGGAGCCAAGGAAAATGAGATACAGTCTTTTTGGGTCCTCTAGGGCTTTTATTAAGATTCTCAAGAAAATGCTGGTCTGTCTCAGTGATAATACAGGGTGTGGGCCCCTCCTGGGGCTGAGTTTCAAAGTGGACTGGTGGCAGCATCATCAAGGTCTGGGCATGGCAGAGGTGGGGTCCTCCCTCATGGAGCTGAACTGCAGATCTTAGGGATCCTACAGACTCACTGGAAAAGACCCTGAAGCTGAAAGATTGAAGGCAGGAGGAGAAGGGGACGACAGAGGATGAGATGGTTGGATGGCATCACCGACTCAATGGACATGAGTTTGAGTAAGCTCCAGGAGTTGGTGATGGACAGGGAAGCCTGGAGTGCTGCAGTCCATGGGGTCTCAAAGAATCAGACACGACTGAACGACTGAACTGAACTGACTCATCTAGGGTGGTCGTCAGGTGAAATGTAAGGAATCTCTCTGAGGACTGTACCAGGCTGGGCTGGGAGCCCGGCAAGCTCACCAGCGGGATGATTTGAATGAAAGGGTGTAGATTCGTGTGCTAGTCCTTCGCCCAGCGTAGGAGGCCCGCTGGGAACAAGGGCTGTTGCACATGACCTCTCTGCCCTCTCCTCTGCCCTGTCCAGTCCATCGATCACTGTGTCATGCCTCTGAGCCTGGCGATCGTTTTCTAGGGCTTAACTGAAAAAGTGGGACACAGATCACTATCGATTACTGGGGACCAAGAGCATTTTCCCATGGGTCTGGAAAGGTCATTGGCCGTTCATTTACTCATTCGCCCATTTATTCCTCCACTCAAGAACCTGGTGCTGCTCAAATGCTGTGGACCTGAGGGTTAGGAGATAAACGAGAGCTGGTACTGCCCTGGAAGTACTCACCATCATCACAAGCACAAAAGGTGATTAAGTCCATTACGGGCTATGCCTTTAGAGGTCAGCATGGCACAGAATAAAGAGGAGGCATCTTACCCACCGCCACAGGGTGTGGAAAGGAAAGGGTGAAGGCAGGGAAATTAATGAGCAGGGCAGACAGGCTTGGGATAATCTCCGGAATAATCATAGTGATCTTTATTGAGGATCTTACATCAATGTGGCAGCATCATCTTCTTTAATCCTCTCAACAAGGGTTAAAGACCTGATTCTCTTCCCCCATCACACAGAGGGGACATCAAGGTTGAGAGAGGTTAGGTAACTTTCCCTTAAGGCAAGAGATGCAGATGAGATCTGAACCCGCCTGCAAGGCTGCCCACTCATGAGCGAGGCTCATGCCATTGAACGCTGCTGCCTCTGCAAGGAAGGGGAGAGGTGGGGAGGCAGAAACACAAGAGGCGAGATAGGGAGAGATGCCCAACAGGAGGGCACCAAGTTTGGAGAGCAAAACAAAGGGTGTGAGGGCAAGGGTTAAGATCTAAGGGGGCTTTATGAGCTCATTTTTCAGGGGTGGAGACTATTCCTGAGGTTAAAGGAATTGTCAAAGACACACAGCCCCAGCAGCAGAGCAAGAATTCAGGCCCACACTCTCAGCATGAAGATCTATGGCTCTGAACCCTACTGGGGTGGCTTGTCAGGTACTGGTTGGTCTTGAGTGGAGCCAAGATCAGCTGGGCAGTAGAGTGGGAGGTATGAGTTGGGAGTGGGGAGCAAGCATCTGGTGTTTTTCTTCTAGTTAAATAAAAAACTGGATAGCAAAAGTGTTGCCTCAGCGCTAAGGCCACATGTGCACAAGGACACGTACAAATGCATTGGCTGGGCTGACTGGTTGAACTCCTCTGAGATGAGGCTAAAGCTAGCAAATATTTAACCAGGGAGGGGACAGGTATGTGCTGGGCTTCCCAGAGCCTGCAGGACCCAGCCCGAGCTCTGATCCCAGGCACCCCTGAAAACTGCTGAGTGCGGTCCCTGCCTGAGGATGCCTTCCCCTCCCCCCCGTCGCCTCCCTGCTTCTGGGCAGCTGCAAGCTCATATGTGTAGCATCCATTTCGGGGCCCTCAGTGTTGGTCAGTTCAGGGGCAGACATTCCCTATGATCAGGGCAGAAACTCTTCACTGTAGAGGTTTTCAGGGCTAGGACTTCTCTTTTATAGATAGGGAAACTGAGGCCCACAGAAGGGAATCCCTTACCTAGGGTTACACTAGCAGAGGAGAGAGAAAAATCCAGTCTTCCGACACCCCGTCTTGGCCTCATCCTTCCTGTCTTCATGTGCTCAAGCTGCTGTAACAAAAGGCTGTAGACCAGGTGGCTTAAGCAATGAAGAATTGATTTCTCACACTTCTGCAGGCTGGGAAGTCCAAGGTCAAGGCAGATGCTGTTCCTGCTGAGAGCTCTCTTCCTGGTGTGCAGATTGCCACTTTCCTGCTGTGTCTGCTCAACGTGGTGAGAGCCCTTTCTCTTCTACTTTTCATACGGGCGTTAATCCATCATAAGAAGTTCATCCTAAGACCTCACAAGTGAGGAGTGAGAAATCCCCATGAACTTCAGAACACACACGGGAGCCATGCATGTGAAGGGGCAGACCACATGTCAGTGGCTATGCAGGCAACAGAGAAAGGATGGGGCATTGGATGGACCTGAGGGTTGCCAAAGAAACCGGAAAGCCTGGAGGACCAGCTAAGACAAGAAGCTGAAACTTGAGGGATGTGCATGCTCAGTCATGTCTGACTCTGTGACACCATGGATTATGGCCCACCAGGCTCCTCTGTCCATGGGATTTTCCAGGCAAGAATACTGGAGTGTGTAGCCATTCCCTTCTCCAGGGGATCTTCCCAGCCCGGGGATTAAACCCAGGTCTCCTGTGTTGCAAACAGATTCTTTAGTCTCTGAGCCACCAGGGAAGCCCTCATTAACCTTGATCAACTTCTAAAAGCCCCTTTTCTATCATCATCACTTCGGGAGTAGAACTTACACATGAAATCTGGGGGGACACAAACATTCAGTCTATAGCACTCCCCAAGGTTAGGAGGATACCTTGGGCCTCATTGCTTCTTCATTCTTCTGCAAATTCTCTACCCCATCACTCTTATTATCTAAAACATTCTATTTTCTCCCTGGACTCCAATTCCCTCCTCAGTGGATGAGGAGTCTTCGTTTTTCATCTCTGCAACTCTGACCTGGCCTGTGCCAGGTACAGACTGGCCACCTGGTGGTGGTGATGAAGTCACTAAGTTGTATCCAACTCTTGTGACCCCATGGACTGTAGCCCACCAGACTCCTCTGTCTATGGGATTTCCCAGGCAAGAATACTGGAGTGGGTTGTGATGTCCTCCACAGACTGGGTGCTAGATTTGTTAAATCCATTTACCTTTCTCTTTCCATGTACCCCACATTCTGCTTCCAGATTAATGTTTCTGTGGATGTGTTGGGAGAAATGTAGACTGTGGCTGAGCACGTGCAAAGACCCTGAGGCATGAGTGTTCACTATCAAAAAGCCTGGAAGAATTTGGAAGCCAGTGTTGGATGCTGAGAGCAAAGGGGAGAGTCACAAGGAGGTGAGTTATTCTGGGGCTGCCATAATGAAGTGCTCCAGACTGGGTGGCTTAAACAACAGAAATGTACTGCCTTTGGACACTAAAAGTCTGAGATCACTGTGCCAAGCTGGTTGATTCCTTCTGAGGCCTTCTTCCGGGCTTGCAGATGGTCATGTTTCTCCTCCCTGTGTCTTCACAAGCTCTTTCCTCTGTGTGCGTGTATGTGTTGTGTCCTCATCTCCTATTCTTATAAGGACACATGCCATATTGGATTAGGGCCTCCCCGCAGTGACCTGACTTTTACTCTGCCTTTTTAAAGGGCTTCCCAGGTGGTCCAGTGGTAAAGAATCCACCTGCCAATGCAGAAGATGTAGGAGATGCAGGCTGAATCCCTGGATCAGGAAGATCCCCTGGAGAAGGAAATGGCAACCCACTCCAGTATTCCTGCCTGGGAAATCCCATGGACAGAGGAGCCTGGAGGGCTATAGTCCATGTGGTCACCTTTTTAAAGACCCTGTCTCCAAATACAGTCACATTCTGAGATCCTGGGAGTTAGAATTTCAATATATGGGTTTGAGGGGAGGGGACACAATTTAGCTCATGACAGGCAGGGCCTTGGAAGGACTTGCAGGTCCAGAAAGGGAGTTTGAACTTTATTCTAAGTTGATGTAAGGCCAGCAGAGGATTGGGAATTAAGTAGTAGATTTACTTTTTAAAAAGATTCCTTGGCTGCTGCATGATGGTTAGAGTTTAGGGGATTAAAGGTTGAAGCAAAGATGGGGCCATTGGAGGAGACTGGTTGAAAGATGACGGTGGGTGCCAGGACTAGTCTAGGGCCACAAAATGTGTAGAATCAAGGTCTACTCCTGGGAAGTTTGGATTCAACTCTCGCTCAGCCTCTCAATGACTCTGGCCAGTGACTCCATGTCTCTTGGCATCGGTTGCAAAGTCTGTAAAATCAGAATCCAGAGGACAGCTCACTGCCTTGCCAGCACCCCAGGAGATGATGTGTGGCGAGTGTCCTGTGGATATGCATTCGAAGGTGGGGTCATCAGTACACTCTCCCCAGGCTGAGTGTCCATCCCAGCACCCATAATGGGCATGGTCCAGCCCCCGTGGGTAGCTGGCCTCTGTGCTTCACAGAGCGGGTTCATTCTGACACCCGGAAGCTCTGTTAGATTTTGAACCCTGGACTGTAAAATGTCCAGCCTTACGCCTCCGTCTTATGTCTTTGGGTCACAAGGGCCAGTCCACACCTGTTCCAACCTGTGGTGGGACCCCCCAGGAGTTGGAGTTTGAACCACACCCCTCCGCCTAGAGACGATGACCCTGGCTGCCACATCACCATCGTGTCTGCATCTTGCTTTGCTCAGACATAAAATAATGACAGCAATAATTACCTGTTGTGAAGAATCAATGAGATAACAACTATTGGATGGTTAGCACAGTGCCTGGTACGTGGTAAACACCTGATCAAGGTTAAAGATTTTATGATCTCAGTTCTACTGGTGAGCAAAAATGAAAGTTACTCAAACTCTTACCTGGGAGGCTTCTCACAAGCCTGAAGATGGCGGAAGTGGATTCAGTATCTTGCAGCTTTATTTCATCTTCACCTCCAGTGGAAGCCTTCGATGGCTGTCTCATGGGCTGTGGTTCAGATCAGATCAGATCAGATCAGTCGCTCAGTCGTGTCCAACTCTTTGCGTCCCTATGAATTGCAGCACACCAGGCCTCCCTGTCCATCACCAACTCCCGGAGTTCACTGAGACTCAAGTCCATCGAGTCAGTGATGCCATCCAGCCATCTCATCCTCTGTCATCCCCTTCTCCTCCTGCCCCCAATCCCTCCCAGCATAAGAGTCTTTTCCAATGAGTCAACTCTTCACATGAGGTGGCCAAAGTACTGGAGTTTCAGCTTTAGCATCATTCCTTCCAAAGAAATCCCAGGGCTGATCTCCTTTAGAATGGACTGGTTGGATCTCCTTGCAGTCCAAGGGACTCTCAAGAGTCTTCTCCAACACCACAGTTCAAAAGCATCAGTTCTTCAGTGCTCAGCCTTCTTCACAGTCCAACTCTCACATCCATACGTGACCACAGGAAAAACCATAGCCTTGACTACATGGACCTTTGTTGGCAAAGTAATGTCTCTGCTTTTGAATACGCTATCTAGGTTGGTCATAACTTTCCTTCCAAGAGGTAAGCGTCTTTTAATTTCATGGCTGCAGTCACCATCTGCAGTGATTTTGGAGCCCCCAAAAATAAAGTCTGACACTATTTCCACTGTTTCCCCATCTATTTCCCATGAAGTGATGGGACTGGATGCCATGATCTTCGTTTTCTGAATGTTGAGCTTTAAGCCAACTTTTTCAGTCTCCACTCTCACTTTCATCAAGAGGCTTTTTAGTTCCTCTTCACTTTCTGCCATAAGGGTGGTGTCATCTGCATATCTGAGGTTATTGATATTTCTCCCGGAAATCTTGATTCCAGCTTGTGTTTCTTCCAGTCCAGCGTTTCTCATGATGTACTCTGCATATAAGTTAAATAAACAGAGTGACAATATACAGCCTTGACGTACTCCTTTTCCTATTTGGAACCAGTCTGTTATTCCATGTCCAGTTCTAACTGTTGCTTCCTGACCTGCATACAAATTTCTCAAGAGGCAGATCAGGTGGTCTGGTATTCCCATCTCTTTCAGAATTTTCCACAGTTTATTGTGATCCACACAGTCAAAAGCTTTGGCATAGTCAATAAAGCAGAAATAGATGTTTTTCTGGAACTCTCTTGCTTTTTCCATGATCCAGTGGATGTTGGCAATTTGATCTCTGGTTCCTCTGCCTTTTCTAAAACCAGCTTGAACATCAGGAAGTTCACGGTTCACATATTGCTGAAGCCTGGCTTGGAGAATTTTGAGCATTACTTTACTAGAGTGTGAGATGAGTGCAATTGTGCAGTAGTCTGACCATTCTTTGGCATTGCCTTTCTTTGGGATTGGAATGAAAACTGACCTTTTCCAGTCCTGTGGCCACTGCTGAGTTTTCCAAATTTGCTGGCATATTGAGTGCAGCACTTTCACAGCATCATCTTTCAGGATTTGGAATAGCTCAACTGGAATTCTATCACCTCCACTAGCTTTGTTCGTAGTGATGCTTTCTAAGGCCCACTTGACTTCACATTCCAGGATGTCTGGCTCTAGGTCAGTGATCACACCATCGTGATCATCTGGGATGTGAAGATCTTTTTTGTACAGTTTTTCTGTGTATTCTTGCCATCTCTTCTTAATATCTTCTGCTTCTGTTAGGTCCATACCATTTCTTTCTTTTATCGAGCCCATCTTTGCATGAAATGTTCCTTTGGTATCTCTGATTTTCTTGAAGAGATCTTTAGTCTTTCCCATTCCTCTATTTCTTTGCATTGATCACTGAAGAAGGCTTTCTTATCTCTTCTTGCTATTCTTTGGAACTCTGCATTCAGATGTTTATACCTTTCCTTTGCTCCTTTGCTTTTCACTGTGGTTACTATCATTATTAAGGTCACTGGTTTCTTTTCCAGTAAATACACTCTTACACTGAATACAAGGAATACTCTCTTCATGTGACCAGTATCCCTGTGTGTCATGCCATAAGCTATCATCAAAGGCCCCCTCCCAGGACCCCTCTCTAAGTTATGAGGACTCTATGGTCCCTCCCACTCAGCACGGCTTCCTCCAGACAAGATGACTTTCTGATCCCAGGACAGACTTGCCAGGGAACAGCCTCTGCTCAGCCTGTGAGCCTCTGTTCACGGAGACAGAGCTGGAGGCTCCCCCACAACATTTTCTGAGGCACCGTTTCAAGGCAGTAAATCAAACCACAGAGCACAAAAATGATTCCCAGGTGAATTCCTTAAACCCTCCCAGTTACACCAGGAAGCAAGGCTCGGTTTGCACTGGCCCTGATACTTCTCTAACACCCTTCTCTGCTCGTAATAAGGGGAAACGCAGTGTGCCCAGAACCTTCCCCGGGAGCTGGGTCTAGCTCGAATTTAATACCTCGTTTGCTTTTGATGGTGTTTATTTTTACCAATGATTTCAATTTACGACCAGTGAAACAGCTTCTCCACTTAGAATACTGATGCAATGTTTTCCTTTAAATTTTTATGTTTCAGTTTATATAAGGATCCATTAATTTTTTTTTTAATGTGAAGTAATAAATTTCACCAAATGTGCTTGGGTGATGGTAAAAATCACAAATGTCATATGCCAAAGACTGCCGTTTGGGAAACATTACTCAAACACAAACATGAATCCAGGCAGGGAAAACGATGTCCCAGAAGGAGACGCCAGGCAATCAGGATGTGGAGAAGCTGGGACCACCCAGGGAGTCACATGTATTATGCACTTACTTTCCTCAGTCAGGGTTTCCCTGGCGGCTCGGTGGTAAAGAATCTGTCTGCCATTGCAGGAGACACGGATGTGCTCCCTGGGTTGGGAAGATGCCCTGAGAGAGGAAATGGCAATCCATTCCAGTATTCTTGCCTGGGAAATCCATGGACAGAGGAGCCTGGCAGGCTATAGTCCATGGGGTCACAAAAGAGCCAGACGTGACGTAAGAACTAAACAACAAAAACAGCTTTCCCCAGTTACTCTTGCCACCAGCCTGCAAGATGCTATTTTCCCTGTTGCCGTTGTGAAAACCGGATTCCAGGGAGGTTACTTGACTTTCGCAAAGTCATAGAGCTGAATGATGGGGCCAGGACCAGACGCCTTGTCCCCTGGGTCAAGTGGGTCAGTCTTCCCGCCTCGGCCTGCTTGTTCCAGGTCCCTTCTCCTCCCCGCACATTTGCGGAGCTGACTTCAAACGCTCTGAGCTGTCTTTTCTGAGCATGTCCTGTCCTTGGCAGTAACTCTGGTCCTGGTTACACTGACTCCACGTAAAACATGGAATTCCTCATTGAGCTGACCCTCCACAAAGTGCTGATCTGTTTCCTAAAACTGCACTGGACTCTACTTTCTCTTGCAAGAGGTCACATCTGGACATCCAGAATTTTTGCACTAAGAAGCACCTGCTCGGACCTTGGGACTTACTTACATTAACTTGACTTTGTACCCACCCTGGTCTGTTGCCTGACTCTCCACCTGAGTGCACTGATACCCAGAGTGCTGCCGTCGCTTATCCACTCACCCAGCAGAGAAGCTGACCTTCTAGCTCAGTCCTATAATTCCAGAGACGCCTCCATCTCCCTTGACCCTGGTATCTCTGTAGCAGACTGTACCCCTTATCTCTGGGCTCTCTCCCATTGCTAGAAGCATTGGCCACCAGCGGTCACAATGGGTTCCTTCAAAGAGGTAGGACTGGGGGGTGGAGGGAAGGCAGGACCATCTGGTTCTTCTCCAGAGAGACCCCACTCCCGGACATACACACCCTTGGCCTCAAGAGCAGGACAGAGGGAAGAGTCTAGGCTGAGAAACCGGAAGCCTCATTCCTGGATCACTCACTCACTCCTAGGGACTTTGGGCAAGATGTGGTCATTTGGTATATTCATCTGTAAAATGGGGAGGAGCTTCAGGAATTGCCATCTCAAGGTCTTTATGTGGCCCACAAACACTCTTATGTTCCGTTCTTGCTTGTGCCCCACCCTCATAGCAGTTTAAAAAATCAAAACAGTTCAAATAAAAAATCCAACTGTCCAGATGTTTCCTTGAAAAGAGAGAAACTGGCACCACTGACCTCATTTCCTGTAGGACAGAGGTAGCTGGAGTAGAGCTCTGGCCATCCCAGGGGATGGGACGCTGGCTCTCCAGACCTCCACTCCCTACCCGCTACGGTGCCTTCAGGTCAAGGATCAGCTGTCTTTAACACTGTTCTGATGGTTTGTTATAAAGGAGGAATAATTCTTGGTATCTCTCTAAGATGAATGAGGGAAAAAGCTGAGCACAGAATTTGCCTAGGAAAGGGAAATGTTCCCTTTCTCTCCTTCTTTTACAATATTTTGGTTTGGTTTGGTTTGGTCTGGTGTGTGGATGTGCATGCACGCGAATGTACTCACTCATGCACACATGCGTGGAAATGACAGCTCCTCTTATTTAATATGCAAAGTGGGCCCTTCATTTCCATGGTCGGCGTCTGCCACTGGGGCCTCGGAGAAGGCTGCTGCCCGGGGCTGGGAGGGCTGGAGGTCCCTTCCCGGGGGACAGGCTCTGCAGCAGTTGGCTGACCGCATGGCAGCCCAGAAGGTCAGCCGCCAGGAGGCTGAGTCCAGAATGCACCGTTTTGTTGTGTAATTAACACACAGTGTTCATTTTTAGGGCCTGTCTTGGGAATGAGAGCCAAGAGCATTCCTATGGGGTCAGAAGGGAGCGTGTTTACTGTCAGGCTGGAGAAGGCACTTCCCCCAATAAGCCCCTTGGGTAGTGCTTTCAAGATCCAGGACTCAGTAGATTCTCAACAGGCACCTTGGGCACGTGGGCTCTGGACCAGACCTGGAGAGCAGGGCCAGCAGTTAGATGCCATCCTGTCTGTAGGGAGCTCCCAGGGATGTGGGGGATCTGCCCTGGAAGGAGACCACCCCCAGGGGGTGAGGACAGTGGCAGTGAGGAGCCCAGGGAACTGGAGGGACTGGGGGCAGGGAGACTGGCAATCTGGGGCAGTGGATCCAGAGGGGGCAGTGGATCCAGAGAAGACAGGAGAAGGATGAGTTTTCTCCTCCTCGAGGGCTATTTGTAAGCATCTTCTTTTGGAATCACAATAATTTATTTTCCTGACTGCAAGTATAATTCATTCTTTTTTCCAAAAAAAAAAAAAAAAATGGGTGAGTTCAAGCATAAACGTTCATCTGAGATAACCAATGCCCAGTGTTGGCTGCATACGTTTCTCCAGCATTTCCTTCTAGGTTTCAGTTTAAGACTCCTGGGGGCTCACTTTGCTCCAGGCCTGACAGCATCACGTGGTTGCACTTAATCCTCACAACAACTCCATGAGGAAGGTGCTACCTGAATGCCCATTTCTACATGGGGATACTGAGGCATGGTGTGAGTGAGTCACTCAGTCCAGGTTACACAGGAAGGAAGTGGCAGAATCAGGACCCCTGGCTCCAGGTCTGGGCTCTTAACCCTGAGGCATAGGAAGTCAAGATACTCACCCATCCTCACCCACATTCATCAGATGGTCTTGTTCGAGAATGCTTGGTCTTAACCCCTGCTCTCTGCTGCCTTCAACATAATGATTACGCCCATACACCTACACTGAGGTATTATTTCCCCAAATGGTCTCATGGTGTACTAAATATCTTGTGTTACTTTCACTCTTAACTATAAGCAAATCTGCTCTTCAGTTCGAAATCTGTTTGACATTCCAAATTCGAACATACTGCCACTGATCTGACCCATCTCTTCTTTATGGTTTTTTTTGGGGGCAGTTTCCAATTTTCTTAAACACAAGGCTCCCACAGAGACCTTGGCCAAGGCCGATGAGCATTTCGGCTGGACTGGTTCCTGGAAGAGGGACCTCGGGGTCAATGGTGTGGACACGCAGCCCAGAGAGGTCTGCCAAGCCGCCCAGGAAAAACTGCCTGAGGGCTCACTTCCCTCTGCTGGAGCAGGAAGGCCTGAGCTGCGTGGCGTTTAAATGCCTCTCCCGGCCTCCGCGCACTTTGTGCTTTCATCTGTGCTCTTGGATGTCCTTAAGAAGGTCATAAAAATAACCAACAAAGCCTGTGATGTGGTCGGCCACTACAGTTCCCAGGAAGACAGGTTGGTTTGGAGGTACACAGGTGTAAGTTACATGGAGGCCCCCCTTCCTCCCCGCAGCCCCCAGCCAGCAGGCACAGTCCAGAGAGCAGAATTCAAGCTGGACTTCAGCCTCCACTTCCGCCCCTGCGCGGGGTACACATCACTGTAGTTAGGGCAGTGAGCTGGATCTGGGATGCCTGGATTCAAATCCCACCTCTAAGTCCTATGAGTCATGTGCTCTTGGACAAGCCACTTAACTCTACGTGTCAATTTCCTGGTGTGAAATAGATGCCTGTTATAATAATACTGCCTCTTTGCCTGGCCAGCAGTGGTGAGAATTAAGCAGAAATATCTAAAGCCTTTAGAGACGTATACAATGAAGATTCAGTAGATGATTGCCACCAGGCAGTTAACCATCCCCATGGGCAGTTATTAGGGTTTGGCCATCCCTTCCAGAGGCTTTGTTTTTCTCCAGCATGAAGGCTTCTTTTCGCCTTCAAGGCTGCGTGTTTTATTGGAAAGATACAAGACTTGGGAACCAGAGAGAAAGGAGCTGGGATCTGACTCTCCCCTTCAATCCATGTGACCTCAACTGACTCTCTTTACATCTCAGAGTTTCGTGTATATATACTTGAGACCTATCCACGCACCTAGCCAAGAGGGGCCCCGCAAATGCTGGTTCCTCTGTCAATTCAAGAAACCAAGACAGTAGAGGGTAGGAGGTGGAGAATTCGGGACGAGGAGGGAGGAGGAATGTGTGGATAGATCCAGATAGGAGCTTGCATTTTTGGCTCACAGAGGAGCCTTTCCAAAGCCATCGATGGTGGCCATGTCCTGCCTTGTCAGTGTCCCCAAAACCCACCGCAGAGCTATCCAGATGCCAAAGCACTAATGGGCTGATACACCAGGGCACGGCACACCCTCTCCTCCAGCCCCCCATCCTTCAATACCCAACCTTGTGCCACCTACTCCTGGAAGCGTGGACCTTTCTCCAAACTGGGATCATCACCTCCTGGAATCTCCCCTGGCTCTTCTTTTGTACCTTTTTGCAGGGACTTCATTCCACTCATATTTTCCCTGGGGGACAGAAGTTTCCAGAAGGAAGAGGCTGGTGTAATGCAAGGCAGGTGGGGATGGGGACATTGGAGTCATGACTCACCATCGAGCAATTCCAGGGACAAAGCACTTAGCCTCTCTGCCTTAGCAGGAGTGGGGCCACACTTGGTGAGCACCACCCCACCCTGCTCTGTAGTTGCTGGGCTGAGTGCATTCCGTGGGTTCTTGGAGCTGGTGAGTTCTTCTCCCTCTTCTGCTTTTGTAGAGAAGGAAGGAGTGGAGATTCAGAGGTAGCAAAAGCTTTGTCCAAGGACACACAGACTATAAACAGAGGCAGAGCTGGAATCTGAACTCAATTTTACAAGTACATGCCCCCAGGTGTCACCTCCTTCAGAGGTGGGGGACTTAGGAGAGGCTTTGGATGGGGGCTGGTTCAGTCATTTCAGTTGCTTGGTTGTGCCTGACTCTGCGTCCCCAAGGACTGCAGCACGCCAGGCCTCCCTGTCCATCACCAACTCCCAGAGCTTACTCAAACTCATGTCCATTGAGTCGGTGATTCTCTGTCATCCCCTTCTCCTCCTGCCTTCAATCTTTCCTGGCATCAGAGGCTTTTCCGATGAGTCAGTTCTTCACATCAGGTGGCCAGAGTATTGGAGTTTCAGCTTTAGCATCAGTCCTTTTGATGAATGTTCAGGGTTGCTTTCCTTTATGTATCCTATAAAACAGGGGTCCCCAGCCTCTGAGCTCTAATGCCTGAGGATCTGAGGTGGAGCTGATGTAATAATAATAATAAAGTGCACAATAAATGCAATGCACTTGAGTCATCCTAAAACCACTCCTTTCCTGACCCTGGTCTGTGGAAAAATTGTCTTCTACCAGATCAGGCCCTGGTGCCAAAAATGCTGGGGACCACTGCTCTAGAACACAGCACAAGACTTTCAAATAAGGAATTTGACCTGGCAGTAGCACACAGAGGTTCACGGCCTTGAGTCATCATGATTCAAGTTTTTGAGTCGGCAGAGCAAATGACACCAAACACTGCCCACCCCGCCCCGCTACCCTGCCCCCCCACCCCCGCCCGCCCTCACTAATGCCTTGCCAAGCTGGGAGACACCCCGGAAGAGAAGCAATTGTCCCAAGTCAGGAGGGGCACGCTTACCTCCTGGCTCCACCCTCATGCCGCCGTTCTCCCATGAGCCTTGGGGACCTGTTTTGCTGAGAGAATCTGGAAGCACCATGAGTGAAGGCCCTGTCCCCATGGCGACTGTTGTCACAGATGAGGAAACTGTAGTTTAGAAAGGTGAAAGGGCCCCTGGAATTCCAACTCAGGTGAGCTGGCAGTGTTTTTAAACACCGGACTTGATGGCTGAGGTTCATCTACCCTAAGCTATCCAGGCATAGGGAACAGTCACAGAACGATTATGGTTTCAAAACTGTTAAACTATAGTGTAGATAAATGCTTTGCAAATGCTGGTGGGCATCAGAATCACCTGGACTGTGTGTGATCTTCCCTAACTCCGATCACACACCTGCCCTGCATGATGCACGCACATGGGGTGTTTATGGGAGAAATGAAGACCCAGGGCTTCCCTGGGGGTCTGGTGGTTAAGAATCCACCTTACAATGCAGGGGGCACAGGTTTGATCCCTAGTCCAGGAAGGTCCCACATGCCGTGGGGCGACTAAGCCCATGCACCGCAACTGCTGAGCCTGCACTCTAGAGCCTGTGTGCTGCACTAGAGAGAAGCGCTGGATCACTGCGACTACGGAAAGCCTGCGTGCAGCAGCGAAGACCCAGCACAGCCGACACATAAATATTTTTTTTAAAAAAGCAGAACAAGAAGCATGCATCACCTGGGTCTGTGTCTTCCAGGCTGCCTGTCTTCAGCAGTTCATAACGTTACTGGAGTTGATTTCTGCCAAGTAGGTAGCAGCCTGCCCATTGCAGTTCGCTTGTTTTATGACTTCTACTTATAAACTGAGTTGAAATTTAGCCAGATAAGGCCTGGCCCAGGAACAGCCTGTGGAAGGGCAGACGTTGCAGCTTGTCCCTACAGTGGCCAAACAGAGTGCCTCCCGCTGGCTGAAACTGCAGCGATACGGTGCCCCCCACCCCCTGAAGAGGAGGCATTTCTTTTTATGAAAATGGTGCAAAGATGGATGGAAGAAATATATTCCAGCACAGACGGTAAAGAATCTGCCTGCAATGCAGGAGACCCAGGTTCAATCCCTGGGACAGGAAGATCCCCTGGAGGAGGAAATGGCAACCCACTCCAGTATTCTTGCCTGGAGAATCCCAAGGAGTGAGGAGCCTGGAGGGCTACAGTCCACGGGGTTGTCCAAGAGTCGGACACGACTGAGTGACTGACACTTTCTTTCTTTCACTGGCTCCTTCCTTTAAGTGGATTGGTGTAAGGGAAGAGCATTCCAGTCACAGGTCCCTAGACCAATATTCAAGCACTGTCTGTGTGACCTTAGAGCAAGTTACTAAACATCTCTGAGCATTGCTATCTATCTTCAGCTTGCATGATTCCACAATATCCATCACCTGGGCAGGGAGAAATAATAAGACAGAAAAAGCAAAAACAGTACTGGCAGATGGATGCTGCTTGATTTATGTTAATTTTTTTCTTTGCTTCACTCTTAGAGATAATTTTATCAGTGCTTTTTTCAGAAACGCATGTGCTCCTAAGATGTCGCTCCTGGGGATGTGATAAAAGTCACTCTCCCACAATGCTTGCTGCCTTGTTAGTCTGTATCTAGGAGCTTACTAGATGGCTGCCCCATTGCATTGTTCAAGCTGACAGAGTTTCTTTACAGCATACTGTAAACCCAGCCTGGAGCGAGGAGCTGGGAAGTTAAAGAAAGCCTGTCCAGTCTGCAGGAGCTCACAGACCAGCCGGAGAGGGGCAGCTCCAGCCAGAAGAGACAAGCATCCCGGTGGAAATCCCCATAGGGCTACTGCTTCAGACTGTGGGAACTGGGGATGCACTCTGGGGGATGCATCTTCAGTGACTTCAAATACGAGCGAGACTGCTATAGGCAGAACTGGGGGAAAACCGTCAAAAAGTGACTATGGGGTCAAATTTGTTAAACTGTAGTGTAGATAAATGCTTTGCAAATACTAGCTGGCATCAGAATCACCTGGTTGTCGTTTGGTCGCTAAGTCATATCTGATTCCTTTTTGACCCTATGGGCTGTAGCCCACCAGGCTTTTCTGTCCATAGGATTTTCCAGGCAATAATACTGGAGTGGGTTGCCATTTCCTCCTCCAGGGGATCTTCTTGACCCAGGGATCGAACCCACATCTCCTGCATTGGCAGGCATATTCTTTACCACTGAGCCACTGGGGAATCACCTGAACGGTGTGCTGAAACACACATCACACGAGACAACCTGCCTTCAGGAGGTGAGTGGATAAACCGTGGTCCATTCAAACAGTGGAACACTATTCAGTCCTAAAAAGAAAGAAATGATCAAGTTGTGAAAAGACATGGAGGAAACTTGATTGTGAACTCATTCAGTTCAGTTCAGTCGCTCAGTCTTGTCAGACTCTTTGTGACCCTATGGACTGCAGCATGCCAGGCTTCCATCACCAACTCCCAGAGCTTGCTCAAACTCATGTCCATCGAGTCGGTGATGCCATCCAACTATCTCTTCCTCTGCCGTCCCCTTCTCCTCCTTCCTTCAATCTTTCCTAGCATCAGGGCCTTTTCCAATGAGTTAGCTGGTGTCCAAAGTATTGGAGTTTCAGCTTCAGCATCAGTCCTTCCAATGAATATTCAGGGCTGATCTCCTTTAGGATGGACTGGTTGGATCTCCTTGCAGTCCAAGGGACTCTCAAGAGTCTTCTCCAACACCACAGTTCAAAAGCATCGATTCTTCAGTGCTCAGGTTTCTTTACGGTCCAACTCTCACATCCATACATGACTATTAGAAAAACCATAGGTTTGACTAGATGGACCTTTGCTGGCAAGGTAATGTCTCTGCTTTTTAATATGTGTTCTAGGTTGGTCCTAGCTTTTCTTCCAAGGAGCAAGCATCTTTTAATCTCATGGCTGCAGTCACCATCTGCAGTGATTTTGGAGCCCCAGAAAATAAAGTTTCTCACTGTTTCCATTGTTTCCCCATCTATTTGCTATGAAGTGATGGGACCAGATGCCATGATCTTAGTTTTTGGAATGTTGAATTTTAAGCCAGCTTTTTACTCTCTTTTTTTGTTTAATTCTTCTTCACTTTCTGCCATAAGTGTGGTGTCATCTGCATATCTGAGGTTATTGATATTTCTCCTGGCAGTCTTAATTCCAGCTTGTGCTTCATCCAGCCCCACATTTTACATGATGTACTCTGCATATAAGTTAAATAAGCAAGGTGACAATATACAGTCTTGGTGTACTCCTTTCCCGATTTGGAACCAGTGCATTGTTCCATGTCCGGTTCTCAGTGTTGCTTCTTGACCTGCATGCAGATTTCTCAGGAGGCAGATAAAGTGGTCTGGTATTCCCATCTCTTTAAGAATTTTCCATAGTTTGTTGTGATCCACACAGTCAGTATTGACTATGCATCACCAAGTGAAAAATGTCAAACTGAAAAGTTTACGTACTGTGTTATTTTAACTACCTGACATTCCAGAAAAGGCAAAACTATGGAAACAGTAAAAAGATCAGGGGTTTCCAGGAGCTAGGGAGGAAGGGGGACGAACAGATAGAGCACAGAGGATATTCAGGGCAGTGGAAGCTACTCTGATACTATATTGATGGATACACATCACACACATTTGTACCAAGAGGGAACCCTAATGTAAACTATGGGCTTTGGGTGATTCTGATGTGTCAGAGCAGGTTCATCAGTTGTAACAAATGTACCACTCTGGTGGGAGATTTGATAATGAGGGAGGCTATGAATATATAGAAGGAGGGGTATATGGGATATGGCTATATTTTCCACTGAATTTTTCTGTAAACCTAAAACTGTTGTAAACAGTAAAGTCTATTAAAACACACAGAGATCACTGCAGTCCACCCTAGAGTCTCTGGAGTGCAACTTACAAAGGTGCATCTTCACCAAGTTCCAGGTGATGGTCCTCATAGAGAAGAGGTTGTGGAGGAAGAAAGTAGGGAAGTTAGATTGAGCCAGGCCACAAAGGAGCTTGAGTGCCTGGCTGTGTGCCGGGCGATGCTCGTCACATCAAGCATATGGCCATGGTCCCCCATGTGTTCATATATCCCTCCACTGAACCAGCATCTGCTGAGCCCACCATGTACTATGGCTGTGATGAACTCCAGGTATACAGAGGTGGAGAAAATAGTCTGATTTTTGCCATCATCTTTGCCCTTCTGGGGCTTACAGTCCAGAGCCACATGGATCTTACCACACACGACGTTTTATTGTCAATGACACTGGGAAGATCTCCTGGAGTAGGAAATGCCACTGCAGTATTCTTGCCTGGAAAATTCCATGGACAGAGGAGCTTGGTGGGCCCAAGAGTTGGACACAACCGAGTGCGTGCACACACACACACACACACACACACACACAGTTGGCACACCAGGGTGCAGTAGACAGGACTCTGCAGGTGGGATTTGTTTCAAAATCATGTCTGTTTAAAGAAGGGCTTTGTCTTGACCAGAGTACCCCATAGTGTCTGAGGGACGGATGCTCTGCTATGACTCTTGATCATGGAAAGTTATGTCATCCATCTATTGAACTATAGGGTTGGCTGCTCCAATGGAGACCAGACTTAATCATGACCAGAACAAGAGAGAAATGTATCTGTCTCTTGCAACAATGCAGGCTTGGGCGGCCCATGGCTGAAATGTCTGTTCCACATTGAGATCTGAGGGCACTCAGCTCTTTCCCTTCGCTGCTCTGATGCCCCTGGTGTTGCTTCAATCCCCAGGGCTGGGATAATTTACCATCCGCCTTCTGATTGCCCAACTCCCGGGCCACTCAGATGGGATGCGGTGAGAACGGTGCTCCTGGGAGTTGTGCAATGGGGCCCTATGGTGCACCACCACCGCCGCACAGAGACAAAGCAGGAACAGGAGAGGGGAGCGAGTGGAATGTCCCTTCAAGACTCACCCTGGAAACTGCACATTCCACTTTTGCTCACAAACCACACACCACAGCTGAGTCACGTGGCCTCACCCGGCTGCAATGGATGTCGACGGGGGATTCATCCCATTTCCACAGGATGCTTTCTGTGCAGCAATTCTTTCTGAAATGTCATTTCATTTCAGAAATGAAATGACAGCCCCGTGTTGTAACTGTGGGGCTGACTCAGGACCTAAAAGAATGATGGAGCAACACCACGACCTAAAGTCCAAGGAACCGGCACAGGTCTCTCTAAGTCTGGGTGGTGTTTTCCCCCTGCTGCTTCTCTTCCCAGGCAAGGGCTTCAAGGAGATTCTACAGAGTATAGATTTGGGGGATGTGTTTCGGTCCACAGGGTAAAGGGCAAAGGCTCACCTGGGAGTCCTGGAGCCTCCCTACTCTGTGTGTCCAGGGTTCCATGAGGCAGGGTTTCCCTAAATGCCAGCCTAGGGGGCTGGACATTTCAGAGGGGACCAGGATGCCCAGGCCCCAAGCCCCTGGAAGAAGGGCAAAGTCCAGGGAGGGTGACATCACATACACACCCCACTTCAGTCAAAGATGGCATAGAGTGAAAGCAGAGGCTCAGTCCTTCCTGGAGGAGGCGGCAGAAGGGAGAGGTGTGTGCTTGGCAGCCAGGACAGCTGCGGGAAGAACATGAAACACCATGTGTGGCGGGAAGGCCGGGTCATCCCTGCAGCTCTGCCAGTGAGTGGAAAGTGGGGACAATGAGAAGGGCAGCAGAGAAAGGAGATGTGTGGAAATGAGAGCCCTCCAGCAGAGGCTTCCCTGCAGGCTCACTCAGTAAAGAATCCACCTGCAGTGTAGGAGACCTGGGTTCAATCCCTGGGTTGGGAAGATCCCCTAGAGGAAGGCATGGCAACCTACTCCAGTATTCTTTGCCTGGGGAATCCCACGGACAGAGGAGCCTGGTGGGCTGCAGTCCATGGGGTCACAAAGAGTCAGACATGACTGAGCGACTCACCCTTGTCCTTGCCTGCAGTGGCAGCAGGGGAGTGGGGGGCTTCGAGAAGCCTCCAGGCAAAGTCAGGGTCCTCCTTCCCTGAATGATCCCCCAGCCCCAAGCCCTTCTACCCATGCCCTGATGGCACAGGCACTGAGCAAAGAGCAGCCCTTGGCTCCCTCCCTGCCCCACCCACTCAGAACAAAACAGAAGGAACTTTCTCCCTCCTCCTGGGACTGCCAGGCTCCTGACTTGCTTACCTTGGTCATAGGTCTCTTGCTTACAATAAAATGTTTGCTCAGGTTTACCTGGATTCCAGTGGGGCAAGGTCTGATAACTGGGCTGATCGACACCACACTATTTCAGAGGAGAAGACCTAGGCCAGAGAGGGACATTCCTCAAGGCCCTTGAATTCCCTCACCAAGCCCAGAACTTGGGTTCCATGACTGAGCTCCCTGTTGCTGGAAGTAATCAAGGATCAGCAGTGGAAAACTTGTCAGAGAGTGATTGAGACTCCCTGGTTTTCTGTTTCCCCACCTGTAGGGTCTAAGGCTCAGATTCTGTAACCTCTCCTCCTCATTTACATGCTGCCAATCTGCCCTCAAACATTTAATGAGCCTCCTGTACCTAGGTCTAGGTCTGAGTCTGAACCCCAGCTCTGTCCCTCACTAGCTGTGCAGCCCAGGGGACATAGCTTATCTCTGGACCTCAGTTTTCTCATCTATAAAGTGGGCATGACAACCTCTATTTGTAGAGTTTTCGGGAAGTGCCCAGCGTACGAAAGTGCTCCATAAATGGTAGCTGCCATCATTCCTTAAGATGTGAAGAGGTCTTCAGGTTCTGGGAAGTTCTGACGACCTCAGGGTGTCCCTGCTGGTGTTCCATCAGCTTGGGAGACCCTGGTAGTAGAACTTTCTCTTGTGCTACGAGATGGTGAGTCCTAGGAGAAAGGCAGGCCCCCTAAGAGCAGTGCAGCACTGAGCACAGCAGACCTGCAAGGGTGTGTGCCCTACCACCTGGACTCCAGCAGCAGCCTTGAGCACAAGTAATGTTCTCCTGAGCTTTCCAAACACCCAGAGAGGCAGAGAAGCATGTCCATGTCACCCAGACAGTGTAGAGCAGCCCTGACTGATTCCAGGCATCCCGGTGCCACAGGCTTGGTGTTTCCCTGGCTCCTGGACCACATCTGTCACTCCGTGCTTCTGCACCTTTGCTCTGCTGCACCCTGAGCCTGGAACACACCTCCTGCCTCCCAGACTCTCCCAGTTCCAGCATTTTCTGCAAAGCCCTGTCGATGCAAAAAAAAATAGTTGCAACCTAAAAGTTGAGAGCTATTTTTTGTTCAGTGGGAATTTTTAGGACTTCAAGCCCAGGCACAGTATCTCAAGTAATCCTGAGAGAACTGCTCTGAGGAGGTGGGGAGTGGGGAAAGGAGTCAGGTTATATGGAAGTCTGCAACAAAAGACAGGTAGTCTGAACATCAAAAGGTATTTTTGTGAGTTAAAGAATATCAGATATCACAAGTGAAGGAATTTAGCGCTTTTCTACACATGGGAAGATGCAAGAGTCTGGGCTTACTGAAATCATTCCTTTCATAGCATCTCAGCTATCTGGGGCCAGCATCCTGCAATTTTCCTCAGTGCTCACAGAGGGGAGTGGCTGCAGCCTAATGACCGCCTGATTGCAGGTATTGTTTTCATTCCTGGTCGCCCTTTAGGGCTCAGAAAGTTGCCTTTGGAGAACTGAAATCACCGATGACTGTGCCATCCTTTTTTATGGATATGGCAGGAATACTCCATTTCTCAGGCTACCCACTCCAGTATTCTTGGGCTTCCCCTGTGGCTCAGCTGGTAAAGGACCTGCCTGCAATGCGGAGACCTGGGTTTGATCCCTGGGTTGGGAAGATCCCCTGGAGAAGGGAAAGGCTACCCACTCCAGTATTCTGCCCTGGAGAATTCCATGGACTGTATAGTCAGTCCGTGGTGTCACAAAGAGTCAGACACAACTGAGTGACTTTCACTTTCACTGCATTTCCCACCTTGGTTCACAAGTCCCCGCCTCCTGGAAGCTCTCCTTCTCATGGGCTCTGGAGAAAGTTTTTGGTTTCTTCTCAGCTCCCACAGTCCTTTGCATTGGGCTGTATCACAGCCTTATCTCCACCTCCCAGGCTGTCACCTTAATTATCTGTTTGTCTCTTTCCCAGTAAACTGGAGCGGCCAAGGACCAAGACCCTGATTGAGAAGCAGGTCTATTGACTTCAGGACCTTATCGCTCTCTGCCCTAAATTATAGTTATTTGGGTTCCTGCCTTCTCTCCCCATGCCGGCTGTTGAGCTCTGAAATGTCTTTAAAAGCATTTCATTGTTTTGTTAGTCAGTGCTTTCCCAGCAACAACTAGGTTGAGGCCCTTGATAACTTTAAAATCACAGGTTGGGGACACAGGTAGGAGAGGGAGGGGCAGGAAATGGCAGTGGTTCTGGGAGAAGTGGGTGGGAAGAGAGAAAGGACTTGAAAATTTTTAAATGTCCAGCAAAGGGACTTCCCTAGCAATCCAGTGGTTAAGTCTTCGGGTTTACACTTCAGGGGGCTCAGCTTTGAGCCCTGGTCGGGGAATTAAGATCCTGCGTGCTGTACCATACAGCCAAAAATAAATAAAATACCCAGTGAAAACAGAGTCTATCCTGGTTCAGATATGTCCTCCAGGGCACTGCCTTTCTCCAGCTTAGTCCTGGACCTGGTCCTGGTTTCCAGCTGCCCGTGTGGCTGCTGCAGAAGTTGGTTCCTAGTGGAGACCTCAGGACCTCATCCACCAGTCGCTGGCTCCGTGCTGCAGTGGGCAAGCCCAGCCCCATCAGGCCAGACCAGACTCTGAAGCCGGCGTTGACACCAACAGGCTGTGTGACTGTGAGCAAGTTACTATACCCAGCTTGAAATGGGACCAGGAACACCTAAGTCAGAGGGACTTTGGGAGGGTTAAGTGAAATGATGGAGGCAGAACTTGGGGCACAAGGTGGGAGCTCTCTTTCTGCTGAAACCTAGCAGGACCCTGTGGGGCTCTCGGGCACACAGCCTGTCAAACAGTTGCTAATCAGGGATGGGAGAAGAGGCAGAGATAGGGGAGGAACAGTCAAGAAACAATAGTGCAGACTTGGGGCAGGGTCCGGGTTTCCCCTCAAGAGATTGTTGTTCAGTGGCTCAGTCGTGTCTGACTCTTTACAACCCCATGCACTGCAGCATGCCAGGTTTCCCTGTCCTTCACCATCTCCTGGAGTTTGCTCAAACTCATGTTCATTGAATCAATGATGCCATCCAACCATTTCATCCTCTCTGCCCCCTTCTCCTCCTGCCCTCAATCTTTCCCAGCATCAGGGTCTTTTCCAAACAAGTGGCCCAAGTACTGGAGCTTCAACTTTAGCATCAGTCCTTCTAATGAAAATTCAGGGTTTATTTCTTTTAGGATTGACTGGTTTGAGCTCCTTGCAGTCCCAGGGACTCTCAAGAGTCTTCTCCAACACCACAGTTCGGGATAAACATAACAGTATCTTTGAGCTCTTCTGCAGCACTAAAACCCTCACCAAATGGAAGATGTTTCAGAGAGAAGGTCACGGTCTGATAACCTTAAGAAGCTCATCAGGAGACCACTTGAGATGGGAATGAAGGACTGTAGGCCCTCCAGACACACTGGTTCTTATCAGCAACCCGCCCTTGGACCATTGCTATAAAACTCCTTACCAAATCCCCCTGGGTTGGGACTCACAGTTTTTCAGGGCATGAACCCACTGGGTCCCCCTTTGCCTGGCAAAGCAATAAAGCTTTTCTTTTCTACTTCACCCAAAACCCTGTATCCAAGACTTGATTTGACCCTGTGCACAGAGGCTGAGTTTTTTGGGCACCAGAACCAGGGAATAAATCAATGAAGTTGAGAACCTCCTCCTGCTCTCACTGTGACCCAGCCAGGCACCTACTCTCAGCATGCCCTCTGGCACTCACGGCCTTTCAGTCATTCAACAAACATTTCTGAGGGCTAATTAAAAACTGAGGACACAATAGGAAGCAAAGCCAGGACGTCTCCTGCCCACACAGAGCAGAGTCCAGAGGGGGAGACACACATAACCCAAATAAACAAGGTGGCTCTGACTAACAGAGAGAAGCATTTTGCCAAGTTAAAAAGAGCCAGTGAGGTCCCTGGGCAGTCAGGAAGCCCCCTTCCACCTCCCACCCTCCACATCATTTCATCTTGAGGACACACTTAACAGTAGGAAGAAGATGGACTATGCCCATTCAACAGAGAGGCAAACTAAGACAGGTAGGGGATAGGTAAGACCTTCCCAGGTCCCCCAAAACCTTCCAAAAGACCAAGCTGGGCATAGCTGCCCAATAAGAACCTGGGTCCCTCCCCTCCTGAGGCTCTCCCACAGCACCCCCAGCCTCACTAGCCTCTTCATCAGACTTCAGGAAGGCCTTTACACGCTCTGAGCTCCACTTGTTTTTAGCAGGCCGTAGGACAGGGCAGAACAACCTTACTATGGCCATTTTGCAGGTGTGCCAACATGTATTTCACAGACAAAGAACTGAGCCCAGAGTCCCTGAGGCTGGATGGCCCGGCCTGGCACCAAAGGTCCCCCTGCTCTGGGATAAAATTACAGGTCTCTTTCCCACGTGGAGCCGTGGGCTCCAGGAGGACTGGACAGGGTCTGGGCGCCTGAATCTCAAGAGGGTCCTTAGCTGGTGCTCTGACATCTGGGTCTTCTCCTGTCGGGGTGGCCCCGCAGCGGAGGGGAACTGGTGCGGGAAACCGCCACCACCTTCCCCTCCATCCTGCCCGCCTCAGTCCGGGATGGGACGTGCTGAACCTCATGCCCCTCCCAAGAATCCCTCAAGGCCGAGAGGTGACTCAGAGCCCCGTGAGCCAGGCTTCCTCCGCCAGATGTGGGGCGGGGCCCCGGGGGGCGAGGTCACCGGGGGCGGGGCCGCAGAGAGCGCGTGGTCACAGAAGAGGGCGGGGCCAGGGAGGGCGGCCTCTTGAGGGCGGGGCCACCCCTTCCAGGAGCGGGAACACGCGGCCTGCCACTGCACCTGCTCCGCCAGTCAATACTTGGTTCCTCCCCTGCGGCTCCCTCCAGTTTCCTTCTCCTTTCCTTGGAGAGACCGCTAGGTCTGTCCTGTCCGTGGTCCTGCCGCCCTCACTTCCCGGGCATTCACGCAGGCGGATGAGGGGTGGGCGGCGGGGTTGCTGTGCTAAGGACTCCTGCAGAGCTCCCTCCTGCCATCCTCTCTGTAGTCCTGCCAGGCCAGCAGGGGGAAACTGAAGCTCGGAGAGGGAGGTGACTTGTGGAGCTGAGATTCAAAGCCAGCTCAGTCAGACCGAAAGACTGAGCTTTCCCCAGGGCGGTCACGCTGAGTGGGGAGGGGGCTTCCCCTTGGGGACTATTGACAGTCAACTTCCTTGTGCCCATTTTATAGACAGGGAGACTGAGGTACAAGGAAGGGAAGTGGCTGGTGGGGGAGAAAGGAGACACTATGACATTGCCCTAGGACAGGACCATGTTTCCCTCTCTGCTCCTTCTTGGGGTGGGTGCTCTGGCTGACAGGGGTAGGGGTCTACCCAGAGAAGGGATGGCGAACAAATGAATGAGGTGCTGGGACTGCACTGCCCATATGACAGTTTTCATGTGGTTTTTGAGCACTTGCGGTGTGACCAGAGAAACCGAAGAACTGAGTTTTTCACTGGATTTCATTTTAATTTGTTAAAATGAACATTTAAAAGCCAATATACTCAATGCAGATAGTGGAAAAGTCTGAAGCGTTTGGAATGGGTTGAGTATGTGAACCAACGTTTTCTGACTGCAGATTTTATGAAATCTAAATACAGACCAAGTACTTTAGTTGAAAATTTAGCCTCTGAATAGAGATGAATTCTACGCAGTGTGAAATACACACCAGATTTCAAAGACTCAGAAGGCAAAACAGAATATAAAAGATCTCAATATTTTTTTATGTTAACTACATGTTGAAATCATGTTGAGGATATTGGGTTAAATAAAAATTTAAATTTTGAGTTAATTTCATTTGCTTCTTTTCATTTGTTAAAACATGCTTAGTAGAACATGGAAGCCTATACACTACCATGTGTAAACCAGATTACCAAAGGGAATTTGCTGTACGACTCAGGGAACTTCAGTGGAGGCTCTGTAACAACCTAGAGGGGTGGGAAGGGGTGGGAGGTGGAAGTAAGGTTCAAAAGGGAAGGGACACATGTATACCTACAGCTGACTCATGTCGATGTATGGTAGAGGCCAACAAAATACCATGAAGCAATTTTCTTTCAATTAAAAATAAACAAGACTGGGGAAAAAACATGGTTACAAGAATATTTCATGCATTATAGTTCTGTTGGAAAGCTTTGTATGTGTGTGTGTAGGGGGGTGACTTGGTCAGGATAATTTCACATTATCTTTGCATCTTTAAATTCAGAGAAGCCAAGAGACTTGCCCAAGATCACACAGTAGCAAGTGGCAGAACCAGGACAAGAGAATATGCATATCCTGATGATCTGCCAGTTCCCTTCCCACTTTAGGCTTTAATTATAGCTTATCCAGCAGGCCCAGCTCTAAGTGCTACACCATTACCTCACTTAATCTGCCCACCTCACTAAGAGGGACTCTCGTTACCCCAGTTCTAAGACTAACAAACAGAAAGGTTTTGTTCCTTACCCAGTTTCCTATGGTTAGAAGTCAGCAGAGTTGGGAGGCACTTTGGAGTCTGGATTCTGAAGCTTAAATGCTATGAGAACAAGGGGCTTCACTAGTGTCTCAGTGGTGAAGAATCCACCTGTCAATGCAGGAGACACAGGTTCAATGCCTGATCTGGGAAGATCCCACAGTCCTTGGAGCAATTAACACCATGCACCACAACTCCTGAGCCTGTGCTATGGCGCCCAGGAGCCACAACTACTGGGGGCTTTAGGAGGTGGTTCCGGTCAACGCCCGGGGAGGGACTTCAGGGAATGCGCTTAGGGTCCAGATCCCAGGTGCAAGACTGCTAAGGAGCCAGGTGTGAGATGCCTTAAGTTCCAAGGGTGATGCCAAGAAGAAAGGGCATAGAAACAGTTACAGAGTCTGGCTGCAAAACCAGCTTATCAGACGGGCACTGGGCCAAAGCAGGGGACACAGGAAAGTCAAGACTCTCAGGTGGCAGCCACATCTGTGCAGGGTTTTATTAGAGACAGAGACACCCTGGGGGAGAGCTGGGCCTGTGGGAGGGAGCCCACTGGGGAGGGAGGGAACCCACTCACCATGTGGTAGGGGCCCTCCTAGGGGACAGCTGGACAGGAAACTCAGGGACAAGGGGTTTACCTTCCAACAAACCAGAGTTTCAACACGACCCTGCCTCTCAGTGGCCTCAGGACCTTGTGCCTTTGGTTTAACTCTTCAAAGCTGCTTTGGCAGCCTCCCAACCCACCCAGGATGCCAAACACACCAAGTCACAGTGTTTTAACTAGACATGGCACCAGGGAAGGTGCCTCCACCCAGCCTCTTCCATGGGCTCCCCCAACACTAGCTTTTAGAGCGGGACTGAGATCCTGGAGGGGAGCAAGCAGGAGATGACTGTGTTTGTAAAAAGCAGACATATGATTAACTCAGAAGAATGTGTAAACATAGCTTTATTGGGTAGCAATAAAAATTCTGCTTATTTCAAGGAACCAGTTCTTTAAAACTGCCAACCACCCACACTCCTTGTGTCCTGTTCTTCCTTCCTAATTCTCTGTTACACTGATCACAGTATAATATTCAGCTCTGGGTCAGCTATGAATTTATTTTGCTGAAAAACTATCTCCTCCAATTGAAACGTAAGTTCCCTGAGAGGAGTGGAGTTTGGGACTGTTTTGTTCATTGGACTCACAGTGCCTGAAAGAGCCCCAGGAACGTGGTACTACTTACTACTGCTGCTACTGCTAAGTCACTTCAGTCGTGTCCGACTCTGTGCGACCCCATAGACAGCAGCCCACCAGGCTCCCCCGTCCCTGGGATTCTCCAGGCAAGAACACTGGAGTGGGTTGCCATTTCCTTCTCCAATGCATGAAAGTGAAAAGTGAAAGTGAAGCCGCTCAGTCGTGTCCAACCCTCAGCGACCCCATGGACTGCAGCCTTCCAGGCTCCTCCGCCCATGGGATTTTCTAGGCAAGAATACTGGAGTAGGGTGTCATTGCCTTCTCCAGTACTACTTACTAGTAGTAAGTAATAAGTTGCTTCAGCTGTGTCTGACTCTTTGTGACCCCATGGACTGTAGCCACCGGGATCCTCTGTCCACGGGATTCTCCAGGCAAGAACAATGGAGTGGGGTGCCATTTGGTGCTTGAAAACCATCTATTCAATGAATGAATGAAAGTGCAGTGACAATAAAACAATGACTAAGCATATAAAGTGGTGCCCCAGGCCAGAGGGGAGGATGAGGTTCGGACGCTGCCCATCATAAGGGCCATGCTTTGGAGCTCACTATGGACCAGGCTTTCACCCAGGGGCTTTAAAGAAAGAATCTCACCTAGGAGGGCTGTTACAAAAGGCGAGCATGATCCACTAAGTTCAAGTATTTGGGTAGTGCAGCCCAGGTCTCAGGGAAGTCACCTTAAGCTCAGCTCAATGCCAAGTGAGCATGACTGCTACCTGGCATTGAGCTGGGGAAGAAGGTGGGGGGGCAGTACTGGTGAGAGGTCTTCTGGTTTATCTTGTACTCTCAGCGTCTCCATCTGCTTCTCCCCACCTCACCCTGATCCCCAGTTTGGCCTGGAGATAGTCACCGATGCTTTGAAGCTGGCTGGTCACCACGGGGAAACTGGAAGCTCTTCTGGGAGTTCGGTCCAATAGGGACTTGATGAGTTGGAAAGAGCCAGGAGGGTCCTGATGGACGCAGAGTCCTAGACGGAGCAGCTCAGGGCTGCCCATCTCCTCACTTAGTGCTCCTTGGCGTGGACTGGAACAGTGGGAACCCTCTGGGTTTTAGAACTGCCAGGACCCTGTTCAAAGGTACCAACATCACCTCTTAGTGTGTGAGCTCAAGCCAGTTACTCTCTCTCTAGACTGGTTTTCTGTGCTCGCACACATACACACAAACACACATGCACAATTTATTTTTCCTTACAGGGTTAATTTGACTATTAAGTGACATGTATGAATGTAATGCTCCCTTTTCCTGCTTTAAACTTGACTTTGAAATACTTTTTACAAAAACAATGATCCATACTCAAGTGCTTGCCGGTGATAGTAGGTACTGAATAAATGTTAGTTGGGTGAATGAATAAAGAGTTACTAAACAAACCCGAGCTAAGGGTATTCATATTTTGCTATGTAAAATTGCAGATATTTTCCAGGCACTTATAGCTCACATACACACTTTTTTCATTGAAAAGAGATCGTTCCATACACATGATTTTGTAATCAGTTTTATCTCGTAATCTACTGTAATCTTCACTCCAGGGCAATAAATAGAAATATTGTTTAGTGTCATTTTAACAGCTGTGCAATGTTCTGTCATTTGGATAGACTATCATATATTAAATTGAGCTCTTATTTTGACCTCTGGATTAGTTTCATGTTACCACTTACTATACAACCCAGCAGCAGACATCCTTGTATGCCTGTCTTTTATGATGTAACTGTTTGTCAGAACCAATTTTAAAGTGATCTGGACAGAACAGATAAGGAGGGTGGTGAGGATGTCACCTGAGTTTCTGGTGACAGAAAAATAAGGCTTTCTCTTGCCTCAAGGAGCATTTTGGTGACAGGGTTCTCTGTATCCACCATCTCCAAGAAATATTCCTGTGAAGACACCAGAAATGCACTCCCCTGTGTCAGCCCCACAGTCAGGGTGGCTGTCTTACCAAGTCCTAAAGGTGGGAGAGCAGTCAACAGGGCAGGGAGCCACTTCTCACGTCACCACTGACCACCTAGCGATGAAGCCACTCAGGCCTGAGTTGGAGGCCTGAGGTTTCCACTTGCTAGCTGTGTGTCTTTGGCGATGTGAATCAACCTCTCTGAGTTTTGATCACCTTATCTGTAAAATGGACGCAATAACAGCACTCCCCTCCTGGGTTGAGGATTCATAGAGATAATGCAGTGATACCCACAGAGCGCTGTGCAGAGCCCCCAGCGTGGGTGAGAGTTTATCTAGAGTGAGCAACGTGTTACCATCACGAATTAGCTCACAGCCATCACCCCGTGCCTCCCACAGTTCTAAACATCGTTCTGTTCTAACTCACAGCGTTTTCAATTGGTCTTGAGAATTTGCCAACCTGAGAGAGCAGACCCTGGGGCTGGAGCATATTTTGGAAAGAAACACTGTTTCTCTCATGGGGATGTCCTCAGGGAGGGCAGACAGCTTAGGCCTGGAGCCTGGTAATGGAGCCATGTGCCCCAGGAACTCAGAGTCCTGAAGTTACTTCAGTCGCTGAGCCTCAGCGTCCCCATCTATAAACCAGAAGAGCACTGCCTTAGTCCCCAGGCCCTCCCAGCTCTAGCAGCCTAACATTGCTTCCCCAAAACGTTCAATACAATTATCTGTCCCAAAGGCTGGCAAACTACCACCCACAGGCGAAATCCGGCCCAGTGCCTGTGTTCATAGGGCCCACCAGCTAAGGATGGCGTTTACATTTTTAGGCAGAAAAAAAGAATAACTTTTTCAGGACAGGGGAAAATGATGCAGAATTCAAATTTTAGTATCTATAAATAAAGTTTTATTGGAACACAACCATGCTCCTTCATTTACATACTGTCTATGTTCTAGCTTCAAGTTACTGAGGCAAAGTTGAGTAGTTGCCATGGAGATGATGCCACAGGCAAAGCCTGAAATATTTACTATTTGACTCTTCATACATAAAGCTTGCTGTCCCCTGGTCTAGAGTTGACTTTTCAGATAACTCACTGTTTTTGGAATACTTTGCATTTTTCTTTCTTTCTCCAAAGGTCACTGCTTCCAAAGACCAAGACGATGTAGAGAACAAAATAACACACATAGACAATTCCTTTAGCTTACTACAGCTGCAGGGGCAAGGCCCAGAGGAGCAGAGAGCCCACTGGGCAGGTTTTGCAGGCTCTGCTCAGGGTAAGAGTACGTGAGTATAGGGTGGGCTTGGTGCCACTACCCTCTCCCGACACGCTCAACTTGCAGAGATGAAGTTAAAAAATGCATCTTTGAAAGGCCCAAAAAAAGAATCAAAGAAGAAAAATCCTCCCAGTACAGTGGCTAAGCACACGCTTGGAATCAGACAGAAAAGAGTTCCAATCCCACTTCTCCCTCTTCAGTGTGTGGCCTTGGACAGGTTATGTAACCTCTCTGAGACTCAGCTTGTGTATTGGTAAGATGGGGAAAGCAGTGCCTACCCATATGAGTTGTTTAGGAATGCTGTAACAAAGCACCGTAGCAGCCACGAGTTAAAAGACGCTTACTCTTTTAACGGAAAGTTATGACCAACCTAGACAGCATATTCAAAAGCAGAGACGTTACTTTGCCAACAAAGGTCCGTCTACTCAAGGCTATGGTTTTTCCAGTGGTCATGTATGGATGTGAGAGTTGGACTATAAAGAAAGCTGAGAGCTGAAGAATTGATGCTTTTGAACTGTGGTGTTGGAAGAGACTCTTGAGAGTCCCTTGGACTGTAAGGAGTTCCAACCAGTCCATCCTAAAGGAGACCAGTCCTGAATACTCATTGGAAGGACTGATGCTGAAGCTGAAACTCCAATACTTTGGCCACCTCATGTGAAGAACCAACTCACTGGAAAAGACCCTGATGCTAGGAAAGATTGAGGGCAGGAGGGCAGAGGATGAGATGGCTGGATGGCATCACCGACTCGATGGATGTGAGTTTGAATGAACTCTGGGAGTTGGTGATGGACAGGGAGGTGTGTCCTGCAGCTGGTGTGCTGCAGCTCATGGGGTCACAAAGAGTCGGACACGACTGAGCAACTGAACTGAACTGAACTTATTTTCTTATGATTCTGGAGGTTGTAAGTCTAAAATCAAGGTGTCGCTGGGTATTCTGAGTCCTTTCTTTTTGGCTCATAGATGCTGTCTTCCCCTGGTGTCTCTGTGGTTCTCCCTCTGTGCCTGTCTGTGTCCTCACCTCCCCTTCTTACAAGGACTTCAGTCATATGAGATTTGAATCCACCCTAATGGCCTCTTTTCAGTGTAATCACCTGTTAAAGGTCCTATAGCCAAATATTGTCACATTCTGAGGTTCTGGAGGTTGAGATTTCAACATAGGAATTTGGGAGGGACAAAATTCAGCCCATGACTCTGACTTATAGAATGCTGGGAGGATGGAATGAAATCAGGAATGTTTAGCACAGTTTCTGGAATATTACTGAGTCTTTAGTAAATGTTAGCTCTAATTTTCATTAACGATAATTCCTATTTTTGCTGGTATGGTATTGGCTCTACCAATACCTCATTGCCAGCTCTACCATGGCAACGGCAGAGCTATTCCATTGGGTGTGGAGGAGGAGACCTAGATGGACCTCCTTAGGGTCAGAGCATCTCTCCGGTGGCTACCCAGCAGCCCCACTGGGTACAGACCTACTTGTCCACTTACTCACTGCACTCCTCTAGGGGGCACTGTTCACACTAATGACTTGCGTGTTGATTAGGACAATTTCAGGGCTTCTCTAGTGGTTCAGATGGTAAAGAGTCCACCTGCAATGCAGGAGATGGATTCAATCCCTGGGTTGAGAAGATCCCCTGAGAGAAGGGAATGGCTACCCACTCCAGGGTTCTTGCTTGGAGAATCCCATGCACAGAGGAGCCCAGCGGGCTACAGTCTGTGGGGTTGCAAAGAGTTGGACACGACTAAGTGACTGAGTACACACTATGACAGTTTTTCTGACAGATATTGGAGGACAAGACACTTCTTCTCAAGTCCTCATGAAGTCACCGTGTGGCCCAGGGCACCACTGCTTTCTAGCCTGACAACATTTGGTGGAAGGACACAGCGCAGAGACGAGAATCTGGTGCCGTAGCAGGCCTTCCACACATTTGTGTTGGATAAATGCGCGTCAAGCGCACCCCTCCCTGACTTTACACGGTGTATAAACTGTAGGCGGGTAGGGACATTTTCACATTTCTGTCTCTGCCCTGATGTATTCCAATCACTACACGGTTTCTGGTACATAGTAGGTGCTCAGTAAGTATTTGTTGAATGAAAGAAATGAACCAATTAAAGCAGCCATTCTTTCCTTTCACTGTATACAAGTCTTTGGCTCATGCCATAGGGACTAGAGATGGGGCCCAGTGTGCATTTATTGAACACCTACTGTGTGCTGGTTACTAACTCACTCATTCCAGCCTTTCCTCTTCACCCTGGTTCTCACCATCACAGCCCTGTGGGGTGGATTATGTGGAAAGAGAGCGGGTTGTCAGTCAGTCCTCTTCAGTTCTCTGAGCTCCAGCTCCTTTTCTGCCAAGACTAGTAGATGATGACTTAGCTGCGTGCCTGGCACATAGTAGGTGCTCAATAAATATCATGTTCTTTTCCCCTACCCTAAGATGGCTGGAATAATTCTACCGTTTGCCCCAGAGCTTCCTGTTTGCCCCTGGAGCTTCGGAGATGATGAAAGAGCAGAGCAGAGGAAAGGGGAATCGAAAGCAAGACCCCACCCTGGCCCACGCAGCTGGACCGTGGTCCCTCAGCCTCCCAGCTGAGTCCACCCAGGCATGTCTGAGGGGGAAGGCAGCTGCCTCCACCCCCCTAAACTCCAGGATGTGTCAGGCCTCAGCAGCAGACCCCACCGCGCGCTGCAGCCGGGGGTCACAGGTGGCTTTGGGGAAGCCAGGCCCCAGGGCCACTGAGAGCACTGCCCAGAGCTCCGGCCTGGAGGAAGCACGGCGCGCCCAGGGCCCAGAGCTGAATGGGCCCTTTCTCCTTGGTGACAAACACAGGCCTTGTTTGGAGGTTTGTTTGTATGTTTGTTTCCCCAGGCTCTTTCTGTTCTCCAACTCTTCCCACAGGCTCCGGCCTGGGGCAGGCACCTCCCTGAGCTTTGAGATTTCCAGAGCATTGCTCATCTCTCCCCAGGCCGGGAGCACCTGGGGGTCCTAAGAGGAAGGGGGGCCTTTCCCCTTCGTTAATGGACTTGAGAAGACAGAGTGCCCACAGAGGGAGGCCTGACCTCTGGGAAGCGCTGACCGAGGCCGGAGCAGCATTCTGGGGTTTGGCATGAGTTCTCACACCAGCTCCCACCCCCTGAGTTGGGCATCCTTGGAAGCGCTGACCGAGGCCGGAGCACCATTCTGGGGGTTTGGCATGAATTCTCACACCGGCCCCCACCCCCTGAGTTGGGCATCCTTGGCCGTACTTGATGGATTGTGTCACCACTCATCTTGAAACCCTGGAAGGCTCCGTTTTTTGGCCAGAATGGGGAGCTTAGAGTACAGAAATTGAAACTCGGTGGGGCTCCTAGGCAAGGCAGCTTTTCTGTTCAGACTCCATGGCCTTCCTTGAGTTCCAAGGAGGAGGTTCCAACAGTTGCTCGTGGGTGAAGGGAGGGGATGTGGAGGGGGAGGGGCAGCCTAGAAACAGTAGTGCAACCTTGCGGCAGAGTTCTGGTTCCCCCTCAGGGACACACATAACAATGTCTTTGAACTCTTCTACAGAAATAAAACCCAACAGACAGAAGACATCAGCATTCTTCATTCCAGAGAAGACCACATGAGGTCAGTTTAAAGGAACCAGAGAAGTTCATCAAGAGACTATCTGAGAGGGACTTCCCTGGTGGTTGAGTCCACCTGCCATTGCAGGAGATTCTGGTTTGACCCTTGGTCCAGAAAGATCCCAGTAAGCCCACATGGCGCAACAACTGAAGCCCATGTGCCCTAGAACCTGCGGTCAGCAGAAAGAGAGCCAAGGCGGTGAGAAGCAGGTTCACTGAAGCTGGAAGGAAGTCCTCACTCGCTGCTACTAGAAAAGGTGCACGTGAAGCAGTGGAGACCCTGAGCAGCCAAAACTAAAAACTAATATTAAATAAAAACTGTCTTAAAAAAGAGGGATTACCTGAGGCCAGATTAAAAGAGCGCAGGCCCTGCACACACTCTAATCTCATCAACGATCCCACCCTTGCTGCTGCTAAGTCGCTTCAGTCATGTCCGACTCTGTGAGACCCTATAGACAGCAGCCCACCAGGCTCCCCCGTCCCTGGGATTCTCCAGGCAAGAACACTGGAGTGGATTGCCATTTCCTTCTCCAATGCATGAAAGTGAAAAGTGAAAGTGAAGTCACTCAGTCGTGTCCGACTCTTCGTGACCCCATGGACTGCAGTCTACCAGGCTCCTCTGTCCATGGGATTTTCCAGGCAAGAGTACTGAAGTGGGGTGCCAATGCCTTCTCCTCCCACCCTTGAGCTGTCGCTATAAAACTCCTCACCAAATCCTCCTGAGTTAGGACATACAGTTTTTCAGGACAGGAGCTCTTTTGTGTCCCCTTTTGCTTCAAAGCAATAAATTCTTCTCTGTTTCACCCAAAACTCTGTCTCTGAGATTTGCCTCAGCCTCAGTGTACAGAGATCTTAGTGTCCTTCTAGCTGCACTGGTTGAATTTGAACCCAGATCTAACTGCTCTCCTGCCTCTCACCTCAAGTTAGGACCCAGACTCAGCACCTGCACTGCCGCGTTGAGCTCCCAGCTCCTTCATTCTTTTATTTATTTCCACTCCATGGATACTGAAATTCTCCCAGGCTCCCCAGGGCTTCGCTTCCATAAAACAAGGTGGCAACGCACAGACCCTGGAGAGCGTGGTCTGGATGAAATGAGTTCCTTCTGTGGAAGCCCTTAGGCCACTGCTTGGGAATAGATTCCAGCTGTTCATGTTTTTTCACCCTCAGAAGCATGTTTTGGGGTGAGGCTTCCATTTTATAGATCACTGCTGCTGCTGCTGCTGCTAAGTCGCTTCAGTCGTGTCCGACTCTGTGTGACCCCATAGACAGCAGCCCATCAGGCTCCACCGTCCCTGGGATTCTCCAGGCAAGAACACTGGAGTGGGTTGCCATTTCCTTCTCCAATGCATGAAAGTGAAAAGTGAAAGTGAAGTCGCTCAGTCGTGTCTGACTCTTCTCGACCCCACGGACTGCAGCCCACCAGGCTCCTCCGTCCATGGGATTCTCCAGGCAAGAGCACTGGAGTGGGTCGCCATTTATGGATCACTAAAGCAGAGCAATTAGGTAACCGGACCAAGGCTCCACACTCCTAGAAATTAAGAGTGCTGGTGCTGGAGTTAACTCCTTCTTGGAAATGCTCCGCCCCCTGACCCAGCCTGGATGGAAGCAGTGCAGGGAGAAGGAGGAGGAACGAGTCCCCAAAGCCCAAAGCTGCAGAGGACCAGAAGGCAAAGGGAGGCCAGATGCAAGGACATTTCCAAGGAAGAGCTGCTGTACTCGCTGATTGGTGAACTCCGAATGAGTGTGTAGGAGCCGCAACGTCAGCCCCATCCCCACTCCTTTCTGGGTTTCTACCTAAAACCCAGGCACCAGGCCTCCCTGGGTAACACAGGGGCCACAGATCCTTGTGAAGGGCATGGGGAGGGGTCGCTGTGGCCCAGGCAGAGCAGCCACTGGAAACTCTTCCCCCACATACCTTTCACTTCCACTCAGGGCCGCAGAGCTGACTCCTATCAGTCTCCTCCCCAGCCCCACTCCCAGCCAACAATGGAGCATGCAAAACAAAAGGCCTCCGGATAAAGAGCGATCCACCAGGGCCAAGGCTGTGCCTGTCCTTGAGCTCGCCCTGAGGTCTCATCCAAACCTAAAGATGGTACCTGGGGAAACAGATCAACCAGCCAGGGTCTCCCCAAGGGGATTTTGCAAGTGTGATACCCCTTCTGGGGCGAGGGATGGGGTTAGAAGGTGGAGAATATGTGTGATGGGGAGACCAGACCAGGTCAGCATAAAGCGCACCAGAGGGAATCCTTGGACCTCTGCCTGGTATTGTGGGGGGTCTTGGGCAAGTCAGTGAGCCTTTTGAGGCCTCAGCGGCCTCCTTCATGAAAGAAGGCCAAGATGCCCAATGGTCCAGGCTCACTTTCCCGTCTTTCTCCAGATCACACTCAGTTCAGAGCTGGGCACTTCGCCTCTATCACTGCTATCCCCAGGGCCCAGGCCACCCTGGCTTCTGGGAGCTGGCATTCATTGACGCTATTGAATACACTGTGTATGCCAAGCATTCCATGTAGACTTTCCTATTTCACACTCCCAGGCATCAATATGACCTCCATTTCACCAATGAGAAAGATGAAACTGAAGAGAGGGAGTCGCTTGCCCTGGTCACCAAATCAGTTAGAGGTGGAGTCATAATTCAGCCAAGCAGAACAACTCCAGAACCTGCCAGCTTCACCAGCATGCTACTCAAGGGCTGCATGTGCCCCATAACCGGAACACTCAGCCCAGGCTGTCGAAAGGACTGAATATATAAAGAGGCTAATATAAGACCTGGTATATAGGAGAAGCTCAATAAACCAGATCTGCTTGAATGAAAGCCGTGCCTGGCCTGAAACTGCTGGATGCCGAATACATTAACCAAGTCCATGCATCCTGAGGGACCTCGGATCCAGCCGGATAACATCTTTCCCACTGAGAAAGTGGCTGGTTGCCTCCTCTAATTGATGTTTTTGTCTGAGTCTAAGGTAGCACCATAAGCACAGCCGGGAGATGAAGGCTGGATCCTGGCAGCACTTGCTGGTCTCCAAAGAGCTGTTTTCTGATTTACCATTGGTTCATTAGAATTCCATCTTCGGAGCTCCACAGAGGCGGGGGACGGGGACCAGGGAGCGCGGAGCTTAGAACTCTGGGGGCGGGGGGAGCAGGAGGAGGGTCTCTCTGGGTGTTGGCCGCAGAAAAAGCAACCTTGTTTCCTAGATGTGGCTACCATGTGGAGGGAATGTGATGCGGTGAGGCCCTAACCTTCCCAGAGCAGCTCTAGGAATAATAATTTGTTGTTACTGCTGTCTAGTTGCTCAGTTGTGTCTGACTCTTTTGCGACCCCATGGACTGTAGCCCCCCAGGCTCTGCTGTCCGTGGAATTCTCCAGGTAAGAACACTGGAGTGAGTTGCCATGCCTTTTCCAGTGAGTTGCCATATGCTATTTCCTTTTCCAGAGGATCATCTTGACCCAAGGATAGAACCTGTGTCTCCTGAACTGGTAGGCAGGTTCTTTACCAATGAGCCTCCTGGGAAGCCCCAGGAATAGTAATAATAATAGTCAATTGTCAATGTCTATTGAGCCTATATTACTAGGCTGTTCTAAGCACTTTGCATGAATTAATTCATTGATAAGATCATCACTATCATTATTGCCATTTATAGATGAAGGAATTATGGTACAGAAAGGTCAGGTCATCTTCCATAACATGTAGGTGATGGAGTTGGATTTGAACCTGGACTTTGGGGTTTAGGGGTGTTTAATCACATGTTCTCACTTGCTGCCTCTCAGTCTTTGAGCCAGGCTTCAAAGAATTTTTCAGTGGTACACATAGAACAATCTTTGTTGGATTTTTTTTTTCTGAATTTTTCTGGCAATGTTAGATTAGCCCAGAGATGAGAAGGATAGCTTCCCCAGCTGTTGAAGGATAGGGAGAGGAAAAGCAAAGACCCAACCTATATTATCAGACTTCCCCAGTGGCTCAGACAGTAAGGAATCTGCCTGCAGTGCAGAAGATCAGAGTTCTATCCCTGGGTTGGGAAGATCCCCTGGAGAAGGGCATTGGCAACTCAGTAGTATTGGCAACTCTCCAGTATTCTTGCCTGGAGAATCCCAAGGGTAGAGGAGTCTGGTGGGCTATAATCCATGGGGTCGCAAAGAATCGGATAGGACTGAACGACTAATGCACTTTCAACTTCATTATCATGAATTTACAGGTGAGGAAATTGAGTCAGAAGAGCTGAGGGATCAGCCTGAGTTCCAGCGAGTGAGGAGTGAAGCTGGGGTTCCTCCCCAGGTCCGGCTGACTCTCTACCACATCCCCAGGCAAGTGTAGACGCATTTGGCAGAAACACCAGGCATGTACCAGTATTCAACAGACCTTCCAGAAGAGAAAGCTCCAGCTCATTCTCTGTGCTTCCAGAGGGCAGGGCTAGTCCCTTCCTGGAATTTATAGGGAGAAAACCAGAACCCACCATGAAAAAGATTCTCCGTGGCGGACAGTTCATTTTTCTCTGGGAAAACCTTTTATTTCAGGGACAAAACTCTACCTCTGGTGGGATCAAGAGTCCAAGATTTGCACCCCTGTTAGGGCAGGATGGAGGAATACAATGTCTTCTTTTGTGCTTGTTTCTGTCCTGTCTAAAATTGAAAGTGCTTCAAGGAAAATACCCCCCGGTGCTCGTGTTTTCCCACCCAGCAGGCAGCAGACAGCATCTTGGCTGGAATAATATTATTCTGTAGATTCACCTCTATGATTCCCTCATAAATTCATGTCAATAAAAATCCGAGAGGAGCCCAGTGTTTATGTAAGGCTCTAGTCTTGTCCTTCTCACTCTTAAGAAATTAGATGTGTTAGGAAAACAGGAAAAAAATGAAAAGGTGCTCTTTATTTTTTACCTCTGTGTGTTTGTCTAGATGTTCATGTGAAAAATGAATAAAAGGAACAAAAAAGAAGAAAAGAAAGATTTATGTTGCCAGGAATTGAATATGTTCTAGAGGCTGGTGAAGTAAGCCCTGGTCATTAGATAACGCCCATCAGAGGTCTGGAAGTTAAAGAAAGGTCAGAACTCACTGTCTTGTTCTTCACCTAATGATTTGATTGGGGAATACAGACCCTCTCAAATCTAGGGTTCTAGAATCATACATGAGTTGTGTTTGGGTTTTTTTTCCCCCTCCTGAAAGTGGTCTTAGATTATGCAGCACAGAACTGGGAACCACACACTCCTGTACTCCCACCTTGGCTCTGCTACTCGGTGACAGTGACACTTTTGGAAATTTGTGTCACCTCTCTCCATCCTGGACTCCTCCTCTTGCAAAAGAGGAGGAGGAGTCCTCCTGTCCCCTTTGGGATGACACGAAATGCCTGGTGGGCTCATGGTATATGCTAAGATAAGTCAGTTCCTCTTTTCTCCTTTAAAAATCTTTCCCACTTGGATTCTTTTAAATTGTAAAGCAGTGAATTCTCATTATATTTAGCCAGAGAATACAAAAGTCTATTTCAGAAAAAAAGTGAATAATCCTCTTTTGGCAGGGACCATGAGTTGGCTTGTCCAATATCCATTCTCCATTTCTTAGTAATAAAGCTTTATATTATTGGGGCTCAATGAAATAAAATACCATACAGTTATTATTGCCAGCTAAAAAACTTCATTTCCCAGCCTCCTTTGCAATTAGGTATGGTTGGCGGCACTTCTGAGATAGATTCCTAAAAGAGGCATAAACAGCTTCTCCCGTGTTCCTGCCCAGATGTGATGGCTGGAGCATCAGCTGCCCTCTGGGACCACAGCTGGTCTTGGGGGTAGAGTCAAGGATGATGAAACGAAAGGTGATGCCTGAATTGATGACCACGCACCTACTGCCACGTTAGTTCTGGACCATGTATTTCTGAACTTTTTGTAAGAGCAATGAAACCTATTTACTTAAGCTGATGGGTTTTTGATTGTTTTCCTTTTTTTTTCAGTTTTCTATTGTATGGCTGCTGCTGCTGCTGCTAAGTCGCTTCAGTCGCGTCCGACTCTGTGTGACCCCATAGATGGTAGCCCACCAGGCTCCTCTGTCCCTGGGATTCTCCAGGCAAGAACACTGGAGTGGGTTGCCATTTCCTTCTCCAATGCATGAAAGTGAAAAGTGAGAGTGAAGTCACTCAGTTGTTCCCGACTCTTCGAGACCCCATGGACTGGAGCCTACCAGCCTCCTCTGTCCATGGGATTTTCCAGGCAAGAGTACCTAGATCTAATTATAACTAATAATTTGTCTTACCTTTCCACCTCTTGACATGAGTGGTACTAGCAATCACATCTTCCTACAAGTTCACTATCATGGCAAAGATGTATGCTTAGAAAATACTATGCACGCCGTACATAGTAATTGCTTAACAATTATATTAAGGTCAAGTTTCCAGGCCAGGGCACACAGAACTCTAGCATAATCTTTTTCACACTAGGCTATTAAATTGTAGTATGGATATATCATAATTTATTGAACAATTTTCCTGTTGATATACTGAGAAGGTTTCTAGCTGTTTTTTATTTTCTTAATTTCAAAATAACTTTAAGAGAAAATTTAAAAAAATTATTGATTGATTGACTTTTGGCTGTGCTGGGTCTTGGATGCTGCTCAGGCTTTTCTCTAGTTAGGGGCCACTCTCTAGGTGTGGTGTGGGGGCTTCTCATTGTGGTGGCTTCTTGTTTCGGAGCACCGGCTCTAGAACAAAGGCTCAGTAGTTGCCGTTCATGGGCTTACTTGCTCCGAGGCATGTGGGATCTTCCCAGATCTGGGATCAAACCTGTGTCTCCTGCATTGACAGGCGGATTCTTTACCACCGAGCCACCAGGGAACCCCTCTAGTTGTTTTTCAAATAATATAAAGCTTGCTGTAATAGATATCTGGGTATAAATACCCTCACCATGATGCTTTCATATTTCAGCAGACTGCCACAGTGGGATGACTAGTATCTATTCTTTTTAAACCTCCCCACCCTTCTTCCTTTTATAGATGAAGCAGGAGAGGTCTTGAAAGATGATGTGCCAAACATAACAGCAGGAGACAATGACAACCATGCCCCCGGAACCCTCCCCGTCTTAATCCAAAGTCCACACTCCTATTTAGCCAGTGTTTGGTGGCAGTGAATATTTATTGAAGGAATAACTAATAATCTTTATAGAAATAGTGCTCTACCAGTATTTGCTTGAACATATCTGGTGGTAGTAAGCTTGCTATCTTTCTTTTCATCTTTGGAGAGTATTTTATGTTCTTTCTTAATGGTTTTATAATCTGACTTCATGAAACTTCTACTTTCTGGTGTCAGTTTTCATATTTGGGTTTTTTAAAAAAAATGTTGATTTTATTTATTTGGCTTTGCCAGATCTTTGCTGCGGCATGCAGGATCTGGCTCCCCAACCAGGGATTGAACGTAGGCCGCCCGCATCGGGAGCATGGAGTCTGAGCCGCTGGGCCACCAGGGAAGTCCTCTGGTCTCGGTTTTGACTCCTAGAGAATCTGGTCTACTTTCTTAAAGGACAGATGAAACTCACCAAGGTTGCCTTGAGAAAGGAAGTCAAGGTTATCTACCTGGGGCTCCTGATACTCAGATACGCTCATATACAGAGCGTATACCATCGCTCAAGAAATGAGCATGGCTCTGAGGGTACAAAGAGGAATGGACACAGCCCTGACCTGAAGATGGTTGCTCCCCAGGGCTGTGTGGGGTGTTTCTCAGCAGCGAGCCTCATCCTCTGACAAACAGCTTGGGGATTGTGTAAAAACTCATAGTGCTGACAACAGGGGCACAGTGAGGAGTGTTAGGGGTTGGAGAGGAAAGTGTTTAGGTGGAGTTGAGGACTCATTTGGGAGAAGTAAATGGCCAAGACAGTGGGCAGCCTATCCTCAACCAATGGAGGAAATCCTTCCTCTATAAACGCTGACTTGCTTATCCTGGACGGGTCCCTTTCTCTTAGGCCGTAACATCCCCATGAGAGCCTCCAGCTTGCTCTCTCTCCTCCTATTTCTTTCCTCTTTCTCTCTCTTTCTGGAAAAGACAACATTGAGAAAAACAGGCTGAAAGAACACACTCTTTAGAAGCTTTTCCCCTCCTGACATTCCAAGGGAGCCTGTTTGACTCGGTCATCTCAGAGTGGAATCATAGCAAATAAATTTCACTCTAAGATACAGTATAATTCAGTTGCAAAATAAAAGGTAAATTAATCATTGAAATCTGTAGGAATTAAACTTTTGTAATTTAATTTATTTTGGCTGACTAGGTCTTTGGTGCTGCATGGGCTTTTCTGTAGTTACAGAGTGCATGGGCTGCTCTCTCGTTGCGGTGTGCAGGCTTCTCATCGTGGTGGCTTCTGTGTTGCAGAGCATGGGCTCTTGGGCACCAGGGCTTCAGTAGCTGCAGCTCCAGAATCTAGAGCACAGGCTCAGTAGATGTGGCGCACATGCTTGTTGCTCTGTGGCAACTGGAATCTTCCCAGATCAGGAATCGAACACGTGTCTCCTGCATTGGCAGGTGGGTTCTTTACCACTGAACCATGAGACCAGTGATAACGAATCTGCCTGCCAATACAAAAGACTCAAGAGACACAGTTTTGATCCCTGGGTCAGGAAGATGTCCTGGAGAAGGAAATGGCAATCCAGTTCAGTATTCTTGCCTGGAAAATCCCATGAATAGAGGAGTCTGGCAGGCTGCAGTCCATGGGGTTGCATAGAGTCGGATGCAGCTAAGCACAGCATAGAGCCATCAGGGAAATCCCCTAGGAATTAAATTTTAGGCAATAAAAGGGGCTGGCCATACTTTGGAATAGAAAGAACATAATGTCTAAAGTCGACAGGAAGAGTTCTTATATTGGAACCCTACCTTCACTCATGGCTGGGGGTCCTGTCATGTCACTTCTGATAATTTCATTTCCTTGTTGCAGACAGAGGATAGAATGGATCCTACACAAAGGAAGTCTGCAAGAGAGTAAATGAAATAAAATCAACAAAATAACCTCGGTAAGGTACTCGGCTCACTGGTCAGTGTCTATGGACTTCTCCCTTTGTATTTTCATGTGATATTCAGTTCAGTTCAGTTCAGTTGCTCAGTCGTGTCTGACTCTTTGCAACCCCATGGACTGCAGCATACCAGGCCTCCCTATCCATCACCAACTCCTGGAGTTTACTCAAACTCATGTCCATCGAGTCAGTGATGCCATCCAACCATCTCATCCTTTGTTGTCCTCTTCTCCTCCTGCCTTCAATCTTTCCCAGCATCAGGGTCTTTTCCACTGATTCAGTTCTTCACATCAGATGGCCAAAGTATTGGAGTTTCAGCTTCAGCATCAGTCCTTCCAATGAATACCCAGGACTGATCTCCTTTAGGATGGACTGGTTCAATCTCCTTGCAGTCCAAAGGACTCTCAAGAGTCTTCTCCAACACCACAGTTCAAAAGCATCAGTTCTTCAGCTCTCAGCTTTCTTTATGGTCCAACTCTCACATCCATACATGACTACTGGAAAAACCATAGCCTTGAGTTGAAGGAACTTTGTTGGCAAAGTAATGTCTCTGCTTTTTAATATGCTGTCTAGGTTGGTCATAACTTTCCTTCCAAGGAAAGTTCATGTGATATGGCATAGGCACATATGCTCAACATCCTCCCTGTTCTTGCTGGGTGGTCGAGGATGTGTAATGGTCTTAAGAAGCTAATGTGTGAAGAAAGTGGATCAGAAAAGGCTCAAGACCGCACAGCCTCAGGAGTCTCTTGAGCCTTTTTTCAAACCCAGGGATGCATAACTGTCCCATGAAGTTATCAAGCCAATGGGTTTGGGCTACAGGTTCAGTTCTCCTATCTAACATTTGGCTGATTTTACTTGCTGTAAGCCAAATAATGATAGGATAGTGCAATCAGTATAGTGTAAAGAAACCTGAAGCTTGTCCTGGTTTTGCTCCACCTGTGTGACCTGGGGCAAGTCAGTAATGTCTCCGAGCATCGAGTTCTTGCAGTGTAGAATGGGGGTTCAAAGCCCTTATTGCCCCCAGGAAGAAGTCCCATGGCATCCAACCAGGACTACAAAACACTTCAAAAAATTACTTAGTGGTGAGGAAGGGACAGCAGAACATAGCGATTACATTTGTTAATATATCAATTTGGCTGCTGTAACACATAGCCCCAAAGTAATAACAACTTAATGCAGAAATTTAAATTTAATTATCTTTCCCATAAAAGTTTGAATAGGTGGTCCAGGGCTCGTATGGCAGCAGTAATCAGAACTCAGTTTTCTTCTGTCTCATTGTTCTGTCATTGTCAAGGTCAAGCTTCCATCTCACGTTCCAAGTGGCAGCTCCCGCTCCGCCAGCCCCATTCTCATTGGATTCAATAAGGAGGAAGAAAGAAAGGGTTATACATAAGCTTTGCTTTCCTATCCTATGAACCAGAACTTACTCACGTGGCTCAGTTGCAAAGGACTCTGGGAAGTGAATACTTTAGCTGGGTATCCTGCCCAGGTAAAAAGTCTATACCTCCAAAGAAGGGAAGCATGGATATTGGAAGCCTCAGTTCCTTGCCTCATGCATCTCCCTGGGGCGGGGCAGGTGGTCTTCGAGGATGAGCTCTGTGGCTCTCCCCACTCTCCTGTGCCCTGTGAGCATGACCGTGCCACCTCACACAGCCTGGGCAGGTGCCAAGCAGAAGTGCTGTCCGCCCCCGTGAGCTCGGTGAGAGTCATAGCGTTCTCTCTTGTCTCCTCCCCCTGAGTCAGGGGGTCCCCAACTTGAGAATAGAGGGGTCTTAGCCACAGCTGCCCTCAGGGCCCCTGGGGACAGAGGAGAGAACTGAGACCCCTAGGGATAGACCCAGGCCCGGGAAGTCGCTGACCAAGCTGCGGACCAGGCCAGGGCGTGGGCTCTGGAACTTTCTATCACCTGGGAAAGGACTCAGAGGTGAGATAAGATTTGTCTGGTTTGAGAAACAGAAAGGAGAACAATGTGGCCGAGGTGACCCGGGCACTGAGTGAGGCTGGCAGGGGCAGGGGAAGGGCCCTGATGGGGAGCTGCCACTGTACCCATAGGAAGATGGTCAGAGGAGGGCCTGCTCCAGGACGGCTGCCCACCGGCGATCTGTCCCTTGGAGGACAGACCCCAGCCACCTTCCCAGATCAGAACCCTCCTTGGAAGGAGATGCTATGAGCCTCTTCCCGCTACGACACAAAGGGCCACAGGAACTTGCAGGTTAACCTTTTCAGAGGCACAGCCCTCTTTGGACCAGGACTCTGAGAGGATCTCTCCTGTAGGAGCCCCCTTCAGTCCCTTCTCCCCAACAGACAAGGCAACTGGATTCAGCGAGGGAACTTGAAATGCCCAAAGTCACATAGCAACTTGATAGCAGAGGCCAAGCCCCCAGCTTGGACGTGTCTCCAGGTGTTGGAGCTGTGTGAGCCCAGCGTTCACGCTCTCCTTGGACTTCTCCCAGTTCTAAAGCTCTCATCTTAAAAATGAGCAAGCCAGGGCTACCCCCCCGAGTGTTACTTTGTTGGTTTGGGAACAAAAGAATAAAACAATATGTTACATAGACTCTTGTTTTGCTCACAAACTGAGGTCTCCTGGGGCAGTTTGCTGGGTCCCCCAGAGCTGGTAATTCTGTGCATGAAGCTTCTCTTTGAAACTTCAGGCCAGCTGAAGGTGTCTTCCTCCAGCCCCTGAAGAATAGTCTTTGCCTCATGACCCTTGAAAGTCAAAGGAGAAAAGGAAAGATATATCCTTCTGAATGCAGAGTTCCAAAGAATAGCAAGGAGAGATAAGAAAGCCTTCCTCAGTGATCAATGTAAAGAAATAGAGAGAAATAATAGAATGGGAAAGACTAGAGATCTCTTCAAGAAAATTAGAGATACCAAGGGAATATTTCATGCAAAGATGGGCACAATAAAGGATAGAAATGGTATGGACCTAAGAGAAGCAGAAGATATTATGCAGAGGTGGCAAGAATACACAAAAGAACTATGTAAAAAAGATCTTCATGACTCAGATAACCACAATGGCATGTTCACTCACCTAGAGCCAGACATTCTGGAGTGCACAGTCATGTGGGCCTTAGGAAGCAACACTACGGACAAAGCCAGTGGAGGTGATGAAATTCCAGCTTAGTTATTTCAAATCCTAAAAGATGATGCTGTGAAAGTGTTGCATTCAATATGCTGGCAAATTTGGAAAACTCAGCAGTGGCCACAGGACTGGAAAAGGTCAGTTTTTTTTTCCAACTTAAAAAAACGGCAATGCCAAAAAATGCATAAACAACCGCACAATTGCACTCATCTCACACGCTAGCAAAGTAATGCTCAAAATTATCCAAGCCAGGCTTGAACATTACATGAACCAAGAACTTCCAGATGTTTAAGTGGAATTTAGGAAAGGCAGAGGAACCAGAGTTCAAATCACCAACATCCATTGGATCATAGAAAAAGCAAGAGAATTCCAGAAAAAACATCTATGCCTGCTTCATTGACTACGCTAAAGCCTTTGACTGTGTGGATCACAAGCTGTGGAAAATTCTTAAAGAGATGGGAATACCAGACCACCTTACCTGCCTTCTGAGAAATCTATATGCAGGTCAAGAAGCAACAGTTAGAACCAGACATGGAACAAAGGACTGGTTCCAAATTTGGAAAGGAGTATGTCAAGACTGTATATTGTCACTGTGCTTATTTAACATATGCAGAGTACATCAGGGCTTCCCTAGTGGCTGAGATGGTAAAGCATCTGTCTGCAATGCAGGAGACCTGGGTTCATCCCTGGGTTGGGAAGATCCCCTGGAGAAGGAAATGGCAGCCCACTCCAGTATTCTTGCCTGGAAAATCCCATGGACCATGGAGCCTGGTAGGCTCCATGGGGTCACAAAGAGTCAGACGCGACTTCGCTTTCCTTTCCTTTCCCTTTCCAGAGTATGTCATGTAAAATTCTGGGCTGGATGAAGCACAAGCTGGAACCAAGATTGCTGGGAGAAATATCAATAACCTCAGATATGCAGATAACACCACCCTTATGGCAGAAAGCAAAGAACTAAAGAGCCACTTGATGAAAGTGAAAGAGGAGAGTGAAAAAGCTGGCTTAAAACTCAACATTCAAAAAACTAAGATTGTGGCATCCAGTCCCATCACTTCATGGCAAATAGATGGGGAAACATTAGAAACAGTGAGAGACTTTATTTTCTTGGGCTCTAAAATCACTACAGATGGTGACTGCAACTGTGAAATTAAAAGACACTTGCTCCTTGGAAGAAAAGCTATGACCAATCTAGACATCATATTAAAAAGCAGAGACATTACTTTGCCAACAAAGGTCCGTATAGTCAAAGCTATGGTTTTTCCAGTAGTCATGTATGGATGTGACACTTGAACTATAAAGAAAGCTGAGAGCCAAAAAATTGGGGCTTTTGAACTGTGGTATTGGAAATGACTCTTGAGAGTCCCTTGGATAGCAAGGAGATCCAACCAGTCAATCCTAAAGGAAATGAGTCCTGAATATTCATTGGAAGGACTGATGCTGAAGGTGAAGCTCTGATATTTTGGCCACTGAATATGAAGAGCCGATTCACTGGATAAGACCTTCATGCTGGGAAAGATTGAGAGCAGAAGAAGGGGACGACAGAGGATGAGATGGTTGGATGGCATCACTGACTCAATGGACATGAGTTTGAGAAAGCTCTAGGAGTTGGTGATGGACAGGGAAGCCTGGCGTGCTGCAGTCTATGGGATCACAAAGAGTCGGACACAATTGAGCAACTGAACAAACTAATATGATCCTTGATTCCAAGGCTACTTCTGTTCTTGGAGTTCCTTCAGGAGGCTGTGCATAGAGGGTCTGTGTCTGACAGAACGGACTTTGTATCCCAGACTTCTACTTCCGTGCTGTGTGACCTCAGACAAGTTGCTTGACCTCTCCTGCGTGCCTGGCTCCAGGCTGCACAGGAGTGAAGTCCACGGGAGCCTGCTCCTCTCTCCCCTCTGACCTGGAGGCGGGCCCTTCCCAGTGGTACGAACAGGAACTGAGCCGACCGGGGGGCTGTGGAAAAGAACTTTCTGGCTGAGAGGGTGTGTTTGTACAGTTTGCTTCTCTGCCCCCAGGGCTCTGGGAAAAGTTCCAGACCTGAGAAATTTTATCAGATTCCTTTCTTTACCCACCCAGCCTTGAATTTCATGGAAAACAAAACAGAGAAGAAAAAAAAAAAAAAAAAAGCAGTCTAACATTTGAGTCAGTTACTGCATGGAGCTTAAAGTCTTTCAAAGCTGAGTTTCTATACTTGACCATCCACTAAGTGGATATTCTTAGACCATATATTTCAAGCTCTTTGAGCCTCATTTTCCTTGCTTCCTGGGTGCAAAATGGACACAATAACAAAGAGCCTGCAGGGTGTTTAAGGATGATCCTTCATTCCTACAGAATACGCCACACAGCCCTTGGCCTGGAGCCCATGATCGCAATGTGACTGAAATATCTGGTGTTGCTCCCGGAGTCCCTCTCCACACTCAGCCTCACCACCCGCTCCCAAATATGTCCATATTCCTTCTGCCCAGAGATATTATTTCACATGGCCAAGGGGACTTTGCAGGACTTCCTTGGTGGTCCAGTGGTTAAGAATCTGCCTGCCAATGCAGGGGACACGGGTTTGATCCTTGGTCTGGAAAGATTCCAGATGCTGTAGGGCAAGGAAACCCATGTGTCTCAACTACTGAGCCTGTGCTCTAGAGCCCGTGCTCCATAACAAGAGAAGCCACCGCAACGAGAGAGCAGTCCCCGCATGCAGCACAGTCCAAAAAAAATAATAAATAATGGCATCACTGACTCGATGGACATGAGTTTGAGCAAGCTCTGGGAGCTGGCAATGGACAGGGAGGCCTGGTGTGCTGCAGTCCACGGGGTCGCAGAGAGTCAGACACGACTGAGTGACTGAACTGTACGTGATTAAGCTAAGGGTCTTGAAATGGACTGATAGAATCCCAAGGGTTTTTAAGAGCAAGAGAGAGGAGGAGGATCAGTCAGAGACAGAAGGAGGTGATATGACCACGGAGTCTGAGAAAGAAAAGGTGATGTGATTCGGGGCCAGGAGCCAAGGAATGTGGGCAGCTCCTCGGAGCTGGAAAAGGCGAGGATCAGATTGTCCTCTGGAGCCTCCAGAAGAAACACAACCCTGCTGGCACCTTGATCTTAGACTTCCGAGCTGCAGCACTGGAAGACCATAAATCTGTGTAGCCTAAAGATAACTGAGATTGTGGTACTTGGTTACAGCAGCCATAGAAAACGAATACCAACCTTCAAGAGACAAGGATGCCAAGACCCTGGTGCTCCCGGTTTCTGCCCTTTCCTGAATCTGGGCCTCCTTCTCTCTGGTTCAGTGAGCTCCCTGACATTCCACACGGCTCACGCTCCCAGCACCAAGCCCGGCTCTCCAGGGCTCCACCCCACACACAAGCTGAACGTGTTCTCTGCCACGTGCAGTGTTGTTTACACTCCTGTGGATTATGTTCCTTTGGCCATTTATTTATTTCACATTCTGGTTGATGGCTGTGACTCAAAACAGCTGATAAGACACATGCAGTTGAGGGTTTGTTGGGACTTGTCTCCAGGGCCGAAAGGAAGAATCTGATGCTAGATGTAACAAAGGAGAGTTTTCAAGTTACTTGAGCTGCCGTTTCAGAAAACATTGGCAAAAAACCACAAGAGAAAGATGAGTTGGGCAATTTGGGTATGGAAAAAATTCCCCCTGCAGGCTGGGAGGGTTGACTCCACCTGTCTGAGTTCTGGTAGCTCATGGGTGATGGGGGCCACCCCAGTTGTGACTTTGAGATTTGAAGAGAGCAAAGCAGTGCTTGCAGGTGTGTGTGTGTGTGTGTGTGTGTGTGATATACAAAATCAGTGCAAAGACCCCTCCCTCTGGCTCTGAGCTCCTCATTCCAGGAAGGATTTCTGGTGCTAAGGAGCTGAGCCTCTCAACTCTTGTCTTTGGTTACCTGTTGAATGTTGTATCGCTCTGATTAGGTGTCTGGTTCCCAGAGGCCAGAGGGAGATTTCCCTTCCCCTTCCAGCCCCCAGCACTTGGCACAAACCACAGACCTGGTGCACAATGAGTAATCAGCAGACATGTACAGAATCAAGCTTTCCTGTCTCTGGCCTCCTCTCCTGAATTCAGCCAGTTCAGTTCAGTTGCTCAGTCATGTCCGACTCTGTGACCCCGTGGACAGAAGCACACCAGACCTCCCTGTCTATCACCAACTCTAGGAGCTTGCTCAAACTCATGTCCATCAAGTCGGTGATGCCATCCAACCATCTCATCCTCTGTCATCCCCTTCTCCTCCTACCTTCAGCTGGGCAATGGCAATCCTTTACATCTCCAGCACTTTCCATTCACCAAAAACTCTTAGGAGGGTCCAGAGGAAAGAACACGTGTCTGAGTTCAAGTTCCAATGTGACCTGAAGCTTGATCCTTGTGAAACCTCTCCCAGTCTGGCTCCCTTCGGCCATGGAGTGGGGTAATAAGAACTTCAAGGGTGGACAGGAGCAGATTTCAGCAGATAGACCTTGCAATATTGACTGTACCCTGCAGCACCCAACACTAGGCCTGTAGAGTGGGTTTGGTGAGTGTCCGTTTCTTGAATTTGGGGGACTATCTCTAGAAGTCAAGTTCCCTCTCTTTCCCCATGACCTTCATTTCTTACCTGCACCCTTCTCCCTTGGCCTCCAGTGTCTCCCTCTGAAGCAGGAGGGATCCATCCAGAAGGTAAGGCTGAGCACTGATCTCTCCCTTCTTTATACCTTGAAGGCTCCCCACGGACTCCAGCCTAAGGGACCAAATCGTTCTCTTTTAAAAATTTTTCTTTCTTTCTTTCTGGCTGTGCTGGGTCTTTGTGGCCACGCACAGGCTTTCCCTGGCTGTGTCGGGGCTACTTGCCAGTTGCAGTGTGCAGGCTTCTCCCTGCAGCGGCTTCTCTTGTGGAACACACACTCTAGACTGCATGGGCTAAGCCATGCGGCACAGGGGCTTAGCTGCCCCACGGCATGTGGGATCTTTCCAGACCACAGATTGAACCCGAGTCCTCTGCATGAGAAGGTAGACTTCCACTGGGGAAGCCCCTTAAAATTTTTTTTTTTTTTTTACTTAGTGATTCATTTGCTGTGCTGGGTCTTAGTTGCACCATGTGGGGTCTAGTTCCCTGACCAGGGATCGAACCCGAGCCCTCTGCACTGGTAGTGCAGAGTCTTAGCCATTGCACCACCAGGGAAGTCCAAGGCCCAGCTCTTCAGCATGGTTGGCAAGGCCCTTCCTGCTCTGGCCCTGCCTTTTCCCTCCATCAACCTCTTTGCACCCCTACCTCCAGCCACATGGAACACATCTACCTCCTGACCCACACTGGGGTGTTTAGGCCTCCATCCCTCCCCTCTGCCAGTCGTGCCAGGCTCAGGCAGGTGGTTGAGAGCAGTGGTTGTGGGCTGAGCTCTAATGGAATCATAATCCCAGTTCTCCCACCTCCTTGCAGGGTGGCCTTGGGCGTGTGACTTAGCTTCCCTGGGCCTCTGCTTCCTCATTGGTCTGATGAGGAAATTGAATACTTCCTTTTGAGGCACAGTGGATGATTTAATGACTTTTTGCAGGTAGAATTTGGAACAGGGCTTGGTATATATACCTATATATATATATATATATATATATTATATTATATAATTCCTACTTCACTGCTTTAGCTTGGAGAAGATGTTTGAGTCTCAGCTCAGATGTTAATCCTTCCATGCAGCCTTCCTATTATTTTTGTGTTGCTGTCTCGTCCTCCCTTAAATTCTGTCAGTGTTTGCTTCATGTATTTAGGAGCTCATATGTTTGGTGCATAAATATTTATAGTTGCTGTATCTTCCTGGGGAATTGACCCATGTACCACTATGTAACAGCCTTCTTGGACTCTTATGACAGTTTTAACTTAAAGTCTATTTTGTTTGCTATTAGTCTAACCAAGTCTACTCTATTTTTGGCTACCATTCAGATGGAATGTCATTTTCAATTCCTTCATTAAATACTTTTCATTTAAAAATTGAGTTCTATTACCAAAATGATGGATTTCAGCAGTTAGAAGTCATCTCTTATCTACTTTTCCATTATTCATAAGAGAATATGTGAAAGAAATTGTCAATAAGCACAAACATTGTTTTCCTTTCTCTCAGTTTATCCTGTCCCTAACAATATTAATTAATTTAAAAAAATGAATAAAATGGGTTGATGTAATATCCCCTTGTTCTTAGGTGGTTTTCCGGTAGACTTTGCCATGTATTTCTGGCTTCCTCCCCTCTCTGCCTTCTTTCAGGTTCATTGGCACTGTATCACAATATTCTCATATCTTTAGAGTTCACATGAGGGGTAGAATCCTAAGGAAATAATCTGAGATGAAAAACTAGCCCTGGGTCCCATGTTAGTCACAGAGTGCTTGTTATAATGCAAACATCAGATGCAGTCTTAATGCCCAGCTCTTATGTGCTGAGCAGACCAGACACAGATAAACCACAGGTTGAAATGATAGGCAGCCATAAAAGGCAAGTTTCCAAATATTTGTTCAACACAAAATAAAAGCTCAGGATATGTTAGGTTGAAAGGGAGGATCAGTTCAGTTCAATCGCTCAGTCATGTCCGACTCTTTGCAACCCCATGAATCGCAGCACGCCAGGCCTCCCTGTCCATCACCAACTCCCGGAGTTCAACCAAACCCACGTCCATCGAGTCGGTGATGCCATCCAGCCATCTCATCCTCTGTCGTTCCCTTCTCCTCCTGCCCCCAATCCCTCCCAGCATCAGAGTCTTTTCCAATGAGTCAATTCTTCGCATGAGGTGGCCAAAGTACTGGAGTTTCAGCTTTAGCATCATTCCCTCCAAAGAACACCCAGGGCTGATCTCCTTTAGAAAGGGAGGATAGACAACTGTAAATATCTAAAACTGTAAGTTCACTCACCGAAAAATACATATATCATAAAAATAATCTGAAAGATAAATTACAAAAATGTTAACAAAAATGTTTCTCTCTGAATGATGGCAGTTCGGCTGTAATTTCTTTCTTCCACATTTTTGTACTTTTTTAACCTTAATGTGAAAGTATGATTTCCAGAGTTGTAAAAGGGGAAGATAAATCTCTATAACCACATGAAAAAGCAGGAAACACAGTTTTGCCTGGGTTTCAATTGCATGGGTGGGGCGTGGTAGAGGTGGCAGCTAGTTTTATGGTTCCCTTTGGTTGAGCTGAAAATGGACATTCCTTCCAGAAAACCCTCAACGGGTGGAGAGGGAGGGGCCCTGAGCCCATCAGACCAGAGTGTCTCTTCCTGCAGCCCCCAAGGTGATCAGAAATGGACCAGTTGGCCTGGGGTCAGGGCAAGGTCCTATGTAATGCATTGGGATGCATTCAGCCAGCTCTCTCCCCCTGGGCACTCAGTGCGGAGTAAGGCTCTCTGCCATCTCCCAGAGAACGCCCTAGGAGTGAGCCCCAGGGGTCCACAGCCATGACCCCCTCACGGATGCAGGGGCACTGTTCTCCCTCCCTCCCCTGCTTCACTCTCCCACCCCCGGTTTTTCTTGAGAGCATTTCCCCAACAAACCACCGATGTGCAAATCCCTGTGACAGAGTCTGATTCTTGGGAAACCCAGCATCTCCTGCTGGCTCCCCTGGCAATTTGATCATTCTTTGATTCTCATGGATCTTACCCTAGGGACACATGAAAGGTCAAGGTCTTGTCCCCAGCACTCACCCCAATTCCAGATCTCTGGTGTGCCCTGCCCTCCAGGTGGGGCTAGTGGTGAAGAACCCGCTTGCCAATGCAGGAGACATAAGAGACGTGGATTCGATCCCTGGGTTGGGAAGATCTCCTGGAGAAGGGCATGGCAATCCTCCAGTATTCTTGCCTGGAGAATCCCATGGACAGAGGAGCCTTGTGGATGACAGTCCATGGGGTAGCAAAGAGTTGGACATGACTGAAATGCCTTGGCACACATGCATGCACCCTCTCCCCTGATGTTTGCAGAAAGACCCATCTGTGTTTTCTTTTCTGGTTTTTCAAAACTGGCAGCTAGTATGTCCTTGTTCCCTTCTGCAGTCATTTCCCTGATTCCTCAGGCATTTATCTCTCTGCAGAAGAGGCTCTCAGTTGCTGTCCTCTGCCCTCATGCAATGCCCTCTCCTTTAAGCCAGGTGATGACGGTGGGAACCCTCAAGGAGTTTGCTGGAATCATGCAGTGTGATCATGGGTGGAGGGACCATGCAGAGTGCCAGCATCCACCAGGTGCTCAGTTGGTACCCCCGGCTGGCTACATTTCAGCAGTGTGCCAATGTACCTTGGATAGAGTTCTGCAGCTTGTTTGGAGCCTGGGAGCAGGAGGGCGACCCAAGGGGGCAGCTCAACCTGGTTGTTGTGGGTAGAGCAGTATGTGTCATAATATATGCACAGAAATCATACCATTGGGTGGGTTCCTCTTGGCCCAGAGAAAGGGTCACATTTCACCCACTGATGGTCAACAATCAGCTTGGAGTGATCCATGGCTCAGCAGCCATCTTGCTAACAACAACATCAAAGGCAACAATAATAATAAAACAGTAATTTCTTGCCCTAACGACTTTCCATCTCTCATGTATGCGCTTGTGCTTCATCTCTCAGTCGCGTCCAACTCTTCACGACCCCATGGACTGCAGCCTGCCGGGCTCCTCTGTTCATGGGATTCTCCAGGCAAGAATACTGGAGTGGATGCCATGCCCTCCTCCAGGAGATCTTCCCACCCCAGGGGTTGAACGGGGGTTTTCCTGCATTGCAGGCGGCTTCTTTACCATCTGAGCTACATAGAAGAAGCCAAAACGTTTACAAAGTCATATGTAATCAGCTCTCCTTTCTTTCTTTTCTGATCCTATCTTTCCCTTGTTCCAGGAATGTGAAAAATAAGGTAAAAATAGAGGAGAGATAAATAAGGAAGACAAACAGAAAATGTCTAATTTATTCATAATTAGGATTCTGAGAAAGAAAACAGAAAGATGGGGGGAAATCATTCACATATATACTAGAGTGAAACTTGCTTAAAATAAATATGCAGATTCAATGGGTAAAGTCTCAGAAAAAAATGCCAGAAAATAATCAATATCAAGATATAGTTGCTGAACTTTAATTCTAAGGAAAGGACCTCAAAGACATTCAGGTAGAAAAAGGTATGAGAGGGGATAAAGCCAGGCTGACTTCTGATTTTTTTTCCAGCAGTTTCAACTCCCAGAAACAATGGCAATGAAATTTTGAAGGAAGGAAGCAGAGTTCAAATACATAAAATCCAGCCACACTGACTTCTGTGTATAAAGGCTCAGTTCAGTTCAGTCGCTCAGTCGTGTCCAACCCTTTGCGACCCCATGAATTTTTGCACACTACAGACAGGTAATTGCAGTGAAGCAAGAAATTAGAAACTAGAGTATGCATGAGCTCTTCTTGGGGGGAAAAAAGAAGAAAATAAGAGAAAAACTAGCTGATATAAATTCCTGTTCCCCAAGTGATAAACACAAGGCACTGACAGCGAGAAGCTCCATAAACAGACCGATGATGAACATCAAGTTCATTTAAACGCCCGAGTGATTCAAAACAGATGCAAGAATTATAGTTCTGAAATAGAATGCAAGTTATATCAAATTTAATATTACTAATCATATAATAACCATGCAGTGGAAAAGGAGGAATGTTAGAAACATACATAAGGGCACAGACTTCCTTTTGTTATTTATTCATTCAGCAAATATTAGCTGAGCACTTACTATGTGTCAGAACGAGGCAAAGTCCCTGCTTGCGGGGAGCGAGCTCCGCCCCTGGCAAAGGTCAGGAGGAAGGAGGCTTGGCATACGCAAAGGCGGGATCAAGCCTCAGGAGTCTCCCTGGAAATTCTCGAGCAATCTACCCCCCAAAACCAGAGTCTGCCTACTTTCTGCTTTGTGCTTTCACCTACACCTCTGACTTTACGGGGGCTGTCCCCCACTACCTCTCTGAAAAAAGAGTTAGCTTACAGCTCCAGTTAATAATTCTTGGGTGTGACAGTGTTTCAACCTACAAACTCCTTTGGAAATCCTCTAGCCTGCCTGAATAGGTTTTTCCAGCCACGTGTGACTGTTCAGAGCCTCCCAACTGTGAGAGGCAGGAGATGTTCTAAACTGTCTAAATACAGATTCCTTTGAGCAGTTAAAAGATTGATTAGAAATTGTATTGGTGAAGGGATTTTCACTTGTTGGGCCAATGTTTGCTGCTAAGTCTCCATATCCCTTATCTGCTGTGTCCCTGGCAGTGTATTGATTAATATAATTGGTGTAAGTAGTAGCTTTAATGTTTGTAACCTGGGACCCTTGAGTTAATTCTTTTTCTTGTTATAGCCCACCACACCTTTGCTCTGTAGGAATGCAACTTTATCTAATGCTTTTTGAGGCTGGCGCCTGACTTTAGAATAATCACCTTTAGAGAAAAAGGCCTCCGGCCAGAAGATGATGCAAATCACCTAAACTTTTGCATATGATAAGTTTGCAGGAAGAAAGCCTGGCTTTACTGCATGACTCTACCCCTTCCCCCATTATCCTCTATGCATAACTTAAGGTATAAAAACTACTTTGGAAAATAAAGTGCGGGCCTTGTTCACTGAAACTTGGTCTCACCATGTTGTTCTTTCTCTTACCTTCTGGCTGAATTATTCAGCCTCTTTTCTACACTGAATTTTTGAGCTATCTTATTGAGCTCTTTTTCTCCACTCATTTCTCAGTATCTCTTTATATCCTTAATTAACGTTTAATTAAGCAGTTGTTTCCTGATCTTCGCCGACGCCGTCTCTCCTTCGAATACCCTGTATCCACTGGGGCTGGACCCCGGCACCTGCTCTCATGGAGCTGGCATTCTACTGGGCCCTGGGACAATAATTCCTGCTACTTGCTTAGTTTGGGGTCGTGTTATGAATCCCTTAAGGAACTGCAGAACCTACTGTGCTTGTTCATGCTTTTAATGTCCTCTTTACCTGAAACACTTTTCCTACCCTTCTTCTCTCTTGCTTCATTGACTCCTACTCAACTTTAAATCCTCAATTTAGGTGTTAACCTCTTCCAGGAAGCCTTCCCTCATCTCACACTCTGGTTGTTTTAGGTGTCCTTCAAAAGTGGCTTCTTTGGCCATATCTCCTTCCCCAACTCCTGAGAGCTTTTGTTATCTTGATATTTATCACACTAAATTGTAATTAGGTTTTATTCATCTATCAGTTCTTCTAGAAATTGAGCTACTTGAGACATAGATTATGTTTTCTGTGTCTCTGCATTCTGACTGCAGTGCCAAGCAGGGAAATAAGTAGTAACTAAATATTTATTAAATAGATTAGTAGACAAACTGATGGATGGATGGGAGGATGGATGGGTGGATGGATAGATGAATGGCTGGATAGGTTGATGAATGGGTGAATACTAAAAGAATTGATAATAAACAATTCAATAGCTAGATGGAGGGATGAATAGTTGTATGTATGGATGAAAATTTAAGAGTGGATAGATAAATTAGTTGTATATAGGTATGTATGTATGTGTGTATGAATGAATGAATTAAAGTAGGGGTGGATGGATTAAAGAAGGGAAGACAGTTGACTGTATGCATGGACAGAAGGATGGCAATGGATGAGCTGGTTTCCCCTCACGCCACATCAGGCTTCCTTGGTGGCTCAGACGGTAAAGGGTCTGCCTGCAATGCAGCAGACCTGGGTTCGATTCCTGGGCCGGGAAGATTCCCTGGAGAAGGAAACGGCAACCGACTCCAGTATTCTTGCCTGGAAAATCCCAAGGACAGAGGAGCCTGGCAGGCTACAGTCCACAGGGTCACAAGAGTTGGACACAACTTAGTGACTACACCACCACCACCATGCCATATCACCCTCTGTGACCCACATTACATCTTATTGATGTAAACTAGAAACCTATCCATGCCACACAGTGCCTCAATCTTTCTCTTCCATTCTATTGGCTACTTAATAAAATCCGGGCTCTTCACTGTGCCGTATAATGCCCTCTATGATCTGGTTTCTCTTTCCTCTCTAGGTTCGTGTCTCAAAGTCGTGTCAGCCCCTGACTCAACCAGCACGTATTACTTGTAAGTAGCCACCTGCTCTAAGAGAAGATGGCAGTCTACTGTTGACATGGTCTCTAACTGGCATCTTTCTGCTTTGGCTTTTCCTGCTTCCTCTTCTTGGAATTTCTCAGGATTCTTTTTTGCCTCGTTTGTCCCACCACTCCCTGTATAGAATTACACCTTTACATCTGAAACTCTCTAATTTGCTGATTTGTTTACTTGTCTGTCATTTGTACTAGGCTGTGAATTTCTTGAGAAGACAGGCCTAAATCTTGTTCAGTTTAGAATAAGATACTATATTTGGCAACAAATAGATACTCAATAAATATGTGTGAGAATATAACTCTGTGATAGACAGACTAATGGCTCCTAAAGATGTTTGGGTCCTTATCCCTGGAACTTGTAAATATTTCACTATACATGGCAAAGGGAACTTTGCAATTGGGATAAAGTGAAGGATTTTTAGACAGAGAGATTATTTATTTTATTTTATATACCGTAGTGTGTATACATTAATTCCAAACATCTTTATCCCTCTCCCTGGGCTATTCAGGTGGGACCCAAGTAACCACAAGGCATCTTGTGGAGATGGAAGAGGAGGCCACAAGAGTTAGAGAAGGAGATGTGATGATAGAAGCAGCTGTCATAGTGAAGTGATTGCTGACTTTGAAAAATGGGGGGAGGAGGTGGGGGAAGGGATAAATTAGAAGTTTGGGATTAATATATACACACTAGTGTATATCAGATAAAACAGATAATCAATAAGGACCTATTGTAAAGCACAGGGAACTCTACTCAATATTCTATAATGACCTATACGGTAGGTTTTTCCAAAAGTCATGTACAAATGTAAGCATTGGACCATAAAGAAGACTGAGGGCTAAAGAATTGATGCTTTCAGATTGTGGTGCTAAAGAAGACTCTTGAGAGTCCCTTGGACTGCAAGGAGATCAAACCAGTCAATCCTAAAGGAAATCAAGCCTGAATATTCATTGGAAGGACTGATGATGAAGCTGAAGTGGAAGCTCCTCCAATACTTTGGCCACCTGATATGAAGAGCCAACTAATTGAAAAAGCCCCTGGTGCTGAGAAAGACTGAGGGCAGGAGGAGAACCTTCTAAGAAAATGAGATGGTTAGATAGCATCACCAACTCAATGGATGTGAATTTGAGCAGACTCTGGGTGATAATGGAGGAAGGGGAGCCTGGCATGCTGTAGTCCACAGAGTCACAAAGAGTCAAACATAACTTAGAGGCTGAAAAACAGCAAAAAATATGGGGAAAGAATCTGAAAAAAAAAAGGATTATATGTATATGGATAACTGAATCACTCTGCTATACACCTGAAATCAACACATTATAAATCAACTATTCAGTTCAGTTCAGTTCAATTGTTCAGTTGTGTCTGACTCTTTGCAACCCCATGGACTGCAGCACGCCAAGCCTCCCTGTCCATCACCAACTCCCAGAGTTTACTCAAACTCATGTCCATTGAGTTGGTGATGCCATCCAACCATCTCATCTTCTGTCATCCCCTTCTCCTTCCTAGCATCAGGGTCTTTTCCAATGAGTCAGTTCTTCGCATCAGGTGGCCAAAGTATTGGAGTTTCAGCTTCAGCATCAGTTACTTCAATATAAAATAAAAATTAAGTTCTTTACAAAGGAGGAAGAGGCCACAAGCCAAGGAATGCAGCTTGACTCCAGAAGTTGGAAAATAAACAGAAACAAAACTCCCCCCCAAGGAACCTCCAGAAGAACATAGCCCTGCGGACACCTTGATTTTAGGTCATGGAGTCCCACTCCACGTCTTTTTCTTTCACCATGCTTACCAAGTGCTGACTTTGTGGTCAGTACTAATAACCGCAGGCATTACCAAGATGCTCAGTCCACAATGGGCGAGCCTCCATGGAGCCCTCAAGTTCACGAACTGTAAGACCCTAAAGTGAAGTGAAGTCGCTCAGTCATGTCTGACTCTTTGCTACCCCATGGACTGTAGCCTATCAGGCTCCTCCATCCATGGGATTTTTCCAGGCAAGAGTTCTGGAGTGGGGTGCCATTTCCTTCTCCAAAGCTTGTGTAAGATCCTAAGCTTGTGTCATTTTAAGGCACTGCCTTCTTATTACAGCAGCAATAAGAAAACATCAAAAAAGGAACAGCTAATACATGGGGAAGGCTCCCTGTACCTTCCCCTGTGCTTGGCTCGCTGCATCTGTTGTCTTTTAGCCCTGGGAGGCTGAGAAGTGACGTGACTGTCACGTGGATACTAAGTGGCAGGAGGGGGTTGGAACCAGGCAGTCTGGCTCCAGAGCCCCAGCTCTTAGCTGCTCCCCTAAATTAAAAGATGCTGGACATCTTCACTGCTGTGACCCCCAGACACCACAGCTGACCGTGTTAGTGTGCATTCTAAAGAAAAATCTCAAAGGACCTCAGTTCCTTCCTCAACCAGACCCCCGAGGCTGGAATCTCTCTTTCCTCTTTACTTTTCACCTTCTCTTTGCCTCCTTCCGCGAGGAGGAAGCCGGCAGCACGAAGGAAAACAGCTGGAGCGGTAGATGGACCTTGCTGGGAGCCAAGTGAGCCGGGAGGCAGTTTGGCGAGCTCAGCCAGGCTGCACCCCGGCCTCTGCCCTGGGGGCCCCAGTCCTGGCCTCCCACTGAGAAGCTGAGGTGTTCAGGTGCCAAGTCAGCCTCGGGCTCTGGCCAGGTGGGCTGTGGCTTTTCCCAGAAATCGTCACGCTGTGCCAGTCTCGTCCTGGAATCCACGCTGCCCACTGTGCCGGGCGGAACCTGGCTCTGCTGCTCCGGCCGGCCTGCGTGGGGGCGGGCAGCACAGGGCCTGAGGGTGCTGCACCCAGGCCCTGGGTCATCAGGACCCTCTCCTGAGGCCCGCTAGAGATCTGCGCTCACAGACCCGGTGAGCACAGAGCAGGGCCAGAGGAAACGTGGACAGTGGGTAGACGGGAAGCTCAGCTCCCCTCACCAGCGATCAAAGAAGCATACATGGGTTACCTGTCACACTCACGACATTAAAAAGGCCAATACTCACGCTTTCACGGGTCCTGAAACAAATTTGCTAGAAATCTGTTTAGGCTTATAATATTATTTTGAAAGGACTTTCCCAGGTTTCTCAGTAGTAAAGAATCTTCCTGCCAAGCAGGAGACTTGGGTTTGACCGTTGGGTCGGGAAGATCCCCTGGAGAAGGGAATGGCTACCCACTCCAGTATTCTTGCCTGGAGAATCCTGTGGACAGAGAGGAGTCTAGAAGGCTACAGTCCACGGGGTCACAAAGAGTTGGACACGACTTAGCGAATAAACAATAACAACAATTATTTTGAAAACTCCATACTCTCTGGCCCACTAATTCCACGTCTAGAGACTCTTTCAAAAGGGAAAGAAGACAAAACAGCCGTATGAATCGTAATTTATGTAAAACCATTATCATTGCCAGGTTAGGTATAAGAATTAAAAAAGGAACAATGCAAAAGTCAAATTAGGGGATCAGTTATATTTTGGTAATTCTGAATGATAGTAAGCTAGGCAGACAATAACATGAAAATTTTATAGGACTTTAATAGCATGAGAAACTTTTTCTGATGAAGGATTATGTGATAATGAGAAAATACAAACTTAATACATATTGTTATGATTCAATCAGGGTGGGCACACACACACACACACACACACACACACACACACACACGTTTTTAAAAGGATACCCTAGAATGCTGAGTGTGGTTATCTCTGTAACTACCAGGTATAGCTTTTACTTTCTTCCTTATAATTATTTGTCTTTTCCAAATTGACATTATATTAAAGTTTGTTACTTTCAAATCAGAATAAACACAGGTGTTAGTTCTTTAATCCACATCAAAGATACACTCTCTTCTTCATTCATCATGTTTACCAAGTGCTGACTCTAATCAGAACTAATAATCACAGGTGTTACCAAGACGGTCAGTCCACAGCGGGCGAGCCTCCATGGAGCCCTCAAGTTGACAGAGACTGTGAGATCTGGGTCCACCCAGGGACAAAGAGCCCTCAGGAGCCACCTCTTCTTATAAAGAGAGGCAGGTCTGTCTGTGAGCTTCACTGGCAAATGCATGTTTAAGCAACCAGCCCCAGGGTGTGTCAGCTGACCTCACCTCCATCCGCTTCACACGTGCCTGCCTGGGAAGGACTCCAGGCACCTTAGGTAGACATTTATATTTTTAAAAACAAAACTGATCAACAGCAGGCACAAGCAGTGTCTGCCTCCACTTTCAGAAACCCAACTCTGACCTCCCAGGGCAGCATCTCAGACTCCCTCCCCATCTCATCAGGCAGCCCCAATGTCCGAGCCCCAGGCCCTCCCCCTCCTCCTTCCTGCAGTGCAGACGGTCCTCTTTTCCCAGAAGACCTGACCACACAGAATGGGAGCCAGAGACCTGAGTCTGAGGTCCAGCTTCACCACTCACAGGTTGTATGACCTTGAGCAGATTACTGAACCTCTTCAAGCTCAGTTTCCTCATCTGAAAAATAGGCACAAGACCATGCCTCTTTCAAAGAAATGGATTTTGAGTGTTCACCAATTAGAGTAAGTACTTCATGAGTTCTCATTGTGTCTGGGCCCCCTGGTACAGAGGGCAAGAGGCCGTGCTGATAAACCACACTTTGCAAAAGAAGAGAAAGGCCCTGATATGTGGCTTTTTCCAGATGCTGTGCTGTAAACACCCTCACCATCAACCGTTTCAAGCTACTGATGGCTTACCTGGTTGGCAAGATTCCTGCATCTTTATCAACCGGCTTTTAGGGTCTCGTGAGCTTCTGCTCTCTATCTGTCCTAGGAGGACCCACTGAATCCTGATCTTCATGGGCTCACGGTTTGATGGCGGAAAACCAAGAACAATTTCTACAGTGACTTAATATCTTTCTGTCCCACGTGTAAGCTTTGTGACGGCAAAGACAATTTTTATTTTTAGGAAACTTTTTCTTACCATGTGATCTTCAGTCCTGGCAAATAGGAAGTTACCTAATAACACATGTTGAATGAATGAACAAATGTTTCCAACAAAAAACAAAATGATCAAACATTGGGTTAAATGTTGAGATGCAGAGTAACAAGGAGAAAGTCTTTTCAACAGGTGGCCTCTCAGAGGAAAATATATTTAAGAATTAAATGAAACAGTAATTCTTTTTTTTTTTTTTTTTGGCCGCACTGCATAGCCTGCAAGATCTTAGTTTCCTCACCAGGGCTTGAACCTGGGGCCATGGCATTGAAAGCACCAAGTTCTAACCACTGGACCTCCAGGGAATTCCCTCAGTCTTTTCTTAATATTTCATGTGTGGGAGTCCAACCTCTCCTGGAAAGCTTCCAGCCATGAGGAGCTCCCTGCCATACAGAATGAGGTTTTCCATTTTTGGGGGCTCTGAGGGTATGGCGTGAGGTCTGTGGAGTTGATAGGAGAGAAGAGACTCCACCTCTGCTAAGCACCTACTGTATACATGCCAGCCACCCAGGGCACAGCATTCTGCCCATCACCTCCCTGCGTCCTCCTAATATGGGCATGACTCACTCTCCTCATTTTACACCCAAGGAGACTGAGGCTGTGGGACACTGAGTCACATGCTTGACTCACGGCACACTCAAACCTAGCTCTCGCCTCGGGCCACCTGATGCCTGGTGCACAGAGCCCAAGCCCAGCACCACTGGGGTGGGCACTTCCTGTGCCACGTCTGCCTGGACAACGCCCCTCACCAGCGGGACGTGCCTCTCTGAGAGGCCCTGGATCTCTGAGGGCCCCTGACGGCAAACTCAAGCCACCTTGGGTGATATCCGGGGACTGAGGCGCTTATTAGGTGCCTCAAATGCCCTCGTCTGTTGGCCTTCACCCTGTCACATACTCCTCAGCACAGGCAGTAGAGCTCATGGTGAATGAGTGGTCAGTCCTAAAGGAAGTCAACCGTGAATGTTGATTGGAAGGACTGCTGCTGAAGCTGAAACTCCAATACTTTGGCCACCTGATGTGAAGAACAGACTCATTGGAAAAGCCCCTAATGCTGGAAAAGATTGAAGGCAGGAGGAGAAGGGGACAGCAGAGGATGAGATGGTTGGATGGCATCACCGACTCGATGGACATGAGTTTGAGTGAACTCTGGGAGTTGGTGATGGACAGGGAGGCCTGGCGTGCTGCAGTCCATGGGGTCGCAAAGAGTTGGATACAACTTAGTGACTGAACAACAACAGCAAGCATTGGTTGAATGGACAAAGGCACGTCCCTTGCAGGGGCAGGTAAGAAAAGTTGGACCCAGAACCTGAGACCAGCTCAGGTTCCAGGAGCTCAACCCCACAGGAGGCCACATGTTCTCAACCATGTCGGATTTGCCCCCAACCTGGACACAACTTAGACACTGAATAATAAACAAAGTCCCCAGGGAGACTGGGCCCAGTGAACTGTGTTTAAAAAAGGCAGATATGGAAGCCTCGGGACCTGGATTACTCATTAAATTTTATTAAATGCTGATATCGCCAACCCTCATACATCAGCCAAGGGTGCTAAGTTATCAAAAGGCCGAGGCAGACAAACAAGAGCCTTACTGATTAACCAAGCCCTGCTTTCCAGGCCTGCCAGCTGCTCAGCCTCCCTGGCTGTCTCTCCTCCCGCTGGTCCTGGGGCCTCAACTGCCATCTCTGACCTGGCCCTCACACTGGCTCCAAGTTAAAGACACAAACATTCAACCTGCTGTGCTTAAGTTGCTCAGTCATGTCTGACTTTTTGCGACCCCACTGACTATAGCCCTTCAGACTCCTCTGTCCGTGGGATTCTCCAGGCAAGAATACTAGAGTGGGTTGCCATGCCCTCCTCCAGGGGATCTTCCTGACCCAGGGATCACACCCAGGTCTCCTGCATTGCAGGCAGATTCTTTACCACCTGAGCCACCAGGGAAGCCCACATTCACTGGTAAACTCACAGGTCTTCAAAGTTTTCATGAATAATACTTGCAGAGAAACAGAAAAGTGGGAAGAGAAATGACTGTCAAGAAAAGCAAACAACAAAAACTGAAATGAAATTCTGGAATCTTCTAAAGTCCCCAGGGCTCTGTCTTAGTTGATGGGTGTATGATTTACTGTGACTGCTGTGAAAAATTGCCACAAACAGGAGCATAAGCTTCCCAGGCGGTACAGTGGTAAAGAACCTGCCTGCTAATGCAGGAGATGCAGGAGATGCAGGTTCGATCTCTGAGTTGGGAAGATCCCCTGGAGGAGGAAATGGCAACCAGTCAGACATGACTGAGCACAAGGCAATCGAATTAACATGGGCTTAAAGCAACGGGACTTGGTTATATTACAGTTCTGGGGGTCAGATGTCCAAAATGGGACTGTGTTTCTTCTGGAGGCTTGAGGTGAGAATCATCAGCTTGAGACTGCCCACCATTCCTCGAATCAGGGCCTGCATCACCCTGCTGCCCACATCTCCATCTGGGACTCCATCCCTCCTGCCTCCTTCTTCTCAGGACCCTTGTGACCACCTGAAGCCAGCTGGATGACGCAGGATGGTCTTTCCATCTCAAGGCCCTTAACTTAATCACATCTGCAAAGTCCCTCTCATGTAAGGTAACGTGTTCCCAGATTCGGTTGCCAGCATGTGGACCTCATTGGGGACGGAGGCCATTACTGGGGGGTGAACAGTGGGCTTCCCTAGTGGTTCAGTGGTAAAGAACCTGCCTGTCAATGTAGGAACCATGGGTTCAATCCTTGGGTCTGGAAGATTCCCTGGAGAAGGAAATAGAAACTCCAGTATTGTTGCCTGGGAAACCCCATGGACAGAGGAGCCTACAGTCCTCAGGGTTGCAAAGAGTCAGACTTGACTTAGTAACCCAAACAACAGAAGCAAGTATCAACAGTGGGTTTGCACTCTCTGCACTAATCACATTGTCCTGAGGACACCAAGCTTCCCGCTGAGCCACACACAGAGACATCCCAGGATTTCCCTGCTTAAGGGATCGTGTGCCAGGGCCGGGAGGAGCCCTCCCCCAGGGTGACAAGGTGAAGCTCGCTCCGGGGTGACACTCGCACTGCCAGGCATCGCCGCCTCTGGGCACATCCTTACCCTTGGATGCTGACGCAGCTCCTGCTTCTATTTTCAGCCAGGGCTCCTCTCTCGGCCTTGACTTTAGAACCAGACTTGGCCACGCCAAGGTCAAGAATAACTGGACAACTTACTCCTGCCTCTGACTCTGTTAATGAAGCATCAATGCCATCCCTTCCCCAAAGCTGTTGTGAAGACAAAATGGCAAACTGCAATTCAGATCACTCAGACGCCCGTAAAGGTCTTGCGCTTTGGAATGAGGATCAGATCTCTGAAGAACAGCTCGGATTCCGGTATTCCCTACCTGACATGCTCCAGAAGCTTCCAGAAGCACTTAGATTAAGATCAAGCTCTCTCCCCAAATCTCCAAGAACCACATTGTCCAACCCCTACCCACCTCTCTCCTCTTGCCCCAAATCATCCCCACCAGCCCGCTTCCAGTTCCTTAAATACATCAAACCCACTTCTGGGATTTGTCCGTCTTCTCTACCTCTCCAGCACAGTCTTCCCCAGCTAAGTGAGCCACTGTCTCTCGCCTTTGGCACTTAGCCCAGATCCCATCTCTTAGGGCAGATCAGAGTCGTTTCCCGCTCTTCCTCCTCATCTGAGCACCATGCTTCTTTCCTTCATCACACGTGTCACGTTCCTCCTCCTCCTGGGCACCGAGCTGGACCACACCTCCCGCCTTCCTTGCAGTGAGCCATGGTCGGGTGACTGTCCTTGCCGCCGGTGGCACGTGTGTGGGAGTGAGGCCCTCGGTTACATCACTCAGTTGTACAAACCTCCTGCATGGTCCTCGCTGCTCTCCCTGTCCCTGGCTGTAAGGCCAAATACAGAGCATCCAGTGGGGACTAGGAGGTCCTGGCAGAGGGGGATACAGGGGTCACATGCTAGTGAAGACTTCACCTGCTAATTGGAGGAGCCCTGATAAACACCCAGTCCAGATTTCTCTATGAGTAAGAAAGTGCCATTGTTCTAAGCTGCTGAGATTTGGGGTTGTTGGTCAACCCTGACATTTTTGTATCTGCTTCCTTGCTGATTGCCCATCTCACTAAAATGTCAGCTCCAGGAGCGCAGGGTCACTGGCTGTCCTGGTTCCTGTTGTCTCAGCTCTGAGCACAGTGTCTCTGACCCAAGGTAGGTGCACGAACTAAGCTTTTTTGGATAAACAAATACATGACTTGTATTTATGTTGAGTTGTCGGATATTATGAGTTGTCAAGTTGCCCTGACTCTGCTTTCTAAACACTCTATGGAAATCCAATGCCCACCTCAAGCTTTTGCAAATTCTCATGGACTTGGGCTCAAGGGTTCAGAGTTTTGGCATTTTGCTCCCCTTTCCACTGGACTATTCGAGTCTGAGTGTCTTCATTTCCTCGCATTCAGTTTGACAAGTCAAGCATGGAACCCCATCTCTTTCTGTGCACACACACACACACGCCAGCCCAGGGTTAGAAGGGGGCAGAGGATGATGTTCATCTAACTAAAGTTAGAGGGAGGCAGAGGATGACGTTCATCTAACTGAAGTTAGAGGGGGGCAGAGGATGACGTTCATCCCACTGCAATGCATGCAGTATCCAAATGAAGTCAACAACCCATTTTTACTTTTGGGGCCCCCGTGCGGCTGCGCCCAGGTACTCTCCCTGCCGTATCTCTCTATACATTATTCTCACTGCCTGGCCCTTTCCTGGTTGTCTTTTTCCTCTTCTTCCTCTCTTCACTCTCCTTGGGGCAGATTGTGCTTTTATCCCCAAAGCATTGCAACACCATCTCCCATCCCTTCAACTCTGTGACTCACCATCCTCTTGTCGAGAGGTCTGTGCCCTCTTGACTCTGAACAGGTCTGTCTGTAACTGCTTCATCCTGATACAAGAGGGAAGTTATATTCATGACTTCTGAGTCCAGGACCTTATAGGCGATGCAGCTTCTGCCTTGTCCCCTTAGACGCCTGCTTTTAGCAACCTGCACTGATAGGTAAGAGATCCAGCTCCCCTGGGGCCACCATAGTATAAAGAAGCCCAGCCCACATGGAGACACTGTGATGCTGGCTCTGGTCACCAGCCCCAGCTGAGGCTGCACTGGTCCCAAGTCGGGGAGCAGAGATGCCTTTTGATGTTCTCAGCTACCTGATGTTGAGACAGCCCATTCAGCTGAGTCTTCAGCCACTTTTCTATGCTCCACCCCACTTTCTGACCCACAGAATCTATGAGCATAATAAAACTGTGGTTTTCCGTTACCAGGTTTGGGGCTGCTTTGCACTTCAGTAATAGAGCAGATCTCCCTTCCCAGATCTCCCAGACGCTTAGGGCTTTTCTTAAGCATCCTGTTGTGTGCGTGCTCAGTTATTTCTGACTCTTTGCAACCCCATGGACTGTAGCCCACCAGGCTCCTCTGTCTATGGGATTTCCCAAGCAAGAATACTGGAGTGGGTTGCCATTTCCTACTCCAGACAATCTTTCCAACCCAGGGATCAAACTCGTGTCTCTTACATCTCCTGCACAGCAGGCCAACTCTTTACCACTGAGTCACCTGGGAAGCCCAAACATCCCATTAGCCAGGTCTTTTATTGTCCCAGTCTCTGCCCTCGGGGTCTCTGATTCTACCCTGAGTGGCTTGTTGAGGTGTTTTCCTGAACAACACATCTGGGATGTGTTCTGATGCCAGCAATTAAGATGGCAAAGTGTTTTATCTCTGCCAAGTTTCTGAGTGCTTGGCATCTAGAGATGCTGAATTAATGTTAGTTTTGAATTCTGTCTTCTTCTTTGAACTCCTGGGGAGCTGGAAGAGGAATAGAAGGCTGGGGTAAGGCAGCAACTTCAGAATTCCACAAATGTGCCCCTGGATCACGCTGGATTCAGTATTCAAATCAAGCAGGAAACAGCAATGAAAGAGCCCTTAGCAGGAAGTTTACTAGAGGACATGTAATGCATACTGCTAGGTACAACACTGTAGGAAGATTGGAGAGGCCTTCCATACAAGGCTGCCAGATAAAATACACGACAGCCAGTTACGTTTCGATTTTAGGTAAACAGGACTTTTTTTTCCGTATGTTTCACGTGATATTAAGGAAAACTCACTTATACTAAAAAAAAAAAAAAGATGTATTGTTTATCTGAAATGCACATTTTAAACTGGGCTTGCTGTATTTTTATTTCTTAATTCTGGTGAACTCTACTCACAGAGGACTTTGAAGCCTCCTGGAGGTTGGCAATAGGAGGAAGCATTCCTTCCTGGGGCTGAGGCATAAAAAGAAGGGGCTATTACCAGGGCCCAGGGGTTGATGCTGCCCCCTGGAGCTGGCACCCTGGCAGGGACTTCCTGGCTGGGGCTGAGACCAGAGAGGGCATTTTGCCTCTGCAAAGATGCTGCTGGAAGCAGAGGGACAAACAGCATCGCTTCCTCCTTCTTCCCTCCCTCCATCCCCTACCAGTGCCTCCTGTTCCCAGCTGGAAGTTACTGGCAAGTGAGCCTGGGAAGTGTAGTTTGCAGGGGTCAGCCGTCTGGGCCACAAGTAGAGCTGACAAAGGGACAGTGTCTACACTCTACAGTTCACCATATTTATCAGAGTACGTTAGACTTCTTTCACCATTTCTTGAGCTCTCACAATGTTCGTGGTACCACATTAGGCAATTCTTAGACCACATGTCTTTCCATTCCTGAGCAAATTATGAGGAAGACACAATTCTTTTCCACATTTTACATATGAAGACATCGAGGCTCGGCGAGATTAAGAAATTTGCCCTAAATCGCACGTAAAGTATCCGGCAGGGTCAGATCTTTGCTACATCAGCAGGAGACACTTCAGTCCTGTGGGCAGGTTGGGGGAAGGACGGGAGTCAGAGAACCACAGCAATATCAATTCATCATAGACTCTTTGGATCTGGAAGGGGCACCATCTTGATTTACATCCATTGGCTTTGGTTAACACTGTTCCTGAAACATCTTATTGTTATTTGCTGTCATTTAGTCACTAAGTCAAGTCTGACTCTTTGCAGTCGTGTGGACTATAGCACAACAGGCTTTCCTGTCCATCACCAACTCCCAGTGTTTGTTCAAACTCATGTCCATTGAGTCAAAGATGCCATCAGCCATCCCATCCTCTGTCGTCCCCTTCTCCTCCTGCCTTCAATCTTTCCCAGCATCAGGGTCTTTTCAAATGAGTCAGCTCTTCACATCAGGTGGCCAAAGAATTGGAGTTTCAGCTTCAGCACCAGGCCTTCCAATGAATATTTAGGACTGATTTCCTTTAGGATTGACTGATTTGATCTCCTTGCTGTCCAAGGGACTTTCAAGAGTCTTCTCCAACACCACAGTTCAAAAGCATCATTCTTGCTCTTCTTAAAGACATTGAAACCATTAGTTCTTCCATCCCAACACCCCAAATTCACATGTTGGCAGCCCAACGTGGTAGAAAACAGCAGAATGTCATAATTAGGAGTCATTAATTGAACCTGGAGTCAAAGGGCCAGTTCAAATCCTGGCTCTGTCATTTATTAGCTCTGTGACTTTGGGCAAGTTACTGAAGCCCTCTGTGTCTCTCCTTCTTCATTTATAAAATGGGGCTAATGATGACGACAAAGACAGTGGTGACAATGATAATGACGTTGTCCACATTATAGATGGCATTGCTGCAGGAGGAGTCAAGACTGCCTCTATGAGTAACTTTCCAGCAGCAACCCTGCCTATAGACATGAATGTTTAATGAGTTTATCCACGAGGGACCCCCATATAGCATCTAGTCCATAGTCTGCACCCAATAAACGTTGGCTATTGTTATATTTATTATAGAATCAACTAAGTGTGGGATAGTACAGAAAAAACTGAAAGTGAAAGTCACAGAAAAAACTGAAAGTGAAAGTCAGTTTTTCACTAAAAACTGAAAGTGAAAGTCACTCAGTCGTGTCTGACCCTTTGTGACCCCATGGAATACGCAGTCCATGGAATTCTCTAGGCAAGAATACTGGAGTGGGTAGCCTATCCCTTCTCCAGTGGATCTTCCTGACCCAGGAATCGAACTGGTGTCTCCTGCCTTGCAGGTGGATTCTTTACCAACTGAGCTGTCAGGGAAGCCCCTAGAAAGCTAAAGCCCCTGTGAACTGTGTGGGGAGGGAGGTGAGAAGTGGCAGGGAAACACACTGTGTTAGCAAGCTGCCCTGCATGCTAATTAGGCCCCGTTATTATCCGTGGGGGGCAGAGGACAGAAAAGACCAGCTCTGGCTGGAAAATAAACATCAGGACTGGGAAGGAGTTAGTCTTACAGGAGGAGGGAATGTCCAGGGTGTGGGCTTGGAGGAGAAGCAGAGATAGGAACTGTGAGGCAGGGAGTGGGGGTGGTGGTGGGGTGAGATGTGCGCACAAGAGGGCAGGTGGCAGAGAAGTGGGCAGAAGGGCTGATGCAAGATGCAGAGGCTGGAGAGGTTGACAAGGAGCATGGGTCTCACAGGAACTCTGGCTGTCTTCATGGTAGGAAGACTTTCCAGTTGACAACTTGCTTGGGCCGGGAGGGCAGGGGGGCGGGAGGGAGCAGGCTTGGTGCCAGGTCAGTCGCTGTTTTCCATCCCCACTCAGCCATCACTGTGTTGCACTGAAGCTGTCAGGCCAGGTAATTTACACAGAGGGCCCTGGGTCCTGGTCCTCACTGAACGCCCTCACTTGGATCCATTGTGGATGTGAACAGAGACGTTCAAGCCTAAAGAAGGAAAGCGATGCTGTGTGCTGTGAGGCCTCAGTGAGTCACTGCATGTCCCTAAATGTGGAGCTGGTGGCCTCTTCTCCTGGCTCTATGCAAGGATTGTGACGTGTGATTGTGGACACGAATGTATAAGCAAAAAGAATCTCACTGGATAAGACCCTGATGCTGGGAAAGATTGAAGGCAAAAGGAGAAGGGAGCGACAGAGGATGAGGTGGTTGGATGGCATCACTGACTCAATGGACATGAGTTTGAGCAAACTCTGGGAGATAGTGAAGGATGGGAAGCCTGGTGTGTTGTAGTCCACAGGATCACAGAGAGTCAGACACGATTTGGTGACAATTTAGACACTATTCCAGGATCTGGAATACTGCACAATATTCCTGGGGGCCCCTGATCTTAGCACAAAGTGTCCCCCTGTTCTGTCCATCCCCTCTCCATCCCAGGTGGATCCTTCCAGGTGGTATGTCTTGGTCCAGAACTCTGCCAAGCCGAGTCTTTGGCCTTGGGACAGCCCCGTGCATCCCTCTGTACGCCCTGGGCTCTGAGTCTCATCGAGGGTCAGATTAGGGGAGTACTTCTGGGATCTGGACCCCCAAGGCCTTTACTTTATGGCCAAGAGGACCAGGGTCAAGGGAGAGACAGGGGATCCTATGGGGTCTCCAGTGGGTTGGGAATGACTCAGGGAGGGCTCTCCTACATGCTCACTTCTCACTCATCCTCCACCTTCTGCTTCATCTCTTCCATTTCACTGCCCACCTGTCCCACCAGCATTCTTCCATTCAGCCAGCACTGACTAAGTACCTGCCAGGCACGGTGAGAACATGAGGAGCCCTCTGCCCACCCCCAACCAAGAGCTGCCCAGGGGGCGAGGTGGACAGGAAGGCAAAGAAGCAATTTGCTGTGGAATAAGTGTGTTCCTCTGAAAGTACAGGGTCATCCTGGGGGCTCTGGAAGCCTGGTGAGACACGAGATGTGGGCGCCAGGAGGCAGGGGGCGATGGATGCTCCAGACAAAGCTGAGAGGCCAGCTCATGACTTTCCAGTGGTCCAGAGGAGACGCATGACAGCCCCGCCAGGAGGCTGCACAGCTGGAGGTCGGGGGCGGGGCTGGGACCTGGCATAGGTCACTGGGCAACCTGGTTTCCCAGGGACTCAGAGCCCTGGGGAGTATGAATCTGACCGGAGGCATCACCTGAGCAACGGTGCTCTTTCTAAGCTTCCCGCTCTCAGCTGAGCCTACGTGCGTCAGGACAGAGAAAATTCCACTGTTGACGCAGCGATGACCTGGAGAGGCTGCGCTGTGCGTTTTCCACCTTGATTCGGAAAGTTCAGCTGGTAAGGGGAAGCCACGTGTGGGGACAGGAAGTCACATTTCCAGGACGTGCCTGGAGTCACAGCTCTATTTCTGGAACAATCTGACTGGCTCCAATTTCTTTAGGAAATTCAAATGAAACCCTGCAAGGCCAGTTTTCTCTCTCATTGTTCCTGGTCCTGACGAGCCCTCCCTGCTCCTTCCTGGCCCCCATTGCAGAGGTCTGGCTGTGGGGAGTGTGTGACATGGCTGTGGGGAGTGTGTGACCTGGCCGCCTTCCTTCAGGGCTTTGAGAGGAATCCTTACGCTCTGAGGACATGGGGCTGGAGGGCTTCCCAGAGACTCCACCCAGAGGGAGATCCTGCCTCCCTAATCTCCGGCCGTGGGCCCAGCTCTGCAGACACAAGCCCCTACTGGGTGTGTGCTCAGTTGCTCAGCCATGTCTGACTCTTTGCGGCTCCGTGGACTGCATCCCGCCGGGCTCTACTGCCTGTGGAATTCTCCAGGCAAGGATACTGGAGCATGGTGCCATCTCCTCCTCCAGGGGATCTTTCCAACCCAGGGATCAAACCCATGTCTCCTGCATTGGCAGGTGGCTTCTTTACCATTAGCGCCACCTGGTAAGTTCCCCCAAGGCCCTAGAGACTCCTGGAAAGCCAGACAATCAGGGAATCCTGCTCTGATCTTCCTCCTGATGCCAAGACCCTCTTAGATGCCAAGCAAGCTTTTATACCACACCCTGTTTTCCACATCCATAAAAAGGGGTTATTAACTCATATTCTGTCCTCTTCCTAGGACTTATCAAATGAGAAAATATAGGAAAACAATTATTGATTACTATTTTAAATGATTTGTGTATTTAATTTTTTAACTTCAGTGAAATCCAGATTATACGTAAGTAAGCACTTTAAATTATACCATGCTGCTTTTGCCATGGTGTGCATTTACCACTAATGAGAAGCCCATGCACCGCAACCAGCGAGTAGCCCCTGCTCACTGCTACCAGAGAAAGCCCGCACACAGCAACAAAGACCCAGCACCAAAAAAAAAAAAATTAAATTAAAAAAATGTTTAATTAATTTAAAGTGTCCACGTTACAGAGGCAGAATGGACAGGGTATGGGGACACGGGATGGCTGTGGTGGGTGAGAGATGGGGAACCCCAGGGGAGCTGCCTTGCACATCTGTTTTGCAGACAAGAGAGGCCAATGGAGTCCCCAAGAGCAGAAGCAAGGAAGGAAGACGAAGGATTTGGTTTGGGTCTGTGGAATTTTAAGGGCCATAGCAGAGAAAATATGCAGGAGACAGATGGGTATGTGGGTCTGAGGGAGGAGAAAGAAGAGAGAGAGTGGTGGCACCATCAGCGAGGAGCGGCGTGACTGTGATCTGTAGGAAGAAGACAAAAGAAGGCCTCTCAAAAACCCCAGATATTCGAAGGCGAAGTGGGGGATGTGGAACATGCAAAGGGCCAAGACGGAATCAGAGAGGAATGAGGTGGGTCACAGCAGCCATGCGAAGAGCGGCGGGTCTTTGAAAACTCCTATTACGCCCTCAGGACCCAGCTGGGTGTGACCTCTTTTTGGAGCTGCCCCAGTCCTGCTGCACCCCTCCAGCTCAGTCTGATCAGCACTCTTGACCAAGGTGAAAATTAACCTTCTGGCAGCTCCAGGCATTCCCTGCACGGGGCTGGCCCTTCTGTGATGAATCAGCCCACCAGGGTCACCTCTAACATGCCTGAGTGAATGAGTGAAGTCGCTCAATCATGTCCGACTCTTTGCGACCCCATGGACTGTAGCCCAGCAGGCTCCTCCGTCCATGAAATTTTCCAGGCGAGAGTACTGGAGTGGGTTGCCATTTCCTTCTCCAGGGGATCTTATTCTGACCCAGGGATCGAACCTGGGTCTCCTGCATTGCAGGCAAATGCTTTACCATCTGAGCCACCAGGGAAGCCTAACATGTCTGCTTTAGAGCAAAACTGTTTATTTCCTGTCCCCACAGCTTTGGTGGGAGATGGAGCACACATAAGTCTCAGTAATGACTCATTTCATTCCCAGCATAAGTCATCTCCACAAGTTTGTCCTCTCTATACCCCCACAGTATAGAGAGTCTTGAGGGTATTGGACAGCTATTTCGGGAGACACTGAGAGGAGCTTAGGGGTTCCAAGCACAGGCTCAGAGCCTGACCACCTGCTTTACATTCAGGCTCCACTGCTGAGGAGCTGCGTGTACCTGGGCAGGCTGGTTTATGTCTCAGAGATTTTTATCTTTAAAACGTACATGCCAGGAAGGGTACCTATCTCCTAGAACTGCATAGCAAGTAAGTTACATCTTGCAAACTGCGAACAGACTGGAGTTTGAGAGATACTTACTACTTGTTAAAGTGAAGTCGCTCAGTTGTGTCCGATTCTTTGTGACCCCATGGACCGCAGCCCGCCAGGCTCCTCCGTCGATGGGATTTTCCAGGCAAGAATACTGGAGTGGGTTGCCATTTCTTTTTCCAGTGGATCTTCCCAGCCAGGGATTGAACCCAGGTCTCCTGCACTGCAGGCAGACTCTTCACCATCTGAGCCACCCAGGGAAGTACCTAACACATGTTAGCTTTCCTTCTATTCTTTTAATTAAGTAAGTCATACTTACTTTTGGTGGAACGGGGTCTTTGTTGCTGCTCGTGGGCTTCTTCTAGCTGCAGCTAGAGGGGGCGATCTTCGCTGTGGGGGGCCAATTCCCGACCGCAGTGGCTTCTCTTGTTGCAGAGCTCGAGCTCTAGGGAGCGTGGGCGCAGTAGTTGCAGCACTTGGGCTCAGCTGCCCTGCGGTAGGCGGACTCTTCCCCGACCAGGGATCGAACCTGTGTCCCCTGCATTCGCAGGTGGAGTCTCAACCACTGGACCACCAGGGAAACCCTTTTCATTCTGTATAAATAGAATGAATTCCCAAAGGCCCACGTAGTGAGCCAACACAAGTTTTAAGAGTCTGCTATGTACCTGGTACTGTGCTTGTAGTTTGGAATTCCAAAGAGAAGAAACAGACTGTGTTCCTGGCCTTAGGGAACTTTTGTTTGTGACTTTGGGCGAGTGGGGAATTAAGGCATCCTTCGGTGTCAGAGCTTGAGACACATAGATTTTGCCCAGTGTACAGATCTGGTGACAGGGACGAGGGAGCCAGTATGTAGCCGCTACTGCCATGCTGTCTGCAAGAATGGGAGTGGCCTGGCTTCATTGGCAAAATCCACCCTCTCTTCCCAGTGTGCTTTCCCTGATGCGCAAATTACTCTTAGCATCTCCCAGAGTAGTTCTCTGGACTTGCTGAGGCAGCTGCCAGGAAGAGCTCCCTTCCCGCAGGAGACAGCTGCTCATGCCATCACTGGGGCGTCTACACTGGGACGGACCATCTTGCAGAGAAGGAGCCAGACAAAGGTGGCAGTAACAGCCACCCGGACACACCAAGCTCCTAGTTTGCACACCAGCCCTTGCGATAACAGAAGGCATGGATGAAGACTAGGCTGAACAGCCTTGATTCCACTACCCCCTGTCTGTGGGGCCCCTCACTAGGCTCTGGGGTGGCCTGTCTGCATTTTGCTGAGCCCGCAGAAGGGAGCGCTCCACCCAGGCACGCTCAGGACTCTGGGGCTCTCTCACCGGTCAGCTCCCTGATGTCCGTGACGTCAAGGAAGACATGGGTGGACATACTGCTCCTCTGCTATCCCAGATGGTCTCCCACATTCCCAGCCTCCCCGGCGGTTCTGTTTGGACCGCATGGGTAGATCACGCTGGCCACTAGACTGTGAGTAGAAGTGATGGGTGTGGACTCGGAGTTAAGAACTAGTGAGTCATCTCCACCTCCTCGTCCCTTTACCAGTGACCTTGAAGACCGTGGATTAAAGTTGAGGTTGGCATAGTCACAAGACGAAGACACTGGGGGAGCCTGAATGGACGGCCAAACCCACCAGCCTCTGACACAGCAAGAAATAAACCTCTGCCGCTCTGCTGTAAGTCACCGGGGTCTGTAGGCTTATTTGTTACTGTAGCACCAGCCTGTCACATCCTGACTGATGCAGTCAGGTCTAATCTTGAACCCTCTAATCCCTCATGGAGTTTGTGACCACAGGCAAGTAACTAATAGTCTCTGAGCCTCAATCTTCCCAGAAAGTGGTAGCACTATCTCATCCATGGGGGCTCTTGTGAGAACTGAATGAAAAACAGCATAACAAATGCCTGGAACAGAGACAGGACTCAGAAAATGTGGGGCTGCCCTCTTGGCTTTCTGTATACTTTGCCTTTTAGTACCCGTCCTACAGATTGAGAAGCTGAGGTTCTAAGAAATCAGGTTTATCCCATAAGTTACAAGGCTAATGAGTCACAGAAAGGGCGGGAGTCTTAAGCTAGTGAAATGCTGAGATCCAGCAGGGCCATGGGGAGAGCTGAGCTGTGTGACACTGTGACATCATTTAGAGCTTTTTAGCCAGTCCACACTTGCTGGGGTTTTGACCTTTTCCAACTGCGTCCAGCCTTTTCCTCTTGACCCAATTCTCTTGGCCAAGTGACAGAGATCTCAATGTCCTTATCTGGAGGGTGTGGACTTGATAATTCTCGATGCCAAGTCATTTTTTTTTTTTTCCAGGCAAAGCTATATTGGGGGCACTTACTGCAGCAGGGAGGGAAGCAAGAACAAACAACAGTTTCCCTTGCTTGCTGGCTCGCTCCCTGAGGAGGGGCGAGCTGATTCCTGACATGGGGTGGAGGTAGGGGTGTGTCCAGGGGTCAGGCTGGAGAGGTGGTTTGCCTACCTATTGGGTGGTGCTGTGTGTGGGGCGGTGGGGGGGAGTGGGGCGTGCATAGCACTTTGCTTTTGCCGCTGGCTCTTCAAAAGTGGCAATTGGGTTTTTTTAGTGTCTTTGTATCTTTTGTCCAGAATTTGTCCCAACTAATCAATGCCAAGTTATTTTAAATCCTGACCTGGGTGTGTGTTTTCTCATACAATTTTCACACACTCTCTGTGTTGACATTCTGGCCGAAGGCGATTCCACTGCGCCCTCTGGTGGTCAGTGGCTCTCATTGTTCGGGTCCGGCTCTTGACCAAGGTCACCGTGGAATGTGGGCAGTTCCCAGGTCAGGGAAAACCAGTCTGTTGGGGGGAAAGCATCTCCAAATTGCTTCATTTTGGAGCAGAGCAGACTCTTGTGGGGATCTCAGCACCTTGCTTTTGGAGTCCTGGCTCTCTCCCCCGTCCTTCACTGGCAGGTGACTTCATCTCCTAGAATCTCAGTTTCCTTGTTTCTCTTCTTCCAGAAACAGTGCCTCTTGGCAGGATTGCTGCCGGATTAAATGAGACTAACGTAGGCAAAGCCCTTAACCCATGTTGACAGCATTTGAAAGGGAATTATGATCATCATTAAGAATCTCCTATGTTTCCTGGTGTTGCTGTCGTCCTGGCATAAGACTGTGACCTTCCGATGTCAGAGAAACTGTCTTGCCCATCCCCAGCCCCCAGTGGCTCTTGGTACATATTCATCAAATGACATGTGTGTGTATATATATATATATATATATATATGTATATATACATATATATATCACATTGGGCTTCCCAGGTGATGCTGTAGATAAAGAATCTGCCCACCAATGCAGGAGACATCAGAGATGTGGGTCTGACTCTTGAGTCGGGAAGAGCCCCTGGAGGAGGACATGGCAACCCACCCCAGTATTCTTGCCTGGAGAATCCCATGGACAGAGGAGCCTGGCAGGCCATGGTCCATAGGGCCGCAGAGTCCGCCATAACTGCGTGACTAACACACATATCCTATCATCAGGAATCACGGTTCCCACTTTGCAGAAAAGGTCCCTGTCTGAATCCAGGTCTTTGACACCCAGGACCTGTGGGTATCTATGATTCAGCCAAGGTTCCTTCTTGGGGGACTTACAAAGGGAAAGAATCTTCTAGCAGTCCACAGATCTACACCAACTCTAGCTCCCTATTTTGGACAAAGTTTCGGGAAAGCCTGTCCAAATGTTTTAAAACTTGGAGGGGAAGGAGTTCTCGGAACTACTTGGTCCCCACAAGAAGCTGAGCTTGGACATCGTGGCGGGGCGGAAGGCACCCTCAGGGCTCTCGAGTTTCTGCAGTAATAGGTTTTATGTAAGCACCGCTTCTCCAGGACTGGAGAAAGGATGCTCTGAATTCATGGTTATCAGGACCCCCTGCTGTGGTCTTCCACTTGCCAGGCTTGTGGCACACAGGTGGACCCCCAGCCCTGCAAAGAAGCTGGCTTGTTCCCTGACTTGTGGGAAGTGCCTGGGGGCTCCTGAGGACGCTGCCATCACCCCAGCCTGTGGCCGCTCTCGTCCAGCTCCGAGCAGCAGCTTTCAGGTTGAGGGCCACGTCTCTGTTGGCTTCGTTGATGGTTCTGGACTTCACGCACCCCCGCTCCCCAAACTTTCCTTTGCTGCAGGTGCCATTTGGGCTGTGGGTGCCAGATGGCCCCTTCCTCTTTTCCTGTCACTTGTACCCACCGTCCTGCTGCAGACGCTCCCCCATTCATGGCAGACAGCAAATCCATGATGTGTGTTTCTTACCAACCTGCTCCCTTGGCTTGCAGGCTTCTGCCCAGATCCATGGCCTCCACGGTCCAGAGCCTGACAAGGCCCAAGTCTCTGATTCCAAGTGGCTGAGATCCTAGTGCTTCAAGCCCACCTTTCTGTCCTGGCCTCTGGGTTCATGGAGAGATTGCTTAAGGAGCCAGTAAAAATCCTTTGCTCACTGTACTTCGAGTCAAGCTGAACTGGAGCGTGTGGCTTTGAACTGGAGCAAAACATGCAATTCCCTTATTTGTTTCATCCAGTCAAACTGACTTTTCCACCCCTGACTGCAGCATCCCGCCTGCAGCAGCCATGACAGCCTGTGCAGTGAGCACTGCGGAGGTCTGGAGATGGGGGAGAGACCGGGGGAGGGATAAGCTCCCCGGAGTGCAGCGGGGATGAGGTTTTGCTGGGCTGCCTTCTCTCTACATCTCTTCTTTGTTGTTGCTGTTATTCAATCGCTAAGTCATGTCCGACTCTGCAACCCCATGGACTGTAGCCCGCCAGGCTTTTCTGTCCATGAAATTCTCCAGGCAAGACTACTGGAGTGGGATGCCGTTTCTTTATCCAGCATATCTTTCAGACCCAGGGATGGAACCCACGTGTGCTGCATTGGCAGGCAGATTCTTTACCACTGAGACACCTTTGAAGACATGTCTCTTCTTATAAGGGCACTAATCCCACTATGTGGCCCCAGCCTCATGACCTCATATGAACCAAATCACCTCCCAAAGGCTTTGTTTCTGAATACCATCACATTGGGGTGAAGGCTTCAACATGTGGATTTTGGGGGAAGACAATTCAGGTCATAGCAGTGGGACTGGAATTGAGCATAGCCAGTCTCTGAATCCTTCCCTATGCCCACAAACAAAAGTGTGGCAAGGTGCCCAGAGTCTCTGAGAAACAGGTTACCTGGAATTTGCCGATTCCAGCGAGGACCTGATGTTTCATTGAAGATGACCAAAGGGCCGTGACTCTGACATGCGGAAGGAACATCACTGTGTCCTCCAGGGCTCCAGAGTTTGGAGAGACCCAGTGGTGTGTGTTAGAGGGAGAGGCTGAGAGGGGAAAGCGCACTGTCATCCTTGTCCTGTGGACGGATGCTGAGAGGGAGGGCTGCCAGTGCCTGAGCCCCAGCCGTGTTCGGTGGGTGCTGAGTCAGAACAAAGCAGAAGGAGAGGCTGGCCCTTCCCCAGTGGACACAGAGGGACCCACGGACCAGTGTGGGGCTTTCTTCTCAAGCCCCTAGAGCACAGCTTCCTGTACCTCACGCGATGTCCTGACTTAGGAAGGGATAGACTTTGGTGACTTGACTTTAGTGAGTGCTGGTGCAAACAAAACATCTTCCAAAGGCAATTGGAGGACGGGGCACCAGAGGGCCAGGGACACCTCCGCTTGGTGAGTGACATGGCAGATGGGTGTGACAGGTGACAGGCACGTTCCAAGAAAGCCACTCGCTCATGCACAAGGACAGAGCAATGCCTGAAGCGAATCCCTAAGTACAGGGGGCCGTGAACAGTGACAATGAATAAGGAAGAGAAAGAAAATATGGGGGGGTATGTAGGAAACACTGATGCTCATACACTCTCTCCCGTCAATCCTTGCGTATATGTGCAGATCCTTAGGATAGAAAGTAAACAGAAATTAGAAGCCACCTTCTTTTTTGGTTGGCTTGTTTTTTCCTACTTTCAAAATTTTTCATTGTTTTTTAAATGTTCAGATACACTTTTATGCAATTTTTAGAGGTTACTTTCCATTTACAGTTACTACAAGATAGTATCACTCCAGTACTCTTGCCTGGAAAATCCCATGGACGGAGGAGCCTGGTGGGCTGCAGTCCATGGGGTCGTGAAGAGTCGGACACGACTGAGCGACTTCACTTTCACTTTTCACTTTCATGCACTGGAGAAGGAAATGGCAACCTGCTCCAGTGTTCTTGCCTGGAGAATCCCAGGGACGGGGGAGCCTGGTGGGCTGCCGTCTATGGGGTCACACAGAGTCGGACAGGACTGAAGTGACTTAGCAGCAGCAGCAGCATCTATATCCCTCATGGTGAGCAATACACCCCCGAGCCTGTCTTCACCCCGTAGTCTGCACCTCGCATTTTCCCACTTCTATATTGCAACACCTCCACCGACTCCCCTGCACGTAGCCACTGGTTTGTTCTGTTTCTCTTTTGTTATATTCCCTAGCTTATTGTATTTCTTAGGTTCCACTCTAAGTGAGGCCATACAGTATTTGTCTTTCTCTGTCTGACTTACTTTGCATAGCATCATGCCCTCCAAGTCCATCCATATTGCTGAAAATGGGAAAATTTTGTTCTTTTCTTATTCCGTTAACCCTTTGTGAAACAGTCAAGCGTGTGCTTGGAGCAGCCTGTGGGATGCTGCTGGGTGTATTTCGTCAGTGGCCCCACAGCCAAATCCTGGGGGACCGGTGTTTGTGGGAAGGGTCAGTGGTGCAGAGCAAGCTGGTTCTGGCTTGTACCCAACGCGTGCCTGAAGGGTCCCAAAGAAATGCCTTTGCATCCTCGGGAACACCTATGGAGGATCCTGGCTGATTCTGCTGCCTGCTGGCAGCTCCCGCCTGGGACAAGGGGGCGGTGAGTTCCCACCTGGCTGAGCTCATCCGGTAGGGCCTGACTTCGTGTGTCGCCACCTTGTGGCCGCGTGTCCACATTACAACTCTATTGTGATAGAATGGCTGTGGGCGTATTAGTAGCTCAGTCTTGTCCACCTCCTTGCAACCCCATGAACTGTAGCCCACCAGGGTCCTCTGTCCTTGGAATTCTCCAGGAAAGAATACTGGAGTGGATAGACATTCCCTCTGCAGAGGTCTAATGTGACACCAACCAGGAACAAACCTAGGGGAAGATAGGTTTCTGATGGAGGGTCAGTAATTTTTTCAGTCAACAAATGATAAGAGCAGGGCCCAGATATGGTATAATTCATTTAACTCTCAATGCATGTTTACAGCTTCCTGGGTGGCTCAGATGGTAAAGAATCTGTCTTCCATGCGGGAGACCTGGGTTCCATCCCTGGATCTGGAAGATCCCTTGAAGAAGGGTATGGCAACCCACTCCAGTATTCTTGCCTGGAGAATCCCATGGACAGAGGACCCTGGCAGGCCATAGTCCGTAGGGTTGTAAAGAGCTAGAGACCCCCGAGTGACTATCACTTTCATTCACATGTTTACATGGATGGTACTTCAACACTCCAACTTTGTTCGGTCTCTAAGTCTTGTCCGACTCTTTGTGACCCCTGGGTCACATGGAGCCTGTAGCCTACCGGGTTCCTCTGTCCATGGAATTTCCCAGGCAGGAATACTGGAGTGGGTGACCATTTCCTCCACCGGGGGATCTTCCCGATCCAGGGATCAAACCCGAGTTTCCTGCATCTCCGGAACTGGCAGGCAGATTCTTTACCAGTAGCGCCACCTGGGAAGACCCGTCCCAACTTTATTCATAAGGAAATACGCACACAGAGAGGTTAAGCGACTTGCTCAAGCTCACACAGCTAATACACAGGACCCCGGGCAGCCTGACTCCCGAGCGCCTGTGCTAATCTCTGCACTGTCCCGTTTCCTGAGCAGCCTTCAGGTCACCACAAACTTGTCAAGAGACTGGGGAGGTGTCACTGAAGAGAACAGGGAGCCCCAGGTCTGAGGAGGGAAGGAAGTCTTAGCTTGAACCTCACCTCTGCCTGCAATTGCCTGCTGCCATTCACCAGCCCTGCAGGGCTGTTGAGAAAGTTCAAGACCATCCCTAGGGAGGGAGTATGCAAACTGTAAAGTGCTGTACTAACCGGGAGGTAGTATTATTGACACCAACTTTCCATTCTGTAGTCCCGTGATTGGATTGCTGGAATTATTCTAAAACCTGGGAGATTTGTGCCAACTCTGGATTGCACATGGACCCATACATGGATGTGCCCGTCTCTTCGGGAAGGAGGGACACTAACTCTGCCCACATCAGGCTACTTCATTCAGCAAACGCTCAGTGCACTGAGCGGGCACGTGTCTCCTCCAGCCTCCTAGGATGCATTCATTCTAGACCTCACACCCCATCTGGCAGCTCCTGAAGTGGTGCCCATTGGACAGATGAGACAGCTGAGGTTCAGAGGGCTTGGGTGACTGGCATTAGTCACACAGCAGGGAGAAGGCACAGTTGCATCTGAGCAGAGGCTAGCTCTTCATGTCCTGAGCCTCTGGGTGCCTGGTCGGGGTGGGCACTAACCCCGGAGGTGTCTTTTAAGACTCAAAGCGTCTCTTGCATTGGAGACTTTGAGAAGCCACACCAAGACACCACCCTTACAGAAAAACAAGACACACCCGAACGATAAAATAGCTCTCTTTTATTCATTTTGATTTGGATCATTGGAAATATTCAACAATAAATTAAAAATAAAAAATAGAGCAGAGGCTGTGGAAAGCAGACTCTTGCCAACTTCATTCAAAAAAGCATCCAGATGAACACTCAGCTGCAAAACACGAGAGCCAGGCAAGGAGGGGCAGACAAAGAAAGCAGACTTTAAAACAACACCAACCAACCCACCAACAGGACTGCAAAGAGGGGAAAAGTGCTCGGGGAACTTTGGCTTTGACACGAACTGGGTTAAGTGTTAGCACGACGGTGCACCACGTCCATGCTACTGGGGCCCAGTGGGGACTCCTGACATAGACCCAGGTTAAAGCTGGTGTCTGGACCAGGATCTTGGGTGGGTGGGCGACGATGGCAGATTGGAAGCTGAGCAACAGGGTCAAGTTCAACATAAGTACAGATCTTTGATGGACTGGGAGGGAAACAGGGGGCTGGAGGCAGGCTTGGAGGAAATGTGTTGCTTTGGGGGAGGACTGTGTGATGCCGCCTCGCCTGGTAGCTGTTCCTCACCCTCTTCTATGCACAGGTGTCATGTACCCCCGCCACGGCCCCCCAGGGGGCTCCAAACACATTAGCCCAGACCCCACAAGAGGATGGCCAGCCGATGGCCTATGGCCAACCCTGCCACAAACCAGATGTCCTTGATGGATGCAGTGACAGCCCCCAGCTCTTTGGAGGGGTGAGAACAGTTGCCCGTCCTGATGGCACGTGGCCGGAGTCCAGCCAACTCTGGCTTCCCTGGAGAGAGCACTTCCGACCACAAGCACGTGAGGGAGGGCGGGCTGTTTTGTCTTCCACTTTTTCTTTGGGTTCAGGCTGCCTTGAAGGAAACAGCTGAAGCAAACATCACAGTGCTCAGCGCTCTCTGAGACTCCATTCTGCCTGGACCCAGAGGCCCAGTTTGCATCGAGGTAGCTTTGTCCCCTTTCCCTGGCCCTTCTGGCCACAGCCGAGCCTTGGGGGTGGTCTCCCTGAACCTGCCCCCCCTCTCCCACCCACTATAGGAATCACCTGACCACCCCTCGTTGCCTGGCTTCTCCCTTTTATGTCCTATTTCCTTAGATCTGGCTTCTCCCACTAATCCAGTCTAGGTGATTTTCTGGACAATACCTGATGAAGCTGGGGTTTCCAAACGCATCCGCTTAAGAACTTTCTTCTCTGCCCCAGATCACTACCCTCCCGCCCTCCTTTCTTCTCCTTCCCATGGGTGAGGCCAGGGGCTCCAGGGGATATGGCTACAGGTGTAGATTTTGCTCCAGCACCAGAGAGCAGCTTCCTGGTTCCCTGGGGGAGCCAGAAGGCTAGGGTGTTGCTGACATCTTTCTCCCTCATTAGCCTGGCCTCTTTAGCTTCAGGCTCAGCACTGACTGCTGCAACAGGAATGCCTCTAACGCTTGCCTGGGGCTAGTCTCCAAGGAGCTCTGTCTGCGGAATGGGCAGAGCCCTGGGCTGGTATGCTGGGCCCCAGGGACAGCCTCCTCTTGTGGGTGCTTCTCACCCTCTGGCTGGTGGCCAAACCCCCGTGGAAACAGTCTTGTCCAGGTCTCGGCCACCCTTACCCCAGGTATGGGCCCCGCTGGTTTAAGGCAATGGTGTGTTAATCCTGGCCACAGCGGCTGGCTGGATTCGCTTAGGTGGCCATTGGTAAGCCCAGGAACAGACACAAGGCCGTGTCTGCCCCAGCTGTGGGGAAATGTGATGCTATCCCCTGCACTGGAAGAAGAGCGTGAGAAGGCAGAGGTCACAGCTTGCCTCGGGCCCCCGTGGTGGCCTGAGAACGAAGCCGGTGGTGAGAGGCTTGTAGTCAGAAGCTTACACCGCCTACAGTTCTCGGAGGGGCTGGGGCAGCCCACCTCCAGGTGGTCTAATAGGGACCCAATAACATCCTCTTTTAGCTCGAAATCTATTTCACAGCTGGTTCACTTGTGCAGTCACTTCCCTTCTCTGGCCTTGCTTTGCTCATCTGCAAATGGGGACCCAAGGACTGAAAGGCCTGTCACGATGAACAGCCTGGTGGCGGGGAGAGACAGGGTGGAGACCAGGTGGCAGTGAGTCAGCCACACACCCGGCAGAGTTCCTCACGCCAAGGACTGCCGTGACCTCTAGCCTCTGAGGATTTATGCTGGGAATCATGACCTCACAGCAATTGACAAGCATTTGTCAGTCAAGAGGGTCTTTGGTTTTGGAGGATTTTAATGCTCGAACAGTTTTTTTCGTTTGCTTGCTTTTTCTTTTAAAAAAAAAAAACAAAAACAAAAAAACCACTTTCTGGATTCTGAACCTTAGAGAATCAAAGAAAAACTGGACCCTCTCCCCAGGCAAACACTCAGGGGAAGAACCAGCAGGGTGTGTGACTTCTAGGGACACTTGTAAATGACCGATACCCACTGTGGACACTCCCCGTTGGCAGAGGGAGACACGGAGGCGGGGGGCAGGGCTTGCCAGAGGGCTGCAGGGCGCGGTGGGGCGGGACCCCCTGGCCTCTGAGAGTAGCATCCTTCATCCTCCTCCAGGCCACGGTCACACCTTCTCAAGGCACCTGTGGCCCTTCAGGGAATGCCCGCGACAGCAAGAAATTTCTCTTTTTTTGATTAAATGTCAGTGCGTGCATGCTAAGTCGCTCAGTCATGTCCGACTCTTTGTGACCCTATGGACTGTAGCCCACCAGGCTCCTCTGTCCATGGGGATTCTCTAGGCAAGAAGACTGGAGTGGGTTGCCATTTCCTCCTCCAGGGGAATCTTTCCAACCCAGGGATCAAATCCGCATCTCTTACGTCTCCTTCATTTGCAGGAGGGTTCTTTACCACAAGTGCCACCTGGAACTATGAGTCTATTCCCACCCAGCCCCAAGACAGTGCCGCTTGATTTGGAGATTCTTAGCTGAGACTGAATCTAAGCCCACAGTGAGGAAGAAGAAAGTGGGGCTGGAAGAGAAGGAGATACATAGTATCCGGCAAACCTATCAACCCGACATTCCAGGGTCTGCCCACCAGCAAGCCCTCAAGCCCTAAACACCCCAGTACCCCACGTCTGAAGATTTCTACAAAACTGGCTCTGAGCGCCCACACGGCAGCTGCCTGCCGAAGCGAGCGTAACTGAGCCACAAAGTGCAGACGATGTCAGTTGAATTTAAAAGACAAAACAATAAATAATCAGGAAGGCTGACGAGGAAGAAAGAGCAGCTGGGACGTGAAGGATGAGGTATGACTTCTCCCCTCTGACGGTCACGTTTCTAGGATGTCCTCACACAGGTGGCCAGGGGGGATCTGACCCTGGTGGCAACCGCTGGCTGATGCCCCCTCTCCACCACAAAGCTCTGGAAGGTTACGGGCACCAAATCCAATAGTCTGTGAAAATGAGAATGTATGGTCCACGGCTGACGGGCCTCTGGATGGAGCCTAGTTCCAACTGAGCTTTCTTGCAGCTCAGACTCTGGCTCCGGAAACTAGAACACTCTCCCCAGCTACAGACCAAGGGGAGTGCACTGCTGGGGTCCCCTTCCCCAAGCTGGGGCTCTTGCCACATTTCAGTCAATGCATGCGTTTCTCCCCCCAGTACCAAGGCACGTGGAAGCACTTAGACCCATGCTCAGCTGTCATGGTAACCACAGAGATCAATTACTCGAGGAAACGTCAGCTTGGGAAGAAGACATCTCCTGGGCATTTAGGGTCCTGAAGACCTTCAGGGTGGGGACCCCTCATGGCCACAGTTTAATGATCTTTGGGCAGAAAGGGGAGGTGGGGTGGCTCTCCTGGAGGTCATCTTCACCCAGAAACTTCCGAGCAAGAATCAGAGTGTTGGCCCCGGACCCCTTGGCAGCGTAGTCTCTGTGCTTCCCCCCGGGAGACCATCCTCTCGTCTAGAACATGGGACTCCTAGGATGGGGCCTCTCCAGAGTCTCCCCGCCTCCCCCAGCCCAGAACAGCAGCGAGGCGGGGGTTCTCCCCTCCCGAGACTGGTTCTGAGACTTGTTCTGCGGCCCTGGCAGGGGTCGGTGACCTTGCTGAGTAGATGCTGCCAAATGTTGGGGTGCAAGAGGCTGCGAGGGGCACCTGGGCACACCCCTGAGGCTGGTCCTGGAAGTTCCTGGAGAAGAACAGCTCCGGTGAGAAGCTGGGGCTGGATGCGGAGTCGCATGTGGGGCACCTGTCCTGAGGCCTTCGCAGCGTCATCTTCCCTTGAAGATCCGGATTTTGTTGATGGACGCCAAGGTGGCCGTCACGTTGGACTCGAAGTCCCCATCGTGTACCCCAGTCTTCCGAAAAGCCCCCGCCGATGGGTTGTTTTCCCAGTAGTGGTGCCAGTTCCCTTTGCTGTCCGCCCCGAAGCCATACAAGTCCACCTGCCAAAGGCAAAGCAAAGGTGAGGACTGGCCAGTGGGGGAAACGGCCTCCAGGAGCGCAACTCCCGGGAGCCTGGGGTAGCAAAGGCAAGCTGAGTAAAAGTCAAGTCCAAGGCCAGAAGGCATCACGGAAGCCTACTGCTTGTCTGTGCCTGCAGGGTCCACCTCCGCAGAGGTACAACCTCTTCTCCAAGGACTGAAGAGCAGAACTTCAAAGTCCAGCAGTCCGCCCCAGGCCCCAGTTCTGCCTCCTGCTGGTGTAACCTGTGAATGCCAAACCACTTCTTGGAGCCTCACTTTCCTCATCTGGGAAGTGGGGCCAAGAGTGATGCCCATGGAGAGGGGGGTGTGATCCACCAAGAAAAGGTACTGATCCTTTTCTTCCCCTAGGCCAATATTCATCTGGTCCAGGGGTCCTCACTGTCTGGGGGCGGGGGGCAGGCTTCTTACATGCGACACGCATTTCCTGAGCCTTTATTCTGTGTCAAGTGTGCATTAAACCCGTCAGAGTTCAGGGGGATGCTAGAGAAATTAGGGATGAGGGAGTTAGGTCTCAGCCCTCGGAGCTTCTTCTTTTTTTAATCAATATATAATCATATCTTTATCAACATGCCCTTGCCAGGATGAGTACTGTGTTAGGGGAAAAAAATTGTCTACTTAGACAAAAATACATATTTTTGGTTATATGATTCCAGGATATTTTCTCTTTCTCTAGCTTCTATGATATCACCATTTAATAAATTTAAACTAGGGTAAAAGACAAAATATATGAGAAAATTTTACTTGCACATTATGCAACTTAAATCCTAACTTTTCTTTCCTCAAAACTCCCCATAAAAGTATTTTTAATTAATGTGCTTCTTGGAGAAACAAGTGTTAACACAAAATAATATATTTCATGATCAAATAAGGTAGAAAGTTTAATAGATGGTTATTTGTTTGCTTTTGTTCTGTTCGGAGATCAGCACACTTATCCTGTAGAGGGTCAAATATTAAGTACTTTTTCATATCCTATCTTTTAGAAACAAATCACAGTCCTGCCCATATTCAAGAGGAGATGATGACAAAAAGGTGTGAGTAACAGTCCCCTTGAGCTGCTAACTTATGACAGCCACCAACTGAGCCCTCAAGAGGGGCTGATGCCAGGGCTTCCCCACAGTTCCCCGCCTCTGCCTCCCCGCACCGAGGAGGGTGAGGTGACCGGAGGGGGCAGAGAGCTTGGCCGACAAGGTGACCTTCGAACTGGGTCTTGGAAAATGAGTAGAAGATGCCCAGGAAGGGTCTGGCATGCTAAGTCGCTTCCGTCATGTCCGACTCTGTGATCCTATGGATCCTAGCCCACCAGGCTTCTTTGTCCATAGGAGTGTCCAGGCAAGAATCCTGGAGTGGGTTGCCACACCCTCCTCTGGGGAATCTTCCCAACCCAGGGATCGAACCCATGTCTCTTAGCTCTCCTTCATCGGCAGGGGGGTTCTTTAGCACTAACGTCACCCGGGAAGCCCAAGGGACTGGGGAAGAGGCTTTCAGGGAGACGAGCAGCCATGTGGGGTGCAACGTGGCAGACAGATTCCAGGGCGGGCGCCCGTCAGACCAGGAGACAGCTCTGTGCTGACTGCAGACTTTTTAGGAAATGCCAGCACGGACACGGCCACCCCAGGGCAGGAGGGAAGGGCACTCCTGAGGCAGAAGCCCACGGTCTCTGTGAGCAGCAGACAGGAGGTGGGGGCAGCAGGGGGAGTCAAGAGGCAGATATGGTTTCCGGTGGGGACACCCGGGTTTCTGGCTGAAGGATGGGGGCAGATGGCGGCAGAGCGCACGAGTTAGAGATGGCGGCAGGCTTTGCTGCTCCCTCAATCCCTACCTGCGATTTCCGCTAGGAGCCTTGCAGCGGGCAAGGACGGACCGTAGGTGACAAGAAGGGACACGGAGGGTCCTGCCTGAACCAGGGCCAGGGAGGAAGTTAGCGGGAGGGACTGTGGTCCCCCTCCTGTTTCACTGCCCACAGGCAGTGAGCACCCAGATCGCCCATGGAAACATGGGCACAGCCTGGCAGAAGGTGAGGAGAGTCCATGATGGGGAAAGGCTGCTGTTGCTAAGTCGCGTCAGTCGTGTCTGACTCTGTGTGACCCCATAGACGGCAGCCCACCAGGCTCCCCCATCCCTGGGATTCTCCAGGCAAGAACACTAGAGTGGGGTGCCGTTGCCTTCTCCGGATGGGGAAAGGCATGCTTTACAAAATCACTGGTTCTCAATCTTGGTGAGCAGAGGAAGCCCTGGGTGCCTGGGGGAACCCTTGGGTCCCTGGTCCCCACTGCCAGCAGTTCTGGTGGAAGTGGGCTGGGCTGTGGCCTGGGGGCTAGAATTTAGCTGCACAGATGATTCTAACAAGCAAACGAGATGGAAACTGAAGCCCCAGACAGCTTCCCGTTACAATCTGCTCCCTTATTTGGCCCCCAGGTCTGAGCTACCTGCTGGGCCTGGCCCTGCCCAGGGCAGCTCCCACACCAGGAGAACAAGACTCCTTCCTGGAAGGTCCTATGGAGGAGGCACTGCAAGCCCCACAGTGGAGACAGGACCTGAGCTCCCAGAAGAGGCCTGGGGGTGGGGATGGAGGTCCTGACCGCAGGCGCTCTCGCGGGCCCCTGGGGAACACGAGGCAGTGGGGATGGGGTGTGTCCTACCTCATCACAGACGTGCAGTGAGAAGATAACGGACAGGATGCCGGTGGACGGGTACCGCCCGTGGCCCTGCAGCCAGCTGTCGAAGACGTACTTGATGAAGGCCGGGTGGTAAATCAGGATCTGCGGAGGGAAGGATGCGGCCCAGGGTGAGGGGCTGGGGAGAGCCAGGCAGGCATCAGGTGCCGCATGCCCTTGTGTCCACGTGGGACACGGTGGTGCCCGGAGCTCATATCCCTACACGGGGGGTTGGGAGGGGTACGATCTAGTGGACAATACGGACCCTAACCTAAATCATGAAAGGCTGGGCTGGATGAAGCACAAGCTGGAATCAAGATTGCAGGGAAAAATATCGATAACCTCAGATACACAGAAGACACCCCCCTTATGGCAGAAAGCAAAGAAGAACTAAAGAGCCTCTTGATGAGGGTGAAAGAGGAGAGTGAAAAAGCTGGCTTAAAACTCAACATTCAAAAAACCAAGATCATGGCATCCGGTCCCATCACTTCATGGCCAAAAGATGGGGAAACAATGGAAACAATGACAGACTTTATTTTGGGGGGTTCCAAAGTCACTGCAGACGGTGACTTCAGGCATGAAAGTAAAAGACACTTACTCCTTGGAAGAAAAGCTATGACAAACCTAGACCACATTTTATAAAGCAGAGACTTACTTTGCCAACAAAGGTCTGTATAGTCAAAGCTATGTTTTTTCCAGTAGTCATGTACGGGTGTAAGAGTTGGACCATAAAGAAAGCTGAGCGCCGAAGAATTGATGCTTTTGAACTCGAACTGTGTTGGAGAAGACTCTTGAGAGTCCCTTGGACTGCAAAGAGATCAAACCAGTCCATCCTAGAGGAAATTAGTCCTGAATATTCATTGGAATGACTGATGCTGAAGCTGAAGCTCCAATACTTTGGCCACTTGAAGCAAATAACTGACTCACTGGAAAAGACCCTGATGCTGGGAAAGATTGAAGGCAGGAGGAGAAGGTGACGACAGAGGATGAGAGGGTTGGATGGCATCACCAACTCAATAGACATGAGTTTGAGCAAGCTCGGGGAGTTGGTGATGGACAGGGAAGCCTGGTGTGCTACAGTCCATGGGGGTTGCAAAGAGTCAGACACAACTGAGTGACTGAGCTGAACTGAACTGAATCTAAATCACGGATACACAGAGCATGCTGGAATAGAGGATGACCACAGAGAGAAACAAAGCAGAGAAAGATGAGGAAGGAAGGGGTGAGAAGGCGGCATCTGAACTACAGTCAAGGAGGCCAGGAGCAGGACATGAGGCTGCAGGAGAAGGCCCCAAGGGAGCAGCATGAGCTGGGGACAGGACACGCCTGGCACCCTGCAGGAAGACACCGAGCCACCCGTCTGGCCTGACATGGGCCTGAATGACCTTAAGCCCCTAAAATGACCTCCCATGCCAGCTGTCCCTCTCCTCGTGTCATAGGTGGGGAAATCGAGGCTCAGAGACACTAAGTAACATGCTCAACGTCACACAGCCACCCCTGGGAGGACATCAGCACACAGCATCGGTGAACAAGCTGTGTGTCTCTGGGCAAGTTACCTGGCCTCTCTGAACCTGATCTCTTCATCTCCACGCAACACTTCACTTCCACCATCCCTGTGCCCTTTGCCCACGTCTTACCCAACCCCACACCAGGTCCTACTGGGGAACATGGCGATATAGAGAGACAGGAGGTGAGGACTGGCTTTGAGATGCTCACACCATAGGGGCAGTGGCTCTCAAATAGCGTCCACATCCTTGGGGGGCTTGTAAAAACCCAGAGCTTCTGATTCAGCAGATCTGGGGCGGCCCGAGGATCTGCACTGGTGACAAGGGCTGGTCCAGGGTCCAGGTTTAGGGAAACTTTCCAGGGTTCGTCTCTCCACTCTCTAAGTGGGGGCCCACCCGCTGCCGCCAACCCTGGGGGCCCAGGGGCTCTCTGCAGCCAGATGCGGGCAGGGCGGGGAGATGGCTCTCTCTGTCATCAGGCGGAGCCTTGAAAGCGAGGCTGAGCTCAGAGGGCAAGGCACCTGCGCCTTGACTCACCTTATTCTTTTTCACTTTGATCTTGGCGGGGACAGGAACGTAGGTACTGCAGGAGGAAAAGACAGCTGGTTAGCACAGGAGAGGGCCGGCTGCCTGGGCATCGGCTGGGGCGGGGAGGGCTGGAGACGCAGCTGGACCACGGGGAGAGGCAGGTGGGCCACGGGGAGACACAGGCAGGCCATCGGGAGAGGCAGGCGGACCACGGGGAGAGGAAGGCGGGCCACGGGGAGAGGAAGGCGGGCCACGGGGAGAAGCACTCTTTCAGCAAGGGGCTCCACCTCCTGCAGTAGCCCATTATGGACACCAGAGGGCGATCGTGGCTAATTTGAGGACCTTCTGCGGAGGCCAAGCTGAGCCCCAGCTGATACAACCCCTCCTCTGCCCAAGCCTGCTTCCCTCACTGCCCTGCAGCCCGAATCCCTCGGATTTCCTAACCAGGCCCCAGACAAGCAGGCGCTCAGCCATCTGGGCACTAAGCCCCTTTTCTTTCAGGAAGGAATGGGACCGGGTGCGAGCCTGGCTCTGTGTAGAGGCCAAGCCTCCAGGTCTCCCTGGAGGACAGAGGTCATGAAGGACTAGTGTGAGCTCAGCGAGATGTGTGCCAAGCGGCCGGAACAAATCAGATGTGAACTAACTCGCCAATGCTCCAGGCAGGACTGGGGACTCACACCAGAGCCTACATGCTCCTCACCCAGTCTCCCTAGCCGTCCCTCAGCCCGGCTGGGGCTGCTTTGAGTGTGAGAGGCAGGTGTCGGGGGTACTGTCATAATTGGGGAGCAGCACAGAGATGAGAAAGTTCAGCAGGGTCCACCTCCTGGGGGACTCGCAGGGCATTTGGGGAAGCAAGGGCAACCCACTCCAGTCTTCTTGCCTGGAGAATCCCCTGGACAGAGGAGCTTGGCAGGCTACAGTCCATGGGGTCACCAAGAGTCAGACACACTGAGCAACTAACACTTTCACTTTTCACTTTGGGGAAGCAAACCTGGGAGGTCTATTGTGTTGTGGCGTGGGGAGTCATGAGCAGGAGGAAGGCCAGAGCTCGGGGTCATCGGGTGATGGGAGGATGGGTACCAGGAAGAGCCGGAGGCAGCCTGGGGGCGGGGCTCTGCTGTCTAGGAGGAGGCCTGGGGAGGCGAGGTGCGCCAGCAGGACAGCATGAGTGTGGCTGTAGCGGGTGGGACAGCACGGCAGGGGGCTCAGAGGCCCTCACTCAGCAAGGAGGAGAAGTGACCCCCCCGGCAGTGACCCCCCGCCATGCAGACTCCCCAAGGGGACTTACTGGGAGATGGTGCCCTTGGTGGTGGCGCTGATCACCCACTCCAGGTCGACAGTCTTGAAGGGGACCAGGACCATGCTGACGTTCTCTGCCAGCTCCCTGAAGCTCTCAGGGTACACGAGGTGGTGGGTAGTCTTCCTCCCGACGTCGGCCTCAAACCCTGCAGTGGGGGCCTTGTTCATCCTGGCAGGGGGAGGGAGAGACGACAGGCATCATGTCAGCATCAAAGCTGACTTGGAGGGTCAGCTTTAGCTCAGAGAGGCTGTGCTGTGTCCCCTTCGCTGGGCCCCAACTTCCTCATTTGTAAAATGGGCACAGGGAGGGCACAGGTCAGATGCTTTAGCAACTTTTTTCTCATTTATGATCTCAGGTGAGCCTAACCATCCCCACCACCAACAGCTGACTCTGTCCCGGTGCAGTGATGTAGCCCGTTGACCTTTAACGATAACTCGTATATGTATTTTATGGTCCTATTTTTACGGCCAAACTAATCTGAGCATAAAGAATTTATCCCAGAACACAAGAGCTACCCTGTGGCGGCCTTGAACTCAGGGCCTGTCGGCCCTAAATCTGACTCTTTCCCCCTCACCAGAGACATTCCCACTGGACACCAGTACACTGAGGCTCCCCGAGGCCAGGTGAGTGGTCTAAAGACATAAAGTCGGAGTCCACATACATGGGGGACAGTTCTAGAAGGGGTCTGGGGATGGCTGCCTGAGTTTCTCATGCTGGGCACTGGTGCCCAGGGTCTGGTCCCTGGTGTGGGGGTGACGAGAAACCCAGGAGAGAGGTTGGCATCTTCCTGGAACATTCATTTTACTTGAAGACAGGGAAACCTATTATTGCATTAGAAGTATAAGTTATATTATGCCCTAGATGGCCAAGCAGGGACGGACTGCAAAGATGAAACAAGAATCTTGTTAGTCTTGTCCTCTAGCCAGGCCGCTCCAGGCGAGTTCCCACCCACTGGGTGCTTCTCTGCCCAGTTTCCTCTCTGGGTTCAGAGAGGCCTTACTGATTCATCCCCATCCTGCAATGCACATGGAGAAACTGAGGCCCTGGGGAAGTCTGGGCTCCCAGACTGGAGTCCTGACCTCCTGACCCCAAGCCATGACACCCTCTGCGCTCAGGGGCCCAGGTGGGGGCGGCAGGATGGGCAGGGGGCGAGGGCCTTACCCACCTGAGCACAAAGTCGTGACTGTCTATCTGAGGCCCGTACCAGGACTCCCTCAGGTTGCCCGAGTTGCCCACGACGGCGCAGCGCCGGCAGCCCACCGAGCCCTTCTCCAGCAGGGGGTCCACGTCCCCAGGCACCACCTGGAACAGCTCCTTGATGGTGTCGTTCAGGTTATTAGGCTGCTTCTCCCGCTGGAGCCTCTGTGGGCAGAGGACACGGGACGCAAGTCAGCCGGGCTGGACCCCGAGCTCCTCGGGTCTGGTGACCTGGCTCCTCCCAAGGGACCTGGAGACAGAGCTCCACCTCCCCCACAGGAGCCACTCGGGGAGACAGGAAGGCCAGGGATCATTCATTCAGTCTACAAATGCTTCCTGAGAACCTGCTATGCTTGGTGGGTAAAGAATGTGCCTGCGATGCAGCAGACCCAGGTTTGATCCCTGGGTTGGAAAGATCCCCTGGAGAAGGGCATGGCAACCCGCACCAGCAGTCTTGCCGGGAGAATCCCAAGGACTGAGGCTACAGTCCACAGAGTCACAAAGAGTCGGATACAACTGAGTGACTGACACTTTCACTTTCATGAACATGGTGCAGCTCTGGCCTCTTGAGACCGGGTGGTATGAGTGAGGCACATGGAAGAAAGGCCAGGCGACCCTCCACGCCCGCCTCCCCTGCCTTGGCTCAGCTCCCCATCCTACCGCTCGGCAGCCTCAGCCCAGGACCACTGGCGTCTGTCCAGACCTAAGAATCAGCACTTCGCCGGATGCATCAAGGAGTCCATTGTCTGCTTAACAAATTATTTTCACGTCCACACCCAAGGTCAACTACCCTGGGAACTCCCTGACCCCCAGGCGCGGGCAAACACTGGGTTTATCCTGAGGGCGACCAGCCACCTGGTTGGCCCAGGGTTAAGGAGTTTCCCTGACTTCCCAGATAGCTCAGTGGTGAACAATCTGCCCACCAATGCAGGAGACACGGGTTAGGTCCCTGACCCAGGAAGATCCCCTGGAGGAGGAAATGGCAACCCACTCCAGCAGTCTTGCCGGGAGAATTCCATGGACAGAAGAGCCTGGAGGGCTGCAGTCCAAGGGGTCAGACACAACCAAGCACCAGCACTGGGAGCGGGACCCTCAGGGACGACAGTGGGGTGAGGGGTTGCCGTAGTGAGGCCCCCTCTGCCTACCCACGTCTGCCCACTGCCTCTGGGGGAGCTTGGCCACACTGCACAGTGACCACACGCTGACACAGACCACTCGCCCACTCAGAGTGAAACCTGGTGCGATCTCCTAAGAAGCATCGTATCTCCTGCATCACCAGGCCACAGTGCTGTCAATTCAACACAAGGAAGGAGGGTCTGAGTCCGCTGAGCATGTGTCCCGAATCCAAAGGGGAATTTGAAGCCAGGCTTTTATAAGCCCACCTTAATGTCTCTCCCCCAACACCACCCCTGTCTCAGAGCCCTGGAACCTCGACCTATGGAAAGCCCAGTCCCTGGGGCTGGGTAGGGGGACGTGGCTGTGGGGTGAGTCCCACCTGTCTCACCAGCCTCAAAGACAGGGGAGGGGCTGCGGGAGAGAAAGGTGAGGTTAGCTGTTGCTCTGGCCACTGTCTAGGAGATCAGTGACCGGGGGAATGTGTGGGGAGGTCCCCGGGCGCCTGGTCCCCACCTGGCACGGGAGGAGCCAGCATCCACAACAGGAGGCAGAGCAGGAGACCCGGATGGTCCCACGGGTAAGGCCACATAGCATCTCCTCTAGCCTAAGCCACGGCACGTGCCTGGGGAGCCGCGGGCAATGATATCAGGACCACAGGCACTCGCCTACTGTAAACATCACACAGGATGGTAATCATGAAAGAAAAAGGGAAACTAACAAATGCTGGTGAGGACCTGGAGGATCCGGAGCCCTCGTGCCTTGCTGGGGGAACGTAAAATAGTGCAGCCGCGGTGGCAAACTGCTTGGCGGTCTCTCAGAGGTTCCATTGCTAAGTATTAAAAAGAACTGATCAGGGACCTCCCTAGGGGTTAGGACTCGGCGCTTGCACTGCTGAGGGTCTAGGTTCAATCCCTGGTCAGGGAATTTAAGGTCCGACAAGCCGCGACCAAGAAAAGGAGAAAGAAACCTGAAATCGGGGTCCTGAACAAGTTCACTTGTGTTCAGAGCAGCGTTGCTCACAATAGACAAAAGGTGAAACGACCCAAGGGCTCACTGACAGGTGAATGAACAAAGCAAATGTGGAGCATCCATGCAATGGACACCACTCAGTTATTAGAAAGAGAAAAGGGACATTTCCATGTATAGTGCCAAAGGGCGAATTTTGAAAACACATACGCTAAGTGTTATTTCTCTGACTTACTTGCCAGACACAGAAGGACATATTTGTACGATTCCACTTACAGGAGATACTAAGTCACCAGATTCATCAAGACAGAAAGTAGAATGGTGGTTGCCTGGGGGATGAGAGGGACGGTAGGGGTCGTTATTATTTGATGGGTATGGGGTTTCTCTGGGGGTGTTGAAAGTGCCAGGTATGGGTAGTGGTGACGGTTACCCAACATCATGAATGCATTTACTGTCACTGAATTGCACACTTATAAAGAGCTAGGATGATAAATATGTGCATGGTGATGGTTTAGTCACTCAGTCGTGTCCGACTCTTTGTGATCCCACGGACTGTAGCCCACCAGGCTTCTCTGTCCATGGGATTCTCCAGGCAAGAATACTGGAGTGGGTTGCCATGCCCTCCTCCAGGGGATCTTCCCGACCCAAGGATCAAACCCACGTCTCTTGAGTCTCCTCCATTGGCAGGTGGATTCTTTACCACTGCCCATCTGGGGAGCCCATGTGATGCCTATTCTATCACAAGACCAAAAGCACATCCAGATTAAACACTTGCTCCTATAGCACCTCCTGGGGCAGCTCCAGGCTCCTGAATACATGGTCACCTGGGGATCTCGCTAACATGCAAGATCTGGGAGCCAGATTCGGCGCTTCTTACAGGCTCTCAGGCGATGCTGCTGCTGGTAAAGTGGGGACCACACACTGACAACCCCTGAGATTGAAGACCACAGCCAAGCTCCCCATCAGGAACCTCCTCTGAGGACACCCACCCAGGAAGGGCCCAGACATCATGAGGATGCACCCAAGACCAGAGAGAGTCCTCGGGGAACATGACGCTGCATGCTGGGTTAAGGAGCCACGTGGCACTCTTTAATCCAGAGCTCAGCAGTAGTTACTGAGCGCCTCCTACATGACACATGCCTGCTTTGTCTCAAGGGACCCAGTGTTTGAAGGCTCAGAGCTGGCAGGATACCCGTGTTGGGAGGAAAGCCTTTTGTTGTCCCATTCGCCTATTACCGACTCACTCCTTGATTCATTTTAAAAAGCTGTTGTTCAGTCACTCAGTTGTGTCCAACTGTTTGTGACCCCATGGACTGCAGCACGCCAGGCTTCCCTGTCCTTCCCCATCTCCCAGAGCCTGCTCAAGCTCATGTCTATTAAGTCAGTGATGCCATCCAACCATCTCATCCTCTATCGCCCCCTTCTCCTCCTGTCCTCAATCTTTCCCAGCATTAGGGTCTTTTTCAATGAGTTGGCTCTTCTCATCAGGTGGCCAAACTATTGGAGTTTCAGCATCAGTCCTTCCAAGGAATGATCAGGGTTGATTTCCTTTAGGATTGACTGTTTTTAAAGAGTAAGTTTATTTGAAAAGGCAATCTCATATCTCTGCCACACGTGAAAGCAAGAGTTACTTGGCAGAAGTAAAAAAGTAATTATCCAATACGATGAAAACAAAATCACCTTATTCACTTCCACCTCCATCCTGTTGCTTGCCCGGGCAAGCCGCCCTGTCTTCGCTATTAATAGAACTGAGACGGGCAGGTGTTAAAAGGCTCATCACGAAACAAGGAGGCACATGTAACCCTTGCAACTTCAAAGATGGAAAGAGAATTAAAGCAGGGATGACTTCCTCCAACCCGTGCCTGACACCATGCTCTTAAAGGCCTCGCCCCCGTATCACCAGGAATCACGCCCTGGGCCCCCAGCTCACACTCCAGGAATCTTGGCTCTGTTCCCGACCTTCATTGGCAGAAGAGAAGACTGAGGTCAAGAGATGGAAAGATCCAGGCAGAGCGGGAGGGCAGAGCGGGCAGAACCGGGGGCAGCGGGCCAGGATCTAGCTGTGTTTCTGGGGATGAGCACCCTAAAGCGTCCCCTCACTGGCTTGGGGAGCTGAGGCCAGTCACACCCTGCTGCGTCCCTGTCCTCCCTGGGAAAGGACCTCCTGATTTCTCTGTCTTCTGTAAATGACAATGCAAAGTCCCAGAGGGCTGCTGACAAGCACACAGGAGAGAGTGGGCAGAGGTTCACAATCGCCTCCTCCCCTTCACTCTCCTGACTAGTTTCCAAGCACTGTAGTGTGTTTCCCTGTCTACAGTCAGGGCTCAACCAGTGCCTGCTGCTGCTGGTAGGGCTCGTGCCTTAGGGCAGAGCCTGGAGGCAGAAGCTCAGACAGCCAGCATGACCCTGATGTGAAGGACATGGGGGATTCTGTGATTCTCCAAGGCACCTGGGCTGTCAGCTTCCAGCCTCTGAAGCCTCCATCCCTGGTCCGGCCTCCCTGCCCTCGCTCCCATGTGGGTCTGGAGAGGCCGCAGTGGGCAAGAAGGCAGAAAACAACGGTGCCTGGGGGCAGACGGCGCAGCCCCAGGTCTGGCTTTGTACTGACAGCCCGGTGACCTCAGTCAAGTCCTTCACCTCGACTTGGAGACAGAGGAGAAGAGGCAGCAGACCACAGGGGGTAAGCGGGTCTAGGCCCAGCCCCTCTGACTTACGCATCCAGCACCTTCCGTGGCCCCCTGCCAGCCCATCAGCCTGCAGGGCATTTCCTGCCAGGCTCATCACATTTGAAAGGCAGGGCTCTGTGTTCAGCATCCTAGATCTGGATCTGTCCTGGATGCCTGGGGGCCTTTAGGCAGTGCTATGGTGCCTCCCGGGAGCTCTCAGGATGGTTTTGATTTCAGTATTCTGTGTCTCTGCCTGGAGGGACAGAAGTGCTTGTCAGATGTGGTGTCCCAACTCTTTATTCAAAACATGTGGTCTGTGTGTTGTCAAGGAACCCAGAAGCCCGAAAGGCCTGCTCCTTTCTGTTGATTTCTATTGGTGAGGCCCTTTCTCGCCTCCCCTCCTCCCCTGCAAAGTCCCTACCAAGTGGTAACCAGAGGCTAAACTCCAGCAAAGAAGAACTGCAGACAAGCACTGGGGTAGGGATTAAAAAAACTGATAAAATGTTAACAGCCATGTGGGAAAATATTCAGCCTTCGTACGTACTGAAAAAAATGTGAATTCATTACCCCTTGCCCATTAAAGCAGCACAAATAAATAAAAATGTTAAAACCTAATGTTTGCAGTGTTGTAGAGAAATGTAGTGAGGAGACTATTATGACTTCAATGTGAAACTCAGCAAGATGAAGTTCCTCGGAATCATTCTTGATATAGGAAATTAAAAGCAAAACCCAGGGACCCTGGGTGCCTACCATCCATCACTCAGTCTTGTGATTGTCCATTTTCTCTTCTCTCCTACCATCCCTAAAAAGGGAAAGCTCTTTTTCCATCTAAATATCTTGGCATCTACTAGATGCTCAATAAATCTTGAATGACTGGGTATTTTTCACTCTTCTTCAATCCATTTTGCATTTGACAACCAGAGTTACTTTTCAAACAACTAGATCAGATCATGGACCTCTCCTGATTAAAACTCTTGAAGTTTTCTGCTGCACTTAGACACAAATGCCACATTCTTCGCTTTGGGTCTTGCCTGCCCCCAGACCTCCTCTAGAGGCAGCAACCCCTGCTCACAGCCACACAGAGCTCCTCTACTCACCTCCCCCCACCCCCCAAGACACCAAGCTGATGCGGCCCCAGGGCTCTTGCACCTGCTGTCCCTGTGACCTACCGCACTTTCCCCTGATCCTTCCACAGCCTGCGTCCTCTCTGCCTTTAGTCTCCACTCAAGTCCTGGCTCCTCAGAGACCTTCCCATTGACCCCATTTAGAGAGGCTTCTGCCCCAAGCTCCCCCCATCACAAACCCCTTTGGGAGGAAGTTCCTCCTCCGAGCACTTCTATCTGAGCCTATCTTGTTTGTTATCCATCTCTCTCTGTCAGAATATAACTCCACGAGAGAAGGACTCTGTCTTTTTTGCTCCTCAGTAATAGTTGAATAGTGGCCTCTAAAAAGATATGTCCAAGTCCTGACCCCTGGAACCTGTGAATGGGACTTTATTTGGAAAAACAACCTTTGCAGATGTAGTTAAGGAATTGAGATGAGGTCCTCTTGAATACAGAGTGGGCCCTAAACTCAGTGACAGGTGTCCTTACAGAAGAAGGAAGATAGGCGCTTAAGACAGAGAAGGGGTCTGTGTGAAGACGGAGGCAGAGACCGGAGGGATGCGTGTACAAGCCAAAGAATTCGCAGCGACCAGCGACCCTCAGAAGCAGGGAGAGAGGCGTGAGATGGAGTGTCTCAGAGCCTCTAGAAGAACCAACCCTGCTGATCTCAACCTTGATCTCAGACTCTGCCTCCAGAAACAAGAGGGAACGCACGTCTGTAGCTTCAAGCCACCTTCTACGTTACCTGTTATGGCAGACACCGGAAACGCCTACAGAACCCTTGGCTTTGATTTATATAGAGTGGATTCTAAATACACAGATGCTGAATGAATGAATGACTAATATTCCGAATCTCACCAAGCGCCTGGCAGGGCCCCAAGTGCACGCCAGGGACTGAGCATTTGGCCCTCAGGAGCCCCCGCCCGCCTCCCACGAGACCCGCCCACAGCCCCGGTTCTCACCAGCCACCAGTTGTATGTGTCTTCCTCCAGGAGCGCGTTCTTGGCCGTCAGCAGCGGCTGCATGGACCGGTTGAATCGCTCGTCGAACCAGGAGGAGACCCTGCGCTGCCCGATGCAGCGAGTACAGGTACAGGGCCTGTTGGAATACTTCATGAGCTTCTTGAAGTTCTCCGAGAGCTCATGGACCATCTGCTTGGGGAACCAGGTGGTGGCCAGCATGGTGTGAGAGTAGTTCAGGAAGAAAGAGGTGAGGAAGATGAACAGGAGGAGGAGCGTGAGCACTTTGAGAGTTCTTTTCCTCATGGTCGCCTTTTCTGCTTTACTGAGGGGGCGGGGCAGGGATGGGCTGGAGGAAACCAGGCCTAACTGGGGAAGAACTCCAAAGAAAGAGCCCGGAGATAGAGGCTCAGTCGCAGGGCGGGACAAGACAGGGACAGCCACGGAGCTTTAGAGCTTCCTGACGGCCACGTCTGCAGGCGGACAGCCACCAGGCTGTGCTGGACATCACCCGCAATACTCAAAGGCTAAGTGGACCACTCGTGGTGGGTTGGCTCTGCTGGCGTGCAGTTTGTCTTTTCAGGAAATAGAGTGGCCTGTTTCATCAGCAATCTTCAAACAGCCGATAACGTCTCTTGATGAAGCTTTAATCAAAACTTAATAACCGTGATTTCCTTTCCCATCCAAGGGGTGGTGGGGTAATTAATCCTTGTGACAGCCCAGGGTCCCTCGAAGATGAAGACGTCACAGGAAGGGCCACGGTGCGGGACAGAGGGAAGCTGTTTCTGCCACCGCCCTCTGGACAGGATGGTGCGTGACAATTCTTAATTAGAACTGGGTCTTGCCCACGCTGTAACCAGAGATGTGGTGGGGAAGCAGCTGGCTTGATGAAGGCACTGGGGGCTGTCTGTCATCTACACAGAGAAAGAGGAAGAAAACAGGATGAATGTCTCTTCCCTTCTTCAAAAAAAAAACTTTTCTGTCTCTCCACTTCCTCCATTTCTTCTCTGTTGCGACACCACCGATATGGCAGGTGGACAATTTTTTAACCTTTTGAACTTCAGTGCATGCATGTGTACAGTGGGATGTTAATGCCTATTGTGCAAGGTTGCCAAGAGACACGGAAGGTGTCCCCCCGCATCTTTCCTGCAACCAGAACCTAGTACATTGAAGCACACGACCAAAGTTTGTGAAATGAGTTAATAATGCACATACGGTGCTGGGCACACAGAGCTTGCTGACCACAAGCTACTTTCTCTCTCCTTCACTCTCTCTTGGATTCTGAAGTTCAACAACAACCAAAATGCTACTCTTAAGAGGGTAGCCCAGACTTCTACCTGGCCGAGGTTCAAGTACTGGTTTACCAGCTGAATGGTTTGGGGCAATTTATTCAACCTTCCTGACCCTCAGTTTTCCCTTCTATAATATAAGACAATAATACCTCCACTTATGGGATGGCCATGAAGATAAGACAAAATGCTCTCTGCTGAGTTTCTGGTATTCATTAAGCAATTGCTAAACTTTCTGTCCCCAGTGGCTCAGCTAGTAAAGAACTTGCCTGTCAATGTGGAAGACACAAGAGATTCAGCTTCGATCCCTGGGTTGGGAAGATCCTCTGGAGAAGGAAATGGCAACCCACTCCAGTATTCTTGCCTGGAAAATTCCATGGAAAAGAGGAGCCTGGCAGGCTACAGTCCATGGGGTCACAAAGAGTCAGACATGACTATGCACACACACACACACAAACTTTTCTTTGCTGTTTTCTACGTATGAATGGATATTCTTGGATGAGCCACTAAGAGCCAGAGAGGATGGTGCATTCATGCATACCTATTTCCTCAACTAACAAAGCATATGGTCACCCAGATAGGGGTCTCCCAAGTTGTCCAAAGAAACTGAGATTCAAAGAGATTAAGTGGCTGTGCCCAAGGTCGTGGGGAGAGGAAGAAGTGAGATCTGAGTCTGGATCCCAGACCTTCTGAGTCCATGCACCTGGAGGGGCCGGGGTACCAAGAACAGGGCAGGAGTGTGCCCTGGATGGACACCCTGTCCGTTAATTGGGCACCAGATGACCATAGTTGGAGGGGTACAGAGAAAGCTGGGAGCCATTTATTCCGAGAAAGCACACCGGGACGCCTGAGAGGCTTGTAACACAAGTCCCCACACCTCCCTGGCTTTTGGGCTCCTGCACAGCCCAGCTGTGGTCACACCTCTGCACTTGAACCTGACTCCCCTTGGTCCTTGCTGAGCATATGCCCCTGTCTCTATCCGTCTGATCAGTTACCTTCGCCATCCCAACGTGTAGGCTGTCAAGCAGCTGGATTTCCGACCACCCTCCCCACCGCCCCTGCTGCCCAGGGAAGTGATAGTGAAAGGAAGATTGATTACTTTCTGGTAGAAAGAGGGGCAGTTCAAAAACCAGATTAAATCCACAGCGCCGTCCTGGAGATAGCCAGGGGACAAGACATGTTGCTTCTACTGCTTCCTCGAGGCCTCAGCCCGGCGGGTAAGGTCTCCTCATTTGCCTTCTCCTCCACTTTGTACTTGTCGTGACAGTGTGACTTGTATGGAGAACCTAATGGTGTGTAGAGCCGTCCCTTCCAGCCACCCCTGCTCCTCCGTCCAGCAACCAGCTCTGTCATCTGAGTCAGATTAACCTGCTTATCCTCAAGGGCGGGCTCTGATTTAACTTGGCAGGCAGAAGGTTCCCACCCCTCCTACTGCAGTAATTGGTCCAGGGATGGGCACGCAGCCTAATTCATCTGGAGCGAAACTCCTGACTTTTGCAGAGGAAGGGGGAAAAAGACGTTCTTTGGCTTTGGCCAGTTTGCTGTTTGAATGCGAGGTCTGGAGTTGTACCAGACATTTAGCTCCCTCACTGATTGGTGTTAAGTCCCTATTTGATCATGGCTGCCACCCTCCCTGGGCCTTGACTTTTCAGTGACATCAGAGAATAAATCCCCTTTATTGTGTAAAGCAGACTGTTTGTAACTTGACTGACTGACCCACAGGTCAGTTGTTCTGGCCTCTGGGCACCCAGCCTGGCTGTCCCCACCATCCAGAAAACCCACCCCACCCTGCTTGGCTCCTTTGACTCGGGAGGGAGGTCTGCCGGTGCCTGGCCTGAGCGGGGGCCTCTCCTGGCTTCCGCTGCATCCCGGCTCCTCTCTGCCTGTGCTATGTGCTTGCCTGTCTCCTCCCTGAGCTGGGCGCTCCATGAGGATGGACACTCAGTCCCACTCATTGTCGTGGCCCTGACATCGGGAACCCACAGGGCGTAAAGGGACGCAGACGTAGATGAAGGGAAAGATGAAAGAGTCAGAGGGGAAAGCTGGGCCAGAAAGCACAGGCTGAGTCTGCGATTCTCACCAGGATGCTCACCCCCATTTGCTGTGTGACTGTGAACAAGTGCCTGACCCTCTCTGAATCACCCTTTCAACTGGAAAATGGAGCTGATGACACAGATTCTGCCCGCTTCTTGAGGCTATCAACTAAGGTACGATCTATCCATTCAACTGATTCACTTGATGCGTATTTGCCAGGGCCCTGTGCTGTGCCAGGCTTTGGGCTGGGTGGCAGGGATCAATCATGAAAGATTCTAAATTGGGAACTTCCCAGGCACCTGCAAGGCCCCAGCACTTTGGGAGAGAGGATGCTGGTGTCCTTGGATCCGAGGGGCATGCATGTGGGTGGGGCGGAGGGTGTGTGGGATTCAGAAACCAGGATCAAGACTGAGTGTCTCTGAGCAACATGGAGACTCACTGGAGGGTCTGACTCACAAGGTCTCATTACATTTGTCTTTGTAATGAGCAGAACCCATGATGCTCTTATGGACTCTGTATCCTGATGCCAAGGGCATCAGTTCACTGAAACAGATAATTACTGAACCATGTTGATCAAATACAACTGTGAATGAGAAGCTAGGTCCCTTACAATGTCCCAGCTCCACGAGAGGTATTAACATTCTACCCTGATGCTGGAGGGAGGGGGCGGTGAGCGTTGGGACAGAGCGCAAGGCCGGATGGCAGAGGCAGGGGGGACCGTGACACCCTCCTCCCATCCATTCATCTGGTACATCCTGGTAGCTGCATCTCTGAGGCCAGGGTGCTGGTTTTAAACCCACCTACCAGCAGACCCTTCCAGGCTGGTACCAATTAGTACCCTCAAAAGCCCTGGAACAAAACTGCCTTGGAAAAGTAGGAACAGCCCACCCCCGGCCCTGCTCCCCCCAACCTTCTCCCTTGCCCCAGGGAAGAAAAAAAGAATGCGTGACTTTCTGTTCTCTATTAAGTGAGGCAGCCTGCAACACATGGGGAATGCTAGCCCGGGCCTCTGAGATGGGACTGAGGCCAAGACGCCACGGGCCAAAGATCTCCCTGAGCCAAGTGCACAGCAAGGAAGGCTGGCTATGCCTCCCCTGACAAGGAGGACGAGGAGAAGGAAGGGGAGGAGGACCCAGCTCCCAGTGCTGTCTGCAGAGAGGCAGTCATGTCTCAGCCACCGACAGGAGTTCTGGGGGACGACGGAGGAGGTGCACAGAAAAGATGGATAATTTGGAACGGTGGCTCAGAGGGTAAAACGTCTGCCTGCAGTGCGGGAGGCCCATATTCGATCCCCGGGTTGGGAAGATCCCCTGGAGAAGGAAATGCAACCCTCTCCAGTATTCTTGGCTAGAGAATCCCAAGGACAGAGGAGCCTGGTGGGCTACAGTCTATAAGGTCGCGAAGAGTTGGATATGACTGATGGACTTCACTGGAGGACGCACAGAGGAGGTGCATGTCACGGTCCCAGAGGGTCACCCCTCAAAGTTGACACAAGTCAGTGCCCCTTCAAGAACTCAGAAAGGATTCCCTGAAGGAGGGTCCCTAATGAAGCTACCCTCCTCCCCTCCACCCCTAAAAATAGGGAGATAGTGATGATTACCAGCCACTAAGAGAAGAACTGCTTCCAATACTTGGCAAACCAAATGAATGGACAGATGGGGTTTGTGAATGTTTGGTTAATGCCTGCTAAACTTCCCGCTTGGGAAGACCCCCTGGAGGAGGGCATGGCAACCCACTCCAGGATTCTTGCCTGGAGAATCCCATGAACCAAGGAGACTGGCGGGCTACAGTCCCTGGCGTCACAAAGAGTCAGACATGACTGAGTGACTAAGTACAAACTGCACCGTAGGTCTCACAAGGCTGGGATGTCATACTAGCTCTCTGCATAGCCTTCTGCCTCATGTTGGCTGGTGAAGTGACCGAGTGAACAGTAGGTTGTTGGTAATATTCACACTTCTGATAAGGAGCTGCCATGACTGTCCTCCATGGGATCCTCAAGTCAACTGGGTGAAATAAGCCAAAGGAGCCACAGGGTCCCAAAGTCAGACACAACTTAGACACAACATCAGACACGTTTCCCTGAAATGAGAAACCGAAGTTCAGAGAAGGCAAGTGACTTGTCCAAGGTCACACAGCGAGATGCCAGCAAAGCCAGCACTTTGCTCCAGGCTCCTACCTCCTCCTGGGCTGTCCTCCATAAACACAGCTAACTGTTCTACTTCATCAGGACCTGCCCTCATTTCTTTTCTTGTCATTTCTGTGGGTTTCAAATCTGTCATCTTTCTGCCTTCCTGAAATGGATACTACCTTGTCCATCCTCTCTTCTGCTGTGTCCACTCCGTTTAAATTATATACTACATTTATTTCAGTTACTGTATTTTTTCAGTTTTAGAATTGCCACCTGAGTAATATTTTAAATAAGTTCCAGTTTTCGGGTGAAAATCTATACCTTGTCACCTGTCTGCCTGCAATGATCCATCACAGTTATTTTAAAACCATGTCTTACCCTCGTGACATCTGGAGATGAGGGTTTATTTCTGTTGTCTGTTTTCTCTCCTTATCTCTCTTTGGTCATTTGGCTCTGTCTCCCAGCATGCCTGGTTAACAGTGGACAGAGCACGGGCCGGAAGTGTAGCAGCTGAGGACAAGGTGGTCCTTGGACAGGAAGGAATCTGTTTGGCCCTGGAGGCAGGTAGAGCACAGGCACACTCCCCCTGTCCCAGCTGGTGACCGACAACCAGGCTGCACAGTCTTCATGATGACTAGTTATTCCTGGCTTGCCCTTACTTATAAGGAAGAGCCTTTCTTTTTTTAAATATTTAATTTATTTATTTATGGCTATGCTAGGCCTATGCTTTGCTTCAATAGGCTCTTCTCTAGCTGTGGGGTCCCCTGGTGGCTCAGACGGTAGAGTCTGCCTGCAGTTTAGGAGACCCGGGTTCGATCCCTGGGTCAGGAAGATCCCCTGGAAAAGGAAATGGCAACCCACTCCAGTACTCTTGCCTGGAAAATTCCATGGATGGAGGAGCCTGGTGGGCTACAGTCCATGGGGTGGCAAAGAGTCAGACATGACTGAGTGACTTCACTTTCTCTTTCTTTCTGTAGTTGTGGCGAGCGGGGGCTACTCTCCAGCTGTGCTGCACGGCCTTCTCACTGCAGTGGCCACTCCTGCTGTGGGCTTCAGTGTTGCAGCTCCCAGGCTCCAGAGCACAGGCTCAGTAGTTGTGGCACGTGGGCTTCTCCCACGGAGAAGGAAAGGGCAACCCACATCAGTATTCTTGCCTGGGAAATCCCTAAGGACAGAGGAGCCTACTGGGCTACAGTCCACAGGGTCCCAAAGTCAGACACAACTTAGCGACTGACTACACGCATGGATATTTGAATTGCTTCCACCTTTACTGGACTTCCACCTTTAGTGGACTATTGAGCCACTTTATTGGTGGCTCGGTGGTAAAGAGTCCGCCTGCCAATGCAGGAGACCCAGGTTTGACTTGTGGGTCGGGATGATCCCCTGGTGTAGGAAATGGAAACCTACTCCAGGATTCTTGCCTGAAGAATTTCATGGACAGAGGAGTCTGGTGGGCTAAGTCTAGGGGATCATGAAGAGTCAGACATGACTGAGTGACTGAGCACATGGGCTTAGTTGCTCCACAGCCTGTGGGATCTTCCAGGACCAGGGATCCAGCCAGAGTCTCCTGCACTGATCCGCAAGGAAGCCCAGGGCATAGTCCTTCCAAAGGGAAGCTGGGAGGGCTATGAATTTGTTAGGCATGCCTCCTCCACGCACTCTCTCACTTCCAATTTCTGTCTCCCCTATACTGTGAGACTATCAAAAGCTCAGGCTAGCTTTTCAATCTCTCAGCTGCTGTGTTCAGCTTGTTTCCTTAGGCTCTGGTCCCATGCAACTTAAATTCTGCCAAATGCCTTGAAAGGAATAAAAAAGGTGCAGAATAATGGCCCTCTTCCCAAGGTTTCTGTTGCTTTGCTTCTTGGCCCCTTCATTTTAGCTGACCTGGGAGTCGTGTCCTCCATTTTTATTTCGTTTCATTATTACTATTTTTCACTCCTCACCTCTTGAGACTGCTCAACACTGAGCTGCTTCTCTCTGCTTGTCTTCTGGAGCCGCTGGTCACTGGACACTTGGAATCCATCTGTTCTGGTTCTGTGCCAGTGGATCATGGCCAGTGGTTGTTGGAATAAAAAAAAAATGGCCCAGACATACCTGGGTTCAAATCCCAGCTCTTCCTATTCCCAGTTCTGTTCTCAGGGGTAAGGCACTGCAGCTCTCTGACACTCGGTTTCTGAGTCCACAAAGTGGGACTGTGTGCGTGCCCACTGATTTCAGTTATGTCTGACTCTTTGTGACCCCATGGGCTGTAGTCCGCCAGGCTCCTCTGTCCATGAAATTCTCTAGGCAAGAATACTGGAGTGGGTTGCCATTTCCTCCTCCAGGGCAATTTCCTGACCCAGGGATTGAACCCTCATCTCCTGCGTTGCAGGCAGATTCTTTACCCTTGAGCTACCGGGGAAGCCCACATAGTGAGACTTGTAACGCCGGAAGGCAGGGCTGCTGTGGGATAAAGGGATTTGCACAAAAGCGAGCAGCTTGGTTTGGGGGCACAGAGCAGGCACCTTATAAATGTCAGTTCTCTTCCCTCCCCGAGTTTCAGGTTCCTCATTTGTAAAAAGTCCAACAGATTCCCTGGCTTGCCTTACTGGCAGGGTTATTTAAAAGACTGAATGAAATCAGGCATGAAAGAACAAACTGGGGGAATGAGGAAAATGATGATTTCGACTCGCTTCATTAGCTGCTTCCATGCGTCGAGGGATGGGACAACCAGCCCTTCACTTCCTCCTGCTCTACTGGCCAGGACCTGCAGGGAGGAGGGTCCCAGAGCAATGCATGGGCTAGAGTGTAATGGCTATCTGTGGTCATTCACGGGGCCCTTCTCTCTTCAAAGGGTTAACTGTTGGAGCATCAACCTGTGTGCAACGTGAGGGCTCTTAGGGCATCCTGATTCTTCCTGCTTGCACGGCCCCTGCCGGCTAGCATCTACTGGACTGGGGATTCTGTCTCTGCTTTCTCCTCTGCATCGTGGGGCTGGAAGGTTAGAAATGACACTTCCCAACTTCCCCTGACTGGGCGGCTCTGCAATAACAGGATAATCAGCATGGAGGTGGGCTTGTCCTCCTTCCTGTGGGGGCAGAGGCTGCTCTGTGGACCAACCCTCTGCCTCCTCCACCTTCCAGTTTGCAGGGCATCTCCACACTCTGAGCTGGCATCTTTTTTTTTTAAGAGTTACTTTTTGGTCTTCTTTTTGGCCATGCTGGGTCTTCGTTGCTGCGCTCAGGCTTTCTCTAGTTGTGGCGAGCAGGGGTTACTTTTTGTCATGGTGCACACGTTTCCCCTTGTGTGGCTTCTCTGTTGCAGAGCAGGGGCTCTAGGGAGCAGCCTCAGGAGTTCTGCTGCATGGGCTTAGCTGCTCCTCAGTATGTGGGATCCTCCTGGAGCAGGGATCGAACCCGTATTCCCTTCACTGGCAGGTGGATTCTTAACCACAGGAGCACCAGGGAATCCTTGTGCTGGCTTCTTGTGGCTTCCTGGCCTCTGGGCTCCAGCCTTCAGCATCAGGACCGATATACCTGAGGGCACGGCCCCCATCACCTTTCCAATGACTGTCTAAGCCCCAGATCCTCTGAACCAAATCCTTCTGAAGCTTCTGCCTCAGTGAAGCCTCATCAACACCTGGGGATAAGGCGGTGCCCACCTCACGGGCTTCCCTTGTGGCTCAGCTGCTAGAGTCCGCCTGCAATGTGGGAGACCTGGGTTTGATCCCTGGGTTAAGAAGATCCCCTGGAAAAGGGAAAGGCTACCCACTCCAGTATTCTGGCCTGGAGAAGCCCATGGACAGAGGAGCCTGGCGGGTTACAGGGTCCATGACCACGGGGTCACAAAGAGTTGGACTCGACTGAGCGACTTTCATTTCGCTTCACACTTCACACATGCCTCACGGGGCTGGGCTGAGAAAGGCTCCAATCAGTGCAGGCAGAGCTCAGGAGTCTGCGCCCAGCACACAGGGAGCACTCCCTGAATGTTGGGCTTGACTTCTGACATCCTCCAGCGGCTTCTGGTTTCCTGCAAGGAGCGCCATCTAACAGCCCCACTCGGCCCTCTCCTTTCTGCCCACGTCACTGAACAGACGCGGAGACTGAGCTCAGGAAGGGGAAGCAGTGCATCCAACAACACATGGCAAAGTCCAGAACCGAGAGGGGAGCCGGGCGCCTGATTCCAAGACCGCCTGGATCCTTAGAAGGAACCTGCTCTGTTCACGCAGCTGCCCTGGCTTGGCTGTTTCCACACTTGCCGGGGGCAGGAGGGTGGAGGGCAACACAGGCTGGGATGGACAAGGAAAGGAGCCAGCAGGGGCTGAGGGTGCTGCATCAGGCACTGATTAATCTGTCATCAGGGGACATCACCTGCTTATGGAGGCTCCCCCTTTGCAGACCCTGTTTACCCACAGTACTGGACTGTCACAGCTCTGGGACTGAGTACCAGCTCCATCTTTCAGAGGCAGGAACAGAGGCCCACAGCTGTCAAGGGACAGAATCCCAAGGAGCTGGGGTACTGGGAGATGGGGAGCGCAGGAGGTAGGGGCCCCGCCCTAAGCCCCCCTTGACGTCTGAGCTGAGGAAGACTGACAGTGACCACGCCACAGCAGCGACATGAGGATCTGCATGGAGCCAGTTTGGGGCCTGGCAGGGTGCAGATGTGACCTCTCCTCTCCCAGCTTTTGCTTCCTCTCTGGTCAGCATCTCCAGGCCAGCTCCACCCTCTGAGTCACACACAAAGTTGGCAGCCAGGCTCGTGTGGCCCAGCCTGGACCTGACTAGCTCTGTGTGTGTCTCTCTCTCCCCCAGCTCAAGAAGGACCAGCCTTGGCTGCAGCCAGACTCAGATCGCTCCAGAAAACATTATCCAAGAGCAGCCCAGCTTGGGTGAGGTGAGGCCTGAGAGATGGCCTCAGGGAGAGGCAAATAGGCTGTGATAAGTAACACAGAAATCCTGCCTGACTTGCCAGCCCGCCAGCTGGCCGTAAGAGTTCACACTTACGGCTGCAACGTCAACCACAACTGCATTGTCAGCTCCTGCCTAAGTCTCCAGGCTGCAGGTCTGCCGCCCAGATTTTGACTCTGCCAGCCCCGCGTTACATGTTGCTGCTGTTTTTCAGTCGCTAAGTCATGTCTGACTCCTTGCAACCCCACGGATTATAACCCGCCAGGTACCACTGTCCATGGGATTTCCAAGAAACAATACTAGAGTGGGTTGCTATTTCCCTCTCCAGGGGATCTTCCCAACCCAGAGATCAAACCCGCATCTCCTGCTTTGGCAGGCGGGTTCTTTACCACTGAGCCACCAGGGAACCCGGCCCCGCCTGTCACCACCCACCCACATGGCATGAGCCAATTCCTAAAATTTAATCTCTCAATATACACACACATCTATTGTATTGGATTTTTTCCTCTGGAGAACCAGCTATTACCCTTTCCTTTGTGTGATTGAAGAGAGAGCCGGAGACGAGTCGGGGGCCCCCTAAGAAAGTGGTAACGGCCAGAGGACCACAGGATGGGCCAGTAACTGGGCAGAGAGGACAGGGGCCTACGGGCAAAGGAAGCTGCAGGTGCAAAGGCCTGTCAGGAAAGCAGGTGGGTTGGCAGGAACTGAGAGAGACGGTCAAGCCGAGCAGAAACCCAGAGAGGAAGATGTAAGATGGGGTAGGGGTATGGGGCTGGAGCCACATATCAGGAGCCAGGGGAAGTCTCTGCAGGCTTTGCAGCAGAGGGGAGGTCAGGCTCGGGAGGGTCCCAACTTGCCCAAGTCCTCTGGGTTGGGGCACCCGCAGGGCACCTCCCATGCGCAGCACTGCCCCTGCCCGGCCGGCCCTGGGTTCCTGGAAGGGTCGAAGCTGTGTGGCCCAGCCTCCCGGGGGCTCAGGTGGTGAGCTGGGCACCTTGGCTTTCCTTCCCTCCACTCTTGGCACTCTGCTCTGTGCCCAGGGCTGCCCTGGGGCCTCACCTGTGAGTTCCCACACTGGTTGGCTTTGGGCCATGTGGGCACAGACAGGAGAATGGAAGGAGGATGGGGGCTGAGGCCAGACACTTAGGGCTCTGGCCCCTCCCGACCCCCGTGGGGCAGCCAAGACCTGGCAGCCTCTGGCTCCCGTCAATGGCCCTCTTCATGCGATGGCTCTGTTTGCGGGTCTCAGTTCTCTTCAGCCCCAGGATGAGCAATAACCCATGGTTTTTCATCCCCAGGGGCCAAACCACGGCCTTGAGAATCACCCTGGCATTCACCTGCCCTGGGTGGCCCACTCTGAATGGACCCTGTACATCCGGCAAAGATCATCCTCTGGAGGTGTGGTCCGCAGGGAGCCCCGCCCCCACCCCTTCTCTCCCCAGAGAAACAGCTGCTCCAAGAACAGCCGCGGCAGCTCGGAGGGCTTTTCAGGAAGAGTTGGCTCAGGCTCTTTCTGGAATCCTTCCAACGCTGCTCCCAATGCTGCCCGGGACTCACCCATCAAGAAGCCTCCCTGTCCTCCTCCGGCCGATGAGACAGCCTGAGGCAGGGACAGCACTGGGGTGGGCGTCTCTGTGGGTGCCATGCAGGCTCCAGGCTCACCACTTTCCAGGTTCCACCAGGGGGCGCACTAACAAGCCCTGCCTCCAGGCTCCCGGGGTAACACCAGCTGCCGCCCGAGGCTGCCTCCTGCAGGATCACGGGTGAGTCACAGACCCAGGCCCCTTTAGCCCTTGACTGCTCTGGGTGGTGCCTGGGACTTGACCCCACCCACTCCCAAGGCCCTGTCTGTGAACGATTCCCCGGCTGTCTCCCACTCGTCAACTCTCTGACTTCTGCTGGACTTAAATATCCAGGTATCAGACAGAATCCTCACTGTTTTTCCTGCGGACTAAGGCTTTTGAGCTGTGGTGTTGGGGAAGCCTCTTGAGAGTCCCTTAGACTGAAGGAGATCAAACCAGTCCATCCTAAAGGAAATCAACCCTGAATACTCATTAGAAGGACTGATGCTGAAGCTGACGGTTCAGTACTTTTGCCACATGATGCAAAACGCTGACTTGTCGGAAGAGACCCGATGCTGGGAAAGATTGAACACAGGAGGAGAAGGGGGTGGCAGAGGATGAGATGGTTGGATGGCATCACTGACTCAATGGACAAGTGAATTTGGGCAAGCTCCAGGAGATGGTGAAGGATAGGGAAGCCTGGCGTGCGGCAGTCCATGCAGGGTCACAAAGAGTCAGACATGACTGAGTGACTGAACAGCAACAAGGGTCATAGAATATCTCTAACCAGATCTGGGGGCCACGGGTAGTGACCTTCGTCCTGTCTCCCTGTCTATTCATGCAACCCACCCATCCAGCTGTGTCAGTATCTGATGCTTTCTTTGCTGGACACCTGGCAAGGCACCTAGAAGATCTCTGGGGTGGACACCCTTCAAGGACACGTGGCTTCTTAGGGACCAGCCCGGGTGGGTACGAGACAGTCACAAGTCCTCTGCGGAAGGTAGTATTATCATCACCTCCTTGGTACAGGGCAGAGCTGGGGTCACATGACCATGGAGGGCTGGGGCTGATGCCCAAGCCAGCTCTTCAATACCACCCTCCTGGCTTCTCACCTGGGCACGTGAGGACACCTGTAACACCTCACGGAGCACACCACTGAGCACCATCACCTCTCTTCACTGCTAGATAGGGAAGCCCGCCTGGGCAGCACTCCATGAGGGACCAGCATCATTAAGGAGGGAATGCCAAGGGCCCCAGGGATTTGGAAGTGGCAGGTTGGTAACAACTGAAGGGAGAAGGGACACAGCTTCTGTGGACGAGGTGGGCATGGAGCTGGACCTTGAACACAGCAGGGGCCTGGGGCTGATGGAGGCGATTGGAGAGGTGGTGGAAACCAGGTGGCTTCCAAACAGTGAGTTGGTGGAGGTGGTGGTGATGGGGGGCACAGTTCTGGAAAACGGGGTGCCCTTAGGAGTGACTGTGCTAGGTGGGGGCATGGTGATGGAAGTCTATAGGAAAGCGGACTTTGGGATGAAGGCAGTGGGGAGCCAGCGATGGTCTGTGAGCAGCAGAAGGCATCCACACAATCAGCACCTGGAGCCTGGACTGGACGGTGTGCACACCGCGTCCCCTGGAGTCTGGAGAGCAGCCCTGCCTCGATCTTGGTGCGTTGGGAAGCCCGTTTGGGGGGACTTCACTTTCCTCCACTCCTTCCTGCAATGACTTTGCCCATTTCCCGCACACCCAAGAAGTGCGGCAGGTTGGGGGAACCCTCTCTAGGACTTGTGAATCCTCCTCACCCTAGTACCTCTTGCCTGCTCCTGTGCTGGGGAGCTGGAGGACAAAGCAGAGGTTTCCAGACGCACCAGCTGGACTTCAGAGCAGGCAGTTTGGAGAAGCACCCGTGAGAAACGTGATTAACCAGGATTAGGGTCATATGAGAAGGAGCTGGATCAATTTTCATGCTTTGAGCTGCACAAAAGGGAATTTAAATCCACAAATCTCCTTATGTGTGTAGACTGAGGGATGCTCAAATCGGAGTCCAAAGGCAGCCACACAATATCCAAGGTGTGTAACGTGGTCAGGAATCTCAGGAGTCACCCTGTGTAGGCACCTCCAGGCAGACACCAGGTCCCAGAAGAAAGAGGGGTTTCTCTGATTTGGGTGGCGGAGAAGTCAAGACAAAGGAAAGATGATTCAGAAGGGGGAAGCTCCCACCACACCCTCACCTCGGGGGTCTGCCCTTGGTTCTAAAGAGCTGGGGGTTCCCTGACTTCCTTCCAGGCCCCCTGACTTCAAGGGGAGATCTGAACTCTAATGATTAACAAGAGGCATCCAATCAGCTCCTGAAGGGGGTTGAGGGGGTTGATCTCTGGTGACTCCCAGAATGCGGGTTCAGATTGCAGGATAAACCCAGTGGCCAAAGAGGCAAGGAGCCCAGCACGCACCTGTGTTCTGGGGTGAGCAGGGGCCCCAGAAAAGCATGTGTCTGGCACAAACCATCCCTGGAAGTCAAGGGTCGGAGGACTGTCATGGTGTCTAGTGGGGTGACTGGGATATAACTGGCCCAGCTCCCCACCCCTGGCCAAGCCCCGTTTGGGAAGAGACCAGGGGCCACTCTGTGTATTTAACCCTGCAGCGGTCTGGGCCCAAGTCACCCACGTGGGGCCCCCTCTCGAGCCCTGAACTTGGGGAAGGAGGGACACCTTGCCCCCTGATGAGGGGCTGTGCAGCTGTCCACCGGGAGGACTGACAGCAAAGGTGTCTGAGAAGACGCGCAAGGATGGTGTTGGGGGCTGCAGCGAGCTCCCGGGGCGGCTGAGATCAGGCAGCCTGCGGGCAGCAGAGGCCCAGCGAGCCGGGCAAGAGCAGAGGGACCAGGGACGACCTGCGCACGTGGAGGGCGTGGCAGGAGTCCTCAGAGCCGGGAGTGGCAGGGAGGCTGGGAGCCACGGGAGAGACAGGATCCCTGAGTGAGTATTCCCCATTCGCACCCACAGCTGGTGAGTCCTGGAGAAACCCCTGCTGGTGTGTGTGTCGGGGAAGAGGCAGGGGACCTGTCTCTAACATACACAGCTGTGCGTCAGGCACCGAGCTGGGCGCTTCTCCCAGGCCGTGAGGGGGTGGTGCTGCCTCTGTCAAGGTCAAGGCTGAGGGCTCTTGTTCAAGGGCACCTGGCCAGGGATGAGGCTGAGATTCAGTCGAGGGTCCTGAGGGTCCTGGGGGGCATCTACCCCCAAGCCTGAGCTGCTCTCACAACTGGAGTCCTAGCTGGAGCCCAACACCCCTGCTGTGGGTGCATCCATGCCGCCTGGAAGGTCACACACCCACTCAGCCCTACTCCCACTCCTCCCTACAAAGTGCTCACAGCTACAAGCCATCCTCTATGCAATGAGGGAGGCAAGTCAAGCGGGAAGGCAGGAAAGAGTGAGCTACGCTGACCACCCCCTCCCAGATGGCGAACACTCCCCTTGTGGCCACAAGTGCTTGGAGATAAAGCCGTTCTGCCCCAGCTCCCCAGGCTGAGGGCAGGAGACGGCAGGGTCTGTCCCCGGTTGCCCATCAAAGAGCCTCCCACTTGGGGAGAGTGGCACTTTGAAACCCTCTCGTTCTGCCTAATTTGCTTTAAAGCACAGACTTCCTTTCATCTTTTCCTGAAACGCCGTGGTGAGAGGCAGGCTTTAAAGAGGCTGGCTGCTGCCCTGGGGTCTCAGAGGCTGGCCGGGGTGGCGGGTCCAGGCGTGTCTCGGGGTCTGGTGGTGCGTACCTGACACCAGGCAGGGTCTCCATCCGAGAGTCCCAGGACTTCTATTCTGCCAGCTGGGAGACCTCACCCAGCCGTGGGGCAATGCGCATCCTTGTGTTTGAGTATCCTGAGCTGACACAGGGACCACTGGAGTTTGTGGGAGGGACATTGGGGTAACTATAGCCCTCCCCAGATATACAATACAGGGTAAGAGTGATAGATAATGAAATCAAGCCCGTTTTACAGCAAGACAAGAAAATTTTCCTCTGGAGAAAAACTTAAGCACAAGGGTTATCTTTGTCCATGCGGGCCTGCTCCTTCCATTATAGTATGTGCTGTGCGTCCCTGTTAACCAGACCACCATGCCCTTCTCCAGGGGGTCTTCCTAACCCGGGGATTCCCCCACATTGCAGGCAGACTCTTCACCATCTGAGCCACCAGGGAAGCCCGACTAACACTTTGATTTTAGTGTGTGTGTTGTGCATCTGTCTTGACCAGATCTTCTTAGAAGATGGGAGGTCCTGATGGCTCAGAGGGTAAAGAATCGGCCTGCAGTGCAGGAGACCTGAGTTCAATCCCTGGGCCGGGAAGATCCTCTGGAGAAGCAAACGGCAACCCACTCCAGGATTCTTGCCTGGAGAATCCCATGGATAGAGAAGTCTGGCAGGCTACAGTCCATGGGGTTGAAAAGAGTCGCACACGACTGAGCGACAACACTTTCACCTTCTTTCACTTCCTTAGAAGATTCCTCCTTCATCTCCTCAAGGGCCACCACATTCTTCAGGAGAGAACCTTTCTTCTTAATCTTGTGAGGGTTCACGAAGACCCATAACCCATTGCTTGCTTTGGATGTGTAGATCTGGATTGTGTAAACGGTCCATAACATGTCATCTGACGTAGAACTTTTTGTCTCCAAAATGTATATAACTGTGCTCTGACTTCTCCGAGCTTTCTGAAAGACTGTCTCCTGGATTATGATCCTCTTGCCATGCTAAGTCGCTTCAGTTGTGTTGAAGAAGAGTCAGTTCTTCGCATCAGGTAGCCAAAGTATTGGAGCTACAGCTTCAGCATCAGTCCTTCCAATGAATATTCAGGACTGATTTCCTTCAGGATGGACTCGTTGGATCTCCTTGCAGTCCAAGGGACTCTCAAGAGTCTTCTCCAACACCACAGTTCAAAAGCATCAATTCTTCAGTGCTCAGCGTTCTTTATAGTCCAACTCTCACATCCATACATGATCTCTGGAAAAACCATAGTTTTGACTAGATGGACCTTTGTTGGCAAAGTAATATCTCTGCTTTTTAATATGCTGTCTAGGTTGGTCCTAGCTCTTCTTCCAAGGAGCAAGCGTCTTTTAATTTCATGGCTGCAGTCACCATCTGCAGTGATTTTGGAGCCCAAGAAAATAAAGTTTCTCAGTATTTCCATTGTTTCCCATCTATTTGCCATGAAGTGATGGGACCAGATGCCATGATCTTAGTCTTTTGAATGTTCAGTTTTAAGCCAACATGTGATCCTCAGGTTGGCTCAAATAAAATTTTCCATTTCTTTCTTAGATAGACTATTGATGATTTTTTTTTTTTCGTCCACTGGGGCAAGATCTGAAGAGGCACTGCCTCAGCTGTTTTCTCTCTTGCTCTATTCTTTTGCTCTCTGGCAATCTGACCCTTTTCACCTTCACCTCTTCCCCTCTCCCAGTGAATGACCAGCATCTTTATCAGGGAAGATCCTGGCAGGTGAATTCTACACAGGTGTCTGCATGTGTGCTGTGAACTAGAGCTGCAACTCAAACAGTTTCAATCTCAGTTAAGAAAGGAATAATCCAAAACCTAGAAGGCTGAACTATCAGGGTGAGTTTGCTTCCTCACATTAATGCAAATAATAAGTACATGGTCTTCTGATTCAACATACATACCTAGGTGCTTATTTCCTTCCTATTTTACAGGTAGATAAGCAGGTGTAGCAGAAAAGGCAATGGCACCCCACTCCAGCACTCTTGCCTGGAAAATCCCATGGATGGAGGAGCCTGGTGAGCTGCAGTCCATGAGGTCACGAAGAGTCGGATAGGACTGAGCAACTTCACTTTCACTTTTCACTTTCATGCACTGGAGAAGGAAATGGCAACCCACTCCAGTGTTCTTGCCTGGAGAATCCCAGGGATGGGGGAGCCTGGTGAGCCACCGTCTATGGGGTCGCACAGAGTCGGACATGACTGAAGTGACTTAGCAGCAGCAGCAGCAGCAAGCAGGTATAGAGAATAAGTGCCTACTGATAAGCCATGACCTAAGAAATGGTACCAAGAACCTTCACTCCCTTTTGTTTCCTGAACTCAACCTCTGAAAGTATTGACTAAGTTATGTTGTTGTTATTGTTCAGTCCCTAAGCTGTGTCCCACTCTCTGTGACCCCATGGACTGCAACATGCCAGGCTCCTCTGTCCTTCACTATCTCCCAGAGTTTGCTCAAATTTATGTCCGTTGAGTTGGTGATGCCATCCAACCATCTCATCCTCTGTCATCCCCTTCTCCTCCTGCCTTCAATCTTTCCCAGCAACAGTGTCTTTTCCAAGGAGACAGTTCTTCACATCAGGTGGCCAAAGTATTGGAGTTTTCACCTTCAGCATCAGTCCTTCCAATGAATATTCAGGACTGATTTCCTATAGAATTGACTGGTTGAGTCAATTCTGGAGCAGTCCAAGGGACTCTCCAGTCTTCTCCAACACCACAACTTGAAAGCATCAATTCTTCTGTGCTCAACCTTCTTTATGATCCAACTCTCACATCCATACATGACTACTGGAAAAACCATAGCTTTGACTGTACAGAAGAACCCACCCTGAGCTGAGGCTCCAGGCATGAAAGGAGTAGGGTCTCCCCTACTTCACAAGTCTCTCATCTCTGACCTAGGACTCCTCTGTTTCTGCCAGCATCCCCAAAACACTAACAATTTAGTTATTAGCTCATAAGTGGAATAAATCAAACCCCAGACCCCATACCCATTAGCTTGTAAGTAGAATAAATCAAACCCCAGAGCTTACTTTCCATATCTTAAAGTATTTTGTTATCAGCCAAAATTCCCTGTTGATGGAGTGGCTGTTTCCTGTCCCCTCCCGGCTGGTGAATTCCATGTCTCTGGCACCACTTTCCCAGGAACTTCCCTGGTGCCCTCGCCTCTCCTTTTCCCCAGAATTCACATGAGGCTAGGAGGCACTGCATGGAATGGAATGGATCAGAAGAAAATTAGCACTGATTAAAGGAGAGACAGACATTAGCTTTCATTAGTAAACAAAGGATGTGTTGAGCCAATGAATTTAGAGTAAACATTGTGGAAAACAGAAAACATCGAAAAGTGAAAGTTTCTGAATGTTCACGTTTTTGTGACCTTGAGAGTGAACTCAGTCACAGACTCTCTAGAGTTCGACCAGATGTAGAAAACTGTCAGATTGAGCCTTAACTGCTCTGAATGCACAGGCTGTGTCTCTGTGCCCTTGGCCCTGGCCCCTCATGGGGGCCTGCTATGGGCAGATGGACAGGTGAATAGCCCAGTGACGTAGATGGGCTTGCTGGTCGACCACCAGGCTGCCTGCTCCCTGGGGAGGAAGCAGGGAGGGCTGAGCCTCAAGGTACAGGAGCTTTTTGACCCTTTCTTATGAGAAACGTTCAAGTAACCAGGCGGAACTGCTCTCTGATTATTCTTTTTCCAGCTGAATGAAATTCAGTTCATGGAAGACTTAATAAGTCCTTTTGGGCCCTGAAGAAACAGACATATTCCTCTATTCCAGTAAATGAGTTTCTGGCTCTGCAGCCCCAGGTCTCAGATCAGGGGGAGGTGAGGACTATCTGAAGCTCTAATCTGAATGCCTGAGGCAGGACGGCCAAGGTCGTGCCCTCTTCACTGGGCACCTCTCCGCTGAGAGCTCCAGGTCTACAGAATCAAAGGGGTGCTGCTCTGTCCCTGGGCTGGGCTGCTGCCTGCCTTGGAGGCAAAGGCTTGTGGCATTTCAAGATCGCAGAGGATCACAGGGAGGATCAGGCCTTTCCACTTTTTCTTCCCCCCAGGTGCAGACACGAAGGCTCTAGGAGAGGATGTGACCTGTCCAAGGTGGTAAATGCGGTAGCAGCAGGAAGATTAGAAGCTGGCATCCCTCACTCCCAAAGCATGTCCCTTCTGGCCCACCCGGGCTGTGAGCTGCTCCGGAAGGAGCTAGACAAGCATCAGTACCAATAAGGATGCACAGGAAATAAACGGAGCCCCGAGGGGACGGGGTCTGTTCCAGATCACAGCCCGCTAATGGCCACGCCCATGCCCCCACCCCTACCCCCACCCCGGGCCCTGCTCAGTGCGCTGGAACCTCCTCTCCTGCGCTCAGCCTGAGGTCAGTGGTGCAGCCCCAGCCTACTTTCTTGCTCTGTTGCTGTGATTTTGGAATCCAGGTTCCTGCCCTGCTTGGAAAGACGAGCTTGAACTAGTGCACCACAGCACGCTGAAAACTCAGTCTTGGTTCAAACATGCATTATGAGGATAAATGCAAAGCAAGAATGTGAAACTGTCAAGTGTCACCCAAGAGCACTGTGCGCTGTGCTTAGTAGCTCAGTGGTGTCAGACTCATGGACTGCAGCCCACTAGGCTCCTCTGTCCATGGGGATTCTCCAGGCAAGAACACTGGAGTGGCTTGCCATGCCCTCCTCCAGGGTTTTCCCCACCCAGGGATTGAACCCATGTCTCCTGCATGGCAGGTGGATTCTTTATCGACTAAGCCACAAGAGAAGCCACCCAAGAGTGAACTGTGCAAAGAAGATGAAGGAATGAGACCAGCAATTTCTTGTTAGAGTCACACCTTCCCTAGGCCCCATTCAGTTCTGTCTGATTTTTCTTACCATGCAACAGCTACTCCCTGCCACGGCCCTAGACACGTGGAGGTGACGGATGGAGGGAATAACGGTGATGATCAGGAGCTGTGTTGCTGGGAAGGTGGGGAGGCAAACACCCAGACCATCAGATGCCAAGGGTGCAAGGTACAGTAAGCACATGCCCTGCTCCAGGGCCTTGGAACATCCTCTTCCCTCCACCTAGACTGTCTTAGGGTGGAGCCCACAGGGCTCGCTTCCTCACTGCATGCATGCTTCTGCCCAGCTGCTCTCCTTGGAGAGGCCTTCTCCGATCACCCTAAGACAGGATCGCTCTAGGGATCACTCTTGTCACTAGCCCTTTCGTTCAGCTGCATTTTCCCTCACAGCCTTAATCACAAAAGGACACCCCATTGCATGCTGATTTCCTTCTTTCTTTGTCTGTGTGTCTCCCCACCAACCAGGGGGGCAGGAACTTCACCAGCATCCCTCACTGCTGCGTCGACCCCATTGAGAACCACACTGGGGCCTCAACGGATCCATGTGGACTGATGGCAGGGTGAGAGGTGGTCCAAGCTCAGGGAGCACAGTTCATTCTGGTGTGTGCACAGTGTGAGCGAGGGGTCTTGGTCACTTCCCAGCTTCAGTGTCCTCACACAGTGAATGGGACGATTCCAGTGACAACTCAGTCGGCCTGACCCATGAAGGGGTGGAAGCAGGTGCCCTCTGATCCCTGGACCTTGTGTCTGGAGGTTTCCAGTCCTTGCTAGGCTCTGCTGGTCCTTGCCCAAGCAGATTGGCCACCCTCAGGGAGAGGAAGTCAGAGCCCAGCCTACAGACTTCCTTTGGTTTTTGCAAAAGCAGCAAACCCCAAAATACGACAAAACCGCACTGTTTATCTGTACGGCACTCAGAGGTGTGGCCTGCAGGTGTGAGAGCTGCCTGCTGAGTCCTTCTGTGGCCGGAACACGACACAGGTACACTGCTTGTGTGGAGGAACCTGGCCTGCTGGGGGCCATGGGTCTGGTCTGAGCCTCTGACTGACCTCCCTGGAGTGGGGGGATGGCCTCTGTCGGTCACGGGAGGCTCATCCCTGAACCCACATGTGCATCTGGCTCTGGGCCTGTCCTGATCAGGGTACAGCGTTGTTTTGATCACACGCCATGCCTCCCTCAGTCCTCTGCCCCAGTGGCTCTTCCCTGTCAACCCAGGAATCTGCAAGAGCATCGTCAAAGGCTCACTGATGCCACAGCTGAGAAACCACAGCCGGGGGTCAGTCTTAGCTATACTTGGTCCATAACCCACTGTACAGATGGAAAAATTGAGGCCCCCATGAAGAGGAGGGACTTAGCAAAGTCCATACCGGGTGATGTGGCAGAACCAGGCTTAGAACAAGACTTCCGGACAAGCACATCAATTGTGGTTTTCATGTTTTTTTTAAACTGAATCTCACCCAGGCAGAAACGAGCTACTGAAACTCAGCTTTTCCAGGTCACAAGGCCTGGAGAGGGGACCCCTGGCTCAGCTGCTGGGCCTCCTCATTACCTCTAAGGGGGTTCAAAAACCAAAATTGTTAATAGACCACACCCAAGGTCCACACTGGTGGCCTATGAACGTCACACCCACTTCCACCCCCAATACAGGGTTTTTCTTTGAGGAGTCTGGAGACTGAATCAGGTAGTTTGCATGTGGTCATGTTACTAAATGGGGCTTGTTCATATTCAAAGGGTTTTCAAAGATGAGTTCTAGGAAATCTTCTGAAAAGGAAGAGACTGGTTTCAAGGATGAGAAAGAGGAGATGGAAGAGAAGAGATGTGAAAAGCAGGAGGACCAATGCAAAGTGGATGTAGTCAGAGCCAAGGTGAGGCTGCAGGAGGAAGGTGGGGAGAGAGCATCAGTACCCAGTGGGAGCCCATTTAGATGCGGGGGGAGGAGCAGGGGGCTCCAGGCTGCACTCACCGCCCTGCCCTCCGTCCCACCGTGGGAGACGTTCTTATTTTTTGAATCACAAAGAAAAGACCCATTCATCTTCAAAACAGTCTGGTTACAGTCCGCAGTAGGGTATCTGATCTTTACAATAAGGGGGTATAATGCATTTCTTATTTGTATCTGTTGGAGACGTTGATGAACTTGTGTGTCTTAGACACTCAGTCCTGTCTGACCCTTTGTGATCCCATGGAAACTGTAGCTCCCTAGACTCCTCTGTCCATGGGATTCTCCAGGCAAGAATACTGGAGATACTGGAAATACTGATGTATTTGAACGTGGCAAAAAGTGGAAGCAGTTAACTAGGACAGTTCAGTGATTAGACACACACTCCATTACCTGAACACTGTACAACCAAGTGAGATCAGAAAGGCTTGCCTTCTAAATGCCCTGTAGGCATGGAGAGCCTACTGTATTCTGGATGCTGCAGGAAGCACAGGAAGAAATAGTCACCAAGTCACAGGTCTCCCACACTCAGGTGGAAGAGGACAATCGAACAGCTTAAGGCACAGATAACAAGGCAATTAAGAGCACAGATTCTGGTGTCAGAGAGCTGGGTTCAAAGTCCAACTCTGCCACTTACCAGCTGTGTGATCTCGGGAGAGTCCCCTAACCTCTCTGAGCCTCTGTTTCTTCATCTAAAAAATGGCCAAAAAAAAAAAAACGACACTCAGTCTTACAGAGAGAGTGTGAAGATCTAAGGAGAGAGCCTGCCTCATGCTCAGCTCAGACACGGAGTGAATGCTAAGCGCTGATGAGAAGTGACAGAGACGTGGAGGGCAGAGGGGACAGCTGTCACCTTCAGAGTCCCGGGGGTGGGGAGAGTCGGGGGACCCGAGGGTGCAGGCTTCCTGTTCCACACCGAATACGAAAGCTCCGAGCTGCCTGATCGCTAAGCCGGCTTCCTGCTCTAGAGCAAAGACAGGAGGGCGTGCTCAGACCTGTCGACCCCTGTGCGCCCTGCCCTGAGTTTAAGATGCTTCACACGTGGGTTAACCTACAGCTTCCTGTGGGACAGACGAGACCGAGGATCGTCAGGCAAAGCCTGGCCGTGTCGGAGCGGGGCTGGAAGCCTGTGGGGTTGTAGCCCTTCTCTACCCAGAGGACAGAAACGGGCAGGTGGCACTTGTGGGTGAACTGGTGGCAAGTCCCAGATCACACGTGGAGGCGGGGGACGGGGTCTAATTCCGGAACATTCTATCCGGCAGCAGACCGCTGGGTGCTTTGGGAAGAGAGAGAGAGAGCTTGAATCTGAGAAATCAGGAGGCGTCATTGCTATTTAGCTGTTTTTCCTAAACGTGGGGGAGCAGGGAGGGCCCTTCTAAACAACAACAATGATACCCTATGGTGTTATTATTACACATAAGCCTTCATGCTTGCAGCAGCTCCAGCCTCATGCTCCACCAGCTCCCGTCACCTGTGAGGTGTGCAAAGCGCTGTCCCTCCTGGGGGTGGGGGTGAAAACAGCCCTACAAATACTCAAACCCCCGGGGCCGCTTTCGCTCCCCCTGACCTGAGCTCGCTGACCTCTGCCCATCAATAATGGATGGCCTGTGCACAGTAGTGCCCGCACAGCAGTCGCCCTGGCTGGCAGGAGGGAGTCACTGCCTAGGGTGGGGCCAGCCTACCTCCGACTCTCCATGGAAACCATATGAAAGGAGGACTTTTTTTCATTGAATACCTGGTGGTAAAGAATCCTCCTGCCAATGCAGGAAGCATAAGAGATGTGGTTTTGAACCCTGGGTTGGGAAGACCCCCTGGAGAAAGAAATGGCAACCCACTCCAGTATTCTTGCCTGGAGAATCCTATGAACTAGAGGAGCCTGGTGGGTTACAGTCCATGGGGCTGAAAAGACCTAGACATGATTGAAGCGACTTAGCACACGCACATAGTTGATTTACAGGGTTGATACCTTCGCTGTAAGCCCCACCTCTCGGGGTTGGTGGGAGAGGTAGATTTTGAGACTGTACCCTTAAAGCTTCCAGAACCATTCTTGGCACATAGTAGGGACGTTAAGAAAGGAGAAACCAGTACTTCTTTCCTCCCTGGGGCTGTCCTGGAGGACAGGCAGGAAACCTGAGTGGCCGCAGGGGCAAGCGTTGGTAACTAGAAGCTGCTAGCCCTTCTGCAGGTAGCAAACGACTCCCAGTGATCCTCGGAGTCACTCCACCCGGAGGGGCAGGTCTTGGGTTTGAATTTCCTCAGCGAGGGTTAGGGAGGTGGACGGGGCTGGGTCCCCGGAGAGTGGCTCCTCTTGGCACGCAGCCCAGAGAGCCTTTCTTGGGCGGCTGCTGTGTCTACTGGCTGCTGGCAGCTGCCTCCTCCTCCAAAGGACTGTCCTGGCCAGACAGGAGCTGCCCAGCCAGGGAGGAGACCACCCCTGGCCCCCAGTCTATGACAGAGGGGATCAGAGCTGCTCGATGGTGACCCCCCCTTTGCCTCCATGTGGAACTAGCCCTTGGTGGGTGCTTTGTGCCCCTGGGGTCAGGCTGAAGCTTGATTCCATCCCGAGACACCTCCCTGCCCAGCCTCTGTCTCCCCCACCCCTGTCCGTCTCCCCTCACTGCCTCCTCAGTAACCCACATGCACCAAATCCTGGTCTCAGGCTCTGCTGGGAGAGACCTGGGCCCCCCAGGTGAGGCAGGTTTGACGTCAGGAAGAGAAAGCCTCAACGTGAAGTGCTCTGAAGTTCCGAGAACTTTTTTTTTGCAGAGTGGGGAAGCTCCCAGGGCCACTGTCTGGTCCAAACTCCTGGCTTTATAGAGAGGAAAAGAATGGTGCTGATGACCCCATGGTGAAAGAGGAAACAGCCTTCTCCTCTGGCAGCTCAGTCATCACACAGAGCGGAGCACGGGAAACACTTGGGCAGCCAAGTCAGGGGGATGGCGTGACAGTGGGGGACAGGGAAGCGGGCCCTGGGGTGAACTCCAAGCTGAGCTCCTGAACGAGCTGGCCATGCAAAGATAGGGGTGAGGAGAGCAGAGAGCAGGTGGAGGGGAGAGTCCATGCAAGGTTGTAAGGGCAGGAACGAGCTGGGCGTACTCTGCCCAAGCCCAGCGCTTTGAGCCAAGGGATGATTTTACAGGACGAAGAAGTAGGGCCTGATCATGCGGCTCCCCTCCCGTGGGGCGGGGGGAGCAGAGGCTTGTCACCCAGCAAATTAGCAAAGACGAGCGACTCTTCATGACCCCAACCTAGTCACCTCCTATAGTTGAGCTCTGTCCTTGGGAAACCATTGCATGCCTGTCCCACTGGGGTTTCCCAGGCCAAGTCCATCTTTCACATCGAATATTTCAGAGCCAGTGATTAAGGCTCGTGAGTCAACCAATTAGTGGCCCTCGGAACATCAGCTCCACTTTCCAAAGAGTTTTTTGGGCTTTCACGTGAAGGCGCCTGGCAGACATGAGGCTGATAAGCATTTCCACAAGGCCCATAAATCTGCCCCCCTTCATGTCATCCCACATCAGATGGACGGAGCGCAGGAAGCGTGGGGAGCACCTGCTGGGGAGAGGAGTCAGGGCGGAGTACAGGCTTTTGGGTGGGGTGCTTGTGGCCATCCAAAGGAAGCTGCAGGTCCCGGCGCTCGCTGGCTTGGCAACCTGAAGCCAGAGCTGAAAGCATCTGGAGCCTCAGTCTCCTCCTCTGGAAAATGGGGACGGCAAGAGCCATGAGAGAGTGGGCTAAAGGCCGCAGGCAAGCTGGGGACAGGTGACTGGTCTTCATTACTGACAGTCACGAGCCTGGACTTGGCGGTCCTCCTCTGCCCGGGGCGCCGACCCCAGCTAGGGGCAGCACGGGACACCAGGCAAAATCCATCACGGGTTACGGACAGAGCCTGGAGTAGAAATCTGAGGGCGCCACCTCCTATTCTTCCTTTCTGAGTCCTCACGCTGTACTTCACACAAATAACCTCTGACCTTTTCAAACAGGATTTCAAGTGATAAAAGAAAGTGTTTGTTGCCACAAGCACACAAAGGGCAGAGAAAGGAAACCCTTGTCATTTCCCTCTTTAAATCTGCAGCCTTAATATCCAGCACCCTGAATTAAATCTTTTTGATATACTTGCACATTTGGGCAGTAAATACTCTTCTCTGGTTTTAAAAGATCGACAAACACATTTTGAAAATTCTCATCAAGGCAAAGCTTGCTAAGGGACAGAAAAGCAAGGTTATCTGGGCTTAGAACTTTCATTAATGGTATATGGGGAGGGAGATATGCAGGAAATCTGCAGTCCTTGTGAAAGTGGCAAAGATTAACAGAATGGAATTGTTCTGGAGCATCTAGTAACACAGAAGAGTGACTGTCTTCAACGAGACCTACTATGTGTGCAGCATTAGAGCGTCTTAGTGGGTGTTTTACTGTGTAAAATACTTGATGTAGATAAAGCTATTCAATCTTCCGAACAGCCTAGTATCAGGTACCTTATCATCACCCCATATTTGGGCAAGCACAGAGAGGTGAAGTCCCCTGTCCAAGGTCACACAGTGAGTCACGGCAGAGTCAATACCAGAAGCCAGACTGCCAGGCTCTGGAGCTGACGCCAACAGTGACAAACGATCCTAAGGTCTCCCCTCCTCTTTCTACAGACCTTGATGTGATATATCATCATTTCCATTCTTAAGAAAGCCCATTGAGTTGCAGAAGGTGAAGGGCTTTTCCCGGGTCACAGGCCAGCTATGAGTCAACTCAGGGACAGTCCAGGCCCCAAGCCTCATTTCTGCCACGTGTCCCGAGGCTGATCAAACCAGAAGTGGGTCGGACGTGAGCTGGGAGGAAAGAACAAAATCATTCAACCTGCTCAAATTCAGAGAACCAAATGGATCTGCCCTTTGCCAAACCAGTTTGGGTTTTCACATGAACAATTAAAATTCTTTAACAGGAAATTTGTATCTTAGGCACAGCACAGGGTATAAGGAGATCTTTGAAACTAACACTTTCACTTTTCACTAATTAGAATGATTCAAACAGCAAAGAGACGTCATTTCAAACTTATCAGAATCTCGAGGATGACAACATCTGACCTACTCCTGACCTCTAGTTCCTCCCGCCCCACAAGGCACACACCCAGGAAAACTTCCAACTGCGATTTGGGAATCGCAGACTCGCCCAGAGTGGACCAGCTTCTATGCACTGGCTCAGCATCTCCCGGGAGCATGGTGCTCAGAGTGGACATGCCCTCCTCGTTGTGGGAGGGGAGTCAGTGGGAGAGACCAGGAGGAGTGAGCTCCGGCTTGTCCCCTTTCTTCCTTCTAACAGATGCCCAGGCTCCTTCAGGTGGCTCCCTCCCCTCCTCCAAGTGCCCTCTGTGGGGTAGTAAATACCCAAGCCGCCTGCCTACAACATGAGCACAAAGGGTCCTTGGAGACTCCTTAGACTTCTGCGTTCCCTGGGCAGAGAGATGCCTTCCTGGGGCCCTGACCTCTGAGTGCATGCGCAAGGCTGGAAGGAATGAGGTTGTAGGGGGTGCAAGAGCCTGCATTCCAGGTCCAGACATCACTTGGGTCTGCCCTCTGAGACCCTGCCTTCCTAGGCCAGGGCTCAGGGCTGTCTCTGGCATACTGTGGCTCAGCCAGTGTCACAGAAAGTGAGGCCACACTGCTAGCGTCCACACTGGCCTCCGCCCATCCTATCAGCAAAATCCATCTCCCTCTCACTGTCCCGCCCACCCTCCTCACACCTCAGCATCTGGATCACTCACCCTCCCTTCCTTGATGTCTTCTGGGGTGATCCAGCCTCCTCCTCCCACCCCACTGTCTTCATTTCCTGGACCTCTTGTTGCCCCACCCACAGTCTTGGCCTTGTGAGAAGGACCTGTCTCGGGGGTGAGATCCTTGCTATTTTCTCGGGGGATAGCACTTCCCGTGAAAGGCCAGGAAGATGGTCCCCCCTCCAGGGACCACACTCCTAGAGCCCCCAGCCACCTCCGTCTGACTCGCCCTCACACGTGCTCCCCTGCCTTCTCTGCTCTCTTCTGGCTAACTCCACAACTGCACTTGAACTCACCAAGTTCAACCTGCCTCAGGGCCATTGAACTTGCTGACTGGGCTGACTCTTTCTCATCCTTCCTTTCCCAGCTCAGATGTTCCCCTTTGGTGAGAAGGAATAGAAGGGCAAAGAGTTTACATTTCTCCAGCTTTTTCTTCGTCAGTTTACACCCATCCACTTGATTATATTGACAATAACTCCGAGACAGCAGCAGAGCAACAGAGATGAACATGAGCAGCCCAGGGTCATAGCCGCAACATGGGGAACTGGAACTGCTCATGATGAACTCCAAGCTCAGGTTCACTTCTTGAAGCCATGTGGCTGACCACAAAGGAGAGGAAAGATCCCCCTAGACTGCCTGAGATTTCACAGGCAGACTCTAAAGACACCAGTTCAAGGGCAATCAGACTGCCCAGGCATTCGGCTGGAGGGACCCTTCAGAGCGAGGCCAGAGCTGGTCTCTGCACCCTTGGTGCTGAAAGCTTTAGTTCAGCAAGTACACAAAAAGCTCCCCTGGGGGCAGGAGTGCCCTGGCCACCCTGCCCACTGCGCACCAGCTGTTTCCTGCTGATTGGTGATGGGTCAGAATTTGCTGTCTGCTGCATTCTTTTTCAAGCTTTTGTAGAAACCATTCCAGGGTCATTTACAACGGCACAGTCACTGGATAGTCCCAGGGAGGAGGCCTAGAAGCCCTGGTCTCACCCCCAGACTCTGCCATTACCAGCTCTGTGACTTAGAGCTGGTGGTGCCTTTCCTTCTCTGGGCTTCAGCTCCTGCCTCGGAACAAGGTGAAGTTAGGAGCCCATTGGGATAGGCTCAGTCTTGTCTCTCAGTCATGTCTGACTCTTTGTGATCCCTTGTATTGTAGCCCGCCAGGCTCCTCTGTCCATGGGATTCTCCAAGCAAGAAAACTGGAGTGGGTTGCCATTCCATTCTCCAGATGATCTTCCTGACCCAGGGACTGAACCCAGGTCTCCTGTATTCTTTACCACTTAGGCACTGGGAAAGCCCAGTGGCATGTCAGACCATGATTTATCTTACCCAGGAACTTTGATTCTGACCCTCAGTTTCCTGATCTGTCAAATGTGCTAAATCAGAGGATGTGGAAACTTCTGCCTCACAAAGGTATTTTGTCTGTGCCATACGTGTGTCGGAGAAGGCAATGGCACCCCACTCCAGTACTCTTGCCTGGAAACTCCCATGGGCAAAGGAGTCTGGTAGGCTGCAGTCCATGGGGTCGCTTGGAGTCAGACATGACTGAGCGACTTCACTTTCACTTTTTGCTTTCATGCATTGGAGAAGGAAATGGCAACCCACTCCAGTACTCTTGCCTGGAGAATCCCAGGGATGGGGGAGCCTGGTTCGCTTCCATCTATGGGATCGCACAGAGTCGGACACAACTGAAGCGACTTAGCAGCAGCATACGTGTGTGTGTGCACACGCTCAGTCACTCAGTTGTGTCCAACTCTTTTGTGACCCCATGGGCTGCAGCCTGTCAGGCTCTGTCCATGGGATTTTCTAGGCAAGAATACTGGAGTGGGTTGCCAGTTCTTCCCACAGAGGATCTTCCCAACCCAGGGATCGAACCCAAGTCTCCAGCGTCTGTTGCACCGTAGGCAGATTCTTTATTGCTGAGCCACCAGCGATAGGCCCCTGTGTCGTACAGCCATTGACAAAACTCTGAATTAACTATAATTTTAAAAAATCAGAAAGCTTATCATAAAAATCTGGCTCTCTAGCTTTTTTAATAAAGAAGGAGAAAATTATGGAAGTCTGAGCTCCCATTCCCCAAAGCAACAATTCCCTGCAGTGAGCAGCAGCCATGACCTTTGGTCAGACCTTGCTTCATTTCCCAGTTTGCCGCAGGCCTTAATCATCCCTATTGTCTTCGTACCACCCACATGGTCACTATGAACATAGGGGACTAGGGCTCCTGGATGAAAGGTCCTGAAGGTCCCCTCTGCTCCTGCTTTTGGTGACTTTCCTGATATTTTTCATCCTCACTGGTGCTCCCCTGCCATCCCCTGGGGTAGAGAGTGGAGGGCCACCAGCTTGAGGCTGTGACCTCCAGGGCTGTTTCCCCATGCTACGGAAGAGGGAGGCCCTGCCTCTGCCAGGATTCCAGTCCCCTGGTCAGCGGAAAGATGATCGCCTCCAGAACACACCAACCAGCCATCAGGCCACAGGGAGCTCCCTGCTGCCGCTGCAGCCTCCTATAATTACCTGCAGTGTGTAATAAAGCCCCGCTGAGAAACCTTAGAAAGGACTCCACAAGGAGAAGTGTTTCCTGGGTAATTTCCTGATCATAGAATTTCAGGGGTAGAAGGGACTTTATAAAAGCTTCTAGACCAACCCACCATCTGATGCTTCAATCTCCTCCAGAGCGGCTGACATGATACCTTCCATCAAATCCTGATGATGTGCCCATCAGGAGCTGAAAATATAAAAAAGGCAGCAAAGGCGGCCCTGCCCGCAAGTCCTCCCAGGCTGGGGAGGCCAGTCTGGCAAACAGACAGTGAGGAGGCAGGATGTGCTCAGTGGTGTCTGACTCTTTGGGACCCCAACACGCTGTAGCCCGCCAGGCCCCAATGTCCATGGGGATTCTCCAGGTGAGAATGCTGGAGTGGGTTGCCATTTCCCTCTCCAGGACACAGGATGGCATGGGCTCTGATTCTCAACAGCCACCACGAACTCAGCCCATACTGTACGCCAAACGCTCTGCATAAATCATCTCAGCGAATTCTCAGGAAAGCTCTTCCTCGTTTGCAGGTGAGGACTCTGAAGCTCAGAGAGGTTAAGGCCCTTGGTCAAGGTTGCACAGCTTATAGGTGCTGGAGCAGGCTTTGAACCCAGCGATATGAGACTCCAGAACTGGGTCTGTAAACACAACCCTTCTGGAAGGGTGGCTGGGGAGCAGAGAGGGGAGGCTGGGACCCAGAGCCTGCCGAAGGGACAGATGTCTGTCCTGAGTCCAGAAACAGACACAGAAGAGAGAGTGAGCCCAAGTGGGAGAGGAGCCAGGCAGAGGGCAAGACAGCCCCAGGGGTCTGGGGCCTCGGTAGCCATCAGAGAAATGCCAGTAAAAACAGAATGAGACACCACTTGACACCTATTAGCCTGGCAAAAAATTAGCAGGCACTGTGATGCCAAGTGTTGGTGGGCGGACATGGGAAGTCACGCCCTGCGGATGGGAAGGCGAACTCGGCAATGGTCCTCAGACACGACCTGGCAATAGTGTGGCAAAAGTTACACGCAGGCATCCTCTATGCCCCAGCAGTTCCGCTCCCAGCTATCCAAAGTGCTCAGGAGTCTATCTGGAATGCTCTCATGCATGGAAGAAAAATTCTGGTTCACAAAGAATTTTTTAAAACATGGGGAAGTGTTTCTGTTGTAATTACAAGGGGGCAGGAGGCAGAAAATACATGGGATGAAAACAGAGCCACCTCATAGGGTAACCCAAGAAAGGCCGAGGATTACATGCTAGGCACGTTTAATTCAATAAATCAATGTGGTCAAGTCTTGTTACTACAAATAATCATGTTTTAGGGACCTTTGATCTGAAATTTCCAATTTCCCCTGTTCATTCAATACACATTTACTGAATACCTGTTGTATGCAGGTAATGGATCAGGCGGTAGGGCAGTGTGGGTGCTCAGTTGCTCAGTCAAGTTCAATTCTTTGCAAATCGGACAAAGAATTTTCAGTGTCTATCCTATTGACTGTACCCTGCCAAGCTCCTCTGTCCATGAGATTTCCCAGGCAAAAGTACCAGAGTGGGCAGCCATTTCCTTCTCTAGGGGATCTTCTCAATCCAGGGATTGAACCCACTTTGAACCCACATCCTGCATTGGCAGGCAGATTCTTTACCACTGAGTCACCTGGAAAGCCCTACAGCAAGGAGTAAAATGGATGAAGAGATCTTAAGTTCTAGGTGAAAGAGAGACTCATCAGAGAAATAAATGAGCAACAGGTCAGATGTCCAGAGACCATCCTTAGAGATTAAAGAACGGAGGACGGGAGGAGAAGGCAGGGAGTGGGTGTGTGCCCACACAGCTGCACTGCTTTGTGGATGAAAATGTTAGTTGCTCAGGGTATCTGACTCTTTGCAACTTCATCGACAGTAGCCCTCCAGGCTCCTCTTTCCATGGAATTCTCTAGGCAAGAATACGGGATTGGGTTGCCATTCCCTTCTCCAGGGGATCTTCCCAACTCAAGGATGGAACCCGAGTCTCCCACACTGCAGGCAGATTCTTTACCATCTGAGTCACCAAGGAAGCGATATTCGACAGTGAATCCCATCTTGCTGGAGGCAGCCCCCTATGCCAGCAGCACAAAGGCTTCAGTGTCCTGCCTTGTCTGCCTTCCGCGGGAGGGGGTCCTAGTCATTCTCGCTTCAAGTGAAACTTAACTGAGCTCATCAGGACGCCTAGAGCTGCTTCTCATTCATCAGAAAGAAAGGCCGAGTCTTGTCCAGCTGGTACCTTTCCTTTGAGTTGGGTACAGGTGGTTTCAGATTCTTTCAGCAGCAGCGCGAGCCCCGCGCAGCAGAGGCACGGTTCCTGCCAGCTCTGCTCACCAGTCTCCAACAAGAGGACCTTCACGTGCAGCATCCAAAGCCTCAACAAGTGCTCAGCTTCTGCCCCTGGGGTCACCAGCTAGGAATCAGCTCTCAGAAACGACTCGACATGTGGACAGTTTTGTACCCGGAGAGGTTTATCATCATGTTATTTTTTTTCTTTCAGTCTCATCGAGATGTAACTGACCAAAACCACTGTGTAAGTTTAAGGTGTACGACATCACAGTTTGACTTACATACATCAGGAAATGATAAGTTTAATGAACATCCATCTTCTCATATAGATACAAAATTAAAAGAAACAGAATAAAACTTTGAGATGAGAACTTTTAGGATTGAGCCTCTTAACATTTTTCATGTCAGTATATAATACATGGGCTTCCCAGGTGGCGCTAGTGGTAAAGAACCCGCCTGCCAAGGCAGGAGATGTAATCAGAGGCGGGTTCAGTATCTGGGTCGGGAAGATTCCCTGGAGGAGGGCATGGCAACCCACTCCAATATTCTTGTCTGAGAAAATCCCATGGACAGAGGAGCCTGGTGGGCTACAGTCCAGAAGGGTCACAAAGAGTCGGACACGACTGAAGCGACTTAGCATGCTTACGTATAATGCATAGCAGTGTTAATTATGACTTCCCCAATGGCTCAGTGGTGAAGAATCTGCCTGCAATGCAGGAGATTCAGATGAGGGTTTGATCCCTGGGTCGGGAAGATGCCCTGGAGGAGGAACTGGCCACCTGCTCCAGTATTCTTCCCTGAACTCCCATGGACAGAGGAGCCTGGCAGGCTGCAGCCTATAGGGTGGCAAAGAGTCGGACACGACTGAGCAGAAACACAATGAGTGTTAGTTATATTTATTATGTTGCACGTTACATCCCTAGGACTAATTTATCTTATAACTGGAAGTTTTTACCTTTTTCTTTCATTCAAATCTTTCTCCCTTACCTTCCCACCTCTGGTAACCACAAATCTGATCTCTTGTTTGAAGTGCAATTTTTTTTTTTTATTATTTTTGAAGTGTAATTGACCTACAGTGCCATGTTAGTTTCTGATGCATAGCATGGAGACATTTTTCTTTATATTTCAAAACGATCATCATGATAAGTCTAGTTTTGATACGTCACAATACAAAGATATTATATAGTTAGTGCCTATATTCCCCACACTGAATATTTCATACCTGTAACATTTACTTTGCAACTGGAAGTGTGAACCTCTTAATCTCCTTCACCTTTTTCTTTTCTCCCTTCCCTCCTTCTCCTTGGCAACCGCTAGTTTGTTCTCTGTTTTAATATCTCTGCTTCTGTTTCATATGTTCATTTGTTTAATGTTTTTAGATTCCACATAAGTGAAGTCATACAGTATTTATCTTTCTGTATGACTTATTTCACTTAGCATAATACCCTCTAAGTCCGCCCACTTTAGGTGGCAATATTTCATTTTTTACGGCTGAGTAATATTCCTGTGTGTGTGTGTGTGTGTGTGTGTGTGTACACCACATGTAATATGTATATATATATCACATCTTCTTTATCCATCATCATGTTATTTTTAATAGTAAAATGCCACAGAGCTCCAACATGCTCCACCTTAAGGAAATTACTAAGTGCACCATAGTCTGCGCAAATATCTGTTATACCGTGCAAAACTCTGCATCTTTAACAATGCTCATGAAGAATTTAAAACAAGAGGAAACATTTGCTATACTCTTAAATTGTTAAAAGACAATGGAAACAGTATTAGAATCAGATGACAGTTTTAACACTAGAGGAACCAAAACACATACAGTGAAAGAGAATTCTCTGAAATGCTAAAATAGGTACTTTCCTGGAGGGGTGGTTCTGTGGAATTTTTCTTTTTTTTTCACATTTTCTTCTCTTTTCAGGATTCTCTTCACTGATCATGGCTACTTTTATGATCATGAACTAGAACTACCAACGCTCCCCAACCTTAAAAACTGTTGGTACCTTCAAAACCTTCTCCAGCCACCCAATGCTTGGCCCTGGGACCCTGACCTAGCAATCTTCCGAGGCTGTATTTACTGAGAAAATCTCCCAGGATTTAGGATTTCATTACCAGAAGCTTAGACCCAAAGAAGAGAAGGAAAAGTAGGATGCAATATACGATGTCAGCAAAGGTCTATGAGAATGCAGGCCCAGCCAGGGTGGGCCTGGCTTCCAGGAAGAAGTGCTTGGGCACACCATCCCTGCATTCTGAGGCTCCCTAGGGCCCACCCAGCCCCCAGAACCTCTCTCCAATCCCAACCGAAAGCCCGGGACAGCGTCACTTTCACCCAGGAGCACAGAAAAGTCCTTGCTCATCTTTCCAAGCTCCGTCAGGGCTCCACACGGGTGAAGCTCCTTGCACTGTCCCTGTGGGGACATACTACAGTGTCATGCAGCGTATGCCACAGCAGAAGGTCTGAGGCCCAGAGAGGTCAGTCAACTTGCCCGAGGCCACACAGCTGGTGAGAGACAAAACCTGGGACTCAGGCTTCTGCTCTGACCCCTGGAGGACTTCACCCCATGCCACAGCTGGCCCAGGAGCCCAGTGCTGGCATCCAGAAGCCTGGCTTCCACTCCCAGCAGAGTCACTCAGCAGCTGTGGAGGTTGTGCTAGTTAACCCTGGGGAGGCCAGGTTCCATCTGTGAGCTGGAGGCAAATCTGATGCTGACCCCAGGGCTTAAACGCTAAGCCAGCGGTACGTTGTCAGCACACGATCAATGCTGTCGCTCGTTATCACCTTTGTCCTCCCCGGAGTAAGGTCGCTCTCTAGCCTCACGGTGTTCGCCAGCTCACTGCCTCTCACCCTTCTAAGGCCCCACCCCAGGCCAAGGAAAGAGCATCCCTGGATCTGTCCCCAGTCCTGATGGCTCATCGGGTAAAGAATCCGCCTGCAGTGCAGGAGACACAGGTTCAATCCCTGGGTGGGTGAAGATCCCTTGGAGAAGGAAATGGCCACTCACTCCAGCATGCTTGTCTGTGAGCGCCGCAGTAGAGAGACCGGGACAGAATCACAAGAGGAGAAGTCAACTCTGAGACATGAGCAGAGTGTTTCCAAACTGTTTCTTGGCTCATTGTGGCTGCCTTCTGGCCAACTGTGCTCCGTTCCCGTCTAATTCCAAACAGATGGGCCGGGGCCCCACCCCCACCCTGCTCAGTCGCACCCCGTCTAGGGGCCTCCAGCCTTTGGACCAGAACCGAGGAGAGCCGCCCAGCTTCCCGGGGAGGGTGTGGTGCAGCCCTTCCCGGGGGGTTGCGCTGTCCTTCGAACATCCCAGGGGCGGAGGACCAACGGGCCCGCCCTGCCCCGGGCTTGCGTTTGCACACGGCACAGGTGACACCCACGCAGGTGCACGCTGTCACTCCCTCCACGCTGAGAGGCAGGAAAGCCTAGCGGTTCAGCATGTGAACTCCTGGGCCAGCTTCCCCAAGTCTGAATCTGGCGCTGCCAAATCTTTGCTGGGCACCCCTGGGCAAGTCTCTCAACCTCTCTGTGCCTTTTTCCCTCTCTGTGTAAAGAGGGGTGGTGATGCTAAAACTAGCACCTACCTCAAAGGGGGCCCTGCAAGGATGGGACACCCGGCTGGAAAGTGGTAGAACCAGAACACAACCCAGCAGTGTGCCCAGGATAGCGCTTTAACCACCAGGCAACACTGCCGCCTCCAGCTGACATTACTGTTTCGCAGGCAAGTTGACCCCCCCAGCTTCCTTTAGTTCTTCCAAAGGTAGCCTTACCTTGCTTGGAAGGCAGGTCTGAGCCATGAGCAACGTGCATTCTGACAAGTCCCTAAGCTGAAGATTCTACCACCTTTGCAGACACGACAACTTGCTAGCCCTGGGCACCAGAGACCTGCACCCTCCTGTTCCCTCTTCATCACTCATTGCCTAGCAAGCACCCACGGTCTGGGCTCCCACAGATTGTCCAAGATCAAGGGGAAGGAAGTTGGAAAGAGTGGATGATGACTTCAAGGCTCACCAGGCATCAGGAGCCAGCAAATCCACGCAGAGGCTTTATGAAAAGCTTGGTCTAATCACAGAGTTCGCTTCAACAAGCTAACGTCTTCCTTTCCATCCAGACATCTGTCTCCACACAAAGAGGGCTTCCACCCAGGGGCTGGGGGCCTAATTGCTGCGGGTTCCTGAGATACAATTACTTGTCAGAGAGAAACAGGGCGAATCCTGGGACTTGCAGGCAACAGAGAAACCACTGTAAAACCCTGCAATTATAGGGCAGGAACAAAAAAGGGAGCTGTCATGGCCCCTGGGGTGGAAATAGCTCAGCGTGGTTTCCTGGGTTTGCAGTACTGCCCAAGCCGAGGTCAGAGCGGCCACTCACGGGAGGAATCATGGGAGAGGTTCTGCAGCAGAGCGAAGTGGGAGGGGTGCTCATGGCTCCCTGGTGCAGAGGTGATGAGGGAGGGAGAAGCAGGGAGCAGATGAGGATGGGGGACCAGAGGGCACACTTGCTGAGGACCAAGGACTCCGGGATGGCATGACACATACGTCATTGCACTTAGTTCTCAGAACAACTCAGCCACCTGGGGCCTTGTAGCACCAGTTGCCAGATGAGAAACCAGAGAGTCAGAGATTTGCTCCAGCCTATCAGAGTACAGGAAAAATATCAATAACCTCGGATATGCAGATGACGCCACCCTTACGGCAGAAAGTGAAGAGGAACTAAAGAGCCTCTTGATGAAGGTGAAAGGGGAGAGTGAAAAAGCTGGCTTAAAACTCAACATTCAGAAAACTAAGATCATGGCATCCGGTCCCATTGCTTTATGGCAAATAGATGGGGAAACAGTGGAAACAGTGACAGACTTTATTTTTTGGGCTCCAAAATCACTGCAGATGGTGACTGCAGCCATGAAATTAAAAGACGCTTGCTCCTAGGAAGGAAAGTTAAGACAAACCTAGACAGCATATTATAAAGCAGAGACATTACTTTGCCAACAAAGGTCCATCTAGTCAAAACTATAGTTTTTCCAGTAGTCATGTACGGACGTCAAAGTTGGACCATAAAGAAGGCTGAGCGGTGAAGAATTGATGCTTTTGAACTGTGGTGTTGAAGAAGACTCTTCAGAGTCCCCTGGACTGCAAGGAGATCCAACCAGTCCATCCTAAAGGAAATCAACCCTAAATATTCACTGGAAGGACCGATGCTGAAGCTGAAGCTGAAGCTCCAATACTTTGGCTACCTTATTCGAAGGGCCAACTCATTAGAAAAGACCCTGATGCTGGAAACGATTGAAGGCAGGAGGAGAAGGGGATGATAGAGGATGAAATGGTTGGATGGCATCACTGACTTGATGGACATGAGTTTGAGCAAGCTCCGGGAGATGGTGAAGGACAGGAGCCTGGCTTGCTGCAGTCCATGCGGGGTCACAAAGAGTCAGATACGACTAAGTAACTGAACAACAACAATCAGATACTGATTCTTGAGCCCAGATCTGGCCGGATCCAGGCCCAGATACCCATCCATGTTAACTAAGGTGCACAGCCATATTGCCACTGCCTGGAGAAGGGGTTGCTTCTTAATAAAGGCTAAGATGAGAGTTAGTAGTAGTCTGGGTTGTATTTTTCTACAAGTCCCAAGCCAAAGGAGAGGTTTGGGTTTGGTGGATAAAGTACTGGGCTGGAAATCAACCCTTGGATTCAAATATTGCCTCTGTCACCAATGCTGCGTCATCTCGGGCAAGTTACTTCAGTTCTCTGTGTAACCATGTACCAGCTCGAGAAAGGGGGCTGGGTTGGCGGGTGAATTTGATCCACTCCGCTTCCCTCCAGCTCTGTATGCTTTCTCTTGCATGTCAGTTTGCCCTGGGGGTTATGAGCCAAAGCTCGGTGTCAGAACACTGGGTTCAAATTCGAGCTCTGCTCCTGTGCGGTTCAACCTCTATGATGCAGAAGGCCTTGTGTAACATCAGGATAATAATATCCATAGCACAGGCAGTTACGGCAATTAAATAATGTGTGTGAACAGTGAATAGTGTGTGAATCGTACTTGGAGCACACAAGCTGCTGTGTGTGCTCCTGCCTAAGTATACGTCAGGACTCAAGCCACTCAGACCCCAGAACATTCTAGTGCAGGATGGGATCCGCTTACCTCCTGGGGGGTCTCACACCTCAATGCCTCCTTTTCAGGGACTAAGAGCAGACAGGAAGTTCCAGGTGCCCCCAGCCCCCATCACAGCTCTGCGGTTAAGGCCGGGTGTCTCAGAAGTCTGTGGGCTGCGGCCAGGGGGGAGGCATTCCTAGGCTGTTAGGGGTCGGGAGGGCTGAGCCGAATCCTCCCAGCGCCACCTCGAGGGGATGGATGATCTGCACCCCCTTAAAACCAGTGCAGCAAAGATGCACTGGAGGAGGGGATTTAGTGACTCGCCCAGGGGTCCCACAGCCCATGACTGGCCCCTCCCCAGCATTTGGTGCTGGGAGGGAAGGGGCAGGTCCAGCCTGGCTTACTAGGCTCAGGACCTGCAGGAATGTCATCGCCTCGCTCACTGACCCGTCCTGTGTCCTAGCAGCTGGCCCTGTGTTGGGCACATGCCAGTCACGGAGGGTGCGACTCTGGGTGCAAACGCTGCGCTCAGGAAGAGCTCCTGCCCAGCGACCGGGGGCCCCACAGTGACAGCAAACAGGGTGTGCGTGTGCCGGTCAAGCTGTTTCCCTCTGAAGCCAAGGCTGAGTCAAGTCCAGGATTCCGCGAATGGCCACCCGTGGGCCCGATCTGGCCGGCCGCCTGTTTTGGTAAATGACGTTTTGCTGGAACACATCTATGCCTGTTCATCTCTGTACTGCCTGTGGCCACTTCTGCGCGGCCGTGGCATATCTGAGCAGTCACAACACAGACGATCCAGTCCACAAAAACGAAAATGTTTACTATCTCCGGCCGTTTACAGAAAGAGCTCTCTGCCCCTGCTCCGGACCTCCAAGGGCTCTGAAGGCAGGGCCCCGTGAATCCTTCTGACACATCAAAGCCTCCTCTCCTCCGTGGGAGGTGAAAACAGCCACCAAGAGGGGAGGGGCTGGCGCTAAAGGGGAGGGAGCACTGAGGACTGAGGACTGTTTCCCCAGGAGGTGGCCCTTTTGTTGAGTTAGTAAGGGCTGATAGGGGACCTGCTGGGTGAAGAAAATGGAGAAAGGACTTCCCTGGTGGTCCAGTGGCTAAGACTCCGGGCTCCTAGTGCAGGGGTCCTGATTTCGATCCCTGGTGGGGGAACTGGATCTCACATGCCTCAATTAGGTGTTTGCACGCTGCCACTAAAGAGCCTCAACTAGGAGGCACAGCCAAATATTAATAAGCAAGTAAATAAATATTAAAAAAAATAAATAAAAGAAATAGGGGAAGGGCACTCCAGGCAGAGGGTTGGCCAGGCAAGGACGCGTGGGTGCTGCAAATACTGAGCTGGGAGACAGGTGCACGCCGGGGGCACAGAAGCGCCACACAGTCAGGCATTGAAGGCTCTGGGGGCAAACCTTGCAGTGGTGGGTCCCCCCCTCCAGCTGTCTCCAGCCACAGGGAAGATGACACACACAGAGTTCAGGCTGCCATTCCCTGCCTCATGGAATTTAGCATCTTGTGGGGGAATGTGACAGGCAAACGCCAGGCAGAACCTGCTGAGTGCCTGGGAGGGGCACAAGAGCATCTGAGTGGGTTCTGAGGAAGGGGGAGGTCAAGGTCCATTTGGGGACAGGATGAAAAGAGTCCTAGAGGACAGATGCAATTTGAGAAAGTCCCTAGGGGCTTAGAGGTTGGGGGTGGTGCTCCTGAACAAGGGTAGGAGGTCATGAAACCCAAGACCAGCTGCCACCCACTTGGTGGACAGAAAATTGAAACACCCAGCTAATGGACCTTAATCTGGTAGGTGGATTAATTTCCATCTGAGCTGGAGGATGCGAGGCTAGGGGCCAACGTGGACGACCTCGGATGTTCAGAGGAGGGGCTCCAAGCCCAGTCAAGGGCTCAGGGCTGGTTTCCCAGAAGAGGGGAGGCTGACTAATTACAGGAGGAGGGAATTAACCTCAGGAAGTCATTGAAGTCCATCGAGACAAGGGTCACCCCTGGAGACAAGTGTCACCCAAAGTCCAAGGTGAAACCCCTATAATCTGCCCTCCCCTTCCTCCCTGGTCATCTGGCCCCTCACTCACTCTGCAGGGCCCCCTGAGTCCACTGCTGGTCAGACTCACCAGTCACACTCCTCCTGACCTAGGGCTTGGCCATGGCGGTCCCCTGGTGCCCACCTGGGTCAGATCCTTAGCGCCTCCAGGTCTCTGCTCACCTGTCTACTCTCTGTGTGGCCTCCCCATCACCTGCACCAGCAGCCCCCTCAAACCTTCTCCTCCCCTTGCTTCTCGCTCTCACAGCACTTCCCATCTTCCTACAAATCTTTGAATCCTTTACCTTTGTCTTTTATCAGAAGTCATATATTATTACATTTCCCAAGGGATTGACTGAAGCAGTCCCGGCTTTCTGAACCCTGCCTGGTACAAGGAGGCATCCAGTCAATATTTGTTAGTAGAATTAATGAAAAAAGCAAGAGGAAGAACAGCAACCAGCACTTTATTAAAAGACCCTCCGCCCAAATTCCTTCTTCCTGTGCTCGAATGCTGTGGCTGGATAATTCATGCTGACCTATTTTTTTTTTTTTTCCTCTCTTTGAACCGATGTGTATTTTCAAAGGCTAAGGGAATGCATATGCCTTGGCAAAGCTCACACTGAGAGCTTCTAGACAGAAAGCATTTCAGGAAAACACTCCCCCTGTGAGCCGTGCTGCTGACAGAGCAGCCCCGCGAGCCCCCAGGAGGCGCCTGGGGTTTCTGGGGACTCTCTGGGGCCAGGCACCTGGGACCCCCACTTTGATATCTGCCCCAGCGGCCAGATGTTCTCAGTCAGGCGGCTAAATGAAGACAGTCACTTCACCAGCAAAGGGAGGAAGAGAAAATGAGAAGGATGGTCTGGAGTTGTCACCAAGCCCTTGATCGAGGCTCCAGGGAGCATGAGGGGGACAGACATGTGACCCCACAGCTGAGCTAGCGTCTGGCCATGCTCCACGAGACAGACCCTGAGCACAGTGTGACGGTTCCTGCAGCGCCCCACCCGGGTGAGGGGTCAGAAATGCTGCGCTAGGATGCGGTGCTGGGCTGGGGGATGAATCGGGAGATGGGCAGAGAGATATACACTACTATGAACAAAGTAGATAACTAATGAGAGCCTGTTGTACAGCTGGGAGACTCTACTCAGTGTTCTATGGGGACTAAAAGGGGAAGGATGTTTGCACCCGTATAGCTGATTCACCTTGCTGGACAGCAGAAACCAACACAACCTTATAAAGCCACTACACTCGAATAAAAATTAATTAAAAAAATAGGGCTGTGTTTAAGATTCAAATTCTTAGAAATGAAGTGAAATTGGTGACTCTTGCTGTGGTGACTTAAAATTATTTTTTATTCAGTATATACATATATACACATACATAGTATATGCATGTTGTATGATATGTATACATACATGCACATTGGTATGACATGTATAGAAATACATTTAGACACATATAGTGTTCATATAAAGTATGATAGGTATACACATATGCATACACATATAGCATATATGCACACACGTATATGTGGATACATACATTTAATAAGTACCAAGCGCTGTTCTTTGACTGTTATACATATTCGATCATTTAATTCTCATAATGATCCTGAGAAGTAGGTCCTACTATCCCATTTGATAGAGGCTGGAAGCGAGGCACAGGAGTTACCTTTCCTGCCTAAGGTCACCCAGCTGGGTGCAGGTGACCCTGGGAGCTGACCGCCCCTCCCCTCTCAGCAGCCTGCTTGAAAAGCCAAGCTCTTAACCATGCACTTGTGCTCCGTCAATCATGTTCCAGAGCCGCCAGGGTGTCAATGAGCCCCTTCCAGGGTGTCCATGAGGGCAAAACCATTTTCATGGCAAGACACCACTCGCTTTTTCATTCTCACTGTCTCAGGAACTGACTGTTGCCTCTGTTTCCCAGAGACAGGCAGTGTGGGATTCCAGCACAGACCGAGGCGACAGCAGACTGAGAACTCAGCTGCTTTCCTTTCAGCCAGACATGGAGATTAGTAAGACGATGCTACTTTTCTCACTAAATTTCTGTTTCATTTGGGAAAGTAGCTGTTTTTCATTATAATCAGGCGATAGACCTATTATTGCCAATCTTAAATAAAGCGATAAATATGTAAAGAATGTCTCCTTAAAGACAGAAGACACAAAAGCTATTTGAGACCATCAGTAACATTTAAGACCCTGTAAAGAGGCCTTCAAAACCAACTGTTTAAGAACAGCTGCTATGCTACCAACTGCCCCTCGGGGTTTTTGAAGAGTGCATCTTGGCATTTCCTGCCCAGCTCAGGACTGGCCATGTTGCAGGACACACAGAATCCCGGGCCCCTACTTATAGAACAACAGACGACCCTCCCCTCCAGCTGCTGTGACAGCCAACATGCCTCTTCCTATGTGGAGGAATGTGTCTGTTTGTGTGTGTGCAGCGGGGAGGGCCATTGGACCCAGCTGACAGCAGCAGACCCACTCGCCCTCACAAGCTCTTACTGTTGCCGCCTCCCTCCTGCTCCCAGTTCAGCGGGAATTGTTTTCCAGCTCCCGTCCTCTGGTCTCCCTTCCTCCCTTTGTACCATGACAAAGTCACAACTGATAATACGTGACAGGAACCCCGAAAACATTCTTAGGATCTCTGTCCTGGGAACTTAGCCCAAGGACACAGTCCAAAAGAAATAAAATGCTAAAGCCACTAGATGTTCCGGGCAGTGTTGTTTACAATGATGATTGATGATGATGACCATAGACACTGACATACTTTATACAGAAATATGCTGCCACGGAGATGACTGAGTCAGTGGTACTGCCACCTGAAGGGTCATTACACAACTGTACAGGGCGACAGCTGTTCAGGACAACTCCAGAAACACTCACCCAGTAACCCTTCCTTGACCTGGATACTGGGGGCTCAATGGGGAAGGAGATAGCGCCTGCCCTCAAGGATGTTTCAGTTAAGTGCCTGTCTACCTGCTGAGGTTTCAAAGTACAGGGAACCAATTCCAAACATCTAACCACTCCCCTGTCCCAGGGACCTTCCCTTCAGTCCTTCTCATTTTCTGACGGCCAATCCCCGGGCACTAGGGATATTTTTAGTGCCTGTGACAAAGTGTTTATGAGAAGCCATTGAGCCACAAGGCAGTGTGCCTCTTCCCTGCACAGGCACGGGATATTTTGGCCAAGTGCATTTCAGACAGGCTGGCTCTGGGTCCCTCCCATGTCCTTCTTCCTCTTTCTCATGATCCAAATCTGAAAGGGCTGTGGTGTGCTGTGGTATCCTGATAAGGTGTGCTTGCTTAATTTAGGCTGAGCATGTAGATCTATAAATAGCAGGTGTTCTGAAGGCAGGCAGGCTGAGCTGTGAACAACAGAGATGGTGGACAGTCCCAACGTTAAACAGCCAGAGCCTCTAGACGTGGGATTCCCCCATCTCCAGATCTCCAAATTGTGGCAAGCTGAGTGATGCCCCAGGGGGTGTCCAAGGAGAAAGAAATGATCCCCAAGGGGGACCAGGCCCATGTCCAGCTCAGCAGAGAGGTCAGTGAGCTGGACATCGTGTTGATCAAACCAACAGCCAGGGCTGGCTCTGTGTGGCTGAGACAAGTGGACAAACTGGGCCCGCTTTCAGCGGCTCATGCTTGGCCCTGGAGATGCAGAGCTGCACCTGGCCCAGCTGGCTTCTCAAGAAGTCCCCACGAAGGATGAATCACACATTCCTGTTCCTCATTGAGCTCCTGGGCCAACAGCGAAAACAGACACACACACAGGCCAGGCACCGTAAGGAGTGGAGTCAGCAGGATGAAAGTCAGACGCACACATACACACGGGGACACACACACACGGGATGTTTGGGGGAATGTACAGGACGCAGGGAGGAAAGATTCCCAGAAGAAGCGGTGCTTGAATTGAGTTTTGAAGGAAAGATGATTGAAGCAGGAAGATAAAAGAAGGGCATTCTAGGTGGAGGGCAGAGCAGATAAACATCACATATTCCAAGTCCTGGAGACAGCAAAGCTACTTCATTTAGTATGAACGCTATTTAGGGTAATGAGAACATAGGAAGCATCTGTATCTCTATCTGTATTTATAGCCGTGGTACTATGTACCGTGCTCAGTCGCTCAGTCATGTCCCACTCTTTACGACCCCATAGCCTGTAGCCCTCCAGTCTCCTTCGTCCTTGGGATTTTCCAGGCACGAATACTGGAGTGGGTTGCCATTCCGTTCTCCAGGGGGTCTTCCGGACCTAGGGACTGAAGCTGCATCTCTTGCATCTTCTGCGTTGGCAGGTGGATTCTTTATCTGTGTAGTTGTAAATGCCTGACAATTAGCTCTTTTGATTGCAATGTGAGTGCCTGGCATTAAGCTTTTAATTGTTTAGGCATCTATGTCATAAACACACTGCCACAGATCCACAACTAAAGAGTCACGTGGCCCCACCCATGAAGTTCCTCTTTCTAGAAAGTCTGGGGGATCTAGATAGCTGGCCTTTCTGAGTGCCCTTGCTTTTCCCTACCTACACTTGCTTTATTCCCTCTCTTTTGTTTCAGATTTGCCAATGAGGAGCAACCTTGCAAAACATTAGCCCCTCCCCCCACCAACCCTGGCCCCAGTAAAGGCAGAACCCCCGGTCTGTGCATGGCCCCCACCTCCCTGTGTGGCCCTGGGCATGCCATTTACCTCCAGAACTCCTGAGCCAAAACCTTGTTTGTTTTTGTTTTTCCCTAAGTTCCCTGATGCTTTTGAACCATGGTGTTGGAGAAGACTCTTGAGAGTCCCTTGGAGAGCAAGGAGTTCCAACCAGTCCATTCTAAAGGAGATCAGCCCTGGGTGTTCTTTGGAAGGAATGATGCTAAAGCTGAAACTCCGGTACTTTGGCCACCTCATGCGAAGAGTTGACTCATTGGAAAAGACTCTGATGCTGGGAGGGATTGGGGGCAGGAGGAGAAGGGGACGACAGAGGATGAGATGGCTGGATGGCATCACTGACTCGATGGACGTGAGTTTGAGTGAACTCCGGGAATTGGTGATGGACAGGGAGGCCTGGCGTGCTGCAATTTGTGGGGTCGCAAAGAGTCGGACACGACTGAGCGACTGAACTGATAATGAAGTTCCCTGATGGTCATTGCTGAGGTTCATCTTGTAATCATAATAAGAACTACAAGGCCAGAGAGTAGTGATAAGGCTGAGGATCTTGGCAGATAACCAGGTCATGTTGGCCTTGTCTGTCCTGTGGTGGGATCTGGACTTGGTCCCTAGACCATAAGGGAAATGGTCAGTGAAAGAAGGAAAGGCACAACTCAATGCCCTTCAGGAACAAACATTATTGGTGAACACCCAAATGCTTATCAGCCGGGTCTGAATAGAATAGAAATTGTTTTCTGGAGAATAACTCAGTCTGCGGGCTTGGCTTCTAAAAGGACATTGTTTTGCTGACAAAGCTATGGTTTTCCCAGGAGTCATGTATGGATGTGAGAGTTGGACTATAAAGAGGGCTGAATGTCGAAGAATTGATGCTTTTGAACTGTGGTGTTGGAGAAGACTCTTGAGTCCCTTGGACTGCAAGGAGATCCAACCAGTCCATCCTAAAGGATATCAGTCCTGAATATTCATTGGAAGGACTGTTGTTGAAGCTGAAACTCCAATACTTTGGCCACCTGATGTGAAGAACAGACTCATTGGAAAAGACCCTAATGCTAGGAAAGACTGAAGGCAGGAGGAGAAGGGGATGGCAGAGGATGAGATGGTTGGATGGCATCACTGACTCGACAGACATGAGTTTGAGCAAGCTCCGGGAGATGGTGAAGGACAAGGAAGCCTGGCATGTTGCAGTCCATGGGGTCGCAAAGAGTCGGACACAACTGAGCGACTGAACAATAACAACAACGACAAATGTCCACGCTTTGGGTGGATGCCCTCCTGTGACACTAATGTTGTTAAGGCCTCTGGGCCTGACAGCAGCAGCTACCCCAGGGGTCTGTGCTGTAACCAGACACCTTCCCCTGCTACCCTCACAGCTCACCCACATCCCTCCAGCACAGCTATAATGTAATAACACTTATAACAGGGCTGTAACTTATCCAGCATTGCCTACGGGCCAGGCACCGCGCCCAGCTTTCTGCATCATCATCTCATTTAATTCTCACAACCCCTTGTAGGTGGGTACTGTGACCATCCCATTTCTTACAGATCAGGGATCTGATCTGTAAAAAGTCTGATCTGATCCCCCAAAGCTGGAGAGGGACAGACGTGGGTGCTGCCAGGCGGGTGCCACTCCAGGCCTTGAACCTGCCACAGCCTGCCTGTCGCCGTGGGGGTTCATCTCCCCTGGTGGGTGGGACTGGCCCCATCAATGGAGGGAACAAAGCTCATCAGGTTAAGGATGCACGGCTGGCAATTGGAGAGCCATCCTGAAGCTTTTTCTTTAGAATCCAGGGCCCCTGCTTCCTCCATTCCAGCTTGGCTGTCCACGGGGGCTGGATGTTTGAACATTCAGGGAGGAGGGCACTCCCTGCAGCTGTCAGGAGCCTGACCTTTTCTACTGCTACTACTGCTTGCTGCTAAGTCGCTTCAGTCGTGTCCGCCTCTGTGCAACACCAGAGATGGCAGCCCACCAGGCTCCGCTGTCCCTGGGATTCTCCAGGCAAAAACACTGGAGTGGGTTGCCATTTCCTTCTCCACCTTTTCTAGAAGGTGGTAATGATGTGAGGTGTGGCTGCTGACGACTGTGAAGAGCCTATGCTCTGAAGTCCAGGAGGTCTGTGGCTCCTTAGTCCGTTTTAGAAATGAGGCAATAGGTGCAGATGGGGGCTGGATCTGAGGGCTGGGGGTCAATCAAAGTCCCAGGAAAATAGGTCCAGGGTCACATGGAGGGAGAAAGCCCAGGCAGACCTTGCAGTCAGAAGCCGGACGATATTTCTGCTTTGCAAATAGGGTCACCTGTACCATTTTTCCAGATTCCACACATACGTGTTAATATACGATAGAGAGAACAAACGTATGGACACCAAGGGGAGGAAGTAGGTCGGGATGAACTGAAAGAGTTGGATTGACACATATACGCTGTGTGCACACATGTCCAGTTGCTTCAGTCGTGTCCAACTCTGCGACCCCATGGACTGTAGCCCGCTGGGCTCCTCTGTCCAGGGGATTCTCTAGACAAGAATACTGGAGTGGGTTGCCATTTCCTCCTCCAGGGGATCTTCCTGACCCAGGGATTGAACCTGGGTCTCCTGCATTGCAGATGGATTCTTTCTTTACCACTGAGCCACCAGGGAAGCCCCATATATATACTACTCTGCGTAAAACCGGCTTCCCAGGTGGCATCGGTGGTAAAGAACCCACCTGCCAATACAGGAGATGTAAGAGACGGGTTTATCTATGAATAAAATAGTGAACTGAGAACCTGTTGTACAGCACAGGGAACTCTATTCAGTGCTTTGTGGTGACCTAAGTGGGAAGGAAATCCAGAACAGAAGGGGATATATGTACATGTGTAGCTGATTCACTTGGCTGTACAGCAGAGACGAACACAACACTGTTAAGCAACTATACTCCAATACAAATTAATTTAAAAAGAAGCTGGATGTAAATTAGCGGCAGGAGAGCAGAGTTCATGTTTGAGTTTGTCATCATCACCTTCCCAGTACCAGGCACATAACGGGCTGGGTTAAAACCTGTTGGATGGATGTGTGAACCAACAAGCCGTTATGACCATCCAGGAGAGGGTACAGAGGCTGAGAGGGGGTTCAGGCCCTGAAACACTGTTGCCACTGCCATTTCTTATATGTTCCACGGTTGCACCTAATCAAAGCGTTTCAACGTGCTGGTGAGAATTCTCTGTATGACCTAGATAGGTGGGATGAGGTGGAAGGTATGAGGGAGGTTCCAGAGGGAGGGGACACGCGTATACCTACGGCTGGTTCATGTTGATGTGTGACAGAAACCAACACAGCATTGTAAAGCAATTATCTTCCAGTTAACGATAAATAAATTTTGTTAAAAAAAGAACTCTCTGTAAGGATCAAGTATGTAATATCCCATTCTATGGATGTCCTTTAGCCACTCGCCAATGTTGGACACTCGGGATGTTTCCATAATGCTGCTATAAAAGAGTTAGGCAGCGAGGATCAAGGAGAGGCAATGGAGCAAGCCCTGCCTCCGGAGCCCTGGAGGTAGACTAGGTACCTTGAAAGCCCAACTCCTCCACTTGTTAGCCGTGTGTCTGTGAGCAAGTGACTTAGCCACCCTGTGCCTCGGTTCCATCATCAGTAGAACAGGAAGAATGTGGGCAGCTGGCTTTCAGCATGGCTGTGGGGGTAAAGTTGTCAATATTCAGGGCTGTCAGGAGAGCCTGGCCAGCCCTCTGTAAGTGCCCACACTCACCCCACCAGCGCTTACACCCCTAAGTCCAGGCGATTCCACAGAACACCTTCCTGGAAGTGGGATCACACGGTCAGGCTGCAGAACTCTAAGGAGAGCACCTGTGAAAATCCCGGCAGCATTAAGGAAAAAAAGTCTTTAGCCCAAGGACAAAGGCTCAAGGGACCCAGAAGACGAGGCTGCCCTACTATACAGAAAGGTCCCTACATATGAACAAGTTCCATTTTAAGAGCACATTTGTAAAGTAATTGTAAAGTAATTAGCCTCCAATTAAAATAAATTAATTTAATTTAAAAAAATAAAAATACATTTCAAGATTAAACTAAAAAGAAAAAAAGAGCACATTTGTAAGTTGAAAGTCCAACCAAGTTAGCTTACTGCTACTGCTACTGCTAAGTCGCTTCAGTCGTGTCCGACTCTGTGCGACCCCATAGACGGCAGCCCACCAGGCTCCCCCGTCCCTGGGATTCTCCAGACAAGAACACTGGAGTGGGTTGCCATCTCCTTCTCCAATGCATGAAAGTGAAGTCGCTCAGTCGTGTCTGACTCTTCACGACCCCACGGACTGCAGCCTACCAGGCTCCTCCATCCATGGGATTTTCCAGGCAAGAGTACTGGAGTGGGGTGCCACTGCCTTCTCCCAAGTTAGCTTAGGCACCCAAATAACACAACCTGCTATCTAGTGCTGCACTGTAACAGGCTTATAAAACTTTTCACACAAATAAGACATAAAAAAATAATAAAAAAATTTTTTTTAATCTTACAATACAATACCTTGAAAACTACAGTAGAGCTACGTTGCCGCAGCTTCTACGCTTGCTTCTGGGCATCCTGAGCTTGAGATAAAAGGCCCTGCACTACTGTTCTCTACACGGTGCTGCACAGTAAGGCACACAGAAGACAACCGCTTGTAAAAGATGCGCCCAGGTGACAATGACAGTGTAGTCAGACACATGGACTAATTTTCATGATTTACTAACTGGCATTCGCACGTCTGCATCTTTGAAAGTTCCCAACTTGAAGGTTCGTATGTGGGGGCCTTACTGCATGGACCCCAGAATTCCTGCTGCAGGCCTTTCTGCCAAGTGTTCATCCCGCCTCCTGCAGGAAACAAACCCTCGTGCCCTTTCACCTCCCCCACTGGAAGCCTGGGCCAGGCCAAGGAAGCCTAGGGACCAGGGACCTTTAGAGGATCCCCATTAAGCTAGGGCTTGTCTTTTAAATTCCTAACCTTATATTCTTTTCTTAAAGAGAACACCTACATTCTATTAGCTTCCAGCCTCACAGAACTCATAACTGCATATCTACATATCACTAATTTGTTCATCTGTTTCTCCCATTAAATTATTTTTTTTAAGTTTTATTTTATATTGGAGTATAGCTGACTAGCGGGGCTTCCCAGGTGGCTCAGAGGTAAAGAATCCACCTGCCAATGTAGGAGACATGGATTCGATCCCTGGGTCAGGAAGATGCCCTGAAGAAGGAAATGTTAACCCACTCCAGTTATTCTTGCTTGGGAAATCACATGGACAGAGGAGCCTGGCGGGCTACAATCCACGGTGTCGCAAAAGACTCAGATACGACTGAGCGACTAAACAACAACAACAGTGATTAACAATGCTGTGATAATTTCATGTGGACAGCAGAGGGGCTCAGCCTTACATGTACAGGTATCCATTCTGCCCCAAACTCCTCTCTCATCCAGGCTGCCACCTAACATTGAGCAGAGTTCCCTGTGCCCTACAGTGGGAACCCACTAAATTATTAACATGCTGAAGATATAGCCCTTGTCTTATTCTGTTATCCCTCCAGTGCTCGGCCCAGTGCCAGGCACCCAGTTGTGCTCGTTGAATGAATGAATGAATGAGGGAGTGAGAAGGAAAAACATGCTGTGAACAGAAATTTGTTCATTTCACTTTTTCCACTTGGGTTCCCTCCTCAGACCCGCCCAGGACAAGCTAATCCTTTTCCACCTGATAGCATCTCAGATACTCAGAAAGGGCTCCTGCCTTCCTGGGACACAGCCTTGGCTTCTGTAACGAGCGCTCCTTTCTTAAAGGTTATCAGCAACAGAAATTCCACCAGCCTTTCCCTGCTGTCCGTTTCCATGCCCCTAACGACTGCCAGGCCATGCTCTTATCTAGCAGAGTGCCTTGGCCTACAGTTTGCCTGTGGGCCGGCTGATGAAATTTATTTTGGGAGAGGAAATGCTTGAGGTCTGAGGGAGAGAATGTACACTCTTCAGGCCTGAAAGGACTCATGGCAGGAAATGGGCCTGGCTCTGGGGGTGGCGGGGGGCCACAGACCCCAGGGGAGAGCAACTGAGTCCCCTCACCTGTCCTTAGATCAGCAGCCCCTGCTTGCTGCCCCCCTTCACTGTTTTATCTGCAGTGGGATTCAGTTCCTTAAACATCTTAGAGTCACCTTCGTGGGCCACCATGTCTACCCTGTGATCCTCCCGGGGCCCCCTCTGCCTGCCCCCAGCCCTGCCACTCACAGATCCAGTTCTTACTGCTCAAGGCCAATCTCCTGCCTTCCCCGCCGTTTGCCAGCACGTGAACTCTCTGGGTCTCTGTCTGACTAGAACAGGGCCTGGTGTATCAAGAGATCTGAGAGCTCTCTGACTCAGTTCTGATTTGGTTGAAGCACAAATAAAAGTAGCACGGATCTACTGCACATTCTGCAAATATTCTGCTGAGAGCTGGGAACACAAATGTATTTACGTTAAGGCCTCTGTGCTTAAGTAGCTCCCTCCCAGAAAACCCCAGTGCGAGAGGAAATGCCTGCTCCCCAGAGAGGCCCAGTTCTGTAATCACACCTTCAACCAGATCAAGGTCTCTGCAGGCCTAGGACAGCAGCCACACGCCACCCGCCAGGAAGCACACAGGCACACCGCAATCACACACGGACGCACATCTCCACCACGTGCATCGCCACACGTCCTGTTACATGTGACACGGCTCTATCAGTGATATAGTCATAAGCACAGCTCCTGGGGTGTGACGCAAAGGAGACAGTGTCCACCAGCATTGTTTGGCTCTCTTGCTGCTGCGAGGGCCTGAGATGCCCTGATCCACGGGGACATATGCTCCCCCCACCTTCTCTGTTTCTTCCCTCTGAGACTGTTTCGTCTCCCAGGGCCATCTGATCAAATGTCAGCCTGCAGACAGGCACTCTCTGCAAGCATGCCACATTCGCTGGCTGCATCACTTTGCACAAGTTAAGGAATTTTTCAGAATCTTGCTTCCTCCTCTGAACTTGGGCCACTGGGATTTTGTGAGCAGTAATGGCCAGGAAGGGGTCTGGACAGGATCTGATCCATAGTTTAGTAAATGTGGTGAATGATGGTGCTGACAGCAGGGGTGGGGTGACTCCAGCATTTAGATGTGCATCAAGAACATTCCAGCACCATCAGTGTGCACGTAAGGTGGTTTTAACACAGAGATAGGTTGAGTTAGAAATGGGCTTCTCAGGTGGTGCCGCAGTAAAGAATCCATCTGCCAAAGCAGGACACACAGGTTCAGTCCCTGGGTTGGGAAGATCCCCTGCAGGAGGGCAAGGCAACCCACTCCAGTATTCTTTCCTGGAAAATCCCATGGACAGAGGAGTGTGGCAGGCTGCAGTCCATAGGGTCACAGAGTCAGACGTGACCAAGCGACTGAGCACACACCCACATGTGTGAGTTAGAAATAGTCTAGATGGTGTGTATATGTACATATAGAAACACGTATATATGATGTGGGTGGATGTATATGTGAAGATGTATGCATAAAAACATGGGTGTGTGTATAGCCATGCACACACCCCCCACCCATTTCACATTGCCCGCTCCGTCTGCCCAGAGGGCCTGGGAGCAATGCTACCCTAGTAATAAAGGACACGCCTTGTCACCAGATGGCACTTCTAAATAACATCCTGCACTGAAGAGCACAAGGATTCCTTGAAAAATGCTAACTCTGAGGCTGGGCAGAGGAAGCATAAAATGAGGCTAGAATATTGTGTCTCACCAACAAGTAAGAGAGTGACCAAAAAACCAACAGGGAGATGTTAAAAAGATGCCGCAGCCATCCCTCACTGGATACATTTGGGACAACTTTAAAATATCAAAAGAACTAATGATAACAAAGGATTAAAATTTATTAAGTACAGTTAAAATCTGCCAGTTCACAACCCGCATAAAGAAGGAAAGGAAGGAGGAATGTTCTTTTCTATGGTGGAAAACCAACTAACAAATGAAAAATAAACAATGAGATGAGAAAAATCGCTATTTGGTAACCATGCTGATAATAAACTGATGCAGGGAAGAACCATCAATAGATGCTAAAGCTCGTGTGGCAGATTAAGGAGTAAAAGGATGTTTACAGAGTCTTAGAGACGCTCCCAATAAGATACTTGATAATTACAAAAAATGGAATGGTAATTTCACATGCAGACACCTCGCAGAGGCCACCTCAACCAGATGACAAAGCAACATCACCAGCTCTGAGACAGACCGACACCCTCCTCCTAACAGGAGACGCTGAGGACCCAGCATCAGTTCTGTGGGATTCCTGGCAAGAGCCCACAGCCTCAATCGAATCACAAGGACACATCAGACAAACACAAACTGAGGGATATTCTGGAAAATAATTGGCTTGACTGTGTCAAAAAAGGTCAGTGTTGTGAACTACAGATCAATGTTAGCAGCAAATCAATGCTCAGCTTCTGACTCAGCTGCACTGTGTTTATAATAACGCTGGGATATATAAAATGCTAACATTGAGAAATCTGGGTAAAGGGTACCCATGACTATTCTTGCAAGCTTACCTGTAAATTTTCAATTATATAAAAATGAACTAACTGAAAAAAACTCGTTTTTAATTGAAAAGAATGCTCTGGGTTTAACTTTATTTAATTTTCATTTATTAAAATTTAAATAGCCACAGATGGAGTGGATATCTGTGGACAGCTCAGCTCTAGACCAGGGACCGACACATTTTGTTTTTGTCTTAAGGACAGGTCTGTACATATTTCAACCTTTGGGGCCACACTTTCTCTGTCGCAATGGTTGCTGTGGTGTGACATACCACAGATAGCCCTGATGGATGAGCTTGGCTGAGTGCCAGTAAAACTTTATTTCTAAAACATGGCCAGGAGGGACTTGTCCTGTGGGTCACAGGGTTTGCTGGCTGAGCGCTCACCCCAGGACACGCCAGACTGTCATTGCACCAGACTGTGATTGTAGCGCTTCTTTGGGATGACAGGCACTTGTCATAGAAGGATCTCCCAGTTTTCATGAGAGCACAAAGACCTCTAAAAAACAGAGAGGTTGCTTGATATTCTAAGAGGCGCACGTTTCTCCTGGAGGGAGAAAGCCCTCTTTATGGAATACCCAAGTTGCAAAGAGATCAAGAAACAGGGGCAATCTCTCCCACCTCCATCTTCTCCTCACAACCTGATGTAATCCACAGAAGAAACAGGAAAGAGCTTCTCACTGGTGTTAGTCATTACCTCAGTGGGCTGAGGGAGTGTCCATCTCCGCTCTTCAGACGACTGTCCCGGACACAAAGCTCAGAGTGTCTGCTCACCACAGCCCCTGGAGATGCTGATCACTTCTACTGGCATTTCCACATCAGAAAGGTTGAATTTGAAAACAGTACCAGCTGGAAGTGAAGACGATAGAAGCTTGTCAGCTTTGACGTTTCACTCACTGCCTTTTGAAGATGACTCAACATAATTAAAAGGCATTTACCCACTTCCGCATTCACCCAGCCAATGATTTATACATCAAATATTTTGTAAATAAACCCCTATTCTGTTCCATGCTCAGAGTCAAGTGCCAGAGACAGAAAGGTGACTAAAGTATTGTTCATACCCCTCCAGGAGCTCAGCCTGGTTGAGGAAACAAATAAACAAACTGGGGAAGTATGATACGAGGGTGTGCATGATATCTGGGGAAGAAATAGCCAACTCAGTCTGAAAGACAAATCTGAAGAGGAGATGGTATTTTTAGCTGCTCCTTGATCAGGGTACAAGCAAGATGCTGTTTGGCAAAAGAAAAGCCTCAGGGGAAAATGTCTTTCAGGACAAAGATAAAGAAATAGGTAAGATGTGAAGGTGAAAATTGTGAGACCAAAGTTAGGATAAACCAGGCTGAGGCTGGACAGGAAAGGCCTTTCGAAGACCTCGTCTGAGAACGGGAACAGAGACCCTCAGGTGAGTTCTTTCTGTGTGCCAAGCACTGCAGTGTGCAGACCATGGATTTTCTTAGCTGACACTCTCTTGAAATCCAAGGTGCCCAGATTGATTATTCCCACAACACGGATGGGCAGCTGAAGCTTGGAGAGCTGACATGAGTGGAGCTGCCCTGCATGACAAAAGCAGTAAGTGGCAGAGAGGAGGCTGTGACAGGACACACCCATCCTGTCTGCTTCCAAAGCCTTCATCTCAGCCACTGCGAGAGAGGATTTCAGTGAAGGTCCCCTATTACTCACATCACCTTGCAGCCTACCCTCTGTGGTGGGGCTTTGCCACCTCTCCCACCACAAAGTGAAAGCCGTTTCTCCACCCTTGGAGTCCGAACTTGGCCATGTGGCTTGCTTTTGAACAATAAGCTGATGATAACAAACTTGACACAAAGAAAGGCTTAAGAATGAGTAGACAGAGGACTTCCTCTGGCTTGCTGCTGGGAATCATTCTGCAGTCACAGGAGCACACCTGAGCTAGCCCCTCCAGGATGAAAACCAACCAACATGGGGAGAAGCTTCAGCCCCCCGAGCTGAGCCCCCAGGCTTGCAAGGGAGGCTACTACAGGCAGTTGAGCACCAGCCAAGTGGACTAGTCCAAAAGAAACACCTAGTCTACTTACCCACCGCATAAGGAAAAATAATAAATGTTTATTGTTGAAGGTGCTAAGGTTCGAGACTGTTTGTTACGCAGAGAGAGCTAGTTGATACAACCACCAAGTTATCCTCACTCTGCTGGCAGTGAGACCACATGCTTTTTGTGTCAGAAAGAAAAGTCAGCCTGTGCCGTCCATATCAGCCTGATTGTCAAGAGACGATGAGGGCCAGGGATAAGGCTGGGCTGTGGGCAAGACCAGGAGGAGAAGATTCAAGAACTATTTTACACATAAAATCAACAGGATTGAGTGATCAACTGACTCCAGATTTGTCTACAGGCATCTGGTGTTGATGATAAACAGACTCTATCTGGAGGTCCTGATGTAGGCAGGATGTTTATACAGAAGAAACACAGTGGCCAGAGCAGCTAGGGGAAGTTCCGGGAATGAAACTTTTTTCAGCCCCAGTTATCTGGAAAAATGAAGGGGGAGGAGGCTCACTGCCCCCAGACTCCAAATGGTGTCTACCACCTCCTCCAATGCCAGAGGGGTCCTTGTACACTGCAGCTCACACCTTCCTCCCTCCCATTACTGACTCACACCATCCTCACCCACACTCTACTCACCCTTCAGGTCTCAGTGTCAGTGTACTTCCCAGGGACATCTCTATGGACAGACAAAGCCAGGCACTGCCATGACACATTCCCAGAATTCCCTGCGCTCCTGCAGAGCATCGTTCACAGCCCCGTAATTCCAGGAGGCGAGAGTGAGGCAACTGTCCTAGACGCCACTCTACAAGCCACCACCCAGCTTCCCCCCGGGGGAAAGTCAATTACTATCTCCTGAGTCAGAGAATGAGCAAAGCAGTTCATGCACCACACTTCCAAGATGTTTGCTTTGACACCATGCTCTCCTTACCCTGAAATGGGTTAGGGAACCTTACAGGGACTCCATGGTTTCCTGTGCTGATCTCCCCTGGTTCACTCTTCCGTTTAACAAGAATTTACCAAGCGCAAGCCATCACTTCAGTTCTATCGGCCATTGTTCTCATGAGACTGAAGGCCTTAGGGGTGGTGGAAAGGACAGTATTTTACTGACTTTACCTAAAACTAGATTTCCCCACCCCCACTGGACACTGTATGGGTAAAGGGGGCACTCGGGGGTGGGGGCACTCAGTAATGACTATAGAATGAATGAGTAAGTGAGCATCACTACCCACAACAGCGAAGAGATGGAAGCAACCTAAGTGTCCATCAACAGATGAATGGACAAAGAAGATGTTTTATATATATATATATATATAACAGAATACTACTCAGCCCTAAAGATGTGAGATATATACATACATACATATACATACATATAAAACAGAATACTACTCAGCCCTAAAGAAAAGAATGAAATAAAGCCATATCAACATAGATGGACTTAGAGATTCTCATGCCAAGTGAAAGTAAGCCAGACAGAGATAAATATCACGTGGTATTAGTTATATGTGGAATCTTAAAAAAAATGAACTTATTTACAAAACAGAAATAGACTCACAAACATAGAAAACAAACTTATGTTTACCAAAGGGGAAAGGGGGGCAGATAAATTAGGAGTTTGAAATTAAAATATACACACTTCTGCATGTAAAATAGATAACCAACAAGGAGCTACTGTATAGCACAGGGAATGATACGTAATATCTTGGCAACTGCATTGGATTTCCAACCCCAACTAGCAAGCTTGCAACCATGGGGCCTTTAGAAACGGGATCTGTGCCCCACAAGCATCACCCACCTTCCAGAGCCTGGGGTTCTCAGCTGCTCTAACAGGACCCAAGGCACTGATCACACAGAAGAGAGGACCCCACTGCCTTACCTGCTGGGCCCAGGAGAAGCAGCCTCATCAGCTACTTTGACTCTCCCTGATTTCTGATTTTAACTGATCCTTTAAAATCTCTTCTTGTTTTGAATAATTGTATTTATGTATATTTTTGGCTTTGCTGAGTCTTCGTTGGTGCGCAGGTTTTTCTCTAGTCATGGTGAGCGGGGGCTACTCTCGAGTTGCAGTGCACAAGCTTCTCGGGGCAGTGGCTTCTCCCGTTGCAGAGCATGGGTTCTAGGGCTCACAGGCTTTAATTGTTGTGGCTCACGGGCTTAGTTGCTCTGTGGTATGTGGGATCTTCCCAGATCAGGGATTGAACCCGTGTCTCCTGCACTGGCAGGCGGATTCTTTACCACTGAGCTGCCAGGGAAGCCCTAAAAATCTCTTCTAACATCCCACATCACAACTTTCTTCCCTATGCCCTCCTGCCCTGCATCTTCTTCTATTCCTCCTACTTTCCCAAGGCTTCCACAATTGTTTCTAACTCAGTTCTTAAAAATGGTGAAATGTGTTCCTACACAGGGACTACATAGGAAAACGGATCAGATGTAATCCTCATTTTTGGAAAGGGAGCAGAAAAGCTCATGTGACTCTCCAAGGTACAAATGAAGAAACTGAGGCCTGGAGAGGTGGGCCCATGGATCACACAGCTGAAAACAGGGCTGTGGGAACATGGACCAGAGGCTTCTGATTCCAGGCTCAGGGCTTGCCCCCTCATTTCTCTCCATCCAACTGGCAGCAACCAGCTACCAACTGGGTCCTTAATGGTAAACTGCTGGGCTTAAACCAGGAGACCTGAGGCAAGAAACATGCCCACAAATTCCAGCCGGTGCACAGATTAGGACAAATTCCAGTCAAACGAATCAGCGAGTTCTCACTTCTCCTAATCTGGATTCATAAATCATTCCTTCTTTGCCCCTGTTAGTGCATCTACCACCTGAAATTCCTCTCTTCTGTGCAACAGAATGCAATAAATCTTATAAGAGAGCGTGTTCTCCAATTCTGTTTCTTCTTAGGATAGAGCAGGGAACAGGATATGAAACTCTCCATCACACCTGGAGTATAGCAGTTTGCTTAATAAAGCATAGCCTTTCTCCTCCAAGTCAAAAAAAAAAAAAGATCATCTGAATAATTATTAACACTGGGCCTAGGTGAAAAAAATACTGCTGTGCTTTTAAATTACAGGAATCTTTTCTCAGAGGCCCACGGTCATATCATGTTCCAAAACAGTGTGGCTGGCTAGCAAGGTATGCCAAGCAGAGGAGGCCAGCCACACAAAGTCTAGCTGTGTGAGTTTAGAAAAACAGCCTTTCTCTGAGTCATAGTTTACTTACTAGTAAAATGGAAACTCTACCTCCTTCAATGCCTTACAGGGCTGTGCTGCAAAGCAAGAGAATAAGAAACAACATGAAGTTGCTTTAATAAAAATTATAAGGTAAAACTAGCAGTAGTGATAGTAGCAGGTACCATTTTTAAATGTTTGTGAAGATTTTGCCAAACTAGGCCCTTTGTACTCAAAAGTTCAGTGGCTCCTCATAATGGTCCTGTGATGTGTGCAGTATTATTATCTGCAATCGCTGTGTAGATGAGTAAGCGGAGGCTTGCAGAGATGAAGTAACTTGCTCATGGTCATAGTAAAGAGTGGAGCCTGAATGATGAACTAATTCCTAGGTGGACTCCATTTAAGATCAGGACTAACACGGCTCCCTTCAATCAGCGCTTACTGAGCTTCTTCTGTGCTGTGCAAGCACTCTGCTCTGCCCTGATGGGGACGGCAGTACACTTGCAGGCTCTTCCAACTGTGGGGAAGGGGACTCGGGCAGACAGTAAGAACCACCTCACTCTGTACCCAGTGAGAGAGGGCACGGGTTAAGTGGGTGGTTTCTTAATCTCAATTCCTGACCAGCAGCATTCAGTGATCATGGAGGATGAGAAAAAGAACTGAAACTGGCTAGATCAGCTTGCTATGAGAACAGATGACACAGAAGAGCAAGGGTAAACGGTGAGATGCCCTAGAAAAGCCTGTGTAAGTGCTAGAATGTCGGGCAGGACTGAAAGTGGGGTGTGAAGGCAGAAATTCTGAGCGTGCAAACCACAGATGACAGGGCTAATAACGAGAGCGAAAGGAAGCTGAGTGCAGCAGCTTGGCCCTCTCCAGGGTTTCGCCGCACCTCCCCCATCTTGGTGTGTGGGCTGAAGAAGCCAGTCAGAACTCCGGCAAGAAGCAGGTATGTTCACCAGGCTGGGAAAGCTAGCGTGCACCCTCCCTCTCTGAAAGGGTTCCACATGCTGGAGTCCTGAGAAGGAGTGGATTTCTGAATCCAGGGCCTGACTGTTTAGTTCTGGCTGCTCTGCCAAGGGAGATATTATTATAACAACAGCTACCATGGAATGCATCCGGGCAACAAGGCCAGCACCACAGTCACATTCCACGTGTGTGATTTCATTCAACCTGCGAGGCCAGCCTCTTGAGGGTGGTAGTCTTATCCCCATTTCAAGGATGCAGAAACTGAGGCTCTGAAAGAGTAAGGTATCTGCCCACAGCCACACAGTTAGAAATCAGCAGAGATGTGATTCAAAGCCAGGGCCGTCTTGAGCCCCAGGCTTCCTCTTCACCCTCCAGCCTGGTTGGGCTCCAGAAGGGTGTCCTCCTACACCTCAAATCCCACAGGCCTGGGATGGGAGGGACAGCACGGTCCCCTGGGCTGTCCAGTTGCCATGCTCCCTGTGGTCATCCATGGCCCCCCAGTTACCTCTGCAACCAGACTGGAAATCTCCAAGTGGCTTTCACTTTCTAATTTCTCAGCATCTGAGTACAATGAGCTCTTGAACCCCAAAGAGATAGTCACCACTTCTCACACCGGAGCAACACAAACACTCCCACGTGGACTACCCAGGAGCTCCTCAGGCCTCTGCCTCCCACCCACTGCAAACCTCAGTTTGCTGGTTCACCTAAAACGTGGGTCTGCCTAAATCTCTTTCTGCTCGCAGGAAAAGATACCTTGATCACGGCTTGAAGAGGGCAGAGCGGTTGGGACCCACAAAGTGGGTGCCTTGAAGTTTTCCTCTTTCTCCTTCTACTGATCATATGGCTGGGGAGATGCCCTTGGCTCCAAATGTGGGTCCCACTCCACGGTCCCCCATGCCCTGGCTCTCCCATCTTCCAGCCTGAAGACCATCTTTCCTCTGGGCCTTTCCCCTACCCTCTCCTGCCTGATTTATCTTAACTCTCAGCCAGAAAGATGGGTGGTGGTGTCCCCAGAGTACTGGTGGGGAGACTGAGGCTCAGGCATGGTAGGCACTTGCCCCACACTCCACAGCTAACAAACAGTGGACCTGTTCTCTCCCCTAACCTCAGCCTTCACTGACCTCTCTGCCCTCCATGGTTTCCAGGGCAGGAGGTGCCCTCGTGGATGTTCTTGTTGGGTACCCTGATTTTGCCTGCAGAGGAGGGAGATGGGAGGCTGGGCAGCCTCCCCGGGGCCTGGTGGGCACTGTTTCGTGTCTGTCAGAACTGGGAGAAATCGTGACACAGGCACGTGTTTGTTTTCTAGGCAACCATGGCCAAATGAAGGAGGCTGAACTATGTACTTTGGGGCAAGACAGTGGATGAGGGGAAAGAAAGAAGGAAGAAAAAGAAAGAAGGGAGAGTGAGAGAGCGTCAGGGAAAAAAACCAGTGCTGACCGTGAAAACCTTGGGCTGGAGGACACGCTGGCATCACGCAGCGTCTGTCCTGTCCATAGCGAATGTGACCGAGTGCCACCAGTAAGTGTCCTAATTATAGTCCTTTGAAGTATCGTTTGGTGAAGGAGGGCCTTCATTCTTTTCAGCCTCTTATCTGATTCCCGGATTTCCCTGATAGCTCAGCTGGTAAAAAATCCGCCTGCAATGCCGGGACCCCAGTTCGATCCCTGGGTCAGGCAGATCTGCTGGAGAAGGGATAGGCTACCCACTCCAGTATTCTTGGGCTTCCCTGGTAGCTCAGCTGGTAAAGAATCTGCCTGCAATGCGGGAGACCTGGGTTCGATCCCAGGGTTGGGAAGATCCCCTGGAGAAAGGAAGGGCTACCTACTCCAGTATTCTAGCCTAGAGAATTTCATGGACTGTGTAGTCCATAGGGTTGCAAAGAGTCAGACATGACTGAGTGACTTTCACTCACTATCTGATTCTCAGAACAACTGAAGGGAAGTGGAAGGAAGCTGCTGTCACATGGGGGTGGACGGGACACGTGGGGGTGTGCTGGCAGGGGACCAGTTCCCACCTGGGGGGCCTGAGGTCAAGTGGCCCACTTCCATGAGCCTTGGTGTTCTCAACTGTCAAAATACTGAAAACAAGAAGGACCGAAAAGCCCTGTTTAGAAGGTTAAATGAGTGCAGAGTGTCCAGAAGTGGTATTTCCTGGGAACGGGACTTAGGGAGGAGAGAAGGGCAGAGAGATGCCAGAATTCACAAAAACCAACATGGACTTGCTCAGAGGGCCATCTCAGGGAGACTGGGGGTCAAGAGGGAGGTCTAGGAGACTGAGGAGAAAACACAGTGGGGATCACTAGAGGAGGAGGCCTGCCCGGTGGGGTTACCTAGGAGCCCTTGGCACCCCAGTCTGTGCCTGCTGCCGCGTCCTGTGCTCTGCACATTGGAAGCTCGTCTCCAGGACACCTTGAGCTGCCCAAGTCAGCCGTGACAGCCCTGAACTCAGGGTGGTTTCTCACTCTGGCTCCGCCTGCTAATGAGGAATCATATGGGTCAGGCCTCTACCTGAGCTATCTCAGTGGTGAAATACAGGGCAGGGAGCGTCTAAAATGTCATGTCCAGAGTCTCCAGAGGACCCTCTCTACTACTAGTGTCCAGGGGCCACACCATAGCTTCTTAAGCCCAAAGAACTTTCCCAGCCTTAAATTCAGACAGCTCCAGAGATGCCCCACCCCCACCTTACCACCTCCTTCAGGAAGTCCTCTGTGGATGGAAGCTCTGTGTGAGGAGGAGCTTTCTAATCCACAGAGGTGTCCAGAAATCAGAGGGCCATCACTGGCAACATTCAAGCAGAGGAGCATTAACCACTTGGTAGAGTCAAAGTGAGGAAACAATTCAGGGGAAGCTGAGCAAGGCATTGCTTAACTCGAAAGCTGATGATGATCGCAGCATGCACTCTGCGAGCACTTATAAAACAGGCACTCGGCAGGGTCCTGTTCTAAACACCTTCCAAGTATTAACTCATCTAGTACCTACCAGGTGGTAGGTGCTATTATTATCCACAGTTTTAGAGATGAGGTGCTGGAGGCACAGAGAGGTTATGAAACACACTGAAGGTCACACAGCAAGCCAGTGGCAGAGCCAGTACTTCCACTGAATGAATCAATGAATGACTCAGTTGATGAATAATTGAAGTCTGGAGTAGAGGAAGGTTGAACAAGGGCACTGCTGAGGATCTTTGCAAATGCTCAGATTTGACAATTCTTTCTGATTTCATGCTCTTTAAAGGTACAGCCTTTGTAACTTGTTATCATTTAATCAACTCAACGCACAACACAACTTATGTTCAGAGAAAAAGAGAAGCCCCTTCACTCCATTTCAGAGGCAGGTTTCCAAGGACACAGGAGTATTTCGATATTCCAGCCTGCCTTCAAGTCCATCACATCTTTTCTCCTTGTTTGGATGTTTGGCATTGTAGAGATGTTAGGGGAAACACACTTACTGAAAGCCCTCACCCTGGCCAGATGTCATAGTTACTGTTCGCGTGAGTTGTTTTATCACTGGAGGTTGTGGTAAGGAACATGGAACTAATAAGCCAGCACCAACAGGAAGAATTCGGGAAAGGTCAAAAGGAGACCCCACGTGTCCTTCCACCTCCCAGAAGCCTTCTTGCCAGCATCCATGCTGGCTGAGCTATGCGTGCACCAGGAAGGACTCTGAGTCAGTGATTGGCCAAAGACAACCCAGAAACTAACCGCATGACTATAAAACCCCAGACTGTGAGCCTCGTGTCAGAGCAGTTCTCCGGGGTTCCCGCGCCCTGCTGCCCTCCGCCCGGGCACCCTCTCCAATAAAGTTTCTTGCTGTGTGTGTCTCCTTGGCACCTGTGTCTCCTCAGACAATTCATTTCCAAGCGTTAGACAAGAGCCCACTCTCGGGCCCTGAAAGAGCCCCCGCTCCCGCTTTCTGCAGCGAAGACATCAGTTTAATTTCTATAATCCTATACGTCATGATGCATTTTTGCGTAGCTCAGTTTGTTCCCTGTCATAGATTACAGACAGAAAATAGAGGAGGCCCTTATGCTGGAACCGATTTTTCAAACCATTCTGAGAGGTGTGTTTTTCATTTGAAATTACCCTTAGGCGGTGGTGCACAGCCTTGCTATCTTCTAATCTCTCCTTTTCATTTTAATTTCCTTTCTTCCCCAAGAATATGCTTCCGAACAACCAGGAATACCCCCCACTAAGACATTCTTGTTGGTGGCAGCTAACGTTTCAAAGCAACAGTTTTGATTCATCAGACTCTCCATCAGGTGGGAGGATTAACGGTGTTTTCAAGGAAGAAGAACAGCCAACACTTTCTCCATTGTGAAGGTGTCATTAGTGTGAAGTAAGTCAGAAAAAGAAAAACGAACACCGTATGTGAATGCATCTATATGGAATCTAGGAAAATTTGCAGGGCAGGAATGGAGACGCAGACGTGGAGAAGGGACTTGTGTTCACAGCAAGGGGACAGAGACAGAGGGACAAGTGCAGAAAGTAGCTCAACATAGACACACTGTCACGTGTACAGTGGACAGCTGGGGAGAAGTTGCCAGACAGCACAGAGAGCCCAGCCTGGCACCCTGCGATGATCTAGAGGGGTAAGATGCAGGGAGGGGAGGGAGGCTCACAAGGGAGGGGATATATGTATGATTATGGTTGACTTGTGTTGTTGTACGGCAGAAACCAACACATTGTAAAAATTAAAAAAATAAATATATAACAAGGGGAAGCTTTTAGGGTCACAACAGCAACTTTTACAATTCATTTTTCTTGCAGCAGACTGCCCGAGAGACACCTGTCTAGGAACCTGGTTAGGTCTACATGCCTGGTGACAAACTTTATACCAAGCCTTCCCGCCCAGTCCTTCTTCAATCCCTGGGCACTGTGTGGGCTCTCGGAATTCAGTTTGTGTGGACAGCCAAAGGATGAGAGCTTGCAGTCAACAATGCTGGGGTCCACGCGGACGATCAGAGACTCCAACCAGACTGCGTGTGTGCTAAGTGACTTCGGTCGTGTCTGACTCTTCCCACCAGGCTCCGAAGTCCATGGGATTCTCCAGGGGATCTTCCTGACCCAGGGATCAAAGCCACATCTCTTCTGTGTCCTGCATCGGCAGACGGTTCTTTGCCACTAGCACCACCTGGGGAGCCCACTCATGCCATGTCACGTTCAGCCTCCAAGTCGTGTCTGACTCTTTGCGACCCCATGGACTGCAGCACGCCAGGCTTCCCTGTCCTTCACTGTCTCCCGGAGTTGGCTCAAATTCATGCCCATTGAGTTGGTGATGCCGTCCAACAATCTCATCCTCTGTTGTCCCCATCTCCTCCTGCCTTCAATCTTTCCCAGCATCGGGGTCTTTTCCAAAGAGTTGGTTCTTCACATCAGGAGGCCATTTAGGAGGCCACCCTCGAAAATGTGCAGGCAAGCTTCCCTGTTCCCAGACTCTCTGTAGGCATCTTCTCTCCAATCGCCTTTTTTCTAAACTCTGTTCCTGTTATTGTTCTATGACTTTGACTCTATGTACTTGTTAGCTGACTCTCTCTCCTGGGAGAAAATTATTTATGGGCAAAATAACCAAACAGTAGGGAAATTATCTAGCGACATGCCTGAGTTAGTGGTTGAGAGCTCCTTTCTGGAGGTTCCACTGTCATCTGCCTCCCTGAGCCTCACCAGCAGACCCCACTTCAACAACCCCTCCCTTAAGGCTTCCCTTGGGATGGCGCTCTCTGGCTTCCTGCTAATACTGAAGCTGGTTCTCAGCCTAGTCCGTTTCCGCTCTGGTGCATTCATACACTCTCTGCATGAACTGTGAGTGGCAGTTGTGGTTGTTATGTGGTGTTGTGTTACATAGTGCTGTGTCATATTGTGTTGTTGTGAAGATGAAGTTTTGTTCCCTAAGTTGACTGTAAGATCTAATAAGAATGCTGAGATCCAACTTATGGGATTTTCTGCCATTGTTCTCAGACTTAGCCGAGCAGATAGAGGGAGCAGGCGTTGAGGTGAAGACAGCAAAGGCCAGGATGCAGGGAGGTGGCACCACCAAGGCTGGAGGTCATTTCCACGAACCTGGTCACCTGACTGACCTTCAGCTTCCTCATCTGTACAGTTCAAGGTGGAAAGAGTGAAGGTGGGGGTTCCAGAGGGTGAGCAGAGGAAAATGTGCGATGGGGATTCCAGGTGGCTGGATGTGTGGGCTTATTCTTGGCCTAGGAGTCACCTACTTCCCACGAGGGTAGCTCCAGGCACACGGAAGATGTGGGTGAGAGCAAGACTGTGTGACCTTGAGTAAGTCACTACATCCATAAAATGAGGAGGACACGTGTCAGAGTGGAGCACACAGAGGGGACAGACTGAGGTCCACACAAGGTCGGAGCTGCAGATGTTGGCGTGCAGCGGTGGGCATTTCAGAGAAGGTTTGCTTTCAGAGCACTGGGAGTTCTCTGAGCTAGACCAGGGGTGGGGAGAGAGAATGCAGCTCTTCATGATTTGGCCAAATTCAGGGGATTTATTTTGGGCTCCAGTCTGGTCTTCCAAGGAAAAAGGTTTTTTTTTTTTTTTTTTTTTTTTCCCATTTTCTTTTCTTTCTACTGAGCCTTTTATTTCTGAAAAGGTAAATGCCCAATTAGAAGGATTTTCATCTTTCATGCAGAGTTGTTTTAGGCTTTTTGAACATGAAACGATCTTTTGGAGTCATTCCACCCTCTCAGAGAAGTAGCCAGGTTTGCTTTGGTTGTGTTTTTCGGTTGGGTTTTTCTCAAGAGCCCTCTGCTAAGTAAATATGCATGAAGGGAATTTTTAGCCACTCCGGTCTGTTGGTTCCATGTGGATTCAAATGGATGTATATTTAATGCAGCACAATCTATTACAATATCGATATTGGTTTGATTTTTTTTAAGGTATCTAGTGAAATTTGGAGAATGTATTTTCTTTGTACCCAAACAGGGACTTTCCAAAAGTCATTTGCAACTTCTTCTTTTTTTCTGCCACATAATTTAGAGCTAACATTTTCCTCTGAACTCTGAATGACTATAAATAATTTTTAGTTTGTACTTTATAATCTTGTATGGGTTCCAGAATCAGGCCTAGTTAGATAGCTTTTATGTATCTTAGAGGAGAAAAAATATATATGTATACATACACACAGAAGCAGATGAAATGGTCCAAACATCCTCAGGTATTTTTGGAAGGGAAAAAAATCTTTAATATAAGATTATTCAAATAGTATTCCTTGAATATTGAATAAGTTAAAAGGACCATGATGGCACACAACCCACTTCTATACCAACAGGTCTGGATCTAGACCTTTTCAGGAACAAAAGGTAGCATTTGTTGAGAGACTCTCATTTATCTTTCACATCCCAGGTGGCACAGAGGTAAGAAATCTACCTGCCAAGTAGGAGACACGGGAGACTCAGGTTCAGTCCCTGGGCTGGAAAGAGCCCCTGGAGGAGGAAATGGCAACCCACTCCAGTATTCCTGCCTGGGAAATCCTATGGACAGGGAGCCTGGCGGGCTGCAGAGTCGGACATGACTTAGCAACTGAACAACAGTAACTGTGCATTCAAGAAAATGCCTTTGCTCTCCAGCAGCCTGACTTACGCCTAAAAGAATTCCCCAAGGTGCTCATGGGTTGTCTCCTCAATGACTCTTTCCATGGGTCCCCCAAGGCAGAAGAATCCTTTCTTCTCTGTCAAAACCCTGCCTCAGCCCATGCACATTTCCACTCTAGTGCAAACCACACTGGAGGGTAACCCTTCACGTCCGCACATAGGGGATAAGATCAACCACGTGTCCAGCACCTTGCATGGTGTCAGGGACACAATAAGTTCCTAATAAATGTTGGTTCAACTGAAATAAAAAAATCCAACAACAAAACTTAAAGAAATAAGAAAACCCCATTTCTAATACCAAGCAGGACCCTGTGCGGCTCTTGGGCATAAAAGATCGACTTCGCCATGAGAGTGTACTCCTCAAGGCTCCAGGAGGGAGAGCAGGAGGCGCACTGTTGGCAAGGGGTGGGCGAGGCTTGTCTGTGATGCCAGGGAGGCCTGGAGGGTACTGAGGATGAAGCTGGAGGCAAAAGCAAATGGCGGGGGGTGGGGTGGAGGTGCTGCCTTCACAAGGAAAAGGCTCAAAGGGCCCCAAGGTGATGTCAGCAGAGCTCCGAGTCTCTCATTTCCCACAGTGAAACTGAGACCCTGAGCCTGAAACTGTCTAGGTGCCAAGTGGTCAAGCCATTGTTCACTGGCCGAGGCCAGAACACAGGCTCTTGCTGGGGTCCGAGGCTGGGCTCCCGGAACCAAATTAGTGTGGGGCGGGGGCACCCAGATCCTCTGCTAGGCCAGGGCAGGGGTGAGGTGGGGGCTGGTGCGGCAGGATCCAGAGGGTTCCACAACTGGACAAAGTGCATGGAAGCCTTACCCTAGAATAATTCTTGGTGACCAGGCCAGCTCTTTCACCCGCCCATGATGGGTGTGTGCAGACATGCACAGAGGACTAACTGGGAAGCCGTGCAAGGTTTTAAGTGGATTTTATTTTTTGCTTTCTTGGCTGTTTTTCATGGTGTGGGAGGGGACTTCAGGGGAGGGTTAAGGTTTAGATCCTATAAGGCAAAGCCTGTTCAGATACAAATCCTCTGAGTCAGCAACAGACTCAGGCAAGGTTAACTGACCAGAAGATTAAGAGGCCCCTATGGGGCCTCTATGGGGCTCCCACAGGGCTGCAGACAGCTGGCCTCCAGCTGATGCTCCTGGGGTTGGCAGTGGAGAGAGGAGACAGACACCCACCTGCACAAAACCCTCCCCACCAGGCCCGCAGATAGACCCAGCCCACCAACACTGGCACACTGAGAGCTCCAGACAGACAGTACTAGGACTTCAGGACCTTAGGTCTGATGAGCCCGGCCTGTGCCTCCAAGTGGAAACAGTCCTGAGGTGAGCAGGAGGCCACTGCTGATAAGAGCCTGGAGGAGCAGAATGTGCACCCCTTAGAGAAATTCCTCTGCCCAACACTTTCTGTTTTTTTTTTTTTTTTTTTTTAACTCTAAGCCCAGTGTTCCAGGGGGGTGCTGGTGGTCCCGCCACCAACAGAGGAGGGAAGTCAAGGCAAGACTCTGCCGGCACCCAGGCCCTAGCCTTGCCAGGGAGGCAGACCTGGGGAGGCAGGCCTGGAGAGCAAATGCAGGCCTTGCAAAACTCAGGACAGCATATTTCCACCCACGTGGAATTCTTCAAAGCAGGGGACGGCTCCCCCCCCTACTTATTCTGTTATTTATTCCACAAAATAAATTTTTCATAGGATGAAATTCCTTTCGTGCCGACTTGAGGTCAAGGCATATGAATATATATGTGTGTAAACATACGTATGTATATATACTTATACACACACATTCACACAATTCATATAATACGTAGTCTAACATATTTGGAAGGTAATAGCCATGACCCCATTTTACCCTCACTTGGCACAACATCGGGACATGTTAACGTGGGGGATTCGGGTTGGTCTCTTCAGCTACCCGCAGGATTGCAGAAAAAGGCCAGGCCATGTTTGGGGGCAGTAACGGAAGGTGTTAGAAGGTGCAGGGAGCGACCCCTGGCACCCAGTCTCCAGAGCCCCTTCCCATCCCTGTAGCCAAGCGGCAGTTTCCATAGTGGTCGGCAGGGGGCAGTGCACTTTGCCTTTTCTGAACCTGAGGAACGCAGTCGCTCAGCTCCCCAGGGACAAAAAAAAAAACAAACCTGATGGCTGCGCCCGCATCTTCTTAGAATAGCCCATCTTTGAGCCCAGAGCGCAGTAGGTGCGCAAAATACGTCTAGAAGTCAAAAGCTCTGGACAGGGCAGATGGATGCGAATTCAATAATAGTAAACGTGGGGAGAAAGAGGGAAGAGACACCGTGGCCTCCGCCAGCGCCTTCCCAGGAAGGGACCTTTTCACACCTTTCGCACCTACTGTGTGCCAGACGCGACAGCTGGACCACCCAGTCCCCAGCGGACCTCATTTTCCGAGCTGGAGAGTACCGCTCGCCCAAAACACACAGCCGCAGAGCGGGAGTGGGTGCTCACTGTCTCCCCGGGGAATCATCTCGGCGCAAATCCACGTGGCGTGGGACCCGGGAAGGGGATGGGCTGGGAGAGGCGAGGGGTTCCCGGAGGTGGGCACGTGAAAGCCAGGCGGATGCCCGATGCGGGACCGCAGCCAGGAGGTCACTGCCCTCAGGGTCAAGGCTGTCTCCCTCTGTGGGACACGCAGAGCCCGCGAGACGCAGTGACCCGCCCAGCCCCCAGCCACGCGCACACTTGCGAGCGGACTCTCGTCTGCTCGTCAAGAGCCCTCACCGAGCCCCACGCTCTGTAGGCTCTATCCGCGACCCTCACGTACGAGGGAGGTGGGACTCGGGTCTCTGGCGGACTAGGGGAGCCCAAAAGATCCCAACACCTTTCCCTGGAGACCAGGCCACGGGATAGAGCGTAGGCGCCCTGGGGCATAACTGTGCCCAGCTAGGGAGCAGCCTCAGTGCCCATCTCAAGTTCAGCCGCGCTGCCTCCCGCAAGGTCAAGCTCAAACACACTCTCGCTTAGTGAAAGAAGGAGCTCAAAGTTGCGCCACCGTCCCGATTTCGAACCAGGCTGTGCCCCCATCTGGGCGCTCTGCCCCAAAGGCACTGCTGCCCGCTCCCGCGCCCGCCCAAGGAGCCGCCCCTGCCCTGCGCAGGTCACACACCCCAGACGCAGATAAGTTGCTAACTTTTGTCGGATTATTTCGCGGCAGCTGCGGCGCCTAACGGGATCCCGGGCAGACTCAAGAGTTTCGAGTTGCAACGGGCACCACCCCAGTCAAACTCCCCTTCGCCCACCCCAGTCCCTCCCTGCCCAACCCGCCACGTCCAGTTGGCCTGCCCTGGGTGCCAACCTCTCCACCGTATCCGGAGCAACGCGGGCCTGCGGTGTCCCCGGGGGCGATGGCCACCTCCCGAATCCGCGCCTGCTCGCAGCGGATTTGGACGCTCGACTGCGATCACTGGGCGGCCTCCGCGCGCCCCCGCACCCCGGTTTCCGCTCTAAAAGGTCGCGCGGCCCCGTCTCCTCGTGGGGTCTTAGCCCACAGGCAACCCCGCGGGCCATTTCGCTTTCGGCGGCCCCGATCGGCGAGATGCCAGCTCCGCGCGCCGAGTGCAGTGTCACTGGGGCCACCCCGGGGACCGCTGCCCCAGACCCGGCGTAGGCTCTCTAGAGATCCCAGCAGCTCTTTTTGAAATGGCTGTATACCCTTGAGCCCGACCCTCCGCTCCGACCTCCTCGCTCTTCCAAAGACCCCGGCGACGCCGCTGCTAAGGAGGGGGGCTCCCTGCGTGTGCCCTCCTCCCTCCCGGCGCCGGGGTCTTCAGTCCACTTCCACGCCCCTGTCACACACTCCCAGATCCTTCCCCACCGCCTCTGTCCCCAGGTCCGGACCATCACCCCCTCCACTCGGAGAACACACACGAAACTGCCCGAGCCCCAAGTTGGGTGGATGTAGCCCCCCGCGCACCCCTAGCTCCCCGCGCTCACTCACCGCGGCCGGAGACACGCGGAAGTTTCCGGGGCTCTGGGGCTGGGGGTGGGTACGGGACGAGGCGATCCGGAGGAGAATAAAAACGGGGGTGTCCCGAACACTCGGCCCGTTCCCGGCTCACATTGCCCCTGCCTCCTCTCTCTCCGCCTCCTCTTCCTCCTCGTCCTCCTCTTCCTCCTCGCTCTGGTCTTTGTCTTTGCAAAGTGTCGAAACTGTCTGGCATAGTGGAGCTCCGCCGGCGGAGGCTGGAGCCGGGGGAGCGGAGAGGCGGGGTGAGCAGGGGGGCGGTCTCGGGAACACCTTCCTCCGGGTGGAATGGGAGGGGGAGGCGGGCGGGCTGGCCGGGGAGGGGCCGGGGCCAGGAGCCGAGAGCCGGGGAGCGCCGGAGCCGAGCGGGTGCCTCTCTCGCGCGCCGCCCTCCGCTTCCTCCGCCCAGCTCCCGCCCCTCGCGGCCCCGCGCTCCCCGGGCGGCAGTCCCCCCTCCCACCCGGCCTCGGCTCAGCTTTCCCCGGGCTCCGGGCTGCCGGCGAGCCGAACCGAGAGAGCCGAGCCACGTGGACTGCAGCCGGCTCTGCGGAGGCCCGGCGGGGGAGACGCTGGAGGCGGCGCGGGGACAGGATCGTCGCCCCGAGCGGGGCTCTGCGGGGACGGTCGCCGCCGGCGGGCTGGCAAGACTGGGGAGGCGCGGCCTGGGGGTGGCCCGCGGGCTCACACCCGCGGAGGAGGCGGCGGCGCACCGAAGAGCCCGCGTGGGTGCGCGGTAGTGGGAAGGGGCCGATCCCCCTGCCGGCGGTGGGGCCAAGCCACCTACTTCCTCTAAGGGCGCGCGAGTCGCTGCGGGACTGAGAGCTGGGGTGGCGGGAGCGGGGCTGGGCGGCTGGTGAGGCCCCGGGGCGGGCGCCCAGATGAGAGCCCGGAGGGGCCACCGCGGCCCGGCCCCCCGCCCTGGCCCTGCCGCCCGCCGCTGCTTCTTCCCTCCCACCCGCCGGGGCTGCGACGTGATCCAGAGCAGGGCGAGCTCTCTCGCCAGCCTGACTGCCAGGACCAGGCCCCCTTTTGGGGTCAGCTTTGCGGATTTGGGCCCTTTCTTCTTTATAGGGAAGTGAGGCGGTGCTGGCGTCTTGCTCTGTAGCAGAATGCCAGTTCTACAGGCTAAGTGCTGGACACAGGATTTAAGAGGCATTACCAAAAAAAAAAAAAAAAAAAAAAAAATCTAGTTTTACAGCTCTTAACTCCTTATTGGGGCTGTTCCTCTTTCACAACTTTTCGGAGGAATGCTACGAGGAAAAAGGCCCAGCTTGGTCTAGGGGGTCAGTCAATTCTTGCAGTGCCCCCGGCCCCAGTCGGAGAGGCCAGCCTTCTGCAACGGAAGCAGAAAGAATAGTCTTAGCTCTTCATCAGAAAGAGATGTAGTGGATGCTCCAGAGTAGGGCCCGCAGGACCAGACTTCTTGGTTGCAACCTGCATTGCCACTCCTTGGATGTGTGAAATTAGGCTAGTTTCAGAATCCCTAAGCTTGCTACCTCTGTGCCTCAGTTTCTCCATCTGTGAAAATAGGCGTAATGCGATCAGTCCCACAAGGTCACTGTGATGACTAAGTGAAAGCATGTATGCCCAATACTAAAAACTCTATACAGCATATTGTCAAATGCCCAGTAAGAGTGTGTTGTGCCCGTGGTGGACTTCTCCAGCCCCAGGTCCCTGCCCACAACGGGGGAAGGCCTGGCCTAGGGAATGCGGTGTTGGCACTGGACAAGTCCTTCTGGGACATGAAGGAGAAAAGGAGAGATATTTTAAGCTGCAGAAAAGATAATGATTAAACAGGGCAGGGAGAAAGTGAGAAGATTCTCTACTAGAAAGGGAAGGAAAAGAGGAATAAAGACGTACAAAGCGCAAGTGAGGCACTGGAGGTAGAGGGGCCGAAACAGAAAGCATACTTAGGAATCTGCAGGAGTTCTTCAAGGAGTCCTGCCAAACTGCACCAGGGCACTGCCATCTGGCTATGTTTCCTGGCCTCCAGGGTTTGCAAGAAAAGTTCTGGGTATTTTATGACCTGAGACTCTTGCTTGAACCTATTGGCTTTTGTTTCAGTTCTGGGTGGGGTGGTGGTGGGGGGGTGGTGGAGGTGAACCTTCTGGCCTGCGTGGAAGTATCTTGTGGACTTCGCTCTTCCCAAGGTGAGTGTCAGGGTATCTACTGCTCTTGGCATTCCCCAAAATGCTTTAGCGTATGGGATGAGGGGAGCAGAGGTGTTGCCCAGAACAGCAACATCAGCTGCTGTTCTCGGCAGTGGCAGCATCTCTGGGCCACAGGAACCTTCTCACATGGACCTCTGGGACTTAGCAACTGGGAGCATGGCTTGGAGCTTCACCCATATCCAAGTCATCAGAAATACAAGAGCGGCGACGATCATCTTGCTGTCTTCACAGGAACAACTGCCTGCAGTGCCCTGTTGGTTTTCCTGATTATATAGTTGGTGACTTTGGCCTTCTGATTTGATTCAGCTTGCTGGGGGCAGGAAATACGATGTGTACTGCTCCCGGCTGTCTGCAACGCCCATCTCTGTGCTCAATAAAGAGTTTCTAGCTGAATTAATAAAGAAATGTTTATTGCAAGGATCAAATAGTATAATGTACAGAAAAGCACTTCACAGAATAGAAAACGCTTCAGTCATTAAGACTATCCTGCTATCTCCTAGTAGGAGAGAGGATCAGATTGGGCAAGTAAGTGCCCTAGATCATCCAGCTGTTCTGCTCTGCAGCCAAGAATCAAATTTGGCTGTTAGTCACAGCTCTGGGCTTTTGGCAGTTCGCTTAGATGGAAATTTCTTATTAAGTGACTCTGATGAAACATGCATATATCATCAGCTTACTGCTATAAAAAGATGCTCATCAGACGCATCTTTTGCCAGCCTCTGATGGGTTAACCTGCCAAGGCTTTTTCTAACCCTATTTCCTTTCTTTTTACAAGGGTTTTTCTTTTTCTTTTTACCAGGTAGCTGAGAAGGGCTCTCTTCTCCCTTTTTTCCTACAGTCGTGACATTTGATGAAAAGCACTTCTGACGCCCTGGCCAGTTTCCAGGAGCCCAGATCTGGGGCTGTGTGTCAGGAATGTGTGTCTGTGAGCATTCCAGGTTCTCAGCCTGTGTGTCTCCCAACACAGCCTGCCGGTAACTCCTGTCATGACTGGAGTGTCTGCACAATGAGCTCCCGGGAGAGACCCGACATTGATTTAAGCTCGCCATCACCCCATCCACCCCCACAACAGCTTGAGAGCAACAGCAAAGCTCTCAGTAATAATGGTTAAGAAAATTGATTCCATCCTCTCCTGGTCCCCTTTCTTGGCACATCAGAGTGGAAAGATCCTATTGGGCTCTGATGCCATCTGGGTGATTGTGCAGAAAAGGAAAGAACTGCCTTGCTTGTCAGAGGTGAGTTCAGAGCTGCTGGGCACTTGGTGTTTGGTTTTGGGCAGCATTTTGCTTTGGGTTCTTGGGGCTGTGAGGACCTAGCCCAGCTTTTCCTTAGATATTAAAAAAAAAAAGGGGGATGTACAGACTGATGCTGAAAGTGAGGTGCCAGAAGGGGGAAGGTAGCCTGTGTTTCTGCTCTGGCTCTCTCTGTCTCTCTCCTGCTCTCCTTCTGTTTCTCTCTGCTCTCTCTCCTGCCCATAGACTTTCTCTGTTAGGTCCTGGGTTCACCCCCAAAAGCTTTATGTTTGTGACCCCAGCCCATCCACACTGTGGCAACTGTTCGACCACTCCAGGTTTTAGTTTTTCCAGGAGAGAAATCTGATTGGCAGGTCTCACTCTGTTATAGGTCAACTAGTCAACTGAATAGGCTGCCCACACAGCATTGGCTCAGGAGTCAATGTGTGGATGGAGACCTGTATAGGAGATTTTGCATTGCAGGGAAGGTAGGACCCATGACTCTTAAGTCCCCTCCGAACCCTGAAAGTCTCAAGGCATTTGAGTCAGAGAGAGCAAATAGCCTGGGAAACAGTGGAAACAGTCTCAGACTTTATTTTTTGGGGGGCTCCAAAATCACTGCAGATGGTGACTGCAGCCATGAAATTAAAAGACTCTTACTACTTGGAAGAAAAGTTATAACCAACCTAGATAGCATATTCAAAAGCAGAGACATTACTTTGCCAACAAAGGTCCGTCTAGTCAAGGCTATGGTTTTTCCTGTGGTCATGTATGGATGTGAGAGTTGGACTGTGAAGAAAGCTGAGCACCAAAGAATTGATGCTTTTGAACTGTAGTGTTGGAGAAGACTCTTGAGAGTCCCTTGGACTGCAAGGAGATCCAACCAGTCCATCCTAAAGGAGATCAGTCCTGGGTGTTCATTGGAAGGACTGATGCTGAGGCTGAAACTCCAGTACTTTGGCCACCTCATGCAAAGAGTTGACTCATTGGGAAAGACTCTGATGCTGGGAGGGATTGGGGGCAGGAGGAGAAGGGGATGACAGAGGATGAGATGGCTGGATCGCATCACCAACTCGATGGACATGAGTTTGAGTAAGCTCCGGGAGTTGGTGATGGACAGGGAGGCCTGGCGTGCTGCGATTCATGGGGTTGCAAAGAGTTGGACACGACTGAATGACTGAACTGAACTGAACTGAAACCACTCACATGTATTAGAACCAACAGCTAAGGCAGCTGATTAGTCTTGTCCAGTCATGATTCCCCTAATCTCTTTGCAGAATTTGGCTCAGTAATAAGTAGATTTAACCCCTATTTGGATCAATAAGATAGAAACATACTTGGGTCTTACAGGGAAGAATTTCTTAAAAGTATATCCTAGGAAGCTTCTGTTTATTCTAGCTGGACTGAACAAGAAAGTTTTTTTTTTTTTAAATGATTTATGTGTTTGGCTGTGCCAGATCTTAGTTGCAGTGTGTGAGGTCGTTAATTGCAGCATGTGAGACCACATGATCCCTGACCACAGATCAAACCCAGGCCCTCTGGATTGAGAGCACAGAGGCCTAGCCACTGGACCACCAGGGAAGTCCCAAGAAAGTATTTTTGACTCAGTTTCTCTAGAAGACATCTTATGCCCCTGCATGCATGTATGCGTGCTAGGTCACTTCAGTCGTGTCTGCCTCTTTGCAACACTTTGGACTATAGCCCGCCAGGCTCCTTGGTCCATGGGATTCTCCAGGCAAGTATACTGGAGTGGGTTGTCATGCCCTCTTCCAGGGCTTGTGCCCCTGAGGAAAGCGAAATTGAAGCTAGATAGATCCATAGGCCAGATCACACTGTACCCGAAGCCTACATCTAGCTTTTCTTTTGTATGAGTCAATAGAGTTATTTTGTTTAAGTCACTTTAGGCCACGGTTCTGTTACTTGCAGCCAACCACTTGATAACCTATATACAACTACAGCCAGAGTGCTTTTTCTGAAGTCCCCCTTCAAAATAGTCATCCCCCCAAGTCAGCCCCAAGCTTACAACCCTTAAAACTTCAATTGCTCCCGTTGCCTTGGAAAGTAAATCCAAACATCTGAGCCTAGCAACAAGTCCTCCTTGATATGGTCCCGTGTTTCTCACTCGTCTTCCATCCTTCCTTTTTATGAACCTCTGTATAGCAAACTAGGGTCAGCCCAGAAGTCCTGACATGTTTTAGGTCCTTGAAATCAACATAGATCTCTGTGTTGCTGGGCTGGTAAAGAGTTCCCCAATACCTGTCATGGGGCTCTTCAACTCGGGAGGTGTTTAAAGGTCCAGAGTTCTAACCAGGGCCTGGTGTGAGGGAGCTCAGCTTCTGAGCAGCATTTGCTGCATCGGCCCAGCCTCCTGCTGCTCTAAACTGCCTGACTCCTCAGGGACCAAGGCTCCTAAACAGCCCCCATCCTGCGGTCCAGCCTTCCTGGATGTGTCGGTTTCCCAGGGCTGCCAGTACAAATGACCATGAACTAGGTGGCCAAAAACAGCAGAAATTTATTTTCTCACAGTTCAGGAGGCCAGAAGTCTGAAATCAAGGTGTCAGCAGGACCGATTCCTTTTGGAAACCCTGAAAGAATCTGTCTCCTGCCTCTTGGCTTCTGGTGGCTTCTGGCAGTCCTTGACCTTCCTTGGCTTGTGGAAGCTTCTGTCTTCGTATGGCTATGTGTGGGGAGTTTGTATGAGTCTCTCTCTCTCTCTGTGTGTGAGTCTATGTGTGTCTGTGTGTGTCTGTATGAGTCTGTATGTATGTTTTGTGTGTGTCTCTGTCTGTATGAAATCGTCTCCTCTTGTAGGGACGCCAGGATTTAAGGGTCCCACCTTAATCCACTATGGGCTTCCCAGGTGGCTCAGTGGTGAAGAACTCACCTGCCAATGCAGGAGATGCAAGAGATGTGGGTTCAGTCCCTGGGTTCGGAAGATTCCCTGGAGAAGGAAATGTCAACCCACTCCAGTATTCTTGCCTGGGAAAATTCCATGAGCAGAGGAGCCTGGTGGACTATAGTTCGTGGCGTCACAAAGAGTCAGACACAACTGAAGCAACAGAGCACACACATATGACTAATCCAGTACAACCTCCTCTTAATTTATTTAACGCTTACTCCTTGGAAGGAAAGTTATGACCAATCTAGATAGCATATTCAAAAGCAGAGACATTACTTTGCCAACAAAGGTCCGTCTAGTCAAAGCTCTGGTTTTTCCAGTGGTCATGTATGAATGCGAGAGTTGGACTGTGAAGAAAGCTGAGCACCGAAGAATTGATGCTTTTGAACTGTGGTGTTGGAGAAGACTCCTGAGAGTCCCTTGGACTTCAAGGAGATCCAACCAGTCCATTCTAAAGGAGATCAGCCCTGGGTGTTCTTTGGAAGGAATGATGCTGAAGCTGAAACTCCAGTACTTTGGCCACCTCATGGGAAGAGTTGACTTATTGGAAAAGACCCTGAAGCTGGGAGGGATTGGGGGCAGGAGGAGAAGGGGACGACAGAGGATGAGATGGCTGGATGGTATCACTAACTCGATGGACGTGGGTTTGAATGAACTCCGGGAGATGGTGATGGACAGGGAGGCCTGGCATGCTGCGATTCATGGGGTCGCAAAGAGTCGGACATAACTGAGTGACTGAACTGAACTGAACTGAATTTATTTAACTAATTACCTATGCAATGGACATGAGTTTGAGCAAAGTCTGAGAGATAGTGAAGGACAGGGAAGCATGGTGTGCAGCAGTCAGTCTGTAGGGTTGCAAAGAGTCAGACATGACTGAACAACAACAACACATGCCAAGACCTTATTTCCAAATCAGATCACATTCAGAAGTTCCCAGGGGAACATGAATTTGGGAGACGCTATTCAAGCCATTGTACCAGGGACGCTCGACCTTCCTGCTCACCCCGCTTCAAGGCCCTGCCCTTGAGTGCTGGTTCCCCTCTGCACACCTCCAGCTGACCTCCAGCCTTAGAGATCCTTTTTGTCATTTTTTCTCCTAGTGCTCTCAGAAGCACACCACTGTCTCCTTTTTCCTATGCAAATGGATTGAAACAAGATTTCAAAGAATTCCTACTTCTGATTTCCCCTTTGGCAAAAGTCTTTGAGGCAAAAAAGAAACAGTCAAGGCCTGGTATGAAAAGGGAACACATAGAGGACAAAAATCACAAGTAGTATATAATAGAGTGTCTCACCTTGCCTGTTATACCTGTGTTCTCACACATTGCCAGTCCTTCTAGAAAACCCACCACCAGGCTCTGTATATGGACTATTGGTGCCCTTGAAAGCTCTCCATCAGCCTGACCCCTGCGGTCTCACTGCCCACCCCCCCATGAAGCTGGGGGGGTTGTCATTCCCTCTGTAGCTTTACTCCCTTCCCTTCATGATATCTTGCTGTGTCTTTCTTAGACTCTCCTATTCCTTTGTGCCTTTGTAGTTTATTTGCCTATTAAGCTACATTTCCAGTGAGATGGAAAAGTCCTGGAGAAAAGGAGCGATCAGTTCATCCAATGCAAATTTACCAGGCACCTGCTAAGCATCAGATACAAAGTGCTGGGGATGAAGAGGTGGACACGACACAGTTCCCGTCCTCCAGGAGCCCACACTTTGCAGGGGACTGACTGTGGCTGGTTATTTCACCATGTTTGGGCACTGCCATGATAGGCTGATAAGTGGGTGTACTGAGATCCTGAACAGGGTGATGGTTTCCCACTTTAGGAGTTTTGGGGGTGAAATCTGAAACCACTTCTGTACATGGAGGCGAGGAGAGACCAAAGAGAGAAGAAGGCACTCCAGATTGGTAGTTGGCAGGTTTAACAAAGACGGACACTTACTCAGGAGACTTATTTCGGGCAGCGAGAAACAAGTAGATCTCTGCCCCCACCCACCAGAATCTTAGGAGTTCATCATCAATTAGTCGCTCAGTTATGTCCGACTCATTGTGACCCCATGGACTGTAGCCCTCCAGGCTCCTCTGTCCATGGGATTCTCCAGGCAAGAATACTGGAGTGGGTTACGGTTCCTTCTCCATAGGAGTTCATAGCCTTAAAGGGGCTTGGTGACATACACCATCCCGAGGGTCTCAACCACATGTGATCTCTCAAGCCTGCATCCTTGAAAACAGATGCCATGGTGGAGATGATGGGCAGAGTGTACATCCCTAGGACAAGTGATGCTGAAAATTCAGCTTGTCTGTACGCCAATTCAGAATCGAATCTCGGAGACAGAGTTTTGGATGAAGTAGAAAAAGACAGCTTTATTGCTTTGCCGGGCAAAGGAGAATATAGCAGGTTCATGCCCCCCAAACCACATATCCCCACTTGGAGAAGATAGTGAGAAGTTTTATATTAATTGTCCCAAGAAGGCATAATCAGCTTATGGACATCCTTTTGCTGGGTTGGTGGTGAGGTAAGCAGGAGTCCACATCATCAACCTTAAGGTCCAACTGATCTGGAGTCTACATGCTTGTGGGCTCCTGGAAGGGGCTTCAGTATCTGCAAAATTGCTCTAAGACGTTATTGTGTGCATCCTTTGATGGGGAACCAGGCCCTTGCCCCAAGGCTGCTCTTGACTGTTTCTCTCTGGTCTCCCATTCTCTCTCTTCCCTAATTAATAACTGCTTGAATCTGCCCACTGGAAGTCGGGGAAGGTCATGGAGGCTGAATGAAGGCAGTTTCCTATAATTGAAGAAATGGGGGACACAGAAAGGCCTTGTGCCCGGGACCCCCACAGTATCACGAAGGTGGGGGGAGGAGCCTCAGATGGCCTGGGTCCAGCTTTCCGGTCCACTGGAGGTCATGTCCTCTCCATGGCCTCTGCTGACATTTTCTTTTTTTGTGCCTGGTTTTTACACGTTTCCCACCCCCCTTTTTTTTAATGTGGCCTGAGTGATCAGCAATGAGGCTTCCTATCATGAAAGTGGCCTGTTTGGTGGCTCCCTGACTATACTGGAGGCAGGTACATGTAAGACACAGTACAGATTAAGATAAAGATTTTTTTTTTTTTTTTTTTTTGCCCATGCCATGTGGCATGTGGGATTTTGGTTCCCGAGCCAGGAATTGAACCCATGCCCCCTGCAGCTGATGTTCAAAGTCTTAACCACTGGATCGCCAGGGAAGTCCCAATAATGATTTTTAAAATAAATAGCTTTTTTTTTTTTTTTAATGGAGTGTCCCATGATAGGAACCATTTTTCTAAAGAAATGGTTGGAGAGTGAATCACTGAGGGCCTTTATTTGTGTTTTTATATGATTTAATAAAGATGATGTTTAGTAGACTTGGGACTTCCTAGGTGGCTCAGTGCTAAAGAATTTGCCCGTGATACAGGAGACAAGGGTTCAAACCCTGGGTCAGGAAGATCCCCTGGAGAAGGAAATGGCAACCCACTCCAGTTTTCTTGCCTGAAGAATCCCATGGACTAGAGGAGCCTGGCGGGCTACAGTCCATGGGGTCACAAAGAGTTGGACATGACTTAGCAACAACATCCCATTAATAGACTTATCAGATATGAACATATAATATTTTGTTTGGATAATGCATAGGTAACTCTTTGTGTGGCAATAATAATGTTTAAGGCCATTTTGCTGCAATTCATGGGGTCGAAAAGAGTCGGACATGACTGAGCGACTGAACCGAACTGAACTGGACTGAAGGCCATTTTATTTGGGAGTGCTGCTTTTTTTTTATTAGAGATGTTTTCAGTTCAGTTCAGTCTCTCAGTCATGTCCGACTCTTTGCAACCCCATGGACTGCAGCATGCCAGACCTCCCTGTCCATCGCCAACTCCCAGAGTTTACTCAAATTCATGTCCACTGAGTCAGTGATGCCATCCAACCGTCTCATCCTCTGTTTTCCCCTTCTCCTACTGCCTTCAATCTTTCCCAGCTTCAAGGTCTTTTCCAATGAGTTAGTTCTTTGCATCAGGTGGCCAAAGTATTGGAGTTTTCAGCTTCAACATCAGTCCCTCCAATGAACACTCAGGACTGATTTCCTTTAGGATGGACTGGTTGGCTCTCCTTGCAGTCCAAGGGACTCTCGAGTCTTCCACAACACCACAGTTCAAAAGCATCAATTCTTCAGTGTTTGGTAAGGGCAGGCTTTGTTGACTATCACTTCAGGGTTTTTTGTGAATTTGGTAAAAGGTTTCATATGTATGATAATCTTTCCCAAACCAATGGAGGGAATAAAAATGGTGGCCAGGCCAACTAATTGCATGAGTGAAAAATAAAATCTCTCCACCTGGCCGTAAGGAGAGGGAGGTTGGCTGCTTTAGGAAATTGAGCTGGTTGTGAATATCATACATGTTGGCACTAGCAGGAATTAAAACAATTTTTTTTTTAGGATGTAGGGGCCACCATAGGAATACAGGTAGAGCATCTGGAGGGTCTACATATTTTGTAGGGCCTAGCAGCCCCCACACTTTAAGAGCTAGGAGGACTGGTGGGCAGGGTATTCCTTTGCTGTAAATAGGCATGCTGCTTCATCAAGTGAGAGTCTGAGCCATAGCAGAAGTGGATCAATGGAACGTATTTTCAACCCACTTCTTGATAAGACGGTTTTATGGCATGTTGTTTATTTCTGTGAGGTTATCTCTGGAGGAGTGTTGTGTATATTGTTAGGAGCTGTTGCTCTAAGCGGGCATATCCAATTTCTGTTCCCTTTTAGCATTTAAGATGTATTTCGGGGTATCAGAATCCTAAGGGTGTTTTTTTCTTTCTCTTTTGTTGTCTTTTGCCACAGTGCCCCATTTTTAGCCCCTGGGTTCTGAGAAGGAGCATCCCAGGAGAGACAGGTGGAAGCCGCACGCCTTTTATGACCTAACTTCTGAAATAGCATAGCATCATTCACCCTGCACTATTTCAGAGCAGTCACATGCCTGTCCAGACACTAGGGAGGGGCGCTAGACCGCCCCTTGATGGGAGGAGTGTCAGAGTTTGCAGCCTGCTTTAGAAGGGCACACAGCCCCATGCAGCTGCTGCATTTTCAGGACTGATTTGCACAACCCAGGTGTCGACAGATTCACAGGCAGCAGGGGGTGATGGAGACCAGGCGTGGATGAGATCCCCTGGGGACATTGTGGAAAATGAAAAGAGGGATGAGGACAGAGCCCTGAATTCATGGCTATTGTCAGTAAATGATTCTGGAATTAATAATTTGTTCAAGAACACGACTGTGTTCAGGTCACCCTCCAGGCTGGTGATTCTACATCTGGCCCCAAGCAGGAGAAAGACCCCAGTTATCTGAGTCTCCAGTGATCTCCTAGAACCAAACAAAGGATAATTAGGGTCCGGTAGTGCTGCAAGAGGGCATCAGAGGGCAGACACACTGAAACCATACTCACAGAAAACTAGTCAATCTAATCACACTAGGACCACAGCCTTGTCTAACTCAATGAAACTAAGCCATGCCCGTGGGGCAACCCAAGACGGGCGGGTCATGGTGGAGAGGTCTGACAGAATGTGGTCCACTGGAGAAGGGAATGGCAAACCACGTCAGTATTCTTGCCTTGAGAACCCCATGAACAGTATGAAAAGGCAAAATGATAGGATACTGAAAGAGGAACTCCCCAGGTCAGTAGGGGCCCAATATGCTACTGGAGATCAGTGGAGAAATAACTCCAGAAAGAATGAAGGGATGGAGCCAAAGCAGAAAGAATACCCAGCTGTGGATGTGACTGGTGATAGAAGCAAGGTCCGATGCTGTAAAGAGCAATATTGCATAGGAACCTGGAATATCAGGTCCATGAATCAAGGCAAATTGGAAGTGGTCAAACAAGAGATGGCAAGAGTGAATGTCGACATTCTGGGAATCAGCGAACTGAAATGGACTGGAATGGGTGAATTTAACTCAGATGACCATTTTATCTACTACTGCAGGCAAGAATCCCTCAGAAGAAATGGAGTAGCCATCATGGTCAACAAAAGAGTTGACACTGACATAGAGCCAGACATCCTGGATGTGAAGTCAAGTGGGCCTTAGAAAGCATCACTATGAACAAAGCTAGTGGAGGTGATGGAATTCCAGTTGAGCTATTTCAAATCCTGAAAGATGATGCTGTGAAAGTGCTGCATTCAATATGCCAGCAAATTTGGAAAACTCAGCAGTGGCCACAGGACTGGAAAAGGTCAGTTTTCATTCCAATCCCAAAGAAAGGCAATGCCAAAGAATGCTCAAACTACTGCACAATTGCACTCATTTCACATGCTAGTAAGGTAATGCTCAAAATTCTCCAAGCCAGGCTTCAGCAATATGTGAACCATGAACTTCCTGATGTTCAAGCTGGTTTTAGAAAAGGCAGAGGAACCAGAGATCAAATTGCCAACATCCACTGTATCATGGAAAAAGCAAGAGAGTTCCAGAAAAACATCTATTTCTGCTTTTTTGACTATGCCAAAGCCTTTGACTGTGTGGATCACAATAAACTGTGGAAAATTCTGAAAGAGATGGAAATAACAGACCACCTGATCTGCCTCTTGAGAAATCTGTATGCAGGTCAGGAAGCAACAGTTAGAACTGGACATGGAACAACAGACTGGTTCCAAATAGGAAAAGGAGTATGTCAAGGCTGTATATTGTCACCCTGTTTATTTAACTTATATGCAGAGTACATCATGAGAAACGCTGGACTGGAAGAAACACAAGCTGGAATCAAGATTGCCGAGAGAAATATCAATAACCTCAGATATGCAGATGACACCACCCTTATGGCAGAAAGTGAAGAGGAACTAAAAAGTCGCTTGATAAAGGTGAAAGTGGAGAGTGAAAAAGTTGGCTTAAAGCTCAGCATTAAGAAAACAAAGATCATGGCATCCGGTCCCATCACTTCATGGGAAACGGATGGGGAAACAGTGGAAACTGTCAGACTTTACTTTTTTGGGCTCCAAAATCACTGCAGATGGTGACTGCAGCCATGAAATTAAAAGATGCTTACTCCTTGGAAGGAAAGTTATGACCAACCTAGATAGCATATTCAAAAGCAGAGACATTACTTTGCCAACAAAGGTCCGTCTAGTCAAGGCCATGGTTTTTCCAGTGGTCTTGTATGGACATGAGAGTTGGACTGTGAAGAAGGCTGAGCACCGAAGAATTGATGCTTTTGAAGTGTGGTGTTGGAGAAGACTCTTGAGAGTCCCTTGGACTGCAAGGAGATCCAACCAGTCCATTCTGAAGGAGATCAGCCCTGGGATTTCTTTGGTAGGAATGATGCTGAAGCTGAAACTCCAGTACTTTGGCCACCTCATGCAAAGAGTTGACTCACTGGAAAAGACTCTGATGCTGGGAGGGATTGGGGGCAAGAGGAGAAGGGGACGCCAGAGGATGAGATGGCTGGATGGCATCACTGACTCGATGGACGTGAGTCTGAGTGAACTCCGGGAGATGGTGATGGACAGGGAAGCCTGGTGTGCTGCAATTCATGGGGTCTCAAAGAGTCGGACACGACTGAGTGACCGAACTGAGCTGAACTGAATTAGAGTCTGCTTCTCAAGCTTTAGTGTGCACAAGGCTGACGTCAGGAGGCTTCTACTAAGCATAGCCTCCTCTAATCCATTCCCAGAGGGTTGGAATTCAGCAGAACTGCAATAGGGTCCAGGAATCTGCCTTTTAAACAACTTCCACCTCTAATATGGCTGCAGGGCCTGGGCAGGCATTACAGTACTTAGCCACTCAGCCACAAATCCTGAAGTGGTCACAGACAGTCTTTTTGATAAGGTGTCCTGGTTCCAAATCCTGGCTTGGCTGCTTTGTAGCCACCTGACTGCTGCCAATTTCCTTCTTCTGATTCCAGTTTTCTCATCTGTACAATCAGGAGGCCGAGTTAACCAATGCTCTCCTACTGTGCTGTAGGGGACCCAAGGGGTTCCAGATTGGGTCTGCCATCTGGATTAATCCACTTAGCAAATGTTTGCTGTCCGCTGGGCCCTGGGCTGGATACTGGGGATATGGCCCAATCAATGGCTGATTATAATTATGAAAGATACTTCAAAAGAGAAGCCCCAGGGGTCTTCCCAGCTGGTCCAGTAGTTAAGATTCCATGCTTCCACTGCAAGGGGCACAGGTTCGAGCCCTGGATGGGGAACAGAGACCCCACATGCCCCTTGGCACTGCCAAAAGAATCAAAACAAGAGAGAGAAGCACAAGAAGAGAGGGAGCTGGCCAAAGGACTTTAAATTGTCATGCCTGTGCTTCCCATTGGATTGCCTTTTGGGCAAACCCTCCCCAGGACTGAAAGCACTGGCTTTGAAAGCACTTAGGTGATCTCTAAGGGTCCATGCAAGAGGAAGTCTTTTGTTCTATGATGTTTTTCCATGATTTTACTTCTGAGTAAAGTCAAAACAGGCAGAATGCAATGACTGGATTTAAGCTGTCTAAGACCCCTCGTCCGGGGTAAGGAGCAGTGGCTGCGCTTTGCTGAAGCGGCCGTGAAGAGATACCCCACGCCCAAGGTAAGACAAACCCAAGTGAGATGGTAGGTGTTGCAAGAGGGCATCAGAGGGCAGACACACTGAAACCATACTCACAGAAAACTAGTCAATCTAATCACACTAGGATCAAAGCCTTGTCTAACTCAATGAAACTGAGCCATGCCCGTGGGGCAACCCAAGACGGGCTGGTCATGGTGGAGAGATCTGACAGAATGTGGTCCACTGGAGAAGGGAATGGCAAACCACGTCAGTATTCTTGCCTTGAGAACCCCATGAACAGTATGAAAAGGCAAAATGATAGGATACTGAAAGAGGAACTCCCCAGGTCAGTAGGGGCCCAATATGCTACTGGAGATCAGTGGAGAAATAACTCCAGAAAGAATGAAGGGATGGAGCCAAAGCAGAAAGAATACCCAGCTGTGGATGTGACTGGTGATAGAAGCAAGGTCCGATGCTGTAAAGAGCAATATTGCATAGGAACCTGGAATGTCAGGTCCATGAATCAAGGCAAATTGGAAGTGGTCAAACAAGAGATGGCAAGAGTGAATGTCGACATTCTGGGAATCAGCGAACTGAAATGGACTGGAATGGGTGAATTTAACTCAGATGACCATTATATCTACTACTGCGGGCAGGAATCCCTCAGAAGAAATGGAGTAGCCATCATGGTCAACAGAAGAGTCCGAAATGCAGTACTTGGATGCAATCTCAAAAACGACAGAATGATCTCTGTTCCTTTCCAAGACAAAGCATTCAATATCATAGTAATCCAAGTCTATGCCCCAACCAGTAATGCTGAAGAAGCTGAAGTTGAATGGTTCTATGAAGACCTACAAGACCTTTTAGAACTAACACCCACTGGAATGCAAAAGTAGGAAGTCAAGAAACACCTGGAGTAACAGGAAAATTTGGCCTTGGAATATGGAATGAAGCAGGGCAAAGACTAATAGAGTTTTGCCAAGAAAATGCACTGGTCATAGCAAACACCCTCTTCCAACAACACAAGAGAAGACTCTATACATGGTCATCACCAGATGGTCAACACCGAAATCAGATTGATTATATTCTTTGCAGACAAAGATGGAGAAGCTCTATACAGTCAGCAAAAACAAGACCAGGAGCTGACTGGCTCAGATCATGAACTCCTTATTGCCAAATTCAGACTTAAATTGAAGTAAGTAGGGAAAACCACTAGACCATTCAGGTATGACCTAAATCAAATCCCTTATGATTATACAGTGGAAGTGAGAAATAGATTTAAGGGCCTAGATCTGATAGATAGAGTGCCTGATGAGTTATGGAACGAGGTTCGTGACATTGTAAAGGAGACAGGGATCAAGACCATCCCCATGGAAAAGAAATGCAAAAAAACAAAATGGCTGTCTGGGGAGGCCTTACAAATAGCTGTGAAAAGAATAGCAGCGAAAAACAAAGGAGAAAAGGAAAGATATAAACATCTGAATGCAGAGTTCCAAAGAATAGCAAGAAGAGATAAGAAAGACTTCTTCAGCGATCAATGCAAAGAAATAGAGGAAAACAACAGAATGGGAAAGACCAGAGATCTCTTCAAGAAAATCAGAGATACCAAGGGGACATTTCATGCAAAGATGGGTTCGATAAAGGACAGAAATCGTATGGACCTAACAGAAGCAGAAGATTTTAAGAAGAGGTAGCAAGAATACACAGAAGAACTGTACAAAAAAGATCTTCACGACCCACATAATCACGATGGTGTGATCACTGACCTAGAGGCAGACATCCTGGAATGTGAAGTCAAGTGTGCCTTAGAAAGCATCACTACAAACAAAGCTAGTGGAGGTGATGGAATTCCAGTTGAGCTATTCCAAATCCTGAAAGATGATGCTGTGAAAGTGCTGCATTCAATATGCCAGCAAATTTGGAAAACTCAGCAGTGGCCACAGGACTGGAAAAGGTCAGTTTTCATTCCAATCACAAAAAAAGGCAATGCCAAAGAATGCTCAAACTACCGCACAATTGCACTCATCTCACACGCTAGTGAAGTAATGCTCAAAATTCTCCAAGCCAGGCTTCAGCAATATGTGAACTGTGAACTTCCTGATGTTCAAGCTGGTTTTAGAAAAGGCAGAGGAACCAGAGATCAAATTGCCAACATCCGCTGGATCATGGAAACACAAGAGAGTTCCAGAAAAACATCTATTTCTGCTTTATTGACTATGCCAAAGCCTTTGACTGTGTGGATCACAATAAACTGTGGAAAATTCTGAAAGAGATGGGAATACCAGACCACCTGACCTGCCTCTTGAGAAGCCTCTATGCAGGTCAGGAAGCAACAGTTAGAACTGGGCATGGAACAACAGACTGGTTCCAAATAGGAAAAGGAGTACGTCAAGGTTGTATATTGTCACCCTGCTTATTTAACTTCTATGCAGAGTACATCATGAGAAACACTGGACTAGAAGAAACACAAGCTGGAATCAAGATTGCCGAGAGAAATTATCAATAACCTCAGATATGCAGATGACACCACCCTTATGGCAGAAAATGAAGAAGAACTAAAAAGCCTCTTGATGAAAGTGAAAGTGGAGAGTGAAAAAGTTGGTTTAAAGCTCAACATTCAGAAAAGAAAGATCATGGCCTCCGGTCCCATCACTTCAAGGGAAATAGATGGCGAAACAGTGGAAACCATGTCAGATTTTATTTTTCTGGGCTCCAAAATCACTGCAGATGGTGACTGCAGCCATGAAATTAAAAGACGCTTACTCCTTGGAAGGAATTTTATGACCAACCTAGATAGCATATTCAAAAGCAGAGACATTACTTTGCCAACAAAGGTCCATCTAGTCAAGGCTATGGTTTTTCCTGTGGTCATATATGGATGTGAGAGTTGGACTGTGAAGAAGGCTGAGCGCCGAAGAATTGATGCTTTTGAAGTGTGGTGTTGGAGAAGACTCTTGAGAGTCCCTTGGACTACAAGGAGATCCAACCAGTCCATTATGAAGGAGATTAGCCCTGGGATTTCTTTGGAGGGAATTTTGCTGAAGCTGAAACTCCATTACTTTGGCCACCTCATGGGAAGAATTGACTCATTGGAAGAGACCCTGATGCTGGGAAATATTGATTGCAGGAGGAGAAGGGGACGACAGAGGATGAGATGGCTGGATGGCATCATTGACTCAATGGACGTGAGTCTCAATGAACTCCGGGAGTTGGTGATGGACAGGGAGGCCTGGCGTGCTGCAATCATGGGGTCGCAAAGAGTCGGACACGACTGAGCGACTGAACCGAACTGAAGACCCCAAGGTTATCACCTTCATTCTTGAAAAGAAATTGTGGGGCTCTTTAGGGATCAAAAATGTTCTGCGTTGTGGTTTTATGGCATTTAAAAGCCAGCCCTTACCCTGGGGAAATGAGTGAAAGGACAGAAAAGGGTGACGTGTGAGCCTGCCTTTTGGAGGAAGCGGCCAGTACAGCGGGGCAGGGGCGGGGCTCTAGACTCTGTGCTGAGCCCCTTGTCAGGTGAGTCACTCTTCCTCAGTCTGTTAGATTCCATCTGCAGAATAGACATATTGTTCCTGCCTCTCAGTGCTCTCTGAAGGAGAAAGATTATAGGTAAAAAATTACCGTTTCACTGCCGGATACTTAGTAAGCACTCAGTGAATGGTGGCCATTATTAATTTAAGTGTCTGTCTAATTCACATGGTACTTGTTAACATTCCTGCAGATGTTTTATAAATGAGACTAGAAAATCACGAAGGGTAAGAGTTCCCCAGTACCTGGGCTTTGCCAGGCCAGCAGCGTCTTCTCTGGGGGAAGAAAGCCTTGTAATTCTTCCTTTTAAAAAATACATATATAAAACGGATAACTAATAAGAACATACTGTATAGCACAGGGAACTCTGCTTAACGGAGGGCAGTGTGAACGGGAAGGAAGTCCAGAAGGAGGGGGGTGTATATATACACGCGTGGCTGCCTCACCTTGCTGAAGAGTAGAAACTAACACAACGTCGTAAAGCAACTATGCGCCAATAAAATTAACTGAAAAATAAAACCCATGTCCATGGTGGTGGCCTTCAAACTTTGGGTTGGCCTATTTTCCCGCTTCAAAGAAGAGCAAGTTATTTTTCCCAGTTGAAACTTAGAATATTCAAGTTCAGGGCATAAGTGGTCCATGTTTAAAAAGAATGAAGATGGCATCCATATATATTATTAAGAAATAAAAAAGAGGCCCTGAAATTATTTCTTTGTATTTTTTTTGTTTAATAGGTTAACTTTCCTTGAGACTAAATCTGCAAACATCTTTTTCCCCCTCTTTTGATAGTTGAAACAATACAGAGAGTGCATAGAGCTGGAACCCCATGAATAGTATGAAAAGCAAAAAGGTATGACACCTCCATAACTCAGTGGTTTATAGAGTGGAACTGCATGTATAAAGTCGGGCAGAACAGTTAGCTTCAGCTTGCTTGTGCCTGAAATAAGGATAATGATAGGGGCAACCTGAGTGTGCCATGCACACAGTAGGTGTGCAATAAGTTAGCAATTGTTACCTCTGTGTGTACTGATGTACTAAACAGTTTAGTGTTGACATATTTTGAACTGCAAACTCATAAAATATAAATTAATGTTAGCATCCTGCACTTAATGATCTGCATTTAATGATTCTGGAGGCAGATCTATCTACCTTGAGATTGTGCTGGGAGCCATGGCATCAGTTTTAAGAGATGTGACATCTGCTACTAATTCCACGTGTCAATTTGGTAAAATCATTTAAGTCATTAGGGCGCTTTAGGATTGTGGTCTAGAGCCAGATAATTCCATTCAGCAGTAAAATGACTGGTGAGGAACTCTACTGATGAAGGAAAGATTCAGAATTTCATCTATACAAATCAGATGATAGTATCTATAGCAGTTAGGATTACACTTGGCTGCAGAAAACCCAGAATAACAATGGCTTAATCATGTGAAATGTTGGGCTGAATGAAGCACAAGCTGGAATCAAGATTGCCAGGAGAAATATCAATAAGCTCAGATATGCATATTACACCACCCTTATGGCAGAAAGTGAAAAACTAAAGAGCCTATTGATGCAAGTAAAAGTGGAGAGTGAAAAAGCTGGCTTAAAACTCAACATTCAGAAAACTAAGATCATGGCATCCAGTCCCATCTCTTCATGGCAAATAGATGGGGAAACAATGCAAACAGTGAAAGACTTTATTTTCTTGGACTCCAAAATCACTGCAGATGGTGATTGCAGCCATGAAATTAAAAGATGCTTGTTCCTTGGAAGAAAAGTTATGACCAACCTAGACAGCATATTAAAAAGCAGAGACATTACTTTGCCAACAAAGGTCCATCTAGTCAAAGCTATGTTGTTTCCAATAGTTATGTTTGGATGTAAGAATTGGACCATAAAGAAAGCTGAGCACCAAAGAATTGATGTTTTTGAACTGTAGTGCTGGAGAAGACTCTTGTGAGTCCCTTGGACTGCAGGGAGATCAAACCAGTCAATCCTAAAGGAAATCAACCCTGAATATTCAATGGAAGGACTGATACTGAAGGTAAAGCTCCAGTACTTTGGCCACCTGATCTGAAGATCTGACTCGCTAGAAAAGATCCTTATGCTTGGAAAGATTGAAGATAAGAGGAGAAGGGGACAACAGAGGATAAGATGTTTGGAGGGCATCACTGACTCGATGGACATGAGTTTGAGCAATCTTCAGGAGTTGGTGATGGACAAGGAAGTCTGGCTTGCTGCAGTCCATGGAGTCGAAATGAGTAGGACATGACTGAGCAACTGAACTGAATCAGGTAGAAGTTAATTTCTCTCTTTTACAAGTCCTGGTAGAAAGGCTGATATGGCATTCTATTGTCTCGGGGACCCAGGCTTCATATTCCTTGTTCCATGAGAGTGTACACCATCCATCCTTAACTTTACTTCCTCGTCCAAGTTGGCTGCTGTCGCTCCAGCCATCAGATCTTTATTACGATTATTAATTATTCTAGGCATTTAGAAAGAGATAAGAGCATGTCTTTTACCTTTCAGGACATCTCCAACAGTTTGCCCACACTAATATTTTCTTACATCTCATCGGCCAGGTCACTTTCAGCTGCCTAGCTACAAGGGATGCTGGTAATATGGTCTTTATCCTGGGAATGTACGCTGAGACAAGTGGGTATTTAGGGACAATTAACAGTGTGTGCTGCAGGGTTAAAAGGAGACAGATCACTCAATTTTGACCAAGGGCAAGAGTGCAGAAGCTAATCCCATGTGCAAAGTATGGATTCAGAGTTGCTTGTCGCCATAGTAACCATAAAAAGGCTGAATATGCCAAATGCCATGAAGAAAAAAATTGTCCTTGCATCTCAGATCCTGTATTCTAGCCAGAAATCTCTGGTTGATAAATTCCTAAGTTTAGGATGGTACTCACTTGTGATGTTTATTCTCCTAGTGCTAAACATTTTTTCACCCTGGGAAAGTTTAGAAATATACTGAGTGATGGGAAAGTAAATCACAGAGATAATACTTGTGGGCAAATCAGCAGATGTTTGGTATCTGAAATATGTGATATAATAAAAGAGTATTTTTCTCATATTAAAGACAGATTAGCCTGATAATGCCACTTTAAAATGTGAGTAGCAGTTTAATTTAGATATATAAATTTTTATTGGAAAATTTTACAAAAGAAAATTTGCTACGTTTGATTGTTTAGAAGAATCTGCATGTGTGTGTGTGTGTATGTCCTACCCTTTCAACCCCATGGACTGTAGCCCGCCAGGCTCCTCTGTCCGTGGAATTTTAGACGAATCTAAGGGCCTTTAAATTTGATTTTATCACTTCACTAGATGTTTTGAATATTTGGAAGGCTTTTGCTTATCAAACTGGTATAAATATCAGAAGAGATTTAATGTATTGAGGTTTGTTATCTGGGCCTATTGTTTAAAGCTATTTTGGTTTCTTTAAACATTGACTAAGAGACTATGTGTCTCCCTGCTAAAATATAGTCTATGTTTAAAGAGACTTGTAAGTTGAATTCAAAGGCCTAAGGAAAAAATGGATTTCTAAATTATTTTCACATTAACACATTTAAAAAATCAGTCTTAAATATTTTTCTACATGCAAAAGCAGTTTAGTAATAATAAACACTGACAGCTTCAACTCTTTTTTGAATTTTTTATTTTGTACGGCTGCTGCTGCTGCTGCTGCTAAGTCGCTTCAGTCGTGTCCGACTCTGTGAGACCCCATAGACGGCAGCCCACCAGGCTCCCCCATCCCTGGGATTCTCCAGGCAAGAGCACTGGAGTGGGTTGCCATTTCCTTCTCCAACGCGTGAAAGTGAAATCGCTCAGTTGTGTCCGACTCTTCACGACCCCATGGACTGCAGCCCACCAGGCTCCTCCATCCATGGGATTTTCCAGGCAAGAGTACTGGAGTGGGGTGCCATCACCTTCTCCGATTTTGTATGGGAGTATAGCCAATTAACGATGTTGTGATAGTTTTGGGTGAACAGCAAAGCAACTCAGCCACACATATACATGTATCCATTCTCCTCCAAACTCCCCTCCCATCCAGGCTGTCTCATAACAATGAGCAGAGCTCCCTGTGCTCTACAGTAGGACCTGGTTGGTTGTCCATTTTAAATATAGCAGTGTAGACAGGACCATCCCAAACTATCCCTTTCCCCATCCTTCCCTGCTGGCAACTATAAGCTCATTCTCAAAGTCTGTGAGTCTGTTTCTGACAGCCTCAACTTTTAAGAAAACTGTTTGTTTATTTATTCATGTACAAATAAGAGGGTTCTGGTGATAGTTGTTTTTTCTTTTAGTAATAGAGCTCTTTTTTGTTTCTTTCTTTATTTGTTGCTTCATATTTCAGCCTTATGTGAAATCCAGTGCTGGCTGTGTTTTGAGAAATGACTCCTTTCTTTCACATAGTCCGGGAAGACTTTCAGTCCAGGGACCCTCCCCTTCCTCATTTACAAGATGGCAGGAATCCCAAGCTGGGCTGGTCACATGTGACACTTCTCTGAAGACATCAGTCATTCTTTATTTCCTTCTGTTTTTACCTTCCTGAATCCTGTTTCTTAGTGTAGGAGTAAGAAGCACTGACTCAGAAACCAGATTTTGTGTGTTCAAATCATGGCTCTGGTGTTGCCTTGCCCAGCGACTTTGAGTTCATTACTGAACTTCTCTGAATTTCAGTTTCCTTGCAGCCATGAAATTAAAAGACGCTTACTCCTTGGAAGGAAAGTTATGGCCAACCTAGATAGCATATTAAAAAACAGAGATATTACTTTGCCAAAAAAGGTCTGTCTAGTCAAGGCTATGGTTTTTCCAGTAGCCATGTATGGATGTGAGAGTTGGACTGTGAAGAAAGCTGAGCACCGAAGAGTTGATGCTTTTGAACTGTGGTGTTGGACTAGACTCTTGAGAGTTCCTTGGACTGCAAGGAGTTCCAACCAGTCCATCCTAAAGGAGATCAGCCCTGGGTGTTCATTGGAAGGACTGATGCTGAGGCTGAAACTCCAATACTTTGGCTACCTCATGCGAAGAGTTGACTCATTGGAAAAGACCCTGATGCCGGGAGGGATTGGGGGCAGGAGGAGAAGGGGATAACAGAGGATGAGATGACTGGATGGCATCACCGACTCGATGGACATGAGTTTGAGTGAACTCCTGGAGTTGGTGATGGACAGGAAGGCCTGGTGTGCTGAGATTCATGGGGTCGCAAAGAGTCGGACACGGCTGAGTGACTGAACTGAACTAACTGAACTGAATATATAATTAGCATCATACTAGTGTCCTGTTTAGTATTTAGCATTGTGGTTTTAAATTTATTTTTTTTAACTGGGAAATCGGTTTACAGTGTTGTGTTGGTTTCTGCCTACAGCAGCACAGATCAGCCATAATTACACATATACCCCCTCCTTCTTGAGCCTCGCTCCCCTCCCCCCATCCCACCCATCACATCCCACCCCTCTAGGTCATCACAGAGCGCCAGGCTGGGCCCCCTGTGCTATATAGCAACTTCTCACCAGCTATCTATTTTACACTATTTTTACATATTTATATGTCAATACTACCTTCTCCCTTTGTCCCATTCTTTCCTCCCCTCACTGGGTCCACGAGTCCGTTAGTATTTAGCATTGTTGTAAAGATTAAATGAATTAATACGTGCAAAACTCTTGAATGGTGACTGGCATAAAATCTGTGCTCAGTATATGTTTATTACTATCATTACCTAATATTGCTGAGCTTTCCTTTCAGTTATATGAATGAACCCACATTTTCCCATTGGATTCCTTTTTCTGCCTTACTTTTTAACTGTGAACTATTTCTATTCCTTACAAGCAACATTTTCTGGGTGAAATAACCCCAGTAGGGGAAAAGATATCCTAGGTGGAGGGTGGGCAGCCACTTGGGCCCTCTACCTGCCACAGATGTTTTAGGTCACCTCCATGCGACACAGCCAGTCATGGACCCACTGGACATATTTGTGGTAAGGGCTTCTCCTGGTTTGTGTGCTCAGATCCCCTTCTCCAGACATATCTGCCATCCTGGCCATACGGATCATGTACTGAATAGTGACCTCAACTTCTGGACAAATATCCAGGGAGGGTCTATGATTGCAAGAGTCTCTTCTTGTTGAGACAGAGGAACAGGGACCTCTCTGGCAGTCCAGTGGTTAAGACTCCTTGGTTTCACTGCAGGGGCCAGGGTTTGAGCCCTGGTCAGGGAACTAAGATTGCACAGGCAAAGCAGTGTGGCCAAGAAAAAAAAAAAGATGGAGGAATAAACTCATAATTGTACAACGTATTCAACAAAGGTCAACTTTAGAAGGAGAGGAGAAAGAGGAGGAGAAGAAGTGGGTGGAGAAGGGGGGGAAGAAAACCACCACCCACCTCAGGACTGCCTGGGGTTCTGTGGAGCTCTGCCTGGTGTTCCTCTGTGAGCCTCTCATCTATGGGATAAAGGTAACAACTCCTCAGCACGGCGTGCAGACTTTCCGGGGCTGCTTTGGCTGCCTCTCCACCTCCAGTTCTGCTCCCGTTCTCCTCTTTTCATCGTATTTGATGTTTCATAAGTTTCAGACTCCCACTACGTCTTATTTAATCCATGCTCTCTCATGCCTCCACTTCTTTGTGTATTTCCTTCTCTCTGTGCCATCTTGTCCAGCTGGCACTGACCCCCTGCCTTCAAGCCTCAGATCACACTTTATCTTCCCTGAAACAGTCCCCGACTCCCCCAAGCATGTGGCTGAATCACTGCCCTATGCATCTTATTGTTGTTGCTGTTGTTTAGTCACTAAGTCATGTGACCCCATGGGCTGTAGCCCACCAGGCTCTTCTGTCCATGGGATTTCCCAGGCAAGTACTGGAGTGGGCTACCATTTCCTTCACCAGGGGATCTTCCCGTCCTAAGAATCGAACTTGCATCTCTTGTATTGGCAGGCAGATTCTTTACCACTGAGCCACCTGGGAAGCCTCCTACGCATCTTATACACCTTCCCATTTGTGCTGGTCAGATATGACCTCCTTGTGGGCAGGGTGTGTGCCTGTCTCCATTATTTTGTACCCACTGCCCACCTAGACCCTGACCCAGAGCTGGTGTTCCTGAATATTTACCGAGTGTGGTCTTCCCCAGACCACGCTGACCTCCTCAGATGTGCTTTCCTTCCCTGAACCCAGCTCTTAGGGCATCATCCCTGTTGGAAATGTGATTCATTTTCTCAGTCTCCTCTTACATGATGAGAACAGAGACTATCATCCATTTTCCCGGCTGGTTCTCCAGTGCCTAACACAACAGGCTTTAAAAGGTTCTCAAATAGGGATTTCCTTTGTGATGCAGTGGATAAGAATCTGCCTGCAGATGCAGGAAACACAGGTTCAATACCTGGTCTGGCCACATGCCACAACAACTGAGTCTGCGTTTCACAACAAAAGAAACCACTGCAGCGAGAAGTCTGTGCACCTCAATGCAGAGTAGCCCCCACCCCACGCCCCCAGCTAGAGAAACCCTAGCTGCAACGAAGACCCTGTGCAACCAAAAATTAAATAAAACAACAAATTTTAAAAGTACTCAAATAACCACGCACTAGATAGAATAATAAACCCATCCACCAATCATTTTGAACATCTGAGTCCAAGCCCGCACTGCTCTTAAATAAAGTAATCTCTGCCAAACAGATGGTCTGTCACGTCCTGCTCGCCCCGACTCCAGGACCTGTCTGAGCTTCCCCGAGAAGCAGAAGTGTGTTTCCTGGAACCTGTAAATGCCATGGTTTGGTGTCAAGATGAAATGTTTCCAATACCCGTGAGCAATGAGTCTGGTCCTGAGATACCAAAGCAAAAAGAAAAGAAAGCCCGTCAGTGCCACTCTCTGGGGACAGTGTGACAATGTCAAAATAGACTCACAGCAAATGCTATCAGCTTGGACTGAAGGGAAACGCTGGGACTTCTGTAGAGATAAGACCCAGAGGACAGAGACGACGTGCTCTGCTCTTGTCCTCACTGCCCCGACTCCTCCATCCTCCAGTGACTCTTCACCCTTGTCCCCCGTCATGCCCACAGAGAAAGCTTGGGGCTCTGAGTTTCTGCCATTGCTATTCTTCTAAGAAGGTGACGAAAGAACGCATATCTTATTTTATGCAATCATTTCTTTAATAAAATATGAAGTGTTTTACACTAACATAGAGACAACATCTTGCAAAAGGGAAAAAAAAAAAAAAAAAACACTTTAAAACACCCAAACCAACCATTCATCTATCTAAGTTTATTGGAAAAGCTGAAGTAACCCCATGGACTCCTGTGTTGGGCATCCACCCTGGGTAGATTCAATATTGGGTCTGGGAGACAGAGAGCAAGCAAGGCAATTCTAATCCAAATGGTGTTTACCCTCCAGAATCTGTGCTCCATTTCTTACCTGGACCCTTGTATTCCAGCCCACAGATCAATCCATCTCGTCTCAAAGTCACCCCCAGACTGCTGGGCAGTTGTCCCCCGTTTTCTTACGAGCCATCAGGTGTGCAGAAGCACACGGTCAGTCATCTACAAATTGCTAAGATGCAACCAGCTCCCTCTTCACATCTTGATGTGAAGAGGTTAGATCTCTAGAGCTTAGATCTCTATGGTTGCAGTTGTTCAGCTCTAGGAAAGGACAATGATTACCTGGTAGGGCTTTCAAGTCAACCAGATCCAGGTCTGCATTCTCCCTCTCAGCTCACTCTGCAACCATGCACAAGTTAAATTAACCTCCCTGAGCCTTCTCTTTCTCATCTATAAAATACAGGGAACTTTGTAGTAGAGCCTGAAGTCAGGTAAGTTAATTCCTCCAGTTCCATTCTTCTTTCTCAAGATAGCTTTGGCTATTCAAGGTTTTTTGTATTTCCATACAAATTGTGAAATTATTTGTTCTAGCTCTGTGAAGAATACCGTTGGTAGCCACAGTCATCAAGACAGTATGGTACTGGCACAAAGACAGAAATATAGATCAATGGAACAAAATAGAAAGCCCAGAGATAAATCCACGCACCTATGGACACCTTATCTTTGACAAAGGAGGCAAGAATATACAATGGATTAAAGACAATCTCTTTAACAAGTGGTGCTGGGAAATCTGGTCAACCACTTGTAAAAGAATGAAACTAGAACACTTTCTAACACCATACACAAAAATAAACTCAAAATGGATTAAAGATCTAAACGTAAGACCAGAAACTATAAAACTCCTAGAGGAGAACATAGGCAAAACACTCTCTGACGTACATCACAGCAGGATCCTCTATGACCCACCTCCCAGAATATTGGAAATAAAAGCAAAAATAAACAAATGGGACCTAATTAAACTTAAAAGCTTCTGCACAACAAAGGAAACTATTAGCAAGGTGAAAAGACAGCCTTCAGAATGGGAGAAAATAATAGCAAATGAAGCAACTGACAAACAACTAATCTCAAAAATATACAAGCAACTCCTACAGCTCAATTCCAGAAAAATAAATGACCCAATAAAAAACAGGGAACTTACTGCAACCTCATAGACCTCTTGTGAGCATTGTGTTTGTGTGTGAGTGTGTTCACATTAGGGAATCTCTGGGCTCTGGGATCCACATGGCGATTCTCTGTAGGTGGCAGCACATGGCCCAAGCATGTGGATTCTGGAGCTGCCCCACCTGGGTTCAAATCCCGGCCCTGCCACTGTGGTCCCCAGTATTCATATGGTGAAGTCTTAACCTCCAGGGCTTCACCGTGGGGCTGTATTTGAAGACAGGGTCTTTAAAGGGGTTGTTGTTCTTTAGTTGGTAAGTCATGTCCAACTCTTTGCAAGGCTATGGACTGTAGCCCACCAGGCTCCTCTGTCCGTGGGATTTTCCAGGCAAAAATAGTTGAGTGGGTTGCCATTTCCTTCTCCAAGGGATCTTCCCAACCCAGGGACTGAACCTGTATCTCCTGCATTGGCAGGCGGATTTTTTTTTTTAACTACTCTGCCATGTGGGAAGCCCCTTGTGAGGATTAATTATGGCATAATTTATATAAAACTCCAGACCATCTGTGCAAGATCATAAGACCATCCCTGCCCCACAGGGGCACTGGATTTGCATGAGTATCTGGGTTATTTTTTTTTTTTAAATATACAAGGTCAGATCTGCTCAGACACTCAATTTTAGCTCAGGCCTTCTGTTTTACTGCTCAGGAAACTGTGGCCCAGAGAAACTCACAAATTGCCTTAGAGTCCCGCATGCCAATTCAAGGGAGGAGCATTTGTTGATTTGTACATTTAATAAACACCGTGCTTATACTGTATCAGACGCTGTTCTAGGTGTTTTGCAAATATCAAAACATTTAATTTTTGCAGAAAGCCTATAATGTAGGAATTATGATCATCTAGGCTTTACTGACCAGGGAAAGAGAAGGGTCAGTGACTTGCCCAACTACAGGCTTGTAATTAACGAAAGAGGGGTGTAACCCAGGCAGTTGGCTGCAGAGCCTGTGCACTGAACTTGAAGCATGGTACTGGTGGTTCACGTTCTAAAGAGCTTCTAGAGAAGCTTTTCAGGCTTCTTTAATTTTCATCTACAACCAGTGCTGCCTCTTCTCTCCATCCCCTCCCCTTCTTCTACTCTCTCTCTCCCTCCCTCCCTCCCCTTCAGGCTTTTATCTTTCCTAATTAATAATAAAGAGAGTGAAATTACTTTCTCTGAGAATTCCCCCTGAGCAGGGGCTGAGCAAAAGCCTGTGCTTACTACTTGACTGGAGAGAATTCCAGAGCAGCTGGAGGAGAAAGGAGTGGCAGGAGGATCTGAGGAGGGAAGATCCACGGGAGGGCGCCTCCCTGAGCTGGCCTGCAGTCCCTTTGTTTAATCATCAGGCACTGTCTCTGGGAGGCACAGGGAAACAGACTGCTGGGGAAGGGAGAGGTGGGAGGAGGAAGAAGGCGTCCTTCGGCTCCCACTTCCAGGAGGTCAAAGCTTTGCTCTCTGGGGTGTTCACGCTTCAGAATTTCCCAGGCTATGGACGTGGATTGCAGTCAGACTCCAGATGTCTCTCACCTCAGCAGCAGCAGAGACCCCTGGAGACAGTTGTCCTGGTAGGAGGGGCTGCAGCCCTGCAGAGTTGGAGCAGAGAGGTGGAACGGAGGGGGTGCCTGGGGACCTGGTCTGGGTCCTGGGAGGGGAGGGTGTGCGATACCCCTGCCCCGAGGAGCTGTTGAATTCTCTTGACCTCCAGATCTAGCCAGGAGTCCCCAGTTTATGGTCCTCATTCCCATTCCATCCTTAGTTGTCTGAATAATTTGGGGAGGGTCTCTTAATTTCTATCACTTTCCCATTTATTAAATGAAGATCAAACAAGCAAAGGAAAAGGAAGAGGACACCTCCAGGAAGACACAGTGGATTCGTGGTAAAGCCAAATGAAACATCTAGCTTTGGTGGTGACTTTGGTGTGGACTCCTATCCCAAGGTCACAGATGCAGGGCCTTGCACCAAGATCACCTCCAGAACCAACAGAGCCCCTTGGTAACCATTGCCAAAAGCCCCCCTCATCATCACTAGCCAGCTTCCTGACCCCATATTAAGTAAGAATGTCCACCCCAGTATTCACCCAATAGCACCCTAACCCTATAGCACCCCAACAGTAACATTCCAGCAGGAATTTTCTTTGTCTTGAAGTTATAAAAATTGGCTCAGTTCAGTTGAGCCAATTGACTGGCTCAGTCAGTCAGTCGTGTCTGATTCTTTGCGACCCCACGGACTGCAGCATGCCAGGCTTCTTTGTCCATCACCAACTCCCGGAGTTTACCCAAACTCATGTCTATTGAATAGGTGATGCCATCCAACCATCTCATCCTCTGTCATCCCCTTCTCTTCCTGCCTTCAATCTTTCCCAGCATCAGGGGCTTTTCAAATGAGTCAGTTCTTCGTATCAGGTGGCCAAAGTATTGGAGTTTCAGCTTCAGCATCAGTCCTTCCAATGAATATTCAGGACTGATATCCTTTAGGATGGACTGGTTGCATCTCCTTGCACTCCAAGGGACTCTCAAGAGTCTTCTTCAACACCGCAGTTCAAAAGCATCAATTCGAGCACTTTTTATGCCTGGTTTTTCCTAAAGCTGAGATGGCATCCCAGGCAAAGGGCCTTCTTTCTGAAGAATGTAGGGATGCTCTTAATCAAGTAGCATCTTATTAAAAAAAAAAAAACAAAAGCCTCAATTCTTTGATGCTCAGCTTTCTTTATAGTCCAACCTTCACATCCATACATGACTACTGGAAAAACCATAGCCTTGACTAGACAGACCTTTGTTGGCAAAGTAATGTCTCTGCTTTTAATATGCTGTCTAGGTTGGTCATAACTTTTCTTCCAAAGAGCAAGCGTCTTTTAATTTTATGGCTGCAGTCACCATCTGCAGTGATTTTTGGGGTCCCCCAAAATAAAGTCTGTCACTGTTTCCACTGTTTCCCCATCTATTTGCCATGAAGTGAAGGGACTAAATGTCATGATCTTAGTATTCCGAATGTTGAGTTTTAAGCCAACTTTTTCACTCTTCTATTTCACTTTCATCAAGAGGCTCTTTAGTTCCTCTTCACTTTCTGCCATAAGGGTAGTATCATCTGCATATCTGAGGTTATTGATATTTCCCCAGGCAATCTTGATTCCAGACTGTGCTTCATCCAGCCCAGCATTTCTCATGATGCACTCTGCATATAAATTAAAAATTAAGGTGACAATATACAGCCTTGACGTACTCCTTTTCTATTTGGAACCAGTCGGTTGTTCCATGTCCAGTTCTAACTGTTGCTTCCTGACCTGCATACAGATTTCTCAAGAGGCAGGTCAGGTGGTCAGGTATTCCCATCTCTTTCAGAATTTTCCATAGTTTATTGTGATCCACATAGTCAAAGGCTTTGGTGTAATCAATAAAGCAGAAGTACATGTTTTTCTGGAACTCTTTTGCTTTTTCTATGATCCAACAGATGTTGGCGATTTGGTCTCTGGTTCCTCTGCCTTTTCTAAAACCAGCTTGAACATCAGGAAGTTCACGGTTCATGTACTGTTGAAGCCTGGCTTGGAGAATTTTGAGCATTACTTTACTAGAGTGTGAGATGAGTGCAATTGTGCGGTAGTTTGAGCATTCTTTGGCATTGCCTTTCTTTGGGATTGGAATGAAAACTGACCTTTTCCAGTCCTGTGGCCACTGCTGAGTTTTCCAAATTTGCTGGCATATTGAATGCAGCACTTTCACAGCATCATCTTTCAGGATTTGAAATAGCTCAGTTGGAATTCCTTCACCTCTACTAGCTTTGTTTGTAATGATGCTTTCTAAGGCCAACTTGAGTTCACATTCCAGGATGTCTGGCTCTAGGTGAGTGATCACACCATTGTGATTATCTGGGTGGTGAAGATCTTTTTTGTATAGTTTTTTTGTGTATTCTTGCCACCTCTTTTTAATATCTTCTGCTTATGTTAGGTCCATACTATTTCTGTCCTTTATTGTGCCCATCTTTGCGTGAAATGTCCCCTTGGTATCTCTAATTTTCTTGAAGAGATCTCTAGACTTTCCCATTCTATTGCTTTCCTCTATTTCTTTGCTTTGATCGCTGAGGAAGTCTTTCTTATCTCTCCTTGCTATTCTCTGGAACTCTGCATTTAGATGGGTATATCTTTCCTTTTCTTTTGAAAAGCCTTGGCTCTCCTTGAGGAGGCCTGCTGTTCTAACAGCATCCCATCTTGCCTGTCAGGAGGTGTAGGCCCACAGCAGGCTCAGTGCCTGCATTATCTCTGCTCTTTGCTCTTAATAAACTTCCTCCTTTCTGCACTACTCTGTGTCTGGAAAATTCTTTCCCAATCCACATTCAGATTGCCACGGAAAACTGGGATACTTTTCAAGCAGCATTCTAGAACAAGAAGCTTTTCACTAGCTTCACATCAGCCACCCAACAGACCCCCCATTACAAACTTGAGCAACGTATGAACAGCTGTGCGGGCCCTCGCATCACAGCCATACAGCCAGACGGAGACTCATCTCGAGTCAAGAAAGTGAGTTCTCCAGGGCCTTAACTTCTGAATGGTCCAAAAAGCTTTACTCTCAATTTGTAAACTATGCCCCTGCCTCCAGAGAGCATCAGTAGTTCACCAGTATCCCTTCTTTAACTTACTGTGACACACATCAGTCAAGCAGTGTAGATGTTTCATATAAAACATGAGGTTAGAAAAATGATCATTTATGAAGCACATTTTAAGTAAAAGAGACTCTGCTCGGTGCTCTATTTTCATTAGAATTGTGAACATACATTATGTGCTTCTGTGTTCTGGGCACCGCTTCTCACAGGACAACATGTCACTCATTCATTCCTCCCAGCAGCCCAGGGAGAGGGGAGCCGGTGTGAATATTTCTCACTTACAGAGGAGGAAAATCAGGCTCAGAGAAGCTGAGTCTCTGGCTCCATAGCACGCAGCTGGTGTGAGGTGGAAGTGACAGTGCCCGTCAGGCATCTGGCTCTAGACATCACGCTCCACGCCTCTGCTCGCTGCTATTTCAGACTCACCGCGACCCTGAGCTGCCAAGCAGCGAACTTGTCTATAGGACAAAGTACAGACTCTCTGAAGGGTGGGCTACCCAGCCCTCCTCCCCAAACCCAACAAACCTTTCCATTCTGTGTTCTCTGACAGTGCTGGGAAAATTACCTTTTAAACCCTCATCAACTACATTCTAGTTCTCTGACCTTGATTGGTCATCTTCACCTCTCTAAGGACACCTCTCTGTGTCCTTATCTGCAAAATGAGGGGGGAAACCTCTTCCTTTGCAAGGGTCTTGTGAAGTTCAACCAGACGGCCTATGTGAGAATGCTTCATTCCATGCCAAGAACACAATGGAATTCAGCCAGTGCCTGTTTTCTTCCTTTTCCTTTCCTGAACTTCTGAACTTCAGCAGACATTAGTTTGCAACTTACCTGAATGCCTCTTATGTGCTTCCAGCCAAAACACCCTGTCGGCAGGAGCCCTGGGAGTGAGCCCACTCTGTTACATTTATCACTGGAATGGGTGCTCTTCCTGAGTTATTTGAGGGTGAAGCTTCTGAGTTTACTTCTTCATAATTACCCGCTTGCCCAGCAGTTTCTGACAGATGCAGGAGCTTATTAGATAAAACCTTCATTGAATCCATAAGTGTATAACCAAACACAAGCTTTTCTGGCCCCTCACCGGAGCATGATAGTGACTCAGTGACGTGAGACTTAACTTGGCTTACCTGTGCATGCCTGGATTGATCTCCAGGGGGACCTAGCTGGGAAGGATTGTTTCTCAGCTTCTCTGCATTCAGTTCAATTAAAGGAACGTGTCATTAAGAGGCAGAACCTGACGCGCTCGGAAGACACCCAGCCTTGTCCTCATTTCTGGGAGCATCATGTCAGCTCTTCCACACCCCTGTCCAGATTAGCCACTTGAGAAGCATTTTGAATGGGCAGGCGTTTGCCCGTGTCCTTTGTCCAGACTGACGACTCAGCAGAAAAAGGAAGCGCACAGGCTCCAAGACCAAAGAGAATTTGGGGTGCTTGCCTGCCATCCTCTTATTCTCTCTCTCACACATGCTCATGTAGATAGATGCTATATTTTCTAGGATTAAGAGGAAGCAATCTCACTTTTAAGTAGCATGGAAATAGTGAGTTTGCCCAGTCCTTCCAGCTGTTTTTTTTTAAAAATAGTTTTATGGCTGCTTAATCGAGGTTTGCCATGGAACACTTCACACAATCAGGAGGGACGTGCCCTGCGCGCCCTTCTAAGTGCTCAAGTCAGTTTCAGCCTAAAGCGGCCCCACAGGGAGAAGTAGTGTAATGCTGCTGCTGCTGCTAAGTCGCTTCAGTCGTGTCCGACTCTGTTCGACCCCATAGACAGCAGCCACCAGGCTTTCCCGTCCCTGGGATTCTCCAGGCAAGAACACTGGAGTGGGTTGCCATTTCCTTCTCCAATGCATGAAAGTGAAAAGGGAAAGTGAAGTCGCTCAGTCGTGTCTGACTCTTAGCAACCCCATGGACTGCAGCCCACCATGCTCCTCCATCTATGGGATTTTCCAGGCAAGAGTACTGGAGTGGGGTGCCATTGCCTTCTCCGACAAGTAGTGTAATAGGTAAGAACAAATCTTACTCCATACAGGATCTGTTTCTTTCTCTTTTTTCATTTCATTTCATTTTATTTATTTTAAACTTTTAATTTTGTATAGGGGCTTAACTGATTAACAATGTTGTGTTTCAGGTGAACAGTGAAGGAACTCAGCCACGTGTATATATATGTATCCATTCTCCTCCAAACTCCCCTCCCATCCAGGCTGCCACATGACATTGAGCAGAGCTGCCTGTGCTGTACCATAGGTCCTTGTTAGTTATCCATTTTAAATGTAGCAGTGGGTACATGTCGATTCCAAACTCCCTGACTATCCCTTCCCCCTATTCTCACCCACTTATCCCCCAGCAACCATAAGTCGGCCCAGAAAATTGCAGGTGGGACCCAGCGGTCTTATCTGCAGGGCAATGGCCGGAGCCAAGGTTGCTGTGGGGACATAGGGGACTTCCAAAGAGAAACACTGGGATGTTGCGTAAGAGTCAATGTGGCTCTAGGGTCAAGCTAAGTCAGAAACGCAGATAAGCCAGACAGAACTGAAAGAAGAGGGGCAGTTTTACATGACATAGGGCAGAAATGATAACTAGATAAATACACCACCAGAAACAGACTATTGATCTCATAGGGACAGCAAAGCATCTTGTCTTGCCAAAGGGTTTCAGTTCAGCCGTTCATTGCCTGAAAAACAAAGCAGATCCTAATCTTTTCTGGTTAAATGACAGTTTAAAAAGTTTGGGGAGGTCTGTGGTTGGTTCAGGATGCAGAACTGGAGTATGATGGTGACTTTTACTATCATTTTAATTTCTAATGGCAAAAATTCTTCTTGAAAGTCTGAATGATACATCCTCAACAAATGTTTCTCAAGCTGTTACACAGGTATCTCGAGGGCTCTTGTTAACATGCAGAAATCTGAGTCAGCAAGTCTGGGGCAGGGCCTGAGACTCTGCATTCCTAACCTACTCCCAGGGCATGCAGACGCTGCTGGCCCGCAGACCACAGTTTGAATAGCAAGCGTCTCCACACCACACCTATGTGCACAGTGGCCTGCATCCGAGCAACTTCTAGGACCTACTTAGGGTCACTCTGTGAATGTGTCTGCAGCTGGGCTATGGCAGAAAGAGCCCCAAATGAGGGAACAGGATATCAGAGTCCAAACCTTGGTCTTGTGGTAATGCGACCTTTGGCAAATTATTTTGGCTCTCAGTGTCTCAGTTTCCTTACTTATAAAACAAGGCTAGTGGGAGGCTTCAGTGCGCTCACGTGCAGAGACAGATGGCACATTTGTACACAAACCTGGGTCTAAAAAGAGGGCAGCCCCCTGCTCCCTCAGGACCAGGCTTGTTGGGTCCAAACCAAGTCCTTCTCATGGCCCCTCCAGAGGCATGTATTGGACCGAAGGGCCTTCAAAGGCAAGCCCTCACTCCAAGCCCTTTTGGGGTGCCCCTGGTGGCCACGGGCTGGAGCCCCTGGTGTCCTGTCTTGCTGATTCTCCCAGGGGGAGCACTGACTTGGTGCTTGAGGGTTTGGCAAAGCAGTTTCTTTTCGCATCCTTCCCCAGCCCGATGTTCCCCCTCTTCTTCCTCCAGGGGGCCTTTCTCCCCTCTCCTCTGCCATCACCACCTCCCCCACGTGACTGCGTGACTGCCCGCCACCCCAGGTTCCGCTTGGAGGTTTGCCGTCCAGTCCAGGTGAGGGCCTTTCAAAGCTCTCCTGCTGCACAGCCCTCTCCAGCATGTGGAGCTGGGACCCCTCCCAAGCCCAGCAGAGAGGGAAGGATACTCTGCAGGGAGGGCCGTCTTAACCTCGTCTGTCTATTCAAAGAGTTTTCGCAGCAGCAGCCCCCTGCTCCCTCAGGACCAGGCTCATGTTGGGTCCAAACTAAATCCTTCTCATGGCCCCTCCAGAGGCACTGTATTGGACTGAAGGGACCTCAGTTTCCTGCAAAAAGGACCCAAGTATGACTCAGGGCATGAGTTATAAAAGAAAACAGAGGGAAGAAAATCCAAGAAAGAGTGGCTATAGGGACTTCCCTGGCAGCCCAATGGTTAAGACTCAGCACTTTCAATACAAGGGGCACTGGGTTCAGTCCCTCATGAGGGAACTAAGATCCCACATGCCTTGCAGTGTGGCCAAAAAAGTATTTTTAAAAGAGGGGGGTGTATGTATAGCTGATTCACTTTGCTGTACAGCAGAAACTGATGCAGCGTTGTAAGCAAATATAGTCCAATAAAAATTAACTTTAAACAAGATATAAAATAAATCCCACTTGAAGATAAAAAAGAAGAAAACAGGGAAATTGGACTTCATCACAATAAAATACTTTTGTGCATCAAAGGACATTATCCAGGGACTTCCCTGGCAGTCCAGTGGTTAGGACTCCATGCTCGCACTCCCGAAGGCACAGGTTTGATCCCTGGTCGGGGAACTAAGATCCCACAGGTCTCACAGCATGGCAAAAGAGAATAAAAGGACATTATCAAGACAGGAAAAATACGAACTCTAGAATGAGGGAAAATATTTACAAATCACATATTGGTGAATCTAGTATCCAAAATATGGAAAGGACTCTTACAATGTAATAAACACACGTCTACAAAGATAAACAACTCAATTAGAAAATGGGTATGGAGAATAGATATTTCTCCAAAGAAGGTAAGCTCATGGTGAACAAGCACAGAAAAAACTGCTCCGTGTCGTTAGGCATTAGGGAAGTGCAAATCAAAACCCTTGATAGCACTTTACATCTGCTAGGATGACTGTTAAAATTGCAAAAAAAAAAAAAAAAAAGGAAAAGAGCCAGAATTGTCATGAATGTGGAAATATTGGAATCCTCGCATACTGCTGATGGGACTATAAAATGATTCTGCCACTGTGGAATGGCTTCAGGGGTTCCTCAAAAAATTAAACATGGAATTAGCATGGGACTCTGAAACTCTACTTAGATAGCTATCCAAAAGAACTGAACAAATTCTTGTACATTAATACTTACAGCAGTATAATTCACAATAGCCCAAAGGTGGAAACAACCCCAATGTCCATCAATGGATGAATGGATAAACGAACTGTAGTCCACACATGCAATGAGATATATTATTCAGTGATAAAGGGGAATGAAGTTATGATACATGCTCCAAGTTGGATGAAACTGGGCAACATTAACTAACTGAAGCTAACCAAGCACAAAAGAACAAACATTGTATGATTACCTTTATATGAAGTATCTAGAACAGATAAATCATACTGATAGAACACAGACTCATGGTTGCCAGGAGCTAAGGAGAAGGCAACAGAGGATAAACGCTTCATAGGAAAGAGGTTTTATTTTGAGATGATGAAGATGCTTTGGAACTAACTAATGTAAAAGGTGTAGAATGCAGTGAATGAAGTAAATGTCACCGAATTGTACACCTTAAATAAAACGGTTAATTTCATCTCAGTGGGAAAAAAGTATTTGAAGAACTAAAGGATACCAACAAAAGTTCTTTATTCATTAGAAGCAAAGCTGAGTGTGTCTAACTGTGTCCCTTTGGGCAGGCCCCTTGGTTTCCCTGAGCCCATGTCCTCTGCTGTGTAAAATGGGAATGTTTGCCTGTCTCGCTGAACTGCTCTGACAATTCCTTGACAATTATCTACTATCAGGTGAAGCAAGAGATATCTCCAATAAGAAATAAAATGATGTCAAATGTGTATTTTATGTCAGTCTGAAGTCATTCCTATGCAGTTCCTTCTTCTCGCAGATAAGCTCTTTGATACTGTCTCATAAATAGTCTCTTAATTACACCCTCTCTGACTTCCGCCTCTAACTATCCATCCCCAACTCTAAATCTTAGCTCTTTATCATAAGCCCCATGAAGGGAGAGATCTTTCACCTGCCCCAGACTTCTCAGTGCCTGGCCAAAACCGGGATATAGAATAATGATGATGGCTGTCATTTTGGGGGTGCTTCCAGTGAGCGGGTTTCTAGGCCAAGCACATTATTCACAGAGTGTTTTATGAAGTTCTTGCAACATTTCTTTAATGTAGCTAGGTATCACCAAGCCCATTTTATGGACGAGAAGAAGGATGCAGAAGGTGAGTGGCCTCTCCAAGGTCACACTAGGTGAGTGATGGAGCTGAAATCCGGTCAAACCAGAGAACTCAGTCCTTCAGGACCACATCCTGAAGATTTTTAAATGCCTCGCTGGACTGAGTTTAACTTGTTTCCAGGACTAGATCTTAGAAGACAGCAGCCTGACACGAAAAGGCACCCAGTCGACAGTTGAGAGACTTGTACCCTTGACCAAGCTCTGTCGTTTTTCTTCCTGAGCTTCGGCTTTTCCATCTGTTTGATGGGAGGGCTGGATTTCTGTAATGCTATGAATGCCTGTGAGACACTCATTATTGAAGGCTGAGAACTTCAGCTTCCCTGGATTTTCTTGGAGATCCTCATTTTGTTTCAAGAGTTTTCGACTTAGTCATTTCACCGTCTGAGAAACGGCCCCACTAACCCCTGGAGTCACCTAATTGTCAGGCAAGAAATATGACAAGATTCCCTCGACTCAAAGTGGGGGGCTCATCACGGTACATCTACCTCTGTGCCCCACCCAGCACTCCTGAGCTGGTGGAGGGGCTCCACTGCCAACTGTCTAGGACCTCTTCAGTGCGACTTGTCACTCAGCTCATAGCTGAATCCCTCCCCAGGAACTACCCTTGGACAGGGGAATCTGCCTCCCCCAATATCACACCCCCATCTGAAGGCTGTCTGCGTCAAACAACTAGCCCGTTGAGGGGGTGAGCTGCAAAGTCAGGCTCCTGCCCCCCAACTCAGCTCATCCTCACAGGACCAGGCAGCACAGAGCCCCTGTCACAGACCACATACATTACACACGTCATGACACGGGGCTCCACAATGGTTGGAGACCATAGCCTCGTGCACACACAGACACGCACGCAGGCACACTGAATGGGAATTCTTACAGCCCGTGTCTTTGAGGGTGAACAATGTAACTATTAAAAAGTGAAAGTATCCATTGCTCTGAGTGCTGCTTGAGATTCCTGGAATGTTAGGAAATGTGTTTACAGTTGAGTCCTTGGTTCTGGATATGACCCAGAAACAGGGTCAAGCAGAGAACCTGGTTTGTGATGGGTGTCAACATGCGTCCATCAAACATTTACTGAGCACCTAACCTTCACTGAATTCTCCAGGCAAGGATACTGGAGTGGGTTACCATTCCCTTCTCCACGGGATCTTACTGACCCAGGGATTGAACTCAGGTCTCCTGCACTGCAGGCAGATTCTTTACCATCTGAGCTACCAGAGAAACCTTATTTTATATATTATATATAGGTATTAACCTTGGCTAGGCATTGAGCTGGGTGCTGAAGAGTAGGAAGGTGAGCAAGACAGAGTCCTGGTCTCCATGGGGATTTGGAAAGACGCACATCAAAGCAGGGGCAGACCATTCCCTGGGAGAAGTGCTCCGTGTGCATCAAAAGCAGAAAGCAGAGGCTCTTGTCTTTCCTGCTCACCACTGCGTCCTTGTACCTGGTACGGTCCCCGGTACAGAGCAGGCCCTCATAAACCTGCTGGATGGTGAGCACGAGGGTGGCACTGACTCTACTTAGGGAGTCAGGGAGGTAGAGGAAGTTGGCTAATATAAGAAACTGGGTTCTCATGCATTTAATTATTGGTCCATTCATTCATGCATTCATGCATTCATTCTTCCTTCATTCTTTATCCCTTCAGGTGTTAACTGAACCATTTGCTTTTGTGATGGGAGGGGAGATGAGTAACAGCTAAACAGCCACAAAACTTGGAACATGTTGTAACAGGCCCAGAGTCCAATGGGCCCCAGAGGAAGAAAGGTCAAACAGTAAAGGGAGGGTGTGAAGCTTCCCAGAGCTGGTGGCGCTCAAGCTGGCTTTTTGAGGGAAAATGGAAATTTTCAGATCCTCAAAGGGGCTGGTGTGAGGCTGTCAGTGAGAATGTGGGGCAATTAAAATGGAGCTTCCCAAACGCTGAAACCGCAGTCTTGGTAAAACTGACAACACACCACAATATAACCTTGTGCATGAATGTGCTTTACAAGCTGTGACACACCCTGGGGAGGACTGAAGAGAAGACTGAGCAGAGTATAAGAATGTGCATGTTGTCTAACATGTCTATTCAGTCGCTAAGTCTTTGCGACCCCACAGACTGGTAGCCCACCAGGCTCCACTGTCCATGGAATTCTCCAGGCAAGGATACTGGAGCAGGTTGCCATTTATTCCTCCAGGGGATCTTCCCAACCCAGGGATCAAACCTGCGCCTCCTGCATTGGCAGGTGGGTTCTTTACCCCTGAGCCACCAGGGAAGCCCATAATAAAACCGTACATGCTGGTACATTTTGGCTCGACAAGTCTGTGGGAAGTGCTGGTGGTGGTGTTACTGCTCTTGACATTGCAGTCACATGCAGAGCTTGCCATCGGTCAACAAAACCCCGGGGTATTAAACTTGAGAGAGATGGAACCGCAGAGACTTCATAATCGTCTGGCTTTGTGGTTTTCTTGTCCTTTACTCTCTTATGTACTCATTCATGTATGTCCGTGGATCTTTCTTCATAAGAACTCTAACATGTAATCGCCACGTGTGAACCAGCCCGTGTGGACTTAGGACCTCACCCCCTGGCCAGGACCCCACTCCCTTCAGCTACCTCGAGCCCCCATACAGTCTCCACGGTGATTTGAGACTTCCCAGGAACATCGTCAAAAATCTTCAACTGCAATGTTGAAAGTAGGATCCAAAGACAGCAAGTGACTTGCCCTTAAACTGAGTCCTGTTTTAGGGAACAAGACTCTTTTCCTGAAAACACCCAGGAAATCTGGCCTTACAACTGGCATGACAAGAAACCGGTCCTGAGAAATCAGGCAGGGCCCCGCCCCTCACAGTCAGGATGGGGGCCTCTGCTCCAGACCTTCGTTCCCCTCTCCCCAGCCCAGCTGAGACACTGCTGGTGGAAAGCCTACAGGCATGAGGCATTAAGCAACCCGCCTCTAAACCTATTGCTGTTGGGTAACAATCATATCATCTTGAGCAACAAATTTGCCTCCTGAGCCTCAGTTTCCTCATCCATGAAATGGGAGCATTTGAGAGGCTTCAGTGAAACAGCATGGGTCAAGCCCAGTGGGTCTTTGATAAATGCTTGTTTCTTCTTCCTCATGGCATCAGAGGTTTGCCAGAGATATTTTCCATCTGACCTTGCAGTTTCAGACTTGTCATGAAAGAATTAGTCACAGGCGTCTCTATGGCCAAGGAGTAGCATTTTCCTTTCTTAAATCATTACCTCCATAAGAGGAGTCAGCCTTTTAAAGTTACCCAATGGCTTGGTGGGTGCTGTCCTTCCGTTGGCCTCTGGATTCCATGAGGGGACGGTTTGTGGGTACTGGAACCTCCTGGAACAACAAGAATAGCAAGAAAGACCAGGAACAAACAGTAGAAAGTCTCCCAACATACCCTCTGCCCCTTCCTGGGGACTGTGTACTGGAAGGAGAAAACTGGGCCCAAGGAATGATCACAGTCTTCTGTTTGTGTATTTTTATGTCCATTTATTTATTCTGGGCTCTGCTGGATCTTCATTGCTGTGTGCAGGCTTTCTCTAGTTGCAACAGTTGGGCTTCTCATTGCAGTGGCTTCTGTTGTTGCGGAGCACATGCTTCTGTAGTCTCAGCGCCAGGCTCCAGAGCACAGGCACAAAAGTTGTGGTGCGTGGGTTAGCTGCTCCACGGCATGCAGGATCTTCCTGGACCCAGGATTGAACCTGTGTCTCCTGCACTGGCAACAGATTCTTAACCCTTGGACCATCACGGAAGTTCCAAGCTAAGTCCTGAAGGTCAAGGAGGAGCTGGCACATGAAGAATGTGAGCATGTGACCAGGGTGGATGGACTCTTTTGGGAAAAGAACCGGGATGGAGGTGAAGGGCGGGGGCTTAGAGTGAAGATGGGCGGTCAGCATTGCCCCGAGTGGTACATGCGTGGTAAGACAGGGCTGGAGACAGAGGGGGCGGCCCATCATGGAGAGTCCTGGAAGCTCTGCAGGGAGCTGGATGCTTTCTTTGCAACTTTGGGGAGCTGTTGGCAGGCTTTAATGAGGGCACGGTGGTATCGGAGGTATATTTCTGAATGAATATCTTGGAGACAGGGGAGCTAGTGTTTACAGGGCCAAGCCAGGGGCAGGCGGTTGCTGAGGGAACGTCACTAAAATCCCATGAGCGCAGAGGTGGGGAGCTGGGTCCTCTCAGGTGAAGTGGGAAAGCACGGGGTGGGTTTGTTGGATTTGGGGGGAATGAAGGAGGCATGGGGCAGACCTTGGGTGTCTGACTGGGTATTTGCCAGAATTAGGGGGCCATTCTCTGAGAGGGAGAGAAGACAGGAGCTGGGTCCTGGTGCCGCGTCCTCCCAGGCCTCCCAAACTCCTCTTGGTTTGGATGGAAACACAGAAATTCAGTTCCCAGAAAGTTAGTTTGATGCCTGTCATCGTTGGAAGGCAGAAGAAGTTACATTTAGTATCGAAGAGACTGTGCTTCAAGTTTTGCTGAGAAAGATCAACTCCTAACACATCCAAGTTGATCCTCAGTATGTATGTGCATGTGAAAGTCACTTAGTCGTAACCGACTCTTTGAGATCCCATGCGCTATACAATCCACAGAATTCTCCAGGCCAGAATACAGGAGTGGGTAGCCGTTCCCTTCTGCAGGGGATCTTTCCAATCCAGGGATTGAACCCAGGTCTCCTGAGTTTCAGGCAAATTTTTTTTACCAACTGAGCCACCAGGGAAACACAGATTTGACCCTCAGAAACAGTCCTGATTGAAGAAGCAGGAAGAGGTGGTCAAGCATTCAGACCCTGGACCTTTTTGGATCAGCCCCCAAGTGGTCTCCACTACTTCATTCCTTGGCACAGCAGACTTGCTGTATCACCTCCTTGCTGGTTTCCTTGTTGCTAAAATGCAGACACTCCCTGAATCTGCGGGGTGATCATAAGTATCAGACGAGATGGTGAACGCAACATGTTTAAGACCACGATCGGCTCCTGTGAGCTCAGACAGTATTTCTCCTTCTAATAAATCACTCTGGTGGACACATTTCTCACCCATGTCTTCCCCTCACTGGGGGAAACCCAGAGGGAAAAGAAAATGGTTTTTCAAAGCCAAATAGTCACTTATTGGAAGAGGGAGTTTTCTGTCTCAGTCACCCTGCCCCTGGTCCTGATCTCCCAGCAATCAGCTTGGGGCCCTCTGGAATTTCCTTCTTAGCAGCAGCCCATCCACTGGGACCCGGAGAATTCTCAGGTGGCTTCTGGGATTCCGGCCATGGAGTTTCTTTGTGGATTCAAAGCAAGAGATACAAGCCAAGAGCATGCATCACCCGCCTGACCCAGAGACAGCTGAAGCTGCTGCAAAGTTGGCTTTTACAGGGCTTTTCTGCAAACATGGACAGTCAAGGATAGGAAAAAAATATATGTATCTATGTTTGCCTCCTTTTCACCTCCCCAGTGTTAATGGCCGCTTGGTTGCATATGCGTTCCTCCACGAGCTAACAAACTTCAGTGGTTGCAGTCAGACACAGCCCATGTATTTAGTGTTTGCTGAACACGCACCATGAGCACACGGGGAGCTTGGGGCTTTCCTGTATCTGTCCTCTCTGAGGTCTCATGGCCTTTGTCCTGGTGGAGTGCATAGTCGAGGGAGCAGTTTCAGTTACTTGCCTAAACAGGTAGATGACCAGGGTGGAAGTCAGGGGCCCCAGCTCTGTCTGCTGTCTGGTGTCCTTTTCACCCCAATAAATTCCCCTGTCTTGACAGAACTGACTGGTTGTTCAAGCCATGTTGGTTTTACCCTAACTTGCTGTTCCTTCCCTTCACACTGCCCGTCAGCTGTCATTTCCTCGACTGACCCTAGACCCATTTAGTGGCCCTGTGGTCAAACTGGTTGTGCACGGGCAGGTGGAAAAGTCCTGATGATCTCAGTCCTCCCAGGATCTTTCAGGTTCTGGGGGTCTTGGTGAAAGTCAAGGAGCCGGAATTTCCCCTGATCCCCACATTGGGTCCTTCAGGGATGTACCCATTAGTTTCTCCCAGAGGGGAAGAAGAGTCAGGCTGAATCAGGATGTATTATGATGAACATATGCGTGCACGCTAAGTCACTTCAGTCGTGTCCAACTCTGTGACCCAGTGGACTGTAGCCCACCAGGCTCCTCTGTCCATGGTATTCTCCAGGCAAGAATAGTGGAGTGGGTTGCCATGCCCTCCTGCAGGGGATCTTCTCCACCCAGAGATCGAATCCATGTCTCTTATGTCTCCTGCATTGGCAGGTGGGTTCTTTACCACTGAGCCACCAGGGAAGCCCATGATGAACCTTTAGCAGGAGACAAGTCCTGTGGGGGCATACAGGTTCAGTGAATTGGAGCTGAGCTGGATTCAGATCCCACTTCTAACACCTTCTAAGTGAGGAAGCCCTGATACCAAGGTTGGCTTAGCGTCTCCAAGTCTCCACCTCCACATTTGAGAATGGGGCTCTGACAAAAATTTTCAGGGAGTGCAGCGAGGATTAAAAATAGTCTTCTAATGCAAAACCATATTCACACTCAACTCTTGATCCCAGATGGCAGGCACAGAGCTGGTGGTTAGGTGTGGCTTCCTGAACTAGGCTGCCTGGGGTCAAGCCTGGGCAGTGACCTTGAAACAATTTGTTTATCCTAAGTCTCAGTGTCCTAAGCTGAAGACAGGCATAGTAACAGCACTTTGCAGGCTATTTCGAAAATTAAATATACATAGACCAGCTCTTAGTCCAAGAATAGAAGCGGAGAAAGCCAGTATAAGGAGGTGTACTAGGGAGTGGCCAGAATTTTAAGACAAGTGCTAGTCACCAGAACCCCAACGTCATGTAGTTCTGACTTAATTCTCGCTGCACAGGGTTGCTGTGAGTGAGAGGATTAGTACAGGAGAAGGCACTTTGCTACACTGTAAAATGCTCTGCGAGTACAGAGCTTGTGAGCTTGTGATGGTTGTCATTGTCATGGCTGTCTGGGTCCATCTCTTCTGGCTTCTAAGACCATCCTGGCACGTGAGAGAAGTTGGGTCAGTATGTGTCACATTGATGGGGTTCCCTTTGTGTTTGCTGAAATGCAGAAGCGTCTTCCAGGTGGGACCAATTTCCTATGACTCTGAGCCCCTGCACTGGATGTGGAGTCCAAGTCCATGACATCTTCCATTACATTTCTGCTGCTGTGCGAATGATAGCTCCAGTGGACATGCTTTGCCAACTTTCCAGCTTCACCCGTGTTCACTAATATTATCATCTGCCGAGGGGATCCCAAATGTCATCTGCCCTTTCCCGGGAAGGAAAAGAAACGATTGCTGGCAATACCCTTTGTCTAACATTTTTAACGGGCAGCTTGCTGTATTTTTAAAAAGATATGGAAATTAAACCATCTCCAGGAAGCATTTCCCGCCTCCCTCTCTCTAAATCTCTGCATTTGCACAATGCCCTTCAATTAAACCTGAAATCAAATCATGTTCCCCTTGAGTGGTCATTTTAATATCTACAAGTTTCCCGGGAAGGAAGATTAGGGGGAGTGATTGATTCCACTGTCTCCGCAGAAGCACTCTTGAATGTCTACATCGCCCAGTGACAGGCCGGAGGACAGCCTCAGCCGCCGTAGGTCCCTCTCCTGCGCTCTGACCCACGCATAGTCTTTCTCTCTGAATATTCTCGCCTGCACGATGGCTGGTGCCTTTTATGTCTGTCCTCATTCTGAGCCGCTCAGGGGGCAGTCTATCCTCCACGTCTACTGACACTTCTTCCTGGACTCTGAGTAGGGCGTCTCTTGTCCTCTTTGCCCAGGATCCCTCCTCAGTCCTCTGATCAGGGAGCCCCGGTCGTCCTTTTTGGGGCACCACCTGGCACACGTGCTCAGTCCATGCAGCCCGCACTACCCGTGACACAGAAGCCAAGGTCCTAACAGAGGTTTCTCAGTTCTTGCGCCCTCCTCTGACGGGCTTGCTTCCCCATCACTCATTTGGGGCAAGCAAGCCAGGGGATCTGTGCTGCCTCTCAAAGCTGTCAAGTCCATCCCTGCCCAGGGCCTTGGCTTGGCTCTTGGCACTGCTGTATTCCCTCTGACCCCAGAGACTCACTCAACTCAGTCTTTAATAACTTCAGCTTATGCACAATGTTGTCTCTTTCTGGGGTGGAAGGGCCTCCAGACAACCCTTTTAATGTAGCAACTGCTGCCCCCTCCCCACGCCCCATACCCCCCTTCTTTGTTCATTTTGCTCCCCAGCATTTACACTTTTGCATCCAGAACCTGGATATGTTCTTCTCATTTGTAAGTTCACGGAGGCCAGGGAGTTCTGTTTTTTTTGTTGTTTATTTGTTTTGGTCCTGGTGGATTATTATCTGCCAGTGTTCCTTAATGAAGGTTCTGGAATGGATATAATCTGTAAAGGCCTGATGGATGCATCTCTCTGACTCTACGGATGGGCAGGTAGCCCAAGGCTGCCTGTATCTGCTGGAAGAAGGGATAAGCCCAAGGAGGCAGAAGGCTCAGGCCACGCCAGTGAGAGTCAGCACACTGGCTAGCTGGAAAGAGGCTCTTCTCTTCTCTGGAGCTGCTGAGTGAATAGTATGTGGGCTCCCAGCTACAGAAGGCCATTTTACCGTTATTCAGGGCAATGTGCCCAAGGAGGAAGCCTGGTGAGCAACACAAAGCTGGGAGATGGAGAGAAACCTGCCTCAGGGCCTTTGAAGTAACTCTTCCTTCTGTTAGCTCTCCTGGATTCATCCATACCTGAAACTCTGCCTCTATTTGTATTTCAACTTGTTTGTTTCAGTCAATGAAATCTCTCTTTTGTTTAAGCCAAGCTGAGTTGGGATTAAGCCCCTTGCAACAGAAGGAGCTGTGACTAGTTTCAGTTAAAGTGCTGTCTTGGTCCTCCTGGATGACTGGATATTTGTTTGCTCTCCTCTCTTGCCCTGCACATTGCAGATTTCTCCTTGGTAGCTCTCATCATTGTGTTGTCCTGTATTATCAGCCCATCTGCTCTTCACCAGTCCCAGCCTTCCTTGAGGGCAGGGCCACATATAAGTCATTTTTAAGCATTCTGTAGCTAGAAGTGGAGAAGGCAACGGCACCCACTCCAGTACTCTTGCCTGGAAAATCCCATGGACGGAGGAGCCTGGAGGGCTGCAGTCCATGGGGTCGCTAGGAGTCAGACACGACCAAGCGACTTCACTTTCACTTTTCCCTTTCACGCATTGGAGGAGGAAATGGCAACCCACTCCAGTGTTCTTGCCTGGAGAATCCCAGGGATGGGGGAGCCTGGTGGGCTGCCATCTATGGGGTTGCACAGAGTCGGACACGACTGAAGCGACTTAGCAGCAGCAGCAGCAGCTAGAAGAAAGGCACATTTAGGCATCCTACACCTAAAACAAAGTCAGGTACATAGCTGGTGCCCAATAAATATTTGCTGTGTGAATAGTTGAATGAATGAAACCAGTTCATTCCATTCACCTGGGTAAATATCCTTTAGATAATCTTGTATTTTCAAACATAACCCAAACACCTTTTCTGGCCTCAGCAGACTTCGCCAGTCCTGATGTCTTTCCAAGTGCCTGTGACTTCTCAAAAGACCAATGCAGGACAAGCTGAGGTGGCTGCTTTATTCTCTACCAGACACCAGCCCACATCATTTAGAGAAGTGGTGTTTCAAACAGATTAAGTTCAGCAAACTGAGCCCTGCAGTGAATTAGAAATTCCTTTTGATTAAAAAAAAATACCTTTTATTTCAAACACGCAGAGTCAAAGAGTGAGTTTATGTTTTTAATAAGCTGTTCCATATTCTGGATTTGATTTGATTTTTCAAAGCATAATGAAAGGAAAACTGGGAGTGGGGGAATAATTTATTAATATTTGTCCACATGACCTGAGTGTTCATGAGTGAATTATATTTGGATGGGGGGAGGTTGGTGTGAGGATGGGTATTATTTAAAAATTCAGGGGGGTGCTTCAATCTCCTAAATATTAGATCAGTGAGAAAGTAATAGGGAAGGCTGTCTTGTTTTGAACAACAAAATGATGGCCAACTCCTGGTTTGGAAGCAGCTCTTCCCATGGCTCCATGGGCAGGTGACCCCATTTTCAGTCTCTGACATCCTGGTTCCCAGCCTGCTCCAGAAGGGGCACAAGAATATCAACAGCCTCCAGAGGAACTTGAAACCTCCTCTGTCTCTCAGACTCCTGATGCAATTTCCTGTAGAGCATTGGCAGAATTATCACAGTGGGCCGTATACACTTATTTGTGTAGTTGATTGAATAGCATCTCTCTTCTTCATGATCGGCGCAGGGGTCACGTCTGTTTAACTGTTGCCATTGTTATTTCTATGCTGTGTTTGTCCAGAGCTTATCATAGAACCTGACGTGCATAGGAAGTTTTCCCAAGTATTTACTCTGCACTGAATGAATGGAAAGGGCAGCTCTGGGACTGGGGCGGGGGCTGCCTGCACCTGGCTTCTGTGTGGACAGTGATAGTTGTCCACGGTCCTTTTTGCTGATGCACAAAGGCCAATGGCTAGGATGAGCTGACCACGGGGCCCTGAGTTTCCTTCATCTCCTGACACATACATTGACAGCAGACAATGGGAGTCAAAGTGGGGTAGGGTTGAGGTAGAGATGGGGTAGATGTATCAAGTTGGTTTATTTTTTGCTGTGCTAAGATTTTTTATTTTTAAATTAATAAAAATAAAATTAGTAATTGCAGATATGCAGATGACATTACCCTTATGGCAAAGAAGAACTAAAGAACCTCTTGATGAAGGTGAAAGAGGAGGGCTTAAAACTCAACGTTCAGAAAATGAGGATCTTGGCATCTGGTCCCATCACTTCATGGCAAATAGATGGGGAAACAATGGAAACAGTGACAGACTTCATTTTCTTGGCTCCAAAATCACTGCAGATGGTGACTGCAGCCATGAAATTAAAAGACACTTGCTCCTTGGAAGAAAAGCTATGACAAACCTAGACAGTATATTAAAAAAACAGACATTGCTTTGCCTACAAAGGTCCTTATAGTCTAAGCTATGGTTTTTCCAGTAGTCATGTATGAATGTGAGCATTGGATCAAAAAGAAGGCTGAGTGCCGAAGGATTGATGCCTTCAAGCTGTGGTGCTGGAGAAGACTCTTGAGAGTCCCTTGCACAGCTAGGAGATCAAACCAGTAAATCCTAAAGGAAATCAACCCTGAATATTCATTAGAAGAACTGATGCTGAAGCTGAAGCTCTAATACTTTGGCCACCTGATGCCAAGAGCCAACTCACTGGAAAAGATCCCTGACACTGGGAAAGGTTGAAGGCAGGAGGAGAAAGGGACGACAGAAGATGAGATGGTTGCACGGCATCACCGACTCAATGGACGTGAGTTTGAGTAAGCTCCAGGAGATGGTGAAGGACAGGGAAGCCTGTCGTGCTGTGGTCCATGGGGTTGCAAAGAGTTGGACACGACTGAGCGACTAAGCACAGCACAGCACAGCATAGTTGATTCACAATGTTATGTTAGTTTCAGCTGTATAACAAAGCGATTCAGTTATACATATATCCATTCTTTTTCACACTTTCCTTGAGGAGACGTATCCCAGAAACCACATGCATACAGCTTAGTATTAACTCATTTGTAACCAGGCACTCTAAACCTATATATAGAAATAATGCATATATGTATGTTTCTATAATTTATTTCTACTAACTAGACATTGAGAGTACTATTTGCAGCCACTGAAAATATATAAATTATTTGTTTTCCTAAATTATACATGGTGTATTTATAACAAGCACACATAAACTGAGAGTGCATGTTATGAATACATAATCCTGTCTTCTGACATTTATCAGCTCTTTGCTGTGTGCCAAGCTCTGTGCTAAGCCATTTATAAACATTATTTCATTTCATCTTTATAGATATCCCATGGAGAAGATATAAGGAAGTGGTTTTCAGTGCATGCATACTAAGTCGCTGAGTCCAGCACCCACCATCTTCAAACTCTCCCCCGGCACTCTGCTCTGTTTGCAGACCAGCCAAGTGTTCCAGCAGTCTCAGGACAGCCATCCAAGAAGGCGACAGAGTGACACAGATGCTGTTGGGAGTAGAAACTTGCCAGGAGCCAGGTGACTTGAAACGGTAACATTTCCCTGGGGAACGTGGGCAGCGCTCTGGCTGCTACAGAATCACAAAATGTGATGATCTGCAGAAGATCCTGGCACAGTTCAGAGGTGGGTTTTACTAATCGTCTATGCATTTGCTGGACCAAATCAAAGAGCAAAGTCCAACCAGCTTCCCACTGGCTCTCCTCTTAATGTCTGGTACTTCCTTCTTGGAGAGGCTCCTCTGGCAGAGAGATGGAAGACTTCTGATTCCTGCAGCACTGAGATGCAGCCCCAGGGCACTGGAGACATGCCTGCTCATTCTGCTGTAGGTTAGAACTAGGAGGGAGCAAGTATCCAAAGCAGGTAGGTCCAGAAGACAGTAATGGAGCCACACTCAAGAGTTGGCCCATTGAGACGAGACTTTCCCCAGGTCCTCCTACTGAGTCCTTGGTCCTTTGATCCTCACTCCAATTCTATGAGACATTGTACACCTCCCATTCCCCCTTTTCACCCAGAGAACCCGAGGCTCAGAGAGACTGTACAATTTCCCTGAGGTCTTAGAGCTACCCAAAGCCAGAACAGAAATTCCAGAATTGATCTTCAAACTTCACTTCATCACTTCGTCCTTCAATTAACCTAAGAGATCTGGGAGATGGGAGGGAAACTCTCACATTGCTAATTGGAAAGAGACCCTGAGGATGTTACTCAATCTGGAGAATGCACTCCAGGTGCTGCTCTTGGAACTTGTCCAGCTGCCCCAGCCTGGAAGCAAATGAGACTTCAAGGTGGGGGGATAGTCCCTCTGGTTCACTGAATTAACCTAGGTCAACTTATTTCCCACTGAATTCCAAGCCGCTGTTCAGAAGCTCTAATTAACACTCAGAAGCAAGGATGTGTCCAATGGGAATGTTTCAAGAACACACGCACGTAAGCTTGTCCTCCAAACTCATTCCTAATACTAATTAGCCCCACAAGTTCTCCATGGGGCTTGCATGTTCATTTGGAACCTGGTGATGAACTCTTGTCTCGCCCCAGCCTCAGAGATCAAGGACACACATCTCTTTGTCTCCATTATTAGGGTCCTTCCAGTGTCTAGAGGGGGCTGTAGAATTGTCAGTGGCTCCCCATGGCCTGGCAGGGCAAGTTCAAACCCTTCACAAAGAGGTTCTGCCCAGTGGGTTCCCCCACATTCAACTCTGACATGATGGGTCAGTGCTGGGACCACCGAGGCCCTGCATGCAGTGGACAGTGTCACAGGCCACAATGTGTCATTGATCTCCAGCCCTACTACACTAAGCTCAGATGGGAAAGTACATTCTGGAAGCTTCATGCCCAGAGATGGAGGTCTTCACAAGGGTGTGAGGTTGGCAGATGGGAAACCTAACATCTCCTCCCAGCAACACCCCAGTTTGTCCCCCTGGAGCTTATCATTTCTTCTCTGGAGCTCAGTTTCCTTAGCTGTAAAATGGATAATTAATCCCCACAACAACCTTGTCTCATAGGGTGGTGGTGAGAACCAAATGAGTTAAAAACTATCAAATGCTCAGAAGTGTGCCTGATACAGAGTAAGCATGAAAGGAAATGTTGGCCCTTGGTGGTAAGATTTCCCCAATTCTGTCCATGTTTTCACCTCTTATTGAGCTTCTGACAGGGACTGTAACCTACAGCTATCCACCAGGGCACGCTGATCAAAGCTCCCAGGTGGTCACCTGCTCAGGGTCTCCTGTTCGTCTCTCACTTCTTCTCAAATCTGTTCTCATCCTTCAGCCATTGTGATGTCTTTAAAAATAAATCTATAGTGTCACTCCCATTACTTGCAATTTTATCCCAGGTTCTTATCTACCAGTAAGACCTACTCAGACTAAGCTCTCACTACCTCTCCCACCTCATTTCTCTCTCTCTCTCTCTTTTTTTTTTTTTTTTTAGCAAAGCAGATTGAGCAATTTTACCTTAAACACATAAATAAACATTCATTCAGCTATCTTTTGTTAAAGGTCAAGATTCTTTTCTTTGAGACTGTTTCCAATGATTAAAGTTTAACTTACCTTTCTCATATAAAACCACATGTATTACATAACCCAAAATTCCCAGGTATAATTTTGCTAAAAAGAAAATGAGAATGTAAGCAATTAAAGAGAAATCTGAATTTGAAACTTCCTAGTTAATTATTTTCTCCAGTCTTTTAAAAAGCTCTCGAGTGCTAGTGCTAAGTTGCTTCAGTTGTGTCCAACTGTTAGAGACACTATGGACTGTAGCCCGCCAGGCTCCTCTGTCCATGGGCTTCTCCAGGGAAGAATACTGGAGTGGGTTGGCGTGCCCTCCTGTAGAGGATCTTGTCCACCTACAGATCAAACTCTTGTCTCTTATGTCTCCTACGTTGGTGGGCAGGTTCTTTACCCACTAGTGCCACCTCCAACACCTGATTTGACTTTATTATTTTTATTTTTTTTAACAATTTGCTTTTATCAAGTCTGTAAAAAACATTCATTTTAGCTTTATAGAAACAAGTTTGTTCTCCAACATTTTTCATTGGCTAATATCATGTAAAGTAAATTGCATAATTAGTAAGCATGTGTTAAGTCACTTCAGTCGTGTTCAACTCTTTACAACCCTATGAACTGTAGCCTGCCAGGCTCCTCTGTCCATAGGTTCTCCAGGCAAGAATACTGGAGTGGGCTGCCATGCCTTCCTCCAGGGGATCTTTCCAACCCATAAATCGAAACTGCATCTCCTGTGGCTCCTTCATTACCGGCAGATTCTTTACAGCTGAGCCACCAGGAGAAGCCCATAATCAGAATAATGGACAAAACTGGCACATTAGTATGGGAACGAAGACAACTAAGCCTTTGTAAGTACATTATCCCACTGATGTGAGCCACTGGTGAGCTCAGCTTTCAGGGACACCTCCCGCCTCATTTCTAACTACACTCTGCTTGATTCCTGCTCCTGCAGTGACCTGTGACCTCACGAGCTTGCTGCTGCCTCAGGGCCTTTGCACCTGCCTCCCCTTCCTCCTGGAAGCTTCAGGTCTCATTTGAAAGCTTACTTCACTAAACAGGCCAATAGAGATGTGTTCGCAAGAGGGAACAGGGTGATAAGAGATTCAAAATGCTGATTTAAAATAATAGTTACACGTATTTTATGGCTGATTCATGTTGATATATGGCAGAAACCAATAAAATATTGTAAATCAATTATCCTTCAATTAAAAATAAATACATTTTAAAATAAGGTAAAATAACTGCTGATGAGCAGAAACACTTTAATCCAGGGACAGGCAGCTGGAGGCGAGGGGAAAGGACTGAAATTGGGATGGTCAAGCTTCTTAGGGGCTGTCATGCGGGAAAAGGAACAGATTGGTTTTGTGAAACATTGTGAGGCTACCTAGGAAACCAGGCTGAAAGACAGGAAACCACAGGAAACACACTTTTAAGTTTAGCCTCGGGGATACCATTTCCCATCAGAGCTGTCTAGAGCTGGGTGAGCAGCCTCAGGGAGCTTGGAAAAATTCCAAACGGAAACCTCTAGGTTTCCTGACTTTGTTCCCGGATGTTGTGTTTCTGGGTATTGAACTGTGGTGTTGGAGAAGACTCTTGAGAGTCTCTTGGACTGCAAGGAGATCAAACCAGTCAATCCTAAAGGAAATCAGCTGGAATATTCATTGGAAGGACTGATGTTGAAGCTGAAGCTCCAATACTTTGGCCACCTGCTGCGAAAAATCAACTCATTAAAAAAGACCCCAGTGTTGGGAAAGATTGAAGGGAGGAGGCGAAGGGGATGGCAGAGGATGAGCTAGCTGGATGGCATCACCGACTCAATGGACATGAGTTTGAGTAAGCTCCGGGAGATGGTGAAGGACAGGGCGTGCTGCCGTCCATGGGGTCACAAAGAGTCGGACATGACTAAGCAACTGAACAACAATACTGTGTGCCTAGAAGTCACTGCTGAGAACATAAAAGACCCTGAAGAGGGTATGGGGGTGGGATGGGGCCAGCTGGCCAGTCCAGGATTCCTCATGTCCTCTTCCTTTGCTGCTGCTACAACATAAGAAGTGTGCGGATGAGGCTCCAGTGTTCTCTAGGATGCAGGGTCTTTCTGCCCTCATTACACAGACATAGGAATATGTGGCTTCAGAGTTTTCCAGGACATGTTATGAAACAGAAACTTTGTGAGGCAGGAACTGCTCCCCCTCTGCCCTGGGCTCCCACGGCACCTTGCACACAGGGGAATCACCAAGAAACAGATGATATTTGCACCATGAGTCTTGAGGCAATGTTTAGCCCAGAATAATATCAAAGCCAGGATTCACCATTGTTTTTATTATTATTTCCCCCCGCCCCCACTTCTTTGAGGCTAGAGAAGCCAGAGTTGACTGAGTCTTTTGGGTGGATTAATCACCATGGGTTATTAGACATATTCTAGGAGGTGGGAGAGTAGAAGCGTGTGTGTGTTTTTCATGAACACTTACAGCTGTTTTTTAAAATATCCATTTATTTATTTGTCTGTGCTGGGGTCTTAGCTGCAGCATGCAGGATCTTTAGTTGCAGGATGTGGGATCTAGTATATATGGTTTTATATGAGAAAGGTTAGTCTAGGTAGGTCTTCTTGGTAGATAAGGACCTGGGATCTAGTTCTCTGAGGAGGCATCAAACCCTGGGCCCCCTGCGTTGGGAGCACAGAGTCTTAGTCCCTGGACCACACGGGAAGTCCGCAGCTTAGAATTATTGAATGACTGGGTGAACTGTCTTCTGCAAGGCAGTCAAGGGGACCTCTTCCTTGTTGGCAAGGCCATCTCTTCTCCTTGACCGTGGCCCATCCAGGGCAGGAAGTAGATCCTTGCACCCTGACTGCTCAGGGTAGGGCTGGCACAGAACAGAGGCTGAGCCAACACAGGCTGAGGGCTCTGGGCCCAGTACGCTCCCCGTCCTGCTGACCCTGCGCTCACCTTGACTTTGACCTGGCTGGAAAGGCAGGCAGGCCCTGGCAATAACCAGCAGGGACTTTTTCCTGGGAGAAAGCTCTCAGCTGCAGGCCACTGTCAGGGTGGAGGGAGAACGACTCAGCAGTGTTGAAGATGCTCGGCCACCGGGAGGATTTTGCTGAGGTTTTCTGGGGATCAAAACATCAGATGGTGATTCGTGGTGACAGGAGCACCTGGAGTGGGTGCTCCACACCCTACACCCCATCAGAAGGAGCCTCTCACATACCTGTCTGTTCCCAAGCCTGGCAGCCTGCGTGCTCCACATGTGGACGCAGGGCCAGCCTTGGCCGCTCTCCAGCGAGGCTGCTCTGACATCTGTTGTGTTTTTCCAGCAGTGGGGATCGACAGTTTTGTTCTCTGATGAGCCTCGTAGGCACTGTGTGAAAGGTCAGAGCGTCCTGAGGCTTAGGTAACTTTTCATTGCCTTCTCCTACACCCACCGGGCGTGGTGCAGTGGGACACACAAGAGCCTTCAGTTCAGTTCAATTCAGTCGCTCAGTCATGTCTGACTCTTTGCAACCCCATGAATTGCAGCACGCCAGGCCTCCCTGTCCATTACCAACTCCCAGAGTTCACTCAAACTCATGTCCATCGAGTCGGTGATGCCATCCAGCCATCTCATCCTCTGTCTTCCCTTTCTCCTCCTGCCCCCAATCCCTCCCAGCATCAGGGTCTTTTCCAATGAGTCAACTCTTCCCATGAGGTGACCAAAGTATTGGAATTTCGGCTTCAGCATCAGTCCTTCCAATGAACACCCAGGACTGATCTCCTCTAGGATGGACTGGTTGGATCTCCTTGCAGTCCCAGGGACTCTCAAGAGTCTTCTCCAACACCACAGTTCAAAAGCATCAATTCTTCAGCGCTCAGCTTTCTTCACAGTCCAACTCTCACATCCATACATGACCACTGGAAAAACCATAGCCTTGACTAGATGGACCTTTGTTGGCAAAGTAATGTCTCTGCTTTTTAATATGCTATCTAGGTTGCGTCTTAGAGATCTCCAAACATGGATTCAGTCCTAGTGTGGCTTTCTTCCTTTCTTTCTTTTTAAAAAATATATCCTTTATTAATTTCTTTGTTTTTTAAGTTTTTGGCAGCACAGTGAGACACATGGGATCTTCGTTCCCTGACCAGGGATCAAACCCACGCTCCCTGCATTGGCAGCACAGAGTCTTAGCCACTGGACCGCCAGGGAAGTCCCTTGGCTTTCTTTATAAGTCAGTCAGTCTCTCTAAACCTTATTCTTCCTCTGGAAAAAGAAAAGAAAAAAAAAAGAAAAAAGGTGTTAATACCCTCATGGGGCTGCAGTGAAAACCAGATGGAGAAAAATGTCAGAAGTCCAGGTCAAATGAAAAGAAAGCTCAGACAACACCATTCCTTTTCCTCATCTCCCAGGACTTTGAAATGTACCCCCATCGACCAGCTGCTCTTATGTTTCTCTCCCTTGACTCAAGCTGCTTTGGGGCCTGGCATGCTCTTTCGTCTCCCCTTGCTGGCTCTAGAAGTCCCATCCCCTTTATGAAGCCTTCCTACCTTCCCAGCTCAGGCAGGGTCATGACTCCCTTCTTTGTGGCCCAGGACCTGGCATTTTCTGCATTACTAATATTTTTGGAGTTTAGGCATTTTTAACTGCAATGCAACCCAATGGTACTAAAAAAAATCTTCAGCACATTAAGTAGATATCTGCGTACTCATGCATGCTCACAAGTACAATTCAATTTTTTAAATCCTTCTTACCCAAATGGTTCTTATGACTGGCAAATATCTGCCATCCCTGAGCATGAGACCACTCACAACCTCACTGCTATGGGGAGGCTCCCATCCTTTCTGTCTATAGGAATCCCAGGCACAGGGCCCCTGTGACATCATGGACCATTTTTTGTAGCTTAGTAGAACATGTTGTCATTATGTGCCGGTCATTAAAACAAATCTCCTGTCTGTTTTTTCCTTGAGATGTGATTTATAATAGCGAAAGAAGTTTTTTCCTTCTGTCTCAGAATTTGGATGAAACCCCAGCACTGAGGATGGTCAGGACCCTGACATTCTATACAGAAATGCAAACTCCATTAGTCGAAGGTGGGAGGACCTGTCCAGTGACCCAGAGATTAACAGTAGAGGGTCAGCGGCAGGAGGGGTTTTGAGGATGGGAGATAAGAGTTGGGCTCCAAGGGAGCCTGTGGGGAGCATGCAAGATATGGGGAGAGGCAGCTTACCCTCTGTACAGATGTTTGAGAAGTTCTAGCTGCTGAAGCAGGGAGCACCAGAGGATCCAACTGATGGCCCAAGGTGCTGGGGTAAACATGAGACAAAACACACACAATCCTTCTCCTTGAGAAGTAAGAGGGTGGAAGACGGGAAGAAGAGGAGGGGAGGCCTTGGGTGGCCTGCACGTGGCAAGGATGGATGGCTTCCCTGGGGGAAGTTAGATGGATTTGAAGGGCCCACTCAAGAGATCCCCTGGTAGGCATGTGGAACCCAGAAAAAGTGGCTGCGGGCTTCTGTCCAGGAGATGAATGGCTTGACTGGGTGCGGGAGTGTCCACGTGGGTCTCTACAGAACCAGTCCCAGAGCCAGCATTTTAATCCCCCAGGGCCGGAGAAACACGCACAGCATCAGCTAAGTACAAAGACTCCTGCCTCCCTGTCTGTCTTCTTTCCTCTTGGCTGCTGACCCTGGAGGGCCAGAAACAGCAGAGAGAGTGCTGAGGGGCTGCCTAGCCTGCAGAGTCCAAAACTCACTGGGTCCATTTTCTTACTACACGTTCCCAAGTCAGGGCTCAGCCTTGACTGATCAGATTGGTGTGAGATGGAAGTTTAAGCGTCACTATGGAACCATAATTATTCCTGAAAGTGACCTTAAAGATCACAGTTCTATCAGAGGTACCATTCAGGTGTGGGAAAGGGATGATAGACAGTCTGAGGCAGGCTCTTTTGTAATTGTACCCTACCAAATTTAGCCGTTCAATAGAGTAATTACCAAAAAAGAGTGATGCTCATAAAAGCATCCTCCCAGAGTTCGTCTGTTGTTTGCTTCCAGTTTTAGACATGGAGATATTCAATCTTCTAGTGTATTTCTATTATAGCATGCATCATTTTGCAAAAGTGTTTTTCACTGCTTCCTGAACCATGGTTCACAGGGGCTCACTGTACTGCATTAGACAATGGGATTCAGAGTTGGATGAGGCATTTCTGACCCAGTGAGCTCTGGCCAGCTTGAGAGACCTGCAATCCAATGATGGTGGGAGCCCCTGGACACCTACAAGAGCGGAGTGCTTTTGAATACTCCAAGACAGGTCCTGAGCCAGACTTTGGGTGAGCAGGGAAAGCTTCCTAGAAGAGTAGGTTTCTTTCTTTTTTAAGCTTTAAAATTTACTTCTAAAGTAAGTAAATTTGAAATAAGACATTCAAATCTCCTTCTATGGACATTGTTTAACAAAAATAGTGAATGGTTAAGAGTAACTTCTATGAGTATAACAAAGACTTTAATTTAGTTCTCCCCTGGTTTTCCCTATTCATCTTTGTTTTTTAAATGCATTTATAAATTTATACATTTTTAAGTATATATTGCATTACATACAATATATGATTTTATACATGCATATATTTTTTCCTTTATTGCCTTTCCATTTCGTTCCCAGTAGTCACACTATCTCCCTTTATTTTTTTAATTTTATATATTTTATATATATTTATATGTATATATATACATATATCGGAGAAGGCAATGGCACCCCATTCCAGTACTTTTGCCTAGAAAATCCCATGGATGGAGGAGCCTGGTGGGCTGCAGTCCATGGGGTCGCTAGAGTCGGACACAACTGAGCGACTTCACTTTCACTTTTCACTTTCATGCATTGGAGAAGGAAATGGCAACCCACTCCAGTGTTCTTGCCTGGAGAATCCCAGGGACGGGGAAGCCTGGTGGGCTGCCGTTTATGGGCTCGCACAGAGTTGGACATGACTGAAGCGACTTAGCAGCAGCAGCAGCAGCATATGCATATATGGGCTTCTCTGGTAGCTCAACTGGTAAAGAATCTGTCTGCAATGCAGGAGACCCCAGTTCATTTCCTGGGTCAGGAAGATCCCCTGGAAAAGGGATAAATTACCCACTTCAGTATTCTTGGACTTCCCTGGTGGCTCAGATGGTAAAGAATTTGCCTGCAATGTGGGAGACCTGGGTTCAGCTCCTGGGTTGGGAAGATCCCCTGGAGAATGTAGGAGAAGTAGGCATGGCAAGCTACTCCAGTATTCTACTCCTCTGTCCACATGGACAGAGGAGCCTGGCGGGCTACAGACCATGGGGTCGCAAAGAGCCGAACATGACTGAGCGATTAAGCATATATATATATATATTTTTTTTTTCAGATTCTTTCTGGAAGAGTAGATTTCTAAGCTGATTCCTCTTCAGCAAGTAGAAATTATCAGAAAAGAGAGCAGAGCACAAGAATAGACTGGAGGTGCAAAGGCCAGGAAGGTTTGGGAGAAGTGTACCGTGTGGCTGGAAGGGGACGTGTACCGGGAAAGAAATGAAAAGAAGCAGGAATGATGAGTTATGGGCAGACAGCTGATCTTCTCTTAGGTTTTGTTCAAGGCTTCTTCCTTGTGAAGAAGGTAGGTGAGACTTCCACTACAGACAGATATATAAAAGTGTACGACATGGTCAGATCGTGTTGCTGATAAAGCACTTGTAACAGCTTGGAGAATGAAGGGTGTGGGTTGGTGGGAGAACAGTGATGCTCATTCTAGAGGGTGGGAAACAAGATGGGCTGCAGCTGCCTTAATCCAGAAGAGAAGATGGACCTGAACCAAGGAGATGGTTGTCGGCATTAAACAGGTGAGGTTCAGGAGCAGACATTACTTGTCCCATTTGCAGAGAGGAAAAGTGGTCTTCGGAAAGCATAAGAAACTTATGGTCCCCAAATTAAGTTAGATCATTGCATTCTTATCCCTGTGGTCTCTAGAGAGGAGGAGGTGGAGGAAATGGAGCAAAGAGGTAGAAAAGAATAGAACTGAAGGGAAAACAAAATATAATGTCATCAAGATAAGCATGGATTCACCAGTGATTTATCACGTTGGCGGAGAACCTTTTCTGTGTGTACTAATGAAATGGGGGAGACCCAGGCATGTAAAATGGAACTCTGCCTTTGGTTGTTCTTATTGGTGACTCAGCCTTTCCAGTTCCTTAAGGTGTGACTAGTCATTTTATGTTGTCAGATTTCTACCCTGATAAAGAGCAGGATAAGATCTGTGCAGTTTTCATGGAAGTGTGTTTCCCTGATCACATAGATCATCCCTCTGCCCCATGGCCTTAAAATGATCCTGAACTGTAAAATCTTAATGATATTCCCCTGACCCCAGAAATGTGTTTTTCACTCCTCATAGCTTTAGATACTTGGAAATGAGCTTCAGGAGCATCAAGCTGGGTGTCAAAAGGGGAAATCCACTGTTCGTTTTGTTAGTCATTACTTTTTAATCTCAGTATACTCACATCTCTAATTGGCATCATAAAATGTCTCTGGAGAGAGAGACACTCAAAACACTTAATAGCTATAATGGTCCTGGATAAAAATAATGAGCTGAAAAAAAAAACCCTTTAGTTTAAAAAATATGCTTTTCCTTAAATGGTAAAATCCATTAGAAATAAGTGGAAAGGGGTTCACATTCAATGCATATCTTTTATGGGCCAGTTGTGTTGCATATATCACTCTCAAAATAATTCACAGAACAGGATGCTAAGTTAGGTAATATTGATCTCATTTTAAAGAGGGAGAAATGGAAGCTTAAGAGATTTTAGTGACATGCCTAGGATCAAGCTGTTATGACTCTGGAGTAAATGCTCTTTCTGTGACATTGGACTCTGATTCCAGACCAAGGTCAATGCCACTGGCAGGTGGTTGGTTTATGGGTTTAGCTGCAGTGGAGAAATTTAGGTTGGATGCCAGGAAGAACCTCCTGATCATTAAATGGTGGAATGTATGAATAAAATTACAGATGGCTTTTACTTATTATTTTGATTATGACTATAGGGGTTGCCAGAGCGATTTCCTTGAGAAATAGTTTGCAGCCCTGTGCCCACTGTGGTGCCAGTACAGTTCCATAATTATAATCATTACTGATCATCTTCTGTGTGCTTAGTCGCCCAATCATGCCCGACTCTTGGTGACCCCATGGACTGTAACCCACAGGGCTCTTCTGTCCATGGGATTCTCCAGGCAAGGATACTGGAATGGGTTGCCATTTCCTCCTCCAGGGGATCTTCCCAACCCAGGGGACAAACCCAGGTCTCCCGCATTGTAGGTGGATTCTTTGCCATCTGAGCCACTAGGGAAGCCCAAACATCTTCTGGGCATCTTCTGAGCATTATCACAGTAGATGTTTCCAAAGATGACCAACTCTTTGGAATAAGCATTATAGTTTCCATTTACAGAATGAGGAGCCAGAATATCAGAGTTACCAAGAGACTTGCTCAAGTTCCCACTGATTAAATATAACTCTGTCTTCCTTGAGGATGTGTGTACTTTGCAATGTCAGGAGGGTCTGAATATGCACTTTTCTCCCTTGATGACAGAAGGATGAATGGTATGAATTCATCAGTTTTCCAATCAACAGGATGGCAGCTCTTCCATGATGATTTCCATATAATAAAACAACCTATGAGGATTAGATGTTGGCCTACTTTACCAGGGAAGAACCTGGGTGAGATATTCAAGGAATCCCTGCAGCTTTCGCAGGGATCCCTTGCAAGGATGTGTCCTTTTCTTTTGCAGATCAGAAGAACCTCCACATCCCTTGGTGCTGACCCAAGATAAGTGCTCAACAGAAGCCTCCCTCCCTACCTCTTGGAGTCTTCAGTCTCATTACATCCCAGTTAACTTGACCCTCTCCTCAGTTCCCATGCACTGCCTTGCTTCAGCCTCATATCTCCTCTCCTTGAATTCCAGCCTTCAGAATCTCTCCACTGAAATTGGTCCTCCACTTTCCTGCCAAACTAATCTTTTAATTTTTAAAAAAAATTATTTTTAGTTTCTTTTTTAATAAATGCACATTCATTCTAGAAAAGCTTGAAAACAAACACACAAAACCATCACAGAGAAAAACCAAAATTAGATTTTGGACTATTTCCTTCCAGTTGTTCCGATGTGAACATCTTTACAATAGCTGGAATTAAATATCGGTTGTTACTAGGGTGGGCGGGATACTGGAGTCCAAAGAGATTCAACATCAAAGGAAAGAACCAAATGGGAGAGACCAAGCTGTCCTTCCTGCCTCCCTACCCAGAGGGAATCAGGACCTATGACAGTAAAGTTTAATATGGATATTTTTCTGCATGTCCAGCCAGAGAGTCCCTAAGACCAGGTGCAGAACCTTCCAATAAAAAAACTATTATTTTTTTCATAATATTTTCTTAAATTCATCCATGCAAGAAAATGATTCTTCCCGCTAATGGAAGGTTTGTCTATGTGATTTGCTTTGACCGATAAAATAAAAGTGGAAGTAATATGCACCAAAGCTATTGAATGTTTTAAGATGTTCCCTGATCTCTCTTTTCTCTCTGTTTTGAATTAGGTCTGTCCTGGGTAGGGGCTGCTCCTTAGTCTTGGTGTGAATAGGTGTGGAACAGAAATGTGCCCTACTTGTAGCTTGAGGTGAAGATGATTGTGAGCAAGAAATGAACCTTTGTTGTTGTAATCCACCAAGATTTTTTGGGGGAGGGGTCATTTGTTACTGCAGCATAAGCCTAAGCTGACAGATACACTTCTGTTATGTCATGCAAAATAGACACATAAATCCAGGGCAAATTTAAGGCTGAAGATTGGGAAAGTCATAATAAAACATTTGAATTATATTCAAGGACATGAGGCGGATGAGAGTGTAAGACATGCTAGGAAAGAGCATGTTCTTGCTCAAGTGGAAATTGGTCTAAGGGAGGAACCAAGAAGATGAGACACACCATTGACAGCGTGAGCCATGGGTTATCCAACGCTTCCAGTACACCAGTAGTTCTGCTACGTGAGGTCCCCTCAAGTTCCAGAAGCAGATGCCCATTATTAGCAGGATTTTAAAGATCAGGGTTTTGAGGGTAGGGACGTTAGAAACTAACACACTCACAAAGCTCACGCATAGCAGAACTGTAATTCATACACAGGTCTCTCTCACGCCAGCATCTGCCCACTCTCACTCGTAAGAGTAGATTCCTGACCAGGTTACCTGCAGGACTGCTGACCAAAAGGTAGCTCCTGACTTTGCTCAATGTTATGTTACTTGGATGGGAGGGGAGTTTGGGGAAGAATGGATATGTATACATATGGCTGAGTCCCTTTGCTGTTCACCTGAAAGTATCACTGCGTTGTTCATCAGCTACACTCCAGTATAAAATAAAAAGTTAAAACACAAACAAACAAGAAAAGGCATCTCTTGACCTGGGCAACCGAGGCAGGTGATATGGCAAGATTCATTATAGCAACTAGCAGACCCTGAAAGCGCTGGTCTTTTTTTCATTTTGAGGGAAATCGCTCAAGGAAATGTTTGATGGGTTTGTCACGGTTCCAAAGTATAGATTTGAAATTAGAGGCAATATAAGAATGTAAGGTGATGAAAATTATATCTGCTCACATCCTCAGGATTTTTTTTTTTCTGGTTAAAAAAGTAAAACCAAATCCTATTAATTATAATTAGTTGGAAAGTGAAAGTGAAGTCGCTCAGTCATGTCCAACTATTTGTGACCCCATGGACTGTAGCCTACCAGGCTCCTCCATCCATGGAATTTTCCAGGCAAGAGTACTGGAGTAGGTTGCCATTTCCTTCTCCAGAGTATCTTCCCAACCCAGGGATGAAACCCGGGTCTCCCGCATTGTAAGCAGACACTTTACCATCTGAGCCACCAGGGAAGTCTAAAATTAGTTGGAGGACAAGTGGAAAGAATCCAGTTGGAAGCAGCTTATGCAGGAGGGAGAATTCCTGGGAAGAGACTGGTGTCGCGCCCAGCACCAGGAGGTGGATGTATGGCGGGCCTTTAGGGACATGAGGGTCAGAGCCTAAGACACAGCAGGACTCTTTCCAGCCTGCTCTTGGCTCTGCTTCTCTTCAAAAAACAGTTCTTTCTTCTCTGTTCTGGCCTTGTCCATATGTGCATGCTCAGCTGCTCAGTTGTGTCCGACCCTTAGCGACCCCATAGACTGCAGCCCCTCAGCCTGCTCTGTCCATGGGATTATCTTGGCAAGAATACTGGTGTGGGTTGCCGTTTCCTTCTCCAGGGGATCTTCCTGACCCAGGGATTGAACCCGCGTCTCCGGCTCCTGCATTGACAGGTGGATTCTTTGCTTCTGGGCCACCTGGGAAGCTCAACAAATTTCAATAAAGACTTTAAAAGTGGTCCATATGTGTATATATATATATATATATTTTTTAAAAGCTTTAAAAAATGCAGGCATATACACATACAAAGTGATTTCTTTAACACAGTAAGCTTAACATGCCACCGCCCTGGTTAATTCTTTGCTGACTCTTGACTCTTGAGTAAGACCCAGACTCTTTGACAGAGAAAATGTGGCCTTGAGCTAGCTGGCCCTTGTCCTTTTGACATGTTTCCATCTGAAACTGTCAGCAGATTCATCTGATTGAAGTTTGTTCAGATTCATTTATTTACCGACTCATTCATTACACATTTACTAAGGTAGGCCCTGGAAATACAGAAATGAGTAAGACTTCTCTTTTTTTTTTGCTCAGGAAATTCACAGCCTCCCAGCAGAAGGAAATGAGTAAATATCCAGAGGGCAGGGAATGCTGTGGTAAAGGGAAACTCCTCTCAGGTACCTGACGGTGTGCAAACCTTAAGAGCCTTGCAGAGTTGAGAGGTCAGCAGTGGGACAGCCCTGTTGTAACTCGATTTGGCTCAGAGAGCAAAGCACTGGTAAATCTCATCCTCCTCCTCTTTCAACTCTTCCAGGAAATGGGCACCTAGATTTTTATGCCAAGGCTGCCGTGCCTTCTCCTCCTCTTTGCTGTCCATTTATTTTAGCTTCCCCCAGGGCCCAGGAGAGGGAGGGTGGAAAAAAGGAGTCCATGCCTTTGCTGCATGGGCACCCTGCCCCCTGCCCTCCAGCTGGTGCTGCCAGGGGACAGGTGGGTCCCCTTGCACCAGTTCCTCCAGCCGCTTCTGTTCCATTCCCGACATCATGAGACTGAATAAATCAGGCCTGTCTGCCACGCGTCTGGGCCATTACGCCCTTGTCAAATTGACATGCCACTTTTCCAGTTGTTGAGTTGCCTTCTGTGTGTGTAATTGCAAAAAAAAAAAAAAAAAAAGGACCTTTTTCCTTTTGGGTCCATTGCTTCTTTAATAATGGAGCCACATGAAGAAAATTCATCTAGTGAAATTAACTATGGAGAGAATTCAGTGCCTTTGCCCCAGTGCTGGCACCCAGGTCATTCTGATAGTAGCAGACCAAAGAGGCTCCTGCTCCTCAGATGAGTGGGGGGTCTGGGGGATCAGGTCAGGAGTGAGGGAGGTCTGTGGACTCTGGGACGGGTGTGTGTGTGCGCATGAGTATTTGTGCATTCACACCTGTGGATGCCTGTCTTTGGATGTGTGCTCTTATGTCCTTGCGTGTGAGTACAGATATGTTTACATACAGACCTGTGGGCCACAGGATGTGCTTGAATGAAGGTGACGGTCCAACACAGGTTTCAGGAAGGCAAGAACTCATTCCCACATACATTTATTTACCAACTGCCAAGTATATTGCATTCTGACTCTTGTGCCAGCGTCTGAGCTAGCACTGGGGAATTTAAAAAGTAGTAAGTTCAAGTTTCTACCCTCAAGCAATACATGCAGAGAAGAGCAGGATTTCTCAACACCCACACAATCATTTGGGGCCAGTTAGTTCTCTGTTGGGGGACAGGGCTGTCTTGAACACTCAGGTGTTCAGCAGCATCTCTGACTTCCACCCTTTACTCCCAGCTGTGACTATCAAATGCCCCCCAGGCAATGCCCGGTGTCAGCTGTGGGGGGTGCAATTGCTCCCAGCTGAGAAGCACTGCTGCAGGTAAAGACAAGCAGGTAATTTTGCCAGGCATAGAGGGAGTACTTTACTTTTTTTTAAATTTTTTAATTAATTTTTATTGGAGTACAGTTGCTTTACATTGCTGTGTTAGTTTCTAGTGTACAGCAAAAGTGAATCAGCTCTACGTATATATATATGCTCAGTTCAGTTCAGTCGTTCAGTCATGTCCAACTCTTTGTGATCCCCTGGACTGCAGCACGCCAGGCCTCCCTGTCCATCACCAACTCCCAGAGTTTACTCAAACTCATGCCCATTGAGTCGGTGATGCCATCCAACCATCTCATCCTCTGTCATCCCCTTCTCTTCCCACCTTCAATCTTCCCCAGCATCAGGGTCTTCTCAAATGAACCAGTTCTTTGCATTAGGTGGCCAAAGTATTGGAGTTTCAGCCTCAGCATCAGTCCCTCCAATGAATATTCAGGACTGATTTCCTTTAGGATGGACTGGTTGGATCTCCTTGCAGTCCGAGGGACTCTGAAGATATATGTAACCCCTCTTTTTTTGGATTTCCTTCCTGTTTACACCACCACAGAGCACTGAGTAGACTTCCCTGCCCTATACAGTTGCTTCTCGTTAGTTCTCTATTATGCATAGCAGTGTGTATATGTCAACCCTGATCTCCCAATTCAGGGAGTACTTTAAACGAGACTTGGGCCAATGCTCTGGGAGCAGAGAGGGAAGGACGAGGCACTCTGTCCTTATCAATGAAAGGGGATAAGGAAGAGCAAGGACATTTGAAAAGGGAGGTCTTATTATCCCAGGCGACTTGAGCACTCAGAGTATGACTCTTCTGTAAGGCAGGGCTTGATGGCTCAGGGTGTGGAGAGGCTGGGGCCAAATCAGCTTGCAGCCAGACCGCTAGATGGTGCGGGGTGGGGAGACACAGACCCTGTGCTTCTGTCCAGGGTGGAGCTGAGGGTGGGGTTGGGAGTGCACAGGCCCAGCCTCTGGACTGTGGCTTCACACAGCGGATGGCACCTACTTACCAGGGACAAGTGAAAACCCGTGGCTCATGGCACTTTGGTCATTAAATGGAAGGCATGAGCACATCCCAGGTCTCTCAGTCTGGGTCTGGTGGAGGTGGTCCACTTCCTCTGTGGGCGGGGAGATAAATTTGCCCAATCACTGAGGGCTGGCCAGTGGCCATCTCTGCCCTCCACACATTCATTCTCCTTCTCCTCTGGAATACATGCAGAGAAGAGCAGGATTTCTCAACACCCACACAATCATTTGGGGCCAGTTAGTTCTCTTTTGAGGGACAGGGAAATAGAAGCTTCTATTTCAGGATGTCTGTTTCACATCCTGTTTCCACTGTGAAGACTTAGGGCAAGCCCTTCCCTTTGCTCTTCGCATTTCTGTTTTCCAAATGCTCTGGTGATGATGTCACACTATGGGAGCTTTGCTCTCAGGCCTGTGGGGAACAAGGTCACCAATGGGGGTCAAGGGTCAGGTGTCACCTGTCTGTCACCGCAGGGAGGGATGGGCCTCTGGAAGGAACTCCCAGGGAAGAAGGACTGACTTGCCTTGCTCTGACTTTCCTTTCTTGTATCTGAAGATATGTGCAATTACAAAAAGAGGGTAATGTAATCCACTCCTTGTACCCAGCCCCACCTTTGCAAATGGACCCCTGTTATCTAAATAAAGTATAACCTATGATTTTACACAAAGTAGATGGATGTGGTGGGTGGAAGTGGATTCCTCAGGAGACCCCCCGAAGTCTTGGGGTAAAGATCCCCACTTCTTATAGTCACTGTGACCCAAGGAAGACAGAGGAGGGTTCAGGGGACCCTGGGGATGCTCTCAAGGGTGGTCAACTTTGAGGGGAAAACTGATTCCTTTGGAGCTTCCCTGGTGGCTCAGGTGGTAAAGAATCCACCTGCAGTGCAGGAGACCCAGGTTCAATCCCACGGTCGGGAAGATCCCCTGAAGAAGGGAATGGCAACCCACTCCGGTATTCTTGCCTGGAGAATCCCATGGACAGAGGAGTCTGGTGGGCTACAGTCCACAGGGTTGCAAAGAATCAGACACGACTAAGCAACTAACACTGGGAGCTGCTGAGAACTGTATGGTTCAGCCAACCCAGGACACAGAAGGGGAATGGTACCGAAGGACCTGGGAGAGACCCTCTCTGTGCCTGGTGCATCCACATAGCTTCATGTCTGTGCCCCCGCCAGGACCAACACCCTGCCCAGCACACACAAGGTCCTCAGACAATGCTGTGGTTCATAGAACATGCTCGTTTAGTCAGATCTATGCCACTGACTCCCTTTGTGATCTTGAAAACTCTTCACTGCTTCCATCTGTAAAGTGGGGATTTCAGTACTGACCTTGAGTGTTTTGAAGATTGAAACTTGAAAAGGATAAAAGAAAAGAACTGAAGGAAAGAGGACTGCACCTCTGTTACTACTTCTCGAATATTCCAAATGTTAACTCAGAGGCTGAAAGGGCCATTTTTCCCACGGGCATTATCAGTGCTAATAGTTACCTCTGCTGTACCAACAGGTGTTGTCCTCTGGGGCCCAGGGGAGTTCTTTACATCTGGAATTTTTAAAATACAGCCTGTAAATATTAAAAAATTTTCCTGAATTTGTCTTTGTGTCAATCAAGTTGTTCAGAGCCTGCAAGGATGTCATGATGTGGAGGTCATGGTTGAGACAGAAGCTAGGTGGTCCTGGTGGGAGCAGATCTTTGGCCCTTGTAAGTCAGACTGTTTCTTTCCCCCTTTTTTCCCTTAGTTCTTCTTCTTCTTTTTAACTCTTTTGGCCATGCATGTGGGATCTTAGTTCCCTTACCAGGAATCAAACCCATGTCCCCTGCATTGGCAACTCGGAGTCTTAACCAGGGACTCCCAGAGAAGCCCCTCCCTTAGTTCTCATTGACTATGTCCCAGCAAAGATTGAGGGGAGCAAGGACAGGACTCTGAGGCTTTTCCTGAGGCTGACCTGCAGGCAGCAAAGATAGGGGGCAGGGGGTGTTTAATAGTTTCCAATGGCTGCTGTAAAAATAAAACACACGCATTCAGCAAAGTTATCTCCAATTTATTTTCAAACAATTTAGGAAAAAAGTCATAAAATATATAGGGAGAAATGTAAAGAATTGGTGAATCGGGATAAAGAGTTCTTTGTGTGATCCTTGCAACTCTTCAATAAATTTGATACTATGAAATTCTTTTTAAGTTTAAATCAACTATATTTCTAAATCAAACCCCCTAAAATGAAATTTTAAAAGCATGCTAATATACCAAATTGTAAAACACTTAGAAATGGTGGCTCAGAGGTTAAAGCCCCTGCCTGCAATGCGGGAGACCTGGGTTCGATCCCTGGGTCCGAAAGATCTCCTGGAGAAGGAAATGGCAACCCACTCCAGTATTCTTGCCTGGAGAATCCCATGGACGGAAGAGCCTGGTGGGTTACAGTCCATGGGGTCGCAAAGAGTCGGACACAACTGAGCGACTTCACTTTTCTTTCTTTCTAGAAATATATTTAATAAAAGATATACTACCTCTAGGCTTCCCAGGCAGTGCTAGTAGTAAAGAACCTGCCTGTCAATGTAGGAGAGGCTCGGTTTTGATCCCTGGGTTGGGAATATCCTGTGGAGGAGGGCATGGCAACCCACTCCAGTATTCTTGCCTGGACAATCCCCCATGGACAGAGGAGCCTGGTGGGCTACAATCCATAGGGTTGCAAAGAGCTGGACACAACTTAGTGACTGAACAACAAATACATGTCAGTGCACTGGGTGACATGTTGGTGACAGGCATCATTAAGCCCTTCCTTCCCCATCATTAAATTTTGCCTCCTGCAGACTGTGGCCCCTGGTCCTTCCCATGCAAACCCAACTCTGTCCCTCCAGCGCATCCATCCTCCAGAGAGCCAGCAGAGAGCTCCTTCCAGACCACAGTCTGATTCTGCCAGGTCTTGCTTCATGTAGTTCACGGGCTCCTCCTTGAGGGAGATGTAGAGGCTGTATTCCCATCCATGCCGTTCAAGGTCAATCTTGATTTGATCTCTGCATCCCTCCCGTTGGTCTCCGTGGTGCTGGCTCTTCCCTCTACATCCTTAGGGCCTCTTGCATGTATCTCTGTTACTTCCTCTTCCTGCAGCAGCACCAGGACTCCCAACGGTTGATATATAGAGAGGGCTCTTGGATAGGTGTCAGCATCTTGGTTGACTTCCGGTGGCAGGTTTCTGCCACCACACCCCTGGGCTGCAGAAGGTATGCCTGTGGCACGTGTTTGGACTCTGGAACTACACCATGGGCTAAGTGTGCTGATGAGGAGTAACTGACACAGCAGGGGCTGGAGGTGGCGTGACCTAATGTGGGGACCACATGCCATCACTAGCTTGCTCTGGTGTGACCACGGACCAGTGACACCTGGGAAAGGGCACCGATGGTCCCCACCTGAAGTGAACTGCAGGGACACTGGATCGACTAGTTTTCCAGTTGTTGGCAAAAGGGCTCAGCTTCTTCATCTCTGCAGTGGAAACGTAACGGTTATTGTGTCACGTGGAGCTAATATGTACACAGTCTCTGGCACGTGGGAGGCTCTCTATATACAGGAATTGTCATTGCATCACTGTGAGTTGGTGTCATTGGTATTCTGCTTTCTGCCATTTGAGCCTCCACAGCCTCTCAGCCCTTCAGGCCAGTCCTTTCCACTTCTCTCGGGGTCTCCCAGGGATCCAACAATATGGCAGGAGCTAGTCTGGTTGTGTCTGAAGTAACAGGACAACTCAGCCTGGGTCTGAGTTAGGACTAGGTCTATGCATATGTGTCTTTTTGTATTTTATAAACTCTGGGGGATGATTTTTTTCTTCATGGGCTGCATGCAAACCATCACAAGGTACCCAGAATGTGCCCTGTTCCTGTTCATTAAACACACATGCTCATTCTCAAGATCCGTCTTGATTTGAATTCAGCTATCACTCCTGGCCCCACTCCGGGGCTCCAGGCTCTCTGGTAGACTTCACATGCGTGTGGGTTTAATGGTCATGACCGCCCGCGGGTCAGATGTTATGATCGTCACCTGATGGAAGGGGAAGTGCAGCCTGGGAGGGTGCTCCTTCCGGAGAGGGGGTGGGGGAGGCACTGCATGCAGCCCCCTCCCCTGACCTTGGTCGACAAGTCAGGGGCATGCAGAAGGCTGGAACAGGAGCATATTTTCTGGGTAGGAATGATTTGGTTCTCCTCATTTCTGTAACCGTATAAAATGCATTTGTTTCCTCAGCCTGGTGATCACGATTTTCATTTCTTCTTTGAAAATGCTTCTGTAGCAATAGCCGGTTGAGAAGATTTACTGCTGGAATGAAAACTCCAAGAAGGTGAAATTAGAAACAAGCTGCTGGGGTAGAATATTGTTTCTTGTAGTAGAGCAGGGCTGCTGCTTGGGAAATGCTGGGGCCTATGGGGTAAAGAGGGTTTTCCGGGTGGCGCAGTGGTAAAGAATACACTTGTCAATGCAGGAGACACAGGAGATGCAGGTTCGATCCTTGAGTTGGGAAGATCCCCTGGAGAAGGAAATGGCAACTTGCTCCAGTATTCTTGCCTGGAAAATTCCATGGAGACAGAAGGCTGCGGGCCGCAGTCCAGGGAGTTGCAAAGAGTCAGACATGACGGAGTGACTGAGCACACACACACATGGGTAAAGATGAGGAAGGAGCCTAGGGGAGACCCCAACTCCAATCACCTCTATTGTTGGCAGGACTGTTGGTCTCTTTGGGGCCTCTGACACCCCCCTCACACACATACATGTTAGGAAGGCTACATACTTTCCTACCTATTCTCCAGCTTTTGTTTTCAGGGATAATGGAAGACTGCAGTTGTACAAAGATAGTAGGCAGCTTGAAATAAGCACGCTGCACTATGTAATTCTGAGAAGAGAAACGGTGGTTGGCATTTAGGAGAAGGGAAAAAGCAGAGCAGAGGGCATCTTCTGGGAAGTGAGCAGGTGGGTGGAAAAATAAGCAAAAAACAAGGATGTGTGATATAGTCCCACAGGAAGAGCACAGGCTCTCAAGCCAGATACAAGTCCTCCTCCATCCCTCCTTAGGGGCATGGCCTCAGTTAACTCATCTGTAAAATGGGACGAGATAATAGCACCGATTCACCAAGTTATCATCAGGATCCAATAAGAGGGCATTTAGAACATGCAGCCTGTTAGAACAATGCCTGGTGTATAGCAAGGCTTCAGGAAAAAAAAAAGCCAGTTGCTATTCTAAGTGAATTAAAATATCTGCGTAAGGTTGATAAGAGTTAAGAATGCTTAAGCCCAGAATGGTTTCTCATTTGCAAACCATCATCAGATTTTTTCAAGGAATGTTTACTTTGTATCTCAAATTCTGGGAAATCACATGAAAGCGTAAGAGGGAAAAATTTTGTGTATTTTAATTGTATTTATTTTTGACTGTGCTGGGTCTTCATTGCAGTGAGGGAGCTTCTTGCTTCCGTGGCTTCTCTTGCTGCACAGCATGAGCTCTAGGTACTTGGGCTTCATCGAGGGGGTACACAGGCTTAGTTGCCCCATGGCATGTGGGATCTTCCAGGATCAAGGGTACCTATGTACCCTGCATTGGCAGGGGGATTCTTAACCACTGAAGCAGCAGGGAAGTCCGAGGAAAGACTTTTATGTGTTTGAAAGGAAGGATCAATCATCCACTAGGCAGGGAGGATATGGTGTTATAGTTTTTAAAAGAACCCTGAACTCACATAACATGAGACCCAAGTCATGGCGTTCAGTAAGAGGATATCACTTAAATCGATCCAGAAAGGGTCTTTGCCAGCCTCTGAGCTAACCTCCTTGCTTTCCATTGTACAACTGAGGAAACAGCCTCAGAGACACAGAGACAGTTAAGACGCAAAGCCAACAGGGTTTGAGCCAGGCCCTGGTACCTCTCTTCCCAGAGCACAAGGCATTCAGAAAGTGGGGAACCATTTTCCCCCTAATTAAACATGTCAGTGTAGTTATCAGCTAGAAAACATAATAAATCCATTTTCCAGATGCTTCTTGCTCCTGGGTTCTTCCAGATATACATTCAGATATCAAACCAGAAAGGGGTTCCTTGGGGGCTCAGTGGTAATGAACCCCCATTCCAAGCAGGAGTTGAGGGTTTGATCCCCTGGTAGGGACAGTCTCTTGGAGGAAGAAATGGCAACCCACACCAGTATTCTTGCCTGGAAAATCCCATGGGCAGAGGAGCCTGGCAGGCTATAGTCCACAGAGTCGCAAAGAGTCGGACACGACGTAGTAACTAAACAACCATGACAACTGAACCAGAGAGAGACAAATATAGCAAAAGAAAGACAAACAGAAAGCTTTTTCTTCTTTGTCAATGAAGTTCCTTCCTGCTCCAACCCTTGACTAGGTCTTGAAGTGTCAGCGGGTGGATTGTGAGAGTGGTCGTGTCCGTGGTCCAGATGCAGAGACAGAGGATAAGGGGGGGAGATAATGACTACCTGACCCAGCGAGGGGTGGGGGGCGAGTGTCGGGTGGATTCCAGCAAGGCATCACGGAGCTGAGACCCTCTTTCCCCCAGTACTGCCTCAGTGCCCCCTCCAGAGAACCCCCTGGCCTCTCTGGTCCTGGCATCCATGTGTCCAGAAGAATGGCCCTCCTGAACTGTTAGCACCGAGTTTGCAGTGAACAGGAGGAGAAGGATTAAGGCTGCAGCGAAAGACAGATCTGCGTGTCCCAGTGACTATTCTGAAGTTTTGTGGTCTCGAAAGGCGGCCTTGCTCTTCAAGCTTCTTCCCGCATCCCAGTGAAGGGGAGGCCCTGGGACAGGTGAGGGGAGTGGGGACAGGTGGGGGGCTCCTGGGACAGGTGGGGGACCCTGGGACAGGTGGGGGCTCCTGGGACAGGTGAAGGGGCCTGGGACAGGTGGGGGTCCTGGGATAGGTGGGGGCTCCTGGGACAGGTGGGGGACCCTGGGACAGGTGGTGGGGCCTGGGACAGGTGGGGACCCTGGGACAGGTGGGGAGGGGCTGGGACAGGTGGGGACTGCCTGGGACAGGTGGGGGGGCCTGGGACAGGTGGGGGGCTCCTGGGACAGGTGGGGGACCCTGGGACAGGTGGGGGGCCCTGAGACAGGTGGGGGCTCCTGGGACAGGTAGGGAGGGGCTGGGACAAGTGGGGACTGCCTGGGACAGGTGGGAGGGCCTGGGACAGGTGGGGGCCCTGGGACAGGTGGGGGCTCCTGGGACAGGTGGGGGGCCCCTGGGACAGGTGGGGAGGGGCTGGGACAGGTGGGGACTGCCTGGGACAGGTGGGGGCCCTGGGACAGGTGGGGGCTCCTGGGACAGGTGGGGGCCCCTGGGACAGGTGGGGAGGGGCTGGGACAGGTGGGGACTGCCTGGGATAGGTGGGGGGGCCTGGGACAGGTGGGGGCCTCCTGGGACAGGTGGGGAGGGGCTGGGACAGGTGGGGACTGCCTGGGACAGGTGGGGAGGCCTGGGACAGGTGGGGACTGCCTGGGACAGGTGGGGGACCCTGGGACAGGTGGGGGGGCCTGGGACAGGTGGGGGGCCCTGGGACAGGTGGGGGGCTCCTGGGACAGGTGGGGCCCCTGGGACAGGTGGGGAGGGGCTGGGACAGGTGGGGACTGCCTGGGACAGGTGGGGGACCCTGGGACAGGTGGGGAGGGGCTGGGACAGGTGGGGACTGCCTGGGAGAGGTGGGGGGGCCTGGGACAGGTGGGGGGCCCTGAGACAGGTGGGGGGGCCTGGGACAGGTGGGGGACCCTGGGACAGGTGGGGGGGCCTGGGACAGGTGGGGAGGGGCTGGGACAGGTGGGGGGGCCTGGGACAGGTGGGGGGGCCTGGGACAGGTGGGGGGCGCCTGGGACAGGTGGGGGACCCTGGGACAGGTGGGGGGGCCTGGGACAGGTGTGGGTGCTGGGACAGGTCAGGGGGTGCTGGGACAGGTGGCCCCTCACTACACTGTGTCCTCTGTCCTCTTCCCTCTCCCCATTGTGATACTGACCTTTTTGGGTCTTTCATTCTTGATTCTTGCCCCTCCACCACTTCTAGTCTTTGTTTTTCTCCTTAGAAGTGATTCTCTACCATATTAGGATCATGGGATCAGATTTCAGTGATGGAAAATATGGTGGTCCTTTCCAAACACCAAAAGAATGGGTCATAGAGAGTCTTACAAGTGATTATAGAACATAGGGCTTTATAAGAAGAAAAAAAAACCTAGGGTGGCTGAAGTCCTCAAGTAAAAAGATGAATGCTTTGATATAAAAACTAAATAATAAAAGAAAATTTTAAATACATGTAGTTTATATATCCACATATATGTAACAAATATTGATAAGTATTTAAATATATAACATATATACTTATGGAGCTTCTCAGGTGGCTCTAGTGGTAAAGAATCTGCCTGCCAATGCAGGAGATGCAAGAGATGTGGGTTCAATCCCTGGTTTAGGAAGATTCCCTGGAGTAGGAAGTGGCAACCCACTTCAGTATTCTTGCCTCGAGAATTCCGTGGACAGAGGAGCCTGGTGGGGGGAGCTATAGCCCATGGGGTCCCCAAGAGTCAGACAGGACTGAGTACATGCACATGTATGTATATAATTATAGTAATAAAATATTAGCAAGATAATAAGGATGAGATCACTTGTAACCAAAATGTTGATGATATTTATGATACCTGAAAATACCAAAAAAATTTCTTTACAAATATTGATAACATCCATTTGGCATCCCTGCTGCTGCTGCTGCTAAGTCGCTTCAGTCGTGTCCGACTCTGTGTGACCCCATAGACGGCAGCCCACCAGGCTCCCCCGTCCCTGGGATTCTCCAGGCAAGAACACTGGAGTGGGTTGCCATTTTCTTCTCCAACGCATGAAAGGGAAAAGTGAAAGGGAAGTTGCTCAGTCATGTCCGACTCTTAGGGACCCCATGGACTGCAGCCTACCGGGCTCCTCCGTCCATGGGATTTTCCAGGTAAGAGTACTGGAGTGGGGTGCCACTGCCCTGGTGCCCCACAAACAGTTCAGGGCCTCCATCTCTGAGGTCTTGGGGAGGGCTTCATAATGTGTTTTGCAGCAGCTCACAATCTGTACCAATAACTTCCAGCTGCCCCCTGATAAGACTGCAGTCCTAACTCCTTTCAGTGTGGCCGTGTGATCAGCCTTGGCCAGAGATGCGTGAGAAGACGTGACAAAGCTACATCGGATGCAAGCTTTACAGGCCAGTGAGCAACTCACCAGGTTCCCTTCCTCGATGTCAGTCACTGACCGTGACTCGCACAGTGGCTGCTCTACCTGCCTAGTCCCTGAGTGAGAACAGCACGGGGCAGAGCCCCAGCCAACTCTTGAGGGACACCTAGTGTAAGCTGGTGCTGTTTACTCGCTAAGCTGTGTCTCAGTCTTTGTGACACCATGGACTACAGCACGCCAGGCTCCTCTGTCCTCCACTGCCTCCTGGAGTTGGCTCAAAATCATGTCCATGGAGTCGGTGATGCTATCTAACCATCTCACCCTCTGTCGTCCCCTTCTCCTGTTACCTTGCATCTTTCCCAGCATCAGGGTCTTTTCCAAGGGGTCAGCTCTTCCCATCAGGTGGCCAAAGCATTGGGGCTTCAGCTTCAGTCCTTCCAAAGAATATTCAGGATTGATTTCCTTTAGGATTGACTGGTTTGATCTTACAGTCCAGCCAAGTGTATAAGAGAAGTAAACCTCGGTGGTTTTAAGCTACGAAGAGTTGGCTTTGTTACACTACACAGCCTAGTCTACTTTCTCTTGTTTTTGGCCACATATTGTGGCTTGCCAGCATGTGGGATCTTAGTTCCCTGACCAGGGGTTGAACCCAGGCCATGGCAGTAAAAGCTCTGAGTCCTAACCACTGGACTGCCAGGGAATTCCTGACCTAGTCTCTTTTGACTGATGCTGCACATGATGTTTCTGGCAGACCCCTGTCCTCTGTTTTGTGTATCCGGCTCTTGACCGCATATTGATTAGTCTTTGTGATCCTATCTCCCTCCCACCAGGGAGCAATCTCAGCTCAGGGCCCTCAGGTGCTTTATGCACATTTTCCTCCTGTCCCCGTCCTTGAAGCTGAGGGGAAACAGACCCTAAGCCTGGGTGAGCTCCATGCCATTGCCTTCCCAGGTGCCGCTATGAAGACATCTCCCCTCTGACCCTGCCAGCCCACACCTCTTTACTGTCTCTTTACTGTCATTTATGTCAGTAAGTTTTACAAGCATTGTGGTATTGTAAATGTATTCCTCTCAATACTCTTGACCTCCAACGCTGTTGAAAATATAGAGAAGTAAGGGTGTATGTATTGTAATTTCCCCTGTGAGAGTTCCAGTTTGTAAAGGGATGACTATGGTTTGTTAATTTCCCAGAGATGTGAATCCCCCAGGAATATGTTGCATTTCCACAGTCAAGTTTACCAACCTATCTTTTTCACCACGAAGGTTATTCCAGTTAAGTCTGGGGCATAGAGAGAGTCACCAAAAGTTCAGTTAAGTTTTGAGCCAGAGTTGGGATCTTCAGTGAGAGGATACCATTTCCAGAGACGTCCTTGCTAAGAACCCCCTGAAAACAGAAGAAGCTGGAACAGGGGGTTGTATTTACCTGGTTTATTTGGAAGGTGATCTTGAGAAGCAGGAGTGAGAATGCAGAGCAGGTGGACCAGAGAAGAAGAGAAGCATTAAGGGAGGACCATGAGGCTGCTGCTGCTGGCAGTGGGGGCTCCCTTCCTCCAGAACCTTCTGTGAAACATCCAGGATGCTGGCTGGAATGGTCAGCATAGAGGGCAGGAGGCTCTTGGCTCTCCTGGGGTTACTGCTCAGAGTGGCCCACATCCCTCCAGGGCTGAACTGCTCTTGTCCACAGGCCAGGAGCATGTCCCTGCAGGAGCAGCGTGCCTGCCAAGTGTGGACCAGGTCTTGTTGGCACAGAGTGAGCCAAAGACCCCAGAAACGTCCACACCAGCTGCAGCTGAGATCCAAGCTGAAGCTGACAATGAGAATCAGAATGACAGTCGTGTCTGCTTTGATGCTCTGATGCAATTTGCAATAAAAACCTGCGTGCCCAGTATTTTTAGACAGCACCATCTTCTGAGAGAGGTAAGCTGGCTGTCAGCCCTGTGGCTGATGTGGGTGAGGTGGGTCGTACAGATGTCCCAGAAGGTGGCAAATCCACTTCCCACCAGCTTCCACGTGGGACTCTCCCAACGCAGCTGTTCTCCATGACTGGGAAACTGAGGCAGTGCACCTCACTTTTCAGGCACTGTTTTCCTGGCATTTTCTAATTCTTTACTCCAGCCCTTCAGGCCAGCGTGCACTCCTGGCTTCACCTGGACTTGAGTCCCCTTCATACTGTGTGGCCCTCCAAGACCGTGCTCCTGCTCAGCACAACCTGTCCCTGAGACCCAGTAGAAGGTGTGCCCAGGGAGGCCCCTGCTGTTCTGGTGCAGCAGCAGCGGCCCTCTGCCCTGGGTGCGCGTCCCCGCGTAGCAGGTCTCAGCCGCTCGGAGATGAGTGATCGCAATTACCGCTGGCGGGGTGCTGCTGTGTTCTCGTGGCTTTTTGCAATTTGCCATCTGTAGGAGAGAGATTGATTTTTTTAAAATAAACAGGCTTTGTGTAAAATGTATACATATGTATGGTCCCATTAATAGGTTTTGCAAATGCTTTCTTCCCCCCTTGAAGGGTTGTCGGAGCTCGTGCCTCTCTGCAGCTGAGATGCAGGACCTCGTGACTGGGTTCCACATGAGGGGCGAACCTTCTGAACCCCTCTCTCCCCCATGGAGGACACAGTCTTGGGTGATCATCCTCCTTGAGAAGCAGTTAATGGGGCTTTTCCATTAAATGGGCTGTGGATGCCTTTCTGCTCTGGGACAGACATACTGTATCCCACCAGGCTCCTCTGTCCATGGGATTCTTCAGGCAAGAATATGGGAGCGGGTTGGCATTTCCTCCTCCAGGGGATCTTCTTGACCCAGGTTCAACCTCTGGGTTGAACTGAAGGCAGATTCTTTATCATCTGAGCCACCAGGGAAGCCCACAACATCACACATGCATATTGAAATGTACGCATGTGACGGGAACAGCAGCAGTACCTATATCTGTGGAGTCTCGGTTGACAAAATGCAGCGTGGGTCAGGCTTCCCAGGTGGCTCAGTGGGTAAAGAATCCACCTGCAATGCAGGAGATGCAGGAGACATGGGTTTGCTTCCTGGGTCGGGAAGATCCCCTGGAGGAGGGCATGGTAACCCACTCCAGTATTCTTGCCTGGAGAATCCCATAGACAGAGGAGCCTGGTGGGCTACAGTCCATGGGGTGTTGAAGAGTCAGACATGCCAGAAGCAACTGAGCACAAATGCACACACAAAACACACGTTATAAGTATGACACAGCTGCTCCTGAAAGGGGAGTGGACTGAATTTCCAGATGAGGCACCTTGTTAATAGTTTTATGTGTCCACTTGGTGAGGCTATAGGATCCAGTTATTTAATTAAACCTAATCTAGATGTTTTGGGGAGAAGGAGCCCCTAAGTCTAGCCCAGGCTCTCTCTTCACCCTCTTAGTGTCACCCCATACCATCATCCATAGTCATGACTTCAAATCACCTTTCATGACCATTTATATCCAGTCCAGACATACCCCTGATGCTCTGACCAGGGGCTGGCAAACTGTAGCACATGAGCCAAACCCAGCCTGTTACTTGCTTTGTAGGTAAAGTTTTACTGAGGCACAGCCATGCTGATGGCTTTATGTGGTAGCTGGGGCCCCTTTCTAGCTACAACAGCACAGCTAAGAAGTTGTAGAAGAGACTGCATAACCCAAAAAGCTGAAAACTGCACTACTTGCCCATTTACAGAACAAACTTTCTGATCCCTGCTGGGGACCCAAACATCCAACTTCCCTACTGAGTTTACCTGTCCCTCCCAAGAGCCAACCCCCCAAACCACCTTCTCATTCTTCTTTCTCAGACCTCCCCCCATTTGCCTCCATCCATTTATCTAGACCAGCAAGCCCAGGGTCACCTCTGACTTTCCCTGCTTTCCTCCTAATCCACCATCCAACTCCTCCTTATAATTGGTATCTTGCCCGCTGCCCCAACACCCAACAGGGGGCCTCTCTGGCATCATCTGCATCAACCTTTACAGCATCTTCTTGCTCCTGCCAGCTTCCCCTCCATCCGCTTGGCAGAGGACCACCCACCCCCGCCCCAAACATCTTTAAAAGGGACCTGGGTGACTTACAGCTTCTCTCTGGAGGGCTTACGTTCTCATGCACTCTCCATGGTCCCCACCAACATTTTTTGAGTCCATGAACATGTGCAGAGCTGGAGCCCTGTCCAGGAGGTCGGGGAAGCAGAGGTAAGGATGACTTCCATGTCCTGTAGAGAAGCTCTCATGGTCCTCAGGGGAGGGGTATAGGATCCCAGACGAGAGGATGGTGGAGTAGCCCCCGTTCCTGGGAAAAGCCCAGGTGAGGCGTGAGGCTTCTCTCTCCCCCTTGGTGCTCTGGTGCAGTGGCCATTCTTTCTGTTCAGACTCACGGTCCCTTTGGGTTGGCCTCTTCTTCCCATCTTTCCTCACTGCTCCTCTTCCACACACCTCTTCATTCCCCGCCTGCCCCAGTTTCCCGCGTTCCTCCCCTCTCTCTCTTCGTGCTTCTTATTCCTTCCTTATCCCCTCCCCTCCTCTCTGACTTGCCTCCCCATCCATTCTTCCATCTCCTCCTCTCCCTCTCCTTCAGGTGGGTGGCCCTGAAGTATGTGGTCCCATTACCACACAACCCTTTGCAGTTTTGTCCATCTTATGCAATTTAAGTCAAATCAATACACTTCCACAAAGCACACACCCAGGCCCTGACTGCCGTGGCTGAGCCTCACATGCACCAGGCACTCACTGAGCAGTGGACACGTGTTGTCTGATACAGTCACAGTATTTCCTTAAAGTGGATATTATCATTTATAGATGAGCAAAGGAATCATACGCAATGCAGTGTATGCAAGCCATTGTGGAGAATGAAAAAAAATTTTTTTTTTCACTTGGTCTGTGGCTCTCCAATCCGAGACACATCACTCAGCAGAGGGTTAAGACAACATCCCAAAGCATAAAATGTACTCTAAAAATGGGGCTTCCCTGGTGGCTCATATGGTAAAGAATCTGCCTGCAATGAAGAACACCTGGGCTCCATCCCTGGCTTGGGAAGATCCCCTGGAGAAGGGAACGGCTACCCACTCCAATATTCTTGCCTGGAGAATCCCAAGGACAGAGGAGCCTGGTGGGGGGGTCGCAAAGAGTCTAACAGACTGAATGACTTTCACTTTCACTTTCATGCATGCCTTAACCACGTCTGTTGCTGTCCCCCGCCCCCGCCCCCATCCTATGGCCTATTAAGTTTTTCCTTAAGGGCATTGAGGGTCTTGCAACTTTGACTACCAGCACCCACCTACACACCAGATACTTTGGGGTACAACTGGTTTTCTATCCAGTTTTATTGAATCTCCACAAGGCATTTCAATTCCTTTTGTAGGAAGTGGGTATGCAAAAATTCATAAATAATGAAAACAATTCTCTTGGCATCTGGGTGCCAAGCATGATGTCTGACTCATAGTGCTCTGGGGCAGTGAAGTAGGAGGGATTGGGGAATGGATGTTCGTGCCTCTCACTTCTCAGGGCGTCAGCATGACAAGTCATTTCACAGCCCTGAGCCCTGTTTATAAAAGGGACTAGTACTATTTCCGAGCAGTTTGGTTGGAGGATGAGGGGCATTGTAGAGCACCCAGGGGTGTCGGGAATATGGTTAGCTTTCAGTTTATTTTAGTAGCCTCCTTAATGAGCATGTTGCTACCAGTCTTTGTCGAGCCCTTCTTCCTTTGGAAAATCTCAGTGAATCAAAGGCAAACATTAAGTTAATGAGATCACAATCATATGGTAATATTCCCCCTATTTCCAGCAAACACCCTGTTGAAGGCAAAGTGACTATGTGCTATGCTGAAAAAAATAGCATCCTTGGTCCCTGCTCAGTTGGTTCCCTGTCGACATCAGACAGACAGACTAAATGAACAATTAGCATTGGACACCTCTGCACGTGGCTGAGGACGCTTTCAATTAGCAGGCAGCTGCCGCGCTCTCATTAGTTAATGTCACTGTTCTTGCATTTATTCTGAATGATAATTGCAGTATGTACCAATGCATATTTTTAACTGTTCCTTTTTTTAATGGAAGGGATGTCATTTTCTTTCTACAGATGCTCAGCTGCAACATTGTTGCCTCTATAAAGAAAGAAAGAAAAAAATAACATTGCACAATTCTCCCCTAACCAGTGACTAAGACCAACCCCAGACTCTCAGCCTGAAGAGAGAAAACTGCTGTATCTTTGCAGCCAGTTTTAGCAACCTGAAGAGTGCGTGCATGTGTGTGTGTGTGTGTGTGTGTGTGTGTAGATAATCTATATTCAGGCTTCCCTAGTGGCTCAGATGATAAAGAATCCATCTGCAATGCTGGAGACCTGGGTTCAGGCGGGAAAATCTTCCTGGGGTGGGAAGATCCTCTGGAGGAGGACATGGCTACCCATTCCAGTATTCTTGCCTGGAGAATCCCATGGACAGAGGAGCCTGGCTGGCTACAGTCCACGGGATTGCAAAGAGTAGGACACAACTGAGAAACTAACACTTTCACTTTCAATCTATATTTTGAGAAAATCTACCTTGTAAGAATAATAGCTATAAGTTCTCCCCAAACATTCTTCTGGGCCCCTCTTTTGTGGAGAACTATAAGCTATAAGGGAATCCCCATGAAAGAAACAGCTTGGGTTTTAGAAACCTGTTTGTTGTTATCTTAAACTTTTCATTTTGGAATATTTTTAGATTTACAGAAAAGTTGCAAAGGTACTACAAAGTGAGGGTTTTTTTTTTTTTTTTGGTACTTTTTACCCAATTACCTCAGGTATGTATGACTCTGGAATATATAACCAAGATATATATTGAAAGTGAAGGTGTTGCTCAATCGTGTCCGACTCTTTGCGATCCCATAGACTGTAGCTCACCAGGCTGCTCTGTACATGGAATTCTCCAGGCAAGAATGCTGACATGGATTGCCATTCCCTTCTCCAGGGGATCTTCCCAACCTAGGGATCGAACCTGGATCTCCTGCATTAAAGGAGATCTTTACCATTAGCACCACCCGGGAAGCCCTAAGCTATATATTACTTGAGTGAAATCATCAAAACTCAGAAATCAATATTGGCAGAGCATTCTTAACTCACAGATTTCATTTGGATATTAACTATTTTTCTACGCATGTTCTTTTTCTGTCCTGGATTGGATCCCACTGCATTTAATTGTCATGTCATTGGTCTCTTCTGATCTGAGACAGTTTCTTAATCTTTCTTTCTCTTTCATGCTATGGATGGTTGTAAAACATACTAGTCTGGGCTGGAAGAAGTCCCTCCATGTAGAACCATCTGATTTGATCAGAGTTGTAGATTTTTTAAAATATAAATTTATTTATTTTAATTGGAGGTTAATTACTTTAAAATATTGTATTGGTTTTGCCATACATCAACATGAATCCACCACAGGTATACACGTGTTCCCCATCGTGAACCTCCCTCCCACCTCCCTCCCCTTACCATCCCTCTGGGAGCTGTGGTACATATACACAATGGAGTATTACTCAGCCATTAAAAAGAATACATTTGAATCAGTTCTAATGAGGTGGATGAAACTGGAGCCTATTATACAGAGTGAAGTAAGCCAGAAAGAAAAACACCCATACAGTATACTAACGCATATATATGGAATTTAGAAAGATGGTAATGATAACCCTGTATGCGAGATAGCAAAAGAGACAGATGTATAGAACAGAGTCGTAGATTTTTGAGAAGATATCACAGAGAAGAAGTGTCCTTCTGGCTACATGATATTAAAGATACGTGATGTCAATGTAAGTGATCACTGGTGATGGGAACTTTGATCACCTGACCAAGGTGGTGTCTGCCAGGTTTCTCCAAGATAAACTTACTATTTCTCCCTTTCCATACCTTATTCTTTAGAAGTAAGTCACTAAGTCTAGCCCACAATCAAGAGGGGAGGAATTAAGCTCTGCCTCCTGATGGGGGTGGAGGTCGTAATACATTATTTGGAATTTTTGAAAGCTGTTCCAGGGAGTCTGGCCTTAATGGCAGAGCTGTCACTGTATGATCTTAGTAACTCAAGTAACTCAAGCTTTCTTGGTTTCAGGTTTTCCTTCTATAAAATAAGAAGCTTCATGAGCTGCATCCCATGGTTTTGCCCAGCCTGAAAGTCCAGTGCTCAGACTGTAATCTGGACAGTGTCCTTTGCAATTAGAAAGATGAGTTTCCAACTGCAGCACATGCTACCAGGATGGCCTTGGATAAGTTTCTTAACCGCTCTAACCTTCAATTGCCTTGTCTATAAAATAGAATGATTATGACTCTGAGACTGTACCCATAAGGTGTTCAGCACAAAGCTTGTAATAGGGATGTGTGACAAGTTTCAGCCAATGTTTTGACCAAACAGAGGCTCAGAAGTAGGATAGACACAGTCACTGTTTAACGGTATCAGACGAGTTCATAAAATTATTTCCCTGCCCATGTGCTTGAAAAATGTCTCAGATCCTTTTCCAACTCTGTTGAAACAGGACACCTTTCACAGAAGCATAAGAACATTGCTTGCAACCAGCTTCTCCAATGAATTCTGCATAATTACAGTTTTGGTGAAGAAAATAAAACTCACATTGAATGTCAAATGGAAAGCTTGACCCTGGATCAGCTCTTCAACTAAACTGCAGACTCTCTGCCAGTTTGTGCCTCGGTTTCCTCATCTGTCAAACAAACATGACCCTTGCAGCTCCCAGCGTGGTGAACGGTATGTGGTGAATTTCCAGTTCCTGAGCTCAACAGATGGCTTACCCACCATTAGCTGCCTGTTACAAAGGGATAGATGTACACCCGGCCTTAATTATTAAAAGGCATGGTCCTTTAGGACCATGACATCCAAAATGGGTAGCTGAGATCATGGCAGTGGTTTGATTTCAGATAATATAGTTCATGTTCATGCTAACAATAGACATGAAGCCTTTGCAAAGTGATTAGCATTCCACTGTAAAAATTTAATACCTTATTTGTGGGATCTGAAAAAATGGTACAAACAAACCTATTTACAAAATAGAAATAGAGTCACAGGGTCACAGAAATAAAGTCACAAATATTATGGTTTACATAGGTGGGGATAAATTGGGAGACTGAGACTGACGTATACACACTACTCTATGTAAAATAGATAGCTAATAGGAACCGACGGTATAGCACAGAATGGGTGTGTGTGTGTGTGCGCACGCGTGCACACTCAATCATGTCTGACTCTCTGGAACTCCATGGACTGTAGCCAGCCAGGCTCCTCTGTCCATGGAATTTTCCAGGCAAGAACACTGGAGTGGGTTGCCACTTCCTATTCCAGGGGATCTTCCTGACCCAGGGGTTGAACACTTGTCTCTTGCATCTCCTGCATTGACAGATAGATTCTTTACCACAATACCACCTGCGAAGTCCCATATCAGAGGGTACTCTACTCAGTATGCTGTAATGATCTGTATGGGAAGAAATCTAAAAAAGGGTGGATATACGTATATGTATTCCTGATTCACTTTAGGGCACAGCAGAAACTAACACAACATTGTCCGTTAACTATATTCCAATAAAAAAAATTAAATAAATATATAAAGGCAAAACCATCAGGTAAAGCTTGTTATTTAGGTATGTATTGATGATTTGGTGTTGGTAAAACTGGTGCACTCTTACATGCTGATGTGATGTAAATGGCTAAATTTTGTTTAAAAAATGCATATATAAATGTAGTCAGGAAGGCATAAAACTGTTCACATACTCTATCCCACAAGCCCATCCAGTGGTGGTGGGGGGGTGGGTGGGAGGCAAACCTGAAGAAATAGCTTAACTGAAGAAAATAGCAGTGTACATGGAGTTATTCACAGTGTCTCATATTTAATCATGAAAGAAAGAAAAACAATTTAATAGGAATTGTTTAGAGCTTCATAAACTATTCTGTAGCCAGATGCCACTTACAAGGAGTGAAGCAATATATTAGATAAGTAAGATAGACTATTTCATGGAAGTAATAGTAAGAACATGATGTATAGATCATGCTTGGAACCATGAAAATACATGCGCGTGTACACAGATTCTAGAAGGGAACATACAAAAGCGAAAATATGCTTCTGCTAAGAGAAAAAGAAAGTAATTAGGTAAGAGCTAAACCAACGTTCTTCCCTTTTAAGTGTCCAAACAAACCTTTCAAGTTAAGGAAAACAGACGTGACTGTTGTTTGAATTTCTCAATGCTTTGGCATAAACATACAAAGGCCCCATGAACACCTTCTGCTGTGTATAAATATTTCCCCAACCTCCTTCTTCCCTTATGCGCTTCTCAAAGCTCCTCAATAAAATTAATACAGTCAACAGAGCCATTTTTAAAGGACGGAGAGAAAGAATTTCAGGACTCCACAGAAGGAGGGAATGAAAGGGGTTTTATTCTTTTCATTCTTCAGTGCCTTGTTAGAGTCTCAGAGCCTGTGTTATTGAAACCCGAGGGTGACAAGCACTGAGGTGAATCTATTGCTGAGCCTGGATCTTTAATGAGAGCATTGATCAGAGAAGAGACGCAAGAAAGCGCAGTGCGGTGACACCTGAATGAATATAAATTTAGCCCCGATTGAAACTCTTCCACAGTCGGCTTGTTCCCTGCTGGCAGTGTTAGGGAGAAGAGAGAAAAGCAATTTCGGTCTTCTGTCTTGATTCTCCTCACGCTGTTGGCAGTTTTTAAGCAGAGCAAGTTATGACTATTTTACTTCAAAAGGCAATGAGAACTTGTCAAAGAGTCCCTCCCTGGACGCGACAATGGAAATGTTTCCTTGGTACTAATTTTGAATCCGAAACCAATCTGCCTGGAGGAGGAAGTGCTTTCAAACTACAGAGTTTTCTGGGAACTGGACAGGCTGCCTCAGCAGGGAGTGAGTGCCTCATCACCAGAAGAATGCAAAAAAGACTGGGTTGACCTGGTGGCTGTGTTACTCAGTGAAAACTCCTACTGCTCACCAGTTGACAGGCCAGTAAATCAAGAGGTGAGGTATTAAGGCAAACAATAGTGACTTTATTCAGAAAGTCAGCAGACTGGGAAGATGGTGGATTAGCGTCCCAAAGAACCATCTGAACTGAGTTAGAATTCAGTCTTCTTTTGTATTAAAAGGGGGAGGAGATGTGGTTGGTTGCTGCAAACTTCCTGGTGCCAGAATCCTTCGTGCTTGCAGCTGTCCATGTAAGTCAGGTCGTGATGTGCCTGCGAGCTGCCAACAAGACAAATATTATTCCGTGTTCTGCAACTTTTTATCCCTATGTCAATGGAAAAGTGTGATACCTTTAAAGGTCAGAGCCTTGAAAATTGGCTATACTGTATATTTGAGTCTACAGGCAACATTCTTAACTAGTAGCAAAAGTAAGAGACTACGAAGGTAAAGACAAAGAAGCGGATCCAACATGGAGTCAGATTTGATCTTCCCTATTACAGCAGGATGTTTCAGAGGGGCTCAAGCACGAAGAAGAGATCTGGGAAGCAGAGGACTGGGGTTACGTTTCAGATCCCTACAACATGGAGCTTTGTCATTCTAGAAAGTCAGCCAATGGAATGATGAGGATCACAGGAGTTTAGGCCCGGACAGATGGCGTTTGGGGTTTTGGCTTCACTATCTACTGTGTGATGCTGGCCAACTTCCTGTCCTAGTGACATGTACCTCAACCTATTGATCAAATGGAGATTAGAATATTACCTAACTCACAGGTTCCTCACAATCAAATAATGCAGGGTGTCAACTGTTCATCACAGTCTCCAGAGTGTAATACATTCTGGGTAAATGTCATCGTGATTATGGTTATTCAGGGACTTTTCTTTACATTCAGCTACCATGCCTAGAACCCTTTCTTAGGTGTTTGGCATTTTCAACCATGACACCTCTTTAAAAAATTATTTATTTATATTTTTTGGCTGTGCTGCGTCTTAGTCTCTGCACACGGGCTTTCTCTAGTTGCCATCAGAGGAGACTACAGTCTAGGAGCAGCACATGGGCTTCTTGTTGCGGTGACTTCTCTTACTGTGGACCACAGGCTCAAGGATGCGTGGACTCAGTAGTTGTTGCAGGCCCTAGAGAAGCTGTGACACATGGGTTTGGTTGCCCCCTGGCATGTGGAATCTTCCCAGACCAGAGTTGGAGCCCATGTGCCCTGCGTTGGCAGGCAGATTCTTAACCACTGGATCACCCGGCAAGTCTCAGTCATGACATCTCGCTTAAATTTCTGATATGGTCTGAATTGTGTTCCCCCATCAAAATTGATATGTTGAAATCCTAAACTCTAGTACCTCAGAATGACTGCAGAGAGATGGCTTTTAAAGAGATAAGTATGGTGAAATAAGGTCCTATGGGTAAGACTAACCCAGTATGGCTATTGTCCTTGCAAGAAGAGATTAGCATGTGGACATGTGTAGAGGGAAGAGCACGTGAAGACACAGAGAGAAGATGGCTATCTACAAGCCAAGGAGAGAGGACTCAGGAGAAACCCAAAGGTGCAGACTTTTGATCTTAGACTTCTAATCTCTAGAACTGTGAGACAATTAACTTCTCTACTTTAAGCCACCTGGTGTGTGGTGCTCTGTTACGGCAGCCCTAATGAACTAATATGTTCTTCTTGGGGGTAATGGATGGTTACCTTCACTTTCCAGAAGAAGAGACTGAGGTTCAGAGAGGGGCAGTGATAGCTTCAAGACCACACGGATCCCTCATTTTCACTGAATATCACACTGAATAAGTACCTTAGTAAGTACCTAGTGCAGCACGCAGTGGGCTCCCCAGGTGGCACTAGTGGTAAAGAACCCGCCCACCAATGCGAGACGCGAGAGACACGGGTTTGATTTTTCAGTCGGGAAGATGTCCTGGAGGGCATAGCAGCCCGCTCCAGTGTTCTTGCCTGGGGAATCCCATGGACAGAGGAGCCTGGTGGGCTACAGTCCAGGGGGTTGTAAAGAGTCGGACGTGGCTGGAGCGACAGCGCACACACAGTTCTTAGCCCACAGCAGGAGCTCAATAAAAGTGAGAGCCTGCCTGGTGACTGAGCCTCCCCAACGCATCCTCTTTTCACCATCAGCCTCTGCTTCCATCCTGCTCTGAAATACTATTCCCTGCTCATCTGCTTCCCCTACACGGTAAGGCTACCGTTTCTTCTCTCTTTCTCCCCTCTCTCCCCTTCCAGACTCTGGCACATAGCACCTTTTGATTTCTGCAGCCTCTTCAGAAGTATTTTTGACACAAACAATAGTCCCCATTTCTGCCTTTTCAAGAGGCACTGGCATAACCCGAGCAGACACTGGCAACTCATTTTCATCATGGTCTTAAAGCAATTCCCTCTGTGAGCCCAGACCCGGCAGGCCTCTCTGTGCTGTGAAATCTCATACTATTTTTATGCCTTTTAATCTATCTTTTAACAGCCTCCTTGTTTAGAACTCCAGGCCCTGGATTCATGGAAAGCACGTTTTTGAGATCGGTAGGGACAAACTTGGCTGGTCTCAATCAAAGGTTCAGGGAGCCTGGTCTGGGGTCCTTCTCAACCCCCAACCTGCCAATGCTTCCCCTGCACCGCTCCCCTCTATAACTGCCTCAGCGGGAACTCCCTGGCCGCTTGACAGAACAGCTGGCTGCTTTCTTTCATCTTAATGACTGACGGGCTTTCTGAAGCAAGAGGCTGTCAGAAGGTTTCAGGGTTGCACAACTGAGTCACTGTTATTGTAAAGTCCTTACCGAGATGACATTTCAGGATGGACATGGGAGGGGAAGTCAGCCCCTTCCTCAGAATCCCTCCCAGATGCCCTTAGGGTGGCAGAGCTCTCTGGCTGCTCCCAGAGTTTAAGAGAGCTTGGTACAATTCCTAGTGCTGTGTCCCATTTAATGCAACAAGCACTCTTGAAGGGGTTTTCCAGGTGGCGCTATTGGTAAAGAACCCAGCTGCCAATGCAGAATATGTAGGAGACATGGGTTCCATCCCTGGGGTGGAAAGATCCCCTGGAGGAGGAAAAAGAAACCCATTACAGTATTTATTCTTGCCTGGAGAAGCCCTTGGACAGAGGAGCCTGGCGGATATAGCCCATCGGGTCACAGAGTTAGACACAACTAAACTGACTTAGATGCACAGTTCCTAGTGCTGAGTCCCGTTTAATGTAACAGGCACTCTTGAAGATTTACAGGAAGTGCATATTATGGTCACATCAGTGTCTTTTGCACTGTTGTGCTAGTAGGAGTTTAAGGTGGGGACACAGCACCCTGACCCTGAGTCTCACTCCTTCTGCTCTCTGGAGATCCAGACTGAGACAGCTGCACATATAGCAGTGATAGCCAAAGGGGAGATTAATACACTTTATTCATAGAGTAGCTGGGCAAATAACTCGTATCCTTCACCTCACAAGATCACTGGGAAAATTGAATGGGAAAAAGGAATGAGGGCCTGGGTCCCCTGTGGACTTTGACTTCCCCCAGGACACTGCCATGAGCCCCAACAGGGGTCCTGAGACCTTGACCATGAACAACAGGGTGGACAAGCCATATCCTGGATGGCTTACTGCATGGGGGAGGAAGTAAAAGAGAGAGCCAGCCCCGGATCTGGGCCCTGATGCACCCGAGGTCACAGCCTATCAGCTGAGCATTAACTTGTCCCGTTGATTGGTAGGTTGCCAGAAAATCCTTTTCTTTATGAGAAGAATGGGAAGAAATATTTCCTCTTCCCAAATATAACAAGAATAAGAGAAACATCAGCAGAGAACGTATTAACAGAAGGCTTCCAAACTGATCACAAACATGATAGCTGGATGGAAAATGTGATTTCATAGTGAATTTAAAAAAAAATCAGTAGAAACCAAATCCAAGAGAGTGCACATGTTGCAATTTGCAAAGACTTTATTATTTTATTTTTTTAGGGTAATACATTTTTATCTTTGTAAGAGGCCAACACACATTTTTCCATGAGTTGTACCATTTTATATATCCAGCAATGGTAAAGGTGCCAATTGCTAAATATTTTTAGAAAAGTCTTTAAAATGACTATTGGAGAAAAGTTCACATAAGGGAAATTTTAATTTTAATGAGGGAGCAGATAGAGAAATTTAACAGAAAAATGTAAACTATGAAGAATTCAAAGGAAATTCTAGAACTATAAAGAATGAACAGAAATGAAATGTTTAATGAATAGATTTAGCAGCAGATTGGGGATGAGAGAAGAAAGAATCAGCAAACATGAAGATGGATCAATAGAAATTGCCCAGTTGAAGGACAGGAGAGGAAAAAAAAAAGGTGGAAACTTAATCCTCTGCCTGTGTGTGTGTGTGTGTGTGTGTGCACGCGTGCACATGTGTGTGTGTGTGCACGCGTGCACATGTGCGCATGTGTGCACACACCTGTGTGGCTTTAAAGGGCAGTTAGCAAGTGAGGCAGGTGCGTGTCAATTCTCTGCTCACAGACTTCCAGCCAATCCCCATTTCAGCCTTGCTCTTCTTTGCTGGTATCTGGTCCCATGTACGCGGTACCTTTTGGAGATTTTACAGGGCAATTTGACCGATTTCTCATTGCTCTGCTCCACTACTGGCATATCTGTGTTTCTGCCTTTGATCTCACCTTCTCCTTTATAACCTGAAGTTAGCAATGCTCTCACTTTACAGGAATGAAATGAGGTAAATCTGGGAAGGGGCCTGGCATAGTGCTTGGCTTACCATTTCTTGATGACAAATGGTGTCTATTTTCATTGCCTCCCACCTCGCTGCCCTCCCCGCACTTTCTCCCTTCTTCCCTCCTTTTCCTCTTTCCTCCTCCTAAGCATTCTGCATTCACATATTTCAACCAACTCAGGCCGCTTTCAGGACAGCGGTTTGTAATTACTGCCGCGTGGTGTATAATGTCTGTGGCAAATTTATTTCTTCTCATATTTCTTGTAAGTGTTGCTGATGCAGAATGAACATCTCAAATCACTCAGAGGCAAACAAATGAGACAGAAAACCTGCCTGTAATCGAGCTGGCACAGGAGGCGTGTCCATCTTTAAAAATACTGCTTCTCTGTCTTAAACTGTGGGGCCAATTAGAGGCTTGTCTGGAGAGAGAGCAATCCAGCCGCCTCCTGGGGGCCTGTTTCCTTGTGGACACAGCTGGCCCTGAGCTAAGGGAAGATAGGAGGGTTAGTGCCTGACCTCGGCCAACGGCCTTCATCCACAGAGTGCATCAGCAAAGGAAGGGACCTTGGAGATGAGCCAGTCTGGCCTTTCCCAGGGAAGGTGAGCTGAGCTCTGATCCAGAGAGTGGGCTGAATTCTCTCACGGCCAATGCAGTTAGTGCTTTAGCCTGGAGGAGAAACTAGGTCTCACCTGCCCCAGGTTCCTTTCCAGCTCACCAGGTAAAAAATGATCCAGCCTATGACTGTCCCTAGCACCCAGCCAGCCAGTTTGGATTCTGGTCTTATTTGCAACATGAACCAAGAACTTCCAGATATATACAAGCTGGATTTAGAAAAGGCAGAGGAACCAAAGATCAAATTGCCAACATCTGTTGCTGTGCTGTGCTAAGTTTTGTCTGACTCTTTGCAACCCCACGGACTGTAGCCCACCAGGGTCCTCTGTTCATGGGGTTATCCAAGCAAGAATACTGAAGTAGGTTGCCATTTCCTTCTCTAGGGGATTTTCCTGACCCAGGGATCGAACCCAGGTCTCCTGCATTGCAGGCAGATTCTTTACTGTCTGAGCCATTGGTTGGATCATAGAAAAAGCAAGAGAATTCCAGAAAAACATCTACTTCTGCTTCATTGACTATGCTAAAGCCTTTATGTGGATAACAACAAACTGTGGAAAATTCTTCAAGCAATGGGAATAACAGATCACCTTACCTGCTGCCTGAGAAATCTGTATGCAGGTCAAGAAGCAACAGTTAGAATCAGGCATGGAACAATGGACTGGTTCCAAATTGGAAAAGGAATACATCAAGGCTGTATATTGTCACCCTGCTTATTTAACTTATATGCAGAGTACATCATGAGAAATGCCCAGCTCGATGAAGCACAAGCTGGAATCAAATTGCCAGGAGAAATATCAATAACCACAGTTATGCAGATGACACCACCTTATGGAAGAAAACAAAGAGGAACTATAGAGCCTCTTGATGAAGGTGAAAAAGGAGAGTGAAAAAGCTGGCTTAAAATTCACCATTCAAAAAACAAAGATCATGGCATGCAGTCCCATCACTTCATGGCAAATAGATGGGGAAACAATGGAAACAGTGACAGACTTTACTTTCTTGGGCTCCAAAATCTCTGCAAATGGTGACTGCAGCCACAAAATTAAAAGACGCTTGCTCCTTGGAAGAAAAGCTATGACCTACCTAGATAGCATATTAAAAAGCAGAGACATTAGTTTGCCAACAAAGGTCCATGTAGTCAAAGCTATGGTTTTTCCAGTAGTCATGTATGAATGTGAGAGTTGGACCATAAAGAAGGCTGAGAATGGAAGAATTGATGCTTTTGAACTGGTGTTGGAGAAGACTCTTGAGAGTCCCTTGGACTGCAAGGAGATCCAACCAGTCAATCCTAAAGGAAATCAACCCTGAATATTCACTGGAAGGACTGATGCTAAAGCTGAAGCTCCAGTGCTTTGGCCACCTGATGTGAAGAACTGACTCACTAGAAAAGACCCTGATGCTCGGAAAGATAGAAGATAGGAGGAAAAGTGGGTGACAGAGGATGAGATGTTTGGATGGTATCACCGACTCAATGGACGTGAGTTTGAGTAAGCTCCAGGAGATGGTGAAGGACAGGGAAGCCTGGCAGGTTGCAGTCCATGGGGTCACGAAGAGTCCAACATGTCTGAACAATTGAACAACAATAACAACTTGAGCAAATATTCATGGTTACATCTCATGATGCCGAACATGATTCCAGGCACCACAGACTCAGATGAAGGAGCCTCTATCTATCTCCTCAAGATGCTCACAGAGTGTTGGGATGACTGACATTGAACAGGCTCTTTCAACTCCCTGTGGCTGGTGACAGAAAACAGGATAGTCTGGGGACAACAGAGAAAATAACCCTAAGCCTGCCCAGCAGTGGTGGGTGCTCAGAGGGCTTCTGGGTGAGAAGTTGCTGGAACTGAATTCTAAGGAGAGGGGAAGAGAGAGCTTGTCCAAGAGGAATCATGAACGAGATGGTAGAAGCCACCAGTCCATGTGGGGAAGAACCCAAGGGGGATGGTAATGCTGGGGGTTGCACGGTTGTGGCTGGCTCAGACCCCGCCTGGGGTGCTGCAGTCTTAGAGGTCTCTGACGATGGGCCAGGCTGCCTGTAAGCAAGTGAGTCCCCTGTCCCTGGGCTTGTGCAGGCTCAGGCAGACTGGGTGCTTGTCAGAGAATTGGCAGAGTGGGTTGCTGCCCCAGATAGGAGGTGGCTGGGCAGGTGAGGGGAAGCTGGGAGAGAGGAAGGGACTGTACTGAGGCCCCACGATGCCTTAAGGGCAGGATGAGGGTTAGGTGTCTACCTGAAGAGTCTTTTTTTTTTAATTAAAAAAATTTATTTAGTATTTGTTTTATGTTTTGGCTGTGCTGGGCTTTTCTGCATCGACTTTTCTTCACTGCTGCATAGGCAGTGAGCGGGAGCTACTCTCCAGTTGCGATGCGCAGGCTTCTCATTGCAGTGGCTTCTCTTGTTACAGATCACGGGCTCTAGGGAGCGAGGGCTTCCCTGATTGTGGTTCCCGGGCTCTGGAGCACAGACTCAGTAGTTGTGGCTCATACGCTTAATTGCGCAGCAGCATGTGGGATCCTCCCAGACCAGGGATTGAACCCGTGTCTCATGCATTGGCAGCGGATTCTCTACCACTGAGCCACCAGGGAAGCCCCCTGCAGAGTCTTAATAGTGTAAGGAACTTGGGGGAACAGTGGCGTGAAGGACACTTAAGCCCGGATGGTCCAAGACAGAGCCACCACTTGGCTGAAGGATAGTGTGCCCACAACACCATGCCCACTGTTACCAGGTCAGATCAAGGCCCAGGATTTAGGAGGCAGGGGAATGGACATTATTAGGCAGCAGGGTTTCGGGGTGCCCTTCACATGGTGAGCTGTGTGAGCCTCAAGCATTTGTTCCAGAAACCCTGGATCTCCAGGGACCATGAGCCCTGAGCTTAGACTCAAGGCCCATACCACCCTCTGTCAACTTCTCTTTTGGAATTGCACAAGGCTCTGGTTATTACACGAACCTACTGCTGGGTCAGCCTGACTGACTGATGGGGCAGTGATAAGAGGCACATTCCTGGGACGAAGGAATGCACTTGGCCTGGCAGGAGTGTGTTGCTGGAAAGGGGCCGCTTATATGAAACAGCTCCTGCATGGGTGGGAAGATGTTATAGATGTGTGAATAAAAATAGCTCTGTGTTCAGGCTGAGAGAGAGACAAAGACTAGCCGCACCTAACTCCAGGGGAGGGCAATTTGGAAGGGTCAGGAATTACAGTCAGGTTTCTTCTCTTTGGTAGTGATGTTTTTTGGAAACCACATCATTCCTGCATGCAGCGTGCACACATTCATACAGTCCATCAACATTTCCCAAATATCTACCGTGCAAGACACTGAACTTTGAAGAGGTATGAGAAAAGGTCTTTTATCCCAAGAGGCTCACAGTGTAGAAAGGGGTGGGTTTGGGCAGGTAGATGATCATGGCACTGTTCGGGTGATGTGAGAAGCAGAGTAGAGAGCTACAGAGCGTAAAAAGGCTGTGAACCCAGCCACAGGGTGAGGGGGTCATCAGAGGAGAACTTTCTGGGAAGAATAGGGGACAGTGCACCCATGCTTGGGGTGGGGTGGGGTGCATCACCTCTCCCACCCTGTGGCAGCCGTTTCAGTCCTTGTCTGGCTCCCGTCCCAACTATCAGCTCCAGACTCTTGAGATCACGTCTCTATTGTGATATCTGCAGCAGACAGGAGCTCTCCACATGTTTGTTTCATGACTGTAAGCAAAGGGCAAGGATGTCAGGTGAACATTCTCTGCAAAACACCTTCTCTTGTGTTACGTGACTACAGTCTCCTCCAGGACAGGGACTTGATGGGGTTGTCTCTGGGACTCTAGTCCTTGCTTCAGAGCTTGGACTTAAGTAAGAGCTCAATATAGGGTTTTGAATTACTGAATCAGTGAACAATAAATGAATAAATTAAAGAGGGATGAGCATGAGAATGAACTTTGTTGCCTTCTTCTTCTTTAATTACTGATCTGATTTTCCTCCATGGCTTTCACCCTCATCTCAATAGAGGAAACTCTCCATCCAGGGCTGCTGTATACAGTTGTCCAGGCTGTGCACTGCACAAAGTTGCCAGCTCTAATAAGATGCAACTCATGTTGTAGCCATGCAGTAACTTACATAAGAGTTGAGCAAAAATTGTGTATCTCACCTCTGAGTCCTGGAGCAGTGGAGGGAAGGGACTCTTATTCACAACCATGTGCACACTTGGGCCCTGCCCTGTTGCAGCCGTACTGTGAGCTTCCCTGGAAGTCCCTGCCCTCACCCACCTGCTAGTCTTGAAGGCCCATATCTGACCCTCTCCAAACACTGGCCCTGACAGGGTGGCCACATCAGGGAGGCACCTGGGGATGCTGTCCTGCAGGTGGTATGTGTCCTGGTTTTGGGGTGGGTGTGAGCTGGTGTCTGTGTGCTGCACCCAGGTCTGTAGCCTCCAAAAGCCTCTGGATATCCCCTACCCCTGCAGAGCTAGGCTCCAGCCAAAGGGAAGGTTTTTACTCATAAAAACCTGGAACACTGCCCTAGCCTCCCCTCCCCTCCCGCAAGTGTGTTCCTCTGGAGTCACTCAATTTGGCCAGAGGGGCATCTACTCACATCCACTTTGCCCCAGGTCAGCCAGACCATAATATGCTGACTTTGCAAAATGCATTAAAAAATAATTTATTATTTGGGGCTGTGCTAGGTCTTCACTGCTGCTTGGGTTGTTTTTCCTCTACTTGCAGTGTGTGGGTTTCTCGCTGCAGTGGCCTCTCTTGATGTACAGCACAGGCTCTAGGGCATGGAGTGGTTGCAGCATGTGGACTCAGTAGTTGCGGCTCCCAGGCTCTAGAGCACAGGCTCGATAGTTGTGGCACACAGGGTTAGTTGCTCCAAGGCAAGTGGGATCTTCCCAGATCAGGGATCGAACCCATGTTTCCTGCATTGGCAGGTGGGTTCTTTACCACGGAGCCACCAGGGAAGCCCTGTAAAATGTATTTGAGAAAGGAAGTGCCTGTATAAAACATTTCCCAAATGTTTAGTACCAGCCTTGGGTGGATTTGTGTCAAGCTTGGGGAGAACTGAATGTCTGCGCTCGTGTTTGGAAATCCTGTGTGGAGTTAGGAATGAGTGTGTGGAGCACGGCTGTGGTGGCTGCAAAATTGAGGAGGTCCCCTCCCCATCCCCCCCCGCCCCCCCGCCGCGTTCCTACAGGTTAGATGGAGGGCAGGTTCCACATCAGACCTCGCCCTCAGAAAGTGGGAACTGGGCTGGGGGGTGAGAAATGGATGGCTGTCACAGTCTTTCACCCTAAACACTGAACAAACTATCCTTCCCTTTTGAAACGGCCCCACCTGGGACTTCCCTGGTGGTCTAGTGGTTAAGACTCCATGCTTCCACTGCAGGGGTTTGATCCCTGGTCAGGGAACTAAGATCCCACATGCTTCGCAGTGCAGCCAAACAAGTGAAAAGAACCCAGGCTGCTTGCTTGCTCCTTGCAGTTGATCAAGAATGATTGACTCTACCTGCAGACCGTCCATAATGTCTCCCCACAGCCCAGCTCCACTCCCCCCACCAACCCCTCACCAAATGGTACTGTCTTGGCATCCCTTTTTCTTCTCTAAAACGGACTGCTTTTCAGCACCTTGAGCCCCTCCTGGAGTGTAGCTGATTGTAGATGGGTTCCCTGCCCCAGGCTCATGAATAAACACCTGCCTTCACTGTGTCTCAGACTCAGCTACATGGTTAGCATTTGGGACTGTATAATAGAAGATTTTGGATAATTATAACACTGAGAATCACTGAAGTTTACTGTGGATTTACAAGGCATCCACTACTGCTCTCACAACTATCGACACCCAAAGTCCTGTGAAGTGGACACCTTTGCCTTCCTCGTGGACATAAAGTACAGAGAGGAAAACAGACTTGTCCAGTCACTCAGCTGTTGAATGATGGAGCTGGGATGTGAACCCAGGTAATCTGACGCTAGATGATTCTATACTCTTGCTCACAATGCTGAAACATGAAAGTGTTAGTCGTTCAGTCGTGTCTGACTTTTGCAAACCCATAAACTGTAGCCCACCAGGCTTCTCTGTCCATGGAATTTTCCAGGCAAAAATACTGGAATGGGTTGCCATCCTCTTTTCTGGGGGATCTTCCTAACACAGGGATCAAACCTTGGTCTCCTGCATTGCAGGAGGATTTTTTACCCTCTGAGCCACCAGGGAAGCCCACAATGCTATGTAGTTCTGATTCCAAGGAGAGGTCTTTGTTCACATTTCTGAGAGATGGTAGCACTTTTGAGTAGGGAACCCATGGGCTGGAATTTGACCTTTGATGGATTGCTTTGGCATTCTTGAGAGAGATGGTAGCATCAGAGGAAGTCTGAGCCCAGGTGGGAGTCCCTGAGCCAGCCGGACTGGAGGTAAGTGAGATTTGAGACCCCTCATCAAGGGTACAGTCACCTCTCCAGTACTGAGCCTTTAATGCCTTCAATGCCAACCGCAACCCTTAGAGAGGTGTGGCGTTTTGTAGAGGATGAATACACAGAGGATGGAGAAAGGAGTCACTCAGCTAACCTGTGGCAGAACTGGGTGTTTAAAACAGGTTGGATGGCTCTTGATGGTGGACACACAAATGGGGGTCCCAGGGGTGTAGCTGTCCCTCCTGCCTGTGACCTGTTGGAACAGCCCAGGTTTTGTCCCACCTGTGGCTCCAAGTGGTAGACCCTGAAAGAGGCATTCTGCTTTGAGTCTGAGAGGCACTTTTGTACAGCATCCTTTGTCCCTAGGACAACAGTGAGCCAGGGTCCTTATTTCCTCCTTGCAGCTGGAGAAGTCAGTTCTTGGCCTCTATGTTTAGAGCATATCAATTACACAAGTTGCCTCTATCATCTGATTACACAAGCGGCCACCACCATCACTTGAGAATCTGGGCAAGGTGGTAAAATCGACTCTAAGCATGTGTGTGTTTTCCTTTTAAAATAAAATTAAGGGATAAGCTTGAAGAAGCACAGCAATCTGGAGAGTGGAGGGAAGCTCTAACGCAGCCTTTCTGCTCTTTGGAGAGGCCACCTGATGCTGATCTGATCTGCTTCCAGGCCCTGGGAGGCACCAACCTTGCATTGACCGGCACCCTCCACAGCTTATGGAAGTGGCAGTGCTATTAGGATCTGAAGTCGGTCACTGGCCATGGCTGGTAAACTGAAATCCAGAATGTGTGGAAGATGCCTTTGTTTCTTAGGAAGGTGACATCTTCTCTGAGTGCCTGGGGCTTTGGGAAAGTGTTATTTGCTAAGAAGAGAAGAAATCACACACAGCAGGTGATCAGTCTTCACGTGGTTTTTTTCAAAACACCTTTCTCGATGACCCCCGTGGGGCGTAATAAATCATCTACACTGAGGGAAGGCTGGAGAATTCACTTCATCAACGATACAGAAATGCAGGGAAATCCTCTGTTATTGGGTGTCTGTGCATTTCTGTGTGGACATGTCTGTGTGTGTAGGCACACGTGTGTTTGCACACATGGGTTGATGTACACACAATGCCTCTCAGGGTTCATAGTGTCTAAAGGAGGAGAGATCAAATGGCTCCTTAGAAATAGCTACTTTCAAGGACTTAAAGAAGTGGCCTTGCCCTGGGAAGCTCTGAGCATCAGAACGTGGAGCAAAATAGTACATTGTGGCCCTTGGAAGGGATGAGGAGTAATGGAAGGAAGACTGATCTAGGAAGCAAAGTACTTAAACTTGGTTCTTCACAAAACTCATTGCCCTCTCTGAGCTGTGATTTCCACATGAAGTTGTAAAACCCAGACTCCTTGCCAAGGCCTGGGGTGGATGCTGCGGTGTGTGGTCCTCCTTCAGGACTGAGCAGACCGTCTCCCAGCTGCTGGGAGTGCTGGCGGCTTGTGGCTTCCCAGAAATGAAGAGAGTCCCCGTAGACATGGTCACACTATCCACCCTGGGATCAGCTGGTCAGTGCAGGGGATCGGGCCTGGTTCCCTGTCCTTCAGGCAGGACAACTCTGCAGGACCTTTCAGCTCCAGAACTCCCTGGGGAGTTCAGCTGAGGGTGAACCGCATCACATGCAGCCCAACTTCTCTCTCCTAGAATCCTGCTTCCTTTCCTCTCCCTTCCAAGCTGTGATCCTGAGAGCAACCCCAGAAGAATCAATTCCCTTGCATGCTGATCTCCATCTCAGAGAACACAGACCAAGGTCCCAGTGTTCTGCAACTGCGTGATCTTCTCCCTCTCCCTCCCCTCCCCCCACTCTCTGCTTCAGCTGTACAGCCCTTGTTCTCTGCATTAAACTCACCAAGCTCGGCCCTGCCTCAGGGTCTTTGCACATCCCTTCTGCGGGAAAACTTTTACCTCCACCTTTTTCTGGTGGTTTTTAAATCATCTGTTGCTGTTCAGTTGCCAAGTTGTGTCCGACTCTTTGCGACCTCATGGACTTCAGCATGTCACGTTTCCCTGTCCCTCACCATCTCCCGGAGTTTGCCCAAGTTCGTGCCCATTGAATCGGTGATGCTACCCAATAATCTCATCCTCTGTCACCCGCTTCTCCTTCTGTCTTCAGTCTTTCCCAGCATCTGGGTCTTTTCCAATGAGTCAGTTCTTCAAATCAGGTGGCCAAAGTATTGGAGTTTCAGTTTCAGCATCAGTCCTTTCAATGAGTATTCAGAGTTGATTTCCTTTAGGATTGACTGGTTTGATCTCCTTGCTGTCCAAGGAACTCTCAAGAGTCTGCTCCAGCACCACAGTTTGAAAGCATCAATTCTTTGGCACTCTACCTTCTTTATGGTCTAGTTTTTAATCACTTAAATCTCAGCTGAATGGTCATCTTCTCAGCCAGGCTTTTCTTGACCACCCAGTCTAGGTTATCTCCCCAGGGACTCTAACTACAGCTCCTTGTTTTATTTCCTTCAAGGTCCTTAGAAGGAAATGGCAACCCACTCCAGTACTCTTGCCTGGAAAATCCCATGGACGGAGGAGCCTAGGAGGCTGCAGTCCATGGGTCGCAAAGAGTCAGACATGACTGAGCGACTTCACTTTCCTTTCCTTTCCTTATCACTCTCTGATAATGTATTTTTTAATTATTCAATTGTTGATCTTCTGTCACCCACTCCATTGGAGGCAAGCTCCCTGGATGGCATAGACTAAGGCCAGCTTCTCCACTGCCCTGTCTCCAGTGCCAATAGCTACAACCTATAATGTAATCCTTCTGCACAGACCTACAGAATGAATGTGTGACATAGTCCTGCTGGAGCAAGGGGCCTTTGTGCTAGAATTTGAGATGTCGGTGAACTTAGATGATGTGTTGGTTTCTTAGAGTTGCTGTAACAAATGACCACATACTGGATGGTTTCAAGCAACAGAAACATTTTCTGGTCACATGGAGAGCAGCATTAGAGGCAAGAAGATGAACCCTGAAGCACTGAGACCCAAGAGCAAAGAGCTGGGTTTGAAGGGATAAAATGTCCAACCCTCGTGATGTTTTCGTCTCCTGAGGATGATTACCTGTCATCTCATGGTCCTGACAGAGGGTGGGACAGCAGAGAGCATGGAAAAGGCTTAGGGCTTGGGGGGCAATCCAGAAAAGGCCAGCCGAATTCCACCTTAGAGCCCCTGAACCCACCGCTGGCTGGTGAGCATTCACAAAATGAATAAACACATAAAGCGCATTTAGAGCTCTGGTTCAATAAAAAACCCCCTCTGTAGACAACTGAAACCAGCTCTGTCTCAAAAAAGAAGCTTTTTCCCAGCAACCAGTGCAAGTCGAGCCTGAAACAACTCTTCAGACATAGAGTTGCTGTTGTTTGAGTGTCTTAACCTTCGGCCGCTCCAGGCCTCCCTGGATCAGGCTGCCGTGGTCCATTAAAGTGGGTGATAAATATTTCATGCTCTGAGCTGGAGGGTGCCGTTGGCTTCTGCTTACTTCCTCAGATGCCTGAAGCTGTGATGGCTTTGTTTCTCCATTAACTCTGCAGATTATGTCAAAGCCACCTAGACGAGACCTGCATGCTTACCCTGCCTGCAAATCAGACGAGATGGCTCCAAAGACCTCCATGTATTGCCCGGAGCTTACTGTTCAACCTGAATTTTTTTTTTTTTTCTTCTTGTTCTGTTACCTACTGGTTTTTTAAGGTGTTTCTCTTTTTTAATTAAAATTTTTATTTATTCAATTTTTGTTTTTTATTTTTGAAATTTTTATTTTACATTGGGCAATAGTTGATTAACAATGTTGTGTAAGTTTCAGATGCACAGCAAAGTGGTTCAGTCATACATACACATGTATATATTCTTTTTCAAATTCTTTCCCCATTTAGGTTATTACAGAATACTAAGCTGAATTCCTTGTGCTATACAGTAGGTTCTTGTGGGTTAAGGTTACTTTCCATTTAAAGTTGGGCTTCTTTGGTGTCTCAGTAGGGAAAGAATCTGCCTGCCATGAGGGAGACCCAGGTCCAATCCCTGGGTGGGGAAGATCCCTAGGAGAAGGGCATGGTTACCCCCTCCAGTGTTCTTGCCTGGAGAATTCCATGGACAGAAGAGCATGGTGGGCTGCAGTTGATGGGGTTGCAGAGTTGGATACAACTGAGTGACTAACACTTTCACTTTCATTTCCATTTACAGTTATGACAAAATATTGGTTGTATGCCCTGTGTTATAAAATGCATCCTTGAGCCTATCTTATGTCCAATAGCTTATACCTTCCACCCTCCATCCCTGTAATGCCCGCCCCGCCACGTTTAACCTCTTGTTTGTCTTCTGTATCTGTAAGTCTGCTTCTTTTACATTATATTCACTAGTTTGTTATATTTTTTGGTGCCGCATACAAACAATCTCACAGAATATTTATCTTTCTCTGGCTGACATCTCACTCAGCATGATGCCCTCCGAGTCCATCCGTGTTGCTACAGATGGTGACATGTCATTCCTTTTTATGGCTGAATCATCACATTCCACTGTATATACACCACATCTACTTGCAGCCTGAAATATTTTGAAGACAAGGATGTTAAGCTTTAAAGAGGAGCGGTATGTAATTTCAGATAAGAGTCTGCTAACCCTTGCCCTTATGTTCACGCATGAGCCTCACTTGGAAGGACTTGAGTGATGGGTGTGCCTGCCCATCTGAAGCCTGGAATGGGGCTTATAGCCTTGGACTTGGGGTGAGCTGTCTCTGACTGATAAGGACCCCACTAAAATGTCAGAGTCTCAGCTTCCTCATATGTGAAGTGGTCAAAAAGAATCCCTGATCCTTCCTGCCTTCCTGGGTCCCCAGGGACCAGAATGAGAGCATGGATGTAAATTCCTGTGTGAACATGAAGGGCTACAGATGTAGGAGGGGTGTTTTTATCTGTGTTTCTCGTGGCCCTGGGCTTAGAAGTCACGTAAAAAGTGAACAACATTGCCATTTCCTAAACAGCCATCATCATCCTGCTTATTCCCTGGGGGCAGCACTGACTGGTTTGTGCTCATGGGTCAACCTCCCACCTCCAAAAGTGACCCTCCTCCCCGAGCAGAAACTCATGGAGATTCTGCTCTCTTGCTGGATGCCGAGTTTGGTAGGGCCATGTGATGGCTCCAAAGAATGAGATGCCACAAAAAGACCGTGTGGATGCTTCTGGTCTTGAAAAAATAACCCAAGATGGTAATTCTTCTCTCCTTGGCTTTGGACATGCCATGTGAAGACAGTTGCCACAGATGTCTTAACGCTCTGAGGGTGGCATTTCCACTGTGTGAAGATGACAGAGTGGACAGATGAAAAGTCTCAGGCTCGTGATGAGATTGCCGAACTGGTTGGTTCACATGGAAACATCGACCTCTGATTTGCATTATGTGTGATGTTATGGCCTTTATTGTATATGCCATTTGGGTTGCATAATTCTATTTTAGTTGAATATTCTTTTACATGTACCACAAAACATTCTAATGGATACTGAAGTCTATCAGAATTATGAGCAAATTGGGTCAGTATACTTAAATAGTAAAGAAGATTCAGTGCATGGCTTTTGTGATGGCTGTTGTGTCTTTCTCAGTATATTTCCCCTTTCCAGTATGGTCTGGATGCTGAGCCTGGTGGCATTAAATAAACAGCATGAAACAGTAGTGGCTAAGGATTTCACCTTGACCTCCTGAAGCTCTGCCCAATACAGACACAACAGTAGTTCAAGGACTGTGAAGGGCAGACTATCTGTGTTGCCATTAAGCCCCAATTTCCCCACTACTTTGCTCAGCCCCTAAACTGAAATCATTATTAATTAATACGTGTGTGTGTGTGTGTGTGCATATGCTTTCAGTTGTGTCTGACTCTTTGTGACACCACAGACTCAGCCCATCAGGCTCCTCTGTCCATGGAATTCTCCAGGCAAGAATACTACAGTGGGAAGCCATTCCCTTCTCCAGGGGATCTTCATGACCAAGGGATCAAATTCATGTCTTCTGCAATGCAAGAGGATTCTTTACCATCTGAGCCATATGGGAAGCCCAAATATGACCATGCAAAAGTACAAAGGCAGGAGGAGACAGGGATGACAGAGGACGAAATGGTTGGATGGCATCACCGACTCAATGGACGTGAGTTTGAGCAGGCTCCAGAAGACAGTGAAGGACAGGGAAGCCTGGAGCACTGCAGTTTATGGGGTCGCAGAGTCAGACACAACTGAGCGACTGAACAAAAACAACAAAAAGTCAAAGATGTAGCTCTTCTTCACACCATACAGCGTGATCTCAAAACGGATCACAGACTCGAATGTAAAGTAAAACTATAAAAATCTTAGACTAAAATACAGTAGTAAGTACTCATGGTCTCAAGTTGGGCAAAGCCTTTTTATATATAAGACTAAAAACACAAATGGCAAAATAGATTAATTAAACTTCTTTTAAATTAAAAACTTCTATGCTTGTAGGATGCCTTTGAGAAGGTGTAAGATGATCTATGGAATGGGAGGATAGATTTTCAAGTCGTTGATCTTCTAATGAACTTTTATCTAGAATATAAAAAGCACTCTTACAAGTTCATAATAATTTATGTCCACACAAAAACTTGTTCATGAGTGCTCATAAAACATTATTCAAAATACCCAAGCAACATAAACAACTCATATGTCCATCAGCTGATGAATGGATAAATAAAATTTGGCATATCCATACAGTGGAATATCATTTGGACATTAAAAGGAATGAAGTACTGATGCCTGCATACTTGCATGCATGGCATATGGATAGAGGGACTCTGAAGACTTTATGTCAAATGAAAGAAGCTGGTTACAAAGGACCACACGTTATATGAGTCCAGCTTTTATGAAATGTCCAGAATCAGCATATTTATAGAGGCTAAATGTAGATTAGTGGCTGGCTAGGACTGGGGGGAAGTGGGTGGGTTGCAGGTTGTATGATGACTAAAGCATGTGTGTGCATGTGTTAGTCACTCGGGCATGTCCAACTCATTGCAGCCCCATGGACTGTAGCCCACCAGCCTCCTCTGTCCATGGGACTCTCCAGGCAAGAATACTACAGTGAGTTGTCATTTCCTTCTCCAGACTGGTCACTTTTAGAGACAATGGAAATGTTCTAAAATGGATCGTGGTGATGGTTGAGCAATTCTGAACATACTAAAACACGCTGACTTGCATAATTTAAATGTGTAAAGTGTATGGTATGAAAACTACATCTTAATAAAGCTGCTAAAAATAAAAACCAGCCCTCTAGATTCCAAAGTGCTTGCTCCATCCTGGTGGTGGGTGGCACCTGGAGGTTGGGGTCCCCTAAGACCAGGGCAGGTCCCCTTAGTTCCAAGTAGGTAGGAAGGGGCTTTGGCTTAAGTGAAATGCAGAAGTGGCCTCTCTGGGGACCCTCCTTTGAGTCCTCACTACAGATCTGCCTCCTGACCTCATTTTGGGCAAGTTCAGGTTTTTCCTGGGCTTCTGCTTTGGTGCTTACTCTTCGCACACCTAGGGGTTTTGAATAGAATAGAAATGGCTATCCACTCCAGTATTCTTGCCTGGAAAACCCATGGACAGAGGAGCCTGGCGGGCTACAGTCCATGGGGTCGCAAGAGTGGGACATGACTGAGTGACTGAGCGCGCGCGCACACACACACACACACACACACACACACACAGAGGAGTCTTGAAAAGAGAGGTGGGCTTTAGAGGTACACACAATCATCTGTGAGCTCTGGCTCAGCTCTGTGGAAGTTCCGAGGCGCTGGCAAGTCACCCAATGTCTATGGGATTCCATCTCTTCCTCTATAAGTTCAAGAAGAAAAGATGCAGCTTGTCTCCGCTTGTGAGAGAGTGAGACGGATACTCTAGGATTGAATTTGGTGTCTGGTTCCTCACGAGTGCTCAGTGCTCGGCGACGGTCTCTGCATCCCGTCTTCCACATAAAAACGATACTGATGATAAAGGAATAGCCCTGTCCTTTATTGAGGGCTTTTCTGTCTTCAAGAAGATTTGCACATTTCAGCTGTTCAGTGCTGTCTCTGCTTCTAGCAAGGAACCTGGAACAAGGGGGCAGAAGGCGGCAGGGGCCTTTGTAGGGCTGTGGGGACTGCTGAGTTGGCCTGAGGATCCCAAGTCCTTCCTGCAGCCCAGGCACGGCTCCCAGTCCTCACTTTAGTCTCCAGCCTCCCTCCTAGATCCAAGCTGCTTCCTTGTCTTCATGGCACATTCATCTGGCTTGGAACACAGAGCTCTGATAAGTCCGATAGATGTGCAGGGTCCTTGAGAGGTCAAGGAACCTGGGGCCCAAACGTCATCTGTCTGGTGATGAGAGCCAGACGCTGCAGAGGAGCTGAAACAAAAGGGAAAATAAGAAGTTAAATGAAAAGGTCAGGAGGCCGATTCCTCCACTACCAGCTCTGCGGAGACTTGTCACGTCACCATCACTTTCTCTGGGCCCTCTCTGGGGGGAGGCAGGGCTGAGCCTCTTCTGCCTGCATCCCTGCCCCGGGCGGGAGCCGGGGACAGCGGGCCAAGGCCCTGCTCTCAGGGAAAGGAAGACTGTGTTTACATTTGGGGCAAGCCCCTTACACTGTGGCAGGTAGATAATAGGGTTTATGGACTGGTGGCACGCCATGGACCCCATCGAGAAGCAACTCTCTCAGCCATCAACAAGGGAAACAGCCCAGTGTAACAAAGGCTGTCATATGTTAAGTTTCTACTATGTGCCAGATATCGACCTGGTGTTTATGTACATGATCTCATCCAATCCTTAAGGCAAGGTTATGTTGCCCTGTTTTATTTTTTGCAAATAGGGAAATTGAGGCTCTGAGGGTTGAGTGACTTGTTAGTTAGTCACACCCTGATAGCTCATTTGGTAAAGAATCTGCCTGCAATGCAGGAGACCCCAGTTCGATTCCTGGATCAGGAAGATTGGCTGGAGAAGGGATAGGCTACCCACTCCAGTATTCCTGGGATTCCCTTGTGGCTCAGCTGGTAAACAATCCGCCTGCAATGTGGGAGACCTGGGTTCGATCCCTGGGTTGGGAAGATCCCCTGGAGAAGGGAAAGGCTACCCACTCCAGTGTTCTGGCCTGGAGAATTCCATGGACTATATAGTCCACGGGGTCCCAAAGAGTTGGAAATGACTGAGTGACTTTCACTTTCAGGTCAGGGGGTGGGGAGCAGGGTTTGAACCCATTTCTTATTTTGTTCCTTATTCTATGCGTCACCCATGGTAGCTATTCATTGCTCCATGAGGAGCAGAATCAACATGTCCTTCCCAGGCCCCCTGACTTGCTTTGGCCAATGAACTATGAGCCTAATGGAAAATTTAAGAGCAAATACTTGGTCTGCCAGGTTTCTGGCCACAGAATGGTTGGAAAGTGGGCGAGATGAATCTTGAAGCCTCTACTAAGCCTTCCACAAGAGCTGAATCTTTCCTCTTGTGAGAAAAGTGAAGAATTACTTATTAGGGACTTCTCCGGTGGTCCAGTGGTTAAGGGTTCAAGCTTCCAATGCAGAGGATGTGTGTTCGATTCCTGCCCAGAGAACTAAGATCCCACATAACCAAAAAAAAAAAAAGAGAGAGAAAGTTACGTTTTAGAAAATTCACCTTCACTGCTCTGTGGATGCATCTTGATAGTGGGAGGCTAGTAAGGAGGCTGTTTTAATAATATAGGTGAGAGTTGAGGTGAACCTGAGTTAGGGCCATGCCATAGAGGTGGAGAAGAGGAGATAACACATAAAGAGCATTTAATTGAGTAGATTCTGTAGGACTTAGTGGCTGACTGCATGTAAGGGGGCGGGAGAAGAGAGGGCAGATTCATTCTGAGGCCTGTGTTGTCTCCTCCCTCTGAGCTGGCATCCATCTGATAAATGCTTTTACATACATCATCTAATTTGATTCCCCAAAGTGTTCCCTAAATTCAGTTGAGCAGATACTATTTCTGCTTTACAGATGAAGACACCGAGTCTCAGAGAGGTGATGGGATGGGGTGCCTAAAAATCAAAGTGCTTGAACGCAGGTCTCCTTGTCACCACTCTGTTCTCCTTGCTTGAAATCACCCTGGCCTCATTTACTTAGATATTTTAGGGGTGGAGGTAGTTTTCTTTTGTGAGGGCCAGGAGAAGTGGGGAGTAAGTAAGTGAGAAGGGGCTGGTAGGAGGTGGAGCTGTGGCTTTTCAGCCATGGTTATCCTGCTGATTTATCTCCGAGCATTCAGGCATATGCTGCACACATAAAGAGCAATATGCTCCGAGGAAGCACCATATAGCACAGTCTGGATTTATAAGACTCAAATGAGTGATTTTTATTCCATTGTTAAAGGCTTTTCCCCATTCCTACTCCATCAAAGGATTTCTCCTAGGGTTTCTTAAAAGAGCAATCTCAGTCTCCCATGATGCTTTTAAAATGCAATTTCTCGCACAAGTTTTATTAGCATTCCACGAATGCAGAGCATTTTCAAAGTGGCATGCATCCACTCACCGAAGGATGCCAGCGTGTGATGTCATGAGTTTGGTATTTGCAGTTGTTTTCATGGTTGTTTAGGACAGGTGCACAGTGAGTCCAGTCTGTGGGGAAGTTTAAAATGGTCTAATTTCTCCAAATCAAACTCAGGGTGAAATACTCTATGGGAGCTCCTGGGCAGAGGGGGGATGTGGGTCTTGGAGAGACGGCAGCTGGAAGACCCAGCCTCTGGTGCTGTCCTTGACATCAAACGACATGGCCTCTCCCTTCTGAGTCTTACTTTCCAGAAAAGGAAAGTTAGGAGGAGGGGAGAAGCCAGTGACTTGACACGTCTGTGGCTTATTCCTTTTGTTTATTTTTCAGCTGCTGAACTCTTTCCCCCTAAAACAAAATATTATGCAGAAGCCCAAAATATGAAGCAAATATAAGCAAGCAGCTCTTGGAGCTCTATGCTCCTGGCCAATGTTTATTTCCACAGAAGGTTTTGGGAAACCAGGTTACAGGCAATTTTTAGGGATAGATGCTCACTGGTCACTCAGGTGCCTTCTAGCTGGGTGTATGCCTGGGTTTTTCTCTAGCCTACTTTAGCCACCCAGTAGCTCTGAGCACTCAGGGGATCACATAGCTGCTTCCCATCTATCTAAAGTAGGGCATTCGTGATACACTTCAAGGTTCTGATAGAGAAAAATTCTGGAATGTTGTTGAGCCGCACATGGATGCTTATTGTGGTGTGTGTGTGTGTAAATGCTGACATTTATTGAGTACTACATACACATCCCAGGGATGGGGAAGCCTGGTGGGCTGCCGTCTATGGGGTTGCAGAGTCGGACACGACTGAAGCGACTTAGCAGCAGCACATACACGATGGAACTAATGAAGCACTTTACATGTATTAACTTATTTAAGGACTTCCCTTGTGGTCCAGTGGTTAAGAATCCACCTGTCAGTGCAGAGGACACAGGTTCGATCCCTGGGCAGGGCAGATTCCACGTGGCTCGGCAACTTTGCCCATGCACCACAACAATTAAAACCCACACACCCTGGAGCCAATGCTTGCCTCAACGAGAGAAGCCACTGCAATAAGCAGCTCACGCACCTCAACCAGAGAGCAGCCCCAGCTCGCCACAACTAGAGAAAACCCTCGTGCAGCAATGAAGACCCCATGCAGCCAAAAATAAATAAATAAACTAGAAAAAAAAAGGTATTTAATTCTTGAACACTATAAAGAAAGCGATTTATTCTCCCTCAATTTATAGATGAAGGAATGGAACCTCAGAGAGACTGGGTAACATTTTTGAGGTCAAAGAGCAAGTTAGTGATAGATAAGAACATTGGCAGTTTTGTATATATTTGGTGCAGACCTTGTCTGAAAACTTAACCCAATTTTTAATAACCTGAAACTCAGGTTATTAAAGCAGAACCCTGACCCCACACTCTCAAAAGCCTGTGCTTCCTGCACTTCTGTAGCACAGCTCCTTTGCCAAATGTTTATTCTTTTTAATAATTAAAAAAGCAATTTTTCTGGCTTTTATAGGAGTTTTATTAGGTGAGATATAAAACACCTTTGGAGGTTTCAGAATCAGTGACCAACTAGCTCAGAAACTTGGACTGAGGGCACTGCTTCAGCTCTTTGTCTTTGGTGTGAATTGTTTCTTCAAGGCTGTATTTCAATGAGTTAATATCGTGGTTTTACTTGCCTATTCAATCCCTTTCAGATAAGAGTGTCTTGACAGTAGATGCGATAGCCGGACTGACAGCAGCCACATTCCAACCTTGAGGCAGCAAATATGAGGCAATATGGCAATTGGTAAGGATGGCAAAGAAGAGAACCCAGAGTTACTTGGGTGTCTGATGCCATGGTCAAAGCGGCCCAACCAATGTTAGGAGCCCTCTGTCTCCAGACCTTTCCCCATGTGGAAAAACAGCAAAAGCAAAAAAAAAAAGACAAACCCTATTTGTTTAAGCCACTATTGATCCAGTTTTCTGATTTGCCTGTTAATATATTCCTAACGGAAACATCCTTCTAAAAGTAAAGATAGTGGTTGCATAGCTTTAATGGTGCTTTTGTGAGAACACCTCAGAGCACACACTCAGTACTCACTAATGGCCATTATCGGCTCGCCATGTGGCTGACTCCAGTCCGAGAAGCTTTCCTGTTTCCCAGGCTTATCTCTACCTCAGGGCAGTGGCCTTCTGTACGGGTCTCCTGCAGTCAGAGTTTATTTATCTCAACCCAATTAGCCCTTGGCTTTTGAACTCTTTCTTTCCTGTCTGACATTCATCATCTTGTCAGCCTGCCCCAGAGGCTCTTCAGACAAGTCTGGGAATCCTGAGGAGTTCCTGGAGCATGTGTAAAGGGTGTCTCTTCTCCTCACGGCCCTTCCTGGAGCCTCTGAGTAAGCTGCTGGTCCCAGGGAATCTCATTTCCAGAATTCATTTCTGCAGTGATGTCAACCCTGACTTTTTTCTTCGGGAGGATGGGGTTGGGGGGAGGAGTGGGTTATCATGGGAGCAGAGCTGGACAGTATTGGAGCTGAACAACCAGGCTTCTGCATCACACACTCCAAGAGCGTCATTCCCCTGTGGTTGCCGTGATGGTGCCAGTGGAGTTGTAAAGCGCACAGCTAGCACTGCTGGTGGGCTGCACGCAAGAATCTTGCTCGCTGCAGAGCTGCAAGGCCTCTGGACGTTGCCCTGTCCCATCAGCTCTTTATACAGAAGCCACCAAGGACCAGAGAGGTTGAGTAACTTGCTTGAGGTCACACAGCCCAGAAGGAGAAGAGCCTGGATTGTCAAAGAATCTGATTGGCTCAAAAGCCTTTGACCTGCAAGGTTATGTCTGGCTTCTGCCGCCTGTGCTGCGGTCACACTTGTCTGGTCTCTCACTTTTTCAGCTTGTTCTGCCCCAGACCTTTTGCACTGACTCTATCCTCTGCCCGAGACTTGCTTCCTTCCCTTCTCATGATTCAGGTTTCAGCTCACATGTCAATTCATCAAAGAGGATTTCCCTGACCACCCTGCCTCCCCGAACTCTGCAAGCCACTTTCTTGCACATTTTTCTATTTCTCACCTGTCTGAAGCCACCTTATCTACATGTTACGTGAGAACCCAGACCACATAAAATGGACTGTCCACTTTCTCACTGTTATTTTGCCAAGACCCTGCACTTATCACATAGTGGCTGTTCAATGTTATTTTAGGTTAATGAATTAAATAGTTGGCACTGGGATTCTCATAGAGATAACATCCAACTATAACATAAGAGGTTCACAGTAGGAAAAACGGGGTGTGGAGTCTATAGGAACTCTCTGTTCTATCTTTCCAAGTTCTCTGTAAATCTAAAGGTATTCTAAAATCAAAAGTTTATCAGAAACAAACAAGCAACAACAAAAGTCAAGGGGAGCTGCAGGTGTTCACCCTTGCAGCTGGGCTATGCAAGACGGTCTTATGTTTGCACAACACAGAGCCCCTGGCTGAGCTCAGGAGGGATGGAAACTTCTACAAAGCATCCCCACAAGGCAATGGGACCACGGAAAGGACTATGTACACCCATAGGAGCCGTCTTTTTCTTATGCATCTAAAGCTTGCTTAACTCAGGGTGGCCCTCCCTTCTCCCATCCCATTCTCCTCTCTTGCTTTCCTGCTTTTATTTCTGCCTCTTGCTGTGTTCAGTCTCCTTTTAAAAATGTTAAACTTTTCACAGATCATTACCCAGGCTTCTTCTGATTATCACGGTTTCTGAGATGGGTTTCATGCCGGAAGGGTCCCTTCTGCTGACTAATTGCCCATGTGCTCCTACGTTTGAGCTGCTGGTATCGTGGTTTGCCCTGGCTTCTTTTGTTTTTTTCTCTGCTTCCTTGTGGCAGTATCTGTGGTGCCCTCCAGAGGTGCAGTGGGAATCACCCTTGACCAGAATGCACCGCCTTAGGCCGCCATCCCTTTCCCCACTTCAGCGAATCCTTCCCCATCGCTGGCCCTCGATGTCCAAGTGCAGAGCCAGATGAGCTGCGTGGTGCTGACCATGTGGCCGTGTCTCTCTGTGCTTCGTTTCCTCGGTGAGCCTCGACTTCCTTGTCTGTGAGCTGGGGACAGTCATAGTTCCTATTTCACAGGGAGGTTGTGAGTTAGCTCTTGTAAAGCTCTTAGAAAATTTCCCGGCAAATACTGAGTGATCAACAAACGCTAGTATAATCAGCCCTCTACATCTTCAAATCGACCAATCGCAGATTGAAAATACTGAGAAAAAAATTCCAGAAAGTCCACCAAAGCAAAACTTGAATTTGCCAAGTACGAGTAACTGTGTCCCTAGCACTTACATTGTATTAGGTGCTATAGGGTAATCTAGAGATGGTTTAAATGAGGTCATGCTGAGGACACACGCATATTGTATGCAAATACTCTGCCATTTTATGTAAGGGACTTGAGCAACCTTGGATTTTGCCTTCCTTGGGGGATTGGTTCCAGGAACTGCTGGATACTAAGTGAAGACTGTAATAATAATAATAATAAATTGTTTATAATAGCTAATAATTATTACTGGCATTAATTCTTATTATCAACATGAATGCCAATTTGATAAAGCAATCATATGAAAATACAGTTCTAAACAGAGTTTTCACTGTGTATAAAGTCCTATCACTATGAGTTTCCACTTGCTGCCTTTAGTCATAAACTTTGTAACATGAAGCAACACAAATCAACACAAATCAAAAAAACACCATCTTACAGTTTAAGGGATCAGAGGTAAAAGCGGTTTTATGGGACTAAAATCAAGGTACAGGCATAGCTGCTTTCTTTCCAGAGGCTCAGGGGGAAATTCTCCAGCTTCTAGAGGCTACCTACATGCCTCAGTTCTTGATGGTATCACTGTGACCTCTGTTTCTGCCACACATCTTCTCTGACCTTCCAGCCTCTCTCTTATAAGGACCCTGATGACTGCATTGGGCTCACCCAGATAATCCAAAATAATCTCCCCATCTCGAGATTACTAATGTAGTAACACTTGAAAATCTCTTTTGCCATGTCAGCTCACATCCTCACAAGTTCTGAGGGTTAGGAAGGTCTTCGGGGAAGTGTCTGCCTACTACAGACACTTTGAGGAATTCTTCTGCCTGCTACAATCCTCTTTAGTATAAAGCTGGACTATTTCACACTGGCATCAGATCTTCTAAAATTTGAGTCACTCCAATATTCTGAGCCTTCAGTCTATTGAATCTCCTTTCCATCTCATTTGCTGTTTTTCCCACAAGCTTGAAATCCCCAGGTTCTTGCCTTTATCTTCCTGTTTCCATCTGGCAGCCCCCCTGCCTTCTCCCTAATCTAAATCATATCCTTCCTTCAAGATCCAACTTATCTGTGTTAGACAGCAATTGCCACAAAAATGCTGCACAACACACCAGCCCCAAACTCAGTGGCTTAAAGCCATAAACATTCATTCTTCACTCATGCTTCTCCAGGTTGGCTGGAGATCAGCTGATCTAAGCAATACTCAACCAGGATTGGCTCCCAGTAGGAGGCTGGATTCGGGTCTGCTCCACACATCTTGCATCCTCCCTGGTCCAAGGTTATTTTTGGTCATGGTGACAGGAGTAGTGTGAAGAAAAATAAAAAGTTTTGTGCCAGCAAGCACACTTAACTCTGTTCCCTACCATGCTCACTAACATCCCGTTGGCCACAAGTCACACCTCACATCAGTGGAACATGGAAATATACTCTGCTTATAGGCGAAGAGGAAGGAGAGCAAATGTTTTAAATCAGAATAATGTCTCCTCCTCCAGGAAGCCTTCTTTGAGTTCCCCAGCTTCAAGCTCATTTTCCTTCCTTTGGCAGCTCAGACCCCTCTGTGCTTTTCTTATAGCCCTGTGTTTTATCCAAAGCATAGTTTTCTTTACCAGAGTAGAAATACCTTCTAAACCATGAGTTGCTTCAGATCTGGACTTGAGGCTGATTCATGTTTATGTTACCACTAATTTCTACCCTCCACCCCACCCCAAATGCCTGCTGATTGCTCAGGGAAGCTCTTTTGAATGAGAGAGCAACACCATCCATCTCGTTTCATGAAGATTAGAAGTAGAAACCCCCTCAGACTCATCATATTGAAAATTCTCTTCTCAGTGATGTCCACAAGCTCACAACATTTGGGGTCCTAAGTTTGGAACTGAGAACACATTCATGATTCCCTGACATTATATTCTCTCCTAGTTACAAGAGGGAAAAGAAGTCTGGTCATTTGACGGAATAACTTTAGGCCACATTCTCAATGGCCATTTTCAACACAAGGGATTTTAAGCCGAAGAGGAGATCAGGACTTAGGCACTAGGAATCTGCAGGCACGTGCTTTGTCAGATCTGAGCCAAACTTACTGGGCCGTGGAACTCCCTTCTCCCGCATAACACATATTAACCTCCTGTGGAGCTCAAGGAGGAGGACATTTACCCACGGACCTATCCACAGGTGCACTTAAACCTCAGTTTAAAAAGATTCCTTATCGAGGGGGAAACACACCACTCCACCACCAGCAGGACCAGCTCAGAAGTCTTTTCTAAGAGCTTGCTGCCTGCTGGGATCTGGTTTTGTTCCTCCTCAGTTGAGTGACCTCAAGCAGCTTAAGCTCTCTGAGCTCCAGTTTTCCACTTGATAAACAGGGGTGATGGCCGTCCTTCGTCCGGAGGAGCTGTGCGCACTGAAGTGTGAGGTTTGCAAGGTGCACAGCCCATAGCCAGCTTGGCAGGAGGGCTCTGTGATGGCCGCTGTGACCTCGCTGTGCCCCCCTGGCCCAAAGCAGGATACGTGGCTTCTTTCCCCGGCCTGCATGAGTTGGCTGGGATGGTTCCACGTTTCCTCCTTGCATGCTGGCAGGTTACTTCACTCCCAGCTGGTGTCTCATAAACCCAAAGCTCAGAGTGGGTGGGTCAGTGCCCTGGAAGTGTCATCTCACACACCCTTTCTGGCAGGGTGGTGTCTGCACGACCCAGAGGGAAGACAAGCCTGGAGATCAAGAGTCAGGAAGGGGCTGGAGCCAGGGCCCAAACACGGCCAGTGTGTTTCCTTATGAAGTGGAAGGTCATATCTAAAGGGCTGCTTGGCTACTACCAGTCTGTTCTCTATGTCTGTGACTCTGTTTCTGTTTCAGATACATTTATTCATCTCATATTTTATAAAATCTTATGATAAACCATAATGAGAAAGAGTATCTTAAAAAAATGTATATAACCAAATCACTCTGTTGTCCAACAGAAATTAACACAACATTGGAAATCAACTATACTTCAGTAAAACATATTAAAAACTGAGAAAGATTTTTAAATAAAAATTAACTACTTGGAAAAGAAAAGGAAATATTGATGAAGCTGGGAGCCATTTGTGTACAGGAAAGAAGGTTGAAGGAAATAAGACTAAAAATAACGTAGTAAGGAAGATTCACATAGTTCTCTCCCCACCACTCAGTCTTTCTGGCTTTTCTTCCATCTTTTCCATTCATTCACCCATAGAACATTCACTGAACAGCACGTGTCTCCACCTTAGTCCCCCAGGGTCCTCAGCTACATGATGTGAGTCCACTAACCCTCAGCAGAGTTCAGCAGACAGTTCCTGAGCAGCTTCTCTGCCCCGGCATCAGATAAGCCCTGGGATCCCATGATGGGTGAGACACAGTTCCTGTCCCAAAGGTCTTTGTCTAGAGCAAGAAACAGATGTACAAACCAGGAATTACAGTGCCCTGAGATAAGTGTTAAAAGAGCCATAAACACATCCCTCAGGACCTCATTTCCTCTTTTAGTAGAAGAGAGAGAATTTATTTCCATGCTGATTTCCAGTTCTCACACCCCTGTGCACCAATGCTTTCAGAATGAAAAGTCAGAACAAGCTGCTCTGGTCTGCTAACCTGCTAATGCCCAGATCAAGCACTCATCGTCTTCATCGTCTGCCTTTAGTAACTCCTGATGAACGGGGAAAGGCTGTGAAAAGTTTATATTTTAAGTCTTAATGCCTTATGAAATAATAATGGGTCTTGCACAGAAAACTGCATTTGAAATTATGAAGTCCTCCATGTCAAAACGTCGAAAGATGTTTCTCAATGTGCTCAGTGTCTTACAAGATTGAATAATAAAAGATGTTGAGACAGGAGGTGGATATTTATTTATATGAGGTAGTAAAAGCTGGATTCATCCATAAAGGAATTTGAAGAAGAGAAAATTAATAAGTATTGACATTGCATAGACAAACATAAATATTAAAGAGATTTAATAAAACGTTATAGTTGTCTCTGTGAGATGGAATTATATGTGATATTTATTTCTTTTTCCACATTTTTATGTATCTCCTCAAAATTCTGTAATGAGTATAAATTTTGTATATTTTTAGAAAATAAGCATTACTTTCAAAAAAACTCTTGGTGACTTGAAGATTGGATTGTTACGGGGCTGCATCTGCCCTGACTTTTCCTGGAGGAGATGATGAATTGCCTAGTGTGAAGCTCTTTTGTTTCTAAAATGGAAATTAACTAGGTTTAAAATAACTTTATGAGCTGACCTCCTAAGTAGACTGGGCTGTCTTCACATTTGTAAGGTGAGCTGAAGGTGCTGAAATGCCAGCCTTCTGCAGAGGAACCCTGTCCACTAAGCAATTAAGGGACTTCACAGGAACAGGGTTCGATCCCTGGATAGGGACGATACCTTGGAGAAGGGAATATCTACCCACTCCAGTATCCTTTTTTGGAGAATTCCATGGATAGCGGACTACAGTCCATGGGTCGCAAAGAGTCGGACACAACTGAGTGACTAGCACACACACACGCACATACACACACAGAGGGACATGACACTTGCTTCGACTAAGTGGGTCAGAAGTGAGCTGACACTTGTTACTAGAGATAATAGTAATAAAACCACCAGCAACAATGACAAATGTTTATTCTGAACCAAAGCTTTGTTCCAAGCCAAGGTTTGTTTATCTTCCTCATATCTTAATTCATTTCAGTGATGATGATCAGCTGAGCAAACCAAGAGAGAAGGTTTCAGAAAAATTGGGGTCTAGCCATTTTAATTCTTTGGGCTCAGTTCTTTAATGTGTAATAGGAGCATAATGCTATCTTTTGAGTTGAGTTCATCAGAGGGGTGATGTGGAGGGTGGAGTGATGTTAGTGAGTGAACCAAATTGCCTCACTGACTCATGTATTCATTCAGCAAACATCATCATATACTTAGTTTAAACTTAATTTTGAAAAAAGAGATGAAATTCTCTCTGCCCAGTGGTCATTTTGGGGGTCATATGGCTCCCTCATTTCACAGTGACCCTGCAAAATTCCCCCTGAAGGCTGTGTCCAAAGTCAGCCAATCAGAGACTCCTGGGAAGCCAGGAGGGCATTGAAGGGCATCAGCCTTAAATTCATTTCAGTGCCCCAGGTCAAGACTGATGCGGTGTCCCTGGACCTACCCCATTACAAAGCAGACTAGGATCTCCAGTGAGTCTAGTGTCTAACCTCTTCTATACAAGAACCTTTTGTTTCCATGTCAACAAATGCTAGATTAAAAGAATGCTTTTGGGTAAATCTTGAAACCCTCCTTGTTATTGAATGAGCCGTTAAGTACTTAAATTGCAGAAGTGAGCCGTATCCATTTAGATGTGTGAGCTCAGTTGTTTTCAACTTGGCTCTTTGTGACCCCATGGAACATAGCCCACCAGGTTCTTCTGTCCATGGGATTTCCCAGGCAAGAATACTGGAGTGGGTTGCTGTTTCCTGCTCCAGGGGATCTTCCCAACCCAGGGATCCCCTTAGACAGATCATCCCAATTATGCCAGTGAAGCAACTATGGCACAGATAGGGCTGTATTTACTCAGGATTGCACAGCAACTCAAAGTAGAGAGGAGCCAGGGTTCTGATGCCCCAGCAACAAACATCCCCTATCTCCATCCCCACCAGGATAGTCTACTGAGCACTCACCAAGGCAGAGGATGGATTTGGACATGAGGAGCCTACCGAAAAGATTATCTTTACCTCCCCACAAAGGAGAAAGAGTGTTTGTACAGCTACCAGTTGATCTAGAGCTTCCCTGGTGGCGCAGTCAGTAAAGAATCCAGCTGCAATGCAGGAGACTCAGGTTCGATCCTTGGGTAGGAAAGATCCCCTGAAGGAGGAAATAGCAACCCACTCCAGTACTCTTGCCTGGAGAACCCTATGGACAGAGGAGCCTGGTGGGCTATAGTCCACAAGGTCGCAAGAGGCAGACACAACTTAGCCAAACCACCACCCCAATTTGTTGATCTAGGGATGAGAGCAGAGAAAGGCAGCAGATTGTGTTGTGAATAATCAGAATCCACAGAATTCTTGAGGGTGTTCTAAGTGTTGTACTGCTTTGTTATTTGCTTGGTCCTCCTCCAGCTCTTCGATTCCTGGGCTGGGAAGATCCCTGGGAGAAGGGAAAGGCTATCCACTCCAGTATTCTGGCTTGGAGAATTCCATGGACTACAGTGCATGGGGTCGCAAAGAGAGCTGGACACGACTGAGCGGCTTTCACTTTCACTTTCCTCCAGCTCTGTGCAGTTATGATAATCAGTGCTCCTCCTTCACAGACACAGAAGTTGCTGCTCAGAGGGTCAAGGCCTTGATCCAGCATCTCTTGGCATTGAACTACCACACTGGGAAGATCCCTGGGAAAGGAATAGATCCTTCAGTTAAGAGCCTGGGAACAAGCCTTAGGACACAAGATAGGAACACAGAGGGGCCAAGCGGCTCTGGAGTGATGGAATAGTCTAGAGTGCATAATTAGATTTTAAAAATCAGAAGCTCCTTACCCTACTCAGTCATGGTTGTTTCAGAGGGTTCTGTCTCCATTTTTAATTGATCTGAAACACCTGAGCTCTGCCTTTTTTTATTTCATTCACACCCTCAACTTCCCGTTTCCTATCTCTGCTGAGATGTTCTACTACTAACAGTCACTCATGTCAGGGAAACTACAAAAACCCAAGTCCTTTTTGCAGAATGCAATGAAAATTTTTAAAACTTTTGACTGCCAGTCCAAGGTAGTGTCTCTCTTGGTGTGTCTATCTCAAAATCTGAAGATTTATCTGTTTATTTTCACTTTTATTTCCTTTGCTTTAGAAGACAATCCAAAAATGTATCTCTATGATTATGTCAAAGAGTATTTTGACACTATTTTCTTCTAGAAGTTTTATGGTTTCTGGCCTCACATTTAGGCCTTTAATTCATTTAGTTATTTATTTAAATAATTTGTTTATTAATAATTATTTAAGTCATTTAATTCTTTGAGTTATTTTTGTATAGCATGTGAGAAAATGTTCTAATTTCATTCTTTTGCGTGTAGCTGTCTGGTTTTTCAAGGACCACTTATTGAAGAGATTGTCTTTTCCCCACTGTACATTCTTGCCTCCTTGAGATGAAAATATACAAACTATTATACATAAAACAGATAACCAACAAGGACCTACTGTATAGCACAGGGAGTTGTACTCAATATTTTGTAATAATCTATAAGGGAAAAGGATCTGAAAATGTGCATATGTGTGTGTGTGTGTGTGTGTGTTTATATATGGATCACCATGCTGTACACCTGAAACTAACACAACATTGTAAATCAACTATACTTTAATTTTGTAAAAAATGAAATACTTAACAAAATGTTAAAAAAAAAATCTGAAGATGCAAAGTCTAAGAGACAGAGATGACTTGCCAAACACACACAAATGAGCATAGGCAAAATCAATGTGTTTTCTCTACATTTCTTCACAGTGTGTGTTCTATGAATATGTTACCACGTGCTAGGCATCTAGAATATACTCACGTTATTGCCTAGTTAAAGAATGTAAATAAAAGAAATGTTGCTTGGTTGGGAAGTCCATTTTATTTTTCTCTAGGTGGCTGCAATGTAGTCTAACACATCCTAAGAAACTTTATACGATTTATTTTTTTTATCCAGCATGACTTTCTGACTTTTGACTCTTTGTGACCCCATGGACTATAGCCCACCAGGCTTCTCTGTCCATGGGACGTTTTTTCAGGCAAGAATACTGGAGTGGGTTGGAATTTCCTCCTCCAGGAGATATTACTGGCCCAGGGATCGAACCATCATCTCTTGCATCTCCTGCATTGGCAGGTGGATTCTTCAATACTGAGCCACCTGGGAAGCTTCCGAAGACACTTTGTACAAGTGCAACATCAATTTCCTTTTTCGTCTGCCTAATCCTCACATTTCCTGGACATCACAAGTGTTATCGATTCTTGGCCCTGTGCAAATGTAGATGGGATGTGTTGCACTCTAACGAAATGCCATTTGAGAGAACAGATCAATAAGGCTGATAATTCACGTTACAAAGGAATCCGGAAGAGTGCATCGGAATAATTGGTTGCAGAGAATGAACATCTGTAGAGGGGCAATGTGGTTTGGTGAGAAAAGTCTCAGGCTTCTGATCCAGCTCTGTCTTTCTGTTTGGAGTATCTCTCCACTCTCTTACACAGTAATGGCAGAAATGGCAGGAGTAGCTGTGGGAGTAGAGATGGTTACAATGACAATGACCAAGTCAGTTGAAGCTTACGGGTTTGCTTTGTGAAGTAACTGAAATGAATAAAAAAAACAAACAAACAAACAATTGCCCAAACAAAGAATGGAGGTCTAGACCACTCTTGTCATGGAAATAAATAGCAGTGTTATTGTTGTTGCTTAGTTGCTAAGTCATGTCCAAGTCTTTTTGACCTTATGGACTGTAGCCCACCAGGCTCCTTTGTCTATGGGATTTCCCATACTGAAGTGGGCTGCAGTTTCCTCCTCCAGGGAATCTTCCTGACCCAGGGATTGAAACTGCATCCGCTACATTGAAGGCAGATTCTTCACCACAGAGTCTCCAGGGAAACCCCCAAAACAGTATGGATTATAATTATAACTCTGGGAAACCCTCAACCAAGAAGAAAGAGGAAGTGCTTTGAGGAGTAGATATAACATGGGAAGACCTCACCCTTGGAGTGTGAGCCGGGGAAGACTCAAGAGAAAGTATTTGACTTGGAAAATTTTCTTTCCTGTAAATTAGACCCAGGCTCTGTCCATCTTCGCCCCCTTTGGACGCCAGCGCCTTATTCCTGGTGGTCCAGGTAGATGTAAACTTTGGGGGAACACTCTTCGGCCCACCACCCCCTTCTTCTGCCTTTCTTGGACTCACCATTGTCTGAGAGAATCTCCATTCAGTCCTTTTCCGACTGCCATTTCAGGAATGCCAGCTGCGAAACTGTAAGGATCTGAGTCTGTCTGTCCCTGCTGTTGCTCCTTCAGTGGTCCTGATGCCTAACAGGGGCTCCCTAACCATGTGTGGGCTGGAAACTAGAGTCCTGGATCCCTTTGGGGCAGCCTCTGCCTCTGTGAGGGACTCCCTGAGTCAGAAGCACTCCTTTAGACTGAGGATTCTCTCAGTCCCTGGAGTCTGAGCCCTGATCCCTATGGGCACTGCCCCAGGGAGCAGCCAAGGGGGCATTTCCTAGGGTTGTTCCACCAGCCAACCCAGCTCAGCAGGCAGAGGTGCAGGCACTCCTTCCGTGCAGCAGTTTTTTTATAAGAATTACCTTCTCTCTCTTTGCTTGCTCTGATTAAGAAGGGAAAGCATGGCATGAACTGGATCAGCTGGATGGGCCATTATTAATGGCCTTTGCTGTATTTTAGGATCTGTTACTTGCTTTTACACTGCTTCTGGAGTTCTAAAGAGCCAACCAAATCAAATCAAAGAATAAGCAAGGCTTCCCCAGTGGTCCAGTGGTTAAGAATCCACCCTGCAGTGCTGCAATGTAAGGAGATGGGGGTCCAATCCCTGGTCAAGGATCTGAGATCCCACATGTGGTGGGACAATTAGTCCTGGACACTGTAGCTGGAGAGTCCTTATGGGGCAACGAAGATCCCACATGCCAAAACTGAAACCTGATGCAGCAAAATAAAAAATTTTTTTCAAGTAATGCATGATCACTGAAGAGAAAAAAGTCAAAGATGGAAGAGTAAAATGTGAAAAGGAAAAAAAACATGTTAGTCTATACCCGTAGACAACCATCTTTGGTTTCTTCTCAAATAATTTTTTATGCTGTATGAATAGTGGTTTCAATCATACCCTACACTCAAGTTTAAATCATGCTCTTTTTTCCCGGAAAATTAGGCCCTGAGCATTTAATCCCACATCATTGGAAGTGTTAGTCGCTCAGTCATGTCCAACTCTTTGTGACCCCATAGAGTGTAGCCCGCCAGGCTGCTCTGCCCATGGTATTCTCCAGGCAAGAAGAGCAGAGTGGGTAGCCATTCCCTTCTTCAGGGAATTGTCCTGACCCAGGGATCAAACCTGGGTCTCCTGCATTGCAGGAGGATTCTTTACCAGCTGAGCCACCAGGGAAGCCCTTCCACACCATTAGAAATTAATACCAGTTATTGGTCGTGCAAGAGGTACCCTGTGCCAGACTCAACCTACTCCTTTAATTTTCACAGTGGCCAGAGGCGCTGAGACATGAAGCAGCAGCTGAAGTGCTGGGCTTTGGCGCGAGGTGTCAATCCCGGGCTTATGGTCCTGGAGCTGTGCGAGTTTGGCAAAGCAGGTATGTTCACCTTCTGTGGGAGCTGTAGCAAATTACTGGGTCTCTTGAAACAAGAGAAATGTATTCTCTGACAGTTTTGGACAAAAGTCTGAAGTCAAGGCAAGCCCATGTTTTGCTGATATCCGTCACTTTGTAAGGTAGTTCAGTTCAGTTGCTCAGTCGTGTCTGACTCTTTGCGACCCCATGAATCGCAGCATGCCAGTCCTCCCTGTCCATCACCAACTCCAGGAGTTCACTCAGACTCACGTCCATCGAGTCAGTGATGCCATCCAGCCATCTCATCCTCTGTCGTCCCCTTCTCCTCCTGCCCCCAATCCCTCCCAGCGTCAGAGTCTTTTCCAATGAGTCAACTCTTCACATGAGGTGGCCAAAGTACTGGAGTTTCACCTTTAGCATCATTCCTTCCAAAGAAACCCCAGGGCTGATCTCCTTCAGAATGGACTGGTTGGATCTCCTTGCAGTCCAAGGGACTCTCAAGAGTCTTCTCCAACACCACAGTTCAAAAGCATCAATTCTTCAGTGCTCAGCCTTCTTCACAGTCCAACTCTCACATCCATACATGACCACAGGGAAAACCATGGCCTTGACTAGACGAACCTTTGTTGGCAAAGTAATGTCTCTGCTTTTGAATATGTAGGCGGGGTTTAAATTATTGGGTTGGTCAAAAAGGTCGTTTGGGTTTTTCATAAAATCTTATAGGAAGACCCGAATGAAATGTTCGACTAACCCAATATACTGATGTGCTTCCACGATGACCATAAGTCTTTCCCTTTTGTTATTTCCTTCCCTCCTCTATTTTATACATGCTTATTGGCAACCTAAGTAGCTCTGTGAATTCTTATTTTTCAGTATTAATCTTATGGAAGTAAATTGATATGCTTTACGTTAGTTGATTTTCAGTAAGTTTCAATGGTTTTGGAGGGTGTTCATTTCTCTTATTTAAATCTTGTGGTCTCAATGTGCTACATTTCTTGCCAGTTTTCATGAGTGCAGTGCTGGGTCAAGAAGTTAGTTACCAAAAACCTTAGCTGTGATTTTTCCCCAAACCCAAACCTTTTTTTTTTTTTTCATAGTAGTTAAGTGCTTATTTTGATAAGTTTTGCATTTTTGCATGTTTTACAGTCATTTTACATTCTTTTTTTTTTCCTTTCCTTGAGACTACTTCAAAAACTGTAAAGTTTAGCAGGTCCTCTCTGTTAAAGAAATTTGACAAAAAGGTAACCTAACTTAGGATAGGGTTTTATGTTTTAATTCTGATAGTCTGCTTTTTAATTTATCTGGAGGTTATTCTGATATGCAGTGAGAGTCCAAGCTCACTTTTCTTCCCAAATGTTAAAATCAATCTTTTAATTTCCACTTATTGGTTCACCTTCGCCATCCATACACACACACAGAGACACAGAGACACACTCAAATTCCTGTATATAGTTCTACAGATAAAAACATTGAGACATAGAGAGGCAAAATAATTTTCACAGAGTCCCCTGGTTAAAGGAAAATCTAAGAGACTGTCCCATTTCTGAGGATTCCAATTCAGTGCTGTTCCATCCATCCCATAATACTCTGTCTCTTATCTCATTAAACACCACAGTTATGACATCACTTATTTCCACTATCCTTCCAAGTAGACCCATACGGTATGGCAACCACCAATCACATGGAGCTACTGAGGACTTGAAACGTGGCTAGTTCCACCTGGGATTTGCTGCAACGGACACACATACCCTGGGTTTTAAAGACTAAGTGTGAAAACAAGATTGTAAAACGCCTCATTAATAAGCTTTATATCAGTTACCTGTTGAAATGAAAATATATCAGAAATATGGGATTAAAAAATATATCATTAACATTAATTGTACCCATTTCTTTTCACTATTTTAGCAAAAATTTTATTGGAGTGAGTTCATTTGCTCTGCTGTGTTAGTTTCAGGTGTACAGCAAAGCGGATCAGTTATACATATCCATATATTCACTTTTCTTTTCTTTTTTAGGTTTTTCTCCCATATAGGCCACTGCGGAGTATTGCGTTCCCTGTGCTGTCCAGTAGGTCCTTTTTATCTATTTTCTATATAGCAGTGTGTGTGTCAGTCCCCATCTCCCTCCTCCTCCCCATCCCCTGGTAACCGTAGCTTTTTTCCTACATCCATGTCTCTACTTCTGTTTTGTAAATCAGTTCATTTATACCCTCTTTTCATATTTTCAATATGGTTATCAGGAAAATAAAAAATTACATGTGTGACTTGTATTATGTTTCTTTTAGACAGTATTAAGACTAGGTGGTCAACTCTATGCAGGGACTGCATTTTGCTTGCTTTTTCTTACCATCTGATCATGAAACCAAGAAGGATCCTGTGGGGTCTTCCTAGGGACAGACTCCCATCTCTCCTGCCTGCCTCTTGTCTGTAGAAAACTTTTAGCCTCCTAGGTCTCCTCAAGTTCCAAAAAGCAACTTTAATCAGAGCAGTGAGAAAATGCAGAAACAAAGGCAAACAGTTAAGCAAGACAAAGCCATAAGCATTTAGCTATAAAACAAAGTCTAGGACCTTCAGTTCCTCCTTAAGGGCTATAGATAATATCCCAAGACACATCCTTAAGTTGTTTTGCAGATTACAAAATCCACACCATGTGGAAGAAGTTAATTGCTGACCACAAGCAGGTGGACTCTAGGTGGGTTGGAACTAGAAAGTTGATGATGCTTACTCTAGAAATACCACCTGGTTAATTCACCACCAATCAGTCAGAAGAATGTCCAAGAGCTGATCAGGTACCCTGCAACCCTCTCCTTGCCTTTCAAAACCCTTCACCAAAAGCCACTGGTGGAGCATGAGATGTCCATTCTCCTTGCGTAGCCTTGCTTAACACTGTACTTCCCTTCACTACAACCTGGTGTGTATAGTGTGGAAGGCCGGTTTCCCGAGGTGGGGGAGGGCAGTGGGGAAATGCAGAGTTAATGTTTAAGGGGACAGAGTTTCAGTTCTCAAGGATGAAGAGTTCTGATGTGGGTGGTGGTGATCGTTGCACAACAACACAAATGTACTTTGTGCCCCTGAACTGTATGCTTAAAAGTGGTTAAGATGGTAAGTTATATTATGTTATATACACTGAACCACAATTTTAGAATTGAAATTAAAGTTAAATAAAGAAGGGGAAAACATAGCATCAAATATTTATCGTATATCTCCAGAGAGTAGGACATCAATAAAGGACCAAGGCACATGGGATCTCTCCAGGGCTGTGCCTACCTTCTCATGGGGAGGACCAATGAATGGGGGAAGCTTTGTGATCCCGGAAGAGAGGTGTTCTTGGACAGACTCCCAGGGGTTGTGCAGACACAGACATCTGATTTTGGGGGTGGTGGTTTTCCTGAAACACCTCCTGATCATCAGCCAGGTGGGCGGAGGGGCGGGGGTGAATTTGGTTCCAGTAGAGGGCAAAGCGAGCCTAGAGGGTGAAGGATGAGAGAGCCCAGGACACACATGGGAGCTGGAGACAGATGCAGGTGGGCAGTGGAGGAGAGCATGAGAGATGAGGACCGGATGGTGGAGCTGGAAAGTGAGAAGCTGTCAGATCAGCAGGGCTGGGTGAGTCATTTCCTCCAAGGGCACCGGAGAGTTTTTGGAGGGCTCAGAAAGGGGAGTGACACATTCAAGTGAGCCTTTCTGACAGCAAACTGGGGCAGCAGCACAGAGGATTGGTGAGGTGACAGGAGAAAGATGGGAAACGGAGAGGATGCTCAGGAGTGGCTGCAATGTCAAGGTGGCTCCCTCTGCAGCCGTGGTAGTGTCCACAGAGCCAAGTGAGCAGGTGGCAGAGAGACCACGGGTGAAGGACAGAGGAGGAGTCATGGATGGAGCACAGATGCCTGGCTTGGACAAGTGGGTAGATGGGGAGCTGAATAACTATTGGCTGCCTGGGTGTTTGGTGGATGGATGGACGTGTAAATACTGTGATTCCTTTGAAACTCTGCCTTTGAACACATTGTTCACTTCAAAATGTTCTAAATCCTTTTAAGTCCTTGAAAATACATCTCAAGTCTCCTCTGACCCCTTCCTTCCAAGCTCCTTCCTTTAGGTTCCCATGGCACCCTGCAATTTCCTTTTCTAAGCACTCTATTAAACTTGTCAGCTTACATCTCTGCTTCTATACACTTTAATAAAAAGAGGGACTATATCTCCCTTCTCTGTGCTCCCAGTGTCTGCCTAATAGAGGATGTTAATTAATACATGTTGAATGAAAGGACATGTCCCACAAGACTTCCAATCCACCAGATTATAAGCCCCCTGAGAGCAAAGTAGTGCCTAATTCTCCATCTCATTCTCTAGTCTACCTGCGAATCAAGAAGTATCTGATCTTGAATATTTGGTCCATTTCAAGGCTGACCGCATGGCGAGGTAGAATATGGATTTTCTTAAAGGATCAGATATGAAAAATGTATGTAAATAAACCTTTGCACCTAGGAAACTTGCCTAATACGGTGTGTGTGTGTGTGTGTGTGTGTGTATTAGTTGCTCAGTTGTATCTGACTCTTTGTGATCCCATGGGCTGTAGCCCAGCAGGCTCCTCTGTTCAAGGGATTTCCCAGGCAAGAATACTGGAGTGGGTTTCCATTTACTTCTCCAGGGTTATCTTCCCAACCCAGGGATTGAACCTGGGTCTCCCGCACTGCAGGTAGCTGCTTTACGATCTGTGCCAGCAGGGAAGACTTCGTAGTATCATAGGACTACAGATTGTAGCATTCTTTCTCTTTCTTATATGTATCACCTATGAGGAGGAATTTTTCCCTTCAGGGCTTTAGGGCTTAGCACATAAACATATATACTTTTTCACTCTCTCATTCATTCATATAATCATTCACTCATTTATTTATTCTTTCAACAATGTCTTTCAATCTGCTCTGGTCACAAAAGCCTGGAGGCGGGCTTGCTCTTTCTAGGCACTGTTCTTTAACAGTGAAGTGATGCTATGGCAAAGATGAGGATTGTCTTAAGGATGTGGTCCTTGTCCAGATATTAATTAGGAAAAACAAATAGGAGGTCCAAGATCTTTTCCTTCATACTCTAATGACCTATGTGAGATGGAATAGTCTAGATGAGTTATGGGAAGCAGATATCAGCTCCTCAATAAAGTGGCCCAACCCAGCTGGGAGTGGCTTCCTATGAGCTGGGGCCCCTGCTTCCTGTGTGGACAGAGCATCCCAGTGGCTGGGTGTGAACCTGGCTGAGATACTGTGTGGTCCTCTCCCACATGCAGTCACAGACCTGGACAGGTGAACTCCGAATTCCATTTTAAGTTCCTAGAATCCAAAGACTGAGTCCCTTGCCGTCTTACTTTCCTTTAATCCATCCGTGATGTTTTTCCAACTAGTTTGCTCACATCTTGAACAGACGAACCATGTCTCATTAAGCCAGGGCCGTGGCCCCAAATATAGCAGGTTTGAATTTTGCTTGACTGTCCATTAGCTGTGTGACCACAGGATAGCTACATAACCTCCGACTCTCAATGTCCTCCTATAGTAAGGAGCTCTATACCTGCCTCATGGGTTGTCATGGAAATTACCTGTGATAGTGTATGTGAAACTCCCAGGACCACCTCTGGTATAGAATGTAGGGAGAGGATCATCATTCATTGCTATTTATTGACAACCAACCCTGTCATTTTTGGCATATGACCTTGGAAAACTGCACAAAGAGCCTCATGTCAACACTCTCATGGCCAAATAGAGCCCACCTTCATGATTCTGTTAGTTGATAGTTGCAGGGCTCATAGAACAACAGCTGCTATATGTAAAGCACCGACAGCATATAGATGTTAGCAACAGTGATTACTTGTAGGTGCCCTCCAAGCATCCTGCACATCCTCCAGCCTAGTTCTCATTGGAGCGTCTTGTAATCGCCGGTCTTGTCCACCCCCTGCAGTAGGATCTCCCTGCTCCTGCCCCACCCCGAATCCCACCTCTGAGCAGAGCCTGTGCTCCGTCCCTTCAGTCGTGTCTGACTCTTTGTGGCCCTATGGACTGTAGTCCGCCAGGCTCCTCTGTCCACGGGATTCTTCAGACAAGAATACTAAGTGGGTTGCCCTTCTCCAGGGGATCTTCCCAACCCAGGGATAGAACCCGCATCTCTTAGTCTTGTGCATTTTTGGCAGGCGAGTCCTGTATCACGAGTGCTGCCTGGGAAGCTCCAGTGGGTCATAACAAAAGTTCAAGTCATGCATGAAAATGAAAGAATGCAGAGCTCACTGTGGCCTGATGCTTAGTTCTGCAGCGCTGTGTTCAGCTCACTAGCTGGATTTCCCAGGAATACTGAGGAGTCCTGCCCCCAGGCCAGGGCTCCACACTGCACAGCGCGGGGGTTCCAAGTACTTTGGCCGATGGCCCCACTGGGCACACTGCGTGTGTATGCTCTCCCTGGGATCTCAGTGTACCAGGGGCACTGGCACGCAACACAGGGCCTGGGTAATTAGCGCTTATCTGTGAGATATGAGGAATTCCTGGGAAGCCATAAACACTTAATCTATGTGTTGATAAAGTATTCCAGGAAAACATAAAGTTCTGGCAGCCATGTCTCATTTCTGACTCTGCACCTAGTGTTAGGACAGATAAGAAAGGGAATGCTTGGGCAGTATCTGGAATTCCAATTAGTTCTGGGCTTCTCCCAGGCTAGACGTCACAACTCAGGACCGAGTCTGTTGTGAAATATTTGGTGACATGAGTGTTGACGTGAGGCTCTTCGTACAGTTTTCCTGCAGGAACCAAGGCCTTAAGGCGGGTCTCAAAAGGGCTATTTCTTCTCCCTCATGTGACATCTCATGCTGGGAAACAGTGGACCTCTTCTGGAAAGAAGCTGTGAAATACACGAAAGAGTGCACATGGCGGTGGGGATGTAGGGTGGGAGGAGGCCATGTATCTGAAGTCATTTGGATTGAATGCAATATAAACAGACCCCAATTTGCTTAATTGAGACTAAAAGAGACCCATTTGTGGGAAGAATCCTGACCAGCTCAGGAATTGAAAGAAGAGTTGAATAACAAAGATGTCCAAAGGAAGCGTCTAGAGTGTTTCAGGACACCGGAGCCCCTGGCGTTCGGGGTTCTGTCAGAGCAGGAGGTGGGCAATCTTTCTCTGTAAATATCTTCTGTTCTGGGAGCCACACTCAACTTCTACTTTGTAGAGCAAAAGCAGCCACAGATCGTATATAAACGAAGGAGCATGCCTGCGTTCCATTATTTAAAAAAGCAAGCACGTGGCAGATCTGATCGTCAAGTAGTACCTGGTGGGTGGGGGGCGTAGGGGGCGTGGCCTGTGAAGCTGTAGAGAGGGTCGTGGCTTTCTCCTCCAACCATTCCCACCTCTAACTCTCCAAGTGTGAGAATACTTGGTTCTCATCCCTGCAAGGCTGATCCTGATTCGTTCAGTACCCCAGGCCTAAGTCAATAAATTCACTGACGCACAGCTGGACCTCAGTGAGTGGGCCAATCAGAGTAGAGCAGGGCTTTTTTGCTCACTGAAAGGAGAGATGGTCCCTCATCTTTCCCTCCATCCTTGCTACTCTCCCTTTCCCCTCCTCTGCCTCCTCTTTCTCTCGCCCTCCCTCACCTCTGTACTTTTTCTCTCTCCATATTTTTACTCTCCTTCTCTCTTTTCCTCTATTACTCCTGTACAGAAGCGGATGATACCTATGAAGAAACTTATGGAATTTAAGGTTTCCATTAGCCCAGGATCCAGGAATTTTTCCCCACGTCACTTTCCAGTTCAGGTTAGATCAAATTAAGAAAATTTGGTGTCTGGAGTCATAACTATGTACCAGGCGGTAGTGAGTCCTAGGCCCTGGGGGTAGAGAAATGAATAAGCCATTCCCCACTTATGAATAAGCAAGCTCATGGCTGGTAAGGGGGATGAACACGCAGTCAATAAAATCTCAGTACCATATGATGCAGCAAACATTAACATGAGCACCAGGAACTGTTATTGTGCAGAGGGTGGCTCATGGTTGAGAGAATGCGGAGGGTCCAGGTCAGCAGAGGCCATGTCTAAACAGAGACTGGAGGGATCCAAAGTGTGATGGGGAAATACAAACACACACACAAACGCACACACACATACACAGGGGCAAGCAAATGCAGTCACAGAAAGTAGAGAACCCAGGCGTGTATTGGAGTGAGTGAAGTGAAAGTCACTCAGTCATGTCCAACTCTTTGTGACCCCATGGACTGTACAGTCCATGAAATTCTCCAGGCCAGAATACTGGAGTGGGTAGGCATTCCCTTCTCCAGGGGATCTTCCCAACCCAGGGATCGAACCCAGGTTCAGCTGAGCCACCAAGAAAGCCCAAGAATGCTGGAGTGCGTAGCCTATCCCTTCTCCAGCAGATCTTCCCAGCCCAGGAATCAAACCAGGGGTCTCCTGCATTGCAGGTGAATTCTTTAACAGCTGAGCTACCAGGGAGTGTATTGGACTCTTCAAATATATCCTCCTCCAACTGCTTCGTGAGACCTGGGCCTCTTTAGAATGATAGATCCCTAGAGGAACCTCAACATCATCACTCAGCAGCTGGTGGAACCCCTAGTTGGCAGAGCAGAGCCCAGAGGTGGCAAAATAAGGAGCTGGCCCTCCAGCACACAGGTCTCCAGGCCTCTCCCTGCACCACTGCCATGCATATCTGCAGCCCCCTGAACCCTTTAATCTGTGGTCTGAAGCTTGATTGAGGTCACATAGACTTGCCTTCCAATTCTGACTTGGAAACTTCCCCCCACTGTACCTCTCTGTGTGTAGTTATCTTGTTTGTTCACTGGATCTATTTTCCAGGAACCATTGTGTGTTTGGCAAGCATGGATATAGAGTGTCTGGCACTTGGTAGGCATTCAGTAGACATAAGACTAACTGTGATATTATCAGTTCAAAAGGCAAGTTCCAGGATGCAAAGGGGACCCATGGAAGCAGAGGATGTTGGAGGTAGGCAGGGATGGAGTGAGAAATGTGGAATGAAAAAATATTGGCACAACCTCAAAGTTGAGAATTATGTTTTATTCAGCAGGCTTACTGAGGACTATAGCCTGAGACGTCTCAGATAGTCCTGAGGGACTGTTACAAAGCATTAAGGGAGGAAACAGGATCTATAGGAGTTTTCTTGAAAATAAAAAAATGTAGTCGAAATCAAAAGATGACTGCTAATTACAAAACCAGACATCTGAAGTTAAAGGTTTTAGTGCTTTTCAGTGTATGAGAAGTTGCACTAGTCTAGGCTCACTGAAATCATTCCTTTGCTGCTGATCTTGACTATCTAAGGCCAGTATCCTGCTTACATTTTGAATGCCCCATGGGGTACAACCTTAGGGGCAGCTGCTGTGGCTGAGTGTTTTATACTCACAATATCCCTTGTTTACTGATATGGTGGGTAATATTCTTTGTCCCACAGAGGACAGACCATGTGGAAAAAAATGGAGACTCCTGTCTACCTCCCTGGGCTGCTCGAGTCATCATCAGTTGACCCAGATGTGCCCTCAACTTGGTGATTTTCTCTTCACAAGTCAGGACCAACCTCTGACATTTGGGCTCCTGCCCATGCCCTTTCACCCACCCAAAGGCCTCAGCACTGGAGTTTCACCCACTCACTGTGCATATCTGTTTAAAAAAGAGATCTGTTTAAAGTTTTTAATTACTTATTATAAGGATATTAATGAACATATTTTTTTTTAAATAAGCCTGATACTATTTTTAGAAACAGCTTAGAGAGCCCAGGAGGGTCTGTGCTTTGCAGGAAGACTTTGTCATGCATGATTTGGATGGTAGTTTTCACCAAACTTTAATTTCCTTTTCTTCCCACTGCATCCAGATTGTCAATGAATGGACCCTTGGAGCAGACATGTCTTGAGCCTCTTTGGGCACTGATGGTTTGAGGATCAAGAGCTGTATTTGATGTTTGAAAGAGGAGAGCTCCCAGATGGAGATTTGTTTGCATTGCTGAATCTAACTCCTGCCCTTGTGGGTGATTCATCTTCACAGCTTTAGGCTTCCCAGCAGCCTTTGCAATTGGCAGGCCCCTGTGTTCCTTCTAATGAATGAGCCCAGAAAGGGAACTAGGCCTCAGCTGCCCAGGTGGATTGGAGCAGAGAGAAATATCTTCATCAAAACCTTTGGCTCATCATGGAGGGCTCCCTGGGGAACATTGAGAGAGCCGCCTTGGGTGACCTCGTAAGCAGCCTTCCTTCCCTCCCCAAGTATTTATTCCATGTGCAGAGCCGTAGACAAGGCCCTGGAGACACAGAGAGGAGCCAGCCACAGCCCTTTCTCTTACAGGCCTCTCAGTTCAGTGGTTGCCTTACTTTAGCTCTCTGGGCGTCTGAGAGCCCAGAGTAAAGTCCCCCTGTCCTAAATTAACCAGTGAGATGAATACTCGTGCGGAAAAGATACTCTTTTGGGCACCAGTTGTTGTTGTTTAGTCACTAAGATGTGTCTGACTCTTTGTGACCCCGTGGACTGTAGCCCGCCAGTCTCCTCTGTCCATGGGACTCTCCAGGCAAGAATCCTGGAGTGGGTTGCCATTTCCTTCTCCAGGGGATCTTCCCAACCCAGGGATTGAACCAGAGTCTCCTGCATTAGCAGGTGGATTCTCTACTGCTGAATCACCAGAGAAGCCCCCTTTTGGGCATTAAGGCCACAATAAACAAGGTCCACTCCCTGCCCCAGAGGTGCTCCCTTTTCTGGGGCACAGGTGGCCACTGCAAAGGAAGACATTCTCCTGGGAAGGACGAAAACCACCCCTGAGAAGAGAAGCTTTTTGCTGTGACACCTGCTGTGAGCTCAGCTCTGGGTTCAGCCTTTCAGATCTAATTAGTGTTATTAGATGGTTCATAAATGAGGCAGCATCTGATCTAACAACTAGAAGAGCTCTCCAAGAGGTTGTGCAAAATGGAAGGTTTTTATAGGAAGAATGGTGAGGCAAGGGAACTATTAGCACGACAAGAGAAATGAAGTGTGTCTAAGGTCAGAACCTTTGGGGGAGGAGGAACGAACTCCGTATTATTATTATTATTATTAATATTTAGTCTTGCAGACTACCTTTTCTTCCTCTAGGGGATGGAAATGTCCATGTGGCAGATTACTTCATTGGTGGTGATTTAGTTGCTAAGTCAGTTGTGTCCGACTCTTGCAACCCCATGGACTATAGCCCACCAGGCTCCTCTGTCCATGGGATTTCCAAGGCAAGAATACTGGAGTGGATTGCCGTTTCCTTCTCCAACATCATTGGTGCTGAGCAGAAAATTCCAGACTGGCAGATTAAGATTGCATTTCAGGTTCAGGTCAAAACTGCAATGAGTTTAGATATTAAATCTAGGTTTGGTAACATGTAACATAGGCTTTAGCACAGGTGACGTCACTTGGGGCCTGTGGTTTCTCTCTTTAACAGGTATCAAGCCAGTGACCACTGGGAGGGCCAGGGGCTCTGTCTGCTCAGGGCCTCTGAGAGGTGGTGTGGAAGGGTGAGGAAGGTTATACAGGGGACCACAAAGGGCTGGATACCCTTTTAGATGTCTAATCTCCAGAACTGTAAGATGCTCCATTTATGTTGGCTTAAGCTACTATGTTTGTGGTAATGTGTTACAGCCACCATAAGACACCAGGACAGTAGGTGACAGCGTCCCATCTGCCTAGTACCAGTCTGGGTTCCGCACATGACAGATGGAGGGGCAGATGCTCCAAGGACAGTTCCACTGCAGTGAAGAGAGCCTTGAGTGAGACGGGAAGGTGAACAGAGCAGGGAACTGCAGGAAGCCTTGTAGAAAGTGAACTCTCAACCCTGGGCGCCGTGTTCAAGGTCCTTAACCATTTGGCTGAACCTACACTTCCTGTCTTCCTTGTCTCAATCTCCTGCAGTCCCTGTGCTTTGGCTCCGCCTGATCGGCCCTCACTCTCCCAGGCCTGGAATGAGCAGACCGAAAGCTCTGTCCTGCTGGTCCCTCTCCTGGGGGACAGCTTCTACTCAGATTCATCTATTCCCCGGTCTCCATCTACCCTGCTCGTTCTTGCTGTTCAAGGTCAGTGGGGGATCCAGGGGGTTATTGCACATATTGTACAGTGGGGCTCAGTCCTTGGAGAACCTTTGAGCTTCCATCAGTATATGGGGATGTAGAAAAATGTGTTCCTGTCCAGCTACTGTGTTGGCACACACCTGCATTTTTTAAAATTTGTATTTTAATTAGAGTATAATTGCTTTATAATGTTGTGCTCGTTTCTGCTATATATAAAGCGAATCAGCTGTAAATATTGCCTCCCTTTTGAGCCTTTCTCCGACATCCCTGTCCCACCTTTCAGGTCATCACAGAACACTGAGCTGGACTCCCTGTGCTATACGGCAACTTCTCACTAGCTATCTGTTTTACACATGGTAGTGGATATATTGTCAACACTGCTCTCTCAGTTCATCCCATTGTCTCCTTCCACCGCATGTCCACAAGTCTGTTACGCCTGCATTTTAGATTCAAAGTTAGTCTAGGGTCTTCGCAGCCAGGGTGGCAGGCAGCTAGGAGGGAGTGCGAAAAAGAAGGAACTCGCTTTCATTGAGTACAATCTTCCTGCAGACACTGCAGGAACCCTTTTCCTTTTTATTCCTCAGAGCCACGAGGCCTTTCCAGTGTTTCCAAGTGTGAAGTCCAGAGCCAGAAAGCTCAGGTTCAGATTCAGGATTTGTCAGCTTCTAGCTATGTAACCGTGGGCAATACCTTAAAATCTCTATTCCTCCGTCGCTTGGTCTGGAACACGGGGAGAATAGCAGCAGAGGCCTCGTGAAGGTGCATTTTTCGCATTCCTAGATGGTCTTTGGCACCTGGAAAAAGTGACAGAGGTGCTGGTTGTTATTAGAACAATCGTCAACTTCACAGCATCCTCATTTTTCACTCCTCTAAAGATGTTTCTTCTCCTCTCTGTTTTGCGGCAGGTAATACAGGCTCATAGAGGCCGGGCACACGTCCAGAGTCGCACGGAGGGCCTGGCAGGGCTGAATTTCAAAGCCAGAGCCCTCTGTGCATTGTGACACAGACCACTCAGGCTGTCTGTTCCCCGAGTCCAGCTCCTGTGCCCTCGGGCTCTGTCAGTTCAGATTCCCCGCTTTGCTCCCGCTCTCGCTTCCATAATGAGCTCTCTGTCAATTACCAGCTCCTGCCCCGGCTGTCTCCAGGGCAGTGCAACCTGATTGTTCTGTCAGGCCGGGCTCTGGGCAGGGCGTCTCAATTTGGGCAGCTATTCAGTGGTCAATCACCATCTAAAACAGAGACAGCAGGGTGGCCTTCCATCCAGGGATTTCTGGAAAGCAGCCAGCCCCTCTCCCCAATAAGGCACTCAATTTCTCAGCATGGAGTTTCCATCAGACATTTCATGCTAAGCCAGGCTAGTCCTAATTATAATTGGTTCTGGCGAATTTTTGTCAGAGCTATTAAATTCTTTATTTGCCCACCCTCTGAGGCTGTTTTTGACGTTGGGGAGAGAGCCCCGTGTGTCCCTGAAAAAAGGTGTTCTCCCCCAATCTTTGCTAAATCTCACTTTTGCTCCACTTCACTCCGGCCATCAGCAGTCTCTTTAAGTGGACTTTTTTTTTTTTAATTTGCTAGAATATTAGTGCTGGTTATTGCTGCAGTAGTTGGATGGTTTGTCTCCTGATTTCCTTGATAGACTTAAAAAAAAAAAAGTTACTCAGTCATGTCCAACGGTTCTCTGTAGGGAATGAAAGAAAAGTAAAAGAGAAAGTGAAGTCGCTAAGTCATGTCTGACTCTTTGTGACCCCATGGACTGTAGCCTACCAGGCTCCTCCATCCATGGGATTTTCCAGGCAAGAGTACTGGCTGCTACTGCTGCTAAGCCACTTCAGTCATGTCCGACTCCGTGTGACCCCACAGACAGCAGCCCACCAGGCTCCCCCATCCCTGGGATTCTCCAGGCAAGAACACTAGAGTGGGTTTCCATTTCTTTCTCCTATGCATGAAAGTGAAAATTAAAAGGGAAGTCGTTCAGTCGTGTCCGACTCTGAGTGACCCCATGGACTGCAGCCCACCAGGCTCCTCCGTCCATGGGATTTTCTAGGCAAGAGTACTGGAGGGACTGGTAAATCAACCTTCTCTTCAATAAGGACTAGCCAGTGGAAGTCCTGACAAATTATCCTTGTGGTTTCTAAATACAAATTTAATCGGAAGTTTATGGGGTTCAACATGTGCCGTCACCACGTTTAAATGTGTGATTTAGGGTCTACCTTTAGCTGGCTATGGTTTGTCATCAGCCAGCATTTTAGCTTCCATGGGGTAGCGGGGAGGGTAGGCGGGGGCAGGGCACATCCATTATTCTTTTTGGTCCCGAAAGCAAATCTAAAAACTGAAGATTATCATTTTCTCTGTCTACCGGATGAAGAAACGAGGCTCAGAGTGGTTAAGTACTTTGCCCCAGGTCACACAGCTGGCACAGGCCCAGGATACGAATCTCATGTCAGTTGGGTGACAAGCCTCTTTTCCTTTTGCCCACTTTCAGTTGTTTATTCATTTATTCCAAACCTATTTATTGGGAGCTTGCCAGACAGTAATCTAGGCATTTGGGAATCCAGCAGCAATGAATCGCTTCTTGCCCTGGGGGGAGACAGCCACCAACAACAAACACTCCTGAAAAGTGGTGATTGCTCTGCAGAGGATTAAACTGAAATGAGGCTGGTGGAAGTGTGACCTGGGATGACTTCTATGGAGGGCAAGGAAGAGTAGCTATGAAAATGTAAAATGCACATTCCCTTTGACTGCTGGTTTGATCCCTGGGTTGGGAAGATCCCCTGGTGGAAGAAATGGAAACTCACTCCAATATTCCTGCCTGGGAAATCCCATGGACAGAGGAAATTGGCAGGCTACAGTCCATGGGGTTGCAGAGAGTCAGACACAACTGAGCGCGCACGCACAATTTATCCCACAGGCATGTTAGTGCTTATGGAAAACAAGGATATTCATGGCATCATCGAGCTAGCAAATGAGTGGAAACAACTTATATGTCCACCAATAGAGTGATGATTAAATAGAATGGTGTGTGTCCCGACAGTGGAGCATTTTGTAGCCATTAAAAAGAGGGAGACGGTTTACAGATGAATGATTGACAGATGCCTAGATAGCTAGTAGGTGAAATGGCATCGAAGATATTTTGTTAGGTGAAAAAAGCAGCTTGTAGGGGAGTACATTTAGTGTGCTCCCATGGAATTATGGGAAAAAATCAAACAAAAGAATATGTGTTCTTAACTGCATAGGGAAAGTAGGAACAACAGTTACCTCCAGGGAAACTGAGTTGGCTGCAGAAAAGGAAGAAAACTTTTCTCTTTTTTCCTCTGTAGAGACTTTTGTATCATTTAATGTACATATTCACATATTCTGGAAACTATTTTATTTTTAATTATTTTTAAAGATGTTTGTTTGTTTTTGATGTGGCCCATTTTTAAAGTCTTTATTGAATTTGTTACAATATTGCTTGTTTCAGGTTTTACCTTACTGGCCTCGAAGCATGCAAGATCTTAGTTTCCTGACCAGGTATTGAACTTGCACCCCTTGCACTGGAAGGCAAAGTCTCAACCAGTGGACTTTCAGGAAAGCCCCGGGAAAATATTTTAAATTTAAAAAGGAGCTATGTGAGAGTGAAGAGTGGTTAGTCAGTTAAAGTCTCCAGGTAGAGTCTCTATTTAAGCAGAGATGATTTGGTTACCTATAGCAATACTGAATTGCTTGGATGTAGGTCAAGGAATAGGTGAAGAGGGGAATTGATGGCCAGGTAAGAATGATGGGTGGGGAGGAAGACATTAATACTGCCCTCAGGAAGGGATTTCTTTCTTTCTTTCTTTTATAAATTTATTTATTTTAATTGGAAGCTAGTTACTTTAAAATATTGCAGTGGTTTTGACATACACTGATATGAATCAGCCATGGGTGTACATGTGTTCCCCATCCTGAACCCCCCTCCCACCTGCCTCCCCATCCCATCCCTCCGGGTCATCCCAATGCACCAGCCCCGAGCATCCTGTATCATGCATTGAACCTGGACTGGCGATTCATTTCACATATAATAATATACATGTTTCAATGTCATTCTCCCAAATCATCCCACCCTAGCCCTCTCCCACAGAGTCCAAAAGACTGTTCTATACATCTGGGTCTCTTTTGCTGTCTCACATACAGGGTCATCGTTACCATCTTTCTAAATTCCGTATGTGTGTTAGTATACTGTATTGGTGTTTTTCTTTCTGGCTTACTTCACTCTGTATAATAGGCTCCAGTTTCATCCACCTCATTAGAACTGATTCAAATGTATTCTTTTTAATGGCTGAGTAATACTCCATTGTGTATATGTACCACAGCTTTCTTATCCATTCATCTGCTGATGGACATCTAGGTTGCTTCCATGCCCTGGCTATTATAAACAGTGCTGCGATGAACATTGGGGTACATATGTCTCTTTCAATTCTGGTTTCCTCGGTGTTTATGCCCAGCAGTGGGATTGCTGGGTCATATGGCAGTTCTATTTCCAGTTTTTTAAGGAATCTCCACACTGTTCTCCATAGTGGCTGTACTAGTTTGCATTCCCACCAACAGTGTAAGAGGGTTCCCTTTTCTCCACACCCTCTCCAGCATTTATTGTTTGTAGACTTTTGGATCGGAGAAGGCAATGGCAACCCACTCCAGTACTCTTGCCTGGAAAATCCCACGGATGGAGGAGCCTGGTGAGCTGCAGTCTATGGGGTCACTAAGAGTCGGACATGACTGAGCAACTTCACTTTCACTTTTCACTTTCGTGCATTGGAGAAGGAAATGGCAACCCACTCCAGTACTCTTGCCTGGAGAATCCCAGGGACGGAGGAGCCTGGTGGGCTGCCATCTATGGGGTTGCACAGAGTCCGACATGACTGAAGCGACTTAGCAGCAGCAGCAGCAGCAGCAGCAGACTTTTGGATAGCAGCCATTCTGACTGGCGTGAGATGGTACCTCATTATGGTTTTGATTTGCATTTCTCTGATAATGAGTGATGTTGAGCATCTTTTCACGTGTTTGTTAGCCATCTGTATGTCTTCTTTGGAGAAAGGTCTGTTTAGCTCTTTGGCCCATTTTTTGATTGGGTGGTTTATTTTTCTGGAATTGAGCTGCAGGAGTTGCTGTATATTTTTGAGATTAATTCTTTGTCAGTTGCTTAGTTTGCTATTATTTTCTCCCATTCTGAAGGCTATCTTTTCACCTTGCTTATAGTTTCTTTCATTGTGCAAAAGCTTTTAATTTTAATTAGGTCCCATTTGTTTATTTTTGCTTTTATTTCCATTACTCTGGGAGGAGGGTCATAGAGGATCTTGCTATGATTCATGTCAGAAAGTGTTTTGCCTATATTTTCCTCTAGGAGTTTTATAGTTTCTGGTCTTAAGTTTAGATCTTTAATCCATTTTGAAACCTGGAAAATCCCATGGATGGAGGAGCCTGGTGGGCTGCAGTCCGTGGGGTCTCTAAGAGTCGGACACAACTGAACGACTTCACTTTCACTTTTTACTTTCATGCATTGGAGAAGGAAATGGCAACCCACTCCAGTACTCTTACCTGGAGAATCCCAGGGACAGGGGAGCCTGGTGGGCTGCCATCTATGGGGTCGCACAGAGTCAGACACGACTGAAGTGACTTAGCAGCAGCAGCAGCAGCAGCATGGTGTTAGAAAGTGTTCTAGTTTCATTCTTTTACACATGGACAAGGAAGGGATTTCAATGATGAACCAGAGTCCTTAAGGTGGGAAAGAGGAAGGTGTAAGACAATACAAGGTAACACTGCTGCTAAGTCGCTTCAGTTGTGTCCGACTCTGTGCGACCCCATAGATGGCAGCCCACCAGGCTCCTCCGTCCCTGGGATTCTCCAGGCAAGAGCACTGGAGTGGGTTGCCATTGCCTTCTCCAATGCATGAAAGTGAAAAATTAAAGTGAAGTTGCTCAGAGGACAATTAATCATGATGCAGATTTCCAAGGAACTGAGAGTTTTGAACATGAATTTTAAAGATACTGAAGAAATAGTTAGGGAGCAAAGAGGACACCTGCCCCACCTCTCAGAACTATGTGAAATACTAAAGAGCATGGCAAAAATATTGCCTGGCCTCTTGGGGCTTACAGTCTAGTATGATTTACACAGAACTGGAAATTACTAGACTGTTGACTGTTCCAAACCACAGGGTGCCATAAAGGGTTGTAACAAGGGCACCTGTGCTTGACTCAGTTTTGACCTTCAGTATTTGTTAAATGGATGGGCTTCCCTGGTGGCTCAGGTGGTAAAGAATCCGCCTGCAACGCAGGAGACCCAGGTTAGACCTCTGGGTCGGGAAGATCCCGGAGAAGGGAACGGCTACCCACTGCAGTATTCTTGCTTAGAGAATTCTATGGACAGAAGAACCTGGCAAGCTACAGTCCATGGGGTCGAAAAGAGTCAGACATGACTGAGAAACTAACACTTTCACTTTTCACTTCATTTGTTAAATGGATACTTCTTAGCCTTTTATTGCAAACTCTCTTATCTTATCTCATTGATTCATGCGTATTTTTCTTCCTTCTCCAATAAAATAGAAAGCTCTTTAAGGGTGGGGAAAGTATGGATATGATTTTGGTTTCCCTACAGAGCCAAGTGTACTGTGAACTATGGTGAAGTGTGAACTTTGGTGTTGGAGAAGACTCTTGAGAGTCCCTTGAACTGCAAGGAAATCAAACCAAGCAACGCTAAAGGAAATCAGTCCTGAATATTCATTGGAAGGACTGATGCTGAAGTTGAAACTCCAATACTTTGGCCACCTGATGTGGAGAACTGACTCATTGGGAAAGACCCTGAGGCTGGGAAAGATTGTAGGCAGGAAGAGAAGGGGATGACAGAGGACGAGATGGTTGGATGGCCTCATCTACTCGATGAACATGAATTTGAGCAAGCCCTGGGAGTTGGTGATGGACAGGGAAGCCAAGTGTGCTGCAGTCCATGGGGTGGCAAATAGTCGGACACGACTGAGCTACTGAACTGAACTAACAGAGCCAAACCCCACAGGTTCAGGTATAAAGGCATATTTTAAATTGGTTTATTAACCATGATTTTGGTTGCAATTGACAGAAAGCTAACTCCATCTGCCTTAAATGAAAAATGGAATTAACTTCCCCAGAAGACCAGAAATTTCACAGGGTGAACCTGGTTCCTGGCACACCTGTATCCTTGGGTTCTTTACGACTTTCCCTGGGATTCTGTCTGTGCTGCTCTCTCCGTCCACTTTGTCCATGCTGGAGCATTGCCAGATAGCTCCTCCTGAGTGGATGCAAAGGCCACCAGCAGCTCTAGGCTGCGGCATCCTTGACCACAGTGAGAGGAATACCCTCTTCCGTGGAATTCCCATGGTGGACGTGATTCATCTGCCTTGGGTCCACGTGTCACTCCAGACTAGAGAGAGGGGCTTCTTTAATGGGCTGTGTCATGAGCTGATTTTGGAGCCAGGGAAGGGGTCAAGCCTATTAAATCTCATAAATAGACCATGGAAGAACCATATTTTCTCAAAGGAAAGTTGGGATGCTGTTACTGAAGAAAGCAGAGGAGTCTGGCTGGGCAGGCGAAAAACGCCAAGGATCTAAACACCTGGGGAGTGCACCAGAAGCTGCTCACCAGGTTATTGGGAAGATTAAATGAGATCCAGTGTATAAAGACCTGCCATGGTGCTAAGTAGGGGTGCACTACATTTATATTCTCTGTAATGCTCGTGTTGTATTTTGGGCTCTGACTATGCCTTGTTGTGTGACGGCAGATAAAAATCTCTGACCTCTCGGGGTCCATGAGATCTGAGGATGTTTCTTTGTCTGAGGTTCCTCGTGGTCCATCTCAACAAAAATGGCCACAGTTGTTCTCTCTGTATCACACTCCTTGCCATGTGACTGGCAGCTCCTTCCATCAGAAGTACTGTCTACTCTCACACATCTTGAATTGAGGTGGTGACATGTTTTGACAGCGGAAAGTGGCAGAAGGAACAGTACATCATTCCGAGCTGGGCCTCACCTTTCCTGTGCCGTGGATCCTGAGCCTGCACTAGCCTGCTAGAGGGTTTCCCTGGTGGTTCAGTGGTAAAGCATCCGTCTGCCAGTGCAGCAAGTGCTGGTTTGATTCCTGGGTCAGGAAGATCCCCTGGAGAAGGAAATGGCAACCCACTCCAGTATTCTTGCCTGAGAAATCCCCTGGAAAGAGGAGTCTGGCGGGCTGCAGTCCATGGGGTTGCAAAAGAGTCGGACATGACCTAGTGACTAAACAACAAAAACAGCAAAGCCTGCTGGAGCTTGAGATCACATGGACACACTGTTCCCAGCCAAGGCTCATCCTAGACTAGCCAGATCCCAGCTGACCTGCCATCCATGCAGACTCTGAATCAAGCTGGGATCCATAGGACTGCCCAGTGGACCCACAGACAAGTGAGCTAGATAAACGACTGTGACCTTATGCCAGTAAACCTTGGGGTGGTTTGTTCTGCTGAAAAACAATTCCACATGAAGGTGAAGTCGCTCAGTCGTGTCCGACTTTGCGATCCCATGGACTGTAGCCTACCAGGCTCCTCTGTCCATGGGATTTTCCCGGCAATAGTACTGGAGTGGATTGCCATTTCCTTCTCCAGGGGATCTTCCCGACCCAGGGATCGAACCTGGGTCTTCCGCATTGTAGACAGACGCTTTACCGTCTGAGCCACCTTTGTAGCCCAGGTCTTCTGTATATTCAAATCTTGTTAAATGCTACTTTCTGCTCACTCCCTGAATATATTTGGGGAGATAAAGACCCTTTGCTCCCTGCAAAGCTGAGCCCCTCTGCATATTAAACAGCTCTCTTTCCATAGCTTCCATTCCCAGGGTTTAGATCGACAAGTGTTGGGCAGAAGTCTCTGCCCAACACAAGCAGTTTCAAAGATGCTGCTCTTGATCATGTCAGCTCCATGTCCAGAAGGATGTTTTTCTGGCCTTCCCACGGTGTATGAGAAAACCAAGCCTCTGAGAAGCGCTGTGACTTTGTGGCATGTTGACTTTCCTTGTTTGCTGAAGTCATGCGTGTTTTAATGAGGAAGCCTATCCTTTCCCCTGGTTGCTGTATGGTTCCTGTCTGTGGTTTTTAGAAGTTTACTCTTTTACACCTTTGTTTTCAATGCTTTGCTAAACAAGCCTTTGGCGTCAGACATCAGAAGACGCAGGCTGAGTCCCCTTGAGCAGATCTGCTCCGAGGTTTCCTCAAGGGCAGCTTTAGAGGTCATCAGGATTGACCTCAGAGGACTTCAGAAACGATGAAATAGAACCAAATGCCTGAAAGTGTTAGCACAGAGTTTGACATGTGGAAGGGGCTTGACACACAAATAGTTCTTTTCCTTCCTAAAGCTTGTCATCCTCATGAAGTCCCTGCCAAGTGACAGGTCCCGTGATGGTAGCTAGGGATACAGTGACAAAGAGGGTATCAAAGAGGCTATGTTTTAATTAGGGTGATTATTTTTTAAAAAACATGGTAAAGAAACAGCCTGGGCTTTCCAGGTTGCTCAGTGGTAAAGAATCTGCCTGCCGATGCAGGAGGCACAGGAGATGTGATTTCAATCCCTGGGTCAGGTAGATCCCCTGGAAAAGAAAATGGCAACCCACTCCAGGATTCTTGCCTGGAAAATTCCATGGACAGAGAAGCCTGGCAGGCTACAATCCACGGGGAGGCAAAGAGTTGGACATGACTGAGTGACCGAGCCCAGAGGATAAGGGAGCACGTAGGAGGATATTTACTCTCCTCTGTAGTGTGGAATGGCCATGGAGGAAAAATCTCAGATCTGCCTGTTGGGTGGTGCTCAGGAACGAGGACTTAGGCTTGGTCAGCATGCCTGGTTTCAAAGCCTCAGATCAGATCAGATCAGATCAGTCACTCAGTCATGTCCGACTCTTTGCGACCCCATGAATCGCAGCACACCAGGCCTCCCTGTCCATTACCAACTCCTGGAGTTCACTCAGACTCACATCCATTGAGTCAGTGATGCCGTCCAGCCATCTCATTCTCTGCCGTCCCCTTCTCCTCCTGCCCCCAATCCCTCCCAGCATCAGAGTCTTTTCCAATGAGTCAACTCTTCACATGAGGTGGCCAAAGTACTGGAGTTTCAGCTTTAGCGTCATTCCTTCCAAAGAAATCCCAGGGCTGATCTCCTTCAGAATGGACTGGTTGGATCTCCTTGCAGTCCAAGGGACTCTTAAGAGTCTTCTCCAACACCACACTTCAAAAGCATCAATTCTTCAGCGCTCAGCCTTCTTCACAGTCCAACTCTCACATCCATACATGACCACAGGAAAACAATAGCCTTGACTAGACGGACCTTTGTTGGCAAAGTAATGTCTCTGCTTTTGAATATGCTATCTAGGTTGGTCATAACTCTCCTTCCAAGGAGTAAGCGTCTTTTAATTTCATGGCTGCAATCAACATATGCAGTGATTTTGGAGCCCAGAAAAATAAAAGCCTAGTTTTACAATTTATGACAGGTGTGGCTTCATGTAAATGACTTCAACTGCACTAAGCCCCAGCTTCTTCATCTCCAAAAATAGTGAAATGACGGTACCCAGTTCACGGGGGTTTTGTAGCAGTGAAATGAGAGGAAGTGGTCACCTCTGAGCAGAATGCCTGCTCCATGTCCAGAAGGATGTTTTTCTGGCCTTCCCACGGTGTATGAGAAAACCAAGCCTCTGAGAAGCGCTGTGACTTGCTGAGTTTGTGCTGACATGGAAGGGCAGGGCCAGGCCTCCCGGTTCCCAGATCAAATTTTTTTTTTCAAATGCCACACTCATTGTAAGTTTAAATAAGTGGTTATTGGAGTGGAAATCTTCCAGGGTATAAAATGACAAAACAGATTCTCAGAAGGGAGAAAGGCTTTCTTCCAATTTCTAAATCAAATAGTTATTTTTCAAGTTTTGAAAGAGAGTTGATTTTCTTTCTTTTTTTTTAATATTGAAAAAGAACAAGTTAAAAGGTAGCACTTTATTTTCTTTTTAAAAATTTTTTTTAATTGAAGGATAACTGCTTTACTGAATTTTGATTTCTATCAAACCTCAACATGAATCAGCCACAGGTGTACATATGTCCCCTCCTTTTGAACCTCCCTCCCATCTCCCACCCCATCCCACCCCTCTAGGTGATACAGAGCCCCTGTTTGAGTTTCCTGAGCCATACAGTGAATCCCTGTTGGCTGTCTATTTTACATATGGTAATGTAAGTCTCCATGTGACTCTCTCCATACATTTCACCCTCTCGTCCCCTCTGCCCGTGTCCATAAGTCTATTCTCTTTGTCTGTTTCTCCATTGCTGCCCTGTAAGTAAATTCTTCAGTCAATTTTCTGAGTTTAAGAAAATTGATTACAAATTAAGCCAGTAAACCATCAGAGCTTTTAGGGAGTTTAGAAAACAGCCTGTTAGCCAGAGGGATTGATTTGGTTCCTGGGACGGGCCTGCTATCCTGTTATACCAGGCACCGTGGAGAAGGTAGGAAAGCGAACACCTAGGAGCCTTCATCCAGCTCACACGAAGAAGAGTGTCGAGAAGCGAGGGGCTGCATGGGGGTGGCGTAAGACAGACAGGGCACTGGAAGTGAAGGGAGCAGGACAAGCTCCGTGTGTTCCAGGAGGCTTCCACCAGAAGCTCATCCACCTGGTGACAGCCAGGCCTAGAAAGGCCAGACTGAATTAGCAAATCAGACAACATACATACAGGCTGAGCAAGGCAGCTTCTGGGTGGTACCAACACAGAACAAGTACATAAAGGAACAAGGGTGAACTTCATCAGACGCTGCTTTTTTTTTTTTTTTTTTTTTGTAATATTTATTTATTTGACAGTGCTGGGTCCCAGTTACAGCATTTGACCTCTTAGTTGAACATGCACATTCTTAGTTGCAGCATATGGGATTTGTTTCCCTGACCAGGGATCAAACCCAGGCCCCCTGTCTTGAGAGCTCACAGTCTTAGCCACTGGACCGCCAAGCAAGTCCATGACCTCTTTTCCTGATGTGAATGAATTCCCTTGTTATTGGGAAAATCCTATTTTATAAACACAACCATTAGGTTGTGTAGCTGTGTTGATTAGGGTGACTAATGTCAGTTGTTATAGCAAACAACCCCATAATTTCAGTGGCTTAACACAATCAAAATTTGTTTCTTCCAACATAAAGTTCAGTGGGGTTGGATTGCTTAATTTCCTAAGTCCAGATGACTCAGTAATCCAGGTGCCATTCGGTCAAGGCCCCAGATGTCTGCAGAACATCAGAGTCCCTCTGCAGGCTCAGAATTCGATATGAGAAATTTTACATTCAGGTAGCACATGATCAATAAGAAAGAGTAGAATAGTTCATAGTTCGGAAGCAGCCATAAGATTAGGATCACAGAGTCTGGGAAATACAGCTTGACTGTGTGCTCAGAAAGAGGAAGGTGGGTCTGGTGACCACTTGGCCCGATGCTGCCTTAATATCAGAGGCAAGAGCAGCAGTTGGATGAACTGGGAGGGTGCATTCATGTCACCTGCGTGTCCTTTCTTCAATCCAGAGTGCTTTGGTTTCTTCCTTCTTCTTAAATAACTCCAGCTCTTAAGGAAAGTGAATAGAATAGAAAGCTTCAGGTGTGTTTAAGGCTGGCTTCATCCTCTATTTGGTTTTGTGCCAGACCCAGTGGGCAAAGGGAAGAATGACAATGGGATGCTGATGTTCACAGCTAACAGAGGACACAGGCTCTTGTTTCAGCATATGTGCTAAGTCACTTGAGTCATGTCCAACTCTTTGCCACCCTATGGACTGTAGCCCACCAGGCTTCTCTGTCCATGGGATTCTCCAGGCAAGAATACTGGAATGGGTTGCCTTGCCCTCCTGCAGGGGATCTCCCCAACCTCGGGAGCAAACCCTTGTCTCTTAGTTCTGCTCTGGCAGGCAGATTCTTTACCACTAGCCCCACCTGGGAATCCAGTTTCAGAATAATCCACGAAAGAATCCATGTACATATCAGACACTAAGACTTTGGTTTCCTTGTCTAGCCACTTGCTGGGTTGGTCCAGGCACAATTGGTCTGTTATTCCTGGTAGTGTGAGTGCATCTTTAAGATCTTCAAACTTTCCTGGGGGAAAAAAACGTGCTGTACAAGGCAAAGTTTAGGAGGGCAAGAGAGATAATTAGGGGTATGTGAAATAGGAAAAGGAGTACGTCAAGGCTGTATATTGTCACCCTGCTTATTTAACTTCTATGCAGAGTACATCATGAGAAACCCTGGGCTGGAAGAAGCACAAGCTGGAACCAAGATTGCTGGGAGAAATATCAATAACCTCAGATATGCAGATGATACCACCCTTATGGCAGAAAGTGAAGAGGAACTCAAAAGCCTCTTGATGAAAGTGAAAGTGGAGAGTGAAAAAGTTGGCTTAAAGCTCAACATTCAGAAAACAAAGATCATGGCATCTGGTCCCATCACTTCATGGGAAATAGATGGGGAAACAGTGGAAACAGTGTCAGACTTTATTTTTCTGGGCTCCAAAATCACTGCAGATGGTGATTGCAGCCATGAAATTAAAGGACGCTTACTCCTTGGAAGGAAAGTTATGACCAACCTAGATAGCATATTGAAAAACAGAGACATTACTTTGCCAACAAAGGTCCGTCTAGTCAAGGCTATGGTTTTTCCTGTGGTCATGTATGGATGTGAGAGTTAGACTGTGAAGAAAGCTGAGAGCCGAAGAATTGATGCTTTGGAACTGTGGTGTTGGAGAAGACTCTTGAGAGTCCCTTGGACTGCAAGGAGATCCAGCCAGTCCATTCTAAAGGAGATCAGCCCTGGGATTTCTTTGGAAGGAATGACACTAAAGCTGAAACTTCAGTACTTTGGCCACCTCATGGGAAGAGTTGACTCATTGGAAAAGACTCTGATGCTGGGAGGGATTGGGGGCAGGAGGAGAAGGGGACGACAGAGGATGAGATGGCTGGATGGCATCACTGACTCAATGGACGTGAGTCTGAGTGAACTCTTGGAGTTGGTAATGGACAGGGAGGCCTGGAGTGCTGCAATTCATGGGGTCGCAAAGAGTTGGACACGACTGAGCGACTGAACTGAACTGAACTGATGGAGGGTAAAGGTCTCTTCTCTTGTGTTGTTGGAAGAGGGTGTTTGTTATGACCAGTGCATTTTCTTGGCAAAACTGTTAGTCTTTGCTCTGCTTCATTCCGTATTCCAAGGCCAAATTTGCCTGTTACTCCAGGTGTTTCTTTACTTCCTACTTTTGCATTCCAGTCACCTATAATGAAAAGGACATCTTTTCTGGGTGTTAGTTCTAAAAGGTCTTGTAGGTCTTCATAGAACTGTTCAACTTCAGCTTCTTCAGCATTACTGGTTGGGGCATAGACTTGGATTACTGTGATACTGAATGGTTTGCCTTGGAAACGAACAGAGATCATTCTGTCGTTTTTGAGATTGCATCCAAGTACTGCATTTCGGACTCCTTTGTTGACCATGATGGCTACTCCATTTCTTGTGAGGGATTCCTGCCCACAGTAGTAGATATAATGGTCATCTGAGTTAAATTCACCCATTCCAGTCCATTTGAGTTTGCTGATTCCTAGAATGTCGACATTCACTCTTGTCATCTCTTGTTTGACCACTTCCAATTTGCCTTGATTCATGGACCTGAGCTATTCCAAATCCTGAAAGATGATGCTGTGAAAGTGCTGCACTCAATATGCCAGCAAATTTGGAAAACTCAGCAGTGGCCACAGGACTGGAAAAGGTCAGTTTTCATTCCAATCCCAAAGAAAGGCAATGCTAAAGAATGCTCAAACTACCTCACAATTGCACTCATCTCACATGCTAGTAAAGTAATGCTCAAAATTCTCCAAGCCAGGCTTCAGCAATATGTGAACCGTGAACTTCCTGATGTTCAAGCTGGTTTTAGAAAAGGCAGAGGAACCAGAGGTCAAATTGCCAACATCCGCTGGATCATGGAAAAAGCAAGAGAGTTCCAGAAAAACATCTATTTCTGCTTTATTGACTATGCCAAAGCCTTTGACTGTGTGGATCACAATAAACTGTGGAAAATTCTGAAAGAGATGGGAATACCAGACCACCTGATCTGCCTCTTGAGAAATCTGTATGCAGGTCAGGAAGCAACAGTTAGAACTGGGCATGGAACAACAGACTGGTTCCAAATAAGGAAAAGGAATATATCAAAGCTGTATATTGTCACCCTGCTTATTTAACTTCTATGCAGACTACATCCTGAGAAACGCTGGGCTGGAAGAAGCACAAGCTGGAATCAAGATTGCTGGGAGAAATATCAATAACCTCAGATATGCAGATGACACCACCCTCATGGCAGAAAGTGAAGAGAAACTCAAAAGCCTCTTGATGAAAGTGAAGTGGAGAGTGAAAAAGTTGGCTTAAATCTCAACATTCAGAAAACGAAGATCATGGCATCTGGTCCCATCACTTCATGGGAAATAGATGGGGAAACAGTGGAAACAGTGTCAGACTTTATTTTTCTGGGCTCCAAAACCACTGCAGATGGTGACTGCAGCCATGAAATTAAAAGACGCTTACTCCTTGGAAGGAAAGTTATGACCAACCTAGACAGCATATTCAAAAGCAGAGATATTACTTTGCCAACAAAGGTTCGTCATGGCTATGGTTTTTCCTGTGATCATGTATGCGTGTGAGAGTTGGAGTGTGAAGAAGGCTGAGCGCTGAAGAATTGATGCTTTTGAACTGTGGTGTTGGAGAAGACTCTTGAGAGTCCCTTGGTCTGCAAGGAGATCCAACCAGTCCATTCTGAAGGAGATCAGCCCTGGGATTTCTTTGGAGGGAATGATGCTGAAGATGAAGCTCCAGTACTTTGGCCACCTTATGGGAAGGGTTGACTCATTGGAAAAGACTCTGATGCTGGGAGGGATTTGGGGCAGGAGGAGAAGGGGAAGACAGAGGATGAGATGGCTGGATGACATCACTGATTTGATGATGTGAGTCTGAGTGAACTCCGGGAGTTGGTGATGGACAGGGAGGCCTGGTGTGCTGGGATTCATGGGGTCACAAAGAGTCGGACAGGACTGAGCGACTGATCTGATCTGAAAGTTCTCTTATCAGTCAGTGGGAGAGGGAGATTTGAAACTGAGCTTTATTCTTTATCAATTGAGCTCTGTTAGCCTAAATTAATTATTTCTACAGTTTATCTTCTCATTCACATGCTTATCTTAAAGTCCAACAGCTCTTTATTCAAATTCATTCTTTTATGCTTTGAGCTGTTTGACTTTTGGAAAGCCCTTTAACCATTTTAAACTTCTATTTTCGTATTTCTAAGTTGGATTTGATAATTTCTAAAACCACTCTGGACTCTCATCTTTTATGTTTCTCTTTTGGAAAATCCAAAAGGGAAGAAATGGAGGTGAATGGCTAAGAATCCCGGTATCCATCTTCATTGAGATCTCAGATTTCCTCTCTGAGATTCTGGTAGGTGTTTCACAAATATTCTCACAACTTACAAGAGAGGTATAATTATTACCATTACATAGCTGTAATCATTACAATTCTGCTAGGCTCAGTAACTAGACCCAGACTGAATTGTTTGTAAGTGGTGGAGCAGAGATTCAAATTCACTTCTGCTTACACCAAATACCATGGGCTTGTCACTCTGACTCTCCTGTAGGGAGGAGCTGATTAAACATGCAGACAAAGAGTAGTCTCAGACAATAGAGTTTATTTAGATATCCACATTGTTGAAAGGAAATACCATTAAAGATAGGATATCCGGGAAAGGGGTTATTGTTAGAGGAAAGAAAAAGATGGGGAGACAACAAGCAAATAAAAACAACATAACAACAACAAAACAAGCGCATCTTGCAAACAGCACTTTTGCTGGATGGAAAAACTGAGAGTTGGCTGGGTTTCCCAGGTAGTCCAGTGGTAAAGAATCTGCCTGCCAGTGCAGGAGATGCAAGAGATCTGTGTTTGATCCCTCACTCAGGAAGATCCCCTGGAGGACAAAATGCAACCCACTCCAGTGTTCTTGCCTGAAACATTCCATGGACAGAGGAGCCTGGCCGGCTACAATCCATGGGTTCGCAAAGAGTCAGACTGAGTGACTGAGTACACACACACGCAAGAGTTAGCTAAGGTTTATTTTGTGTTTAACATATGATTGGGTCTTTCTGGTGCATGTAATAGTAGCAAACTGGAACTAATGTGTTACAAGGATATAGTCGTACAGAGCTCAAGGTCATGGATTTAGCAACCCACTGAATTTGATTTAGCAACCCACTGAATTTGGCAACCCACTCCAGTACTCTTGCCTGGAAAATCCCATGGACAGAGGAGCGTGGTAGGGTACAGTCCATGGGGTCGCAAAGAGTCGGACACGACTGAGCAACATCACTCACTCACTTAAGAGGTTTGGAAGTGGGGATCCGAAGGGTCTCAGGCTTCTAACTCTTGTCTCTACTTCTCTCTGCTGGTTTATTTTAGCCTTTTCTTCCTCCATGACAGACAGGCTTCCCCTGATCTACAGTCTTTAGGGTAGGACCTGGCTGTCCCATGAGTTCCTGGATGGCATGCTTCACAGAGACCCAGCCACCCACAGAGGCTGACTTTCTCTCTTAACTCCCACTTACTGCCACGTCCAAGTTCCTCCAAAGACAGTGATTGGCCTGGTGTATTAAGGAAGCTGTCCACTTGGTCCAGTCAATCCTGGGTCTCCACTGTTTTGAAGCAGAGAGCAAGCAGTGACAGGCTGTAGAGGTTAGGAGCCTGGGAGGGCCCTGTGGTGTCCTGCCCAGGTGTCTGACCAGGAGTTGAAAATCTATCAGCCCTCTTCTGACACTGCCTTGCCTGCAATATTTTCCATTTTATAGGAGGAATATAGGACCTCTCGAGCCGATACGGTCTTCAGACAGGGCATGTCCACCTTCCCCCATCTAGGACATGTCTGAAGATCCTCTTGGCTCCTGAGGTCCTTTTGGGCTGGTGTTGGCCTGTTTGGGGCTTGAATCACAGCTTAACTTCTTCCTCTTCTCTATTCTACATCCTTCCCTTCTACCCTGCAAAGTTACCCTTCATTAAATTTTCTGTGTCCAAATTTCCATTTGCATCTGCTTCCTGGAGAACAGAACACATGGCAGCTGGCTCCCTGAGGTGCCTAGGAAAGAAGATGCTAAGGTGAGATTTGGAACTGCTTATCGGTGATGAGGTCTCCATCCATGGGGTTCAGAGGAGCACAGAGGCCTGCAGCACCAGGCAAGAGAAGATTCACTGCTGGTAAGCTCGGATGGCTATTGCTGGGAGGGGACGCATTCATTGGTGTCATGTATCAGACGTCTTGTAAATATGGGGCAAAGAGTAAATAGAAGGGCAATGAAGTAGAGTGACCATTGCTAAGCTCAAGAGATACTCTGGAAAACCATGGTGAAAAGGAAAGAGTGACTAAATTGGCAAATAAGAGCTAAGAAAGCAGGGATCTCCTGATCAGCATTGCAAAGAGGCTTTCAAGTACACAACAATAAAGCAGAGAAAGCTGAAGACATGTCAGAATTCTTGAAAGAAAAAGTAACAGATATTGTATATTAGTGCACACATGTGGAACCTAGAAAAATGGTATAGGTGATCTTTTTTTAGCTTTTTATTTTGTATTGGGGTATAGCCAATTAATAAACAATGTTGTGATAGTTTCAGGTGGACAGTATCTATTCTCCCCTAAACCCCCCTCCCATCCAGGCTGCCACAGAACATTGAGCAGAGTTCCATGTGCTATCCAGTAGGTCCTCGTGATCCATTTTAAATATAGCAGTGTGTTCATGTCCATCCCAAACTCCCTAAGTATTTCGTGCCCCCTCCTTCCCCTTGGCAACCATAAATCCACTCTCTAACTCTGTGAGTCTCTTTCTGTTTTGTAAGTTAGTTCATTTGCATCATTTATTTTTAGATTCCACAGAAAAAGGAAGTCATAATGATATTTCTCCTTCTCTGTTTCACTTACTTCACTTGGTATGTTAGCTTCTGGGTTTATCCACGTTGCTGTAAATGGCATGATTTCATTCTTTTTAGTGGCTGAGTAATATTGCATTGAATATATGTACCACATCTTCTTTATCCATTCCTCTGTCGATGGGCATTTAGGCTGCTCTCATGTTCTGGCTATTGTAAACACTGCGGCAATGAACATTGTGGTGCATGGATCCTTTGGGATCATGTTTTTCTCCTGATAACATGCCCAGAAGTGGGATTGCAGGTCATATGGTAGCTCTATTTTTAAGTTTTCTTTTTTTTAAAGGAACCTCCATACTGTTCTCAACAGTTGCTGCGTTAGGGTACACTGGGTACCTTAATTTTTATTTCAAGGTCTGTTGCTAGGGTAACCATCATGCTACAGACCCCATCCTCCTGACGGGCAGAAGACCCCAGAATATAGTTACTGGACATCTACTCCCTAGACTCTCTCTATATATACAGCCTGGAAGAGCAAATGATTTTCCTGAACCATATTAACAGTGCCACCAAGTTTCAGATGCAACTTCGTCTATCTTCAAAGCCATTGTTCTTCCTTTTATATCCCGCTGTTTTCCTATTTAATGCATATTTTTTAATAATCAGTCTGTTGGCAAAGTGTCTAGATTTACAGGCAGAGAAAAACCAAGCTGATAGACAACAACTGCAGCGTGTAGCTGGAAACAGTTGGAACACTGTGTGTAAGACAATGAGCTGAGTGTTTGTGATTTGTTCATTCATTCTTTGATTTATTATCTAACAAGCCTTTATTAAGCCCTTACACCATGCCAGGCCCTAGGCTAGGTACTGCAGATACAGCAAGGATTAAAGCTTAGATTCTGAGTCCAAAAGTTTATGATCCAGCAGAACAGAATGGCTTGTAAACAAGTTAAGTGCAATAAATCATTTAAAGGCAGATAAAGGAAGGTGAAAGCTTCCATTTATAACCTATGAGAATAACCGAGCACCGTGTTTTGAAGTTGGAAGCCTGCAGGACTACTGTGCCCACCAGGATCAGGTAAATGCTGGAATTATCTGGTACAGAACAGGCGATTAAACTGATAACCCTCTTTCCCTTGTGCAACTGATCCTGGTGTGAGCCCGAATACCAGGAGGCATCCTGTGTCCCATGTTACAGAAAATCACAGCCAGGGCTTTGTGTGGGGTAGCTCGAGCAGGTGTGGCCCACTGACAACTTTTGAGCGACACAGAATGTGTTGGCAACATCGCCACTTTAATTTCTCCATTCGATGATGATTTCCAGTGCCAAGCATCATTTTTTTGAAGTCAGAAGCCTGCAGGACTACTGTGCCCACCAGGATCAGTTAAATGCTGGCATTATCTGGTATCCTTCCACTCAACATTGGAAAGAGCACTGTTGTGTTAGGTGCTAATAAAACAAGAACACACGATCCACTTTTTTTTTCTAGCACTGATTTCTGTATGTCCTGTGTTTCTATATGTTTCTATATGCCCCACAAACATATGTGAATGTTTCTATAGTCTACAGCCGCTCTCCTACTCACTGGGCACCTATCAGAGCTTCCAATAGTAAAAGTTCAGGAAAGAAGAGCTGTTGGTTGCGTGGCAGGGTCCTCATGGAGAAGAGTCAAAGCATCCATATGCCCTCCCTTCCGTTCCACCTCCCCCACCCATACAGGTGGCTGGATGATGAGTTCAGGCTCCACTGTGCACAGCTCCAGCATGCCAGCTCCCTGGGCTCCATCCCCCTCCAGTGTGCATCCTCCATGCAGCCAGAGGTTGATAGGCGCAAGCTTTAGATTTCAGTTGGTGCAGGATTCCTCTTGGCCTCAGATGGCCCATCTATGCTGTTACTGTAGCATTCTGCATTCGTGACAGGGCCTCAACTTCTAAGTCAAGTGATACTTTGCCTTTCATTCTGCTATCATGTCTTGTATTTTGAACTTTTAATTTTGTATTGGGTATAGTCGATTAACAATCTTGTGATAGTTTCAGGTGAGCAGCAAGGGGACTCAGACATGCATATATGCACATCCATTCTCTCCTATACCCCGATCCCATCCAGGCTGCATGTAACATTAAGCAGAATTCCATGTGCTATACAGTAAGTCCTCTTTGGTTATCCATTTAAAATGCATCTGCTATTATGTGTTTTTTTTTTTAATTTTAATTGGAGGCTAATTACTGTACAATATTGTAGGGGTTTTTGCCAAACACTGACATGAATCCGCCATGGGTATACATGTGTCCCCATCCTGAACCCCTCTCCCATCTCCCTCCCCATCCCATCCCTCAGGGTCATCCCAGTGCACCAGCCCCGAGCACCCTGCCTCATGCATCGAACCTGGACTGGCAATCTATTTCACATATAATATTATACATGTTTCAATGCCATTCTCTCAAATCATCCCACCCTTGCCCTCTCCCACAGAGTCCAACAATCTGTTCTTTACATCTGTGTCTCTTTTGCTATCTCTCATACAGGGTTATTGTTACCGTCTTTCTAAATTCCATATATATGCGTTAGTATACTGTATTGGTGTTTTTCTTTCTGGCTTACTTCACTCTGTATAATAGGCTCCAGTTTCATCCACCTCATTAGAACTGATTCAGGTGTATTCTTTTTAATGGCTGAGTAACATTCTGTTGTGTATATGTACCACAGCTTTCTTATCCATTCATCTGCTTATGGACATCTAGGTTGCTTCCATGTCTTGGCTATTATAAACAGTGCTGTGATGAACATTGGGGTACACGTGTCTCTTTGAATTCTGGTTTCCTCGGTGTTTATGCCCAGCAGTGGGATTGCTGGGTCATATGGCAGTTCTATTTCCAGTTTTTTAAGGAATCTCCACACTGTTCTCCATAGTGGCTGTACTAGTTTGCATTCCCACCAACAGTGTAAGAGGGTTCCCTTTTCACCACACCCTCTCCAGAATTTATTGCTTGTAGGCTTTTGGAGAGCAGCCATTCTGACCAGTGTGAGATGGTACCTCATTGTGGCTTTGATTTGCATTTATTATGTGTTGTGTCTACAAATTTTTTAGAATCCAAGGGAGAAAGAGGGGTCACTGGCGGGGCAGAAATCGGGTACTAATGCCTGAGTGCTCTTAGTACTACAGAAACAATTTCATTCTTGCAGCCAAGGCAAGAGCACATGAGTTGAGGGGGGGAAACAGGCATGCTTCATCAAAACTGCTCCACATGCCAAGACAGGCATGCCAAACGCTCACATCCACCAACAGGCACTGGGCTCTGTGCCGGCCTGGGCACACTCACGAACCTCTAGCCTGGATGGACTTGTCCTTGTTATAGCCAAGACTGCATGGGTCTTACTGCCATGCTTGGCACAAATTCACTCCCAAATAAAAAAAAGTGTTGATGCTTAATGTGGTTTAAGAATGGATACTCAGTAGACTGTCCCAAAAAGGATGATCACATATGTGACTCAGATGGATCCCCTATCATTCTCTGGGGGCTTCCCTCGTAGCTCAGTTGGTAAAGAATCTGCCTCCAATGCAGGAGACCCCAGTTCGATTCCTGGGTTGGGAAGATCCGAAGGAGAAGGGATAAGCTCCTACTCCAGTATGCTTGGGCTTGCCTTGTGGCTCAGCTGGTAAAGAATCCGCCTGCAATGTGGAGACCTGGGTTCGATCCCTGGGTTGGGAAGATCCCCTGGAGAAGGGAAAGGCTACCCACTCCAGTATTCTGGCCTGGAGAATTCCATGGACCATACAGTCCATGGGGTCACAAAGAGTCGGACACGACTGAGTGACTTTCACTTTCACTTATTCTCTGTGTGTGTTTTCACACATGTGCACACACACACATGTATCTGAGGTTTCCAGCAGAAGGGAATTACTCCTGCAGAGAAGGAGGCTGGCATTGGCATTTCTGTGAGTCCTGGGCTATCAAGAGAAGTACAAATTTGGAAAAAGGTCTAGAAATATCCTCTAAGAACAAGCTAGAAGAAGTTCCATGCAAAGAGGGGAGTAAGGGTCCATCACTGGGAAAGCTGAGCCCTGCTTCCTCCAGCCTCAGCCTCCTGCCGTCTGGCCTCACCCACCGCAGTGGCTCTGCCCACGGACCTGTGTTTCTCCCATACCCGACTCCTCTGTCTTTCCTTGGCTCATGCCGTCTCCCTTCCTGGAAAGCTGCCATATAGCCTCGCCTCAATTTGACGAGGGCCCCCTCCCCTGTGCTCCAGAGGCTGTGGGTGCCCCCCGGCCCCATCCCATCTCAGCTCGTCTGCAGCAGCAACAAGCAGCCACACCTGCTTCCAGCCACCGGCCCTTCCCTCCTGCTGCTTCTCTGCCCCATGGCTGCTTTTGGCAGAAGCCAGCTTCACAGAGCACAGGGCAGGTGTGAAGACTTCACACCTCCCGGAACAAACCCCAGTCAGCAAGGGGAAAGAGCGTGTGAACATATGCCCAGCTTCCTGGGCCCTTGAGAGGACAATTCTGGGATGCATTTTACACAGTTGTCACCTGTGGGTACAGGGTCAGCTGCCCACGAATGCCTCTTGAGTGGCTTTTGTTCCTCTGGAATCACCTTCCCCTGGATCTCACTTCCTCAGGGTCAGCTGGGTTGGGGGAAGTCCTGAGATGCCAGGTAAGATCTTCAAATTCCTCACAGCCTTAGCTGGTGGTGGCACCTGACAACTGGTGAGGGTCCTCTCCTCCAGGTGCTTCCCAGGCGATGCTAGGGGTGAAGAACTCACCTGTCAACGCAGGAGGCATAAGGGATGTGAGTTTGAATCCTGGGTCAAGAAGATCCCCTGGAGGAGGGCATGGCAACCCATTCCAATGTTCTTGCCTGGAGAATCCCATGGACAGAGGAGCCTGGAGGGCTACAGTCCACGGGTCACAAAGAGTTGGACAAGACTGAAGAGACTTAGCAGGCAGGCCTTTCTCAGAGCACTGCCCATCACAGCACGTAGCTCCATGCATCACAATGGCCTGTTTCCTGCCCTGCCCTCCCCCCTTCCCCAGACCCTGCGTTCCTGGCGGGGAGGCAGCTATGTCTTTGTCCCTTTAGACTCCCAGTACTTGGCAGATAGGAAAATCTAGTAAATATTTGTTTTTTAACTCAAGGATTCACCAACCACAAGGCTTAATTACTTCCTTTACAAACACGCCTATAATCCCCCTGACCTTTAAGAGTTTCCGAGAGGACAACAGGGTCTCATAAAGCTCCAGGCACAAGGGGGTGTCCTGACATATTATGACCACGTGTTATGGCCTGAACCGCACCCCCTCCCCAGATGTGTATGCTGACGCCTAAGCCCCAGCATCTCAGAACGTGACTGTATTTGTGGACAAGGCCTTGAAAGAGAGGTATTTAAGGTAGAAGGAGGTCACAAGCTGGGCCCTAACCCAATGTGACTGTTGTCCTCAGAAGAAGAGGAAATGGGAGCACAGAGTGCCACCAGGCACGGACGCAGAGAAGACAGCCGTCACTGCAAGCCCAGGCCAGCCGCCTCGGGAGAAACCAACCCTGCCCGCATCTAATCCCGGATTTCCAGTGTCCAGAGTCATGAGAAGACAAATCTGTTATTTAGGCCATCCAGTCTGTGATATATTCCTACCGCTGCCCTGGGAGACTAATACACTGGTTATCTGAGGTTATAATCTTAGATGCGGGAAGAGGGTATCCCAGAACCAGAAGAGCTGGCTTACATTTCTTAGATATTTTTAGGGGCTTTGATCTTGCTCAGATTTTTTAGTGATCTTTTCATATAAATGCTGCTTCCAAGGCAGGATTAAGATGCGATTAAAAACAATCTGGGTCACAATACATAAACACACACATGCTGGGTCTGCCTTCCTGATCCTGAAACCCTTTTCCCAGACTCATGGGCCAAGTAGTGTAGCTGTAACCCAAGTGAGCACCCCCACTGCCGCTCAGGGGAGTGGCGACAAGGCCAAGATGCAGCCAGAGCAAAGCTCGAAGACAAGCCGTGGCGACAGGGACAGAGGGCACCTTACCCAACGCAGTGCCCTCCTGTGATCCATCCAACCAGCCCCCCGCCCCCCAGCATCATGGTTCTCCCAGGAAGAAGCCTGATTTCCAGCCCCGTGTTCACCCTCATCCAGGAGAGAAAGAGCAGCTAGATTCATCGACACCACCTCACAGATCTTTAATGTGTATCCAGGTTCAGGGCCAGTTATATTTTACAAATAGATTTCTTGCAGCATTAAATTGCATGCCACAACACCCATCCGTTTTAAGTGTACAGGTCCGTGATTTTTCACAAGTATATTTACAAATTTATGCAGCCATCACCTCATTATAATTTTTGAACATCTTCATTCCTCCAAGAAGAATCATCATGGTCATTCATGGTCCCCTTCCATCCCTCTTCCATCCCTCCTTCCACTCAAGATAAACACGAATTGACTTTCTGTCTCTGTAGATTTTCCTTCCCTGGACATTTCTTATCAATGGAATCAGGCAGCCTGTGGTCTTTTGCATTTGGCTTCTTTCAGGGAGCATCATGGCTCTGAGGTTTATCCATGTTGGAGCATGCATCAGTACTTTGTCCTTTTTAATTGCTAAACTGTATATAATTAATTGCATACAGTAATCAGAGCTTACCGCTTTAAGTTATATCGTGTGTGTGTGTGTGTGTAGGGCTAATAGGAGTTGCGGACATGTGGGGTGGGTGGGGGTGGCTTGCTCTATATTAAGTTATTTTAGTGTCTGTCCATTCCTAAGACTTACGTGACCCTTTTATGGGGCTCTAAGCTGGGGCCGGACAGGGAATCTAACTGGTGGCTGCTTCTATCGTGAAGGCAAGGGCTGGCCAGAACAACCTGTTTTTCCCTCCTTCCCAAGCCTTTGGCACAGTTCCTCTGAAATCAATAGGATTCCCGATTGCTCAAGGAGTAGGACCTTCTCCCTCATAACTGAATTCTTTTCATGCTTGACTTGTCTTATTTCAAAAGTTGATCTCCTCATTCTCTTCAAGACTAAGGTCAAGGTCATAATGACCTCATTAGCCTTTGTCCCATGAGGAAAGATCTGGGGCTTGAGTTGATAGGGAGCTCGGCAAAACGCCACCTTGAGAAGCACCTGCCAGAATCCTCCTGCCCTGTGGTTGGCCTCATGGGATGTGTTAAGTGGTACCCAGCCCAGGCTCCGTGCCGACCTCAGCGAGAGGATCCAGGCACTGCCCAGAGGGATGCTGATGAGCTGGAGCTTATCCCAGTGCTGTTGTTGTTTAGTTGCTAAATCCTGTCCAACTTTCTGCGACCCCATGGACTGTAGCCCACCAGGCGCCTCTGTCCATGGGATTTCCTGGGTAAGAATACTGGAGTGGGTTATCATTTCCTTCTCTGGGGATCTTCCTGATCCAGGGATCAAACCCATGTCTCCTACGTCTCCTGCACGGGCAGGCAGATTCTTTACTGCTGAGCCACCAGGGAAGCCCTTATTCAGAAGAGGCCAGCCTAGTAGGCAGAGTATCTACCATACTCATGCAGCATGTTCATACTTGTGTTCAAGAAGAGCCATCATATGGGAGGAATGAGCTGGGAGCTCCTCTCTGAGTGTCCAGAAGGCTAGGAAAATGCTGTGTGTGTGAGTCACAGTGTGTGGGCCATGGGAGGGTGACCGGGAGGAGTCCCGTGGGCCAGGGGCTTGCGGTCCGGCTGGAATACCAGTCCCGATAGGTGGTGTGGATCCCCATTCGGAGTTTAGATAGAATTCTGGTTGTGTCAGCTGGGAAACTCAGCTTGGGCTGGGAGGGGAAAGCTGCCATCTGTGCCTCGAACTCTCTTCTGCTGAAGGCATGGGGATGCCAGCATCCTGCCTGCCCTTGGCCAGGACTGTTGAGTTTCTGGGCATGGCTGACCCTTCTCAAGAAGAGCCTCTGGGTACTGCCGAGCGGGTAATTTCTTTTTTGTCACTGTAGGCTTTTTCCCGTTTTCTGGAGCTCTGGGCTTTGGGGTTAAATGGCAGGGGTTAAGTAATGAGAAAGAAGAAAATCCATGAGGGATTCCCATGTAGCCTATTGTCCCCAGTAAGTCCTCCTTAATATTCCCAGAGTTACTGAGGCAGTTTAATGGCTCCTGTATTTAAGAGGGACAGCGAACTCACCCAGCAGACATTTTTTATAAAATCCTTTATGAATCGCAACAATGTTCACATTACGATTTTACATCCCGCTTTAATAAGGATCGAATTGCCACGGGCGATTTTGAATGAGAGGGTCTTGTCTTCTAACTGCAGTAGGTCTTCTGGCAACAGGCCTGATTTACTTCCTGGCTCCGCACCAGATTAAATTAACTTTCTCCACAGTTCATCTCTTAACCCTCTTTGGGCAGCAATCTACATGGACAGATCAAATTTTACAGAATTTCTGGCTCTCAGGGGGCCTTAGAAGCTTCTCAAAAAAGCGTAGGCATCCAGGAAATAGCAGGACAGATCAGTGAAGGGTCCAATCTCTGCAGGATAATGTCAAGGGTGGGCTTTCCCTTTATAGCAGCGGACAGTTCTTATGTTCAGTGATTCCATAGAAATTCCTACTGAGCAGAGAAACGTACACCAGACAAAGTGGTCTTGGAAGCAAAAAGATCTGAGTTCTGTCTGAATGCAATGGTTAATTTTATGTTACTTGACTGGGCTGAGAGATGCCCAGATTAACAGGTAAAATATTATTCCAGGTGAGCTGATGGGTGTTCATTGGAAGGACTGATGTTGAAGCTGAAACTCCAATACTTTGGCCACCTGATGTGAAGAGCTGACTCATTTGAAAAGACCCTGATGCTAGGAAAGATTGAAGGCAGGAGGAGAAGGGGATGATAGAGGATGAGATGGTTGGATGGCATCACCGACACAATGGACATGGGTTTGGGGTGGACTCTGGGAGTTGGTGATGGACAGGGAGGCCTGGCGTGCTGCAGTTCATGGGGTCGCAAAGAGTCGGACAAGACTGAGTGACTGAACTGAACTGAACTGAGCTGATAAGGATGCTTCTGGAAGAGACTAACACTTGAATTGGTAGGCGGTAAAGAAGATTGCCCTCTCAGTGTGGATGGACACTGACCTGTTGGGGGCCTGCATAGAACAATAGGGTGGAGGAAACATGAATTTGCTCTCTGCTTGAAATGGGACAGCATTTTTTCTTGCCTTTGAACAATACCACTCCTGGTTCTTGGGCCTTTGGACTTGGACTTATAACTTTGGCGCTCTGGGTCCTTTTATCCACAAACCATACTTCATGGATAGATGTGCTGGTTGTTGCTTGTGTGTGTGTGTGTGTGTGTGTGTATGCTCAGTTGTGTCTGACTCTTTGGGACCTCCATGGACTGTAGCCCACCAGGCCCCTCTGTGGTTTTCCCAGACAAGAATACTGGAATGGTTGCCATCTCCTTCTCCAGGGCATCTTCCAAACCCAGGGATCAAATTGGCATCTTCTGCATCTCCTGCATTGGCAGGATGATTCTTCACCACTGAGCCACTTGGGAAACCCCAGTTCTCACTTACTATGTGAATAAACCAAGGCTCAGAGAGGTTGGCCAACTTCCCTAAGGCCCCACAGCTAAGAAATGATATATCCAGGACACAAATCCAGATTTGTTGAATTCTAATTTGTATTTTCTCCATGCATTAGTACACTCTGCACCTTCTGTTCTTTAGCAGATGCTGAGTTAAAATTATTACAGGTATGTGTATATCTTTAAAAGATCCAAAACCAGTAAATAGAAAATTAATTTGAAATTATTTTTAAAAATATTTCTCAGCTAAAGAATAAAATTCCTGCCTTGAAAATTGAAGTCATAGAGTAATTACAGGGGTACTCACAAAGCTCTTCAGTATTTGGTCCTAAACTTGAACGGGAGAATCTATTGAGAGCTGGTGTAAATTCCTGAAAAGGTGACCTGGGGTCTGAGATTAGCCCAAAACAGATAAGGATAAATGTTTTCTTCAAAGCTGTTAGTGCTGGTGGGCTACATACGTGTCTCTAGTGGTAAAGAATCCAACTGCCAATGCAGAAGACGCAAGAGACATGGGTTCGATCCCTGAGTTGGGAAGATCTCCTGCCATAGGAAGTGGCAACCCACTCCAGTATTCTTGCCTGGGAAATCTCATGGACAGAGGAGCCTAGTGGGCTATAGTCCATGGATTTGCAAAGAGTTGGACCTGACTGAGTGACCAAGGACACACCACACACACACACACACACACCTACACACACACACAATGTATGTAGGTCAATCCCGATCTTCCAATTTATCTCTTCCCCCTGGCTTATCCTCTAGTAACCATAAGTTTGTTTCCCCATCTGTGACTCTATTTATGTTCTTATCATCTTACCTGAACATCTTTAGGCAAGAAATGCAATATTTCTCAATTTTTTCATTTACCAAAGTAAGAATAAGGACATCTATCTATTTACAAAGATAATTTGATGAGATCACTTACATCAATGCCAGGCACATAGTAGACAATAAATGCTTATTATAAATAACTGAGAGGCTTCCCCAGAGCCTCACCAGTAAAGAATCCACCTGCAATGTAGGAGATGCTGGTTTGATCCCTGGGTCCTGAAGATCCCCTGGAGGAGGGCACAGCAACCCACTCCAGTATTCTTGCCTGGAGAATCCCATGCAGGAGCCTGGCGGGCTACTGTCCATGGGTTGCAAAGAGTCGGACACGACTGGAGCGACTTAGCATGTATGCCTCAATAACTGAACTAACTTTGTAATGTGAGTCTCCAAGAATTTACAGAGGAAAAGAAAGAAGAAAGGAAGACAGCATCAAGAAGTACCCCCCACCGCCCGCCACACACACACACACACACACACACACACACAAACACATCCCTGACACCTAATGCTTTCCCCACATTTCCCATCACTTTCTAAAGCCAGTCACATCCAGGAGAGATAGGTTTTCTTGCAGTGGACAGTTCCCAGATATTTTCAACTGTGACTTAAACACCAAGAGATGCTGAGTTTGTGAAGCTGCATGTGTATCCAGCTGTGCTGCCTCTCAACAGACAGTGAACAAGTGCCTGCTTTCTGCCTCTGCCTTGGACCTGGTACCCTCAGCTCCACCACGTGTAGCCCAGAGTAGGTGCCATGTGCTGGTCTGAGCTCGGGAGCAAGAAAGAGAAGAAGCGAAGGGAGAAAGCGAGGGAGGAAGGGGAGAGAGGTTGGTGTACGTGTCCATACACATCCAGGCACATCTCCCACCAGGCGTGGGTGGCAGGAGAATGTGGTTCTTGGGTAGGTGTCAGAGCACTCGCTGTTTGAAAGCACCGTCACACTTCTAATTTACCGTGAATACCATGGCATGCCCCCAGATGTTGGCTCGGGATGGTTCCATGTGGCCTGCTCTGCTGAAATGTTGATCCTGCAGCTGTTGCTGAAGTACCAGGGGATTGTGGTCACTGGTAAGTTCAACACTTGCCAGATTCTGTTAATAGATGCAAGAATTCGATGATCTTCTAACATATGGTGATCTAACAAAGGGTAAGAAGTATTTCCAAGTGGCATTAATGGTAAAGAATTCTGCTAATGCAGAAGACACAAGTTCCATCCCTGGGTCAGGAAGATTCCTTGGAGAAGGAAATGGCACCCCATTGCCTGGAAAATCCGATGGACAGAGGACCCCTGAGGGTTACCACTCCCTGGGGTTGCAAAGAGTTGGGCATGACTCAGCATGTGTGCACACTAACACAATGGCAGCTTTTGCCTTTGCACAGCACTCTGGAGTTGAACACTTTCTCTGTAGACCACTGCCCTCTATGCCCCAGGTCTCTGTCTTGACCCTCCTCCTACACCACCCAGCTTGTCAACTGATAAAGCTGCTGGCCCCTGGAATTTAGAAGTCATTCCAGAGCAGTTGGTTTCAGGCTGACCTGGATTCAGATCCTAGCTCTGCCCCTTGTCAGCTGTGTGACCTTGAGCAAATGACCTAACCTTTCTGAGCCTCAAACGTTCCCATATGCAAAATGGGAAAGAATGGACCTTACTCATTCATAGTTGTTGCAAGAATGGTAAAGGGTGATGCTTGCAAAAGGTCCAGTCTCGTAGATATGAGATGATCCGTGAGTCTTCTCCCTCCTCTTCTCATCTATGGATGTGTCCCAGAAATGTATAAAACATTCCGGGGTGGCCATTTTTCTTTGTGTTTCTCTCAGGATCCTAGCACATAATAGGGCAGCAGTTCTCAAACCTCTGTCCATCAGTGTGAGCTGGGGCTTGTTACAGACACAGGTTCTCAGGCCTGTGTGTAATGATGCTAATGTTGCAAGGTTGCAGAGCCTAGGAGTCTGCTTCTAAAGAGGAGCCTTGGGGGATATAGGAATGTCCCCTTGAGAAAACCTCATATTCCATAAAGACCCAGGGTTTCACTGAAGCTCACCTGACAGGCTGTGGGTCTGTGGGGCAGAGGAAAAAGGAAAAGGGGGATTGAATTACCACCTCACACCCATCCGAATGACCATTATCAAAGAATGTCCAAGTGATAAGTGCTGGAGAGGGTGTGGAGAAAAGGGAACCCTCTGGTACTATTGGTGGGAATGCCAATTGATACAGCCATTAAGGAGAACAGTATGGAGAGTCCTTAAAAAGCTAGGAATAAAACTGCCACATGACCCAACTATCCCACTATTGGGCACATACCCTGAGGAAACCGCAATTGAAAAAGATACCTGTACCCCAACATTCATTGCATCACTATTTACAATAGCTAGGACATGGAAGGGAGAAGGCAATGGCACCCCACTCCAGTACTCTTCCCTGGCAAATCCCATGGATGGAGGAGCCTGGTAGGCTGCAGTCCGTGGGGTCACTAAGAGTTGGGCACGACTGAACGACTTCACTTTCACTTTTCACTTTCATGCATTGGAGAAGGAAATGGCAACCCACTCCAGCGTTCTTGCCTGGAGAATCCCAGGGACAGAGGAGCCTAGTGGGCTGCCGTCTGTGGGGTTGCACAGAGTTGGATACGACTGAAGCGACTTAGCAGCAGTAGCAGCAGGACATGGAAGTAACCTAGAGGCCCATTGACAGAGGAATGGATGAGGAAGTTGTGGTACATATACACAGTGGATTATTAGCCATAAAAAAGAAACGCATTTGAGTCAGTTCTAGTGAGGTGGATGAACCTAGAGCCTATTACACAGAGTGAAGTCAGTCAGAAAGAGAAAAATAAATACGGTATATTAACACATACACGTGGAGTCGAGAAAGATGGCACTGATGACCTATTTGCAGGGCAGCAGTGGAGACGCACACAGAGAACAGACTCGTGGGCGCAGGGGAGTGTGAGAGGACGGGATGAATCGAGAGACTGGCGCTGAAACGTACACATGACCATGTGTAACCATGGATTGTCAGTGGAAACCTGCTGTGTGATGCGCGGAACTCAAACCTGGTGCTCTGTGATGACCCAGGGAGGTGTGATGGGGTGGGAGGGAAGTTCAAGAGGACGTGTGTCTACCTACGGCTCATTCATGCTGCTGTATGGCAGAAGCCAACACAGTACTGTAAAGCAATTGTCCACCAATTAAAAATAACTAAATTTTAAAAAGAAAGAATGCATTTCTGTTGCTTTAAGCCAAAAAAAAGGGGGTGTTTTCAAAGATTGAGGACAGAGAGGGAGGGACCCTTCACAGCCATCTTTCTCTAGATGGGGAAGGTTTACAAAGCTCTGTCTCTTGTTGCCCATAAAACAGCTATTGTGCTTAAATTGGCAATGTTTAGCAAAAGAGGAATGCCACCTTGGCTCCAAGTGACTGTAATCACAGCACTTAATTAAAGGCTGCCGGCGGGAAGGCCTTCTTGGCATCAGAAAACTCCCTCTGGGGCAGCCGCCCAAATGCCAGCAGTTGGTAGCTGGAACTCTGGGAGGATGGCTCCCTGGGGGTTCCTAAGGAACTTGGTTCTGAAAGCATCTTTGCACCTCCCCATCAGCATCAGGGAACCATAGTGGGGAGACCAAGTGTTTTTCAGCATCAAGATCCACCTGGTCTTCAACGACTTGTGATGCCGAGAGAATGAATTACTCCCATTTCTCCTCCTCTCTTCTGCTTTCACCTGAAGACAGTTTTCAGGAGGGGAATAAAGTGGTCCAGGGGGGTGAATCAGAGGTGAGGGCTGCAAACACCAGTCCCCAAGCCCAGGGCTCAGTTTGGTTCCTGCCCTTGTTTCAGCAATTTTGTTCTTTCATGAGCCTGATGAAAGTGACCGCAAAGTCCAACAGGCGATTTCATTGGCTGCCTGTTTCAAAGTTATTTCACAGAAGGCTTCCAGAGAGGGTAAAGTTTTAAAATAAGAAACTAAGCCAGCCTCTTTGAAACCTCAGGAAATACAATCTAGTAAAATATATACATATGCAAAGAAATATATGTACCTGTAGAAGAAATGGAACTACACTGGTTTTCTTGAATCCACGTGTAAGCTGAAACAACTCAATTCAAGGGCAAAAAGAAAAATGAGGTTTAGGGAATATTCAAGAAGGGAATAAGCCACTTCTGAGCTAGATTGCAGTGTAATAGAAAAGCTAATTTGAGAACTTAACTTCTATGAAAACAATCTAATTAAAATACCAGTTGTTTTGTACATGTCAGAAGAGTTCTGACTCCTCGGTTAAATAGCAAATGGACATTCTATTTCTGAATGGCCAGAATGGCCACATTCTCTGGATGTGTGTCCAGAGAGTAAGACGGAGGCATTGGACTGTCTAATTCCTCAAAACGTCCCATCTGTGGAAATAAAATGGATTGCAGTATCTGCCCTGGCCAAACATATGTCACTTATGTTATTGTATGTTGGACCTGTTAAAGAAATGAGCCAAGATGTTGGCTCATCTTAGAGTACTTTTAAAATTTTCTCATTGCTATCACTTTTTTTAATCGGCATGATATTGAGAAAATAAATGTAATATGTGAGGTGCCAGGCTTTAAAAAAAGGAGAGGTTGGGAGTGGGAGAGCTGGGGTTGTGGTCCAAGGCTGCACACGCCTTTTCCAAGGCTGCTGTAGGCGCGGTCCGCGGCCGTCACCCCTTCATCCAGACTATCCCTGCCTGTGACACGGCGCTACCCTCTCCTGGAGTTTGGGTAGAGATGAATCATCCTTCCTCTCTTCCAGCAGCACAACTCCAGCCATAACAATTAATCACCAAGAAACATAAACTAAAGCAGGAGAATATGCATGTGTGATTCCTTTCCATCTGGGCCTCAGTTGCTGTATAAAGAGAGGTCTTGTGTACATTTCTGATTCCATCTCCTGGATGGTCCCACACCTGAAGAGCAGGATGGGAGGCCCACTTTCAAGATTCCTAACTCTACCTTGAACACCTCCCTAAGTGGTAAGACACACAAAGGCTTTTTAAAAAATAATTTGTCATTTATTTTTAAAATTAAGATATAATTGACATATAACTTGGTATGAGTTTTAGGTGTACAACATAATGCTTTGTTATATGTATATATTATGACATGAATACCATGACCAGTCTAGTTAATATCTATCATGCATGATTATAATTTTTTTTCCTCCTAAGAACTTTTAAGATCTCCTCTCTTGGCAACTTTTAAATACGCAATACTGTGTCATCACCCTGCTGTACATTATGTCCCTAGGACTTGTTCATTTTATGAAAGGAAGTACATGTCTTTTGATTACTTTCACCCATTCATTATAAACGCTTTTTAGTTTCATTTGTTATATAATTATATCTTAAGTGTTAGTCGCTCAGTTGTGTCTGACTCTGAGATCCCAAGGACTGTAGCCCACTAGGCTCCTCTGTCCATGGAATTCTCCAGACAACAACACTGGAGTGGGTAGGCATTCCCCTTCTCCAGGGGATCTTCCCAACCCAGGGGTCAAACCCGGGTCTCCTGCATTACAGGCAGATTCTTTATGGTCTGAGCCACCAGGGAAGGCCCCTTGATCCTAGGGCTCAATGTAAATATACACATGTACATGTATGTGTGTATATACATGTATAAGCCCATGCATACATACTTACATGCATATTCTAATAAATAGATAGAACAGAGGGATATATATTTTATATACATATATACGTATACACACAGGCACTTATACCTATATACACATACTCATAGACATGTATATAACATTCACCCACTACGTGTACACATATGCACACACACGCATACACGTGCACACACATATATGCACATATGATCAGTATGTGATGGGGAGTCCACCTGTTCCTCAGGTGTCTAGAGGGGTCAGCAGGGCTCCTGGGCTCTCTGAATTCTAGGCCATCACCTGGTGAACCTCTGAGGTGTCCCTGTCCCCGCTGGCCTCCTGGCTTCTGCCCGGCCCCCTAGTCCCTTCACCTCACCTGAAGCTGCTCCCTTCAGGCCCACAGAGCTTGGCGGGAGACCAGCACGGCCCCTTCTCAGTTGCTCCTGACCTTGGTGAGACCTCACAGCAGAGCTGCCTGGGCTCCGGGAGACTCTAGCTTTTCTCCCAGCCTGTCAGGGGCAGGTAAGGTGAGCTGATGTGTGCCTCTGTCCCCACCAGGCCGGGCCCTGCTGAAACCCTCACCACAGGGCACCTTGGCCTCCTGCCGTGCCCTCTCCCCCGTCCCCCAAACATGCAGCATCACAGGTCTCCATGAAGGCCTGGAGGTATCTAGATCCCGACTTAGCATCTGTTGTTGGTTTTTTCCCTGGGCTTTCTCTTGGCCTCCACATCCATAGCACAGGGAAGTGGCACCTGGCAGAGATACAGGGAGGATGGGAACCAAGGATGCAGGGGCCAGGCAGAGCGTGCGGCACATAAAGTGGGGATGGCGCTGTCCTGAGTGAGCCGCTGGTGGTGAAGAATCATCGGGAGCGATGTGCCCCACGTCACCCTGCTGAGCAAGTGGGACACGGAGAGCCCAGGATGCCGGCCTGACTCAGAGGCCTGTGGTCTCTGCTCAGCCTGGCCCCGCCGTGCAGGGGCAGGGCCGGGGGACCCACTGATTCCCGTGGCTCCAGGCCCAGTGTTCTCTGTGCAATTCAGAGTTGAAACCAGAGATCAGAAGTACAAAGTCTGCAGGGTCCAGAAAGCCGATGGTATCTGAGGCCCAAGAGACCACAAGTGAGGAACAGGAGCTGAGACCAGCCCTGGGGAGTGGACGGAGCCTGGCCGGCTGCAGACACATACCCCACCTGAAGGGAGAGCTTCCCCTCGACCCCCGGCCCATGGACCTGCTGGGAAGAGGGCCCAGAGTTGCCAAATCTGCCAGAAGCCTTTAAATATAGGGGATTTTAGGAAAATCTCCCAAGGGTCAGCAGCTAATTCACATAAATGGCTCAAAATAGCATATATGTTCACAGAACCTTGCCGGCAAGCTACCCCTCGGCCTATGCTAGCAATCATTTTACAATTTAATGAAGGCATTTTTTAAGTTTTTTTCTGATGCAGATGACCCTAACATACCTATTCCAGCTTCTGCAGACCTTTTCTGACCGGCCTCAAGCTTTCAGTCAGGCATACCAAGGCCAAAGCCTCCTGGGTTATTACTGAGAAAGATCGGGGTAAGGAATTGGGGGCTGGGGGACACTCCATCGGCCGAACCTCATCTGTGCAGACTGAGCTCCTAGGTGGAGTGGGTTAGGAGTTCAGCTTCCTCCTCTGTAACCTGGAGAGCGCCAGGCTTGTGAGACCAAAGAGACATCCTCTGCTGGATTGGTGTTTGTGAAGTCCCTAGGTGGCTCCTGGGACAGAGGGAACTCGATAGATGGTAGTCACAGGACCAGCGTAGTTTGTGCGACCCCATGCAAAATAAAGATGTGAGATCAGATTTTGGAAAACTTATTCAGAGTTTCAGTATAGTGACAGTAGAATAGGAAGGGCTTCCCTGGTGGCTCTGTGGGAAAGAATCCGCCTGCCAACGCAGAAGACACAGGAGAAGCAGATTTGATCCCTGGGTCGGGGAGGTCCACTAGAGAAGGAAATGGCAACCCGCTCCAGTGTTCTTGCCTGGGAATCCCACGTGCAGAGGAGCCTGATGGGCTACAGTCCGTGGGGTTGCAAAGAGTTGGACTTGACTTAGTGACTAAATAACAAGGATATGAAACCAAGCCAGGGCTCTGCTAAGCGCTCGGCCCTACGAGGCCATACGAGGCTCCTAGACCCATGCCGTCATCAGACCTAACACTTGAGAACGTACTGGGTACTGGGTACCATTCTAAGTGCTTGTCATGTTTATGTGGAATCCTCAAAGTGGATTAGCTACATTCCCATTTAACAGGTGAGGAAAATGAGGCACAGAGGGGCTAAGCCACTTGTCCACCATCACGCAGCTCGAGAGAGGCAGAGCTGGAGTTGGCTGTCTGGTCCTGAAGCTGTCCTATTTTCATCCTCCTTCTTCTGGACTTGAACTGGGAGCTCTGTCCAACTGGGATGGAGTATCCAGAACTCCCGGGCCCATGCACAGTGGCCAGGACCAGAATCTTCTCCCACAGTTGGACACAGGTGGCAGGACAGGTCCTCCCAGACACACTGCCAGCTGCGCTGAGGTCTGGGACCCAGAGGGGAAGGGACCGGAGTTCACATGAGGACACTCAGAGCCGAGGCCTCCACGAGGCTGAAAGCACTGGGCTTTATTCTTTGATCCAAACTGTGGATCAGGGCTGATCAGCCTCAGGGTCATTACTCACATTACAGTTGCGGGCTGACTCAGCACTTTCCGAACCCACCCTGATAACAGATCTTCCCCATCCAATGCCACTTAGAGTTTCCAGGGCATGGGGCTGGGGTGGCTTAGGCAACTTGAGGCTGCAGCAAATTCCCTGGTCTGCCTCTGAGTCACAATGGTGCTTTTCTGTGGCTTCTCCTCCTGCCAGGGGGCAGCACCTGAGTGGTCCCGCTTGTCCAAGTCATCTCAAGAATTCAGGATTTTACACTGTAACACAGAGGATGACATGTCAGTAATATCTGTGAAAATGAGAAAAATGGAGCAAAGATATATCCCACTGTGAACGATTCTCTGAGTCATGGTTTTATTTTTGGTCCATGAAGTAAAAATGATGACAATAATAGTAATAACTAACATATTGTTGTTATCGCTGTTTAGTTGCTAGGTTGTGTCTGACTCTTTGCAACCCCGTGCACTGTAACCAGCCAGGCTCCTCTGTCCATGGGATTTCCCAGGCAGGAATACTAGAGTGGGTTGCCATTTTCTTTTCCAGGGGATCTACCCAACCCAGAGATCTAACCCACATCTCCTGCAGATGGATTGCAGGATCCATCATTGGCAGATGGATTCTTTACTACTGAGCCACCAGGGAGGCCAATAACTAACATATATTGAGCCCTTAAAATGTCCCAGGCACTGTGCTAAATGCTTTACTCGAATTATCTCACCCACACATACCTACTTGACAAAGGTGTGATTCTGCTGTCCAAACCACTTACGATCTTTTTTTTTCCAGTCACACTAAATTACAGCTCAGGAAATTTACATGCAATTAATCTCCTTAATTGAACCTTTATGGTTGGATAATATAACCATGGCGTAGATGAGGAGTAATTCATCCAGCTCCTGTGCTCAAGTTGGAGCTTGTCTGTTCCAAGGGAAATGTGTGCAAGGATGTGGAAGGGAGGGAGGAAGAGGAGGCGTGGCCGGGATGTTGACCAACTGATAGGGACCACCCATCCGCCCTGCTCCATCCACACTGTCTTCTTTTGTCTCTCTTGGCTCCTTAAATTCCCTATGTTCTTCAGGGTCCTTGCAAATACTGTTGTCTTTGCCCAAATACTGTTCTCTTCCCTTTTTTTTTTGTATTTAATTTTTAAAATGTAGTTTTGACTGCACTGGGTCTTGGTTGCAGCAGGTGGGCTTTCTCTAGTTGTGGTGAACTTTCATTTCAGTGAGCAGGGGCTAGTCTCTAGTTGTGATGTTCAGATTTCTCATTTTTCTGACTTGCAGTGACTTCTCTTGTTGCAGAGCATGGGATCTAGGGACCTCGAGCTTATTCATTGTGGTAGTTGGGTTTAGTTGCCCCGTGGCATGTGGAATATTCCTGGACCAGGGATCAAACCCATGTCCCCTGCATTGGCAGGTGGATTCTTAACCATCTGACCACCAGGGAAGTCCTGTTCTAGCCCCTTTATGGAGGGAACACCCACTCATCCTTCAGACCCTCAGCTTGCCTCTCATGGACCCGGGTCCTGGCTGCTCTGTCTAGTCTTCCTTTGGCCTCCTTGCTGAAGCTACAGATGGACATTTACTTGGGGTCTTATCTGGTGATGCTTCTCATGCATTAGGGCCTTCCCAGGTGGCTTTAGTGGTAAAGAACCCGCTTGCCACTGCAGGAGACATAAGAGACTCAGTTTTGATCCCTGGGTTGCATAGATCCCTGGAGGAGGGCATGGAAACTCACTCCAGTATTCTTCCTGGGAAAACCCATGGACAGAGGAGCCTGGCAGGTGACAGTCCATAGGGTCACATAGCAGTCCATAGGGTCACATAGAGTCGGACACGACTGAAGCGACTGAGGCTACAGGCACGCTGATGTATTTGACTCTTCACACCATTAGGACAGAGACACTCCTGTCTTCTTCATTGTTGTTTATTAGTGCATCCTTCCCACCTAACACACAGTATGGATTCGACAAAGTCTTGTTCAAAAACAGGAATGAATAGACAGGGTGTTTTGTTCAGATCATAGGTGGATACGGGTTCAGCTCCGTGGATGTGGGTGGTAACTTCATTCTGAGTTGGACCCTAGTTCTTACTTAGGGTGTGGGCTAGAGTGCAGTGGTGGAAGGGGAGAGGAGCTTCCAGAATGTGGGGTGTCAGGCTTCCTCGGCCATCAGGCTAATGGTCCCCCACTGACCCCAGGTTCTCTCCTACCTGATGCAGAATCACGGAGCCCTCCAGGTCTGTACTAGGGACTGGCAAACATCCTCTGTAAATGCCATTACCCTTGTGGGCCTCAGGGTCTCTGCTGCAGCTGCTCATCTTGGCCATCATCTCACGGAAGCCACCACAAACAGTGCGGGAATGAATGGGGATGACGTGTTCCAACAACATTTTACTTAGGATCACTGAAAAGGGAATTTCACACTCTTTCATGTGTCACACCTACTTTCCTTCTTTTGATTTTTTTTCTTTTCTCTGGCCATTAAAGAACATGAAAACCATTCTTAGCTCATACAATACAATATACAAATTCGCTTAGTTGTGTCCAACTCTTTGCGACCCCATGGACTGTAGACTACCAGGCTCCTCGGTCCATGGGATTTTCCAGGCAAGAATATTGGAGTGGATTGCCATTTCTTTCTCCAGGGGATCTTTCCAACCCAGGGATTGAACCCAGGTCTCCCACATTGTAGGCAGATGCTTTACCATCTGAGCTACTAGGAAAGCCCCACAAATTCCTTAACATAGCTTAAAGGGCTCTTCAAATCTGGTCCTTACTTATCTCTCCAGTGTCATCTCTCTGGCACTGCCTGATTCATCCATAGGTACTCTTTAAGTTCCTCCAAGCAATCTAAGCTCCCTAAGCATATCTCTTGTCTTTATTACAGGTCTGGTAAACTCTACTCGTTCTCTTCACAAAGCTAAGTACTATTCACCCTTTAGACTTCAACCTAAGATGAAGAAGTCACTGGAATACATTTTCCTCAGTTCAGTTGCTCAGTCGTGTCTAATGCTTTGTGACCCCACGGACTGCAGCATGCCAGGCCTTCCTCGCCATCACCAACTCCTGGAGCTTGCTCAAACTCGTATCCATCCAGTTGGTGATGCCATCCAACCATCTCATCCTCTGTCGTCCCTTTCTCCTCCTGCCCTCAATCTTTCCCAGCATCAGGGTCTTTTCAAATGAGTCAGTTCTTTGCATCAGGTGGCCAAAGTATTGGAGCTCATAGATCTGTGCAAAAACAGGCGGCTGGTTGGATTTGGTTCCTAGGCTGTGGTTCTCCAACCCCTAGGCTATACTCTTGTTTCAGATCCCACAGTGTTTTCTCTGCTGTTTTCCTAGAAGGTGTTTCATGCTGGCTGGGCTCAAGTCTCCACTCTGTCTTTTAAACCTTGTGTGGCATACGGGGTGCCAGTCATCTCTCGGGGCCCAGGATCCTCACTGGTTGGGCAATAAAACTAGGGGGTCCCTGCCCATGGCCCTGCAGGCAGTTGGGGGCTCCCCAGGAAGCTTCATTTGGGTTTGAAGAAGACTCTGAGTGTCAGAGTACATCATTATATGCAGAGCACATCATGAGAAACACTGGGCTGGAGGAAGCACAAGCTGGAATCAAGATTGCCAGGAGAAATATCAATAACCTCAGCTATGCAGACGACACCACCCTTATGGCAGAAAGCAAAGAAGAACTAAAGAGCCTCTTGATGAATGTGAAGAGGAGAGTGAAAAAGTTGCCTTAAAGCTCAACATTCGGAAAACTAAGATCATGGCATCCAGTCCCATCACTTCATGGGAAATAGATGGGGAAACAGTGAGAGACTTTATTTTTATGGGCTCCAAAATTACTGCAGATGGTGACTGCAGCCATGAAATTAAAAGATGTTTGCTCCTTGGAAGGAAAGTTATGACCAACCTAGACAGCCTATTAAAAAGCAGAGACATTACTTTGCCAACAAAGGTCTGTCTAGTCAAGGCTATGGTTTTTTCAGTAGTCATATATGGATATGAGTTGGACTATAAAGAAAGCTGAGCACCAAAGAATTGATGCTTTTGAACTGTGGTGTTGGAGAAGACTCTTGAGAGTCCCTTGGACTGCAAGGAGATCCAACCAGTCCATCCTAAAGGAGATCAGTCCTGGGTGTTCATTGGAAGGACTGATGTTGAAGCTGAAACTCCAATACTTTGGCCACCTGATGCGAAGAGCTGACCCCTTTGGAAAGACCCTGATGCTGGGAAAGATTGAAGGCGGGAAGAGAAGGGGATGAGATGGTTGAATGGCATCACCAACTCAATTAACATGAGTTTGAGTAAACTCTGGGAGTTGGTGATGGACAGGGAGGCTTGGCATGCTGCAGTCCATGGGGTCTCAAAGAGTCGGACACAGCTGAGGGACTGAACTGAACTGAACTGGGGGTTAGAGTAGAACCAGAGGCATAGGGAACTATCAGTGCTGTAGAAGCAGATACCAGCTCCTAGGGCTCTGGGTACCACCTGGGGTCTGGCTGTCCTCTCGTTCATCCGGAGAGCCTCATAGTCATGCTGACAATTGAGTCTGAGCCACACACTCATTCATTTTTCCCCTGTATAAAAACTAAGCAAGATCATGGGGGATCCATCCTTCCCTTCACACACTTGATTATCACAAAATAGGCTTTGACAGCCCTGAAGGCTTTGGAGATAAAACTCTGGACAAGATAAGGGGTAGGGTTGCCTTATGTGGTGTGTGGTGTGTGGTGTGTGATCACAGATCACAGCTCTAATTTAAAAAAAAAAAAAAAAAAAAACCTAACCAACCTGTTCTTTTCTCTTATAACCTGTTCTCATAAATGACCCTGGAATATTTTCAACTCAGAAACCTGAGCAACCTTGGAATCCATCCTTCCTCCCACGAAATTAATCATGGATGTCTGTGCACTTTTCCCAGGACCAAACATCCTGGATATCTGTTACCTTTGGACAGCAATTTGATCTTTTAGAATAATCTGCCTGCCTTTAGATATTCTCTGGTTTCATTTTTTTTTTTCCATAAAAGACAAATTCAATCATATCACTTACCTGACAGACTTTTTTGCTCACTCTTCAAAAATCTTATTATTGGAATATAATTCCTTTACAAGATTGTGTTAATTTCTGCTGTATAACAAAGTGAATCAGCTATGTACACACGTATGTCCCCTCCTTCTCGAGTCTACCTCCCACCAGCCCATCCCACCCCTCTAGGTCATCACAGAACACTGAGTTGAGCTCCCTGTGCTGTATAGCAGCTTCCCACTAGCTATCTCTTTTATACATCATCTATTCTAAGTCACTTCGGTTGTGTCTGACTTTTTGCGACCCTATGGGCTGTAGCCTACCAGGCTCCTCTGTCCATGGAATTTTCCAGGCAAGATTACTGGAGTGGGTTGCCAAGCCCTTCTCTGGGGGATCTTCCTGACCCAGGGATCAAGGTCTCCTGCATTGTCAGGTGGGTTCTTTACCGCCAGCGCCACCTGAGAAGCATGGTAATGTATTTATGGGGATTCCGTAGGTGGCTCAGTGGTAAAGAATCTGCAATGCAGGAAACACAGGATTCAATGCAGGGTTCGACTCTGGGTCAGGAAGATCCCCTGCAGGAGGAAATGCCAACCGACTGCAGGGTTCTTGTCTGGAGAATCCCATGGACAGAGGAGCCTGGTGGGCTGCAGTCCATGAGGTCTCAAGAGCTGCGCTGAGCACAGTCAAGCCACACAGGCACACGGTGTATATATGTCAGTGCTGCTCTCCCAATTATTCCCACCCCCTCCTTCTCAACCTGTGTCCACAAGCCCCTTCTCTGAGTCTGCATCTCTATTCCTGCCCTCAAATAGGTTCATCTGTACCATTTTCTAGATTCTGTATATATGCCTTAATGTACAATGCTTGTTTTCTTTTTATTTTTCCTGACTTACTTCACTCTTATGACAGACTCTAGATTCATTCTCATCAATATAAATGACCCAATGCCATTCCCTTTTATGGCTAAGTAATATTCCACTGTGCATATGTACCACATCTTCTTTATCCATTCACCTTGACAAAAAAATTTTAATGGCTTAGGATGATGAAAAAGTTCTGGACGTAGCGGTGATGATCACTCAACAACATGAATGTGTTTAGTGTCACCAAACTAGACGCTTAAAAATGGCTAAAATGGTAGATTTTAAATTATGTCTTTGTTTCTGTAACACAGAATTCTTTCATGAATCCCCATGAATCTCAGAGTACCCTGCCCAGGTTTGCAGGAACCTCAGAGAACTTCATGACCCCTATCTTGCACGTTTCATTCTCTACCCACTGATCTTAACCTTCACCCACTTGCCATCCCCACAGGCTCCTTTTTGTCTCTGTTTCATCTGCCTGAAGCATATTTTGTTTCTTCCTTCTTCCTGAGCAAACTCAACCTTTAAGATCTAGATCAAAAGGAAACAGAATCATCTGTTTCATCAGTCTTTCCCATTGACTTTATTCCTTTCATGCAGGTAGAACTAAATGATTCAATGTTTAATGATAATATCAAATAGTGGAAGAGAGGGGAAGCAGACTCTCCATAAGCCAAGAGTCAGGTAGAAAGAACCGCCGTAAACCGAACACCTGTGTGCCCACAATTCAGGCTTGTCAATACTGTCATCACCTTTGCAATCTTCTGTGTGTTCCTCCACTTTCAGAAAAGACTCCTGCCAGGCATCCTGCATTTGTCATCCCATTTCTTTTCTTTGTAGTTTCATCATGCTCGTTTATTTCCTTGAATGATGTCATACCTAGTCACAGCTGATGTTGAACTTTATGTAGACAGAATCATACTGCCTATTCTCCGTGAGCTGCCTTTTTCCCCCTCAAAATTACATTTGAGAAGTTAATCCACCCTTTTGCCCTTTTCTGTGATCTGTTCATTTTCACTGCTATATACTTTTCCTTTAGCTGAAAAGAGCACATTAAAAAAAAATCCATTACTGCTGAGGATGGGCATTTCAGTTATTTCCAGTTTTTGCTATTATAAATTGTGAGTGCACACTGCTGCTGCTAAGTCGCTTCAGTCGTGTCCAACTCTGTGCGACCCCATAGATGGCAGCGCACCAGGCTCCCCCATCCCTGGGATTCTCTAGGCAAGAACACTGGAGTGGGTTGCCATTTCCTTCTCCAATGCATGAAAGTGAAAAGTGAAAGTGAAGTTGCTCAGTCATGTCCGATTCTTAGCGACCCCATGTATTGTAGCCTACCAGCCTCCTCCGCCCATGGGATTTTCTAGGCAAGAGTACTGGAGTGGGGTGCCATTATTGCTATATTTAAAATGGATAAGCAACAAGGACCTACTGAATAGTACAGGGAACTCTGCTCAGTGTTATGTGGCAGTCTGGATGGGAGGGTAGTTTGGGCAAGAGTGAATACATGTTGACTCATTGGAAAAGACTCTGATGCTGGGAGGGATTGGGGGCAAGAGGAGAAGGGGATGACAGAGGATGAGATGGCTGGATGGCATCACTGACTCGATGGACGTGAGTCTCAGTGAACTCCGGGAGTTGGTGATGGACAGGGAGGCCTGGCATGCTGGGATTCATGGGGTCACAAAGAGTCAGACACGACTGAGCGACTGATCTGATCTGATCTGAATACATGTTATATATATGGCTAAGTGCCTTTGCTGTCCACCTGAAATGATCACAACATTAATAGGCTACACCTCGATACAGAATAATTTTTTTAAAAAAGAAACAAATGAATTGAACTTGGATACAATAAAGTGACTGCCAACTGGATTTATCATTCTAGTAAGCTCAATAAACACTACTTTGTTGCCTTAAAAAAAAAAAAAGAAATTCTGTTGATGTGGCCAACTCTGTATAGGTTTCTTGGAGCAATTGCAAGATATCACAGGGTGTCTACCCAGAGAGGAATTGCTGGGGCAGACTCACGCAATTCCTCAATGCTTTTCCATGATGCCAAATTGCTATCTACAGTGATTTTATCAAATGACACTCCCGTCCGGCATTGGTTGGGGATGGGGACTGATTGTCCCAATTCCTGGCATCATTTGATTGCCAGACTTTAATTTTTGCTAATTTGGCAGATGTGAAATGACATCTCATTGCGGTTTTATTTTATGGTTCCCTGATGACTAGAGAGGTTGGGTGTCTTTTTGTGTGTTGATGGCTCATTCATTTTTCCTCTTCTATTGAATAGAATCTGTTTTGCCCATTATTCTACTGTGTTGTTGGTTCTTATTGATTTGTAGTTTATTGCACATTCTGAGAAGTAATTCGTTGTCAATTTTCTATGTGCAAATATGTCTTCCTAATTCTGGCTTATCTTCATACTCTTTATGGTCTCTCTTGATAAATTGAAGCTCTTAAATTTAATGTAGACAGTTTTGCTGGCTTTTTTCCCCCTTTATTGTATGTGGTTGTTGTGCCTTGTTTAATAAATTGTTTTCTAGCTTGAGTGCATAAAACCATTCTTCTATGTCATCTTCTAAAATTGTTATAGTTTTATAGCAATTTTAGTATCTTAGTATCTCTAAGTTTAAGGTTAGTTGTTGGTCAGAACCAACAACTCAGTAGAATAATGGGCAAAGCAGATTCCATTCAATAGAAGAGGAAAAGTGAATGAGCCATCAACATACAAGTCACCCAACCTCTATAGTTTTATCTTTAACCCTGAAGTCTCTAGGTCTCCTGGAATTAATTTTTGTGTATAATGTGACAAAGGGCTGCTAGTTAAATTATTTTTCTATATGGATGGCCATGATCTCATATTGCTCACTGAACATCTATCTGCCTTTTCCCTGCTGAGGAGTTGTCTGCTTTTCATAGATGGCAGTGCCCTCCCTAAGCTCTCCCTTTAGCCCTTTGTCCATCCCTGTATCCACACCCCACTAACTTCATCCCTAGAGCTTGCGATCAAGTCTAGATATCTAGTAAGTTATGTCACCAATTCATCTTTTGGAAAGTTTTGGCTATTTCTGTTTCTTTGCTTTTTCATTTACATTTTGTGACCAGCTTGTCAAGTTCCATCAAAAAAACAAATAAATAAAACTATCATGATTTTAATCCTATAATTCTCATCATTGTTCTCCAGAAATCTATGCACACTTATTTATTCACAGAATCCACGTCTTACCACTAAAGCTTTTCACAGTGCCTGATACATAGCAGATTTCTTGAATGAGTCAAGGATTGACATCCTTCATTTGGTTGAGGTTCACTTTTATATAAAGCCCCAAATTTATAGCACAGTTCAATTGTTCATCTTTAGAAAGGATCTTTCACTCCACAGACGATAGGAGAGAAGAGTCCCTGTCATTGTTTGAGCGCTTACTATGTGCCAGGTATGGTGCCAAGGAGAAAGGGACACAGCCATTCTGGACTCTTATGAAAAGTCAAGAACCCTAAGTGCTTTGAAAATATTCAAAGAATGGACACTATTTTCCAAAAAACAGGATCTGTAACCATCTTCTCAGGGCCACGTGGCTTGTGGAAGTCTCTTCCCCAGGCTTCTGTATGTGTGGGTTTCATGAGTAACTCCCCAGGCTGGCCTACGTGACAGCTTGTGTTTGAGAACAAGACACTGTCTTGTATTTGAGAATAAGACGTTCCAAAGGTAGAAGTTTCATTAAACAAGGCTTCCAATGGACCAAACACTTAGGCCCTTTTCTAAGGTGCACAAAGAGGGATTCTCTTTCAGGAAGCGGGTGCTTGTTTTTGCCTGTGTAATCTTAGGAGAAAACACGCACACAAACAATGTAAAGAAAGGGGAGGAACGTTTATTTTTCTTAATTTACTCATCAAGTGATTTGAAAGGCAGGCTTGCCCTTGAGCTGAAGGTACCAAAGCGTCACTTCTCCAGCTTGGACGCCCATCACATTTCTCCTTTGAGAACCATAGTTTTGTTTTTTATGTCTGCAAACCTGTATTATAAATAAGTTCATTTAGATAATTTTTTTGGGTTCCACATAAAGGCTCTGATTTATCTCGGATCTACCTGATGCACCTGCATTTCCTCCTGAGATACAGTAGCACGTGTGCTGTGTGTGCCAGATCGCTTCAGTCGTGTCTGAGTCTTTGCAACCCTGTGGACTGCAGCCCACCAGGCTCCTCTGTCCATGGGATTCTCCAGGCAAGAACACTGGAGTGGGTTGCCCTGCCCTCCTCCAGAGGGTCTCCCCGATCTAGGGATCGATCCCACATCTCTTACATCTCCTGCTTTGGCAGGTGTTCTTTGCCACTAGCACCATCTGGAAAGACCATATTACAGTATGTTTGTTCTCATATCTAAAAAGGGTCATTGGTAGCAATATACACAAGAGTCCATTCATTCTTTCATTTAGCCACCTATTATTTTTTAAGCTTAATCTTTGTGTCAGGTTCTGCATTAAGCATTCGTGTGTTAGATGCTCAGTTGTGTCCAATTCTTTGAGACTCCTCGGACTATAGCCTGCTAGGCTCCACCATCCATGGATGGGGTTGCCATGTCCTCCCCCAGTGGATCTTCGCAACTCAGGGATTGAACCTGGGTCTTTCGGATTGTAGGCAGACTCTTTACCTAAAGAGTACCTTTAGCCACCAAAGAAGCACTTACATTCGATAGCTTACCTGGTAGAGTAAAGGACTGTAGGTGAAGGTCCTCGGCCATCCTGCGGTTGATGGTTTGATTCTGGCTCAAAGGAGAGGGGCTTCTTTTGGGGTTTTCCTGGTGGCTCAGACAGTAAAGAATCTGTCTGCAATGCGGGGCATGCTAAGTCGGGAAGATCTCCGGAGACGGGAATGGCTACCCACTCCAGTATTCTTGCTTGGAGAATTCAATGGACAGAAGACACTTTCACTTTTCTCACTGAGTTGTGTGAATAGGCCTCATAAAGATAAAGCATTAAACATTTGGAGAATTAAACTTGGAGTCAGTCATGGCCTCCCAAGGAAGACTGATGTGCAAACAGAAATTAAACTGATATGAAACAGCTCTAGTGATTCATAGAAGCTGTCGGGGCCTAAAGGGGGAAATGTTTGCTTGCCTAGAGAAGGGTCTTCTTAGGTGGGGCATTGCCTTTGGGTCATGCAAGATTGGGAGGAGTTCACCAGATGAACAGGGTTTTTAGCTCAGGCTTCCCTTCTCCAAACAAGCTAAGGAAATGCAGGACACCAAAAGCAGCCTGGAGAGTCCTGTTTCTTTCCTTCCGCATGAATTTTCCATGATGCTTATCAGACTAGGGCTCTGCAGGTGCTGATGCAGAGAACAAATTCTCCCACTGGGGTCTCCAAGGAGCTTGTCTGGGGGGAGAAGGAGGAAGGAGGATGACAGAGATGGGAGAAGGTGCTCAAGCCAAGGGCTGTCTAAAAAGTCATTATCGGCTTTTAAGTAAATTCTCAATTATAATTATCCTAATTACTTTAATAAGTCTGCAATTTGGAGCTATGATGTTCTAATGTGTCAGCTGTCGTACGCCTCAGTGAGAACCTCTCTTTCTTTTTTCCTTTGAAAGTCAACATTAGGAGGTAAATTCTACCAATTTCTCACTTCACAGGGGTTGAGACCTCGTACTGTATTTAATCCCAACTCAGCCAACGAGGTGCAGCTCACAGCCCATGATACCCAGAGCTTTCTTCCTGGACTCCACCAAATGTGGGCCTTAAATGACAGGAGCAGAGAATGTTCCAATGGGAATGAACTATTGTGTTAGAGATGGCTCTGGATTCAAATCCCGCTTCTGCCTCATAGCAGCTGAGTCACATTAAGAGAGTCAGTTCTTTTTGGCATGCCTCAGTTTTCTCATCTGCAAAATGGGGATGATCACAATGCCCAGCTCACAGTGTTGCAGGAATAAACTATCCTGTGTGCATAAAAATCCGTTTGCTATATAAGAGATTTTTCCCATTTTTGCCAAACTTCTTTTTTTTTTCCAGATGAGGAGAAAAAGATAAATTAGTTTTTCCATGTAACTTAGCAACAAAACTGGTCCCTTGGTGAACCAGCAGGATGTGGCCACAGGACCCCAGGAAGAGCTCTTTTGGGAGTCAGAAAGAGCTGGATCGAATCTTGACTTGGCCCCCTGTCCTGTGTGACTCTCGGGTCACAGGGCTCTTTCACGTGCTTTCCCATCTGAGAGTTCTTCCCTGTAGAGTCTCATTTTTTTCAAGACAGTTCTTCAAGCCTCTGCTCATCATGACCTGTGCCATCTGATGTAGCTTATTGTCTGTCTTCTCCCGTCAGGACCCGCTTCCCTGGTGGTTCCGATGGTAAAGAATCTGCCTGCAGTGTGGGAGACCCAGCTTCAGTCCTGGGTTGGGAAGACTCCCTGGAGAAGGAAATGGCTACCCACTCCAGTATTCATGCCTGGAGAATCCCATGGACAGAGGAGCCTGGCGGGCTACAGTCCATAGGGCCGCAAAGGGTTGGACACAGCTGAGTGACTAACAGTTCCTCCAGTTGGAAGGGAAGCTCTCCGGGAACAGATAATTATCTTTAATTTACTGCTGTGCTTCCACATCCTGGGTCAGCAGATGGCACAGACTGGGTGCATAACACTGTTTGCTGCGTAAAGGTTGAATGAACTTGTATTAATTTCTCTAAGCTTTCTGCCTCTTCCCAGGAAGAGAAACCACACCCTCCTAGGGCTACATGCGGACAGCTTATATTAAGTGCCTAGCCTGGGACACAGCGTGTGGGAGAATGTCAGTCAACAGCTGTGATCATAATGATCCATCCCATTCAGATCCCCATGGCTGGGGCAGGACTTCAGAGCTGACCCTGCTGCTAAAGCCCTTTGCCAACAGAGAATGATTTGAGTCAATGTTTCCCAAATCTGGCTACAGATCAGAATCACCCAGGGAGCTTTGAAAAAACACAGCTGTCCAGGCGGTGCTGTGGTTGTTCTAATCCAGATCTCTGGACTGGGTTGAGGAATCTGTGCATTTGAAATGTTGGAGTGGCCACTGCATTTCCATTCAGGACTTAGAAAGGATGTGGCTTTGGAGAGAGATGCTGTGATGCCAGCACTCCACGAAAGGGTCTTTCATGATCATAAAAGCTTCTTGAATAGGGTAAGGACTCCATAGAAAAGTGAGGGAAGGGGAGTGAACTACTGAACAGAGAGAACTTGCTAGCAAGGAGCTGGCACCTCCTGCAGCCCCATTCATGCCTGGTGGGAAAATTTCTGCAGGTGAAGCCCACGAAGGTGATGTGATACTTGCATTTCTGCTTTTCAACCTTGGCAACATTGTGTAGCAGGTAGGCAGGGAATGCTGGTGAGACTGCGTTTCTGAGTGTTTAGTCTTTCAATTATGACTCTTGGAGTTTTTACAGCACAGTGCTAATAAGCCAATACATGGCCTCTTTCTTGAACTTAATTTCGTGCGCCGAGTGTTTTCATAACTGTGACTCCCTGCAGTGCAAAATACTGGGGCCAAGAGTTAAACCCATTGTGTAAACAAACTGAAGTCCGTCCACATTTACAATAAAATAAGTGTATGCCTAAGCCACTGGGCGGATATTTTCTTAGTAATTACCTAGGCTTGTGTTGTCCAGTCCTGTTCCCATTAGTCACATAGGGCTATATAAATTTAATTAAAAATTCCACTCCTCGGTTGTGCTAGCCAGATTTCAAGTGCATATTAGCCTTTCAAGACCAGGGCTATGGTATTGAGCCAACACAAACAGAGATCATTTCCACCATTGCAGAAGCTTCTAGCAAATAGTCCTGAAGTACTTTTTCTAAGAGTATATGCTTCAAGCAGATGACAGCTAGTGTCTGGAAATCTACCAGATCAAGTCTGTGCCCGATGAGTACTAATGACCCAAAAAAGGGCAGAATCAAAAAGGTGTGTCACTGAGCCTCCTTCCAAGTTTTTTTAACTTTTAAAAATTATCTTGGATATTTAAGAAGAAGCTGTAAATTATTGATAGGAAAGCACCAACAATTTGTTGAGCAGATAATTAAAGGAAAAGCAACTTTGGACAAATTTGGGAAGTTTTATCCCCCAAGATGACTTGCCTTGTGCAGGAAGTGGGAAGGTGAGACCCTGAATCTCCATCACCTCCCACGTGAAGATGGTTGTTCTGCTCACAGCCTCTCTGGATAGATTTGAGAAGTTTTCTCCACCAAGATAACTTGCGTTGTGCAGGAAGTGGGAAGCTGAGACCCTGAATCTGCATCACCTCCCACGTGAAGACGGTTGTTCTGCTCACAGCCCCTCCTGGAGTGCGAGCAGAGTGGGGAGCACACGGTTTTGGATTCCTATCTGTACTGCTCTTCCCTAAGAATAACAGCCATATTGAACTTGAGAACAATGATTTCCTGTACTCACACTTTCTCTCCACTTCCCCCATGAAAGATAAGCTGGGGTCTTCCAAGGAGAACAGTTATGTCTGACTCTTTGCAACCCCGTAGAATATAGCCTGCCAGTCTCCTCTGTCCATGAGATTCTACAGGCAAGAATACTGGAGTGGGCTGCCATTTCCTTCTCCAAGGGATCTTCCTGACCCAGGGATTGAAACCGCATCTCGTTATATTTTCCACGTTATATTTTCCGCATTAGCAGATGGGTTCTTTACCACTAGTGCCATCTGGAAAACCCCAAGGAGGACAGTACACTGTGTATTTAAACCTCAGAACCTGGCACCAATAAGACCTTGCTGTGTGACATCGATGGAGTTATCTCACATCTCTGAGCTTCAGTTTTCTCATAAAATAGGGAAAACAGTATGTCTATCGGATGGAGCTGTTTTTAGAGGAAAATGAGACAATACACGCCAAGCGCTGAATGTACCTCCCACCTCATAAGGCACACATAATAAATCATTTGTTGTAATGTGCGTACGTGCATTTGTGGGTCAGGCAGTCCTAGGCACCAGTCCCAGCTTTGCTATTCATCAACTGCTTGCTTCGCTACATCTATTAACGTGTTTTGTGTTGATTTCCTCATCCGTAAATTATGAACGCTGCTGTTTCTATGTAAGTTTGTTAGGAGGCGTAAATGAAACAAAAACAGGGAGTAGCAGTGACATGGCCTGACCCATCTCTGGGGCTCCATCAGTGCTGTTGCTTCCCTTCATCTAAGAGGCATCCTTGGGTGCAGAACCTTTCTGCTTCCCGAGCTAGTTCAGTTTCCCTGTTAAGGTCAAGACCTAGCTGGGCCATATACTACTGCAAGTGAGTTTCCCTTCCACCAAGAGCTGTGTTTTGTCCAAGCATCCTTTGTACCCCTTGGAGGATGCAGCAGAGAGCTCAATGCTGTAGCAGAGGGTCCCTGGGTGGCTAAGAATACCTGTGTACTGCAGGCAGGTCTGTGGGAAGGAACAGAAAATGTGAGTGGGACTGGCTGCTTGATTCTTGCCTTACTTTAAAGGGCTTTGGCTTAGCATGAAGGAGCAGGGAGGTATAACAGCAGGACAGCCCACAGCATGGCTATTCTTCCTTCCACCCCTAGAGGAACAGCCCTCATGGGATTTTCATGATCCACTTGATGTCCTAACATCCTGGGCAAGCGGGCAAGCAGGCCCCAGGGCATCTCCTAGCTCCACAGACCAGGGTGGGACACTGACCACAGAAAGGAGGAAAACATTTCAGAAAGGCATAGTTGCTCAGAGGTCAAGCTGGGATGAGGGCCCATGGCGTTGGAATCCTGGTTTTGCTTTGCTTTTTTTTTTTTTCCCCTCACATTTTAGCTTCCTTTATACTGTTTTAGAGTTCTCTATTCTTTTCCATCTCTCCCACCCCTCCCCAGTCCAACCCAAGCTGGCCTTTATTCATAGCACCTCTTCCTCCTCAAATAACTTTCATCTTCACAGTGTAACTGAAAGAGATGTAATTGGATCAAAATAATTCTCTCTAAAGGCTTAATGACTAATATTTACCAGGTTTTGAAAGAAAAGGTTGGTTTATTCTACTAATCAGATCCATTTCATGAGTTTCTCATCTGTGAATTTCAGATAAGACACTTAAAAACACAGATCCTATGTCTACGAGCATATCAGGAGGCATTGCTCTGCCACCTCTTGGCCGTGACCTTGAGTTGGTGTCTTAAACCTGAGTCTCAGTCTTCTTGTGTATGAAATGGGGTCATTCAACCCTGTGTCTCCAGATAATCTTCCCAGCTCTAAGCTTCTGAGCCCCTTTGCAATGAAAGGATGCATTTGAAACTTATAGGAGGAGATTATCTAGGTCCATCCTCTTCCCTTCACTTGGCATAGGATGCTTCTGCATTTGGTCTTGGAGGCAGTTACAGACACAGCATGATCAGTTGTTACACATTTTGTAACAACTCAGTCTGGGGAGTTCTGGGCGAGCAGAGCCCAAGAGTCTTCCCTTATTAGAAATTCCTAAGAATTCTCCCTCTTTCTTTAGTCTCCTAGGGATCATCCTTTTATGGACCAGTTCCAGAGATTCTTCAGGAGACACAGGAGATGCAGGTTCCATCCCTGGGTTGGGAAGATTCCCCTGGAGAAGTAAATGGCAACCCACTCCAGTATTCTTGCCTGGAAAATCCCATGAACAAGGAGCCTGGAGGGCTACAGTCCACAGGGTTACAAAGAGTCAGATACAGCTGAGCGACTAACACTTTCCCTTTCTTTCCAAAGATTTTCTACTGTGAAATCCTGAACATTTGTCTCCAGACACCTTCCTTCTGCAAAGAGGCTGTGTGATTCCCCTCAAAGCCAGGAGACCTAGTGACTTTTGTGTCCAGAGTTTCTTCGGGCTTTGCCCCTACCACAGATGAAAGCTTGAGGCATGGAAATCAGACTGTAATGGGAAGACCACACTACTTGTAACGGGAGGATGAAATACACATGAATTCTTCAGTCCTGCCATCCACCTGCATATGGACATGTCAGCCAGGGGCTAACGAGCACAGTTCAGCACACTTCAAACGTTCACTGAGTACCTCCCATGCTCAATGCGTATTTGCAAATTGCTTCATGGTTTACAGAGCACAGTTCATGGACTGAATTAGTCATGGTTCTGTGGCTGGCAAAAATGTAAGACCAGGTTGCTTAACTCAGTTTTCAGAAAAAGTATGTGTACATGCACAAACATGAGGGGGAGAGAGAGAGACAGAGAGAGACAGAGGGAGGGCTTGGTACAGGGTGGGTAGAGCCTGGGGTTCTTTGAATTAGTCAGGATCGATAAGCTGGGTAAGAAGAAATCATTTCTAAGTCTCTCAAAGGGAGGGTATTTGTGACATTTAAGAAACATATATTTGGTCTCGGTCTCTGTCTCTGGTGCCTGACACAAAGCTCTGAATCCCAGGGATTTCCTGGGGTTTTGTTCTAACGAGGTGTCTCTGGGTAGGTTCTCGGACAACTTCAAGATGGAGGCTGATCACAGAAGCCATGAGTGGTAGCTTGAACTTTCAACCCCTTCCCCCATCCTCTGGGAAGAAGGGAGGGACTGGAGACTGAGTTAATAATTGATATGCCTATGTGATGAAGCCTCTGTACACATCCCTAAACTATGGGATGCAGAGAGCATCTGGGCTGGTGAACACATCTATGTGCTGGGAGACTGGTGTTTCTCAGCCCCGTGAGCACAGAAAGCTCCTGTCCTCAGGGCTCTTCCAGGCTTTACAGTGGGTGCCTCTGCATCTGGCTGGTCATCTGTATCCTTTAACGAGTGTGCTGTGTTCAGCCGCTTCAGTCATGTCGGACTGTCTGTGACCCACTGGACTGCAGCCTGTCAGGTTCTTGGGCCTTTGGGATTCTCTAGGCGTGAGTACTTGAGTGGGTTGCCATGTCTTCCTCCAGGAGATCTTCCAGACCCAGGGATCGAACCCACATCTCCTGCGTTGCAGGCAGATTCTCTACTGCTGAGCCACTGGGGAAGCTCATATCCTTTAATATCTCCTTTATAATAAATCTTTCCATAAGTGTTTCCCTACATTTTGTAAGCTGTTATAGCAAATGATCAAATCTGGGGGAGTTGTGGAACCCCTGATTTGTAGCTTAAGTTGGACAGAAATGCTGGAAAGCCTGTGATTGGCATCTGGAGTGGGTGACAGTCTTGTGGGAATAAACCCTTCACCTCCAGAGTCTGCACTCACTCTAAGCAGTGAGCGTCAGAGTTGAGTTAACTTATAGAACGCTTAGTTGGTGTCCCCAGGGAACTGGAGAATCAGTTGGTGTGGAGGAACAGTTCAGTTCAATTCAGTCCCTCAGTCGTGTCCAACTATTTGTGACCCCATGGACTGCAGCACGCCAGGCTTCCCTGTCCATCACCAACTCCCAGACCTTACTCAAACTCATGTCCATTAAGTTGGTGATGCCATCCAACCATCTCATCCTCTGTCGTCCCCTTCTCCTCCCACCTTCAATCTTTCCCAGCATTAGGGTCTTTTCAAATGAGTCAGCTCTTCGCATCATGTGACCAATATATTGGAGCTTCAGCTTCAACATCAGTCCTTCCAATGAATATTCAGGACTGATTTCCTTTAGGATGGACTGGTTGGATCTCCTTGCAGTCCAAGGGATCTCAAGAGTCTTCTTCAACACCACAGTTCAAAAGCATCAAGTCTTTGGTGCTCAGCTTTCTTTATAGTCCAACTCTCACATCCATACATGACTACTGGAAAAACCATAGCCTTGACTAGACGGACCTTTGTTGGCAAAGTAATGTCTCTGCTTTTTAATATGCTGCCTAGGTTGGCCATACCTTTTCTTCCAAGGAGCAAGCATATTTTAATTTCATGGCTGCAGTCACCATCTGCAGTGATTTTGGAGCCCCAAAAATAAAGTCTCTCACTGCTTCCATTGTTTCCCCATCTATGCCATGAAGTGATGGGACAGGATGCCATGATCTTAGTTTCCTGAATGTTGAGTTTTAAGCCAGATTTTTTACTCTCCTCTTCCACTTTCCTCAAGAAAAAAGTAAACAGTGGCTTCTGGAATTTTTCACTCTCCTCTTTCACTTTCTTCAAGAAAGGAGAAACATTGGCTTCTGGTTAATTCTATGACCGAATTAGTTCATGGGAGGTTTCAGCTTGGTCAGTGAGAACTTCCCCATCTCATTGAATAAGATTGTTCTGATGTAAAAGATCACCCAGAGCAACCTGCACTATGTGGGAAAATGAGATCAATATCCAATCTGTGAAATATCAGCATGGAATGGGGGCCAGGGGAAAATTGTTTCTTGGGGGAAAAAGTCTTACCTTTTTTGTGGATAAAGCATAGATATTCATACAGTATATAAACAGCAAGAGTACAACTTTGGTATTAAAATCTCATGATGAGGAGGTAGAGACTAGGAACAATATCAGCTCAGTTCAGTCACTCAGTCGTGTCCAACTCTGTGACCCCACGAACCGCAGCACACCAGGCCTCCCTATCCATCACCAACTCCCGCAGTTCACACAAACCCATGTCCATCGAGTCGGTGGTGCTATCCAACCATCTCATCCTCTGTCATCCCCTTCTCCTCCTGCCTTCAGTCTTTCCCAGAATCAGGGTCTTTTCAAATGTGTCAGCTCTCCGCATCAGGTGGCCAAAGTATTGGAGCTTCAGCTTCAACATCAAGAACAATATATCTATATCTAAAAGGCTCGTTAGAAGGCGATAGTGAAAGTCCCCTGGTCTCTCTGGAAAGCCTTCTGTTGCTCAGCAGAGACATCCCCAAGGGGCTGGGGGAAAGGCTGGGGGGACGGGAGCTTAGTTAGCTTCTGGAGCCTGGCAGGCTGCAGTCCATGGGGTCCCAAAGAGTTGGACACAACTTAGTGACTAAACAGCTGAAGGACGCACCAGGTCGGTTGGGCCTGGCTTGGGCTTTGAAATTAGATCGAAGCAGCTTAGCATCCGAGCTCTATTATCTCCTAAGCACGTGACCTTGAGACGCTGCTTTATTTCTCTGGACCTCAGTTTCTTCCACTCTGCCTTGAGGGAGGTGATTTCTCTCAGAAGATGCACAGGAATTCAGAGCAGTAAAGCCTACAGGCGATAGTAACTGGCCCGTCTTCGCTGCTCTATGAATGGGGCTCATACCAACCCTATTTCATTCAAGACTTGGGTCTTGGAGTCTTTTTCTCCAATCCTGATTTTCACTTCATGCCCTCACCCATCCCCTGACCCCTTCCTCCTGCTCAGGTGCCTGGTGCTTTCCCTGGATCAGATTGTCCTTCAGTAATTAGGACCCACCCTCCCAGTATTCACCAAGTGTGCAACTTGCTTTGGATGCCTTTTGAGGGTGGACCAGCCTGTCTTGTCTGTCCCTGGGGCCTGTCCGCTCATCCTCAGCCCTAGCGTCAAGGCCATCAGCAGTCAGTGCCATGCCCCAGCTCATAGGAGCAGTTGTCCTGGGTGCTCAGGGACCTTCCTCCCTGGGCAACCTCAGAGCCTGATGCTGCAGAGCTGACGTCTGGCTCCTAACCCACGTGGAATGACACTGCTGTCCCCCTCCTCTGCCCTGGGGCTGACCTCCCTCTGCAGTTATGAATGGGTGGCTGAGAAAGGATGCCCTGGCATCATGCTTGGCAAACACTCGAGAGTTGCCCCCTTTTCAGATGCTGGCTTGGTCTCCGTTCACCCCCAGCCCTGCTTCTCGGCCCCTTGGGATTTGTTTTTATTCATTCATTCATTCATCCACTCACTCATTTAGTCACTCAGCAAACATTTGTTTTCTGACTTTTAAAGGAGTATTCATTTTTTCAAACTTTTTATTTTGTTTGGATATAGCTGATTAACAATGTTGTGATGGTTTCTGGTGAACAGCAAAGGGACACAGCCACACATATACATGTGTCCATTCTCTCCTAAAGTTCCCTCCCATCTAGGCTTCCACGTGACATTGAGCAGAGTTCCCTGTGCTCTACAGTAGGTCCCTGTTGGTTATCTGTTTTAAATATAGCAGTGTGTACATGTCCGTCCCAGACTCCTTCACTCTCCCATTCCTCTATTCTCCCCTCCCCCAATCCTGGCAAACATAAACTCAGAATATAAAAAGAAATGATACAAAGGAACTTACAAAACAGAAAAAGACTCACAGATTTTGTGAACGAGCAAACATTTATTAATCACCTACTATATTAGTTTCCTGGGGCTGTTGAAAGCAAGCACCAAAAAAATAAGTGGCTTATAATAACAAAAATGTATTCTCTCACAGTTCTGGAGGCTGGAAGTCCAAAATCAAGGTGTGAGCAGGGCTGTGACCCCTCTGAAGGCTCCGGGCAAGAAGTCTTCCTTGGTTGCCGGTAACCCCTAGAATCTTTGACCTGTCAACGCATCCACGGGTGTACGCCTCCACCCTCGGACGGCTGTCTCCCCTGTGTGCCCATCTCTTAACACCAAGTTTTTCTCTCTGTGCGTCTATGTTCAATGCTTTTCATTTTATGAGGACACAAGCCGTTAAACTGGGGTCCCCTCTAATCCAGTATGACCCCATCTCAGCATGATTTTATCCGGCAAGATCCTATTTTTGAGTAAGGGCACCTTCATGTATGCAGGCAGAGTGATCAGGAAGTCCAGATATCTTTACAGGAACACAAATCACCCAACTCTGTGCTAAGCACCACTGCCCAATTTTTAATGTTGGCTTGATGAGTCCTCACCTTAAAGGAACTTTCAAGCCCCCAGGGGTCATCAAACAAATTCTTTGATTTTCTTGGTTATAATTCTCAGCCATAGCTGCCTGGAACTTGAACTTTCTCTTTTCTCTAGAGCTAAATTTCCCAGGGCATTTTATTTTATTTTATATTTTCAATCACCACAATATCTTTGTCTAATCCCTAGGAAACAGAAAGTTTAGCTCGGTGGGATGTCTGTGCAAATATCTGCCCTGTGAGATGGAGCTACTCACTCAGGGTTAAATAAGAAGAAATGGGGAAAGGAATTGAATTAAAGGGAGCAAGAATGATCACCTGTCTCAGGTTCTCTTATGGGGAAAAAAAAAAACGATTTCAATCATTTTCAGGGGAATCTCTCTCCCAACTCAACAACTCTACTTCATTTTCCCTTCAGACTCTGGCAGATTCAACAGCTTTCCAGAAAAATGGATTACAGGAATAAATGGCAAACTTTCTTTTACAGAAAAGGGCCAGAGAGTCAATATTTTCATCTTCGGGGCCACAGAGCTTTGGTCACCACCGCAGAACTAAGCATTAATTCTGCGGGGTGAGTGAGAAAGCAACCCCAGGCTGCTTCTAGGGCGTCACCCTAGAGGGGCCCAGCGCAGCCGTCCTAGGGCTGGACTTTTTCTCTTCCAGGTTCAAGGTTTACTTCTTCTCCCTTTGCAGGTCACCCTTGACTTCAGATAGGAAAAGCAGGGAAACTCACCTGGGAGAGAGAGGTGATTGGCTTCTGGGGGGCATGAGCTTCTGTGGAACAGGGGAGATTGCATGCTGCCCTCATGGGCTTGCTGTCAATAGAAGCAAGGGAAATAGAAGCTATTTGCCCCCATGGTGCCTGGCACTCGGCTGGTCCTGCAGCATCCCTCATACTGGTGCAGGCATGAGGCATCCTGGTGCAACAGGTGTGTGAGCCACGTGGCTCGTGCGCGCTGATGTTGCACCCGCCTGGTCTCAGGTGGTCCACCTCTTCTGTCTCATGAGAGACGCCTGCTCATCTTTTCCAGCCTGATGACTTACTGGTTGTGACCCAGCTCGGGATGGGTGGTTCCAGCCAAACACCAGCAATACACAGGATTTATTTTCAATAGACACAGGGCTCTCCTGTAAATGACATGACCTTGGGCTAAACATCAATGTCCTTCTGGGACCCACCCATGGAGCACGTCACATACTCCATAGGGCGTCTCTTCCTGTCACTGATACCTCCCAGCAGCATCAGATTTGTTGAGTCACCTGGTTCATCAGTCAGCTTCTTGCACTGCAGCCTGAACCTACCACAGAGCCCTCTGAGCTCTGATGCCCACTCAAAGCTGGCAGCTTGTCATGTCATTCCATCCACGTGTCTAAATATTATCTTGCATGTGCCAAGTGCTCCAATAAGAACCGGGAGAGGCCAATCAGACACTGTGCATCCCTGTTTGAGGAGGGAGATGGAACTTGAAATAATTTCCCTTTTACTTTGAAGATGACGTCTAGGCATGCCCTTAACCACCACTGAACAGTCTCTGTATGTGACAGAGCCTGAATCTCCACAGGGTTTCTCTGTCACCCTCTGATAATTTCATGGATGGAGGAGCCTGGCAGGCTGCAGTCCATGGGGTCACAAAGAGTCAGACACGACTGAGCGACTGAACTGATCTGAACTGAGGAACCCAGTCAATATCTGTTAAATAAGTGAATGAGTAGCAGTCTCCAGGGGATTTGGTCAGATCAGATCAGATCAGTCACTCAGTTGTGTCTGACTCTTTTCCACCCCATGAATCGCAGCGTGCCAGGCCTCCCTGTCCATCACCAACTCCTGAAGTTCACTCAAACTCACGTCCATCAAATCAGTGATGTCATCCAGCCATCTCATCCTCTGTCGTCCCCTTCTCCTCTTGCCCCCAATCCCTCCCAGCATCAGAGTCTTTTCCAATGAGTCAACTCTTCACATGAGGTGGCCAAAGTACTGGAGTTTCAGCTTCAGCATCATTCCCTCCAAAGAAATCCCAGGGCTGATCTCCTTCAGAATGGACTGGTTGGATCTCCTTGCAGTCCAAGGGACTCTCAAGAGTCTTCTCCAACACCACAGTTCAAAAGCATCAATTGTTCGGTGCTCAGCCTTCTTCACAGTCCAACTCTCACATCCATACATGACCACAGGAAAAACCATAGCCTTGACTAGACGAACCTTTGTTGGCAAAGTAATGTCTCTGCTTTTCAATATGCTATCTAGGTTGGTCATAACTTTCCTTCCAAGGAGTAAGCGTCTTTTAATTTCATGGCTGCAGTCACCATCTGCAGTGATTTTGGAGCCCAGAAAAATAAAGTCTGACACTGTTTCCACTGTTTCCCCATCTATTTCCCATGAAGTGTTGGGACCGGATGACATGATCTTTGTTTTCTGAATGTTGAGCTTTAAGTCAACTTTTTCACTCTCCACTTTCACTTTCATCAAGAGGCTTTTGAGTTCCTCTTCACTTTCTGCCATAAGGGTAGGTCATCTGCATATCTGAGGTTATTGATATTTCTCCCAGCAATCTTGATTCCAGCTTGTGTTTCTTCCAGTCCAGCGTTTCTCATGATGTACTCTGCATATAAGTTAAATAAGCAGGGTGACAATATACAGCCTTGACGTACTCCTTTTCCTATTTGGAACCAGTCTGTTGTTCCATGTCCAGTTCTAAATGTTGCTTCCTGACCTGCATACAAATTTCTCAAGAGGCAGGTCAGGTGGTCTGGTATTCCCATCTCTTTCAGAATTTTCCACAGTTTATTGTGATCCACACAGTCAAAGGCTTTGGCATAGTCAATAAAGCAGAAATAGATGTTTTTCTGGAACTCTCTTGCTTTTTCCATGATCCAGCAGGTGTTGGCAATTTGATCTCTGGTTCCTCTGCCTTTTCTAAAACCAGCTTGAACATCAGGAAGTTCACGGTTCACATATTGCTGAAGCCTGGCTTGGAGAATTTTGAGCATTACTTTACTAGCATGTGAAATTAGTGAAAGTGTGCGGTAGTTTGAGCATTCTTTGGCATTGCCTTTCTTTGGGATTGGAATGAAAACTTGCTAATTCTTGAAATACTAGTCAAACAGGATTCTGAGTTGAAGATTAGTAAAGTTAGTGAAGTTGCTCAGTCGTGTCCGACTCTTTGTGACCCCATGGACTGTAGTCTACCAGGCTTCTCTGTCCATGGGATTCTCCAGGCAATAGTCCTGGAGTGGATTGCCATTTCCTTCTCCAGGGGATCTTCCCAACCCAGGGTTGAACCTGGGTCTCCCGCATTGTAGACAGTCGCTTTACCGTCTGAGCCAAAGAAGATTTCACCTTTGTGTTTGCAAAGGAAGTACACACAGCCCCTTTTTCTTATCCCTCAGTGTATTACACACAATTCAGTTCTTAATTGTATACCTTTAAAAAGTCATATCGCAATTGTTGCCTGTATAATTATACATTTCAAGCTAGACTAGTGTGGCCTCTTTTTAAAATTTAATTTTTAATGTGTCAACATTTTGGAAGATTTGCATAACTTTGTGAGCCAGTGTTTTCAAAATGAACAAAGAGCATTACAAAATCATGCATGGGTAAAAGGTGCAAAAAAAAAAAAAAAGAAACAAAATAGAGAAACCAAAAGCAGACCCACACAAATATGACCAATTAATTTAGGACAAAGAAGCAAAATTAACTCAATGAGAGAGGAAATGTAGTTGAGGTTTGTTTTTAAGTCATTAAGGAGAGTTTGCTTCCTATTAATATAATATAAATCATTAACATTTATTTTTATAACTTGTTTTTGACTTATTTATACTAAGTTAAGGGTTCTTTCTTATATATCCTATTTTAAATGTTATTAGTGGATGGTTTTACTTCTTAAAAATACTTTCAAAAAATATTTCTTTTTGCAAAATCTAAAACAAGAAATTAATTTTAGAGTTTCCTTATGCATATAGGTTAAATAATTTGTCCTTTTCCTCCTGGTTTCCAATAATGGCTTGCTTAAGAGAGATTATGATAGATTGACTCATTATTTTAATATTCTATATATTCCCTATTAACAATCATTTTGTACATGTATCTGTTGTTGTCCCATGCTTAAGATTGATATTAAGTCGATATGATCATTACCAATTCTTTTATATGAGTTTTATCCATCCTTTTTAAAGATTTCTCTGAATCTTTACCTATTCACAAGTGCCTTCCCTTTGCTTAAACAAATGAAAATAACTGACTTTGATTCACAAATTTTATCAAATAAAGTTTAAAAAATTAAAAAATAAATAAATAAAATAAAATTTAATTTTTATTTTATATTTGAGTATAGTTGATTTACAATGTTGTGTTAGTTTCAAGGGTAGAGCAAAGTGATTCAGTTATACATATATTTATTATTTTTCAGGTTCTTTTCCCATATAGGTTATTACAGAATATCGAGTAGAGTTCCCTGTGCTTTATGGTAGGTTCTTACTGATTATCTATTTTATATGTGTGCTGTGCCTATTCACTCAGTCATGTCTGACTGTTTATGACCCCATGGACTGTAGCCTACACAGTTCTTTGTTCATGGGAATTCTCCAGGCAAGAATACTGGAGTGGGTTGCTATGCTCTCCTCCAGGAGATCTTCCCCACCCAGGAATCAAACTAAAAAATGTTAATGTCTCCTATATTGGCAGGTGGGTTCTTTACTTCTAGTGCCACCCAAGGACCTACAGATGATCATACCAAGTGAAATTAGTCAGACAGAAAAAGCCAAATATCATATGAAATCTATTATGTGTGAAATCTAAAACAAAACTTATTTACAAAACAGACTCACAGACATCAAAAGCAAACTTTTGGTTACTAAAGGGGAAAGGTGTGAGGGAAGCATTATGGACCCCCCCTGGAGAACAAATCCTCAGGCCATTTTCTCAAGGCAAAACACTGGGAGCCATTGAATGGGTGATGGGAGGCAGCCTGAGGAGACTCTGAGGTTGATGTGCAATGATTAATGAGATAAACTTAAAGCTGGTTTGTATGATGCAGGAAGTTCATTTACACGTGCAGGCTGTCTGCATTCAGAGTCCATGCCCTTTGGCGACAACTAGAGATTTCAGACAGGGGGAAATAATATGGTCAATGGGAATGGTATCTATGGGGACCTCCATAGGACCATCCTTGGAATGGACCATGCAAACCCTATGGCGAGGGGAGCTTAAAATTCTCCATGCAGAGACAAAAGCACATTAGTGATCACACCCATGGTCATCTCCTCTTTCTAAAGGAGTTTAATTCAAGTGCAGAGGTCCTCCTAGCCATCATCGACAGACCTCCCACGAGGCGGACTCAAGGAAAGAAATCGAGTCGAGAATTGTCCTTCGTATTTGCTGAGAATAAGTGAGAGAGAGAGAAAAGCATACAGCTGTGAAAGGTTAATTAGCATTTAAACACACAATTATGTTTTCTATTTGGTCTGACTGGGAAAATAAATTATGTTTTTTCAAAGCAGAGACTTGCAGGCTATAATTGAAAATGGGCATTTTGAGGGCATCTCAGCCAATGCAGCAGAAGAAACCAAAGAGAAATAAATGGAAGCAAGCAGAGGCATCCTCCCTAGCCCCAGCTGGGGGCTGAGTGGCAAGGGTGGGAGGGATGCAGGGGGACAGAGAGAGCTGGCTGCTTACTTTGCCCTGTTTCAGATGCTTTCCCCCTGGTCACTTTGCGATACTTTGCTTATCTGAACCTCTAGATTCTCTGTAAAATAGAGTTAGTAGTATTTTCCCATGTGTTGCTAGGAGGTAAAATTTAGGAGAGAAACTGGCATGATGCCAGGCACAGAACAAGAGTTCAATAAACACATGTTTCCAGCAAATGCTTGGTGAACCTACCTTAATCTCCCTCTTCTCTGAATTGCTATATTTCTCTAAAAGCCAGGAAAACCAGCCCTTAATGAAATGGCGTCTTCTATTGTGTCCTAATTTTATTGTGTTTAGATTGCCAATACAATCCAATTTCATTTCATTTTCTTCAATTAAGGAATATGTGTTGAGAAATGACCATGTTTCTCATGCAATACTAAGGAATCCAAACACACAAAAGAACCAGCACTTATCCTCCAAGGGTTTAAACCAAGCTGAGAGAAATACAAAATGTATCTGAGGGCGCTCCCATCAGTACTTGGACACTTATTATTGAATGGCTGAGAGCTCCTACTAGGAGGTGATCATGTCCTCTACGGCATATGGTTTTCACAGTAAGCTGGTGATTTCTTCATATGAGTACATTGACGCTCAGAGAAGATAGCAGACTTGTTCACGGTTGCTCAGGACGGAGGACAGAGGGGAGCTTGACTCCGTACTGCTCACCTGAGCCCACGCCGTGCTTTGGTTTTCCCCATGGTCTGCCCCCTCCCCTGGCCCCACGCCCGCCTGGCCTGGCTCACCTCTCACCTTCTAGTGTTCAGTTGTGTCTGCGTGTTAAAGCTCAGCCACTGATAATCATTCATGTTAAACCCATGGGGAGAAGACAAGTGTCATGTAAACGCTAAGGACAGCGGAATTGAGAGTCTCATCAAGAAGACTTTCTTGGGACTTCCCTGACGGGCCAGTGATTAAGAGTTGGTGCTTCCAATGCAAGGGGCATGGTGTTCAATCTCTGGTCAGGGCACTAAGATCCTGCATGCCATGCAGTGTTGAAAAAAATGAGGACTTAAAAAAAAAAAGATTTTCCTTCTCCATGAGCTGCAGGCCCTATATATGGTTTATGTGTACCTATTTCTAGAAAGAAAATCTGAAGTAGGTGTCTCTGCATTGTTGCAAATAACCAGAGTTACTGTAAGAACACACTTTGATTTAAATGGATAAATCCACATGGCTAGAGACTTTTCTGTCTTGTTCTCTCTTACATCATCAATGCATAAAACAGGGCTTTCCCAGTGTAGGTATGCAATACATATTCTCCGTGTGATGATGAATATTTTTATCCTTTCTGTTGTTCATACTTATGTCCAATATTCACACGCAGCTAATCATTTTTCTAACAAGTTCTAAATGTATTCTTCATCTCAGTCATTTTCAAGAGGCACAAATTATCTCAGACACTTTCCATATTAAATGCTTGGTATCTTTCTTGTTGTCATTTTCAATTCTACCACCTTAAAAACACAAAACAGTCATTACCATTAATGTATAAATGGTTAAAAATGTTTAGCCATTTATTTTGCCAGTTTCTGTGTTTGCTTTCATTTTCTCCATCCCTACCATCCTCCTGCAGATTTCATTTTCCACTGAAAGCCAATGGCTAGCAGATGCTTTGGCTGTCTGAACGTCCGTATTTCACTCTCATGAAATGATCGTACTGCTGAATACAGACCTCCAGGACGCCATACTAAGTGCTCAAGAGTTGATGGCTATCATTTATTTTTCTTTTTATTAGATTTTCAGTCATTTGCCTCAACGCTTTCAAGATGATACTTCCCCTTTCCTGGTGTCTATTGTTGGGAAGTAAAGTCTATCGTTAAGTCTAATTGCCATTCCTTTGTAGGTAAGCTATCTTTTTCTCTGATGACTTCTAATATTACCTAGTTTGAACTTTGCTGTGTCACCCAGAAAACCCAATGGTGTCAGTTCCTGCCTGAAAGCCAGCAGTCTTGAGACTCAGGATGGTTTTGATTCAATTCCAAAGACAGTCCCAGCTCAAAGTGGGACCTGTCACCATTGGCTTCTCTGGGTGACAACTTCAGATCTTGAGATTCCCCAGCCTCCAAGATCATGTGGGCCAGTTCCTTATAGTAAACCTTTATATCTTACTCTCTCCAACCTGTTGGTCCCCTTTCCCTGAAGAATCCTGACTAACACAGGTATCTTTTCTGCTTCTGTCTTGAACTGACTTTAAAGTGCCCCTCTGACCCCATCTCCCAGTTTTCATGTTCTTATATAATCCCTTCTCCAGCCAGGGCTTGTGATAACTTGCAACTGATAGAATATGGCAAAGGTGTCGCTATATTGCTTCCATGATAACAAGACATCATATGATCCTATGAGTCTCTTTAATTATTCACCTAGAACCTGTTATCGCTAATGATCCTATGACATGTGATACAGTAACTACTCCTAAAGATTATTTTTTGAGAGAATAAATAAACTTCGGGTCCCCAATTTATCTCATCAGTCTATGATAGTATGTTATTCAATGCCTGTTCTTTGTGTGTGTGTGTGTGTGTGTGTATTTAAGAGCTACAATCCAGCCTAGAGCCCCATCTACACCATTTTCCTCCCAACAGATACCAGCTTCCCTCTGTGATTCTGGAAGAAGCATCAGGCACTCCAAACATGAGTAAGGATTCCGCAGTCCAAGCCTGCAGTGTATGGGCCTCTTTCAGGGGCAAAACTCTAGGGCTCCTAGTCAACAGAAAGTCTGTAGCCTCAGCAACTGTCCCTGGGGGATGCGATTTTATGCAGGAGTGAAAGTCAGATTGTAGCTGAACAAAAAAACAATAGTACATGATGCCTTCATGCCCGTGAACCCTGCACCTGTGGCTGGAAGAAAAGAGAAAACCGGAAGCTTCTCTCTGCCTGTCTGGTCCACAATCCATCTCTAACCCGAGTCAGCTGTTCCAATCCCATCCCAGCCAGTAGGGAATGGATGCCTATTATGCATGGCGATGATAGAAAGTATAAGGACTTCGGATTCTGATGGATAGGAGTTTAAATCCAAGTTTTGTCTCTCACAAACTGTGAATTCTTGGGCCATACATCTAACTCCTCTCTGCTTTGGGTTCTTTATCTGCTAACTTGGATGTCAATAGCTCCCCTTCTGGGTCAGTGTGAGACACTGTCAAGCTCCATAAAGTGGTTATTTATCTCACAATGTCTGTCCCTTCATGGAGCTACTGCTGCAAACCTGGATGATTGTTAACCATCAATCTTTGTTCCCCTATTTCCCGTGCCTCCTCCCTCCAACTTGGTGCTACTAGATTCATCTTCTTAGGGTTCAGTTTTAACAATGTGGGTCACCTGCTGAAAAATACGCTTTAGTCCCGTCTTGCCTCCTTGGTGGTGGTGGTTAGTCATTAAGTCATGTCTGACTCTTTGCAATCCCATGGACTGTAGCCCACCAGGCTCCTCTGTCCATGGGATTTCCTAGGCAAGAGTACTGGAGTGGATTGCCATTTCGCTCTACATGAGCTCTTTCTAACCCAGGGATGGAATATGTGTCTTCTACATTTAAATCTGTCTACTATATTATAGGGGAATTCTTTACTTCTGAGACACCACTAAAGCCTTCTTACCTCCTTGGTAATGTTCATATTGTCCAGCATAACTCACAAGCTGTTTGGGAGATCTGTCTTTCCTGAGGCTCTCCCTAAACCCAACTAAGGAGAAATAGCCTCTAAGCCCACAGTCTCTGGGCCCAGCTAGTGGGGTCTGTCTCTTAACTCTTGTACTTACTAGCTCTGGGATTTGGACACATTGTTAAATAATGATGCCACTTTGGAAAGAGCATTTTGAGAACTGAGTGAGTTAGCTTTAAGTAAAGCACTTAGAACAGTGCCTGGCACATACTAAGACCTGTACAATGCTCGCTACATGCTTGTCTTTTTGCTTTGAAGTCTTTGGACACAATTTATAATAGACTTTTTTCTTTTAACTTTATGCCTGATATTCTAGATAATTGTATATGTTTCAACATCTTCTCTTCTTGACTCTAAATTCTTGGAACAATATCTTGTTTATCCTCTACAGCACCTCAAATAAAGGCTCAGACCAAGACAGTATTCAGTGAACGTCATTGAAATTCCATTACTTACTGTATTAGTTTTCTAGGGTTGCCATAACAAAGTTTCACAGAATAGGTGGCTCAAACAACAGAGATTTATCTTCTTACAGCTCTGGAAGGTGATAAGTCTGAGATCAAGGTGTTGGCTAGGTTCATTTCTTCTGAAGCCTTTCTTCTTGGCTTGTAGGTGGCCACCTTCTCTTTGCATCTTCATGTGATTTGTCCTCCGTGTGTGTACTAATCTCTTCTTATGACATGCCAGTCAGATTGGATTAGGGCCTAAATGTATGACCTCATCTTAATTACCTCTTTAAAGACCCTATCTGCAAACAGTCACATTCTGAAGTACTGGGGGTTAAGGGGATTTTGGAGGGATGCGACTCAGTTATTTCCATAACACTTATCAAAAGACAATCTGAAAAGTATATGTTCAGTTCTATCTGCTAAGTCGCTTCAGTCGTGTCCGACTCTGTGCGACCCGATAGACCGCAGCCCACCAGGCTCCCCCGTCCCTGGGATTCTTCAGGCAAGAACACCGGAGTGGATTGCCATTTCCTTCTCCAGTACATGAAAGTGAAAAGTGAAAGTGAAGTTGCTCAGTCGTGTCCGATTCTTCGTGACCCCATGGACTGCAGCCCACCAGGCTCCTCCGTCCATGGGATTTTCCAGGCAAGAGTACTGGAGAGGGGTGCCATTGCCTTCTCAGTTCTATCAGGCTGTGCTAAAAGCCCATTCGGATTAGTCAGCCTTTTTTATTAGCTCAACCACTCTGCCCCTGGTTGTACTGTTGGAGAAATCCATGTGATCTTCATAGAAATGTTAAGAATAACTGAGGGCTTGGAGTCAGAAATTTCCAGAACAATGGGGCTCATGAGTCTGCAGAGAAGTTTGAATCCACACCCCAGATGCAGCTAGGACACCAGAGCCCAGAAATTCCAGTAGTTGATACAGGACTGTGTTTCTGTCCAAAACAGAGCACAGAAGAGTGAAGCAGCAGATTATCTGCCTGCTGCAAGGATTCTAGAATGTTATAAAAGGAAGTCGCCCCATTTATACAAGACATGGCTGTCATCCCCCTGAGTGGTTGGAAATTAGATATCCATCCTGGCTGTATGACCCTGAACTTGCTCTTTCCGTATCATGAGTCCTATTTTATTAACTCTTCTTTTTTTTTTTTAACTTTTATGAAGTTTAGGATAAAAGAACCCTTTTATTCAGTGCAAATCAAAACCATGATGCCACCCATAACTAGCACAGTTCAGATGCTGACCTGAATGTTGGTGGGCTGTGAATTTGAACAGCTGTTTTGGAAAGCAACTTGACAATATTCATCAGGAAGCTTCAAGATCTCAATTATTTTGTTCCAGTAACTTTACTCTGAGAAATTTACCCAAGGGAAAAGAGAAAAAATGTGGACAGGATACGTTTATACTTGAGCATATATATGCGCATGTGTTCGGGGGATAAGTGATAACAGCAAAATTTGACAACAATCTACTTCAAAAGTGTGCCATTAAAATAATGATAATATGTTCAGAAAGGAATATAACACAGTCACTGAAAATGACAATTGTAATGAATGTTTAATGATGTGGAAAAATTATGGCAATGTGACATTAAGTGAAAAGGCAAAATACAGCATTGTATATGTATTTGGATCTCATTTAAGTTTTTTGACATGTGCAATTGTTTAAAATTTTTTTTTGCTGAGAGAACGGGAGTTAGAATACTATGGATTCAGGTCAGTGGTTCTCACTGGGGGTGATTTCTCTCCCTCCAGGGATATTTTGCAGTATCTAGAAACATTTTTGATTGCCATGCTCTGGGGAGGGGGTTGTGACTGGCATTGATTGGGGAGGGGCCAGGGGTCCTGCCAAGTGTGCTGCCAATCACAGAACATCCCCCAGTGCCAAACTAATAATTATCCAGCCCACATGTCAGCAGTCAGGTAAAAAATCCAGCTCTAAGTTCTCATCTTCATTCTGCCTCTTTCTAACTTGAGCAAATTTCCTCCCTCCCTCCCTCTCTCTCTTCTTTTCTTTCTCTTTCTAACACTTACTGAGGCTTTGGTACATGTCAGAAACTGTTACAAGTATTTTCTGTCTATTGACTAATGTTGACACAGAACAATTCCATGAGGTAAGTACTAATACTGTCACCGTAGGTGAAAAAAATCACTTCTGTTTTGAGGTTTCAAAAAAAAGTTCATCAAAAGTGCTTCTTACAGAGCCTAACATGCAGATAAATGAAAAGAAGTTTAGACAGACAACGATGTGTATGCATATATATATACACACACATGATTACTGTGTATGCCGTCTGTATATGTTACAGTGGAGTTGTTAGTCACTCAATTGTGTCGGGCTTCCCTGGTCGCTCAGCTGGTAAAGAATCTGCCTGCAATGCAGGAGACCTGGGTTCGATCCCTGGGTTGGGAAGATCCCCTGAAGAAGGGAAAGGCTACCCACTCCAGTATTCTGGACTGGAGAATTCCATGGACTGTATAGTCCATGGGGTCACAAAGAGTCGGACATGACTGAGCAACTTTCTCTTTCACTTTCATAGTCGTGTCTGACTTTGCGACCCCAGGACTGTAGCTTGCCAGGCTCTTCTGCTCATGGGATTTTCCAAGCAAGAATACTGGAGCCGGTTGCCATGCCCTCCTCCAGGGGATCATCCTCACCCAGAAATCGAACCCGAGTCTCCTGCATTGCAGGTGGACTCTTTACTGCCTGAGCCAACAGGGAAGCAAGTGTATTACAGTGAGCCTGTAAAAATGGCTGGCTTTATATGATGGAATTAGAGGAAAGTTTCATACTTTTTCTTTATACTTTCCTTAATATTCCATATTTATACTTATCTATGTTTCTTTGTTTTTTTTTTATATATATTAATCACTTTTGTTACCAAAACAACCTAATATGATATTAAAGCCCCTGGAGAACTGCAGGGCTGGCTATGAACACAGTCCCTGTTACATGAGAGAGTCTACAGAAAATATTCCCATTTAGCGATGTGACACATTTTACTGAAACAGAGCGCTGGATCTCCTTGCCAAAGCCAAACTTCAGTTCTGATCCAGTACAGTCAAAATTAGTGCCGCAGACCCTGCGTGTACTGGCCAATATGCTAGCTCTATTTTACTGTGGCTAGCTCCCTCGGGATTAATTATTTCCCATTGATCTTACTAGGAAATAGAAAGCCGTTTCATTTTCCCTTGGAATGACCCTTCTCATTTCCTCTTACACCAGTGATGCTGTTCTAGGGAAGACATTTTTAATCCAGTGGGTTTGGTATCAGATTTATCTGAGGAGCTCTTAAGAGATATTAGCAAATGACCCATGGCCATCCTGAGAAATTCTGATTTGTCTTGCCTGGAGCTGGTTATCATTTTTTAAGGTTCCCCAGAGTTTTAAACAGGGAGCCAGATTTAAGAAGCACTGCCCTAGGCAGAATCATGTGCACAGTCCTTGAACTGGTCCGAGGAGGGGAGTCAGCCTTCTTCAGCTGTAGCCTGTGTCAGGGCAGCAGGGTGACTGTGGAGGCCACGTACCCGCAAATCCTCCATCTCCCACTCATGTTTGAGTTATGTCAGAAGCATCCCATTTTCAGGCAGGCCTGACGGTGGGAAGCTCTTCGCCCAAGTGCAAGCCTTGAGGCTTGGAGTGTCTTCCGTGTACCAGCCCACCAGCTAATTGGAGCACCTGCAGTTTTAGCGTGCCAACAGCTTCCAATCAGGGCATCTCTGAAAGCCTTCCCTTTTTTCTTCTGTTATGAAGCTTTTCCTCACCTCAGTCTGCTTATGTTTATTCTCATTTGCGTGGTGTTTATTTGGTTTCATACAGCATATTGAAGACGTCTGATGGGGTGAGCACCGAAATGCATTCCTGTGATAGCAGCACCAGAGAAGTGCAGATGTCAACGTCCTGCTTTCCTTTCCAAGGCAGAAGTTACATGACGCCGATGCACCAGCCTCATGCACGTTCTAGAGCATCATTAGGTCTGTCTCTCATGCCTTCAGCTCTTCCAGCATGCGGTCAGAACCCCACCCTCCACCGACTGCCTCATGTCTATAGGATGCCTAAGAAATTCAAGACCAGTTTACTGCTTCATTATTTTTCAGACTTAGGCCAAAGACTGCTGCCGACAATGCAGCTTTTGTCCTTTTAAATAACTTGGGAATAGAGCAGTTTTCACGGCTCAATGAATATGAACCTTTGAAATACATAACATAAATAGAATGGAAACTTAGCCCATCAGATTTGGCAGCTTCACAAAACTGACCTAGACCTTCTCGTGACTCTTGGATTCTGGTTTTCAGCTTGAGGCGGGGAACGAGACACTCTGATGTACCTAATACTCATGAGAACCGCTGGAGGGTAGGAAAGGGAACCCAGAGGGAAAGGGCCAATGAAGAAAGAGGAGGTGAGGAGGGGACTCTCGCTGCCCTCTGGAATTTAACGTTCAGATGAAGACTGATTTTTAGTTTGGAGCTATTCTGTGTTTCTTCATAAGACATACTAAAGAAAGAGGTTTCAGTTGCAGGGTTCAGGATTCCCTGAAAGATACGAGTGAAATGCTCTCTTGTATTTGCTCCCTCTGTCTACCTGGCTGCTACACACCCCCACTTCCACAACCAAGGCAGCGGTCACAGGATCTCTCTGGGGTCCGTCAGGTGGCCATCACCTGGCCTTAACCTCTCTACCTGGAGCAAGTAAATCCCCTCTTTCTTCCTCCAAGGCTGTGTGGAGATTTGTTCTCTAAGGAAGAACAAATCTGACTGTATTGAATCTGTTTCTTTTACTTTAACCTTTGTATTCTATTGTTTTTTCTAGAAGTTAAGCACTAAAGGAATGTTGCCCATAGCTTAAACTGTACTTAGTGGCTCTTCTCTGGGAACCCTGCCTCCCATGTCTGATCATTAATCTAAAATACCTTTGTTTAGTTCACAGGAAACATCCTGATCAGGCCCACCTGTGGATGGCTGCAGGAAAGAAGAAATTAGCATACCCTTTGTGGTGCTGGAGAAGACTCTTGAGAGTCCTTTGGACTGCACGGAGATCAAACCAGGCAATCCTAAAGGAAATCAACCCTAAGTATTCAGTGGAAGGACTGATGCTGAAGCTCCAATACTTTGGCCACCTAATGCAAACAGCCGGCTCATAGAAAAGAGCTTTATGCTGGGAAAGATTGAGGGCAGGAGAAGAAGGCGGGCAGCAGAGGAGGAGACGGTTAGGTAGCATCGCCAACTCAATGAACATGAGCTTGAGCAAACTCCAGGAGACAGTGAAGGACATGGAAGCCTGGCATGCTACTGTCCATGTGGTCGCAAAGAGTAGGACACGACTCAGGGACTGAACAACAACTCTGGAGTCTGGGCAGAGCTAGGAAACGTTTGCAACAACTAATCACCTTTTTTACTTTATCTCCTCACTTCCTTCTCTCTTTGTTCCATGAAAGAAGCTAGCATCCAAACCCGAGCAAGATGGTTCTCTGGGACTTTAGTCTACCATCTTCTTAGCCTGCTGGCTTTCTGAATAAAGTCACTCTTCTCTGCCCCAACAATTGGTGTCTCGATTTATTGGCCTGGCGTATACAGCGAGCAGTGTGAGCTTAGACTCAGAAACACATGGACCGAGCGAAATGAAGACTCCTCGACCTGGTACCAAGGTTTCCCAAAGTGTGACCACCCCCCATCTGACACCCCATCACAGCTTCAGCTTCTTGCTAACAGCATTAGCAAATCAGCTTTCCTCTCAGCATCTGTGCTCTCTTAAGAATGGAGACATAGAATTACTGTGAGAATCAAAGGCTTATAATAGATATAAGCATGTGTAGATTGCCAAGTACTAAAACAAATTGCTGTGGTTACTATTATTATTACAAGAACTCAATGATACATGTGAAAATGAGTTTCTTGGTTGTATAGTTAAACACTGATATTATAAAAATTACTTAAGAGACACATGGAACCTCTTTGAATGGATCATAAAATCAACCACCTAGAAAAGACCCACAGTGATGAGTACAAACTTCACCATGAACCCTGGCTCTATGGCGAGTTTCAACACCTTGGTGTTAAGAACAGTGCTCATGTTTATTTTATGGCTGCATGGAACATAACGGAAGCTAGAGATCCTTCGGTTTGATCCTAATGATTCATGGATGGAAAATAGAGCCCCTTGGCCTCCTAAGGCTGAATGGTTTGCCCAAGGTTGTTCGGCTAGAGAAAGCAGAAGTACAACTAATAATAATAGTACGAGGATGTGCACCTTACAGCGGAAATGTTGCTCATATATAAACCTATCCAGGCTTTAGAACCATTCAGGAATGGACAATATCTGCCTCCCCAGTGTTCATCAAGGACTAATTTTTCAAGCTGGGCTCTGAAGATAGGTTTCAGGGGTTCTTAATAAAAAACAACTATTATAGTTATTTTCTCCCATCAAACAATGAATATTTAAATGCTTTAGGAACCCATTTATTGCTTTCATCCATTTTATAGGTTGAAGTATTAGTAAAGATTTTCTTTGAAAAAAAAAAGCATTCTGCTACTGAAAATGCTTTTTAAAAAACCCATTGACCTAGAAGAAAAATAAAATGCTGAAAGAGCGAGAATAAAATTGAACATGGATGTGTTTGGGTGGATAAGTGGAGCTGTGGAGTGTATTAGGATGGGAGTAAAGGAAAAGCAAATCCCTTCATCAAATTCTCTAGTAACTCAATGTACAGGGATCACCCATGGGAAATGGGCTCTCTGATTCTCCCAGAGTCTGCCAGGAGAGCTTTACTATATCACTCTCCTTTACTAGAAATCTCTCTGAAGGCAAGGATCCCTGTCTTTCTAAAACAGTCATCTCCAGAATGCACATGGTTCTATTCATGGGGATGTGTGTGCTCAGTTGCTCAGTCATGTCTGACTCTATGTAAGCAGCCTCTCAGGCTGCTAGGTCCATGGAATTTTTCAGGCAAGAATATTGGAGAGGGTGCCATTTCCTCCAGGGAATCTTCCCAACCCAGGGATCAAACCAGTATCTCCTGCACTGGCAGGCAGATTCTTTACGACTGAGCTACCTGGGAAGTGATTCTTTGGGGACAGATTACTCCAAACCTTGAGGAGGGGCTGTGAACACAGGTTGATCTCTGTGTTCCCAAGGACAATGCAGCTGAAGTGGTCTTATGGGGAAACATGACACAGAGTCATTTTGTTTTATTTTACTTCTATATATTTTATTTTACTTTATTTCATTATTGTAAGGGGCTTCATAGGAAGAGAAAAAACAGAGAGTTGTAGATAGTACTAGTCAGTTGGGCTTCAATGAGTTTGATAAAGAAGGGTTCACGACAGTGCTTTTTAAACTATCCTGTCCCATGACTTACAGTAAAAGATACATTTGAAATCATGCTCCAATATGCATGCACATATGCAAACACAATAAAAATACATACAACTGTATAAATATATTACACGGCACTTAGCCTGACTGCATGCAATGCACTCATTTTCTTTCCTATCCTATCCTATCATAAGAATGGATAAATTGACTATTCAGAAGGCAAGATTAATGGGCCTTTTTGACTGGATTTGACAGGTGAAGGAGAAGGACAGATAAAGATAACTCCCTGACTTCTGACCTGGGTACCAGCCTTGTGTGGCTTCTATTGCCTGCATTAGGTGACAATGGACACTGGAAGAGATGCTGAGGGTAAGGAACAAAGAATCCTGTGCGCAGTATGCAGAGTGTGAGATGCTAATGGGAATGCTTTTAGTCTGAGAAACCCAACAGGAAAGTTGATATGCAAGGGACTGAAGTCAGACAGGAGCTTTAGACTCAGCATTCACTGGCATGCCAGTGGTAAATAAAGGTAAACTCCTTTTTTTTTTTTTTTAAAGGAGTTAAAAAAAAAAAAAAAAACTCCTTTTTTAAAAAAAGGAGTCCCATCATTTGGAGAGGAGAGAGATAAGAAGAGGCTTCCCAAGTGGTGCTAGTGGTAAAGAACCCACATGCCAATGCAGGAGATGTAAGAGACATGAGTTCAATCCCTGGGTTGGGGAGATCCCCTGGAGGAGAGCACAGCAACCCACTCCAGTATTCTTACCTGGAGAATTCCATGGACAGAGGAATCTGGTGGGCTACAGTCCACCAGGGGTCGCAAAGAGTCGGACATAATTGAAGTGACTTAGTATGCATGCAAGCATAAGAAGTCCAAGAATAGCATCCTGTGACTCATCAACCTTGAGCGGGTAAGCAGAGAAGCTTAAGTGCAGTGAGAAGGAGGAGAAACAGTCCCAGAGCTACAAATCTAGCCAGGAGAGTGAGGTCCCAAAAGCTGAGGGAATAGGGATTAAAAAACATAAACTGGGAAACCTTGAGATCTTAGGGGTCTTTTCTACCATCCATGCTCACATAGGTTGCGTTCCTGAAATTCTCCCGGTGAGAGAACTTGTGGTTAAGAAGACATGTACAATTGAGCTGAAGAGGCAAAGTCCTGAGTGAAAGTTTGACATCACTAGAGGTTTTATTTTAGCATCTACCAACTTGGTTTGGTGAAAGTCGTTCAGTTGTGTCTGACTCTTTGTGACCCCATGGACTATACAGTTCATGGAATTCTCCAGGCCAGAATACTGGAATGGGTAGCCGTTCCCTTCTCCAGGGGATCTTTCCAACCCAGGGATCGAACCTAGGTCTTCCACATTGCAGGCAGATTCTTTACCAGCTGAGCCATAGGGGAAACCCAATGAAACAGCATTTTACTTAAAATAATTTGCATCTTGTATTAGCAACAATAATGTAAATTTGATCACTTTTTCCTGTTCCATGAAAAATATTATGTACTGTCATGTATTAAATGATATTAATGATCTCATTCAATACTTAAAGTAACTCTGTGGGGCAAATATTATTTTATGTTTGCTTTCAAATGAAACACACACGCACACACTGACATACACGTGCCACCAGAGGCTTGAAATAGTTAAGTGCCCAAGGCCATGAATAAGTAAGTTACAGAGCCAGAGTTCTAACAAGGGTTTGTCTACCATGAACTTGGACTGGCAGCTATTGCCCTGGGCAGTATCAAATCCACCTTGCGTAAATATTTAGCTACAAATCCTTCTGTCACTAGGAACTCTTCAGGATGTACATGTCTCTGAGTCATAATACGATGCTTATGCATTCCATTCACTGCAGAGAACATGCAAACTAATATCTAAGCTTTCGCTTTTGGTTTTCTGACTACTGAATACCTTTTGAGCTTCACCACTCATGGTTCTGTATTTTTCATCCTAAGAGACCTCAGGGAATGCCATGACATTTGCATAAATTTAATCCCAATTGCTTAAATAAACAGAAAGTCATCTGTAAAGGCTACAATTACATATGAGAGGTATTTGAAGACAAGGAGGGGTTGCAATATGTTCTTATTTTCAAGTATAATCATGAATCCGTCTTGTGGGGAGGAAAAGACCCAGTTGCATCATCCTACAGTAAAGATAATTATATTTTGGAGCTATCATCTCCTAGAAGTGGAGCACACAGATTACAGTCTTTCTCCTCCGTATGAACATTGTCAGAAAGTAGAAAAGACAAACCTATTCCTTGTGGTTGGCTTGTAGGTGTTCTCTCTGATCCCTCTTCAGGTTGATAAGAAATGGAGAAGCAGATCCCTTGACCTCATTTTTTAGAAAGAGGGAAAAGATTATATCTTTTTACAATGTCTGTCAGCTTGAAAAAGCCATGAATCACGGCAAAACAGCATCTTATATTTAGTAATTCGTTTCCCGTTCAGATCAAGGTGACAGATCTTGTGCAAAATAGCTCCCCGTGACTCACAACAGCTTTCTGAGGTTTTGGTAACAAAGTTTGATGCATCGTTATCAATCCAGCTTCGAGGGTGTACACGATTCGTCTCGGTTATTAATAAGATATACAGTCTCCATCTGACTCAGAATGCAATGATTATTTCTTCCCCCCGGCATACCTCTCACCAAAAGAGAGAAGATGTATTCCAGACTTGAGAGAGGGTTTTTTGCGCCATCCCCAAAGCAATGCTGCTTGATTCTGCCATATCTAGAAATCTCAGGACGGATTTGAGACAAAAGACGAAGCTGAAACATGCAGGCAGAGTTTATTAATATCAAAATTTATATAACAGGTGAAAAAGGTTAAAGAGCTGCTAGTAGTATAGATATCGTATAGTTGTCATACTTAACATGCTGTTTTTGTTGCTGTTTTCCCCACTAGAATAAAAGGTCCATGAAGTTGAGAACTGTGTTTTGTTCACTGTGGCATCCCTAATGTTTAGATGAGCACCTGACATCACATTTGATGAATAAATAATGGAATGCAATGCAACACAATTTGACACAATATAATACAACATAAAATAAAATAATGTATCATAATTGCAATTTTTGTCTCTTCAGTCTTTACTACCATAGAGTAAACAGGCTTTTGTGTTGAGTTCTGGATCCGTGTCTTGTATTGTTGCTGGACACAGCAAGTCCTCACCCAACCCTTGATGAATGAATGAAAGAATGAATGAGAGACTGGAAGAAGGAGGCTGTGCTTCAAGGTGCTAATTGGGCGAACAAGTATGGGATGGTCCGCTGGCACAGCCGGGGCCTTGCAAACCTCTTTGGAGGTCCTGCGTGAGGAACCTCCCCAGGCAGCTTGGAAAGCCTGCACTGGGCTTGTTGTTATGGGTCCCCTGCCCATGATGCCAAGCCACCCAGCATTGCTGCCTGTAGGAGGGCAGCCCTCCTGTTAGACATCAGGGTGCTGGCTTAGATATGTGTAGTGATGTGTGCAGCCTGGGCATTGCCAGTCCTCACCACTCAGCTGCTCATCACGTCTTCAGCAGGAGCTCAGCCTTTCTGGAACCTTCGTCCCTACTTCTCAGAGGGTACTTTCCGTGGATACCTGCACACCTGTCCTCCATCCTCCCAGCTGAGGGATTCCGTCCCCACTCCCAGTCGACATGCATCACATGCTCTGTTCTCCCAGCTGTTGAGAGCAAATGGGATCATTTTATGCAGCAAGAGACATCACAGTGTGGGTTGGGGGCATGGAGGGGGAGACCCTGGACCTGAGATTTGAAAGTCCAGCCGTGTGAGGGCAGAGGGAGGTAGAGAGAACACTCTGGCACGTATTAGGGGGCAGATAGATGTCTCTGCATTGATTGTTCCTGGAAAATCATTACATCTACATTGGTGGTGTTTTCACCCTTATTTAGTGTGTGTGTTTCCCCAGCATCTTCTCCCACCAGATCCTTCAAGACAGATATTTGGATTCTGCCTGAAATGTGCCCACCACGCCTGCCCAAAGGGGTTTGAGATGATTCCCCAGGTCTAGAAGACACCTCTGTCCGCACTGCTTGTCTGTCAGTGGCTCAGGGTTCATCTCAGCTTCCCTCTCTCCCCTCTTCTTCCCCAACCTCTTCACCCTGGATCCCTCTGCTTTCCCACAAGATTTCTAAATGTTCCCATCCCTTTCGTCTTTCTCGTCTCTGTCTTGTGCATGCCTCTGTCCTGTCCCTCTCTGGGTCCTCCGTTCTCAGTACCTATTCTTATCTTTCCCAGTTCCCTCACTATCATATGCTTCTTTCCCTGTGATATCTTTTCTCTTCTATCCTATTCCTGGATTCTCCCTTAGTCTCTGGTTGCCTTTATTCCATTTATTTACTCATTAAGGGATTCATGGACTAGATCTCCATGTAGAGCCCATGATGGGTCATATACTCCAGCAGACCCTGGAACATAGCAGAACTTAACACATAACTGGAAAAACAGTTACTGCTCTCTCATCAGCACTCCTTCAGCACTCACTTATCAGCACTCCATCTCCCCTCCTTCCAGCTCAGGAGATGAGTTTCCTTTGGTCCACATGGAATAATGATCCTCAGTCACAAAGACCTGAATTTGAGTGCTGGCCTGATTGCTCAGCTGGTAAAGAATCCGCCTGCAATGCAGGAGACCCGGGTTCAGTCCCTGGGTTGGGAAGATCCCCTGGAGAAGGGAAAGGCTACCCACTCCAGTTTTCTGGCCTGGAGAATTCCATGGGGTCGCAAAGCATTGGACACCATTGGCCCACTGTCACTTTCACTTGCCTCGCTCAAAAAGTATAAACCTAGGCAAGGCCGTTGATCTCTCTGAACTTCTCTCAAGTCTGTGCATAAAGTACTTGGAATATTGTGGGTGCTCAATAAATCTAAGTCACCATTCCTTCCCTTCATCTCCACTCCAATTCAATTCTGCAAAGACTATCTCAGCACCTGCATTCTGACAGACATTGTGCTAAACATTATCCATCAAACAAAGTTACGTTTTACTTTCCAGGATCTTACACCCTGGTGGAAAGGACAGATTGTGTGTAAATTATGCTATCATTCGAGTAGGATCTGTGTCCTAGATGGTCCAGCTCCTATATGTGCTCACAGTGAAGGGAGCCCAGTCCAGCCGTGAAATATTTTCAAAAAGCAATGGCAGTGACTTCCCTGGTGCTCCAGTGGAGAAGACTTCACCTTCCAATGCAGGGAGTGCAGGTTCAATCCCTAGTCAGGGAGCTAAGATTTCACATGCCTGTGGCCAAAACAACAACAACAAAAAACATAAAACAGAAGCAATACTGTAACAAATTCTGTGCTGCTGCTGCTAAGTCACTTTAGTCATGTCTGACTCTGTGCAACCCCATAGACGGCAGCCTACCAGGCTCCCCCGTCCCTGGATTTCTCTAGGCAAGAACACTGGAGTGGGTTGCCATTTCCTTCTCCAATGCATGAAAGTGAAAAGTGAAAGTGAAGTCACTCAGTCATGTCCAACTCTTAGCGACCCCATGGACTGTAGCCCACCAGGCTCCTCCCTAAAAATAATCCACATTAAAAAAAAAATCTTAAAAGGAAAGCAGTGACAAAGTTTTCTTATTCAATCACTAAGCAGTGTCCGACTCTTTGCAACCCCATGGACTGCAGAACACCAGGCTTCCCTGTCCTTCACTATCACCTGGAGTTTTCTCAAACTCACGTCCACTGAGTCATTGATGCCATCCAACTGTCTCATCCTCTGTTGCCCCCTTTACCTCCTGCCCTCAGCCTTTCCCAACCAGCATCAGGGTCTTTCCCGATGAGCTGGCTCTTCACATCAGGGGGTCAAAGTATTGGAGCTTCAGCTTCAGCACCAGTGAGGGACTTTGACCAGGACCCAATGTGTAATTCCCACCAGCCATTCCTAAATCTTCCTTGAACCCCTGTGCATTCAGATTTTACACCTGATCCAGACTCTCTGTCTCATGCCACCCCCCCATTCCCAAATCTCCTTTAAGCTCCCAAGCCATCTAGCTTTTCCCTTCTCCTTTTCTCTATCCCCAAACTCATCGGTATGCAAACTGACTCAGCCTCTTTGGCTGAGATCTCTCCCCTTTCCTCTGGTCTCTCTTGTTGAGATTTTATCCGTTCTTCTTACCTGATGTTAACATTTACTTGTAATGAATCTTGTGTGAGGACAAGGAACACATACATTAGTGACTCCAGTCACTGGGATAATGATGATGCAATGCACGTGTTGATGATCATATCTAATAGTTAGTAACTTCCCAGAATGTATCACCTTATACCATCCTTCAAGCTCACAGAACTCCTGCAAACTAAGTGTGGTGAACTGAGCCATAAACATTCACCTCTTCCTTTGCACAGAACTGAATGAACCCATTCAAACTCTAGAAGACTACCATGGGAAAGAAGCAGATTCTTCTCGCTCTGCCACTGGAGATGAACAAGGGAGCACGTGGCTTTAGCTGTCAAGGAAAAATTTTCCCCTAAGCAAGTAGGCATTGAAAGGAAAGCAGAAAATCACCATGAAATGAGCAGAAACTAATCACCCCATGCCCAGGCTCACATTTCCTCTTGACTTCCTGTCCAGAAATGTGCTTATTTTTCAGTTCACTTTAAGTCAGAACCCCAGGGATGTGATAACAGCAGTTAACTGTAAGCTTTGGGGTGATTTAAATTTCTTCTTGACAAAATGTGTATTTTTCATATTTCCAGCATGAAGCATGTGGGTTTAAAAAAAATAATAAAGCCAGGGAAAACATATTTGTAAGAAAGAAGCAATTTCTTTTCACAACTTGAAATCTGGAAAAACATCTGAGGGCGGGCTGCGGCTGACTTCATCCCGGCCGGTCACAGGGAACTGACATCACCGTTGACTTTGGAACACGTTTGAGGCTACAGAAAAGAAAGTATCTCCACCAAAGAATTCTGGGATTTAAAAATGACCACAGGCCATCGTTTCCTTTGGAGTAAAGTTTGGAGCAAATTCACTCATCTTATAATCAAACTAGATGAGAGGGTGAAAGGCTGGCTGAGCAGAGGGTCCTCGTGGGATCTATTTACCAATGGGTCTGAGGAATAATTGAGCAACTGGTTGGCCTGAAAGAAGAGCAACGATAAACACACATGTTTGGTTTTATGAAAACGCTCCTGAGTTAGAGAGGGGGTGTGACAGTCAGCAGACCTTCGGGTAATCCCTATGTCTTCTGCACTGATCTGAGGGTTGTGAGGGTTAGTGCCCCAAGACTTTGAGATCCTTGGAAGCATGAAGCAAGTCTGCTTTAAGAGCACTGCAGTGGGGTACCAGGTTTTCCTGGGATGCAGAGAACACCTAACAGCTTTGTGGAAGCTGCTAGTTACATCGGGGATGGATGACTTCTTTCGTCAGCCAATGGCAGGTTTTAGCCACGGGATCCCAAGCAACAGAAAGATAAAACCACAACGAGTAAAGTAACTGAGGGCCCAGCTTTATAACATCTGGGTGACTCTGTCCCTCACCACTCTCTCAGAACTGGCTGGAAATCCTGGTCACGGGAGAGATTGAAATTCCTGACTGGTGGTCTCTTTTCACTCTGCAGGAGGGAAATCCCGGGTGAAACTCAGGTTAAAAATATAAACACACACACACAAAAAATATATATATAAACACACTTTTCCCAATTCAATAAAAATATTAGGCACCATCTAACTGTGTGAGTTTCACCTATGTGGTTGCATGTAGCAACAGTCCATTCATTCCCATGAGTGTCTCTTGCTTCCCATTGTAGGGGCATAAGGATCTTCCCAGATGGCTCAGTGGTAAAGAATCTGCTTGCTAATCCAAGAGACGTGGATTTGATCCCTGGATTGGGAATATTCCCTGGGTCAGGAAGATCCCCTGGAGGAGGAAATGGCAACCCACTGTAGTATTATTGCCTGGAAAATCCCATGGATAGAGGAGCCTGGCAGGCTACAGTCCATAGGGTTGCAAAGAGTCAGACACGACTGAGTGACTGAGCATGCATATACATAACATGATTTATTGATCTACTTTTCTATAATGGACATTTAAGGAGTGTATTAGGGTTCTCCATAAAAAAAAAAAAAAACTGATAGGAAAGGGAGAGAAAGATAATTGATAGATAAATAGGAAGAGGAAATTTATTTACAGGAATCAATTCACCTGATTATGGGGACCAAGAAGTCCCAGAATCTGCTGTCTGCAAGCTGGAAAGAACCAAGAAAGCAGGCCAGTGGTGTAATTCAGTTCAAATCTGAAGACCTGAGAATCAGGGGAGTGGAGGGAGTAAGCCCCCATTCGAGCCCAAAAGTCCAAGAATTGGATCAGGGAGCTGGTGCTGTAAGTTTCCCTGCAAGTCTGAATGCCCAAGAACTCAGAGTGCTCATGATATCTTTCTTGTTCTACTGAGGCCTTCAACTAACTAATGAGACCCATTCACACTGGTGAGGACCAACATTACTCAGTCTACCAGTTCAAATGCTGACATGGTTCAGAGACACCCTACAGACCCACCCAGAAGTAAGGCCAGTAGCTTCTTGGGCATCTCTCAGTCCAGTCAAATTGACACATGAAATTAATCATCAGAGGTGGCTTTCAGTTTGAAACCTGTCATAGGCAAGTTTCCTAGGAGCAAGAGACAAGAATTCTTGGACAAGTATTAATAATTCATTAAGGAGTGCTCTTAGGAGAAACCAATAAGGAGGTAAGGGAAAAAGTATGGGGAAAGCTCTGGGTCAGAGACAGAAGCTAAGCAAGAATGTGGGCTCAGGATCCAGAGTCTGATCCTGGGGGGAGCTCTGAAGCATAAATTGAACCCTGTACTGCATAGAAGTACTTTATCAGATAAATGACTTTCATTATGCTCTCCAACTATGTGGCTCCTCTTTTCATTCTCTCAACATTGTCTTTCACAGAGCAAAGCTTTTCAATTTTAATTAAGTCCAATGAATCCATTTTTGTTTCCTGATAAAGTTAACTTTTCAATTTGACAATAATACTTGGTATTGAATCTGAAAGCTCATCACTAAACCCAAGGTGATACAGATATTTTCCAATGGTTTCCTCTAGAAGTTTTATACTTTTGCATTTTTACATTTAGGTCCATCATCTCTTTCCAGTTAATTAGAAGCTTTTCTCGTAAGCTCTTACATTTGGATCTAAAAACCTCATAGAATTGCTTTTTCTTTGGGAGACAAAATAGGGGTCAGGATCAGATTTTTTTCCCCCATGTGAACCTCAGTGGATGCAACAGTATTTATTGAAAAGATTGTCTATTAGTCACTCCTCGGCGGTGGCACCTGTGTCATAAATGAAGTGTCCTTATTTGACTGGGTCTATTTCTGGGCTCTCTTCAGGCCCACGGATATATTTGTCTGCCCTTGCTCCAAGGCCACATTGCCTTAATTAATGTAGCTTTATAAGAAGCATTTATATTGGGTAGCATAAATCCTTCAACTTTGTTCTTCTTTTTTAAAACCACCTTGCCTATTTTTTGTCTCTTTGTATTTCTGTGTAAATGAGAGAATCAGCTTGAAATTTCCGTTAAAAATTTTTGAAATTCTTACTAGAGTAGCATGAAATCCATAGATCAACTATCGGTAATGCAATATTAACTTAATGGTGTTAATTCTTTCAAACCTGGGACATGAAACAGCCGACTCTTGAACAACATGGATTTGAACTGCAGGAGGCTACTTACATGTGGATTTTTCTTAGTAAATATGTGTTACAGTACTACATGATCTGTAGCAGTACTGTAGTACTCTATGGTGTAGTACTATATCCATTGTATATATTGGCTATATGCTGTATATATATTGGCTATAGGCACAGATGCAGAGGCATGGATATGGAGGGACCACTGTAGTTACACAGGGATTGTCACTGTGCAAGAGGTTGGCAGCCCTAACCACTGAGTTGTTTGAGGGTCAAGTATATATTCCTCCATTCTTCGGGGTCTTCTTTCAGTTCAGTTTAGTCGCTCAGTCATATCCAACTCTTTGTGACCCCATGGACTGCAGCACGCCAGGCCTCCCTGTCCATCACCAACTCCCGGAGTTTACTCAAACTCATGTCCATTGAGTCAATGATGCCATCCAACCATTTCATCCTCTGTCATCCCCTTCTTCTCCTGCCTTCAATCTTTCCCAACATTACGGTCTTTTCAAATGAGTCAGTTCTTCACATTAGGTGGCCAAAGTATTGGAGTTTCAGCTTCAACATCAGTCCTTCTGATGAACACTTAGGACTGATCTCCCGTAGGATGATTTGACTCTCAAGAGTCTTCTCCAACACTACAGTTCAAAAGCATCAATTCTTTAGCACTCAGCTTTCTTTATAGTCCAACTCTTACATTCATACATGACTACTGGAAAAAACATAGCCTTGACTAGATGGGCCTATGCTTGACTAGATGGACATATGCTGTCTAGGTTGGTCATAACTTTCCTTTCAAGGAGTAAACATCTTTTAATTTCATGGCTGCAGTCACCATCTGCAGTAATTTTGGAGCCCCCCAAAATAAATCTCTCACTGTTTCCCCATCTATTTGCCACAAAGTGATGTGACTGGATGCCATGATCTTAGTTTTCTGAATGTTGAGCTTTAAGCCAACTTTTTCACTCTCCTCTTTCAATTTCATCAAGAGGCTCTTTAGTTATTCTTCATTTTCTGCCATAAGGGTGGTGTCATCTGCATATCTGAGGTTATTGATATTTCTCCCGGCAATCTTGATTCCAGCTTGTGCTTCCTCCAGCCCAGTGTTTTTCATGATGTACTCTGAATATAAGTTTAAATAAGCAGGGTGACAATATACAGCCTTGACATACTCCTTTTCCTATTTGGAACCAGTCTGTTGTTCCATGTCCAATTCTAACTGTTGCTTCCTGACCTGCATACAGATTTCTCAAGAGGCAGGTCAGGTGGTCTGGTATTCTCATTACTTTCAGAATTTTCCACAGTTTGCTGTGATCCACACAGTCAAAGGCTTTGGAATAGTCAATAAAGCAGAGATAGATGTTTTTCTGGATCTCTTTTGCTTTTTCAATGATCCAGTGTATGTTGGCAATTTGATCTCTGGTTCCTCTGCCTTTTCTAAAACCAGCTTGAACATCAGGAAGTTCACGGTTCACATATTGCTGAAGCCTGTCTTGGAGAATTTTGAGCATTACTTTGCTAGCATGTGAGATGAGTGCAATTGTGCAGTAGTTTGACCATTCTTTGGCATTGCCTTTCTTTGGGATTGGAATGAAAAGCTTTTCCAGTCCTGTGGCCACTGCTGAGTTTTCCAAATTTGCTGGCATATTGAGTGCAGCACTTTCACAGCATCGTCTTTTAGGATTTGAAATAGCTCCACTGGACTTCCATCACCTCCATTAGCTTTGTTCGTAGTGATGCTTCCTAAAGCCCATTTGACGTCACATTCCAAGATGTCTTGCTCTGGGTGAGTGATCACACTATCGTGATTATCTGGGTCATGAAGATCTTTTTTCTATAGTTCTTCTGTGTATTCTTGCCACCTTTTCTTAATATCTTCTGCTTCTGTTAGGTCCAAACCTTTTGTGTCCTTTATTGTGTCCATCTTTGCATGACATGTTCCCTTGGTATCTCTAATTTTCCTGAAGAGATCTCTAGTCTTTCCCATTCTATTGTTTTCCTCTACTTCTTTGCACTGATCACGGAGGAAGGCTTTCTTATCTCTCCTTGCTATTCTTTGGAACTCTGCATTCACATGGGTATATCTTTCCTTTTCTCCTTTGCTTTTCGCTTCTCTTCTTTTCACAGCTATTTGTAAGGCCTCCTCAGATAGCCATTTTGCTTTTTTGCATTTCTTTTTCTTGGCAATGGTCTTGATCCCTGTCTCCTGTACAATAATCAATAACCTCCATCCATAGTTCATCAGGCACTCTATCAGACCTAGTCCCTTAAATCTATTTCTCACTTCCACTGTATAATCATAAGGTATTTGATTTAGGTCATACCTGAATGGTCTAGTGGTTTTCCCTATTTTCTTCAATGTAAGTCTGAATTTTGCAACAAGGAGTTCATGATCTGAGTCACAGTCAGCTCCCAATCTTGTTTTTGCTGACTGTATAGTTTCTGCATCTTTGGCTGCAAAGAATATAATCAATCTGAACTCGGTGTTGACCATCTGGTGATGTCCATGTGTAGAGTCTTCTCTTGTGTTGTTGAAAGAGGGTGTTTGCTATGACCAGTGCGTTCTCTTGGCAAAACTCTATTACCCTTTGCCCTGCTTCATTCTGTACTCCAAGGCCAAATTTGCCTGTTACTCCAGGTGTTTCTTGACTTTCTACTTTTGCATTACAGTACCCTATGAAAAGGACATATTTTTTGAGTGTTAGTTCTAAAAGGTCTTGTAGGTCTTCATAGAACCATTCAACTTCAGCTTCTTCAGCGTTACTTGGATTACTGTGATATTGAATGGTTTGCCTTGGAAACAAACAGAGATCATTCTGTCGTTTTTGAGATTGGGTCTTCTTTAGATCATCTCAATAATGCTTTATGGTTTTGTGCGCAGAGGCATCTTCCATTTTTAACTAGATTTATTTCTGTGTATTTGAAGTTGTTTGGTTATTATATATGTTTACATGCTTCTAAAGGTCCGTCTAGTCAAGGCTATGGTTTTTTCAGTGGTCATGTATGGATGTGAGAGTTGGACTGTGAAGAAAGCTGAGCGCCGAAGAATTGATGCTTTTGAACTGTGGTGTTGGAGAAGACTCTTGAGAGTCCCTTGGACTGCAAAGAGATCCAACCAGTCCATTCTGAAGGAGATGAGCCCTGGGATTTCTTTGGAAGGACTGATGCTAAAGCTGAAACTCCAGTACTTTGGCCACCTCATGTGAAGAGTTGACTCATTGGAAAAGACTCTGATGCTGGGAAGGATTGGGGACAGGAGGAGAAGGGGACGACACAGGATGAGATGGCTGGATGGCATCACTGACTCAATGGACGTGAGTCTGAGTGAACTCTGGGAGTTGGTGATGGACAGGGAGGCCTGGCGTGCTGCGATTCATGGGGTCGCAAAGAGTCGGACACGACTGAGCCACTGAACTGAACTGAACTGGACTGATTTAGTTTTTGCTTGCTTATTGCTGGTATATAGAAATATAACTGACTTAAAAAATACTGATTCCTAGTTAATGAATAATTATAACAGTTTCCTGCATTCTTTATTTGGGCCCCAGGCGGAATATCTCCTGTTTGTCTCTCTAGTTACAAGCAACTGTTCTCCAGACTGATCTATGCCCTAATGGGTTGCACATCAAAGGCTCTAAAGCCTCTGAGCTTCTTCTGGGTTTGGGCAATGAGTCCCTTAGGAGAGGTCTGTTTTCTTGTCTGGTTCCATTCCTTTGAGATTGCCTCTGGCTGATGGTCTCTCAGCAGAAAGTCATGGCTCCTCTCAAAATGGTTGATTCTGCAGGGGTTAGTCTCCCAGTTTTCATCCCATTCCTTCCTTGAGCTTACCAGTGATAAAAGCTCTAGTGCTGTTGGCCCTGAGTTCCGTCACCATCCCCTGTGGCTCTACTAGACTTTGCCTACAGTGGTGTAAGAGTTGCCTTGTAAATAAGCTCCACTAGAACTATCTCCATCTGTGTGTGCTGTGTCTGTTGGGATCTTGACTGAAACAGGTAGAGAGAATTTTAAACAGCAGAAGCCTTCATTGAAGGATGGGAAAGCCAAAATTTGTATAGCAAATCTTTAGGGAAATTAGAACTGTATTATTTCCACATTGGTCCTTTGGTTGTCCCTCCCTCATTTTACTGTCAATGAGAAAAGTAGTGCCAAAGATATGGTTCAGAGCATATATCACATACACAAGAAACCTCCCATCCTTACAAAATGTTGTCTCCACGATGCTGCCAAGGTTGAGCTATCAACAGAACCCCTGCCCCTTTATACGAGCCTCCCTGGTGGCTCCGATGATAAAGAATCTGCCCACTTTGTGGGAGACCTGGGTTTGATCCCTGGGCTGGGAAGATCCCCTGGAGGAGAGCATGGCAACCCATTCCAGTATTCTTTCCTGGAGAATCCCATGGACAGAGGAGCCTGGCAGGCTACAGTCCAAGGGGGTGCAAAGAGTCGGGCACAACTGAGGTGACTAAGCACAGCACAGTAGTACTTGCTTTGGGGCAATTAGGGTCATTATAAAGCAGTGAATCTCAAAGGCCTCCCTGCACTGAACTGTCTCATTGCAGTAGCAATTGTTCATTAGTTTGAGGCACCAGACCAGTGCACAAAGTACCTGGTAAGTTCACAGACTAGGTAAGCATCAGAGATGGGTAAAGCAAAGTCAGATCTAGAATAGGCATCACTTCCAGTAAGGACAAATTCCTGCCTCATCAAAATGAATGCAATTTATTTTCATTCACCAAGGCTGGCTGATCCTTTCAAGGAATGGTGCCGTAAGAAGCCTCAGGGTTGGTTGTTGCTTCTGCAATGAGTGATGGAAGAAGTTGGGCCAACCCAGGTGAAGAGAAGCCATGCTTTTAAGAATGATTCCTGTCCATGCTGCTGTGGACGTCTGTCCACAGCCCGTTGAGTAAGCACATGTCTTGTTAGAAGAGGAGGCTGATTATTATTTGTTAAAACCCTAGCCGCGTGATTACCAAGGGCCTTTTACACAGAAGGTCATTTTGGTGAGTCTTTTCAAGAGACAAAATTCAAGTCTTTGTTATTATTGCAAGCAAGACACAGACTTGATTCGCTTATGCAAAAATAATTTATTGGAGACCTATGAGGTAGTTTACTTAATCGAAGGGGATGTACAGGCATCAGAAGATGTCTGACTGTGGGAACTGGGGTGATAGTTAGTGTGGCTATATAATTCATCATTTCAACCATGACACTTTGGAGAGTGAAAGGGAGTGTTATTAACAATTATGTTGGGACAACCGGTATTCATCCCAGCATGTGGTCCCATGGGGATAGTCTCTCTGGACTTTACCATTAGGATGTTTTAGCTCCAGCTGTCTCTCATTTTTTTTGCCTCTCCACTTAAATTTCAAACTCTGGGGAGAGAGAGAGACAAATTGCAGAACTTGAGTCACACGTCCATGCCTGGGACAGGGGAGTGTGGGAAAACTTGACTAACAGTCTCACCAGACCTTAGCCCAAGAGCAGAGGAGTATCCTAAAGGGAAGTCAGAAATCTCTTATCAGATTTAAAAAAAAAAAAAATCCTAGGCAGGCAAAACAGCAAATGTCTACTCCCCCTAAAGAGACATATTAAGAATAATTGAGACCTGAAATGACATGTTTTCCTGTAGACAATACTTGAAATTTCCACTGTGCAGTGTCAGGCATTGAAAAGAACATGGTCATTTGGAGCCAGGGGACCTGGATTTAAGCCTGACTCCGTCACTTTTCAGCTGTTGTCACTTGGTGCAAGGGCTCTTTTTAGACTCTGCCACTTCACCTCGAACACTGGGATCAAGATCCATGGAGGTGGAGGAAACAGAATGTTCTGAACACGGAAGGAAATAATATATGCAAATGCCTACTGAAGGCTGGCTCGCTTAGATTCTCAATGACTCATCCCTCCACCACCCCTACCTGATTCTTTTCTTTAAAATAAAAAAGAAAGAATAAGCTAGTGAGAAGTTGCTGTACAGCACAGGGAGCTCAGTCTGGTGCTCTGTAACAACCTAGAAGGGTAGGGGAGAGGCGGGTGTGTTGGAGGGAGGGGATATATGCATATTTGGGCTTCGCTGGTTGGTCAGATGGTAAAGAATCTGTCTGCAATGTAGGAGACCAGTGTTCAATCCTGGAAAGATCCCCTGGAGAAGATCCTGGCAAGAATCCCCAGTATTCCTGCCTGGAGAATCTCATGGACAGAGGAGCCTGGTGGGCTATGGTCCCTGGAGTTGCAAAGAGTTGGACACGACTGAACGGCTAACACTTTCACTTTTTACATGGCTGATTCATGCTGTTGTAGGACAGAAACCAACACAACATTGTAAAACAATTATCCTCCAATTAAAAAAAAAAATTAAAGCAAATAAAAATAAAAAAGTCAATGTTCCTGCAATTGGAATGGAATAGTTCGGTCACCTGACCTGCCTCTTGAGAAACCTATATGCAGGTCAAGAAGCAACAATTAGAACTGGACACAGAACAACAGACTGGTTCCAAATAGGAAAAGGAGTACGTCAAGACTGTATACTGTCACCCTGCTTACTTAACATCTATGTGGAGTACATCATGAGAAATGCTGGGCTGGAAGAAGCATAAGCTGGAATCAAGATTGCCAGGAGAAATATCAATAACCTCAGATATGCAGATGACACCACCCTTATGGCAGAAAGTGAAGAGGAACTAAAAAGCCTTTTGATGAAAGTGAAAGAGGAGAGTGAAAAAGTTGGCTTGAAGCTCAACATTCAGAAAACGAAGATCATGGCATCTGGTCAAGATCACTTCATGGGAAATAGAGTGGGAAGCAGTGGAAACAGTGTCAGACTTTGTTTTTTGGGGCTCCAACATCACTGCAGATGGTGATTGCAGCCATGAAATTAAAGGACGCTTACTCCTTGGAAGGAAAGTTATGACCAACCTAGATAGCATATTGAAAAACAGAGACATTACTTTGCCAACAAAGGTCCATGTAGTTAAGGCTATGGTTTTTCCAGTGGTCATGTGTGGATGTGAGAGTTGGACTGTGAAGAAAGCTGAGCACCAAAGAATTGATGCTTTTGAACTATGGTGTTGGAGAAGACTCTTGAGAGTCCCTTGGACTGCAAGGAGTTCCAACCAGTCCATTCTGAAGGAGATCAGCCCTGGGATTTCTTTGGAAAGACTGATGCTAAAGCTGAAACTCCAATACTTTGGGCACCTCATGCGAAGAGTTGACTCATTGGAAAAGACTCTGATGCTGGGAGGGATTGAGGGCAGGAGGAGAAGGGGATGACAGAGGATGAGATAACATCACCGACTCGATGGATGTGAGTTTGAGTGAACTCTGGGAGTTGGTGATGGACAGGGAGGCCTGGCGAGCTGTGATTCATTGGCTTGCAAACAGTTGGACACAACTGAGTAACTGAACTGAACTGAACTAATGGAGATGGATGAAGCTGGGTTTTATTTCTGATGCCACCATTTAGAGCTATAGGGCTTTGGGTAAGTTTTGTAACTTTGCCAAGCTTTAATTTCTTTAAAAGAGAGAAGAATATCCACTCCAGGGTGTTTTAAGAGGCTTAAATGGGATGAGAGTTTTCAAAGAGCCTGGCACCCTTGCCAGCATCAGTGGGTGCTCAATGAACACGGTAGAATTGGCATGTTCTGTTCCGGCTCATCAGAGCTGCTCAGTGTTTCTGAGATAAACAAGAACCCCTGCAGCAAAATAAAATGTTCTCAAACTGCAGAGCAAATAAGCAATTTGTTAGGAAGTTCATGAGATAAGAAGGCATGAATAATTTCCAGGGTGCCCTCCAAGGTAGGAACAGCAGTCTCTGGCGGTTCTGGAAGAGTCTGTCAAAATCGGCTTCCAGAAGGAGCATGCATCCGAAGAAAGAAATTCCTTCTGTTTTTGGACAAAACTCCAAAATCTACTAGACTTGTTCCTCCCACTCCCATTTTACTCCGGTTGTCATTGTTAACTGTGGAGCTTGGGGAACAAAAGCAAACTTAGAAAGTGGAACTGGAAAGGCAGTGAGAGTTTTATTTCCACATCTTCCATTTTGTACTTGAATTTAGAAAATAATTACCTATCTCTAATACCAATACTTGCATTTGTAAGAGAAAATAGGGCTTCAGAGCATTGGCAAGTACCATGGGGCCATATCTCTCCACCACCCCAGTCCATGTTACATCATGAATGCAGCTGGACAGTTTCCTGCTGAGCCCAGAGGGGCTTCAAAACCCTACTCTAGGGGCCACTGCAAATTAGTCAATATGAGTCTTGAAATAAATTATGTTTACTGTAGTGAACATGATTTTTTTGTTGATCACTTAGTCGTGTCCAACTCTTCACGACCCCATGGACTGTGGCCTACCAGGCACCTCTGTCCATGGAATTTCCCAGACAAGAACACTGGAGTGGGTTGCCATTTCCTTCTCCAAGGGATCTTCCTCACCCAAGGATCAAGCCTGGTCTCCTGCATTGCAAGCAGATTCTTTACTGACTGAGCCACCAGGGAAGTCCTGTAGCAATGATCAAGACAGTTAATGCTGTCTCAGGGTTTACTGTGTGCTTTATATACTATACTCACAATAGTACTAACTCTTATTATTTCTACTTTATAGGTGGGAAAACAGTAAGACAAAGTGATTATGAGAAAGGCATTGATACGAAAGCCCTTCTTCTCTCTTCTTAGTCTTGACTGAGAGCAAAAAGGAGGGAATTCCTGCTGTGAAGGCTTCTGCCTTCTTAGAAAAGCCCTAGAAAATATGTTTCTGCCCTCATCTTCCTCTCTAGAGCCAGGTACCTTTGTCTGGTAGAGAGGAGAATGTTGGCCTCCATTTGGCCATGCAGCATGGAAAATCTTAGTTCTTGGACTAGGGATCAAACCCCGCCCTTTAATTGGAAGTGTGGAGTCTTGTCCATTGGACCTCAAGGGAAGTGCCCAGAGCTAGGTTTTAAAGCTAGGTTTTCAACTCTAAAATGTATAGAATGGAAGGAAAAAAAAAAATAGCGCTTACCAGACCCTCAGAGAGGGAGTCAGCAGGGTGGACAGGAAAAAATGCTGGTCTAGGGGTTAACAGGCAGGAAGTGGTGTCCTGACTCAGCAGCTGACTTCAGCAAGTCACTCAGCCCTCTCAGCCTTCTCTCTATCCATCTGTTTGTTTAAAATGTTGACATTGACCCTTGGCCTTCCTTCGTGCCATGAGGACACAGCTGACTCTGTGCAGAGACAGGAGGTGATGTCATCAGCCTCTATCATCGTTCCCATCCCTGGGCTGCTGCTCCTTCATTATTCATCTGCCTTCACCTCTATCTTGCTCTCCGTCCCCACCCCCTCCACCCAGGCTGGTGCCACCTTCTAACAGGTCTGAAACAAGGCAGGATGGGGACATGGAGAAAGCAAGATGCAAGAGTCCCTGAGAGGCCTTGTGGCAAGGGCTCCTTTTCTGGCTGCTAAAGGTTTTTTGGGGGAGATGGGTGCATGGGGGTCTTAAGGCAAAGAGCAGGTAGGCTAAAGATCAGGACACTGGCCAAGCAGACTGTGGGCTGGGCCTGGAAGGCACCTGGCAGAGCTCAGTGAGGAAGACTCCTGACCAGGACTGCAGGGTCCCCAGGCTCAGAGGATTACCTTAGGAATCCAGTTACTAGATCGGGGGAGAAAGGTGGCTCCAAGACCCCACCTGTCCTGGTCCCCAGAGCTCTGAGCTAGGGAGGCGAGCCTTCAGAAGGCAGAGGATCTGGGGATAGAATGCAGGCAGGTGCACACGGACACAGCTGACCAACAGGGCTGCCCGCGCAGCCTTCAATTTGCTCAGAAGCCTCCCCTGTCTTGTTTGCCTGAAGTTTGCAAATGGTCAGAGCCAATGGAGGCCATCGCAAGGCTTTGATTCTCTCCTGCCCACGTTCACAGGACAGGATCTGGTCTATCTGTCTGGATCAGTGTGGACCCTGAGTGATGTTCAAACCCGTCTCCTCATGTCTACATTTTGGGTCAAATTTCATAGGGGGTGTAACTTAGGAACCACTCTCAAGTTCCTCTGGAAATGATTTGACTTTTCCAACCTGACTAAGGCAGCCGAATGGGCTTTCAGTGCTAGAAAACACCAAGGAGGAACCAGTCTCCTCCAGGAAGATGAAGGCAGCCCCACCACCTTCCCACATACAGTGAAAGTGAAAGGTGCTCAGTCGTGTCTGACTCTGTGATCCCATGGACTATACAGTCCATGGCATTCTCCAGGCCAGAACACTGGAGTGGGAAGCCTTTCCCTTCTCCAGGGGATCTTCCCAACTCAGAGATCGAACCCAGGTCTCCCGCATTGCAGGCGGATTCTTTACCAGCTAAGCCACAAGCGAAACCCATTCAGAGGCCTCCACTAACTCACAAACGATAACCTCTCCATGGTATAGTATAGTACAGTGAAGTCGCTCAGTCATGTCCGACTCTTTGTGACCCATGGACTGTAGCCTACCAGGCTCCTCCCTCCATGGGATTCTCCAGGCAAGAGTACTGGAGTGGGTTGCCATTTCCTTCTCCAGTGGATCTTCCTGACCCAGGGATCGAACCTGGGTCTCCCGCACTGTAGGCAGACGCTTTAACCTCTGAGCCACCAGGGAAGCAGACCTTCCTTCTGCTTTTTTTTCCTGGACAGACCTTTCCAATGGAGTCACGTCAGGTCAAGCTATTTCCAGCTACCTATTCCCTCCGAAGTGATGTTCAATGTCCTTATCTTGGCTTAAAAGACATAAAATCATAATCTGACCCCAGGTATCCTACACTTTTTGCCCTCTTCTGCACACAGCGCTCTCCACAGGCCCAGGTACACTGAAGTCATGTCTGTTCAGCAGACCTGCTGGATCTTTTCATGGTTTTCTGCCTTTGTGTGTTCTTTAATTCCACACATATTTATTAAGCATCTCAGGTGTACCACGCTGTGCTCCAGACCTAGGGAAGAGAGAAAAGGACATTCAAATTTACTAACTCAGAAAGAGAAACAGACATCAAACTAACAAACAAATAAGTATACAAACAATGGTGGTGGCGGTGGTTTAGTCACTAAGTCGTGTCTAACTCTTGTGACCCGGTGGACTGTAGCCCGCCAGGCTCCTCTGTCCATGGGATTCTCCAGGCAAGAATACTGGAGTAGGTTGCCATTTCCTTCTCCAGGAGATCTTCCCGACCCAGGAATCGAATCCGGTTCTCCTGCACTGCAGGCAGATTCTTTACTAACTGAGCTATGAGGGAAGCCCATACAAATAATGTCAGTGATAAATACTCCTGGGAGAGTTAATGCCAGATAAAGGGATAGGAAGTGATAGAGGCCATAATTTTAAAGCAGGTAAGAAAGGTAACTTAATAAAAGATGTCCAAGCAGAGACTTGAATGAAAGGAAGGAATCAGCCATGAAAATATCAGAAGAAGAAGGGGGTCACTCCCAGGTGGAGCAGTCACAGTGGAACATTGGTGCATGGGGTTAAGAAATTCCCTCCTCTTACCCAGGTTATGTTGAAGCGGAGGAGATAGACATTCCAGAAATAATCCTGTACTGCCTGGACCCTGCTCTGGATTGCCTCTGACAGTCACTCAAATAAGAGAGAGCAGCGTGGTGTGATGTCTATTATTGCCTATCTGTATTGGATCAGTTCTCCTAATCATCCAGCTCCAGTTTCTTGGGTCTCCATTGCTCCATCGGAGAAGGATATGGCAACCCACGCCAGTGTCCTTGCCTGGAGGATCCCATGGACAGAGGAGCCTGGTGGACTGCAGTCCATGGGGTTGCAGGAGTCGGGCACGACTGAGTGACTAACACTCATTGCTCCACATCTCTCAGATCTCAGGAGGATGGAATCGTGGTGGTCCTCGAACAGGATATCCTCTGCCCATGTCTTCTTGGAGTCCCAGTAATACCCCAGTGTCTGGTCCTGCCACATATCTACTGTAGGACTCTCTGGGAACAGATCAAGGCATTTTAATTTTAAAGAGTGGGTTTGATAAAAAGTCTCTCCATCCAACATTTCGACATTTTTAATCTAGTATCCTTATGCTTAAACATTTCTCATGACAGGAGAGTTCATTCCTCCACCCACACAGCCAGTAAGCTCCTGCCCATTTTGAGCAGTTCAACTCATTAGAAATCAGTCCTTTATTGCAGAACACAAACCTAACTCCTAATGATTAGGCAGTTCCAATTAAAGCTGTACAGTAGATGCCCGTGGCCCTTAGAGATATTCTGCTTTATTGCCTGGAGGTTCAATGTTTAACATGGATTATCAGTAATAGAGATAGATTTCACTTATCTGCCTTCGTTTGAAAAATCAGAAGACTTGTCAACAGAGGGTTGGTTTCTACTTCCCTGGTGGCTCAGATGGTAAAGAATCCACCTGCAATGCAGAAGACCTGGATTCTATTCCTGGGTTGGGATGATCCCCTGGAGAAGGAAATGGCAACCCACTCCAGTATTCTTGCCTGGAGAATCCCATGGAGAGAGGAGCCTGGCGGGCAGGCTACAGCCCATAGGGTTGCAAACAGTCAGACACAACTGAGCAACTAACACACTTTGCCCTTTAGCAGTTGTCTTCTGGTTTTAGTTGCACTCTGAGTGAGCCCAACACCTCGTCCACCTTGCTCATTCTCATCATGCTCCCGACCTCCGTAGAGGTTGAATTGAAGACCTCACTTTCCTGTCTCTGCTTCTGGGAAGGTTAACAGTCCTCCATTATCCTCCATCTGACAACCGACCCTGCTCTGGATTCAGGGACCATCACTCTCTCGAGTTTCTCAAGCCCAACATCCTCGCAGTGTTCAACTCCCTGGCAGGATCAGGCTTCCAAACTCTCTGCCGTCTTGGTTTCTCCTCTAGATTCTTCAGTTTGTTAAGATTCCCCCCGACCCGAGAAGCAGCATTCACCTGTTGGATGGCCAGTATAGCCGATGCACGTTGCATTTTTCAGGTTTGTTTCCTCCCTGGAAACTCTGGGTTTGTACTTGTTCAGATTTCTCCCAGTCCTCCCACCACCGTTCTTGTTTCATTTGATTCAATGCACCTTTGACATTTTAATTTTACCCTGCTTTCATTTGTCTGCCGCCTGCCCAATTCTCCCACGCATCATTCAAGATTTTATTAAGAGATTATTGCTTACCTACGAAATAAATCTCCTCAGATCTCAGTAGCTGCCAGTTCAGGTTCACTTAATAATGTCCTCCTTGATCTTTTGCAAACAGTTTCACACTTGATTAAGAATCTTGGTAAATCTTTCCAACATACACACATGCATATGCACTTACCCACACGAATATGCAGCTGCTGCTGCTGCTGCTGCTAAGTCGCTTCAGTCGTGTCCGACTCTGTGTGACCCCAGAGATGGCAGCCCACCAGGCTTCCCCGTCCCTGGGATTCTCCAGGCAAGAACACTGGAATGGGTTGCCATTTCCTTCTCCAATGCATGAAAGTGAAAAGTGAAAGTGAAGTCACTCAGTCACGTCCAACTCCTAGCGACCCCATGGGCTGCAGCCCAACAGGCCCCTCCATCCATGGGATTTTCCAGGCAAGAGTACTGGAGTGGGGTGCCATTGCCTTCTCCATCTTATTGGGAAGGAGCATTTTATAAGTGACCTAGGAATGCAGTGACCTGAGAATTGACTGCCAAAGTTACCTGGGAAGGTAATAGAAGAATTTAGTACAGCTGCCATCTTTTCAGAGTAGACATTGCCAACTCAGACAGTTTAATTGTTTTGAACATGAAGGAAATTAATTTAGTATTCTCTAAACATGCCTCCAGTTAGCTTGGGACCACTAGCCCTGAAAAGAAGAAAAGCAAAACTGATGAACCAAAAGGAAGTGAGAAATAGATTTCCTTTTACACAAAATTAAATTGCTTCTTGGTTTCCACGATTTTCTTTGTTACCCTGATGCAATAAGAGTGCCATTAGGACTGTGATGGAGTAGTAATTGAGCACTTACTGTATATGAGTACCAACTAGTCATCTTCTTATTGGATCCTCATAGCGGCTCCGTGCAAGGAGGAGACAGAGGCTCAGGGCGGGGACATGACTCACCGAGGTTGTCTGTCTGCTTCTGCGTCTTGCCAGGTGTAGGCAGTGGAGAGCAAGGAGGAGGTGTCTCTTCTCTTCGCTGAACTGTTTTATTTTAGGGCAGCTTCTCTCTCCTCAGCACTAGGTTTCCTCCTGGAGCACGTTAGCTGTTATTATTTAAGGCGATAGGGGAATTCAGAGATGAGGAGAAAGAATGCATATAGTACAGGTCTTAACACATAGTATATACTCAATAAATGGGCTTTCCGGGTAGCTCAGACAGTAAAGAGTCTGCCTGCAACGTGGGAGACCTGGGTTCAATCCCTGGGTTGAGAAGATCCCCTGGAGAAGGGAACAGCTGCCCACTCCAGTATTCTGGCCTGGAGAATTCCATGGACAGAGGAGGCTGGTGGGCTACGGTCCAGGGGGTCACAAAAAGTCAGACACAACTGAGTGACTAACACACACACATACACACATACACACATACACACATACTCAGGAAATATCATAGAAAAGAGCATAGAGTTCAGGGCAATAGAGCCACCCTCTTAATGGTCATATAGGATAAGGTCAAACAGAGATGTTTGCTCATTCAACAAATATTTCTTGAAAAAGTAAAACATTCTAGGCAGAAACAAACTGAGAAGAAGGGAATTGCCTAGTGTAAAGTCCTTGATATAGCTTTAGCAGCTTGACTCTATACTCTTTTTCTAGAGAAGAAAATAGACCTAAAGCAAGCTAGTAACTTAAGATCAAGTGACTGGTTCCTGGAAGAGACTGAGGTCCAGTCTACATTTGCTCAATTTTCTAAATGCTTGCTGATTCTGCTGAATCATTCCACTTCTTCTTGGGGAAGGTTTCAGATTTCTGTCACCTGATTGGGAAGCTGCAGGGTGGGAAAGTGAGAGCAGGAGTGAAAGGGAATGAGTGGAGGGTGGCGGAGAGAGGGGTCAAGGCAGAGACCTCTTATACTTACAGACCAGTGCCCCAGGCTTGGCAGGGATCCAAGCCAGACCAAAGAGAAGCTTCTGAGGCTTGAGAAATCATGGAGCATCTCTTAGGACTCAGCTTACCTCCCTCTCCTCCACTGAGGCCTCATCACTGTACTGCCTGTTCTGCAATGAAAAACAGCACTTCATCTCCTGAGCCAGTGAAGACATGAAGACCTAAGGACCAGAAATTCAACTTGCGAACTAATGTAATCCTGAGAGTGGGAACCCCATTTTGAGGTCAGTTTTTATGAGACACAAGTGGCCTAAATAACATCTTAAAAGCCCGGCCGGAGGGAGTGGTACTAATCTGAAGGTCACTGACCTGTAACCGCAGGGAAGGCTCTGACCTGACCCCTTTCCTCTGTCCCTGAGTTCTGTACTCACCTGTGTCGCTTGTGGGAGGTGGCCTAGTGTTGTGTAAAGAATGGGGGTTTGGAAACAGGTTCAAATGATGGTTCTCCATTTACCTGTCAAATGGCACATGGCTTTTTGAGGGCAGGTGTTGCAAACATCAGCAAGACAGCTTGATTTAGCTGAGGCACAGAAAGAGATTGCTGGACATCACCCTGGGGAACCGAGCCTTGGAGAAAATCACAAGTATGGGAGCTGCCAGGTCTCTCTTTCGTCTTCTGCCCCTGCATCTGGGTTTCATACAACCCTCCTGTAAATAAGCTCCTGCCAGGGACAATGCATTATGAACCTCGAAGAACCTCGGAGCTCACAGGTTGACCACCAGAGAGAGATTAGCATGCTCTCCATAGTATCAATTCAAATGTCCCATAAAAAGAGTCTGGTAGGTTCAACACAGGTCACGTGCTTACCCCTGGACCAATTTACTGTCCAGATGAGCAAAATTATCAATGGTAGCATATGGAATGTGGGAATAACTTCCCCCAAAGGATTATGGGATTTCCAGTAAAAGGGAGTGAGATCAGAGAAAAAAACAAAACAGATATCCCTATCTTTTGAAGGAATTCTACTGAACCTCAATTTGACCATTAATAGAATTGGAGTAACAGTTCTCTTACAAGTTTATTATAAAGATTAACTTCAACAAAATGAGAATATAGCACCTACTGTAAACACAATGAGCTTTTATTATTCACAAATTGAACAGCTTTTATCTTTCCTACACTTTTATTATTTCTCCCATGACTAATGTAAGCATAAAGTAAAGCTCATTACTGAGAATATAGAAAGTGAAAATATGAGTGGAACAAGTCTCCCGTATTCTATATTGATGTTCGTGTAACTTTCTACACAATTATCTAAAATATCTTCACCCACTCATTTCACTTAGTGTAATTCACAGATATGTTTTGACATGTTTTTGTAGAAGAGGGTATAGATTGAACTTGGTCTGTAACTACTCATGGGTCAGGTATGTCTAGTGAGAGAGGGAGAATATATATATTCTCCACCGTATGTTGTCACGTGCTGCTTTGCAGGTAAAAAACCTCAGTTGCTGAGAAGGGAAACAATGAGTGTGCAGATGGCCTGGTCGTGTTTGTGGAGGCCACGTGGACTTACACTTGAACTTGGAGAAAAGACCTTCAGTTAATTTGGAATGGATTCTTAGAACTTCATGAAAAGGATGATTTCTCCACCTTCTTTCAGAAATAAGAGAGGGCTTTCCTAGTGGTCCAATGCTTAGGACTTCTCCTCCAACGCAGGGGGTACAGGTTTAATCCCTAGTCAGGGAGCTAGGATCCCACATACCTCGTGGCCAAAAAACCAAAACATAAACAGAAGTGATATTGGAACAAATTCAGAAAGACCTAAAAACGGTCCATATATAAAAAAAAAAAAAAAGAAATCTTAAGAGAAATACAATGAGATCTTGACGACTTGCAACGGCATGGTCCTTGCTTTTCTCTGGTACCAGGAGGACTGTGATTTCAGAAGCATCAGAGACAACTGTCTTGGGACAGGCTTGTGAATCGTGCACCCAATAGCAGAAATTTTGAAGGTAGTGGTCATCGGCAAAAACTCAGGCAGGGAAAACAGAAGCAGAAAGAGAATGCCACTTCAGGGCTTCAGGTACAGACCACCCTCAGACCCCACTGCTACCCCATGCACTCCGTGAGACATTCTCCTTTGATGATATTCAGAAATAACTGGGTGAGACTTCTTAAACAGATGAAGGCAAAAGCTAATGACTTCTGACAAAATACTATATATGCTCAGGTGAGGTGTAGGGGGATTCATTATGAACTCTAAGCAAGCATCAGTTGTACATCTTTGTGTCTACATAGCTGCTATTCTATCAGAGGTGCACTAGAACTTCTTTATTCATTCCCTGATTGTTTACTATTTGGATGGCTCCCAGATGATCCTTATAATAAAATCTGTAATAATGAACAGTGACCCACTAAGCCTTTGGTTGGGCTCATGATAATTTTTAAATGTAATATGGATGAAAGAAAATAGATTTTTCGGCCCCCTAAGAAGAAAAGAATAAGATCATTTGCAGTGATTGATCAGAGTACAAATTATAGAGCGAAGTAATTAAAATGGATCAAGAGAGTTATTGCCCTAAATATACTATGATGTATTTTAACTCAATAGTTATATAAGAAGAAAGAAATGTTACAGTTCATGTGATGTGTGTGTGCATGCTTAGTCATGTCCAACTCTTTTTCAACCCCCTGGACTGCAGTCCACCAGGCTCTTCTGTCCATGGGATTTCCCAGGCAAGAAAACTGGAGTGGGTTGTCGTTTCCTCCTCCAGGGAATCGTCCCCACCCAGAGACTGAACCTGCATCTCCTGTGTTTCCTGCATCAGCTGCTGCTGCTGCTGCTAAGTTGCTTCAGTCGTGTCCAACTCTGTGCATCCCCATAGACGGCAGCCCACCAGGCTCCCCCGTCCCTGGGATTCTCCAGGCAAGAACACTGGAGTGGGTTGCCATTTTCTTCTCCAATGCATGAAAGCGAAAAGTGAAAGTGAAGTCACTCAGTTGTGTCCGACTCCTAGTGACCCCATGGACTGCAGCCTACCAGGCTCCTCCCTCCATGGGATTTTCTGGGCAAGAGTACTGGAGTGGGGTGCCATTGCCTCCTCCGTCCTGCATCAGCAGGTGGATTCTTTACCACTGAACCACCTGGGAAACCAATAGTGTATATACATATGCATACGTAGCTGCATGCTGTGCTGTATTTAGCTACTCAGTCGCATCTGACTCTTTATGACACCATCAACTGTAGCCCACCAGGCTGTTCTTTCCATGGAATTCTCAGGCAAGAACACTGGTGTGTTAGCCATTCCCTTCTGCAGAGGATCTTCCCCACCCAGGGATCAAACATGGGTCCCCTACATTGCAGGCAGATCCTTTACCATCTAGGGCCGCCAGGGAAGCCCTATAAACACTCATTAAAGGCAATGTTAGAAGGGTGTTTTGCTGGATCTTGGGACATCTTATGTCCTTGTGTTACCCAAACTAAGGAAGAGTTTGCTTCTTATTGGCCTTAATCATGAGCGGTCACTACTATGGATCTGGTGTCAGAGGTTTCCTTTTCTGTCTAATCAAATTCCAATTCCTTAAGCTAACTAATCCATGTGAGTCAGGATCCCAGTTCAGTTCAGTTCAGTAGCTCAGTCGTGTCCGACTCTTTGCGACCCTACGAATCGCAGCACGCCAGGCCCCCCTGTCCATCACCAACTCCCGGAGTTCACCCAAACTCATGTCCATCGAGTCGGTGATGCCATCCAGCCATCTCATCCTCTGTCATCCCCTTCTCCTCCTGCCCCCAATCCCTCCCAGCATCAGAATCTTTTCCAATGAGTCAACTCTTCACATGAGGTGGCCAAAGTACTGGAGTTTCAGCTTTAGCATCATTCCTTCCAGTGAACACCCAGGACTGATCTCCTTCAGAATGGACTGGTTGGATCTCCTTGCAGTCCAAGGGACTCTCAAGAGTCTTCTCCAACACCACAGTTCAAAAGCATCAATTCTTCGGCACTTAGCTTTCTTCACAGTCCAACTCTCACATCCATACATGACCACTGGAAAAACCATGGCCTTGACTAGACGGACCTTTGTTGGCAAAGTAATGTCTCTGCTTTTGAATATGCTATCTAGGTTGGTCATAACTTTCCTTCCAAGGAGTAAGCGTCTTTTAATTTCATGGCTGCAGTCACCATCTGCAGTGATTTTGGAGTCCAGAAAAATAAAGTCAACCACTGTTTCCACTGTTTCCCCATCTATATGCCATGAAGTGATGGGATCAGATGCCATGATCTTCATTTTCTGAATGTTGAGCTTTGAGCCAACCTTTTCACTCTCCTCTTTCACTTTCATCAAGAGGCTTTTTAGTTCCTCTTCATTTTCTGCCATTAGGGTGGTATCATCTGCTTTTCTGAGGTTATTGATATTTCTCCTGGCAATCTTGATTCCAGCTTGTGCGTCCTCCAGCCCAGTGTAGCTGCAGCATATGGGATCTAGTTCCCCAGCTGCGGATCAGACTGAAGCCCCCTGCAATGGGAGTGTGGAGTCTTGGCCACTGGCCCAGCAGGGGAGTCCCTCAAGCACTTCTCCTTGACCACATTGGAGGAGTCCTGTTGGTCCCTGCTGGCTCCCTGTACCATCACACCCAGCTCTGGCCCTTCCCAGATTTGAGGTTCTTCTGTAGTCCTCTCTTTAAATGGCTTAGCTGTCCCCTAAGGTTGTTGTGGCTCCCACTGTTACATAGTAACCTTATGTACCAAACGTAGTATGTATGGCTTGTTACATTACCTATTATTACATGTTAGATTCCATGATTTCCCCCACTTCAGTACTTAGCACTGAAAACCTCAGAATGAGGGAAAAGAATTCTTTAATATTTCTTTTGTAAGAATTATTAGTCTATTTCTCCCACAAAGAACACGGCTTTATTTTATTTTCCCCTGATCACATAAGCAATACATATTCATTGTGAAAAATTTGAACAATACATAAAATTATAAAGAAGAAAATAAAAATGAAAATCCCAGATCTCTAAGCTAACCACCATTAAAATTTTATCATCTTTATCTCAGTCTTCTCTTTATGCAAATATGCAGGGAAGAACCTTATCATTTCAACTAAGTGGGGGAATCACCATAATATTATTTTATTCAATAACTTCTTTTTTCTTTCTTCCTCTACCATTTACCAGATAATACACACACACTGTCTCTCTATCTTCCACATGCAGATGTATATAGATTTTTAAAATTTGTTGTCTATATTTGATTTTTATAAAATGAAATATATATCTGCATATATAATATATAATAATATTATATTATTATAATATAATTTTAGCATATATTATATAATATATAATAATATGTATGTATAATACCTAGTCATTAAATATATGATAAATCTATTAATTAAGGCCTGGGTGATTTACATAATTAATTGTACATAGAAAATCCATATTGAGGGTATATATATACTGATTGATATTTCTCTCTCTCTACGTCGCTCTCTCATATATCTGTATATCATATACATATATGTATCAGTTCAGTTCAGTTCAAATGCTCAGTCATGTCCGACTCTTTGTGACCCCATGAATTGCAGCATGCCAGGCCTCCCTGTCCATCACCAACTCCCGGAGTTCACTCAAACTCATGTCCATCGAGTTGGTGATGCCATCCAGCCATCTCATCCTCTGTTGTCCCCTTCTCCTCCTGCCCCCAATCCCTCCCAGCATCAGAGTCTTTTCCAATGAGTCAAGTCTTCCCATGAGGTGGCCAAAGTATTAGAGTTTCAGATTCAGCATCAGTCCTTCCAGTGAACATCCAGGACTGATCTCCTTTAATGGACTGGTTGGATCTCCTTGCAGTCCAAGGGACTCTCAAGCATATGTATACCTGTGATGGATTCATTTTGATATTTGGCAAAACTAATACAATTATGTAAAGTTTAAAAATAAAATAAAATTTAAAAAAAAAGAGAGTCTTTTCCAACACCACAGTTCAAAAGTATCAATTCTTCGGTGCTCAGTTTTCTTCCCAGTCCAACTCTCACATCCATACGTGACCACTGGAAAAACCATAGCCTTGACTAGATGGACCTTTGTTAGCAAAGTAATGTCTCTGCTTTTGAATATGCTATCTAGGTTGGTCATAACTTTCCTTCCAAGGAGTAAGCATCTTTTAATTTCATGGCTGCAATCACCATCTGCAGTGATGTTGGAGCCCCCAAATATAAAGTCTGACACTGTTTTCACTGTTTCCCCGTCTATCTGCCATGAAGTGATGGGACCAGATGCCATGATCTTCGTTTTCCAAATGTTGAGCTTTAAGCCAACTTTTTTACTCTCCTCTTTCACTTTCCTCAAGAGGCTCTTTAGTTCCTCTTCACTTTCTGCCATAAGGGTGGTGTCATCTGCATATCTCAGGTTATTGATATTTCTCTCAGCAATCTTGATTCCAGCTTGTGCTTCTTCCAGCCCAGTGTTTCTCATGATGTAGTCTGCATAGAAGTTAAATAAGCAGGATGACAATATACAGCCTTGACGAACTCCTTTTCCTAGTTGGAACCAGTCTGTTGTTCCACGTCCAGTTCTAACTGTTACTTCCTGACCTGCACATAGGTTTCTCAAGAGGCAGGTCAGGTGGTCTGGTATTCCCATCTCTTTCAGAATTTTCCACAGTTTATTGTGATCCACACAGTCAAAGGCTTTGGCATAGTCAATAAAGCAGAAATACATGTTTTTCTGGAACTCTCTTGCTTTTTCCATGATCCAGCGGATGTTGGCAATTTAATCTCTGGTTCCTCTGCCTTTTCTAAAACCAGCTTGAACATCTGGAAGTTCACAGTTCACATATTGCTGAAGCCTGGCTTGGAGAATTTTGAGCATTACTTAACTAGCATGTGAGATGAGTGCAACTGGGCGATAGTTTGAGCATTCTTTGGCATTGCCTTTCTTTGAGATTGGAATGAAAACTGACTTTTTCCAGTCCTGTGGCCACTGCTGAGTTTTCCAAATTTGCTGGCATATTGAGTCCAGCACTTTCACAGAATCATCTTTTAGGATTTGAAATAGCTCAACTGCAATTCCATCACCTCCACTAGCCTTGTTTGTAGTGATGCTTTCTAAGGCCCACTTGACTTCACATTCAAGGATGTCTGGCTCTAGGTGAGTGATCACACCATCATGATTATCTGAGTCATGAAGATCTTTTTGGTACAGTTTTCTGTGTATTCTTGCCACCTCTTCTTAATATCTTCTGCTTCTGTGAGGTCCATACCTTTTCTATCCTTTATCGAGCCTATCTTTGCATGAAATGTTCCCTTGGCATCTCTAATTTTCTTGAAGAGATCTCTAGTCTTTCCCATTCTGTTGTTTTCCTCTATTTCTTTGCACTGATCACCGAGGAAGGCTTTCTTATCTCTCCTTGCTATTGTTTGGAACTCTGCATTCAGATGCTTATATCTTTCCTTTTTTCCTTTGCTTTTTGCTTCTCTTCTTTTCACAGCTATTTGTAAGGCCTCCTTAGGTAGCCATTTTGCTTTTTTGCATGTCTTTTCCATGGGGATGGTCTTGATCCCTGTCTCCTGTATAATGTCACGAACCTCTGCCCATAGTTCATCAGGCACTCTATCTATCATTTCTAGACCCTTAAATCTATTTCTCACTTCCACTGTATAATCATAAGGGATTTGATTTAGGTCATACCTGAATGGTCTAGTGGTTTTCCCCACTTTCTTCAAGTCAGTCTGAATTTGGTAATAAGGAGTTCATGATCTGAGCCACAGTCAGCTCCCGGTCTTGTTTTCACTGACTGTATAGAGCTTCTCCATCTTTGGCTGCAAAGAATATAATCAATATGATTTCAGTATTGACCATCTGGTGATGTTCATGTGTAGAGTCTTTTGTTCTGTTGTTGGAAGAGGGTCTTTGCTATGACCAGTGTGTTCTCTTGGCAAAACTCTATTAGCCATTGCCCTGCTTCATTCTGTACTCCAAGACCAAATTTGCCTGTTACTCAGGTGTTTCTTGACTTCCTACTTTTGCATTCCAGTCCCCTATAATGAAAATGACATCTTTTTTGGGTGTTAGTTCTAAAAGGTCTTGTAGGTCTTCATAGAACAGTTCAACTTCAGCTTCTTCAGCGTTACTGGTTGGGACATAGGCTTGAATTACTGTGATATTGAATGGTTTGCCTTGGAAACGAACAGAGATCATTCTGTCATTTTTGAGATTGCATCCAAGTATTGCATTTCAGACTCTTTTGTTGACCATGAATGCTATTCCATTTCTTCTAAGGGATTCCTGCCCACAGTAGTAGATATAATGGTCATCTGAGTTAAATTCACCCATTCTAGTCCATTTCAGTTCACTGATTCCCAGAATGTCGACATTCACTCTTGTCATCTCTTGTTTGACCACTTCCAATTTGCCTTGATTCATGGACCTGACATTCCAGGTTCCTATGCAATATTGCTCTTTACAGCGTCGGACCTTGCTTCTATCACCAGTCACATCCACAACTGGGTATTGTTTTTGCTTTGGCTCCATCCCTTCATTCTTTCTGGAGTTATTTCTCCACTGATTTCCAGTAGCATATTGGGCACCTACTGACCTGGGGAGTTCCTCTTTCAGTGTCCTATCATTTTGCGTTTTCATACTGTTCATGGGGTTCTCAAGGCAAGAAAACTGAAATGGTTTGCCATTTCCTTCTCCAGTGGACCACATTCTGTCAGACCTTTCCACCATGACCCTCCCATCTTGGGTGGCCTGTCCCCAATATTCCAAATGCGTATACATACATATACATAAAGATAATAGATAATCCATATAAATATACATGGTATATATATAATCTATATAAATACAGATATACATTTGTACATAGGCTAACTGTGGAAAGCCAATCATTTGAATCAGAGAGAGAAGCATTCCAACTTATTGACTGTAAAGATGATTTCAGTAAGTGGGCAATTGTTTTCTATCGAATGCCTATGATGGCCATTACAGCATTTTGAGCAGATAAATGACATGATCTGACTCATGTTTTGAAAGAATCACCCTGGTTGTTCTGTTGAAGAAAAAACAATTGTAGGTCGAGACTACAGGAAGAGTTGTGAGGATGCTGTTTAAGGAATCTGGGGGAGAGGGTGTGGTGTCTCTGAGCAGAGGTGACAGTATGGGGTATGAGAAGGTGAGAAGCAGTGAAGAGCTGGATGTAATCTGATGGTGGAGCCCACAGGAGTTCTTGTTGGATCAGATGCTGGATCTGAGAAAAAGGGAAGGAGTCAGAGATGACTTGAGGGTTTGGGCTTGAGAATCTGGAAGGATAGAGTTTCCTTCAACTGAGTTGGAGAGGGTTGTGCGGTGGGCAATCTGGGGTAGGGGGGCAACTGCAGATATATCGCCAAGAAGGGAATGTAGACAGAGCAGATCGAGAATATGGTTCCAGACCACTATGATATTAAAATTTGAGGACAGGAAGAGAAATCAGCAAAGAAGACTGAAAAGGGGATGTCATGTTATAAGAGAGAACTCAGGAAGCAGTGAGAGCATGTCAGGGACCTGAGGATTATGTGAAACCTCGAATGCTGCTGTTGTCTGTCACAGGTCAGTGTCCTAGGGAAAAGACATAGAGACAGAGATGTCCAAGAAGGTGGCGTGTGGATTGGGACACCCAAGAGGCAGTGAGGGAGGCAGGACTGGGTAGAGGAAGAAGAGAAGAAAGCAATGTGTTTGCAAGTAAGGCTTCAGCCACACTCGATAGGAACTCTGGAGCAGAAGGTGGCCATTCAGATATTATCTTAAATTCAAATAAAGCCTTGGTGGCCTGGCACAGACTAGTCACTGGATGAAGCCCCCACAAAATACTGCATACAATCCCTTAGGGGAAATTCCTGGGAGAGACTCAGCTGTGAGCAGCCGACACTCATGGCAGCTTCAGGAATGAATGGTTTAACCTTGAAAAGGGAACCTGGGTGGCATGCTACAGCACCCATCTTTGGGAGAGATTAAATTGACCAAAGGCTTCCAAAGCATGGAGGTCATCTGCGATCTTCATATGAGCATTTTGGGTGGAATGGTAGCTGGCTTGGAGTGTGGTAAGAGTAAATGGGTGGGGAGAGCCTGATGAACTATTCAATACAAATACATAACAACCACCACGTTAATGTATTTTGAGGCAAAGAAGAGCAAAGATAAAGAGCTGTGGTGTTGGAGGAGAAAGTGAGGTCAGAAAAAGGGATGTTCTATTTGTAAGTCAATGGTCCTGATCAGAGGGGTAGAAGATCATTGTGATTTAAGGGCCAGGTTTAGAATTGCTGGAGCAAAAACCCTGAGGATTCTTTTACAAAGTGTTTTAGATTATTTTTTTAAATTTTATGTTGCATTCCATTTGCAAGAACCTACAAAAATATTGAAAATTGATGGAGCTAATGGTCATCTCCTCTTGTGCTTCATTTTAAGAGAAACAGCTTCAGAGTTTCACTTTTTGAGAATGATGTTTGAGATGAGATTTTTATAAATAATGAACTATTATATGATCAGTCCCTTGATCATGCCCAAATCTTGTGACTTCATAGTCTGTAGCCTGCCAGACTCCTCTGTCCATGGCATTTCACAGGCAAGAATACTGGGGTGGGTTGCCATTTCCTACTTTGGGCGATCTTCCCCACCCAGGGATTGAACCCACGTCTCTTGTGTCTCCTGCATTGGAGGCGGGTTCTTTGCCACTAGTGCCTCCTGGGAAGCCCAATGAAACTAGGTAATGATTCATTTTTCTAATATTATTTTTCTTAGCTATAATTGTAATAGCTACTGAATTTTATCAATTTCTTTCCAGCATCTGATCCTGTGTTCTTCCCCTACCTCCTTCCTGCTCCTAACATGCAGCTCTGCAGTAAAGGGGTTAAGAGCAGGACTAAGAAGCAGTACTTCCCAGGTGAGGCTCCCAAGCCCTACCACTTTGCTCTGTGTGATCATGGAAGTTTAACTTATCTTCTTAATGCCTTATGTTTCTTATCTTCAAAATTCACTGCTAATTGTTAACCAAACAGGAGTACAGTGAGAGAGGAATTGAGCTAATGCATGTAAATCATTTAGCAGATTATCTGGTGCAGAGTTCCTGCTGAAACCACACTGGCCTTCGACATTTTGTTATTCCCATTTTAAGAGGTTTCCTGATAGAGTATCTTTGAAAAAACTCTACCAGATCATAGTACATTAGTTAATGTTAAAATTGTGGCCTCCCATATGATAAAGACGGTTTTTGTAATTATTTTTCTATTTTTTTATATTTTTATAATTATTTTGTAATTATTGCCATTGTTTTCTTTTTTAAAGAATTTTTCATCTAAGAGTTTTATAGTTTTTGGTCTTATGTTTAGATCTTTAATCCATTTTGAGTTTATTTTTGTGTATGGTGTTAGAAAGTGTTCTAGTTTCATTCTTTTACAAGTGGTTGACCAGTTTTCCCAGCACCACTTGTTAAAGAGATTGTCTTTTCTTCATTGAGGAGAACATAGGCAAAACACTCTCTGACATAAATCACAGCAGGATCCTCTATGACCCATCTCCCAGAATATTGGAAATAAAAGGAAAAATAAACAAATGGGACCTAATTAAAATTAAAAGCTTCTGAACAACAAAGGAAACTCTAAGCAAGGTGAAAAGACAGCCTTCAGAATGGGAGAAAATAATAGCAAATGAAGCAACTGGCAAAGAACTAATCTCAAAAATATACAAGCAACTCCTGCAGCTCAATTCCAGAAAAATAAACGACCCAATCAAAAAATGGGCCAAAGAGCTAAACAGACCTTTCTCCAAAGAAGACATACAGATGGCTAACAAACACATGAAAAGATGCTCAACATCACTCATTATTAGAGAAATGCAAATCCAAACCACAATGAGGTACCATCTCACACCAGTCAGAATGGCTGCTATCCAAAAGTCTACAAGCAATAAGTGCTGGAGAGGGTGTGGAGAAAAGGGAACCCTCTTACACTGTTGGTGGGAATGCAAACTAGTACAGCCACTATGGAGAACAGTGTGAAGATTCCTTAAAAAACTGGAAATAGAACTGTCTTATGACCCAGCAATCCCACTGCTGGACATATACACCAAGGAAACCAGAACTGAAAGAGACACGTGCACCCCAATGTTCATCGCAGCACAGTTTATAATAGCCAGGACATGGAAGCAACCTGGGTGTCCATCAGCAGATGAATGGATAAGAAAGCTGTGGTACATATATACAATGGAGTATTACTCAGCCATTAAAAAGAATACATTTGAATCAGTTCTAATGAGGTGGAGGAAACTGGAGCCTATTATACAGAGTGAAGTAAGCCAGAAAGAAAAACACCAATACAGTGTAAGAAAGAAAGAAAGTGAAGTCGCTCAGTCGTGACCGACTCTTTGCGACCACATGGATAGTAGCCTGCACCAAGCTCCTCCATCCATGGGATTTTCAAGGCAAGAGTACTGGAGTGGGTTGCCATTTCCTTCTCCAGGGAATCTTCCCAACCCAGGTTTCTCACATTGTAGACAGACACTTTACCATCTGAGCCATCAGGGAAGTCCCCAGTACAGTATACTAACGGATATATATGGAATTTAGAAAGATGGTAACAATAACCTGTATGCAAGACAGCAAAAGAGACACAGATGCATAGAACAGTCTTTTGGACTCTGTGGGAGAGGGAGAGGCTGGGATGATTTGGGGGAATGGCATGAAAACATGTATAATATCATATAAGAAATGAATCGTCCGTCTGGGTTCGATATAGGATCCTTGGGGCTGGTGCACTGGGATGACCTGGAGGGATGGTACAGGGAGGGAGGTGGGAGGAGGGTTCAGGACGGGGAACACGTGTATGCCTGTGGTGGATGCATGTTGATGTGTGGCAGAACCAATACAATATTGTAAAGTAATTAGAGTCCAATTAAAATAAATAAATTTAAATTAAAAAATTTTTTTCTGTACTTAATGTTAACACTAACCTTAGTATCAAGGTTATGTTGGCTACACAGTTATTTTAAAAGTTGACCTTTCTGGTCTTATTGTATTGTCAAAAGTTTTGAAATAACACTGGGAATAAGCCGTCTGGTCCTCAGACCAAATCTCTAATCACTTTTCCAATCCTTTTTTTTTTTAATAATTAATCTGTTTCTTTCTTCCAAAAGTTTGTACTTTGACTGGAAGATTTCCATTTTTCTGGGTTTGTTTACATGTTTATTTATTTGCCATGAATGTATACATATTATTAACTTGTAATTCTTAAAAATCTCTTTTATATGTGTTTACACCTCCCATTTCATTTTGAACCATGAATATTTTACTATTTGTCTTTTTTCATTAGTCAGCTTCAGAAGGCATTTATTTATATCATTAATCTTTTTGAAGAATCAGATTTTTTATATATTTATCCTAAAATATATTCCTTTTTATATATTTCATTAATTTGAGCTTTTGTTTGAATAAATCTTTCTTCATTGAGACCTTTTGGGTTATTCTTGGTTCTTATTTCCTAAGAAGAAGTTTAATTTCCTTTATATTTTGTCTTCCTTCTTATAAAACAATGCCATTACTCTGTATTTTTCTCTCTATATTGATTTGTTGTGCCCCCAGGGTTTTGAGTCTTGCCTGGAAAATCCCATGGACGGAGCAGCCTGGTGGGCTGCAGTCCATGGGGTCGCTAAGAGTCGGACACGACTGAGTGACTTCACTTTGACTTCTCACTTTCATGCATTGGAGAAAGAAATGGCAACCCACTCCAGTATTCTTGCCTAGAGAATCCCAGGGATGGGGGAGCCTGGTGGGCTGCTGTCTATGGGGTCGCACAGAGTCGGACACGACTGAAGCGACTTAGCAGCAGCAGCAGCAGCAGCAAGGTTTTGATATAAAGTTCTCTCTTTTTCGTGTTCTTTTGATGGTTTGTAATTTCACTTGCAATTATAGGTTTTTTAAAATTCCAAGTAGTTAATAATTTGGGATGATATTTTATTAATTGTTTAAGATCAATCATGATGATTTTGATCACAGCATATAATCTATCAAATTTCTATTTTTGAATTTCTTAAGCTTTTTCCTAGTCATAAATATGATCAATTTTTGAAAATTTTTGCTAGACATATTTAAAAATGTATAATATATATTCAAAGAACAGGGTAATATATATATATACACACATACAATTTAAATATGCACAATATGTGAATTAATTCCAGTGTATGTAATACTAATGTTGCTGTTTTGACCTTTTAATTGTATGCTTGGTATATTTTTATGCATCTTTTTATTTTCAGTTTTCTCTATTACTTTGTCTTAAATTCATTTGTGTCAACCATATGGAGACAGGTTTTATTTTTAAGTAAGTTTGGCAGTCTTTGTCATTCACATAAATTATAAAGAACAACTATAAGGATTTTCAGTCTCTTGGACTGCAAGGAGATAAAACCAGACAATTCTAAAGGAAATCAGTCCTGAATATTCTTTAGAAGGACTGATGCTAACACTGAAACTCAAATACTTTGGCCACCTGATACGAACTGACTCACTGGAAAAGACCCTGATTCTGGGAAAGATTGAAGGTAGGAGGAGAACGGGACGACAGAGGATAAATTAACTGGATGGCATCACCGACTCGATGGACGTGAGTTTGAGCAAGCTACGGGAGTTGGTGATGGACAGGGAAGCCTGGCCTGCTGCAGTCCATGGGGCAGCAAAGAGTCGGATACAACTGAGGGACTGAACTGATAGAGGATTTGTTTCTTTCATATTCTATTGACTATTTATTGCATATTGTTATTTCCAGGTTTTTCCTTTTATTTCTTGTGGCTGGTCTCTTCTAGTTACTATACATCTCTGTTTATCCCTTTATTAGTTTAGAATTTATGTTTTCCTTTTTGATACCACCACCAATTACCTCCCCTTTCTCAGAATTCTTCTATTGTATTAACATAAGGTACCAGTTATTACTCGTAGGCAAGATTTTTAACCCACCTGCCCGTTGCTAGCTTCTTACTTCAGCATAATAAGAATTTTAAAAATATTTTTACTTCTACTTTCTGGTCTATCACACATCTTTAGGGTTTTATTCACAGAAGGAGTTTGGTTCTTCTACTTTTAGACATTTTGTCTTATAGAATGTGACTTTTATTTTAGGAATTCTTCTTTGGTATGTATGCAATGCCTTCCAAGACTTTCAATAATTATGTAATCTCTATCTCTGCTCTTGGGGCTTTTCTGGTGACTCAGTGGAAAAGAATCTGCCTGCCAATGCGGGAGACTCAGTTTCAATTCCTAGGACAGGAAGATCCCCTGGAGAAGAAAATGGCAACCCACTCCAGTATGCTTGCCCGGGAAATCCCACAGACAGGGGGCTATAGTTTGTGGCGTCTTAGAAAGAGTCAAACACAACCTAGAAACTGAACAATGACAACCTGGACTCTTACTTTTATTTACTTCTCCCCCTTCCATCCCATCTTCTCCTGTCTTGAGATCCCTCGTTTGATTCCTTTCTTGTTTGATTAGAGTCTGTACTTCAGTATTTTCTTCTGTGAGGTGTAGGTAATACATTCCCTGAATCCTTAAATACCTGCAAACTTCTTTTACAACAGCAGATAAATATCATCTTAGTTGGAGGTAGAAATCTTGGGTGAAAATTCATTCTCAGCATCCTCACAATGCTATTCCATTATCTTCTTCTTTGGGACTGTGGATACGAATTTCCATGCCAGTTTGATCCTTTTTTATCTTTGTAAATTATTGTTCTTTCTGTATGGTAGCTTTAAATGTTTTCTCTTTATCCCTGAGATTCAAAAACAAAGTACCTTGTCTGACTTTGGCTTGGTGTGTCTTGTCTAATATCAGTCTTGCCTAGATCGTATGAGACTTTCAGGATTCAGACTCCAGCCTTTCTTTAACTCAATGCATTTTTAATGTATTAACTGTTTTTTTATATCCTTTTATCTATTGTTATCTGTTCACCTGTTAAGTATAATGTTAATGGTACATATTACCATATGTAATAGCTAAAGTATCCTTAAACACAAACACATGTAAAACAAAGCTATACATTGATAGGCTAATGAGAATGCTGTGGTTAGAAGCTTGTAGGAACCTGACCCTTTATTTCCCCAAAGAGCAATAGTTCAATATTTGCTAATTGAGTGTTTGCAGCATTATGTATAAAATGACAGCCATGAATAATGAAAACTGACATTATCTGGTTCTCTGAAGTCCTTTTTTTTTTTTGCATATTGTAATGTAATCTTAAGTGTTATTATTTTGTTTGTTGAGGCTGCCAGATTCTCCAGCATTTTCCCTCTGTGTCTGTTAGATTCCTTTTGTACAGACTGCAAATTTCCATTGCCCATTCAGTGGGGCTCAAGTTCAGCTACCAGGCTATCTTAGCATCAGTTCTCAAAGATGAGATAGACATGTTAGTCTCTGTCCTGCTGCTGTTGCTGCTACTAAGTTGCTTCTGTCATGTCCGACTCTGTGCGACCCCATAGACGGCAGCCCACCAGGCTCCCCGTCCCTGGGATTCTCCAGGCAAGAACACTGGAGTGGGTTGCCATTTCCTTCTCCAATGTATGAAAGTGAAAAGTCAAAGTGAAGTTACTCAGTTGTGTCCGACTCTTAGTGACCCCACAGACTGCAGCCCACCAGGCCCCTCTGTCCATGGGATTTTCCAGGCAAGAGTACTGGAGTGGGGTGCCATTGCCTAACAAACTACAAGATTCAGCTCACCAAATGACTCTTTAGTTCCTGGAAAGCTGCTCTGAAATCAAGGTCAACAGGTTTTCCTAGGAATATCTTTTTCAGTCTCTGAACCCTTTGGGAGCCCAAGATCTTTTCATGTCCTGCTCTTCCTACTGCTGCTATGTTTTACTTCTTACTCTAGGATTCTCTACATTGGTTCTGAGGCTTTCATCTGATCTAGGGAGCAGAAATCCTTAGCAGCATTTTTGTCTGGTTTTCTGCATGTCCCAAGGCTTTGCTTTCTTTCACCAGGTCTCACATGTCCACTGACTTCAAATTCATAGAGGTGGTTGGCAGGAGGAGTTGAGAAGTGGATGCAGAAATATGATAAAGTAGCCATCCTTCTAGAATTGGATTCTGAAGCATATTATACACCAGTGAATGCCACCAGATTCGAGGGACACTGTCTTTCTCTACAAAGTCACATTATTTGGAGGTCTTGAACTAAATGCAAACCTCCTTTTTACTCCACGTGTTGTCACAGGAGACATCCCTCTCTCAATGGCTATTGTTTCTAACACGGCTGCTCATAATGCCATGGCAGGTTGGTTTGTCTCTTCTTTTACTTATTGGCAAGTTGCTTCCATCACATGGAAGCAGCTGAACTCTAATTATGAGCACTGAAGGGAAAGAATTTCCATAAATGCCATATGTTTTACCAGTGCTGTCTCAGATGAGGCTTACCCAGGAGTTTTTGACTTTACACTTGTGATAACAAATCTATTATTGTACAGATGATTATTTCCAGGATGAGGAAAATGAAGATACGTTTTCTAGTCCACTAACTTACCAGCACACCAAAAATCAGTAGCTTCTCTTGCTATACAGACACTGCCTTCAAGACGACCAACTTCAAGCAGTTTCCGTCAACAGTTTTTATATCCATTCGGGTGTCTCTGTTTTAACTGATGTCAGTGTGGGCACACTCCACCACCTGTTTATTAGCATGTTTTTGTTCATGAAGGACTTAAACAACGTTTGTTTCACTTAAACGCAGTGCTTATAACTCATTACTCTTGTAACATTTTTGTTAATTAACTTCAGGGTGGCCCTTATTTCAGTATCATTTTTTTTAAATTTTATTTTGTTTTTAAACTTTATATAATTGTATTAGTTTTGCCAAATATCAAAATGAATCCATCACAGGTATACATGTGCTCCCCATCCTGAACCCTCCTCCCTCCTCCCTCCCCATACCATCCCTCTGGGTCGTCCCAGTGCACTCATTTTTTCCTTTAACATTTATGCTCCAATTTGAACATTTCAGAAGCATCATTCCATGCAGGCTAAACCTGATTTTTGGTAAATATTCACGATTTCTGTTGAAGTGTGTTCTATTGGATAAATTTTTGATACTATAAAAGAGTATTGGATTTAAAAGCAAAAAGTTTAGGTTTAAATCTTTCTCCTATTGGACAGGGAGGCCTGGCGTGCTGCGATTCATGGGGTCGCAGAGTCGGACACGACTGAGCGACTGATCTGATCTGATCTGATTGGGAAGTTAGTTTATTCTTGATTTATGTGCCTGCATTCTTTAACCTCTATGAACTTTGATCTTCTCCCTTTAAATGGGGATGAGAATACCAACTTTACAGAGTTCTCCTAACTGAGTCAAGTGTGTGAAAGGGGTGGATTCATAATAAATACTCAAGGAAACATTAGTTGAAATTGAAAGTCTGAGGAAAAGTCTTAAACATGTAATGAGTATTATTAAATACAATTTGCAAGGAAAAAGTTTAACCTGCCTAAGTCCAAGAACAAATACTTTGGACCATTTAAAGAAACCCAGTTTATAACCAAACTGGGTTTGTGAGTGATGTGTTCACTCACATCATCAATTTTATACATTATATTATGTCTGACTTATCTCTTTCAGAAAAATTTTATTCCATTTTGCTACTTCTTCTGTGTTTTTTCTAAATAATACAATAACTTCCCTTTAAAATAATCCTATAATTCAGACTTTTGACTAAATTAGATTTCCCTTTGCCTCAAATTGGAGATATCTGAATAAAATTTCTTTATTTTTAATGTCATAAAAAAGGCAACTCAGAATCAGAATACTGGGGAAAATATTTCAATACTATAAAATTAATGAAATGTACATATGTAAAGATATTTATGTGTGTATTTTTATATATACATATATATACACAACTGGCCAATGCAAATGTCCAAATAGAAAAGTGGTTAAAACAGCAATAGTACTACGTTTCATGTCAGTCTCAGCCTATCAATAATTAATGTTTGGGCTGCACCAGCCCTTGTGGTTCTTATTATGATTGGAAGATGTACATAGCAGTAATCATCAGTAAACTAGGATGGTGACTGCAGCCATGAAATTAAAAGATACTTGCTCTTTGGAAGGAACAGTATGACAAACTTAGCATATTAAAAAGCAGAGACATTACTTTTTCAACAAAGGTCCAAGATAGTTAAAGCCATGATTTTTCCAGTAGTCATGTACAAATGTGAGTGTTAGACCATAAAGAAGACTGAGCGCTAAAAAATTGATGCTTTTGAATTGTGGTGCTAGAAAAGACTTGTGAGAGTCCCTTGACAGGGAAGGAGATCAAGCCAGTAAATCCTAAAGGAAATCAGTTCTGAATATTCATTAGAAGGATCGATGCCGAAGCTGAAGCTCCAATACTTTGGTCACCTGATGGGAAGAGCCAACTCACTGGAAAAGATCCTGATGCTGGGAAAGACTGAGGGCAGGAGGAGAAGGGGGCAACAGAGAATGAGATGGTTGAATGGCATCACCAACTCCATGGACATGAGTTTGAGAAAATTCCAGGAGATAGATAGCGAAGGACAGGAAAGCCTGGCATGCTGCAGTCCATGGGGTGGCAAAGAGTCAGACATGACTTTTCGACTGAAGAAAAGTGAATGATGGACGTTGAACTCAAGGCTTTAACATTCACCATCACTGAGTAGTTGTCAGTCTCTATTTATGTATCTGTATTTATTTACTATTTTCTTGCCTGCCTATCTATCTACTTTTACTATACTTTTATCCCTTGCCTCATTTAACAAATGATTGAAGTGAATTAATGTTTACTTTATTTAGTCTTAGGGCTTCCCTTATAGCTCAGTCAGTAAAGAATCTGCCTGCAAAGCAGGAGACCCCAGTTTGATTCCTGGGTTGGGAAGATCTGCTGGAGAAGGGACAGGCTACCCACTCCAGTATCCTCGGGCTTCCCTTGTGGCTCAGCTGGTAAAGAATCTGCCTGCAATGCGGGAGACCTGGGTTCGATCTGGGTTCAATCCTTGGGTTGGAAAGATCCCCTGGAGAAAGGAAAGGCAACCTACTCCAGTATTCTGGCCTGGAGAATTATGGACTGTATAGTCCATGGGGTTGCAAAGAGTCAGACACAACTGAGTGACTTTCACTTCACTTCACGTCACTATTTAGTTTTAAAACCCTTTGGGGAAGAAAATACTATTATTATCCATTTTACATATGAAATAACATATTGGAAATTAGCTTTCATTTTCATTAGCTTTCATACTGGAAATTAGCTTTCATTTTTCACTTTTCATTAAAATATTTATAAAATTGAGATTCAAAAATGGCATAATTTTGATAAATCTCTTTGCTCTGGTCTTCATTTTCATTTCTGAACGTCTATTCCTAACCCACACCCTGAAACAGCCTGAGTCTGATTCATAATGGAGCTCTGCCTATCTGGCTGGTCTAAATCTCCAATATCTTATTATCAACCCTCGTGTGACTTGACAGGTTTGAATAATAGGAGGCTGCACCAAAAGAATGGAAACTATATTGGAGAGAGAGCCTCCTGTTCTTTCCTAAAATCCTAATGATTATAGATTTTATTTTGGAGCCCTGGACCCAGGTCCAGCTGGGGATAACAAATGAATTTCTGAGGCTGTAAATGAAAACTGAAGGTTGTGTGTTTGAAAGAAGGCCCCTAAAGAGGGGCTACACACTCCAGTTTGTGCACCTGGCACTACTTATACAATTGCACTTCCATGTTTCATCATTATGCCTTGAAAAAACCTGAGTGCGTGCATGCTCAGTCCCTTCAGCAGTGTCCGACTCTTTGCAACCCCATGGATTGTAGCCCGCCAAGCTCCTTTGTCCATGCAATTCTCCAGACAAGAATAATGGAGTGTGTTGCCATGCCCTCCTCCAGGGGATCTTCCCAACCCACGGATCAAACCCATATCGCCTTGTCTCCTGCACTGCAGGCAGATTCTTTACCCAGAGCCACCTGGGAAGCCTGTGTCCCTTACACAGACTGCATCAGCCTCCCTCTACCTTCTGGCTTGACTGAGGCAGTAACTACAGGCTGTACTCAGAGTGGGGGCAAGATATCCTATGGGTCAAATTAGGCTTTTTGTTAGCATAATATTAAACTTGATCTTGTGGATTCCACTGTGTAAAAAAAAGCCAGTGATCACCCATTTGCAAATCTGGGGAGATGCTGGCCAAGAATGACCAAGGTTGCATGTGGCAAAGTGCTTTCTGAAACATGATTCACCATGGTATAGCTGGGGTATTCAAAGATGCTGTTACAAATACAGCTTCTGAAAGGCACAGATTCTGTTTTTACTTGGCTACTCCTGCTCTGAAATTGTCGCTTTAATTAATTCAGTTAATAATTTCTTAAATCCTTTGGGAAACTGTTGGGACACTGATGAATGTGGAGTTCACATCACGTCAGTGTGGGGTGACCATGACCGTGTGGACAGTGAGACCTCATCCTCTTTTCCTTCACTTCCTGTGTTAAGTTGTTGCAGGACCAGGGTGACGGAGTGCTTAGATCACCAGGCTGGAGGTCAAGGATACCCTCTCCAGAGGCTGAGAGAGCTTTGCTGTTTAACAGTGTGACACTGATCTCATCAGTGCAGTAGAGAATGGTCCATAGAGGACTGAGATTGTTCAGTCTCCACCCTGCATAGCTTTGTGACTCAAATGGACTCATTGGACCGATTAAACCCCAGGGTCTTATATTTGTCATTGAGGTCAGTGAACCCATAGAGGAGAAAATTAAGGACTTCCTATTAATAGAAGGAAATCAAATGTCAAACAGTAAAATAGATTTTTTTGGAAAGGCCTTATATTAAACCCTCGGAAGGAAGCTTGCCAAGGGGGGTTATGTTGATCATGCGGTTTTTTTTGTCAAGAAACATCTATTCATATGTCTTAAATCTACTTTTCCTTGGATAAGTTTTGTGAAATTCCTAATTCTTGTTTGTCTTGCTTCTGTTATCATTAAATGACCCATGCCACTTAATGACTATGAATTTTCCTCCTTTCCTTTATTAAGATTTTTTATGGATCTCCTTCAGTTCAGCAGGAACTCTGCCAAGAAGTATGGATAAAAAAGTGTAACCCATTTCCTATAGTTGAGAAGAAAAAGAGTTTATGTATTTGCATATTTTTTTGGCCCCATCACTTGGCATGTGTAATCTTAGTTTCCCATCCAGGGATTGAACACGAGCTCCATATGGTGGAAGTTCAGAGTCTTAACCACTGGACCACCAGGGAAATCCTAAGAAAAGGCATTTAATATTTATTTAATGCCATCTGTACAGTTAACTACTTTATCTATAATATCCTAAATATTCTTCCCAACTATGCAAAATCAGTGGAGTTACTTCTGATTTCACAAGATGGGAAGACTGAGGATAAAATAATTAGTTGATGGACCTAATTCATGTAGCAGTAAAGGTAGATATAGGGCCATACCCTGTGAAAACCTGTCCTTTGCCAATGAGCCAGTGCAATCTGTTTCACATGTGGCAGAAGAGTTGGCAAAGTGCTAAGAGCACTAGGAAGGATGGCCGGAGATGGGGACTCTGCTTGGAAGGATCAGGAAATCCTTGCTGGAGAGTCCATGAGTGGAGTCAGCCTGCAGAGGGCTTCATACCACATCAGGGAGATTATCCATGTTCTCAGAGTTGGAATCTTGTAGTTGCTCAATTTCTAAGGCTAATGGATTCGTTCAAATAGAAACAACCTAAGAGAGTGAGGGACTGATACACTCAGAGCTCTGCAGAAGGTTTGTTGGTGATGGACCTGCCTTGTCTATAGGCGTCCTGATAATTTTTTGTTGGTGAGGTCATAAACCATATGTCCAAAGACCTCATCTCCTCTGAAGAAAGCCAATGTGTAAAATAAAAGTACGATTATAGCCAATCATGGTCTCATCAGGCAGCATAAATCAGAGACTCTTTTCCCACGTGCAGCCCATGACCGTCATTATGGTTGGGGATCTGTCTATGTTTTATTGCCTATAAATCCTCAGTACGATACTAGTTGGCAGCATAAAACCACCATGTGGAAACTCCAATAAGTTAAAAAACAATAGCCCAGCAGACTCTGCCAATTCTAATTTCTTTAATGTTTAGGGTCATCAAGTGGCTGAAAGACATCACTATGAAGTCATTATACTTCCAACACTTGGACTTGGATGACAAGAGTTTTAGGTTTTACGGATCAACTTTTCAAAAAGACTGAGAACTGGCTGCCTACTGAAGGGCACGGTTTATTAAGCTGCCACAGTAGCAGGGTATGAAATGGAGAGATGAACAGACTACTGTCATGTTACTTTCTCATTAATTCAGAAGTGTGTCTTTCTTTAACAAGTATTTGTGAATGGCCCATGTTAGAGCAGATTCTTTATTAGTGACTGGGAATGCAACATAAGTAAGTCAGACCTGGATGTTACTCTCTTGTCAGTAATGCATAGTAATGCATAAACATTATATATTTGTAGAAATAAATGTAAAAGTATGAACTATGTTGAATGCTTTAACGAAACCAGAATGTTTTGAGAATGTATGAGAAAGGAATCTACTTGAGATTTTGGGGCTTGCCAATGAGTGTCATGGAAAAATGCAATCCCAGTGGTGTCACCTCGATTCCTCCAGAGAAGTTTGATTTTTATATAAAATAACCAAATTGACAATTTTTTAAAATGTTTAAGAAACAGAAACTGATCAGAATCCAGTTTTTTCCTCTGTTCTCTCTTTTTTATGATCTTTGCCTTAAGAATCTAGGATTATGCATCCTTGAAAGGAAAAGATCAGACTGGTAGAAGACTGCCTAGGTCAGGTTCAGAGTCAGGGGAGGAAATTCAGAAGTTTTGGAAATACAGATTGAGGACAAGACTTGGGCATCATTTTATGTTTATGACTTCCTGAGTTGTTTTTGCATTATGATTGAATGAGTAATTGAGTTGAATGAATGAATGAATACAGACACACTCTTCCCTACCAGCCCAGACAGCAGAAATAATCTAGAATAATAATCATAATAATGATATTGACTAGCGAGGCAGCTCACAGTGCAATATCACATGTGGTCCTCACTACATTTGCCGGTGGAGGCGCACAGACCCTTGCATACATGAACTTTTGATGATGTTCCTTGATGCTTAGTTGCTCAGTCGTGTCCAAATCTTTGCCACCCCATGGACTGTAGCCCACCAGGCTCCTCTGTCCATGGGATTTCCCAAGCAAGAATACTGAAATGAGTTGTCATTTCCTTCTCCAGGGGATCTTCCCAACCCAGGAATCGAACCTGTCTCCTTTGTCTACTGCGTTACAGGCAGATTCTTTACCCTTTGAACCATCTGAGACTCAAAAGGATGACATCACCAGCCTAGGATTGCACATTAAGTGCCCAAACTAGAGATTCTACTCAGGTCTCCCAATTCCATGAACAGGAAGTACCTCTTCCATACTATCCTATGTCCTTATTTTTTGCCCCAAGCAAGAAAACACAATATCTAGCCTCTGGAGCAAAAATCACATGTGGGCTTCCCTGGACTTCAGTTTGCATGTAGCAAGTCCATCCTAGACAGAGACAGAGCATACAGCTAGAAAAGGACATTTCAGGGCCAGGCTTGAGTCTAGAATTTGAGACAAATACATTTTCCCAATGCTTGTTATGCCAAGCTCTGTGCTACGTGCATGGGATGTGACTGTGGCCATGAGCCAATTCTGGATTGCAGCCTGTTTTGTAAATAAAGTTTTTTGGAAATACAGCCACACACGTTTGTTTACCTAGCGTCTGTGGCTGTGTTTTCAGTACAACAGCACAGCTGAGCAGTTACCACGGAGACTGTGCGGCCCCTCAGAATCCAAAACATTTACCGTCAGGCGTTGTACGAAGGAGGTCTGAGAATACCTGGGACAGAGCAACGACCAGGGCAGGAGACAGAGAAGAGCCAACAGTGATTCTATGAGCACAGCCTGACACTGGAAATATGGCCCAGACACAGAGGCGGAGCGGAAGATAGAGAGCTACTTAGCATTACTTGTCTCTACTGGAGAAAAGGGGACAGTTACCTTCCTACAGGGCTTCCCTTGTGGCTCAGCTGGTAAAGAATCTGCCTGCATGCTGAAGACCTGGGTTTGATCCCTGGGGTGGGAAGATTCGCTGGAGAAGGGAAAGGCTACCCACTCCAGTATTCTGGCCTGGAGAATTCCATGGACTGTAAAGAGCGAGTGCCTTCCACTTTCACCTTCCTAAAAGGAAAAGTGAATGGATCTGGCTACATGCTGGAAGATTAGCAGTACTTTGTAAAGCGGTGGGAGGATATTCCAGGCCTTCAGAGAGGCTCATTCAAAAGTGTTAAGGCAAGAATCGAGTTGTTTTGCTCGGGACACCATAGTGAATGATGGAGATGAGTGGCTTCCCTGTGGACCACCCCAGGGGCCAGTGATGAAGAATCTTCTGCCCACACAAGGTTGCCATCCCCAGTCCGGGAAGATCCCACATGCTGAGGAGCAGCTAAGCCTGCGTGCCACAACTGCTGAAGCCTGCACACCCCAGAGCCTGTGCTCCACCACGAGAGAACCACTGCAATGAGAACCCGTGCAGGACGACGAAGAACAGCCCCCACTCTCCGTAACTAGAGAATGCCCGTGGGCAGCAATGGAGACCAATCACGGCCAAAAAAGAAACAGCATAAATAAAGCTTAAAAAAATAACAGAGATGAGACTCAGGGAAAACTTAGCTACAGTGAGTCGGGCAAGTGAAATGTATTACCACGTACAATCCCGAAAACAAAGACCTGCCAGGCACCTCTTATTCCCATTTTTTAGAAGAGACTGAAATGATAAGAAGTTAAGTAACTTGTCTCAGTTCTAAGAATAAGGCATGAATTTTTTCCAGGCTCCAAAATCTCTATCTGACCCTCCACCACTCAGCAGGTAAATCACCTCCGCCCTCGGCCTTGGCTAGGCCCCAGCAGCCAATTGTGTTGCCTATTGTCCTGTTTGCCAGAGACATCATGACAGAGGGGCTGTGCCAGCAGATGGTAGGACCTCCCCAGGCCAGGCAGCCTTTGCAGCAGGAGTCATGACCACGCTTAACTCTGCAATAGCAAGACTGGCTCTCTTGTGTGTTGGGAATAAGCCTAAATGGATGTGAACAGGGGCCAGTGACCATTAATCATGATGAAAAGGAGCCCAAGTCACAAATTCCAGTTGAGTTCATCTTCCCTGCAACTCAAGTCATTCCCTCTCCTTATTTCCTCTAGCAGCCCTGTATTCAAAGTCAGCAATCAACTCGGGCCTTAAGTAGCCGCAGGAACCCTAGCAGGTTTGATTACATCCACTTCACCTTCACACTCCAGATCCAACAATGAAAACGTGTGAAGAGAGATGCCTCGTTTTCATATTAATGCATATTTAAAGGATCATAAAGGGACACTTCGACTTAAGCAATGGACAAAGGTGATAAAACTCTTTTTGAGAATCTTAATGAACTCATTTAAGCTTTGAAAGAGGATTAACTGATTGAAAATTTCTGATATCTCTGTATTAAGGTAAGATACAATAGTTCCTTTTTCTGAAAAAAGAGAAAAGTGGTCATCACACAAATTTATGAGAAGAACTGTACTGTATTTATTTTTCACTGTGATGAAATATACAAAACACTTATTATTTTAAATATTTTGAGTAATACAGCTCAGTGGCATTAAGTCCATTCACATTGTTGTGTCCTGTCCCTCTCCAGCATTTTTTTCATCTTCCCAAACTGAAACTTTGTATATTAAGCGACAACTCCCCCTTCTCCCTTGGCTGCTTCCAGACTCTGGCAGTCATTACTCTGCTTCTCATCTCTATGAATTGGACTACTCTACATGCCTCACAGAAGTGGAATCATACAGTATTTGTCCTTTGGGGGCTGGCTGATTTCAGTTAGCATCATATTCCCCAGGTTTACCTATTCTGTCGCACATAATCAGAATTTTCTTTCTTTTTAGGTAGAATAATGTTAAAACACCTTCAGCTTTTGCTTATCTGGGAATGGTTTAATTTCTCTTTCACCTTTGAAGGACAGTTTTGCTGGATATACCATTCTTGGTTGTTGACAGGTCTTTTTCTTTTTTCACATTGCAGTCCTTGTCATATTAAATTAAATTATTTAAAATTTTAGGTTTGATCATTCCCAACTCCCTGCCATATCTTAGTCGAGTTCCGATGCTCGATTTGTCTCTTCACACTGCATTTTGGCCTTTCAGTATGCCGTATATCTATGACAGAAAGGTGACATCTCAGCCAGGGTCCAACAGGTGAGCAGGAAAAAGTGGAGTGGGGCAGGCATTCTACGCGGAGGTTGCAAAATGTAACATCTAAATCATATGTTACTTATTAAAAAATTTACTGTTATTATCTCATTCAGTGTCATAGCCTATAGAATCAGTGAGACCCAGGTTCAAATCCTATTTTTGTCACCTTTAGTTACGTGACCTTGGATAAGTCACCTAATCTTCCTGAGTCTCTGTCTTGTTCTCTGCATCACAAGGATACGCATATATAACTTCTAGGAATGCTACTAGAGGATGAGTTGATAGAACATGGAACCCTGCCCTGTGACATTTAAAGGGGCTAAAACACATTTCTTCTCCTATTCTTTTCAACCAGTTTAATGTCTCTCATCTTATGGATTCTCAAGTCTTCTCGGACACCCAATAACTTCCATCAATTGCCAACAAGGGTCCGTCTAGTCAAGGCTATGGTTTTTCCTGTGGTCATGTATGGATGTGAGAGTTGGACTGTGAAGAAGGCTGAGCGCCGAAGAATTGATGCTTTTGAACTGTGGTGTTGGAGAAGACTCTTGAGAGTCCCTTGGTCTGCAAGGAGATCCAACCAGTCCATTCTGAAGGAGATCAGCCCTGGGATTTCTTTGGAGGGAATGATGCTGAGGCTGAAGCTCCAGTACTTTGGCCACCTCATACGAAGAGTTGACTCACTGGAAAAGACTCTGACGCTGAGAGGGATTGGGGGCAGGAGGAGAAGGGGACGACAGAGGACAAGATGGCTGGATGACATCACTGACTCGATGGACGTGAGTCTGAGTGAACTCCGGGAGTTGGTGATGGACAGGGAGGCCTGGTGTGCTGCGATTCATGGGGTCGCCAAGAGTTGGACACGACTGAGCGACTGATCTGATCTGATCTGATGAGATGCTGAACAAATATTCCATGTGATTCAGTTCAGTTCAGTCACTCAGTTGTGTCCAACTCTTTGAGACCCCATGGACTGCAGCACGCCAGGCTTCCCTGTCCAACTACCAACTGGCAGGCCATGTTGTGAATTCCTCCTGAGCCACTATATGGCAGAGCATGTTGTTGTTTCTAGGAAAACTCATAATACAAATTCATAAGATACTAAAGGTATGTTTGTTGTTGTTGTTTAGTCACTAAGTCATATCAGACTCTTTTGCAACCCCATGGACTGTTGCCCACCAGGCTCCTCTGCCCTTGTGATGTCCCAGGCAAGAATACTGGAGTGGGTTGCCATTTCATTCTCCAGGGGATCTTCCAGACCCAGAAATTGAACACAAGTCTCCTGTATTGGCAGGCAGATTCTTTACCACCAAGCCACCAGGGATGCCCAGGAAGGCATGTTATAAATTACTAAGTAACAGTGTCAATTCCAGACTTTTAACTCGAAATCTGCACAATACCCACACCTCAACCGACATTTGTACTTTACTTGAAAATGCATTGTTTAGATCACAACGAAAAAATAACTTTAAAATGTTTTTAGTTCAACACTTCAAGAGGATGGCCAGACACCATCCAGATGGAGTTGGAATCTAGGCTTTCCCTCAGTTCCCTTTCGGTCCATGAGTAAATCGTAGTATGCCTGACACAAAGTCATCTGTCATGCACTCTTATGCAAATGATAATTTTCTTCTGAAGACTATTTCCTTAGTGATGGTAAATCTTCAACTACTGTTGACAGATTCAATTTTTGGAAAGTACAAAAAAATATAGAGCACCTATGGAAATATAATTCAGCTCAGCCAATATTATTGAGCGGTTACTACCTGTCATTTGCTTGTTTGCTCTCAGACTCACCAAACACATCTGACTCTGAGTCAAGCTCAGGCAGTGAGGCAAGTTAGGAGATAGAAGTGTCACAGGTATGTAGTAGACATACTAGAATGGCCAGGAACTCACCAAGGGCGATGGAAAGGTGGCAGGGTTGGTGAAAACATTTCTGGGTTGGGTGGGAAAGCGCGATTCAAATCTTGCCGGGTTACCCTCTGACTACTCTTTCTCCCTCCCTGTGTCTGAGCTTTCCAATCTAGTGAAGTGGCTTTGTGTACTGTGTGTGTGTGTGTGTGTGTGTGTGTGTGTGTGTATGTGTGTGTGTGAGTGGTGTCTGACTCATTGTGATCCCATGGATTGTAGTCCACAAGGCTCCTCTGTCCATGGAATTCTTTAGCCAAGAATACTGCAGTGAGTTGCCATGCCCTGCTCCAGGGGATCTTTCTGACCCAGGGATCAAACCCGGGTCTCCTGAAGTGCAGGCAGATTCTTTACCATCTGAGCCACCAGTGGACTCCAGCTGTCCTCTGTGGCTGGACAGCATCTGGACTACATGCATATCCACACACCTGAGCCCACTCCCCACCCCCAGACCTATTGAACAGGCAGGTCTTGGTTGGGTCCCACTGGGTTGTGCTTTAACAAACTCCCCAGTGGTTCTGAAGTTTGAGACCCACTGGTCTGGATGAATGCAAAGTCTTATCTTGTTCTGAGGGTCTATCATGGAGTCACCCTTGGTATTGGAAGTGGAAAAAGAAGAAAGAGACTTCCCAGAAAAGGAGAACTGTTCATAGTTATGAAAAGCTCTCCATATGGGCACCATGGATCTCTCTACTTTATCTGGGTCAAATGACTTTTCCCTTTGAAAACTCTTAAGTTTGACATCAAGCTGTCCATGTTTTTCCTTCTGATTTGCACACTTCTGAATCTTGGACCTCACCCAAAGACTTGGCATTTTTTGATCACTGCTCAGATTTTTATTTTCCCAAGTTTTCTGGCCTTTGACATCTCCCCAGTTCAACAACCAGCTTCGGGCTGCGGCAGGCTGCCTTGGGTTTAGGTCTGCTTCACCCATCTTTATCACGGGGCCCAGGTTGAAGGAGTAGGGGCTCTCCTGGGCTTGCACTTCTCAAGGTAAATCCCTGAAGGCCACGAGCCCAGCCAAACTGTGCCAGCACTTTAAATAGTACCTGCATTATCTGCTCTTATTCAATATGTTTACTTCCTTCCTATTGTCCAAGCAGAAGTCAGTTGAGAAGAAAAGTATAATCCACTCCAAAGAGAGGGAGGGGGAGTAAAATGTGCTGAAAAATAATCTGATGAAAGATGTAACTGTGTAGAATTATCACCGTCACAGCCCTTGGTGTGAGGGTCTCAGTTTCCTCCCAGGAATACTACTGGCCTCATTCTCCTCCTACCCTGAAGAAAAGAGTTCCGTGACTTTTCCTCCTTCCCAGACTCTGCGTTTCTCTGATTTCTGTAGTCCCCAATCTCTGTCAAGTGCAATGTGACATGAATTCTGGAGGGAATTCCCAGGCAAAACCTGCTGTCAGACTCTGTTGCAGAGAAGACAGACAGTCACCCCTATGTCAACATGCCCCCTAAGTCACACTGAGCTGATCATCAGCCTGCCCGTTTCTCTCCTGCACTATAAAGCGTAGTGATTCCTACACTCATCATACAAGTGCAGGAATCCAAATGCAGAAGGGAACTGTTCCTTCTAAATCTTTTTGCTTTAATAGCAGTAGATGACTCCTAACACCTCCCATAGCTGGTGTATGAACATCAGAGGTTTTGTTGTCCCCCCCGCCCCATGAATGGATGTAAGCTGCACTGACCCATTCCTCTAGGGAGATCTACTTTTTACTGAATTAACTTTAGCTGCACAGTTGGGACAGGATGGACATTGAATCAAAGTCTTCCCAGGAGCCAGTTTCATCTTTATAGATTTCTCAGTAACTCCTATTTCAGCAGGCTAATCAAGAATAGAAGCCAATTGGATCAGAGATGTCTAAATGTCACCCCAATACTTGCTTTTACTTCCTTTCCTAACCTCTTCCAGAAACAGTCAGATGCACCCAGTTTAAAAAAATGTTTAATTAGATATATAGGCATCTGCATGATCCAGTCAACTTGCCACATAAAACTAACCATCACACAGCTGGAGATTTTATTTGACCCGCCATCCCCAGTCTCCTGCAGTTAGCTCCTGGACCACTGGGAGGAGGAGTTGAAATAAAGCAGCAACCTCCTCTTTCTCTTTCCCCATCTGCTGGTTACAGGGGGGCAGTGTGGTGAAAACTAGAGTGGCCATCATGGGTCCAGAAATGGAAACTGTGTTGAGATGGCAGAACAAGAAATTAAAAGGAACCCAGGTCCCCAGGGCCACCGAGCTGCTTTATCAACTCTATACTGTTCACGCTCAGACTGTTGTAGAAGATAAAACTAAACGTCTCTCTAATGTAAACCACATTTGTTCTATTCTTTCTCTCTTACTGAAGCCAGAACATGTGTCTGAAAAAAATATACCAATCTCTGTGTCTCTTTATCGAGACACACTTTGTATTCTTAAGTATGAGCACTGGCTCTTTCATTCAACATTCCATGAAAAAATGTTCACTGAACAGCAAACGCATACAAGACATGAACCTGTGTGTTCAAGAGATAAGTGTGCTGACGTTACTTTGCCTCCTGACTTTCCTGCTACCATGCTACCTGGGCTTTAGCCATGCCCTGCGTGTGTGCTGTCTCTTCAGTCATGTCTGACTCTTTTGTGACCCCATGGACTGCAGTCCACCAGGCTCCTCTGTCCGTGGGATTCTTCAGGCAAGAATACTAGAGTGGGTTGCCATGTCCTTCTCCAGGGGACCTTCCCAACCCAGGGATTGAACCTGCATCTCTAACAACTCCTGCATTGGCCGCAGGGTTCTTGACCACTAAGGGAAGCCACCTGGGAAGCCCTCCCAACACACTTTCAGGTCTTTATGCCTTAGTATACACTCTCCCATCAGCCCGGAATGTCTCCCTTCCCCTTTTTAGCCCAAAGGCTCTTACCTGCGAAAGGAAAATCAAAATGGGATCAGCATTGCTAAGAGAACTGTCTAAAACAGAGCCGAGAAGACATGGAGGATGTGTGACTTACACACATCTCAGGAAGGAATCTAGACTTGGATTACTTGTCTTAATGCAGGCATCCAGAACATGCACACAATGTTCCAGAAACTTGAGACACTTATGGGACCTTACAGTAAATAACTCGTGACAATATGAGGCTTGCCAGATGATTTAACGACCTTGAGTTTTTGCCTTTGTAAGTCCCTGACTCTTTTCCCGGAATACCCTTATGGTTTTATTCTGATTCGTGTCTTTCAAACTGCAGTTCCTAAGACCCCAAATACAGTTCTGGGTTCTCTGCAGCCAACAGACTGATGATTATTGGCCATAACTCATCTGAGCCTCGGTTTCCTCAAATGAAAAATGATCACAAGCAGCTACTGTATGTAAAGCCCACAGACCTGTCCTTGGCCACAGGAGGAACTGGTGTGGGTTCCTGTTCCCGGCCATGCTGCCCCTGTGGTGAAGGAAGTCTCTATGCGCAATTTTGGAAAGATGGGATCTCATATGATTATTTTTCCAGGTGAAGCCTCCAAGCTAACGGATGACTTTCCACTATCTCCTTTCACAGTGAAGTGACAATGGTTCTTCTGATTGCTTTGTTTTTCCTCTTTATAAAGTAGCCAAGATAACAAACCTCACGCAATCTTGACTCTGCAATACATTTCCATACTAATTAATAGCAGTCTCAATGGGGCAAGTTTTTTCGGAAAATAAATTACATATATTCAGGTGTCTGGTTTTTACTGCCATTAAACTTAACTACCCTGTTTGTGTCTCTTTATTGCTTTTTTTTTTTTTTAATAAAGACCATAAAAAAGAAGCTATGATACTACAGCCAGGGGCCAGGAGGAAGCTGCCTTTCATATTTCTAATAGCTTCAAATAAAATATGTTCAAGCACTCCCTGCCATCTGGCTGCAAAAGGTTGTTTGGAGGGTCCCTCCTCCTCCACCTTCTAAGCATCAATTCTATTTTCCAATTCCTTGGCTAGATTAAATTTATGAACTGCTCAACCCTTGGGTGATAAATGTTTTGATTGTGACCATTTCCTCTTTCCGGTTTCCAATTAACATGATTGGTATGGAATCTACAGAGACAGCTTAGGTCTTGAAACTTGCATCTTGCGGCTCAGGAGCTGAGTCAGCACAGATTTCAGCATCCCTTCCCCCTCTTCTGTTGTTTCTCTACTCACATACCTTCGGAACATTTAACAATAGCTCAATATTATTTCAATCCATTTGGAAGAAAAACCTGGATTTAAAATCTGCAGCGGCAACCGGTAATTTTTCTTTAAAAATTTCCATGGAGTACAAGTAATTTTGTATAACATTTTCATACTATGGGCAGCTTCATATTTGCATAGGAAAATAGGCTGAGTTTCTAATCAGGCAGTATTACAAGTGATTGTGATGCTTTTTTATAAATGCAAAGTGACTTGGGAAAGGTAGAGAGTAATAAAGAAATGGAATGGCTCCAGGGTATTCACGAAAAGCTGATTGCCTTTAACGTCTGTGTTATTCTAACAGCCCACTTCCAAATCCCAAGACGAGAGTGGAAGATCTAAACAGAGGCTCTCACTCCTCCTCCTCCTCCTTCTCCTCTCCGTCATTGTCAGCTTCCAACATCTCTTGCCCACCACTGTCATCATCTCAACATCTGTGGGCAGTTGGGCAGTGGAAGGAATCCAGATACCCACTGAGGGGGGCTAAGCTTGCGTCTATTCTTGTCTCTGCTGTTTATAACCTTATTATTTTAGGTGGAAATACTTCTATCCTTTTAGTTCCAACATACACAAAGAGAGAAAAAAAAACATGGTACCCACCTCCTCCAGGCATGTTATGGAATAATACCAGTGAAATGCCTGGCACAAAGCTGGTACACATGCCATTATCCAACAATGTAGAAGCACATTGCTGAGACTCAGGATTCAGAATCCCTGAGTTCAGATCACAGCTTCACTTCTTCCTGGCCTTAGAAAACTTATTTACCTCCCTCTAAAAAAAAAAAAAACGGAATAGTCATTGCAAAATATCTTTTATTGTTGTGAGATAAAATGACATAAAATGTGCTGAGGGTTTCAACCGTGCAGTATGATGTGAATATAATTATCATCTAAGACGTTTATCAATAGCCGACTATCGCTTCCTTCAGCCATCATTTGCAGAGCATCTGCTGTGTGTCAAGCACGCTTCTAAGTATTAACCATGGCCTGAAGATGAATTAGAGAGTTCTGATTCAGCTCAGCATCGCACTCAGAAAGGAACTTTCCCTGTGCTTACTCTCTGGCCAGATTAAACTCCCTATCATGAGCTCTCAGTAAAATTGCCATCTTTTCTTTCAGTTCAGTGCTTGTCACTGTTAGACGCTCCTACCCTGTGAGCTAATTCAACTCCTCTTCCCTCTGCTAAAGCATATACACACCATGAGAACAGGAATTGTGTCTGTTTTGGCTCAATCACTAATGTTTACTGCAGGGCTTGGGCAAATGCCAAGAGCTCAATCAATGTTTAATAAATGTGAAATGGAGACAGGGTCTCCTCTTTTGAGGGCCTTGCATTTTGGCAAATTCTATGATAAAGTTACATGGCTACTAAAAGCTATGGAAACTCAGATGGTGGAAACTCCACCCTGGGGATCGAGGAGATGTTTCTAGATTCAGGGCTTTGCTTATCTGAGATTATTCTTGTTTCCTTCTTTTTTTCTCTTTTTTTTAAGAAGGGGAGAAGCATTCATTTGGTTTTGTCAGGACGGTGTGATGAAAAGAACCAGGGTCTGTTGTTGGAAAGAGGAGTTGAGACTTCATCTTTATAGTTCATCTACTGTTTATCAATGAGCAAGTTACTTTAACTCTGCACCCCCGTGTTCCTCGTATGATAGATAAGTAATAAATCAGCTTGCCTTTCTGAAGTGGAGGGGGTGGTTTCAAATGATACAACACAGAAGAAAGTATTTGAAGCTCTGTTAAGTAATTACTCAATAAATGTCAGTCCTTTGCCCTTGAGCATCATCTCAACTCATCATAACTACATCCTGAAGTTTCTCCCTGCTTTGTGCATAGAATAAATTTGTTTCATGCCTTGTTATCTTACCTGGTTTTCACTCCAAAGTTGTGAGGTTAGCAGGACGTCAGAGGAGGGGCGGTTAGGGAGTTAATGGTTCACCATTGCTTGATTCAAAACTCTGACTTGCCAAATGGTATATTCCTTCAGAAAGCAGGATTTCTCTCCAAAATAGGCAATGGAAATGTTTCCATGATTAACACGGTGCCCGTAATTCAGAGTCAGAAAACACAGCTAACAGCTGGCCTGAAAACACTGGGCAAACAATTTATGAGCCCCTGCTCGATTTAGAAGAGAGAAGATTCACATCCTAGCATAATAATCATATTTCTTACTTGCTTTGTCCAGAGAAAAATCTTACCCTAGATTAAGAGGTTGTTTCTCTGATGCTTTTCCATCGTGACTAGAGAAACATAAACCCTTTTGTGATTATCTCTGCAATCTCCTGGCTACTGGAGAGGAGGCAGGCAAGATTGTTCTGGTGCCATAAATATTGGTACCATTATGGACCTGCTCCACTGATGTTCACTAGCTCAAAAGGCCCTGGAATTTGATCAAACATTTCAGATGAATGATAATGCAACTTTTGATCCAGCTGATTACTACACAATCAATGGAGCTGGACTACAAAGGAGAGATAAAACAGAAGGACAAAAGGGAGGAAGAATATGTGTGATAGAAAGACAGAAAGCACAACAAAGAGAAAGAAAGAGGAGGACAGAGAAAGGGAGGAGAGAAAGTGATTAGGAAAAACAGTAGTTCTCAGTTGTCAAGCATTTAATACATACCAAGTTGTCAAGGATCTCACAAACATTTCTTCAGTTAATGTTAAAAACAGAATTCTAAGTAGGGACTGCTGTTTTAGATAGAAAGAGATGGACACAAGTAGATTAAATAACTTAACCAAACTCACCCAACAAGCAAATGGAGGAACGAAGATTAGACCCCAGAAGGGCAGCGAGGCAGAGAAAATAGGAGAAGGAGGAAAACTGGCTTCAGAGAGGGACTGATAGAAACCACCAGCTTCTTTGTTGAAAAATTAGTGTCTTTTCTATCATAGGCAAATGGGCATGAATAGTTACTTTAATTGTGCCAAGCTTAACTTTCTGCTCCCAACCAAAGTAAAACTTCCAATTAGAAGTGAGACTAGGTTAAAGATATCTGCTCACTAAAAGGAATAGAAAACAGAAGATTGATGGGCCAATTTGTGAGTAGGGGCCATTGTCTGCAAATTCAGAATACTGGGGAAAGATTTTATAGCTGCTGCAGCCCTGCACTCTTTTGCCTACTAGAAAGGAAAATCCAGATAGCGACATCCTACCACCCATTTGGCTGAAACAGCTAGGAATATATCAAAGTTCTAAGCAATCACAAGGGTCTCAGGATGAGAAAGAAGGGCACTAAATAACAATAATACTGGAATCACAGTGCATACTCAGTCACTCAGTTGGGTCTAACTCTTTGTGACCCCATGGACCGTAGCCTGCCAGGCTCCTCTGTCCATGGGATTCTCCAGGCAAGAATACTGGAGTGAGTTGGCATGCCCTCCTCCAGGGGATCTTCCCGACCCAGGGATTGAACCAGAGTCTCTTACATCTCCTGTATTGGCAAGCAGATTCTTTACCACTAAAGCCACACAAGAATACAGGTGGAATCACAGTAGAGGTATTCGTTTTCCTAAAAATAAATAAGATGCAAGGAACAAAGGCAACTGGATTACATAGAATCTGCTCAGACTTCTTCCTGTCCATGGAGGAGAGACTGCAATAGAAGGAGTAAGGCTGCAAAGGGACAAGGTGCAAATACACCCCCTTATGAATTCTTCAAACATTCATGCTGGTCCTTGTAGGCACTGATAACAGGCTCTGTGCTCAAGGAGCTTATCATTCAGGTAAGTATGGAGACAAAATTTCCACCTGCGTACTCAGACGTCAGAGCTCAAGGATTTTGCTTCCTGACTGCCGCTCATTCTATTGACCCTGTTGCCCAGCCTTGCTTCACCCAAATATTTGTGGATTTGGCATCTTCGACAGAAGCTTCTTCTGAAACGGAAGAAACACATTTTCAAGCACATCAAGCTTGAATGGGTTTATTCATCCGGTGCTTGTTTACAGAGTCCTGGACAACGGGGCCCCAGCAATGGATAAGGCCCTTGTCTTCATAGACAGAGACCCACAGAGGGACTCAAACAAAGCCTAAGGGGCAGAGAAAAGGAACTGCAAGCCTGAAGGACATGCTTGCAGTTCTAGGATTGAGGCTTACTTAATAGGCAGACAGGCTATTGATCAGGTGGCACTGAGTGTCTTACTACGGAGGTAACACTTGATGGATGCCACTGGGACGAGCAGAAAGGCTGGGGACAGCCCCAGGTCCCAGCAACAGCAGAGATGAGGTCACCAGCTTGGAAAGGTGAGCACATGGGGCTGGAGCCAGATGCTCTCACATCAGTTTAAGCGCAGGGGGTTGACTTTGGAGATAATACTGAGTGAGGGGCTGATCAGACTCTACAAGTCTTCTGTGAACACACTGCAGATCAGTAACCAGGAAATGCTGACAACTGGGAAGAGATTGTACTTATTTTTAAATATTTATTTATTTTACTTTTGGCAGTGCTGGGTCTTCTTTGCTGTGTGCAGGCTTTCTCTAGTTGCAGAGAGCAGAGGCGACTATAGCGAGCATGAGCTTCTCATTGCGGTGTCTTCTCTCGTTGCAGAGCACAGGCTCTAGGTGTTCGGGCTCAGTAGTTGAGATTCATGGGCTTCTTTGCTCCATGGCATGTTGGATCTTCCTGAGTCAGGGATCAAATCTTTGCCTCCTACCTTGGCAGATGGACTTTTAACCACTGGATCACCAGGTCCCAGGAGGAGATTTTAGAAGCTGCTGCTGTCTGGACTCCTCGGTCCCCTCCAGACCCTAATACTGGGTCATTTCACATCCAGCAGCTCTGCCTTGAAGTGTTACGGTCATGTTGATGTACCAGTTGGAAATCCGGGGGATGCTGCTTCTGTCCTCAGCTATTTCAGCCTTGCCTTCTCCAGCCACCTCGTCTCAATGCCATCCCTGCCCTCTACACCTTCTCTGAGACCCCTCTCTGTTCCCAAGTTCTAGCACAACTTTGGGGAAAGAAGAAATAAGGACGGGGATCTACTCCTCTCTACCCCTTTCATTCCCCATCTCTGCCTCCAAGGCTTTATCCTGTAATATTGTTGCTCAGTCGCCCAATCATGTCCAACTCTTTGCGACCCCATGGAGTGCAGCATGCCTGTCCTCACAGTCTCCCAGAATGTGTCCAAGTTCATGTTCATTGCATAGGCGATGCCGTCCATCCAGCCATCTCATCCTCTAACACCCTCTTCTCCTTCTGCCCTCTATCTTTCCCAGTATCAGGGACTTTTCCAGTGAGTTGTCAGTTTGCGTCAGATGACCAAAATACTGGAGCTTCGGCTTCAGCATCAGTCCTTCCAGTGAATATTCAGGGTAAATCTCCTTTAAGATCTCTTTGCTGTCATAGGGAAGAACAAATCTGACTCCATATGAAGTCACTTTGTATATCCTTTAATAACTCTTACAACTGCAGGAAGTGGAGTCTGTTGTGCTATTTTATAGAAAAGAATATCAAGATGAGAGAGACAAATTGCCCTAGGTTATTTACCAAGTAACTTACAACTTTATTGCACATGCAGTCTTCCTCCCATGCTCCTTCCAGATATCTCAGAAAGATTTGGGAAGTGAAGCTGAATTTGCTAATCATGTTTTCTCTGGAGCATTGATAAAGTGGGGAGAGACCCTAAAGATAACTTTTTTTTTTTTTTTTTTAGGAAAGGTCTATTTTTTTATTATTATTTTCTTGGCTGCACCATGAGGCATGTAGGAAATTATTTCCCTGACCAGAGGTTGAACCCACACCCTTTTGCACTGGAAGTTCAGAGTCTTAACCACTGGACCATCAAGCAAGTCCTTTCTCCTGTGCTCCTTCCTCTATCCTGTATAGCTGAAGAATGTGAGGTCAGAATAAAGGTAAAGGTGGAATTGATGAGATCAGTGCTTCTCAATCGCCTGGTCAGTCAGCAAATGCAGATTCTGATTTGGTAGACCAAGAGTGGGCCGAACTTTGACATTTCTAGCAAACTCCCAAGTCATGCTGCTGCAGCTGATCCCTGGCCCACACTTTGAGTAACAATTACATCATTTTACACGGACTTCCTTTCCAAACTGGTCAGATGAGCAGGACAATCTCAGAACTTGGTCAATAACATGACGAAGGGAACTGGCTCCATTACTCATTCGCCTGGGTTGATTTTCAAAGTGAAGTTGCCATCAGACCTCAGGAAACCAAAACACATGAAAATGAATCATTTAGGTGTTGTCAGTTCCTCTCTTTCTCATTCTTACCCATTTATACTGGTCAAGGCCTTTCCCCTGCAGATGCTGTCCCAGCCGGTCCCTGAGCCAGTATTGATCAAAGTATACACAAGACGGCAGTGATGACCACGCCTCCAGCACATGGATCCCAAAATTAGATAACTGTCCTCAGACTGGGGGACTCTTTCCAGATGGCGCTAGTGGTAAAGAACAAGCCTGCCAAAGCAGATGTAAGAGATGCTGGTTCGAACCCTGGGTCAGAAAGATCCCCTGAAGGAGGGGATGGCAACCCACTCCAGTATTCTTGTCTGGAGAATCCCACGGACAAAGGAGGCTGGTGGGCGACAGTCTAGTGTCTCAACGAGTCAGACCTGGCTGAGGTGACTTAGCATGCACGCACATGCACTTCAGGCTGGAGCTTCTGGCTTCTGCTTTACCCGTGGACTCTTGTGGTTTGTCCACACCAAAGTGCGGACATTTCTTCGGGTAGTTGATAGTTTCTAACCTGACTTTGTTTTCTTTGCCTCTTGCCCCTCTGTTCTCCGCACCTCCTAACATAAGCCTATGTTCTCCATCAGGAACTCCTTTCTGCTTTGTTCAGAGCATGGACTCCCAGCTGCCAGGGTCTTCTGCTGCCTGGCCAGGTCCATCATATCAACTTTATCCACTAAGGAATCCTCATGCCTTGCTTATACATTGCCACTGGGACTACATATTCTCTGACCAACCCCATAATAAACTGAGTGTCCAAACACCAAGTCTACCCATCCTGGCTTCTCCCCTCTCCCCAGCAATGTGGCCCTAAAGTTACAGGTGGTTGACACCACATCCCAAGTTCTAATGAAAGAGGCTTCTTTGTCCCATCGTGGTAGATCAAACAAAAAAAGAAAAAATCCAAACACTGATTCCTTTAATGGAGAGAAGTAGCTGAAAATTATTCTTACGCATGAAAGTAGCGATATGGCACAACGTAAAGTCTAAAGGAAGTGACATTTTATTTAGATTTAGTTGCCATGATAAGTTTGTGTGCAGAGATTAAGTTTGTTGTTTTATAAGAGGAGGACATCTAAAGTCAATACCTCTGAACATGATTGGATACATTCCTTTGGGTAAAATATTAATGATGTTGGAACAAAGAAAAAGAAATAGGAAAAGGATGTCGATTTTTAACTTTATAGATATCACATGTCATATTTGATTAATTTATGATTAACAGCAAACACAATGCCTAGCAGGATGGAGAGCTATTGAATATCAAACTACAAATATGGGAATTATTTTAGGCTTAGGCAATTCTCACTCCATTCATTCGAGTTCAGAGTCATTCAGTTCAAGCGTTGTGTCCACATGGCTCTAGTTCCATGGTTTGGCCTCACATGGAGGGAGCATAACAACAGGACTGAGAATCTGAACCTACTGATCATAAGAAAAAGAGAAGGGGGCCGCAAAGGATGAGACTGTTAGATAGCATCACTGGCTCAATGGACATGAATCTGAGCAACACCAGGAGATAGTGGAGGACAGAGGAGCCTGGGGTGCTGTAGTCCCTGGGGTCTCAAAGCGTTGGATACAAGTCTGCAGTTGAACAATGACAGCGGACACCAGAACTTAGAGTCGAGTCCTCCCTTGCTACTAGCCAGCTGTATCATGATATCCATCTCACGTAACTCTCTTAGCATTAGCTTCCTAATCCTAAAAACCAAAATGATCATGTCACCAATCTCAGTGGGTACTGTGAGGATGAGATGAAGTTTTTCTGCAGAAAAACTCCAGACTATGCCCTGAGGCTTTACTAAGCCCCATCTAAACTGTCTTGACTGGATAATCAAACCATCTTTTTCTAACTTCTTTTTTCAGGCAGTCATAAGCCTCGGTCTTTCCAAGTTCTCATTTTTCTCCCGGCCACAGTGGGGTCTTGTGGAAAGGGAACATCCGAGTGTTCATGCTGACCTGGACAGAGAGAATCCCATCCTAGGTGGGCGCCCTGTGTCTCTCAGATCCTTGCAGTCTAGTCAGGGGGGGTCCCTTCCTCTGCTCCTCACAAGGCTGACGTGAGCTTCTACAATCCAGGCTGGTGACGCACAGGATGATGAGACTTCCTGTTGTTCCCAGTCTGCCCCTTCTCATCTGTCTGGTTGTTGTTCAGTCGCCCAGTCAGGTCTGACTCTTTTTGATCCATGGACCACAGCATGCCAGGCTTCCCAGTCCCTTACCATCTCCTGAAGTTTACCCAAGTTCATATCCATTGCATCTGTGATGCCATTCAGCTATCTCATCCTCTGATGCCCTCTTCTCCTTCTGTCCTCAACCTTTCCCAGTATCAGGGACTTTTCTGATGAGTCAGCTGTTCACATCAGGTGACCAAAATACTGGCGCTTCAGCTTCAGCATCAGTCCTTCCGATGAGTATTCAGGGCCGATTTCCCTTGAGATTGACTGGTTTGATCTCCTTGCTGTCCAAGGGACTGTTGAGTCTTCTCCAGCACCACAGTTCAAAGACATCAGTTCTTTGGCTGTCTGCCTTCTTTATGGTCCAGCTCTCATAACTTTACATGACCACCGGGAAGTCCATAGCCTTGACTGTATGGACTTTTGTTGGCAGAGTAATGTCTCTGCTTTTCAACACACTGTCTAGGTTTGTCATAGCTTTCCTGCTGAGAAACAATTGTCTTCTGATTTCATGGCTGCAATCACCATCCACAGTGATTTTAGAGCCCAAGAAGAGGAAATCTGTCACTATTTCTACCTCTGTCTGGTTAGCTCATCTCAACTCTGCTTCTCAGTGTTTGGCTCAGGGTGTCAGCCAGCGGCCTCAGGTCTCAGCAGGATGGTGTCCTGCTGAGCTCCTGGCTCCCCACCCTCGGGTGCTGTGTGCCTCACCCCCCTGGGAGCAAGCAGAGTGGCGGGCTCCATCCTGCACCAGACAAAGCCCAGGGACTCAGAGGTGCTCCCTCTGGCCCTCCCCCAGCTCTTCTTGTATCCATCACTCAGCGCTTTCCATCATGCCCAGCTGATGCAGGGATATCCTGAGAGAACTCTCATCCCAAGTTCAAATGGACCAGCAGGCCCCCAAGACCTCTGAGTCCTGCTTTCCCTTCTGCCTCTCTGTGTTTTCTCTCCTGGTATTACCATCCTGGACTGAGTTCAAAGAAATGTGGGATGCTGAGCCCCAGGGTATAAATGAACCCTCCCCTGACTCAGTCTGAATCCCCTGATACAAAAGGCTTCCCTTGCTGTTAGGGTTAGCAGATACAATTTATTCTTCGGGACATCTGACAGCCTTATTCCTCCTGCAGGCACTGGGGTGACTGGGGACTTCTCCTAAGTCCTACGCTGCTTCTCTCCCGACTTTGTTCTAGGAGGTGGTGTCCTTTTGCCCAAGTCACTAAACTTCATACCTTAATAATGGGCATGATACAGGGAAAGAAAACAACTCTCTGAGAAGGTCAGGCACTGCTGGAGGTAATTACAAAAGTTACCGATAGCCCTGTGTTGCAATGCATGAAAGCTAATGGGTGTTTAATCTAAAGCCAACTCTCTGGAATTGGACACATCCTAATTCCAATCTCAAGGAAATTTACACTTTGGTCTGTGCCACGGTTTTCTCATCTAATGGAGATAATGATAGCATTTATCTGGTAAGGCTGCTGCAGGAAATATATATATATATATATATATGTATATAAATATGAAGGAGATATTGCATAGTAGGTGACCAGTGACCAATAAATGCTTTTGAATGAATGAACCTTCCTAATGACTTTGGAGTCTGTCCCAGCCGTGTTAACAGGGGTATGTGACTTAACTGAAGCTTCTGTAGACTAAAGAAGACTCCCCTGAGCTATTTCCTTGAGTAAAGTTTCCAATGACCTAAGGAAAGGAAAGAGGAGGAGACGGCCATTGACCATATGTTTTCCACGAGGTATCTTATGTGCACCACTGTATTATCCTCATGGGATGAGCAGTGTGACTCCACTTTACAGACGGGAAAACCAAAGCTCAAGGGAGGACAGCTGAGTGACTCCCCAGCCTGCACCCTCCACCTGTGCCCCAGAAGAGCAGCCACAGAGCCTCCTCTTTGTGACAAAAGCCTAGAGAGGCGATGAGATGCAGAACAGGGGAAACTGCAGAGCAATTCAACTGGCGCCTTTGCCAAAAACATCTAAAGGCTGGCTGGTTGAGAAGTCACAAGGTTGCAGAAGAACTGACATGGATTGAGAGACACAAAAAAATTCACTACTTGCTCAAAGTCCCCGCTCTCAGCCTGCTGATCACATGAGGCTGGTTCCTTTGCCCTGCACTGGTCCCTCTTCAAGCCCATCCAGATACTGTCTTTGTGCAACTCTTTCCCTGGTGTGTCTTCAACTTGAGCAGCACACACACACACACACACACACACACATATATATATTTTTTTTTTTTTATCAAAGTGAGATCATGTCTCCTCAGCTCTAAATTGAGGACAAAGGTCCTCCTGTGAGTTTGTCTCCTCTACTGGCCCTGAAAAATCCAATGTAATCATAGTAATACTAAGAGCCAATACTCAGATAGCTCTTAGCATGTGCCAGGCATTGCTATGAGCCTTGAGAGTAATTCATAAAACCTCAAGTTGCAATAGGAGAGCCTATCATTGTCATCCTCATTTTACAGAGGAGGCAAGAGAGGCACAGAGAGGTGAAGTAATTTGCTCAAGGTCACACAGGTAGTAAGGGGTGAAGACAGGAATTGAACCCTGAGAGTCTGATTTCAACATTGTGCTCTGGAGGGTGTGGGAAGGCTCCCTTGAAGCTTCTGGGGATGGCATTTAATGGGCAGGTTAGAGTCAGACCTCAGCCTGGCTCCTCCCATTAATAAGGAGTTTAACTTGCAGAGCTATTATCTAATCCTCACCTGTGCAGGCTAACTAGCTCAGAGCCTTGGAAATCTTGCTATAATACTCAGATAATGCATTGAAAATCGCTTTCCATTATTCTTAATAAAACTTCAGCTCCTTCCCATTGCCTGGGATACAGTGAAGTACCCTTTGTCTCAACCTCTTTCATTTCTGCTCATTCTTCCACCTCACATTTAACTATCATGCTGGGAACTCACGTCCATTTGGTTATTTGAAATTCCCTTGAGTGGGAGAGTTTGTACCCGCTGCACCTTCTCCCTGAGATGCTCTTCTCCCAGCTGTTCACAGGGGGCTCTATCTCAGCCTGCAGATGTGCAAAGAGCACCCTCTAAAAGGCCTCCTTTTCCCCGCTACCCCTCCATTCCTCCCCATCACCTTTGCTTAATTTCACCATCCTACTGTTCACTGCTATAGTCCCAAGCTAGCCCTGCCGCCTTCACCCACAAGTTGTAACCTGGAGTTTCACAGAACCCTGCCTGGATAAAACCTGCATTGTGAGGCCCTTTATTCACTGACATTTGGGCTCTGGACCTCGGGGGGTCAGTTTCACATCCTAGACTGCCCCAGCTTCCAGTCTTTGCTTGGGCCTCCATCTCCTCTCCCCACCATAATCCACACCTATAACCTCTCCATGAATTTGGGGATGTTCACTGGGACCCTTTTCCACTATTGTTCCATGATTTTCATTTTGGCTGGGCTGGCCATATTGCAGCTGAGTGTGTGGTGGGGTTTCTGGTCCCACCTTGGAAGGGACCTTTGAAGGGTATTATAACCCTGGGATAAGCTGCCCTCTTAGAGAACCCTCTCCTCCTTCCAGATGGTGCTTTCCTTTCACCTTGCAATGGACAGACTGCCTCTGCACAGTGGGAGGGGACCTCGTGACTATAGTTGCACTGGACTGTCAGCGATGTTCAGTGGACATCTGGAGGCAGCCAGCTGTGTGGGGGGTGACAGACCCAGGTGTGATTCCTTCTACTTCAGCTGCTGAATGGAGGTGTAAACTGGGACAAATTACCTGATGTTCTCATACCTGCAGTTAATACATATCTTATAATGTGTGCATGCTAAGTTGCTTCAGTTGTATCTGACTCTGTGCAGCTGTATTGGCTGTAGCCCACCAGGCTCCTCCATCCATGGGATTCTCCAGGCAAGAATACTGCAGTGGGTTGCCATGACCTTCTCCAGGGGATCTTGCCAACTCAGGGATCAAACCCACATTTTATTATGTTCCCTACATTGGCAGGCAAGTTCTTTACAATAGGCACCAACTGGGAAGCCCTATCTTAGAGCATAATAATATATAACAGTATATTATACAGTATAATATATTAATATATTACTAATATATATATTATATTATTAATAATAATAAAGATTATTATAGTATAATAATTTAAATACTATAATAATGTAAATATCTATTACATATCTTATTTTTCACTGAAAAAAATGTACATTATTGGGCCAAGCAAGATATTTGTCACAACGTACTTATTCTACTAATATTTTCCATCCACCCTTCTCCTTGTTTGTACACCTCACATCTCACACAGTTCTGTGCCCAGAGTTATCCCTCAATAAGTATTGGGTGGATTAAAGGGAAGAAAGAAACTATTTTCCTATCACCAGGTCTGTTCTCAGGGATTTGGGGTCTCCCATTTGAAAGACTTTCAGAACATCTCATCAGGACTGGACAGCCCAAAACAGACCTACACTCCCCAGATGAGTGTCTCTCCAGAATGAATGGAAGGTGGGTGGAGCTGTACAAGAGTGAGGCAATGTCTGCCACTTGAATTCAAAATGGCAAGTAAACACTTAGTTCCCAGGACAAATAAAACCAGAGACATTTCCTCATCAGCAGCTTTCACGTTGTGAAAGACATCCCGGAAAGCACCCGGGAGACTTTCCCCAAATCAGCTCCAACATAGAAACCTTCCTGAATGGACCCGTTACCCGCTTCCTGTCACGTTACTGGGATGGAAATCAGGCATCAGGTCTGAAACTCAGCCGGGAGTTTCCCCACCAGAAACGCCACGGTCCAGGATGCGAGTACACTCGGGGGCCTCACTAAGTTGGTGGGGAGTTCCCAGGCACAGCACCGGGGCTTTCTGATCCCCGTCAGTTCCTGATAAAAGGTTGCACAATCTAGCTGTGTTCTCTGAAAGAGCTCCCAGGTGGGCAGTCTGGAGGAGAGGCGGAGCCCAACACTTCTGCAGAAGCCCAGGGAAGGGCACGGTCACCTAAGAGTCAGGGACTTCCCTGGGGGCCCAGTGGTAAAGAGTCTGCCTACTAATGTAGGGGACACGGGTTCGATTCCTGGTCTGGGAACTGAGATCCCTCATGCCACAGGACAGCTAGGCCCACACTCCACAACTACCGAGCCCGCACATGGCAACAAAGACAGCACAGCCAGAAAAATGAGCAAAATAGTAATGTAAAAAGTCAGAAGACTTGGCTCAATAATAGCCAAGAAATCAAGGGAGAAACGCTCATTTTCTGTTCACACCTACCTTCTCTTTATATGCCTCTCAAAGAAAAATAAAATATAGTTGATCTAGATAATAATTATCATTTTCATCAGGATAGGAATTAAAACATCACAGTGATATATCTAGGCTGAAACCTAATGACTGAGGAAGAAACACCCAAACAGAGAAGGCAGACTGAGGCCACTAAGAGGTTGAAAATATCCCAGGCAGACAGTACAGAATGAGCTAAGGCATGCTGTTTGTCTTTCTCTCTCTTTATTTTTTGGTTATATACTTTTTCCCCTATCCATTTGTTCTTTTGTTTGTCCCTGTCTTTCAATCTCTGCTTCAACTATTCAACTCATTTTCTTTAAACTAATACATTTCTGTATTGATAATTATCTGGACTCCAACTTATTTTTGGTTAATGGATGCTGTACTTGCAATTTGGTACTCTCATTCATTCATTTATTCATTCATTCAACAGGATGTTAGTGTCTGCTACGTGTCTGATACCTGCGATGGGTACTTAAAGCAGAAAGCAGAAAAAAAGCTGCTTTATAACCCCCAAGAAACTCACAGTCTAGTAGAGGAAGCCCACCCGGACCAGCTAACTGTGCTTTGTATGAATCAGTCAATCATTCATTTAGTCACGTACTCAACAACTGCTTATTGAGTTCCTACTGTGTGCTAGGGATTCAAAGAAAGGTCAGGAGTGAAAGTCCTTGCCACTGTGGCGTTCACAGTCTCCTTGCAGGAGCTTGGGGCATGATTGGGATCCAAGAAGACTCCAAGACGTAGGTCATGGGGAAATTATGGGTTGTGAAAGAAGATTCTCTTCTTCTTTGTCCACCCTTCTCTAAGCACTAGTGTCAATTTCTGGAACAGATACTGGTTACCCATAGCAACGTCTTAAGCAAGCAGTAAAGACTGGAGGAAAGCACATGTTCACTCCGTAACAATAAATTATCCACACGACCCTCTCAGTATGTCGATCAGGAGCATCAAAGGAGCTCTTGGTTAATTAGAAGTGCTCTGGTGCTTCATTCTTAGAGTGGGTGGTGTTGATTTTGGAAGAAATGTTTAAAATTTTTATCTTGCCCTAAAATTTTCATTTTCATTATTTGCATAAACTCAGTTATTTATAATTTTGGAAGAAGAAAAGTACTTGGATTTTCTTAAAGTTTCATAAAACAATTTCTAATCCTCTAGCTATCTTAGAATGGAGCCCAAACATGGTTGGGTTAACTAGACTTTCAAGTGCTTACGTGATCCAAGTTCAGTTGTCTCTCCATCCTGTCTCTTTATCCGCTCCTTTTTTTACCCTCATTTAATTGAAAAGCTTTCACATTCCTTGGTAGACATCTCATAGGGGAGAAAGTGTGGTATCATTCCCTGCTTTGTTTTATCTGTGTTCTGGGGACCATGTTGACCTGTAGTTCATTGGGATGAAATCTTCAAAGCACAAAACCTCATTTCTTAGAGTCTATCATCTTATACATCTAATTTGGATTGCTTTCCCGAAGCACATCAACTGTCATTTACTGACTTCAAAGAACTTCCAATACATCTCTGTTTATTTATGTCTTCGCGTGCCCACCTTGCCATCTCTCAATGGGTGGTCTCACCCAACACAAACTTTCAATTCTCACCTTCAAGTATGTGATTCCTCAATCTCTATCTAAACCCAGAGGCCCATCTCTACATGTCAAGTCTGCTGGGGAAGTGCTCATACCCCTCAGATTCGTCCACAGGAGGGTAATGAGGCTGGAGGTTTTATCCACAGGATCCTGTCCACACTTTCGGGCTGGACTTGCTCTCAGGCTAAGAAGCTCCCGAAGCATCAGAGAAGGCCCTGCGGAAGGGAGTATGTAGACTAGAGTTCAGCTGGGCACTTTGCTGAAACATGAAGACATACCTTCAAATGGGCTTTCCCTTTTCTTCTCTTTCCTTCTCCCTACTCCCTCACTCCTTCCTGCAAGAAGGTTACTAACCACCTGCACCTAAGTTCTTATCTCAGGCTTTGCTCTCAGGAGAAGTCAGTGAAGACAGATGACATGAGATTATGGTTTTCATCCATCTCTCTTCTCTGCAGTCTCAGTATTGGTTCCAGGAAATGGCAGCCCACTCCAGTATTCTTGCCTGGACAATTCCATGGATAGAGGAGCCTGGCAGGCTACAGTCTACAGCGTTACAAAGAGTTGGCAATGACTGAGCGACCAAGCACACACACACACACATATTCATTAAAAAAGTCACCAAAGAGTCCCTTCATAGACTGACATCACAGGTCATTCTGACAGCAGAAAGAAATAAGAAGACCACAGCATCCTTACCAGGGGAGTCATATTATTGGTGGTCAAGGTTTGAAATGACCTTGGAAGTGATTTCATCCAAACTTCTCAGGTATTGAATAAGCTCAGAGAGACATTAAGGCCACTTGCTTAATGTTGTCCAACCAACAACTGCTAGAATTGGATCAGGAACCCTAGAATCCAATCTTCCAGTGCGGGGCTAACCACACTGGCAAATTAGCTAATTAAAGTGGTTCTGATGACCAACCCCTCCCTCACACTGGCTGCTTCCTCAGTGAGCCTGACAGCTCTGAACGGTGAGGACTGCAGAATTATACTTCAGAAATACCACACCATTATAAAAACGATAGACTCGGCTCTAAAACAGGTCAGTTTCTGGATTTACTAACTCAGCCCAGTAAGTCTAAACTGTGCCTACAAAGAAAAATGTTAACTCCTGGTTTCCCTAGCTTGCAAGACTGTATTTATCTTTTCACACACAGAGTGCCTGGAACAGTCCCTGGCCCACCTTCCAGCAACTGTGCTTTCATAATGATTTAGGAAATAGTAGACACGGGAAAATGAAAGGAGGGAAAAACAGATCTGTCTGGATGCTTTCACAGTAGAAAAAAGCTTTTGCCGGCTTTTGAAGGACAGGTTGGCAATGGATTGTCTGGGAAGGAGGCATGTATTGAGGATGGGGAGACGTAAGTAAGAATATTGGAGGGGGCATCTGGTTTTGCTGTAAGAACAAAGGAATTGAGCTGAAAGAATAAATATGGGGTAGGCCAATAAATTCATTCAGGCTTTTCCTTACAATCTTAACCTTACAATCAAACAAAATTTCTGGTCAACTCAATAAATCAGAGAAGACCTGGTTAGGGTAAAAAAGTAATATAAATATGAACATCCTTGTCAGCATAAAGTGTTGCCTACAGAATGAGGCTGTGGGGGTGGAAGGGAGACGTGGAAGAAAGGAGCTAACTTTAGGAGACACTATCAAAGGAACAGAAAAAAAATATGAATTTGAGCTCATTATTAGATTTATAAAGTCAACTGACAGAATGTAAAGCCCAGCAATAGTACCATCAAATGCTGGGAAGAGGGTAGTGTGAGAAGAAGAAAAACAATAAATCAAGAAGTACAGTTTCAAACGTCATCCTTAGGGCAATGGAGGCCAACAATAGAATAAATAAAAGCAGGAAGGGTATGAAAAAGAGGCTGTTTCTGAGTAGTGGTTCTAAGAGTAGGGAGGGGGGAATATTCCTTCCACCATAAGCTTTTCTGTATCATTTGCTTTGTTAACATGTGTGCAAGCTGCTTTGAGATTTGAAAAATAAATCCTGTCGTTCAGCAGCTACCCCATTAGCAGGGACTGTGCACCTCGACCATGCCAGGCACTGTACTGGGATTTGAGAATTCAAAGATAAATAAGATAGAACAAAAGGCTAAGTGTTAGAAGGGAGAAATCTCTGGGAAAAATACAAGCGTGGCATTGCAGAGATTTCCCAAAGAGGTAAAATAGGAACTGGATATTGAAAAATGAACAATGCAAGAAGGCTACTCCAGACAAAGAGACCAGAGTATTCAAGACAATAGATGCGTGGAATGCAATAGAATCATTGAGCAACTTCTAACAATGCAATCTTACTGGTGAATTTGGTGCTGGATTTGTGTGTGTGTGTGTAGTTGATTTATAGTTGATTTACAATATGCTCGTTTCAGGTGTTGGAGAAGGCAATGGCACCCCACTCCAGTGTTCTTGCCTGGAGAATCCCAGGGACGGCGGAGCCTGGTGGGCTGCCGTCGATGGGGTTGCACAGAGTCGGGCACGACTGAAGCGACTTAGCAGCAGCAGCAGCAGTTTCAGGTGTACAGCAAAGTGAATCAGTTACACATGTATTCATTCTTTTTTAGATTCTTTTCCCATAGAGGCCAGTACAGAATATTGAGAAGAATCCCCTGTGCTATACAGTGGGTCCTTAACACTTACCAATGTTATGCATGGTAGCGGGTATATGGGACTTCCCCAGTGGCTCAAGGGTAAAGAATCCTCCTGCAATGCAGGAGCCACAGGAGACGCAGGTTCAATCCCTGGCTTGGGAATATCCCCTAGAGGAATGCATGGCAACCCATTCCAGTATTCTTGCCTGGGAAAATTCCATGGACAGAGGAGCCTGGTGGGCTACAGTCCATAGGGTCCCACAGAGTTGGACATGACTGAAGCGACTTAGCGTGCGCACAACACACACACACACACACACACACACAGTGTGTACATGTCAATCCCCACCTCCCAGTTTAGCCTTCCTTCCCTCTCCCAGTAGCCACAAGTCTGTTTTCTAATATATAACTCTATTTCCATTTTGTGGGTAAGTTCATTTAAGGCTGCAGGGACAAATAGGCCTAAAGCATAGGGGGTTTGAACTGTATTTTGAGCTGTAACCAGGGGTTAAGAGAGATAGGAATACCAGACCACCTGACCTGCCTCTTGAGAAATCTGTATGCAGGTCAGGAAGTAACAGTTAGAACTGGACATGGAACAACAGACTGGTTCCAAATAGGAAAAGGAGTATGCCAAGGCTGTATATTGTCACCCTGCTTATTTAACTTATATGCAGAGCACATCATGAGAAACGCTGGGCTGGATGAAGCACAAGCTGGAATCAAGATTGCTGGGAGAAATATCAATAACCTTAGAAATGCAGATGGCATCACCCTTATGACAGAAAGTGAAGAACTAAAGAGCCTCTTGATGAAAGTGAAAGAGGAGAGTGAAAAAGTTGGCTTAAAACTCAACATTCAGAAAACTAAGATCATGACATCTGGTCCCATCACTTCATGGCAAATAGATGGGGAAACAGTGGAAGCAGTGAGAGACTTTATTTGCGAGAGTTGGACTATAAAGAAAGCTGAGCACCAAAGAACTGATGCTTTGGAACTGTAGTGTTGGAGAAGACTCTTGAGAGTCCCTTGGACAGCAAGGAGATCCAACCAGTCCATCCTAAAGGAAATCAGTCCTGAATATTCATTGGAAGGACTGATGTTGAAGCTGAAACTCCAATACTTTGGCCACTTGATTTGAAGAACTGACTCATTGGAAAAGACCCTGATGCTGGGAAAGGTTGAAGGTAGGAGAAGAAAGGGACAACAGAGGATGAGATGGTTGGATGGCATCACCAACTCAATGGGCATGAGGTTGAGTAAACTCCGGGAGTTGGTAATGGACAGGGAAATCTGGCGTGCTACAGCCTATGGGGTGGCAAAGAGTTGGACACAACTGAGCGACTAAACTGAACTGAACTGAACAGGGGTTAAAAACTCAAATACACAGAACAGTAGTTAAGCAGACAATAAAAATAAGAGAAAAAGGGAAAAGACAGATGAGAGTATGAGTTTCAGTGGCCACAAGGAGCAGCACACTGCTGCCTTCCAAGTGCTCAAATCCAGTTTCAGAGGTTTTCTAGACTTTCATTAAAGCTCAGAATCAAGATTTTTCTGTGAAATCTTTTAACTGTAAAATGTTAGCAACTTTCTTAGGCTATCTCATGTGAAATGTGGGGCTGAATGAATCAAAGCTGGAATCAAGATTGCTGGGAAAAATACCAACAACCTCAGACATGCAGATGATACCACTCTAATGGCAGGAAGCGAAGAGGAGCTAAAGATCTTCTTGATGAGGATGAAAGAGGAGAGTGAAAAAGCTAGCTAAAAACTCAACATTTGAAGAACTAAGATCATGGCATCCAGCTCCATCACTTCATGGCAAATAGAAGGGAAAAAAGTAGAAACAGTGACAGATTGTATTTTCTTGGGCTCCAAAATTACTGTGGACAGTGAGTGCATCCATGAAATTAAAACACTCTTGCTCTTTGAAAGGAAAGCTATGACAAACCTAGACAGTGTATTAAGAAGCAGAGAAATCACTTTGCTGACAAAAGTCCATATAGTCAAAGCTATGGTTTCTCCAATACTCATGTATGGATGTGAGTTGGACCATAAAGAAAGCTGAAAGCTAAAGAATTGATGCTTTCAAACTGTGGTGCTGGAGAAGACTCTTGAGAGTCTCTTGGACTGCAAACCATTCAAACTGAAAGGAGATCAACCCTGAATATTCATTGGAAAGACTACTGCTGAAGTTGAAACTCCAATACTTTGGCCACCTGATGCAAAGAACTGACTCATCAGAAAAGATCCTGATGCTGGGAAAGATTGAGGGCAGGGGGAGATGGGAGATATAGAAGATGACATGGTTAGATGGCATCGCTGACTCAAGGGACATGAGTTTGAGCAAACTCCAGGAGACAGTGAAGGGCAGGGAAGCCTGGCGTGCTGCAGTCCATGGGGTCACAAAGAGTCGAACACAACTTACTGACTGAACAACAACAAATGCTGTGCTGGGAAAACAAAGAGGCTTCTGATGTTCATCGCTGTAATTCAGTGACAGTTCATTTCTCATTTATGCCAAATCCAATATGGGAAGAGCATCTCCCTTCCTTCTTTACTTAAGTGAACAGGATCTCGCTGTCTTCCCGGTCACTGAAACAGAAGAGGAGGAGGCACGAGCCTCTTAGCAACCTTGGCAGCAGACCTTCGTTAGTTGGAATGAGTCACTTGCCCTCAATTTAACTTAAGGAAGACTAGGAAGTGTCACCGCACACAGGGAGATTGGATGAGCTCTTAACTGACAGAGCAACTAATGCAAATTTTATTCTTAAATACCACATGACTCTCTTTATAATGACTGGTTCCGGCAGAGAGGTGGCAGTTGAAGAAGATTGCTGCCACAGTCAAAGATCAAAGATCTGCAAAAATATATCACATTTTCATTTGACCAAAAATAGCTCCAGGAGCTATGTGAAGAGTTGACCTGGAAGGATAACGGCAGGAAGGATCGTTTCTGAGACCCTCGAAAAGCAACATCAAGGACCTGCAACAGGACAGGGAATCGCAGGAATAGAAGCAAAGAATTAACTCTCTCACTTTACAAATAACCAGAGGATGCCCACACATCATTTCTGTGAATTGCTCAAGGTTGCAAAGTTAATAAGCAGCTGTCCAACACTCTCTCTCTCTTTTTTTAAAATCACATTAGGAGAATGGAGAAAGGAAAACTAACGGAAACTTAAAATCTTTGACTCTGAGAATCAGGTTTTGGGGAGCTTATCTTAGGCAAACATTCAACACCATCGGATTCTGTTCATAACTGATTTTAAATGTGAACCCCCTCAAAGATATTACTTTCTTCTTAACTTTTAAGACCTGCCAATGGGTAAACATCAAACAGATAATGTATTCATTTTTTTAAACCTTGATTTAGACTCTTTTCCTATTACCTTCTGGGAAATCCTCAGCTTAAGAAAGAAATGTTTTTATCTTTCTCACCTCTAAACGTGTCCTAGTGCTGGAACAGTAAGCATTCTAATCAGCATAGCTCTGGACCATCTGTAATGAGATTTCTTCTGGAGGATTCATCTCAGTCTCTAATGCTCAGAAGTAGTTAATCCATTTGAGCCTAAAGCAGAAAGAAAATAGAGAAAGGAAAACAGTTGGAAAGAAGTGAGTGTCTGTGTGGCGGGGAGAGAAGATGGGTTAAATGGAGCAGTGCTTTTTTTTTTTTTTGCCCTAAAGCTTTAGAAAATGCAAACAGAATGCATCTGTGTAACTGCACACTAAAAAATTAACATTAAGCAAAAGGTCTTAGTGTTATAAGGAGGCTTTGTAGCAGGCACTGGAATGGTCATTTTGCATGAGCACTTCAGTTCATCTACCCTGTTTCCCCATGTGGTGGTTAAAGTTCTCCCCATTTTATAAATGAGCAAACTGAGACTCAGAAACATACCACATCACAATTTACCTAAAATCTGAAGTTTTGCTTCTTCCAATAGCTTAACAGTAGCATTCTCAATATTTGGATTCAATAAATGTTGATCAAGTATTTACCATGAACCCTTGAACCCAAAAGATGACACAATTTATTTCATGTAATCCTTAAAATGATCTCACAAGCTCGGTGTGATTCCAATTCTCACGACAAAGGAAAATTCAAGTGCAAACTAAGGAGAATGAGTTGTCTGGGCTTTGTTCCGGGTGCCAGTGGGAGTACGGGGTGGGACTCCGCTTTCTCAGGATCTGGGACTATTCAGTGTGGTATTTTTCTACTCTTTTTAGGAAAGATCTTCCTGATAATGAGCATTTCTAGGTTTCCTAGTCTTTCCTGGTCTTTCTATCTTTGCCTAGAAGACCTACTAAATGAGAATATCTGGGAAGAAAATCATTTTGACCACCATTTGGGGACATATATGTTGTCAGTGTCCACCTTTACAAGGCAGCGTAAGCATATGTGAGCAGAACATCCAGCACATTGATGTCCTTAAGGGTCATTACTTGAGTGAAAACATAAAAAAATTTGGGTGTGAAGTTCATCTCTGTGGCATGTTTGTTTTGAGGGTTTGAGCAAATCTTTGAAACTTTATCATTCTCATATACAAATATCCTTGTTGAAATGTAATCCACATGGATTAAACATCCTGGAGACATATTCACAAGGTTGAAACTACAGTTAAAATATATACCATAAATGTAAAAAACTGCGAAAATATGACCCCAAACCAAGACATAAAGTAGCCAATAGAAACAATCTTAAGATAATTTAGCTGATGGAATTAGCAGACAAGAACATTAAAAGAGTTACTGAAATTATGTTCATGGAAAGGGTGAGCCTATGAGTGAAAGGGTGGGGAATCTTAGCAGGAAAATAAAAGCCATAAAAAAAGAGCCAGATGCAACATCTAGAACTGAAAAGTATATTCAGTTCAGTTCAGTTCAGTTGCTCAGTCGTGTCCGACTCTTTGCGACCCCATGAATTGCAGCACGCCAGGCCTCCCTGTCCATCACCAACTCCCAGAGTTCACTCAGACTCATGTCCATCGAGTCAGTGATGCCATCCAGCCATCTCATCCTCTGTCGTCCCCTTCTCCTCCTGCCCCCAATCCCTCCCAGCATCAGAGTCTTTTCCAATGAGTCAACTCTTCACATGAGGTGGCCAAAGTACTGGAGTTTCAGCTTCAGCATCATTCTTTCCAAAGAAATCCTGGGGCTGATCTCCTTCAGAATGGACTGGTTGGATCAAAAATTTATTGTATGATTATACTGAAATTCTTGTCTACTTATTGTACAAAGTACAGCAAAAAAAGTGATAACATCTCCAGCTATCAGTATATATATGTGTATTTTTAAACTTTACTGTTATTATTTTCCTTTATAAACTTTGAAACCCTATTGTTAGATGTCTGACTGTGATGGTTAATTTTGTATCAACTTGTCTGGACCATGGAATGCACAGATATTTGATCAAACGTAGCTCTGAGTGTGTTTTTGTGAGGATATTTTTGGATGATATATGGAGTATACAAAAAGTATAAAAAAATTAATAACCAAAAGTTCCTTTCTGTGGAAAGAAGGAGGAGGAGGAGGCAAACTTGTAACAAATCTGCTAATCAATGAAAAAAATTTAAAGAATAAATTTTGTTCCAGAAATAAAGAAATATTTCTTTTTAAATAGTATATTTCTTGATCCTTCCCACCTTGTGCTATAGCTATATTTATCTGAGATCCATTTTCAAGTGCTTTTCAACTATAGCTAAGTTTTATTTTCATCCTTGTCATTAACCTGAAAGGCAATGGTCTATTTTTTGGGACTCAATATTCTGGATTTGCATAATTAGAAAACACGATTCCTTTTAGAACCAAGAAAAATATTTCAACACATTTGCCTTTTTCAGCATCATTAATCAGTTGTGACACTGATGCCACGAAAAGTACTAATATGAGTTCTGAAGTAGTCACAGATATTTAATTTAACCTGCAACACATTTGCGTCTACTCAACAATAGCTATGCATCTAGCTCCTGGCTTTCATTTGTAATTTATTAATTCCATCAGCATATACTGAGCTTCCAGTAAATGCTGGCCACCGGTCTAGACCCTACGATGCAGCAGCACATAAAACATGACTCCTTCCCCAGAAGAGCCCTGAGTCTACGGGGCAAAGACATCAGCATACAAAAATAAGTACATTACAAAGCATTGTGCGCCACCATGGAAATTCGTGTGGGGTCATACGGTGGCTCAGAGGGAAAATAATTAAGTTTGTTTAGTGGATGAGCTGACTACTGCTGGAAGAAGCATTAGCATATCCTCAGCAGGTCAGTGGTATGTAAGAAAGCTCAGAGATCATTACAGGAATGTTCAAAGGACTCCATTTGTGAAGGACCTGGAAGCCATGCCAAGATGCTCAACTGCAGCCTACAGGCAGAAGGCAGGGCTAGAGCCGCCTGGATGGATGAGAGAGAAGGTCCAATGTGATTTTGAAAGATAATGCTCCTCCTGTTCATCCTGCTCTCCAGGTCGTGTGGGTGTCTCTCCATCAGCAGTCTCCACCATGAAAATTCTTCCCTTCTCCTTCCTTATGTATATGCAATGGTCCATAATCAGTCTGCTTTTTAACTATTAGCTGTCCATCAGCATAAAAGCCACGCATCCAGGCAACTATCTCCAACCCTCTGATGTTATTATTTCTCTCTCCACAGTATTTATATGTTGTCTTATACCTATGCTATAACAAGACTCACCCTATTGAATTATATATTGAATCATATTAGTCATCCTTCATGACTTTTGGGATTTCTGATGATGGTGGCCTGCCTTCTTATTTGTAGCCTTAGTACCCTGAAGGGTTCTGAGTACATGATGAGTGTTCAAAGTTTGTTAAAAGTACATGTTAATCATATAATTTAAGCAAATGGTCTCTCATTAACCATAACCAGCCAGACAAATTTTTATACTGTTAAATATCATTCAACCATATTTTCATTTGATGGTCTTGAGTTCTTCTAAAAAATTCAGTGTCTATGTTGAAAGAAATTGATAAATGCTCTGAAAAGAAAATTTTAACAATTTTAATATTTACTGAAAACTTAGTAGAAGCAAGCTAGCCCTACGATGGGAATATGCTGTGTAATGGTTAATTATGTGTCAGCTTGGCTAGACTATGGTGCCTCACTGATTGATTAAACAGCAATCTAGATACTTCTAGGAAGGTATTTTTTAGAGATAATTAACATTTAAGTCAGAAGATTTTGAGTAAAGCAGATTATCTTCCATACAGTAGGTGGGCTTCATTCAGTGAGCTGAAGGCCTAAAGAAAAAGATTTAGAAAAGAATTCTGCTTCCCAACTCAAACCTGCTGAAGCATTGACTCTTGCCAGAAATTCCAGCCCACCAGACAAATTTTGGACTTGTCAATACCCATGATTGTGTGAGCCAGTTCCTTAAAATCCGCCCCACTCATCTCTTCTCTCTCTTGGTTCTGCTTCTCTGGAGAATCCTGACAACTCAACGTGGTATTTTTTTAGCCATCACAACCAGTTTGTGAGAGCAGTATTTTATTCGTCACACAAAGCCACTGAGGCTCAGAGAGCCTTTAGTACCTTGCATAGTGAGTGTGGCAGGCATTACTACTGTTCACCAATATCTATTTTTTCCCAGGGTGACTGTTGACTCTGGTTTGATGCTGGGAGGGACTGGGGGCAGGAGGAGAAGGGGACGACAGAGGATGAGATGGCTGGATGGCATCACTGACTCGATGGACGTGAGTCTCAGTGAACTCCGGGAGTTGGTGATGGACAGGGAGGCCTGGCGTGCTGTGACTCAGGGGTTGCAAAGAGTCGGACACGACCGAGCGACTGATCTGATCTGATCTGATCCTGCTTTTTGGATAAGAGGCACCTTCAGTCCCAGGAATTCCCTTCTCATCAGGTCATGTGGGAAAATGGCATTTCCTACCCCTTGGCAAGGCCATGTAACTCACTTTGACCAATGCAATGAGAGCAGAAATGGGCTGTGAGTCACTTCTGGGTAGAAGAATTTAATTAACGGTGTTTGACTCTCCATCTTCCTCTGCCGTATAGTGTTAGTTGATGAAAATATTGACGTGGACGTGAATGCTGAGCCGTCATGGTGGATGATTGCCCTGGAGTCGGACACGACTGAGCGACTGAGCACATGCAGCACAGCGGCTGATTACCTCCTATCACTTTGATCAGACACTGAAATGCTGGGCTTACTTCAGACTATGCCTTGAATAGTGTAGCAGAAGTCTCTACAATTTTCCCATAGCTACTCTGTAATCAAGAGAAGGCAAGTTTTGTTTAAGTGATGTGTTGAGAAAGCAAGCATATATTTTTGCATACAGAAAGAAAAGGACCAGTAGAAAAGCACAGACCACGGATGCCAGAAAAAGGAAGGCTTGGAGTGCGAATGAGGCTAGAGGAAGTGGTTAAAGAATGTGGTTAGAGAAGGGAGAGAGAAGAGAGATCACAGGCTTCCCTCAGGAGTGGAGGACTCACAGCTCTTTCTCTGACGTTTTAGGGAATGGCTGAGAGATAGCTGACTCTCCTAAGGTGGAGAGGAGAATTTCCCATAAATACCACTGTGCTCAGATGAACACTGGGAAGAGAATCTTTGGTTAACTTCCTTAACTAATTATTTTCTTTCTTTCTTTCTTTCTTTTTTATTAGAGTTTCTTTACAATGTTGTGTTTGTTTCTGTATAGCAAAGTCAATCAGCTGTATGTTTACATATATTCCCTCTTTTTTGGATTTCCTTTCCATTTAGATCACCACAGGGCATCGAGTAGAGTTCCTCCTGCCATGCTATACAGTATGTTATTAGTTATTTTATACATAATATGAAGTGTGTGCATGTCAATGCCAATCTCCCAATTCATTCCCCACTGTCTTTCCCCCTCAGTGTCCATATGTATGTTCTCTATATCTGTCTCTATTTCTACTTTGTGTCTCTATTTCTACTTTGTAAATAAAATAATCTATACCAATAGGAGAGGCTTCCCAGATGGTGCTAGTGGGAAAGAATCCACCTGCCAATGCAGTAGACACAAGAGATGTGGATTTGATTCCTGGGTCTAGAAGATCCCCTGGATGAGGAAATAGCAACCCACTCCAGTATTCTTGCCTGGAAAATTCAGTGGACAGAGGAGCCTGGCGGGCTATAGTCCATGGGGTGGCAAAGAGTCAGATACAAGGGAGCATAGCACACAGAGCAACATACCAATAGGAAGTAAAGGTGAGGGCAGTGTGCTCACTGCCATTTGACATTTTATGATGGTAAATGATACCTGGTATCATCACACATACACCCCTTAGACCAGATACACCCCTTATCACAGGATGGCAGAGGAGAAAGTTTAAGGTTGATTCAAAGAGCAGGTGCAGTAACATGACACCAGTGACCATATGAGGGCTTTTTAAACAGCAGAATTCATTATAGTAATTGTAAATGGCTTTGTAGAGTTTCTGATTTCCTGCTTATCTCATTAAATATATTCGTATCATAAATGACTTTTAATTTGTCAATAAGAACAGACAAGGGTAATTAAATAATTATTGACAGTAAATGCTCTTTACTGCTAGTGAGGCAGATGTGAAGCAAAGCAATGTGAAGACAACCCAACACCAGCCAAAGCCACATGGCTCTTGGACCCAGCAGCTGGGAGAAAGCTCACGTCTCTTTATCTTAATCTGAGAACCACCCCTGAAGGCAGCTCTCTCAGTGTCTTCTGTCAACACCCAGGTAGATCTGAGTTTCTGCTATTGTTTGCGCACTCTAACAGCATTTTTTTTTGTTTTTTTAATTTTTATTTAATATTGGGGAACTGTTCCTTAACGATGCTGTGTTAATTTCAGGTGCACAGCAAGCTGATTCAGTTATACATATGCATGCATCTCTTCTTTTTCAAATTCTTTTCCCATTCAGTTTGTTGCTGTTCAGTCACTAAGTCATGTCTGACTCTTTGAGACCCCATGGACAGGCTTCTCTGTCCTTCACCATCTCCCAGAGTTTGCTCAAAGTCATGTCCATTGAGTCAGTGATGCCATCCCACCGTCTTATCCTTTGTCGCCCCCTTCTGTGCCTGCTCTATGTCTTTCCCAGCACCAGGGTCTTTTCCAATGAGTCAGCTCTTTGCATTAGATGGCCAAAGTATTTAGGTTATTATAGAATATTGAGTTGCATTCCTTAGGTTACACAGTAGGTCCTTACTGGTTACCTATTTTAAATATATTGGTATGTCAGTGTTAATCCCTTCCTCCTGATTTAGCCCTCCTCCCCACCTTTCTGTCCCGGTAACCATATGTTCATTCTCTAAGTCTGTGAGTCCCTTTCTAATGAACAGAATTTTAATAGAACAATTTTCTAAAAATGTAGTTAAACTGTTCACATCCCACACTTTCACGGTGGGGATGTGCAGTTGTACTCACGTTGAATTCCTGGGTGTCAGGTTGGAAGGGTTCTTCCTAGATGAGTCAACATACTAAGTCAAGGAACCATTTATTTGCCAATACTTGATGAGTGCCCATCTCTGTGCTGGGGGCTAGAAATGGAAGAGACTTGTAGCATGCTTTGTACCCTACTGTGAGGCTAATGTAGTATCTTAACTAAGAACTGGTTCTCTGGGCCAGGAAGAGAAATTCATGTGTAAGTCAGGTGGTATCAAAAGGAAATTTGGAATACAGAAAAATAATTAATTAACACAGTAGGGAGAAGGGCATTTCAAGCAGAGAGGGGTCATATGAGAAAGCCCACATCTGAAAAGAGCATGGTTTTCTTGGGAAGTAAACAATTTTGAGTGTGTGTGAGAACTCACGCTACATATTACAATAACCTGGGAAACTTTAGCATATATGGGTGCTGGGCCGATCCTAAGACCTTCCTGCTTTATTGACAGGTAGGTCAAGATTCAAACTTCCTCATACTTCTCAAAAATAAAGATGGTGAACATTAATTTCTTATAAAATGAGAAAGAACAGCCCACCTGCTCCCCTGTAAAAGTCTCAAATATATATGAAAGCTTGAAGTCCTTCTTATCCACTTCTGTGATTTTAAAAAGAAGATGATAACTAAAGGAAATCGATCTGGTCATAAACCAAAAGTTTCAATCAAAGCTGGCTTTTTAAAAAATATATAACTTTATATATTTATTGGCTTGCAGGTTTTCTTTGCTGTGCAGGCTTTTTTTGTTGCAGCGAGCCGGGGCTACTCTCCAGTTGCAGGGCTTGAGCTTCTCATTGCGGTGGCTCCTCCTGTGGCAAAGCACAGGCTCTAGGGTGCACAGGCTTCAGCAGTCGTGGCAGGTGGGCTCAGGAGTTGCAGCTCCTGGGCTCTAGAGCACAGGCCCAATAGGTGTGGTGCATGCGCTTTGCTGTTCAGCGACCTGTAGGCTCTTCCCATATCAGGGGTCGAATCTGTGTCTCCTGCATTGGGAGGCAGATTCTTTATAACAGAACCAGCAGGGAAGCCCAGAGATGATGTTTTCTTTTTGCTTTTTTAACTGTTTTTTTTCTTAATTTATTTTAAATTGAAGGATAATTACAATAATGTGCTGGTTTCTGCCATCCGATCAACACAGATCAGTCATAGGTATCCATGTGTCCCCTCCCTCTTGAACCTCCTTCCACCTCCCACCTAAAGCTGGCATTTTCTGAAAGACATTTTGTTGCACTTTCTGCTTACAGAATTAAGTATTTTAACTTGGGCCCCATAAGTATTAGCTGATAAGCAATATTTATGTTAGAGCCTAAGAATATGTAATCTGACAACTACTCATTTTTAGTCGACATGTAAGTTCTAGGTAATCCATACTTTTCTTGGTCTTGGATCAACCAGGCTTCTCGTAGAAAAAGTTTCTTCTGCTGTGTATTAGGCAGCTCACGCTGACATAACAAAATGCCACAGACTGGGTGGCTTACATAACAGACATTTATTTTCTCACAGTTCAAGCCCGTGTGTTTCATTGCAAATACGTGCAAATCTTTCAGCACAGGATTTTTAAAAGGAGGCAAGGGTTAACTCCATGTTGATTATTGATTATGTGATTTGTCGGTTATATATGATTGCCTTCCACTTGATGGATTACAGTGTATTTTGCTTAAACACACCTTTGAAGTCTGGCTAATGCCTGATTGGCAGGTAGTGAGATGTGAAATAGGCTTTATACACAACAGATCCATTTGGCTTTTCTTTCCTGGATGATGGAGAGTTTAAAAATAAGACTTGAGTTATGAAATGCCCCATGTACTCAATACCAGACTGTTTAACAAATTAAAGATTCATAGCAGGCAACACAAAATAGAGAAAGCATTTTGACTTGGGAATAGACTAACAGATTTCAAATCCTGGCTCCCTCCCACACGCTGAAAGAATGAAGAGGTTGCATAAGTCTTCTATGAGCCTCAATTTCCTTATCTGCAAATTGAGGTGATAATATTACCTTCACTTGTGCTATGAAGATAAAATACATGCATTCAACTCTTCCTGAATACCCAACCAGTATCAATATTTTAAATATTTAACTAGTAGTAAAATATAGGCACTTCCCAATCAGAATGATGCTGGTGCCCATTAAAAATCAACACATACACACTATTACATATAAAATAGATAATCAACAAGGACCTACTGTATAGCAGTAGGTTTATACTCTAATCAAAGATCTGTAATAAGTTGTTTGGGAAAAGAATCTGAAATAGAATAGATATATGTGTATAGATAACTAAACCACATTGCTGTACACCTGAAACTAACACAACATTGTAAATCAAATATACTCCAATATAAAAAAAAAATTAAAAAGAAAAAACAAATAAGCAAAAACCCCATACTCCAAAAAACTATAGGTAAATTTCAGCTGAATACCACCCTGGCCTAAATGAGTGTAAGTTTAGGTGCTGGAAACACAGAAATTAATGGAACAGAGTCCATCGCTTCCATACCTCAAGTGACTCAAAGTACTTGAGAGCACAACAGACATGTGAAAAAATACTTGCAATACAGTATACTAGACATTAGAGATGCTGTATATGACAATAGAGTACACTAGATAACATTAGAGATGTTGTATACGACAATAGAGTACACTAGACACTAGAGATGTTGTATACGACAATAGTGGAGAAGGCAATGGCACCCCACTCCAGTACTCTTGCCTGGAAAATCCCATAGACAGAGGAGCCTGGTAGGCTGCAGTCCAAGGGGTCGCTAAGAGCTGGACACAACTGAGCGACTTCACTTTCACTTTTCACTTTCATGTATTGGAGAAGAAAATGGCAACCCACTCCAGTGTTCTTGCCTGGAGAATCCCAGGGATTGGGGAGCCTGGTGGGCTGCATAGTCCAGTCTATGGGGTTGCACAGAGTCGGACACGACTGAAGTGACTTAGCAGCATATGACAATATAGTATACTAGACAACATTAGAGATGTTGTATATGACAATACACCATGCTAGACATTAGAGACGCTGTATACAACAATATAGTATACTAGACCAGGCATTAGAGCTGCCTGGTCACAGGTGATAGTGCTGGGCACAGGTCTTGTTACACAGCAGGCACTCTTTCCTTCCCCTTGGCCTTGGAAGGGACACAGGTTTTTGGTATGGCGAGATCAAGTATCATTTTATTTAACATAAATGGGAGGAAGGAAGAAAAACAAGAAGGTGGAAGACACTTAGATTAATAAGTGAATCAAGGAAACCAGTTCAAGCCATTCAAGTCTTTTCTTTGTACCACAGTGCCTAGCAGGTTACCCACCACTCACATGTAACTTGCCACCTTTACCCAAACACAAACTGTCTCAATAAGCTAGCAAGAACAATAACCCTGTATTACCAGTGACCCAGGCTTTGAACTGTTTTATATTCAACATCTCGTTTAATCCTCTTTAAACTCACTATGACGTTACAATTGTCTCTCATTTATCAGGTAAAAACTGGAGGTCAGAGAGGTAAGGTGAATTGGCCAAGGTCATGCAACAGAAGCTCTTGTAACTGGTAAAGATGACTCCAGGTCACCATTGCAGATAGAGCCAATGACCTCCTAGAGGTTTCAGGGCAGCCTAATCTCTTGCCTGTGTCTTGTATCACTAGGATCTAGTGACTCAAAAGACAAAGACTCAACACTGAGCAGAGCTCCACACGTTATGGTTTGGGGAAGAATGGATACATGCATATGTACGACTGAGTCCCTTCGCTATTCGCCTGAAACTATCACAACGCTGTTAATTGGCTGTACTCCAATACAAAATAAAAAGGTGTTTAAAATTATTATTATTTCAACATGTAAATAAAAGACATAAACTCTTTTCTAAAATGTGAGTAGCCTCGTAAGACAGTGGGATCCTCACCTTAAAGAGGAATAATGTCATTCTAAGATAAGTTTTAAGGAAATAAATATGTTGTATCAGAAATGATATCTTCATAATTTCTCCCATTATGTGAATATGCAGGGAGGGAGGGAGAATTGGCAGGAATTGGGGGGTATCATTTGTATGTAAAGTGATTTATAATCTGCAGTGCTCCAAATAAGTATCTGAAATGCTACCAACTTGGATTTCTTGAGTTGGATGTAGCACAGATATATGCCTTTTAAATAAAAGTGCTACTAAAGAGAAAAAAAGGCAGTCTTTATGGTTGCATGTTCAGATAAAAAATAAGTCCAGAAGCTCTTCATCTTATGGAAGTCAGTATATTGCCTGCTAGGTAGCAACTCAAGGGCCTTGCCTCCTAGTAACTTGAACCCAGGATGTAAAACCAAAGTTCCAGGGCTAAGCCAAAGTCTGTTGCTACGTGGAGGGTGGACAATGCAACGAGTCAAGCCAAGCTAGGGTTGGCACGGTAAACAGAGCAAGAAGAAAGCAGGTTTGGAGACTATGGAGGGGGAATTCAAGCAAAGGCCAGCCTGGCTGAAGGTGTAGTTGTGCCAACTTGCTGCACAAGTTTTCCAGTTCAGGTCACGGGCTTTGTCGAACCTGCTGCCCACCAGCTGGTAGCAAAGGGGAAACCAGTAGTACCAGGAGCTGTCATTCCCAGTCAACTCCTCCCTCCATCAAAGTGATGAGGTGATGGGGACACTCTGGCTTTTGGCTGCATTGTATGATATTAAAATTGCACAAGTAGGGATGAATAATTATGAGCCGTGACATTCACACACGTTGTCATACAATGAACGCTCTCAAAAGTGGTGGGAAGCTGCTTAGAGTAAACTTTCCAGCTACAATGAATCTACTCAAATGAGATACAGATGAGCACTAGCACATAACGGGCTAGCCTTAGAAACAGAGGCCCAGAGAGTGTTTCAGACCTGAGCTTTCTGGAAACACCTGCAGAAAGGATGATGGGCACAACTACCAATTAAAGGGAAACTTATCATTATGCCTGGCAAAAGGAAATCGCTTTGATGGAAAAAGTACTACGTGCCAGAAACTGATTACTTTATGCAATCATCTCATCAGATTCATATTTTTAAAAAAAAGAAGAAGATGGACCATTTATCCTAAGTCAGAACAGCAGTGAAGGAAGAGCTGAATTGGAGAGAAGAGCATTCTGATTATAACATCTACCTACTTAACATCACACAGAGGCTGCCTCTTCACAGGGTTGTAGCCCTGTCATGACACAAAGACCAGCTTACAAAGGTTAGTTCAGTTACCCTAATTGTTTTAATCGCATTGACTTTCAAGAGTTTGTCAGTTAATTCACTTAAAAATATTCATTCAGGATGTAATATTTGTGCAAGGAATACATGGATGAATAAGACAGTTTTGCCCTCTGCCCTCAAGGATCTTAGCATTTAGTAGGAAGGAGACAGGGCTTCCCAAGTGGCTCTCATGGTAAAGAACCCTCCTGTCAACGCCCCTCCTGTCAACGCAGGAGACAAAAGAGACACAGGTTCCATCCCTGGGTCAGGAAGATGAATGGCAATCCACTCCAGTATTCCTGCCTGGAGAATTCCATAGACAGACGAGCCTGGCAGGCTACAGTCCAGGGGGTCGCAAAGAGTTGGACACGACTATAGCAACTTAGCACACATGCACACAGGAGGGACATAATGAATAAATCAGAGTGGATAAAAAGTGTATGTTTTTCCTAATGATGACAAAAAGGAAGGAGAAGGTAAAAATAGAAAAGGAGAAGGAGGGGGAAGAGGAAGAAGACGTTCTGGAGTCCCTGATTCTCTTAACTTTTCATTTGGAATTCAGCAACAAAAATACAAGCTCAAGCTCAAAAGTCTATCTCAGCATAGTTCACTAAGTGACTTCAGGTGGGGACAAAATTCTTTTCTTTATAAAAGAATATATGGAGACACATGGGCTTCCCCGGTGGCTCAGTGGTAAACAATCTGCCCACCAATGCAGGGAATTCAGGTTTGATCCCTGAGTCAAGAAGATCCCTTGCAGAAGGAAATGACAACACACTCTGGTATTCTTGCCTGGAAAATTCCATGGATACAGGAGCCTGGCAGGCTACAAAAGAGTGTCCAAAAGAGTTGGACACGACTTAGCTACTAAAGAACAACTACAAATATAGATATACCTCACTTGGTTTCAGCAAAAAGCTTTCAAAAATCCTCCCTGTGAGCTGGTCTTGTGGATGGAAGGCTGTGCCATGGCTGAAGCAGAGCCTAGAATAGATGAGGATGAACTCAAGTTGAGGACAAGCTCGAGACACAGAAGACAGTCTCCTGGCTGGCATCACCTGCCATGCCACAGCTGCTGCTGTGTGCAGGAGCATCTGTTCCTCGGGGGCTGGAGGGGAGGGGAGGAAGCAGAGGTCAGAAGCTAGTGAACAAACATGACTTTTACAAGAAGACCCAATTTCTTTCTGGGCATCCAGGCAGCTGCATCAGTAATGGAAAAGGGGATGGATAACCAAGTTTCATTTGCCGCTTGAGAAAGTGCCTGCAGAATGGTCAACACACTTGTTTGCTTTTAATAATGGATTAGACGCTAAGTGGAGAATGTTAAAGCTCTTGAAGCTGCAAAGAAAATGGTTGGCATTCTACCTGCTGTGCATTCGAACAGCATTTTTATCTCCACAATCTCTTTTGGAAAGAGTCCAGGAAAAGTTGGAAAGCAGTGAGTTCTTAGAGCCCTGCAGGGAGATGGGCTGTCCGCTTCGTCTCTTGTGTGGTGCTATGTCTCTGATCCTACCACCAGCCACCACCTACACTGGGAAAAATGGTACCAGCTGAATCATGAGTGGACAGAACTGCCTGTTCATCCTGGCTCTACTCCCTACAGGCTGTGTGACCTTGAACAAATCACTTGACCTCTCTGAGATAAGACAAGTCCAAAATCATAGGAACAGAGGCACTGGAAAGAAGAAATTAAAGAACTGGGAAGCAAAGTGATAATAGTATGCCACTAACTACCTTGCAGTTGGCTTACTGACTTTCATTTATCAGTTATAAAAATCCTAGCACCTAAATATAAATATAATTTATATATATATATGTATATATATATATATATATATATATATATATATATACATATAAATATCTTTGGCTTCATTTTATAGAGACTGAGACTCAGGGTCAAACAGTTGCCCAACGACACATGGTAAGTGATAGGGTTTTGAACCTATCACTTACCTAAGATTTGAACCCAAGTTAAAAATATTTTCTCTAGGCCATCCACCCATAACTAATACTCTCCCTTTGGGACTGGGTCACTGATTGAATGTGGAGGGAGTGGGTGAGAGTGAGGTGCCCAGGGTACCTCTGAGGGTTCTAGGGCCAGTGGGGCAATTCTCTGGGGAGATGGGAAGGAGAAACGCAAAGTCCACATGGGCACCAAGGTGTGTTTTGCTGTTCGGTGGATAGCCATGTCTCTGGCTGTCTTTATTTCCCTAGCTCACTTCCCCTTACCATCAGACTTCCCCAAAAGTTAGTTATGTTTTTGGTCTCTACTGAACCAACTCCCATGGAAGAACATGGCTGTCTCGAAGTGGGTGGTAATGTTCATTCTTCCCTAATTGTCCCAGGTACCAAGCCTTTGCACATGCTCTGCCTTGTACCTGGAATGCCTCTGCTTCTTGACTTTTTTTTTTTTTTTTTAATTTTAACTTTCTCTTTTTGGCCACACTGGGTCTTAGATGTGGCATATGGAATCTAGTTCCTTGACCAGGGATCGAACCTGTTCTCCCACCATTGGGAGCAAGGAGTCTTAGCCACCGGACAACCAGGGGGGTCCCCCTTCTCTGTTTCTTTCCTTAACAAATTTAAATTCATCTTTAAATGTGTTCATTTAATTTTTAAATTCATCTCTATATGTGTTCATTCAATCCACAAATGCCTACTAAATGTATGTAATGTCGTGGATGGAATTCCCAGGTGGCTCTAGTGGTAAAGAACCCACCTGCCAATGCAGGAGACAAAAGAGAAACTAGTCCAATCTCTGGGTCGGGAAGATCCCCTGAAGGAAGGCATGGCAACTCACTCCAGTATTCTTGCCTGGAGAATCCCATGGACAAAGGAGCCTGGTGGGCTACAGTCCACAGAATCCTACAGAGTCAGATACGACTGAAATGAGCCAGTGGGCATCCACACAATGCTATGGACATCGTTTCAGAGCCACTGAACTGTCATTTCCATCATGAAGTCAGTCCCATGGAGATGGAAAGTCCTCTTTATCCGGGCAGTCATAGAACTCAGTACACCACCCATCCAAACTTCCAACTTCCAGTCTACTGAAATAGGACTGCTGTCTCTAGAATAAATTCTTGAGAGTAGGAAATTTCTTCACTTCTGAATTTTTTGTGGGCTGAATTTTGTTTTCCTAATATTCATATGTGCAGTACTCAAAATGCAACTTGGAAACAGGGTCTTACGAAAGTAATCAAGTTAGAGTGAGTTCATTAGGTTGAGCCCTAATAAAATTACAACTGATGTCCTTATAGAAGGGAGTTTTGCAGACAGATGCTCACACACTTCATATGTGATGTGAAGAGAGGTGTTAGGCTGCCATGTGTGCATGCATGCTAAGTCACCTCAGTCATGTCCAACTCTGCAACGACTGAGCCTCCGGGCTCCTCTGTCCATGGGATTCTCCAGGCAAGAATACTGAAATGGGTTGCCATGCCCTTCTCCAGGGGATCTTCCCAACCTGGGGATAGAACCCGGGTCTCCTGCATTGCAGACAGATTCTTTACTGCTGAGCCACCAGGGAAGCCCAGCCATGTTGCCACAAGCAAAGAAATGACCAGAAGCAAGAGGAAGGACGTGGAACAGATTCTTCCCTCACAGTGGTCAAAAGGAACCTACTCTTTCAACACCTTGACTTGAGACTTCCTGCCTCTGGAACTTTGAGTTAATACATTTCCATAATGTATCCAGTTTCCAGTGCTTTGTTATGACAATCCTGGAAAGCTAATGTAGAATTTACAACACCTCGCTGCCTATAAGTCAGTTTACCTCCAGACTTTGACTATTTATTTCATAATAAAATATTTCTGACCTCTGATTTTATAAAAGGCATCAAGGAGGCAATGATGACCATCCATAATTCCTGTTACAAGAGTGGTTGCATTTACCTCAGTTGGAAAAAATAAATGTTGTGTTGGGAGTATTGTTGAATGGAAGAATGAACATGTATACATATGTAAGGCAAAGAACGTTCCATCGTTATCCGGTTGTTATCAGAGAAAGATCAATTACATGTCTCATGAAAAGAATGGTGGTCTCATTTTTAATAGGCTTTTTAAAAAATATGTATTTATTTGGTGGTGCTGAGTCTTCACTTCTGCGCGCCTTTCTTCTCTATAGAGAAGTGAGTGGGGGCTACTCTCTGGTTCCGGTGTGCGGACTTCTCGTCGAGGTGGCTTCTCTTGCTGTGGAACCCTGGGCTCTAGGGCAAGGCTCAGTAGTTGTGGCGCACAGGCTTTGATGGTCCTCTGCATGTGGAATATTCCTGGATCAAAGATCTAACCCATGTTCTCCTGCATTGGCAGGCAGATTTTTTACCACTGAGCCATCGGGGAAGCCCTGGCAGTCTCATTTCATACTCACTAATTAATTCACTTTATAAATGGGGCAGAATTTCCTTTACAAAGTTCTGCAATGAGTCTGCTCATTTCCTGCAGGTCAGAGCTTTTCCTCTTCCAATATCCACTCAATCAGCACTTCCTAAACTTTGGAGAGACCGTGAATAATGGGAATAGAACCAGTCACCAGAAGCATGAAACGACAGCCAGATTGCTCTTCAATTTTTAAATTGCTTTGACATAAACGGCAACTTGATAAAGGACAAGCTTAGCATTTCTCAGACCACCAGTGCACTGCAAGAAGATTGCAGGGAACATTTTATGTATGACACACACACTGGCAGCTGAAATGCAGCCACAAGCACACCTGGTATTAAAGGGAATTACTAAAATGCTATGATTTGAAACGGATGGTTTGCTCTCTTATCCTCCTCCCATTGCAGATCCTGCTAACCAATCATTTGAGTTCACCCATTTATCCCTTGTCCCCAGGAGCGTCTTAAGGGACATCCTAAGAGTTTTTAGGGGCTTCCCTGGTGGTTCAGCAGTAAAGAACCCGTCTTCCACTGCAGGAGACGTGGGTTCAATCCCCGATCCAAGAAGATCCCACATGCCTCAGAGCAACGAAGCCCGTGCGCCACAAGGACTGAGCTTGTGCTCTAGAGCCTGGAAGCCGAGACTGCTGAGCCCGCGTGCCTCAACCACGGAAGCTCAGGTGCCCTAGAGCCTCTGTCCCACCACAAGAGAAGTCACAGCCATGCAAAGCCCGTGCATCACAACCAAAGAAAAAGCCCAAGCAGTGAAGACTCAGAATGAGCAAAAATAAATACAATAAAAGGATTTTAAAAAAGAGTTTCATGGAAGTAATCTCATCCTTTGCTCCCTTCCTGCCTACTTGCTTTCCACATTTACTCATTCTTAAAAATTCCAACTTTAAGGTTCTCTCTGTTCTAAGTCATGTGGACACAAAGGCAGAAGTGACTCGGTGTCTGATCTCAAGCATCTTGCAGTCCAGTTGGGAAGCAAAATAGTAAGTTTTCTCCCATTTTTTCCCCTGTGCTCCTGTGGTTAGGAGCACATGATTGTGTTATAGGAAGCGTTACTGTTCACTCACTACTTTATGTGTGGTAGAGCGAGAAGGAGGTGCATCCACCAGACAGCACATTCCCTGCCTCCAGGATAAACCTATGAGAATAAAGATGCTCTCTGGAGAAAAGCAGTGATGAGCACCAGATGGCAAGACAGCAACAGCACCAAGTCACTTGTCCCTGTCCTGAAACACCTGGAATTCTCTACTTGGTATCCTTACAATAAGTTTTTGGTGGTTTTTTGGGGGTGGGGTGGGGGGCTGTGTTGTGGTTATTTTGTTTAAGTTAGATTAGGCTGAGTTGTTTGTTTGTTTGGTTGGTTTTTTTACATTTCAAACTGAAAGAACCCTGATCAATACAGGGGTTGTGCTGGAAATTGGGTAAAAATCTTTCAGAACTAAAATGTGCAATTGGCTTCATCCAGATGGGACAGGAGAATCTCCATCACTCCTTCCATCCTCGGCAGGGATGCTGAGAACATTTTACTGCAAGAGAGTGCAGTATCTGGCTACAGGTTTCTTGCAGTATCTTGTCGGGGGGGGGCTATCTTGAGCCCCCTAAAACAGGAATTTGAATGACTTGGTAGAAAAATGTCAGTATATTGAATTGTAGGCTCTGTTTTTTCAGTCTTCAGAAAACTTCCACAAAAAGGAGGCAAAATGGTCCATCTGAAAGCAGAAAGAAAACTGTATGCACCTTTGTTTAAGAAACACTTCCTAGATGGCCTTAGCAGGAAAGTATCCGGTACGATTACAAAACTAAGTTTCCAATCCCATGATAAAATTAGTATGAGTGAAAACAGCACAGTGAGAAATGTGAGGGAAGATGAATTTCTCCTCCATCTGACAGAGGTAAAAATTCCCTACAGAAGGAGCAACTTGGAGACGGTTGTGGGAGGGAAAATGGTGAGCCTTGCCTTATCATCCTGTCCTGTCTCTCACTTCTCTCCAAGCAAGAGTCAAGACAGAGCCATTAATCAGGGGCCGAGGAGGATGGCCAGGTCTACTGATAAGCAATCAAAAGGGTAGGGTCCTGTTTCAAAGATAATGACCAGACATATTTTTCAGCATCAGTCCTACAGTCTTTAGAAAACAGACAGCTGACTGGGGCTTTAAGGGATATTTATGGCTGGAGAAACAACAAACATCATGCAACAAGGTCTGGGTTTTTAGTCCCTAAAATAAACTCCAGGCTCATTAAAGTCTATTAAGTAAGGGTTCAGCCCCAGAATGGCAATTCTCATAGCACTGCTCCTCTTAGAAGTGGCTGCGGACAATGCTAAATGAGAGACTCTGCCCAGTAGGCGGACCCCATGGCAACCATATTGGTTGAGCAAGAAGCTTAGTCTATGGTCAACAAGACGATTAAACGGTAGGGATTTCTGTCTCTAGTCAATGAAGTATTGTGGCCTCTGCATGTCACTTCCTCTTTCTCCTTTCTTCCAATGGGATTCTTATTTTGACACTTCTCTCTTACTTCAGACTTGTATGCTAAAGGAAGCAAATAGTTACATTTACCATCATAAAAGCCTAAAGTTTGCAAAATCTTTCTAAGTCCTAACTAGTTAGAGAGAGAAAGAGCTCTAAAGACCATGTAAAGACCCTGAATTTGGGGATGAAGCCATCTCCTGGAAGTGGGCTTGGAAGAAGTAATTTTATCTATAAGCAGTGTAGCTGCATTTTATTAGATGGGAGCATTTGGGGAGTTTAATGGTAAGTATTTGTAAATATGCCAGGAGGATCAAAGACTAGGTTGTACACAGTGCACAAGTGTTCTTTCTTCTGAGAATTGGAAATTACTTCTTTTGATCACCACAGATACAGGCACAAGTCCAAATGGAGTCCTTTAATATTACCCTACATCTCTGGGACTATTTCAGGACCAATTTGAGTCTTTATTTGGGGATTTTCTGCTACAATCATTGAGAAAATTTCTTCTCCTATTCTCAGGAGTCTTGGGGCTTCAAGGATGAATCCCTGGACAATGTGATAACCAATTTATCTTTCAGGGAAAGACAGAAATGAGAAAGAGATACAGTGAGCCAAACATTCAGTTTCCAATTCTGGTATTTGATACTTCTTAGAACTTTTTTAGTTCACGTGGCTCATCCTATAATTATGTGAACCAAGCAAGTAGCTTTCCAATTAATTCTCTCTTTCATTACATTTGTCACTTCCAGATGAAGGAGTCTGGAAAGGTAGCCTCATATTTTCTATGGTGTCATTAAACATTAGTGTAACATAATGGATTTTTTTTTTAACTAACAGAAAGATTTAACCCAAATTTGTAACTCACTGAACAATGTAATTAAAGGAAAGCATCATAAAAGGAAGAATCTATACAAACCCTTATTAACAGTTTTCCAATTTAAACATTTATTTCCTTACAAACATTAGGGCTCAGTGAGATATCCTAAATTCACTCAGATGATAAATATTATATGGCTAAAGGATGGTCAAGGGGCTTTCCTGGTGATTCAGTGGTTAGGACTCCATGCTCCCAATGCAGGAGGCACGGGTTTGATCCCTTGTCAGAGAACTAAGATCCCACATGCTGCATGGCATGGCCAATAAACAAATAAATAGAACTAAAAAGACAAAACATTAAAAAAAAAGGGGGCCTGAAAAAAAAAGGCAGTCCAGCAAAGTGGTTAAAATGCAGGGCTTCATTGCAGTCTAGCTCTGGGCTGGACCCATATTTTAGCATCTACTTACGTGATGGCTTAGAACAACTTAATTATCCTCTCTCAGGATAATTAATTTTCCCCGTCTTTAAAATTAGCATGCTATTGTGAATGTTTGCTGGGGCTTCCCTGGTGGCTCAGTGGGAAAGAGTCCACCTACCGATGCGGGAGACACAGAAATGAGGGTTTGATCCCTGGATCTGGAAGATCTCCTGGAGTAGGAAATGGCAACCTGCTCCAATATTCTTGCCTGGAAAATTCCATGGACCCAACAACCTGGTGGGCTACAGTCCCCGGGGTCACAAAGAGTTGGACAGGACTGAGCGACTGAGCATGCACACATAGATGAATATTGCAAGGATTATCTGAGTCACATGAGCAGTATCTTTAGCATCACTGTCACACATGGTTCAAGACGAGTAACGGTATCCTCAGTGAGACTCTGTCATGTCTTGAGATGTTGCACACACAGATTCCCCCACATATCAGCAACCGCACAGAGTTGGAAACATTCTTTCCCACAATACTCTCTCATCATTATTCCGAGTTTGATAACATCTCAGTACTAATCAATAACAGAGCCTCTGCAAGCCCTTTGTGAAGGTCTGAGTGCTCTGGGGCATTGCAGGATGCTGAGGGGGGCGGGGGTGGGGAAATGGCCCAAAGCAAAGTATAGAGGCACAAATAATTTAGACACTCAAGTGCTTGCTTTTGGACTCATCCCCACTCTTTTTCCATTTCACATGTAACCAGCAGAACACATTATGCAAAACTCAATTAAGATAAGCTTGTCTTTAAAAAATAAACACACATTCAATTTATACCATTTCTTAGAATTAGTTTAGTAGGGAAAAAATTTTCATAATACTATTAAATTTCCTGTTCAACCTTCAGCCTGAGAACAAGAGATCCTGGCAATAATTGCTTTTTTAATGACTTGCTGCAACTCAGGGTAAACTCTGCTGGTAAACCAATTATAGTCTTGCAGGGGAAGTACCTTATGATGAGATTTTTGGACAGAGCCAAAATATCATTTTAAGCTCTCTGCCTGTTTCCATGAAAGCGTTTCAGTCTTCTGACATTTATCTAGGAAGTCCATTTGGGGAAATTATCATTTTCCCTTGAAAAGCTAAGAAGGCAAGTTTTAAGATAAGAGGGGCATGTAACTGTTCTTCAACTTGGTCTGGAGAACTCATTTACCAGCAAGTTGCACCCCTGCCTCACACCGTGTATCTGCCTCATCTCACTCTGTAAACCTGCTTGTTTCGTTTCTCTGCACATGCTCTGATGGCTCAGTGGTTAAGAATCCACCTGCCAATGCAGGAGACATGGGTTTGACCCTGGGTCCAGAAGATCCCTGGAGAAGGAAACGGCAACCCATTCTAGTATTCTTGCCTAGGAAATCCCATGGACAAAGGAGCCTGGCAGGTGATAGTCCAAGGGGTCACAAAGAGTTGGTCACTACTGAGTGACTAACACTTTCACTTTCATCAAGTCACTTAGCTGATGAGTATGTAGATTTGATTTCAGGTCTGTCTGTCTGACTATGAAACTTACAATTCCTATTAAATTAGTCATCTTCAAAGTTCACTTTATAGTCCATTGGATTTTAAAAGATTTATTTTTAATGGATAAACAAAAAAGTAAATTAAAGTTTATGTATATTTAATAAGCAGACTGGCCCTGAACCTTTGACTTGATTCATATGCCAAATGATAACAGTATCATAGAGATAGAGGATAACTCTTCTACATGGTGAACTTGAAAGTTGCACCCACCAAGGAATGTCTTGGTGGTTCAGTGGTTAGGACTCAGTGCTTACACTGCCGAGGCCCAGGTTTGATCCCTGTTCAGGGAACTAAGATCCCACAAGCCATGCAGTGTAGCCAGAAAAAAAAAAAAAAAAGAAGTTGAACACCTTCATTTATTTACTTACAGGTTATTCCAATGCATTTCATTTTGTGTGCCTACAAAGAGGATTCACAGATTATATGTAGTTCTGAGTAACCTAACTACAACACAAATAACTGATGTAAAAAAATCCGTGCAAAGAAATCATAATTTGAACGTAATAATAATGATGCCTAAAAAGGAACCAATGGCTCAATTATTAGAAATATGGATTGAAGAGCCACTGTTCTTAATAATAAATCTTGCTTCAAACATATAGTGAGCCTTGAGATGTCAGCTAATGAAAGTATAAAGCCATCACAATTAGAAAGACATTTAACATCTAAGTGTGCAGAACACTGTTAATGATAATATCCCTCAGTGAAGAAAAAATTCTCCCTGTACTAGAAAAAAACAAAGTAAAAGGACATTACTCTTAAAACATCATTTATTCATATTTATATCACCATTTCTGTTTACATTTAGGGGAGTTATTATAGCATATTAGGTTGAACTGTATGAGATGGCAACTTTTCATAGGTCAAACAAGCTGAGCATTGGTAATTTCATACTGTTAACTTATATGTGTGTGTGTATGTGTTGTGCATAGCAGTTGTTGCATATGATTTGGAGTAAATAAATATGCATCTACTGAGAAAACTAATAGAATTTAAATTTTTTTATATTGAAGCATAGTTGATTAAAAGTCTTGTGCTAGTTTCATGTATACAGCAAATTGATTCAGTTACACATATACATGCATCTATTCCTTTACAGGGAAGCAATTTTAATCATTGGTTAATTAGAGATCAAATTGCCAACATCCGCTAGATCATCGAAAAGGCAAGAGAGTTCCAGAAAAACATCTATTTCTGCTTTATTGACTATGCCAAAGCCTTTGACTATGTGGATCACAATAAACTGTGGAAAATTCTGAAAGAGATGGGAATACCAGACCACTTGACCTGCCTCTTGAGAACCTATACGCAGGTCAGGAAGCAACAGTTAGAACTGAATATGGAACAACAGACTGGTTCCAAATAGGAAAAGGAGTATGTCAAGGCTGTATATTGTCACCCTGCTTATTTAATTTCTATGCAGAGTACATCATGAGAAACACTGGGCTGGAAGAAGCACAAGCTGGAATCAAGATTTCCAGGAGAAATATCGATAACCTCAGATATGCAGATGACACCACCCTTATGGCAGAAAGTGAAGAGGAACTAAAGAGCCTCTTGATGAAAGTGAAAGTGGAGAGTGAAAAAGTTGGCTTAAAGCTCAACATTCAGAAAACAAAGATCATGGCATCCAGCTCCATCACTTCATGGCAAATAGATGGGGAAACAGTGGAAACAGTGTCAGACTATTTTTTGAGCTCCAAAATCACTGCAGATGGTGGTTGCAGCCATGAAATTAAAAGGCGCTTACTCCTTGGAAGGAAAGTTATGACCAACCTAGACAGCATATTCAAAAGCAGAGTCATTACTTTGCCAACAAAGGTCTGTCTAATCAAGGCTATGGTTTTTCCAGTGGTCATGTATGGATGTGAGAGTTGGACTGTGAATAAAGCTGAGTGCCAAAGAATTGATGCTTTTGAACTGTGGTGTTGGAGAAGATTCTTGAGAGTCCCTTGGACCGCAAGGAGATCCAACCAGTTCATTCTAAAGGAGATCAGTCCTGGGTGTTCATTGAAAAGAATGATGCTGAAGCTGAAACTCCAATACTTTGGCCACTTCATGCCAAGAGTTGTCTGGTTTGAAAAGACTCTGATGCTGGGAGGGATTGGGGACAGGAGGAGAAGGGGACAACAGAGGATGAGATGGCTGGATGGCATCACTGACTCGATGGACGTGAGTCTGAGTGAACTCCGGAGTTGGTGATGGACAGGGAGGCCTGGCGTGCTGCGATTCATGGGGTCGCAAAGAGTCAGACACGACTGAGTGACTGAACTGAACTGAACTGAAGATGAATAAATTCTTACTTGGATTCTTGACTGCAATATAACTTACAATTAGTGAAAAGGTTCACCTTTTGTCCTTGGCTGAATTTTTTTCCCTTAATACTTTTGTGTGTCTGGATTACTTTGTCTTATTATTAAAAGTATAGTTAAATAATTTCTGTGCTTTTTCAAATCCTTCATAAAAAACACTGATGAATTATTGAGTGATCTTGCCCAACTTCTGCCTGTTATCCTTGAAATAAATCCAAATGCTTTGCCCACATTATCCTAATCAGGAGCCACTTAATCCCTTGTCAACTAGCAGAATGATTCACAGCAGCACAGAAGAATTACCCAACTGCTCAGGTTTCCTCAGAAGACCTAGACCTTCCCTGAGACAGAAACATCACCAGTAAGAATTATAAGAATCGTTATTTAACAGGAAGATTTGCATAAAAGATGCGGTCATTTGTCCAGCATTTTAGAGCTCCACTTAGACTGGCTTGGGAAAGAAGCTCCAGTAACTGAAAAATCAGTGTTTTCAAATGGCTTTTATTGTATAGTCTCTCATTTAACCCACATAGCCTCTTCATAAAGGAGGTTGTTTAGTGTTATTATTATCGAAATTCCCATTTGGATTTTACAAATAGAAACACTGAGAAGCCAGAGAAGCCAAGTATTTTTTTGTTTGTTTGTCTAGTATCTTAAACAACGTTACACAGAAAGAAACTGTCAGAAGCAGAACTCTCAATTAACCTTAGACTCCTTCCTTTCACTATGCTTAAAACTACATGAAGAATGTGCCTAAAATTAGCCCCTCAAAGGAAATATGTGTATATATATATATGTGTGTGTGTGTGTGTGTGTGTGTGTAAGCTTTTATATATAGAATGGGTAAACAAGATTTTTATTGTAGAGCACAGAGAACTATATTCAACATCCTATGATTAAACCATAATAGAAAAAAATGTATATTAAAAAGAACATGTATACATATACAATGTATATATATTACATATATATATAAAACTGAGTCACTTTGCTGTATAGCAGTAATTAACACAACATTGTAAATCAACTGTACTTCGATAAAAATAAATTTTAAAAAGCAATGAAGAACAGACTTTTGGACTCCGTGGGAGAAGGCGAGAGTGGGATGATTTGAAAGAATAGCATTGAAACATGTATGTTACCATATGTGAAATAGATAGCCAGTCCAGGTTCGATCCATGAGACAGGGTGCTCAGGGCTGGTGCACTGGGATGACCATGAAGGATGGGATGGGGAGGGAGGTGGGAGGGGTTCAGGATGGGGAACACATGTATACCCACGGCTGATTCATGTTAGTGTATGGCAAAAACCACTACAATATTGTAAAGTAATTAGCCTCCAATTAAAATAAATAAAAATTTTAAAAAGCAATATATATATTTATGTCTTAACCATATATTTATACCTTTAAAAAGCCACTATTTTACCCTTTAATAGCCTTGAGGAACAGGAAACAGATTTTAATAACAGTTTTTCATTTTTTCCTTTCTGCCATTATTTGAAAGTGATAGAGACTCATGCAGAGATGAATGCACTGATGGTATGAGTTACACACCCCTCCAAGGCAGAAGCAGCTTCTTGCCACTCACGTGTTTGCCTTTTGCATGAAGTGCCTGTGTTCTTTCCTTCCCAGGTTATAGGATTACAGATATACAAGAGATCCTGACTACTCCAGAGGGAACAGTGTGTCTAAGGCAAAAATAGATGATCTAGTTCATTTTTTCTTTCATTCAACATTTACTTATCAATAATATCTTCTGGGACAGGCAATGTGCTAAATGCTATGAGTGCAAAGATAAACAGGACATCTCTGCCCCTTGAGATCTCGGTCCAGTGGAGGAAACAGGGTCATAAACAGACAATATGGAATCCACACTGCTGAGAGAAGAAAAGCATTTTTGGGACGTGCAGAAGATTTTCCAGAAGATATGAAGCCCAAAGTGAATCTCCAGAAATTACTGTCAGTCCATTCCTTTATTTAACATGTATTTATTATTGGGCATTAAGGTAGGCCCTGGGCATGCCTCTGTTAGTAACAAAAAGCCATGGCCCCATTCTCATGGACTCGCATGCTACAATGCTGTACTTGCATTTCTGAACATTTATTCTACAGAACTAAAGATGTATGCTCACAGAAGCCTATGCATAAGTGTCTTATCAGTTTATTCATTACAGTCCCAAACTGGAAGCAACTCTCATGCTCTGCAGTGAGGGTTAAACAAACTGTGGTTCATGCACATCGTGGAATATTACACAGCAGCACACAAGGATGGGCTACTGATATACACAAAAGCCTTGATGAATCTCCAGAGAAGTATGCTGAGTGAAAAAGGCCAGTCTCAAAAGGTTATGCACTATTTGATTCCATTGATGTGACAGTTTTTAAATGACAAAGTTACAGGAAGGGAGAACGTGTTAGCGGCTGTGGGGGTGGGGAGAGTGGAAGTGGGTGTGGCTCCAAAAGGGCAGCTAGAGGGATTCTCCTGGTGACAGCTGTTCTGTGTCTTCACTGTGACGGTGGATACACAACCTACACAGGTGTTAAAATGACACAGAACTAAATAAACACCTCCCTGACGGCTCAGCAGTAAAGAACCTGCCTGCCTGCCAATGCAGGAGACAGAGGAGACACAAGTTTGATCCCTGGGTCAGGAAGATCTCCTGGAGTATGAAATGGCAACCCACTCCACTACTCTTGCCTGGAGAATTCCGTGGACAGAGGAGTCTGGTGGGCTGTAGTTCATAGGGTCGCAAAGAGTCAGACACGACTGAGCACACACGCACACAGACGTGACTGGGCAGATCTGAATGATATTAGAGATAGAATCAAGGTCAATATCCTGGTTGTTGATATTCCACTCTAGTTTTGCAAGATGTCCTTCAGAGAAACTAGAAGAAGGGTACCCGGGGATCTTTCTGTACTATGGCTTCCAACTGCATGTAAATTTGCAATTATCTTAAAGTTTAAAAAATTTTTTTGATTAAAACAATTGTGGAGGAGAAGCAACAGAACTATTCCAGTTTCAGCTGGCGCCTGTCCTGAGCTGACATTTCGAGCTCGTCTACGAGGCTGCCGTCCTCTGAGCAGATCTGCCTCCTGCTGATCCTGAGAAACACTAAGCCCATAGAAATGTTTTGCCTGAGGCAGAGATGGCAGCCCTGAAGCCAAGTCTGCTGCAGAGTTTTTTCCCTGCAGCCAGAATTCTGTCCAAGGTCCTCAGCACTCGTGGATGATTCCAACCTCACGGCACTGCAGGACTAAAGTTTGATGAACACACCCATCCGTTGCACTTGCAGTAACTTCCTTTACACGAGTGGAGAAACTGACCAGAAACAGGTTTCCCACTCAGAAATGGCAACTGTGTGTCCTGTTCACTTGTGGTCTTCAATCACAGAGACCAGATTGGACTCCGCGAATTTCTCCACTGAGGTTCATATCCCCTGTTCTCTCTGTGGCTAGTGTTACTGTTGATAAACAGTCTGAGTTTGGAGTTAGTTGCATCTTAGGTGGCCAGGGACTAACCCCCATCCCCATCTCTGGTTACTTTGTGACATCAGAGCCGTCTCTGGCTGATATTGACTCAGCGTTTTCGGCTACGTGGGCTGTTGTCCTCTCCTCTCCTCATCGTTGTGGTTTAGTCACTCAGTCGTGTCCAACTCTTTTGCAACCCCATGGACTCTAACCCACCAGGCTCCTATGTCCTTGGGATTTCCCAGGCAAAAATACTGCAGTGGGTTGCCACTTCCTTCTCCAGGGGGTCTTTCAAACCCAGGGATCGAACCTGTATCTCCTTCATTGGAAGGCAGATTCTTTGCCGTTGAGCCACCAGGGAAGCCCCTTTTCTTTCATTACCATCCCCTGTACTCATTCCCAAAGCAACCTTCTTGGCCAAAGGCAATGACTTCCCTCATCAATTCAAGATGGTACCCTGATGGAGCATGTGGCTGCATTTCTCTTTCCTGCCATCATTGGAAACCAAAGACTGGCTGTATGAAGGTGACTGCAGGTGAGGCACACGTCTTGGCTCAGCACTGCAGGAGGAGATGAGGTGGACTTTCTTTATGGAGAAGAATAAGTAGATGATATGTCTCCACAATGAGTGATAAAGACTGAAAGATCCAGAGGTGAGAGGAAGAATCACATGAAGTCATATTTCTGACCCCTTTCCTGTTCAACCATCTTTCTGAAGCTCCTTTGAGCTGAAGTGCTCAGAGACTGTCACTACCCGAAATGGTTAATCCTTCTCAATTCCATTTAGTTCAATCTTGGAAACATTATAGCCAAAGCTCTCCTGAACTTGCTCTCCATAGCCTCCTATCTGGTTAACCAATATAATCCCTTCGCCTGTAAAACATTCTTGACTGAAGCTGTCAGCAGAAAGAGCTCTCACCCACAGCAGGTTTTTATCTAAGATGCTTTATAACTCCCAACTGGTCTACCATGTGCTGAGAATCCCCTTATTTTTGTGAAAACTGTTTTGCAAACCAAAGACATATTAAGGCAGAATGAAATAATATCGTTTCTAAGAGAACCACAATGAAAAGTTTACACCTTGCAAAGACTTCAAGAAATAATGCATATACATTGCTTTAACTTTGCTGGATTAAAACATGTGGTCATTACAGCTAGAAAAAAAATGGAAGTGAGACCAAGAAAATCTAGAAGGAGTCTGCATTGAGATTGTAGCTCTGGTATTTTAAATTCTCTCTTCCATCTAAAGGAGGGAAAAATGGAAAGAGTAGAAGATACTCCTTGTAGCTTGTTTATGCTGCAAAGGTGGGGCAGAATGCTAGCAGAGAACCTCCAGGAAGCAGCCTTCATCTGCACTGCAGTTGATAAAGACAAGTATATTTACATTAAAGTTTATATTTATATATTTGTATAATGTGAAATAAAATATTTAAGCTGTGTGTTCATATTTTTAAAACTATTTCCCATTTTATTTTTTCCTTTAACCAATGAACCCTTGCTTCCAGTCACTTGTGTTAGATGTTCTAGGCATTTCCTTTATTTTAAAAGCCTCAGTTGCCTCACCTGTGAAATGGGTATAATACATGCCTCATTTAATATGTGCTGGTGACAATTAAAACTATGATATGGATCAATTAGTAAAAAATTACTAATTGCCATGCAGTGTTCTAGATGCTGAGGTTCCAAGACGAGTGGCCACAGTCCCTGCCCCACAAAACTCAGTCTCCTAGGAAGTACAGACCCAACAGAGATCTCGTAAATGTGTTCAGTCAACAGCTATTCATTGATCATCTATTATGCATCAATAAACTACTATAAAAATTGTTATCATGATCAAAATCAACCCTATCCTTGGCATCCTAGAAGCTAAATTCTAGTGGAGGAGTCAGCTCTTTCACAGTTAGAACCTATATAGTGCAGTACAGAGGCACTTCCCATCCCCTGGGGTTGCACAGGTCAGGACTGGTTTCCCTGAGAAGTAAACCTGTAGCGGAGGTTTGGAATTTCCTGGAGAATTACCCAAATGAAGGGTGGGAGGAGGGCCAGTCTGAAGGCATCACCATGGGAGGAAAGACCACTGGCCAGAGGGACCCTTGGATAGAACTCCTCTGGGAGGCACAGGAAACAGAAGGACCCTGTTTGCCTGAGTTTGGGGAGGTGGTGTAACCCAGAAAGGCTTCACAGAGGAGGTGATCCTGGGCTGACTCGTAGGTGTCAGGTAGGTGTCCTCCAATTAAACAAGTAAACAGGTAGGTGTCCTCTAATCAAACAAGGTAAGAGGAGCCACTCCCCACTCCCAAAGCTGCAGTGTGCACGAATGTTGGAGCCTGGGTGGATGACAGGAGTGAGGAGAAATGGCCTGGAACTGGGCCTCAGAGCCCAGGACTGGTGTGTCTTGCTAAGTGTCTGGGGAGGACTGAGGCTGGTGTCAGGAGGACGACTCTGCGGAGAGTAGGGGAGAAACTGCAGCATGGCCAGAACGGAGAGGAGGGGATGAGCCGGGAAGGCAGTGTCATGATGCAGAGGACAGACCATCAGGTCCTGGACGGAGGACCCACCTGAGAAAGAAGAGCCTGGACCACTCTGAGTAAGGACAGCACTCCGCAATCAGCAGGGGTGTCAGCCAGAGACAGTCTGCTCCTCAGATGGCAGCAGGCAAAAACTGGCTGTGAGAAAAAGCAAACAGATGCACCTGCGACACAGGAGTAAATAAAATTACCACTGCGAGCAGGAATCACTGGAGGCTTCATGGAATGAACAAACAGAAACAGATGATCCTCCAACCCTGCAGCATTTTGGGAGGTGGCGATCCAGAGGGTGTGAGCAAAGCCCCAGGGGGAAAGCACCTTGCATGGAGAAACGCGCTCCTCAGTACCATTTCCTCCATCTTGAGCAGTTTCCGATTTATCTCTTCCATGTTCTGCCCCTTTGGCTTAATCTCTGACAAGAGTACTTTGAGCTACTCAATATAAGATTAATCCAGGTGTTATCTAAAGCACATAACTGGCATCATATTTTCCAGATCCCAAGCAATAAATTTCTGAAAGTGCTTTCCAATCCTCCCCGTAAAAACCTGGCAATATTGGTGAAAGAAAAACCGGGGGACTGTTTTGTTTTGTTAATTTATATCCAAAAAGGACAGTGTAGCTGAGGAAATACACAGATTATAAATTTCTGTTTCTTTGGATCACTGATTTTCAGTGGGGCAGGCAGATTTTTGTCTCCCAGGGACATTTGGCAAGGGTTTCCCAGCTGGCTCCGTGGTAAAGAATCCACCTGCCAAAGACAGAAGACACGGGTTCAATCCCTGGGTCAAGAAGATGCCCTGGAAGAGGAAATGGCAACCCACCCCAGTGTTCTTGCCTGGAGAATCCCATGGACTGGGGAGCCTGGCAAGGCTATAGTCCATGAGGATGAAGAGTCGACACGACGGAGCACGCACACAAGAGACATTTTCAGTTCTCAAAGTTCGCAGTGCTGCTGGCATAAGAGGGCAGAGGTCAGGGATGCTGTTAAACATCCTACAATACATAGAACAGTCCTGCAACAGAGAACTGGTTATCCATCCAAAGAATTATTAATAGTGCCCGAGGTTAAGAAACCCTGCTTCAGACCATGAAAGAAACCTCAAGATTGTTCATCTCACATTTCTACTTGCAGGTGTGATGCATAAAGTCACAAAATATGAAATGACTTGCATACAGTCAACAGCAAATGGGGCCAGGGCCCAGATCATAGACCAGTGCTTTCCTCTTAACGTACCAGAATTGACAGCTATCATAGACCAGTGTTTTCCTCTTAACATACCAGAACTCACAGCTTTTGTATGCTTTTGTATCAAATGGCCAGTGTATTTTAATGCTACCAGCCTTTGATCTGGACACCAAGACAGAAGATATATTTATCAGTGCCGACCTCCCAGGAGGGAAGATAGTTTGAGCTCAGGCTGATTCTGGAAGGGAAGGAGGGAGCCCTCCCGACCCCCAGCCCCCTGCCCCCGGCCCATCTCTCAGGCTGAGTGATGTCACTGGAGTCCCAGGTGGAGCTCGCAGGCCTGGGTGGACAGTGACCAATTCATGGTCCTGACAGTTTAATCATGAAGAAAGGATGAGTCATGCAGTTCTGTTTCCTTTCAGGAGAAAAAGGGCTTGTCCAAAGCATGCACATTTTATGACAGTTTAACAAATGTAAGCGGAAGCAGAAGCAGACAAATATGTGAAAATGAGGACTCAAGACCCAAGAGCCCACAGCTCCCCCAGCCCCTCTTGGACTGCAGAATGTGACAAATTCCTCCTGCATTTGCAGGGTGGTGGGAGGTGATGGGAAGGTTCTGGGGGAGGTGAGGGCACCTGGCCTCTGGCCTCGGTTATGTCACTTTCTGATGACATCACAGTGAGCAAGACATTTTAGTTCTCAAGGCTCAGTCTCTCCAACCATGAAATGATGAAACCAGACCCTCAGTGTTCGGGTTCCTGGCTGGAATCATCAGGTTTGAGTTGCCTCATTTCCAAGGTGAGGACATTGAAGCTCAGAGAAGTCAAGTTCTCTCTCACAGGTCACAAAACCAGTGCAGGATCAAGAGGCCTGGTCTCAGGTCCCTGATAACCCAAGGTCCATTTTGGTTACATCTTAATTCCTGGGAGCGGTTTTCAAAATGTTTTTCTGTGTTAGCAGAACACACTTGAAGCCTGCTGAGTAGTCTGGCCGCAGTGGCTTGGCCCTGTTATCCAGCCATGTCTTTGCCCATCCATTGTCTCTGCAGCTTAACCAAAGGCCCCTAGTCTCTTGACTAGCTTCCTCATGCCTGTACCATAAGTACGGTCATCTTCTTTAAAGTCATGAATCACAGGAGACTGGATCCTTCTTACATCAGCTGCTTTCTGAGGACTGGATGGGAGTCCATTGTGGACATAGTTGTAAAGACAATCACTCGAGCAGAAAAATGCTCAATGGATACTAAAGGAAGTCTAATATTTGGTTATGACTGAGTCATTCGACCGCAGAGAGTGACTTGTTCAGAGAAATAAGGTTTCTAAACACAGAATGGGAAGCAGGTAGAAACCAGGAGAGTCAGATGGAGGACATGCTCCTTAGCCACCCTCCAGTGTTGTCCTGTCCCAGTGATCCAGGACTTGCCCAATAATAAGTGCACTTGGATAGCAGAGAGGTGGAAGCAGAAGGCACTTGTGCCCTGGGGTTTGGTTTTGTGCTCCTACAATGAGACAAGACAGCTAAAATTGGTCTGTATCTCTGGAACCAGAGAATACTAAGAAAATCTAATAACATCCCCAGAGTCATTGAACTGCCCTGCTTGTGGGGTAAATAGGAGCAAAATCTTTTGAAATGCCTAAGCTGAGGCTGGTGCGTCATTCGGTCACATCACGTGCTACTTCAGAAACATCCCCAAATTTGGGGAGAGAAGAGACCATGCACAGGAAGGCCCTTGGGGAGAAAACACAGCCAAATGTGTTGTCAGGATGGTTTTATCAGCGATCTGAGATATAATATTTCACTGGGTATGGCGGTTTGAACTTCAAACTTTTTTTTTCCTGCTCACAGTTTTTTGTTTCCAGTTGGATGTACACTATGAACAATTCAAATCCTTTCTGGCAAATGCTTGGCCTCGGAAAAGCAGTGTAACCCTTAATTATGCCATGAGCGGGGGCGGCCTGCAGGGTCTCTGAGCTCCTGTTTAACTCCAGTGTTTCATAATTAGTCAGAGGAATATATAAATTCTGATTGACTCGATAATGACTTAGGAATTATCAGACTGCAACAGTTAAAAGTCAGTAGAGACATGTCCTCTGGAAGAACCAGGATCACATTTAGTTTTTCTCAATTAAAAAGAATTCTGGCTTAATTTTGGCAATTTTTTCAAAGGAAGTGTGAAAATAATGCACTGGTTTCATTTTTCTTTTTTCTCTCACTCCCTTTCACATTCAATACACAAACATCCAAAGAGCATCTTCCATGTGGCAACACAGTTCTGCTATAATGGGGTTCAAGTTCCCACCTGTCTACAGAGTCCAAGGTTCCCGGACTTTGAATATTATCATAAAAACAGTCAGAGACTTGCAACACCCCAGAAACACATAGCAAACAGGTCCTCAAATCTTCTCTGGAGGGAATACTCTCAATTCAGTTCATTCAGGATTCACAGAGATGAAATCAAAATGAATGAGCGCAAAATTAAAATTATAAAACACAAGAGGATCTAGCCAGTGAGAGTGATAGTAGCAGAAATACACAGCAAACAAATAAGCAAGATATTTAGGCTCCCCAGAAGTTAAGATAATACTGTTTACATAGATAAAACATGAATACATTTAAATTTTAAATTATGAATGAATGACTAAATAAGTGAGGGGCATCCCAGGGTGGCACTAATGGTAAAGAACCTTCCTGCCAGTGCAAGAGATGCAGTTTCGATCCCTGGGTCGGGAAGATCCCCTGGAGGAGGGCATGGCAACCCACTCCAGTACTCTTGCCTGGAGGATCCCATGGACAGAGGAGCCTGGGGGCTACAGCCCTTGGAGTCACAACTGAGCGTGCGCACACACACAAATATACACAATGAAGAAATTATTAGGAAACTAGAACATAGAATTGCATGTATTCACCCAAAATGCAACACAGAAAAGTAACCTAGGGAAAATACAAAAGCTGCTAAGCTGCTAAATCGCTTCAGTCATGTCTGACTCTGTGTGACCCCATAGACGGCAGCCCACCAGGCTCCCCTGTCCCTCAGATTCTCCAGGCAAGAACACTGGAGTGTGCTGCCATTTCCTTCTCCAATGCATGAAAGTGGAAAGTGAAAATTGAAAGTGAAGTCGCTCAGTCGTGTCCGATCGCGACCCCATGGACTGTAGCCTACCAGGCTCCTCCATCCATGGGATTTTCCAGGCAAGAGTACTGGAGTGGGGTGCCATCGCCTTCTCCGAAAATACAAAAGAGAGATCAATAAATAGAGAAACTAAAATGAGCAAATCTGACATAGGACTAACAGGAGTCCAAGAAGGAGCAGGGGTAGGGGAGGGATTAAAGAGAATGGGGAAGAGAGAGTTTTCATGGTTGTGAATTTCCAAATTGATGAAAGGGAAGAAGGTATAATTCAAGAAGCACATCAGGTCCCATGTAGGGATTATTAATGTGATTTCATGTATATCCACAGACTTGTTTTATAGGAATTATATCAAGCCTTGGCTCCAGGCAGAGAACATACATTCTTCTGTAGAACACGTGGATGTTCACAACATATGGTGAATTTTCTCACAGACTCTTTCCCTATGCACTGCTTTATATATACATACAAGTATATGTGTGTGTGTTAGTCACTCAGTCGTGTTCAACTCTTTCACGACCCCATAGACTGTAGCCCGCCAGGCTCCTCTGTTCATGGGATTTCCCAGGCAAGAATACTGGAGTGAGTTGCCCTGTCCTTCTGCAGGGGATCTTCCTGACTCAGGGATCAAACCCAGGTCTCCTGCATTGCAGGCAGATTCTTTACCGCTGAGCCACCAGGGAAGCCCAACAGTATATATACTAAGTATATACACATATATAAAATGCTATAGGTATAAGTTCAGATGATACTTTTTTCTTTGAATATTTTAAGTCTTGCCCTACTTTTGCCTTTAAAAATACCCTACGATTTCCTTTAAACTCTGTCCTTCAATTTCAGCTTGCCCTTTGCCCTTCTACTCTCTGCTGCCTGCCCTACTTGCCAGAGTAAAACAATATTCCTTCAGAAGGAAATGATTCTCGTTTTTGTCATAATGCATTATTTGTTCTCAGGAGGGGAGGAATTCTGTCTAGGAAGTCAGCCAGCCAGGCTGTCGAGGCCTCTGTCCCAAAGACCCTCCTGCATTTTCATGAAAGATTTATTTCATCCGAGTCCCATTTTCCACTTGTGTTTCTCCCTGCTGCTTGCATGGTCCTTTGCCTGAGCAGAGGGCTCAGACACAAATTACCCACAATCAGCTCTTGTCATTCAGGCCGTGATAAAGAGAATAATGTTAACAACGTATAACATACAGTTCAGTGTATTCTTATGGAATGATTCACATGTTTATTACCACACTGGGTTTCCAAAAGCTCTATAAGAATACCTCAATAAAGCTGTAAAAATGATGTCACTCAGTTGCCACAAAAAGCTGGCTTATAATAAAAGCTGTATAAAAGTCAGAGAAAACAATATTACCCACCATTAAAGTATTAAACACATACACATGACCACATATAAAACAGATAACCAGCAAGGTTCCTGTAGAACCTTGCTCTACTTATTGTAGAGCATAGGAAACTATTCTCAATAGTTTGTAATGCCCTATAAGGGAAGATAATCTGAAAAGAATACTGGAGTAGTTTGCCATTTCCTCCTCCAGGGAATCTTCCTACCCCAGGGATTGAATCCGGGTATCCTGCATTGCAAGTGAATTCTTTACCAGCTGAGCCACCAGGGAAGCCCCATGGAGAGGTAATCTTGAAGCAAATCCAGAACCCATCCTGCCATCAGCAAACCAGCCTAAAGGTCTACTGCTCGTGATCCACGTGGCCCTGGAAGTATCAGTATTACTATCTTCCTAAACCTCAGTCTTCCTCATCTTCAAAACAGGACTTTGAACCATAACTATGTCATAGAACTGTTGTGGAAAGACGATAATATGTGATAGAAACAAAAATCAGTAGGAAAACAGCAAAATGTATTCCGCAAAATAAGCTTTTCAGAATGCTTTATTTACTATGTTTGGGAAATGCCTACATATGATCCTGTAGAAGTAATCACAAATAAACCTGGTTGAGCTGTTGTTTTCTCCTCTATTTGACCACAGAAACTTTTCCCAAAAGACACTGTCATTAACATCCACAAAACAATAATTTGATGTATCATGTTTCACGGAACATTCTTCCACAGCTTTAAACTGATGCTACGTTAATTCTTTGCTTTCTCAGCTGGAGATCACAGACCACTCCTGTACACACTGACCCTCCAAGTCCCCCGAACCCTCTGCCCTTCTCTCCTGCAGGCTGCCTGAGGGGAAGGGGCAGAATCCCCTCCCATCCCCCCACTGCCTTGCCTTGGGGAATTGCAATATCCTTTCTAGATTTTGATAGTTATATACAGTCAATTGTAAGTCCATATTATGCAAAAGGGGTAGTCCATTGAGGAATTTCCAGCAGCCCTCATCACATTAACAGACAGAATGGAGGTGGCATTGAAAGTAAAACGGGTGGCGGAAGGAAGACATGAAGCTCAGTGAGACGTGCCACTGGATGCCCATTTGCATCAGGGTACGGGTGCCCCAAGCTCCAAAGGCCTGGATCTCTGAAAGAGGATGCCCAGGTTCCCCAAGAAGATGGCCATCAACGTGTGGTGCTCCGTCTCCGATTTGAATTGTTCAGTTTATTTAGGGGGAAGATACTGTGTAGAGAGGAGGCAGTGAAGAGTCATGAACGGAGCCTGAACTTTGGAGTCAGAGGTATAGGTCAAATGTGGCCTCCAGAACCCACCACTGATGATCTTGGGTGGCTTGGGCTACCCCTCAGGTTCCTCCTTGATAGGCAGCCATGGGATTGGTTCCAGCAGGCACCACCAGCTCCAGAGGCATGGCAAGGGCACCAAGGCAATGACTTATAAAAGTCTAGATGGCTTCTCCTGTGGCTCCCTCAAGTTGTTTCAGTCCAAGGTAGGTCACGCTGTGCTAAAGCTCAGCGAGCATCTCAGGGTACCTGGATTGAATGGCACTAGTAACTCCAGGAGGTACCTAGAGCCACATGGTTTATTAGCATCCTGCTTAGGACACGGGCACCCGTGTTTCTTTGGGAAGAAGATCTAGGAAACTCCATGAGACAGAGTCTCGGGAGAAGAGGAGAATCAGAGACACAAGAAGGGAAATTGTTCAGAGGCCAGATACACCTAACGAAGGAATAACAAAGCAAAGCAATCCCACGCATGGGGGAGGAAAAGAAGGTTTCCAGGACGGTGGGTTACCATGTCTGCCATGGTGGATTAATGAGTCAAGCTTTCAATTTTTGTTAAGAAAAAGCCCAGACGTGATGTTTACGGTGGCTTAGATTTACTTTTTTGAGGTTGAAAAAGAAAAGAGTTTGGAATTTTAAAAGATGAAAAGTAATTTGAGACTCAACTCGCATTTGGAGTCTGATTACATCTTTAGCTTTGACCATGACCACAAAGCTCAGTTTCTTCTCATGCCTTCTGCTAATTAGAGTTGGAGACTCAGAATGTTGTTGCTTTAACCCTGTGGTTCTTTTGGAACCCAGGTCCCACTGCAGGAGAGATGACTTAAGGCAAACATACTAGCTCCTTGCTCTACTTCACTTAAAAGATAAGTGATAACATTTTTACTTTTTTTTTTTTTCAAGGAGAGTCTTTTTTCTATTTTCCCTGGACCCTGTTTCTCTGCAGAGCAGAGGAAACGCTCAACAGAGACCAAACCCTTGAAAGCACATGTTGGGGTTAATTTCTGCAGAGGCTGATGGCCTTTCATGAGGTTAGCTGGGACCCAAGTCCCCCTGAAGATGGAGAAGCAGCAAATGACTTGACTCTTCTTGTGCCTGTGACTGGAGTAAATAGAAAATGTTCTTCCCCTGCCTTAAGGAGCATCTGAACTTAGCAGAAGGGAGGCATTTACTTAAAATGAGGACTCTATCTGACAAAGGTACAGAATCCACGAAGGTGACTAGTGGTGGGGGAGGCTCTGCCATGATCCTGCTCTCACACCCAGGGGTGACAGGAGATGGGGCTTCCAGTTTATATCCAGGAGGGACCATCCTCTAGGTAACAGTTCTTTCCTTTCCTAAATGATGGAGCTTCCTGAAAGACAGTGGGTCAGTAGATCCCTCTCTATACCCAAGAGTGGCTCGGTCAGCTGGGAACAGACTGAACAGTTCTGCCTGCAAGGAGTGGGGTCTGCAGACCTTGGCACATCTCCCAGGGCCGATCAGGGGAAGGGAAGAGGACTGGTGGACTTGCTCAGAAGTTGAAGGCGAAATTGAGAGTGACCATAGATCATTTGCAACTTTGGACGTTGAGCCCAAATAAGACAATAACTGGACTCCAGAAAGAATTTGCCCGCTCTCCCCTTTTGGGTCCAGGATGATTAAATAGCAATTTCTCCCCTTTCCCCCCTCTTCTCCTCCCTCTTACTCACTATACCCTCAGTCTCACAGAGCAGTCTCAACGTCCAAGTAAAGTTATCACAATGTAGCCCTAGCCACATTCTCCAATACAGATGGGAACAGGATACTAGAGATCTTTAGGACGGAAGTCTGAAATAAAACTGAGCAGGTAGATGGGGCTGCTTATCAATCAGAAAATAGTATTGGGACTTCCCTGGAGGTCCAGCCATTGAGACTTCACCTTCCAACGCAGGAAGTGCTGGTTTGATCCCTGGTCAGGGAGCAAAGATCCTGCATGCCTTGAGGGCAAAAAACCAAAACATAAAACAGAAGCAATGTTGTATCAAATTCAACAAAGACTTTTAAAACGGTCCACATCAAAAAAACCTTTAAAAAAAGAAAAAATAGTATTGTGAAAAGATCATAGGTCTTCAGGGGGCTGGAAGCAAGAATTAGTGATCAGTACATAGAAAGCTATTAATCACATTAAATGAGAAAATTACGAACTTTTATAAAATGAAAAGTTGCATAATAATAGAAGCATAATGGTGGCAGAGTACAAAACTCAGCAGAGGACACTATTTACAGGGTCATATTAGTGGAAACACTAAATATTGACTTATGTAAATTATTGTGTCATTATTTTGAGGGTTTCAAGTAAAAAGAAGGTTTGGTGCCTCTGAGACAGAGTTAAGAAAACTAAATTCTCTAGTCTAAATGGAAGATGAGAAATACACTTAAATATATGAACATGAAATAACTGTATATACATGTCATTTTTATATACAAAATTCACTGCTAAATTAGACAGCCCGAAGTGTAGAAAGTGTAGTTGTGGGAGTTGCTAGGTGTTGCAACTGAGGCAAGAGAATGGAAGACACACAGAACTGCTTTCCTTTAACAAAACAACACAACCATGTGCAAGAATTACTTGGAAATAAAAACAATCAACCATAAAAATACATTCTATAGCAAGAATGTCTTCCTCCTATTTCTATTACTCTTTATAATCGGCTTTCCTTCCAGCTGACTAAATCAGCTTTCAAAGCAGAGATCATCGTGAAATTCATTCTCTCATCAGCAAATTAATTTCATCAAGAATTTAATTTTTTAAATTAATTTTCCTTTGGAAATATGTAACATTTTCTAGTGTATATCTCATGACCATGAATAGAGTTCCAGATCAGAAAACATTATATTCCTGGAAAACTTCTCTGTGACCAATCATGTGTGGTTTCCAAAGAATTTGGTACTTTTTCTGATACAGTAACCATCACATCTATATTCCATTATTCTATATTTCCACCCAGATTCCTCTCCTGGAAGCAAAATTGGTTCATCTAATAGTCCTTGGGGAATTTCCCTGATAACTCAGTTGGTAAAGAATCCACCTGCAATGCAGGAGACCCTGGTTCAATTCCTGGGTTGGGAAGATCCACTGAAGAAGGGATAGGCTACCCACTCCAGTATTCTTGGCATTCCCTTGTGGCTCAGCTGGTAAAGAAACTGCCTGCAATGCAGGAGACCTGGATTCCATCCCTGGGTTGGGAAGATCCCCTAGAGAAGGCAAAGGCTACCCACTCCAGTATTCTGGCTGGAGAATTCCATGAACTGTATGTATATTCCATGGGGTCGCAAAGAGTAGGACATGACTGAGCAACTTTCACTTCGATAGTCCTTGGACCTCTCAAACAGGAAATTCCACCAGCATTTAAAACTGAAATGCCCTAAACACTGCCATATATATATTTGTGTGTGTGTGTGTGTGTATGTGTGTATGTGCTCAGTCACTCAGTTCTGTCAGACTCTTTTGCCGCCCCATGGACTGTAGCCCACCAGGCTCCTCTGTCTATGGGATTTCCCAGGCATGAACACTGGAGTGGGTTGCCATTCCCTACTCCAGGGATCTTCCCAACCCAGGGATTGAACCCATATCTCCAATGCACCTCCAGCATTGGCAAGTGGATTCTTTATTACTCATAAAGAGTCAGACACAACTGAGAGAGACTGAACTGAAAAGTGAATATGACTCTTTGCAACCCCATGGCCTATAATTCTCCAGACTCCTCTGCCCATGGGATTTCCCAGGCAAGAATACTGGAGTGGGTTTTGCCATACCCTTTTCCAGGGAATCTTCCTGACCCAGGAATGGAACCTGGTTCTCCTGCACTGCAGGCAGACTCTTTACCATCTAAGCCCTCGAGGGAATGCTAATTTCCTGCTATTTCCAGCCCTCTCAGTTCAGTTTAGTAGCTCAGTCGTGTCCAACTGTTTATGACTCCATGAAATGCAGCACTCAGGCCTCCCTGTCCATCACCAACTTTTGGAGTTCACCCAAACTCATGTCCACTGAGTCAGTGATGCCATCACTCATCACTGAGTCAGTGATGCCATCCAACCATCTCATCCTCTGTCACCCCCTTCTCCTCCTGCCCTCAACCTTTCCCAGCATCAGGGTTGTTTCAAATGAGTCAGCTCTTCGCATCAGGTGGCCAAAGTATTGGAGTTTCAGCTTCAACATCAGTCCTTCCAATGAACACCCAGGACTGATCATCCTTTAGGATGGACTGGTTAGATCTCCTCACAGCCCAAAGGACTCTCAAGAGTCTTCACCAACACCACAGTTCAAAAGCATCAATTCTTTGGTGCTCAACTTTCTTTATAGTCCAACTCTCACATCCATACATGACCACTGGAAAAACCATAGCCTTGACTAGACAGACCTTTGCTGGCAAAGTAATGTCTCTGCTTTTTAATATGCTATCTAGGTTGATCATAACTTTCCTTCCAAGGAGTAAGTATCTTTTAATTTCATGGCTGCAGTCACCATCTGCAGTGATTTTGGAGCCCCCCAAAATAAAGTCAGCCAATGTTTCCACTGTTTCCCCATCTATTTGCCATGAAGTGATGAGACTGGGTTGCCATTTCCTTCTCCAGGGGATCTTCCCAACCAGGGGATCAAACCCCAGTCTTCTGCATTACTGGAGATACTGGCTTTACAATCTGAGCCACTTGCCTTGAGAACCCCATGAACAGTATGAAAAGGCAAAATGATAGGATACTGAAAGAGGAACTCCCCAGGTCGGTAGGTGCCCAACATGTTACTGGAGATCAGTGGAGAATGAAGGGATGGAGCTAAAGCAAAAACAATACCCAGTTGTGGATGTGACTGGTGATAGAAGCAAGGTCCGATGCTGTAAAGAGCAATATTGCATAGGAACCTGGAATGTTAGGTCCATGAATCAAGGCAAGTTGGAAGTGGTCAACCAGGAGGTGGCAAGAGTGAATGTTGATATTCTAGGCATCAGTGAACTAAAATGGACGGGAATGGGTGGATTTAACTCAGATGACCGTTATATCTACTACGGCTGGCAGGAATCCCTCAGAAGAAATGGAGTAGCCATCATGGTCAACAAAAGAGTCTGAAATGCAGTACTTGGATGCAATCTCAAAAACAACAGAATGATCTCTGTTCATTTCCAAGGCAAACCATTCAATATCACAGTAATCCAAGTCTATGCCCCAACCAGTAACACTGAAGAAGCTGAAGTTGAAGGGTTCTATGAAGACCTACAAGACCTTTTAGAACTAACACCCAAAAAAGATGTCCTTTTTATTACAGGGGACTGGAATGCAAAAGTAGAAAGTCAAGAAACACCTGGAGTAATAGGCAAATTTGGTCTTGGAATATGGAATGAAGCAGGGCAATGGCTAATAGAGTTTTGCCAAGAGAACACACTGGTCATAGCAAACACCTTCTTCCAACAACACAAGAGAAGACTCTACACATGGACATCACCAGATGGTCAACACTGAAATCAGATTGATTATATTCTTTGCAGCCAAAGATGGAGAAGCTCTGTACAGTCAGCGAAAACAAGACTGGGAGCTGACTGTGGCTCAGACCATGAACTCCTTATTACCAAATTCAGACTTAAATTGAAGAAAGTATGGAAAACTACTAGACCATTCAGGTATGACCTAAGTCAAATCCCTTGTGATTATACAGTGGAAGTGAGAAATAGATTTAAGGAACTAGATCTGATAGATAGAGTGCCTGATGAACTATGGATGGAGATTCATGACATTGTACAGGAGACAGGGATCAAGACCATCCCCATGGAAAAGAAATGCAAAAAAGCAAAATGGCTGTCTGGGGAGGCCTTATAAATAGCTGTGAAAAGAAGAGACACAAAAAGCAAAGGAGAAAAGGAAAGATATAAGCATCTGAATGCAGAGTTCCAAAGAATAGCAAGGAGAGATAAAAAAAGCCTTCCTCAGTGATCAATGCAAAGAAATAGAGGAAAACAACAGAATGGGAAAGACTAGAGATCTCTTCAAGAAAATTAGAGATACCAAGGGAACATTTCATGCAAAGATGGGCTCAATAAAGGACAGAAATGGTATGGACCTAACAGAAGCAGAAGAGATTAAGAAGAGGTGGCAAGAATACACAGAAGAACTGTACAAAAAAGATCTTCATGACCAAGATAATCACAAGGAGTGATCACTCATTGAGAGCCAGACATCCTGGAATGTGAAGTCAAGCGAAGAAAGCTTCACTATGAACAAAGCTAGTAGAGATGATGGAATTCCAGTTGAGCTATTCCAAATCCTGAAAGATGATGCTGTGAAAGTGCTGCACTCAATATGCCAGCAAATTTGGAAAACTCAGCAGTGGCCACAGGACTGGAAAAGGTCAGTTTTCATTCCAATCCCAAAGAAAGGCAATGCCAAAGAATGCTCAAACTACCACACAATCGCACTCATCTCACACGCTAGTAAAGTAATGCTCAAAATTCTCCAAGCCAGGCTTCAGCAGTACATGAACCGTGAACTTCCAGATGTTCAAGCTGGTTTTAGAAAAGGCAGGGAACCAGAGATCAAATTGCCAACATCCACTGGATCATGGAAAAAGCAAGAGAGTTCCAGAAAAACATCTATTTCTGCTTTATTGACTATGCCAAAGCCTTGACTGTGTGGATCACAATAAACTGTGGAAAATTCTGAAAGAGATGGGAATACCAGACCACCTGACCTGCCTCTTGAGAAACCTGTATGCAGGTCAGGAAGCAACAGTTAGAACTGGACATGGAACAACAGACTGGTTCCAAATAGGAAAAGGAGGACGTCAGGGCTGTGTACTGTCACCCTGCTTATTTAACTTCTATGCAGAGTACATTATGAGAAACACTGGGCTGGAAGAAGCACAAGCTGGAATCAAGATTTCCAGGAGAAATATCAATAACCTCAGACATGCAGATGACACCACCCTTATGGCAGAAAGTGAAGAGGAACTAAAGAGCCTCTTAATGAAAGTGAAGGAGGAGAGTGAAAAAGTTGGCTTAAAGCTCAACATTCAGAAAATCAAGACATGGCATCTGGTCCCATCACTTCATGGCAAATAGATGGGGAACCAGTGGAAACAGTGTCAGACTTTATTTTTTTGAGCTCCAAAATCACTGTAGATGGTGATTGCAGCCATGAAATTAAAAGATGCTTACTCCTTGGAAGGAAAGTTATGACCAACCTAGATAGCATATTCAAAAGCAGAGACATTACTTTGCCAACAAAGGTCTGTCTAGTCAAGGCTATGGTTTTTCCAGTGGTCATGTATGGATGTGAGAGTTGGACTATGAAGAAAGCTGAGTGCCGAAGAATTGATGCTTTTGAACTGTGGTGTTGGAGAAGACTCTTGAGAGTCCCTTGGACTGCAAGGAGATCCAACTAGTCCATTCTAAAGGAGATCAATCCTGGGTGTTTTTTGGAAGGAATGATGCTAAAGCTGAAACTCCAGTACTTTGGCCACCTCATGAAGAGTTGACTGGTTTGAAAAGACTCTGATGCTGGGAAGGATTGAGGGCAGGAGGAGAAGGGGAAGACAGAGGATGAGATGGCTGGATGGCATCACCGACTCGATGGACGTGAGTCTGAGTGAACTCCGGGAGTTGGTGATGGACAGGGAGGCCTGGCACGCTGCAATTCATGGGGTTGCAAAGAGTCAGACACAACTGAGCGACTGAACTGAACTGAACTGATGAGACTGGCTACCATGATCTTAGTTTTCTGAATGTTGAGCTTTAAGCCCGCTTTTTCACTCTCCTCTTTCACTTTCATCAAGAGGCTCTTTAGTTCTTCTTCACTTTCTGCCATAAGGGTAGTGTCATCTGCATATCTGAGGTTATTGATATTTCTTCCGTCAGTCTTGATTCCAGCTTGTGCTTCTTCTAGCCCAGCATTTCTCATGATTTAATCATGATGTCCAGCCCTGTAGACAGATGCAAAGTGGGATCCGCAGCTAAGGAAATTCAAGAAGGGAAAGGCTGGTTCTCCCAGGTGGAAGTCAGGCCAGTGGCAATGAAATGGTCCAAGGACAAGGGGCTAAAACTGGACACCAACAGTGTCTGATACTGATTCAGTCAGATTTTCTCCAACAGACTTCCTTCAGGAGATCTTAGCTAGTGTACAGCTTATTAGCAAAGCATGTGGAAATAATTGCATAATCATTAATAAAAATACACCGAAAAATACCCAACTGTGTCAGGCCCAGTATTTCTGGCTGGGCTCTCCCTGTTGGGAGAATAGAGGTGCTCTTCTCTACGAAATCCCATAGAGTGTGTAAGAGCAGGATGAGATAACAACAGGACCAATCAGCTGGCTGGCTTTGCAACACCATCAACACCATTTCTTCATTTCTTCTACTTCACAAGCTGACAATTTGTTCTGTCTGTGCTGTAAAATTGTATATCTTCCAAGTTTCTCTCAGACTTATACTGTTTCCCTCTGCTTTCTTTTTTTTTCTCTGCCTTGTATCTTGTCAAAAGAAGTATTTTGCCAGAGGTAGGGTTAAGGTCAGGAGCTTAGATGGTCAGAAAATTTGAACTCTTCTTGTAAAAATTCAAGCAAATCTTGTCTTTTCCTACCTCTATGTCCTAAGGAACTGGGTTTCAAATAGTTCATAGCGTTTTGCTAAAGTCTAGCAAAACAAGGTCAAGGGCCAAATATCTTTATTCTCCTTATTTGCTCTGCAAAAGAATGAACTTAAGATTCTGTCAGCCATTGGCAGAGGCATGGTTTGTCGTCGTGGCCACAGCCATGAATGTGTCACAGACACCACTTTCAGCAATATTTATAACCAGAGATGGACCCAGTGTCTCTGATGAAAAACACTTCACAAAAGATGATCACAGTAAGCTGAGATAATTATACTTAAATAAGGAAACTTTAGCAGAGAATCTTTTTTAATAGCTATATTGAGGTAAGATTGATGTTTTGTTGTATATTTTAATGTATACGACTTGAGTTTCATGATATCTTTTTAAGGTTGGCAGCATCTTTAGGCACGTTCCATTTTCCAGCCCCAATGTCTCTATTTTTATTAAAATTTAGATTTAATTCACTTTTGACTTATTGACCCTCTCTGTGCTGTGCTGTGCTTAGTCGCTCAGTCGTGTCTGACTCTTTGCCACCCCATGGACTGTAGCCCACCAGGCTCCTTTGTCCATAGGGATTCTCAAGGCAGGAACACTGGAGTAGGTTGCCATGCCCTCCTCCAGGGGATCTTCCCAACCCAGGGATCGAACCCAGGCCTCCCTGGGTTCTGCAGGAAGACTCTTTACCTTCTGAGCCCCTAGGGAAGCTTGAGACATCTGGTTTTCTTTAATTAACAATAATCTTTTGGTATTCCAGCTACCTGGTTTTGTTACAAAACTCCTGTATATCCTCTCCTCCCTTACCTCTTCAGAGCAGCTCCTCAGAGTGATCTGAGAGTTCTGTTTCCTGGGCTTGAAGTCCTCAGAAAGTCTGATGAATAAAGCATAGTTCTCAACTTTTAGGTTCTGCAACATTTTTTTTTTCAGTCGACACCTCCCTATTGATGATCAGGAGTGCAGAAAGGGTCCCAGAGTCTGTATCATGTCTTCTCGCCCTTCCTAAAAACACTATGTCACCTCCAATCTCCACCCAAGACAGCATCAGTAAGACTCACACCTATAAGTGCCATCCATCTCCCAGGCCAGGTATGCCTTGTATTCTAGACTCCAGGTACCATGATAAACATCACCATGGAAACCGGGAGCTCCATCACCAACCCCTACAGGGGTGGACTTACAGCCTGGCACCCAGCACCGGGAAGCAGGGTCAGCAGGCATCCTCCAGCTCTCAGCTTCTCTGGGGTTTAACTCAGCTTCAAGGAGCCTCCATGTCTGAGGCCAGACCCCTCTGGGGACGATCCACCCCGGTGACTGAGCAAGTGGGGCTCAAGGGCTCAGGGAAAGAGTATGTGCTGGAAGGGGTGTGTTGAATGTGGATGGAAGACTCACCAGTGTGAAGTGCTGCGTGACACCGTGCCCTCACCCACTGTGGGTTTTTGTCTTTGGCGCTGCTTTGCAGCAGGTTTGGCTCTGACACCAAATGAACATAGCTTCAGCCCAGCTCTCCTCCACTCTTCCACCAATCCTCAAACCTGGACCAGATTTTGCAATCTGTCCAGCCCATTTCCAGTTCCATTTAAGGAAAGCAACACAACTATAAATCAGCAATAAAGTCATGCTGTGCTGTGCTTAGGCGCTAAGCCGTGTCCGACTCTTTGCGACCCATGGACTGTAGCCCGCCAGGCTCCTCTGTCTATGGAGATTCTCCAGGCAAGAATACTGGAGTGGGTGCCATTTCCTCCTCCAGGGGATCTTCCCAACCCAAGGATCGAACCCAGGTCTCCAGCATTGCAGGTGGATTCTTTACTGTCTGAGCCACCAGGGAAGCCCGTTGATCCTCTCTAGTGAAAGTTTATTTTATACTTCAATCTACTCTTTTTTTCATCACACTGTGGGATCTTACTTAACAGGGGTCAAACTCATGCCCCCAAGTTAGAAGTACAGTCTCAGCCACTGAACCACCAAGGAAGGCCCTTAGCAGAGATTTTTAACAATGCGAGAGTACAATAAGATGCTCTTTTCGGGAATGTGGGGTCCCTTGGAAAAATCCTGATGGAAAATGTCAGAGCCCTGATGAGTTACTGGTGTGAGCTGGTTTCAGCAGCAACATGCAGGGAAGAAAGTAGAGGGGGAAACACAGAGGCTCATCCTGGGAGCACGTGGACCAGAATGACCACTTCAGATTCAGATACTAAGACCTCACTCTCAAAAAGCTGTTATTCTGCTGCTGGGGAGTTGAGAACACATCCGGGAGACAACAGAAGATGGCGGTCACGTCCCCTGAACACTTAGATCATATTTTCCTGTGTCTGACTTGGCTTGATTTACATCTAACCTTTGTCAGACACTTCCTATGTGTCAGGACTGTTCTCAGAGATTAACACATGTAATCTTCACGAGGCTATGAGTCATGTATTAGTATTTTTCCTGTTAATACAATTAAGACTTAAAGTCTTTCTCAAAGTCCACCCAGTGAGTGAGTGGGTGAGCAAGGAGATAAGCCCAGGCACTTCATAAGGAAATGGTACCACGTGCTTCCTCCACAAGGGCAGGAGGAAGGGATAGGGGTGGAAAGGGAAGGAGGCTCTGACATGAACCTCTGAAAGGCAACACAGCATTCTGCGTGGACGGTTTCAATTCAGAGACAAGAAAGGAAGGATGGATGAGCATGGGAGGCTGGAAAGAGTTAGTCACAAAGATAACTGCAAGATCTTCTATACAGAGAGAAAGGATGAAGGGCTGACCCCACCACAGTGGCAGAGCAGTGGGCAGAGAAGGGATGGGGAGAAGGAGTCCTATGTCTTTATTGTTGTTGTTTCATCACTCGGTCATGTCCGACTCTTTGCAACCCCATGGACTGCAGCACCCCAGGCCTCCTTGTCCATCACCAACTGCTGAAGTCCACATAAACCCATGTCCATTGAGTCAGTGATGCCATCTAACCATCTCATCCTCTGCCGTCCCCTTCTCCTTTTGCCTTCCATTTTTCCCAGCATCAGGGTCTTTTCCAATGATTTGATTCTTAGCATCAGGTGGCCAAAGCACAGGAGCTTCAGCTTCAGCATCAGTCTTAAGGGAGGGACAATGGAAAGGATTTGATGGCTCCCACCCATAGATGGTAAAGAATTTGCCTGCAATGCGGGAGACCTGGATTCAATCCCTGGGTTGGGAAGATTCCCCCTGGAGGAGGGAATTGTGATCCATTCCAGTATTCTTGTCTGGAGAGTCCCATGGACAGAAGAGCCTTGCAAGCTACAGTCCGTGGGGTCACCAAGACTTGGACACGACTGAGCGGCTGAGCACCCATCCTTGAGTGGACACTCACTGCCACCCCTCTGGTGGCAGCAGGTTGTATTGAGTTTCCCAAAGAGCTTGAAAACTTGGGATGCTCCCTCCCCTTGGGTGAGCCTGGCAGGTCACTGCCTCTCCCTGCTGCAGCCCACACAGTCCAGCTGTGAGGGCAGTGCCTGCCCGCAATCTAACAGGGTGGGCTTCCCCCACCCCTATGCTCCTTCTGAGCTGAGAAGACTCACATCATTTTAGGATTCTTTAGGGAAGCCTGTGGTGCTAGAGAAGACTTGAGCATCCCTTGGACAGCAAGGAGATCAAACTAGTCAATCCTAAAGGAAATCAACTCTGAATATTCACTGGAAGGACTGATGCTGAAGTTGAAGCTCCAATACCTTGGCCACCTGGTGTGAAGAGCCAACTCATCAGAGAAGATCATGATGTGAGCAAAGATTGAGGGCAAAAGGAGAAGGGGGCAGCAGAAGATGAGATGGTTAGATAGCATCGTTGATTCAGTGGACACGAGTTTGAGCAAACTCCAGGAGATAGTGAAGGACAGAGGAGAGCCTAGTAGGCTGCAGTCCATGGGGTCGCAAAGGGTCAGAAAGGACTCAGCGACTGAACAACAATAGGGACACTCTCATGTGACATAACTAGAAAGAGATGGAGAGAGCAATGGATGAGAATGGTCATTTGTTGTGTGCTTCCTGAGTGCCAGGCCCCAGAACTAGCACTATCTGGCTCACGTAATCATCACAGCAAACCTAGGAGGGAGGTCTCGAACCCATCCGCCAAGTTGTCAGTGAGGAAACTTAGATGTGCTTAGATATCCCCTCCTTCATTGGAAAAGAGTGATCAGAGAGGTTGGAGCTGACAAGAATCACAGCTATGGCTCATTCTAGAGAGTCATCTTCCTAGCAGCAGAACAGAGAAGCAAAAACGCTTTGGGAAAATATAAACTTAACTTATGTTGTGGAAAGACCATCATAAAGCATTCAGAGTTTTATAAAGAGAGCACACAGTATCAACAACAGGGTTCTCCCGGCCCCAACAAGTTTCTTTCTATCTCTCAGCCCTCACTTTGAAAAACACGACTGATAGACCATTTGGCTCCCAGCTCTCATCTGGTGCCTAGAATCAGAACGTCAATGTGGATATGAAACCCAAAGGAATTCCATTTGACATCCTCCCCATCAATTTGAGGTTTATTTGCCTGAAGGCCTCTGACAGATATAGCTATCTCAACTGGGTTCTGCAATTTTATGAGCGAGTTTTGGCGAGAAATGCTATTTTAAGCACCATTTAGGCTTCGCTCAGACTGTTTTTATGGGGCAAGTTATGATTCTTGGTAATTGCTGGAGTTTACTTTGCGCGCCTCCTCCTCAGATGTTAATGAGGGCTCCTCTCCCTTTCTGGACCATCCCACCACAGTTGCCGTTGCAGAGCGCCAGCCCGCAGTCTCTAGGCTGACGTTATTTATAAGCTAATGACAGAGCAATAAATACGGTAGTAAATAGTTGTGGGGTGACATTTGCTGAGCCAGAGTTACAGGCAGCAAGAGACTGTTTCAGTGTGAAATTGCTTTCATCGTCCTTCCCATTACAATGACCTACGATATGGGTTTAAAATGCTGCCACCACGCCTCCCCAAATGCATCGTCATTTCTCTATAAGATCAATAGACCTTTCTGTGGGAACCACTTCCAATGCACTCTGTCCTATGAGAATCCCTTGGCAAGCTTTGTTGTTCAGTCTCTCAGTCGAGTCTGACTCTGCAACCCCATGGACCGCAGCATGCCAGGCCTCCCTGTCCTTCACCATCTCCCAAAGCTTGCTCAAACTCATGTCCATCGAGTCAGTGATGCCATCCAACCATCTCATCCTCTGTCGTCCCCTTCTCCTGCTGCCTTCAATCTTTCCCAGCATCAGGGTCTTTTCCAATGAGTCAGCTCTTCGCATCAGTTGGTCAAAGTATTGGAGCTTCAGAATCAGTCCTTCCAATGAATATTCAGGGCTTTTTTCTTTTAGGATTGACTGGTTTGATCTTGCAGTCCAAGGGACTCTCAACACCTGGCAAGCTTAGGTGTTGAATTCAAGAGAACTAGGGCATGCTCTGGGCTTCAGCTGGTAAAGAATCTGCCTGCAATGCAGGAGACCTGGGTTTGATCCCTGGGTTGGGAAGATCCCCTGGAGGAGGAAAGGGTAACCCACTCCACTATTCTCTCCTGGAGAATCCCATGGACGGAGAAGCCTGGTGGGCTTCCACAGGGTCACAAGAGTCGGACATGACTGAGCAACCTAGCACCCACAATGTAGGTGAGATTCTCTGCTGGTTGATGTTAGGACAGAGGGATGCAACCCCTTTCTTAAGAAGAAAAAGGAGCTCACGCTCTACAAAGGGGAAGGAAAACATAAGCAAGAAATTCAATACACAGAAAAAGTAACTAGGCAGGACTTCCCTGTATGTCCAGTGGTTAAGACTTCACCTTCTAATGCAAGAGGTGTGGGTTCTATCCCTGGTTGGATAGCTAAGATTCCACATGCCTTGAAGCCAGAAATATAAAACATAAAACAGAAACAACACTGGAACAAATTCAACAAATAAAGACTTTTTAAAAGTCAGTATCTTTTTTTAAAGTAACTTAGGGCCTTTATGAGGTGCAAAGAAAGTGGCATAGGAGATTAGATATAATTTTTTTAGACTCTCTAAGTCAGGGAAATACTCTGAAGGGGACGGCCTTTGCCCTGTGCCTTGACTGAGATTGAGGATATAGCATCCCACTCTGGTCACTATAGCTTTTCACTTCTTACTCGTATCCATGATCCCATGTTCCAAGTTTCTCATAATCTTCATTCCCTCTGAGTCTCATGGAGTGAACTCTGGGGGGTCAGTGAAGGCACCTTCCCTCCCAGGAGGCCTCCCCTGGTGGCCCCAGGCTTGCTTGGCCAGGTGCCTCCACTCTGCTTCTATGCCACCCGGGCATATCTGTGCATTTCCACATGGGCAATGGACTTCTTGTATGTGTGTCTTACGCATCTAGCTGTAAATCCTTCATCAAAGACACAATATCTCATTCCTTTAGTGGTTTCCTGTGCCAGCATAGTTCTTGCCACATAGAGGAACTCAATACATGTTTAATGAACAGTTTGGATGGGTGGGTAACTTGATGAAAATGAAGTGAATGGGGCAACAGAAGCAAATACTTTTAAGCAAGAAGTGCCAGGTGTGTGAAAAGGAAAAGTAGGATATGATGTCATAAAGGGAAACTTGGAGCTTTATCCTGGAGGTGCCAGGCTGAGAATGAAGGAATCTGTCCAGGTATTAACTGGCAATCACGGACAGCAAACTGGGAATACTCTGCATATCAGTGGAATCCTGCTTGTAATCATGCCTGTGTTTTGGGGTCAGAGCTCTCTCTCTCTTTATTCACCATAGGATATAAAAGGAAGCATGCAATCTTTGTCCATGAGCCTACCTCCTAGCTACTGCGCTCAGTCAAGGGATTGGTACTGAACCTTGCCTCCTGGTTTGGCCAAAGATATACATGTGATCCAAGTCAGTGCCATTGAAGAACTTCTGTGGGGTGGTTTTCCAACCTGCAGCAGGCAGGGAGGTGGTGCTGTGAGGGGGTGTGTGCTGTTGTTTATCAGATCCTCTGAAATGGAGAAAAATGAATCTAAACTCCAAGAGACTCACTCAAAGCCATATGCAAGGACAGGCTCTGGCTACAGTCGTACCTTTCCTGATTAAGCCAGTTGAACTGGTCCCTATAACCTACAGTCAGATGCCACCTCATCTACTCTGACACTGACATCAGGCTTCAAAGAGCATCCAGAGACAACTCTCAGCCTGTACAGCATCTGCATTATTGCTCCAGGCTGCCCTACACCTGCTCCAGAAGGGTGGCTTTAATCAGAAGTGATACGCACCTCCCCCCAGGAGGCATCAAGATGGAGCACATATTGTTCACATTCCTTCTCACCCCAGGACCATGTTCTGGGGAATGTTTATCAGTCAACTGCCCCCCCCACAGAAGTCCCAGCCTCTCGTGACATCCGCCACCACTCAGATGCAGACAGAAATAGAAGGAGTCCAAAGGAGCTCCTTAAACTTTCTACACCTCAGTATCCAACCAAAGTTGCATTTACCCACAATCTCTCTCTTTTGTTACAATGCATGAACCTCTATTTAAAACTCACCACTCCACATGTCAGTGGTTACCCTTTCCTCTCACCCAAGAGGGTTTGTTCCCATATTCAACCCTCCTCTCTCCTGCACCATCAAGTTGTCCTCTTTCTCCTGGATCAATCTCAACTATTTATAAGTCTATTGTAATATCTCCCAACTTTACAAAACAGGGGAGAAATACTGCTGACCTCCTATTTCCCTCTAGCAACTACTGTTCTCTATTCCTTTTTAAAAGCTAAGCTTCTTTAAAAAGTTCAAAATAGACCTATAGTTTCAAACAAGAGAGGTGATTATATATATATATATATATATATATATATGTCAACTAAACCAGACTACAGTGCTTAAATGATATAACAGAATATCATCCCCTTCTCCAGAGTCCTGGAGACAAAGACAGAGGACATCAGGAACCATGCATTAGAAGCACAATTGTATAGAAGGATTTCCATATCTATTTCAGACTTTCGCTATGGAAGGAAATAATAGAAGCAAGAGCTAGCTGAGAGACCTAATGAAAATATAGACGTTTCAGACTCATGTCTTGGCATGCATTTGCATCTCATTAACGTCAAGCTGATAAGAGGTCTTATTTCCACATTTATTAAAGGAAGAATTATCTCTCTTCAGTGGCACTTGAGTCCAGTATTATACACATTGCACGTGAAATGCAGATGAAGTGTCAAGCCCATCATACCCTAGGTTTGAAGAGATGAGCTATAACAATTATGCATAATTTCTCAAGCCACAGATTAGATGTCATTTAATCTATTTAGTTTTCCCAAATAACCCTGGCAGAATTAATCACTTCCCCTTTCTAGTCCTATAATAAGTTTAACATACATCTATACTGTATGGAGAATGTATTAGAAGAAGCAAAGCTGAAAAACCATTGTAGCAACCTTAACTACAAAAAAATGGATGTATTATAGAATCTGCCATTTGGAGTTTGGGAGAATATAAAAATAAACAAACAAAAAAGACAACAAGCAATGAAAGGCAATTATCAAAAGTCCTGGAACTAAGTGATGCTCTTTGATTATTCAGTATAAAAATCCCCTCCTCTTGTTTCATATCACAGGTGGCCAGCAATTCCTTGTCCACTGACATCCAATATAATCACAGTTGGAATACCCAAGAGTCTGGCTTTAAGTTTTTCAAAGAAACTAAGAGTTAAGATGAGAAATAGCATACCAGCACTATTCACAATAGCCAAGACATGGAAACAAGCTAAATGTACATAGACAGATGAATGGATAAAAAAGATATGGCACGTATATATAAAGGAATACTCCTCAGCCATAAAAAAATAATAATAACGCTATTTGCAGCAACACAGACGGACTTAGAGATTATCATGGGCTTCCCAGGCGACTCAGGGGTGAAGACTTGCAGGACACACAAGTTCGGTCCCTGGGTAGGGATAAACCCTGGAGAAGAAAAGGGCAACCCTCTCCAGTATTCTTGCCTGGGAAATCCCATGGATGGAGGAGACTGGTGGGCTACAGCCCACTGGATCGCAAAAGAGTTGGACATGACTTAGCAACTAAACAACAACGAGAACGAGATTATCATACTAAATGAGCTAAGTCAGAAAGAGAAGACAAATACCATATGATATCACTTCTTTGTGGAATCTCAAATATGACACGAATGAGCTTATCTGGGAAGCAGACAGAGTCACCGACATAGAGGATGGACTGGTGGCTGCCAAGGTGGAGGTGGGAGGGGGAGCCGGTGGGAGAGTTTGGGATTAGCAGATGCAAACATCACGCATTTTCTTTAGTATTCTAATGAGCTGTCAGTTGTTACTACTCACGCATCTATCAGACTTAATCAATACTGAACACGTCATTACATCGTGTGCTCAGTCTGACTTTCTGTGACCTCATTGACTATAGACTGCCAGGCTCCTCTGTCCATGCGATTATCCCAGTAAGAATACTGGAGTGGGTTGTCATTTCCTTCTCCATTGCTGTCATAAGGCAGGACCAAGTAGAATCGAATGAGAACTGAAAGAATTCCTTCGTCAATCCCAACATGAGTGTCCAGCAAGCATTTTGTGATGTCTATTTCAGCATCTGTTCACCGCATCTGCTGTAAATATTGGAGGCGGACCTAATGGAACACTTCTGATAAGATGTTTCTGCTTGTTTATAATCTATTTGCCACGTGTACTGTTTAGGATGATATAAAGCACATAAAACAAAGAGAGGCCATTAAACAAGCGGGTTACAGTGGACAGAGAAGAATCAACACTCAGGTTTCCTATGCATCTGATTTTATGGAGCACGTTTGACTCAGCCATAAGCCTCCATCTTTCCACGATTAGCATATCCCTGCTTGGGATTTCACAGACCAGCAGTAAACAAACTCCAGGCTTCATTTCCATAAAGTGACAGAAGAAGATGCGTCCCTGGGGTGAAGACCACCTTCCACCCTTCATCTCAGAAATTTAAACCAGCCGATTTGATAATAAATGTTAAGGGCGTGCAATTAACATACAAAGTGACAACTGGAAAGGTCACAGCAGGCAGACGTCTGGCTTGAGTCACTTCTATGCCCTGGAGATACCAAATAGCTAATAAATGCTGTTCTCTATTTATGTGCTGCCTTCTGAGACGTTCTGCTTTGAGTGTTTTGGTAAAGACTTCATCTGGTCTCAAGAACTCACTCCAAAGGAGGGAGAGGCTGACGTTTTTGCCTTAGATTGGCAGAAAAAGTGAAAAACTAAGAAATCACATGAATTTTCCCCAAGAGAAAGGAAGGGCTAGGGTGACTTTTTTATCTCAGGCGGAGACGATGTTGTCTCACTTTCTTTAAGCTGATACATATATTTTTTTTAAAGCTTGCATATGTGAATATATGCAAAATGACTAGAAAGACTGTCTAGCACATAGTAACTGCTAATAGATGACGGACATATCGTCATCTTTATAACTGTGAACTTATTTACAGAAAAGAAACAGATTCACAGATTTAGAGAATGAACTCACGGTTACCAGTGGGGAAGAGTAGCTGAGAGAGATAGAGTGGGAGTTTAAATGGTCTTTTCTTTATTAGAATGCTCTTCCATTCAGAACAGAACCAGTTCCCTTTCCTTTTGCCACCTCCCTTAGAACACTTGTCACATTTATTCTTTTATTTCACACATATGAACACAATTGTCCCCCCATTTCCTTCTCTGCAACATGACAGAGAGAGAGATGGACAGGGGAGGAAATGACAGAAAAACTAGGAAACAAAGAAGTAAATGGACACAACAATGTCTTTTAAGTCGTGAGGAACTAGTTGAAATCTATACAAGTATCCGCAGAAAATGGTAGAGAAGAAATATTTTCTACCAATCTTGGTTTATGGGGGTTGTCAAAAGTAAGGGAAAAATTGATAACTTTTGAAGATGATAGTTTTAGGATTCATGGATGTCTAATATTTGCACAGCGGTATTTACCACATGCTCATGTGACCCCTGACCTCACTCAATATTTGGTAGAAATCTTGAAAGATAAGCTGGCCAGTTTCTACTTGAGTTTTGTAGCTGAGAGACTGGAGTTTCAGGCAGGGGGAAGTAAAGTACCATCTCACTTAGTTAGTAAGTGGTAGGGTGAGACCCCAAAATATTGCTGCCTATTCTAGCAATATGTTTATTCATAAGACCGTGTTGCATAACATTGAATCAGCAAACAAACACAAACACTTGAAAAACGGGGGTGATTTGAAGGATAACATCGAGCACAAAGAACCCCTGAACAGATCTGGGAAGTAGCAGCCATGTGAGTGCTTGGCACGTGACATCATTCAGTCCACTGACCATTCTCTCTACAGCTTGACCTTGACTTCTTCATGCATTAAACACTGGATTGGGTGAATCAGAACTGCGCCCTGTGCCTGGCAGCATGAAGCCCTCTGTGCCATGGGGCACAGGTCGTAAGTGCACCTAAGAATGACCTCGCCTCCCAAGATAGAGAACTTCCGACAGTAACTGATAGAGTGGGAAAGATATTTTATGACAAAGACCTGGGTTTGAGTCCCAGTTGTTGTCATGGCCAAGCCATGTTATCCTCTGGCTAAGCCTCGGTGTTTTCATCTGTTAGATGAGGTGCACCATGCTGGGAAGAGTATTGATCTTATTGATTTTATTGATTTTCAGTTTGTTTGTTTTTTGGACAGGCAGCCTGTGGGATCTTGGATCCCCGACGAGGGATCAAACCCACAGTCCCTGCATAGGAAGCACATAGTCTTGACCACTGGATGACCAGGGAAGTCCCCCTAAAATAAGATTTTAGATCTAAAGAACACATCGCACAATAGGAGTTTAATGAATCTCTATCTTCAATCTCTTGGGGAAGGGAAAGAAAAACAAAGCGTAAAGTAAATAATCTCATATGTGTCTAGGTATTTAGCAAAAACAGTTCACTTTTTTGTATCCCAGTATAAGATATTATGTGAACATCTAAAGGTGGCTGAGTAGCTAATAAACCCTTGTACATGAGTCCCAGTTGCGTAACTTTAACTTTTGTAATGGCTGAGACCCCATTGTTTGTAATTCCCTTTAAGTTCTGTCTTGGCACACAAAAGAATGATTCTTTCCAAATGTTATGCTCCTAGAAGTGTATTGAAGCAATTGTAGATATATTATTCTACACTGATCTATTATCTTCACAGATGAATACAAGGTCTACATCACTAGCTATAGTAGAATAAAGTTTGACCGTTTGACAAAACCATCGCAGGGCTAAATCCAAAGTCACCATACAACCTGCAGAGCCAGTTGCATTTAAGATGTGTGTCTGTTATTCCAAAAGCTACAACACTCTATCTAAAGGAAGGACACTTCTGCGGCATCACGTGTGCTATAGAACAATAGAAACTTGGCAGCAGACAAGCATCAGAAAGACCCTAATCACGGTAAAGCAGAGGTGGGGAAAAAAGATGAAGCTTGCCTCCGAAGTTTCCAGCAACAAGCTCTCAAAGAGGTAAGAAGGTTGGAAGTTTTTCAGAAATTGGTAGTGGGAAGCATTGCTCATGATTAATGGAAATGAGATGCTCTTGGCTCCTTTTCTGGAGACAGGGTCATTGGCCAGGTGACATGGCAAAATAGAACTTAGCATTCGGGGTAGTCAATTTCTTCAGCTGTAAATGTCAGCTAACAGAATTTCTCCATTTGTGGCTCTCTCTTTAAAAGGCAGCATGACCAGAGGGAAGGATGGGGAAAGGGATAGTTAGAGAGTTTGGCACTGACGTGTATACATGGCTACACTTAAATGGTTACCAGCGAGGACCTGCCATATGGCACAGGGAAACCCACTCAGTTTCACGAGGCTGGTTAGATGGCAGGGAAGTTTGTGGGAGAATGAATACATGTCCCTTTGTGGTAAACTTGAAACTATGGTTAACTGGCTATACCCCAATACAAAATAAAATGTTTCTAAAAAGTAAACAAATAAAGGCAACACGGACTTCAGAGACCTGGATTCAGGTCTCAAGTGTCACTACCAGTGGAATGACTTTAGGCAAATAAACTTCAAATTAACTTGCTGGATCTCTCTAAATGAGCCTCCTAATTCTTCTCAGGCGGGGGTGTAATAAAAATAAAGGGGCTTGTGCATATACAGCAAGCATATTCTGGTCTCTGGCAAGCAGGTTAGAAAAGAAGGAGAGTAGTCTTTTGTCTTGCTGCCTGATAAATTTTCCTTCCTCCTGCCTCCCTCCCTGCCACCTCCTCTCAATCTGCCTGGTTATTTGCATGTTATATAAAAGTGATCCGAATTGAAACCCCGGCCTCTGTCCGGCTGTGTGATGTCGTGGGTAGTCCATCTTCTCTGAGCATCAATTGCTTCGTCTGTAACGTAAGAATGGCAGTTACTCACACCTAGTGGTTGTTCTGGATGGCAAAAGAGATACAGCATGAGAAACTGTCTCATAATTTGTGAGGAGCACGCATCTGCTAGCGGTTCAAATTGCACGAAGAGAACACAAGATCTCTGGGACTTTAAATGACTTGCTCAAGGTCGGACTCAAGTACAAGGACACTGAGAGCAAGAATGGAGGTAGAAATCTAAAGTGGAAGAATCCCAGAAAATCAAAGTTCTCATTCACAGGTGCCCATGATGATTCTCGAGGACTGTTTTATCTGGTATCATTCTTCAATGCCTATATATAACCCATATGCTATGTGTATGTGATATGTTGCAGTTCACATATGTATGTGTGTTCTCAGTTGCTTCAGCCGTGTCCAACTCTTTGTGATTCTATGGACTGTAACCTGCCAGGCTCCTCTGTCCATGGGATTCTCCAGGCAAGAGTACTGGAGTAGGTGGCCATTTCCTGCTCCAGTGGATCTTCCCAACCCAGGGATTGAACCTGTGTCTCCTGCATTGCATGTGGATACTTTACCACTGAGCCAATGGGGAAGCCCCACATATGTATAGCACCCACATGTATATTATATACATGTGTGTGAATATGCATAATACATGTCGTTAGGTACGTACACACATATCTACATAGCAAGAGAATGAGAGACTACAGCTCCAGATTTTTTTAAGGCAAATTTCTGCTTTAAAAATCACAAGCAGACTTTGCTTCCAGTGTAACAACTGAATTTGAATTGGGGGAGGGGGCAGAATCTCCTTTAGTTTTATTTTCTTTTATTTTACATAGAGAGGCTGTGAATATAATCAAGTTACCCCAAAGCAGATGCCTCAGACTGAGGTTTCTCTTTAGAAAAGCAAATTAGATTCAAAGGCCAAGGTATACCCCGGAAGGCTTGAAGTTGTTTTTCTTCTAAATTGTCTCTAGACTGCCATGTTCCTGACAACCACTGGGTGATTCTCGTGAAGTAATTGCTCCCATTAGATCGAGAAGGACATGCTGGCTGGGGCAAAAAGGGCATAAAGATGTGATTCACCCCAGGCTGGAAGGCAGCTTGTGAAGAAGTCTCTGCTGGCATTAATTAGGAGGAACAGGGATCTGAGGGCAATTCACTGCCGTGGCAATTCACTAACTGAGTCATGAGACTAGACCGTGTCCCTCTGAGTGATGCAAGGTTTACCCTGAGTATTCCTGCCGCCCATGCTATTATTATTTTTCTTGCTGTTGTCACAAATCTGAAATGCTGTAATTCTGAAATAAGTGTTATAAACATAACTCAAAGTAAAAACTTCAAGTCAGTCTCTCTTACAAGGTTTTGCCCATCATAGGAAAACTCCATTTTAAAGGAGATGATGGTATACACACTATATGAAATATAGATAACCAACGAGGACCTACAGTATAGTACACGGAACTGAACTCAATATTTTACCATCCTTATAAGGGAAAAGGTTATTATCCTATGGACAGAGGAGCCTGGCAGACTATGGTTCATGGGGTTGCAAAGAGTTAGACACGACTAAATTTTAAAAAAAAATTAAAAAAAAAGAGTTGGACACGACTGAGCGACTCACAGGGAGAAGGAGAAGGGAAAAGAATGTGAAAAAGAATAAACAGATGTATACGTACAACCAAATCACTTCGCTGTATAGCTGAAACTAACACAGCATTGTAATCAGCAGTACAGTAATAATAAGAAGAAGAAGGCGAAGAAGAAGGAGGAGGAAGAGAAAGGGGGACGAGGGGAAGGAAGAGAGAAGAAGACAAAAGGAGATGAGGAGGATACTGCAAGAAGTCTTTGACCTGAATGCAAATGCATCCGTTGCCTTGTTTTCCTCATCTAGGAGTTTGTATGCTCACGGGAGGGTAGGCCAGTCCCAGGCCAGGGAAAAGTAGATGAAGGTGCAGCCCCGGGAACACCTGAGTCAAGACAATGGGAGATAGGCAGTCAGCGTGGTTTGCCCTGCAGGGAGGTAGACGAAGGGCTGCAGTGGAAAAGAGTAATGGTCACCTCCGGGGTGGGACAGCGCTGGGGGAGGAGAGCTGAAGGACCCCTCCACTGGTACTGTCAGAGGTCAGTGCTTTGCTAGATTTAAACTAAGTGGATTAACGGAATACCCCTAAAAAGAAGTAAGCCTTGGAAGGTAAGCATTTATCTAATGGACATGAGATGAGCTTCCTCGGTGGCTCACGGTAAAGAATCTGCCTGCAATGCAGGAGATACAGGAGACACAGGTTCAATCCCTGGGCCAGGAAGACCCACTGGAAGAGGAAATGGCAAGCCACTCCAGTATTCTTGCCTGCAAAAAAATCCCCCTGTCCGTCTGGTGGGCTACAGTCCATAGGGTTGCGAACAGTCGGACACAAGACAGGTGGATAGATTGCAGGCTTCAGTGTAAGAGATGAGACCAGTGAATGTTTAGAATATGGGGATGAGCATAGTTATTTGACCTCCAAAGCCCTGGGAGTGACAAGATTGTTTGTGCGAACAGGGGAAATTATGGCTCCAGACCTCACCCCAAAGTTCCCACGCTTCATTCAGTCCCTGGGACGGGGGAAGTGACCGGCATGCCTGATTCCAATCCAGGGGCTGGCAGGGCCCTGGGAGTCAGTCCCCACGCCGGTCTGCATCTGCAAACTCTCTTCCTCCCCCTGCAGTGACTCCCCCATTCCTCGAGTTTTCCATTTCCTTCCTTGGTAAAGATTTCCATTTATTTCATGCCAGAGTAAGCGTCAGCCTTGAATCACAACAGCAAGCGTTTTCTGACATCAATTGCCACAGCTTAAAGAGGCTTGGGCTCCACAGACTGTAAAGTTGTTCGCGGGATCTGGAGCTGAGTGACAAAACGCCCATCAGGAGGCGTAAACCTGTCCACGGCGATTACCCACCAGGGATCCTGGAGAGGCGGCAGAGGGAAACCTTGTAAATCCAAGAGGCCCCGTTGCAATGACTTATTTATTGGGCATCATTTAATGGAGGCTCCCAAATGGACTTTGCTCTTCTGCATGCTTTTTTTTCTTCCTATTTACCTGGAACACATCTGCATGTGGAAGAGAGTGTCGGGTAAGATGCTGAAGTCCTGCGAGCCTTTCTGCTCTGGGTCAAAGCCAGCTGGCCAGATCCATCCTTGGGACCACTGACCACAGCCACATCTCCATCCTCTGTCAGCAAATGGGGTCTGAGTAAATCTTCTCTTTAAGAAGGGAAGACAAATGGAAGCTAAACTATAATCAGCAAAGAAGCGCAGGTACTAAAATTAGCCAGGATGGGTGGTGTTTGCTATTCTGTGGCTTGGACAACATTCATGCTTCCAACATTCTGCCCCAACCCATCGCTGTCACACAGAGGCATCTCTGATGTTGACCTTCTGGTTGATTATTTATGCTCAGTAGGAGAGGGAATAGGAAAGCTTGGCCATGGGTGCCAGGCCACCTGCTGAAGGTCAGGGGCTATTTTTTTCTTCCTCAAGGACAAGGAGGGGATGGCAGGGATGCAGGTGGGTTCAAGGAGAACTGAAACCAAGGATCTGAACTCATCAAGTGTCTCTCCCTCAGCCCTTGTCTCCTTTCCATCTCTCTCCATGACTTGGCTGCTTTATCCCTTTGTTTTTGGAAATATGGCAACTGGGGCCTACAAATTTCACACTTTCGAACTCTCATGGATGAATAATAACATGATGACTTTCTCAGTGCAAGTTGAGAGAAATTTACAAAAGATTCTGAGGATCAGCTTGGGTCAGTTGCCCATTGTCAAATGATTAGCTATTATCATGTGGGTTACAGTGGTGGGGGGTGGGGGAGTATTCTGCCGGAAAGAGTAGTTCTCAGTTCTTACTCAAACCAAATCAAATCAAACTGGTGGTGGGGGCAAAATCTGAAGTTATCCATTACCCCAAAAGTCTTTCTTCAGAGTCCGTTACAGGGATGCGGCAATTTATCCAAGATGACATTTTCTCAAAACTCGCTGAACCTGGGGATACTTGACCACTTTTATTCTCTGCTTGGATCATCACAAAGAGAGTTGCTGTTTCACGTCCGGTCCTAGCTAACACAGAGAGAATCCATTGGCCTAGCAGCTTCTCTGTGGCTCTTTCTCAGAAATTGCTTTATTTTCTTATTTGCAAGGGGCCATTGGCTACCCTGAACAGTAACCTCTCCCCTGCAGCCATCTCCAGCTTTTTGATGAGATCACAGGCCATTTCATTTCATAATCAGGTTCTTTTATGATTCCCCCAAGCACGCAAATCAAATGCCATCTGAGCCTCAAATCTTCACTCAACAAAGAAAGCTAAGAGAAGGTGCCAAGCAGAGAATGGCTTTGCGACTGACAGAACATCTGTTAACGGATCTGCCCCCTGCTTTCCCCTCCAGTCTGTATGCTTCCTTGCCTTCCTACCAAAGTAAACATGTCTCTGTGTGGATTTTATCTGAGAAGAAATGGGGTATCTTAAGGGGAAGAGAAATAAATGAGAATTTATTGAGCACTTCCAGCTCTTCGGGCATGAGAACCAACACACCTCCCTGGGCAGACCGTCAAATCTCCAGACAATTCTTGTAGAAAGACTGTCTTTAAACTGTTTTAAATCAGTTTTACCCCGTGGACTTAGTTCAACCCCTTAGGACCTCCAAGAATATGTTATCTGACAAATACTTGTCAGCACCTACTACGAGCTGGTCACTACATAGGACCAGCCTTTTATATGTGTGACGATGGCTCTCACAAATCCCTAGTTTTACTCCTGGCCAAATCAAAAGGGAGAAGTTTATTTTACGCCAGAAGGTGGTTTTATTATCAGTTGGCAGTATAGCCTGAACATAAAATCTACTACCATCATAGGCACTAATTATTTACACATGTAAAATTTAAAAAGCCCTGAAGCTCAGCTATAGGCAGTTCTACCTTCACTCAGCCAGAGACAGGACCGCACAATAGACAGAGTGTGAACTTTGGAATCAGAGAGAACTGGGTTCCAGTCACGGCTTCTTCACTCACAAGCTACGCAAACTCAGGCAAGTCCATAAAATAGAAACAGTGACTCTAAAATTGTGTGTGTATGCTCAGTTGTGTTCGATTCTTTGCAACCCCATGGCTCCTCTGTGGGATTTCTCAGGCAAGAATCCTGGAGTGGGTTGCCGTTCTCTTCTCCAGAGGATCTTTCCAACCCTAAAAATTAGGGCCACAATGAGAATTGGAGATTATTTAAATAAAGCTTATGACCCAGAACACTGAAAAGTGAATAACAACTCTCAGCGCAGCCCCTGTTTGCATTAAGGAATCTACTGGAATTCATAGCATGGTGCAGCCATAGGGGATTTTGAAGATCATTTAGTCAAGCACTCTTAAATCAGCAGATGATGAAAATAAGGCCAAAAGGCTTTGCCTTAGAACACACAGAAAAATCAGAGAAAGAACTCAAGGCTCCTGGCCACCTTCCCATGAGCCCCAAAACCTTGGAACCTGACATGGAAGACTTGGGTCACTGGGATAGATGGTGGGAGATTCCAAGGGGATGTAACCGCATCCTGTTATGCCAGAGCAGCCCTAAATGGATCTTTTCAGTATATTGGTGTTCCATACAAGTTTTTATTTAGCAAAAATGGGCCCTACAGCTTTTTATAGAAAGTCTACCATCTCTCTCCTTAAAACACCTTGTTCCAATGCCTTCGAGAGCAGAAATAAACTCCGAGCCTCCCTGGACTTTCGTCTCTGGAGAGTTACATTTTATAATGTGCATATTCACATAGGCCGTCAAGCTTTAATTAGTCTGCCTTTGATTGTGAGAGACTTTACTTACCAAGATTAACGTATTCCCCACCGCCTGGTTCTCCCATTAAAAACCCATTTTAAAGGTTTAGCTCAATTATCTGAGTTGAGCAGTTGGTTCAGAACTATTTCAAATAATAGAGGCAGGGCAGGTAATTGGAAGCATTTTTCACAGGTGAGATAAGGAGTGGATTATAGAGGTCCTCTAAGCCTAGAGAGCAGAGTTGTTCTCAGAACTTTCATTTGAAAAGATTTGCCCACTGAGTACAAAGAACTTACAGCCATCAGAAATCATGCAGCTTGCTGTCTCCTGCCCAAGAAAGCATATATTTGGGTAGAAAAATGGGTCTAAATTTAATAGCACAGTGATGGGGATAAATTTAAGTGGATAAGCATTTTTTTTTGTTCTTAGCTTACCTTCAGAATCATCCATTGAGGAGAAAAGGACAAACACTCTAAATTGATGGGTAGGTTTGCATCAAGTCCCTTCTTAGCTCTTGGACCTCAGCTGCTACCCGGTCCATTGACTCACTTCATCCAGCCAAGAGAGTTGCTTGTCATCCCGTGAATAAGAAATGCTACCCTAGGCTACCACCTTCTCTTACGTGCTTTATCCTTTGCCTAAATGCCCTTGCCCTGCTTACCTATCTGGGAACCTCCGGACCAGTGCTGCGTTCCGTGTGCAGCCTTCCCTGGTTCCCGCAGCCAAAGGAGACACTTCACGTCACTCATTATGCCTGGGCTGCAGTGCCATTCCAACACTTACCAGTAACTCTTATCATAATTCAAAGATAATTATGATAGTTATAGCAACCACCAAATATCTCTTCATTCCCACATCAATCTACTATGATTGATATCATTATCTCCACTTTATGGGGAAGAGAATTGAAGCTTGCAGGGTGAAGGAAATTGCTCAAGGTCACACAGCTAGTGAGCAGTGAACCTCTAATGAGAACCTAGGACTAATGTCAAGCTGTGAGCCACTCTATCTTTCTCTCCAGGAAACATGAGGTCCCTGACAATAGCAGGCTCTGTTTTCGTCTATATTTCCCAAACCAGGCAAACTTCTGGTCCTCAATAGTGACTTGCTGACAGCGTGTGAAGTGGATGCATCTGGTTTTGCCCACTTGGGTTACACATGTTCACACTACTGACTTACAGACGTGCAACATGGTCACTCCCCTCCCCAAGCGAAGACCCCTTCTGAAGTCCAGTAATTTAGGAGGTGAAGTTCAAGGGCTTTCCTGAGTCCCCCTCATTCACTCCCACTCTCTGTGATGTCCCAAGAAGATAGTAGCATTCTGATTTTTCACCACTTTCCCCAGAACTACAAATACATAGGTTGTATACCTATATCTCAAGTTTCTACAGGGTAAAAATGTGTCAAATATTTGCTACAGCATAAAATAAATCTCCATTTTCCAGCCTCCAGTAAGAGCTTTCTCAGTGCTCAGTAGCTGAACTGTAAGCCAGCAATATAGATACGTAAATGGATAAATAGGTAACAGTGGCACCTTCTCTTTCACGTGTCAGTTTCTACATCCATCAAAATATATTTTGATTATATTATGGCAACACATAGCCTGTAAGTCTCCATGGTTAAGGCCAATAAAATTTATTTCAGTCCAGTTCAGTTCAGTCCGGTTCAGTCGCTCAGTTGTGTCTGACTCTTTGTGACCCAGTGGACTGCAGCACGCCAGGCTTCCCTGTTCATCACCAACTCCCAGAGCTTTCTCAAACTCTGCCCATCGAGTCGATGATGCCATCCAACCATTTCATCCTCTTTCATCCCCTTCTCCTCCTGCCTTGAGTCTTTCCCAACATCAGGGTCTTTTCCAGTGAGTCAGTTCTTCGAGTCATGCGGCCAAAGTATTGAAGCTTCAGCTTCAGCATCAGTCCTTCCAATGAATATTCAGGACTGATTTCCTTTAGAATGGACTGGTTAGATCTCCTTGCAGTCCAAGGGACTCTCAAGAGTCTTCTCCAACACCACAGTTCAAAAGCATTAATTATATGGCACTCAGCTTCCTTTATAGTCCCACTCTCATATCCATACATGACTACTGGAAAAGTAGTCATAAAAACCATAGCTTTAACTAAAAATTTATTTTTTTCTAAATTTTTGTTTTATATTGGAATGTAGTTGGTTTCTCAGTCGTGTCCAACTCTTTGCGACCCCATGGACTGTAGCCCACCAGTCTCCTCTGTCCATGGGATTGTCCAGGCAAGAATACTGGACTGGGTAGTCATTCCCTTCTCCAGGGATCTTTCTGACCCAGATATTGAACCCAGGTCTCCTGCACTGCAAGCAGACTCTACCTTCCGAGCCGTGGATTTACGATGTTTGTTAGTTTCCAGTGCATGGCAAAGTGATTCAGTTATACGCATGCATATGTCTATTCTTTTCCAAATTCTTTTCCTAAAAACAAAGATACAAATGAACTTATTTAAAGAACAGAAACAGACTCACCGACTAAGACCAACGGGAGTATACTGCTTGCTCTTGCTATTTGTGCAAAGCGGACTGGCAGGGAGGCTTTAATCATGGTTGACACTTGTGGAAGTAGGCTGATGGAGACTCCACATCAGGTCAAGCTTTTATAACCTCCACAGCACAGACAGGATCTGAGAAACACCCACTGGCTCTTGAAGTTTCTTTCCAGAAATGCACGTCTCTTTCACTGATATTCTGCTGATCAAAACAAGTTACATAGTGTTGCCTACCCCATCCTTGTGCCAAGGAAGGGAGCCCCAGACTGTTCATAGGTGATCCTAATACACCCTCACCTTACGATCAACAATGCCAAGATATAAGGTTTAGCTTGAGTGGCAGAAACTCAGCACCTAAGAAGATTTCCGGAGAAGGCAATGGCAAGCCATTCTAGTACTTTTGCCTGGAAAATTCCAGGGATGGAGGAGCCTGGTAGGCTGCAGCCCATGGGGTCGCTAAGAGTTGGACACGACTGAGAGACTTCACTTTCACTTTTCACTTTCATGCATTGGAGAAGGAAATGGCAACCTGCTCCAGTGTTCTTGCCTGGAGAATCCCAGGGACGGGGGAGCCTGGTGGGCTGCAGTCCATGGGGTCACTAAGAGTCTGGCATGACTGAGCGACTTCACTTTCACTTTTCACTTTCATGCATTGGAGAAGGAAATGGCAACCCACTCCAGTGTTCTTGCCTGGAGAATCCCAGGGACGGGGGAGCCTGGTGGGCTGCCGTCTATGGGGTCGCACAGAGTTGGACACAACTGAAGCGACTTAGCAGCAGCAGCAGCAAGAAGATTTCCAAGAGTTTGCTGTTTGAGGTAAAGGGAATGTCACAATCTACTCTCAGGAAGAAGTCAGGATGTACAGGAATAAAACCCAAGGACTAATACACAGAAGTTGCCTGAAGATCATGATTTCCCCACAACTATGTAGCACTCAAAACAGTTGGTGGTTATCTAAGAAATAGTAAAGACGAGAGCAAATAAAGCCGTACTGCTGACATTTGGAATCTGCTGTTTATTAACATAGCTTTATACCTAAATAATATTTTACTAACAGCATATAAGATGGTAAGCCAAAGACGCTCCATTTTCTTTTGTTTCTGATTTTATTTTTGTTTTTCCCTAGTGCAGACAGCCCACAGCTCAGTTTGTAACACTTAGAAAATTGCTTAAACTCTTACCTGTAGATAGGGATAAAGTGATCCCAAACCTACCCTGTCTACTTCATGCAGTTGTTAATAGGATTTTTTAAAATCACGTATGGGAAACGCTTCTGTCACCTTTGAAACAAACCCAGCACCCTGACCATCCTGGGGAAGAGATCAATGTCGCTGTTCACAACCAATACAATCAGTGTCCACAGTATAGAAAGATTCATCTACCAGGATCCAATACCTATTTACTTGTTAAGTTCAACATTTTAAAGTAAAATTCTATCTTTTTTATAAAATAATAAAGTCAAAGAATTTGTGAAAATGTGTTTTAAACTAGTATTTTGTATTTCATAGCTAAACTCTCAAATCTGTCAGTGCAGTAATATATTGATGAATATGATTACCCTAGTCTTACCTAGACTAAAATTATGAAACGACCTAATACTATTTGTGAAAATATAAAATTGCAATAATGAAAAGTGCAGTGAGAGAAATACCAAATGACAAGAGAGCATAAAGATAGGTGTTTGACTTAGAAGGCTAGATCAGAGACAACTTTCCCAAAGATGTGACGAGCAGTCAAGGATCTGGATGTTGAGTAGGAGACAACTGGATACAGAAAGGAAAGAGCAACTGCCCTTAAACAGGCTGTGCTCACCCACTCAACAAATATTTACTGAGGATATATTGTTCACCAGACACTGTAATTAGATGCTTAGAATGTAATAACAAACAAGATGGTCCCTGCCTTTATGGCAATTACAGTATTAAAGGAGATAGACATTTAAGTAAACGGTTCTAATGAAGTGTGATAATGCTTTAAAATGAGAGGTATGAGGACTTCCCTTGTGGCCCAGTGGTTAAGAATCTGTGTTCCAATGAAGGAGACATAAGAGACTCGTGTCAATGTATGGCTAAAACCACTACAATGTTGTAAAGTAATTAGCCTCCAATTAAAATAGATTAATTAATTAAGTTAAAAAAAGAAAGAGAGAGACTCAGGTTGGATCCCTGGGTCAGAAAGATCCCCTTGAGGAGGGCATGGCAACCCACTCCAGTATTCTTGCCTGGAGAAGCTCATGGACAGAGGAGCCTGGTGGGGTACAACCTGTAGGATCACAAAAAGTAGGACATATCTGAAGCAACTTAGCACACATGCAAGGGGACTTCCCTGGTGGCCCAGTGGTGAAGAATGTGCCCTCCAGTGCACAGGATGTGGGTTTGATCCCTGGTGGGGGAACTAAGATCCCACATAAGACCTGATGCAGCCAAACAAATAAATATTTTTTAAATAAAAAGTAAATAGAATGAGAAGTATGCAGTGCTATTGGAATCCTGAGCAGCATAGTGTATGTGTTGGGGGTGGGAGGAAGTACCAATCATATCAGCAGAAGCTGTCCATAGGAAGTGAAAAATGTATACACCAAGATCTAAAATATGAAAAGTCCTTGGACTTGTTTTGCCGGCCTGTTTTTGGGGGAGACACGGATGTGAATTTCTGCATAATTGAGACTCTGGGAGATGGAATCACTTTTCATATTCTAAGGCATTCTTTAATATTGCTTTTGGTGGCGTGTCTGGGTTCCCACTGGAGCAGAGCTTGCCCAGGGATTAGCTAGAAAGCTCCCCAATTTGACACACCCATCAGTTCCAATCACTCTACATGTCATCTATATTACTGGCTTCAGTTCCAAACAGCCTCCTTGGGGAAGGAAACTTTTTGTTCTTCTACAAATGCAGGCGCCCTTTAAATCCTTCAGTGAATAACTACTGAGTACAGATCAGTCTCCTCAGTAGGGAGTCTGGACTTCTTGCCTGTTGGCTCATGGCCCAGGATAGGCTAAAGCGAATCAGTCTTCTTAAAATGAGACCCCAAACTTGGGAATGCATAATTTTGCAATACTCTATTGGTCCAAATCACATAATCTCAGATTTAATAGGAGAAGAAATACATTCTATGTTTTAATGGATGAATATTAAGAAAATTTCAAATACCTATTTCTTATCAGTCAAGATGTATGAATGGACATCCTCCACATTCTTCTAGAGACAATAGGGATTCATTAGAGTTAAAAGCAGGGGACAGATAGTGCCAGATAATAGTCTCAGAAATACACACCATACATTGGCCTGCTTATTCGCTCAGTCATGTCTGACTCTAAGCGACCCCATGGACAATAGCCTGCTAGGCTCCTCTCTTCGTGGGATTTCCCAAGCAAGAATACTGGAGTGGGTAGCTATTCCCTTCTCCAGGGGATCTTCCTGACCCAAGGATTGAACACAGGTCCCCTGCACTGCAGGCAGATTCTTTACCATCTGAGCCAACAGGGAAGCCTGCCATACACACGAGGGGCATAAAAATGGAATTGAGGACCAATCAGGAGGTAGTAACTGCTCTGCACTAAGAGGAACTCTTTTGTACTAAGGACAAGAGATGCTGGCAGCTGTAATTAAGAGTAGGAATGGGTTTTGAAGGGAAGAGATGGATTCAATTAATATTTAGGAAACAGAATCAACAGAAAAGGTAAAATTGGGGATCAAGACGGTTCAGGAATAAGCCCCAGAAAAGAGCCTGGTGTGGCCACTAGCTGAGAGGAAGTTCAAGACAAGGATGGAGCCCTTTCTAGAAACAAGCCCTTTCTAGAAACAGTATCTTGGCAAAGCCAGAGATACTGAGTTTAGCTTTCAGCCCTTTTTTGAAACACAGCCAGAAGTAGTGACTGCTAGCCTGAATTAGGTGGGAAAAAGATGATTTGGTCAGTATTAGTGAAATATCAGCACTCAGGAGTCATTTCAGTTCTGCTTTAAATGAAATTTCCTTTTCTGTTTGTTTAGTAAGGGAGAAGAGAGTAGGAGAAAAGGGATATTTTTCTAATTCCACCCTGTGCTCCTATTTACCATGGAGGGGATGGTAGCTTTTTAGCCTCACAGAGAGATAGTTCGGACTCATTTGTTAATGCCCATCAAGCTTATTGTGAATGAAAATCTGTGTGGTATATGGTATTATTCTGGGCCACCTTCATTAAGCTGATGCGCAGTGCATAGACAGTTCTGACCCACTTTCTTCCAACAAATCCTCCTGAAAGGATGGGAGTTTATAATGTGACATCAGAAAGATGATTGGGAAGCAGATTAAGGTCTAGTTTCTCTGACATCATTCATTTAACCTCCTGCTCTGAGATCATTTGAGAACGACAAGCAGAAGATGCAGGACAATCTGAGATGGGGTCTGGAATTGGGGGCCTGGTGGTTAGGATTTAGGAGGCACGGTTTGAAGTCAAGTGGCCTTACAATTAATGGAAATCTATAATTTTTGTAGGGCTATTACTTTAAAAAAAACTGTCTCAGATCTCAATTTATTCATAGACTCTGAATGTCTGGTTCTCTGTCTTGGGAAATTTTCATGAACGTTACTTAACGTCTGTGTACCCTTATTTATTAACTATGGACATTCTTTAAGTGAAACATTGTTATGGAAATGCGTGCCCTAGAGCATGCCTGGCACAAAAGGAGTTCCTTGTGTTTGTTTGCAACAGCATTGATGGCACCAAAAGTGTAAGAGCGGTGGCAGTGGTGGTAAGTTACCCATTCACCAAAGATTCAACAACTTTCACTCAGTTCCCACAGCGAGTCAGGCACTGATAATAAATAAAATAATCCTACCTTCAAGAACTCACATCAGTCCACACATTCATTAGATCTTCTGTGCATTCATTCAACTGACTGATATACATCTATTATGTACTTACTATAAGCAGGACTATGCATTGGAGAATTTACACATACACATGCATGCACACACACACACACACACACACAAATCTCTGCTCACAAGGGACTCACAATTACTTCTTTTATTCACTTATTAATTTGACCTGCACAGATCAAGCACTTTTTCTATCCCAGGCACGGTACCAGGCAATATAAGGTAGTAGAAAACTTTGGGTTATTTCAGTCCAGAAAACCTTGTGCTGACTTCAGCCCAATCAGGTGCCTCCTTCAACCTCACTTCCTCCCCATCTGTATGTTGATGCTGCTTTCTCTGCTCTAGGTACTTCACGAAGACTTTGCAAGCAGTAAGTGAAACCATAGATGACATTCATCTGTTACACAAATGTCCCATGGGATGATCAAATTTATCAACCCTGATATCATTATACAAGTGTGACTATCTGATGGAATAAACTGAGGATTCAGGATCGAGAGAGACCAGATACAATGAAACTCCCTCAAAATCCCAGCAGTAATGATGATGATGTGATGAGGACCGCAGTCATCATCATGGTGAGAACAATGATCATAGCATTCTGATGACACAGCACTAATGCATAATGTGGAAAGTGAAGATTTCTTAAATTTATTTTTTAATGATGTACAGTTGAATTACAATGCTGTGTTAATTACTGCTGTATAACAAAGTGACTCAGTTATATATATATAGAGAGAGAGAGAGCAAGAGAGAGAGAGAGATACACAGATATATAGAGATATATACACACATGCACATTTTTTTGGCATTCTTTTCCATTATGATTTATCACAGGATATTGAATATAGTTCCTTGTGCTCTACAGTAGGACCCTGTTGCTTATCCATTCTATTATTGTATATTACACTAATAATATGTATATTATCTTAATAGAATGGATAAACAATAGGGATTATAAACAATACAATCTGTGGATTATAAACAGTATATAATACATTCTATTATTATGTATTATATTGATATATATTATTAGTGTGTATTAATAATAGATATTGTATTAATATATATTAATAGAATGGATAAACAACAGGCTTCTACTGTAGAGCACAAGGAACTATATTCGATATCCTGTAGTAAACCATAGTAGAAAAGAGTGTGTGTGTGTGTGTCTGTGTGTGCGTGTGTGTGTGTATAAATACTAGCTGCATCCGCTAACTCCAACCCCCCAATCCATCTCCCCCTACTCCCTCTTCCCCTTGGAAACTTCCAGTCTGTTCTCTCTGTCCCTGATCCTATTTCTGTTTCATAGTAGGTTCGTTCATCCATGTCATATTTCAGAAAGTGGAGATTTTAAAATCAGATCCAAATTCAAGCATGTCTGCATGCTTTCTAGTAATGGGGCTTAGATAAGTTAATTGATTTCTCTGAGCCCAGTTTTCTGATAGGTAAAATGGAGAGGATAATCAGTACTACTTCTCAGGGTTGTTTGTAAAGGTTCAATTCTGTAACTGGATGCACAATGCTTAGCGCTCTACCTGGCGTACACGCATGGCTTGGTAACTGGTAGTTATTCACATTATTTGTGTTGTTGTAGCCATATATTCGGAGAAGGCAATGGCACCCCTCTCCAGTACTCTTGCCTGGAAAATCTCATGGACGGAGGAGCCTGGAGGGCTACAGTCCATGGGTCGCTAAAAGTCGGACACGACTGAGCGACTTCACTTTCACTTTTCACTTTCATGCATTGGAGAAGGAAATGGCAACCCACTCCAGTGTTCTTGCCTGGAGAATCCCAGGGACGGGGGAGCCTGGTGGGCTGCTGTCTATGGGGTCGCACAGAGTCAGACACGACTGAAGCGACTTAGCAGCAGCAGCAGCAGTGATATATTTGTGTAGAAATAACATAGAAATGACTACACTCCTCACAATATAGAAGAACACCAAAAAACTGAAACTAGAAAGAGCCTGATGACTTAAAATATTCACAACCTAAAACTCGAGTTATATTTTATTCAGCAGTAATTTTTAGGACTTCAAGCCCAGGAGGCAGCATCTCAAGTAACCCTGAGAGAAGTTCCCAGAGGAGGCACGTGGGGAACTAGGATGCATAGGAGTTCTGAGACAAAAGGCAGGCAGTCTTCACTGGGAACATCAAACGATTACTGTTAGTTAAAGGAAACCAGATATCCCAAGTTAAGGAATTTAGCACTTCTCTACAGCGCGGGTGGCTACGACGGCACACAGGGCCTGGCGGAGAGGAGCTACCCCACATCCAAGGTCAGGGGCAGCAGCCGAGAGGAGCTACCCTGCGTCTGAAGTCAAGGGTGGCGGCCGGGAGGAGCTACCCCATGTCCAGGAAGCGGTGGCTGCGCGGGTGACGGAGGGCCTAGAGGAGCTATTCCACATGGAGGTCAGGAGGGGCAGCCGTGAGGAGATACCCCTTGTCCAAGGTAAGGAGCAGTGGCTGTGCTTTGCTGGAGCAGCTGTGAAGAGATACTCCACGTCCAAGGTAAGAGAAACCCAAGTAAGACAGTAGGTGTTGAAAGACGGCATTAGAGGTCAGGCACACTGAAACCATAATCACAGAAAACTAGTCAATCTAATCACACTAGGACCACAGCCTTGTCTAACTCAATGAAACTAAGCCATGCTCGTGGGGCCACCCAAAATGGGCAGGTCATGGTGGAGAGGTCTGACAGAATGTGGTCCACTGAAGAAGGGAATGGCAAACCACTTCAGTATTCTTGCCTTGAGAACCCCATGAACAGTATGAAAAGGCAAAATGATAGGATACTGAAAGAGGAACTCCCCAGGTCATTAGGTGCCCAATATGCTACTGGAGATCAGTGGAGAAATAACTCCAGAAAGAATGAAGGGATGGAGCCAAAGCAAAAACAATACCCAGTTGTGGATGTGACTGGTGATAGAAGCAAGGTCCAATGCTGTAAAGAGCAATATTGCATAGGAACCTGGAATGTCAGGTCCATGAATCAAGGCAAATTGGAAGTGGTCAAACAAGAGATCGAAAGAGTGAACGTTGACATTCTAGGAATCAGTGAACTAAAATGGACTGAAATGGGTGAATTTAACTCAGATGACCATTATATCTACTACAGCAGGCAGGAATCCCTTAGAAGAAATGGAATAGCCATCATGGTCAACGAAAGAGTCCAAATGCAATACTTTGATGAAATCTCAAAAATGACAGAATGATCTCTGTTTGTTTCCAAGGCAAACCATTCAATATCACAGTAATCCAAGTCTATGCCCCAACCAGTAACGTTGAAGAAGCTGAAGCTGAACGGTTCTATGAAGACCTACAAGACTTTTTAGAACTAACACCCAAAAAAGATGTCCTTTTCATTATAGGGGACTGGAATACAAAACTAGGAAGTCAAGAAACATCTGGAGTAACAGGCAAATTTGGCCTTGGAATACGGAATGAAGCAGGGCAAAGACTAATAGAGTTTTGCCAAGAAAATGCACCGGTCATAGCAAATACCTTCTTCCAACAACACAAGAGAAGACTCTACACATGGACATCACCAGATGGTCAACACTGAAATCAGATTGATTATATTCTTTGCAGCCAAAGATGGAGAAGCTCTGTACAGTCAGCGAAAACAAGAGCAGAAGCTGACTGTGGCTCAGATCATGAACTCCTCATTGCCAATTCAGACTTAAATTGAAGAAAGTAGGGAAAACTACTAGACCATTCAGGTATGACCTAAATCAAATCTCTTATGATTATACAGTGCAAGTGAGAAATAGATTTAAGGGACTAGATCTGATAGATAGAGTGCCTGATGAACTATGGACTGAGGTTCATGACATTGCACAAGAGACAGGGATCAAGACCATCCCCATGGAAAAGACATGCAAAAAAGCAAGATGGCTGTCTGGGGAGGCCTTACAAATAGCTGTGAAAAGAAGAGAAGCAAAAAGCAAAGCAGCAAAGGAAAGATATAAGCATCTGAATGCAGAGTTCCAAAGAATAGCAAGAAGAGATAAGAAAGCCTTCTTCAGCCATCAATGCAAAGAAATAGAGGAAAACAACAGAATGGGAAAGACTAGAGATCTCTTCAAGAAAATTAGAGATATCTAGGGCACATTTCATGCAAAGATGGGCTCGATAAAGGACAGAAATGGTATGGACCTAACAGAAGCAGAAGAGATTAAGAAGAGGTGGCAAGAATACACAGAAGAACTGTACAAAAAAGATCTTCAAAACCAAGATAATCAAGATGGTGTGATCACTCACCTAGAGGCAGACATCCTGGAATGTGAAGTCAAGTGGGCCTTAGAAAGCATCACTACGAACAAAGCTAGTGGAGGTGATGGAATTCCAGTTGAGCTATTTCAAATCCTGAAAGATGATGCTGTGAAAGTGCTGCACTCAATATGCCAACAAATTTGGAAAACTCAGCAGTGGCCACAGGACTGGAAAAGGTCAGTTTTCATTCCAATCCCAAAGAAGGGCAATGCCAAAGAATGCTCAAACTACCACACAATCACACTCATCTCACATACTAGTAAACTAATGCTCAAAATTCTCCAAACCAGGCTTCAGCAATACATGAACTGTGAAATTCCAGATGTTCAAGCTGGTTTTAGAAAAGGCAGGGGAACCAGAGGTCAAATTGCCCACACCCACTGGATCATCAAACAAGCAAGAGAGTTCCAGAAAAACATCTATTTCTGCTTTATCAACTATGCCAAAGCCTTTGACTGTGTGGATCACAATAAACTGTGGAAAATTCTGAAAGAGATGGGAATACCAGACCACCTGACCTGCCTCTTGAGAAACCTATATGCAGGTCAGGAAGCAACAGTTAGAACTGGACATGGAACAATAGACTGGTTCCAAATAGGAAAAGGAGTACATCAAGGCTGTATATTGTCACCCTGTTTATTTAACTTATATGCAGAGTACATCATGAGAAACGCTGGGCTGGAAGAAGCACAAGCTGGAATCAAGATTGCCAGGAGAAATATCAATAACCTCAGATATGCAGATGACACCACCCTTATGGCAGAAAGTGAAGAGGAACTAAAAAGGCTCTTGATTAAAGTGAAAGTGGAGAGTGAAAAAGTTGGCTTAAAGCTCAACATTCAGAAAACGAAGATCATGGCATCTGGTCCTATCACTCCATGGGAAATAGGTGGGGAAACAGTGGAAACAGTGTCAGACTTTATTTTTCTGGGCTCCGAAATCACTGCAGATGGTGACTGCAGCCATGAAATTAAAAGACGCTTACTCCTTGGAAGAAAAGTTATGACCAACCTAGATAGCATATTCAAAAGCAGAGACATTACTTTGCCAACAAAGGTCCGTCTAGTCAAGGCTATGGTTTTTCCTGTGGTTGTATGGATGTGAGAGTTGGACTGTGAAGAAGGCTGGGCGCTGAAGAATTGACGCTTTTGAACTGTGGTGTTGGGAGAAGACTCTTGAGAGTCCCTTGGACTGCAAGGAGATCCAACCAGTCCATTCTGAAAGAGATCAGCTCTGGGATTTCTTTGGAAGGAATGATGCTAAAGCTGAAACTGCAGTACTTTGGCCACCTCATGTGAAGAGTTGCCTCATTGGAAAAGACTCTGATGCTGGGAGGGATTGAGGGAAGGAGGAGAAGGGGACGACAGAGGATGAGATGGCTGGATGGCATCACTGACTCAATGGACATGAGTCTGAGTGAACTCCAGGAGTTGGTAATGGACAGGGAGGCCTGGTGTGCTGCAATTCATGGAGTTGCAAAGAGTTGGACACGACTGAGTGACTGAACTGAACTGAACTGAACTACACCTAGGAAGATAGGAGAGTCTGAGCTCACTGAAATCATTCCTTTGATATGCATCTCAGCTATCTGGGGCCACAATCCCATTTTCAGATCCTGAGTTTCCTCAGGGCTCACTGTAGGGAGTGGCTGCAATCTGATGGCAGCTAGATGGCAGGAATTCTTTCCTTCCTGAGTTCCTTCAGGGCTCACCAGCTCACTGTCCATGGTGGCTGCAGTTGCTGATCACTATTTCATCTTTGCTAATAAAGAATCTCCCTGCAATACAGGAGACCTGGGTTCTATCACTGGGTTGGAAAGATCCCCTGCAGAATGGAAAGGCTACCCACTCCAATATTCTGGCCTGGAGAATTCCGTGGACTGTATAGTCCATGAGGTTGCAAAGAGATGGACACGACTGAGCTACTTTCACTATGACATCTTTGGTTACTGATATGGCAAGAAATATTCCATTTCTCAAGTCCATAGTCTGCTCAGTGCAAAATGCACTACATGCAAATATAGAAATGAAATAAAAATAGTTCAACTATAGTGAACATAGACATGCATTGTTAGGCAATATAATGTAGAAATTAAATAAAAAGACCTAACTCCATCCAGGGTGGAAATGTTGCATGGAAATGTAAAGCATATATGGTACAAAAATTCTTTCTATCCTGCTTTTTATACCAGCATCTCTACATCTATTCCACTGCACACAGAACTAAAGGGAGCTTCCTTGATTTTGCATTAAATATTAAAAATAACCCTACATTGAAATATCTTAGGGGGTCTTTTGCTTTTAAAGACATTGCTGATTAGGAAGAAACATTAAAAATCCCAGGTTTCTCAGAGTGCTATTAAAAATAAGAAAAAGTGGATTGCTTTTAATTACTCAAATTATGATGTTCTAGTAGCAATAAAAAGAAAATGTCAGTATCTCAGGGAAAGCCTCAACATTTCAAAGGAAGCCCATGCCTGTGGAAAACATGTGAAAGATGGCCCATTCTGACCCCAGTATTATAGTGAGAGTCACGTGTTTATCAGAAACTCAGCTACTCCAGGAGATCAGTGGCTTTCTTAAAACCATGCTGATCTGGAGTCCTTGCCACCTCATTACTGTTTCTCTACCCAGAGCACTTTGTTTATATCTTCATTATAGCATTTTTATAGAGATGATATTTTGAGATATCAATCCAGCTTGTTTTTTCCATTATCTTATAGCCAACACCCCTTTTTCTACTCTTCAGGCAGAAGAACTGGAATAGAGGAAACTCACTGTATTCATGGGACAGAATTATTTAGCCTGGAGAATGCAGAGCCAAATTCTGGGCTTTTAATGTCAATGAAGGTGCTTGACATACACAATAAAGGAGGAAGCTTGAAAAGCAGGCTAACAAGATCACAGGGAGAAGAAAAGTGGCTTGAAAGGCCATGGTCTTACATCTAGAATATCTTTGTCTTTTTCCTATGTTCAAGCTGGAAATAAAATTCAGAATTTCCTTTAATATATTAACAGCATTGGGGGGAGCGTCTTGCACCCAGTGTAGATTTGGATACATGACATCAATCCATCACCCCTTCCTTCGCAAATGATCTATTTTTCTCTTTGAAAGCTTTTGGATTTTTCTTTTTGATCTTCCTTTACTTCTGGTGTCAAAGTGTGCATGTATGTGTTTTTTAACCAGAATCATACCCTCTGCCCTTCAAAATTTAGGGAATTCTCAGCCAATGTTTCTTCAACTATTTCTTCTCCTGTTAATGTTTCTCTTTCCTGGAATTTTTATTTTAAAGAGGCTGATATTCTTTCCACCCTTTAGATCTAGCAGTTATGTAATTATGCTTTCTCTTTACTTCTCTTGGGTGCTTTCCAGGAAGTCTGATATTTCAGATCAATAATCTTTCCTTGACTACGTATGTTCTGCCTTTCTACTCATATACTGATCTCTTTATTTCAACTATATTTTTCCTGGCCCAATTTTTCTTCATTTACAGTTGCTTGTCTCTGCCTACCTGGGTCTCCTGCATTCCAGGCAGATTCTTTACCATCTGGGCCACTAGGGAAGCCCTTGTTACAAATATCTTCCTTTATCTCTTTGAAAATTCTTGAAGTGCCTATTCTGCCTGATGATTTCTTTTGGCCACTGTGTCTAGACTGTCTACTGTTATCTTTACTCTGTTGACATCACACTTCTCACTTGTCTCCTGATGTTGCTCTGTGAACTCATAGTCCTCTGATGAAAATGTGAATGGGAGAAAGGGAAGCAAACCACCCTTTGTACTATCCCTCCCCCAGATAACTGTGTCTCTCAGGGACCCAGCGTGTGTCTCTGAGCAGACATGCTCTTTTTCAAGATGGTTTATGGAGTGTATGGAGTGCACATGCTATTAGGTCCCCCTAGCATAAAAAAGTCTTAGTTTTCCCTGATATTTCCCTGTGATCCTTGGTCAGCCCATGTCTGTGTTGCCTTCATTCATGCATGAACATCTTGTGGGGAGGATGGGAGCATATCTTAAATGGAAATCCATTCTAGCCCCCATCTGAATCATCTCAGTCTGTAGTCCTCTCTGACACTTGTCATTGTTCAGTTGCTAAATCATGTCCAACTCTTTGCAACCCTGTGGACTGCAGCAGCCCAGGCTCCTCTGTCCTTCACTATCTCCCGGAGTTTGCTCAAACTCATGTCCATTGAGTCTGATGGTGCCAACCAAACATCTCATCCTCTGCCATCCCCTTCTCCTCCTGCCCTCAATCTTTCCCAACATCAGATCTTTTCCAATGAGTTGGCTCTTTGCATCTGCGGGCCAAGGCAGTGGAGCTTTAGCCTCAGCATCAGTCCTTCCAATGAATTTTCAGGATTGATTTCCTTTAGTTGTCCCCAAACAAGACCCAACTGTATTCTGTCCTCCCTGAAACATCCCCGTGATTTTCATGGTCATTGCTCAAACCCATCAACCTCTTTATCGTTTCTTGTGGAGTCTGAAGGTTGGATGTCAGGGAAGTAGCCAGCAACCTGTATTAGTTGACCACCTTGACAACAGCTAGAAATTCACCTATTGGCACGTTCTTTAACGTCCTCTTATTTTGTAGTCACTGGATGCTGAAGCCCAGGACACACGCGTTGCACTAAATAATTTTTAGTGGGAAAACTGCTTTCCTCATAACTTCAGTACAAACAGCGTTATTCAATGCTAGCTCTATATAACCTCATTATGATTTTCAGACCTTGTTTTTATCCTTGAAACCTTTTGTTCACCCAAGTCTTACATGAAACCCCATAATGTATAGATGTAGTACAGATGGCTGCAATAAGGAAGGGAACTTGAAACGTTAAAAACCCATTCACTACCCTGGTCCTTTGTTGAGCCCCTAAGGCTTGCAGAAGAGTCTGAAACCACTAAGGGGATAAGCAAAAATGAAATGAAAGTGTGCTTAGTTGCTCAGCCATGTCTGACTGGCAGTCCAGTGGTTAAGACCACACGCTTCCAATGCAGAACATGCAGGTTCGATCCCTGGTTGTGGAACTAGGATCCCACATGCTGTGTGGTGTAGCCAAAAAATTAATAAAATTTTTTTAATAATAAATAAATAAAATACAAAACCTACCATCAGCACGCAGGCTATACCCTTCCCCCCACAAACAAAATCAAGCAATGGGCCAGATTTAGCAAATGAGCCATTTTCTTCCAACTCTTCACTAATCTGAATAGAGTGGGACTAGACATAACAGTAATAACCAACCCTCTAACAAGCTCAGCTCTGGACAAACTTCCATGCCATGGTTAAATTGTCCTGGTTGGAAAAATTAGGAGCAAGACACCAAGTAAGTAAGCCAGACATGCTGAGACAAGTGGGGGCTCTGGAGGTAATAACCTCTTTGAAGTTTGTTCAAAATATCTCTATTTAAAAATTATTTGATCTTTATAATATCCCACATACTTATTCTTATTTTCTTTATGCAAATGAAAAAACAGGGCATATTCTATTGAAGAGACTAAAGTAACAGAAATAGTGTTTCCACTGGACTGCACAAAGAATCAAACCAGTCAATCCTAAAGGAAATCAACCCTGAATATTCACTGGAAGGACTGATGCTGAAGCTCTAATACTTTGGCCACCCAATGATAGGAGTCAACTGATTGGGAAAGATACTTATGCTAGCAAAGATTGAGGGCAGGAGAAGGGGATGACAGAGAATGAGATGGTTAGATGGCATCACTGACTCAGTGGACATGAGTGAACAAACTCTGGGAGACAGTGAAGGACAGGGAAGCCTGGCATGCTGCAGTCCATGGGGTTGCAAGGGCTTAGACATGACTTAGCAACTAAAGAACAATAAATCAGGAATTCAGATCTAAAACTGGATGAAACTAAAGTTTATGTCCTTGTCCATCATACCATATAGCCTCGTGTCGGGTGGGAAAAGCAGGAAATAAATCTAGCAATGGGCACAACTTCGTGAGAACTTGGCATATTTTCAGGGAAGAATCCACTATCACAGCTTCTCTGAGATTCACAACTTAGTGTGCAATGGCAGTGTATTCCAGCTTAAAGTCTGAAATCACTGAAAAACGCCTTCCGGGTTATTTTTAACAGAAGCAAATTTCCTGTATCAAATGCTTAGAAAGCCATCCAAAATTGCCAGTATTTCACATCTTTGGACCCAGGGTTGAATAATATCTGTACTGAAGTTATGAGGAAAGGAAGATCATCTTCAGATAAAAGAATATTACCTTTCTATCAAATGGAATCAAAATGCAATTAGAAATGGTAGTGTTATCGGTTTTTTTTTTTTTTTTTTAACTCTCTTTTCTCTAACACAAAGGGATGGTATACTTTTGTTGATCTTTTGTTCTCCACTCATAATGTCAGTTGGAGAAGGGCATGGCAACCCACTCCAGTATTCTGGCCTGGAGAATCCCACGGACAGAGGAGCCTGGCAGGCTACAGTTCATAGGGTCACAAGGCGGTGGACACGACTGAAACAACTTAACACACAAGCACGTGTCAGTGATGTCATACTCAAAATAAGTGGGCCACTTCTCTTACTGGGCAATTCACTATGTATTCTAAAATAAAGTTGACCACATGTATTTTAGAACTAGGTCATTCCTTTTGCTTTTTCAGTCTTTATTGAATTTGTTACAACATTGCTTCTGTTTCATGTTTTGGTTTTTTGGCCCCAAAGCATATGGAATCTTAGCGCCCTGGGATCAAACCAGCACCCTTTGCATTGGAAGGTGAGGTCTGAACCACTGGACCACCAGAGAAGAACCCAGAACTAGGTCATTCTTATTCCCGAAAATGTTAGTTGCCAGAAGGCACCATGCAAACATTGTTACGCCATAGAAGAGTAGAAACTAGTTAAGAGTGATTAGAAGAAAGCCCTTTGCTAGTAAGTAAATTTTAATCCCAACTGTGATTCCAAGTTCACATTTCTTTCTGGTTCCAAGAAAAAATAACATTAAAAAATACTGATCACAGCTTCCTTGATGACAGCTAGGCAGCCGAAGACATGTTTCTGTCTAGTGTGTGCTAGTCTTCAAGATTGGGACATGGCTGTGTTTGGAACAATATAGCTGACATTATTAACTGAACTTTGGTACCAAGTCTGTAAAAGAACCCTGCAATTTGATTCTTTTCTCCTCAACATCCTTCATCAGAACTGTAGAACTCCTCTGTGAGAAAATTCAACTCACCCCTTCTTTGCTAATCCCTCCTAGGAGGAAGGTATTAAATTAATTTTGATGGAGCCAAGTATAGTGAGTAAGCTCTAAAGGTCTCCTCTAAAGGCATGGGTCTCCCATCTTCTGCCACCATCCATGAGAAGGGAAGAGGCAGGTCGCCTGCAGCTTCCATCCTGATGCTGAACACCAGCCATCTCGTCTTGTCTTTTCTCCTTCTTGTGTTTATACTTCACGAGCGGCAGGCAGGAACTTCCCTGGTGGTCCAGGAGCTGAGACTCCATGCCCCCAATAAATGAATAAAGAATTTTAGAAAAAGAAGAAGCTGCAAGCAGACAGAAGACCGTCCTGTAGGCTGAACCCTTCTCCGCATCTGCAGAGGGAGAGAAGGGCCATAGTCACTGCCTTCCCTGTGTTCCTGTTCTGTTGCTATTCAATTTTCTCTCTCTCAGTGATACTGGCTGGAAGATGTATAATCATGAGGGTTATGTTTCAAAAAAAAAGAGTGAAGACCTTATTAGAACTTGAACTCTGGCCATAGACCTTGGGCTAGCCTTCCAGAATTCTGAGAAAGTGGAACACTGTTTCGCCTCCCATCAGTTTCTGTTTCCTCTTTGCAGATACACCGCTCTTGAGACCTTCATAGGGAACATAAATATGCTATAGGATTCAAGAATTTCTACTCTGCAGACAGTGATATTAATACAGCCATTAATATTATCAAACACTTTAAGAAGACTTTGTTTAAGACTTTAAAAGTCCTTAAGTTCACTCAGACTTTTTAAAGGAGATAGATTACACGAACAGTAAAGCTGCACCAGTTTTTAACATTTTTCTTTCCTCAAGCATCATGTTAGGGCTTGTGTGCTCAGTCCCTCAGTCATGTTCAACTCTTTGCAACCTTATGGACTATATAGCCCTCCAGGCTCCTCTGTCCCTGGAATTCTCCAGGCAACGCTGCAGTGGGTTGCCAAGATATTAGGGTTTAGTCTCACTCAAAATTCATTTCCTACCCATCAACCCAGGAGACTCTCTGGAATGTAGTTCAGGAAATTTCAGTATTAAAGGGATATTCATAAATATTTAAAAACTGAACTTGATTTTTTTTATTGTTATTTGCAAACTTGGATTTTAAAAACCTGCCCATGGAGAACACACTTGTGGACACAGTGGGAGAAAGACTGGGTGAGCCGAATTGAGAGAGTGGCACCGACGTACATACACGGCCATGTGCAGCACAGACCGCCAGTGGGAAGCTGCTGCTGTACAGCACAGGGAGCTCAGCTCAGGCTCTGGGATGACCCAGAGGGTGGGTCATCGTGGCATGGCTGGAGAGAAGCTCACCCAGAGGGTGGGTCATCGTGGCATGGGTGGAGAGACGCTCAAGAGGAGGGGGATATATGTATACTTACAACTGATTCATGTTGCTGTACAACGTAACTAATGCAACATTGTAAAACAATTATCTTCCAATTTAAAAGCTTACAGAATAAAGTTAAAAGCCTACCCAACTAAACTCACATAATTATTATGAGGATGAAATGCAATAAAAGGTCAGAAAATTCTTTGAAATCCAAAAAGTGATACAAATAAGAAGACATTTAAAACACAGAAAATGTTGCATTATGTAACCTACCTTGCTGTAAGTCTAACAAATAATAATGGCTATATAAAAGGAAATATGGAGTATGTATTCCATCTGTTCAAATAGAAACATTTCTGCTTCGTATGCATCTGTCTGTGAAATCCCAATATTGGACTTTTCAAGTTTATTTAATTTTTGCATTGAGGAAGTTGTTAAATTATTTGAAACAGGGGTCTTTAAAAATGTACTCAGGATTAATGTCTCCAAATTGTTTCATTCTTGCTTTGATATACTTTGCTTCCTCTAAAATACTTGGAGATTGAGATGAAATCAAATACAGAAAAAGAAATTCCAGAGTTTAAAATGGCTGCAGAGGGTGCCAGATTTTTAAGGAAATACCTTTCTCTGAAAATCAAGGAGAGGAATCAATTTTTATTCTCTACTATAAATACAGAGTCCAAATAATGCATCAGTTGGATACCAGCTGGATCAGAAAAAAGACTTTCTTTGTAGCTAAGCTCTTATTCTAGTCAAGAAATATTTTTGAGTGTGCACTTCGTTATTTCTTGCTTTAACCCAGCGGGGAACTTCACAGATGTTCAAGAATCTCGTTTAACATTGCAATGCTCCCCTAAAATGGATACAACGCTGTCTAGTATAAAATATCCTCAGCTGTAGTAGAAAGTGGTCCACACCTCACGTGCCCAAATGCTCTAGTGGATTATCATCCGCTATGGGCAGAACTGTGTCCCCTAAAATTCATGTGTTGAAGCCTTTACCCCTAAAATGATTGTATTTGGAGATAGAGCCTTTAAGGGGGTCATTAAGGTGAAATGAAATGAGATGTGCAGGACCTTAATCCAATAGGTTGATGTCCTCATAAAAAAGTAGATACAGCAAAACGTGGGCTTCCCAGGTGGCTTAATGGTAAACTATCTGTTTGCCAATGTAGGAGACACAGGAAATATAGATTCGATTCCTGGGTCAGGAAGATCCCCTGGAGAAGGAAATGGCCACCCTCTCACTTAATTCTTGCTTGGGAAATTCCACAGACAGAGGAGTCTGGCAGGCTACCATCCGGGGGTCACAAAGAGTCAGACATGACTGAGCACACACACACAGAGAAACATCAGGAAACTCTTGCAGCTGGGTGGGCAACAACTGCTGAGAAAGATAGAGGGCTTCTGTCCCCACCCAGCCTCAGGATTTTCCAGAGAAGCCCTTGAGAAGTATGCTGACCGACCAGGAACAAGACAACCAGAAAACTAACATTTTTCCGACCCAGGAAAAGAAAGAGGCAGGGCCAGGTTTACGACCAATAAACTTGTACTTAAAACACCGTGGTCACATACACAAGCCTGGTTCCAAAAATGCCTGTAATTAGTTCGGAAAATTATCACAAGAAATTCTGTAGAAGCCTGTGGGTATGTATACAGTTGAGGGTCAGAAGAGACTCTAATAACATGGAAGGCTGCGTTCTCACATTCTCACAGTGCGAGGAGACATCTGAGGTGTCCTGGTCTTTCACTTATCACGTCACTAGTTCCTTCTAGCACGTGCCTGCTCGCCTCAGTACAACCACCTTCACTGATGGCGAATTTACTGTGCCCAGAGGCATCTTATCCCTTTTGCAGACTGTTCTCAGTATCATGAACATGAGGCAACTCCCTGTAACTTTCCGCCTTCCACAGTTTCTGTCTTCATCCTAACACCTTGCCACCCAGAAGCTAGGTCACTGAGCAGCAATGGCAAATTCTAACTGCTTGTTAGAAATGCAGAGTGTCCAAACAACTGTATGTTAGCATTTACATTTTAACAAGATCCCTAGCTGATCTGTATGGATATTAAAGTTTGAGACTCATGGTCTATAACTACAAAATTAAAGTCTAACGCAGTTTCACAAATTACCAATTAGAACTTCACAAGGGCATTGTGTCTACATCAGAAGGTGTCAGGATCTGCAAAAACAAAGACATTCACATGTTTTAACCTATGGCAACAAAATAATTTCTGGATTTCTGATATTACATTGTAGTCCATAAAATAGACCAAAAAGCCCTGATAGGAAAAATCACTTCTGTTTTAATTTTAATGCTGTCTTTACTTGTAGGTAAGCTAGATTTTGCCCAGTAAAATTATTTTGAAGTAAAAATAAGTTTAAAAATGAGTGCATTGGGACATCCTTACTGCTCTGTGGTTAAGACTCCAAGTTTCCACTGCAGTGGGGCGGGTTCAATCCTTGGTTGGGGAACTAAGACCCCACGTGCCTTGTGGTCAAAAAGAAAGAAAATTTCTTGAACTGAATAAAAATGAAAATATAACACTATTTTTTAAAAAAAATTGGGAAAAGTACCAAATTTAAAAAGAATGAATGTACCCACTTAAAGTAAATTGACTGAGTTTTGGTCAATTTTTAGTTCTCTTTGCCCAGCTTATAGGCTGGTAGAAATCAGCTGAAGTATATCATCTGAAAGTTCTTGATTAACAAGAAAAGTACAAGAAGGTCTGTTCTAAATCCTTGCCTGACAACAAAGACAGATGTCAGAAATCTGCTGGCAGACTGAGTCTAACAGTTCAAGAAGAAAACTAAACCAGCTCGAAGGAGTCTATAAAGTCAGAGATGGAACAGACTTCAGAAAACTACGCCTAGCTCAGCCTTCTCCAACCACAGGTGAAAACACTTGCTCCAAGTAAAATAAAGTACTTGTAAAATGAAGTAAAATGCTCGAACGTAGAGATAAAAAATGACCATGGCACTATCCCAAACACGGAAAACTGGATGCATTATTTAATTACAGATATTTTACTTTTAATAAAATACAAAATGTATTTGCTAATAACCTCACTTCCTTTATGACAAAAAATGAGCCCAGGTGGTGTTTAACAGTTTTATTGAAGTATAATTTATTTAAATACAATTCACCCTTTGAAAGTATAACTAACCTAAAATTTTAATGTCTCCAGTTGTGCAACCATTAACACAAATCAGTTTCTTTTAAATATCTATATTTTTAAAATTTCCCATATGCCTTTTTGCTGTTAATTCCCAACCCCTAAGTAACCGTTGATTTGCTTTCTATGTGTGTGTTCTTAGCCACTCAGTCGTGTCTGACTCTTTGCAACCCCATGGACTGTAGCCCGTCAGGCTCCTCTGTCCGTGGGATTCTCCAGGCAAGAATATTGGAGTGGGTTTCCATGCCCTCCTCCAGGGGATCTTCCCAACCCAGAGATCGAACCCAGGTCTCCCCCATTGCAGGCAGGTTCTTTACCATCTGAGCCACTAGGTAATTTGGCTTTTTCTGGTCATTTCATATCAATAGAAACATATAATATGTAATATTTTGTGTCTAGCTTTTTTTACTTGAAATAACATTTTTGAGGTTCATCTGTGTTGAATCTTATATTAATAATGTATTCCCTTATATTGGTGAATAATATTCCACTGTATGTGTATCATATCTGTTTACCCATTCAGCAGTTAATAAAACTTTGGGTCATTTGCAGCTTTTTTAAATTATGAATAAGGCCGCTGGGAACATTCACATGACTTTTGTGGGCATGTGTCTTTATTTCTCTTGTGTAGATTCCTAGGAGCTGAATTTCTGGGTTATATGATAAATGCAGCTTTACATTTTTAGGAAATTGCTACACTATATTCCAAAGTACAGCATTGTTTTACCTTCTCATCACCAATGTATTCAGCCCTCAGCGTATCTGTATTCTTGCCAAAACTTTGTATTATTTGTCTTTTAGGCAGAAAAATTCTGTCTCTTGGATGGAAATCCTGAAATGGAGATCAAGATAAATAATGAGGAAGTCTGAACCTAGAAGAATGTAGACAATTCAAGATCACTACAAGAAGTATGTAAGAGAAAACCATGGTAGCAGTACTTTCTGAGAAAATTGAGAGTGTACCACATTTATAACACAAGAAACTGAAGCTATGTAAAATCAACAAGTAGAGAACAAGGGAATATTCCTGACACTGAGGAAAATTTTCCAAAACCTAGTCCTAGTTTTTGACTATGCTAGGTTGCTTCAGTCATGTCCAACTCTTTGCAACCTTATGGACTATAGCTCACCAGGCTCCTCTGTCCATGAGATTCTCCAGGCAAGAATACTGGAGTGAGTTGCCATTTCCTTCTCCAGGGGATCTTCCCAACCCTAGGATCAAACCTGCATCTCTTATGTCCTCCTGCATTGGAAGGCGGGTTCTTTACAACTAGCACCACCTGGGAAGCTCTAAGAAAATAAAAAACAAGGACACAGATTACTGGTACAGGAGTTCCATAAATAACTTACGAGAATTCCAAAAGGAGACGACTGAATTACAGTGCAGAAGGTAAAAGTATAAAGTAAATAATAAATTATAGCTTTTACAAAACTAAAAGAGATGAAGTTTTTCATATTAAAAGTACTTCTAAGATTCTAATAGGAAAAATGGAAGAAAAAAAACCCACATCTGGATAGATCATGACAATTTTCATAGTCTCAAGGATACGAAGTTTCTAAAAGGTCGGCAGAAAGGTAGAAAAGAGAGAGAGGGACAGAGAGGGGGAACAAAAACGGAAACCTGTAAAGCCATATGAACACAGCATATTGCTTCTCATCAGAAACAGGCTTTTCTAAAGCATAATGAAGAAACTATTTTAAATATAGAAATCTATTGGCAGAAAGTAAAGACAAACTAAAGAGTCTCTTGATGAGGGTGGAAGAGGACAGTGGAAAAGCTGACTTAAAACACAAAATTCAAAAAAACTAAGATTATGGCATCCAGTTCCATCATGCTGGGCGTGCTAAGTCGCTTCAGTCATGTGCGAGTCTTTGCAACCCCATGGGCTGTGGCCCGCCAGGCTCCTCTGTCCATGGGATTCTCCAATCAAGAATGCTGGAGTGGATTTCCATGCCCTTCTCCAGGGGATCTTCCAGACCCAGGGATCAAACCCGCATCTCATGTTTCCTGCATTGGCAGGTGGGTTCTTTACCATGAGGGCTACCTGGGAAGCCTTCCCGTCCCATCACTTCATGGCAATAGAAGAGGACAAAGTAGAAACAGTGGCAGCTTTTCTTTTCTTGAGTTCCAAAGTTACTGTGGATGGTGACTGCAGCCATGAAATGAAAAGATGCTTGTTCCTTGAAAGAAAAGCTATGACAAACCTAGACAGCATATTACAAAGCAGAGACATCACTTTGCCGACAAAGGTCAGTATAGTTAAAGTTGTAGTTTTCCAGTAGTCATTACAGATGTGAGAGTTGGACCATAAAGAAGGCTGAGTACTAGAGAATTAATGTCTTTGAGTTGTGGTGCTGGAGATGACTCTTGAGAGTCCCTTGGACTGCAAGGAGATCCAACCAGTCCATCCTAAAGGAGATCAAGCCTGTATATTCCTTGGAAGGACTGATGCAGAAGCTGAAGCTCCAACACTTTGCTCACTTGATGTGAAGAGCTAATTCACTGGAAAAGATGCTGATGCTGGGAAAGACTGAAGGCAAAAGGAGAAGGGGCCAGCAGAGGATGAGATGGTTAGATCACATCACCAACCCGATGGACATAAATCTGAGCAAACTCCAGGAAATAGCGAAGGATAGAGGAGCCTGACATGTTGCAATCCATAGGGTCGCAGAGTCGGACATGACTTAGCAACTGAATAACAACAAAATCCCCAGCTAAACACATTTTCAGACACTCACAGTTTACCTCATATGCTCCTTTTCTTAGAAAACTATTGAAGAACCTTCTCCAACCAAACGATAAGGTAAACCAAAAAGGATAAGGATGTGAGTTCTCAGAAGGAATGGGTCCGGCACCGCTGAGCAAGTGGGACCACCCCAGAACACCTATGCGCTGCAGGACAAAAGCAGTTTAGAACAAAAGAATGGCGCTCCAGAGAGCCATGTTCTCAGATAAAAAAGGGGAATTCTATAAACTACATAGAATGGAAGACTCTGCCCCCTAAATTTTTGGAGTTTTCATTTCAATAAGCGATATAACTCCAAATATCTCTCTGTCTTCCTCTATCTCTGTCACTGAGAGAATGAGAAATAGAAATGAGGTTTTATTGTTACAACAGATGAACTAAGTTAGTGGAAAAAGTCAGTTGAAGTTGGCATCATATATTATAAAAGGCTGTAAAAAACAACAGTAATAGTAATAAAATCAACTACCATTTTCTTTTAGCAATTTTTATGTACCAGTTAGTCTACACACTTAATGTGTATCAGTTCAATTAAGTTCAGTTCATTTGCTCAGTCGTGTCCGACTCTTTGTGACCCCATGAATCGCAGCACGCCAGGCCTCCCTGTCCATCACCAACTCCTGGAGTTCACCCAGACTCATGTCCATCGAGTCAGTGATGCCATCCAGCCATCTCATCCTCTGTCGTCCCCTTCTCCTCCTGCCCCCAATCCCTCCCAGCATCACAGTCTTTTCCAATGAGTCAACTCTTCACATGAGGTAGCCAAAGTACTGGAGTTTCAGCTTTAGCATCATTCCTTCCAAAGAAATCCCAGGGCTGATCTCCTTCAGAATGGACTGGTTGGATCTCCTTGCAATCCAAGGGACTCTCAAGAGTCTTCTCCAACACCACAATTCAAAAGCATCAATTCTTCAGCGCTCAGCTTTCTTCACAGTTCAACTCTCATATCCATACATGACCACTGGAAAAACCAAAGCCTTGACTAGATGGACTTTTGTTGGCAAAGTAATGTCTCTGCTTTTCAATATGCTATCTAGGTTGGTCATAACTTTTCTTCCAAGGAGTAAGCGTCTTTTAATTTCATGGCTGCAGTCACCATCTGCAGTGATTTTGGAGCCCCCCAAAATAATATCTGACACTGTTTCCACTGTTTCCCCATCTATTTCCCATGAAGTGATGGGACTAGATGCCATGATCTTCATTTTCTGAAAGTTGAGCTTTAAGCCAACTTTTTCACTCTCCACTTTCACTTTCATCAAGAGGCTTTTTAGTTCCTCTTCACTTTCTGCCATAAGGGTGGTGTTATCTGCATATCTAAGTTTGTTGATATTTCTCCCGGCAATCTTGATTCCAGCTTGTGCTTCTTCCAGCCCAGCATTTCTCATGATGTACTCTGCTATAAACCCACTTAATTTTCCAAATAATTTTATGACATAACTCTATTTTCTCCCCTTTCACACGCTGTCTGGAAAGGCAAGAAAAGAATATTGTCATGCATGATTCTGAAGAGTCATTTGACAATAAATATATGTATTTTTTAAATCTTCAAAACAGACATTACCTTTGACCCAACACTTCTAAGACTGTACACTAATTAAATCATCAGATATTTGGTAGGATTATGGATAGAGATCTTCAAGCAAACCTGAATCAAACTTAAAGCTCCAACAATTTCATTTGTTCAAATAAATACTCTTAAATAACTTACAGGCTATCAACGTAGCAAGTTATTTTGTGTTATTCAAATGATGAGGTCAGATCTGATCTTATATTTGCACCTCATTATCCTTGTAAAGACTTTTTCCCCTCATTTTCAAGACCTAAAGATATTAATATCTCAAACAGATGAAGAGCATTGACGGTGTCCACAATGTGTGTACTGGAGTCAAAGTACACACAAAGTGTGTACTTGAGTCCCAGTTTTCCCATTTATTAACTGGGACAGGTGGCTAGTTCCTTGCATTTGAATTTTTTTCAATGTATAAAATGGAGCTGATGATTCATTATATGACATTCCTAGCACCGAAGAAAAGTTGACTGACTCTTAGGCCTCTTTCTACATCTTTATCTGGGCTCTTCCTAGAAATAGAGACTTTAAACAAGTAGTGAAAGCAAAAGTCACTCAGTCGTGTCCGACTCTTTGTGACCCCATGGACGATATAGTCCATGGAATTCTCCAGGCCAGAATACTGGAGTGGGTAGCCTTTCCCTTCTGCAGGGGATCTTCCAAACCCATGGATCAAACCCAGGTCTCCCTCATTGCAGGTGGATTCTTTACCAGCTGAGTCACAAAGGAAGTCCAAGAATACTGGAGTGGGTAGCTTATCCCTTCTCCAGCACATCTGCCTGACCCAGGAATCGAACTGGGATCTCCTGCATTGCAGGTGGATTCTTTATTAACTGAGCTATGAGGAACTTCTCTTAATCAAGTAACTTGTCCTCTTTGCTGCCATTTACTTGCATTTTCAACAGAAGTGATAATCCACACCCTAGTTTTACCATCAGATTGTTAGGAAAGCCAGGGATTTGGGGATGGGGAGGGACTTTGAGAGGGCTTACCATGGTAAACCGTGGGCTTACCACAGTTGTGAGAAGCAATGAGCCACCTGTTTCATGGTTTCTCACTGGTACTGCAGGAACAAGGGCTCACAGCTACTCTTCCCTCACTGGTGTGTTAGTGACTCCATGTTCAGCCCTCTAGAAACCCACTCATTTTCAGCACAAGAGATAAAGGAAAGGGTAACCTGGGAGAATGATTCCTCTATCAATGAAGTAAATATTTCTAGCCTGAGGCATTTCCCAAGGTCTTCAAATCAGACCAGTGAAGTTGATGGCATTAAACACATCTAATTAAGGCAACTCCAGACACACGTATTTTTCTTTAAATGACTTCCAAAAATTTAACATTTGAAATTTCAAGCACAGTTCAGGGAAGGCTTGTATTTGATTATTCTCAGTGAACGTGGTTTCTTTGCTAGAAACAGAAATTGAGTGAGTGCATAAAAACACAGATTTATGCCTATCTTTTAGACTCCCTTACAATAAAACTTTCCCCAAACTATGTTTTATATACCACCTATTTTGTGTTAGGTAATAGGATTTTCTTTCCAAAAATGATTCTGTGATGAAAATAATTTAGGGAACACTGAGTTAAAACACGGTCAAATGTCTGCGGTATTTCTCAGGGGCTTGCTTTGTAAATTTATAAGGGCAGTTAGAGTATTCAGTTTCCACATATATTGGGTTATTGAATTTTACTGTGAAACTCTGTCCTTAAGGAACTTTCTACTCAAGGTGTGATTTTTTTGAAACAGCAGAATCATCTTCATGTGAAGCTTGTCAGACATGCAGACTCCCATGTCCATCACAGTCTTCCTGAAACAGATCGTAACAAAAAGCCTGGCTGATTAGCATACATACTGAAGATTGAGAAGCACTGCCTCACACTATTATACACATTAGCTACAAATTATACAGAAGTGATGAGATGAATACAAGGGCTTTCTGAGGATCCCTCCTGAGTACATAGATTGAATAATAAGCCAGCTGAATGCTAGAGATATTAGTAGAAACTACCTTGGAAATCATCCACTTCAAAGACTACAAATCAGTCTTTTAGTGGCATTAATGGGATGCCCCATGGAAAACCATATAAGAAGGTGAAATAATTGAAGATGGCTCCTTCTCTCCTGATGTTTTTGGTTCTTCACCTGTTGTGTGATTTCAAAAATGTCATCCTGGAGATGTTGAGGTTGTATTTGAAGACCCTAGATTTCATTATATTCTTCTAAAATTTGGTTTTATTTGATTACTTGTTTGTTTTGCTTAATCAGGCCCTTAATTTGATTAAAATCTACAAACTCTAGCTCTTGGGTAGTAGTTCAAATTTAAGCTCATTTTTTTTTTTTCTTCTTAGCTAGAATTTGTCCCACACTAGTGTAGTTCCTGAGTCACCCAAGAGATTGGGATGTTTATACTTGGAATTTCAGGCTCTTCTTTCTGTCTCCCTCCTTCCAATTATTTCCCTCACTTTCTGGTCCATGTGATCACTCCTATCTCTGTCCTCTGGTTCTATAGCCAGAAAGATGGTAGATTTCATCCGGTTTTGATTTTAGAACTTTTAAAAAATGTTTTAGTGGAGTATTTTACATTTCTGTTTTGTTTGTAGGTTTCCAACATGGCACTGCCTTCAAGTCACTTACTGTATGCCAACATGCTTCCTCTATAGTCAGCCTACTGTTGATCCTTCTCCACCAACACTAGGTCATGCTTGATTTTTCCTCCCACAATTGATTGTAGTTACTCGAGAGAATCACATCTGGTAGGAGTCCTATATTCTTCCTCCCTCTTCCCTCTAAAGGCTTCTCTGGTGGCTCAGCTGTTAAAGAATCTGCGTGCAATGGGGGAGACCCAGGTTCAATTCCTGGGTTGGGATGATCCCCTGGAGAAGGGAATGGTGACCCATTCCAGTAATTTTATCTGCAGAATCCCATGGCTCAACAATCCACTGAAGGAACGTTTTATGCTCAACATAATAGGATTGAGTGAAGGATGAGGAGAGGAGAGAATAAGTTCAAGATAGGATGGAACCTTGAATGTTTCAGTCTATTCTTTTAAGAGCTCAATGGGATTAATATTTCATCGTGGACTATATGATCCAAGGTGGGAAGGGTTCTTTCCTGGGAGACCAGTTAATAGGATTCTATTCCCACCTCGATCACTAACTAGCTGTGTAGCTTTGGGTACATCATCTTACCTCTCTGGAGTTCATGTTCCTCATCCAAAATAAGGGCCAGTGGTCCTAGGGAATCTTTGGTTTCCTGTTAGGTTTAATGTTCTCTCATTTTACCAAAGCAAAGTAGGTGATATCTTGGACCCCAGATGCCTAGAGAGTTGTAATTAGGCTTTCTTTATGCTCTAGATTTTTCACATTCAGGGTTATTAAACACCCAGAAGAGGTCTTTTCTTCCATAAAGCTTAACACACAGCACACTGGTTCTTCTTCTAATTGGCTAGGTCACTCTGAACGACCTCTTACACTTTCACAGAGTGGGATCAGAGGAAGCCTGGAGGACCAGGGGACTGAATAGACATATGGGGAAAAATTCAGGTTATAAACCTAAGTTCATTTATGAGGCAACCACAGCTCAGGATGAGATACAACTTAATTTACTTCCTGACAGAGGGTGTGTTTTTGAAGTCAGAAATATCAGAACCTATATCCTATTTTACCACTTAGTAACTGTGTGTCTTGGGCAACTTATTTCTACTCTCTGAGCATCAGTTTCCTCAAGAATAAAACTGAAATAACAATCTTTCATTCATATAGAACTATAAAGACACAGTTAATAAATGCTCAAAAAAGCCAGTGCAATGCCTAATATGTGGCATTAATATTTGATCAGTATATATTGGCACCGCCACGCACACTGAGCTAGGCCTGGGCAAGGATTAAAAGCAATATGAAAGATGGTCCTGGTCCACAAAATACTTGCACGCGTTCTTAGAGAAATGGACACTCAAGCCCTAGTCAAGCTTTCAGATCACTACAATTCCAGATAACAGTTTGAGAGACCTTGCACAAGAATGACCCATCTAAGCTGACCCTAGAATTCTTATTCTCTAAAATTTTATGAGACTATAAAGCTGCTAAATTTTTAGAGTGATTTGCTACACAGGATTACATACGTAATGCAGAGAGCAAGCCCCAGTTGGTGGAAAGCTGACAACATCAATCCCCTTCCATCCTGGAATGATCAGGTGTGTCCTCACAGGACTAGATACCCATTCTGGCTATGAGTTTGCAATATCTGACCAAAGAGCCTCCAGGACGACACAACCCCCTGAGGATTATATAATTCCTCACCCACAGGTATAGAATCCATGCAGTAAAGCATTTGACCCGAAGACCTACCTGACTACAAAAGAGATGCAAGAATGGGTCCATGATTCTGGAGTCCACTGGTCATACTTGACTTTCTTATCTGAAAGTAGCCAATCATAGATTTCTGGAATGACCCAATGAAAACAGAGTTGAAGTGCCAACTTGGAAATAATACTCTTTCAGGGTGAGCTTCCATCCTTCAAGATACAGGATAGACTTCCACATGGCACTGTGTCCCAGTGGGAACAATATCTAGGTTAGAGAACCAAGGGATAAAAGTAGGACTAGTCCCAATTTTTTTATTCCCAGCAACTGACAGAGAGCATTTTTGCTTTCCATCACTGAAACTCTGGAACCTGCAGTATATGAACTTCTATTCAACAAAGATGGTGCTCTTTTGCCAGGAAAAAGAGTCCTTTTAAATAGCAAGCTACTGCTGCACTAGAGGGCTTTCCAGGTGGCACTAGTCGTAAAGAACCAACCTGCCAATGCAAGAGACATAAGAGACATGGATTCGATCCCTGGGTCTGAAGATCCCCTGGAGGAGGGCATGGCAATCCACTTTGGTATTCTTGCTTGGAAAATCCCCATGTACAGAGGAGCCTGGTGGGCTGCAGTCCATGGGGTCACAAAGAGTCAGACACGATTAAAACGACTTAGCATGCATGCATGCTGGCACTAGAGACTTTGGGGTCTGTTTTATCAAGAGACCAATAAGTAAGAAGGGGAATACTAACCAACAGAAGAAAAAGGGTTGCTTTTACATGATGGTAACAGGGAGAAAGGGCACAGAACACAAGATCCGTATGGAATAGACTTTAAAACAAAGACTGAAAAGAGACAAAGAAGGACACTACATAATGATCAAAGGATCAATCCAAGAAGAAGATATAACAATTATAAATATATATGCACCCAACATAGGAGCATCGCAATACGTAAGACAAATGCTAACAAGTATGAAAGGGGAAATTAACAATAACACAATAATAGTGGGAGACTTTAATACCCCACTCACACCTATGGATAGATCAACTAAACAGAAGATTAACAAGGAAACACAAACTTTAAATGATACAATAGACCAGTTAGACCTAATTGATATCTATAGGACATTTCACCCTGAAACAATGAATTTCACCTTTTTCTCAAGTGCACACGGAACCTTCTCCAGGATAGGTCACATCCTAGGCCATAAATCTAACCTTGGTAAATTCAAAAAAAAAAAAAAATTGAAATCATTCCAAGCATCTTTTCTGACCACAATGCAGTAAGATTAGATCTCAATTACAGGAGAAAAACTATTAAAAATTCCAACATATGGAGGCTGAACAACATGCTGCTGAATAACCAACAAATCACAGAAGAAATCAAAATATGCATAGAAATGAATGAAAATGAAAACACAACAACCCAAAACCTGTGGGACACTGTAAAAGCAGTGCTAAGGGGAAGGTTCATAGCAATACAGGCATACCTCAAGAAACAAGAAAAAAAAGTCAAATAAATAACCTAACTCTACACCTAAAACAACCAGAAAAGGAAGAAGTGAAGAACCCCATGGTTAGTAGAAGGAAAGAAATCTTAAAAATTAGGACAGAAATAAATGCAAAAGAAACAAAAGAGACCATAGCAAAAATCAACAAAGCCAAAAGCTAGTTCTTTGAGAAGGTAAATAAAATTGACAAACCATTAGCCAGACTCATCAAGAAATAAAGGGAGAAAAATCAAATCAATAAAATCAGAAGTGAAAATGGAGAGATCACAACAGACAACACAGAAATACAAAGGATCATAAGAGACTACTATCAGCAACCATATGCCAATAAAATGGACAACTTGGAAGAAATGGACAAATTCTTAGAAAAGTACAACTTTCCAAAACTGAACCAGGAAGAAATAGAAAATCTTAACAGACCCATCACAAGCACAGAAACTGAAACTGTGATAAGAAGTCTTCCAGCATACAAAAGCCCAGGTCCAGACGGCTTCACAGCTGAATTCTACCAAAAATTTAGAGAAGAGCTAACACCTATCCTACTCAAACTCCCAGAAAATTGCAGAGGAAGGCAAACATCCAAACTCATTCTATGAGGCCACCATCACCCTAATACCAAAACCTGACAAAGATCCCACAAAAAAAGAAAACTACAGGCCAATATCACTGATGAACATAGATGCAAAAATCCTTAACAAAATTCTAGTAATCATAATCCAACAACACATTAAAAAGATCATACATCATGACCAAGTGGGTTTTATCCCAGGGATGCAAGGATTCTTCAATATCCACAAATCAATCAATGTAATACACCACATTAACAATTTGAAAAATAAAACCATATGATTATCCCAATAGATGCAGAGAAAGCCTTTGACAAAATTCAACATCCATTTATGATAAAAAAAAAACCTTCCAGAAAGCAAGAATAGAAGGAACATACCTCAACATAATAAAAGCTATATATGACAAACCCACAGCAAACATTATCCTCAATAGTGAAAAACTGAAAGCATTTCCCCTAAAGTCAGGAACAAGACAAGGGTGCCTACTCCCACCACTACTATTCAACATAGTTTTGGCCACAGCAATAAGAGCAGAAAAAGAAATAAAAGGAATCCAAATTGGAAAAGAAGAAATAAAACTCTCACTGTTTGCAGATGACATGATCCTCTACATAGAAAACCCTAAAGACTCCACCAGAAAATTACTAGAGCTAATCAATGAATATAGTAAAGTTTCAGGATATAAAACCAACACACAGAAATCCCTTGCATTCCTATACACTAATAATGAGAAAATAGAAAGGGAAATTAAGGAAACAATTCCATTCATCATTGCAATGAAAAGAATAAAATACTTAGGAATATATCTACCTAAAGAAACAAAAGACCTATGTATAGAAAACTACAAAACAGTGTTGAAAGAAATCAAAAAGGACACTAAGAGATGGAGAAATATACTGTGTTCATGGATCAGAAGAATCAATATAGTGAAAATGAGTATACTACCCAAAGCAATCTATAGATACAATGTAATCCCTATCAAGCTACCAATGGTATTTTTCACAGAGATAGAACAAATAACTTCACAATTTGTATGGAAATACAAAAAACCTCGAATAGCCAAAGCAATCTTGAGAAAGAAGAGTGGAACTGGAGGAATCAACCTGCCTGACTTCAGGCTCTACTACAAAGCCACAGTCATCAAGACAGTATGGCACTGGCACAAAGACAGAAATATAGATCAATGGAACAAAATAGAAAGCCCAGAGATAAATCCGTGCACCTGTGGACACCTTATCTTTGACAAAGGAGGCAAGAATATACAATGGAGAAAAGACAATCTCTTTAACAAGTGGTACTGGGAAAACTGGTCAACCACTTGTAAAAGAATGAAACTAGAACACTTTGTAACACCATACACAAAAATAAACTAAAAATGGATTAAAGATCTAAACATAAGACCAGAAACTATAAAACTCCTAGAGGAGAACATAGGCAAAACACTCTCCGACATAAATCACAGCAGAATCCTCTATGACCCACCTCCCAGAGTATTGGAAGTAAAAACAAAAATAAACAAATGGGACCTAATTAAAATTAAAAGCTTCAAAAAAAAATTAAAAACTTCTGCACAACAAAGGAAACTCTAAGCAAGGTGAAAAGACAGCCTTCAGAATGGGAGAAAATAATAGCAAATGAAGCAACCAACAAACAACTAATCTTAAAAATATACAAGCAACTCCTGCAGCTCAATTCCAGAAAAATAAATCACCCAATCAAAAAATGGGCCAAAGAACTAAACAGACATTTCTCCAAAGAAGACATACAGATGGCTAGCAAACACATGAAAAGATGCTCAACATCACTCATTATCAGAGAAATGCAAATCAAAACCTATGAGGTACCGTTTCATGCCAGTCAGAATGGCTGCTATCCAAAAGTCTACAAGCAATAAATGCTGGAGAGGGTGTGAAGAAAAGGGAACCCTCTTACACTGTTGGTGGGAATGCAAACTAGTACAGCCACTATGGAGAACAGTGTGGAGATTCCTTAAAAAACTGGAAATAGAACTGCCTTATGACCCAGCAATCCCACTACTGGGCATACACACTGAGGAAACCAGAATTGAAAGAGACACGTGTACCCCAATGTTCATTACAGCACTGTTTATAAAAGCCAGGACATGGAAGCAACCTAGATGTCCGTCAGCAGACTAATGGATAAGAAATCTGTGGTACGTATACACAATGGAGTATTTCTCAGCCATTAAAAAGAATACACTTGAATCAGTTCTAATGAGGTGGAGCCTATTATACAGAGTGAAGTAAGCCAGAAAGAAAAACACCAGCACAGTATACTAACACATATATATGGAACTTAGAAAGATGGTAATGATAACCCTGTATGCAAGACAGCAAAAGAAACACAGATGTATAGAACACTCTTTTGAATTCTGTGGGAGAGGATGAGGGTGGGATGATTTGAGAAAATGGCATTGAAACATGTATAATATCATATGTGAAATGAACCGCCAGTCCAGGTTTGATGCATGATACAGGATGCTTGGGGCTGGTGCACTGGGATGACCCAGAGGGATGGGATGGGGAGGGAGGTGGGAGGGGTGTTCAGGATGGGGAACACATGTACACCCTTGGCGGATTCATGTCAATGTATGGCAAAACCAATACAATATTGTAATTAACCTCCAATTAAAGTAAATTTATATAAAAATAAACAAGATCCATATGGGTGCCTCTTGTATTCTCTTGTAATTATAACTGTGAGTGGAGTTGTTGGAGACATCCAACAACAATGACCCAAAAAGGGTGATTATCTTGGGTTCAAGATCCTCAGAAATGAAGGTTTGAGTCATGCCACCAAGTAACCTCCAAGACTTCAAGAGATGATATCAGAGGATGAGGGAAATTTAGAATAGGGAGTGAAGGTGTGTTAGTCAGTCAGCTTTGTCTCAGTGCTCCGAGGTCAGCCACTCAGTTGTGTCTGACTCTTTGTGGCCCCTATCTTGGTTCCTGAACCTACATATTGTTACCACTGGGACACAATCGGTCCATGGGATTTCCCAGGCAAAAATACTGGAGCAGGTTGCCATTTCCTACTCCAGGATATCTTCTCAACCTAGGGATCAAGCCCACATCTCCTGCATCTCCTGCATCTGCAGGCAGATTCTTTACCACTTTACCACTAGTGCCACTAGTGCGGAGGGATAAATCAGGAGTTTTGGATTAACATATGCATACTGACTCATTGGAAAAGACCCTGATGCTGGGAAAGATTGAAGGTGGGAGGGAAAGGGGAAGACAGAGGATGAGATGGTTGGTTGGCATCACCAACTTGATGGACATGAGTTTGAGCAAGCTCCAGGGGTTGATGATGGACAGGGAAGCCTGGCGTGTTGCAGTCCATGGGGTCACAAGGAGTCGGACACGACTGAGCGACTGAACTGACTGACTGATATGCATCAGATCAGATCAGATTAGTTGCTCAGTCATGTTGGACTCTTTGCGACCCATACTAGATATAAAATGGAGAAGGCAATGGCACCCCACTCCACTACTCTTGCCTGGAAAATCCCATGGACGGAGGAGCCTGGTAGGCTGCAGTCCATGGGGTTGCTAAGAGTCGGACACGACTGAGTGACTTCACTTTGACTTTTCACTTTCATGCATTGGAGAAGGAAATGGAAACCCATTCCAGTATTCTTGCCTAGAGAACCCCAGCGATGGGGGAGCCTGGTGGGCTGCCGTCTATGGGGTCACACAGAGTCGGACACGATTGAAGTGACTTAGCAGATATAAAATTGATAACCAACAAGGAACTGCTGTATAGCACAAGGATCAGATCAGATTAGATCAGTCGCTCAGTAATATCCGACTCTTTGCGACCCCATGAATCGCAGCACGCCAGGCCTCCCTGTCCATCACCAACTCCTGGAGTTCACTCAGACTCACATCCATCGAGTCCGTGATGCCATCCAGCCATCTCATCCTCTGTCATCCCCTTCTCCTCCTGCCCCCAATCCCTCCCAGCATCACAGTCTTTTCCAATGAGTCAACTTTTCGCATGAGGTGGCCAAAGTACTGGAGTTTCAGCTTTAGCATCATTCCTTCCAAAGAAATCCCAGGGCTGATCTCCTTCAGAATGGACTGGTTGGATCTCCTTGCAGTCCGAGGGACTCTCAAGAGTCTTCTCCAACACCACAGTTCAAAAGGAACTATACTCAATATTTTGTAATAACCTACAAGGGAAAAGAATATGTAAAAGAATAGACATAGATGTATAATTGAATCACTTTGCTGTACACCTGAAATGAACACAGTATTCTAAACCAACTATGTGTGTGTGTTAGTCCCTCAGTCGTGTCTGTTTCTTTGAGACCCCACGGACTGTAAGCCACCAGGCTCCTCTGTCCATGGGATTCTCCAGGCAAGAATACTGGACTGGGTTGTCATTTCCTTCTCCAGGGAATCTTCCTGACCCAGGGATCAAACCCAGGTCTTCCAAATTGCAGGCAGATTCTTTACTTGTCTGAGCCACCGGGGAAGCCCCCTTCCCCAACCCAAAAAAAAAAAAAAACCACAGCTATATTTCAATTTTTTAAAGTTGAAGATTTTTTTTACAAAAGCAAATGTGTGCCTATTAAAACAGTTTCTTCAGTTAAAGAAAAATGAATAGATCATGAAGGAGGGAAGAATAAATATTACTTGTAGACCCAAGATCAACCATCACAACTGAGGCGCACACAGTTTGTCCCACTAAGCTCTCACTTCCGAATTTTCTTTCAGCAAAAGGACGCACAAAAATCACAGAGATTACAACGTTGTGGCCTAAGACACGGGTTGTGGCAGCCCAGAAGGTTTCCACTCAGATCTCCTTCTGGAGAACTTGCTGCAGGAAGCATAGTTGCCTAGCATCTCTAAGCACCAACCCATTAGAAAAACGAGTGAGCATGACGTGGTTACAAGTTCTAGTCTATTTCTCCTCTTCCAGTGGGCAGTCTTTGTTCGGATGTTGCCAGTTGCCTAGTGAAGACTGTATTATAACATTGGAGTGTACTGAGATTCTTCCTACTACCCACCCTTCCAACTTTCCTTTCATGAGCATCAGACATGAATCAGGACCTGAAGGTTCACCTCACCTACTCCTGCTCCCTCTTGTGTTATTGCTTACAAGCATTCTTTCTTATCACCATTAATCTTCAACAAGTGATTCCACTTTGCATCTGTTTTAGAAAACCTGAGCCGAAACAATCACCTTGGCATGTTACAGTGAATCCTCATGAAATTTTATTTTGTTTTTATTGAGTTTATGGACTGATCTTAAGAGACATGCTATAGTTATACTATTGACTTTTTCTATCCAGAAAAAAATGATCTCTCTCTATTGGCTTAAATCTTCTTTTATGACCATCAACAAAGTTTTATTTTTTTTTTTCATGTAGGATTTGTAGGATTTTCATATTTCTTTTTAGGTTTATCTTTAAGCTTTCACTAGTTTTGCCATTATTGTAACAGGGATTCGGCTTCCTGATAGGTAACTGGCCATTTATTTCAGTGCATTGTCATGATCTGTTTACTTGGCTCCATCAGATTGGACTCCCTGAGGGCAGAGACTGGGTCTATCTTATTCACCAGTGTATCACAACTGCCGACATGCAGTATCACACTACTCAACATGTAACTGGAGTCTTACATTCTTTAGCTTGACTAATCATGTGATAAAATAATGGCTGAAGTATGTGCTATCAAAAACTATTGTTCCACCAGTATAAGTGAAATGCAGTGCCCATATTTTCACCCACCTTTGGAACAAATCCTTTTGCTACAGGGAGAATTGAGTGCTAGCTGAGCTAAGTCCAAGCCATATGCTCCATAAGGTATTTATCTTCTTAAGTGGTAGAAACAGTTCAGGGCCTTCTTCTTGTCTCCTGTGACAAGGTGGCTCCCCTGAATGATGATGCTTGAATGCCTGCCCACCTTGACTTTGCTAACATTTTATAGCAGCCTGAAATTCCCTTTGTCAAGCACTGCCCCTTATCTTCATGACCATATTCTATTCATCCTTGAAGATTCAAATTATCACTGTCATGTTAACCTTGAGATTTTTTTTGGTCCTCTAAGCTTCAAGGAAGTGCTTCCTTTTCAGAAAATACAGACAATTATGAAATGTATGCTTATAATAGGTAGGCTTCCCTGGTGGTTCAAACGGTAAAGAATCTGCCTGCAATGCAGGATACCTGGGGTTCAATCCATGGGTTGGGAAAATCACTGGAGAAGGGAATGGCAACCCACTCCAGTATTCTTGCCTGGAGAATTCCATGGACAGAGGAGTCTGGCAGGCTATGGTCCATGGGGTCACAAAGAGTTGGACATGACTGAGTGATACCTATATATATATATATATATATATATATATATATATATATATATACACTAGTTTGTACATGAGCTAAAAATGTAAATATATTCATAAATAAGGATAGTAGTAAGAATCCTGATACAATACATTTCACCATAATAATGGCTACTGTTCACTGCATCACTTTTATGTGTGAGATTTTACATGTCATCTTGTGATTCTCACCAATTTTATGTGATAGATGACATTCTGTAAGTGCAAGGATGCATCTCCAAGAAGTTTATCTACTTGCCTGAGATAATTCAGCTAATAAATTCCAGTGCTGAGAACCTAATCCAGGTTGGTCTACTCCAAATCCTCAAATTCTTAAGGTACTCCTTTATACTGTCTCCAGTTGTTTAAAAGGCTAAATACAATTGATTCCAGAGAGTGAAAAACAGCTATTCTGTCCTATTCCACACTTTTTGGGTAATGAGTATTAAGGAATTCTTAATTATGTGTATCTGCCAGGGTTACATCTTCCTCAATGCATTCATCATACAAGGTTATAATGTGAAATGCAGTTAACAGGTTTTTTCCATATGCTGATTCCCAAATGACCAGATCCTCAAGGATTTCATGACATTTGAGAAGCATTCACTGCAAAAGAAAGAGATAAGAACAAACAAAATAAAGCAACTTGGAGAAGAAAGTTTACAAAGAGAAGCTGTCTTTAATAACCATAGATCTATTAGAGAAGAACCTGAACCTCTGATACAGAAAGAGAAATATATATATATATATTTTTAAAAGAGATAATATTAGGAGTTCTTGGAAATTAAAAATGTAACTGAAAAAAAATGAATAAAAAATGAAGTAGAATTAAGTTGAGTGCTTCTCCTAGAAAGTAAAGCAAAAAAGACTAAAAGAAGGGAAATAAGGAAGAAATATTTAGAAAATTGGAGGGCCGACCCAGAAGTTGCAGAACACCACAAAAAAATGGAGTAGAAGAAACATCCAATGGAATTGGGAAGAAATGAGTCAGGATGAGAAATGAGAAATGAGTCAGCACCGAAGAATTGATGCTTTTGAACTGTGGTGTTGGAGAAGACTCTTGAGAGTCCCTTGGACTGCAAGGAGATCCAACCTGTCCATCCTAAAGGAAATCAGTCCTGAATATTCATTGGAAGGACTAATGCTGAAGTTGAAACTCCAAGACTTTGGCCACCTGATGCAAAGAACTGACTCATTGGAAAAGACCCGGATGCTGGAAAAGATTAAAGGCACGAGGAGAAGGGGACAACAGAGGATGAGATGGTTGGATGGCATCACCGACTCGATGGACACGAGTTTGAGCAAGCTCCAGGAGTTGGTGATGGACAGGGAAGCCTTGCGTGCTGCAGTCTGTGGGGTCACAAAGAGTCGGAGATGACTGAGTGAGTGAACTGAACTGAGTCAGGAAGACTTCTTAGAGCTGAAGTCTCCCATCTCCAGACTGAAAGAGTCTACCTAAAGCTCTGCACAGGGATGAAAGCACACGTATACAAAGGTCATCATCGTAGCTCAGCACTCTGGCAGGCAGAACTCTAAGGTGGTCCCCAAAGCCCCCCACTTCCTGTGTAATTGCCCTCAACTAGGGGTATGATGGATGTAAGTCTTGTGATTAGGCAATGTTATCTGCACAGTGGACATGAAAATAGGGAGTTTATCACAGTGGACCTGTTCTAACATGATCTAACATAAGTCCCTTCAAAGCAGAGTTTTCTCTGGCTGGTTGCAGAAGAAAGCAACAGAGATTGGAAGCACAAACTAATCTGATGCATTGCTGCTGTCCTGAAGATGAGAGAGGCCATAGGTCGAAGAATGTGGGTAGCCACCAGCTGACAGCAGCAAGAAAACGATCCTATCATAGCAAGGAACCAAAGTCCAAGAATGAGTTTGAAAGAGATTTTTTTTTTCAGTCTCCAAACAAGGATTCAGCTAGACTGACACTTCAATTTCAGCCTTGTGATGCCCTGAGCAGAGCACTAGGTTCATATCGTGGCAGACAAATGATGTACCGAACTCTGAACTAAAAATTAAGTGTTGTTTCAAGCCATATGGTTTATGGTAATTTGTGATGCAGTGATGGAAAATGAATAAAATAACTCTGAATTGAGGTAGAAGATCTTACCAGCTTCCAAAAAGATGGGGGAAAAATTATATGCATGATCAAGAATAGAATGGAATGGATGCATGTATATGAAGAGCTGAGTCCCTTTGCTGCTCATCTGAAACTACCACAACATTGTTAATCAGCTATACCCCAATATAAAATAAAATGATTAAAGTCTGGAAAAAAGAACAGAATGGAACTGGGCTTTTCACCAGTGATAATGAAATCTAGATGATATGGAACAGTGACTTTTCAATTCTGATGTCAGAATATTTCATCTAAGAATTCACAGTATAATAAAACTATCAATCAAGTATGAGGGTGAAAAAACTGTCATGGAATATCTCAAATACTTTTCATTCCATGCCCCTATTGTCAGGAAGCCAACAGAAAATGTATTCTACCCAAACTACAGCCTAAGCCCAAGAAAGAGAATGATGGGATTCAGAAAACTGAGAATTCAACATAAGAGAGGCAAAGATAATCCACAGGACTATGGGGACAGAAAAGGTGAAGTTGATGGCTGAATTGTAATTCCGGAGAGCAACTAGGTGAATTGGAGACAGGTTAAAAGGCTGTGTGAGAAATTCGTTCAACAAAGATAAAATCGATAGACTATCTAAAAGAATCAAACATTTTAAGAGAATTTTTTTACAACAGTGACAGTATCTGGGACAGAATTACCAAGAACAACATGTTAAATGTAAACAAACAGGCAAATCAAACAAAAGAATAACTTTAAGGAAAAGGACATAATCATAATATATGAAGAAAAGTATATTCAACATAGTATATGTGGCACTCTTGAGATTGCCTTGGACTGTAAGGAGATCAAAGCAGTCAATCCTAAAGGAAATCAACCCTGAATATTCATTGCAAGGACTGATGCCGAAACTAAAGCTCCAATACTTTGGCCACCTAATGCGAAGAGACAACTCATTGGAAAAGACCTTGATGCTGGGAAAGATTGAAGGCAAGAGGAGAAGGGGGCAACAGAGGATGAGATGGTTGGATGGCATCATCAACTCAACGGACATAAGTTTGAGCGAACTCCAGGAGATGATGAAGGACAGGGAAGCCTGGCGTGCTGTAGTCCATGGGGTTGCACAGAGTCAGACACAGCTTAGCGATTGAACAAAAACAACAAAAATGGACTAGACAAAGGATCATTTAGAAAGATGAATCCACTTCATGGTTTCAAAATAGCTGCCTCTGCAGAACAGGTGACAGAAATAGGAGTGATTTGTGACACCGTTTTTCCTGTAACAAGCCTCAGAGAACTATCTTTGTGCTCAGCCACTCAGTTGTGTCCGACTTTGTAACCCCATGGAACATAGCCTTCCATGCTCCTCTGACCATTGAATTTCCAGGCAAGAATTCTGGAATGAATTGCCATTTTCTTCTCCAAGGGATCTTCCTGCTTCAAGGATCCAACCCTTGTCTCTTGCATCTCGTGCATTGGCAGACAGATTCTTTACTTCTGTGCCTCTCGGGAAGCCTTAGAGAATGTAAGACTTTGTTAGTTAAAAGCACTTTAAAATAAATTAAAAGAAATTTGATTTAAATAAATTCATTTTCACAAAATATTTTTAATTAAAATAAAGTTTAATAAAGTAAATTTAATTTAAAATAAATTTTAAAAATTGAAAATAAATAGCAGGGCTTTCCTGATAGCTCAGTTGGTAAAGAATCTATCTGCAATGCAGGAGACCCCAGTTCTACTCCTTGGTCAGGAAGGCTTGCTGGAGCAGGGATAGGTTATCCACTTCAGTATTCTCGGGTTCCCTGGTGGTTCAGCTAATAAAGAATCTGCCTGCAACGCAGGAGACCTAGGTTGGATCCCTGGATTGGGAAGATCCCCTGGAGAAGGGAAAGGCTACCCACTGCAGTATTCTGGCCTAGAGAATTCCATGGACTATATAGTCCATGGGGTCAAAAAGAGTCAGACACAACTGAGCGACTTTCACTTCACTTAAAAATAAATACAAAAACTAAATGAAAAAAAAAGGAAGGACTGGAGGGAAGGAGAGAGGAAAGGAAGGAAAGGAGTCAGCTTGCATAGAGAAATTCCTTACTGATTTCATGTGATCTCCTCCTGGGACTCTTGTTCCTGTGAACCAGGAGTTGTTTCCATAATCATAGGCTAGCAAATCCTGAATATAGGTGAACCAAGACAAAACTCTTTTGGTTCCTTTTCCAATGCAGATTCTACTTTTTTAAAAAAGAACAATTGGGAACATAGGGTTTGGGAGGCATATTCTTTGAAACCATCATTTGCTTTAAAAGATATTTAGGGATTTTCCTGAAGGTCCAGTGATTAAGACTCCATACTTTGCTGGTGGAGGAACCAAGATCCCACATGCTGCTCAGCACAGCCACCGCCCCTGCCCACAAAAAAAAAAAAAAAAAAAAAATCAAAACAAAATAAAATATTTGAGCAGAAACAGAAGTGAGGAAAAGTTTCATAGTATAGGGGCAATGCCTCACTGACATTCTGTGGGTTTTCTTTTGATCTGTTAACATGCAAAGCTCTCAGTGAATGTGATCTGAAAATGAGAAACCAGGGATTTTCTTGCCAGAATGTGCAATTTTCTAATGTGATGTCCCTGGCACATATAATGAAGCTGCATGTGTAATGAAGCTGCCGGAGCCAAGGCAATGATATTTGCAGGATAACTCTAGATTTGACTAAAGAGGATTATGAAGAAAAGAAGGAAAATGAAGAGAGTACCCTGTGTATAAAGAAATCAGCGGAAAAACAGAGAAGGTTGCAAATGGCTTCTCCCTTCTGATCTACTTTTATTTCCTCCACAAATGGGAAAATACCAGTCACATCTTATAAGACTGTGAAGACTAGGAATTTTGATCTAAAGGGTCTAACACTGTGCCTGGTAGGCCCTCAATAATGTCACATGCACACACTCATGTACACGCACATCAGGGAGGCAAGCAGAAGGGAAGAGGACAGGAAGTGGTCAGACCCTGCTCCAGTGACATCTTCCTGTCTCTTTCTTTCTGCTTCTACTGATTCTCACTGTTTCTGAATGTCCTCTTAAAATGTCACTGAAGTGCCAATGATATCACTGAAAAGAAATGTACAAGAGGTATTCCCTTTCCTTGCAGAGATCGTGGTCCAGTAAGGAATACAGATTTGGAGGGAAAAAGGAATAACACAGTATGGTGGCTCCATTACAGCTAAGTACAAGGTAGAGCCAGCTAGCTAGAGATCCCTCAAGTCAAGGTAAACCATGCAGGGTACTTACAATGGGATGAGGGAGGTAAGAGAGAGATGACTATGTTTCCAAGACATGCTGCTGGTATAAGCTATGAGTGGGCTTCCCTAGTAGCTCAGACAATAAAGAATCTGCCTTCAATGCTGGAGACCAGGGTTCAATCCTTGGGTCAGAAAGTTCCCCTGGAGAGGGAATGGAAAACCACTCCAGTATTCTTGCCTAGAGAATTCCATGGACTGGGGAGCCTGGCAGGCTGTAGTCTATGGGGTTGCAAAGAGTCGGACATGACTTAACGACTAACATACCCACACACACGTGTGGGAGTGGACACTGCCTCAATGCAAAGCTACTGGATGACCTCATGTAGAGAACAATGCTCTTCATTGCAGGATTGTTCAGGGGGCTCAAGAAAAAGGCATTAACTAGGATATTTATTTATTCATGTTTGAAAGTTACAACAATGCCAAGTCCTGGAAAAACAGAGGTGAATGAAAATAGCCTTTTTCCTTAAAGTGTCAGGGCTTCCCTGGTGGTTCAGCAGTAAAGAATCTGCTTGCAATGCAGAAGATGCAGGAGATGCAGTTTCAATCCCTGGGTTGAGAAGATCTCCTGGAAAATGAACTGAGAACCAATTCCAGTATTCTTGCTGGGAAAATCCAATGGACAGAGAAGCCTGGTAGGCTACAGTCTGTGGGGTCACAAAAGAGTTGGGCACTAGTGAAGCAACTGAGCATGCACACATGCATTTAAAATGTTAAATGTTTAGCAAGAAAAACTTCCAAGAGTTTAAATTGGAGGCAAAATAGAAACAAGTTTGAGCTAGTGTAATAAAAGGCTTCCCTGGTAGCTCAGCTGGTAAAGAATCCGTCTGCAATGAAGGAGACCCCAGTTCAATTCTTGGGTCAAGAAGGCACCCTGCAGAAGGGATAGGCTATTTACTCCAGTATTCTAGCTTTCCTGGTGGCTCAGATGGTAAAGAATCCACCTGCAATGCAAGAGACCTGGGTTTGATTTCTGGGTTGGGAAGATCCCCTGGAGGAGGTGTCAGCAACCCACTCCAGTATTCTTACCTGGAGAATCCCCATGGACAGAGGAGTCTGGCGGGTTACAGTCTATGGGGTCACAAAGAGTTGGATACAACTGAGCAAGTCAGCATAGCCCAGTGTAATAAAAAAACACCAAGTAAATTGTCTTTTGTATGGGAGGACCTGGAGCCTTCTGTATGAGTGGATTGAGGCAAAGAGTATCTGTGGAATTTTCTGAAAGGTGTGGGCATACTAGGAGTTTGACAGGTACTTGTGGAAAGGAAGAGCATCCCAGGCTCGGAATACTGGCTAAGTCGAGTCTTAGATTGTGGAGAATAGAGAATTGCCAGGGGAAGAGAAAAATGAAACATTCTGCAAAGTGTAATGATCCTGTGCAGAAAGCTGCCCTGGAAGAGCATGCTGTTCAACTGCTCTGACATCCGTTATGGACCAGCGCATTCTGGTCTCTGGCAAGGGCTCGAACTGACTACAGCACAGGTACTGCCACACCAACTCGGAAACCGTCCGGCTTTAGGTGAAGGAAGCCAGCTCTTTGCCATTTCATTTGATAATGGCTTTCTACCAATGAAAGTGAAAGTGTTAGTTGCCCAGTCCTGTCATCTTTGCGACCCCAGGACTATAGCCTATTAGGCTCCTCTGTCCATGGGATTCTGCAGGCAAGAATACTAGAGTGGGTTGCCATTCCCTTCTCCAGGGGATTTTCCCAGCCCACGGACTGAACCTGAGTCTCCTGCACTGTGGGCAGATTTTTTACCATCTGAGCCAGCAGGGAAAATAGTGGGCCCTTTAAAGCAGACATTTACCTAACAATTTACAAAGAATTTTCACATTCAACTCTCTCCCTATCCCAAGAGGATCTGTATTATTATTTCCATTTTACAGGTAAGGAATGAGCTGCCCAGCTGCCATGCATCTGTAAGTGCCAAGTGAAAGCAGAATCCAGAGGTTGACTGAAGGGTCAGGACCCCTGGTGGCATGGTAGTACACCCTCAAAGTTTGACACTGTTGAAATGAGCAATTTTAAATATGGTTCATAATAGGCTGTAAAAGGGATGCTGTCAACATTCCAATGAGGGCAATCTCCCTTTAAATAACAGTGGTGCATTCTGGGAATTATATATATATTTTTTTTTCATTTTTTTTTTTTTTTATTCTTCCAATTTTATTTTATTTTTAAACTTTACATAATTGTATTAGTTTTGCCAAATATCAAAATGAATCCGCCACAGGTATACATGTGTTCCCCATCCCGAACCCTCCTCCTCCTCCCTCCCCATACCATCCCTCTGGGGCCGTCCCAGTGCACCAGCCCCAAACATCCAGCATCATGCATCGAACCTGGACTGGCAACTCGTTTCCTACATGATATTTTACATGTTTCATTGCCATTCTCCCAAATCTTCCCCACCTCTCCCTCTCCCACAGAGTCCATAAGACTGTTCTATACATCAGTGTCTCTTTTGCTGTCTCGTATAATCGGGTTATTGTTACCATCTTTCTAAGTTCCATATATGTGCGTTAGTATACTGTATTTATGTTTTTCCTTCTGGCTTACTTCACTCTGTATAATAGGCTCCAGTTTCATCCACCTCATTAGAACTGATTCAAATGTATTCTTTTTAATGGCTGAGTAATACTCCATTGTGTATATGTACCACAGATTTCTTATCCATTCATCTGCTGATGGACATCTAGGTTGCTTCCATGTCTTGGCTATTATAAACAGTGCTGCGATGAACATTGGGGTACACGTGTCTCTTTCCCTTCTGGTTTCCTCAGTGTGTATGCCCAGCAGTGGGATTGCTGGATCATAAGGCAGTTCTATTTCCAGTTTTTAAGGAATCTCACACTGTTCTCCATAGTGGCTGTACTAGTTTGCATTCCCACCAACAGTGTAAGACGGTTCCCTTTTCTCCACACCCTCTCCAGCATTTATTATTTGTAGACTTTTGGATCACAGCAGCCATTCTGACTGGTGTGAAATGGTACCTCATAGTGGTTTTGATTTGCATTTCTCTGATAATGAGTGATGTTGAGCATCTTTTCATGTGTTTGTTAGCCATCTGTATGTCTTTTTGGAGAAATGTCTATTTAGTTCTTTGGCCCATTTTTTGATTGGGTCGTTTATTTTTCTGGAGTTGAGCTGTAGGAGTTGCTTGTATATTTTTGAGATTAGTTGTTTGTCGGTTTGCTTCATTTGCTATTATTTTCTCCCATTCTGAAGGCTGTCTTTTCACCTTGCTAATAGTTTCCTTTGATGTGCAGAAGCTTTTAAGGTTAATTAGGTCCCATTTGTTTATTTTGCTTTTATTTCCAATATTCTGGGGAGGTGGGTCATAGAGGATCCTGCTGTGATGTATGTCGGAGAGTGTTTTGCCTATGTTCTCCTCTAGGAGTTTTATAGTTTCTGGTCTTACGTTTAGATCTTTAATCCATTTTGAGTTTATTTTTGTGTATGGTGTTAGAAAGTGGTCCAGTTTCATTCTTTTACAAGTGGTTGACCAGATTTCCCAGCACCACTTGTTAAAGAGGTTGTCTTTAATCCATTGTATATTCTTGCCTCCTTTGTCGAAGATAAGGTGTCCATATGTGCGTGGATTTATCTCTGGGCTTTCTATTTTATTCCATTGATCAATATTTCTGTCTTTGTGCCAGTACCATACTGTCTTGATAACTGTGGCTTTGTAGTAGAGCCTGAAGTCAGGTAGGTTGATTCCTCCAGTTCCATTCTTCTTTCTCAAGATCGCTTTGGCTATTCGAGGGTTTTGTATTTCCATACAAATTGTGAAATTATTTGTTCTAGCTCTGTGAAGAATACTGTTGGTAGCTTGATAGGGATTGCGTTGAATCTATAAATTGCTTTGGGTAGTATACTCATTTTCACTATATTGATTCTTCCAATCCATGAACATGGTATATTTCTCCATCTATTAGTGTCCTCTTTGATTTCTTTCACCAGTGTTTTATAGTTTTTTTCTATATATAGGTCTTTAGTTTCTTTAGGTAGATATATTCCTAAGTATTTTATTCTTTCTGTTGCAATGGTGAATGGAATTGTTTCCTTAATTTCTCTTTCTGTTTTCTCATTATTAGTGTATAGGAATGCCAGGGATTTCTGTGTGTTGATTTTATATCCTGCAACTTTACTGTAGTCATTGATTATTTCTAGTAATTTTCTGGTGGACTCTTTAGGGTTTTCTATGTAGAGGATCATGTCATCTGCAAATAGTGAGAGTTTTACTTCTTCTTTTCCAATTTGGATTCCTTTTATTTCTTTTTCTGCTCTGATTGCTGTGGCCAAAACTTCCAAAACTATGTTGAATAGTAATGGTGCAGTCCTAAGGGGAAAGTTCATAGCAATACAGGCACACCTCAAGAAACAAGAAAAAAGTCAAATAAATAACCTAACTCTACACCTAAAGCAACTAGAAAAGGAAGAAATGAAGAACCCCAGGGTTAGTAGAAGGAAAGAAATCTTAAAAATTAGAGCAGAAATAAATGCAAAAGAAACAAAAGAGACCATAGCAAAAATCAACAAAACCAAAAGCTGGTTCTTTGAAAGGATAAATAAAATTGACAAACCATTAGCCAGACTCATCAAGAAACAAAGGGAGAAAAATCAAATCAACAAAATTAGAAACGAAAATGGAGAGATCACAACAGACAACACAGAAATACAAAGGATCATAAGAGACTACTATCAACAATTATATGCCAATAAAATGGACAACGTGGAAGAAATGGACAAATTCTTAGAAAAGTACAACTTTCCAAAACTGGACCAGGAAGAAATAGAAAATCTTAACAGACCCATCACAAGCATGGAAATTGAAACTGTAATCAAAAATCTTCCAGCAAACAAAAGCCCGGTCCAGACGGCTTCACAGCTGAATTCTACCAAAAATTTAGAGAAGAGCTAACACCTATCCTGCTCAAACTCTTCCAGAAAATTGCAGAGGAAGGTAAACTTCCAAACTCATTCTATGAGGCCACCATCACCCTAATACCAAAACCTGACAAAGATCCCACAAAAAAAAGAAAACTACAGGCCAATATCACTGATGAACATAGATGCAAAAATCCTTAACAAAATTCTATCAATCAGAATCAACAACACATTAAAAGATCATACACCATGATCAAGTGGGCTTTATCCCAGGGATGCAAGGATTCTTCAATATCCAGAAAAAATCAATCAATGTAATACACCACATTAACAAATTGAAAATAAAAACCATATGATTATCTCAATAGATGCAGAGAAAGCCTTTGACAAAATTCAACATCCATTTATGATAAAAACTCTCCAGAAAGCAGGAATAGAAGGAACATACCTCAACATAATAAAAGCTATATATGACAAACCCACTGCAAACATTATCCTCAATGGTGAAAAATTGAAAGCATTTCCTCTAAAGTCAGGAACAAGACAAGGGTGCCCACTTTCACCATTACTATTCAACATAGTTTTGGGAATTATATTTTTTTAAAACCCAGGTTTTAGGTCTACTTTTGTGACAAGAGGGAAATTCTAGGGGAAAAATAGAGAAAAAATAATAATAATAGTAAGGTAAGATGATGTGATCACTCACGTAGAGCCAGACATCCAGGAATGCAAAGTAAAGTGGGCCATCACTATGAACAAAGCTAGTGGAGGTGATAAAATTCCAACTGAGCTGTTTCAAATCCTAAAAGATGATGCTATGAAAGTGCTACACTCAATTTGCCAGCAAATTTGGAAAACTCAGCAGTGGCCACAGGACTGGAAAATGTCAGTTTTCATTCCAATCCCAAAGAAAGGCAATGCCAAAGAATGTTCAAACTACCACACAATTGCATTCATCTCACACACTAGCAAACTAATCCTCAAAATTCTTCAAGCAAGGCTTCAGCAGTACATGAACCAAGAAATTCCAGATGTTCAAGATGGATTTAGAAAAGGCAGAGGAACCAGAGATCAAATTGCCAACATCCCTTAGGTCATTAAAAAAGCAAGAGAGTTCCAGAAAAACATCTATTTCTGCTTTATTGACTACACAAAACCTTTGACTCTGTGGATCACAGCAAACTGTGGAAAATTCTTCAAGAGATGGGAATACCAGACCACTTGACCTGCCTCCTGAGAAACCTGTATGCAGGTCAAGAAGCAACAGTTAGAACCGGACGTGGAGCAACAATTCAGTTCAGTCACTCAGTCGAGTCTGACTCTATGCAACCCCGTGGACTGCAGAACACCAGACTTCCCTGTCCATCACCAACTCCTAAAGCTAAGTCAAACTCATGTCCATAGAGTCAGTGGTGCCATCCAACCATTTCATCCTCTATCACCCCCTTCTCTTCCCACCTGCAATCCTTCCCAGCATCAGGGTCTTTTCAAATGAGTCAGCTCTTCACATCAGGTGGCCAAAGTATTGGAGTTTCAGCTTCAACATCAGTCCTCCCAATGAATATTCAGGATTGATTTCATTTAAGATGGACTGGTTGGATCTCTTTGCTGTCCAAGGGACTCTCGAGAGTCTTCTCCAACACCACAGTTCAAAAGAATCGATTCTTCGGCCCTGAGCTTTCTTTATAGTCCAACTCACATCCATACATGACTACAGAAAAAAACCAAAGCTTTGACTAGATGGACCTTTGTTGGCAAAGTAATGTCTCTGCTTTTCAATATGCTGTCTAGGTTGGTCATAACTTTTCTTCCAAGAAGCAAACGTCTTTTAATTTCCTGGCTGCAGTTACCATCTGCCATGATTTTGTAGCCCCCCAAAATAAAGTCTGACACTGTTTCCGTTGTTTTCCCCATCTATTTGCCATGAAGTGATGGGACAGGATGCCATGATCTTAGTTTCTGAATGTTGAGTTTTAAGCCAGCTTTTTCACTCTCCTCTTTCACTTTCATCAAAAGGCTCTTTAGTTCTTCTTCACTTTCTGCCATAAGGGAAGAGTCATCTGTGTATCTGAGGTTATTGATATTTCTCCCAGCAATCTTGATTCCAGCTTATTCTTCATCCAGCCTGGAATTTCGCATGATGTACTCTGCATATAAGTTAAATAAGCAGGGTGACAATATACAGCACTGATGTACTCCTTTCCTGATTTGGAACCAGTCTGTTGTTCCATGTCCAGTACTAACTGTTGCTTCTTGACCTGCATACAGATTTCTCAGGAGGCAGGTTGGGTGCTCTGAGATTCCCATCTCTTTAAGAGTTTTTCCACAGAGTCAAAGGCTTTGGCATAGTAAGTAAAGCAGTAGATATTTTTCTGGAACTCTCTTGCTTTTTTGATGATCTAGTGGATTTTGGCAATTTGATCTCTGGTTCCTCTACCTTTTCTAGATCCATCTCGAACATCTGGGAGTTCACCGTTCATGTACTATTGAAGCCTGGCTTGGAGAATTTTGAGCATTACTTTGCTACCATGTGAGATGAGTGCAATTGTGCAGTAGTTTGAGCATTCTTTGGCATTGCTTTTCTTTGGGATTGGAATGAAAACACCTTTTCCAGTCTTGTTGCCAGTGTTGAGTTTTCCAAATTTGCTGGCAAATTGAGTGCGGCACTTTCATAGCATCATCTTTTAGGATTTGAAATAGCGCAACTGAAATTCTATCACTTCCACTAGCTTTATTCCTAAGGCCCACTTGACCTCACATTCCAGGATGTCTGGCTATACCACAGTGGTTATCTGGGTCATGAAATTCTTTTTTGTACAGTTCTTCTGTGTATTCTTGCCACCTCTTCTTAATATCTTTTGCTTCTGTCAGGTCCATACCTTTTCTGTCCTTTATCGAGCCCATCTTTGCATGAAATGTTCCCTTGGTATCTCTAATTTTCTTGAAGAGATCTCTAGTCTTTCCCATTCTATTGTTTTCCCCTATTTCTTTGCATTGATCACTGAGGAAGGCTTTCTTATCTCTCCTTGCTATTCTTCAGAACTCTGCATTCAAATGGATATATCTTTCCTTTTCTCCTTTGCTTTTCACTTCTCTTTTCACAGCTACAACAAATTTTGGAAAATTCATCAAGAGATGGGAATACCAGACCTCCTGGCCTGCCTCCTGAGAAATCTGTGTGCAGCTCAAGAAGCAGCAGTTAGAACCAGACACGGAACAACAGAACCAGACATGGAACAACAGAACTGGACATGGAACAACAGACTGGTTCCAAATTGGGAAAGGAGTATGTCAAGGCTGTATATTGTCACCCTGCTTATTTAACTTATATGCAGAGTACATCATGTGAAATTCCTGGCTGGATGAAGGATAAGCTGGAATCAAGATTGCTGGGAGAAATATCATTAACCTCAGATATGCAGATGACACAACCCTCATGGCAGAGAGTGAAGAAGAATTAAAGAGCCTCTTGATGAAAGTGAAAGGGGAGAGTGAAAAAGCTGGCTTAAAACTCAACATTCAGAAAACTAAGATTGTGGCATCCTGTCCCATCACTTCATGGCAAATAGATGGGGAAACAATGGAAACAGTGACAGACTTTATTTTCTTGGGCTCCAAAATCACTGCAGGTGGTGACTGTGGTTATGAAATTAAAAGACACTTGCTCTTTGGAAGAAAAGCTATGACCAACCTAGACCGCATATTAAAAAACCAGAGATATTACTTTGCTGACAAAGGTCTATCTAGTTAAAGCTAAGTTTTTTCCAGTAGTCATGCATGGATGTGAGAGTTGGACTATAAAGAAAACTGAGTGCTAAAGAAATGATGCTTCTGAACTATGGTGTAGGAGAAGACTCTTGAGAGTCCCTTGGACTGCAAGGAGATCCAACCAGTCAGTTATGAAGGAAATCAGTCCTACATATTCATTGGAAGGACTGATGCTGAAACTGAAACTCCAGTAATTTGGCCACCTGATGCAAAGAACTGACTCCTTAGAAAAGGCCCTGATGCTGGGAAAGATTGAAGTTAGGAGGAGAAGGGGGTGACAGAGGATAAAATGGTTGGATGGCATCACTGACTTGATGGACATGAGTTTGAGCAAGCTCCAGGAATTAATGAAGGACAGGGAGACTAGTGTGTTGCAGTCCATGGGGTTGCAAACACAAATAGCTGTGAAATGAAGAGAAGTGAAAAGCAAAGGAGAAAAGGAAAGATATAAACATCTGAATGCAGAGTTCCAAAGAATAGCAAGAAGAGATAAGAAAGCCTTCTTCAGTGATCAATGCAAAGAAATAGAGGAAAACAACAGAATGGGAAAGACTAGAGATCTCTTCAAGAAAATCAGAGATACCAAAGGAACATTTCATGCAAACATGGGCTCAATAAAGGACAGAAATCGTATGGACCTAACAGAAGCAGAAGATATTAAGAAGAGATAGCAAGAATACACAGAAGAACTGTACAAAAAAGATATTCATGACCCAGATAATCACGATGGTGTGATCACTGACCTAGAGCCAGACATCCTGGAAAGTGAAGTCAAGTGGGCCTTAGAGAGCATCACTACGAACAAAGCTAGTGGAGGTGATGGAATTTCAGTTGAGCTATTCCAAATCCTGAAAGATGATGCTGTGAAAGTGCTGCACTCAATATGCCAGCAAATTTGGAAAACTCAGCAGTGGCCACAGGACTGGAAAAGGTCAGTTTTCATTCCAATCCCAAAGAAAGGCAATGCCAAAGAATGCTCAAACTACCACACAATTGCACTCATTTCACATGCCAGTAAAGTAATGCTCAAAATTCTCCAAGCCAGGCTTCAGCAATATGTGAACCGTGAACTTCCTGATGTTCAAGCTGGTTTTAGATAAGGCAGAGGAACCAGAGATCAAATTGCCAACATCCGCTGGATCATAGAAGAAACAAGAGAGTTCCAGAAAAACATCTACTTCTGCTTTATTGACTATGCCAAAGCCTTTGACTGTGTGGATCACAATAAACTGTGGAAAATTCTGAAAGAGATGGGAATACCAGACCACCTGACCTGCCTCTTGAGAAATTTGTATGCAGGTCAGGGAGCAACACTTAGAACTGGACATGGAACAACAGACTGGTTCCAAATAGGAAAAGGAGTTCGTCAAGGCTGTATATTGTCACCCTGTTTATTTAACTTATATGCAGAGTACATCATGAGAAACGCTGGACTGGAAGAAACACAAGCTGAAATCAAGATTGCCGGGAGAAATATCAAGAACCTCAGATATGCAGATGATACCACCCTTATGGCAGAAAGTGAAGAGGAACTAAAAAGTCTCTTGATGAAAGTGAAAGAGGAGAGTGAAAAGGTTGGCTTAAAGCTCAACATTCAGAAAACAAAGATCATGGCATCCAGTCCCATCACGTCATGGGAAATAGATAGGGAAACAGTGGAAACAGTGTCAGACTTTATTTTTCTGGGCTCCAAAATCACTGCAGATGGTGACTGCAGCCATGAAATTAAAAGATGCTTACTCCTTGGAAGGAAAGTTATGACCAACCTAGATAGCATATTGAAAAGCAGAGACATTACTTTGCCAAGAAAGTTTCCTCTAGTCAAGGCTATGGTTTTTCCTGTGGTCATGTATGGATGTGAGAGTTGGACTGTGAAGAAGGCTGAGTGCCAAAGAATTGATGCTTTTGAACTGTGGTGTTGGAGAAGACTCTTGAGAGTCCCTTGGACTGCAAGGAGATCCAACCAGTCCATTCTGAAGGAGATCAGCCCTGGGATTTCTTTGAAAGGAATGATGCTAAAGCTGAAACTCCAGTACTTTGGCCACCTCATTGAAGAGTTGACTCATTGGAAAAGACCCTGATGCTGGGAGGGATTGGGGGCAGGAGGAGAAGGGGACGACAGAGGATGAGATGGCTGGATGGCATCACTGACTCGATGGACGTGAGTCTGAGTGAACTCCAGGAGTTGGTGATGGACAGGGAGGCCTGGTGTGCTGCGATTCATGGGGTCGCAAAGAGTCAGACACGACTGAGCGACTGATCTGATCTGATCTGTGTGACTCAACTGGACTGAATCTTGAGTTAAACATAAGTTGTAACACAGTGAAATGCAATGAGAAAGAGAAATGGAAGAATGTCCTCTTAGAACGATTTTTAAGGCAGAAAATAATTTGCCAGAATTGTTCAAAATAGAAACAAACATTATACCTCTAGACCTCCATGTTCTCATGCTCTTTCATGGTAAAGCAAGACAGACAATAAACAGAATATTCAATAATCAGTGAAAAAATATGGAGTTGCCTCAATTTTCCTTTCTTATATTCTCCACTTGTTCCATTTAATCATCTTTTCTTTATCAGGACAAAAAAAAAAATCTAGCTCCAAGCTCTCTCATCAACCATGTCCACATCCCCTCTTAAGATAACCTGCTTATTTTCTGTTTTCTAAGTACTCTATAATCTAAGGAGTTGTCTCTTACTAACCAATGAAATAGCTATTGTCCTGTTGTTCTTCATGTTTAACTTTTGAATCATAGAAAATCCCTAGATCTCAGGCATGAAGAGTGTTAAAAGTTTACCCAGTACACTCACTCACTCAATTACTGACTCTTTTCTACACTGTTCTTGACAGATAAAACTATACTTGGCCAGTTACAGTGATAGGAAACACAGTACTAACCAAGGCATCGGTTGGTACACTGCACAGCTATTTGTCAGTAGTAATTTCTGTATCCGGAGAAGGCAGTGGCACCCCACTCCAGTACTCTTGCCTGGAAAATCCCATGGATGGAGGAGCCTGGTAGGCTGCAGCCCATGGGGTCGCGAAGAGTCGGACACAACTGAGCAACTTCATTTCACTTTTCACTTTCATGCATTGGAGAAGGAAATGGCAACCCACTCCAGTGTTTTTGCCTGGAGAATCCCATGGACGGGGGAGCCTGGTGGGCTGCCGTCTATGGGGTCGCACAGAGTCGGACATGACTGATGTGACTTAGCAGCAGCAGCAGCAATCTCTGTATCTCAAGAACAAATCTGTTCTTATTCCTGGCTTAAGGGACTTCAAATAAGTGATGTAATGGTACCTCCCTCCAACTATGCTGCAAAGTACTAAAAACTTTCTGAGTTGAACATACTCAGTTTTTCCATTTTTATTTCTTGGTAACACTTGATTTTTTTTAATTTATTTATTTACTTTTGTCTATGCTGGATCTTCATTGCTGCTACTCTCTACTCTCAGACAGTAGCAGCAATGGCTCGTTGCCATGGCTTCTCTTCTCTAGTTGCTGAGCCAGGGCTCAGTCATTGTGATCCACTGGCTTAGCTGCCCCGTGGCATGTGGGATCTTCCCAGACCAGGGATTGAACCTATGTCCCCTGCATTGGTAGGTGCATTTTTAACCACTGGACCACCAGGGAAGTCTTTCTATTTTTATATGACTTGTTTTAGCTAATTCCCCACCCCTCCTCATATGGTCACTTTACCCAAAATGGGTCAAACTGTTGTGGTTGTTAAACACAATAAGTCAAGTGTGTTCTGCCTGCACATAACAAAATACAACTGCTAGTTCCGTCAGCATCTTACATATCTAAGGAAATATTTTATTATTTAATCTGGGGAAACTCTATCAATACATATGTGTAGTGAACATTGGGTTTCCCAGGTGGCACAGTGGTAAAAAATCTGTCTGCTAAAGCAAGAGACACCAGAGATGCAGTTTTGATCCCTGGGTTGGGAAGATCCCCTGGAGAAGGAAATGGCAACTCACTCCAGTATTCTAGCCTGGAAAATTCCATGGACAAGGAGCCTGGTGGGCTATAGTCAATGAAGTTGCAGAGTCAGACATGTCTGAGCACCTAGCTCCTAGTGAATATGTATGGTTTGCTTCTGTAGAGTACTTCCCTGCTTCCTGAGGGAATGAGCCCAGGTGCTATTTGGAGATGCCCACTGCCCACACTCATGCATCGTGGTCTAAGTTAAGCTCACCCCAGTCCTAGAGAAGAAGGATGTGAAGCATACCTGCCCATGATAACTGGCCCAGTGGAGGCTCATGACCTAAGTCAATCCAGGGTAAACATCATAACCTGAATTGGTCGTAGTTGCTGCTGCTGCTAAGTCGCTTCAGTCATGTCCAACTCTGTGCGACCCCGTAGATGGCCTCTTACCAGGCTCCCCTGTCCCTGGGATTCTCCAGGCAAGAACACTGGAGTGGTTGCCATTTCCTTCTCCAATGCATGAAAGTGAAAAGTGAAAGTGAAGTCACTCAGTCGTGTCTGACTCTTAGCGACCCCATGGACTGCAGCCTTCCAGTCTCCTCCATCCTTGGGATTTTCCAGGCAAGAGGACTGGAGTGGGGTGCCATTGCCTTCTCCAGATCATAGTTAACAGGGTCATTTTTATGCTGGATTTAAACCTGGTAGAATGTAACCTAAGAGCTATATGAACCAGCTGGCAACTGTGAGATCCTACTGGTGAATGACATCAGTGCAGAGAAAGCAGAGCCAAGAGAAACCACATCCTGCCAGCCTTGTGTAACTTGGTATCAGATTGATTTCTGGGTGGATGAGTCGCATAAAGCAATACAGTCCCTTTTGTAGGCAAGTCAGTTTAGATCAGGTGCTTTATTACTTTACACTCAAGTAATCCCAATTAATAAGAGACTGGAGTCCAGACAGGATCTTGGGGCAGGAAATTAAAGATTATCTTAGTTCTGGTGCAAATTTATAGGCAATTTTCGAAGTCTACTTAGACTTGGATAAAATGGATACTTTCATGTCATGATCAGAGGAAATCTAAAGATTCATCCACAGAGACCTGCTAGAAAACTTGTGAAGAATGGAATTAGAGACTTCGCTGGTGGTCCAGGAGTTTAGACTCAGCACTCACATTGCAGAGGGTGTGGGTTTGATCCCTGGTCAGGGAACTAAGATCCTTCATGCCAGTGGTGTGGTCAAAATGTAAAATAAATAAATGCAGACAAGTGGATGGGCATAACCATTTGCTGAAATGTTGTTTTATTTTTATTTTTTTTAAATTTTATTTTATTTTTAAACTTTACATAATTGTATTAGTTTTGCCAAATATCAAAATGAATCCATCACAGGTATACATGTGCTCCCCATTCTGAACCCTCCTCCCTCCTCCCTCCCCATACCATCCCTCTGGGTCGTCCCAGTGAAATGTTGTTTTATTTATTTATTTATTTTGAAATGTTGTTTTAAAGAAGAATGATACTAATGTAGACATATCAGTAACAGGGATTAAGTCTGTCTTTCCTTGTTAATGGATCAAATATATAAGATTGGAAGATGCTCCATGGCGGCCATAGTGGACTAACTCTCAAGAACTGAAGGATAAAACCATTGTTCCCTTGGAGAACAAGCTGGTGCCTAATATACAATATGCTCTTGGAAAATGTGAATTGAATGAACAGATGAGTGACTGAATGTATTACCCTACAACTGCCCATTTTTCCAAATCTAGATCTTTGGAACCTATACATATTCAAAGGCATGTAATAAGAGAAATGAATAAGATTTTCCCCAGCTCACAACCACCATGAGAAAGTTTTATAAGCTACTTACATGGCAATTCTCCATGGCAACCACGTGGATGGTCTGGTGCCTGAACTGGGGGGACTGAAGCGACTTAGTAGCAGCAGCAGCAGAGTGCCCTGGCAAAGAGGTTGTTGAGAAAACCAAGATATAGTTATCCATAAGACACCAAGGTCATGCCTACAATGCACTGTTTTCTCAGAACCCCCTCTCACCTCCCAACACTGTCTTACATCCAATTACACAGAAATCTGAGACAAGTAGAGGAGTCAGAAACTCAAGTTCTCTCCAGGAAAGCATCACCTATCTGCTTTTGAAAAGCTCTGGGCCTTGGCTAATTATATCGGCTTACTCTGACATACAGGACTCTGTGAACTTTTACAAATAGAAACAATAAACCCAGAGGAAATATTATGAAAATGAATCTGTAAACATTGAAATTGAGGGTAACCATGAACAAGGCATAGCTTAGACTAATGAAGAATAAATTAGGGAGGGGACAATGTACACCTATGGCTGATTCATGCTGAAAGTGATAGTCGTTCAGTTGTGTCCAACTCTTTGCTACCCCATGGACTATACAGTCCATGGGATTCTCCAGGCCAGAATACCAGAGTGGGTAGCTTTTCCCTTCTCCAAGGGATCTTCCCAACCCAGGGATCAAACCCAAGTCTCCTGCATTGCAGGCGGATTCTTTACCAGCTGAGCCACAAGGGAAGCTCGATTCATGTTGATGTTTGACAGAAAACAACAAAATTCTGTAAAGCAACTATCCCTCAATTGATAAATAAATTTAAAGATAGTTTCAAGAACAAAAAAGGATAAGTTGTGCTGGAATGCATGCCTGGCTTTGCTCCTGGGCATGACTGAGGGGAGTGGAGGAGCGGCAGGTGGTAGGGAGGGGAACAGCAGCACAGAGGAGCCCACGTGGCTCTGGACTTTAAATTCCATTTGATGAGCCACTGCAAAATTGACCTCTGAACTTGGTCATGAATGCAGATCAACCACTTGAGCTGGAAAAATAATAAAAATTATGTAAATTCTTTGCAGGAACCATTTCGTGGTCAAAAAAATCTCAATTTCTCCCCCCTCTACTCTTCTGCTTAGAAACAGTAAAGGTTTGTTCATTCCTTGGGATGCATTTGACCCAGATTAGCTGATGTAAATGCCATCATTTTTCCCTCCCAAAGATACTGCCAAATAGGAATTTGGGGGTTTGAAACTAGGTCTTTATTACTTTTTTATTATCATGATTTTTTTTTTTCCTTTTATTTCTACTTAAGTTGTAGGCTCAGTTCAGCACCATTATCTTTCAGGCCAGTTACTGGCATTATCCAAAACACACTGTGTTTTCTCTGTCTGCTGACAGATCACTAATTTTCAAACTTTATTCTGAAGGATGTGCCTTGTTTACACATTTTCCCATTTGTGTATCTGAGATAAATATTACCCAAGCTCTCTACATCTCCCGCGCCTAATCTTTCAAAAGAGGTACTCAGGTGTTCAAAGAAAGTCCGTCTCTACACAGATACATCACTTAAGTCATGCTCCCCAGCCTGACACACACAACCACATAAAATCCGGATTCTCTCACTTTTGCTTTGTGCATATCTTCAGTCCTCAGCTACTCACCCCAACCCATCCAGAGCCATACTAACTTTTATATAGATCTGACCCTGCGACCTTTCTGTTTTTTTCTCATCCTCTCCACACACATAACTACGCACTCTGCAAAATGGCCTCCAGCGAGGCCGCAAGTCTTTCTTTTTAATACCTGTAGCATCCTACAGACATAGTGTGCTGAGCCAAAGAGTTTTCACGTGCATCAGAGGCAGACGTGGCCTACTCAGCCTTTGGTGGCCAAGGATAATTGCAAACTGGAATACCCCCCAAGTGTCATTTCCATTGCAAACTGTTCTCCCCCCAGCTCAAGCCCAGCTGGTCACTGGACTCAAAACTATAAAATGAATGTGACAGAAAGAATGGCTGGGGTTTGGGCTTCAGCGAGTCCTCCACCACCATCCAAACTTTAATTACAGACTCGTCGTGTACCCTGGGCTGTAAAATTGTCAAGGGAGCAGTGCAGCATTCAGAGTCCAGAGGACAGAGAAAACAATAGCAGTTGGAAGGGGGGAGGGGAAACCATCTCCTGCCTTGTAAACTCGACCGATTTGATCCATGGGATATTGACAGACCATAAATACAGAGCTGCATGATGTCATTTTTATAGGCACTTTATGAGCGCAGTAACCAGCAAAAGGATTGCCTATGACTGAAATGCAGTCATGCTTTATGGAAATGATCACTCTGGTTGGTTCTCCCTCTATAACCTCCTTTCCAATTCTTTATAGACAAATGATTTAGCTGTTCCTTGTTATATGTAAATATGTAAATATAATGCTTTCTATCCGTTTGAGGAGAGCCAAATGAACTTGAAATCTTCTGGGTTTTATTTTTTTGCTGTTTTTATACTAATTAATGTATTTTTTATTGCAACCCATTTATACTTAATGACCCATCCAATAGCACTACAATTTGGAAAATGTAAATGATGTGGGTTTTTTTTTTAAATAGGCTCAGCTTTTTTTTAATTTTTGTATATCATGAGGGGAAAAAAAAAGGATATTATCAGCTTTGGTTCAATTTCTAGGTTAGAAAAGAACTCTTTGCAACTTCCTTTCTTAATTGAAAATTGGGTTCCTCCACTGTCCTACTTAATTCCCTGAAGCCCATTCAGACTGCCAGAGAGAGGGTTGAGCAAGTCATTACCACATGTGAATGCATTAACTTGGAAATTGATTAATCCATCATGGGAATGTTTTCAACCACTCCAAGGCAGACAACAAAATTCTAATGAAAAACCATTGTATGTACGTGGGAGGGAGGACACCATTGACAAGTGTGTTCAATCAATCCAAAGGCCTCGGCTAACTTTCCTTGGAGTTGGCTTTGTTGTGCTGCGTACTTTAGCAAGATTGAAGACAGGGCTGAGTTAAATCAAGTACAGTATTACCTGTATGCCAGAGCAAAATTGGTCTACAATGTTAGATGGCTGGAGGTAGAGGGAGCAACGGTAGAGGATGCATTAAGGAAAGCATCCATTGCTTTCCTTAATGGAAATAAAGCCAAATACCCCCCACCCACCCACCTTCTTTTCCTCCCATCTTCTCTCCTTCCTCAGTAACCAGATCTGTTAACACTATCATAAACTAATTGTGTCCAGTATATCAGAAAGAAGAGCTACACATATTAATTCTTTACAGCCAACTTGTAAGAGAAGGTTTATTATTCCAAAGTGTTATCTCCTATTTTAGTGATGAAGAAATATATTAAGGGAGCTTAAGGGACTTATTCAAGGTCAAAAACAACTGTAGGCTACCTCTGAGCCTTGAACCTAATCTTCAGAATCATCTTTCATAACTATATATTATTTCCATTTTATTTTTTAAAAAAAGACAAGGAAAGTGAAAAGCTTTGCCAAAGCTTACTCAACTAGGGCTTCCCTGGTGAGTTAGCAGTAAAGAATCCGCCTGCCAGTGCATAAGACAGGGGTTGATCCCTGATACGGGGAGATCCCACACGCCACGGAGCAACTAAGCCTGTGCACCGCAGCTATTGAGCCTGTGCTCTAGAGCCCGGGAGCCACAACTACTGAAGCTGGCATGCCCTAGAGCCCCCTGCTCTGCAGCAAAAGAAGCCACCACAATGAGAAGTCTCCGCAGTCCCCACACTGCAACAACGAGTAGTCTCTGCTCACTGCAACTAGAGAAAAGCCCCAGCAGCAACAACGACCAGCACAGCCGGAAATAAACAATTTTTTTAAAAGATTACTCAACTATTAACTCACAAAACTGGTATTTGAATCCCAACTCTATGAGGGTGGAGAATTGGATTCTATTCTAGGATTAGAGATTTCAAAATCTGCATTTCTGTAAGCAGATCATTCTCCAATCCTTATGTGAATACATATATCAATGATTGCTACAGAAATTTTGATTTTTTCCAAAATTTCATTTCTTTCTTTGACTGTGTGCTCAGTCGCTCAATCGTGGCTGACTCTGCGACCCCATGGACTGTAGCCCACCAGGCTCCTCTGTCTGTGGAATTTTCCTGGCAAGAATACTGGAGTGGGTTGCCATTTCCTCCTCTATTTTTTGATTATACTAAATGGCAAATAATAAAATCAAGGATGTGAAAAAAGTATCTCAAAATATCTGAAAAAAATAAAAAGATCCCTCCAAAATACTGAGAATTCTGTTTGCGAATAGAAAAGGAAACTAATGTTTCTCTTAGGTTTTCTTCTTTCTTTGTGATTTTTTTAAGAACTGAAGAACACCATATCAGCTTTAACAATTAATTTGAAGTACAGCACACAGTTCATGCAATTTAACAGTAGGAAAATGTGTAAGTAAATTATGGGTCAGGTAAGACCTTTCCTGTCTCATCATAAAGTGTATCATTAAATCAGAGTGGTACTGGTGCATGAACAGATGAGCAGGACAAGGGGTGGAGTATAAAGTCCAGAATTAAACCAAAATACATTTCAGAATTTGGCATTTGATAAAAGTGAAACTGTAAGTCAGAAGATAAACAGTGATTTTTCAATAAGTAATGTTAGGAAAAATGGTAGTGATTTGGAGTAGAATATCTCAACCCTTATACCAAAGGGAATTTCAGATGATCTAAAGACTTATTTTTTTTAGCAAGCAATTACTAGAAAAAAATATACATTTAAAATCTCAATATACAGAAGGCCTAAGTATGGTATAAAATCCATAATCCCTGAAAGTGTGATAAATTTGACAACACACAAAAAAGTCTCCACAGTAAAAAACATAAATGATACAAAAAGAAAAACATGAATTTTTAAAAATGTAAAATTAAGTGCCAAAAAAAAAGGTCAGTATCCCTAATATATGGGCTTCCCTTGTGGCTCAGCTGGTAAAGAATCTGCCTGCAATGCAGGAGATCTGGGTTCACTTCCTGGGTTGGGAAGATCCCCTGGAGAAGGGAAAGGCTACCCACTTCAGTATTCTGGCCTAAAGAATTCTATGGACAGTATAGTCCACAGGGTCACAAAGACTGGGACTCAACTGAGTGACTTTCACTTTCCCCTGTTATACACAGAGTACTGTAAATCAAGACGAAGAAAAAAGTCCCTCCATTGGAATATATGGGCAAAGGATGAAAAATTACTGATATTCAAAGAAGAAAAATATAAAGAGGTTGTTTCAAAAACATTGAAAAATGCATCAACTCACATATTAAAAGAGAAAAACTGTTAAAAGCATAAGGCCACATTTTCCAGCTATCAGATGGAAAAAGATTCAATACTTGAAAACATACTATGCTGGAGAAGAAATAGTTTAATAAACATATTCATATATTGCTGTAGGGATGCAATTAATATTCCCTCTAAGAAAGACAGTTTGGTCCTTCTCTGCTTTTTTTAAAAATTAATATTTTATTTTATTTTTTAAGTTTACGATATTGTATTGGTTTTGCCACATATCAACATGAATCCGCCACAGGTATACACGTGTTCCCCATCCTGAACCCTCCTCCCACCTCCCTCCCCATCCCATCCCTCTGGGTCGTCCCAGTGCACCAGCCCCAAGCATCTAGTATCTTGCATCGAACCTGGACTGGCAACTCATTTCATATATGATATTATACATGTTTCAATGCCATTCTCCCAAATCATCCCACCCTCTCCCTCTCCCACAGAGTCCAAAAGACTGTTCTATACATCAGTGTCTCTTTTGCTGTCTCGCATACAGGGTTATTGTTACCATCTTTCTAAATTCCATATATATGTGTTAGTATACTGTATTGGTGTTTTGCTTTCTGGCTTACTTCACTGTGTATAATAGGCTCCAGTTTCATCCATCTCATTAGAACTGATTAAAATGTATTCTTTTTAATGGCTGAGTAATACTCCATTGTGTATATGTACCACAGATTTCTTATCCATTCATCTGCTGATGGACATCTAGGTTGCTTCCATGTCCTGGTTATTATAAACTGTGCTGCGATGAACATTGGGGTACACGTGTCTCTTTCCCTTCTGGTTTCCTCAGTGTGTATGCCCAGTAGTGGGATTGCTGGATCATAAGGCAGTTCTATTTCCAGCTTTTTAAGTAATCTCCACACTGTTCTCCATAGTGGCTGTACTAGTTTGCATTCCCACCAACAGTGTAAGAGGGTTCCCTTTTCTCCACACCCTCTCCAGCATTTATTGCTTGTAGACTGTTGGATTGCAGCCATTCTGACTGGTGTGAAATGGTACCTCATAGTGGTTTTGATTTGCATTTCTCTGATAATGAGTGATGTTGAGCATCTTTTCATGTGTTTGTTAGCCATCTGTATGTCTTCTTTGGAGAAATGTCTATTTAGTTCTTTGGCCCATTTTTTGATTGGGTGATTTATTTTTCTGGAATTGAGCTGCAGGAGTTGCTTGTATATTTTTGAGATTAGTTGTTTTTGGTTGCTTCATTTGCTATTATTTTCTCCAATTCTGAAGGCTATCTTTTCACCTTGCTTATAGTTTCCTTTGTTGTGCAGAAGCTTTTAAGTTTAATTAGATCCCATTTGTTTATTTTTGCTTTTATTTCCGATATGCTGGGAGGTGGGTCATAGAGGATCCTGCTGTGATGTATGTCGGAGAGTGTTTTGCCTATGTTCTCCTCCAGGAGTTTTATAGTTTCTGGTCTTATGTTTAGATCTTTAATCCATTTCTATCCACATTCCTTTATACTTTATTGCCCTATTTGTGTGTGCTGTTTTGCACCCTGAGAATTTTTTTGTTCCACCATGTCACGTGGCATGTGGGATCTTAGTTCCCCAACCAGGGATCAAACCTGCCCCCTGCAGTGGAAGCACAGAGTCTTAACCACTAGACCACCAGGGAAGTCCCGTCTGTGCCCTCGGAGCTTAAAGTCTGTGGACTGCATCAACTAGATCTCTTGGCCAGTTGGCTTCTGCCAATGAGAGGCACCAGAAATGTCAGAACATCTCTCTCCCCTCTTTAATTGTGCACCTAAGGGGCAATAATTGGACACTGATACACTTTGGTGGGGGTGTTCCCTGATAGCTCAGCTGGTAAAGAATCCTCCTGCAATGCGGGAGACCTGGGTTCAGTCCCTGGGTTGGGAAGATCCCCTGGAAGAAAGCATGGCAACCCACTCCAGAATTCTTGTCTGGAGCATCCCCATGGACAAAGGAGACTGGCGGGCTACAGTCCATGGGGTTCCAAAGAGTCACACACAGCTAAGCACACACACACACACACACACACTTTGGCCACGTTTCATTTTCATTCGGAGGAGCAATCTCAGGGAGGGTTAATTTGAAGGCAGTTCTCAGCTCCTCCTGCCTTGAGCAATTCAGATCTCACCCCAAACCTGCAAACTCCATCCAGCCAAACAAAGGTCCTTTGAGAAGAAACCCACCTGAACCTCCTTTGTGGACAGGTTGCTGGCCTTCTATATTCTTTGAGAATGCCTTTTGATTCAGTGGCTTTCCAAAGTGTTTTCCAAAATCAGAAAGTATTCTCACTGACAGGACATTTTCTGTTTCATTCTTTTTTAAAAAATATTATTTTACCAAAGTTTTGATACCCCAGTAATATTCTACTATTGTGGTAATAGTCAATGTCCATCTAGACCATCACATATGAGCCCATGTCAGTCTGTTTCTGAAGGTGCTATTGACATCCCAGGAAGTCACTGTAACTCTTATCTGGGGAGGCATCACTGAAGGGTGACCACAAAACTGCCTTCTAAAAAATTGGGACTTCCCTGGTTCCCTGGTGGTCCAGTGGTTGAGAATTCACCTTGCAATGCAGGGGACATGGGTTTGATCCCTGGATGGGGAGCTAAGATCACACATGCCACGGAGCAACTAAGACCTGACACAGTCAAATAAATAAATATTTTAAATGTCAGAATTTTCCAGGAGCAGAAGGAAGAGAACTGTGGCATTGGAGGAGACTCTAGAGTCCCTTGGACTGCAAGGAGATCCAACCAGTCCACCCTAAAGGAAATCAGTCCTGAATATTCATTGGAAAGAAAGAAAGTGAAGTCACTCAGTCATGTCCAACTCTTTGTGACCCCATGGACTGTAGCCTACCAGGCTCCCCCATCCATGGGATTTTTCAGGCAAGAATATTGGAGTGGGTTGCCATTTCCTTCTCCAGGAGATCTTTCCAGCCCAGGGATTGAGCCCGGGTCTCCCGCATTGTAGGCAGATGCTTTACCGTCTGAGCAACTGCTGAAACTCCAATACTTTGGGCACCTTATTCGAAGAGCTGACTCATTGGAAAAGACCCTGATGCTGGGAAAGATTGAGGTCAGGAGGAGAAGGGGATGACAGGGGATGAGATGGTTGAATGGCATCACCAACTCAATGGACGTGAGCTTGAGTAAACTCCGGGAGTTGGTGATGGACAGGGAGGCCTGGCGTGCTGCACTCCATGGGATCGCAAAGAGTCTGACACGACTGAGCAACTGAACTGAACTGAACTGAAGGAAGAGAAATGGCTTTTGAAGAAGGAAAACCTGTGTGTGCTCTGTGAGAGCATGGAGGTGGGAGGGAAGAAGCAGAGTCTGTTTAGGATGACGATGAATTCTGTGCAGCCGTAACTCAGAATGGGATACAGGGCAGAGAGAGAAGACAGGCTTAGATGAGCAAGCAAGGTTCTCTTGAGAAAGGCCTGGTAAACACTGGTAAAGAGGTGAATATCTCCCCAAATAGCTTTAAGAGAATGTGATTACTTTGAGATGCTCGGTAAAAAGCATCCCTTGTTAAAAGTTTGGAAAGCGGTGCATTGTATCCCTCTCAGAGATTTACAACCCAGGGTAGCATATGTAAAGCTCTGAGACGCCTCAAAAATAAAATATCTTTAGCTTTATGTAATCCAGAATTCCAAATTTTCAGGAATCGAGCCATTAAGTCAAAATTGGCAGAGCATCCTGGCATGGGCGGACCCTCTTCAACAACACGGTGCTAGAGGCAGAGCCTTGAAGACAATGTTTAGTATTGACTTGAGCGAAGATGAATAACTTTCTCGAAAGAGGAACAGAGGTAGTGAGGGCTCTGACATCAGAAAATCAACCTTTACTGCCTGGTTTTCTTTCACTGAAACTAGAAGTATCTGAAAGAGGATCCATAGAACCTGGAAAAAGAAATAAAAATCAGATTATAATCTAATATATTCTTTATCTGTGTCTCAATGCAGAGGGTTTGGTATTTATTATATGTAATTATAGTTTGTTATACGAAAAATGAGCTTAAGATAATGACATAGTAAACTGCTTATTGATTTCCATTTGAGATGGTCCTTCCATTTGCTGCTTTTTTTTTCCCCTGCAGGGTCCAGGCTGGATCAGGAGGTAGGAGGGGCAGGCTGAATGGTATCATTTAAGGATACAGAGGTTACTGTGAGCTTCCCAGGGGCACTAGTGGTAAAGAACTCACCTGCCAGTGCAGGAGACGTAAGAGACACAGGTTCACTCTCTGGGCTGAGAAGGAAATGGCAACCCACTCCAGTATTCTTGCCTGGAGAATCCCATGGACAGAGGAGCCTGGTGGGCTACAGGTCATGGGGTCACAAAAGAATCAGACACAACTGAAGCAACTCAGCACAGTCACAGAGATTAGAGGAGGGGTCTTCTTTCTTGCCTTTTTCCTTTCCTGTTCTCTTCCTGCAAGTCCCTCCAACACAGGCCATCTGTCCCTTCTCCCCTCGAGTTCAAAGCAACCGACGTCAGATGGAAATGGGAAAAAAGATAAATCACCACCCTTCCGCTGAACACAGAAAGCTAAAAGGGAGAAAGAAATTGCATTTGCCTTTGCACTCAATATATCAAAGTAATTTATGTCATAACCACTCTGCCTGCTTTCATACATATTCGGTTTTAAATAAAATCAATCTTTCCAAACCTGTAATAGCTTTCTTTGTAAGGCTCTTTGAAAAAAAAGAAAAAAGGTCCTGGAATCTGGTTCCATTAGAGGTGAAGCTGGTTTATTGCCCACAAAATCACTCATTCTAATGAGGCGCAAGGTTAAGAGACCTTCCTCAAACACATTAAACAGTTAATGACCCACTGGGAGCTGAGAATTAGGTGGTCAAGCTCACATTCAGTCTGGGCAGAGAAAGGTTAATTGTGCAGCATTTTACTTTTATTTATTTTCATTTTTTGAAAACTTAGGAGACTATTTTTTAAATTGATTTTTTTTTTACAGTCAGTTCTCATTAGTTATCTTATACAAAGTAGAACATAGATGTCAATCCCAACCTCCCAATCCATTCCACCTGCCCCTTCCCTCCTTGGTATCTATACATTTGTTCTCTACATCTGTGTCTCTATTTCTGCTTTGCAAAGAAGTTCATCTGTACCATTTTTCTAGATCCAACATATATGCATTAATACATGGTATTTGTTTTTCTCTTTCTGTCTTACTTTACTCTGTATGACAGTCTCTTGGTCCAGTCAAGTCTCTGCGAATGGCACAATTTCAGTCTTTTATGGCTGAATACTATTCCACCGAATCTAGGTACCACATCTTCTTATCCATTCCTTTGGACCACTGGGAGGGGAGCGTCTCCTGAACCAGATGGGACTGGAGCTAACTCTGAGAGGTGGGACCAACTTCTGAGACCAGGAGGGATTCCAGTTTGCCCAGAGAGTATCCTGGGGGCCTCTGATGGGTCAGCCAGCACTTTCTGGATGTTTCCCGTGTGGGGAAGGAAGGCAGTCACTATGACAGACAAGTCCATAGAGGTTCCTCTATGCCTGGCCTTGCTCTGTACTCACAACCACCCTGTGAAGTCTGTGCAAAAATTTACAGAAGAGGAAACAGAGAATAAAGAGGTTAAGTCGTTGCCCACGGTCATCACACAGCTAGGAAACAGCAGGATTCGAATCAAGCCTGTCTAGCTCTGGGATGTTTCCCAGAGGGCTCTCATCTGCCCTGTGTTCATCTATCAGGTGCTGTATATAGAACGGACTCCATTTTTGATCTCACATATCAGTTTCATAGTTGAGCTTGCCGCCTTGGGACTTGAAAGAAACGGTTCATTCTCCAGAGGAAAAAGAGGGGGTAAAATCTTTTCAGGGTTCGCCTGATCCCTCCTTCCATACTGACCCTTTATAATCAAGGCTGGTGACCTGGTCCACCTGTCACTTCAGCTCCACTCTGGTTCCAGGCTGGTCCCAGTGTTGGAGGCAGAATGAGGTACTCCACGTTCAAGCACCTGTGTAGCCATCAAGTCTGGTTTCGGTACCTGGACTTAAGTCATGTCTTCCTGGTCTCAGTTCCTATTTGGGAGATCATGTCAAACCAGCTCTCAAGGCTGTGAATCTTGAATTCCTCCCCCAGGAACCTAGAGTCTCACTTGGACTAGCTCTCAGCTCATGGACTTCCCTACTCACAGATAGAGCACCTTCATACAAGCTTAATTCACCTCCTGAAGATACAGCTACCATGATCTCTATCATTCAACAAGCATGCTCTCAAGAGACACAAAGGGGAACATTTCCCAAGCTTGGCTGCATTTTAATTCTCCTACAAAATAGGTATGAGAATCATCCCCATCTTTCAGATCCAGCTTGTAGACAGCAAAAAAATCAGGCATGGAACCACTGTGGAATTTTAGGGTCATTACACCTTTAAGTGGAAGGAAATTTAATTTGGAGGATTTTAATCTTCCATTTAAAAGTAATAATGGAGGGAATTTCATTTGGCCTAAATGGGTTATTTTATGTCACTGACCTTGCAATATTTGGAATACTTTGCTATCATTGGACCTATTCCACAGCTATTGGTTATCTGTGTTATTCAATGTGGTTGGCACATTAGAGACGGGAAATAGCATCAGCATGGATTCTTTGTGCAGAGTGCATGGTGACCTTTGGGTCAACTCAGGCCATGTCCTGATACGAGACATTTTAGGTTCCGCTGGTGACAAATGCTGACTGAGATGGAGGGCACCCAGAGGATAAGGTCCACTCCAGTTCTGACCTCCCCAGCCTACCCTGGCCCACTTCATGCTCACATCCTGTACTTGTTTGGCACAGAGGAGGCCCTAAGTGATTGTTTGTTTAAAAAATGAAACACCCAAGATAAACCCTAGAAATCTCTATTAATAGAATAAAAAATATATGACTAAAAATTAAAATAAGACATTTAACCAGCATCTGCCTTCTTTCCAAGTTCCGTCCAACCAGTCCCTCCTCCAAGCAACTGTGATCCCCTCTCCAGCTGCCCCTCCTGTGTTTTCTGCAACTGCCTAGCTCTGTCATAAATGCTTCCTAAGGATTCAGACTCAGGAGTCCGTCCACTGGGCTAGAACCCCAGCCCTACCACTTAGCAATTCTGTGAACCTGGGATCTCTCTGAGCCAGTTCCCCCATCTGTGAAATGCGAGTATCATTAGCATCTATGCCATGGGGTCCCCAGGATTTTTTAAGTCTTCAGCTTATTCATCCTGGGGATTCCCAGATGGTGCAGTGGTAAAGAATGCACCTGCCAATGCAGGAGATGCAAAAGATGCAGGTTCAATCCCTGGGCTGGAAAGATCCCCTGCAGTAGGAAATGGCAACCCACTCCAGTATTCTTGCCTGGAGAATCCCAGGGACAGAGAAGCCTGGCGGGCTATGGTCCATGGGGTTGCAAAGAGCTGGACAAGACTGAGTGACTGAGCATGTATGCATTCAGCCTTAGTCCCCAGTATTTCACCAGATTAGGTTCTCCTACCCAGATACTCAGCTCTGTGATGCTTCCTGCTCCCAGGCTTCTCTCCAGAGAGTTGTAATTCTCTGTAGTCACCTGTCTGTCTCTTCAATTTGTGGGGCTTCAATCTGTCTGCCGATGACCTCAGTTCTCTGATGGATCTAAGAGGAACTGTTGATTTCCAACGTGTTCAGCTTTTTCCTGTTGTGTGAATGTGAGAGATGATTTCCAAGTTCCTTCCATGCTGCACTGGTTTATAATTTAAATAACTCTCCCAGTTAAGGAAAGCTCGTCACATTATACTCCATTTATAGATTTGAAAATTTTGGTAGAAGGGTAATACCTTATTGGATAACAATAATAATAATGATCAAGCTAGGATAAGAATAGGAAATTCAGGACTTTTTGTGCTGATCAAGCTGCCTGTTTCCTGCTTGTTGAGTGACAACATGTGTTAAGTCATCTAAGTTCCCTAAATCTCAGTTTTCCCATCCACAAGATATTTAAAACTTTTAACAAACTTTATCATTTTATATCTGGTCTAGATAGTTTTTATATCTCTTCCAGACTTCACAGTGGGAGAGATGGCATGTATAATTCAGTTCAGTAATGGTATCCCCAAACCTGCAGCTTTAGTAATATGACCGGGTGCCTTATAAGTGGAAGTCACTGCGTCTCCTGAGTGTGGAGGGGATGGAGCAGGGGGCAGAGGGTGGAAACAGGTGCAGAGCCCGAAACTCAGCTCAGTCCACATCTTAAAGGGCTGTGATGTACAGCGCTATCTGGCAGCCCCGGCTTCCTCTCTTTCTTTTTAATCATTAACCTTGGGAGCAGAAGCCCTCTTATTTTAATCTTCAAGGTTGCAGTAAGTCTTCCTATCTGTAAGTTCTTGGTTTCCAGATGGAAGCCAACAGAAGTTCTCTCTGCTGTCAGCCGAACCACACGATGCCTCTGACAGATCTTTTTCTAAAAACAGAACTTGCTGTGTCTGAGGCATAATGGAAGGGACACTGGAAGCAGAATGCCAGTCCCAGAGGGTGTGAAAATGCCACTCAGGTAATCTTAGCACGGGGGTGCCAGCTGCAGGGATGTGGGGACTGGCTGGGTTTTGAGCGCCATGTAAAACTAGCAGTAGGAATGATCTCGGAGGGCCTCAGCCTGCATCGGCTTGGAGTGGGGCCTGGATTCCCAACCAGAGATGGGGGCTGGGTCCTGGCGGCAAGAGCACCAGGTCCTAGCCACTAGACCAGTGGTCAGTGACAAGGGCCCTGGCCTTTGGCTTTGAAGAAAAGAATTTCCACAAAGATGGAAAGTAGTGAAGCAAGTGTTTATCGGGAGGAAAAAGTACAATACGTGTAGACAGACACATGGGCAGACTGAGAGGGCGAGTCCCTGAGTTGCTGAGTCACACCCTTGTGGTAGAGTGAATTACTTTTATGGAAAAGTTCTTCCCGGTTTCCTTTGTCCAATCATTCTGATTTGCCTGGTTCACAGTTCATATTTGGTATATCTCAGGCTCCTCCCATGTCTGTTCAAACATCTCAGCCACGATGGATTCTACTGCAAGGTCTGTGGGTAGAACATCCCTTGACATGACTGCCCTTCGGCCTCTAAGGAGCCTTTTCTACACATATGTGGACGGGGAGGCCTCCTGACTTTGGGAATGAGAAATATGTGGTCTGTGCAGTGTCCAGCCTCCTCCCTTAACTGTCCTGCTATTCCTGTCTTGGAGTTTCAGTCAATAGAGAACAAATCTCCAACTGCCTGAAAGGCCCATCTGACTCCTGCCTCAGGAGGAAGAGTCTTGGATTTGAAGTGAGAGTGTTTGTTTGGGTTCAAATCCAGTGGTCTGAGAGCTGCATGAACTCTTAACAACTCACTTACCCCAGAGCTTCAATCCAAGTCACAGGTCTTTGCCAGTATTTGAAAAAGTTCTAAGTGTCTTCCTCAATACCTAGTCCTTTCCTCCCTCTTTCTTTCCTTTTCTTCTTTTCTTCCTTCTTAGACTATTTCCTTCTTCCCAGTGATGTTTTCAGGGAAAATCAACATTAGAACAGACCAGGAAAGGTCTTCATGAGTTTCCTCCTTTGATCAGTTGTAGAGTTTGGGACTCAAGGTGAGGAGAGAGAAAGGAGTGTTTGTGATGTTCACCGGGGCATCTCAGCGTCAGGATTATTGGCTGAACATCGGTCACGAGAGCTGGGTCTGCTTATGTTGCATCAAGCAAATCTGAACAGTATGCTCAGTTTCTACATCCATGGCAAAGGATGAACTGTCCAGCTTTCTACATGTGATTTCTGGGAATCAAAAAACTAATAAACATAAAAAGTTTTTTTTTTGTTTGAGAAAGTAGAACACATTATGCACAAATTATATTTGAAAACTAACTTCTATTAGGCCACAAGTCTTTGGCCTACAGTCAGAGAATGTCAGTATAGGAAAACCATTCAGAGTTAATCAGGTACAAATGCAGATAAATCTAAGTTCAAACTTCAGACTCAAAGGACTGTTATTGAATTTTCACTCAGCACTTTCACGGTCCTGATCTTTTCCATAATAAGCTGCTGCTGCTGCTGCTAATAAGCCAACCCAATATCAAAACTCCTCAAGTATCAGGATTTATCTAGAAATCCAAGTACTAACTTAAAAACTTAGACTTTTGATTTTCCAAGACTATTTTGTTTTCATATGTTTTCATCATTGTTAAAAATCATGGCTTAAGCATATGTTTAAATGCATTTTCCTATTTTTATCCTTAAGTGTTCCATATGAAAACATTTTGATAATAGCTAAATTTTTTAAAATGTAACAATGCAGGGGAATCCCATGGTGGTCTGGTGGTTAGGCTTCTGCACTTCCACTGCCTATGAGCTGGGTTCAGTCTGTGGATGGGGAACTAAGATCCCATAAGCCACAAAGCATGGCCAGAAAACAAAAACAAAACAATTCTGTTATTGTATTTTTTTTTAAAAGATGAAACTAGGAGCATTCTCGAATAACATCAAGCATAGAATCACTTGCAGTTACATGTCTATCGATCTATCTGCCTACGTGGGTGTGCATGCGTGCTTAGTCGTGTTCAACTCTGCAACCCCATGGACATGGAATTTTCCAGGCAAGAATACTGGAGTGGGTTGCCTTTAGCATTTTCCAGAGGGTCTTCCCAACCCAGGGATCAAAGCCACATCTGCATTGGCAGATGTGCAATGCAGATGTGGCTTTATCAACTGCACCTCTTGGCAAGTCTCCATCTGCCTACCTGCCTACCTACCTGCAATACACTTGTTTAAATCAGGATTCAAACAATGTCCACCTATTTCATTTGGTTGCTGTATCTCTTAAGTCTTATAAGCTTACCCTCCATCATCAACTCCCACCCTGGCCAATTGTTGTTGAAGGAACCAGGTCATTCATCCTCTGGAGTGTCTCATACTCTGGATTTTGATGGCCACGTCCTCATGATAACCATCATTTTCCTTCATCCTTGATGTTTCCTGTAAATTATAGTTGGATCTGAAAGCTTGATCAGAATCAAATTTGATGGTTTTGGCAAGACTGTTTCCCACGTGATACTGTGTTCTGCTACCAGTGCACACACCGTGTCCCATGGTCTCTTGCATGATGTAAGCAGCCACCAGCGTTCAGTACCTAGATTCATTACAGCTTGCCAAACAGTAACATTCTATTTTGTCATGTGTTCTCCATGTATTAGCTGGGGTAGTTTTACACAGAGAAACTTTGTCTCATCAACAATTTGATAATTGATTGATACAGTTATAGGGAAAAGGCAGAGTAAGTGCTTGATTCTTTTCCTTTATCAATTCTCAAATACTGAATTGACTCACTGACATCTATCAACAGGTAACCTGTTACAGATTTTGTTTTACATCACTGTAAACTCCAAAATTTTAACATACTGGGTGTTTCATTCCACTGATGTTCCCTGCTGCTGCCCAAATGCCCCACCTATGGCCAGTGGGAGCCACTTCAAGTTGGGTCCTACGTCCTTTAGATGTTATCCTAGCAACTGGATGACTTTCCTGTCTTCTCACTTGAAATACTTGAAGATCACCTTGAACATTTCCAAGAATCTCTGTTTCTTCTGCCTATTAGAGACTGACTTTAGAGCAAAGGACACACATAGATTGAAAGTGAGGGGATGGAAAAGATTTGTTTCCTTTTGAGAAGAAATAGTATTCAGAAAACACAATATGAGCACTAGGACTGAGTGATGACTTCTATGCCTTTTCAGAGGACTGAGTAGGAAATAATTTTAAAATAAAGTCCATTATAAATACATATTCATGGGTTTGATTCAAATTCCAGGCTTTGGGTTTTTTACCTAAACTTCTTAATGTACACTAGCTCATTTTTCCTAACTGCTGAGAATCTAAATTTTCAATGAGATCAGAAAAGATAGTACTGGAATATCACTTAATTACTCATTTGCTTTATCACACAATGTGCAAACAATATCTTTGAGTAATAATGTGCTGTGTGCACAATTGCTCAATCGTGTCCAACTCTTTGCAACTCCATGGACTGTATGCAGACCGCCAGGCTTCTCTGTCCATGGAATTTTCTAAGCAAGAACACTGAAGTGGGTTACCATTTCCTTATCTAGGGGATCTTCTCAACCCAGGGATCAAACCTACATCTCTTGCATCTCCTACATTTACCACTATAATCAACATCTGTGATTCTTTATCCTGGTCATCAAGCCATAGCAATGTGTTATATAGGTAATCTTATTTGTAATCTGTCTATTTCTTTCTTACATTTTCTGTTATTTAACAAAAGATTTTTATTTTTGCCCAACAGTTACCTTTATACTATTATCTTTATCATAAACTGATACACAGGCAGTTCCCCAAAAGGAGAGACACTCTGAAGATAGATAGATAGATAAAAGAAAAGTTGTCTCTGCAAGGAAAAATTAACTCCAGACACTACTAATTACTTGCTGCTGTTGTTCAGTCACTAAACCATGTCCAACTCTTTGTAACCCCATGGACTGCAGCACGCCAGGCTTCCTTGTCCTTCACTATCTCCCAGAGTTTGCTCAAACTCTTGTTCATTGAGTCAGTGATGTCTAATGGAACCTTGATTTAATAATAATAAAAATTTTTAAAAATAAAAATAAAAAAATAAATAAATAAACCCAAGTTTGTCTCCTATGAGGGCTCCCACTCTTTACGATAACACACAACTACTTAAAGAGAAGATGTTTCATAATTTCTAGTCTTTGAAATATTCCAAAGTACATTCCAAAAGATTATACATATACCTACACATATATATAATACATACACTTCCCTGGTGGCTCAGTGGTAAAGAATCTGCCTGTGATGCAGGAGACTCAGGTTCGATCCCTGGGTTGGGAAGATTGCCTGGAGAGGGAAATGGCAACCCACTCCAGTATTCTTGCCTGGGAAATCCCATGGACAGAGGAGCCTGGTAGACTACAGTCCATGGGGTCTCAAAAGAGTCAGACATGACTTAATGACTAAACAACTAAACAACAACAATTCATAATCTCTACATATATTAATAGATGTATAAGTATGCACACATACTCATATGTTTAAATGTGTGTGTATGTATATATATATGAAGGAAGAGATTTTATTATATTGGTAGACGTATGAAAGTGTTCTATATCAGAACTATTTTCAGAATCAAAATCTTCCTGAATTTTTTAACTATCAAACGTCCAGGTATTCCATAGAAAGTATTAAAAATCTCTCAATATTTATTACCTAAATATTAAAAATTAGAATAAAATAATTTCTCTTAGTGCTATTCACATTCTTTAATCAACTGCATGTTTCGGTCACTCAGTCATCTATCTGACCTTAATACAGCATCATTGGTATTTTCTAAAGAATGTGTTTTTGTCTTACAGTTTTTCATAAAATTGCCCCAAATCTTTTTCAAAGATGCACTGCATGGACAATATATTGGAGACTGTGTGTGTGTGTGTGTGTGTGTGTGCACGCCCACGCGTGCTCAGTCATATCTGACTGTTAGCGACCACATTGAATGTAGATCACCAGGTTCCTCTGTCCATGGAATTTCCCTGGCAAGAATACTGGAGTGGGTTGTCATTTCCATTGAATGTCCACACTGAAACACATAAACATGTTGGCATAAATATTTGTATCAGTTTGCCTCTATGCAGAGTGCTTTTCTACAATGTATGTGTTTTTAAGACAAACTGTATCAAATAAGTTGATTGCATTTTGATACTCTTTGAAAACTTGGCTAAATTTAGAACTACAAAATTAGAGGCTTTTTCCAATCTTATTCAACTTTAGTATAGAATATCAATTTATCCAATTAAAAATAGGAGTATGTCAAAAGATTTTTTCTCTCAAGTTGAACAGTTCTAACATTTGAAAGATAAATATAGCATACCCTTCGCACTCCAATTATTCATTTTTTCCCGGTTCCTCCCTTGTTTCTATAAGGAAGCATTTGAACATCTTTCTATTTGCAAGCTTTGTTTTCAGTAATTGCACTTGCTTTTAAGCTTCAAATGCTTAAGGTTTTCAGTACTTTGAATAAAGATTCCCAAGTCATTTTTACAAAATGATACTACAATTTGAGAACTTGCATATAATAAAAGTTCTAAAGTACTCTGAAACACTTAGGTGTATTTAGAAAGTAGTGCTTCAAAGTTTCAAAGGTTTTTAAAATTGGATCAATTTTAAGTAGCAATGAAGGAAAGCGTATATATTACATGGTGATAAGTCCACCTCACTTATTTGAATAACATTTTAATTCTGTAGCATTGCAACCAATTCCAAAGAATGCTGAACTAGGTTTAAAAAAAAAGGAAAGAAAGAAAAACACCCTGATAGCTGGTTCCAACCATTTACAACCTGTGTGACTTGGAATAATCCTCTTAACTTTTCTGAGCCTCAGTGTTCTTATCTGTAAAAGGGGACCCATAATGTATGAAACAGAAAAGATAGTAATGTGTTTCAAAGAGTCTCTGAATTTCAGACAACCTTTGACAAGCAGGAAAGATATTCTCTCCTGCTAAACCTGCATCCCCAGGCTCATCTCCCATCACCCCTCAGTGCGTTTCCGATCCTTCTGATAAGAGAATACTCACATGTCCCCAACATCATCTATTCTTTCACACATAGTGGCTGAAACACCTGGGAACATTTCTTTCCTGCTCCTTATGGGCAGAAAGTCTTAGCCTCGGCCCCACCTTTCCCAGCCATGGCAGAACTTGTCAATCGCACTGGTCAATATTCGAGGTGTGTGCTGAGCCATGTTCACTAGGAAGTTCATCATCACCATCAGGCACACTCACGCCTTCCCTCTCTTACAGCTCCTACCTGGATGTGGTAAGCAGACCTTGACTACCCCTGGTCTCTCAAGGCAGGCTGCCTGTACAGTTTTCTCCCTCCTTTGAGTCCACATGAATACCATCAGTCCCCCTCCACAAATAACCTGGTATACAGGTGCCAAGAATCAGACATGGTGTTGAGACAGGGAGGATGGTGAAGAAGGGTGGAAGGAAAAGCCCATCTTTGCCCTGGGCCTTAGCGCATATTCCATCACACTTTTGAGAGTGATCTCTGTATTGGGTGTTGCACACTGGACAGCTCGTCATTAAATGGTTTTGATTCTAGACGTGAATCTGGCTTGGCAGTGTATGAAGGAGGCTATTGGGATGATTGACAAGGCAGGACTCAGACACTCCTGTATGCTGTGTCTGTAACATCACACTTGCCACCCTCACCTCTAGTGCAGTCAGTCCTTCCACTCTCCCCTAAAAGGCCAGCTCCAAGAACCCACAACACCCCAGTTCAGAATCCCTTGCCCCCAACCAAGTCTTCATGACACTGCTCACACGTGCAATGCAACCTACATGTTATTCCCTGGGATTGCATGGATTCGGGTACACAACTCTGCTCTCTGCTGCCGCTCTGTTGTGTTCAATCGCGTCCGACTCTTTTGCGGCTCCATGGACTGTAGCCCACCAGGCTCCTCTGTCCATGGGATTCTCCAGGCAAGCATACTGGAGTGGGTTGCTGTTTCCTCCTCCAGGGGATCTTCCCAGCCCAGGGATCGAACTCGTATCTCCTGTGTCTCCTGCACTGACAGGCAGATTCTTCACCGCTAAGCCACCTGGGAAACCAATTGTGTCTTCTTCCATACTTTGAATTCCCCAGGGAATTTCTATTCTGTGTGTATCTCCTGAGTTCCCAGAACTGCCTAAGATATAATAGGCCCTCAATAAATGTGCTGAAGGTACATTAATTTAACATTACTCGAATGCTACCTGCCTTTATTCCCCAAAGGGAAATACATACCTACCATTTTCATAGTCTGTATCTTGAGAGAAAACTGAAAAAAATGGGCCTTGGAAAGCATATAAGAATTCTTGATCTAACTTTAAAAAGCCTGCAGCCATTGTAACATTTCTTTTCCATCTTCCCTACGAATCTTTCATAACTTCTGTGGACTTTATTCAAGCTGTTAAAGGTTATATGCTTCCCCCAGCACCACTTATCTTTCAAGAAGCTTCATAACATCACTGCATATTTGCCAGGAGAAATTCTCCCATAAAACTCCCCTGTCTGGTAAACTGTCTTCAAAGCCTTTGCAGCTGGAGCTCCCATTGAGCCGAGAAGGCTAAAGTTCACGTGTGTTAACCTGGGCTTGCCTGGGACTCATGGCCGCCTGAGAGCATTGATTTGGGAGGCCTCTGTCCCGCCTCTGCTCTTTGAGATTTTTTTCAGCTCTTTGTCAAGGAATAGCTAAGCAGTGTCAGCACTGTTCTCAGAACTTTACTTGCAGTAAAATATCTGATCCTCACAGCCACCTTCCAAAGCAGGGGGTGTCACCCACAAGCTGCTGATGGGGACATTAAGATATTGATCCCTGACCAGCCTTGCCCTGGGTCACACTGCTGGAAGTAGCAGCACTGGGCACCCACCACCAGGCCTCCTTGTCTCTCATTCAGGAAAACATGATGGGATATCATGTGTGTGACCTTAGTAAATCATTTAGCTCTCAAATGTCACAAACTCAAGCAGGCAAAAAAATGTAACTTTTACTTATTTATTTATTTTTAATGGAGTTTCCCAGGTGGTAAAATTGGTAAAGAATCTGCTTGCCAATGCAGGAGACACAAGCGATGTAGGTTCAATCTCTGGGTAGGGAAGATCCCTTGGAGGAGGCAATGGCAACCCACTCCAGTATTCTTGTCTGGAAAATCTCACGGACAGGAGAGCCTGGTGGGTTACAGTCCATGGGGGTCATAAAGAGTTGGACACAACTGAGCACGCGCACACACAATTTTCTTACTCTTCAGCTTTTCACAGGAATGTAATTTACAGCCAATAAAATGCTCATTTCATTGTGTACAGTCTGATAAGTTTTGATCAACAGACATCCATGTAAAGCACAGCTTTCTCAAGATATACAGTATGTCAATCACCCCCTAAAAGTTCTTTGAACACTTTCCCAGCCAACCTCCACCCCTCTGATAAATCACTGCTGTTTTATTTTATCATAAATAAATTTAAAAAAATTTTTATCTTCAACTTAGCCTAATTATTTCAAACTCTGTGCAGTATCAGAAACATAATCTCAGCCAATTCAAGACTTTTTCCGATCTATTTCCCTGAGATTTTATATAACATTTAGAGGTGAAGATTGTGCTACATTACCCCAAATTTTTTGAGATGGTGGGTGGTATTGTCATGGACACGTGTCTGTGCTGGTCTCTTCGGGGAGATCCCTGGTCCCCACTGTGGCCCCCGAAGGATGCCCCACTTTTTTCTCCAGCATCAAGGTCTCTTCGGCCTGAACCCTCTCTCTCAGATACACCAGGGCCCCTTTTAGGACAAAGGAATATATACAACTCTGCACATGCAGCTGAGCAGAGGATTCAAGGAACTCACAGACCCTCTCTGCTTAAATCAGCGCTGAACCCACACCTTCTCTGCTGTGTTGCCATCTCCCACAAGCACACCTGAGAAAAGCCACCTGAACCCCTAATCCTCACATGGCAAGGAGGGTTATTTCTGCATCACTCTCCTTGCTGCTCTGCAGAGAGGGCAAAGGCTATGCCTTTGTTTCATACATTTTGCACAGCCAAGAGTCACTTGTTTTCAGGGACACCAGCACTTACTCTCTCCCTGCTCCCTTTCATAGCCTGCCTGGACTCTGAGGGCTCTTTCAAAGCCTCAGGATCACACACACCAAATGTCTCAATGCCTTTTGGCTATTCTCCCCACCACCCACGAGCCATTCCTTTCCCTGAGGCAGCAAATGGACAAGATCTTGCAGCAACGAGGAAGGGTCTCAGCACAGCAGGAACTCTGAAGAATCCCATCTGTTAACATGTTGAAAAACCCTCCCAGCAAGGAGAAAAATGACAGTACAAGAGGAACACAGAGCTGCTGCCTTAATGAGCTGATTTCTCAAAACATTCACATCATTAACACTTAATAAATTGCCATCATTATACAACATCCAGATATGGAAAGTATCATCAGATTAAACAGGAATCAAATCTTCCGCTCGGTGCTCTCCGGGTGCTGTCTGGAGATGGGGCTGACATGAGCTATCGGCGGTACCTAGGAGGACAAGCATGCATCTGAAAAGCCCTGAGCAGCTGAGACGGAGATGGCAGGTGAAGATGTGGCAGTGGCATCTGCAGAGGGCTTGGATCCTTGCTGGAAGCTGGAGCCCAGATGCATTTTCAAAGAGGGGAAGACACAAGTTAAGCAGGGGAGAGAAAGCTGTATCCAGTTCCCTGCAGAGTTATACCAGGATCTTTTTTTTTTTTTTTTTTTTTCAGTTGGGATATAGTTTCAGTAGGTGACTCAGATGGTAAAGAATCCGCTTGCAATGTGAGAGACTTGGGTTCAGTCCCTGGGTTGGGAAGATCCCCTGGAGGAGGGCATGGCAGCCCACTCCAATATTCTTGCCTAGAGAATCCCATGGACAGAGGAACCTGGCAGGCTGCAGTCCATGGGGTGGCAAAGAGCTGGACACGACTGAGCAACTAAACACAGCACATAGTAAAGTGAACTGGGCTTTCCAGTGGTGACGAATCCGCCGGCCAGTGCAGGACATGCGAGTTCAATCCCTCAGTCAGCAAGATCCCCGGAGAAGGAAAAGGCAACCCAATCTAGTATCCTTGCCTGAAAAAGCCCATGGACAGAGGAGCCTGGCGGGCTACAGTCCACGGGGTCCCACAGGGCCAGCCACCACTGAGCGACTAAGCAGCAACAGCAACAGTAGCAAAGTGAATTGGTCGTGTGTACTTGTGTCCCCTCCCTCTGGCTCCCTCTTGGCCCTCCCTCCCACACTGCCCCCTCCATCCAGGATCCTTTTGAAGGTTTAACGGCTAATGTACTTCTGGTCTTAACCTCCAGGACAGGGAATATGCTGTGGTACAAGGGTCCAGGGCCAGACAGGTCTGGATGTGAGCTTTATAGAATCAGCCTTGTGTCCTTAAGAGCTGGCTCCAAAGTCAGACTCCCTGGCTCTGCCACGGAAATGTTGTGACCTTGAGCAACTTATTTCACTTCTTTTTCCCCTAATCAATAAAATGGGGAGAGGGGGCGCATATATGGAAGGGATGTAGAAAAACCTTTCTCTGCCAGTGGTTTCCAGAGGAGAAAAGATTGACCCTAACTTATCAAAAATCCTAAGCACAAGAGTTTCCATCTCTTTCTGGTTCTCACCATGTCTGGATAGGGAATTCCTTGGTAGCTCATACAGCAAAGAATCTGCCTGCCATGTGGGAAACCCAGGTTCAATCCCTGGGTCAGGAAGATCTCCTAGAAAAGGGCACAGCAACTCACTCCAGTATTCTTGCCTGGAAAATCCCATGGACAGAGGAGCCTGGCGGGCAACATTCCATGGGGTCACAAAGAGTGGGATAAGACTGAGCAACTAACACTTGTCTGTATAAGTGAAGGAACTCCGGCATCCATGTGTCCACTCTGCAGACCCCAAATATCCATGGAGTAGGCTTTTCTAAGGACCAACCTGGAGGCAAGGGCAAGTGTTACCACTCGCCTGCATCTTGTTCTGTAATTCAGCTTCTTTAATATTTTAGCTGATCTAATGTCTCCATTATATCGCATAGTTGCCGTTTCTTTTTTAGCTGGTCCATACTTCCATCTACCTCACTGTTTTGTATAGCTTCATGGTTCTCCCAAACTCTGACAGTAATAGCCCCTCCCTTACACAATCCTGGTGGTGATTACTTTCTGAGATAATAAAGAGGTGAAGTGTCTGGAACATATTACATGCTCAGTAAATATTTGCTACTATAATTATTAATAGAGATTTATTTTTAAAAGCATATAAGCTCTCATTCTCTAATTCCTTGCCTGTAGAATGCCATTAGTAATTGTAGAGGTTCAGGACTTGCCTAATGGCTGAGACCCTGAAGTTGAGAAAGATTGAAGGCAAAAGGAGAAAGGGGTGGCAGAGGATGAGATGGTTAGACAGCATCACCAACTCAATGGACATGAATCTGAGCAAACTCTGGGATAGAGCGGAGGACAGAGGATCCTGGTGTGACATGGTCCATGAGGTCACAAAGAGTTGGACATGATTTAGCTAATGAACAACAAAAGATAAGACTCCATGCTCCCAATGCAGGGAGCCCAGGTTCTATCCCTGTTCAAGGAACTGGTTCCCATAGGCCTCAACTAAGAGTTTGCATGCTGCAACCAAAGATTCCCCGGGCTGCAACTAAGACTCAGCATAGCCAAATAAATAAACATTTTAAATAATAATAGTTGTACAGGTTAAAGAAGGAAATGTATAGAAAGTACTTGGCACCTGTCGGATGCTCAGTGAAGATTTCCCCTATCCTGGAATGTGTTACTCTTAGAAAGGAGTGTTCCTCTATCCTGCAATGTTTCAACAGACAATATAAGGATGTTTTACAAATACTCTGCCACAGGATGGGTCTCCCAGACTGTATGTAACATTCGTCCCCGTCTGAGATCATTGACATGCTGTCTACCCCTGTCTCAAGGCCCTTACTTACGGGCTCTCTTCTGAAAGATTTTTGTAGGTCGCCTAAAGCCCTGTACAGCCATGCCCTGCCCATCTTACCCTGTGTATCAAAGAATATGTTTGCATGTGTTATCTCAGAAGTGGAGTGGCATTTGAAGACAGGAAATCCAAGCTGCCAAACTCCAGATCTTTGGTGTATGTCTCAACGAAAGATGGTTGTGAACGATGCGATGCCCCTTGAGCACTGCGATGAGAAGTATGCAAGACAAGACACAAAAAGTTACTTCAAAACGAGAGAGTGCTGTAAAAGCAATGCTGTGCTACGAGTGAGCCTAGGTTAATGAGAAGTGGGTAGCCACCTCCTCTGTGGGCACTCTAGTTTAAAATAACTCAGGTCTCAAGAAAATTGATGCCATCTGTGCTGTTTCAAGTTGTGCAGCCAACTGTCTTCTCCTGGCAAAGTCAATTTTCAAGACATCAGGACCTCTAAGTGACTCCACTTATGGAATTCTTGGCTCTGAAGATATTGTTGCCATTGGCATTATGCTTTATCAGGCTTGTGCAGCATGCGAGCGCCAAAGGAAGGGGAAAGCTATTTACTAGAGACACTGACCACAGATGTGTCTCACATCCAAGAGGGCAGCATAATTCAGTTTCAGAGGAGAAGGTGAAATTGTTCATGAAAACATTTTGATGTTCTGATAGAGAAAGTGAAGCACCCTAGGCTGAGCCCAAATGAGAAGGAATAAACAAAAGGAGAGAGAGAGGGCTTGCTCTAGATCCTCGTGAGAAGGAGTTCTGAGCCTGGGGAATTAAGAAATGAAGAGAGATGAAGGGGGCTTTCAGGGAAGCAAGAGGCAAAGCAAGAGAGAAGTGGAGGGTGGTAGACTTAGAGACCCGAATGAGATGGCCCCTGGAAGCGGTCAAGGAGAAAAATGTCGCCAGGCGCTGGGGGGCAATGAGCTCCCCCATCCAATACGATGTCGCTGCTGCTCTGGGCCCCGCAGTGACAGTCTGTGTCCTCAAAGCCTTTCTAGAAGTCTGTCGTCATCAGCAGTGTCATGACAGTGCTGCGTGGGGGAAATTAGAGCGAGAGAGAATCACGCTGGGAATTCAACATGGAAAAACGGTGCTGAAAGAGGGTTTCTACTCCAGGACACAAGTGTGTGAACAGGGCCATCTGCAGTCCTGGGGAACCTGGAAATGAGAGAGGTGAGCATGTCTATACAACGCCCTGTATGTCTGAAGCCACGGAAATCTCAGAAGCTGTAGGGAAAGAACAAACTACATTTTGTGGGCCCCCGCTAATTGTATTTAAATCTTAAAGGCAAGCACATCCCCCTAAAGATGAATAACTTAAACCTCACAGGCAGATTTTGGGGATCCTCTGAATTGATTTCATTTTTTTCTAAAATTTGAGTTGAGGAGGAAGCACAGAGACCATGAGATATAACCACCTCATTCTGATAATGAGAAAATAGAGACCTGGCGATGCAGGCTGCTTGAACAGCTCGCTAGCTTATTGAGCGGGGTGCATTCGATGAGTGCAGTAAAGAGGTTTTATTTGTTTGCTTATGGTTTTAGCACTGCCTCCCTTGGTTCCTCTGGAGCTCCCCCATCATCCCCTTAACAGCATCTCAAGCCCAGACTTTTAGTTATTTTCAGCTATAATAACAGTTCTATTTTTAGAGATCAGAAAAACCTAAACTTATTACATCACCCCTTTAATCAGCACTCTTTTAAAGCTCTTCCTAGGCTCTGGCCAAGGGGAGAGGAGGAGGGTGGGAAGCAAGGATAAGAGGCATGGCTGGTCCTACCCCCACCCCCACCCTGCTCCAGCTCTTCCTCAGCTTCATCTGTTCTGGGCTCCTCCAGTGCCCAACAAGAATGAAAGAGAAGAGGAAGAAGCAACAGCGCCTTTCATTTAGCTTGAGTATGTGAGGTCCTCTTGGTTGTTAAGCGTCCTGTCCTGGCAAACATTCCAAGCTTTGTCTTGTGGGAGGACGTTGAGAGTTTTGAGCATCTTCAGCTCATACCACAAGGTGAAACAAGCAGCATCTGTCAGTGGGGCAGTGGGGGCAGTCGGCCTTTAGACAGACATCTGCCCTCCCTGTCCCTCCACAGTGGCCAGCATCTGGAATAAAGCAAACTCTCCTTTCCACCAACATGGCTTTTGAGCATGAGCAGCCAGACCCCACCTTTTGGTAACAAGGGCAAGCCTATAAGTACACCAAGCACCAAGACAATCCCCACTGCAGACCGCTCCAAACTGCTAAGTATTCTTTGTTACTGGTTTCGGTTTTGTGTGTGGGGTGGGGGGGGGGGCGGTGCCCATTCCCCTTCTCTTTTAGTGGAAAGGAATAATTGCCAAGTCCTCCACTGTTCAAACTGCCTTCAAGGATGCCTCCGCAATGGTTCTCCAGTCTTTTCTGCACGAAGGATGATGCTCATTGGATCTGGGCCTGCATCTCGTGGTGAAATGGGTCCTTAGACTGCATGAGACACTTGCCCCACATGTGACCTTGGCCAGTTTACTCTACCTCCAACCCCCTAGTTTGCTCGTTGGCAAAATAGGGATCATGATCATAGTATTAACCCCAGTTCCATAATGGTTAAATGAATAAATATGTGTAGGGCCTTAAGAGCAATGTCTCCCCCATAATTGTACATGTTACCTATTACTTTTCTGATTGTCCTCTGCTGTGGAGCCTTAGCCAAAACTCCGCAGCGCTGTAATATAACCTAATTAATATCTGTATCACTCAGCTCCCTCCCAATTCAATCATCTCATCTTTTGGGGACAGAGACCCAGAGGCACTGGGGAGAGACACCCAACCTTCAGGGGTGGTTTCCCCATTTCGGAGTCCACAACATTCACTGTCTAAATTAAATATTTTGGGACTTGATTGTGTTTGATTAGAGTACCTAATCTTTTCCCTATAGTGGGATGCTGAATAAGACTTTTCTTATTTTTCTAAGATTTAAAGCTTAGAGCTGAGAACAAGGAAGCCCGATTTACCCCACATTCTAAAGAGGCCTGTAAACAATTGGGCTTGGAATGCAGGTTCAGTCTCTGGTCAGGGAACTAAGATCCCACATGTCATGGCAAAAAAAAAAAAAAAAAAAAAATAACCAAAGATACAGAAGCCAACAACGTCATCAACCTACAGGATACACTCAACATGCATGGACCATTCCCTCTAATGCCAGCAGAACACACACTCTCTGTTTGTACCTACAGAACGTACACCAAGACAGAGCATACCATAAGCTTATGAGGTCATAAGCAAACCTCAATAACTGTAAAAGGGTTGAAATCATGAAAATTATGTTCTCTGATAAACATAGAATCAAACTAGAAATCAATAAAAGAAAATCCTCAGATGCTTTTAAACAATCCACTTCTAAACAATCTGTGAGTAAAAGAGGAATGACACAATACACTGAACTGGATGAGAATGAAAACACTAAATATAAAAACATATGTGTCTCTTAGAACTCTGCTCAGTGTTATGCGGCAGCCTGGACAGGAGGGGAGGGTTTGGAGGACAATGGATGCAAGTATATCCCTTCGCTGTTCACCCGAAGCTATCACAGTATTTTTTATTAATTGGCTATACCCCAATACAAATGAAAAGTTTTAAAAAATTTTTAATAAAAATAAATATATATGTGTGTGTGTGTGTGTGTGTGTGTGCACATGTGTCTCAGAGCAGTGTTGAGAAATTTATAGTAATAAGTGATTACATGATCTATATAATTACAAATGAATAACCTAAGTCTTCACCCCAAAATACTAGGGAAAAAAAGAACAAAATAAACTAAGCAGAAGGAAGAAAGCAACAAAGATAAGTGCAGAAGTTAATGAATTTAAAATAGAAAAAGAACGAGAAAATCAATGAAACAAGAAGCTGGTTTCTTTTAAAAAAGATCAGTCCTATTGACAAACCTTTAGCAGCAGTGACAAAGGGGAAAAAGAGACAAAAAGCATTTTACTAACATCAAGAATAAAACAAGAATGTTACCCCAGACCTGGTAGATAACAAAAGGATAATAAAAGAATACTATGCGTTCTACTTGGGCTTCCCAGGTGGCTCAGTAGATAGAGTCTGCCTGCAATGCAGGACCTAGGTTCAATCCCTGGGTTGGGAAGATCCACTGAAGAAGGGAATAGCTACCTACTCCAGTATTCTTGGCTGGGAAATCCCATGCAAAGAGGAGCCTGGCGGGTACAGTCCACAGGAGTCGCAGAGTCATGCATGACTAAGCAACTAAACCACCACCACCGTGCTTTTGATTAGTACACAAATCAATTTCCAAACATAGATGACATAGGACGAGTCCTCAAAAAGTACAAACTAACAAATCTTACCCAATATGAAGTAGATCATTTGAACAGTACTGTAACTATTAAGGAAACTAAATTAATAATTTAAAACTCTTGAAAAGACATCTCCAAGTCCAGATAGTTTCACTAGAAGTTTTCACCAAATGTTTCAAGAAGAATTAGCAATTCTACACAATCCCTTCCATAAGAATAGGAAAGCTCACTCTATGAAACAGGTATTATACTCATATTCATACCAAAACCAGATAAAGACATTATTATAATAGAAAACCACAGACCAATATCCCTTATGAAGATAGATACAGATATATTTAGCAAGATGTTAGTAATTTAAATCCCATCAGCTTTTACATAATTTAACACCCACTTCATGATATTTAAAAAAAACTCTCAAAAACTAAGTGTGGAAAGAAAGCTATTCAACTCGATAAAGGATCTACAAAAATTACAGAAAATATAAATACTTCACAATGAAAGCATTCGTGCTTTCTTCCTGAGCCTGGGAACGAGGTAAAGACATCCACTCTCACCACACTATTCAACGGCGTGCTAAAATTTTCAGCTGATGCAGTAAGATAATAAAAGGAGATGAAAGGTATACAGATCACTAAAGAATTGTCTCTGTTTGCTGATGGCATAATTGCCTTTATAATATGACCATCTGAGGGGATCTATATTCGATCTCCTGGGACTAATATGTGAGTTAAGCAAGGTTGCAGAATGCAAGATCAAGTATACCTGAATAAATTTTTTAAAAAAGTAGCCTTGTAGGGACCATTTGTACGAGTGCACTTGTTTTTATTGGGCTGGATGAGGTTTAGTTGAAAAACTGCCTAGATTAAATACTTCTTAAAATATTAGAAACCCTTATCCCAGCTCACCCATTTTTCTGAGTCCGTTGTCACTACCTCCAGTGAATTTTTAAAATCTGGTACTTGCAGATAACACAGGTACTGATCATTAGATGTCACCATGAATAACCAAAAGGTAAAAGCTAATTATTTCCCCTCTCATATATATATATACATAACACACACATCAGCCCACCCTGAAAAAAAAAAAATGTGTCATAATAACAAAAGATGTAATGGTGCTGAAGAATTTATCTGTAGGGCAGCAATGGAGAAACAGACAAAGAGAATAGACTTATGGACACGGGGAGAGCGGAGGAGAGGGTGAGATGTATGGAGAGAGTAACATGGAAACTTACATCACCATATGTAAAATAGACAGCCAATGGGAAGTTGCCGTATGTCTCAGGAAACTCTAACAGGGGCTCTGTATCAACCTAGAGGGGTGGGATGGGGAGGGAGGTGGGAGGGAGGTTCAAAAGGGAGGGGATATATGTATACCTGTGGCTGATTCATGATGAGGTTTGACAGAAAACAATAAAATTTTGTAAAGCAACAAATTATTCTGTAAAAAATAAATAAATTTTAAAAAAAGATATAATGTATTGCATCCTTTCGTGTACCAGGTGTTATATAAAGTGTTTTACAGCCATTATTTCATCTAATTCTCACAACAGTACTGTAAAGAGTTAATTTTGACCCCCACTTAAGGGCAGGAAACTAAAGCTCAGAGACCCCACACAGATTTCTCAGCACTTCCCAGATCATGAACAGGAGAACCAGGATTCCAACCTAATCTGTAGTTGTTTGATGGTGTCAAAAAATAATACCCCTCAAGTTCAAGCCATCTGACATATGGTCACGTGGAGACAGACAGATGGAAATCACGGTGAAATTAGGAAGGAGGGCAGGCTAAGCTGTGTGAACAAACAAGCTGAATGATACTCCTCTGAATTGAAGCTGCCCTCCTTCCAAATGCAGACCTTTCCTGCCCAATGCACTTTACCCAAGGAACCCCAATGGAATGCTTTCTCTTTGCAGGTGTACCCAAAAGAAAGAAGAGAAAAGCTCAGGGCTCTTCAAGCCGAGTTACAGCTCAGTTCTAAAAATGATTGTCCAGGAATGATGATGAGTAAAATTAAACCCAGTTGGAGTGGTCGCCAAGCAAGCGTGATTATAGAATCATGTTTTGCAACTCTACAGACATGGGTTTGAGCAAGCACCAGGAGTTGGTGATGGACAGGGAAGCCTGGCGTGCTGCAGTCCATGGGACAGCAAAGAGTTGGACACGACTGAGCGACTGAATGGAGCTGATGCCATCATTTGCGGTGCCAGGGAGGGGTCCACCCAGCCTGAATTTCTCAGCTTCCAGAGAGTAGCACATTAGAGACCACTGCTTTAGCAAAGTCTCACATTTCACAAGGGATTCCCAGGTGGTTCACTGGTAAAGAATCTGCCTGCCAAGCAGGAGACTCAAGTGCAATCCTTGGGTCAGGAAGATCCTCTGGAGAAGGAAATAGCAAGCCACTCCAGTTTTCTTGCCTGGGAAATCCCATGGGCCTGGCGGGCTACAGTCCATGGGGTTGCAAAAGAGTCGGACACGACTTGGCGACTAACTAACAACAGCAATAACAGATTTCACAATGGTGGCATCCTCGGTGGCATCATCAAATCTTACTCCAAGTGCCTTTCCTCCCCTTCCTGCACCTTCAAAAATCTCCCTTTCTGTTTCTTCTCTGAGGCTGAAGCGTCTGGCACCCCTCGTTTAGAATTCAATAAGCACTCCAACTTACTGCTGTGAAATCTCCCGTGAGCAGCCCTTGGGTTCCCCATCCCCCTGGTAGTCTACTCTGCTTTCTGACTGCACTTGCCTAGATCTGAGATCCCAACTTTTAGGGCATTTTCCCCTCTGGTTCCCCTGTTTGTTCCCTGTGTGGAATCACCTTCAGTGCATCTCTGAACAGAGACCACTGTTGATGTCACTAAGCTCCAGGTCCCCAAGGGCACAGAGGACACAAATATCTCTGTCACCTGCCTCCAAGACCTTGTCCTGCCTCCACTTTTCAAAATTCTCATTTTCAGATAACATTTCTTTCTTCTATATCTTCTGTTATTTCCTCTGTATTTGGGCACAGACATTAATTCCCATCTGCCATTCTCCTATGTTTCCAGGGCGATGCAGCTGAGCTTCTGGAAGTTTCACTGCCTCCTATGTTGGCCCTTTTCCTTCTCAAACAAATGTAGGCTAACTTGTTTACCTGAATTCAGTACTTCCCTACTTGTGCTTCCCCTTGCTTTCAGAGACTATAATATGCAGATTTCCCTTGTGTTTCATTTCAAAAACAGCCCTAGCCTTCATCCTCTCCCCATTTTGCTTTGCATCCGTCTTTCTGAAAGACACAGGTGGCAATGGAGGAGGGACACTGTCCCGTCTTTCACTGAGAAGACTGCTTTGGTCTCTCGTATTGGCAACCTTTACGCACTTCAGCACTGGCAGAACTTCCATGGACAGCTGGGCATCAGCACGCATCTCTGCAGCATCCTGAAGCTCATGCCAGCTAGATTGGCACTCTCATTTGTACCATGATGCTTGCCAGCTCCAAGGAAGTGCCAGGCATCGCCAGCAGCTGCGTTGATGACTTGCAGACACGTAGGCTGGATTCGTTAGCTCCTTATCAGCTTACAAATGACTTTGACAAATTTTCTTCTTTGATTTTTTTTTCCTTTCAAGGGGATGTTTGGATTCCTCTTGCATAGCTTTGTTTATGTACCAATTAAAGCAGGAAGCAATTACCATCAATTATCATGTGAGATTAGCTACTGTCTTGTAATTACCGTGTTAATTGACATTAAGTTTATATAGAAATTATTGTTGCCTCCTTCCTACTAAAAAAGAAAGAATGGTATGTCAGGAGTGAAGAAAGCATGTCTACAAATATAATCTCTCCCTCTAAGAAAGTCTATATGGGAGAGCACTTTTCTTAAACATCTGTGAATTTCTTCATTTCTGATGTCATTTCTTCACTCAGAAATGCATGACGATGTGCTTGACAGCCTCCAAAATGGTCCCCAAAACACATTTTCTAGACTTCTCCCTCATTCCACAGGGCTGTCCTGTATAAGGATATTGTTGGAATGAGCCTGCGTGACTTCCACAGTTGGAACATGAAGGACATTGCCCTCTTAGATCACCCACTCTACAAGAAAGCAGGCCCCTGTCATGAACAACTCGACAAAAAGATCAACATCATGCAAAAAGGAGACCTCTTACCAACAGCCACTGTGCTGGCCATGTGAGTGACCCCCTGGAGAAAGGGATCTTCCAGGCTAGACCCCGTCAAGTCTCTAAACTGTGTCCCCAACCACATCTTCACTGCAACCTCATGCGAGCCCCTAAGCCAGCATGATCCAGCTAAGTGGCTTCCAAATCACTGACTCACAGAAACTATAAGGTAGAATTAGCATTTATTATTGTCTAAGTCTTCCCTGGTGGTTCAGACAGTAAAGAATCTGCCTGCAATGTAGGAGACCCAGGTTTGATCCCTGGGCTGGGAAGATCCCCTGGAGGAGGAAATGGCAACCCACTCCAGTATTCTTGCCTGGAGAACCCCGTAGACAGAGGAGCCTGGTGGGCTACAGTCTATGGGGTTGCAAATAGTCAGATATGACTAAGCGACATTGTCTAAAGTCACTAAATTTTGAAGGGATTTGTTAGGTAATAGTAGGTAATTGATGCAGAAGGTGATTATTATTACTGATAGTGATGTTAACTCTCATTCCCTGGGAAAGGAAATACAAAATCAGACATTGGATTCTCCCCTTAAGAATGTGACAAGTTTTTTGTTTGGGGGGAGGGGCAGTACTAGATTTTTTTTTCAGTTATTTATGTATTGGCAAGCAGAGTCTTGAGTTACAGAAGGTGGAATATTTTTAGTTATGGCATACAAACTCTTAGTTGTGGAATGTGGGATCTAGTTCCCTGACCAGGGATCCAATTTGGGCCCCCTGCATTGGGAGCTCGAAGCATTAGTCATTGAACCACCAGGGAAGCCCCCATGACAAGTTTAATTAAAGATAAGTCACAAGACAAATGACTTGGAAATAAATTACACTGCTCATTTACATACTGATTTGTAGTTACATTCTTAGTGACAAAGATAGGGTAAGTACCCAGATTCTTTGACCCCAAGACCTAAAGAAGTAACTTCCTTTCTAACTAAGGAGAGAAAAGCAAAGTTCCTAGAAAGAAGAGCTATGACAGAGACCTCCTATCACTCATACGGATTTTCTTTGGTGTTTTTCCTACCATTTAGTGTAAAAAAAAAAAAAAAAACCTTTAAGTTGTTTTATTACCCTATCTTTATCTGCATGAAATGTAAACCTCTATGTTTGTACAGATGTTAAAGTTTGTGAAAAGTTTTAGATAATTATATAAAGTGACAAAAGGTAACTCTCAGAGAAAATACAACTCTTATAAATGACTCCTTTGTTAATTTGGAGAAGGAAATGCAACCCACTTCCGTATTCTTACCTGGAAGATCCCATGGATGGAGGAGCCTGACAGGCTACAGTCCATGGGGTCACAAAGAGTCAGACACGACTGAGCAACTTTACTTTGTTAATTACTTCAGAAATAACCAAACTTAAACTGATTTTGTTCTGATTTCCCACCTAACACTAAAACACTGGTGGTGAACAGACACTATAAAAAAATATCAACTCATCTGGCCTTTTGAACTGACTGTTACAGTTTTCTATGTTCTTTTTTCCAGCACCAAAAAAAGCTTGACTTAAATCACAATACCTCTAATCATTTCTAAATCTAAAACCCAATATGAAACCCTATTCTTCTACACTGGAGTATAGTACTTTGGGGTTTATAGAGTGTTTTCTTACACATTATCTCTGTTGTAGAACATTAGCAACAATGATGGTATCAGCTGATTAGGTATTTTGATGCTTATTTTACAAATACGAAAACGGAGCAACACAGCAACTCACCCAAACTTACAGAATTAGAAACAGCAGAGCTAGGACAGGAAACCATGCCTAGCAAGGGACAGAACATGGAGCTGAACCTGCAGGCATCTGACTTTAGACTTGTTACAAGCTGAAGTAAATAGGGCTGTTCCTGAGTGATACTTTATTCGGAATAGCCAGGAACATGCCTGTCCCGCCAAGACAATTTGCCATGCCCTGCAAGGCTCCCAAGGAAGATCACTGCATGGAACATACCTGCCAAAACAGCACATTTTCCTTAGTGAAGGAGTTCCCGCACTCCAGCAGTTAAATCACTTCCACCCGCATTATGGCAGCCAAATCCCGGCTATATAACCCCATCCTGTCTTCAGGTGAGGCTGGAAGTGGAGGCTTCTTGTGTAACCAAAGGAAATGAGTTGGATGAGCAGCTAGAAGGTCTCTGGCATATCTTATAAATTCGTGCACAAATACACTATGGAGACCAGAAATACCCTGGGGTAACATCAGAGGAATAATCGAGACCCCAGAGGAATTCCTGCACATATACACCAGAAGACACATATTTGTGCTCATGGAAGCACTGCTTATAGTAGCAAATATCTGGAAGCCGTCCAAATATCCACCAATAAAAAGCTGGAAACAATCCAAATACCCATCCACAGGTGTAAAATATTTTTTTCACCAAACTGAATATTTATAGCAGTGAAGTGAGTGAACTACCATCACAGAAAATAAGAAAGGTGAATCAAAAAAATTAAATTTCCCTAGTGGCTCAGTGGTAAAGAATCTCCTTGCCAAAGCAGGAAATATGGGTTCAATCCCTGGGTCAGGAAGTTTCCCTGGAGAAGGAAATGGCAACCCACTCCAGTATTCTTGCCTGGGAAATCCTATGGACGGAGGAGCCTGGAGGGCTACAGTCCACGGGGTCGCAAAAGAGTTGGACATGACTTAGCAACTAAACAACAACAATATAACTTATATACCAAGACGACAACAACAACAAAAACCCAAAACACCGGCATGTGTTTAGTGAATGCAATTTGATGACTTTGGACATATGCATATACCCGGGGGTCACAGAGAGTCGGACCCGACTTAGTGACTGAACAGCAGCGTGATGGTACCACTATAAGCAACGTGATAAACATATAAACACGTCCATTACCTCCAAAAACCTCCTTGCATTCTGAGTTTTGTGTATATGGTAAGAGTGCTTATCATGAAATCTGCCTTCTTAAAAAGTTAAGTGCAAAATACCATGTTGTTAACTCCAGGGGCAACATTGTCGAACAGATCTCTACCGCCTATGGATCGTGTGTAACTGAAACTCTGGACTCCTGAGCAACAACTTTCCATTTCCCCCTTTTTCCAGCCCCTAGTAACCACCGTTCTATTCTCTGTTTCTACCAAATTGACTGTTTTCGATACCTCCTGTAACTGGAAGCATGCAACGCTCCTTCTGAGATGTTAAGGTTTATTTTACTTAATGGCATGTCCTCTGGGTTCATCCATGTTGTCACAAATGGTAGAATTTATTTTAAAATGTAAGGGTTTCCAGGTAAGAACAAACATTTGCTATTTCTACATTTTGGATGTTGATAAGTTCTCTCCTTCCCCTGTATCTTTTTGCCTTTGTATGTGCACAGAAATTCGAGGACAAAAGCAGAAATGAGAGTGACCGGGATGCAATTTGCAAAAAAATGTGAAAATGTTAGTTTCTCAGTCATGTGCATGACAGATAACAGTCTGTAACCCCATGGAGTGTAACCTGCCAGGCTCCTCTGTCCATGAAATTCTCCAGACAAGAATACTGGAATGGATTACCATTCCCTTCTCCAGGGGATCTTCCTGACACAGAGATTGAACCCGGGTCTCCTGCATTGCAGGTGGATTCTTGGAAGTCTTATTGCTGATGATTGCTCAGGGAAAACATCTAAGCAGAGGAAGGTAGATAAACAGAATATCATCTAGGATCCCTTCAAAGCCTATGGTCTTGCCAGCTCCTGGAGATTTACAATTACATCATTCATCTTTGTATTTCCAGACTGTAGATCACAGAGTTCCTGAACCTTTCACACACCAAATGTTGGTTAAATAAATTAGAAGATTAATAAATGAAGGGATTTTTACAAAGAAATTATTCACTGAAGTACAAAGAATTTACCTGAGGCACAGAAAAAAATGAAGAACGTCTTACTGGCAGGTATTTATATATGTCATATAAAACACTTCAGTATTTCCCCAAAGCTATTAAAAACATCTGAAAACATGCAATCAATTTTATGACAATGAAATCTTCCATTTATTTATGTTCCTTAAGGGCTTCCCTGCATTATAATTAATTTCACTGAATCCTAAACAATTCCAGGGTAAAAGGATGCTAGAGGTTATCTGTATTAGGCAAGGTACTAACATCCATTATCAACAACTCCAAGTCATAATTAAAGTTTCAATTCTTGCCCATAGCACACTCATGCAGGTTCACAGGAGTGGAGATAAACCAGGATCTTTTCGTCTAAGACTGTACTATATACCTCACACCCCTATGATCACCTAATAAACCAGGGGGAAAAAAAAAGGAAGGAAGGATGGGAAGCTTGTGCAGATTTTACAGTCCAGGTCTGGAGCTCAAGTCTCACCATCATTCATTGGCCAGGATCCAGTCATAGCTTCCCCTAATGTGGTCCAGAATGTGGTTTAGTTGAGTGACTGGTAAGTCAACAGAACATACTTTAACATCCTGACAATACCCATCACATCACACACTGAAGCATGAATCCTTCCAATACACTTGACCCTGGGAGACCAAGTATCTGTTCAAATGCGTCTAAGGGCATTGATATGCTAGTATGTGAGATATTCCATTTTATTCATGGATACGTGGAATTACTAGCAAATTATTTTTTATCATTTGAGTAACGTTTAACAGTATGCTGTAATGGGACAAACCCTTACATAGAGTTCCTCTATCTTGGGTTCTTTTTTTTTTTTTAATTTTATTTTTAAACTTTACATAATTGTATTAGTTTTGCCAAATATCAAAATGAATCCATCACAGGTATACATGTGTTCCCCATCCTGAACCCTCCTCCCTCCTCCCTCCCCATACCATCCCTCTGGGTCGTCCCAGTGCACTAGCCCCAAGCATCCAGTATCGTGCATCGAACCTGGACTGGCATCTCATTTCATGCATGATATTTTACATGTTTCAATGCCATTCTCCCAAATCTTCCCACCCTCTCCCTGTCCCACAGAGTCCATAAGACTGTTCTATACATCAGTGTCTCTTTTGCTGTCTCGTACACAGGGTTATTGTTACCATCTTTCTAAATTCCATATATATGCGTTAGTATACTGTATTGGTGTTTTTCCTTATGGCTTACTTCACTCTGTATAATAGGCTCCAGTTTCATCCACCTCATTAGAACTGATTCAAAATGTATCTTTTTAATGGCTGAGTAATACTCCATTGTGTATATGTACCACAGATTTCTTATCCATTCATCTGCTGATGGGCATCTAGGTTGCTTCCATGTCCTGGCTATTATAAACAGTGCTATGATGAACATTGGGGTACACGTGTCTCTTTCCCTTCTGGTTTCCTCAGTGTGTATGCCCAGCAGTGGGATTGCTGGATCATAAGGCAGTTCTATTTCCAGTTTTTAAGGAATCTCCACACTGTTCTCCATAGTGGCTGTACTAGTTTGCATTCCCACCAACAGTGTAAGAGGGTTCCCTTTTCTCCACACCCTCTCCAGCATTTATCATTTGTAGACTTTTGGATCGCAGCCATTCTGACTGGTGTGAAATGGTACCTCATAGTGGTTTTGATTTGCATTTCTCTGATAATGAGTGATGTTGAGCATCTTTTCATGTGTTTGTTAGCCATCTGTATGTCTTCTTTGGAGAAATGTCTATTTAGTTCTTTGGCCCATTTTTTGATTGGGTCATTTATTTTTCTGGAGTTGAGCTGTAGGAGTTGCTTGTATATTTTTGAGATTAGTTGTTCGTCAGTTGCTTCATTTGCTATTATTTTCTCCCATTCTGAAGGCTGTCTTTTCACCTTGTTGATAGTTTCCTTTGATGTGCAGAAGCTTTTAAGGTTAATTAGGTCCCATTTGTTTATTTTTGCTTTTATTTCCAATATTCTGGAAGGTGGGTCATAGAGGATCCTGCTGTGATGTATGTCAGAGTGTTTTGCCTATGTTCTCCTCTAGGAGTTTTATAGTTTCTGGTCTTATGTTTAGATCTTTAATCCATTTTGAGTTTATTTTTGTGTATGGTGTTAGAAAGTGTTCTAGTTTCATTCTTTACAAGTGGTTGACCAGATTTCCCAGCACCACTTGTTAAAGAGATTGTCTTTAATCCATTGTATATTCTTGCCTCCTTTGTCAAAGATAAGGTGTCCATATGTGCGTGGATTTATCTCTGGGCTTTCTATAAAGAATTCCGAATAATGATAGTGAAATTGATCCAAAATCTTGAAATTAAAATGGAATCATAGATAAATAGCTTGGAGACAAGGATTGAGAAGATGCAAGAAAGGTTTAACAAGGACCTAGAAGAAATAAAAAAGAGTCAATAGATAATGAATAATGCAATAAATGAAATTAAAAACACTCTGGAGGCAACAAATAGTAGAATAACAGAGGCAGAAGATAGGATTAGTGAATTAGAAGATAGAATGGTAGAAATAAATGAATCAGAGAGGATAAAAGAAAAACAAATTAAAAGAAATGAGGACAATCTCAGAGACCTCCAGGACAATATTAAACGCTACAACATTCGAATCATAGAGGTTCCAGAAGAAGAAGACAAAAAGAAAGACCATGAGAAAATACTTGAGGAGATAATAGTTGAAAACTTCCCTAAAATGGGGAAGGAAATAATCACCCAAGTCCAAGAAACCCAGAGAGTCCCAAATAGGATAAACCCAAGGCGAAACACCCCAAGACACATATTAATCAAATTAACAAAGATCAAACACAAAGAACAAATATTAAAAGCAGCAAGGGAAAAACAACAAATAACACACAAGGGAATTCCCATAAGGATAACAGCTGATCTTTCAATAGAAACTCTTCAAGCCAGGAGGGAATGGCAAGACATACTTAAAATGATGAAAGAAAATAACCTACAGCCCAGATTATTGTACCCAGCAAGGATTTCATTCAAGTATGAAGGAGAAATCAAAAGCTTTTCAGACAAGCAAAAGCTGAGAGAATTCAGCACCACCAAACCAGCTCTCCAACAAATACTAAAGGATATTCTCTAGACAGGAAACACAAAAACAGTGTATAAGTTCGAACCCAAAATGATAAAGTAAATGGCAACGGGATCATACTTATCAGTAATTACCTTAAACGTAAATGGGTTGAATGCCCCAACCAAAAGACAAAGACTGGCTGAATGGATACAAAAACAAGACTCCTACATATGTTGTCTACAAGAGACCCACCTCAAAACAGGGGACACATACAGACTGAAAGTGAAGGGCTGGAAAAAGATTTTCCATGCAAATAGGGACCGAAAGAAAGCAGGAGTAGCAATACTCATATCAGATAAAATAGACTTTAAAACAAAGGCTGTGAAAAGAGACAAAGAAGGTCACTACATAATGATCAAAGGATCAATCCAAGAAGAAGATATAACAATTATAAATATATATGCACCCAACACGGGAGCACCGCAGTATGTAAGACAAATGCTAACGAGTATGAAAGGAGAAATTAACAATAACACAATAATAGTGGGAGACTTTAATACCCCACTCACACCTATGGATAGATCAACTAAATAAAAAATTAACAAGGAAACACAAACTTTAAATGATACAATAGACCAGTTAGACCTAATTGATATCTATAGGACATTTCATCCCAAAACAATGAATTTCACCTTTTTCTCAAGCGCACATGGAACCTTCTCCAGGATAGACCACATCCTGGGCCATAAAGCTAGCCTTGATAAATTCAAAAAAATAGAAATCATTCCAAGCATCTTTTCTGACCACAATGCAGTAAAATTAGATCTCAATTACAGGAGAAAAACTATTAAAAATTCCAACATATGGAGGCTGAACAACACGCTGCTGAATAACCAACAAATCACAGAAGAAATCAAAAAAGAAATCAAACTTTGCATAGAAACAAATGAAAATGAAAACACAACAACCCAAAACCTGTGGGACACGGCAAAAGCAGTCCTAAGGGGAAAGTTCATATCTTGGGTTCTAACCTTAACTTTTCATTCCTCAGGTGTGTGCAGTGCCTTTAGTAAGTTTAGGTAAACACAGGACTCCCAGAGGGCTTCTCTCGTAGCTCAGATAGTAAAGAATCTGCCTGCAATGCAGGAGACCCAGGTTCAATCCCTGGGCTGGGACGATCCCCTAGAAAAGGGAATAGCAACTCACTCCCATACTCTGGCCTGGAGAATTCCATGGACAAAGGAGCCTCATGAGCTACAGTCCCTGGGTTCACGAAGAGTTGGACACGACTGAGTTCAGACCATGGAGGACTCTCAGAGTCTGAGAGTCTTCATCTGTAAAATGGGGAAAATAATGCTTGCCTCAATGAAAAGTTTAAATAATTAGGAAGTTCTTGGTTTAAGGAAGGTATTTGATACATGCCAATCTCTTCTTTAGTTTGTACCATTTATCAGGTTGGCCCAAATGTTCTCTCAAAGCAGAGATCTACCGCTGAAAGAAAAGACTCCCTAACACGGTCTAGAAAACCCAAATGAACTTTTTGGCCAACTCAACACTTTGTTCAAGCTTATCATCCAACACTATTCTTTTCCTCTTCCAAATGACAGCAAACCAGATTGTTTGACACAACAATGGTGCCGTCATTTATGATCTGTTGCAAACCAATGGGCCAGGTTCCTTCAACAGTCAGTAGTTTAACATGGCTTATGAGCCTTCAGTGATGACACTGTGAAGGGTCCATACGATCCTCACAGCAAGTGAGTGAAGTGGTTCTGGAACTTCACATGTATTTCTGTAAAAAGAAACAGGACCAGAGAGGTGAAGTGGCTGGCCGAGGTCACTCAGCCAAGTCAAGGAGAATTAGAGCTCGAAGCCTGACCAACCCCTACACTTCTTCTATCTGCCTGCTCCTTACCTCTCATCCCTCAGGCTCATGGCAGTCACTGTGGGCTTTTACATTACAGTCACTTTCAAGCCTCAAAATGTGATGTTTTCACAGCCTCACTATAATTAAGTCATCAAGACAACTCGCGAAAACAATACTGTGCCTTTTTAATTAGTGTCTTGAATGTGAATAAATGGTTCATTATTCTTTCCCATCTCAAGCTGGGATCATCATTACAGTCTGGAGAAATAATGAATAGTCAGACGGGGACATTCAGAACATCATGGAGAAGGCCCCCCCTTTTTGGGGGGTTCCAGAGAACAGGAGTGACCTGGGAGCCTTGGTCTTCTGACCAGGCAGCCAGTGGACAGAGAAAGTCAAAGGATGCTCCCAACATTTGGGCTTGGAGGACTCTCAAAGCAGAGATCTACCATTCAAAAATCAGTCTTCCTAACAAGACTCATCCGGGTCTCCTTGAAGGTTTCCTGGAGGAGTGGCACAGTAGGCTGAATTATGTTACCCCAAAACTCATATGTAGAAGTTCTAAACTGACTGTATTTGATGTAGTAAAAGTTAAATGAGGTCATAAAGGTGGAGCCCTTATCCAATATGGCCGATGTCCTTTGAAGAAGAGATACCAAGGAGACACACTCACAGAGAACAGGATACATGAGGACATAAGGAGGCCGCCACCCACAAACCAAGGAGAGAGGCCCCAGGAGACACCACGCCTGTAGGCACCTTGATCTTAGTCTACCAACCTCCAGAATTGTGAGAAATTAATTTCCACATCCTAAGGCACCCCATCTGTAGTATTTCATTATAGAAGTCCTAGGTGAACAATATAGATGGCTATTGGATCTAAACAAATAACCAATTATGTCAACTCACTTCACCAACAAAGACATCACTTTGCCAATAAAGGCCGTATAGTCAAAGCTAGTTTTTCCAGTAGTCATGCATGGATGTGAGAGTTGGACTATAAAGAAAGCTGAGCACTGAAGAATTTCTGCTTTCGAATTGTGGTGCTAGAGAAGAGTCTTGAGTCCTTTGAACTCTGAGGGGATCAAACCAGTCAATCCTAAAGGAAATCAACCCTGAATATTCATTGGAAGGACTGATGTTGAAGCTGAAGCTCCAATACTTTGGCCACCTGATGCCAAAGAGCTGACTCACTGGAAAATACCCTGATACTGGGAAAGATTGAAGGTGGGAGGAGAAAGGAACAACAGAGGATGAGATGGTTAGATGGCATCACTGACTCAATAGACATGAATCTGGGAGATGTAGAAGACAGAGGAGCCTGGCATGCCACAGTCCATGGGGTCACAAAGAGTCAGACACAACTTAGTGACTGAACAACAATGAAAACATCTTGACTCTGGATCACAGAAGTCAGAGTCATCTTTCATTTGTCATTCTACAAACACTTTTTGAAGACCTCCTATGTACCAGTTCCTGTGCTCAATGCTGAGAATCCAAGAGAAAATAGACTTGGTCCTGGGCTTCAAATGTGAGATACAGATGTGAATGGAAAATGATCACAGTGCACGATGCTGAGTCATTCAATGAGGCTGATTGGCTCCTTTCTCAATGTTTAGGAAAGTCTTTGTAGCATGGACAGTGTATTTAAAAAAGAGGTCATGAATATTGAGAGGAGCTTGCTAAGTACCTTAGTGATGCTAAGCAAGAGCTACTTTCAGGAAGAGCTTTATAAGGTGTGGAGCATCAAAGAGAAAAATATCTGGAAGATGAGTCCAGAGATGTGGCTATTGGTCTGATAAGGACCTGATAAGGACACCATGTAGGTCCTAGGGCAATGCAGTCCTTGTCCTTCCTCATCTATCCTGATCTGTATCTCAGGGTGGCTGGTCCTACAGTCTCCTGTATCAGCTGACTTCTAATTGGCCTCAGACAATGGGAGAAGAGGGGTAGGAACAGTTAGGAGATGGGGAAAGCGAGGGGGCTTTCTTCCCATTATCCTCTGCTTCACGTGATATCTTGCTGTGGCTGAGTCTCCTCCATGGCTCCCTCCATCATCAGACTGACCTTCCCATGATGTTTCCAGCTTTCAGGTTACCCTGGTCCCTGAGTCCTTTGTCCCTCTGGCCTCAGGCTGGTGCTAGTGCCCCCGTCACTAACCTTTGGGTTGCCTCTGTCCCTTGTCTGCCTTTTCAGCAATGCAATCACCTCTAACAAATTCCCTGGATCAAAAGACCCTCTTTATTAAATATTTAGGTGGCCTATGTCTTCCAATTAGACCCTGCCTGAGACACCTCAACAAAGACCTTGGGCTTTATTCCTAGTTGAAAGGAAGCCAAGGAAGTTATATACACACTCGAGTGACCTTTAAGATTCACTTTAGGAAGATGACTCTGGCTACAGGATGGAGTGTGGATTACAACAAAAGATTCAGGAGAAAGGAAGACTAGAGAGGAAAATAATGCAAGAGTAGAGGTGAGCAAGGCTTAGGGCTGGAACCAGAGCAGATAAAACAGCAGAGTGAGCAAAGACTTCCTCAGCAAGTTCTTAACACCCTTAATTTGTGTCACTTCTGACGTCCTTAATATCATCTAAAGGCAATTAAGCATAATGTAAAGCTCAATGGACTGGAAGGCAGAGAAACTGGGTCCAAGTGCTTAGACTGCTTCCCTGTGACTTTGGACAAACCATTTATCAGGTACTCCATAATACAGTACCAGTTTAGGAAAGTAACCTTCTGTTACTGAGTTTTACAATCACCTTACAAGACAGGTATTTTTATAATAATTCTTATTCTCTTATAATAAAAGAGATTTCGGATTCAAGGAAGTTAAGCGAGTTACCCAAGATTACTCAACAAGCAATGGAGGAGGAATGGAAGGAGGAGCCAAATCCAGGTCTGTGTGGCCCCCCATCTATAATGAGAACCCACCTTACTGTGCTACCACTTACCCGCTCACTGACCTTCAATCCTAGAATGTTCCAGCTGAAAGGAACTGCAACTGTCTTACGGAAAAGATGAAGAACCTCGGATTAAGAACCCATTGCTCTTTCCATGTGCCAACTCACCGTTTTAAATTTAAATTTAGACTCTAATTCTTTTGTTCTTGTCTATGGTCATGTGGACTCTGTGCTTCAAAGCTTATTTCTTTCCCATGGAGTTACAAAAAAGATCATTTGTTTTCAGTTATCAAAAACAATTAAAAGATGCTTTTTCCTCAAAGGCCACAATTCCTGGCTTTCCCCAAGAAAAGAAAGAACTCCCTGCTTTTGCTTACTAATAAAAGAACTGTAATACCAAACTGAGTACATTTTTATAGGTACTTTGTCCCCCAAGTCCCAATCTTGAAATCCAAAGTCCCAAATTGCAAGCAAATTTTCATAGCCAATCTCTACATTATTATAGATCTCCACATTATTGTGATCTTTACATTATTATTTATTTCATTTTATGATACCACTTCACCTCTTCAAATAATCTCTAAAATAATAACCTGTATAGAGTTAAATGAGAATACATCTAAAGGTTATCTAGCAAAAATCAGTCAACAGAAGCATTCCCTCTTTGACTCAATATTATGTAGCATATATTTTTCCCCTTACAGCCCCATAAATGTTTCATGATATCTACTTGAGAAGACCTGCTTTATAATAAATAAAAGCAGATATTTAATTTCAGCAGCATTTGCATGCATGTATGCTCAGTTGCTCAGCTGTGTCTGACTTTTTGCAACTTCATGACTGTAGCCTGTCAGGCTCCTCTGTGCATGGGATTTCCCAGGCAAGGATACTGGAGTAGATTGCTACTTCCTTCTCCAGGGGATCTTCCCGACTCAGGGATCGAACCTGTGTCTTTAGCCTCTCCTGCATTGGCAGGCTGATTCTTTACCACTGCGCCACCTAGAAAGCCTGCTCAGTAGCATTTAGGGAGTACTCTTTTGGGTAGGCACAGTGAGAATTATAAGATATACAGCCACTGAAGAGCCCATCACTGGTGGTCGCTGCTGTCCATAGAGAGAGATGGAATGGTTATTGCATTCTGTGGTTAACCAGGAGATAGTCTAGTGCCATTGTAAGATGAATCCGGGCAGGTGGCTTTCCCTTCTGGGGCCTCATCTGTGAAATGAAGAGGCCAAGCATAGAGGTTTCTAATACTGTGAGTCTATGAGTCTACAATTTCTATGAAATACGTCTCTGCCTTTGAAACCATCCCTGAGTGATTCTACCTACAAGGATATCACCGAAACTCAGCTAAATGTCAGGGTGTCTGATGGTTGAGAACAAAATTCATTATCCCAGAACATTCAAGGAGAATTGAAAAATTCCATCAGGAAGTCAGCAGCAACCTTTCTTGTAATCATGAGAAGAAGAAGGAGATGGACAACACGCGCCAACTCTGGGAGCTGAGGTTGTAAACGAGGGCGCGTTAGCCGAATGCAACGCTTGCCAGGAGCAGGGACCAATAAATATTCCATGACACCCAATTGATTTCTCAAAACGAGTTCCATTTCTCATTTGTGAATCAAGCCCATGAGTCTTTTGGTTGCTCTTTTGCCTCCGCTATCCACTGTGCTGTGCCTATGGCTAAATCTCTTCTGTGCCCATCAAACCATCACTCTGCACCAGGAGTTTCCTGGACACTACCAAGCGTATTGGAGTTTTCTCACATTTGGCTTACAAAATGGTCACATTAAAGTGGAGTGGGACACGAGAAAACTGAGGCAGAGGAAGGTAAAGTAGACGAATGGAGGTGATGAAATGAAACACAACAGTGCTTGGAGGGGAATGCCAGGGCTTCCTAATACTTGAGTCCAGACTGTGTTTATTTAGTGTTTTTCAACTTTCTCAAGTTATGGCACACAAAAAGATGTTACTGTTTGTCTGACACAGTGGAGCTGATAGAAGAGACTGCATGAAGCTGGAAGAGGGGGACCAGGAAGTGCTGCCCATGTGGCTCACCTCAAGGACTAAGGGAATCCATAGCCTAGCACACCTGTTTGACCAGTCAGGGAATTTATACCAGCTATTGTAACTAACAATCAAAACCTCAGTGGGCTAATGCAACCACAGTTCTGTTTTTTAAATTGTACTATGGTTGTTTTACAATATTGTGTTAGTTTCATATACCTGGAAAAGATGCAAACTCTAATTCAAAGTTTTATTTCTCACTTGGGTCATTGCCTACATTGGCAATCCAAGCAGTAAGAGGCATTCTCGATATTGCTTTTGGGACCACAGCTTCTTTTGTCTTGGGATGATACCAGCCCCAGACACTCCAGAGAACTCTCCACTGGATCCTTTATGTACAGCCCAGTGATAAGCAAAGAGAGAGAAGGAGTATCACGGGACATTGTATAGTCAGAAATCTATTACTCCCTCCAGATTCCACTGGCCAGATTCCAGCCAAGTAGCCCTTCTGGCAAGGGGCTCCAGCTGCCCTGGACCGTCCAGAAGGGTGAATGGGGTGGTTGAACATCTGGCCTGTTTCTGCCACACACAAAACACATCCAGGCTCCTCCTTAGAGCTCTTGAAGGAAGCTGGTCCATAATTAGACACTCTGGCATCACCTGGATCCTGTTTTGAACTACAGAAGCTCAGTCCTGAGATTTAGACTCTACATTTTAATAAGATCCCCAGGTGATCTTGTTGTGTGAAACACTGCCCCAGACCATGCACACCTCTGATCACCATCAAAACTGCTTCACCCATCATACCAACAAAAAAATTCGATCACTAATGGTTTTCTGTAAGTACAGTCTCCCAACTCAAAAGTGATGTGGGTTGCATATGTAAATAAATGCACTCAGGAAACTTCTTTAGGGGTGCAGTACGTAAGACTCTGAGCTCCTAATGTAGGGGGCCCACGTTCGATGGTGAACTAGATCCCACATGCCGAAGCTAAGAGTTTGCATGCAGCAACTAAAGATCCCATGTTCCACAACTAAGACCAGGTACAGTCAAATAAATGAATAAATATAAATATTTTTTAAAAGAAATAATACCTATCAGGCAAGGAAATCTATATTTATAAATCTAATAAATTAGCCACTTATTTCATGTCAGGTATAAAACTAGGCATATTACATATATTGTCTCATTGAAGAGTTACCATAACTCAATGGACATGAGTTTGAGCAAACTCCAGAACATAATGAAAGACAGGGAAGCTGGAGTGCTGCAGTCCATGGGGTCACAAAGAGTAGAACATGACTTAGCGACTGACAAACAACAAAAGAAAAGCGAGAAAAAGCAAACTTCACAGATAAAGGAACTCATTCAAGATCACCTCACAGGTTAGTGAGACAGTGAGACTTGGACCCAGAACCGGAACTTCTAATCCGGTACTTTTCACGCTCTGCCATGTGGTAGCTTATCTATATTTCAAACTTGTTCTTTGGAGAATGGCCTAGGAGATAAAAACATGGAAAGGGCTCCAGAATTATGTGATTTGCAGGAAAAAAAAAATGGAACGCTCAATGGAAACTTGAAGCATGCAAATTGAAAATTTTTGAATTATTCAGTGGGAAAAAAAGAGATTTTCTTAAAATTAGATCAAAAGAAAAAGAAAAAAAAAAGAACTCATATAGGCTATTCCAACTCATTTTAACCTCAGGGAGAAACATGACATTTCTCATGTACGTACGATTAGGCGACCAACCAGGAGAGTCAGGACACCCTGTCCCATGGCTGATTTCCATGAGAACTGTATGGCCTGTGGAGATAATTATAAAATTAATTCTCATCCTGATGTGAACAAGAAGAGGAAAATGATACCTTGGTACTTCAAGGGCATAGCAGAACCAGATATACCGGTCTCTAGTCATTCTTCAAGGACACCACTGCTCTAGACTTTGACCTCTGAAATGCCCTTTCATCTTTGCTCCTCCCTAGTTAATCATGTTCATTTATTCCTCCAACAATTATTTGCACTTTATTAGGGTGACGGAGTTTATAATGATCTCAGCAAGCAGAGTATTTCTCATGGTGTTAAATAGTAGTTCTCAAAAGTAAATTAGCATGAGAATTTTGGGAAAGACCTTAAAATACAAATTCTTGAGCCCATTCCAAGAAATTCTGACTCAGTATATCTCAACTAGTGCTCAGGAGCCTGAACACTTAAAAAGCAGCTTAGTGTATTCCATGTAGCACAGTACTAGTCAAGACTTGAAAAAGAAGAAAATTCTGAAATACATGATGACATGGATGAACCTTAAGGACAATTTGCTGAGTAAAATAAAACAGTCTCCAAGAGGCAAATATGGTATGACTCTTAGATGTATGGAGTATCTAAGACAGGCTGATCGGGACTTCCCTGGTGGCCCAGTGGTTAAATATCCACCTGCCAATGCAGGGGACACGGGTTTGATCCCTGGTCCGGGAAGGTCTCACACATGCTTTGAGGCAACTAAGCCCATGTGCCACAGCTACTGAGCCTGCACGCTCTAGAGCCTGTGCTTGGCAACAAGAGAGGTCACCACAATAAGTCCGAGCACCACAAGGAAAAGTAGCCCCACTTGCCAATGCTAGGGAAAGCCCACGTGCAGCAACAAAGACTCAGCACAACCGAAAAATAAAGAAAGAGTGTAGACCTCGTGTTGGGAGCGACTACCACAATAAAATGCGTTTTTTTACAAAGCAGCCTAGGTGGTCTATGACCCCACTTTGAGAAATACTAGCGTCTTCTGCACCATAGCAACTATTCTTCGATAGCTCACTTACTCTGTTCATGTCATAAATGCAGTCTTGTTTTTTTTTTTCATTCTTTTACTCCTTGGTGCCTAGCTCCACACCTGAAACCTTAAGATACACTTGGTTTTAATCTGATAGTCTCTACACACATTCGTTTTACAAATGAAATAAAAAGTGAAAGCATAAAAATAAAGAAGGATATAATAAAAGAATGAATAAGCGAACGACTGTTGGGCCCAACATGTACGTTTCTGCCTCTGTGCGCTGGAACCTACTGAAAACTGAACCAGCGTACTTTCCTGTCACGGCGCTCAACAACTCTGGAACAAAGCACACTTGACTAGATTTTGTGCTAAACAATCTGAGATAAGGCCAAAAAAACACATTATTTACTTATTTCAAAAATACCTTCTCCTGAGAAACAGACTGTGCTCAAGATTAACAGTATCAATGCTGGCACTGAGACCTTTCACTAATGATATATCAATCAAAAGCTTTTACAGATCTCCCTCAACTTACTCTGCGGTTACATCCCAATAAACTCATCAGAAGGTGAAAATACATTTAGTCCACTTAACTTATCATTACTGGGCCTCACTTACTTTAAGCCTGCTTAGAACACTTAGGCTACTATGCATGCATGCGTGCTAAGTCACTTCAGTAGTGTCCGACTCTTTGCAACCAAGCTCTTCTGCCATGGGATTCTCCAGGCAAGAATACTGGAGTGGATTGCCAAGCCCTCCTCCAGGGGATCTTCCCAACCCAGGGATCAAACCCACATCTCTTATGTCCACTGCATTGGCAGGTAGGTTCTTTACCACTAGCGCCACCTGGGAAGCTCACGTTTGCCTATAGTAGACAAAATTATCTAAGGCAAAGCCTATTCTATAATAAAGTTTTGACTATCTAATGCAATGTATTGAATACTGTACTGACTGAAAGTGAAAAATAGAAGGGCAATACAGGTCAGATATGCAGATGACACCACCCTTATGGCAGAAAGTGAAGAAGAACTAAAGAGCCTCTTAATGAAGGTGAAAGAGGAGGTGAAAAAGTTGGCTTAAAGCTCAACATTCAGAAAACTAAGATCATGGCATATGGTCCCATCACTTCATGGGAAATAGATGGGGAAACAGTGGAAACAGTGACTGATTTTATTTTTCTGGGCTCCAAAATCATTGCAGATGGTGATTGCAGCCATGAAATTAAAAGACGCTTACTCCTTGGAAGAAAAGTTATGACCAACCTAGACAGCATATTAAAAAGCAGAGACATTACTTTGCCAACAAAGGTCCATCTAGTCAAGGCTATGGTTTTTCCAGTGGTCATGTATGGATGTAAGAGTTGGACTATAAGGAGAGCTGAGCGCAGAAGAATTGATGCTTTTGAACTGTGGTGTTGGAGAAGACTCTTGAGAGTCCCTTGGACTGCAAGGAGATCCAACCAGTCCATCCTAAAGGAAATCAGTCCTGGGTGTTCATTAGAAGGACTGATGTTGAAGATGAAGCTCCAATACTTGGGCCACGTGATGCGAAGAGCTGACTCATTTGAAAAGACCCTGATGCTGAGAAAGATTGGGGGCAGGAGGAGAAGGGGACGACAGAGGGTGAGATGGCTGGATGGCATCATCAACTCGATGGACATGGGTTTGGCGAACTCCGGGAGTTGGTGATGGACAGGGAGGCCTGGCGTTCACGGGGTCGCAAAGAGCTGGACACGACTGAGCGACCAAACTGAACTGAACAGGTACAGAATGGTTTCAAGTGTATCAATTGTTTACCTTTATGATCATGTGGCTGATGGGACCTGATAGATCATTAGCCTGAAAAAAGATCAAAATTTAAAATTCAGACTACAGTTTCTACTGAATGTGATTCACTTTCCCACCATTTTAATGTGAAAAATGGTCAATTTAACCATAGTAAGTTAGGGACTTTGTAACTCTGCCCACCCTCAATTAGTTCCCCTCTTGTAAGTCCTAAGGTAAAGATCATGCACCCTAAATAATACTAGTCATCACTCTTTATCTTTGATTTTGAATGCACTATGGATACTCATTTGATGTTCTTTTATTGTAATAAGCTAAATAAGCTTAACTTCACTTGATCAGCAAGTTTTCTGGACAGCTAATAGCCAATACTACAAAGCCCCAGCACAGAACAACAGAAAATCTATAGCACACAACATGCCTTCAGTCATTGCTCTAATCTGGACCAAGAGCACTGACATATGTTTAGTATACATTATGGGGTTACCCAGAATAACATTTTTATCCAACCCTTCCCAATGCCTGGTTGAAGAAAAAGGAGGGATGGAACCTCTTGCCATCTTTCATACATTCATTCATGTGAAAAGTATTTATTGATAACTGTAATGGGATAGGCATTAGAGATTCAAAAGCAAGACTTCCACAGTCTAGAAGAGAAGCTGAATATTGTGGGCATCCCACATCCTCTTGCTCCTGATTCTTTCCTCTTCCCAGGTCAAGCTGACTGTTCCATGTCTTGATGGACAGTTCAAGGGTGGACAGCTGCACTTCTGTTCTTGCTGGTTCCTCTGCCCAGACTGACCTGTTCATCTATGTTGAGCTCATTAATGTTCACAGGCGTCACCTCCTTTAATGATGCGTCTACATGGTTCCCAGACCAGTGCAAGACCTGATCACCTCCTCCTTTGTACTCCCACTGTGGACATTTCTAGCAAGATCTCCACAATCCTGTGCTGGCCAAATTACAACTCTGCCTCTCTGGATGGATTACAGTCACAGACGGGTGGCTTTTATCTTTTTAGTCTCAGGACCTAGCAAAGAGGTGCATAGTAGGCTCTCAAGAATGTAATGAATGAGAATAGACTATTTAAATCCTACTGAAAGCCAGTCCTCCATGAGAAAAGCATCTCTTGTGAGCACTGAGGATTTTCCTATCAGGGCTAGGTGATTTACAATGTATGATTTATCAGGTTTCATGTACCAGGTGTCACCTCTGCATTCAGCTCCACTGATCAAGAAAATGAATTCGATCCTGGATCTGTGTCCTCCCAAGAACAGCTTGCCAGGAAAAGTCGTTAATGTGGCAAATTATCTTCCCAGCTGTTAATTTCGTGTTCCCGTCTTGTTTCCCTTCTTTTAGTTCAGCTGAGCATCCATTTGTTCAGTGATATTTACGTGAATATCTTCATTTCAATGCTACTATTGTCCATCTGTTTGGCTGAGGGCTGAAATTACCAGACTGTGGCCAGAAAAGAAGGCAATAGCCAGACTGGCCAGTAAATTCTCCCCTGAGAGAAAGGCAGCCCCCTGCCAGCTTTCCCAGCCCTGCTTACCACTGAAGTGCAACCTGACAGATGTAGAGTAAGGAATTAGAAAGATCACCCTTTAGGAGAACAGTAGAAAATTAGAGGCATCTGTCTTCTCTAAACCAGAGGCTACACCATGAAAGCTAAGTGGAGAACACAGAAGACATATTGACTTCTTTTCTTAAGTTCTCAGTCTGCAATCCACATCTAACAAATGAATGCTTACATTCATTTGAAAAACAGTTTCCATGGACCTACTGTGTGTCAGACACTGAGAACTAAGGATGAAAAACAGTCACTGAACTTGGATCTCTTCTACTCCACTAGCTCAACAAGTATCTCTTGAGCACCTACCATACAGCAAGCACTACTCTCAGTCTTGGTTATGAGCATTGATTCAGACCACAGCTGGAAAAGATGGAAAGAAAAGAAGGGGGTGGCAGAGGCAAGATGATTAGATAGCATCACTGACTCAAGGGACATGAATTCGAGCAAACTCTGGGAGATAGTAAAGGACAGAGGAGCCTGGTGTGCTACAGTCCATGGGGATCACAAAGAATCAGACACGACTTAGCAACAGAACAATATACCCTCAAAATCTGAGATGTTTGAGTTGAAGGCTGAATGGTGACTAGATTTGGAGAAAGAATGTTCCAGGCAAAAAGAATGACTCTTGTAAAGATTCCAAGACAAAAATGAGCTTGACATGGTCACAGGACAGAGAGAAGCTGGTGAAGCAACATGAGCAGTGGGGGTGGGGGAAATGAGGTCTCAGAGCAGGCAGCAGCCGTGGTAATCAGATCTTATACTGGATCTGGATCTTGTTCTCTGGATCTTATACTAAGTGTGATGGGAAGACACTGAAAGGTTTTACAGAAATGCTGGTATTATCTGAATTACCTTTAACGAGATCACTTGCTCACCCCCCGGGTGGGGAATGGACTGCAGAGGAACTAGGCTGGAGGCGGGGGACCAGTTAGACCTCTTGCTTTTGTCAAGGTGAGAAATGAAGTGGTTTATATGGCAGTTGTTGAGCTGAACATGGTAAGATGGACAGGACTTACTGATGGAAGAGAACAGGAGTGTGAGAAAGAGAGCCACCCTAACTCTGAAGTTTGTGTGGTGCTGGTTTGGTCACTAAGTTGTGTCCAACTCTTGCGACCCCATGGACTGTAGCCCGCCAGGCTCCTCTGTCCATGGGATTCTCCAGGCAAGAATACTGGAGTGGATTGCCATTTCCTTCTCCAGGGGATCTTCCCAACCCAGGAATCAAAACTGGATCTCCAGCATTGCAGGCAGATTCTTTACCGACTGAGCTGTGAAGGAAGCAGTGTGTAGCCTGGGCAACTCTGTGGGTGGCAGTGCCATTTATAAAGGGAGGAAGGTTGGGAGTGTGTAGCCTGGGCAACGCTGTGGATGGCAGTGCCATCTATAAAGTGAGGAAGGTTGGGAGTGCGGTGAAGACTTGGAGAGAAGAATCCATAAGTCTGTTATGAACACACAGGTTTGAGATGCTTATCTGATGTTCAAGTAGAAAGGTCAAGGATATGATGAGAGCCTAAAGAAGATGGAGGAGAAGGGGGGTGGCCTGGTGAGGGTGTGGAAGCAGGGAAGGGCAGAGCTGCTAAGAAACACAGCTTGCATTGGAATGCAACTCATATGCAGAGCAGTTGCCTTGTGTCAGACAGTAAACTTTAAATCTCACATGCATCACCTCACATCACCCACACTACAAGGGGGATGCTGCTTCCCAAGTGACATAAGAACTTAAGACTGTAAGCACCGCAGCCTGTCTGCATGTGTACCCCCAGCTCTGCTATCTGTCTGTGGGACCTTGAGCAAATGACGTAAGTTCACAAAGCCTATGTTTCCTCAACTGTAAAGCAGAAATAATGTTACAACCTGTTTGAGAAGTAAAAGAGGCAACTTGTGTAAATATCAAATCCCTGCAAGTAAACTGAGTTACTAAGTAATAGGCATCATAGTTATAATTGTTCATTATAATCCTGCTATGGGTTGAATTCTGTCCCATAAAAATATGCTTCATTCCTAACCTGGGGGTATGACTTCTTCCCTGGGTCTCAGTCTCCTCACCTTCAACCCAGAAAAGGTGATAATTATAATCGACATTCAGCAGGAAGCAGATTGGGATTCCCTGGTGGCTCAGTGGTAAAGAATCCACCTGCCAATGCAGCAGACAAGGGTTCAGTCTCTGGCTTGGAAAGATCCCCTGGAGAAGGAAATAGCAACCCACTCGGGTATTCTTGCCTGGAGAATCCCATGGACAGGGAAGACTGGCAGGTACAGTCCACGGGGTCACAAGAGAGTCAGACACGACTTAGTGACTAAACATAGTAACATGAAGCATGTTATCCACTCCCAGGACAGCAGCTGGTGGCCTCAATTGGGCCTCCCCAACACCAGCACAACCACAGTGACACCAAGCCAGGAGATGAAGAATAAGGTGCCTGCCTGTCTCTCTGTAGCCTTTCATGTAGATTGGAGGCAGAGAAGGCCAATGAAGGAGAGGGAAATATTCTGGGAGTTGGTCTACTGGGAGAAACACAAAAATGATGGCAGAAAATTGGAGGGATGGGTGTTCCTGGGCAGAGAAGAACAGATGTAGCAAACCGGGTTCCCAGTAACACAGTGATTTCATCTCAATTTGATGCTAGACAGCTCCAGTCTGTTTAACAAATACACCTGCCGCCTGAGAGATCTTCAATTCCACTTTAAAACGGAGTCCCAATGGGTGTTGTGGATCCCATCCAGGTCTAGGACAGTCTTTAAAAAGCAAAAGGCAGCTGGCTGAACTGTGGGGGAGGGGGCAGGAGCCCGGAATGGAAGGCTCTGCAGGAATGAAGAATGAGTCATGTGTGGAGCCTGGTCTCTCCTTAAACAGAGAAACCATCACAGCAACAATCATAATAATGCATAATGTTTACTGATTGCTTATCTTATGCCTGATGCTATTCTAAGCATGCTTGCATGCATACTGCATGCTAAATCACTTCAGTCATGTTCTACTCTTTGCAATCCAATGGACTGTACCCTACCAGGCTCCTTGGTCTGTGCGATTCTCCAGGCAGGAATACTGGAGTGAGCTGCCATGACCACTCCAAGGGATCTTCCCAACCCAAGGAGAGAACCCACATTTCTTACGTCTCCTGCATTGGCAGGTGGGCTCTTTACCGTTAGCACCACCTGGGAAGCCTAGGCATGTGTGCACTCCAGTAAAGAAGATGCTCCTTCTATTTCTATACATGAGGAAACAAAGAGATATCGAACCCAAGGACTCTTCCTCAAAATTGCATGCTCTTAGCTGCTATCCTACACAATTCCTTCATCCAGCACACAGGAAGGAACAAAGAAAGGAACAGGATTTAGTCAGCCCCCAGAGAATGCCAAGCAAAACTGGCCACCTCAGAGTACAAAACCCCCAGCTGTGGTGACTGGGGAGAAGGAAGTAAGGAGGGAAGTGTAGAAATAAATTTACAGACTAATAGGAGAGATAGACATTAACCAAGAAGACAAAGAAATAGTAGCTTATCACAAATAATGATGCCACATTGCAAGGTGTGGTAACGAAGTAAAAATAGGGAGGAACACCTATTTAGATTGAATGAAGAACTTCCTAAGAGAACATTTTAGGGGAATCCCGTATTAATGAAAAGGGGCTAGGCATGTGTAGCAGAGAAGGCAATGGCACCCCACTCCAGTACTCTTGCCTGGAAAATCCATGGATGGAGGAGCCTGGTGGGCTGCAGTCCATGGGGTCGCTAAGAGTCGGACATGACTGAGCGACTTCACTTGACTTTTCACTTTCATGCATTGGAGATGCATTGGAGAAGGAAATGGCAACCCACTCCAGTGTTCTTGCCTGGAGAATCCCAGGGACGGGGGAGCCTGGTGGGCTGCCGTCTATGAGGTCACACAGAGTCGGACACAACTGAAGCAACTTAGCAGCAGCAGCAGCAGGCATGCATAGAGTAGGAAGAAGAAAATTTCAGATCTGAAGAAGGGAAAATTTTGAGGATCTAATAGGTGGCCAATGAGAGTGGAGGGAGAACGTGACCATTTCACCTGCAGGCTGGCAGGACCTGATGAAGACATAATGCAATAAAGTATGAATATTAATACCCAGATAATAATAATAGTAACAACAACTTCTACTTGCTGATCTGTCTCTCACAGTGCAGTTCCTACCTACTCTCTTATCAACTTCCGAATCTACAGCCCTGAGCATGAGCCAGCAGGTACTAGTCCTTCCATTTATTTGAGACAACAGAGAGCAGAGAAGCCGTGACCCACCAAAAACATACAGCCAATGGCAGGAAAGCCAAGCCCTGGACTTAGATCTCTGAAATCTCAGTCCATCTCTTGCCCAGCCCACGTGGCTTTGACTCACTGGAGTTATTTAATGATGGCAGCTCCCCCTGTTTAACCCTCCTCTGCAGCACATCATCGAATGTTCATGCAGAACCACCACTCCTCAGTAGAGGCTCTGGCCTCTGGGTCGAGGGGCCTGTGCCCAGTCTTCTAACTTGGATACTTCCTGTGAACAGGGCTCATTCTCCACGTGACTCTAATAATCAAGAAAATAAATTGGATCCCAGAATCTCTTTTACTCTGGATAATAGCTCCTTCCAGGAAGTCATTAATGCTGTAAATCAAACTCACAACTGTTGACACCAAGAAAGCGAGTTGTTTACCTTCCTTTGACTCAGCGGAGCATCAATTAGCTCAGTGATATTTACATAAATATCTCGATCTGGAGGGCGGAATTGTCCATCTGCTTCTGGAAAGATTTAATTAGGTCTGTGTTGCTAGGGAAGAAGAAATTAATCCTTTTCAACACTAACCTTTTCAATTAATATATGTTTTGTGATGTATTGTATAACACGCCTTGTTATGTAAATTGGACAGACTGGAACATTTCAGGCTGAAGAGATGATGCCTTTGAAAATACATCTCTTTCCAAATCTTGAAAACAAAAGGACAGTTATTCTCCTCTACGTACACTTTCTCTTGATGAAGGTTGATTTCAGCTCAACTTCTTGAAGGCTTCCCTCTGCTGTCGCACATGTCCTTCAGCTGTTCCTTCAGTCCACCCATCCCTTTTAATGACTCTGATTTGTGTCACCATGGGAATGTCCACTCCATAAACACAAAGATCATGGAAACCTCGCCCACTGCTATTTGCCAGGTGCCTAGCAAAGTGCCTTCTTGTGGAAATGACTCACTAAATGTATGTGGAATGAGCGAGCAAAGCCAAAAGCATGAAGTAACAGTTTCCTTGTGATCTCACACCTCAGCATGCCAGATCACAGAAGCAAAAAAAAATATTTTTAAAGATTGTTGAACTTCCCTGGTGGTCCAGTGGCCAAGACTCTGAGTTCCCAATGCAGGAGGCCTGGGTTCAATCCCTGGTCAGGGAACTAGATCCCACGTGCAGAAACAAGAATTAGCATGCTGTAACAAAAAGATCCAGCATGCCACAACTTAGAGTGGGAGCAGCCAAATAAATAGACAAAAATATATTTTTTAATTGTTAATTTTCAAAAGCAGAGGTGAGTTTAGATGCAAAAGTACCCCCCTTTCCTCTCAACCACACTCTGACATGGATGCGAACTCATGCTCCCATATCATCTTCTATGATGCACCTAGTGTGGCCAGGTGAGCTCACTGAAGGCTTCTGTGTTTCTCAATTCATCATTTCAAAAGCCTCAAAAATGTCCCTTCATCTTCACTCCTCGGATTGTTCCTCATCTCTTCTCTCTATTCCTTATCGCCCTAGAGGCTTTCCTTGAGGGCTAAGCAGTTTCATATAACTTCCCAAAATCTTCACTCACTCTAAGATAGGAAGAACAATCACAGAAGTCACAGCCACCACTTACCAGATGCCTACTATGTTCTAGGCACTGTTCTAGATTCTTCTTACATCAATCCGTAAGCTTGCAACAACCCTTAAGACTTCATTACCCATGTTTCCAGATGACAACACAAAGGCTCAGAGAGGTTAGAGAGTCTCACACAGTCACATGGGCAATAGGAGAGAGTCTGAATTTTTTCAATCCGTTTGGTCTACTTCAGAAGCCCTTCCGTTTTGCCACAATGCATCCGTGGTCCTTTGCTGGTCCAAATCTCCAGTGCTAAGTAAAGAGTTAGGTTTTAAATTATGAATCTGTTAAACAAATTGACTAGGGTGGAAACAATTCAGAATATCTTATCTCAAAATATATGACTCTACTTGTGTTATTGATTCTATAAGAAACCAGTCTCTATAAATTAGTTGACAAAATTTGAACATATGGAACAGAGATTGGCGATCTTTTTCTGTAAAGGATCAGACAATAAATATTTTTGGCTTTGTGGGACTGTTGCAACAGCTCAAATCTGTTGCAACAGCTCAAATCTGCCGTCGCAGAGAGAAACAACCATGGACAATTCAGTGAATGATGTATCTGTGTTCCAATAAAACTTTATTTACAAAAACTGTGGGCAGAATGGATTTGGGCCTTGGGCTGCAATTTGTTGAGCTCTGAAATAGAAGGAAGACTGACTTGATGTTGTTACCACCCGACATTAAATATATAATTTAATCCCCACATTAATACTTTAAAGTAAGTATAAGTATTACCTTCATTTTAAAGGCAAGGAAATTTAGATTTCAGAGAAAGATAAACAGATTGAGGCCCAAAGCTATTAACCATGTATCTACAGCCCTGAGCCTAAGCAGGCTTCCAGTTTCCCAAGTTGGATTGTTGTTAGTATTTGTTTCCTTCTTTTCTCCCCAATTAACTTAGAATATCTTTAAATTGCATCAGAATCTATAGCCCTCCAGGGACACTCAACTCCTCAGTATTCAAACTGTCCTCCTTTGCTACTCCAAAGCCTTTCCACCCATAGTGAGGGCAGCGGACAGTCATTCATGAGAAAAGGGAACCATCGTAGAAAGATTCCAGTGACCAATTTCCTATGAGAATAACAAGAAGTGACAGCTCCAGGCAGAAGGGGTCATAACTACCCAGGGACTGCCTGGCTCCTATCAGGAGATCAACAGCTCAATATTGAGTTATTTAAGTGGATGGAAGAATTTGACCTGAGAACACCAGTTGTGTTGACCTAAGCTGAGGCGGATTATTAGACAAGAACCGGGGTTTGGGTCAGACTGACCTTCCTCAATTCCTGGTCTCGAAACTTGTTAAGCAAATAACTTTAAGAAAGTTACTTAACACTGGTGAACTTCAATTTCCTCATCTGTAAAAACTTCGACAATATGAATACCAGTATCCCTTTAATAGTAAGTGGTTGGGAGGGTTTAACAGGATAATGTAGGGTACATAGCTCATTTTATAACTCAGCAAATGGCAGCAACTGTAATGACTACACTAGTAACAATCACCATTATTCCTACTGCACTTGTATTTTGAGCTTGGCTTCTACACCCAACACCTCCCATGCTGGAGAGAAGAACCATGCACACTGCTTAAGGGTACAAAGTCCTGCAGTATAATTCGTTGGACCACTGAATATTCTGGTGTGACCATGGCTGTATCTATTATCAAACCTCTCTTCAAAGGCTTGTATTCTAAGGACTTTTACTACAAAATTATCAGTACTGGAGCTACAAGAATGTAAACATGAGGGTCATATGCCAATGTGAAAACTAACGGGGAACACAAACAAGACAGCTTGATTTGCTGTAAATTGTAAGATATATTTTGTCCTTTGTTGGCTTTGTGTTTACATAGTTTCACTAAGATAGCCACAATGCTACTTATAAAATACAGGGGGCAGGGAAGAAAAATTACAATAAACTGACATTTCAAAATCAGTGGCATTCAGGAGAAAACAAAAACCCTCACCAAGCTCTAAAACTTATGAAATTACTTTTATTAACTTAAGCATTCATGAAATAACTATTTTGTTAACTCGAGTAAAGAGTTTTATTTATCCCATTTTTGGAAATCTCTCATGAACTTCTGTTTTCCTGCTTGTGGGCCGTTCAACAGGCTGCTTAGCTGACCTCTTTTTCTTTCCTTCCATGTATATTACTGATTTCTATTCAGAAGAGGAGCAGTGAGATAATTGGGCTATTCAGAGGAAACACTGATGATTACTTTCATGCGTTGTATCTGCCCCATCAGACAGACTCCATTAGAAATTCCCAGAATAGTAGGAAAGTTTCCAGGGCACAAGTCTATCCAGTTTTTTTCCCAGATGGCCAGGCAACTCATTGACCAACTAGGTAATAGGCCTTGAGTTTTCTGAGAAATCTCTTGTTTCATAAAATGTCTTATTCCCACAAAAGAGGTTTAGGGAAGTATTATATGTCATTCCCTCTACTCCCCAGGTTCCCTTGTTCTTAAAAGAGAACTCTATGTATATGCAATCATCAGAGTGCATTTGTCCACAGCTTTGTCATTTATTCATCATGTGATCTTGTGCAAATCACTTCATTTCTCTGTCTCAACCACTCCACCTGCTCCACCAACCTCACCAATATCATGTATAGACAATGGTGTTCACCATAATTTTATTATTTTTAAAATTATTTTCCAAAACAGAACTCGAGCACCTATAAAATCCCTAGCACTTACAGCTAGTTCCTTACCCAGACAAAACAACCTTACTGCCATCCAGAAATAATAAGGGAATTCAATGAGGAAAGAACTTTGAAAAAGAAAACATACTTTTCACATGTCAGCTGATGTTAAGATGATACCAGAATTGAACTTCAGAAAAGTCAAATATAATAGTCTGTGGTATTTTTTTATGGCAGCCCTAGCAAATTAGTATAATTACAGAACAACTAGACTCTGAAACCAATCAAAGCACATTTCTGCCCATCAAAATCTACTCGGTCCTTCTACTGGGATCAAACATCAGCACTGGTGTGTAGGAAGGCTCTGTCACAGCTGGTGGGGACAGATGACTCATCTCAGGCCTGTGAATAGTTCTGAGTAGTGAATTTCACCTTCATAGCAGATTGAGAGCTGAGGTCAGAACAGGAACCTAGAGCAGTGATGCTCAAAGTGTGGTCCCTAGCATTTCTTGGGAGTTTATTAGAAATGCAAATCAAGCCCCACACCAGAATCAGAATCTTTTGGCTGGGGGCCCAGAAATTTATGTTATAACGAACTCTTGCTGTGTGCTCAGTCACTCAGTCGTGTTGGACTCTTTATGACCCCCACAGACTGGAGCCTGCTAGGATCCTCTGTCCATGGGATTTTCAGGCTAGAATACTGGAAAGGGTTGCTGTTTCCTCCTCCAGAAGATATTCGCAACCCAGGGATCAAACCTGCATCTCCTGCATTGGCAGGTGGATTCTTTACCACTGAGTCACCTGGGAATCCCAACAAACTCTCTAGCTGAATCTTAAATGCTCTACATTTTGAGAAGCCCCAGGCTGGAGGAAATGTCTAAATGGTTTAGAAACATGATTTATCACACCTCTGACCAAAACCGTAATGGATGTGGCTGGGGTAGGGGATGGGGTGGGGAGGGGGGCAAGTGAAATGTCTTCTGTAGGGAATTTGATGCTTCATGAATGAGGAAGGGTAAATAATCACACAACAAATACTCATTGAGCACTTACTATGTGCCTGGTGGCTCAGTAGTAAAGAATCCATCTGCCAGTGCAGGAGATGCAGGTTTGATCCCTAAGTAGGGAAAATTCCCTGGAGAAGGAAATGGTAACCTATTCCAGTATTCTTGCCTGGGACATTCCATGGACAGAGGGGCCTGGCAGGCTAGAGTCCATGGGATCACAAAAGAGTTTGCTATGCCTTAGTGACTAAACAACAACAGTCAATATTACCAGGTGCCATGTGCTATACAATGCCCAGAGAATATAATGGTGAGTTAGAGCTGAGGATTCCTTGTCTCATATCCATGTCATGTGAAGAGGGGAGGAAACAAGAGAGAGAATGGCATGGGAAACAGGTTTGATGTTCAGGAAAATTGGCCACCTTGCTTGCAGAGTGCCCCAAGTGGTCCGGATGGGAGGTGCAGATGGTGATACTGAGGCTCCTCTTCTACCAAGAGCGCCTGGGTGCTGCATCCTTGTGTTCAAGTGTGAGTTTTTTTTTATCCCAGGACCACCAGTGGCTTTGGCTTTTTGTCCGTTTTCTAACAGTGTCACCTTCGAAGTCGCCTCTACCAATAGCCTTCCCAGATCGACTCTGCCATAGGCATTTCTCTACCTCCTTGGCATTTCTCACTCCTCCAGAAGCAAACCATAAATTAGGAATTTGGTCCAGGAACCCTATTTGGAAGATGATTCCAGGAAGTATGATGCAAAAGTGTGGAAGTGAAACAGTGATGAGAGAGGATTCAAAGAAGCTAGTGTTAATGAGCAAGTCACCATCCTGGGCAACCAGGGCTCAACCCCACAAGGGACCCTCTGGAAGACTGAATACAGCTCAAAAGTGGGCTCCCACAAAGGCACGGAAGCCAAATCTGAACTTACCCAATGTCCTCCCTTACTTCTTGAAGTATGCTCTCGGGCTCTACGCTCTGGCCCTTGTGCCCTGCCCTGCACATAGCAGAGCATCCTCCTATAGCCAGAGGGATTTACAAGGTGTGGAGGGGACTGTCTGCAAGTGACCTGCAGGGTAGCTGAGGGGTGCCAGTGACACAGGTGACGGGTATCTTACTAGAATATCTCTTATAAAAACAAACACACAGCATCTTGTATCTGATCTGTACAACACTGTCAGCACCAAGAAAACCTGTGTCTTGCCTCATGAATCTCAAGTTGGGCCAGATACAGTTCTCTCTGTCAGTTCCTGCAACCATCCTGTATCTTATGGAATAATGAGATGTCTTCCAATGAGATATATCATGTTAGAACACAGAGATAATCTGATCCCAGGCAATGACTAAGAGATGGTAGTTTCATCCTCTGCACATGATTAGGGCTAAACATAAGAAGACATTAGTTAGGATTTTAAAATACTGAAAATTCTTGGTAGATCCTACTCATTTCCTACAAAGACATGCTAGTGGTCTGTGGATGTGATTGCAAATTCAGGGAACATAGACCCTGTCTCCTTCATTACTGCCACCCTGGTACCCACGGCAGTGCCCACACTGAGCAGGAATGCACTATCCATGAGGAGTTCACTGACCGACTTTCAGAGCTTTAAAGGGCTTTGAGTGTGCCTCATTTCACATAAGTCTAATTCACTTAAACATTCTTAGAGTTTCAAACCAACATGTTGAAAATTCACACTTTCATTCACTTTTAATGAGAACTTTCTTTTTTTCAAGAATAATCTGCAGGCTGCCTTACAAGTAATTCCACAGCCATCTGGAAGACTTGTGCTGCTACTTAGAAGTGCTAAAAGGATATATATGGAGGCTGGCTTCTGACAAAATTGGAAATCAAGGGAAGCATGCTTTAGCAACACCCCCCTCCCTTCCTGGCTTCCCGACCTTTCTCCTGGCATCCCCAGAACTCTGGGCATAGATTCTATGCACATCTCCAGGTCACACAAATGTTTTATAGATTTAAGACACTACTCTTCCCACAAATATATTTTGTTTTACCAAGGATACCTGGAGAAAGAAATACTTATTTCAGAAGGATGCCTCAAAAAAAAAAAAAAAAAAAATGGTGTATCTGGCATGGTGATTCTAGGAGGAAAGATGATCAAGGACAAACTCATTCAGCACTCCAGAAATCATAAGACATTAGTGGACTTACATCTACTCATGGGAACAACCCTGGTTATTAATTTTTAAAAAGCCATTCAGTACACATCTTGGCAGCTCTTTTAACGTGTCGGACACTGTCCGTGGTGCTGAAAACACAGAGGCATGAAATCCTTGACCCTGAACAGGAGGAGCACTCACTCCAGGGGCATATGATGCCTGTCACCCAGACATCTGGGTGTTCCGGGGAAAGAAATAATTATCTAGATACAGGCTTAAAAAATGAATATTATAAGCAAGGTGCTGTGGGTGGCCAGAGAAGAACACCTCTAGCTGGGACTTCTGAGAAGACTGATGGAGCAGAAAACAATTGGATTTAAGTCCAGAAAAGAGAAGAGCGGAACCATAAGAGAGAGAGAGTGAAGAAAACTTCATGATTCCTGCAATTGCAAGTCAGAAAAATAATCAGAAGAATGAAAAAGAGAAACTGCTGGACAAGTTTGAAGGATGGCAAGACATGCCTACCCCATGGTTGATACATCTGGCTGAAAATTTCCTTCTGGTGGTTATTCTAGCAGGCAGTTTAATGCAGTCCTTAAAAACTGAGGTTCCAGGAGCAGACTGCATGGTTTAAGCCACAGCTCTCCCTCTCATCAGGTGTGTGAGCTTGAGGAACTAACTTTGCCCTTCTTTGCTTCAGGTTTCATCTTAGAGTAGAGATCATAAGAGACCTACCTCCTAAGCTCGTTATGGTGGTTAAACAAACCATCTTGTGCTAATGAATTTAACATACTCACATAGTTCCCGACACAAAGTCAGAGCTGGGACATTGTTCATTGTCATTACTACTGTAAAGAACGTGGACTTTATAAAAACCAACTTTTTTTGTTGGCTTGTTTCTGGGATCTGGTAGACTTATATCTTTGTAACCAGTTGTGCATTCAACAACATTCATCAAGGACTGGTTATGTGCCAAACACAGATGCGTGCAGCCCCGGCCCTCCAGAGCCTTATCCTGGGAGAGCAGGAAGCAGGCAGTGAAGACAAGCCATGCAGATTTGCTCTAAGTACAAAATATATATGTCAAAACCATGGTTTTCCCAGTAGTCATGTACAAATGTGAGATTTGGACCATAAAGAAGGCTGAGCACCAAAGAATTGATGCTTTCAAATTGTTGTGCTGGAGAAGTTGTGAGAGTCACTTGGAGAGCAAGGAAATCAAACCAGTCAACCCTAAAGGAAATCAACAATAAATATTCATTGGAAGGACTGATGCTGTAGCTGAAGCTCTAATGCTTTGGCCACTTGATGCAAAGAGTTGACTCATTGGGAAAGACCCTGATGCTGGGAAAGATTGAGGGCAGGAGGAGAAGGGGATGACAGAGGATGAGATGGCTGGATGGCATCACAACTCAGTGGACATAAGTTTGAGCAAACTTCGGGAGACAGTGAAGAACAGGAAAGCCTGGCATGCTGCAGTTCATGGAACTGCAAAGAGTTGGACAAGACTTAGCAACTGAACAACAGAATATATATTGGATTTCAAAAATAGTATGAAAAAAATGAATGCAAAATATCCATTTAGTAATTTTTATATTATTACAATTTCATTTGAGAGTATTTTGGGTATACTGGGTTAAATAAAATGTATTATGAAAATTACTTTCATCTGTTGCTTTTTCCCATATTTAACACAGCTCCTAGGAAATTAAAAATGGTACCTGTGACTCACATCTGTGGCTCACCTTGTGTTTCACCTTATTTTTCTCTTGGGCAGCTGCCTAAGACCTTCTCTTCTCTCTCCCACATCATCTGCCTTCTCCCATTTCCCCCACTCCAGGATGAGAAGGAGGGATGAGAGTGGGCATGTAAAAACATGGGGATTGAGGCTATGAAGCCCTCAGGAATGTGTGCACTCTGGTTTGGAGGCAGTTCATCTCCAGAAGCAGTTTGTCTTGTCCTAGAGAATTTCTAAGAGAGTTGCTGTTTACTGAATACCCAGCCAATGAGGCTGCTCTGCAATACCTCATATTACCACCTGCCTTATCAGAAAACCACCAGAAATCCTCCTTCAGTTGAGCTTAAGAATAATACATGAGGTTACCCCTTTAACGCCCCTGGAACCTATATGCTGCAAAAATGATAAAAAATTAACTAATTAAGCTGGTGGTTTAGATGGTAAAGAATCTGCCTGTAATTCAGGAGACCTGGTTTCAATACCTGGGTTGGGAAGATCCCCTGCAGAAGGGAATGGCAACCCACTCCAGCATTCTTGCCTGGAGGACCCCATGGAGAGAGGAGCCTGGTGGGCTATTCAGTCCAGGGGGTCACAGAGTCATACACGACTGAGTGACTAACACACACAACTAATTAAAGGAAAATAGAGAAATATTAATACCTACACCTTGATTCAATGTTGTGATGCAGCCTGTTGTGTGTGTTTGACAGGCATGGACTCAATTAGTCCTTATAACTCCCCCTGTGATAGCTCTGTTATCACAGCACTGTATGGACAAGATAACTGAAGCAGGGCAAATGTGAGCAGATTGCCCTGGGCCACAGCACTAGCAGTAGAGGCAGGATTGGAACCCAGGCACTCAGCTCTAGAAACTGCATGCCAACGTCTGCATAGAGGGAGAAGCAGGGCCAACAGAGGAGCAGGGGTGGATAAAAAGGTAACCTTTGCGGAGCACTCAGGCGCTCAATCATGAGGCATTCAAGCACTGCTGCTGCTGCTAAGTCACTTCAGTCGTGTCCAACTCTGTACGACCCCATAGACAAAGCCCACCAGGCTCCCCCGTCCCTGGGATTCTCCAGGCAAGAACACTGGAGTGGGTTGCCATTTCCTTCTCCAATGCATGAAAATGAAAAGTGAAAGGGAAGTCACTCAGTCGTGTCCAACTCGTAGCAACCCCATGGACTGCAGCCTACCAGGCTCTGACGTCCATGGGATTTTTCCAGGCAAGAGTACTGGAGTGGGGTGCCATTGCCTTCAAGCACTGGGCAAAGCCTTTTAGGCATCTCCTTTGGCCTTTGAATCAACATGATGAAGGAGGCACAAGTCTTATTCCCATTTTACTGATGAAGAGACTGAGGTCTAAGAAGGGCAAGTAACTTGCTCAAGGTCACATAGCTTCTGAGCTTGAACTCTTAACCCTGGGGTGAAGGGCAGGGAAATGGAGAGAGAGTGGATAAAAGATGCAGTACGTCTGTGTATGTCTTGTCTCCTCCAAATAAATGGAAAATTCCTCGAGGCCAAGAATCAGTGTCTTCCATTTCCTAAGTGCCTCTGCCTGGCTCCTATTATGAGACAAGCACATCATAGGTTCTTAGATCTGCAATGTAAGGTGCAAAACTCTCCTCCCTGCAGAAGCCTGGCTTTGCACGTGAACAGCCTGAAGATGCTATTAGTTTGCTCCAAATAATATTCATGCTCCTCTTTTGGCTGATGAATATCTACCCCCTTGAGGTTCTTTAGTGATTCTAACCCACTGGCTAAAAATAAGACCCAGATTTATTATTTTCACTCGTGTCCCTAAAAGATTTTGAAAGCCCAATCCTTCTCTTTTATTATCTTCACACATCCTCCCACCTAATTCACTGAAGGAGCATAATGTGGGGTCACTTTCATGTGCCGGCCCCATCTAAAGACAGTCAGAGGCACATTATGAAAAGGACACGGTCAGGCTGTGTCTGGCAGCCCCAGGGTGGGTCTTAGGTCAGCAGACACACAGTGGGGGTGGTGGGCAGAGGAGAAGACAAGCTGTTTCGTTCTCTCTTTATGGCTGGTGCACTTTGAAAGTACCTTGTATAAGGAACTTCTTTCAGTGGAGAATATGATATAAATTTGATATGACAAAGTAAGTATGGTGTGATCAGAAAAAAATTGCAGTTCTAGGATCTTTTATGTTTTCTGATGCAGATCTACAATTAATTCTTAGCAAAGGGAAGGACAAAAATGTCATTTCATTGTCAGAGACTGACATTGTAGCCCCTGGACAATTTGTTAGCGATTAATAAGAAATAGATTCTCATTTTCTGTTTTGGTCTTAGCCCAGAGGGCCTTTTATTTTTCCTGAAGAAATAATATGATAAGAAGAAGCAGTTCCTAAAAGGATTTGAGGAAGCTGGCAGTAAGGGGAATATACCCAGCAAAAGTAATAAAGAATAATAGAATTTATGTTTTCTTTTAGCAGCCACCAGTATACTAATTGACTCAGGCATGAATCATCAATGGATGTTTTTTAAGTTACTGTGACTGCCAACCATTACCCCAAATTTCAGGGGCTTCCATAACCCGCTTATTTTGCGGATCAGGAATTTGAGATGCACGTGTGTGAGCAGTCTTCACTTGCAGTCATCTGTGTGATCCCAGTCAGACATCAGATAGAGTTTCAGCCATCTCTGGGATTCAGCTGGGCTGGAATCCCCAAGGTAAGTCATGTGCATGGTAGTAACTGGTGCTGGCTGTTGGCTGGCAGCTTGGCTGGACTATTGACCAGAATGTCTGCTCATGGCCTCTCCAACATGGCAATGTCCAGTTGGCCAGACTTCCTACAGGCAGCCTTGATTTTCCCAAGGCCATCATCCCATGAGGATAAGGCAGATGCTGTGTGACTGTTAAAGAGACAGCTTCAAGGTCACACAGCATCACTCTCCCCCTTCTACTCCACTGGCCAGAGCTGATCACAGCCTCAGCTGGTTCACGGCAGAATAATACAGACCCCCATCTCCCAACAGGAAGTCTCAAAGACTTGGAGGCCATATTTGATATACCACCACATATGTTAGCCTGGAGAATCCTTCATGGACAAAGGAGCTTGGTGGGCTACAGTCCATGGGGTCGCAAAGAGTCGGACACAATTGAAGTGACTGAGCACACACACATGTTACTAACACTCTATAGGAGTTTATTGGAGAACAGGGTATTAATACAGTCTCCAAGTATTTCTCAGAGATTATCTATTTATTAGAAAAGGAAAACAGATCCTTTTATGTGGAGAAATCTGATAGACACCGCTTTTGCACTGTACGCCTTCTAACACCATGTCCTGAGGGGACACTTGAATCCAAACAAGAGAAAATAAATAAGAAGACCAAGCCTAACTGATGGACGTTCTACAGAACAACTGGCCTGCACTCTCCAATAATGTCAGTGTAATTGCAGCAAATGCTCTCTTGCCCCCAGACACACGTGCCCTCAGCACTCTGTTATAGTCCTTACAGGAGGCAGGCTGGGGGCTTCCCAGGTGGCTCGGTGGTAAAGAATCTGCCTGCCAATGCAGGAGACAAAAGTTCAATCCCTAGGTTGAGAAGATCCCCTGGAGGAGGAAATGGCAACCCTTTTCTTGCAGGAAAAATCCCAGGGACAGAGGAGCCTGGCAGGCTACAGTCCATGGAGTCGCGCACAAAGATCGGACATGACTGAGTGAATCAGCATGCGCACACACAGGACACAGGTTGGAAGGACTGGGGATGCCAACTCCCCTGGAGCAGTCTTTATCCAATGACAGATGGGAGGTAGGACAGTCTCCAGCTTAGATAATTCTCAGGGATTATCTATTTATTGGAAAAGGAGAAGAGATCCTTTTATGTGGAGAAAGCTGATAGACACCACTTTAACCAAGGTACTATCACTGCTAGTGGGACATATCCTTTCTTGCCTAGGATGGAATAACTTGGAAGCCCTTTCTACACTGCCTCCCAGAGCTCTGCATTGGAATTTGAGCCTCGGCTGCTCACACTGGTTACTTGCATGATGACACACACTTACAGCGGCTTCCTTCTCATCCTTGTAGCACTTCCCAATTCACAATCCTAGAATCATTCACCAAATATCTACCTGTATTTGAATCCCTCTCTCAGCATTGCTGCTGGGAGAACCCAGTCTGACACAATTATGAAAGACAAAGCAAAGACTGAGGAACTGCTCTAAATTAGAGGTAAGGAGACATACGGGAGCAAGAGACAGGCATGGTCTTGCATCCAAACCAAGATGGTGGCAAGGGTGGGGAGCTACAAATGGTATAATTAGGAGAATTAGCAAAATTTGACTATAGGTTGTAGATAATAGTCCTGTATACATGCCAAGTTTCTTGACTTTTATAATCATATTGCAGTGGCATAAGGCTTGTCCTTGGTCTTAGGAAATGAATGCTGAAGTATGTAGAGATGAAGGGGCATGATATCTGCAGATCATTCTAAAATGCTTTAACAAATAATAATAAGTGTGTGAGAGCTTTTTTTAAGTATGACAAAATATTAAGAAATGGAAAAAATACGTGAATAACATTTGGATGCTAATTGTTTTATTTTTGCAACTTTTCTGATCTTTTTACTTTTAAATTATATCAAAAATGTATAAAAGAGTACTAGGATAAAAACAGTATATGATCACTGTAACAGAAATTAGAAGGAAAGGGACATGTATCAAAAAGGAGAGTGTTTGCAGCTAATTTTGAAAAATGTGGCTACAAGCTTCCTGGCAGGTAAGAAATTTGCATGATGATGGAAGAAGTGGAACGTCCTAAAGACACATCAAGTATTCCTCAGATTTTAGACACATATGAGGACGTTTGGACTTATGGTATGTTATCAAGGCAAGTCAGAAAGGAAACACATTTGCTGATGCAGCTGGGTGGTGTGCACCCCTCTCTCCCTTTGATGGTAATAGCTACGTGACTAGGGCTGGTAGCTTTTGCACCGGTGTGAGTGGCTATGGTTTTCACAGCCCTGCCACTGCTTCAACAGTGGTAACCCTGCCACTGAAGTTGTTATTAGCTGTTTCTGCAGGTTCAAATAGACTAGGTACGTTGCTCAAGATCTCACAGCTTAGTGACACAGCCACAGTTCAAACCCTAGTCTGTCTATTCAGTTCAGTCGCAACCGTATCTGACTCTTTGGGACCCCTTGGACTGCACCACACCAGGTTTCCCTGTCCATCACCAACTCCCAGAGTTTACTCAAACTCATGTCCATTGAGTCAGTGATGCCTTCCAACCATTTCATCCTCTTTTGTCCCCTTCTCCTCCTACCTTCAATCTTTCCCAGACTCAGGGTCTTTTCCAATGAGTCAGTTCTTTGCATACAGTCTTGATATGGTCTGTCTATATCAAAACCTTAACTCTTGTCTTTTAACCTTCTTGAGGCTTTCAATGGGTAAGTCAAAGATCTCTCTTGGTAAATGTCACATTGCACTTGAAAATATGTGGGTCATTTTCAAATACCTTTTGATAATGACTTCTAGCATAATTTCACAGAGATAAGAGAACAGACTCTGTGATGTCAATGCCTTTAGACCATGAAATTGTGCACCTTGTTTCATGTCCCCGGGTGTGTTCCAGTGTCTCCTGGTTTACAGTTTATGGAAACTTGAATAGAATTTGTTCCTAATGTTGTGTGAAAACTATATAAATCTTAATTATGTTGAATTGGTTCATAGTGCTTTTCAGACCTACTATATCCTTCTAGTTTTCTGTCTATTCATTCTATTAATTTTTGAGAGTTTGATGTTGAAATCCCAACTTCATATCTTCATGTATCTACTTAAAAATAATTGTAATATATAGTGGAACTATATGTAACTTTGTTCTGTATTTTCCAAGTCTCCTGTGAATGTGTTATATTTTCATACTTGAAAAAGTAAAAATAAAAAAAGCTTTAACTCTTTCCCCTCCTCCCTTGCAACATCTCAATTTTCCATCAAGAGACAGAGATGTTGTGAACCCATGTCCAGTCTTTAGAAAGTCTAGACTTTGGCATCAGGCACGCAGTTACCCTATCACTGGACTGACCTGCAGGAACCACTGGATGGACTCAACGTGGCAGCTCTATGTCCTTAGGAAAACGGAGGACGAGACTGATGGAAAATGCTCCGTTGTGCCTGGTGCATGGCTGGCGTGAATTTATTTACATTTGCCTCCTCCCTTCTCAGGCAGCTCATGTGGCTGCTGCAGAGTTCTCCAGGGTCACCCAAGAGTCTTGGTGGACAGCAAGCTCACCATGAGTCAAACCCCCTGCCAAGAAAAGTCAATCTGAATTTAATTTTGAATCACTGGAGGTTTGATGTATTTTGTGGTTTTATACAGCTCAGACAAACCTTAGCCATCTCACCTCTTAATTTTTTACAGATGAGGAAACTGTGGCCCGAGGGAGAAGGCTGCCTTCGTTGGAGCAGCAAGCTAATTAGCAGAGGAGGCAAATACAGAGTCATTAGACAACCCGGTGCTGACTCCTCTGGGGAGATTCGCTGGCATTTCCAGGCTCAGTTTTTCTTTCTTTTTTAAAAATCATGCTCTTCCTGTTTTATTGAACTCGAAATGCTCTGACAAGCTTGGAAAATATTAATAGACCATCTGAGAATCCTGGCATCAAATGCAGCTGAAAATCTGAAAAACGACGGTTGGTGCTTCTGACTTCTTTCTCCCTTCAGTGTAGCTGACAGGGTCCCACAGGGCAAACTCAAGAATGCAAGTCTCTGTGGGCTTGGTGCGGCTGCTAACAGGGCAGAGATTTGCAGGAAGTCAGGGCAGCTAAAGCAGGAAAAATGGAAACCAGGAGGCCAAAGACACCTTGGGAAGAATATATCCTTCTGAACCTAAGGAATATAGAAAAAACCAAAGCCCAAGAGAAGAAGAGGACGTCTTCACGGTAGAGCCTTACAGCATCAGAAGAAAACAGACATAGGGGAGCTTGCAGGAATAAGACTATATTGTATAAGCAGGTTTTAAAATCTCCAGACAAGAAGTATGAGCAGATTGGCATGTGTGGAGGAGGAAATGGTGGGGGAAAATGTGGCTTTTCTACAAGTGAGCTGGCAGAATTTCTTCTAAGTTTTTAAAATGATACCTCCCCAAATCTCATTTGCTTAATCATGAAAAGATATGTGCATATGCGCTTGTCTATAATGCATACTCTTGACGGGAAATCTCATGGATAGAGGAGACTGGTGGGCTGCAGCCCCATAGGGTTGCAAAGAATCAGACATAGTTGAAACGACTTAGCACAGCACATAAAATGTATTGGTATCTGTGTTTATGTGTATATACATATGTATATAGTTCCCAGGTGGTGCAGTGGTAAAGAAGAATCCGCCTGCCAAACAGGAGATGCAAGAGACACAGATTTGATCCCTGGGTTGGGAAGATCCCGTGGAGGAGGAAATGGCAACCCACTGCAGGATTCTTGCCTGGAAAATCCCAGGGAGAGAGAATCCTGGAGGGCTATAGTCCATGGAGTCGACAAAGTCAGATATGACTGAGCATACACATATATTTGCATGCGTGTTTATGCTAAGTGTGTGAGTGTGTGTTGCCTACGATCCTTGCTTTTATTCCCTGCACAATTCTTCTCTCCCTCATAAGTTATAAGTCTGGAGACTAGACACTAAACCCTTGAGGTGGAATCTAGTTTTCTTTCCCTTCTCACTTGGGTTCAGTGAGATGAGACGCATATTTATATTTGAAAGAAATCCAATCAGCAAAATAATTCTGAAATTACCCATTATTTGGCCCAGATTCACATACCTGGGCATTAAAGCAGCTCTGAGACTTATTTTCAAATCACTGCTGACCAGAACTCCCTAGAGAAAAGTTGACCAATACCTGTAAAATTCAGAGTGTGAGTGTCTGTACAACAAAAGGGCAAGTTCTGGATCGAAAGCCCGTTCACCACCCTTTGCACTGGTCCTAGGGGTTGGTCGTGCTTAGAATGTGTAACTGAGCTTGGAGGGATGATAAATTTTATGAAGCTATCATCAAATCGACATGCTATCTGGCTGCATCAGATATGCCAACATGATTGATGTTTACCCATCAGTGGAGTCAGGATTTGATCTGCTGGCCCAGCAGTATAATCAAAACACTAACCATCCCAGGTCCCAGGACCTGATGAGAAGCTTAGTAACAATAATAAAAACAGCTCCCTACTAATATTGTTATTGTTATTATTCTCTCAAGGGGCCTCTGTGACTATTGAATTATAACTAATTTCCCTTGCAGTTTATTGCAGTTTGCCACTTTGCTCCTCATGTCAAAAATCCAATATAATTTTCAGCCAAAAAAATAAGGTACTACATTATGATAATGGTAGCAGCATTTCATCCATCAGCAGCAACTGAATGCATTACTTAACACAGTTCAGAGGAATTCATGATGAAATTGAAAAGCTGCCCTTTTGGAAGGAATGAACTTCAATCTTTGGATTACCGTTGAGGTTTGGGAGAAGCCTGGCAGCCCAGCCTACTGCAGACAAGGGGGCCTTTTTAGAGAATGGCCAGGGCTGCCTCACTCTCATTGAGAGGCCAGCATAGGGATGATAGGAATCCTCTGGAAGGAAGTTGACACTCTATGTAGTGGCTGCTCCAAACCCCGAAGTCACTGGCTTTGAAGAGCCATCTGTCTGGAACTGATTGGCTCAGAGGTCTGGCAGATAGAGATAATAAGTCTAAGGTCACAGGGTCAAGTTCATGTGTATCTGAGCCAACTAGCTTGCGGAAGGTGGTGGGAAACCGTGAGTCCACAGCTGCTGGACACTCTCCAGCTCTACTGGCAATGGCTGCCTATAGAGTTGGCTGCCAAGAAGAAAAATGGCAGGAGCCGTGCATTCAATTCAGAAAGCTTTAACAAGCACCTACTTGAACAAGATTACATTCTACCACCAGTGAGGAGTTAACAAGTTAGCAAGGTCTGATCCCTGCCCTCAAGAAACTCACAGTCTGAAGGGTGAACCAAAGAGGAAGACTAGGAATTCTTATGAAGCTGGAATAAGAGAGAGGGACTTCCCTGATGGTCCAGTGGTTAAGAATCCTCCTTGCAATGCAGAAGATGTGGGTTCAACCCCTGGTCAAGACGCTCAGATCCCACGTGCCGAGGAACAGCTAAGCCCACACATGGCAACTACTGCACGCCACAATTACAGAATCCATGCGTGTTGATGAAAAGTCCCATGTGACACATTGGAGATCTTGAGTGCCGCAACTAAGACCCGGTGCAGCCAAGTAAATAAAATAAATAAATAAATAAATATTAAAATAAAATAAAGAAAGAAATAGATACTATAAAAACAAGGGTGGGAGAGATGGTATTTAAGAGAGGGGGTTGCCAGGACCAGGTGGCATATCAAAAGGGACCCTGAGGATAATTACTCTTCCAGCAAGAAGAATCAGAAAGTGAGGTTAGAGTGTTTTCCCAGGGGTTTCCTTGAACAGCAGCCTCAGCTGCCTCCACTACAATCTCTGCTCCTTTCAAGGAAGCCTTGTCTACACAACCCTACTCTTCCAAGTTTCAGTAGCTCCTCACTTTCTTCGCCCATCATGCCCTAGAGATGATGTTTTAATCTGGGACCCCCTAGAAGTACACTCCAAACCAAGAGTCAGCAAATTTTATAGTAAATATATTCCTCTTTCCAGGCCCTACCATCTCTGTCACAACTTTTGAACTTAACTCTATCCTTGAACCATGAAAGCAACCATGAATAAAACATAAAGGAAGTGTCATGGCTGTATTCTAATAAAAGATTATTTACAAAAACAGGTAACAGGCTGAATTTGGCCAGTGAACCATAACTTGATGCTTTAAGCAGTGGACTCAAGAGAAAGCAGTTTAGGACTTCTGTGGTAGTCCAGCGGTTAGGAATCCACCTTCCAGTGCAGTGGATGGGGGCTCGATGTCTGCTCAGAGAACTGAGATCCCACTTGCTGCAGGGCAACTGAGCCTGCACGCTGCAACTAGAGAAGCCTGCCTGCAACAAAGACCCAGCAGAGCCATAAAATAAAAACAAAGAGAGAAAGCAGTCTATTGTTAGTGCAAGGAATACAAGAGAGTAAGACATGACACAGGGAGAGAAAAGTGACCAGTAAGGAGTGTGTTTTCAAGCCAGTTTCTAACGTGGGCTATTAGAGATCAATCCCAAGGAGAAGCTATGGAAAATAGTAGAAAAAGATCTCAGAATTATCTTAGCCAGTAGGCAAGAGAACTGAGGTATTTATACTCTTATATAATCATAGTTTAAGGGCTTTCTTTGGGAGGACTTAATTCCAAGAAAATTCCAACCCACCAGATTCTGAGGCAAAGTGGGCTTTCCCACCTTTGACAAAATATACAGATGCTAGCCACTGGAAGTCAAGCTGCGTGCAGAGAATAAACGTAAGGCTCCAAGAGAATGGCAGTGAACACAGACAGGGTCTGTGACAGCCCATTTCTTGCACCATTCAGGTCTAGCCATGGGTCATATTAAGTTGACTCAATCTTAAAATGAATTCTTCAGAAGAGTAATGAAAACAGTTTAAAAGAAGAAAGAGTTAGGGGCTTCCCTGGTGGTCCAGTGGTTTAGAATTGCCTTCCAATGCAAGGGCGGCAGGTTCGATCCCTGGTCAGAGAACTAAGAGAATGTGAGCCAAAGCTACAGAGCCCAGGTGTTGCATTGAAGATCCAGTACAGCTAAAATTTTTAAAAAAAGAGAGAGAATTACCGGGGTGTTAGACCAGCCACAGTCTCCACTACTACAGCTGAACCAAGACCATCATGTCCCTCCTGATCACCCACTTTAGACTCCTCTCATTAGCCAGCACTTTTACTAATCTAGATTACTTGCCAAATGGGTTAAATTAACCTTAGCACTTCTTTAATCATGAAAGGGAATAGTGTTTATTGCTCAGCCATGTCTGTCTCTTTTCGACCTTATGGACTATAGCCCACCAGGCTCCTCTGTCCATGGGGATTCTCCAGGCAAGAATACTGGAGTGGGTTTCCATTTCCTTCCCCAGGGATCTTCCCGACCCAGGGAGCAAACCCAGGTCTCCTGCATTGCAGGCGGATTCTTTACCATCTGAACCACCAGGAAAGCTCTTTAAAATCATGACCATGTACTTTGAGAACAAAATTGTTCATGAGATAAAATGACACCAATAAATCCCTCAGCACATAATAGCTGTTCAAAATTGCCAACTCCCTACCTTCAAATTGTACTCACATGTGAAATAAATGTGACGGGCTTATTTCACAACAAAATAGAGCATTTTAAAAAATTTTGGAGCCCTTCTTCTGCCTAATTTCATATGCTAACATGTTGTTGCCAAATCCAGCTGTTGGCTCATCAGAAAGAGTTCATTAGTGTTGATTCTTCTGGCGCTCCCCTGGGAGATACCATCGCATGCCACTTGAATGAAGCAGCAAGCGCTGACAGCTGATGAAGCCCAAAGCCAAAGAGATGATCCTGAGTCCAGAGGCAATTTCCTCTCTGTTAGATTATCTGGCTTTGTCATCCACTGCCCTACAGAGTGGGTCTCCGCAGGAGAGAATAGTTGTTGCCCTGGCACCTTGGGCTTAGCCCAAGGCGTTTGGAAGGCTCTTCCAAACAGCCTATGTTCAGGCTCATTTCATTTCCTGCCTTTGCTTCAGCAGTCTGGAAAGACAGTGAGGAGACTCCCCACCATCCTTCATTCCAGAGCATGGAGGGGCCTTGCCAGCCAAGTCGATGTCAATCTGTTTGGCAGATCTGTGATGGAGGGAGGACCTGAGGGGCCGCTGGTGGCAAACGGGTCCATGCACAGCTGAGGGTGGAATTAGCTTTCTCTGGCTCCTCACTCTGGATGAGAAGATCATCAGGAAGAGTCAGGACGGCCAAAGTGAGGGTCTGCTCTGCTCAGTCCAACAAGGGAGCTGGTGGTGAGGCTCACAGCTATGGATCAGGAATGGGTTCCAGGGCTCAAGAGGAGACCACTGGACAATTCACCCCATAAGGAGGCAGCACGTGCAGAATCCTGGCTTATTTCCTCGCACCCTCCTCTGCCAACTGTGAAACCTGGACCACCTGCATCCCTTATGGCCCAGCAACCTCATCTGTAAGAAGGATCAGCAGTACATGTCCTATTTCATCAAGACTCTTGGCAAAGACACAAAACTAAGACCATACATTTAAAATTCTTTCATAAACTGCAAAACCCTGCATAATTGCAGCCCATTAGGATAAGTATATATGTGTCTTCAGGGAACGAATCTGTAGTCAGAGGTCTTGGGTTTGGATTCTAGTTCCATTTCCAATCAGACGATATCAACACTCAACCTCAATGTTCTATTTTGGAAAATTCAGAAAGTCATTCCTCCTACAGAGGTCTACCATGGAGTTGATGGCTATGATGGAGTTACTTAAAGGAAAGGATAAATTGCTATTTACCTGTGTCCCAAGCACCACCTCCAATAGGTAGAGTAAGAGAACATAAAACAAAGAGAGGTGGTTCCTGAAAGAATGAGCAATATAAAGCAGAATAATACACCTAAACATTAACAACCGTAACAATAATGACAAAGGTAATAACTGATTTTATTAAGCTAGGCACTGTCCTAATGGTTTACTTCTATTATCATATGTAATCCTCACAGCAACGCCATGTGTGTGCTCAGTCATGTCTAACTCTTTACGACTCCATGGACTGTAGTCCGCCAGGCTCCTTTGTCCATGTGATTCTCTAGGCAAGATTACTGGAGTGGGTTGCCATTTCCTACTCTGGGGTATCTCCCTGACCCAGGGATCGAATTCCTGCATCTCCTGTGTTGACAGACAGATTCTTTACCACTTAGCTACCTGGGAAGCCCACAGCAACTCTATAATAGTTCTACCATCAGGCTGATTGTTCACATGCAGAAATCAAGGCTTGAAGGGATTAAGTAGCTTATCCAAAGTCACCCAAGTAGTCCGCAGAAAAACTAGGATTCAAAACCACATCTCTGACTCTAGAGAACAAGTTCTTGTACAGATGTGCACATCCATGGGCATGACCAGAAAGGGCACAGGCTATATGAGCACACAGGGGTGGAAGGGCAGGCTCTTATCAAGTGCAGGCACGCACGACATACCTATGAACCTCATGGTCTTGGTGTGATTGTTATCCCTATTTCACAGATGAGAAAACTGAGGAATGGTGAGGCTAAATAACTAACTCACTGCAATACTAACACCAAGTAAGGGGCAGAGCCCCTTCCCTGGGTCATCAGGGCTTCCCTGGTGGCTCAGACGGTAAAGTGTCTGCCTGCAATGTGGGAGACCTGGGTTCGATTCCTGGGTCAAGAAGATCCCCTGGAGAAGGAAATGGCAATCCTCTCCAGCACTTTTGCCTGGAAAATCCCATGGATGGAGGAGCCTGATAGGCTACAGTCCATGGGGTCACAAAGAGTGGGACACGACTGAGCAACTTCACTTTCACTTTCCAGGGGCAGAGCCAGGATGCAAACCCAGGGAGTCTGATGCCAGTCTCTGCTCCATCCACTCTGCACACTGCTTCACAGACACACAGTCACACCTGGAAAGATGTGTGCACGGCCACCTGTGTGTGTGCATACACGCGCGCACACACACACACACACACACAGACTTCTGGTCGGGAGATGCCTCCTTCTCTCCTTCTGTGAGGTCCTCGCCGACATGCAAAGTAGACGGAGAGCCCCACTGCCACGGCCATGAGTGGACCACTTCTGGTTCTGTGGCATCAGAGGGCCCTGGGCACGGGAACCTGCAGATGTGAGGGTACAGGGTCCGTCTAGAAAGACTGTGTGGGGCCACAAGCCTGGGATTCTGAGGAGTTCAGGGTCACTTTGAGTTTCTGCCACATTCAGAGAAGAAGAAAGAAACGTGAACAAAGGCACCTCTCAGCATCTCCTCGGGAGCCATCAGGCTTTGCTTTTTCAGGCTGTGTGTGACACTTCAGCAGTTTCTCTCTGCAGTAGAAAAACATCCCACCTTCAGGGTGGGCGCGGGAGTGGTGCTTCTCAATTCAGAGGCCCTTTAGCGACTTCGGTGAGGAAGGAAAATAACCTGTATTTCTGCAGAGCAAACAGGGATCTTAGAGGTGGGAAGAAAAGAAGGCTGCCAGTGGCTGGAAGTGCAGAGGGACAGAACACAAACAGAAGTGCATGCAGCGTGGAGACCCGACACATCTACGGGGTCTTCTGTCCCCTCCAACGTCCCTTCCATCACCCCAGATCATCCCCTTCACAGCCACTCCCTCCGTCATGCCTCTGCAGACGTTTGCTCACTGCCTTTCCACTGCCTTCAGAAAAACTAAAAATCCCTCAGCAGGGCTTACAAGGACCTACCCAAGCGGGCTTTGGCCAACCACCTGGCTCTCACCTCCTGCCTCACCGGGCACCTCCCGTAGCCACTCTAAGCTGGTGGGGCGGGTACAGCCCTCACACTAGCGTCGGAGCTGTTGCCTGTGCTTAAAGCACTTTCCTTCTCACCCTCCATCGCATCCTCTGTTTCACACATCACATTTGTTCAGGATTCAGCTCAAACATCTTCGACTCCCCGGATCCCAGGGCCACACATTTGAGCCTGATCTCAGACCCCTCTTCGGGGTGCCCTTTTAGAACACACACCTCACTGTACTGATCATCACTGAGGCAGCTCAGCTCTGGACCACAGCAGAACTAGGACCTCCTCAGGCCGCACACAGACTTGACACACAGATGCCCACAAATTATCCTAATCTACTCCATTGTTAGACTCAAATGAGATGAGAGGCAGACTATTTGGTAACCTGAAAGCAACCGTATAAGCTAAATGTTCTACTTCTAATGCTAACGAGATAAAGGGAATTTTGCCCAAAGACTATTTGAAAGGCATCTCTGACAAAAGAAATGTCAGACAATTTTAAGATGCTATTTCTTATCAGCACTTAGCAGCAACATTTTCTGTGATGAAAAGTTTATTTTAATTTGTATATATATGTGTGTGTGTATCTGTGATTTTGTTTTTTTTTTCCTTCCTGCCTTATTCCAAAAAAAAAATTCGAAGAAATTGCTTAAGGTATTAACATATTTTTCACAACCCTACCCTTGCCAAAAGAGCAGAAATATCACATTGCCTAAATTTTTGAAATGCTGAGCCATAATTTTGTGTAGGAGTTTTGCTGACCAGGGCTCACAGGGCTGAGAAATCGCAGAGGGCTGGTGGCAGGTAACCCCAGGGTTTATTTACCCTTGGCCAAAGCTGCAGAGAGATTTGAAAATGGCAAAACCTAAGCTGTTGAATCCTTCTTGGAAAGTGACTAGCTTGCCGGCGCTACTAAGTCGCTTCAGTCGTGTCCGACTCTGTGCGACCCCATAGACAGCAGCCCACCAGACTCCCCTGTCCCTGGGATTCTCCAGGCAAGAACACTGGAGTGGGTTGCCATTTCCTTCTCCGATGCATACATACATGCTAAGTCGCTTCAGTCATGTCCAACTCTGTGCGACCCTATGGACAGCAGCCCACCAGGCTCCTCTGTCCATGGGATTCTTGCCATTTCCTTCTCCCGTCAGAGAGATGCTCAAAAGTTACCCCTTTTATCAGAACTTACTTGTACCCTGTATTAAAGGTCCTCCATGCATATTCTTGTTTACATCTGGCAGAAGGAACTCCAAATGGTTCCCTTTTTGGAACCAATTGTTCAAAATGGTTTTGTGTTGAAGAATGGCCTTTCAGTGAGATTGACCAACTGGTCCAGCCTCAGAATAGGAACCACACCCAGGACCCTCTGCCTCACGTGAGAGGCTCTTAACCTTTGTGATAAACGCCCTCCCTGGTATGTTTCATCCCACCTCTGACATCAGCCCTAAGACATGAACTATGAGTTCGAGGCAGCCTGCGAGAGGCAGGACCATAGGTCAGAGGCCCCAGATGCAGGAGAAAATCAACAGGGCAACAGCCATCAGAGTAAGTGGTAGAGAAAAGAGCAGGCTTGGGGTTCAGAGAAACTCAGGTTCAAATCCTGGCCTCTCCACTTAGGAGTACCAAAGCTGTGGCCAGTAAAGAGGTCTGGGCTTTTATTTCCTCATCTGTAAAATGCACATCAAAACCTCAATGAGGTATCACCTCACACCGGTCAGAACCGCCATTATCAGAAAATCTACAAACAACACTGGAGAGGGTGTGAAGGAGAGGGAACCCTCTGGCACAGTTGGTAGGAAGGTAAATTGATACAGACACATGTGCACACTATGCAGGAGAGTATGCAGACTCCTTTAAAAACTAAAAACAGGACTGCCGTATAGTCCAGCAATCCCACTCCTGGGCATATACCCTGAGAAAACCATAATTCAAAAAGACACATGTACCTCAACATTCATTGCAGCGCTACTTACAGTAGTCACCACATGGAACCTAGATGTTCATCGAGAGATGAATGGATACAGAAGAGGTGGTACATATACACAATGGAATAATACAAGGGAATAAAAAAGAATGGATCTGAGTCAGTTGAATTGAGGCAGATGAACCTAGAGCCTGTTATACTGAGTGAAGTAAGTCAGAAAGAGAAAAAACAAATATTATACATTATAGCATGTATGTGGAATCTAGGAAAATGCTTCTGATGAGCCTATTTGCTGGGTAGGAGCAGAGATGCAGATGTAGAGAATGGACTGTGGGGGACACAGTGGGGGAAGGGGAGGGTGAAACGAACTGAGAGGGTAACTGACATATACACACCATCCTGTGTAAAACAGCTAGCTAGTGGGAAGCTGCTATACAGCACAGGGAGCTCCGCCTGGTGCTCTGTGACCACCTAGAGGGTGGGTGGGAGATGGGCTCAGCAGGGAGGGGCTGTGTTTATGGCTGATTCAAGTTCCTGTACAGCAGAAACCAACACAGCACTGTAAAGCAATTATTCTCCAATTAAAATTTTTTAAAATTATCTACACCAATAAAATTTTAAAAAGCAATTTTAATCATCCTCGGTCTGTAAGGATTGGTTAGGTCTGTGCATTTTCAGTGCAGTCCACAAAGGAGGCCGTTGAATTTCACAGACTCCCTTGGTTAGAGCAGGTTACTCAGCCCAGATGCTATTGGCATTTGAAGCTGGCCAATCTCTGTTTTAAGCAGCTGGCCTGTGCAATTAAGCAGCATCCCTGGACTCATGGAGACGACAGTAACATCACCCCAGCTGTGACAACCACAAATGTTCCAGGCATTGCCAGACACCCTGGGAGGAGACAAAGTCACCCCTGGCAGAATACCACTGGGTTAGATTGGAGCCAGAGGCAAGGCAGTGGCCCCTACAGCCAAAGTTACACACTTCAAAAGCAAAGCCCCCTGCCAGTACGGCTCACTTATCTTTGCTCCAGGAAGAGCCACCACTGGGAGGGCTTTGTGTGTATCAGGTTGGCTGGGTCCCAGTTACCCAGCCAAACGCGAACCCTTGTTTCAGCGTGAGTATTGCACAGATGTCATCAAAACCCCTAAACAGCTGCCTTGAAGTAAGGGAGTTTGTCCTGGATAAATTGCGTCAGGGAGGGAGGGAGGGGATGACCAAACCAGTGGGAAGGAAGGCCTGAAGGGAGGCTGAGGTTTCCCCAGGCAAGAAGAGCTGCTGCCTGTGGATAAGAACTGCAGACCATGCCTGAGGGTTTCAGCCTGAAGATAATATTCCCATTCTGACTCCCTGCCTTACAGATTTTTGGACTCTCTTAGCCAGCCAATCACATAAGCCAATTCTTTGTAATAAATTTATAGATAGATAGACAGCCACATATATATATACACACACTATATATATATACACATATAACCTATATACACATATACACTACATATATGATGTACAAATATACATATTGAACACTATTTATCTATATGTGGGTGTGTTTCTATATCTGTATGTATCTATAAATATGAGTTGTGTGTGTATCCTACTGATTCTGTGTCCCCAGTGAACTGCCGAATGACACAGTGAACGCTGTGTATGTGCTCAGTCGTGTCCTATTCTTTGCGACCCTGTGGACTGTAGCCCACCAGATTCCTCTCGTCCCTGGAATTTTCCAGGTAAGAATACTGGAGTGGGTTGCCATTTTCCTCCTCCAAGGGATCTTCCCAACTCAGTGATTGAACCCGTGTCTTTTGTGTCTCAGGCATTAGCAGGCAGAGTCTACCACTGAGCCACCTGGGAAGCCCAATACAATGCTAGCAAATCACGCAAAACTTTGAGGTTGAACCTCATTCCCATGAAATAAAGGGCAGCTTTGTGGAACTCGAGTGCTCTCAAGTTCAAGTCATCATTCCCAGAGGAACTCTGACACTTTTTTTCTGAGAGCTGTGTGGATGTGGATTCCAACTTCAAGCAGCTGGGTAATTTTGTGCTTAGTACTTAACCTCTCTGATCCTCTATTGACTCACCCATAAGCCTCTTGAGGTTGTAAGAATTCAGTGTGAAAACACATGAAGTGCCTTAAAAAATGGCATTCTTTATATTAGATATAAACAGACTGAAAAAGATCTTTGCAATCTTATAAAAATGTAGATTACAATAAAATATAAGGCATATTAGTGCATTACAGTTTATTTTGAAAGAAGTATTCATGTTCTTTTTAACTCAGTCACATTATAAAAGGATTTACAGAAACTAATGATACTTACAGAAATGCCCTTATTAAAAAGAATGACACATTTTAAAGAGGTCACAGTAGTGCCGTGTGAAACATTTAGGATCCATTAAAGGGTCTAAGTATTTGACTGAAGCAGTAAAACATCAATAGTCTCTTTGTTTGTTGAGATGTCAGCCTTTAGAATTTTCCGTATAACGTTCTATTGATTATGGATCTGGACTCATCTGCATTTTAAATGTCTTTCTCTAGCTGGTCTGCGGCGAGCAGAGTGCAATGTTATTGCTGTCACACAGAGTGGTGGAAGCAGTGTAGACAGGAAGTGGGTTCACCAGACACAGGAGCTGACGGGAACCAGGGCAGGGATTCATTCAGGGTTAGGCAGTTGTGAAGGCGCCAAGAAGCAAAGAAGAAAAATGGGAAGAAAAAAGCATGTTTTAAGACAGCAACAACAGAGTGATTTGTGCTACCGGAAGTGTCTGGGGGAGAGATCCGCAAAGGGACCTGGATGAAAAGGATGCAGACTGCAGAGCGTCCTGGCTGATGGCAGCAGGTACCACTTCATTCACTTCATTTTAACCATCCATTGGCCTCGGCTTTAGGCTGTGGACACCCTGAGGGCAGGGCCATGTCTTTTCGCCATGGTGCCCTGCAGACCTGTGCTCACTCCGTGACCGCTGGGTGGTATGAGAAGGGCTCCACTGGTCAGTGAAACCCACAGCGGGCTGCTTAGTCTCACATGTTCAGCCTCGCTGTAGGCCGCCACTCCAGGCCTCAAGGAAGAGTGGCCGAGGCAAGGCCAAGGTCCTCCACGAACCAACATATTCTAGACACGTGAACTAGACAAGGAGACGTGCTCATTCAATTGGGTTCCAACCCTGGAGGTCTTGCTTGCTCTTGGGAATAATAAAGCAGAATTCAGGCCGAAAACCAGAGCCAGGGGGCTAGGGGCCCAGGGAAGGGGGCCTGGCATCCTCTGGGGCCAGGACCGGGTGCAGAGGTGAGGCAGGAATGCACAAGAGAAATCTGAGTCATGCCTCCAATTATGGTCACTCCTCATTACTCACAGACTCTGGATTTGCGAATTCACCTGTTCACTTAAACTGTATTTGTAACCTCAAAAACAATATGTGTGGGGCTTTGGGGGTCCTTTGTGGACAGGCATTTGAGTCACTCAATGGACATGTCACCAGCTAAGCTGGGGGCAGGCGATGCTTTGTCTCATTTCAACTTTCTCCTGCAGCCTACTGCGTGCCACGTTGTTCATATTCGGGGGTTCTTTGGAGGTGATTCTGCTGTTTAAGATGCTCCCCCAGCACAGTCCCGAAGTGCTGTCTGATGTTCCTAAGCACCAAAAGGCTGTGATACGCCTTATATGTAAAATAAGCTTTGCCCAAACATGAATCCTGGTGGCTACAAATCCGATGTTAGTGAGTCAAAACTGTGTATTACATAGTCTTTAGGGGCTTTCCCGTTGGCTCAGTGGTAAAGCATCCGCCTGCCAATGCCAAAGACACAGGTTCCATCCCTGGCCCAGCAAGATCCCACTCAACTTGAGGGTAGCCTCCACTCCTGGCCACTAAAGAAAGCCTGAGCAGCACTGAAGATCCAGCCCAGAGGAAAAATAAAACAAATAAATAAATTAAATTATTTTCTTAAAGTCTCTTTAAACAGAAACACATAAAATAAGCTTGCTAGTGCTAAGTCTCTTCTGTCGTGTCCGACTCTGCCACCCTATGGGCTTGTAGCCCACCAGTCTCCTCTGTCCATGGGATTCTCCAGACAAGAATACTGGAGTGGGTTGCCATTTCCTCCTCCAGGGGATCTTCCCTACCCAGGGTCGAATCCACATCTCCTAAATTGGCAAGCGGGTTCTTTACCACTGGTGCTACCTGGGAAGTCGAAACAAGCTTACAGACTAATTAGTTGACAACAACATTGTGACCAGAGGCTCGCAGGAAATTAACCCTGAATGTCCTGTTGGAGGAATGGTTCAGTATTTGCTAGCGACTCTCTAAAACACGACTCCTGAAGGGTGAGAGTTGGCTGCACCTCATCACCCCGGATGAAGCTGCAAGGACGGGCTCTGAACTGGACAGGAATTTTCGCAGTGATCTTCCCTCCCGAGTGCATTTGTCTTCCTGCTCCCAGACTTCTCATCACCCAAGGAGCAGCATAAGAATCCACAGCCCCCTGTCTTCTGCAGCCAAGGCAGGGAGATGGCAGCTCAGGTAGGAGAGAATACCCCGCACATAACAATTAAGAAAAGCAGATTCGCTCCCCCTCCCTCAGGCAAAGGCAGACAGTACAGCAGCCATAACGCAATTACTGTGCCTGCTCCTCGGGAGTGTGATACAGCTCGATCATAACAATAAAAAGAAGCTATTCCTAGCCCACACTGTCTCCAGACAGACAGCCTCAAAGGAGCAAAGCTGCTTCCGCCCCCACCGAGGAAGCCAGGTCACGTAGACGCTCCATGGGCAGGCAGAGGGGCCACTCTTGGCCTGCAGCCTCCCAGGTCCCATGAGCTGAGATGACTTGGAGACAATTTCATTTGATCCCCACCACGGCAGAGGCTCATCTCAGTGCCCTCTCAGCTCCTTTCCCAACGACAATTTAGTAACATCGGGAGCTGGATCTTTCTTTTTTATGATCGTATAAATAACATCCATCCAGGGCTGGCCTTGGCTCTGGTTCTCTCCAAATATTAAATTAGCTTCTGTGGGAGAAAGTAAATTTAAAGCCATACCTTATTGTGTCTATAAAAACTGGGAGAATCAAAAGTGCAGGGTCTGCTCAACCTGGAAGCACTCAGGTAGAGATGGAGGCAGGCAGGCTTGGGGAAGGGACGGCTCATTAGCTGGCGTCCCCTGCCCAGAGCTCCTCCACTAGACTCTATCTTTATGACAATTCTCACATCATGAAATCTTGATTATTTTTCATTGGAAATGAGTAACAATGACTCCTCAAGGTTTATCTAAAGAGAATCTGTGGACTGAAGACTCATCTCTCGGTCTTTGCCCCATCGGAGATTTTTGGAATAAGAGACTGATTGTTTGGAGCAGCCCAGTCTTTGAGGAGCAATGAAAGGCCAGCTTTGTCAAGCTCCTGCCTGTAAATCAGGAAGGTTCAGAAGTAATCCCTGTGACTCCTGGCCTGAAGATAGAAACCCTGAGTGCTTTCATTCACTGTCATTTCACAAGTGAATATTCAGCACCAACTGTGTTAGTGTCACTGTGCTGAGCACTGGAGGTGCAACCAGGCACAAAGCATCATGCCTTAGAGAGCTCACAGCTGAGTCAAAGAGGAAGGCACTTGAGAAGACACTTGCCATCCAGTGTGGGGACCGCAGGACAGGAGAGAGAAGATGCTGTGGAAACATGTAAAGAGGGGGACTTCCCTGGTGGTCCAGTGGTTAGTTCTGTGCAGTTTCACTGCTGAGGGCCTGGGGTTCAATCCCTGGTAAGGGAAGTAAGATCCTGCAAGCCACGTGGCCAAAAAAAAAAGAGAGAGAGAGAAACATGTAAGGAGGGCACCCATCAGAGTATTGAGAGATCAGGGAAAACTTCTCAGAGGAAGAGTCACTGAAGCCCAAAGAATGGGTGTGAGCCAACCAGGCTAGTGACAGAGGTAGCCTGTGACAACACAGGAGAGGGTGAAAGAGCCCGGCACGTTCCCATAATCATCCGGTTCATGGAGCGTGGGGGCGGGCTGAGGACAGAGAGAGAAGTGGGAACCAGATCACGCAGGATCTAAAAACCTGGCACTCAGGTACAGTTTTTTTTTTTTTCCCTCAGGATAAGAACTGTGGAGATCTACTCTTTGAGCAACCTTTACATACACAATACAGCATTGTGAAGCTGCCTTATTACGGCAGTCATCACATATTAGGTGTAAACATCACATAGTATGTCAGCCCAGGAGGTCAAAACAGTCAAGCAAAGGAAGGATGGTGGATTTGACACCAGGGAGGTAAAAGAACTGGACCAAGGAGAAGAGCGTGGGGAATTCATTTCAGGCAGAAGAAACAGCCTGTAGAATATCGGCAGCACTATTTGTGAGAGCAAACATCTGGAATCTCTAAATGTCCATCAAGAAGAGATCTGTTTGCAAAAAACACGCATGGAACAAGTAAACTGTTGACCACCATGCATAAGATAGAAAGGATTGAGATGATTGATATGAAATGATAAATAAAGATTTTTCTAGATATGCTGATAGGTGAGAAAGGCAAATTCCAGAATGTAAAGACTACTGTAAGATACTATCATTTAAATAAATACCCATCCTTCAATAAAAATGTTATATTTTAATAATCTGCATATTGTAAAACATATAGATGTTAATTAACCCAAATTAGGTAGATTATAATTGTTATATATCATTTTATATTTTAATAGTCTATACTATAATATCATATAGATTATTAATCTAGATTAGGTAGATTATAATTAATCATTATAATATATATATTATATTTTAATATGTTATATTTTAACAATCTGTATATTATATATAATGTACATATATTCTATATGTATACTTTATATTATATATATTTTATACATGTTCACATTGTTATATATGTTTTAGAGATAAACCAGTGAAAGTGAGACAAAAAGGGGGGAGAATTATATATATATAAAACCATACACTATCTCAGATACAGCTCTGCACAACACGTATGAAGGGGCCAGAGCAATCACAGACTAAGTCAGCCTGCCTAGCCGAGGAAGACTCTAGCTGTCTCTGCAACATTACAGTTTCTTTTTGCTTTTTATAAGCATCTCTCTGTTTTTTGGCCATGCCACTTGGTTTGCAGGATCTTAGTTCCCAGGGATTGAACAGAGTGCAGAGACCTAACCATTGAACCACTGGAAATTCCCTATAAGCATCCATTGTACTGGACAGGCTGGGAGGACATGTTGCCAGCAAACAATGATGCTTCCCCTCCTCCACGTTCTGTTAATTTGCTGTCTGGCCCTGTGGTCTGTCAGACTGTCCAACGTCCTTCACACACTCTGTCATAGCAACAGCTCTGTTTTTACAATGTAAACCCACCCAGTGTCACGACCACAGCCTGTCCAGTCCTCCCTGACACTCTCCCCGCACCCCAGGCTCAAGCCTGTGGTAGGTGAGGGCAGTCTAGGGGGGTATTTTCCCCCTTGCTCACCACACCCCCATTCCCAGCAGCATTTTCTGGCTCAGGAGGAAACTCCAGGACAGAGGTGGTAAGGGGCAGAGGACCCAGCACAGCGAGGATGTGGAAAGGACTGCTTCTCCCCTGACCAGAGGATGTAGACAGGAGGCTATTCCTCTCCTGGCACTTTTGAGGGGGTTCTGGAGATGCCCTTCCTGGTGACGACCTTGGACTGCAACCCTAGAAACAGACCACGCCTCTCCTCTTGCAGCTTGCCTCCCACCTGAGCTTTGGAGCTCCATCCAGTCTCTGCTGAGCTCCTCCTGGCTGCCCTCTGGGTTGGGGTCCCACATAAGGCACCTGCCTGCAGGAACACGCGTGCATCCTTGCCCCACTGGGACATAAAGGGCAGCTCGTGAGCCACGGTGGCCACTGCTCTTCCGGCTTCCCTGTAGACTCACTGCTATAACCTTATCCTTTCCTATTCCCAGATGGGATTCGCACACAGAACTTAGGATTCCTGAATTCATGATGACACAGGGACGCCAGGCCAGCTCTCTGAATCGTCCCTGTGAAGCCCCTCAGACTCCGAGGTAGACAGGAGTCGACAGGTGGATGCACGGTACCCCTACCCTGCCTCTGATAAAAACTCTCTCAACCCTTCAATCCCCACCTCTTTAGAGTCGGAGTGGATGATTTCCAGTGGTGACAGCAGATTTCAGCCTGGTAGCTGGCCTGCACTAGTGACCTGGCCTGACCCTCAGCTCCTGGTTGTGGGTATTCTTGGAATCAACTGCGTTAGTCTTTGGTGTCTCAGCCCAAACTGAGACAAAAGGCCCCTTTAATGCCTTGTCGTTGTGTTGTTGTTGTTTAGTTCCGCAGTCATGTCTGACTCTTTTTTGCGACCCTGTGGACTGGAGCCTACCAGGCTCCTCTGCCCATGGGAGAGGAGGCAAGAATACTTTCTTTCCCAGGCAAGAATACTGGAGTGAGTTGCCGTTTCCTCTTCCAGGGATCTTCCTGGATCAGGGATTGAACCCGTGTCTCCTGCACTGGCAAGCAAATTCTTCAACACTGAGCCACCAAGGAAGCCCCATGCCCTGTTACCCTTGTATAATTAACTAATTAAGACTAACAATTTAGGAAGGAATCTTTGGTTTCCCAGGCAAATATGGAGACAAAAAGAGTCTCTTTCTAATACCCTGTTATATCTGCAAAATGAAATAATCAAAGACTAAAATCTTAGAAGAGAGCCCACAAGAGAAAGACCAGAGATGGAACTAACCCTTTTTCTCCTATTCTTCACTACAGACATGCACAGATGTTCACACATATAGGCATGCACACATGTTCACATATACAGGCATATACAGGCATGTTCACATATACAGGCATGCACACATGTTCACACATAGGCATGCACACATGCACACATGTTCACACTTACAGGCATGCACACACACAGGCATGTTCACATATACAGGCATGCACACATGTTCACACTTACAGGCATGCACACATGCACACATTCACACTTACAGGCATGCACACACATTCACACACATTGCACACACACATATTCACACATACAGGCATGCACACATATTCACACGCATGCACAAACACAAAAGGCCAAGAGACAGAAAATCTTTGGCAAGTTCTGGAAACAATGAGATGTTCAAATTTGTTAAAAATGAAGTAAGAATCAATAAGAATCCAGATATGACAGATCCATAATATATATCCCAAGTCCAAACATGACTTCTAAATGTCTTTTTTTTTTTTTTTCCATAATGCCTGTAAGAAATTACTATTTGACCTTTGGACAGAAAACCAGAAGTCTGGGGAACTGAGAGTCAGAGTGAGGTCAGGTTTTGCTTTACATACAAAATTATTTTCTACTGAGTCTGTATTACCATGATAAGCCACGCCCAAAGCTACACTGGGCAGAAATGTCAGTTCTTGCAGGAGGTTTCCCAAGTGACACGGTGGTAAAGAATCTGCCTGCCAATGCAGAAGACGTCTTAATAGAGATGCGGGTTTGATTCCTGGGTTGGCAAGATCCCCTGAGAAGGAAATGGAAACCCACTCCAGTATTCTCCCTGGAGAATCCCATGGACAGAGAAGCCTGGTGGGCTACAGTCCATGGGGTCACAAAGACTTGGACACAACTTAGCGACTAAACAACAACAACTTCACACATAGGGGGCAAATGGGCCCAGGCTACTGATCCTTTTGCCTGGCTGACTGAAAACTCAGGGCCTCCCATGACCTCATCCCCAGCTTTGATAACTCACTAGGACTTACAGAACTCAGAAAAGTACTTCACTTATGCTTACTGATTTACTATAAAGGATACAACTGAACAACAGCCAAATGGAAAGGGTGCGTTGAACAAGGTATGAGGGGCAAAGAAAGCAGAGTAGCTATTTCTTCTCTGGGTGCACCACTCCCTACTCCCAGCACATCAGTGCACTCACCAACCCAGATGTCTCTAAACGTCAGCATTGAGGGATTTTTTTGAGGTTCCATTATGTGGTGTGATGGATTAAATCACTGGCTATGGGTGATTGAATGTGATTCCCAGCTCCTCTCTCCTTCCTGGGCAGGAGGTGGATGGAGGGTGAGGTATTGTTGATAGTTCTAACCCTCTATTCAGGGATTGGTTTTTCTGACAATCTACTGCAACTTTAAAGCCACCTAGTAGCTTTATTTATTTATTTTTCATCTTTATTTATTTACAAGAGTTGCCTTATTAGCCTGAACTCAGGTATGATCAAAAGGATTCATTATGAACAAAAGACTCACCTATCATTTGGGAAATTCTAAAGGTTTAAGGAGCCCTATGCCAGGAGCCTGGGACATACATCAAATATCGTTTTATTTGTATTATACCACCCAGACCCAGTGGAGGAGGGAATGGCAGCCCACTCCAGTATTCTTGCCTGGAGAAGCCCATGGACAGAGGAGGCTGGTGGGTCACAGTCCATGGGGGCACAAACAGTTGGACATGACTGAGTGACTAACACACACACACACACACAGATAGCCAGCCTCCTCCTCTGTGAGCCCCTATCCTGCTCCCCAAGCCCTGGGTCTCACTGAGGGATCTTTCACTTCTCTGAAATTGCCATCCTCTGTACCTCCTGGCCTTCATCATCACCCGTCAATCTGGACCATCTCCCCTTGCTTGTCCCATCAGACCCAATCCTCTTGGATTGAGACACTGGCTCAGATGAAGCCCGAGGCCACCACTTTCCTTCGGGTTGGAACCCTTGGGAGTGAGGTGGCCAAGTACAGCTTCCTCTACTCCACGCAGCACATCCTTGTAGGACTTTCAGGGAAAACCATCCTTATTAGGACATTGACAGCAGGCTTGACCCTCAGCATCCCTGTGATGGAGATTTGTCCAGTAATTAGTTAGGCAAAATAAGGACTCCATCAGAGTGTGGACTCTGTGTGTCTAAAAAAAAAAATGTTCTCTGAGGATGACCTCATTCTATGTTTTCTTTGCTTTTTAAGAATTCCTTGCAATGATAAAATTAGTCTGTTCACAATATGTCTTAGGAAGGATAATTGAAATAAATATCACCTCTATATTCTCCCCAGGAGGACAGTGGTTATCACCACTAACCACTTTGCTCTTTCGTTTCCCGTGCATGATTCATCCCACCCCCTGCTACTCTGGACTGTTTCTTTAGCATAGTTCTTGATAATTAGGGTCCTTTCTATAATTACCCAAGAAGCTTTCACTTAATGCCACTTAAATACGGTAGTTGCCATAGGAAAATATCATTTCATGGGCCATTAATGGGCTTAACAGTCCTACTTAAAAAATAGAAATTCTCACAGTTCATAATTTCTACGTGGAGTTGAAGCAAAAGCACGATGCTATGACCCCTCATTTCACTCCAGCTAATATTTATTTAATACCCTCCTAGGCCTGATGCTCTGTGCGTATTGCTTCTTTCACTCACCCAACTACCTTACTGGGTAGTCATTAACCCTTAGAAATGAGGACGTGGGTTCAACAAGGTGAAGTCCCTCTGCAAATGGCAGAGTGCTGGGAGACAGCAGCGTCATGACCCAGCCGCAGCTGGTCTGACACTGAGGTCTGTGCTCTTTACTGTACCAGGTGGCCTCTGGGAAGCCAGCAGATACACTTGGCACCTGTGGTGAAGAACCCGGAGTCTGCAGCCAAGCCATTGGGTGCAGTGGCTGTCTCCACCAGCAGCAAGTTTTGAGACCTTGGCCAGGTTCCTTTAGTCTGCCTGTGCCTCAGTTTCCCCAGCTGTAAAATGGGAACAATAACAATAGTGGCCCCGTCAGACTCGTGAGAATGAGCCCACCCACACGAAGCCCGGGAAAGGCAGCCCAGCGTCCACACACGTGTTCAGCGCATGTGCCTGTCTGCTGTTACCTCCAGCCTCCTTGCACTGAATCTTCAGCCGCAGAGCAAACCAGCCACGCATGTTTCCATGAGCTGTGTGCATCCCACCTGCAAGCGTGTCAGGACACTGGTGTGGCCTCTGGGACTCTCTCATGCATATTATGACAATGGATGTGATCCTCCAGTTTCCTGTCTGAAATTTTAACCTTATATTTTGATACCTTGAATATTTCTCCTGTAGCTCCTGTAAGATCTTTTATGGATGAAAATACTCTCTTTTTTAACTTTTTACTTTATACTGGAGTACAGTTTATCAACAATACTGTCTTGGTTTCACATGTACAGCAAACTGATTCAGTTATAACAATACATGTACTCAGTTATATGTGTATTTTTCAGATTTGTTTCCCATTTAGGTTGCTACATAATATTGAACAGGGTTCTCTGTGCTGTACAGTAGGTCTTTGTTGGTTACTCAGTGTGTGCATGTCAGTCCCAAACTCCCTAACTATGCTTCCCCCCATCCTTCCCTGCTGGCAATCATATTCAATTCTTTATCTTCACACACAACTTAAGACTTCACTTGTGCTCTCCTCCCTCTTCCCCCAGCCCCCATGGTCTGGAACATTCTTCCATCACTCTTCTGCTGACCAGCAGCCCCCACTTGTGGGATCAGAACTGAGAGCAGATCACTTCTGAGCAGAAGCTTCCAGAACCTGGCTGCAGTCAGTGATGGCGTTTTTCCCCTCTGCCATGAGAACCACATAGCCCACATAAAAATCTCTGTCATCGCGATGGATCCCGAAAGGAAGAAGACACTTAGAAAGAGCCAAACCTATCCACAGCCAATATGCAGTGTGAGCAAGAAATAAAGCTTTGCTGATGGAAGCTACTGACACTTGGGGATAAATGTTTCCTCAGCATAACCAGAGCCAAGGGCTACCTCTCTGAACAGCCCCACCCCATCTATTCTGGCCCCTTCCACTCTCCTACTGGGTGACGTTTTAAAAATACAGACCTGATTCTGTTATTCTCTTGCTTAAATAGGTTTTCCATTGCTCTCAGAAGAAACATCAAAGGTTTGATCACGGCTGCCACCGCTCTGATCCCAGCCTCCCTCTCCAGCATCATGCTGTCCCACTGTCTGTCTCCCCTGCACTCCGATCTCCGTGCTCTTTTCCACCAGGAATGAATCACATTCCCTTCCACCTGGAGTCTTTACACATGCTGGTTTTTCCCCCTAGAATTTTCTTCCCTACCATTTCTCTGGTGGTGGTGGTTTAGTGGCTCAGTTGTGTCCAACTCTTTGCGACCCCAGGGATTACAGCCGGCCAGGTTCCTCTATCCATGGGATTCTCCAGGCAACAATACTGGAGTGGGTTGCCATTTCCTCCTCCAGGGGATCTTCCCCACCCAGGAATCGAACCCAGGTCTCCTGCATAGCAGGCAGATTCTTTACCAACTGAGCTGCGAGGGAAGTACATTTCTCTGTGTGTATTTAATTCTTATTCTTCTTTAGACCTCAGCTCAAAAGAATTTGTGTTCTTTCCAGGGGTATTTCCCGAGTGTCTTCTAATGTTATGATCTTGTCTATCCTCTGAGGATACAGTGAAGACAGTTCTTCAGGGAAGACTTCTGCCTGCACAGCACCTTGTGCTGTTCTTTGATGGTCCTTACTCCACGTGTAATCACACATCTGCACTTACCAGGTGGCGCTAGTGGGGAAGAACCCGCCTGCCAATGCAGAAGGCATGAGAGACTGGGTTCACTTCCTGGGTAGGCAAGATCCCCTGGAGGAGGACATGGCAACCCACTCCAGTATTCTTGCCTGGAGAATCCCATGGACAGAGGAGTCTGGTGGGCTACAATCCATGGGGTTGCAAAGAGCTGGACTAAAGTGATTTAGCTCACAAGCATGCACACAATCATATATCTATATATGTGATCTATAGTTATTTGGGTGATGTCTGTCTCCCTCACTAAACTAAAATCTTCATGAAAATAGGGCCCACATCTGTAGCATTTTCCACTGTGTCCTCTATGTTTAATATAGAATTGGCACACAATAGATTTCGTTGAGCATTTTGAATGAAACAGAACTTAGTATTAATATGTGGCAGGCACACCTCATAAGATCTCTCTTTGCTGGGTACTGTTCTGATCTCCAGTTTGTGGGTTAAACACACAAAAGTTAAATGATTTGCCAAGGTCATACAGCTAAAACGTGATAGGGCTGAGATTCAAATACAGGCCATCTAGCCCCAAAGATCATGCCCTTAGCCACAAGATGAATGGGTGAATTAATTAACACAGGAAGGAAGGAAGGAGGAAGGGAGGAAGGAAGGCCTTTGGAGTGTGAACAGTAGGCTCCATTTATTGCTAAAGTCACAGGGCTGGCTAAGAAAAGATCCAGTGCTTACCATATTTAACAAGTACATGTTGAATGAATGAGACAATTAATCAACCATGGATAAACAAATGAATGAGCTGCCCCGAGTGGTTTGCAGTTTCCAAGAGCAGCAACGTGGCAAGTCCCTTCACTCTGGAACTCAGCACGCAAATACTTTCCTTGGCAGCAGTCACCTCTGAGTCTTCAGGTCAATTATGTGACCCTTCCTGTAGGACACGGAAGGCCCACCCACCTGAGAAGACCCTCCCCAAAGGGGACCCTCAGGAACTAAGATGGGACACTTCTTCCCACCTCAGATGCCACCATAGAAGGCTGGGCCTTCCCAGGGGAGGGTGGGGAGAGGAGAGCAGCCCGTAGTGTTTTCAGTCCTCTATTCAGTTGGGGAAAGAGCCCAGCTTTTATCTCCGGGAACTCCAAACAGCAGTCATTTGCAGGGAGACAGGTCTGGCTTTACAGAAATTGCTGAACCTCGTGGGATCACCAACTGAGAAAAGCTACTTGGGCAGCGTATATGTCCCTTGAGAAGCCACATCACACCTTCACCAAGCTAATCTGAAATGATTATCATGCTAACACTCCTGGTCCTTGTGGACATACCAGTGCTCCTCACTTGATTTGGCTCCTGAAAAGATATGCTGAAGGAGGAAACAGACAGAACAGGCTCCATCTTGAAAGCAGGACTCCGTCTTGGGCCAGTCTGTGGATTTTGAGCTATATGCCCAGTATCTATGGAAACGACATACCAACTGGAAAACCAGGCCCACGGAAAGAAGAGCCCCAGGGCTCGTACCTAGACTCTCCATTGCCTAAAAGAATACCCTAATTATCTGTGTAACTGAATAGAATCATACATTCTATTATGCTTATTGGGGTATGACCACAGGCCTATTGATAATTGTTGACTGCTAACTACCTAGGCTTAAGGCATATGAATCACTAGTTAACTTTGATTGATCTTTCTTTTTCCTTTGTTCAGACAAGTTTCAGGGAATTTGGGGAGGCAGGTTTGTGCACATACACTTAGGATATATAAGGTTTTCACAAAAACTGGTCAGAGTCCTTGGCTAAAAGGAAACTCTGCCTTGGCCCCACCGGCGTAATAAACTGCACTCCACTATCTGCATTTTTCTTCTGAGTGAGTTTGTTTCCCGGAATGCGTGGCTACAACAATACAACAGCATTGTCAAATCAGAATGCCCATGACATGTGCTCAGAATATTTCTCCATGAGCTCAGAACACTTCTTTCAAAAAATGTTTAGGTCATTGAGACACTGTGCATGAATGCTAAGTCACTTCAGTCATGTCCAACTCTTTGCGACCCCATGGACTGTAGCCCACCCGGCTCCTCTGTTCATGAGATTCTCCAAGCAAGAATACTGGAGTGGGTTGTCATGCCCTCCTCCAGGGGACCTTCCCAACCCAGGGATTAAATCTGCATCTCTTGTGTCTCCTGCACTGTCAGGCAGGTTCTTTACCACATTGCCTCCTGGGAAGCCCCATTGAGACACTGCTTGAGTTAAATGGATGCGTAAGACTCTATACCAGCTCCTAGGGGCTCACAGCGCAGGGGACAGAGACAGTTTTCTGGCAATTTTGAGCAGACAGTGTTGGGACACCAAAGGAGAGAAACATCCCTTAGCCTAAGAGAGGGCATCTTGCAGACTGTAATACTAGAGTTGATCCTTACTAAGCTTCTTATATGGAAGGTCTTTGTAAAACAAACAAAAAAACTTTACTAAAACAAATAATTGTCTTTATATTTTTCAAAAAGATGGCTTGCTGTTACTCACCAATAAAAGAAAATAACAATAACCAAGACATCCCCAGACATGGTCCAGGCTTGCTTTCTGCAAGCTCTGCTCACCCTCCTGTAGGCCCTCAGAGCCAGAAATGCCAGGGTTTCTATGTTACTCCATTGTCATGAAGCAACCTTCAGGGTCTAGATTTGCTGGAATTCTTCAGAATTGACCAAGGCTCCCCAACTCTCAGACCCTCCCACAAGTTTTCCAGGCAGGACAGAGGGCCACATCCACACATTCTCCCAGGCCCCTATGCTCTCCCGGTGAGGCCGTGATCAATAGGAGGGCAGCCACTGCCTAAACACCAGCCTGGCTCCTAGAGGCACTCAGGGACTATTTGCTGAGAAAGGACTGGTTGGTTGCATTGCATCAATGATGTATAAACAACAACTGTATCTGACAATCACACTTCACAAATCAGAAGGGAAACAAAATCTGCTTTTGTACAGGAAACAAAGAACTAACTAACTACTCTGTCATTGCTTACTCATTTTACTCCTGGGAGGAAACCAAACCCTACTTAGAGTCTACGTATTATTCTTCTGGATAACATTCAAACATAGCTTAAAGTTTACAGGCATCAGCTCCAAATCCCAGCCCTGTCTCTTTCGTGTATGTCCAATGCATCACTTCCTTCTTCGGGTGTTCATAACATGCATCCACTCATTCATTCGTTTGAAGATTCAACAAACACTTCTGAAGTGTGTGAAGCATTGTTCTAAGCACACAAGGATATATCAAAAAAAAAAAAAAACCAAGGTTCTAATAAAGGAAATCAACGCTGAATATTTATTGGAAGGACTGAAGCTGAAGCTCCAATACTTTGGCCACCTGACCACAAAGAGCCTCCTCACTGGAAAAGAACCTGATGCTGGGAAAGATTGAAGGCAAAAGAAGAAGGGGGCAGCAGAGGATGAGATGGTGAGATAGCATCACTGACTCAATGGACATGAATTTGAACAAACTCCAAGAGATAGTGAAGGACAGGGAAGCCTGGCAAGCTGTAGTCGATGGGGTTGCAAGGAGACATAACTGAGCAACCGAACAACAACCACAGTAAAGGAAGAGAGGCAAAGAACAACACAAATGATTAAAATATTGCATGCGAGATGGTAGATGCTATGGAGAAAAATACTGCAAGAAAGGTTGACAGGGAGTATTCAGGGGAACTAAGACTTAACTGGGCTAGTCAAGGCGGGACTCTGAACATAGCCCTAAAGAACAAGAGAGAGAGCCATGTGGAGACCTGGGGCATAGTCCTCCAGAGGGCACAGCAGGTGCAAATACCCCGAGACTTGAATGAGCTGAGTAAGTGTGAAGTACAAAAGAGAGTCAAATAAGGCTGATGCTCAGTGGACCAAGGAGAGGAGGAGAGAGAGGGAACGAGGGCAGACCATCCAAGTCCAAGTCCATGCTGATGTCCTTGACTTGTGCTCTCAGTGAAAGGGGGGATGCTATGGGCACTGGAGCAGGGGGTAATGGGAACCGACTTATATCTTATTGATCCCTGGCTGCTGTGTTGAGAACAGACTGAAGGGAGCAGGCCCAGAAGGATGGAGGCCAGGTAGGCAGCAAGGCCAGGGGTGGTGATGGCTTGGACCAGGGAGCCGTTGTGGGAGTGCTTAGAAGAGGTCAGGTTCTGGGTATATTTTGAGAGTAGAGCCAAAAGAATTGATCATGTAATGCGAGATAAAGAATGAAGTCAGGATGACTTGAGGATTTTGACCTGTCTCATTGAAAAAGAGACATGACATGGTGGGCACCCCAAAAATGTCAATGTTGGTATCACTGACTACGATGTGATTTGTACAGAAACTTGATTATCTCTTTAGATGATTCATAGCAAGGTAAAAAAAAGTAACTAAGGAGAGACATTCCTAGAGACTGATGGGAAGGAAGAGAAATGCCAGTTAGGAATAGAACGTGGAAAAAATCCATTAAGAGAGGACACAAGAAGTCACAAAAGCCACAGACACTCAAAGCTAGTCCGTGGAGAGACCCACATTCCAGCATGCCTCAGTAAGTCCCTGGGAACTGTCTTAGAAAAGGTAATTGTCATAATGCCAGTGAGTCATCCAGAAGATCAAATTATGTTTATTCTATTATGCTTAAACGATCAGATGCAACTCATCACAGGAAAACATCCATCTGAAATATTTAAAAGAAAACACTTGGCTCTGAAAAGGATGATTCCTCAGATACCTGGGAGAAAGCAGCTCCCTTTTGAGATTCTAGGAGGCTGTATTTTGTTGTAACAGTGGAAACTCAGCTATGCTTAAAATCTGAAAGATGCAGTGACATCTATTACCTCCTTTGATGCTCATATAAGCACTTGGAGATACATAACTATCCCTAACTTCATGGGCATGAATCTTTACTGGCCCAGGAATATGAAGTGAATTGCTAGAAGTCAATGGCAGAATGGATAAAGAGCCAATGATGGGGATGCAGTGAAAGGATTCTTCCTGGTCAGTTTCTTGTCACTGGTCCATGCTCTTCAATGTCCATGTGCTTAGGAGAGCTGCCCACAGTGGCAAGATCAAGACCTAGAACTGAAATCCAGTTCTGCCATTAAAACCTGCGCGTTGTTTTTGTTCAGTCGCTAAGCCACATCCTATTCTTGTGACCCCATGAACTGCAGCACGCCAGGGTTCTCTGTCCTTCTCTATCTGCCAGAGTTTGTTCAAATTCATGTCCATTGAGTCGGTGATGCCATCCAACCATCTCCTCCTCTGTCGCCCCCTTCTCCTCCCGCCCTCAATCTTTCCCAGCATCAGGGTCTTTTCCAATGAGTGGGCTCTTCACATCAGGTGGCCAACGTATTGGATCTTCAGCATCAGTCCTTCCACTGAATATTCAGGGTCGATTTCCATAGGACTGACTGGTAACCTACTCTAATCTAAATAAGGGTGAGCCAAACATCTTCTTTTACATTCCAACTTTAATTAATCCATGATAGTTTCCAGGAGTCCTGTGTTGAGATTTTCATGATGAAACAGACTCAACTGGAAAGAGACATGAATTGGATTAGCAGTGTCTGCCAGGAGCAGTGGCTGGGCAACAGAGGCGTTTGTTGGGTTCTGCGATCTATAAATTCGCTTCCGAATCTCCTGTCAGATGATTACGTCTAAACAGGAAAGTCTGGATCATGAATAAAGAAGGAATGGATACTCACAAATAAAGCAGACTCTTCGTATATGAATCTGTTTTTCCACAACACTGAGAGCCTCCAGTAGAGACTTTTTGCATCAACATTCTTAAATATGTATACGTTTTTAGAATATCCTCATTCTGAAAAGCTCAAGGTGATATACTTTACTTATGCTTTTGTATATTTTCTAATTGCCAGTTGTAAAAATTTTATCTTAAATTATGAATCTGCCTGCAATGCGGGAGGCCAGGGTTTGATCCCTGGGTCGGGAAGGGCGAAGGAAATGGCAGCCCACTCCAGTGTTCTTGCCTGGGAAATCCCATGGACAGAGGAATCTGGTGGGCTACAGTCCATGGGGCGGCAACGAGTCAGACATGACTGGGCAGCTAACAAACATAGCCAACAGGAATTTGCTCATATTTCCAGAAGGTATGTGACTGTTAATAGTGGAAGTCTTTTTATTGCCTTATCAGTTATTCTATAAATCTTAGTTTATTAAATATATGACATTTTTCCAGAGACATAAAAACCCTGCCCTAAAAGTAATAAATAGAACCCACAGTGGGAGCAGTATGATGTAATCTCCACACTCATCTTTACCAAGAATAATTTTCACGGTGAACAACTTATGTTATTTTGCAGAGGGTGGTTTCCAAGGCTTAATTGTGATGTCTCATTGTGGATCAAGGCTATAATAAACACTATTGATGTGTCTGTGTAACAAAGGCCACCTTTGACCATCTCAAAAGGAAAAGGGCTAACGACAGCTTCTTTGACTCTGATTAACGTCAGAAACCCTCTAACGTTTACTGCTCCAAACACAATAGAATACCTATGAAATCCACTTGCCTCAGAGGTGTTACCTGTTTTGAGCCACAATATATGTCCAGGTACATTTTATGCCCTACTTAATTTAACACTCACAGCATTTATGACAGGTGTTTGGATTCTTAATCTTGATATTAAAGATAAGGAGATAGATGTCGGCTCACTGACTCAATAAATATTTCTTGGGCACATATTAGATATCAGAAGCCAATTATATAATGGGTTCTGTAACTAGTAGATGGGATTCCCAGAGGACGCTAGTGGTAAAGAACCTACTTGCCAATGCAGGAGACACCAGAGACTGGGGTTCCATCCCTGGGTGGGGAAGATCCCCTGGAGGAGAGCATGACAACCCACACCAGTATTCTTGCCTGGAGAATCCCATGGACAGAGGAGCCTGGTGGGCCCCCAGCCCACGGGGTCACAAAGAGTTGGATAGGACTGAAGAGACTGAGCACTCGTGGGTAACTAGTAAGTGACAGAGCCCAGACTGGGACCCGGCCGTCTGATTCCAGGTCCCTGAGCTTCCTGTGCCCCGGCATCTCCCACGCTGTGCTCTGATATGTCCCACCTACGTCAGAATCAACCAGGGTATTTGTAATACCATATCCTTGGTCCCCCTGTTGGCTCAGCGGTAAGGATCCACCCACAATGCAGGAGACAGGAGTTCGATTCCTCGGTCGGGAAGATCCCCTGGAGAAGGAAATGGAAACCCACTCCAGTATTCTTGCCTGGAGAATCCCATGGACAGAGGAGACTGGTGGGCTACAGTTCCTGGGTCACAAAAGAGTCAGACACGATATAGCAACTAAACAATAACAACAATGCAAGTCTGTAAAGGTGACTTACTATAAGAAATTAAAGAAAACACTAAATCCGTGGAGTGTGTAAACGTGACCACATGCTGTGCTGTACCCTCACTCCTAGTCCTTTGGTAGTGCTCTTCCGTGTGAAACTCTGGGCTAGTCTGGGACTTCACTTTCACTGAGACCTTAGCAAATATGATGCAGACCAAGACTGAAAAGTTATTTGTGCCTTCATGCTGGTCTTCCCCCACTGCTCGGAGGAACCTTGGGGCTGCCGCGTGCAGGGGCCTGGGCTACCAACCGGAGGACGGAAGAGCACGTGTCTCAGTCAATGCCTTCTATACCAGCCTGCCTGCCAACTGCCAGATAGCTGAGTGAGGTAATCACAGACATCCATACCCAGCCGAGCCAGCCGGAGCAGAAAAATCACCCAACTAACCTGCAGAAGAGTGAGAAATATTCAACATTTTGTTGTAAGTCATCAAGTTCTGTGGTGTTTATTTTTTTAATGTAATAAAAGCTAACTGAAAGACATTGGCTTGGTTTCATCAATAATACGCAAAAGACAACACTCTTTAAAAAGAAAAACAAGGAAGCATAAAGAGGAACACTAGATGTTTCATCTTTCAACAAAAGATGAAAAGGTCAGTGACTCCTAGCAGGAAATACTGCTAAGGCTAAAAATACAAGAATAGTTAAAATCAATATTACAAGGGGGTAAAATAGAAATAACACTGCTAGAAAAACAATGGAGAGAACAAGCTATAGATTTCGTCTCAGAATAGACAGGAAAAGGAATAAAATGAACATAATGGAAGTTTGATACGTAAGAAAAAGTCCTTAAGCATGAGTGGTGCTAATTCTAGAAGGAAAAACAAAGGAAGAAGCAATAACAACAGTGGACATGGAGGCAGAGGAGGGGCAGCAGGGGGAGCGGAAGAAGAAAAGCCTCCAGAGTCTAGAGCCACAGGGCGCTCTGCGTTCCAGGGAACAAGAACGCGGGGAACACTCGGAGATACGGCTTTGCACCTTATTAATTACAAGATCAACAGAAACTACAAATTTCAGGTTGTCTTTATTCACAAAGAATCTGGAAGAAGGAAAGAGGAATGCCAGGGACAGAGGTGTGGGGGAAAGAGAAAAATAGAGTCTACTGTTCTCTGTAATGACCTACGTGGGAAAGAATCTAAAAACAGTGGAGGCGTGTGTATAACTGAATCACATTTCTGTGTAGTAGAAACTCACAGTGTTTTAAATCAACTATATGCCAATAAAAATTTTTAAAAATAAAGTGTATTTTAAAAATCTCTATCAAAAAAATGCAAAATAAAAAAATTTTAAGTTAAAAATAAACAGAAAAATAGCAATAAATTGAATTTCAAAAAAAAAAATGTCATGTCATTGAAGACGTCCCTACTGTGTGTCTGTCCTTACTGTTCTAAATGCTTTATAGACCCTTTTTTTCCAATTAATCATTTTTTTAAATCATTTAACAACTTCGTACACCACCACTACCACCTCTTGAATATAAAACACAGAAAATAAAAGATAATTACAAGTGTTTTAAATATTAAAAGTGAGACACCATCTTGTTAGAAGGGATGAGAGAAATTGTAACGTATTAAAAATGAGACACAGGTAAAATCATAATTTTGAACACTTTATTTTAAATAGTAAGCTAAGAAAACACTTTCATTTGAAAAAAATAGCAAGAACATAATGATACATTAAAATAAATATTAAGGAATTAGAAAATTAATTTCAGGAAAACTTAAAATTAAAAAACATGCTACATAGGGACTTCCCTGGTGGCCCAGTAGTTAAGAATCTGCCTTGCCATGCGGGGGACGTAGGTTCAGTCCCTGGTCAGGGAGCTAAGATCCTACACGCCACGGAGCAGCTAAGCCTGCATGCGGCAACTACCAAGCCCGAGCGTCACAACTAGAGAATCCGTGCGCCGCAAGCAAAGACCCCGCCTGACGCAACAAAGATCCCGTGTGCCGCACCTAAGACCAGAAGCAGCCAAATGCATACATAAATATTTTTAAAAGTTAAAAATGCTGCATAGAAGAATAGAAGATTTTCAACTAGCCCTCATACATTGCTGATAGAAATATAAAATGGTTCAGCCACTTGGGAAAAGGCTTTGGCAGTTCCTCAAGAATCTATGTATATTGTTAACCAGCAATTTTATTCCTAGTTATATATGAAAGAGAAAAGAAAACATGTGTCTACACAAAAACCTTTTCACTAATGGCAGAGCAGCAGTATTCATAACAGCCAAAAGATGGAAACAACCCACATGATAAGCAAAAGTGGTATATCCACAAAGGATTATTAGTGCGTCGTGAAAAGGAATGGACACTGATACATGCCACAGTATGGATGAACTTTGAAACATGATATTATGGGAAGTAAACCAGACACAAAAAGACACATGCTGTAATATATGACTTAATTTATAGACGATGTCCAGAAAAGGCAAACCTATAGAGAAAGTGGAAGCACAGTGGTTCCAGGGGCTGGAGGGAGGGGGAGACTGAGGCGGAGCTGCGAGTGAGTACAGGGTTTCTCTTGGGGAGTGATAAACGTGCTCCCAAACTAGACAGTGGTGACGGCTGCACAACAAAACCACTGCATTATACATTTTTAAAGGTTGAATTTTATGCCACGTGAATTATATCTCAATAAAGCCATCATTTTAAAGTCGATTAGCATATAACTGACTCTGAGTTAGACAACAGTTTCAGTGAAACGGAACACATAGATCAGAAACAGAACTTCATATAAATAAGAATTAATATATGATAAGGGAAGAACAGCAAATAAATAGAGAGGAATAGATTATTCAGGACATAGTGTAAAAAACGGCTTTTGCTTAAAAAATACATCAAATTTAGATTCTCACCACTATACGGCAAAATAAATCCTGTGAAGATTAATGATCTGTATGTATAAAGAAGCTGGGCACAAACATAGAGTATTTACTGCTCTACAGAAGAGGATAGACCTTCTCAGCATAAAAACAGCAGAAGAAAGCCACAAATTAGAACACCAGAGTGTGCTACCTTACAATATAAACAAACACCTGCAGAAAAGAAAACACCTACAAAATGCAAAAGACAGCAATGAAACCGAACAAAATGCACCCAATAACTTCTTCACACTAGTCTAACATTTTTATGTAACGAGTTCATTAAAATGGATGAATCCTTAATTAGAAAATGAATAAATAATATTAACAGACAGAAGAAAATCAAATAGCTAATGAATGTTCAATTTTATGAATAATAACAAAATATGGGGGCATTTTTCCACCTATCCAACTGGAAAATACTTGCAAATTAGTGCTGCCAGGGGAAGAAGTGATGAATTAGAAATTCTGGTGGCAGTCAGATCCGTATGGAAGCACCTCAGCAGTATGTAACAAGTTCTTAAAAATCCTAATAGCCAGGTAAGCACATAGCCATTTTCGAAATAAATTTAGTAAAATAAAGCTTAAGCTTTAAAAGAATTCATTTTCTGATAAGTGTACTTCTAGGAAGCTACTATAAGAAAAAAAAATATCAGACCCATTTCCTATGTTCCTTTAAGTGATCAGACAGTGATGAGGACAAGAGCGGCCATTTCTAAGCTGTACAAGGGAAAGAACAGAATTCTTATCAGAAAAAAATCAGCTGTGTCAAAAGTGATTCATACACAATATATTCAGTCCTCGGGCAAATATTTATTGAACGTTATTGACACCTGCCATGTGCCCAGGCCTGTTCTAGGTGGTTAGGATTACAGTGGAGAACAAAACAAACATTAACGTCTGACCCGCATTTCCTATATACTGTTGCTGTTTTAGTCCCTAAGTCATGTCTGACTTTTCGACCTCGTGGACTGTAACCTGCCAGGCTCCTCTGTCCATGGAATTTTCTAGGCAAGAATACTGAAGTGGGTTGCCATTTCCTACTCCAGGGGATCTTCCTAACCCAGAGATGGATATTCCTGACCCAGGCAGATTCTTTGCCAGTGAGCCACCTGGGAAGCCTGTCTCCTATATACAAGACAGATAGTAAATAAAATGTGCTGTATTATATGGTGATGAGTGAACTGGAGCAGCTGATGAACACTGGCTTTGCTGGGAAAGTCTTTCCATCCACCCTGATGTTCCGAAGTTCCTTCTCTGTTGTGGACACCCTCAGGTGGGCATTAAAGACCCTCGCACCTTGACCATACTGAAGTCCAGCCATCAGTCTCTTCCCCAGGTTTCCGTCCAGTCCTGAGCACTGGCCCTGAGTCGGAGCATATTATACTTCCTAGCTTAGCTCTCCCTTCCCTCCACCCAACCTAAACGACCAGGTGTTTGGCCACTGCTCTGCACCCTTCCATTGTCCTTGTCATTCAGGGATCCCACGGGTGGGGCTGCAGTACAGCTCACACATTCATCTACTGTGCTGACCCATACGCTAACCAGGCCCAAGTGTTCCTCCCCCTCGGTCAGTGACGGCAAGGAACTGAAAAGATGATGCTGAACCCTTCCCGCAGAAGATGGTTCCTTCAGCCAATGGTCACAAGTTTGGGGGGATCTTCTGGAGGTGTTGCTACCGTGTTTGCTTGCTGCTGTTTTGCAGATCTCTTCCATGAGGGGACTCAGTTTCCCCTTTAAACATGGGATTCTGTGTTTGAGCACAGCCTCAGATCTAGAAACTGGGTGACAGAGCACAAGTTGTCCATGGTGATGGCTAGCTCAGCCCTGTCTCCACCAGCTCCTGATTTTCTTCCATTTATACGAGTCACGCGACATCATTGTTACATGCACTATGTATGTACCCAATTGTTCGGTTGTGTCTGACTCTTTGAGACCCCATGGACTGTAGTCCACCAGGCTCCTCTGTCTGTGGAATTATGGACAAGAATACTGGAGTGGGTTGCCATTTCCTCCTCCAAGGGATCTTCCCAACCCAGGGATCGAATCTGCAGCTCTTGCGTCTTCTGCATTGGCAGTAGGATTCTTTACCACTGGTGCCACCTGGGAATGGCCAGCTTCAGCCCTCTCTTCACCAGCTCTGGATTATCTTCCAGTTACACAAGTCAAGCTACACCTTCGTTGGCCACCTGCTTATCTCTGAATGATAGATCACTGTGATCTACTGAACCATGCTATCGATCCTGTAAGTCCACGTCATCTGGTGGTCCCTCTGGCCTTGCTGTCCCCTTATACAGTAGTAATGATGTCTTCCTGATTCTGGGAGTTAAGCGTGGACACCTGGCTCCTACTAGTTAGACCTCATCGTGTCCATCTCAAGGGCACCTTCTGCTGTCAAACCTGGCTCATAAATGCCATACAGCTTTTCAGAATCCATGCCCCATCCACCAGCAGTGTATCTCTATTGGCTAAACCCAAGGCGTTTCCTGCCTACCCTCCCAGGGAACATAATCAAGTAGTATACTCTGGTTTCACATAATAAATTCAATCTATCCTTCCCATCTCTCTGAGCCTTCAGACTTGCTCCTCATTTTTCTGCGAAGACATCTCCATCTCATTAAGGCAGCACTGTTTCCAAGACTCAGGAAGTCATCCCAACAGATTAGAATTGGCTCCAAGGTGTCTTTGCCAGGACATTAAATCTTGAATCACAGGAGAATGCCCTCATATCAATAAATTTCCTCCTACCCAGCTGTATACTGTAGATCCTCCAGTCTGTGTCAATGCATATTATCCAGATCCTACAGTAATTTCAGTATCTAAGCTATTTCCTCCAAGAGCAAAGGAAATGACAAAAGGGAAATGGGGTCATTTAGAAAGAAAGATCTAAGGAGGAACTTCACAGAGAAGATACCAGATTTGAGTGTCAGGAGCTGAGCAGAGCTTCAGACGGCAGAGAGGGCTGGGGAGAGAGAGACAGGCTTGCCAGGTGTGAACAACTACATGGGGCACCAAATGGCTGGGCACACTGAGGAAACAAGCAAGTAGAATGATTCATCAGGAGCAGAGAGAGTGATCGGAGAACAAGACGACGCTCAGAAGCAGACGAGGGTCCCTGAAGGAGGAGTGTGTGTGCTAAATGCGGCCGCTCCCAGGCTCACACATTCACTAATGCTCACCCGGCCCCAGGAAGGATGACTGACAACAATTCTGTAGGACTCAAACATCTCATTTCAAAGACTGTGGTTTGCAAGGACAGATAATCATTCAGATACTCACCCCGAGACAGTATTAACCATGGAAACCCTACAGAGCAGACGCTGTGGGGAGGCTGAAATTCCCCCACATGTTGGAGTTAAGTTTAGTGGAGAAGCGATGTTACACCTTATCCGCTGCAGAGGATGGAGTGTCTGATTGACACCTGCCCATCAGACTGGCTGCCATTTTTTATTGCCACTGTGTTCTGTATCTTTTGTATTTCTATCTTACATCTATTTTATGCAGTTTCCCCCCTTTAGAGATGAGAAAGTTGAGTTTAGGGAGATACAATGTCATCCCCAAGCTGTCCCTGCCAGTCAGTGATAGACCTTGAATTCAGACCCAGGCTTCTGCAATGAGTCACCTCCAAACGTGGTGCTTTATCACATCTGGCGTGGAGACCGAACAGGCTAACCTAAAGGTTGAAGCGCTTCAAGATTCGCATCTGTGCATCTTTCTGTTTAATATCTGTCTAGTAACTTCTCTGGACAATTAGTAAATTCTAATTTACTAGACAATCTAGTAAATTCTCTAGACAATTAATAAAACAGAGCATTGTCAATGATTACTATATACACCAAAGTGTAAGGAGTTTACTGTGGTTTTTATTATTAAAGAATCTGCCTGCAGTGCAGGAGACCCCGGCTCAATTCCTGGGTCAGGAAGATCCGCTGGAGAAGGGATAGGTTACCCACTCCAGTATTCTTGGGCTTCCCCTGTGGCTCAGCTGGTAAAGAATCCGCCTGCAATGTGGGAGACTTGGGATCGATCCCTGGGTTGGGAAGATCTCCTGGGGAAGGGAAGGGCTACCCACTCCAGTATTCTGGCCTGTAGAATTCCAAAGAGTCGGATATGACTGAGCGACTTTCACTTTATTATTAATACTCACATTATTTTGTTTAATTTTTATTGTCATCAGCATCTTAATTTAAAATCATAACTGCCTGAAGATTATTAGCAAGGCAAGTAGTGCAAGCCCCCATGGTGCTTTCTTCTTTTCTACTTGGGACTATAAATTAAATTGTGAGAAAACTAACCTTTACTCCAGAGGAGAGATGATTTAATGTTGAATGACACCAACCCAGGTAGAAAACATCCCTGATGAAATAGGAACTCCAGGAGTGATTTAATGCTTGGAGATGTTCAAGCAGGAGCAAAACACGCCATGAGGCAATTAACTCCGGATAACATGACCAATGGGTTTCTGAATCTTGATGAGAGAAGGTGAGGAAGGTCTATAAACTCTGCAGGGAGCCATCCAAGAGGATCACAGTTTGTAATCAAAACATCCAGGGAGGGAGGGAAAGATGCATGGCATCTGGCAAAGAAGAATTATTTATCCAGATATTTATTCCACCTTGACACCAAGCATCTGGAGAGAGCATGCAAGCACCTGTCTGAGACTGTGTGTTGTGGGGGTGGGGCACATGAGTGTGTGTGACACTGTGTGTGTGTACGCTTGTGCACGTGAGGGAGAGACCGTATGAAACGAAATAAATCAAACATCTGCAGAAAAGATGGAATGACCAGGGTAGGAGAGAGTAGTTGTAAGCCCTCAGTTCTTTGAAATCAGACATGGATGGATTTAAATCCCAGCTCTGACACTTACTATATGTTCCTTAGAAACTTTCTCAAGCTTCAATTCCCCATTATGGAAAATGGGATTCGTAACCAAGAGGGTTGCTGTTGGGACTGTGAGAGTAAACATATGTAATGTGCCAGCTACGGAACAAGTAATTAGTCAACCCTGCCCATTATTACAACCACTGTTATTGTTGCCAGTCTACTATGTGAGCCCTGCAGACGGATAAGCAGGGCAAAACCAGCTGGGCTGAATTTTCCTCTTTTTAACCAGATGTGTACATCTCTAATAATGCAACTGGGATTTCAAATGGTCACAAAAGTAAAAGATTGGGTCACATTCAAAGAGTAGCTTTTGAATTATTTTGAAGCAAAGTCTTGACAAAACATAAGATTCTGTCAACACAACATGTCCTGGGCATCACCTGGGAGCTTGTTAGAAATGCATGATCGTGGGTCCCATCCTGGAGTCTCCTATATCAGAGTCTGCATTTTAACAAATCACCCTGTGATTCGTAAGCACAATAAAGTTCCAGGAGCACCGAGCTAGAACAGGGTCTGCACTCGCCCACAATTACATCAAATCCTCTCATGAATGGGAAGGAAAGGTCCATGTAGACAAGCAGCTGATCCACTAGATCCATCCATCCATCAGTGAGACCTGATCAATCTATGCCCCAACAAGGACAGAGCAGAGCTGGACCATCTCAAATGGAGCAAAGCCCAGCGCAATCAGCCTAAATGGGAAGCAGATAGTGTGTATGAAGGGCCATCTAATAAGACAGTCCCTTGCCCCCATGACGTTCACATCCTATGAGTGGTAACAGAGCAGTAGAACACTATGCAAAGTCCTAGGTGAGTAACAAGGAGAGGAAACGATTTTCTGACTTGGAAAGTCAGAGTAGCCTTCTTGGGAAAGGTAGCATTTGGGATGGACAGTGATGTGTGTGCAGGATTTCAATAGATGAAGAAGGGGAGGAAGACGCAGGCAATTCAAGCAGAGGAAATCCATAGAGAAAAACAGCAGAAAAGTACCTGATGCATTCAGACGCATGAATGGACTCAATGAGAACTAAAGCTTGACCAGTATTTAGGGGTGGATCATATAGTCTTGCCTGGAGAAGGCGATGGCACCCCACTCCAATACTCTTGCCTGGAAAATCCCATGGACAGAGGAGCCAGGCTGCAGTCCATGGGGTAGCTAAGAGTCGGACACGACTGAGCGACTTCACTTTCACTTTTCACTTTCATGCATTGGAGAAGGAAATGGCAACCCACTCCAGTGTTCTTGCCTGGAGAATCCCAGGGACGGGGGAGCCTGGTGGGCTGCCATCTATGGGGTCGCACAAAGTCGGACACGACTGAAGCGACTTAGCAGAGGCAGCAGCAGCATATAGTCTTGCCTGGAGGAGGAAATGGCAACCCACTCAGTATTCTTGCCTGGAGAATCCCATGGACAGAGGAGCCTGGCGGGCTACAGTCTATGGGGTCGCAGAGTCAGACACGACTGAAGCGACTTAGCACACACACACGCATATGGTCTTGAAAGCTGAATTGGGTGTTTCATCTTCTACACCAAGGTGAAGAGAATCAAAACATCCAGGAATTCTGCCTTAAACAGAAAAATGAGTTGAACGTGCGTTTTTAGGCCACAACACCGTTTTTTTTTTTTTTTTTTTGCTGTATAGTCGCTCAGTCATGCCTGACTCTCTGCGACTCCATGGACTGTAGCCCACCAGGCTCCTCTGTCCATGGGGATTTCCCAGGCAAGAACACTGGAGTGGGTTGCCATTTCCTTCTCAGGGGCTCTTCCTGACCCAGGAATTGAACCCACATTCAATAATGCACATTCTCCTGCATTACAGGGAGATGCTTTACTGCTGAGCCACCTCGGAAGCCTCATCAATTTTCTTTAGACTTTTGCATAAACAATAGGGTGTGATCTCCGTGACTAGGGACAAGACAACTCTATGTATTCTGGCCTTGACTTGTTGTGTATAGTGTCAGAATAAAACCCCTGCTAGTTCTCACTTTGGTATAAGATAAGAAAACCACCTCCCTCTCTGGGGATTTCTAGACTTACTCAGACATTCCTTATGCACTATAATTTACCTACTCTTCTGCAGTGCAGAGCTATTGCTGGAAAGCAACTGTTCATTTTGTCCCCTCATTTTCCAGCCTCTCCTCACATGTATGTGTAATCATGAGACTAATTCTCCCCAAAAGAGCAGGAGCAGAAGCAGCGTGTTCATGCCCGGATCAGAGCTTAAAGGAAGTGTCTTCACACTTTTAGTTTCCCACAAGCTTGATGCAGATGATCTTGAGGCCCTAGGGGATGGTAGAGTCTGGGTCTTAAGTCTCCACATGACAAAGCCAACTACCAGCCAGGAGCGTCCACATGGCACTGATACTTACAAACAAGAAATAAGCTTCTATTGTATCTAAGCCACTATATGTTTGGGGGTCCCTATGATACAGCAGCTAGCATTACACCAATACAGACCTCACAGGGGCTACTGATAGAATCAAAGCAGAGACAGATAAGAAGGTACTTTTTAAATTATAATGTCCTACATAACACTCTTGCTGCACTAAATATTCAACAAATACAGTATTGATGGAGCAGCTAATAGAGACCAAGCATGTACTTGGTTCTGAGTGATTAGTGATAACAGGACAGACATGTTCTCTCTCCCAGAGTAGTATCCAGCCACTACCCAACAGCACTGGCTGAAGCATAAGATTCACACCATCTGCCTTTCAGCAGAAGAAATAGTGTATCCTACCCTCATTTATCCATCCAAAGGGACAAAAATCAGGCAGAATTTGAACCTCTCTCTATGAATGGCTTTCACTGAGTTTCTGTGTATGCATTCACTTTTAAATACCTAACTTGCTTTGTTCCAGGAAAAATTTAAGACAGCTTAATTGAAAAATAAAAAGAAGCAAAAACAGAATGGCAATATGAAATGGAACCATGATTATAGCTAAATATGCAGTCACTAATGACTTACACACTCACTCTAAATTTAGCTTTGAATTTCCTGGAAGCCGAGTCAAAATGTGATATTCTTTATTTGTTACGATATCTGTAATTAACTATTTAGTGTCTGTATTCTCATAGACCAAAGGCTTCATGGAGGACAAAGTCTGTCTGTACTTACTGTCATACACACATGATGTAGCCTAGTTCCTGGTCCACAGAAGTCCATGATAAGCTTATCATCAGGTAAAAGCAATCAGGACTGAGGGCCATTCATACTTGGCACTGAGACACAGAGGCATGTCCTCCCAGATCCTCAGAAAGATGAGCCCACGTGGTGATGAAGGGCCTCCTCATCATATGCTTACAGTGGACCCAATGGCAAGTGATCTGTGGCTGGTCCTCATTTTTTCCCAAACCCCACATACTGATGACATCAAACCAAAGCACACACAGAAAAAGCAAATTCTGTAGGGAATCCAGCATCCTGTGGTTCCAAACCCCAATTTTTGCTCATCTGCTTTGGTTCGGGAACGACTGTTGATGACCTGGAGGAACAGATAGACACATGCCTTCTTAAGAACCTGGATGGGAGGGGAGACTGGGAGAATGGAGACATGTATATGCATGGCTGAGTCCTTTGGCTGTCCACCTGAAGCTATCACAACAGTGTTCATCAGCTACACTCCAATATAAAATAAAAAGTTTAATTTTAAAAAGCTAAAAGGAAAAAGAACCCTCGCAACACTATTTCCCTCGTGGCATTCTTAGATCCCATCGATGAGACAACTTGGACTTCATGTCTTTGGCATATATAGGTCAATATAAGAAACTATTTTCTGAAGCTAGAATCTCTTGTCTTCCACGTGGAAAATTGAAAGGCACTGTCTACTCTGTCACTTAGGGGTTCTAGTATGAAGCTATAATTGGTCAGATCAAAGTGACATATAAATGTCACGTTTGCTACAGAATTAGAGAAACCTTTTCTTCACGTCCTTTGGGTTCCTACGCTTTTCGCTTAGGGCCCTGACTCCGGAGACTGAATTGGCAAGATCACCAGTGCAGTCCCAGCTAATTAATCAAGAAGGTGCCCAGTGCAGGTGGCAGTAAAAGACCAGCAGGGGCAGCAGAGAGCAGGGCTATGGCTGAGACAAGGCTCTGAATGGAGGCAGATTTGCAAACCCAGGGCACTGTGGGGACTCCACACGATTCTGGAGCACATTCCCGAGAATGCATCAGAGTGAAAAGGCTGGGCTGGCGGTGAGCAGGAACCAGCGGCCTCTTGCACAACTCCACAGCACTATCCTTATTGACGACATTGGGTTCAATGCGATGGCGTCCCCTGGAGTTGTGCTGTCCATCTATCTTGCAGGGCAGAGTGTGGGAGGGCTCATCATCAACAATAACAGGAAGAACCAACGCTTACTGAGTGCTTTGGGTGTGTTGGGCACTGGGCTAAGCAAGGACTTCACCAGCTTACGAGGCTCTCACCACATCATTGTAAGTCGACACTACCATTTCACAAAAGCGGGCTTTGAGACTTACAGAGATTAAGTGGTTACCCCAAATCATTCAGCCAGTAAAGGATGAAACTAGAATTCACACCCAGTCTGACTTCACCATCCTTGCTCTTCACCACTCTATTATATTGCTTTCCTAAGACTTGATAAAAAGAACTTTACTTTTCAAGACGATGTACACAACAGTTTACTTTTTACCAAAGTATAATGACTTCACAATGGTGTGTTAGTTTCTGCTGTACAACGGCATGAGTCTGCTGTGTGTATACACATATCCCCTCCTTCTTGAACCTCCCACCCTCCGCCCATCCCTGTGACCCTCTAGGTCAACACGGAGCACCAAGCTGAGCTCCCTGTGCTATACAGCAACTTCCCACTAACTATTTGAATTCTGCCTAGAAACTGAGGCCCCATCCCCAAGTGTCACCTGCTGATTCTACTACCTTGTCTAAGGGGACGTCTTCATATAACAGTGAGGTGGCAAGTAGGCACACGCACACACGCATCCTGGAGAGGCATTAGGCCAGAGAGACATTCACGGTCTGGCCCCGCCAAGTGCTCCCAGCACAGCAGGACGGATGCAGCCTCTAATAGAGTTCAGCAGAAGTAACCTAGGCATTTATTATCAAGCTCCACTGACTGAATTCTCTTTTCTGATGCTAGCAGATGACTCCCATTCTCCATAACAAGAGCCAGGAGAGTATATTCAAGGGCAGGGCACAGTGGGGGGCTGCATTTTGAAGCCGTGAAGTCAGGGCTCAGGGGGGAGAGATGGCTTGTGACACATCATTCAGAGGGAAGCTTTCAGGGCAGAATGACCCCTTTCCAGCAGCCAGGGCCCCTGCAACCACCTGCAAAGTGATAAGGGGACGGACATCTTCACAGAAAGAGGCACCCTGTGACACGTTTTCAGCAAGTTTTCTAGGCAACCCCCAGATGCTCTCTACTCCCTCAGCAACAAATCAGTCTAGGTCTAAAAAGATGCAGCAAGATCCATTTCATCCTGATGGCTCAACGGGTAAAGAATCTGCCTGCAATGCAGGAGACGAACGAGATGCCAGTTCAATCCCTGGTCTCATTCACCTGTCTAATTTTTATAATGATATCCCCCAAATCTCGTTTACTTAATTATGAAAAGACGTCATATATGCACATGTGTATCACGTGTATTGGTATCTGCATCCCAGGTGGCGCTCCTGGTAAAGAACCCACTTGCAGTGCAGGAGATGGGAGTTCGATCCCTGGATCGGGAAGATTCACTGGAGGAGGAGATGGCAACCCACTCCAGTATTCTTGCCTGAAAAATCTCGTGGACAAAAAGAGCCTGGCAGGCTACAGTCTGTGGGGTCACAAAGAGTCAGACACAACTGAGCACGCGTATGCAGAACTAAAAGCCCCACCAAACGGGAAATGGTAACTGCTTGATAAGAAGCAATGCTCCTTGCAGAAAAGGTCACAGTTTGTTCATCATCACCTGATGACAGAGGACCTCTGAATTGAAGGAAAGTGGGCGCTGCACACACCCAACCCTTATCAGCAACCTCGCCCCCTTGGACTATAAAACTCCTCACAAACCCCCCAGGTTGGGACACACAGCTCTGAAGGCATTTGCCTGCTGTGGCCACCTTTGCCTGGCAAAGGAATAAAGCTATTCTTTTCTATTTCACCCAAAACTCTGTCTCAAAGATTTAATTCGGTGTCAGGGTACAAAGACTGGATTCAGCTTCATAACCATTAATCAGCAGGGCTAGAATGGACCACAGGATTAATGAGCTTATGCCTTCATCTGTAACTTATGAAGCACGTCCTTGTACCATTCAGCGTATACCAGACAATTAAGGACAATGCAAAAACACACAGGCCAAGATGATGCATAAATAGAAAAATGAAAAGTGAACGTATGTAAAGCGAGGGAAAAATAAAAGCAGTAGTGGGAGAATACGAAAAAAAAGCTTTACCTCCTAAACAAGAATTTTTATTTCTTGGATCTCACAGATCCAAGGATTGCATAGTAAATTCAGCAAGGAAACCTCAATAAAACCCTTTCGAGCTCAGATCACTGTTGAGATGACTCACTTCCCCAGAGAAGGTGGAGGATAATTAGGTTGGAACAAAAGTGACTCAAGGAGTACATCCATTAAAGGAAGGTTCAAACTGAGGCAGGAGGTACATGGACCCCCCACAGGGGAAAGTGATATGGGATTCACTCCCTGACGACTGAAACTCCAAGACAAGAATAGCAGGACAACTAAAAGGAGGAGGCTGGGCCCTGTGCAGACCACATATTTCTCATCCTCCAAGTCAGGAGACCCCATGGAGCAGGAAATGGCAACTCACTCCAGTATTCTTGCCTGGGGAATCCCATGGACAGAGGAGCCTGGAGGGCTACAGTTCACAGGTGGTCAAGAGTCGGACACAACTGAAGTGACTTAGCACACACGCAAAAGTCAGGAGACCTCCCCAACCACACATGCGTAGAAAGCCTCCTTGGAGGTCAAAAGGGAAGTGATGTCAAGGGATGCTGTACTCACAGGTCTTCTTGGTAGAATCCATCTTGGAAAGAGATGGGTGTGCATCAGGTGTATCTGACTCTTCATGACCCTGTGTTCTGTAGCCCACCAGGCTCCTCTGTCCATGGGATTCTCCAGGCAAGAATACTGGAGTGGGTTGCCATGCTCTCCTCCAGGGGATCTTCTGACCCAGGGATCGAACCCATGTCTCTCAGGTCTCCTGCATTGGCAGGCAGGTTCTTTACCATTTGCACCACCTGGGAAGGATCCTGATATACACCAAATACGGATTGTGAACCAGGCAGGTAAAAATGACTGGCCAAAGGAAACCTGGAAGAGATGCCCCATAAAAGTAATTCAAACTGCCATGGGAGTGAGACTCAACAAAACTCTCTCTTTGAGTCTGTGCGTGTCTTGTCTGTGTCTCTCTTTGAGTGTGTGTCTATTAACACAGACTGTACTCTTTTTCCTCCCAATAAATACTTGACTTGCTTCGCTACTTTTCATCTTTGTGGAAATTCTTTTCTGCAAAGCTGAGGAGCCAAAGTCCTTGTCTCTAACCACTGGTCTAGTGGCTAGGATCTGGTGCTCTCACCGCCAGGACCCAGGCTCAATCTCTGCCTGGAAACCCAAGCCCCATTTCAAGCTATTTCAGGCTGAGGCCACCCAAGATCAAAACCACCACCATCAGAGTGCCTCCAGTTGTGAAGGAAGAGACTGTCACTCACAGTAGCTGGGACAAAGATGCTGGGTTTATTCCTTTCTAGGCAGAAGAAAGCTATACTTGCAAATCACAGACTCTCTGAACAAAGCAAAGAGCATTATTTTTGAAGGCATTAGAGATCAGAGGGCTTCCCTGATAGCTCAGTTGGTAAAGAATCTGCCTGCAATGCAGGATCCTGATCCTGGTTCGATTCCTGGGTTGGGAAGATCCGCTGGAGAAGGGATAGGCTACCTACTCCAGTATTCTTGGGCTTCCCCTGTGGCTCAGCTGGTAAAGAATCCACCTGCAATGTGGGAGACCTGGGTTCGATCCCTGGGTTGGGAAGATCCCCTGGAGAAGGGATAGGCTACCCATTCCAGTATTCTTGAGCTTCCCTTGTAGCTCAGCTGGTAAAGAATACACCTGCAATGCAGGAGACAATGCCCAAGTCTTCACCCCACGTCTTCTCTCCAAGATCAGGGGATCCCAGAGAAGAACCTCTGGGATCTTCTCCAGGGGTTGGGAAGATCCCCTGGAGAAGGGATAGGCTATCCACTCCAGTATTCTGGCCTGGAGAATTCCATGGATTTTATAGTACACAGGGTCGCAAAGAGTCACAGAGGCTTTCCCAAAGAGGAGTATTTAGAGATTGGTTGGCATTCAGAACCATGGTCACTGTAGTGTGGATACTGCTGCTGGACTTCCAGGATGATCCTGACCAATCAGGAGTCAAAACAACAACAACAAAACACCAGAAGAAAGCAACAACAACAACAAAAAAACACCAGAACAACCAAAGAAATTTTGACAAAGACCAAAGTTGGAGAACTTTCCCTTCCCATTCTGGAAACTTGCTATAAAGCTAGTTATAAAGACGGCATGGTACTGGCGTAAGGATAGATCAAGGACAGACCATTCAGAGTCCAGGAATAAATCCTTATTACTTATAGTCAATTGAACTAGATAAAAGTGCTGATGGGGCCCAGAGAAGGCCATCGCAAAATGTACCTGGAAGGTATACTTAAGTTACTTAAGAAACGGTCAACCCAAAAGGGCACTCTAAACCTCCTTCCGGGCACTTCTCTGGCAGCCCAGCAGTTAAGACTCCCTGCTTCCTCCACTTGTTCCAGACAAAAAGGCTTTGGCCTCTCCTGAACGTTTTTTTGTCCCCACATCCACTGTTGGCAGATGCTGCTATCTTTTCAATGTATATCCAGAGACCCACCACTTGTCAATATTACCACCATGTCAAGAGCCAGCTACCATCTTGGGCAATCACAACAGTCTTTTAACACACATCTCCCTGCTTTACCCTGGCTGCCTTAAAATTTGCTGTTAACTCAGTGGGCAGAGTGAATTAAAAGGAAGTCCAATTATCTTTCCTGGAGGAGGAAACAGCAATTCACTCCTGTATTCTTGCCTGGAGAATTCCATGGACACAGAAGACTAGCAGACTTCCAACTAACATTTTCACTTTTCTCTTCCAGTCATCTTATGCATGCCTGCATGCTCAGTCGCTTTAGTCGTGTCCAACTCTTTGCAACCCCGTGGACTATAACCCACCAGGCTTCTCTGTCCATGGAATTCTCCAGGCAAGAATACTAGAGTGGGTTGCCATGCCTTCCTCCAGGGGATCTTCCCGACCTAGGGGTCAAACCCATGTCTCCTGCATTGGCAGGCAGATTCTTTACCACTGAGCCACCAGGGAAGCCCCCAATCACCTTATACTTCTGTGCAAAGCCGTCCATGGCTGCTCATCTCAACCCAGATCTCTTCTGTGTCCTACAAGGTCTTCTCTTAGAAAGTCCCACTTCTGTGACCTCTTCACTTACTTCTACCCTCTCTACTCCCTCTATTTCTACCCCACCCACCCACCCACCTCTATCTTCTCTTATTTATCAGAGATGTTATGCATGATACTGCCTCAGCTTTGCAGGTGTAGCTCCTCCATCACACCTTACATACACTCAAATGTAACCTTCTCATCTGACCATACATCCCCTGCCCTCCTCGATGGACTGTAAAAAAAGGTCTAAGTCTCCCTCCATCTACCCCTTCCTCTGCACTGTGACTTTTCAGACTCTCCCACCAAGAAAGCAGGCCTCCACCCTTTCACTAGTGAATAAGATGCTGGATTTTGCAAAGGCCATACCTTTCCTCTCTACCTTACACTGGCTTAGTCTGCTGGATAAGGAGTTGAGAAGTCAGTTAATGATACAAACATGGAAAACAAGAACAAGCTCACCTGGGCTTTCAGTGACACAGCCAAGACCTCTTGCCTCTTAATCCACTTCTCTTTCCAGAACTCCACAATGCCTTTCAGACAATTACTGTTCTTGTTGTTCAGTCAATAAGTCATGTCCAACTCTTTGTGACCCCAGCATGCCAGACTTCCAGGACTGCAGAATGCCAGTCTCCCCTGTCCTTGACTACCTCCTAGAGTTTGCTCAAACTCATGTCCATTGAGCTGATGATGCTACATGCCATCCAACCATCTCATCCTCTGTCTCACCCTTCTCCTCCTTCCCTAGATCTTTCCCAGCATCAGGTTTTTTTCCCAATGAATCAGCTCTTCACATCAAGTGGCCAAAGTATTAGAGCTTCAGCATCAGTCCTTCCAATGAATATTCAGCGTTGATTTCCTTTAGGATTGACTGATTTGATCTTCTTGCTGTCAAGGGACTCTCAAGAATCTTCTCCAGGACCACCATTTGAAAGCATCAACTCTCTGATGCTCAGCCTTCTTTATGGTCCAACTCTCACATCTGCACATGACTACTGGAAAGATCATAGCTTTGACTATACAGACAATTATTAACTGAGCCCAACCTTAAACTTTCACAAAGCACTTGAGTCACATTCTGCCAAGGCAATATTTCTAAGCTTGTCCTCATGAGATCCCCAGGAGTAAGGAAATCAACCAGGCCATAAGTAGTACAGAGGCAGGCAGAAAACTGAGAGTATAAATAGCCTCTCACAGCTGGTGCATGTGGGATTACAAGTAATAACGTTTCCTTGCTGAAGACATTGCACTTCACTGCAGAACCACTTCAGTCATTGCTCGAATGTGTTTTATAAATAATCCAGAACTCTCAGAGGGTCAGCCCCACGAAGTTCCAACCCTCCTGTCAAGAGTTTCTTGAATCTCAGTAGCACCAGTCATGACTGAGTCCCTAGTTAAATCCTGACCTACTTTAAACAGCTCTAATCCGAAATTCTGTGCTGTAGTGCCAAGTCTCTTACTGCTTATTCGTAACTAATACATGGTGAATGTTGTCATGGGGAGATTATGGGATGCCATGGGAACACACAGCAGGACCTGACTTGGTGTGGTCAAAATACAGACGCTGGGGGGCCTTTCATAAGACAGGTGGTAAACTCCTGGGATTACGTGATTTTTAACTTGAGAGAATTTAAAGGATAAAAAGTGAACACAGGGTGGGAAGGAGAGGGTGGGACAATAGACGTATATATGCCTAGCACTGATGTATATATACAACCATATGTAAAAGAAATGGCTCATGGGAAGCTGCTGTAAAGCGCAGGGAGCTCAGCTTGGTGTTCTGTGATGACGTAAAGGATGGGGTTGTGGCAGGAGAGAGGCCCAAGAGGGAGAGGATATATGCATACATAAGGCTATGGTTTTTCCAGTAGTCATGTACGGATGTGAGAGTTGGACTGTGAAGAAAACTGAGCACCAAAGAATTGATGCTTTTGAACTGTGATGTTGGAGAAGACTCTTGAGAGTCCCTTGGACTGCAAGGAGATCCAACCAGTCCATTCTGAAGGAGATCAGTCCTGGGATTCCTTTGGAAGGAATGATGCTAAAGCTGAAACTCTAGTACTTTGGCCACCTCATGCGAAGAGTTGACTTATTGGAAAAGACTCTGATGCTGGGAGGGATTAGGGGCAGGAGGAGAAGGGAACAACAGAGGATGAGATGGCTGGATGGCATCACTGACTCGATGGACGTGAGTCTGAGTGAACTTCGGGAGTTGGTGATGGACAGAGAGGCCTGGCGTGCTGCGATTCATGGGGTCGCAAAGAGTTGGACACGACTGAGTGACTGAACTGAACTGAACTGATAGCTGGTTTATGTTTTTAGACAGAAGAAACTAAAACAACATTGTAAAGCAATTATACTCCAATTAAAAAAAAAGAGAGGGCCAAGAACTGCAAGTAATGGAAGCCAACAAAGGAGACAGAGATGGAACCGAGCAAGGTGGGAGAAAAGAGGTGAAGGGTGTCATGGTAGCCAAACGGGACACACATTCAAAAAGCAGGCAAGAGCTAGCAAATTCAGGCAACAACAAGCTAGTTCTTTACAGATCAACACTCCTGCCAAGAATAAAGCACAATCAGAATAAATTTTTCCAAAAAAAAAACCTATTTAAAATATTGGAAAATTACTCGGTCCTTGAGAGCATCAGGACCAAGCATCCAAAGAAAAGGAAAGCACAGCAATGTAAGCTAAAATTATTTCATGCCACTTTTTTCCCCTCTGCTTTGAACCTAGAGCCTCCAAGAGGCTTGTGAGCTGGAGGAACAAAACCTGGAGATCAGGATTGAGGAGAGACATTTCCTTGGTTAAACAACACAGGTTTTCAGTGGGAATTCCTAAAGGATGAATCCATGAGAGATGGCAAACATGTGAAACAGAACACTTTTCACAAATACTCAAATCTTTTTTATAAATTTATTTATTTATATATTTACCTTTTATCTTCGGCTGTGCTGGGTCTCTTGGCTGCACGGACTTTTCTCTAGTTGTGGTGAGCCAGGGCTACTCTCTGGTTGCCGTGCGTGGGCTTCTCATCGTGGTGGCTTCTGTAGCTGCAGAGGATAGGCTCTTTGGCATGCAGACTTCAATAGTTGGGGCTCCCAGGCTCTAGAGCACAGGCTCAATCACTGTGGCACATGGGCTTAGTTGCTCCATGGCATGTGGGATCTTCCAAACCCAGGGCTCAAACCTGTGTCTCCTGCATTGGGAAGCACATTCTTTACCCCTGAGCCACCAGTAAAGCCCCCTCAAACATATTTTTGATAACCAGGCTTGTCCAACAGAACTGTCCATACAATGCAAATGTCCTCTCTCTGTGGGGTTCAACATGGAAACCACAAGATACATCTGACTGTTGAGCACTTGAAATGTGGCAAGTGCAACTGAGGAATGGAATTTCTAATTTAATTTTAATTATCTTAAATGTAGCTTTAAATACCCACATCAGGATTGTTTCGGCTGAAGAAGAGTGACCTCCACCCAACATCTGGCCTGATTTTCCCAGGTGAGCCACATCACTGAACAGTCCACACTCAGGGTACAAAGGCCAAGGCGCTTGCCTTGATTCAGGACAATTTAAAAAGCCATTTAGGCCTCTGAGCTCTCCATGGGGTTGGCCAAGCTCCACAGGGACCAATTCACAGCTCAAATTCTCCCACTGACCATTCCTTTCATCCCTTTCCCTTCCATAGCTTTTGGTCCCAAGAGTATTCCCCAGAAAAACTCCTGCATGCTAACCTCCAACTCAGTGTCTAGGTCCCAGGAAACCCAACTTGTAATATTTGGTGCTTGCAGTAGTCTAAGAAAGCAGATACTAATATGGGAATTTGGAGCTAGACACCCTCCGCCCAGTTGGCAATGAGGCTCCATCACTGGTGGGAGGTGACACACAGCCTCTGGCATGGCAGCAATGCAATTATACAACTTTCAGTAATTTTGAACTGGGACAGGATTCTGAAGGAAGAATTTACATTAATTAGTGTGATGTATCAGACATTTGAGAAATATGAGGGTAACAGTGACTGTAAGGACAGGAGAATCGAGTGCTGTTACTACATTCTGATGGATGCACTGGGGAAAAAAAATAATGAACAGCTGAGAGTAATTAAACACCAATTAAAAGGAAACGTGAAAGCCAGAAGGCTTCCTCAGTAGCATATAAACAGGCACTCCTCTCCCGGAGTAAAAGCACAGAGAGAGCTGAGCGCCACGGCCCAGGGTCAAGTACAGAGAGTGGTCAAGTTCTAAATATGGTTGTGCTTGCAACCAAGCAAGGTCTGCTGTGACAGGGACCGAGGACAGGAGGCTTGACTGCCAAGCAGTGAGCCGCCGATGCACAGAAGGACAATATCTGGATGCGTGCATGTGTGCTCAGTCGCTTCAGTCGTGTCTGACTCCGCGACCCCATGGACTGTAGCCTACCAGGCTTCTCTGTCCATGGGGATTCTCCAGGCAAGAATACTGGAGTGGGCTGCCATGCCCTCCTCCAGGGGATCTTCCCAACCTAGGGATCAAACCTGGGGTTTCTTATGTCTCCTGCACTGGCACGCAGTTTCTTTACCACTAGCGCCACGTGGGAAGCCCCAGCTTCCCCTCACTCCCTGTTTAGAGCTAGGGCAATGCGAGGTCCTCCTGCCTCCGAGGAAGCAGTCAGCCCCTTCAGGATCTGGCCCCATCTTCCCTCCGGGCCAGTAGGTCAATATATTTAAGTTAAGGCAAAGTCACTACAAAACTCACCCGATAAGGGACCAAAAAGAACTAGACTCCAGGAGCAACCTAACCTTGTCAGTATGCTCTTTTCCAGCGAGAGCCAGGGGAGTCTACGTGGGCCTGCATTCTGAGGGTGCTGGATATGGTTCATTGTTCAGTCACTAAGTCGTGTCCCAAACTCTTTGACACCCTGTGGACTGCAGCCCGCCAGGCTCCTCTGCCCTCTATCTCCTGGAGTTTGCTCAAATTCATGTTCATTGAGTTGGTGATGCTACCTAACCATCCCATCCTCTGCTGCCCCCTTCTCCTTTTGCCTTTAATCTTTCCCAGCATCAGGGTCTTTTCCAACGAGTCAACTCTTCACATCAGATGGCCAAAGTATTGGAGATTCAGCATCAGTCCTTCCAATGAATATTCGGGGTTGATTTCCTTTAGGATTGACTGGTTTGATCTCCTTGCAGTCCAAGGGATTCTCAAGCATCTTCTCCAATACCACATTTCAAAAGCATCAATTCTTCAGTGCTCAGCCTTCTTTATGTTCCAAGGAGTCAGAACCTAAAGCTGGATACAAGTGAGTGTATTGATTCTGAAGCTCTCTTGTGACATAGGAGTGACATGAGGTCAGGCCCTAAAAGATGCTGCTGATGACTCCTGGGAACGTGAAAAGAAAAGATGTCTCCCAATACATGAGACAGATGCACTAGATTTCTTTGGGAGACAGTGGAAGAAGGGATTAAACAGCTAAAAAAAGCAGACGTGCTCAAGCGGATAGGCTATGGAAAGCTGTAAATCCCCCTGGAGAACTCCCTTCCATGGGAAGAGCCAGAGGATCAGCTATTTCCCCAAGAAACGTGCTAGTGAATGGACACCATCGTCACTGAGAAGCTTGGTGAGGCAGGGCTGAATGGGAGATGCCATTACGGAACTGGGCTCAGTGATAGCAATGGGGATGTGGGATTTAGAACAACAGAGTCCAGGTGCTGTGTGTGACCCTCACATGCCAGGTGAGTGCAAGCATCATAAGGCTGGAGTGACAGCCAAATAGAGCCTGACCCACGGAGAGTTGCAGATATGGTTAATACAACATGGTAGCCCTAGGGCCAAATGCATGGGCAGCCATCAAGGATCTTGCTCAGTCTGCACTCAGTTCAGTTTAGTTCAGTCCTCAGTCATGTCCAACTCTTTGCGACCCCATGGACTGCAGCACGCCAGGCCTCCCTGTCCATCACCAACTCCCAGAGTTTACTCAGACTCATGTCCATTGAGCCTGTGATGCCATCCAACCATCTCATCCTCTGTCGTCCCCTTCTCCTCCTGCCTTCAATCTTTCCCAGCATCAGGGTCTTTTCCAGTGAGTCAGCTCTTTGCATCAAATGGCCAAAGTACTGGAGTTTCAGCTTCAACATCAGTCCTTCCAATGAATATTCAGGATTGATTTCCTTTAGGATGGACTGGTTGGATCTCCTTGCAGTCCAAGGGACTCTCAAGAGTCTTCTCCAATACACCTGTCTCCATTTCTCACCTCTGTTTCCTCCATATTGACTTTATTCCTAGGCAAAATTTTCCTTCAGAGTCACCTCTGATAGCTTCAGTCCAGTATCTTCCCTGCTACATTAGCACTAGAGAAAGAAATAGCTTCTTAGTCCTAGTGGGTTTAGAAACAAGGCAGACTTTCCCTGGAATGGCCCATCATATCACCAGTCACCTCGAACAAGGTGGGGTTTCCAGGAGGTTATAATGAACTGACTGACTGTTTTGGGGTCAAGTGCCAATTTGGGGGGCTTCCCTGGTGGCTCAGATGGTAAAGAATCCACCTGCAATGTGGGAGACCTGGGTTCAACCCCTGGGTTGGGAAGATCCCCTGGAGGGCATGGTAACCACTCCAGTATTCTTGCCTAGAGAATCCCCATGGAGAGAGGAGCCTGGTGGGGTACAGTCCACAGGGTCGAAAAAAGTCAGACACACCTGTGTGACTGAGCACAGCACAGACAAATTTTTAGAACTGGAGGTTGTGGCCTCTAGTAGATTGCTCCTGCTGCTGCTGCTGCTGCTGCTAAGTCGCTTCAGTCGTGTCCAACTCTGTGCAACCCCATAGATGGCAGCCCACCAGGCTCCGCCGTCCCTGGGATTCTCCAGGCAAGGACACTGGAGTGGGTTGGCATTTCCTTCTCCAATGCATGAAACTGAAAAGTGAAAATGAAAGTGAAGTCGCTCAGTCGTGTCCGACCCTTAGCAACCCCATGGACTGCAGCCTACCAGGCTCCTCCGTCCATGGGATTTTCCAGGCAAGAGTACTGGAGTGGGGTGCCATTGCCTTCTCTGAGACTGCTCCTGGACTGATGCAAAAAGGGTCTCAGTCCTTGATCTCATTCTTCAGAGGAAACCACACATCACAAATAGAAATAGATTTATTTAAAAAAGAAAAACACAAGGGTGTGTCCGTCACCCGGGATCTGGCAGGCCCTCCTTAACTTCACTGCTCAGGCTCCAGGAAAAGACTTGTTCATGCCTCCTACGGATGCCTTTGAAGTGGACGCAGACATTTCTTAAAGCACAGGTGGGAGATGGGGTCTTAACACCAGAAGACCCTTGAGGAGGTTTTGAAATAGCCATTGTGAGGAAGGTAAAGGGGTCCTCAGGGCTGATTGGGAACAGCCCCACCCCTGCATTTCTGGACACGGGGCGCGCTGATGATGGGCCGAACTTATCGTCTCTAATCCTCCCGACCCTGGCTGAGCATCAGTGTGAGGGGAGGAGTCACGTCAGCGCACAGGAGGCGGTCCAGCCCCGAGATAAGCCCGTTTCTGCCTCTTTCTCTGTCAAGCACTGGTCTCAGGCTCCCGGAAGTGCTCGGGTCCAGCTCTCAAGGGTCCTGCCAAATGGACTTGAAGAATGAAGAAATTCAAGTCCAGCCCATTTATTTTTAGCTAAATTAACCCTGACTTCCCACTGAAAGCGAGCGTGGCCTCCACCCCGCCCAGGACACGGAGCCCGGGGCGTAGAGTCCATGCTCTGGATTTCAAGCCCCACTCAGCATCTTCTCTGTCTCCTTTTCAGCAGGAATCTTTCTCATGTGCAGAGTTAACCATGTGGTTCCTGTACAGAAAATCCTTATAAGATTCTATAATACATTGTTAAAAAATAATGTGCTTCCTACGTGTCAGCCTCTGTTCTACAGACTTTGTATAAATTCAATATTTTAACCTTGATGACAACCAGATGATAAAAGCAGTGTCCCCCATATTACAGATCAGAAAATCAGGCTCAGAGAGGGTGAGCGCCCTGCAAGGTTACACATCAATCACATGTCAAAGTCAGGACTTGTACCCCGCGTCCAGTGTCCACGACCTGTACTCTTAACACCTACAGCATGCCATCCCTGGAAAAGTGGGGAAAATGCAAGATCTCAAAACGGGGAGAAAATTCCGTGGGAATCCCACATACTGTGGGCTCTTCCACCTCCTTCCACTCCCTCTCTGAGCATCTCTCAACAGCCCGAGCAGGATCAGAGCACTTCAGGGGCGGAGCGAATGCATTTCAGGGTGAAATGGAGCAGAATGGGATGAAAGCCCATGCCTCCAGCTGTCCACGTGCATTGCCCAGGTTGGGGGCTGGGTGGGGTCGGGCAAGGAGTTGGGGGGGGCCAGCCCAGATGCAGTGACTTCTCTCCTGAGCACCAGCCAGAGCCCCCAGGAGCCAAGAAAAGCAGCTGCAGGAACTGGGAGATTTTATTTGAGGGGGATTTTGCTCTTTAATGAGCTTCCCTGGTGGCTCAGACGGTAAAGCGTCTGCCTGCAATGTGGGAGATTTTTTTTAATAGTTTATTTATTTATTTATGGCTATGCTAAGTCTATGCTTTGCTTTGATAGGCTCTTCTCTAGCTGTGGGCTCCCCTGATAGCTCAGACAGTAGAGTCTGCCTGCAGTTCAGGAGACCCGGATTCTATCCCTGGGTGGGGAAGATCCCCTGGAGAAGAAAATGGCAACCCACTCCAGAACTCTTGCCTGGAAAACCCCATGGACAGAGGAGCCTGGTAGATTATGGTCCATAGGGTTGCAAAGAGTCAGACACGACTGAGCGACTTCACTTTCACTTTGCTTTTTAATGAAGAGGGTGAGCGTTTGTTCTCATGATCTGTTCTCCAGATATCATTCAACATGTTTGCTTCTGCAGTGCTCGGAGAGGGACCAGACAGGAACCCAGCTACTTAGGGCAGAGGCAGGAGATGGATGTCCAGGCACCCAGGGTCCAGTCTGACCTTCCGCCTTTCCCCCTGTCCCCTCCTCACCACACTCTGGCCCCACTGGTCCGCTCACGTCTCTTTAATGTGGAAAACTCCACCTCTCTCCACCTTATACCCTTCACACAACTGGATCCCTTCAGCTGAGTTGTCTCCTTCCTCCCCCAGCTCCCTTGTCCTCCAGCCTCCTACCCGGCCTTCTCATCTCAACTTGGAGAACACTCACCTGCTCAGGGAGGTCTTCCAGCTTCAGTCTCACAGCCCTGTTAGGTGTTTATATTTTTCTTTTTATAGATTTATTATACTAAAGTAAAAAATTATTTGCTAATTCATTTAACACGTATTTCTCTCACTAAATTGACCACATGTGTTTGTGCTCAGTTGTATTTAGACTCTTTGCGACCCCATGGACTGTAGCCCGCCAGGCCCCTCTGTCCATGGAATTTTCTACACAAGAATACTGGAGTGGGTTGCCTTTTCCTTCCCCAGGGGATCTTCCCAACGCAAGGGCTGAACCCGTGTTCCCTGCATCTCCTGCATCCCAGGCAGATTCTTTACCACTGAGGCTACGGGTATAAATTAAGCCTCACCTATTTTGTCCATCATGCCAGCCCTGTGCCTGGCATTGTATCTGCCAGGTGACAGTGACTCTTTCTCTATCTATCTATACTTACATATTATAAATATTATGTGTGTGTGTATATGTATATACATATTTGCTGAATAAGTAAATTAAAAACAACATAAATGAAAGAAGTAACCACTGTAAGGATCCTGGAGTACATAACCTACAAAATTCCTTTTACTTTTAGAATCCAAGAAAAAATATCTTTTTAGACAAGAAAGGGAAACTCAGGTTCTGTCCTTTAAGAGAAAAGTCAGCTTTCCCAATCTCAGCTGTCCAGTCACGTGTTAAGGGTCTATCCAGATTTAATTGCACCATGTGTGGAGGTGCGTGTCCTGGTTCACATCTCAGGCAGAGGAAGAGATCAAGATGTTGGAAGGTGCCGATTGCACCTGACGGAGGAACAGACTGGAGGGAGCAGGCCACATGAGGAGCGTGGGAAAGAAGCCCAGAGCCCAGCCTTGAGCTTCTGAACGCCCCGCAGCAGCAGGGCAGAGCCCGGATGCGTTCTCTCCAAAGTCGAAGCCCCAGAGCACAAAACTGTTCTTCCTGCCATTTGCTTCACTCACCCACGGCAGCAAGAAAGGGCTGCTCAGCTTTGTTTTGATACAGATGATTGAAAATATTGGGCCAGCCATCTCCACACTCAGATTCAAGCGATGAAATCACGATCAAACAACGGCTCCCCTTCGGGAGTCTCTCCTCCTCCCCCTGTATCACCCAAAGGGGCTGAAAGGAATTACTGAGTTCATATTCTAGCCCCTTCAATCTTAAAAACTGAACCAAAATGAAGTATATTCAGAAAATCAGATTGAATGGTCCGTGCTACCAACTAGTTAATTGGCCTTGGGGAAAACTTGTAGCTTTCCTGAAACCTGGCTTTTTGACTTATAAAATGAGGATGAAAAATTGTATATCAATTGTCTTTCTCACAGGTGCTTGATATGATATCAAGGACCAAGAAAATACTTCTAGAAGCAGCCCAGTGCCATGGTGTGGAAATAGGCAGACTTGGACTGGATCTTGATTCTGCTCTTGTTCTCTGTATGACCTTGGGTAAGTCACTTAACCTTTCTCAGCTTTAGTGTCATCATCCATAATTGGAAATACAAAGATTACTTGCCTATGATTGCAAGAGTTTTTGTGAGTATCAAATTAGAAAAATTTGTATACAAATTGTTTATGATGCCTAGTACATGGTAGAAATCCAAGCAATTACAGAAGCAGTAGCAGTATTAATAACCTTAAGATAAAGTAAGCTATTATTGTTGTTCAGTTGCTAAGTCATGTCCGACTCTCCGCAACCCCATGGACTGCAGCACACCAGGCTTCCCTGTCCAGAGTTTGCTCAAACTCAAGTCTGTGATGAGTCATTGAGTCTGTGATGCCATCCAATGTAATCTATAAATCACTATAAAATGTAAATATAATGAAGATCGTCAAGATTACCAATGAAGTTAAGCCCTATCTTTTTCATGAAGGCTTTTCCTAAGAATTATTGCCTATTAATCATTCCTTTTCCTAAACTCCTACAGAACATCTCTGTACTGCATATTTGGAGTTCAACCATATTTCTTCATATATTTGCTCACATGGTTTCAGTTGCTGTTAGAAACAAACATAGCTCACCCAATCCACACCTCCTGAGCTGGGATGGGGATGGTATGGTGGGCAGTAGCCTGATTCAGAGCCTAAATAGTCTGGGTCCAGGGATTTCATTTAGACTTGGACCCCAGAACTGAGCATTCTTTCAGGGACAGATTTGCACCAAATCCCCTCTCCTTTACACCGTAACACACAAAAACAAAAGCATGATTATAAATAAACCTGAATCCTAACACATCCTTTAGAGTAGGAAGTAGTAACATCTAAGTATATGAGCACAGCTTTTCATAACCCAGGGCCCCATCACTGACCGGAGGACCTGGGAAGTACCCAGCATGAAGGAAGTGCTCAATAAAAATTTGCTCAATCAATATTATTTTTTCTTATTCAAGTATAGTTGATTTACAACGTGGTGTTAATTTCTTTTTTTAAGGTTTTTTTTTTTGATGGGAACCATTTTTAAAGTCTTTATTGAATCTGTTACAATATTGCTTCTGTTTCATGTTCTGGTTTTTTGGCCATGGGGCATGTGGGATCTTAGCTTCCCAACTAGGGAACCAGTACCCCATGCATTGGAAGGCGAAGTCTTAACTTCTGGGCCACCAGGGAAGTCCCAGTAAATGAGCATTATTAATGGGAGGATTGTTGGAGCAGCAGTTACCTGTTACCACAATGATGCTGCAAAAAGAGCAACCGAAAAAGACTTAGTGACAAATAACTGCTCTTATATGTCAGATCAACTGCAGGCAGGTTAGGCAGCTGTGCTGTCCTGGCTGAGTGATGATGTGACTGCCGATGGATGACATCAGAAAAGCAGCTGGGCAGGAGTCTATTCTCTAGCACCCCACCCAACCCTCCTACCCTCCCAGGTTCTCCAGAGTCTCAGTGCTAAGATTCTGTGGCAGGCAGAAGTAGAATGGATAGAGGATGCTGGACTTGCAAAGTGCACACATAAACACAAGCTTCCCCATCACATGCAGGACCAGCAAAATCCCAACGAGCTGGGCTAAGCCGGAAACAAGCTTGAGCCCCACTGCCAAACTCCAGGAGGCAGAATTTGGGTCAGTGCTACTAATGGGCTGCATCTAATGAGGGACCAGGGAGTGGGAAGGGCTCCTCTGGGGACAGGAGTGTTTGCCTACAAGAGGCAGATCATCCATTCCAGCCACTGCAAGGGAAGCCATTTGCCTGGTGTCTGCATGTATCACCCTCCAGGGAGCGTGCTCTTTTCCAGTTCATAGACCAGAAGTATTCAGGTGGCAAGTGACTTATTATATCCCTTCTGAAAACCTGGATCCAGGGCCCAGATTGGTCCCACTGGATCCAAGATTACAGTCGCAGACACAAACCATCGTGATGAATTACTTTCTTTAAATCTTGCAGGATTAAGTCAAAGCATCATTTGTCTCTTTTCCTGGTTCCAGAAGAGCCAGATGTGTGGGGGGGTTTCAGTCTTCACCAGTGGCTCACATAGAAAGAATATGAATATAAGGTGAGAGAGATATTAGCCTCTAATCAAGGTCATTGCCCCCACAGGTCTATCTTCCTATGCCATGTGACCTGAAAGTGTGGAATGGCCATTATTCTTTTATTAGAACATGTTAAATCAGTCAGTAAGCATGCACCCAGCATAATATGCCAGCCATTGGACTAGACATTAGTGTTAAGAATGGATAAGCCAGGAATTCCTGGCAGTCTAGAACTTTCACTGCTGAGGGAAAGAGTTTGATCCCTGGTTGGGGAAATAAGATCTCAGAAGCTGCAAGGTGCAGCCATAAAGTAATAATAATAAAGAATGAAAAAGCCAGTTCCTAACCCTCAGTCAGTGACTTACAGGTGACCCTCACTCCTGAGTTTTGTTTTGGTTTGGGTTTTTTTTTTCTGTCTAGAGGGAAAAAGAGAAAGAAATTATAAAACCATTTTGAAAAACATTGCAATGGATATATGAGCTACACAACAGGAGATTAACAAATGAACTTGAAGAAGGAGGTAGTACTTAGCATCCATCTTAAAGGATGAAGTATGTGCTCAGTTGCTTGGTCATGTCTGACTCTCTGCAACCCCATGTAGCCCACCAGGCTCTTCTGTCCATGGGATTTCCCAGGCAAAAATGCTGGAGCAAGTGACCATTTCCTCCTCCAGGGGATCTTCCTGACCCAGGGATCAAACCAGAGTCTCCTGCATTTCTGGCACTGGTAGGTAGATTCTTTACCACTGTGCCACCTGGGAAATCCAAAGGATGAAGAGGCAATCCTAAACAGAGAGAAAAGTATGTATGGGATATTCTGGACTGGCTCAAACTCCTTCCCTACATCCTTCTAGGGGAGACTAGAAAGCCAAAATCCACATTTCACAGACTCCCTTGAAACCAAGTTCTGGAAACAAATGAGATTCCACCAATTAGATGCTTTTGAGTGGGATTTGAAAGGAGTAAACAAGCTGAGCCAATCTATCTTCCTTTTCTCAAGCTGCTTTTGCTGGTAAGAAAGGCTATGGAAATTCAAAGATTTTCTGCAGTAGCATTTCAGAGTCTATTGTCCAACTCTCTATCTTCCAATAAGCATTAGATATGATAGTAGGACTCTTTTAATCTAGAAAAGCTTCCTTGACAGCCTCAAAAATAGAAGCACCCCTCGTTAATCTATTCTATGCTGATTTGGCAGTAATTCCTTCCAATGATTTTGTTAGTACTGAAATCCTTACACCAAATGCATTTCTGCTTAAAATATTTAAGCTGATTTCTATCTCTTGCATTAATTCTTGCTGATATGGAATTTAGAATCAAACAAATGGTTAGAGATGGGAACTTGAGATTTTCTTTCTGAGCTTAAGTTTGAAAGCAAAAGAAATGCCATTACCATTTGAAAATGCGATACATGGCATACGGTGGCAAAACAGGTACTTAAATTATCACCTCTGAACTTCCAGGTATGATGGCCCAACTGGTATCAGACTCGCCTTCCTACAACTATTCAAATTCAATTTAGTCACTCAGTCCTGTCCAACTCTGTGACCCCATGAACCACAGCACACCAGGCCTCCCTGTCCAACACCAACTCCCGGAGTCCACCCAGACCTATGTCCATTGAGTTGGTGATGCCATCCAACCATCTCATCTTCTTTTGTCCCCTTCTCCTCCTACCCTCAATCTTTCCCAGCATCAAATGAGTCAGTTCTTTGCATCAGCTGGCAAAAGTATTGGAGTTTCGGCTTCAACATCATTCCTTCCAATGAACACCCAGGATTGATCTCCTTTAGGATGGACTGGTTGGATCTCCTTTCAGTCCAAGGGACTCTCAAGAGTCTTCTCCAACACAACTGTTGAACTCCAGAGTTCAAAAGTATCAGTTCTTCTGCACTCAGCTTTCTTTATACTCCACCTCTCACATCCATACGTGACCACTGGAAAAACCATAGCTTTGACTAGACAGACCTTTGTTGGCAAAGTAATGTCTCTGCTTTCTAATATGCTGTCTAGGTTGGTCATAACTTTCCTTCCAAGGAGTAAGTGTCTCTTCATTTCATGGCTGCAATCACCATCTGCAGTGATTTTGGAGCCCAGAAAAATAAAGTCAGCCACTGTTTCCACTGTTTCCCCATCTATTTGCCATGAAGAGATGGGACTGGGTGCCATGATCTTAGTTTTCTGAATGTTGAGCTTTAAGCCAACTTTTTCACTCTCCTTTTTCACTTTCATCAAGAGGATCCTTAGTTCTTCTTCACTTTCTGCCATAAGGGTGGTGTCATCTGCATATCTGAGCTTATTGATATTTCTCCTGACAATCTTGATTCCAGTTTGTGCTTCTTCCAGCCCAGCATTTCCCATGATGTACTCTGCATATAAGTTAAATAAGCAGGGTGACAATATACAGCTTTGACGAACTCCTTTCCCTATTTGGAACCAGTCTGTTGTTCCACGTCCAGTTCTAACTGTTGCTTCCTGACTTGCATACAAATTTCTCAAGAGGCAGATCAGGTGGTCTGGTATTCCCATCTCTTTCAGAATGTTCCACAGTTTATTGTGATCCACACAGTCAAAGGCTTTGGCATAGTCAATAAAGCAGAAATAGATGTTTTTCTGGAACTCTCTTGCTTTTTCCATGATCCAGCAGATGTTGGCAATTTGATCTCTGGTTCCTCTGCCTTTTTGAAATCCAGCTTGAACATCTGAAAGTTCATGGTTCACATATTACTGAAGCCTGGCTTGGAGAATTTTAAGCATCACTTTACTAGCGTGAGATGAGTGCAACTGTGCGGTAGTTTGAGCATTCTTTGGCATTGCCTTTCTTTGGGATTGGAATGAAAACTGACCTTTTCCAGTCCTGTGGCCACTACTGAGTTTTCCAAATTTGCTGGGATATTGAGTGCAGCACTTTCACAGCATCATCTTTTAGGATTTGAAATAGCTCAACTGGAATTCCATCACCTCCACTAGCTTTGTTCGTAGTGATGCTTCCTAAGGCCCACTTGCCTTCACATTCCAGGATGTCTGGCTCTAGGTGAGTGATCATACCATCATGATTATCTGGGTCGTGAAGATATTTTTTGTACAGTTCTTCTGTGTATTCTTGCCACCTCTTCTCAGTGTCTTCTGCTTCTGTTAGGTCCATACCATTTCTGTCCTTTATCGAGCCCATCTTTGCATGAAATGTTCCCTTGGTATCTCTAATTTTCTTGAAGAGATCTCTAGTCTTTCCCATTCTATTGTTTTCCTCTATGTCTTTGCATTGATCACTGAGGAAGGCTTTCTTATCTCTCCTTGCTATTCTTTGGAATTCTGCATTCAACTGGGTATATCTTTCCTTTTCTCCTTTGCCTTTCACTTCTCTTCTTTTCACAGCTATTTGTAAGGCCTCCCCAGACAGCCATTTCACCTTTTTGCATTTGTTTTTCTTTGGATGGTCTTGATCCCTGTCTCCTGTACAATATCACAAACCTCTGTCCATAGTTCATCAGGCATTTTGTCTATCAGATCTAATCCCTTAAATCTATTTGTCACTCCACTGTATAATCTTAAGGGATTTGATTTAGGTCATACTTGAATGGTCTAGTGGTTTTCTCCACTTTCTTCAATTTCAGTCTGAATTTGGCAATAAGGAGTTCATGATCTGAGCCACAATCAGCTCCCGGTCTTGTTTTTGCTGACTGTATAGAGCCTCTCCATCTTTGGCTGCAAAGAATATAATCAATCTGATTTTGGTGTCAACCATCTGGTGATGTCCATGTGTAAAGTCTTCTCTTGTGTTGTTGGAAGAGGGTGTTTGCTATGACCAGTGCATTCTCTGGGCAGAACTCTATTAGCCTTTGCCCTGCTTCATTCTGTACTCCAAGGCCAAATCTGCCTGTTACTCTAGGTGTTTCTTGACTTCCTACTTTTGCATTCCAGTCCCCTACAATGAAAAGGACATATTTTTTGGGTGTTAGTTCTAGAAGGTTTTGTAGGTCTTCAAAGGACTGTTCAACTTCAGCTTCTTCAGCATTACTTGTCGGAGCATAGACTTGGATTACTGTGATATTGAATGGTTTGCCTTGGAAACGAACAGAGATCATTCTGTTGTTTTTGAGATTGCATCCAAGTACTGCATTTTGGACTGTTTTGTTGTCTATGATGGCTACTCCATTTCTTCTAAGGGATTTCTGCCCACAGTAGTAGATATAATGGTCATCTGAGTTAAATTCACCCATTCCAGTCCATTTTAGTTTGCTGATTCCTAGAATGTCAAGGTTCACTCTGTCATCCCCTGTTTGACCACTTCCAATTTGCCTTGATTCTTGGATCTAACCTTCCAGGTTCCTATGCCATGTTGCTCTTTACAGAGCATTGAACCTTGCTTCTGTCACCAGTCCCATTCACAACTGGGTATTGTTTTTGCTTTGGCTCCATCCCTTCATTCTTTCTGAAGTTATTTCTCCACTGATCTCCAGTAGCATATTGGGCACCTACCGACCTGGGGAGCTCATCTTTCAGTGTCCTATCTTTTTGCCTTTTCATACTGTTCATGGGGTTGTCAAGGCAAGAATACTGAAGTGGTTTGCCATTCCCTTCTCCAGTGGACTGTCAGATCTCTCCACCATGACCCGTCCATCTTGGGTGGCCCCACATGGCATGGCTTAATTTCATTGAGTTAGACAAGGCTGTGGTCCATGTGATCAGATTGGCTAGCTGTCTGTGATTGTGGTTTCAGTCTGTCTGTCCTCTGATGCCCTCTCTCAATGTCTACTATCTTACTTGGGTTTCTCTTACCTTGGATGTGAGGTATCTCTTCACAGCTGCTCCAGCAAAGCCCAGCCACCACTCCTTACCTCGGACATGGGGTACAACAAGCAATCATAATATTTTGAATCCACTGATTATAGCAAATGCCCTCTTCCAGCAACACAACAGATGACTCTACACATGGACATCACCAGATAGTCAATACCAAAATCAGATTGATTATATTCTTTGCAGTCAAAGATGGAGAAGCTCTACACAGTCAGCAAAAACAAGACTGGAGCTGACTGTGGCTCAGATCATGAACTCCTCATTGCAAAATTCAGACTTAAATTGAAGAAAGTAGGGAAAACCACTAGACCATTCAGATATGACCTAAATCAAATCCCTTAAGATTATACAGTGGAGGTGACAAATAGATTTAAGGGATTAGATCTGATAGACAAAGTGCCTGAAGAACTATGGACAGAGTCTCATGACACTGTACAGGAGGCAGGGATCAAGACCATCCCCAAGAAAAAGAAATGCAAAAAGGCAAAATGGCTGTCTGGGGAGGCCTTACAAATAGCTGTGAAAAGAAGAGAAGTGAAATGCAAAGGAGAAAAGGAAAGCTATACCTATCTGAAGGCAGATTTCCAAGAATAGCAAGGAGAGAAAAGAAAGCCTTCCTCAGTGATCAATGCAAAGACATAGAGGAAAACAATAGAATGGGAAAGACTAGAGATCTCTTCAAGAAAATTAGAGATACCAAGGGAACATTTCATGCAAAGATGGGCTCAATAAAGGACAGAAATGGTATGGACCCAACAGAAGCAGAAGATATTGAGAAGAGGTGGCCAAAATACATGGGAGAACTATTCAAAAAGATCTTAATAATCCAGATAACCATGATGGTGTGATCACTCACCTAGAGCTGGACATCCTGGAGTGCAAAGTCAAGTGGGCCTTAGTCACTAATAACAAAGTTAGTGGAAGTAATGGAATTCCAGCTGAGCTATTTCAAATCCTAAAAGATGATGCTGTGAAAGTGCTGCACTCAATATCCCAGCAAATTTGGAAAACTCAGCAGTGGCCACAGGACTAGAAAAGGTCAGTTTTCATTCCAATCCCAAAGAAAGGCAATGCCAAAGAATGATCAAACTACCACACAGTTGCACTCATCTCACGCTAGTAAAGTGATGCTTAAAATTCTCCAAGCCAGGCTTCAGCAATACATGAACGGTGAACTTCCAGATGTTCAAGCTGGATTTTGAAAAGGCAGAGGAACCAGAAATCAAATTGCCAACATCTATTGTATCATCTAAACAGCAAGAGAGTTCCAGAAAAACATCTACTTCTGCTTCATTGACTACTCCAAAGCCTTTGACTGTGTGGATCACAATAAACTGTGGAACATTCTGAAAGAGATGGGAATACCAGACCACATTAACTGCCTCCTGAGAAATACGTATGTAGACCAAGAATCAACAGTTAGAATCAGACATGGAACAATGGACTTGTTCCAAGTTGGGAAAGAGTATGTCAAGGCTGTATATTGTCACCCTGCTTATTTAACTTCTATGCACAGTACATCATGGGAAATGCTGGGCTGGATGAAGCACAAACTGGAATCAAGATTGCCGGGAAAAATATCAATAAGCTCAGATATGCATATGACACCACCCTTATGGTAGAAAGTGAAGAGAAACTGAGGAGCTTCTTGTTGAAAGTGAAAGAAAAGAGTGAAAAAGCTGGCTTAAAACTCAACATTCAAAAAATGATCATGGCATCTGGTCCCATCACTTCATGGCAAATAGATGGGGAAACAATGGAAACAGCGACAGACTTTTTTCTTGGGCTCCAAAATCACTGCAGATGGTGACTGCAGCCATGAAATTAAAAGATGCTTGCACCTCGGAAGAAAAGCTATGACCAACCTAGAAAGCATACTAAAAAGCAGAGACATTAATTTGCCAACAAAGGTCTGTCTAGTCAAAGCTGTGGTTTTTCCTGTTGTCAGATGTGAGACTTGAATATAGATATAGATGTGAGACTTGAATCATAAGGAAAGCTGAGCACTGAAAAATTGGTCCTTTTGAACTGTGGTGTTGGAGAAGATTCTTGAGAATCCCTTAGACTGCAAGGAAATCAAACCAGTCAATCCTAAAGGAAATCAGTCCTGAATATTCATTGGAAGGACTGATGCTGAAGCTGACACTCCAATATTTTGGCCACCTGATGGGAAGAACTGACTCATTTGAAAATACCTTGATGCTGGGAAAGATTGACGATGGGAGAAGAGGGGATGACAGAGGATGAGATGGTTGGATGGCATCACCGATTCAATGGACATGAGTTTGAGCAGGCTCCTGGAGTCGGTGATGGACAGGGAAACCTAGCATGCTGCACTCCAATGGAGCTGCAAAGACCAGGACACAGTTGACTGAACTGAACTGAACTGAACTGAATATTTCAAAAAGAAAGGCATCAGGATAAAAAGCAGGGAATTCTCAGAGCCCTTGAAAAGCTATGCATTAAGAATTTCCAAAAGAGACCATCATAAGCAGAGACTACAAAATTTGACTCTAGGACCTTCTCTGGTTCCTCAGACTGTAAAGAATCCACCTGCAATGCCAGAGACCTAGGTTCAGTCCCTGTGTTTGGGAAGATCCCTGGAGAAGGGAATGGCTACCCACTCCAGTGTGCTTGCCTGGAGAATTCCATGGAGTCTTGAAGAGTCAGACACGACTGAGCAACTAATACAACAACAGGACCACTCTACCAGGGAGCATATCACAGAACCATGTGCTATAGAATTCACTTTGGGAAACATCCCCCTAAAACTCAGCTCAGGTATTTCTGGGGGTTTCTTGAACCCCAGGATCCTGGGTTCCCAGAGGATGATGACATTCAGAGGCGGGTGACAGTTACAATGACAAGAATACTCTCGGAGTTCAGGCAGGGCACAGTAAGGGAGGTAGAAAGGACTGAGGATAAATACCCTCTACCGTCCGAGCCTGGCTGTGAGCCAGTCCCCACCCAAATGCTGCTTAACAGTTTCAGGGTCATAAGCATCATTCAGCTCAAGTAGCCCTGGGAGTCCCCAGGGAAATCTTGGTCCAACACTCAGAAAGCTCATTTCCACCAAAGGAGACAGGAGCCCTGGAGAAGCGCCAGTGTTCAGGTGGAGAGGACTGCTTGGTGTTTTCATTTCTTTTTTTTTGAAAGTGACAAAATTGTAAGGAAGGTCACCCGATATAAAAGAAACATCTCAAAACCACAAAACCCAGCTCTCTGGATCACGGCTGAGCCTGACCATCTTTTCCCATGTGAGAAATGGGAGAACCCAGAGGGTATTAAACAAAATAAACCACAAAATATAAAACAAAAACTCAAGTAATGATGAAAAGAGAGGTCATGTGACTGGCTGCATATTAAAATCCTGTAGGGACTTCCCTGGTGGTCCGGTGGCTAAGAGCCCGAGCTCCCAAAGCAGGAGGTCAGCGTTCGATCCCTAGTCAGGGAACTAGATCCCACATGCCACAAATCAAAGTTAGCACGCAGCGAACTAATGTCCAAGGCAGCCAAAGAAATAACCAAAATAACTAAAATTTTAAAAAAAATAAATAAATAAAATCATACAAAGGCACGATCCTTTCATGTAGAGAGCATTTGGTTGTTCATTATTCCACTTGATCTTCGTGACAGCACGTGAAGCATCTTTTCCAATTTACAGGTGAAGAAACTGAAGCTCAGGAAGTACTGTGAATTTCCAAAGACCACATAATTAGTAAACATTACTAATTACACTAGTAATTAGTAAAATTACTTTAGTAAATTACATTATTAATTAGGGTTAATTACATTAGTAAAAATTTTTACTAATTTTACTAAAAATTTTACATTAGTAAAAATCCCGTAAAATTTTTACATTGGTGAAAATCCTGTAAAAATTACAAATGTAGGTCAACCAAAAAGAAAGGAGCCAGCCAGGGCTAGTCTCTGGCAATGCTGTCAGAAGCCTGCCTTATCGACTCCCTTTTCCAAGTCTCTCCTCTTATCACAGCTCCCACCTGCACCATCCCCACCATCAGACCCCTTCCCAGAACTGCCCTTAACCTGGCAGCTCTTCTCTTCCTCCGTGTGTGTGTGTGTGTGTGTGTGGAGTCGCATTGGTCGTGTCTGACTCCTTGCAACCCTATGGACCATAGCTCTCCAGGATCCTATGTCCATGGGATTCTCCAGGCAAGAATACTGAGTTGCCATTTCGTTCTTCCAGACTCAGGGATCAAACCCGTGTCTCTTAAGTCATGTACTTTGGCGGGCAGGTCAATAAGATACTGACTCTCTCTGCCTCACTCTCTCCATTCATAAAATGTGATAATGATTTCTTCCATGCCTACCCCATAAGTATCCAAAAAAATAAAAGCATAGAAAAGTGCTTTAAAACAAAAAAATAATGTGTACATTAGATATAACGTCCTCTTGTCTCATCCTATATTGATTCCTGCAGAATCGATACTATAAATAACTGCTTTTCCTCCAAAATGAAAATTGTCCATTTCTCCAATTATAAAATTATTCAAGCAGATTGTGAATAACCTGCTCCTGCTGCTGCTGCTGCTAAGTCGCTTCAGTTGTGTCCAACTCTGTGCAACCCCATAGACGGCAGCCCGCCAGGCTCCCCGTCCCTGGGATTCTCCAGGCAAGAACACTGGAGTGGGTTGCCATTTCCTTCTCCAATGCAGGAAAGTGAGGAGTGAAAGTGAAGTCACTCAGTCGTGTCCGACTCTTCGCAACCCCATGGACTGCAGCCTACTAGGCTCCTCTGTCCATGGGATTTTCCAGGCAAGAGTACTGGAGTGGGGTGCCATTGCCTTCTCAGATGAATAACCTAGACAATACCAGAAATATAGAGACGGAAGTGAAACATACGTTTTATATACACACATACACACAGGAACAGGTTCAATATGTATACAGATATACAACTGATATCTGATTGTCATCTTTTTATAGGCTGTGGTCTTTGTGGTGTGGTGTAATATAACACAGACAAAAACCTGAATCATAAAACCTTAAGCAACTTTATTGACGCAGGATGATGACCAATGTCTTGAGAGCAAGGCTATTGGCATCTCCCAGTGTAGCTCCAGAGCTTAGGCTGATCTAAAACACAAATGTCATCTTTGCCCAGCATATCAAGTCTCTCTAACTCCAGGTCATCATCACCATAATAACGCAGAATCCATGAAAATCAGTGCATATCATTTAATAGTGAAGTACATGCAGAATGACTGATGTCTGAGTGTGCTCAGTCACTCAGTCGTGTCTAACTCTTTGCGACCCTATGGATTATAGCCCACCAACCTCCGCTGTCCATGGAATTTTCCAAGACAGAATACTAGAGAGGGTGGCCATTTCCTCCTCCAAGGGATATTCCCAGTCTAGTGATAGAACCCACATCTCCTGCATTGCAGTAAGTTCATCTATATTAATATGTCTTCCTCTTTGTTCTCAAAGTTTAGACACATTTTAGCCCATGACTGATGTCTTAAAAGTGTCTAAACTTTGAGAAGAATGAGAAAGACATATTAATATAGATGACTTGACTCAGCTTACGTAGCAACACTCCATTTTTAAAACACCTGCAAAAGATATTTTTCTTTAAATAAAAAATAAAATCATAATATTAATATATATATATATATCATTTTAAATGCCACTACTTCCTGTTAACAAATATCACGGGAAACGTACGTGTCAGTGAGGATCTATCTACGCATTTGCCTTTTCTTGGCGCTTATATTAATGGGATCATAGAATATGTGATCTTCTGTCACTAGCTTCTTTCACTTAGCATAGTGTTTTCAAGGTTTACCCATGGTACAGCATGTATCAGCACTTCATTCTTTTTCATTGCAGAGTAACATTCCACTTCTGGATGTACTACACTTTGTTTATTGACTCATCAGTTTTAATTCACACTGTAAATTATGGATCTTTTCAAATGTTTACTTTCTACAGATAACAATGCAAATCATAGATGTATAAATATTTCTTTATATGCATACAATAATATCCTTACCTCACACCATAAACAAAAATCAATTCCAGATGAATTATAGATCTAAATGTGAAAGATAATAAACTAGCTGATAATACAGGAAAATATAAATATGTCCTTGGAGGAAGAAAAGCTTCTTAAACAAAACACACATACACAAAGATGTAACCACTAAGATGGTTAAAAGATGAATAAACTGAACATTTTTAAGATTTAAAACTTTAAAAAAATCAAAGGCACCATTGAATAAGATATTTGCAGTACATGTACCCAACAAAGGGCTCGTAGCCAAGATTCCTGAACACTCCTCCAAATCAATAAGAAAAAAACAGGTAACCCAATAAAATATGGTTAAGAGAAGTGAATAAGTGCTTCACAGAGAGAATATCAAACAATAAACACACGAAAGGCTCCTCCACACCTTCAGTCACAAAGAAATGCAAAATTAAAGTCACAGTAAGACACAGCTACACACATATCAGAAGAGCTTTTTTTAAAATAATGAGTATGTAGAGCAGCCGAAACTCTCACATGGCTGCTGACCTGGGTTTACATTATGACACTTATGTAATATTGTAATATTACAATCACTCTGGAAAACTGCTTGGGAGTACTTACCAAAGCAAATGTGCACCCTAAGACCTAAAAATTCCATACTGAGGTATGTATCCAACAAAAATAAACACATCCATGCATCAAAAGACATGTCATAGAACATGTTCAAAGCAACATAATTCACAGTAGCCCAACACTGGACAAAAATATCCAACAACAACCAAATAAATGGTGATATTTCGTTGTTGTTGAGTCCCTAAGTCATATCTGACTCTTTTGTGACCCCATGTACTGTAGCCCTCCAGGCTCCTCTGTCCATGGGATTTCCCAGGCAAGAATACTGGAGTGGGTTGTCATGTCCTCCTCCAGAGGATCTTCCCAACCCGAGGATCAAATCCATATCTCCTGTACCTCCTGCCTTGGCAGGTTGATTCTTTACCACTAAGCCACCAGGAAAACCCAAATTGTGACATAGTCTTGTAGTAGTAAATGGTGCACTGATGAAAATGAACCATTGCTACATGCAAAAACATGGATGTAGCTCACAAACATATTGAGCCAAGGAAGATAAACACAAGAGAGGAGATGACAAATGATTTCCTTTGCATAAAGTCAAAAACCAGCAAAGATATTTGACAATGAATGGGGACAACGGGTAACTTTGGGGCACCAGTAAAAGTTTCGTTTGTGAAAATCCACCAAGCTATGCACATGGTTAGAACTTCCCTGGTGGCTCAGATGGTAAAGCGTCTGTCTACAATGCAGGAGACCTGAGTTCAATCCCTGGGTTGGGAAGATCCCCTGGAGAAGGAAATGGCAATCCACTCCAGTACTCTTGCCTGGAAAATCCCATGGACAGAGGAGCCTGGTAGGCTACAGTCCATGGGGTCGCAAAGAGTCGGACACGACTGAGCGACTTCACATTCACTTTCACTTTCATGCACATGGTTTGTGTACTTTTCTGTATGTATATTATACTTTGATATAAAACTTATATGAAAATGAGGGATACCAAAGAGCACTGGATCAACTTTCATGCCCCACCATTGTAAATCAAGGCCTTGTGATGGAGCGGTGAGTCTCCCCACTCACAGTGTAGGACTGGAATCAAACCGACCCCCAGAGAAGGAGGAGATAGAGGAAGCGTGGTCTGATGAGTGAGGAGGCTGGGGAGGAGACTGGTCCAGGAGAAGAGATTCTAGGAACTCAGCCATCTGTAGACGTGGTGGTTCCCCCTGACACCTGGGTTGAATAAAACTAGGATTGGACACCCTCTGTTTCCTCAGTCTTCTAACTTTATTGAGGCTTTCAGAGTCAAAGATTTCTCTTGGCAAATGTCACATTGCACTTGAAAATATGTGGCTTATTTTCAAATACATTTTGATATTGATTTCTAGCATAATTCCAGTGATAAAAGAACAGACTCTCCAAGATTTCAATACCTTTAGACCATGAAAATTTTACACCTTGTATTATGTCCCTGGATCTGTTCCAGGGTCTCCTAGTTTATAAATCTATGGAAACTTAAATAGAATTTGTATCCTACTGTTGTGTGAAAATTGTACAAATCTTAATTATGTTGAATTGGTTCATGGTGCTTTTTAGGTCTATTAAATCCTTCTTTTTTATATTCATTCTATTAATTTTCAAGAGCTTGAGAGTTTAAACTCCAACTAAAACTAAATTTATCTACTTTAAAAAATATAGTAGAACTACATGTAACTTTGTTCTGAATCTTCGATAATCTCCTGTAAATGTGGTATCATGCATTCATAATTTAAAAAATAAAAAATAAAGAGAGAAAACAACAACAAAACAAAAAAGAAAACTAGGATTGGAGATGTAGGATCATCTCTGCTTCCCCAGCTAAAGCAGGAGAAGGGCAGGAAAGGTAGCACCTCCTCCCTGCACACCCACCGCCAACTGCCACTGAGTCAACAGAGGCCTGGGATCTTCCTCCGTCACACAGCCACCCCCGAGAGACGGCTCCCAGTCATCATTAGAAGGATAGCAACAGAAAGGCCAGTTTGATACACAGAAAGCCATTTAGGGATGTCAAGATTGTGATTATTTTAAGAACAGAACATGAAATTTAAGGACTTGCCTATTGCTCAGAGACAAGACAGACCTCAGCCCATGAGCTTATGGAGCCAACACTGGTTCTGTTGAGTTGTTTCTCTATGATCAGTTGTGCTTGACCCACAGAGTGCTAGATCTCCTGAAGGTTGCGTGACAGTCTTTTTTTCTTTTGCTGTATATAGTTTATGTCCTCCTAAAGACAGCAAGGAGATCCAACCAGTCAATCTTAAAGGAAATCAACCCTGATGACTCACTGGAAGGACTGATGCAGAAGCTGAAGCTCACTACTCTGGCCACCTGATCTGAAAGCCAGCTCGTTAGAAAAGACCCTGATGCTGGGAAAGAGTGAGGGCAGGAGGAGAAGAGGGTAACAGAGGATGAGATGGTTGGCCGGCAACACCGACTCAAAACTCCAGGAGGCAGTGAGGCACAGGGAAGCCTGGTGTGCTGCTGTCCATGCGGTCGCAAAGAGACTTGACGACTGAACAAGAATCACAAACTAAGGGAACTCAGGAAAGTCCACCCTACTCTTTCCTTGGAGGAGCCAAAATCTCCTCCTGCCCCACAGTGACAGATGAAGAGAATTCCTTTCTTTCTCAATGAGGAGAACTGGGGGAGGAAAGGGGGCCATGAGGAAAGAACCTGCTGAGTGGAGAGAAAGGGGGCCTGAGAGACAGTGAGGGGAAAGCTGGGCTCCACTGACGGTTCAGGTCTCTGAATCAAGCCACACTTTAATCTGAGTCCTCCTAGAGTTTTCTCTTCTGCAAGCCAGGGAATCCCCTTTGTTCTTTTTTTTTTTAATTAATTAATTTATTTTAATTGGAGGCTAATTACTTTACAATATTGTCCCCTGTGTTCTTAAGCCATTCAAGTGTCTTGTCTTGTCTTGATTGCTACAGAAGGATTCATATCAGATACATCACTTATCCTAAATAAACCATAAATCCCTCAAACATAAAAATGAACTTCCTGATGGAACTCTCACCAGGTTACAACAGAGTTTTGCCTTCCTCTCACTAACATAGTTTTGATCTTTAACAAAAGAAAGAAAATTTTCACTCCTGCCCCCAATCCTAGGCCATCAATTTGACAACAAAAGGCATGGGTCCCAACAATCCCCCTGGTGAGCATACACACTGAGGAAACCAGAATTGAAAGAGACACGTGTACCCCAGTGTTCATCACAGCACTGTTTATAATAGCCAGGACATGGAAGCAACCTAGATGTCCATCAGCAGACAAATGGATAAGAAAGCAGTGGTACATATACACAATGGAGTATTACTCAGCCATTAAAAAGAATACATTTCAATCAGTTCTAATGAGGTGGATGAAACTGGAGCCTATTATACACAGTAAAGTAAGCCAAAAAGAAAAACACCAATACAGTATAGGAATGCATATATATGGAATTTAGAACGGAGAAGGCAATGGCACCCCACTCCAGTACTCTTGCCTAGAAAATCCCAGGGACGGAGGAGCCTGGTAGGCTGCAGTCCACGGGGTCACAAAGAGTCGGACATGACTGTGCGACTTCACTCTCACTTTTCACTTTCACGCATTGGGGAAGGAACTGGCAACCCACTCCAGTGTTCTTGCCTGGAGAATCCCAGGGATGGGGGAACCTGGTGGGTTGACGTCTATGGGGTCGCACAGAGTCAGACATGACTGAAGCGACTTAGCAGCAGCAGCATGGAATTTAGAAAGATGGTAATGATGACCCTATGTGCAAGACAATGAAAGAGACAAAGATGTAAAAAACAGACTTTTGGACTCTGTGGAAGAAGGTGAGGGTGGGATTTGAGAGAATGGTATTGAAACATGTATATTATCATATGTGAAACGGATCACCAGTCCAGGTTCAATGCATGAGACAGGGTGCTCAGGGCCGGTGCACTGGGATGACCCTGAGGGATGGGATGGGGAGGGAGATGGGAGGGGGGTTCAGGATGGGGAACACATGTACACCTGTGGCTGATTTATGTCAATGTATGGCAAAAACCACTACAATATTGTAAAGTAATTAGCCTCCAATTAAAATAAATTAATTTTTTTTTAAGGCATAGGTCCAACATTCTTTTATTTTTCCAAGATTTCTCTCCCAGTTGGACAAAGGTGGAGAGGTGGGCTGTCCTGCCAAAATCACAAAACGTCCCCCCAAAACAGGACACCCCCGTCCTTTGATAGGAGGACAGTAACACACACATACCAGCAAATGACCAGGGCGGGGGTCCACGTCTGCCGACGCACCCCAGCGGCCATGCCCTTCACCCTGCATTTATCGCCTGGGGTCCTTTCCAGGGCTGAGCTCTCGCGGAACCCATTTTACGGAAGTGCCAGGACTTGACTCAGCCTCCTGGGCCTCTCACAGCCTGAGCTCCATCCCTGGCCTTTTCTGACTCCTGAACACAAAGGAAGCAGATGATTCTCTTCTCAGTGGGGCTGCTGCCTCCCTCCTTCCAATCCATTAAGCGTGGCATGGAGCTGTGTAACTCTGCACACGCCATCCTGCTTGGTATAAATAGGGACCATCCATCAGGAATGTCACAGACAGGAAGCCAATGAAGTTTCTACAACCAATTTACAATCAGGATCTGCTGTAAAATGCACACGAAAAATACCTTAACAGATTGAGAGGATGTGAAATGCATATTATGCATATGGCCTAGGGAGCCTGGCTAAACTCAGAGGAGGGAGCCCCAAGAAGAAAAAGTGGGAAATGCACAAAAATGAGGGGACAAAGGGTGACAAGGTGGGGTCTATATTCACATTTGGAAATAAAAATAACAGCGTGGCAAATAGAAACAGAGCGACAGCATCCCATTATTTTTTTCCCATCTTGCAAAGTCAGCGAACCCAGGCACGCCTGCAAATAAATGTTCTTGATGCTGAATTTACTACCACTAGGCTAAAAAGTATAAAAATTGAAGATTTCTATGGAGACAGAAAATAAATTTAGCCAAGGGGGTTGCAGAGCAGGTACTCGGGCTGCCAACTTCCTCCAACCTTATCCCAGAAGATTGACTCACATGCATGAAATATCAGCCTGGGTTCACGGGTGTCACTTCATTTTTTAGAAGCTTTAAAACTATCCTTGCAGGACAGGAAGGAGATCTGTCCATCCTTCTCACCACAGACATCCTGCATGCTTGGCTTCCAATCCTTCTCTCCCCAGGCTCTGTATCCTGACCCCCACTTCACTCCAAGCCCAAGACACCACCCCAAACCATTCCACCAGCCACGTGACTTTTGTTGTTGCTTAGTCACCCACTCCTGTCTTATTCTTTTGCAACCCCACGGACTGTAGCCTGCCAGGCTCCTCTGTCCATGGGATTCTCCAGCAAGAATACTGGAGTGGGTTGCCATTTCCTCCTCCAGGGGATCTTCCTGACCCAGGGACTGAATCCGCGTCTTCCCACGTCTCCTACATTACACGCAGATTCTTAACTGCTGAGCCACCAGGGAAGCCCTAGGTGACTTTTACCCAAGCTTAAAATTAAGATGCCCACTGAATTCATAGCTAAATGAGTGAGTGCAATGAGGTTCATGATATAGAATAGAAAGTACCGCACAGAGATATTTCTAGGAGGGTTTGTAGGGTGCTATTACAGAGAAACAATGAAATATTCAGGAGCAGAAAGGAGATCCCACCCCCAGTACTGTGAGTCAAAAACCTAAAGTCTTTAAACTGCAACTATTGTTTTTTTTGATGATAAAGTATTAGGAATGTCTTTTAGAACACTTCTTTCAAAGCCATCTCAGAGATAATCATTACTCTCCAGTTCTTCACAAGCAAGCAATCTGATTCTCAAAGCTCACATATATGCCCTCAATAGATCTGTGCCCCTCCAAACCAGGGAAGGTGAGCTGGAGTGGTTGGTCACCAAAGACGAAAAGTCAATTTCACATCACAGCAAGAAAATCATTTTCCCAGAAGTTACACAAGTCAGCAAACAATAATATTCAAGCCTCTGGCACTGGCCTTGTCCAGGGAAATAAATCTTGAATTTAAGGAGAGAAACTGCCCGAAGAGATTGGGGTGAAGTCACCTGTCTAGAAATTGACAAGACCAGTAACAAAATGCGGACGCTGAGTTCTCCGGCTCTGCAAGGTTAACAGAAATGTCTGTATAGATTGCAAACTGCAGGCCACCAGCTGCTGTAACTTCTCCAAAATGAATAAAATTCCTGTCAATTATAAACTAGTGAGCTTGACTTCCATCATAAAAACTGTCAGATGAAAATGAGGACCTTCTTTACAAGCCCAGCATTAAATATGACTTGTCAAATCCGCCTTGTTCTGAGCTTGCCAGTGGCAATGAGCTCAAGGCTCTGTAGTTGGCTGTGCGTTTGGTCCAAGACAGGAAAGTGAAAATCTGGGGGAAGAGAGTTGCAGTGAAACTTATCTGATGATGCCGCCTTCTTTGCATATCTCTTCTAATGAAAAAACCTTTCCTCTCATTTGAAAGAAGTTTTCCTTTCCCCTTACCCCTCTCAGACCATGTGGTTCACTCAGGGTTGACCTGAACAGGTTCAATGTGTAGGGTGGGGTGCAGTCTACCAGCCAGAGGAATCAGTAAGCTCCATCCCTCACCATGGTGATTATTTATGTTTGGTTCACATGACTCAAATCCTGTTAGTTCACAAATGAGCCCCCAGTACATGTAGGGCAAAAAGGCTGAGGCAAGAGGCAGATGGTCTAGGTCACTGGTGGCAGGTTTAATAAGCAAGGGGACTGACTTAAGACCAGAACTGTCTCGGGCTGCAAAATGAGTAGATGTCCGCACCCACCCACGGGATTCTTAAAGATGTACAGAGAGGCCTTAACAGTGTTCAGCCACATATACCATCCAGATGGTCTCTCAAGGTCGTGAGAACAGTGGGCAAAGCATACAGTCCAAGGGCAGGGGAGGGGTGAGGAGCCTCCAACTCTCCAGGTCTGGTTCTCAGGTCAACCGGTGGTCACACCTTCTCCATGACCTCCTTCGACAAAATCTACCCAGTGAAGTCAATCCTGTAAAGTTTGCTGGAACTACTGAGAACCGGTCTCTCTCTCATCTCTGGGATTGAGAACTTGCTAGAATGTAATCTGGAGTTTCTGGAAGCCGGTACAGGGATAGAAGCTGTATAAGAATAAGGAGAACACAGAGGGAGACAGAGCCGAGTGATGGAGCATGAGGAGGTGAGTGCATACCCATTGGGCCCCAATCCTGCCTGACTCAGGTGAGATCCACTCCTGGCTTCTGCAAAGGCCACTAAATTTTCCTCTTATCCATAAAGTGCTTTGATTAACATCCTGTCTGATATAATCACTGCACTCTCTGTGCCCTGAACAGCACCTCTCCCCAACTGGAACCATTTAGGTTAATCCTCAACCAGCTCAGCAACAAGCCTGTCCTTGCTCAGACTTAACAGAGGAGCTAGGGAATAGTAATTCAAAAGCTTTGATGGCTTCACTTTACCTTTTGCTGATATGGGGCTTTCCAGGTGGTGCAGTGGTAAAGAACCCGCAGAAGATGTAGGAGGCAAGGGTTCGATCCCTGCATCGGGAAGATCCCCTGGAGGAGGAAAATGGCAACCCACTCCAGTATTCTTGCCTGGAGAATCCCATGGACAGAGGAGTCTGGCGGGCTACAGTTCACAGGGTTGCAGAGTCAGACACGACTGAGCAGGCATGCACGTGCCAGCCCTCTCTGGTCCCCAGTGTCAATAATGCCAGTTCTCTCTTGTTCATACGAACAAGCTCCCCAAGGTCTCCAGTTGTAGAGCCTGGGTCCTGTCTCACTCTGTGTGCCTTTGCCAGTCTGCCTTCAGGAAATTTCCACACAAGCACGACTCCATCATCTATGATTCCAAACTGCCTAGAATAGTGCCTGGGATGTAACACAGATCCATCAGATGTTTGATAAAATTAACAGAGACCTCATTGATTATTTATAGCAGATGATGTGGGTGTCCTGCCCAGATCTGTTACCGAGTGGGCGCATTCATCCGCACTTGGCGGGGTTGGCTGCTCAGGGCTCAGTTCTGCACCTCCTCTGAAGATTTGCCCTTGGCTTACCCATGACAGCACATCTCTCTGCTGTCTAGAGGTTAGATCTGCCTAGAGGTTACACCTGCCCCACAGCAGGGAGGAGCATCTAGACAACGTCTAATTTGATCTAAGCCACCTTTCCTTTGGGCAAGACAACTATTGTGTGCAATTCACCCTCCTGGGCTCCCTGGGACCAGGCTGAGGCCAGGCTTTCTCTGATTGCCTAGTTTTGGTTTCTTCCCCCAATCCTTACTGAGGTGTAATTGACATGTAACATTGTATAAGTTTAAGGTATACAAAATGTTGATTTGATACACCTATATGTTGCAAAATGCTTACCACTGTAGGGTTACCTAACACCTCCATTATGTCACATAATTACCATTCCTTTTTTGTGGTGAGATTATTCAAGATCTGCTCTCTTGCAACTTTCCGGTATATAACACAGTATTATAACTATAACCACCATGTTATATACCTTAGATTCCCAGAACCTGTTCATCTTATAACTCTGACCAACATGTACGCTTCCCCCCACCTGGGACCCTGTACTGCCATTGTAGTCTCTGTTTCTATGAGTTCATGAAACCCAGTTTTCTTTGTCTCACTCCTTTCATTGACCCATCGTGCTGACCTTGCTACCTTGTGGGTCCCTCTTTTGAGGTCGGAAAGATCCCCTAGAGGAGGAAATAGCAACCCATTCCAGTACTTTTGCTTGAAAAATCCCATAGACAAAGGAGCCTGGCAGGCTACAGTCCATGGGGTTACAAAGAGTCAGACACAGCTGAGTAACTGAGCACACACACACTTTTGAGCAACCCCTCAATCAATTGCCTTCAGGAGAACTTTTCAGACATGGTTTCCAGGGATCTAGACCCAAAACATCGATCAAGCAATACTTGTCAATGTTCTGACCACACAGAGCAAGGAAAGGCCACACTGCACCATGCAGAAGAGTTGTCATTTCATGGAGATGCTGAGGCATGAACAGGTCACAGGTGGCGGTGAGGAAAAGGTGAGACATTGCACAGGGACTCCATGAGGACGAGCCCAGAGGCAGTGGGTGTAGCAGGAGCATTGGACAGACAAGAAAGGGGGGAGGCCAAGGGGGAAGTACTTAATTTTCATCTCCTCTGTTTTACTTGAAATACGCCCCCCTGTCCAGTGTCCTGTGCATGCTGTCGCTTCAGTCGTGTCCACACTCTGAAGCTCTATGGACTATTGTCATAGGTTAATGCTTTTGCAATGAAGTAACCCTCCAGGCTCCTCTGTCCATGGGATTCTCTAGGCAGGAACACTGGACTGGGTTGCCATTCCCTCTCCAGGAGATCTCTAAGGGATCTTCGACCCAGGGATTGAAACCACGTCTCTTATGTCTCCTGCCTTAGCAGGTGAGTTCTTTACCACTAGCGTTACCTGGGAAGCATAATGTCATGACTGGTCATAAACCACAAACTTGAAGGGAGTCCCGTTTCCTTCCTGTGGTGCTCTTGCTGGAACTCAGAAGACTCAGCTGGGGGACCATGTGAATCAGTGCTGTGCTGAGTGCTTGGGATGGAGAAGGATGACAAAGTTTCACACTTGATAGCAAAGAAGGAAAATAATGATCCCAATGTATCTGTACTCACTGGAATATTTCCCAGGAGAATGAATTTCAGAGGTTAGTTCCAAGAAGGGAAATTGAGGAGTAAAGGCCTTGTAAAAGAAATAGGAAAGGAGAGAATGCAGTAAATAGCAGATTCATTAAAAGAGAAGAGTCCTGAACAGATTTTAGATAATTGTCACAAGCAACCATTTATTATTCAAGACTATGTGGTTGGCTTTGGATGATCCAGAAGCTGAGAGAAGCAGCTCACCCACGGTCAATGTAGTAGTCAGGGTGGCCTAAGCCTTCACCAACCCCTTAAGCTTATTTCTCTTTTGTTAAATAGTCCACAATGAACATTCCCAGGTAGATGATGTTTTTTATTCATCTATACAAGTAAGGAAGAGTAGATCCTAAAGGCTACATCAAATAATTCTGGGGAAAGAGAAATTACAGAGAGAATAGGGCTCTTTTCAGTGCTCTTGGTAGAAATGGAGCCCAACAACCATGAAATTATAAATTTACAGATATCTAAGAGGAGAACCGACCTTACAGATCCCAGACTTTGCCTCCTGGGAGCTGAAACCTCCAGGTTGTCTCAATATTAAGAAATACAAGGAGATGCTCTATAGATATAGACTAACCAGTGATTGAAACTCAATAAAGGGATTTCCCTGGTGGTCCAGGAGCTGAGACTCCTGAGACCCCAGTGCAGGTTGCCTGGGTTCAATCCCTGATCTGGGAACTAGATCCCACATGCCCCAACAAAGATCCCAGATGCAGCAGCAAACATCTTGCATGCTACAACTAAGACCCAGCAAAGCCAAATAAATAAATATAAATAAATAGTAAAAAAAAAAAAAAAAAATTCAATAAACACGAGGGCGGAGAGGGAATGCACGGTTGCAAGAAAAAGGGATACACAAGAGAAGCCCCAAGTAATATTTTGTATATATTTGGTATCATCTCAGTGTCCATGGCAATACAGTGGAAATTCAGCAAATACTCATTTCATTAAACTGGGGTTATCTTGTTCTATACCTTTCACCTAACTAAGCTTAGGTTTCTTATCTGTAAAATGCCACCAATAATAACCACTGCGCCTTGCTTCCTAGGCTTATGTTAAATGAGATAATTTACATGAATTTTTCTTGGTAAACTCTCAGGTACCATGCAAACATATTCACCTTCACTGAAAGCAAAAACCCCAAAATACTAGCATGCTAATTACTTTTTATTTGTCAAAGATGAACAGAAGGTCAAAATGGTGACTTAGCTATATTGCCAGAAACACAAGACCTAAGGGGGGAAAAAAGTGTTCGACATGAGAAAAAGCATTAACCTATGGCAACATCTTTTTTTATTATCTGCTTTTCATGCTCTGTTCCAAGCTTGGGATAGTTAGTTTTCTGAAGAACCAGATGGATGTTGGTGGATATGTGACCTGCCCACAACAATTACACAACTTTATGGTGCTTTAAATCATCCCAAAGATAACAATCAAAAACAAAGTTTTGGAGCTTGTCAAAACTAGTCTAATTAAAGCAGCAAATGTGCTAGTTGGCAACTGTGTTTCTGCAATGAGATAATTCAGACACTGCAAGGCATGCTGGGATGTTGTTAACATGATTGCTGAGAGGAAGGATAAAGAAGGCGTTCAGGAGCACAGTGGACTCAGGCTTGAGTGGTCCTGACTCTAAGACTCAAGTAAGTCCAAGCTTAGGGGGGACAAAGGAAGTGGGAGAACATGGCAATTCACTTGGGTTGGAAACTCTAACCTCCGACTGACGACATTTACAATTCTGTATCTCTGGAGCTGTCCGAGGTCCTGAGAATGCAGGTTAGAATGAAAGTTTCAGTAACTCAGAAACTAACAGGATAGTAGAGGGCAAAAACATAATCCAAGCAACTTGGCACAATTATAGCAGCATATACCGCCTATTGATCCCCTATTCTGTACCAGACAGTAGGCTTTGCATCATTTGACACCATCAAAGAGAAATAGCCTTAAACACAACTTTCTGTACTGACCCCTGCCCACACCTCCTAACTCATTCAAATGAGCATCCTTAGGACAATTTCCACATACCAAGCATATTGCTGAAAATTTTATACAAATTATCTCATGAGCCACATGAATACAAGGCTGGATCCCAGAAGCCATGTTTTACCACCTGGCCTGACCTTCCTGGAAGCAAATTATTGTACTGAATACTTTACTCTAAATGGGCTAATGATAATTCCTTTAATGATAATTCCTTTCCTGGGAATTTGGATCTTAATCTGCTATTTTTGTTTCACTCTGTGTCTTGAACAAAGGAGACAAAAACTAGAAATTTTTTGTGGTCTTGAGGACTGAGAAGCAAGTAATTCAGACTGCAGTGAGAATTACTCAAATAAATATGCCCTCAGTCATGTCCCACTCTTTGCGATCCCATGGACTGTAATCTACCAGGCTTCTCTGTCCATGGGATTTTCCAGGCAAGAGTACTGGACTGGGTTGCCATTTCCTTCTCCAGGGGATCTTCCTGGCCCAAGGATCAAACCCAGGTCTCCTGCATTGCAGGCAGACACTTTACCCTCTGAGCCACCAGGGAAGCCCCAAATAAATACACAGAAAGAAGCAAAGATGAAAGATAGAAAATCTTTCAGATTTCTTATAGTTCTACAAGCTCATACCAGAGGCCTAGCTATATCCTTTCCTCCCTTGGGAATCCATCAAGTATCCCTAAAACTTAAAGACAAATATTCCCATTTGGTTAATCTAGTCTAAGTGAGTCTCTTTTCTGAAAACTAAGAGTCCTAACTAAGGCATCCCCGAAAGACACCTAGATGGTACACAGGGATTCACAGCAGTCTTTCAGATGAAGGAAGACTGGACTCTCACCTACCCCACAGTTGAACTCTTTACACTACCTTTCCTGACACTCCCTCTGGACATCCTCACATTGCACTCCAGCCAAACGGAATGACTGCAAATTATTTAAACTCTCCTTTCTGCCTATTATCTACCTGAATAGCAAATGTTGATCCTTGTGCTTAAAGACCCCTTCCCTCCTTGGTCGGTACTCAGCTCAACTGCACCTCTCATGGGACTTCCCTGGTGGTGCAGTGGTTTTGAAAATCCTGACTGCCAAGGCAGGCAACACAGGTTTGACTCCAGGTCAAACTCAGAGCAGAGCAACTGAGCCGGGGCACCTAGAACCCATGCTGTCTTGTAGCAGAGAAGCCCACACACCACAATGAAGGGTAGCTCCCAATCGCTGCAACTAGAAAAAGCTTGCATATAGCAACAAAAACCCATTGCGGTCAAAAACATTAAATAAGTAAATAAACATTAAAAAAATAATAATAAAAGCACTTCCCAGACTCAAACACAGGTCTTATGTCTCCCACTGAGGTTCCATGCCAGTGCAGCTGGCTGTTCCAGGACAGCCTCCTGCCATGTTGCAGATCCTCCTTCTGTGCACATAGTTTTCTGACTGTTAACATGAGTGTCTCCCCGACCACATTCAGCAGCAGGGACCAAGTCTCTCATCTCTTTATCTCCACTCTCGGCAGAATGCCTAGCTCTTAGCAAGACCAAGAGTAACATTTTCTTTGTTTGAATAAACATTAAAATCAACATGTTTGGCTTTGTACATTTCTTCCAGTACCGTGAAAGATGGTTGAAACCCGGGGCAGTGGAGGGAAAACGACCTGACTGGAATCTCATTCCATCGTGGGGTAGTTGCATTGAGGAGAATTTCAGGGATTAGCCAGAAACAGGGTCTTTGCTGCTGGCCAAACTGCCCTCTACTTTACGCCTGAAGCCTCCTCTGTTGCCCCTTTATAGTTTAGTCTCCACACAGCAACCAAGAGTGATCTTTCTGGAAAATGTAAATCAGATTATGACATTATTTAGCTTCCATTGCCTCCAGAGTAAAAATCCAAATATTTTACAGCAATCCATCCCAAGCGCATCTCTCTCACTTCATCTTGTCCCCTCACTGTTTTACGAACATTTGCTTTCTTTCCATTGTAACTTAACCAAGCTGGAACCTGTCAGCTTCCTTTTTTCCCCTCAAACCACATTTTCAAATGACTAAATCTCATCTCAAATTAGCATCTTTTCAAAAAGCCTATCCTGTCTCTTTGGTCTAAAGTAGTCTGACCCTTCTACCATCTATCTCCCTCTTTTGTTGGCTTTATATCTTTAATCATCTTAATTATTTTGAGGATTTGTTGGTTTGCACCTTGAGTCACTGTTTCCTTTCTAGAATGTAAACTCTTTGATGACAGAGACCATGTCTCTCTTGTTCATTGCTGTACACCAGGACCCAGGAAAGTGTCTGACAAATAGACACTCAGTGAGTACACAGGGAATAACGGAGTACATGTGTGTCCGGTGTTGACTGTCCTTTTCTATTGGGATGACTATGGGGAAAAAATCATTCATGTTCATGTCCTCTGAGTCTGTTTTGTTATCCATAAAAATTAAGGACCCTAGTAAGCAATTCCATCTGATTTTTAAATGGCATGTTACCATCTATGATGGTGGGCCTTTGGGGGACATTAGAATAAGGGAACTTGCCCTTGGATGACTTTTTAATGACAGCCTTTTAATGCAAACACTGACGTTGCAGAGCATGATACCAAGGTTGATCAGCACACGTCCAGTTAAAATGTATTTATGCTAAGTGGAAATGAAACTCAATCATTGACTTTATAATTATCTCTGGGGCTTTCTAGAGCATCCACTCTGTCCATTTTACAGCCTGGAAATTGCATCATAAAATTAATGTATCTGTGTTCCTTCCCTCAAATTTGTCTCCATCCACCAACCTATGCAGAAAGGGAGTGTCTGGGTTTACCTAACATTATTGACAGCCTTGCTCTTGGGTCCCTGGCCCTGGTTTATCAGAGAGGGTAAAAGTTCAAGCCCAACTCAACTACTATATATTTTCTGTCCTTCTTCCCAAGAAGTCAATTAGGCTTTCGGGGGAAAAAAATGGTTGTCAGAGACTCAGTTCTCCCAACATTTAGCAGAGACAGTATTTTAAAAGATTAATGGATTGCAACCAAGATTGTTTCTCCCTTACTATATGTATTTCTTCATGCAATGTATCTAACCTTTTTAAATATAGTTTAGCTAATTCCACACTATAAGTTCTTTTTTTCATAATATTTTGAAATTATTTCTTCACTGTCTTCTTGACCCCGTTGTTGAGATATTTAATGCAAAGGTGATTTGTATTCCTTAGGGTTTGTGCTCTCTTCTTTCTCTAGAAACTTTGAGAAAGAGGAAAGCCTGGTATTAAGACTCCCAACTCCAAAGCAAGAGACTGCTGGCTTCAAGAGCCATCTTATCCAAGCCCTGGCTATGAGATCTTGGGGAATTTCCTCAAAATACTCAAAAATATTTACCTCCTTAAACTTGAATTTGAATTATAGTGGGTTGCATACAAAAACAAGTTACTGAACTTATGAAGGAAGCAAGTCAACTACCCCACATCCATGCCTTCATGCTTCTGTTCTTCCCTCTAAGACCTGGTAATGAGCAGAAAACCATAACAGATTTCTTATTAGGGCTTCCCAGGTGGCTCAGTAGTAAAGAATCCTGCCAATGGAGATGATGCAAGAGACACAGGTTCAATCCCTGGGTCAGGAAGATCCCCTGGAGAAGAAAACTGGCAACCCACTCCAGTATTCTTGCCTGGAAAAAAAATCCCACGGACAGAGGAGCCTGGCAGGCTACTTGTGTCAGCAAAGAGTTGGACATGACTGAGCAGTTGGGCACACACACAAAGAAAATCAGTGGTCAGAGAAATGGAAATACATGAGGACTGAGGCAGAGCTTGTAAGGATCTTGTCCATAGTCATGTGTTGGGGTGATGACGCCTAGTAGCATCAGGCCAGAACAGAGAATAAATAACTCCAATAGCAGAGGGCACCAGGGCGACCCAGACCATGGAGTAAAGCTGGTCCTTGGAGCTGATGAGAGCACAGTGACACAGCTGAAGCCCCACGTGCATGCATGGACTCTCTCTAACTCTTCCAGATGGACACTCTGCAGTGACCGTGACTTGGGTTCAGATCCCCATTCTGTCACCCTATTCGGTTACGGCCAAGTAATATAACTGCTCTATGCCTCTGTTTCTTCATCATAAACTAGGGCCTGCTGTGAGCATCGATCAAGCACCTACCCTAAGCCAGCTGCTGTTCATGAGGAGTAAGCCATGGCCTCTAACCTCCAGGATTTCACACTGACAGACAGACAAGCAGATGGACAATTACAATAAGGTGACAAGGCTGTGGTAGAGGCCAGCTTGAGCGAGCAGTCACGGATTGCTTCTTCGTAATCCTGCACTGCAATCTCTTTTTCCATTGATCTCTCAGCCCGAAATCAATTGCTAACTCAAGCTTTCAATAATCACAGCACAATGCTATTATAGCAGCTATTTAGGGACACACGATCAACCCAGAATTTCACCCATGTGTCCTTTTTTTGTGCTTAACACAAAGGGCTCTGATATACAGGCAAAGGACTGAGTTCCCCCCTCTCCATCTCGAAGATGTCCTCTGACCTTGGGTTCTGTCTTGAGCAAAGTGACCAGAGCCTGAGGTATGCTGGGACCTTTCCTGTGTACATGGAGAGTTGGGAGAGGGCAGGGGGTGGCAGGACCATGCCAGGGGAAATTGTACCAGTGGTTAGGATGGCTCCAGCATGGAACAGTCATTTTCAAGGCCCACGGAGAGTTAAAGGGACCCTAGTGAATGGGCAGTTGGTATGGCATAGAATCATCCTCTGTCCGAGGACTTGTAAACCTGACCAGGAAAAGGACAATAGTAAGGCTTGCTTCAGGCATCCCTGATGGCTCAGTGGCTAAGAATCCTCTTGCCAACGGTGGAGATTTGCAGCTGGGAAGATCCCCTGGAGAAGGAAATGACAACCCACTCTAGTATTCTTGCCTGGAAAATACCATGGAAAGAGGAGCCTGATGGGCTACAGTCCCTGCGGGTCCTAAAAGAGTCAGACACAACTTAGTGACAAAATACTAACAACAAATGTTTGCTCCATCTCTGTCTCCACCATCACAAGTACAGGGCCCCAAGACATATGTGTCAAATGAATTAATGAATAAGTTAATCAAAAGACAAACAAAAAATGGATTCCTCCAAGCCTGCAGGTAAACTTTCAAAGGCAAGATTTAAATGTCTCTTGGTCTTGTCAAGAGAGTGTGCACTCAGATGGTGGGCTGGGACCGTAGGAGCATCAGGAACAGGTCCTGGTCTTAGCATTTTAATAAAAGGGGAGTCAAGCAGGATCCCATTATCTGTGTCTTCCAATCAGAATGAGCGAACAGAGCAGGTCTCTGTGGTCTGTCCTGGGTCTGAGGTGCATCTGGGAGGCAGGGGTGATAACACAGACCTGGGCACGAGATTCCACACCCTGAGGTCCAGGCAGTCGCTCTCGGTGCTCCGTGCAAGCACACGCATTTTGCATTGAGACAACTTCAGTGTCCTGTGAAGAGGCCGAAGTTATTTGGCTAAACCAGTGGGTGTGACATAGGACGAGCCACGGGCCCAGGGTTGGAAGAAGCTGGGCTGCAGTCCCAGCTTGGTTTCTAAGTGAGGGACGATGGCAAGGTGTTCAGCCTCTCTGAGCCTCAGTTTCCTTGTCTGTAAAACAGGGATAAGAAGATTTGCAGCAACGTGGACGGACCTGGAGATTATCGAATTTAGTGAATTAAGTCAGACAAGGACAAATACTATACAATATCATTTGAATGTGGAATCGAAAAAATAACACAGATGAATCTAAAAGAGAAACAGAGTCACAGAAATAGAAAACAAACTTATGGTTACCGAAATGGGGGGGGAGATTAAGAGTACAGGATTAACAGATACACACAGCTAACAATTCAATTTCTTCACATTGAATCCCCACTTAATGCTCCGCAGGCCGTTCACTAAATTTTGTCTTAAGGAACACGGATCACACAAGTGTGTCTGGGACACACCACATGTTCAGTGAATGCTCCTCGAGTTGATTTACAACAGAATGTATGATTTTACTACCTCGGGGATGTCATTCAGAAGACTTTGAAAAACCTTCTGTGTAATTAGTGAAAACGATTGGGTACCTAAGGAACATCAGTGCATAAGGGCTGAAGAGTACGTTGCTTCCGGAATGCAGATTTCAAAACAGTTTCCTCATTGGATCACCATGTTCTAACTTACAAAATTAGGGAAACGGGAATTATTAGGCTCATCACCCATGTGAGGAAGCCCCCACTACCAGAAGTCATAGACTCCCAGATTTCCAAAGTTCATGCATTTGGCGGGAGGTTGGAGAAAAGCTTGCCTAAACCTTGAGGGATGGAAAGCTGATTCCATATGCAACGTGTCAGACAATTTGTAGGACCTCAAGCCACAACAGTCCCCTGCCCATCCGTTAGTGGAGCTTCCCTGGTGGCTCAGCAGTAAAGAAGCCGCCTGCTAATGCAGGAGACACAGGTTCAATCCCTGATCTGGGAAGATCCCCTGGAGAAGAAAACGGTAACCCACTCCACTAGTCTTGCCTAGGAAATCCTATGGACAGAGGAGACTGCTGGGCTACTGTCCACGGGGTTGCCAAAGAGCTGGACACCACTTAGCGACTGAACAATAAAACCATCTGCTGGGGACCATGTGTTCAAAGTGACTTTTCAAGTTATCGAAAATACTGCCCTACCTAGACAGGTCTATAACGCAAAAGGTGCTGCACTGCACAGCCAAGGAGATCCTGGGGAAATATACAGACAGATCCAGACAGACAGGAACCAAACAGACTGAAATCACATTGATTTCTTCACTCCAATTCAGCTCAGTGAATGAACAGCTCAAAGACCTTTAACACTGACAAAAATGATGCGTCCTCGTGTTAATTGGGGTATTTGTGTAAGGTGCCTCCCCTCTCCCCAGGTAGCCCGCCCAGCTTTCAGAGGCAGAGGCACTCTCCGGAAGAGCAGACTGTCTCTGAGCTGAAGCTCTGAAGATTCTTGAGTGTCTGGTGCAGACATACCTGGGTTCAGATTCCAACTTCCCTATATGCTCTTTGGTAAATTTAAACAAATCACTGGGCTCCACCTATGAAATAAGGCAGCAGTAATTGTCCATGCAACTGTATCCATCTACTAGGGTTGTCCAAGAGCTCTGTACAATTATACATGCAATTGCTAGATAATGTATGTTTGTGAATCAGAGCTCATTCGACTCCTTCCCCACCACGCCCTTGCTGTGCGACCTTTGACAATGTCTTCAACCTTCCTGGCTTTCATTTTCCTCAGCTGTAAAGTTGGGGAGGATAATCGCATCTCAGGCAGGGTTGCTATGAAGATTAAATGAGATTCTATGTACAGCAACTAGCCCAGGGCCTAACCTGTAGAAGGCACCCAAACAATGTCAGCTATTCACAATAATAACTGCGTTGTTTTTATTATTATCACCAGTCTATGGAGGAGACAGACCTATAAACAGTGGTGATAAAGCACAGCTTGCACAGTCTTAGGGAACTCCAGGGCAGAGTGACTAAAGCCGGGCACCTGAAGGACAAGTGCCCCACAGATTGGGGGCGGGCCTGAGAAGAAGGAGAAAAAAGGAGAAAGGAAAAAGTAAGGAATGTGAGCACTGAAACTGGGAGACAGTTGAGCATTGATGAAATGTCAACATTTTTAAATTCCACTTAAATGTCACATACACACATGCGTGTGCACGCACGCACACCCGAAACCCTAAAGAAAGCAAAACAAAGGACTCTGGAAACAAGTTGATAAATGTAAGTAAAGTGTCCAGAGCAATAACAGTAATTTTGAATGATGTGCAGGGAACACAGTAATCAAGGCTCACGGATTCCTGACCTCACAGGTGAGCCTGCACTTTGGGGCCAACAGCGGGTGTCCTGTTTGCAGCTCCCCATTAATGACGTCATGAAGTCATCCTGGACCTCAATTACCTCATCTTGTCTTAAGAAACTACAGAGAGGGACTTTCCTCGTGGTCCAGTGGTTAAGAATTCTCCTTCTAATATAAGGTAGGTGGGTCTGAGCCCATATGCTTCAAGGCAACCTAGGCTGGACGCTGCAACTAGAGAAGCCGTGGCACAGCAACAAAGACCGGCACGGCCCCCCAAACAAAAACAATACAAAGAAAGCATGGAAAGCCCCCAGCAGAGTATCCGGCACACAACAGATGCCCAGTAAATGATACAGCTATTAATGACAGCGAATACCCACATAGGATCTGCTAGCCACCAATTCCCAGCACTTATAACAGTCACTTGTTCATGTGTCATGATCAACCCCTACGAGGGAACTACTGCTATTTTGCCTTTTTTACAAAAGGGAAATAGAAGCAGAGGAAGGTGACTAACTTGTGGAAAGTCACACAGCTAGTCGGTGGCAGAGCTGGGGGCCAATTTCAGGCAGCCTTGACTTCTACCTCCATTGCCTTTTCCCGCGTAGTAGTGGTGGCCGCAGAGGCTCGCCCGTTAGAATCACAGGTTCTAAAAAGAAAAAGCCCAAGACTTTATCTGTTCTACAAACATTACTGAGGGCGTTTTCTGGGCCAGGTGTCATGCCAAGTACTAGGTATACAACTATGAGGAAAACTGGTAAATTTATCCTATAAATTCATTGTCCTTAGACTTCCTAATAGCAGGGAGAAAAAGGAAAGAAGCCACAGTGGTACACCAGAGCCAGCTCACATGGGCTTGCAAGAGCCAATGACTAAATTTTCAGGAAGTTTGCAAGTTGATTGTTAAATCTAGCCTTCATGGAAAATAAATTATATAAACATAATGATATTAACAGCAAAGATAAAAAATTATAAAACTTCACCACTTGTTAATTATGTGGCTACGGTTCACCATATCTATGCTCTTAAGATAATTTGCATCTAGTGTCTGGTGGAAAATCTGTTAGTGATGCTTCTAAGCGTCTCTTCCCGACTCTGAGTTCAATGGCATCCTATCAGCAGCTTGAAATCCATGATAGTGGGAGTGTTTACGTTACCTGCTCTCAGGTGCAAAGCTGCAAAGTGGGAAATTCAGTCAGAGATGATTCCTTCTTTAGGAATCATTGCTACCTTTTTTTTGTCACAGGGCCTTCACATTGTGGTGCTGGAGAAGACTCTTGAGAGTCTCTTGGACTGTAAGACGATCAAACCAGTCAATCCTAAAGGAAATTAACTCTGAATATTCATTGGAAGGACGGATGCTAAAACCAAAGCTTCAATACTTTGGCCACCTGATGTGAAGACCCAACTCATTGGAAAAGACCCTGATGCTGGGAAAGATTAAGGGCAGGAGAAGGGGGAGACAGGATGAAATGCTTAGACAGCATCACTGATTCAATGGATGTGAATTTGAATAAACTCCAGGAGATAGTGAAGGACAGGAACCTGGCATGCCGCAGTCTATGGGGTCATGACTTACGGAATGAACAACAAAAGGGCCTCCACATAGTGCTTTTAAAAAATATTCTGTCCAGAGTGTACTGTTGTTGTTTCTAGGAGTGCTGGCCCAGTGCAAATGACTCCACGATTACTAGAAGCAAACTTTCAGCAAAAGATGTGTGATACAACGAGTTCACAGAACCACAGCTCTTCCTATCGTGACAGCTTAAATTCAAATTAGCAAAAAAACCTCCAAGTTGGAAATCATCTAGTGTTTGCTCGATCAATGTTACTGAATTAAATTGAAGAACAAATGTTGGGATCTCAGGGGCTGAACTGAACAGCTGTAACATGGTTCTAATCAATGGCTTATTGACTGTAGTCCACATGGGGGCTGCAAGAAATGTCTATGGGCCAGTCCTGAGAGTCCGAAGGTCAAAGGACCTGGGAGGATGGAATGCTTTTGCTCAGAACCAGGCTGAGAAATCATCTCCCTCCCATAACAAGTTGCCACAATTCTAACACCTTTAGGAATGTCTGAGTTCACAGATTTTAAGGGAAAAAAGTTGCAAGAGGCAATAAAGGAACGTTGCAGTTTGGAGCCTAGAAATATTCTAGCAGGGAATATTTCTAAGACTAGAAGACATATTCTCATAAGGAAAATGTCCCAGTGTATTAAGATATCAATATATGACCACATGGGCTTCTCTGGTGGCTTAGCAGTAAAGAATCTGCCTGCCAATGCAGGAGACACATGTTCGATCCCTGGTCTGGGAAGATCCCCTGGAGGATAAAATGGCAATCCACTCCAGTATTCTTGCTGGGAAATCCCATGGACAGAGGAGCCTGGTGGGCTACAGTTCATAGGGATTCAAGGAATCAGACACGACTTAGTAACTAAACAGCAATAACAAGAACATATGATCACGTAAGTTATCATGCAAAACGGAGTACTTGTGAGAGTGGGAGGGGCTTCTAGTAAGAATTATGCCAGGGCTCCAGGACTGAACTGATGCTGCCACAAACTGGTATGTATAAAACCCTGAAGGTGCTGGGTGTGGTGTTTTGCGGTGATGTTGAATTCTTTCATGGGTGTATTGGAAGATGGTGTAGCCCTGATTCCTACAAGCAACAAAGTCGTGGCCAATGCAGTTGTTACCCAGTCACCTTGGGCCAGAGGGTCAGAGAGACTCCCTGTGTTCCTCATCCTCACCCATCCCTCCCGCATTTCCATCTTCATAGGGCGCCTGCGTGACTCTCTGCACCTGCCAAGCAAAGGCACCAAGTGGCACCCGGGGTGGTCTCCCCGCCTTGCTCAGTCGGCTACTCCTTCCCACTGTCAGATCTCAGCACAGCCAGACCCTCCTCGGGGCCCCAACCTCTCCACCCGACGCAGACGCCTGCCCTGTGTTTCCCTGCTTCTCCTGCACTGTGATGTCTAATCTCCCATGTGCTTCCTGGTTAGACTGTGAGCGCCCCCAGCCTGGGGCTGTGCCTTATTTGCCCTGGACCCAAAGCACAGTGAGTGGCACACAGCAGATGCTCAGTGAACTAATGAGATACAATCTGGGCCCCGGGCCAGTGGGTAGGAAAGCGGGGAGGGAGGAGGCCCTGATCCCAGCGCTCCCATCTTGTAGAAGAGGAAAGCGCACGCCTTGTTATCATTAGAAGTTGGTTGGCAAAGTGCCACCGCCCAGGCACACCCCCAGGGCAACACAAAAGGAAGTGAATTCCAAGTGGATGTGCCCGGCAAGACTTCCAAGGGCAGGGAGCACCTGAGCTGGCTGGGAGGAGGGGAAGGCCGCCCAACAAACAGGAAGGACTTAGTGGCGTGGCCCTGGAGCCACGATAGCATCTGGTGGGGGAGGACCATAGCCGGGGACACAGGGTCAGGCGTCCCCCAGGAGGCTTCAAGGAGCCCTCCCCCAGGCTCTGCCCCAACCATCTGCGCACCAGCCAGGCCCAGTGCAGAAGCAAAGGCCTCCATCGGCAGGGGTGAGTCAGTGCAGACGCCTGGCTTGGATTTACGGTGACGCACATTGATTCTGGCTCTTGGAGGGTGTCAGCTCACCCGTAAATTAAAGGATTTATCTCGAGGAGCTACAGAGATAAGTGGCTTTGCACATAAATACCTTTTCTTTTTCTACTAAGAGCGCTAATGTGCTGAGGACTTCTGTGGGAGAGGTTTGAGGAAGCTCCTGCCATATCCCTGGGTCTGGCTCTGGGCAGGTATGTAGACAGAGCCAAGGTGCCCGGTCCCTGGTCTAACCTCAGCTCAGCAATGGGAGTGCCGTCTGCCTCACCTTGTGTGTTAGCTGCTCAGTCGTCTCCGACTCTTTGAGCCCACCAGGCTCCTCTGTCCGTGGGATTCTCCAGGCATGAACACTGGAGTGGGTGGCCAATCCTTTCTCCAGGGGATCTCCCCAAAAGGGACTGAACCCAGGTCTCCTGCACTGCAGGCAGATCCTTTCCCATCTGAGCCACCAGGGCAGCGCTCTGCCTCACCTTGCTAGGTGCTAAAGGATTCACTCACTCATTCATTCATCAAACGTCAACTGAAAGTTTGTTGTGCTGCTCTGGGGGCCAGGGGCTGTGGATGGACACAGAGGTGGACTAGACCTAGTCCCTGCTCTCTGGAGCCCACCTGACGGTGGGGGACACAGGTGGTCAGCGACTGAGATGACCTCAGGTGCGATCTGTGCTGTGAGGAAAGGGGACGGACTGATGTGAATGGTGTGACCTGGGCTGAGGGCAGAGGCTATTCAGATGGGACGGGCAGGGCAGGCCTCTCTGAGGAGGGCACATGAGCTGAGCCCCAAAGACTGAGAATGAGGTAGGCTTGCAAAGAGGAAGAGGAGGAAGGTTGTTCCGGGCAAAGAGAATTACAGAGACATGGGAAAGCTTGGAATGTTCCAGAAACAGAAAGGAGGCCAAAGTGGACACTAAGCAGGGAAGGGAGATGGGGGTGGGATGAACTGGGAGATTGGGATTGACATACATACACTGCTGTGTACAAAACAGATAACTAGTGAGAACCTACTATATGCATAGGGAGCTCTACTCCTTGCTCTGCGGTGATCTAAATGTGAAGGAAATCCACAAAATAGGGGGCATATGGAGACATAGAGCTGATCCACTTTGCTACATAGCAGAAACTGACACAACATTGTAAGGCAACTACACTCCAATAAAAATTTTTTAAAAAATAAATAAAGTGGCAGGAGACTGGTGAGCAAGTGGGAAAGAGGTAAGAGAGGACCCCGCAGGCCAGTGGATGAAGTTCACATTTGACTGAAAACCTCCTGGGAAGCCAGGGAATGGCCTCGAGCAGGGAGGTGAGATGACTCTGTTTGCAGGGTGCTCTGGGGGCAACACTGGAGACCTGATGGGAGGGGTCGGGCCTGGAGGAAGGATGTTAGGGCTGGGTGGGCACCCAGGTGAGAGGTGAGAGGGCAGGAGGCCACTCAGAGGTGGGGGAGGGGACAGAAAGTAGACAGACACCAGCTGCGTTGAAGAACGCGATCCATTCCTACTCCAGGAGAGCGATCCAGGCTGCCAGGCTTCCTGGGCTACAGCAAACACCGCCCAGGCTGCCCGTGTGGAGGCCACGCAGCCCAGCCTCACAGCCCGCGGACACTGTCCTCGGATTCCCACGTCCGGGCTGCCTCTGGGCTGAGTCCTCTGAAGACTGAGAGGCAGCAAGCATCAAGACACACTCTGCTTGGTGGATCAGGTTTATGTTCTACGAGCCCAGGGAAAGCTCCTGGGGAAAGCACACGTTGTTGCCCTACCAAATGATCATTTCACCTAAAATCCGTCCCCGCGTAGGGTCTTTTTCCTTCTATTTAGATGTCCTATTATTTTTTATCCCCCTTTTATAATTTTTGAAAAGGATCGTTCCCTTCAGTTTTCCTATAATCAATCTTTATTTAGAAAGTGGTATTTTGGTTTGTATCCTTAGGCATTTGTTATCAGGCTACCTGCTTATTTGGCAAAATGGCTTTCCACTGATTGGTCCCAAATGAATTGGTTTGGGGTGAACCGCCCCTATGCCAGCATCCTCCACAGGACAGCTGTTTTTCAGAGATGAGGGTACCTGCACTCCCTTTACCCACGGAGCACCCCTACCTCCAAAACAGTCTGCAGCTCCCTACGCTTCTTGATGCCTGTGCTGGAAGAGACACTCTTTTTCTTTTTTCTCATTCCCTGATGATGCATCAAGAGAGACTAAAGTTGGAAATCCAGTTCCTGGTACCGAAACAGTGGGTACAGGTGCTGGGACTCAGGCTTTGGAAGGAGTCAGCCCCAAGGCAGCCAAGGCAGCCAAGGTCACGTGGGGAGGGGGCAAAGCCCTTCTGTTAGGCAGAGAGAACGGCTGGGAAAAAAAAAAAAAAGAGGAAAATCAAAGAAGGTGGGGAGAGGGCCAACTACTGACAGGAGAGTACCAAGGAAGGAGAAGAGCCCACGCAGGCTGGGCTCAGGTCGTCTTTGGCAAATGTTAAGGTGCAAGGGCAGGCATCTCGGGGCCACTCCTGTCTCCTGATCAAAAGGCACTTTCATCATCAGAGCACAGAACAGTCCAGGAGCTGAATGGTGGCAAATTGATTCTCAGCTCTGTGTGTGTTACAGCCGACCATTAATAATTCATGCCGCAGCAAGATGACGAGAGTCAGCGCTGTCATCAGCGCCCTCCCCCAGCCGTCAGCACCTGCTCCCTGCCACCGACCCCTTTGGGGGACCGCCGTCCCTCTCTCTGCCTGGGACCAGAAGCGCCGGCCTGCTGTATCATGCCGTGCCTGACACGCCCGTGACAAATGCTGACATCCTGCGTCAAGCGTTTCCTTCCAACCACCCCAAATCACACGGGCTACAATGTGGCGATTTATCCTCCTCCCCATGTCCTCAGCCTCACCCCTGCCCCTCGGAGGATGCAGGCCAGCTGGACAGGTCCCCGGGTGGCAGCTTAACTCCCACTGGCCTCTGCCCCAGAGCAGCAGATGACCCCATGTGGGCCTGGACATCCAGCCCTGGGACCAGCTTTTGCAATGTCTTCAGGCCACTGGGCAGGTTTCAAAGGGGGTGATGAAGTCTGTGTTATTTCCCTCCTCCTGCCCCCCAACCCTAATTTTTGGTGCAGTTTGTCCTGGCACATCCCCAGACAGCCGTTTCCATTCTTGCCTGAGAAGAGCTTCAGGACGCCTCCCGTCCCTTCTCCACTCCACTCCTCAAAGTGGCCCCACATGTTCTCATGGTGGTGACCACGCAGTCCCCGTGGTGGGGAGGACAGCTGTGACTCAGCCGCCCACCCCCAGCTGGTGCAGCCACAGCCCCTCTCATCTCATCCCATGTCAGGGGGGCTTACAGGTCAATGCAGCCCACAATAAATCAAACCAAGACCATAAAGCAGGGTCACTGCAGACGCCCTGGGAATCTGGAGACCCAGAGACGGCGAGCACCACTCACCGGACCCCACACTTCACACCATCATTTCTTGGTGCTGCTTTTCTTTCCCCATTTACCTCCTGAGGGTATTCATGTTTTTATTCAATAACTATGGAACCCTTACAATATGCCAGGCACTGTGCACCAGGCACTGGGGAGGTGAAGCAGAGAGCAAAGTGCAGCCCCTGGAGCTTGGGTTCTAGTGTGAGGGGAGGAGAGGGGCAATAATCACAACATAGAGATGTGGATGCCGACAGAGATGCAGGTACAGATGTTAGCACTGAGTTGGGGGAGGGTGACAAATGCATCACAAGACCCCTTCACTCCCTTTATGGATGCTATCTCTGATACAAGAGTCTTCAATTCTTCCCCTGAAACCAACACACATTTTTAAAAATGGTTAAAAGAAAGCAATGCTCACACTGCCATTTTCTGACCACGTGTCCCACCAAGAAGGACGTAGCTTAGCTGCACTGGCGCAGAATGAAGACATTTCCTCACCTCCAGTCTCCCTCCCCCAAGCTCCCCAAGCCTCAGACCACCCTTCTTCATTATCCCTAAATATCCCAGCCCCTCACCTTCAGGGAAACGGGTTTGAGATTTGTTCTTGAATCTCCTGGCTTGGCCGCCTCAAGAATACACCTTTTCTCTGTTGCAGACCCTGGTGTCTCTGTGTTTGGTTTACTGAACGTCAGGCAAACAAGCCTGGTGGGGTCACAGGAGGGGCAGCAGGGAGCTGGGAGGCTGGAAGGAGGAGGAGGTGCCGGGAGGTCATGGCCTGAGCAGGGACTCGGCCCCACGGATGGAGGGGCCGTGGTAGACCAGAAGGAATTGTGCACCCTAATCATATCTTCACGGGCCCCTCTGGCTGCTGGGCTGAAAACGACCGTGAAGAGCAACAGCAGGAAAAGGAGGTGAGCCAGTGGGGAGCAGGACCAGGCCAGGTGGCGCTGAGACCCAGCAGGTAGCTGGGAATGGTGCCTGGGGACAGCCTCTGGGTGCTACTCTTACAGGGAAAAACCTGTTCCTTTAACCTTTGCTTCCAGTTGTTCTGTTGCTTTGTTCACTAAAAGGACACCTTCTATTCGTAAGAGCCTGCCACGGGGAGCCCTGCCCCTCCACCTGAAAGTTAACACATCCCCTCCCCAAGGCCATTCCAGGAGATATTTGCAAGATCAATGGCCTTTTTACTTTACTTCCTCCCCTCTCTGTTCTGTAAAAGAAACTGGCATACAGACCCCAATAAGATTGTTATTCAGAGACCGTAATCTACCATCTTGACCACCTGTTGGCTTTCCTTGCCCGATACACTTGTCTTTCTACTTGTCTACTGAGTGTGTTCCCCATGGAGTCTCACATGCACTCCAACCTATCGGTCGTCGTTTGGTGAGCAGAACAATCTTTTTTTTTTATTATTTTGTATTTTGTACTGGGATATAGCCAATTAACAATGTTGTGACAATTTCAGGTAAGTAGCAAAGGGACTCAGCCGTACATTCGTGTATCCACTCTCCCCTAAACTTCCCTCCCATCTAGGCAGCCACAGAACATTGAGCAGAGTTCCTTGTGCTGCACAGTAGGTTCTTGTTGGTTATCCATTTCAAATAGAGCAGTGGGTACATGTCCATACGTGTCCATCCCAAACTCCCTAACTATCCCTTCCCTCTTCCCACCCACTCCCCACACCCCGCTCCTGCCGCCTCTGCAACCGTAAGTTCATTCTCTAAACCAGAGCGAGCTTGACTCAGTAACACTTCTACAGGGAGAGTAATGAGTGGGCTGATGGGCTGGATGTGGGGCAAATAGACGCCTCTCCTCCCGACAGAACCTATGCCGTCCACTACACCTGGAGGAGGTGCGGTCTGCTGCCCACAGCTCACTCCCGGGAGGCCCCGGGCACCAGACGAGCTCTGCCCTGGGTGTTGCTGCTTCTGCTTGTCCCCAGGGCTAGGTGGACAAGATGACCAAATGGGCCTTCCCGTGCTAAGGGCCTACTGTGCACATGGCTTGGCCAGGCCCTTCCCTGAGGACCCTAGGCCATTCTTCATGACTGGCCTCTGCTGAGTCCCCAGTTCACAGACGGGTGTCTCGGCATCTCAAACTAGCATGGGTGGGGTTAACCCTGCAGGGTCTTGGCCCCAAGAGCTGGCAGGCAGCGAGCGAGGCTCACACCTGGGCCCCACGACTCTGGGCCACTTCTCTTCTCCCTTAAGAGAATTATGGCTTCCTCTCCCTTGGTCCTGGGACAAGGCTGTGAGCCTCTCCTGGCTCAACTCTTTCACTGAGTCACAAAGCACCTTCTGCCGTTCCTTCCCCGAGTCCTCCCTTGGTTTTAAGTCTTTGAAAAGCAGTGATTTTATGGGAATAATATAGATTCTATAAACTTTTTTATAAAACAAAATATATGTTTATGCTTACATAGATACATTGAAAATAAATCCATAAAAGATAAACAGTTTTGTTCTCTAGAATTTGTATTTTCTTCTCTGTCCTTTTCTGTACTTTTCCAAATTCCCTGCCATTTATAGGAGGCATAATTGCACGAGGTTTACGAACATGGAGTCTGGGACCGGGAGGCCTGGATTCATATCCTTGGCCCCACAGACTCCTCTCATCTGGGGCCAATCCTCAGCCTCTTCTTTCTCTTCTTTAAAATGGGGTCATAAGAACACCTCGGCCACTGTGTTAGGGCTGTTATCAGGACCAGTGAGGTGGGGCCAGGGAACTGCGGGTGGTTCTCCGGTGAGCACTCCAAGCTGAGTGAGTGACAGCTCTCATGAGGGCCTTGACCTGCTTTAAAATCACAGGGTGCAGAGCATTTTCAGAGAAATATTTTTAAAATAATTCAAGAGCCAGGGTAGGGACAGGAGAATTAAAGTTCGTTCTAATCTTCAAAGCCTGTGAATCCGAGGCTTCTGCACCACAGACATTTTCAAAGCTTCCTGGAATCTATCTTCATTTGGTGCCTAGGCACAGGGGAAGATGTCAAACAGGCCTGCGGCCAGAGTCAATTAACAAGTCAGCGGATGTGAGGAGACGTTCCTTGGGGAAGAAGCAGGGCTTCCCTTGCTGTGTCGTGTGGGTGGGAGCTTCGGAGATAGGGTGTGTGTGTGTGTGTGTGTGTGTGTGTGTGTGTGTATCTGTGTGATGTATGTGATATGAGGTGGGTGTGTGGTGTGGTGGTGCAAACGTGGGTCTCCAGGGCTTGCACAAAAGTAACAAACACACAAAGTTGGAGTGCACGTGTGCGACTCCATGGGGAAGCACTAAGCAGACTATTTCCCTCCACACCCAGGGAAGCTGACGGTGTGTCTTGGCTGCAGAGGCCAAGTGCACGTCCAAGGGAGGAAAAGACACAGGCTCTCCGTGCTGACCTGACGGGGTGCTGGCAGTGACACGGGCCAGGCGCCATCAGGAGACCAGAGGCAGGAAAAGCCAGCAGGATGAGAAAGGCCTCGGAGGGTGGGGACAACGCTGGGCCACAAACAACGCTTGTTGTTACCGACTCTTTGTGACTCCGTGGACTGTAGCCCACCAGGCTTCTCTGTCTTTGGGATTCTAGAGGCAACATACTGGAGTGGGTTGTCATTTTCTCCTCCAGGGGATCTTCCCGGACCAGGGATTGAACCCACGTCTCCTGCACTGGCAGGCGAATTCTTTACTGCTAAGCCACCAGGGAAGCCCAACAAAGAACACACTTCTGGTTCAACGGGAATCTGAAGCCCGGGTCAAAATTCACATCCCTGTCTGATACGGGCTGGGGGTGGGGTGGATCAGTTAGAAGTTGGGGGACCAGGTCAGATCAATGTAGCACGGGATTAACAACAGAGAACCTGTATTTAGGGAGGACATTTTCCCAGCTTCTCTGGGAGGCACGGCCAGATCAAACTGAACCTAAAACCCTGGCTGAGGCAAAAAGCATTCATTGATTTTGTAAGCCCAAGGAAGATCATCCAACTTAATTAAGATGGGCTCACCCTGGGCCCATCCCTGTTAGTAGCAGGAAGGCAGCAGGGAGTGGGAGGAGGGAAGGGGTGCCAAGGGGGAGTGGCCTCTGGGCAGAGCCAAGAGTCCCCCCAGTGAAGGGTCTGCTCAGTGTTCCTCGGGGTCCAGGCTCCAGGGTCTGCTGTCTTGGACAGCGGGGAGCAGAGCAGCGTCTTAATTAATCCGCAGAGAGCGCCTTGACCTCAGCATCACCCTCTGTTCTCAATCACTCAATCCTTCTAATTTCCCAGCAATTTAATTAAAGGATCTTCCCTCTTACAAGAATGTCTCATTTTCCTCGGAGCAGCAGTAAAAGAATCAGGAGCCTCTAGAGTTGCTTCACTATCAGAACAGAAAGCAGCCAACACAATGACTCAGATGCCCCCCAACTCCACACCCCGTCTCCCACCCCCATCCCATTCCCCATTCCACCCCCACCCCCTACCCAATAACAGAGCAGGAAATCGAGGCCCAGGGAGAAGAGGGGTATCCTCAGGGTCACAAGAACGAGTGGCAGACTCAGATCATGACAAACCCATCCCCTCCATCTCCCCTCCATCCACTCCATGAAGGGCTGGAATCTTCAACCAGCGACTCCAGTTTATTCCTCTTTAAAATGGCATGGTACCCATCAAAGTTAAATTCGAGTGCAAAAGTGTTTGGTTGCTGGAAATCAACACTGAGACAAATGCCTTTGCAGTTCCTAAGAATCTGGCCCCATCGACCCAGGCACCTAGGACAGGGGTCAGTTAACAGAAGCCTGTGGGGCCCATCTGGCCCCGCCACCTGTTTTTGCCAATAAAGCTTTATTGGAACACACACATTTGTACACAGTTACCATACCATCTACAGCTGCTTTCGGATGTCATGGGCAGAGGTGAATAGTTTGCCACAGAGACTAGGTGGCCCACAAGGCCTAAAATATTAAACCCCAGGTGAGAGTCTGTGATCTCATCAAGAAGCCTCCAAGGGCTGGAGGAATCAAAATACCTTCCCTGAGAAATCAGAGTAACAATAGCTACAGTACATGGGGTGCAGGCTGCATGCCAAGGAAACCAGAGGCCGGCTTTTAGAACGCTGCCACAGGGAACTCTCTCGCTGACCCCACGGGTGGGTGAGAACGTCCCCATGCAGAGGAGCTCACAGAACCTCAGGGGGGCTGAGGGACCCCAGAGACCACAGAGCTGTGAGCCAAGGACAGAGCCTTGCTCCACATCCCCCTGGCACCAGCTCCTCCACATGGGGCGATGTCCTCAGCGGTCCTCCAGCCCCAACCCTGTGCCCGGTGGTAGGGAATGGATGCTCAGACAGTGGAAGAGACCTCCGAGGCCACTCAGAGATGGAGAAAGGCCCAGGGCTCCTGGCTCCCTACGCAGAGCTCCATGCATCCTGTCGGGCTGGGCTAAGGTGATGCGGAGGCTGGAATGATGCAGTACCCGCTCCGAGTCGGGTGAGGCACTGAGCAGGTGAGGGCATGCTTGCCAAGTTGCTTCAGTCATGTCCGACTCTTTGTGACCCCACGGACTGTAGCCCTCCAGGCTCCTCTATCCATGGGACTCTCCAGGCAAGGATAATGGAGTGGGTTGCCGTGTCCTCCTCCAGAGGATCTTCCCAACCCAGGCACTGAATCCAGGCTGGAGTTCTTACATCTCCTGCATTGGCAGATGGCTCTTCACCACTAGCACCACCTGGGAAGCCCCGTTACTGCTGCTGCTGCTGTTAAGTCGCTTCAGTCGTGTCCGACTCTGTGCGACCCTATAGACGGCAGCCCACCAGGCTCCCCCGTCCCTGGGATTCTCCAGGCAAGAACACTGGAGTGGGTTGCCATTTCCTTCTCCAATGCATGAAAGTGAAAAGTGAAAATGAAGTCGCTCAGTCGTGTCTGACTCTTAGCGACCCCATGGACTGTAGCCTACCAGGCTCCTCTGTCCATGGGATTTTCCAGGCAAGAGTACTGGAGTGGGGTGCCATCACCTTCTCTGTGAGAAGCCCCGCTAAGCAGGTACCAAACCTCACATCCAGCCACAGAAGAGTGACCAACACAACTTCAGTATCCCGCTTTTCAGATGAAGATACTGGGGCTCAGAAATAGAAAGGGTTGTGTCCCACGGCACCCAGCTAGCAGAGCCCACGCACAGACACAGGTTCCCGCAAGTCCCAAGTCTTTTTCTTCCCTCTGCCCCAGGCTTTCAGGTGAACTGGAGACAGCAGCAGAGAAAGTCATGACCCCCTTCTGCTCTCTGGGGGCTGTCCTGATCCTCTGAACCCACTGTGTACCTGCCAGGCACCCAGCCCGGCTCAGGGGCTTGTCATCCTGGAAGCTCCTGGCTCCCCCTGCTGGTGTTGATCCCACAGCCCCACCTCTCTGAGTTAAAAACCTGCTCTGGCTCAGTTTTCATTCCCCTCTGACTGGAGCTTGCAGGTTACAAAGAGATTCCACAGGCTTTGGCCCAAGTGACACGCACGCAGACTACACGAGGGTGGAGGAGGGCTGGATACAAAGGGCTTTGGAGCTGGTCGTGCCTGTGTTCAAATCCCCACGGGCCACCAGCAGCCAGGGCAACGTCCTCCTGGCCTCTTTCCCCTCATACGATTACTGGGGAGAAAAGTAACAGTCAAGAAGTATTTGTTGAGCATCTTCTGACCTCCTGCCCCACTAAACTTTGGGTATGCAGACGCCTGACTGTGTGATGCTGGCCAGACCTGACTTCAGTGTCTTGTGTATTTTATTCTGAAAACCAAGGCAGCTAAATTGGATCAAGGCTCTTAGCTTAGTACCCATGAAGCTCGTGTGTGTGTGTGTGTGTGTGTGTGTGTGTGTGTGCGTGTGTGTGCGTGCTCAGTCATGTCTCTTTATGACCCCATGGACTGTAGCCCACCAGGCTTCTTTGCCCATGGGGTTTTCCAGGCAAGAGTACTGGAATGGATTGCCATTTCCTTCTCCAGGGATTTTTCTGACCCAGGAATCAAGCCTGTATCTCCTGCATTGGCAGGCTGATTCTTTTAGCACTGAGCCACCAGGGAAGCCCTGCTCTGTCCTTTCTGATTATCATAAACCAGGGAGTCAGCTGTGGCCTCTCCCAGGCTCTGGGGCTCCTCTGGTGGTAACCCACCCTCCAGCCACTCAATCATTCATTCACACATTCAACACGGTTATGAGAGAAGACGATGACAATAATCGTGGAAAGTGAAAGCTGTTCAGTCCTGTCCAGCTCTTTGTGACCCCATGGACTGTATGGTCCATGGAATTCTCAAGGCCAGAATATTGGAGTGGGTAGCCTTTCCCTTCTCCGGGGGATCTTCCCAACCCAGGGATCAAACCCAGGTCTCCCACATTGTAGGCGGATTCTTTACCAGCTGAGCCACAAGGGAAGCTCCAATAATTGTGGGGATGGTAATAATTAACCCAGCTTGGAAGCTTGTGCTGCATTAGGAGATGAACAGGCATCACCTTTTCTAAGCCTCACAATGACTTAGTGAGGAAGGTGCTCTTGTGATCTCCATTTTAGAGATAGAAAAACTAAGGCTCAGAGAGAATGTGTGATGGACCAGCTTGTAAGTGGTGAACCCCCAGCTTCAACCCAGGAGTCTGACCTCAGACATAGCCAAGGTTTAAAGGTGTATCCACACTTCACAGGCTGCCAGGTGATAGGTTTGCAGAGACCCCGCATCCTGGGCCGAATCTACTGATGATTACAGTCAATCTGTTGTGACCAAAGAGGCACAGTGAGCATCCCGCCCTCCAGAAGCTTCTTTCGAGGCTCATTTCCTTCAGGTAGCTGGGAGGGATGTATGTGACCTAAGAACTCACCACAGGCGGTTCTGCCACTGCTGGTTCCCTCGTCAGTTTCTCCTGGACTGTCACCCGAGGGCCCCCCCGAGGGTGGGGCGGCTCCCATCACCCACTGGCCTGGTTCTGGGATGGGTGGCCCTAAAAGAGGTGCAACGTGGAAGGACCAAGGAGAGGGGCAGTGCGAAAACGCCGCAGATGACTCCAACCTGACTTGCCTTCTGTCGACACTGACCTGCCTTCCTTCGTCTGTTTCGTGACAGTTTAGTACACCGAGCCGTCACTGCCTTCTTAGCCTGCAGGAAGTGTAACAACTGTTATCCACCACAAACCACCAAAGCCTTAAATTGCAGCAGGAATAGTGACAGTAGTGATAGATTAGAATTTTTAAAATCAAACCCAAACATGTCCCCGTCACGGCTAAGAGAAGGGCCAAGTTGACTGGAAAATAATTTACTTAGAAAATTTTGTGATGTATGGTAAATTAAGTCCTCCCTTCAGAACACGTTTCTGCTTTTGTTTTTTGTTATTTTTCCTCTTCCAAAGTAATACTCCACTTAATTGATTCCCAAAGACCTTCTGCTATGACCTAAAACTGTTGCCACTGGGGGGAGATGGGCATGGACCTGGACTTCATCTACGGGTGAGATGGACAGTTCATTCTGAAATTTTAAAAGGGGTGAGGTGGGGTGATGGAGTTGGAATCAAACAGTCTTTTCAGCCTTGAAGGATGGAACCAAAGGATACAGGGAACATCATCAGTGACAACAGATCATGTATTTTAAATACTTACTACAAGAAAAACTAATTTGCTAAATTGGCCCTGTAGATATAGTTATAAAATAAGTCACCATCTCCTCAGACAACTCAAAACTCAGGCTTCTCTGGTGGCTCAGCTGGTAAAGAATCTGCCTGCAATGCAAGAGACCTGGCTTCGATCCCTGGGTTGAGAAGATCCCCTGGAGAAGGGAAAGGCTACCCACTCCAGTATTCTGGCCTGGAGAATTCCTTGGGGTCAACAATCTAAGATAACAGGAAATTTAAAAAACCCTCAAAACTCAGAGCAACTAATGCTGCTGTGCATCCACGGCCACACTGGGAGGTCACAGCCTCCTTCCTGGGCATTTCTCTGCTCGACACTGTGCCAAGCACCTCATGTACTCTCTCGGTGAATCTCACTGCCTCTGAGTCTTATCGTCACGTGTATGATCGTCTAGCATACTAGACTAACTGTGGTGATCATTTTGTAATGTATAAAAACATCCAATGACTATGCCATGTACCTAGAATTAACATAGTGTTGTAGGTCAATCATACAGCAAGAAACAAACAAACACACAGGCTTCTAAATATTGAGGGGAAAAAATCCATCATTTGGTTGTACCATTCACTTCTACCAAGATTGGTAAAAGCTCACCATCCTTACTAGAGAATGACTCAAAGCTCATTCTTTAGTGGTGGTGGTGTTTAGCCGCTAAGTCCTGTCCAACTCTCGACCCCACGGACTGCGGGATTTTCCAGGCAAGAATACTGGAGTGGTTGCCATTTCCTTCTTCCAGGGATCTTCCCGATCCAGGGATCAAACCTTCATCTCCTGCATTTGTAGGTGGATTCTTTACCACTGATCCCCCAGGGAGGGCCCATTCTTCACTGAAAATGGGTCAATAATGTCCTCCTTGGCCACAAAAGAGAACCAGCCATTGTAGGATTAAAAACGATTCTCAAGCTTTTTTCTTTGTTACTGAACGGAAACCTTTGGCTGTTTTTAGTACCCAAATAGCGTCAAGGACTTTGTTTCGTGTGAACAGTTTTGTGAGTCCTCCTATGTCATTATTTCCATTATTTCATTGTTTAGAAATGTGAAAGTCTAAAGCCATGAAGAACAGTTTGGCAATTTACACCTCAAAAGGATGGTTTATTCAAATAATTGGTTAGAATCACTATAAATTAAATAAAACTTCATTTGATAAAAAAAAAAAAAAATCTTGACCTCAGTGAGCTGGACAGTGAGTGACGCCATCAGGAGACCCCAGGGCTGGATGGGGGGGTGGCGGTACTTGCCTTGACACCCCCACAAAGCTGTCACACAGCAGAGGCGCAGAAGGTGTGGGCTTTACCAAGAGCCCCTGGATGAAAAGGTCAGACTTAGGAGCGTCGGGAAGGCCTGACGGTGGGTTTACTGCCCCTCCTGAAGCGGGGAGCGGCTGCTGCCTCCTCTAGGCTGCAGCAAACCAAAGTGAGGTGCCAGGAAGAGGAAGGGAAGACTACTGGCCTCTCAGAGTGACCCCAAAACAAGGCGCACGCTTTAGAGGGAGAACGACGTCACCACCGAGTTCTGGGGCCTGGGGTCTCACAGGGGGTGGGAGGTGGTGGGGGCGGACATAAATCCGCCAACCTAAAGGAGGAGAAGGACTCTGGTAGAGGAATGCTTTGATTCTATCCACCCCACCTCCTTAGAGCAGGTGGCAAATAGGAAAAAGTGCATTTATTAGAAAAGCAAAAGAATTCTAAGAGAGGAAGCTGAGACCCCTCCACCTGGGATGGGACTGGGTCATCAAATCACGCTCACGTCACATGATAGTAAGTGCTTCGGAGGCTCCAGGAGGGCGGGACTCTGCAGGCCCATCCCTCCCCTCTTTTCTCTGCTAAGTGATTCAGAAACGCTAAGGTCACCTCCTCTGGCGGCTGTCTTTCGGTCACCGGGCTGCAGGGCAGTCCCAGATAAAGACGGGGAACCTACACGGGGTCGGGGGACAGGCGTTGGGGCCATGATTCAGAGAAGGTGCTGATGAGGACTGGGGTGGGGAGGGGTGGTCTCTGTTTGAATCTTGACGCAAAGGGGCTGCCCAGGGAGGGCCCTGTTTGGGGAAGTTGATGCGAAAGTCCTCCTGGAAGCGGGTGAAGTGGGGGAGGGTGTGTGTGTGTCTGTGCTGCGGGGAGGGGAGAGGGGGGCTCCCGTATTGCTGGTGATGCCAACCGATGGCCTTACCCACCCAGAGGAGGACCAGGAGGGCCCCGCGTGGCCACTGGAGCCGGGAGGGTAGACACGAGCGCATGCGGAGCACCGGTCTGGGGCCTTCCCGGGTGCAGCCCTGCCTCATGGCTCTGTGGCACACCCCGAGTCCCTAGAGCTCGGGGGCGGGCGGCCCCGAGGCCTGCTCCTCCACTGGCTGCACGGCCTCCTGCACGTAGACGATGAACTCCGAGGCCTCCCCGCCCTGAGTGTAGACGGTGACCGTCTCGATGCCCTCCACGTCGTCGGACGACACCACCAGGTGATGCTGCTCGGCCAGCTCGACGGAGGCCTGCTGGAGGGTCTCCTGGATCATGACCGTGTGGTTGGAGCTGGGCTCCTCGTCTGTGACCTGCGGGAGGGAGAGAGAGAGGTCACAAGGCGGGCCCCAATTCCAGTCCAGCCGGGACCAGAGGAATCCCATCGACTGGCTACGGAGCAGGCCGATTCCAGACAAGGTGCTAATGCCCTGACTCTGTTCTGGTCTGTTTTACAACTGCTATTGATCTTGAGAAGAGAAATAATACAGATAACATAGGCAAAAATTAGAAAGTGTTGAGACCCTAAGAGTTGCAAAAGTGACTGACAGAAAACCAGCCGAGGAGGAAAGTGACGGGCCCGGACTTGCCGAGCTGGGGAATGACCGCCTCGGACACAGAGCAGACGTCAGGGTGGCTTGCCTTGCCCTGGGGCTGTGAAGGCGAGGCAGGAAGAGCCTCTCTGTCCTGCACTTGGTGGGGCGTACACAGCATCTCCCTCGCTGCGGGCTGTGAGCCTGGAAAGGCCACTTTCCCCCATGACCCTCGCTGTCTCATCTGTGAAACAGAGATTAGAATGCCCACTTCAGAGAACGGCTCGGAGAACTGAAGACGCTTTTGTAAGCAGAGAGGGTGCTTAATATTGCCATGCCTTCCAGGCCCTCATTCAGGTACTAACAATGTTTCCCTACGGTACTGAGGCATGTCAGTTACTCACTCATTCATTCATTCAACAAGACCGTCCTCGTTTCATCAGAGTCCCAGTGGACTGAGCTCTCTGAGGGCCAGGCTGTCACTACCATGGCACAGCTCTCCCCAGATACAGGCGGGCGGGGCAGGTGTGGGCCCAGGGCAAGCAGCCAGTGTCTGTGGAAGGGTGCTCCGCTGGGTGCCAGTGAGTGATGGATGCTCGGGGAGCACATGGGGGAAAGCCAGTGTAGGGGGGCAGACACAGGACAGGGCGGTGCTCTGACAGAGCGCCAGGGCAGCCTCCAGGGGAGGCATGGGGGTGGGCTTCAGGCAGAGCGGGGACAGAAGGAGCAAGGACTCCCAGGACCCCCAGGAGAGATCCGGAGCAGTGGGCTTGCTCAGGTGGCCTCTGAGAGCTTCCACTCATGAAATACTTTCGGACTCCCCACTGGCTGAAGCCTGGCTTACACTTTCCTCCCTGCCCACCCCCTGTAAACATGACCCACACCATCTCTGGGACCCACGTTCAGGCTTCCAGGGGCCTCCCTCGGCCCTGGGCCTGAGCCATTCCCTGCTAGCAGGAAGGGCTGTGTTGGGGGGAGCGTGGTCAGGTTTAATTCAGAGACAAAAATGGAGGAGGCCCGTCTGGGGTGGGCGTCACACAGTTACTGATTGGAAGGAACCTCCAACTTGCACAGAACTTTCCAGAAGCTAGAGAGATACCCTGAGTGGGAAGTATTAGCACATTTGGCCTGAGCTGTCTTTCTACAGTAGATGGAGGCCTTTCATCCCCCCTTCTTTTACTGTTTGTTTCAATTTCATGAAATGGAAAAATGTACTGTGAACCAAGACTTTAGAAGTAAATATTGATTTACTTCACTTTGAAAGAGGGAACCTGACAGACGGGTGGGAAAGGGAGGAGGGAATACTGGACAAATGCTTTTCTCTGAACTGCCGGTCAATTCCACATCAAAGTAAGGAGTTGGGGGGCACGCAGGATTTACGCTGGGGTCCCAGGACCTCACGCGGGCAAATCAAGCCCATCGAGTTCAGGTAAACAGATGCCAACAATCATGATAAAATGGGCGAGATCCACCAATACACGAGCTTTGAGACGCACTCCTGGTGTGACAGCATGATTCATATACAGCGACTGCCATCAGAGGTGAAGCCCAGAACAAGGACGAAGTCACCAACAGCGGACTTCACTGTCCTTCTGAACAACTCTAACACCTGAATGCTGATTGGGGCTGACCCCGCTGCGCAGACAAGGAGGTCCCTCCGGGCCCAGGCCTCGGATGAACAGAGCCTGCAGTGCCTGTTCCCAGGATGGCAGGGCGGGGTCCCAGGAGCCGGCCCAGGATGACCCAGGGGCAGGAAGAAGGGCAGAGACCAAGATGAGGCCTCCGGGCTTGAAACAAGGGAAAATAACTCTGTCCCATGAGGGCTGGGGCCACTTCATGGAAGGCAGTGGTGTCTGCAGATGGTGGGAGAAGGCATGGCGGGCAGAGGGGAGGCAGCGAAGAGCAGGTATGTGCTCACCGCCCCGCCAGTCACCAAACTCACTGGGCAGGGTCCCCACCTTCCAGATAGGATCACCAGTTCGGTTCACGCACTGCCAATTCTGAGAGCAAAATGAAATTTCCAAATGTAATCCTCTGGGCTTACTTCACCAGGAAGAGTGATGGAGACGAAAGTGAATGTGCAGCCATGGAAATCCTGTGAAGGGTAACCCTCCTGGCCGGCACACGTGTCACGGGAGGGGCATTCAAAGAGTAACTATGATGCCCAGGGTTCGGTCGCCGGCTGGTACTGGCCCGAGTTCACGTTCTCATGAGCTTGAGTGTGCAAATGCCCAGCTTCGCGTGAGGCTGCGGAAACGGGAACTGGGGGGCATGGAGGGCTACATCACAGAGGGGGTGCTGAGCCCCTCCCCCACCCTCGGGCACACCACCTCTGCCAGGACTCACACTCTGCTTCTATGTTTTATGTTTCTGCCAACCACAGACTTCCTTCTCTGCCCCCGTGGCACCCAGTGGACACTCTCCTCACCCCAGGCCCATCACTTGCACACGGCGTCTTGTGGCCTGGGCATCTCAGGGAAACCTCTAGTGCCCAGTGACTCATGTAAGGTCAGTGGGCTGGAAGGTAGCTCAGATCTGGATGTTAATCCAGGTGACCTCAAGTCCGGGACCTTCCCTGGCTGGTGCTGTGTGGCAGCGACTAAAGAAATGATGTGTCATTGATCAGTAGGGTTAAATTATGACTCTCTACCCGTCCTAATCAGTTTAGGGCTGACTGTATAGCTCTCGACCATTTTCTTTGTTCAGAATGATCGCTCTAGCAGTTTAATCTATTAGCACAGGCTTACAATTGTTCTCCACGGTAGAAATAATCTGCCTTCACGGTGTCATTATCCCCCGAGATAGGTACTCCATTTTCCCCAAGTGCTGTATCTAACACATCTTCCAGCTAAATTATTAGCAGCACAGAGAGCTTAATGGAAAACCTTAACCCACAGGAGTGTGCAAATTATTCACTAAATCAGGCTCTGAGTTCTGCAGCTCTGCCCACCTTGAGTGTTCCAGAATCTAGTTTTCTTCCCTGTGTGTGTGGTATGCTAAGTCGCTTCAGTTGTGTCCGACTCTTTGCAACCCTATAGACTGTAGCCCACTCCAGGCAAGAATACTGGAGTGGCTTGCCATGCCCTCCTCCAGGGGATCTTCCTGACCCAGGGATCGAACCAGGGTCTCTTATGTCTCCCGCACTGGCAGGCGGGGTCTTCAGCACTAGAGCTGTCTACAGCAGATCACGAACAGAGCCCAGCGCTCCGCAGGGCTCTTCTCTCCTGGAGTTTTCCGCCAAGACCCCACCCTCCCCACAGAGATACAGCAGCTAAGGGGCATCTGGGAAATGAATGGGGTTGGCCTGCGCCCCAGTCCACACCTCTGCCCTGCCTCTGAAAGATATGGAGGGGGTCCCGTCTCTAAGACCCAGATGCTTAGCACCCCCACCTGCCATACAAACTCGGCCATAAGTGACAAAAGGGCGTTTGAGCAAATAAATGAAAAGAGGGCAGCACGTAACCCTACGTGCCGTACTGCGTGTCCCCACGGGTGTCCCTGCCCAGCCGGAGCCTGTGTGCCCGGAGCTGCCGCCCTGCGCCCAGTACCCTGCCAGCCGCCTGGGCCCTCCCCGAAACGTGACTGCCCTGCTTGGAGCCCCTCTCTCACTCAAGCTCCTGCCTCAGTGTCACCGTGTCCAACAGGGCTTCCCAGACAACTCCCACCCCCAGCAGAAGCAGCGGCCTCAGACACACCCCCGCATCTCCTGCCCTTGTTCCTTCAGTGCACTGTCGCCCCTGGAGACCACGTCACCTGCTCATCTATCTATTCTTCATCAGGAGCTTCGAGAAGGCAGGGACCCGGGCCGTGTTTTGGCTACTTGATTCCAGCACCTACTATGTGGCCTGGCATGAGGAAGGGTCTGGCCAGGGCCTCATGAACAGTCAGCGTCTGGCCCCACGACTGCATTCGAGGGGGATCTGCATTCTCCACGGTCGTTTACATGCTTTGCAACCAAGGGCCCTTCTTGTCTTTGTTCTGTTACCTAATTTTTTTTTTTTTCAAATAACATAGTCCTTTAATAATTGGGGGAAATGAAGCAAAAAGTAAGAGAGGAAAAAGAAAAAGGAAAAAGGAATATGCAGAATTGCTTCTTTCAAACGCCACAAGGTATCTTGGCTGAGAAAACCATTCTCCCTCAGATGCACAGGACAGTCATCAGCGCTGTGCTGGGCACAGGGCGGGCACGTGGACAGCTGTGGAAAAGCTGACCTCTCCAGAGCAGTCCATCAGGCACTTGGCCTGCACCCCAAGAGAAGATGACAACAGAAGAGGTCCCAAGGCCACATGCCCCCTCAGCCTGTGCCCCAAGAAGATGAAAGAGGTCCCAAGGCCACGTGTCCCCTGAAGCAGCAGGAATGGGAGTCACCATGCAGAGTGAATGCAGCGGACCCTGCAGGAGGTGGATGCAGCTACCGGGTGGAGGCTGATTTCCTCAGGAAGACGAGGTCTGGTTCTGAAGGGACCTTGCAGCATAAAACGCTGCTCGCCAGGATCCCCACATGCACTCAGGCCCCTCGGAGCATCGCCTGATGATGGTGGCCAGTGGGTGGGCAGACAAAGGTTACCCGGGTCCAGGGAGACTGAGAAACCAGAAGAGGTATGAAAACAAGTTTTAAAATCAGGAGCAGATCTGAAGGGCGGGTGCCTGCAATGGGCTGCAGGGCAGCAAAGGTGCGGCCTTGGCTGCAACAGGGACGAGTTCCATTAGCACCTGCTCTGCAAGACAGAGCAGTGAGCTCTGTCTGGACACCTCTGAATACTGAACCGTTTACTGAATAAGCCATTGGACAAGTGTCTGGCTCTTATCTGTCATACACGCAGCCCCCTGTATTTCAAACATTCTCGCTGAGAGTTAATTGTCAGACACTCTGCTAAAGGCTGGAGACAGAACCGTGGGTCCCCCACTTTCTAGACACAAAATGGTTGCCAGTTCAGTGGAGGGGTTGGAGAGGACACTTCTCCTGGACCCCTAGGGTGGGGTGGAGCTGGGTGGGTGGGGAGCAGGTGGTGGTCAGCAGTGGTTTCCTGCAGGAGATGACCCCGGTCTTGAACACTGGAGGGTTTCCAGGAATCGAAAGAATGCAAACATCCTCTCAGGTCCCTTGCACTGCAGAAATTCTCAGACTCTAGGGTACAGTGAGAATTAGAGGGCTGCAGACAAAAATCCAAACACTACAAACCAGAAAACAATGAAAAAGAACCTTGAGGTCAGTTCCTTTAGGTGAAATGCTCCCCTGGGTGTGTTGAAGCTCTAGGGAAGCTGTCTTATTTTTTGCAGCAATTAGGGTTTCACTCACTGCTTAAATTATAGCCAAGCAAGAGCTTTCTCCAGCATTCTCAATAGGAGACTGCAGACCCATTTTCCAAGGTTAATAAGCAAGCATGTTTACTGTAACAACCCTAGGTTAGGTGTGGCGCTGCCTGAATCAGAACCAAAGGGAAATGGTAAATATGATCCTGAATTTACAGAGGAAAGAAAAGGTATGAACAAATGTGGTTTATAAAAAAGCATCATAAATTCCCAACTCTAAAAATATATACACATCTAGGGGACCAAAAAAAAAAAAGAGGAGGTGAATACTATGTGCAAGAAATTTGTGGAAATATCAAAAGATAGCAAAAGATATTCACAGACAGGGAGAAACCATTCCAGAGATCAAAGAAAATTTAAAGCCTTTAAAAAAAGAGCATGAATCACCCCGGGAAGGAAGGAGGCCTGTGACGCATGCCTGCATTCATGAGACGTCCCTCCCCTCCACCGTATTTTGCTCTTGGCTGCAATGAGACAGCAGAAACTTTCTTCTTTTCTGAAAACACACACCCCATAACAGTGCAAAGTCCGGGCTGTAAAGACTGACCGCCCGATAAAAACAGTCCCCGCTAATGCATCCTTGCTCTCGGAGACGCTGAGGGCTCCATCTGGCGACACTGGGCCCCCTGGCGCTGAGACACCAGGGCACTGGGGAGCCCCCTGCACAGAGTGGCCTTGGTCAGGGGCCAGGTGGGGACTGGCCTGAGGGGAACGGGTGGGTCTCTTTGCCCGGAAACGGGAAGAGAGACCTCGAGCTCGTCACAGGATGAGCGTGGGAAGGCTTGCACGTTGGCCAGACAGACTGGGCAGGCAGCCGGGTTAGAGGCAGAGGCCCGGGCAGCAAAAAGGGAGTGCGTGGCCAGGACCCATTGTGTTTCTCAGGCATCTGAGTGCAGACTGGTGTGATCTCAGGAAACCAGGTGGCTCAGGAAAACAGAATCCTGCTGTGAACAGTGGTACAGCGGGAAGGGTGGCATGGCCTCACTCGAGAATTAAGAAACAGCGGGGACCCAGTGCCTAGCACAGGGAGAGTGAAGCGGCATGAAGTGCTCACGATTGCTGGCAGGTCGGCCCCTCCGGGGCAGCGTCCCCACCACTGTCACCTCTCCCCGCACACCCCCCCGCCCCACCCCTGGGTCTTGATTAGCACACCCTCCTCCGGACAATGTGCATGCAGCACGGAGCTTCCAGCAGGCCTGATGTGAATGAGCCTAATGTTTGCCGCAGGAGATGTTTTTAAATGGAACCCAAACAGAGCATCTTCCCAGCGACAGGGAAGGAGGGGGCAGGCAGTGGCTTCTAACCGCCTCTGAGTATCTTCTGATATTTAGACAAGTTTGCTGTGCAGGATCCTGCCCTTTGGCGACCTGTCAGCACACATACGTTAATTTCCACTCAATGCCACGCATGCCTGGGCTCTGCATCGCTGGCAGGCACCCGGCCCCTGGTGGAGGGGAGTGGCGGGGGGAATGTGCTTCTCCTGGAAGCCTCCCTCCCCCTGCCTGGAAGCCCGTCCAAAGGTGGACCACTCTTGGGTCAGTCAGGGGTTCCAATACTGTGCTCACTGAAGCCCCCTCCACTGCATTTGGGGGGCATTTCCCTCTGCGTGTGGCTCAGGACAAAAGACCTCTGCCCACCTGATGTTCACCAGTCCCCGGACCTGATGGGTGGGCGCTCCATGGAGACCTGGCCCGATGGACTCCTCCCCTCCCTCTGCCATCCCCAGGGCCCCTCTCCGTGCTGCGCCGGGGAGGTGGCACTGGCTTCTCGCCTCAGCGATGGAGACTCTGCTCCGTGAGAGCCAACAATCTATTTCCTCTAGAAGTTTTTCTCCGTGTCCTTTCACACAGGTGATGGGCAGCCTCCAGGAGACCCTGGGGACAAGAACATGGAGCTGGAAGTGCACACCCTGTTCCCCCCAGGACCTTCAGAGCCGCCACCCCTGCCCAAGGGAGACAGACTAAACTCCCAGCGACGGAGCACATCCGAGTTCTGTTTGTTGTTGTTCAGTCGCTAAGTCGTGTCTGACTCTGAGACCCCACGGACTACAGCACACCAGGCTTCCCTGTCCTTCGCTATCTCCCGGAGTTTGCTCAAACTCATGTCCATTGTATGGGTGATGCCATCCAACCATCTCATCCTGTGTTGCCCCCTTCTCCTCCTGTCTTCAATCTTTCTCAGCATCAGGGTCTTTTCCAGTAAGTTGGCTCTTGGCATCAGGTAGCCAAAGTATTGGAGCTTCCGCTTCAACATCAGTCCTTCCAATAAATATGAAGGGTTGATTTCCTTTAGGATTAACTGATTTCATCTTGCAATCCAAGGGACTCTCAAATGTCTCCTCTAGCACCACAATTAGAAAGCCATCAACTGTTTGCCACTTGGTCTTCTTTATGGTCCAACTCTCATATCTGTACATGACTTCTGGAGAAACCATAGCTTTGACAAGATGAATCTCTGCCGGCAAGTGATGCCTCCGCTGGTCTAATATGATGTCTAGGTTTGTCAGAGTATCCTGTTTAAAGACGGTTAATGACAACAAAACATAAACCACTTCAATCACTCTTCAAACTCACCCAGGTAGTTCGTTGGTAACAAAGTAGGTCTAAGAAGAGTCAGGGACTGTGAGGGTCTTACTCTGAGGCCAGTGCAACTCCGAGGTTGATGCCCACCATGTGCGCTGACATGAGCAGCCCCAGACCCTGGGTGGGAACCCCACGTGGACACTGCCTCCTGCTCATCTGGCCACAACTCCTTTCCTTCCTGTACTTCTCTGAGTAGGGAGATCGCCCACCTGGGGTCTCTCCTGCCCTGTGCTGAAGTCAGGCGCCCCTTCTGGCTCAGAGCCCCCCACCCAACTCCCTGCTACTTTGGGCAGGAGGTCCCATGATGCTGCTTGGCACCAGATTTTCCGTATCAGCCTCCTCCAGGGCCTTTCCAGGGATGTGTGAGTGTTCATCGCTCAATCGTGTCTGACTCTTTGCAACCCCATGGACTGCAGCCTGCCAGGCTCCTCTATCCATGGGATTCTCCAGGCAAGAACACTGGAGTGGGTTGCCATTCCCTTCTCCACTCTCCAGGGGGGGTGACCCTGAATGTCACAACCACGGCACGTGGGACAGACAGGGTCACATTGTCTCTAGCCGTGAACACGATGCAACCATCTACCTGGACCAGGCAACAGACTCTCCTACATAGCAGGAGGCATTTCATCCACGCTGGGACTCGTACTGCTGAGCACGGGGCCTGGACAGCTGCATCGGAACCTGCCTGCTGCACAGAAGCTTCCGGAAGCAAAAAGAGTTATGGCTGACTTATAGGAGCTCAGATTAGAGTTAAGGAGCTATGTCACTCCTATGACAGGAGCTAAGATTAGACTCAACCAGAGCCAGGCACCCCGACAGCTGCTTCATTTGCATAATTATACATAACCCACACATCAGCCCCACAGGGTAGGTTCTATTATTTTCCCACTTTACAGATGAAACAACAGAATTTCCGAAAGGAGAAGGGCTTTGCCCCAGGCCACACACTATTAAGGGTCAAGTGCAGCCAGTCTGGCTCCCTTTCAGCTGCTTACTGCACTACTGGCTGCGTCCTTCTCCACCCACTGTGACCTGGCCTGGGATGACCCCTAAAATGGGCTTCTCAGGAGTCCCCCTGTGCACTGCTCATTCAGGGAGGGGCTCTGTCTTCAGGGCTTGAGGCTCCCTGGGCAAGGCATCCACAGCAACTGGAAATCAAGGCTGCCCCAGCACGGGCACCCCAGCCCACCCAGCTCGGCGTCCGGAGTCTGGTCCCCCAGGGATGCCGGGCTCTGATTCACATTTTGAAAAGATCAATCTGTCAGAAAACTTGAATTTAGGGCCACAGAAGACAAAGTACTCAGCCTGGTGAAGAGCCAGGTCTGTGACCAGGAAGGGAAGCTGACAGCTGAGGGCGGAGCTCCCTGGGCTCCACGACACTCACGAGCAGCCCAAGGAGGGGACGACGGTGCAATGTGGAGTCTGATTCGGCAGGTCTGAGGGGGCCCAGACAGTCTGCATTTCTAACAATCTCCCTGATGCTGATGCTGCTGGCCCTGGGACCACATTCTGCGTAGTCAGGGCTTGATGGGGGCAGCAGCCTGGGGACAGAGGAAATATTCAAGGTACCTTATGAAGGGAGTGCCCACAGCAGGGAAGGACTTGCTGATGGATCAGATGTGGGGGTGAGAGAGGCCGAGGAGGGAAGACAGACTCCCAGGAGCAGGAGTGGAGAGCTGCATTTACTAGATGGACAGGAGGCAGGGGGAGCTCCTGGGCTAAGATGGGCGCTCCTGCCCATGTGGGAGTGACGAGCAAGAACCAGCCTGCAGCTGCACTGCCCTGGGCTGAGCCTGAGGCTGGAACAGACCCCCTTCAGATGGGGATTGCAGCTCTGGTTCCTCCCATCTAGAGCCCTGCCTTTGCCCCAAACCTGCAGCAGACCTAGAGATCTCAGCCAGCAAGGGGACGCTACAGGGACGGGAGGAGGCAGCTAAAACCCAGCTACCCTGGCCAAGGACACGGATCAGGAAACGGGCACCCGAGCAAACAGTAATAAACACGAGAGTTGGGTTGTTGTTAAGTTGCTAAGTCATGGTCGACTCATTGTGACCCAACCCCACGGCCCATAGCTCACCACGCTCCTCTGTCTGTGGGATTTCCCAGGCAAGAATACAGGAGTGGGTCACTGTTTTCTTCTCCAGGGGATCTTTCCGACCCAGGGATCATACCCGCATCTCCTGCATCGTCAGGGGGGTTCTTTACCACTGAGCCATCAGGGAAGCCTCAAACACAAGAGTATTAACACTCAAATAAAGTGGGATTCTGCAAACTGCACCAACCGATCTGCAGCTTCTGAGGCACAAGGGGAAATCGGGTCTTAGGGAAAAGGGTAAAAGAAGCAGGGTTCAATGACGGACACCTTCAGGTCAGCTAACAACGTCTTACGTGAAAAAGAGTGTCAGGATGGAGTAGAGAAAAACTTTTATTCTGTTTTTTTCAGACAATTTCCCATATGATCATGGATATACAATGGAACTTACTTTTACTTTTAAAATTTCACAAAGAGATGGAATTTTCAGTCACTGCCACGGAACAGGAGGGCTTAGCAAGTCGCAAAAGAGCCGTGAAAGGAAGCACTTGTGCATATCAGCCTCAGACATCATACCAGAAGTAGAAATCACTTGAGGGAAAGTTGTATTTGAGACAAAGACAAAGATTGAAATGGCCGAGGGAGAACTAAGGCAGGCTCAGCAAGGACAGCAGCTGGCATGGGGTGACCGGGAGGGTAACCCACAGCCAAGCCCCCGAGCGAACCGTCTGGATCTATATGCTGAAGGTCACCACCCAGCTCAGCAGCAGGCACTCCACAAGGAATGTGAAGTGGGCAAATATTTGAAGAGGCTACCTGTCTGTGTAATTAGACGCTTGATGTAATTCAAGTTGGCAGAGCCCCAGGATCAAATAAATTCTGCCACAAAGTTCTTTAGGTAGGAGCCAGACTTCACCAATCAAAACATGCAGGTGAGAACTGACTCTCATGGGAAGGGCCATGAGAAGAGGGAGAAACAGAGAAAGTAGTCGGTGAGACGTCCCCATTTATACACCAATCAGAAGAACTGGGAATCAGAAGATAAAAGGTAGATGTCTATTTGGATGGCAGGCATCGCTTCTACCGCTAACAGAGAACCCAGAATGAGATCATCCAAGGGTCAGCAAGCACAGGGGACGCTGATGCCTCAGTCCTGCAGTCTACATCGAATCTGACCATCCACGAAAGGCAGGCGGCTTCCCGACAGGGGCCTTCCCAAGGCACGAATCCATCGCGACTGCCATCACCCCGCAGAGTCAGCGTGTGTGGGAGGGTGTGGGCATCCCCATCACACGACGAAGACACACAGAGACGCTAGCAGTACTCCCAGAGGGGCAAGGCTGCAGCTGCCATCAGCTCTTCCCACACTATATACAGTCTCCCTGTTCCAGGACAGAATCCTTGGATGAACCGCAGCGGTGGTGAAGCCACTGTATTGGGGAAATAGAACAGATAGTCAACTGAAGGTGCCAGGGTTTGGCGATGAGGAAAAGAATAAAAATCTGCGATTATGACGTCTCCCGCACTCACACGCAAGTGATCTGAAGACAGAGCAGGTTCTGCGGAGAGATGTGAATGGAGAGAAAAGAAGGGGTGGCTCTCCTGTTATTTCCATGAGTTCGGGGGAGTCGAGGAGAGGTCTGTGTATGGTGTGAGTCCAACAGAGCCTCTGCAGGAATGAGGAAAGGACACTCATTAATTCCCAGATTATTGGAGCTTAAAGCGGTAAGAGAACAGGGTGTCTCCACCCAGCCGTGTCTGCGGGCAGGACGAGGGGGAGACCTCAACTCAGTCCCCCTTTACTGCAATGCAGGCGGCCAGTATCGCCTGTGATTTCCACAGTTTACAAGAGCATCTTGCGCAGACGTGATTCTTCCGTCAGCTCTCTCGCTGAGAGTTAAGAGATCACATTCAGGGGATGGAGTGACTGTTTTTAAGTAGTAATGAAAATAGCTTTTGTTCCCTCACACAAATCACCTTCCAGGTCCCTCCCCCCATTATTTTGCCACAAATCTTATGAGGATGCTCAACATCTGCCCCCAGCGGGTCAGGAGGCCCATCCTGGGCTCCCCTGGAGGACGGACCACAGCAGCAAGGCCCTCCTCTCAGAGGCCGCACTTGAGGAGTCCTCTCTGAAGAGTGGCTTCTCCCCACCAGATGCCCCCATACTGACGGACAGCATGAAAGAGGTTCCGGGGACCACGTGACTCAGGGCCTTACACGAAAAACAGGACAGGCTGGACCCTACTTTCCCTGAAAACAGGCAACTGATATACACGGCTGGCCACAGGAGCGGACAGCACTTCCTCACTGAAATAACGAACCACAAATAACAGACAGCAGTTCCAGTGTTGGCTGCCAACCAACGTACCCCTTCCAGCGAGACCTGCTGCGGAAACTGCCTCTCGGGCTGCCTGCTGAGCCCGCAAGGGAGGCTGGGCAGGTTCCGCTCCTCCAGGCTGGCACGTACTGACCTCGGCTTCCAGCGCCAGCCACCACAGGGAACCTGCCCGGAGGTGACAGGGGGTGCCGAAAAGCACCCTCGAGAGGTGGGGTGCTTTTGACAAAGCTGGAACTTCTGCTTTGAGGTTTGATTTTTGCCTATGTTTTTAATCAGAAGTAAAAGCAAGTGGGAAGACCACTTGGAATTTTGAACAGGATGGCGGCAGCATCATTCTGGGCTATGCCAGGCTGAGGGTCTACATGGGGAAATGGGTGAGTGCCTGCAGGTCTGGGGCAGTCTTAGCCTCCAGCACGTAGGGGGAAACAAAAGCAGGAGAGTGGCAATTCTAGGAAGTGCTGCAGAGACGCAGGAGCGGGGACAGAGACACAGGCCTGTCCACAGAGAGTCTGCAAACCACAGTCGCTACTGAGCCCCTCACTCCACAGGGGAGGAACAAGGAGAACCACCTGCTCACTCTTGAGCTGGGGATGAAAGTGGAGGACCCCTCAGGGTGGCCCCTCCTCAACCATGACTCTTTCAAGGCCCTGCAAGGTGGCTCTCGTTCTGGAACCTTGAGGGGAAATGTCCCTGTGATTAGAAACAAGGGTGTCTCAAGGCTGCCACCTCGCCCTGAAGTCTGTGACTCAAAGTCGTCTCTATGACAATGGAGTATCTCAGTAAACAGTAGCCTGGGTTAACAAAGAGGTCCTCATACTTTGAAACGTGCCACGTGGACACGTGTGAAGGTTAACACTGTGTGTCAGCTCGATTGGGCCAAGGGGTGCCCAGCTCTGCCGCCTACTGTTTAGGGGTAACCTCCGCAGCAGACAGCACTCGAATTATCTCAGAAGACACTGGATTATCACGACGCCATAAGATACTGTGACCCCATGGACTGCAGCACGCCAGGCTTCCCTATCCCTCACTATCTCCTGGAGCTTGCTCAAACGCGTGTCCATTGAGTAGGTGATGCCATCCAACCATCTCATCCTCTGTCGCCTCCTCTTCCTCCTGCCGTCAATCTTTCCCAGCATCAGGGTTTTTTTCCAGTGAGTTGGTACTTCCCATCGGGTGGCCAAAGTATTAAAGCTTCAGCTTCAGCATCAGTCCTTCCAATGAATATTCAGGGTTGATTTCCTTTCGGATTGACTTGCTGTCCAAGGGACTCTCAAGAGTCTTCTCTAGCACCACAGTTTGAAAGCATCAATTCTTCAGTGCTCAGCCTCCAACTCTCACATCTGTACATGACTCTGGGAAAAGCAAGCTTTGATTATATGGACCATTGTTAAGAGTACCTTAGACAGCAAGGAGATCAAATCAGGCAGTCCTAAATCCAGGGTGAGGGGAACATCACGGGTTCCCAGCAGGTGCCCCAGAGTCCACATCTGAGTGGCCTAAGCACACTCGCTAAACAGATATGATTTCTCTACTGGAAAATCCGAAACCAGAATTTAGTTAAAAAGAAACTGATTTTTGTAATAAAAACAGCTATACTGGGACATCCCCAGTGGTCCAGTGGCTAAGACACCATACACCCAATGCAGGGGGCCCGGGTTTGATCCCTGGTCAAGAAACTAGATCCTGCCTGCAAGCTGCAACTAAAGATCCTGCGTTAATGCAAATAAGGAACTGGCGTGGCCAAATAAATTTTTAAAAACAGCTATATTTAAGCTTAAATAAGACAACTGAATAGAGAGGTCATTCCTTTAGCATTCCTGTAGGCATTGCAGGGGCAGTCTGAGGCCTCCCTGCCCATCTGTCCATCCATCCATTCTCCCATCCATCATTTATCAACAGCCTTAGAGCTCCAGGTGCCAGCCAGGCGAACAGGACTCACATCCCCACCAGGCTCCTCTGTCTACGGAATTCTCCAGGCCACAATACTGGAGTGGGTAGCCATTCCCTTCTCCAGGGGATCTTCCCCACCCAGGGAGTGAATCCAGGTCTCCTGCATTGCAGGCAGATTCTTTACCGTCTGGGCCACCAGGGACACCCCCAGTTAGCCCTTGATGTGCCAGGTGCCAGCCAGGCAGACAGGACTCACATCCTGTTTTCCACCACTGCGAACACATTATCCCTCTTTACAGGGCTGCAGCGGAGGCTTATCGGCCTTATCCCTCGTCATGCTGTCACCCTAATGCCTCGGAACACAGCTAAGCTATCTCCTCCACCCGCAACCTCGCGTATCACCACTCCGCCTGTGACGCGCAATAAATCATGTCTCCAGGGAGCAGCAAATCCATCCTGTTCCTAGAAGGAAGTCGTGAGTCACAGTGGTGGCGCCTCCTGCAGTTCTCCAAAGGATCTGGCATGCCCACAACAGCCAAAGGTCCCCTGATGCCCTTCCCGAAGTGGCCAGGTCTAGCTAGGGATGTCACATGCCACAATACAGACGAAGAGTTTCAGAAGAGATTACCAGACATACTGAGGACTGCAATCTAACAAATACAAAGAAAAGCTGAGAGAGCATTTGGCCTAGAGGCGTTATGAATCTGCTCCCAACGATGCAGAACACGCGGCCCCTGCAGCCTGAAACATCAGACTCCTGCTGTCCTGTCTGACCTCTGCCCGGGGTCTCACTGAGAGACAGCATGCTAACGGAGGAGTACAAACACGTGGAGTATTCAAACGACCATCTAGACGCACTAAGTCTTGTCTGAGGAGCCGGAAATCCAGAGCTGAAGCCACATGCACTAATTCTGCTGGGAGCTCCATAGCCTGAACTCCCTGTTTGTGCTGTGGCCTGGCCCTGGGCGGCGAGGGGGTTGTGGGGAGGCGGGGGGGGCAGTCAGGGGGGCAGCACTGGGAAGTCCACCAAGTCATCGAAGGCAAGTCACAAACAACACATCGCTCAGGGAGAAGAGAGCTGCATTAAGAAATTATTTGTTATTTGCCAAGAAAACCTTACTTCTTCTACTGTTAACTGTTTCATGCTTCCTTCTTGTTGTTATCAAACTTGGTACCACGTGTACAGCAGAACTTGGATTGTTCTAGTGAAGCCTACCTCTCCCAGGTCTCGGGGCAAACATCAGAGCCCTGTCCCAACAACCCTTCATGAAACAGCCCCCAGCCCCACTCCCTCAGCCCCCGTCCCTCCCCGGCTCCCTCAGCCGCTCCCCCACCCCCGCTCCCTCAGCCCCCGGCCCTCCCCCTTTCTGATTTTACTTTTCTCCACTGCCCTTGTTCACCGTGTGACAATCTCTCTGTCTTATTGATCTTTTTCCCACCGGAGTAACCACTTTGATGGCAAACGTCGGCTCTCTCCTGGAAAGCCAGCAATGAGAACACTGCAGGCACTTACTAAACACTTCCTGAGTGAATCGCTAAAACAATGGATAACGTGTAAAATGCTACAGTCTGCCATTCAACTTTCTCCACGAACTTGAACTTTGATTTTAAACCACACCGTGGGTCTGCCCTGGTTCCGACGTGCTTGCTGTGTTGGTTTTCTTAAGCATTTGCCTAAGCCAGCTTACAAGTCTTGTACAGTGAAGCCAGAGGCAGTAGAGAGAGAGGTATGGACAGACAAACAGGCTGACCTGATCATGACGCACACCACATCCTAACAGATGGTGAAGTCTCCTCTGAGGTTAGCAGGAGAGGAAACAAGCCAAACAGTGTAACAACCATCAATAAGTGGAGTAACCTCTACTCGCACGGTGGCCATCCTCTCCCATCCGTTTAGTTCAGCCATCCTCTGTGCTGACTGCATCAGGTGATGTTCAGTATTTAAAAGGCCAGGCCCTGGAAGCCCTCCTGGCTCCTCTGGCGGTCCCTATGGCCCCTTGCTCCACTGACATCGTGTCTTAGGCCCCGAGGCTGCTTTTGACCACAGATGTGTCCAGATGGGTCCACATCACACTCGTGTCACTCGGGGATTCCTTTCATTGAAAGGAAAGGAATGAAGTTTCCAGAACTTCATTCTGGAAGGGGTGATGCAGCTACCTCAGTATCTTGGCCCTAACATATGGAGCTCTTGCAGATACAATCAACCCCGTAATAAGAGGAAGAAAACAGGACTTCCCTGGTGGTCCAGGGGGTTAAGGATCAGCTTGCCAGTGCTGGGGACACGGGTTCAACCCCTGGTCCGGGAAGATCCCACGTGCCGCAGGGCAACTAAGCCCGCGAGTTGCATCTACTGAGCCTGTGTGCTCTAGAGCCCGTGCTCCACAACAAAGACTCCGTCTCAGTGAGAAGCCCTCACACCGAAACGAGAGAGAGTAGCTCCCATTCGCTGCGACTAGAGAAAGCACGCCACAGCAACGAAGACCCAGCACAGCCAAAAATGAATGAATAAATAACTTAAAAAAAAAAAAGAGTAAGAGAATGTATGAGACCCAGGTCAGTTTCACTCCAAATTCCCCCTCGGGTAGGTCACAGCCCTGAAAACCAAAGTGGGCAGGGGGCAGAGGCTGTGTGGCAGTGTGGGGAGACGGTATTTAAGGACAAGGGGCGGGTCCTACCTGCTTCACGACGGTCACAGTCCCCGGTGCCATGGCGACCACTGAGGCAACAGCCGTGGCATCGTGGGTCTCGGTGCCCAGCTCGATGATCTGCTGGAGGATGTTGACGGCCGTGGGGTCAAGTCGGTCACCTGAGCAGGAAGAAACAAACAGGAGATGGTTAAGTCCAAGGGCGGTGAAGGTCACTGAACGCAGAAGCAGCCTTCCTAGAGGCCATGGTTGGGTGGTGCCTTCTCCAAGGATGCACGCGTTCTCAGTAAGCACTCACTGTGACCACAGAAACAAAGTGTGTGGTACATCACAGCTCACAACACACTCCCTGTAAGAACATCTCCAAACTCCACACAACCTGTGAGGAGATGACACTGTGGTGGTATATCCCCACTTTATAAATTAATCACTTCACCACAAAAAATCGAAGAGACCCGCCTTGGGCCGTCGGATCGGCTACGTCACAGGGCAGGGCTCAAGCCTGGATGTTCTGAATGCAAACTTGTGGACACAGGGCTGCCTCTCAGAACGGAACTCCTGGGAAGCACACCGCAGAGCTGGTTTCCCTGCAGCACGGTGGGAGGCGCCAGTGAGCGTGAGCCAGGTAAGTTACACAGGATACGGGCAGGACACGCGAGGACGTCCCAGTCGTCAAGTTGGTGGTCTTTAGACTTCTAAATCAGGGTTTTCTTTTACTCATCTCAGAAGCCTGGAATCGACATCATCAGGACAGCTACTGAGCACACCCTGCCTGCTTTCGCCATATGCTTGGCCATCTGTGACTCTCCTGAACAAGCCACTCTGACCCCGATCGTTAATTCACCAGGAGGGAAATTACTGCCTGGTCTCCAGGTTAGCATAATAGTACGAAGTCTCCTCCAATGTCTACATCCTCCTGGACAGCTTTCTGCGGGCCTCGTTCCAACGTGAATCATTAAGAGATGAGAGAAGGGCATTCACTGTGTTCTACACGGAGGGTAGGACATGGCCTATGACTGAAGCAATGACATGGGCACCTGCTCACCATGCACAGGCCTAGCATCCCCTGCACACACCTCACACACAAACAGACACACACACACACTCCTGGAGGAGGGGGGGGAGGGCGTGCCTTGAAGCCAACCATTCTAAACAGCCAAACACTAAACAAAACATTGACCCTTAAAAAAATGCACAGAAGCAAGCTTTTAATTCTTCATCCATTTCCTTTGTTAATGACCATTTATCAAGTCCCAAGTGTCACAGGAACACGGTTCCCAGTAGGAACTCAGACAAAGACCTACTGCTGCCTCCCCGCTTCTCCTTCCGGGGCTCGCAGGTGACCGGGACAGACGGTAAGCCACTGTTTCCAGCCCCTGGTCAGTTTCATATGAGGGGGGCGACTAGGGAGCTCCGCAGGACAGTCCGGTGGGCTCCCGGGAGGTGACACACAGCCTGAACCCTGAGGATGAAGATGCCGTTGCTAGGAAAAGTGCTGGGCGGGGGAGGAGCAGATTCAGTTTGTGCTGAGACGTGGAGAGTCTGGCCCAGGCGGGCACAGCTCTGAGGTGGCCGGAGACGCAGTGCAGGGAGGCCAGGACCCAGAGTGGAGGCCCAGCTGCTGAGCTGCATCGTTTCCTAACAGTCAGGAGGGGACACAGAGAACCTGTCAAAGGAGAGAGGGAGTGTGGGAGCGAGGGAGTGTGTGCGTGGGGGACTCCAGCTGGCCCGGCCCGGCGTGAGCACTCGCTGAAGTCACTGCATGTGCGGGAAGGAAACACGAGCAGACACAGCGTCAGCTCTGGGAACCGCGCTGATGGTGGGGCCCGGACGCCCCATCCACAGGGCCTGCCGCTCTCACAGGCTGCGGGGTTTCTCCCGGGTCACCCCAGCTCACTGGGCAGTGTGCACGGCACCGGCCTCGGATCTTCCCCAAAGACAGCGGCTCACAGGACATTCTGTGCATCCTTCTTACCACCTGGGGCTTAGGGACTAAGAGCTGGGTGAAATGGTGAGTTCCCATCTTCTGTCACCATCTGACTTCACCGCGCTTCCTCTAATCCCGCCTGCCTGATCTCTGTCCCGCCATACACAGAGCACTGAGGCACCTTATATTAACTTGTCTTCTGTTCCTGTTTTTTAAAGAGCATTAAGAAAAAGTGTTCTCAGCCCAATGCCCCAGTTGCCACTAGGCTGGCACAGTGGTTTGTTTTTTGAATTGATCTAACATTTGACATTGATGACATCTGACATGAAGATCCTGACTTGGGGCTTTTCAGAAGAACTGGACAGCAGACAGTCCTGGGCCCACAGGTCCATAAGGGGCCGTTAGGAAGGCCAGCAGACTGCCCCCGGTCTCAGCCACGCCCCCCGTCTGCCTCCTGTAGACCCTGGAACAAACCCCCAGAACAGATGACTCTGAGGGAGCCTGGAACAGGGATGGCACTCCAACAAAAAGTTAGGAGACCTAGATTCCAAGACCAGCTCCAACACCCAAGAAGTGGGTGAGCCTCAGCCAACCATTTACAAGGAGGAAGTCTCCTGCCTCTTGTGAAGTGAGGACTATAAGACCCGTCTTCCCACACGCTGCTCAGAGACGTGATGAGTCTACGGCCATACCACCATGAACGGGCCCAATCTCGTCTGATCTCAGAAGCTAAGCAGGGTGGGCCTGGTTAGCACTTGGAAGGGAGAGACGTGACGATATGCGTGGACATCCGGCAACACCGTTTGGAGGCACCACTTCACCTGCAGCTCTGTTCTAGAAGACTCTGCAAGAGATCTCTAGTTGTCAGAGAGCTAGAGCGCTCCTGAGAGCACAATGCAGCTGAAGGAGATCGAGTGACGGACATCACTCATTCACAAGTTCATTCATTCATTCAGCCTGCCAAAGACCAGCTCTAAGGTGTCGGGGAGGCGGGGGGCGCTCTCACCACTCTCTGAGGTGTATCTCAGGTCCTGAAGGGCGGCCACGGCAGCCTGTGTGCCCTGAACGTCCTCTTCAGCTTCTGCGATGTGCAGGTACTGGGTGGAAGGCTCCTCGGGAGCTTCTGTTGCTGGCTAAACAAAAACACAGAATCACTGATGGGACCGCCTAGAAGAGCCCCTAGAAGATCCCCAGAAGCCCCGGGATAATGGATTCAAACAAAACAAACACACACCAGCAATGTGTCTGCAGCAGCTCATTTGCCTGGCACCCCTGAGAAACCAGTGCTCCGATAAAAACCCATCTCCCAAAGAGGAAACTTCTCTGTGCCAAGTGCCGAGGCCTTAAAACCAGCTTTGGAGGAAAGCCTCTGGTGACAGGTTCTTGCCGCAGGGAATAGAGGATGTTGTTCACAATGAGTGATGAGACACGCACAGAGAGACCCTCATGTGTGCTCTGCTCCTCCCACTGCCACCAACACTGCTCTGATCCCCTGTGCCTGGGGCCTCCCGCCATGAGGTCAAGAGGGAGGCACAGCGTGGTGGCGGTAGACGGGAGGAGAGGACCAGTCACCACAGCCTCTGGCCAGCTTAGAGCATGGGTCCCGGCACACAGCAAGATCTCAGGAGATCTCAGCTACTCGTGCAGTCTGTGGCTCATTTTATTTTTACAGGATGGGTATGACAAATCCAACTGACCAGAGAAGATACACCTGTGCAGAATCAGGACCCCATGAGAGAAGAAGAAGCTAAAGGGACATTTACAGAAATCTCACACCGATAAGGAGAGGAGAGGTGGACGTTTCACACGAACTAGATATTCATAATCATCTCTTCCTAGCACTGGAAGGCAGGCAAGCATGAATGTCACCAATAAAGAAGAACGAAAAGGAGATTTTACACACAATTTATAGGAGCCAAAGTTATCATACTCTGTAAGCACTTATCAGCTATTCACAAAGGCTCAGAATAGAATGTGATTATTCTTTTACAGCCAAGTGGTCAAGTTCATTTAGTTCATTTCCAGCCTGACATTTAGTAGACACCCAATGAGTATCTGATGAACGCATAAATGAACAAAAAGAAGCATGCTTCCTTATAAGTACCATTAGGCAACATTGTGGCCAACACGAATTGGATCTCAGCCTGTGATGAACAGGAAGGGCGTGGCATGGCTCCCCGGCTTTGGGGTACTCTCTGTAATAACCATCTGTGGGAAGGCAGTGCTTTGCAGGGCACTCCAGGGAGCCTGGCAACAGCGTGATGGCTAGTACAGGCAGCCTGTCATCACTCGGGGACCACCCCTGGCCAGTGTCTTGGCTGCTCAACTGTCGTACTTCTGGAGTCTAGTAGGTGACTTTGTGTCAACTGTATTTGTAGAGTCACAGCTCTGCTGAAGGTGTCAAGATCTGTAAGAAGCCAGGTCTTCAGAGGAGAGGGGCATGACTGCACGAACAGAAGCACCAGCTGGCCAGAAGAGATGCTGTTTACATCAGGAACCAGCATTCCATGTCTATTTGTTAACAGAGAGCAAAGCCCTGCAAGTATGGACTCGAAGCACCAGAGGATTTCCATAGATGGTGATGTTGCTGACACCATCGCCGCCGCACAGAGGACCTGCTGGGGACTAGACAGTAACCCTGGCATTTCATACATCCTGTCTCTCAATCCTTTTGACCTCTTGAGTGGCAGGAGCCTCACCATAGACATTAGAACACAGCGGTCACAGAGGTTCGACAAGCAATGGCTCAAGGTCAAACTGTTTACAGGAAGAGCCAGGAAATTGCAAGGAAGTCTTTTGAAGTCCACATTCCTTAAATTTTCTTATAGAAAATGTCAAACACACACAAGACGGAGAAGCGAGCCTCCATGCTCACAGCACCACTTCAGCAGTCACCACCTCACGGCCAGTCCGCTTTTGCTGATGCCCCCTCCACGCTCCACACAACGGCCCTTTGATTTTGAAGCAAATGCAGACGTCACATCGATTTAAATATTTCAGAATGCACCTCTGAAAGATAAAACTCTTTCAAACCAGAACTACAACACCGCCATCACACTCAGAACACTTAACAGTGATTCCTGAATGACTTCACATCCCTAAGCGCTGTTCTAATTTCCCCAACTCATTTTTTCACAACTTAATCCCACAAGTCGTACTTAAGTTATTGAAATCCATGTATTAGAACCGCCTGATAAAAGTCTCATAAGACTTGCATTTATAGGCTCTCCTTCCACTCTTTCTCCTCTGCTTATGGTTTCATTGTGAAAAGTGGTCGCTTGCCGTCAGAGTTTCCAACAGCCTGGATTCTGCTGTCTGCACCACCAGGGAACCACTGAGTGTGTTCACTGACAGTCAGACGTGGAAGCTTAAATCAGGCGATCAGGAGGCAGAAGGACCCCACGGTAACACCGTGTACCTCCATCAGGAGACACTCCGTGACTGAGCGTCCCTGTTTTTGCTGTGTTGGCAGGAGACTGACGGTCATGGCTAGACCCACGATGCCAGTGGAGGGTTGTAAAACAGAAGTCATGAAAACCTTCACTTGTTGGCTGGAATACTTCTACACAAAGAAATCTCTCTCCTCCAACATTCGGTTATTCTGAGATACAGTTTGTTTCGATGAGGTAGAATAATTGTTAGACTCTGAGCCTTACCAAAGTAACAATTTTATTTATCAAAATAGAGTTGATTCACTATTACTCTGCACAGGTAACTAAGGAGTTTTCTCCCAGGATTATTATAAACTCATGGATTTAAACACATTTGATGTGCTTCACTCCACTCTGCAAATACTAACAACAGCCTTAGAGTAACAATACCAACCGCTGCTGGTGGAATAACTGAGAACAGTATGTTTTTTTGCCAGTTCCTTTAGCCCTTAGGTTCTATTCCACTGGGGAGGAACAATCCAATTTCCATCTTAAAATCTCTTAAAATATTTCTTCTCTATGTAGTTCTGCCATTGCTTTGACATATAGTTTAGATCCTTGATTTCATTCTACTCTTAATTTTCAGGGCTTGCTTTTTTAAAGTTCAGTTTTGTTTTTATTGTTATATAAAATCAGAAGGGCCATCAATAATCTTCCAACAATCCTCGGCCCCTACCTAATCACAAGAAACCATCACATGAATCCAAATGGTGTGATGACGGCCCTTCTGATTGCATCACGCCAGGGGCAGGGGGGCGGGGCGCGGTACATGATGTCACTCTGTCTTACTACCGAGAATTCTGACCTCGGTCGGGTGGCTAAGGTGGTGTTGGCCAGGTGTCTGAACTGTGATGTTACTACTTTTCCCTGTAAATTCATGATTATTTAGGGGGAGATATTTTGAGGTTACATCAATACTCTATTTCTCCTCAAAACTTCTGTAGACTAATTCCGGCATTCATCAATGGACCTTGGCTACTGTAATTATTACTGTGGTGTTCTAATGGTAATTTTCTATTTCCCCCACTTTCTAGATCTATTGATCAGAATTATTCTGTAGTAAGAACTGTTCCTTCTCTACTATTTATTCAATCATTTATCAGTATGGATGCAGAGATATTTACTCTATGCTTTGAGTGATTTTTTAGTCCAATACTATCATGATTTACTTTGTTACTCAAATTGTTCCAGTTTGGGGCCATTAGGAACTCTCTAGGGGATTTCCTGGTCATTCAGCTGGTAAAGAAACTGCCTGCAATGCAGCAGACCCCAGTTCAATTCCTGGGTCAGGAAGATCCCCTGGAGAAGCGATAGGCTACCCACTCCAGTATTCTTGGGCTTCCCTAGTGGCTCAGCTGGTAAAGAATCTGCCTGCAATGCGGGAGACCTGGGTTTGATTCCTGGGTTGGGAAGAAGCCCTGGAGAAAGAATGGCTAGGAACTCTCCGGGTTGTCTCCTGTGCCATTTTGACACACTTCTCTTACTTTTGTGGAGCAAATTGGTGTTACTTTCCAGCACTGCAAAATGCTCCAGGATCACCTTCCGTAATTTCTGCCTCTGCCCTGAAGTCAACCACTTTTTCCAAGGGACCCTGGTTCCTCTTCTTGGAGAATCCTGTTAGAAACCAAGACCTGGAGACTAGGTGCGCTCATTGCCAGTTGGGGTCACTGTTTCTAGGTCCTCTTAGCACAAAAAGCTAAGAAATACATGCATGTATAAAGTTTAAAGTTTAGTCACTCAGTTGTGTCCGACTCTGCAACCCTACGGACTATAGCCCACCAGGCTCCTCTGGCCATGGGATTTTTCAGGCAAGAATACTGGAGTGGGTTGCCATTTCCTTCTCCAGAGGATCTTCTTGACCCAGGGACCGAATCCAGGTCTTCCACATTATAGGCAGAAGCTTTACCGTCTGAGCCACCAGGGAAGTCTACATGCATGTATACTAACCATGTATACACATATATTTGGAGCTATTTCTGCATCAGTCTATTGGTGTATACGCACACACAGTCTCTCTTCACATACTACATTAACAGAGTTGTAATAAACAGCCTTGTGTAGACACCTTCCCTCATTTTTGTCAGTATAACCTTGGGACAGTTTTCTAACGGTGGGATTGTTTAGTTAATGGAAAAAGAAGCACATATGTAATTTCAGTAGATATTGCTAGATTCCCCTTCATAAAGGTCACACTGTTTTACACTCCCACCAGCAATGTATGAGAATGCCTATTTACTCAGCCTCTCCAGCAGAGATGATGTCAAACTGGTGGATTCTTGCCAGTTGAATAGGTAAGAAATTCTATCTCTGTCTAGTTTTAATTACATTTATTACATGTGAGGCTGATCACGCTTTCAGACAGCCAAGGTCATTTGCATTTCTTTTTCTTTGAACCTTTCTTATCTCTTGCATTTTGGGCTGTTGATCTTTTTCACCAGTATTGCTAGAAGAAGCCTTTTACAACATTAAGATATTCACCTTTTTTCTATGATATGACTGAAAATACTTTTTTTGTGTGTCATTTGCCCCTCTATGAGTTCTTTTACATAAGATTTTTAAAATGTTTTTCATGTGGTTAATTTGTTTTCAATCATTTTCCTAATTGAATCTGGATTTTGAGTTATAGTTAGGAAGTTCTCCACATTCTCAATTTACAAATAGATTCACTTATGTTTTCTTCTGGTATTTGTAAAATATCTCTTTTTTCACATTTAAATCTCTGCTATTTTGTTCTAGGTTCTCTCTCTATAAAAGCCATTGATTATTGTATATTGATGTTTTAATCTGCTGCTTATCATGTGTAGTAGATTTTCATTCATTCTTAGATTTTCAAAAACATAATCCTGTATCTACAGAGATACTTTATTTCTTTTCTGATTCTTACATCTCTATTTACTCTACCTTGTCCAACATGCCAGCTGAGGCCTCCCATGATGTTAAAAGACCGGAGCCCCTAGGGCATCCTCATCTTGTTCCCAAATCTAATAAGAAACTCAAGATGTTGGCTCTTGATCTGAAACACATATATTTTGTTTTTTGTCTTAAAGATGTACGCATCAAATTCTGCTTTATTGACTGTTTTTAATCAGTGGATGTGGAATTTTGTCAAATGCCTTTTCTCCATCCATGAAGATGATCCTTTCAGTTTTCTCCCTAGTTCTGATACTATGATGGGTTATGTTAACAGATTAACACATTCCCTCCCACTGGACAACCCTTCCCTTGCTTTCTGAAACAACCCCCACATTGTCATTGGATTTGTTTCTGAGCCCTTACTCTTAACTGCAGTAAACCCACTGGATACTCTGATATGACAGAAACTCCTCAGGAAGTGGTCCTCAACTGAGGGCCATTGTGACTCCTGGGGAACCTGGCAGTGTCTGTGCTTTCTGTCTGGTTTTCACAACTGGCTGTGCTGGTGGATCCTCATGGGCAGAGGTCAACGACGCTCCTAAACACTAAAATGCGGAGCGTAGCCCTCTGCAACAAAGAACTGTCCAGATCATAATCTCAGCAGCACTGAGTTTGAGAAACTCCGCCTCAGGTAAACCGCAATTTGGCAGTGACCCCTGGTACCTGAAAAGAGAAATAGCTACTGGCTTACAAAATACAGCTACTGGCTTTTATAGAATCCAGCCAGGAAACTGGCTCCAACATCTGACTGGAAACAAAGGTGACAGGTAGGAGCGCCTGCCTTCAGCTGAGGGAGACGAGGATCTAAAATCAGCAGGCGGGGCCCTTCTCTGTTCTCGGGGCGGGGACTAACAATATATACTGTCAAGCATTGTTCTTCCAGATGCAGTTTCTGAAACTCTGGATTCAAGATAACAGAAGTAAAGGTATCAGTGAGCCCAATGCAGACATTCATTCACAAACCAGGCGCAACACAACTCAGCGTAAGAAGTCACATGCGTGGCCTGGACCTCATCCAGTACACCCCCATCAGACGGGAGACGGGGTTCGAAAAGACGTCCAAGTTTCCCACCAGAAAACCCATTGCTCCAAGGAACGGCACCGGGCTTGCCTGGTTTGTTGTCTGTGCTGAGGAAAGTCACGACCAAGACCAAGCTTTCAAAAGTACCTCCCACTTGGGGTCTCCTTCGCTCTCCACCAACTTCAGGCCATGCTTGTTCTTCAGGTGCCTGTTGAACTCCCATTTGGTGCCATAGACGAAGCTGCACACTGGACACTTCAAACCACCTGGAAGCACAGACACAGGTAAGAACGCGCTCACAGCCTTCCGTCCACATGCCTCAAACCTAAGAGATGCGTTCATCTCCAGTATTTACTTTCAATCCAAGCTTACTCTACTAGTAAACAGAATAGCAGCAGTTCAATATGTTTTTCCGGGCAGAGATTTTAAAACTTAATGCATGTCTTTTCATTTATTGAATCAGAATTTGCAGAGAATCTAATACACATTTAATATTTTAGGTGACAGAGAGTCAAGATGAGTAATATTCCTTTGGCTGAGTGGATACAGTGGCTTAAATCATTTTTTCACATTTTTATTTGAAAATAACAAATAATTTAGAAAGCGAAAAGTAACTGAAGGACAACGGTTGCGCTTCTCAATCTCTTTTGTCCCGAAACACTAAGACAGAGGGCCAGATGCTCAGCCTCCTTCATGTCAGAAGTGAAGCCAGGGATATAAATCCCCGCTTGAATATCCCTGTAAAGGACAAATGAAAAAGCTGGTCACATCCTGAAATGTCACTATTTATTTAACTGATTAAATTTGACAAATGTTCCAGGAAGTACCTGCATGTTTTAATTAAGAGAATATAAAACTCTAGAATTAAAAAGAAAAAACTGAGAGTCATACAAAGACTATCTAAAATTTTATCAGAAGCAGTAACTAAATTTGGAGCTGGACAAAAATCATTTGTTTGTTTGTTCATCTGAAGCACAGTTGGTTTACAATGAATGCGGTGTCAGTTTAACCTAAGTGTTAGTACAGGGAAGCGACTGAGCAGGAGTGCTTTCAGAAGCAGACTCGTCCCCCGGGAGGCCAGCTGCAGCCCCAGCAGTGCTGTGTGTTCTGCTCAGGTGCATCCAACTCTTTGCAACCCCATGGACTGTAGCCGATCAGGCTCCTCCGTCCATGGGATTCTCCAGGCAAGAATACTGGAGTGGTTGCCATTTCCTCCTCCAGGGGATCTTCCCAACGCAGGGATCGAACCCACATTTCCTACGTTGGCACATGGGTTCTTTATCATCTGAAGCACCAGAGAAGCCCCACATCAGGCCTCTAATCTACCGGACGTTGAACAGGCCAGAGTCGGGCCAAGCGCTAGCAGCATCAGGCCTGCACCCGAGGGGCCAGGGCAGTGAGATGGGAACAGAAGGCCTCTAACTGGTCTCCCACAGCCACGGTGGGTCTGCTCTCCACCCGGCACAACGGCTGGTCTTAAAAACTCAGCTGAAATCACATCTCTCATAGGTGTAAGCCCCTCCACCGGCTTCCCTTCATACCCAGAACAGGAATTAGTGGGAATGGAAGCTAACCCAGGTGGCTGACGGCACAATCCCTTGAACCTTGGCCTTTCCACGCTGGGCGAGCACAGAGCAGCACAGCAGGTACAACAGAGACAGCGGGCAGAGCCAGCACAGACCGTGCATGCGTGCGAGTGCTCAGTTGCTCCGCTGTGTCCAACTCTTTGTGACACTATGGACCACAGCCTGCCAGGCTCCTCTGTCCATGGGATCCTCCATGCAAGAATATTGCCGTGTCCTCCTCCAGGGGATCTTCCCAAACCCAGGGGTCAAAACAAACCTGTGTCTCTTTTGTCTTCTGCCTTGGCAGGCGGGTTCTTTACCACTAACGTCACCTGGGAAGCCCACAGAGACCGGCAACAGTTACCAAATCCTGAACTTCTAGAACATTCTACAGAAAAGGCAGCTCAGACAGTTGTTTTTCCGAAACTCAAACACACTGCACTTTTTTAGGCAAAATCAAATGAGCTTGTTCTTTCTTGCCTGGAGGATAATTAAACTTAGTTCTTCTTTGTTATTGCTTGTTCATCATCTAAAATGATGCATTTTCTTACAATCATCTTTTAAAACCCTCCAAGGCAGGAGAACCACTACCTTGTCTCTGGGTTAAGCTGACGTTGCTTCTATAAAGACTTAATCTGTGGCAATGAACACAAACAAACTACCGAAGGTTAAATTTAGGCTTTAAAATGAAATTAAGAATTCCTTCTGGGCTGTTCTTTAATGGAAACTAATTTAGGGAGAAAAAACATCCTGATATCATGCTTAAATTAAAATTAATATGAGAATGCCCCCACACTAATTAAAACTCCCACCTTTATCACGGTGGCTTTAATTAAAGAACAACAAATGGAAATGTGTAATCTAGACGGAAGGTGTAACTATGCCAGGTAATTGACATCAAAGCCGAGAAAAATTAATTTCCATTTCAATTCATTAAATGCTTAGGCAACACTTGGCAAAGGTCACGGGGAGACCTAGTGAGTTTCCTTGCAGCCCTGATATTAAGTGCACCCCATAAAAACCACAACCCCCCCTCCCTGCAAGTTGCAATCCTCCTCATAAGGAAAGACGAACCAAGCCAAAGGACAGAATTTCAGGAGCAATTTGGAAACTCCATCATGGCATCTTTTGTTCTTTTCGAAATTCAATCTATTCCAGAGGAATTTCAAGTAAACTATTTTCACTCCTTTGCAGCGGCTGACGTTATTGAAAATTCAATTTCATTTTCAATAATATAACTCCCAGAATGGCATGGATACTCGGTTGGACAGTCAGGAGATCTGCATTTGTCACTTGGCTCACATGACTCAGAACCACTTCCTTGAATTCTTGGGTCTTGGTTTTTTGTTTTTCCTATGAAGGCAAAAATGCTAAAGCTTATATCCTTATAAAAGGCGGTGTATTAAGTCAGAGGAGGAGAAATATCTTATGACATCCTTGATATGTGGAATCTAAAAGGAAATGATGCAAACGAACTTACAAAACAGAAACAGACTCATAGACTTAGAAAACAAACTTATGGTTGCCAAGGGGAGGGACCACTAGGGAGTCTGGCATGGTCATGGACACACTGCTGTATTTAACATGGATAACCAATAGGGACCTGTTATATAGCACAGGGAACTCTCTGCTCAGTGTCACGTGGCAGCCTGGATGGGAGGGGAGATTAGGAGAGAATAGATACACATATATGTATGGCCGAGTCCCTTCGCTGTTCACCTGAAACTACCACAACACTGTTAATCAGCTATCAGTTCAGTTCAGTTCATATCAGTCGCTCAGTCGTGTCCGACTCTTTGCCCCCCATGAACTGCAGCACACCAGGCCTCCCTGTCCATCACCAACTCCCGGAGTTCACTCAGACTCACGTCCATCGAGTCGGTGATGCCATCCAGCCATCTCATCCTCTGTCATCCCCTTCTCCTCCTGCCCCCAATCCCTCCCAGCATCAGGGTCTTTTCCAATGAGTCAACTCTTCGCATGAGGTGGCCAAAGTACTGGAGTTTCAGCTTTAGCATCATTCGTTTCAAAGAAATCCCAGGACTGATCTCCTTCAGAATGGACTGGTTGGATCTCCTTGCAGTCCAAGGGACTCTCAAGAGTCTTCTCCAACACCACAGTTCAAAAGCATCAATTCTTCGGCGCTCAGCCTTCTTCACAGTCCAACTCTCACATCCATACATGACCACAGGAAAAAACATAGCCTTGACTAGACAGACCTTTGTCAGCAAAGTAATGTCTCTGCTTTTCAATATGCTATCTAGGTTGGTCATAACTTTTCTTCCAAGGAGTAAGCGTCTTTTAATTTCATGGCTGCAGTCACCAACTGCAGTGATTTTAGAGCCCCAAAAAATAAAGTCTGACACTGTTTCCACTGTTTCCCCATCTATTTCCCATGAAGTGATGGGGCCGGATGCCATGATCTTTGTTTTCTGAATGTTGAGCTTTAAGCCAACTTTTTCACTCTCCACTTTCACTTTCATCAAGAGGCTTTTTAGTTCCTCTTCATGTTCTGCCATAAGGGTGGTGTCATCTGCTATACTCCAGTACAAAATAAAAAGCAGAAAAAAAAAAAAAAAAAAGACAGTGTGGGGTCAGCAGAATAACAGGCTCCCCAGAGATATTCACATCCTAAACCCTGGAACATGTGAAAATAAAACCTCAGGTGGCAGAAAGGATCAGGTAAGGGGCTGGAGATGGGGCTATTATCCTGCACCATCTGGACGGGCCTAATGTTATCACAAGGATCCTTCTAAGAGCGGGCAGGACAGCAGACCCCAGTGCCATCACCTAACAAAGAGACTGCCAGCTTTGGAGATGGAGGAGGGGGCAGAGCCAAGGACTGCAAACAGCCTCCAGAAGCTGGAAAGAGAAAACATCCTGATCTTGAGATTCCAGAAGGAATACAGACTTGTCAGCAAACCTGACTTGAGCCAGTGAGACCAGCTTGGACTCCTTACCTTCAGAATGGCAAAATAATAAATCTGTGCTGTTTTAAACTACCACCAACCATGTGGTCACTTGTTACAGCAGCAATAAGAAACTAACACAGACATTCAAGGGTAACTGGACCAAAGGCAGCTTAATTATCAACGGAAAGTGGACACAGAGAACTTTTATTTTATTGACATGTGAAACACGAAATCGGACTCGGGGAAACACTGCAGAGGGAAAACAAAGTGCCTTTGACCCTGGGTCAGGCTGAGTCAGAGCTTAATCAAGGTCTCCCTCATCCCTTCTGGTCCTCCCACACACTTCTCAAAATCTTGAGATCCTCTGGACAACTGGGGAAGGGCTGGAAAGAGAAAGAGAGGCCCTAGAGTCAGCCTTGGTCAGGTTAGCAGTCAGACCTGGAGGCAAAGAAGCAGGAGAAAGCAGACAGCTCCCGCGTGTGTAACCTTTCAACACGTCCTTGTGAGACCTTGTGTGGCCACCAGCAAATGCAAACCAGTCCCCAACAGGACCACACCTCCCCCTCTTCCTCCTCTTCTTCCTTCCTTCCTCCTCAACAAGTGCACAGTTGGGACTCACGTCAGGGGATGTAGCCCATCCGTGGTGAGAAGCCACATTCTGAATCAGGACCCGGGTCTGGCCTGATCACCTGTTCACTGTGTGGCTGATGTCCAGTCCTTTCTCCTCTCTGTACCTCCTCATTTTAAAATGGGAAAGATGATGCCAACCTCATGAGAGATAAGGTGACATGGAAAATAACAACCAACAGCACAGCATCACGTCACTGGAAGCATCTTCCACTAATGTATGGGATCTGGGCCCTAATAAAAACAATTTCAGAATAAAAATGTTCAAAATTCAAATAAAGGACTCTAGGTTGGCTGACAGTTTCTGGATTTTTTTCTATACAATTTTCCCGAATCTAGTGTGGAAGGGTTTCCCTGATAGCTCAGTTGGTAAAGAATCCACCTGCAATGCAGGAGACTCCAGTTTGATTCCTGGGTTGGGAAGATCCCCTGGAGAAGCGATAGGCTACCCACTCCAGTATTCTTGGGCTTTCCTTGTGGGTCAGCTGGTAAAGAATCCGCCTGCAATGCAGGAGACCTGGGTTCGACCCCTGGGTTGGCTGACAGTTTCCGGATTTTTTTCTACACTATTTTCCCCAAATCTGGTGTGAAAAAACTAAGACATGAATGTACATCAAAGGTATGGATATACATGTTTACAATCTTAATATAACTGTTCAAAACAACACAAAGATTTCAGCAGATGCCACAAACTAAGCCTTCTCTGGCCCTCTTCCTCATATCTTTTCTTATCTCATTTATCTACCCCGCTGCTCAATGACTCCTTAAATGAGTGACCTGAGATAAGGTTCACCACCTGAGAGAAGCAGTGAACTTCTCTCCTATAGCAACGTGGGGCCTGTTAAAGGAGCAGATACTTTCTGTTAGATGATCAGAACACGGAAGAGCTGCCCAGGCTTCATCCCCAACCCAGAATGACAACAAATGCCACCACATCCCAGTGCCTCGCACAGCATGGGGAACACGATGAGCTTAAGATACACTGTGAAGAAGGCGATGGAATAAACACGATAGGGAATGTGAGCCATTTATCAGGCACTGTGACATCAGGCACGGTCTGGGATCTTTGAGAATAAGATCTCATCTTTGCAAACTGATGCTCGGAGAAGCTGAGTAACTGGTCCAGGGGCCACAGGGATCACAGCGGGCTCCAGGGCTGTGCACCCGACCCTAGACTTGTGCTAGTATCCTGGGGCGACTTGAAGGAGGGCCATGAGGTCCCTGGAAAAGGACCAGCCCATCGTTGCCAGGCCATGAGCTCCGGGAACAAGCTGAGAGCTTGTGACGCTAAGCACCGAGCATCTGATGCCTCTCACAACCTCTAGTTTTAGTGAACCAGCTCCTGAGCTGGCTTCATCAGGCTTTTTCAGAGGAGGAAAGGGGCAGGCCCACTGAAGTGATACAACAAGAAAATGTATATTTTGTGGGAAAACACCTCAAATCCATATTAATGAACAAGTGACTGACAGAGAGGAATAAACAAGAGATTGATCTGCTTTCAAAATATCAGAAGTAGATAAAACACAAGCAGCGGATAAAGCATTTATACAGCATTCAGTACAAGTCTAACTGCCAGAAAAGCACTGGAGTCCAAGTGCCTCCGGCTGAGGCATGGCTGGCACGTGGGTGGCACACGGCTGGCACGCAGCCTGCGCCCCCAGGACCAGACGTGTGCTGGAGCCAGAGGGAACCAGCTCAGTAGCTGGCTGGGCACATCCCTGCCCAACTCAGCGACGTCACATGGAAAGCTTGAAATTGGCCCCAGTGGAAATATTCGCAGCACAGAAACTGGAAAATGCTACGTATCAGCGCCCCGTCCCCTGCCCCAGGAAAGCCAGCTGGTGAACATTTCCAGAACACGACAGGCGGACACCCCAGCAGCCTCCACTCCAGGGTTCACGGAAAAGGACCCAAACTGCAGGAAAAACACCACAGTCCCTTCCCTGAGAAACCTGCCCGGGAGCGGAAACCTCAGCCTTTTAGGTCCTCTCCCCGCCTCCTCTACAAAAGTGCTCGGACCCCCTCCCCAAACCCCTGAGCCTGGGGCAGAACCATCCTTCTCAGCCATCGACGGCTCCCGTGTGTCACTGTTTCAACACAGCGGACGGACAAGGAGTCCTGCACTTGGTTTCAGGAGACTGCAACATCATTTTGAGAAAACTACATGTATGATTTTTTAATTTTAGAAATACTTTTTAATTTATTTATTCGGAGGATAATTACTTTACGATATGTTTCTTCCATACAGCAATATGAATTGGTCATAGATATATATGTGGTTTTTTTATTATGTCATTTTAAGACCTATTCCTCTATCTCAAAACAAGAAATTATAAAGTCCCAGGAAGATAATTTTTAAGGGGTTGGTAGAAGAGGAAAATAAAACCAAACAAGGATGGGGAGAATTACATGAAATTAATGAAAAGAAAATGAGAAAAGTCCCAGTGAGTGATCCCAAACAACTCAGCATTATGATTCTTTTTATTCAGCCCCATCTTCTTCCTCTCTCCTTCTCTCCCTCAGACCTAAGGTCAGCGAGAGCTGTGTGCTCTTGAGGGCTCTGAGCTGCACTAATCCTCAACCAGCTCTCGGATTTCAGAGACAGTTCTCCTGCCAAGACACAGAGGCACGGTGTCTCCTATGAGCCAAAACACATTCCGTTGCTTCCTTCCAGGAGAGTCTCTTGATGGGGGCACAGCAAAAATACATAAACACACACATGAAGGCCAAAAATAGCCCTTCAAAATTAGAAAACCCAGACCCTGTCAGGGAATGCCAACTGCTTATAGAGCAAGTTAGAAAGTTAACTTAGGGCATGAAGAAATTGTAGGGCATGAAGCAACTTGACCTCAGCACGTTTTGTGCAAGGTAGTGATGAAAGTCTGGAAGCAGGGAACTATGACAGAGGCATCAATCAGATCTCCACACCTGTTCCCATGACCAAGTAAATGTCTATTTCCCACCAGTCCAGCCTAAGAGTGTGAAGGATGTTGAAATGAGTCACTAGCCCTGTACTCCAATTATTTATTGTGACTCAAAGGCAACCCAGGAAAAGGGGAGGACAGAGGATGAGATGGTTGGATGGCATCACCGACCGGATGGACATGAGTTTGAGTAAGCTCTGGGAGCTGGTGATGGACAGAGAAGCCTGGCATGCTGCAGTCCATGGGGTCAAAAAGAGTCAGACATGACTGAGTGACAACTGAACTTCTGAAGGCAATCCACCCTCTCTTCTGTGATTCCTGGACAGCAGGGTCCTCAAAAATGATACACCAGCTCTAGAAGCCTTAGCATAGTTTTAGAGAAAAAAAATACAAAAGAAAGGAATGCAAATGTACTGAGTGCCCGACACTCAAGTGTTCTCGTTTCATCCTCCCGCAATCCTGTGTGATGGTGGCTGTGAGCTCCACGTGAGGTTCGGGGCCGCCAGTGGAGGGTAGGTAACCGGCCCAAATGGCAACGCACTGGCCTGCCCTCCAACTCCTAGAAACTGCCTTTAATACCAACACCAGGCACATGCTCCCATTATCCCAGTTGGATGACTTAAAATTATCCGAGAGTTTTCTGCTGCTCGTCTATTTCCAGAGGTCAGCCCTGTCACCGGAAGTGCTGAAGGATACAGTCAATTCATTTGTTTCACATTAGGACGCCATTCATGGTGGTTACAGCAAGTGGAGCTTCACGCACCAGGGCCAGGGAAGCGGGGACGGGATAGGTTTCTAAAATGGTCTTCAGCTTCAAAGAGTCACAGGATCCAGAGAAGAGCAACCACTGACACACTACACTCTGCAATCACTTTTCAGCTGAATTACCGGAGCACAGATGAAAATACAACAGCGTTTCTAGGTAGCAACAGCATGTGAGCTAAACCCTTGCAAATGGAAATGTGACCATGTATTGAAAAACCCCCAAACTTTTCAAAGATACTAGAGTTTTCACTCAATCTCTAGTTTAAATGTTCTAAATCGTTTCTTCTTTTCAGGAGGAATATGTAATTTGAGTACTCAAATATTTTTGGATAAAGAACCCCACCCATAATGTGCTTAATATAGTGCTATTCATAATTGGAAGAAGAGAAAAATCTAGAAACCCTAGAATGTTCAACAACAGGAGCATGGTTAAATATAGTAGGGTGGGACTTTCCTGGTGGTCTGGTGGTTAAGACTCTACCTTCCAATGCAGGGGACAGGGGTTCCATCCCTGATTGTACTAAGATCGTACATGACTCGGGGCAGCTAAGCCCGTGTGCCCAACTACTGAGCCTGTGTGCTACAACTGAGAGGCAACGCAGCCAAAAAGGCAAAGTAAATAAATATTTAAAATAAATAAAGTGGGGTGCTCCCGCTTCATGCTGTATTGCAAAAGGCCCTTAGAAGTTAAAGTAGGAAGACAGTGTAAAAAAGGAAAACAAACTGTGTGTGTTAATCAACGTTAAGTAAAGAAAGTTAGCCATGAACTTTCATTTGTTCAAAATGTGTGCATGGACTAAGGACAGACGGCCATACAGTTGACCCTTTGAAACCCCAGGTTCCACATCCTATGTGGGCTGAAAATGCAGACACCAACTGTTCTCTGCCATTTTACACAAGTGACTTGAGCATCCTCAGACTGTGGGACCCATGAGGGTCCTGGAACTGATCCCCTGCCGATACTGAGGGATGACTGTACCGATAAATGAATGTTATGGGAAGGGTTGGTAAAATGTGTGGATAAGTGATCACTTTTTTTGTTTAAGATTTTCATCAAAAGTGAAAGTGTTAGCTGCTCAGTTGTGTCTGACTCTGCGATCCCGTGGACTATAGCCCGCCAGGCTCCTCTGTCCATGGAATTCTCCAGACAAGAATATTGGAGTGGGTTGCCATTCCCTTCTCCAGGGGATCTTCCTGACCCAGGGATTGAAACCAGGTCTCCCACAATGCAGGCAGATTCTTTACCATCTGAGCCACTGGGGAAGCCCTAAGGTTTCCATTAAGGTTGCTGTAATATGGTCCTAGCCGCAAGTAACACTGACAACTCACAGGGAAGAGGAGGAAGCGAACAGTGATGACCAGGAATGTGCGGGTCGTGCTGAGGGAGGTCGCAGAGCTGCCCCAGGGGGCCTGGCCAGGCACAGGGGCGCAGCCGCTCGCCTACCTTGCTGGATGAGCGCGTCGGCCGCCAGCTCCCCGGTGCCCACGTTGCTGTACTCCTCGTTGGGGTGCTTCCGGTTGTAGTGCCGCTTCAGGGAGCCCGAGATGTTGCATGAGTAATGGCAGTGGGCGCAGCGGAAAGGCTGGGGGGACAAGGAGGAGGGTTAGGGCCAGGCCAGCCCCTGTGTCATCAGCCTCCACGGGAAGGAAGAGGCCCCGCACACACATACCCCACTCCTCCTCCACGACCCCCAAGGCCTGCGAGGAGCAGACCATCCCTCGGGAAATGCTCCAGGAAAAGACACAAACCTGGGGTGGCTGAGTCCTGCCTCTGCAGGGAACCCCCCGAGTGACTGGGCAGAAGTCCCCAGAGCAGGAGGCGACTCTGCTAAACGAGGCTGCTTTCATATCTTTCTCTGTTGTCACCCCAGAGTTTATATTTCTTGTTCAAGAAGAAAATCACAAAAAATCCAACACAGGAATCTATCACTTTTTTTTTTCAAGTGAATGCTATTCAAGTAGCTCCCCTTACCATTAATTCTGACGTACTTGCCTATCTCAATATAAGTGAGTTCTATGAAATTAGTTTTGGAACATTAGCATCTGCACAGAAATTTTAAAAAAACCAAAAAATGCTCTCCTGCCAGTGCTGGGTGGTCAGTGGGCACAGAGGCACGAAGGGGCAATTAAAATGAGAAATGGTCCTACGAACCTAACTTCAGGCTCAAGAGTCAATTCCATCCTTCTTAGAGCAAAGCAGATAAACTGCCTCATAAGAGTTTCAACTCCATGTACTTCCCCACGCCTGTTCCTTGGTGGAAATGCTAATGAAAAGAACTCCCAAATCGTTTGAGTAGATAGGTCAAAAAATGGACAGGTGAGTTCAAAAGAGAACTCAAGTTTCTGAGCTACTGATTTCTACAAAATCTTCAACTCTTAAAGCCAGAAGGGACACTTTCAAAGACTGGCTGTGACCAAACCTCCCTCCGCGATGAGACAGCCTTCTTTTGTCTCTGATGTCTGTGATCTCAGCCTTTGTTACAGGCATGGAGGTCAGCCCCCTGGCCCCCTGCACTACTGAACAGCTCTGAGGTTTAGGGGGACAAACCTTTCCATCTATTCCATTCCCTGGTACCATCATTACCTTTTACAGGAATTTAATCACTACCTAACATCTTCTTGGGACCCTCTCTCCCTAAATGTTATGGCTGAGCCGCATCTGGGCTTTTCATGCAGAACAAGCTTGAACTTGTGGGATGTTGCCACATTTCAGCAAGGACTTCTGCTGGGGTAGTCACTGCAGGGCAGGAGACAGAGGTCAAGTGGAGCCTAGGTAATGCCCCATAACCACTGCCAGGCATAGGGTCTGACTGCATCATGAACAGGGCACCTCTTGGGACTCCATTTATGAAGCATATATTGTATTTACTGACATCCTGCTATGAGTCAGACCTTGTTCTCACCTGGAGACATGGTGACAAATGAGAGACTTCTGATTCCCTGAATGCACACGAGTCTTTGGACTTAAGTATCAACTGCAAAGATTAAATGCTATCTAGGCAAACTAAATCACAACACTTGTTTCCTAAGTCAGATACTTGCAGATAGCAAATGACGCTACATCTCAAAGGAAAGTTATTTATTGAGATCTTTCAGGCCAGCATCCAGCTAAGAGTTATGAGGAAAATATATGCAGGCTGCAGCCCTGTAGTGCATGTGAGACTAAACGACAGAAAAGAAAGTGGATCAAAAACAAGGCAGGAAGCTGCCGTCATGCCTACAACATGGTGTTACAGTGCATTTGTGAAGTAGCGTGACCGGACAGAATTTATGACTGTTTTAGCTCGCCTTTACTGACAGCTACCATATGCCAGAGAGTTCTAAGTCTTGCATGGATTAATTCCTGCAAATCTCACAACAACCTCCTGCAGTAGGTACAACTGCTATTCCCATTTCACAGATAAAAAATACTGAAACGCAGAAGGGTTAGGGAATTTGCCCAAAGCTTCACAATCTCCCTGCCCTCCCATGTGTCTGCGCTGGATTTTGGGCCCCTGGTCTAGCCCGCAACCAGATGATCTGACTTCCCACCTGTCTTCCCTGGGAGGGCATGGTTAGTTTGCGTGCATTTCCCGGACATAAGGCAGCCCACGTCTAACTGTCAACTTGGACAAACAAGGACTGCCAAGGTAAGCCAGGAGGAATACAGGCTATTCCTGGAGGGCTGGGACCAGGCGGGGGTGGGTGGGGCTGGGAAGAGGGTGGAAGGCAGCCAGGTCACAGGGGGACGCGCTGCGTTAGGAAACTGACTCGGGATGGGGTTCCCGGTGGGTATCAGGCAGGGGGTGACATGCCAACTTCAGAAGAGTTTTCACTCTGGAAATGAACGGAGGGAGGATTATTTGAAAGGAACAAGACTGGAGGCAAGGAACCACGCATCCAGCTGCTGCCATGGTGAAAATGAGATCTAGAGGTCTAAAATGAGAGAGTGGAATAGAAAAACCACAAGTAAAATTAAAACTCTGGATGAAATGTTTCTTAAAATGGCATTAAATGTATCAACTTTAAAAGACATTATGTGGGGGGGTGGGGTGGGGAAGCCACAGCATGAGAGACTGTATTTATAATATGTAACCCAAAAAGTGATCCCCACCCCAGATACATGGAGGATTCCTGAAAATAAACAAGAAAGCAAAACCACTCAATAGAAAAAATGGGGAAATATTTGAACAGTATTAAAAAAAAAAAAAAGGAAAGAGAAATAAATCCAAATGGCCAGAAAAATTTATGGAAAGGGGCCCAATTCCATTAACCATCATGAAAATGAAAATAAAGCCACACGGAGAGGCCAGCCCAGCAGGCTGGCCATCCTGCACGTTCCCCCGCCCCACCTCCCACCCCGACACGGAGCAGCAGAGGATCTGGGCCGGGCACCCCTGCTGCTGGCATAACCTGGCACAACCACCATGGAGAGTGGTTGGGCTTCACCTTGTAAAGCTGAAGACATGCCTACGGCCCTGCCAAGCACTCGCCAGGGGCATCCACCCCGGAGGCTCTCGTGGACGGGCACACCAGGACACGTGCACAGACAGCGCAGAGCAGCAGAGCTGGTGACGATGACACAATAGAGAGAGCCCCGCTGCTCCCCGACAACTGCAGGGGTGAACTGAGCGGATGAACACTCCCGCGAGGGCTGCCCAGCACACGCTATTTCACACTGGGGAGCACGGACGGGGACTTCCCTGGTGGTCTAGTGGCTAAGTGCCAAGCCCCCAGTGCAGGGAGCCTGGGTGTGTGATTCCTGGTCAGATACTGCATACCACAGCTAAGACCCCAGTGCAGCCAAATACATAAATAATTAGTGTTTAAAAGAAGAAAAAAATGGATGGAGGAGGATGACATGCAGTCTCACCAACACACCATTCAGTAAAGAAGCCAAGTTCAGAACAAAGAATAAAATAAATTCCACATATAAATCCATATATCTAGATATAGATATATATCTAGATGAGGATTTACATATGTATGTTTGTGTGCTCAGTCACTTAGTCATGTCCCACTCTGCGATCCCATGGACTGTAGCCCCCCCGGCTCCTCTGTCCATGGATTCTCCAGGCAAGAATACCGGAGTGGGTTGCCGTGCCCTCCTCCGGGGGATCCTCTCAACCCAGGAATCGAACCCTGGTCTCCCGCATTGCAGGTGGATTCTTTACCGTCTGAGCCACCAGGGAAGCCCTTATATATATATAAATCCATATATATGTAAATCCATAAATAGATACATATCCATATCCAGATATATGGATACTATAAAGTTCAAAAGCATACAGTTTTGCTACATTAGTCTGCGTAGGGATGTATACGCCAATGGTAGAACCACTAAGAAAACCAGAAAGTAATTTTCAGGTTAACAGTCACAACTCGGGTAGAGAAGGGGGTGGGCCCATGAAGGAGGTCTGAGGACAGGCAACGGTCCATCTCTGGGCAGTGGGACATGAGTGTTCACATCACAATTATTCATGCCCTCACATACTCGTATGTATATCTGACATTCTGGATATACATTCTATCTCACAACAAGAGAAGTAAAAAAGAAATGGGTGAGATTTTTTTTTTTTTTTAATTATCAAACTTTAATTGATAGACTAATCTTACAGGATAAACAATAATAAGACACCTAGTCAAGGTTACACTTTAAAAAAAAAAAAACCATGAGCAACTAAGCTCAGTTGTTTGAGTTGTATATCCTTCAACTGGACAACAACAACTCAAACAGGACAAAGCAACTAAGCTCCGAACAAAGCTAGTGGAGGTGATGGAATTCCAGTTTGTATATCCTGTTGAGTTGCAGTTGTCCAGTTGTTTGAGTTGTATATCCTTCAGCGTAACATGATGTTACTGGGAGAAGCATTCAGTACAGTTTTACTTACAATGTTTCACTTAATATTATGTTGTTTTCCATGTTATTTCCATGTTATAAATAGCCTTGAAAACGTGAAATAAATCCATAGCATTCCATTGGAAAAAAAAAAAAAAAAAGAAATGGGTGATCAAATGGGATAATATATGGCCAAAAAAACTCTCTTCACAAGGGTTTTGATGATTACACGTAACTTAGATAAAATGCCTTAAATGGCATAGCACCCAATGAGCGGCATGATTAATATTAATAACAGCAAAGCAGCAATGGCATTTATACCCTGACAGATAAAGCAATTTTTACCTTTATTTTCTTTCACCAGTGTCATGGAAATTATGCCGACACTAGACCAAGGTTCTCACACACCTGCCCTTCGTCATGTCTGAAAACGTCCGAAAAGTAGACTGCAGTTGGGAGCTCGCTCTAAAAGACCTGGTGACAGGTCCGGAGGAAATATGAACTATCACAGTAGCATCACCAAACCTGAGTCAAGTTACACGGTGGAGAGAGGTCCTGGATTATGTGAGTGCTGCCCTGGGGCTTGGGTTGTAGGACACCTTTAAGATTTACAGCAGCAAATCTGCAGCAAAGAAACCCGGCAGGAAGATGAATTTTTTTTTTCATGAATGTCTGAAGGGGACACCAATTTTCTAAAATGCAAGCCAGCACCAAGTCAGGCTGAGGAGCATGAAGCTGGGCTGGGCTGGGCTGGGGGCCCTCAGCCACTCACGCGTGGACCGCAAGGCGTGCAGACAAGCCCCGCATTGGCAACAATCTCCCCTGGGGGATGGATTAAACAGATGATTTCTGCAGCTTTCCCTATTATTATGTATCTTCAGTTTTGCAAATGACTTTCTGTTTCCAGTTACAGAACCAGTAAGATAGTGCTGTTTTCATAGGAGTATTTCCAGCCTGGAAAGTTCTGGTAAAACAAACTGCTCACTTTGCTTCCCTACCCTCGCTATCCCCGCGCCCCCCACCATGGGGACCTTTCACTGCACAGCCCCCCATCTGCATGGCCCATGGAGCTGCCCGCCACCTCCAAAACTGAGGGTCAGACGGTAGGCAACACTGCCACACCGAAGTCCCCCATGCCTATATTTCCACCGGTTTCCAAGGAACGCACCAGAAAAAGATTGCACACATTCCCTTTGATGGGAATCCCCACTGAGACACTTCTGAAAGAAACACAACGATGAAGCAGGGCTTACTGTGCCTGCCGTGAAACAACACCACGCTTCTAGACATTAAATCTGCGCTTTGCTGAGAACAGCTCCTGCCGGGCCACGTGGGGCCTTCTGACTCATGCCACGTCTGGCTCACGGCTGGGGGTCAACAGCGCTGGGTCAATCTAGAGACCCCAGGACCTTGGGAGCATGCTTGGTTACATGCGCTTTTTCTCACTTTAACCTCACCGCCCCTCACTGCTACGAGGGAAGGAAGTACTGAGGGTTCAAGGCCATGCAGGGAACTGAGGGCAGAGTGAAGAGCAGGGAGGGCCCAGCAAGGACGGGCCGCTGAACTCCATGCCTACTTGTGCCTACAAGCCTGGCTAGGAGCCCAGAAGCGCGCCTCCACCTGGATGGCTTCCGTGATCAGCCTTTGTCACGGCAGTTCTATAGAATAGATTCATTTACTCATTTGCTCACTCCACAAATGATAATTAAGTGTTGCCTCTGTGCTGAGTCTAGAACAAAATCTAGAACAAAGTGCCTCACAGACGAAACATTCTAACATAAACAAGGAACCACACCATCTGCCAGGTACCATCAGACATCATGGAAAAAATTACAAGCCTGGCCCTTGGCAGATGTTCAGGATGAGGTCCCGAACTAGAAGACTGTAATGCTTCACAAATTTTCAGAGCACGTCCCCACAGCCTGCTCCCTTTCAGCAGAGCCACGTGCAGGCCCCTCACCCAGCAAGAGAAACACACGCTGGCCAGGTCAATCGCCAAAGAGTATGTCTGCACCAGTCGGGGGAGTGAGCCGCTCAAAAAGAAAAGCATGCATAGTCATGGGGAAAAGGACCGAGACTGTAAATCGTAAGAAGTGTGGTGATGCTAAGAAGGGACATTCCTAGAGAGCATTTGTATCCAGAATCTTGGCTTCCTTGCCTCCTCCTCAGCCTGAGTTCAGAGACAGATGTGAACTACACACATGCAGAACCAAGCACAGGGACTGGTACACTAACCCCCAACCCGACACACACACGAAGAGCCTAAGGATGCACAGATGGCCACAGGAGACAGACAAGGGAAAAAGGGACACAGAGGCCGAAGCAAAGAGATACACTCCAGAAAGGAAAGGACCTGCATCCCAAGGAGGGCTGGGGACAAGTGGACATCCATGGACTCATGCTCCTGATGGTCAACCCTTAAAGAGCTTTGTGCCCGAAATTCCGACGGCCCAGAGGTTGGGCTTCCCAGGTGGCACTAGTGGTAAAGAGCCCGCCTGCCGGTGCAGGAGACGTAAGAGATGTGGGTTCGATCTCTGGGTCGGAAGAACCCCGGAGGAGGGCACAGCAACCCACTCCAGTCTTCTTGCCTGGAGAACGCCGTGGACAGAGGACTGCAGCCTGGTGGGCCACAGTCCATAGGGTTGCAAAGAGTCAGACATGACTGAAGCAACTTAGCACGCACGCACGGCAGCGGTTAAGACTCTGTGCTTCCACTGCAGGAGGGTTCAATCCCTGGTGGGGGAACTACATCTCATATGCTACAGCCAAAAACACTTTTTTCATTAAAAAAAAAAAAAAGAGGTTTGTGCCAAAGCCTTTGAGGGGATGCTGCCGATATGAACGAGAGCCACCACCCCCTTGTCCTTGTCCCACCAGCCACACCATGCTCTGCAGCCTGAGCCCTCGGTCAAAGCTGCCCATCTACACAGAAGAGAAGAGAACTGTGATTTTTTTTTTTTTTTTTTTTTGGCCCTGTCTTTTGAGAACTGTGATCCTGAGAGCACAAGGCTGGGACTTCATTCCTGGGCCAACCACAACAGGGAAACAAAACCAAGCCTGGGACCAAGGATCCAGAGAGGAAAAAGCCAGGTCTTCACATAATTCACCAAGCACAAAGCCACCTCTGCTGTAAAATCAGGCCTGAGACAAATTAAACAATTTAAAAGAATAAATGTTTTAAAGCCATGGGGTACCACAGGGTCCAAAATGGCTTTACATTGAGGCAATTATCTCATCACAATAAATAACAGTAAATCAATCCATGCTAATTGCTTTCCATGCAAGAGCTTAGAAGACTCTTCAGCGTTCTCCAATTATTGATTTTTTTTGGTAATCACTTATGCTGTCAAAATGCCATATTTCCCGAGAATATACTGCATACTATTAGACAGACAGGATTTTAATTTAACATAAAACAATCCAATTTCCTTTTTTTATCCCCCCCAAAGTGTTTTTAAAAATCTAAAATACAAGGAAGCTGAAGATGGTGTAACAGGTTTTGAGCAGAGATGTTTCAGTTCAAAGCAAATAAATGGCCCCCTCTGACCCTCTGCTTCCCACCATGACCCTTCCTCCTCCACACACATACACACACACTTAAAGGAAAAAAGGGAAACAATCTCAGATTCTTTGCTTTTGTGGAAATTAAGAACTGAAAAGCAAAATAAACACTACTAACAACAACCCTCCACTTGACTTCTTACTCTCTTTGTACCATGGTTCAGTAATTTCCACTGAACTTGGGAAGTGCTACGGCTGCTAAGTTTACACTCAGTCAGCATTTTACATAAAGATTTTGTTTGAGTTTTGATGGATAAACATCTAACTGCAGGCTTACACAATCAAAGCAGTGAGGGGTAAAGAGGTCAAGGGTGTCAAAATGCCCCTCCACTTGGCTTGAGAGTGAAGAAAGTAGAGGGTGGGGGACGAGGGTAGCTTTGTCTACGAAGATACAGCTCAACATCCCAGCTCCACTACTCACCAACTGTTATTTGAGTATATTACTTAACAGGGCTCTGGGCCTGTTTCCTCATCTGTAAAACGGGAAGATTAATACCTACATCATAGCATCTTTGAAGGCAAAATAAAGTAAATACTGACACACCTGTTGTAATGCCCAGCAGATGGCTATTATAAAAGGGATCAGTGCATCTGTCTTTTTTATTCTGACACAAGATACTTAAACATTCAACACTGTGGTGGAAGCTTATTTTTTTATATTTATTTATCTGGCGGCACCACGCCTTAGTTGCACCATGTGGAGTCTAGTTTCCCGACCAGGGGTCGAACCCAGGCCACCTGCATTGGGAGCATGGAGTATTAGCCACGGGGCCATGACCTCCCTGTGGCCGGAGTTTCTGGTGGAAGCACGAAACCATCTCCTGGGTAACAGATGTCATAGCAGAAATAAAGCCACGATGCTTGCTACAAGCAACACCAGGTGACTCAGCGTGCTGGGGGATACTGAGGATCTCAGACTGAGGATTAACTTGAATTGTTTACGAATGTGAGGTTCTCAACACTCTGCTTCCTTGAGATCATTTCTGTACTTGCACTCCCTTGTTTACCAAGCTTAGACTGGAAGCTGGGAGTGATTTAGTTACACAACCACATCCTGGTTGACTTCGTCCAAATAGCCCCTCTGCTCAGTTTAGCATCTAAGCCCCTTACCCATCCCATGAGCTCAGCTGTCTGGTATCTTCTATATGTATACCTTGACTCAGCCTCCCATAGACACATTGTGAACGAACGCCTCTGGGACCAAGTTCATTGTCAGAAATACAACAAGGGATTACACTAATTCCCTTTGATTTGTGGACATCAGTCAACTATAACTTTTCGGTTGCTATAGGTTTCAATAGCTATAGGTTTTACATGATAACATAATACTCTATTAACTCAATTACAACATAGCTTCTAAAAAATGACAGAGTTGGAACAGTTAGCTGCTCTTCTGGGTTCCCACAGAGCTTAGTGCATAACTGTCTCGCAGCAGATAATGTACTTGCTTCTTACACACAGATGGCTCTCCCCAGACTCGTGAGCCTGGCGTCAGACGCAGGCCTGGCTTCACCCCAACCCCTGCCCTGGCACATGTTGGGTGCACAGAAAAGGCAGCAAGGACTCCAGGGCTGACACAGGACAGGGGAGAGGAAGCCCACCACCCTCATCCAATGCATAGAGCCTTCAGCAGGTGCACTGCATGCTCTTCTAAGGCTGGGCAGAGATGGGAAAGAGCTGCCCAGGGAGCAGAAAGCCACAGGGACACAGCACCATCCCAGCAACCACGCACCAACCAAGGGCCACACTCGCAATCACACCTTTGAAAGGACAGCATCAGGCCTGCTATCCTCTGTGTGGTCCCCACTGCAATGGCCTGATGCAGAGAGGGATCTACTTTTCCACAGCCATCAGTCTCTACTGTTCTTCCACACGTAACATCAAGCATCCAAGTAAATATTATGAGATGTGCAAAGAAGAAAATGTAACTCAATTCAAGGAAAAAAGTCAATAGAAACCAAGGCACAGATTGCTCAGATATTGAAATTACTAGACAGAAATATTTAAATAATGATGATAAAAATGTTCAAGACTCTAAAGGAAAACATGTGTGAACAAATGATATGTACGTTTTAGCAGAGGAAAAAGAACTAAATGTAAGTGCTATAAATCAAAGAAACCCGGAAATGAATAATTCATTTGAACATCTAAACAGTAGAACTGACATATCAGAGAAAGAATAAGTAAACTTAAAGATTAATACAATCACATAAACTGAAACACAAAGAGAACAAAGAATTAGAGAGAGAAAGACAGAAATCATCTGAATGCTATGAGAATCAAACAGTTCAATACAGGAGGTTACAGCCCTACAGGGAAAAAAGAGAAGACAAATGAGGCAGAAGCAGTATTTAAAGAGATCACGGCTGAGAATGGCCAAAACCTCACACATGATATCAACCAACAGATTTAAAATGTCAGGAAGGTAAACACTAGGAAACCACACCTAAGCTTAATGACATTAATACAATGAAAAAACAAAGAGAAAATCTTAAATCAGTCAGAGGGGGGAAAAGCCATTATATATAAGAGGAAATGATATGGCTCAAAAATAATGAAAGACAAAATGTAATGGAACAATACCGAGTGACGTCCCCTAGAAATCTACAGTCATCAACATAGTCCTCTAGAAATGAAGAAAAAGAATTTCCAAACAGACACAAGCTAAAGTAATTAAACTCCAGCAAACCAGCATATAACAAATGCTAAAAGAAGTTCTCCAAATTGAAGGAGAATTTATCACATGGAAGCTAGGCTTGCAGGAAAAGATAAAGAACACCAGAAAGGCTAAGTAAGTAAGCGAAAAAGAAATTTTTAAGATTATTTTTCATATGTATTTTTAAATGCTCTTTAAAGAAAAAAATACTACTACATTGAGGAGTTTAGAACACAAAGGGAAATGATATATGTGACAATAAGAACCCAAAGGGTAGAAGGGGAGTAATATGAATTATGATTCATAGTTTTTCCATTGTTTATGAAATAGCTTATCTGCAGTTAGTTAGAACGTGTTAGAATACATAGTGTAGAATATGTTAGAATATGCATAGTGTAATGTCTACAGCAGTGACTAAAAAAGAAAAAAACAACAAAAAACTAAATTTACAAAAAAGTTATATCTAAAAAGTAAACAAATCCTAGCTGAGGAATATGCTATAAAATACCTCACCAGTACTCTAAGGGGCTTCCCTGGTAGCTCAACTGGTAAAGAATCCGCCTGCAATACAGGAGACCCCAGTTCGATTCCTGTGTCGGGAAGATCTGTTGGAGAAGGGATAGGCTACCCTCCAGTATTCTTGGGCTTCCCTTGTGGCTCAGCTGGTAAAAAATCTGCCAGCAATGCGGGAGACCTGGGTTTGATCTCTGAGTTGAGAAGATCCCTGGGAGAAGGGAAAGGCTACCCACTCCAGTATTCTGGCCTGGAGAATTCCACGGACTGAATAGTCCATGGGAGTGCAAAGAGTCAGACACGACTGAATACTATTCACTGCTGCTGCTGCTGCTGCTAAGTCGCTTCAGTCGTGTCTGACTAGTACTCCTCAAAACTGCCAAGGCCATCAAAAAACTGGGGAAAGTCTGAGACACCGTCCTGTCCAAAAGCAGCCTAGACGTAGGCTAGTTTATATGACTAGTTTAGTTTATATGACTAAACGTAATACAGTATCCTAATAGGCTCCTGGAACAGAAAAAGGACATCAGGTAGAATCTAGGGAAATCTGAATAAAATATGGACTTTAGCTAATAATGACATGCAGCTCATGCAGCAAATGTATTATATAAACGTCAGATGCTAACAATAGGAGAAACTGGGTATGTGGAATATGGAAACTCTCTGTATTACTCTAACAATTTTTCTGTAATTCTACATCTGTCCTAAAAAGTTTACCTGAAAAAGAAAATTTCTACTCTCAGAGGAAAAAGTCAATAGACGAGATAAAATGGAATACTGGAAAATGCCTAATTCACCCGAAAGAAGCCAGAAGAGAAGACGAGAGGATCGAAGAACGGACATGACGGAGAACATCAACGTTAACTACCCAGTGAGACGCGTCAAAACTTACGTTAAATGCAAATGGACTGAGTACTGCCGTCAAAGAGCAGTGAGTGTCAGAGGGCTGTGTACAGGCATGCGGATACACACACACAGGCACTAACAAGACCAGCTCTACGCCATGCACAGGAGCGCACTTTATATGCACACCCAGACAGGACCTTTCCTTCACAGTTCGGAACCCAGCACAGTGGCTGGCAGCTTGAACTTGTGGAGTGCCTGCGTCAGAGGCACACGGGGCTGCAGTGGAGTCGAGGATGCTGGGCTGGCCTCCAGGCTTACTGAAAGAGAAGAACTAGTCTGATGGGAAAGGTGGCCGAGGCCAGAGCTGCTCCACCCGAGACCTTGTTACTAAGACAGCAAGTCTGAGGTCCTCCCAGCACCTCTTCCCTCAGGGTGGCCTGCACAGGGCTAATGGTCTGAGTCTGCCCCAAGCTCTGGGGGCACTTTCCTTCTAATCTGCTCCCTCAAATCAACCCCTCCTTCTTAAACCAGCCCTTGAAATAATGGTATCATTGTTCATTCACAATTTCCAAATAAGGAGACAGTGGCCCAAAAAGGCGAAGGATCAGAATCCCAGAAGGTAACCTAGTTAGTAAGCAGTGGCATCCAGATTTTGATCCTTGTCTGCCTAACTCCAAGGCCATAAATAACAACAATAGTAAAATAACACCACCGTCTTAAAAGTACATACAAGGAAAACCTAACGCCCGGAAAATACTTAGAATGAGTGATTTGCAAACATAAGTTGAAACTATGATCAGACTAAAATTATTTAAAAATGTCTTTAAGTAAAGTTACTCTTTTCTATTAAAGTGCAGGGACACTGGCATGGTGTCCACCAGCCCTACGACTGAGGACATTTCTATCGGCAGAGTCACGGGTTCCTCTGAGCCTAACGGAGAAAACCCCACAAATGAGTGTGCCTGTTGATCACGCTGCCTACAGCACAGTGTGTGGCTTGTTTACGTGTAAGAAGCAGAGAGCTGCCGGGACGCGAGAACAAGCCTGTGACTGTTCAGAGACTCCCCGCTCAGCACTGGCTCCCCTCGCCCGAGCATCTTCCCTGGCATATCTTTAAGGTTAGGTGTCAGCTCCACCCTAGGGAGTGCACTTTACTTACAGCTTCAAGAAGCACACACAGCACCTTCACTGTGTGTGGATCCTCAGTGGTCTGGCAGGCTTCACCTGGTGTTTCACAGTCCATGCAATTTAGGGTGACATGGAAAAGCAGAGACATTAGTTTGCCAACAAAGGTCCATCTAGTCAAGGCTATGGTTTTTCCAGTAGTCATGTATGGATGTGAGAGTTGGACTATAAAGAAAGCTGAGTGCCAAAGAATTGATGCTTTTGAACTGTGGTGTTGGAGAAGACTCTTGAGAGGCCCTTGGACTGTAAAGAGATCCAACCAGTCCATCCTAAAGGAAATCAGTCCTGAATATTCATTGGAAGGATTGTTGCTGAAGCTGAAACTCCAATACTTTAGCCACCTGATGTAAGAACTGACTCATTGGAAAAGACCTTGATGCTGGGAAAGATTGAAGGCAGGAGGAGAAGGGGAAGACAGAGGATGAGATGGCTGGATGGCATCACTGACTCAATGGGCATGAGTTTGAGTGAACTCTGGGAGTTGGTGATGGACAGGGAGGCCTGGCGTGCTGCAGTCCATAGGGTCACAAAGAGTCGGACATGACTGAGCGACTGAACTGAACCAGAAATGCTTTGGGGATGATGACCACTAGAGGGCTACTTAAAACAGCAAGAACTGGGAATGACCAAACTGTGCAGTTATGAAGGGAATGGTTAATTAAAACTATGAGTCTCATCCTTACGCAGCCATTAAAAGTAGTTAATAAGTGAATTTTCATGTAATGAGGAAAGGCCTATGAAATGACAATTAAAAAAAAAAAAGGCCATACTGGACCGATGGTACAGTGCTTAGGAATCCACCTGCCAAGAAAGGGAACACGGGTTCGATCCCTGATGCTCCATTAAGACTCCACACCCTGCAGGGCTACTAAGCCCACGCGCCACAACTACGCAGCCCGAGCTACCGAGCCTGTGTCCACACAAGAGAAGCTACCCCAGTGAGAAGCTCCCATACCACAACTAGAGAAGGCCCACGAAGCACCAACGCGGCCAAAAATAAAAAAGCTTTTCCACTAAAAAGGCAAGGCAATATGTACAATGCCTAAAGCATGTAGGTGCCCCAGTCTAGCCTTTAGCTGTTGAGATTACTCAAACTCAGGAGTGGGGTATTCTTAGCAAACCATCGGGCCACTTGTCTAAGCCACGTTCTCCAATAGAGCTTTATCACTGATAAAGCCAACATGCTAATCCCCATCAAAAAAATAAAATACTCTTTTACGGTGTGACCTCGATTGTGTCTAAAAATATCACCAAAGATTCCTCCAGGGAAAAGGAGCAGAAAGCATTTTCCAAATCTTATTTAGTGAACATATTTTCATTTCATTATTAAAAAATACATAAATTATATCATGTAATTTTAAAAGGTGATACAGGAGTCTGCCCTTATTACCGTGTTTCCTGATAGAAATTATATATTGAAAGTCACACATCCAGGTCTAGAGAGGCAAACTGGTTTCCTCTAGCAAGCCCACTGCAACGGATGAGCAATGCTGCCCCAAGACTGGAAGTCTCATCCTGGGATGGGAAAACACCAAGGCTTGAGTTCTTCATCACGCTTACTGAGGGTAGGAAAAGGGAAAGCAGGAGATGCATGCTATGTTTTATTGGCATGCATGAAAATTTTTCTACCACAGAGTAGATGTGAGAGGAAGGAAAAATAGGAGGGGAATTCAGGGGCAGAATAACACCCTCCCTGAAGATGACTGCTTGCTAGGCAGGAGACCCGGGTTCCATCCCTGGGTTGGGAAGATCCTCTGGAGAAGGGGATGGCTACCCACTCCAGTATTCTTGCCTGGAGAATGCCATGGACAGAGGAGCCTGGCAAGCTACGGTCCATGGGGTCCCAAAGAGTCGGACACAACTGAGTGACTAAGCACAAAGACAGCCATGTCCTAATCTCTGGAACCTCATGTATAAGGCAAAAAGGAATGAAGACTCCGGTAGAACCAAGGTTACTGATCCTCTGACTCTAAGATAATACTGTCCGGGGTTATCTAAGTGCACGCACTGCAGTCACAAGGGTCCACAGAGCTGGAAGAGGGGGCAGGAGAGAATCAGAGGAGGACAAGGATGAGGATGGCCACTGGCTCTGAAGACAGGCGAAGGGGCCACGAGCCTTCGGACAGCCTGCAGGAGCCAGAGAGCAAGGAAGGAAGAGCACGTCACGCAGACGCTGGCCCAGGGTGGCCCATGCTGGGATTCTGAACCAAGGAGACCCTAAGACAATGAACTTGTGCTGTTAAAGTTACGAAGGTGGAGGTAATCTGTAACAACGTAATGGAAAACTAATGGGCCAAGAGGAAAGGAAAAGGACAATTACTGTTGGGATGAGGGCAGCTGGCAGGCATCAGCTTCATTTTGGCTCGCTGGCCCCAGGCAATTGAGAAGCATGATTTACACACGTGTTTACAAGAAGAGCACCCAGACCTGAAGGAAGGGAGGAGCCCAGGACTGACTCACTGGTTCTCACTAAGACTGAACCTCATCCCCAGCAGGGGCACCACTCAGCTGGGGGTTATGCCTTATCCACAGGGAGCCCAAGGGAAACCGGCCATGACTTGGGCTCCAGCTTAGTCGGGCTCCCAAAGCCCCCCAGCGCAGCTGTGTGATGGAGACCACACACGCCTGCAATTAAACCATCCCCAAATGCACTTCTTCTGCACACAAACCAGAGATGTAAAACTCTGAGGAACAAATCCACAAGGATTTCAAGGCAGAGAACCTTTCAGCTATGTCTGGTTAGGAAGGGAAGATGCTCCCCACTGAGACGGAGGAACAGATTAGAAGTCTAGCTCCGACTCTGGAACAGCAAGGCCAGAAATCAGCCTCCCCGGGTCCACGTCTCTCATCTGTGAAGTGAAAGTCGCCCTGACGTGCATCCTCTAGTCCTGTCACTGCACCCGTCTAGGGAAATCCGGAGTCCTTCCTCAAAGAAACACGTCTAAGAGATGTGGAATGGACATAAAGCCCTGAGCTTTCACTACATACAATGTATGCAAACACAGAACATCCCGATTGAGACGTTTCACACTCCCGCTGGGTGACGTGTGGGTCCCACCTAAGAAACCCGTGTTCAATACAGATGCTAAAGCAGCTACAGAATCGACAGGCATGGCAGCCTCAGATGCCCCAACTGGCCCCTCTCTGCCAACAGCAAAGGGCTGAGATTTGGTGAGGGATGCCCAGGCCTGGGACCCCGAGGCCAAGCCCCAGTTCCGGCTCTCTCACCTCCTGGACAGTTCCCACCCCAAGCCACCTGGCTTCTTAACGACAAGAGGAGGGATCATGGGCTTCCTGTGACTTCACCCCAAGGCTGTTCTGAGCATCAGATAAGCTCGTCGACAGGGAGTGTCACCTCGGAAGGGGTGATGACACAGGCTGGCCGAGATTATAACAGCGACTGAAGTCTGTGGATCTGGGCATCGAGTCAAGACTCACGGGGGTCACTTGTCAGAGATGCAGGCTGTTCAGATGTCAAATCTGGGCAATGATGCCTACTGTGTGGAATCAGAGTGAGGTGGGTGAAGTTGCTGGCACAACGCGGGCTCACAGGAGATGCTCAATAAATGCAACCTCCAAGTGTGGCCGTCTACAGTCCCTTTCACGTTCTACCGGGACTTAGAGGTGGACAGATTTCAACAAACATCTCAGAGCATAGTGTTCCCGTCTCCAAATGTGCATGCCAGCAATAGCAGCACTGATTTTAAGGGTCAAGTTGCCAAGTGCTGAGCAGTACTTTTTATGAAACAAATTCACGGGACCAGAGCTCTTGCTGCCAGTAACCACCATAAGCCATGGTCCCGGGGAATTACCATCTATGTGGAAGAAATGTCAACTGGAGGTACTACGAGAATAAGCAGAGATCAGGAGAGCCAGGGTCTCCAGAGTCCCTGCTGCAGGCTGGTGCCATGCCAGGCATGTGAGGGTGTCTCCAACTCTCTCACCAGCGCCTGCCAGCCCAGCATCATCACACCTGCTACATCAGGGCAATCCAGGATCTGACAGTGCACACACTTGTCCTTAAAAAAATACTCTTTGCTCTAAATCACGCCAGGTTTTTCTAAGATACACACATTTTTAAATCTATTTATTCATTTTAAATGGAGGATAATTCCAATATTGTGACGGTCCCTCCAGGCTATCACAGAGCACTGGCTCTGGACGCCCTGCGTCATGCATCAAACTCACACTGGCTACCTACTTTACATATGGCAATGTATAAGTTTCAACGCTATTCTCTCAAATCATGCCACCCTCTCCTAATCCCACAAGTCCAAAAGCCTGTTCTATACATCTTACTGCAGCAAGAGTAAGCCTCTTCTCCAGTCTGCATCCTCGCAACGCTCTTCCAGGACTTGGTTCCCGAAGTACAGAGAAGTGCCACACTTGCACGAGGAGCGGGCTGGCTCAGCCCGGAAGGGGAGGGGAAGGAGGCTCTCCCTGTCTTCATTTTGAGAAGCGGCGCACTTCCGACCCGGAGGTCCGCTCCGCCGGCCGGGCGCCCTTACCTTGAAGGAGGCGTGCTGTTCCATGTGCCGTAGCAGCTGTGGCTTCTGGGCGGCCGTGTAGTCACACACCGTGCACTTGAACTGCTTGCCTGAAGAGAAGGAGAAGGAGGTGAGCGGGCTCAGGCTACAGCCCCTGCGTGTGCCTGGGGTGGGAATGAAGGCCCTGGGACACCCCGGGCCATCGGCGGGTGGGGCCCAGGACCTCAGGGGGAACCGGCAGGGAAGCACGAGGCAGCAGGCTCGGCCTCGGCGGGGGGAGAAGTGGGGGTCAGACGCCAGGGGCCGCAGGGTCTCCCTAGGAGCCGGGACCCCAGCCCGAGAGCTGGGAGGAGCTGCAGAATGCCCTTCAGCCAGAGAAGAGATCTGTGTTTGGGAATTCCCAACTCCGGCAGGGAGCTTCCCAGGTGGCTCAGTGGTAAAGAATCTGCCTGCTCATGCAGGAGACACAGGAAATACAGGATCGATCCCTGGGTCAGGCAGGTCCTCTGGAGAAGGAAACGGCAACCCACTCCAGGATTCTTGCTGGGAAAATTCCATGGACAGAGGAGCCTGGTGGGCTACACTCCATGCGGGTCACAAAGAGTCAGACACAACTGAGCGACTAAGCAACAATGCAGGTAAAAGGCAGATTCGAGGGGGAGATAAAAGGCAGATTTCGAGAGAGAGAAAACGACAGAGAAATGTGACATACCAGCCTTTACAGAGGATTAACGTTTCAGAAATTTGTAAACATTCAGCAGTGTGATAAACAAGCCCATGTATTAAATCGACAGATACATGAGACAGGCTACATTTTTACCTCCCAATGAGGAAAAATAAAACAACCTGCAAAAACAGCAACATGCAACCAAATATAAAGGTGACCTACTTCTCATGGCAGCATCGCTCGTCATGAACTCCTAACGGCCGCTGAGCTTTACTCAGGGACAAGCACCACGGTCACTGAACATGGTACCACAGGAACACCAGCCCCTTCTGGCGACGCGCTCACCTCTCCTTTCGCGACAAGCTGGCTGAAAAAGCTGTCCCCCCGCAGCCTCCATGCTCCCTTCCTACTCGCTCTTGAACCCACCCTCTGGAGATGGCACCAGCTCACCCTAAAACCTGTCTCACCAAGGTGACCAGTGACCAACGATGCCAACCAACCAAGCCGAAGGCAGATTTCAGCCCTTATTTTCCACAGGTTCCGCTGCACGTGGCTCTGCGCTGGGCCGTGCTTAGGGAGCCCTCTGCGCCTCTGACTCCATGCTCCTCCTGTCCCTCCGTGCCTCTCTGTTCCCTCTCTGCATACTGGAGACACTGTCTTCCATCTCCACCCTTTACACATTGAATCCGAGTCCCCCAGCCACACTCCCGTTCTCCTTCTTTTGTAAAACTTTGATATCAAAATCTATCTTCCACTCACACTTGTTCTAATCCAGACTCACTGTCTCACCCATGAAATGGGTTCCACTTCCGACCTTTGTAGGGGATCACTCACCTCATCACCCAAGTTAGAGACCTGGCAGCCTGCCTCAACGTCACCACGACCCCAGCTGCACTCCCCTCATTTTTTTAGCACCTGATTTCAACTCCTAATATGTTTCTATTTCCCTTTGTTTCTAAAACCTCCATACTGGTTTTAGACCCCAATCATTTGCTTTCCGGACAGTGGTAAAAGCCTTCTGAACCAGTTTCCTTGTCTTCAGGTAACCCCCGCATCCATCACCCACCCTCTCCCCGCCTCCACCATCCATCCATCCATCCTGAAGCCCCATCCTCCATTCTGATCTAACACAGAAACGCCCACAGACCTTCCTGCCGAGCCCTCCAACGACTCCAACAACAGGTCAAAGCTGAGGTTCCAGGGCTGGGGCACAGAAGGTTCCCAGAACCAGAACTGACTCTCCCCTCCTGACTCCTCTCTCTGACCTCCTGTTTTGCCTTTGCCGTCTAAGACCCCTGAGCCTCTGCTAACACTTTACGTGCCTGGGATGCGCTGTCTCCTGGCATCTGGTCATTCTCCACTTTAACACAAAACTCAAGCTGATCAACACCTCTGGCACAAGCAGGCGAGGAGCCAGCATTCCACACACTCTGTCAATGCCCCGGCTCTGTGGCATCGTCGCCACCTGCCATCAGCCACCTACAGGCAGGAACCGTGTCTTACTCATTCTGGCACTCCTAGTGCCTGAATGCGTGGCACACACTGAAACTAGCCTGTGCATTTTACCAAACTGAGCTGGGCAAGAAACAAAAAGGAAATTCTGGACAACTCACATGAATAATACTTTCAATAGGAGCAGCAAAAGGGAAACAGTTAACAGAAATACAGAAAAACAGTTAACAGCAATACAGAAATATAGAAATAACAGAAATATGGCAACTATACCTGTCATTCCAGGTGAATGACCCCCAAGCTCTAGATTCTACTAATTCTGCAAGTCCAAAGCTTGAGGAAAACCTTTTCATGCTTAAGGCAAATCAGTCATAATTGGAGAGCAATTTCCTTAGAAGAAAAGCTATGACAAACCTAGACAGCATATTAAAAAGCAGAGATAACATTGTGCTGACAGAGGTCCATCAATCCTAAAGGGAACCACCCCTGAGTATTCACGGGAATGACTGATGCTGAAGCTGAAGCTCCAATACTTTGGCCACCTGATGGGAAGAGAAAAGACTCTGATGCTGGGAAAGAATGAAGGCATGAGGAGAAGGGGACAACAGAGGATGAGATGGTTGGATGGCATCACCGCCTCTATAGACATGAGTTTGAGCAAACTGCAAGAGATGGTGAAAAGACAAGAAAACCTGGCGTGCTGCAGTCCAAGGAGTGGCAAAGAGTTGGTATGCCTTACCAACTGAATAATAACAAGAGAGCAATTAACACCTTTTCTTGAACACAGTATCATCTTTTTTCAACAGAAGGCCATCTATTGCTGTACATCTCCTATCTAAACTCAGACAATCATACTTCCCTGCTGGCGTGTGACTCACCCAGAAAATCATTATTGTGCCAGGCAGCCTGAGCAGAATGGTGTCTGGGTTCCCCACCGGCACAGTGTGGGGAGGAAAGCTGATAAAACCACTCTCCACATTGATAAATATTTTCACTCATTACTAATACATCTGGACCAAAGAGTAAGAGACAAAGTGCTAAAAATGATTAGTGCCTGAAATGAATAAATGGAATCACCTCGTTGGAGAGCCAGAGTCAGCCTTTTATGGATATATTCCCACGACTCAGCAAGAGACAAGGAGAGAAGGCAGCTCCTAAGAGCATCCCTTATGAGGCACAGAGTTCGGGCAATAAATATGACAAATGTTTCCAGCAACCGCTGACGCCCCCACCAAACAGGCCTGGGAGAGCACTGGACAGAATCTTTTGCTGCCTAATTAAAATAATGCAATATAGACACATGACTAAACGCAAAAAAACAATGATTTGAGACTATCAAATTGCTTTCCATTGAGATACTCCTGGGTATCACAGGAGAGCTGGCTAGAAACACAGAATTTACTTGAGGTTAGTGTGACCTCAAAGGGCTGGGCGACGCACAGCAAATGGCTGTGTCAGTGTGAGTCCCAGAGCAGCCCGGGAAGAGAAAGAAATGATGACAAAGGAAAAAGGAGGTGGGGCTTTTTTAAAAAAAACTTCATTTTTCACACAACATGCTTGGCAAGCTCTGAGTACTGAGCTGCTGGCTGTCAACAGCTGTGCCAGGACTTGATCTGTCTGATCTCAACCAGCCCCCCAGAGCCCGGGACACAGGTAGGACATCCCTCTTACAAAAGAGGAACCAGGAACAAGAAGCTGAGCAACTTGTCAGGTTGTGAAGTAGCTGGTAGTAGAGCCTAGATGTGCACCCCAAAGCCCTGGGTCACAGCTACATAAGAATCCACGTAGACATGCCTATATTTAAAATGGATAACCAACAAGGACCTACTGTATAGCACAGGGAACTCTGCTCACTGTTATATAATAACCTAAATGGTGAAAGAATTTGAAAAAGGATAGATACGTGTATATGTATAACTGAGTCACTCTACTGTACACTGGAAACTAACGTAACACTGTTAATCAGCTATCAGTTCAGTTCAGTTCAGTCGCTCAGTGGTGGCCGACTCTTGTGACCCCATGAATCGCAGCATGCCAGGCCTCCCTGTCCATCACCAACACCCAGAGTTCACTCAGACTCACGTCCATCGAGTCAGTGATGCCATCCAGCCATCTCATCCTCTGTCATCCCCTTCTCCTCCTGCCCTCAATCCCTCCCAGCATCAGAGTCTTTTCCAATGAGTCAACTCTTCGCCTGAGGTGGCCAAAGTACTGGAGTTTCAGCTTTAGCATCAGTCCTTCCAAAGAACACCCAGGGCTGATCTCCCCTAGAATGGACTGGTTGGATCTCCTTGCAGTCCAAGGGACTCTCAAGAGTCTTCACCAACACCACAGTTCAAAAGCATCAATTCTTCGGTGCTCAGCTTTCTTCACAGTCCAGCTCTCACATCCATACATGACCACTGGAAAAACCATAGCCTTGACTAGATGGACCTTTGTTGGCAAAGTAATGTCTCTGCTTTTGAATATGCTATCTAGGTTGGTCATAACTTTTCTTCCAAGGAGTAATTGTCTTTTAATTTCATGGCTGCAGTCACCATCTGCAGTTTTTTTGGAGCCCCAAAAAATAAAGTCTGACACTGTTTCCACTGTTTCCACTGTTTCCCCATCTATTTCCCATGAAGTGATGGGACCAGATACCATGATCTTCATTTTCTGAATGTTGAGCTTTAAGCCAACTTTTTCACTCTCCTCTTTCATCAAGAGGCTTTTTAGTTCCTCTTCACTTTCTGCCATAAGGGTGGTGTCATCTGCATATCTGAGGTTATTGATATTTCTCCCGGGAATCTTGATTCCAGCTTGTGCTTCTTCCAGCCCAGCGTTTCTCATGATGTACTCTGCATATAAGTTAAATAAGCAGGGTAACAATATACAGCCTTGATGTACTCCTTTTCCTATTTGGAAGCAGTCTGTTGTTCCATGTCCAGTTCTAACTGTTGCTTCCTGACCTGCATATAGGTTTCTCAAGAGGCAGGTCAGGTGGTCTGGTATTCCCATCTCTTTCAGAATGTTCCACAGTTTATTGTGATCCACACAGTCAAAGGCTTTATACTCCAATGTAAAATAAAAAGTTAAAAAAAAAATGAACACAATGTGACCTACATTGGAGAGGAAAAAGAAAAGATTCCTCTTTTTTGACATCCCTCATTTTGTGACATTTTCACATTGAAATTAAACCACCTCATATTCATATTTGCATTTCTCAGTATTTGAGGTATCTTCATAACGCAGCTGTAAAATACTGCCCCCTCCCAGGCCCCGCACCCCAGTCTTATGGATTTGTCTTGTTTCTCACTCAGCGTCATGACGGTGGGGGAATCTGTGTTTTCTCTCTGGTTGCTGCTGGCATTCCCTGTTGCTGTATCCAAAATGCCTAATTACCTGAGGGGGGGGCGGTGGCTCATGGAGTCGTCTCTGGCTGGTCCCTGGTCCCTGTGGTGCCCTCGCAAGGTGGCTGGACTTTGGGAACAGGAGAGTGGACGTTGCATCCTATGCCCTTGTGCCGGCAGTGCTGGTGACAGGAGCGTCCCAGCAGGAGGCTGCTCAGCCACGTGCCCTCCCCCTCCCCCCGCCCGCCATCCCCCCCGCCCCTCCCCCACTCTCCATCCCCACACCCCCTTCCCCCCGCCCGTCATGCCCCCCACCCGCAGCTGCAGATGATGGGACCACAGTGGACAGTGACCCGATGGAGCTAGGAACCTGAACTGTGGGGATCTGAAGCATGTAACTCAGGAGATGTCAGTCATTAGACGTCCACTCTGTGGATGAAACAAGTGAACAAACCAACTGGAAAGGGAGACAGAGAGAGAGCATCAGGACAAGGAGGCCGAGAGGAGCGAAGGTTGAGGGATGAAGACCTCCACCCCACGAGCTCTCCCTGAGGGGCCACGGCGGGGAGGGGGCACGGTGCGAGGCCAGGTGTGCACCCGGAGCACAGACAGGAGATGAGGGGAGCCCGTGCCCCTCTGGGGCTCACGGCCGGCGTGCACCAGAAGATAAGGGACCACGACCGGTCACAGTAGGCGGGGGAGGGAGCGCACAGCAAGGCAGGGTGGGGGAAGAGGGGGCCAGGGTGGGGCCGGGCCGTGGGGCCGGGCCGTCAGGGAAGGCCTCCTTGGGGAAGTGACTAGCAAGCTAAGACTGAAGGGTGACGGGGCCCAGACACAGGAAGAGGCGGCAACAACAGTCCTGAGGAGGAGAAACCCAAACACCAGGGCCCCAGGACTTCCCCATGGGCCAGCAGCTAGGACCTTGCCTTCCAATGCAGGGGTGCAGGGTTGACCCCCAGCCAGGGAGCTAAGACCCCATGTGCCCCAAAACCAAACCATAAAACAGAAGAAGCAGTACTGTAATAAATTCAATAAAGACTATAGAAATGGCCCACATCAAAAAAAAAAAAAAAAAGAAATCTTAAAACACACATACACACACACACACACACACACACGTCTAAGTCTCTGCAGTTCAGTTCAGTTGCTCAGTCGTGTCCAACTCTCTGTGACCCCAGGACTACAGCACACCAGGCCTCCCTGTCCATCACCAACTCCCAGAGTTTACTCAAACTCATGTCCATCCAGTCGGTGATGCCATCCAACCATCTCATCCTCTGTCATTCCCTTCTCCTCCTGCCTTCAATCTTTTCCAGCATCAAGGTCTTTTCTATGAGTCAGTTCTTCACATCAGGTAGCCAAACTATTGGAGCGTCATCTTCAGCATCAGTCCTTCCAATGAATATTCAGGACTGATTTCCTTTAGGATGGACTGGTTTCATCTCCTTGCAGTCCAAGGGACAGCCTCTGCAGGATACAATAAATGTCCCTTTTCTGTTTCAGTGACCTCAAGTGAGCTTCTGTCAACAGCAACCAAAAGAGGCCCAGCAAATACAGCTGTTGAATGAATCCATGAGTACAAGAATAAAAAACACCAAAACTTCTCAAAGCAAACACGGAAGAAAGGGCATGAAAAAACAACGCACTCAAGAGAGGAACAAATCCAATTTAATTAATCAAAAGAAGTTCAATGACCGCAAAGAAGTTTACACACAGTGCCAGGAACCAGTCAACGTTACAGATTCCTCATGCACGTTACTGATTTAATCCATCAAATCCTCTGATTCAGCAGTCCCCAACCTTTTTGGCACCAGGGACTGATTCCGTGGAAGACAGATTTTCCACAGATTGGGGATGGGGGGATGGTTTTGGGATGATTCAAGCACGCTACATCCATCGTGCACTTTATTTCTAACCTAATTTCTAATCTAATGATCTGACAGGAGGTACCAGTCCCCAGCCCAGGGGTTGGGGACCCCGCTTCTAATTCACCTGATTGATATCATGAGTCATCAAAACACTAAAAAGTATAATGAAATGATAATATTTGATATCCACTGAACTAAGAAACTGAAGATGTTTAATAAGATGCGATGCTAAAAACGAAAGAGTTCAGCGGGAACACTGCTAAGTTTCTGATGTCATTTTTTGAAAAGTAAGCTGGAAGTGTGGTGCATGATTAAAACAACCAAAGTGGAACAGCCCTCCTGCTCCTGGAAATACGTCCTAGGAAATTAATTCCAAAGAAGGACAGGTTTATATGCAAGAAAAAGTTCCCCACAACGTCAGTTGTAACAATGAGAGGGAAAAAAGAAAACCATACACTGCCCCCAAATAACTAGGTGATGGATGTTAAATAAACTTACTGTGGCAGTCATTTCATAATATATATGTATATCAAACCATTATGTTGTACACCTTAAGCTAATACAACATTATATGTGAACTGTATTTCAATAAAAAGGGAAAAAAATTCTTTAAAAAAAAGGAAAAGAAACACACACCTGCTGTCTTCCTTTGTTTCTTACTACACCCTCATCTGGCTTGATGAGATTCCCCGAGGATGGCTCCAGCTGCTTAGTTACTTTAAATAGAGCTCTATATAAAACCAGGGACGAATGGAATGGCAGAAAAACCTTAAACTGTCAGAAGAAAATAAAACTGTCCCCTTGTCTTCTGGCATTTGGATTCCATCAGAACACAAAGCAGAGATAGAAAACACGCTTTAAGGCAGCATGTTTGAAATATCTGCTAAGTTAAGCAATTCCTGCCAAATCAAGCTTCGTGTGTACCTTAAACTTGAAGAAGCACTAAAATACTTAGAGGAAAAAAAAATCTGTATAAACTGTAAAAATACCAGGAGGCATAAAAGCGAAAATGCCTTTCTATGACTGTTTATCCAGTCTTACTGAAAAAGGTGGTATTTTGCATAAGCAAATTTTTCAGAAAACTGCATTTACCCTTTTCAAAACTGATACTCTTCAAATATTAACTATTGCGCTGTCCCTTCCTAGTGAAGGAATATTTGAGAGAAAGGAATTTGATCTTTCCTAAATGATACAGGTGATCCAGATTAATCACCACCAACATCTATTTGCACCTGCATCAAGGTGCCCCCTGTGTCGAGGTGCACCCTGTGCTGAAGCCCACCCTGTGCTGAGGTGGCGGGGTACATGGGAATACTGATCACTAAGAGAGCAGGCACACACGCCCAGTGCTGAGAATGAGCAGACACACTCAGTGTGTGGGGGCCCAGTTAATCTCCCCACAACCCCACTGTGCTAAGGCAATCGTGCCCTCCCCCCAAAAGTGCTGCTTAGTTACTAAGCTCTGTCTGACACTTTTGCGACCCCGTGGACTGTAGCCAGCCATGCTCCTCTGTCCATGGGATTTCCCAGGCAAGAATACTGGAGTGGATTGCCATGCCCTCCTCCAGTGGATCTTCCCGACCCAGGGATCAAACCTGCATCTCCTGCACTGTTAAGTCACCTTATACGCAGAAGGGATTTTGTAGATGGGATCAAGTTAAAAATCTTGAGTTAGGGGATGATCCTGGATTATACAGGTGGGACCAGTGAAACTGCAAGTGTCCTTATCGGTGGGGGAGTCAGACTCAGAGAGGAGGCTTGACGACAGAAGCACAGGGAGAGAGGGACTGAGAGCTATGTGCTGGCTGACATGAAGGAGGGGCTCACAAACCAAAGGATGCAGGCAGCCCCTAGAGGCCAGAGAGCTTAAAGGAACAGTTTCTCCCAGGGGGTCTCCAGAAGAAAGGCAGTCCTGCTTACCCCTCAATTTTAAGACTTCTGACCTCCAAAGCTGTCACATAGTAAACCTGTTGTTTGAAGCCACTACATGTGTGGCGGTCTGTTACGGCAGCCGCGGGAAATGAACGCACCCGCACGCGTAGGAATCGTCATCGACACCAAGTTACAAACAGGGATGACGAGGCACCTGCTCAAGGGCACGCAGGCAGGAAGTGGTTCCTTCCCAGGACTACCCCAGAGACCCAAGGTCTCACCCACTCTGCTGCACTGCCTCTCCACACAGCCTGGCACTCACGGGTCGGCTGCCTCCAGTGAGAAATGCACCCTGCGGGAGGCATCGCAGGCAGGCATCATGCAGCAGGCATTTTGCAAAGCGAAACGCATCTTCCCAGTTCTGGCATCTGCAGTAATTTGTGCAATGGCAACTCAGAACAGAAATAGCTACAGCAATAAAAAGACTGTTTAAGAAGTCTCTGCACTTTAGCAGCTGAACTTGAAGCAATCGTAGCGAGGGACAGATGATTCTCTGTAATTAGTACATCGGTTCTGATACCAGGAGGAATGGATCAGCATTAGACAGGGAGAGAAACAGAAGGCAGAGCGCTATAAAAGACCAGGGAAGGACGTGGCACCAGACCTGGATTAAATTCGAGACACTGTGCCAGGTATTTGCAGCTGAGACTCCTCTGACCAGGTGAGACTGTAGGTAACCAAGCCTAACTCAACAGTTAAACCTGTGTGTTCATTTTAGAGTATGAGTTCAGTTACTCTTATGGTTCATAAAAACCTCAGAAAAAGAGCTTCAGGTGGCCCCAGGCAGGGTGCCCAGAGAAGTGGGTGTCCTGGATCCTGGAGTCAGCCCTCCCCTCTCCTGCCCATCACCAGGACCCAGCCCGTGAAGATAAGTCACAGAAAAAACCCACTGTGTTCCTGTTGTTGTCCCACTCCTACCCATGACCCTTGACCTTCTCTCCAGCAGGAAGGCAGGAAGAGCAGGAGAAGGACGCTTCGGAGAGACCAGGCTCACCGCAGCCTCGTCAGTGGACTTGCTAAGATTACCCAAATGGCTGCTCAAGTACCATCTTCTTTTAACTTCTTGGTTCTAGAACGCATGTTTTTTTAAGTAAAGAGGACACAGATAAGTAGGGGTACTTTACCCTAGAATGATTGTGTTTTTCAGAGGAAACAGGACCTTGAAAAAACTCCGGACTTAAATCTCCTAGAATATTTCAATGTGGAGCCATGGGATCTCTTATTATAAATTGAAGAAGCAAGGGGAAAAGTGGTACATCCTCCGCTCAGACCTCATTTCCATATTCAACTCTCCACTTGTCCAATTACTACACACACGAGAGTGTTTGAAGCTTGGGTAATTCCTCCTTGCAGATTTTACCAGGAAACTTCTTCATCTCCAGTGTAAGAGGGAAGGTTGGATTGGGGGAAGAAGGGGACCCAAAGGAATTAGCACTGAACTTCAAAGAGCTTTTCATTTCATGATTAGAGAATTCCTGTTTGATTACATAACACAAAGGCACTACACCACTGAACCTTTCCCATCTGTTCTGGGTGAGCAGAATCATGTTCAAACCTCTAGACCACGCAACATGTGTCTAGACCCTCTTTAAAGTCAAAAGTGAGGAGATGTGTTACCAGCACGATTTCTGCATTAAATCCTTGTACCTGTTGGCATACATGCAAAGGGTTTAATCGGGCCCTTTATAGATCAATATTTCTCTTTGTACATGTCGACTGGCAAATCTTTTTAACTAAAACTGTCACCCATTCCAGCCTATCACTTCTAAGGCACAGTAATGAGTTCCTTTGGGAAATAGGAATGAATAAATAAGGCTTGATCAGTTTAAAGAAGCCAATACACGTGAAAAATTAAGATCCACAAGCAGGTAAAGGAAAAGATAATTACTCAGTTCCTTTTTACTTAATTAAAAGAGACCCAAGGACTTCCCTGCTGGTACAATGGATAAGAACCCGCCTGCCAGTGCAAGGGACATGGGTTTGATCCCTGGTCCAGGAAGATCCCAACTGTCAAGGAGCAACTAAGCCTGAGCTCCACAACCCTTGAGCCCCAGCTCGAGAGCCTGTGAGTTGGAACTGGAGAGTAGCTCCCAGTCGGTACAATTAGAGAAAGTGCTTGAACAGGAACAGACCCAGCGCAGCAAAAATTGTGTGTAAGGCCATGCAGCAGACAGGACCACTGAGGGGGCAGCTGCGGACAGAAGAGTCCTCAGCATGGAGATCGGAGCTGAGGAGGCACCAGGAAGGAGACTGAGTCAAGGGGCTACAAGAAGGCCTGGGCAAGGAGCAGGGCATCGCCTGCAGCTCACCCTCACATCCAGTAGACAGGGAGGCACAACTATCCCCACTTCCCTAGGAGGAAACCAAGGCGCAGAGAGGTCAGTGGACCCAGGTCACTGTACCAGGTGGAAGCGGGCAAGACTGATGCCTCTCCAGCTGTCTGCTCCAACGTAGCTTCTCTGTGGAGCAATCTAAGGAATTATCACTGCTGCAACTACACTGAAAACCGAATCATTTCAGGCCAGCTCTAAAGGCACGCGTGGCTCTGAGTAAAGCGGGAACCCTACGGCTACAGGCTGGGAGCCTCATCAAGGTAGCCAGGCCCTATATAAGCACACTTCCCCGAGGATTCAAAGCCTGTTTCAGAAGTTGCCAAACAGCTCATGAGGCTCCCTAGCTTACCCAACGGACAAGGCAATGGCACCCCACTCCAGTACTCCTGCCTGGAAAATCCCATGGATGGAGGAGCCTGGAAGGCTGCAGTCCATGGGGTCGCTGAGAGTCGGACATAACTGAGCGACTTCACTTTCACTTTTCACTTTCATGCATTGGAGAAGGAAATGGCAACCCACTCCAATGTTCTTGCCTGGAGAATCCCAGGGACAGGGGAGCCTGGTGGGCTGCCGTCTATGGGGTCACATAAAGTCGGATACGACTGAAGTGACTTAGCAGCAGCAGCAGCAGCTTACCCAAAGAAACAACAACTAAATGAGAAAAACATCTCTGTCCATCTAAATTCTCCCCCTTGCCGACAAACTCGGGGAAGCGGGTGGGGAGACAGGAGGGACGGGCTGAGTGTCCCGAGGATGCTGGCTGGGACATGGGTGCTCACGCTGATCTCATGCCCCCAAGACCCGACAGCCTGTCCACGATGCCCAATCAGATGTGAGTGCCATTGTCTCAACGCCCTTCAGGGCCGAGCGCAGAGCTCGGGGCCAGGAGGAGGCCACGGTGCCCCTCCTGGCCCTCCAGATCCCACCCCAATGGCCCAGGGACACGCCAGACCTCCCTGGCTCTGGGGGAAGCTGCGTCTCGTAACTGGGGCATCACTGGACTTCAGGGAATAATATGCTTACCCTGTCAAGAAACATCAGAGAGGCTTATTGCTGGCGGAGGTGTGAGAATTCATGAATAATCACACGACTTAACGCTTCCATTACTCAGGATACGACGGCTTTACTCTCATTGTATTTTTAATTATTTTGATTACGGATTTATTAATTTACAGCACACTGCTTAAGTCTGAATGAACAGCAGGGCTCTGGCTTTGGTGCAGCCCAAGGCAAACCTGATCCTAAGTCCCGACGGATCCCGGGCTAAGCCCTCAGCTTCTCCCTGAGCCCCTCGGGCTCACTGGCAGTACACACGACAGACCCCAGAACCACCTCAAATTAAAGGCAGAGCAGACCGGCAGGATCCTCCTCTGTGCACTGAAATAAAAATCTCTGTTGAAACCACTTCAGTTTTTACAGCAGACTCCGATTTTTGTATGTAATTGTGTTAAAATAACATTTCGTTGGTATAGTTTATTAATCTCATTACATGGAATATTGAGAAGACCCTCATAAGACTGCAGTTTAAAGGAGAATTTTAAATGTGATAGGTCTTTTACCATATAGCTGCATGTCTTCCTAAAACAACTGTGCAATTCTGCCTTTCTCTGTCTCTCTGGCTCCTTGCCAGATGACTTTCCTGGTGACTGGGACACACACCAGGTATAGTCAGGGCAGCTCCTCAAGGTCATCAGGCTTGGGTGCGGAGAGAGGGTTGAACAGGACTGAAACTTCCAGATCAAGGTCTTCTGAGGATGCCTTATTCCCTGGGGCAGAGTCCCCTCCACGCCCACCCCCCACAAATGCATGCACGTGCTTACACACACACACACACACACACGTGCAGTAAGTGTCCAGCAAGCACAGGTGGGGTCAGCACAGAGCCCGGGGCACTGAGGAAGCAGACAAGGTCACTCTGCCCTCCTTCAGAAGAGAAATTCCGGACCCTGGCTCCTCCCTGCTCCACACACAACCATGGCGTAGGCGGACTTGGGAGGTCCGCCTCAAACCACAGTCCTAGGGGGAAAAGCTCGCTGTGGAGTCACTCACTCACCGTCGGCGGTGTGAAGGAGCTTGTGGCTTTTCAGCGTCCCTTTGGACTTGAACTTCTTGCCACACATGTCACACAGGTGGGTCTTCTCAGTGCTGTGACGATTCATGTGAGCCTTGAGGTTGCTCTTGCTACGAGTTGCGTACTCACACAAGGAACACTTGAAGGGCTTCACGCCTATCAGAGGAGAAAAAAGAGATAAACAGATGTATACGTGTGTGTGTGTATCTGAAGGAATGTATACACATACATGTCTACACACACACCTCCCCTTGTCCACTGTGAATAAAGCAGTGCACACGGCGAACGCTCCCCCAGGCCTCTCTCTGACCCACGCTATTCCTTCCAACCACAATGCCCTTCCACCTCTGCCTGCAGCAGAACTCCTCCTCGCCTCCTAATCGGTGCCCCCGAATCCCCTGTCATGACTGCTGTACCGTCCACCACACATGACAGTGAGTGCCTTACAGCCCCTCCCCACGGTCTGTGATCTCCAAGGGCACAGACGCTAAGCACGGGCAGCAGCGGCCGTTCATTCCACTGAACTGAGTTACACTGACAAGCGTTAACCGAGGGCCTTGGCAAAAGTCACCAGGCCCGGGCGTGCAGGCCCACACGTGAGAGTGTGTTTCAGCTCATAAGGCAAGCGGAGCTTTACGACGCTCGTCGCTGCTGCAGGGCTGACGGCTCCACTGCCGAGGCATCCTTACCATTGGGCTAGTCCTCCTCCATTCCCCAACTATTGGCCAGGGCCCACGAAAAAGTATCTCCCAACCTTGGCTTTGGTCTCAGCTCCTTCTGCCGTGTCCTGCCCTCTTTACTGAACCGTTTATTTGATCACAGATTGTAGAAAATACTTCATCCGTCCCCCTGGGGAGCTGTCCTGCTTTCCTGACTGCAGCACTGTGGGTTCCCAACTCACAGGACGGCCAGCCCCAGCCTCAGGGCTCCAAGCCTCTTTGCTGGGAAGGCCACGTGCCCTCCCAGGGGGAGAAGCACAGCCCCACTGTCTCTGATGGCACCCCGACCATCAGCTGCCCCGAGTGCCCGTGCACGGCCCACGCCTCTCTGCACAGGCGAGCACCCTGAGGCAGGGGCTGCCTCCCTTCTCCCCTGCTCGGTCCCCACCCAGCTCTCACCTGCCCGTGGGAATCAGAGAGTCTGATGTCCTCAGGGCATTCCTTCGTCCAGCACCCCAGCACCTCCTCAACGCCCCCACACACAGGGCATCAGGGAGACCACCAGGGTCACCGCCACGACCAGGCTGGCGCATTGGTCCCTGCTCTCCTGAAGCTCACTTTCCGCACAGAAATCGTGGTGACTTGCTCAACTATAGCTCCCAGCAGGCCATGAGGACTGCACATCTCTGCTCACTGAGACTGAGCCATGCACAGCTGAAATCACTGGTCTCAGCTGGCTGACAGACACATTTTTTCAGTAGGTAAACAGAACTCTAGCTGCAGGGGGTGTGAACATGGCTTCCTCCTAAAGAACCCCAAGTGAAAGTGTTAGTCACTACTTAACGGTGTCCAACTCTTTGTGACCCCATGGGACTGTAGCCCACCATGCTCCTCTGTCCATGAGATTTCCCAGGCAAGAATATTGGAGTGGATTACCATTTCCTTCTCCAGGGGAATCTTCCCAACCCATGGATCGAACCCGGGTCTCCCACACTGCAGGCGGATTCTTTACCAACTGAGCCACCAGGGAAGCCCCAAGAACTCCCACAGGCAGCTCTAAAACCACACACAAGCTCCGTTCTGATGGAGGGACACGCACCTTCATGAGCCCAGATGTGACGCTGAAGGTCTGAGCCATTCTTCATGAAATAGAAATCACAGTATGGGCACTTCATGGCTCTCTTGCCAATGAGCCCTTTCAGCTGGACCCTCCTCCCGAGAACCTCGGAGATGGTGCTCATGGAAACCTCTAGAAGAAAAGCAGATGACAACCAGAAGCAGCCAAAGAACTGTGGTTCCAGTGAGAGGTAAGTGGGCCTTGTGACACAGCCTGGACACCCCCCACCCTAGTCAATCCTGGCAGCTCTGAGGCAGCAAGTTAAGTTGTGCCTTGTGGGGTCATGGGAGAGAAATTTTGCCTAAAAAGCTATTTTATACCAGAATCTAAGCAAGTCTCTCAGACCTAGACTCCTGTTGACACAAAATGTGAGCAGTAGAGAGCAGTATGACAAGGCAATAGCTGGACAAAAGCAGAATACGGGAAATATGGGGAAAAGACTGCGCTTCCCCAGCGAATCAGTGTCCTGGGGTGGGGGTGTCCTGTGGAACACAAGGAACTCAGGCAGCATGACAACTTCTTTCAAGCAACCCAACTGCAACAAAGAAAGTCTTGTGTCAACTGGCTGTTGCTGTTGTTGAGTCGCTCAGTCATGTCTGACTCTTTTGCGAACCGATGGACTGTGGCCCGCCAGGCTCCTCTGTCCATGGGATTCTCCAGGCAAGAATACTGGGGTGGGTTGCCATTTCCTTCTCCAGGGGATCTTCCTGACCCAGGGATCGAATATCTCTTATGTCTCTTAAGTCTCCTGCACTGGCAGGCAGGTTCTTTACCACTAGCGCCACCTGGGAAGGCAGCACAGTTTTAAAAAGGGGAGGAGAGCCACAAGACTGGGGCCAGATGCCTTTGAAAACTACATAAAATGATAAAATAAAGCAAATCGTTATATAAACACCTGAGTTTTAAGTAAAGATAACTCCTCCCCTTGAATGGACTCATATCTTCATCCCTCTTTTAGTTTCATTTAACATAGCTGCTATACAACGCTGTATCTTAAAATAAACATAAGCATTTTTAAAATCGGTCTCCCACTCTGAGATGCATAACCTTACCGGGATGGTTGGTCTTGATATGTGACTTTATCAATCGATCTTCTGAAAAAGACTTTTCACACACAGGACAAGAATAACTCCTTTTGTCCTTAACAGAAAGAGAGCATAATCAATGGACTGTCTCATTTAAACTCAGGGTCTGTGGAAAAATACCACCACCAACACCAAAGCGAGACACACGGACACCTTTCCCAGTGCCCACGGCTGGCCCTGCACGGCCCAGGGACTCGAGGGTAGCAGGGCAGCGGCCTCGCCTCCCTTTCAGGAGGGAGGGACTGGCCTTAGAAACGACAGTCCTGTGGATGCGGCTGGGCCAGCGGAGAGCAGAGCTCAGCCTCAGGGTCTAAGACCATCAAGGTCGTTAACATTTCCATCTCCCAAAGTTCCCTCCTTTATCAAGATTATCACGTGTGCGATAAGAACGCTTAGTATAAGGTCTGCCCTCTAGCAGATTGTAGGTGTACCATACGTGCTGTCGGTTACAGACACCATGCTGTACAATGATCTCCAGGACCCGACGTGCATTTCTCCCTCCAGTGCTCAAGACGCTTGTGCATGTGAGTTATTTTATTGAGACTCACAACCACTCTTGAAGGACACACGTTATTACTTGTTACAGATTTAGAAACCAAGGCCAAGGGTGACGAGCCCCAGGACTCTGAGGAAGAGCTGGTGTTGGAACTGGAGCATACGGGTGCCCACCTCAGGCCCTGACCACTCCCAGGCCATGTCCCGTCTGGGCTGCAGGGAAGGCACTCACTCTGCACTGCCATCACCCGCCTGCCTGCGGAGCCACATCCTCAGTTAGGGAGGAGCTTTGGTGAGTGAGTACGCTGTACAGCTCATCCACATTTCCTCTCACTTTAATGGTCACTTTAATGCCATTTCACAGAAAAACTTTTCAGAGAGTGGACATTATGTGTCAAATTTTGTCCCCTACAAATTCACATGTTGAACTCCTAACCCGCAGTATCTCAATGTGACCTTATTTGGAAATGTGGTCATTATAGATGTAATTAGTTAAGATGAGATTGCAGGCCCTCATCCAGTATGACTGGTGTTTTTAGGAGAAGGGGAAATTTGGACGGAGACCTGAAAGAGGGAGAATGCCATGTCTTTATGGGAGAAAGAAAATACCCAAGCCCAGTTCAAGAAAAGAAAATGACAAACCAGTATCTCTTGAGAACACAGATGCAAATATCCTCAACAAAATATTAGCACATAAAACCCAAAATGTTTTAAAAGAACTATAAATCACAACCAAGACAGATTTATCTCATTTGATTCAGCATTCTAAAATTAATTAATATAATCCATCACATCAACAGGTTAGGAAATAAAAGTCACATGATAACATCAATAGAGGCAGAAAATTCATTTGGCAAAATCAAATACCTACTCATGATAAGCAATTTCAATAAGCCAGGAATAGAGAGGAACTTCCTCAAGTCAATAAAGAAAATCCACAAACAACCTATAGCTAACATTATACTTAATGGTGAGAAACCAGAAACTTTCCCACTAAGATTAGAAACACGACAAGGATGTCCCCTCCCAGCACTGCTTTTTAACATCATACCTGAAATCTTAGCTAATGCAGTAAGACAAGAAAAGGAAATAAAAGATATGGAGATTGAGAAAGAAGAAATTAAAGCTGTCTTTGTCTGCAGATGACATGATCATCTAAGAAGAAATTCTGAAGGAATACACAAAGATACTCCTGGAGCTAATAAGCAGTTGTGGCAAATTATAGGTATAAGTCTAATATACAAGTCAGTTGCTTTTTTATATGCTAGCAATGAACAAGTGAAATTCGAAATTAAAAACACAGAACTATTTACATTAGCACACAAAAAATGAAATGGCACAAATAAATACCATTATTTACAATGAATAGGTATAAATAAATCTAACAAAATATGTACAAGATCTATATGAGGAAAACTTCAAAACTGATGAAAGGAATCAAAGCACTAAATAAATGGAGAGCGATTCCATGTTCAAGGATAGGAAGATTCAATGTTGTCTGGACCACAGTTCTTCCCAATCTGATGGGTAGATTCAATGTAATTTCAATCAAAATCTCAGCAAGGTATTTTTTGGGTATTGATAAACTGATTATGAAGTTTATAAGGAGATGCAAAAGATATGAGGCCTACACAAAATGGTAGAGGATAAGAACAAAGTTGGAGGACTGACATTACTCAACCTCCAAACAGACTATAAAGCTGCAGTGACGAAGAGCATGTGATATTGGTGAAATGAAAGTCAAATAGATCAAATGGTACAGAACAGAGTCCAGAAATAAACTCTCTTAAATACAGTCAATTGATCTTTGACACATGAGCAAATGCTACACAATGGATCAAAGACAGTTATCTCAGCATGATGCTGAAATGGGACAGCCATGTGCAAAAAGAAGAAAGTGAACCTGGACAAAAACTTGACACCTTTTCACAAATATTAACTCACATTGGATCACAGATTTAGAAGCAAAATGCAAAACTATAAAACTCCTAGCAGACACAGAAGAAACTCTGGATGGCCTGGAGTGCGGCAATGACTTCAGAGCCAACGCTGAAGGCGTTACCCATGAAAAAAGAAAAAGAATTGATAGACAGGGAAAGACACTGTCCAGAGAATGAAAGAACAAGCCACAGACTGAGAGAAAATAGTTTCAAAGGACACATCTGGTAAAACAGGCCAAAGACCTCAACAGACACCCCACCAAGAGGATATACAAATGCCGAGTAAGCATGTGCAAAGACGTTCCATATCCTATGTCATCAGAGAAATCCAACTCAAAACAAGACACCATTGCACACCTACAGAATGGTTCAAATCTACAGCATGGACAACGCTAAGCGCCGGCGAGGACGCGGAGCCGTGGGAACTCTCGCTAATTCCAAACGGGATGCAAAGTGAGACAGCCGTTCCGGAAGACAGTTCGGCGGTTTCTCTCAAAACTAAAACACTCTTACCGTAAGATTCAACGATTGCACTCCTTGCTTTTTACCCTAATGAGCTGAAAACTCACGTCCACACAAAAACCTACACACGGATGAAGCAGCTTGATTCATAACCGCCAAAACTGAGAAGCAACCAAGATGTTCTCTGGTATGTGAATGGACAGATGGTGGTACATCTCAACAACGGACTGTTATTCAGCTCTAAGAAAAAAATGAGCTCAAGCCTTGAAAAGAGGTATAAGAAACTTAAATGCATAATGACGAGAAAAAAAAAAGGCCAATGTGAAAAGGCTACATATTACATGATTCCAACTAGAAGACATTCTGAAAATGGTAGAATGATAGAGACAGTAAAGGGATCTGTGGTAGCCAGGGGGCAGAGGGAGAGAGGGGTGAGGAGGAGGAGCAGGGAGGAGTTTTAGGGGCGTGAAACTTCCCTGCATGATACTCTCATGAGGTATATGCATCATTCCACATTTGTCCAAACCCCAAAAATGTGCAGCACCCAGACCAGGTCTTAACGTAAACTACGGACTCTGGGTGTTACTCCAGGTGTCAATGCAGGTTCATCACCTGTAGTAAAGGCAGCACTAAGATACAGGGTGTCAAAAGGAGGGGAGTTGTGCATGGGGGGACAGGGGGTATATGGGGAAATCTGTTACTTTCTGTTTAGCTTTGCAATGCATTTCAAACTGCTCTAAAAAGGTTTATCAAAAGAAAACACACACTATGTGCTGAGCACAGAGCTTAGCCTGTGAAAATGAGAGCCCAATAAATCTGAAAGACTTTGTTGCTGTGGTTTTTGTTTTGCTGGTGATGCAACTCAGACTCAGCTAACAGACCTTCTTACGGGCTAAGGCACACTGGGAATCCCCAAAGGGGCCTCTGAGTGACCATTCCTCTAAATTCCTTTATGGATTGCTACTACTGCAGAGTGTCTCCTGAGGCTGGGGTTCCTGAAGCACACTTAGGAAAAGCGTGCTGTTCTCTTGCTCAGTCGCTAAGTCATTTCCAACTCTTTGCAACCCCATGGACTGTAGCCCGCCAGGCTCCTCTGTCCACGTAATTTCCAAGGCTAGAGTACTGGAGTGGGTTGCCAGGCAATCTTCCCAAACCCAGGATTGAACCTGCATTTCCTGCACTGGCAGGGGCCACCTGGGAAGCCCAAGAAACGTGTACTTGATATTCAAAACCAAAAATGAAATGGAAGACTTTCTGAACAACCAGTCTGGACGCACTTCCCACCAAGCATCTGGGTTCCAAGCAAGGCCTGCCATGCTCAGATGCCTAAGGGGTCCAGGCAGCTCCCATCAAACAGTCCTAGCTTTCTGCTCAGCTAATGCCATGGACTCCCGCCCAGGCTACATCACAGGCTCCAGGCTTGTCACTGCCCTCCAATGCCCTTGACCTTCTAGGTCACGCCATCACTCCTAGCGCTTGCAGAAGAACTCGTGCTCACGTGCCCTTCTGAAAGACGCCCTGGGCACACGCCACACACATTCTGCGGGGGGCTGTCACCACCCACTACTGCTTGGGCATCATCAGAGCTGATGGAGGCATTCAGAAGGACTTTGAAGGAGTTTACAGTGATCTCCCCTGAGCCCTTGCTCTTTGATTTTTCCTTTTAATCTCTGATAGTCTGAAAGCAATTTATCTTAGAGCTTATCAGGGCCCCTCATTTCCTGATGCCTTTGAAGACTGTCAGAAGGACGTAGGCAGTGGGAAAGGTGCTGGGAGAAGGGTGCACTCTAAGGACTCATTTATTTCTTTTTCAAAACCTCAGTTCCCAACCAGAGATGAAAACCCAAACTGACACAGGAAACTTGAAAAGAAGAGTGGTTAAAAGAGTTCTTTGCAGAGGACAGCGAGGGCTCCACGCCGTAATGACAGTACGAGAGCCCAGCCCCCGGAGTTTGTTTGCTCCGATGGAAATGCCTTCAAAGCACTACAGGGCTCTTTGAAAGAAGGGAGACAGTGGCCATGCGGTGCGGGGATAGGGGACAGGTGCTAGGGGGGCAGCTCTGGGGGTGAAGCTCCCAGCCCAGCTCACAGCGATGAGTGAACCCCGCCCTGGCCTGCGCCTCGACCCCCAAAGCAAATGGGCTATTCTCAAGTCTGAAACTAGTGGTGGGTGGAAAATATCAAACCTGCCTTCCACTCGGCCACCGAGTGTATTACCTATCACATAAGCACATCTATAAAGTATCTGACAACAAGATAAAAAAAAATAAAGTGGGAGATTCCACTCAGAACAATTTCTCAGGAATAAAAAGCCCATGGTTTTAGCAGATGCTGACCTCAACGGACTCAACCTTTCCTCTACCCTTCTGAGGCCAGTGTTGGCTCAGGCATAGTGCTGGGCACAGAGCTGGGAGACTCTGACCCTGCCCTCACAGGGCTCATGGGAGCTGCGAGCACACAGAGGCCACAAACTATCACGGGACAAGGAGAAAACAGCCATGTTCAGTAGTCATGTATGTATGTATGGATGTGACAGTTGGACCATAAAGAAGGCTGAACACCGAAGAATTCATGCTTTTGAACTGTGGTGCTGGAGAAGACTCTTGAGAGTCCCCTGGACAGCAAGAAGATTACACCAGTCAATCCTAAAGGAAATCAACCCTGAATATTCATTGGCAGGACTGATGCTAAAGCTGAAGTTCTAATACTTTGGCCACCTGATGCAAAGAGTGGTCTCACTGGAAAAGATCCTGATGCTGGGAAAGACTGAGGGCAGGAGCAACAGAGGATGGGATGGTTGGATGGCATCATTGACTCAACAGACATGAGTGTGAGCAAACTCCAGGAGAGACTGAAGGACAGGGAAGCCTGGTGTGCTATAGCCCAAGGGGTCACAAAGAATCAGATACAACTGAGCAACTGAAAAACAAATGGAGAAAGTATGACAAAGACCAGAAAACTGACACAACATTGTGGCTAAGTTAACAAGTTAGGAAAGAGCCAGAAACGTGTTCCAGCCTGGATTTCAATTTCCAGGCTCTTCCTGTCCACTTAGTCAGGCCATGACCCTCACTTCCAGTCCTCGGGCTTGCTTATCAGCAGTTGCTTTATACACAGAAAACTCTGCAGTCTGAGGTCCCTAGTGGACAAATCTCCAAACAGGGTGGCACAGAAACAGATGGTTTGTGATAACAGACTAAAAGACCATATACACTCTCAGCCATTGGAAAGGAAAAAGACTTGTGTGCAATTGCTTTAGTTCAATAACATTTTCCTCTACTTCACAAAAAAAAAAAAAAAAAAAAGTAGCTCCCTCTACTTCTCTGTGCATTGTTGGCAATATATTATTTTAGTCTACTTCCAGAAAGCAACAGGTGAAGTTTTATATATGTATCTTTAAAGACAAGTACAGGGGGAGCGGTCCTAAGATGGCGGAGGAATAGGACAGGGAGACCACTTTCTCCCCCACAAATTTATCAAAAGAACATTTGAACTCTGAGTAAATTCCACAAAACAACATCTGAATGCTGGCAGAGGACATCAGGCACCCAGAAAAGCAGCCCATTGTCTTCAAAAGGAAGTAGGAAAAAATATAAAAGATAAAAAGAGAGACAAAAGAGGTAAGGACAGAGCTCCGTCCCAGGAAGGGAGTCTTAAAAAAGACAGAAGATTCCAAACACCAGGAAACACTCTCACTGGCGAGTTCGCGGCGAGCCTTGGAACCTCAGAGGGCAACATAACCGGGAGGAAAAATAAATAATTAAACCCCACAGGTAAGTGCCCAACGGTAACTTCCAGCAGAGAAGCAGCAAAGATGCCCGCATCCACCACTAGCAAGCCGGGGCTGGGCAGGGAGGCACAGGCTGCATTGCTTAGAGTAAGGCCTGAGGGCAATCTGAGTGAACTCTCTTGGGATAGCAAACCAGACTGTGGGATAGCTACCCCATGTAAAGCTCTAACCTAAGACACCTCCAGGCCTGCTCACAGAACAAAGGACTGAACAGAGCTAGCCGGCTTTGGACCCGCCCATCCCCTCTGGAGACAGGCGGGCGAGAGCAGCCAAAGCCGGAAGAGGGCAATCGCGGCCCCAGAGAGGCATCATCTACCAAACTACAAGCAGGCTTCGTGGCTAACCAAGACTTCTCGGGATTCTGGACGGGCGACATCCACCGGGAGGGTCGCAGCCAGAGATCAGCTCCCCAGGAGAGACACACGGCACACCTGAGAAGGTGCACCCATTGTACACCCAGAAAACCGAGCGGCAGGGACGCGGGAGGCGATAAGTCGCAGCAACAGCGCTCGGCAAGCACCTGGTCACCTGAGCTGCTCGGACCTGGGAAGGGCACAAAAACGCAGGCCCAACAGAGTCTGCACCTCTGAGGACTACCCGAGTGCCTGAGCCTGAGTGGCTTAGACCTGGGAAGCGCATACAACCCAGGGCCGGACTCAGACAATTCCCGGCAGAGCAACCTACAGCCTGAACAGTGTGGGCAGGGAGGCCACACACGCCGTGAGTGGGGGCAGGCCCAGTGTAGTTGAGACACTGGGAGCACACGCCAGTGTTATTTGTGTGCAGCATCCCTCCCTCCCCACAGCACGACTGAACAAGTGAGCCTAAAAAAGTGTCCACCACCGCCCCCTTGTGTCAGGGCGGAAATTAGACACTGACGAGACCAGCAAACAGAAGCTAAACCAAAGGGAACTGCCTTGGAAGTGACAGGTGCAATAGATTAAAACCCTGTAGTTAGTACTGACTACATAGGAAGAGGCCTATAGATCTTGAGAAATATAAGTCGGAACAAGGAACTATCCGAAAATGAATTGACCCCACACTGTCCACAACAACACGTGAGAAAGTCCTAGATATATTTTTACTATTATCATTTTTTAAATTAAAAAAAAACTTTTTAATTTTTAAGTCCTCTATTACTCCTTTAATTTTCATTTTTATAACTTACTATTACTTTGCAAAAAAAGACCCTATTTTTTAAAGCAAACTTCATATATGTATATATTTTATAATTTTGTGACTTTGTTTTTTTCTTTAATATTGTATTTTTGAGAATCCAGCCTCTACTCTAGATTTTTAATCTCTGCTTTTGGGTATTTGTTACCAATTTTGTACCTTTAAGAACTCAATCTTCAGTACCCATTTTTACTTGGGAGCAAGATTACTGGCTTGATGCTCTCTCCCCCTTTGGACTCTCCTTTTTCTCCACCAGGTTGCCTCCATCTCCTCCCTCCCCTTTCTCTTCTCTACCCAACTCTGTGAATCTCTGTGTGTTCCAGACAGTGGAGAACACTTAGGGAACTGATTACTGTCTGGATCTGTCTCTCTCCTTTGGATTCCCCCTTTTATCCTCCTGGCCACCTCTGTCACCTTCCTCCCTCTTCTCTTCTCTGTGTAACTCCATGAACATCTCTGAGCGGTCCAGACTGTGGAGAGCACATAAGGAAGTGATTACTGGCTAGCTTGCACTCTCCCCTTTTGATTCCCTCTCTTCTCCTCCTGGTCACCTCTATCTCCCTCCTCCCTCTTCTCTTCTCCATGTAACTCTGTGAACCTCTCTGGGTGTCCCTCACTGTGGAGAAACTTTTCATCTTTAACCTAGATGTTTTATCATCGGTGCTGTATAGATGGAGAAGTCTTGAGGCTACTGTAAAAATAAGACTGAAAACCAGAGGCAGGAGGCTTAAGTCCAAATCCTGAGAACACCAGAGAACTCCTGACTCCAGGGAACATTAATCGACAGGAGCTCATCAAACGCCTCCATACCTACACTGAAACCAAGCACCACCCAAGGGCCAACAAGTTCCAGAGCAAGACATACCATGCAAATTCTCCAGCAACACAGGAACACAGCCCTGAGCTTCAATATACAGGCTGCCCAAAGTCACTCCAAACCCACTGACATCTCATAACTCATTACTGGACACTTCATTGCACTCCAGGGAGAAGAAATCCAGGTCCACCCACCAGAACACCGACACAAGCTTCCCTAAACAGGAAACCTTGACAAGCCACCCGTACAACCCCACCCACAGTGAGGAAACTCCACAATAAAGAGAACTCCACAAAGTGCCAGAATATGGAAAGGCCACCCCAAACACAGCAATATAAACAAGATGAAAAGACAGAGGAATACCCAGCAGGTAAAGGAACAGGATAAATGCCCACCAAACCAAACAAAGAGGAAGAAATAGGGAACCTACCTGATAAAGAATTCCAAATAATGATAGTGAAAATGATCCAAAATCTTGAAAACAAAAATGGAGTTACAGATAAATAACCTGGAGACAAGGATTGAGAAGATGCAAGACAGGTTTAACAAGGACCTAAAAGAAATAAAAAAGAGTCAATATATAATGAATAATACAATAAATGAGATCAAAAACACTCTGGAGGGAACGAACAGTAGAATAACGGAGGCAGAAGACAGGATAAGTGAGGTAGAAGATAGAATGGTAGAAATAAATGAAACAGAGAGGAAAAAAGAAAAATTAATTAAGAGAAATGAGGACAATCTCAGAGACCTCTGGGACAATGTTAAATGCCCCAACATTCGAATCATAGGAGTCCCAGAAGAAGAAGACAAAAAGAAAGACCATGAGAAAATACTTGAGGAGATAATAGTTGAAAACTTGCCTAAAATGGGGAAGGAAATAATCACCCAAGTGCAAGAAACCCAGAGAGTCCCAAACAGGATAAACCCAAGACGAAACACCCCAAGACACATATTAATCAAATTAACAAAGATCAAACACAAAGAGAAAATATTAAAAGCAACAAGGGAAAAGCAACAAATAACACGCAAGGGGATTCCCATAAGGAAAACACCTGATCTTTCAATAGAAACTCTTCAGGCCAGAAGGGAATGGCAAGACATACTTAAAGTGATCAAAGAAAATAACCTACAGCCCAGATTACTGTACCTAGCAAGGATCTCATTCAAATATGAAGGAGAAATCAAAAGCTTTATAGACAAGCAAAAGCTGAGAGAATTCAGCACCACCAAACCAGCTCTCCAACAAATGCTAAAGGATATTCTCTAGACAGGAAACACAGTAAGAGTGTATAAACTTGAACCCAAAACAATAAAGTAAATGGCAACGGACCATACTTATTAATAATTACCTTAAATGTAAATGGGTTGAATGCCCCAACCAAAAGACAAAGACTGGCTGAATGGACACAAAAACAAGACCCCTACATATGTTGTCTATAAGAGACCCACCCTGAAACAAGAGACACATACAGACTGAAAGTGAAGGGCTGGAAAAAGATATTCCATGCAAATAGAGACCAAAAGAAAGCAGGAGTAGCAATACTCATATAAGATAAAATAGACTTTAAAACAAAGGCTGTGAAAAGAGACAAAGAAGGACACTACATAATGATCAAAGGATCAATCTAAGAAGAAGATATAACAATTATAAATATATATGCACCCAACATAGGAGCACCGCAATATGGAAGACAAATGCTAACAAGTATGAAAGGGGAAATTAACAATAACACAATAATAGTGGGAGACTTTAATACCCCACTCATACCTATGGATAGATCAACTAAACAGAAAATTAACAAGGAAACATAAACTTTAAACGATACAATAGACCAGTTAGACCTAACTGATATCTATAGGACATTTCACCCCAAAACAATGCATTTCACATTTTTCTCAAGCGCACACGGAACCTCCTCCAGGATAGATCACATCCTGGGCCATAAATCTAGCTTTGGTAAATTCAAAAAACTTCAAATCATTCCAGGCATCTTCTCTGACCACAATGCAGTAAGATTTTCTCAATTACAGAAGAAAAACTATTAAAAATTCCAACATACGGAGGCTGAAAAACACGCTGCCGAATAACCAACAAATCACAGAAGAAATCAAAAAAGAAATCAAAATATGCATAGAAACGAGTGAAAATGAAAACACAACAACCCAAAACCTGTGGGATACTGTAAAAGCAGTGCTAAGGGGAAAGTTCATAGCAATACAGGCATACCTCAAGAAACAAGAAAAAAGTCAAATAAATAACCTAACTCTACACCTAAAGCAATTAGAAAAGGAAGATATGAAGAACCCCAGGGTTAGTAGAAGGAAAGAAATCTTAAAAATTAGGGCAGAAATAAATGCAAAAGAAACAAAAGAGACCATAGCAAAAATCAACAAAGCCAAAAGCTGGTTCTTTGAGAAGATAAATAAAATTGACAAACCATTAGCCAGACTCATCAAGAAATAAAGGGAGAAAAATTAAATCAATAAAATTAGAAATGAAAATGGAGAGATCACAACAGACAACAAAGAAATACAAAGGATCATAAGAGACTACTATCAGCAATTATATGCCAATAAAATGGACAACTTGGAAGAAATGGACAAATTCTTAGAAAAGTACAACTTTCCAAAACTGAATCAGAAAGAAATAGAAAATCTTAACAGACCCATCACAAGCACAGAAATTGAAACTGTGATCAGAAATCTTCCAGCAAACAAAAGCCCAGGATCAGATGGCTTCACAGCTGAATTCTACCAAAAATTCAGAGAAGAGCTAACACCTACCCTACTCAAACTCTTCCAGAAAATTGCAGAGGAAGGTAAATTTCCAAACTCATTCTATGAGGCCACCATCACCCTACTACCAAAACCTGACAAATATGCCACAAAAAAAGAAAACTACAGGCCAATATCACTGATGAACATAGATGCAAAAATCCTTAACAAAATTCTAGCAATCAGAATCCAACAACACATTAAAAAGATCATACATCATGACCATATGGACTTTATCCCAGGGATGCAAGGATTCTTCAATATCCACAAATCAATCAATGTAATGCAGCACATAAACAAATTGAAAAATAAAAGCCATATGATTATCTCAATAGATGCAGAGAAAGCCTTTGACAAAATTCAACATCCATTTATGATAAAAACCCTCCAGAAGGCAGGAACAGAAGAAACATACCTCAACATAATAAAAGCTATATATGACAAACCCACAGCAAACATTATCCTCAATGGTGAAAAACTGAAAGCATGTCCCCTAAAGTCAGGAGCAAGACAAGGGTGCCCACTCTCACCACTACTATTCAACATAGTTTTGGAAATTTTGGCCACAGCAATTAGAGCAGAAAAAGAAGTAAAAGGAATCCAAATTGGAAAAGAAGTAAAATTCTCACTATTTGCAGATGACATGATCCTCTACATAGAAAACCCTAAAGACTCCACCAGAAAATTACCAGAGCTAATCAATGAATATAGTAAAGTTTCAGGATATAAAATCAACACACAGAAATCCCTTGCATTCCTATACACTAATAATGAGAAAATAAGGAAACAATTCCATTCACCATTGCAACAAAGAGAATAAAATACTTGGAATATATCCACCTAAAGAAACAAAAGACCTATATATAGAAAACTATAAAACACTGGTGAAAGAAATCAGAGGACACTAATAGATGGAGAAATATACCATGTTCATGGATCCGAAGAATCAACATAGTGAAAATGAGTATACTACCCAAAGCAATCTATAGATTCAATGCAATCCCTATCAAGCTATCAACAGTATTTTTCACAGACCTAGAACAAATAATTTCACAATTTGTATGGAAATACAAAAAAACTCGAATAGCCAAAGCAATCTTGAGAAAGAAGAATGGAACTGGAGGAATCAACCTGCCTGACTTCAGGCTCTACTACAAAGCCACAGTCATCAAGACAGTATGGTACTGGCACAAAGACAGAAATATAGATCAATGGAACAAAATAGAAAGCCCAGAGATAAACCCATGCACCTATGGACACCTTTTCTTTGACAAACGAGGCAAGAATATACAATGGAGAAAAGACAATCTCTTTAACAAGTGGTGCTGCGAAAACTGGCCAACCACTTGTAAAACAATGAAACTAGAACACTTTCTAACACCATACACAAAAATAAACTCAAAATGGATTAATAATCTAAACGTAAGACCAGAAACTATAAAACTACTAGAGGAAAACATAGGCAAAACACTCTCCGACATAAATCACAGCAGGATCCTCATGACCCACCTCCCAGAACATCGGAAATAAAAGCAAAAATAAACAAATGGGACCTAATTAAAATTAAAAGCTTCTGCGCAACAAAGGAAACTATAAGCAAGGTGAAAAGACAGCCTTCAGAATGGGAGAAAATAGCAAATGAAGCAACTGACAAAGAATTAATCTCAAAAATATACAAGCAACTCCTGCAGCTCAATTCCAGAAAAATAAACAACCCAATCCAAAAATGGGCCAAAGAACTAAACAGACATTTCTCCAAAGAAGACATATAGATAGCTAACAAACACATGAAAAGATGCTCAACATCACTCATTACCAGAGAAATGCAAATCAAAACCACAGTGAGGTACCATTTCACGCCAGTTAGAATGGCTGCTATCCAAAAGTCTGCAAGCAATAAATGCTGGAGAGGGAGAAAAGGAACCCTCTTACACTATTGGTGGGAATGCAAACTAGTACAGCCACTATGGAAAACAGTGTGGAGATTCCTTAAAAAACTGGAAATAGAACTGCCATATGACCCAGCAATCCCCCTGCTGGGCATACACACCAAGGAAACCAGAACTGAAAGACACGTGTACCCCAATGTTCATTACAGCACTGTTTATAGTAGCCAGGACACGGAAGCAACCTAGATGTCCATCACCAGACAAATGGATAAGAAAGCTGTGGTACATATACACAATGGAGTATTACCCAGCCATTAAAAACAATACATTTGAATCAGTTCTAATGAGGTGAATGAAACTGGAGCCTATTATACAGAGTGAAGTAAGTCAGAAATAAAAATAACAATACAGTATAATAACGCATATATATGGAATTTAGAAAGGTGGTAATGATAACCCTGTATGCAAGACAGCAAAAGAGACATAGATGTATAGGACGGTCTTTTGGACTCTGTGGGAAAGGGCAAGGGTGGGATGATTTGGGAGAAGAGCATTGAAACATGTACGTTATCATATGTGGAATGAATCGCCAGTCCAGGTTCGATTCATGATACAGGATGCTCGGGGCTGGTGCACTGGGATGACCCAGAGGGATGGGATGGGGAGGGAGGTGGGAGGGGGGTTCAGGATGGGGAACACATGTATACCCATGGCAGATTCATGTCAATGTATGGCAAAACCAATACAATGTTGTAAAGTAATTATCCTCCAATTAAAATAAATAAATGTATATTAAAAAATAATAATAAATAAGGACAAGTACAGACTAGGCACTTCTCCAAGACAGGCACTGATTTTCAATGTTTGCTGAAAAGCCACTATGCCCTGGATGGAAGCAGTAGCACCACCACTGTTACTATGGCTTCTCCTGCTACCACCAGTAACAAGAAGGAAGAGCTAGTGTAGACTGCCCCCCATGCCTGGACTTGTGCTGGGTCCCTCACAAATGTCCCCATGGAAACCCTGGAGGCCGGGACTGTCACTCCACTTTTACAGACAAGGGGTCAGAGACGTTAGATAGTGAGACCACACCACTTACAAGTGAAGGAGTCAGGATGCAAGACCAGAATGAGTCCGCTCCTCCCAGGTGAAGGCTTGTAACAGTCATGGTGCCCTGAACATCGGGTGCCTGCAAGGGCTCCTGTGAAGGCACACAAGCCAGGAAGAACAAAGGGGAAGAGACTGATATATCCTGACTATCCACTGGAAGCTTGACTTCCTGCTACTTCACATGTCTGTGTCGGGATGAACCTGATTTAAAAATAGGTTCCCAGGTCCCCCTCACAAATTATGGTGGAGGTATGAGCCAGGAATATCATTCATAACAATTACCCCTGAGTATTGCTGATTCAGAATGTCATAAATTACATCATGGGGTTAATGACTTGCAAACTCATCTAATGGGACCTACAAAGGAGGTCACCCTTTTGACATTACCACCAAGAACATACGTGCACACACAATGGCATATAAACACACTGAAACATGGAACTAAAGGTCTCAGAAAACAATACCTATTACCTTGTTATGGGTAAAGAGTGCTGATTAAATTCTACTTCATTCTATTTCATTTTTAAGATACACTACATTCAAAAAACTAAGATTGTGGCATCCAGTCCCATCACTTCATGGCAAATAGATGGGGAAATGATGGAAACAGTGACATTTTGGGGGGCTCCAAAATCACTGCAGATGGTGACTGCAGCCATGAAATTAAAAGACGCTTACTCCTTGGAAGAAAAGCTATGACCAACCTAGACAGCATATTAAAAAGCAGAGATGTTACTTTGCCAACAATGATCTGTCTAGTCAAAGCTATGGTTTTTCCAGTGATCATGTATGGGTATAAAAGTTAGACTATAAAGAAAGCTGAGCGCCAAAGAATTGATGTTTTTGAACTGTGGTGTTGGAGAAGACTCTTGAGAGTCCCTTGGACTGCAAGATCAAACCAGTCCATCCTAAAGGAAATGAATCCTGAATGTTCATTGGAAGGACTGATGCTGAAGCTGAAGCTCCAATACTTTGGCCACCTGGTGCGAAGAACTGACTCATTTGAAAAGACCTGATGCTGGGAAAGATTGAAGGCGGGCCGAGAAGGGGACAACAAAGGATGAGATGGTTGGATGGTATCACCGACACAATGGACATGAGTTTGAACAAGCTCCGGAGTTGGTGATGGACAGAGAAGCCTGGCATGCTGTAGTCCGTGGGGTCACAAAGAGATGGACATGATTGATCTGAACTGAGTTGTAATCCACTGAACTAACTTCACAATCCTCTAATGGATCATGACCTGGGGGCTGAAAAAACACTGACCTGGGTGTTCCACATTTATTTTCTAGCTTAATCTTCACTATCCTGAGAAGTCAAAGAAAGTACCATACCTCCATTTTACAGAGGAGAATACTGAGGGTCAGTGATGCTAAGCAATTTGCCCAAGATCACAGAGGTGGCTATGGGGTCTGAACATTAACATGCTAGAACCAAACTTGGTTTTCTCAAGTTTCCCTTTCACAGCATTTGCCCAGTGCTGTTAAAAAAACAATGGGTTCAGAAATGTCATTGACTAACTTCCTTGACCAGGCCCCCATGTTTCCTTGATGGCAATACATCCTTGACTCTGAGTCATGCTGCCTGATCACTGATGGGAGGGAGGAGATGGAGGGAAGCAGCTACAGGGAAGTGCCTGTACAAGCACTGAGCCAAGTTCTTTATTCAGAGCGATCCATTTAACGGCCCGATAATCCAAGAGACCTACGTACGGATACAAAGACATACGTATGTGTACATGTATATTTTGCATATAGAGGTGTGTGTGATACACGTGTGCACACGTGAGTGGGTGTGCACAATGCATGTGTGGGTATGTCTGTGCATATACTGTGTGTATAAAGAGTCAATATGCTTTTTAATACATATTTCACAGAAGGCTACTGAGTCTCAGAGAGGACAAGCAATTTGTCCAGTGTCATACAGCCTGTGTGATTACTGGAGACAATATCTGAATCCAGTTATCCAACCTCAAAGCATGTGCTCTTTATACCCACTAAACCCAAAATACCCTGACTTTCCCTTGGTAATGCACTTCCCGAGTGTTAGTGATTTCAGGCCAGGAAACGGAGGTGTCAGATCAAGCTTCTGAAGCCTTGTTCTGCACAGAGAAAGGAACGCGGTCAGAGCAGAAGCACGCCTGGGACAGGTGCGCTTCCTTTACCACTTGAAGAGTCTCGAATCACGCTCTCAGGGTAGAGGAGCATATGGCAAAATAAACACTCACTCACTGTGTCACAGGATCACCCACCGGAGAATCAGACAACTTTTACCACCATGAGACTATTTAACAGCACCTTGAATTAACATATCACTTTTAAAAAAATGCTTTACAGACATTCTTTCGCAGGGTCTCCAAGGAATAACGCGATAATATCATCAGTGATCTTCAATGTTGACTGCGCTCTTACTATGACTCAAACAGTGTGTCTAGCGCTCGGCAGGCATCATCTAACTTAACCTCTCAACAGTTTTTAGTGGTGGCTATTAGTATTATTGGCCCTGTTATTAACGGTCCTTTAAACCGTCATTTAAGAGAGCGGTTCCCCAACCATTTGGGGACCAGGGATGGGTTTCATGGAAAACAAAGTTTCCACGGACAGGAGCTGAGGAGGGGATGGTCTCGGGATGATCCAAGCATATCATGTTTACTATGCCACCGCTACTCTGACAGGAGGTGGAGCTCAGGCGGTCATGTGAGCGAGGGGGAGTGGCTGGAAGCACAGATGAAGCTTGGCTCCCTGGCCCGCCTCTCGCCTCCTGCTGTACAGCCCAGTTCCTAACAGGCCATGGACTGCTACAGGTCCATGGCCTGGGGGCGTGGGGGGAGGGGGACCCCTGATTTAAGAAACCTTTGCTTTATTTCTGTTCTGTAGATCTTTCTTCTATAGGCTTTCTCTGATGCTGAAAAATCTGCAGAGGAAGCCAATGTTTTCAATGGGATCATCTTCCCAACAGACGCGAGGCTCTCCCTGTGAGAAGAGCCCTGGGGTGAAGGAAGGCCTCTGTTAGCATGAAGGGCCTGTGTCGTGAGAAGGGCCTCTCCGTTCTCTGGGGTGGATGCTCACACACCGGGCTCCCGAAGGAGCAGGGGCACCTCCGTGCACATCGCCGAGAGCAAGCGGGGAGCACCCAGGGGAGATGGGGCTGCCACTAGGGCGGGCTACTTACCAGCTCAGTGTGGACTTTAAGATGTGCCTGCAGCTTATATTTATCTGGAGTCGAGTAGTCACAGCCGTCAGTGGGACACTTCAGCAAGATGTTACTGTGTTTCTGAATTACATGGCGTTTAAGGCAGTTTTTGGTGATGGAAGAATAGTGACACTGGGAGCAATAATACAGATGTTCCCGGGTGTGGGTGCGGACATGCATGTCAAAATGCACTTGGTACCAAAAAAGTTTGCCTAAAAAAATATTTTCACATGAGAACAAGGAAGTTTCTTTTATCCTGAATTTGATCTTTTTTTTAATTAGTATTAGTATTATTTTATTTTTTTAAGAACTATCTTCCTTTCCCTCTCGTGCTTGTCCGGGTCACCCTTCACACTTTGCACCACATCTCTGTCTGGAAATGACTTTTCAAAGGTGGCAGGTGGCAAAAATTAAGGGTGCTGCTACTCCTTCTGCATGACATCAGTGCTGGGAGGAGTAAAGGAGCGCTTACCGAGGACCAGTTATGGTACCACGTATGTTTACGCACATGGGTGACATCACCAGGCTCTAAGCTCCGCGGGCACCTGGGCCATCTCCCATGGGTCCTGCCCGCTCTCAGGAGACCCCAAGGCCAGGCTTCCACCGCGAGCTGCGAGGGATGCACTCAGCGTCTCCCTACAAAGAGCTGCAGTCACTCCCGTTAACATCTCTCTGCCCACCTAGGCAACGGCCACAACTTACTAAAGCTAGACTTTTAAACTTCTCATGCGACAGAAGAAAGTTACCTCTTGGCTAAAGCTCAGGCGGGGGCCATAGGATAAACCTCCGCCTCGCAGGCCTGGCCAAGCCAGCGGGTTTGGCTGTCCCAGCATCCTAGCTGCCTTCACAGACTTCACAGGCTACTGCACCATGGTGGTGCCATTGCTATCTACCCAGGACGGCGAGCTCACTTAGAAGGTGTTCTTTGCAAAGAGACACGAGCTCAACTCAAACAGGAGGTGGACCCGCAGCCAGGTGGCCGGATGGGCTGCGGGGAAGACAGCCCCCCAGCCTCGTGCCCGGCCCCACCCCTTACCACAGTATTCACACTCCAGGTCCCCGTACACCTTCCGGATCCTCTCACACAGGCCGGTGTTCATCCGCCTCTTCTGCAAACTGTCCAGGATCTTCATGAAGGCAGTGAGACCGGCCCGGTGCTCGGGGGCGGGTGTGCAAGAGGCAGGCTGGCACAGGGCCGCCTCCCTCCCACCAGCTCCCGGGGGAGGGTCTGAGGCCTGAGCTGGGTTGGACCTGAGGCCTCTGCTGGGATCTGGGCCATCGCATGAGAAGGCTGCCACTTTCTGCCCCTCGGCTGGAGGGCTCTTGGCGCCCGGAGCCTCGGAGTTTGCTTCCATGCCTTTGGCCTTGGACAGCAGAGGTGCCACGTCCTGGCCCTGAATCGGGGCAGCGCCTCCCTGCTGGGTGTCACCGGTCTTCTCGGGAGTAGCAGCGGGAGCCTCAGCTGTGGGGGGATCGCTCTTCATCAAGAACTCACTGGAAAGCCCCGCGTGCGGACGGAGGTCCGGGGACATGGCGGAGGCTGCCAGCTCACGGGGTGGAGGGGCCGGGGCGGTGCCATTGGGCTGGGCAGCGGCCAAGCGCACCAGCGAGGCGGGCACCTCCGCAGGGGCCCTGGGCTCCACTGCGGGCCGTGCCTGTCCGGGGCTGGCTGCCTCCTTGGGCACGTTTACCCCCTGGAACACGAACTCCTCTTCTGCCAGTTGCAGCTGCCCACCCAGGGCCTCCTGCTGGATGTCCCCGCCGGGCTCCAGGAGGCAGAAGCTTTGGTTGATGGAGCTGGTGAAGACGAGAGTCTCCTGGGCGGCCCCGTGAGCCTCCTTGATGTGCGCACGCAGGCGGATGGAGCTGACGAACTTCTTGGGGCACAGGGCGCACACGTACACGAACGGGTGCTTCCGGACGTGCAGCTCCAGCGCCTGGTACTTGGTGGCGCCATGGCCACAGAGCTCGCAGGCGAAGGGCCACTTATCACCGTGGACCAGCATGTGGCGGTCGCGGTCCAGCTCGTTCTTGAACTTGCGCTCACAGATGTGGCAGTCGTAGAGCAGCTGCCGTTTGCCCTCCCTCGTCATCAGGCACAGCTCATCCAGGGCCTCCTGCACCGGCTTATCCTGCGGGTCGTGCGCGTCGCGGATATGCTTGATGAGGTTCTTGACGTCCGAGTACTTCTTCTTGCAGAAGCGGCAGTGCTGCTTGATCTTCTTGTGCACGCGCTCCACGTGCACCTTGAGGTGGCCCTTGCTCAGGCAGGTGAAGGAGCAGCAGTCGCACGCGAACTTCTCGCCCGTGTGCTTGCGCAGGTGCACGTTGAGGTTGGCCTTGATGGCGCTGGCGTAGCTGCACTGGGAGCACTTGTAGGGCTTCTCCTTGGTGTGGATCCGCAGGTGGGCCTGCAGTGAGTGCTTGAACTTGAAGACCTTGTTGCAGTACTCACAGGTGAAGATCTTGAGCTGGGTGGGCCCGAGCCTGGGAACAGAGGGCAGCACGGTTATGGGTGGAGACCCTGCACCTTCCCCATGCCTCCCACCCACCTTCCTTCTAGGTGCCAAAACACCCAAGGCTTAAAGGTGAGCTAGCGGACACTGTGGCTGAGGATGGGGGAGGCATTCATTCATCAACAAGCAAGGCTGGACGGTCTGCAATCCACAAATGATGGTCACCAAAGGGCTGCGCCTTGTACCAGGGACAGGAGTTGACTGGTGAGCCCAGGGGGTGGGTGAGGCTTTGTCTCCTCCAAACTGCTGCCTCAGGACTCTGCCCAGGTTCTCCAGGCAGATCCTCAGAAACACCAACGATCATTTAGTCCTGTTAATCAGACACCATTAAGCTGTACCCACGGTTAACTGTATGGCTTCCCTGGTGGCTCAGTGGTAAAGAACCCGTCTGCCAGTGCAGGTGACACAGGTTGGATCCTTGGGTTGGGAAAATCCCCTGGAGGAGGGCACTGGCAACCCCCTCCAGTGTTCTTGCCTGGAGAATCCCATGGACAGAGGAGCCTGGGGGGCTACATATAGGGTCGCAAAGAGTAGGACAGGACTGCAGCAACTTAGAAAACTGGCATTGTAACTGTCAAGTCTATTTATGGAACTAACCATACGACTATGTTTGACCAACACAGGTTCCTCTATGTTTTAAACAGAAAATATTTAAACAGACTGCAGCCTGTAAACACCAGAGGGTACCAGTCTCCTGCTGTAATTGAGACATTCAGATCTGAAAGTAGGTACTATGCCTGCATGCTAAACCCAAGGCAAATTTAAGGAAGCAAATCTGGATATTTCTCAAATGACAGAGATATCCAGAAGGTGATCATTTTACTTAGTGGAAGAAACTCTGGGTTCATAGTGTTAATTAAATAAACAAATCACGGGCATTTCCTTCTCTAAATGCAAGGTCTAAATCGTCTTAGGAGAATCTCTGGCTCTGATTTCTTTCGATTATTACACGGATGCCTGGTCAGGCCCTCAGTGCTGGCCCTCACCAAGGGGGATGAGTCAGAAGAAGTGGCCAGGCCACCCGTGCTGGGCTCCCAAGTGTGAGCCTGCGTCTGTGGGTTGACTCGCTGAGCTGTGATGTCGTGTGATTCCTATCACATTATCTCACCCCAAATGTCCCCTTATTCAGTTCAAGAGGCACTCTCACACACTGCTTGCAAGCATTCAAGCAGAGTTTTAAAAGATCAGACCCCTTGATCCAATTATCCACTGGACTCTATCTGCTAGGAATCTATCAACAGAAAGAATACAAAATGCGAGTGAAGGTGCTCACTGTGCCATTTTTCACAATAGTTAGGACTGGAAAGCTGCTTGAAGGCTCCAACATAGGGAACTAATTTGCACATTTTTTTCACTCATTCTTTCATTCATTTGAAAAAGTGTCACAGGCACTGGGGACACAATGGGGACAAAAACAAACATGCGCCACGCTCTCTCGGAGCCCACCTTCTAGAGGAAGCACTGGCCAGTCTGATAACCATACAAATGAGCAAACAGGACCAGCTCCCTGCTGTGGTGGAGAAAGACTGGATGCTCTGGGAGCCCAGGCCAAGGAGGACCGAGCTGTCCAGGGGACAGGGCAGGCCGCCCTGAGATGGGACATTTGAGCAGGCAGCTGAAGTATAAACAGGAATTAACCAAGTCCGGGTATGGGAGGCGGAAGGGTGGCATCCAGAAAGAGGAAGAGGTCGGGAGAGGTCAGGGAAACAAAGCATCCTGGAGGTACAGTGGTTAAGACTCCGGGCGTCCACTGCAGGAGGCAAGGGTTCCATCACAGGCTGGGAAACTAAGATCTCAAATGCCACATGATGCAGCTTCAAAAAAAAAAAGACCCAGGAACAGACTTTCAGACACAAGTGGTGGGGAGGAAGGAGAGGGTGAGAGGAATAGAGAGAGTGGCATGGACGCGTATCCACTATTATATGTAAAACAGATGGTCAGTGGAATTTGCTGTATGACTCAGGGAGCTCAAACCAGGGCCCTGTAACAACCTAGAGGGGTGGGAAAGTGTGGGAGGTGGGAGGGGTGTGCAAGAGGGAGGGGACATATGTATACCTATGACTAATTCACGTTGATGTATAAGTAAGTGTTAGTCGCTCAGTCGTGTCCAACTCTGCCACCCCACGAACTGTAGCCCTCCAGTCTTCTCTGTCTGTGTGATTCTCCAAGCAAGAATACTGGAGTGGGTTGCCATTCCCTTCTCCAGAGGATCTTCCTGACCCAGGGATTGAACCCAGGTTTCCTACATTGCAGGCAGTTTCTTTACCGTTTGAGCTACAGGGAAGTCCTATGTGGGTGTATGGCAGAAACCAAAGCAATATTCTAAAGCAATTATCCTTCGATTAAAAATAAATAAAAAAATTTTTAAAAGGACCCAGATGGCTGGAGCAGATGCTGGAGCACAGAGAACCAGAGGGAGACGTGGCCTTATAGGCTTAGTTCTCCTAACAACAATGTGAAGCCTTAAAAGCTACAACCAAATGGGCATTTTTATAAAAAGTGCACTGGCTACAGTGTGGAGAGCTGAGTAGGGGTCACAGGATAGCCTCATGATATTACCGCATGTCACTACAAGGCACAGTTTGCGAATAATTTGAGTAACAAAGGAAAGTAAGTATAATGTGGGTAAGTATTAAAAGCAGGATACAAAATTGCATATAAAATATTATAAACTCAGTTTTATAAAATATATGGGCTGAAAAAAGACTGAAAGGAAATACATTAAAAATATTAACGGTGGTTATCTTAGGGGAGTGAGGTTACGAATGATTTTTTTTCCTTACAGTTTTCCTGACTTTCGTCATATAAAAAGCCTCTTTCATAACTATTTTATAATTTAGATTATAAAATATTAATAGAATGCTTGACAACAGGAATACAGCCTCCATCTACTGATTAAATATTGAGTACATTTACCTGTAACCAGATAAGCATGGAGTTTTGAAACTCTCCCCAACAGACTTTTGAAATATTATGAAGAGTCTACAAATCAAGCTGTGTTGAGACAAGGGTGGTCTTCAAAATTAATTGTATCTCAGTTTTGCCACAGGAGTCCATATTTTTACAACTTCACTGATACATTCAGTTGCTCACATTTGCAAGAAGAGAGGACTGAGGCTAGAAATTAATAAGACACCCCAGATAACACAACGTTATAATTTAACAAGACCACTTTGCAAAGATGTGATCATTTAATCCCACCACTAAACTGAGTCAGGTTCTATTAGACAGTCTCATGTATGGTGCTGAGAGGCTCAGAGGCAAAATCACTTGTGTCCAGTCCCAGCAGAGCAGAAGCCTCCAGTCTGTCCTAATCTTCCTCCCTGCCCCACCCCCACAGTGCCTGGAACATAGCAGGTGTCTGAGCTGTTGAACTGAAGTCCAGTAGAAGGATCTAGGGGCTTCCCAGGAGGCTCAGTGGTCACGAATCCGCCTGCCCATGCAGGAGACGCCAGTTTGATCCCTGGGTTGGGACAATCCCCTGGAGAAGCGCATGGCAACCCTCACCAGTATTCTTGCCTGAAGAATCCCATAGACAGAGGAGTGCTACAGGCCATGGGGTCACAGAGAGTCAAACACAACTGAAGCGACTGAGCACACGCAGAAGGTTCTAGAACCAACCCAGGACTGGCACTAAGTCTCACACTCTCATCCAGAATGCCTTCTTTCCCCTTTTCAGGAAACAGGGAACCCCCTGTCTGGCATCTTCTTTGTCTTTCCTCTCAACCTGGAAAATGTGTGCAGAGCTCGGGCAATGGGAGTTTGCTGATCCACGTCAGCAGGTACGTACCATGGCCAAGACTGTGACCACAGGGAAGGTGTAGGGGTCAGGCATCAGTTCACCCAGTGTGTCTGGAGGGCAGTTTTCAACATAGGTTAAAGTCTTAACACTCATATCCTTTAAGACAGCAATTTCAGGGACCTTCCCAGTGATCCAGTGGCTAAGACTTCAGGTGGTTATCTTAGAATGCAGGGGGCCGGGGTTTGATCCCTGGTCAGGTAACTAGATCCCACATGTAGCAACTAAGACCAGCTGCAGTCAAATAAATATCTTTTTCAAAAAAAGACAGCAATGTCAATTCTAGCAATTCATCCCAGAAGAAGTCCTGAAGAAGTCCTGAAAGGAGGAGGGACCAAAGCCTTGAGCACAGCATTGCCTGCCAAGCAAAAACTGACTCTGGTAAACTAGAGAATCCACACAACAGCAAACGCACTTTAAAAACATTATTTTCTGAAAAGGAAAAGTTAAACATGGTAAGTTTAAAAAAAAATAGGTTGATAACAGTGCCTTTGGTGTTTTGTGTTAGGAAAAAAGTAACAAAAAGTAAGTGAAGTGAAGTCGTTCAGTCACGTCTGACTCTTTGCGACCCCATGGACTGTAGCCCACCAGGTTTCTCGGTCCATGGAATTTTCCAGGCAAGAGTACTGGAGTGGGTTGCCATTTCCTTCTCCAGGGGATCTTTCCAACCCAGGGATCAAACCGGGTCTCCCACATTGTAGGCAGATGCTTTACCCTCTGAGCCACCAGGGAAGCATTGTGAAAAAATTATGGTGGCCTGTGAACCAAGCTGTCTGTAGAGGTAACCTCAACCAGAAGAGGCGAGATGGTTACAGCAGCTGTGCGTTATAAAGACTCTGGAAGTTTCTACAGGACGCTTGTGTTACTTACGAAACTAAGGGGGAAATAAAGATCTCCTTTTCCATTATAAATTGTGCAGCTATGAAAACCAGTAGGCTTACTAAGTAAGGCCTTGTTCACACCACTTTTTATTCAGGTGAAGCATACGTTTGCCTTGAGTAAAATGCTCCACCTTCATTAAGCCAACTGGCGCTGAGTTTCCCAAGCCGGCTGGTCTGCCTCGCATCCCACAGAGGCTGCTTGGGCTCAGCCAGCACACCACGAGGCCATCATGGAGGGGCTGGTTCTTAGGTTCAAGTCAAGAAACCAGAACGCCTTACCTATAGCTTAGCCAGCAGAGTCCTGGTAAGTGCACATTCTACTCTCCCACCCTCTGAGGTGGGGGCTGGGGTCACACACAACAGAAGGTGCTTTACCTGCTGGACTTCATGGGCTGCTCGTAGGCTGTCTGCTGGATGGCGTACTCCTGGTACCCTCTCCGGGGTGCCAGGTCAGCTGCTGTGGCCTCGGGGTCTGTGGCTCCTGTTTCCGGGGGCCCGGCCTCCACTGGAACAATCTTGGTAGCGCCTGAGAGAGAGGCACAACTCGGTGAGAAAGAAAGAGGCACCTCGAGGTCCCTGATTCCCACCCCCGCCCCAGTGCAGGGAGCACAGCCTGGGAAGCGTGTTTCTTCACTGCGTGGCACCCGTGCAGGGGCTAGTGCTCCTTCAGCTCACACATCTAACTTGTGTGTGTGTTGGGGTGTGTGTGTGTGTGTGTGTGTGTGTGTGTTTGGGAGTTATCCAATAATCTATCAAAACCTTCTTGTGAGATACATGTTCACTTGATCTCTTTATTAAAAGGGCTTCCCTAGTGGCTTAGTTGGTAAAGAATCTGCCTGCAGTGCAGGAGACCTGGGTTCGCTCCCTGAGTCGGGAAGATCTCCTGGTGAAGGAAATGGCAACCCACTCCAGTATTCTTGTCTACAGAATCCCATGGACACAGGAACCAGGCAGGCTACAGTCCATGGGATCACAAAGAGTCGGACGAGACTGTGCAACTTTCTATTTTCTTTATTGAAAAACCAAAACACAAGACAGATACACATATACATATATGCCTCCCTGCAAGATTTCATACAGCTCCTCATGTGTTAAACTCTGAGTAAACATCAAACAGCTTCAAGACAGAAAGCAGCAGTGGACTCAACGGTGGGCAGTAATCTCCACTGTCCGGGGTCAGGTCCCAAACAGGACGTCAGCCTCCCACCCTCCGGGCCCCTGCGTCCACCCTGTGAAGTGAACGGTCTGAAGCGGAAAACTCAGAGGTCACCTTTACTTGTTCAAGTCTACGATGTGAAACCATCAAAGACGGTTCATAGAAGTGTGTGTGCACATGAATAGTAAAGCAAATTCATTATATTTTTCACCCTCCACTTACAGAAATCTCAAACACTACCATCCTTTTTTAAGAAATCATTATAGAAACTTTCTCTCAAGATGGCTAACACAGGAACCTCTCTCCTGGGGTTTTCATTTCCCCGAATAACACTTGTCTAAAGGACGGTGAAACCACTTCATGTCGCATAATCTTATGTGGCTTTTTTCTCTACTAAGCACCTCACCCTACAGTGAAGTACTGGGTTGGCCAAAAAGCTCGTTCGGGGTTTTCTGTGACACGTTACGGGATATAAAATATAAATATTTTATGTATATAATATAAAGAGGTATTTATTTAGCGTTTTCATTTTGCATAGTCAGTTACCATTAGCATTGAGAACAGATGCTTTAAAAGGCTCTCAGTTCAGTTCAGTTGCTCAGTTGTGGCCTACTCTTTGCGACCCCAGGGACTGCAGCACTGCAGGCTCTGCTGCTGCTCTGCTGCTGCTGCTAAGTTGTTTCAGTCGTGTCCAACTCTGTGTGACGCCACAGACGGCAGCTCACTGCCATCCCTGGAATTCTCCAGGCAAGAAGACTGGAGTGGGTTGCCATTTCCCTCTCCAATGCATGAAAGTGAAAAGTGAAAGTGAAGTCGCTCAGTCGTGTCCGATCCTCAGCGACCCCATGGACTGCAGCCTACCAGGCTCCTCCATCCATGGGATTTTCCAGGCAAGAGTACTGGAGTGGGGTGCCATTGCCTTCTCCGATGCCAGGCTCTAGCTGACCTCAAAATCCTAAACTTGATTTTTTAAAATTTTATCTGACAGCTGTCACCCCAAACACACGGCGGGGGCGGAAACATTATTATACTTTAGCATCTACTATCCTAAACTGTTCTTTGTCTAAGGTATCTTTTCCTGGAAGAGGCCTTTTTAAAAGGGGGTAATATATCCACTGGCTATTTTATGTGAAAAGAAAAGGAGATAGAAATCTCTAGTATTATAAAATAAATAATGAACCTACTAAAAAAATGCAAAAAAAAAAAGAATTTCAAAGAAGTTATGGGGAGGGTTTTGGCACCCTCTGCTGTGAGTAGTCTTATACTCCAGCCCGGGCAGGAAGAAGGAGCAAAGACATCCCGGAGAGGGTCTTGGGGGACCTGGGGGGCCCCAAGGAAAGAACCGCTCTCCAGGCCCACTGCTCCTTTTAGCAGCCGCTCACATGCGAACACAGGTCACGGCCGCACAGGCTGTGGGCAGCGGCAGTGGGAGCAGCCCTCGCACCCTGACCTCTGGACACAGTGATCCACCATGGCCCAGGGCCACGGATGATCAGCCACAGCCCCAGGTCACCAGGTAACTCCACGGAGAGCCCCGCAGTGATCACAACCCCCACCAGACGTTCCTGCCACCCCCTCCCACCGCCATGCGCACCTGGAATCGCCTCGTGTGCCGTTAACACCACGCTGATAATGGGCTTCTTGGCCCCAGACATCTTCGGGGCCTCCTTTCCCGAGCAGACCTTCTGGATTTTCTCCGCTCTCTGCGCCCGCGGCCTCTTTGGGGCCTTTTCTCGATCGTCTTCCTTATACTTCTTCTCCAGTTCAAGGTCAGATTCGTTACCTAAGGAGCAAATACCAGGATGTATAAAATACCCTTTTTATACCAGTGATGGAGTCGGGGAGCGCGCGGAACCCTTTTTATGGGCTGACAGTAAAGGGGATACACCTGTGTGGTAGAAACACTGGTCCCTGGACTTCCCGGGGGCTCAGTGGATAGGAATCTGCCTGCCCAGTGCAGGAGGCACAGGTTCCATCCCTGGCCGGGGAAGATTCCACAGGCCTCGGGGCAACTAAGCCCGTGCACCATACCTGAGCCTGCACACCTGGAACCTGTGAGAAGCCGCGCACTGCAGCTGAAGAGTAGCCCCGTTCTCCACAACTAGAGAAAGGGCACAAGCAACGAAGGCCCAGCGCAACCAAGAAATCCAGTTATAAAAGAACGCTGGTCCCCAGAGAAGTGGACACTGTGTCACTTCGGGGTCACTCCGCTTCCTCGGTCTCGCCTTTGACTCAGTAAACACCATTCCCCCGGCACAGGCCCCCACGTGGGCACTGAGGGCCCGCTGTGGACACAGCAGGCACAGGCCCTCACCTTGCTCTCAGGAAGCCCACTGGACCTCAGAGTCATCAGCCAACAACACTGCGGGGAAGACACGGTGGTCTTCTTTAGACAGCCTAAGAAGAAGGCATTCACATGCTCAGCATCCAGTTTCTAGGTGCCTTCCGTGTGCCAGGCGTGGTGGACGCCAAGGCTGACGGGGCACAGACCCAGAGCCCACCCTCGAAAGCCCTGCCGTCTGGTGGGAGAGACGGACAGGGCAGTCTGCTGTGCGCCCACTGAAGCAAGAAGGGGTCTCGGATGACCGAGGGGAGGGACAGAAGATTCTACCCGAGGGGTCAGACAAGCCACTCTGGGCGGGCAGCCCTTCAGCCAGTGTAAACAGCAAGCATTTGTGAAGCTGTGGTCGGGGCTGCAGGAACAGGGGCAGAGGAGGTGTGGGGGGCGGAGGGCACAGGAGACGGTGGTGTGGGTAGCAGTGGTGGGCTCGGTGCTAAGGAAGGGGCGTGAAGACGAGGAAGAACGCTTAGCTGGGTACCCTGTGGGGCAAACTTGAAGAAGCCGGCAGGGAGGAACAGAACCAGGGGAGGGAGTGAAATCCAGGGCCTCGAATGCCCACAGGACGCGGGGAGCCGTCCTTTGATGAGCGGGGTGGGGGGTGAACTCCAATGCCGGTGGAGACCACACAGGAGCGTGAGTGAGTGAGGCTGGCTGGGGGGACGGTGGGGACACAGCACAGCCCCAGCCCCAGTCAGGGCCGGATCACAGGACACACACACGCCACGGTGTCAACGTATCAACAGGGGGACTCCCCACACTGCTCTGCTGTCATCTGTCGCGAGGCCTCATCCACGCTGTGACCTCTGGGAGCTTGGGGCTGTGTCTTCTTTTTACTGAGCCTGAGGACCTAACTTTACAACACAGACCTGCTCTGTTCATGAAGCAATAGACCGATGGGTAGAGATCAGCAACAGACTTTGCCAGAGGAAGAAACGTCTAGCAGTTGGAGCCACCCAGGCCTCCCAGGTGGCTCAGTAGATAAAGAATCCACCCACGGTGCAGCAGACGCAGGAGACCCGGGTTCGATCCCTGGGTCGGGAAGATCCCCCGGAGGAGGGCATGGCAACACACTCCAGTATTCTTGCCTGGAGAATCCCCACGGACAGAGGAGCCTGGCGGGCTACAGTCCATGGGGTCACAAAGGGTGGGACACAACTGAAGTGACTGAGCACGCACACAAGCCAAGCCATCCCAACGAGGGAAGGGTGGCTTCAGAGACGCATTTCTCAGGAGGGTTTCGAGGGGCTTCACACAGCAATCATGATGCCCTGGGAAAAAGTGAACCACACGGCAGCGGGCGGGGTGGGGCGTCCAATCAGACAAGCCCTGCATCTCTCAATTCTGAGACCCTTCCGACAGGGTAGTGGAGCTGCAGGAGAAAGAGGGTGGAGGGTCAGGGAGACCCGACCCTGCTGGAACCCGAGACAAGTTAACCCGCAGGCTCTGTGGCCACGCTCACTTGTATCTGTAGGACGCCTCCTGCGTGTGGCGCAGAAACGCCAGGTCCACCTTGGGCCTGACTCCACACCCACCTCTCCAGTTCCTCTGCCTGTTTGCTCGTGATGACCCTTTCCTCCATCTGATGAAGTACTCATGTCAAGTACGGCTCTTCTGAAACAGAATTTCTCTATCACCAAGTTCAACAATGATCCTCTCGTACTTAATAAAACATTCTCTTTGCAAGCTTTTTTTTTCCCTTTGTTCTCCTATTTCCAATTTTTCTCAAGGTCCATCTTCAAACAAAACATCATTTCCACAACAAAGAAAGAAATATTTACTTGGAAATTACCCCAGCACTGCAGAATGTATTTGTTCTTTACTGGCCACAGGTCATTAAAAAGATACGTGCAGAATGCCAGGCCCTGTTCTAAGCATTTGGGACAGTGCAGGGCACAAGACAAGAGACCCCTGCCTCCTGGAGTTTATGTGCTGGTGGGAAAAGACAGACAATACAGCTAAAACATAGTAAGTCGATTACATAATGTATCAGAAGGTAATTTAAACATTTCTCATTGTACCTGTGCCCAGTGAAAGAGCACAAGCATTTGGAAGATAAACAAGTCTGATTTCTTTTTTTTTAAAAGAGAACTGCTTGGGCCTCCCTGGTGGCTCAGTGGTAAAGAATCCGCCTGCCAGGGCAGGAGACACGGGTTCAATCCCTGATCCCCGAAGATCCCACGTGCCTCACAGCAGCTAAACTCGTGCGCCACAACTCCTGAGCCTGTGCTCTGGAGCCTGTGCTCTGCCACTAGAGAAGCCCCGGTGATGAAAAGTCCATGCACTGCAACCAGAGAGTGGCCTCCACTTGCTGCAACTAGAGAAAAGCCCTTGCAGCAATGAAGACCCAGCACAGTCAAAAGGCTCTAACGAGGGTGCTTTTCAGAACACAAGGTGCTTGGGTGAAGCGCCCTCTTCTGTCAAACTTCACACCGCGCCGCGTCACCGACGAATCCAGTCATGACCCTCGCTGCACCAGGATGTGCTTTTCAACATTTTTTTTTTTTTTTTTTAGCAGCAGGACATTCTGAGTGAGTTCTTTAAGCAATTTCAATATACCTAATAAAAAGGCGTGGCTTCTCTGGTTAAAGTAGATTGGGTCTTCCCTGGTGGCTCAGATGGTAAAGCGTCTGTCTACGATGCAGGAGACCCGGGTTCCATCCCTGGGTAGGGAAGATCCCCTGGAGAAGGAAATGGCACCCCACTCCAGTACTCTTGCCTGGAAAATCCCATGGACAGAGGAGCCTGGTGGGCTACAGTCCATGGGGTCACAAAGAGTCGGACACGACTGAGCGACTTCTGTTTCTTTCTTTCTTTCTTTCCTTCTTTCCCCTTTCTCTGGTTACAGTGGGTGGGGTCCAGACCAGCCACCCCGCCAACCACCACCGGTACTCCCAGCCCTCCAATCCTCAGCCACAGGTGCCTCCAAGAGCCCTGGAAACAGCTTTAAAAGGAGTGGATGAGGACGTAGGAGGGACAGTGTCTGATACCACCTGCAGCGCAGTCACCACTCTGAGCCACGGCGTAGAGTTGTGGGGTGTATGAGCTACACTCCAGCCTCTGCCTTCCAGCTGGACCAGCTCGGAACTCTCTGAACCCAGGATCCGAATCCACAAAGTGAGTGGTTGTGAGGCTCAGGCCTGGGAAGGTCGCAGAGCCCTCTGTCACGTGGGGAGTCATGCTGTCGCTCCCCCGGTGGCACGTCTCGGGTGGTGACGTCATGCCTGAAGACACACTTGTGTGGCTCGGGGCTGGGCTGGGACCACAGCTTCCGGGAGGTTCTGTTGGGTCTGTGTGAACAGGAGAGGCGCAGGGAGGGCTGCACTCCTAGCCAGCATGTTCCATGGAGTCGCTGACGTTCGGGAAAGACAACGTTCAATTTCTTGACATTTGTGCATCATTGCTCTTCAACCCCAGCACATTGACCTAATTCTTTATATTTCATCTCCTTTTGAGAAGATGGCGTTTAAAAACTGCTGACGCCGCAGCATGGAAGCAGGAGTTCCCAGCAGTTCCCAGGATGCTGCAGAGACCCCACTCTTATGACAGTGCCCAGGGTCCTCGCATGCAGGGAGGTGTCCAGATTTCAGACGGAGGCGGCGCAGCTTCAGGAGCAGAGACCGGGCATGGGCCCCATCTGAAGGGTAATGAGCAAAAAATCCACGGTCCCCATGTTCCACAAAGTTCCCGCTTGTCCCTCCAGGCCGACCCTCATCTTCCTCCACCAGCTCCTGGAGGCTAACCTGTAATGGGTCCCACGGGGGCTCCACTGCTCCTGGCTTCCCACAGGGTTTGGCCAGTGGAGTCACCAGCAGCTGGGAGGGAGGGAGGTTTGGGGGAGAGTGAATGAGTTAGTTCTGGTCACACAGTGAGTTTGGTAGGATGTAGGGTTCCAAGGAGGTGTTATCCACCTGGGTGAGGGTCTGCAGGTGGGCCTTTTGTGGGTGAGGGCACAAGTGGGTGATCACGAGGGGCTGGGGTGGAACAGAAGCGTGCACACACACACACACACACACACACACACACACACACACCCTCCCTTAACTTGGATGAGCCTGTCTGACTTTACTAAGAAAATGAAGCTTATCTGATACAAAGCTCTCAACTAAGCTCCTTTGATCTCAGAATGCCCCTGCTCCTCACTCAGCACCCCCTCCTGTCCTAGAGGAGCTTCTCTCGGAGGGATGTTACTCCACTTGCCAAACCCCACACTCTCAGCAGGTGGGGGGTGATCTGTGTCTGTGTTCACCCTCTAACTCCCTCTGGGAACCTCTCAGGGTCCCCGACACGTAATAGCATCCAGGCAAGGCAAGCTGACCTGGTAGTGGGCCGATGAAGAGTTAACGGTACGGGCAGTCATACATTTGTAGAAATTAGTTCATGCGCACTCATTTATAATTAACAACAGCGCTAATATTCTAAAGTACCTGTTCCAAATTGCCCCAGAACTAATTAAATCTCAGAACTCCCCAAAGAGTCAAGTGTTATCAGCCACATTAATAAAAAAAAAAAAGCCCAGAACAGTTGTCAGAACAGCAGACTGATAAGGGATTATACTCTGGGACTCTGCCACCGATTCATTCCAGGCTGCTAATGCAGCAGTTTAAGGAACTTATTAGCCCATGATTATTCTATCAAATCTGCTGAATATGCATCCCTCTTGCCTTCCGTCTTGCCCTCGGGCTTTCTTGTGTCTTCCTGTCTCTCTGGATCCAAGGGGAGGCCAGGTGAGCACCGGCTCTGAGCACTGTGTCCCCACAGAGGGGTCCACGACGTGTGAGCACATGCAGAGCACCTGGCAGCCCGCCTCCTCCTGACCCTGTTCTCGCCACACACCCACCGCAGTGAACCAGCCCGCCTTCCTCACCCAATCCCTCAGCACCTGCAGGCTTTCACAGGAACCATCACGAGGGAAATGCTGTCCCGCCCCTGACCCCACGGCAGCCCTGGACGCGGCATTCACGGCCCTGTATCCAGGGAGCCCTCCAGGATGTTCCCATCACAGTGTGGTCCCGCCGTGCACCCCCTGCACCGGGCTGACCCCCACATCATCCTGTATCTATTTGGTCCTCGTCCCCCCAGGCTCAGCTGCTCCAGGGAACAGACTCATCTTACTCGCTTTGATCCCCAAAGTCTGGCTTAGGGCCCAGCCGCCACAGCACAGGCCCGTAAGGGGGAAACAGAGGAGAGAGCTGGCCTCCACGGGGACCTCCTGAGCCCTCAGCTCCAGCCGGCTCCTCGGCAGCTGGGAAGCACCAGTCGCGGCAGCGAGTCCAGCTTTAAAGGCTGCTGGGCCCTGGGCCGCAGGCCCTTCCCTGCAGCACTTCTCAGCAGTCAGGCTGTGATGGTCAAAGAGACTCCTTTTCAAGACGGGGGTCATAACGCATCTCTGCCACTCGTCTGAAGAGCCGTCACTTGGAGCAAAGGCCTGCTGTGTCACCGGCTCCAGCCCTCCACCCCCCCCACCCCATCATGTCCCTCCAGGCGGGATGCAGGCAGCCCCAGAACCGCTGACAGCACTATGCAATGGGGCTGCCTCCCGCCCAGCCCCCAGCCGGCCTCCAAGACGCTGGACAGGAAGGGCCTCCTCTCAGAGTCCCAGTGTAGGACTTCCCTGGCGATCCAGTGGTTCAGATTCCAAGCTTCCAATGCAGGGGGCGTGGGTTCGACCCCTGGTTGGGGAACTGAGATCCCACATGGCATGGCCAAAAATATTTAAAAATAAAAGTCCCAACTGAAAGTCCTGCTTGGGAATTTAGGTAGTTTTTCTTCTCTCCTGGTCCCCACTCCCCTCCATGAAAAAGGGTCATCAGTGCCCTCTGGTTCCCCAAGAGTCACGCAAGTCTGCGGCAGACAGCACAGGCGCACAGGGCCAGCTCCGTGTCCCAGGTCTCACGTCGGGACACTCAGTGACCAAAGGGCCTGGGGTTTAATTCAGGTGACTCTCGATTGGAAGATGGCTGGATGCCAGTGACAGAAACTGGAGCTCGGAAATCAAAGGGACCAGGGTTCGTGTAATTACGAGCTGGCCCTCAGGCAGCTTCCTCCATCTGGCAGAACCTGTTTCTTCATCTAACGAGGAGGGGACAGCCCCACCCCGGCTCCCAGCATGGGGGTGAGAGTGGACACTCAGCGCCCTGATGATAGCTGACACTGGTGTGCTCAGGGGAAGACGAGGCGGCATCACCACCGGGGCCCCGCGGACCTGGGCCTGGGATTCCACGGACCTACGGGAAGCTCTGGACCCGCTTGCCTCTAGAATCCTGGAAGCGGGTAAACAAATGCCTGCCAGACTTCGCAGCCTGCTCCACACCCAGTCAGCTCACGCAGGGCCTGTCAGGGCTCCCGGGGCTCAAGGCTATGGATCTCACACTCCATTCCTTCCCTAGGCAACTCTGACGACAGAGCCCGGTATCACGTATCTGAATTTTATTCCAAGTCTCAGAAGCTATTACAGAGATAATGGTCACGTGCAGTTGATTTTCTTCAGGGAAAGCTTACCAAGGCTGCCTGCACTGGGGCACCGTGCCAGTCTCAAGGATGAGACGGAGCTGGGGGGGCTGCCTTAGAGGGTGGAGGGTAGTTTTTTTGAGAAGAGATGGCTCCATGGGACAAGTAGGGGTTAGAAAGCAGACAGTGTCCCATGATAAGGGGGTGATCTCTCCACAAGGGGGAGAGAAGGCTCAGCAGGCATGTGCATGTCACCATTGCGTGTGACGTCATTCTGTGAAAGGTGGGCTTATGGGAAGCAAGTCCAGAAGTGGAGTGGCCAGTCCACCGTGCAGAGATTCCACAGGAGAGATGAGAAGGCCAGACCAGGGGCAGGGAGGATGGCCAGAGAGGAGACCGCGGGCACCAGAGTCGTGGGAAGCAGGGCACCGGGCCGAGGCAGCCAGCAGGCTGGGGGTGAGCAGGAGGAGGACTCCAGGAGGACTCAGATTCTAGCTCCAAGGACTCAGATTCAGCGCCAGCGAAGGAGGGAAGTGCACAGAGCAGGTCAGGTGACATGGTGGAGGCCCCAGGCTCGTTGCTGCTGACTGTCCAGCCGTCACACGGGCTCCCGCTCAGCTTCTGACTCTGTGGGCACTTCTTTCTTCTTTCTACCCTGGTCCTCACATCTCAGGTTCCTGCTGCCATTCTTTTCGCCTGTATCTGAGGTCTGCCTGTGACAGTTACCTGACCCACAAGAATGGCAGTGGAGATGCAGAGCAGAATCAAAGTAACATTTAGCGGGCAAAGTCCAGCAAGTGGCTGGACATGACAGGTGAGGGAGAAACTTCTGGATGAGACACCTGGATGGGGTGGCCAGTCACCAGGACAGAGGCTGTGTGCGGGGATGGGGGAGGACATTTATACGGAGCCTCTGGGACCCCAGACCGAGACGCAGGCTTTGAGCTCAGGACAGGGTTGGGGCAAGGAGGACACATGCCGGTCCCCAGACCACAGCTGTGGGCGAATCCACAGAAATGGCAGGAGTCATGCAGTTGCCACTAGTGCAGCCACCCAACATGTCCAGTCCTGGCCCACCCCAGGCACAGAGAGGGTCGCACTCCACGACCCCTTGAAGTTCGGTGGGACCGTGAGGCCAGTTCTGGCCAATGAACTGCGTGGGTAGGAATGACAGAGGCCACTTCTGGGCCGACTGTAAGCCTCGGGCCCTCCTCCCCGCCGCCCAGTGACCAGACAAGCTCAGGGCAGTGGCCGTTCTCCCGCCTGATCCCTGGGTGAGCAGAGCCTCCTGGGGGTCTGCAGCAGAATGAGAAGGAAAGCCAGATCTGTGAGCCCACTGCAATGGGGGAGGCTGGTTGAAGGATGTAACCTGGAACACACCAGCAGCACCCGCCATACTGAAGGGCTTAACAGCAGAACTCGACCTCACAGGGCAGCTGGAGAGACGGGAGCAAAGTGGGGCAAGCGGAGGTGGGGGGGGGGGGCGGGGCTGCCACAGAAAGGTGACGCTAACTGTCCCCAAGTCCCACATTCCCAAGCACGCCTCGGACCACGTACAGCCGGAGGCCGCTGCACTCTGCGTTTCCCTGATGAGCAGAGGTGAAGCGAGGGTTCGCAAAGCAGCGAGAGGAAACAGATCATTCCATTCCACATCTTTCCATGGAGAAAAGGGCACACTCAGAGGACTGACACCACTCTGCCTTTCCACCTGCAGACTTCCAAACCTGACTCTTGAAAAGCAGTTTTCAGCCTACGCAGCTACTGATCAAGTCAGCACTTTTGCTAACACAAAGATAGTAGAAGACACCTGAAATACTGTTGTGTGAAATCCTCACAAAGATTGCAGGTGCATCTTAGGTAAGATCTTAGAATAAATGCCTTGTCTTCTTTAGGGAGGATTTAACAAGCATAAAGCAAATTTTTGCAGCTCTCCTTGCATAAAATGACCCCAGAAATAACAAGCTTAGAAAGGTTCAGAAGTCACTTTTATAAACTTGACACATTGATTTCTGTAGGCTGTAAAACGTTTTTCAAAAACACCAGCTGTTCCACATAATGGCATTAGGCAAAAAAAAAAAAAAAAAAATTTCTTTGCCTGGTTTCTTTTACTATTCAGATGCAGAATGAAGTAAATAAATGTTGAATACATAACAAAATTGTTATTTTAACTTGCTATGGTTCAGTGTAGGGAAAAAGCTTATTTTGTTTTCTTCTAATTGCTTTAACAAGCCAAAGAGTCAAGGTCAACTGTTTGAAATGTCACTAAACTGCTCTTTACCGAGCATGTATTAAAACAATTATGCAAGAATTTTCTAAATTGTAATATTGTGTTTGGCAAACTGAGGAACGTGGAGCAATCACCATGGGTATGTCAGCCACTAGGCGGCCGGGCGTTAGGTCATTTCTGCATATTTTAGAGGCTTCAGCAGTGGCCAGAAAGGGAGAAACACCGGGAGCTTCCACCTTTCCATTTGGTATTTGTTAGAGTCCACTTAGGTCATTCAAATCAATGGACTAGGAGGCCACTTTCTACGCAGCTTAGCACTGGAGGAAGCTGATAATCACATTAGGAAGGAAGATGCCTGTCTGCCGCTGCTGAAGAGACTGCCTAATTAATTACAGAATAGAAAATAAAGGTGGGGACTGCACAGGGTGGAACTTGCCTTTCGCATGAGGTTAGAGAAAAAGCTGAGAGTGGTACATTGAAATGAACAAAATCAACATCCACAAAGAAGAAAGAAGACTGGTTTTAAGGCGCGAACACGGTAGAGCTGAGCCGTCTGCAGGGCAGCAGCAGGGAGTCACGGCTGGTGCCCAGCCCACCTCCAGGGAGCTGTGCGACTCTCAGAGAACCGTCTCCCTGCACGTCAACTTCCCCAAGTATAAAGTTATGAAACAGGTTTGAAAAGGGGGTTTCTAAACCAATCTTAAAAGATCACACATAGTGTGACTTGGCTGATGTAACATTCTCGACATGACAAAATCACTGGGTCGGAGATCAGTGGCTGTGGGGAGGGTGACTGTGAAGTGGATCACGGGGAGCCCTCATGGTGACGGGCAGTCCTGCTTCCTGACTGCTGTGGTGGCTACACAACCCTACACGCGTGATGAACGGTGATGAGTGATGAACTACGCACACAGTATCTCACTGTCAGGGTTCCTGACCCTGACACCGTGCAACGGCTCCGCAAAACATCACCACGGGGGAGAGCAGGGTAAAGGGTCTGAGACCTCTCTGTACCATCTTTGCAACTCCCTGTTATCCCACTAATTGTTTTCAAAATATGAAGGTTTTTACTTTTTCAAGGGTTGACTTGGAATCAGACCCTTATTCTCTGTGGACCCTATGATTTGAAACAGTTTATCTGCAAACTGCATTTAATGAAGAACATTCCTTTGCCCGTATTTACTGATCAAATATGTATTGACTGCCTTACTTCACAACTTTCACAAAAATACAATTTCCAGAGGGATCAAAAATACAGATAAAGAATGAAACCATACAAATAACAGAGGAATATATAGAAGGTTGCTTTTTATTATTTGGGGTATATAGATAAGTGTCCTAAGCTACGATAAGAAGGGCATGAAATTTCACAGTAGTGACAAATGCTGATATTTAAAACTTCAGTAAAATGCAAAAGGAAAGAAAAAGCAATTCTGCACATGAAAAGACAAATGATAAAGCTGGAAAATATCTTCAGAGTATCTGGCAATCCAAAAGTGTAGTCAGTAAAGAGCATGAGCAAGGAATGCCCCAAATTACACATAAGACAAAAACCTGAATATCTGCAACAACATCGTCCACTAGTGACCAGGCAGATAAAATTCACAGCACATAAGATTAACCATTTCAGAACGAACAGCCCAGTGGCATTTACAGAATCCATAATGCTATGAAACCACCACCTTTATCTAGATACAAAACCTTTCCTATCATTCAAAATAAAACTCATTAAACAGTTTCTCCCCATCCTCCCCTCTCCTCCGACCCCTGGTAATTACCAACTGTCCTCTGTCTCTATGGATTTATCTGTTCTGAATATACATGGAATCATATGATATGTGACCTAAAAGATGCTCTATTAGTCTGGGAATTACATTACTAGATATTTACCTAAGGTAACAAAGGCACAAGTACAAAATATAATAATAATAGAATAAAATGGTAGGCTCAAGATTATACACCTGAGTAGTTTTTTTTGTTTTCTGTTTTTTAATCAGGGAGAAAAATTTTAAACAGTATTCAATGTCGATCAACTGGAGACCGATGAAGGAAAACTTAAGGCTCACACACACAGTGAAATGCTGTGCGGCCTTTAAAAATAACGAAAATCTCCATTTACTGACTCTTTCATCAGAAAGCAGAGCATCGCAATCAAAAGCACAGACCCTACAGCCAGACCGTGTGAGTTCAGAGTACAGCTCCGGCCTTTATGGGCTGTGCGATGTTGGCAGACTCCCGACGGCTCTGCCTCAGTTTCCTGTCTATAAAGTGGGCATGATAATAGTGTCCTCAGTGCCGCTGTGAGAAGGAAATGAGAGAAGAGTGTGCAAGTACTGAGAACAATGTCTGTAACACAGAAAGTGCTACAAACAGCGTGTTGAAGAAAAAATACCTGACATGAAAAATTTATCCGCTCCATTAACTGCATGAAAAAAGAACACAGAACATTATGTATGACCTCAATTACTGAAAAATGTATGTGAATATACATAGAATGTAGGTCTCTCTTCACTCTTATATACAGTGTAATAGAAATTATACCTAGGCAGTAAAATTGTGCACTATTTTTACTTTCTTCTTAGTATTTTTTATATCATTACAGGTATTAAAAAAGGAAACAAATGACAACACCCAATTGGTACTTTTGGACACTTGGAACCTCAACTGGCCTGTGCTTTCTAGGAGGGAAACTGGCAAAATGTAATACACTTTCTGGCCCAGAAATGTAATACACTTTCAGGAATTTACCCTATAAAAATAACATACACACATATACACATATACAAATGCACACATGTACATAAGGGAATATTTATTCAAGTAATATTTATAACAGCAAAAAAAAAAAAACAAGGAAACAACCTAACTTTCATTAGACGCACCACGGTTGGCACGAACAACAGGAAACTTATCATATTGCATGGAAAAATGATGCCACAGAGCTGCAGGAAAGACACTTTCTGCAAAACCTGTGAACACCCAGGTGAAGAGCCTGCACTCTGCTGTGTAGGGGAGACACCAGAGTGGGTCTCAGGAAGAAACCCCAGGGCAGCATAGCCTGGGGGGCAGGGAGGAGGGGACCCCCATGGACAGGACTGAGCCTCTCAGTTAATCCTAGGCCTGGGAGGAGGGAGCCGGAATGTCCGGCGTAACCAAAGAGGGAAATTCCCCGATCTCTAACCACGGCCGTGCAGAAAGCCCAGGGGTCTCCCAGAGGGGGCTGACAGGATAAGCCAGCCATGGGGAGGCTCCAAATCAGAACAGATTCTCAACAGGGGCTAGAGCTGGCCCCTCTGACTATGCCGTGACGACCACCAAGGGTCAGTGCAGGAAACGCGGGGGCGGGGTGCATGTGTGTGAGCGTGAGACACACTCAGAGGGCCACGGGGGACAGCTTGGTGAGGTGACAGGACGGGGAGCCCCTCCACAACCACGTCCAGCAGGAACAAGCGCGCTGGGGACCGGCGCCTCAGGTACAGTGCCGTGAGCTCCTGCCCCTCCCTCCCCGGGCCATCTCACTGCTGAATTTCTGTGTGTCTGCCAAAGCACCTGAGGCTCTGAAGCAAGACACTGCTTCCCCGAAAACCACAGGGCTCCCCGCCTCCACTTCCCACACGGCGGGCACTCATACTCTGTCTTAGGACGGCTGCCACCCCACTGCCTCATCTCGCCTGAATCCTTGTCTGTTATTTGCAACAGCCCCTGCAGCCTAGTAAGAGTTCATGTGGTCACCCTGAGAGCAGTTCTTTAAAGGCAAGAGCACTTTATGGGTTCTACAACTGGCACAGGTGTTGGCAATGAGCCTTGGCCACCAACTCAATGTCTGATGAATCTTAGATGGTGAGTGTGAGCATGCTAAGTCGCTTCAGTCGTTTCCGACTCTCTGCGACCCCATGGACTGTAGCCCGCCAGGCTCCTCTATCCACGGGATTCTCCAGGCAAGAATACTAGAGTGGGTTGCCATGCCTTCCTCCAGGAGATCCTCCTGATCCAGGGATCAAACCCAATTCTCCTGCCTTGGCAGACTTCTTTACCCCTAGCGCCACCTGGGGGACCCATTAGGTAGTGCATTCCCTCAATAATGTGCTCAGTTTAGTTCAGTTCAGTCGCTCACTCTTTGCAACCCCATGGACTGCAGCACACCAGGCCTCCCTGTCCATCACCAACTCCCGGAGCTTGCTCAAACTCATGTCCATCGAGTTGGTGATGTCATCCAAATATCTCATCCTCTGTTGTCCCCTTCTCCTCACGCCTTCAATCTTTCCCAGCATTAACGTGCTAGGATTTTATAAACCAAGGGCCTTGCTTCACTGTTGGGAGGTGTTTCTGGGACTGAAGAACTGGGGTTCAGAGTCAGACAGTCTGGGTTCAAAGGCCAGGAGGATCCCTTTCTAACTAAAAGACCCTGGATAAACCGCTTCACTTCTTAGTGTCTAAATGCTCTTGCCTGTGACACAGGAAGGACAGCAGCAGCACTGTGTCCACAGGGCTATGAAGGACAGTGACTGCTAACACATACGGGGAGCTTTGAAACGGCAGGTGCTCTTCTAAGCACTGCAGAAAGTCCTGTCTCACTGAATCCTCCAAGCAACCAAATTAGCTAGTGTTGTTTTTATTCCCATTTTACAGAGGAGGAAACTAAAGGAGAATAAAGTTACTAAGTACTGGAGCTGCGATTCAAATCCAGGCAGCCAAAGTCCAAAGCCCACATCCTGAACCAGAGCCCATGTGATGTGCGCATGTGCTCAGTCGCTCAGGAGTGTCCTACTCTTTGCGACTCCATGGACAGCAGCCTGCCAGGCTCCTCTGTCCATGAGATTCTCCAGGCAAGAATACTGGAGTGGGTTGCCATTTCCTACTCTAGGGGTAAAGTACTTAGCCTGGCACAAAATAGTAAGAACTTTCTACATTCTTAGACATATTTTGAAAACTTCGAAACTGGTTGCAAGAATCAAACAAGGACAACAGAGCCCACAGCAGAGGCCCTTGCTGTTTCACTCCTCCTAGACAGGTGTCTGGAAGACTTTCCCGCTCACGCGCACACTCTCATCAGCCTCTCTTAGAAGCTGCTTTAGAGCCGAAGCCTTGCCAAGCTCTTACCTGAAGGCAGCACCTGGTATCCTGTATGTTCTTCAAGAGCGCCAGCCACAGTGGAGGCCGTCAAGGTCACTCAAACGGGCTCAAGCATTCTAACCTCAGCCTTTCTGCTCACTGGGCCCGACAACACGGCTCCGGAACAAGAGAAGCCCCCCACCGCAATGAGAAGCACCCCCTGTACCCCAACTAGAGAGTGGCCCCTGCTCTCCACAGCTAGAGAAAAGCCTGCGCAGCAATGCAGACCCAGCACGGCCATAAATAAAGGAGTAAATAAAATTATTTTTAAAATCTTAAAAAAAACCAGTTCAAATGAGACAGCTGGTTTAAAAAGAGGGGGTGCGAGCCGTGGGCGCCCCCTGCCGGGGTGCGCTCTTACCTGCGTCCCCCTCCGCCTCGCCCAGGTTCAGCACGATGATGCAGATGTGCTTGCGGAGCTGGCGCGGGTTGGAGAACTTGCGGCAGCACTTGCTGCACTCCAGGCTGCTCCCTTCCTCGGGGGCCCGCACGCCATCCGCGCCTGGCAGGGCGCTGCGCTCCGCCAGCTCCTCTTCGGGGCTGGGCTTCTTCGTGGACCCCTTGGGCCTGCCTCTCTTCCTCTTCATGACTGAAAACTCTGCGGAGGAAACCAGAGGGCACCGTGGGGTCACAGAAGGCGACAGGGTGGGCCATGAGCTCGGTTTCCAAGCGTGGAAATATGTCTGTTTCCACGGGGAGCTCACATGGTACAGAATCCACCTGCAGTGCAGGAGGCCTAGGTTCCACCCCCAAAGTGGGAAAATCCCCTGGAGAAGGGGATGGCTACCCACCACCCCAGCATTCTTGCCTGGAGAATTCCATGGACGGGGATGCCTGGCCCGGCTACAGTCCATGGGGTCGCCAAGAGTCGAACAGGACTGAGAAAATAACACTTTTGCTTCCCACATTTTATTAAAAAAAGGAAAGCTTGAAGGAGTTCCAGAAATGAGCAGCTGCAGACAATCACTTAGTGCTAACATCTCTGCGCTATTACACAGTCAATTCTGTAATCATGTGATTTACGAATATTAATTTATCAGAACCTGTGCACTGTGCCTCTTCCATAAAGTGGGGAGGGTTTTAAGCTGTGACTGTTAGCTCCAGTTCACAAACCAGGCTCCTTAGAAACCACCATTTCCACTGAAAACTAGTTCTCAGAAACTTGCTAAGGACTGTCTCTGCAAAGGGTTCTCAAAGGCTGCTTAGCTTTTCACGCTCTTAATGAGTTATACAACTATTCCGACTACTTAAGCCATCATGATTATTAGATCCAAATTGTTCTGATGGAAAAGAGACAAAAATAATTGCAATCTAAAGCCAAAGATTATAGGGCTAGAGACAATATTTTTCAAGTTTCCTGGAGGCCAGAGGATTTAAATGTCATCATCAGAGCTGCTTTGGAGCAAGTTTCAAATCATTTTTCACCTCTTATCTCTTCTTAATTAGCATTCATTTTTAAGGCATTCATCTCCAAAGGAAGGTGGGAATTAAGACGGGTGAACGGGCTGAGGGGGCCTCCTGCCGTTGTAGGCAGGTGGAGTGCTGTCTTAGGTGATGCAATTTGAGGGGTGCCCTGACCGGCACAGCCTGGCTGCCCTGCCATCGCTGGAGAGCCATCTGTCTGGCTAAGGCATGGCATATCAGCAGCCAGCCGTCTTTGCATCTGAACATCAGGGCAGAGGAAGGGTCCTAGGTTCTAGCACCATCTTGGGGGAATGGTCATCTATGCAATTATGATGTGTTCAGGGTCCCTCCTGCTCTCCCTGTGGCTGTGCCCAGGAAAGCATCACCCACAGTGCCCCCTGCTGTCACTGTGAGGACCCTTTAAGGGGGTCACCTGGGCTCCCAAATCAGACAGAAAAGCCACAGGGGCAGGAGAGGAGGGCAGGAAGGCTCTGCAGGGGAAGTGCAGAGAGACAATGTGGGCTCTGATGGAGGCGCCTGCTCAGACGTGGGGTCCCCAGGAACTCAAGAGACGGGGACTGAGACAGGGGAGCTCTTGCAGGAGCAGGGTTTCCACTGAGCTGCAGGGCCAAGGCAGGTCCTCCTTGACCTAGAGCTCCAAGCCAGAGCCTTCCATGGCCGGGGCAGCCAACTGATACACCGTCACTGCTTGCCTCCATCTCGCTGGGCTTGTTGGGGAACAGGCTCCCCTGTCGGCCCCGAGATCTTAGCAGGAGAATGACAGCTGTAGGGACAGGAGGCCCAGCCACTGTGTATGGGAGGCTGGGGAGGGAGGTGAAGAGAGAAACGTGCAAAGTAAGGACAAACCGCTCACCTCAGAGCCATTAAAACTCTCCTCCTGATTATTCTTTACAACAGCAGCTCACTGAAGCAGCAGTTAATAGCTGGAGGAGCAGAATGAGTGGAGAGGCTGTAAACCGCCCACTGCATGTCACATCCGCCGAGCTCGGGAAATGTGTTACAGGACAGCTTACTGCCCCACGCCCTGCCCTGCAGACAGAGGTCCTCCTCTGACGTGTCCTGAGGATGCAGCTGTGCAGTGGAGAGGGGGCTTCATCCGTGCAGAGGTCCGGCCTCTGGCCTTGGCCACATGGGTGGCCCCAGGCCCCAGGAAGGCCCAGGCTGACCACAGTGCCCGTGTACCTGGGGGCATGGCTGCGGGACTGTCTACACGGGGGTTTGTTTTTGGGGCTCTGTGACAGGTGAGGTCAGATCTGACCTCTGAACACAGTTTGACCTCCTGGGGGAGCTGGAGACGGGGGGCCAGTCACACAGGTGGGCATCGTCAAACTCCATAAAAACTCTGGACACCAAGGACTTGCGTGAGTGTCCCTGGCTGGAAACACTCCTAAGTCCTGTTGTGTAACGTAGCTGCAAGAAGACAGCGGCATCCAGGACACCATGGGGGGTGGAGGAGGACCGAAGGCCCCGTGTCTGGAACCCCCGGGCCCCCAACCGCATGCTGGCATCACCGCCTTTGGCCTGCTCTGACCTGCACCCTTTTTGTTTAGAACTGCCTTCCAAGTACAGAGCTTTCCTGAGTTCTGTGAGTCATTCTAGAAGACTAGTGAACCTGAGGGAGTCCTTTGGGTCCCCCAAATTTGCACCTAACTGAAAAAGTGTGGGAGGCCCTGGGAACCCCAGATTTGCAAGGTGCCCGCAACCCTGTTTCCTGGTTGTGCTGGGTCCTCATTGCTGCAGTTTTCTCCGGTTGAGGCCAGTGTTGGGCTGCACAGGCCTCTCGTGGTGGTGGCTTCTCTCGTTGCAGAGCACAGGCTCTAGGCACGCTGGCTTCAGGAGCTGCAGCTCACATCTCTGGAGCTCGGGCTCAGGGCTCATGGCTCATGGGCTTTACTTGTTCCATGCCATGTGGGATCTTCCCAGATCAGGGATCGAACCTGTGTCCCCTGCAATGGCAGGCAGATTCCTATCCACTGTACCACCGGCATCAGCAATCTTGAGCAGATGTAGAAGACTTGCGGGAGCTTCTCTGTCTCAGCTTCAGGTTCAGCACTCATCGCTGCAGGGTACCCAGAGTCTGCTCCATGGAGCTGTGCAGAGCACTTGCAGCCACACCACCCATGGGTGCCACCCCCTCCCAGTGCAGTGGTACCGCAGCCCGGCCAACCAGACCCGAGAGTGGTCTGCATCCCCCAGCACTGATCCGGTGTCCCACCCAGCAGGCACCCCGCAAATCTTGGTGAATGAACTCAACTAGCAGGGTGCAATCTGCTGTCAAGGAGTAAACATAAAATCGACCCCGAAAGCTTTGGGAAACCTCTAACATGATGGTGACAAAGCGAATCTCACATCTGACCACATCCATAATTCAGATCCTCAAGACCAATTAGCCAGCTAAAAATGAAATTTTCATAAATGAACTTGGAAAATTTAAGCACCGAAAACGAGCTGCTGCCATCAGCTACCCACGTAGTACAAATTCTCCAGTGGAGAATCCTGGAACTGGGCAAGGAAGACCCTGGCACCTCTACCAGCACACACTGTGATGGCATCTCAAAGGAGGAAGCGTCGGTTCCTCGTCCTCCTCCCTGAAGCCCTGCACTCAGGTGCCACCGAACTCTGTGGACTTTGTCCTAAAGATGTCTGCCTGGTAAACCCCCTCGCGGTGCACCCAGACCCCCGCCCACCATCTCAGCCGCCCGCCATCCCTTGTCTCACTGCTGCCCCCTTGCGATAGAACTTTCCATGGTCCTTGAGCAGTTTGCCCCATGACTCTCAGACGTGGCTTTTCAGGCCCCTCAGCACATAGTTCAACCCTGCACATGCACACAAGTGCGTGTGCAAACACACACACAGCACTGCGCTTGCTCCCTCTCTCCCCCCACCACCCACTCACTCGGGGCCACGTCCAAGGCCTCCCTAAATATGTGGAGATGGCGCCTGTTTCTTTTTACTTCCCTGTACTGCTCCCCCTCTTGCATCCTGATCAGAATCCAAATCCTGTTGCAAACCCTAACACTTCAGGCCCCGTTCAAATCCCAGTACGTCCTCTGTGAGATGGTTCATCCCCCAGTTGCCGCGTGAGGCACACGCATGTACAAACTCTCCCACACCGTTTCCTGACTGTGCTTCCCTTCCCCCCCCATCGATCACACACCCTGAGGTGTGAGCTGCCTTTTCAGCTTCAAGTCCCACAGGATCTGGGGCAGTGCTGGAGGCACAGTGCACACTCCATACAAGAAATGCACATTGTCAAAACTATGGTTTTTCCAGTAGTCATGTACGGATGTGAGCGTTGGACCATAAAGAAGGCTGAGCACCGAAGAATTGATGCTTTTGAACTGTGGTGTTAGAGAAGACTCTTGAGAGTCCCTTGGATGAGAGTCCCATTCTAAAGGAAATCAACCCTGAATATTCACTGGAAGGACTGATGCTGAAGTTGAAGCTCCAATACTTTGCCCACCTGATGCGAAGAACTGACTCACTGGAAAAGACCCTGATGCTGGGAAAGACTGAAGGCAGGAGGAGAAGGGGAAGGCAGAGTATGAGATGGTTAGGGACCACAATCAACTCAATGGATGTGAGTTTCAGCAAACTCTAGGAGATAGTGAGACGGGTGTCAGGGAGCATTTAACAGGAGGATTCCTGCGTGCTGTTTTCTATCTCTCAAGGATTCTCTGTTCCTTATCAGTTCCTATTCCAAGAACAAGTAGAGCTGCATGCAGTTCTCAGGACTGAGGTCATAAGATGAGACATGCAGTGACTCTTTTCAGTGTCAGCGACCTTGTATGTATTAGACTATCCATATTGTGGCTATCAATAAAATTTCATCCTGTGTAATAGCTGAGTAATCATCTTACTAAAGATATATAAGTCTACACTTCTGCTAATAAAGTACCCTTGCTCTATCAGAGCTTGGGTCCCCATGTCTTTCTTTCTCTCTCTCTCTCACTTTTTTTTTTTTTTTAAATTTAAGTGGCAGAGTCCCGGGCCGGACGGCGGCGCGCGGACAAAGCTCTCTCTCTGCCTCCCTCTCTCTCCCTCTCTCTCTCTCTCACTTTCTTATCGTCGACTCCGGACCACCAGGTTCCAGTCCATTAAAGGACCGCAACAGACAGGGAAGCCTGGTGTGCTGCAGTCCGTGGGGTTGAAAAGAGTTGGATACAACTGAGCTACTGAACAAAGTCATTTCCTAACAGGAAAGGAAGCAGTTAGAAAACAAGTCATTTCCTATGTCCCAAGTTTCCAGCAGAAAGGAAGAGGTGAGCCATGGTGCACCTCGAGTCCATCTCAGATCCAGTCTGGGGATAACTTCCTCACGGTCAGAAAATCACCCTTGCAGGTCCAAGGCCCGAACTAGCAAGGGACAGAGAGAACCAGCTGGCATTGTTTAAATTTAATCAAAAGACAACGTGAGCACTATGAAAAAAAAATCTCGACATTATCAAAAATCTAATAACATAAGCCCTTTATTTGTACATCACTCAAGTCTGTGAGGCACTTTCCCAGCTATTATCTCATTTTATCTTCATAAAAACCTTGAGATAGATGCAGCAAATGTAACTTCTCAATGGGAGAAGAAATCAAGGACCCAAAGTTTCGAGGGACTTGGCACGTTTTCCAGAACTTGCCACTGAACTGGGCAAGGCTGGGACACGGGTTCCTTCTTCCCAGCCCGGGTTTTTCTGCTGAGCCACATGGCCCTTGGGTCCATTCTGGACGCGGGAATGAAACCAAGACCCGCACTGCTGAGAACAGTGGCCGGGAGTTAAGCCAACCTGGTTCAAATCCACCAGCCTCAGCTCCTCTCTCTTTTTAATAAAGACTGTATACCTTTTATTTTAATACTTGACTTTATTTTATTTATTTGGCTGTGCCAGGTCTTAGCTGAAGCACGTGGAATCTTTAGTTGCGGCATGCGGAATCTAGTTCCCTGACCAGGGATTGAACCCAAGGCCCCCTGCATTGGGAGTGTGGAGTCTTAGCCACCAGACCACCAGGGAAGAAACTGACCCCCCAGACTCAGTGCCTAACACAAAAAATAAACACGAAACCGCTATTTTATAAAAAGTCACTATTAAATAAAAAGCAGCCCATTAAAATGCCAAGCAGAGCACTTAAGAAGTGAAGGATAAACGGCAAGGGTTCCTTACTCTGGTTCCAATCATGAATATGCTGACTTGGGCCGTCTCTGAAGACACTATTACCCTCCCAGCCTGTCCACTGTGAGATCGTGCGATTTCTCAACGTACACACATTCTTGTTCATTAAGGCACTTTCTCCTCGATTTCTTCATTTTAAAACATCTCACACACCGAAAAGGCCAGTACAGAACTAGGGAGTACAAATTCCGCTCTGCCTAAAAACAAGGATAAAGCCAGGCCTCCAGCTCCTGCTCTGTAGCTCCATCTATAGTCACACCAGTTCAAGAATTTAGGAAAATTGTGGAGCATTAACTCTGCCAGGCCTGACAGTCAGCCTCTCTGACGCGCAGTCCCCAGGAGCCCAGGCAGCAGCAAAGAGACAGTGAACGGTGCCAGCGCCCAGGGATACAGCAGAGGCAGTTATGGGACAGATCAAGAAATGGGGGTGGGGGGAGGAAGAGAGGAAAGCGAGATGAGGTCCTGTTAAACATCCGAAAGGGGGAGTGACGGGAGAACCGGAACCCAGCTCTCAGGAGACCCACGCAAATCCCTCCCAGGGTAAGCCCAGCGTCCCCACCTCCACCAGGATGAACAAGCGTGCACACACACACTCACCCAACTCACAACACTCGCATCAGACCTGTACTCACCCATCACACACACTCACCCGTCACACACACACTCCCATCAGACCTGCTCCCACCCATCACATACACACTCACCCATCACACACACTCACCCATCTCACACACTCACCCATCTCACAACACTCGCATCAGACCTGTACTCACCCATCACACACACAGTCACTCATCACACACACACTCCCATCAGACCTGTACTCACCCATCACACACACACTCCCATCAGACCTGCTCCCATCCATCACATACACACTGACCCATCACACACACTCACCCATCTCACACACACACACTCACCCATTACACACACACTCCCATCAGACCTGCTGCCACCCATCATACACACTCACCCATCACACATACTCACCCATCTCACAACACTCGCATCAGACCTGTACTCACCCATCACACACACTCACCCGTCATACACACACTCCCATCAGACCCGTACTCACCCATCACACACACACACTCCCATCATACACACACTCCCATCAGACCTGCTCCCACCCATCACACACACACTGACCCATCACACACACTCACCCACCTCTCACACACACACACACTCATTACACACACTCCCATCAGACTTGTACCTACCCATCACATACACATTCACCCATCTCACACACACACACTCATCACATACACTCACCCATTACACACACTCCCATCAGATCTGCACCCACCCATCACATACACACTCACCCATCACACACACTCATTCATCTCACAACACTCCCATTAGATCTGTACTCACCCATCACACACACACACTCTCATCACACACACACTCCCATCAGACCTGCACCTACCCATCACATACACACTCACCCATCACACACATTCCCCATCTCACACACTCACCCATTACACACACACTCCCTTCAGACCTGCACCCACCCATCACATACACACTCACCCATCACACACACTCACCCATCTCACAGCACTCCCATTAGACCTGGCACCCATCACACACACTCACCCATCACACACACCCATCACACACACACACACAAATTCACACACACCTACCCATCACACATACACTCTCATCAGACCCACATTCACACACTTCAATCAGACCCACACTCACCTATCACACACACCCATCCATCATATACATACATCTCATCACACACACTCACCCATGACACACACACACTCCCATCAGACCCACACTCATCCATCACATACACACATACTCATCACATACACATGCAACCCATCACACACATAGTCAACCATCACACATACACACTCAACCCATCATACACACACTCACCCATCACGCACACACACACTCACCCATCACACACACACTCACCGCCACACACACTCACAGATACAACCACACATTCACACGCACACATTCTTTTATATACTCATACAAACACAGAAGAGGAAGAATAAACTTGGTCCATTAGGGAATTTTTTTCTTGGAGCAGAGCCAGAGATTTGATTAGGAAGAAGGGAGAAAAAAATGAAAAGTTCTTTTGCAGACCACTTCCAACATGAGCAAAAGAGATTAAAAGGCTATAAAATAAACCAGAGGACTTAGGAAGCTTCATGTTATAAAGGGAGGCCAAAATCATAAATCAATTACTACACAGTTAGAGGTTTAATTAAACCGTTTCCAGCATCTTTCAACTTAAAATGAATTGTGAAGGTTAAACCTGAATGAAAATCATTAGAGAGGAAACTGAGATTCTGGAAGTCTCAAATTTTATGGGCTTGGACAAAGAGAGAAGGAAGGACTCGGGGCTCTTAATTAAAGACTTTTGAAGAAATGTTCTCATGTTAATAGTCTAAATCTAATTAGAATCTTAAGAAATACTTTTTTAAATTACACAGGCAACTAACTTTTCAGTATATACTCTCTCTCTCTCATACACACACACACACACAGAAAATGTATGCAAGAAGAATTTAAGTCAAAAGTAAATTAGTAAATGAAGGAAAATAACTTCTAAAAGAAGTTTAGTGGTAAGAACCTGATTATGCCCCGAGCGCCACAGGAACACCGCGGTCAGGCCTCTCAGGATGGCTGTTCCCCTGCTCCCTGTCCATCCCCTGCCCAACCAGGCTGCTGCGTCTACACCCTCCCAACAGGAGTGACCCTTGTTTGTATTGGGCTGGCCAAAAAGTTCATCCAGGCTTTTCCGTAACAGTGAACTTCTGGGCCAGCCCAGTACTTGCCCCAGGCCTCAGCTAATGATAGCTCATCCAAGGGGTGGTGAGGGGCGTGCCTCTAACTGGTTTCCCTGGTAACTAATGAGCCCACCTGACGCTGATTCCCCTGCTACTGACAACACCCCCTGCCCCTGGGGAGCACAGGCCGCCCCCATGCCCGGCCCACCGTCCGCTGCACGTGGTGGGGTGTTGCTCCAGGACTCGGCTTCTGTGTGTGAGCCCCCCATCCGTTAAGCCACCGATGTCTCTGTTGCTGACACCAGGCTCTTCCTTGGGTCTTGCGCTTGTGCTTGGGTCAAGCAGGTGCAGCCCAACCATCAGCGGAGTGGCCAGGAGACTGAGGAGACTCCTGTGAGCACTGAGATGTCAAGATGTCAGGAAATATAGGATGGGATATGGAAAGTCTGGGGGCCTGTCCGTTAACATGGTGGGGGGCAGGGAGCGGGGGTGCGGCACTCCGAAGTTACAGGGAAATCCCAGGGAGGTTGATCTTGCTGAATGGGGGCTGCCAAGTGCTCTGGAGAACAGTGGCCTCTTCACAGTTCTGCTCTTGTATCACAGTGAGCCTTTTGTCGTTGGTTAAGCTATCAACAGCATTCTGGGCTTCCCAGGTGGCCCAGTGGTAAAGAATCTGCCTGCCAATGCAGGAGATGTGGGTTCACTTCCTGATCCCTGGTCGCAAAGGGGCTGATGTGACTGAGCACACAGCACCCAAGGCAGCTTTCTAGGAGGAAATGGACTGAGCACACAGCACCCAAGGCAGCTTTCTAGGAGGGACTGGTATTGTGCCTTCGAAATGAAAATTATCTACCTGGACTCTCTGGAATGTTAGCCTTTTGTGATCTCTAAAAGTAAAAGAGAAAAAAAGAGCTTTTAGATAAACTCTAGCAATAACCATGTCTTGGGAATAAGAACTCTTGAGGATTTCGTTCCCCCCTCAATCAGTTTGGAGGAGCCTATGTGGGCAACTGACCAGATTTATTTTGCAAATGGATTGGTTTTAATTGGCTGTGCTTGGTGGAGACGAGGATCATTTTCGACAGAACAGTGTTATATTTCAGTGGACACTGAATTCTAATTTTGCTAGCTGAGGTCTGTATTTGTGAAAGTTACTGTGTTAGCCGTGCTTTTGCCATGATGCTGTTTTGTTTAGTCGCTCAGTCGTGTCCGACTCTTTGTGACCCCCTGGACTGTAGTCCCCCAGGCTTCTCTGTCCATGGGACTCCCCAGGCAGAAGTGCTGGAGTGGGCTGACATTTCCTACTCCAGGGGATCTTCCCGACCCAGGGATCGAAGCCACGTCTCCTGCATTGGCAGGCGGATTCTTTACCGCTGAGCCACCTGGGGATGGAGAGAAAATTATCTAGTGAAATTGTCACAGGGTATGACTGCTCACGACGTGTAACACTGCTGCTTCAAGTCTGCTGCTAAAGGCACATGCACAGTGACAGTTGGGTATAAGGATACGACGTAGAGCCTATAAAGAAGTGTCTCCCCAATAACATGCCTCTGAGCCTGCTCGCGACACCTAGTTAGCTTTTCCCCAGCATGAATGACCAGGTGAATATAAAGGAGGCCTAGACCCAGGAGACCTGATCTGAACCAGGGGTGGGAGCTAGCACCCCAGCATCACAGGACAAATATTTTTGATCATCAGTGCTTTCTACTGGAAGATCTACGATCAAAAGGGGAAACAATGGAAAATTTGCATGTACTGAGGCATGAGGAAGTCATTCTGGCGTATATACGGTTTAACTTCGTCTTCACGGACCAGAGCAGCCTGCTTTGTGGCCTTTCAGACACATACTGCACACTCACTTTGGCCACTGAGGAAGGGAAATGCATTTGAAAGCCAAAATGAAGCAGCATAGTTCAGATATCCAAGGTAAAAATTGGTGGCCGTTGTATACAGGGTTTTAGACGTGTTCTTATATTACTTCAGGGTTTTCTGAACTATACTGCAAACTGTGTGCTAAGTCGCTTCAGTCATATTCAACTCTTTGCAACACTATGGACCATAACCCACCAGGCTCCTCTGTCCATGGGGTTCTCCAGTCAAGAATACTAGAGTGGGTAACCACTTCCCCCTCCAAGGGATCTTCCCAACCCAGGGATCAAACCTGCGTCTCTTAGGTCTCCTGTGTAGGCAGGTGGGTTCAAAAGTTACAGGTGGTATTGCCTCAGCTGGGGTCACTGCTTGTGTTGGCTTAATGGTCACACTCTCCCCTGTGCTGTACTTATCGGGTATCTTACATTTCGTCCCTAGTCTGAGGGAGGAAGTCTAAGGACAGAGCAGCATCCCGCCTCCCTGTGAAATGAGTCTAACTGCTGCGTCTCCAGTGAGACACAACCATCCGCCTCCTTTGGGCTCCCATGAAAAGTCAACCAGCTACTGTGCCAAAGTGGAGACTATGGCCATGGTGCGGAAAGACCCTCCACCTTCCTGTCCCACGGGCCAGTACGTCAGAAGGACCCCGTTGGTAAGGGTCACCATATGGCTGACCGCCTGTGAGTTCCCCGGGCTGGGCTGTCTGGAGTGAAATGGGATTAATTGTTTTCTGTTTGGAAAGACCTAAGGGGTCACCTCTAATGGCACCCAACACAACACGGGCTGGCAGCCTGTCCTCTGACTGCTGACTCCTGGCGAGGCCACCAGAATGCTTCCATTAAAACTGGGCCTCCCCTCCCCGAGGGGGTGGCTCTGGGGGTGTGAGACAACCAGGGGTGGCTGGACTTTCCCTATAACGGCCAGGGCGTGGCAGCCATTGACCTTGTAAGCACCCGGCTCCAGAATCTGCCCACACCATGACAAAGGGCTGTCCTTAGCATACTAGACGCCTTCCTCTCGACGCCCTGGCTGCAGCTGTCTGCACTGGGTTTGTGGTGTCTGGGTGCAGTGCCCCCAGCATACCTGACCCCAGGAATATGGCAGAAGACGGACTGCCAGGACTGTGAGGGTCGCTCGGGGTGCGGAGTGGGGCAGTGCATGGCCAGGCCTCTCCAGGTGGCTGCTCCCTTGCTCTCTGTCCATCCCCTGCCCAAGAGGGCGGCTTCATCTACGCCCTCCTGATGTGAGTGACCCTCATCTATACCCACCCCAGCTAATGAGAGCTTTTTAGTGGAGCGGTGAGGGGCGTGCCCCTCTACCAGTTTCCGCAGCAACTAATGAGTCCACCGACGTCAACTGCCCTACTACTGGACATCTCCCTTCCCCTCAGAAGTGAAGACTGCCCCCAAGTCCTGCCCGCTGTCCGCCACACACAGGGACGTGTCGCTCCAGGGCCCTGCTTCAGACGTGTAAACCCCCATCCATTAAACCACCAACGCCTCTATTGCTGACTCTAGGCTCTTTCTTGGATCTGGAAGCTGGGTGAGTACAGGGCTTGCAGGTCTGTGCGGTGCAGCCCAACAAACATGCAAGCGTGCGTACCCAGATCTCACTCTCCAACTTACTAGAGCAGCAGTTCCCAACCTTTTTGGCACAAGGGAGTGGTTTTGCAGAAAACAATTTTTCCACAAACTAGGGTCCATAGGGGAGAAGGGGAATGGTCTGGGGATGATTCAAGCTCATTACATTTATCATGCACTTTATTTCTATTGCTATTACATCAGCCTCACCTCAGATCATCAGGCATCAGACTCTGAGGTTGGGGACCCTTGAACCAGATGACCTTGAATATGCTGTTTTAACTCCTCTACTCTCTGAAACACATGTTCCTCAATTATAAAATCTGGGCACCAGCAAGGAAATAGAAGACATGACGATACTATAAACCAACAAAACCTAACACATACATATACGACATGCCTACCCATCAAGAACAGGATACAAGTTCTTCTCAAGTGCACAAGGAACATTCTCCAGGTTAGACCACAAGGATTGGCCATAAGTCAATTCTCATAAGTTTATAAGGACTGAAATTAGAAATACAGAAAAAGATTCCCTGGTGGTCCAGTGGTTGGGAGTCTGCCTGCCAGTGCAGGGGACACAGGTTTGATCCCTGGTCCGGGAAGATTCTACATGTCGCAGGGCAACTAAGCCCATGCACCGGAACTACGGAAGGCCGTGCACCCTAGAGCCTGTGCTCTGCAATAAGAGAAGCCACCACACTGAGAAGCCCGAGTACCGCAGCTAGAGAGCAGCCCCTGCGTGCAGCAGTGAAGACCCAGGGCAGCCCTAAATAAATAAATAAATAAATAATTTTTAGAAAAAGAAATAAAGAGCAGAACGAAATTTGGGGAATTCAGAAGTAAATGGAAATTAAATGGCACTCCTAAATAAATAATGAGTCAAAAAAGAAATCATAAGGGAAATTAGAAAATTCATTGAGATGGAAAAGCAGAAAAACGCAACAGACCAAAACTAATGAGATGCAGCAAAAGCAGTGCTTAGAGGCCAATTTAAAGCTGTAAATGTTAAATAAAGAAGAAAGGAGATCAGTAGCCTACTCTGCCAACTGAAAAACTAGAAGCAAACTAGATGCAACGCAAGCGGAGAACAGAAATTACAAAGACGGGAGTGAAACAATGAAATAGAATACAGAAATGAAACATATACCCCAAAGACCTAAGTGCTCACTATCATTAATTATCAAGAAAATGCAAATCAGAACCACCATGTGATAGTAGCCCAGACCCACAAGGATGGCTAGCATCAAACACAGGAAAACTAACAAGTGCTGGGGACGCTGCGGAGAAATCGAACCCCTCATATATTAACAGGAACAGACAACAGGAATGGGTCCAGGGCTTCATCTGGTTGGAAAACAGTTTTGCAGTCCTCTTCTCAAAAAGTGAAACACAGAACTAGCCTATGATCCAACAATTTCACTCTGAGGTACAGACTTAAGAAAAATCTGTATCTATACAAATGCTTCTACACAAATACTTCTCCGTCTACACAAATGCTCCTACAAAGTGTTTACAGAAGCATGACTCATGATCGTCAGAAAGAAGAAATAACCCAAGTGTTTGTCAACAAATCAATGAGCTGAAAAAATGTGGCCAATCCATACAATGAAAGGTTATTCAGCCATTTAAAAAAAAAAAAAAATGAAGTACTGATACAGACTACCACCTGGAAACATGCTCAATGAAAGAAGCCAGGCACAAACGACTACATATGATATGACTCCATTCATATAAAATTATAAAAAAAGCAAAACCAAAGAGAAAAAAAGTTCATTAATGGTTGCCAAGGTATAGAAGAAAGGAAAACTGAGAGTGACTTTTTTTTTGGTAATAGTACCTTTACAGAGATGTAAAATTCATACCATAAAATTTGGTAGGTACCACCTACCATAAAATTCATCCTTAAATTTAAAAGTGTCCAATTCAGTGATTTTTATACATTTGCAGAGTTGTCCAACTACCACCACTGTCTGGTTTTAGAATATTTTCATCATCCACCAAAGAAAACCCGTATTTACTAATGGTCATTCTCCATTGGCCCCTACCCCAGCCCCTGGTGGGGCTTCCTAGGTGACTCAGTGGTAGAGCATATACCCATCAAAGCAGGAGATATGGGTCTGATCTCTGGGTCAGGAAGATCCCCTGGAGAAGGAAACGGCAAACCATGGGAGCAACTTCTTAATGGGTACAGGGTTTCTTGGGTGGCTGTGATGGTTGCATTACAGTGTAAATATACTAATAACCACTGAATTATATACTTTAAAATGATGGATTTTATGTAAACCTTATCTGTGACCTTGTTTATAATGACACAAAGCTGGGGAGAAGATATATATCATCAGGAAAAAAAAAAGGTTATATAAATTAAGAATTACCCATAGAATGAAATACAGACAATAAAAAGAATTTGGAGACGTGTTGGTAGTGAAGTGGCAGGCTATTCATACAGTGCTGACAGTTGTGTTGCTAAATAACAAGACAACAGAGAGTTTATCTGCTTACATATGCATATAGAAATGTCTAGGAACACACTTAATTGTTAGCAGTGATACTGAAACTGAGCAGGACCTGTGGGGCTTCTGGGCACAAACGTCTTTCTGTCTTCCTCTCTTCTTCATTATAGGAAATGGGCTTCGTTCCATGACCTTCCCTGAGTTCCATCAGGCAGGTTCAGACAGCTATCTGCTAATCAGGGAAGGAAGGAGGTGCACAGACTAGGGAGGAACAGTCAAAAGAAGCGACAGTGCCGCCTTCCTGCAGGCTCCTGGCTCCCATTCAAGGGGTGCACAGCGCCACAGCAGCGTCTCTGAGCTGTTTTGCAGACACTAACATTCCTACCAGGTGAGAAGAATGAATGGTACGCTGCCCACAAGCACTGCGGACCCCAGGCGGGCTGGAGTCATAAGCGTGATGACATGGACTGCCGGGAGCCGGTGAGGCATTCCACGCATGACAAAGGTCATGAGGAAGGAGGCTCGGCATACGCAAAGGCAGGATCGAGCCTCAGGAGTCCCCCTGGATATTCTCGAGCATCTACCCTCAAAACCAGAGTCTGCCTACTTTATTGCTTTGTGCTCTCACCTCTGACTTTACTGGGGGCTGTCCCCCACCACCATCTCGCTCTCTCTGTCAAAGAGTTAACTTACAGCTCCAATTAATAAATTTCCTGGGCAATTAGGAGTGTTTAAATCCAAACCCCAGATAGCTCTCTAACTCGCCTGACAAGTTTACCCGGACTCCTACAGCTATGCATATGATTGTTTACAGTCTCCCAGTCTCGAGAGGCACGGGAAGCTTAAGATATTCAAATAGCTTGGAGCCTCTCAGAGAGTTAGAAACTGTCAGAATAAAACTAGTAAAGGATTTCATTGATGAGCCAATGCTTGTTGCCAAGTTTTCACATCCCCTGTATTGTATCCTTGAATGTGTATTAATTAATATAGTTGGTATGTAGAAAAAATAAGTAGTGGCCTTGGTGTTAGCAACTTTAGACCCTTAAGGTAATAAATTCTTTCCTTTGTTGTAAACCCATTACACATCCGCCCTATAGGAATACAATTTTATCTAACATCTTCGGAAGATGGCGCCAAACCTTAAAATAATTACTCTTAGAGAAAATAAGTCTTTGTCAAGAATCATAAAATGTTAATAGGCCTTCTGGCCAGAAGATGATGTAAATCACCTAAACCATTTGTATACAATAAATTTGCAGGAAAGAAACCCTGGTTTTTGATAAGGATCAAAGACTGCTGACTCTGCATCCCCTATTATCTTCTATGTGTAACTTAGGGTATAAAAGCCCCTGTTGAAAATAAAGCTACGGGCCTTGCTTGCCAAAGTTTGGTCTCTCCACATCATTTTTCTCCTCAATTTCCAGCTGAGTCTCCATCTGGAGCACAGAGGTCCTCTGCGACCATTTATTTGCCTGGGCTTCTAAAACCCACTCGAGAAGGGTAGTTTTTGGTTATACAACGGCTATGGTCTAAGGTGGGGTACCTTCCGCTATTCGAGAGGGCGCCTGCGGCCTCCGTGGTCAGAGCTAACCTGGTATCACAGGTTATATTGATTTCCCACGTAAACCAAGCTACTCAGCCTCTTTTCTCCACTGAATTTTCCTACTGAGCTATCCTCATTCTATTACTCTTTATATCTTTGATGAATATGTAAATAGTCGCCGACATCTCCCCTTCGAATACCCTGGATCAGCCGGGGCTGGACCTCGGCAATGGATGCCATCCACCAACCAGTCAAAAGAATGTCCACGAGCTGCTCACGTCCTTTTTGAACCACTGCTACAGAACTCAACACGCCTTTAAGGTCAAGACACTGAATGCTCAGTGTACTAGCCTGCTGTGTCCCCTTTGCCTGGCAATGCAATAAAGCTGCTCTTTCTTACTCCACCCAAAACTCTGTCCCTGAGATTTAGTTCCATGTCGGGGTTCAGAGGCTGGATTCAGTTTTAGTATTTCTAGGATCTCGGAGGGATGGTTAAGGAGATGTACCTTCCTCACTGTATATTGTTTTAACATTTTTCCAGCAAAGTGTTATTACTTCTTTAATTGAAAATAAAAGTATAACGGCGTGATTGCTTTGACAGCTTTACCCACATGGTGGGTTCAGGGCCCAGGAAAAGCCCCGGGGTGTGCTTGCAGGAGTGCAGGGGAGCTTTACGGGAATGGGTTCCTGTGCGGCTCTAAGGAGAAAGGTCTGGGGTCTAGAGAATCTTCACGGCTCTTGGGGGCCTGAAGTACCAGAGGAGGAGGAGGAACGGGCCCCAACGCAGCCCTCACGCCACCCGCGACGCCACAGAGAATGTAAGGGGGCTCGTGCCGGTCAGAAGGGTTTCCAGGTCGGAGAGGTTTGGATGAAGGCTAGCCACTAGAGCTTCCTGAATGAGGGGTGACAGGCGCAACGGAACGCACGCTCCGTGAGACAGACGAGCAGCAAGGCTGCTGGGAGGAAAATAACCCACAACACAGGCGACTGTTTCCTCCCATCAGTGCCGTGTCGGGGCCCGCGCAGGGCCTGGGATTGGGAGGAAAATAACCCACAACACAGGCGGCTGCTTCCTCCCATCAGTGCCGTGTCGGGGCCCGCGCAGGGCCTGGGATTGGGAGGAAAATAACCCACAACACAGGCGACTGCGTCTTCCCATCAGTGCCGTGTCGGGGCCCACGCAGGGCCTGGGATTGGGAGGAAAATAACCCACAACACAGGCGACTGCTTCCTCCCATCAGTGCCGTGTCAGGGCCCGCGCAGGACCTGGGGCAGCCCAAGGCCCCTCTCCGATGCGCCCTGCAAGCACAGGACAGGAAAGACAGACTGAGGCGTGGGGGGGCCCGGGGGCTGTAGGAGCCCCGAGGAGGGCCTCCCACCCCACCTAGGCCAGGGCACGCATTCCCAGGAGGAGGGAGGCATTCAGGACGGCCCATAGGGACACCTCTCACAAACATTGGTGAGGAGGGAAGGTGTAAAAGTCAGAACACGTGTACCTTCCAACACTGACATGCATATATCCATGTGGATTCTGCTGCTGCTGCTGCTGCTAAGTTGCTTCAGTCGTGTCCGACTCTGTGCGACCCCATAGACGGCAGCCCACCAGGCTCCCCCGTCCCTGGGATTCTCCAGGCAAGAACACTGGAGTGGGTTGCCTTCTTCTCCAATGCATGAAAGTGAAAAGTGAAAGTGAAGTCGCTCAGTCGTCTCCGACTCTTAGGGACCCTATGGACTTCAGCCCACCTGCTTTATTATGACTTATTCCTTTATTGTTTAGAAATGAAATGAAAAATTCAAATTAATATATCTCTTTCTCACATTTCATTTCAGGAGGAGGAAAAACCTTTTAATGTGGCTGCACAGCATGTGGGATCTTAGTTCCCCGACCAAAGATTGAACCCGGGTCCCCCATGTTGGGAACAAGCAATCTTAACCACTGGATGGCCAGGGAAGTCCCTAGGAGGAGGAGAACTCTTAATAAGCAAAGTTGAATAAAAATAGAATGAAGAGCTTTCTTAACAGCCTTTCTGAGTTCTTTGCATGTTAATCTGTATGACAACCATCTGCCACAGGAATTTTACAAAAAGAGATTATCTGTTTTTCTGAGTTTATAGACGTTGAGGCAGGGACACACACATTTTAAGTCCTTGACTAAAGCCATGGTTCCATCTGCCCGTGAAGCTACACTCTTTGGGAAGCTGAGGCCCCTCAACCGCTCAGCAGGGAGGTGGCCATGGTGAAGGCAGGGCTCCTGACGGGTCAGGATGAGGGAGCCTTGCTCACTCCCAGACCTGGGGGCACAGGGCGGGGGGCTGAGCTTTGAGCCCTGACATCAGGCAGATTTCTCCCCCCCCCCAGATTTATTGAGGCATCACTGTCAAACAAAAACTGTACATATTTAGGTTGTACAGTGTGGGTTTTTAAGGTGTATGAGATGGTTTAATATTCGTATACACTGTGATGTGCTCACCACATCAAGCCCATGCACACAACTACCACCTTCCAGAGACCGTTCTGTGCATGCGGGCGAGAACAGTTAAGATCTGCTCTCTCAGCAAACCTCAAGTGCACAATTCAGTGCTGTCAGCTAGACCCGCCGCGCTGGCTGTCAGATCCCTAGATCCAACAGGAAAGCTCGTGCACTTTGACCAGCAGCCCCCCATCTCCCCCACCCCCAGGCAACCACTGCGCTACCGCCTGGTCCATGGATGAGGCTGCTGTCGACTCCACGGATAAGTGAGGTCGTACAGGATCTGTCCGTGCCTGGCTTGTTTCACTTGGGACACCATCCCCCACTTTCATCCACACAGCAAATGGCAAGGCGTCCTTTCCCACAGCTGCATAATCGTCCCGACTGCGTGTGCACGGGCACGTGTGCATCTTATTTTCTGCATCCGGTCATCTGCCGATGAACACTGAGGCTGTTTTCGTACCTCGCCTACTATGAACACAGAGGTCTCTCCTTATCCACAGGGGACACTTTCCAAGAGCCCCAGTGGGAGCCGGAAACCACAAACTGTGGTTTGAACCCTGTAAGTACCCTATAATGTAGTGAACCCTGTAAGTACTATGTTTCTGCCTATACATACATATCAAAGAAACAGTTAAATTTATCAGACAGTGAGACACTAATAATAACTAATAATAAAATTCCTTCCTGAGGCCCCCACCCACCGACATGACATCATCCTGAGGTCCCCACCCACTGACATGACATCATCTTGAGGGTGATGAGCAATTATAATAATATAATAAATGTAAATGTAGTCTCTCTCAAAACATCTTCAGTTCAGTTCAGTTCAGTTCAGTCGCTCAGTCGTGTCCGACTCCTTGCGATCCCATGAATCGCAGCACACCATGCCTCCCTGTCCATCACCAACTCCCGGAGTTCACGGAGACTCAGGTCCATCGAGTCAGTGATGCCATCCAGCCATCTCATCCTCTGTTGTCCCCTTTTCCTCCTGCCCCCAATCCCTCCCAGCATCAGACTCTTCTCCAATGAGTCAACTCTTCACATGAGGTGGCCAAAGTACTGGAGTTTCAGCTTTAGCATCAGTCCTTCCAAAGAAATCCCAGGGCTGATCTCCTTCAGAATGGACTGGTTGGATCTCCTTGCAGTCCAAGGGACTCTCAAGAGTCTTCTCCAACACCACAGTTTAAAAGCATCAATTCTTAGGTGCTCAGCCTTCTTCACAGTCCAACTCTCACATCCATACATGACCACAGGAAAAACCATAGCCTTGACTAGACGGACCTTTGTTGGCAAAGTAATGTCTCAGCTTTTCAATATGCTATCTAGGTTGGTCATAACTTTCCTTCCAAGGAGTAAGCGTCTTCTAATTTCATGGCTGCAGTCACCATCTGTAGTGATTTTGGAACGCAAAAAAATAAAGTCTGCCACTGTTTCCACTGTTTCCCCATCTATTTCCCATGAAGTGATGGGACTGGATGCCATGATCTTCATTTTCTGAATGCTGAGCTTTAAGCCAACTTTTTCACTCTCCACTTTCACTTTCATCAAGAGGCTTTTGAGTTCCTCTTCACTTTCTGCCATAAGGGTGGTGTCATCTGCATATCTGAGCTTATTGATATTCCTCCCGGGAATCTTGATTCCAGCTTGTGCTTCTTCCAGTCCAGCATTTCTCATGATGTACTCTGCATATAAGTTAAATAAGCAGGGTGACAATATACAGCCTTGGCGTACTCCTTTTCCTATTTGGAACCAGTCTGTTGTTCCGTGTCCAGTTCTAACTGTTGCTTCCTGACCTGCATACAGATTTCTCAAGAGGCAGGTCAGGTGGTCTGGTATTCCCATCTCTTTCAGAATGTTCCACAGATTATTGTGATCCACACAGTCAAAGGTTTTGGCATAGTCAATAAAGCAGAAATAGATGTTTTTCTGGAACTCTCTTGCTTTTTCCATGATCCAGCGGATGTTGGCAATTTGATCTCTGGTTCCTCTGCCTTTTCTAAAACCAGCTTGAACATCTGGAAGTTCACGGTTCACGTATTGCTGAAGCCTGGCTTGGAGAATTTTGAGCATTACTTTACTAGCATGTAAGATGAGTGCAATTGTGCGGTAGTTTGAGCATTCTTTGGCATTGCCTTTCTTTGGGATTGGAATGAAAACCGACCTTTTCCAGTCCTGTGGCCACTGCTGAGTTTTCCAAATTTGCTGGCATATTGAGTGTAGCACTTTCACAGCTTCATCTTTCAGGATTTGAAATAGCCCAACTGGAATTCCATCACCTCCACTAGCTTTGTTCATAGTGATGCTTTCTAAGGCCCACTTGACTTCACATTCCAGGATGTCTGGCTCTAGGTCAGTGATCATACCATCGTGATTATCTGGGTCATGAAGATCTTTTTTGTACAGTTCTTCTGTGTATTCTTGCCATCTCTTCTTAATATCTTCTGCTTCTGTTAGGTCCATACCATTTCTGTCCTTTATCGAGCCCATCTTTGCATGAAATGTTCCCTTAGTATCTCTAACTTTCTTGAAGAGATCTCTAGTCTTTCCCATTCTGTTGTTTTCCTCTATTTCTTTGCACTGATCGCTGAAGAAGGCTTTCTTATCTCTTCTTGCTATTCTTTGGAACTCTGCATTCAGATGCTTATATCTTTCCTTTTCTCCTTTGCTTTTCACTTCTCTTCTTTTCACAGCTATTTGTAAGGCCTCCCCAGACAGCCATTTTGCTTTTTTGCATTTCTTTTCCATAGGGATGGTCTTGATCCCTGTCTCCTGTACAATGTCACAAACCTCATTCCATAGTTCATCAGGCACTCTATCTATCAGATCTAGGCCCTTAAATCTATTTCTCACTTCCACTGTTTAATCACAAGGGATTTTATTTAGGTCATACCTGAATGGTCTAGTGGTTTTCCCTACTTTCTTCAATTTAAGTCTGAATTTGGTAATAAGGAGTTCATGATCTGAGCCACAGTCAGCTCCCGGTCTTGTTTTTGTTGACTGTATAGAGCTTCTCCATCTTTGGCTGCAAAGAACTTAATCAATCTGATTTTGGTGTTGACCATCTGGTGATGTCCATGTGTAGAGTATTCTCTTGTGTTGTTGGAAGAGGGTGTTTGCTAAGATCAATGCATTTTCTTGGCAAAACTCTATTAGTCTTTGCCCTGCTTCATTCCGTATTCCAAGGCCAAATTTGCCTGTTATCCCAGGTGTTTCTTGACTTCCTACTTTTGCATGCCAGTCCCCTATAATGAAAAGGACATCTTTTTTGGGTATTAGTTCTAAAAGGTCTTATAGGTCTTCATAGAACCATTCACCTTCAGCTTCTTCAGTGTTACTGGTTGGGGCATAGACTTGGATTACTGTGATATTGAATGGTTTGCCTTGGAAACAAACAGAGATCATTCTGTCGTTTTTGAGATTGCATCCAAGTACTGCATTAAGGGCTCTTTTGTTGACCATGATGGCTACTTCATTTCTTCTGAGGGATTCCTGCCTACAGTAGTAGATATAATGGTCATCTGAGTTAAATTCACCCATTCCAGTCCATTTGAGCTCGCTGATTCCTAGAATGTCAACATTCACTCTTGCCATCATCTTACTATATTCACCCTTCCTTTTTTTTTCTTTTTGGCTACACCGCCTGGCTTGCAGGATACACGATCTTAGTTCCCCAGCCAGGGATTGAACCTGCGCCCCCAACAGTGGAAGCATGGTGTCTTAATCACTGGACTGCCTTAGGAGTCCCACTTCACCCTTCTTCTTATGATGTGAGATGAGAAATGCCTAAGTGAATGGTGTAGGCACTGTGATGGAGTGTGAGGCTGCTATAACCTTCTGACCATGTGTCAGAGGGAGGGTCACCTGCTCCAGGTGATCCTGGGTGGATGTCAGGATCAGATGATGTCATGTCGGTAGGTGGGGCCTCATGATGATGCCATTGTCAGTGGGTGGGGACCTCAGGATGATGTCACATTGGTGGGTGGGACCCTCAAATGGTGTCATGTCAGTGGGTGGGGACCTCGTGATGATGTCATGTCAGTGGGTGGGGCCTCAGGATGATGTCACGTCAGTGGGTGGGGACCTCAGGATGACGTCATGTCAGTGGGTGGGGACCTCAGGATGATGTCATGTCAGTGGGTGGGGACCTCAAGATGATGTCATGTCAGTGGGTGGGGACCTCAGGATGATGTCATGTCAGCAGGTTGGGGCCTCAGGAAGGAAAGCACCCATCACACTACTCAGAAGAGCGTGCAATTTAAAACTGATGTGTGATTTTTATTTCTGGAATTTTCCCATTTACGATTTCTAGACTACAGTTGACCAAGAGTAAGAGAAAGCATGGGAAGTGAAACCAAAGATAAGCGGAGATTTAACACTGCAGTGGGCATGGGACGGGGCTATCTCTTTAAGATCCTGACTTTGTTTCCTTTGAACACAGGCCCAGCAGTGGGATCTCCGGATCACGTGGTGGTGCAATTTTTAATTGTTTAAGGACCTGCCCTACTGCCTTCCACAATGACTGCGCCTATTCACATTCCCACCAATAGGGCAGGAGGGGTCCCTGTTCTCCACACCCTCATCGACACTTGTTACCTCTTTTCATTTTCATGACAGCCATTCTCACAACCGGGAGGTGGGTGACAGCTCACAGTGGTGTTGACTTGCATTTCCCCAGTGATTAGTGATGTTGAACACTTTTTTACATACCTGATGGCCATTAGGTCTACTCGGATTGTCTGCCCATCCTTTCATCAGGTCAAGGGGCAGATGCTCAGTGTCTGACACAGACCTTCCCCCACCCCCATGCTCTTCCTCCCCAAAGCAATCATGTGTAACCCGCCCCCTCACTCCAGCTTCCTCTGGCGGGTAGAGGTCAGCCCTGTCTCCAGAGCTGGCGGGAGGGGAGGAGGAACGCCCCAGACACACCACCCAGATCAGTGACGGCGATGCAGACACCTCCTGGCCCTCCTCACTTGCCATTAGGAGTTTCAGACGCTGGCTTCTCTCAGTTTCTCCTCATGCCACTAAGAGTTAAATAGAACTTCTCCTAACTTCCCGACAACTCAATCCTCTGTCAGGCAAGCTTCTCTGAGCACCCTGGGAATGGCCAGAGGGACTCATTAACCAAAACACTTTGTGTCTAGAGTCTCTCCTTGTTAACGGTGTCAGACGGATGATCAATAAGCCAGCCCGTTCCGAGATGCCAGCCTGAATATTCCCAGGAAAGAGCAATTGGATTATTACTGTAACTAATGAATCCTGCGATGAGAAGTCTACTGCCACAGACTGAGCTTAGGCACAGGGGACTGGCCATCCTCTCTCATCACGGAAAAAGAGTTTTGTGGGGGCTTTTTCTGACTCTGGCCTGCAGCTGTTCCTCCCAGACTATACATTTTCTTTGTCTGCAGGGACCTAATTACAGTGCCTGGATGGTTCTTCCAATCCAGCCACCTGCTGCCTCTGATGCCATTCAGTGGGAGGTGTCTGGACACTGGAAACCAGTGTATTTCACGTCCGACACGGACTGTGAACCTGAAGGATTCTGCGACGGGAATCCTTGCTCCAGGTACACATGGGCCATCCACGTGTTTCTAAGATTATCTATACTTATTCACTCATGACGTATGTTATCGTAATGGTTCCCTTTTGTCCTCCCTGTACCAGGCATCACCCGTGGTGCTATGCCCTATCTCTGACCTCATCCTCACAGCCCCCCCTTGAAACAGGCTGGTCTGTTTTAATTTTTCAGGTGAGCAGGGTGAGGCTCAGAGAAAACATCACCTGCTTCAGGTAATACAGGAGCCGGTGCTGGAACTGGGTTAAACCCACACTTCTCTGACAACAAGCTTGTGCTTTTTGCCCTGTTGGGATGGTGTTGACTCCTTTCATTCAGTCATTCATTCATCCCTCCATATACCGACCAGACACTGGAGCAGCACCTATAAAGACTGGGTACAGGGAATTCAGAGACACAATCCTATTTGAGAAGATCTACAAATGGAAATTATTGTGGCTTCTGGTTGGAAACTTGGATTCCTCTGAGGCCCTACACCTGCCAGACAGAAACAGCATCAAAGCTGTTGTTCTTGTTCCTGTTGTCACTCCAGTGTGCACAACTCTTTTGCGACCCCATGGACGGCAGCCCGCCAGGCTCCTCTGTCCATGGCACTGTCCAGGCAAGACTACTCGAGTGGGTTGCCATTTCCTTCTCCAGGGGATCTTCCCAACCCAGGGATCAAACCCTCGTCTCCTGCATTGGCAGGCGGGTTCTTTATCACTAGTCCACCAGGGAAGCCCTAGAAGCAAAGTATTTGAAAGCAAATGAGCAGCACTGCCACCTACAGGCACCCTCGCCCAGCACCCCAGCCCCCTTACCATCTCCGGGTTTGCCTGGGTTGGTGGGCTCAGGGGTACTCAGAGGCCTGAGGGGAATGATGATTTCATCCGCATTAACCCCTTCCTCTGCGTGCTTCTCAGAAACGTGGGAGAGGAGTTCCGACTGACTTGGTGAGAAAAGGTTACAACATTTACACATGAAGATGGCTGGGTTTTCTGTAAGGAAAAGAAACAAAAGCAAAATATGTCATTTCATCTTCACAAAAAACAGTGGTTGCGTCCAACTGCCAAAGAAAAAATACTGAAGGCTGCTCATCTGAGCGATGGCCAGCCTCCCACAGGCTGCGTCTGGCCAGGCAGCTCACTGCTTGCTTTATGTAGCCCCGGCTGCCAGAAAATTCTTTCTTTGAATTTCACGAGGCAGTGGGCTGGCACGGCGCTGCCACAGTGAGGGTGGTGCCCAGGAGGCGCCTGGGTCCCAGAAACCAAGTCCCTCTCTTGCCTTCAAAGAAAGGGCTTTTCCACCAATAAGCAGGCAGGGTAATGACCTACAAGAATTCTTCACCAAATAACACACGAAATGGAAATTTAACAAAGCAGAACATTGCTTCATCAATGAAAGTCTCTCGTGAACACCACCAATCGATATTTTATTTTTTCCAAGAAATGCTTCGTTCCTAAGGAACCCGAAATGCTTCCAAAACAAGAAGAGATTTCAGTGATAGATGCCTTTCATCATAAGAGGCCATGTCATTTTCACTGAGTGTCTTGCTGACCCCACAATGACCCCTACGATTTAGGCAAAGGGGGTTGTCATCCCTATTCCACAGCTGAGGACACTGAGGCTGTGAGAAGAAGCAACCTGCCCAGGTCAAAGCCTGGACTCTGCCGCCTGCTGACATGAACTCTGGCTGCAGACCGTGAGCTGAGCTGCCTCCAAGTTAAAGCTAAAACACTTTTCCCTGTAGTCAACCAAGTCTGAAGTGAAAATCACTCCAGAGAGGAACATAATCCCCAAACCACATACCAAGTGCTTTCTTGGTCATTTCAGCGTCTGTGGAGCAGTGGCCACAGGGTGGCCCCCACGTCAGGCGTCCGGAACTCAGATGAACTGGGCGTGGGGTCCTCCACAGACGAGCCACCAGCCCACTGGGGAGACAGACCCGCCCAGAACAACCGCATCATAGAGTTTTCACTGCAACTATTACCCAAGTAGCCTGGACTTACTCTTGATTCCTGCTATGCTTTCAGGAGAAAAGGGAATTCTAAGACAGGTAACAGCAGCACTTTGGGGGACCACAGGGCTCCTGTGAGGGCCCCTTAGTCCCCAGGCACACCAAGCACTGTCTGGAGACCACACAGATAAGACTCCTTGTGCATCTGCGCGTGACCAAGCGATGGCACCGCCTGTTAACTAACCCACTGCCCAGGATCCCCCACAGCCCGAAGGCCTGGGCGGCCCGGGATGCCTCCTGGCCATGGCCATCTGTGTCATTCGGCACACTTCCCAAATGCCCACCATGGGTCCAGTGCTGGGTCTGGAGTCCCCAGGATGCTGGCAAAGACAAGGATACCCGACCCAGGACGACTGTCACAGAGGAGAGGCTGCAGCATGGAATGGAGACAGAGGTGGGGAGGCAGCCCACACCTGCGCTGAGGCCAGGGAAGCCGCGGCGTCGGGAGGCCGGCCTGGCACCCCCCTGCAGGACCCGGGCCCTGAATGCTGACAGAGACACGCCTGCCACCAACCAAGGGGCCAAGAGCCCCGAAGACGCTCGCTCATGACTTCTGAGCAGTGGTCCTACTTCTTGATATCTGGCTTCATAATCGTCCAAAATGCAAACAAGGACTCTGCGCAGAGATGCTCAACACAGAGGTCATTCAGGATGACAAGTCCCAGAAACCATCTGCGTGCTCCACAGCGGGCATGCCAGGACACGTCCCCCAGAGCAGTCCCACAAGCCGCTGAGAACCAAAGGGGGAAGAATCCTGGACGACACAGAAAATGCTCAGGATGAACATTCACTTCTACAGAGTGGGACGCACCACAGCTCGACAGGTGCATGACTTTGTTCCTAAGGGAGAGACAGATTTACGGGTGATGGACGGAAGAACAGATGGCCAGGCAGAAAGGATCCTGCCTGCTGGACTCTTTTCTTATAGTCACTTCTGGATTTCCTACAATGAGTCTATGTGTGCATTCTCAGTCATGTCCAGCTGTTTGCGATCCCCATGGACTACAGCCCACCAGGCTCCTCTGTCCGTGGGATTCTCCAGGCAAGAATACTGGAGTGGGTTGCCATTTCCTCCTCCAGGGGATCTTCCCGACCCAGGGACAGAACCCGAGTCTCTTGAATCTCCTGTTTACATGAGTTTAAAAATCAGGAAGGTTGAGAAGCGAGGTGACGGGTACACACAGCATTCAGGTTGTGGCAACAAGTGATGAGCGCTGAGTGGCTCAGGCAGGGCAGCCTCCTGTCCAAGGCTGCCTCCTCCAGCCTGCCCGGGGTAGCTGTTCAAGGGACATCTGAGCCAAGACGCTGCTGTAAACAGCAGACACGCTGGGCAGAGGGAAGGCAGAGATCCTGGGCTAAAGTGCTAGGAAGGCTTCCCGGAGGAGGCACTGAAAGGATCTTGAAAGCGGACCTGGGAAGGGCCCTGGGGCGCCCAAGGGCACCAGACTGGCTCCAGGACCTGCCCACAACATGACCTCGCGTGCTCCCTGAGCTCTCAGCTACAGGTACAGGCCTGGGGCTCAGAAAGGCTGGCCTCAGGGGGCACCCAGCCTGACCTAGAGAAGGCGATGGCACCCCACTCCAGCACTCTTGCCTGGAAAATCCATGGACGGAGGAGCCTGGTAGGCTTCAGTCCATGGGGTCGCAAAGAGTCAGACACGACTGAGAGACTCCACTTTCACTTTTCACTTTCATGCATTGGAGAAGGAAATGGCAACCCACTCCAGTGTTCTTGCCTAGAGAATCCCAGGGACGGAGGAGCCTGGTGAGCTGCCATCTATGGGGTCGTACAGAGTCGGACACGACTGAAGCAACTTAGCAGCAGCAGCAGCAGCAGCAGCCCCAAGCTCTACAATGTACCACATGGCCTCCCGGGGTCAGCACTGATGGGAAGACAGCGACACAACAGGGTCAACACTGATGAGAACACGGCTACACAACAGGGTCAGCACTGATGGGAGCACAGCTACACAACAGTCGGTGGAACCACACGGCCTCCCGGGTCAGCACTGATGGGACCACTCGGTCTCCTGGGTCAGCACTGATGGGAGCACGGCTACACAACAGCCGGCTGGACCACATGGCCCCCAGAGCCGTGCAGGTGGATGAGCTCGTCTCTGCTGTCATGAGTGCCGCCCCATCCGCAGTGTCCCCGCTAGAATGGCGTCTGTAACATGCCCCAGGCCTCTGACTCGGAAGGAGGCCGTGCACCCTGCAAGGACATGCTCAAACCACAGCGCAGACAAGACGCGGAAACACGGGGAACGGGCACGTCGGGCTGCGGCCCCCAGACGTGAAGAACTGTTCATCTACCCAAATAACAACAAAGCTGCTCTTCTCATTTTTTCATAGTAGACGCATAGAGGGAAAAAAAAAAGGTCTTATACCCTGAAATACAAGCATAATTATGTTGTCATCTAATTCTGATGAAGATGCTATAATTTGGCTGCATTTTTAGGTTCAATTACTGTGCACTCATCCTTATCAAAAGGACTCGGGAGGGAAACGGCATGTTCAGCACAAGCAAAGTCACAGAAGTCTGGAGCTTGAGCACTCAATTTCTGTGATTTTTTTTTTGCCAGTTTGTAACCAGCTACTCTGTACTGTTAAAATGGAAAATCTTAAAATAACCACATCAACAAGTCCTCATTTCTGAACCCTGATTTGCAAACACTCCCAGCCAGGAAGAGCTGGGTCCTGCCTGTGACCTCTGACCCCCACTTGCTCACCCTGCCTGGGGGACCAGAGACAAGTGAGCGAGTGCCTCTGTCCACTCCTCCCAGAGGAAGGCCACGACCTGGACGGGCCTGCAGTCCAGGGAGGGTGGCTGGGACCCTGGGGAGCGCCCCTGGGCGCTGATGGGTCACAGGTGTGGGCTGGCTGGGCCCCCCGCCCCCGCCTTTACAATCAGGCAGCCCCTTTGGAATCAGGCGGCTGGAGCTGGCTTGCTCCTGAGGAACCCCTCCCCACATCTCGGGCCCCCGAGGAAACCAGCGAAGGTTAGTCCAGCCTTGAGCTGAAGTTTCGGGCTCTGGCCAGCTCCCAGCACATCCAGCCCAGCCCACGGTCAAGGAGAATTTTGCTGTTGTCCTATGTAAGGGCATCTCCTGTTGGGATGGGAAGAGCAGAGCAGGATGCAGGTGTTCCAGGTCTCCCGGCCCTCGGCACCCCCGTTTAAAATCACTGTTATTAATTATTACAGGAGCCACAGGGCGAAGCTGTCGAACAGTCGGATAACACAGAAGCGTGCGGGGTAGAGACAACAGCTGACCAGCCCCTGGGAAGGATGGCATGCCGGAGCACGGAGCTTCTGCTGTGAGTCTGGGAGGGAAAGAGGCAGGGGCACCCCACTTACACGTCCCCAAAGTCCCCCCAGGGCTCCCAGCACCCTGAGGCCTCTTCCCTCCCTCCACCCCCCAGTGCTGGGCTCCCCACAGAGAAGTGAGAGGGGACATCGCGTGTCACAGACAGGGACCCTGAGCATAAACTCAAAGGATGTTGTCTAACAGAAGCGGCATTAGCAGCGGCCCCACATCTGAGAGGTCTCTGCGTCCCACAGGGCTGGAGTGAGGCAGCTCCCGGGGGGCAGCAGGGCTCAGTCCAGGCCCCTGCCCACCTCCGGGAGGAGAAGGGGATCGGCCCCAGGACCCCCCACACCACCCCCCACACCACCTGCCGCCGGAGCCCCGCCAGACCCAACATTAGCCATCCTCCTCTCAGCCTGGCTGCCGCTAGGAACACAGTAGGTGCTCGATAAATGTCAGGTGAGCTGATGACTACAAACAGCCCAAATATTTATTGATGACCATAAGGAGACAGAATGCTCATTACCAGACCATGAGATTTCTCTATTTAAAAACTATAGTGTAAAAACAAAGCTCTCTTCCTTCCTCTCCTCGATTAGTATGCCATCCTCTGCTTTTTAACCGTCTTTTACTTGGATTGATCAACTTTAAATAGAGTTCAACAGACTAAGCTAAGATCCTATTAAACTGCCGACCTCATGAAAAAAGTCGGATGGCAGATTCCTTTGGAGTTAGGTTTTGTCTTCCTGTTGTTCACTTGCCCTTAAGTTATTAAACTCTTACAGGCTGGCAGCATCCCAACAGGAGTGGAAACACTTTAGTAACACGCAGCCAGACTGCTGTTACACCCAAGGCGGGAGTAAACCCTCACACTGTGCAGCTTACTGCAATCGAAAATACTCTTTCCCTTTATCTTCAGGAAAGGGGGCCCGGGCTTGATCAAAATACTTTCCTTCCATTTAGTCTGTTTCGCACAACTTTTAACGAGCTGTGGATATGCTTAATATAACATCATCATCACCATCGCACTTTCTGAGAACTCGCTGTAACCAAAATAAAGGAATTCAAAGAGGAAGCAGGAGAAGAGTCGGAAGTTTAAATCAATCACACCCCCACCATGAGCTGGCAGCACGCAAGGCTCAGGCCAGGCGTGTCTAATCTGCACGACACTCCCATGAAATGGGTTTCATTATCCTATTTCCTCAAATCTTAGACAGCATCTATCTTCAGATGCATGGATACTTTACAATATGACTAAAAGAAGATTAAAATGCTACCAAATAAATTAAGGCATGCAGGAGTCTTATCACATCAACTGTAAGACACCTCCAGATGTTAGAGATGTTAAAATGTGAGTCTTTCAATAGTGAAACACAGAGACATTCCCAGGTTCTGATGGAGACGCAGCATGGGCTAAGAGCCTGGGAGGCTGGACTCCCAACAACCCCTGCTCTTCCCCTGGAAGGCCCCGTGTCCCTACTTGGCACCCCCAACACACACACTTGCCTAGGGGCCCTGCCTCTGGGCTCACCTCCATGACAGCACTTCAAACTCTGCTTTCAAGGGAAGCGGCAAACCTTCCCTGAGGGCCACATTCCCTGTCACCTCTCACCCTGACGAGCAGGGTGGCTGCCAGCCTGCAAGGCACCTCTGTGAGAAAGGAAAAAGGGTGCCATTTCCTAAAGACATTAGCTCCCCCTATCAGAAAGTGGTCATAACATATTGATTTTGTGAGAACAAGATACTTTTCTACCACTTGCAGAAAACTGTCATAATGAATACACAAATCCATGGCGTGAGATGATGCCCTTAGACATGCTGCTCTTGTGCAGTGTGCAACCTGCACAGCTGTACACAGCGGCCCTAAGGAGCTGGCCACAAAGGTATTACTCTCCCATGTTACAGATGAAGCAGCTGTAACCTGCCCCGGCAGATCAAGTTCAGGCCTATATGTTTTCAAAACTACTCGGTCCACGTATAAGGAACTTAAAAAAATCAGGTAGAAACACAGGTCGGAACCAGTAGGACCATGTGAAGAACACAAGAAGCCTTGGGCCCCACCCTATACCCAGCTTTGTGGCTACAGAGATATTTCTAACAATTAATCACAACTAAGAGGAGCTACACCAAAAAGGGAACTTTACTCTCTGTGTGTTTATTTTATGCAATTTACAACAGCAACTCCCTTCAGGAAATGAGAATGCCAGATGCAGGGCCACCAACCCACCAGAACACACATTTAATAAACATGCCTCCACACAGCTTGGCAGCAGGTCTGAAGCAGGGAACAGAGAACCACCACATACAGCGGACCAGCTTTCCTTGGCAAAAAAAAGGTTACCAGCACACAGAGTAAACCCGGGCCTTCAGGCCAGAGTGCACATCATACACGCGCCAGCAGCACCCTCTGGTGACCAGTCTGAGCACTACACCCCCATTCCTGGGATGAAGCCACTCCCAAGACGGGGCAGGCAGACCCTCATGAAAATACAGTGAACATTCCCTGAGTCTTAACTCCACCAGATGCCATCCTTGGTCCGCCACCCACTTCATTTTCACATTAATCCAGTGAGGGAGGGGCGGCTCTCCCCACTTCGAGGGGACTCCGAGGTCACCAACAGCGGTGAGCACACAGTGGGCTGAGAAGCCCAGATCCGGCCGTGAACCCGCCCCGCAGCCCTGCGCCCAGGCACGCGGACCCGGCCTCCTGGGCCTCCACGCCCACACCTGCTGGGCGTCTGCTGGATCGGCAGGGCGCTCCCAGCTCGCTGACCGACCCCTCTGGAGGCACCGCTGCAAACAAAGCAGCAGGAAGGGCGCCCACCTGAGTCAGGACCTGGGTCCCCTGCGCCCCGCCTCCATGGTGGCGGAGGAGTCTGCCTAAGTCTGTGAGCCTCTCGAGGCCCCAGTGAGAAGTGGCCTTCGAATGGCTTAGAACGGAACCTGCTCTCTGAGCCTCACCCAGAGGCTAATTTACAGACAGACGGACAGAGCCGCCTGGACGGAACCCAGGGTGTGCCAGCAGCCCCAGCCAGCGCCCGCTGCTCCCACGCCCGGAGGGGCCCAAAAGGCACCTGCCCTCCCGCTTGCCACCTCCACCTCCAAGATACCCGGCCCCCAGCTCTGAGACTCAGTGGGCGGAAGTTCCAATAAATGCATGCCCTCATTTGTGGTATTATTACCATTCAGCTCATGAAATGCTGATGAGCACGCCAACTTCCATAGCCCCACAAAGTTAACATTTCTATTAGATGCAAAGGAGAAAGCCCCTGGGTGTTCCTTTGTTGAAACTGGATTAACGAAATAAAATGAGAAATGCTCAGTATCAGCTATAATTAAGCCTGGGCCAAACAGTGGCATTATAATTTTATGCATACGCATTTCTTCCACGTTGAAACTTGGCATAATTTTTTTTTAAGTTATTTTTAAGCACTCTCAAAGTGAGAGCCCTGGGCAATAGAGTCTACTCATATTTACCATAATCAGAGCTGAAGAGCAGCCCTGGGGCCCTTTCCGTGGGAAAGCACCATAAATAATTTGATGTAAACAGGAACCACATCCCCATCACCCAGTTCTCTAAGTGGCAGCGCTATGCCCGCCCCAGCAGATGTGGGGGAGGCTCCAAGGAGGTGGGAGCCCCCACGGGGACCCCTGACATCACCACTTCCCTTACGCAAGTCACCAAGGTGGCCCCAGAACTCCCAGGCTGACCACCACATCGCCGGGGTCATTTCCACGGGATAAACAAGATGTGCAAAGTGCTCTCCTGTTTTAGCAATGCCCATGGCCGCCGCCACCAGGCCTCTGAGTTTCTGGTCTAGGGGTTTCGTTGTTTTAGTTTATTTGGGTTCCTTTGTGTGTGGTGGGAGGGGCACCATCAGTCTTAACTTTGGAAGGTGATGGGCCGCCTGGCGCTGGCTTCAGCACTGGGCCTCGGGATGGAGGCTTCGGGCTCAGACCCCACCGTGGCTACTTCTACGCGTCTGGAGGGGCCTCTCCCCTGACGAACCCACACGTCCGTGGCTGGAAACCCACGGAGACCACTGCAGCCGCCCTGCTGACCTCACGAGGACGGTGGGGGCAGGGGTCAATCGCGCGGAGGCAATACCGGGCACAGGGCTGCTCCACGCGACACAGGTGCCCAGGACAGGGACAGGCAGGGGAGACGGGCTTGCACACACAGCCACCCGCTAGGGGGCGTGGCTCAGCACGCACACCGTTCCCCAACGTGCAGATGGCCAGTGTGAGCGCTTGCCCACGGACACTGCCTCTCGTGCAGAAACACACTCACGTGCGGCTCTGCGAGGGCTGCCATTTAGACCACCAGGGCTCAAGAGGCCCAACGCCCCCGGCCAGGCCGGCGCCGTCCACAGAAACAGGACCACTGGTGTGATTTCAAATTTTTCAAGCAGCCGCATTAAAATGAAACAAGGAAAATTAATTCTAATACTACGCTTTGTTACCCCAGTATATCCAAATATTACTCTTTCCCTTGTAATCCATGAGATTAGAAACGGATGAGAGAGTTCAACATTCTTTTTTTATTGTGGTTGCTGTACTAAATATTCACAATCTGGTGTGTATTTTCCACTTACAAGCACGTGACAGTCTGGACTAGAACACAAATCTAGTCTCACGTTCTCTCCAGGACACCGGCAGTTTTTTCACTGCAGATTAGACAAATGTGGTTTGCAGCGCCCACTCCCTGGCAGCCAGTGGGACGGGAGAGGGCCTCCAGCACCCCAAAATCTTTGGGGACCCACAGACTTAGGAAAATGGAGACAAGGAATTAGGAAGCTTAGACCATGTCGACCAGAACTCCTGTCCACGCTGTTGAGAAACAGGCAGTTACGGACGTGGCAGGGGAAGGAGAGGCGGGATGAACTGACCAAGGAGCCCTGACACAGACCCCAGCAGGAGTGGAACCGCCGGCGGGCAGGAGCTGCTGCAGAGCACAGGGAGCGGGACCGGCGCTCTGGGGTGGCCTGGAGCGGCGGCATGGGCGTGTACGCTTACGCCTGAGTCACGCTGCTGCACAGCAGAAACCAGCAACACTGTAAAGCAACCAGCCTCCAGTGAAAAAAAAACAAAGAGGCTGAGGACGGGGACACTTCATTTATTATCATCTAGAAGCTGGCTGTCTGCTCTGGGCTCCTGAGGTCATAATCAAAGGAGATAAAATAACAGCCCGACAGGAACTGTGGGAAACACACAAATTCAATGGCGAATCTGAAATACCTGCTCTACTTATCATGAAAGCCTGTGATTGATCTCAGTTAAAAAGCATTTTGAACTCAACAATTAATTCCAGAAGAAAGAACTGCCCTCTAATACTCAGATGTGTCTAAAGTCTGTTCAAATTCCAGAGCAGACCTTTAAATTTAAGCAAGCGCCACAAGGAAACGAATTTTCCAAACCCCACCAGCCACCCAGCTCCAGGCCACCAGAATCATCTGGTTCCTTCTTCCTGGTAACTAACACAGGAAGTAAGCATCAGGTGTACTCTCCACATCCCTGGGTCATTCAGTTTTATACTGGGGAAAAAAGAAATTTTCAACTTAGTCATACAATTCAACATTTAATGAATGCCTAAGATGTACCACATACTATGTATGCTAAGCACATTTTAAAATGAGTAAGATACAAACTCCAGAATCATAAGTAAATAATTCTATTTTGTTCATGAAAACAATTTAAAGTGACTGTGGTTTTGTTTGTGGCCCAAATTCATAGACTCCTGCTTTAGAAGAGATAGAGTCCAGTCTTCCCGCCAGTGCCCTACACTCCCCTTATTAGTTGAGCAGCTACCTCAATGTCTCCTGTCCCATCACTTCACGGCAAAAAGATGGGGACACAATGGAAACAGCGACAGGCTTTATTTTCTTGGGCTCCAAAATCACTGCATATGGTGACTGCAGCCATGAAATTAAAAGACACTTGCTCCTCAGAAGAAAAGCAATGACCAAAAAGCATATTAAAAAGCAGAGACATTACTTTGCAAACAAAAGTCCATCTAGTCAAAGCCATGGTTTTTCCAGTAGTCATGTACGGATGTGAGAGCTGGACAATAAAGAAAGCTGAGCACCAAAGAACTGATGCCTTCAAACTGTGGTGATGGAGAAGACTCTTAAGAGTCCCTTGGACAGCAAGAAGATCCAACCAGTCTATCCTAAAGGAAATCAACCCTGAATGTTCATTGGAAGGACTGATGCCGAAGCTGAAGCTCCAATACTGTGGCCACCTGATGGGAAGAACTGACTCATTGGAAAAGACCCTGATGCTGGGAAAGATTGAGGGCAGGAGGAGAAGGGGACGACAGAGGATGAGATGGTTGGATGGCATCACCAACTCAATAGACATGAGTTTGAGTAAACTCCAGGAGTTGATGAAGGATCGGGAAGCCTGGCGTGCTACAGTCCATGGGGTCGCAAAGAGTCGGACACGACTGAGCGACTGAACAACTACAACCACTCTGTTTACGAGGCAGGGAACTTTTGAAGTTCAGGCAGCCCGTCCTTCTCCCTGATCCAGCTCCAGCTAGTGCAGCCTCGGGTGACCCTGGCAAGACCAGTCCCTCCCACTGCATCTGATCAGGCTACCCAGTGGCCCCTGGGTCTCCTCCCCTGTAGGCCCAGCACCCCAGTCCCTCAGTCGTGCCTGACATCTGCATTGGCAGCTGCCACCTGGGTAGACAAAGGTGTCTCCTGAGCTCCTGCAGCAGGGCCTTTCCCACACATGACCCCTAGGCGGCAACAGAGGGCAAAGGAGAACTCCGGCCGTGAGCTAGTTCTGAGCTGCCTGAAATTCTGAAGATGATCACTTACCTAAGTGAGGTAAGTCAGACAGAAAAAGACAAATATCATATGATAGCGATGCAGGCGGGGGGGGGGGGTGAGGAATACACATGAACTTATTTACAAAACAGACTTACACACCTAGAGAACCGCCTTATGGTTACTAAAGGGAAAAGGGAATAAATTGGGAGTTTGGGATTGACATGTACACACCCTATGTTTAAAACAGATAATCAAACAAGGACCTACTGTATAGCACAGGGAACTCTGCTCAGTATTCTGTAATAACCTAAGTGGAAAAAGAAGTTAAAAGAGAATAGACATGTACAACTAAATCACTTTGCTGTATACCTAAAACTAACACAATATTGTAAATCAACAACAGTCCAATATAAAAAAATTTTTTAATCATAAAAGAAATTCTGCAAAGTGGAGAGGGCTGCTTTCTGATCACCAAACTTTAAAAAAAAAAAAAATCCAGAACCTAGGTTTAGCTTTAACTTCAGTTTCTCAGAGAGACTTTTCTGAAACCCCCTTCAATACAAATTAGGTCTCCGTTACTTTCTCTTGCCCACTCCCCCACCACCCTCCACTTTGAAGCAATTTCCCCAATTTGTAATCATGTATTTGGTGGTGTGTTTGTTTAACCTCTGTCTCCTCTAAAAGATTATAAACTCCAAAACCATCAATATCACTTAATTCACAATCAGTTAAAAGCTTAAAGAGAAAAAAAAAAAAGCCTAAAGAGATCAATGAGGCTAACAAACATATTTATTTGTAAACAGAAATGCTGCATTTCCTTTGTCAGAAGGACTAGAACATTTCCAGAATGTTCACCTTAGAATCCCTGAGAAGATCGTTAACCAAGGCTCAGCTCCTGCTTCCTAGAGAAACACCCAAGATCCAGGGCTGGGGGAGAAGGGGCGGCTCAGGGTGGGCCCGCCGCAGGCCAACCCAGACCCCCAAACCCGCAACTTCGCTGGTCCTCTGACTCCTGCCCGGTGACGGGAAGTGTGGCCGTGTGGCCCTCCTGGAAATGATGGACCCTGGCCGTGTGTGCAAGCCTGACTCCTGCCCAGTGAGGGGAAGTGTGGCCGTGTGGCCCTCCTGGAAATGATGGACCCTGGCCGTGTGTGCAAGCCTGACTCCTGCCCAGTGAGGGGAAGTGTGGCCGTGTGGCCCTCCTGGAAATGATGGACCCTGGCCGTGTGTACGGAGCCTGCGAAGTTTCGTGTCCCTGTGCCAGTTCGGTTCATCACTGCTCTTTCCCCTAAAAACAAACACAGACGAAGACTAGCTGGTCTCTAAGTTAAAGCCCGATCAGCCTAGTCCCACGGGGCTTTCCTCTGCCTCACGTCTCTAAACCTGCCCCAACCCCCATTCCCACGGCCACCGCTGCACCACGACAGTGCCTGTTACCGGGTCTCGCTCCTGCCTGCATTTCTGCCCCTCCAAAGAACGCCCTCCTGTTTATTCTTTATAAGCTCAAAAATGACTAGAAAACTACAGTAATTCAGACAGTGCCATGCGGATGGAGGATAAACAGATCAATGGAATAGACCTAAGGGCTCAGAAATGTACCCACATATTTTTTCAACAAAAGGACCAAGGTTGACTGGCTGGGATAGGGGGAGCTGCACCCCACCCCTCAAACCCTCAATTCTCGGGGCTTAGTTCCATCATGACGTCTGGCACCATCTCCCAAAGGATCCGTTTTCCACTCCTGGGACTGCATGAGACCCTCAAGAGGAGTCAGTGAGTCACATCTGACTCTGCATTCTCGCTTCCCGGCACAAAGTTTCACACAAACATCTGGGTGAACCAGGGAAGCCGCTTAGAAGAAAGAAGGGAGGGAAGGAGAGAGGGAGGGAGGGTGGACCCTACAGGGCAAGGCAGTGGTGGTGGCCCCTGAAGAAGAGTCCTGCTGGCAGAGATGGGAAGAAAACATTCAACAGAAATAAGGAAGCCAGCCAGGGCCCTACAGGGAGTCCTGGGGCTGACTTACCAACCCTTCCAAGTTGCCAGGACATCCAAGACCCCCATTTTCCAGAATGCTACTCCCAAAACCCCCTGTTCCTTGGCTCCAGATGCCATAACTGATCTGGTCCCCTCAACCCCTACACTCCAACAAGGCCAGCAGCTGCCTCTGAAGCTGGTGCCCACCGTTCCATCCTGCCTTGGTCCTGACCCAGCGGGGGCACAAAGGTGCTGGATTCCAGAGTTAAGCAATTCGCAGCTCCATTTGTTACATGATTTAGAAGCAGAAAAGTCTGTAACCCCATTTTTTTTTCTATTAATATGCCAAGCATGATCTGCTTGTGAAAGTCGCTCAGTCGTGTCCAACTCTTTGTGACCCAGTCCACGGAATTCTCCAGGTCAGGATACTGGAGTGGGTAGCCTTCCCCTTCTCCAGGGGATCTTCCCATCCCAGGGCTCGAACCCAGGTCTCACGCACTACAGGTGGATTCTTTACCAGCTGAGCCACAATGGAAGCCCAAGAATACTGGAGTGAGTAGCCTATCCCTTCTCCAGCAGATCTTGCCAACCCAGGAATCAAACCGGGGTCTCCTGCATTGCAGGTGGATTCTTTACCAACTGAGCTATTGGGGAAGCCGCTATAATCTGCTTATAAGCTGTGCTCCCAGCAGAGGCCCAGGTCGGAGCTCTGGTCAGGGAACTAGATCTCACATGTCACAACTAAGAGCCCACGTGCCACAGGGAAGGTTGAAAATCGCGCATGCCACAACTAAGACCCAACACAGTCAAACAAAGGAAAATAAATTTTTTTAAGTTGACTCTACTTAAAAAAAAAAAAAGACTGTAACTTCAAACCTGTAATAAGTTTTTAATATGACTATTTGCTTCACTCTCAGATTTTTTTTTCTTTAAAAAAAAATCAGTCAACATCTGTCACACTTTTCCAATCACAAATGTTTTCAAGAAGCAAGCAGGTGACAAAGCATTAGGCTGCAGGGCAGACAGACTGGGTCTGGGTGAAAGGGATGAGGAGCAGGACCACCAGCCTCCAGGGCACCGGCCCAGGGCATCTCCTGCAGGAATCTGGTGAGAGCAGATCCCAGGCCCCAGAGCACGTGTTCATTCCACCCTCCAGGCTGTTCCTGCCCTTAAAGTTGACACCTGCCCTTGAGAAACTGCAAAGACAGTGAAAGTTTAACAGGATAAACAGTTGAGAACAAAAAGAAAACTTAACTCCAGGCTAAATCCCTTCTACATAATTAAACCGGCTCCTCTCGCAGGGGAGGTTTGCAGAAGCAGCCTGCATGAAACTGTCTATAAAAGGAAATGCAATTACGGGAGAGTCTTTTTAATATATCTAATTCCTGACTGCCCTTGCCTTAGGCAGACACTTAATTCTACTGAAGGATAGCTGTCTTTGACAAGTTGTTGGGTAAATTGTAAGGTAACACAGGAATCATTGTTCTACAAGGTAAATGGACTGAGAAGGGAGCAGTGTGGCAGCAGGCAGATCTCCAGTTCAAGGTGGTGACCATCACGGCAGGCTCACCACCTAGAAGCTGCACCTTAGAGGCCAAACACGACTCCACCTTATCACTTATTGTACTGACTCTCCTGCCGTAATCCAACAACCAAGCGAAACAGGAGACTCTCTTCAGGAATTAGAGATGGCAAGTTAACAGCAATATATTCTAAAACATGATCTGTGTCACTTATAGCTGAAAAGTCAAGGCAACTACAACAATGTCCAGGATTGTTTTTAGAAACTGTTAGGTAAACTCCAGAAGAGAAGTGGGCAGTGCATGCCATGTATCTATACTTGGGAGAAGGGAAGCACCAAAGACAGTTCAGTAGGGAAGATCAAGTCTGACTCCACATCTGATCTGTTTCTTCTACTTTAACCTTTGTATTCTATTGTTTTTGCTACCAGTCAAGAAACCCTTGCCTACAGCCTGAAATACACAGAATGGCCCCTTCTCAAGGCTCTGACCTTTAAAGTACAACACTTTTCCATTCATACAGATAAAAACTTGCAGAACAGAGAATAATGTTTGTCTTGGAGGTTTATAGGAACATTGTAACCAGACCTAGGAGCACAGGTACAAGAACTAAGGATTCAGACACCAAGAAGTTTGTACCAACCAACCACTCCCCCTCTCCCCTTTTATTATAAAAGAAGCCTGAATTCTAACTCAGGTACAACTGTGCTTTGGGACACTGGTCCATCATCTTCTCCAGCTGCTGGCTTTCCAAATAAACTCACTGTTCCTTGCCCCAGTGATTCATCTCTCGATTTATTGACCCATCGTGTGGCAAGCAGTACGGGTTTTGGATTCGGTAACATCATTATTGTCAGAAAGCATGCCAGGCATAGTTCACAGCTCCTGGGGATCTGGGTCTGCTTCATCATCACACACACACACACACACACACACACTTTACTGTACTGGCTCTCCTTGTCGGAATCTGACACAATAGTATGAGGGCAGAACCAAGGGTCCAAGGGCTCTTTACTCATCCCTGCCTGGCATATAGAGATGCTTCAACTGAAGAATCCATGAAACGTGCCCCTGGCGTCTGGGCACCAAATACCATACATAAGCTCAAATGCCTTCTGCAACCCTCAGTATGGGGGACACTCAGTATAACTGCTTCAACATGGTTATAGACTCAGCAGTTGATGTTGGAGGGGCCATTGTTGATGGTATGCCCTATGACACTCGGTGTTAATTGCTTAGTCATGTCCAACTATTAGGGACCCCATGGACTGTAGCCCACCAGGCTCCTCCATCCATGGGATTTTCCAGGCAAGAATACTGGAGTGGGTTGCCATTCCCTTCTCCAGGGGATCTTCCCGACTCAGGGATCGAACCCGGGTCTCCCGCACTGTAGGCAGATTCTTTCCAGTCCGAGTCACCATATGACACCAAACTTATATCAATTATTCCTTAAGTCACTGGGCTCTGCTAGGGAACCAGTCTGGAAGGGGCAGGAGGTGGTCAGTGCAGCCAGATATTCACTCTTCCCTTCGATAAAGGTACCCTACAGCACCCACTGGAGGCCAGGCACTTGAGCTTCCAGGAGCCAGAAGTACAAGCCGGGCAGGCACCCCGAAGTCTGGATTTCATCCCAAGCTGGAGGAAGTTGATTTTTAAAGCCTCAGTTCTGCCATTTCCAAACTGTATGAAGTTGACCTCTCTGAACTTTTGTTCCTCGTCAGTAAAAGACATACAAATTAGAACTGTTGGTAGAAACAGAGAGGCAGGAAGCGCGAGGTCAGTGCCCCAGTGCAGACGCTTCTTGTTAATCACGCAGGAAGGAGCCCCAAGCTCAGCGTCAAGGGGCTCGGGCCAGGTGTTCAGAAGATCCATCCTGCTCTTGCGTCCAAGGGCAGAAAGGCTGCCTCCCCCCGCCCGGAAGCCAGAGACGGACGGCTGCCTGGAGGAGGTGGCATTTCAGCTTAACTTTAACGGGTGAGGACCAAGGGGCCCGCAGGGCTAGGCGGCAGGTAGAGGATAAATTAGTTTATCACAGGATGTTACAGGGTTACCGGCAGCCAGAATGCTAATAATCTCTGGCGTTTATGGTTCCCTCTTCAGGACACAAAGAAACTTTCCTTCAGCAGCTCGGTGGAACCTTGTCCCTTCAACACACCCTGCCTAAGGAACGTGGGTCTGAAGGAGCTACCCAATTCACGGAGGAGGAAACTGAGGGCAGGCAAGAAGGAGGCAGAGCGGCCAAAGAGTGGGCGGCGCGGGGATTCGAACATCCCGCCCGCCGGCACGCCTGCGCTCGGTCGCTGGCGCGCGCCCCAGCCCCACCCGTTGCCCTGAAACGGCTCCGCGCACGCGCGCGCGCACTGCCTTCCCTCGCTCGTTCTTCCGCTAGCATCCTCGTTACTTTTTTTCTCAATAAAAACCCGAGGCGGCGGGATACTGCTAGCGACCGAACGTGCCGTCGAAGGACGCCGCTACGTCCGCTCTCCGCCCAGGGCCGTAGATCCCTCCGCCGCCCAGCGGCCCGCGCGCTCCTTCCCGACTCCGAGCTCGCAACGGCTTCCCGCGCGCCGCGCTGCGCCCCACCCCCACCCATCCCCACCCCAACCCCCAGCCCGGCTCACCTGCCGCCCGCGTCTCCATGGCAACGCCCCTGCCGCGGAGGGAAAAAAAAGTGTCGGGCTCTTCCGGGCCCCCTCCCGCGCCGACCGAGAAGGCGGGGCGCCCCACTGATGCTTCGCTTTTTATTTTTATTTTTTTAAGAAAAGAGCCGGCGCGGTTATGGCGAATCTGCGGCATCCAACATGGCGGATGGAGTCTTCGCCCTCCTCTTCCCGGGGCGCTGACGTCGGCGTCGCGGACGTCAGGCTCGGATGACCCTCCCCCCCAGCGGCGAGAGCGGCCGGGCTCGGTCGGGCCACTGCGCGTGCGCCGACTCCATATCCCGGCTTAGCCATCCGGTTCCGCGGATTTGCCGGCTCCGCGTTTTGAGCCTCTCCCGGAAAGGGGCTCACGGGAGGCCGGGAGTGAGGACTGCAGAAGCGCGAGTCTACCCTGCTCTGCCCGGACCCGGCGTCTGCCTGCCAGCCCCATCCTTGGACCGCACCGGGCTGGACGAAGAAGGAGAGTTTCCGCTTTCTTGTCCCAGTTCTCAGCGACGTGACTTTTCTTGGCTTTCATTTATTTACTAAATTGTCAGTCGGGGCGGTCACAGCCGGCCTCGCTCACTCTCTTTCCAAGGTTGCACTGTTTGCAGATGCTTTCCGCTAGGAATCAGTTCAGTTCAGTCGCTCAGTCGTGTCCGACTCTGCACTGCAGCGCGTCAGACCTCCCTGTCCATCCCCAACTCCCGGAGTTTACGGAAACTCCTGTCCATCGAGTCGGCGATGCCATCCAAACCATCTCATCCTCTCTTGTCCCCTTCTTCTCCTGCCTTCAGTCTTTCCCAGCATCAGGGTCTTTTCCAGTGAGTCAGTTCTTCGCATCAGGTGGCCAAAGGATTGGAGCTTCAGCTTAGATTTAGTCTTACAGATAGAATTCAGCAGCTGGAACCCCCTCGACCGAGCGCCTGCCTCTCCACGCTCTAGACTATCTTGCAGAAAGTGTCGGCTGGCTGTGAGCCCGCCACCCCATCACTTACCCCTCTCCGTGAATCTGGCTCGCAGCCTTGTTTCTGCAAGCCACAGCATCTGCTTGAGTTGTAATGACCTCCTTTTCCTTTTCGGTCTACCACTTTCTTCAGATATCTGCTCAAATGACATACTGTAGCGGGCCCTGCCGGGCCACCCCATCCAAAGGAACCTTCCTAAGTCACTCTGTTTTCTCCATAGGATTTATTAACTGTCTGACATTAATTTATCCTGATTTCATCCTGGTCACCCCTTTGGCCACCAAAACTAGGAACAGCCTGACAGTGATTTATTAAATTAATGAGTTCCTGTTGCTTTTATTTTAAAGGTTTGCTTCTGTTTATAGCAAATAATGTAATTTTTGGTAGTAATCGTGTAAAGTTTTCTTTTTAAATCCAACTTGTTTACATTTTCTAAAATTAGTCGACTTAAAATGGTTTTATGTGGTAACAGAGATAAATGTGAAAGTGAACTTGAAGTGAAAAATTTGGGAAATACTGATTTGTTTTTCTGGTTCTTCTGAAATACTAATCTTTGCCTGTTGTAAGCCTTTGCCCGAAATAACTTCCCCTCTTTTGCGGCTCAGTTTAAGGAATTCTCTTTCAGCTCATGACTGTTCCCACATTCCTGCTCACACTTCGGGCCTGCACCATCCCAAGCCCACTGCATTTATCTGTTTACACAGCCCCCTCCCAACGCATCTAGACTATGAACTTCTTGAGCACAGAAGCCACGCAGATTTTTTTATCTTTGTTTCCAGCTCCTACTGCACTGTTACTCAGTGAACACATTTGTTCTCATTGGCACTTGTTTTATAGTTAGTAAAACTCCCACGAACATCCCACAACTCTGGGAGATGGTGAGGGACAGTTCCCTGGCGTGCCGCAGTCCATGGGGTCTCGAAGAATTGGCTGTGACACGGCGACTGAACAGCAGCACAGATCATTGAGCTGGAGGATGATGCTTGGATTTATTGGAAACCTTGTCTTGCTCCTTAACCCTGTTCTTGGGAAATAGAGACTCAAGATTATAAGACCCCAAATTTACCCAGTCCATTAAATATAACTTAAGAGGTATCCCTCCCCCCACCTCTTCCTTTTCACAACAATAGGAGGGCTAAATTGGACAAATAAGAATATCCTTCTTTTCAAGAAGAGAAAAGTGTGCAGAGAGGTTAGGTGGCTTTCTGACCTCATACAGCAGGTCAGTGACAACCCAGGTGTAGACCTGGTCTCCATGCCCAGTACTTTCCCCACATCGCATGTGGGATATGTCCACACTACCCACCCATCCCCAAAAGGGCCACTTCAAGGCAATCCTAGGGTTATTGCTACACACCCACCGCCTCCCACAGTGCTTCCAAGTCTCAAGATAGATGGCTGAGTGGAACTCATCACAGTCTTTGATTTGCAAATGAACTGCTCAAAAAGCTGCACGGATGAGTGTTCCCTTTCAGACGGATAAATATTTGCAATAACCACTATTTTGCTGTGAATTGATTTCCGTCAGGAAATTAGAGTTGTTCTGATTGCTGACAGTATTGGTTTTGTGCTGGGTTGCCTTTCTAACAACAGTATTTAAATGTTATTGATTAACCGACGGGTTACTCCTGGATGTTGTGACCAAAATGAATTTTGGAAGTGAAGCAATTTAAAATTTGTCTCAAACCCAGTTGCCTCAGAATATTAATAAAGTCAAATTTTAAAAAAATAGTGGATTGTGAATGATATTCCTGAATTAATGATTTGGGCAGCTATGATTTTCTCTGTTATTCTCATGGTATTTTCCTTCTTCTCTGTTCAAAGAAGAATCACTAAGCCCCTATCATTACTGGCCACAGTCATTCAGAAATGACCAAGAGACAGTCCCTTTCTACAGGACCAGATTTGCAAATGGAGAGATGAGTCCACCCATGGCCCTGCTGAGTGATTGGCACGTATTCAGTCAGCAAACATCTTTATACTCTCCATTTGCGTACTGTCCCAGAATGCCTTCAATTAGTGAAGGCACATTAATAGAAGTAAATATAAATTGCTCTAAATTGTCTAAATAATAGCATCCTGCTTCAGCGACAGTTCCTAGAGGGCGTGAGCCTCCCAGCTTGCCGTCTGGTGGCCTCTTCAGCCTCTCAAGACAGGCACAGGAGTGAATTTGTGCCAGAAATGTATTACATGAAATGACATTTCATTATGCAATAATAAATTAACATAATTGAATACATTTGTGTCAATAGTTTTATAATTATATCTAATAGCTATATGGCAAACATGCATTTACATGAAGCCAGAATAATTTGTATACATAATTTTATGTTTTCTTGAATGCAAATTTTGATAAAGGATACGTAAGAGGGGCCACAAAATAATGGACCTGGAGGCACAGTGCTAAAAATCAGAGATTGAGGTAATCACAGTCTGAGTGAAGTGTTAAAAATCTGAATAGACACGTTGTAGGGAAGAATCCATTTAAAATTGTATATAAAAAGATGTTGTAATATTCAAATGATTTGAGCAATTTGAGAACATAATTATGACCTTAGGAAGCAACGTCTTTTCTCGTTCATTCTTTTCAGCGGCCATAGGGTGCCGTCTCATCACCAGCACACACATCATGTACCCTCAGCACACACGTAGTGATCTTAATAGCATTTTTCGTTAGCAGTAGCCAGGGCTCCTTCAGAGAACCCAAGTTCACATCTGGGAGCAAAAAGAAATTGCCATGGCCTGAGACATCTTACTATTGCCAGAAAACCGGGCTGCTGCCAAAAGTGCTGAGCTATTGCTGAAAGGACAAAGGAATCAGGTGAAAAGGAAAGAAGGTCCTCAGGGCAGGTTGTAACAACTTAGATACAACAAAGAGTAACTAGGTCTACAGTTGCTGATTTACAAGAACAAGTTGAGTCTGTGAAAAGCCATGAGTCCTTAGCGATCAAAAAGGAAAAGTTAATATTATATGTAATGGCAAAGCTAGTTATAACTCAAAGAAAGTATAGAAACAGCATTTTAGTAAGTAGGTAGGTTTGGCATATATGGGACTCTTGTTTCTTACTTGAAGTTCGGTATATCTGTTTGGGAAACAGTGTATCTATGTAAGTTGAAAAGAACAGATAACTTTACTATAAGTCAAAGATTTCCAGAAAGAGTAAGAACTATACCAAAACCAGGAAGGGCAGGTCAAGACCAGCAGCCTCCAAAATAACCGGGTAGAAGGAGTGTTCATAATTGGTGCTGTGAGTTAATGAATTAGCCAGATGTCCTTGCAGAATGGTTGATGGATTAAGCTGCGCTATGGTCCTGCTGATTATAATGAATGCTAATGAGGCATAATCAAGTTAATTGTAAACTGAGGCAAAACATCATGTACTCAAAATTCAATGGACATGGAGATTGCAAGAACTTACTTGTGAGTCCTGTTGACTTAGCCGTTAAACCTGGTCGGAGGGCATCCCAACCAGCAAATACCTGCTGCTATGTGAGTCACCTGGAAGGATTCAATGTTCCCACTAAGAATCCATCAATCATTGACCCAGAGGCTGTGATTTCCATGTTCCTGGGAAGGAGATAATCTTTCTATCTTGTATCTGATCTTGCAGTCCTGGAGAACTACAAAATGTATCTTCTGTAAGCTAACACATTGGTCCAATCAATAGTTCTGATTTTTACAAATAAGTTTAAGTATTGGTACAGTAAAAACTTTTGTGTTGTTAAGGTGGTTGAAACATTCAGAAGTTATGTTAGACTCATAGTGAAACAGGGCAATTTGACTCAGTGGATAAATGTTTAAGGAAATTTGATTCAAAAAATTTTAAATTTATCAGCTGTGTTTAAATAGTTTACCGAGGAGAAGTTAATAGATTTATAACTGCAATAAATATTCTATAAAGCAACCACAAGGGGTAGTAACTGGGCAATGTAAAAAAAATTAAATTTTAAAAAGGGAGGAGTGGCCTTGGATCCCAGCAGCAAGGAGGGTAAAACAGGAGGGCTGCCAGAGACTAGAGAAGGCGATGGCAACCCACTCCAGTGTTCTTGCCTGGAGAATCCCAGGGACAGAGGAGCGTGGTGGGCTGCCATCTGTGGGGTTGCACAGAGTCGGACATGACTGACGAGACTTAGCAGCAGCAGCAGCAGCCAGACACTACAAGAGTGCCAGACCCAACCCGGAGGCCCAGTAAACAGTTATTGAAGGAAGGGAGAGGGTTGGAGGGATGGAGGATGGATCAAGGGATGAACACTGGGGAGAACCTTTGTGTGCAAGTTGGCTGGGAAGTCTGCTGACCTAAGGACTGCAGCGTCTCTGCTTTCTGTGGCTTCCAGCTTCCTTCTGGGACAGCAAGGTAGCCTAGGGATGCCCTGCTCATGGGATGGCAGGAACCAAAAAGGGCAAGTAGAAATGTCAAGTGCTTTTTCAAGTCTCTTCTACCAGCGCACTGACCAGTGCAAGTTACATGACCAAACTCAGAATCAACAAGAAGAAAAATGTACTCACCTTTTTGGTAAAAGAAGAGAAATTCCCAGGACAAAGAGTGTCTCCTTAGGGTAGAGTGAAGAGACGGAACCATTAATATAATCTACCACTCCTTCCTGGAGAAGGAAATGACAACCCACTCCAATATTCTTTTGTGGAAAATCCCATGGATTTTCCCTGTCGGGCTCCTCTGACCATGGGGTCACAGAGTCCTCCGACAGGACTAAGGGACTCAACAATAACAACGACCGCTCATTCCATCATGAACCCACAGGGAAAAAGTCATAAACGTGTACTCAGGGGAATTCCCTGGAAGTCTAGTGGTTAGAACTCTGTGTTTCCAATGCCAGGGGTCCAGGGTTTCATACCTGGTTGGGGAAATAAGATCCCACAAGCCACATGCTAAGACCAGAAAAGCAAATTAATTACTTTTTAAAGAAGGGTACCCAGTAATTTATTTTCTAAAGAACCAGCCGACCATGTGCTTGGCTGAATAGAAGAGAAGATTTGGTCATTCAGGATTTGGTATAAACAAGGGATGTATTTTTAACCTTGAGTTTCGACATAAGATGGATTTGATTTCGGGGTTGATTCTGCCATTTGTTGCCTGTGTGGCCTTGGGCGAATTACCCCCAGTCTGCGGTGAATGTTCATTCTCCTGGTCTGCCTTCTCCCAGTGACAGCACCCAGCTTCCCTCCAGGAACTTCCTTGGCCTGGTGGAGTGATTTTTTTTTTTTTTTATGTCGCTATTATTGATGGTATAATTGACACTACTGAGCTCTGTGACCCTGAGACCCCCGTTCATGGGCCCATCAGTAAAACTGGGGAGAGTTAGATTAAGTGGGATTTCATCAACTCACCACTCCAACACCAGTTAGCCAAGCTGTCAAGCCTCTAGTCCTGACATGCTAGTGAAGGTTTCCTTGCAAGCATGAAGCCCTGCCGCTGTGCTTGTTAAAGGATCGTGATAAAGAGCAATGCCTGTAAAGCAAGACAACTAGGCTTCACCCTTACAATCTGGTGCCCTGGGCCAGTTCTAAAACAGTGTCTCAGTTTCCCCGTTCAGAAAACAAGGCTGATTATCTCCACTGCATGGGCTTAAATTGTGGGCCTTAAATGAATTTACACACACCAGCTAGGTTTTCTTTTAAAAATTCAAAGCAGTGATCCTGTGAGACTCTATGGAATTTGATATCTTAAAAGCCTAATTCGTATTTTCATTTTCTCCACCCTGCCTTCACATTTTGGCACTGTTTGGGTCAGTTAAATTATGCTGGTCTCTGCAAAATTTGAATATCAGAGGGGCCTGCCATCCAGGCTTGCTGACTGGTTCTTTGGTCCTTACACACCACTGACGCTGATGTTAGGGAGGAAGCCAAGAGCAGTCTGGCCTGGGAGTCATTTGCTGCAAACAAAATGAATCCTGAGAAGAGTGAGGGTGAAACCAGCATTCCCTGGTCTCTAGAGGGAGCAGTGCCTCAGGCCACCTCCTCCAGGGAGCAGACTCAGATAACCATCAGCACCTCCCTCCCCCCAGTCACCTTCCAGCCTCGAGTGACGTTCATCAGAGCCGACATTTCCCAGGACTCTTACTGTCTTTTTTTTTTTTTAACTTTACAATATTGTATTGGTTTTGCCATATATCAAAATGAATCCACCATCTTACTGTCTTAAAATGCATTCCGTGGACCATACTGGGTCCCCCAGGTCCGCAGTCCACCTCGCCCTCCTGCTGAAGCTGTGTGTCTACCAGGAGAAACCTAGATCAGTCTTACCTTCCTGAGCACCTTCTGCCTCACCTGGGACATCCTTGGCTCTCAGAAACTATCGTCTATTTGTCGGAAGGAAGAGAAATGGAATGAATAAATGTCTCCACTTTCTACTGTCAGCAGATAAACATTAACAGGAATATCTGGGGACGGGAGTTCCGTGTTCAGACATGCATGTAGGCATCTCTGTGAGGGCTCCCAACTTAACACAGAATGTTGGGGTTAAAATGACTTTAAAGATCTTTACATCAAACCTCCTTATTTTCAGATGGGTAAACTGAGGCCCAGAGATGCTAAGCCTATTGTTCACCAGGCAACCAGGATTGTGAAAGCATGCAAACCATGTGTTACATGCCACTTTTAAGAAGCTGGAGATGTTTAGTGTTCCTCTCTGGAGAAGACTACATTCAGTGGGGACATGAGTGTTGATTTTTAATATCCAAAAGGAGACTCTATGAAGAAGAGCTTCTTAAGAAAACAAAGTGTAGGGACTTCCCTGGTGATTCAGTGGTTGTATGGGTTCAATTTCTGGTCGGGGAACTAAGATCCTGCATGCAGCATGGCATGGCCAAAAACAAGAAAGTAAGGAGAAAGAGAATAAAGTGTCCAAAGATGAAACAGTCGCCACTAGACGTGGTGAATGCTCTTAACCCTGTAAATGCCCAGCCATGAAACTGAGAAATAACTTATAAAGAGAAGAATCAAAACAGGGGCGGGGAAAATGCTAAAGACAGAGAATACCAGTGGGACAGGACATGGAGCAGCAGCTGGAGCTCTCAAATACTGCTCGTGGGACAAGTCATGGCACAACCACTTTGGAAAACTGGTTGATGGCTTTTGACAAGGATAAACTTACATCTGCCCTGTAATCTAACACATTCACCCCCAGGAACAGACACAATAGAAATGCACCTGCTTGTTTCACCAAAAGACATACAAGTTCTTTGCACATCACTCTTAAGAGCCCCAACTTGAAACTACAAAACTGCCCATTAACAGTAAAATGAGCAAATGAATTTCAGTATATTCACATGATGGAATACTATATAGAAGTCAAAAACCTTTTTGTAAAGAGGCAGATAGCATCTCCAGCTTTGTGGACCATATGGTCTTCTCAGCTCTTGTCGCTGTAGTACAGTGTAGAAGGCAGCCCTAGACATGTACAGGCATGGCTGTGCTTTAAAAAAAAAAACTTTATGAAACCAGATGGAAGGCTGAATTTGGGCCGCCAGCCCTAGAATGCCAATGTTACAAAACAGTAGTAAAAATGGACAATTCACAGCCATATCCAACAATATGGATGAATCTCACAAACATCGTATTGGGCAAGATAGGTCAGACCCAAGAGCATGTTCTTTGTGATGCCAGTTTTATGAGGTCCAAGCACAGGCAGAGCTACTGTGGAGGGTGTTGGAGGTCAGGATGGTAGCTGTGCCCTTACAGGTAGAGCCTATGGACGGGGGGATGAGGAGGCTCTCAGGATGCTTTTTCCCATCTGGGCTCTGAGTACGTAGAGTCTTCAGCTTTTCAAAATTCATCAATGTGCAGAGTTATGTGCAATGTTCATGTACTTTCTTTATTTTTGGCTATGCTGGGGAGGCTCGTGGGATGTCAGTTCCCCAACCAGGGATTAAACCTGGCCCATGGCAGTGAAAGTGCTGAATCCCAACCACTAGACCACCAGGGAACTCCCTGATATGTACTCTCTGCGTGTACATAAAAATATTTTCAATTAAAAAAAAAAAAGATTTCTCCCTGACTAGAAAAGATGCATGCATCACAATTGTTACAGCAGCATTATTTACAATACCCAAGATATGGAAGCAACCTAAGTGTCCACCAACAGATGAACGGATAAAGATGTGGTATATGTGTATTTAACTATCCCTGATGGCTCAGATGGTAAGAGCATATATATATATATATATACACACATACATACATACATATATATTTTCATTGGAAGGACTGATACTGAAGCTGAAACTCCAATACTTTAGCCACCTGATGTGAAGAACTGACTCATTAGAAAAGACCCTGATGCTTGAAAAGATTGAAGACAGGAGGAAAGGGGGATGACAGAGGATGAGATAGTTGGATGGCATCACCAACTCAATGGACATGAGTTTGAGCAAGCTCTGGGAGTTGGTGATGGATAGGGAAGCCTGGAGTGCTGCAGTCCATGGGATTGCAAAGAGTCAGACATGATTGAGTGACTGAACTGAACTTATATATCTGTGTGTGTATATAAATACACACACACACATATATATGTACGTATGTATACACACACACAAATACACACAATGGAATACTACTCAGTCATAAAAAGAAGGGAAGTTTTGCCATTTGCAGCAACGTAGATTGAGTTGGAGGGCATTATGCTAAGTGAAATATGTCAGAGAAAGACAAATACTTTATGATATCACTTACATGTGGAATCTAAAAAATGCAACAAACTAGTGAATACAACAAATAAGCAAACTCATAGAAATAGAGAAGAAACTAGTGGTTACCACTGGGGAGAGAGAAGGGCAAAATAGAAGTAGGGAAGTAAGAGATACAAACTATTAGGTATAAACTGAGCTACAAGGATTCCCATGTGGCACAGTGGTAAAGAAAGTGCCTGTGAATGCAGGAGACACTAGAGACACAGGTTCAATCCTTCGGTCGGGAAGATATCCCGGAGGAGGAAATGGCAACCCACTCTAGAATTCTTGCTTGGAAAATTCCATGGACAGAGGAGCATCGTGGGCTTCTGTCCGTGGGATCGCAAAGAATTGGACACAACTGACCAACTGAGCACACACAAGGATATATTGTACAACACAGGGAATATAGCCAATATTTCACAATTAACTATAAATTGAGTATAAGCTTTAAAAAGCTTATAGTGACTTACAGTGACTCACTATATTGTATACCTGTGATTCATAATATACAGCAACTGTACTTCAATTTTTAATTTTAAAAAAAAAGGTTTTCAATAAAAAGTTTAAAAATAAATAGGAGCAGGGCAACTGTTGGCTTGTATGTCTGATTTATGACTAATCCCTGGTCACAAAGTTGGATGATAACAAAGCTGGAACTGAAATCCAGGTCTCCAGCTCCCAGTAAAGAGCAGACAAGGATTGAACACTTCTGTGTGCAAGCCACCTATAATATTCAATCTTCCTAATAACTCTCAGAGAAGGAATTATTGGGCTCATTTTTGAAGTGGAGAACACTGGGGCCCAGAGAGGGTTTTTATTTAGCTAGTTAGAGGCACCAGAAATGTCATCTGAGCCCTGGACTGTCTGATTTCTGACCCCCTGTTCTTCAACTGCTCCTCGGGTTTAAATGCAAACATGGTTCTCCTTATACGAGCATTGTATGAGCATAAAAGTAAACTGTAAGCCCTATGTTAAGAAATATTATCCCGTTATCACTGGTTTTGACTGTGGGCAGCCAGGCCTATTAGGGGATGGCTATGCTGGCTGCTTCTGGGCAAACCCTGGCCACAGTCACAGCCGGGAGGGAGTACATAGACCAGATCTCCCCTGGCATTTTCACCGTGCTTTCTCTCTCGAAGCAAGCAGAGTGCGTGGGAGTGAGGGAGAAAGAGGAAGGCATGAGAACAAGGTGGATACTGGAGGAGGCAGGCACGCTGACCTTGGAGGGGCTCCTCCCAAGCTGAGCGAGCTTGAACCTGAAACCAGAAACCAAACTGGCAACTGGAAGCCGTCCTTCCTTCAGGAGCCATTTCTATCTCATGGCTTCCACTTCTGAGATGACTCGCCCCGTCTCCCCGATCCCCTGCCTCCAACACTGCTTGAGGGCGGTGAAGAAATTCTGTCTGATGCTGCGTGGGCAGATACATGTCACTGTACGTTTGTCAAAACCCATAGAATTGGGACTTCCCTTGTGGTGCAGTGGATAAGAATCTGCCTGCCAAAGCAGGGGAGTCGGCTTCTATCCCTGGTCCGGGAAGATCCCACATACCACGGGGCAACTGGGGCCGTGTCCCACAACTACTGAGTCCACGCTCTGCAGCAAGAGAAGCCACCACAATGAGAAGTCCAGACACCACAACTAGAGTAGTCCCTGCTTGCTGAAACTAAAGAAAACCTGAGAAAGTCCACGCCAAAAAAAAAAAATCAATGAAGACTCAGTGCATCCAAAAATAAATAAATACAAAAGTTTTTAGATTCATAGAATGTATAACACTTAATGCATCAATATTGATTCATCAGTTGCAACCAATGTACCACACCAATGCAGGATGTTAATAAGTCGAGAAACTGGAGTGAGTGTCAGGTAGAGAGTATATGTGAACTCCCTGTACTTTCCATGCTTTTTTTTTTTGTAATCTAAAGCTGCTCTAGAAAATAGTCTACTAATTAAAAAAAAAAAAAAACTTTGGTGAATTCATGGAAAAATCTGGATTTCTGGCTTCCCTGGGAAAACCTGGTCTGTGAACACAGAGCCTGCTGCATTCCTAGGTCTGCCAGACTCCAGCAACAATCAATCCCATGGAAGAGGCACAGCTTCTCCTTTGGGGCTCCCTCTACTAGGACAGGAGAAGGCAATGGCAACCCACTCCAGTAGTCTTGCCTGGAGAATCCCAGGGACGGGGCGCCTGGTGGGCTGTCACTATCAGGTCTGGGGAGGAGACAAAGTTGGGGCGGGGGATAGGGCTCTGCGCCCCTCACTGCCGCTTCTCCTTTATCTGCTGGACCTGTTGGGCTTAACTGTATACGATGCACTCTAAGAGAGTGCTCTGTAGGTAAATATATGTGCAGACTCTGGACTAGCCCAGTGACCAGGGGAACTGAGGATGCAGAGGGCAGTGTCGGAAGTGCTGGAGGGGATTGCTCAGAGGCGGAGGTGGGGCTACGTCTCTCTTATTTGTTTGTGGCTGCACTGGGTCTTCGTTGCTGCAAGGGATTTTCTCCAGTTGCGGTGAGCAGCGATGACGCTCTAGTTGTGGTGCGCAGGCTTCTTACTGCAGCGGCTTCAGCAGTTGAGACTCCCAGGCTCAGTGGTTGAGGTGCATGGGCTTAGTTGCTCTGAGGCATGTGGAATCTTCCAGGACCAGGGATAGAACCCACGTCTCCTGCATTGGTAGACAGATTCTCATCCACTGGACCACCAGGGAAGCCTGGCGCTCCGGCTCTTGATTGTCCCTCTGAAGCTCCCCCATCAGACCCCTCTGTTTCCGTGTGTGTCTCATCACTGGCGGTTCATCTTTGCATCACCCGTTTCTGATGTGACTTGTTCTGAGGACCGTTTCCTGCTGATGGAGCGTCCCTTCCCGTCTGTTCAGGTCTGCTCATGTGCTGGACCAGCTTCGTCCTCCTACCACACCGCTCCTCCCAGACCCTTTCAGTTCAGTGTTAAGGCCCAGGGATTTAATTAAAAGAAAACTAAAGCTTGTAGGCCTGATACACAGAAGGTCTGTGAGAGGCACTAGGAAAACGAGATCCCTGCACAAAAATTTTCACAGGGTGCAGAGCGTGGAGAAGGCCTTCTTACTCCAGGAGGCCCTTTAGGGTTTCTGAAAAGATGCTGGAAGGGTCCAGGCTCCAGGCTCTGAGCCTCTGGCCTGTCAGCTGCACTGCCTGTGTCCGCTTTGAGCTGCTCATGTATCACTCGGCTCCTTCTGCTTCAGGCTGCTCTTATACACCTTTGTGATTAGTAGTCTTTACTTTTAGGAAAGAAACTTTCATGAACTTGATGCTTCTCCAGGGTGTCTGTCTCCTGCATGTATCCTGTATCATGTTGGTTGTTTTCTTTTTGTATACATAGTTTTATTTTTGGCTGTTCTGGGTCTTTGTTGCTGCCCAGGCTTTTTCTCTGGTTGCAGAGAAGAGGGGCTACCCTCTAGCTGTGGTGTGCAAGCTTCTCATTGCAGGGGCTTCTCTTATTGTGGCACACAGGTTTAGTTGCTCCGTGCCATGTGGGATCTTCCCAGATCAGGGGTCAAATGCAGGTCTCCTGCATTTGCAGGCGAATTCTTTACTACTGAGTCACCAGGGAAGCCCCTGGTCACTTTCTTTTCATAAGTTGGCCATTTATTTATCAGTGGTAGTATCCCAGAAACTTATAAGAATTTTTTTTGGCCACACAGCCAGGCTTGCAGGATCTCAGCTCCTCAATGAGGGATCGAACCCCGGCACTCGGGACTGGAAGCTCAGAGTCCTAACCCCTGGATCACCAGGGAAGTCCTAGCCAGACATGTTTATAAGTAACTGTTCAGTGCCAGTGGCTGTGTAGGAAGCTGGTCCTGGTCCTCAGGATACTCATCCTATTGATCAGGAAGATAATCATATGAAAGAATAACTGCAGGAGGAGTTGCACATGGACGGGGTAGTGAGCGCAGGGAGAGCGGGGTGGGCGTGGGGCCAGGAGAGTTCAGGACAGAGCTGCTGAGCCCATAGCTGGAACCAGGGCAACTGCTCAGAGGTGAAACCTGAGCCGGCCTCGAAGAGCAAGCCTGTACTTGACGGGAGGGCGGGGCATCGCCCACAGAGAGCACAGCCTGGGCAAAAGTGTACAGAACACTGTGTGTTCGGGAATGGCTGGTGGCTCTGGAAGTGGGCACGCAGCAACTGCCCCAGCAGAGAGACATTTTCCATCCAAGAAAGAGCCGAGCTGGGGCAGCTGCTTAGTCTGAGGGCATTAGGGCTGGTGGGAGGGGTGCCGAAACTTAATCCTCTTATCAGATCAGCTCAGCCTGCTCCTGCCTCCCTGGCTGTAGCCTTGTCCTTCCCACTGTGTCAGCAGCTCGCCAGGGGGCGGGTGAGCCACACCGGCCGCTTGTCCCGTGCTGGCACGGGCTGGTAGAAGTGAAGCCACGTGGTACATGCGTGCTTGTCACCTGTTCCTCTTCTATGATTTATGAGGGTTGGCTCTCCAATTTGTGCTTCTCCATATATCAACTCCTTTGTCATCTTCCAATGTTGGTGCTAGAAAGATTTCAGAGCAGTCTTTGTCCATGCTTCAGGGACATGAACATCCTGAAATTATACACAAGATTCCATCAGTAGGGGCATTCCTTTTCCTAGGGAAAGGCTCCCCGGCTTTTATCCGAGCCTTAAAGTGTTTCTGAGACCCCTTGCCGGAGGGACAACCAAAAAAACCTATGCTTTCTCCCAAGAGCATAAGCAGAGGGAGAAGCAGCTTTGAGATGAGCACTGAATGGACAGAGGGTGTAGCTGATCCTATGTCCAATCCAGTAAATAGGTAATAGTAGTGTTAGTCGCTCAGTCCTGTCTGACTCTTTGCGACCCGATGGCCTGTAGCCCCCAGGCTCCTCTGTCCCTCGGATTCTCCAGGCAAGAATACTGGGGTTGGTTTCCATTTCCTTCTCCAGAGTATTGTCCCAACCCAGGGATCGAACACTGGTCTCCTGCATTGCAGGTAGATTCTTTACTGTTCGGACTACAGGGAAGACTAAAACACTTAATTTACTAAAATACTTAAGTTACTAAAATTCAAAATAAAGCAAATATTGTGATCTTTTTTCATTTTTTAAAAGAATTTTTTTTATGTGGGCCATTTATTTAATATATCACGTTTTTATTTATTTGTTTGTTTTTGGCTGTGCAGGGTCTTCACTGTGAGCACAGGCTTTTCTCCAGCTGAGGCGACTGGGGGCTCCTCTCTAGTCGTGGTCCTCGGGCTTCTCCGGCAGAGCAAGGGCTTTAGGGCACAGGTGGGCTTCAGCAATTGCGGCTCCCAGGCTCTAGAACACCAGCTCAATAGTTGGGTCACAGAGGCTTTGTTGCTCTGCAGTATGTGGGATCTTCCTGACCCAGGGATCAAACCCACATCTCCTGCATTGGCAGGCAGATTCTTTACCCCTGAGCCAGCAGGGAAGCCCTGATATGGACCATTTTTAAAGTCTTTTTGAATTTTTACAATATTGCTTCTGCTTTGTGTTTTTGATTTTCTGGGCCCAAGGCATGTGGAATCTTAGCTCCCCAGCCAGCGATCAAACTTGTACCCCGCTGCATTGGAAGGGAAAATCTTAACCACTCGGCCACCAGGCAAGTCCCAAAGTTGTGATCTTTAACAACGCTTGACTATTTAGTGTAACCATTATCACAGGAGTTCTCATTGACTTTTTTGTGTTTGTGTGTTTTTCATATTTTATTATCTTTTTACTTATTAAGGGGTTTCTTCTGGTGCCCTAATCTGCACATGAAATACTGAGGGATCACAGCAACCTGAGAGTGTGGGGCTTTGTTCATTTGCTCTAAAATAAGATCAATAAACCCCTCATGAGGCCTGAAATAGAGATTAAATGCATATGAATGACTATGACATGTCATGCCATTACCGTTAAAGCTGACCTCATGATCCCAAGAGGGTGAAACATGTTTTTCATGGTTTCAGGGTCATGCAAAATAGAACATGAGTCAGAATTTTTAAAAAGTAAAAAAATGGCAAATGATATTGAGTGCCAACTCTAAGTCTGTCCCTGATTCATGCACTTTATAACCATTCAGGAGGTGGGGCACTGGCTCCAAGGCGGTGGGCAGAGATGGATAAGGTCCAGCCTCCAGTTTTAGTTGGAAGTTGGAGTCTCAGGCAGTTGAGACACAGACCGAGGAGCCAGGACCAGGGCTCTGTTGACCCCAGATGTTAGAACTGAAGCTCATTAACAGGGTCATGGGGCTGAGAGAAGACCATGCCCACAGAGCCCCAGTTATTAAAGTGGGAACAGAGGACTTCCCTAGCAATCCAGTGGTAAAGACTCCACTTGCAATGCAAGGGGCGTGGTTTCAATCCCTGGTGGGGGAACCAGGATCCACATGCCATGTGGCATAGCCAAGCAAATTTAAAGTAATCATAATAAATGGGAACCGGTCAGGTAGGGAGAGAAGAGGGGTGTGGGTTGAGAATTTAAAATGACCACACCCTGGCCACCTACTGCAGGTGCCTTTGCTTATATGTTTTTTCCAGCACTAATGGGTCCTTTCTCACGAGTTATATATGATCCTCATGACCGCTGTTCTTGTGCAAAAGCAGACACGTTCACACATCAGAAGTTTTAAGGACTGCGTATGAACATTTCAGGGCAGGACAAGGCTGCCCTGTCTGCCATCTGAACTCGATTTCAACAGAGTAGACGTCTTTGTTCTACTAAATTTGCTGCAGGTGGACTCAAGTGATTATTTAAGAGTGATGGCGTTGCCACCGCTCCGAGAGCTGGATTGGCCCTCGCTGGCCTCCAGGTCCCTTGAAACGTCCAACACAAGCTGTTGTACCCACAAAGAGTACCCCTGTAAGACAATGCTTGTGGGACTTCCCTGATGGCCCAGAGGTTAAGGCTCTGTTCTTCTAATGCAGGGCTCTTGGGTTTGACCCTTGGTCAAGGAACTAAGATCCCATATGCTGGGGAGTAAGGCCACAAAATAAAAAATAATTAACTATCAGTGAAAGTCACTCAGTCATGTCCGACTCTTTGCGACCCCATGAACTTTACAGTCCATGGAATTCTCCAGGCCAGAATACTGGAGTGGGTAGCCTTTCCCTTCTCCAAGGGCTCTTCCCAACCCAGCGATAGAACCCAGGTCTCCCACATTGCAGGCAGATTCTTTACCAGCTGAGCCACAAGGGAAGCCCAAGAATACTACAGTGGGTAGCCAGCCTATCCTTTCTCCAGTGGATCTTCCTGGCCCGGGAATCTAACCGTGGTCTCCTGCATTGTAGACGGATTCTTTACCAACTGAGCTATGAGGGAAGCTCAACTAAATAAAAGTTATCACTTAAAAGACAAAAAAAAGTTTTGCTGTTAGAACTTTTTAAATTTAAAAATAGTTCTATTGATCTTTAGAACTATTTGATCAATAGTTCTATTGATCTTTCTGTAATTTTTATTCCATGAAGATCAGTGGAATGAGGCACTGAAAGCAGAGACACCCATAGTAAGCGGGTCAAAAGCGGCATTTTGTTGGGACTTATCCGGTGGTTGAGTGGCTAAGACTCCATGCTCCTGATGCAGAGAGCCCAGGTTCGATCCCTGATCAGGGAACTAGGTCCCACGTCCTGCAGATAAGACCTGGTGCAGTCAAATAAATCAATTAAATAAGTACTTAAAAAAAAAAAAGGCAGACAAATAGGGACAAGTCTTCAGACTCAAGCTGGGGCTCTTTGTGTTCTGTCCTTGGGAATAAACAAAGTTAAACAGATACAAACTCTGGGGGCAAAGCAGTGTCAAAGATCTTGTCTACAAAGTAACGAATCGTTAAGGAAACAGTCTCATTTCTGGCAGGTGGTTTTTAGCCCTTACCTTCAGGCATGTTTTTGTGTATGCAAGTTGGGACTGCGCAGCTCGGGCAGGAGTGGAGGTGGAGATAAACCTGAGCGGAATAGTGAAGGGCTGGGGCTGTTTAGTTCATTTTAGTTTCCAGTCAGAATGGGCCTGGGAAGGCGGCAGCTGATCCACCAGAGGTGATGGGTGGTGGATGCAGGGACCAGCACCTCCTGTACTTGAAGGCAAAAGCTTAACCACTGGACCTCCAGGGAAGTCTCCAAACTTTCACCAATTTTTGTGCAAGGAAATCACTCTGCATTGAGTTGCTCTTCAGGTCTCTTGGGAGAACTGTTAGCATAAACGCCTGGCACCCTACTTCATTCATTCCCATGACAGTCCAAGGCTGAGCATCAGTTTGTCACGGTCTCCATTTCTCCTGTCTAGTGCTGCTTGTATCTCAGTTTCCCATCAACACAGAGATAGGATCATTTCAGGAGCATCGACAAAGAAAATAAACAGGTAGAACTCATATTTCCCCAGATGACTCCACCGAGCCTCCTTCCCCAAGGTCCCCAAGGTGTTGAAACCAGGCAGCTGTCAATCCAAATGCTGAGCAGTCATGCTGAAAAGCTATTTGGACTTGGACAAACCCAAGCCTTCTGAGTTTCTGTCTCTTTATCTATAAAATGAGATTAATAATAGTTCTCTTGGGAGGATCTGGTGAGGATTAGCTTTTAATTTGATCATTAATCCATTCATGCATTTCAAATATCTGAGCACCAGCTCTGCTGGAGATGAAGTGCTGAGCGAAACCCAGACACTGTTCCTTCTTCTCAGGGAATTTAGACCCTAAAAGAGGAAGTTGTCCTGCCCACAAATGATGCCAATAAATCGGGTCCATTTTAGAAAAAGAATTATTTATGGCTGTGCAGGGTCTTTGTTGCTGCGCGGGGTTTTTCTCTAGTCTCAGTGAGCGGGGACTGCTCTCTAGTTGTGGTGCTCAGGCCTCTCATTGCTGTGGCTTCTCTTGCAGAGCCTGGGCTCTAGGCACGCAGGCTTCAGTATTTGTGGTGCCTGGGCTTAGTTGCTCCACAGCCCATGAGATCATCCCAGACCAGAGACGGAATCTGTGTAAAGCGGACTCTTTACCGCTAAACCACTAAGGAAGCCCAAGAGTGTCTGCTTTTACCCTGGAATAATGGCTAAGAGGCAAGTAATATATTAATATTTCCAGGTAGGGGTACGGGAGCTCATTTGGGTGTTTGGGGTGGGGGAGACAGGGAGGCTGAGCAAGAGTTCTTCCCTCAGGAAGACACCTGAGCTGATGAGTGAGGGGGAGGAGGGAGAGGAAGACAAGGAAGAGGGGAAGGAATTAGGCAGAAGCAACAGGACAGAAACTGCCTGCAATGCTGGGAGACCAGGGTTTGATCCCTGGGTCAGGAAGATCCCCTGGAGAAGGAAATGAAATACAATCCACTCTGGTAATCTTGCCTGGAGAATTTCATGGACAGAGGCACCTGGCAGGCTACAGTCCATGGGGTCGCAAAGAGTCAGACTCCACTGAGCAGCGAACACTTTCACTTTTAAGAGGATTGCATTCCAGACAGAGGGAACAGCCTGTGCAAAGGCCCTGGGTGGGGACATTGAGACACTGGTTGAGGAATTCGCAGAAGCCCAGTGTGGCAGGGTTCCAGGGAAGAACAAAAGCTGACCCCATGTTGGATCTGTTCCTTTTACTTTAATGCTTGCTTCCTGTTGCTTGTATTCACTAAAAGGATACTGTCTATACAGAATGGCCTGCCTGGGGGAACCCTGACCCTCTGCCTGAATGTTAAACCAAAGTGCCTCTGTTCAGGGAAACATCCAGACCCTGTCCACCTGGGAATGGCTTCAAGAAAGAAGAAACACTCCCACCCCCAAGCCAGGGCAGAGTTATGGAGTTAAGTCTTGCAAGGAGAAACTTGAAAGACTAATAGACTTCCTCACCACTTTCGTTCTATAAAAGAAACTGGCATCCAGACCCTGATAAGATGGTTATTTTGAGACATTAGTCTGCCATCTTTTCAGTCTGCCGACTTTCCAGATAAAGTCATCATTCTTCGCCTCAACACCTTGTCTCCTGACTTACCTGGCCTGTCGTGCAGTGAGCAGAGCAGTCTTGAACTTGGCAACAGCAGGACAGCAGAGGGATGGACACAGTGGTAGGACCAGGCACAGGGCCTAAGCTCAGAAGCAAGCCTCAGAAGCCCTTCGAGGAAAACAGCCAAGGGGACAGGCACAGCTGAGCCTGCTAAGAGTCGATGAAACCAGTAACCCCTTCAGGAGACACAGGGTGGGTATGACTCTGGTGATAGTTCTCGGTGGGCTTGAGGGAGCCACAACTGAAGGCACCACCCTTTCCTGTAGATTGTGAAGTCCATCAAGGGCCATTCTGCACAGCCTCAGGATGGACAACTCCATAGATCCCAGCCAAGTTTGCAACTTGTAAATATCTATCAGAATATTCTTGATGGCCATACATATACATATATGGCTTAGTCCCTTCACTGCTTACCTGAAACTATCACAATACTGACTCGAAGGACGTGAGTCTGAGTGAACTCCGGGAGTTGGTGATGGACAGGGAGGCCTGGCGTGCTGCGATTCATGGGGTCGCAAAGAATCAGACACGACTGAGCGACTGATCTGATCTGATCTATACCCCAATACAGAAGAAAAAGTTCAAAAAAGTATAAAACCTCAGGCCTCCCCCCCTGAAAAAAAGATACATGGGTTCACATAGGAAAATTTAGGAGTCACAAGATGATTTATTAATATGTTGATTATCTTATAAAATATTTATTGTCATTGTTTTACAACACATAATAAAATTTCCAGAAAAAAAAACAAGAAAGAAAAGAAAAACAAAGAATACTCTCATTGGGCTTCCCTGGTGATCCAGTGGTTAAGAGTCCTCCCTGCAGTGCAGGGGACACGGCTTAGACTCCTGCTCCAGATGCCACATGCCACGGGGCAACTAAGCCCGTGTGCCTAGAGCTCGAGCTCTGCAACCAGAGAGCAGCCTCCACTCTCTCCAACTAGAGAAACCCCGTGTGCAGCAACAAAGACCCAGAGCAGCCAGCAATAAATAAATACTTTAAAAATTTTTTGAAAGAATATTCTTGTTACCCCAAAACTGGGTTCACTTCTTGTTGGGTGTCGAGCTAAAAGACACAGCCGAGCCCAAGCATAGCATAAGGAATGGTTTACTACTTGCAGCGAGTAAGGACAATACAGGGGAACTTAAAATACAGGGGACTTTAAAACTCCCCCAATTCAGCAGCTCCAAACAGTTGAATCATCGGGGGAGTTTTAAGCTAAGGGTATCTGCATGTTCGCAAAGGGGCTTGGGCGGTTGACAGTCAGAGCTTTAGTTGACCGGACTCTTGAGGGTCAGAAAAAGTCAACATCAGCATCTCTTAGGTTCCAGTTGATCTGGTGGTTGAGCGATTCTGGCTGATCTTTACTACTGAGACAGACTGAGAGTCTTCACAACTGATACTTTATCTTTGCTATTGTTACTTCTCTGGCCCGGTGACAATGGTTAGTTCCTGCATTCTGTTGTTCCCTTCAGATCATTAATTACTGAGACCCATTCCAGCACAAGCCTTGTGGCCAGGCTTACATCACAAAACGGCTTAGGTCAAAAATAGCTTCTCTTCTGTTAAGAAAGCCGTGCCTAGTTTCAAAAAAAGGTATCAAGTATGTACAGATGGAAGTCAACAGTGTGTGCAGATGGGGTAAGGAATGGAGATGAAAATTTCTAGATAGCTGTAATTAGAGGAGAAGAATCTGATTTTGGAACTGGGAGGTCTGAGTCCACTACTGGTTACCTACATAATCAAGTGCAGGAGACAGCCCTCAGAGCCTGGGCTTCTTCAGTTGTAAAACGGGGATAAGAGCATTCCCACCCTGGAGTTCTTGAGGGTCAGAGTCATGCATTCTTCATCCTCTGGGTACTAGAGACCACACCCTACAATGAGGTTCAGAGATCAGGCAACAGCCTCTGCCTTAAGGGAGCTCATAGTGTAGGTCCTCAGTCAGTTCAGTTCAGTCGCTCAGTGGTGTCCGACTCTTTGTCCTAGATGTTAAGAAAGAAACAAGGAAATAGGTAACTACATACAATGTGATGGGCACTGAGCAAAAGAAAGATGCAGGTGTGATGGGACTGAGGATAGAGGCTGCACGTGTAGCAGAGGCTGCTGACTCCCTGCTCTTGTCCCGCTGTTCCAGCCACAGCTCCCGCATATCCATGCCTGGAGGCTCTCTCTGCCCACTGGAGCCTGCAGGCAGGAAGTGAGGAGGGATAATCACCTTCCCCAGCAGCTCTCAACCTATGCAAGGCAGTGTTGCATCAGCACCAAACCTTGTGCCCTGAGCAGGCCAACTTTGAGGTGCGTGTCCCCTGATTTCAGAACTTTCCCCAGAACAAGCCTCCTTGATGACTTGTTTATCACGTCGCCTGTTAGTGACTCCTTCCTTGCATCATTTCACTTTCCCAATCTCTCTCTTTTTCAACATATCCTTTTTTAAAATATTTTTCTTTTATTTATTTATTTTATAGTTTATTTATAAATTAATAAATTATTGATTTATTATCATTAACAAGTGTATAATAACAATAAATATATGGGTCTTTGTTGCTGCTCGAGGGTTTTCTCTAATTGCGAGGAACTATGAGGGCTGCTCTTCCTTGCTGTGCATGGCTTCTCATTGCAGTGGCGTTTCTTGCTAAGGAGCACAGTCTCTAAAACACAGGATTAGTAGTTCTGATGCTCCGGCCTAGCTGCCTCATGGCATGTGGGAGCCTCCCGGACCAGGGATCAAACCTGTGTCCCCTACATTAGTAGGCAGAGTCTTAACCACTGGACCACCAGGGAAGCCCCTCACTGTCCAATAACCTAACAATACTTTCTACGGTCACTTACCAATAGTTCCCCAGCACTCAAATCCTTGTCTGGGAACCTGTTTCTTGGGAAACCCACCTGGAAGAAGGGGGAGACAGAGTCTCTGGAATGAAACCTCTGACCTGAGTTCTTGGGTCTCTGAAGGGAAGCCTAGTTGACCACCCCTAATTTCGAGACACAAGTAAGGCATCCGATTCAGCATCTTTATTAAAAGAAAAAATTGACCAAAGCCTGGTCTTTGATCCAGGGCAGGTCCACAAACAATGTGTTACGGGTCCAATGACAGGAAGTGAGAGTAAGCCTTAGTCTGCATCAAGAAATTGGACAAAATGAACCTTTATTACAGCTCATCGAGAAGCCCAAGTTTAGAATGCCCGGTTCCTTTCTTAACCATGGTGTTTCTGTTTCTTGTGTCTACAAGCTAACAACGGTGCTTTGTCCCAAGTCTTTCCCAGGATAGGTCAACCCAGAGAAGAAATAAAGCACAAAGGCCCCTCACACGGAATTTAGCCTCAGGCTTCCGGAACCATGGGGTGCTCTGGCCTTTGGCAGGACCCCCTCTGGCCCCCAGGTTTCCAAGGGCTCCAGCTCACATGCTGCCCCTCAGGAGGGCTGGGAGCCACATCAGCCGAGCCTGGTAATCACCCTTGGCACAGCCAAGCAAGCAGCTCCAGGAGGAGCCAATTAGTGGAGCAATGTCTAGAAGTGTGTGTGCGTGCATGCTCGGTCACGTCCGACTGCAACCCCGTGGACTGTAGCCCGCCAGATTCCCCTGTCCATGGGATTTTCCAGGCAAAATACTGGAGTGGGTTGCCATTTCCTCCTCCAGGGGATCTTCCTGACCCAGGGGTTGAATCTGTGTCTCCTGCATTGACAGGCGATTCTTTACCACTGAGCCATGTGGGAAGCCCATAATGTCTAGAAGACTGAGTACCAGACATCAGAGGCAAGGGCTGATAGCACCTAATCTCCCAGAGCCAACCGGTGAGCACAGCTTTGAAAATGTTTCTGAGAACAGGCTGGAAAATTATTAAACTGGATGCACAGCCTTTCTCTGCCGCTCCCTCACCACAGCCACCAACAGAGTCAGGGCTGTACGTACGGTAGGTGCTCGAGGAAGTTTCTAAAAACATAAGAGAAAAATACGTTCGATTTTTTCCCTTTGATTTCCCTCTTAGTTGAAGACCTCTCTGATACGAAGAAGCAAATTTCACATAATGTAGTTGGATGAGTGGGTAAGCACCTTGATTTCATTCAGGTTGCCACCCAGGTTTTTTTTTTTTTTTTTTCCTGAGGAATTAAAAGCAACTCTACTGTCTTACAAATCAAGTCTTTACAAGAACAGAAATGTGGCTCTCTAGAAACAATGGAAAGCCTACCTATTTCTTTACCAATCCCAAATTCTCCCCTATCATCTCAAAAAGCTTGCAGATATTGTAGAAGACCTGGGCTTAGGGAACAAAAGTCCTTCATGGTGGAAGGTCTCCCCCATCCATATCAACTCCTTCCCCAAAGAATTCAAACCAAGTTCTTTCCCCTCGACACATAATCTCTCACCAGCCTCCTACTCCTGTCTCTTCCCATGCCACACAAAGTTCTTGAAAGAACGATCCTCTATCTTTACTCCGAATTGTATTTTTTAATTTCTTTTTTTTTTAATTAATTAATTTGGCTACCCCAGGTCTTAGCTGTGGCCTGTGGGATCTAGTTCCCTGCCCAGGGATGGAACATGGGCCCCCTGCCTCGGGAACATAGAGTCTGAGCCACTGCACCACCAGGGAAGTCCCCCAAATTGCATTTTCTTTAAATGTAATTTCAGCTTTTTTCATATTTTTACATTTTAGCTATGATATAGTTGCATCTAGTATCAGTTGTGACACTCTCAGGCTTCTCTCAGCTGCTTGCAGTCTCACTGGGCTTAATTGCATGTGGGATCTTAGTTCCCTGACCGGGTATCAAACCTCTGTCCTCGGCATTGGAAGGTGGATTCTTAACCACTGGACTGCCAGGGAAGTCCCTAATTTAAGCTTTATTTATTTTTACCTATTTTTAAACTTTTTTAATTGGAAAAATTTTTTTGTTTGGTTGTGCTGGGTCTTCGTAGTTGTGAACAGGCGTTCTCTCGTCGCGGAGAGCAGGGACTGCTCTCCTCCAGCCGTGCGCTGGCTTCTCGCCGTGCTGGCTTCTCTTGTTGCAGAGCGGGGGCTCTAGGAGCACAGGCTTCAATCATCGTGATGCCTGGGCTTACTGGCTTAGTGACTCTGAGGCATGTGGGATCTTCCCGGACCAGGGATTGAACTCATGTCCCCTACACTGGCGGGTGGACTCCCATCCACTCTACCACCAGTGAACCCCTCAAATCACTTCCTTCTGGCCCCTGCCCCAGGGCTCCTCTGCAACTGCTCTGGTCAAGAGCTCCAGCAACCTCATCGACCTGAAAGTGAATAAGCCCTTCCCAGATCTGCATCGACCTTGCCTCTCCGCTGTGGTTGGTGACTCTGCTCTTTCCTCTCCTCTGTTCCTTGGCTTTGTGACATCACACCTTCCCCATCTCAGGCGTACGGCTCCACCCCAGTCAACTTTGCCAGTCTGCTGTTTTCTGTCTGCTTCTTAAATGGAGGTGTTTTCCAAGATTCTTGCCCACATCTTCTGTTCTCACCATTCACACTCTTCCTGGTGATGGAAACATTTACTGGAATCTGGTTACCATCCCTAGGCAGATGCTTTCTAAAGCCATATCCAGCCTGGATTGCTCTTCTTAGCATAAGGCCCAGAAGATTTCATATCTAGACTCATAGGCAGGGATGTGGGACTGGACCTCAGAGCCTGCTTCTCTCTCTTGGCCTCCCCAGGATGGTGAAGACAGTAGAACTTACAACCAGCTTTTTTCTACTCATCAGGCACCTGGGGAGATACATCTCCACCTGGGCCTGCCAGAATTCAGACTTTCTCTTCTGAGCTGAGAAGGACATTGGTTTCGGGGTTGGGGGGGTGGTGGCGGGGGTGCTTCCCTGGCAGCTCAGTAGTGACGAATCCACCTGAGCCATGGATTCAATCCCTGGTTTAGGAAGATCCCACATGCCATAGAGCAAATGGGCCTGTGCACCACAGCTACTGAGGCTGAGCTCTGGAGCTCACAAGCTGCCACTACCGAGTCTGCGTGCCACAACTCCTGAAACCCATGAGCCTAGAACCCGTGCTCTGCTACAGGAGGAGCCACTGCAATGAGAAGCCAGCACACTGCAACTCGAGAAAGCCTGAGCAGCAGTGAAGACCCAGCGCAGCCCAAAATAATTTAAAAAAGAAGGGCATTGGTTTTTTATTGTGTTGCCACAGAGAATGCAGGCTCTAAAGAGAAAATGACAGGGATGGGCCAAATGGGTTTCTCACTCTTGCACACATTTTCTATTGCATGTAGTTCTTGCAAAACATATTACCACAAGTTTAGACAAAATTAAAGCTGTACACATGTTATTTCATACCTTCCATGGGTCAGAAGTCTGGACATGGGTTCCGTGGGTTCTCAGGTCAGGGTTTCACCAGGCTACAATCAAGGTGTCATCTGGGTTAGGGTCCCATCTGAGACTTGGGGGTCTTATGCTAAGCTCACTGGTGTTGGCAGAATTCTTTACTCATGACTGTTTGGCTGAGATTCCCTTTTTCTTGCTGGCTATTGGCCGAGGCCCTGGTGGCTCAGACAGTAGACTCTGCCTCCAGTGCAGAAGACCTGGGTTCGATCCCTAGGTTGGGAAGATCCCCTGGAGAAGGAAATGGTAACCCACTCCAGAATTTTTGCCTGGAGAATCCCATGAACAGAGGAGCCTGGTGGGCTACAGTCCATGGGGTTGCAAAGAGTTGGACACGACTGAGCGACTTTCATTTCACTTCATTCTCAAGGCCTACAGTTCCTTGCTACATTGCTCCCTCTCTAGGCTGGCCCATATGGCAGGTTACTTCTTCAAAACCTGCAGGAGAGGGACCTGGTGGTCCAGTGTCTAAGACTCTGCACTCCCAATGCAGGGGGGCCAGGTTCCATCCCTTGTCAGGGAACTAGATCCCACAGGCTGTAACTAAGAGTTTGCATGCCACAGCTGATGGCCCTGCATATCACAGCTAAGACCCAGCACAGCCAAAGACAAAAAATTATTTTAAAGCCAGCAGGAGAATCTTTAGTGCTTTAAATCTCTTCTTTATGAAAGACCCAGGTGTCTTTAAAGGGTTCACCTGATGTGGTCAGACTCATTCAGGATAAACATCCTTTGGAGTAACTCAGAGTCAACTGATTTGGGACCTTCACTGTATCTACAAAACCTCTTCCTCAGTTTACTCAACTACCAGAATGAAATCTATCATATTCATGGTCCACCCCACACTCCGGGGAAGTGGATTGTGCAAGAATATACAGCAGGGGTCAAGAGTCTAGAGCCACCTTGAAATTCTGCCCAGCACATCTCCCTGTTTAAATTCCTCACGCCATGCAATGCCAAGCCATACCCGGTGTCATGCGCATTGCTCTTGTACTCTGCTGCAGGGGTTTGTGCAGTCTCAAGCTTGCCTGGCCATGAAGATGGATGCAGAAAGATTCTGCCTCGAGTCTACAGCTGAACAAATATTCCAGCAGGGAGAGGGTTGAGATAAGTGTGAAAGAAGGCTGTGAACCTTACTACTGTCTCCATGACAGAAATGGCAAAAATGGGGGCTGATGATATCTTGAAATCACAACTTTCTTTTGCCTAATGTGGATAATGAGTGCGCCATGTACTCCCAATTTTTGTAGAAAAATTTATCATAGGCAAACGTGTTTCCTAGGCAAAGGAGATTTCATCAGGGGATAAAAATTTTTCTGTCTTGCAGGTTTGAGATCTAACATTCCACTGAAGGAAATTCCTCAAGGGTTATCAATAAGAGCATTGTTTTATTTAATTGTCAAAAACGTTCAGTGAGATGGTTATATTTCCATTATTCTTCCCATTTTATAAATAAGAAAGCCAAAGCTCAGAGAGATTAAGTAACTTGCTCAAAGTTGCAGAGCTATTAAGCATGGAAAGATATGACTGATAGCAAGTCTGTCTGGCTCCAAAGCCCTTGCTGGTTACCAGTTGTGAGGTGTTGTCTCTTTCTCACCTTGGTCACCGCTTCCATGTTCTTTCTAAGATGAAATCTCCCCAGGTCTTCTCACATGGCTTGATTTCTATAATGTCCCTAATCCCACCTGTCCTCTGGTCACTGCTTGGTTCATCATTTCCCTCTCAAAATGAGGTGCTCCAAAACGAAGAGCATCTCTGCTCTATCTAGTGAGTCTAGAACACTGTGAGATCATTGCCCACTTGGATGTGGACACTATGCTTGTGTTGATATTGGGCTGGCCAAAATGTGCAGCTGGGTTTTTCGATAACATCATGGGAAAAACCTGTATGAACTTTTCAGCCAACCCAATACATCCTAAAATCATATTAGCTTTTCAAGTGGCCTCATCATATTGTTGGCTCAAATGTATAAAGTGCTGTGCTGTGCTTGGTCACTCAGTCATGTCCAACTCTCTGTGACCCCATGGACTGTAACCCACCAGGCTCCTCTATCCATAGGGATTCTCCAGGCAAGAATTCTGGAGTGGGTTGCCATGCCCTCCTCCAACTGTAGAGTACACTTGGCTAAAACCCTGGGTCTTTCCCAACTACACTGACGTCAAGTCAGATCATCTCAAACCTGACCTTGTGTGGCTGAACTTTTTCTACTGTTTTTCAGTAGTTTGAGCCCTCTTTTGAAACATGTTTAAACCCTTCTACGTGTGAGTCTGCAATGCAAGGTGTAAACTCTTCTTCCTGTTCTAGGTCACCTGTACAGTTGATAAGTACATTTATTCCTCTCAATCCAGATGCTAATCAAGTTTTATAAGGGACAGGCTGAAGAACTGAGTTCTTAGAGGTTGACATGATGATTTTATTAATCTGACAGCCTTAAAAAAACTTTAACTTCTTAACTGAACCATCATCGATGCCTTGTGAACATTGAGATGAGGTATGTCAGTGACATTCTCTTTATCCATGAATCTAGTAACGCTCTTAAAAATAAAGTAAGATTAATGAGAAAAACTGTCCCTAGAAAAACTGTGCTGATTCATAAACATTACTAATGATCACAGCCCATTTGCTAACATTCATAGTCGACTGCTTTTGGGAAATCCATGCTATTATAATTTGGCCCTGGAGTATACCTTCTTCACTTTTCTAAACATCATTAGACTGATTGGAAACTTGTTTAAGCTCATTTTCTGAAATTTCATTTGTTTAAATGATTGGTATATATGAATATTTTTTCCTAATAGACTTTCTAAAAAATTCAACACTTCTCTCCAAAACACCAAATTGGCAAAGTCTTTATAAAGTTTTCCAACTGCTATTATTTATAACTCACATACCTCCAAAAGACAGCTAAATATATCATGCTTTTATATATATGTGTGCTCTTATACACACACACACACACACACACACCATGCTTTTAAAATAAATTTATGGAACTTGTAACTGTGAAGAACCAAACAGGTAATTCAGTCTCCAGTTGGCAGGGATGGAATCTAGGCCACTTGTATTTCTTCTTATTTTGAGTTTAATCTTTTCCTGACTCTGGGGACCTCGAATTTTCTGTTTCTAATTCTGTTTTTTAATCATAATGAAGGCATCATCATTATATTAAGTTCTTAGTAGACCAAAGTGAAAGTGAAGTCACTGAGTAGTGTCTGACTCTTTGCGACCCCATGGACTGTAGCCCACCAGGCTCCTCCGTCCATGGGATTCTCCAGGTAAGAATACTGGAGTGGGTTGCCATTTCCTTCTCCAGTGGATCTTCCAGACCCAGGGATCGAACTTAGGCCTGCTGCATTGCAGGCAGGTGCTTTAACCTCTGAGCCACCAGGGGCTTTTAGTAGACCAAAGGAGACATGAATTAGCCTGAAGCATCCCTGGTCTCTGATGCTGGTTGAAAGCTGCTTGGGCTACCATCTTGATGAAGAATTAATGAAAGATGGATAACAATGGTCAAAGCTTATTTCTGATAATGAATGTACCTAGTGTGTTTGGGTTAGTTAAGTTTGTCCATATTTACTATAGTATCGTATTTCACTTAATCTTAGAAATATCTGGGGTTTGGGGCTAGTTTTTTAAAAAAGCAGTTTAAACTTTAAAGCATATTGTGTAGACAAAGCATGAAATGTCCATGTAGAGTTGAATAAACTATTGTAAAGTGAACACCCATGCAGTTACTTTTGGACGAAGAAGCAGCCATGTCTGCACTCCAAGAGTCCCCTCTATAATCTACTCATGGCCATGTTCCTCCTGTGTCCTCACATGACACAGGGATAGTGGGGAGAGTTCTTGTTTCTCTCCTTATAAGGATACTATCTGGCAGCCCAGTGGTTAAGACTGTGCTCCCACTGCAGTGGGCACGGGTTCCCTCTCTGGATGGGGAACTAAGATCTCACATGCCGCATGGTACAGAAAAAAAGAGGCAAAATAAGGTATTCTGCACCTAAAAATCTACCTATATTTTGTTTGGGTGAAAGTGAGAGAAATGGAAAATTGAGGAGTGTGAGAAATGAGAGAGAGACAGGCAAAAGTCAGTTCAGACTTTATCTCCTGAATGACTGGGATCAAGGGAAAATAGATTCAATTTTATGGTCATCGGCTTCCCAGGTGGTGTTAGTGGTAAAGAACCTGCCTGGCAATGCAGGAGATATGAGAGGCAGGTTCGATCCCCGGGTTGAGAACATCCCCTGGAGAAGGAAATAGCAAGCCACTTCAGTATTCTTGCCTGGAGAACCCCATGGACAGAGGAGCCTGGGAGGCTACAGTCCATGGGGTCGCAAAGAGTCGGCCATGACTTAACAACTAAGAAACAACAGAAGTAGAGTTGTAGAATCTCAGAGCGAGGAAAGGGGTTGGGTGATTAAGCCGGGGTCACACAGTTGGTATACGGCACTGGAACAGAAGCAGCCTTCAGAGGAAACCACCTGCAATGCGGGAGACCTGGGTTCGATCCAGGGTTGGGAAGATCCCCTGGAGAAGGGAACGGCTACCCACTCTAGTATTCTGGCCTGGAGAATTCCATGGACTGTATAGTCCATGGGCTCACAAAGAGTCGGATATGACTGAGCGACTTTGACTTCACTTCACTTCACTTCAGAGTCACAGGGACCAAGTTGCAAACCCTGGAAGCTTCACTTTCTAGCTATGTCTCAGTCATGGGTTCCCTCAAACCACGACTCCACTGCGATATGCCCAGGGCTGTCATCCTCCCCGACCACCAGTGAAGGGTCTTCACTGCCAGCTGGCCAGCGAGTGGTCCATGTTTAAAATTTGTTTCTATTTTTAATTGAAGTACAGTTGATTTACTGTACTTCGAATGAACAATGTTGTGTTCATTTCTGTTGTACAGCCAAGTGATTCAGTTATGTACACATTTTTTCAGATCCTTTCCCGTTATAGTTTACTACAAGATATTGAAAAGTTTCCTGTGCTATACAGTAGTCCTTGTTGTTTATCTATTCTACATATGTGCATGCTCATCCACTCAGTCGTGTTCAACTCTTTGTGACCCCATGGGCTGTAGCCTGCCAAACATCCCTTTCCATGGGACTTTCCAGCAAGGAGACTGGAGTAGGTTGCCATTTTCTCCTCCAGGGCATCTTCCTGACCCAGGGATTGAACCATCATTTCCTGAGTCTCCTGTACTGGCAGGCAGAACCTTTACCACTGAGCCACCTGGGAAGCCCTGTTTTACACATAGAGGTTTATATCTGCTAATCCCAAACTCCTAACTTATCCCTCCCTTCCACTCCCTCGTTTCCCCTTTGGTAACCATAACCCCTTTGTCTTCCATGTTTGTGAGTCTATTTCTTCTGAGATCAGAGATCAGGCGCGTAAGGGTGGTATGGCCATAGACTCTATTTCTGATCTGTAATAGGTTCTTTGGTATCACTGTTTTAGAGTCCTCACATGAGTGATAGCGTATGATATTTGTCTTTCTCTGACTCACTCCACTTAGTCTGATCATCCCTGTGTCCACCTCCGTTGCTGTAAATGGCATTATTTAATTCTTTCCTATGGCTGAGTAATTAAAATCCATTTCAGACTTGACTTCCCAGGGTCACTTCTAGTACCAACTGCCTTAGACTGACTCTGAGATGGGGAGTTAAGCGCTGAAAGTTGGAAAGTGTTTTCAGGAGACACATGTGTAAGGAAAGGAGGGAGGGAGAAGCTGGGAAAACTGTCGCTGGTTGTGAATTGGGATGGGGTACCAGTGACGGGGAACAGCCTCTTGGTGTAATACTCCTGGCGCTAGAGAAGCGTGAGGAAAATGGTAGCTAGAAAGAGTGGAATCAATGGCTATTGCAGAGTACCACTGATCTGATGGAAAGAGAAGACGGGCTCAGGATGAGAGAAGGGGAAGGCCCCTGCTGTGCAGAGTGAATTTCAGCGGACAGGCTGTGGGGCTGGAGCTGCCGTGGCTGCTTCCTGGTTGTGCTGCTTCCCCCTTCCTCAGGAAAGCGGCATGGGGGGCTCTGGAGCCGGCAGTCCCCTGGGCAGGACAGGTCAGCAAAGTTGTGACTTTGGTTATTGCTCCTGGAAGCTCAAGCCAGAGCTATGTCTCCAGCCCTCCCAAGGATTCTTCAGCCAAACGCTGGTCAAGTCCAACCCAAGTCTGTCTGATTTCAAAACCCATGTTCTGTCTCAACACCCACGTGGTGACTGGGAAGACTGAGCTTTCAGGACCTAAAATGAACTGTGTCAGGGGAAGGACACGTAGTTGGAGGGAGCTGGAGGAGGAAATGTGGTCAGCTGGAGGAGTAAGACAGGAGCATCCATGGTCCCATCCACGGGACCATCGACCAGAAATCTGCAGATGAAGGACTGGCTCTTATTGGAGGGCCTGGGACTAACAATGTAGATTTTGAATTCCCTCCTGGAAGAGATGGTTGACAGCATGGTCCTGGATATGACTGCCTAGGAAGAGTGTAGGAAGAGTAGAGAGTTGAGAGGAGGACTCTAGGTAAGGAAAAGGAGGCAGCGGAAAAAATAAAAGCAGCCAATTGGGATTGGATTCAAGTCCCTGCTCTACATCATACTAGCTGTGTGATGTTGGGGAAGTTACTTGCCCTCTCTGTGCTTGGTTTAGGAGTGAGCTCTAAGCACCTCAGGCTCCTGGAGCCAATTTTTGGTTCTGTTCAGTGGAGAGTAGAGAAGCTGCTTGCTGCCTCATGTTTGCAAGATGGCTTTTCACAGCTCTGTCCGTTGAGTCCTCACATAACCATGTTCAAGACAGGAAGACGAAAGAGATGGAGTGGAAAAGAGGGCCCTTATTTAATCTAGAGGCAGCTTTGCTCCAGGTATCCTTCAGTGAATGTGTTTTCAGGTCTCATTGGTCAGGATCGGGTTACAAGGTCACCCTTGGTCGTACAGGAGGCTGGGAACAAGCCAAGTTTATTGCTGTCTTGGAGCTTTTTTCTTGCTGATCTTTGTCCTAAGAATGTTCTTCCTCCAGACACTGGAATGGCTTGCTCCTTCATTTCACATAGTTCTCTGCTTATATCTTATATCTGACCTCCTTAGCCTTCTTCACCATTCTCCTTGCTCTTGTATTTTTTTATGGTGCTCATTGATTGATATACCCGTTTATTTAGCTACTCAAATATACATTTACTAGGACGTAAGCCCCACAAATGCATGAGTTTTGATTTACTCACAGGTGCATCTTTGTGCCTGGCGCAGAGAAGGTGCCTCTTGCGGAAGGAATACAAAGATGGATGAATGATCTTTCAACAGCCGTATAAATCATGTGCGTGTATGAGGTACTGCCCCTTTTATGACGGACGGAACAGCGCCTTGGGAATGTCCAGCAGCTTGTCTATGCTTTATAGCTAGCTAATCAATCACCCGGCAGATTTCCTGGAGTTCCCGTCTATCTGATTCTGTCAAACCACACCCAGTCTAAGAGTTACGAAATCAGGCTTCCTGTCCTGGCTCTATGGACAGTTTTGTGTGATCTTGGGCAAATTAGAAAAGCTGAATTTTCTAAACCCTGTTATTCTAAACGCAAGATTTTTGTTGTTTTGTTTTTGTTTTTAACCTCCAAAGTCTTTACCAGATTTATCTTCATTTATCAAATAATTCACACTTACCAGTTGATCATTGTTGCCATCTTTGCTTCCTGCCTTGGAACAGAGGATGCAGGGGACAGTCTTCAAATGTGGGTGTGCCGTTAGCAGTCCCACCTTCACCTCCAAAGACCACCTGGGCCTCTCTTGCTCTGCCTGGCAGGGGACCCAGTCACTCCTGGGTTTGCCAGACAGCTGTGGCCCCTGCTCTTGCTAGTTCTCGCTTCTTGGGCAAAACATGTGCCTTCTCTAAGCTTCAAATCTTTCCGGGAAGGTTAAGTGGGGTAATATACATAAGACGGTTGAAATTGATTGTGGCTCAGCAACGGTTACAATGAAAACCGGCCACAGACAGACAAACGGGTCATGATGCTGTATGCTTTGACGACCGCCGTGTGTCGTTCCTAGACCGAAACTGTTGCCGGAGCTTCCCTGGTGGTGCAGTGGCTAAGATTCCAGGCTATCGAGCAGCAAGCGCGGCTTCCGTTAGACCCCTGATCATGGAACTGGATCCCACCTGCCACGATGAAGATCGAAGATCCTGGGAGCCACAAATAAGCCCCCGTGCGGCCAAACAAATAAAACAAATTTTTTTTTTTAAGAAAATATTGGTGTACTGTGGAGATGTAGTAAACACAGGATCCATGTATTTTTCTGGCAAAGAATCATTTCAAGGTACAACTTTACACAGCTCATTAAAGGCAATAAGAATATAGCCTTGAACGTGGCTCATAAAGTCGGCATGGCTTTCGCTATGACCAGGGTGAGGGAAGAGATGAAGTGGCAAGTACCATGCCAGACGCCTGTAGATATGTGATCCCATGTAATGCCCTAAAAAAAACCAAAGCTGTTTATTTGACTGTGCTAGATCTTCGCTGGGGCATGCAGGATCTAGCTCCCCGATCAGGGATTGAACCAGAGCCCCCCTGCATTGGGATCATGGAGTCTTAGCCACTGGATCATCAGGGGAGTCCTTTATATGCACTTTATTTGTATGTTCTTGAAAGTCTGTTGTTTTGTATGCATTGGGCTTCCTTGGTGGCTCAGATGGTAAAGAATCTGTGAGCAATGCAGGAGACCAGGGCTCAATCAGGAAGACTGAGCTCAGGTCGGGAAGATCTGTGGAGTAGGAAATGGCAACCTGCTCCAGTATTCTTGCAAAGAAAATCCCATGGACAGAGGAGCCTGGCGGGCTACAGTCCATGGGGTTACAAAGAGCTGGACACAACTGAGCTACAAACACTTTCACTTTCAAATAAACAGTATTGTTTTACGGATCTCCTGCTTTTACCTTTTATCACTAAGCACTCTGCTTATACAACGGTTCCATGTTCCAGGACAGATGTTTCGATTGCTGTGTGGTGTTGCAGGGTCCGCCCTGAGTTTACTCATCCCGCACTGACCTACCTTGTGAGGGGAACTTGGAAGCCCTCAGGCTACCGAGGGGAAGGTGGGTAAGTTGCGATGGCCCTTCTGGAGAACAGCCTGCCAGAATGCTGGGTCACAGGCCAGTCATACATCCTGCTACAGATACCAGGGAGAAATCTGTTCATCGTCTAGGCCTAGAGGTGATGACATCTACCGTGTGGTGGGAATACTGTGTAATACTGTACTCCACAGGCCATCTATTTCTCTCTCTGTGTTCAGGGGCATCACACTGGCAGCTTGAAATAAGCCATCGTGGGAATAATTATGCCATGAAAATTAGCAAACGTTAAGCTCAGGATTTTTTTGTTTTCTGCCCCGAGAACCAGTTGTTAACCATTCACCAGTTCACTGGAGACTGGAGTTATCTCTCCTTCCCAAATGAGGAAAATGAGGCTCAGACAGGTTGTGAAACTTGCTCTCAGTCACACAACTTTTAAGTAGGAGAAGTTAGATTCAGATCTAGGTCTGTCTCAGATCTTGTACTTTGATAAAAATTAGAAGTGAATTACATCATTTAGACTTAACAATTCTTACCTTACCACCACCAGTGCATTTATGTTTCTTGTTTATTTTTTAATTTTTTGTCTGCACTGTGCGGCTTGCGGTATCTTACTTCCTTGACCAGGGATTGAACCTGGGCCCTCAGCAATAAAAGTGCAGAGTCCTAACCACTGGACTGCCAGAAAGTGCCTCTTTGGCAATTTTTTGGTTGGTGTTCTTTGCCATGCCACGTGGCATGTGGGATCTTAGTTCCCTGACCAGGGATTGAACCCATGCCACCTGTATTAGAAGCGTGGAGTCTTATCCACTTGACCACCTGGCCTCTTTTATAAGGGCATCGATTCCATTTGTGAGGGCTCTGCTCTCGCATCCTAATCAACTCTCCAAAGCCCCACTTCCAGTTACCATCAGCTTGGCAGTTAGGATTTCAACATAAGATTTTGGGGAGTACAGCACAAACATTCAGACCCTGGAATTACTAATTTTATAGTATAAACGGAACCTCAAGATAGTACTGGGTCTCTGTGGCCAAAGAAATAGTAACTGGGCCCCGCACCAAAGAAACAAGTGTAGACACATTCCACTTGAGTGAGATTACTCTGGCAGGGGTTATACTGTGCATTTATCAACTAAGCGACGGAAGGCGTACAGTGCAGAGGATATCCTAGGAGAGTGGCTCAAGTTCTGACTCGGTTTCTTCCTTTCTGTGACCCTGAACGGGAAGAAATTCCTCCTATTAATACCTGAGCCTCAAACTCTTGCGAATTAGTTAGAGTGAGGGCTAGGTTGTTATAACAAAGATCCAGTAGCTACAAAAAAAGGGAGATTTATTTCTCTATCCAGTAACAGTCTGGCCAGTCAGTTAGCAGGGTAACTGCTCTGTGAGGTCACTCAGAGACGTAGGTGTCTCCATATGCTGTTCTGATGTTCCTGAGAGTGTTGCCTCGTTTGTGTGTTTGAAGAAGAGTTGCAGGCGTGTCCGTGCTCAGGCTATACGGAGAAGTGCACACACCCTTTCTGCCTCCATTCCATCGGTTACATGGCATACCTGGCTGCACGGGAGACTCTGGGTGCTCCAGGCCCAAGAAGAAGGAAAGAAAGGACTTTGAGAGGCGCTAGCACTCAGCCAGAACTTGAGAACAGAAAGGCGAGCAAACTATTTCTAACGTGACTCAGCTCAACATTTTTAATCATCACATGTTCTCTAAAATGTGAATATGAGATGAACAGTACTTTTTTTTTTCACCATTACATCACATTACATTTTTACCATTACATCTGGGAGTTCTCAACCTCCCAGACCACTAAATGGTTAAATACAACGATGACAGAAAACAAAAAACGTAGGCTATTTTTTAAAAGCATTTTTCGTAAAGAAAATTTTGAAGGTATGCCAAAGTACAGAAAACAGTGTAACAAATCCCCGTGTACCTACTGCTAAGCCTTAACCATTTTCAACTCACAGCCAATCGTGTTTCATGCATTGTACCTCCCGCCATGATACCTGGGCATTTCATTTATCCAGTTTATATGTGCCTTATCTTAAGCATCTCCTCTATTCCAGATACTGTGTACTAATACATAATTCCATCAAAGCAAGCAGGCTTTCCAGTTCTCCTGTAGTATTGCCACCATTCATGTCGTAAGTTAAGCCATTTAATCTTCTAACAATCCTATGCAACAGATACTACCATTTTGCAGATGAAAGAACTAAAATACATTCCCCAGTGGGTTAAGCACAAGAGCTGGGTTTCAAATGCGGGCAGTCTGGTTTTGGAGGCCATGCCTTTACCCAGATACCACCGAGTATCACACAGGACTTTTGATTGCGCCACTGGACACTGAACTGCTTATCCAGAGCTTCTGCATTAAAACTGTTCCCGCCCCGCTTTTCCCAAGATCAATGAATAAAGCCGTCCTCAAAAGACTTTCAGGGGACTTCTCTGGAGGTCCAGTTGTAAGACTCCATGTTTCTAATGCAGGGGCATGTGTTCAATCCCTGGTCTGAGCACTGAGATCCTATATGCCTTGGGGGATGGCCAAAAAGTTAGGGAAAAAAAAAAAGACTCTTTGGGTGGTCCAACTTCCCCCAAACAAAATAACTTACCAAAGCCATGTTCTAATATATTTGTACTTTTGAAATATCAGCTTCCTTTTCTTCTTCTTTCCTTTTAACTATTACCCATTAAGGTTTCATGAATCTTAGAATTGAGTTTCTCCTAGGGCATGCAACTCAAATAAAACTTTAAAAGTTTTCTAAACAAGATTATGAATTTAAAAAGTGTTTTGCATGAGTGCTGAGTCACTTACGTTGTATCTGCCTCTTTGTGACCAGGTGGACTATTGCCCACCAGGCTCCTCTGTCCATGGGATTCTCCAGTCATGAATACTAGAGTGGGTTGCCATGCCTTCCTCCAAAGGATCTTCCCAACCCAGAGATCGAACTCATGTTTCTTATGTCTCCTACACTGGCAGGCGGGTTCTTTACCACGAACACCACTTGAGAAGCCCCCAAAGTGTTTACACTTATCCAATTATATCCTAATGAAATGCTGTATGTAATGTGTCTAATACAGTGCCTGGCAGAGTTCACTACAGATATTAATATCTTCATTTACTATAATAATCATATGAAGTAGGTTGGACAGGCACTATTAAGCAGATGTGACAGATGAAGAAACTGAAATATAAAGAGGTCCTATTTCTCAGCATTTCATTAAGACCAATTCTAACATGAAGTTTCTCGATTCATGAGGTCTCCCAGCTCACATGAGTGTATATTAACCAAAGCTTGCAGTTCCTTGGGTCTATACTGTATTTCTTCCTAGAGAAGGAGTTGGGTCGCCTTTCTCGAGCTGTGCATGACCCGATTCTGCTGATCTGGAGGAAATAAGGGAGACAGAAGCAGATCTAAGGACAAACACCATCTCGTGTGGCTCCTGCGTTTGGTGGTGTCATTGCAAGGTCTGCAGGCAAGAAAGACCACTGTCCTCTATGAAGAGGGACAGCACTGCTTCTGGGGTTAAAGGTTCTCAGGTTTGTCCATTCAAATACCCCCATACCGTGTCTGAAGGTCTACTGTTTCCTTATCTGGGTCCTGACACTGACACCAGAGATTGCTAAGGCTGTGTTTGTTCTCCATGGTAACTGTGTTGTGCTCACAATTAACCCCTGGGACTGAATTTCAGCCATCTTCCTGCGGCTGTGGGCAGGAAGGGGACCATCTCTGAGCTGCCGGGGAAGCATTCCCAGTTTCACAGCATTCCTTGAGGTTGATAGTTGCCTGCCAGTTTCCTTTCCTTTTACAAGTCTTCTAAAGACCAGCAACCAAAGTCAGCCAGTTCTACATTCCTGGTCATGAACACTGACCATGTATTTATTTTTAATGAGTTTTGACTCATAAAAGATGCTTCATCTTCCATCTTCATGATTCCAGTTCACTGCTGGTGAAAATCTCAGTAACTGTGATGCTGCGGCATACCAGGGGTTAAGATCACCCCACTTATCAACAAAGATGGGATCCTTATCACTGTTCAATTGATCCAATTCTAGAATCCACCTGGAATGTCTGTTTATAGAGCTGCTTGTGGTACCAAGTATTTTAAACTGGGTTACCAAAGAAACGAGGTTGAGAAAAGTACTTGCAATCAAGAGTTTATTTTGGAATATGATTTCAAGGAAAAAGAATGGGATCTGGGGAGAATAAGACAAGGAAGGAGGACAATCCGATTCAAAGGGTGCTTTATTGAGTCTATCACTGCTGAGAGGAACTGGCGCTTTTTCTGGGGACTGAGGATTCATGTAGAATCAGTCACCTGAGGGTGACTTGATGAGTGTTTTTCCACCGTTTCTCATCCCCTGGTAGGTAAGGTTGCCCTCTTCGAGCTTACTGTGTTAAAATCTCTCATGATGATTGTGGATTTATATATTCCTCCTTGTAGATGTATTGATTTTTTGCTTCATGTGTTTTGAAGTCATATTAAATAGAAGCTAGAATTAGTGTATTTTGCTGGTGATGTGAACTTTTGCCATTATAAATGACCTTCTTAGTGATGCTTTTTGCCTTAAATTCTATTTTATGTAATAATAGATACCATGGTGTAACTTAATTCCATTATTTCAATCTATTAGTATTCATATGTTGTACATGTGTCTCTTGTAAACAGCATGCAGTTGGACTTTTTAGTTTCACAATTCTTGTATTTTAATTGGAGCATTTACTTTATTTACGTTTAATCTTAATGACATATTTAGATTTAATCCACTCTTACTGTGTTTACTGCCTATCCTGCCTCTGTCCCACCACCCTCTAGAGCTCTGTCTTTTTCAGGCATTCTATTTCAGATTCACTATTAGTGAAAGTAATAGATTTTGATTCTTTTAGCGGTCTCACAAAGCAAAACATGGGCTTCCCTGGTGGCTCGGTAGTAAAGAACCTGCCTGCCAAGCCAGAGACATGGGTTTGATCCCTGGGTTGGGAAGATCCCCTGGAGAAGGAAATGGCAAACCATTCCAGTATTCTTGCCTGGACAATCCCATGGACAAAGGAGCCTAGAGAGCTACAGTCCATGGGGTTGAAAGAGTTGGCTATGACTTAACGACTAAACAACAAAAGCAAAACATCCACGGCTGACTTACCAGAGTCTAATGTGAGTTGATACCTTTACTCTCTTCTCAGGCAATGCGAGCACTTTAGTGCACCTGAACTGAATTTACCTGCTTTGTCATCTGTATGCTAGTGTTAGAGTGTATTTTAATTCTCTCTAAATATTTCTAACTCCACGTTTATCACTTTCTTTACTCTTTAATCATTCCTGCCTCATTGAACTTTGATCAGCTCAAGGATTACCATTAGAATTTCTTTTGTGCAGGTTTACTGGTGATAAAGTATGATTTTATCATCTGAAAATGTCTTTATTTGGCTACACTGCACAACATTCAGGATCTTAGTTCCCCGACCACGGACAGAACCTGGGCCCTGGCAGTGGAAGCCTAAGCACTGAACTCCAACTCTGACCTTCCTTGAGCTGCCAAGAATGTGAAGCTGTGACTCTTGGCTTCCTCCCTAGTTTGGCAAATTCTCTTGAGACAGAAATGTTGGTGGGGAATTCCTGGGCAGTCTAGTGGTCAGGACACTGCGCCTGCACTGCAGGGGGTACAGGTTCCCTAAGATCCTGCATGCCATGTGGCAAGGTGTGGCCAAAAAACCAAAAAATTGTTTATGGATGCTGCTGGCAATTCTTCACTATATTAGTAGTTCTTCTTTGACTTAAAAGATTATTTGGTCCAGGATTTTTGGTTGTCTTCTGTGGGAGGATTGGTATAAATTATTGAATATTCTTGGAGAGGGCAATGGCACCCTACTCCAGTGCTCTTGCCTGGAAAATCCCATGGACGGAAGAGCCTGGTAGGCTGCAGTCCATGGGGTCGCTAGGAGTCAGACACGATTGAGCGACTTCACTTTCACTTTTCACTTTCATCATTGGAGAAGGAAATGGCAACCCACTCCAGTGTTCTTGCCTGGAGAATCCCAGGGACGGGGGAGCCTGGTGGGCTGCCGTCTATGGGGTCGCACAGAGTCAGACACAACTGAAACGACTTAGCAGCAGCAGCAGCATTGAATATTCTATTACCAGAAGAAGAAAATCCCTCTGTTATCATTACTTCCTCCCAGAGCCCATGATGGTTAAAGCTCTTTGACAGGATAAAGAACTGTTTTTCTCTATTCTAGTAATACATCAAAACATGCATCTTCAATGTTGAGAGTAACAAAGAGAAGTGAAAGGGAGATTTTAGATTCCCCTCATTTGTCTTTATCATCATAATAAAATTGCAAAAGCTATGATGTGAATAAAGCATTATGGTTAACAAATATTTTCTCATGTTTACTTCCAAGTCCAATATTGCAAATAACTAACAAATACTTTCCAATAAAAATGGCAATCCCTAAATCACCCCCTAGGCTTTATTAACAGTACCCCCCTTCTTTGCTATAGTTAGGTCAAAATCAAAAGCTTCCAGTGCAGAGGGCTGAGTTTGACCCTGGCCAGGGCACTAAGGTCCCACATGCCTCCCACATGCCTCGAGGACAAAAAATAAAACAAAAAATGGAAGCAACATTGTAACAACTTTAATAAAGACCTTAAAAATGGTCCATGGCAAAAAAAAAAAAGAAAAAAAGAAGAAATCTTTAAAGGAAAATGTGAAGGTGAGACCATACCACCACTACCGTCCCCCTTTTATTCTGACATCTTCTGGGCTTGTTTAGCTGGTGGATTTTGTAGCAGTTACGTAAGAAGGCACAGGCAGAGGAGTGGGCTGGACTCTCTTTCAGTGGGCGGATTTCTAATCTGAGCCTTCTCTGCTGAGGCCGCCCTCATATTGTTTGGAATAAATAATGATGGTTTAACCATTTGCATGTTCTCTGCTACGCCCATTTTTGGAATGTTTTGACATTTTTTGACAGAGAGTTAGTGTCTGCACATCCAGATAATGACAGCAGGATATGGAGTGGTTTGTCAGTGAGGTTTGTTATGTGGCTAATACATTTCATGTCTTAGAAAGATAAGTTTTTCTTAAGATAAGAAGAAACAAGTGGCGCTCTGGAGAGTGCAATCTTCTTCATCCTTAGAAAAAAAACTCACACACGTTCTCATTCAAGGAGGTGGTGGAAAGAGTATCTGGCATCAGGAATTCTGGATTGAGTTAAAGTCCTCTGCTATTAATTAGCTATGTGACTTTAGCAAAGTCGCAAACTTATTTGAAATTTAATTTTCTCTGTTGCACAATGAGGATGAAATGAGATGTTGCAGATTCTTTGTAAATTCCTGGAATACTATTCAAATGTAAATTATCAGCTTTTTATAACATCAATCTAGACACTGAATAGATTAGTGATGGGGGGCGGGGGGGAGCGTAATCAGGGGTGCAGCTTTGCTCATCTCCAAAGGAAGGAAAGAAGAGGTAGAGAGAGGCAATTAACAGTTTAGGGCACTCCTTTCGCTCCCTATAATAGGTTTCCCAGGTGGTGCAGTGGTAAAGACTCTGCCTGCCAGTGCAGGAGACACAAGAGACTTGGGTTCCATCCCTGGGTTGGGAAGATCCCCTGGAGGAGGGCACTCCAGGATTCTTGCCTGGAGAATCCCATGGACAGAAGAGCCTGAGGGGCTACAGTCATGGGGTCGCAAAGAATCAGACACGACTGAGTGACTTAGCATGCATGCACGGGCCTGGTCCAGTTCTATCGGTGCCACAGGCACAGGGAGAGAAAACTGCCTAAGCGGTACTTCTTTTTGGGGTGATAGTGAAGATTTCCTGAGACACCTCATGAAAAAGTTAAGAGCATTTTGGATATTGTAGATGCTCAATAAATGCAAGTTCCATTCTTTCTTTCCAAGAAGGGAATTGCTGCATTTATGAATTTAATTTTGTTAACCTTTTATCAAGGGTTCATTAATGGAATTCCATACGGAAAGGGAAAACTTAAGGAGAAAATCTCTCCAGGACTTTTTGCTCTGTGATAATTAGCTGGGGGAAGTAATGTGCCAATTAGGCTAAGAGGACAGTGAAGCTTAAATATCATCTGAGTAATTTTGAAAACTGTTTTGAACACAGCTTCCAGTTTGTTTCACAGTCTCTCTTCATCCTTGAGCACTCGAATGTAAAACATTCTTCCTTTCATGGATATGGTTTGCTGTTTAAGAGGAAAAAAAAAAAAAAAAGGCAAGCAAAATGATGTGTCACTGGCCTTCTTTCTGCCAGCTTCAAATTACCCCCATTTAACCCCAGAAGAACAATCCAAAGAGCAGCATCCTTCAGCTGAAATTTCAGCTTAAATGTTTTGATAGCTTCCCAGCTGAATTGTCATTCGTAAGCCTTTTAAAAATTAATTATTAAAACCATTTCCATTAGTCTTTTGCTTGGCCTTCATGCAATCATTTTTCTTGTGCTGTTTAACAAGTGACAAACCACCAGCATTAGCTATAAATACACGGCACCAGATATGGGAGAGAGGGCATATGACTCATGCTGGACTGTTCCCCAGGGCCACCCGGGTGATGACTGTATTCTGGGAAGTGGCGGCAGGTCCACTCCTAACTTACAGGCACATTCCAAGGCAGCCAGCCCTCTGAAGAGGATTCTCTTCTTTGTTCTGTCTGCTCCCCTGCTGGGTTCGAGGTCTTGGGACACTTCATTCACCGGGTCTGTTGGTAAATTCCTTCTTTTATCTGTCCATCTTCCTGCACATCCACCCATCCAGTAGACATTATTCATCACTTTACCAACCACCTGCCTAACACAGGAAGCAGAATATTAAATAACAATGTTTCTGCCCTTGAAAAGAACATACCTGCCACGTGGGTGAGTCGGACAAATAGGTGAACCATTATTGTGAAGTCACTTCTCTGGAGGAGCCAAATGAATGGCCCGGAGGCCCAGACAAGGATGTCAGGGAAGGGTTCTAGGAAAAGTTCAGATCAAGGATAATTAAATGTCATCAAAATAAAAACTCCGTAATGTGGGGGAGATTCCCAGTAGAATAACGTATGCAGAGGCACAGAACTGCGACACAGAAGGACTCTGCAGACGCACACAAGGTTAGGTAGGAATGGCTAGACTGGAGAGTTCATTGAGGCCAGTGGCCAAAGATGAGGAGGGTAAGGAAGGCGGCCTTATGTTAGTGGCAGTCAAGTCAGGCTCCTCCCATGCTTCCAGGGATTAGATTCCGGGAGCAGCCTAGCAATTAGGCTCACAGGCGTGTGACTTATGTTGGGTTTTGATGAAAGATTTCTATTTTATTTAGTTTTTGGCCATGTGGCATGCAGGATCTTAACTCCCCGACCAAGGGTAGAACACATACCGGGGCAGTGGGAGTGTGGAAACGAACGGCTGGGCCACCAGGGAAGTCCCCGAAAGTTTCCTTTCTTTGTCTGTTTTATTTTTAATTGAAGGATAATTGCTTTATAATATTGTGTTGGTTTCTGCCATACATCAACATGAATCAGCCACAAGCATACTTTATGTCCCTCCCTCTTAAACCTCCCTCCCGCCTCCCTCACCATCCCACCTCTCTAGGCTGAGACTGGGCACTGGGTTTGAGCTCCAAGTGCATACAGCAAATTCCCACTGGCTATCTCTTTTACATATGGTAATGTATATGTTTCAATATTACAAGATTTCTTTTTTAAAGGATATGTTCCCTTATAAGAAATGTGTGAAACCACCGGCCTAGGTAACGAAGCATCTTGTGCTAAGTCGAGGGGCATGCCAGTGTTCAGAAGGTTGAGTGATGAAGACTGTCTCATTTCTGCCTTATTTTCTACAGGACAGTGACTCTTAACAGGAGGAGTGGATCTCAACAGATGTTTAGATCGGGAAAAACCTATGGGCTGTTTTAACAATACACACTGCTGCTGCTGCTAAGTTGCTTCAGTCGTGTCTGACTCTGTGCGACCCCATAGACGGCAGCCCACCAGGCTCCCCCGTCCCTGGGATTCTCCAGGCAAGAACACTGGAGTGGGTTGCCATTTCCTTCTCCAATGCATGAAAGTGAAAAGTGAAAGTGAAGTCGCTCAGTCCTGTCCAACTCCCAGCGACCCCATGGACTGCAGCCCACCAGGCTCCTCCATCCATGGGATTTTCCAGGCAAGAGTACTGGAGCGGGGTGCCACCGCCTTCTCCTAACAATACACACTACAAGAATTGAAATCTGACAAAACTGGCTGGTAGAAAAAGCAAACAAACAACAAAAACAACAGATCAAACACGCAAAGAAAACTGGCTGGCAGAATACAAGTTACAGTGTTGCACAGCACTGCTGGACGGGGGGTGCAGTGCAGCACGAGGCCGGCGCATGTTCCACAGCACTGCTGGACGGGGGGTGCAGCGCAGCACGAGGCGGGCGCATGTTCCACAGCACTGCTGGACTGGGGGTGCAGCGCAGCACGAGGCGGGCGCATGTTCCAAAGCACTGCTGGGCCGGGGTGCAGGCGGCGCATGTTCCACAGCACTGCTGGACGGGGGGTGCAGCGCAGCACGAGGCGGGCGCATGTTCCACAGCACTGCTGGACGGGGGGTGCAGCGCAGCACGAGGCGGGCGCATGTTCCACAGCACTGCTGGACGGGGGGTGCAGCGCAGCACGAGGCGGGCGCATGTTCCACAGCACTGCTGGACGGGGGTGCAGCGCGGGCGCATGTTCCACAGCACTGCGGGGGTGCAGCGCAGCACGCAGGCGGGCGCATGTTCCACAGCACTGCTGGGCCGGGGCAGCGCAGCACTGCATGTTCCAAAGCACTGCTGGGGGGTGCAGGCGGGCGCATGTTCCAAAGCACTGCTGGGACGGGGTGCAGCGGCACACATGTTCCAAAGCACTGCTGGACGGGGGGGTGCAGCGCAGCACGAGGTGGGCGCAGGAATCTGCCTGCTTGGAAGCCCACGTACCCTCCTGACCCTGGCGACCAGCAGAGGATGCACAGCACAGGGAAACTTACCATCTGCACTTTCATTAGTCTTAGGAAAAACATGAAAACTGAGCAGTTACAACACTCACAGTGCCTTATGTCCAGAATGAGGTTTCCCTTGGCTCAGAGTACCACTTTTATTTGGAAAGTTGGGCTACCAGAACATGATTTAGTTCTCTTTAAAAACCATTGCTGAAAGAAATGAGAAATATACAGACATCTATTTTACAAGTCTTATAAACTTTGGCGGGGGGACAGGAAGCCTTTAAAACCATATTAGAGCACATGTTGTGATAAACTTCCTGTTTTCAACTTTATTTCAGCTTTACAATAGGAATGATGTTGGTGCTGCTGAAACATAAAACCCATCATCTGCATCAGTCCACATTTTTCAAAGTATTTTCACATTGGTTATTTTATACTCATAACCCCAAAGGTAGGACAGATGTAACTGAGGTTCAATACACTCATACAATTTAAGAATGCATAAGTGCACTTCTCTGGCGGTCCGGTGGTTAAGAATCAGGGGACATGGGTTCGATCCCTGGTCCAGGAAGTCCCACGTGCTGCAGGGCAACTAAGCCTGTGTGCCACAAATACTGAGCCTGTGTATTGCAGCTAATGAAGCCTGTATGCCTAGAGCCTGTGCTCTGCAACAAGAGAAGCCACCGCAGTGAGAAGCCCGTGCACCCCAACAAAGAGTAGCTCCCGCCTGCTGCAACTAGAGAGCAACAACAAAGACTCAGCACAGCCAACAATAAGAAAATTTAAAAAATAATAAAAATGCGTAAGTGCATATACAGTGCATTGTGTTAAGGGAAGAGGTTTACTGAATTCTACACTGCACCCAGGTCTATTGAATTCTACCTCCGTGTTTCAAAACCCCAACCCCTCTCCACCTTACATCAACAGCTACTTTATAAAGGATTTTTCAAAAGGTACAAGCTTCCTGTTATAAGGTGAACAAATATTGAGGACGTAATGTACAGCGTGCAGACTATAGCTAACACTGCTGTATGGTATATTTGAAAGTTGCTAAGACCGTAGATGCTAAAAGTTCTCATCACAAGGAAACAATATTTGTTGCATCTATATGATACAATGGATATTAAACAAACTGATTGTGGTTATCATTTCACAGTATGTGTTAGTCACTATGCCGTACACTGGGCTTCCCTAGTGGCTCAGAAGTAAAGAATCTGCCTCCAATGCAGGGGACGCAAGAATCACAGGTTGACCCCTGGGTTGGGAAGATCCCCCGGAACAGGAAATGGCAACCCAGTCCAGTATTCTTGCCTGGAGAATCCCACGAACAGAGGAGCCTGGTGAACTATAGTCCATGGAGTCGTAAGAATTGGACACGACTTGGCGACTGAACAGCAACAAATGTCAATTATATCTCAATAAAACTGGAAGAAAATATTAAATAAAAACAAAATGACAGACTTAAGCAAACACACAAGTTGGTTGCCATCCCCATGGTTCTCCAATGTGGTATGTTGACCAAATGAGTGTTACCGTACAGGCCTTAGGGAAACGAGAAAAATCCTTTGCTTCCTGCTTCCTCAGCATCTTCCCCATCTACCCATGCCCGTTTCTTGTCCTGGGATCAACTGACCAGAGAGGCAGCACACCTGGTGCATGTTCCCATCCCCAGGACACACTGCTGGGCTCCACCTGGTAGGGAGCCTGGTAAATGGTAACCATAGTTACCACCTTCCCTTGCTGATAACGTTCATTCTTCTGCATCTTCTTAATTCCAGCTATCCTGCAGGGCCTCCTAAACGTCCTGCCTGGTTCCAGAAGCCTCCCTGAACTGCTCCCCCGCCCCCTACACCAGTGTCTTCTTTCACTTACCTCCTCTATTGTTGCTTCCCTTCACCAGACTGCTTGTTTGGATCCTAGCTTTCTTGTATTGTAGGTGATTTTTGGAAGCATGTGTTTTGAAGCCAGAAACAACGGGTTTGAAGGCTAGCTCTGGATCCATCTGATTTTAAGCTACTTCACTTCCCTGGGCTTCAGTTTCCATGTGAGAAACAAGGAGAATACCTCATTAGACAAATCTGAGGACGATTAATACAGTAAGTTCTCAGCCGTCTGACCCCCACACCTAACACGCAGTGGGTGTTCAGTAAATGTTGAGAAAATGGCATGAGCTGTGTTGTGCTCTTCTTTCATCTCTCGTGTGACCTCGTGTGGACGAAGGAAAAGCTAAATGAGTGTTTATTACTTTTCCTTATTCATAGCTCACAGCTCACCTCTGGTCTCAGGAACCAAGAAAGCATGTTTTCCTTTCTTTTCCCTTCACAATTAAAATTAGCCCCCATGAGTGTCATCACAGTAATGATGGTAATACTTTATTATAACTCATTTACATAGTATTTTAACATTTATAAAAGATTTCTTCTTTTTTTTCCTTTTAAAATGTTTATTATCTCATTTGATTCTCCCAGTAACTCCCTGAATGTAGGTAGGGAAGTGAAAGTGAAGTCACTCAGTCGTGTCCGACTCTTTGCGACCCCATGGACGGTAGCCTACCAGGCTCCACGGTCCATGGGATTTTCCAGGCAAGAATACTGGAGTGGGCTGCCATTTCCTCCTCCAGGGGATCTTCCCAACCCAGGGATCTAATCCGGGTCTCCTGCATTGCAGACAGACGCTTTACCATCTGAGCCACTAGGGGAGCCCTTAAGGTAGGTAGGGAAGGTATCATTAAATTTTATACACTGTAAGTCTGAATTCAGTATGGTTCACATTAGTACCACTTCACCCTAATTTACAGTTTACAAAGCATTTTAAAAACCCTTTGCTTATTTGATGAGTACTTAAGATCCTACTAGTATTTAACTTTTAATACCTTTAAAATCATCTAGGTATCAGCAGACAATAAACTTGGCATGATCTCTATAACTGCTTCAAAGAGCAAAAATTTTTTAAAAGAAAACACAAATTATGTACATTGCTTCAACTGTAAACCTAAATGGGTTCAGAATCCTGCTCCCAGCATAAAGGAAATTAACCCGAGAAGGACATGGCTTACTATTTGTAAAAAAGCTGGTTTTATGAATTCTCAGAATGTATGCGCCTCTCTCTCCTTACTCATCTAATCTCTCAATGTTCTTTAATTTATAGACTGACAAAATTGAAAGAGAACTTGGTATGTCTCTGGAATGTATACCACAGCCCTCATATCTTTATGAGAATCAGTTTTCAAGTTTCCACAGTTCAAAATAACTGACCCTACCAGCATGACCATACTCCCCACAGAGGGCCTGTTAAACAAGAATTCAGCACGACCCTGGGCAATTCACCTACCAAGGCCTGTTTCTTAACTGAGGACTTGAGGAATTTGAAGCAGCTGAGATCTTTAGAATAATGATTCTAAAATTCCAAGATAAACAGATTTGGTGAAAAAAAACATATATATATATATATATTAGTATCAATAAAGTAAAACCTTTTCATTTGTTTTACGAGACTCAGTCTTAGTCTGTACCATGCCATGAATGCGCCTGATCCTACCTGATCTGGGAAGCTAGCACTTGGATGGGAGACACTCATTTCCCCCCACGCCTTGAATCTCTCCTTTTAAGGATGAAAATCTGACAAATGAACCTTACCTTCCATTCCATTTGCTCCCCAGAGCTCACCACAATCCTAAAGTTCGAGATGCCCTCCGTAGTAATCTTTTAGGTTTTACCTGTACTGTTGGGCTTCCCAGGTGGCTCAGTAGTAAAGAATCTGCTTGCCAATGCAGGTGACATGGGTTCCATTCCCTGGGTTGGGAAGATCCCCTGGAGGAGGAAATGGCAACCCATTCCAGTATTCTTGCCTGGAGAATCCCCATGGTCAGAGGAACTTGATGGGCTACAGTCCGTGGAGTCGCAAGAGTGGGACACGACATAGTGAATAAACAAGCTGTGCATTTACTCATGTGTGTGTTAATTGCCATTTCCTTCTCCAGGGGATCTCCCTGACCCAGGGCTGGAACTCAGGTCTCCTGCATTGCAGGAAGATTCTTTACCATCTGAGTTATAAGGAAGTCTTGATAGCTTAAGTTACACCAATAGTATCATACTGTTTTATTCTTGTTACTTTTTTCACTTAAAACAGTTGGAGCTTTATGTATATCTCTATTCATCCATTTTAACTGATCTGATGTCAATGTATGAAAATAACATAGGTTATTTATTTGCTGCATTTCTGCATGAATTCGCAAAAGTTTTCTGTATAGGGCCAGACAGAAAATATTTTAAGCTTCACAGGACACATATGGTCTCTAAAAAAGTTTTTTTTAATATGTTGTGTCAGGGTCCCCAAGATTACCCTCTAGTTCAGTGTCATAAAACTCAGAAAAGTGGTTGACAGCTACAATCCATAGCAAAAAGACAGTTTAAAATCAGTGAATGTAAAAGGCACATAGGGAAGAGTTCAGAAAACCAGGTACAAGCTTCCAGGCGTCCTCTCTAGAAAAGTCGCATGGACAGCATTTAATTCTCCCCAAAGTGATGTGGGGCACACATATAGACTTGTCAACCAGGGAAACTAAAACTTCATGTCCAGGGCTGCCATTGAGGGTCAGTTGTCACAGGCATGGAGCACCCACATGGCTGACCTTAAGTCACTCAGCTCCTAAATCCTCTGGAGAGCAAACTGATCCTGCCATTCACGAGGCCCCTCCTGCCAGAAACCACTGTTAGGATAAACTGTCTGATGTGATTCAGGCCCCAGGTAGACACAGGCACTCAGGGAAGGCGGGTTATTCCAAGAGCTTAAAGGTTATCTCCCAGGGAAGCTGGCCAAGGGTCAGACTTACCTTTGGAATGAGCAGGATTGAGTAAGCCAGACTCACTAAGCCCTTCATTGCACACCTGTAAAACCATTCTTAGCTTAGGGCTATAGACTGGATCTGACTGGAGGCTCTAGTGCTAGTATGTAAGTCACCTACTTTTGCCCCTGTTACTTCAGTCATTGCTGTAAGAAACATCCCTGTAGATATCTTAAAGAATGAAAAAAAAAAAAAAAAAGGGAAAGTGTTAGTCACTCAGTTGTGTCCTACTCTGCGATCTCGTGGACTGTAGCATGCCAGGCTCCTGTCCATGGGATTCTCCAGGCAAGAATACTGGAGTGGGTAGCCATTCCCTTCTCCAGGGGATTTTGCCCACCCAGGGATTAAACAAACCTGGGTCTCCTGCATTGGTAGGTGATTCTTTACAGTTGGAGCCACCAGGGAAGCCCAAATAAGCACACAATATATTGTGGGAACAATGATATAAGTAACTTCTTCCAGAAATAAAAATATGAAGTTAGAAATATGTGACTCTCTTTAGAAATCAATCTATAACGCTAATCACTAGGATTTAAAAATTATGTATGTATACGTAGGACTATAAAATCTCAGCCTTTCTTAATAAGGAAAGCAATTTTACAACTAGTGAACTAAATATAAAATCTGTTAGATACTAGGAGATTAATGCAAAGGTCTCAGAGATATTAGAGTCTATATATTTTATCATAAGCAACAAGTTGCTCTGTTGTGTTTTTATGTGGATGTATGAACTATTTTGTTATTTTATGACATCTATTTTCTTTTTAAAAATTATGTATTTGGCTGCATAGGTGCAACATGAGGGCTGTTTTCACAAAGCAGGTGGAATCTTAGTTCCCCAACTGGGGGACTGAACTCATGTGGGATTTCTGGGTCATATGGTTTTATTCCTAGATTTTTTTTTCTCCTTCGTTTTTTAAGGAATCTCAATACCATCTTCCATGGATGGTGGCTGTACCAAGTGGCAGTACCAATTTACATTCCCACCAACAGTGCAAGAGGGTTCTTTTCTCCACATCCTCTCCAGCATTTACTGTTTGTAGACTTTTTGATGATGGTCATTCTGACCGGTTTGTGGTGATACCTCATTGTGGTTTTGATTTTCATTTCTCTCATAATGAGCGATGCTGAGCACCTTTTCATGTGTTTGTTAGCCATCTGTATGTCTTCTTTGGAGAAATGTCTGTTTAGGTCTTTTCCCCACTTTCTGATTGGGTTGTTTTTCCAGTATTGAGTTGTATGAGCTCTTTGTACATTTTGGAAATTAATCCTTTGTCAGTTGTTTCATTTGCTATTATTTTCTCCCATTCTGAGGGTTGTCTTTTCAGCTTGTTTATAGTTTCCATTGCTGTGCAAAAGCTTTTAAGTTTAATTAGGTCCCACTTGTTTACTTTTGTTTTTATTTCCATTACGCTAGGAGGTGGGTCATAGAGGATCTTGCTTTGATTTGTCATCGAGTGTTCTACCTATCTTTTCCTCTAAGAGTTTTATAGTTTCTGGTCTTATATTTAGAGATCTAAAATATTTTTGTGTTAATTGACCTTTTGGGTCTTTCATGTATTATTTTTTTCCCCTTAATTCATCCTTTCTGGATGCTTCCTTTGTCAGTTACTGGTAGATACATGGCAAGTTCACTGCAAGTTTGTGGATTGCCTTTTCATATTTAGTGTCTTTTGCATGATTTAAGTTTCTACGTTTAATACAAACAGATGCATTTATCTTTTAATGGATGATTTTCTGTCACATTCAACTATTTCTTTGCACTAGGTCATGGTATTTTTCTTTTTCTTTTCTGTATGTCTTTCCAAAGTATGTTTAAAATGTTCTCAATCTACCAAATTTTTTTGTGTATGGTGTGAGAAAGGTACATTAATTTTTTCCCACATGAACATGCAATTGTCCTAAAGCCATTTATCGAAAACTCCTTTAAAACTATTGAGTCTGCACGCCTAGTGCTCTGTAACAAGAGAAGCCACTGCCGTGAGAAGCCCACTCCCCTTAGAGAGTAGCCCCCACAGTAACTAGAGAAAACTCATGTGCAGTAGGGAAAACCCAGCAAATAAAGCCAAAGGAACTTTTATTTCCCCACTTTCTGTCATATCAAGTTCTCATATATCTGGACCTTTATTCTACACAATAGATCTATACATCCCAAACTTGCACCACTAGGGCTAATCACAACTTTTTAAGTCCTGTTGTCTTGCCTAAGATATAGGTGCCCCTCCCCTCTAATGATTCTCTTAAAAAAAAAAAAACAAAAAAAACAACTGTCTTGGCTCTCTGTCTTTCCATATTAAGTTAGGTAGGTTTATTGTATTCCATGAAAAATTTTGTTGAGAATTTGTTTGGAACTTCAGTGAATTTCTAGATGACTTTGGCAAGAACTGACACTTTAATATATTAGCTTTTCCCATCCTGAAACATGGAATATTGCTTCATTTATTTTGGTTCTGCTTTTATATAATTCTTGCACCATTTTTTACTAGGCATTTTACTAGCTGTCTTATAGTTTTTATTGTGAATAAAACTCTTTTAAATATTACACTTTTAAATAGAGCACTATTGATTCTTGTATATTGCATATTCTAGCTCCAAACCCTCAACTTTCTTGTTACAATACTTTGCAATTTCCCTAGGACTTTCAAATAAACAATTATATTGCCTGCTAATAATAATCGTTTCTTACTTTACAATGTCTATTTCTTCTTCTAGTCTTACTGTGGTGGCCAGGCTCTCAGCATAACGCGGAACAAGATGCACAATAGTCATCCCTGTCCTACAGCTGACATATCTAGTTACTAGTTATACCCTTAACTCATCATGTTATTGTTATGCAGGATCGAGTTCCCTGACCAGGGATCGGACCCAGGCCCCCTGCTTTGGTAATGCTGCAGTCCTTACCACTGGACCACCAGGGAAGGCCCAAACCATATGTTTTTAGTGTGCATGTGTGTTATCAACTCACTTAAGTTGTGTCCAACTCTTTGTGACTCCATGGACTGAACCTGGAGTGGGTTGCCATTTCCCTCTCCAGGGGATTTTCCCAACCCAGGGACTGAATCCTTGTCTCCTTCATCTCCTGCATCGCAGGCGGATTCTTTGCCCATTGAGCCAGTTACCATTTACCATATTAAGTAAAGGGAAAGTTGCTCAGTTGTGTCCGACTCTTTGCGACCCCATAGACTGTACAGTCCATGGAATTCTCCAGGCCAGAATACTGGAGTGGGTAGCCTTTCCCTTCTCCAGGGGATCTTCCCAACCCAGGGATCGAACCCAGGTTTCCCGCATTGCAGGAGGATTCTTTACCAGCTGGGCCATGAGGGAAGCCCCTATCAAAACCATATCAAGGAAGCTTCTGTCTATTCATAATCCATCAAGAGAATGTTTCGTTTGACTGATTGTCTCCCCCTCTATTTTGGTCACGTCAAGTGGCACCCGGGATCTTAGTTCCCCAATCAAGGATCCAACGTGCGCCCCTGCAGTGGAAGCACTCAGCCACGGGAATGCCAGGGAGGCCCTCATGTTGTTGATTTTTAAAACGAGTGCTGCGTTGTTTCCTCTTTGCATTGAGATGCTATTTTTGTCTTTATCAATGTGGAATGTTACATGGAAAGATTTTCCCGGTGTATATCATTCTTCCATTTTGGCAATCAATTTTCCTTTGCCACAATGAGTGTATTGTAATTGGTGAAAGTGAAATTCTACAATTTAGATTAGTTTAACCATGTTCATGAGAGACTGAACTATATTACTTTCCCTTCACATATCCCATTTAACTTCAACGTCACAGCTGAACTTCCCTCTCCTTTAAAAAAATTTTTCTACTACAGTATTTATAAAGGTGGTTTCTTGAATGTTTGACAGACCACATCATAAACCATCCAGTTCTGGTGGATTACTTGGGAGACTTTAAAAAACAGATTCAGTGTTATTTTACAATGATCCACATTTTTAAAAATATCTAAAACTTCAAATTTATCTACAAATATTCACAATAGTTTTGTTATTAAAAAAAAAAAAAAAACACCTTAACTCTGCGCGTGCATGCTCAGTCACTGTGGGTCTGTCTCTTAGTGACTAGACTGTAGCCCGCCAAGCTACTCAGCCCATGGGATTCTCCAGGCAAGAATATTGCAGCGGGTTGTCATGCCTGCCTCCAGATCTTCCCAACCCAGGGATCAAACCCACATCTCCTGCTTTGCAGGCAAATTAACAGCTGAGCCACCAGGGAAGCCCTTATCTATGTAACAACCTTAACTATATCCTTATCCATGTCTTCTATGATACCAACTTGTTTTACTGCAACTTTGCCAGTGTAAACTCTGTCCTGACTCTGTCACCACTGCTGTTTAGTCTACAAGTCGTGTCCAGCTCTCTTGTGTCCCCATGGACAGCAGTCTGCCAGCCTTCTTTGTCCACGGGATGTGGTTAGCTTCAAAACTTCTCCACATGTTACGTGGCCTGTCAAATCTTTAAGAAACTTTCTTAAGTACTGTTGTGTTTCTCCTGGCCAACATAAAATGCTTTGCTAATTTACATACTAAATGTCAGAAGTTTTGGTGAAATTAGTGGCCTGTAAGATTACATGGACTGGCCAAGAGTGGAGTTGCACGTCCACCCTGCAAGAAAAGGTCAAAGAACCCAGCTTGGTCTGAACCCTCACCCTTTGGGAAGATGTCCTAATATAGGCTCCTGGAAGGTCCTCTGTCCAGCCACGAACAAGGTTTTGCTAAGGGTAACAGAATTCTGCTTCTTGAAGGGGATTTTCAGGTAAGGCAGTAGTTAGGGCATCTCAAAGGCAGAGAACAACTTCCTTAAGCCTGCAGAAGAGGCAGTAAGAACTGTTTAATCTGTGTGGTGACATAAGTCGCTAAGAAACTGTCTTCCTTATGACCTGTTAGGGGCTGATGGGAGGGCAGGAGAGAGAGTGTGTGTGTGGGGTGAGTGGGCTTTCAGTGGGTGCTATTATCTACCAAGGGTGGTACATGAATACATAGGTTTAGGTCAGCTCACAACTGCCACACCTATTTTCTCCTGCTTAAAACCCCTAAAATATATGTGTGTACTGGATCTTCCTTGTGTGAATCATTTTTCCCCATCTCTTTTACGCTTATTCTATCTTATTCCTGCCACTTCTTAGACTATCAAGTGTGTCTGATCTGTACAATAGTACATTCCTTCCCAGTGGCACAGGAAGAGAGGCCCCCAGGAGGGCAGACATTTGTTTGCTTTGCTGCTTCAGCACCAGCAGCCCACTGCCCCCGCACATTAAGGAGGCGCACACAGTAATTCCTGAGCTGCGCGTGGATGCTGGAGAGCAAGACTGCACCAGACATTTCAGCTCTTCTCACGGGACCATTCCTTTCCCTCCACCCAGTCTCAGGTTTAGAGGCTGCTGTGCAGAGCTCTGCACCCCGCTCCCGGAGGCTGCAGCACCAGCAGGGGTCCCGGGCCCCCTTCCTGGAACTGTCAGGCTCTGTCTCGCTGTAAAAGCCCCACAGTTCAACGGCGAGGTTCTCAGCCAAGATGACGACCCTGAAGGCCAGTGTCTCTTCCAGTTCCTCCGTGCATTGCTCTGTTCTCTCTTCATTTCCGGCAGTTGGGACTTCCTTTTGCTGTTGGCTGTGCACAGCTTATGCTTTATTTGACATCTGAGTCTGGAGCCATGGGATGGTTATCTTAGTTCGGTCGGCCCTTCCATCGAGATTCCTGGAAACAAACCACGTAAGGGGGTAGGACAGTAACCACCATCTTAAGCCACAGTTCGGCAGTTCTCTATTACACTGCAGTAAAATTCACTCACTCACTGATGCACTCTGAAAAGCAGAACAAATGAAGAAAACAGAAACTGAAGAGTTGGGAGAAAATGTTTATTCAGTAAAACGGTATGAGGTTCAAAACCAGTAAAACAGGGAAAGGAGAAGTTACCAGCGGGGGATTTTGAGGGGTTCCTTTAAAACACGGCAACTGCGAAGTGATTTGGACAAAAATTTCATAGGTGACAAAGGTTCAGATACCATATGCACTATGCTGAAAGGCACCTGATAGTTTGATTTGTATCAGTAGTACTAAGAATAATTTTCCCTACACTTCCATCTTTTCTAAGGAACATGCAATCAATGAAGACCTAGTCGGCTTTAATGCTTTGTGTGTGTCTCAAGTTACCAAAATTAACTGTAAGAGTTACAGGATGAAGGAGAGACCCGTATGTTTGTGTTGAGAAAGTATTAACCTTTAATCGTACAACTTAATCCTCAGGTAGGCCTTTGCTGTTCATTCTTCCCTACAACACCGGCATGATGGAACTATAATTACTTGATCACCACTTACATCTTAGTTCTGTTTTTCAACAGGGAACAAAGGGTACAATTAATTTAAACACCTTTAACAATAAAAAATTGTGTATTAGGTAAAATAAATAGGCTTCCCCCCACCCCCCACAAGGGTATGGTATGAACTGAACTAACTCCACTCATGAAGTAACTGAGTGTGTTCTAGTAAGCAGGTCCAGTGCTGGCACTATATGAGTATCACCTCCGATTAAGTTATAAGAACTTAGAAAAGACCTGAGAGACCAGAGCACCACCAGAGGACTCTAGCCCTTCACATCCTGGAGTCTGTATTTCTACCATTACAAGTCACTGAAGCATGCCCACTTTGTAGAGTCAGACAGATACAATGATTCGATCACTGTCATGTGGCGAGAAAGCAGCAGATGCTGTAACATGACCCCAGGGCCTTGATTCCAGGAGCAACTCTTTTGTGCTGCCATTGTGATGCTTTATTCTCCACCAGGCGGTCATTTTCTCACTTCAGTTTTTTTTGTAAGGAAAACACTGTGAAGAAGCAAAGTAAAAAAACTGATTGAATCCTTGGGAGTACAGTGGCAAATAACTTAAAAAAAAAATAAGAAAGAAAGGTGTTTGGAGAAGACGCCCAACTTTTTTTAAATTTTGCTGCACTGGGTCTTAGTAGCAGCATGTGAGAACTTTAGTCACGGCATGGAAACAAACTCTTTAATTCCCTGAGCAGGGATTGAACCCAAGCCCCCTGCACTGGAAGCACAGAGTCTTAACCCTTGGACCACCAAGGAAGTCCCTATGCCCAGGATTTTTGAGAATATTTCTACTGAACACCTTTGTTCCAACATTATCTTCTTCTGAGAGAGGAGGGGACCTTATTTAAACAGGAATAAACTTTTTTCCTCCAACAAAACTTATCATGCCAGACACTGAATTTATGAAGACAAATAAGCTTGTTTCTGTCCTCAAGGGGCTCATAATCTAAGTGGAGCACTACACATGCAGATAAACTGGTGACGATTCTTGCACCAGTGCTAAGCAGCCCTGCTAGCACCCACAGCATGGTGCTGAATGAGAGGACAGCGGAAGACGTGTGTATGGCACAACGAGAGGAACTCTCCCCCTTTCACCTGGGAGACCCAAGATACAGGTAGCATTAGGACATCTGAACAGAGTTTTGAAGAGCGAGTTATTTCCTGAGGGCTTAGTATGGGCCAGATACCATACTAAGGGACTATCTGGATTATCTAATTAAATTACGGCTACAATTTAGGAGACAGGTAACCAAGTTTTACAAATGAATTCAGATGGTTTAATCTAGGACTCAATCTGCTAAATATTAACACTGTGAGCTACTGACATACACACACGCACAGTAAAACAGATCACCGGTTGGAGTCACAGGGATAAAGGGGTGTATAACATCCAAATGTTCTCATTTACACAAAAGGCTATGAAGTCAGGATGCTGCAGGAATTAGCCAAAGGTCACATAACACAGACAGAGATAATCCTTTCTCCTCTCAAGGGCTCGTCCATCCCTGGTATGATCACGTGCTCCTGCAAATGTTACTCTCTTCATGCCTTTCCCTTTAGCTTTTCCCTTTAGACACATCACCAAAGGCCACCTCAAACCACGTGCCAACTTACCAAAGGGCGAAGTTGTTGAAGGACAAACGGTTGGATGGGGCTGGCCTACATCTAAAACAAGATATTTACTGTAAATACCAGTGTTTCATAAGCAATGATCTGCAAAGGTTGAGAAACAAGTAAAACAGGTTTGCCAACTTTTAAGAACACTGCTTCTCACACACTCAACCTGTTACACACAGAAGTAACTGCAAGGCATGGATTAAACCCCAGATAGCCACAGGACTGGAGAAGAGACTTGCACTCTGTCTACCCAGAGCTCTGCCTCCAGCCCTTACAGCCACAAATCCCTGTATGGCGTGGCAACAGTAGGTTTTCTAGGCACTTGAGTTAGTGTTCCTAACACGAGCCCTGGGACTCTTCTACCTACCCTGTCTGAGATGCCTGGGATCTGTTCAATCATTTTTTATACACAAGCAAACAGTACGGACTGTTCATTCTGTTTGTTCAGTTTGAAACAAAAACTTTAAATGCCTGTGTGGAAATAAAAAGCTTAAATAACTTCCTTGGGGTCATAATAAAACTCTGCCAAGGGTCACAATAAAACTCTGCCATTCTTATTATGTAAGCAGTTTTAAAAATATACTTTAAAGGTTCAAGGAGGATGACTACTGAGACTGACTGTGATTCAAACGCAATGACTTTACTCATGCTAGTGCACAATTCTCATCTCCTGTTCTGGTTTAGGTTTAACATACAGATGGAGAGAGTGGTTATGCAACATTTCTGGTACCACTGCATTTACTCCCCACATTAAAGGGAAGATCCAGTTATAAATCCTACTGATTCGAGAACTATAACAATATGAAAACTGACAAGAGCCGGAGTATCAGCAAGCTTATTAATAAGGGCAAAAGTAAACATTTATCTGGAGGCACGGCATACACTGGTTCTGAAAGGTATGAAAATTAGAATCACACATTTAATCACACACTTTACGTGCTCCATTCTAGACTGACCATATACCTGAGGGTCAATCTCGCCCATGTATTTAGTTTTCCAATCTCTACAAATGTCTCAGACCCACAGCCTGCATCTCTGAACCACTTATGTACGGTACCCAGGGTGCTTGCTCTGAGCTCAGGAATCTCCATCACTTTAACTGTTTGTAATTACAAAGCAACTTAACTTTTCTGAGTCCCAGTTTCCTCAACTGTAAAGCACACTAATAACACTTAAAGGGCTGCTGCAAGGCTTAGATGAGAACATTATGCAAGTATCTAATAAAATACTTGTATCATAAAAGGTGTTCCATATACATTATTACTGCCTGATGAATACTCAGTAATAATGAAAGCTGTATTAAAATGAGGGACAAATTGAGGGGAACACCCAAGGTCTGAGGATTGCTGATGCAAAGATAAAGAACTGACAGAACAGACGTTCCTTTTTATGAGAGTTTTTAAAAAACTGATCAGAATAAATGTCTTAGAAGAAATCTTTATGTAACTATAAATAAAATTTGAAACGATTAGAAAATACTCCGTGCATTCCTCAAGATTTGGTCCCCTCTATCTCAGTATATAAAATACTGGCTCATGTAATCAACGACGGTATTTCTTAGCCTTGATGAAATAAGTTTCAAAAGATTAAAGGATAATGTATTCAGCATAATGCATTTATAATACTAAGGGTGCAACGGGCCTTCCTAAGACAACAAAACCCAGAAGTTACCAAAGACTACGTAATGGTTTAAAATAAAGTTTTAAAAAACACATGACAGATTAGGAGGAAGTACTTGCAACACATATATAGTAACCCAATCCAAAATATATAGCGTTCCTAGAAAACAATGAGAACAAATGAACAAATCAAAAGAAATGTGGGTTAAGGGGATGAACAATCAAACAAATAAAAATGAAAGAAAGAAAACCAACAGAAATGTGAAAAGATATTAACTTTGCTCTTAGACAAGGGAATGAAAATAAAGAGATTTTTTTTGCGGCCATCAGATCAGCAAAAAAAACGAACAAGAACGGTAATGCCCTGGGGGCAAGCGTGTGAGGGAACCAGCACTAGACTGCCAGCGAAGGGTAACCCGGCACAGACTCCTGGGAGAACAATTCTGCAGTACCTGTAAGTATTTCAAATAGATATGTTCCTTGACACAGCAATTATACCTTTACAAATGGTCTTGCAGAAATAATCACACAAAATATGCATCTAAATACTCTGTATTTTGCAGGACAGCCTACAACAGTGAAGCACTGGAGCAACCTTTGCATTCACCAACAGGTAATCTGGTGTATTTACATACAGAACTAAAAAAAAATACGTGAGACACAGATATGGAAAGTTCTCCAAAGCATGGAAAAAAGTACAAGATATGGTATGATTTCATGGTATAATAAATCCCAAATATATCACCAAGCTTGGAAGGATCACCATTATTAATACTGTGGAGTGTAAGAAAAAGGTGGCCAGTGGTATGTGACTGTGAAGAGAATATTTTTATATACTCTTCACATCTAGTCTAAATAATACAGAATGACCACATATTTAGAAAGTTATCTCAGAATGCAGGATTTCCCAGTACCTATTTCCCAAACTCCATTTCTCATTCAAAGTCATATCTTTACTTGAAATAACCCAGTGTTCTGGTTAATATGGTATCTTTATGTGCTAATGACTATGTTACTACAAAATTTTAAACAATGATTATATACATAAATAGAATACCTAAAACAATAATTTTCAGAGATACCTACAGAATAAGGAAAATTTATGTCAATATTAAGACAACTATATACCTTTAGCAACCTTTATACTTCTTCAAAGAAATCTTACAAAACCCTTATTTTTCCAGGGAATTTGAACTCCTATAAAAGTTGCATGAAGAACAAGTAGCAAAGAAATTTTTTCAAACTACTTTTGAAAAACAAACAGCCCCAATCCTATATTTAAGTAGCTTTAGACAGCAGGACAAATACTGACCATATAGCTTAACAGTTCTAAAGAACCACTTTGAAATAAGCAAGGAAAAGGTTGGAACTTTTAAAAGCCAGTTATAATTGCATCTGGTTAATCCCAAGAAAGATAGCTAAGTAGATGAACAGGTTCTACTGCTATGATTTTAGTTGATGGAAGAATTTTACTCAGCCTCACAGGAATATTATGCATAAAATTATACAAACATCCTCAGGACAGGTTCTCTTCCATAAAGTTAAAGGAAGTTAAAGCTAATATTAATAAATAATCCTAATTTATATAAATATAAAAATCCTAAAAGTGAAACTGCTATTGGTTTCATAATGCACTGGTAACTTAAAAGTTAAAAACAAAACAAACTAAATCCCACCTTTCATTGAAAGCCAGAAAAAGCCAGAATTTGATACTATCATCTCTATAGTTTAAAAACAAACCTTAATATCACAAGCCATTAACAACAAAAAGAGATCATTTAATTAATTATAATTGTGCATAATATTTTCCACTGAATAACATCTTACCTTTATCAAAAGGTAAAACTGCTTTTTTAAAAAAACTGAAACGAATAAACTAAAAGGCAAACTCATGTGTATCAGATTCCCCATGATAAGTGACAGTTTTCAACTACTGAAGTCTATAGGAGACATTTGTTTGGAAGCATGAAATCCTACTATTGGGAACTGATGGGATGAGAAAGATGTAATGAAACAGGAAGAAGCTAAATAATTTAAGCCAAATGCATAGCAAATAATCATGAGGAGAGATAACAAATCTTCAAACTTGATAGAAAATAGCTGGAGTTTAATTTCAGAACATGTCAAATATTGTAAAAATCCAACTATATTATGTTCTCTATCAATCAATGAAATGAAAAATGACAACTGGAAAATAATGGGGGAAAATGGGAACATTTTAACATTTATCCAGATTCTGTAACATTTAAAACTTATAAGCACATGTTCATCAGAAAAAATTCTAATAAATGTACAGTTTTCAAAGAAATCAAGGCATGTATTATCTAAAATGTGGGAGACAGCTCAGTATTACAGAATGCTTTATAGTATTAACTAAAACAAGATAAAGTGAAAAAAATTTTTTTGACTCAACTACAACTCAACTTTCACATAGAGCTTTTTCTAAGTGCTGAAGTGAGACACAGCTGATAGCCCAAATGATACTATGATCAGAAAAGTGTGTAATATAAAGATACGAACACAGGACTATTAAACAAAAGAAAAAAGCAATAAATTAAAAAACTATAAATTAGAAATTTAAGCTATAAGGTGTTTGGAAGCCTAAACCACAATGATATGCTAAATGAATGCTTTTTCATATTGGAGAATATGAAAGAAAAATTTTATATTTTATTCACTGAGGTTCAAAGGTAAATTGATGGGGAACCTCCAAATATGCTTAATCTGAAAACATGAAAAAACACTTTTCATAAAACTACCCTTAGGTTATATGATGCTTCCATAATGCACTGATACTTCTCTTCAAGTATTATAAATTATTAAATAACTTAAGCATTTCACAAGTTTCAAATGAAAATGTGAAACTCACTGAAATATGTTTTATATCCAAGTACATAACAGAATAACTCCCACTTAATAAAAAGAAACTTAAAACACACACACAAAATTTTAGTTTACTGAACAAACAGAATACAATTAGAAAGACAGCACTCACCTGTTCAGGAACAAGTCTCCCTGTCTGGACTTCACATTTTTATTTAACTGTGACTTTTTCATAAACATAGACATCTTCCTGAGTACAGGCATCAAATGTGAACTCTAATTCTGAATGTAGGCATAGATAAATTTATGGATACTTGCCAAGCTGTTAAAACTGTCCTTCAGTACTTCTGACTTGGTGGCTGTTGTTTACTTTGTTTTTCACCTATATAGAATATGAATGTATCATCAAAAAATGAAAAGCAGAGGTGATTTCACGGGGCTGAAAAACAAAGTTATAGAAAGTTAATTTTAAGTACAGTGTTTTCAATAAGAGCATGAAATATGAGAGTATCATATAAATCAAACAATATATATCTAGAACTAATTATCAGGTGTTAGCTTATCTTTAAATTATCTATAAATGTTTGGCACAACTATGCTCCAAAAAAAAAGGATGACCAACATGTTTCTGAAATAACAATAATAACAGCTACCATTTATCAGGAGCTCAGTGTGTACCAGGAATTATTACAACACTTGACCGCTATTAACTTATTTATTACGTTAACTCATTTAATCTAATGATTAAATTACGTTAACTCATTTAATAACAATCCTATTAGGGAGGTACTATTATAATCCCAATTTAGCAGACTGAGGAAATGGAGAAATAATTTTCCCAAAGTAACACACCTAGTATGCGGTAGTACCAGGATATGAGTTCAAGAAGCTGGGCTTCAAAACCCTACCACTAAATCACAGTGATTTCAAACCATTTCCATTAAATTGGAAAGCCGGTATCGTCTTTATTGCTAAAATAAAAATGAGTCTGATCTACTTTAAACAGAACAGCAATTATTCACTGAACACTTAAAATAGGCTATGTACTATTATTAGGCATTCTCACTGGCAGAACAACAGCTAGCCCGTTAGCATTTACCGGGACTTAACGTGACAAGCACTGACTAACGAACCACTCTGCGCTCATCACAGAGGTCGGTCCTTACAACGATCCTGTGAAGTGGATACCATACCTATTTTGCAGATGAGAAAAGCACTGAGGTGTGAAGCAGTGCCTTTCCCTCCTCCAAATCACACAGCAAACTGTCCGGCACAGCCCAGGCGGCTCCAGGGGTCTGTTGTCAGAGCCCCTCTTGTCGGAGCACAGCGCGAGCTCCACAGGGCCGGCACGCCACCACTCCAGTGAGGACATTCCTTTGCCCAACCCCCGAGTCTCACGTCATGTTAGAGATACAACAATACAACTGCAAAGATATGACAGTAATGAAAGTTTACAGTAATTACATTACAAGAAAAAAAAAATCAAGCCTCTGTGTACTATTTTTGCCATATCCTCTATCCGTGTTAATGGCTGACAGTCCAAGTCAGCTGAAGTAAACATCCACCTCCCAGCCGACTCGTGTGTTACAGCTGAGTGTAGGATGTTTACATGAACTGAAAACTTGGTTTAAAGCAGGACTTACACAATCCTTTACCGTATTTGCACCGGTCCTTTCCTTGAGACTCAAATTTAAATTAAGGGATATATGATGAATAATTTATATGATTTTTTTAAAAAGATAACTTTGTAGAATCTGTTGAAAAAAGAACAGGAGGTACAAAGATTGACATGAATGAGGTAAAAGTCCAGTCAAGAGGTATTTCTGAGACAAGGTTTAGAATCCAGGGGAAAAGGAACAAGTGATGTTCTTCTTGTAACTGGTGGTGATATAGCAGACGTCTCATGAATGTTCCAGACCTACATGTGGCTGGGTTTACAGCCTTCCCTTCCAAACAAGCCAGCCTGCGTTTACAGGAACCTGCCTGATGGCCGGGATGGCACATCGGGAACCCATTCTTCCTCAGGAAGGAGCTTCCTGTTTCGAGTCGAAGACAAAGTTAGCAGCACACGTGTGAGGAGCTCAGGGCCCCGAGGCAGCCTCCTTGCCCCCAGCCTCTCCTCATCTCCTCCCCATGCTCCTGCCTCAGGATGTTCACCTCACGAACACGTCTCCACACTCTAACCCGGGTCCTCCTCCTCCTGCCCAAGTGTTGCTAAGTCGCCTCCCAGGAATCCGTCGTCTCTCTGGATTCCTCTGATTAAGAAAATACTACCACTGATACCTCTATAAAGCACTTTAAGCAGCCCGATCAATACACTTGCCTCGAAGAAGAGAAAAATCCTCAAACTTGGAAGTAAAATTAAATAACAGAATGATTGCCAGCAAACTCTAAAGTAATCTCTGGAATTTCACGGGCCTTCCAGGACCTTTGTGAACCTCCTGTCTCTACCTGGCCTCCTGTCTCTTCAGGCCACTTTTCCTGATTCAAGATTAAATCAGGAGTTCTGATTAAATTCTCAAGTTCTCAAGATTAAACATACACATTTTTTTTTCCTCTACAAATATACTGTTTTTTTGCTTCAAGTATTCCACCGCAACACTATTATTTTTCCTTCCGCTTTTCTTTGCAAATATATTCAAACAGGTTTTGTGGGCTAGACAATGAATATGATGCTTTCTCTGGGAGAAAAGTGGGTCCCAGATTTCCAACAAATCTTTTTCAAAACAAATTTTTGGATTACTGTATGTTTTTAAGTTAGGGATTGTATGCACATTTCTCTTCAGTTGCTAATTGGGCATGGATACTGAACAGTGAGGGATTCCCAGGTGGCTCAGTAGTAAAGAACCACCTGTCAATGCAGGAGACACAAGAGACATGAGTTCGATCCCTGGGTCGGGAAGATCCCTTGGTGAAGGAAAGGGTAATCCACTCCAGTCTTCTTGCCTGGGAAGTCCCATGGACAGAGAGGAGCCTGGTGGGCTATAGTCCATGGGGTCACAAAGAGCCGGACATGACTGAACAACCGCCACCACTGACCCAGGAGACGAACGGAAGATGAGCCATGGTTCTGAAAGCCTAGACTTAGGACAGCAGCATCGGCAGCACGTGGGCATTTAGGAGAAGCAAGCATCACCGCAGACCTAGTGAATGAGAAAGTCTCGCAAGGCCCAGCAATCAGTATTTTAATTAACAATCTCTCCCAAGTAATTCTGATATCTGCTATTATTTGAAAACCAACGCGTTAATAACGGTGTTACCAAACATGCTGGAGAGCCAGAGCAAAGAGCAGTGAACATCAAATTGTCAGGAAGTTTGTAATATGCTAAAGAATGAAGAAAAAAAAAAAACCCACCCAACATCAAAACACCCACCACACTGTCCACCTGTAAGGAACCAGGCCGGGTAAACTGGCAGAGACAACCTAAAACAGCACAGTTTTGAAAAGTGATTAAGTTTGGACTCACACTTGAAACTTTTTTTCCCCTGAATACCCACCGCAAATAGAGGTACATTCACTCAATGAATAAAGCTTTATCCAGAGGAATGGAGGGAGCCAGTCAGAGTAAAAGCGACTCCGGCACCAAGACCAAGGAGGACCTGTCAAACAGCGACCTTCAACAGAGAACATCTGCACACAAATGTGTCTAACTGGAAATGAACCTGCAGACACAATTGTGCAGTTTTGCTTTTAAAAAGTAACCCCTTAGAAATCTCAAAGCAAATGCTAAGGAAAAAAAGCCTGTCATTTTCAGAATACTACTCAGCAACTAAAAATGTTTTACTTTCAATCAAAATATCTTCTTAGGAAAGAATTTCTGAGCTTTCTGGGACCTGTCAATAAAGACCACACACTTCTTCCTCAATACTAAATTAAAATGTGGGGAGACAAGCTGTTATAGGTTTATTAGCAAAAACTAATGCTCAAACATTTTAAAGTATTTGTCCTATACAGTCAATTGCTATATTGGCAGGTCATTTGGGAAGTCTGTGGTTCTTCCAAATTAAAACATAAAGAAGTCATCTGCAGATGACTTTCATAAGGTGGTATTCCAGTACACTAAGGCAAGGGCATCCAGAATTAAAGCTGACATGGCCTCTGATTCACCTCATCAGGGCAGAATAACATGGAACAAATGTTATGTAACACAGATTGTACATTAATCCTGCAGCCAGGGGTGAGGGGCTGGGCTGGGCAGAGGGTGACAGCTTTGTGCAAGACACGCATCCTCCTTTCAGCACAGATCTGGGCTATCATTTTAACAAGCCTCTCAAATCCAGCCAGGCAAATTATTAAACTGGGCAGTTTCTATCCATCTTACTGAATCTCAAGGCTGTGTAACACAACTTTTCATAGGAAACACTGTCACCTTGTCTAACAGAACAACCCTGTTAGCAGAGGACTTGTTCTACCCTTTGAGGGGACATGCCTCGGGCTCTCAGAGCCCAAATGGCCCCATCTGTTTGCTGCTATCTGGACTCTGAGGCCTACATCAGAGGGTCAAGGAGTACATAAAAAACCTGCTTTACTAAGAGTTCAGCAGGAAGGGACACTTGCTGCAAGCGAATCATCAAGCTTGAAAATTATACTTCAAGTTGCAGAGCCACCTGTGTCTGAAGCAGCTCACCACCCTCCTTCCCCTCCTCCACGCTGGCCACATCAGGCTTGTAAACTAGCACTCTGGCGAAGGAGTGTTTAAGAAGTGGGGCTGCTGCAGGAACACAACTGGGCAGCTACAAGATGCCCCAAACTGTCATCTGCTCCTCTGCAGAAAGGACACAGTAGCCCCTGCAGCAAAACAAAACCGCTGGTGCAGCCCGGTGCACGCAAGGTGCCCTACTTGGTGCTGATGGCCAGGAAAACGGATAATTATAAGGATATGACGGCCTCGCCCTCAGAAGATGTGCACGTAAAAAGTTACCAAGGGCTTTACCTTTTGGTTTAATTATGCACTGAGCCCTATACAGTAATATGTTCAGCAGTTTAGTATTAATACATGATAAAAATACTAAAGCTTTCCTGAAGAGAAAGGTTTCAATAAAACAGAAATGTTTTCCAGTGTCTACAAGATAAATAGAGGTAAGAAAGCAAATTTTCAAAACGCGGAGAAAGAGCTGTTGTAAAATTATACATTATCAACAGTCTGCATTGAATGTCGGCTGTGAGAAAAGCCCTGTATTCTTCAGCTCTGTGGGGAAACCCAAAAAAATAGACTCAGTGCATCTGCTCACAAGGCATCAACATGCGAATAAGGAAGAGAAAAGCCAAGTGATGACCTGAGAATACGCAGGAAAACATACTCAATAAACTGAGACAAATATAACCAACGGTGAATGCTGTAAAAAGGCTCAGAAGTTTGAGGTCCTGCAAAAGTTTTTAGAGGACAGTTCTGACTAGGAGCTGTGACGTCACTCAGGGTGGAGAACAGGAAGCTGGGGTGGGGGTGTTGAGAGGAGAGAGACAGAGTTTATACACACATTTCTTCACTACAGAGAAAACTGAAAATTTCTAGGTTATATACTGCTGGGCGGTAGGGTGGGGCGGAGGTGATAAATTTACTCTCAAGAACGTCTACAGAATTTCTAAAGGAGGAAATCAGTCTTCTGAACTGCTGGGAAGTCAAACTCTAGCCTACTTGGAAAGGCAATAAAGAATGTGAGTTCACTGACAGGGTAAAAACCAGAAATAAGAATCCATAGTGGAAAAAAAAAATTTCTTTTTAACAGAATTCTCTAAAGCCCAGCAGCAGCAGCAGCATCTTAAAGTCTGGAAGCTCGGCTGGCATCTGCTCCAGGATATCCTGTTTTGAAGAGAGCATCCCACACTACTCGGCATGAAACACGCATTCGCACAGAGCACAGTGAAGGCAGAACCCCAAAGATTCCTGGTGTTCATCCACACACTTTACAGGCACGCCCCCCACCCCCCCCCCCAATTCTACCTCTTAAGATGTAATTACACTGAAATGACGTCTGCGAATAGCCGGTAGCAGCAAACATCTGACTGAAAGCTTAGCTGTGTGGTACAGCTTCCAGTCGGGGATGTTTACAACAACAGACCTTCTGCACAAGTTAACAGAGGGCATCGACACAAGTATTGCTGGTCACCATCTCTAAATGCTTGTTAGGCCTTTTAGTCCTGAACACTATCTGTGACATTTTGGGACAAAAAAATGAAATGATTAATGAAATTCATTAGCAAGAGATAAGTGGTTTATCAACAGCAATTTTTCCTGAATAAATTATTACAAAAGACAATATGCATTGTAAAGTTATCTTGGCAAATTAGTAACATTAAAGATATGACCCAGTTATTCTATACGAAGATACACTTTCTATTTGATATGTGCAAAAAATGAAGTTTTCTCTCCCGTAACCCAGAGTTTCAGAATTAATAATAAACACACCAGAATGACAATCCGAATAATCAGACAGACCAAACATTTGCCTGAAACAGTCTGAAGGCATGCCTGCTGCCCTGATGCTGTCATTAAAAGTGACTCTTGCATTAACAAAAGCATCCTAATCTAGGTCACGAGTACAGTGGGTCTCACTGGCAGTGGACCTGTACTAAGACTCGCATGCTTTCTTCGCCCGTGCCCAGCTGAGTTAGGTTAGAGATGCACATACAGGCCATGGAGATAACAAAGCAAGGCAGGTAATAAGCAAACGAACTCCTGACCTTGGCTTTGTTTATAAGCAGTGATAGGCTAAAATCGTTTTGCTACCACACCACTTTCCTGAAAGACAGAAGGAAGATTAGGTGACAAAAAAAATCGGCACGCCACCAAAACCAAGAGTTGCTTTCATCTAAAGTATGTGAAGTTACTGTTTCTTAAAAAAAAAAAAAAAAAAAAAACCCAGTTAAAACAATTAAGAGTATACAATTAAGTTTCAGTGATTTCCAAGAAATGAACACACACACACAGACAGACACCCTACAGGATAACTACTGAACACATCAATACACACAATTTTGAAAGGCTACTAATTTTCTAATATTAATTAATTTCTTTGAGAAACTATGGAGTAAGTGATTTCGGTCACTGATATTTACTGTGGTAATATTTAATGTTGCTTTCTGCATTTTTTTTTGCTTTAAATGTCATAAATAACTACCCATTACAGAAACAATGCTAGAAATAATGAGGAAAGTGCATGTGGTCTCTATGGATACAAGATGACCTTCATTATTTCTGAAGACAAATACTTAAAAAAAAGAACCCAGTGGCTATTTCCAACAAAGGGTATTCAAGCTGTTCTGCAATTGAAAATTTCCAGATTTAAATTAGGAAAAAAAGTTATTTCATGCCCAGGTAGGCACACAATACTTGACTAATTAGGATGCTGCATACTGAGTTGCAATGAACCAGTGATTGCAAGTCTCTCCTTCAAACAATTTCCCTGTTTTTCTGTTTTAAAGGTTGATAAAAAGACTGACATCTTTATCAGAGCTACTATATTTAATTCTCACATATAATATATAAAATATTTTCTTCAGGGTTGTTAGGGAATTTTGTCAAATGCTGTAATTTGTTTATGATGTGTTCTTGAAGACAGTTGAAAACTAAACGTATAGAAGTTGAATAATTAAGTATGTTCTAATAAAATCAATTATGAATATTCTATAAAGTATCTAGACACAAATTGTAATTACAATATGTAACCTGTATTTCACAAATGTTCTTTTTGCTCTTGTATTCATCATTAAAAACCGAGTAAGCAGGTTGAATCTAATGAAGGTACAGCTGAGGCTAAAGATGAACACGTTTTGGTGTGCGTAACGACTTACATACTTGACACAAATCTATTTCATATTTGAGAGCGACCATTCTTACTCCTGGCATTAGTACAAAACAATATCTTCTTGTTCTATGAGGCTTATTTATGACTTACTCATTATTGCCAATTGCCACTGGGAACAGAGGCTTGAACGTGCTTTCATATGATTTCTCAAGTTAGCCGTATAACTAGAGTCCTGAGGTTATAGTAGAGCAGGTGTCTACAGGTGAGGAAGACGGTACAAACTGGCAGGTGGTCTGACTGTGAGCCTCTCTCAAGGAACCATCTACAAGGTGACCATCTGTGAGGACAGACCAGCCTGGCAAACTGACCACCAGACAACCAGTGAGACGGTGAAGAGCAGAGCGCTGAAAAGCACGGAAATCGTCACCGTGACATCTGACGTCTGCATGGCGTGATCACACCTCCCTGTGGGTTTTCATGGTGAGCTCCGAGGGGCAGGCAGGGTGGGTATCATCATCTCTACTCCACTCAGCTTACATCGGTTCTGCTATAATAATGAATTATGTGTTCTCTGGAAGCAACTACCCATGTCAGATACTTTATGAGATCCAAATGGATTATCAAATGAAAGTTTACCTAGAAAATTTACTATAAAATATGTATGTGTGTGTATATACAGATACATGTTTGTGTAAAAATGACCTGTTTTGACCTTTTTTTTTAAAACTTTTCCCCCATTTCTGTCACTTCTAACAGGATGGGTTGTTTTTTGGCACTGCATGATCACTGCTCAGACACACAAACACCATTTGGGGTAGTCAGTGCTTAGGCTTGCAAGGCAGAGAGCCAGTTCCTTTCTCCACAAAGCTTAATGGAACATCATCATATACTCACACGGTATATACATGGCTCAACCCCAAACCAGCAGCATCAGTACTACCCAGGACACTGTAAGAAAAGTAGTTTGCAGGCTTCTACCCCAACCCCACTGGATCAGGAATTAGGGGGAATCAGACGCAGAAATCAGTGTTTTACAAAGCCTTCCAAGTTGTTCTGAGGCACACTAAATTCTCCTAACCACTGATCCAGATGGTACCACAGTTCCAATAACATGGCCAAAGCCCACTGACAACACAGCCCTGTGTTAGGGCTCGTCTGGAACTGAAAGGGACTATCAGTTTTAATACCCAGACAGTCCTGGGCAGGCAAGGACTAATCCATTACCCTAATCGCCATTACAGATCAAAGCCCAAAAAACTACTCACATAAAAAATGAAAAAAAGTGGGGGAGGGGAAAAAATGGATCAGTGACATTATGGACTGAACACATGTTGCCTTTTGGGTGGAGAAAGAAGGTTACGCTGAAATCCCAGGAACTGTTAATGGCTAATTTAGTTCACCATTTCAGGGTAACTATGCATTTTCTCCATTACTGTTGTGAACAAAGAAAGCCTTCCATGAGAGGGGTGCCATATATCTACATATAACCACTGAGTTGTTATGTACTTACTCGAAAAAAAAAAAAGCGTGCCCAGGAATGCCTCAAACCTGGAGGCGAGAGACCTGGAGGTCCAGCAGTTAAGACTGTGCGCATCCAATGTAGGCAGTGCACGCTGGCTCCCTGGTCAGGGAACCGAGGTTCCGCACGCCGTGAAGCACAGCAAACAACACAAACAAAAAACCACCTGGGGGGAGGTAGGTAGGGCAGTGTTTTGGACAAAACGATCACTGTATTAAACTATAGGGCAGTCACAAGTTGGTAGTTTAATTTTTAAAAAGTTTTCAAATTTTTCTGGCCGCACCACATGGCATGTAGGATCTCAGTTCCCTGGCCAAGGATCAAATCCGTTCCTCCTGCAGCGGGCGCTCAAATTCCTAACTGCTGGACTACCAGGGAATTCCCTGTATTTTTTTAAAATAAAATTTGCTGACCACTGACAGTGAGCTGATGGCAGGCAGCTTTTTAGAGTCTCATGATTTTTAAGGATCTTTTTAGATTCTCAAAATACCATCCACCGAAGGTCCCAGGTCATAAACGGGGCAAAATCAGTCACCAGTGACACACAGCGCCGACCCGAGCATTTAGACCACTCGAATCAGGATAAGCTGAGCAGGTCTGTGATTCCACAGTGCTCGGGTAAGTGCTGAAAGGCAGAGTCTCTTCAGCCAACAGGATGCAAGAGGCTCCAAACTCTGCTTTATAGACTTAAACACCATGAACTGCACCCAAAACAAAACTAATAACTCGCTCAGTCCACTTAACTCACTTGGAGAGTGCTTTCCATGGTTCATGGATACCATCAGCCAAACTACGACACTGAAAATTTCCCATAATCCTGGATATGAATGCATCATGATGAGGCAGGTCACATTTCAACAAGTCGACTTTATTTTCAAAATCCACACCTGGACGGAAAATTGCCAACTTTGGCCTCAACTTACAAGCAAAAGGAGATTTCAGCAAATAAGGATCTAAGACCCTAACTGTGAACCTTAGTGACACAGAGTAAATATCCACACACTTATGTATCAGACATATCGCTACACGTGAAACACAAGTGGATGTCATGCGTCTCACTGTGCATGTCTTAATGTCAAAGCTGTGTCAATCTTCAGAGATGATCCATGTATATCTATCGAGTTTTAAATACTGTTTTCAATTTTTCACACTTTTCTAATAATAAATCTACTTAAAGCTCTACTTGAGAAAAAGAATCCTCTTCTAAGAACAAGAGGTATGACTGACTCTCCCAGTCATTATCTTCCATACAGTCTGATTACATTGTGTCCCTACTCACCTGCTCAGTCAAATCTTTGCACTTCCACTGATACACTGGCTGTGTGACTTTAAGTTTCTTTACTCAGAACCAGTTTTTCAATCTGCAAAACTAGAAAATCCTATGTGAATTAAAAAAAAACAAAAACAAAACTCTCACAGAATGGTTGTGAAGTTTAAACAAAATTATGTGAGTATGAAAGCATATCTGAAATAACAAAGCACTGTACAGATGCTGACTGCAGTCTCAGGTCTGCACCTATATTTTCTTGCGAACCTTCCTCCTGAGTATGCATCGGAAAGACAGGACAACCATGAGGATCATGGTCTGTGGGAACACGACAGGGTTCTACAGAATTCTCTTTGATGTGACGTTCACTGGCCTGGGCAAAAAATAAAAACAAAAGAGCACCAACAACAGTGGCCTCTCTTTCACACCAAACAGGCTAATTGGGCCCATCCATCGGCAATCCTAAGGACAATACTACTATAAACAATACCCTTAGTTTTCACTTTTAGGTTAGGAAAGACTTCCTAAAGGTATAAAAGATAAGCCTGATTTTAATTATATTTTTCATGTCTAGTGGACTGGTCAGCCCGTGGCTAACCTGGATGCTACTAAATGTGAACAGCACCCACAGAAGCACCAAAATGTATCTTGTGGGAGTGAAGACAGAGGCGACGCCCCTGACTGGCCTTCTGTTAGCCCACCCCTGCTTCTGAGTAGCAGCACCTCTGGCTGAGCTGCTCAGGCCCCTGGATCATAAACCCGCCAGCAGCCCCGGAACCCTCACCCACAGCGGGACGCCCTGCAGCGGGCGGCTATCGTAGCTGTGCAGGTGGCAGGGTACCTCCTCGCCCGCGCGCAGACTTGAGAGTCCCATTACTCAGTCGAGTCCTGGCCATCCCAAAGGTGGAGGGCCCCGACCAGCACCTCTCAACACACCTGTGACCTGTGAGAGGCAAACCCAGGACCTGTTCTGGGGAAGCCCCGGCCTAGTGAGCTCAGGGCATGAGAGGCTGTTTCAGGCACTGATCTAGGTGCGGGGGGAGTGGTGAATAAAGTACCTATTTCCATGGAGCACCACCTCTGAAGCAGGCTACAAGGCTGCAAGAAGCATGTTAGGCATTTAAATATGAGCGCAAGCAAGGAGGGGCCAAAGGAGACTTTTAAGACATGAGATTAGATCACTGTTTAAGAACCATCAGACTGCTGCTGATAGGGATGACGACCTGGGGAAGTGGGAAGGATAAGGAACCAGCTGTTAAGACTGCTGCCACAGTCCAGAGAAGTCATGAAGGCCTGTTTCATGATGATGAAAAGAAATAAGTAAAAGGTATAGACATGAGATTGACTTGTAAGTAAAAACCTTCATTGTCTCTTGGAGGCTATGTAACAGATGTTAATGGTTGACTGATAAATCTTGAATGTTTTTGCTTTTTCTTTTGAAATTTTTGGCTGAATCTCTGGTATTTGTTTTCAGAAAATGTTCTTTTTTTTTTCCCTCTCCCTTAAAAGCAGAGAAAGATATAAATTCCAGGGAAAGATACTAGCTACCAAGATTCTAGTTCATTTTAGTCTGATTCTAGTTTTATAAAGCCTAGTACTGAGTTGTTGGTTGTGTCTTCTGGAAAGAGGAGTTTGACAGTTTAAAAAAAAAAAGGCATGAACATTAAAGAGGGAAAAAAAACAGCCATTAGCTAATTAATGGAAGGAAGTAGTACATGGGGACAGAACAACTTAAAATTCAAGTCAAGGCCAGTGAGCTATTTGAGACTAAAGTCTGAGGATGAAATGACAGATTCCATTAAAGGTTCAAAAGGAAGACAGTGTGACAAAGTACAGTAAGGGGATGGAAGGAATAACAGCAACAGAATTACCATCGTCCTCACTGTATTCCCAACAGACCTCACGGGCATGAAACCAAAAAGTGCTCCAGGCTGGGAAGCAGATGTAGGTAGGGAACTGAAAAGGGTGTTCAAACAGCCGTCAATCTGAGGCAACAAAAGGAAGTGAAGAGCACTTGAGTCCAAGGGGTCAATCGGGATGTCGCGGGGGAAACGTGTGCAATTTCTCATGAGAAAAATAATAAAGACCTCAACAACCCAATGCTGCCATTCTCAGCTGGGAGCACACACGCACCTCCACGCTGCCGGAATGACGGGCACGGCGACGCAGGCAGCACGCGCGGGCACGCGAGCCTCTCGTCCATCTTCTGCGACGATCGCACACACAGTCTCTGTCTCTCGCTGGGACAAAGGGATCACGTGCGCCCCTGACAGCACCACTCTGAACGTCTTCAACTCCAACCACAGAGCACTCATCGCTTTATAAATATTTTCTGGAGCCGTCTTCTAACAGCCTGCTCTTACGAAGGAAGGACTAGATGATAATTAAGAGCCTGAGCTTTACAGTCAGAACTAGGCCAAGCTTTTAACCTGGTGACTTGACTTTTCTGTGGCTACTCTCCCATCTGTAAAATGAGATTTTAAAACACCTATCTGGCAAGGGTTTTCATAAGGGCTGAATAAGCTTACGTAACATTCATCAATGCTGAGCTCTGCGGCAGGTGTAAAATTAGTAAGCAATAAACGGGAGACAAAACGGAGGAGAAAAGATTTTTTACCTCCGCTTAACGTTCTTTTCCTCCCCTCAACACACAGCTTTCCCCATTTTAAATTCTTTACATTTCACTTTTGGAAATCTTATTTATTCTTTCAGGCCCGGTTCAAATGCCAAACTCTCTAGGAAAACTGGCCACTTAAAATGTATGGCAGAAAAGCATCAACTATTATTGATGGTAAAAAATCTTACCTCATGTTCTAAGTGCTTCACATATATTAACTCATTTAATTCTCCTAGCACCCTGTGAGGGAAGTACTAGTATTATCCCCTTTTTGGAAGGGAGTGTGAGACAGAAAGCAGTCTGCCCAGAGCAACACAGGAGCTCGGGGACTGGGCTTTGGACCCCGAAGCCCGGCTCCAGAGGCGGTTCTCCCCTGTACTACGTGCTGTCGCTGTCATCCAAGGAGGAGGAGTAATCACTGCAGAGACCTTCAGAGCTGACAGCATTAGAGTTGGTATACCTGGAGACTTTTTTTTCTGTACAAGCTAAAATCATTCACTACGAACAGCTTATTCCAGTCATTAAAAATATCCCTATGGCTCAGTTTCTCAATGTGCACAAAATAAAGGAGGACAAACTACTATTCATACACAATTAGGTTTTACGTTTTTTTAGGCTGCTACAGTGGTTTAATCACTAAGTCACATCTGACTCTTGTGACCCCATGGACTATAGCCCATCAGGCTCCTCTGTCCATGGGATTTTCCAGGCAAGAATACTAGAGGGGGTTGCCATTTCCTTCTCCAGGGGATCTTCCCAATCAAGGGATTGAACTCGGGTCTCCTTCACTGCAGGCAGATTCTTTACCATCTGAGCTACCCAACTCGAGTTCCATTTTTCTCAGTGCACACATCTAAAATTCTAGTTCCCATCTAGGGGACTAGGACCATAATGGAGGAGATGGATAATAGAGATGGATCATTTTATCCCCATATGGAGAATGCCGTATCACCTACTACATTGGACTGTCAAAAATGGCTGTCATCTAACACCCGGTGCAAATACAACATAGTCATCAGGAGTTGATTAATACCCTCGACAACATATACCATATTTGCAGGTTTTGATTTTATACACACACACACACACACAAATACACACATAGGATGGCAAAGATACTTTTTGTAGATAAAAGATATTGATACTACTCTTCACACTAAGGCAGGCTCAGGGGTATTTTTTTGTTTTCAGTTTTTTTGTCCACACTGTGTGGCATGTGGGATCCTAGTTCCCTGACCAAGGATCAAACCTGCGCCCCACTGCAGTGGAAGCACAGAGTCTCAACCACTGGACTGCCAATGAAGTCCTGGCTCAGGAGAATGAAACTGAATCTTACCAAAAATAAAGACAAATAAGAACATTCTTTGTGTGGGAGACAAAAAGCTAATATCTTCCCTTTTAAATCAAACTTTCTAACACAGAATCAGAGCCAAGGATAAAACATACCCGCCCAAGGGACAATGCTTAGCTTTTACAGAAAATTATAAGCTCTTGAATGAGAAAGGCTTAACAGCAAACTACTGTTTCTTCACAATCAGAGAAGTGCTGCTTTCTCTACCTGTTCTCTGAGTGCATTTCTGGAGCCTTATTTTAAGACAGAGAACATGGTATAAGATGACAATGAACTTCATGTGCTAGTTTTCTTAGGAAAGGCCACTCTCCCCACATAAAACACAGCAAAAAGGCAAACGAGCCAGAGTAAACCAAAAAAAAGAAAGTCATTGTTTCTGTTTAAGAATTTTTCAAAAATAAAGAACAAAATCTGCATCACTTGAGACAGGAACTACATCAAGTTCAACTATTCTTAAATCAGTCTCTAAATGGGTTTCTATTTAAAATAAGACAAGCTGTCACTTACCACTGGCTGTGGGTCCATATTGAGGCCTCAGGCTTCTCAAGTGGCAGGGGCAGAGCAGGGCTGTATCAAGACAAGTCTTACTGGTCAGATATGGACTGGTCAGACACAGCCTGACCTCGGAACTCACTACATTTAGCCCTGGGCTATGGATGGGAGGCAAGAAACCAGAAGGTCAAACAGCTAAGGCAATATAATGCACACTATTAAAAGGTGGCTGAAGCACTTCCAGCTCTGCAGGTGAACAGAGTCTGAACCTGGGGTCACACTTCACAGACGAGGCCATCATAACAGGCTACGCTCCCACAGGCTGAGCTTGCCTTCATTGTGCCATGTGACTTGTATGGCAACTGCTTGTTTACTTGTCTGTTTCCCTATTTCCCCACTACAGAATGGCTGTCTGATTCATTCCAGTATCCTTAGTCCAGGGATAAGTGTAAAATACCACAGGTATAAAATAAACGAGCCACAGAGAAGAAAGCAGCAAACATAAAGAAAACTCATGTCTGTGTCTTTACTGGCTCCATATTTTGCCTCAAGAATCTCTCACCTTAGATCAGGGGAGGATAACATAAACCAGGCTTATTTTATTTTTTTTTATGTTTATGTAATGCGAACCATTTAACCTCTTTGGATGCAAGCTGTCTCTTCTATAAAAGGAAAGAATCGAGACCAACAAATTCTTAAGTTCACTGGTTCCATGATTCTATGAGGGAATCATATTCTAGTAATAAAGATCTGTTGATATTAATATTTGCCAAATGCTTCCATGTGGTCAATAATTATGCTGATATCTGACACCAAGGTTGAGCCCTGACTGCGATGCCAGTCAATTGCCACATGAGCTTGAAAGGGCAAAAAAATCCCCAAAACACTATTTTTGAAAATACACGGAAGTATATAATAAATCTTAGTAAAACTGGGAAGATATAAAACAGAATTTGCTTTAGACAATACACCCTTGGCTTTGACAGGGTCTGGCTGGGATCTTTATATCGGGGAAAACATGTAGTTTAATGTTTCTGAGGCAACTGGAAATCCAAGTCACACTGAAATATGCAGCAAGCTGGTGCCTCAGGGCTGGGCTCATGTCCCCACAGGCCCAGGGCAACGATGCCCCCTGATCAGGTCACTTCCCTTCCTAGAACCCGTCCAAGGCCTCCCCCTGTGCTTGGTGTGGAACGCGCGTCCCCTCTCTGACTCCCCCGCTCCTCTGCACCAGCTCTCGGGGCTCCTCTCTCTTCCTCCCATCTGCCAATCCTTCCCACTGCAGAGGCTATGCACTCTCTGCCACACCAGTTGTTACATGGCCCTTCACATGCCTGGTTCCTTCACACCCGCCTCAGACGGGGTCTTGACTCCAACGTCATCTCTGCAGTGAGGTCTTCCCGGCCTGCCCACTTTGACAGGGCTGCCCCCACCGGCCCACGTCACTGCATCTGCCCCGCTGCTCTTCACAGTTCTTATCACGGCTTGAAATGATGTCCTCGGCTCGTTCCTTTACTTGCTTATTGTCCGCCTGTCCTGTCAGAGCCTGCCAGGTTGAACCTTCATGAGAGCAGGAACCTTGCTCATCCTTTTAACTCCTATAGTTCTAGTGCATGGAACAGTGTCTGCAAGCTTTTGGTGGAGAATCTGATAAACTTCTTGCAAAATTCATTCTAAAAAATGCAAATAGAAGTATCAAACATTTGCTGAATAAAATGCTAATAGTAATGGGAGCTATTATGTTTAAAAGCACGATTCCAGCCTCTTCACACAAAACTGCTCACTTAACTTCACAATGGCTTGATGAAAATCGATGTTATTATTCCATTTTACAGATGAGGACCTGTAGCTCAAAAAGTGAATCACAGAGAGAGTGGCATAAAGGTGATGACTAAAATATGAGCCTGAATCTTCTCTCCCAAATTTTGTTTCCTTTCTGGGTATCAGTGCCTCTGCTCTGAAATTTTCTAGGTTCTAGACTCTAAATCCACCTACATTTTTAATCTTTAAAATATTTAAGAAGTATTATAGTCCTATGATTAAAAAAAATAAAAAGGATGACTCAAATAAGGTAAGACAAGATTATTAAGATGAACTTGCCATTCCTGTCAAGATGATTCCAATAAACAAGAGAAGTGAGAAGTAATGACATTATGAAGTATCTAAAATAATTCCTATTTTTAAAGGATATGTCTAAAAAGATGGAAGGTAATCCTGAACTAGAATGAAAAAACTGACACTTATCTGTTTAAGAGTAGTATAAAGGTGGCCAGTTAAAAAAAACAACAGGGAACTCTCAGGCAGTCCAGTTCTCTGCGCTTTCACTGCAGAGGCTCAGGTTCAATTCCTGGTCGAGGAACGAAGATTCCACAGGTTGTGTGGCATGGCCAAAAAATAAATTTTAAAAAATTAAAAAAAAAACCAAAACAAAACAAAAAAGAAAACACCAACAGCATGCTAGTGAGCTAGCAACAACCGGAAACTGAATTTAAAAACATATGAATAAAAAATTTATAACAGCATTAAAAATACGAAATATTTAGGGACTGAAGTGGTTAAATTTTGTGTCAGCCTAGCTAGGCTTCGTGCCCAGGTGTTTGGTCAAACACTAGTTTGCTGTGAAAGTATTCCACAAACGTGATTACCATGTACAACTAGCTGATGTTATATGTAAAGGAGATTGCCTTCCACAATGTGGGTGGGCCACATCTAATCAGTTGAAAGCCTTCAAAGCAAAACACTGCTGCTTCCTGGGGAAGAAGGGATTCTGTGTCAAGACAGGGACAGAAATTTTGCCTGAACTCCCAGACTCCGGGCCCGTCCTATAGATGCTGGACTCAGGACTGCAACAGCAAACTCCCCTGCCAGCTGCAGCCTGCTGGCCCATCCCATGGATTTTGGACTTGCCAGCCCCCACAACCCTGTGATCCAATTTCTTACAATAAACCTCTCTTACTTTCTCAACCTCTTCTTCCCTGTCTCCCCCCTCCCCCCATATTATTCAGCCACTTCACTCTTAGGAATTTACCCGAGAGAAATGAGGACATATGTCCATACAAAGGTATGCTCATGGATGTTCACAGCAGCTTTATTTGTAAAAGCCAAAAACTAGAATCACCACCCCACTCATCGAGATGTGAACGGATACACAGATTATAGTATGTATCCATCCAATAGAATATTTCTTAGCTAAAAAAGGAATAAACTATTAATACACACTACAAAATGGATACATCTCAAAATAATCATGCTGAGTGAAAGAAGTTAAATTAAAAAAAGGGTGCATCCTGTATTCTAGGACATGCTGACTAAACTAAAGAAAAAGAAAATAAACAGTAGTTGCCTGGGTAATAAAGGGGGGGAGGTTACCAAGGGGGACTAAAAAAACTGAGGGGTGACAAATACGCTCAGTATCTTGACTACAGGTATGGTTTTATGGGTATGCACTGTGTCAAAGCTTATCAAATTATATACTTTTGATATGTGCAGTTAACTGTATAACAATTATATCTCAATACAGTTTTTTTTTTTTTTAGATATTTGTCATAAGTGTTAAAAAAATTTTTAACTTAAAAATGCCTTCCTCAGTAAGCCCCTGGCAGTCCAGGTGTTAGGACTTTGTGCTTTCAGTCCTGTGGCCCAGGGTTTGATCCCTGGCTGGGAATCTAAGATCCTGAGGTGGGGTGAGGTGGAGGAAGCCTTCCCAACAAGAAAGAATAACAAACGCTATCTCCTGACTTGGGGCCAATTATCAACAGATAACCTAAGGAACAGTTTCTATCTTGAGTCAGCCTTCTTAAATAAGAATGACCTTTAATCTGAGAAAGGTAAATAAGGATTAAGGGTACGGGGCGGGGGGTGGGGGGGAGATAAAAAAAGAATGAAAGAAAAAAATCAAAGCTGAAGATAGGAAGGAGATGGGAACAGAAGAAGGAACTGCTTTAAATTCATATTTATAGATTGAGAAAAATTACAGCATAAAACATTAAATATATCTGAAAATTGGGTAATTTCCAAGGAATCACAAATAAGTGCCATGAGAATGGAAGTAGAATCCATGCAAAATCCTAGAACGATTTGTAACAACCTGACTAATAAGGAACTGGCTTCTGAAACACATGTGTTCACGGTCCTCAGCCCTTGCTCCCTCTCCCTTCTCAGCCCTCCTCCTGGGTTCTGGCCCCCCGTCCCTTACACACCCGTGCCCTCTCGACCCGTCCCTTACACACTCACGCCCTCTCAATCCTCGTTCCACTTCTCCTCTCACGCCACAAAAGTGGCTGCAACCTTCTAAGGGGAATCATTAATTCTCTTTGATAATCTGATGAAAGCTACAGCTCAGAACAAGGTATATTTACAGAAAATTTTCCATGTAATTTTTTCAAAGGTTTCAAGAGCTCCCCTGAACCCTGGCCACGCATCCCTCAGCTTCTCAGGTAAGGAAATTCCTCACAGAATCCCAGCCTGGGTTTCCTTTTTAAATGAAAACCCATGCAAAACCAGGTACAGGAGGCTGTAGCAATGGAAAATCTGAATACTGACAAATAAAATTCCAACAGGACCAAGGATCTCATGATACTTTCATGGGTATGTTGGGGAAACAGTTCAACTAGGCAGGTTCTTAGGTTACCTAGTGAATGCTAACTAGTAAGACTTAGGAAGGAAGTTTCTAGTGATTATTCTGTCAAAGCCCATCCTCTTGAACATTTGTTTTTAAAAAGGTGATTTGAACCAAGACAGAGAAAGCATGCTTATCAAATTTTGGATAGAAGTTGTGACCGTGAGTAGCTGGACCTTAGACTCTGAATTTAAAACATATTGACTGATTCAGCCTAGAGATGAAGCAGTCAGGAAAGATCCTCAGCTTCAAAGACCTTTCCATTCACGTACTCTCCTCTTCCTCAACTACAGTAACTGATGGAAATTTACTGCACCCGCCAAAACTGCACATTCCTTGAGAACAAGGCTTAAGTCTTATTTATCATCAAACAGCACCTTGAATGTCAGTATCACAGCTTGCTTGGGATACATGATGCTACGCTAACAAACAGCTCCAAAATCATGGTGCCTCCAACACAAGGTTTCATTTCTCAGTTACATTAGATGTCAACCGTGAATTGGCTTCAGCTCTGCTCCATCATTCAGGAATTCTGTCTGAAGTTCCATCATTCTGGGACCAGCCCCAGCTAAGGCAGGCTGGTTCCATGACAGAAGGAAGAGAGCCACTGGCAGAACTGCAAAGCAGAATCTAAAACATCTGCTCAAACATGGGACATGCCACTTCCTTTAACGTTTTATCAGTCTAGGAAAGCCAAGTGTCCAAACCTGATGTCAACAGAGTGGGAAATACAATCCTCTGACAGAGAGGACCCTAGGAGAGAGGCAACACATACTGTGGACGATCCCACAGTCCACCACAGCGCCCTCTGAAGGAGAAGGTGCGCAGGAGCCGGCAGCAACTATTTACACGCAAGCCACAAACCACAGGGCAGAGGCTGTCTCGCTCACAAACGCACCAGCCGCACGCGGAGCCGGCCACATGGCGGAGGACGCGCTAAATGCTAAGTGAACAGTGGCTAAGATGAACAGGGGATCTGGAACCAAAACCCCTGTGACCAAGTACTACACCTGCCAATAACTGACCTAGCAGAAAACCACTTTTCTCTTCTGATTCTGGGATGGTTGCTGTAAAGATTAAATAAAAATATATGAGAGAGCACCATGAAAATTGTGCTTTTTTATACAAATGCTGTATCTCTAGATAGTCAAATTAAGATAAAATTTGATTTTAAAAAATTCACTTAAACTTTCAGGGTAATATAATACATCATATCCTGCATTTATTTTCAAAGCATCAACTTGCAAGTAAAGAATGAGAAAAACTAGACTTCAAGCAGTCCACATGAAAAAGAGACAACGTTTTAGTTGACCATAAGCTAAATATGATCAAAGGATAATGCTGCCGCCAAAAAATGTGATACAAATTTCAGGCTGTATTAACAGAAGCACAGTACCCAGATAATAGCTTCATTGTCTTCAGCAATGGGCAGTCCACATCTGAGGCCGTCAGTCAGTTTTGGCCACTGTATTTTGAGAGGTTATTGACAAAAAGACTTTGTCATGAGTTTAGCAATGTGCACGGAGAAAGGTCTGTAAACCATGTCATGTGCATATGGTTGAGAATTAGGGCTTTTTTCCCCCCTTATTGTGGCAACAAGACTCAAGCAGGATTTAACAGTCATTTTCAAGCATTTTAAGAGTTACTGTGTGTAAAGAGAGTTAAGTTTCATGTATATAGTGCCCTAGACAGCCAAAGACAAGTAAGTGAAACTTAAGAGGGGAAACAAATCAAGTTCAATAAGAAGTTATTTCTAACACTCAGAACCCTAAAACAAGGAAGGGTGGATGACAGCACAGAGATGTTCTTGAGGTGATCCAACTGGACAGAAGTCACACAAATCTTACTCATTCCACTAGGTAACCTAACAGTTTTGAGGCATTTGAAAATGTCCAAACAGTATTTCTCCTTCCTGATTAAATAATACTATCAATACTACCAACAACAAAGAACAAAAACTGAGGTAAGAAGTAAAACAAGAAGTTCTTTGGCCTGACAAATACAGAAAGGCATGCTGTTGAAGGAAATGAAATTTCAAGGCTAGATAACATTTAAACATGGACAGAGTCTAGGTCTGCACGGAAGAAATATGTTTAGTCAAAACTGTATTTGTTCTAGAAGTTGGTTTTTCTTGTATGACCTCACTCATCAATTGCACAAAGGTGCAAAGGATTCGACAGTCCCTACAAAGGCCCTTGAGCAAAAATTTGCTAATGCTAAACTAGTGTTACTGACTGATTTGTATAAGGATTCAAACTTCCCAAGGCAAACAATCACACGGGATGCCACTGGCATTTAAAATGGTCCCTTGTTAACATCTTATTTTGTTTCCTTAATCTGTTCAAAACCCAGCACTTGTACAATCTCATTCCCAGCTTTCAACTTCCAAGTACTCTGGTCTCTCTAATAGGTCATAAGTAGTAAAGATAAGTGCTCAACTTATCTTTATATCTTGGCCCCTCACTTTCAAATCACTCACAGTCAGCTCAAAATTATTTGTTAAATTTCTTTCTTTTTAATGAAATATTAAAAAAAAACTAATGAGCTTTTCATTATATTTTAACTGTTACACAAGAGAGGCGGTCACACTAGGCTGTAAGGATACACTGGATATTATATTCTTGTTACAGTGAGAAGTGAATAACCACTCTTTACCGAGTATCTTGGAAACAGAGCTCTCTTTCCTTGGAAGTGTTCTTTGTATCATAAAAGGGCACACTGGACAGGATTTCGAGGCACACAGGATTTTCAGGGTACTGACGCAAGTTACTAACATCCCATTTCCTGTCCTCACTACAGGTACATGTGTGAACGCTGAACTTAAAAAATAGGTTCACTGACTTATTAAATTTGTATGTGCCTTTCCGGAATATGTGTTAGTTGCTCAGTGGTGTTCTATTCTCTGCGACCCCATGGACTGTAGCCCACCAGGCTCCTCTGTCCACAGGCTTCCCTGGTGGCTCAGATGGTAAATGAATCTGCCTGCTACGCATGAGACCTGGGTTTGATCCCTGGGTCAGGAGATCGCCTGGAGAAGGGAATGGCTATCCACTCCAATATTCCTGCCTGGAGAATTCCATGGACAGAGGAACAGGCTACAGCCAAGGGGGTCACAAAGAGTCAGACACAACTGAGCAACTAACACCAGTATGCATATATAAAGTCGGATTTTTTAAAAATCTATTCTTCCAAGACAAAAAAGTCAGGGAAAGTGTAAAGGAAAAAAGTTGCATACCTATCCTCTACCAAGAAGGATGAAAGTTTAGGACTTACTTGGTACAGGTTAAGGCTGGTTTAGGAACCTGTCACTGGATTTCCTACACTTGATGCTCCTCCCCCTCCTCTCTTGTCAGCACCATCAGGAACCACACAGGTCATGGGAACAAAATGCTCTGCTGCAGAAATCAGAAGAACAGTTTCATATCTCACATCAACCAGAGGACAGAAACGGCCTATACTCCACTGGGAAACAGGAGAATGAGGCAGGAAGGAGATAGTGAAAGTCACTCAGTCTTGTCTGACTCTTTGTGAGCCCATGGACTATACAGTCCACGGAATTCTCTAGGCCAGAATACTGGAGTGGTGGTAGCCTTTTCCTTCTCCAGGGGATCTTCTCAACCCAGGGATTGAACCCAGGTCTCCGGCATTGCAGGCAGATTCTTCACCAGCTGAGCCACAAGGGAAGGCCATAAGGAGATAGAACAGTAACTAACTAAAAGTGCTATTTTTATTTTAGAGACTCATGTATTAAAGAAATTGTCTTTAAATAATGGAAATATGTACACTTTAAAAAACTGCTTAAGAAGCTGCTAGAAATTATAATATGTGTTGAATGTTTTCTGTGTATTGGGCATTCTTCTAACTGCTCGACATACATTAACTTGTGTTCACCCTTCATCACAGCCATATAGGGTATGACTGAAATCCTCATTTTACAGATAAGAAAAAGGAGCCACAGATTAGACAGCTTGCACAAGATCACAAAGCTAGGAAAGGGACTGAGATTCAGGCAGGACAGCTCCAGAGCTCACTCTTACGGATAGGTTTCAGTATGTTAGGGGCTTCCCAAGTAGTGGTAAGAACCCACCTGCCAATGGAGGAGAAGCAGGTTTGATTCCTGGGCCAGAAAGATCCCCTGAAGGAAATGGCAACCCACTCCAGTATTCTTTCCTGAGAAATTCCATGGAGAGAGGAACCTCGTGGGCTACATCCATGGGGTCACAAAGAGTTGGACACGACTCAGTGACTGAGCGCACACACACACGCACAACACTATGTTAAATTTTGACATCTGAAGGTCTTTTTGAATCTATTAGCATTAGTCACATAGAAAGAAAGTTTTTCAAGACTGTATGGAATTATTAAAATGCTTCCACAACCAGCTTGCAGGATTAGATGACTGAAGCCAATACATTACTTCATTTAAATCACTGGTACCTAATCTAATCTAACTTTCCATTTAATGTATCTTTTGGCTTTGTTATACTTCCTGGTAAGTGCATCTGGGTACTTCTTATACACTTAGCATTGTGCCTGACAAAATGTCACTAAGAGTACTTTTACACAGACTAGATCTGTGATGTTACTCACATGAGTACGCATTACAGTAATTCTTCTACTTCTCAAGTTCTGAATGCAATTATTCAACAGACATTTGAATACTTAATGAACACCAAGCAGTATGGATATGAAGATAAATTAGATGGTTTCTGCTCTTGAGGAAAGCCATAGTTACAAAATAATGAAACCAGTGCTTTGGTGGAGCAATGACCAAGGCTCCAAGGAAACAGAGTTCCTCAGCATGACGAGAATGAGGGTGGCTCCACGTTAAGGCATGGAGATGGAAAGAGCATTGCCTTCTTAGGGAATATCAAGCAATTTAAGTAGCACTACAATGCAAGGTTTCCAAGGAAAGCAAGGGAAACAGTGATAAGAGATGAAGGATGAAGCTGGAGCTAGATAAATAAGTTGTGTAAGTCATAATAAAGACTCAAGCATTGCAAGGGTTTAAGCAGGACACTGATAAGACCAAACGTGCTAACAAAAGTGGCTATCACACTTTCTATTTTAAACAATGGTACCCCGATTTCATGAAATCTTATGCAAACGTCCACATTTAAAACAGCAACATAAAACTGCGCTGGTTGAAACTGGAATGAATATGCTTAGAATGAACCCTTTACAGAATATAGCTTCAAAACCACTGCTTTTCAGAAGAATTAATATAGCCACACAGATGTGTTTTATTTACTTCATGCCTCTCTTTCCCAATGTGAATCTAACGTCTCAGGTGCCAGGATTCATTCTTACAGTTTCTCTTCAATCATAGAATCTGAGGTTACACAGCCTCAGATATGCATATGACACCACCCTAATGGCAGAAAGTGACGAGGAACTAAAGAGCCTCTTGATGAAGGTGAAAGAGGAGAGTAAAAAAGCTAGCTTAAAACTCAACATTCAAAAAACAAAAATCATGGCATCCGGTACCATCACTTCACGGCAAATAGATGAGAAACAATGGAAACACTGACAGACTTTATTTTCTTGGGCTCTAAAATCACTGCAGACGGTGACTACAGCCATGAGATTAAAAGACGCTTGGGAAAAAAGCTATGACCAACCTAGACAGCATATTAAAAAGCAGAGACATTACTTTGCCGACCATCATCCCTATAGTCAAAGCTATGGTTTTTCCCGTAGTCATGTATGGATGTGAGAGCTAGGCAGTAAAAAAGGTTGACATCAAAAAAGAATTGATGCCTTCGAACTGTGGTGCTAGAGAAGACTCTTGAGAGTCCTTTGGACAGCAAGAAGATCAAAGCAGTCAATCCTAAAGGAAACCAACCCTGAATATTCATTGGAAAGACTGATGCTGAAGCTGAGGCTCCAACACTTATGGACACCTGATGTGAAAAGTTGACTCATTAGCAAAGACCCTGATGCTGGGAAAGACTGAAGGCAGGAGAAGGGGATGATAGACAACGAGATGGTTGGATGGCATCACTAATTCAACGGACATGAGTCTGGGCAAAACGGCATGCTGTGACCCCCACGCTGGGGACACTACTGAGCAACTGAACAACAACATTAGGCCTTCAAAAGTCAATGGCAAAGTTATAATATAGGAAAAGGAAGATAAAAATGATCAGCTTTTTCATTTATGAGTTAAACTATAATGTAAGTGACTATCCTTTTTAACCTCAAAGTTAGAACTTATGGGTGGACAAATTCTAGTGTATTTATGGCCACAGGATATTGAAAACTGGTACAGTTTTGGAAAATATAGGATATATGATTGTAATTGGTATAATGTAATTTTTTAAAGATTGGTACACTTGTTTTCTTAGTAGTGACTTTGTATCTGAAAATGCTTCCCCATTCATCACTTGAGAATCTGTTCTCCCACCTTTTAAAATGTGGAGCTCCAAGTGAGATCTCTGAAAATGATCTTCAGTGAAACTGCTTATCTTTCTCATGGCCATCTAAAATGTCCCCAGCAATAACATGTAAAACTGACTAATGATATGCATATGCCTCTCCTAGCAATTCACTACTCCTGATTCTTCACAGTGAGATATGCTCATTAAAAAAGCAAGATTACCATCCTACAGAAAAGGTATATAGTGATTAATTTAACATGTTTTATATCAAGATAATTATATTCACTTTACACAATTTAATCAAATCCTTACAATCCTCTCTACCCTCTCCTTCCCTGCTGTGGGGAACATAACCACTTAAACAGTCTCGAAAATTTTTAAAGTATCATCCCCTTTATAAATAGACTGATTAAAAACAAATGTTCAAAACAACATTTAACACATATTAAAAGAAAGTTAGAGAATCACCTCACTTTTCTTTATAGGATATGACACTGGGAAGAAACCAACAACCATCCTCTATCTATCTATCGAGCATTAAAAGTTCCCTCCTAGCACCTGGCTCAGAGCCAACCAGTGACAATTAGTAAAAGGAGGAAGAGGGGACAGAAGTTCAGGATACCAATTAACTCTTCCATAAATCATTTGACCAACATGTACAGCACAGTCACTTCAAGCATACGTAAGATATGGTCCTTAAACAGAAATATAAACGTCTTTATAAGATAAACACCCTCTCCATATGATAAACTCAGTCCAAAATCTAGCATTCAATGCGCCATTTCTGGGCACACTCAACACTCCCTAAATTTGCAAAAATAACCAACTATTCTGCTATAAATTTGTTTGGGATGAAGATAACTCTCTTTGTTATAGTAAAATAAATGTTACCACATGCACTTTAGGGAAACAGTTTAATAAATTACTCACTTATATTTCTTTCAAATATAAAAGCCGGAGAATTTGCAATCATTAACAAAATAACAACAACAACAAAAAAATAGCTTTTTACAAATGAAAACATACTTGAAAGTAATCCTACAAAAAGGTACAAAAAATCCTCACATGTAACTAACAATCAAAACAACACCCAATCTCAAACATTTAATTATATATTCAAGTAGAAAGTTTCAGAGTAAAATTTCCATCTCTTTCCCACTTAAGGGAAGTGTTTTGAAAACTATCCCATAGACAAAATAGATATTTTTTTAGAGACTGTACAATTACTATGTTGATTTCAACAATACATCAAATAAACTTAGAATAAATGCTAATAGGAATATTAAATTATATACAGCGTTTAATTGTCCTTGTATTAATACAAAGAAGTTCATAAATTATCTTAAGATAAATCTGTATTTTTCCCAAGTTTGTGAAAACTGCAAAAACCCTTCTATATAGACTAACTTCTGATTAAACAACATTCAATAACAGATTCAAACAATCTTTCAGATAGAGGAGCTGGGAGAAAATAGAGGACAGTTTTTACAAAAGAACTTTGATGCTAAAGATAAGATGATCCAACACTAAAAACCAGTGTGACCAGAGGCTTCCCCAGTGATTAGGACTCCAAGCTGTCACTGCGGGGGGCACAGGTTCAATCCCAGGCTAGGGAACTGAGATTCCACATGCCACGTGGTATGCGAACAAAAAATCAAAATAAAAAACCCAGTGTGACGAGAGTATGCAAAATATAAACACGGAACAGTAAAACCCTTTAAGTAGAATGAGTAAAATGCAATTTATGGGATCATCTATGACTATAAATCTGAACTCAGCCTTTCTTATTTTTAAAATTTTTTCTCCAAATTTCTGCAGATTACAAGGTCTAAAAACTTTTAAAAATCCTATAGACTTAAACATCTTTATTATGGAGAAGGCAATGGCACCCCACTCCAGTACTCTTGCCTGGTAATATTTTATACTTAAGAAGTCTACCAAATATTTAAGAACCCAATTTTATGTAAAATATGTTCCACTGATTGTATTTTACAGAAAAGAAAAATTAAATGACATTTTAAAAGTGACTTTGGGTTAAATAATGATACTAATAACATAAATCAGCCTTAAGTCCCAATTAAAATTTCTGATCATTACCCCTATTCTCATAGATATTGGCACAAATATTTTTAAAATGCAGTAGTCTACTTATTTTTTTGCATATACTTAAAATTTTTTTAAATTACATGCCCTCAATTATGATAAACCCAAGTAATGAAATTTTTACCTATGTTCTAAATTAGCAATCCTTGAGACAGTCCTTTGAGATTAAAAAAGCAAAACAAAACTTGAAAACATTTCTTTTAACATCACAATTTCAATCTTCATTTTTATTCATTTGTTCAGGAGAGGAACTAAGAGCCTATACTAAAAAATTAATGGCATCATTCAAGCTGTTCCCTTAATTTTTATAATATTCAATTATGCTAAGAGCAATAAAACTGTGCCCATTATCCCAAAGTTGGGCTCTCAATCTATATTCAGCATGAAAATAGTTTCCTGCTTTCTGTCTAATGCACAAGAACAAGACAAAAAACTATTAAAATGCTCAAAAGATACTCCAACAACACTTATATACTCAACATTTAGCTCTTAACCTTCAAATCCCTTCTCTAGGAATAAGATTTCTCTAAAGCTAGGGAGGAAGGGTGAGACTCTTACACAGCCAGGCATGAACAGCATAAAACAAATCTGATTAATTATCCTTAATTAAGTTTGTGTTCAGTTCCTCCCTTTCCCCTTTATCCCAACATAAAGTCTGAGCTAACACATAAGCAAGTTCTACTCATATTAACTCACATTCCTTTTTTTTTTTTTTTAATATCATCAAAGCCAAATGATTTTGGAATGAAAACTCCCCAAGGACTTCATTCAGTATCTCCTGGGATTCCAAATAAAACCCAACTGCACTAACAAAAAGAGAGAGAGGAAAAAAAAGCTCCCTTGAAAGTTCCAAGAGTATGCAGTTGTTCTTTTATCAAAATAGATTTTTCACAAGTGACCCAAATAGAATTACAGCTTAGGAAAATCAAACCTTTAATTCTGAAGAATAATTTGCACCTAGAGAAAAATCTCAGGTAATGGTTTTCACTGCATGTGGACTTTAGACCAAATCTATTTATTTGGATTTTGCTGAAGTCTGGGTATAACCACTTGTTGGCCTTTGCTGCGGGACCACCGTCCTAGTGAGAGTATCTTACAACAAGCTGCTTTGATACCTTAGTAACTGAACAACCTTGGGTAGGGTTCCAGACAAACCAGACCATAAAATTTTGGCATTTTAATTAGGTTTCAATGTACTCTGTAAACGGTACAGCACAAATCAGATGGCAATTTTTCCATTCAGTTAAAACCTTACTTAATAGGCAGCATATAAGTGGCACAACTTTGAATTCAGGAAACCCATAAATATTAACTTTGCCCCAAAACACCTTAGGGAAAGGGACAATTCAAGGAACACACTGATAAATCTTAACATTATGTCAAAAATCTGTTCTTAAATTGTTGTATGACAACTGACTTTTCAAAAATCAAATCACATTTGGTAAATAACATATAAAAGGGATTATTATTTGAAGGCACCCTTTAGGGAATCCTTTTTGTAAAATTTAGAATTTTCATATAACATAAGTAACCACTACTTGTTTTGTAATCTTACACTTGTAAATATCAAATTTCTTAAAGTTAAGCACAACTGCTTAAATTCTTCCCAGCGTTACTGCGCTTCTCTCTCTTTCCCAAGTTTTAAAAATGTCACCCAAAAAACCAGCTGTTCATCTGTAGTAGAATATACAACACTAGAAAAGTCAAAAAAGAAATTAAGTGATTCTTTAAAATGTGAAATAGAAATGTATGGACTCCCAAAGACAAGTCAATGAACTATTTTGGCAATGATCACAATAAATGCCTGATTAAAATGATTTTTTTTGAAAAATCAAGAAACTCATATCTCAAATCACTTTCCCATGTGCCTTTGTCACCTGGAGGAAACTATTCAAGAACTGTTTATCTCCATGAACACATGACCTCCACGATGGCACCAAGGTCAATGAGACTTACAGGAGGGGGGATATGCTGATTAAGTACTGATTTGCCCAGTTCTACAGTTCCCTTTAGACACAGATAAGGAAGGAAGACAAACAAAAAGTTATTTATATAGTACAGGAAATGATGTTCTAAATTGTAACATTTAAGTACCCCATTACAGGATTGTATACAGACATATGTCAGCAACTGCCATAGGAATAAGGCCTAAAAGGGGCATCAGAGCACAGAACCAAGTACAAAAATAGCTGCAGAGAAAGAATTAAGATGGTACACTGAAAAATCCTCCCTCACATCTTGTACTGAAAACCTTTGGTATCCTGGCTACGACTACCAGGACTTAATTTCAAAGTGAGAGTTCTCTCTTCATAGAACTTTTTGAAAATGATGAATAACTAAAGATCCATAAACAACCAAAGCAGCACCCACGTATTAGAAATGCTTAGGTAAGGAGAAAGTTTGTATAACATATGCGGAGCCTGCCAATTAACATGAAATTCACCAGGCGTCAGGGCGTTCCTGATTCTTTACCAAAGACATTTCCTCAACGGTCACAATCCCGCACCTTTCACAAACCAGAAGTTTTCTTGGATGAGATTTAAACTCTAAAATCTTCCCAATTACCCACTTGGTAATCATCTGTTTAAGCTAGACTTCCACTCAAAAAAATCTTTATCATGTGAAATTACTATAATGGAAATTTCCGAACAACTTTCCAACATGAAAAGAAATTATCTTACAGCTAGCACCTGATCTTTTGAAAAGTGTGTGGAGAGCAACTCAACTATGGATGATTCGTTCCAACGTCTGGTAAATAGGTTGCATGCATTACAACAGCGGAAAATTAAAGAGGGAAAAAGGAATGAGCAGAAGCAGTGGTTATTCGCAATCAGCAGAGGACTGCACTGATAGCTCGCTTCCAAGTTACTTTCAGGGAAGCTCCTGATTGGTGGGTGGCACGGGGTCAATGTGATTACTTAACCCTGGCAGTTATAACTAAACTCCACTTTGATGGGCTCCAAAGCTTATTACCACCAAAAAAAAAAAAAAAAGACGGCTGCTGGAGCATATCAAGTACTTCGGTGTCCTGCCTCTCTGTTTTTCTCGCAAAACCCGGAGCCTGACACCTGAAACTCATCAGACAAACACCATTTCGTTTCAGGGCTTTAGGGGTTCGTATTTATTATTTTTAAAGTCCACTGGGCATCGATTCAGTTGGGTGGTGGTGATGGTGTGAAAGATTAACCCAATTCCTGCACATACACACACAGGGAAGAACTCCTGACCATTCAAGCAGTTCGCTCTCTCCCAAGAAACTTTTTTTTTTTTTAAACATTTAGTCCTAAAATAACCATCAGCAACAAACATCCAACACTGGCATGGCAACGTCCACGCCTCATACCCTAATGCTACCCACAGGCAGGTCTGTTCGTCTCCGGTCCCTGTGCAGGGGTGGTGGTGGAGGGGGGGGGGCCCCCTCTCCCTTTAGTCCGGTCCAGCCAGGCTTCCCCCGAGTTTTGCTGTAAAGATCTTCCACTTTCGCTGCCCCGGGGGCAAAATGCAAGGCGCCTCGTCCCCAGGAGGAGTTTCTCCCAACTGCCCGACAAACATTTCCTGAGAGCTCAGCGGACCCCCCGCCCCGCGCGCACCTGGCCCGGCCCCTCGCCCCCTTCCCACACTTCACCCCCCGAGAGGGGCCCACCTGCCCTCCCGCCGCCGGTCCCCACGGCCGGGTCGCCCGACCGACTCCCGCCCGGCGGCGGCACTCCCCCGGCCCCGAGCGCCCGGCGCTCCGCGGCCGACCCCGAAGGGCAGGGACGCCAAACAGGCTCCCCCCCGCAGCCCCCCAACCCCGTGAGAGAGACGCCGACCCCGCGACGCCCCCCAGAGGCCGGGGACCGCGCGCCTGTCAGCACCCCCGGAAGGGGTCAGGCAGCGGGCTGAGCCCGCCGGCTGCCCGGACGGCTCCTGACACCCGCTCTCCCCGCCGCCCGTCCCCCACCGCACTCACCTGGCGGGCTCCGGCCGAGGGGCCAGCCGAGGGGTTGGGGGCTCTTGGCGTGGAGGCCGCGGGGCCTCCCACCCGCCGGCGCCCGCTCCAGCCGGCGCGCGCCCGGGGCCCGACGCGCGCCCGGAGCGCAGCGGGGAGGAGGGGGCGCGGGGACGCGCGAGCGCCGGGGGAGGGGGCGCGGGGCGCTAAGGGGGGATCGGGGGCGCGGCGGGAGCAGCGGCTCGGCGGCGTCGGCGGCGAGAAAGCCGCCTCGGCCGCGTCCGTCATGGCGCGCGGCGGCGGCTCCCTCCGGCCTCCCGGCTCCCTCGCCTTTAGTTTGACCTTTCCCTCCAGTGTGTCTGACGGAGAGCGGCGGTGCGCGCGCGTGTGTGCCTGTCTCTCTGTGTGTGTGCGCGCGCGCGCGCGCGCGCGCGGGGAAGGGGCCGGGTTCGCTCCGCGACGCCTGACGTCACTGCTATGGCAACGGCAGCCCCGCCCCTTGCCTCCGGTTTTTCCAGTCCCGCCCCCCTCCCCCAGTGCACGTTCCGGGGCCTCACGTGCTCACTCACACGCACGCACGCACGCACGCACGCACGCTCGGAACGCGCGCGTCCAGATCGTTGGGAGGGGTAGTTGGGAGGTCATCGGGGCCTCCTTGTAGCTTCCCTGAGTTCGACCAATCCAGTGAGGAGAAGCCGTGGGCGGGGCGGGTTCGGCTGCCGGAGCGGCGTGAAAAATTTCCCAAGGCAGAGCGAAAACTCTTCCTGAGCGACTGAGCATGCCCGGTGGTGAAAGGGGCGCTTAGCCTGGGGGTTTAGGTGGGAGGAGGGGAGGCAGTCCGGTAGTCCAGGAGTGGGGGACCCAGGGAACCAGTATCGGGCTGCTCAACTGATGCCAAGCTGGGACTGCGCAGTGAGAGACTCAAGCAACCCTGGATTGCCATCTGGCCCCCGTGCTGTTGCTGTGTGACCTTGGACGTGTAACTTACACACTCTGAACTGAATGTCTTGAGTCAAATGGGGTTACTGAAATCTACCTTAGTGGTTGTGAGGATTAAAAGAGAGCGTGGAAAACGCCTCACCTTTCATATCGTAGACCCTAAATAGTATGGAGCCCACAACCATGAATGAGGACAGAGGACTCGGAGATGAAGAGATTAAGTGACCTGTTCATTGTCAGGTAGTGGCAGAGACCCAGGTTTCAAGTTCAGTACTCTTGCCTACATGGCTTTCCCTCAAGGAGGCAGGGTGGGGGTCGAGGGGAGGTGGACCACTAAGAAAAGCATGTGAAGAACTTCCCTTTGCTCTCTGTGAATCTCTTTTTAATGCACACCAATACCCTTCTCATCTCCCCCCGCCCCTCCCAGCTAAAGTTTAGAACTTTAGAAAAGAGGGCTGGACAGCCTTGGTGCAGTTTTTGGAGGGCAGCTTTCTGGCTATGAATTTGCCCAAATAAGCACCAGAATGGTGCTTTCCTCAGTTTCCTTGGGGAGCCTTAGTTTTTCCTAAAGTTGTGGTTAAAATGTAAACACAGTAGCAAGGTCCTCCACAATTTCTGGCTACCAGAGGGAAGATTAACTCAGTTAACCAACATTTACCCTGCATCCACTGAGTAGGCGAGAATGCCTTTCCAGCCCACAAAAGACCTGTGACCTCAGATTTGTGCGGGTACCCTATGATTCAGACACACTGGTGACCTCATCCTTCCATGTGCTTCTAGTCCTTTCTCTGACTTCGCTCTTAATCACTAACTGCCTTGTGGTATTTCTTGAATGCTATAATACTATTTAACTCTAGATTTGCTGTTAAATGTTTAAAAGTATTTGTCTCCCTCCCTGTCTTAGAGTCCTTCCAAAATACCTAAGTCTGATCTGGGTAAAGGACATCATCAGCTTCTCAAACATGCTCTTATACTCCCTACTTTCTGGAACTCAATTCACTGGACCCTTTCAAATTTCAACTAAAACGTACTTCTGTCCAAAAAGTTTTGCTGGATCTACTTAGAATGAAATAGTGCCTCTTTCTGAGCACTTGGTGCGTTCCTTACTTGGGACATTGTTCCTGGTAGACACTGTGTTCTGTGATTTGTGTCCTTCACCTATCGAAAACTTCTCTGGATATCCACATATGAGTTGGCTCTTCCTATTCCTTGCTCTCAGATAGCATCTTATGTTGTAATAAATCATGCCTTACCCATTCCTTTAAGGTTTGATTTATTCACCTTCTCCATCAAATGTAAAACTCTAATGGCAAGAAAGGTTTTTAGTTCCACTTTGCATTTCCAGCGTTAACCTCAGAACCATAACTACAGAATGACTAGCTGTTGAATGGCTGAATGGCTCCTTGCCTACTTCATAAAGTTCTTAGGGGCAGCCTTTACTTTGTGTTTATATCTCAGAACCAAATATTTTCTGGGAAGTTATAAATCTTTGACTACTCTAAAATGCACCAGAAATTACATGGTCACACTCATGCAATGAAGGAAGGCTTTGGCAGTAGCAGAAGATACTGAGCAGAGCAAGAAGTAGGAAGTTCACAGACTTCCCTAGTGGTCCAGTGGTTAAGAATTTGCCTGCCAGTCTGGAGGACACGGGTTCGATTCCCGGTATGGGAGGATTTCACATGCTGCAGGGCTGCTAGGCCCATGCACCACAACTACTGAGCCCACGAACCACAGCTGCTGAAGCCTGCGCCCTCTAGAGCTTGTGCTGTGAAACAAGAGAAGCCACCCCAAGAAGAAGCCTGAGCATCAGAACTAGAGAGTAGCCGCTGCTCATCGCAACTAAAGAAAGCCTGTACGCAGCTAAAATAACTTTAAAAAGTAAAACCTCCAAAGAAGAAGTAGGAAATCCAGAAAAGAAGAGGTCGTGATTTCTTACTAACTGCTGCTGCGGACCTAGAAAGATTTTCAAATGTTGTTAAGGATAACAAGCAGATTCCTCCAAGTGATACTGCTCCCATAAAGGAGAAAAGTTATGCAAAGAGGAGTCTTGAAAAAGAGATCAAGCAGTGTTTGCTACTGTGTACTGGTAGCGTTTGTTCCTTTGCCTAATCAAAGCCTGGTGGTGTTGCTGTGTGTAGTCCTGGTCCCCCTTTGCTGTATTGTTTAACTCCCTATATGTGTGTGTGAGTGGATCCCTACCAAGCCTACTCCTCTTATTCCTCACGTGAATGGCACTGCCAGAGTTAGTCGCTCAGTCGTGTCCAGCTCTTTGCGACTCCATGGACTGTAGCCCGCCAGGCTCCTCTGTCCATGGAATTCTCCACACAAGAATACTGGATTGGGTTGCCATTTCATTCTCCGGGGGATCTTCCCGACCCTGGGATCAAACCTGGGTCTCCTGCATTACCGTCTGAGCCTCCAGGGAAGCCCAAACACCCAGTGCATGCCAAATTGCTTCCGTAGTGTCTCTTTGTGACCTTAGAGATCGTAACCCGCCAGGGAATCCACTGTCCATGGGGCCTCTCCAGGCAAGAAAATTGGAGTGGGTTGCCACGTCCTCTTCCAGGTGATCTTTCCCCAGGGCATGAACCCACATCTCTTATGTCTCCTGCATTAGCAGGCGGGTTCGTTACCACTAGCACCACCTGGGAAGCATCCAATAGCACAAGCCATTCTGTTTATCCCCACCTCTATCCTGTTAGTCTCTGAATCTCATAAAGTCATCTTTTCCAATGACGGGATAACCATGAACTGCTCCCCATGCCCTCAGCCTTCACAGGATCCCTCATCTGGACAAAACCCTCCTTAATTGGTGTCTTCACCTCATCTTGACTGGTCCAGCCCAACTTCGACTGTACTCTAGAGTCCAGAGAGACTTTTCTGAAGGGCAGAGAATTGACCACGTCATCAAACAGCTTAATCTTCCACGGCTCCTCTGTTCCTCTTTAGGAAAAACCATCAAACTTCATCCATGTGTTGTTTTTTTTTTTTTTAATGCTTCATTCTCAGCCAGTTTCTTCAGCCAGGCTCCCACTACTTTTGCAAGAACTCTTTTGCTCCAGGAATGTTAAATACTTGTAGTTTCTCATACTTACTTTGTTCTGTGCATACGAAGGTTCACCTGCCTAGGATTCTCTGTCCACGCCCTCTCCACCAAGTTAATTGCATTTGTGCTTGCTATGTCTGTGAGGACAGCCATGCTTCATCCCTCTGGCATGGCTCTTATTCAGTGTTACGAGTATACCTTATGTGTTCATGTGTCTTATCTTCACTAGACTGTGAGCTACTTGAGGGCAGGGGTTTTGGTATATTTCATTCCTGTACGTAACTCTAACACCTACCAGGGGGACTTCCCTGGTGGCCCAGTAGCTAAGACTCCCAGCTCTCAATGCAGGCGGCCCAGGTTCAACCCCTGGTAAAGGAGTTAGATCCCACATGCTGTGCAACTAAAAATCCTGCATCCCGCAGTAAAGATCAAAGATCCCTTGTGCCACAACTAAGACCCGGTGCAGCCAAATAAATAAATAACCACATTTAAAAAAAATGTTGGGTTAGGAAAAAGGACGTTGGGTAAGTACCTCATTAGAAAGTGAGGAGAACGTTCAGTTCCTATCTGGAGGGATCTCTTGCTCCAGGCTTTAGAGGCCCCTGGAGGTGGAGTGGGGCTCCCGCAGAGTTGCAAGCACACTCTCTACTGCAGGACACTCCCCTCTCTCTGGGAGAGTCAACATCTTTGACAAGAACATAGACTTGTAGGGAAAGGTGGTGAATGAGAAAGAAGTGGTATTGAGAGGCTGTGACTACCCAGTTAGCCAAGAAGCTCAATCGGTCCTGGTGGTGAACAAGGGGAGCCCGCTGTTGCACCTTCATAACCTGTTCAGGCTGATAGACTGAAGTTACTGTGTGGGTAATGCACACTGCACAACCCTAGGGGAAGCTGTTTCCATGGGTGTCTCTACGAATGACTTCCTCTGTACCGTACTCAACATGTAGCCGTCCTGATTGTGATATATACAAGGCACATCTCTGTCTACTTTGAAAATTTAAAGGATCCCAAGTATACTTTTGATAATACAAATAGATAAATATTTATCGAATGCCCACCAGTTTTCATCTCAAAAACTTAAATGACTTTTACTGTATAGAGTTATTTCTAAGGATCTGTACGTATTTTGAAGTACGTATTAGACTAATAGCATTACTATTCACTTATTAATTCTAATAAGCAACAATTGAGCGGCCAAGTTCCAGGCATGATTCAAGAGGTTGGATTCAACAAATGTGTTGAACAGTAACTATGCTGTTGCTGTTGCTGTTAAGTCGCTTCAGTCGTGTCCAACTCTGTGCGACCCCATAGACAGCAGCCCACCAGGCTCCGCCGTCCCTGGGATTCTCCAGGCAAGAACTCTGGAGTGGGTTGCCATTTCCTTGTAGAATGCATGAAAGTGGAAAGTGAAAGTGAAGTCGCTCAGTCGTGTCCAATCCTCAGCAACCCCATGGACTGCAGCCTTCCAGGCTCCTCCATCCAATGGGATTTTCCAGGCAGGAGTACTGGAGTGGGGTGCCATTGCCTTCTCCGAACAGTAACTATAGGTCTTATAAAAAACTATAAATATTAACTGAGTCCTTCAAAAAGAAAGAGTTTATAGGGGTTTCCCTGGTGATCCCTGGTGGTCCAGTGGCTAAGACTCTGAGCTCCCAACGTGCAGAGTTCGATCCCTGATCAGAGAACTAGATCTCACATTCTGCAACTAGAGATCCCGAGGGCTGAAACTAAGACCTGCCAAAGCTAAATAATTAAATAAATAACTAAATAAAAACGTATGCATTTTTCAATTTCTTTATGCCCCTGTACCTATGAAGATAGTCTCCAAATTCTCATTTCTCTTTAGTAGATAAAGACACTCATCTACTAAAACCTTGAAATGACATCTAGCTCTTGCATTTCAAAGAATCCAATATACGAGGATGCCCCAGTGAATGTAAAGCTTTAACATACTTTTTCCCCCCTCCTAGCTCTATCAAGAGAAGGGCCAGAAAGGTTAGTTGGCTTCTTTAAACGTCTCCTGGGAGTACTGGAGAAGCCTCCTTTTGTAGAATAAGTTTGTGACTACATTGTCCAGAAAAGAGGGTATAATCAGACTTGATTATACCTGAATCACTCTGTGGAAGAATGCTGATCTTCAACTGCAGACATTTTGGACTGTTAGATGGGCAAGAAATAAATGAAAATGTTGGGGGGGCGGTTGTTTGTTTTAACAGTGAGCTTTATTCTATGACTTCATTGGAAAAGACCATGTGGCCATATTCACACCCCAAATTTATTGAGCTGCTCATACAAATAACATTACATTCTCCAGAACCCAGTTAAGAATGGCTCTGTATCCTTGCTTCCAAGTTTCTGATGGCCTATGTGTGACTGTCACTGCTAGAAAAAAATCATTATGTTCAATTCCAGAAGCTGATAATTAGGCCACTCAGGAGAAACCAGTAGACACACACATGCGTACATAGTGTCACACACACAGACACACACACGGTACTATGTGGACTTTCAGGTAACTTTTACCGTTTTAACTGTTGTCATTATCCGCATCAGCACTTTTTTTTAGAGCTATCTTTAAAAATTATTTATTTATTTGTTTTTGGCTGTGCTGGGCCTTCCCTGCTGCAAAGGCTGTCCTCTAGTTGCAGAGAGCTGGGGCTGCTCTCTAGTTGCGGTGCGCGGGCTTCTCACAGCAGTGGTTTCTCTGGTTGCAGAGCATGGGCTCTAGGGCGAAGGGGCTTCAGTAGTTTGGGCACGTGGGCTGAGTAGCTGTGGCTACTGGGCTTGAGAGCACAGGCTCTAGCCCAGGTGCACGGACTTAGTTGCTTTGCCACACGTGGAATCTTCCTGGACCAGGGCTCGAACCTGTGTCTCCTGCATTGACAGGCGGATTCTCATCCACTGCGCCATTAGGGAAGTCCCCTTATCATTATTTTTTAAGTCAAGAGGTTTAAAGAAGTCTGAAATAATAATCTTGAGTATTCACAGCAACTCAGGAAGAATGAATGAGGTGACCCCAGGAAGGGAGGGGGGATAGCCTTTTTGTGGATTGTCATCTCGGTCTCTCTGCACTGATTGTCTTGTGACCTCAGGCGGCATGCAGCACTGAACCAGGCTTCTGTGTGTGAATGGCCCTCCTGCTCCTCCAGGACTACTGTGGAGCTAGCTGGAGGCAGGGTTTGCTCCTGAGATTTTGTGTATGCGTCGTGATGAAAGACTGCAGGAGAGCTGAGTGAACTGTTCATTCTCCCGGGGATGGGGCTCAGGGTTCCGCCCCCCATACTTCCCACCCATCCCCCGCCCCTACCCAGGCCACAGTTTTGTCCTGAGACAGGCTGCTCAGTCTTTCTGTTGGACTGGCAATTTGAGGGAAGCTAGGGACCAACAGCCATAATGGACTAAAAACTAGGAAGGTGAGTGTTGTTAAATTACAATAACATCCACGCTTCCAGGGAAGCTGCAAAAGTCATTCCCGTCAGATGTACTCAAAATCAACAGCCAAATTACTCCTGCCAAATGCTCTGAGCTACTGAATAAAGCCCCGTACTATGTAAATGGTAGCTCCAACCCTCTAGTACCATGCCTGAATAGTAATCATGAAAATTCTTATCCTCCGTAATGCATGGTAATGATTATTTATTGATTGACTACCACATGCAACGTTCTCTTGCAAGTGCTTTAGGTGTGCCAGGATACTTGTCTCATAACAACCTTGCAAGGTTATAAGGAGTAGCCAGAAATAAGAATTGTTATCCCATCTGATAGATGGGGAAGGAGAAATTCAGGGCACATAAGCAACTTGCTCAGTGTCACTGCAGTGGTGATATCAATTTGATTAAAGTATATTCTTTGGAAAAAAAAAACCTCAGGACTTCTCCATGGGACTTGCCTGGTGATACAGTGGATAAGAATCTGCCTGCCAGTGCAGGGGCACAGGTTTGATCCCTTATCTGCACAGATCCCTCATGCGGTGGGCAGCTAAGCCTGGACACCACAACAACTGAGCCCGTGCTCTGGAGCCCATGAACCATAACTGCTGAAACCCATGCACCTAGAACCTATGTTCCACAAGAGGCGCCACCACAGTGGGAAGTCTCTGCACCTCAATGCAAAGTAGTCCCTGCTCACTGCAGCTAGAGAAAGTCTGTGCAGCAGTGAAGATCCAGCATGACCAAAAATTCATAAATAAATAATAATAATAAAACCACGGAAAACTTCTGTTTGTAAAAGTTAATTACAAGCTCAGGGACATTTTAAACAAAGTTTTTACTGGAAAAAAAGTTATGATGGTAAAGATTAAAAATCAAGAGGTAGCTTCATTAAGCAACTCCTATCATGAGTAATTTGGAATGAAAGGGTTTTTGAATGATCTCTACCTTAGTTTCCTTAGAAAAGAGCCAAGTTCTTAATAAGTATGTCTGCAAAAGAGGAGGAACCTGGGGCTGAATCTTATTTATAGAGGCAAAGGGTTATTTTTATTTCAACCTCACAGTCTTACTCTCCTCTTGAATTTGCCAGTTAACGCAGGAATAGCAAATGATGTGGAGATGAAGTCTGAGTTGTCTAGGTCCTACTTGCCCTACTGGAAATCCTTAATTTAGGCTTAAGGCAGGTTTATGCAGGTATATGCTGCCATATAATAGCTCTAGTCCACAGCAGGATTTCATAGTCAAGCTGTGGAACAAGTATAGATAATTTACGTTTAGTATAGTAGTCCTTAGGGCTTCCCAGGTGGCTCAGTGGCAAAGAATCTGCCTGTGAATGCAGGAGACTCTGGAGACAAAGATTTAATCCCTCGGCTGGGAAGATCCCCTGGAGGAAGAAATGACAACCCACTATGTATTCTTGCTGGGAAAATCCCAAGGACAGAGGGGCCTGGTGGGCTATAGTCCATGGGGTTGCAAAGCGTCAGACAGGACTGAGCGACGAAGCACACACACTTAACAGGCCTTCAGGATCCCAGGGGACTAGGACTTCCACGGACACCAAAATCCACGAATGCGCGAGTCCCATATATGAAATGGCATATCATTTGCATTTGACCTACACACATACTTTAAATCATCTCTAGATTGCTTGTAATATCTAATACCATGTAAATGCTATGTAAATAGTTGCAAATACAATGTAAATGTTATGTAAATAGTGCAGTGCACGGCAGATTCAACTTTAGCCTTTTGGAGCTTTCTGAAATTTTTTTTTTTTTTTCAAAATATTTTCAACATATGGTTGGTTTAATCCCCGATTCAGAATCTGTGGCTAAGAGGTCTGGAGGTCGATGGTAATTGATTTAATTAAAATGGGGCAAGTTCATAGCCGTGCTACAGCCTGCTCATACTTGTTCACAAAGCTAACTGCACACAACGCTTTCTAATTCTGCATTTAGTGACATCTCATTGGTATTTTGAAATCAGCCATTGCAGAAGTATTTACCTTATGTAAATTGGCAAATGCTATAAATCAGAACTTTTATTCCCCAAGAGGTAGTTGTTAAACATTCACCAGAACACTCCTGGGTAGATTGTATCATTTGCTCAAAAATATCTGCTGTCAACTTAGAGAATGAACTTACGGTTGCCTGTATAAACTGCTGTATTTTAAATGGATAACCAACAAGGACCTGCTGTATAGCACAGGGAACTCTGCCCAGTGTTACATGGCACTGTGGCTGGGGAAGGAGTTCTGGGGAGAATGGAGACATGTATGACTGAGTCCCTTTGCCGTTCACCTGAAACTATCACAGCATTGTTAATCTGTCCTCGATCTTTTCCAGCATTAGGATCTTTTCCAGTGAGTCAGCTCTTCGCATCAGGTGGCCAAAGAATTGGAGCTTTTAGCTTCAGAATTAGTCCTTCCAATGAATATTCGGGGTTGATTTCCTTTAGGATTGACCAGTTTGATTAAGTGACAAAGGTTGATTAAAATTCAGTCTTGTCCCAAGGACCAATAGAAGGCGTGGTCCCTCTATGAAAACCTCTCAGTGGATGAAGGTGGCACCCATTAAATCTTCTCAACTGGACAAAATGACTCCAGGAAAAGAGATTATAAGTGTGGTTCTGCCACTGAAGAAAAATAAACTCAAAATACTTGCAATTAAGTCTAGAGAGAATCATAACTAGAAAAGAACTGGGGATGTGGCCATTGGCACATAACGTTTGATTTGGGATTTTATCATTTGCAACTAAAAGCATTCTCTATAATAAACTGCATTATAGGGTTATTGGCAGGATAAACTGAGATTGTACACATAAAGCATTTAGCAAAGTGGAGTAGTTCTTTGGAAAAATGGGCCAGAGAGCAGATAAGAAATAGCAAGAAATCTCAGTTAAAAGATTCAATGCTGGGATTTCCTTGGCAGTCCAGTGGTTAAGACTCTACCTTCCAATGCCAAAGGGTGTGGGTTCAGTCCCTGGTCAGGAAACTAAGGCCCCACATTGCTGCAGTGTGCAGTCAAAAATGAAAAAGAAAAATGAGATTCAATTTTAATAATTTCACAAATGGAAATGACCCTGTACTGGGTCAGTATAGTAGGATGGAAAGAACTTGGGTTGTAGAATCCTATAGGGTTGAGTTTAAACCTCTGCCACTTGACAAGCTGAATGGCATTGAGCAATTCACATGCAAACAAATTCTGGGCCTTGGTTGTTTCATCTACATAATGGGGATAATATGATTTCCTTGTAATGATTAAAAGAAATAATAAAGCATGAGGCATCATTCTTGGTGTCTAGTACACATTGGGCACCTCTCTCCTCCTAAATCACCTGCTACCAGCACCGAGTTGGTAAGAGGGGTTTACTGATTTCTACCCAAGGTGCTTTCTAATGAATAGTGTATGATTTTCTCAGTACTTGTTCTTTTGCCAGAATTCGAACACAGAAAGAAACTTAATTTGCTTTAGAAGGAAAAAGAATCACAGCTAATAGTGACACCCATCTGTCCTGAGTAGTACGAAGCCCTGACTTGGCGAGACCATCTCTGGCCACAAGGAGTTGTCTATCCCACTCAACTCGCAGTATTCCCACGGGTGACCTCTGTTGTCTAAGGATGGTCACTTGCCTACGTCGGTATAATAAACTGAATTAAGGAGTATGTATTCCAGTGTATTCCATGTTTGGGCTGAAGACGTCTCTCCCTTGCTGGCCATGAAGAACAAAGCACCAAGTTTCAGGACGGTTGCCTGGCTGTGTTGGAACTGTGCGGGGAACCAGCCTTAGGCTGAATCCAGACGCTGAGGACAGTAGCACATAGGAATGGAAACAGAGTGTGTCTGTGACGCTGTCTTTGTGCTTGCAATCAGACTGCATCTAGATTCCCGTTCAACTTCTGGCTTTACAGTTACAGGAGGTAATGGGCTTCCTTGTTTTTATGCCAGGCTATCAGTCAGTAGAAACTGATCAGTGAGGAGTGTGCAGCAGCACCAAAGGGTAGGGTCCATGCCAGGGGTGCTGAGGGTCACAGACCAGAATTCTAGCCACCTGGGTTCCGAGCTTGTTCCACCTTGTGCTAGCTGTGTGGCTGTTAGAAAATGACTCAGCCTCTCTCTGCTTCAGTTTCTGCATCTGAGAAGCAATGGTAATAATAGATCTTATCTCATAGAGTTCCTGAGAGGATACATTTGCATAACACCCAGTGCCTGGTGCACAGTGAGTTTTAATATAATCTGATGCTTTATCATGATCACCTCCAGATGCAAAGACTGTCTAAGGATCCACAGAGTGATGCTGAACTGGGGCCCCCATTCTCTTCCTTTCTGTTCTTGACTCTACATCTCTTCATGATGTTGGGTTTTGTTCTCATTCCCTTTCCGGATCACCTTTCCTTCTTTTGTCCCTTGCACTAGCTGTAATTGGCATTGATTTATAGCATTATTTGCAGTCTTTCAAAATAAGTAATTTTACATTTCTTCTTTTTAATTTACGAAGTCAAAGATAGAACATTTTATATTTGCTTCAAGAAAAAAAGAACATCTAGATTTGCTTTTTTTATATCCCTATTGCATTCATCTGCTTGGCTTTGGTCCAGCGTTCCACTCTGTCAAAATCGTTTTAAATCTTGACATTGTCAGTTATTGCCTTTGCCGTCTTTCCTGGCTTTACATCACCTGCCTTTTAAGCTTTCACCAAGCCCTTGACAAAACCTGCAATTTAGGACTACTTTATCAGTTATCAGGTTAGGTGTATGTGGTGGGAAACTCTAAATCAGTGCCTCTCAAGCTTTATTGAGTATACGAATTACCTGGAGAGCTTGTCAAAACACAGATTCCCGGGCCCCAGAGCAGCTCTGTACTGGTGACTGAGAATCTGTGTAGAGATAGTGCAGAATAGGGCTGTCCTAAATAGTGATGCTGAAGCTGAAGCTCTAATACTTTGGCCACACAATGCAAAGAGCTGACTCATTGGAAAAGACTCTGATGCTGGGAAAGATTGAAGGCAAAAGGGGAGGGGAGTGGCAGAGGATGAGATGGTTAGACAGTATCACCTACTCAATGGACATGAATTTGAACAAACTCCAGGAAACAGTGAAAGACAGGGAAGCCTGGCATGCTGCAGTCCATGAGGTCACAAAGAGCTGGACATAACTTAGCGACTGAATAACAACAAGTTGTTAATCAAGTTAATGGTTTATTTTGGTGGCTTAATCAAGTTAAAGATTTATTTTCTCTTATGTTAAAGAAATTCATAGGCAGCTGATTCGGGGCTGGTACTGTGGTGTCAGAGCCTAGACTCCTTCTGTCTCCTTTCTGCTGTACATGGCATGCAGTTTCCTATTCCAAAATGGTTGCTTGAGCTCCAGCCATTGTGTCCACTTTCAAGTCAGTAGGAATGATGAAGGTGGTGAGTCCACTCTTTTTAAGGATGTGTTCCAGAAGTGCATGGCATTTCCACTTATATCTTTCTTGAGAAGAACTTGGTCATTTAGCCAAATCACACTAGTTAAACTGGGCGTGGAGTTAGCTGTAGGCTCCTGGGCACGAAAGCTTTTTTTGTCTGCTGTTTCTTGTAAGCAAGACTGCAGCCTCCATGTCCTTCCCTGAGTTCCAAACAGCTGCTAATCAAAGGAGGAGGAGGAGCAAAAAAACCACAAGGCAAGATTAAAGGGACCTGAGAAACTCATGTAGATTAGGAGACTGAGGCCCTGCACACACCCTAATTTGTCCAAAATCCCACCCTTGAAGTACTGCTGTAAAAGTCCTCACCGAATCCTCCTGAGTTGGGACACGTAGTTTTTTTTAAGGCAGGAGCCCACTGTGTCCCCCTTTTCTTTGCAAAACAATTGTTGTTCAGTCACTAAATTGTGTCCAACTCTTTGCAACCCCATGGACTGCAGCATGCCAAGTTTCCCTGTCCTTCATTATTTCCCAGAGTTTGCTCAAAATCATGTGCATTGAGTTGGTGACACCATCCAACCATCTCACCCTCTGTCGTCCCCTTTTCCTCCTGCCCTCAATCTTTCCTAGCATCAGTAACTTTTCCAATGAGTCCAGCTCTTCATATCAGGTGGCCAAAGTACTGGAGCTTCAGCTTCAGCATCAGTCCTTCCAATGAATATTCAGGGTTGATTTTCTTTAGGATTGACCTGTTTGATCTTCTCGCAGTCCAAGGGACTCTCAAGAGTCTTCTCCAGCACCACAGTTTGAAAGCATCAATTCTTCAGCACTCAGCCTTCTTTAAAGCTCTCCTTTTCTACTCTATCTCTGGGATTTGCTTCGGCACAGGTGCACAGAGAGGCCAAGCTTTCAGTAACGCTTGGGCCCATGAGATTGTGAAGGTCTTATGACCAACCTGTCAAGCACATTCCAACCCCTGCTTGCAGTGGGTCAGCTCCTATTTGAAGGCCAAAGAAAGTCGTGTGACCAAGACCAAGGTAAGCGGCAGACTTGTCCCACAAGGGAGTAAATATTTTGGAATGCATTTTGATCTCCCCCAAGCCCGTAGGCAGATGCACTGGTGTGGAACGAGCACTAAAGTGAGAACCAGGAGTCCTGAGTTCTGGGTCCAGATCTGCTGTTAATGGTTTGTGTGACCTTGGACACACTACTAATCCTTTCCAGATCTCTGAAACCTTTTCAGGCTTTGGGCTTAAGAAGCTATGGCTTGAAAAAACAAGTCACTGCCTCTCAAACTTCTAATCTCCTCTCAATGTAGCTTAGTCTCTTTACTTATTCCAAGCAAAAACACACACTTTAGAGCCCCTTCACCGCTGGACAAGCGGCCAGGATTCTGTTAATGATCAAACTGGAGCAACGCGCAGCTGGTCTCGCTGGTCACCGGAAGCTCAGGAAGAAATGAAGCCACTGGGAAAAACCACTGATGCCGTGACCTTCTGCTCACAGGGCCCCAGTGCAGGCCAAAGACAGGTGAGCTTTAATTTTAGTGATTTATGATAATGCCTCTGAGTGCGCGGGTAAACATGCCACGGTTTATTTTGCAGAATTAATGAAGTCTGATTAATCTTTCAGTCCCCAGCAGATTCTGTTCTGAGAAATGAAGCGAGACTGTCAGGCTTTTGTGTGAATTATGGAGGGAGGATTCACAGCCCTTGGAATCATCTGGAATCCTCACAAGGCGATCTTTCAAGTCCGGAGCATCTCCAGGTAGAGGCTTTGCTGTCTTTAGGCTGGATGACTGCCGACTAGGGAGAGACCCTTTGAAGAAGACACTGCAATACACTAACAGCCGCTGCAGTTGAGTGAGCTGTTACCATGTCAGGCTCTCTGCCTGGTCCTTTGCATGCAGCATCGTCCCAGTTATTATAAAGAGCACCCACTTTATTTCCACATTTTTTTTAAAGCTTTATTTTAGTTGGAGGATAATTACTTTACAATATTGTGGTGGTTTTTGCCATACATCACTATGAATCGGCCAAGGCATACATGTGTCCCCTCCATCCTGTACCCCCTCCCACCTGCCTCCCCACCACATCCCTCTGGGTATTCATAGAGCACTGGCTCTGGGTTTGCATCACACATCAAACTTCTGCTGGTTGTCTACTTTACATACAGTCATGTATGCGTTTCAGTGCTATTCTCTTAAATCATCCCACCCTCTCCTTCTCGCACTGAGTCCAAAAGTCTGTTCTTTATGTGTGTCTCCTTTGCGGCCATGCAAATAAGGTTGTCAGTACCGTCCTTCTAGATTTCACATCAGTTCAGTTCAGTTCAGTCTCTCAGTTGTCCCCGACTTTTTGTGACCCCATGAATCGCAGCACACCAGGCCTCCCTGTCCATCACCAACTCCCAGAGTTCACTCAAACTCATGTGCATTGAGTCGGTGATGCCATCCAGCCATCTCATCCTCTGTCATCCCCTTCTCCTCCTGCCCCCAATCCCTCCCAGCATCAGAGTCTTTTCCAATGAGTCAACTCTTTGCAGGAGGTGGCCAAAGTATTGGAGTTTCAGCTTTAGCATCATTCCTTCCAAAGAAATCCCAGGGCTGATCTCCTTCAGAATGGACTGGTTGGATCTCCTTGCAGTCCAAGGGACTCTCAAGAGTCTTCTCCAACACCACAGTTCAAAACCATCAATTCTTCGGAGCTCAGCTTTCTTCACAGTCCAGCTCTCACATCCATACATACATGACCACTGGAAAAACCATAGCCTTGACTAGACAGACCTTTGTTGGCAAAGTAATATCTCTGCTTTTCAATATGCTGTCTAGGTTGGTCATAACTTTCCTTCCAAGGAGTAAGCGTCTTTTAATTTTATGGCTGCAGTCACCATCTGCAGTGATTTTGGAGCCCAACAAAGTAAAGTCTGACACTGTTTTCACTGTTTCCCCATCTATCTGCCATGAAGTGATGGGACCAGATGTCACGATCTTAGTTTTCTGAATGTTGAGCTTTAAGCTAACTTGTTCACTCTCCTCTTTCACTTTTATCAAGAGGCTCTTTAGTTCTTCTTCACTTTCTGCCATAAGGGTGGTATCATCTGTATTTCTAAGGTTATTGATATTTCTCCTGGCAATCTTGATTCCAGCTTGTGTTTCTTTCAGCCCAGCGTTTCTCATGATGTACTCTGCATATAAGTTAAATAAGCAGGGTGACAATATACGGCCTTGACGGACTCCTTTTCCTATTTGGAACCAGTCTGTTGTTCCATGTCCAGTTCTAACTGTTGCTTCCTGACCTGCATACAGGTTTCTCAAGAGGCAGGTCAGATGGTCTGGTATTCCCATCTCTTTCAGAATGTTCCACAGTTTATCGTGATCCACACAGTCAAAGGCTTTGGCATAGTCAATAAAGCAGAAATAGATGTTTTTCTGGAACTCTCTTGCTTTTTCGATAATCCTGCTGATGTTGGCAATTTGATCTCTGGTTCCTCTGCCTTTTCTAAATCCAGCTTGAACATCTGGAAGTTCACGGTTCATGTACTGCTGAAGCCTGGCTTGGAGAATTTTGAGCATTACTTTACTAGCATGTGAGATGAGTGCAATTGTGTGGTAGTTTGAGCATTCTTTGGCATTGCCTTTCTTTGGGATTGGAATGAAAACTGACCTTTTCCAGTCCTGTGGCCACTACTGAGTTTTCCAAATTTGCTGGCATATTGAGTGCAGCACTTTCACAGCATCATCTTTTAGGATTTGAAATAGCTCAACTGGAATTCCATCACCTCCACTAGCTTTATTCGTAGTGATGCTTTCTAAGGCCCACTTGACTTCACATTCCAGGATGTCTGGCTCTAGGTGAGTGATCACACCATCATGATTATCTGGGTCATGAAGATCTTTTTTGTATAGTTCTTCTGTGTATTCTTGCCACCTCTTCTTAATATCTTCTGCTTCTGTTAGGTCCATACCATTTCTGTCCTTTATCGAGCCCATCTTTGCATGAAATGTTTCCTTGGTATCTCTAATTTTCTTGAAGAGATCTATTCTATTGTCTTCCTCTATTTCTTTGCATTGATCGCTGAGAAAGGCTTTCTTATCTCTCCTTTCTATTCTTTGGAACTCTGCATTCAGATGGGTATATCTTTCCCTTTCTCCTTTGCTTTTCGCTTCTCTTCTTTTCACAGCTATTTGTAAGGCCTCCTCAGACAGCCATTTTGCTTTTTTTCATTTCTTTTCCATGGGGATGGTCTTGATCCCTGTCTCCTGTACAATGTCACGAACCTCTGTCCATAGTTCATCAGGCACTCTGTCTATAAGATCTAGTCCCTTAAATCTATTTCTCACTTCCACTGTATAATCATAAGGGATTTGATTTAGGTCATACCTGAATAGTCTAGTGGTTTTCCCTACTTTCTTCAATTTAAGTGTAAATTTGGCAATAAGGAGTTCATGGTCTGAGCCACAGTCAGCTCCCAGTCTTGTTTTTGCTGACTATATACAGCTTCTCCATCTTTGGCTGCAAAGAATATAATCAATCTGATTTTGGTGTTGACCATCTGGTGATATCCATGTGTAGAGTCTTCTCTTGTGTTGTTGGAAGAGGGTGTTTGCTATGACCAGTTCATTGTCTTGGCAAAACTCTATTAATCTTTGCCCTGCTTCATTCCATATTCCAAGGCCAAATTTGCCTGTTACTCCAGGTGTTTCTTGACTTCCTACTTTTGCATTCCAGTCCCCTATAATGAAAAGGACATCTTTTTTGGGTATTAGTTCTAAAAGGTCTTGTAGGTCTTCATAGAACCATTCAACTTCAGCTTCTTCAGCATTACTGTTGGGGGCATAGGCTTGGATTACCATGATATTGAATGGTTTGCCTTGGAAATGAAAAGAGATCATTCTGTTGTTTTTGAGATTGCATCCAAGTACTGCATTTGGGACTCTTTTGTTGACCATCATGGCCACTCCATTTCTTCTAAGCGATTCCTGCCCACAGTAGTAGATATAATGGTCATCTGAGTTAATTCACCCATTCCAGTCCATTTTTGTTTGCTGATTCCTAGAATGTTGACGTTCACTCTTGCCATCTCCTGTTGACCACTTCCATTTTGCCTTGATTCATGGACCTGAAATTCCAGGTTCCTATGCAATATTGCTCTTTACAGCATCAGACCTTATGTGTTAATATATAATATTTGTCTTTCTCTTTCTGACTTCACTCTGTATAATAGGCTCTAGGTTCATCTACCTCATTAAAACTGACTCAAATGTGTTCCTTTTCATAGCTGAGTAATATTCCATTGTGTATATGTACCACAACTTTCTTATCCATTTATCCGCCAATAGACATCTAGGTTGCTTCCAGGTCCTAGCTATTGTAAATAGAAGAGCTTCCATTTGGATAGATATCGGCTGAAGCCCTGGTCTCACAATTTAAAAGCTGAGTGACTTTGGTTGTGTATCCTGGACACTGTGCCCCTCACCATATCTTCCATCCCCAACTTCTCTGCCTACCCAAGTTCTACCACATGGATCATTCCAGTATGTTGACCTCTCACACTTTAGTGGGAGAGATAAACATGTAAATAGCAAAAGTATATTGAAAATAAGACTCATGAACCCATGGGTGGCTCCGTGCTCCAGGCTGAAGAATTCGATTTATCTATTCTTACAACACTGGGGCTAAACGTCTCTGAAAAGAACTGGAGGTTATGAAGACCCACCTCAGGATTTGTGGTGACTGTTATTGAGATGCGCATGTGAGATGGAGGAGGTTATAACACAGTGGGGAGGGCCTTGTGATAGCAATCAGGAGAGCTGAATTTGAGTCCTGATTCTGTTGAATCAAAGTGTGTGATTTCGGAAAAAGTCATTTTTCAAATCTCAGTTCCCTCACCCATCAAGTGGAGAATGTTAATACCTGACTTTGGCACAGACTTCTTGCAGAGATCCTAGGAGGTAAAAGCTGTCAATGATCACCAACTCCATTGTACAGGTGGAGAAACTGAGCACCAAAATGTAAGAGACGGAACAGAGGAAACACGGGCCTCCAACCTCGTGTTGCGCCACTGTTCTCTGCGCTCTCTCTGCTCAGTGATGCTGGCGTATGGTCCTTCCCTTAAATAAGCCAAGCTCATTCCCCCTCAGGGCCTTTGCCCTTGCTGTTTCCTCTCCCTAGAATGTTCTTTCCCCAGATCTTCATGTTCTTCAAGGTTGGCCCCTTGCCCCTCAAGTCTCAGCTCAGACATAGCTTGCTCAGCGGATGTCCATAGACACCCATCAGAGGTGTCAAATATCGTATGTTAACGCGTACATATGGAATCCTTCTCCCAGGCTCCCTTTAGCATGTTATATTGCTGTATTTTCACATAGCGTTCTCACTTCCTGAGATTATCTTATTTACTTGTTGGCTTGTTTTCCTTTCTTTCTTTCTTTTTAAAATTTATTTATTTATTAGGTTTCTCTGGGTCTCAGTTGTGGCATACATGGGTGCATGCTAAGTTGGTCCAGTCATGTCTGACTCTGCAACCCTATCGACTGCAGCCCGCCAGGCTCCTCTGTCCATGAGATTCTCCAGGCAAGAGACCAAAGTGGGTTGCTGTGCCCTCCTCCAGCGATTGAACCTGCATCTCTTATGTCTCCTGCATTGGCAGGTGGGTTCTTTACCACCAGCACCACCTGGGCAGCCCTGTGTCATATGGGTTTTTTTTTTTTTTAAGCAGTGGCATGTAGAATCTTTCGTTGTGGCATGTGAGATCTAGTTCCTTAATCAGTGATTGAACCCAGGCCCCCTGCGTTGGGAGCTCAGAGTCTTAGCCACTGGACCACCAGGGAAGTCTCCCATTTTTCAATTGTTTTGTTTTTTTCTTTTTGATATTGTTTTTCATCGTTTCCATCCTCAGACATTCATGTGGAGCTTGTTGTACACTGAATGTTTGTATCTCTTCTTAAATTCATAGAAGCCCTAACATCCAGTGTGGCTGTATTTGAACATGGGGACTGTAAGGAAGTAGAAAAGGTTACTTGAGGTCATAAGGATGGGTCCCTGACCCAATAGGATTAATATCCTTTTAAGAAGAGTCCCCGGGACACTGACTCCACCTTCCCAGCCCCCACTCCACCCCTTCTCTCTTTTTGTCTTCACGTGAAGTCACTGCAGGAAAGTGATTCTGTGAAAAGTGAAGTCGCTCAGTTGTGTCCGACTCTTAGCAACCCCATGGACTACAGCCCACCAGGCCCTCCATCCATGGGGTTTTCCAGGCAAGAGTACTGGAGTGGGGTGCCATTGCCAGGAAAGTGACTCTAAAAGCCAGGAAAACAGCTCTCATCAGAAACCCGGACTCCTGAGTCTTCAGAACTGGGAGAAGACGAATGGCTGTTGTTGTTACCACTCAGTCTACGGTATTTTATTATGGAAGCTTTTGCTGCCTAAGACGGAGTGGATTCATACATGCTTCTTGAGTTGAAGTCATAACACACCACAGTCCCTGTAATGGGAGAAGAATGGAGTGGAGGCAGGGTGGGACCATTTCCAAAGGGTGATGGAAAAATGAGCCTAGTCAAAGTTAGTAGGTGTCTAGAAAAGCACAGGGGGTAAACTTATCCATTTATTATATTCTTTCAAGAGAATTTTTAAATTCTTAAAAATTTTTACCTTTATTGAAATGTAATTGACATATAAGATTGTGTAAGTTTAAAGTCCTCGGTGTGTTGATTTGACACTCTTATATGTTGAAAATAATTATTCCCCTAGCGTTAGTTAGCACCTCCATCACAGCAAGTAATTACTGTTTCCTTTTTGTAATGAGAACATTTAAGATCGCTCTCTGAGCAACTTTCAGGTGTATACTATAGTATTATTAACTGTACGCACCATACTGTACATTACTGTACATTAGTTCCCCAGAACTTATTCATCTTATAACTACAAGTTTGGACCACTTTGACCAACATCCACCTCCGCCCCGGATCCCTAGTGCCTGGTAATCACAACTCCACTTTCTGTTTCTGTGAGTACAGTTTTTATAGAATCCACAGAAAAGTGATATCGTACAACTTTGTCTTTCTCTGCCTGACTTAGCATAATGCCCTCTACTTCATCTATGTTGTAAAGGCAGGACTTCCTTCTTTCCTGTGGCTGAATCATATTCCATTTTTCTCTATCTCTGCCTCTGTCTGTATCTCCAGTCATCCCCATCAGTATCCACGGGATGTGGTTCCAGGAGCCCCCATATGTACCAAATCTTAGGATGCTCAAGTCCCATGTCAGCCCTCCGTGTCCATGGTCCTGCATCCATGGATTCAACCAACCATGGATCGTGTAGATTTTTGTTGTTTAGTTGCTAAGTCTTTTGAGACCCCATGGACTCCTCTGTCCATTGGATTCTGCAGGCAAGAAAACGGCAGTGGGTTGCCATTAGTACTGTACACAAAAATGTCTGATGTCTCGTCTCACATATTTTCGCTGTTTCGAGATTTGCCCCATCGAATACTGCTTAACTTGAATGACTATTCCCTTCTTGATCATTTAGGTGAAATTGTTTTTCTAGTGACAGTGGCCTTCTATCTTGTACCTCATCTTAGAGACAGGGTAGTTTTTGTCTGTTTCGATGGGGCAAATCTCTCAAACAGCGAAAATACGTAAGATGAGACATCAGACGTTTTTGTGTACAGTAGTCGTGGCCAGAATTCTTGCCTGGAGAATCCCATGGATGGAGAAGCCTGTCGAGTTACAGTCCATGGTTTCAGAAAGAGTCAGACCGACTGGGCGACTAACACACACAATAATGATCTAATGAAACTAATAAAGATCCACTGCTTAAGTTGCCAAAAGAATTGTTGCTCAGCTTCTACAGATATTTAGAGGATGGTCTCAAGAGTGAACAAAATATGGCTTCTTAATGTGTGCAGAAATTTTGCTGAAGGAAAGGAATAAAGTGAATGATCTGGTGGGGAAACGCATTAACTAGCTTTGATTATAATCCATGGTGATGTCCATGGTAGAAAACAGTGATGACTTCTCTAAATAAGGTCTCTCGGTCCGTGACACAGTTCCAGCACTCTTGTCTTTGAAGTCTTGAAGTACTGGATATTTACTGTTTATGCCATTTCTCTAACAACTTTGCACGTGATCCCCACTCAGAGATGTGGGTTCGAGTCCCAGCTCTGGCACCTAGTAGGCTGAGTCAGTTAGCCACTGTTCACGTCTTGTGATACTTCCTTCTAATCTTTGTCTTATGCATTTTTCATTACTGAGATATTATTGCATAATTTTGCATTCTGCCTTTCTCACCTAAATTAAGCTCTTCGTGTCTCCATTTTACTGAAAGCTTTTTTTTTTTTAAGATTTTTTTTTTTGATGTGGACCATTTTTTAAAAATCTTTATTGAATTTGTTACAATATTGCTTCTTTTTTATGTTCTGTTTTTTTTTTTTTTTTTTTGGCCCAGAGGCATGTGGGATCTTAGTTCCCTGACCAGGGATCAAAGCTGTACACACTGCACTGGAAAGAGAAGTGGTTCTTAACCACTGGACCACCAGGGAAGTCCCACAAGCTCCTCTTTATGTTTTAATTTCAGTGACTGCTTATGATACATTTGCATAGACATGCCATGATCTTCATGTCCGTGCCTCTGCTATCAGAGCAATTTTGAACAGGAAATGGCATGATTAGATTAATGCTGGTAGCTGTCAAGAGAGTGGTAGCAGGTTGGGAGGGACCAGGGTGACTGAGAGCTACTTTTATTACATGATTATTGTTGGTGGAATCAGAGCAGTTTTGTGGAAGAGGACCCTAAGGATCTTTTAGTCCTATGCCCTCCTTTTATGGTTGAAGAATCAATCAGGGATTCAGACAGGAAGAGTAACTTCACCAGGGTCTCCAGCCTCAGCTGGGGCTCCCTAACACCCAGTCCAGTGCTCTTTCTAGTCCGGTCCAGCCTGGAATCACAGCCAAGTGGTGGCTGAACATCATCTAAAACCCACTCCCAGGGGACTATTTCATTAGCAAATAGAGATCTAGTCTTGAAACATATTTGGTGGTTCATTTTTTTTTTTTTTAACAAATTGTCAGTGTGATTAGTAATTACTGGCTGCTGGCTGAAAATAATTTCCTGCCTACCCAAACAAAGCAAATTAAGGAGAACAAATGATGTAACCCTGTTCAGGAAAAAAAAAAAAAAAGCCATTGAAACGTTCCCCCAAAGAGAAGAAGCTATTATTATCCCAGACTTATAAATGGGAAGATGAGAATAGGAAGGCTGGACAACTTGTCCAGAGTGATCAGCCCAAATTAGAAGCCAGTGCTCCTGATGGCTACCCAAGGACAAGACCTCAGCTGACAGTCTGGCTTTGTCGGCTACCGGGAAAGCCAAGTTAAACAGGACGTAATTAGGGGCAAAATTCCATGCTTTCTCCTGCTCTGGGACCCCCTGACTGAGAAGTTCTTGCCAGATTTCTCGGCTGCTCTATCAGCCTTCTGACCCCCATGCAGTCAGCAGGATGAGGCGGAAACATCGGGGGTGAATAAAACTCTTTCACTGCTCCCCGACCACGGCCCACTGGGCAAGTGGCTTCATCTTTCAGACCTCAGATGGCCCATCTGGAAAGGGGGATAAGAAGTCATTGCCCGCCCAGCTCAGTGATCCAACATGGAAAGTGAGAGTACCTTCCCAAAACGCATTTGCCTGGCTCCTCGGCTGGCAGGTGATAGAATGCCCATTCGAAAGAGTCTAGGCAGGGACTTCCCCGGTGGTCCAGTGGCTGGGATTCTGCTTTCCCAGTGCAGGGGGCCCAGGTTCGATTCCTGGTCAGGGGACTAGATCCCACATTTGGCAACTAAGAGTTCAGATGCCGCAAATAAAAGGTCCTGCATGCTACAACTGAGATCAGAGATCCCACGTGCCGTGACAGAGGCCCAGAGCAGCCAAAGAAAACAGATACTTAAAAGCAAACAAACAAAAACAGAACAAGAAAACCCCAAAACAAAAGAGGTTAGGTAAAGGGAAAATTTACAGCAAGAACTTGGTATCAGCAGTGAGAACCTTTCCCTGCAAAAGTTAGGGTAATAATTGGGACTTCCCTGGCCGGCCAGTGGTTAGGACTTTGCATTTCCAATGCAGGGATGTGGGTTCTATCCCTGGTCAGGGAACCAAGATCCCATGCTGTCTGGCATGGGCAAAACAAATTAGGATAATAATAATAATAGGATTTTCTTCCGGTTCCTACTAGACAGGAAGCTCAAGCCTTGTATAACTTATCTCATTAAATCCTGGTAAACTATGAGATACCACATTTTATCAATCCTACTTGATACTGGAGTCAACCAAAGCCTTATGACCAGGATGCCATCAGATAGAACTGCAAGGCTGGATTCTCAAACCCAAGGCTCCAGGTTTCCACTCTTCTGCTGGGTTTGAGGAATGAGAGACAGGCATTTGTAAAGTGCTCACGTCCTGGCATTGTGACAGTTTTTTGAGAGAGGTATAATTATCCCTGATTGGCAGCTGAGAAAAGCGAAGCTGCCTCCACATGACAAAAGTATGTGTCCCATCTTGGGAGTTTGGATTCAAATGAGCAGGCGCATCATGTACGCTGTTCCTTATGGTTTGGGTTCAAACCCAGTCAGCGGGCAAGTGTGTCCATGACTGAAAGGAAAGCAACTTGACCTTGGTTGACTTACACTGAAGGCCTGCAAGCTGAGGATGGTGGTTTCTTGGGCTTTGAGTTTAACTGTGTGAATTATTAATAAATGGACGTTTTCTGAGCAGTCTCTGTGAGTGAGGCCCTGCACCGCTCAGTCATGTTTGCCTTCTCCTTTAAGACTCACAGCGACTCTGTGGGATGGTGTTATTTCCACTTAATAGATGAGGAAACTGAGGCTCAGGGGGTTTAAGTGACATGTCCTAGATCATGGAGATAATAAACAACAGAGATGGGGGTTGGATCCACAAACGTCGGATTTAAGACACTTTCTATTATTCCTCAGTGGTTTATTTGGAATCAGCATTGGAAACCTTCTAGGTCCCTGGTTAATAGAACAAAAACAGACCACAGAGATGCTTTATATCCCACTGAATTTCAGAAGATCAGACTGGAAACTTAGTGGTCCTTAAGTTCTGGGGAGGAGTTCCAAAATTCTTTGACATTTTTCTCTGATTTATGATTTATTTATCATTTTCTCTATTTTAATGCGCATAGCACAGATACACAAATTCTTGCTCACAAGTCTGGGGGGGAAATTGCCCTTTCCCTCATTTCCTTATGCCTTCACCTCAAGTGTGAATTTAGTATAATGAAAGGAAGTAATATAGTATACTTGCCACTAGAGTTTGAGTTCCTGAGTTCCTATCTTAGTCATGGTTCTCTAGAGGAACAACTAATAAAGTGTGTGTGTGTGTCTGTGTGTGTATATATTCATCCATTCATCTATCTATTTCTATCTAGCTGTCTATCTATCCATTCTATTTTTCTGCCTATTTATTTTTCTGGCTTTATCTATCTACTTACCTACCTGCCTACCTGTCTATCTCTCTGGAGGCAGAGAGTTATTTTAATGAATTGGCTCATGTGATTGTGGAGGCTGACAAGACCAAAGCTTGCAGGACAAGCAGGCAGGCTGGAGACCCAAGAAAGAGTCGATACTGTGGCTTGAGTGCAAACGCATCTGGAGGCAGAATTTTCTCTTCTTCCAGGAACCTCAGTCTTTTCTCTGTCTTCAACTGATTGGATGAAGCCCACCCACATTACAGAGGGTCATCGACTTTGTTCAAAGTCTGCTAATTTGAATGGCAAGCACATCTAACAAATACCTTCACAGCAAAACATCTGGGCACTATGGCCAGCCAAGCGGATTCATAAGATTGGCCCAGCCAAGCAGATTCATAAGATTGACCCTCGAAGGTCCTCAAAGCCAACCCTGAATTTCACCTGACTCTGTGTTCCCACAGCTAGACACTGTGCCCTGCACAGTGGGTACTCAGGGCATGCATGTGTATGAATGAGTCAAATTCTAAAGCTCCCAGGATGACCTTGGAGGAAGCAAGGAAAGAGAAAGAATATTATGCTCAGCCCAGAAGAGTGGACGTGAGTCTCAGAAATAACTGGGCATCCTTGAAGAGTTGTGGATTAGGGAGGTGAATGTGGCAGTGACTCGTAGGGACCTTGGCAAAGGTGTGGGCTCCCATGACCTTGCAGGTGTGTCCCATCAGAGCAATCCTGGCAGGGATTCCCGCCCACTGAGACCTGCAGAGCGGGGAGGAGGCTGGACTGGAGCCTGGCTGTCGGGAGGTCTGGTCTTTGTGCCATCTCTGCCACCAACAGGCTGTGTGCCCTTGGCAGATTGCCTCACCTCTCTGGACTCAGCCCTTGCTTCAGTGGTTGGGTCAGCAAGTGGCCATCGGTAGGTAGGATCCAGGCTGCAATGGGGTTAATTGATTCAGGTCAATTTTTAAAAGCAGTTTGTTCCATCCCTGGGTTGGGAAGAGTCCCTGGAGAAGGCAATGGCAACCCACTCCAGTATTCTTGCCTGGGAAATCCCCATGGGCAGAGGAGCCTGGTGGGCTACAGTCCATGGGGTTGCAAAGAGTCGGACACAACTTAGCAACTAAACAAGAAGAAGTAAATGGCCAATATTTTAAAAAAAAAAAAAAAAAAAAAAAAAGTGGATAGATTTCACACACAAAAAAATGGCTTCTGTGAGAAACTGCAAAGGGCTAACAAGTCTGGGCCTGACTTTACTGGGTGGCCAGGGCAGCCGGCCAAAGCTGATGGGCTCTCTCCTCTGTGGCAGAGAGGCTGCAGGCGGCCACCAGGCAGCCCTGAGCAGCACGGCTGACATTGCTGCTTCTCTATTACCTGCCAGAGTGAGGTAGCTTATGTGCATCTCATAGGTAACACTCCAAGACCCTGAGCAGCCTTGGAGTAGGGTGAGCACTGGGCTGGGGCTGACCCAGGGCGGGGAGAGGGGAGCGAGAAGGACCACCTTCTCCGGTCAGTTGCCGGCTCCCAGCCAGGACAACACTGAAACAGCTTTTCACTCATTTTCTGTCCTAGGAGTTCTTATGGGACATGATTTTAAATATGCATCTTGACACCTTCAAGAGTTTGGGAAGGGACTTCCCTGGCGGTCCAGCGTTTAAGCCTTCACCTTCCAATGCAGGGAGTGTGTGTTTAATCCCTGGTTGGGGAACTAAGATCCCACATGACGTGGGGCCCAAAATCCAAAATACATTGTAACAAGTTCAATAAAGACTTTTTAAGAGAATATACTGTTTAAAAAAGAAGAGTTTGGGAAGATTTTGTTTGTCTCCTGAGATTATTCAAATTTGAGGAAATGTGGACTAGCAGTTCATCCACAAGCTTAGTCACAGCTCTTCACTGTATGAGGATGCCCAGGATGTGGCCTTATTACCTGCTGCAGGTGACCTTCTGAGTCCTCATTCTCCTTCAAAGATCTATAATTGCTCAGTGAGAAGGACATTTCTGGACTGCTGTCTTTGGTGATGAGTGACAGAAAGCCCACGTGAAACGGATCAGACACAGGGGAAAAATGTATTAGAAAGACTTTCACTCATAACCCGAGGTACGAACTTTGGGGAAATGTGGGATTATGGCTCTGATCTCAAGGAGTGTAGGCTCAGTCTGAAGGGCAAGGGGAGCCCATGAGAAAGGTAGTTACATTTGATTCCCTGCGTGGAAAGCATGTGAGACTTGGAGGCAGACAAGCCCGGCTTGTTGTCCACTAGCTTAGCTAGCAGTGTGAAGTCTCAGTGTTTTCATCTTTAAGACAACTTCCTTCCTTGCAGGCCTGTTTTGGGAATTACTTGGCAACCTCCTGGGACACAATAGGAGCTTAAGGTATGCCAGCTGTGGTCGTTATTATTCCACTACCCAGATGGGGAGTCTAGAGGTGCTGAGGGCCCTGTTGTTTGGGGGTCTGGGCAGGGTTCAGAAAGGAGATGGGCTTCAGCTGGGTCTGGGGGGGTGGGGAGCCACCTCGGGGGAGAACACAGTGTGTGCAGGGGTGAGGCAGGGGCCAGGTCACTGTGCGTTCGGTGGATAGGGCACACTGGCCTGACTGGAGAGTTGGGTTCACACGGGGGCAGCTGGTTAGAACAACACTTGGCCCTTGTGACAGCTGGTTAGAACTGCCCTGTAATCCTCGCTGAAACACCCTCCCCTTTGCCAAGTGGAAATTGGCATCCTGTGCTCTGGCCGGGGACTCTTTCTCCCTTGCCTGCGTACATGCAGCCTTGGGCAGTGGACCTGATGAATTGTCCTCATTCTCTGCCAAGTATCCAATTAAGAACTGCAAGCCTGGCACTGGCATTTCTGTGGAGCTGGCCTTCGGAGTGCCTCCAGACAGTGGGTCAGCCAGGCTGGAGGAGGGCAACATTCAGGGTCCACGGGGACCCTCTGAGTTGGAACGGCTGCTGGCCAACTTCTCTCTGTCTCCGTGCGGACTTGAGGGACTGGGGTTTCAGAGCAGGGCTTAGACACCTTGGGGCCCAGATCATTTTCCGTGGAGGAGCCCAGGAAGCCATGCAGTGCCTACCAAGGTCACATCCGGCTGTCATTGCAGGAAACGCTGCAACTTTTCCAACAGGTGGTTGCAGCTCTTGTTTGCAAACTTCCCCGGGGTGGGGTGGGGTGGGGGAGGGGATGAAGGTGGGAGGTTGTCGGGGGCGGGGCTTACTGTCTCCCACGGCTGCCCCTCATTCTGTTGAAAGCCTTAGCAATTTGTGTTTCCTTACACTGAGTTATGAACCAACACCCATTCTTTTCTTGGGCTGATTTCTGTTTCATTTTTATTGCACGGTTACAAGGGTGGATGACATTATCTTAATAGCTCTTAACAGAGTCTAAAATCTAGGAGGAGAGACGTGTAAATAAATGATGTAGTGAAGGGAGGGGGGAAGCAATGAAGGGACTGGGGGGAAGGAGGAGGGGAGGTCCTGGCTGAGAACAGAGCCACGTCCATCTCAAGGCTCCACACTGGACATGTGTCCTCAGGGTCCCTTTGAGGAGAAGCCAAGAGGGAAAAAAAAACACTCCAGTCTTGAGACAGGAGAGCAGGTCTGGTGGAGCTGGCTCTGCAGGATTCCCCCGTAACAACCACCCGTTTGCTTTCTACTCTCTGCCAACAAGGAGTGACTCCCTTGCACTGTGACAGGTCTTCTTTCCCTCCATGGGGTGAATGAGACAGTCCCTGTCCACCAGGAGGTCACAGTCCGGCAGGAAGAGAGATCTGGAAAGGAAAGCAGGCAGATAGGAGGACACGGAGGGATGGGTGTCTATAGGTACCAAGAGGAAGACGAGGGTCTTTACCCACCCTCAAGGGTCTGCCTTTCCCACCTCACCCTCAGTCTGGGCCATCTCCTGTACTTTGCAGATAAGATCAGTGGTTGCTGTTTTTTTAACTTTCTTGGCTGCACTGCATGGTTTTCCAATACTTGCATTGGAAGTATGGTGTCCAGTGTGAAGTCGTAACCACTGGACCACCAAGGAACTCCCAATCAGTGGACTTCTTATCTAATCTTTCCTGTTTCTTTTTTTTTTTCCTAAGTTTTATTTTAATTTTAATTGGAGGACAAATACTTTACAATATCGTGTAGGTTTCTGCCTGCCATACTAACCTTTCTTATTTTTGCCTATTCTCGGTCAGTCGTACTTTTACTGAATAGTCATCGCACCGGGGCCTGCACTCAGTCCTTCTCATGGATGATTTCAGTTGACTGCCTACCCTCAGTCCTGTGGGTACCTGCCAGGCACTGCCAGGGGCTGGCATCTGAAGACGTCACGGCTGCACCCCTGAGCCCACTGCGGGACTGGCCCTCACAGCCTCCGTCCCTGTGTCCGGCTGACCACCATCCAGCCCCCCAACCTCCTGCCTCAGCCTCTGTCCCTGTGTCCGGCTGACCACCATCCAGCCCCCCGACCTCCTGCCTCAGCCTCTGTCCCTGTGTCCGGCTGACCACCATCCAGCCCCCCGACCTCCTGCCTCAGCCTCCGTCCCTGTGTCCGGCTGACCACCATCCAGCCCCCTGACCTCCTGCCTCAGCCTCCAGCTCGCCGAGCGCACACCCGCCTCGCACACTTGACACCAGCCTCGGTCTGGAATCCCCTTCGAGGACGTTTGTGAGCCTGGCTTGTAATTCAGATCTGAGCTCAAGTTTCTCTTTCTCGGAGAGATACCCCCACCTTCCACCTCCAGGAAACCCAGTCCGTCTGCCTTTCTCTTTCTCTCAAAGGAGAAGAAACCAAGGAAGGGCCCTCTCTGTAAGAGGAGGCTGCTGGAGTCTTTACAACATCCCACACTCAGAAACCCCAGAGTCAGGGATGAAGCCTCCAGAGCCTGAGTCTAAAGGTCCAGTTTTACAGGTGGAATCCTGGTGCAGAGAGGGACGGGGCTCCACTCCCATCCGATAGGGGCTGCCCCTGACAATGGGTTTAATGCCTTTTCTCCACCTTCTAGCACTGAGCATTAATACACTGGCCCTCGGCCCTAAGCCCAGCCTTTTGTTCTCTGCTCTGGGATGCTGGGACTGGGACCCTGAAAGCACATTTCTATCCCCTCCTGCCCCTTCCTGGGAGCTCCAGATTAAGTTCTTCAGCAGCAGGTACCAGAGGGCATTGGTGAAGATACAGGAAGACGGTATCCTTGATCTGTTCCACCTCAAAGCTGTCACGACAGTTGACCCCAGGAGTTACATGGGTTCAGGTGTCAGTTTCCACACCCCAGGGGCAGCCTGAGCGTACCCTCAACAAAGAAAGGCCCCCACCAGCCAGCTGCAGCCCTTTCCTTAGACGCTCGTGTTCCAGCCCCACGGGGCCCCTCCTCGCCCTCCGAGAAGCTTCAAAGGGTTAGTAACCCTGGCCTCCACTTCCATGTCCCAGCTCTGGGTGGGCTGCTTCTGCAGCCTGTGACTCTGTGATGTCTCAGTGTCTTCCACCCCCCACCCCTCCCTTTTTTTTTTTTCAGTTCTCTCATACTTGGCTGATGATTCTTTATACCAGCATCTCCCCGTTAAAGTGACTGGTAGAGTGTCTGTCTGCCAATGAGACCCTGAGACATACTACTTTTATTTTATTTCTTTTTTTTATTAGGGTAGAGTTGCTTCTGTCTGGAAAATTCCATGGGCAGAGGAGCCTGGCAGGCTGCAGTCCGTGGGGCTGCAAAGAGTCAGATAAGACTGTGCGACTGAACACGTACAGAGTTGCTTGACTATCTTGTGTTAGTCTCTGCTGTGTGTGCTCAGTCGTGTCAGACTCTTTGTGACCCTATGGAGTGTAGCCCACTAGGCTCCTCTGTCCAAGGGATTGGGGATTCCCCAGGCAAGAATACTGGAGTGGGTTGGCCGTGCCTTCCTCCAGAGGATCTTCCTGACCCAGGGATCGAACCTGCCTCCCCTGGGTCTCCTGCATTGGCAGGCAGATTTTTTACCACTGAGCCACCTGGGAAGCCCTAGTTTCTGCTGTACTACTTCTTAATTTCAAGTATCGTTGAAAAAGCCCTTTTGCATCCTTTTTCTCCCCTGGTCCTCATTTCCTTCTCATGAAGCAGGACTTGTTCATGTTTCCAGGGAAACTAAGGCCAGGTATCTCAGGCCCCTCAAGTAGTAAGTGGTGGGGCCAGAACTCGACTCCAGGTCCTCTGTCACCAAGGGCACTATAGGTCCTTCTGAAGCCTGGCTGCTTGACCTAGTTACAAGGGAAAAATCCAGGATTCCCACCTTGGCTTGTGAAGCTGAGGTTATTATGTGCCTTGTTCCAGGCATTATAAAACCTGTACATTAGAGAATACACTCCTTGGAAATAAAAAGCCAAGAACTAGAATTTGTTAGTAAGTGCCCATGATAAATTCCAGACTGGAGAAGACATCTTAATAAAATAGGATTATTCTATGAGGCTTACAGTTCTGCAAGGACTTTACTGTGAAAATGATATACCTTCTTGTTTAATTCTCATTCCTCTCTACATGACATTGTAATGGTTGTATGTTTTCCATCAAGTTATTTTAGCGCTGTGCTTTTCTATTTGTCTTGTATTTACAGGAGTTTTGGAGTGCATAAAGAAAATATGGGTTTATCCATAGTATTGTACCAGGGAGCAGAGTTTCTCCCTAGTTGGATAGTCTGTTGAAGTGACTGTAATCTTTACGTTGACTGGCCATTTTAAAAAGTTAGAATAGGGACTTCGCTTGTGGCACAGTGGATAGGAATCCGCCTGCCAATGCAGGGGACATGGGTTCCACCTCTGGTCCAGGAAGCCCCCATGCTGTGGGAAACTAAAGCCCGTGCACCACAACTGCTGCATCTGTGTGCTGCAAGTACTGAAGCCCGTGTACCTAGGGCCTGTGCTCTGCGGCGAGAGTAGCCCCCGCCCACCGCAACTAGAGAAAGCCCGTGGGCAGCAGCAAAGACTCAGCACCACCAAAAATAAATAAATGAATAAATTTTCAAAAAGTTAAAATAACGTGGCAAACTTACAGGATATTTACAAGATCCCCAGCACTATTCTAAGTACTTGCTGTATATTTACTTACATAATTTCCATATACATAAAAACCCTAAGATTGTACTGTTATCTTTTCAGCCGATGTCATTAAGCTCAAGGAGGTTGCGTAACTTGTCCAGGGTCACACGGCTGACAGATATGAGAGCTAGGACTTGACCCTGTGATACCTGGCTCCAGAATTCTTGCTCTTATTCATTAGACTGATCCTCCTTTAACTTCACTCTTTTTTCTTTTTTTTTGCATGTGCAATTGCCAGCATAGAAAAGTTACACATACAAACCTGGAAGGCGAGGCTGATCCCAGTTTGTAAAGAGTGCAGTCGCGGTGTTTCCGTGTTGCATTGACAGAGTGCTGCCAGCGTTGGCAGACCCTGCCGGTGCTGGGCAGGGTGGCACACACGGTGTGCCTCATCCCGGTTGTCTGCCTCACGTGGGATCTTAGTGTCCCGACCAGCGATCAAACCCACGCCCCTTGCATTGGAAGTGCGGAGACTTAACCACTGGACCACCAGGGAGGTTCCAGGAATTAGTGTTCAGTGGGCACAGGGTTTCAGTTCTGGAAGATGAACAATGGTCTAGAGGTGGAGGGTGATGACGTTTGCATAGCAATGGGAATGTGCTTGGTAGCACTAAGTCGTATGTTTAAAATGGTAAATTTTATGTTATGCGTCTTTCCCCACAATTTAAGATTATGTCTCACCTGCAAACCTTCCTGTCAAGGGTAAAAAGGCATTGTTTACCTTATGCTCATGGGTTCTGATGGGAGACTATCTGGGTTCAGATCCGGGCTCTAGCTGTGTGATGCAGTGGTTAGCTCTCAGCAATGCCACTTAAGCTCCCTGAGCTGTAGTTGCCACATTTGCAAAAACCAGGATAATAATGGGACCCAGCTTCCAGCATTGTTGGGAGGGTTGAGGGATGGGACACGTGGAAGGTGCTGAGCACTCGTGCCTGGCAAGGAGGAAGCAGCCGGTAAATGTCAGCTGTTGTTGGTACCTGATAAAAGATAGCACCTACCCCAGTGAGCCGAAAAAAACACCCAATACACACTCATCATTATGCGGAACATAAAGAACATAATTAAGAATCTTGGCAACTGAAACACAGCATATGGTTTCATACCTACTGTGTGATCATAAGAACAAACAACTTGTTCTTTTCCCTTTGGGTTAGTATTCAAAATTAAGGGAAAATTGCCCACAATCAAGTCTGGGCATGATGAAAATGGGTCACAGTACAAAGCCTTCCACAGTCAAATGATTCAATTAGTGTGGAAGCGGGCAAGCCCCAGTCCTGGATCCTCTTTCTGGCTCTGTCCAGCTTACAGGCCCTGTTCCCCTCTGAAGCCCCGAGCCCTTCTTGAAGGCCTTGGGATGCGACATCTGACATCGGGGGCTGATTTACCCTCTAGTAGGTCACTGTGCTGCTGACGCAAAGAAGGTCTTTCTGAGCACCCAGAGGATTAGATTCATGTTGTCGTGAGCACTTTCAGGACATAAACGTTCCCTAAATGCTAGGAGATATGTTTACAATTTGAGTATTCAACTGTAAACCCCACCCACAGTGGATTACAAACTGTGGTTGTGTAAGCATGAAGACACCCAGGCTGCCTAAGACCTGAGTGGGTGTGTGCTCAGTTGCGAAGTTGTGTCTGACTCTTCGTGACCTCATGGACTGCAGTACACCTGGCTTCCCTGTCCTTCACTATCTCCCAGAGCTTGCTCAAACTCATGTCCATTGAGTCAGTGATGCCATCCAACCATCTCATCCTCTGTCACCCCCTTCTCCTCCTGCCTTCAGTCTTTCCCAGCATCAGTCTTTTCCAGTGAGTCAGCTCTTCTAATCAGGTGGCTAAAGTATTGGAACTTCAGCTTCAACATCAGTACTTCCAGTGAAAATTCAGGACTGATTTCCTTTAGAATTGACTGGTTTGATCTCCTTGCAGTCCAAAGGACTCTCAAGAGTCTTCTTTAACACCACAATTTGAAAGCATCAATTCTTCTGCACTCAGCCTTCTTTATGGTCCAACTCTCACATCTATACATGAGTACTGGAAAAAATCAAAGATTTGACTACACAGATCTTTGTTGGCAAAGCAGTATCTCTGCTTTTTAATACACTGTCTAGGTTTGTCAGAGCTTTTCTTCCAAGAAACAAGTGTCTTTTAATTTCATGGCAGCAGTTGCTGTCTGCAGCGATTTTGCAGACCTCAGTACCATCCCCTAAAGGAAAAGTGTGTCCATCAGAAGGTTGCCTTGGCTACCGGTTGTGGTGGTGTTTACTCAGCCTTGGAGGTATGGAAAACAGTCACGGAGCCAAATATTGTCAGGACTAGCCCACCTCTCATCAGGGAAGGAGTCATACCTGGGTCTATTCATTGACCCCTGTCCATGGTGGAGGGGGAAAATGCTGGACTATGTAAGTCTGACACTGTTGTGGCTCCACTTCCGTGCTCACCAAACCTCCTTCATAGACCTATATACAGGGAAATAATGTATTGGTTATATGAACTCAAGTATTTTTTTTTTTTTGAAATTAATTTTTATTCGAGTTTATTAATAGTTGCTTTATAATGTTGTGTTAGTTTCTATTGTACAGCAAAGTGAATCAGCTATACATACAAATGTATCCCCTCTTTTTTGGATTTCTTTCCCCTTTTGGTCACCACAAGGCATGGAGTAGAATCCCCTGAGCTACACAGTAGGTTCTCATTAGTTATCTATTCTATATGTAGTAGTCTGTGTATGTCCGTCCCAATCTCCCAGTTCCGTCCACCCTCACATCTCCCCAGCTGATGTCCATACATTCGCTCTCTCTGTCTGTGGCTCTTTCTATTTCGCAAATGAGATCATCTGTACCATTTTTCTAGATTATTATTATTTTTCTAGATTGTTGTTAATGCACATACGTGCGTTAATATACGATATTTATTTTTCTCTTTCTGACTTACTTCACTCGGTGTGATACTCTCTAGGTCCATCCGCCTCTCTACAAATGACCCAATTTCGTCCCATTTTGTGACTGAGTAATATTCTACTCTATGTACATACCACATCCTCTTTATCCATTCCTCTGTTGATGGACATTTTAGTTGCTTCTCTTGGACTCAAGTATTCCTGTTCTCTCATGTGGTAGGCAGAATAAGGCTCTCCCCCCAAGATATTCATGTTCCAATTCTTAGAACCCGTGACTAAGTTATGTTACATGGCAAATGCAAACTGAGGTTGCAGATGGAGTTAAACTGGTCTTAGAAGAGGGGGATTATCCTGGGTCATCTGGGTGGGCATGAGATCACAGGGGTCCTTAAAGACCTTAAAGAGGCAGGTGGCAGCAGCCTGAGGTCAGAGTGACGAGATGTGAGGGGGATTCAGCCAGTGCTGCCGGTTTTGCAGATGGAGGCAGAGGGCGGCACAGCAGCAGTGCAGCCGCCTCTAGGAGCTGGAAAAGGCAGGGAAGCAGAGTCTCTCCTGGAGTCTCCATGGGAACGTAGCCCGCCGACAGCTTGATTTTAGCCCAGTGAGTTGGGGGCCAGACTTCTGGCCTACTGAACTGTAGGATAATAAATTTCTGTTGTTTTAAGCCACTCAATGTGTTACAGCAGCAAGAGGAAACTAATACACCATGGCAGTGATTTCTCGACGTATATGAATAAACTGGCATTTTGATTTATGCTTCCATCTCAGCGTATGTGGTTTAAACTCTCCACGGACTGACAAAAATCAGATTTCTGACTCCACAAAGGTAAGCAGAGTCGGCCCCTGGAAGGCTTCTCCACTAACAGAGTGGAAGATTAATTTTCACTTATTGAGAAGGTCTACGTGTTGAGTGCTTTCAGTATATTTCCTAGAATTCTCTCTACAGCTCTGTGACTTAGGTATGCTTATGCCCATTTAATGGGCTGCTCTGGTGGCCCAGCAGTAAAAGAAGCGGCCTGCAGTGCAGGAAACCAGGCGGGAGCTGCAGGTTCCATCCCTGGGTTGGGAAGATCCCCTGGAGAAGGAAATGGCAACCCACTCCAGTATTCTTGCCTGGGAAATTCCACGGATAGAGGAGCCTGGCAGGCTATAGTCCTTGGGGTTGCAAAGAGTCAGACATGACTTAGCAACTAAACAGCAACATGATGAGATAATTGTGGCTCATGCTGGACCAAATAACCTCAAAGGATCTGAATTTACAGATCATTTACTGTCTGAGTGTCCCTAACATACATGCCTCGCTGCAGTGCTGCCCCAGACAGCTCCATGTTTCAGAGAGCAATCCTTCGGGTCATGCCTTCTCAGTAAAGGACGCGGGCAGAAGCAGGACAGCATGAAGTTCCCGTCTTCATGTTCAGCTGGAGCTTTTATGTTCCATCCAGAGAAGGGGGTGGAGTGCATCCCACATATTTTGTTATTTGTAAAATGCTGCCTGAGTAATTCCGAACATTCTGTGCTAACTGTTTTACACACTGCGTACGGTTCATCACACTGTGTGTTCTGTTGTTCTCAACGACTGTTATCGTTATTTAAAAGTCTTTCTTTATCTGGCTGCACTGCGTCTCAGTTGCAGCACTGGGGATCTTCGTTGCTTCGTGTGATTTCCCTGGTTGTAGTAGCTACAGCAAATGGACTTAGCTGCCCTGAGGCGTGTGGGATCTTAGTTCCTCAACCAGGGCTCAAACCAGCATCCCCTGCATTGCAGGTGGATTCTTTACCATTGAGCCGTCAGGGCTGGAATCTATCCCCAAGCAGTAGCTTCCAGCACTTGCCCTTCAGGCTGTAACCCAGCCTCTGCATTCCCCACGGCACTCAGTCTGGACCCTGGCTTGGACGAGGAGCCCCAAAGAGCTTCCTGAATGAAGCTGAGGTCGTGCATGAGGGAGAAAAGCGTGAACACCTCTCCTCGTCTTCCTGGGGTTTTGCTGGTAATGGCAGGAAGCGCTCGGCGGGCTTTCATCATCAATACCCAGTTGTGGGTATTCACATCTGGAAGGCTTCCATCACTTGTGTTCTCAAGTTGTTGCAGAGGTGGCTCACAGGTGCCTGGCAGCTTTGTTCCGAATTTTCCATCCAGATAAGCAAGTAAGTGGAGAAGCCCCTGATTCCAGCCAAACTGCAAATTGCTTGTCTCCTTCCCAAAGGAAAGAGAGAAAATGTGTCCCGAGCTGCAGCCCAAGGGAGTCAAGAGCAGGGCTTTGGGACCAGCACCTTCCTTGAATTCATATTTTCATTTTTCTGTCGGGCTTGAAGAGACCTGGGCTTTATTTCTTTACTTACTTTTAAAAAAAGTCTTTCTATTGTGTATAATTGGTAAGCAGCCACCTTTTTAAAAAAAATTCTTTTATTTATCTTTTTATTTCTGGCCTCATTGCGCAGCGTGGCATGTGGGATCTGAAGTTCTCAACCAGGAGTTGAACCCATCCCCCCTACATTGGATGCGAAGAGACTTAACCACTGGCCCACCAGGGAAGCCTCCTGGGTTTTATTATTATGTGTCTCAGCAGAGCTTTCAACCTCATCACCTTCCCCACTCATGGTGTGTGTGTGTGTGTGTGTGTGTGTGTGTTAGTCATTCAGTCGTGTCCGACTTTCTGAGACCCCATGGACCGTAGCCTGCCAGGCTCCTCTGTCCATGGGATTCTCCAGGCCAGAATCCTGGAGTGTGTAACCATTCCCTTCTCCAGGGGATCTTCCCGACCCAGGGATAGAACCTGGGTCTCTCACATTGCAGGCAGATTCTTTACTGTCTGAGCCATCAGGGAAGCCCCCTCCCCACTTATGGTAGGTCCAGCAAATTCAGTTCAGCCCCAGAAGCCCTGACTGTGTGTTCGCCGTGTCTGAACCCTGAGTAGGGTTGTGGGAACACAGAGACAGCCCGGAGCGTCTTCTCCAGGGAGGACAAACTCTGGCCGGTGACCAGCCGGCACGAACAGAAGTGTTTGTTCTCTTCAAGTGGCTGAGCAGGAAAGACTTGCTGGAGAACTCACAAGAAGGGGTGGGAGGCCTGGGTCAGATGTCTCCATGTTACCCCCATCCTTGCTGTTCTCCTGGCTGCACGGACAGAAATCCAGTTGCAGACGTGGAGGCCAGAGCGCGGGGAGGTGGCGGGGTCCCCAGGACCTGGCTTCCAACCCAGTCCTCACCCCTTCTTCTGCCTGTGACCTCGGGTGCTCTCCACAGCGTCTCAGAGCCTCAGCCTTCAGCTGGCTGTGAGCTCAGGGAGACCCCAAGGCTGGGAGGCTCAGGGCAGCATCCTCTGTGCTCCTGCAGGTCAGACAGCCCCATGGAGGTCAGCTTAGGTGCTGCCTCTCTGCCAGCCATCTGCTCGGTTCAAGAAGAACTGGGCTCGGTCACCCCAGGGGAAATGCCTGCATGGATCCTGGAGGAGTAGGGGACGTGTGCCTTGCCCACTTGGCAGGCATGGAGCTGATGGATGAGAGGGACCGACCTGTGGGTTTCCCTGCAGGAAGGAGGCTGCCCTTGGGGACAGCCACCCACTCAGCCACTGTTGCACAGCCTTCCAAACTGACCCAGGTCTCCACTTCCAGCACGCCCTCCAGAGGAGGGGGTTGGGAAATTCATTTTTGGGGATGCCAAGTCTCTCTCTGGTCCCGGGTTTGGTGATGGTGAGCAGGGAGTCTACCTGGAGGGGGAACAGCTACTGATTCCAGTGGCTTTCATTTCCTTCCTTGTTTCTCTCATTTTATTTTGTTGCAGCAGCGGCTTTCTTTTCGCTACCTCTGAGAAGACCCTCGGGAGAGGCTGGCCTGGGGTCTTCCCAGCAAATGCGCATCTGGCTCCGGGCTGCTGTGATGGATAGAGGCAATTTCCCCGCGAAATCGGCTGCAGTATTGGCAGTTGCACGGGACATCCATTACATTCCTGCGGAGAGAGAGCTTTTCCAGGGCGCCTCAGGATGGAGCGATGCCACTCACAAGGCGGGTGGGGAAGCAGAAATAACCTAAAGGGAAAGGCGTCTATTTTAATTTTTTGCAGAGCTGCGTCTCTTGCATATGGGTCCAGCCCACTCTTGTGAAGCGGCTCCTTTTGGAAAATAAGGGGACTTGCAAACGGCTTTGTTAAAGGTAAGGACGCAAAGAGAAACAGAAGCTCGTGCAAACAGAACCCAGTGCCTCTATGTGCATAGGCAGACCCCTTGTTCAAGGAGCCCTTAGTTTTCATCGGAGACCAGAGAGACACCACTGATCAACATGCTGGACGCTGATGCTTTAAAAGCATTAGGTACTTTAAGTTCATCAGAACCTGGTGATGTAGATATTATGATTATCAACCCCATTTGGGGGCTTCCCTGGTGGCTCAGATGGTAAAGAATCTGCCTGCAATGCAGGAGACTGGGGTTTGATCCTGTGGGTTGGGAAGATCCCCTGGAGGAGGGAACAGCTACCCACTCCAGTATTCTTGCCTGGAGAATTCCATAGACAGAGGAGCCTGGCTGGCTAGTCTATGGGGTTGCAAAGAATCGGACACTGAGTGACTGACACTTTCATACTTCTTTCATCTCCATTTTACAGATAAGAAAACTGAGGCACAAGGCAATGAGGTGACTTGCCCAAGGTCATCTCTTAGTAAGAAGAGGAGCCAGATTCCAACCCACGCTCTCTGGAACCCGCATTCACGTTCCTAACGCTCTTTGCTTCTGTCTCTTGTTCATCTTGGGAAGCCAGACAACTCCCAGAGCTGTAAGTGGCACCTTTTCTGGCTCTTAAATCCCAGATCCCTGTTTGGTGAACTTGTACTTTTCTCCACACTCCTTTTTTAAAAAAATTTTTAATTGAAGTGTAATTGATTTACAGTTATACAATCGATTTACAATTTATTGATTTACAATATAGAATTGATTTATAATATATAATTTACAACATATAATTGGTTAGCAATATAATTTTCACTTTTACAATATGCAATAATTATAATTTATAATATATAATTTACATTTTTATATAATTAAAATGATTTACAGTATAATTGATTTATAATATATAATTGATTTACAATTATGCAATCAATCCCTGGGTTGGAAAGATCCCCTGGAGAAAGGAAAGGCTCTCCATTTCAGTATTCTGGCCTGGAGAATTCCATGGACTGTATAGTCCATGGGGTCGTGAAGAGTCGGACACGACTGAGTGATTTTCACTTCACTTCATACACCTATAGCCATATGTATTCTTTTTCAGATTCTTTTCCCTTACAGGTTATTATGTAATATTGAGTTGAGTTCCCTGTGCTATATGGTAGGTCCTTGTTGGTTACCTATTTTATACATAATAGTGGGTATATGTTAATGCCAGCCTCCTAATTTATCCCTAAACCTTTCCCCTTTGGTAACCATAAGTTTGCAGGCTCACTTCTTCTTCAGCCTTGACCTTCTTCCTCTGTGTGAACTCACCCCACTCCCGCTGAAGGGCAGGGTCTGCGGTGAGAATGCAAAGCGTCTGGCCCAGGACTAGCTGTGGGCTTCATCGCGGAAGCCTTGGCTTGGCGTCTGGGAGCTTGCTCTGAGCTGGGCTCTGGGGGTGTCCTGGCCTTTGCATGCACCTGCTCAGTCACTTCAGTTGTGTCCAATCCTTTGCTACCTTTTGGACTGTAGCCCGCTAGGCTCCTCTGTCCGTGGGGATTCTCCAGCCATTTCTTCCTCTGGGGATCTTCCTGACCCAGGGATTGAACCTGCATCTCTTATGCCCCCTGCATTAGCAGGCTATTTCTTTGTCACTGGGAAGCACCTGGCCTTTAGGATCCTGCCGTTTACCTGGGGCATCAGACAATAAGTCAGCACATAGAAACCCGGGTGAGCGCTCTACAGGGAGCTACAGCTGGCTCATGGGCAATGGGTGTGGGTTTTGAGTTGGATAACCAGGTGCGGCGGAGAAGGCAATGGCACCCCACTCCAGTACTCTTGCCTGGAAAATCCCATGGATGGAGGAGCCTGGTAGGCTGCAGTCCATGGGGTCGCTAAGAGTTGGACAGGACTGAGCGACTTCACTTTCACTTTTCACTTTCATGCATTAGAGAAGGAAATGGCAACCCACTCCAGTGTTCTTGCCTGGAGAATCCCAGGGATGGGGGAGCCTGGTGGGCTGCTGTCTCTGGGGTCATACAGAGTCGGACACGACTGAAGCGACTTAGCAGCAGCAGCAGCAGCAGCAGCAACCAGGTGTGGCCTTTCCAAGAAGTGACATTGAAACTGAAATCGAGTGGCTTGCAGGGTCTTAGTTCCCGGACCAGAGATTGGGCCTGGGCCCTCAGCAGTGAAAGCCTGGAGTCCTACCCACTGGACCACCAGGGAATTCCCCCAAACTGAGATCTTAAAGTCGAAATGGAGCCAGCCATGGGGTGATCAGAAGGAAGGGCTCCCATAGTCTTTAGGATAGGGCTCACCTGTGAGTGGCTGCAGCCATCCTCATGTTACCTAACGGACCCAATTCCCTCTTTAAGTGAAGTGAAAGTTGCTCAGTCGTGTCCGACTCTGTGACCCATGGACTATGCAGTCCATGTAATTCTCCAGGCCAGAATACTGAAGTGGGTAGCCTATCCCTTCTCCAGGGGATATTCCCAACCCAGGAATCGAACCAGTTGTCTCCAGCATTGCAGGTGGATTCCTTACCTCTGAGCTACCACGGAAGCCCAGTTCCCTCTTTGATCCCCCGCAAATGCCAAAACCATCCCGGGTTTCATCAAGAGACCTATGTTTATTCAACACAATTAGCTCAAGAAAGATAATCCAGGGGACCTAATGCCTTCTTTTCTCTGTGTAGCTACTCGCATTTTCTAAGTTATGTTTTTGATTTCTGTGTGTGTCTAATTTTATTTTCAGTGATTGACCTGGATTTTAGGTTTTAATAGCGTAAATATCAAATTTTGTTAGTTCAGCTGTATAGTTAAGATGCTGTTACTCTGTTGCTCTTAATTAAAGGATACCGTTCAACAACAACAACAGAAAGAAGGAAGGCCTTTCCAGGGAGAGGAACCTGCATGTGGGCCAGAGCCCCACCGTGGGGGCAGGATGGGCGTGTACGGACTGGGGGTGGAGTAGGGGGAGGGGTGGAGAGTGTGGCAGAGATGGGGCGGGGAGATGGGGCTGCAGGGCCTCGAAGGTCACAGCGAGGAGCTGGGATTTCATTTAAGTGCATGAGGAAGCCATGGAGGCCGTGAACACTGCAGGGACTGGGTCAGATAAGATGCTGGCATTTTGCGGACACTGGCCCCTCTGCTAGGGTGCCGTGGAAGCCTCCCAGGCCAGTAGTGTGGCCCAGTGGTTGGAGCTCGGGTCACACAATGAGAATGGCTATTCCATTCATCCTCCTGTTCATCCGATTGTGGCCCAGCACTTTGCTTGGCACCGAGGATACAGAGTGGCCTGGGGCACACCCTGGCCTCCAGCAGCCCCTGCTATGGGACACAGGGAAGCTGTCAGCCCAGGGCTGGGTGGCAGAGGTTAAAAGTCAGCTTCTGTGAAGGGTACAGGACAGAGGTCTTTCACGAGATGCGCCCAAGACAAACAAGAAACTGAGTAGTTCTCTGTTCAGTTCAGTTCAGTTCAGTCGGTCAGTCGTGTCCGACTCTTTGCGACCCCATGGACTGCAGCATGTCAGGCCTCCCTGTCCTTCACCAACTCCCGGAGTTTACTCAACCTCATGTCCATTGAGTTGGTGATGCCATCCAGTCATCTCATCCTCTGTCGTCCCCTTCTCCTCCTGCCTTCAATCTTTCCCAGCATCAGGGTCTTTTCCAATGAGTCAGCTCTTCGCATCAGGTGGCCAAAGTATTGGAGTTTCAGCTTCAGCAACAATCCTTCCAATGAATATTCAGGACTTATTTCCTTTAGGATGGACTGGTTGGATCTCCTTGCAGTCCAAGGGACTCTCAAGAGTCTTCTCCAACTCCACCGTTCAAAAGCATCAATTCTTTGGTGCTCAGCTTTCTTTATAGCCCAACTCTCATATCCATACATGACCACTGGAAAAACCATAGCTTTGACTAGATGGACCTTTGTTGGCAAAGTAATGTTTCTGCTTTTTAATATGCTGTCTAGGTTGGTCATAACTGTTCTTCCAAGGAGCAAGCGCCTTTTAGTTTCATGGCTGCAGTCACCATCTGCAGTGATATCGGAGGCCCCCGAAATAAAGTAGTCACTGTTTCCTCATCTATTTGTCATGATGGGACCAGATGTCACGATCTTAGTTTTCTGAATGTTGAGCTTTAAATCAACTTTTTCACTCTCCTCTTTCACTTTCATCAAGAGACTCTTTAGTTCTTCTTCACTTTCTGCCATAAGGGTGGTGTCATCTGCATATCTGAGGTTATTGATATTTCTCCCGGCAATCTTGATTCCAGCTAGTGCTTCATCCTGACCAGCATTTCACATGATGTACTCTGCATTTAAGTTAAATAGGCAGGGTTACACTATACAGCTTTGACATACTCCTTTCCCAATTTGGAACCAGTCTGTTGTTCCATGTCCAGTTCTAACTGTTGCTTCTTGACCTGCAAACAGATTTCTCAGGAGGCAGGTAAGGTGGTCTGGTATTCCCATCTCTTTAAGATTTTTCCACAGTTCGTTGTGATCCACACAGTCAAAGGCTTTGGCATAGTTGGTAAAGCAGAAGTGCATGTTTTTCTGGAATGCTCTTGCTTTTTCGATGATCCAACAGATGTTGGCAATTTGATCTCTGGTTCCTCTGTCTTTTCTAAATCCAGCTTGAACATCTGGAAGTTCACGGTTCATGTACTGTTGAAGCCTGGCTTGAGAATTTTGAATATTACTTTGCTAGCGTGTGAGATGAGTGCAATTGTGTGGTAGTTTGAACATTCTTTGGCATTGCCTTTCTTTGGGATTGGAATGAAAACTGACCTTTTCCGTTCCTGTGGCCCCTGCTGAGTTTTCCAAATTTGCTGGCTATTGAGTGCAGCACTTTCACAGTGTCATCTTTGAGGATTTGAAATAGCTCAATTGGAATTTCATCACCTCCACTAGCTTTGTTCGTAGTGATGCTTCCTAAAGCCCACTTGACTTCGCATTCCAGGATGTCTGGCTCTAGGTGAGTGATTACGTCATTGTGGTTATCTGGGTCATGAAAATCTTTTTTTGTATAGTTTTTTCGTGTAGTCTTGCCACCTCTTCTTAATATCTTTTGCTTCTGTTAGGTCCATACCATTTCTGTCCTTTATTGAGCCCATCTTTGCATGAAATGTTCCCTTGGTATCTCTAATTTTCTTGAAGAGATCTCTAGTCTTTCCCATTCTGTTGTTTTCCTCTATTTCTTTGCATTGATCTCTGAGGAAGGCTTTCTTATCTCTCCTTGCTGTTCTTTGGAACTCTGCATTCAAATGGGTATATCTTTCCTTTTTTCCTTTGCCTTTCACTTCTCTTCTTTCACTTCTCTTCTTTTCTCAGCTATTTGTAAGGCCTCCTCAGAGAACCATTTTGCCTTTTTGCATTTCTTTTTCTTGGGGATGGTCTTGATCACTGCCTCTTGTACAATGTCACAAACCTCCGTCCATAGCTCTTCAGGCACTCTGTCTATCAGATCTAGTCCCTTGAATCTCTCTGACTATTAAGAAACCTTAATTAAAATAACATGAATCCTTAGAATCCAATGGAATCAATACTAACAGAACCACGATGTTTGTCCGATGTTGGGGACTCAGAGAGAAGGTGGTCCTTGGAGATGAGGAGGAGAAAGGGTTGGGGGAGGGCGATCTCAGCAGAAAGAAGAAGGTGCTTGGCCCAGGTGTTCTGGATCCTCTTGGCTTCCCTGGTGGCTCAGCGGTAAAAGAATCTGCCTGCAATGCAGGAGACACAGGAGATGCAGGTTTGATCCCTGGGTGGGAAGATCCCCTGAGGAAGAAATGGCTACCCAATCAAGTATCTTGCCTGGAGAATCCCATGGACAGAGGAGCCTGGTGGGCTACAATCCATGGGGTCACGCAGAGTCAGACCCGACTGAGCACGCACACACCAGGGAGCACATTGAGGTCAAATTTGGAAAAAATTCCTGTTATCCCTTCTAACAAATGTTACAGCCTCACATTTCAGCTAACACCTTCTTATGGGGAGGGGCATTAGCAATGCTCAGAACTAGCCAAGTTTTTTCCAGCAGCTGCTGCTAAGTCACTTCAGTCATGTCCGACTCTGTGCGACCCCATAGACGGCAGCCTACCAGGCTCCTCTGTCCATGGGATTTTCCAGGCAAGAGTACTAGCAGCTATAAACTTACAAAGACCTTGCTGACAACTGGACCTGGTAAGGAAAAACCAAAACCAACTTTCTTCCATAAATCCCAACGCATGTTATAGTGCCCTCTGGTGGTGTAAAGTGAAATGACAATCCCACTGGTCTCCGAAGAAAACGTCCGATTGTTCTCTACTCTGTTTGCTTAGTAATAAATGTATTTATTGTGCTTCAAACTCATGCACCCAGCACTTGCAGACCTGGCCAGCGTCGTCTCTTTCATGATGTTCTCCTATATTTCCATTGGCAATAACTTCTACTTCAGTTCAGTTCAGTTCAGTTGCTCAGTCATGTCAGACTGTGACCCCATGGACTGCAGCACGCCAGGCTTCCCTGTCCTTCACCAACTCCCAGAGCTTGCTCAAACTCATGTCCATCAAGTCAGTGATGCCATCCAACCATCTCATCCTCTGTCGTCCCCTTCTCCTCTTGCCTTCAATCTTTCCCAGCATCAGGTCTTTTCCAATGAGTCAGCTCTTTGCATTAGGTGGCCAGAGTATTGGAGCTTCAGCTTCAACATCAGTCCTTCCAATGAATATTCAGGACTGATCTCCTTTAGGATGGACTGGTTGGATCTCCTTGCAGTCCCAGGGACTCTCAAGAGTCTTCTCCAACACCACAGTTCAAAAGCATCAATTCTTTGGCACTCAGCTTTCTCTATAGTACAACTCACATCCATACATGACTAATGGAAAAACCATAGCTTTGACTAGACGAACCTTTGTCAGCAAAGTAATGTCTCTGCTTTTGCCTACCCCGTCCTTATTACTCATCCATGCCTTTTTTACTTACCGGTTGAGAAACTATACACTGGGCTTTTCAACTTGCCCTGCATTTGTACCTGTGAGCCTTTCTTTGTCTTCCCAGCCACAACAGAAGCTTCTGGAAGGCGGAGAATCAAATTGAGTCTCTCTGTGTTTGAGAGAGGGGAAGAACATGAATTAGAACCAAAGCAAAGGTGGCCACTTGTACCTTCAAGAGGGGTGTGTGTGTGACGCTATTTACACAAAAGGGATTAGACACTTCTTTTTTTTACGTATGTTTAATCTAAAATTTTCATTGATGTATAGTTCTCTGCCCCACTCCAGTGGCACATGGGCTGCTGGGTTCCACTGTGACTTAGGGTTGTGGTTGTCAAGCCTGTTGTGGAGCTGGAGAAGAAGGAGGAGAACAAGCAAGTTAAGATGCCACATGGTTTATTTTTTAAAAAAAAGAACCAGATTAAGCCTTTTTTTTTTTCTTAAGCAAATGTTCCCCAGATTGTTGCGTTTCTGGAGGAGTGGATTTTTGGAGGTGCTCCCTCCCCCCTCCACCATCTCTGCGGACACCATCCTCCCAAGCCATTTCAGGAGCAGTTTATCTAAGTTATTTGCATTGTGCTGGCCCAATCACCACTTTCTTCTTTCCTCACATATTCAAACGTCCTGCAAGAAACCCCCAGGCCTTCTGCTAGAAGGTTTCTTCGTGTGGAATACAAGGCAAGAAGGGTCCAAGGTTCTGTCTGGGGCAAGAGGATTTAACACAGGGACAAGAAGAAAATTAAAGCCACCCTTCTCCCATTTTTCTGTCTTGTCTCTTCTCTCAAATTCTTGGGGGAGATTGTCCCGATGTGGGGCTCAAAATAATTTCATTTACATTTCAAACAACTCAGAATAAGGCAGATATCTGAGATGTCTCTGAAGAACATTTACTGAGCATATAGTGCGTCCAGGGTTGGGTATCCAGGGATGGATAAAACAGAGTCTGCTCTTGAGTATCTCGGAATTCAGGGGAGATATAAAGACGTATGATTAAGGGAAATGATGCCGGTGCTATGAAAGAGAGAGGCTTCCCTGGTGGCTCAGTTGGGAAAGAATCTGCCTGCAATGCAGGAAGTTGGGGTTCGATCCCTGGGTTAGGAAGATTCCCTGGAGAAGGGAATGGCAACCCACTCCAGGATTCTTGCCTGCAGAATCCCATGGACAGAGGAGCCTGGCAGCTTACAGCCCATGGGGTCGCAGAGGGTTGGACATGACTGAACAACTAACACTTCATATTTCATGTCTATTCCACCAGGTGTTAGGTCCACGGGGTGGGGATTTTTGCCTATTTTGTTCCCTGATCTATCTCCAGAATTTAGAATCGTGCCAGGGGCATGGTGCAAGCATACTTAGTCATGTCTGACGCTTTGCAACCTCATGGACTGTAGCCCGCCAGGCTCCTCTGTCCATGGAATTTTCCAGGCTAGAATACTGGAGAAGGCTGCCATTTCCTATGCCAGGGGAACTTCTCAATCCAGGGACTTAACCTGCATCTCTTGCATCTCCTATATTGACAGGCAGATTCTTTACCACTACACCACTTGGGAAACCAGACGCATGGTACCTCTTAGTAAATACTTTTGGATGAATGAATGGATCACAAATGGGGTGAGAAAGTGGACTGGGAAGTTATCCACCCACCGCAGTGTATCCCTGTCCCCACCAGACTGTCCCTTGACAGCAAAATCATGTTCCATCACCATCTATTTTCCAAACGCCAGAAGATTCTCATAGGTGTAACGGATGCCAGGTCTTCCCAGGGGGCACAGTGGTAAAGAATCCCCCTGCAGTGCAGGCGAAGCAAGAGACGCGGGTTCGATCCCTGGTCCTGGAAGATCCCCTGGAGAAGGAAATGGCAACCCACTCCAGTATTCTGTATACATATATATATGTTTTGGGGCTTCCCTGGTAGCTCAGCTGGTAAAGAATTCCCCTGCAATGCAGGAGACCTGGGAGACTTGGGTTCAATCCCTGGCTTGGAAAGATCCCCTGGAGAAGGGAATGACAACCCACAGCAGTATTCTTGCCTGGGTCATCCTATGGGCAAAGAAGCCTAGCAGGCTGCAGCCCATGGGGCTGCAAAGAGTCATACCCAACTTACTGACTAAACAACAACAAAAATGAATGCCAGTTCAAGGGCGTCTTCTTTGAGGAAGAAGCTTGTGGTGGATTCTTGGAGCAGAAACCGAAAGAAGGGAAGTCAGACTCCAACTCGGTGGATGTTGATGGAGCGCCTGCTGGTGGAGGCGCTCTGCTTGCTTTGCCCCCTCATCACCTCCTGTCCACCCTTCTTGGTATAGGACCTTTGACCCAGCTCCATCCTGGTACACGTTGTTGGGATATTACAGAGTCAACTCAGTAATTCATACTAAGATGATTAATGAAGCACTGTGATGTGTCATGGAGCTAAGGCTTAGGCTTCAAGGACTCACAGGGCAAGTGGTCCCAGTTCTCATGGATTCATAGCCTCGTGGGGAGACTAGTGAACATGGACTTAGGGCACAGTGTAGATTTTAAGTGCTGATAATGGTCAGAGAAGGCTTCCTGGAGGGAGCGGCACCTCATCTGGCTCCTAAGGAATGAGTGGAAGTTGGGAGAAGAGGTGGAGAGTGCGAGGATGAGCATTCTAGGCAGAAGGAAGAGAAGATGCAAAGTGCCGACGGCAAGAGAGAAAGAAAAGATACACAGCTCTTATTTCTTTGCTTAAAATCCTTCAGTGACTCCCTGTGTCATCAAAATCTGGTTCAAAACCTTAAGCGTGTTTCTCGGGGCAGTTCAGTCTAGAGAGGAAATGAGACAGGAACCCAACTCTGAGGATCCAGTCATGTCCTTGTCATTCACCAGCCGGGAAGGTCTCCACCTCCACCGTCCCCACCTTGTGACAGATCTCTGAGCTTGTGTGCCAAGTCGCTTCAGTCGTGTCCGACTCTGGATCGTAGCCCCTCTGGCTCCTCTGTCCGTGGGATTCTCTAGGCAAGAACACTGGAGTGAGTTGTTATGCCCTCCTCCAGGGAATCCTCCCAATGCAGGGATCGAACCCGTGTCTCTTACGTCTCCTGCATTGGCAGGTGGGTTCTTTACGACTCATGCCACCTGGGAAGCTCAGAGGTCCTCCAGAAGCCCTCTATAACCACTGCCTTCCTGCCGTCATCTGTATTCCCTCGTCTTCGACAGAGATTGACGTGAAGAGGGTACACAGACACCTCTCCCAAACAACCCTTTAAGGACAGTGAGGTCCAGGACCGGAAGAGATGCGACACTTTTGCTGATGAGGACAGCCACCGGAGCAGCCTGGCTCCTCACGCCCAGTTTCTTCCAGAATCTATAGGGTGTCGGTCCCACTTAGCACAGGCGCCACCGTCGTGATCGTTATTATTATTATTGCTGCTATCATTTGGTGGCGGTTTGCTATTAACAGTACTATCAAGATGCCATCTTTGGAGAAGCAACAACTAAATTTCTTCTAGTTTTATTTAAAGATTCATGTTTGCTTAATTGACGTATCACTGATTTACAGTATTAGTTTTTTTTTACAGTATTAGTTTCAAGTGTACAGCTTAGTGATTTGATTTGATATAGATTATAATCAGTTTAAAGTTACTATGAAACCCTGGCTGTATACCCTGGGCTGTGCATTGTGGTTTTGAATTTTGTATTTAATTGTTTGAACATCTTAATCCCCTCCTCCCATCTTGCCCCTCCTCCAGCCCTCTCCCCACCAGTAACCCCTAATTTGTTCTATCTGTGAGTCTATTTCTGTTTTGTTTTATATACATAGAAATTATATTATATGCCATAATTATAATTGCATTTATATTCTATAAACATAGTAACATAATTTCTATGTATATATTTATATGTTTACATATGTTTTTATATACACATAAATTATGTGTATACAATTACATGTAATTACATATGTATACAATAGTATATATGTATGAAAGTGAAAGTTGCTCAGTCGCGTCTGACTCGTAGTGACCCCATAGACTGTAGCCTGCCAGGCTCCTCTGTCCATGGGATTCTCCAGGCCAGAATACTGGAGTGGGTAGCCATTCCCTTCTCCAGGGGATCTTCCCAACCCAGGGATTGAACCCAAGCCTCCCAGGTCTCCTGCATTGCAGGGGAATTCTTTACCAGCTGACCTACCCGGGGAGCCCCCAAAACACATATATATGTATACAGAATACTGGAGTGGGCTGCCATTTCCTTCTCCAGGGGATCTTCCCAATCCAGGGATCGAAGATGCATTGCAGACAGACGCATAACCATCTGAGCTACCAGGGAAGCCAAATAATTATATATATGTATATACACATACATATGTATATGGTGGCTCAGACGGTAAAGCATCTATCTACAATGTGGGAGACCTGGGTTCAATCCCTGGGTTGGGAAGATCCCCTGGGGAAGGAAATGGCACCCCACTCCAGTACTCTTGCCTGGAAAATCCCATGGATGGAGGAGCCTGGTAGGCTGCAGTCCATGGGGTCACTACCAGTCAGACACGACTGAGCTTAGGTTGTATTATTTCTAAGCTAAAAGACAAAAAAATATACACATATAAAAATATGTATATGTTTATATATACATGCATATATATAAGTATTTCCCTGGCAACTCAGTTAGTAAAGAATCCTCCTGCAATGCAGGAGACCCTGGTTCAATTCCTGGGAAGGGAAGATGCAGAAGATGCAAAGGACTGAAGGCAAGAGAGAATGAGATGTTCAACCCTCCTTTCTTGGTTTAAAATCCTTCAGTGATTCCCCTACGAATTAAAAATCTGGTTCAAAAGCTTGAGTGTGTTCCTGGGGCGGTTCACTCTGGAGAGGAAGAAAGACAGGAACCCAGCTATGAATGTCCAGTCATGTCCTTGTCATTTACCAGCCAGGAAGGTCTCCACCTCCACCGTCTCCACCTTGTGACAGATCTCTGAGCTTGTGTACCAAGTCGCTTCAGTCCTGTCCGACTCTTTGTGATGCTCTGGGCCTGGGTGGGAAGATCCACTGGAGAAGGGATAGGCTGCCCACGAGCCATCATTCTCGGGCCTTCTTGGTGGCTCAGCTGGTAAAGAATCCGCCTGCAGTGTGGGAAACCTGGGTTCGATCCCTGGGTTGGGAAGGTTCCCTGGAGAAGGGAATGGCTACCCACTCCAGTATTCTGGCCTGGAGAATTCCATGGACTGTGTATTCCATGGGGTCACAAAGAGTTGGACACGACTGAGCAACTTTCACTTTTCACGCATATATATATATATACACACATATAAAATTTTTGTGTATGTATAAATTTTATATATATAGGCTGTGCCACAGGGCTTGTGGGATCTTAGTTCCCGGACTAGGAATTGAACCCACACCCTGTACAGTGAAAGTGTGGAGTCCTAACCACTGGACTGTCAGGGAATTTCCTATTAGTTTTAAAATGGCAACTTTCTCAGTCTCTCTTTATTGCTCTATCCCTTTCTCCCTCCCCCTTATGATTCCCCCCCTTTTTTTTTAAATATGGAAAATCTCTAAACCTGTGTGACAGCTGAGAGAGACGTATAATGAACTCCCATGGATCCATCAATCAACCGCACCGATTATCACGGTTTTGTCAATCTCATTTATCTGCACTCCATCCCTCTTTGTGTTTTTCACCCCATGCTGGGATATATTAAAGTGAATCCCAGACATCACATTAGTTCATCTACAAATGACTCAGTATGTATAACAAAGTCTTTAAAAAAATATAATAATGGCACCATCATTACTCCTAAAACTTAAAAATGACTCCTTAATATCATCAAATAGACAGGTTTCAAATTTCCCTGATTGACAAAAAACTCTTCACAATCGCTTTGGTTTGAATATGTCCATATATTGTATTTATTTGATGTGTTTCTAAGCTTTATTTAATCTCAGATAATTTCTCTCAGTCTCTCACTCCTTTGCTCTCTCTTACTTGTCAACTTCTTATTAAAGAAACTAGGTCAATTATCTTCTAGATTTTTCTATGTTCTCGATTTGATGGATATAACATATTTCTTTGTCTTCTATATTTACTATAAGCTGGTAATAGAACTAGAAGTTTGATCAGATTCACATTCAACATTAGGTAAGGTAAACTGACAATTTTTTTCACATAGGGTACAGCATTATGCAGGATAGGGAACGCAGGCGAAAGGCCCGTTGGGGGCTGCTGCTGAGGTTATTAGGAGGCTGAGTTTTGCATGAGCAGGGGCTAGAGGCTACTCCAGGCTAGTGACGTAGGAAAGGGCCACTGCTTACAGATGCCCTGGGCAGAGGGAGCAGAATTAATGTGCCTTTTCTGTCTCCTCCTTTGTCATGTCTGCTCATGGTCTCCTGCAGACTGCTTGTACTGGGGGAACAGAGGAGCTTAGAACCTGGCACAGAAATCCCCAGCAATAACCAGGCCTTTGAATGATGACAAGTACCCCAGAAGATCTTTTCAATGGAAGATAATAATACACTGACTCAGGAGCACCTGTTCATCATCATTTGAAAGTTTTCTTTGGCCTTAGACTTTCTCCCACCACAGAACCTGATCTGAGCATGTGTTTGTGTGGTTTCTTTAGAAAAGTGACCCTGAGGAAGCAGAGGGGGAATTTAGAAGAGGGAATCAGGGAAGGAGAGGAAAGAAAGCACGTGCGCAACTGAGCTGGCTGAGGCTGTAGACACCTGGAGCTCAGTTTCGCTGAGGACCCTCAGGAGAACTCTATTGAATGCATTCTGGAATTTTCGCCTGAGAGAATAGAATGAGAGTCTTCATTATCGGCTCTCACCTCCCACACACGAAGGGTCTACACAGGGAACCCCATGTGCATCTTCCAGGTCTGTACACACACAGGATGGCTGACTTCGTCTTCAAATGTGGCCCCACAAGAAGCTGAAAAAGCAATGCTGATACAGAAAATGAGCGTTACATGGTATAGCCAAGGTGAGGTGCTGTCCAGGAGGACCTGTGTGCTGCTGTTTGCTATGGGAACGCCTGGAAAAACAGTGGGTCAATAACAGGCACATAAAAAAGACGCTCAACACTGCTGGTAATTAGAGAAATGCAAATCAGATCAGAACTACCTTGAGGGAATTTCCCTGTGGTCCAGTGGTTAGGACTCTGTGCTTCCCTTGCTAAGGGTCCGGGTTCCATCCTTGGTCAGGAAACTAACCTTTTGAAAGCCACAGGGAAAAAAAAGCCTACAATGAGGTACCACGCCCCTCAACCCCACTGGCCAAAATGGTCATCATTAAAAAGTCTACATATAATAAATGCTGGAGAGGATGTGGAGTTAAGGAAATCGCCTGTACAGTTGGTGGGAATGTAAATTGATACAGCCACTGTGGAAAACAACAGGGATTCCCGGGTGGTGCTAGTGGTAAAGACCCTGCCTACCAAAGCGGGAAAAGTAAGAGACGTGTGTTCAATCCCTGGGTCGAGAAGATCCTCTGAAGGAAGGCATGACAACCCACTCCAGTATTCTTGCTTGGAGAATCCCATGGACAGAGGGGCTTGGGGGCACTACAGTTCCTGGGGTTACAAGGAGTTGGACAGGATTGAAGCGACTTAGCATGCATGGAAAACAATATGGAGGTTCCTTAGAAAACTAGGAATAAAACTACCATATAATCCCACCGCTGGGCATATATCCTGAGAAAACCACAATTCAAAAATATAAAGTACCCCACTGTTCATTGCAGCACTGTTTGCAATAACCAAGACATGGAAGAAACCCAGTAAGCTACTGGAAGATGCCTTTGGTGACTGTCCTTGGATGAAACTTTGAAACTGGCTACATAATCATGCATTTAACCAAATCTGTTCCCAGTACTTAGTACTTGTCACCTGGTTAAACAGTGGGTAATAGCTAAATTTTCACTGGATGGATTAATGAATTATTTCAACCTAATTATAATGTTGATAATAAAAGCCAATGTTTGTGTTCTTGGTATCTGTCAGTCACTGATTTATATTAATTCTAACTAGTGCTGTATGTGTGCATATGTGTACATACATACTAGTATGTATGTTCCTCAGTCATGTCTGACTCTTTGTGACCCCTGCCAGGCTCCTCTGTGCATGGAATCTTCCAGGCAAGAATCCTGGAGTGGGTTGCTACTTCCTCCTCCAGAGGATCTTCCTGACCCAGGGACCGAACCCAAGTCTCCTGCATTGCAGGCAGGTTCTTTACTGTCTGCCCACCAGTGCTGTGTAAGGAACTCACAGTCATTACTCCCATTGGACAGATGAGGAAACTGAGGCTCAGAGAGGTCAGGTGATTGTCCTGAGGCTGAAGCCAGCATGTGAACCCAAAGCCTGGGCCCTGAACATCTGGGTGTCCAAACTCTCAATGGGAAGGGCTACAGGTTATATTTCTGTGCACTTTGTCAACTTGTAGAGGTTTGTTTTTGGGTTTTTTGTGTGTGTATGTTTTGGGCCCTCCATAATTTCTCTTCTTTCACTGATGACTTGCATTTAAGTCAATGACATAGTTCCCTAAGGTAGAAAGAGTTACCACTTTGCTCTAAAGCACAAATTTCCAAGTAATCAGGATGGAAGATTCTTGACATCAGGAACTCTTAGTTGGGTTCTTGGAGGAAAAATTCAAGACTGACGTGCATATAGCATGCTGCTACCTACAACACTGGTGCACCTTCTGGGAGCACAATGCACAGACTTCACCAGACTCTAAGTATGTGGATTTAGGAAAGCTAAGAACAACGGCTTCAGACAATTAAAACTGGCTCTGTCAAGAATTATTCTGATGGATATAATTTACTCCCCAGAATTGCCAGAGAGAGAAAATAATTTTGAATATGTGGCAAAAAGGGAGCAGGATTGCTAAAGATGAATTGACCTTTTTACAAACTGTTGGGCTCTGCACCCTCTTTTTCTAGCTGCTATCAGATCGTGTTGAATCTTTGTGTCATATGGCTCTTTCCCCATGAGACAGAGGCAGAGTTCTACTCATAATAGATTCTATGAAGCGTGTCTTGGTGTCGGGCACATAGCAGGAATGTGAATATGTTAGTGAAATTGTTAGATCTGGAAAGCAGCAGGCCTTTCTCTAGAATTCGATTTCCCATCTAAAATGAGGTCGGTCTCTTGTGCTTTCTGAGTCTCTGCTCATGGGGAGATGAAGGATTCGTCTTCTAGTTCACCACTAGGCGGCGCTATTGGCCCGCGGTTGGGTTCCTCCATTGTCTCCATCTGCTCTGTGACAATGCATCATTCAAACGGATGATTGCTACCAACAGTTAGACTTACAATGTAAAATGTCACATAAAAATGATCAATAACAAATGGGGTGGGGCAGGTGATTAGCTGCACCTCGGCTTCCTTGTACCTGATTTTTTTTTTTTTTTTTTTAATTTTTGGGCAGGAATGGTACCTGCAGGGTCGACATCTCGTTGTCTACTCTCTTAAAAGATTCACAGATTCCTTGTGAAAACCCACAGGTTGCTGCCAAAACTATTTCAAAGGGATATGCCTTCCTCGCTCCATATGCTCATCATGAGGAGGATGGAAAATGATCCTTCTGCAAGCCGCACCTATTTCCAGTCTGGATTTTAGTTTAGCAACATTAGATTGTGTAACTTCTAACAGTCCCCTCTGGAGAGATGTGCAGGAAGTTTTAGTGTGCGCGCAGCAGCAGGAGGCGGTCCCCAGCGAGACAGCGGTGGATGAAAGGAGCCTTTGAGTCGGCTTCCAGCATCCTTCCTTCCCCTCTGTGCCCTCGCCCAGACAGCCTGCCTCCCTCTGGGGGCCTTGCTCTGAGCTCTCGCCCCTAGGCGGCAGCATGGCATAACCAGGAGCACTCTGGAGCCTGCGTCCGGGCACTGGGTTCTAGCAAGCGCTGCTTTTGCCTAGAACTTCTGCTGTGTGATTCGGGGCAAGTTGCTTCCTGTCCTTTAGACACTTTGTTTCCTTGTCTGCAAAATGGAGGGTGAATACCTGCTTTATCCAGTGTGTGAAGGCTCTGCATATAATTGTGATCTGCCTTTGTAGTGGGAGGCATTTAGAGCATTAGAAAAACCCAGGTTCTAGGTCTTAATTTGCTGCGTGGTCTTGGGCAGATCTCTCTGGACCTGAAATTGCTGACCTGTAAAAGACAAGTTTGGAACTGGTGATGCTTTAAACCTTTTCCATTCCAACCTTTTATAAAATCTACTTGTCTTGTGTGTTACACTTTCACAGCCTTGACCTGCAAAGCAACCAGGTAAACTAAAGAATTATGGAAGCAAATACATGAATGGGTAATTAAGATGCCTGGCTTATTCCTCTTATATAATTTGGTTTTTACCGGGAGACAAAAATATCCATGATCCTTTCTTTTCCTGGTCTGCTGGTCTTACCATTACAGCTCAGAAACCACCACCCCTGGCCCCAAGCCTTCTCTAATATCCCTAGGCAATGTGAAGCCTTTTTGATTCTATGAATGCTCATTGCACCTCAAGACACATGTATGTCTTTGAATTGAGTCTTACTTTTTTACTGCTTTTGTAGCTCGGTGTTGCTGTCGTTCAGTTGCTAAGTCGTGTCCGGCTCTTTGTAACCTTAGGGACTGTAGCATGCCAGGCTTCTCTGTCCTCCACTATCTCCCAGGGTTTGCTCAAACTCATGTCCATTGAATCGGTGATGCTATGTAACCATCTCATCCTCTGCTGCCCCCTTCTCCTTTTGCTTTCACTCTTTTCCAGCATCAAGGTCTTTTCCAATGAGTTGGCTCTTTACATCAGGTGGCCAAAGTATTGGAGCTTCAGCTTCAGCATCAGTCCTTCCAGTGAAGACTCAGGACTGATTTCCCTTAGGATTGACTGGTTTGATCTCCTTGCTGTCCAAGGGACTCTCAACAGTCTTCTCCAGCGTCACAATTCAAAAGCATCAACATAGCATATTTTAGATAAAACATTTGATTTTATGATTATGTGTGCATGTCTGTCTCTCTGTCTGTAAAGCAGACATCTGTAACAGGGCTGCCAATAATTTCTGAGCTCTCGACAGATAGCACAGGGTTTGGCACAGGGTAACTGCTTGAGAAGAGATTTGTAGATGAATAAATGAGTGGAGAGAGTAGATGAGAGAGAGAATTGACAAATGAATAAATGAATGAGGTATTTCTAATAATGGGTTTCAGGGTCCCTGGCCATGCTGTGGATGGGGATGGATTTAGGAATCATCTGATGCATTGGGCTGCCTCGTCTACCAAGTCAGGTGAAAATAATCCTTTTTTTCTGCTGCCTGAACAATGGATGTCAAGGTCATACATTTGCAATCCCAGGCTCAGTCTTTTTTTTTTTTTTGTATTGTGTGTGTTCAAGTATAGAGTTCATGTTCTCTTTTATTTTCCTTGAAGGTTAAACTTTTGCTTTTTTTCATCTATAAAGATGTTTTAAAATCCCATCTTGAAGCTTTAAAGATTTTTCTCGCAGCAGCTAGATCTAGATATATAAAATCCATCCACTTTACAAATGAAAATGATTGATATACATCAAAAAAGTTATCTGCATCGGATAATAAAACCTAGCTCAAGTCTCTCTCTAAAAGCCCACTCCAGGAATTCCACTGAAAAGGCAGGTTCCTTGGAAATTCGGGGGTGGGGATTTTAGGAAAGCGGAGAATCGGTGATGGGGAGTGTTGGCTGCAAAAAAGAAGCACAATGTGAGAGTTGTGGGCCAAGTTTTATTTGGGGCAAAATGAGGACTATAGCCTGGGAGACAGCATCTCAGATAGCCCTGAGAAAGAGCTCCAGAGAGGTAGGTGAAAGGTCAGTGTCGTATATGATGCTATGATCCTGGTGAGGGGGGTACATGCAGCTGAGTACACATTTTGACAGAGGCTCACTGCTCATTGCAAGAAGCAGATGTCACTGTTAATGATTTTAGTGCTTTTTCTGGATATGAGGAGTTGCAAAAATTGGGCTCATAAAATCTTCTCCTGAAAATATCCAACTGTCGAGGCAGACCTGTTCTGCCATTTTTCTCAGAGCACAGAGTGCCTCCCTCATTCCTGATCTCCACCCTGAACTCTTTGCAGAGGATGTTGAAGGTCAGCAGCTCCAGCAGTTCATGATTTAATCCTTGTAGAAGTAGATGGCAAGTGCCAATCTGTAGCTGGAAGATGAGAAAGTCATATTTACGTAGAAGACATTCTAAGTACTTTATATAGGATATATCATTTAGCCTCCCTCCTGCAAAGCAGTTAGCATCAGCCTTAGTTTTGCAGGGAGAGAATTTGAGGCTCTGATATCTTTTTAAAATTAAAAAAAAATTTTAATTATGAAAGTATGACAACACATTTAGAGGAGACTTGGAAAATATAGACTTAGGTTACATATGGTTCCACTATACATTACAATTATTGTTAAAAGTAGATAAATGAAGATTTTATAGTTGGAGTTTCAATATCAAACTCTCAAAAGTTAATAGAATGAATAAACAGACAAGTAGAAGGATATAGTAGACCTGAAAAACACTATGAACCAATTCAACATAATTAAGATTTGTACAATTTTCACACAGCTGCTGCTGCTAAGTTGCTTCGGTCGTGTCGGACTCTGTGCGACCCCTCGGATGGCAGCCCACCAGGCTCCCCCATCCCTGGGATTCTCCAGGCAAGAACACTGGAGTGGGTTGCCATTTCCTTCTCCAATGCATGAAAGTGAAAAGTGAAAGTGAAGTCGCTCAGTCGTGTCCGACTCCTAGCGACTCCATGGACTGCAGCCTACCAGGCTCCTCTGTCCATGGGATTTGCCAGGCAAAAGTACTGGAGTGGGGTGCCATCGCCTTCTCCTTTCACACAGCAGTAGGTTACAAATTCTATTCAGGTTCCCATAGACTGTAAACTAGAAGACACTGGAACATATCCAGGGACATGAAACAAGGTGCAAAAATTTCATGGTCTAAAGGTATTGAATCTGTCTGCAATGTGGGAGATGTGGGTTCAATCCCTGGGTAGGGAAGATCCCCTGGAGGAGGAAATGGCAACTCACTCCAGTATTCTTGCCTGGGAAATCCCATGGACAAAGGATCCTGGTGGGCTACAGTCCATGGGGTCACAAAGAGTCAGACATGTCTGAGCAACTAACACAAAGATGTTGAAATCATACAGGGTCTGTAATTATACTAGAAATCAATATCAAAAGATTTTTGAAAATAACCCCCATATTTTCAAGAGCAATGTGACATTTACCAAAAGGCTCTGATACCTTAAGCAAAGTGCCCAAAGCTGGAGAGGCAGCTGCTGTTCCTGGACTCCAATCAGATTTCTGAAAGGCAGACCCCTCCTCACTCTGTGTGATCCCATCATTGTGGAACTCTGGGAAGAGACCTCGGCAGGATTTTTATGCAAAAATTGATTTCATCTCACATTTGTAGGTTTCTTTTGATCCCTTCTTGCCCAAGGCTGAGTCTTGGCATAACTTTATCACCCACAGAGGTTAAGAATGAGGGCTGGCAGGCACTGCTTCTTTTCTTCAAAGTTCCAGATATGTTTCTAAGGAGCAGTTGCATTTAAAAACACCTGGGCTATATGAGGATCTTCTACTTTTATCTAGTTTGTTTCATTTTTCCTAGTTCATATTCAGTGCTCCCATTTTATTTAGTTTATATTTTATGATTTATCCATCTCTTCTTCTTTTTGATGTTCTTTCTCAAGCCTAGCTTTTGTGTGTGTGTGTGTGTTTTAAATATATAAATTTTTTAGAAAACTTAAGAATTTTTGCCTAACTAAAACATTTATGACATTTTGATTCCACTTGTTTGACTTAGTATGAATAGAATGCTAGATTTCCATTTTTTAAAAATATATATATAACAAGCAACAAAGTTTTACTGTATAGCACAGGGAACTATCATCAATATCTTGTAATAACCTATGATGGAAAATAATCTGAAAAATAGTCTACATCTATATGTAAAACTGAGTCACTTTGCTGTGTACCTGAAACGTTGTAAGTAAACTATACTTCAATAAAAAATATATATTAGGAAAAAAAAAAAAAAGAGTGAGGTCTGGGAAGTCAAGCAGACACGGTTTCAAGTCTCATCTCTTGGGACTTCCCTGGCGGTCCAGTGGTTAAGACTCCATGCTCCCAATGCAGGAGGCAAGGGTTCGCTCCCCGTTTGGGGAGCTAAGATCGTGTATGCCTTAAGTTGTGGCCAAAAGATAAAACCCAGCTCTTCTACTTACTAGGTGTATGGTTTGGGACAAATTACTTAACCAATTCTTGATTTCCTTTCCTGCAGACTGAGGATTCTACTGTTGTCTTGGGCTTCCCAGGTGGTACTAGTGGTAAGGAATCCACCTGCCAATGCAGGAGATGCAAGAGATGTAAGTTAGATCCCTGGGTCAGGAAGATTCCCTGGAGGAGGAAATGGCAACCCACTCCAGTATTCTTGCCTGGAGAATCCCATGGACAGAGCAGCCAGGCGGGCTACAGTCTTTGGGGTCACAAAGAGTCAGACACGACTGAGTGACTGAGCACAACGGTGACATGTTGTCTACTTCATAGGGTCATTTTTGAGATCATGTGACACAATGAACGTACTTAGAGGTGCACCTGGATAGGTTGGTGCTCAATGTTCACAGGATGAGCCATTGAGAGACTAATGGGTGTATTGTCTTTTCCCCCTTTGCTTTGGGGTGGATTCCTCTCAGCCCCACCTCTAGCCCAAGAGAAAGTCCTCCTCTTCCTCAGTTTATTTTGATCTTCTAGAAATGGCCTTTAATAAGCATTTCCATCGAGGATGGCTATTGCTATGAATGGCGCCTCCTAGGCCAACACAGTGGAGCAGTGTACCGTGGACCACTTGTCCACCAGTTCCCTGGGGCCCTGGCTCTCTCTGGGCGGGGGAGGAGAGTATGCTCCCCTTCCTAAGAGAGAGCGGGAGACTTCATGTCTTAGAGGGACGGGCGTCCCTTGCCCCAGGGTGGAACTGACCAGTGGATGAAGGCTCAGTCCTTTCTTGAAGCTGGGGGTGGAGGCTGAATCTTCAGAGGGGAAAGAAACAGGGAAACAGTTCCAGTGAAAGAGCATTGAAATTCCTGGGCCACTGAGAAGAAGGTGAGTGGGTTACCGAGGCAGCGGGACCTGGAGCTGGAGAACAGCTGGGGTGCTGGGCGGACGAGGTGTAGGACTCCTTTAGTGGGGGATGATGGCTAGAAGGCTCCCCATCAGCCTGGCCAATTTGAAAAAAAATTATTTTTTAATTGGAGGACAATGATTCCACAATATTGTGTTGGTACATTGCCATGGGTACACGTATGCCCCCCACCCCTGAACCTACCTCCCACCTCCCGCTCCATCCCGCCCCTTCGAGGTTGTCCCTGAGCACTGGATTTGAGCTCCCTAGTCATACGGCTAACGCCACTGGCTCTCCATTCTATGTATGGTAACATGCATGCTTCCACGCTACTCTCTGCATTCGTCCCACCCTCTCCTTCCCGCCCCCCAACACCCGACCCCAGGTTCCGCAGTCTGTTCCCTGTGTCTGCGTCTTGATTGCTGCCTGCAAATAGGTTCATCAGGACCGTCTCTCTAGATTTCACATATATGCGTTAATATACGATGTTTCTTTTTCTCCTTCTGACTTACTTCACTCTGTACAATACAGCCTGGGCAAGTTTTTCTTAACTTTCTCTCCTTCCCAAGTGGTGGCTCTGCCTTCTGCTGCCGGCTCCCTCCCCTTGTCTTTTGCTGGTGTTTCCTCTACTAAGTACTGTGTGTGTCTTACAGTATTTGCTTCCCAGAGGACCCAAACTAGCACATCCATTGTGATGACTCTGTGGACCATTTCCACCCCTGAGTTAAATGGTGTACTGTATTTTCCTATAGTAAAAAAGCATTCCATGTGTTTTGTTTATTTACCTTTATAAGGAGCTATGACTTACTTTTTTCCAAGGGACCTAACATCACACAGGTCCTCAGTTTATTTTCCTGGACACCTCCCTCCAGGAGCACCCTGGCCCCTCTCTGCTCTGCAGTGAAGGTCCTTTGGGCTAGAATGCTGTTCTCTCTACATCTTTTCTTGGCCTGTGTCAGATCTCCCATCTTCCTCTCGACTTAGTTGATTTCCATCTTCCTCTTGACTGACTTTCATGAATCGCTGAAGCACAACTTCCAGTAACCTCCCAAGAAGGGATACGGAGAAGATAATTTTTGACTCTGCAACTATCTGTAAACGTCTTTATTTAGCTTATTCAGTTGGAAATGGCCTGATGGTGTTCTGATTCCAATTTCCTTGTATAGGACCTCTTTTTTTTTTCTGCTGGAAGTTGCTAGGATCTTATAATAGTGTCTAAGTGTGGGTCCTATTTCCTTTCCTGTGCTGAGCATTTATGGCCCTTTTCCATTTGAAGATTGAAAGTTCTGAGAACCTGAACAATGCAAAGTCTCTTTCCTAACCCTGTCTGCTGGGCCACACTTTCTTTTCCCAGAGCACTGTTCCCAGTTAGTTGTGTATCTTTTGGAGATCAGCCATGGACATGTGGACAGTCACACTATTAACTTCTCCTCACTCCATTAACAAGTCTTTGAAAACATCCCTTTAAGAGCATCACAGTATTCTAATAAGTGGGTCTACCATAAAATTGATTTAACCAGTTCACTCTTGTGAAATTCTGGGCTTCCCACATGATTCTGGTAGCAAAGAACCCCTGCCAATGCAGGAGACATAAAAGACGCGGGTTTGATGTGTAGGTGGGGAAGATCCCCTGGAGGAGGGCACGGCAACCCACTCCAGTATTCATGCCTGGAGAATCCCATGGACAGAGGAGCCTGGTGATCAACTGGCCATGGGGTCACAAAGATTCAGATACGGATGAAGAGACTTAGCCCTGTGTCCACTTTTATACCACCAATCGTGATGTGACAAGCATACACATCAGATTATTATATTCTGCTTTCCAAAGTGTGTTCGTGTAGAGGATCTCAGTTTTACCTTAGAGTGGAAATAGTTTTATGTGGTTTCATATTCTTTTTTCCCCGTGGACGGTTAGAATGGGACCCCATTTTTACTGGTGATGAAGTGTGAACACCAGGGAACATTTGGCTGTCCTGTGCCCACACGCTGCATTCAGAAATTCCTTCCCTGCAAATCACTTTTTGCTAAAGGGAGGCTTTCTCACTCATGCCAGATGACATCATCTCCAGGCCCAGCTGTCCACAGACACTCAGAGCTGTGAGATTTGGAAGTCACGATTTCCCAATCCCTCTTGAGCTTCCAATAACACAAAAATTATACACCTATTTCTTCTTCTTCACAAGTTCTGAATGCTTAGAGAATTCAGACGCTTTCAGAATTCTGCTCTCAGTGAGGTCTGATGCATGAAGGATAAGCACCATCTTATACTGGTTGGAAGGTTTCCCTCTCTAAGGCATTTTTCTATCCGGAAGCACATCTGATCTCCCCACCCCCGCTGCAAGTTTTCAGAGCCAGACTTGTGGTTCCTCCTGGTGATTAAATGGTCCCACAGAGGGTCATGCTCACATGGTGACTTCAGGGCAGAGCTGGGTCTTAACCCTGGTTTTCCAAGACAACTTAGAGCTGATTCCACTAGGCAACATCAGTTCAGTCACTCAGTCTTGTCTGACTCTTTACGAACCCATGGATAGCAGCATACCAGGCTTCCCTGTCCATCACCAACCCCCGGAACTTGCTCAAACTCATGTTCATTGAATTGGTGATGCCATCCAACCATCTCATCCTCTGTCGTCCCCTTCTCCTCCTGCCCTCAATCTTTCCCAGCATCAGAGTCTTTTCCAGTGAGTCAGGTCTTTGCATTAGGTGGCCAGAGGATTTGAGTTTCAGCTTCAGCAACAATCCTTCCAATGAATATTCAGGACTGATATCCTTTAGGATGGACTGGTTGAATCTGCTTGCTGTCCAAGGGACTCTCAAGAGTCTTCTCCAACACCACAGTTCAAAAGCATCAATTCTTTGGCACTCAGCTTTCTATATGGTCCAACTCTCACATCCATACATGACTACTGGAAAAACCATAGCTTTGACTAGATGGACCTTTTTGGTAAAGTAATGTCTCTGCCTTTTAATATGCTGTCTAGGTTGGTCATAATTTTCCTTCCAAGGAGCAAGCGTCTTTTAATTTCATGGCTTCAGTCACCATCTGCCGTGATTTTGAAGCCCCCCAAAATAAAGTCTCTCACTATTTACCATCTATTTGCCATGAAGTGATGGGACCAGATGCCATGATCTTTGTTTTTTGAACGTTGAGTTTTAAGCCAACTGTTTCACTCTCCTCTTTCACTTTCATCAAGAGGCTCCTTATTTCCTCTTTGCTTTCTGCCATAAGGGTGGTGTCATCTGCATATTTGAGGTTATTGATATTTCTCCCCTCAGTCTTGATTCCAGCTTGTGCTTCATCCAATCCAGCATTTCACATAATGTACTCTGTATATAAGTTAAATAAGCAGGGTGGCAATATACAGCCTTGATGTACTCCTTTCCCTATTTGGATCCAGTTTGTTGTTCCACGTCCAGTTCTAACTGTTGCTTCCTGACCTGCATACAGATTTCTCAGGAGGCAGGTCAGGTGGTCTGGTATTCCCATCTCTTGAAGAATGTTTCACAGTTTGCTGTGATCCACACAATCAAAGGCTTTGGCATAGTCAACAAAGCAGAAGTAGAAGTTTCTGGAACTCTCTTCTTTTTCAATGATCCAACGGATGTTGGCAATTTGATCTCTGGTTCCTCTGCTTTTTCTAAATCCAGCTTGAACATCTAGAAGTTCACGGTTCATGTACTGTTGAAGCCTGGCTTGGAGAATTTTGAACATTACTTTGCTAGCGTGTGAGATGTGTACAATTGTGTGGTAGTTTGAACATTCTTTGACATTGCCTTTCTTTGGGATTGGAATGAAAACTGGCCTTTTCTGGTTCTGTGGCCACTGCTGAATTTTCCAAATTTGCTGGCATATTGAGCACTTGCACAATATCATCTTTTAGGATTTGAAATAGCTCAACTGGAATTCCATCACTTCCACTAGCTTTGTTCGTGGTGATGCTTCCTAAGGCCCACTTGACTTTGCATTCCAGGATATCTGGCTGTAGTTGAGTGATCACACCATTGTGGTTATCTGGGTCATGAAGATCTTTTTTGTACAGTTCTGTGTATTCTTGCCACCTCTTCTTAATATCTTCTGCTTCTGTTTGGTCCATACAGTTTCTGTCCTTTATGTGTGCCCATCTTTGCATGAAATGTTCCCTTGGTATCTTTAATTTTCTTGAAGAGATCTCTAGTCTTTCCCATTCTATGGTTTTCCTCTATTTCTTTGCTTTGATCACTGAGGAAGGCTTTCTTATCTCTCCTTTCTATTCTTTGGAACTCTGCATTAAAATAGGTATATCTTTCCTTTTCTCCTTTGCTTTTTGCTTCTCTTCTTTTCACAGCTATTTGTAAGGCTTCCCCAGATAGCCATTTTGCTTTTTGGCATTTCTTTTTCTTGGGGATGGTCTTGATCCCTGTCTCCTGTACAGTGTCACAAACCTCCATCCATAGTTCATCAGGCACTCTTATCTATCAGATCTAGGCCCTTAAATCTATTTCTCACTTCCACTGTATAATCCTAAGGGATTTGATTTAGGTCATACCTGAATGGTTGAGTGGTTTTCCCTACTTTCTTCAATTTAAGTCTGAATTTGGCAATAAGGAGTTCATGATCTGAGCCACAGTCAGCTCCTGGTCTTGTTTTTGCTGACTGTATAGAGCTTCTCCATCTTTGGCTGCAAAGAATATAATCAATCTGACTTCGTTATTGCCCATCTGGTGATGTCCATGTATAGAGTCTTCTCTTGTGGCTGTTGGAAGTGAGTGGTTGCTATGACCAGTGCGTTCTCTTGGCAAAACTGTTAGCCTTTGACCTGCTTTATTTTGTATGCCAAGGCTAAATTTTCCTGTTACTCCAGGTGTTTCTTGACTTCCTACGTTTGCATTCCAGTCCCCTATAATGAAAAGGACATCTTTTTGGGGTGTTAGCTCTAGAAGGTCTTGTAGGTCTTCATAGAACTGTTCAACTTCAGCTTCTTCAGCATTACTGGTCGGGGCATAGATTTGGATTACTGTGATATTGAATGGTTTGCCTTGGAAATGAACAGAGATCATTCTGTGTTTTTTGAGATTGCATCCAAGTACTGCATTTGGGACTCTTTTGTTGACCATGAGGGCTACTCCATTTCTTCTAAGGGATTCTTGCCCACAGTAGTAGATGTAATGGTCATCTGAGTTAAATTCACCCATTCCAGTCCATCTTAGTTCACTGATTCCTAAAATGTCAGTGTTCATCTCCTGTTTGACCACTTCCAATTTGCCTTGATTCATGGACCTAACATTCCAGGTTCCTATGCAATATTGCTCTTTACAGCATTGGACTTTACTTCCATCACCAGTCACATCCACAGCTGGATATTGTTTTTGCTTTGGCTCCATCCCTTCATTCTTTCTGGAGTTATTTCTCCACTGTTCTCAAGTAGCATATTGGGTACCTACCAGCCTGGAGAGTTCATCTTTCAGTGTCCTATCTTTTTGCCTTTTCATGCTGTTCATGGGGCTCTCAAGGCAAGAATAGTGAAGTGGTTTGCCATTCCCTTCTCCAGTGGACCACATTCTGTCAGACCTCTCCACCACGACCCGTCCTTCTTGGGTGGCCCTACATGGACTGGCTCATAGTTTAATGGAGTTAGACAAGGCTGTGGTCCATGTGATCAGTTTGGTTAGTTTTCTGTGATTGTGGTTTTCATTCTGTCTGTCCTCTGATGGAGAAGGATAAGAGGCTTATGGAAGCTTCCTGATGGGAGAGACTGACTGAGGGGAAAAAGAAAGCTGGGCACTGAAGAATTGATGCTTTTGAACTGTGGTGTTGGAGAAGACTCTTGAGAGTCCCTTGGACTGCAAGGAGATCCAACCAGTCCATTCTGAAGGAGATCAGCCCTGGGATTTCCCAGGAATGATGCTAAAGCTGAAACTCTAGTACTTTGGCCAGCTCATGCGAAGAGTTGACTCATTGGAAAAGATTCTGATGCTGGGAGGGATTGGGGGCAGGAGGAGAAGGGGATGACAGAGGATGAGATGGGTGGATGGCATCACTGACTTGTTGGACGTGAGTCTGGGTGAACTCCGGGAGTTGGTGATGGACAGGGAGGCCTGGCGTGCTGCGATTCATGGGGTCGCAAAGAGTCGGACACGACTGAGTGACTGAACTGAACTGAACTGACTGAGGGGAGACGGGATCTTGTTCTGATGGGCGGGGCCACACTCAGTAAATCTTTAATTCAATTTTCTGTTGATGGGCAGGGCTGTGTTCCCTCCCTGTTGTTTGACCTGAGGCTAAACTACAGTGGAGGTAATGAAGATAATGGCAACCTCCTTCAAAAGGTCCCATGCATACCCTGCTTCACTCAGTGCCCCCGACCCTGCAGCAGGCTACTGCCAACCCACACCTCCACCGGTGGGGCATTTTCAGAAAACAGAAAGGACCATCAGAGAATCAGAGCTGCCGATGACAAGATTTAGGAGCTTTGGAGTCAGGAGGACCTGGCTGTGAATCCTGGAAGCTCTCTTATCCTCTCTGTCTCAAATACTCTTCAGCAAAATGGGAATAATGCTACCTAGCTCACCTGTTGTTATTAAGAGCATTAAAACACATACATGAAAATATTGATTGTGGTGTCCACTGTACAGCAAGTTTCCAAGCACATGAATGGAACTGTTACATGAATGATCTGAAATCAAGTGAAAAACTGGAGTCAAAGTCTTAAGAATCATGAACTATCAGAGCTAGAGTAGACCTCCCGCATGGCAGGCCGGGCCTAGGAGAGGAAGAGGGGCCCCACAGAGGCAAAGACCTCCCGCATGGCAGGCCAGACCTAGCAGAGGAAGAGGGGCCCCACAGAGGCAAAGCCAGGACTAGACCCAAAGAGTCCATCTTCCTGTCCCTTGTTCTTTTTGCCACCCCACAGCTTCTCTAATGATTACCGTCACAGAAGGGATTGTAGGCTCCTGCCCTGCAGCCATTCTACTTCCTCCTCTCAGCAGCAGCACGAGTCCCATTTGAGGAAGTTGCTCCCCCAGGAGGTGAAATGTCAGTGGGAGTGTCAAAGATATGGGCATGGGACTTGGCCAGTCACATTTTCTCCCCCAAGACTTTGAGTCCTGAGTGAAAAGATGGGAAGCAGAATATACACAATGCAAAGTGGAGATAGGAACCGGGGAACAGCAAGTGACTGTGGCCAGCTTCTCCTGATGGTGGTACCAGCACCCAAGGTCACTCTCACTGCTGCTTTTCTTGAAGCTGGCTGCTCAGCTTTGCCTTTGGTTGCTGGAGCTACCCTACATCCTTCCACAAGATTCTTTTTGGCTCAGGTTAGCTAGAGCTACTTTCTGTTGCTTGCAACCCACAAAATCTAATCAGAACCATGACCTAAAACTTGCTCTTTAGATGCTAATGAGTGGTTACCATTGCAATTGGATTAACTGCTATTAACAGTGTTTTTAAACAACCAGTGGTTAAAGAGGAAGAGTGAGAAGCTCTGTCAATGGCTCTGAGAGAGGACGGAGAAAACCACCCTTTTTTCTGGACACTCCCAGGTGGACGGACAGGCATGGGCTTGTATCTCACAGCATACTGTGTGGCTTATAATGGGTTGTGTCACTTCTCTGAGCTCAGATTTCCCTACAGGCACACAAGTGCTATGGATCTTCACCAGATATAAACCCAGTGAGAACAGGAGTTTCATCTTATTCTCTGCTGTCTCCCCAGAGAGTAGCACATAACAGTGTCTGGTTCAGGGAAAGGAATCTACACAAGAGAACTTAAGGCATCTGACTCTGACTTTGTCCTGACTTCAGGCTCTGCCCTCATTCATCAGACTCAGTGACTAAACCCAGCCTTCTGTCCCCCCCACTTCTCTGGGCTCGCATTCACCCTGGCTTCTCCTGTTTCTGGCCTCTCTCCTGGCTCTGACCTCCGGGATGCAAAGCTCAGCCCATCCATCTCCTGCGAGAGGCAGGAGGACCAGCCAGCCAGAAGGAGGCTGCCTTCCACCTTCCCTCTCCTCAGCCATCTTGTCTCCTTCAGCCAGGCCAGCCTTCCAGCACTAAACAGGCCTCCACCCTAAAAGTTTTTCAGAGAGACGAGAAGCCTGATCTGTGTCAGGGCTGCTGATGTCAGATCAGAGATATGTCGGTCTGGGAACAGACCTTCATCCTGGCTCACAAAGCACAGAGGGCCCTGGGCCCCTGCAGCTGCAATCCCAGGCCTGGGTAGAGAGTGCCCCTCCCTGGACCAGTTCCTTGTCAGCCTCAGACCCAGAAAGGGCGAGTCCAGGGACGAAGGGGAGGAAACAAGCAACTCCCAGCACGCCAGGCAATGTTGTTTCTCAGCATGGGGGAAAAAAATGCCAGTTCAAAGGGCTGCCCCAGTTTCTTGCAACAAGGTTTCCCCTCGGGAGGCAGGAGCCGGCTATGTTGATGGAGCACAGGGGAATGATCAAAAGAGATGTTTTGGAGGCAGAGAGGAGTCAGGCTTTTGATGAAAAACGTTGGTTTCTTCTCCAAAAAAAAGAAATTTGAAATAGAAAAAATATATCAAGATGGCATTGGGATAAATAATTGCTTTTTTTTTTGGTCTACTATATGTCAAGTACTTTTTATACCATTGAAATATAGTGTGAGGTTGAGGGTATCATCTGTGTTTTATAGATGAGGAGACTGAAGCTCAGAGAGCTTGAGGAACGCAATCAAGGTCACACAGCTCTAAGTGATGGAGTCAGGAGTGGGACCCAGGACTTTTCTGAGTTGATTTCTCCCCTGACTATTTCATACTTTCCAGCTGTTAGATTCTTCCTCCATGAGAAGAAAGAGTCACCACTATGCAAACTTAGAATTCATTACTTGGGATATTGTGTCCAAAGCCATTTTATGCTATATCTCAGTGAAGACTGACAACAATCCTGTAAGAAGCTCATTGTTATTTTTCCAGGTTTTTTTTTTTTTTTTGCCAAGGAGGAAACAAACCCATAGACAGTAACTTGCCACCGTTAGGAAGGTCGGGTGAGGAAGCAGGACTGGGATATGGCTGTGTGATAACGAGCTCAGTGCTTGTCCCTCAACAGTGGGGTCCGGCAAACGGCAGCCCCCAGGCCAGACCTGGTGGATTGCCTCTTATGGTATGAACACTCGTTTCTCCTCTGTTAAAAAAAATTTTTTTTAAGTTGTTTTTACTTTTTAAATATTTATTTATTTTATTTGGCTGTGCCAGTTCTTCGTTTTGACATGTGGGCTCTTTACTTGCGGCATGTGAACTCTTAGTTGTGGCATATAAGATCTAGTTCCCTGACCAGGAATTGAACCCAGGCCCCCTGCCTTGGGAGCGCGGAGTCTTAAACACTGAACCACCAGGGAAGTCGCTGATCTGTGACTATTCACAGGACTATTCATAGGAACCGCTAATCTTGACTGAATGAGTACATGCAAGCTTAAGTTGCTTCAGTCGTGTGGCCCCACAGGCTGTAGGCCTCCAGGCTCCTCTGTCCCTGGGATTCTCCAGGCACGAATACCTGAGTGGGCTGCCATGCCTTCCTCCAGGGGATTTTCCTGACCCAGGGACTGAACCTGAGTCTCGCGCCTCCTGCACTGGCAGGTAGGTTCTTTACCACTAGTGCCGCCTGGGAAGCCCATTGATGTGTATGATGTGCTAAATACTCTTGTAAGAGCTTTCAGTGCAGTAACTGATATTTTCCAAGCAACATTTTCCCCATTTTACACGGAAGTGCAGTAGGAGCCTGTGATTACACAGCCAGGTGTGGTGCCTCAGGCGTTTAACCACCAGACTGTGTTCCTGATTGCTCTGCTTCACCGCCTCCCAGTGGTCTGGAAGGGAATGACGTGTGGTGAGCAGAGTCCAAATGAATCCTGTTTAGAGGCACTTCAACCAGTTCTCTAGTGGCTCAGACTGAAAAGCATCTGCCTGCAATGTGGGAGACCTGGGTTCAATGCCTGGGTCAGAAAGTGGATCCCTTGGAGAAGGAAATGGCAACCCATTCCAGTACTCTTGTCTGGAAAATTCCATGGACTGAGGAGCCTGGTAGGCTATAGTTCACAGGGTTCCAAAGAGTCAGACACGACCGAGCAACTTCACTTTCTTTTTCTGTTCGACCAGTTCTCAGGTACGAGGTGGGTCTTCCCAACCAAAAAAAGCATGTCACTGGAAGCCCAGGCTCAACTGTGTCCCTGAGGGGATGTTCAGGTTGCTGTCCTGCAGTAAAGCAGGGGCGGTTCCCAGGGCCCATGAGGAATGCCTGGGAGATTCCGCTGGGTCTCAAAGACCTTCCAGAAGTATGTATTCAGCGTCCAATGCAGCCGCAGCAGCAGCCTTGCATTTTGCCATCATCCCTTGGCCCCTGTCTGTCTCCTTTCTTTTATGACTGCTGAAGATTTTTGCATGAAAACGTGGTTTTCTTGGTCTTCTGAGGGCTTGGTATCCTGCTGTTTATCCTCACCTGAAGCCATAATTCTCCATTTGTGGTTCAATAACTGGCTCCCTGGTGGTTAGTTATGGGCCATATGCTCCCAGGGCTGGTGTGCTAACGCAGACTGGCACGCTTGGATGTCTCCATGCTGTTTCCATTTTTCGGGCTTGTGGGTTCCAAGCTTGTCCTCCACGGTGTCTCCCTGGGGCCTAGAGAGACTCTTTCCCTCCTCAGGTAGTGTTCCGTTTTGCAGATGACCCCAACTGGGCTTAACTGGGCATTCACTCGTCTGCCTGCCAGCATCTCGGGGTTGACCATTTGGCAAAAACCAACCAAAGGGCAGATGATGTCTGCTGTTTAAATCTCCTGCAGGTGAGGTGATGAAGTGGAAAGAGCTTCGAGCCTGGGATTCAGGGAAGTTGAGTTCTGCTCTGAGCTGTGCTGGGAAATTGCTGTTATGACTTTGGAGAAATCTCTTTATCTCTCTGGATCTTAGGTTTTTTTTCCTAATGTGAAAGAAGTAGTTTTGGTTGGATCAGTGATTTCTAACCTGATTTCTAGGTGTCTGAAAAAATAGTGGTGGGCATTTTGTTCCTGTTGTTTTAGTCACTCAGTTGTGTCCGACTCTTTGCAACCCCGTGGATTGTAACCAGCCAGGCTCCTCTATTCATGATATTCTCCAAGCAAAAATACTGGAGTTGGTTGCCATTTCCTCCTCCAGAGGACCTTCCTGACCCAGGGATTGAACCTTCGTCTCCTGAAAGTCTCCTGCATTGGAGGTGAATTCTTTACTGCTGAGCCACAAAGTGAAAGTGAAAGTCGCTCGGTCGTGTCCAACTCTTCGTGACCTCACGGATAGTCCATGCAATTCTCGAGGCCAGAATACTGGAGTGGGTAGCCATTCCCTTCTCCAGGGGATCTTCCCAACCCAGAGATCGAATCCAGGTCTCCCTCATTGCAGGTGGATTCTTTACCAGCTGAGCCACCAGGGAAGCCCAAGAATACTGGAGTGGGTAGCTTATACCTTCAGCGGATCTTCCCGACCCAGGAATCGAAGCAGGGTCTCCTGCATTGCAGGCAGATTGTTCACCGGCAGAGGAGAGCATTAAAACAGCTCTGGACTCCTTCTATTTGCAAACTCTTAGAAGTGATTGTTGCCTAGTCAACCCTGAGTCTTCATCATCAAAGAGGATTTGGTACAAAAGATGCAAACAATGAATGTTTGTTGAAATAATAAGGCCCCTCAGAAAGCCTGACAAAAATTGTCCTTTGGCCCTGATGAAGCTGTGCAGACTAAAAAAAACCTTGGTTTCTTTAGTGGCTAGCATTACGTTACAGATGTAAAATTGTCTCTGCATACCCAACACTGTATAGAAAAGGAAAAGGCAGGAAAGGGATTTTTTATTCTTTTTGCTGTGCCCTGAGGCATGTGGGATCTTAGTTCGCTGACCAGGAATTGAACCTATCTTCCCTGCACTGGAAGTGTGGAGTCTTAACCACTGGATGGCCAGGGAAGTCCCAGGAGAGGAATCTTTGAGAAGGGTGCTGGCTAGTTAAAAGAGTGAAAACCAAGCTCAAAAAAATGATGGAGACCATAGGAGGCAAGGTGTTTGAGAACCCAGGCGAGACTGAGTGTTCAAGATGGGAAGTCCTACTGGGCAGTCATGTGACTGCCCAGCTGCTGGGTGGTGGAGGGGAGTTATCTAGCTTCCCTAGGCTTCCATGGATGTTGTGCATCACCAAGATTATCGCACGATTTGGGGATTTCTGCCAAACAGGAAGAAACTTTGGACTTAAAACAATAAAGGACTACTGTGCCTGTTCCTCTGGTCCTGCTGCACTCACCGGCAGCTCTTTTCAGTAGTTTGGCTGGCTTTGGTGAAAGGCAAGGAGAAGACAGACCTACACATGCATTTTGATAGAGAAAAACACCTCTGTGCCTGGAGTCCATGTGAAAGACATTATAACAGGGTTCTTGTAGATGAAGGAGGACCCATCTCTAGTCTACAAAAGCTGAGGTTTTCTACCAAGAAAAGTGATGGGGAACCCTCTGAAGAGACGCAGATGCAAATGCCAAGGGAGATTCACGTTTCTGTGTCTCTAGTTGTTTAGTGAAAGCTCCGGCAAACTGTCTTGTCTGTTCTCTCTGAGCTCATCACCCCAAGCTGGTTAACTTCACTGGGGTTTTGTGAGATTAAGCGAGATAATAGATTCGAATATCTACAACCCTAAGGTACTCACGGGCTTCTCAGGTGGCGCTAGTGGTAAAGAACCAGCCTGCCAATGGAGGAGGCATAAGAGATGCGGGTTTGATCCCCTGGAGGAGGTCATGGCAACCCACTCCAGTCTTCTTGCCTGGAGAATCCCCATGGACAGAGCAGCCTGGTGGGCTACAGTCCATAGGGTTGAAAAGAGTCGGACAGGACTGAAGTGAATGAGCACGCATGCAGGGTACTCGCACTTCCAGTGACAATCAACAACACTGGGCGTTTTCCTGGAGAGTATGGGTGGGCAGCCACGGTGGGAAGCACCTTTGCTTTTCCCGCTCCTTCTCATTAGTTCATATTCTTTGTGCTAATTTTATCTCCATAGTTGACACATGTCACTTGCAGCTGTCCAATATCTCTTTAATGGCCTCTGTATATCCTAATTATTTTTCACATTTTGACTCCTGCCTTCTCAAGGTAGAATCCAGAAAATTTTCATCCTGAGGCTTGTTTTCAGCCAGTATAGTAGCAGGGGACCGAGGTCCCTATAATTAGATGAACTTGCTTGAGACTTGGAATCAGAGGTGAACCATGTGAGGCTTCAGTCTGCCTGGGGAAGGTCCTCGTCCAGAAGGCGGTGGAGTTGTCTGCTTCTCTGGGGGCAGGGCTGGTAGAATTTCTGTCGTCTAGTCCTGGTCATTACACTTGCTACATAGTGAAAGTTGTGATGTTTTTGTTAGAGAATCCCCACAAGTGTGTCTGCATTTGATAGATTCAGAGTCCATTCTTTGCTCTTCTCAGAGATACTTTGAGCTGTGTATGTTCCTTTCATGCTTACATTCGTCCTTCATTGCTGCTGGTTGTGAGATCAATAAAGATTTTGTCTTTTCATAAGTGGATATTATAGTCCTTGAAAATATGTAGACAAATGAAAATGAATAGAGGAGATATGATGGATAGAAGAAGAGATAAAGAAGAAGAGAGTAAGGACAAGAAGAGAGAGAAAGAGAAAAAGAGACAGAAAAGGCCCCGGCGACCTCAGAAACGATCCCCGGTGGGTGAGCGTCTGTGGTGGCCAGCCTCTACTACAGCCTCCTGGAACCCATGTCCTGTGTAGTCCTTTTCTGTGTTGAATCAGGGCTGGCTGGTGTGATCCATTAAATATGGTGGAGGTGACAGTGTGTGATACCCAAGCCTGGGTAATAAAATGCGTTGCACGTTCCGTCTTGGCCTTTTGGATCATTTTCTCTGAAAGAAGCCAGCTGCCATATTGGAAGGACACTCAAGCAGCTCTGTGGAGACCTCACATGAAGAGAAACCAACTTGGCAGTTCCAACTTGCTGGCCACTTGAGTGAACCTCCTTGGAAGTGGATCTCCTGGCCATGGTCCATCACTTAGAAGACTGGAACTCCAGTCAAGGCCCAACAGAGAGCATCCTGAGAGCTTGAGTCAGAACTGCCCAACCAACTTGCTCCTGCATCCTTGGTCTACAGAACTGGGGGAGGTAATGCATGGGTCTTGTTGTTTTAAGCCACTAAACGCCACGTTAGTTGTCATACAGCGTTCAGTCAGTTCAGTTCAGTTCAGCCGCTCAGTGGTGTCTGACTCTTTGTGACCCCATGAATCGCAGCACGCCAGGCCTCCCTGTCCATCACCAACTCCCGGAGTTCACTCAGACTCACGTCCATAGAGTCAGTGATGCCATCCAGCCATCTCATCCTCTGTCATCCCCTTCTCCTCCTGCCCCCAATCCCTCCCAGCATCAGAGTCTTTTCCAATGAGTCAACTCTTCGCATGAGGTGGTCAAAGTACTGGAGTTTCAGCTTTAGCATCAGTCCTTCCAAAGAAATCCCAGGGCTGATCTCCTTTAGAATGGACTGGTTGGATCTCCTTGCAGTCCAAGGGACTCTCAAGAGTCTTCTCCAACACCACAGTTCAAAAGCATCAATTCTTCGGTGCTCAGCCTTCTTCACAGTCCAACTCTCACATCCATACATGACCACAGGAAAAACCATAGCCTTGACTAGATGGACCTTTGTTGGCAAAGTAATGTCTCTGCTTTTGAATATGCTATCTAGGTTGGTCATAACTTTCCTTCCAAGGAGTAAGCGTCTTTTAATTTCATGGCTGCAGTCACCATCTGCAGTGATTTTGGAGCCCCCCAAAATAAAGTCTGACACTGTTTCCACTGTTTCCCCATCTATTTCCCATGAAGTGATGGGACCGGATGCCATGATCTTCGTTTTCTGAATGTTGAGCTTTAAGCCAACTTTTTCACTCTCTTCTTTCACTTTCATCAAGAGGCTTTTTAGTTCCTCTTCACTTTCTGCCGTAAGGGTGGTGTCATCTGCATATCTGAGGTTATTGATATTTCTCCCAACAATCTTGATTCCAGCTTGTGCTTCTTCCAGCCCAGCGTTTCTCATGATGTACTCTGCATATAAGTTAAATAAACAGGGTGACAATATACAGCCTTGATGTACTTCTTTTCCTATTTGGAACCAGTCTGTTGTTCCATGTCCAGTTCCAACTGTTGCTTCCTGACCTGCATACAGATTTTAGACACTTGAAACAGTTCTCCTGCTGTCCTTCCCATTGGGAAAGATGCTCTTGTCTCTGAGGCAGGGGCAGACAGTGGTGATGTTGGAGATGTGTCTTCTTATGGCTGCTATCATGGTTCTGCTTCATGTGTTGTGCTGTGCTTAGTTGCTCAGTCATGACTGACTCTTTGTGACCCCCTGGACTGGATTCTGCCAGGCTCCTCTGTCCATGAAATTCTCCAGGCAACAATACTGGAGTGGGTTACCATGCCCTCCTCCAGGGAATCTTCCCAACCCAGGGATCAAACCCAGGTCTCCCGCATTGCAGGCAGATTCTTTACTGACTGAGCCACCAGGGAAGCCCATTCTGTTTCATTGGTTCAGTTCAGCTGCTCAATCACGTCCGACTCTTTGCAACCCCATGGACTGCAGCATGCCAAGCTTCCCTGTCCATCACCAACCCCTGGAACTTGCTCAAGCTCATGTCCATCAAGTCTGTGATGCCATCCAGCCATCTCATCCTCTGTCGTCCCCTTCTCCTCCCACCTTCAATCTTTTCCAGCATCAGGGTCTTTTCCAATAAGACAGTTCTTCACATCAGGTGGCCAATGTATTGGAGTTTCAGCTTCAGTATCAGTCCTCCCAATGAATATTCAGGATTGATTTCCTTTAGGATGGACTGGTTGGATCTCCTTACAGTCCAAGGGACTCTCAAGAGTCTTCTCCAACACCACAATTCAAAAGCATCAATTATTCGGAGCTCAGCTTTCTTTATAGTCCAACTTTCACATCCATACATGACTACTGGAAAACCATAGCTTTGACTAGATGGACCTTTGTTGGTAAAGTAATGTCTCGGCTTTTTAATATGCTGTCTAGGTTGGTCATAGCTTTTCTTCCAAGCAGCAAGCATCTTTTAATTTCATGGCAGCAGTTCTGCTTCATAGCAGCGCTCAATTCTTCACTTAGTAGAATTCCTCTTGGGCTCCAGTAGATAATGGAACATTATTTCTGGTTTTCAGTATTATTGTACCTTTAGTTCTCCAGGGTATATTTTCAAAAGTCTTTCAATGGGGGAGGTGGATAAGGATGAATCAAGTGCTGTTATTTTGCAGTTCTCTTAACCAGGAAATCGAAAATTTATAGCTGCCCCTAAATTCTTGATTATGCATCTCATCAGTACACGTTTTTTGACAACATATGTTTCCTACAGGGTGCAGTGGTAAAGAATCTTTCTGTAATATATAGGAGATGTGGGTTTGATCCCTGGGTCAGGAAGATCCCCTGGAGAAGGAAATGGCAAACTACTCCAGTATTTTTGCCTGGAAAATTCCAAGAACAGAGAAGCCTGGTGGACTATTGTTCATGGGGTCACAGAGTAGTACATGACTGAGCACACAATACTCCAAAATATTTCTTCCTTGTTCCTTCATTTATTTATTAGTTACAAGTGCCATTGTATTGTTTTATCGTATGTTATAAAGCGTACAAAATATACATTTAGAAAATACGAGATAAAAACAAACAGAAATAGGAGTTCTAATATTTTAATTTTCTTTCCTAGTGGTTATCTTGGTCACTGCTGGTAAGTGTGTCCCTTCTCCCACTTTGGAGACTACTGGTCTCCGATATGGTTAGCTTTTTGCAGTTTCATATTATCTGCATGATTTTTTTAAGGGCAGAGATTGTGCCTTGTTTATGTCTTCCATGATTATAAGATTACTGCTCTATTTGTGCTTCTTACAATACAGAATGAATGAAAGAATGAATACATGAATACATGATTGGATGGAGAAATGACATCTATGTTTCAGTATGATACTAAAAACAAAGAAAACAAAAATTGATATGTTAATTTTAAAAATTTAAAAAGTAATATTAATTAAAAGTGATATGTATATTAAGTAGATGAGACTTAAGCATACACTCAGTGGTTAAGATATTTTTTTAATCTTAAGTTTATTTGTTTTTAATTGGGGGATAATTGCTTCACAGTGTTCTGTTAGTTTCTGCTGCACAACCACGTGAATGAGCTATAAATATACACATATCCTGGGCTTCCCTGGTGGCTGAGTAGTAAAGAGTCTGCCTGCCAGTGCAGGAAATGCAGGTTCGATCCCTGGGTCAGGAAGATCCCCTGGAGAAAGGAATGGCAACCCACTCCAGTGTTCTTGCCTGGAAAACCCCGTGGACAGAGGAGCCTGAAAGGTTACAGTCCATGAGGTCACAAAGAGTTGGACAAAACCGAAGCAACTAGAGAACAATAACGTACATATGTCCTCTCCGTCTTGAGCCTCCTTCCCCTCCGCCATCCTGCCCAGTGGTTAGGGTCTAAACCTGGGTGTGCTTGATTCCAGAACCGTGTTCACCACTTAATCTCCCCCAAATTCCAGAGCCCCTCTCTTCCGCAGTCAGAGAATCACCTTCGTACCAGACACACCCCAGGAGGAAAGTTCCTGGATTTATTTCTAAGACAAACAGTGTTCTGTTTTCCCTACCCATCCCAACCCCCACACTGACATCCACAGGCCCCCGAGTCACACCCCCGCACACAACAGTTTTCTCCTTTTCCTTCAAGCTGTCTTCCAGGCCTGGTTCTCTGGCAAATAGCCATCACCCGTGAAGCCCTTTCTAGTGAGTACATATGTGGGGGAGGATTTTCCTTCACTAGCTTGCCTCGCCAGGACACATGCTGTCTGAATTTCTGTCTCCTCGCATTTCCTGGAGTGAGGACTTGGGGCAGACGCAATCATAACCAGCTTGTCGACTCTATTTGTTCAGCTGGGCATCTCTCGACCATGTCAGTCGACCTGGCTCTTTATCCCCATTTAGACTTTGGACAGCCCTAGTGCATTAGACCCAGTGCTGCAATTTCCCTCTGCAGCCCCATTCTCCACGCCACTGGCTCTTCCCGGCCAGGCGTTATGCAAGAAACTGGGAACCCAGAAGAAGGCAAGGAAGGGGCAGTTTTTCTGAGAATATGCAGCTTGGTTCTCTCTGTATGTCTTTTTATGTGCGTACGCATGCATGCACTCAACAGTAGAAGGATGCATAGCTGAATCTACAGTCTTAGCTTGCTCTCCGGATTCTTTCATTGTTGCTGCACCTTGGCCATGACAGCTCAGTTGGGGCCAGTGGGTGGGAGTTCTTGGGGTTATAGGCAATTACTGAATTGGCAAAAAAAATTCAGAAGGTCTTATGGAAAAACCCAAATGAACGTTTTGGCCAACCCATACAATGTAGTATTATAGTCGACCTGCCTTGGTTGCCCTGAACCTTTGAATGCCTTTGGGATGGGTTAGTTTAGACTCCCAAATCTTCGTGGCTTTAAAATAATAAAATTTATTTCTCATTAGTGCTGTGTGTCCATCAGGGGACATCTGGGGGGCGGGGGTCCGAGTCACTCTAGGACTTGGGCTGATAGAGAAGCCACCGTTTGCCAGCGACCCTGGTGGAGGGCGGTGAAAAAACAGGTACATCTTACACAGATCACAGTAAGACATTACCCAGAAGCACTCTGGCCTCTTTTCCTGTTCCAGTGGCCAGAGCAAGTTGCATGGGCATGACCGTTTCCAAGGGGGCAAGTAAGTAAGTATTACCATGTGACCAGGAGAGAGAACTACCATTTATGTGAGCATGTATGTGCCAATGACCGTCATCATATACTTTCCTGCTTTTAGAGAATTTTCTAGTTTCTGAATCCTACTTTTCTTTTACCCCCGGGAGGCGTGGCTCCCAGGCTCAATGGCTGTGGCACACAGGCTTGGTTGCTCTGGGGTCTTTGGGATCTTCCAGGATCAGGAATTGAACCCACGTCTCCTGCATTGTCAGGTGGATTCTTTACCACTGAACCACCAGATAATTCTACTTTTCCAGGATAGAAGTTAGAAATTCACTGTGATGGACAGAGTACTGGCCACCCAAAGAGGTCCATGTCCTCCTACCCAGGGCCTGTGAATATATATGAAAGAATTTTGCAGGTATGACTACATAAAGGATCTTGAGATGGGGAGGTGACCTAGGATTATCCAGGTGGCCCAACATCAGCACAAGGACCCTTACAGGGAAAGAGGGAGGCGGGAGAAGCAGAGCCAGGGAAGCAGACATGAGGATGGGCACAGGCTTGCAGTGACTGATGCAGACAGCCTTGGGTCCAAGAATGCCTGCAGCTCTCAGGGCTGGGGATGGAGGCTTGTACTGGGGGAGGGTCTGTAGGGTTAGGGTTAGGGTAATGACGTGAGTTGGTCTCTGTAAGAAGGCTGAATTGGGGTGTGAGATAATATAGTCACTTTGTTTTTAATGTTCACATTCAATCATTTTCTTCTGTTCACCTTACCTAAGACTTGTATCGATTATTCAGCCATTAACACTACCTACCACCTACCTTTACCACCTACTTCCCTTGTGGCTCAGATGGTAAAAGCGTCTGCCTACAATGCCGGAGACCCGGGTTCGATCCCTGGGTTGGAAAGATCTCCTGGAGAAGGAAAAGGCAGCCCACTCCAGTATTCTTGCCTGGGAATTCCCACAGACAGAGTAACCTGGCGGGTTACAGTCCATAGGGTTGCAAAGAGTTGAACACAACCGAGCGACTGAGCAGCAGCATAACGTATGAGAGATTGGCACTGATACGCTGGCCTCTGATTCACAGCACAGTGCAGAGGTCATCGGAACTGGTGCTGCCCCTGTTTGATGGGCACTGCAGTCTCCTCTGTGTAGCACACATGCACAGAATTCCAGCGGGATAGAGCAGTGGGCATTCCCCTCTCCCCCACCATGGATCTTCCTGCTGACGGTATCTATGGGATCCAGGCCGACATGGGCTGGCTCAGCTGGTGGGACTCGTTTACTGTGGATCTGGCTGCAGCTTGAGCTCAGACGTAGGTCCTGGGCTGAAGGAACAGAAGCTCCCCCAGGTCACAGTAGACCACCAGAGCACAGAAGCAAGTCCACTGGAAACCCAGTTGCGTTTCAAATCTCTGCTCCTATCCTGGTGAGTGGTTAAGCCAAAGCTAGGGTGCGCAAGTGGGGAGAGATGCAGAGACTGTTACTGGGGTGTGAAGAATTGGACCTAATTCAATCTGTCACAACAGAGAAGGAAACGTAGGTTTGGGAAAATTAGGGTTGTTTTCCTGGATTTCATAGGACTTATGTCTTGAGTCAAGGCTCCCTCTCCATTCATTACTCTCCACTGTCACCGAGGCAGAGCTCATGAAAAGCTCCAGCAGGTAGCCTTCTGGGCGCGAATGTCTCATTTTGCTCTGACCTTGTCTTTCTTTTTCTGGAGGTTCGTCTGTTTTCAAACCACAGTGTTTCAACAACTCAGCTCACCATTTATCCCTCTGGGGAACTCTCTCTTTCTGATCAATTCCACCCCCGTTTCTGGGATGACACGTCTCTCTCCAGATCTTTGTCTACTCATCTGTAAAGAGAGCCAGTTCTCCCTGAACGCAGTGGACTCGGACTCTTTCTGGCAGCAGTTCGCAGGCGACTCCAGTCCCTCCTCTGTGCAGAGCTCCCTTGGCGCTGTCAGAAACACAAACCGTGTCTCAGGCACATTCGGAGCAGGGGACTGTCCACAGAGAGAAACTGGTTCAGCTTTGGGGGCCCTGGGTTGCTCGGACCCTGCATGAAGCATTGTGTGGTAGGGGTGGCCCTATAAAGTGCAGGCTTTCTCTTGGTCTGGGGTCCAGAGTTGCTGAAGACTCTGTATGGTGTTAGGCAAGACGAAGAGATTTGGTAAGTGGGTGGGGGGTGGCATTTCGAGTATCACTGTTACTGGATTTAGTTCATTTCAATAACACTTGTTGAGCCCTAGCAATGCTCCAGGGCTTCCCTGCTGGCTCAATGGTAAAGAATCTGCCTGAGATGCAGGAGACACATGAGATGTGGTTTCAATCCCTGGGTGGGGAAGATCCTCTGGAGGAGGAAATAGCAAGCCACTCCTGTATTCTTGCCTGAAAGACTCTATGGACAGAGGAGCCTGGTGGGCTATAGTCTGTGGGGTTGCAAAGAGTCAGATACAACTGAGTGACTGCACACACACACACAGAACAATGCACATTGGGAACTAAGCTACAGACATGCCCAGACACATACAGAGCCGGCCTCGTGAGGCTTAAGTCCAGCAGGAGAGATGAGGATATTAAATACACAGCTACGTTCTCTGCTTCAAGCTTGGCAAAGCCCCTGCAAATGATGACAGAAGTGTTGGGGTTATTCTTAACAGCTTTTGGGCTTTGTCTGAAAAGGACACGTCCTTTTTTCCCATCTTGCTGTGAACAATGAATGGCTGTGTTGTATGGGAACATTTAGTGCCAGCTCCTTGCATTTCCAGAAGGAGAAGGAAAGTCCTACTTTCCAAGAGGGAAAGGTTTGGGAGGAGCACTGCTGATGTTTTTTTCCTCTATGCCTGTGACCCGCTAATTTCTCTGCACAGAAGGAAAGGTGATTCTGACTCAATGAATGAATTTGGAGGTAGGAGCTGGGTAGGAAGCGGAGTTCGTGATGCGTTGTAGGGACTCCAGGGAGAATTAGAGCCCGTTGGGACCTGAAGTTCAAGAAAGGGAAGTGACTCGACCTCCTCTGTCCTTGTGTGTGGCAGAGACTAGAGGTCTGGATGCGAAGGAAGGAGAGGCTGGTAGCTGGGGACAGTTGGCGGCTGTGGTGATGATGGAGAGACGGTGGGTGGACATGGACCAGCCAGAGTCGAGGAGACTCTGAGCAGTGATGAGCAGGAACTCAGATATGGTCCAGCCAGGGCCTGAGGGGGGCAGGCTGGAGTGGAGGTTCCATGGCTCAGGGGAACATCTGGAGCATCTGTGGCTTCGAGAGGGGGCCAAGGTCACTCATTTGTGCAGCTGGAGTAGTCATGACCCCAGCCGTGGCTTCTTCCCGAGCAGCTGTGAACACACAGGAAGACTCTAGCACAGAATTTACAAAATGGAGGTCTTCGGGCTGAATCTAGCTTCTCCATGTGTTTCATTGAACCCAGGTAAAACTGAAAGCTGTGAGTTAGCTGAAGGAAACAAGTGCAGGATTATAAGTAGAAATCTGGATTTTGATTTATTTTCTTAAAAAGCAAAGACTGGGGCCTCCCTGGATCCCATTCCTGATTGGCCATCATCTTCTGGAGCTGAGTGGGGGTCCCTCCTTTTCACTGGGACCCCCCCAGTTTGCCATAGTCCCCATGGGTCTGTCAGTTTTGCAGACTCACTCAGTTTCTCTTCCAGGTCATCTGCCTGATCCTCGGTCATTTGGTTTTACAGCCCCATGTTGCACCTGAGATGCTGGGTTTAGCCTCTCCTGGGTTAGAGATCCTCTTGATATTTTAATGTAAGTTAAAGACCTCTCCAGAGAGACACACCTTGCACTTGAAACTTTTGCATAAAATTAGAGGTGATTTCCAGAACCCCTAAAGCTGCTGAGAACCTGCTTCCTAGGTTGAAGCACCCTGCTTTGAAAAAATGGATCCTGCAGTCTCTGAAACCTCAGAAGCACTTTACAGTTTACAAAGCACACCTCCTTTCCCGGGAGAGTGTGCAGTGTCCTCAATCTAGCTTCCACTCGCTTGCTTTATACCCCTTGTAGCAGGTGTAGGGGTCCCCCAGCCTCCTTTACAGATGAAGAGTGGGGTCCAGGGATTCTGAGTGATGCCTGCAGAGTCGTGCAGCTGGGAGCTGGAGGGGCTGGCACTCAGCTCCCCCCACATTCCTGCTTTGGTCTCCCTTTCCTTCCCACTACCTTCCATTTGCCAATCGGTTATAAATAGCTCAAAGAAGATTTTATTTCCAGCTTCGAAGTGACATGTGCTGTCAGCAACACCACAAAACACTTCATTGATGTTTTTAAGGGGGGTAGGGAAGAGGAAATAAAATTGCTTATTTGCCCAAAGCAATGTTCAGTGAAGTGAAATCCATTGACTCCCTGTGGGACTCTCTGCTTCTCCCAAGTGAATGGATTCTCAAATTTGGAACACAGGTGGCCTTCAGGTTGGATGGACATAGCCCGCCTCTCTGATTAATTCGGTGGATGCCGCGCTCCAAGGAGGGCCGGGAGTCGGAAATCCCCCCCCCACCACCTACTTCCTGCCTGGGGAAAACCGCAGGGAGAGGGGAGTGAAGGGGAGGCAGCTCCTAACAGCGATGGGGGCCTTGCCTGGAAGGGGTAAGCAGCGGTTTTTCTGTCTTGCTGCATGTCAGGGTGAAGGCTGGTGGGAGAAAGCGTTCCTCTGAGTCTTCTCAGCACAAGAAGAAATCGCAGCCAAACCTGTGCAATCAAAGAGAAGGGTCTGTGTGAGACGGTGGGGTGACGCTAGGTGATTTTTGATGATATGGCAGGGAATCCAGGAATAAGCAGCACGGCTGAGCACCGACATAGAAAAGGGAAAAGGAGTAGCCCAGTATTGCTATTGTGCTGAATATGTTAGCTGCTCAGTTGTTTTCTGACTCTTTGCAGCTCCATGGACTGTAGCCCACCAGGCTCCTCTGTCCATGGAATTCTCCAGGCAAGAATACTGGAATGGGTTGCTATTCCTTTCTCCAGTGGATCTTCCCAACCCAGGGATCGACCCTGGGTCTCTCGCATTGCAGGTGGATTCTTTTTACCATCTGAGCCACCAGGGACCAACCCAGTATCATGAATGGGTTGGCCAAAAAGTGCTTTTGGGTTTTTCTGATGCGATATGTAAGGAGCTCTGAGACATAAGGCCTGGTGCAGAAAGCTGGCAAATGAAGAAGGATGTTTGGGTCTCAAGAACCAAAAAAGCTCTTCCTTGGCCTGAACTAGGGGAAATAGCCAGGAGTCATCCGGTGCTTTACATAGTATGCAGCCCTTGACCTGCCGCTTCAAGACTATGAGATGAAAATCACTCCTGCTGCACGCATTTGGTGGCTGAGAGAATCCGGATGTGAGAGCCTCCCTTGTTTACTTGAGGCCACACAGCTGTGGTGCGTGGCGGAGCCTAGCAGTTTGGCCCCAGAGTTTATCTCTTTAACCTCTTTGCTTTCTTGCCTCAGCAAGCTGAGCTTGAAATAGAGAAAGCTCCCATCCCTGGAGGAAAAGAAACCCGGGAGAGAGAAAGAGGCAGAGAGAGGCTGTGGGTTGCAGTGTTTGGCTCCAAGTGGGCTCAGGTCACCTGTCTGAGAAAGAGAGACCAACTGCTAGAAAGAGGAAGCAGTGATGAGAGCCCTGCTGAGAGCTGACCCTGGCTCTGACCCCTCTGGACTCTCTAAAAGCAGAGAAATGAGAGCTGATTTATGTCCTGACCCTTTAACACTACTCTGAAAGCAGGTGGTGACCTTATTTATCTTATTCACGGCTGTGTCCCCACTGGTTTCTCTCGGGTGCTCAGAAAAGCCTTGTGGAATTAACATGGAAAGTGACTGGCCTGGTGTCAGACACCATCATTTAAACTTAGGTCTCTTTGCCCTGAGATGAAGCTGGATGTTCTCATTTCCCTGCATTCCGGAAAGGGAGGATGAATGGAATTTAGGTTCTCGTGTCTGGGTGGAGCAGCACGCTGGGAAACAGCCCTGCTGCACCCATCAAGGCTGGGGGAGAAGCTCACAGCATTTACTATTCAATTCAACTCAGTGTGCATCTCTTTGGCTCTGATCGTGTACCCAGCATTGTATCTGGTGTCCCAATAACACTAAAGGAACAGAAGACAGGCATCATCTCAGCCTTTGGGAAGCTTCTTCTACAGACACGGAGATGAAGTGAACATCTCAAAACATCTTACTCTTTCTCTTCCAGTGTGAAGTGAGGAGCTTGTTTTTATCACATGTATCCTCTTACTACATGGTAAGCGCCTCTCAAAGATAAGACTTTAGGTGCAGTTAATTTATTAGGAATGTGGTCCGTGGTCCCAGGAAGCACTGGCATGAGAGTGGGAAGGGCCCTGGGGAGGAAGGAAAGTCACAAAAAGTGTTTTCACTGGGGACCTCTGAGAGATGGTTTCAGACACACCTCAGAACCGTCCCTCTGCAGATCAAGGAGACTGGGGTCTTCATCTGCTGTCTCCCTCCCTGGTTGGTCCTTGATAACTCCTGGACACTGAGTCCCTGGCACGTCTAGACTTCCTCTTGGCCAGAGCACATCCTTAGGTAGAGAGATGAAGGGAACACGGGGTGGGTGCGTGGGGACAGTTAACAGGAGGCCCCCCGGTAGACTGAGGGGATTGCAAGCAGGGACCATTTAGACAGGAATAGTTAGCTCTAGGTCCCGAGCGTCTGATGCACAGACTCCTGCATAGAGAGTGCTCAGCGTGTATCCATGGATGAACTCAAAACCACCCATGTAAGCGGGAATGAGAGATGAAAGACAAAAGCAAAGTGGCAGCATTTTGGTATGCTAAGAGCCCTAATGTGCTTTGTTAAACGACCCCAAACTTTTAGGGTACCAGAGGGGGCAGCCTATTTGGAAGCCTCACAGCTGGGGTTCCTGTTGGATATTCGCCCATGGCTGGTTTGGCCACATCAGTGACTGTGAAACCAGCTTCCACCTGACAGGTGCTTGATTTAATAACCACCCCCCCACCTCCACCCCGGCCCAGCCTCGTATCAGCCCTGACATGCCCAGGGAATAAGACGGCAAATTAGAGAGATGGAAACTCCACTTCACTGCAAGCCAAGATTTAGATGGTCCTCGTAGCCCCTTATTTATGAAGTTTGGGTTTCCCTTTCACCTTTCAGTGAGATTGGGATGGCTTGCTGGCCCTAAATAGTAATGAATTTGGGGCTGTGTTCTGCCTCCTGGCATGAAGTGCTTAATGAATGTTCCCATCTTTCTACAGGGAAATCTCTCTCTCTGCTAATTGCTGTCATCATCCATCAAGATCACCAACAGAGCAGCATTCCAGCCAGAGAGGCCTTGGGGCCCAGGTGAGCTCCAGGACCAGGAAGCCAGGGGCCCATATGGGGCTGCACCTGCTGGGCATCTCCATCAGGAGGCGCCAAGGAGGCACACGCAGTCGGAGTCCGGACCAGCCTCTCAGGCTCTGTACCTTGGAGTCATTGGCCCTGGGACTACCAAGCCACCTACCTTGGGGACCTGGGGGTGACGGAGCTATGTGGTGCAGGATGCCTTCAACATTTTAATCAGACCAGCCCCCCTTTATCTCTTTTACACCTCAAATCAGATTTTGTCAAAGAAGTCCTACTAATTTGAAAAGAAAGATTTGAAAACCACAGATCTAGTCCAACTATTAGCTTTAACAGGTGAACTGACACAGTCTGGAGGCCAGGCGAGGAGTGTGCTACAGGTCAAAGAGAAAGTCAGGTTCAGACCTGGGACACGAGCCCAGGTCTCTTGATTGCAAAGACAGCATTTCTGGGTTTTTATTTGTTTTTAATTCTCTACTTTCCACCTCCATCTGTTTTATACATTAATGAATGTGCAAGAACCCGCCCTGAGTGTCTACCTTGGAGGCTGTAAGAGAGAAAGAGTAGGGGGATTGAGCATCCAGAGGGCAGGGAAGGTCACACATGCTGGCACTGGTTGGGAACTTCACAGACTTACTCTTATTCATGGATTTATTTTATTATTGGAGCATGATTGCTTTACAAAATTGTGTTAGTTTCTGCTGTACAAAGAAGTGAATCAGTAGTATGCATATATACATTCTCCTCCCTCTTGGACTTTCCTCCCCCCATCCCACCCCTCTAGGTCATCACAGAGCACCGAGCTGAGCTCCCTGTGTTACGACAGCTTCCCACCAGCTCTCTGTTTTACACATGGTAATGTATGTATGTCAGTGCTATTCTCTTAATTCATCCCACCCTCTCCTTTTCATTCCTTTGTATGTAGGTCCACACAGAAGTCTACAGTGCCATAAATGCATTCAAGACATGGACATTGCTAGGATGATAATGCAAAGATGCGGTATATTATATATAAAAAAAGATACGTTATATTCATAGTTACCCAGATGTGAAAAACAGTTTTTGTATAAGCAAGTACATCTCTCGCCAAAGAATACTCAAGACACCTTTTACTTGATAAATGTGTATTTTGTGAAGTTTTTCAGAGTCAGCGTATTAGAACTAGATGGATCCTATCTAAGCCTTATCTTAAAGATGGAGAACCTAAGCTATGCTGCTAATAAAGATCAATGCCGGAACACCAAAAGAAAAAGAAGAAGATCATGCTGTCTGGCCACCACTGCCCATCCTTCTAGAATGCCCATGAGGTGACCCAGCACCCAAATGGCATCAGTTAGAAGCAGTTAGGTTGGGAATCCTTGCTGCGTCCGCTTCTATACTTTCTTCATTTCCTATTTCAATGGACGATGCTTCCTGCTTCCATCAAAGGGAACTCACACTTGTGGTCTTCATTACAGGTTCATCTTCTACTGGGATGATTTGTGCTCTAAAATCTCCTGCCTTTACCATGGACCCAGTAGCTTCAGGTATTTGCCTCTGCTCTCATCATAGGGTCTTGTCTTCAATGTCCGTTGACCTCATCATCACCCACTCTGATTTCTGCTACTACCATTTGGGCTGAATATGACCCCCAGCCACTCCACTACAGCCACTGCTTTGTCAGGTCATCATCAACTTCCAAGCTGGTGAGTTCCAGGGCCTCTTCCATGTCATCAAGTCTATTTTCCAGTCACGTGGCCGGTCCCTTTGGCTTCTTGAAGCCAAAGTTTTGCCAGCTGGTTTTGGCTTTTCTCCCACCGCTCTCTCCAGCGCCCACTCTCGCCTCCCAGCCTGTCTTCACAAAGTCTTCTCTGCTGCTCTGGGTCCAAATGTTGGATCAGCTGTGGGTCCTCTTTTCTTCTTTACCTGCACACTCTCCTTAGGTGACCTCAGCCACTTCCGTGGCTTTAAATACCTTCTTCATGATAATGACTTCCAATTTTCCAATTCCAACTCCAGCACTAACACCCTAAAGCTGCAGACTCATATATCCTGCTAACTTGACATTTCCACTTAGGTGACTAATGGGTATCTCAATACATAAAAAAAAAAAAGAGGCTTAATTTTCTCACCTTACCACCAAAGTTGTTCCTCCCTTACTGTTCACCATCTTGGTAAATGTCACCACTTTTTCCCCAGTGGTTCAAACTCAAGCCTGGGAACCATCTTTAATTCATCTAAGCATTTCACCCGAACATTCAGCCCATAAGTGAGCCTTGTGGGGGCTCTTCTTAAGAGAGACTCTGGATCTGTTCACCTCTCTCCATCTCCCCTGCTGCTCTGAGTGCCCCCAACTCCACCATTTCTTCCTTTAGCATTAGTAACAGTCTCCTAACTGTTCTCTGTGCTACCTGTATTGCTTCTTAGAATTTTGTCTTTATATAGAACACTGAGTGTTCTTTGAAAATTGTAAATCAGATCTCATCACTTATCTACCCAAGGACCTTCAAAAATTCCCACTTGCATTTAAATTTAAACTATTTGCCATGCCTAGCAAGTTGTTATGTGAGCTGGCCCCATCTAGTTTTTTTTTTCTTTTTTTGTAGGCAAAGGAGTTCATTTTATTTTTTAATATTTATTTTTTTGGCTGTACCAGGTCTTAGCTGCAGCTTACAGGATCTTTTTTGCAGCTGAAGAATGCTGGATCTTTGGTTGTGGCATTCAGACACTTAGTTGTGGCATGTGGAATCTAGTTCCTTGACCAGGGATTGAACATGGCCCCCATGCATCGGGAGCTAAGTGTCTTAGCCACTGGACTGCCAGGGAAATCTCCCTCCAATCCCCTAATCCTACCTTTGACCTCATCTCATACTGCACTTGACTTCTCTGAGTATATTTGCCCCCTCTGGTGTTTTTCCTTCCTTCTCTTCTTCCTCTCCTTCCTTTCCTTCCCTCCTTCTTTCCTTTCCTCTTCCCTCCCTCCTCTAAACATCAAGTCCATTTCTTCCTGACAGCCTGTGTTGATTTTCTCTTGCCCTGTAATAAATGGGCACAGGCTTATACATTAGCACATATAGTTGGCTGCTCTCTTCTTCTCAATTTGTCATGGGGTGTCAGCCATCTCGGGAGTGTGGGGTGGGGAACAGGGGACAGCTTAACAAAAGGACCTGAGAGGGAGCAGAATAAAGCCATCCAGACCCTTTTACCTTGCAGCAGAAGTCACATTCCATGACTAATCAGGAGCCGGAAGTCCTGAGGCTGTAGAGGACAAAAGGAAATATAAATGTTACATAAGGATAATAGCACCGACCTGAAAGCTCCGTGGTGAGGAGTCGCTTTTACCCTGTAATTGGCACCAGGCTGTGTCAGTGCCGGGGGCAGGGAGTCACTTTGGAGGGCCTGATGGAGGAGGGACGTGATGGCCCTGGGGGTCCTTGCATGTGGGTCAGTCTGCAACAGGACACAGGGCCGACTTCTGCTGCCGGCAGAGCTTCATGTTGCCTGCCTGCCGGACAAGAGATGGCATGGATGTGAGGAGGGGGTGGGGAGGGTGACCGGCCCCCACCTGGTGCCCTCTGTGGTCAGGTGCCCGGTTCTCAGCACCAGTCACGCTGGACGACTGGCAGTCTTGCGATAAGACCAGCTTTTGCTGACCACTGATCTGGAAAATATTTTTTCTTCCCTTCTCTGCGGATAAGGCCCATGGATTCTTTCAGCCTCAACCCAGATAATATATCTTTCAGAAAGCGTTCTCTGATTTCTCTCCTCCAGATTTGGAGAAGCATCTCTGTACACCCCCTCAGCCTCCAGAGCTTCCTTCTCTCTTGTGAAAACTTTCAGTTTTGGAGCTGAAAACAAAAAGTGCACTCAGAAGAGATCTGCAGAGTCGGGCCACACAGACAGACCCTGGTCTCCTCTGGGTGGGTCAGAAAATTGAGAAGGAGATACACGCTTTACTCCCCTTATAGGTGTGAGGTGCAAAATGTTGAATAAATGTAAAGAAACACAGACCTAGATGGTGGGGAAGAATGTTGGAGTCATGGCTCTCTTATTTCTGCTTCTGCACATGTACCCGGGCAAAGTGATTAATCTGAGTCACAGTTCCTCATCTGTAAAGTGAGGACAAACACGTGTACCTGCCTGGGCTGCTGTGAGCATTAAATCAGATTAAGAGCTGTGTAAAATGATGTTTAAACTTTGGGTGTCCCTGTTTTCTAAATAGAGGACATCCTGTGATGCTGGTGACTGTTTCTGGGGGAGCTTCTGGGTGAAGGGATGTATCCTGATTTGCTGTTTAGTTGCTCAATCGTGTCTGACTCCTTGCCAACCCATGGACTGTAGCCTGCCAGGCTCCTGTGTCCATGGGATTCTCCAGGCAAGAACACTGGAGAGGTTGCCATTTCCTTCTCTAGTCCTGATTTGGGGGAGACTCAAACGCAGTCCATGGGGTCGCTAAGAGTCAGGCACAACTGAGTGACTTCACTTTCACTTTTCACTTTCATGCATTGGAGAAGGAAATGGCAACCCACTTCAGTATTCTTGCCTGGAGAATCCCAGGGACAGAGGAGCCTGGTGGGCTGCCATCTCTGGGGTCGCACAGAGTCGGACATGACTGAAGCGACTTAGTAGCAGTAGCAGCAAGCAAGCACAGGGTAGTGGTGAAAAGAGATGTAGAACAGCTCCTGTGTTCCAGAGGCTATTATTTTGTTGCATTGTCTCGATAATCCTACGGTTATTACTGCTTCCATTTTGTAGATTTTGTTACTGTGGCTTAACGTGTTCTGGGTGTGTTCCCTCTTCTCCTGGGACTGAACAGGCTGGACTGGTTCCATGGGTCCCTTGCCTTTTGGCTTCTGGTTGGGTGTGTTGGTGAGGAGGCACAGGGCAGTGGGAGGTGGGAAGAGAGGAAGCTTCTATTGTTTTTGCTGCAGTCGGCTGCATCCCTCTACTGAAGGCTGCATCCCTCTACTGAAGGCTGCATCCCTCTACTGAAGGCTGCATCTCTCTATTTAAGGCTGCATCCCTCTACTGAAGGCTGCATCCCTCTATTGAAGGCTGCATCCCTCTACCGAAGGCTGCAACTCCTGTCCATGCAGAGGCTCTTTCCTTCCACTCATCAGACTTTGGGCTGCTCAGGGTTGCTTCCTGTTATTGGTCCTTTAGCTTTTCTCAAATCCTGCCCTTCCTTTCTGAATAGTTCTCTGCTAAACTCCACCACCAGTTCTCATTCTGAGTGGCTACTTGTTCCCTGCCAGGATGTAGAAACCAAGTAACTGGCCCAAGGTCACATGTCTAGAAGTGATGGGGCCGGAATTGAAGTTCAGTCTTACTTGAAGCTCTTTCCATGACATTGTGGGACTCGTGTCTGTGCTCTGCTGGACAGCCATCAGAGGACTGATTAGCCAGAGAAGGCTGCCATCCCCAAGGGTCTCCTATTCTTGTCTGCATCTGACATGCTCTTAGGTGAAATCAGAGCGGGAAAAGTTGTCGTTTAGGGGAAAACAGAGAGAGCCTCAGTGGGACCGTGTGACAGATGGCCTGCCACTCAGAGCCCGTCGTGTGTTGTCTGTTAAGTCCACTCCATCCTCAGAAGGCTGCTGAGTGCTGAGATGGGCATTCCCAGGGGTGTACCCAGGGTCGGCCTGATGTGCGCATCATCTGTTGCAATAGACAGAGGACCCTCACAACCAGCTGATCTTTACAGTGATAGCCCTGCAGTCAGTGCAGGACACCCCCTGCCCACCTTGCCTCCCCCTGCCCACCTTGCCTCCCTACCTCCGCTGGCTGTCCTGGGCTGAGGTATTACCAACAGGCAGAGCTCTGGCTGAGGGAGCTCGGCCTGAGCAGGAAGGCGCAGGGAAGGACAGGAGGGGCTGTGCTAAGCATCTGCTGGGCACTCTTGGGGCTCCTGCCCAAGGTCTCTTGGAGGTTCAGGACCCCCAGGGGCAGGCAGAACAGATCAGGAAAGCCCCAGAGGAAGAACAGGGGCCTCGGTGCCTATGTGAACAGATGCCTTTGCGCTTCAGGGACGATTCCCTGGAGACACAGAGGAGAACAGGGATATTAAGGGCTTTGGGGGAAGCTACCACCACCTGGCAATATTGGCGAAAATATATCTAGTTTTCTCAGGACAGTTTTTCTTCCCACTTTGAAAGAAACTGGCTTTGATATAAAGCATAAAGTGAGTTTATGTGTATACACAGGGAGGAGATGCAGAGAGGCAGGGGGAGGGGAAAATGGATGGAGAAAGTGGAGATGCTGAGACTGGGAAAGCACAGAGGGAGAGACAGGAAGCTGACTGCCCCATCGGGGATGTAGAAGATTCTGTGCTGGGAGCCTGAGGATTTGTGCTGAGCTGAGTGCCCTGAGATCCGGGCTGATGGTCCATGGGGCAGGGGGAAGCCTCGTAGAGGGGCAGGTAAGCCCAGCTCAAGGCGAATTCACTGCTCTCAGCCTCTCCTTTCAATTTATTGAAAGAAAGGGGAGAACCTAGAAGATCTGAGTATTGACAAGATTACCTTCATGCTAAAACAAAAATTGATTTGTGAATTTAATTTCTTTAAGCAGTTCAGCAAGTGTTATAATGCAAAATTATTTTTTAAAGACGCTTATTCTTTCACTGGGTTTCAGCCAATGAAACTGAAGTAGGAAATGGCAACTTACTCCAATATTCTTGCCTGGAGAATTCCATGACAGAGGAATCTGGTGGGCTACAATCCATGGGGTCGCAAAGAGCTGGACATGACTGAGCACACACACACACACACACACACACACACTCACACAGCACAGCACAGGATTCACTCGAAAAGCACAGGACTCACACATGACAAGGCAGAGTCAGGTGTCACATGCCACCTTGTCGGCCCCTGCGTGAGGAGCCACCCAGGGGACTAGACCCAGCCTGAAGCCCGGTGCTGCCACGCAGGCCAGGTGACTTTGAGCTAGTTGCTCAGCTTCTCTTAACTCTCTTTGTCCCAGACACTGGGCATCATACGTGGACACGTTGGGGTGCTGCTGTGAGGAAGGGTTGAGATGGCACCTCAAACGCAAGGGGGGCTCGGGACAGACAGGACACAGATCTGTGTCCCACCTTCTTTGAGGCAGTGCTCAGAGGTGTGGTGCTCCACCTGTGATCGGAGGGGGTGCTCTGTGGATCCTTTTGTCTAGGAGGGAAGGTTTGAGGAGTACAGGCTTTGGGGGTGAAGGCAGTGAGGCTGGAAAAGAAGGGCCTGGTAGGAGCTGGTGACACCTTGCATTTTTCTCCTGACTGGCGCTACGCACAGGGCACTGGACCCAGTTATCCCGAAAGCCTGAGCACCCCCGGGCGCATCCCAGGCGTAGGGGTCAATGGATGTCCTTTCTGTTCCTCCTGTTTGAGTCAAGTCTGCGCTTTGTGCAACCGGAGTTCTTATCATTTAGAAATGATGAGAGACCAGGAGAGGGTGTGAGATGTCTCTGTGATGAGGGGAACACACGGGGTGAGGGACTGGATGATCTGGAATGCGCATGAGAGAACCTGTGGAGGAATGGTAGAGAGAGGAAGTGCTTCTGGGAAGTTGGAGTGGGTTTCCAATCTTCTTTAGCCCTAGCTGGGGTTCTTTGAGGAAGCCATTGTGAGAGCAGAGCCTCAGTGTCCTCATTTGTCTGATGGAGGCGATATTGAAAAACGCATACACTCTGAGGGTCAGAGGAGATACTATGCGTTTCGGCCTCCCCACTGCCATGCCCGTCCGCAGGCTAGCACGGACTCGCAGGGCTTCTGGCCACTGTGATTTGCCTCCATGCGATATTTGTTGGTTTCATTTTGTTTTCCTCAATTGTCAGAATGGTGACTAACACTTTACACACTGTGGTTTTACTCACCTCCAAGTTGTATCATCCAAGTTATCCTTGTTTTCCTTCAGTGCATCTTCCTCTGGGTTCAGGTGGCTGCCGTGTTTGGAAAGTGGCCAGGGAGATGTGGAACTCATGTTTTGAAATCATTTTATCTCCTCGCAACTTTGTGTACATTTAACTCTGTTTAATTATTTCAACAACGCTTTGAGGCTGGGGTTGCCATTTCCAGTTTTAGACGGGAAACTGAGTTTCTGCGAGGTTCATTGGCTAGCTTTGGGTCATGCAGCTGGCAAGCGGTGGAGCCTCAACGCAAAGCCAGAATGGCAGTGTAGTGAAGCCCAACCTCCCAGCTGGGAGTGAGGGTGGGTGGGGTTGGCTCCACCTATGGCTTCAGGCAAGGAGAGGCCCTGACCTGGGGTGGTGCTGGGGGAGCTGGGAGTGAGACGCTGGGCCTCTCTCTTCCCCCACCAGCATCCTTGGGCTGGTGTCTCGATGCCATGTTTGCGTGGACCTTCCTCCTCCTTCCTCACCTCCACCCATCTCTCTTCTGCGCCTTCCCTGAGGTGGTGGCACTGGCCCCATCTCTGGCTAATTAAGACTTCCTTTTCTTGATTTCAACACCGGCAAAGCCACCTCCTCTTCCTCCCACCTCTCCGAGGGCTCCTCAGAAGCAGTTGAGCTGACAGCTCAGAAGAGAAGGCAGCTCAAACAGCAGCAGACTTTCTGCACCAGCTCCCTGAGGGAGCCTGGAGCAGGGGAGCCATCTCTTCCTGTGGGAACTCCAAACACTCCCAGTTGTGTTCTGTTTTTAAAGAAAAGGGTTTAAACAAGCCCCCCCACATCCTCTTATTAATGGAATAAAATTATAAGTGGATATACTTCCCTGGGGGGATATGTTGGTGGAGTCTTTCCTGCACTACTCATATTAGTATCATTTTTCTAGACTGGGAAACTGCCTCTCTCTAATTATACATATATATATATATGTATATAAATATATCTAACATATATATGATTAAATGGAAAAATGAAAATGTTAGTCACTCAGTCATATCTCTTTGTGACCCCATGGACTGTAGCCCGCCAGGCTCCTCTGTCCATGGAATTCTTCAGGCAACAACACTGGAGTGGGTAACCATTCCCTTCTCCAGGAGATCTTTCTGACCCAGGGATTGAACCAGATCTCCTGCTTTGCAGGTAGATTCTTTACCGTCTGAGGCACCAGGGAAGCCCATGTGTGTGTGTGTGCGTGTGTGTGTGTGTGTGTGTGTGTAGTATCACCAACTATGCACTGGGCATTGTGCCAGATATTAGGGTCATGAAGGTGAATAAGATTCAATTCCTGCCTTTAAGGAGGTCATGGCTCATGGCGGGTGACATGAGAGACGGTAGGTAAATGGGAACTTGTAGTGAAGGATGTAGGTTGATTAAAAAATTTTTAATTGGGGTGAAAAAGATGTAACACACACCTTATCATCTAAACCATTTTAGAGTGTACAGTGCAGCAGTCTTACATATATTCACCTGGTTGCATAGTGATGCTCTAGAACTTTTTCATCTTGCAACACTGCAACTCTACCTGTTAAATTATGACTTCTCAGAGCCCTCTTCCCCCAGTCCCTGGCAACCACCATTCTAACGTCTGAGTCTATGGGTTTGACTCCTTTAGAAACCTTGTCAAAGTGGAATCAACAGTATTTGTCCTTTTTATTTGACTTGTTTCACTTGCTATAATTCAAAATTCACCCATGTTGTAGCACAAGACAGGATTTCCTTCCTTTTTAAGGATGAACAATATCCCACCAAATGTATATACCAGTTTTTCATTCATCCATCCATCCTTCCATCCAGAAATAGAAACTATTTTTATCTTCATTTTTCAGATGAGGGCCCTGACTCAGACAGAAAATAAGGATAAATAAAAAATAATTTGCCCAAAGGAAGGGGCTGGATTTGAACCCATGAGGACAGGTTTTATGTTCATTTTGTCTACCCTGATTTTCCTGGAGCTATGTAGAAAAATATATGGCACATATAAAGAATCTGACAAATATCAGATAGTTAATTGAAGATCAAGGTAAAACCTAATCAGATTTAGGGCTGGTGGGTGTAGCACGCAAAGGACTTTTGGGGTCCAGGGGGGCTCCTCCTTGCCTGGTGATGAAGGTGTTCGCAGTGCCATCCGTTGAGGCAGAGTAGTAGAAGGAAGGAGAAATCTGAGGGGCAGATAAGGAACTCACTGTTAGACATTTTGATTTAAAGATGTCTGTGGACCACCTGTGTGGAGACGTTCAGCAAATTATTGAGTAAATAAAGAAAAATGAGGTACAGTTTTCTCCCTTCAGGATGCTCACAGAAGTATCAGAAAGATAATCAGAATTCAGTGCACAATAAAGCTGGGAAGAGAAGAGGAGGAAGGATGAGACCAGGTAGAACAAGCCTCGTCTTTTGTATAATCTTTTATCATCCGAACTCGACGCTCTTTCACGGTGTTGGGAAAGAAGTGGAGTCATCGATCAGACTTGGGGAAGTTATTCTGGTCTTGACACTTAAGCAGCGGGGTGTCTGGAAGTGAATCTATTCTGGTTAATAGTTCTTCCCAATTGTTCTCCCAATTAGGTGATGTTTCAGCTCTCTGTCATCCTGGATTTTCCTATATTTTTTGAAATGAAGCCTGTTTATAATAAGCTGCTTTCCTTAGTTCACCTCCCTCCTAGTTGATGTCCACGTGATTTTGGAGGTCAGGTGTCCAGTTAAGATGGATACGAGGGTCGACCTGAGGTGTGCATTGAGACGCCTTTGTGCCTCAGTGGTCTTTTAGGATCCCATGGTTAGGCAATAGGTGTCGCAAGAAATTTCGAGTTCCTAAGAGAAGAAAGGCCTTTGAGGATAAACACTTCTGAAATGAGGGTGAAGACTGCGGTGGAGTGTTTATTGCTTCTATCATTTCTGACCATATTCTCCTCCATCCTTGTCCAGGGAGGTAGGTTTCTATGATGGAGATTCTGGAAGTGGGTGAGGATGCGGGGTGGTTACAATCATTTGGTTAACATGGACTATTCCTGAGAACTAGGCTTGCGGGAGTCATATTTCTGCCTTTTTTTGGTCCCTTACCTCTAGAAAGATCGAAAATTCTCCCAAATTACCCCAAATACTGATGAGTATTTACCTTCCTGCATCATCCTTAGAATCTGAGGCAAATGCAGTCATAGGGGATAACACTTCCACCACTGTACACGGTTCCCGTTTTGGTCGCTTTGCAAACTTGTGGGATCTCAACTGCTGTTTATCTCATTTTACTGAGAAAGAAATTGGATATTCACAGTGATAAGACTTCTCCAAGATGATACCACTGGTAGAGGCAGAATCAGAACTGGTTTCTAGATTTCTTGATTCTTGGTCCAAAGCTTGTTGCTCTCACACCCTAGTGCTGGGGATAGGGGGGTGGGGGTCATTGACAAAGCCCTGCCTCCCCTTCATGTCTTCATCTTTCTCCTTCCTTGACTTTAGTGGCTTATTAAGCTGAGTAGACAGGGCAAGTGTCTGACACTCAGTGCGGTGCATGAAAATCATAGGGATCTCTTCCCATGAACTCACAAAAATCCACTTGACATGAAGATGAGCCTGACATGCGGGTGGGTGACATGATCACACCTGACAAGGCACATTTGGCTGATGCCCTGATAAGCAAGTGGGAAGGCGGCAAAGAGACTGCTGCAAAGGAAGACAGAAGACCCAAGCCCCGGGCTTGCTTCTTCCTCCTTGTAACTCTATTTGTGAGCCAGGGGACTTCCATGGGGATCAGTGTCCTTGTCTGTCAATTAGGAAAGGCACCCTGCCTGCCCCTCTAAGGCGGGAAGAACCGGGTGATCTGTCAGCCTCCATACAACTCTAAAGCAGTGCTGTAATTATCCCAGTGCACTTGAACCTGAAGCCTGATATATAATTGCTTCTCTCTCTCTATGAAATATGATGAGACACTTGCTTGTTTCTTTCCCCCGCTAGGGAACAGCCGTTATCTTAGGGGGCATTTGGTTTGGTTTTTAATCATGCACAGGTGTTGTAAGATTCTGGCAGAATAGTACCTCTTTAGGTGCCCCTTCACAACCTCTGCATGTAGAGATGAAGATAAGATTATTTACACCCCATTCCATTATTCACAGCCTCTTGGAATGTAGCATTAAATAATTCAGAGACCATACAAGCTTGGGGATTGATGGTGAGGCTGATGGTTTTTGCAGATACAGCAGGCAGCAGCTGTAGAAAAGTCCAGCTTCTGGTGCAAATGCACGTGAGGACAATTACCGGGTAACCACATACTTGTCAGGACCTTGGAGTGATGCCTTCTAGCTCGTCTAAAAATGACTCCAGATCAGAGAGGGTGGAGAGCCTTGTCTCTGGTACGAAATGCCCACCATTCAGCCACCTTCTCATCTGAAACTCCTTGAGGGCCTTAGAATTACACGCCTCCACCCCAACCCGGCATAGATCCAGCCCCACAGTAAGTGCTTGATGAATTTTGAAACAGTAAACGGTCTTCATTTCTCAGCTGCCTGTTGTCTCTGCTACGACAGATTCAGAGCAAGTAAAGCCATTGGGTATTGGGAGACTGTGTCCCAGTTCTGCTTACTAGCCTGGTGATTTTACAAACAATAGGGGGCTATAGAGAAAGAAGAGGTAGTGGTTTAGTTGCTGACTCATGTCTGACTCTTGTGATCCCATGGATTGTAGCCTGCCAGCCTCCTCTGTCCTCTGCCAGGGCATTTTCCAGGCAAGAATACTGGCGTGGGTTGCCATTTCCTTCTCCAGGGGATCTTCCTGACCCAGGGATCAAACCTGGGTCTCCTGCATGGCAGGAAAATTCTTTACCAACTGAGTCACCAGGGAAGCCCTGAGATAAGAGGAGAGAGAGGACATGGAAACTGAACCGGGAGAAGTTGAGAGCTGGGAGGATGCAAAGAGGGTAGAGCTTCAAGTGGAAAGTGTGGTGGGTGTGACATCAAGCAGCGTGGCATTTGAGGAGAAAGAGTCTTGGGAAGCAACCACCGGGTCTGACCTCATAAATGAAGCTTCTTTCTGTGGAACTACACCAAGGCAGGCACGTGGGCAGCAGGCTGGTTCAGACCCAGTTGGCCACTTAGATGTCTGGCCTCTTGCTCCCGGCAATTGGCTCCTGAGTTCCCAGCCCGAACCGCTGAGTTTTAGACCAGCGAGATGGCTTCTGATACCTACTCCTGGCCCTGCCTACCGCGCTCAGACAGGCCAACTCTCCTCTGGACCCCAGAGCTCTGGTCCAGTCTCTGCTGACCTCTGAATTGGCTCTTGATTTCAGAGCTGCTTGCAGGATAGGAGGAACTGTTTCCTTGTCAGCCTCCTAGCCCCACGGAATCTTCCACAGACAGGATGGTTTCAGGGTTCAGATGAACATTTCTGGTGACCTCTCAAAGGGAAATTGAGGCAAATCCTTAGTGTGCTAGATGTGAAGTAATTAGAAGCACAACAATCAGCAAGCTTAGGTTGCAAGTGGAAGACATTTGGTGAAGGAGCAGGGTCCCAGATGACACGCGGGAGTTGTCAGAACTCTCCTCGCAGGGAAGCAGGACCGCAGCCCTGATGGCTGTGTGTGGGCAGTGGTCAGGGCAGGCCTGTGCTTTCCTGCAGCCATAAGGAATTCGAGCATCATGGCTAGGATCAAGAGGTGAGACATAAAGGAGCAGTTTGGAGGTACAAACACCTAGGAATTGGGCTGAGGGGCTAGAAGTGGGTTCTGTCATTAGCAACAGGTAGGACTGAGCTGTGATGGAGGCATTTAGAAAAAGGTGGAAGGAAAGACCCTCTGAGGCTGGTTCGGCAGAGAGAGGGACTTTTCAGAGAGTGTTGCTGCCTTGCTGGAATGGGAGGAGGGGGATGGGGAACACGTTTGGACAGGTAGGACCTGAAGTTGTGGGTTGAGGGACTGGGCTGAGACAAAAGAAGGAAAATCTTTTCCTGGCACAATCTCAGAGAGCAAGTTCCCTGGAGATAAGAGTGATTTTGGGATCAGGAAAGGCTTGACTATGTGGGGTCACTTGGCGATATGGGATCATGAAGAAGATGGGGAGCTAACATCGCTCACCTGGATTCGCACATCAGTGGAGTTCCTGTGATGCTTCAGGCACTTGCCATCAGCTCTTTTCCTCCTCAGAACAACACTATGCTGTGGGGAAGGCATTGCTCATCCCCATTTTGGAGAAGAAGTCATGGAGGTTCAGAGAGGTTAATTTACATCCCCAGCTGCAAGTGACTGAGATGGGATTCTAATCTCAGCCTTTCTGTTTATGATGACCATGACCTTTCTATTTTGTCTGTGGTAAGGCAAGTGGGCACATCGAGATCATGATTTATGATAAACCCCATTTAAGAACATGGTCTAGCTTCTGAACAATAAGAATCATGACAGTTATAAGCGCATTCATCAGTTCTGGCTTTCCACTGCTTGCCATTTACTGTTTCACCAGATTCTGATCTTTATACCATTAATTACCACAGGATGTTTGGTGTGGATACTACTGTCCTGTTAGGTGAAAATAAAATTGATCAGAGAGGCCCAGGACCCCCTGGGAAGTCAGTCCCCTGGTTGTGGCTGGAAACAGATTTCTTCCATATTTTCATTCAGGCCTCTTTGGTCCTCATCCTGCTTCGTGTACATTGTTGGGTTTCCTATGCAAACAAGGGACTGATTGAAAGAGTGACTCAGTGATGGTGTGTGACCTGATGTCTCTCCCAGCTCAGGCCTTGCAGTGCAAGGCGGGTGCTGTCATCTGCCTGCATGGGCCCAGAAGACAGGAATGACAACAGGTAGAAGGCCTACTATGTCAGATCTAGAACAGACGTTATCTCATTTAGTTCTCAAAAAAAAAAAAAAAAAAAAAAAAAAACAAATGTGAGAGGTAGATCTTGCTAATAGACCTATTTAAAAATATTTAGTTTTTTATTTTGCTACATCAGCTCTTAGTTGTGGCTCTTGGGACCTTTAGTCGTGGGCTCTGGAGCACAGGGGCTCAGCAGTTGCAGAGGGCTCTGTGGCATGTGGGGTCTTAGTTCCCCAACCAGGGATCGAACTCCTGTCTCCTGCACTGGCAGGTGGATTCTTAACCACTGGACCACCAGGGATGCCCTAGACCCAGTTTACAGGTGAGGAAAAGTGTGTCCTGTGAACGGTGGCACCTGATCTTGTCTGAATCTAAAGCCTCTTCTCTTTCCATGGCCTCCTGATTCTGAGCAGGCTCCTTCCAAATGCTCCCAGGCACTGGACGGGGGTCTGCTTTCAATCACCTGGATGAGAATTGAACTACCACCCTCCTGGTTCTCAGAATCCTGCTTCCTCTGACTGAATGCTTATCAAATTGATCGTAATGGTTGATTTCATTGCTTTTCCTTCTTGCTAGATTGTAGATTCTATGAGGCAGGAAGAAGTTCATTTTGCTGACCATGAATTCCATGTGTCTGGTGCATTACCGGTCCCCAATAAATACGCATTGAATGGATAAATCCCATTTACAGCCAGGGGATCTCCACTCCCAGGATGGTAATAAAAAGCAAAGTTGGGATTCAAATCCATTCTCTGCTTCTGAGTTGGCTCACGTTTCACTTTTTAGAGATTTAGAGATGGGTGGTGGTGGTGGTGGTGTGTGTGTGGCGGGGGAGGATGAAGCCAAGGTGGGGAATAAATAATTAAATTAAAACGTCTCAGGGAGACTTTATCAGTTCGTGTGTGAAGGCGTCTCTCCTATGCTGACGAGGGGAATTTCCACCAGTGCTGCTGTGCAGGTGGATATGCAATTCCCAGCCTGTGTGCAGGAGAGGGGAAGCCAGTGATGTGAAACATCACAGCCACTGGTGCTATCTGACACCAGTTTGCCTAAATGCCTGCTCTCCATAGATAGTAGGCTGCACGAGTTTGCTGGAAACTGGTCATCTCGGGCCACACTGCAGTTGGGAAAGCCAGAACGCCAGAGATCCAGATCTAGCCCCTGATTCAAAAGTTGCCTTGTATTGCCTGGACTTTTGTGGTTAGTTATTAACCACCCACCTCACATGGGTGGCAGGTGCATGCCTTGGACTGAATCCTGTCTCTCCTGCTTTATGACCCAGGTTAGGTAACTAATAGCCTTCTGATTGGACTCTGGTTGGCAGGTTGGGGATAGGAAGGATACCCTCTGTAAAGTTCTGATAGGAAAATTAAATTAAATGATAAACGCAGAGTACTCACCCAAGTGCTTGGCTCTTTCCAAGACCTGACTTCAAGGGCTTTGGGATATTTTTAAGGTTCAGATGAAATAATGAATTGAAAACACTTTGCAGAAATTCATAGGTGCTGCAGCTCACCCTGTGCATCAGAGGGCCTGTCATCAATTACACAGGCCCACCCCCATCCCCAGAGGATTTTTGTAAGTATAACCATACATTACTTGCCTTCTTTGCTCATAATGACAACCTACTACCTTGCCTCTTTGGGAAACTCCTGCTCATCCTTCGACGCCCGTAAATGCCACCTCTTCTGTGCAGCCTTCCGTGGTTTCCCAGGTGCTGCTAGTTGCTCAGTCCTCTGCTTCCACAGAGCTTGGTATAGATGTTCAGACTCATACGTGTTGTATTTTCCTATAAAGAGCTGGTTTGGTGTCAGCTTCTCTACCCCTTGACTCTAAGTTCGGAGGACACAGCTACTTGTATATGTATGTATGTGCACCCTCAGCGGTGTCCAACTGTGTGCTGCCCCATTGACTGTAGCCTGCCAGGCTCCCTTGTTCATGGAATTTCCCAGGCAAGAATACTGGGGCGGGTTGCCATTTCCTACTCCAGGCGATCCTCCTGACCCAGGGATTGAACCTGAGTCTCTTGCATCTCCTGCATTGGCAGGCAGATTCTTTACCACTAGCACCATCTGGGATGCCCTCAGGTGGCTCCTTGAGGTCTTATCAGTTAGCCCTGCTCAAGTCTGGAGCCCACACAGGGGCTGGCACATGGCCGGTCTGAAATCTACCCATCCACGCTGTCTTGAACTGAAGGTCTGGTGATTCACAGCAGACAAGAAATCATTTGGGAAATTCGAAAAGGGTTATCAGATCCTTTGCAAGCCTTGATACAGAAATAACTGGGCTATGTATAGAGATTTAAATTACTGGCTTTCTTCAGTTTTTTAGAAAACCTTTTAATAATCGAAGAAAAGGCACCAGCGGGTTGTGTGGATGTATGCAATTTTTTTTCCTCCAAGAATTTGTTTTCTGCCTCATTAATAGAAACTGTCTCACACAAGGCAAGAAGAATCTATTCCTCTCATTTGTTAGGAAGGACAGTTAAGAAATGACTGTGCTTTATTTTTTCATGGGTGCGGAGTAGATAATTGCTTAAAGCTGAATTTTGGACCGCTAATAATCCAGTTAGGGTCTGGGGCATGATTGTTTCTGTGTAACCTGAGGCCTTTTACTCTCTGTGGTTCTGACTTTCGAAGCTGGTTATCTTGGCAACAGCGTATCTTTCTGGGGGAGAAAGAAGGGCAGCCCTTTGGGGATATTCTCTGCTCAACAGGTAAGAGGTAACACCTGAGGAAACAGAGCAGCAAGGGTGGGCATTATTAGAATAATGATTGAGACTTTATGAATATGCAGATACATCAGTGTCTGAAAGAGAATGAAGTCGCTATGAACCTTGACATGAGTCCAGGGTTTCTTTCCTCCCGTTGCTTATCTTATGGTCAGAAAGCAAATCATCTCTTTTCTGTCTTGTTCTCTGGCCAAATCACCCGGCCAGAGTGGAGGCTGAATGATCTGAGTTTTGCTGCTGCTGTGTTGAATTTGTATCTTCCTTTTCCAGTCCATTCCAGGCAATGAAAGGAGAAGCAGCAAAGGGCAGTGGAGGAGTCCCGAACTGGGTCACAGGACATGGGGATTCCGGCCCTGGTGGTGATGGGCCACTGCATTCACCTCATAAAGCTCAGGGTCCTTGGCTGGGATGGGAGGGAGATGGGTTAGATTCAAGGGTTGTGAACCATTGGCCTAAGGGACAAATCTAGCCCTCAGAAATATCTGCTTGGTCTATATGGTCTCTAAAATAATCCAAGTTAATTTCCAGAATTTAAAACTCAGAATAGGCTTTATACGAGCACTCCAGTGTTCACTCAGCACTATTCACAATAGCCAGGACATGAAGCAGTCTAAGTGTGCATTGACAGAGGGGCGGATAAAGATGTGGTAACACATATATACAGCAGAATATTACTCAACCATAAAGAAGAAAGAAATAACGCCGTTTGCAGCAACATGGATGGTCCTAGAGATGGTCACACTGAGTGACATGAGTCAGAGAAGGACAAATATCATATGATACCACTTATACGTGAAATCGAAAAAAATGGTACAAATAAATTTATTACAAAACAGAAATAGAATTACAGATGTAGACAATCTTATGGATAACAGCGGGGGAAAGGAGGGATAAACTGGGAGACTGGGATTAACATATACACACTGTTCTGTGCTGTGCTTAGTCGCTCAGTCGTGTCTGACTCTTTGCAACCCTGTGGACTATAGCCCTCCAGGTTCCTCTGTCCATGGGATTCTCCAGGCAAGAATACTGGAGTGGGCTGCCATGTCCTCCTCCAGGGGATCTTCCTAACCCAGGGATCCCCCATTGCAGGCGGATTCTTTATCAGCTGAGCTACCAGGGAAGCCCCATATACACACTGCTATATGTAAATAACTAACAAAAACCTACTGTACAGCACAAGGAGCTGTACTCAATACTCTGTGATGACCTATATGGGAAAACAATCTACAAAAGAGTGGAAACACATGTGTGTGTGTGTGTGTGTGTGTGTGTGTGTAACTGAATCACTGTACTGTACGCCTAAAAACACAACATTGTAAATCAACTATATCAAAAAAATTTTTTTAGTGGAATTTCTGCCTTCCATTGGTAATGGGAGAAATCTAGAATTCCAGAGTCCACATTTCTACACAAAGCTGAAATGTAGCCATTCTCTCAATGAGTGTCTTTGTTCACTGCAATCCCCACTTCTCCCTATTGTCTGACTCTAAATTTGTTTCACTTATTATATTGTCTGCCCAGCACCTATAGGCATTTGAGTTTGTGACTCCTGGACTAGAGAACCTTGAATTTCCCATTTAAACTTGTCAGTATGTGGCTGAGACACACGGGTCAGTACTGTGTTGCCCTTATTTGAATATCAGTCCCTGTTTTACGGCTTCCCTGGTGGCTCAGTGGTAAAGAATCAACCTGCCAATGCAAGAGACACGGTATTGATCCCTAGGGTCAGAAGATCCCCTGGAGAAGGAAACAGCAACCCACTCCGGTATTCTTTCCTGGAGAATCCTACGGACAGAGGAGCCTGGTGGGCTACAGTCCATGGGGTCGCCAAAGAGTCAGACACGACCGAGTGACTAACACTTTCACTTTCACCAGCTCCTGTTACCTGATTTTGTGAATTGTGTGTGAATATTGACTCTGCCCCTTTCCAGCTTTGCAGTCTTGGCTTCCTAGTCTGTAACAGAAGGATGGTGAGAGCCACTCCCAAGCTCACGCTCAGCATTCAGTGATGTGTGACGTACGTGCCACGTGCTTTGGAGGATGTGTGGCCAGTTTTGAGATCCAGTAGTAGGCCCAGCATGCAGTTTTCCAGACACTCACTCAAGTGTGTAATTTTATCCCCATTTATATTTGCAGAGTTGAGTCTCAGTGGTGATAGACATTTATTGACACTTACATGGCTAATAAAGATCGGAATTCTGCTTAATTTCAAACCGTATCCTATTTTTCACTACATCCCAGCTGTTCCTCCTCATTCTTGTCATTGTATTATACTACTGAATCCTGAGTCAACCCAGCATTGAGCCTCTATTTCCTCTATGCAAAGTGAAAGGACTGAGCCCAACGAACTTGTGGGCATCTCCCAACCATGAGATTCTATGATCCAGATAATGAATCAAGAGAAAAAGGACAGCATTAAAAAAACACAAAAACAAGCCTTAGCTCCATTTTAGTCCATTGCCAAAGTAGGATCAGATTGAAATAATTAGCTGGAGTATAAATAGTTTTTTCCTTTACATTGTATTCTTATTTTCTCTCTGTCCCCACCCCCTCCCAGGAAAGTTCATTTGTGCAGGACAAACACTGGGGCCTAACCAGAAACCCTCCTCTTCCACGGCACCAGTTTTGAGGCAGAAGAGAGTCTGGCACACTGCTAATGATGAGGCTAAGCCCAGGCTTAAGGACCAAAAGCTCAGTGCCTTCTACTAGCTGGCAGGAGACAAAAGGGAAGTGACTATAAAAGCGGATTTGAACACATCCTCTGAGTTTTAAAATTAGTCACAAGATCTGCTCCTTTTTCTTTTTCCCGGGGAGATTATTACGGGGCAGCAATGAATTGTCCCCCGTGACTTCTTTTTCCTTCTTTGTCTTTGGAGGTGACAAAGCCAGCTTAGATGATCCCAGTTTTGATGGTAACATCCCAAGTGGTGTAGACTGGGACAATCAAATGTCCTCCTCTTCACTCCATCAGATCCAGTCAAGAGAAAGAGGTTGACCTTGGCCCATCAAGGTCATCTAGCTTCATCACAGCTTGTTTGATCTGGTGCTTGTTGGCTTGGATGTCTTTAGTAGACTTGAGCGTGCTGTTGTCTTTGATCTTGTTCATGGCCAACTCCATCATCAGGGGAGTTTGATAACAGAATAATGGCTGGGTTTGTTCCCCCTGGTGGTGCTCTCTTAGACTTGGGCCACCTTGCAAGCTGCTAGGTCTTATCTGTTGGAATGTGGGCCTTTTTTTTTTTTTGAGTGGACACCCTTTATCACTACTTTCTTGGCTTTCAGAGACTTTGCTTTGGCTTCCGATTTGGGGACCAAACACTTTCTTCCTTTCTTTTAGTACCATTTGGTGAAAAAGTCTTTTTTTCCCTTTAAAAATTGCTTTTTTTCCTTTAAAAATTGCTTTTTTTCCTCAACAAAAATAAGTCAAAGAAATGAAAGAAAAATAAACAAGTGAAATACTGTTTGTGGTAGAAATTTTAGAGAATCTGAAAGTCTAAAAAATTGCAAGCCTGTCATCAACTCTAAACACTGTTATATTTATAATATATATGTGCGCATTTGTGTGTGTATGTATCCTTCCAATTTTTTTTCCTATAATGAATATGTATGTATATATTCTGCCATATATACAGATTTGTATCTAGATCTTTCACTTAACTTTATGTGTGAACGTTTCTCCCACGTTATTGTGTATTTTAAAAACGACTTTGACGGCTGCGCCCTTCATGCATGGATCTGCTGCTTTGTACTCAATCTTTTGTCTCACATTTAGCTAGTTTGTAATTTTCTGCCATCATAGACGATGCTACCCTGAATTAGCCCAGCAGGTGTAACTTGGCTCACACCTCTGACTGAGCTGGCAGGTGTCTCTTAAGACTGTTGAAGTGTGGGGCTGAGTGTCCCATTTGCTTGGCCGGAGCCTGACCACCTCCTCGACTCGGTCCTCTCCCTGGTGCTTGGCCCTCCGAAGTCCCAAGGCAAGTGTTTGAAGTGGTCCCTCTCAGACCCGCCCCCGCGGTGTCCCTGCATGCGGTTTACAGTCTCATCAGTTTAAACTGCCTGTATCGTTTACTCGCCCCACGCTGTCCGCACCTCCCTGCCTTTGCTCAGTGCTTCCACAACTTCAGGTGCTCAAGAATCGCCTTCACAGTTTTGCCATGTTCACATACCACCTACACCATTATTTTAAAAATTAAAAAAAAATTTATTTACTTTTGGCTGCACTGGGTTTTTGACGCTGTGTGAGGCCTTCCTCTAGTTGCAGCAAGTGGGAGCCCCTCTTTGGTTGCTGTGCAGAGGCTTCTCATTGCATTGGCTTCTCTTTTTATGCAGCACAGGCTCTAGAGTGTGGGCTTCAATAGTTGTGGCACGTGGGCTTAGACGCTCCAAGGCACGTGGAATCTTCCCAGACCAGGGATCAAGCTGGTGTCTCCTGCATTGGCAGGCAGATTCCTAACCACTGGACCACCCAGAAAGTCCCCATCTGTACCACTATTTTGTTAATATTTATTTTAAAGATTGTTACTTAAATGTAAGTTTCAACTTAGCTGCAATACGTGCAAAAGCATGGGTTTAATGTACTGGACACAAGTATATGCATAATTTTTTCTAGTTCACATGAAAATAAATATATAACCATTGAGATAAAAAACACAGATTCTTCCCACGTGGTCTAAAATTGTCTTCTGGGGTAGCACTTCCTCTCTACTTTGGGAATCCTTACGTAGATCCACCTTCCTATTACATTATTTCTGCTTTCATCACAGACTAACTCCTAGTCATCTGATGAGCCCTAGGTAGACTGCCCTGACCCTGAGTCTGAATTGGAACCATCTTTCCCTGTGGTCCTTCAGTACCTTGTTTTTTTTTCATCTTAGCACTCAGAACTCAAAACTGTAATTGTCTGTTTACTTATAATCTTTACCCCTAAAAAAACCCCAAACATTTATTGAAGTCCTTTTTGTGCCAGGCTCCATGCGAGGATGTAGTGACGACCAAAGCAAGCTTGCTGCCCTTGAGGAACTGGTGGCCTGGAGTTGTTTCTGCTTTGGCAAGCCTAGCAAATGGCTTCCAGTTTGGGCAGGGGCATGAGAGATTCTGGAGAAGGAAATGGCAACCCACTCCAGTATTCTTGCCTGGAGAATTCCATGGACAGAGGAGCCTGGTGAGCTACAGTCCATGGGGCTCCAAAGAATTGGACATGACCTGCAAAGAGTTGGACACAACTGAACGACTGACACTTCCACTTTTACTGTGGGCTAAATTAAAGACAGGGTTGGGGAGGTTTCCACGTGGAGGTAATGTAGCCCTAAGCTGGATTTTAAGAACGATTAGATTAGAGAATATCTACTTAACACAAAAGAAGGTGATAAAGAATCAAGGGATAAATCAGACAAAACTAAGTTTGATTGGAGCTCTGCCTCTATTGTATAATCCTGGTTAAGTCATTTTGCTCCGTAAACTCTAGTTTCCCTGCCAGGAAAATGGAAATAATATAATAAAGACCTTCCATACAGGGAAATGTGCTCAGTATTCTGTAATAACCTGAGCAAGAAAAGACTCTGTAAAAGAATATACATACATATATATATGTATGTATATATACAGATATAAAGAACATATATGCTGCTGCTACGTCGCTTCAGTTGTGTCTGACTCTGTGCGACCCCATGGCCTGCAGCCTACCAGGCTTCTCCATCCATGGGATTCTCCAGGCAAGAACATTGGAGTGGGTTACCATTTCCTTCTCCAATGCATGAAAGTGGAAAGTGAAAGTGAAGTCGCTCAGTCGTGTCTGACTCTTAGCGACCCCATGGACTGCAGCCCACCAGGCTTCTCCATCCATGGGATTTTCCGGGCAACAGTACTGGAGTGGGGTGCCATTGCCTTCTTCCGAGAATATATATGTATGTATATGTGTGTGTATATATATATATATATATATATATAAAATAAAATAACTTTGCTGTACACCGGAACTAATACAACATTGTATATCAACTTTACTTTAGTTTAAAAAATAAATACAAATAAGTAAATAAAAAGAAAATGGAAATAGTGGTATTTACAACACAAATAGTGATATTGCAACACAGAGAAGAGAGAGAGGAGAGAGTGAACTTATTTATTCACTTATTTATTTTCTATCAACAAATGATGGTTGAGCAAGACGAAGATTATGTGTAAGAGCTTAGTTAGACATAAGGTTGTTTAGTTGCTAAGTTGTATCCAACTCTTTTGTGACCCCATGGACTGTAGCCCCCCAGGCTCCCCTGCCTGTGGGATTTCCCAGGCAAGAATACTGGAGTGGATTGCCGTTTCCTCCTCCAGGGGATCTTCCCAACCCAGGGGTCATACCTGGGTCTTTTGCGTTGGCAGGTCGATTCTTTACCACCAAAGATTCTTTGAGCCACCAGACTGAAGCTTCAATACTTTGGTCACCTGATGAGAAGAACCGACTTGTTGCAAAGGACCCTGATGTTGGGAGAGATTGAAGGCTGGAGGAGAAGAGGGTGGCAGAGGATAAGATGGTTGGATGGCATCACCGACTATCGTGAGGGACAGGGAGGCCTGGTGTGTTACAGTTTAAGGGATTGCAAAGAGTCAGACATGACTTAGTGACTGAACAACAACAGCCAGGTGCCTGGTGCCCTATCTCTCCAAGAAATTTTCCTTTTATTTGGTTGTTTTTCCTTCTTATACTGCATCTTTTCCTTGTGTCATCACCTCCACGGCATGCTCTGGACCTGCCTGTGCCTGGGTGGCAATCACAGTAATTGGGACACTTTTCCTGTGAGCTGCTTGTATCCATCACCTACTGGCCACTTCCCCGAGACTCCCCAGTTCAAGATGGCCCCAAGTGAACTCCTTATCTCTTTCTACCCACTGCATCTCTTTCTCCTCCCATTCTTTCTCCTTCTTTCAGAGAGGAGGGCCACCAATTCTCCAAGAGCCAGAAAACTCTTCCTGAAAACCTTCCACAGGTAAGTGTTTCCCGCCATACAAAGAGTAGCTCCTCCAATGCTTCTCTCAGATGGGTGCGCTAGACAGGGTCCAGATGCAATTTCAAGTTTATCTCACACAGTTCTTGTCACAATCAATATTTGCTGAATGAAATGAGTATAAATTAATGGTGAGAATTTCATGCACCATAATGAGATTTGAGGGAAGCTATTTTGGGGCAGAGAGTGGGTTATCGATCTCTCTGAAATCACATAACTTAGACAACTGTACATTTTACCGTTCTTAAGCTCAGAGCTGGGGCTTCATAGACAATGAGTTTGGCTTAAAATTAATTGATTGATTATGGACTGATTGATTGATTCTCTTATCAGGTATACACAATTTTAAAACTCTTTTTAAAAAGTCTATTTTTAATTTGTTTTATTATTTCTTAACCTTTTATTTTGTATTCAGAGAAGGCAATGGAAACCCACTCCAGTACTCTTGCCTGGAAAATCCCATGGACGGAGGAGCCTGGTGAGCTGCAGTCCATGATGAGTATAGCTGATGAACAATGTTGTGATAGTTTCAGGTGGACAGTGAAGGGACTCAGCCACACGTATACATGTATCCATTCTTCCCCAAACTCCCCTCCCATCCAGGCTGCCACATAACACTGAGCAGAGATCCCTGTGCTGTATAGGAGGTCCTTGTTGGTTATTCATTTTAAATACAACAGTGTGGACAGTTTGAATACTCGCTGAGTGTCAGACACTTTTATCTGGGGTTTGAGTATACTGAGATAAACAGAATATAATTCCACCAACTTCATTATCTGTTTGGGGGAGAAGTCTTGACAAAAAGTACATGTAATTCAGTGTGTGCGCTGATGAAGGCTTGTACAGAATAGGCTGTGTGCCCAGGGGGCCAGTGTGAGAGGCTCTATGTCTGAGATTCAGGGTGAGCTTCGTGGAGGTGGTAATACTCATTGGCCTTTTATAGGGAGAAAGACTTTGCCAGCTGGAGAAAGAAGTAGAAGTAGAGGAGGAAAAAGAAATCCCTGGGGGAGGGAGGGGGGCAGGAAGCACGTGTAGAATATAGAGGTGGGAAAAGATAGGGCATTTGGGCACCGGTGAGAATTTCTCTGCAGCCAACACATATGACGTATGTGAGGGTACGTGTGAGCAATAAGGCCAGGGTGGTCCACTGGGACCAGAGGCTGTATATGTCTGTCCAGTTGAGGAGTCCTCAGTTCCAGCATGCATCAGAGTTACCCGAGAATCGTTTAAAGAGGCAGATTCCCAGGCCCCATTCAGACCTGAGGAATCAACATCGCTGGGCTGGCACCTGTCGGTTGGCACCTACAGCGACAGGCTGTAGAAATCCTCCAGATGAAATGAGATGGGTTGGCGGTTCAGCCAGCGAGGTCAGGGACTTGTCCATCATCACATGGGAAGCGGCAGAAGGTTTCCCACTCCGGTCCCTTGGGTGATGATTGGAAACACGGAGGTCCCGGGCTATTGGTCTCAGTGGCCTGCTGGACTCCACAAACTGTCACAAATCCTGATTTTCTTGGAAAGGCAGCGACTTCCCTTGCTGCCTGGAGCCAAGGGCTGCAGCTGAGTCCAGAAATTGGCATCCTCCCCAGCCTCATCCGTTCCTTAGATAATGACAAATTCCTTTGGCTTGCTCCCCATTATTTCATTGTAAATGAGAAAGTAATAAAGCGAAGCTGCAACTGGACTAATTAAATCAGCCGCTTCTAATCCCATCGATCCAGGGAAAAAGGACTGTGGAGGGCTGGAAAGGAGAGAGGCTTTTGATTTAGAAGAAACCACATACATTTCTGTCACAATGCGGGGGTCGGGGGTGGGTAGTGTGTGTGCTGAAGAGCCAACAAGAAACCTCACAGGATCAGGGATTAGAATTCTGCTGGGAGAGGGGCTCCCATGGCTGGAGGAGAAACCCTACCCTGCCTGAGAAGGGGCTGATGGGGCTGGACGCAAAAAGATAGGATGCTGGAGGAAAGGCTGGGGGCATGAGGGTCTCAGTCTTTGTTCTGCGGAATGAATGATGGGGGCGGGGTGTGTGTGAAAAATCAGAACTAGTGGTGGCAAAAATAAACACATGATAAATAAATAGAAATTTTAAAAGAGGCCTGCAGAAGTCCAGCGTGCGTGGTGTTAATGGATAGACGGAAGCATGCTGCTCAGCATGGAGTTGGCAGGTACCTTCCATCCTCTTCCGTGGCAGGCCGCTTTCATCAGTGGTGTGCATATGCCCTGGGTCCCCTCCTCCCTCCCATCCCCACCCCATCCAGCGTTGATCTCCAGGGGGCTTCCCAGGTGATGCTAGTGGTAGAGAACCTGCCTGCCAAAGCAGGAGACATAAGAGACTGAGGTTCAATCCCTGGGTCGGGAAGATCCCTTGGAGAAGGAAATGGTCACCCTCTCCACTATTCTTGCCTGGAGAATCCCCATGGACAGAGAAGCCTGGAAGGCGACAGTCCATGGGGTCTCAAAGAGTCCAACACGACTGAAGCGACTTAGCACACACACACACAGAAACGTTACCTTCCTGGTCTGCCATTAGGAATGCTTGCCATTTCTTGAAGACATCAGGGTGACCCCCACGTCCTTGCCTTCACTCATGTTACACCCTGCCCATCCTCCAGAGATTCTCCAAGTGTGACCTGTGTACCAAGCCTCGGAAAGCCTTAGGGACTTTGCTGGGAGTTGAAAGCCTGAGCCCAACCCATTCCTGCTGCGTCTTTCTCTGGGGGCTGGTGCTGAGGAGCTGAGATTTTGGCAAACACGATGGAGGCTTCTTAGCAACCTAGGGATTTAGAACCGCTGACCGCCCTGTTCTCTCTGTGTAAGAACACCTGCTCATCCATCCTTCACGGATCGAGGTGTTGAAATAGAAACAGGGCTCCCTGTTGCTTTAGCTTTAGAAATGGCCAAAAGCATTTCTTGCTTCCTTATCAGCAAGCCCTAAAATATTTTACAGCTCAGCAACTGAATAACAAAGTGCTTTGAATCTCGGTGATTTGCCACATAGGTTCCTTTTAGTTAAGACCTGAGTCTCTCCTTTGAGAAAGACACATTTCTGATGCATCTTTTGTTTTCTCAAGGAGGGGGCTGATGTTACCTACAATCATGGAGCATCACGCCCATGAATGTGCTTTTTGAACATCTCTAGTGGATCGACTACGGCTTCCCAGGTGGCGCAGTGGTGAAGAATCCTCCTGCCAGTGAAGGAGATGCAAAACACTGGAGTTTGATCCTTGGGTAGGGAAGATCCCCTGAAGAAGGAAATGGCAACCCGCTCCAGGATTCTTGCCTGGAGAATCCCATGGACAGAGGAGCCTGGTGGGCTACAGTTCATGGGGTTGCAGAGTCGGATGCAGCTGAACAACTGAGTGTGCCCGCAGTGGACTGACCCCTCCATCTCCTCATCTGTCACAGTTGGGATGCATTGGGATGCCTTGACTTTCACCTGCGGACCTCTACACTCTCACACTTGGGGGGCAGCAAATTTACTCTCTTTACTCCGGTACAGTAGCCCTCCCCCTTATCTGTGAAGATGCTTCCCAGACCCTCCGTGGATTCCTGAAACTGGGGATAACACTGAACCCTGTATGTAATACTATGCTTTTCCTATACATACACACCTATGATAAAGTTTAAGTTATGTTAGACACAGGGAGAGATTAGCAATCACTATTCATAAAAGAGCACAATTATAGCAATATATACTGTAACAAAATTTACATGAATATGGTCTCTCAAAGTATTTTATAAGTACTCTGCTCACTCTTCTTTTTTTTATTTTTAAACTTTTAATTTTTGTCTTGGACTATAGCTGATTAACAGCGTTGTGATAGTTTCAGATGAACAGCGAGGGGACTCGGTCATCCATACACATGCATCCACTCTTCCCCAAACTCCCCTCCCATCCAGGCTCTCACATAACACTGAGCAGAGTTCCCTGGCCTACACAGTAGGTCCTTGCTGGTTATCCATTTTAAATAGAGCAGCGTGGACATGTCTGTCCCAGACTCCCTGACTATCCCTCCCCCTAATTCTTCCCCCTGGCAACCACAAGTCGCTCTCAAAGTCTGTGAAACTCTTTCTGTTTTGTAAGAAGTTCCCTTGTGTCATTTCTTTTCAGATTCCACATGTAAGGGATGTCATAGGCTATCTCTTGTCAGTCTTACTTCAGTCGGTGTGACAATCTCTAGGCCCATCCATGTTGCTGCAAATGGCATTCCTTCATTCTTTTTAGTTTACCCTTCTTCTTCTCATGATGATGTGAGATGACAAAACGCCTACGTCGTGGAAGTGAGGTGACTGACGTAGGTACTGTGATGTAGGGCGAGGCTGCTATGACCTTCTGACCATGTGTCGGAGGGAAGGTCATCTGTTCTAGGTGACCCAGATCATGCAAGATGGCAATGGTTGGACATCGAGAGCAGATGATGCTGATGGATGGGGATCCAGGCAGGGTGGAGTGGAATGTGCAAGATTTCATCACGATACTCAGAATGGAGTGCAATTTAAAACTTATGAATTGTTTACTTCTGGAATTTTCCATTTGATATTTTATGACCTCATGTAACTAAAACCATGGAAAGTGAAACTGCAGATTATCTGGGGGGTGGCTGTATTCTTGGCACCTAGTCCAGTGTCTCCTGGGGGCTGAGAGCTCAATGGATGTTTGTTGAATCAAATACTCCATGGAAGGAGACAGAACTGTGACAAGTTCTGGCATGGCTCATGAGGGCAAATCCTTGTAAGGAATTTGGAAGACCAGGTTCCCTTGGCTCTGCATTCTCTGTTAATGTCCACCTTTTCATATTCACTTACACAGTGAGTTCTATTTTCTTTTGTGGATATTCATGCAGAGAAGTAGCATAATTGTGTCTAGGTTTTAGGTAACATCTCTCTCTTTTTTGTAAATTAATTAATTTATTTTAATTATTCAGCTATTAAAAAGAATGCATTTGAATCAGTTCTAATGAGGTGGGTGAAACTGGAGCCTATTATACAGAGTGAGGTAAGTCAGAAAGAAAAACACCAATACAGTATAATAACACATATATATGGAATTTAGAAAGATGGTAATGATGACCCTATATGCGAGACAGCAAAAAAGACACAGATGTAAAGAACAGACTTTTGGACTCTGTGGGAGAAGGCGAGGGTGGGATGATTTGAGAGAATAGCATTGAAACATGTATATTACCATATCTGAAATAGATCGCCAGTCCAGCTTCAATGCATGAGACAGGGTGCTCAGAGCCGGGGCACTGGGGCAACCTTGAGGGATGGGATGGGGAGGGAGGTGGGAGGGAGTTCAGGATGAGGGACACATGTACACCCACGGCTGATTCATGTGAATGTATGGCAAAACCCACTACAGTATTGTAAAGTAATTAGGCAGCATCTCTTTGGTGACATTGGAGGAAGGACGGGAAGGGGAAGACTACTGTCAGGGAGCTCCCCCTGGTGGATACTGCAACAGTCCAAGTTCCTGATGAAGAAGGTACAGAAGCAAGAGCTATTTTAGGTGATAAAAATGCTACATTTTTTTCAATGGTCCACTCTGTACCAGGCTCTTATACCCCTGTTTCTGTTCTTCATAACATCCCTGAACTGTGTTCAACACTGTATTTCCTTATAAAGAAGCAGAGGCTTCCAGATTTATCTACAAACCTGGAGCTAGTGAGAACAGAGGCATCTACTAATCCAGGGACATCTGGCCTTAAAGCCCATGCACAATCCTATGAGCCTCCCGTCTGACATGGATGCCGATTGGATGGCCTCATCGTGCCTCTGAAAACTCCAGTGTACAAGGACAGAATAGTCACAGCTTTGCCAGGCACGTGGGTGCCAGGCCAGCTCACTGGAGGGCAAGAGGCAGGTTGCAGTGTAATCTATGCCACTGCTGTGGGAGAGGAATGCCAGGGATGAGGTCTGTGATATTACCTACCCAGGAACGCAGCTGGGTGGAGGATCTCGCCCTGTCTGGTCTGCCCTGGCCGAGGACAGGTTGTGCAAGTGTGACCTACCTGAAGCTGAATGGTCATGCTGATTCAGACCTGTGAGCTGGAGTGGAACCTGGGAGTCTTGTACCCTGAAACCAGTGCAGATTTCTACAAAACATAGAGAAGAGATGAGCTGGAGCTTCTTTTTTTAAAAAAAAATATTTCTTTTTCAGTGGCAATCACATGGTGGTTTTGGTGAGCTTCTTTAATATTGGAAAGTATTTCAACATATACAGATTAATCCTAAAGCAAAGTCATATTACATGAAGTTTAAAATTGAGATATAATTCCTATAGCACAAAATTTGCCCTTTTCAGGGTACAATTCAGTGATTTTTTTAGTAGACTCACAAAGTCATACAACCATCACCACCACTTAATTCCAGGAGAGTTTCATCATCTCGGAAAGAAATTCCATATACTTTTTTTTTAATTGTATTTTTATTTATTTGGCTGCACTGGTCTTAGTTGTGGCATATGGGATCTAGTTCCCTGACCAGGGACGGAACTCGGGATTCTTGCATTGGGAGGGCGGAGTCTTAGTCACTGGATCACCAAGGAAGTCCCAGCCAGAGCTTCTGTATTTTATCATCATGCCGGTAGCGCTGTGAGAAGCACATCTCACCCGTGATTCTTTGCTTACCCAACTGTAGGGCTGGGACCAGAGGCAAGCCGAGCACTTAGGGAGCACGATTTAAGGAGGTGCTCACTCTCAGGGCTGTGGGCCTGGTGAACCTCACTTGTCCAAGATCTGCTGGACTCTGTTGATAATTTGTGCATTGGCTCAAGTATTTACATTCTGCATGGCCCCTGCTGGTTGAAGTTCTCTATTTCTCCAAGTCTCATCCAAGTCTTTCTCATCGTTTTCCACCACGTTGCTTCTTTTTCAGGTGCTATTTAATGTTTCAGGAAACCTTGGTGTCTGAAACTTCACCTTGTGAATTTGAATAGTTGTCAGAGTCTCTGAAGACCCAAGTTGTGTGATGATTTGTGACTTTGTTGAGGTGAATCTTAAATTTCCAGGGCTGTGAGACCAGCTCACCAGGGTGAAGGCTGAGCTGGTGAGCGAGCTGCCAGCCCTATGGCATCTAGGCATTGTCATGCAATAATTAGGAAGAGCTGCTGCCAGTTCTCAAGTGTGCATGCTGGGCTGGACACTGTGTTGCATGCTTCACATGGATCATTTCATTGATTCCTCCAAACAGTCTTGAGAAATAACCTTTCATTTTGCAGAGACATGGTGGCTCAGAGGTAGTAGGTAACTTTCTCATATCCTCACAGGCAGCGAGTGCCAGAGCCAGGATTTGAACCCAGCTCCCCTTCCCCCCAACACCCATGGTTCCCACTGTCGGAGAGAAGGCAGTGTTCTTTCTTTTCAGGCTCAGAAAAGGTTGTGATTAAGGTGATTGCCATAAGATTGTTATGCGCTAAGTTGCTTCAGTCATGTCCAACTCTGTGACACCACGGACTGCAGCCTGCCAGGTTCCTCTGTCCTTGGGATTCTCCAGGCAAGAATACTGGAGTGGGTTGCCATGCCCTCCTCCAGGAGATCTTCCCAACCCAGGGATCGAGCTGTGTCTCTTACATCTAACCTGCATTGGCAGGCAGGTTCTTTACCACTGGTGCCACCTGGGAAGCCTTAAGGTTGTCATGGAATTCCTTTATTTAACAAATATGTACTAGACAGCAATGGTGCTAGTGGTGAAGAGCCCGTCTGCCAATGTAGGAGACATAGGAGACACGATTAAATCCCTGGGTCAGGAAGATCCCCTGGAGGAGGGCATGGCAACCCACTCCAGTATTCTTGCCTGGAGAATCCCATGGACAGAGGAGCCTGGTGGGCCACAGTCCATAGGGTCGCAAAGAGTTGGACACGACTGAAGCGACTTAGTACACACGCACAAACCGGGGGCCTGGAGCTGTTCCATGGTAAGTGTTCTTAGAGCTGTGAGCAAAAAAAAGGACGAATAACGGTGTCCCCCTGGAGCTTTTGTCTGAATGGGCAGAGACAGGAAAACAAACTGCACAACAGACATTCTGTGTTGGATGGTGTCAGTGCGATGGAGAAAGATAAAGCAGAGAAAGGGCACAGAGCACAGGGTGGGGCTGGTTGGGGGTAGTGGTTCAATTTTAAGTAAGAGGGACAGGCACTCCCCTGCACCCCACAGAGAAGGCAGCACGTGTGCAACGGCTCAGAGAGGAGGTGTGCACACCATGTACAGAGAAGATGGGACAGAAAAATGGATGAATACAGAGGCCCTGGCACTGGCAGGGCCGCGTCTGGAGTGTTCAAGGTCGGCCAGGATGCCAGCCTGGCTGGGGGTTGAGACAGAGGAGGTTGTCAGGAGATGAGGCCAGGCAGGCCACGGGGACAGACATGCGGGGCCAGCAGGCCCTTCTGCAGACGGCAGCTTCCACTCTGAGGGAGACGGAGCCCATGGGGAGCTGTGCTACAGAAGAATGACTCGCTCCATCTGGTGTTTTGAAGCAACGTGGAGAATAAAGTGTAGGGAGCAGATACAGGAAGAGACAAGGAGTCCACTGGAGGGAGAATGGTGGCCTGAACCTGGGGTCTGATGGGCTGGTGAGATGCGGGCAGATTGGAGATGCATTCTGAAAGTGGAACCAATAGAATTTTCTGACCGGCTGAACGCAGGAGGCAATAGTGAGTTTACTTCAATAACAGAATGGACTTAACTGACTTTTGAAGTGTTCTTCATGCCGTCTTAAAGGGATCACTCAGTGATCCTTCTAAGGCTCAGGTAATAGAATACAGCACTGATCATTCATAACTGATGCCCCTTCCTGCAGGGAGGAGCTTGTGATCATGTGATTTGCTTTGACCAATGAAAGTGTGCAAAAGTGACTCTGACACTTCTGGGTGAAAGCTTTAAAGAGTCAGGGTGTATCTTGCTGCTTCTTTGCGGGTGATCTTTAGATATTTTGATCATCCTGAACTACATTTAGAGGAGGAAGTAATTTACTACCAGAGATGTACACATTAGCCAAGATCTTGGCTTGCAAGCCTCACACATGTCTAAAGTATGTGCGTGTGTGACTCTCACCTGGTCTGGACTTGGATCAGGGGCAGAGACTGAGAAGATACTGCCAGAATCTGGGAAACTGAAGTGGTAGCTCCCCTCTGAGGAGGTGAGAAGCCAGGAAGCACACTGGGAACAAGTTGAGGTGGTGCCGGCAGCCTTCCGTGCAGAAAAGCCTGTTGTTCCAAGAAGAAGGTGCCCGTGGAAGGGGTGGGGGGCCCATCTTGGCAGCACACACCCGCAGATGTCTTTGCATTTCAAAGCGGCAGATTGAAGAAGAACTGAATGCCTCAGAACAATAAAGACGGGGTTGGGGAGCTCACATTCTCTGTTCTGCCAGCCGAGCTGGCTGGAAGGAAACGTCTCTGAATGGCCACTGATGTTGCCAGCCTGCTAAGAGTGGCCAGCACATGGAGTCCAGCATGCCCAGCAAGTGTGGGATTCTCCTTGGCATTTCTTAGCTTAGCATTTCTAAGCTTTTCCAGGTATTTCAATTCACCTCCAGCAGAAAGTGCTCTAGATTGAGTTGGAAACCCTAATCCCAAATTCCTACTCTGCCACCTCCTAGCTGAGTGACCTTGAACTTATCATGAAACTGAAAGTGTTAGTCGCTCAGTCACGTTTGACTCTTCGTGACCCCATGGACTGTAGCCTGCCAGGTTCCTCTGTCCATGGAATTCCCCAGGCAAGAATACTGGTGTGGGTTGCCGCGTCCTCTCCAGGGGATCTTCCCAGCCTAGGAACTGACCCTGTGTCTCCTTCATTTCCTGTATTGGCAGTCAGATTCTTTACCAACTGTGCCATGGGACAACTGTGGCACAGGATTGTGCTAGGAAGTGAATGAAAGTCTTCCTTCTCTCTGGAACTTTATATTCCCTTCTCCTTTCCAGCTTAACACTTATTTACTTTCTAACTGTCTGCTGAAATGTTGCTTCCTTAGCAAGGCCCTTCCTGACCTTGTCAATGAGTCAACTCCTGCTGTTAGAGCTTCTATACAACACCCTGCTTTCTCTTTTGTAACTTAACATCTCATCTATAATTTCTTCTTATTCCTTTTTTTTAAATTGGTAATCAAATGGAATTTTTATTTCACTTTGCAAATACCCCCTTTGTTAAATCTAGTGTCTCCACAGATTATCGTACTTTTAAGTGTATTTTGAAGGTAAAAGTGTTATTAATATTCACAACAAACTCTTCTTGAATAGCCTGTCACGCCACTGTCCTTAAACCTTACTAGGGTAAGGCTTTGCTTGTCTTGTTCTTTGGTACCACCACCTTGCACGGTGCTAGGCATACAATAAGCACTCAGACACAAATGCATATGACAAACAGAATAGCTGGCAGAGTAATGGCGGCCTTCTTTTTCTCTTTCACCACCAAAGATTTCTCTTTAACATTCTCTTCTTCCTTCAGGGGCTCTACATTTAGAAAGGTTTCTGTCTACCAAATAAACTGCATTTATTATGAAGCAATTCATTTCACCATTTATTAGTACTCAAAGGCACATGCAGCTACTGATAAGAGCTTCTGATCAGCAGGCGATAATCACCATGACCACATCAATGGATATGATTCCAGCCCAAGGCAAAGCAAACACATGTTTGCATTTGTGTAGCTTTACAGAATCCTTCTAACGGTTGCTTCAACCAAAAGGACATATAATGTTAGTTTAGCAAGAGGTCCTGAGGAGACATCTCTGGGGTTGGTCAGGCAGGTCAGCCATTAAGGTCAGTCATCTTTTACCTCTGACATCCTGAGTCTTCCCTTCATGCTTGTTGCCTTCTGGATTTCCCAAGATGTCTACAGCTGCTCCAGGGACCATGTCCACGTAAGGTGAAGGGCAGAGCGGGCAGGCTGTCCTCTCTGTCACTTTCCCTAGGAAATCAGAAGCTTCCTCAGAAACTCCTCCTCAGACTTCATGTTTCCTTCATCAAAACTGGATTCCATGGCTACCTCTAGCTGCAAGGGATTCTGGGAAAGTGAGCATCTGGCAAAGCATCCTGGGAGTCTTCCTGGGCCATCCCCAAGGCCTGCCATGTGATCATCCCAGGAAAAATGTGAGCCCATTAGCAAGAGAGACCCTGGGGAGAGCAGCTTCTGGATGAGCAACAAACAGCATCTGCTGCCACTGCCAAAAATAGCGAGAGCTCATGGCCACATTGCATCTTCATTGTTCGTGTAGTCAAACCCATTCATTTAACAGATGAAGAAAATAGATATCTAAAAAAGGGATGTGTTCAAGGTCTCATCTTGAGTTAAGGGCAGATGGGGGTTAAAACGTAAGTCCTCAAAGTTACTCAAAAGCCACATGCAGCTATAAGAGCTTCTGATCAGCAAGAGATAATTACCGTGACCACATCAATGGATATAGCTCAAGCTCTTCTCAGTCTTTTTTTTTAAACATAATTTTATTTATCTATTATTGGTTGTGCTGGGTCTTTGTTGCCGCAAGGGCTTTTCTCTAGTCGTGAGGTTACTCTCGAGTTGCAGTGCATGGGCTTCTCATTGTCGTGGCTTCTTTTGTTGCAGAGCATGGGCTGTAGGGGACAGGCTCAATAGTTGTGGCACACACGTTTAGTTTTTCCAAGGCATGTGGGATCTTTCCCGAACAGGGATCGAACCTGTGTCTTCTTGAGCCACCAGGGAAGCCCCTCTTCAGTCTTTTAAAGAAATAATCTCAAGAGGCCCTTAGCCCAGGCAAGTTGCCCAGTGCAGTGAGATGGGGCAACACTGAGTATCTGGAGGGGGAGTAACATGGGCAGGTGACCTGGGTGGCCACCCTGGTACTGCTTCTAACTAACTCTACCCTTGGGCAAGTTACATAATCCATTTAAGTTTCGTTTTAGCCATCGTTATCTAATTTGATTTTCCAGACAAGGAAATTGAGACTCAGAGAATTGAAATGACTTGACCAAGATCAGACGGCTCATGAGTGTCAGGGCAAGGACTAGAGAAAATTGGAAACTATCCTGATTTCCTGATTGGTGCTCCCTACCTGACTGGCATGTTTGGAAGAGTTTTAAGTATAACCCGAGTAAGGGGATGGTTAGGGCTGCACGTCCTCTCTGTTGTTTAGGGCAGGGGTCCCCAACCTCTAGGGTCTGATGCCTGATGATCTAAGGCAGAGCAGATGTAATAATAATAGAAATAAAGTGCACAAAAAATGTGATGCACTTGAATCATCCCAAAACCATCTCTCCCACCCAGTCCATGGAAAAATTATCTTTCTTGAAACTGATCCCTTGTGCCAAAAAGGTTGGGGACTGCTGGTTTAGGGCCTGATAATTCGTTGTGTTAGGAGAAATGGTTGACCAGGCTAAGTTCTGTTAGTGGGAACTGACCAGCTGTAGCTATTCAGATATGGACTTATAACAGTTCGCTCTCAAGTTGTATTTATAAAGTGGTTCTTTGAGTGACTAAATCTGAGTATCATGCATGATTGCAGAAAATGCCCGCATTAATCTATGCACCAGTAAGTTACCCTCTGCTGCAGTCCCAGGGGACAGTAAGGACAGAACCATTTTGATTTTTAATAAGAAGAAAAATTTCCGACTCAGACGTAATCCCCACCCTTTTCTAATCATCACAATGTCCTGGAAAGATCTCTCTCTCTCTCTCTTTTTTCTTTTTTAAACACAGATCGTAGGGCCTTATTCCTTGAGTAGGACTCACAAATATGTATCTTTACAAGGCTTTCTCAGGAGATTCTGAGAACTGGCCTCTTATTTCACTCACTTAGTGGACAGGATGGAATTTCTCAAAGCAGCCTCTGAACATCTTTGAATCTGTTCATTGGTTTTGCTTTCAAATAAGGTGTTTCAGCTGTGGGTGGATGGATGTGACTCAGTGATGACCAGAAGGAAGAAACTGCTGAACTCCTCAGAAGCACTGTTCACCACAGGAGTGACTTGATTTATAATTTGTAAAATATATACCTTCTCTCTTTAGAGGAACTGAAGATAAACACGGAGTACTTGTTGTTGTTTAGTTGCTAAGTTGTGTCCAACTCTTTGCGACCCCATGGACTGTAGACTTCCAGGCTCCTCCGTCCATTGGCTTTCCTAGGCAAGAATACTGGAGTGAGTTGCCATTTCCTTCTCCAGGGGACCTTCCTGAGCCAGGGATTGAACTCAGGTCTCCTGATTTCTCACTGAGCCATCTGGGAAGCCCAAACATTGAGTACTACTCCAGTCAAATAAAGGATGCCACTGAAACAACATTGAAGAAAATCCTAAAGCTAAACTCATGAAGGAGAAGGCAATGGCACCCTACTCAGTACTCTTGCCTGGAGAGTCCCATGGACAGAGGAGCCTGGTGGGCTGCAGTCCATGGGGTTGCTAAGAGTCGGACATGACTGAGCAACTTCACTTTCACTTTTCACTTTCATGCATTGGAGAAGGAAATGGCAACCCACTCCAATGTTCTTGCCTGGAGAATCCCAGGGACGGGGGAGCCTGGTGGGCTGCTGTTTATGGGGTCACACAGAGTCGGACACGACTGAAGCGACTTAGCAGCAGCAGCAGCAAACTCATGAAATGTTACCAGGCATCTATTAGATGAGTAGTTCTCAGCAGAAATGAGTATTTTGGCAGCACCTGGAGATAGTTTTTGGGCCTCCCTGGTGGCTCAGCTGGTAAAGAATCTGCCTGCAATGCAGGAGACCCTGCTTTGATTCCTGAGTCAGGAAGATCCCCTGGAGAAGGGATTGGCTACCCACTCCAGTATTCTTGGGCTTCCCTGGTAGCTCAGCTGGTAAAGAACCACTTTTGGTTGTTGTAGTTGGCAGGCGTGGGAGTGCAGGCTTCTAGCGGGCAGAGATCAGGGGCTGCTCTGCACCCTGCAAGGCCACGACAGATCCCCCAGTAGAAAGAAATGGTCCCTGATGTTGAGAGTGTTGAGACTGAGAAATTCTGCTCTAGAGGCTCGAATATAATTTTCTCATCACCAGCCTTTTGGCATGTGTATGGTGTATATGTATGTGTGGGGTGTGTGTGTGTATGTGTGAGTATATGTGTATGTGGGATGTATGTATGAGGTGTGAGGTGTGTGTGTGTGTATATATATGTGGTATATGTATGTGTGTATGGTGTGTATATATGCATGTACATGTATGGAGTATATGTATGTGTGTGTGTATATATATGTGTGGGGTATATACATGTGCGTATGTGTGGTGTGTGTGTGTATGTATATGTATGGGGTATATATGTGTGTGTGTGGGGTGTGTATATATGTGTGTGTGTATATATGTGTGGGGTTTATATACATCTGTATGTGTGGTGTGTGTGAATGTATACGTATGTGTGTATGTATACATGTATGGGCATGTGTGTGTGTGTGTATGTGTGGGGTGTATATATGCGTGTATGTGTGGTGTATGTGTGTATGTACATGTATGGGGTATGTATGTGTGTAGGGGGGTGTTTGTGTGTGCATACAAGATGAGGGCCATGCCATCCATGAGTCTAGGATATTCTTGTGTGAACATTTGTGCGGAATCGACCGTCTTTAGCCGCCTGTTGAGGAAGACTTTCGGGTGTGGCTTCTCCTTCATCTGTACGTGGCCGTCAGTCCACAAGGTAACCAGCTGCTTCCTCTTTGCATTCCTGGGGCTGCTGAGACCCCCTGGGCTGCTGTAGTTCCACAGGGTGGTTCTTGGGCTGCTCTTTCCTGGGATGAGTCACTAGCTCTGTTCTTACTCTGCTAAGCCATCTCATTCCCAACCCCTCCTCTTTGGCTTGTGTTAGAATCCACTTCCAACCTCTTGTCAATCAGTGTTTACTGGAAAAGATTTTCTTCTGTCTTTGAAGGACTTAGAAGAAACCTACCAGTTCAAAAAATTCATCCAAACACAGAAGGTGTTTAAGGCATATGCACTGAGCAGCTCATATTCCAGAAGATTTGGCAGAGTTGAAATAGTTCTTCCCAGGGAGCCAGAAGTCCGGAGTTGGGCTCACCATTCACGCCCGACTTGCTATGTGGCCTTGGGGAAGGGACTTTCCTTGTCTGGTCCTCAGCTGACTTGCTGTACAGTAGATGGCTGGTTGAAGAGAACTCTCAGGTTCCCTCCTGGTTTGACATTGAAAACTTGAGGTTGGCAGAAATTTCTTCCTGACAAGGACCCACAGATTGACCAGAAATAGCACATCCCATGAGCCACAACCTGCTCTCATGTTTTCCTCCTAAATGTGAAGAGGAATGTTTAAACTCATCTTTCTGCAGAATCCTCCACCCACACTGACGGATGTCAATTCTGGCATTTATTAGAGTGCCAGTAAATCTGGGAAACAATAAATATCTCATTACTTTGCTGATGATGTGTCTTTAAGAGCTACTCCAGAATGATTGATAACAAGAACTCGCTTTAATCTTGCAATCTTTCATCTTTGCAAGTGCCTTGTTGGACTCTAATCAGATTTCTGTGAATCCCTCAGAGCAACTGGCAAGGAGGTCAAAGTGGGTATTTCAAGGATGCATGTGTGTGCTAAGTCACTTCAGCTGTGTTTGACTCTTTGCTACCCTATGGACCATAGCCTACCAGGCTCCTTTGTCCATAGGATTCTCCAGGCAAGAATATTGGAGTGGGTCACCATGTCCTCCTCCAGGGGATCTTCATGAACCAGGGATCAGACTGTGTCTCTTATGTCTCCTGCATTGACAGGCAGGTTCTTTACAACTAGTGCCACCTGAGACGGAGAAGGAAATGGCAACCCACTCCACTATTCTTGCCTAGAGAATCCCATGGACAGAGGAGCTGGTGGGCTACTGTCTATGGGGTCGCACAGAGTCAGACATGACTGAAGCGACTTAGCAGCAGCAGCCACCTGAGAAGCCTGGAAGTACAAGTACTAGTTGCTCAGTTGTGTCTGACTCTTTGGGACCCCATGGACTGCCAGGCTTCTCTGTCCATGGGATTCTCTAGGCGAGAATACTGGAGTGGTAGCCATTTCCTTCTCCAGGGGATCTTCCTGACTCAAGGATGGGGCAGTCCCAAATCATGGCAAGTTTGGAGTCTGATTTCCTGACCTAAGACTGTTGGTTGAAATGATACCCATTTTAAGGTCACAGAGACCTGGATTAATATCCTATATCCCTCTTCTGTCACAGGCTGACTGGGTCATCTTGAAAAACTAACTTAACCTCTCTGAGCCTCAGCCTCCTTACCTGTAAAATATGGGATCCCAGTCTCTTTGCAGAGTTAAGTTTCCAAGGAAACATAGTCAATCCGTGAATGACTTCCGTCCTGATGGCTGGGACGGGGTAGGTACTCAGAAAATGATGGACTATGAAGATGATTATGACTCTGAAGAAGGAATTGAGAGTGTCTACTCAGAAAGCCCTAGAGGCTAATGTCAGAGGCTGTAAATCAACTCCTCTTCTGTTTTAATACTGAATTAACAACCAGGCAGGGGGAAAAATGGAACATTTAAATATTTAAACCAAACATTTAATTTTTAAACATGAACATTCTTTTTATAACTTGGACGGCTCCTCAAGGCCTGTGGAAAATTCCCCGAGCCTCGGAGACTGGCCCTCCTTCACGGTGCGCGCTAAAGAACACTGCTAACCTTGGGTGCCTCTGAACTTGGCAGGAGACAGCACATTTGTTTTACTCAGAAGAAGGCACATTTGTGTCCTAATAAAGATATTTCTGACAAGTTTCTGCAGAGAAAGAGGAGTAAATCTCTGTAACATAAAAAGGAAACTAAATCTATTAATAAAAGAAAGGGAATGATTTCATGTGATTCTTGATTCCTGCTCTCCGCCAGACACAGTTCCATGCTTTTTATGTGATTTCTTTCAAACTGCACAAAAAGCCCGGCAAGGATTTCATTGCAATTGTCTTTTTGTCCACAGGAAGCTGAGGTGCTAGGGTACTAACACAGTACCCTCGAATATTGCTTTTTGGACAGCGGACATTTATGCAATGCAGCTCTTTGTCCATATCCTCTTCTTTCTGCAAGGAGCTCTGAGTTTTGCTTGGAGATCTACTGTTTCCTCCTCAAATTGTTGCTTTTGTTTGTGGAACTAAATCCACTTTTAGTTTGTGTGTTTTCTGGGCCCCAGGAAAATGTCTCTCATGGTGGCCATACCAATAGGTTTAGGAATAGGTATGTGAGCCAGGAGAAGATCCCCCGGAGGAGGGCATGGCAACCCACTCCAGTATTCTTGCCTGGAGAATCCCATGGACAGAGGAGCCCGATGCGATACAGTCCCTGAGGTCACAAAGAGTGAGACACAACTGAAGTGACAGCATGCACATGGGAACCAATAGAAGCCAAACAGATGCATTGAAATGTCACTGGGATCCTGGAAGAAGATGTTGATGCTTTTGGCCATCTCATCACTGGGAAGGGAGAGACTGCTGACAAAGGACCTGGAGCAGCTACAAGAAAGAGATCATAACTTGTTGTTGTTCAGTCATCTAGTCATGTCTGACTCTTTGTGACCCCATGGACTGCAGCACGCCAGGCTTCCCTGTCCTTCACCATCAACCGGAGTTTGCTCAAACTCATGATCATTGAGTCAATGATGCCATCCAACCATCTCATCCTCTGTCACCCCCTTCTCCTCCTGCCTTCAATCTTTCCCAGCATCAGGATCTTTTCTAATGAGTCAGGTCTTTGCAACAGGTGGCCAAAGTATTGAAGCTTCAGCTTCAGCCTGAGTCCTTCCAATGAATATTTAGGACTGATTTCCTTAAAGATTGACTGGTTTGCTCTCCTTGCAGTCCAAGGGACTCTCAGGAGTCTTCTCCAACACCACAGTTCAAAAGCATCAATTCTTTGGTGCTCAGCTTTCCTTATGGTCTAACTCTCACATCCATAACATGAGTACTGGAAAAACCGTAGGTTTGACTACAGACCTTTGTCGGCAAAGTGATGTCTCTGCTTTTTAGTATGCTGTCTAGGTTTGTCATAGTTTTTAGTCTCGTTCAGTCTCTGGGATCACCCCTTGCCTTTAAGAGAAGGGTTTCTTTCCTTTTGATGACTTCTTGTTTATTCATGTATTACTTTCATCTGCTTAGTTAATGCAATCAACCATAGCAATGGCAACCATATAACCCTCTGGATGAACATGCTTTGGATGAACAGGCACTTGACTCCAAGGATACGACTTCTTTTCCTCCCATGATCTTTCGCACCTGCTTATAAGTTGTCCCACTGGTGAAGTCTCAGAAGCCCAAGCACAAAGCTGCTTTCTGTTGAGAGTGTGGTTCTTAAAGTGGGTTGTACTCCCTTTGCTGTTGTATATCTGGGTTTGCTGCTGAAGATCTTTGATCTCTGCCTTGTACAGGGAGTTTTTGTTCTCTGTCTCCAGCCTTTATCATGTTAGACCTTGGTTTTCTGCTTGGCTTTTCTCCCCTACTGGACCCTGTGTGTCTCTAAGCTTGGGAGAGTCCATCCAGGGGTGAAAGGAGCTTGCTCCTTCTTGTCTCCCATCTCTTAATGGTCAAAGGTCACCCAATGGGAGTTGGTTCTTCCATACTGCCAGGTGTGTTACCTGACCCTCTTGGCAGCCACCAGGAAAGCAAGTCCCATGGGAGTATCCAATGGGCCTAAGCCCACAGCATGCCCCGGGGACCTGCAGCCTTCATTCCCTGGGGCCCAGCCGGGGGTGCCAGCAAGTATGGAAACGTGTGGTCAATTGTCGTTCCCTTAGTATTGATAGGGAACCCTTGCACACGAGGCACAAGGCAGGTGGTATAAGGCATGGTGTGGGGGCTTGGGTCAGCCTTGAGAGTCTCTTGGGTCAGCCACATGATGTGGGGATCAGGCTGCAGGGGCCTTGGCTGGTCAAGCATGAGGATTGCTTTGATAGCAAGAGGGCTGTGCTGTGAAGCTGGTGAGGAACATAAGCTTTATTTCTTTTCTTTCTCTTTCATTTTGTATGGGAGTATAGTTGATTAAGGGGCTGCCCAGGTGGCGCTAGTGGTAAAGAAGCTGCCTGCCAATGCAGGAGACAGAAGAGACATGGGTTCAATTCCTGGGTCAGGAAGATCCCCTGGAGGAGGGTATGGCAACCCACTGCAGTAGTCTTGCCTGGAGAATTCCATGGACAGAGCAGTCTGGGGGGCTACAGTTCATGGGGTTCACACAGAGTCAGAAAGGACTGAAGCCACTTAGCATGCATCCATAGTGGATTAATAATGTTGCATTAGTCTCACGTGTATAGCAAATGATTCAGTTATACAAGTATCTTGGACACGACTGAGCGACTGAACAACAGCAACATTCTTTTTTCAAATTCTTCTCCAACATAAGCTTTCTTGAGTGAAGGTGAATATCTTTTCTTTCTGTCTCCAAGAAGTGTGACTGGTTCCGCATGATCTTCCCAGAGCAAACTGGGGAAGTGGTATGAAGAGGAAGCAGAATGCCTTGAAGGGCCCATTTGAACAGAGTCTCACAAAGGTTGGGGTAGCAGAAGGAAAAACAGCCACCAGCCAGAGGTCCTGGGTCCTCTTCTTCCATCAACTAGCTTTGTGACCTTGAGCACATTCCTCTGGGCCCCGGACTCCCTGTGTGTGCAATGAAAGCCGTCTCCAGGCAGAGCCCTTTACTGCTTGGCCATTCTGGAGCCCTCAGGCTACATGCAGATGCAAAGCCATCCTTCCTAACCCCTGCCTGTCCTCTGCTCTGTGTGTGCACAGGGGGCAAAGAGAAGTGGCAGGCTCACCAGGAGAAAATCATGAAGGTAGTGGATAGCCAAGGTCACGGGCGGCTTCATCCTGCTAGTGTTGCTACGGACAAGTTAAATATAGCCACCGAAGTCTTCCACCCAGTGCTGACCAGCTGCAAATATTTAACACGTCCTGCAGAGGAAGGAATATCCACCAGTCACCAGCAATCTTTGGCGGTGACTCTGTGAAGGGAGCCAAGGGCAAACTGGTGTCGACATTCACAGTTGGCATCTGTAATGACCAAGAGATGCCCGAAGCCCCAGCAGACTGCATGTTGAAAGGTGACCCTCCATTTATATATGAGGCAGTGGAGTCCTTTCCCTTTTGAACCTTTTCATGGGTTGAGCCTGCCAAAACATGACTCCAGAAGCATTCTGAGTTATTATTTTTCCAAAAGAACTAATATCACTAACAATCACACTGGTGATTGTTGTATGTTTGCTCTATGCTCATCATGCATCTCTATGTGTATCTCTCAACTTCATGCTGATGCTATGAGGGTTCAATTCCTGGTTGGGGAACTAAGATCCCACATGCCGCATGGCTTGGCCACACACACAAAAAAAAACAACAGAGAGGGTTGAAAGAAAGAACATAGATATGCAAACATAGAAGTTACAACTAGCCATTAAAATTGGGCCATAATTGAGTTATTTGCCTCTTGGTGGCCAATGTAAATGAGGAAGAACCATCAGTGTCATGGTTTCTTAGGTCCACAATCCCAGAGTGGGACGGAACACATTAGAACCTGCCTGGCACAGCACCAGTCCCCATCGTGCTAAGTTTTCTTCCCATTTCTGTACTTGGATTATAAATACTCTATAACCACAGTGATGATGTGGCTACACAGTGGGGCAGATAGACTTGGGAGGGGCTAGCCTCCCCTCCCACCAAGAAGGAGACTGTGGTACGGTCCTGTATTTATTTTTATGTGTTGAGCTTCTACTGATGGATGTCCCCACCTGGTGTCAAGCTCTAAGCTAAACAAGCATTCCTGCTCCCCAGTGTTACTCATATCAGACCTTTGAAAGATGCACTTTTATCATCCTCATTATAAACATGGAAAATGGAACCTCAAAGAAAATAAGTAACACACCTGAAATCACATGCTCACAGATGACAGAACTGGGGTTCCTATCCAAGACTCTCTGATCTGAGGCTATAAAGCTCAGGATGGGAGGTACCCTGCCTGACTTCTTTTTTAAAAAATTCTTACTGGAGTGAGGTGGATGTACAACGTTGCGTTAGTTTCAGGTGTATAGCAAAGTGAGTCTGTTTAAATCTACATACACACGTGTATGTTCAGTCGTGTCCAACTCTTTGAGACCCCATGAACTGTAGCCCTCCAGGCTGCTCTGTCCATGGGATTCTCTAGGCAAGAATACTAGACTAGGTTGCCATTTCCTTCTTCAAGGGATCTTCCCCACCCAGGGATTGAACCCACATCTCCTGCATCTCCTGCATTGGCAGGTGGATTCTTTGCCACTGAGCCACCTGAGAAGCCCCATATCCATATATCCACTCTTTTTTAGATTCTTTTCCCACATAGGCCATTACAGAGCATGGAGTAGAGCTCCCTGTGCTGTATGGTAGGTCCTTATTAGTTCCTTCCTGTCTTCTTTACGTGTTAATTTGATGAAGGTGAGAGAGGAAGCCTTACTGATGACATCTTTTGAGTTTCTAGCCTACCCCCGGAAAGAAAAGAACCACACTTGCACAATCCATTACTCCCGACCTAAAATAAATCCAACCACCTTTTAAACAAATGGATGTTGTCCTCTACATCCAGGCTCTAGGAATACAGCAGAGAATAAAATAGACCAAGTTTCTGCTCTCTGTGGAGCTCACATTCTATTAAAGAGACACATCTCAAGAATGAATTTCAGGAAAAGTCATTTCCTGTTCATTGTTACTTAGAAAATATCCGTAGCTTCTACTTCCTACCACCACCTGCATTTCCACACCGGCTATGTGACTAGCATAATAGTTATCTTCTGTTGAGCATCTACTATGTGCCAGGAAGTCTGGTAAGTACTTTATATATGGCATCTCATTTCCATACCATAATGCTCTTACAAGGAAGGTAAACCATGCCTTTTTATTTTTATCTGTTTACTTATTTGGCTGCCTTGGATCTTAGTAGCGGCTCTCAGGATCTTTCGTTGCAGCTTGCAGGTCAGTTGTGGTGCGAGGGCTTCCTTGTTCTGCGGCACATGGGATTTTATTTCCACATCCTGAGATCGAACCCGTGTCCCCTCCATTGTAAGGTGGATTCTTAACCACAGGACCACCAGGGAAGTCCCACCATGCCTTTTTAAAAGATGGGCAAACTAAGGCACAGAGAGGTCAGGTATTTGCCTAAGGCCACACAGCATACCTGGTAGAGCTGTGACTGGAATTAAAACTGAATCTAAAGATCCTACTTCCTCTGTTAAACTATCATAGCTTCGTACAGGTTCTAGCTTTGGTTCTGCTGCTCACTAGCTCTACAGCTTCGGATAAATATCCTTCTTTTTTTGAGACTTCAATTGTCCCTTCTAATATGGTAGAATTAGACAAGACGACCAATCAGTTCCTTTTAAGTCACATGCTCTCTGATGGTGATTCTCTCAAAGGGGCAATGAAGGGAATTTCAAGGGATGCTCAAAACTTGCAAAGAGGTCTGCCAGTCTGGAGAAGTGGAGAAATCTACTTTTAATGTCAGTGTAGGCCAAGCACTCCCAGAAGTGAAGGAAATTACAACTCCTTCCCCCCGTCCCTCCCTGAGGCCATTGAATGCATGATGGTTGCCCTCTTTCTATTAAGATCAGCCCATGTTTGGTATTCAAAGTCAGCTAGCTACCTGGCAATCCATGTGGAGTAAGGCTAGCCATCGCCCAGGGAGCCATGAAGCTGGTTTTGTTGTCACTGACTTTGAATCCTTCTTAAATTATTCACATTTGGGTTTGTTGTGACCTGACATGAACTATGCATCTAATTAGAACTAATTAGGGAGGTGACTCCACATCTGAAGAATTAATCCTGGAAAGTAACAAAATAGAGCTGCTTCCACCTCTTCAGCATCCTTGAAGATGCTTTGGATAATGGGGAGGAAGAAGAGACAGTCTTCTATCCATTTGTAGATTTGGATGTTATTATTGGTTTCATCAAAGTTGTTTTTGTATTCCTTAAAGTAGTATTATGGTATTCTAAAAAGGGCTCTGATTTTGATGTTAGTCAGGTCTGAAATTGAATTCTGGCTCTGTCATCACCATCTGTTTGTGACAGTACTAGTTAAGGTGACCCTAGTTGCTATGCTATAGGTTCATTGTAAAACTGGCCCCAACTCATGACCTCTCACAATGTGATTTGCTTCTCCTCCCATTAAAAGATGGCTCTAGTCCTCAATCTATGAATATGGCTGGCCTTGGGGCTTGCTTTGGTCAGTGGAATACCACAGAGGAGATGATGGTCCATGCCTAGGTATCAGCAGGCCACGTGTGCTTCCCCGCTGTCTGGTGGGCCCTGTCACTGCCATGAGAACCAGCCTGGGCTACCCTGCTGGAGTGAGAGTGACCACACGGAAGGAAGTGGGATTATCCCAGCGTAATCCACTCCAGACCACCCAGCCCACAGCTGGCATGGCTCTTGACCTCAGATGAGTGAGTGAGCCCAACTGAGACCAAGTCCAGTCCATTCAGAGTAAGCTAAATGTCACAAATGACTCATTCATTTGTGAGATATCACAAATGGTGTTGTTTCAAGCCACTGTCTCAGTCAATTTGGGCTTCTATGACAAAGTACCATAGACAGGCTGGTTTAAACAGCAGGAACTCATTTCCCACAATTCCCTTCCTGGTTTGTGGACCGCCGTCTTTTTGCTCTTTCTTCACATGGCAGAGAGAGAGAGCTTTCTTGTGTCTCTTAGAAGGGCGTTAATGCCATTATCAGGGTTCCACCCTCATGACCTAACACCATCCTATTAGGGAATAGGGTTTCAACATAAGAATTCTGAGGGACATGAATCAGTTCATAGTGGGAACTAAATGTGTAGGAGGGGTTTGTTTCACACAATAGCTAGCTGATATATACAATAGAACTCTCCGTGGTTTGATACAAGTGAACACTTAATTTCTTGCGCCTGTGGAGCAGATGGTAGAACTCCTGTTCCATGTAGTCAGAAGGTCACGTGAAAGAATTTCATGGTTTCCTGGAGCATTTCTAGAAGAAGAAAGGAAAGAGCAAGAGAGAGGATCTCATGGGGGATTTTTTACGGGCAGCACCTATATTTGCTCCCTTTGCTTCTTTGCGATAATCACATTATCTAATTTTTTACAACTTCTGTATAAATTAAGCATTGCTTCCACTTTGTAGACAAGGAGACTGAGGCAAAGAGAGCTTAAAATAACTCATTGAGGGTCTATAGCTACCAGTTGGACCAAAGTCTTGATTCCAAAGTCTTGCACAACTATACCTGATTCCAAAGTCTTGCACAACTATACCTCTATTTTTTTAAGCAAAAAATCTTGATTTCCATCAAATTAAAAAGTAGGAATCAATCTTTAAGCAAGATAAAATCATCAATAACACAATTGACAGTTAAGAGACCACTGTATCTCTTTAGGGCTTCCCAGATGTAAAGAACCTAGTTGTAAAGGACATGCTTGCCAATGCAGGAGATGTGGGTTCAATCCCTGGGTCAGAAAGATCCCCTGGAGAAGGGCATAGTAACCCACTCAGGTATTCTTGTCTGGAGAATCCCATGGACAGAGAAGCCTGGTGGGTTACAGTCCACGGGGTCACGAAGAGTTGGACACAAATGAGTTAGCACACACATAGCTCTTTAAACACAGCTTGACTAGACTTTGGTCTTGATCCAATGTATTTCAAAGAAACAAGGGAGAAAAGCATGGGTTTCTCCCTGCCTTCCTCCAGAAACAGGTAAGGAGGTGTGGTCTTTGTGTTCACAGGACCAGAGAACTTGGACTCTGTAATGTCTTCTGCAGACACTGTATGAGAAGATACTGATATTAACTCCTGCTCGTCCCTAAGGAAAATACTGAGCCTGAGTGACCTGGTTGGGCTTCTGGTTGGGTGACCTGCCTGGTGAGACACCCCGTGGTTGTCCTGGGGCTTCAAAATTGTCTAGGCTCACTCTCTTGTCGTCTTAACACTCTTCACTCGAGCAAGGGATGGATAGTGGAAAAGAGGTTTGGGAAAAGTTGTCATTGATTTTTAGAATGATGGTGGGAATGACGTGTAAAATGATCTGAACGTTGGAGGAATCTGGGTCACCTTAGTAATACAGAGGGAGGCAGGTGATCTACTGTGAGCATCTGAACTCCCAAATGTCCAGTGAATTCAGGCATGCAGCCAGGGAAGGGCAAATGGGCAGTTCTGATTTTTCTTCTCTTCTTTTATTTCTCTTCTTTCTGAATCTTCCACTCAGAGAACCATCACATCTACAGTCAGGTGGGGCTGGAAGTGAGAGTGGGAGGAATAAACTAGAAAGTTTCTCCCCACGTGTTGTCCTAAATTTAGTCTCCACTGTGTCTCTTACCCCTCAGAAACAGCTCTCCAGCAATGTTCCCAGTGTGAAGCAAGTTTGCAGAAACTTACTGCTCTGTTTTGCAAATCCAGACACTAGGAAAGTGTTGCTCAGGTTTAGGGTGTCTCTATAATTTTTTCTTTTTTCATTCAAACAAGAACTCTTTTGAGAGTGAAAAAAGGCACTGTTATTAATATTAATTATACTAGGACACAGTTATAAACCAGGACCATTCTGCACAAAGCAAGACATATCCACCCTATTCTCTGCAGGCTCCCATGGGACCAGAGCTGAGACACCCAGCTGAGAAACAGGAATATACCCTCAGATTCAAAATTAGCTCTCCTGGGATGGACTGCAAAAGGCTCAGCATTCAGAAAATTTTTTTTTAAAGGGCGATTTCCCTAGAGGTTCAGTGGCTAAGACTCTGTGCTTCCGACACAGGGGTTGCTTGTTCAGTTCCTGGTTGGGGAACCAAGATCTCACATGCTGTATAGCGAGCCCAGACTTTTTTTTTTAAAAAGGCTCAGGATTTGGAGTCAGTCCTCGTGCCTTGTTAGATACTTGGCAAGTCATGTGTCCCCATGAACCTTGGTTTTCTTCATTTGTAAAATAGCAGTTGTGATAATCTTCACACTAAGGGTCATTGTTAAGATGGGGAGAGAGGGACTCAGAAAAGATTTTATAAATGAAGTTACTCTCCAAATATTCTGTCCTACCCTGAAGTTCTTGCTGATAAGTTTTTTATTTTAGTTTTTACTTTCCTATGTTCCTTCAGCCTGTTCCATCAGGACTGCAGACTGAGGACTTGACTACATCTTAGTTCATACTTTTCCCTGTCAATGCTCAGAATTTTTGGCTTCAGTAGTATCCCTACACATGTGATAACCCCTTTTTAAAGTTTACACAGGACTTCCCTGGTGGTCTAGTGGTTAATGCAGGAGAAAGTGAAAGTGTTAGTCTCTCAGTTGTGTCTGACTCTTTGCGACCCCATAGAGTGTAGTCCATCAGGCTCCTCTGTCCAGAGAATTCTCCAGCCAAGAATACTCCAGCCAAGGAAGTGGGTAGCCATTCCCTTCTCCAGAGAATCTTCCTGACCCGGGGATAGAACCTAGGTCTCCTGCATTGCAGGTGGATTCTTTACCATCTGAGCCACCTGGGAAGCCCCCAGTGCAGGGTACTTGGGTTCAATCCTTGGTCAGGGAACTAAGATCCCACAGGCTGCAGGGCAACTAAGTCCGTACACTGTCTACTGAGCCTGCGTGCTTTGCAGGCTGTGTGCCCCACCTAGAGAGTCTGTGAGCTGCAAGGAAAGATCCTGCATGCCTCAAGAGGATCCCATGTGCCACAAGTAAGACTTGATGTACCCAAATAAACAAATAGAATAGAAAATGAGAGTTTATACAGCATCTATTAAACCCTATTATTTTGCTTAATACTCTTTACTACTTCATAGCTGTGTGACTTTTGAGAAGTTACTAAATCACTCTGTGCCTCAGTTTCTTCACAGTGGAGATAACACTACCTCTTAGGTTTACAGTAACCTCCCAGGGTTACAGTGAGGGTTGGCTGCTTTCTCCTGTATAAAGCATTTATAACACTGCTTGTCATGGGATTCTCACTCTGAAACTTCCAGCTTTGCAGTTGATGCAAAATGAATGTTCTTACCTAGATGTTTATCCTATAGTTTCTAGGACCCCCTAGAAAGCCATATATCTCCCAAAATCCCCAGTTTGAGAAGCGTCATTCTATGCCATGTTCTTGCTCTAATTCCCTAGTTCTCTGCATTCACCCACGGGGAGGAGGTCATTTCTCACTAAGGAATATGTCATTGGAACCAAGTGGCAGAGAGATATCTGTGAACTCTGTTATTTCCACATGCAAGTCTGCCATCTGTATTTGACACCAGATTTGGTGGCTCAGACGGTAAAGCACTGGCCTACAATACGGGAGACCTGGGTTTGATCCCTGGGTCAGGAAGATCCTCTGGAGAAGGAAATGGCAACCCACTCCAGTACTGTAGTCTGAAAAATCCCATGGACGGAGGAGCATGGTAGGGTACAGTCCATGGGGTCACAAAGAGTCGGACATGACTGGGCAACCTCACTTTCACTTTTCACTTCACTTTTGAATAAGGGGAGCTGAACTGATGAAGGTCATGACAATGGAGGACCAAGTGGGACCTCTCAGGAGTGATTTGGTCACCAGCAGTTGGAGGGGGTTGTGATTATTTGGATGCCAAGGCTCAGGAGAGAGAACCCATTTGACTGGTTAATTACCCTTGAAAGAGTAAGAAGGTCAGAGAAGGGCATGAATGACAAAGTCTATTGAGCCTGCTGGATGGAGGCCAAACCCAAGCTGCACTGACTTCTTTCTCCTCTAGAGATGGCAGTGGTTGCTAAGGGAGTGAGTACTGACAAGCATTCTGACGCCTTGGAGAAGGCTGGAAAAATGGGGAGAGCTCTGAGCTTGGAGCCAGGAGACCCTGGTCCTAATTCTTCCTTTTCTACTAACTCCGTGTGTGACTCTGAGCAAGTCCAGTTCTGTTTCTCGACCTTACCCTTCTTCCTTCAAAATGAGGGGATCTTCCTGAATGATGCTGGAGTTTTTCCTGCTTCAACACTCCTTGGCTATTAATCTGGGGAAAGCAGAAGCAGCTCATTATCAACCATAGGTTTGGGATTCATCTTGTAGAAATCTACCAGGAAATGTGTTTGACCATATGTTGAAATTTTTGAAACTGAATGAAGGGTATATTGAGGTTCATCATGCTTTTTGCTTTATTTTTACATATGTTGGAGATTTTTCTATTTATAAAGGAAGTTTTAAGGATCTCCTAAAATCTTTTAAGGTTAATGGCAAGAATGATCAGATCTGGTTCATTTGTGAATGATCAGCATTTCTCATATACCCCACTCTGGTAGAATGTGGTATAAATAAAGGAAAGCCTGCTTGATAAAAACTATCTTTACCACCAATTTTTGCATGGCCTATGAAGCTCCCAGCACCTTTTGCTTCAAGAGGGAGTGTAGTATAGTGGAAAAAGTACTGACTTTGGTTGTGTAGACTGGACTGGATTTCAATTCTGAGCCTCAGATTTTTGTTTGTAAAATGGTAATACTTGTACTGACTTGTAGTGGGTTTTTGGTGAGAATCAGGTATGGTATACAAAGTGCTAAGAAAATGGTAACTCTTGTTATGACATTTTGGTTTCCAGAAAATCATTTACATGCAGACACTACAAGGAAGGCTAACTCTTTTTTTTTTACTTTTTATTTTATATTGGAATAGAGTTGATTAACAATGTTGTCTCAGGTGAACAGCAAAGGCACCCAGCCATACCTGTATCCATTCTCCCCTGAACTCCCCTCCCATCTAGGAGGGAAGGCTCATTCTTGTAATGAAATTCAAATGGACACATTTGGAATTTGTAAAACAGCATATTTTAATGGGGTTTGGGGCTCCTGATTTCTAGGGGTGTGAGGGCAAAGAGATCTAGGCAAATGATTAGAAATGGAAATAGTGGATAAGAGAGTGAAAGATGCTTTTGAGAAAATTTCCAGCACTTCTGTACTTTCAACAAGCATCTATTTTTGCACTGAACCTGGGTGTGCCTCTGTTGCTTTGATCCAGAAAGGATAATATGATATCATAAGGACAATATGATATCATATCAAAGAGTATGGAATTTGGTATCAAAGAGATTTGGGTTCAAATCCTAGATCTGCCAATTCTTAGCTTGTGAACTTCAAAGTCACTTAAGCCCTCTGAGGTTTCACTTCATCTCTAAAATATGGAAGGAAATGCATTTTTGAGAACATTAGATACATTTTCTGGTTCACGGTAGCTGCTCAATGTCTGATCCCTTCCTTATTACCTATATGGGAAGCTCTGATTGTTCAAATGTTTTTCCATTTGCATTATGTGATTCATGCCATTAACCATAATAGTTCTGTATGAACCTATTCTTCTTACCTGTGAGAGCTCTTCAAATCCTTGAAAGTAGTGGTCATCCTTTGCCAAACCCTTATTTATCTTCTCCTGCCCCGAATATTCACTTTTCAAGGTGAAATCCCAGTGAATTTAAACCAATTCTCCTGTAACTAGGTGGTAAAACTGGTAAATCTGTGGTAGACTGTAAAACTGGCCACAACATTTCCCCTCTCTGTATCTTTAAATTTACTTGACTTGTTTTTAGTTCTTCCAACCAAAAAGTATGGTTTTTTCTTTTTTTTCACCCTTTGAATCTCGAGTGGCCATATGATTTCTTTGGCTGATGGGCATGAGACTTGAAAAATGATCATTGGCATTTACTGTCTTGAGATTCCAACATCTGAAAAGTCCTGAATGATGGTTCATGACAGGCTATGTGGAGCTAAAAGGAACCATTTCAGCCATACTCCTGCAGATGAGGGCTTCCCTGTGGTTCAGTGGTAAAGAATCCACCTGCCAATGCAGGGGATAAAGGTTCTATCTCTGGTCCACGAAGATTCTGCATGCTACGGGACAACAAAGCCTGTGCATCACAACTATTGAGCCAGCATCCTACAACCTGTGAGCTGAAGCCCATGGGCCTGCAGCCTGTGCTCAGCAACAAGAAAAGTCACTTCAATGAGAAGCCTGTGTATCCCATCTACAGAATAGTCCTCACTCACCACAACTGGAGAAAGCCTGCATGCAGCAATGAAGACCCAACACAACCATACATCAATCAATTAAAAAAAAAACACAAACAAATCCTGCAGATGAGAGAGAGTCAAATTACAAATGTAAAAGCCATCTAGGTACCCTGACCCATGGAATAAAGAGCTAAATATGTAGCCGTCAATTTAAGTCACTAAGTTTTGGGCTGGTTCATTTTGCAGATAATCTGATACATCAGACTTCCAGAACATTCATTCTCCTCTGGCCTGTTTGGATATACCCATTCTGCTCCAATTTTTTTTTTTTTTTTGGTATTTTTAAATCATCCATTTTCTTGGAACTTTCTAAATTACTGGGTTCTTGGCACAGGCAGTGCATTCTGTCTGTTCTTGACTTCTTCCTACTAAATTCTAACCATATGGCATAAAAGTACAGATCAATGTCCAAAAAGTCTTTAGAGTCTCATTGGAAGCTTAAAAAATCCCACCCAAAACTTTTGTGAGGAAATCGTGCTTGGCCAAGGAGAAGGGAACTTGAACAGCTTGAGTTCTGCTCAGCTCTTCCTGCGAATGATAAATAACTCTATACTTGGAGAATTTCTTTTCTAGGTTTGAATTAATAAGGTGGCCTCTGCACAACACTCAACGGGCCTGCACAAAATTTTGGAGCTGGAAGAAGTCTAATTTTCTTCAGTCTAATTCTTTTTTTTTTTTTTTTGCATATGGAGAAACTGAGATTATGGTAGTAGATTGTTGAAAGTGACACTACAGTGGAAGGGACCCAGGTTCCTTGAATCAAAAAATCAATGCTTACAATGGTCATATTTGAGTTTCTGTGGACATAGATTCCTGCTTTCTGGAGTATTAGATGCAAGAGCGTATACAAGTGTGTGTGAAAGGTTCTGGGAATAAAGCCATGGAGGGAAGAAATGTAGTCACTGGCCTCTTGTTGGCCGTTTAGGGCGTCACTGGATCCAAACATGAGCTTTTTGAGAACAGAAAGTGAAAGTGTTAGTCACTCAGCTGTGTCCAACTCTTTGCCACCCCATGGGCTGTAGCCCACCAGGCTTGTCTGTCCTTGGAACTCTCCAGGCAAGAAAACTGGAGTGGGTTGCCATTCCCTTCTCCAGGGGATCTTTCTGACCCAGGGATGGAATGACGGTGTCCTGCACTGCAGACAAATTCTGTACTATCTGAGCTACTAGGGAAGCCTCAAGGATGTGGTTTAGTTTTCACCTTCAAGCCTGACATTGTGTTTGGCATAGTGTTGAAGGAAGACATAGATTATGAGTTCTATCTCAAGGGTCAGAATCTTAGATTGGTTTTGGCAATCCTTGGATCAATAACTCTTTTCCATTCTTTTTGCCATAGACCCTTTATAAGAAGGAACAGACTCATTTCAAATACAATAATGCCATGGATGAAGCAATGAATAAGACTTGACTCTTGCCATGGAGGAGCTCACAGTCTACTAGGGAAGATAGATACATAAACAAATAGTTAAAAATGACCCTTGACATAGGTATTACATCTGAAACCTTCAGAGTAAAAATCGTTCTCTCAATTGAACTAATAATCAGTGGAGAGTTGTTCAGCTCCTCTCTTTACTCTATGATAGCTGCTCCCAACCTGTCACTGAGACATGAGCAAGGTTGGGATTTTTGGAACTAATAGAAACCACCATAGGCTGAGGAGACATGAAAAGGAGAATAGATTAACACAAAGGCCATCATAATCCTATAAGTTCAGTTCAGTCGCTCAGTCATGTCCAACTCTTTGTGACCCCATGGACTGCAGCACGCCAGGCCTCCCTGTCCATCATCAAGTCCTGGAGTTTGCTCAAACTCATGTCCATCGAGTCGGTGATGCCATCCAGCTATCTCATCCTTGGCTGTCCCCTTCTCCTCCTGCCTTCAATTTTTCCCAGCATCAGGGTCTTTTCAAATGAGTCAGTTCTTTGCATCAAGTAGCCAAAGTACTGGAGTTTCAGCTTCACCATCAGTCCTTCCAATGAATATTCAGGACTGATTTCCTTTAGGATGGACTGGTTGGATCTCCTGGCAGTCCAAGGGACTCTCAAGAGTCTTCCCCAACACTGCAGTCAAAAAGCATCAATTCTTTGGCACTCAGCTTTCTTTATAGTCCCAAATCTCACATCCATACATGACTACTGGAAAAACCATAGCCTTGAGTAGATGGATCTTCATTGGTAAAGTAATGTCTCTGCTTTTTAATATGCTGTCTATGTTGGTCATAACTTTTCTTCCAAGGAGTAAGCATCTTTTAATTTCATGGCTGCCGTCACCATCTGCTGTGATTTTGGAGCCTTCAAAAATAAAGTCTGCCACTGTTTCCCCATCTATTTGCCATGAAGTGATGGAACTGGATGCTATGATCTTAGTTTTCTGAATGTTGAACTTTAAGTCAACTTTTTCACTCTCCTCTTTCACTTTCATCAAGAGGCTCTTTAGTTCTTCTTCACTTTCTGCCATAAGGGTGGTGTCATCTGCATTTCTGAGGCTACTGATATCTCTCCCACAAATCTTTATTCCACCTTGTGTTTCTTCCAGCCCAGCATTTCTCATGATGTACTCTGCATAGAAGTTAAATAAGCAGGGTGACAATATACAGCCTTGATGTACTCCTTTCCCTATTTGGAACCAGTCTTTTGTTCCATGTCCAGTTCTAACTGTTGCTTCCTGACCTGCATACAGGTTTCTCAAGAGGCAGGTCAGGTGGTCTGGTATTCCCATTTCTTGAAGAATTTTCCACAGTTTGTTGTGATCCACACAGTCAAAGGCTTTGGCATAGTCAATAAAGCAGAAGTAAATGGCTTTCTGGAACTTTCTTGCTTTTTTGATGATCCAGCAGATGTTGGCAATTTGATCTCTGGTTCCTCTGCCTTTTCTAAATGCAGTTTGAACATCTGGAAATTCATGGTTCATCTACTGCTGAAGCCTGGCTTGGAGAATTTTGAGCATTACTACTGTGTGAGATGAGTACGATTGTGCTGTAGTGTGGTAGTTTGAGCATTCTTTGGCATTACCTTTCTTTGGGATTGGAATGAAAAGGGCTTCGCTTGTGGCTCAGCTGGTAAAGAATCCACCTGCAATGTGGGAGACCTGGGTTCGATCCCTGGGTTGGGAAGATTGTCTGGAGAAGTATCCTGGCCTGGAGAATTCCATGGACTAAGTCCATGGGCTCGCAAAGAGTCGGACATGACTGAGTGACTTTTATAATCCTATAATTGCCCTTAAATCCCTATTCCCATAGGAGGTTATAATATCATTCCTGAATTTATTTATTTAAATGTATGCTTTATATTCATTTATCTATTTCTTGTATATTCTATTTATATATTTATTTATTTAGGCCCCACCACATGGCATGTGAAATCTTAATTCTTTCATCAGGGATCGAACCTGTGCCCCCTACTTTGGAGGTGTGGAATCTCAATCACTGGACTTCCAGGGAAGTCCTCTCAATTTATTTAAAGAAACACTAGTTTTTGAGACAAACAAGTCTGTGTTTGTACCTAGACTTTGGGACTACTCTCCCTATGGGTTTTCTGAGTCTTGGTTTCTTCTTCTTTAAAGCAAGTATTAATGCTTGGCTTATATGTGCTTCAAAAATGTGGTGAAAAACCACCATCTATATGTTTTAAAACCTCAATTCCTGGGAAATATCTGAGAATTAACTTTTTTAGAAGGTTCACTAAACACATTAAAAATATTTATTGTTTGGTGATGGTTGTATGGGCTGAAGGAGAGAGGATAGAGATGAGCAAGGCAAGAATGTTTGTTTACAAACTGAATTTTTAATTCCTTAGTGTAGAGAAACAAAGCCTCCTCCCCAAAAGGCTATTGGAAAAAGGGGGGAAACCTAATGAAAGAGCTACTGATTGTATCAGACAACTGTGATGGAGTGGGTATTATAAACACGAGAGGGACATGGTGATATTCATGCTTTAGAAAGACCAGAAGGATGGGAGGATGTGTGGCAGAGAATGCGGTGCATATCAAATATTCATGAACTGCTCTACATTTCCTAGCCTTCTGTGAAATTAGGTCGGTGCCACAGAATGGGGTTCTGGCCAAATGGATGTGGGCAGAGATTTGTAAGATACTTCTAAGACTTGAAGTGAACAAGTGAAATCGCTCAGTCATGTCCGACTCTTTGCGACCCCATGGACTGTAGCCTACCACCCTCCTCCATCCATAGGATTTTCCAGCCAAGATTACTGGAGTGGGTTGCCATTTCCTTCTCCAGAGGATCTTCCCGACCCAGGGATTGAACCTGGGTCTCCCGCATTGTAGGCGGACGCTTTACCGTCTGAGCCACCAGGGAAGTCCTTACAGTTCCAAAATCCTCCATGTCTTCCTCTTCTGTGAAGAGCACGGAAGCCACATGTTTCAGAGAGTGCAGAGAAAAGGTGGAAGAAGTCAGATTGACTTGTGTCAGATGATGGTTCGAGTGAGAATGCTTATTTACTGCATCAAGTCACTGACCTTCCAGGGCTTATCCCTTGTTGCAGCAGAGCCTCTCCTATCCTGACTAACTCAGGGGACCAGACTAGAGACAGAGCCCAGTTAAAGCTGGTAATAATAATATCTTATTATTATAGATTTTAAATTTAATGTTGGATGTGTGTGCGTGCTCAGTCATATCTGGCTCTTTGTGATCCCACAGACTGTAGCCATCCAGGCTCCTCTGTCCTTGGGATTTTCCAGATAAGAATACTGGAGTGGGTTGCCATTTCCTCCTTCAGGGGATCTTCCTGGACCAGGGATCGAACCTGCATCTCCTGAACTGGCAAGCGGATTCTTTACTGATGAGCCCCTGGGGAAGGCCTCCACTTCACTGTAGTTGTGGTTAAAGCATATATGTGTTTGTTTATAATCCTTTAAAATTTACTGAAAATCACTTTATGATCAAGGATATTGTCTTCCTTGATGAATTTTCCATGTTCAATGGAGTTGTATTAAGCAATTGTTGGTAATGCTGTTTTTAAACTTTAATTACAATTTCTTCTTTAACCCTCCCTCACCCTGCCCCAAAAGCAGCTATTGAAATAAAAAGGCTAGTGGGGATCAGGGCCCGAATTGTGAGAGGGTCACTGTAGATGATGAAGAAGAAACAAATTCCAAAACGTGGCAACAGCATAGCTAGATTCCAAATCTCCCAGGCAACTTGCCTGGATTAATGCAATAGCCCTTGGCTTGTACCCCTGACGCCACCTGTCCTCTCCTACAGTCTATTTTTAGTTCAATTTATTTTGACCAGAAATACCACTTTTTCTGGTTAAAACTCATCAATTGCTTCCTAACTCTCTCAGAGTAAAAGCTGAGATATTCTATGGGCCAACATGATCTGTTTTTTTTGTTGCTTTTTGGGCCCAATCTCTTCTCACTGCACCTTTTCTCTCATTAACCCCTCTTGGTCCACACTGACCTCCTGCTGTTCCTTGAACCCGCAGGCACACTCAGACCTCAGGACCCATGCACATCCTGTCCCCTTTGCCTAAAGTGCTGTTGCTTCAGATTTTCTCATGACTGCCTCTTTCACTTCCTTTAAGTTATTGTTCAGCTGTCATATTTTCAGTAAAGCTTTAGTGTTCAATTTAAAATTGCATCCCACTTCCTTCCAACATTCTGAAGTTCTTCACGACTTTATTTTTCTCCATAACACCTCACATATCCTTAAATATTGGGTTGGCCCAAAAGTTCATTCAGTTTTCCATAAACAGGCAAACAAACAAACTAATTTTTGGGTCAACACAGTAGTATATGTTTTACATATTATTTTGTTTAATGTCTATCTCCTCCCACTGGAATGTAAGCTCTAGAAGGGCAGGGATTCTTCCTATTTCTTTGCACACTGTTCTATTCTTCATGCCTACAACAGTGCCTGATATACACTAGACAATCAATGCTTACTAAATGAATGCTAATTATGTTAATTAACTAAACAGATTAACTGAATCTGAAGAAGATTACTGGCATTTAAGCACACGTAGAAGAATTACTGGAGAGAGAAATGGCAGCCCACTCCAATATTCTTGCCTGGGAAATCCCATGGACGGAGAAGCCTGGTAGGCTACAGTCCAGGGGGTTGCAAAGAGTCAGACATGACTGAAGTGACTTAGCATGCATGCAGAATTATTCTTTATAAAGACAACATATGTACTAGGTAGTAAGGTTATAGAGAAGGACTGGAAAAGCCTGGTTTACCTTCAAGGAGGTTATGCTTGACAGTTGTCACTCAGCACAACTTTCTCTTGGCCATTCTGGGCCAAGAGATCAACTTGTTACTCCTGAAATGTCTTTTATGTCTTCCTGATCCTAGAAAAGCGGCCACAGAAAGATCATTACTGATTGGTAGTGATGTTGGGGTGATCTTGCTAGATTGCTCTGAGAGTTCTATGAGAGGCTGGACTTAACAGACAGCAAGAGATCAATTATCTCCATTTTCTTCCCTCACACGTTTCCCCTTATCATTTCTTTCCCCTCCTCTGCCTTTTCTTTTTTACTCCTCTGCTTCTTTTAGCTACATCAGTAATGAGTGGATTGAAGACTATACTTATTTCCAGGTTAAGAATGGAGGCTGAGAGGTAGGGAAACCCAGAAGGAGCAGGGAAGGGAAGGAGAAAATGTGGGAGGGCTTCTGGGAGCACTGCTCATGATTAATAGCTATTTGAGTGTCGTTTCACTGGGTTTAGCTGAATGTTAGGCCGTATAATCATGGTTAAAAAGCTTTAATTCCCAGCTTGAGAAGGGTGGTTGAATACTCCCCAATCACTGTGACATGCAGCTGGCAGACTATTGAGAAACCCCGCTGCTGCATTCATTGAATTATTCCAGTCCTGATAAATTCTGCCACCTCCATCCCAGATTCAATTTGGATGTTGCAGTCACAGAAAAGATGATGAATGTGGGGATGAATCTAATATCATTAACTGAAGCCTTCATATTCCACATTTCCAATAAGTATCGACATAGGATGTGATGAAAATGCATGTAGCTGGTGGCGTTCTTCCAGCCCTATCCTGCCACGGTTGTGTAGAGAAGACACAAAGGGACTATAACTCAAGAGGCTCTGGGTTCAAGTCCCAGCTGCACCAGTTACTGGCGGGATGACTCTGTGTGGCAGAGCCTCCATGTTGTGATATAATGCTATTTATTTATTTTTGGCTGCACTGCGGCTTCGTTCCTGCGTGAGCTTTTCTCCAGCTGCAGTGAGCGGGGACTTCTCTTCATTGCGGTGTGCAGGCTTGTGGTGGTCTCTCTTTTTGTGGAGCACGGGCTCTAGGGCACACGGGCTTCAGTAGTCACGACACAGAGGCTCGTTAGTTGTGGCTCCTGGGCTCTAGAGCACAGGCTCCATATTTGTGGTGCACGGGCTTAGTTAGCTGCTCTGCAGCAGGTGTGATCTTCCCAGACCAGAGACTGAACCCATCTATCCTGCTTGAGAGTCCCTTGGACTGCAAGGAGATCCAGCCAGTCCATTCTGAAGGAGATCAGCCCTGGGTGTTCTTTGGAAGGACTGATGCTAAAGCTGAAACTCCAGTACTTTGGCCACCTCATGCAAAGAGTTGACTCATTGGAAAAGACTCTGATGCTGGGAGGGATTGGGGGCAGGAGGAGAAGGGGACGACAGAGGATGAGATGGTTGGATGGCATCACCGACTCGATGGACATGAGTCAGAGTGAACTCCGGGAGTTGGTGATGGACAGGTGCGGGGAGCTGCCCGTGAGAACGGGGTCCTTTGTCCGAAGGACACAGCTCTGGGAGCTGCCTCAGTCCTTGAGGGTTTGCTTGCAAACATAGCTCTCTGTCCCGCCACCCCAGAGATTAGGCGCTTATTTACTGCAGGCACCTGGAGTTCTGTGCAAACTTCTCATGCACAGAGAAATGTTATCTGGTGTAAGAAATAATAACAGGGAGCCATTCCCATGCTCTCAAGATTTCTTGTGACTGTTTGTAAGATGTATAGGCCAACCAAGAAAAAATGTCAACTGTCTTGTCTTTCTCACGCTTTTCTGTATAAATATGAGATGTTGAATAAAGTTGGTGTCAGACTGCGTCCCTTCGTGGTGACGTGTCTGAACCTCTCGACCCCATCTTTGTAGTCTCTTGCTTTAGTTTCTTTCTTAGCCCCGCCGTGCACGTTCTCGGGACCTGATCAACTTTGCCGGCTGGCTCCGGCAGACAGGGAGGCCTGGCGTGCTGCAATTCATGGGGTCGCAAAGAGTCGGACATGACTGAGCGACTGAACTGAACTGAACTGATCCTGCATTGTCAGGCGGATTCTTTACCACTGAGCCACTAGGGAAGCCCAAGCCTTCATTTTTTATCTATAAAATGGTTATAATATCCACTCTTCAGTATTCACGCATATGTAAGGCTGAGTCCCTTTGCTGTTCACCTGAAATTATCACAACATTGTTAATTGGCTATACTCCAGTAAAAAGTTGCTTTAAAAAAAAAAAAGATCCAGTGGGAGAAAGGATATAAAGTGTCTGGCACATTGCCTCTGGCATACAGTGTGTTTAAGGTATGTAATTAATTTCCCGTTTTTCTCTCATTCTAAAGACTTCAAGACCATTCACTTATCTGGCCTCCATTACCAATAAAATTGATTTCATGTTACTCAGGCAGAAGGCTCATCAGAAGGGGTTGCCTTCTACCAGTGCCACTCCTAAATAGATGCCTGAGTGTGTCCCATTGGAAATACCTATGTGTCTTCATGGGACATCCAGCATTCAGGATAAAATTTTAAGTTTTTCTTCCCCTGAGGAGTGGGGGTAGACTTTTCTGAGCCAGCTGCATCTCTGTCAGATGCTTCTGTGGCCTTTTTTTATCAGTCAGGATAGGCTAAGATATGCTGCATTAACAAGCATCACCCAAGACTCAGTGGCTTCCAAGAACAAACACTTACTTCTCTCTCATGCTTGGTGCCCAGCATGGCCTGGTTGCAGCTCTGCTTCTTGCCATCCTCAATCCAGACCCAGACAAACGCACAGGCTTCGGGGTGATAGTGCTTGTCCACAGAAGAGGGAAAGAAGACATGGCAAATGATGTAATGGCGCTTCACGTTTCTTCCTTGAATGACACGTGTTACTCGGCCCAGATTTCATTGGCTGGAGTCACATGATGATTCTTGACTTCATCAGAGTAGGGCTGTAGAATCCGCACAGATGGTAAAGCATCTTAAGGAGAGAAAAATGGAAAACTTGGTTAAAAAGTAAACAATCAGTTCAGTTCAGTTCAGTCGCTCAGTCATGTCTGACTCTGCGACCCCATGAATTGCAGCATGCCAGGCCTCCCTGTCCATCACCAACTCCCAGAGTTCACTCAGACTCATGTCCATCGAGTCAGTGATGCCATCCAGCCATCTCATCCTCTGTCATCCCCTTCTCCTCCTGCCCTCAATCCCTCCCAGCATCAGAGTCTTTTCCAATGAGTCAACTCTTTGCATGAGGTGGTCAAAGTATTGGAGTTTCAGCTTTAGCATCATTCCTTCCAAAGAAATCCCAGGGCTGATCTCCTTCAGAATGGCCTGATTGGATCTCCTTGCAGTCCAAGGGACTCTCAAGAGTCTTCTCCAACTCCACAGTTCAAAAGCATCAATTCTTCAGCACTCAGCCTTCTTCACAGTCCAACTCTCACATTCATACATGACCACAGGAAAAACCATAGCCTTGACTAGACTGACCTTTGTTGGCAAAGTAATGTCTCTGCTTTTGAATATGCTATCTAGGTTGGACATAACTTTCCTTCACAATACCATGTTCTTATTTTTTCTAAAACTCCATCATTTATACCTCCCTTCATAATTTCACCATACTTATTTGACAGCTGTCTTATTATTTACTTGTCATTTTTCTTTAAAAATCATCATTACTTAAAAAGGTTACCATAAAAAGTAAAACCAGGGATAACAAAAGAATGGTGTTAAATTTTCCCTGGATATTTTATTTTTGAAGGTTCTGGACAGAAGGCAAATTTTCTCTGTCTCTTGTTTTGTTTCTCTCTTGTCTCTCTTTCTGTTAGAAGAGAAGGAAATTGGCAAGTTTTTAGATGTTAACAACATATGGTAACACACTTAGACTTTATTCTCAAAGTAATAAGAGGAGTTGGGGAAAAAATGAGAAGAGAATGGCTTTCACACTACAGAAGTCAGTTATTTAATATCTTACCTGTGCACGAACAAGAATTCTCTCTGTAGAACTAAAAACAATTAAAATCACGTGTATCCACTCACACATTCAGAAACACTGAGCTATGAGGACAGTGGAATGGACTAAATTCCAGGCTTATTCACGTTTATTTCTCTGCACTGCACCTGGCAAGTGTGTGCTCAAGAAATGTTTGTGGAATGAAGCAATGGCTAATTCTTTTTCCGGTATAGATCAATCAGTTCAGTTGCCCAGTCATGTCCAGCTCTTGTGATCTCATGGACTGCAGCATGCCAGGCTTCCCTGTCCATCACCAACTCCTGGAGCCTGCTCAAATTCATGTCCATCAAGTCGGTGATGCCATCCAACCATCTCATCCTCTGTCGTCCCCTTCTCCTCCTGCCTTCAATCTTTCCCAGCATCAGGGTCTTTTCCAATGAGTCAGTTCTTCACATCTGGTATAGATCCTTGCATATCAAAGGTGTTCAAAAATAAAAGTTTGCTTAATCAGTAAAAGAAAAGGCCTAGGATCCCCTCGTTTTGTCTCTGCTCAAGATCCAGACTCTCCTGGCATCAGCTTGTTGCTTTTTTCTGTCTGGCATGGTCAAGTTTTGATATGGATTTCGATCATCACCTGCCATCAAGGTATGGATCTGCTGTGTCATGCCCTGGGAGGGTACTTTATGATAACCATGTCAGGGTTGGTTGGAAGGTAAACATGAGTTTAAGCCATAGATACCCAGGTTGCTCAATGGTGTTCCCTTTCTTGAAGTCTCTTAGGATACCTGGGTTGGAAAGCTTGTGATTTGAATCCTAGGAGTCTTATCACTCATGCCTGTTGTTCAGTCCAGTGGGCAGAAGGGGCTCGGTTGGTGGTGGTGGTGCCAGGAGGAAGGTAGCTGGCTGCCCATCAGAAGGCTTCATGGGTGACAATTCTTCTTAGATTTAACTCCAGCAACATCTTTTGAAGGTTCTTAAACTAAACATTCAGAGAAGGCACTGGCACCCCACTCCAGTACTCTTGCCTGGAAAATCCCATGGGCGGAGGAGCCTGGTAGGCTGCAGTCCATGGGGTTGCTAAGAGTCGGACACGACTGAGCGACTTCACTTTCACTTTTCATTTTCATGCATTGGAGAAGGAAATGGCAACCCACTCCAGTGTTCTTGCCTGGAGAATCCCAGGGATGGGGGAGCCTTGTGGGCTTCCGTCTATGGGGTCGCACAGAGTTGGACATGACTGAAGCGACTTAGCAGCAGAGGTAGCAGCAGCAAACTAAACATTAAATTAAAAGAATTTCTGAGCATAGCAGAGAAAAATTTCAGTGATAGACTGACATGAACCAAGCACACACACACACACACACACACACACACACACAGAGTTATGTCAAACAAGATACCAAAACAGCCAGTTACAAAGAGGAATACATTTTTCAATGAGAACTGTGAGCGTGCTCTGCCAGAAGCTTGTGGCTTCTTACAGTTAGAATATTCCTGCATAGTATAAAACCACTAATGTATCCTTCTCTCTAGTGGGCCTTCCCTAGAGGGGAGATTCCTAGATTAGTAGATCCTTCTTTCTAATCTTTCCTACTAGTGGGCCTCCTACGATGTAGGAGGGTTGTTTAACTCTTGGAGGGTGTATCAACTGAAGCATTTTTGGTTGTACATGTGGGCTAAGTTGCTTCAGTCATGCCCGACTCTGCGATCTTAAGGACTATAGCCCACCAGGCTCTTCTCTCCAGGATTCTCCAGACAAGAATACTGGAGTGGGTTGCCATGCCCTCATCTTCCCAACCCAGGGATAAAGCCCATGTCTCTTTCATTTCCTGCATTGGCAGATGGATTCTTTACCACTAGTGCCACCTGAGAAGCCCAGGTGTAATGAATTTTTGGTTGTAATAAAAAAAAATTCCAGCTCAGAAATGTGTTTTATTTAGCTGAAAAGCACAGAGGCAGGTGTACATCCGAGAGGCCTGTTCAATAGCTTAGTGATGTTGCCAAGTGCTTGGTTTCACTTTGTCTCTCCGTCCTGCCTTTGATGGTGTCTTCTCCATCCTTATACTGACTCTCCTCCTGACCCCAGTGGCTGCCCCCACATCTTAGGGCTTCCAGTCTTCCTTGTTTACAACCAGCAGGAAAGCAAGGTTGTCATTTCCCAGAATTGCAAGGAAAAGTCATGGAGTCAAATTGGACTTAAGTCAAATGCTTGTTTCCAGTGGGGAAGGGGTATTCTGATTGGTTTAGCATAGCTTGTATCTTCCTCCACACCTGGAGCTGGAGTCAGCTTCCTCGGAGTTGTCATAAGAGAGGATGGGGAAGCTGGATGCTGGGAAGGCCACCAAGAAGTCTCTACTGGAGAGGCTGACATTATTTCCTCATCCCTAAGAACCTGGCTGGAGTATAGGGGTGAGCACTCACTGCCCTTCTCCATGCCCTCCATCCATTCCTTACCCGCCCTGTCTGTCTACAACTGCTACACAGTGAGGTCCAGACACCACGCATTCTGGGAAGAGCTGGGGGATGACTGCACGGACTCCTTCAGTAGGCTCCCCGCCTTTGGATGTCTGGTTGAGTTTGGCCAGTAGGGAGTCCAGGTGGGGTAGAGGGAGGGAGGTTGGTGAACTGGGCACCCATTCTCCTTATCAGCTTTGCACTCCTACTGAGAACCTCAGGCCCTGTTGGGAGACCCTCTCCAGGCAGCTACTCTCAGGATTCTGGTAACTTCTCCCCTTCTTTGCTTCTTTGGACCTGGGGGATGGTAACTGGCCCTGCTTCTGCTGGCACAGAGCTTCTGCACTGTCTCCTTCCAGTTTCTCTCCTGCAGGTAGCTCCATCGCTGAGCCCTTGTGCATCCAGCTTGCAAGCGCCACGCTTCCCTGCCAGGGCCCAGACCAGTACATGGCATCATCATTGACACAGGGATATCTCAGGGCAGGTAAAACGGGTGCTGTCTCGTAGCTGCATTCTCTTTTCTGTCTCAGAGTCTTGCTCTTCTCTTACTTAGTCCATCATCTTTTCATCACCAGGGTCATACCAATATTACAGTCTTAACAACATGGTATTTTTAGAAGATTTTTTATGACCATCTTTAAAATCTTCATTGAATTTGTTACAGCAATGCTTTTGTTTTGTTTTGGGATTTTTTGCCACGAGGCATGTGAGATCTTAGCTCCCCGTCTAGGGCTAGGATCTGCACCACCTACATTGGAAGGCAGAGTCTTAACCACTGGACTGCCAGGGAATTCCCACAACGTGGCATTTTAAACCACACAGCTACAAGGGCACCGCTTTTAGAGTATATGTCACTCACTTCTGCTGTGATGACTGGAACTCATACAGTTATTCATTGCTGACTTTTAGTGGTCAGGCAGGCTCTGCAGTATGAATGGGTTGACTAAGCTAAAAGGATCAGCGATCAAGTGGGCAGAGAAAACATATTTTGATGTACGTGTGGAGACGGGGCTAGCGCTTGAGCTTCAAGGAAAAGTGAGACAGCCCAAGTCAAAGATGGAGCCTCCAGTTTCAAGCCTCCAGGAGCGAGGGACCCTCCTGTTTTAACTGTCTTAACTGCAAAATGCACATTTAAAAGAGCAAGACTTCCCTGGCGGGGGCGGTGGGACTGGGATGTGATGAGAGGCTGAGGCCGGGGGAGCTGTCACTCTGGCTCAGCCTCCCTCCCACGGAGGAGCCCCGCGGGCCCAAGCCCTCGCCCTGGGACAGGTGGCACTTCTCCCTCTGACGCTGGGCCGCTTGTCACCAGAGCTCATTATCTGTTCAGTGTGAGTCACAGAGCCCTGCTTTGCGGCCCCCACGCCCTTCAGCTGGAGGAGGCTGTGTGAACCTCCTGGTGGGAGGACAAGGAGCAGGGGGCGCCCCAGGCGTCAGCCCCGTGGGAGCCAAGAAGAACTTGGGCTTCCTCTTCCCTCCTTTTTAGAGAGGCTTGTGGAGCAAGGCAGGGAAGAGAAGGAGCAGGATGGGAGTGGGACAGGGAGAGCTTCTGCAGGTGCCTGGGCTTTTGAGTCTTGGCTGGCATGGCGGAGCGGGACCTGGAGTGTCTCCAGTCTACCGCAGTAGACCCAGTGAGGCCCCAGGGACACTGTGCAGTTACAGCCGCAGCCCCTCTCTCTGCTCCTGGGCCCTGGTCAGGCTCCGTTCAGCTGATCTCCAGCATCCTCCAGCCTGTGGCCCCCCAGTCCTGTCCACTCTGTATTGGCATCTTTAGCCGGTCCCCGCCATATATTTGCACAGCACCACCTGGCTCAGTGCTCTCTCACTGAGACCATGGCCACTCCTAACTGCTCTCCTGACCTGCCGTCCCCTCTGGTCCAGGCAAAGCTCTGTGTCTGATAAGCAGATCACCTAGTGCCAGCTGCTCTGCTCGCTCACCAACCTGCCTGATGGATGGTGGTCCTCACGTCTGAGTCCCTAGACCAAGGGTCCTGGGGGAGCCGTTGTCCTGTTTATCTGTGTATCCTGGTACCTGCTGTAAGTTCAACCAGAGCTGTTTAACTGGGGCAATTGTGGTCCCGAGGGACCAGCTCAAGGACCCACGCTAGGCTGGACTGCAGCTTGCTCAAACTCACGTCCATCGAGTCAGTGATGCCATCCACCATCTCATCCTCTGTTGCTCCCTTCTCCTCCTGCCTTCAGTCTTTCCCAGCACCAGGTCTCTTCCAGTGAGTTGGCTCTTCACATCAGGTGTATATAATTTGTTTCTTTTTTTTTTTTTTGGTAGTATAGCAATATGTTTAATAAGAGCACTGTTATAAATATGCTTTATTACTTTCGGAAAAAAATGTTTGAGTACTTTCTTATATAGCAACTCAAAATTCTGGTTCTATCTAGCTTGGTTTATTTTATAGTATTAATGAAAATAAAGAAAATGATACTATGAAAAAAAAAAAAACCCAAATTCTAGTTCTATATTTAATTTTAATCCTATCTTCCTAGAAAAAAATATCTCACAGAGATATGTAGTTTAAAATGAAAGGAGTGTATCATTGGCTAAACAAATTTTAATTGTGATATAATTTTTCAGCTCTACCCACTGGTTTAAGTATGCATTGATACTTAAGAGTCTCCTCGGTAAACATTGCACCAGGATCCCTCTGATGGTACAGTGGGTAAGAATCTGCCTGCCAATGCAGGGGACACAGGTTCAATCCCTGGTCTAGGCGAGAAACTGTTAAGCCTGCCTGCCACAAGTACTGGGCCTGTGCTCTAGAGCCTGTGAGCCACAACTACTGAAGCCCATGCATTCTGGAGCCTGTGCCCTGCAACAAGAGAAGCCCGTTTGCTGCAGCTAGAGAAAGCCCACGTGTGGCAACAAAGACCCAGCACAGCCAAAAACAAATTAAATTAAATTTAAAAACCTTAAAAGGAAAACAGCATAGCACCAAAGATGGATGTCTTCAAGGGGCGCCCAGTATCATGAGGGTGATGATGTAGGTGGAGGACAATCCAAGACCACATGTGACCACTGCTGTCGGAAGCGGTGCAGAGAGTTGCCTCTGCTTTTGTGATTTCAGGGGAGTCTGTCCTCAGCTGTCCAGCAGGCACGATGTTCCTCTTGTTCAGCCCGCCCTTCAGAATTGTTGCAATTTCCACAGAAGATAAAAATCTGCACAAAGGCTATGGTGAGCAGCAGAGGGCTGTGTGTGCGAGCTGCGGTTGGGTCAGGGGCTGAGTGAGGCGGGGCCAGGCCACAGAGTGGTGTCTTTGTGCCCCTGGCGCTCTGAGGTTGCCGTGGGAAATGGGATCCACTCCCCCAGGGACTGGGGGCCCAGGTGAGCCCTTTCCTCATAAGATGCTGTCCCCAGAAGTTCAGCAGTGTTTCTGAACTTCTCAGGAGAAAGGTCCTGCCTGCTTGCGAGACCAGTCTTCAGTGAAAATTTCTGATTTGGAAACCAGGATGACTCAAGCTCGAAGTGGCGGCAGGCAGTGTGGGTAATCACACCTTGGTTTCTTTCCCAGAAAGTCCCCAGAGACCAGACCTCTGGTGAATGTACAGTAAAGTTCTTCCTTCACTTGATTTTGAAGACCTCATTAATGCCTTCAGAATACTAATTAGGTCTATTTTCAGCCCCAGAGCATGAACCTACAGCTGAAACTTTTTTCGGATCTTTCTCATTCCATGTGATTTTCTTAACCAGCCACCCTCAGCTCTGGTCATATTAACACAAGCAAGGTGATGACGAAAGGGAGGGGAGAGGACTAAGGGGTGAGGGCCTACCATGCCTGCAGAGCTCTACGAATGTGAATCTTTATTTCATGTGTTTATTTATTGCTGTACTGGGCCTTCGCTGCTGCGTGCAGGCTCTCTCTAGTTTTGGCGAGCGGGGGCCACTCTCCAGTCGCTGCATGCAGGTTTCTCGTCGTGGCGGCTCCTCTCGTTGTGGAGCACGGGCTCTAGGGCACGCGGGCTTCACAGCTGTGGCATGTGGGCTTAGCTGCCCCGCGGCATGTGGAACCTTCCTGGACCAGGGATCAAACCACTGGCCCCTGTGCTGGAAGGTGGGTTCTTAACCACTGAACCACCAGGCAAGTCCCAAATGTGAATTCTTCAACTCAGAAACATCCTGGAAGGTTACCCTTCTTATCACCGGGTAAAGTCAAGCAGCCAGAACCCAGGGAAGTGAAGTGTCTTGACCAAGGTCATGTGGACGGAGACAGACTGGCCTGAGGGGGGGGGTGCCCACCACTGCACTGTGGCCTCCTCGACCCCCACAGCTGGGCAGGGTGGGTGGGTGGGGGAGGGGAGTGAAGGGGATGTATTATAAAGTGAGATGTTCTAAATGAATGGATGGCTGGCTACAGAGACAAAGCAGAAAAGCACCCCAGACAGTCTGGGTTCAGCTGCTTAAAATAGGCAAAGAAATTTCTTTGGCTAATGCATAATCACCGCAGGGATTAATGCAATTTTGCTCCTCGGGGTTAATTTATACTCCATGAGCCCCTATTAGATGAGATTTCTAAAATGCGTAAGAGCGCGGGCTCTTTAGGGGCTTTCATAAAAGCCTGGGACAGGAGAAGAGAGGGAGGCTGGGGCCGTGAAGCCGGCCCAGAATAACCGGGCCTGGCTGCCTTTGGGGGCAGGTGCTGACCTGTGGGGTTCTGGCTGCTTTGGAGTCTTCACTCTTCCTGGCCCCACTGAGCATCAAAGGGTAGCTGCAGGGGTGACAGCAGGGCATTGGGTTCTCCGCAAATCCCAGAATAGCAGAACCAAGAGGGACCTTGGAGGTCCAATCTTTCTGCTACCAACAGCTGGGTAGATGGGGAAACCATGGCCCAGAGGGGCTTCCCTGGTGGCTCAGGGGTAAAGAATCTGCCTGCAATGCAGGAGAGGCAGGTTTCATCCCTGGGTTGGGAAGATGCCCCAGAGAAGGAAATGACTACCCGTACTCCAGTACTTTTGCCTGGAAAATCCCATGGCCAGAGGAGCCTGGCAGGCTACAGTCCATGGGTGGCAAAGAGTCGGACACAACTGGGTGACGACTGAGTGATTAAATGACATTTGCCGAGATAGAAGAGAGCTCACATTCAAGTACGTCTCTGCTCCCCATTTCTGCGCACAACCAAGCATCTTTCCATCCATCCATGCTTCTCTGACAAGGACTCTCACCCGCTTCTTCATCCCTCCAGCAGTGCTGAGCCGAAGTTCTCACTCTGGGAAGGAAGAGGTCACTTCCTGGTTTGTTCATTACCCTATTCATTCAGTTGTTCAGCATGAACCTCCTGCTACCTCCTGACCAGGTGATGTTTTCTGGGAGAGGCAATTGGGTATTACCCTGTGTGCTCTCTCAGAGAGCTTGGTCTGATGTGCAAGGCGCAGTTATCACAGTGATCTCTGTTTTCTTGGTCTGGTCTGCAGAGTGCAGTTATAACAGTGATTTTTCTTTCAACTCTTTCTTTCAACTCTTGCTATTCAGTGAACCGGTCCTGAGTTACAAAGGAATCTCCTGATTAGTTTGCCTTGTCCACTCACTGTCCGTCAGTTCAGGAGACGCACCCTGTCAGATTAACCTCTGGTCTGGTCACTCTGCATACTTAGTGGCTGCCTGCGTATGGACGCCAAGCTCCGAATCCCTTTTAGATCGTATACTCCTCACATCTGGTCAGTACAGAATTCCTGGCTGGTTCTGGAGCACATGCCATCTGCTGTCCTTCCTTCGATAGCAGGACACCTGGCTTTTTGCTGGTCCACCTGGCCCATCTTTCTTTCCCACGTCCATCTATGGGAGTCACACTCTTTAAGGCTCACGTGCCATAGCACCTCTTCCAGGAAAACCGTTCTGCACATTTTCAAGAGAGGCCATCTCGCCCATATCTGAACTTCTCTTAGAAACCTTAAGTCTTGGTTTTTATATAATGTCTAGAGTCCTTAGCTGACACTGCAGCCTGGTGTGCCTCACTTTCTTCCTCTGTAAGATGGGAACATGGTAATACCCCTCTCACTCATTGTGAAGACTGAATACATCGGTATGTAAACTGGAGCAGATAGACTAGGTCAATCGATGTTTTCTGTTAGAACAATTGTGTCTATTATTGTTACACATCACTTTTGGATATATGTAATATCCATTTATTTTCATACTCCACCGCCCCTATAGGCCATGCCTTCCATGTAAGTGAGACCTGGTACCTGATTGCTCAGTGAACAGCATTATTTAAGATGCTCATCCCTTTGTTCATTGAACAGAGGTGCTCTGGTTGCCTGCGAGGGACTGCGTGCTGAGAACACAGAGAGGAGGGAGGCACAGGCCAGCCCTCCACAGCATAGACCAGGCTCGACTGGGGCAGGGCTCACAGAAAGGACAGGGGCTGAGGGTCCCACAATTTGAGTGGGGGGATTCATTGTGCTCAGGAACAATAAAAATCATGGCTCAGCCAATGGAAACTTAAATGGCATTTTTCTTGTTATCTGAACTTTGGCTGCACCTCCAAAATTGAGAACAAATGATGTTTAGGCCACAGATTTTAAAAACCAAGAACAATGAAGAACCACCAAGGAATAGCCCCCAAATCAGTCTAAAGGCCCTTGACCGTCATTCCCTGGGAGGGTAGAGAAGACTTGCAGGGAGGTCGATGGAAGGGACAGAGGCAGATTCTCTTCAGAAGGAGGGTGCCAGCCACTGGGGGATCCCTGTGCCCTTCTGATGGGCTCAGCAGGACAGGTGAGGAGGGGTGGGCTTCCCTAGCACCATTTGGAGAGCATGGCCTTGGGTATCTGGGAGTGCAGGAGTGGCCCAGGGGAGTGGGATGAGAGCCATGAGGAGCACGCAGGCAGGAGTGTCTGGCAAACCATGAGTGTCTGGCTGTGGTCTCGGGTGTGTCCTGGGATGGTCAACTGGAAGTCAGGGCTAAGGGGACCATGAGCCACAAGCCAGAGGTGACATCAGCCAGGTTAGGGGATTGCAGCCAGGGGCCCCCAGGGAACACATTTTTCCCGAAAGAGCTCCAGGAGGAAAGGGGTGCGTATTAGACACCTGCCATGTCCTTGGTGCCCCCAAGGCTGGATCCCAAGGACAGCGAGCGGACAGTTTCTGCTCCATCTCTCCTCACATGGTTCCCCTTCTTCCCTCCCAGCCCTGGAGAGCTGTCTTACACATCTGTACCACATTGCTTCAGGACTTCTCAGGTGGCTCAGTGGTAAAAAATACTGCCTGCCAATGCAGGAGACACCAGAGATGCTGGTTCAGTCCCTGGGTTGGGACGATTCCCTGGAGGAGGAAGTGGTAACCCACTCCAGCATTTGTGCCCAGAAAATTCCATGGACGGAGGAACCTGGCAGGCTACAGTCCATGGGGTCGCAAAGAGTCAGACACAGCTGTGCACACAGACACACGCACACACCATGGAGCCACATCACCTCCATCCAGGGCCCCATGTTTAGCTCATGGTGACAGTGATGGAAACTCTTTGCTGTGCATATTCTAACCCTGGAGGTAAAGGACCCTACGGCCACACAGCTAGGAAGAGGCCGGGCTGAGACGGGAGGGTCTCTGACTGACCCTGACGTATCTGTAGAGTGAGGATGACAGTCCTTGCCCTGAAGATTAAATCGAATGTGGAAACAAAAGTGACAGTGACTTGGAACGAGGTGGAGTCAGAGATTTGAACGTTCTTTGGAGCAAGCGACCTGGAGCCCTTGAGCTCTGAGGTCTGCAGGGTTCCTACCCAGAGGAGGGGCGGCAGCGCTCCTCCCTGGAGGCCTTTCCTCCTCCACAGGGCAGGAAGCCTGGGGGTGGGGGCGGTGCCCAGGGAGCAATTTCCAGGGATTTCCCAGCACTTCACTGAAGTGCTTTTAGGCAAAGCAGCGGCTGTCAACACTGATGACTGTGGACGCTGGAGAGCTGGAGTGTCAGCGCCTGTGAGAGCAGAGATAGAAGCAGAGACGTCGGAGAAGGATGCAGCTGAGAGAGCCAGGCGTCTTGCAGCCCTGAAGCACGGGCTGCATTTCAGGGGGCTGGAAAATGAGGCATCGGGAGGGGAGGCGAGAGGAGAGAAGCTACCCGGCCTGGGAAATGGCAGCCTCGGCACGTCTGTTGTGAGCTGAGCACGGGGTGTAGGGGAAAGAGATGAGAGTGCAGCCCCTGATGAGCCCTGGGAGGAGGGAGAAGTCAGAGGAATAAACAGATGATTACAAGACAGAGCGATCAGTATGGTAGGATGCAGGGCGCATGGAAATTCAGAGGATGCACAATTAAAACAGAGGCGTGCAAACTGTTCTCAGCCCAGGCTGCATATTAAAATCACCTGAGGAGATTCTAAAACGTTCTGCTGTCCAGGATTCCTCCTAGGTCAATTACTCCAATATCCCTGGTGGTGGGACCCCCCTGCCCCGTGTCAGCACTGTTTTTCTAAAGCTTCCCAGGAGATTCTGGTTTGCAGCCAAGCTTGAGAACTATATTGGGCCAAGGGATCTGGGAATATTTCTTGGAGAAGGTAGAGCTTGAGAGGGTGTTGGGCAGGAGCTGTATGAAAAAGGCGGGGAAGGGTTCTCTCCTGGAGGGAGGGTAAGCTGGAAGCCAGAGGAGATGGAACAGGCCCCATCGAAAGACGAGAGAGGATTCCGCAGCGAGGGCATGAGTGGGAGGCTCGACTGCATTCAGGAAAGCTGCCTACGCTCAGCCCAAGGGTTGAAAGCTTCTTGGGAGCTATGGGGAGGTGCTGAGAAAGATGACTTTATCAGGGCATCAATGGGGGAAAAAAATGGGTGGGTAAAACTCCCTCCCCCGTCCATCAGAGGATGGTTCTGGAAAGAGTCCTGAACCCATCCAGGAGAGCCTCCGTTCCCACAGCAACGACCTTGAAATGCACCCCGGTACTGGTACTGGCTTTTCCCAATCTTTATCCCATCCTCCCCGATCCTGTGGTTCTCCTTCCCAGAATCATCTCCGAAATACATTGCCTGCACCTGAGACTTGGTCTCAGGCTGTTTGCGGGGAACCCACACTAAGACTAACCCCAGGCAACAGCCAGACCTCAAAGAGTTCATTGTCTGCTGATGGAGTCAGATGAGAGTGGAGATCAACTCAATCGTGAGACACATCCAGTGAGGGGCAGAGCACAGACCTATCGTAGGGTGTTATGGAAGGCTTCCTGGAGGAAGTGGTGTTCCGAGTGAGAACTGAAAATCAGGAGGATACTGGCCTGGTAAAGACTTCGTGTTGTGTATCAGTTCAGTTCAGTTCAGTCGCTCAGTCGTGTCTGAATCTTTGCAACCCCATGGACTGCAGCACAGCAGGCTTCCCTGTTCATCACAAACTCCCAGAGCTTGTGCAAACTCATGTCCATGGAGTAGGTGATGCCATCCAACCATCTCATCCTCTGTCACCTCCTTCTCCTCCTGCCTCCAATCTTTCCCAGCATCAGTGTCTTTTCCAATGAGTCAGTACTTGGCATCAGGCGGCCAAAGTATTGGAGTTTCAGCTTCAGCATCAGTCTTTCCAATGAATATTTAGGACTGACTGCCTTTAGGTTTTAGGTATGGGTATAGGACCAGGCAGAGGGTTGAGGATGAAAGTTACTGTTCACAGAGAGCAGGGGCCACCCTAAGGCTGTCTGGAGAGGGGGTGGTACTACCTGGGAACTGTGCAGGGTCACGCAGGTCCAGAGTTTAGAGAGAGAGGGTCTGAGTGCCCAGATGGGGCGGCCACTGAAGAGCGAGGGGCCATGATCTGGGTCATTAGGCTGCTGAATCCCGATTGCTTAGGAAACCACGGAGGGTCACTTTAATCATGATGGAAGCTCTGTTTGAAGTGTGTGAGTTTCAGGTGCCTAGCACAGGACATGGCCCAAAAATTACCTATTAATATAACAATGATTTATCATTATTCGTCGTGAGGGTCCTTTCTTCTGTTCTCTTTATCTACAGTCTCTCTTCCTCCCTTATGATTTCACCTTCACCCTCCATCTATTCTTTCTGCTGTCTGGAAGAATCCAATTGCCTCTAATTTAACAAAGAAAAAAACAATCAACTCACCCAAAGAGGGGGCGTCTGTAGATTCTGTCACCTGGTTCCTGGCTCCTTCAAAGGCAGTGGGGACTGAAGGCCTGCTTGCCGACAGGTGGGTGACATTTTGTGGGGAATAATGGGAGGATTTCTGTCAAGCAGCCTTGATGGGTCCTAACAACGTTGAGTGTTTGAATTGGGTGAGTGCATGTTACAGTGGAAATCAACCCTGAATACTCATTGGAAAGACTAATGCTGAAGCTGCAGCTCTGATACTTTGGCCACCTCATGAGAAGAGCCGACTCGTGGGAAAAGACCCTACTCGTGGGAAAAGACCCTTATGCTCGGAAGGACTGAAGGCAAAAGGAGACAAAGGAAGCAAAAAGACGACAGAGGATGAGATGGTTAGATGGCATCACCGACTCGGTGGATGTGAGTCTGAGGAAACTGTGGGAGATAGTGAAGGACAGGGAATTCTGGTGTGCTGCAGTCTGAAGGGTCACAAAGAGTCAGACACGACTTAGCCACTGAAGAACACTGGCAATGTTACAGTGGAGTCCCTAGGCATATAGAATTTCTAGGTGGGCCTGGGTGGGGAGGGGTCTCTAGGGTGGGAGACTTTGACTTCTTAAACATCTGCTCTGGCACCTCTGAGTCCCCAGCCCTGGCACAGTGTCTGCTCTGGAGTGAGGACACTTCTTCCTTCCATGTTAACTATCAAGAAAGGGAATTGGTGACTTACTGTGGTTTAAGCAATTTTGTTACCATGAGAATGATGATGATGTGAATATCATCATCCCCAATGAACAGATGAGAATGCTGAGGACCAGAGTGAAAAGTTGAATGCATTAGTCAGGGTCACACAATTTGCTAGTCAGCAGGACAGGATTTGCACCCAAGCTGGCCTGAGACCAGAACCCACGAGTCCCCTCTCAATATCCCTTCTTTCTCTTCCTACAAGGGTCAAATTAGGTCATACCCTGGCATTTCTCCATCCTGTCTTAAAACTAATATCAGGCCCCTGTGCTTATTTTAGATTTTCTCCCCTCTCACCTGCTCCCAGCCTCCACCCCAATTAGCAAAGTTTGTCTGCTCCGAACAGTTGACTCTGAACTGTTGACTCAGTTGACTCCGAACAGGCTCCAAACAGCCTCCTCCATCTATAGATCCCAAGGAGCCCCAGATGCCAAAACTGAAACCACCCCATGACCTAATGAACTTTACACCCTTCAGAGTGGTTGTGTTTATAAATATCAGTCAAATTTGAACTTATTTTCAGAGAAGGGGAGAAATAACAATAGCCGTGAAACCATCACTAGTTATGCCAGGCTAACTTTGGCCAACTTTGTTCAGACTCACACAGTGGTCAGTCATTGTCTGCACTTCACTACTTCCTGAGCCTTTTAAATCTCACCTTTTGGCATCAGACCTTCCTATTACATGTTCAAAGACATGCTTGACATGCTTGCTTTTCATTCAACACCTTTTTGTGGAATCCCTGTAAGTGGTTCTGTGTTCACAATTGCAAACAAGGCATGCAGAAGAGGTTGGATAAGGGAGATTTGCCAGACTCTGAAGGTGAAGATTCTTCTCATCATTTTATAGATGAGAAAAGTGAGGACCTGAGAACTGAGTCACTTGCACAGTCTGAAGGGCAGAGTCTGGCTGGAGTGGCTTCTTGTCCAGAGCTGCTCATTGTTCACCCACTGCACCACTGCTTTTCCAAAATCCTCCAAGAAATCTCCATTTTTTTCTCCCAATAGCCAGGTGGTGAACTAAAAGGGAGTTGGGAGAAAAATGAAGTGAGGGAGATGACATTCTTAGAGGCAAGATGGTTTAAAAAAAAAAAGAAAAGAGCTTTTCCCCTCCCATTTCCAGGTGAAGTAAAGCAAGAAAAAGAAAATATGGGGAAATGATGGGGGTGGGGGATGGGACCACTCACTTTTGTCTCCAGTTAAGAATGTCTTCCTGACTTTTTCCTTTCTTCAGATGTCTGTGCACCAGTGGAAAATGATCTGTTATTTATTTCAAAGCATATATATAGGAAAAAAAAATACCCTTTAGCTTCAAACCAGAGCTATGAAATGCTTGTGTTCACATACTGGCAGGAAATGGGATTCCTTCTAGAAATATACCTCAGGACCCTTGGTATGAGAGCATGGGATTTGGTCAGGTTGATCTTTCTCATTTATGAAAGTTCTTGAGCTGTTTAGAAAATTGGTGAATTTGCTAATTCATAATGCCTGTCTTTATCAACTGCTTGAGTCTGAGATGTTCTGAACTTAAATCTTCCCCTTATCTCCTACCACATGGTTGGGCCCTTCACACAGGGTTTAGCACGCTGTAAATGGTCAATATGTGTCTTTTTGGACATCAGAGAAAGAAGGGTGGAGGGGGTAGGTGGTCTCAACCCCAGTCCACTTCAGAGTCCCTGTGTGTTCACACCTTCCTTGTGCCCTTTTCCTCGGTTCTCTCTCCTCCTCCCCACCCCCTGCTCCCTCCTCTTCCAGCCCAGCTATATACCTGTGCATATACCTGTATGGGAAAAGTGATCTTCAAGATGGATTCAAAGCCATTTCACACTAAAGTATAAGCAGCTGAATAGAACTCACTTTTGTCCCTCCTGTAACGGTTTGCAAAGTTATTGTGAGAAATATGCTCTGGGAACTCTAGGAAACAGCCACGCAGCATGAGGGCATGGAAACACGTAGTTTCCAGACTGGTCTAGATGAACTGTGAGGTTATGGCCAAGTGTCCACTTTCTCGTCTGAAATCCTTGCTGCCCGTCTTGGCTCTGTTGCTGTTTAGTTAGTAAGTAGTGTCCGACTCTTTGTGGTCCCATGGACTGTACCCCATCAGGCTCCCCTGTCCATGGGGTTTCCCAGGCAGGCATACTGGAGTGGATTGCCATTTCCTCCTCCGGTGGATATTCCTGACCCAGGGATGGAATCCACGTCTCCTGTGTCTCCTGCATTGGCAGGCAGATTCTTTACCACTGAGCCACCAGGGAAGCCCGGTCTTGGTTCTGGGAGAACCCAAACGAAGAACCCTACAATCCACCCCAGAGGCTGCCACTAATATTGCCCAGTATGATGTCCTACACCTATGATGGCATCTAAGTGCGAGGCAGCACGGTGTGGGGAAAGACCTCAAAGGATCATGGGGTCCCCTCTCTGCTCCCTCCCTGTCCAGCTGGGACACAGAGGACTTCTGGCTTCATCTCCTCAGATCATTGTCTTCACCAGAGATGAGTTCTGAGCAACAGAGAGGAAGTGTCCAGGAAGCCATTGGAGGGGCAAGACCAATCCTTCTGCTCCTGGGTGGTGGTTTTGGGCCAACCCATCACAGGACCCATCACAGGGAACTAGCTCTGTGATGGCATGTGTGCTGACAGACTCTGGAGGGGGAGCCGGAGTGGAGGTGGTCAGAACTTGAGAAAAAACTCCGGCATCCCCTCCATGCCCCCTTTACCTCTGTCCTAACTGGGACAGAAATGGCCGCAAGGCACTTGGGGATCCCTGCCCAGCCAGCTCTCATGGAGTGAGATGATTTTCGGTGCTGCATAAATGGACATTTTACATTTAATGTATTAGAAAAATAGTAACCACCACAGTAAACCCATAGTATAGAATTTCTTTTATAAGAAGATTGTATTTTTTTGATTTATATCTCATTTTTTATTTTTATTTTTTTAATTTGAATGTATTTATTTTAATTGGAGGCTAATTACTTTACAATATTGTATTGGTTCTGCCACACATCAACATGAATCTGCCACGGGCATACATGTGTTCTCCATCCTGAACCCCCCTCCCACCTCCCAAATGGAAAAAAAAATGTGAGCCCATTAAAATACATGTTAAGAAAAAAGGAAAGAAATTATTACAACAATAAAACATATCTTTTAAAGCTTTGTTATAGACAGTACTTGTCTATAGGTATATGATTAGATACACCATCTCTAACTGTACTTTCTCATTGCCAGATTATCATTCCAGGCATCATTTGCCTTTTCTTCCCCCTCAGAATTTCTAAGTAAATTGAGATCATTGGATGAAAAAACATGTAATAACTAAATTGATTCTATTGACCAATTTAGGCAATTTTCCATTAGAAATGAATTCCAAGTAAAGAGATACAAATGATACATCTCAGTAATTAGAGGAGGGAATTGCAACCCGCTCTAGTATTCTTGCCTGGAGAATTCCATGGACAGAGGAGCCTGGTGGGCTACAGTCCATGGGGTTGCAAAGAGTCAGACATGACTGAGCAACTAATGCTTTTCACTTTTCAAAATATATATTAAGTAAATCATAGGGCAGGTGGTACAGTACAAATGGATGTGATGACAATTGTGAAGGCTGTTTACAAAGGGCTAAATAAATTTTGACAGGTATCAGCAGGGGTATTATCATTCTGCTACCAAGTCATTTTTTCCCGAACACCAAGGATCTCATCATATTCTTTATTTCACCTGTCTCATCTTCTCTCTTCAATAAAAACAAAGTGTAGGGAGTGAGTTATCATTTCTATTTGTGTTTCCAAAGCAAAACAGTAGACACCCAATGAGCATCTGTTATCTGTTCATCTATCACTTACAGCATGTCCTGCAGGACAACCCTTTATGTAGGCTCCATTCTTCATGGGAAGAGTTTGGCTTGTGTCACCAGCTGGGGTGCAGACACATTTCCTTATTTTGGCAAATATATTAAGCATGAGATTCTCCATACTTCTCAGAAAGTCCATAGCTCCCTATCAAGGTCCCCAGAGTCAGCTCTGACCCCTATCTCCCCTCTCTGGGCTCTGCTCAGGACACTGTGTGTGTGAGTCTCTCAGTCGTGTCCGACTCTTTGTGACCCCATGGACTGTAGCCTGCCAGGCTTCTCTGTCCATGGAATTCTCCAGGCAAGAATACTGGGGTGGGTTGCCATGCCCTTCTCCAGGGGATCTTCCTGATCCAGGGATTGAACCCATGTCTCCTTCATTGCAGTCAGATTCTTTACCAACTGAGCCACTAAGTCAGGACACTAAATCCAGTCTTCTCTGCTCTAATCCCCACAGTGAGTGTCTTTTCTGGGGTCCTCAGTGTCCTTACCCATCAGAAGATGTTGGCTGGGACCATCCCATTTCAAGCCAACAGGTTTCTTTAGCTTTTCATTTCTATATGGGATGAGAGTTTAGGTGTTTAGAAGCCTTCTGGCTCCTTCTGCAAAATGGTCATATCCACCCTAAATTCCAAAACGTTGAAAGGGTATTCTAGTTCAACTCGATGAAAAATCCATTCACTGAAGCCCAACTTGATAGTTGATCAATTTGCTGAAGGATAATTTTAGTAAATTATCAAATCTCCCAATTAACCATAAACTAATTATAATGATTTGTCAGTTTGTAACAATTTGCTGTGTGTGTGTGTGTGTGTGTGTGTGTGTGTGTGTGTGTGCACATGCGCTGTTGGAGGGAGGTATAGGGAAGGGTTGGTTCCAGAGCTTATTTCTCAGGGAACTTTGGTTGAAAAGTATCCATTTTGTCTATAAAGAAGTGTTTAATTGGCCCAAAGTTCTGAGTTAGAGGGCAGTTCAGTCTCCTCATGGGCACTTTTAATAGATTGGCCCTGTCAAAATAAAGCTTTAGCTTCAGTAGGTCTTTATGAATTTGATGGGATACAAATAAAAGAAAAATCCTCAGCTGGAGTGAGACTTATTAAATCCAAACTATGAAACAAACACCCTGTACTCTAAAATTTTCTCATCAAAAGTAATCCCATGTTTGAGTGTATTCACATGTGTAAAACTGAATGGAGTGAGGGGGAGGTTCAAGAAGGAGGGGACATATGAATGCCTATGACTGATTCATGTTGATGTATGGCAGAAACCAATGCAATATTGTAATTATCCTCCAGTTAAAAATAAATAAATTAAAAAAGACTGGAGTGAAATTAGCCAGAAAGGCAACAATGAGGTTCCTTAGTTTTGTTTTTCAATGAAAACTCTCACTTGCATTAGATTTCTTCATTTTGTGAAGGTAACACACCATGGCCCTGTGAAAAGGAATTTAAGAGTCCTTTGTTTCTTGTGTCTTAACATTCAAACTTCCTAAGACTTTAGAATGCTGAAGAAATTGAAGAGTCCTTTGTTTCCTGTGTCTTAACATTCACACTTCCTAAGACTTTAGCATGCTGATCCCTGGAAAGGAGTGAATCCATCTGCTGAGAATCTTTAAAACCAGGATGGGGAATATAAGGTGATGGGCCATCTCTTCCTCCTTTGTTGCCAGCTGCTGCTACTGCTACTGATAAGTCACTTCAGTCGTGTCCGACTCTGTGCGACGCCATAGACGGCAGCCCACCAGGCTCCCCTGTCCCAGGGATTCTCCAGGCAAGAACACTGGAGTGGGTTGCCATTTCCTTCTCCAATGCATGGAAGTGAAAAGTGAAAGTGAAGTCGCTCAGTCATGTCCGACTCCCAGCGACCCCATGGACTGCAGCCTACCAGGCTCCTCCATCCATGGGATTTTCCAGGCAAGAGTACTGGAGTGGGGTGCCATTGCCTTCCCCGGTTGCCAGCTGCAGGTATTGCTAATTCATCACAGATCTCTTTCCACCTTTAAAATCCTTCTCAAGCCTTTGTTCCAGGCAGAGCAGACCACATGGTAAACTTTGGGATGGGATAAATCTATTTGCCATCTTAGTTCTTCTTCTACTGGATTATATCAATACTCTTTCATTGACCTGTTTCTATTTGTTCTCATTCTTCCCCAGAGTTTCATATTCTCCCTCCTCTCCCCCGCCTTTTTTTTTTTTTTGCTCTACTGTAATGGTTGCTTTTTGGCTTCAGAATATGCACCTTGAATGCAGAGAATTATCCATCATTCTGCCAGCCTTTGCTTGTCCTTCTGAATTTATGTGCCGTGGGTTTGTAGCTCCATCCCTTCTTCTTGCTAACTTGCTCCCAGGAAAGCAGACCTGTCCTCCTCCAGCCCAGTGTGGGAGCAGCCTGGCTCAGAAAACTCACCTCCATCTGTTTTATGACATGTTCATTACCAGTGTGTCTTCACATCCAACAAGGGAAATCTCAGGACACTGTTAAGTCCAGGCTATAGCTTACACCTCGGATTCCACTGTGCTCCAGGCTATGGACTATTCATCTTTCTATTTACCAAGAAGCTAAAACTGCAGAATTACCTGTACCAATGTCCGAAGGACCTTTTGGGGATAAATAATCTTAGGAGATTGGAATTTATTTTCTTGGTTTTGCAGAACTGCCCACCCACCCTGGACAATAGGTCCTGGTAAGATCACGCAAGCCTTCAAAGCCATATTGAAGGTTATTTCCTCATCAGATCCTAGTGCTTTATACACATCTCTGATTTGGTCTTTCTTGCATACTTTTGGGCTTCCCCAGTGGCTCAGTGGTAAAAAATCTGCCTGCAATGCAGGAGTTGTGAGATGCAGGTTTGATTCCTGGGTTGGGAAGATCCGCTGGAGAAGGAAATGGCAACCCACTCCAGTATTCTTGCCTGGAAAATCCCATGGACAGAGGAGCCTGACAGGCTACACTCCACAGGGTCACAAAGAGTAGGACATGACTGAGCACGCACGCATGAGTCACTTTTTAATATCTTGTTCCATCCTCCCATTCAGACTGGGAGGCACTTTAGGGAGGGCACAGTTTTATTCACTTCTGTGTCCTGAGGGTAAGTCACAGAGTCTATTATCGTGGACAGCAAGGTACAGTGTGAAGAGTCAGGCTTAAGCAAGAAAGTATTCCCCAAATCCCAGTATTGACTATACTTACTGATTGTGTAGTTGTCTGTGAATTGCCTGGACCCTTTCTAGTAATTTGAATAGGCCACAGGGCTTTAAAAATTAAATAGAATAAAACATTTTTATAATGAAAAGAGCAGCCATCACCTGCTTGCCCCACCTCTGTCCTGCTTCTTAGGAGCCATCCTTTTTAACTCTTTGAACTGTTTCTTTTGGTAGTTATCTCCATATTTCTAAATATAATTTCTTATATTGCTTTTTTTTTGGCTTTACACACTTAGCATTTATTGTTGTATAGGTAAAATTAAGTAGGATTTAATTCCTTCATATATTTGCTAATTTTCTTGACAAATTTATATCACAACATGCGTTTAATGTTTTAGTAGAGTTTTCAGTATTATGACTATTTGAAGTTTGTTCTAGAACCAGATGAAACACTATGATTTTATTTTCTTTCTTATATAGCTTTTGTGTCTTGTTTCTTTTTCTGTAAAGCTTCTGGTTACCATTTTTTTTTTTTCCTTATTGCAAAATCTCCTTTATATTCATACTTTTTCTTCATATTTTGTCCCAAGAGCTCCAGCTGATCAAATCTTCTATTAAGCATTTTAAATAGTCTTTATTGACTGTTGCAACATCACTTCTGTCTTACATTTCGGTTCCCTGGCTGTGAGGCATGTGGGATCCCAACTCCCTGACCAGGAATTGAACTCAGATCCCCCACAGTGGAAGATGAAGTCTCAACCCCTGGACCACCAGGGAAGTCCCTCTAAGCATTTTAATTATTAATAACGTCATAACCATCCTTTCTAGGGTGATCCAGGTTCCCTTCTGTGTGGCATGCCTACCATCCTGGACACCTCTTGTACCCTTACCCGACTGGGGGTGTTTGTTTCCTGAATTCCACATTTTCCTATTTCTTTCCTATTTCCTATTTACTTCCTTGTTTTGCTGAAGCACATCCTTCTTTACGTCCCATAAGGTAGATAAATTTTCAGAGCCCTTGAATGTGTGAAGATACACTTATTTCCTAGTCGGGTTAGTTAGGATTGGAAGAGGCTTAACTTCAGTATTTAGGACGTACTCCCTGGTTCTGTAGCATTCGGTGTTACTCACGAGACACCCACCACTATTCTGATGATTGTCTCTTTTCTGGGAGACCATTATGCCTTGAATTGTGTGCGCATGAGTGCTAAGTCACTTCAGTCATGTCCAGCTCTTTGTGACCCCATGGACTGTAGCCTGCCAGACTCCTCTGTCCATGGAATGTTCCTCACCAGAACACTGGAGTGGGTTGCCATTTCCTCCTCCAGGGGATCTTCCCAACCCAGGGATCGAACCTGTATCTCCTGTGGTTCCTGCACTGCAGGCAGATTCTTTACCACTGAGCCACTGGGGAAGCCCTCATTGAATTGTGTTCCTTTCCCCAAAGATATATTAATATTTAAATTCTAGTCCCTGGCAACCCAGAATGTGACCTTATTAGGGAATGAAATTACTGCAGATGTAATTAGATAACTGAAGATGGGGTCATGCTGCTGCTGGGGTCATACCGGAATAAATTTGGGGCATATTTTATGGATTTTCTCTAATGGTAATAAGTGAGAAATGTTTTTTTTTTTTTTTAACCTTTTCTAGTTTATTCTCTCAAAATAGTCATATCACATTTAAAAAATCTAAATGTATGTGAGGTGGCTTTATTTATTCTTTAAAATTTTGTTTATTTTTATCTTTGGCTATGCTGGGTCTTTACTGCTGCTTGGGCTTTTTTCTAGTTTTGGTGGGTGAAGGCTAGTCTTTGCTGCAGGGTGCGGGCTTCTCTGCAGTGGCTTCTCTTGCCGTGGAGCCTGGGCTCTAGGCCCACAGGCTTCGGCAGCTGCAGCTTGAGGGCTCAGTAGCTGTGGCATGTGGGCTTAGTCACCCCACAGCATGTGGATTCCTACCCACTGGACCATCAGGGAAGTCCTTAAGTGGCTTTATTGCTATAATTATATACACTGCCCACTGCTGAGCCTAGTGATGCACAATTGTGACACTTTCTTTTTAACAAAGATTTTAGCTTTCCCTGGAGTTAATCCCTGGAGTTAATAATTACCTGTTTTTCTATTTACTTAGTTCATATATGTAAAATAATTGGAACAGTGCCTGGAAAAGAGTAAACACTATTGATGTGTTTGCTCTTCTCATTTGACTGTTTTCTCACACCCTATAACAGCTCTATTAGATTATGTAAAGCTGAGTTAATTTTCCACGTCATCAAACCCATCAAATACTCTATATATTCTACTTTTCTCTTGCAGCCTCTTGGTGCCTCCATCCTCCTGATTCTATCAGGGACCCATTGCTCTCTAAATAGATCCTTAGCTGTATGCTAGAAATCCACCCACCATTGTCCTTAGGGTTCCCTTCCCCACTCCCCTGCAATGGGTTTTCCATGCCTTGATTCACCTCCCTGTTTAATTGGAACATCTCCTCCAGTAACTTCCTGAGAAAGGGTAAGTGAGCAGGAATTGAATTTTTGAGACTTGACATGTTAAAATATTTCTCTTCCCTGATGGCTCGGATAGTAAAGAATCCACCCACAATTCAGGAGACCAGGGTTTGATCCCTGGGCCGGGAAGATCCCATGGAGAAGGAAATGGCAACCTGCTCCAGTATTCTTGCCTGGAGAATTCAATGGACAGAGGAGCTTGGTGGGCTGCTGTCTGTCGCGTCACAAAGAGTTGGACACGACTGAGTGACTAACACTACATCAATTTATAATCTGGGTAGTGTTGAAATTATTTTCCCTCAGAATTTTGAAGTAATTTCTCCATTTTCTTGGCTCCCTTATGTTCCTATGAAGAAGTCCAATGCCATTCATATTCCCATATTTTTAATATAATTTAATGTGTATTATCTGTTCACAGTATGATTAAATTAGAAATGAATAATAAAGAGGCTTCTAAGAATCAACTTCTATTGGAATATTCAAAATGAGAAGCTACATAATACATAAGTTAAAAGAAATAAACCACAGCAAAAAAGAAGTTAAGACATATAAAAACTGAGAAGACATAGATTAAAAGATACAGAGAAAAATATATATATTTATAGATTCTTATAAAATGAAATTCAAAAATGTTTTTTAGTGAGCTAATAATTCCAAGTCAAGGGTAAAAAGTAAAGGACTGCTGTTATCAAAGGGATAACAGAACTGCAAGTAAAAAAATACAACTGGTAATTGAAGAGAAAAATTGAGGAACATTTAGGAGATTCCTTTGTTCTGAAGTTTTACAGTGATATACTTTAGTGTGTTCTTCGCATCAGGTGGCCAAAGTACTGGAGTTTCAGCTTCAGTAGACTCATTGGAAAAGACCCTGATGCTGGGAAAGATTGAAGGCAGGAGGAGAAGGGGACGACAGAATGAGATGGTTGGATGGCATCATCGACTCGATGGACATAGGTTTGAGCAAGCTGTAGGAGTTGGTGATGGACAGGGAAGCCTGGTGTGCTGCAGTCCATGGGGTCACAAAGAGTTGGACACGACTAAGCGACTGAAGAGAACTTTAGTTTAGGACTTTGGACTTATATCTTTTTTTACTTATGACTCAGGGAGAATTTTTGTTATCTCCATTCCAGGAAATGTTCTTGCATGTTTTTCTATGATAATATCCTCCTATTTTCTCTGATCTCTCTGGAAACTCTTATCATTAGGATGTTCAACCTCTTGGATTAATCTTTTAATTTTCTTGTTTTTCCTTTCTCCCCCAACCCCCGCTTGTCTTTTTATTCTGCTTCCTGGGAAACTTTCTTGACTTTATTGTAAAGTACTTTTTTTGAATCTTTTAAAAAAAAATTGAGTTATCATATTTTTAATTTCCAGGAATTCTAACTTATTCTCTGAATGTACTTTTTTTGTGATTGCATTTTTCTTGCTTTATAGATTACAATATTGCCCCTTATTTCTCTGCTCATAGTAGTTACATTTTCTTTGAAGTTTTTCATGCTCTCTACATTAATTCTGTTGCCTCTTTGTTCAGATTTCTTTTATCAAGTAGGATGTTTTCCCTGATTTTTTGGAATTAATTGTCTGTTCATCTTTATGAGTAAGGTATTTAAATCCAGATATAGACCCTGAGTGCACTGGTGATCTCCAAAGAAGGCCTGTAGAGGCCAGAGGAAAGTTTTCATTTGAGATTTGTGAGTCTTTTCCTGCTTTTTAAGTTTGTTTTTCTGCAGGGCTCTGTGCTCTGTGTGCTTCCATGGTGTCTGACTCTTTGCAAACCCATGGACTGTAGCCCGCCAGGCTCCTCTGTCCATGAGATTCTCCAGGCAAGAATACTGGACTGAGTTGCCATTTCCTCCTCCAGGGGATCTTCCCGACCCAGGGATCAAACCTGAGTCTCTTGAATCTCCTGCGCCGTCAGGCAGGTGCTTGGGTACTTTCTCATTGTCACACAATGATCCTCAAATCAAGGGGCTGCTCACCAACCCCATCTCATTTATATATACAAGAGTTTACTTTTAACCTATTTTCAGCAGAGTATAGCCTCAAGGAGGAAAAAAAAAACAAAAACCCATGGTGTCTTAGAGGGTAAGATAGGGTTGGGACGGGGACCCATGGGTCTAAATTGTTAATATTGGAACTTTCAACCACTTTTCTGTGTTTAGCTGCCCACCCTATCCTTGAGCCTCTTTTGATACCTGGTCCTGTTATACTCTTGTCTGGAGAATCCCATGGATGGAGGAGCCTGGTATGCTACAGTCCATGGGGTCGCAAAGAGTTGGACATGACTGAGTGACTTCATTTCATTTTTCATTTCCTGTTAGTTTTCAAGCTTTTCTCTGTTCCTGGAGGGGTGAATTGGGTTGATTCCTCTCTTTACAGGCACTTAGGATTGACGTGTTTTCTCTGCTAAGTCATTTGTTTTTCTCCGTCTGTAGTCCATCTTCTCATATAGCATGTTAAGATGTCTCTTTGTTTCTTTGAAGAAGAAGTGCATTGATTTTTTTCTACTTCTTATTGTTATTGGGGGGAAATTTTGGAAGGAGAAGATGGCTGAAATGGATTTACTCTGCCATCTTAAAATGAGAACCTTTCTTGTGGAAGCTTTTAGAGACTTTTCTTTATCGTCATGCTTTAAAATGTGATAACCTGTTAGAAAAATATTAGGCCATGGAGCTGTGTCTCTTTCCTATGTTTTTTTTTTTAAAGCTCTTTCTATTTTTAGCTGTTATGCTCAGAGAATCCTAAATTCTCAACTAGGGATCCTTTGGGAGGAGGGATCACTCAAAATCTTCAGTTGAAAAGAACAAGCAGGTGTTCTGCCCGAAGGGGAGGTGTAGGGTGGGGAAGGCAGGTTACACACTTGGGTGGCAGTGCTCTGCGCACAGAGGGTGCGGCTGGGGAGGAAGGGAAACTATTCCGAGCCCAGGTTTTTGGCTAGTGTCTCTGGTTCCAGCCCTCTATCTTGGTGAACCTTGGTTTCAACCTCCTAGTGGTCTCACCACGTCTGGGCTTCTCCAGAGTTTTGTGTTACAGGATATCATTTTTTCACACACATGTCACTCTGCTAATGCACAAAGCTGAGTCTCCATCCATCCTGTGCCATCAGTCACCTTTCTCCATGCCATTTCCTGGGACCTGAATGAAATTCCTTAACGGCAAAAGGATTTTCTGCAAGTACTATCTTCACTGTGAGTTTAAATATTTTTTACTTCTGTGCAGTTGTAGAAATTGAGAGAACAGAGTCTGAAGATGCCGTGCTCAGAAAGTGCCACTGCTTTTTAACTGTAAATCTTTAGGCAAACTAGTTAGCATCTCTCTGCCTCAATTTTTTAATCTGTAAAGCAAGAATAATAATAAGACTTCCCTTGTAGGATTTTGTGAGCCTTAAATGAGGTAATCCAGGTAAAGAAAGGAAAATTTGACATGTATTAATAAGCTGACTCATAGCTGACCTTTCAAAAATGTCATTCATCACTATTTCAGTGCAATACTAGCATGGAGAAAAATACAAGCTTATTTCAACCCACTGTCATTTACTGGAAGTCTGATGAGCTTTCCTGAGGTTTACATATTTCACACAACTGTTTGAGGAATAAACTAATGTATGGAAAACACATAGCACACGGCAGACCCACAGTTGTTAACAGTCACTGAAAAGGTCTTTGTTGAATGACTATTGAAGATAGAGTGTTATATAGGGAAGCAATGCCAAGCCTAGGTGTTGGATGACATGCATTTAGTCCTCCTTGCCACTGTCTTTCTGTGACTCAGACAAATCAATGAACCTTTCTCAGCCTGTTTCTTCTTCTGAGAATAGGGATAATAATAGCAGATAGTTTTTTAAAAATATAAATTTATTTATTTTAATTGGAGGCTAATTACTTTACAATATTGTAGTGGTTTTGCCTTATATTGACATGATTTGATTGACGCATTTGAATTGTGGTGTTGGGAAAGATTTTTGAGAGTTCCTTTGACTGCAAGGAGATCAAACCAGTCAATCCTAAAGGAAATTAACCCTGAATATTCATTGGAAGGACTGATGGTAAAGCTGAAGCTCCAATACTTTGGCCACCTGATGTGAAGAACTGACTCGTTGGAATGACCCTGATGCTGGGAAAGATTGAAGGCAGGAGGAGAAGGGAACGACAAAGGATGAGATGGCTGGATGGCATCACTGACTCAGTGGACATGAGTTTGAGCAAACTCTGGGAGTTAACGATGGACAGGGAAGCCTGGTGTGCTGCAGTCCAGGGAATTGCAAAGAGTCGGACACGACTGAGCGACTGAACTGAACTGAACTGAATGATATTATAATGATGAGTTCTATGATAAGTTTATACAAGCTATAAAGTGCTTTATAAGAGAAAAACAAATATGGTATATTAATGCATGTATATGGAATCTAGAAAAATGGTAGAGATGATCTTATTTACGAAGCAGAAATAAGAGACACAGACAGAGAAAACAAACATGTATGGATACCAAGGAGGGAGGTGGGATGAACTGGGACACTGGGATTGACACATGTAAACTGTTGATACGATGGATAAAACAAATAATTAATGACTACTGGATAGTACAGGGAACTCTACTCGATGCTCTGTGGTGACCTAAATGGGGAAGAAATCCAGAAAAGAGGGAATTTATAGCTGATTCACTTTGTTGCATGGCAGAAACTAACATTGTATAGTAATTATACTTCAATAAAAATTGATTTAAAAGAAGAAAGAGAAAGAGGAAGACCCAACCCCAAAGTGCTTTATAAAAACTACTACAGTATATGAAGGTGTGCCTGCCCACACGTGAGCACGTGAGTTAGGCAGTTTGAAAGATGAGATGTGAGCACCCTTATGATGTCAGAGGGGCCAGGACATTCCACCGACTCTTAAAATTGTTGCTTACTCCAGATATGGTAACAAGGTGTTTGTGCCCAAGAACAGTTTATTAGTGCCGCCGTCTCCAGACTTGTGTTCAGTGCTTATCCACTGTCTGTGGTTCTCAGTGAATCCAGTCAACAGAAAAGGCCGCCCATCACGGGTCAGAGGGAAGGACTTCCTGCCAAGTTGTTTCTTTCACTGAAGTTCACCAGACAGAATTTGGATTAAAAGGAAGAGACCAGAGGCTACCTATCTCTGGGTCTTTGCCTGGAGACCCAAGATTACAGATACATTCCTCAGAACCAAGAGAATTCCAAATTGTTTTTTGGCAGGGGGCGCTGTCAAACAACCTATTTTTTTTTTTTTTCGTAATTTTCTCAATCAGCACTAAGCAAAGTTCATAAATGACCAGTGAGAGAATAAGATAATGAGATGGAAATCTAATCCCCAAGCAGCTCCCACCAAACTCGCAAGAAACAGCTGCTATGTCAACTTCTGGGGAACCCTCCTCAGCGCCCAGGTCATCTCTCTTTCCCTCCAACAGACCCAAGCACTGACTTTCTCCATGGAGACTGTTTACGGGGAAGCTAATTAGTTTTCCTCATGCAAAAGCCCACTTTTGACTTTGCAGCTGTGCTCAGCCTCATGGGGGAGACTAGATCTGACTTTCAGCACTCCTGACTGTACATTGGATGGCCTAAAAATACTCACAAATTGGTCTTCTCTTTCCCAATCGGGTTGGGCTCTCATCGAGAGGCAAACCCTTCTGAGAATTCTGCGGGACTATTACTTCCCAAGGATGGCATCAGCTATAAATAGCAGTGCCTTCCAGGTAGTGTGCTGCTGGCTGGCAAGCTCTGAGCTTGCATTATTCCAGGGAAGATTGAATGCCACTGGAGGATTCTGGGAACGAGAAGGCTGGCCTGGCTCTTGGGGCTTGGAAAAAGTTACAGGGATCCTCCCTGGAGCCCCTTCTCTGTACCAGCTTCTCTCCCAGCTGGGCATGGGGGCAACACATATGCATAAGACAAGCTTCAGCTTTTCAGGATCTTGTTGCAGACAGTAGAGCTGCCCAGTAGGCATGAAGGGCAAGTCAGAGTTATAATTTAAAAATTTCTAGCAGCCATATTTTTAAAAGTACAAAGAAACAGGCAAAATTCATTTTACAATATTTTACATTCCCCTGTTTTGGGAGGGTATCTCCACTGTGGTTGATTTTCGTTATTTGGCATGCTCCTAAAAGTCGTAAGCTGAACTAAGAGGTAGACAGACAGAAGTGTCTGCCTCCTCCCCACTCCCTGCTACTCAGCTCCTAGTCCAGCAGTCTTTATACTCTGTTTTGGTCCATTCCCTTAGTAGTTTCTGGTTAATTTTTCCTGCCCTCATCCTATCCTTTTTCAAAAATGAGCAGATATGCTTTTAAAGAATGACCTGGAGGGATGGGATGGGGGACGGGAGAGAAAATAGGGAGGGAGGGGATGTTTGTTTAATTGTGGCATATTTGCCTTGCTGTATGTCAGAAATCTGGACAACATTGTAGAAATTAAAAAAAAAAAATTCCTTCCTTTCCTATTGGAAGGGTCCACACCATATATAATCTTTGGCACTTGGCTAATTTTGACTTAAAAGTACATCCTGGAAATCTCGCCATATTGGAACACAAAGATGTCTCATTCTTCTTCTTCTTCTTTTTTTTTTTTTTGGCCATGCTACTCAGCTTGCGGGATCTTAGTTCCCCTGACCAGGGATTAAACCTAGGCCCACAGCTGTGAAAGCTCAAAGTCCTAACCACTGGATCACCAGGGAATTCCCAAAGATTTCTTATTCTTAATTGCAGCTTCAGAGCCCTTCATTATATGGATACGCCAGACTTATCTCAACCATTCTCTGTGTTAGGTGTTCTAACATTTTGCAATTACAAACCATGTTCATGATTTTAAATACAAGTTGTGCAGCCTCCACCTGCCGCCCTCCAACACCAAACAATTTTCTGACTCCAGCTGAATGTCTTGCAATTCAACTCAATTCTGACACTGCCTACGGGGAGATAGCATCAGATCCCGCAGATTAAGGGCTTAGTCCTACAAGACTGTCGCCCCTCCCTAGCCCCCACATCAGATACTAATAGCAAGTCCAGAATTGTTACCTGTGCTTCTGATGGCGCGGCTGTAGAGTCGAGGTTCCAACAACCCCTTATGTTGGATTAATTTGCTAGAGCGGGTCACCAAACTCAGAGAAACATTTTTCGTACTAGATGACTGATGTACTGTAAAAGATATAACTTGGGAACAGCAGATAGAAGAGATTCACTGGCCAGTGTATGGGGGCAGGGCAGAGGAGCTCTGATGCTCTCCAACCTCTGAATGCGTCACTCTCCCTGAATCTCCACGTGCTCACCAGCCCAGAAGCTCTATATTCTCTTTTTAGACTAAGCCTTTGAAATGTGTGTATTTTAACACATTTAGCACATCTCTCTTGGGAGTCTTAACTTTTCATTGGAATGACTTGAGTTTTACTTAAATTTCCTGAAACTTGCTGTAGAAAGAGTGGATTCACAACCCAGGTTATTTCAAACATCCTTACAAATTTTCCAACAGCTGAATTGAATATCGCTTTTATAATTTCTGTTTAAATTAATTAAAACAAAATAATGTGATTCATTAGTGGCACTGGCTACATTTCAGGTGCTCACCAGTGACACCTGAGCAGTGGTTGCTACATTGGATGGTGCAGGTCTATAATAAAGAGGCTGTAAGGTGAGCCCCCCCTGCCTGGCAAGAGTTGGGGGCAGGTGAGGGAAGGAGAAGGAGGAGAATGGTCCAGCAGTCTGGGCATAGCGAGACATGCAACAGGGCAGGAAGGCCCACAGGTGGAGTCTCAGTCACTCTTAGAAGGGAAAGGGCGGGGAGCTGGTGAGAGCTGGCTGCAGCAGAGCTGCTCTGCGGAACTCCGCTGTCCCTTGGGCTCGTCTGGAACCACTGCGAGCCTGCTTCCAGATTAGAATGCATGACTGAAGCTCCTTTTTGATTTCCTTTCTTTTGGCCAACTGGGTATCTCCTCATAATTGAAGCTGGAGCTGTTATTTGTTAAGAATATCAGATATTTTACACATCCTGATTGCACTTGTTTTCATCTTTGCAATAACCCTCAGGGAAGAATTATTATTTGCAATTCCCAATAAGGAAACTGAGGCTAACGGAAGTTCAGTTAACGCTCCCAGGTTTAGCCAGGTTTGAATGTAGGTGGGTCTTACTCCAAAGCCTGTGCTCTTTTAATTCATTTTCTCATTCATTTATTCACTCACAGAGGTGAGGAAGGCAGACAAATGTCCTGCTTGCATGGAGTTTTCGTTCTTTCTTCTCCTTTTTAAAAAAATATTTACCTACTTATTTTTAAATTTGGCTTCTCTGGGTGTTAATTGCAGCATGCAGGATCTTTATTTTATTTTATTTTATTTTTCATGCAGGATCTTTAGTTGCAGCACTTGAACTCTTAGTTAGAGCATGTGGGTCTAGTTCCCTGACCAGGGATCGAACCTGGGGCCCCTGCATTGGGAGTTCAAAGTCTTATCCACTGGACCACCAAGGAAGCCCCTGGAGCTGTCTTTATAACAGGAGAGGTATACAGGCATAAATAAGAAACGGTTACAAGTGTGGCATTTACATAGAGATAAATTTTTATGAAGATAAAAATGGTTGGGGTGGGGGATATTTTAGACTAGGTAATTCAGGAAGCCTCTCTTAAGGGGTTGGCATTTGAGTTGACACATAAATGAGAAATTGTAGTCAGCCCACAGGAAGATCTGAGCAAAGGGATTGTTCATCCTCTCCAGATAACCTGAAAGTCATACTCATGTACAAAGGCTCTGTTTTCAGTCTGATCACCTATTCTCATATAATCATGGAAAGCAAGGAGTCAGGGTCAGAAGTAGATTTAGCTGGCGTTTAATCCCATAGAATATCTAATTTCTGTGCAAGGCTTTGCTGTTTATAATTGTCAAATGATATTTGGAAAGGCCTTGCGAGGTAGGAAAGCATGTACATTTGCCCCAATCTTTCAGCTAACAGGTAAAGAGAGATTTTGTTCCTTTCAGGGCAGTTTTTTGCTCTTAAATTCCTTACCCACTGAGCAAGGTCTGTGCTAGTTTATTAAGTCTGGCACATGGTAGAAACCCAATGGCTGTTTGCTGAATAGGAACCTGGAGATTTTAAACTTCTTCCTGGTTGTCCAGGATCCTGTAACACATGCCTCCCTTCCACCTACAGAATGAGTCTACATTCTGAGGGAGTAACTTGCTTTCGAAATCTGGTTCCTCTCTCTCCTTTACCGAAATTACCTTATCCATGCTCAGTTTTACCAGAACTTGAAGTGAGAGTCGTTAAACTGAAAAATAATATATTTATGTATTCAAAGTTTCTTCCTTCGCCAAAAAATTTAAGATGGTTTAAAATGAAAGTTTCTTAGACAGTAATGAGATTAAAGTAAATATACTGGATAGGGGAAAAAAACCTACTTGAATAGGAGAAAATAATGACAAAGTATATATATGATAAGGTGTTAATGTCCAAAATGTATGAAAGACCCAGACAACTTAATAGCAAAAAATCAAAACCAGATTACAGAATAGGCAGAGCATTTGAATAGATGTTTTTCTAAAGAAGACAGACAATGGCCAAGAGGCACTTGCAAAGATGCTCAACCTCCTTAATTATCAGGAAAATGCAAATCAAAAGCACAATGAGATACCGCCTGTCAGAATGACTTACCAAAAAGACAACAAATAAGAAGCGCTGGAAAGGATGTGGAGAGAAGGGAACCCTTGTGCACTGTTCGTGGGAATGTAAATTGGCGCAGCCACTATGGAAAACAGTATGGAGAGTTCCTCAAAAGAGTGAAAACAGAACTGAGCAGAGCTGTACCTGATCCAGCAATTCCACTTTTGGGTTTTCCACTCTCATCCTAGCTCACATCCAGCCTTTAGCAGTTTCTTGGCTCTTTCAGCTGCCTGTACCGTGCCTGAGTTCCCAGATTGCGCTAGTGGTGAAGAACCCACCTGCCAATGCAGGAGATGCAGGAGCCATGGGTTCGTTTCCTGGATCGGGAAGATCTCCTGGAGGAAGGCATGGCAACCCATTCCAGTATTCATGCCTGGAGAATCCCATGGAACGAGGAGCCTGGAGGGCTATGGTCCACAAGATTGCAAATAGTCAGACACGACTGAAGAGACTTAGCACGCATGCAGCGGGCCCAGCATCTCTGTCTTCTGTGGTCTGCCCCAGGTGAGCTAGGTTTCCAGGTCTGTCTTTCCTTGAATTTCAAGTTACCTGTTAGTCCCGTGACCTCAGATGTCTGATGGGTTCAAGAAAGCCAATATTTTGTATGTTATCCCACTTATTCTTGTTGTTAGGATTGAAGCGATGCTCTTTCCAGCTTTTATATATCTTAGGCCTAAATTCTCTGATTGTTTTTGTTTTTTTAACAACAAATCAATGAAAAAGAGATGTCTATATTCTCATTCACCAAAGTATCTCTCTCCATTATTTCTTGGAACTTACCCCAGTAAGGCTTGTACCCTCATCCTATATAAAAAAAAAAATTTTTTTTAAGGTTCCAATAATCTCTGTGTTGTTAAATAAGATGGATAGTTCTGAGTTCTCATCTTATTTTACCTTTCAGTATCTTTTCATCCAGATGACTTCTCACTCCTTCTTTAGTAAAATACTTGAACTTGGCTTCTGGGACACCATACTTAAAATTGCTTTACAGTGTTGTGTTTGTTTCTGCCGTACAACAACGTGAATTGGTCAGTTATATACATGTCCTCTTCATGGTGAGCCCTCTCACCTCCCGCATCCCACCACTCTAGGTCATCACAGAGTGCCAGGCTGGGGCCCCTGTGTTATAATGAATGGTAGCTTCCCACTAGCTCTCTATTTTACACATGATAGTGTATAAAGGTCGTGCTGCTTTCTCAGTTCATCCCACCCTCTCCTTCCCCTGCTGTGTCCACAAGTCCATTATCTACATTTGCGTCTCCATTCCTTCCCTGCAAATAGGTTCACCAGGATCATTTTTCTAGATTCCATAAAGATGCATTAATATGCAATATTTATTTTTCTCTTTGTGACTCACCATACTTTCTTGAATTTCCGCTTACATAAGTGGCTGCTCCTTCTTTATTACCTTTTGGGAGTTCCTTCTCTTTTCCTGACCTTTAAATATTGAATATCCTGGGCTCAGTTTCTGGAGCTCTTTTTTTCTTTAATGATACTTATATTCTTTTTGTGATTTTGTCTAGTCTCAGAGTTTTAAATATCATCTATCCACTGACAACCTCCCCTGAGCTCCAAATTTATACACTACTAGACATCTCATTTGAATGCCTGAGACATCTTAATTTAACATGTCTAAAACCAGATCTTCCCCCAACAAACCTGTTCATCCTGCAGACTTCCCAAACTTAGTAAATATATTCTCACTAAAAGTCCTTCTTTTTGTTCAGACCAAAAACCTTGGAGACATCTTGGCACCTCCTTTCAGATTCCACATCCAATCCATCATCAGCTCTTATTTACTACACATTCAATATCTATCCAGAACTAATTGCTCCTTATAAACTCTACTATTACTGCGCTCAGTGACACCACATTCATCTTTGGCCTGAATAGTTGTAAAAGAACTCTAACTGGGTTCTTTCTCCTGCCGTCTTTCCCTACCTAGTCCATTAATATTTTGGCCAGAAACAAAAAAGCAATAGCAATTATAATTAGTAATGTGATATTAGAAAGGTCACAACCTCTCTGTGTCTCATTTTGCTCATTTGAAAACTAGAAATGTGAGCAGAATTCTAAAGATGCCTTCTCAAAGTTTCAGTCCCTGGTTATTCAACCGAACGTTAATTTAGGTACGGTTGCGAAGGGCTTTTGCAGATATAATTAATGTCTCAAATCAGTTGACCTTAAGATATGGATGTTAATTGGGTGGCCTTACTAAATCAATTAGGTCTTTTAAAAGCAGAAAGTTTTCTTCTGCTATGGCAGAAGAGACATTCAGAGATTAAAACATGAGGGGAATAGGCTGTGCCAGTCCTCACTTTGAAGATAGAGGGGGCAAAAAGCAAGGGATGCCTTCAGCTCTTAGGAACTGAGAGTCAGCCAGCAAGTAAATGAGTATCTCAGTCCTACAACCACAAGGATCTGAATCAGCCAATAATCTGAAAAACCTTGGGAGCAAATGCATTCCTAGAGCATCCAGATAAAATCTCATTCTGGCCCATGCCTTGATTTCGGCCCTCTGAGACCCCAAGCAGAAAGCCTAAATGAGCCTGCCTGAAATTCTGACCTACAAAACTGTGAGATAATAAAGGTGTGTTATTTTAAGCCACTTAATTTGAGCCAGCTGTTATGCAATGATAGAAAACTAACGCGAGGAATAATAAGGAACTTGTTCTCTTCATGGTAGTTGACTTTTCAGAGATAAATCAGATTATGGCTTCTATTTTCTTTTGAGAAAGGGGGTTTACCATGGGCTTCCCTGGTAGCTCAGATGTTAAAGTATCTGCCTGCTGTGCGGGAGACCTGGGTTCGATCCCTGGGTCAGGAAGACCCCCTGGAGAAGGAAATGGAAACCCACTCCAGTACCCTCGCCTGGAAAATCCAATGGACAGAAGAGCATGGCAGGCTACAGTCCATGGGGTCACAGAGAGTCAGACACGACTGAGTGACTTATGTATATATGTCATATTAAATAAAAGGTAAATATGTTACAGGGTTCGACTGTACCCGATCTTCACCTCTTCGGCTTCATTTACGTTTGCACTTGCTGCGTCCCAAGCCCAGAGTACACGTTCCTAGATACCTTCATGAGTCCACCCTCAGCTATCTCAGGTGTTTGCTCAAGAATCAGTGGCTTGTTTCCTTAGCTCATTAGTGGTGGAAAGTCCACAGCCACTATCTTTTCAAATACTGTCTTTAACTGATTTTTTCTGTCCTTTCTTTCTGGGACTTTAATTGCTGTGAAATCTTTTGGTCATGTGTCGGATGTATTCTATTCTTTTTTTCTGTGTTTTTCACCCTTTGGTCTCACCATCGTTTAGTCTGAATATTTTCTGTTGACCTGTCTTGTAGCTGATTACTCCTTTGTTCTTCTCTCCCTAGTTTTCTGTTAAATCAATCTATTATGTTCTTAAATCCAGATACCATATTTTAAATATTAGAACTTCTATTTAATTATTTTTTAACTACTTTCCAGTTTTCTGGTCCAGTTTCCTGCCTGGTCACTTAATTTCAGCTATTTAAAATTTACTTTTGGATCTTTTTGGGGCCTGTTCCTATTGGCTGCTTTTCTTTAGTGCTTTTGGTTCTCTCTCCTAATATGCCTGGTAAATTTCACTGAATTCCAGCTATTGTGTGTGAAAAAATTCAAGAACTTTCATGAGACTCTGGGAGGAAATTATCTTCCTCTTTCAAGTACTTAGGGATTAAGATGGTAGTAAACCAATCTGATATTGAGCTGAGTGGAAGCAGTGTCTTCAGTCTTTGTGGAAGCTGGCAAATTTCCAGTATGCCTATTTCTAGGGAGTAGAACTTCAGTGGCCCCAGCTGAAAACCTGTGGTATATACTATGGCCCTCCTCCTTGGCATGATTTGAACTACAATATTTTCTCTCTAGCCCTGATATGACTGAACTCTAAGCACAGTTTTTTCTTGATTTCCTTGCCTCTTGGTCATCATTTACTAATGAGTAAATATCTCAAGCAGAGACAGAATGTAGGGCTCACTTTTCTGTAATTCTCTTCTCTCTTGAATCATAGCCTTCCAAGCTAAGTAGGTTGCTAATTCCTTCAAACAGAATACTTTAAAAATAATTATCTGATTTTTTTTTTCTTCTGTCTTTTGGGAGAAGCTTGGTCTGATCTAAACTGGCTAGGATATAGTTGGCAATGGGAGAAGTATCACCGCTTTTATGAAAACTTTCCTGACACCCTGTTAAAATGGCAGCCTGTCACCTCCCCACCTCCATTCTAAAGCCTTTTTTCTCTTCTCTGCACTTTTTCTGGGTAGTATTGATCAGTATTTTATGTACTATATATGTTCATTATTGACATATATTCACCACAAAATACAAGCTCTGAGAGAAGAAATGTATATAAATGTAATATATGTATACATACTGTACATGTATATTATATATACACATAGATAATATATGTGTGCATATTTATTCCCACAAATATATTTTCCATTATTTATATATTCTTCTAATATGTATACATTTCCCCACTATTTCTGGATAGTATTTATCAGTATTTTATGTACTATATATGTTTATTATTAATATTATTATTAATATTATTGATGTATATTCTCATGTATATATATATATTTCTTTCAATGCTGTATTCTTAGCCCCCCAGCACAATGTCTGGAACAGAAGGTATGCATTTATCAGATTAAATACTTGGTTAATGAATAAAAAAATTTAATGAGTAAATATGAAAAAAATGTAAATTTAATTTGGCTTAGACATTGTTTTGGTTTTGTTTGCAATTTTAAAATATTTTATTTAAAATTTTTATTTATTTACTTATTTTAGCAAGAGAAAAGACAAATTTTTATTCACATAGGAAGATTTTTACAGAAAAATGTGACTCAAAATGGCAGCTATAATTTGGGCCTTAAATACCATCTTTTTTTAAAATTAATTTTTTTGGGGGTATAGTTACTTTCAGTTCAGTTCAGTTCAGTTCAGTTGCTCAGTCATGTCCAACTCTTTGCAACCCCGTGAATTGCAGCACGCCAGGCCTCCCTGTCCATCACCAACTCCCGGAGTTCACTCAAACTCACGTCCATCGAGTCGGTGATGCCATCCAGCCATCTCATCCTCTGTCGTCCCCTTCTCCTCCTGCCCCCAATCCCTCCCAGCATCAGAGTCTTTCCCAATGAGTCAACTCTTCCCATGAGGTGGACAAAGTACTGGAGTTTCAGCTTTAGCATCATTCCTTCCAAAGAAATCCCAGGGCTGATCTCCTTCAGAATGGACTGGTTGGATCTCCTTGCAGTCCAAGGGACTCTCAAGAGTCTTCTCCAACACCACAGTTCAAAAGCATCAATTCTTTGGTGCTCAGCCTTCTTCACAGTCCAACTCTCACATCCATACATGACCACTGGAAAAACCATAGCCTTGACTAGACGAACCTTTGTTGGCAAAGTAATGTCTCTGCTTTTGTTACTTTACAATGCTGTATTTGTTTCTACTGTATTGCAAAGTAAATCAGCTGTATGTCTACATATATCCCCTCTCTTTTGTATTTCCTACCTTTTTAGGTCACCACAGAGCACTGAGTAGAGTTTCCCGAGCTATACAGTAGATTCTCATTAGTTATCTATTTTATACATAGTACCAACAGCATATCTATGTGGTTTAGATACTTTTTAGTGGCAGAGACAAAAGAGAAAATGTGATAGATTGAAATGCTCTTATTATCTGTTAGAACAAAGGATATCAGTTATTAAAGCAGTAAAAATGTATTTCCTGACATGCCATTCTTAAAGGAATTTATTACCTGATACAGTATATGAGTCTTTTAATGACATAATAAACAATACATTAAATGGTACTTTCATAGTAGATGCAGAAGTGATTTTATATGATTCTTTGGGTTCTATTATCCATAGAAGTTGAGAAAAATGAGTTTAAGCCAGAGAGGTAAGGGCTGAAAAAAAACTCAAGGTAACTAGAATGGTGACATTTGTATCTTATGGGTAATTCTCAGAAATTATGAGAATTATCAGTAACATTGGCAGCAGGAAAACCCACAAGATCTATCAGGGTTACAAAGAATGGGTTAATTAGCTCTGTGGGCCTCGGTTTTCTTTTCTGTGAAAGAGGAATAATGAGAACACTGCTCTTTTCAGAACTGCTCTTAATATCAAGGATAACATTCTAACAGCCGGCTACCAAATAGCGGAACTGCTTTCTCGTCATTCCCAAAATGCTTTAATATGCACCTTCATATGCACATAAGGCAGTTCCATGTGCAAGTGTCGTCATCACTCTTTGCTTTCCAGGTGAGGAAATCAGATCCAGGAGGCCCAGCTGACACAGCCAGCAAGCTGCAGAGATGAAATTCACCCCTCTGTCTTTGATCCACCTGCTTTGTCTCCAGAACCGTATTGTCTTTCCATAGCGGACATTTTCAAGTGGTAGAAATTCAGACATCAGGGCAGACACTCATGGGTCTGGTGGCCTTTCTCATGCTTCTGTGGTTACTCCACATAACCGCATAAGGATGTGGAAGTAGTTAAAAATCCCAAAAATTGCTTTCACTTCATCGCCAAACCCCAAGGTCTCAGAAATCTGCACAGCTTCTACTTTATCTTGGTTAAAAAGCAAAACATTTCATTTTTCCCTTAAAAATGAATATCTGGAGCTGAATATAAAGACCCTCCTGATGTCTAAGTCAATAAATCGACTCCATCCTTTGAACTTTGTGATGGCCTCAGGCTACAAGAGTATGGGAAATGCCTTCACAAACATCAAAGGCATAGCAAGTATATCTCTCTAAATATTAAACCTAAAATAGCCAGGACTCTGGGAGGATAGACCTCCTTGCTCTCCTGGCCTCCTTGCTAGAGGCTGTGGTGGCACCTTGGGCTCCTGGAGTCCTTTCTTTCCCTGGAGGAAGTGGAGATGCCTGGAGTCTTCCAGAGAACTTTTGAGTTCAGAACCTGGGGAAGCACACATTTAGGATTTTCTGAAGCTCTCATGACCTTATCCACTGGCATTTTGTCTCTATTCCTAAGATCCAAGGAACTGGAAGCAGATGATGCATTTAGTTCTGGGTCAAACACACTGGCCAGCAGCTCAGACAAGCCAATTCTTTAGCAAAAAAATGTGCCAAGAAAATGCAATTGCATCTAGCTGGAGCTAAAAACCCCACACCACACAACAGTGACACTGTCATTAAATTTTCCTCTTCCTTTGTGCCAAATACCACACGTGCATTTCATATCCATTGTTTCACTCATGTCACAGAGCTTCTATGCAAATGCAATATCGTCCTGTGTTTACCAATGAGAAACTGAGCCTTTGAGAGGGTAAGTGACTTGAAATAACCTGGATGAATCTCCAGAGGATCATGCTGAGTGAGAAAAGCCAATATTAAAAGGTTACACATCCTGTGATTGCACTTATATACCCTTCTTGATAAATCACAATTATACAAATGGGGAATAATATAATGGTAACCAGTGATTAACAAGGGGGTAGGGGACAGAGGGAAGTGGATGTAGCTTATAAAAGGGCCATATGAAGGATCTCTGTGGCTCTCATTACTGCATCACTGTTACTATCCTGACTGTATTATTGTGCATGTGTGTGTGCTCAGTCGCTCAGTTGTATCTGACACTTTTTGACCCCATGGACTATAGCCTGCCAGGCTCCTCTGACCATGGGATTTCCTAGACAAGAATCCTGGAGTGGGTTGCCATTTCCTCCTCCAGGGGATCTTTCAGACCCAGCGATCAAATCCATGTCTCCTGCATGGCAGGCAAATTCTTTACCATTGAGCCACCTGGGAAGGCCATTGTACTACAGTACTGTAGTTTTCTAAGATATTACCATTGGAGGAAAGTGGTTAAAGGGTAAACAGTATCTCTATATTCTTTCTTATGAATGCGTGTGAATCTACAATTAGCCTAAAATTAAGATTTTAAAAAGTACCATAAGAATATTTCCCAAGATGGAAAAAACTTCAATTTCCAAATTGTAAAGGTCCACCCAAAGATCTAAAACAGATACAGATTTTACGTGAAACTCCGGGTGAGATTAAAGAAAAGATCCTAAAAGCGCATGCATGATAGGCAGAGAGGAAAAAGAAGAAGGGCCACAGAGAGGGAAGAAGGAGGGAGAGGGAGGAGGAGGTGGGGAGAGGTGAGAGAAGGGGAGAAAGCACGTGGCATGAACAAGACAGGGTGTGTGGGCGATAGTCTTAATCGTAACATTGAAAGCTAGGAGAAAATGGACCACTGCTTTCAAAATTCAATTCTTCAGAATCTAGGTCTTTAACCTAAAATTCTCTTGCTCTTCCAATTAAACATGAGGTTAGGAAATTAGGATAAATATGCTTTCAAACATGCATATCCTCAATGTTTTTACTTTCAAGTTAGCTTTTTATAGGATGGGAGCATATCAAGAGAGAAGATACAGGATCCAGAACAGAAGGTCCACGCCCAGGTGAGCTGAAGCAGCTGAGGCAGTGTGGCAGCTGTGCTGTGGGCAGAAGTTCAGCCAGCTCAGAAGAGTCTTTCCAGGAAATATTAATAAATTAATTAAAGAGATTTATGGAGTGCTCGTTTGTGAAGAAAAATTATTTAAAGTGTCTATAAATTTTTTTTTAGAAAATTTGGAACATGGAGGGACTTCCCTGGTTGGTCCAGTGGCTAAGACTTTGCTTTCTCAATACAGGGGGCCCAGGTTTGATCCCTGGTCAGGGAACTAGATTCCACAAACCACATCTAAGGGCTCACAGGTTGCAGCCAAAGATCCCAGTGCAAACAAATAAATTAAAAAAAAATTAAAAAAAAAATTTGGAACATGGAAAAGTAACTAAGCAAATTCTCAGTGCCAACAACCGAAAAGGAAGTAATGAATTACTCCTTCAAAAAATAAAAAGCTGTATAAGGAAAAAAAATGGCATTCTTAGATTTAGCTTAGTCATGAACATCTTTACATCGTCATAATAAACACTGGATTTAACAAAAAACGTTGATGAGGGGAGAGAGGGAGAATAAAATTGGAGGGTGTATGTAGCAGACACTTGAAGGTGCTGACTTGCATTTTTATATAATAGATTTAGATAATGTCAAAAATCAAGAAATCAAGAATCATAGTAATAGCTAGCATTTTGGATGAAAATCTAATATGGTGGGAAGTGCAGAGTATACAGCTAAAAAAGTGAAAATTGGTTGCTTTTTAGAGTAGGGAGACACAGGGAAGTCAACTTCTGATTTGATTGTAAGTCTTCTAGTGATTTTGACATTTTAAACCACGTGTGTGTATGACATTGATGAAAAAAAAATTTAAATTTGAAAGAAAAAACCTGGAGGCAGTTTTTTTCCTTTCAGATGCATTAAGGAGACAGGCTCAGTTGAGTCGGAGGAGGCATTTATATGTCTAGGGATATTTCAGAAGATATAGGCACACCTTCCAGACAATTCCTCCAGACCCTTTGCCCATCATCTGTATTAATAGTAACCATGGTAACCTGACTAGATGCTCTAGTGGCCGAGCCAAAGAAGAAAGGCAAGATAGAAAGATGGCAGATACGTTCTGATATTTGTCTCCTTGGCCCCTCCATTTTGGCTCCTTGCCTTTGTAAAGACAGAGGACTCAGGATTATGATAATAGAGTAGATCCATGTACCTCTTGAATGATCCTGTTTTTTGTCTTTATGACCTGCAGAAAGCTGAGTGATTAAAAAACAAGTGTGGTAAAATGTGGCAGCTAGCACAGCCATACCAACAAAGAACAGCAAGAGAAGAGATTAACCCCAACAGCTGGTTTTTAAATCTGACCTAAGCAGGAGGCATTTATTGCTGCCTCTGCTCTAGTGCAGACTAAGGTTTCTGATTTGCACCATGCTGTTCTCATAATATCAAAGTTTCTGCCAACAGGTAGAAAAGCCTTTATGTCTCACTGAGCTGAAAGTTCACAAAGCACCAGCTGCACTGTCTGCATGGAAGCAAAGAACATCCCCATTTTGCAGATGACGAAAGTGAGATTTAAATTTATTCTTCCCTGGAGCAAAACATTTAATACAAGCACCAACTATGCGGCAGGCACTTTCTTAGGTACTGAGATGAAAGTCAGATGCTATGTGAACACAGAAGAGGGGGGCTGACTCATTCACTCATTCATTCAGCAAATATTCATTAAGGATTCAGTGCTTAGTTCTGGCTCGATGCTGAAGATAGAGCTCTAAATATACTAGGCTCAGTCCTTGCTTTCATGAAACTTATTTTCAAATCTGGTGTACTTGGCTGTGCACTGGAATCTCCTGGTGGAGATTTAAAAGCTCCTGGTCTTATCCCAGGTCTCCTGCATCTGGGGGATGGAAGGGAATCCAAGAATTAGTGCTTTCCAAAGATCCCCAACTAATGCTTTTGTGTAGGCAAGGTTGAGATCCATCACCCTACCCCACCCCCAAAACTGATAAGAAATAAGTAACTGCATAATTCAAATCATGGTAAGTATAATGAAAGAAAATTATAAGGTACACTGGTAGAGAATTAAAGGAGAGAAACTCTGGGTTTTCAGTTTCTACTGATGCCCCCCTGCTGTAGACCATTGGGTACACAGTCTTATGGTGCAGACTGGTAAAAATCACAGGAAGTCAGGGTTTGTAGAATTCTGGAGAATAGCCTGTTTGGGTTCCTTGGCTAGCAGCACCTTTTGCTTCTACATTCCCCTCTGGGCAGGTTCCATAAAGGAGCATCACAGTCAGACTCTCATTTTATTTCTGCCTGTATTGAAAATCAGAGCTCGATTAATGGTAGGCATTGCTGCTGATTCGACAGCATGATGCTTTTATGATGACTTCTTTTCTGAGAGTTGCTCTTGAAAGTTTCACTATAGAAGTGCTTAGAAATTTTCTAGATCTCTCATGGCTCAGGCAGTGTAATTGAGATGCCCCTGTCACCTGCTGGTGTCTGGTGTCCCTGGCCTTTAAAATACATCTGGCTCTTCTCCACCTCCATGAATAGGATCGGGGACAAGGATTACTGGAAGCAAAAGCACCTGCCCAGGTGTTCAAGACAGTCCCAGGAGAGGCGGCTTGTACCTACTCTGTAATAATCTTGATTCTGAACCATCCACCAACTTGGGTTATTGTTTAACTTCACAGTTGGATCTAGGATACCAGATAGCATTATCAGGGTCTATCTTTCTCCATCTCCTTTTCTGCCCTCTTCTCTGTTTTGGGTTTATTTTTACATATGAGAAAGCATAAAGCTGGTGAGCAGAGTAGCTGGAATTTTTGCCTAGGTCTGTATGATTCCAGAGTTCATGCCCTCATTTTCCATTACAACATTCGGCCTTATGAAGCCCTTGAATTCCCCTTCTTCTGAGTACAGCTCCCTGCGGGGGCTGGCCTGCAGAGCTGAACATCGCCAACAGCACCCGCTGCCAGCACTTTAGGGACATCACCCTCTTAAATCTGTTCCCTCCTGTCCTCCCTTCCCCAGATGGAGTCTCCCTCTGCTCCTAGCTCTGAGTACTGGGCAGAAAAGGAGGTGCTTTCCTTTCACCAAATGTAGGAAGCTACAGATCTTAGGATTCTTGTTCCCATCAAACTGCCTGTGTCTGGTACACCTTCACCTGGATCCTTCCTCTTGTGTTATTTGCTCTTGTATTCAGTTAATAGGTTTTCAATCACTGAATATTTATGGAGCAATAACTCTGAGCCAGGACCTCTGTTAAGTGTTGGGATTAAGAGAAGAATAAGGCACATGTTCTATGTTTTCCATGAGTTTAAAGACCACTGCAGGAGGCAGACAGCTCCTGCGACCCAATCAAGGATGTGTTGGGACCGTGAGATGGGCATGGCTATTGCTACTCAGGCATGGAATGTTAGTGACACATTCTTGGATAAAGAGGTAGGAGTATTGGGCACTTAATTCCATTTATCCACCCATGACGCATTATTCTATCCATCTGACAATTGCACTTAAATCCATTTGTGCCTAATGAACTCTGACTGCTCAGTGTGATGGCTTCCCCAAGTCTCTATGGGTCTTCTGTGGGTCTTTACAGTCTTCTATGGGTCAGCCTCCATGCCAGACATAGGAGTAGGAGGAAATACACCTCCTGAGAACTTAGAGTCTATGGAAGTCAGGTTCCTAATTGTGTTGAAATAGTAGTCACCAGGGGAACATGTTAACAACATAGATCCCCAAATCTCACTTCCAGAAATCTGCCTAATTAAGTCAGGAGAGCAATCTTGGAACCTTCAGTTTTGAAACCTCCCAGCTGGATTCAGGTAGATCACACTTTCAGAAGCATTGCTCTCATTGATGTCGAGTGGCCTTGAAAGATGAGAAGTTAAGAGTTAGGCTAGACATTCCAGGTAGAAATACAGCATTAAAAACAACAACACCACCACCACCACACAGGAGTGCAAAAGTGCAGGGGTGTGTTTGGGAAGGGAGAAAGATTCAATGATCAGATAATATGGCAAACAGAATTCGAGCAATCAGTGGGCAAGGTGAACTGAAAATGCTGAGAGTTAAATAGAAGCTAGGGGTTTGAGATTCATGATGACAATATTTGACTTCGTTTTATAGGAACTGGGAGTTATAGAGGTATTTTTTAAAATATTCATTTATTTATTTTTGGCTATGTTGGGTCTTTGTTGCTATGCGTGGGCTTTGTCTAGTCGTGATGTGTGGGCTTCTCATTGCAGGGGCTTCTCTTGTGGAGCATGGGCTCTAGAGCTTGGGTTCAATAGTTGTGGCGCACGAGCTTAGTTATCCACGGCATGTGGAATCTTCTTGCACCAGGGATCAAGCCCGGTCCCCTGTATGAGCAGGCAGATTCTTAACCACTGGATCACATGATCATAGATCAAGTCTGTAGAGCTGATTTCTTTAATTGTAAAGAGCTGGTTTTGTTTGACTATTTTTAAAAAGTGAAGTATAAATTTACAATGTTGTGTTGGTTTCAAGTTTCCAGCAAGGTGATTCAGTTATATATACGTATAAATGTATATATTCATTTTCAGACTCTTTTTCACTGTAGGTTATGACAAGATATTGAGTACAGTCCTCTGTGTTACATAGGGGCCCTTGTGCTTTACCTCCTTTATATACAGTAGTGTATATATGTTATTAAGGAGTTGGCTTTTAAAAATCCCCATGAAGTTACACCAGCTGAGGTCTTAGTCATTTTCTAACTTACGTGAGCTTTGGTATTTTTATCTGTGAATGGCAGTTTTCTTCATTCTGGAATAGCCACGTCCATCTTCTAGGGTAATTTTAGGAATCTGATGATATTGAGTGACCTAGAGACACGGTAAACAGCAGTGTCCTTCTGTGTACGATCACCTGGGTAGGCACAGCAACTGTGAGCCTTCCCACTGGAAATGGGGACTCCCGGGACAAGACAAGGTGAGGTGCTCACTGAATTAAGTGACATACAAAGTGAGACATGAAGTTGGGGTTATGGATCCTGCTCCCAGGGTTAGTTGGGTAAGGAAGATGAAATAAAGGAAAAGAGAATCAAAATTGGGGGCACCTATTTCCACACAAGGCTCAGTAAGTCTTCAAAATGACTTTAGAGTTACTAGTGACAAGTGTCTTTAATACAAACAACCCCAGCAAAAAAGAAAAAAAAAAAGATGGCTCCCAGCCCTGAGCTTTGCACTGCCATCTAATCTTTGCGGCATCCTTCTCCCTGCCCTGTGTCTCTCCCCAGTCCTCCGGGATCTCTGCTCCAGCTGCCTCTCCTGACAGCAACTGCTTCCAGGAAGGTCCCCGAGGGGCAGTGGGCAGGCACACGCCTTCTCTAGTTTCTCTGGCCGCTGGGGGCAGGACAGTCACCCTGGGCATCTCTTGCACCATTTGGCTTCCAGCAGCCCTGCCTTTACCAGCCTGGGCCACCTCTTCATGGCCAGTGCCCTGGGTTCTTCTTCCTGTCGGCAGGGCTCTGGCTTCTGGGAACAGCATCCTCACTTGCAGGGTCCGCTTCTCTCACTAATGAACACATTGGGTGGGTGCCTAGAAGTCTATTAAAGTTGTTGATTCATCATTTTTTTTTCTCTCTCTCCCTTGGCCTAGAGACTCCAGCCTAATCACATTATGTTTGGGTGGCTGCAAAGTGACTCAGTGAAAGAAAGAAAACCTGGAGGGGAGAGGCTCTGGCTGCAAGACCCTCCGGGCAATCATTCCTCCATCCTTAGAGTTCAGGGGGCACTTCTGTGAGCCCCACAAAGCAGGCTCAGTGATGGGAGGCAGGTGGTTCTTGCTCCTGTGGATCCACAGGCTGGTAGAGAAGACTTGAGTGAGTGAAGGGATGAGCACAGGCATCAGTGAATACACTTACGTAGACTGCAGTGGACACCTCTGGATGTGTGTCTTTATTTTTTAAGTTAATTTTTTTATTGGAGTGTAGTTGATTTACAATGCTGTATTATTTTCTGCTGTCCAGCAAAGCAAGTCATATATATATATATATATATATACACACATACATAAATATATACCTATATCCACTCTGTTTTAGAACCTTTTCCCATTTAGGTCATTACAGAGTATTGAATAGAGTTCCCTGAGCTATATAGTGGGTTCTTATTAGTTATCTGTTTTTATATAGCTGGAGAAGGCTCTTCAGAGTCCCTTGGACAGCAAGGAGATCAAACCAGTCAATCCTAAAATAAATCAATTCTGAATATTCATTGGAAGGACTGATGCTGAAGTTGAAGCTCCAATACTTTGGCCACCTGATGCGAAGAGCTGGCTCGTTGGAAAAGACCCCAATGCTGAGAAAGATTGAAGGCAGGAGGAGAAGGAGGAGGCAGAGGATGAGATGGTTGGATGCATCATCGACTCAATGGACATGAGTTTCAGCAAACTCCGGGAGATGGTGAAGGACAGGGAAACCGGGTGTGAGACACAACTGAGTGGCTGAACAACAACAAATATATAGTAGTTGTATGTGTCAATCCCAATCTCCCAATTTATCTCCTCTCCCTTTCCCTCTTGGTGACCATATGTTTGTTTTCTACATCTGTGACTCTAGTTCTGTTTTGTAAATAGGCTCATTTGTACAAATGAGTGTCTTTAAAATGCACAAAGTAACATTCCAGGGTGGTTCAGGGAGAGAAAAGATGGTCTGAAATTCCAGCCAATTCTTGTTCAGCTAGAACAATATGGACAGGCCAAAACAGCCAGGGTGATTGGGATGCTCCTGGGATTCATTGATGAGAAGTTCTGGAAACCTCCCAAGCATGAGTGATGTGAAGTTTGAGTACTCTCCACCTCGTGGAGTTAATTGATTCAAAGACTTAGAAGCCTCAGGAGGCTAATTGCTGGCAAGAACTACGTCCACTTTCAGCCTTCAGAGGTTTTATAGGCAAGGAGAAATATTCACGATGTAGAAGCATTCACGAGAGAACTAATGGATTGACTGAGGGGAAGGGAGGATAATTAAGGGGTGGAAATAGTCGTCAGTAAAAGGCTAAGAAGTCAGCTCCAGCAAGATCGAGAAATCAAGAAGAATAGAGATACAAGCCTTCTAGGCCCTGCATGTCAAGAGCAGAGGTCACCAGATAAAATCAGGAAGAAGAAAATTGGCGTGTGTCAAGGGGGAGAGTTTCTCAGTTTCACAAGCTCCTGGAGGTCCCCCAGGAGGAAATATTTCCAAATGAAACCACACTGTTGTCTTTATGAATATTTAGTTCAGTTCAGTTCAGTCGCTCAGTCGTGTCTGACTCTTTGTGACCCCATGAATCGCAGCACGCCAGGCCTCCCTGTCCATCACCAACTCCCGGAGTTCACTCAGACTCACGTCCATTGAGTCAGTGATGCCATCCAGCCATCTCATCCTCTGTCATCCCCTTCTCCTCCTGCCCCCAATCCCTCCAGCATCAGAGTCTTTTCCAATGAGTCAACTCTTCGCATGAGGTGGCCAAAATACTGGAGTTTCAGCTTCAGCATCATTCCCTCCAAAGAACACCCAGGGCTGATCTCCTTCAGAATGGACTGGTTGGATCTATTACTTTTATTTAATACTCTTCTTCCTTCAATAACTAACTTTCATTTTGGATTTTTCAAGGAGCAGTTACAGATATTTTTAATTATTGCTTATTTTTTAAAGATGTTTATTTTATGTTTTTAGTTTTTTAACATATCTAAAATTTTTTGCTGAAGTACAGTTGACTTACAACTCGGTGACTAAACAGCTACAACAACAATCTCATCAGAAGGGCTCCACCCAAACACAATTCCCTCCCAAAGTCCCCACTTCCACGTATCGTCACCCTGGAGGTTCAACATGTGGATTTTGGGAGGACATAAACATTTGTGCGTGTGTGCTCAGTCACTTCAGTCGTGTCCTACTTACTGTTTTGGACCCCATGGACTCTAGCCCATCAGGCTCCTCTTGTCCATGGGATTCTCCAGGCAAGAACACTGGAGTGGTAGCTATGCCCTCCTCCACGGGATCTTCCTGACCCAGGGCTTGGACCCATGTCTCCTGTATTGGCAGACAGGCTCCACAGCACTAGTGCCCCCTGGGAAGCCCACACAAACGTTCACTCTGTAACAGTCAGGAAGGGGTCTAGTCTACTCTCTCTGGACACCAAAGTCTTGACTGTAATTGTCAGTGGAAGCCATCTGTTTCTGTCATCAGTCCATAAGGGAACATATAGGGATTTGTCAACATAGGAAGATAAAAATACCACCCCTCCCCCAATTCATCAGTTTACTTTAACTAAAATCAAACTCATCCGATGACCTTAACTTAATTTGCTGACAATCACTCAGGCTTGACTGTATACCAGGCACTGCATGGGGGTCTTTAAACCATATCATGAAATGGACTCAGTGCAGCTTGTTAAACAGTGAAATGAAGCATATATCCATGCACCCATCAGGTTGCAACCCTGGTACTGTCCATGCTTCCCCATGCTACACTTCCAACCCCAAACACAAGAGAATGAGTGGGACTCCTGGTTCCATGTGGCTGAGTCAAATGTGTCCTTCCTGACCCCACTCAGCCTCTCTTGTTCGTTCTCTCAGCATCTATTTGTTGGGTGCTGTCTGGTGACAAGCACTGTCCACTGCACAGGATACGGCTGTGAGCAACCCAGACAAGGCCCCACCCTCACCTAGCTCCAAGTCCACGTCTTCATAAACCGTAATAAGAAAAGTGCATAGGAACAATCAGAAATCAAACCATAGCACCGTGCATCAGGCTTTTCTGGGAAGATTAAAGCTCTAAACAGACAACTCCCAAATGAAGCCAGATTTAAATTCATTTTCATGGCCTGAGAGGTGACTCACCCTCCATTCCCCCCATGCCCTTTCCCACTAAACTGGGGCTCCACTGTGCGGGAGACATGCAGACAGGTCTTCAGTGACCCTGAATTTGTATGCTTTTCGTCATAGATATGAAATCAATGCTGGAGTGGAACACCATTTTCAAGTGGAAGAAAGCTGAGTGTCAGGAAAGAGAAGTGACTGATGAGGGGGAAGAAACACATCTAAATGATCTATGGGAACATGTATGCAATTATTTATGAAATTCTCGGAAATCTTCCGTTGCTAATGAAAGATAAAAGGAGGAAACTTGTGAAGCTCATCTTCAATGCAAGATAATGTCATATTTTCCATATACAATTTTTGGGGAAGATTGATTAGTTTCACTTTTTGAGAGCTGTAGAATTTTAGAGGAGGGGAACTTAAGCTGATTTGGGGGATGAAGGCAAATTCTATGAGGGGGCCCATCTTTGCTTTAAGTCCATAAATGGAAGGCAGTATTCTCTCATGAGTTCCATTCAAGCAACATGATTTTCTTTTTTAACTTTTTATTTTGTATGGGAGTATATCTGATTAACAATGTTGTGTTAGCTTCTGGTGGGCAGCAAAGGGACTCAGCCATCCATACACATGTATCCACTTCCCTCAAACTCCCCTCCCATCCAAGCTGCCAGGTAACATTGAGCAGAATTCCCTGTGCTCTACAGCAGGACCTTGTTTGTTGTCCATTTCTAATATAGCAGTGTGGACATGTCCATCCCAAACTCCCTTGCTATCCCTTGCCCCCTTCCTTCCCTCCCGGCAACTATAAGTTCATTCTCTAAGTCTGTGCAAGCACCATGTTTTTTGTGGTTAGAAAAAAATCAGTCAGTTTCCTCTGACTGAGTGAATTGGAACATTTCTTTAAATGGGATTGAGTCCTAATTCTGGCCTAACACCCGCAGCAGCATAATCATGACACGTCTTGTGGCTCTTCTCCCATCAGTCCTAGCCCTTCTCACTCAAAGACCTTTCATGAATCCACTTTGTCCAAAGTTCTACCTTCTCAGGGGTCTCATTCGAGGTCCTCCAAATCTGACTTCCACCTACTTTTCTGCCATCATTCCTTGCTGCCTCTTTCATGACAGTCTCCTGACAGAGGAGACTTGAGTATTTGACTGGTTGGAAAATTCTTCCTAGCTTCCTTTGAGGGTCTTTGTGTGGGCCTCTCTCCCCATGTGAAGCCTGCTCACAAGCCCATTTAGCACCTGGATATTTTTCTGCTATGATTTGTTTGGGATCTGTGTTGTGTCTTGTTCTTCTGGCTTTCAACTCAAATGTAAACTTTTTGAGGACGGTCTTTTCCTCCTATAGGGTCCAGATAAAAATGCCTGCAGCAAATGACACCACACCACCTTTTAAAAGAAATGCCCAAGATTGCAATAAGGCCGGATCGACCTGACCTTTAATTATGTGTTTGACTTGGAAATTCTTTACCAGTCATGAAGGCTTGGTTTCCTCATCTGGAGCATGATCATTATAGCTTCTGGCTGCATCCTTGCCAGAATCAGGCAAGAAATCCAAAGTATTTAGTGTGTGTGGAGCAATTCTCACTGGAAAGTACTTAGCACCATGCTAATGGGTGCCCGTGGTCTGCCGCCTTCTTCCACACGTCCTCACATATAAACAGGGACCTAGTAGTACTCTTACTCTGGGAACTAGTACTTTACCTGTAATACAATCTCCAGGATAAAACTTTACATTAATGCACTTATTAATGTATTAAATTATACATTATTACTTACAAAGATGAAATATGCTACTTATTATTTATAAAGAGGAAAAAATTGGTGTACAAAAAATAGAGGAGGGGTGTATGTGGGCTGCAAAGTTTTCAAAGAAGATGGAGCCCCAGAGCTGAAAGATCAAGAAAGTGCATGGAGGAATCTGATGACCGAAGGATCAGAAATGAAACCCTGCATCGGAGGAGCCGGCATGGGCTCCTTCTTTCCTCTTCCAGCTCAGTCTGCGGAAATGTCACCTCGCGGGAAAACCCAGGGAGCGCTGATGCTTTGAAGGGTTTTCAGAACATTCTCACCTGCTGTGAGGGTGGGGCTGTCAGAGGCAGCGAAGAGCACATCAAAACCCTCGGCTGTCTGGAGCATCAGCCTGGCAGGGGTTTCGGTCTCGCTGGATCTGTTTGGATAATCTCAAAGCAAGAACTCGGCCATTTTGTTAGTTCAGGAAAAGACCCTAAGGTTTTTCACCAAAGTCAAAGCAGAAATAAAGACCTTCTCTGCCTGACAAGGAAAAGAGTGGCCCAGAAAACTGTGGACAGGGCTCTCTAAGAGATGCCGGGGGCAGAGTTGGGAAACACCTTAGTTCCCCAGTGACTTCTCCTCTCATATTTAGAGGACAATTCAGCACTGAGGTGTGAGGTGAGGGCAAGCCCATGGGAAACCACGTGGTGTTTTCTGAACGATGTAGGGAAGGAACCCCATCCAAAATATCACCTTCATTCTCGATTTCCATCATTAAAAGTCATGCCCTTGATGCCTGAGTGATTTATCAACTCACTTAATAGATGTGTTTATTTATACCAGGCTGCACATCATAAAGAATTTTAACTACCTTTCCAGAACCTATTTACTGTAAGCCAAGACATAAAGAAGAATTAAAAGGGACCAAATAAAAATAAAGATAGAAAGTTTCAAAGAGAGGTAAAAATAACACAAAGGTGATAGGCATAAGGTATATACAAGTGCTATAATTGAATCTAAAATTTTTCTCTGGGCTGAAAAAAGAAAATAGAAGATATAGTCTTCCTACTATTTTTACCATCGGGGAGGAAAAACTTGTACGTCAACATAATAAAGCCTCTGAGAAGTCTTGCTGCAGATGACAACGATAGAAACGGAACAGCAGATGTTTGGGGTTCTGTTTCAGGCACTATTGGGTGCATATTGCACAGTATCTCATTCAATCTCATAATGACACAAAGCATGGAGAGCTGGATGTAGTCAGTTGGCACCTGGGACTCCAACTGAGCAAGACCCCATGAGGCCTTGGCTGGCTGGGGGGTCGGCCTTCCTCCACATCCTCTTCTTTAGCTGCTCTCTGAAGTACCCAGATACTAGCCTTTCATGCACATTTCCTGAGTTGTTTTGCAGATGTGAAAACCCACCACCAAACAGAAGATATTTGCTTGATGACCATGGGCTCACAGCCCCAGGCCTCCTGGAGCCTAAGAACTGATAATGCTAACCCATGTGACACCACCCTGTTCCCTCTCCACTCGCCAATCAGAGAACTGGGCATGGGCTGCTCACAGACCCTGCACACTCCCCTCCCTGCCAACCTGGCTTTTAAAAGTGCTCTGCCAAAACCCTTTGGGGAGCTTGGGGTTTTTTAGGGCATGGGCCACCTGTCTCCGTGCATGGCCCTGCAATAAGCCTTTCTCTGCTCCAAACTCTGACATTCAGTTTGTTTGGCGTTCCTGTGCTTCAGGGACATGAACTTGTGCTAACTGCATTGCTGTCCCATTCAGCTTGTGTATCTTTCTGAAATGCAGAGGTTGGAGCCCTGAAATGGCATGCTTCACACTCTCTTATACGTGGGATTCCAGCTGAGAAAACAGTTCCACTAGCAAGATGTCCTACGGTAAGACTGGGAAAGAAGAAGTGATGGAGTGAGTTTTGGTGGGTTGGCTATTTTTAGGGTCCAGCGCGTGTGGTCATGGGGACCAGATGCTATCTCGGGTACAGAGAGGCGGTTGCGGTGGAGACAGTGACTAGACTGACTTTTTAATGGTCGGGCCAGTCCAGTAATGGTGTTGGTGGCTTCATGAACCCTGAATAGTACCTACTATGGTATTTGAAAGGCCTTAAGTTTCTTCATATTTCTAATCATGGTAGAGGTACAGTCAGTTCTACTTCCTTTTTCTTTTTTTTCTGGGCATCACTCATGGAGGTATGATTTTCTCCTCCAGTCTTTACAGGGATTTCTGTAAGCTCTTAATTTCCTGTATTGAATCCTTTTCCACTTAAAATACTTGCAATGTTCTCTGTTTCTCGCACTGAATCCTGGCTGACAATGGCAGGGACTAGTATCATTTCTATTATGTGGATGAAGAAACTGAGTCACAAAAAGCTTAAATAGTTTGCACAGAGTCACAAAGCTAATAGACAATCAAGCTGGGACTCAAACCTATTTCAGTCTGATGCTAAAATCCATCTCTGAACTGTTTGAAAAAAGTGGAAGTGTTAGTCACTCAGCCGTGTCTGACTCTTCGCAACCCCATGGACTGTAGCCCCCTAGGCTCTGCTATCCGTGGAATTCTCCAGGCAAGTATACTGGAATGGGTTGCCATTTCCTTCTCCAGGGGATCTTCCTGACCCAGGGATCAAACCCAGGTCTCCCGCATTGCAGACAGATTCTTAACCACCTGAGCCACCAGGGAAGCCCCTCCAAACACTTTAATAGTGTTTAACTCAGAATTTCCCAAACTAATTGATTCCAGAATCTGCTTTTGAGTAACTCCTATTAATGTTCTGTGGAATTAATCCCTAACAAGACAGCTTTCAGACACGGTATTTTAAGCTACATTTTTTTTCACTCATTGGGCTCTGACCAGGTGGGACCTGGATATATCCATGATGGGAGAAGAAAGGGGGTGAGTCCTCCACTATATTCTGGAAAAAATACATGACCTTGGAGATGGAGAGGAAAAGCACAGTCCAAACAGCAGAGCATAGGGACCCTTGAAGTGCAGACCATGAAGTCAGGTCGTGGTATATGTTAGGGACAGTTAATTACTTTTCTGCACTTTTGTTTCCGCCCCTGTGAAATATAATTAACAGTACTGTTCACTTGCTGATGTTTTGTAAAGAGATGATGTAGTCAAAATTCTTCCTGATGGGAGCCACGGAAGTCCAATTCAAATCAGCTCCAATGAAAGATAAACAGTTCGATCCCTGTCCTTAGCTCACATCCTCATGCTTTCTGTTAATTTAGGGTCAGCATCGGTGTGTTGGCCCAGAACTCTTTTGACTTCGGAGCAGTTTTTCTTCCAAGGACTGATGTTTCCTTCCATGGCTCTGGGTCTGAATTAATTGAGTTCATTCAACTCATGTCCTTAGTTTTGAATTTTGGAAAGAAAGAATAGGGGCCTTTTTAAAAATATATTTTTTATGTGGACCATTTAAAGAGTTTTTTACAATATTGCTCCTGTTGTTTGTGTTCTGGTTTTTTGGCCACAAGTCATGTGGGATCCTAACTCTCCAACCAGGGATTGAAACCATACCCCTGCATTGGAAGGTGAAGTCAACCACTGTACCGCCCTGGGAAGTCCCAGGAGTCTTGTTTAATGTCTCAGGAGGCGTGTGAACATTGTGAAATTCAATGTGAAAATACACTGTGAAAACTGACTCTTCTTCTCAGAGCTCTGCATGCCCAGGGTACAGATACACTTTGCTAAACCACATAAACACATAGGCTTTCCCACACATGCGTGAGCACACAGACACACACACTCACACATTCACGCACACCCTCCTGCTGTTCAGAGTGCAGTGAAGATCTTGGGCTCTTCCTTCTTGAGTGTGGAGGTTGTTAGGGTTTGGAAGAAGCATGAAAAGAGGGGGAGACCTGTTGGGCAAAGGGGCAAAAGAGCCTCTCCCCCAAACTTTCTTTTGGGACTTTGTACTGTAAGAGAAGACTAATGTGAATGGATGCTGGGTGAGTAAGAGGCATTCTCAGGTCACCTGCTTGTTTCCTGCAGCTCTCACACCGGCTGTGCCCTCCCTCTGTTTGCCACCCCCTGGACTGCATGGTCCTTATGTGAACGGTAGGCATTCGGGAGGATGCAGAGACTCGCCCAGGCAGGAAGAGCCATTAGTCCAGCCCTCCCTCTGGGAGAGCATCCACATGGTCTGCTCAAGCCTTTCTGGGCCTTTCTGCCAGGTGGGCCCAGGAGCTCCATGGCAGAGAGATGCCTGCTTACCCACTAAACTGGAACGTGCTCTAGAACATCCGAAAGGAGGGAAAGACGAGGTCAGCACAGCAGGGTGGGAGGAGCGCCATCCCGGAAGGAAGAATGCCCCAGCTGGCTCTGTCCCCTGTGGGCAGTGGCACTTTGGACAAGCCCTTTTGCTCTCTGAGCCTGGATTTCCTTCTCTGTGAAATGCTCTGGCTGGACCAACTGAGTTGAAAATGGCAGACCTACCCTACCAACCCTGGGCTGTGACCTTCTTAGTCTTTAAGTGAGAGAGAAAAAAACTTTTATCTCGTATACACAGTGGCTTTAGACTTTTGTTATTGCTATTGCTACAGCAACTTAGCGAATACTCCAATCGAAAGAATGACCCCATTCCCAGGTAGGAGTGGGAAATTTACAAGCAGGAATGACTCGTGCCCCACCTCCAAGGTGAACTCTTGGGAAGACCTCAGAGTTTCCTCTGGACCAGCGTGGCTCAGGCAGTCAGGCAATAACCAGACCAGTTGCGTCCCTCTGGCAGGCGTGAGGGACCTAGCTCCTGAGAGAGAAGCAGGAAGGAAGCTGAATGTTCAGGCATCACATGAGGAGCTGACGGGCCTGCTGGGAGGCGAAACGCATAAAAACGGGAAGCTCATCCAGTGTCATTGTCTTTTTTCCACGTGTAGCTTCCTATCTAGTTTCTGTCTGCTTTTGATCATTCTCCAGGACTTCAGGTAGCTGTTTTATGCATGTTTTGCTTTTGTCTGTGTTTATATCTATATTATCTAGATTGATCTATCTATCCATCTACTTATCTGTCTAATCTCTAGAGGTATATACTTATTATCTATGGGAGGATTGGTCTGGTGTGACCTAGTTCACCATGAAGGAAGCAGAATTATAAAACTCAATTTTCCTGAGCAATAAAATGATAGGTCTAAGCCAGGAAAAGTCTAACTATGGCCACACGTTTGTTCACGTATCACTTATGGCTGCTTTCTAGTTCTCACAGCAGAGTTGCATATCTGCAACAGAGATGTGCAAAACCAAATGGTCTGTAAAAATCCAAAATATTTACTATATGGCCCTTTAAAAAAGGTTTGCCCTCCCTCAATCTACAGGAATGAATGAACTACATACCCTGGGTACGCGCATGCTAAGTTGCTTCAGTCATGTCCAACTCTTTTCGACCCCATGGACTGTAGCCCACCAGGTTCCTTTGTCCAAGGGATTCTCCAAACAAGAATGCTGGAGTGGGTTGCCATGCCCTCCTCCAGGAGATCTTCCCCAACCCAGGGATTGAACACACATCTCTTGCATCTCCTCATTGGCGGGCAGGTTCTTTACCACTAGCGCCACCCGGGAAGCCCATATCCTGGGTAATTATCCATAAATATAATTTCTTGTTAATAAGATTTTGAAAAAGAATTAGAAAGTTGAATGCTACTTTTTCTTAAGAATTTGGGCTAGTCCGTGTTGTTGCTTAAATAAAGATCTGTGTGTGTTGATAAACTGAATGAGGCTCGGGGTTAAAATTCTTCACCAGGTTCTCACAGGTGGGGAGGCCAGGCCATGAATCAGATTTGGGGCCTCTGACTCCGAGGTGTGCAGCCTTCCCCTCACACCTGCAGATCTCCCTCAAACCGGGAAGAAAAATTCTTCCAACTCAGCCTTTTGTGAAGGTTTGTCGAGACAGAGCAATTATGATTCTGACTTGAACTGCTAGATGCTCTGTTCTTTTGAGTGCTCTTCAGGCTCAGAAGCTCTTAAGGTCAGAGGCCAATTGCTAGTCCCCTCCTTCCGCTTCCTTCTTTGTCCACGTTCCTCTCAGCTCTCTTTTAAGGCAGATGTGATGGCTCTGAGCCTTCAGCATGGCCCTTCCCACTGCAGCCAGGGCTGCTGTGAAAGGTTCACACTACTCTCTCCTCCTGCCGTTGGGAGAGTGGCACTGACAGACACTGCCGTGTGTGAAATAGCTAGCTAGAGGGAGGCTGCTGCACAGCACAGGGAGCTCAGCTCCGTGCTCCGTGATGACCTTGAGGCGTGGGACGGGCGGGGTGGAAGGGAGGCCGAGGGAAAGGACACCCGTATGCATACCGCTGATTCACTTTGCTGTACAGCAGAAACTAACACAACATTGTAAAGCAATTATACTCCAATAATAACAATAGTAACAATAAATATTGATTAACATTTTTAAATAAAAAAGTAAAATAAAGACAGAATCAATATTTTAAAAAATGATTCACACTACAACTCAGGCATGTTTCACACGATATCTGCCAAGCTGTAAACCCTGCTCATCTACCTCCTGAAACATCACCTGCCTCTCAAGTTGGGTAAATGACTGCCCTTTTTCAAATCAAAAATTTTGTCCCAATTTCCTTGTTCTTACAAAGCAAATACGTGTTTTTCAGACCAGTGGGCATGTGGCAGAAATTACTACTCCATTTCTTGGCAGTCTTAATTTTTCTTCCAGAAATGTGTTTCTTGATACAAAAATATTATTTGTAATTTCCTCGGTGAGAGGCAGTGGGAAGCAGAAAGAGGAAGAAAGAGAGTGAGTGCGGTGCTGGTGACCATGAGTTTACCAACAAACACGGATAAAGCTGGAGGAATCTCAAATCAAATCAGGGAACGGGACCTGAATGGAGGGATTCTTGCATTATTATGTGTGGGAATTGTTAGTATTTGTTGACTGACTCGAATTCTTGTTTGCTGTATCCCTTTGTGTGTTAGTGTGTGTGTGTGTGTTCCAAATATACGCCTCCACTCAGGAGCTCTGTTCTGAATTTCAGTCTTATACATACAGCTGGCAACACAGTATTTCTGCTTACAGTATCATTCAAAATAAACAAGCAAAAGAAAAAAAAAATGAGAGAAAGACAGAATGGAAGGAAAGAAGGACAGAAGGAAACATGAGTTCGTTCCCAGTCTTTCAAACCTGTTCCACTCCTTTTTCCAGGGCCCATTTTTGGAACTGGGGCCTGAAACATTTAGGACTAAAACGCCTGTCCTTCAGGTTCTGGGAATGGTGGTGGTGGTGATTTAGTTACTAGGCAAGGCCTGACTCTTTTGTGACCCCATGGACTGTAGCCCGCCAGGCTCTGCTATCCATGGGATTTCCCAGTAAGAATATTGGAGTGAGTTGCCATTTCACCTCCAGGGGATCTTCCTGACCCAGGGATTGAACCCACATCTCCTACATTGGCAGGTGGATTCTTTACCATCTGAGCCACCAGGGAAGCCCCTCATCTACCATGTAATTTACTCAAGTATTATTTATTGTCTGTCTGCCTTCTCTGAAATGTAAGGTCCATAAGTTAGAATCTTTATTCTATTACTGATGTATCCTAAGTGTTTAGCAGAGTGACTATCTAGCCTATAATGAATATTTGTGGGGACTTCCATGGTGGCCCAGTGGTCAAGACTTCACCTTCCAATGCAGGGGGTGTGCAGGTTCGATCCCTAGTGGGGAGCTAAGATTCCACACACCTCTAGACCGAAAAACCAAGACATAAAACAGAAGCAGTATCGTAACAATTTCAATTAAGGTTTTAGAAATGGCCCACATCAAAAAAGTCTTTAAGAAAGAATTCGTGGCGTGGACGAACGGATGACCTCCCTCTGTTCTTGTCCAGTCACCAGTACAGCCCATGTCTCTGCTGCCACTTCCTCCTTCCCTCCGCTCCACTCACTCTTGACCCCCACTGATCCTGCAGCTGGTCTCCCCGTAGAAGCCCGGGGCCACCTTCTTTCCCCGACGCTCTGCAGGTACCACCCACCAGTTTCAGAAGAGGAAACTGTACATGTCCCTTTATGTCCTCACCCAAGGCATGCACATCTGTAACCTTTAGTTCTTCCAAGAAACCAATAATCCAAGTTGGCTGCATATAGGATTTTACATGACAATTTAGAGGAGAATGGTGTGAATGGCACACTCCACAGAGTCAACTCTAAGTCAAATGTCCAACCTCAGTCACTGATGCTAAACACTTACCAGTCATTCCTGAGACACGGGACATTTCTCTTTGCTGGGTCCTCTTAGGCTCCAACTCCTGGCTTCTCCTCTTATCCCTTCTTGGTATGGTGATTATTCCCTGCTTTCCTCTCTTTGCTGGGTTTTCAGGATCTGCTGAATTCCCTCCATTGGAACAATCATAGGACAGCCCCCCAGTGCATCTTACATTATTGTCCAGAGTCATTCTGTTTTCCTTTTTTTGCAGTCATCATCTTCCATTATGGCACTCTGCTGTCCAGAAGTAGGAAGCCATTGTGGTTTTGCTAATCAAACCTCTATTGTGTTCAGATCTCCACCCAACGACAAGAGAAATAATAGAAACTTCGAAGGTCCAACCTTGTTTTCTGAGTTCTGATTTCTGTAAGGGTCAAGTCAAATGTTTATCCAGGGCTCCTACCCTTCTCTCTAGGGGAAAAGCATCAATGGGGCCCTGGCTAGAGGAAGAACCCAGGAGTGATGGATTTTCATTTCTTTCCTTTACATCGGTGGTTTTTAACCCTAGCTGAACACAAAGAGTCACCTGAAGAGCTGTTGAAAATCTTGACCCTCAGGCCATGCCCAGATTAATTAAATTAGAAATCTTGAGGGTGGGGACCACTTTGCAGTCGGGTTGAGAGCCACTGTTTTACATTTAAATCAACTGTAAAGTGGGAGCTTTCTGTTTTAGGGATGTAAGACTGAAGATCAGAGAAGTCTGCACAGCTAGTTCCTTACACTCCAGATCCTGTGCTCTTCCCATGAGAAGCAAGGCCTCATCTCATCAGGGAGTCAGACATGGAGACAATTCCAATACAGAGTGACATTAGAGGCTTTGTAGGAGTTTTGCAGTCATAGAGGACAGACCATCAGACTTCACAAGGGAGGTCAGGAAAGGGGCTTTGGTTAATTTTTTTCTCCTTTAGGGCAGCCTGGGGATGTTTTGTTCTAGCCTGGTTTTACCTGGATAAGCAGGTTGAGAAGCAAAGGGAACTGAGAACATAGGAGATGCATTAATGCAACCCTTCATCCCCCAAGGGAAGAATCCTCATCAAGCTCCCGATGAGCTTGTAATCCCTCGCCTCTCATTAACCAGGGAGGGAATTTTCCCTGCTCCTGCTTCTGTTCTTTCAGGATGGCTCATTAGCCACTGAGCAGTTCTCCTTCCCCAGGGGTCTGCTTTGAGATGACTCCATCAGGCTTTCAACAGTGCAGTTAGACTGGGGTCCGATTCTATAAATGGCCACCCGGGAATATGCAGAGAGTCAGTGGGACCAGGGTCTATTTACTCTGCCAGCAGGTTGGGGAGGATGCTGTTAAGTTCTGTGGAAGACTGTGCTTTTCTGGCTGGCTTTGTTTTGTGTGTGGGGATGGGGTTGATGCACAAAGAAAGAGATGGCATAGCAGAGACGATGTATACCGTTTCGTTTCCCTGGGCCTTGGCACACAAAGGACTGCACTCCCCAGGCTCCACTGACCTTAACTCAGGGTGATGGACTGCATTTTGGGGGTCAAAGGGATGTTTAGAAATGTTAATTATTTCCCAGCCGCACTCTTAAAACGACCCCACCAGGCACTCCTGTTTTCTCCTCTCTTGCTACAATGACTCTGCAAGTTGTATGTTGAGCTAGCAGAATATGGACCCCTCACAAAAGAACTGAACCCAAGAATTCAGGAGGCCTGAATGGATGTCACCTGTGTACAGTTAAGGCACTGACATTATGAGGTTTGTCTATTACAGCAGCAAGAGATTACCTATCCTGAATAATATATGTAGACATACTTTAACTCCTACGTACAATGTAAAACATAGATTGGAAACAGAAACATAAGATTTAAAAAATGCAACTTGCAAAATAAAAGAAAAAATAAGGATCAGTGACCCAGGGAGTAGGGATCCTGAAATTTTTTTGACAGCTCATTTTTATGTGTTTTCGAGACTAACTTTACAGACTTGATGTTTCTAACTTATGCTTGTACTGTAAGCTTTGCATAACAGCTTCTGGACTACTATCACCTAACTGAAATCTCAGGTTCACTTTTCCCATGAGCTCAAGGATTCAAGTTTCAATAGCTCTGATTTGTGAGCCATTTCTGCTGGGGATAATTGTTGAAAAAGGGTATTAGGCAGCTTTCAGAATAGCAGCTCCATCACAGCAATGTAGTAAATAAAGGTATGGTTTCACTTTGGTTTCAGCATGGAAATTTATTTCCCCAGACAGAAATAATGCCATTATCAATCATCTTGATACCAAAACCAGACAAAGATACCACACAGAAAAAGAAGATTTCAAGCCCATATCACTGATGAACATATATGCAAAAATCCTCCACAAAATACTGTAATCTGTATCCAACAATACATTAAAAAGATCATACACCATGTTCAGGTGGGATTAATCTTGGGGATGCAAGGATGTTTCAACATCCACAAATCAAGAAACATAATACACCGCATCAACAAATTGAAGAATAAAAACCATATGATCATCTCAACAGATACAGAAAAAGCTTTTGACAAAATCAGCACCCATGGATTTTGACATCTCCAAGGTGTTTCTCCATCAATTGCCCTGTCAACATCCAAGTTACTCTTGTATCTGGAGCCACAAGGGGACCTGAGAGGCTGAGTCAGAGCATCCAAGGCATAAATTAGGAAATTCATTAAACTGTATCACAGGGAAGCAGGGCCAGTGGCGGGGGCTAAAGGGAAGGACTTCTTCATGTGAACATTATCTACAAGAAAGCCAGAAGCATATTTGAAGATTTTAGTGCAATGTGAAAAGATGACATCACTGAGAAGTTTTTAGCAAGTTAAGGTTACGAATAGTCTAGATTCATTAGAACAAAGAAGTGTCATCAAGGTCTGCATTTCTTGATATATTTTTGTGTATTTTATTAAAGTACAAATGTTTGTTAGGGTTGTCCTAGGCCCCCTGGGGCTGCTATTTCCTCTAACACTTCTTCCCCACTGGGAATCAAGTTTCGGCTGGGAATGTTCCTATCACTGTGATTCCAAAAGCTTACCTTTATGGAAGGAAAGGGCTGATTTCCTTTCAAATTCTTGGTCTGTAGCTAAGAAAATTGTTTTCTTGCTCCTTCCCACCCCTGACAAGCTTGTCGTGTCTCTTCTGCCCAAGAGCTTGGGACACAGTCGTGTTTGATTAAGAGCCTTTGTAAAGCCTGCGTCTGCTTTTTTAAAATGGCAAAGTCAGTTGGCCTATGTCCTTCATGTTCACTCGATTCTGCTTTGCTTTTAGCAATGGAGTGTCACCTCCTTCAACAGAAAGTGTCGTTATTTCCCCTTCTTCTTGACATCTTCAAGTGATTTGATAGCCTATTGGATTTTGTCTCACTTATGAGCAATGACATGCGCCTGAACACACCTTCTTTCTGTTCTGATGTACGTCCTCTCTGGGGAACTTTGCTTCATGACAGTCATAGGAGAACCAATTTGAAAGAAGAAATACTTGACATTACCGCAGAAACATCCTGGCAAGTCTGGGCATAGACAATCATCTTCTCACTTTGACTTATAGAACTTGACTCAGATAATATTTATTGTGGTCTGATATTTTTTCTTCAAACTCCAAGTTATGGGTTAAGGCAGTCACCCTCTATGTATCAGAGGATTTACAAACATAAAAACTAGGCATTGCTCACAATAATAATCTTGCCCCCTTGGTGTAATTATGGTAACCTCAGGTTGTGAATGAGGAAATGGAGACTATGAGAGGTTGAAGATCTAACCCTCTATTCAGAGCCTCTGATTAAAGTCTCAACAATTGAAGGAAGGAGGACAGCACTGCAGCTTTGGAAAGAGTGCCACGAGTCAATAAATAACACTTCTTCCTATTTTCATTGCTAGTATTTTAACAATAATTGCATGTGTTTATTTATTTTTGGCTGTGCTGCCAGGCCTTTTCTCCAGTTGCGGCATGCAGGAGCAACACTCTGTTCGCGGCGCTCAGGCCTCTCATTTCAGCGGCTTCTCTCGTTACAGAGCTCGGGCTCTAGGGTGAGCAGGCTTCAGTGCTTGTGGCAGGCGGGCTCAGTGGTTCAGTTCCCGGGCTGCAGAGCACAGGTTCAATAGCTGAGGTGCACGTGCTTAGCTGTCCCAAGGCACATGGGATTTTCCTGGTTCAGGGTTCAAACCCCTGTCTCCTGCATTGGCAGGCAGATTCTTCACCATGGAGCTACCAGGGAAGTCCTCAACTTTTTAGTTTTAATGATGCCGGCTTCATGTGTCCCCATCTGTACTAGAGTAAAAAGCAACGCTGAAATATTGGGTGGGGCCAAAAAGTTTGGTTGGAATTTTCTGTCACGTCATGTGGAAAACCCGATTGAAATTTTTGGCCAACTCAATAATAAGGACAGTGATGATATGGTTTAAAGCACAAAGCTGTTTACTTCTTTCTCATGTAATGGGCCTGGGAAAGCATTCTGTTCAGTGGTACCTGTGTTCCACACAGTTATTCAGGGATCCAGATCCCTTCCATCTTGTCCCCCCTTCACCTCATACAGCATAGTCCTCAACTGCTCAGGCAAATCTGGGCCACCGTCATGTCCCAGCTCTACCCAATTCAGAGGAAGAAGAGGTGGATTCAGGAGACATCCATCCCTCCTAGGTACCAACTTGGAAATGGCATTTATCATTTCCACTGTAGTCTAGCTGGCTTTGCTGGAATACATTCATGAGTGCTAAAGAAGAGAGAATTGGTTCAGGGGAATAAGAAACAGTCTCTGCAAAAATATCATAATCCTAAAATTTGTATACCTGCTCACTTGCCCAGTTGTGTCCAACTTTTTGCAGCCCCTTGGACTGTAGCCCACCAGGCTCCTCTGCCCATGGAATTTTCCAGGCAAGAATACTGGAATGGGGTGGCATTTCCTCCTCCAATGGATCTTCCCAACTCAGGGATCAAACCCATGTCTCTTGCATCTCCTGCTTTGGCAGGTGGATTCTTTACCACTAGCGCCAGCTGGGAAGTCTCATATACATATATGCAGACACAAAAATGTATATATTCCAGCAGTATCTGAGTGCCCCACTCATTTCTTCAGAGTGAGTTAACTTTAGAATTTATTCCCTTTAAAAAAAAATTATTTATTTGGGATTTCCCTGGTGACTCAGTGGTAAAGAATCTGCCTGTCAAGGCAGGAGACATGGGTTTGATCCTTGATCCCGGAAGATGCCACATGCCAAGGAGCAACTAGACCTGTGCACCTACAACGATCGAGCCTGTGTTCTAGAACCCAGGAGCCACAGTTACTGAAGCCTATTGGCCCTAGAACCTGTGCCCCACCACAAGAGGAGCCCCAACAATGAGAAACCCGTGCACCAAACTAGAGATTAGACCTAGGTCTCCACGACTAGAGAAAAGCCTTCACAGCAATGAAGACCCAGCACAGCCAGAAATCAATAAATAAAACGTGTGGGATCTTTAGTCATGGCATGTGAACTCTTAGCCATGGCACGTGGGATCTAATTCCCTGACCAAGGACTGAACCTGGTCCCCTGCGTTGGGAGCATAGAGTCTTAGTGTCTGGACCACCAGGGATGTCCCTAGAATTTATTGTCTTTATGTGTTTTACTGAAGTCAGAGTTACTCTCTAAAGATTTGCTGAAAATGTGACTGAATATAATCTAGAATTCACCGGATGCCTACGGTTGCTAAGGTCTGTGGTTTCCTTCTCTTAGTTCACATTCCCGGTTGAAAACAAAAGGGACGAAGACGCAGGGGAACTGTGTAACTGTGAAGATGAGACGGGGCAATGAATCAGTGCACAGAGAAGTTAGCCTGCAACTGAGGTCTGATGGGCCTCCCTGCCCATCAGCAAGATTAAAAAGAGAAGAATTAGTACAGGGGGCCACCTCTTACCTCTTCCTGATAGTAGACCAAGCCCTATGCTGTGGGGGGAAGACTGGGGAGAGGGTGAGAATGCAGTCATGGCTGTTTCTGAATCTACAGTCAGGGATCCCATTTCTGCCTCTTAGGGTCACAGCTGTTCACCAACTTATTGCCATTTTGATGGATTGTTGCAAAAAGTGCTAGTCACTTGTCATGTCCAACTCTTTGTGACCCCATGGACTGTGGCCCACCAGGCTCCTCTGTCCATGGGGTTCTCTAGGCAAGAATACTGGAATGGATAGCCATTCCCTTCTCCAGGGGATCTTCCTGATCCAGGGATTGAACCTGGTTTTCCTGCATTGTAGGCGGATTCTTTACCATCTGAGCCATCAGGGAAGCCCCAAAGGTGGGGGCAGAAGTGCATTGAAATAAAAAAAAAAAATTTCTTTTTGATTAGCCTTTCCATTGCAGAGAAAAGGGGATCCTGGTAAGGGAAATAGAGAGAAGCTTTGAATGTCAGCAGCCTGGAGTTCAAAGCCAGATCTACAGCCTCTAGTAAGACAATGGACATTGCTAAGACTTTGCTTCTCATCTTGATAATGGGCATTATAACTACCTTTCAAGTGTGTTGGGAAATTAGTTTATGGACATAAAATTTCTGGCAGAGTCTGGCTCATAGTCAGGTATAAATTATAGCTGTTAGAATTGTTACTACATCACCTTTCTGCATTTCCCCAAACTTTTTCAATGAATATGAATTAGCCTATTCAGTGAATATGTTTGGTAGTATAAAAAGTATGTATATGCACCAAAATAAAACTAAACCTCACTAGGCTAACTGCATACCTTTTTCTATGAGGGGCAGTTCTCATAGGGTTGTATGACTGAAGGGGATTTGAACTTGGCTTTCCTTCCTTCCTTCTCTCTTTCCTTCCCTGTTCCTTCTCTTTTTTTCCTAACTTATACTCACTCCCTTAAAAAAAATTGAGGCAGTTTGCATTGTAAAAACAAACATGCGGTAACAAGGTTTACACAGATAAGACCAGAAATATCTTAAGCGATGAGAAAGGACAGAACTCAGAACATAGGTTGAGATTCATTCACTCATCAAAATTTTCAACTTTAATTGATCATTTTATCCATAGGGAAGGAACAGGGGAGTAGAGGAGTCAGACAGTCTCTGCCTCCCAAGAAGCTGTCGTCTAAGGAGAGACAGAAAGTCATTAAAAATACTTACTGCTACTTTCAATACAGGCAAAGTCCAACACTTGAAATGACACCTGAGTTCCAAAAGTGTAGCAGTGTTTCTTGGTTCAGTTCAGTTCAGTCGCTCAGTCGTGTCCGACTCTTTGCGACCCCATGAACCACAGCACGCCGGGCCTCCCTGTCCATCACCAACTCCCAGAGTCCACCCAAACCCATGTCCATTGAGTCAGTGATGCCATCCAACCATCTCATCCTCTGTTGTCCCCTCCTCCTCCTGTCTTCAATCTTTCTCAGCATCAGGGTTTTTTCAAATGAGTCAGCTCTTCCCATCAGGTTGACAAAGTATTGGAGTTTCATATTCAGCATCATTCCTACCAATGAACACCCAGGACTGATCTCCTTTAGGATGGACTAGTTGGATCTCCTTGCAGTCCAAGGGACTCTCAAGAGTCTTCTCCAACACCACAGTTCAAAAGCATCAATTCTTCGGTGCTCAGCTTTCTTCACAGTCCAACTCTCACATCCATACATGACCACTGGAAAAACCATAGCCTTGACTAGATGGACCTTTTTGGCAAAGTAATGTCTCTGCTTTTTAATATGCTGTATAGGTTGGTCATAACTTTCCTTCCAAGGAGTAAGCCTGGTAGCTGAGGCAAAAATATGCACAGAACACAATGAGTTCGGTCGTTCACTTATCTGATAAAAAGGGCAAATCCTTCCAGCAAGAAAGCTAGCCTGGATTCACAGAGTCACTGGCTCACCAGGACTCTTGTTAACTGTATTTGTGCCATCCATAAAAATCTCTAATTCAAAAGGGGTAGTTAAAGCCCGGTCTGTCATCATAGAAGATGCTATGCAAAAGTTGTGTGCATGGTAGGGGTGGAGTGGGGGATCATCACATTTAATAAAAGTAAGAAAAATAATGATTTAATTCTGAGCAGTCTCATTTTGCCTTTGAAACATCTTAGGCCTCCCTCTCTGGGCTGTCTGCACCCCTAAGCTGGTTCTCATCTCTCTCTAAGCTCCCTTTGCTCTTGTGATGCTTGATTTTCTGATTTTCCAGAGCAGCCCCTTTGCTGCCCTTGTCTGCCTCTTTATTTCTCAGTTATCCTCAGTAATGATTCTTGGGTTGGACTATGTAACCTGTTGTCATTCTCTAGAGTTGATTCTCTGTTGGGGCTCCTTTGAGAAGAGCTGGCTCGGTGAAGAGACTGGATGAGTGGGAACACGTGGACAGACAGATCTCCTTTGGGTGTGCCCTGTGGCTTTCTTTTCACGACTACCTACTCTTGTTAGATACCAACTGGCCTCTGACCACCCTATCAAGTCAGAGCTATTCCTGACATGTGCAGAAGGCTTTGCAACTTACAAAGCACTTCACACATCTCAGACATGCTAACTTGGTGAGACGATACATATTTTGAAATATTGCTTTTCCCCACTTAATTTTATATCGTAAGTATTTTTCCATTTTTTTCTTTGAAAACCTCATTTTTAAAGATTTTCATTGTATAGAGACATAAATATTTTAAGAGATGAGAAATAATGAATGAATCTTAACCTTGTATTCTGAGTTCCAGTCTTTCTCATCTCTTAAATTCTCAACTGTTGGACAATTAGGGTGTTTCTAGCTTTTATTTAGAAAACTACATTGATAATCTTTACACAGAAATCTAGGTTGCACATCTCAGATTATTCCCCAAAGTTGTATCCCTACCAAGGGGATTATAAAGCATTTTAAGATTATTGAGAAGTGTTGAATCTTTGCCTTCAGTTCAGTTCAGTTCTTTCGCTCAGTCGTGTCTGACTCTTTGTGACCCCATGAATCGCAACACGCCAGGCCTCCCTGTCCATCACCAACTCCTGGAGTTCACTCAAACTCACGTCCATTGAGTCGGTGATGCCATCCAGGCATCTCATCCTCTGTCGTCCCCTTCTCCTCCTGCCCCCAATCCCTCTCAGCATCAGAGTCTTTTCCAATGAGTCAACTCTTTGCATGAGGTGGCCAAAGTACTGGAGTTTGGATCTCCTTGCAGTCCAAGGGACTCTCAAGAGGCTTCTCCAACACCACAGTTCAAAAGCATCAATTCTTTGGTGCTCAGCTTTCTTCACAGTCCAACTTTCACATCCATACATGACTACTGGAAAAACCATAGCCTTGACTAGACAGACCTTTGTTGGCAAAGTAATATCTCTGCTTTTCAGTATGCTATCTAGGTTGGTCATAACTTTCCTTCCAAGGAGTAAGCATCTTTTAATTTCATGGCTGCAATCACCATCTGCAGGGATTTTGGAGCCCTCAAAAATAAAGTCTGACACTGTTTCCACTGTTTCCCCATCTATTTCCCATGAAGTGATGGGACCAGATGCCATAATCTTCGTTTTCTGAATGTTGAGCTTTAAGCCAACTTTTTCACTCTCCTCTTTCACTTTCATCAAGAGGCTTTTGAGTTCCTCTTCACTTTCTGCCATAAGGGTGGTGTCATCTGCATATCTGAGGTTATTGATATTTCTCCCGGCAATCTTGATTCCAGCTTGTGCTTCTTCCAGCCCAGTGTTTCTCATGATGTACTCTGGATATAAGCTAGATAAGCAGGGTGACAATATATATCCTTGATGTACTCCTTTTCCTATTTGGAATCAGTCTGCTGTTCCATGTTCAGTTCTAACTGTTGCTTCCTGACCTGCATATAAGTTTCTCAAGAGGCAGGTCAGGTAGTCTGGTATTCCCATCTCTTTCAGAATTTTCCATAGTTTATTGTGATCCACACAGTCAAAGGATTTGGCATAGTCAATAAAGCAGAAATAGATGTTTTTCTGGAACTCTCTTGCTTTTTTGATGATCCAGCGGATGTTGGCTATTTGATCTCTGGTTCCTCTGCCTTTTCTAAAACCAGCTTGAACATCAGGAAGTTCACGGTTCACATATTGCTGAAGCCTTATTGGTTATATTTTCAAGTGTGTTCCTTTGCAGATATTTTAACAATACCAAGAAAGTGTTCGTCTAACTGGATATTGTGAAAGGATTCATTCAGAAAGATACAGTTCAACTAATATAGAGTCAAATGCACATACATATACACAAACATGCACACTCAGTGCTAAGAGTAACTCTTTCTCATTGAGGAACTGGTAAAATTCCTAGTCAAGTGAGACCAAGGAAATTACCTGATCCTGCTAGAAGACTCTTCTTCAGCTCTTGGCCTCTGTACTGGATATTAATTCTCTTCCTGTTTAGTTAGTCTCATGTTCCAGGACAGCCTGTGTTTTGACAGTTCCACATTGGGTCAAGGATTTTACAGTGTTTACATAGGACTGTTCTCTCTGTCTAAACAGAGTACAGACTCTCCTGCTACTGCCCGTCACCACCTCCATTCGTAACTTGCTACTGCATCTGTCTGTGCGATGACAGAACATAAGAAAGCCTGCCACCTTTGTGGAAGACTGCAGAATGTCTGATCCTGATGTTTTGTCTGTGTAATTACTTTCTTGTATCCTCTGATTCTGTGCATCCTGTGACACTTTTCATTGATCCAAATAACCCACAGCTATGTCCTAAGCCCTTCTGTCCCATGAGTTTCCATTCCTCCTAATATAATACAATGCAATCACCTAGGGGCTTGTGGTTCACTTTTTCTCACACTCATAGGGCTTTGCTTATGTATAAACAGAGTTTTAATTTTAAATGTTTGCCCAGCTTTGGTGTACAGGAAACTTTTATATTTTCACAGTGATGTTGTATCTTACTGCTGTCGCTTCAGTCATGTCCGACTCTGTGCGAACCCATAGACGGCAGCCCACCAGGCTACCCTGTCTCTGGGATTCTCCAGGCAAGAACACTGGAATGGGTTGCCATTTCCTTCTCCAATGCATGGAAGTGAAAAGTGAAAGTGAAAGTGAAGTCGCTCAGTCATGCCCGACTCTTCTCGACCCCATGGACTGCAGCCTATCAGGCTCCTCCGTCCATGGGATTTTCCAGGCAAGAGTACTGGAGTGGGGTGCCATTGCCTTCTCCAGTTGTATCTTACTAGATTTTGTAATACTGAGACATGGGTGATTTTTCAATTTACTTCCTAGCATTTATTAGTGATATCTTTTTAAAATGTTTTTTTAATTGTGTAAAAGTCACATAATATGCGACATACTGTTTTAACCATATATAATTGTACAGTCCAGTGGCACTAAGTACATTCAGTTTGTTATGCAACTCACCATCACCCATCTCCTGATTTCTTTTACCTTCTAAAACTGAAACTCTGTCCCCATTAAACACTAACTCCCTCATTTCCCCTTCCTACTCCCTCCACTGGCCCCTGGCACCTACCAGTGTGCATTCTGATGCTATGAATTTGACTTTTCTAGGTGTCTCATATATGTGGAATCAAACAGTATTTGTCTGTACCCAAACCCCAATAAGTTGGCCACCGGACACAAAGAGCCAACTCATTGGAAAAGACTCTGATGCTGGGTAAGATTGAGGGCAGGAGGAGAAGGGGATGACAGAGGATGAGATGGTTGGATGGCATCATCGACTTAACGGACATGAGTCTGAGCAAACTCTGGGAGATAGTGAGGGACAGGGAAGCTGCAGTCAGAGGGTCGTAAAGATTCAGACATGACTGAGCTACTGAACAACAACAAATGTATATTACAACACACATTTGTAGGACATATTAGTGATATCTTTTTACCACCTGCAAGCGTGGGTGCCGCACGAGCATGCCCTGGATTGCAAAGCCAGGAGCTGCCCCAGGAGGGGAGTAGCAAGTCAAGAAGGCACTTTGAGTGATAAAGATGTCAGTACCGGCACCTCCTGTTTCAGAGGGGAAAAAAACACAGCGTGTTAGAAGCTTAGGGGAGAATTTAGCTCATATATTTGGAATCTGTAACAAGCTAATTTGTTCCCCGAAGATAGTTCTGTAAGAAAGAAAGTCTGAGTAGAGGAAACTGATTGCAAGGAGGTAGATGTCTTTTTCAAGTGAGACGGTCAGGGAGGAACTCTGGTGGGACCCAGTCAACACGAGCTGGGCAAATAGCACCTCCAGCTGGGTGCTTGATCAGGGCTGGAGCCTCTGGAGACAAGCCAGGGGCAGCCCCCCTGTCCTACCAAATGAAGATGCCACTCAGAGCTGAGGGGAAAGGGTTAATTCAGCTGAGACTTTGCTGGCTTCCACGGAGAAGCTGAAGGGAAAACCGCACAGAGGAACTCATGAGCCTTTATGAAAGTTTAATTTGGTTTTGTGAAAAGGGAAAGACTTGTATCCGGTCTTCCTGTCTTTATTAAAGGAAAGATGAGCTCTTAGGACAGGGGTGTAAATGAAAGTATTAGTCACTCAGTCATGTCCAACTCTTTGCTACCCCATGGACTGTAGCCTGCCAGGCTCCTCTGTCCATGGAAATCTCCAGGCAAGACTACTGGAGTGGGTAGCCATTCCCTTCTTCAGGGGTGCGGCTAGGTAAAACCATGACTCCAGACATTGAGCTCGTGTGTGTGTGTGTGTGTGTGTGTGTGTGTGTGTGTGTGTGTGTGTGTGTGTGTGAAAGAAAGAGAGACTGAGAAAGAGACCCAAAGGGAAGGTGTAAGGAAGGACCAAACTCAGGTTCTGGTAGGGGCAGAGGAATTTCTGACTCAGGCCTCATATTCACAAAAGTCCTCAAATGGAGCTTTTTCTCCCAATGAATTCGATGCTCAGCTGGACTGACTGAAGTCAATTTCCTCAAGCAAACTTCAACACTCATTGGGGCCTGAAATACTGCAAATTCATGTTTTAAAATAAACTGTATAATTATTCTATGTAAATCATAATTATATTGCTTTGTAATTTTCTCCACTAAAAGTGTTAATTTATTCCAAGTCAACATTTAAAACAGGCCACAATTTTTGTAAGCCTGTTTTGGCAGTCTTCCATGTTTTTTTGATGGAATGAGAAACTCTTAAATGGGGCATAGTCAGGGCTGCTAAAATGACCCTGATTTGAACCAGAACCCAAGTAACAACCACATCAATAATGAAAGCAATTGCTAATAATAATAGTGATAATAATAATAATAACTGACATAATAATAGGAGTTACTCATCAGCTCTCTCCTAGGTGCTATAGTACATTATTCCCATTAACAATCCCAGTTCTTGAAGCCCATTCTGTGCTGAACACTTGTGGGAGGAAGTGACCACTTTCTAATACGCATTGGCATCTTGTAACTACTAAGTGTGTCTTCTACTTATTAAGAGTCAGCTCTGTTTGTTCTCAAAGCAGTTTATGCCAGTTGTCCTGGTTATCAAATATTTAATTAGCTACTAGGTAATGTGATGAAATGGGGCTTCCGGGGTGGCTCAGTGTTAAAGAATCCACCTGCCAATGCAGGAGACATGAGTTCCATCCCTGGGTTTGGAAGATCCCCTGGAGGAGGAAATGGCAACCCACTCCCGTATTCTTGCCTGGAGAATCCCACGGACAGAGGAGCCTGGCGGGCTACAGTCAAAGAGGTCACAAAAGAGTCAAACATGACTTAGCGATTGAATAGCAACAATGAAATATGATGAAGTACAATATCAAGAACCAAGTTACTATTGCTTCAAACACCAACCTGAATGCACTGGAAACAATTTATTGAGCGTGTGAACTACGCTCTCTGCTGGGCAGGTTTTACATGCCTTATCTTGTTTTTCTGTTGTTCAGTTCAGTTCAGTCACTCAGTCGTGTCTGACTCTTTGCGACCCCATGAATCACAGCACACCAGGCCTCCCTGTCCATCACCAACTCCCGGAGTTCACTCAGACTCATGTCCATCGAGTCAGTGATGCCATCCAGCCCTCTCATCCTCTGGCGTCCCCTTCTCCTCCTGCCCCCAATCCCTCCCAGCATCAGAGTCTTTTCCAATGAGTCAACTCTTGCCATGAGGTGGCCAAAGTACTGGAGTTTCAGCTTTAGCATCATTCCTTCCCAAGAAATCCCAGGGCTGATCTCCTTCAGAATGGATTGGTTGGATCTCCTTGCAGTCCAAGGGACTCTCAAGAGTCTTCTCCAACACCACAGTTCAAAAGCATCAATTCTTCGGTGCTCAGCCTTCTTCACAGTCCAACTCTCACATCCATACATGACCACTGGAAAAACCATAGCCTTGACTAGACGGACCTTTGTTGGCAAAGTAATGTCTCTGCTTTTGAATATGCTATCTAGGTTAGTCATAACTTTCCTTTCTGTTGTAGCTACCCCCAAAATTAGATACCATCTTTAGTGATAGCCAAAATGAAGCTCAGAGATCTTAAGCAACATACTCCAGGTTAGAAACTAATAAGTACTGGAACCAAAATATGAATCCAGGCTGTCAGACTCTAAAGACCTTGGGCTTGCCACCACTGCAGGACCAGCCAATATACACCTGTGCCTGGTATTGCGTTAGGAGGAGGAAAAGGGCTGAAAAGTCACAAATCTATGCCCTTGAGTAGCTCAGAGTCAGACAAGTAAACAGACCACTATGAAGCATGTTTATGCTATGAGAGAAGGGCCTGGGACTCACTGGGTTCATTGGGAATGCCAATATGGTGCGTCTGACCCCAGCTGGAGGAGAAAGAACTGGAGGGAGCTTCTGGAAGGAGAAATTCTAGGTTGAGTCTTATAGTCTGAGCAGGCAGTTACCGGGCCCGTGCGCTACATTCTGCCCCACCACAGCAGCCTGCTTTATTACAGCCTTTCCCTGGTGAAATTCAGTCCTTGCAACCCAGCCTGGCCAGGTGCTCTGAATGTCTGCTGGAGGATGGGGGGCAGGTGGGAGCAGAGGCGGAGCCTGCCCACTCCGTGCTTGTGGTCTGGATGTCACTGCTGCCCTCAGGCCCCCCAAATGCCACTGTGCTTTTCTGCAAGGAAAATGGGGCTCTGTCAAAAAAGCCGGAAATCGCTGACCTTGTCTGCTTCGTCAGAATAAAGACAATGAGTGAAGGTGGGTAGGAGGCTCCGGGGACTCTGGCAGCCTCATTTGAAGTGAGAACTGCTAAGCCTGCCATATTTAATGGCAGGCCTGGGAGTGTGGTTGAAAGCACACGAGCGGTTCCTCTCCTGACTCTCGCATGCCCTGTAACACTGCCTCCAGGCCTTGCTAAACGGTGGCTCCATCCTCACCATGGACGGGGGCCAAGGGACCCGTGAAGAGGCTCAGACAGCCCCTTACCTGCCAATCTTGCAGGTTTCTTTTCCTTTTTTAGCTCTTCATTTGAAAGAAATTGGCTTTTCTTCTTGTGGGGTCTCTGAGGTTCTTGGGAGGCTATGAAAAGCTTCAGAAATAGTTCAAAACGCGGCGGTGATGAGAAGACAGAAGGAACGGACAAGCTCTAATGGAAGCTGAAGTCATCGTAACAGCTAGGGGCCCAGGCCTCATTCTCCTTATTGTCAGCTGCCTTTTAAAAGAGGAAATTTTGATGACTGGTCAAGAAGGCTAATTGGCAGTTATCCCATTACACAGCATTCCTGGATTAAAAGCTTTCTGAGGCCCCTGGGATTTCAGCAGGTACAGATGTCAATTGATGCTTTGGCTCTGTTTTAGCTCAGCACCAAGTCTCCTGAGAATTGCCCAGAGAGCCTCGCCCCTCTCTCTGGGACCGGGCAATAGCTGGCAACTGGATTCAACGGTGATGTTTTCTTCTCTGCCTACTGACATCTGATCAAAGTCTTAGCCCATCAATTACCAAAAAAAAAAAGGTAAAATAAAAGCTGCAGAATCAACACTTTAAAAAAGCCTTCTCGACTTTTCAGGGTGTCTAATTAATGATGTGAGTGGGCAATTTGCTGCAGCCCTCACTGATTAATTTATCAAATGCTGAAGCCTTTCTTGTTTGTCTCTCAGTCCAATTAGTTAAGTGTTGGATGTGACGAGCAAGGCAGTGTCTCTGAGAAATCCCTCATGAATTCGTGCTCATGATGTGTTCTCAGTCGTGTCTGGCTCTCTGTGACCCCACAGACTATAGCCCACCAGGCTCCTCTGTCCATGGGATTTCCCAGGCAAGAATACTGGGTCGCCCTTTCCTACTCCAATGGATCTTCCCCACCCAGGGATTGAACCCATGTCTCTTGTGTCTCCTGCATTGGCAGGCCAATTCTTTATCCACTGTGCCCTTGGGAAAGCCCTGGCCACTCCCTTTCAGGATGCTTCTCCCACACCCCGAGCCCACTCTGCGGGCATCTTTCCCCTCCCTGTTCTTCTGGGCAAATCGCCCAAGGCTGGCTCCTAAGAACCCAGCCTGTCCTGCCTTCTCTGGATGAGTGGTCCAAGACAAGCTGTGGCTGAGAACAAAGCCACATGTCTGTTAGCTGTCCCCAAAGGGCCCTAGCTACTGCCTTCCTGCCAGCGCTCCCCAGCCCACCACTTGATTAGGCTCAATTTAGCTCTTTGCAACAGATCGACGTGCATCGCTCTCTAATTAATAACAGGCAAGAAGAGCTCACGTGTGTCTGGTGCGTCATCATCTGTGAAGCGGCTTTCACACCTGTTGTTATGAAGCGTCTAGGACGGTAATTATTACAATCTCCATTTAGCAGAGCAGAAAGCTGATGCTTCGATAGGCAGCTGTAAATGGTGCAGGTTCACTGCGTCCTTTATCTAATTGCTACAATTGTGATGAATCGAACATCCACCCTGAAGCTCAGCGTACCACAAGGAACATGCATTGAACTCACTGATCTGTGCACTACTTGTGAGTCCGTTGATTTGGACCGGGTTTGGCTGGGGAGGTTTGATTCCGTGCCCTTGAGGCCCTTGTTCTTCCTCTGGGACAGGGGCTGTCCGGGGTGTGTTGTTCCCATGCTGATGGGAGGAGACTTCAGAGCCTGGACTTGCAGCTGGCACACAGTTATTTGAGCCTCATTCTGTTGGCCAAAGGGGGTCATGTTGTTGAACCATGCCAAGGATTGGGAAAATACACTCTATTTCCTCAGAGAAGGAAGTGGCAACCCACTCCAGTATTCTTGCCTGGGAAATCCCATGGACAGAGGAGACTGGCGGCTGTAGTCCATGGGGTTGCAGAGAGTCGGACACGACTTAGTGACTAAACCGCCAGCACCACTCTGTTCCCTGTAGTAGGAGGTGCTGCCAGATTGCAAGGCAAGAGGTCAACATTCAGGAGGGATGAAGAAACGCAGTGTTGGAACCCAGGCTGGGCTGCCCCCAAATGTGCCACAGTGGAATTAAATTTATGAAATGACCAGTGCAAAATGGACACCCTGATCCTTTTTCCTTGTCTCCCTGAACGCAGGAGATAAATCTCTGACGTGAAAGGTGAACACCCTGTTTGGGGAGAGAGGACCCCCTTATCACCAGAAATAGAAAACTTGGACAGAGAATCCCGTATAAAAGCATCTTTTTACTTAATTTCCTACCCTGAGACCTGACTGTTTAGATTCTTCACTAACTGAGCAAACAAAACTTTCATTTCTTGGTTCTGTTAATTCCTCACAGTTATTGTTTCTTTATCTAAAAAGTCTAAAAGCCGCTGCGTTGTCCACTTCTTAGGTCCTATTTCTATGCAACCTCCATGAGCATGAATTAAAATGTGTTTCTTTTTCTCCTGTTCATCTGTCTTGTGTCAACATTAGGGTTAGTCCAGCCAGAAGAACTCAAGAAAATTGAGGGGTAATTTTCTCTTCACCTACTGTGTCCAGCAGTGCAGTCTATTATAGAACCAAAAATCCAGCTGGGGTTTTACTCTCAGTTGTCAACTTTATCATAGTACAAATATTTTAGAAGTGTCTATTGTGTGTAAGACACTTTAAAAAATGGGCACTGAACAAGAAAAAGTCGCTGCTGTTATGCAATTTAATATCTAGTAAACAAAAAGAGGAAAGTAGCTAAACAAGAAAAAAGTTCAGCTCGTGATATAGACGCTGCAGACTAGGAGCTGGGAAATGTCTGTGAAGAGCCAGAGAGTAAATAGGTTTTGTGGGCCTTCCAGTCTCCGTGGCAATGACTCATCTCAGAGTTGTGGCATGAAAGCAAGGACTGGAAAGATGTCGCTACTTTTCAATCAAACCTTGTTTTGCAAGAGCAAAAAAGGTCCAGAGAATTGAAATAACGGCAAGCTGTCCCTTTGTGGTGTTGTTTTTAGTCACTGAGTCATGTCTGACTCTCTGGCAACCTCATGGACTGTAACTGACCAGGCGCCTCTGTCCATGGGATTCTCCAGGTAAGAATACTGGAGTGGGTTGCCATTTCCTTCTCCAGGAGATCTTTCTGACTCAGGAATCAAACCCACATCTCCTACCTTGCAGGCAGATTCTTTACCACTGAGCCACCAGGGAAGCCCCGTCCCGTTATATACTTGGCGTAAAAAATACCCGATAGAAACCTGCAGTGTTCAAAGACAGCTCTGAGGAGGGGGCAGGAAGAGCCTACGTGGAGGTGGTGTTGAGCTTGGTTTTGCAGGATGTATGGAAATCTAGCAGGCAGGGAGGGATGAGAAGACTTGGGAGACAATGGATTGGAGAAACAGTTGTAAGGGTACTGAGAGAAATAACCGTCAGTGAAGCCTTGGAGAGAAGAAATCCCCATCACCCGTAACCCCACCCAGGGCCCTGCTGCTAAGCTGCTTCAGTCGTGCCCGACTCTGTGCAATCCCATAGACCGCAGCCCACGAGGCTCCCCCGTCCCTGGGATTCTCCAAGCAAGAACACTGGAGTGGGTTGCCATTTCCTTCTCCAATGCATGAAAGTGAAAAGTGAAAGTGAAGTCGCTCAGTCGTGTCTGACCCACCAGCATCCTCTGTCCATGGGATTTTCCAGGCAAGAGTACTGGAGTGGGGTGCCATGGCCCTAGGGACTCTTGAAGCCCAGGCATCAAAGGATGAATCCAGGCAACAGCTGAGGTATGGAATAAAAATCCCAAGGCCAGAGTTCTATTAGATGTGGGGTTCTGAGTCATAGGAGTGTGATCTTTTTCCTTTTTTAATTTTATTTTTTGGCCGTCCTGGGTCTGCAGCATGCGGCTTCTCTTGTCTTAGGCTCTAGAGAGCACAGGCTCAGTAGTGACGGCATGTGGACTTCTCTAGTTACCACGCTTGGGCTTGGTTGCTCCACAGCATGTGGGATCTTAGTTCCCTGACCAGGGATTGAACCCGTGTCCCCTGCATTGGAAGGCGGATTCTTAACCACTGGACCACCAGGGAAGTCCCAAAGTGGTGATCCTTGTAACCGCCGAGCCAGCGTCCCATCTTGTAGGAGAGCAGACAAGTGGTGCTCCATAGGATGAGGGGAGGGAGGTGAAAGGTCCCTCGGTCTGTCCCAATCCTACAAGGCGTCTAAGGCTTCTCTGAACTGTGCTTCTCTTCGGTGGGACCCTTGTGTTCTCGGTGAACAGAAACTGTATCTGAGCAGAGTGAGGTATGGGCCTGTCTTAAATTGTGATAAAAGGAGGAAGTCTGAATTTGATGGCCTCTATATCATTGAGGCTGGGGAAAATTCTGCAGAATGAGACCCACAGCTACTGGGAACACTGGGAACATAGCCTGAAAAAACTGATACAGGGAGTGGAGAGGCTTCTGAAACTCGCTGTGACCGAGTGACCTGGAGTAATAAATCTCTACACACATCAGATGCTTCACTTATTCATTTCTCAACCTAGCTACTCATTTACCAAGCATTTATCGAATGCCTTGTGTATGCTGGGTGGTTTACAGGGTACCTTGATGCTGCCCCTGTAGAACCTGCTGTCTAGTGGGAAAGGTGGATAATCATCATACAATTATCACCGTGGAATGAATGCTCCCGACTGTGGTATGTGGCTGGGTTGGGAGGTCATTGTTCTCTGAGAGAGTTCAGTGGGGGAGATTTGACCTAGTCAGGGTATCTGGGAAGGCTGCCATGAGGAAGTGATGACTGAGCTGAGATACACAGGGTAGGAAGGAATTGACTAGGTGACGATGGCAGGAAAGGACCTTCACGCAGAGAGACCAGCGTGCACAAAGTTTCTGTGGCTGGAGGGTACCTGGTACTTACTAGGGACAGAAATGAGTCCAGGATTGCCTGAACTGAGTGTTGCAAAGAGGATGTGAGAGATGGACAGAAGAAGCAGCCAAACCCCATGGGGGCACAGTATTGGAAGATCACATTAAACACATCCGCATTGATTCCAAGTCTGGGAAACCACATGAGTGTGCTAAGCAGAGAGGTGACCTAAATGCATTTGCATCTTGAAATGATCCCTTTGATTGCTTTGTGGGGAACAGCTAGGAGGGGGCCAAGCTGGGAGTCAGGTGGAAGGAGCATTGCCTTGTTTATATGAGAGATGACCGTGATTTGAACTAAGATGGTGACTTAGGAAGCAGAATGAAGTGAATGTGAGAAACACTTTAAAGATAAAGTTGTCAAGGTTTGGGTTGGAGTTGGTGAGGGGAAGGGAGGTATGAAGGAGGACCTGAAGGTTTGGCTTGCCCAGCCAGATGGCATGGGTCACTCTCTGAGCAGGGGCTCCTGGAAGTCTGCTGCTGCTGCTGGCTAAGTTGCTTCAGTCGTGTCCGACTCTGTGCGACCCCATAGACGGCAGCCCACCAGGCTCCCCCATCCCTGGGATTCTCCAGGCAAGAACACTGGAAATCTAGTCGTCTGTAAAATCGGGGTAATCGTGCCAATCCTGCTTCCCTCGTAGGGTCGCTGCCAAGCTCCAATGAGATGAGTGTGTGACAATGCTTTGTGGATTGTGTGGTTGCAGACCTGTAAGCTATTATTATTTCCCCAGCTACCGTCGTTAAGGGCTCAGCGGTGCCCTGCAACCAAATCTTCTAAGGAAATCTAAGTTCTCACTGAGAAGCAAACAAAACAAGTTCATTCCATCTTGGCAACAATCAGAAAATCAGACGGAATAAAATCCTTGGGAGAGAAAAATGTCTTTTGCCAGAACTGCAGCCCACTCAGGAACTTTAAGTTCCAAGCCTCCAACTCAGCTGAAACCTCTTCCATTTCTAGCTCTTCTTGTCATTGGAAAAGGCAACACAGTGAGTGAGGGAAATGTCCCTTACTAGGAGACTTTCTGGACCTTTTTTGCACTTGCAAAATAGTATCTTGAATGACCCCCAAGTGATTCAGAAATGAGGAGACTTCACCGGCTTATCAACACCATCAATGCTTCATGCAACATGTAGCATGGATTTTTCCTCCTCTTTAAGGAGACATCTTCCTGTCTTTCCTGCCTTGGAATAAAATGCATTTTATGGATTTCAGGGTGTCTTCTTCTTTCACAGATTACAGCAGTTCTGAGGATGTTCATGGGTGCACAGATTACCACTAGATGGCAAGCCTCAAATTTCCAGCTAGATTTATCAGCTGCACAGAAAAATCCCCAAGTCTCCAATGCACCTTGTGGGTCCTCTTGCGCCTGATGCTTCTAAGAATCAAGTCCATACTTTGTAGCATCACATTAGTGAGCCACCCAGCTCCGACTCTGACTTTCCCTTCCGCCAGCTGCTGTTTCTCATCACTCTCCACGGTTATAGATACACTGTCCTCTGACCCTACAGAAATACTCCTTATCATCCCCAAGTTGACCCACTGTCAGATTCCTTGGCTTCTAACTAACTTCATCTCACTCCCCCAGATTCAGCAGAAGCATCTGCCCTTCTTTGGGTTCTCTGAATGGGCCAAAGTCATTCTCTACTTTGGGTCATCACAGCAGCTCTTCCCACGGCTTGGCATGCTCTTCTCTCAAGTGTGCGCTTGGTTGACTCCTTCTTTCCACAAAGATTTTAGCATGAATGTTTCTCTGAGAGTCCTCTTCCAGGATTGCTACTTCTCGTTGTCCTTGTTGGGCACTGCACAACTTCGGGGGGTGGGGGACACTGTTCCCATCACAGTTTGTGCTCATGGTACTTGTTAGAGGTGGACAGGCATGGTCAGCACAGCCGTGCTGGGGGGCCCTTGTCATCTCTGATGTGCACTCTGATGATCTTCCCACCCAATCCTGTCATTTTATATTTTTTTCACCCTTTCAGATTTTTCCCACTGTACCTAACATTATCCAAAATAATGTCATTGAATCTTTTATTTACTTCTTTACTGTCTACCTGGTTAGAGTAGACTGGAAGCTGCGTGAAAGCATAAGTTGTGACTTTCTGCTTCACACTGTAGCCCCAGTGCCTAGAAGAGTGCCTGGGAGATCCTAACTGCTCAGTAAACATGTCTTAACTCCAAGGACTGAAATGTAAAGGGGCATCAGAAAGGACGGCAACCAGGAACTGAAAAGTCACAACTCATGCATCCTAAGTCGCTTCAGTCATGTCCGACTCTTCGAGACCTCATGGACTATAGCCCGCCAAGGTCCTCTGTCCATGGAATTTTCCAGACAAGAATACTGGAGTGAGTTGCCATTTCCTACTCAAGGGGATCTTCCCGATCCAGAGATCAAACCGGCATCTCCTGTGTCTGTCTCCTGCATTGGCAGGCAGATTCTTTACCGCTGCACCACCTTGGAATAAAATGCACTTTATGGATTTCAGGGTGTCCAAAGACTACAAAGGGGGACCAATAAAAGATGTCAGATCTCTGAACCCAAATACAGAGAAGGTGCCTGAGGGAAAAAAAAAATTGTTAGAAAAGGTGAAACGTGAGAAAACGATCAAGATGCTGAAATGAAGATGATCACAACGTTCCCAGATGGAGACACTTGGCAAATGGATGGTTGTAATCCATTCTCCCAGTCGATGGAGCTTGAAGCCTTCAGAGAATGTGTTGTAAATCCTCCAAACACCCCCAAACATAACCCTATTAGTGCCTTGGTGTTTCACTGTGCTTGGAGACATCTTTTCAATGGAAAGATCGCTAAAAAATGAGAGCTCTGAGCAGCCTGTAAGATCTGAGGAGGCTCAAGTGCTTAAGTGGTTCTGGCTGCAATCAGCAGCTGCAGAGATGCCTGGAATCAGACACGAAATTAATTGAACGGTGGAGAATTGACAGAATGGAGAAGAGGCACAGAATAGGCGACCTAAAGAAATACCGACGTTTGATGAAAATAATGATGCATTTGTTTGCTCACAAAGGGCAGGGGCTATATCATACGTGCTTCTTCTTCTTTTTTTGTCTCTAATAGCAGTTCTTATGATGCTGGGCTCAAGGGAGGCATGACTGTATGTTTGTGAAAGGAATGTTCATGTTGGAATGATGTAAGTAAGAATGATGTAAGTAAGTTAGTCGCTCAGTCGTGTCTGACTCTTTGCGACCCCATGGACTGTAGTCCACCAGGCTCCTCTGTCCATGGAATTCTCCAGACAAGAATACTGGAGCGGGTAGCCATTTCCTTCTTTAGGGGATCTTCCCAACCCAGGGCTCAAACCTGGGTCTCCTGAATTGTAGGCGGATTCTTTACTGTCTGAGCTACCAGGGAAGCCCCTCCTGTTGGAATAGCGGTGCTTAATGTGGCCATAGGAGATTCTCAACTCTGCAGAGCCTTTCTCTGCAACTATATTTTTGGGGGGGGGATAGGGTGGTGTCTGATATTGCTCTTTAGCTAACCTGTGATTCTCTAGGGTTCCCTCACACTGAGAAAAATTTTATTTGTGTGTGCTCTTAAAGTCTCAGGATCTGGGATAACACTAATGAGGCTTCTTTGAACAGTACTGACCTTGGAAACTGTCTCAATTCTCCTTGGAAATGCTGTAAGAGACCTTGATCATTTTCAGGAAGAAGTCCGAAGGAGGCCAGCCAATGCTCATCCCACTGTAGCCTTTGGCAAACTCCTCTAGCTCAGCTCATCGTTTTCAGCTTCACACCTGAAGCTCCCTGAGCTCCCGTCCTTCCTCTAGCCTCCAAGCTTGCTCATTGTTTCCCCGCTTCAGGAAGGTTCCATCTCCTCCCTCACCAGCCTCATGGTGCTCACTCCTTTAGGATTCAGCTCGCGTGCCTGTCCCTCTCTGTGTCCTCATCAACGCTTCACTCACACCTCATCACAGTACTCATGATTCTAGGCTCTGAGTTATCCTTTCCTTCCAATCTGTATTAGAGGCTGCTGGAGGATTGTACTGCTATTTCATTCATTACTATCCCCTCAGTTCATATGATCATGCCTTATAAGTATTCAATAAGTTCTTTGTTGAGCGAATAAATGAATGAGTGAGGTAATGGGCTAAAGATCAATCCCAGAACATGGTATAAGAACATTTTTATGTTAAGGACACCATACTCCTTTTTTTTTAACTTTGTGTTTTATATTGGAGTATAGCCGATCAGCAATATTGTGATAGTTTCGGGTGGACAGCAAAGCAACTCAGCATGTATCTATTCTCCCCCAAACACCTCTCCCATCTAGGTTTCCAAATAACACTGAGCAGAGTTCCCTGTGCTATACAGTAGGTCCTTGTGGGTTATACATTTTAAATATAGCAGTGTGCACATGTCCACCCCAAACTCCCTATCTATCCCTTCCCTTTACCCTTCCACCCGGTAACCATAAGTTCATTCTCTAAGTCTGTGGAAGGACTCATTCTTTTAATTTCTTCATTGATGGACTCTGCTGAATCTCTATGATAGAAGCCACACTCTTGATCTCTGAAATCCATAGCTATTATCAGAGCTTATAGGAAAGAATTAGAATCAGCTTGAAAGTCAACATGGAGGCATCTTAGAGAGGCTACAGGGAAAGCTCATGAGCAAATGGGGATGATTGCTCCGTGGCTTCCTTCTTGACCCTGGACCCAGGTTACAATATTGATGGTACTGAGGAAGCATTCAAAATAAATAAGTAGCCTATCTTGTTCCTCCTGTTAATGCTTGTCATTCATAATATATAAATCTTGGGAATTCCCTGGTGGTCCAGTGGCTAGGATTCTGTGTTTCCACTGCAGGGTACCAGGGTTCAATCCCTAGTCAGGGAAATAAGATCCCACAAGTCACATGGCCTAAAAATAAAAAATAAAAAACTCTGTAATATACAAGTCAAAAACTTAACATACTGCAACTCTTGTAATTTGGGGGAGGATGGGTTGTGCTGGGGAAGGTCTTATCCCAGCCCACATGAAAGTCATTTCTCCTACAGATGAAGTCAAGCACTGGGGTATCCTGGGTTTAGCTAGTTATGGAAGAAGTGGAAATGGTGAGTGTGTAGATGAACAGATGGATGGGCAGAAGAATGACGTACACAGGCATGCATGTATGGGTACATATATGCACAGATTGGAGAAAGAATGTGGGGCAGGGAAGGAGAGTGGGAGGGACACTGAGCTACGAGACAGCTGATTGTACTTAGTATTTCATTATACATTGGGGACAAATATATATATATATATCTACCAAGGATGAGGGAAGACATCGTTTGTCCTTGTTTTCTGGGGAAACAGAGGTGAAAAAATGCAATGATGGCCCTTTTTACAGAAACCAAGAGTATTAACTTATGTTCTTGGACTCAGGTTAACAGTTTGGGGCAAACTTGTCTGCTACCCAGGGAAATGATGGAATCTTAATTAGTGCTTTGAAATTCAAACTCAAGACATGGGGAAAGGTTTGGAATTAAGAGTCAGGTTTCCACAGACAGAGAAAAGAGAGTGGAATAGAGTTTTTCTGGAGAAGAAAAACCAAAGGACAAATAAAGGAAGGGATCATTTTTTGGTCATGCTTGGGGAAGGAGGGCTGGTAGGAAACACTGCCTGGCTACGGAGCTCTGAGGATTGACCTTGGATCTGTTAGAGAAGCTCTGGGTTCAAGTCCCAGTGGGGCTACTCACTAACAACACGGTGGAGGTGGGGTGATTTATTTAACCTCTGAGTCTGAATGTCTTCATCTGTAAACAACGTCCCCTTTGTGATGCCTAAATACAGCATTCAGTTCTGACTAGGCATGCCCACTGACGAGTCAGCCTGGGAGAGGAAGCCAGTGAAGCTTCCAGCAGAGGCTTAGTTAATTCAGAGCTGAGTTTAGGAAGACAGGAGTGGCAGGCTTGACGCTTTGGAGCAAGCCTGCAGTTTCCAGTTGCCTGCCCTTCTCTGAATCCCTCTCACCTGGCGTGTCCAGAGCCTGCATGAGCTGACTAACCCTCACCTGCCTGGAGCCTGTGAGACTGAGTCTTCAAGGATAAAAGGCAGCCCTTCTGTTTCGAGATTTCTTTTTTTTTTTTTTTTCCCCTCAACAGATGGGCAAGCTCACTGCCTGGAGTCTTTAAACAATGTGCTGTCAGCTATTAGGCATTTTCCACAGTGCCATTTTTTTCCTCTCCTATTGATGATAGGTAACCTCAGACCTAAGAGTGGGGTCAGGAATTTCACTGTGACGAGCCCCTCAGAGGCCTGTCTGAACCACAGTGGGGAATAATCAGAGGAAATGCTTGGACTAAGAGGCCTCCAAAGCTGAGAAAGTTCTAGAGAACAGGAACTCCCCTGGGTTTTATGTCCCTGTGACCTGCATCTTGACAAAGGGTTAGCTTGCAGATAGGGAGAAATGTCTAGGGTGGAGGTCCCTCCAACTGTCTGCAGATTTGAGACCCTCCCCACAGGCACTAACTGTGCTCATCTTTTGTTATCCTGGCATCTCTGTTGAACATGTGATGAGTACCAGAAATGGGCTGGCTTCTGATGTTTTGAAGGTGGATGAAGGCGGAAGCCCTGCTTATTTAACTTATATGCAGAGTACATCATGAGAAATGCTGGACCGGAAGAAGCACAAGCTGGAATCAAGATTGCTGGGAGAAATATTATTAACCTCAGATATGCAGATGACATCACCCTTATGGCAGAAAGTGAAGAAGAACTAAAAAGCCTCTTGATGAAGGTGAAAGAGGAGAGTGAAAAAGTTGACTTAAAGCTCAACATTCAGAAAACTAAGATCATGGCATCCGGTCCCATCACTTCATGGGAAATAGATGGGGAAACAGTGGAAACAGTGTCAGACTTTATTTTTCTGGGCTTCAAAATCACTGCAGATGGTGATTGCAGACATGAAATTAAAAGACGCTTACTCCTTGGAAGGAAAGTTATGACCAACCTAGACAGCATATTGAAAAGCAGAGACATTACTTTGCCAACAAAGGTCCATCTAGTCAAGGCTATGGTTTTTCTAGTGGTCATGTATGGATGTGAGAGTTGGACTGTGAAGAAAGCTGAGCGCTGAAGAATTGATGCTTTTGAACTGTGGTGTTGGAGAAGACTCTTGAGAGTCCCTTGGACTGCAAGGAGATCCAACCAGTCCATCCTAAAGGAGATCAGTCCTGGGTGTTCATTGGAAGGACTGATGTTGAAGCTGAAACTCCAATACTTTGGCCACCTGATGGGAAGAGCTGACTCATTTGAAAAGACCCTGATGCCAGGAAAGATTGAGGGCAGGGGGAGAAGGGGACAACAGAGGATGAGATGGTTGAATGGCATCACCGGCTCAAAGGACATGAGTCTGGGTGAACTCCGGGAGTTGGTGATGGACAGGGAGGCCTGGCGTGCTGTGGTTCATGGGGTTGCAAAGAGTGGGACATGACTGAGCAATGGAACTGAACTGAAGGCAGAAGGTTGTCCTTCCATCTCCATTGTTTAGACTTTTCCCCCCGGTGGCTCAGTGGTAAAGAATTCACCTGTCTATGCGGGAGACGCGGGTTCGATCCCTGGGTTGGGAAGATCTCCTGAAGGCAATCCATTTCAGTGTTCTTTTCTGGGATATCTAATGAACAGAGGAGCCTGGCGGGCTACAGTCCATGGGGTGGCAAAAGAGTCAGACACAGCTTAGCAACTAAACAACAACAAATAGACTGACACACAAACACGTGAACACAAAGTCCCCACCGGCCCTAACTGTGCTGCTCATCTTTTGTTATGTTGGCATCTTTCAGTGGTTGATGAAGCCACTCACCTGGATGCCCAAACCAGAAATCTGGTCATCATGTCTGATGCCTTTCTGGATGGTGGGGCAGCCATCTGCCCATGACATTCCCCTTGGGAAGGGGCAGTCCATGTGGAAGATGCGAGATGCTACTCGCTATTCCCACTTTGTTGATATGGCTGTAAGATGGAGTGTTTTTTTAGTGTTCTCAAGGGACGGTTATTTGCGCATGACAAATCACTCACAGGTTACTCTGGTTTTAAAGTTTAACACTGAGTTTATTAAATTTATTAAACAAAGTTGTGTTCCTTCTCAAGCTTTTAAGTTCAGTTTATAAATCTTATTTTATTTGTAAAAGCCTGGTGAAAATTAACAATCACATATAAGGAGACTGATTAATACCTAATCTCATTTATTAACTTAAGGATTTTCAACTGTCTTTATAATCTTGGTACATTCTATTTTCTTTTTTTTTCCAAAGCAAAATAAAAAAAATTTTATTTTATTTTTAAACTTTACATAATTGTATTAGTTTTGCCAAATATCAAAATGAATCCACCACAGGTATACATGTGTTCCCCATACTGAACCCTCCTCCCTCCTCCCTCCCCATACCATCCCTCTGGGTCGTCCCAGTGCACTAGCCCCAAGCATCCAGTATCGTGCATCGAACCTGGACTGGCATCTCGTTTGGTTCATTCTATTTTCAGTACTTTGTCCGATTAACAAAGTTTCCCAAGTATTCACGTATTATAAATCTAATAGATTACCTTAAACTCATAAGCATGATGATTCTTATGATATCATATATGCTCAAGTACTGTACATAAATCTAGTAAAAATTCAACTTAAAACAGCAAGTCTAAATCAATTCCTAAATTACTCATTTTAATTGTGATCACAAAGTTTAACTGCTATCCCGATAAAACAAACTCTCTTAAATACAAAAATTTCTATATGAATTACACCCTCCTTGTATAATAATACAGGCACTTTTTAAAATAACAAGTTGAAGGTTTCTGTCAACCCAGTGTCAAGCAAGTCTACCATCACCATTTTTTTCAATAGTATTGGCTCATTTCACGTCTCTCTGTCACATTTGGATAATTCTCAGAATATTTCAAACTTCATTTCATTTCATTTTAAAATTATTATTATATTTGTTATAGTGATTTGTGATCAGTCATCTCTGATGTTACTAATGCAAAAAGATTAAGACTAGCTGAATGCCAGATGTTGGTTAACATTTCTTAGTCATAAAGTATTTTTAAATTAAGGTATGTACATTTTTTAAACATAATACTGAAAGAAAAAGTGGCTGAAAGAAAAAGTCCCATGGACTGTAACCCACCAGGCTCCTCTGTCCATGGGATTCTCTAGGCAAGAATACTGGAATGGGTAGCGGTTCCCTTCTCCAGGGGATCTTTCTGACCTCAGGATTGAACACAGGTCTCCTGCTCTGAAGGCAGATTCTTCACCATCAAGCTGCCACACTTAATAGACTACAGGATAGTGTTAGCATAATTTCTATATGCACTGGGAAACCAAAAATCTCTGTGTGATGCACTTTATGTGATATTCACTTTATTATGGTAGTCTGGAAGCAAACCTTCAACATCATTGAGGTCTTCCTGTAATTAATTAATACAAACCATACATAATTTTTTTTTGTAAAAATATATACAAATAATTGGGCTTCCCAGGTGCCTCACTGGTAAAGAATCCATCTGCCAATGCAGGATACACAGGAGATGTGGGTCGGGAAAATCCCTTGGAGTAAGAAATGGCAACCCACTCCAGTTTTCTTGCCTGGAAAATTCCATGGACAGAGGAGTCTGGCAGGCTACAGACCATGGAGTCACAGAGCCAGGAATGACCGAATTGACTTAGCTTGCATGCACATACAAATAATTACATAAGTGTATACACTAACATGTTAACAACTATTAACTCTGGTTGGTCGCATCTCGGCTGTATTTTATTTTCTTATTCAGACTTTTCTTCATTTTCAAATGACTATGTATCTCTCTCTATTTTTTAAATAAACCAAGGAAAGATATAATTGGAAAAAAAAAAAAACAACAACCAGTTTGTGTCTATTCTGGGATAAATTCTGTGCTGGGGCCCCATCCTGAAGAATGGTCTCTGGGTACCTGGCCCCTCAGGGTAGACTTCCTCATGGACCATTTGGAGCCTGGACTCATTTAATCACTGCAGCAGGCCTCAGGGGACTTACAATTCATGAATATATTTGGGCAAAGATATTTTCAACACCAGGCTCTGAACTGTATTATTATTATTTTTTTAACAAGAAGAGAACATTTATACCTAAAGCCATCCTCCATAGTCTGAGCCTTTGGGACGATCGTGCAAATTTAAGTTTAATTGAAGAAAAGTATAGATTAGAAGCTCTTCTCTCCAGGTCTGGTGGACAAGCTCTCTATGACTAAGGAACTGATTGCCTGACTAAGTAACTGCCTGATGAGCTGAAAGACCCATGAATAAATGAATAAATACATGAATACAAGCAAATTAGTGAGTAGTTTTGAAAGCCAGAATAAATTAATGAATGGATGAGTAAAAATAGCTAATTAATTATCTAATGACTGACTGGCAGAAGCAAGGACTCATTGGATGAATGAATGAATGGCGTCAAAGACTTCCTGAGACTCAACATGGGTGAATGAATTAATTAGTTGAATAAATACGTGATTAGATGGATAGATGACTAAATGATTGACAATACTGACTAAATTGCCAACTGAAGACTGAATAAATGAATTAGAGAATGAATGTGTGTGTGCTAAGTCCCTTCAGTCGTGTCCGATTCTTTGTGGCCCTATGGACTGCAGCCTGCCAGGTTCCTCTGTCCATGAGATTCTCCAGGCAAGAATACTGGAGTAAGTTGTCATGCTCTCCTCCAGGGGATCGTCCTGACCCAGGGATCACACCTGCAGCATCTCTTACATCTCCTGTATTGGCAGGTGGGTTCTTTACCACTAGAGCCACTGGGAAGCCCAGAGAAGGAATGACTGAAAGTGAACTGAAAGGTTGGCTGACTTACCGTTTATCTGAATTAGTTGACCAACTGAATTATGGCTGTCTAAAACAACAAAACAATTAAGTGACTACAGCAAATGAGAGACAGGATGCATGAATGAATGAATGAGTTTGAGGGTGTGTGGCCCCTTCCTTCTTCATTCCCAGACATCTTAGATTTATTAATGCAATTACTCAGGACCTTTTGGTTGCCTTCCTAAGTGCTCTCTTTTCATTACATTTTGAGGATGAAACCTGATACCTGACTTGTGGTTTATTCTTACTCTTAGGACCTGTCAATCAGCCTTGATTTTTGGGCCAGCTCCCCAGGGAATTTAAGGACACCGAATCACATCTGAGTCTTGAGTCCTTGCTTCTGGGTACGTTGGGAAGGATCCAGGTCCTGGCGTTATAGGTCTTTCCCGGGTCCTTCCCAGGCTCTGGAGGAAGCCATTCAACTCCAGGTCTTATCTGTTGGGTAAGAGGTTCTATTGTGCCAGGAACTCTACTGGGAGGCCCTGAGCTGGTTCATTTCAGTTCAGGGGCCTGATAACCTGATGCATGACTGTTCTCAAGCCATGGGATGCAGTTTTCTCTTGCAAGCTTCCTGATGCACATTCTATGGAGAAATTCTGATGTTTGCCTGCTCACCATTTTATTGTTGATCCACCTGTGTTTCCCTTTATTTCTCTGGGTTACCTGAAACAGACTGACTCTCAAAAGAATTTTCACTGAACTAAACTCCTCCTCAGTGACCCATTCAGAGCTAGGATCAGGGAATGAAGCCTCCTAGCCTTCCTCTTCTGCATGCTCAAAACTGCCTCCGTGGACAGGGAGATTTGCTAAAGGTGGGGCGGGGGGTGTCTATGTGTTATCAAAGGATCCATTAATTGGGAGCTCGCTGTTTGCCTCTGGTTTATCAGCTTTGGATCCCATACTGGATCTATTATCTATTTGTATTTTTAAGGGAACATTTCAGAAAGAGTATTTATTCTTCAAGGAAAGCTCAGAGGTTACCCTTGAATTTCAGAGCAAAGATCTGCCAAAATCCATGGCAAAGGGGCTAAAAATAGACATGGTGTTTATTTGTCTGCAGCCTCTTTGGGTGTGTTATTAGCGTTGGCACAGAATTAGAACATCACCTGTAGTGCCAGGCTGGAAAGAAGGTGGGGCTGACATGACCACCGAGACAAGGCTTGATGACTGTGTGAGAAATCATCTTGCTTTGTTCAAAGCTAATAAACAAGAAGACATTCTAATTAGATGTCAGCTCTCCCCTTGGGATTTGTAGAGTGGGCTTAACATCTCAAGGATCTTTACATGTGTGAATACTCACATTGACTTGGGAGAAGGGCAGAAGGATTTAAACCAAAGTTCATCTGTCTCTCTGTCTAGGATGACATTATGACCTTCCAATTTCCATAATCTGTTGAATTCTAGTTATTCATACATGTGTGTTTGTGTATATATATATATATATATATATATATATATATATATTCACCCATAGCATATCCTGTGCATGATTGGTATTTGATAAACTTTTGCTGATGAAATCAACAAATGAGGAAATGTCAAACTCAATTCATCTTTTAAGGCTTAGTTCAAATTCTATATCTTCATGCAATAATTCCTTGCATTTGCTTAAAACATGGCACAAAAGGAAAACCAAGAGCCTTGGAGATGGGCCAACTGGGTTTCACACTCCAGTTCTCTTACTAATTAGTTGTGCTTAACTTTTTTCAGCTTGTTTCTTCATCATTATCTCTATCATCATGATCACCATCATCACAATAATGAATACTCCTGAGTGTTTACATGTGCTGATTAAGCATCTTCTTTTTAATCTCCACAAAACTCTGCTGTGTTAAGTCCAAGTGTCTTCCATGTACAGATAAAGAAATTGATGCATGTGGAAGATCAGCAGTCATCGTAGCTAAGCTTTACTATTTGCCAGGCGCTGTGCCAAGTATTTTAAAATCCACTCAACCATCAAATGAGCAACATGTCTTACTTTGCCTAGAACTGTTCTGGTTTTGGCAAGGAAAGATCCATGCTCTGGGAAAACCTTCAATCCTGGAGCCACTAGGACAGTTGATTACTCAATCTTCACAACAAAACAGGAGAAAGATGGTATTTCTTCAACTACAGATAAGAAAATTTGCCCAAGTTCATGCTAGTAAATGGCAGGAACAGGTATTCTGGTTCTCTGAACCTTGTTTGCTGCATAAGGAATAAATTTTCCCATCATTGGATTATTGGGGTGTTAGATACTCTCTAATAAGTAATGAGTGTATCACTTTCTTTTCTTCCTCTTGTCATTCACAACTACCACCTTACAGTCTTTCTCTTTACATCAAGAGCCTTAAAAAAGTCACATCTGGTGAGCTCCACCTCCTAATCTTCCATTTACTTTCAACCTGTCTCAGTCTTCCTTCTTCCTCCATCACTTTTCTAAGAAAATGCTGTAGACAAAGGTCATCTAATCACCTATGGATTATTCTATCCACTGGTGTCTTCATAATCCCAATTCTACTTCCCTGGAATGTCAGAGGCAGTCTCTCTCTGTTTTTAAAATGAAAAAAGGAAAAAAACGGAAATGAATTGAATTGGAATAAATCCCAAAGCATTTGACACTTCTGACCTCTCTCTCCTTACATTTTTTGCTATCTTGGTTCCCATGACTCTCTTAGTTTTTCCACGCGTCTGAAAGCTCCTTCTCAGACTTCATGGCGCCTCTTTATCTTTCTTCTTTTTAAATATTGCTGCCTTCCAGAGTCTTTCCATTGGCTCTCACTTTGTAGTCTCTTATGAAGTGATCCCATTCAATTCCCAGACTTAACTGTCATATTTATACTGGTAAAATTCCAACATCTTTCTCCCAAGTTTTATATATATATATTCAAACATATTAGTAAGGAGAGCATAGGTTATGCTCTGGTAACAAATCGATCTTCAACTCACATACATCAAATATGTATTTCTCATTCACAAGTCATGTTCAGCAGAAGTTGGTAAACAGAGCTCCACAGCATCACTCAGGGACCCAGGCTGGTGGGTGCTCTGCCATGAACTCTGAACTCATGACCTCTAGTCTCTGTGGCAGGGGGCTAGTGAGAGAAAGTGTTGCCCAATGGCTCTTAAATCCTCCCATCTGGAAGTGACACAGATGACTTCTGCCCCTAGTTCATTAGCAGGAACTAGTCACATGACCCTGAAAACTGCCAAAGTGCTAGAGAAAAGGAGGTACTTAGTGAGCTGTGAATCAGCACATCAAAGGCCCCTGGACATCCGCAGTAGAGTTTACTAGGGCAGCTCAAGTTCATCGGGCTCCTCACAGAATCAATATCCTCTTCCACCAAACCACTCCATCTTCTATTTTCCTGATTTTTAAAAGGGCCACATCCACACTGCATCCTGAACTGTAAGTGGCTCTGGTATTGACCTCCCTTTCCCTACTTTAGGCCACGTAAGAAAACTTACTGATTTTTCTCTCCTTTCTTGCCTCATCCCTGCCTCTGAATCTAAGCCTCCTTGTCTGTTCTCAACCTGCTGCTCTAGATCAGTGTATCATCAGTTTTCTGGATTTTTGTTTCAGCTTCTGAAATGCCTCCCTTATTCCTGGAGCATCCCCTGCTATTCATCCTTCCTCTCTAATCCATCCTCTCTAAGGCTGCCAGAGTGGCATAGTTTATTTTTTCTCAGGTGCTAATCCAATCGCACCATGTTCTTGCTTTGGAGTCTATAGGTTCCCTGAACCCACTCCTATAACATCAAACTTCCAATCTTCTTCCTCAAACTTGCTCTTCCTGAAAGTCTCCTGGGCTCAGGTACAGGAATTCCATCCTTCCAAGGGCTCAACCTCAAACCTTGAAATCATTATCTTGGTTCCTCTTTCTGATTCTCTTATTTCACATTCTATCTACCAGCCAATCTTGTTGGCTCCACCTTCAAAATATATCCAGAATCCAGTCAGTTCTCACAGACTCTTCTGCTCCCTCTCTGTTACAAGCCATTGAGATATTTCACCCAGATTGATGCAAGAGCCTTCTAATGAGTCCCCTGTTTCTGCTTCTGCCCCTCTAGTTCTATTTTCTACAGATTAGCAAGAGAGGTCCTTTTACAAGTAAGCCCATCTTATCACTCCAGGGGTCAAAGCCCTCTAAGAGCTTCACTTCTAACTCAGGAAAAAAGCAAAAGACCCGGGATCCTGCATGCTCTCTGCAATCCAATCCTCTAGGGTGGACCTCATCTTCCAGGACCCTCCCCCAGAACCCCCCACCTGGTCCTACTGGTCCCCTTTCTCTTCCTTCAATGCACCAGACTCCTCTGCCTCCAGAAAGATCCTCAGAACTGGGCACCATCCTTTGAGTCTTTAGTCACATGTCATTTCTTTTTTTTTTTTAATTTTATTTTATTTTTAAACTTTACATAATTGTATTAGTTTTGCCAAATATCAAAATGAATCCACCACAGGTATACATGTGTTCCCCATCCTGAACCCTCCTCCCTCCTCCCTCCCCATACCATCCCTCTGGGTCGTCCCAGTGCACTAGCCCCAAGCATCCAGTATCGTGCATCGAACCTGGACTGGCAACTCGTTTCTTACATGATATTTTACATGTTTCAATGCCATTCTCCCAAATCTTCCCACCCTCTCCCTCTCCCACAGAGTCCATAAGACTGTTCTATATATCAGTGTCTCTTTTGCTGTCTCGTACACTGGATTATTGTTACCATCTTTCTAAATTCCATATATATGCGTTAGTATACTGTATTGATGTTTTTCCTTCTGGCTTACTTCACTCTGTATAATAGGCTCCAGTTTCATCCACCTCATTAGAACATGTCATTTCTTAATGACAAGCTGGTATAAAATTCTTAACTCCCTTTTCCTTCTTCTCAGCCTTATTTTTTATCTATGGTGTTTATCATCATTTAAGACACTGTATTTGTTGTTGTTACAGTTGCCAGGTTGAGTCCCACTCTTTGCAACCCTGTGGACTGCGGCACGCCAGGCTCTTCTGTCCTCCATTATCTCCTGGAGTTTGCTTAAATTCGTGTTCATTGAGTCAGCAATGCTATCTAACCATCTCATATATTATTTTATTATATGAGACTGTATATCACTCCTATTTATCTTGTTTAGCATCTGTCTCTTTCAGGGAGAAGGTAAGCTACACGGGGACAGGGGCTTTTTCCTACCTTGTTCACTGAGAGATCCCCAGTGCCATGAAGAGTGGCTAGGATGTAGTAGGTGTTTCGTAAATATTTGTCAATAGTCCTGAAGGTAAGGGCCAAACTTCCATCAATTACTGAAGTCCCCTTCTTTGCCATACTACCTTCTTTGCACAAAACCAACATTTCCCAAATTACCATCCAGATAACACCAGCCCTACTTGCATATTTGCCTTAAAAAAAAAAAATTCGGGAAATATTTTATACTCTTGACTCACCCACCATCCCACAAAATTGGCCCAAATTCAAAATACATAATAGCATATTATAAAATCTAAGAAGTGCTGCAGGAAGTTTGACTTTGTTGCTAAGCTTCCTTATTCAGTGAATCCTTTCAGATGATTTACATTAGCACCCTGTACAATCCATCCCTCTGTGAGTTTTCTGCTGCGGTTTACAGTTCTCAGAATGCATCAGACTGTTTGGTTTGTTTCAGCATGCTGTTTTCTCACTTGAATTGCCAAATACTCTTCCTCATCTCTTTCCTCTCTACATAAACACACACACACAAACACACATTGTCCAGGACAAATAGTAACTTCCCTTTCCTGCCCTTGTGCAAGCTGACACCTTCTTTATGAAGCCCACTCTGATTTCCTCCTAAATTGCTTTTTCCTTTAGTGCCCCCACAAAGATCTGATAAGGGATTCATCAGAGCATTCTACTCAGTTAATCCCAGATATGAAATCACACGTCTATTTTCATTATTAGTTCTCACGCTCCCAAAGACACAGGCTGTACCATTTCATCCTTGTCTGCCCCGGTATGCACCCCCCTACCTCACACAGAGAAGGTTGGCCTTCATCAATAGAACTGACCTGCTGGGCCTTCTGAAGTTAGGGTATAAGAAGCCTTGAACTCCTGCTCATGGAACATTCTCAAAACCCATCCACCAGCTGTGAGGAGCCCAAGGCACATAAAGAAGCCACGTGCAGTTATTCAGGTTGAGAATCACTGCTGAGTTCCAAGCTGACAGCCAGCACCACTGCGGGCCATGGAGTGAGTCAACCTGGACATCCAACCTTCAGAGGACTGCACCCCTGGCCACCATCTATCTGCCTACTGTCCCAAGGGCGTCTGTGTCAGAACCATCTGGGCCAGCCCAGTCAGCCCACAGAACCAAGAGAGATATAATAATAAATTGTTACATTAGCCTATGAATTTTGGTGGTAATTTGTTAGGCAGTTAGGTTAGGGCTTCCCTTGTGGCTTAGCTGGTGAAGAATGCAGGAGACCTGGGTTCGATCCCTGGGTTGGGAAGATCCCCTGGAGAAGGGAAAGGCTACCCACTCCAGTATTCTGGCCTAGAGAATTCCACGGACAGTATAGTCCATGGGGTCGCAAAGGGTCGGACATGACTGAGCGACTTTCACTTTCACTTACATTGGGGGAAACACTGACTGAAACCACCCGCCCTGGCCAGGCCCCCTAGTAATCATTTGCATGAGTTATTTTATGACAGAGGGGCCTGGTAGGGAGAGCTTCCCTGGTGGCTCAGCGGTAAAGAATCTGCCTGCAATGCAGGAGACGTGGGTTCAATCCCTGGGTCAGGAGGATTCCCTGGAGGAGGAAATGGCAACCCACTCCAGTATTCTCGCCTAGAGAATCTCATAGACAGAGGAGCCTGGCAGGCTACAGTCCACGCGGTCGCAAAGAGTCAAATGTGACTGAAATGACTGAGCATTCATGCATGCCTGGTAAGGAACACAAAACTAACAAACCACGACCAATCTGAAGAATTTCAGAAAAGTCAAAGGAGACATCAGTCCATATGCCATTTCAACCTTCCAGAATCCTTCTTGCTGGCATCCATCTTGGCTGAGCAATGCGTGTGCAACCAGAAAGGACCCTGAGTCAGAATGATGAGTCAGAGACAACAAAGAAACTAACCCTATCACCAGATGACCTGAGACTTCAAGCCACATGGCAGAGCAGTCCTTCTGGGTTCCCTGACTCTGCTGCTCTCCACCAGGGTGCCCCTGCCCAGTAAAGTTTCTTGCTTTGTCAACATGTATGTCTCCTTGTCAAGGCTGTATATTATCACCCTGCTTATTTAACTTATATGCAGAGTACATCATGAGAAACGCTGGACTGGAAGAAACACAAGCTGGAATCACAAGATTGCCAGGAGAAACATCAATAACCTCAGATATGCAGATGACACCACCCTTATGGCAGAAAGTGAAGAAGAACTAAAAAGTCTCTTGATGAAAGTGAAAGTGGAGAGTGAAAAAGTTGGCTTAAAGCTCAACATTCAGAAAGTGAAGATCATGGCATCTGGTCCCATCACTTCATGGGAAATAGATGGGGAAACAGTGGAAACAGTGTCAGACTTTATTATTTGGGGCTCCAAAATCACTGCAAATGGTGACTGCAGCCATGAAATTAAAAGACGCTTACTCCTTGGAAGGAAAGTTATGACCAACCTAGATAGCATATTAAAAAGCAGAGACATTACTTTGCCAACAAAGGTTCATCTAGTCAAGGCTATGGTTTTTCCTGTGGTCATGTATGGATGTGAAAGTTGGACTGTGAAGAAGGCTGAGCACCGAAGAATTGATGCTTTTGAACTGTGGTGTTGGAGAAGACTCTTGAGAGTCCCTTGGACTGCAAGGAGATCCAACCAGTCCATTCTGAAGGAGATCAGCCCTGGGATTTCTTTGGAGGGAATGATGCTGAAGCTGAAACTCCAGTACTTTGGCCACCTCATGGCAAGAGTTGACTCATTGGAAAAGACTCTGATGCCAGGAAAGATTGAGGGCAGGAGGAGAAGGGGATGGCAGAGGATGAGATGGCTGGATGGCATCACTGACTCGATGGACATGAGTCTGAGTGAACTCCGGGAGTTGGTGATGGACAGGGAGGCCTGGCGTGCTGCAATTCATGGGGTCACAAAGAGTCAGACATGACTGAGTGACTGAAATGAACTGAATGTCTCCTTGGACAATTCATTTCTGAGTGTTGGGCAAGAGCCTGCTCTCAGGCCCAGGAAGGGGTCACCTTTGCTGCAACAGTTATAGATCCCTGGAGCAGTCTCCTTATCCTCCGAAACCTGACTTAAACGTCCTCTTTCTTGGCAGCCCTGCTGTTCCTAACTAAGGAACTTGGAATGTGAAGCCCATCATTTGTAGTTCAGAAAGTTCTGTAAGCTTTTACATCTGCCTGTGAGTAGTAGTGAAGAGGAACTAAAGAGCCTTTTGATGAAAGTGAAAGAGGAGAGTGAAAAAGCTGGCTTAAAACTCAACATTCAAAACACTAAGATTGTGGCATATAGTCCCATCACTTCATGGCAAATAGATGGGGAAACAATGGAAACAGTGACAGGCTTTATTTTCTTGGGCTCCAAAATCACTGCAGATTGTGACTACAGCCATGAAATTAAAAGACGTTCGCTCCATAGAAGAAAAGCTATGACCAACCAAGACAGCATATTAAAAAGCAGAGACATTACTTTGCCGACAAAGGTCCATCTAGTCAAAGCTATGGTTTTTCCAGTGGTCATGTATGGATATGAGACTTGGACCATAAAGAAAGCTGAGCACTAAAGAATTGATGCTTTTGAACTGTGGTATTGGAGAAGATTCTTCAGAGTCCCTTGGACTGCAAGGAGATCCAACTAGTCCATCCTAAAGGAAATCAGTCCTGAATATTCATAGAAAGAACTGATGCTCAAGTTGAAACTGCAATCCTTTGGCCACCTGATGCGAAGAACTAACTCATTTGGAAAGACCTGATGCTGGGAAAGATTGAAGGCAGGAGGAGAAGGGGACGACAGAGGATGAGATGGCTGGATGGCACCAGCGACCCAAGGGACATGAGTTTGAGTGGATTCCGGGAGTTGGTGATGGACAGGGAAGCCTGATGTGCTGCAGTCCATGAGGTCGCAAAGAATCGGACATGACTGAGTGACTGAACTGAACTGAACTGTGAGTAGACATCCCCTTCCATGCAATTGTTCAATTCCCCACAGAAAGACCAGCCCCTCCCTTCTCTTCCTCGGCACGTCTCATTCTACAGGAAGAGCAGGATGTCTTTAGAGAAACTTCATTCTGTAAATATCATTTACTCTTGAGCACCATCAGAATGTGCTCTGTGCTCCAGTGCCTGGTGTGTTTAAGTTGGTGGGACATGCTATCCTTTGGCTGCAGCCCACCAAACACAGCAATGTGCTTTCAATAAGCTCATTTTAAGACTCCTCCAAGGCACTTTTTCACTTGGGGATCACTCAAAATGCTCCAAGTAGTTCCTGCTCTCGGGTCATCTGTGTACCCACCTTCCTTCCCTGAATACATGAATTCCCGGGGGTTTGGAATGTGCTCCAAGTCCCTAAATTGTGCTGTTTTCAGAACTCTTCTCGGGCTTCCCAGGTGGCTCAATGGTAAAGAATCTGCCTGGTAAACAGGAGACATGGGTTCAATCCCTGGGTCAGGAAGGTCCTCTGGGGAAGGAAATGGTAACTCACTTCAATATTCTTGCCTGGGGAATCCCATGGACAGAGGAGCCTGGCGGGCTTCAGTCCACGGGGTCACAAAGAGTCGGACACAACTGAGTGACTGAACAACAACAACATCAACCGTAGAGATACTTACTGATAGTGATTAGAAGATGGGAGCATTTCATGCTTATCTTTTTGAGGGATTACATCCACAATGTTTCCCCTGTAGACACGTCTTTCCCTTCTCTATGGAGCCCAACAATTAGTGTTGGGTGTGTGTGTTACTTTGTGCCACCAAGGATTCTGCTTGGATTCATCCTTGTCCTTCAAGTGATTCGTATTAAATAAACCCAGCAAGAAAATATGAGGAAGCTCAAACTCTATCATGTGCCCTGTTCACAAAAGGAGACAGCAAAACATCCTGAGACAAAATGGGATTTTGGATGTCATTGGACAGAACAAACAGGAGAGGCACATTCCCAACAAAACAAACACCCTTGGGCTGTTTCAGGGTGTCATCGCCTTATAAGGCGGCCAAAGGGGTTGCAAGGCACACTGGTGATGCAAGTCTGAGGTATCTAATTCCCTAGGTAAAGAGTCAGGCATTTCAGAAACGTCAAGCATTATAAAGATGTCATCCAAGGGGATAAAAGTGAAAGGAAGTGCAGTAGCTAAGTCACCCGTCCTTCCCCATGTAGATCCATCTTGGCAAATCACTTCCTAAACCCCAGTTACCTTGTTTGTACTGGAGATCATTCTTTTCTGGCCACAGATGGTTGGACCAAGGGTGGGCAAATGACCCCAGAGAAAGCAAGTCATAGCTAGTTTCAGCTGATCTCTGTCTCATGTTTTTCTCAATATTTTGGACTATGTGATACAAAAATAGTTAGGAATTGTTGGACACGTGCATTGTGAGAACATGTGGATGCATGGTGACTATTTCTGCTGCTCAACCAAGAAAGCAGAGAAGGATATCGTGATGACCCAGAGAAATAGAATAACCCAGATTTGTTTTTTCTTCCAGTCCCTTATGAGTCTGAGCTATAGTTTTAGCCCTTACATGCCAACAGAACTCACTCCTACTTTTTCAACTTTTATTTTTGGTTTGGTTTTACTATTTATATGTTTCTGTTTCTTGTAAAAGAAATCCCTAATGAAGATAAGAAGGCAGATCAAAGAAGGTTTGAAATGTTAAATAGTTGTATCCCTCTGGCCCTTGCATCACCTTACCCCAATTCTGTGGGTATTTTCTCCACTGAAGCTTCCCTGAGAGACTCCAGGAAAGTGCCAACTCCTCCCCTTGAGTAAACGATAGATGAACACTGACTGTTGAAGGTGAACCTGGCCCCAGCAGAACCACCCCTCTTGCCAGTTCTTGATTCCAGAACAGCTTTTGTGATCTGACCTCAATCAAGAAAGCATTCTGCTCTGTCCAGGGTTGACGGGGGAGGATCAGTGTATGAACACTATAATTTTGGCCTGTGCAGGAGCAAACACTGGGAACTTGCTGTGACCTACATTAAGTTTCCACATACCAGAAACAGACATCCTGCATGAGAGTCAAAAAATGAGCTAGATCCAACCAACTCTTCTGAATAAATTTTATGTATTTTTTCATTTGTTTCATGGCTAAAAGGATGAGATGGTTGGATGGCATCACTGACTCAATGGAATGAGTTTGAACAAACTCTGGGAGACAGTGAAGGACAGGGAAGCCTGGTGTGCTGCAGTCCATAGGGTTGCAAAGAGTCAGCATGACTGAGCAATTAAACAACAAGAATTACCAGTAACCAGCAAGGAAGGCAGGTATCAGGTCTCACTCTGGTCCCGCAGGTAAATGGGCAAGATAAACCATATACAGTTCTATCCATTAAATAGAATAGAACTGTATATTCTATTCTGTAGGACAGATATCTAATTCTACTGGGTGGGTTCAGCCTGTCTCCATGCTTTATTTGGGTTTCCCGGATGGTGCAGTGGTAAAGAATCCGCCTGCTAATGCAGGAGCCACAAGAGATGAGGGTTGGATGCTGAGTTGGGAAGATCACCTGAAGTAGGAGATGGTGGCCTCCTCCAGTACTCTTACCTGGAAAATTCCATGGGCAGAGGAGCTTGCTGGGCTACTGTCCATGGAGTCCACAAAGAGTCAGACATGACTGAGGAACAGAAAACACATATCATATTCTATTTACCTTTATAAATTCCTGCATTAAGATCCTCTCCAAGCTGGGATTAATTACAGCTTGATAGCTGGTATTACTAGAGAAGGCAATGGCACCCCACTCCAGTACTCTTGCCTGGAAAATCCCATGGGCGGAAGGGCCTGGTAGGTTGCAGTCCATGGGGTCGCTAAGAGTCGGACATGACTGAGTGACTTCACTTTCACTTTCATGCATTGGAGAAGGAAATGGCAACCCACTCCAGTGTTCTTGCCTGGAGAATCCCAGGGATGGGGGAGCCTGGTGGGCTGCCGTCGCCTGGGTCACACAGAGTCGGACACGACTGAAGCGACTTAGCAGCAGCAGCAGCTGGTATTACTCTGGCTAGATAGCTGGGTGCAACCACTGCAGTCATTACTGCAGAAACCAGAGTGAGAAACCTGAGCTCCTACAATGTATAGTCTGGGTTTGGATGTTTATCTGATTGAGCTACCCAGGACGGAGTTAGAAATCAAACACTGTGGACTTCCCTGGTGGTCCAGCGGTTTAGAACCCACCTTGCAATGCAGAGGATGTGTTTTCCATTCCTGGTCAGGGGACTGAGAACCCACTTGCTGCAGAGCAACTAAGCCCGCATGCCACAACTACGGAGTCCATGTACTGCGGCTAAGACTCAATGTAGTCAAATTAATTAATTGATTAATTAAAGAGAAAAGAAAGCAAACACGAGTCTTTGAGTTTCCTTTCTTTTCACTAGACTACATTGTAGTCTAGTGTAGATAGATTTGCTATTTTCAAAGCAAAAGTGGTGAATGAATGATCAGCTTTCCACTTGGTTATCCTGGTGTTGGCCGGCAGTTCCCATGTGGCAGGTGGCAGAGGACAGTCTCTGGAGCCAGATGCCTGGATAAAATCCCAGCTCTCTGCTTACTGACCACTCTCTCTGGAGTCCCTTAGCTTCCATGTGCCTGACTCTGCATCTACAAAGTGGGTCCAGGATAGTCTGCCTCATGTGGGTTCTTGTGAGGATTGAGTGAGTTAAAATCTGCAAAGTCTTAGAGCAGAGCAGAGCAAGCTGCCCAGATGTAGAGTTACTGCCTTCTCCTTGATTTCCCTGCAACACAGAACACCTAAGGTACACAGACATTTATGTATCTGGCAATTTTATGGACGATCTGGGGAGTTGGGGTAAGATGTCAGGGTGCAGAGGTGAAGAGTCCAGTGTTTCCTGGAGTCCCCACTCCCTTCACTAACCCATGAGTGTCGTAGACTCTTCTCATTCATAGTCTCTCTCTCTGCCTCTCTGTTGCTATGATGCAAGGCTGAAGGGACTTGCACTTGGCCAGGGAACAGTTTTCTGCCTCACAGGAAGTCCCAAATTTTTCTGTGGTCCTGGGGAGACACAGGAAGGACTTCTCTTGTGTACCTCCCCAGGAGGGTTGCCAGAAAAATAAATACAGGATGCTCAGTTAGTTTGAATTCCAGATGAACAACACATTCCTTTTTCTTTTTTTAGTATAAATAATTTCCCTGAATGTCATGGGGCATACTTAAACTAAAAATACTTTTGTTGCTTGTCTCAAGTTAAAATTTAACTGGGTTGCCTATATTTTTACAGGTATACTTCGAAGATATTGCAAGTGTGGTTCCAGACCATCTCTAGAAAGTGAACATCACACTAAAATGAGTCACAGGAAGATTGTGAATTCCTATGCATATGAAAGTTATGTATAAGTGATACTGCTTCCCAGGTGGCACTAGTGGTAAAGAATCTGCCTGGCAATGCCGGAGAGACGTGGGTTCAATCCCTGGGTCAGGAAGATCCTCTGGAGGACAGCACAGCAACCCACTCCAGTATCCTTGCCTGGAGAATCCCATGGACAGAGGAGCCTGGTGGGCTACAGTCTATAAGGGTCACAAAGAGTTGAACACAAATAAAGCGACTTAGCATGCACATGGACATGTAGTCTATTAAGTGTGCAGTAGCATCATGTCTGAAAAAACAATGTACATACTTTGATAAAAAAATAGTTTAGGGATAAAAAATGCTATCCATGATCAGAGCTTTCAGGAACTGTAATCCTTTTGCTGGTGGACGGTCTTGCAATATTTCAAACACTCCGCCAGGTACCCACGCTAATGGGAATATCAGTAACTTTCCAAGTGCAAGGGTCTTATTTCATTTCTTAAGCAACCACTTGGCATCTTTATACTGAGAACTCTCTGCCCCTCCCCTCCGTGGCCTCATGTCATCCGTACGCCTCAGCAAGGTCTTGAAATCTCGAAAGGTCAGAACTCTCCAATCTGCTGATTCGGGTCACCATTTCCTTGAGACTTCCTTTGCCTCTTCTTTGATTAAAGCTCTGTTTGCCTCGCCTCCCGCTTTTTTAGCAATTACACTAATTAAGCTAATTTTTCTTTGTTCTCTCTTTGCAATTTGCATAAATGGCAAATTTATATATAGTGTCCCTAATTCTCCTTTAACTGCTCTGTAATTAACAGGATGCTCAGGCTAAATATAAATAAGTGCAGAAGGAAAAACAGCCTTCTGCTAAAGTACCGATAAAGGCTGGCAGAGAAGAAAAGCAGAGAGAAGAAAACAATTCCAAGTCTGCTCTAAACTCATTATGCCTGATTGGGTCACAGTTGGAGGAGACGAGCTAAAGGTCAGTGGCTGCAAGAGTGTCTTTCTGAGTGCCCTATCTCTCAGAGCAATTTCAGGATAGGATTTGGGCAGTAATAATACTTCACAGTTTTTCAAGGGGGCAGAGCAGTGTGGTATGAGGGAGATGGTGGTATGGCAGTCAGTGGGGCTCAGTCTGAGGCTTGGCTCTAAGACCACCTTAAGCTAAGTTGGGTCACCTTGAGCTAAGGAGCAACTAAACCGAATGTCTGGGATACAGGTGCTTTCCAGGCCACACACACTAGAATACTCAGTAACTCCACCATTCCATCATGTCCCAGATGGGAAGATGCCTCATGATGGAGACGTGCTTAAAATACAGTCGTACATCGAGATGAAGTCTTCCTTCTACAGATGCACATTCATGTATTGACGCAGGGCTTATGGAATAGTCCTTTGGGAATTGACTCAGTGTAGAGATTAAAAAGGCTGTTCTTGGAGGCGGGTCTTATTTCTACCTCTAGCTCTACCTTTGTGACCTTGGGAAAATCACGTAACGCGTTCACGTTCTCTTTTCTGCAGAGTGGGATACAGCAGGCTTGTGAGGCTGTTGGCAAGGTTACAGAAGCAGCATTTGAGTACTTAGCAGCATGCCTGATGCCAGCAAACCCTCAACACCATTTAACACTCATATTTGTCAGATCACATGATTCAGTTGACATTGGTTTCAAGATCTAGAACCTTGGATGATACAACCAAGGATCTGTGGGAAGACCTAAGAAGAGAATTGTCCTCTCCTCCCAATCTTGGAATTGTGATCATAGTCATTGCAACAATATCAATGCCTCATTTGTGTGTATATATATTTCCAGACAAGTCTACAGGAGAATCCCCTCTGTGATTGGGACACAGAGATGGATGAGGCAGCTTTCAACATGGGGAGATAGACAGGTTTTAAAGAGTCAGTTCCACAAGGATGAGTGAGAGCTCTCAAGGGGGCTCGGGGAAGTGGGGTCCCTGTGGGGATCAGAGGATCTGAAGAAGGTTGTGTTCATACTACATGCTCACACCACTGCAATGTTGGGAAATCACTCAGCACTTTTCCTCCCCCAGCTTCTTACTCTGTTATTATAAATTGGTGCTTTATAAATAATTATTGTTTCCTCCTTTTTTACAGTTTGCTTTAGGTAACCTGCTTTTTAAAAATCATTAAAGAATTTTATTTAAAAAGAAAGGTCTTTAAAACTGTCATAGAAAACAGGTGCCTAAGGAGACGTTTGACTAAACGTCAGGTGGTAACCTGGGTGGGATCCTGGAAGAGAAAAAGGACTTCAGGGAACAACTGAGGAACTCTGAATAAAGTATGTACTTCGGTAAATAACAACATATCAATATCAACTCATGTGATAAACGCACCATACTAACGTAAGCTACTACTAATAAGGGGGTACTGGGTGCAGGGTGTACAGAAACTGTACTATATTTGTGATGAGTCCATAAATCTACAACTGTCCTAAAAGTTTATTGAAAAAAATAAAAGACTAACTTTCAAAGGAACAAGTCAGAATTAACATTTCAAATTGAGTGTGGCCCTTGTTTGCATAAACTCACATTAGTACCTGTCTTTGATAACTGGAAGAAATCAACAATTGCATTCAGTGTTATTTGCAGCCGCCACTACAGAGGGAATGAGCACGCAGAGCAGAGAGCTGCTTCCCTAGGAACCACACTCAGCATCTCAGCATGGAGCCACCAAGGCTTTGAATTGTGTCTATGAGCATCTGTGCTTTATCTCCATTCGTTTTGTGCGTCTGTGAGCAGCACGCATCTTAAGATCATTGCTTTTTCTCTTTACACCACTTTGGCTCATGAAAGGTTTCGGACAGTGGGGGATACCTGTATTGTTATAGTATACACTATATATTAGAATATGCATGTAATTTGTAAATTTGTACAAATAATTTGCACATATGCAGAAGAGTGTATGCTCAAAAGGTTTTTCCTGAGAGTGGAACAGGATCAAAGGATACAAAGGAGAACTCCCGTGGTAGCCCAGTGGTTAAGAATCCGCCTGCCAGTGGAGGGGACATGGGTTCAATCCCTAGTCCAGGAAGTTCCCATGTGCCGTGGGGCAACTAAGCCCAGGTTCTGCAACTACTCAGGCTGTGAGCTCGTGCTCTGCAACAAGAGAAGCCACTGCAGTGAGAGGCCCACATGTCATAGCTGGAGAGTAGTCCCTGTTCACCACAACTGGAGAAAGCCCATGCACAGCAACAAAGACCCAGTGCAGCCAAATAGATAAATAAAGCATTTTTTGAAAGGATACAAAGGAGAATCAGCTAAAAGAACATCAGAGAAAAGAGGCTTAAGTGAGGAAGTTTTCTTAGAGGAGAATCTTGGAAGCTGAAGGTTCACAGACACGAAGGCTACTTCTTTCCTGTCTTTGGTTATGTCTGCAGCATATACAAGACTGTCTGGCACACAGGGGACACTCAGGATCCTCTGAATGAGAAGGAGAGGTAAGAGGGTCAGAGGGGAGAGGAGATGCCTTCTGAACTGCCCATGCTTTATGGACTGATTATCTCTGTTCCCCAACTTTCTAAGTTGAAGCCTTAACCTCCAAGGTGATGAGGTTTGAAGGTGGAGGTCCCACTTTAGACAAGTAATTGATCTTGAGGGTGGGGCCTCCGTGATGAGATTAGTGCCCTTATAAGAGGAGAAAGAGGCCCCAGAGCTCACTGTGTGTCTCTCTACACGCACCTGAGGGAAGAACACATGTGGGCACAGCAAGCTAGTGAGCACCTGCCCCCCAGGAAGACAGTCCTGGCCTGGACCTGACCATGTCAGCACCCTATCTCACAGCCTCCAGATCTGTGATAAATGCCTGTGGAATCCTAAAGAAAATCAACCCTGAATATTCATTAGAAGGACTGATGCTGAAGCTGAAGCTCCAATACTTTGGCCACTTGATGCAAAGAACTGGCTCATTGGAAAAGCTCCTGATGCTGGGAAAGATTGAAGGCAGAGGACAAGAGGGTGACAGAGGATGAGATGGTTGGATGGCATCACCAACTCAATGGACATGAGTTCGAGCAAACTCCAGGAGATGGTGAAGGACAGGGAAGCCTGGTGTGCTGCAGTCATGGGTGTCACAAGCAGTTGGACATAACAACTGAACAACAACTGCTATAATTATGAGAAAGAAGATAATGTATCAGTATGTAAACTGTCCTCTGTGCCTAGCATGGTGTTTGGCACAAGGAAGTCTTCCTGGAAACCTTTACTGACTGACTGAGTCTCCTTTAAGCTGATGGTCAGCAGGGCATCTTTTAAAAGACTAGAATCATGGCTGGCATCAATGAGTAGAAATTGTTATCCATGAGCAGATGTTTCCAGGATCACTGAGAGTCTCAGAGATGCTTCCTTATTTTCCTGTCTGATCAAATTCAAAGATCGTTTGTTTCAGCATGACCTCACTGGGGAAGTACTCAAAGACCCAATTATTTAAAAAAAAAAATCCAAGAAGAATTTTTCTCATTTTGGTTGGGAGAAATATTTTCAATAATTTGAGGAGATGGGAGGAATCTTTTTTACTAAGTTGTTTGTGAGAAACATTTTAATGGTGTCAGGAGGGAGATGCCTTTTGTGCTGAATGTACCTCATTACAGGCCCCTCAAAGGAAGCCTTTGTTAGCATCTCCAGTAGCTGATGATTGCTACTGTAGCATGATGTGAGGAAAGAATATAGATTTTGTCTGAATTCCAGGTCTGTTTCAAATCCTGGTTATCCTTTGTACGACCTTGAAAAAGTCAGTTAAACTCTCTGAGTTCAGTTTATCTTCTGTAAATAAGACTAGAAATACTTCCTGAGGAGTTTTGTTGAGAAGGTAAGATGAGACAATGCACACAAAGCTTCCACAGAGTAAGTGCTCACTGAATGTTATTCCTCTCACCAGAGCAAAAGTTTGATTATTTAGGATCCCAATTCAGGCAACAGTTTTCCTGAAAGAGTAGCTAATTCCAAGAGGAACCCCAAGGAAATACGTTTTGCTATTTGGTTCAACATCATAATCACTTCTTTTCCCTGTTAAGAGATGAAAGACTCACTCTGTATCAGACAGCTCTGCTGAGTGACAAATAAACCCTGCATCTCAGGTGCTGATTTCTGGATCTTGTCAGATGTTGTGTTGTGTCCATCCCTGAGACTGAGAAGAGCAGGGAAATCATGTTTGATGTTGGGGAGGTCATGGAGAGGAGATGACTGCCATTTGACTCGCAAGCTGGACCGGGGCAATTGGGGGCTCCTCGCCAAACCCGCCCCCCTGCAATCCTTGGAATGTACACGAGGGTCCTGTTCCCACAGTGGGACCTGTTTCAAGAATGCAGCCATGGAAGAACACGTGTGCTTGAGATCACCTGGATGGCGTATGAGACTGAATCCTATTATGGCCTCTCTATAAACTTCTTTTTAATTCTTTAAAAAATGTAATTGAAGCATAATTGCTTTACAATTTTGTGCTAGTTTCTGCTGTAGAACAATTTGAATCAGCCTTAAGTATATACATACCCATTTCCTCTTGAGCCTCCTTTCCAACACCCCCTTCCCAGCCCTCTAGGTCACAGAGCCAGGAGCCGAGCTCCCTGTGTTGCACAGTATCTTCCCACTAGCTAGCTACTTGCATGTGGTAATGTGTAGATGCCAACGCTACTCTCTCCATTCATCCCACCCTCTCCTTCCCCCACTGGGTCCACAAGTCCATTCTCTACATCTGCATCTCTATTTCTTCCCTGCAAACAGGCTCATCGGTACCATTTCCATAAACTCTTAAGATTTGGGACTTCCCACAGTGTTCAGTGGGACGTATTAGTGTTTCCTAAGCTAGTTGAATGGCCACTCTCCTTTCTTATCTAATCAGTTACTTGGAACACACTTTGGAAAAACTGATTTACAGCACATAATTGAAGTTTTAAAAGAACCTGTGAAGGGCAGAAATCCCCCATCAGCCAGACAGAGAGCCAACTACTGTGTCAGCTGTGGTTGTTTTAAGAGACCCTTTTGGATTGACCTGGAGCCTCTTTGAAAATGTCCCAGAACCCCACCATGGGCCCTTTCTTTGGTGAGAATCCTGTGTGCAGTGAAAACTTCTTTCAGTTCAACACAATGATACCAACAAAGTCCTTAGCAGTGCCCTTGACACAAGGATGAAGATGCAGGGGTTGGGGGCAGACCTGATTATGTGAACAAATAGCAGGGTTGCGGTTGGAGAGGGCCCCCCTCCAGCAACCCCTGCCACCCCTCAACCTTGGGGCTACCCTGACCGCTCTCTCTAGCACCTTCTACTGGCCTGTGTGTGTCCCACCTCTGCTTTCCTGCTGGAGGGCTTTTCCTGACCTCAAAAGAGCGCCCCCTTCTGGCTGGACATCAAGGCAGCCAGAACTGCAGAGCAGTTAATGCCTCCCATGGGAAACTCGAAACCAGTGGGAATCCACAGAAAAGTGCTGCAGCTTTACCATCAGCCCTCAGTGGGTCAACTCTCAAACTCATTCCACGAGGTCCTTAGGAGGGTCCTCAGAGGCACAGGGCTCCAGCTATAAACACGCCCTCCTGTTGACATTTCTCCTTTTACTCTCTCACTTTTCTCATTCCTCACAAATGCTTCCTACAGTGACCCTCTGGATGAACTACCTTCCTCCGGGACCTTGTTCCCAGATCTCTTTGCAGGAAAATCCAAACCAAGATGCACGAAGAGTGGTTTGGAAGAGCAAACGAGGTCTGTGCGTCACAGCACCTAAGGGGAGAAACAGACGTTGTAACCCAGTGTTGAGATCAGCCTGAAAGTAAGTTTCAGAAATAGTGGGTACACAGAATGTGGGACCCCACTCTTGGGTGGGTGTGACCAGGGAGGGCTTCCTGGAGAACATGTTGGTTCCATATTCTTTCAGGAAAAAGTTGTCGCTCTCAAGAAAGAAAATCGTGTGCTGCTTGAAGGTGAAAATTCAGTCCCACCTCTTCTCACCGGGTGAGGAGCTGGTTGGCCGCCCATTTGCAATTCTTCACTCCTCCTGCTATTTTGAAAGGTTCTGATATAAGGGGAAAATCTCCTCTCTGGGGAGCCTTCGCCCTTTCATGATTTGCCAAACACCTCCTCAGCAAGGAACCCAAAATCCTGCTGTAACCAATTGAGATTCAAAAGGGAAGCAGATCTAAATGGAGGGTAGGAGTGAAAAGATTGTGTTTATCATTGCTCTCGGGCACCTTGGCAATCTTCACTGGAGGAATTTCAGCTCACGGCCTGCCAGGCAATGGGAGCGACTTCTCACCTGAGCCGCAGACACCGCAGCTGAATAGGAAAAGGCTGGTCACAGTGAATTGGAAGCTGATGCATTCAGGAAGCTTCCCTAACTGGTTCGTCGATGCTTCTCTCTTAATAACCTCAGTTCTGGCTGATTGTGACCCATGCGATCATAAAGATAAGTGAGCTTAGAAGATGAAAGGACTTGGGGACTGTGGTCCAAATCCCTCATTTACAGTGGGAAACTGAGGTCAGATGGGGGAAATGTGTCCCACAATGTGCCAGTAACAGACAAGAAACCAGCTAGACGTTTCCAATCCTGAAGGCAGAGAAGCAGCGTGGTAGGTGAGTTTTTCAGCTCTGGCCTGGTTTGTTTGCCTCCAGAAATCTTCAGACATTCTCCTGGATTCTAACATCCTCAAGGGCAGAGGGTCAGTCTTGCAAAAAATATGACTGTAACTCGACATTTCATACATGTTTACTGAAGGCCAGTCATAAACATGGTCCTGTGCTACATCCTGGATACTGAAAGGTGTAAAAAAAACCCAAACAGGAGAACTTCCTATTGGCCCAGTGGTTAGGGCTCTGAGCTTCTATTGCAGGGGCAAAGGTTCAATCCCTGGTAAGGGAACTAAGATCCTGCATGCACATGGCCAGAGAAAACAAACAAGCTAATAATAAAATACAAAAACAAAGCAAAATTTTGGGCTCTGCTCTCAACACCTCACCATTTGGTAGGACATAGACTTGTAAACAATTGGCTATTATATATTGTGAACAACCAGCAAGAGATTATAGTTCAGTGCACATACAGTACAGAGGAGAAAAGTCACAGGGTCTTCAGTGATCATCATCCCTGGATTGGGTTGAATAGGGTTGCACAAAACGTCACATCCACACAGAACCTCAGCATGGGACCTTATTTGAGAGTAGCATCTGGGCAGATGTAATTAGTTGAGATGAGGTCACATTGGGTTAGTGCTCAGAAGCTCAGTTGTGTCTGACTCTTTGTGGCCCCACAGACTGTAGATGGTCAGGCTCCTCTGCTTGTGGAGTTTTCCAGGCAAGAATACTGGAGTGGGCTGGCATTTCCTCCTCCAGGGGATCTTTCCCACCCAGGGACTGAACCTGTGTCTTTCCGTCTCCTGCATTGGCAGATGGATTCTTTATCACTGTGCCACCTAGGAAGCCCACTGGGTTATGATTGGCCCTAAATCCAATGAATGGTGTCCTCCTGAGCAGGCGGTGTGAGGACACAGATGCAGAGAGAACGTGAAGACAGGAATGGAGACCAGAAGTGTGCATCTACAAACCAAGGCTGGCCAAGGAGCAGCTGAAGCATACGTATATCTCCTCTTTAGGACCTCCTGCCCTGCCATCTAGGTCACCACAGAGCACAGAGCTGAACCCCCTGTGCTATACACAGCAGAAACTAACACAGCATTGTAAAGAACTGTGGTGGTGCTGTTCAGTTCCTCAGTCATGTCTGACTCTTTGCCACCCCATGGACTGCAGCAGGCTCCTCTGTCCTTCTCTAGCTCCCAGAGGTTGCTCAAACTCATGTCCATTGAGTCAGTGATGCCATCCAACCATCTCATCCTCTGTCACCTGCTTCTCCTCTTGCCCTTAATCTTTCCCAGCATTAAGGTCTTTTCCAATGAGTTGGCTCTTTGCATCAGTTGGCCAAGGTATTGGAGCTTCAGCATCAGTCCTTCTCTAGTACCATAGTTCAAAAGCCTAGATTCTTTGGCCCTCTGCCTTCTTTATGGTCCAACTTTTACATCCACACATGACTGCTGGAAAAAACATAGCATAGCTTTTTTAAAAAAATTTTATACCTATACAGCTTGAATTTTTTAAAAAATGGGGGTATATTTGCTTTTCTTTTTAAAAAAATTTATTTATTTTTATTATTATTTTTAATTTATTATTATTATTATTTTACTTTACAATATTGTATTGGTTTTGCCATACATCAACATGCATCTGCCATGGGTGTACACATGTTCCCCATCCTGAACCCTCTTCCCACCTCCCTCCCCATACCATCCCTCTAGGTCATCCCAGTGCACCAGCCCCAAGCTTCCTGTAACCTGCATCAAACCTGGACTGGCGATTCGTTTCTTATATGATATTATACATGTTTTAATGCCATTCTCCCAAATCATTCCCCCTGCCCCACCACAGAGTCCAAAAGACTGTTCTATACATCTGTGTCTCTTTTGCTGTCTCGCATACAGGGTTGTCATTACCATCTTTCTAAATTCCATATATATGCGTTAGTATATTGTATTGGTGTTTTTCTTTCTGGCTTACTTCACTCTGTATAATCGGCTCCAGTTTCATCCACCTCATTAGAACTGATTCAAATGTATTCTTTTTAATGGCTGAGTAATACTCCATTGTGTATATGTACCACAGCTTTCTTACCCATTCATCTGCTGACGGACATCTAGGTTGCTTCCATGTCCTGGCTATTATAAACAGTGCTGCAATGAACATTGGGGTACATGTGTCTCTTTCCCTTCTGGTTTCCTCAGTGTGTATGCCCAGCAGTGGGATTGCTGGGTCGTATGGCAGTTCTATTTCCAGTTTTTTAAGGAATCTCCACCCTGTTCTCCATAGTGGCAGTACTAGTTTGCATTCCCACCAATAGTGTAAGAGGGTTCCCTTTTCTCCACACCCTCTCCAGCATTTATTGCTTGTAGACTTTTGGATCGCAGCCATTCTGACTGGGGTGAAATGGTACCTCATAGTGGTTTTGATTTGCATTTCTCTGATAATGAGTGATGTTGAGCATCTTTTCATGTGTTTGTTAGCCATCTGTATGTCTTCTTTGGAGAAATGTCTATTTAGTTCTTTGGCCCATTTTTTGATTGGGTCATTTATTTTTCTGGAATTGAGCTGTAGGAGTTGCTTGTACATTTTTGAGATTAATTCTTTGTCAGTTGCTTCATTTGCTATTATTTTCTCCCATTCTGAAGGCTGTCTTTTCACCTTGCTAATAGTTTCCTTTGATGTGCAGAAGCTTTTAATTTTAATTAGGTCCCATTTGTTTATTTTTGCTTTTATTTCCAATATTCTGGGAGGTGGGTCATAGAGGATCCTGCTGTGATGTATGTCGGAGAGTGTTTTGCCTATGTTCTCCTCTAAGAGTTTTATAGTTTCTGGTCTTATGTTTAGATCTTTAATCCATTTTGAGTTTATTTTTGTGTATGGTGTTAGAAAGTGTTCTAGTTTCATTCTTTTACAAGTGGTTGACCAGTTTTCGCAGCACCACTTGTTAAAGAGAATGTCTTTTCTCCATTGTATATTCTTGCCTCCTTTGTCAAAAATAAGGTGTCCATAGGTGCGTGGGTTTATCTCTGGGCTTTCTGTTTTGTTCCATTGATCTATATTTCTGTCTTTGTGCCAGTACCATACTGTCTTGATGACTGTGGCTTTGTAGTAGAGCCTGAAGTCAGGCAGGTTGATTCCTCCAGTTCCATTCTTCTTTCTCAAGATTGCTTTGGCTATTTGAGGTTTTTTGTATTTCCATACAAATTGTGAAATTATTTGTTCTAGCTCTGTGAAAAATACCGTTGGTAGCTTGATAGGGATTGCATTGAATCTATAAATTGCTTTGGGTAGTATACTCATTTTCACTATATTGATTCTTCTGATCCATGAACATGGTCTATTTCTCCATCTATTAGTGTCCTCTTTGATTTCTTTCATCAGTGTTTTATAGCTTTCTATATATAGGTCTTTAGTTTCTTTAGGTAGATATATTCCTAAGTATTTTATTCTTTTTGTTGCAATGGTGAGTGGAATTGTTTCCTCAGTTCCTCTTTCTATTTTCTCATTATTAGTGTATAGGAATGCAAGGGATTTCTGTGTGTTGATTTTATATCCTGCAACTTTACCATATTCATTGATTAGCTCTAGTAATTTTCTCGTGGAGTCTTTAGGGTTTTCTATGTAGAGGCTCATGTCATCTGCAAACAGTGAGAGTTTTACTTCTTCTTTTCCAATTTGGATTCCTTTTATTTCTATTTCTGCTCTGATTGCTGTGGCCAAAACTTCCAAAACTATGCTGAATAGTAGTGGTGAGAGTGGGCACCCTTGTCTTGTTCCTGACTTTAGGGGAAATGCTTTCAATTTTTCACCATTGAGGATAATGTTTGCTGTGGGTTTGTCATATATAGCTTTTATTATGTTGAGATACGTTCCTTCTATTCCTGCTTTCTGGAGAGTTTTTATCATAAATGGATGTTGAATTTTATCAAAGGCTTTCTCTGCATCTATTGAGATAATCATATGGCTTTTATTTTTCAGTTTGTTAATGTGATGTATTACATTGATTGATTTGTGGATATTGAAGAATCCTTGCATCCCTGGGATAAAGCCCACTTGGTCAAGGTGTATGATCTTTTTAATGTGTTGTTGGATTCTGATTGTTAGAATTTTATTAAGGATTTTTGCATCTATGTTCATCAGTGATATTGGCCTGTAGTTTTCTTTTTTTGTGGCATCTTTGTCAGGTTTTGGTATTAGGGTGATAGTGGCCTCATAGAATGAGTTTGGAAGTTTACCTTCCCCTGCAATTTTCTGGAAGAGTTTGAGTAGGATAGGTGTCAGCTCTTCTCTAAATTTTTGGTAGAATTCAGCTGTGAAGCCGTCTGGACCTGGGCTTTTATTTGCTGGAAGATTTCTGATTACAGTTTCAATTTCCGTGCTTGTGATGGATCTTTTAAGATTTTCTATTTCTTCCTGATTCAGTTTTGGAAAGTTGTACTTTTCTAAGAATTTGTCCATTTCTTCCACGTTGTCCATTTTATTGGCATATAATTGTTGATAGTAGTCTCTTATGATCCTTTGTATTTCTGTGTTGTCTGTTGTGATCTCTCCATTTTCATTTCTAATTTTATTAATTTGATTTTTCTCCCTTTGTTTCTTGATGAGTCTGGCTAATGGTTTGTCAATTTTATTTATCCTTTCAAAGAACCAGCTTTTGGCTTTGTTGATTTTTGCTATGGTCTCCTTTGTTTCTTTTGCATTTATTTCTGCCCTAATTTTAAAGATTTCTTTCCTTCTACTAACCCTGGGGTTCTTCATTTCTTCCTTTTCTAGTTGTTTTAGGTGTAGAGTAGGTTATTTATTTGACTTTTTTCTTGTTTCTTGAGGTATGTCTGTATTGCTATGAACTTTCCCTTTAGCACTGCTTTTACAGTGTCCCATAGGTTTTGGGTTGTTGTGTTTTCATTTTCATTCGTTTCTATGCATATTTTGATTTCTTCTGTGATTTGTTGGTTATTCAGCAGCGTGTTGTTCAGCCTCCATATGTGGAATTTTAAATATTTTTTCTCCTGTAATTGAGATCTAATCTTCCTGCATTGTGGTCAGAAAAGATGCTTGGAATGATTTCAATTTTTTTGAATTTACCAAGGCTAGATTTATGGCCCAGGATGTAATCTATCCTGGAGAAGGTTCCATGTGTGCTTGAGAAAAAGGTGAAATTCATTGTTTTTGGGTGAAATGTCCTATAGATATCAATTAGGTCTAACTGGTCTATTGTATCATTTAAAGTTTGTGTTTCTTTGTTAATTTTCTGTTTAGTTGATCTATCCATAGGTGTGAGTGGGGTATTAAGGTCTCCCACTATTATTGTGTTATTGTTAATTTCCCCTTTCATACTTGTTAGCATTTGTCTTCCATATTGCGGTGCTCCTATGTTGGGTGCATATATATTTATAATTGTTATATCTTCTTCTTGGATTGATCCTTTGATCATTATGTAGTGTCCTTCTTTGTCTCTTTTTACAGCCTTTGTTTTAAAGTCTATTTTATCTGATATGAGTATTGCTACTCCTGCTTTCTTTTGATCTCTATTTGCATGGAATACCTTTTTCCAGCCCTTCACTTTCAGTCTGTATGTGTCCCCTGTTTTGCAGTGGGTCTGTTATAGACAGCATATGTAGGGGTCTTGTTTTTGTATCCATTCAGCCAGTCTTCGTCTTTTGGTTGGGGCATTCAACCTATTTATGTTTAAGGTAATTATTGATAAGTATGATCCTGTTGCCATTTAGTTTATTGTTTTGGGTTCGAGTTTATACACCGTTTTTGTGTCTCCTGTCTAGAGAATGTCTTTTAGCATTTGTTGGAGAGCTGGTTTGGTGGTGCTGAATTCTCTCAGCTTTTGCTTGTCTGTAAAGCTTTTGATTTCTCCTTCATATTTGAATGAGATCCTTGCTGGGTACAATAATCTGGGCCATAGGTTATTTTCTTTGATCACTTTAAGTATGTCTTGCCATTCCCTTCTGGCTTGAAGAGTTTCTATTGAAAGATCAGCTGTTATCCTTATGGGAACTCCCTTGTGTGTTATTTGTTGTTTTTCCCTTGCTGCTTTTAATATTTGTTCTTTGTGTTTGATCTTTGTTACTTTGATTAATATGTGTCTTGGGGTGTTTTGCCTTGGGTTTATCCTGTTTTGGACTCTCTGGGTTTCTTGGACTTGGGTGATTATTTCCTTCCCCATTTTAGGCAAGTTTTCAACTATTATCTCCTCAAGTATTTTCTCATGGTCTTTCTTTTTGTCTTCTTCTTCTGGGACTCCTATGATTCGAATGTTGTGGCATTTAATATTGTCCTGGAGGTCTCTGAGATTGTCCACATTTCTTTTAATTCGTTTTTCTTTTTTCCTCTCTGATTCATTTATTTCTACCATTCTATCTTCTATTTCACTAATCCTATCTTCTGCCTCCGTTATTCTACTATTTGTTGCCTTCAGAGTGTTTTTGATCTCATTTATTGCATTATTTATTATATATTGGCTCTTTTTTATTTCTTCTAGGTCCTTGTTAAACCTTTCTTGCATTTTCTTAATCCTTGCCTCCAGGCTATTTATCTGTGATTCCATTTTTATTTCAAGATTTTGGATCATTTTCACTATCATTATTCGAAATTCTTTATCAGGTAGATTCCCTATCTCTTCCTCTTTTGTTTGGTTTGGTGGGCATTTATCCTGTTCCTTTACCTGCTGGGTATTCCTCTGTCTCTTCATCTTGTTTATATTGCTGAGTTTGGGGTGGACTTTCTGTATTCTGGCAGTTTGTGGAGTTCTCTTTATTATGGAGTTTCCTTGCTGTGGGTGGGGTTGTATTGGTGGCTTGTCAAGGTTTCTTGGTTAGGGAAGCTTGTGTCGGTGTTCTAGTGGGTGGAGCTGGATTTCTTCTCTCTGGAGCGCAATGAATTGTCTAGTAATGAGTTATGAGATGTCAATGGATTTGGAGTAACTTTGGGCAGCCTGTATATTGAAGATCAGGGCTGTGTTCCTGTGTTGCTGGAGAACTTGCGTGGTATGCCTTGCTTTGGAACTTGTTGGCCCTTGGGTGGTGCTTGGTTTCAGTGTAGATATGGAGGCATTTGATAAGCCCCTATCGCTTAATGATCCCTGGAGTCAGGTGTTCTATGATGTTCTCAGGATTTGGACTTAAGCCTCCTGCTTATGATTTTTCAGTCTTATTTTTACAGTAGTCTCAAGACCTCCTTCTATACAGCACCATTGTTAAAACATCTAGGTTAAAGATGAAAAGTTTCTCCACAGTGAGGGACACCCAGAGAGGTTCACAGAGTTACATGGAGAAGAGAAGAGGGAGGAGGGAGTTAGAGGTGACCTGAATGAGATGAGGTGGAATCAAAAGAGAAGAGAGCAAGCTAGCCAGTAATCACTTCCTTATGTGTGCTCCACAGTCTGGACTGCTCAGAGATGTTCATGGAGTTATACAGGGAAGAGAAGAGGGAGGAAGGAGACAGAGGTGGCCAGGAGGATAAAAGGGGAGAATGAAAAGGAGAGAGACAGATCCAGCCAGTAATCAGTTCCTTAAGTGTCCTCCACCATCTGGAATACACAGAAATTCAGAGAGTTGGGTAGAGAAGATAAGGGGGAGGAAGGAGACAGAGGTGACCTAGTGGAAAGAAAGGAGAGTCTAAAGGGGGAGAAAGCAGTCAAGCCAGTAATCTCGCTCCCAAGTAAAAATAGGTACTGAAGATTGGGTTCTTAACAGTACAAAATTGATAACAAATACCAAAAAGCAAAGATTAAAATTCTAGAGTAGAGCTTGGATTTTCAAAAATACAATATTAAAGAAAAGAAGAAGAAAAAAAACAAAGTCACAAAAGTTATTAAAAAAATATATATATATATGAAGTTTGCTTTAAAAGAAGTCTTTTTGAAAAGTAATAGTAGGTTATAAAAATGAAAATTAAAGGAGTAATAGAGGACTTAAAAATTTTTTAAAAAGTTAAAGAAAAAAAAAAAAAAGAAGAAGAAAAAAAGGAAAGAATGATTGTAAAAATAGTAAAAATATATCTAGGACTTTCTCTGGTGTTGTTGTGGGCAGTGTGGGGTCAGTTCATTTTCGGATAGTTTCTTGGTCCGGCTTATATTTCTCAAGACCTATAGGCCCCTTCCTATGTAGTCAGTACTAACTACAGGGTTTTAATCTATTGCACCTGTTACTTCCAAGGCGGTTCCCTCGGTTTTAGCTTCTGTTTGCTGGTCTCTTCAGTGTCTGATTTCCGCCCTGACACAAGGCGGGGTGGTGGACACTTTTTTAGGCTCACTTGTTCAGTCGTGCTGTGGGGAGGGAGGGACGCTGCAAACAAATAACACTGGCGTGTGCTCGTAGTGTCTCAGCCACACTGGGCCTGCCCCCGCTCACGGCGCATGTGCCCTCCCTGCGCACACTGCTCAGGCTCTAGGTTGCTCTGCCGGGAACTGTCCGAGGCTGGCCCTGGACTGCATGCACCTCCCAGGTCTAAGCCGCTCAAGGTTCAGGCACTCGGGTAGTCCTCAGAGGCGCAGACTCCGTTGGGCCTGCGTTTTGTGCCCTTCCCAGCTCTGAGCAGCTCGGGTGATGAGGTGTTTGCCGAGCAAGGTCACTGCGACTTATCGCCTCTCCAGTCCCTGCCGCTCGGTTTTCTGGGTGTACAACCAGCGCACCTTCTCAGGTGGATGACTGTCCAGAACCCCAAGAAGTCTTAGTAAGCAAAGAAGCCTTCTTGCAGTTTGGTAGATAATGTCTCTGTGGGGCTGCGATTGCCCCCTTCCGGCTCTGGCTGCCTGTCACTGGAGGGGGATGGTCTGCAGCCAGCTAGTTTTGTTCCGCCCTTTGTTCTGTGCACGGGCCTGGCGGTGTCTTAGGGCTTTTTGCGTGGTAGCTATCCCACAGTCTGGTTTGCTAGCCCAAATTAGTTCGCTCTGAATACCCTTGGGGGCATTCCGGCTTGATCCTTACTCTAAGCAATGCAGCCTGCGCCTCCCTGCCCAGCCCCCGCTTGCTAGTGGTGGATGCAGGCATCTGTGCTGCTTCTCTGCTGGGGGAGTTACCGTTGGGCTCCTAATCTGTGGGTTTTAATTATTTACTTATTTTTCCTCCCTATTATGTTGCCCTCTGTGCTTCCAAGGCTTGGCACAGACTCCGCAGTGAGAGTGTTTCCTGGTGTTTGGAAACTTCTCTTTTAAGGCTCCCTTCCTGGGATGGAGCTCCGTCCCTACCTCTTTTGTCTCTTTTTTTGTCTTTTATATTTTTCCTACCTCCTTTCGAAGACAATGGGCTGCTTTTCTGGGTGCCTGATGTCCTCTGCCGGCATTCAGAAGTTGTTTTGTGGATTTTACTCAGCGTTTAAATGTTCTTTTGATGAATTTGTCGGGGAGAAAGTGGTCTCCCCGTCCTATTCCTCTGCCATCTTAGGACTGCCTCCCTATAGTTGCTTTTCATACTGCCCATGAACAGTATGGAAAGCAACTATACTTTAATTGAAAAAAATTTGAACTGTATAGATATAAAACTTAAAAAACATTAATCTGACCTTCACCCAGGAACCTTGAATCTACTTTCAGGAAAATACAAATAACTGCTGACTTTTTAAAAATTTGGTGACACAAGAAATGATTGATAATCTTAACAACAGTAAAATAAGAGGTTTTTTTGTTTTTTGTTTTTTTTTTAAAGGAAGGCCAAGGATGGATGGCCACCAGAAGTTACAAAAAAAGCATGGAGTGGATCTGGCTTATGGCAAGTGGAGCATGATCCTTGAGTTTGAACTTCTGACCTTCAGAGTTGTGGGGGAATACCTTTTGTTGTTTAAGCCAGCCTTTCATGTATTTTGTTACATTGGACCTAGGAAACTAACATAGTCATTGAGCCATGAGGCTTGGTTTTATTGGGAAATCTGTGGGGAACAGTTGCTGGGCATGCTGTCTTCCTGGTGGCTCAGCAGTACAGAATCCGCCTGCAGTGCAGGAGACATGGGTTTGATCTCTGGGTCAGGAAGATCTCCTGGAGAAGGGAATGCTAACCCACTCCAGTATCTTTGCCTGGAGAAGCCCGTGGAGGGACGAGCCTGGCGGGCTATAGTCTACGTGCTATGGTTGCAAAAGTATTGGACATGACTTAGTGACTGAACAACAACAAGCCTCATATTTCTATGCCTGTTTTCTGCCTTTCTCCCCACCACACAGGCTCCACAGACTGCAGGCCCCTCTCTCCATGACACACCTGTACCATGAACCTGCTGATCAAAGCTCCCACCTACGAAGACAGCCCAGGCTCAATCCCCATCCAGCTTGGGTGTCCTGACGGCACCCCCTTCCTAGCACTCCTGCCTCACCCATCCTCTGAAAGGAGATGTGATGGATGGAGCACCAACCCCTCATGTCACTCAATCCGTCAACAACTCTGTGAAATACGACCTCATTTGATAGATGAGGCTGTGTTGGAACTTCCCTGGTGGCTCAGATGGTAAAGTGTCTGCCTGCAACATGGGAGACCCAGGTTCGATCCCTGGGTTGGGAAGATCCCCTGGAGAAGGAAATGGCAACCCACTCCAGTATTCTTGCCTGGAGACTCCCATGGACTGAGGAGCCTAGAAGGCTACAGTCCATGGAGTTGCAAAGAGTTGGACACAACTGAGTAATTTCACTCACAGCTTCCATGTTCCCTCTAACACATCCTAGGAATCTCCTCCTGGTCCCCTTTACTGATAACAAATAATCCCACCAATGACTGTATTTCGGTGTGAAAGGTGGGCTACACCTTCATTTTCACCTGTCCTGGGTGACATTTGCCTTCTAACAGGGAAGCCTGGAAATGCAATGCTTCAATCCACTGGCTCCTAGCTTGAGTTCTCTGCCCTAGCTGTGACTGCAATTACCTTTGGTACAAGGTTAGAAAAATTTCCACTCCAGAGACTCTAGTTTAAGTAGGTCTGGGTGGGCTCTCTCTGCTGTGCTTGTTAAAAAGCTCTGTTAAGAATTCTGAGGCACATTAACGCTGGTGAACTGCTTCAGCTCCAAAGGGTCCAAGCACAGGAACAGGCTACATTTGGGGTTGAAAACTTCTGAAGTAGCGGGGACTCGGAAAGAGGGAAACTGCTGTTTCAACCTGCTGTCCAAATGTCCTGTGGCATTAGCAGTAATATTCGAAACAGTTTGGTTTCTTAAACATATCCCTTCTCCTCCCAGGGTTTGCAAGAGATGGGTAACTTCCATTTTCTGCAGAAAGCACTGAGGTTTAGAAAGCCCCCCTGCTATACGCCCAAACTGGCTCTCATTTTAATGCAGACTATCACCTGTGTACAGCCCCACCACGTTCTCCACTCTGGTTGAGCAGGCATAGAATCCAGCATAGACTTTATGGCCATTCACTGGCTCCTGTCCCCTCCCAGGGACAAGCTGCTTACAACTGTGTTCAGAAATGGACAACAGACCATTGCAACTGTGTAAAGCCCTTGGCTCCCAGCAAGTCAACTTAAGTAAATGCCCTTTTCTTGGTCTGGAAATTCTTTGGGTTTTTCTCCAACATGACCATCTTTCTTTCTACAGAATTACTCAAAATCCATCCCTTTACTCTGTTCTCCCCAGACCTTTTGCATTTCCATCTTTAGATTTTATCTCCATTCTTCAGCCTGAATTAAACACCAGCCAAACCTAGTTGAATGACTTATAACATATTTATAAGAAGCAACAAGCTGGCACATAGTTTATCTCATAGAACTGCTACAGTAACCTCCCAGAATGGTATCATTATCCCCAGTTTCCTGAGGTTCAAGAAGCTAAATTGTGACTTGATCAAAGTCCTCTATTTAGTGATGAGAAGAGGAGGGGCTAGAACACAGTATTGTCTTTCCATGAATCCAGTTCTGTATCCATGGACCACCTTAAAGAATTGCCCAAATGCAAGTATGAAAGTGAGACTTCCGTTGTGTGCTCCACAATAATAGCAGGATGTCTGCCTCTTCGTTCAAATGTGACACTGCCAATAATTTACTTTCCACTCTGATCCTTCTCTATTTTGTATCAAGTTTAGACTGGCCTCTCGATTTGGATCTTGCAACCTCCACGAACGGTGGTCTTAGTTTTCAACTGGATCTTTAGTCTCTCGAGCTGAATCCACAGGGTACACCTGCCACCAGGTGACACTGAAGCCTGCAGGTCAGACACACCTGTCAGCAGGACATCTCTCTCAGGTGTGAGTCTTGGCAGTCACTGACTATTCTCAGATCACCCCAGTGACGACTCAGGTGAAGGCAGAGAGACCACCTGAGTGGATTTAGGAACTCCTATCTGAAATAAGAACTCACATAGCTAGCTGTAACAGTTCTGTAGCCATAGCTTCTATATCTCCATAAGAGACAAGCCCAGGTATAGATTGCTCCACACAGGAAACCCAGATTATAGCATCCTGCCAGGCACTTATAGTCTATCCACAGTCCTCCCAGGAATGAGCAGCTCATCAATCATGGGGCTTCTTCTGCTTCCTTAACTGTAAATTACATTGCCTGGAACAGAGCTCTCTTTCACCTTTATCAGGAGTTCGGGGTTACAACATGGTCAAATTTATCCAACTAGGAAGAGAAGGTTTTTATTAACCCTTTTCTTTCAACTTTGCTGTTGTTTAGTCATTAAGTCCTATCCAACTCTTTTCTGACCCCATGGACTGCAACCCGCCAGGCTCCTCTGTGCATGGAATTTCCCAGGTGCGAATACTGGAGTGGGTTGTCCTTTCCTCCTCCAGGGGATCTTCCCCACCCAGGGATTGAACCCTCATCTCCTGCTTGGCAGGTGGATTCTTTGCCACTGAGCCACCTGGGAAGCCCCTTCTCTCAGCTAGTTTCCTCCTTTCTAGTCTCTAGAAAAGCTTGTATTAGTTAAGAATTATGCATTCCTAGGTTTGGTAAAACTTGAAATTATCTTGCTTTTCTTTGGAGGGTGGGCAGATTCTTTTACCACAAATTTAATTTCCTGAATGGTCAATTGAGGTTTTCTGTTTCTTCTTGAGTCAATTTTGATAATTTTCATTTTTCTGAAAATATTAATCCCATCTTAGTTATCAAAATGATTGTCATAAGACTCTTCACACCATGGTTTAATGATTGCTAAAATGTCTCTAAAACTGCAGCATATTTCCTTTATCATTCTAAATATTGTTTATTTGTGTTTTTCTTTCTTGAGCAATCTTGTCGGAGAGCTATTTTATGGATCTTTTCAATGAACTACCCTTTTGAAAACAAATCTTACCGTGTCCTTATTTTCTATTTAATCACTCTTGGTTTTATCCTGATTTTATTTAAAGTTTCTTTCAGTTTATTCTATGGTTCTTTACTTTTAGTTTTTGTATTAAATAAGTAGCTTAAGATTTCATTTTTTTCTAATACATATGTTAAGACAATATGTTTCCATCTAAGTACCTTTTAGATTACATTACTCATAATTTAACATGTAATGCCTTTATCACTACTCACTTCTGAATTTCCATTATGAATTCTGCTCTAATTCATGAATTATTAATTGTTACTTTTCAATTGTTAAACATATGTTGTGTTTCTTTGCACAATTTCACTCTAGCAAAGTGGTGGTAGTCTATTCTCCTTACGGCAATAAAGCAGAAGGTTCTCAGAAAAAAAATAAATTCTGGTGGAGATAATAAACAATCAGGTTTATCTCACAGAAAAAAAATAGAAATAACTTTGCTAGATCGAATATACAACCACATAGAATAGTGTTTACTTACCACTGAGTTTAATCTTATGGGTATGTTGTCATTCAACCAAGATTTATTTACTACTTGATACAGGCAAGATATGTGTTGGGACTGAAGAGACAATTTAGTAGGGGGAGAAATCAAACCCGTGAAGGGTTCTATGATGGGGGCCAGCAGAGAGTCTACAGAATGAGAAATGAGGCTCCTAGGAGGTGAAGAGACAGAAGTCCCCAGGTGATGGTGAATGATGCCCCAGGCCTGGGAGCAGCCTGGACAAATGCATGAGGAATCACAGAAGAGGGGGACTCAGGTAAGACCCAAGCTCTAGCATTGAGTCCTTTTTTAGCAACTCCCAGAAATAAGATGAGAAAAGTGACAGGTCTCAGAGTAGAACAGCCTTCTTAAGTGATGGTTTGGAAGTTGAACTTCTCTCTCATAGCCCTCTAGCCTCTCAAAGGATTCACACTGTGTCTTCCTTTGCTAAGAGGTCCAGGTGGGTGGTCCTTACTTTAACATGTAAGGGAAAACAAGAGCTAGTTGGTCTACCAGCAACTCAGAACCACTGGACACTCTCACACCCCTGCAGGTGGGGAACAGAGGCGACAGCACAGCAGGGGCTGCGTTCTCCCTGCATGCCAGGCACTGTGCTGGGCACCTTACAGGCATTAGTTCATTCAACCCCCCAGGAGCTGGAGTAAGTCCTGGTGATAGGCTTCATGTTACAGATGAGCACACTGAGTTCCAGGGTGCTAAGGACTTGCCCAAGGTTGCAGAGCTAGAAAGAAGCTGAGATAGGATTCTGTCCTTTCAGCTCCTTCTCTCTGGAAAACAAGAACATTAGTTTTTCTCATGGGGTTTCCCAGAGGTAACAGTGCAGACTTACCAGCAATCCTCAACATTAACAAAGGCTCTGTAGGAGTTCTACTTAAACAACAGTCTCGTGGGTGACCAAAGCAACAGGTAACCTATTAAATAATCATACTAGTTAGGATGCTTTCAGCTAAAAAAGGCAGATGATTTCACTAATCGTGGCTTCAAGGTGAGGTCTTGTTTTCAATAACAACGTGTCCAGTAGCTGGTGGTTCCAGTACTGACTCAGCACCAGGTCAGTGCTGTCAAGAACCCACCTGTTCCCTTCTCTCGGAGCTGATGAGCTTTGTCACCACGCACAGCCCTAAGGTGGCAATGCAAAAGGAAAAGGGAGGCATGCTGCTTCTTAAAATAAAATCTATTTTTATCATGGGACTTCCCTCGTATGCTCAGTGGTAAAGAATCTGCCTGCCACTGCAGGAGACATGGGCTTGATCCCTGGGTCAAAAAGATCCCCTGCAGGAGGAAATGGCTACCCATGCCAGTATTCTTGCCTGGGAAATCCCAGGGACAGGAGCCTGGCGGGCTACAGTCCATGGGGTCACAAAAGAATTAGACACAGCTTAATGACTAAACAGCAGCATTTTAATCATGGAGCAGGGAGGAGTATTTTCTGGAAGTCTCCTCCAAACACAGCAAACTTTCCTTTACATGTCATTAGCCCAGATTGATTTCCACGAACACCCCTCACTGCCAGGAAAGCTCAAAAGCAAGGATCCAGCACTTTCTGGCCGTCAGGAGAGGTGGGCTCTTCTTTGACACAGAAGGATGAGGGAGCTGGTCATTGGTCAGGCAGCCAGCAGTGTCTGCTGCAGAAGCTCCAGTTGATAGTGTTTTATTGCTGTCTCCTGCTTTGCATTTATCATCTGCTGATTTATACCCATGGATGATTAATCTAGGAAGAGGAAACAATTAGTTATGACTTAAAAACCAAATTCTGATTGGTGGAAACTCTTTCAAAGCTGAGAATCAATCATGGAATTTCTTCCATCGAGTGCTAAGGTTCTTCCCCGGAGTTTACTTACTGTTCCTTTTGGAGCTATCCAAAGAGTCTGGATCATGTACAATTTGTTTCAAGGGGCAGTGGTGATGGCAGAGGACAGGGGCTGAGGAGATACTAGAGAGACCCCTCCCAGAACTGTCCCCAACATGCCCTGCTTTCCAGATGGGCATACAGCTCTTTGGAGTGAGATAGTGCCCTGGGCCACCCACCCCATCTTTCCCGCTCTCCATCACCACCCTGCCATGATGTATTCCTGCAGGTTTCTCTGGCGAAGATTAGTTCTGACTCTAATTAGATCAGAGGATGCCTCACTGCCTCTTTCTATATTCAGTACTGGCTACGTGGGCAGGGGCAGCAGAATGGGGTGTCACTAAGTAAAACTGTCATTGTTGTTCAGTCGCTAAGTCATGTTCAACTTTTTGCTACCCCGTGGACTTCACCTTGCCAGGTTCCTCTGTCTTCCACTATCTCCTGGACTTTACTCAAATTCATGTCCACTGAGTCCATGATGCTACTTAACCATCTCATCCTCTGCTCATCCCTTCTCCTTTTGCCTTCAGTCTTTCTCAGAATCAGGGTCTTTCCCAATGAGTCAGCTCTTTGCATCAGGTGGCCAAAGTATTGCAGTTTCACCTTCAGTATCAGTCCTTCCAATGAATATTCAGGGTTGATTTCCTTTAGTATTGACTGTTTTGGGTTCCTTGCAATCCAAGGGACTCTCAAGAGTCTTCTCCAGCACGACAGTTTGAAAGCATCAATTCTTTGGTGCTCAGCCTTCTTTATGGCACAACCCTCACTTCTGTCCATGACCACTGGAAAAACCATAGCTTTGTTGACAAAGTGATATAAAATTAGATAATAAAAACTAGTTGATACAGTTTACAGTTTTTTGAAAATGTGTCCCTCGTGCAAAATGCAAGATGTCATAGCCTTCTTACACAGAGCTGGCCAAGAAATGAGTTTGTCAGTGCTGAGAAAGGAGATGATTTTTTTAAGCTGTATTTTTTTAATATTTGGTTCTTTTAAGTGGATATAGATTTTTTTTTTATTGCCAACTTTGAACTCTTTGAAGACCGATGTCCCCGATCTGAATTTCTTCAGATGGCCATTTGTAATGAAATACCATTTAATTTTCCTCTCCAAATGTATTCTACTTTTCTTGCTCTCTTGCTTTCTTGAAAGTTTGCAGAACTATTTGTCACTGGTCCCCATAATAAGGTCCCAAATTAGGATGCACTTGTGGAATGAATGCCTTTGTGTGTGTATATATATATACTTGGCAACTGGCTTTAATTTATAATTTAGTTCTGTTCCTGCAGCTGATGGCAAGGGAGCATGACTTTTGAGAATGCCAAGGTGTACTTACTTTTTGAACACAATTTACACATTAAAAGAAGTTGCCAGCTTCCCTGGGTTTCTGCATGTTCACGCATTTTCAATTATAAACCACCATATGTATTCAGTAAGGAAGATGGATAAAAGAGAGAATGTGGGCTGGTTAGCAGGGCCAGATTCTGAGGAACAAAGAATATTTTCACTTAATTGAATTGGCAAAATTATTGGCAATATTTTGCTTTCAAAAAAGGAGGGAGACAGAGTTCCTATTTCTTGGTAGTACACTATAACAGGAAATAATTTGCCTATGAGGTCAAAGTTAGAGGAAATCTTTTCCCCTTCTGGAGGCTCCACTAATGTGAAGACCCATTTCATGGGAGCTGCACCTAGTCTTTCTGTAGTTTCAGTCAGCTAGAACAGGGTTGTGGGGGAAAACCCTCAGGAAAGGAAAATTCAGAGGCGTGATGCAGTCATTTCCTAAAAAAGAAGAAAGGCACCGTAAGCACCGAAGCAGTATTGATGCCCAGGACCCCACCTCCTGCCCCAACCACATCCACCCCTCAGTGTCCCTGGGATTGCCTGAGGATCTCAGTAGCCCAGGGCAAGCCCAGGGCAGCTGGTTGGGACTTGGCTAAAGACTAAGCCTTTGTTCAGCCAAACCAGGAACAGTGTGTGTAAGCAGATGGGGTATGGAATGGGAGCAGGGTTCTGGCCAATGGAGAGAGATGACAGCTGCTTTAGGAAAGGAAACTGAAGTTCCTAAAAGGAAGGAATGAAAGTTGATACTAAATCAAGCAAACACAAGGAACGTTTTGTACATCCTGAGTGAATGACTGCTGTTGTTGTTCAGTTGCTAAGTCGTGTCCAACTCTTTGTGATCCCATGGACTGTAGCCTGCCAGGCTTCTCTGTCATGGGGATCTCCAGACAAGAGTACTGGAGTGGGTTCCCATTTCCTTCTCCAGGGATCTTCCCGGATCAGGGATCAAATCCATGTTTCCTGCAGTGGCAGGTGGATTCTTTATCACTGAGCCACCAGGGAAGGAGCCCTATACAGTTGGCATCCATTTGCCATTTTTATTCTTAAATAATTTTTAAGGATCTTAAAAAATTACTTCTTCCCTGCAGTTTCAAAGGGATGCTTGAAAATCCTTCATGAGATGCAGGCTGAACAAGCACAGCTTGTGAAGCAATTAAAATGCACTTGTGCTTGGTTCTCCCACCACTTCTTTAAAATGTATCCAATGGGGCAACTTCTGCCTTTGGAAGAAAGTAAGGTTAAGTCCAAGACTTTTCTGATGACTCTCAGGTAATTGGCATTTCCATAGCCATTTTAAGTCTCAGAAATTAAGTGTCCAGTCAAAGGTGTGAGCCAAAAATCTAAACAAGACTTGATAGTGAGTCTTCCTACTTCCTGAGAGTTTGCTGGGACAGCAAGGAGATAAAATCAGTCAGTCCCAAAGGAAATCAACCCTGAATACTCATTGGAAGGACTGATGCTGAAGCTGAAGCTCCAATACTTTAGCTACCTGATGCAAACAGCTGACTCATTGGAAAAGACCCTGATGCTGGCAAAGATTGAAGGCAGAAGGAGAAGAGGGTGACAGAGGATGAGATGGTTGGATGGCATCACTGATTCAATGCACATGAACTTGGGCAGACTCCAGGAGATGGTGAGGGACAGGGAGGCCTGGTGTGCTGCAGTCCATGGGGTCATAAAGAGTCATCCACGACTTGGTGACTGAACAACTTCCTGCTTATCCCAGCTCATATGTTTGTAGGGTGGAAGCCCATGAAGGGAAAGCTGGGGACTTCAGGACCAACTTGTTTTTCTTCTGACTTGTGCTTTAACAGTTTCCAAAACTACAGCTTCTCAGTAGCTTCTGACCCCTCAGGATGGGAGGGGAGGAGAGGTAAGAGAATAGAATGCCCTCTTGGGATGGCACCACGATCGGCTGCCCCAGCAACCCAAGACCTGGCAGGAGTATCAGCATTTGAGGATCTCAGAAATCCTACCACTGAGAACCACCCCTGAGGCTCCCCTCATCCAGCTGGAACCAACTCAGACCCTAGGAACCCAGGCTCTTCTTTTTTTTTTTTTAATTTATATTTTGGTTGGGCTGGTTCTTTGTTGCTATGCTGGGCATTCTCTAGTTGCAGCAAGTGTGGCTCTTTTTTTTTTTGTTTTGCTGTGCACGGGCTTCTCATTGTGGTGGTTTCTCTTCTTGCAGAGTACAGGCTCGAGGCGCATGAGCTTTAGTATTTGCAGCACCTTGGTTCAGTAGCTGTGGTGCATGGGCTTAGTTGCCTCGCAGCATGTGGAGTCTTCCCCCACCAAGGACTGAACCCATGTTCTCTGCACTGGCAGGCAGATTCCTATTCATTGTACTACTAGGGAAGTCTGGAACTCAGGCTCTTGATGATAGAATTCCATCCACCCTGGGGAGCCCAGTGAGTTGAAATATTCCTGTTCTGGCTTTCCCTCACTGCAAAGAATCCCACACTGTCTCATGGGGAACACCAACATCTTTTGCTCCAGAAACACTGAGTCCCTGCATAGTAGGATTCCCGAAGTCCTACCCTCAAAGCAGCTTACCAGCCCTCTTCTACCCTCTGCATTTCCTGTCTGGGAATCAGACCTCAGATATAGGGAACATACTTCAAATCTCTTAGAATGATTCCACTGAAAGTTCTTGACACACTTTAGTTGGGATACATCAATATAACAGTATCTCTAAAGAAAGCTCCTTGACAATTTTCCTTCTGTTTCCCTTAACTCTCTTTAAACTCTCAATGAGGAAGAGGGTCCTCGATCTCTGGGACAGGTCCTCTGACATTTTCTTTGCAAATTCCTTACCCAGAGATCTGGCTTTGAATTTTCATCTGTTATCTCATGGTGCTTATTAGAGGCTTCAGTTTCAGCATCCTATTACAAATCTGTTTCAAGATAATTCATATGCCAAGAAGAACTTTTATTTTTTTTCTCCCTTTGGTCTTCCATCCAAATGTCCCACGACTTTATAATTTTATGACTCAGTCTCTAAGACACATTCCCTAAGTCACAAGATGGAATGACTCATGCTTCGTCTGTACTATCTCTGAAGCCCAAAAAATATCGGATGACTGTACTAAAGTAAGTCTGGATATTCTAGAATTCCAAGTAAAGGGTATTCAGCGTAGAAAGAGGATTTTGTGTGCTAATAATTAAAGGGAAAGACTTTCACATTTTTCTGGAAAGAAGTGACTAGATCCGGGTTAAAGCACTTGAAAAGTAAAGGTCAGAGATGGGATTATTTATTGACCATGACATTCATAATGAACATATCACCTAATCCTCAAAACAACCCAGCATATCCCCTGTCATTCATTCTTTAGGTTCTGACTAGACGCTACTTCCTTTAAGAAAGTCTTCCTGACCCCAGACTGTATTGAATTTTCTTGTTCTATTCTCCTAGAGCAAACTGTATTTGAGTACATACCACTCTGGACTTCTCAGGTAAAGAATGTGCTGGCCAATACAGGAGACTCAGGTTTGATCCCTGGGTTGAGAAGATCCTCTGGAGAAGGAAATGGCAACCCACACCAGTATTCTTGCCTAGAAAATCCCATGGACAGAGGAGCCTGGCAGGCTACAGTCCACAGGGTTGCAAAGAGTCAGACACAATAGAGCACACACACACACGTATCATACTGTATTGTAATCGTCTGTTGATGCAGTACTTCATCATTAGTTCACTAAATGAAAACAGTGCTCATGGGTATCGTTGTTATCACTTATTATAATGATCTTGTGTAAAGTCAGGAATAATAACTATTTAATAAATATTTCACCTATGTATTAGTTAGGATAGGATAGGTTATGCAACAGTAACAAACAGCCCCTAAATCTAAGCAGCACAGCACAGCAAAGATTGGGTGCTTAGCCATGCAGAGTCCCAGAGACTCTCCAGGCCAGTTTTCCTTCACTCAGTGACTTAGCAAGCTGGGCTCTTGGATCTCATGGTTGCATTTCAGCAATGGTGTTGTGATGGAGAAAGAAAACTAGAAGATTATGCATCTCCCTGACACCAGACACCTCTCACAATCCATTGGTCAGAAATGCTCACATGAAATGCTCATGAAATGGTTGGAAGCCCCACTGCAGCCACCCACTCTGGTCCCTCAGAACCTCAGGTTCATCCTTTTATCCATGTTGGGCCCCCCAGCTGACCTAGTTGGACAGTAGTTCAGAGTTGGAGAGTGAGATAATTGAGAGGTAGTCAGAGGCTGAGCATGGAAAGCCATCAGAGCCAGGCTGAGGAGTCAGGAGCTTTCCTTTTTAAATAATATGAGCTATCATTTCTTGCATGGCTGCTCTGTGTCTGAGCTGCATCGTTACTGCTCTTTGCAACAAATCTGTCAGGGGAGGACCGCAGGAGCCACGTGGCAGAGTTGGGATTTGCCACTGGGTCTGCAAAGCCTATACTCTTCACAAGGGGAGTGCTTGGGACGGGTGTGGAAGATTCAGACCTGTGTGGGAGGGAAACCCTAGGACTGTGGGGAAAGAGAGAAAGCTTAGGATACTCTTGAAAGGGTTCTTGTGAGAAGATATGAAGAGTTGAACCAGGGCAGGGGAGGGGGTGGGCACAGCTGTAGTCTTCAGAGATACTATTGAGGCACCTCTTCTTTTAATCAGCTATTAAATATCCCCCTATCCTGTCTCTGAGAATATTTCAAGTAGATAAAGTCAAGTTGTCAATCTCTGATTTCTTTCCTCTGTTTTCGTCTTATCAACTCACTCCTGATGGCCCAGATCGGGGCAGTAGAAGAGTGGGGCGGTGGGGTTAGGAGTGAGCAGTAGCCAGGGGTGAGGGTTAGGGTGCAGGGGTCTCTGGGGGACAGTGTGATGGCAGAACTTGTTAGGCTACTGTTTGGGTAATACCAATGTCAGTAAAGTGTGAAAATGAGTGTTAGTCGCTTGTCTTTGACTCTTTGTGACCCCATGGACTGTAGCTCGCCAGGGTCCTCTGTCCATGGGATTCTCCAGGCAAGAATACTGGAGTGTATAGCCATTTCCTTCTCCAGGGGATCTTCCTGACCCAGAAATCAAACCTGGATCTCCCGCATTTTGCGCAGATTCTTTACCGTCTGAGTCACCAGGGAAGCCCAACACCAATGTCAGAAAGTGACCTAGAAAGAGCCTCTTTCCAAACCACAGATCACTCTGACAGTGCTTTCTTCTCCTTTTCCAAAGATAGTGCATTTTACATTTTACAAGTGAACAACACAGAAGTCAAATTCCTTTTGATTGATTGAATTCTGGCAACTCCATGGAGTGCCAGTAGGAGCCAGGTGACAGGAGTGCTTAAAGATCCCATCCGCTAGACATTCAGCATTTGAACAGGAGCCAGGATCAGGTGGGTCCCTCGAGCTTATGGCAGCCTGGAAAGTAGGCTTGGTAGGATGTAGGCTCGTCACCTTACAGATGACGATGCAGCATTGGACCAGGGAAGACAGAGTGCTCTGACTCACACCTTGCAGCTGCCCTGTGAGGTGGGCGCTCATCACCACCTTCACTTCACAGATAAGACAGCACACCACCAGGACTGAGTGATTTCCCCGAACTTGTGCAGCTGGCTTAGGTGCAAACAGGTGTTCAAAGCTCATCGGTTGGCCTCCAGACAACGTGTCCTTCCACTTCTGCTCACACCTTAGTGGTACAAAAGCTGGGGTGTGATTTTCAGAAAACGTGAAACATCGTCTTCTCCAGAGTGAAGACTTTTCATACTTTTAAAAATCTGTTAAGATATTCTGCTTCCAGTAGCTTCTGTGCAATTGTGAAGCCATTTTATAAGTGGAATACAATGAAACAGGCCACCAATCTTTATCACCACCATGCCTTTGAGGAACCAAGATTTTTTTTCATTTCTAAAGCAAATTAAATATTGCACCAATGAAGCATAATTTTAAAAATCCATGAAAACAAATCTTGTACACTCATTAAAATGAAAGATGTTCGTTTACCTTGTCATCATTTGGGACATTTTTCCATGACCTACTGGATCCTGAATCACCCCCGTAGACTACAATCAAAGCCATCTGTGCTAGTAGATCCCCAAACTCTTTATTCTTCAAATGTTATTAAATACATACAATCTTGAGTAGAATGGCTTTGATCTTATATTCCATAATATGGAAAAACCTGATTAACTTGCATGTCAGTCATTCACAAAAGGTGGAAATCTGGGCTTGAGGTGGGCTGAAGTTTCTAGCTTGTATTTCTCTGAAAGTCAAATATCTGAAGTTACAGAAACTCATCTCACTTCTCATATCTTCTGTTGACACTAATCCAAATTTTTCTTCACATTGGTGCCCTTTCTCTTCATCTTTAGTGCTTCCTCAGTAGCTCTGGTCACTGTCTTGGTCCAGTTCCTCCAAACTCCCCTTTTCAATGCCCAAATCAGATCTGCATAGGGCAGCTGGATGATTTGTCAAAAATCTAAATCTATTCACATCACTCGCCTATGAGAACCTCCACACACTCTTCATTATCTACAGGACAAAATTCAACCTCTTCGTAGACTTTTGAGAACGTCTATGTTCTGCACAGGCTTTTTCCATTCCTCTTTACTATTGTCTTTACTCTGAACTCTACTTAAGGCACATTAACCACTGCAATTTCCCCACTGTGACCTTTTCTTTCTCATCCTATGTTTCTTCTCATACTGGTCCTCCAACCAAACATTCTCCACCTCTATCTCCTTACTGATTCTTGGGGCTGACTTCTGTTCACCTGGCACAAAGAGCCAACTCACTTGGAAAAGACTCTGATGCTTGGAAATATTGACGGCAGGAGGAGGAGGAGGTGACAGCGGATAAGATGGTTGGATAGTGTCACTGACTCAATGGACATGAGTTTGAGCAAACTCTGGAAGATGATAAAGGACAGGGAAGCCTGGCACACTGCAGTCCATGGGGTTGCAAAGAGTTGGACACGACCGAGCAACTGAACAACAACCTGTTCACCCTCAGGTCTAAACTTTGATGAAACCGTAAGATTCTCTGGGAAGACTACCTGACTCCTCAATCCTGAACAGGAATGACTCCTCTATGCTCTCATAATCTCTGATGCTTCCAACTTTGCTGACTCATCTCCTTGAACTGTCACTACCTATTAATTTATCTGCATCCCTCAGGAGACAATCAGCTCTTACAAGGTTGGACTCACCAGAAGTTACCATCAGAAGGGACCTAATTCATGTTGGATTTTCCATCCATATTACTTGGATAAATAAGCAATAATAAGCACTGTGATGAAACTGTACATGAACCCTGCACATATTAATAGGAAGCTACAGCTTTAGTGATTATCCCAACTGAGTGGGATTCTTACTTCACACCATACTTGACTCATCTCTATGTGTCCAACCATACTAGCGTGGTATATTGGGCATACTAGCTGCTTAGTAAGTGTATTTGCATTAATAATAGTCTAGGACAAGTAGGGTCTGGAGATGAGCCTTGGTTTTCTAGGACCTGGAATCCACAGGTCACAGGGCTGGCAGAAGTAGATAAGAGTTCAGCGAGTCCCACTATCCTAAGAGTGAGTCCCTTGGTCTCTGTTTTTGTCCTTTCCTCTAAGGTCACCTCAAAAAGGATTGGGAGAAAGTCAAAACAGCTGGGTGATTCCATTAATGACCAATAATCTGGGAATGCTGCTGAATGCTTTTGAAACTGAAGTAGCAATAACTCCCCACGGGTCCATTAACCTGCAGCCGAAATTAGATTATGTAGAAATAACATTAAATAAAGAGTCACAGTCCTCGGTTAATTGAAAGGCAAACTTGTGAATTATAAGATCATTCTCTTTGAAAGGCAGAATGTTCCATTGCCCCAGGACCCTTGGGACCACTCTTGAGTGTCCAGCTTGAGGTTCACTTTAGAGAAACATGTTTCCAATGGGGGCACTTTAGCAATCTATTTGTTGTAGAAAACAGTTTGAAATGGGGAAAATGAAGAGATTTGGAATGAGACCAGGGTAAGGCAGGTTTAAATCTTGGATCTACACATCCTAGCTCTGTGACCTTAGGGTAGTTACTTAATTTCTCTGAGCTCCAACCAACTTGTGTGTTTATGAAGGATGGTGGTGGTAATAACATGGATTTCATAGTCTTGTGAAGACGGTGTGCATGCGTGCTCAGTCACTTCAGTCGTGTCTGACTCTGTGACTCTATGGACCACAGCCCGTCAGGCTCCTCTGTCCATGGGATTCTCCAGGCAAGAATTCTGGAATGGGTTGCCATGCCCTCCTCCAGGGGATCTTCCAAAGACACGATCTTTGAATCATGTCTCCTGTTGCTCCTGCACTGCAGGCAGGTTCTTTACCACTGGGTGAGCCACCGGGGAAGCCCATGTAAGGAAGTGAGGCATGTAATAAGATCATTGCTATATAAAAAAGGGAGTATGTGGAAAGACAGTACTGTGGGAGCATCTGGGGACCATCTAACCTGCCCATGACGGTTAAGAATGGCCCCTTGGAGAGATGCCACCTGGGCGGAATCATGAAGAACGAACAGGAGCACTGGATTAAGGTGTAGGCACCAGGACTGGCCTTGGAAGTCACAGTTACTAGTACTGGGTCCTGACTGCTGAAAACACGAGGAGGAGGAGGTCAGGTTATGGACTGAAGCCCCTTCCTTCCACTCTCCCTCTCTTGCTTCTTTCTAGGCTTCTATATTTATTTCCTTCCATCCTTCCTATTAAAATCCTCATATTCCTTCTCATCTTGGCTTCAGGAAAGCCCAGCGAAAACGCTCAGCAGCCCTTCTCTCGGGACTGAGGGGCACAGATCTTCTTGTTCCTCCTCTTCCCACAGTGCCAGTCCCTGAAGAGGGCAGAATGCTCTTTCCATTGCCTTCTGCCTCAGGCAGATGGCCGGACTGCTGTGTGTTCCCACAGGGAGCACACTGTCCCCGCTCTAGAGTCTCTCAGAGAGTCCTGCCAGGAAGGCAAGCAGGACAATTTGGAAATCTACACCTGCCCCTTGAAAATACAGGCTCATTCATGACCCACAAGATCACAAGGTTGACCCATCCTTGAGTGGGTCTGATGCACTAGGGACTAAGGTTTTTTATTATTATTATTTTTTTAATTGGAGGATAATTGTTTTACAATGTTGTGTTGGTTTCTGCCATATCAACATGAATCAGTTGTAAGTATACATACGTCCCCTCCCTCTTGAAACTTCATCCCACCTCCCACCCCATCCCACCTCTCTAGGTTATCACAGAGCACAAAGTTGAGCTCCCTGTGTTATACAACAGCTGCCCACTGGCTATCTGTTTTATATATAGTAATGTTTATGTTTCAATGCTACTCTCTCAATTTGTTCCACTCTCTCTTTCTCCCACTATGTCCACAAGTCCAGTCTCTACAACTGCATCTCTATTCCTGCCCTGCAAATAGCTTCATCAGTACCATTTTCTAGATTCTATCAGTTCAGTTCAGTTGCCCAGTCGTGTCTGACTCTTTGCAGCCCCATGGACTGCAGGGTTCCCTGTCCATCATCAACTCCTGGAGTTTACTCAAACTCACATCCATTGAGTCGGTGATGCCATCCAACCAGCTCATCCTCTGTCGTCCCCTTCTTCTTCCGCCTTTGATCTTTCCCATCAGGGTCTTTTCCAATGAGTCAGTTCTTTGCATCAGGTGGCCAAAGTATTGGCGCTTCAGCTGCAGCATCAATCCCTCCAATGAATATTTATGACTTATTTCCTTTAGGATGGACTGGTTGGATCTCCTTGCTGTCCAAGGGATTCTCTCAAGAGTCTTTGCCAACACCACAGTTCAAAAGCATCAATTCTTCAGCACTCAGCTTTCTTTATACTCCAACTCTCACATCTATACTGGAAAAATCACAGCTTTGACTAGACGGACCTTTGTCAGCAAAGTAATGTCTCTTCTTTTTAATATGCTGTCTAGGTTGGTTATAGCTTTTCTTCCAAGGAGCAAGTGTCTTTTAATTTCACAGCTGCAGTCACCATCTGCAGTGATTTTGGAGTTCAAAAGAATAAAGTCTCTCACTGTTTCCATTGTTTTCCCATCAATTTGCCATGAAGTGATGGGACCAGATGCCATGATCTTGGTTTTCTGAATGTTGAGTTTTAAGCCAGCTTTTTCACTCTCCTCTTTCACTTTCATCAAGAGGCTCTTCAATTCTTCTTCACTTTCTGCCATAAGGGTGGTGTCATCTGCATATCTGAGGTTATTGATATTTCTCCCAGCAATCTTGATTCCAGCTTGTGCTACATCCAGCCTAGCATTTCACATGATATACCTTGCATATAAGTTAAATAAGCAGGGTGACAATATACATACTCCTTTCTCGATTTGGAACCAGTCTATTGTTCCATGTCTGGTTCTAACTGTTGCTTCTTGACCTGCATACAGATTTCTCAGGAGGCAGGTAAGGTGGTCTGGTATTCCCATCTCTTTAAGAATTTTCCACGGTTTGCTGTTATCCACACAGTGAAAGGCTTTGGTGGAGTCAATGAATCAGAAGTAGATGTTTCTCTGGAACTCTTGCTTTTTCAATGATCCAATGGATTTTGACAATTTGATCTCTGGTTCCTCTGCCTTTTCTAAATCCAGCTTGAACATCTGGAAGTTCACGGTTCATGTACTGTTGAAACCTGGCTTGGAGGATTTTGAGAATTACTTTGCTAGAGTGTGAGATGAGTGCAATTGTGCGGTAGTTTGAACATTCTTTGGCATTGCCTTTCTTTGGGATTGGAATGAAAACTGACTTTTTCCAGTCCTGTGGCCACTGCTGAGCTTTCCAAATTTGCTGGCATATTGAGTGCAACACTTTCACAGCATCATCTTTTAGAATTTGAAGTAGCTCAACTGGAATTCCATTGCCTCCACTAGCTTTGTTTGTAGTGATGCTTCCTAAAGCCCACTTGACTTCGCATTCCAGGATGTCTGGCTCGAGGTAAGTGATCACACCATCGTGTTTATCTGGGTCATTAAGATCTTTTTGTATAGTTCTTCTGTGTATTCTTGCCACCTCTTCTTAATATCTTCTGCTTCTGTTAGGTTCATACCATTTCCGTCCTTTATTGTGCCCATCTTTGCATGAAATATTCCCTGTATCTCTAATTTTCTTGAAGAAATCTCTTGGATTTTCCCATTCTGTTGTTTTCCTCTATTTCTTTGCATTGATCACCAAGGAAGGCTTTCTTATCTCTCCTTGCTCTTCTTTGGAACTCTGCATTCAAATAGGTATATCTTTCCTTTTCTCCTTTGTCTTTCACTTCTCTTCTTTTCACAGCTCTTTGTAAGGCCTCCTCAGACAACCATTTTGCCTTTTTGCATTTCTTTTTTGGGATAGTCTTGATCCCTGCCTCCTGTACAATGTCACAAACCATATATATGGTTCCATTTATATGCATTAATATATATTTTTTTCTTTCTGACTTATTCACTCTGTATAATAGGCTCTAAGTTTATCATCCATCTCACTGGAACTGACGAATTCATTCCTTTTCACGGCTTCGTAATATTCCATTGCATATATGTATCACATTTTCTTTATCCATTCATCTGTTCACGGGCATCTAGGTTGCTTCCATGAGACCAAGGTCTTGAGACAGTGGCTCTGGAGAGTCTCATCACACTGTGATGGAGGTGGCAGGGTTGATGCTCATTTTCTGTTTTATAGATAAGGAAACTGAAGCTCATAGAAGCTGAGCTTTTTTTTTTTCTCAAAATTACACAGCAAGATTAGATAGAGATGACATGCTTGATCTTCTAAATCAAGATCCACTGCTCGTTCATGATTATTCACTGCCTCTGTATATTTGGATTTTGACCAAGGGTCAGATAAATAACCTGGGAATTTGTATTTTTACTTCCTGGTGTTGGCTTTTCTTAAACCTAAATTAAGAGTGAATCTTTTCCATGGAAAATCTGCCCCTCTGCCTATTATTCTCTATCTTCAATGGGGTATCACTCTCAACCTTTATCCAAGCAAAAATCTGCCCATCATCTTAAACCCTTCCTACTTCTTAAACCCACCCAGTCCTCTGCCCACCACTTACCACACACCCCAGGCCCTGTAGCTTTGGCTTTCCAAATTACTTTTGAGTGGTCCCTCATCTCCTTCTCCACTCCCCCCATGCATTGCCCCCTTCCCCTCGGTCTTTCTTGTCCAGTAAAGCACAATCACCTCCTATCGGGGTGCCCTTCTGACAAATTTCTCCTCAATGTTCCAAACATCAGCAAGATGATCTTTCAACACCACAATAAATACTCCCCATGACCATTCATTTCCTAAAAAAAGCAACTCTCTACAGCAGCACATCTCTGAGCTGGGCATGGTGCCACAGCCTTTACACACAACATCTCTAATCCTCAAAACAACTCTACAAAAGAAGTCTTGTTATCTCAATTTCACTGTTAGTAAGGAGCAGGGCGGACCCTCCAGTATAGGGGGATTTGATGGCACCATACCAGCTACCAGATAAAATCTCTTTAGCATCAAGCACAGCCTCACCTCCTGCCACCAGATCCCCGCCATGCCCTGTTCTCCAGACATCCCACCCTTCCTGCGGTTCACCCATCTCTCCAGATGCTTTTGCATTCCATCACTCCACACAGTTTTATGGGCTTCCCAGGTGGCTCAGTGTTTAAGAATCTGCGGGCCAATGCAGGAGACACAGGTGATGTGGGTTTGATCCCTGGGTTAGGAAGAGCTCCTGGAATAGGAAATGGCAACCCACTCCAGTGTTCTTGCCTGGAAAATTCTATAGACAGAGGAACCTGATGGATCAGCTACAGTCCATTGGGTCGCAGACTGAGCACACATGGAGCACGCTCGCACTATCGCTTCCTGAAATGCTTTTCTCTTTTCAACTGTCTTTCCAAACCCCACTCAGTCAGCAGCTAAAGTTGGAACTCAGGACTTCCTCACTCCAGTCTCTTCTCTTTCCCACCATGGAGCCTGCCTCCCTCCCACATGAACAATTTTTGATTCATTCTAGGTTAAAATGCTGTAATTGGTGTGGATGAGGTTGGGGAAATATTAATACCACTGAGGACTGTTTCAATGGGTAGTTAACGTAAAGGGATATGTCTCTGTTGGCTTCCTCTGGAAAATTATTTCAAGATTTAATTTTTAAAATGTAAAGGCAATAGGACTGGATTCCCTGGTCCGACTAATTACTGCACTCCTAAGTCATGCTGATGAGATGCTTCAGGAGAACAAGGGTTCTCCCATTGAGCTGCTGGTCGGAGGGCACTCATGTCACTCTCGAGGGGAGTCATTGCTGGGCTGGAGTGTGCTGTTTCTTGAGGAACAAAACTACCCAAATTGGTCCGATAAGTGTTTCTGTGTGGCGAGGGGGAGGGTCTTATTCCTGGGCAGTGAACGACTCAATGGAAGGTGGGCTGTATGTGGTCTGTGTGCCCCATGTTGTCAGGCTTGTTGATACCAAGTTAAAGGACAAACACAGTAAAGAGAAGAAAGAGAGTCTGTCTTTACAAAATCATCAGAGATGAAAATATTGACTTCTGGTCAGCCTCTGTGGATTTAAAACCCAACACATGTGATGGAGAAAGACCCCAGTGTGGAAGCTTGACTCTGCACCTCTCAGGTGGGCAGAAAGTGGTAAGACTTCGATCCAGAGCCAGGGCATCAGCTACCCTACAGATGAATTATTTGCATATCGTTTACACACATGTGACCTTGAATAAATGCCTTCTTTGCTCTGCTCTTAGTCCCCCTTTGTAAAATAGAGACAGAATCGAAATCTCATTTTTAAAAACAGAACTCAATAAGCCGATTCTAAAATTCCTCTTCAGAGAACATTAGTAAGAATACCTATGTGTATTTTGAATGTGAAATATAATAAGATCAACTCATTGTATCAGAAATAAAATTATATTCTAGGGATAGGAACATTAATTTTTCTCTCAAAGCCTGGCATTGTCCAAAGATGAGACAAATCAATTAAAAGAACAGAAAAAAGAGGTCAGAATGCAAACTGTGGTATTTGAAAATTTATGATGTTTCATTTCATATCTGACATAAAAGGAGTAACAATTCAGGACACAGAGTTTAGACAGCTGAATAACTATTGAAAAAATTCTCTCTCTGACTCACACCATACATGGAAATAATACCAAGATGTATTAAAGATATGTTTTAAAAACAAAATTTTGGAAACATTATAATAAATATAGAGGAATAGTTTTATTACCTTAGGTTGGGAAAATTGACCATTTAAAGATTCAAAAGTTTTGACACCATAAGACAAAGACTGATATTTGTTGCTGTTTTCGTTGTTGTTCAGTTGCTAATTTGTGTCTGATACTGCGAAGCCATGGACCCAAAGATGGACATACTTGATCATAATACATTTTTCATTTCTTTTTCTATGAGACACACATAGCAAATTAAAAAATGCAGAATAAGAAAAATATCACAATATTTGTAAGAAATGACTAATAATCAGAAGATATAAAGACCTCTTTATAACCAATCATTAAAAATTTTCATAGAAATATAGGAACAGAATATAAAAGGACCATTAATACAAGACATATAAAGGCTAATAAATATATGAAACATTTTCAATCCCATAAAATATCAAGGGAATGCACACTGAAATTAAAAAGGTAAAATTTATACTGTTAGTGAATGTATCTATATAGTTAATTAAATCCAATGTTATTTAAGTTGCTGGAAAATGGATATTTTCATTAAATGACAAAAAATTAAAACTGGTTAGGAACATGGGCTCTGAAGTCAGACCACCCAGCACTCCATCCAGTTTTGTGTGACTTCAGACAAGTTACTTCATCTCTGTACCCTGCTTTCCTCATCTATATCTATATTTAGAGTTATGTGAAATTAAATATAACAATCCGTGGAAAATGCTGCGAGCTGTGCCTGGCACATAGTGAGTACTCAATGATGATTAATTTTTATTTTTTCACTGTCAATGAAGTTGCTAAAATTAGAAGTGCATATGCAATTCCATTTATAGGTATCTCCTATAGACAGAACACCCAAGGGCATACTTTTCTTTTTATAAGAATACTCATTTCAGCAGTCTAATGGTGAAGTTTTGAAGACATCCTAGCTGTTAATTAAAAGGAGAAGAATCACATAAATTATCGTGTGTACCTCCTCTTCATAAAACTGTATTCAACCATTTGCAAAGAATAATCTAGATCCCTGTTTACTGAGTTGGAAGAATCACTAAATATTTATTATTATGTAAAAAAGTAAATCAGAGAACAATTTGAATAGTGCAACTGCTGGATACCATTTTAAAAACCTAATATTTGTAAATACATTGACATTCCTGTAAAGAATCTCACTGGACTGTTAGCAGCAGTTACTTTTGGGCAAGGGAGTGGGTTGAACAATTTTTAAATTTACTTCAGCAGTATTGGTATTTCTCTATAACAACCATATATTTTTTATTCTCCACAACAATTATATATATATTAGGTAGTTCAAAAACATTATTTTACAATTAAGGATGGTTGAGATAGGCACCCACCAGACAGGCTTTTAACTCATATACCACGATTCTCTCATTTTGTCTTCCAAGCAATGGGGAGTCATGGGTGATATATGAGGAGACTGACTTGACCACAGCTACAGGAATTCATTTTTTTAATTTTTATTTTATATTGGACACAGTTGAGTAACAATGTCGTTTTAGTTTCAGGTGTACAAGTGATTCAGTTTTATATTTGTGTGCTAAGTCGCTTCAATCGTGTCTGACTCTTTGCGACACCATGGACTGTGGCCCACCAGGTTTCTCTGTCCACGGGATTCTCCAGGAAAGAACACTGGACTGGGTTGCCAGGTCCTTCTCCAGGGGATCTTCCTGACCCAGGGATCGAACACATGTCTCTTACATCTCCTGCATTGGCAGGTGGGTTCTTTATCACTAGCGTTACCTAGAAGCCCAGTTTGTATATATATATATATATATATATATATATATATATATATACACACACATACACGTATCTATTATTTTTCAAATTCTTTTTACCATTTAGTTTATTATAGAGTACTGAGCAGAGTTCCCTGTGCTATACAGTAGGTCCTTGCTGGTTATCTATTTTAAATACAGCAGTGTGTACATGTTGATCCCTGGAATTCTTGAATATACAGCATATTGTCTTACTCTGCCTTATACTTTCCTCACCTACTCTTTCAAGTGCCTACATGGTCCTTTTTCTTTTTTTCTTGCCATCATTCAGTGGTTTTTTCTTAATTTTCTCTTAACCAGCCACTTGACATTCAAGTTTATTTCCCTCTTAATGTCTTTATTGTTTTCCTCTCGCAGACAAAAAATTGGTTTCTGAAACTATTTCTTCTCTGTTGCTGGGTGAGTTTCCAGAGAGGGCACCTCCAGCTAGCAAGTTTTCTTTCCTACTTCCTCACGGTGGTAAGGCCAGTGGGAAAGCCTATGCCAAGGATGAGGAGGCCAGGCTTGGAGCTGGCCTGGGGATTCACCCTCTCTGGAGAATTCAAAGGAGGCATTTTCCACAGCCACATCCAGCTGTGGTCATCTAAGATCCCAAGGCAATTAAGGAATGCTGGAGTCCAACTGATCCTAGAGAAAGAAGAACTATTATTTGATGCCTCCATGCCTCTGGCCATCTTTTCCCCTCTGCCAGGAACACAGTTCCCCTCGTCTTACAGGTGGCCAACTCTTACTCCTTCATTCATCGCATCACTCATTTAACACTCCGTCCCTACTAGGTGTTAGGGTTGGCCTTAAGCGTCAGGAATATAGCAACGAACAAGACCTACAGGAATATGACCTCCAAGTAGCTTCCAATACAGACATTACTCAAACAACCCCGAAACACAGGTGTCACTGTGACATTTGTTTTGTACAAGGAAGAAACAAAAATGGTGCGTTGAGGGAGAATCAAAGGGTGGCCTCTCCAGACTGGCAACTGGGAATTGTCAGAGGAGGTATCATTGGAAGCAATGTGTCCAGGCAAAGGCTGGAAAGAGTTTTCTGTGTCTGAGCAAGAGGAAGTCCATTGCAGCTGGAGCGACAGGAGGATGGTGCCAAGGAGTGCGTGGAGGTGTGGCAGAGCGTGGGGTGCTCGGTGGGATGAGGCCCTGAATCTCCATTTTCTTACAAATGCAATGGGATTTTAATTAAGGAAGTAACGCATTCTGGTTCACATGTTCAAAACATCACTTAGTCTTTTGCATGGTGGGTGAACTAGGGGTTTCAATCGTGGGAGTTGGGTAATTATTTACAATATTGCTATTGTCCCAGGAGAGGAATGATTGCTAGGACTAAATCATGGTGGAAGAAATAAGGAAAGTGGTGGCTTTCCTTACCATAAGGAAATGAGGAATGAGTGGCTAGAAGGGCCAGTGCCAGCAATGATTGAAAACAGTAGGGTGCAGGGATGGCAAATACCTAGAGTCCACTGGAGAAGCAAATGAGAGCTTTCTTAGATTCGCTGAATAGTAGGGTTGGAAGCTCCTGAAGAGGTCTTCCAGTCGTGGCATGGGATCATGCAACTATGAGAGAACAGGGCCTGGGCTAAAAGTCAGATCTCCTCCCTCCTCCCGGTCAGTCCAGGGAGAGTTGGATTACACGAGTCCAGTTGAGTTAGCCATAGGTACTGTCTCAGGAAGTTCTCAAGAAAACTCCTCGATTCTTTCATGTCAAGAGCTCAAAACATCCAGTTCCTAACTGAGCTGCAGGGGGAGCTTCTCAATCACTGGACCACAGCCGGGTGGTGACAGTCCTATGGCAATGTCTGGTCAGGCAGGGCAGGCACCTCTAGTTAACTTAACACTGCTGTACTTGAGACCAGAGCTTGAGGCCACTGTAGGCATCAGTGAGACCAGATGCTTCCTTTTCCTGATGGAAAAAGAAGGCCCTAAAGAGATGGGGTGACTTGCCCAGGGTCATGTGGCTGCATGAGCTAGTGGTGGGGAGCTAGTTCATTCAATCCGAAGCTATGAGAATGATGAAACTTTCACCTCTGCCCAGCCACCCCAGGTCCCACCCTTACCCCCATCCCATTTCCATCTACCCAGGAAGAGCAATTTACAGTGAACTGGCTCTAAACAAATCTACACTGATCTCCCTGCATCTAGCTTTTACTCCTTTTAATAGCCAGGCGTTCTGCTATAGTAAAGCTGCATAATAAGTAATGCTATTAGTTCTACTAGTCAGTATTTTTTAATTATTTATTATATATATACACACACAAACACACACATATATATTATTATTTTTTGCCCACAAATAAGGCATGTGGAATCTTAGTTCCCCGACCAGGGATCTATCCCGTGCCCCCTGCATTGGAAGCATGGAATCTTAACCACTGAACCACCAGGGAAATCCTATAAAGCAGCCTTTTATTTCAGGCTCATGAGTTTCAGGCTGGCATTGTTTTACCTGATCTCAGCTAGGCTCAGTTAGACTTGACTGACTCCAGGCTTCAGGTTGGTCCAGGTCAGCTGCAAATGTCTTAATTCCAGAATCCAGGCAGAAAGAGATTACGTGGGGCATGATCTTATCATGCCAGAAGAGTTCATTGAGACATGAAAGCTCATTTAAAGCTGCTGGTTGGTTACAGCATATATACCAACTGCTCGCATTCCTCTAGCCCAAGCAAATGATCAGTTGGCCAGAGCTGTATATTCCATCTTTTTTAGAATGGCAGTACTCAACTAGGGGAGCAGGGTGAGTTGTTTTCCCCTCCAGGGTTACTCTGAGATATTCTTGGTTCTCACAGGTGGGATGGAGGCAGGGGGATGTGGCAGTGATTTTACTGGAAACTAGAGGGTAGGATGCTGCTAAAAGCCTTACAGTTGGAGAAAGAAATGGCAACCCACTCCAATATTCTTGCCTGGGAAATCCTACAGACAGAGGAGCCTGGCGGGCTACAGTCCATGGGGTCTCAAAAGAGTCAGACACAGTTGAGATACGAAACAACAACAGAAAGTGGGTAGTATGCTGCTCAACATCCTACAATACCCTGGCCAGCCCCCACCACAAAGAATGACCCAATACAAACGGCCAATATCATTGAGGTTAAGAAACCTCACTGCAAAATAGCATAGCAAAGGGTGTTGATACATAATCATAAACACCGGGAGAAAGGGAAGAGCTGGGAGCCATAATCTGGTCTGCCACACTCCCAGCTGCTCTCCTCTCATCAGGCAGAGTGAAACTCACATTTGTCTTTTCATTTCTCTGCTTAAAAGCCCATAGTGGCTCCTCCTGACCTCTAAGTTCAAACTTCTTAGCTAGACTCATGGTTCCCATCATGCGCTTATCTACTTCACCAATCTTGCTTCTTGTTAGGTTTTCTTCAATTTTATAGTCTGTGGGCACAGACACACACACACACACACACACAAAACCATCATTTCTTTATTTTTTTAAAGACAGCTTATTATCTTCACATGAGCCACTCTCAAGCTCTGATGTTGCCTCTCTTTGTCTCTATCCAGGCTTGCCTTTGTCTTTTCCATCTCGATTAGGAGTCTCTTCCCCTCTTAAGCCCTTCACGCCTTCTCAGGAAGGGTTGCCTTCCCCTCCCAGTCTCTCACTGTGTCCTTTACTTAGCTGATCTCTCACACTGGACTACGATGCTCTTTTTCCTTTGCCATGTCCCAGGGAAGATTGTGAGCTCCAGGTAGAGAAGAGTCTCGCCTTATGTATCTCCACTGCAAAGGCCACAGAGTAAGTGCTCAAAGAATGAAATAGGAGATTTTTACAACCCAATACAAAGGGATGTGAGGGTACAGAGAAGAGAATGTATCCACTGCCTGCTCCCTATGTTTGAAAATCTCCTAGGGATGTAGAACTTATCCATGACAGGTACAAGCACAGTGCTCTGCACAGACTGTTCTCCAAATAGTATTTGAAGAGTTCAGATGTGAGTTCTTTCTATCAGTCATTTACACTTTAGTATGAAGTTGGCTGATAATTCCCAGCCTCTCAGGGATGCTGGCATCTTGAGTTTCTCTCCTTGTGGAGTTAAATGGTTATTTAGGGTCAAAGATCAGAAAGCAGGAGGGAGGATGGAGGAGTTTGGAGAATAGGCTGAAAAGGAATCAGCTTCTTTGAAAAGGCTAGTTTAGCCCCTGAGTCCATGTCTCAGGCTGGCCTCTCTTTCCAATTCAGAGGCTCTTTGCCTGTTCCTCCTACCCTGCCCCTGAAGCAGAACACCAAGCATCGCAGCAAGCCGGCCTCCTCACACTGATACCCAACCCTGGGGCTGCCAGAGGCAGTTTATTTCATTGTTTCTGTGCTGAGACACACAGCCCTGATTTAGAGGGAGGTGTGAACAAACAGACCTGCGGCAATTTCTTCTCTTCACGGCCTCCTCCCAGAACAACTGTTACTGCTTCCTCCCTCTTACCCCTCCTCCCTCCACAGGCGTTAGTGCTGAGAATACCATGCGGAGATCACAGTTCCAGATCTGAGTCCCAGTTTCTCTGCTGACTAGCTCTGACATTCTGCCTTGGTCCTCCATCTGTGTAAAGGGGCAAAATTCCTGTCATCTTCACTATGCAGTCAGTTCAGGTAAATGTGTCAATTCGGGTGTCAGTGTAGCAAATGAATTCAGAGTAAGTGCATCTTTGTTGCTATAGGCACTGCAGCTACAGAAATGCCCGGGAAGAAGTTCACAGTAAGCACTCATGAAAACAATGTGGGATGTGAGATGGTGACAGAGGTGTGGAGTTTGCTTTCAGAAGACGTGGTGTCCCACGTTCTGGATCTACTTCCTCCTGATCCATGGTGTGGGGTTAGTTTCCTGGAAAGACTGTGGTGTAGGGATGGCATGCATGCTCACGCTTCCCTCCAAGGCCATGGCAGACATCACGAATCAAACCCAGATGACATCACTCATCAAACCCACATGCCCTCTCTGTATTCACAACAGTCAGTATCATATGCCTGCCTGTGATAACTTTAAACTATTCTTTTTCTTTTTTTTTTAAATTTTATTTTATTTTTAAACTTTACATAATTGTATTAGTTTTGCCAAATATCAAAATGAATCAGCCACAGGTATACATGTGTTCCCCATCCTGAACCCTCCTCCCTCCTCCCTCCCCATTAAACTATTTAAATAACATTAAATAGCACAAGTAATATGGCTTGGGGTAGGTATTGAGAAATGGAATATTTCCTGCCATATCAATAAACAAAGGTGTCCTAGTTGCCAGCAATTACAGCCACCACAGACGGTGAGCTGGTGAGCCCCGAGGGAACTCAGGATGTGAAAACACAGCATCCTGGCCCCCAAGAGCTGAGGTGCATATCAAAGGAATGATTTCAGTGAGCCCAGACTCTTGCATATCCCCATAATTAGTTAAGTGCTAAATTCCTTAACTGGAGATATCTGGCTTTCTGTAATTAACAATCATCTTTTGAAGTTCAGACTACCTGCCCTTTGTTGCAACACTTGTATATAACCTGGCTCCTCCTCTCACCTCCTGGGGAGCAGTTCTCTCGGCGGGGCACTTGAGACGCCGTCTCCTGGGCTTGATGTCCTAAAAATTCCCACTGAATAAAACATAACTCTCAACTTTTAGGTTGTGAACATTTTTAAGTTATAGTACTTAATACTCATTACTTAATACTCATTTTCTACCTCTTGTCTTCTAGTTCTGAACAGACCTTCCCTCTTAACCCTCAGTTTTTACCACCTGTAAAATACTATGAATGGCATTCTGACAAGGTTATTAGAAAGATTCAAAGTGATGCCCTGGATCATGCTGAGGGAGGAAATCTAAAGTCAAGACTGTCCTGCCCTCCCGACCCCACTCATAGTTCTGCTCTCCCTGTGGCAAATCCATTGGCTCCCAGCTAAAGGCCATCCTGCCTCAGTTTCCCTTCCATTCTCTAGCCAGCTTTGAGAATCATCTGGGGAAGGGTCATTAGCTTCAAGCTAACCAAAGTGCTCGAACTTGGTCCAAAGTGTGTGTGTGTGTGTGTGTGTGTGTGCGTGCGCTTTTGTGTGTGTTATAGGGGGTGGGAGTGGAGGCCAGAGCTCAGATGTTCCTTGTAACTCATGGGGACCTGTTCTTCCTTCAGCCTTCTCAGGCCCTTCTGCATGTCAGGGAATAAATGCCCCAGTGCCATGTCCCTTTGGATGGGAAGATAGCAGAAGAGGCCAGCAATGCCCTTTTCTTCACTTTTCAGTTATTTATTCTTCTCTGGTTGGAAGGCCCTCCCACTAGGGTCTGACCAAAGAGAATACGGATAGAACCTTAGGGAGCAAAATTTAAGGAGACCCTTACTCTTGGGGCTTTGCAAGGGCAGATTGTTCAGTGAGAGTGAGAGCCTTCTTAAATGGAGTCTCTTCAGCGCCCTGCTTGCCACTCCCTAGTCCCGGTCCAGCCAAGTAGGGAAGGAAGTCAGTAGAAGCTTCATGGGCCAGATGGGACCTTTGAGGGTATGGGCTTTGGAGCCAGGTGCTCTGTATTCAGATTCCAACACCACCACTTGAGTTGTGGAGTTTTGCATAACTTAACTATATATATTTTTTCTTATATGTAAATTGGAGATAATAATAGTACTGTCCTCATAGTGATGTTGTGAGGATTAAATTAGGGGCTACATAAATGATCACCAAGGAAACATTGGTAATCATAAAAACATAATTTTAGTTAGACTGTGCAAAATTGGAAATAACAGAGACCTTGATGGCTCAGACAGTAAAGAATCCACTTGCACTGCAAGAGACCTGGGTTCAATTCCTGGGTTGGGAAGAATCCCTGGAGGAGGGCATGGCAACCCACTACAGTATTTTTGCCTGGAGAATCCCATGGACAGAGGAGCCTACTGGGTATAGTCCATAGGGTTACAAAGAGTCGGACACGACTGAGTGACTAAGCACACAGCACACGGGAGAAGAGGAAGGGATCAAATTCCCACTGGGAAGGGATCAACACTACGCTAGACACCTCTACATGTTTTTATATTTTAAGCATCAGAACTATAGCACCATGAAGGGCTTCCCAGGTGGCTCAGTGGTAAAGAACCTGCCTGACAATGCAGGAGATGTGGGTTTTATCCTTGGGTTGGGAAGATCCCCTGGAGAAGGAAATGGCACCCCACTCCAGTATTCTTGCCTGGGAAATCCCATGGACAGAGGAGTCTGGTGGGCTGCAGTCTATGGGGTCACAGAAGAGTTGGGCATGACTTACTGACTAAACAAAACAACAACAAGTAGCGCCATGATCCCCACTTTACACGTTAGGAAATTCAGGCCACAGAGAATCAGGAACTTGCCCTAGGATGCTCCACTGGTATGAATAGGCTACAAAACTTGACCCCGCATCCCATCCCCCAAATTCCAAACTCTTTGCTCTTTCCTTCCACCCTGAAGTCATCTCTGATTTGAAATCCATGGACTAGACTCATGGTTCCTTCAGCTGCCTGTTCACTAGAATCACCTGTGTAGCACCTTAAGCATACACTTGATAGAGCTCCACTCGGATGAGAGTTGTCTGGGAATCTGTACTTTTAATAAAAAGCCCTGGGATTAATACAAGCTGCCAGCTTTGGGCATCACAGGAGGCTGGGTGACCTCAAAGCCCCCTTCCTCCTCCAATTTTCTAAGTATAGCCTCATGAGAAAGTGAGCTGCTGCTGCTGCTAAGTCGCTTCAGTCGTGTCTGACTCTGTGCGACCCCATAGACAGCAGCCCAATAGGCTCCTCTGTCCCTGGGATTCTCCAGGCAAGAACACTGGAATGGGTTGCCGTTTCCTTCTCCAATGCATGAAAGTGAAAAGTGAAAGTGAAGTATCTCAGTCATGTCTGACTCAGCGACCCCATGAACTGTAGCCCACCAGGCTCCTCTGTCCATGGGATTTTCCAGGCCAGAGTACTGGAGTGGGGTGCCATTGCCTTCTCCAATGAGAAAGTGAGAGTGATTATCAAATCCCAAGAATAAAGTGCCTTGCTAAGAAAAGGCTGGCACTTTCTGAGGGACGTATAATTAAAGCCCAATAGATTAAAATTCCTTTAAGAAATGAGTAATACAAAGATTAAGGCACATCTGATACAGCTTCTTGAAGGCTGCTCAAAGATTTATAGGCAGAGGATAAATCAGCTCTGACGAGAGAAAGAAGACAATGTGTCTTATCGCTCACATCTTCCAGTGGCAGGTAAAGTGTGCAGAAGAGGACCATCACGCAAGGCACTAGAAGGGCTTTTGCAAATATTTCCAACAAAGAGAAAGAAAACCACATTCAAGGGAGCAGGGGCAGTCTGGTTGTCCGTCAGGAGTCAAGTGACTTCTAGTGTCAAATCCCTTTCTTGGGAGGGTTTTTATCACACACAGAAAATGAGCAAAGGGACCTGGAGTAATTAGGAGGTAATGAAGTTGTCAGAATAAGCTATTGACCAAAAAGCAGACAAGGGAATAGATGAAAAATTTAAACATTTCCACTTATCTGATCTGGAAGCCGTGTATCTTTTTCTCGTGTGGGAATTATCCTCCCACACGTCTAATGAATGAGTTTTCTGGGCAAAGTAGGGAGCATCCCAGAAGACAAAGGAAGAAGGGATTGAAATCAGAGTCTAAAATGGCAACGGTGGTAGTTATAGAAATTATAATTAATCCATTCCATTTTTATCTGGCTTTGCAGAACGCTTGAAAATATATAATTACCTAGTTCAATTTGCACAGAAACCTAAGAGGGAGGAAGAAATATCCACAGGTCTAAGTATGGAAAGTCAAGGTCATACAGAGCCTTGCCTAAGGGTCACCCAACTTATTCTCATTCTAGTACAGAGCTGAGGCTTGACTTCTGGTCCTTCCAGCCCAAAGCCAGTGTTCTTTCCATTACAGATTAACCTGGGGGACACTGAAATTGATAGGCCAGTTTAACTCAGTCCACGGAGCTAAAACGGACAGGCTGATTCCTTTCTTCTTGCATCCATCCTTTCCTGCCAACCTGGTCTCTTGTTTCTTCTCTTCATTGTTCAAGAGTTTAAAGCAAGGAAGCTTTCTTTGAGAAGAACCTGGTTGTCCTCTGTTTATTCTGGTTGGTATTGCTAGCTGGGGAGACAGACCAAGAGAGCAGTCATTTGCTCAGTGCTGGTCCTGATCTCGTTCAGTCTCAGAATCAGTTTGTAAGGGAGGTTTGTTCATGGCCGGTTTGCTGTTATGGATGGGCAGACCAGGATTCTGAAAGACTAGACGGCTGGCCCTAAGCCCCACCCAATCTCTTCAACATCCAAATTTAAGAGCCTCCATTATTATTTCCACCTGCCAGACATCTAGGTGGAGGAGGACCACAGACCACAAAGATTACTATTTAGTCTGGAGAGCAAAGGCAGGAAGCTATGTGGTTCAGTTTGCAGACAGTGTGAGTTGAGCTCCCAGCCAATGTCCAGCCACATGAAAGAGCCATCTCAGAAGTGGACCCGCCAGCTCTAAGTTGTCCTCCCAAGGTCTGCTGGAGCAGCAACAGACAGTCCTGGGTGAGCTCTGCCCAAAGTATAGTAAACTGAGCAAATGAAATGGTTGTGTCTTATACACACTGCTTTATTTTAAATGGATCACCAACAAGGACCGATTATATAGCACAGGGGACTCTGCTCAATTTTCTGTGGCAGCTTGAATGGGAGAAGAGTTTGGGGGAGAATGGATACATGTATATGTATGGCCAAGTCCCTTTCTGTCCTCCCGAAACTATCACAACACTGTTAATTGGCTATGTGCATGCTAAGTTGCTTCAGCCATGTGCTACTCTTCACAAATCCATGCCTGTAGCCTGCCTGGCTCCTCTGTCCATGGGATTCTCCAGGCAGAAGTACTGGAGTGGGTTGCCATGCACTTCTCCAGGGGATCTTCCCAACCCAGGGATTGAATCTGCATCTCTTATGGCTCCCTCGTTGGCAGGTGGGTTCTTTACCACTAGTGCCACACCCAAATACAAAATTAAAAGTTTAAAAAAATGGTTGTGTCTTAAGTCACAGAACTGTGGGGTAGTTTGTGACACCACAAGCCATTCCTAGGGTAGCTATTTGGAGAAGGGCTCATCTCTGCAGGTGGTATTTTCCAGGCAGAGTCTTAACAGGAGAATGAAAGGCAGAAGGAAGGAGGGAGCTTCAAGCAGTGTCTCTGGCCAAGACTGCATCTCCTCTGTCCATCTAGCTCTTTCGGGCTTCAGGTTCTGGCATGTGAGCCCAGCCCCCATGCACCATTCCACTGCTTCCTCCGTCCCTCCAGCGGAGGGCTGGGCGTGTCTGCTGGTATTACTGATCATTGGCCCTGTTTCCCCCAATTTTCCTATCAATTGTGTAATTAATGAAGAGGGCTTCCCTGGTGGCTCAGACGGTAAAGCATCTGCCTGCAATGCAGGAGACCCAGGTTCAATCCCTGGGTTGGGAAGGTCCCCTGGAGAAGGAAATGGCAACCCACTCCAGTACTCTTGCCTGGAAAATTCCATGGGCTGAGGAGCCTGGTAGGCTACAATCCATGGGGTTGCAAAGAGTCAGATGTGACTGTGCTACTTTACTTATTTAATTAATGTCCCACATTAAATTCTCTCTCTGAAATATAAGCAAGTCATTTCTGTTTTATTGATTAGATTCTGATGGGTACATCACAAGTTACAATAAATAGTCCAACCTGGTCTCTTCTACATGTTTATTTACTTCTGTGCCCTTGAGTGCCCATCAGAGCATAAGCACACCCATCCCTGATCACAGCCCTTTTTGGCTTCTCTATTACATCTCTGGCACTCTCTCCTCAGCTCTCCATTTGGCCTCAGGGCCTTTGCATTGGCTGTTCTCTCTGGATGCTCTTCCTTCAGATGTGTGCAGGGCTTACTCTCTTATCTCTTCCAATTCTCTGTCCAAGTATCACCTTCTTAGTGAGGCTGGCCTTGATCCCTACTTCAAATGACACCCCTGCAGCCCCCTGCACATCCAGTCCCCCTTACTCTATTTTTTCTTTTTTCCCCCATAGTACTGATCATCCTTGAACATACTCTGTAATTTTCTTGCTTATCACATTTATTATCTATTGTCTCCTCTTTCTCTGCCAAGTTCTGTGAAGTCAGAATCTCCATTGTTTCTGGTCAGTGATTTATCCCAAGTGCATCAGACGTGGCTGGCACATGCTGGACATTATCTGCTGAATAAGCAGATGGCTATTTTATGCACAGTATCAATATCCAAACCACAGAAAAGCTGAACCTCTCTGACTGAAGCAGAGGAAACAGGCAAAGACCCCAGGCTATACAGAGCCCACCTCTTTCTCTGCAATGTTCTCTTTAATTCTTTAAATATTAATAAAGTAATATTAATTTTTTGGCTGTGGTGGGGCTTCACCACTGCATGCATGCTTTCCCTAGTTGCAGCGAGCAGGGTCTACTCTTCACTCAGCGTGCGGGGCTTCTCACTGCAGTGGCTCCTCTTGTTGCGGAGCACAGGCTCAGGGTGCATGAGCTTCAGCAGTCGCAGCGCGTGTGCTCAGCAGCTGTGGTTCATGGGCTCTAGAGTGCTGGGTCGGTAGGTGTGGTGCACGGGCTTAGTTGCTTCAGGGGTATGGAATCGTCCCGGACCAGGGATCGGACTGGTATCCCTTGCATTGCAAGGCAGATTCTTTTTTTTTTTTTTCTTCTAATTTTATTTTATTTTTAAACTTTACATAATTGTATTAGTTTTGCCAAATATCAAAATGAATCCGCCACAGGTATACATGTGTTCCCCATCCTGAACCCTCCTCCCTCCTCCCTCCCCATACCATCCCTCTGGGTCGTCCCAGTGCACTAGCCCCAAGCATCCAGTATCGTGCATCGAACCTGGACTGGCAACTCATTTCTTACATGATATTTTACATGTTTCAATGCCATTCTCCCAAATCTTCCCACCCTCTCCCTCTCCCACAGAGTCCATAAGACTGTTCTATACATCAGTGTCTCTTTTGCTGTCTCGTACACCGGGTTATTGTTACCATCTTTCTAAATTCCATATATATGCGTTAGTATACTGTATTTATATTTTTCCTTCTGGCTTACTTCACTCTGTATAATAGGCTCCAGTTTCATCCACCTCATTAGAACTGATTCAAATGTATTCTTTTTAATGGCTGAGTAATACTCCATTGTGTATATGTACCACAACTTTCTTATCCATTCATCTGATGACGGACATCTAGGTTGCTTCCATGTCCTGGCTATTATAAACAGTGCTGCGATGAACATTGGGGTACACGTGTCTCTTTCCCTTCTGGTTTCCTCAGTGTGTATGCCCAGCAGTGGGATTGCTGGATCATAAGGCAGTTCTATTTCCAGTTTTTAAAGGAATCTCCACACTGTTCTCCATAGTGGCTGTACTAGTTTGCATTCCCACCAACAGTGTAAGAGGGTTCCCTTTTCTCCACACCCTCTCCAGCATTTATTATTTGTAGACTTTTGGATCGCAGCCATTCTGACTGGTGTGAAATGGTACCTCATAGTGGTTTTGATTTGCATTTCTCTGATAATGAGTGATGTTGAGCATCTTTTCATGTGTTTGTTAGCCATCTGTATGTCTTCTTTGGAGAAATGTCTATTTAGTTCTTTGGCCCATTTTTTGATTGGGTCGTTCATGTTCATGGATTGGAAGAATCAATATAGTGAAAATGAGTATACTACCCAAAGCAATTTATAGATTCAATGCAATCCCTATCAAGCTACCAACAGTATTCTTCACAGAGCTAGAACAAATAATTTCACAATTTGTATGGAAATACAAAAAACCTCGAATAGCCAAAGCGATCTTGAGAAAGAAGAATGGAACTGGAGGAATCAACCTACCTGACTTCAGGCTCTACTACAAAGCCACAGTTATCAAGACAGTATGGTACTGGCACAAAGACAGAAATATTGATCAATGGAATAAAATAGAAAGCCCAGAGATAAATCCACGCACATATGGACACCTTATCTTTGACAAAGGAGGCAAGAATATACAATGGATTAAAGACAATTTCTTTAACAAGTGGTGCTGGGAAATCTGGTCAACCACTTGTAAAAGAATGAAACTAGACCACTTTCTAACACCATACTCAAAAATAAACTCAAAATGGATTAAAGATCTAAACGTAAGACCAGAAACTATAAAACTCCTAGAGGAGAACATAGGCAAAACACTCTCCGACATATATCACAGCAGGATCCTCTATGACCCACCTCCCAGAATATTGGAAATAAAAGCAAAAATAAACAAATGGGACCTAATTAACCTTAAAAGCTTCTGCACATCAAAGGAAACTATTAGCAAGGTGAAAAGACAGCCTTCAAAATGGGATAAAATAATAGCAAATGAAGCAACCGACAAACAACTAATCTCAAAAATATACAAGCAAGGCAGATTCTTAACCACTGGACTGTGAGGGAAGTCCTGCTATGTTCTATTTAGGATAAAGTAAACTCTGCAGGTTAAAGCCCACAGCTGCAGGGGACCCGGAAAGCCCAGATGGCCTGTGCTTATGTACCTAGTCGGGCTCATAGCTCCATTTACTGCGGTTTGTTTCACAAACACTTTCAATGAGTTTTAACAGGTAATATCTCTCAAGACAGTTTGGTGGGCAAATAAAATCATAGAAACAAACAGATTCCTCTCCTGCAGCATTTCTCAGAGCCTTTTAATATGCTCCTGAGTGTGGTGAATTTCCAGGAGGGAGTTAGTATATTTTCCAAACTTCTGTGACCACAAAACCCTCTCTTCTCTCTATCTGATAAGAAGAAATGCTTTGAGAAAAGCAGACTTTCTGGCTGATCTCAGTCTCCATCCTGTTACTATGACCATTTGAATCACCATAAATATTTAATTCATGACTCTTATCTCAATTGCTAATACAGTTAGTAACTCCACATTAATATCACATCTATGAGCATAATTATTAACTGTTAATTCCAGAATAGTTAATGGTAGATGAACCTTAGTCTGCATTAACTACACTTCAGTCTTTAGGAGAAGTGAAGTTGGTAGACATGCGGGATGAGGACCCAGATGGAGTTCAGACAACCTGGACCTAGTTCTGGCTTTATTGCAGGTGTGTGACTTGGGCCAAATAACAGAGCTCCTGGGTCTCAGCTTCTTCTTTTCTTAACTGAGCTGTTTTGATTCAGTTGGGATGTTTAAGCTAATAAGGTGCCTCAGATGTGTGGCAAGGAAGGAAGGAAGGAGGCTTGTGGTTCCATCCCCACCCCCAGGAGCTCTGCTGTCTTTATCTGGTTGATGCCAGCTGACAGGCACTGCTCACTCACCATCTGCCAGGCACTGTCCTAATGCTCCCTGTCACAATGCTCACAAACCCCAGTGGCAAACACTCAGAATAAATCAGAGTAATGAGCTAGAGACTGACTGGGGTACTTTATTCTAGGGAGTCTCTAGCTTTACTGTTCTCTGTTAGCAATACCCAATATACACAGACACACCAGATGAGTGCACATGTGTGTGCAGTTGCATGCATGTGTGTGTGTTTGTGAAGGACAGTAGTTATAAGAGCTTTAATGACTGTCAGAGACCAGGCAGGCAAGCGGAAGGCATGGAGTGAAAGGAGAGGTGCTTTTCTCCTAAGACGCTGTCAGGTCAGCAGCTGGAGGTGACCTCAGTCAGAGTATTTCCATCTATAATGAGAACCAGGTTCCCACAGGTTGAGAGTGAGTCAATAGCCCAGAGGTAGAACGTCAACTGGATCTGCTTGGTCGTTTTAGAGTCAGACTGGAAAAGCGGCAAGAACATGCTCTTCTCCAAACGCTGGATGGAGTCTCTGAGAGATCAGATGCTGCTTCAGTGTCTTCATGCTCTCGTCTGGTCCTTCCACATGGGGATGGACAGTAGCCAAGCCCATCTCTCAGGGGAGGGGAAACTGAGCACTTGGACTGAAGCCGTGCAACCCAGAGTATTTTTGAGTCTTGGAACCCATCACAGGTGACATATCAAATACATCTAGAGACAGGAGCCCCAAAATCCAGACCTGCACTCAGAGCATAAAGGATGTTTCCAAAACTACTAAATCTAAAGATAATATGTGAAACAGCTTCAAACAGAGACTTGCCCAAATTTCCTTTTCTTTTTTTTTTTTCATGGTTTGGATCATTTTATTTATTTATTTCCTTTTTTTAAAATTTTATTTTATTTTTGAACTTTACATAATTGTATTAGTTTTGCCAAATATCAAAATGAATCCGCCACAGGTATACATGTGTTCCCCCTCCTGAACCCTCCTCCCTCCTCCCTCCCCATACCATCCCTCTGGGTCGTCCCAGTGCACTAGCCCCAAGCATCCAGTATCGTGCATCGAACCTGGACTGGCATCTCGTTTCATACATGATATTTTACATGTTTCAATGCCATTCTCCCAAATCTTCCCACCCTCTCCCTCTCCCACAGAGTCCATAAGACTGTTCTATACATCAGTGTCTCTTTTGCTGTCTCGTACACAGGGTTATTGTTACCATCTTTCTAAATTCCATATATATGCATTAGTATACTGTATTGGTTCCTTTTCAAAAACCTAGTGAGGTTCTGGCCAAGCAAGATGCTAATTAAGGTTGGACATAGGGCAATCTGGAAAAAACTTCTGAGTCCCTTGGACAGCAAGGAGATCAAACCAGTCAACCCTAAAGGAAATCAACCTTGAATATTCACTGGAAGGATTGATGCTGAGGCTGAAGTTCTGATACTCTGGCCACCTGACGCAAAGAGCCAACTCACTGGAAAAGACCCTGATGCTGGGAAAGATTGAGGACAGGAGGAGAAGGGGGCAACAGAATATGAGATGGTTGGATAGCATCATTTACTCAATGGACATGAGTTTGAGCAAACTCCGAAGGATAGTGAAGGACAGGGAAGCCTGGCATGCTGCAGTCCATGCTGGGTTGCAAAGAGTCAGACATGACTTAGCAACTGAACAACAACAATCCATCTTTCTTGAGTTCCAGGACTTGAGGGGAAATTCTGAGCCAAAATCCCTAAAATGTGCCATAAATCAAAGCAAAGGACGTCGATCTCAGTGTAACAGGCAAATATAGGGTTACAAATCTGAACCCCATGCCAAATATGAGTGGGAAAAACTAGTACAAACTAATCAAGGAGGCAAATCCTGGCCCTTCCACTAATTTCCCACAGGACATTCAGCATGTGGGATGCTGAGCTTTTCCATGAGGCATTGCCTAATTGTAAAGAGTTGGTACAAGATAAAATATGGTAGATGAATAGAGTGGGTTCCTACATTTGTCATCTTGTTGCAAAGATAGGCATTGTCATCCTATCAAAGTACTCCTTTCCACCAAGTCTAGTTGGTGCTTTCTCAATGCTGCACTCCAAGGAAGCACACCTGAGCTGACCTGGGCACCCCAGAGTCAGCAGCACCCCAAATTCCTTCCAGTGCAAGCAAGCTTCTTCATTCTATGACAAACAGATTTCCTTGAATTTTCCTCTCACTATATTAACAGCACATTCATATGATTCCTTCAGCCTTATTATTGATGCCTCAGATGTCCTCACTATAAACCATTTATCTTAACATATTTGCACCTGAAGGTCATCTTAACTCAAAGTCCTTAATGTCCAGGGAAATCTTTCTGATGAAGAATATGGTGTGAAGACAGAGTCCACAGGTGCTGACAGGCATCTGAATGACTAAAACTTGGCTGCTTTTACAACCAAACACATTTTTAATTGGACTTCCTTGGAGACTGCCTTTTTCGTGGTGTCTTGAGGAATGTTCTTGCCTAGCATCCTTGTATGAAGAGCTCTTCACAACTTTGAGTGCTAATTATCCTCTAGAGAAAAGGGGAGAGACCCTGGCCAGCAGCTGGTTCTATAATCTAGGTCAACTCTCTCGAGTTGGTCTTCTGTTGTTTCAATTTTCCCAAACTCATTATCAGAAGGAATCTATAAATGGTTGATTAACTGGGTCCTGACTGAACAGAATACTCGATTTCCAGTAAATTTCCAGGCCTCCTCTCCCAGAGCAAGAGGTAAAAGACAGTCAAACAAGTCAACATGAAGGAACTCATGAACAACAAAAGATGCTGGGGAAAAAGCATGTTTGACCTTGCAGTATGTGCTGTAGTATCAATGTCATTTTTCGTTTGTTTGTTCCAGTAACTTAAAACACCAGTCATGTTTTTGCCCACACTGTGGGTCAGGAGTTCAGGCCAGGCTTAGCAGAGATGGTTCAACTCTGTTGCACATGGTGTCAGCTGGGCAGCTTGTCGGGCTGGAGCATCCAAGATGGCCTCACGCACATGTCTGGACCCTTGGTGCTGGCTATTAGCTGTGAGCCTCGCTTCAGCTCTGCCAGGCATCTCCTTCTCACCAGATGGTGGTCTTTCATCAGTCAGGAATCCAGACCAAGCTTTTCACATGGCAGCTGGCTTATAAGAATACACATTATTTCTAGTTTGCATTTATACTCTCCAGGAAACATCAGTCTGAGGAGGACCACCGAGAAGTTCTAGGCTCTAACAACATCGTTAAGTAAAGAGAGTCTTTGGTTCTTACTCCTACTCTTGGGATCTGATGACTTTCAGTTCTCAAGCTTCTTCCACCTCCGAGATTCAGACTCACTAGGATGCTAAGACTGGAAAAGCATTGGATAACATTCATTAATTTGGTTTCTTTGGTATATTTTAAGAGTAGAAGCCTCTGTGTGTGTCACTGTGAGATTTCTCCAACCTTCTCCTCAATACATAGGATTATGGAGTGTCAACCATAAGTCTGAGGGTGAAGCTCAGCCTTCAAGGCCACCGGCCATGTACTGTCTCTGCATTTATCTCATTACCCACCTGGCTGCAGACTTCAACAGCTGTTCAATTCCCCTAAAGGATCCACTGACACCAAAGCATTAGTGAGCAATGTGGATTCACTGACAATTATGGAATGGAGAAAATTTACATAGCACGACCCGGAGCAAAATTAAGAAAAAATATATGTCCCCTGGTAGATGTTTGTCTTTCACCAATTCCCTTTTCTACAGGATCCCTGGGAATTCTCATCCTTTTTGCATTTCCTCCCACAGTATCCAGGTTGCCTGGATCCTCTCTTTTCCCTGCCAAACATTACCAGGTCCTTCAAATCCATCTTGCCTCTGTCATCCAGCTCTTTTGCTCCTAAATCCTTTACTTTTCTCAGCAAACCATCCCCCTTCCCCCCTTTTTTTTCTGTTTTGAGAACTCGTGTTATGAAAACCACAGGTAGAAAAGTGAAGAACAATCTGACCCAGTTCTGCCCTCCTGTCCCACCCTCAGTACCAACATCATCCTCATGACCAACACAATGTGATGTGATACTAGAAGCTAGCACAGTGGGCCAGGTCTGCTAATTCATTTATGTGTACAACAAACATTTTTGAGAACCCTACTGTGTGTCAGACACTGTGCTGGTCACATATATGAGAGTGAATAGCATATGCCTACACTATGACCAACCTAGATAGCATATTCAAAAGCAGAGACGTTACTTTGCCAACAAAGGTCTGTCTAGTCAAGACTATGGTTTTTCCTGTGGTCATGTATGGATGTGAGAGTTGGACTGTTAAGAAGGCTGAGCGCCGAAGAATTGATGCTTTTGAGCTGTGGTGTTGGAGAAGACTCTTGAGAGTCCCTTGGACTGCAAGGAGATCCAACCAGTCCATTCTGAAGGAGATCAGCCCTGGGATTTCTTTGGAGGGAATGATGCTAAAGCTGAAACTCCAGTACTTTGGCCACCTCATGCGAAGAGTTGACTCACTGGAAAAGACTCTGATGCTGGGAGGGATTGGGGGCAGGAGGAGAAGGGGACAACAGAGGATGAGATGGCTGGATGGCATCACTGACTCGAAGGACGTGAGTCTGAGTGAACTCCAGGAGTTGGTGATGGACAGGGAGGCCTGGCGTGTTGCGATTCATGGGGTCGCAAAGAGTCGGATACGACTGAGTGACTGAACTGAACGCACATCTCACATGCTGGTGCAGGGAAACAGTGTAAAAGCACACACATCAGCTGAAGAATGCACAGACGGACGTAAGGGACATGCAAGAGATGGAGTGCTGTGATAGGAAACCTGAGACACTTTCCTAACCAAGGTGGTTAAGAAGGGTCTCAGGAGGATGCGGCATTTGGGCTGAGATCAGAAGGGTGAAAGGGAATATTCCTTCTTTTGCCAAATCCTGTTATCTTCTTGTTCTCAATGGGTAAAACCTAAGGGATGCTCAAAAAAGACATCAACAGGAAAAACTTTAAGCTGGTGAAGAACACGGCATATTCTAGAGAGAGTGGATTAGAAGGAGCATGAGGAAGATGGCTCAGAGAGAGGCTGGAGAGGCAGGCTGAGCCCTTGTGGGCCAGGTGTACCTTCCAGGTTTCAGTTGGGGATATAGAACCCCTACAAGTAGCACAAAAATAAGAGATTTATTATAGGAGTTAGACTTTCCACACATGTAGGAGGTGCGGGGAAGTGGGTATCTAGAGGGAGGGAGTTGAAGGATCATAGATACATTGCTGAAGCACAGACAAGGTGGGGGTGTCAGAGCTTGCAGGAAACCCACAACCACAAGCACGTTGGCCTCCCGAAATGGTGTGGGTGCTCAGGAGTGGTCTTTGGGAGCTGTTGTCTCCAGGGGGCAGTTGCATGGGTACAACTGCTATCACGGAGGCACAGCCAGTGCCTGGGTGGTGGTCAGCAGCTGAGAGGATGAGCTGGCCGCCAAGGAGCGTGTGGGTGGGTGGGGGCCGCTGGCTTTCTCTGTGCCTGTTCGTTGCCATATGTGACCGTGACATCCTTCTGAGAGTAGGATGACTTTCTCTCTTGGCCAACTCTAAACCAGAACCTCAGAACAAAGAGAATTCTGGGAAACTCAGCTCCCAATACCCCAGATGAGGGTTTGGATTTTCTTCTCAATGGAAATGAAAGCCTTCTTGCCTTCATGACTCCAGGGCCTATCATGGCAAACATCAGTCCTCGTCGGTTTACCTTTGCTTCTTTACTACCATATTATTATATTTATATTCCTTCTTTATATTTCCATATTTTTTCCTAACATAATCCCTAAGCCCCAAATCCCTCAAGTCTCTCTTTTTTCTGGCAGACAGTTGGTATATCACACATACTCCTCTTGGGCATTGAAATAGATACAAATGCATGTCCCACCTCTTCAGAGTCTCAGAGGTTGCAGGCTTGGAGAGGGGGATATGTTTTGTAGGCTTGAGTCAGGACACCCAAGTACTACTTAGTAGATGGTAGTCAGGGGCAAGTTACCTGCCTGAGAAATCAATTATCCATGTATAACCTAGATGGCATATTAAAAAGCAGAGACATCACTTAGCTGACAAAGAGCCGGATAGTTTTTCCAGAAGTTATGTACAGATGTGAGAGTTGAACCATAAAGAAGCTGAGTGCTGAAGAATTGATGCTTTCAAATTGTGGTGCTGAAGAAGACTCTTGAGAGTCCCTCGGACAGCAAGGAGATCAAACCAAACAATCCTAAAGAAAATCAATCCTGAATATTCATTGGAGAGACTAATGTTGAAGCTCTAATACGTAGGCAACCTGAGACAAAGATCTGACTCATTGGAGAAGACCATGATGCTGGGAAAGACTGAAGGCAAAGGAAGAAGGGGGTAGCAGAGGATGAGGTAGTTAGATGGCATCACTGATTCAATGGACATGATTTTGAGCAAACTCAGGGAGAGAGTGGAGGACAGAAGAGCCTGGCATGCTGCAGATCATGGGGTCACAAAGAGTTAGACATGACTCAGCAACTGAACAACAGCAACAAAATGGGATAGACATCTCTGCCTCATAGAATCTAGGGAGTTAAATTAGAAAATGCGTTTTAAGCAGACAGCATGTATGCAAACTGTATTATTTCCAGCAAGCACTCCGTCTAAGTTAATTCACCTTTTCTTTTGCTCTGCTGTGCTTTTTGGACTAACACTGACACCATGTTGGAGTCAGTTATCGCCCCACTACACCACTTGCTCCTGCTTCTTTTTACTGCCCACCCCCAGTATCAGCCATTATGATGCTCCTAAGCAGGGTGAGCCAGCTCCTTCATGTTTCAGCCAGGTACAGGGCTGCAACCCTGCAATTACCTTCCTCAGCTTTAGACAGGCATCATCGTAATGGCACTTAACTCCTTATAAAGATCGAACGGAAATGTATGGAAAGGGCTTGGAACATAGCCTGGCCCATGGGAAGGACTCAAAGAAGGGTAGTTAGCTTATTATCACAGCCATTATACCACGCGCATCCTGCTTGCAAAGGTGACCTGTCAAGTCCCCGTGTGGTGGGTAGGATGACCTAGCAGAACGCCGACTCTCAAGTGCCTCTCTCCCCACACAGTCAGGTCATGAGATAAGGCCAAACACCACAGTCACTTTCTTTAGAAGAGCTTTATGCCCACGAGGGTACTGTTGAGAGGTCATGAAATGGACTTGCTTTGTCTCCCTCTCACTTGAAACCCTCGATCCAATGGTTGCCTAGGGCAGATGGGCAATTTCAAGCTCTATTAATGACTTTTCCCAGAAGCCGACTGTGTCTGTAAAGGGCTCGGAAATGTTTGCTGAAGGGACATACAAATGATTATCCCTTTCTAAGGTTCTGTGACATATTTATAATTATTTTTCGAAATGTATATGTCTTGTTTCTGTAATAACAATAATAGTGCCCTACATTTATTGAGCATTCACTATATGGCCGACACTATGTTGAGGGCGTTACTTTCATTAAGTATTGTATCTTCATATTGACCAATGAAGTAGATGCTGTTACATTAGATTTATAGAGGATGAGACAGATATGTGTATATACATTGTCCTAAGACTAGGTACTTGACAGTGTGCAGTAACCCAGAAGCCTTCCTACTACATATATACAACTTACAAGTGGAAATGATGGGAAAGATATAATAGATTAAAAAGCAAGATATATGCATGTAGCTTATTTTGTATTTAAGCCAAGAAAATTACCAAGTGCCAAAAACAAAGAAAGAATTGAAAGCCAGAATGATAAGCACAACATCTCATACTGTGGGTAGGGAATAATGTTAGACCTTAGAAAACTGTGCACCTGTTTATGGGCATGGGTTTCAGTCTCATACAGCACAGGAGATAAGGCCTGGAGTCTGTGACAGGTGGAAAGTTGGAACTGTGACTTCATAAACCTGGAACCATAAAAAACTAATTCTTAGTGAAAATAGAATTAGAAAAACTTGAACCACCAACCCTGGGAATTTACAAAGATGCATTTCTCCACCCAGAGCTCTTTTGAAGGTTAAAAAAAAACCAAAAACGTAGTGAAAAACAAAATCCCTAAACTTTCATTACAGATGGGTTTGGAAACTGAACGTTGTGATACAGAGTTCAGAAATCTGAATGAAAAATATGAATATAAAAGATGATTCCTGGTTCTGGTAAACCTGAACCCCCCTTCATAGAGGCGAAAACAAAGGCTTAGAAACACTGATTCATTCCCAAAATACATGAACTTCCTATCACACGGAAAATTAATCTTTGGTAAAGATGAATTAACGATCATTGTCTAGTTGCTGTCGTGTCCAATTCTTTGTGACCCCACAGTCTGTAGTCTCCCAAGTTCTTCTGTCCATGGGATTTCCCAGGCAAGAATATTGGAGTGGGTTGTCATTTCCTACTCCAGGGGATCTTCCCAACCCAGGGATTGAACCCACATCTGCTGCACTGCAGGCAGATTCTTTACCACTGAGCCTCCTGGGAGGCCTGACTTAACAATAAACATGTATAAAATACATGGGGAAGTGACTCACCACAAAGCAGTTTTAACAATCACAATCATCAAGGGGAGCAACTCTCAAGAGTTTGAGAGAAAAGAACAGTCCACAGAAACGGCAAAATCAGAATTTTTAAAAGCATCCAACAGATAAGCAGACTAGTAATTACAAAAAAAAAAAGATAATATTATTAGAAAAGGCCAAATTGCTTGGAAAGATAAAAGCATTAATGATAAAGATCAAGACATTAAAAACTGGGTTCCCCAAAATTCAAAATCCAATGAACAAATGAAGTATCAGTTTAGATACAGCTGAAGAGATGATTCTGAAGAATGCATCACAGGGAATCCAGAGACAAAGCCTCTGAAGGAAGCGTGAGACCCACTGCACAGAATGAGAGAATCTATCATTTAAGTAGAACAGAGAGAGAATGAGGGAAAGGCAATGTTTAAAAATATAACCGTGAATTTTCCAGAGTGGATAAGATATAAATTCTTGGAACATTAAGTTCTGAGAAAAAAGGGATAGCTAACCTACTCAAGGCACATAACCAATAAGCAGTGGAGTCGGATGCAAACTGATTCAATCTGCATCAGCTCTTCGTTTTAACTATTAATAGCACCCATGCCGCCAGCAAGTCTTTGGTATTCTCCTTGAAGGCTCAAATCATGACTAATTCATGCAACCCTCAGTGTTGTAACAAACCTCAAACTCTATCTGGGATAACACAATGACAATCACGAAGTTGTCAACCCAGCATTTCCTAAAGTGTGTTTCGAAAGCATTTGTCTTGGGGCTTCCCTGGTGGTGCCGTGGTCCAGACTCTGAACTCCTACTGCAGAGGGTGCATGTTCCATCCCTGGTCGGGGAACTAAGATCTCAAATGCTGTGAGGTGTGGCCAAAAAACAAACAACAACAAAAAAAACCCATTTGTCCCATAAGATGTTCTTTTGGGAACGGTGAAGGGTAGGAGTGAGGAGGGTGTTCTGGTGAAATAAGTTTGGAAAACATTATATATACAATATCATTTTGTAGAGGCATGGCAAATATCAGTGTATTAAACTTTCTAAGTCTGACATAGAGACTTCTGCTTGATTCCAGAGCAAATTTCTCCCCAAATACCAAGAACTTTTGACCTTCAGAAGTCTCTTTGCTACAATTCTGTATAATACTGGAAACAAGTAATTATTCAACTTTGTTTGAATTTTTCCATTGTTAAGAATCAAGGCAGTCTTCTCACTTTTATTTTTTAAGATTTTTTTTAATGTGGACCATTTTTAGTCTTTATTGAATTTTCTACAATATTGCTTCTGTTTTTCATGTTTGGGTTTTTTGGCCAGAGGCATATGGGATCTTAGTTCCCTGACCAGGGATAGAACCTGCACCCCTGCATTGGAAGGTGAAGTCTTAACCAGTGGACAGCCAAGGAAGTCTCAGTCCTCCCTACTTTTAGACAGATTTTACTGACAGAAGATTATTGAAAGGAAATGTTACATCTTCTACCCAGTGGCATGAAACTATACCCCATAAGACTAAAAAGAAAATGCCTCGACCTTGTTAATTTATGCTACAGTAATAAATGACATCTAGATTTCAATGGTTCACAACAGCAAGTGTTGTTTTCTTGCTCATGTACCTGTCAGCTCCAGGTGGGCTCAGTCTCTGCTCATTAACCTGCCTTGTTTCAGGGCACAGGCTAAAGGAGCATTCTCCATGTTGGTTGGGGCCAATGAGAAATTTTAATGCAGATTCTTAAAGCTTAATCATGGCAATCATCACTTTCATGTTTAATTGGTCAAAGTAAGTCATATGGCCCAGTCAATTATTAAAGAAGCTGAGAGATGTGATACTTACATGGATAGGGTAGCCAATATTTGAAAACTATAATACAATCAACTATATGGTCAAACCTGACCTTTTAGAAAATTTGAGGATAAAGCTGAAACTCCAGTACTTTGGCCACCTCATGCGAAGAGTTGACTCATTGGAAAAAACTCTGATGCTGGGAGGGATTGGGGGCAGGAGGAGAAGGGGACGACAGAGGATGAGATGGCTGGATGGCATCACTGACTCAACGGACGTGAGTCTGAGTGAACTCTGGGAGTTGGTGATAGACAGGGAGGCCTGGCGTGTTGCGATTCATGGGGTCGCAAAGAGTCGGACACGACTGAAGGACTGAACTGAACTGAACTGAACTGACTAGGTTCTGGTATCAATTCCAATGTTGGGAGTGGGGACTAGGTCCCCACCCCAGCAAGCAATTCTCATGATACCATGATATGACTCAACTCAATTCTGACACTATCTACCAGAAGATAGCACCAGATTCCACAGGTTAAGGGTTCATTTAATTCCAGACTGACACCTCTTCGTCCAACTTCAGTCCCCACTAGCAAATCCCGTTTATTACTTGCGTCTCTGACAAATCTGGCTATAAATCAGATGTACCCATCTAGATCCTCTCATTGTGTTCAATTAATTTGCTAAAGCAACTCAACAGAATTCAGAGAAACATTCTACTTACTAGATTACTGGTTTATTACAAAAGGATGTAACTCAAGAACAGTCAGATGGAAGAGATGCACAGGGCAAAGTACGGGGAAAGGGCATGGAACTCCCATGCCTTCTCCAGGTGTGACATTCTCCCCACATCTCTGTGTGTTCACCAACCCTGAAGCTCTCTGAACCCAGTCATTTGGGATTTCAGGGAAGCTTTATTACATAGATGTGGTTGATGAAATCATTGGCCATTGGTGATTGATTCAGTCTCCATCTGTCTCCCTTCCCCAAGGTTGGGTGAGGGTGGGTATGAAGGGTGACTGAAAGTTCCAACCCTCTAATCAAGAAGTTCTAACCTTCTAATTAGCCAGCTCCACCTCCCCATCCCCCCACTCCCAACTACTTAGGTTACCTAAGGGCTTTCCACAAGTCACCATAATAACACAACAGAAGATATCTTTACTGTTCTTATCACAGGAAATTCCAATGGTTTTAGTAGCTCTGTGCCAGGAGATGATGACCAAACACATATTTCTTATTAAAAGTCAAATACCACAGTGAGGGTCATCTCTGTTGTAGCATAGATGTGTAGATTGTTGATTGGTGAATAGTATTCCATTGTGCAGTATATAGACCATCTGTTCCTGGTCTTCCCCAGCTTCTTCAATTTCCCATTCTTTTTCTGTTCTTTTATGACATGGTTTTGAACATCTTGGGCTCTCCTGAATATATTTCAGTTAATATTAATAATGATGATGATAATGACCGGTGAATATAAACCTGAACCTCGGCTCCACTCTTTACCAGCATTATCTCTTTTAATCCTCACAAGCCTTGGGGACAGGTATTACTGATACTCATTTACAAAAATACAGATGGGGAAATCGAAGCTTGGAAAGTTTGACTCACTTAACCAAATTTACATAGCTGGTATGTGGCAGGGACTGTCCGACTCTGAAGCTCTGCTCTTAACCTCTGATGTACATGTTGCCTCCCTGTTATCTCTACTCTCTAGATATGTATGAGAAGCTGAGGAAGTGCTGACACCTCTCTAGTCTCAAGAACATATGCTGTGGGGCACAAATGTCCAAAGGTGACATAGAAATTCTATGATTCAACATTTGAAGCAAGAATAAGAATATGTTGGCACATCTCTCAGAAGCATCATGTCCTCCACGCACCTGGAGGTCCATTTGCACATTTAATGTACATTACAAACCATCTGTGCATACTGGGTGCAATAATCAACAAAGTCATTTATGGACAAGCTCTGGATCACAGATGGAAAAAATATTTTACTTTCTATGTTAACTCTGACTTTTTTTATTTTTTAATAAATGATCCTTGAGGGTTATGTTCAGAAGGACCCTGAGGGGTTCTCAGCAAAGCGAGGCATAATCAATAAGCAGTGTCTGCTAAAAGAAAATAAGGAAGCTGTGCTAGGCTTTGCAAGCATTTGTCATTTTTATACTAGAGAACACCACCTGTGAGATTCAGGGAATAAAGCCTCTCAGAAAAATACTGAACTGACACTTAATTTCATAAAAAGAAAGGAGAAGGAATCCCCTGGTGGTCCAGTGGTTAAGACTTCCTTCCAATGCAGGGGGTGTGGTTTTGATCCCTGGTTAGGGGGACTAAGATCCCACACGCCAAAAAATAAAAAGCAAAAACTAAACAAAAAAAATTTTTTTAAATTTTTTTAAAGGAGAAAACTGGTAGCACTTACCATTGAACATACATTTTATTTCACTTACTCCACACAACACAATGCAAATGCCTATTAATGTCCCTATTTTATAGGCAAGAAGATGAAGGCTCAGAGATGCCAGCTAACTCCTCCTGAGATCCATAGCTAGTAAATGGCAGAAACAGGATCCAGCTTTAGATCTGATGGATTCTTGACGCTGAACCACAGCATGGCGTCTCTAAAATGCCCTGAGCTACATAAATGGTCCTGCTAGCTAAACAAGCTGTCTTGCCATGATATGGCCCAATTCCAGGACATCCAGCACTTTCTGCTCCTTCCTCCTTCTCACTGGCAGCAGACTCACCCTTCTCAGAACACAAATGGCTACAAGGCAAGACGCTCTGTGTTGGGCCATTTTGTGCCTCCTAAAGGTGGCAGCTTTGCATCACGACTTTACATAAATGCTTTTGGCACCGACAGCAGGAGGCAGGCAGGAGTGTGGCTCTGCCATGCGACAAATATAGAGCTGCTGTCCTTAAAACTCTCACAAGAGACTAACCCTCAAGGGAGACGCCATGCAATAAATAATTTTTGCCATAACACATTCCTTGCCTTTGCATAAATTTAACACCCCGCTCTCTGTGCAATATGTGATCTTCCTGCTAACTCCCCATAGACAGAAATAGCTCTGGTAAGATGTGAAAGAAGACAAGCGGCAGAAAGGAAGAGGGAGACACGACACATAGAGGAACTTGACTTTAGTGCCGGCTTCTCTACGAGGGATATCACTCTTTGCATCCTTCATGGAGAACCGTGTGCAGAGGACAATCACAACTGGCCTATGGGGCCTTCCAAAGCACAAAAGGAACTGCATTTCTGGGACGCTGAGATGCTGGTTCCCTGTTTCTTCTGGCAAGTAGCATCGGGCTGCTAGTCTCTGCCTGCTTTTCTCCAACAGTGGCCATGGACTACTTCCCTCATGTGCCTGGCTTGTGTCAATGGGTCTATTCCTGACTCCAGTCAAATGCTTAAACTTGTTTTAGGTGGAGCTCTGTCATATGCAACTGGAAGACATGGACCAATATACCAAGGTTCCTTTCTGATGAGCTGTTGACTTGGATTTTGCTATATCAAGAACCCAGAGGAAGGAGATAAGGTTATCTGAAGATGTATCAAGATATAAACAGCTGAATTTGAGCAGATGATAAACAAGACAGAATTCAGTCCTATCTCACCGTTCTCATGTCTCCAGACAGAGGCACCAATATATGAGAATTTCAGTCAAATGTTGCACCTGCCTGGTATGGTCCACGCTTCTCTATGGTGACCAAATGGGGTTTAAACATTTTGTGAAGCTTATTACTGATGAGTTAGAGAGCGTATTGGAGAAGGCAATGGCAACCCACTGCAGTACTCTTGCCTGGAAAATCCCAGGGATGGGGGAGCCTGGTAGGCTGCAGTCCATGGGGTCGTGAAGAGTCGGACATGACTGAGAGACTTCACTTTCATTTTTCACTTTCATGCATTGGAGAAGGAAATGGCAACCCACTCTAGTGTTCTTGCCTGGAGAATCCCAGGGACGGTGGAGCCTGGTGGGCTGCTGGCTATGGGGTTGCACGGAGTTGGACACGACTGAAGCGACTTAGCAGCAGCAGCAGAGAGCATATTGCCTCTTACCACAATGCTGGTTGGCATCAGAGGTCAAAAGAGTCTCCTGGGGACTTCCCTAGCAGTCCAGAAGTTGGGACCAGCAGTTTGACAATTAGTGGTCTAGTAGTTTGCTTCCCAGTGTAGGGAATGTGGGTTTGATCCCTTGTCAGGGAGTTGGGATTCTACATTCCTTGGGGTCATAAACCAAAGCACAGAATAGAAGCAATGTTGTAATAAATTCAATAAAGACTTTAAAAATGGTCCACATTTTTTTAAAAAAGTCTCCTGGCTACTGCTTTTATTACCTCAATGACCCAAATCATAAATATTGAGTAGGAACACTAATACTTGAACCCGCCTGCATTCCTATGTCCTGGGTCCCCACACTCCCCATTTAATTCCTGTCTAGATCTAGGTCTTATGTTCCAGTTATAGTTTTGGCTGCTGGCCTGGTTTATCAGTCTAGGACTTTGTTTCTCCAGAGATTGGAACCGTGTCCTGAACCCCCAGCCAGTCGTGGGGGGCTGCTGTGTGCTGGCCTTGCTGCAAGGTGCTTACAGGGTGCCACAGTCATGAAAGTCAAGTCCCAGACTCAGTTACTAAACTGCCTGCTGGACATTTCCATTGATGGCACCTCTAACTTAACATGCCCAGAATTATTTGCACCAAATCTCTTCTCCCTAATCTCTTCTCCTGCTAATGCTCTCAATATCAGTAGACGGGATAACTGTCTTTCCATTTGCCCAACTCAGATATGCCAAGATCATCCTTCACTCTTTGCTTTCACATACTCCCATATACCATGGAAAAGGAAATAGCAACCCACTCCAGTTTTCTTGCCTGGGAAATCCCATGGACAGAGGAGCCTGGTGGGCTACAGTCCATGGGGTCACAAAGTCAGACATGACTTAGCGACTAAGCATGCATGCACCTCCATATACAGACAATCACTCTGTCCTACTGAGCATATTCCCAATAATTTTTCAGGACAATCTGTTTGTCTCCAGCCCCACATTTAGCATCTTGGCCTAAGTCACCAGCATCTTTTACCCTGACTGTGGGTCTATTTGTTCCCATCTTTGCCCTGATCCAGTCCACTTTTCACACAGCAGCCAGAATAACTATCTCAAACCACAGTCCCACATATAGTGTCAATCCCACACATGGCGTCCTCTGCTGGCTCTCCTTCGTCTCAGCACCTATTCATCTTCTGGGTCTTAGATGAAATGCAATTTCCTTGGGTCAGTTTTCCCTGACTACTTTCATAGCATCCTATATTTAATCTTCATAATGTCTATCAAATAATGTATCAATTACTGTGTTACCGTTTAGTGAATATCTGCCTTCCCAGGTGAATTAAGTTCTAAAGAAGGTGGGTGCCAATATCTAGTTTTCTTCCTGTCCCCCATATAGTTAATGCTCAATAAATATTTAATGAATAAATTTATCAATGAATATCACAGCTCATTCTAACAGTATTCAAGTGGAGCCTAAACAGTCATTATTCTGGAATACTGCAAAGAGAAATCGGTTTTGAAGGTTGGATTAGATATTTCTTAAAACTCCTTCCAAGTAATCCTTTTTGATTTTTTCTTACAGTCTCATTGTCCCGATGTTAAATACTAGTCATTATTCATAGAAAATACAAGAGGTAAGCTCACCATTTACTAAATTAACCTACCATAGGAGATACCATCAGTTACTATATCGCATCATTAAGTCATTTTATTTCCATTCTATTTTCAGTCCCCTCTTCAGAATATGGGAGAGGGAATAACATTTATCATCATCTAAAAGAAATTAAAGCTACCAACCCAATAAATTAAGAGGATTGTCTTAGGTCTTACCAAAGAATTCACCAAAAATTTCCTGGAAAGAACAAGCTCTCTGAGGGCATTTAAAATTGGATTTGATTTACAAAATTTGATTTGCACATAACTATTCAGGAACACATTGATTGCTTAAAGTGAGGTACACCAGGACATAACTACCTTTAATCTGTTATAACAAAGGCAGCAATTAAAATTGCTTTTGCTAAGCAACTTTTGAAACAGAAGGTTCGATCTCTTTGCTATACTCCCCTACCCAGAAGACTCCCTCTCTCCCCACACGCTTTTCTCCTCCTAATTAAATGAGGCAACCATTCTGGATTCTTTGTAGAATGCAGTTTCTGACAGGATCACCCTCCTATCTTAGAGATACTGAAAAGGCTGGGTTAGGGACTTAATTTCATTTCCATCCCTCTTTGTTAATATAGTCCCTTCTTATTCTCGCTTCTTGGAAGCATTGTTAGGGAGGGATCGATTTGTTGGTTATTAAGAAATGGTCAGTTCCTATGGTATTAGATGTGATATTCCCCAACCACAGTGTCATTTTCATCCCCTGAAAAAGTGTGCCCTTTGTGTTACGTATCTGTTTGTTTGCTTTATTTAGCCCCTGGTGCGAAGTGCCTAATAAGGAATCCTGACGACAGTTCGCTCCATCTCCAGATTGAATTTCTTTATAGATCAGCCTCAGGAATTCATTTCCCAACCGGTTTTAATCAATACAGCTTGACTCAGCTTAAGTTTGGAGAAACTAACAAAAAAGCACTGATTGGGTGTCTCAAAGCACCGTCTTCATAAAGGCTCTCTTTGATGGCGACCCATCAAACTGACCCATGGCCTCTGAGTGGAGTCAGGGCCAGAGCTCTACCCAGGTCCCAAAGCTGTCATTGTCCTGTTTTGTTTGATTCTGTGAAGCCGGAGGCCAGAGAGGCTTTTGCAAAAACAGCATGGTATGAGGGAAAGATGAGTAATGGTGTATCAGGTCACCCTCAGAACTTGCTGTTGAGCTTCACTGAGTGGCTGAAACATCCTGAGATTCCATGTCAGCATCACAGAATAAGGTGACTGGGACTATGTGTATATGAGGTCTCGTTGAGCTCTGAAGCGCTAAGACTCTGTACGGAGACAGAAGGAACTGCTGGATCCCAATCGTCCATCCCACTTTCCAAACGCATGCTGAAATGACCACCATTTGGCTAAAGAGATGGAAAACCGTCATTTCTAAATCATGGAAAAAACACTTACCCTCTGCCAGCAGGATTTCAAACCCAGCTCTCACATTTTCTCACTATGGGGCCTTGGCTAAATCATATTATCTCTCTCTCGCTCTGTTTCCATATCTTTAAAATGTAGACATGTAATAATACCCTTTATCCAATTGGGGGATGTTGTGAGGGTCAAATGGGGTCACAGATGCAGAAAGCACTTTGGAAAATAAAGCAGAATGCAGAAAAGGAACTGTTAATCAGGTGGTCATTGCACTGCTGGAGCACAGAGCCTTGAACATCACCCTGGAGCTTCATAAATCCGGCTTCCTCCTGCTTCCTGCCCTCCCAGCTTCCCCACTGCAGTTGTAGTTCACGCTGGGCCAGAAATCGTGGCTTGTTTGCAAGTTATTGGAGTGCAGAGACTCATCAGTGTGGGCAGTGACTCCATCCTTGGGGACTGCTGCAGGGATTCAGCCAACTAAGCTCAGCCAGCCTGTTCACCCTAGCAGGGCAAGAGTCCTAATACCCACTGGTCAACCAGCCAGTCAGCCATCAACGCGGTGCTTAACACACTGGGAGCACAGAGCTTATGATGCTCCATATACAGGATCAACAGTGAAGATGGGCTGACTCCATGCCTTTTTAGATTAATAGTGGCATTTGTAAACTAGTGAAATTCTAAATGAGGCATGGTCATGCTTTTTTCCCCTAAAATCCTACTGATTTTTTTCTTAAGTAGAATATCTGTAAACTCTAGGACCTAGAAATATAATTAATTTCAGTCAGTACACCTTTTAAATACCTATAATGTCCTGGATTTTTATTCTGAGCCAAGTTTGGTACTGATTACATTACATAAATGATTGAATTTATTCTTAAAAACATTTCTGTGAAGCATGTATTCACTTAGTAATGTTTCTTGAATGAATGAATGCATGAATACAGTTAAATAATGAATGTGTGTTGAGTGCACTGTGTTAGTTATTAAAGGTTCAGAAATAAGAAAAATAAATGGCATAGCTGTTATCATTGAACTTATGGTCTAAGTATTATGAGCCTCATTTATAAATAAACAAATGGAAACACAGAAGATGAATTAACTTGCTCAAGGTCACACAGCAGCAACGTCAAGAGACTGAAAGCAAGTCTGGCTCTGGTCACGATGGAGTAACTAGTACAAACTTACCTTCCTACTTCAAGGAATGATAACAACTTACAATACATATGTACATAAAGCAATAGTTTTCAGGCACTGGATATCAAGGAGCATTGTACTGTGATCTGTAGTGAAAGAAAATCACACAAAATAAACCTCATGTTTGGTCTGATTCTGTGCTTTAAAACACTTTCCCAACTTCAGCAGAGAGAGGTGGGATCTGCAAGGAGGGGAAGTTGAGACATATGTTTGGGGGGTTCCCACTGCATGTGCACGAGGTGAGACTCCACAAAGTCTAGCAGAGAGCAGCTGCTGTGCACCAGCATCGCAGAGATCATGGAGAACCTGTAGGTATGGGAATTTCAATCCAGCCAGAGTGGAGAGACCTCCCACTCCACAGAGTGGAGAGCACCTCAGGGATTCAGTTGAGACCTCATAAAGGCCAAGACTGAGGAGTAATAACCAAATCCTAGACACAGAATCAATCCCTAGGATACAGAAAAAGTGAAAACAAACCAGCCATTAACAATGTAAACAAAAAAAATCCAAGCCTGGAAAGTTGAGAAAATCTAACAGCAATTTAATAACTCCTCAAGCAGGATTTAACGCTCTTTAAAAAAAGACATGATCCAGACTTCCTACAATGCATTTTTTAAAATGCTCAGTGTATATTTAAAAATTGTTAAATATGTGAAGAAGTAGGGAAATTTGATCTGTAATTTATAGAAAAATAAGTCAGTACCTGATCCAGTCATTGGAAGTAGCAAATAAGGACTATAAAACAGTTATTATGAATACATTCAAGGATATAAAGGAAAAGATAGCTATAATAATTAAAAAGAGAAAAATATTTGAATTCTAAAAGTGAATATTATAATACATAAATAAAATTTATTTAATGATGATATATTAGAGATGGCAGAGGAAGAATCAATAAACTTGAGATAGATCAGTAGAAGTGATACAATCTTAATAATTCAGGGGGAAACTTGAAAAAAGGAAAAGTGCCTCAACAGCAAGTGCAGTAATACAAACTCTCTAGTATTCATGTGATTGAAGTTCCCAAAGGAGAGTGTAGAGAGAATACATCAAAAAAAATATTTCAAGAAATAATCGTCAAAATGTCTCAAATTTGATGAAAATATCAACCTATAGACCTCTAAAGCCCAGCAAACCTAAAGCAGGATAAATACAAAGAAACACTGGAATGGAAGAGAACAACAGATTTTGACGATGTTAAAAAGATCATAGATCCCATGACTTAGAGGACATGGATAAATTCCTTTACAAGCATAATTCAATAAAAGTTACATAAGATTTTTACAAATTGAAATTTTTATTCTAAAATGTATATAAAAATTCAAAGACCTAGACAATAAAATAATATTATAAAAGAAAACTTGAAAGTCTTAAACTATCTGATTTCTGATTTACTGTAAAGCTACAGCAGTCAATACAGGATAGTATTGGCCTAAGGATATAAAAATAGATCAATAGTAAAGAATTAGATAATCCAGAAATAAATCTATACATTTGGATCAATTAATTTTTAAAAAATGCATGCCAACAACTTAACAAAGAAAATTTTATGCAGCAAATGGAGGAAAAAATCCAATACTTTCCTCATCAAACACAGAAATTATTTCAAGATGAATCATGGACATGTAATACTATTGACTAAAGTCAATACTATTAATCTTCTTTAAGAAAAAGAAGAATGTATTCAAACTTCAGTATGGCTGAGATTTCTTAGAAAAAACACAAAAATAAACCCAAAAGAAAAAAATAATAATAAATCAGACTTTATAAAAATTAAAGAGCTCTAGTCATTAAACAAAAACAAGCCTGTTAAGAAAAGAAAAAGGCAAACTGCCAACTGAGAGACATTATTCACAGTACCTATATCTGACAAAAGATGCATGTCCATAATATAAAATAATCCTTGTAAATTAATAATTTTTTAAAAGTTATAAAAACAGACAAAAGACTTGAACAGATAATTCACAAAAGAAGTATATAAATGGGCAATGAGCTTGAGAAAAAGCTTAACATCCTTAGTCATCAAGTAAAAGCAAATTAAAGCCATAATGAAATACCATTACATATCTACTAGAATGGCTAAAATTTAAACAGTAACACCAAATGTTGGCTAGGATGGAATGCCACCAGAACCCTCATATACTGCTGGTGGGAATGCAGTGATACAAATGCTTTGGAAAAATGGTTTGGCCATTTCTTAGAAAATTATATATCTCCCCTATGATTTAGCAAATTCATTCATAGATATTTTACCCAAGATAAATGAAAACATATGTCTAGAAAAGACTTATCCAAAATGTTTATGAGAGCTTAATTTAATAACCCCTATCTGCAAACAACCTGCAACAGGAGAAGAGAATACAGTGTATTATATTATATTAATATATTAATTCAACAAAATGTGTTTGGTCGGTCAGTCATGTCTGACTTTTTGCAAGCCCATGGACCGTAGCCCACCAGGCTGCTCTGTCCATGGAAGTTTTCAGCAGGAATACTGCAGCTGGCTGCCATTTCCTACTCCAGGGATCTTCTTTACCCAGGGATCGAACGCTCATTTCTTGTGTCTCCTGCATTGGTAAGTGAATACTTTACCACTGAGCCACATGGGAAGCCCCCAACAAAATACTAATTAGCAATAAAATGTATAAAGTGTTGTTATCCACAGCAGCATGAATGAATTTTAAGAATATTCTAGTGAGTGAAAGTTATCATATACAATGCAAATGTAAAATTCATTTATTCAAGAAAGGCAAAACTAACCTTTGGTGACTGAAATTGGAACATTGGTTGCCTCTAGGGTGGTAAGGATTAAATTTAGAAGGGTTATGGAGAACTTTCTAAGGTGACAGAAGTGCTCCTTAATTTTACTGGTGTTTTTTGGTACACTGAAGAGCACTTGTCAAAACTCATTGAACTGTGCCTTTAAAAATGTTTATTTACTTGTGCATAATGGCATCTGGTCCCATCATTTCATGGGAAATAGATGGGGAAACAGTGGAAACAGTGTCAGACTTTATTTTTCTGGGCTCCAAAATCACTGCAGATGGTGATTGCAGCCATGAAATTAAAAGATGCTTACTCCTTGGAAGGAAAGTTATGATCAACCTAGATAGCATACTAAAAAGCAGAGACATTACTTTGCCAACAAAGGTCTGTCTAGTCAAGGCTATGGTTTTTCCAGTAGTCATGCATGGATGTGAGAGTTGGACTGTGAAAAAAGCTGAGCGCCGAAGAATTGATGCTTTTGAACTGTGGTGTTGGAGAAGACTCTTTAGAGTCCCTTGGACTGCAAGGAGATCCAACCAGTCCATCCTAAAGGAGATCAGTCCTGGGTGTTCTCTGGAAGGAATGATGCTAAAGCTGAAACTCCAGTACTTTGGCCACCTCATGCGAAGAGCTGACTCACTGGAAAACACCCTGATGCTGGGAGGGATTGGGGGTAGGAGGAGAAGGGGACGACAGAGGATGAGATGGCTGGATGGATCAATGGACATGAGTTTGGGTGAACTCTGGGAGTTGGTGATGGCCTGGCGTGCTGTGATTCATGGGGTCGCAAAGAGTCGGACACGACTGAGCGACTGAACCGAACTGAATTTTTATCTAGTTAAGATAATCCTGTCTGTCTGATTCCAGTGCCCACATATTTTCCTGCTATATTATGCTGAATATCAGGCAAAATGTTAACCACTGGAAACTGTACTATCCTGAAATGAGTCAGCACCTTGTAAAGCAAAGAGAATGGATTCCTCTATTAGAAGAGCATGAAGAAGCTGTTTATAAACTGTAAAGGTAACAGAAATATTTATATTTATTTTTAAAGAACTATTATTATAAACTGTAAAAGCAGTGCTTTGTCACAGGGGTTTTGGAAAAAGTGGCTATTTGCATTACCTGTGACTGCATAAACAATTACTAAGACTTCTAAGTGGCTTAAAACAGCACACTTTATTCCCTCTCATTTTTCTGTGGGTCAGGAATTTGGAAGAGACTCAGCTGGGTGATTCTAGCATTGAGACATCCCATGAGGTGGCAGTCAAGTCCTGGAGGGGGTGCAGTTATCTGAAGGCTGTAGGGTCCTCCTTCAAATTTATTCCTTGGTGGCTGACTGGCCTCAGATCCTCCCTGGCCCCTGGCAAGAGGCCTTAGCTCTTTGCCAAGTGGGCCTCTCCAGACTGCTGACAGTACATAGGATGCGGCAGTTGGTTTCCCGCAAAGCAAGTGATTCTGTGATTGAATGGAAGTCCTTATGCCCTGGTGGTTCAGACAGTAAAGAGTCTGCCTGCAGTGCAAGAGACCTCTGTTGGATCTCTGGGTTAGGAAGATCCCCGACAGAAAGGAATGGCAACCCACTCCAGTATTCTTGACTGGAGAATTCCATGGACAGAGAAGCCTGGAGGGCTACAGTCTATGAGGTTGCAAGAGTCAGACATGGCTGAGCGACTATCACTTTTCCCCTATGCCCCAGGCACACTGAGGCCAAACACCACCAAAATGTTGGAGTTTGGAGCAGAGAAAGGTTTACTGCAGGACATTGCAAGGAGACAAGCGGCTCTTGTCGTAAAAACTGAACTCCTTAAAAGCTTTCACAAAACGTTATTATAGAAAAGGTGAGAGAGGCGTATGATTAGTTGTTGCAAGTTTTGGGTGTCAAATCCTTTGTTCTTGAGGTCAGGTCATGGACAAGTCAGGATGTTCCTGTAAATCTCCACTAAAACCTGTTATTCCCTGTTCTGACAAGAAAGGCAAGGTTCCAAGCCTTGAATTTTGCCCTCCGAGATCCAAGTCCTGGCTAAGAGGAGTGGATCCCTGCATCACCCCATCACCCCAAGTCCAGCATCCAGTCTGGGTCCTCCTACCAGCGCCCAAGCTCAGCTGAGGAGGTACATGTTAGCTGGCAGCGCCCATATGGCCTGGTCCCCAGACCCTGCCCAGCCATTATCACTTGGGGAGCCAGGCTCCCAGGACACAGACTTTTTATTTAAACTGGAGAGAATCGTTTTGTTCAAGATCAACAGGAACACATGTTGTAGCAAATAGCAATCAGGTTAATCCCCAGCTCACCATAACTGCTCTTCTTTGAGAATAGCCCCAACCACAGAAACGGACCCAAAGTAATGACGTGCAATGTCTTTGCACCTTTACCCTGACCTCTGGCCACTTCCTAGGGGTAGAGAACTCAGCTAAGCTGGACCAAGTTCTGAAACTTGAACAGAGAGGCTGAAGGCGGTTGAAGCTCTTACCTTAATGGCAGTGTCCGTATGCTCCAGCTGCCAAGGACCACAGCCCATGGAGGTCACTGTCATGAGGTCGCAGAGGTGGGGATGGGGGAGAGGCCCGCTGCTCCTTCAAGGGCTCTGGGGCGCTACGGGTCAGTGCATCAGCCTGTCCCCAGGTCCTCAGCTCACCTGCCGGGCTGGAGGGCGCCAGGGGAGAAGGCTGTGACTGATCGCATCTTATCACACTCTCTACCGGGAGGACCACTGCCAGACTGACTCTTGGTGGAGCCTGGACTGATACAGTCTCGCGCGGAAGGTCTCGCGGTAACAGCTGCACTAACAGGTCTCGAGGTAATGGCTGCCGCTCGCCCTGCCCCTATTCCAGTTCAAGAGAAAGAGCCCAAGACTCAAGTGGAAGCCGCGGTCCCCTCTTTGCCCTGATGTTGCTTTGCAGTATGCTGTCGGTCACGCAGACTAGGCCTGGTGCAAGCAGGGGAGACTCTGCCTAGTGAGCCCTGGTGGGCAGGCACCAATGAGTGTCCCTTGGAGTCCAGCTACCGCAGTCGCTTTTTCATCCCTGCTCCAGGACTCTTTAGATGCGCAATTTGGAACACTTTACTCTTTTAAAGCCCCTGTGTCTTAATCTCGGAAATGGAAAGGAATCATTGTATTTACCTCAATGGGCTAAAGTTGGACTGTATCTTGTACTTACCTCAAGGGTCCTCAGAAGGAAACCTGAAATGGAGTAAGTTTTTGTTACGTTATCTTAAAGCACAAATACATTGGTACTGGTCCTGTGGCGTGTCTAGTATTCTACTGGGGCGGGGCGGCTCTGCCAAGCGTCTGCATGGTGATGGGCCCTGCAGCAGCAGTTCCCCTGGGTCGTGATCCGAGGGATCTGGTCCCTGGTTTGTGCAGCCTGAGGGCCGGCTGTGTCCTGGGCACCTGGCTCCCTTGATGGTGATGCCTACGCAGGGGCTGGGGACCTGGCCCTGAAGGTGCTGCCAGCTGAGGTTCGGCCCCAGGCCTGGGCACTGGCTGGAAGACACAGACCTGCTGCTGGACGAAGGCTCCAGTGCAGGGTGGCCAGCCTAAGCAGGGACCCTCACTCTCCCAGCCAGGGCCTGGGCCTCGTAGGTGAAAGTCAGTCCTTGGAACTTGGAACAAGATGAGGGGCAAGGATGTTGCTTTGCTTAGCCGATTTGTTAAGTGTTGAAAGCTGCCAAGAGTCATGGAGAAAGAATTTGATTCCTCCCCTTCCTCTTCTGGTATATTTCCCAAGGCTATGACCTTTAAGAGCATTATACCTTTAGATAAAATGTTGCAGAACAGAGACTATCATTTGCTTTGATGGACTTTACAGGCATATGTGGCCTGACCTTGACTTGATCATGAAGACAGTTGCAAAAACAAAGGATGGGAGATCAAGAAGTTTGCAAGAACTAATCAAGTCCCTCCCTCACCTTTCCTATAAAAGGACTTTTTTGGAAGCCTTCAGGGAGGCCGGGGGTTTTAAGGCATGAACCCCCTTTCTCCTTGCATGGCCCTGCAATTACACTTCCTCTGCTCCAGATGCTGATGTTTTGGTATTATTTGGCCTCACTGTGCATTGAGTGCAGGGGCTTGTGTTTGTAACAGTATCACAGTCCTGGCCAGGTAGCCTGCTTAAACCTTCTGCCACAAACTGCACTAGGTCAGTTTTTAAAAAGTGGCACCTTCCTCTAATTTGGATCCTTGAAGCTGAGTAAGTTCTGTAATCAACGTTTATCCAGTGGCTCCTCCCCATTCTCGCTTTATTCACCCCATGTGTTTGGTATCTTTTGCCTGCTCTTCTCATTAGACTGTGAGCTCTCTTGAAGGAACCTTGTGCTTTAGTCTTTGTATTTTTCAAAGCCACTGTTTGAACTTCATATTGATTTTTACATAGCCAGTGCTCAAATAGTATTTGCTGGCTACATTTTACAAAGCTGAATATCCAGGAAGTGAAAGCTACTATCACAAGGTATATCAATCATTGTCCCCAAAACAGTGCATAGTAAGCCACCTCAAAACTCAAAGCCATACAACCACAAACGCTTAGTCTCTTGCTCATGGGTCCGCAGGTCAAAGGAGAACTGGCTGATCCTGACTGTGCTTGATTGGGTGGTGTTGCTTCAGGTCTAGGCTTGACTTCTTGATGCAAGTCTCAGCTCAGTTCTGTGCCACCTGCATTTATTCCAGCTGGGACCCAAGCTGACAGACAGTGCTTACCTTGGGAATGGTCTTTTCAGGTAACAGTTAAAGCACAAGAGGGCAAATAGAATCCTTGAAATGCAATGCATTTCAAGCCTTTCCTTGATTCATGAACCTCACTACCTCATTGGCAGAAATGGATCACATGACTAAGACCAACATCAAGGAGATTCAGAAGTAATTGCTCTGCTTCCATTGGGAAGAGCTTTAAAGTCACCTGGAAAGGGGCATGCAGAAACTGATGAAAGTTGGGGCCAGTAACTCTGCCATATGGGATACTAAGTTGTCAGAGCTATCCAAGAACCAATTATGGCTGGGAACAGTGGACTCTTGGAGAAATATTTTAATATTGTTCCTTCACTTCTAGAACTGGGAAACACTTGAAATCTGCATGATAGTGATGTGGGCTTTAGAGATCCTACCCTACTTTTTTACATTGTGGCTTAGACGGTAAAGAATCTGCTTGCAATGCTGGAGACCTGAGTTCGATCCCTGGGTTGGGAAGATCCCCTGGAGAAGGGAATGCAACCCACTCTGGTATTCTTGCCTGGAGAATCCCGTGGACGGGGGAGCCTGGCAGGCTATAGTCCATGGAATCGCAGAGTCAGACACGACTGAGTCTGTGTTTATTCCAGCTGGGACCCAAGCTGACCGGCAGACTGACGAACACACACACATTTTCTTCCACAGGTCTTTCCACTGTTTTCTTTCTCTGAGTTCTTTTTCCTCAAACACAAAGTAGAGATAATAAAACCTACCCAAGTTGTTGTGAAAAATTAACATTAATTAACATATATGAAATTACTTGGCATTACAATGCACTCAGTATTTGTTTCCCCATCTGTCCTTCTAGAGGGTCTAGGGGTTGAAGGGTACTTTGATTTTTCCAGCAAGCTTCTGAGGCATCAGCTCAGTCAGGGAAGGACTCAGCTTTCCTGAGTGAAAAAGAGGTAATGACAGAGGATCTTTATATTCATCCACTTGTTGCTTTAAGATAGATAAGTGATCAGCTGTTGCCTATTTTGGTTTCTCAAACACCAAGTTATTGCCATAGAAACATAATTATAATGAGTAATTAAATAAAAATGTTTTCTGAAATCTTTTAAAATTGAAGTTCTAAATTTCTACCTTTTCACTCAGTTCATATAAGATCCTAAGATCCTGTGCTCGGCAACTGAAGTCCTGGCTGCTGCTGCTGCTGTTGCTAAGTTGCTTCAGTCGTGTCCGACTCTGTGCAACCCCATAGACGGCAGCCTACCAGGCTCCACTGTCCATGGGATTTTCCAGGCAAGAGTACTGGAGTGGGGTAAGCATAACTCAAAAACTGTAGCATATATCTTATTAATATTTTCTTCCAAATCAGTGAGCTATTTTCAGTCACTTTATTTTTAAAAATGAAATAAATTCTCCCTAACTTTATTATGAACATGCAACTTCCACCCTTTTCCTGAAGAAATGGCATCTAGCCTACTGAAACAATCTGGAGTTTAACCTTATTTTGCTTTGCATCCCAGGAAATGTGTGTGAACAGGTTGGTGGAGAAGGATATATGTTGAGAAGGATATATATATGTTGAGAAGGATCTTTCATTAACCTTACAATATATCTGGGCTTGCTTTGCTGAAAAATTCCATAGCGAAATCCTTGAAGATTTGCAAAGACCTGTTGGTTTCCTTCTTCCTCACACTCTATACCACCAAACCAAAGTACATCCTATGCCCAAAATACATTTCAAATCCATCTATGCAACCTGTTTATTAATGATGTGGGCTACAACTATATCCTCTCAAATGCCTCCCTGTGTCGGCTCCTATCGACCATCCCAATTACTTTTCACATAGCAACCACAGTGGTCTTTTGAAAAGCTAGAATCATATCACCTCTCCCCCGGGAGAAGTGATAAAGTCTGTCTCTTGAAAGCCTTCCTGTGGCTTCTTGTTGCAATTATAACGTGTCTTTGTTCTTAATACACATATGTGTGTGTTAGTCGCTCAGTTGTGCCCAACTCTTTGCAATCTCATGGACTGTATGGGATTTCCCAGGCAAGAATACTGGAGTGGGTTGCCGTTTCCTCCTCCAGGACATCTTCCTGTCCCAAGATCAAACCCGGGTCCCCTGCATTGCAGGCGGATTCTTCACTGTCTGAGCCACCAGGGAAGACCTGGCTGCTTTATTAATAGGCCATCAGGGGTCTACTTGGAACTGTACAATCTTGCCTTTTTTACCTCTCACCATCTTCCCTAGGTACTAAACCCTGTTGTACTGAGCCTTCTCCCAGATCTTTAATATTCTAGCTCTCTTCTCCTCAGGATCTTTGTGTGAATTGTTCCCTCTGCCTGGAATACCCTTTCCTTTACTCCCCACATGTCCAGTTTCTTCTTGTCTTTCATCTCAGCTTAAATGTCAACTCCACACAGTGGTCTTCCTTGATTCCCAGTAGATCTCCTTATTATTTTCTGCTACCATCCCATTTTCTTCTTTCATAGTACTTACCCCAATTTGTTATTATAAATGTATTTGTATTTTGACATGTTTAACATCTGACTCATCCACTGGATGTAAGCCCCATAATAACAGGAGTAATATCTATATTTTGTTCACCAGAGTATAACAGGGCATTGTCCTGTGCTTAATCCTGGAAGATGCTCAATAATTATTTCTAAAGTGGAGGAATGATTGTGAATGAATAAGAAGGCAGAACCATCAATATTTACCAAGAAACCTAAAATATCTCTGAAGCACCATCAGATAGCCATCACCGGAACTTTGCCCATGGTAACTAGGCAGTATCTTTTGGAGGAAAAAAAATCAGGTTGTGTGTAAAAAACTTGGATACTGGTCCAATTTCCCATGGGACTGCCTGAAACCCTAAGGATCTTTCTGAACCACAGCTTGCTGGTAGGTAAAACGAAGGCCTACAACTGAACTGGACATGTTTAACCAGGAAAGGGCTGTTACCATGGACATGCATTTTATCTCATTTTTCAGTAGTGAGCTTCCATCAAATTCTAAAATATTCTTGATTCCAAAAAAGTTAAGAGACATTGGATTAGGTTAGTTCTAAAGTCCCATATGCCTCTGACAATCTGTGTTTCTATAGAAAGAAAATCAGTGTACTGGTCAAGATTAGACATGACTGCATGTAACAGAGATTCCAAATAGCAGCACCTCAAGCAAGACTGAGGTCTATTTTATCTCTCCCTCCTTTAGGTCTGGAGGTGAGCATTCCAAGGTCAGTAAGGATTCCAAGCTGTCAGAGACTCCAGGTCCTGTCTTGCTGCTCTGCCATCCTGCCATCCTCTGCCATGACCCATGTCTGCATGAATATTTAAACACATGAGTGGATGGATATTCCAGCCAGCAGGACTGAGGTAGAAGAACATCTCCTGTTTTTAAGGACAGAAGTGGAATTTTCACATAGCATGGGTCCTAACTTCCTGTTGGCTAATATGATTGAGACAGAGGTTAAGAGATGCAGATTTCACTTTGGGTGGCCAGGTGCTCAGTTAAAAACCAGAGGTTCTAATACTTTGGAGGGCTTCCAGGTGGTTCAGTGTAATCTTCTGGATTCTTCAGTAAAGAATCAGCCTGCTAATACAGGAGACCTGGATTTGATCCCTGAGTCAGGAAGATCCCTGGAGAAGGAAATGGCAATCACTCCAGTATTCTTGCCTGGGAAATCCCCTGGAGGGAGGAGCCTGGTGGACTACAGTCTACGGGGTTGCAAAAGAGTCACATAACTTAGCAACTAAACAACAATACTTTGGAGGATCAAGGCAATAAGGAATCTTTGCCAAAATCAGAGATTCTGCATAAGTCTTAAGTGAAGAGATGTGTCAAATGTCTACTATCACAACAGATAGACTAAGCAAAGGGCAATTAGGTGTCCAGACTGCCTGGCATAGTTCAGTTCAGTTGCTCAGTCATTTCCTGCTCTGTGCGACCCCATGGACTGCAGCACGCCAGGCCTCCCTGTCCATCACCACTCCTGGGGCTTGCTAAAACTCATGTCCAGCGAGTTGGTGATGCCATCCAACCATCTCATCCTCTGTCATCCCCTTCTCCTCCTGCCCTCTATCTTTCTCAGTATCAGGGTCTTTTCTTTGCATTAGGTGGCCAAAGTATTGGAGCTTCAGCTTCAGCATCAGTCCTTCCAATGAATATTCAGGACAGATTTCTTTTAGGATTGACTGGTTTGATCTCCTTGCAGTCCAAGGGACTCTGAAGAGTCTTCTCCAACACCGCAGTTCAAAAGCATCAATTCTTCCACATTCAGCTTTCTTTATAGTCCAACTCTCACATCCATATATCACTGCTGGGAAAATAATAGCCTTGACTAGATGGACCTTTGTCGGCAAAGTAATGTCTCTGCTTTTTAATATGCTATCTAGGTTGGTCATAGCTTTTCTTCCAAGGAGCAGGCGTCTTTTAATTTCATGGCTGTAGTCACCATCTGCAGTGATTTTGGAGCCAAGAAAATAAAGTCTGTCACTGTTTGCAATGTTTCCCCATCTATTGGCCATGAAGTGATGGGACCAGATGCCCTGATCTTAGTTTTTGAATGTTGAGTTTTAAGCTAGCTTTTTCACCCTCCTCTTTCTCTTTCATCAAGAGGCTCTTTAGTTCCTCTTCACTTTCTGCCATAAGGGTGGTGTCTTGATTCCAGCCAGTGCTTTATCCAGTCCAGCATTTCGCATGATGTACTCTGCATTTAAGTTAAATAAGCTGAATGACAATATACAGCCTTGACATACTCCTTTCCCGAATTGGAACCAGTTTGTTTTTCCATGACCAGTTCTAACTGTTGCTTCTTGACCTGCATACAGGTTTCTCAGGGGGCAGGTAAGATGGTTTGGTATTCCCATCTCCTGAAGAATTTGTCACAGTTTGTTGTGATCCACACAGTCAAAGGCTTTAGCATAGTCATTGAAGCAGAAGTAGATGTTTTTCTGGGATGTTTTTGCTTTTTCTGTGATCCAATGGATGTTGCCAATTTTAAAATTTTTATATATATATATATATATAAACTTTACAATATTGCATTGGTTTTGCCATACGTTGACATGAATCCACCATGGGTGTACATGTTTTCCCCATCCTGAACCCCCCTCCCACCTCCCTCCCCATCCCATCTCTCTGGGTCATCCCAGTGTACCAGCCCCGAGAATCCTGTATCATGCATCGATCCTGGACTGGCGACTCATTCCACATATATAATATACATGTTTCAATGCCATTCTCCCTCGCCCTCTCCCACAGAGTCCAAAAGACTGTTCTATACATCTGTGTCTCTTTTGCTATCTCACATACAGAGTTATCATTACCATCTTTCTGAATTCCATATATGTGAATTATTATACTGTATTGGTGTTTTTCTTTCTGGCTTACTTCACTCTGTATAATTGGCTCCAGTTTCCTCCACCTCATTAGAAGTGATTCAAATGTATTGTTTTTAATGGCTGAGTAATACTCCATTGTGTATATATACCATTGCTTTCTTATCCATTCATCTGCTGATGGACATCTAGGTTGCTTCCATGTCCTGGCTATTATAAACAGTGCTGTAATGAACATTGGGATACACGTGTCTCTTTCAATTCTGGTTTCTTCAGTGTGTATGCCATTCTATTTCCAGTTTTTTAAGGAATCTCCACACTGTTCTCCTTAGTGGCTGTACTAGTTTGCATTCCCACCAACGGTGTAAGAGGGTTCCCTTTTTTCCACACCCTCTCCAGCATTTATTGCTTGTAGACTTTTGGATCGCAGCCATTCTGACTGGCGTGAAATGGTACCACATTGTGGTTTTGATTTGCCTTTCTCTGATAGTGAGTGATGTTGAGCATCTTTTCATGTGTTTGTTAGCTATCTGTATGTCTTCTTTGGAGAAATGTCTGTTTAGTTCTTTGGCCCATTTTTTGATTGGGTTGTTTATTTTTCTGGAATTGAGCTGCAGGAGTTGCTTGTATATTTTTGAGATTAATTCTTTGTCCATTGCTTCATTTGCTATTGTTTTCTCCCATTCTGAAGGCTGTTTTCTCACCTTATAGTTTTCTTTGTTGTGCAGAAGCTTTTAATTTTAATTAGGTATAGTGAGTATACTACCCAAAGCAATCTATGGATTCAATGCAATCCCTATCAAGCTACCAATGGTATTTTTCACAGAGCTAGAACAAATAATTTCACAATTTGTATGGAAATACAAAAAATGTCGAATAGCCAAAGCAGTCTTAAGAAAGAAGAATGGAACTGGAGGAATCAACCTGCCTGACTTCAGGCTCTACTACAAAGCCACAGTCATCAAGACAGTATGGTACTGGCACAAAGACAGAAATATAGATCAATGGAACAAAATAGAAAGCCCAGAGATAGATCCACACACCTATGGACACCTTATGTTTGACAAAGAAGGCAAGAATATACAATGGAGAAAAGACAATCTCTTTAACAAGTGGTTCTGGGAAAACTGGTCAACTACTTGTAAAAGAATGAAACTAGAACACTTTCTAACAGCGTACACAAAAATAAACTCAAAATGGACTACAGATCTAAACGTAAGACCAGAAACTATAAAACTCCTAGAGGAGAACATAGGAAAAACACTCTCTGACATAAATCGCAGCAGGATCCTCTATGACCTACCTCCCAGAACATTGGAAATAAAAGCAAAAATAAACAAATGGGACCTAATTAAAATTTATATATTTTTTAATTGAAGGATAATTGCTTTACAAAATTTTGTTTTCTGTCAAACATGAATCAACCATAGGAAATTTGATCTCTAGTTCCTCTCCTTTTTCTAAATCCAGCTTGAACATCTGAAAGTTCTTGGTTCACGTGCTGTTGAAGCCTCGCTTGGAGAATTTTGAGGATTACTTTGCTAGTGTGTGAGATGAATACAATTGTGCAGTAGTTTGAACATTCTGTGGCATTGCCTTTCTTTGAGACTGGAATGAAAACTGACCTTTTCCAGTCCTGTGATCACTGCCAAGTTTTCCAAATTTGCTGGCATATTGAGTGTAGCACTTTCACAGCTGGATTTGAAATAGCTCAACTGGAATTCCATCACCTCCACTAGCTTTGTTTGTAGTGATGCTTCCTAAGGCCCACTTGAATTCACACTCTAGGATGTCTGGCTCTAGGTGAGTGATCACACCACTGTCGTTATCTGGGTCATGAAAATCTTTTTTGTATAGTTCTTCTCTGTATTCTTGCCACCTCTTTTTAATATCTTCTGCTTCTGTTAGGTCCATACCATTTCTGTCCTTTATTGTGCCCATCTTTGCATAAGTAACCAGATAATTTACATCTCATAGAATTTCAGATTGCAAGAATACTATTCAAGCCCTTTTTCTCTGCATATTTTCCATGGTGGTTTTGTCCTGAATTTAACTTATTTACAGACACAATGGATATTTACTGAGCACCTACATCTGCTGTGTGTGCAGTCACTGTTTCAAACTATATCTATAGAGTCCTTTCCCCCAGGGAGGACATAGTCTAGTGGGAAGGCAGACAACAGACCCTCCAACTGTGGCCTCATGATCAGTTCTTAGAGGATACAGTGGAAGCAGAAAGATGAGGACCCTACTCAACCTTTTTGGAAACTTTTGGTTCAAGAAGGGCCTTCTGCTCTGATTGAGTTGTGAATGTTGAACCGTCCTTGCCTACCTTGAATGGATCCCCTTTGATCATGGTGTACAATCCTGCTGGGAGCCGGCGTGAGGAGCTCCGCCCGTGGCAAAGGTCATGAGGAAGGACGCTTGGCAAAAGCAAAGGCGGGATCGAGCCTCAGGAGTCCCCCTGGATATTCTCGAGCATCTACCCCCAAAAGCAGAGTCTGCCTACTTTATTGCTTTGTGCTCTCACCTCTGACTTTACTGGGGGCTGTCCCCCACCACCATCTCGCTCTCTCTGATAAAGAGTTAACTCACAGCTCCAGTTAATAAAGTTCCTGGGCATTAGAAGTGTTTAAATTCAAACCCCTCAGATAGCTCTCTAACTTGCCTGACAAGTTTACCCGGACTCCTACAGCTATGCATACGATTGTTTACAGTCTCTCAGCTGCGAGAGGCACAGAAGCCTAAAATATTCAAATAGCTTAGAGCCTCTCAGAGAGTTAGAAACTGTCAGAATAAAACTAGTAAAAGATTTCATTGATGAGCCAATGCTTGCTGCCAAGTTTCCACATCCCCTGTATTGTATCCTTGAATGTGTATTAATTAATATAGTTGGTATGTAGAAAAAAATAAGTAGTGGCCTTGGTGTTAGCAACTTTAGACCCTTAAGGTAATAACTTCTTTCCTTTGTTGTAAACCCACTGCACTTCTGCCCTATAGGAATGCAACTTTATCTAACACCTTCGGTGGATGGCGCCAAACCTTAAAATAATTGCTCTTAGAGAAAATAAGTCTTATGGATTGACAAACCTTTGTCAAGAGTCATAAAATGTTAATAGGCCTTCTGGCCAGAAGATGATGTAAATCACCTAAACCATTTGTATACGATAAATTTGCAGGAAGGAAACCCTGGTTTTGATAAGGATCAAAGACGCTGACTTTGCATGATTTCACACTCCCTATTATCCTCTATGTACAACTTATGGTATAAAAGCCCCTGTTGAAAATAAAGCTAGGGGCCTTGCTCACCGAAGCTTGGTCTCCCCATGTCATTCTTTTTCTCAATTTCTGGCTGAGTCTCCATCTGGAGCATGGAGGTCCTCTGCAACCATTCATTTGTCTGGGCTTCTAAGACCCACTCGAGAAGGTGCCTAAGGTGGGGCACCTTCCGCTATTCGAGAGGGCACCTGCAGCCTCCGTGGTCAGAGCTAACCTGATGTCACAGGTTATATTGATTTTCCACGTAAACCAAGCTACTCAGCCTCTTTTCTCTGCTGAATTTTCCTACTGAGCCATCCTCATTCTATTACTCTTTATATCTTTGATGAATATTTAAATAAAGCCAGTGTAATCGCCGATGCCGTCTCCCCTTCGAACTCCCTGGATCAGCTGGGGCTGGACCCCAGCACAATCCTTTAAAAAAAAAACACACACAAAAGAAGAAGGGCCTTCTGTAGGAAGGCCTCATACTGAGTTTTGAAGGATGAACAACAGGCACAGTGCCTGGCAAGGAGAAAGCAAAGCAGGTATTTACATCACCTCCGAAGGGTGATTGGGAAGAAAGGAGGGAGGGAGGAAGGAGAAAGGGGAAGGATGGAAGGAGTAGGAAGACAAAATGTACTGCACTGAGAAAAAAAATCACTAGAGGCTTTCAGATTATTGATCTGGTAATAATTAAAACTGATCTTAGGCTTAAAAATATAGACTGTATATAGTATTTTTGTTGTTAAAAATGGTGGCAATGATCTATGGGGCTTCCCAAGTGGTGATAGTGGTAAAGAACCCACCTGCTAATGCAGGAGAGATAAGAGATGTGGGTTTGATCCCTGGCTCAGGAAGATCCCCTTGGAGAAGGAAATGGCAACCCACTCCAGTATTCCTGTCTGGAAAATCCCATGGACAGAGAAGCCTGGCAGGGTCGTCAGAGAAGTCCTTGGGGTCACAAAGAGTCAGACACAACTGACGTGACTTAGCACACAATGTTCTATGGAACAGGCAGGCTGTTTTTCTCTTTTCTTTCACCCTTTTCATCCACATAGCCCATCATGCTAAGGTCTTGCCCATTCTGTGCTTGTTTGTATGTCCATCTCCCCTCCAGAAGGTCAGCACCAGGGGCCAGAGGGTGTGTCTGTTTATCTCAGTAGACTCAGACTCTAGCAGTGTCTGACACAATAGCAGCTCCAACAATTACTTGGCAAATGAGTGAATGAGCAGATGGTAGCCTGTCGAAGAGGGACAGGCCTCCAATGCAGAGGAAGTATCCAGAACAACTGGAAGGCTGTAGAGAGCGCAGGGCAGCCAAAGGTCTGTCTCTGTCAGAGGCTAGTGTGCATAATGGGTGAAGGAAGAGGGAAGTCAGATGAAAAGATGACTTTGCAAATACTGTTTCCTCAGGCTCGCCGTTACCAGCTGCACACAGATCGTGGTGCAAGCCTTTCTTCCAGGTGCTTACCGCCCTCTGTAACCATAAACTGGAGTAGTAGCACGTTGTGAAGAGTCTAGGCAACTTCCTGGGGACCGATCCCAGCCTTGCCACTGCCAAGCTGTGTGACCTTGCACAAGAAATGTAAACTGTCAATGAGGCAGTTTTCCTACCTGGAAAATGGAAATAAAAATGCCTATCTAATAGACTTGTTGGAAGGCTTAAGTGAAAAAAAAACAAACATTTAAAGTGATTCAAAGAGTTCCTTGATCATAAGTGCTTAATAAATGTTACTTATTGTTAATAGGTGATGATGATATTTAGATGATAGATAGATAGGCAGACAGATAGATAGTAGTGATAGGTTTCTGTGTGGTTAGTTGATTATGGCATATATAACCCTACTACATTATAGGAAAGGGTCAGAACCACTTCTTACCATTGTGGAGCCAGCCCAGCAAAATGTCTATTATGAGGAAGGTGCTCAAAGAATATAGATGAAAAGGTAAAGGTGACAGTATAGCTGGAGAAGTCTGCAGGAGACATCACCTGGAGCCTTAGAAACTGTGGTGAGGAGCTTGGACTTTTCCCTCAGGGCTAGTCTCAGGTTCCTGAAGGAAGATGAAATGATCTTATTCTCAGCATCACAGAGGCAGGACTGGAGGGAAGCAGGCTGGGAGGTCCCGAGTCACACCAGTTGAATAACTAATCTGGGCACTTCCTGAGGAGGCTTGAGGTAGGGGAAGCACAGAAGGGGAAAAAAAAAGGTTTTCCTCTTGGGATTTTATCCCAACATCTCTCAATCACTACTTCCTTATGGAGAAAGCTGAGCTTGGAACTCAATTCTGCCAGTTTTTTCGTGGGAATATATAAGATACATGACGAGTAACACACATATTCTTGATTTGAATAATCATGTACAGATGTGAGAGTTGGACCAGTAACAAAGCTAAGTGTGGAAGAATTAATGCTTTCTAACTGTGGTGCTGGAGAAGACTCTTGAGAGTCTCTTGGACAGCAAGGAGATCAAACCAGTCAATTCTAAAGGAAATCAACCCTGAATATTCATTAGAAAGACTGATGCTAAAGCTGAAGCTCCAATACCTTGGCCACCTGATGCGAAGAGCTGACTCATTTGAAAAGACCCTGGTGCTGGGAAAGATTGAAGGCAGGAGGAGAAGGGGATGACAGAGGATGAGATGGTTGGATGGCATCACTGACTCAGTGGACATGAGTTTGAACAAACTCCGGAAGGTGGTGAAAGACAGAGAAGCCTGGTGTGCTGCAGTCCGTGGGGTCTCAAAGAGCCAGACACGACTTAGTGGCTGAACAACAACAATCGTAACTCCCTTATGGGGATAGCAGAGCTTGGAACTCAATTCTGACAGGGTTTTTATGGGAATATTTAAAATACATGGCATGTGACGCACATATTCTTGGTTTAATAGCTCGTCAACATGTATTACTCCCCTTTCCTTTCCCTCTTGGTCACTAGAACTCTTTTCAGTGCCCCTTCCCTTGCCCCCAACCAAACACACGCACTTAAACGTCACTGACCAATATTTAGGGAAATAGAGCCTGCTCTTCTAATCATACACTTTTAAACATGAAGTTCAATTAGCCCTACTCAAAGATTTTTAGAAATAGAGAAGATCCCAGACCACAACTACTCCATAAACTTAGACACAGAGAATCAGAAAAGCAAGGTGCTTTCCCCAACATTGCACAGTTTGCAGGCTTTTGAGCTGGTCTGATTTATACCTCACTATTTTTTCTAGCTTCAGTGTTCTGAAAGTCAGCCCCATGTGCCATGGAATATGATTACCAACATCCAGGGATTTGTATTAAGCATATTCACAAACAGCAATGTCAGTTAGCCCAAGGTAAAGCAGAAGCTCTGCAGTGATAGCATCTATGATATGTTACACACAGATTGTGTGGGGGCACTCGGCCACTTTATTTACGTTCATTCATTTCATTCTTGTTACTATTCCCAATTTACAGACTAATAAATCAAGTCTCAGAGAAGTAAAATAATTGCTCGTGACATAATTAAAGTCCAGTATATTAAAACATGTAACAAGCTTCATTAAGTATTTATTGTTAGAAACATTTGTTGTGTGGCAGATAGTCTATTAGGTCCTGGACTGGTCTGACTCCACACCCAGCTCTGTCTTACTCCAAAGTCCTTGCTCTTCATCACTGCTCACCCACACAAAGCCTCATTGAAAACAGCATGGATTGAATTCTCAGGCCAATTTCTCCTTATCGTTCTGGTTCTTCTGTATTCATATTTTTTCATTATTTTCTACTATATTTTGTGTGTGTGCTCAGTTGCTTCAATCATGTCCACCTCTTTGCGACCCTATGGACTGTAGCCCACCAGGCTCCTCTGTCCATGAGATTCTGGAGTGGGTTGCCATGCCGTCCTCCAGGGGATCTTCCCAACCCAGGGATTGAACTTGCATCTTTTGTGTCTCCTGCATTGCAGGCAGATTCTTTACTGCTGAGCCACCTAGGAAGCCCATATTTTAATATGATTTATTTCTATTTCCTATCCTATAGCATGTCAGATTTCAAGTCCATTTTATCCAATAGACGCTTAATCAAATCATAGCTATGCAAAAGCAATATGCAAGAATACAGGGTAGGAAAATGTAAAGATTAAAGAACTAGGATTTTTGCCCATGTGAGAGGATTAAATAGAGGGACCAGACTGAGGATGTGAAGGGAAGAGAAAATGACATTTAGCAAAGGCCCATATTGTGCTAGATGCTGTTCACTGGGGATTTTTATACATTATACTGGATTGGCCAAAACATTTGTTCGGGTTTTCTGTAACAGAAAACTCGAACAAACGTTTTGGCCAACTCAATACATACAGCCCTCATAGGAGCTGTTTCTGGTGGAAAACAAAAGAGAGTTGAGGGCTCAGAATGAGTAGCTAACATAACTAAGTTTGTATGTCTACATACAAACTTAGTTTGTATGGTGAGTGGCAGAGTGAAGATTCCCTACAGTTCATCTGACCCCAAAACCTGAACCCTATTCAATGCATCACACCTTATGGCAGAAAGTGAAGAGGAACTAAAAAGCCTCTTGATGAAGATGAAAGTGGAGAGTGAAAAAGTTGGCTTAAAGCTCAACATTCAGAAAACAAAGATCATGGCATCCGGTCCCTTCACTTCATGGGAAATAGATGGGGAAACAGTGGAAACAGTGTCAGACTTTATTTTTCTGGGCTCCAAAATCACTGCAGATGGTGACTGCCACCATGAAATTAAAAGACGCTTACTCCTTGGAAGGAAAGTTATGACCAACCTAGATAGCATATTCAAAAGCGGAGACATTACTTTGCCAACAAAGGTTCGACTAGTCAAGGCTATGGTTTTTCCTGTGGTCATGTATGGATGTGAGAGTTGGACTGTGAAGAAGGCTGAGCACCAAAGAATTGATGCTTTTGAACTGTGGTGTTGGAGAAGACTCTTGAGAGTGCCTTGGACTGCAAGGAGATCCAACCAGTCCATTCTAAAGGAGATCAGCCCTGGGATTTCTTTGGAAGGAATGATGCTAAAGCTGAAACTCCAGTACTTTGGCCACCTCATGTGAAGAGTTGACTCATTGGAAAAGACTCTGATGCTGGGAGGGATTGGGGGCAGGAGGAGAAGGGGACGAGAGAGGGTGAGATGGCTGGATGGCATCACTGACTCAATGGATGTGAATCTGAGTGAAGTCCAGGAGTTGGTGATGGACAGGGAGGCCTGATGTGCTGCGATTCATGGGATCGCTAAGAGTCGGACATGACTGAGTGACTGATCTGATCTGATCTGATCACCAGAAAGCAACTAGATAAGGACAGGAGTTGTTGTTCAGTTACTAAGTTGTGTCCAGCTCTTTGTGACCTCATGGATTTCCGCATGCCAGCCTCCTCCATCCTTCTTCTGGAGTTTGCTCAAACTCATTGCCATTGAGTCAGTGATGCCATCCAACCATCTCATCCTCTGCTGCCCACTTCTGCTTTTGCCTTCAATCTTTCCCACTATCAGGGTCTTTTCCAATGAGCTGGCTCTTCCCATCAGGTAGCCAAAGTATTGGAGCTTCGGCTTCAACATCGGTCCTTGCAACGTGTATTCAGGATTGATTTGCTTTAAGATTGACTGGTTTGATCTTCTTGATGTTCAAGGGACTCTCAAGAGTCTTCTCCAGCACCACAATTTGAAAGCATTAGTTTTTTGGTGCTCAGCCTTCTTTATGGTCCAACTCTCACGTCTGTACATGACTACTGGAAAAACCATGCCTTTGACTATACAGATGTTTTTCTGCAAAATGATGTCTCTGCTTTTTAATATGCTGTCCAGGTTTGAGGGACAGGAGAGGAAACCATAATTCTAAGATGTTTTTAACTTTAACCCGTAACTATTCTTAATCCTTAACTCTTAACTTTCTTAACCCTTTACTATTCTTTCACTCCCATGTTTGAAACCTGGACATACACTGTTGAAATTGGAAGGAGACTTAATGTTCAGTTGGTTTTAGGAAGGCCAATAGGTCTTTATCTCATGGTCAATGAAAAAGGCAACTCCAACTAACAACTTCTCTTCTAATTGATGGGATGAGAAGTCCAGAGCCCAGAGAAGTAACTGCCTTTGTGTGTTGTGGGTAATGATGACACGGATCCCAGGCATGTTGATTTGTTCCTCATCTCCACCAACATGAGTGCTGGTGTGAAAATAACCTTGACTTAGTTCACGTGGCTGGAAAGGTGATAGGATGGGAGAGTTTTAAGGATGGAACAAGCCTGGGAGAAAATATCTGAGATGGAGCTGTAGTTCCAAAACCAGATGAGGGATTCAGAATGGAGACTGAATATCCAGTGGCTAGAAGATTGGCTGTAAGAGAAAGCTCAAAGGACAGTCAGAGAAGATCCCAGGTACTGGGGACAAAGAAGCAAGATCCAAGGTCAAGGCAAGAATAGTGAGACAAAACCAAGAGAGTAAGTAGGACTCAAAATGAGTCATGAAACCTTGGTACAGAAAGAAATTCAGTCCCAGAGCCAAGAGGGAAATGAATACTAACTGGACACCACACTGGTTATTTTGGAATTCACTAACTCATTTAATCCTCACCACTGTTTTATGTGGTATCTATTCTAATCCTTTCTTTATAATTCAGGGAATTGGGGCACAGAGAGGTGAATTACTTGTTACACAGCTGGAACTGGGACCCTGATCTTCTGTTTATCAGTTCAGTTCAGTTTAGTCGCTCAGTTGTGTCTGACTCTTTGTGACCCCATGGACTGCAGAATGCCAGGCTTCCCTGTCCATCACCAACTCCCAGAGTTTACTCAAACTCAGGTCCATTGAGTTGGTGATGCTATCCAACCACCTCATCCTTTGTCATCCCCATCTCCTCCCACCTTTAATCTTTCCCAGCATCAGGATCTTTTCCAGTGAGTCAGTTCTTTGCATCAGGTGGCCAAAGTATTGGAGTTTCAGCTTCAGCATCAGTCCTCCCAATGAATATTCAGGACTTATCTCCTTTAGGATGGACTGGTTGGATCTCCTTGCTGTCCAAGAGACTCTCAAGAGTCTTCTCCAACACCACAGTTCAAAAGCATCAATTCTTCCACATTCGGCTTTCTTTATAGTCCAACTCTCACATCCATACATGACCACTGGAAAAACCATAGCCTTGACTAGATGGACCTTTGTTGGCAAAGCAGTGTCTCTGCTCTTTAATATGTTGTCTAGGTTGGTCATAACTTTTCTTCCAAGGAGCAAGCGTGTTTTAATTTCATGGCTATGGTCACCATCTGCAGTGATTTTGGAGCCCCCCAAAATAAAGTCTCTCACTGTTTCCATTGTTTCCCCATCTGTTGGCCATGAAGTGATGGGATCAGATGCCATGATCTTATTTTTCTGAATGTTGAGTTTTAAGCCAACTTTTTCACTCTCCTCTTTCACTTTAATCAAGAGGCTCTTTAGTTACTATTTATAGTAAACCAACTTTCCACTATCACAGTGGTTCTCTATTAGGGCAATTTTGTCTTCTTGTGGCAATTTTGTGATGACTGGTGAGACTTTTTTGTTGTCATAACTGAGCATTTCAACTGGCATCTAGTAGGAAGAGGCTGGGGATTCTTCAACATTTAACAAGACATCAAAGAGGCCCGCACCAACAGAGAATTATCTAGCCCCAAATGTAGGTCACACTCAAGTGGTAGGTGAGCCTTGTTCTGTACTACAGACCTCAGAAATGATATAGTTTGAAGCAAGACCTTTGTATTTGAAGTTATACATTCATTCATCCCTCACACATTTATTGAGTGCCTGCTAAGTTCCAGGAACTCTTGTTTTTCCCTGCTTTATTATGGTATCATTGGCAAATAAAAATTGTACATATTTAAGGTATATTATGTGGTTTTGATATATGTATACATTGTGAAATAATTATCACATGAAGCTCATTAACATATCCATCAACTCACATAATTACCATTTTGTTTATTTGCGGTAAGAGCACAAGATCTGCCCTCAGATTTCAAGTATACAATACAATATTATTAAGCATCATCACCATACTGAATCTTAGGTCTCCAGAAGTTATTTATCCTGCATAACTGAAACTTCTACCCTTTGACCAGCATCTCCCGACTCCCCTCACCCTCCTGCCCCTGGAAGTCACCATATTCTACTCTCTGCTTTTGTAAATTCTACTTTTGGAGATTCTACATGTAACAGAGATCATGAAGGAATTGTCTTTCTGGGTCTGGCTTATTTCACTTAGCATAACACTCTCTAGTTTCATTCCTGTCCTTGCAAATAAGATTTCCTTCTTTTTTTAAGGTTGAATATTTTACTATATTTTATGTATGCATAAGCATGACTGAGCGACTTCACTTTCACTTCTCACTTTCATGCATTGGAGAAGGAAATGGCAACCCACTCCAGTGTTCTTCCCTGGAGAATCCCAGGGATGGGGGAGCCTGGTGGGCTGCCGTCTATGGGGTCTCACAGAGTCGGACACTACTGAAGCGACTTAGCAGCAGCAGCAGCAGCAAGCATATATAGCTATTGTCAAAAAGACAAAAGATAAATCTTGGTGAGGATGTGGAGAAGAGGAAACACTTGTATACTGTTCGGTGGGAATGTAAATTGGTGCAGTCTTTACAGAAAACAGTATGGACGTTCCTCAAAAAATTAAAAATAGAATGACTGTATGATTCCACAATCTCACTTCCAGGCATATATCCAAAGGAAATGAAATCCAGGTACTGTTTTAGACTTTGTGGATACAAAATTGAATAGAATAGTTAAAATTCTACCCTACTGAAATTTACATTCTAATGAGAATACAGACAGTAAATATATCAGCCAGCAAGTAGAGAGCATGGAAAGCCATTGTATCAAATGAGTTAATTTAATGGGACAATGTACAAGAAGGAGAGGAACAAGAACAGTCCTAGACCCTTGACTTTACAGGTTAGGAAAAGGAACAGAAGAGTGTGAGTTTCCTAGAAAACCAATGTAAAAAGAATTTCAGAAAGGAGGAAGTCATGTTTGAGATTCTGGCCTTACCTCCCCCTCTAGTGAGACAGATCACTAGACTTCCAAGAATCGAAGTTTAGTATTGTTCAGAGGCTCAGTGTTTTTTTTTTTTTTTTCCTCCTTAAATGGGGCCCCTGAATGTTATCATAAGAATAAAGTCAGTGAATGAATATGGAGTCTCTTTGTAAATTGCCTTATGGATAACACAGACCATCATCATGCCCACCAGAAAATCTGTGTGCCCAGATTTGGTTTCATACATTTTTTTTTTTAAACCATAACAGAATGAGACTACAGATGGGAACCGAAGGGATATCTTTTCTGATATGGCACATCTCATAGAGTGCCCAGAAACAACCTGGTAAGAGAGGGGTGGGGGCAGATTTTATTCATGTGAACTAGGATGCTTTGGCCAATGTTTTTGCAATTTTCTTCTAATAGATTTGCTGAATGACTTGTATCCTTGTCATTAGAGGAGAGCTAATAAGATATAATGGATATATATGTCTATATATCCAGCTAGATAGGGCTTCTCTGGTGACTCTTGGGTCGAAAAGATCCCCTGCAGAAGGAAATGGCAATCCACTCCAGTATTCTTGCCTGGGAAGTCCCATGGACAGAGGAGCCTGGTGGGCTACAGTCCATGGGGTCCCAAAGAGTTGGACATGACTGAGCAACTCAGCACACAGGCAATGTAATCTAAAGTGGTATTGCATGGTCTCATGGGGGTTCTGAAGGGTGTTTCCTCAGAGGATATTTGGGGGCTTTTGGAAGGGGGGAAAATAGGGAAATGAATGCTGGGTAGGCAGCCAAAAATATACGACAGTCATATGGTAATGACTCATCCTTTAAATCTAGAAGGAAGGAGCCTTAAACAGCCATCCTCTGTTCTTAGAAATAGCAAATGTCTCTGTCTCACTTAACATGTGTCAGCCACCATACTGAGCACTTTACATATATTGATGCATTTAATCTTTACAACAACCTTACGAGGTATTACAGAGCTCCCTACTTTACAGATGAGAAAACAGAGGTTGAGAAGCTTCAGAGGTCACCTTACTACTAAGAAGCAGAGCTGGTGTGAACACGGAGTCTGTAGTTGTAACCACTATTCTGAGTCCCTTCTTATTATAGAGATGAGCTAACAGAGGTGCAGAGAAGTGACCAGGATTAGCCAAGCTGGGTCACTGGTTAGTGATGGAGCAAAGGCAAGCTTTCAGTTTCTCTGTCTTAGCAGCCAAAATGATCAAACAGGCAATTTTTTAAAATAAAGATTTTAGTGTCCATCAACAGAGGAATGGATGAAGAAGATGTGGTACATATATACAATGAAATATTATTCAGCTATAAAAGGAACAAAATTGTGCCATTTGCAGAGAAGTAGATGGACCGAGAGACTGTCACAGAGAGTGAGGTTAAGTCAGAAAGAGAAAAACAAATACTGTATAATATCACTTCCGTGTGGAATCTAGAAAAATGATATGTGCTAAGTCACTTCAGTCATGCCCCTCTCTGTGCAACCCTATAGACTATAGCCTGCCAGATCCTCTGTCCATGGGATTCTCCAGGCAACAATACTGGAGTGGGTTGCCATACCCACCTCTAGGGTATCTTCCCAACCCAGGAATCGAACCCGAGTCTCTTAGGTCTCCTGCATTGGCAGGCAGGTTCTTTACCACTAGCGCCACCTGGGAAACCACCCTCCCCCACCCAAAATCTTACAGATGAACTTATTTGCAAAACAGAAATAGTCACAGATGTAGAGAACAAATGTATGGATACCAAGGCGGGGGAAGTAGCGGGGGGTATGAATTGGGAGACTGGTGTTGACATATATATACATTTGATGCTATGTATAAAATAGATGACTAATAATATCTACTGCATAGCTCAGGAAACTCTACTCAATGCTCTGTGGTGACCTAAATGGGGAGGAATCAAAAACAGAGGGGATATATGTAGACACCTAGCCGATTCCCTTTGCTGTACAGCAGAAACTAATGCAATATTGCAAAGCAACTATACTCCAATTAAAATTAATAAAAAATAAAAATTTTAGGCATTTTAAGGAAGTATATAAAGACATGTGCGTTCTCAGAAAGGAGAGGTGAATGGAGGGCCAGCCTCTACCTGACCACAAAATCCTCCACCCTGACAAGGCTCAAATGATGTTCCTCTGTCTTTCCCGTCCCTCATCCCTGGGCTACCCAGTGGGTGAGATCCTGTGTCCCGTCTGTCCCCTAGAGACACTGTCAGCTTGGCTTTTCTGGTTTCCAAAGGCTAAACACCCAGGAGAAACAGAAGTCTCTGCCTCTAACGTCCTGCGCATTAAGATTCCTGAGTACAGCTTCTTGAGCAATCTGGAGGCAATCATCCCCTGAATCAGACAGCCAGATAAGTGTGTTTCCCTCTGGAATCCACACAGGCTACAAAAGAATTAACGAGGACGAATTAAGGGTTGTCAGAGCTTGGGGAAGTCAAGCTATTTTCTACCCAGGAGCAATCTGTTAAGATCATAGAAATCTGGACAAATAACTGGAAAGCACATCTCAGGGAACAATTTTGGGCCACTGAGCAATACAGAGTGATTGTCTGGCTAAGCCTTGTTCATCCCTATTACTCCAAATCCTATTTTTGGCAGGTCTCTGCAGAACCATCTAGTCAATAACATCTCTCCACAGGGCCCTACACTGTGTCTGCCTGGGGAGTTAATACTCTTTCCTGTCTCTGATTCCCCACTCCCACTCTGCCCAGGGAAACACTGAGATGAATTCTGCCATGAGCAAGCAAGGCATTTCATTTGACTGACTCAGGTTCATAATCAACAAAGAAGAATATGCACATCTATGCTGAGAAAATGCTGACAAGAGCGGAATTGCTTCCGTATCTTTGACCTGTGAAGTGTGTTTTTCTGATTGATCTTGGAACTTACATTTTTCACTTACCAAAGAGAGGGATTTTTTTAAAAACACATTTGCAATGTTTAACAATTGAACAAAGAACATCAGTAAACTCCCTTGGCTAATTAATTTTTTTTTTTTGCTCTATTGTTGGACATTAACCAAAACAATACATATGGATGGATACATGGATAAATGGATGGGTAGATGGCTGGTGGGTGGGTGTAGCGATGTAAATGCATTGACCTTGAGGCTCACAGAAGCATTGAAGGCTGATACTGAAGCAGAGAAAAATTATTCAAAGATTACTAGAGTTATTTTTTAAGATGTGCTGAGTGCTTGCTATGTGCCAGGCACTGTGTGGACAACTCTGGTTGGGGATTAACATAAACACATAGTTATATATAAAATAGATAAGCAGGGACTTCCCTGATGGTCAAGTGGCTAAGATTCCACACTCCCATGGTAGGGGGTCCAAGTATGACCCCTGGTCAGAGAACTAGATCCCACATGCTGCGACTAAAGACTGACGATCCCACATGCTGCAACGAAGACCCGGTACAGCCAAGTACATAAGTAAATAAATAGTTTTAAAATAAATCAAATAGAGAGCCAACAAGGACCTACTGTATAGCACAGGGAATTATACTTAAATTTTACAATAATATATAAGAGAAAAAAATGTGATAAAGAATATATATCTATATATGTATATAAAGAACCCACTTGCCAGTGCAGGCGATGGAAGAGACAGGAGTCTGATCCCTGGGTTGAAAAGATCTCCTGGAGGAAGGCATGGCAACCCACTCTAGTATTCTTGCCTGGAGAATTCCATGGACAGAGGGACCTGGTGGGCTACAGTCCATGGGGTCACACAGAATCGGACACGACTGAAGGGAAACATGCACACACACACACACACACACAAAATCGACGCTTTTGAACTGTGGTGTTGGAGAAGACTCTTGAGAGTCCCTTGGACTGCAAGGAGATCCAACCAGTCCATTCTGAAGGAGATCAGCCCTGGGATTTCTTTGGAAGGAATGATGCTAAAGCTGAAACTCCAGTACTTTGGCCACCTCATGCGAAGAGTTGACTCATTGGAAAAGACTCTGATGCTGGGAGGGATTGGGGACAAGAGGAGAAGGGGACAACAGAGGATGAAATGGCTGGATGGCATTACTGACTCGATGGATGTGAGTCTGAGTGAACTCTGGGAGTTGATGGTGGACAGGGAGGCCTGGTGTGCTGCGATTCATGGGGTTGCAAAGAGTCAGACACGACTGAACGACTGATCTGATCTGATCTGATATATATGACTAAATCTCTGTGCTGTACACCTGAAACTAGCACAATATTGTACATCAAATATATTTCAATTTAAAAATAATTATAAAAGAAAATGGAAAATAAATACAAGTGGGCCTAGACAGCTCTGCATTTGCCTGATTTCTTGCACCTACTACACTCCCCATCTCCCTCAGCCCATCTAGGGGTGGACAGTAACCTTAGCTATATGCCTTGTCTAACATCCATTCATTCATCCAGCAAATACTTATTGAGCATATACGATGTGCTAGAATGCCAGGAATAGACAGTAAATAAGAAGATAAAAGTACCTTTCCTTTTGGCACTTATATTCTAGTGGAGGAAGACGGACAATAGGCAAATAATCCTAACAGTTATAAAGTGAAATGAAGCAGAGTAAGTAGAGCCCATGGGCTGTGCTCATTGATTCAGTAAACGATTAGGAGCCCTGACTACACAGGAGATGCAGAAGAAAGCTGGAATTTCACTGGATTTCAAGGGGACAGAGGACCATGTCAGTTCAAGTAAGGGCACATGGGAAGGTGTGGTCACTTCTGAGGCCAAGGAGATGGCATAAGATGCAAGAAGGTCTTTGAGATGCAGAGGATACTTAAGCTTGAGTCTTGAATTTGTTCTCTGGGCAGACACAGAAGGAGGCTGAATTTCAGGCTGAAGGATGTTCTAATCTGGAACCTCATGGCTCAAAGTGTGTTCTACAGACAAGGGGCACCAGCGTCGCCTAAGAGCGCATCAGAAATTAAGAGGCTGAGGCTGACCCCAGGCCCTGTTGTTTAGTTGCTAAGTTGTGTCTGACCCCATGGACTGTAGCCCAGCAGGCTCCTCTGCCCATGGGATTTCCCAGGCAAGAATATGGAGTGGGTAGCTGTTTCCTTCTCCAGGGGAATATTCCTGACCCAAGGGTTGAACCCATGTCTCCTGCATTGGAAGGTGGAGTTCTGTATCACCGAGCCACCAAGGAAGCCAACCCCAGACCTACTGAATCAGAATCTTCATTTCAACAAGATGCCTAGGTGATGTTCAAGCAAGTTAAAGTTTGAGATGCACTTTTCCTAACCAGTGTCTTTCAAAGTTGGCATTACATTAAAATCCCCCAGGGAACTTCTAAAAATCCTATGCCCAGGCCATACCTTTTATCAATTGTGCCAGGATCTCTTCCTAGATGGCTCAGTGGTAAAGAATCCACCTGCCAATGCAGGAAACGTGGGTTCGATCCCTGGGTCAGGAAGATCCCCTGAGGAAGGAAATGGCAACCCACTCTAGTATTCTTGCCTGGGAAATCCCATAGACAGAAGAGCCTGGTGGGTTACAGCCCATGGGGACCTGAAGAGTCGGACACGACTGATCACACATGCTTCATACTTCTCTGAGTAGAATCAGACATCATTACTTTGAAAACTCCCAGGGTTAAAGACCTGTTTTGAATTTCTTCTCACCCTTGACCTGTGTGCTTTATCCTCTCCCCCAAAATTCAACTATCTCACAAAGACTCTCATTTGTGAACAAGAATTCTTCAAACCCTAACTCTGCAGATACGGCTGCCTTGGTCTGCACCCTCCCCACCCCCTTACTGGAGAGATTAATCAGAGAGAAGAGAACTTCCAACTGGCATGAGGGGGAGGATGTGAAGTGGATTTCCCTGCATGGTGACGGGTTGGCAGATCCGGCTGTCACAGATGGCTGGGCTGTAGCAGACACCCTGCAGCATATCTGACACATACGTGTTGGGCTTAGCATTCCTTCCTGAGCCAGAGCAGACAGATTTGGGTAGAGAGGACAGCGGGTCTTCAGAGAGAAGGAGAGCACGCTGTCCCAAGTCCTCGTCGACAACAGGCTCTGTTCTTGAGGAGCAGCCAAAACGCTTCTTTCTCACCAAAACTGAGTCATACTGCAAAAGCAAGAAGTGGAGCCAAGATGCAAACTTTTCTCAAGAACTTTCTTCCCAGAATGCCATCTTCTGCCATGTGTATCCTTTGCACCATTCCTCCCTTTACTCCACTCCCCCAACACTAAATCTGCAGGAACCACCACAGTCGAGGCAAGAAGGAAAGCTAGACTCCCTGGACAAGACTGTCTGGGCCTTGACTGGCAAGTAATCGCTGTTATGTGTTGAAAAGTGATGCAAACCTCTGAATTTCATCCCTTGCCACATTGTAAAAATGACTTTCTTGTCAATTAATCCTCTGCTTATACTCCTGTCCCCATCCCCCGTTGTTTAAAGTTGGGGGCCAGGATCTACTGGCTCTCTAAAGAATGCTGCAATAGATAGGATCCTAGTTATTAAGTACTCAATTGATAGGCCAGTACACTAAACATTTGTATGCATTACTTTATTTAACCTTGCCCCTGTTGCTGGAAAGTAGATAGTGTTATTTTTCACATGATAGTTTTTCTGAAAATCTGTGGAATGGGTTGGTCAAATTTGCATCTAAGATATGAGTGATAGAGTGGATTCAAACAAGCTCTAGTCTGACCTTAAGCCTGTTCTCTTCATCATTCCTCAATAGTCTGTTAGCCAATGTCACAAAAAGACTCTTAAAGCTCTCTCACCTTGAAAATATCTTGATTCTGATAGCTGTAAGCTTGGTCCTAGGACTGAATGTGTATTTAATTAACCCTGCTCCAGGAATTCATTGGTGTTTTGCCATTAGAGGCTCAACCCCTTCTTGACCTCCATTTAGTTTGTATGCCTGGGAACTGAGGCAGAGGGTGCCACTAGAGTCTATCCCCTTAAACTTCTTTCCCGAGCGCAGGTCTGCAGATGACCACAGGGGAGACCGGGAGAAAAAGTGGAGGGGCTAGTTTGCACTGGTGTTGGTGATGGATATGGGGAGAGTCATGGGTGCACCACTTTATTGATGCAAGCTGCAAGTAAAAGTGTCTGGAAAACTGACAGTTGCTTAAAATGATTTCTATATTGGGGGAGCTTGAGGAGTAAACATTAAAGGAAATGATGCCTTGTAGCATCTTTTGTACTGGGGGTCACTGACCATGGAAATGGCATCGATAGCCCAGTATTCATGTGAGACAGGCTTGATTCAGGAAACCTCGTTTACCCTTCAATGTCCTTTCCTTGCCTCCTTCTGGGACACTCGGATGCTTCGGGGGTGACCTCATACAGAGACTGAGAAAGTGATTGACTGACTGATGTGTTTTACCTCCTAACTGCCCCCACAGTTTTTCCATGAAGCCTCAAATATTGTCACTACAGGCACAACTTGAGTTAGAAAGACAGTGTTGTAAAACAGAAAGATTTTGCTCCGTCATTAAAAATTCTATGAAAATGTGACATTTAACGAAGCATAGTATTCAGTTGAACATTTCTATAATTAGAAATTAGGGTTATTTTCATTTTTTACTACTTGAATGCTGCACTAATTTAGTAGTTTTATATATACACATCTCTGTCAAAATCTATTATTATGTACTTAAGAGGGTGCTCTAGAAGTGGATTACAAGGTTAAAAGTCCTAAAGCTGGTGGAGATGTACACTGGTAAATTTATTGAAAAATACTTTCCTAAACTTTATAATTCAAAAAATTGTCAGGACTTCCCTGGTGGTCCTGTGGTTAAGACTCCATGCTTCCACAGCAGGGGGCTCAGGTTTGATCCCCCGTCAGGAAGCTAAGATCCCATATAACACAGCCCCATATTTTTAAAAAATACTTTGCATATGGGTTGCTCTTAAGCTAGGTCTCTCCTTTCCCCCCATCTGTGCCATTCATTGGCTTTTCATGCTTATATTCCCTCAGCATATTGGGTTACCTCTATTTCCTTATTAATTGTGATCTTGAGACTTCCCTGGCGGTCCAGTGGTTAAGACTCTTTGCTTCCACTGCAGGGGGCATAAGCTAGATCCCTGGTCGGGGCACCAAGACATGCGACAGAACACAGTCAGAGAGGTTTAAAAAAAGTGATCTTTCCTGTGTGAGTCCATCGTTACAGTCTGATGTTATCCTTTAGAATTTTGCTACAGCCACCAAACATGTGCTCTACTCCTTCTAATACCGGGTCCAAAATAAAAAAAATTTTTTTTTTTAATCTTTGGCTGTTTACCATTTCATGTGTGGCTTCCCTGGTGGCTCAGCAGAAAAGGAATCTGCCTGCAGTGCATGAGATACAGGTTCGATCCCTGGGTCAGGAAGATCCCCTGGAGAAGGAAATGGCAACCTGTTGCAGTACTCCTGCCTGGAGAATCCCATGGACAGAAGAGCCTGGCAGGCTACAGACCATTGGCTCACAAAAATTGGGCATGACTTAGTGACTAAACTACCACCACCACCATTTCATGTGAGTCTCCATAATGGAAAAATACCTCAATAGGGGGTCTTGTTGGTTCCTGGGGATTACCACTCTTGTATGTACTTTCCCTGCAACCCACTCACCTCCCAAATTTGTATAATATTATGTTGTAAACTATTTCTAGATAAGCAGTGATATCCACTGGGAGGAGATGATATTTAGGATATGAATGACAAGGCGGGTAAGGCACGTGCGCTTTAGGGAAGAGCCATGTCCAGGCCTCGCCTTCCCCCAGGCACAGGTTTGAGAGACCAAGGGGAGACTTTGGCAGAGAACTGCAAACGGGACCTTGAAGCCGTGGTGGGTGGAGCGGAGGGAGATACCAGCTGGCCCGAGCTGATGGGAAAGAGTGGAAGCAGCAAGGAGTGGGTGGATGCTGTTTCTGTGACATTTTCTTCAAGTGGTTTTCTTCCTGCTCTAAGATTTTGCTCTCCTTTAATCCAACTTAGAATTTGTTTTCCCATTACTGAGGATGTTATATACCATGTATTTGTTTATTCCCTTTTAGCTTACGCCAGAAGGACTCCTACCTACTTCAAACACAGGGAATGTTTATGTATACATACGTGTGTTCTTTATGAATTTGTGATCATGCTCAAGGTCAAGGTAGGAGGTCATTTGCATGTCAGTTGTGGAGCATTTCAGGAGACCAAGGCTGCCCCTGGCTTTTCTCTGTGTGATGAAGTAATGCAGAAGGGTCACGGCAGCTTTGCCAAGTTTGGTCAAAAGATGCCTCCTGTTACTAATGAGCATGGGCTTGAGAGTCAGGAGACAGGGTTCAAATCCAAGCTCACCCACTACATGACCTTGGGCAACTTCCTTTACCACTCCTGGTCTCCATCTCCTCATCTATATAACAAAGATTCTTTAAATGAGCCCAATGCATGTGCGCTAAGTCACTTCAGTGGTGTCTGACTCTGTGAGACCCCATGGACTGCAGACTTCCAGGCTCCTCTATCCATGGGATTCTCCAGGCAAGAATACTGGAGTGGGTTGCCATGCCCTCCTTCAGAGGATCTTCCTGATCCAGGGATTGAATGCATGTCTCTTAAATCTCCTGCATTGGCAGGCAGTTTCTTTACCACTAGTGCCATCTGGAAGCCCCCAGTGAGTCCAGTAAATCCACTATTATGTTCATCCGATCAATGAAAGCAAGTCCTCTGCTATAGCAGAAGTTTGTGTCATCAGTCTGAAACACTCCTCCCATCTCTGTCCCAACCCAGTTCTTATGCTTATGAGACCCTACTTGAGTTCTCCCTGGTTCTGAACTCTGGAATTCTTCCCCTGTCCTGGGGGACTCACCTGCAGGTTTCTCCACCCCCGGATTCTCCCAGGCAGATAAATGTACCAATTCTGTGGAGCTAGAATACGAGTGGAGAAGGCAATGGCACCCCACTCCAGTATTCTTGCCTGGAAAATCCCATGGACGGAGGAGCCTGGTGGGCTGCAGTCCATGGGGTCGCTAAGAGTCAAGACACTACTGAGCGACTTCACTTTCACTTTTCACTTTCCTGCACTGGAGAAGGAAATGGCAACCCACTCCAGTGTTCTTGCCTGGAGAATTCCAGGGACGGGGAGCCTGGTGGGCTGCCGTCTACGGGCTTGCACAGAGTCGGACACGACTGAAGTGACTTAGTAGTAGTAGAGTATGGGTACCTCTGGCGGGATATGATAGGGCAGAGGAGTCCTGTGACTTGAGCAGCAGTCCAGGCATGTAAGGTAGAAAGTTTTCATGTACTTCTCGAATCCTTTTTTGTTTCTCTGCCTCTTGCTCAGCCTACTGTTTATTGGAGGGTGTTTTGAACTCTTAGCATAGCTCTGGCATTTTAATGAGGCACAAACAGAGCAGCAGTCCCTTGGGACTAGTGTTAGGGAACACTTAGTCTCATTCTTTGTCTACTGAAGGCATCTTTCTGCCCCTCTTCCAGCCCTAAGCCCCATCTCCAGGGAACTCAGGATGGGAAGTCAGTGCTCTGATGGGTTAGATGCGGAGAAGTCAATGGGCCTCCTGGAGGCCTTGGGAGACCCACATTTTCTGCTTATCCATCTGATAAAGTTAGAGAAGCAGCAAATGCCTGGGCTCCTGAGATGAGGAGGCCTGGAGACTGAGCTGGTCATGTTCAATGTGGCGGAGGAGAAGGGGGTGGGAAGCCCAGATTATGACAGCTCATGGAAGCTACACTCTCCAAACCAGCCAGCCTGGTTATAGAACTGATGCTTGATTTCCATTTCTCTGACTCCTATGTGTCATTTCTTGATTTATTTCAAACTCTGAGATTCCATAGTTATTATTTAATGCCCCCCCCCACCTCAAAATCCTACATATAAAAAGTTTTGCTTGGAACAAATGGGCATTGGAATGATCATTTGGAGTCCAAAATAGTGCGGGGAGACATTGCTGCTGGCATGGCCGAGATGTTTCAGGTGTGTCCCAGAGGGTTTTCACCTGTGGTTTCCAGCGTCTTCTCCTGCGGGCATGCTCATGACCATCACGTGACTCTGGACCATGATCATTAGTGAGTCCTGATGCTCAGATATTGCTGGCTGATTCTGACTTGAGCAGGTACCAATGAGCCAAGCCTCTGCTTCTGGGACGAAGGGAGTTGTTTAGCCTGGGGAAGACCTGCCTCAGAACAGATAGAGCTTCAATTTATGGACTTTTCAGCTGACAGTGGGAGGAATAACTTTTTGCTTCTTTTACTGTGTTTCTCAGCAAGGACCATAAGCCAGGACTTCAAATTGGAAAAGCAGATAAATTCCTTGTGAGCTCCAGAGGCAGTAATGTATGAAGGTTGTGCCCTAAATGCGGCAAACGGGGCTCATAATCAGTCGCTCCCCACGCAGACACCTGGGTCCAGCCATGGCTTTAGATTTCAGAGACTCAGATTGCTGCTCTGTCCGCCACAAGTTGCTGGATATCATCAGAGATCCAAAAAACAGAAAAAAGGAGCAGGGTCCCTGTGACATAGGGTTTGTGTCAGCTTTTCATGTTGAATTAGGAAACAATGTGGTAACAGTTTTACAAATGTGATGGACGAGGAAGATATTTAAATGTTCTGTGTAAGGAACTTTCTCTGCCTAATTATTGTTTGCCTCCAGAGTCACGACAGGATTAACTAGTTGAAAATGTGCCTCAGATTTATTACCAAAGCAGGGGAGGAAAATGAAGAAGGTCATGGGGCGTCCCAGGAGCACAGTGGTAAAGAATCAGCCGCCAACGCAGGAGACACAGGAGACAAGGGTTGGATCCCTGGGTCAGGATGATCCCAAACATCATGAAAGATGTAATCAACAGGAAGGATGTGTTTTAGTTGTTGCTAGATGGTAAGAAGGCAATGGCACCCCACTCCAGTACTCTGGCCTGGAAAATCCCATGGACGGAGGGGCCTGGTGGGCTGCAGTCCATGGGGTCGCTAGGAGTCAGACACAACTGAGCGACTTCACTTTCACTTTTCACTTTCATGCATTGGAGAAGGAAATGGCAACCCACTCCAGTGTTCTTGCCTGGAGAATCCCAGGGATGGGCGAGCTTGGTGGGCTGCCATCTATGGGGTCGCACAGAGTCGGACACGACTGAAGCAACTTAGCAGCAGCAGCAGCAGATGGTAAGAAATGGCAGGGATCAAAGATCAAATAAATCTAATACTGAAGGTGCAGAAGAGAGTGACTCTCAGAAGGGATTCCAGGTCCAGAAAGTACGTAGAGGCTCATTCTCAAAGCCAGAGGTGGAGACCATCATTGGAACAACTGGAAAAACTCTTCTTAGACTCCAGAGGAGCCAGGCCAAGTGGTCACACACATCTAGATGGAGTCAAAAGGGGTAACCTGAGAAGGTTGGCAGTATTAAGTGTGATCCAAGGGGAAAAGAGTAGAAAAGTGTGCTCTGAGCAGGCACACCTAAATCATGTATGGGACTGGGGCCCAGAGAAGACATGGTTATTCCAAGAGAACAGGCAATCGATGAGGCTCGGGCTAGAGGCTGCCCTCATGGAGGAGCCATTGCTAAGAGGAATGTACAACTCAGAGGGACACGTGTGGTCAAGATTCATTTAAAACTGGATAGTTCTGGAAAGTCTAGATCTTCTTGACTCCATCTATTTTGTTGTGCTGTGCTTACAAGTTAACATACAGACAGTGTTTGAAAAACAAGTTTTCTTATCAGTAAGCTGCTGCTGCTAAGTCACTTCAGTCATGTCCAATTCTGTGGGAGCCCATAGACAGCACCCCACCAGGCTCCCCCGTCCCTGGGATTCTCCAGGCAAGAACACTGGAGTGGGTTGCCATTTCCTTCTCCAATGCATGAAAGTGAAAAGTGAAAGTGAAGTCGCTCAGTCATGTCCGACTCTTCTCGACCCCATGGACTGCAGCCTACCAGGCTCCTCTGTCCATGGGATTTTCCAGGCGAGAGTACTGGAGTGGGGTGCCATTGCCTTCTCCGTATCAGTAAGAGAGCAAATCAAAAGAAAAGGAGAGAGAGAAAACTCAGCCAGGAGGCATGATAGGAAAGGAGCCCACTTAGGAAGCAAGTTCAAATTTTGATATGAATTTAGAAATAAGGGGAGAGGTGGGCCATCAGAGGCACATGCCAGGACCACAGGGAAATGTACTACTGAGGAGCGTATTTTGCTATGTAAGCCATGCCAGTTATGCCTGATAGCTCAGATGGTAAAGAATTTGCCTGCAATGCAGGAGACCCAGGTTCAATCCTTGGGTCAGGAAGATCCCCTGGAGAAGGGGACGGGTACCCACTCCAGTATTCTCACCTGGAGAATTCCATGGACAGAGGAGCCTAGCGGGCTACAGTCCGTGAGATCACACAGAGTTGGACAGGGCTAAGCGACTAACACTTTCACTTTCAAGCCATGCCTATTACACAGGTCTGAGTAACTGTGAGGCCGGGAAAGGCAAAGCCCTGGGGACAAGACTGTGGTGGAGGTGTCAGAACTCACAAAACCCCGGCGTTCAAACTTCAGAAGCCTCACCTGCATCTTCAGCTCAGGAAGCTGCTAAGGATGCTTTTTCAGCGACAGCAAAACCAACTTCACAGTCTAAAGTGATGCCATAGCTGGAGGTGCCGGCAGCAGCCACCAAAGCTCAGACCCATGGCAATGGATAAACCACTCTTATCATGGTGGGGGGAGCCAGGATCACCCCAGAACTGACAGAAGGCACGGACTTCAAGAGGGTCTTTTCAACCAGCATTGAACGGGTGCTTATGGTAGAAATTGAAACCAATGGCTGTTGTTCAGTTGTTAAGTCATGTCCGACTTTGTGACCCCATGGACTGCAGCACACCAGGGTTCCCTGTCCTTCACTGTCTCCTGGAGTTTGCTCGGAATCATGTCCATTGAGTCAGTGATGCCATCTACCCATCTTATCCTCTGCCACCCTCTTCTCTTGCCCTCAATCTTTCCCAGCATTAGGGTCTTTTCCAATGAGTTGGCTCTTCACATCAGGTGGCCAAAGTATTGGAGCTTCAGCGTTATCACATGAACACAATGAAAATCAGTGGAGAAATTCCCGTATTGTCAATGGCCTGGATAAATAGGAGCTCATATATGCTATTGTAAAAATTTAAATACTGCCTTTGCGGAATTCAGTCTATTGATGTGTAGGAATTTGTTCTAGGAAAATAATTATACCAGAGCAGAAAGATAAATGTGCAAAGCAGTTCTTGAAAACATTGTATGTAATGGTACAAAAAAAATTATTTAAGCAACCTAAATATCCATCCTCAGGAGGACTGGTTAGATGCATTAAAGTAAATCCATCTGGCATAGTGGGCCATGGCCGTTTACAATGGTAATATAGATCTGTATGTATTGACTTGGAAATATGTTAACTGAAAATGGCAAGTTACACAAGAGTATGCATAATAGAGTCCCATTTTGTTTTTTCTGAAAAAAAAAAAAAGGAAAAAACATGAGTGAGTCTACATAAGGAAAAGCTAAAAGGGTCGAATCTCAGCAGTGAGGTCTAGCCTCGTAGTTAGAAGTGGGCCCTCTGCAGCCAGGGGACCAGGCTCTTATTCTCTTATTCTTCTTAGGCTCTTATTCTTGGCTCCTGCTTGAGACCTGAAAAGCAGGTCTCCTCATCTGAAAAGCAGAGGTTGTAGCTTGATATCTGAAGTATAGTAGCCTGAGGTCAGCTCTCCGTGACCAAAGGTCTGAACGTGGTGCTGCATTTTGCCTCTAGGTCTTAGATGATACGATGGTGTGGACTGATGCTCTTCTTGCTCTTTACCCTTGCTTTCTTCCTCCCTTCTTCCCACTTTTGTGACATTATCTGTGAAATTAAAAACTGGTGGCAATCTAAATACCCAACAGTGAGAGGAGTTAGATAAATCATAGTCTATTTGCACTTTGGAAAAAAAATGGAGAGGTTGTGGTTCTTACTTTATGATGCTGACTTGGGGCTAAAAGGAGATGATGAACGTCAAGGCTCAGCATAGGGTGTGACACATGCTGTGCTCTTGGTGGCTCTTGTGACATTTATGTGGGTACCCATCCCCCTTCTCTAGTGTGGTGTAAGTAATTACTCCCAGACTCAGTGACTTCAGTGATAATCATGTTTCACAAATCCACTGGGTCCCAAATTTGGGCAGGACCTGGCTCATGCTTTGTTTTCTGCAGCATCACCTGCAGTTATTCTTGGTACCTGGCTGGTGGATGCAAAACAGCTTCACCCAAGTGTCTGACATTTTGGCACATGTGACTGGACGGCTGAGCTCAGTCGAGACTCTTGGTTGAAGCATCAGTACATGGTCTCTCTAGCATGGTGGCCTCAAGGAAATTGAACTTTTACATGGGGGCTGGCCCCTCATAGAACCAGTGTCCCAAGAGAAACTGGTGGAAGCTGCCTGGCCCTTTTCTTGCTTATCCCCAGGAGTCACAAAGCTTTGCTTTCACCACACTCTACTGGGTGAAGCAGTTATAAGCCCTTCCTGATTCAAAGGGAGAGGATGTAGATCTACAATAGGTCAAGAAGAAGAGTGGTCAAGGTCTCTGTAGACAAATATTGTTGCCATCTTTGGAAAATATAATCTGCCACAGAACCTAATCTCTATACCTTAGTATTTTGCAGAGATATAATATGTATGCTTGTGCTCTGAGACCCTTTGAACTGTAACTTGCCAGGCTCCTCTGTTCATGGGGTTTTTTCAGGCAAGATTACTCAAGTGGGTTCCCATTTCCTCCTCTAGGAGATCTTACCAATCCAGGGATTGAACCTGAGTCTCCTGCATTGGCAGGCGGATTCTTTACTACTAAGCCTTTGGGGAAGGCTTACTATGTATTGTTGTTCAGTTGCTAAATCATGTCCAACTCTGCGACCCCATGGACTGCAGCACGCCAGGCTTCCCTGCCCTTAGCTGTCTCTTGGAGCTTGCTCAAACTCATGTCCATTGAGTCAATGATGCCATCCAACCATCTTGTCCTCTGTCGCCCCCTTCTCCTGCTGCCTTCAATCTTTCCCAGCATCAGGGTCTTTTCTAATGAGTCGGCTCTTTGCCAAAGTATTGGAGCTTCAGCATCAGTCCTTCCAATGAATATTCAAAGCTTGATTTCCTTTAGGATTGACTCGTTTGATCTCCTTGCAGTCCAAGATATAGCTACAATTTAAAGTATATTTTTTTTTTTTTAGTTCTTTTTATTTATTTATTTATTTAAATTTTATTTTATTTTTAAACTTTACATAATTGTATTAGTTTTGCCAAATATTAAATTGAATCCGCCACGGGTATACATGTGTCCCCCATCCTAAACCCTCCTCCCTCCTCCCTCCCCATACCATCCCTCTGGGTCGTCCCAGTGCACTAGCCCCAAGCATCCAGTATCGTGCATCGAACCTGGACTGGCAACTCGTTTCTTACATGATATTTTATATGTTTCAATGTCATTCTCCCAAATCTTCCCACCCTCTCCCTCTCCCACAGAGTCCATAAGACTGTTCTATACATCAGTGTCTCTTTTGCTGTCTCGTACACTGGGTTATTGTTACTATCTTTCTAAATTCCATATATATGCGTTAGTATACTGTATTGATGTTTTTCTTTCTGGCTTACTTCACTCTGTATAATAGGCTCCAGTTTCATCCACCTCATTAGAACTGATTCAAATGTATTCTTTTTAATGGCTGAGTAATACTCCATTGTGTATATGTACCACAGCTGTCTTATCCATTCATCTGCTGATGGACATCTAGGTTGCTTCCATGTCCTGGCTATTATAAACAGTGCTGCGATGAACATTGGGGTACACGTGTCTCTTTCCCTTCTGGTTTCCTCAGTGTGTATGCCTAGCAGTGGGATTGCTGGATCATAAGGTAAAGTATATCTTGATGTACAGAGCTGGGGGCACTTTATGTAGCTAAACACTTGAACACACAAAGAGACGGGCACAAAGATATGTATAAATTCTGTATCAGAATTGCTTCAGTGGAGGAGACAGGCCTGTTGCGTGTGAAGTCTGAGATGTCTGTGTAGGAAAGCACTGGGAGGAGGAAGGAGATGCTTGCTTGTTGTATATATAGTGTAGGTTTTGCCCTTTACAATAAGATGGCGCATTTCATTTTGCTTTCCCTGTTGCTATGGTATCTGTCACTTTATTTATAACCATGTCTGTTCAGTTACATCCTTGTACTTGAGAAGCTTTTCCTGCCCGAAGAAAGAACCATAGCAACCCAGGAGGCTCCCCGGGTCAGGAGTGGGAGGAGGAGGGGTCAAGGTGTTCCTGCCTGTTCTCTTCTGCTAGGCTCCCTGAGTTGTGTCTCTAGTCCCCTCACCCCTCTGACAGCATGGTCTTACCTGCCTCCCTCACCCCCTTGCTCATGCAGTCAGAACTGAGGTCTGTGGCCTTGCTGGCTCTGTGAACTGGGCAAGTTTCTCTGGGCCTCCCGCTTCCTCCCCTGTCCCTGTTATAAAACAGGAAGGATAAAGCAGATTTTACCAGCACCCTTTTCCAGTTTACCACTGTCCATGGCTCTTTCAGTTTCTGCAGAACCCTGTCCTCTCCACTTAATGTCTGGCTTCCCCTCCCTGTTAGGCTCATGTCTGCTTCTTCTCATCTTTAAATGTCACCTTCTCTGAGGAGCCTCCCTGGTCCAGGCATCTGCAGCAGACACACTCAGTGCTCTTATGCTCACATCATCACTTGTGTGTGTGTGCTCAGTTATGGCCAACTCTCTGCGACCCCATGGGCTGTAGCCCAATAGACTTCTCTGTCCATGTGATTTCCCAGGCAAGAATATTGGAGTGGGTTGCCATTTCCTACTCTAGGATATCTTCCCGACTCAGAGATCAAACCTGTGTCTCCTGCATTTCCTGCATTGACAGGCAAGTTCTTTACCACTGAATCAGCTGGGAAGCCCTATGCCCATATCCCTTCAACTGTTTCTTGCACATTGTCTTCCTGGGTGTGCTTCCACTCGCACCAGCTAACACCCGAATCTCTTCATTGGCAGGCTGTCCTTCTGGTTCTAGTAGTGCCTGATCACATCACCTGCCACTCCCCTCTGTGGCTACAACTGCCTCTTCTCAGCATCTCTCCTTCTAGAGTGTGGGCTTTAGAGCCAGCCATTGGCTCCTCCCCATCTGGTCTCACTGCTAAGTAACTGGACCATGCCAAGTATGATGGTTGATTTTGTATCAATTTCACTGGGCAATAAGATACTCAAATATTTGTTCAAATACTATTCTGAGAGTTTCTGGGTGGGTGTTTTTGGATGAGATTAGCATCAGAATTGCTGGACTGAATAAAGCAGATTGCCTTCCCTAATGAGGGTGAGCCTCATTCAACCAGGTAAAGGCCTGAATAGCACAAAAAGACTGTGCCTTTTCCATCAAGGAAGAGGGAAGTCCTCCTGCTGGACTGCTTGAATGGGGATATCGATCTTTCCTGGTCTTCATAAGTGAACTGAGAGTCTGAAGGCCAGAAAAAACCTTGGCCTTCTTGGATCCTGAGCCCATGGGCCTTCAGACTAGAACTGTACCACCAGATCCCCTAGGTCTCCAGTGTGCTAAATGCAGATCTTGGGACTTCTCAGCATCTATAATCACATGAGCTAATTTCCTAGAATAAATCTGTGTGTTTGTGTGTATGTGTATCTATATCCATATTTATATCTAGCCTGTTGGTTTGGATTCTCTGGAGAACCATGACTACTATACCAAGATAAAGTGATGATAATAGTAATAATAATAGCCTACTTTGGGACTTCCTTGGTGGCTCAGATGGTAAAGAATCTGGCCTGTCATGCAGAAGACCCAGGTTCAATCCCTGGATCGGGAAGATCCCCTGGAGAAGGGAATGGAAACCCACTCCAGTATTCTTGCCTGGAGAATTCCATGGACAGAAGAGCCTCGCGAGCTATCATCCATGGAGTTGCAAAGAGTGGGACATGACTGAGTGACTAAAAACTTCACTTTTCACTTTGTGTCAGGGGTTTTGCACCTATTATCTCTGATTCTGTATTTATCACCATATTACAGATGAGAAAACTAGAGCTCAGAGAGGTTAGCCTCATGCCAAGGGCACAGTGTTAGGAAGAGGCTGAACCTACATGGGAACCCAGAGCTGGGGCTGAACAGCCTCACGGCCACACACAGCACACCATCAAGCCAGAAATGGGTCCCACAAAGCATTTGCCTGTAGGTGAAAGTCGGGTTCATCTCACATTTGCCCTGGATTGATGTATGCTTTCAGTTCACGTGCTCAGTTGTGTCTTGCTCTTTGCGACCCCATGGACTGAAGCACGCCAGGCTTCCCTGTCCATCATCAACTCCCAGAGCTTGCTCAAACTCATGTCGGTTGAGTTGGTGATGCCATCCAACCATCTCATCCTCTGTCATCCCCTTCTCTTCCCACCTTCAATCTTTCCAAGTATCAGGGTCTTTTCCAGTGAGTCAGTTCTTCATATCAGGTGGCCAAAGTATTGGAGTTTCAGCTTCAGCAGCAGTCCTTCCAATGAATATTCAGGACTGATTTCTTTTAGGACGGACTGGTTGGATGTCCTTGCTGTCCAAGGGACTCTCAAGAGTCTTCTCCAACACCACAGTTCAAAAGCATCAATTCTTCCACACTCAGCTTTCTTTATAGTCCAACTCTCACTTCCATACATGACTACTGGAAAAACCGTAGTTTTGTTGTTGAAGTAATGTCTCTATTTTTTAATATGCTGTTTAAGTTGGTCATAACTTTTCTTACAAGGAGCAAGTGTCTTTTAATTTCATGGCTGCAGTCACCATCTGCAGTGATTTTGGAGCCCCCCAAAATAAAGCCTGTCACTGTTTCCACTGTTTCCCCATCTGTTTGCCATGAAGTGATGGGACCAGATGCCATGATCTTAGTTTTCTGAATGTTGAGTTTTAAGCCAACTTTTTCACTCTCCTCATTGAGTTTCATCAAGATTCTCTTTAATTCTTCACTTTCTGTCATGAGGGTGGTGTCATCTGCATATCTGACATTATTGATATTTCTCCCAGTAATCTTGATTCCAGCTTGTGCTTCATCCAGTCTAGCATTTCTCATGATGTACTCTCCATATAAGTTAAATAAGCAGGGTGATAATGTACAGCCTTGATGTACTCCTTTCCCGATTTGGAACCAGTCTGTTGTTCCATGTCCAGTTCTAACTATTGCTTCTTGACCTTCATACACATTTTTCAGGAGGCAGATCAGATGGACTGATATTCCCATCTCTTGAAGAATTTTTCACAGTTTGTTGTGATCTACACAGTCAGAGGCTTTGGTGTAGTCAATAAAGCAGAAGTAGATGTTTTTCTGGAACTCTCTTGCTTTTTTGATGATAGAACGGATGTTGGCAATTTGATCTCTGGTTCCTCTGCCTTTTCTAAATCCAGCTTGAACATCTCGAAGTTTACAGTTCACATACTGTTGAAGCATGGCTTGGAGAATTCTGAGCATTACTTTACTAGCGTGTGAGATGAGTGCAATTGTGTGGTAGTTTGAGCATTCTTTGGCATTGCCTTTCTTTGGGATTGGAATGAAAACTGACCTTTTCAAGTCCTGTGGCCACTGCTGAGCTTTCCAAATTTGCTGGCATACTGAGTGTAGCACTTTCACAGCATCATCTTTTAGGATTTGAAATAGCTCAACTGAAATTCCATCACCTCCACTAGCTTTGTTCGTAGTGATGCTTCCTAGGCTCACTTGACTTTGCATTCCAGAATGTCTGGTTCTAGGTGAGTGACCACACCATCATGGTTATTCTAGGTCGTGAAGATCTTTTTTGTATAGTTCTTCTGTATTTTCTTGCCACCTCTTCTTAATATCTTCTGCTTCTGTTAGGTCCATACCATTTCTGTCCTTTGTTGAGCCCATCTTTTCATGAAAAGTTCCTTGGTATCTCTAATTTTATTGAAGAGATCTCTAGTCTTTCCCATTCTGTTGCTTTCCTCTATTTCTTTGCATTTGTCACTGAGGAAGGCTTTCTTATCTCTCCTTGCTGTTGTTTGGAACTCTGCATACAAATGGGTATATCTTTCCTTTTATCCTTTGCCTTTTGCTTGTCTTCATTTCATAGCTGTTTGTAAGTCCTCCTCAAACAACCATTTTGCCTTTTTGCATTTCTTTTGCTTGGGGATGGTCTTGATCACTGCCTCTTGTACAATGTCACAAACCTCTGTCCATAGTTCTTCAGGCACTCTATCAGATCTAATCCCTTGAATCTATTTGTCACTTCCACTGTATAGTCATAGGGATTTGATTTAGGTCATACCTGAATGTTCTAGTGGTTTTCCCTACTTTCTTCAATACAAGTCTGAATTTTGCAATAAGGGGTTCATGATCTGAGCCACAGTCAGCTCCCAGTCTTGTTTTTGCTGACCATGTAGAGTTTCTCCATCTTTGCCTGCAAAGAATATAATCAGTCTGATTTTGGTATTAAGCATCTTGTGATGTCCATATGTAGAGTCTTCTCTTGTGTTGTTGGAAGAGGGTGTTTGCCATGACCAGTGCATTCTCTTGGCAAAACTCTATTAGCCTTTGCCCTGCTTCATCTGTGCTCCAAGGCCAAATTTGCCTGTTACTCCAGGTATTTCTTGACTTCCTACTTTAGCATTCCAGTCCCCTATAATGAAAAGGACATCTTTTTTGGGTTTTAGTTCTAGAAGGTTTTGTAGGTCTTCATAGAACTGTTCAACTTCAGCTTCTTTAGCATTATTGGTTGGGGGCATAGACTTGGATTACTGTGATAGTACATGGTTTGCCTTGGAAACAAACAGAGATCATTCTGTTGTTTTTGAGATTGCAACCAAGTACTACATTTTGGACTCTTGTTGACTATGATGGCTATTCCATTTCTTCTAAGAGATTCCTGCCCGCAGTAGTAAATATAATGGTCATCTGAGTTAAATTCACCCATTCCAGTCCAGTTTAGTTCACTGATTCCTAAAATGTCATTGTTCACTCTTGCCATCTCCTGCTTGACCACTTCCAACTTGTCTTGATTCATGGACCTAACATTCCAGGTTCCTATGCAATATTGCTCTTTACAGCATCAGACTTTACTTCCATCACCAGTCACATCCACAACTGGGTGTTGTTTTTGCTTTGGCTCTGTCTCTTCATTCTTTCTGGAGTTATTTCTCCACTGATCTCCAGTAGCATATTGGGCGCCTATCAACCTGGGGAGTTCATCTTTCAGTGTCCTATCTTTTTGCCTTTTCATACTGTTCTTAGGGTTCTCAAGGCAAGAATACTGACATGGTTTGCCATTCCCTTCTCCAGTGGACCATGTTTTGTCAGAACTCTCCACTATGACCCATCCATCTTGGGTGGCCCTACATGGCATGACTCATAGTTTCCTTGAGTTAGACAAGGCTGTAGTCCAGGTGATCAGTTTGGTTAGTTTTCTGTCATTGTGGTTTTCAGCCTGTCAGCCCTCTGATGGAGAAGGATAAGAGGCTTATGGAAGCTTCCTGATGGGAGAGACTGACTGAGAGGGAAACTGGGTCTTATTCTGATTGGCAGGGCCATGCTCAGTAAATCTTTAATCCAATTTTCTGTTGAAGGGTGGGTCCGTGTTCCCTCCCTGTTATTTGACTTGGGGTCAAACTATGGAGGAGGTAATGAAGATAATGGTGGCCTCCTTCAAAAGGTTGCATGCACGCACTGCCCCACTAATGCCCCTGACCCTGCAGCAGGCCACCTCTGACCCCACGCCTCCATTGGAGGAGACTCCTGGACAGTCACGGGCAAGTCTTGACTCTTGTGGGGTCACTGCTCCTTTCTCCTGGGTCCTGGTGTGCACAAGGTTCTGTTTGTGCCCTCTAAGAGTCTGTTTTCCAGTCCCGTGTATGTTCTGGCAGCTCTATGGTGGGGTTAATGGCTCCTTCCTCCAAGAGGGCTTATGCCATACCCAAGTCTGCTGCACCCAGAGTCCCTGCCCCTGTGGCAGTCCACTGCTGACCTGTACCTCCTCAGGAGACACTTGAACACAGTTCTGGCTCAGTCTCTGTGGAGTCCCTGGGTCCTGGTGTGCACAAGGTATATTTGAGCCCTCTGAGCATGTCTGGCGGGTATGGGGTTTGATTCTAAATGCGATTTTGCCCCTCCTACCTTCTTTCTGGGGCTTCTCCTTTGCCCTTGCATGTGGGATATCTCCTCACAGCTGCTCCAGCCCTGGGCAGCCGCTGCTCCAGTGCCTACTGTCTTGCCGCGGCTTCTCTGCCCATGGACGTGGGGTATCTCCTCACAGTTGCTACAGCACCACACAGCTTTACAATGTATGTTTTATGATTCCCATTGACTCACATGCACAGGCTCAGGAAGGGTGGATGAAGCCCTTTGTTTTCAGAGAAGCCAGGAAACAAATACAGGCAGGCAGTTTCATCAGCACAGATACACTTCCAAGTGCTAATTACCAGCATTGGGGAAATAAGATCTAAAAACGAATGCAAGCCCACTAACCCGCGTTACCAGTTGCAGTCTTGTCTAAACTCTTCTCCCTAACTCCCAACTGCTCTCAAGTGTTGACAACAAAGCAGTCAAGTCCACTAACAGCCCCGGGTCCTGCCAGGCTTCTCATATCCTGTAGCCCTTTAGTCAAGCTCCCACACCTTTACAGGCCCAAGATGTTGTGTACCAGTGTGGGGAAAGAATCCCCAAACCTCCCTCAAGAAATGGGGTTCCGTAGTAACATGGGCCCAGCTGTAGGACAGGAGGGCCTCGGATGGACATTTGAAAAGAGATGGGGTCCCAGTTGGTGGGATTTGAGTACTGACTGCCACCCACTGGCTGCGCCATCTGGGCACCTCATATCTTCCTTCCTCATCCACAAAATGGACACAGAAAGGGCTGGTTTTGCACCTTTCTGAGGATTCTATGGATCCTGGTCTTAGCACCCAGTGCAATGCTTGGCACATGGTAGGAGCTTGGGGCTCCGGGTCCTTTCTCACCTGTGAGCCCCAGTTTTGCCTGTAGGCCTAGAACAAGACATTTAACAGGAAGAGGATAAGGAGCATTCATCCAGGAGAGTCAACACCCCAGAGTAGGACCACGGGGCTCGGCCTTCAGGAGCACTCATCCTTCCCCTCACCAGGCTCTTCTCACCCCACACCCTCTTGTCCTCTTTGGAAAGAGAGATCCTGTGGGCCGGAGGGCCAGGGCCCTGCCCTTGGATGTGGCCGGGCACAAGAAGTGGGGTGGGGGGCTGGCCGCTCTGCTACTATTCTGGAGAGAGCAGAGGGAGTGGGGGTGGGGGGCTGGGGAAACAGAGAGCAGGGGCCTGGGAGGGAAGCCATTGAGTCTGGGGGCCTGTGGGGCTCAGTAGTGGTCCTGGGAGCTTGACAGTGCTGGGCACCCCCTGTAGGGACCCCCCCAGATGGGCCCTCCAGGCCCCCAACCCCACCATCCATGCAACTGAGACTCCATCTGCTGCAGCCAAGAAGCATCATGTCACGTGGATACACACCAGAAAGGTGTGAAGGAGGGAAGAAGGGACAGGGTCACCGGCCGGAAATTCTTCGGGCACTGTCGTGTAAGGGTGGACCCCTGGGTCTCCCCAGTCAACCCAACCTCTCCTTTGTCTGCCAGTTTCCTTCAGCTCCCTCTGCCGCTGTGACCTGCTGATGGTAAAGCCTCTTCATTTATTGATGAGCCCTTGGGAAGCAAAGTACTCCAGAGGCTTCTCAGATCAATACACAAGGGTGAGAAATCGTCAGAGGATTACAAGAACCGGTCTACTTTGAACTCTGCCTAATATGAAAGGAAAGACCAAAAGGGAAGTAGTTTACTTTAATATCTGTGTGGCTTTTTTTTTCCCAAACAGCAAGCGTCACCACGAGCCCACAAGTGTTCCTGGCTCTTCCAGCAGTAAATGGGTCTTTTAATGGAAAGACAGAGCATGTTTGAGGTTCAAAGGACCCAAGCTTACATCTCACCCTTTGTGGTTCTTGTGGTAAAGAGCCTACCTGCCAATGCAGGAGATGTAAGAGATGCAGGTTCAATCCCTGGGTCTGATAGATCCCCTAGAGGAGGGCATGGCAACCCATTCCAGTATTCTTTCCTGGAGAATCCCATGGACAGAGAAGCCTACAGGACTGTACCCCAGGCTACAGTCTATAGTGTCACACAGAGTCAGACATGACTGAAATGACTTAGCACACGCCTGCTAACTAATAGCTGTGCAATATTGGGAAGGTTACTTAACCTCTCTGAAAATCATAGGTTTCTCCTATAAAATTTTAATCATGATCATAAATAAGTCACTTCAATGGGGAGATTATTTAACTGACATAAGTGACAATCATTTTGGAATTTAGAACTATTTTTGTATTAGTTTCTTTTGCAATTTTTAATATGGCTTTATGGCTTTATAAGCTCCTATGTCATTATTCCCCTGAGAATCTCTGGTTAGTCATTTCTCCATCTTCCCATTATGAGTATGCGTACAGTTCTCAGGGCCGGTTTTCCTCAATGTACTTACTCATTCAGTACCAGTTTGTTAAGCATCTTTCATGTGTGAGCTGTTGGCATACTCTGAGAGCGGTGTCTCTGCTCTCGTGGAGCTTACTGGTCAACTAAGATGGCTAAGCGATGAGCAGATGGCAGAACTGGCTCCACAGCTGTGACCTGACGGGGCCAACATCGCTTGACTGCTTGTGTGGAGTCAGGCGTCGTGCAACGGGCTCTGGGTGCAGCATCTCATCACAGCCTCACAGGAGCCGCACGGAACGAGTGCTCCTGCTGTTTCTTGTTTCGCCCATGTGCACACTGAGCTCTGCAGGGCTCAGATCATCAGTGTAAGGCGATGGCTAAAGGTGGTGGACCTGGGATTGAACCTGCGTGGTCTGTCTTCAGCCTGCGTTCCCCCCCTCTAGATTGTGTTGCGTCCCATGGTGGATGGAGAAGCCTGAGGAGCCACAGGAGCCAGAGCAGAATCTCCACGGTCATGTGAGCAGCATCCCAAGGCTCAAGGGCTAAGCTCACCCAAGGAAGCCAAGGCAGGGCATCAGGTGCAAGGGGGGCAAGGGATGAGCAGCTCCTATGTGCTCCTCCCCCTGAGTCTGGGGAGCCTCAGACCCTGAGTAGAGACCGAACTTCCCTGGAGCAGACATGGCCAGTCCTGCCTGGAGCCGTCCTTGAGGATTGCCTGGAAGTGCTCCTTCCTCTTTACCTCCAGCCTCCTGGTCCCAAGACCACTCTTAGCTTAACAGTTTTCCTCTCTTTAGTTTTTTGTTTCCATTTTTTATTAACCAGACCTGACAGGCACGAAGATGGAACCACCACTAATTTCCATAATCGTTTGACGAGCACATAATGAGAATCGCTTATCAGAGAAATATGCTGCAATTAGCCTGGAACCACAATGCCATCTGTGTTTTTTAACATCCAAATGCGGTTGAAGTCAACGGAGGGAGTGCTCCTGACAATGTATGGAGAGAGGCGGGCTGGCAGCTGAGGAGGGTCCCAGACAAGGATACGGCCAGGTGTCTGGGACAGAAGGCTGTGGGGTCTGGGACCTCTCCTGGTGACTCAGTTGGTGGGGCTGGGGAACTGAGAAGAAACCGCCACTTCCTACCCGACCTGGGGCTTCTCAAAAGAGAAAGGTAGGCAGTGATACATCTGTTCCTTTCTTTAATCACTTTGTTAATTGGCCCTCGAAGGGAATACATTGTATTTGAAGGAAAACAGTGAATTGTTCATAGTAGACACTTAAATATTTGCAGGATTGGCCTGCATAGAGGTTTCTTTTAAGTCCAGACTGACTCTTTAGAAGTCTTGGGCAAGATGCCCAAGCTCAGAGAACTCCTCAAGCACCCCGCACAGAGGTAAGCAGTGGGGAGGAGACACATGTCAAAACTAGAATCCAAAATTGGAGAACACAGTTTTGTTAGGTTTAATCTTGGACAATCGTGTATTAAATTGAATTGCAAGATTCCTGAGATCCCTGGGCAAAATCATGAAGCTGATGAAGTTTGTCCTTTGAGATACCCACTCCCGTTCTCATCACTCTCCCTCCCCGGCTTGAGCTCCAGGTGGTCCCTCACAGGTCAATTACTGTCATTGTTTAGTCACTCAGTCATGTCTGACTCTTTGTGACCCCATGGCCTGTAGCTCACCAGGCTCCTATGCCCATGGGATTCTCCAGGCAAGTATACTGGAGTGGGTTATCATTTCTTCCTCCAGGGGATCTTCCTGATCCAGGAATTGAACACAAGTCTCCTGCTTGGAAGGTGGATTCTTTACCACTGAGCCACCTGGGAAGCCCGGCAGGTCAGTTAGCACTGGTCAGAAAGCCTGCCTTCCTTAGAAATGACATTTGGCTACAGGTAATAAAGATCCAGCCAGAGAGGCTTTGACAAATAAGGATCTCGAGAGGGACGTGTCCCACCCATCAAAGAAATGAAAGGAAAGCAACAAGGAGGTGCCTTTCCCACTTAGCACAGTAGTAAGGAACTCATAGTCGTAGACTATGGAGATGCAAGAACTTTCATCATCCCCGGCAGTGATGTAAAGTAGGGAAACCATTAGGAAAGCAATCCGGTACCATCTGTTAATATGGAAGAGAAGCAAGCTTCTCTGCTGCAAGTCTGCTGTCAGAGGGCACTGGGGAGTCACCCGCAGGTGTGCTGGTCCACACCCAGGGTGGCCAAGCCAGCATCGCTTGAAACAGTGAGTGAAACAACAAGAGAAAAGAACCTACCTACATTGTTTCATTATAGAAACAGATAAATTGTGAAATGAGGCACTTAGCAATTAAAATTAATGAACAGAACATATTTATCAACATAATGTCGAATGAGGAAAGCAAATTACAAAAAGAGTCATAAGAGCATAAGACATATATGGAAGTGCTTTAATGTGCAAAAAACAAAAATATGTTTTGCTTGTGGAGCTGTATATGGATAGTCCAAAGATTTAAGCGTGTTTGGTCAGATCAGATCAGATCAGTTGCTCAGTCGTGTCCGACTCTTTGCGACCCCATGAATCGCAGCACGCCAGGCCTCCCTGTCCATCACCAACTCCTGGACTTCACTGAGACTCACATCCATCGAGTCAGTGATGCCATCCAGCCATCTCATGCTCTGTCGTCCCCTTCTCCTCTTGTCCCCAATCCCTCCCAGCATCAGAGTCTTTTCCAATGAGTCAACTCTTCACATGAGGTGGCCAAAGTCCTGGAGTTTCAGCTTTAGCATCATTCCTTCCAAAGAAATCCCAGGGCTGATCTCCTTCAGAATGGACTGGTTGGATCTCCTTGCAGTCCAAGGGATTCTCAAGAGTCTTCTCCAACACCACAGTTCAAAAGCATCAGTTCTTCGGCGCTCAGCCTTATTCACAGTTCAACTCTCACATCCATACATGACCACAGGAAAAACCATAGCCTTGACTAGACGGACCTTTGTTGGCAAAGTAATGTCTCTGCTTTTGAATATGCTATCTAGGTTGGTCATAACTTTCTTTCCAAGGAGTAAGCGTCTTTTAATTTCATGGCTGCAGTCACCATCTGCAGTGATTTTGGAGCCCAGAAAAATAAAGTCTGACACTGTTTCCACTGTTTCCCCATCTATTTTCCATGAAGTGATGGGACCGGATGCCATGATCTTCATTTTCTGAATGTTGAGCTTTAAGCCAACTTTTTCACTTTCCACTTTCACTTTCATCAAGAGGCTTTTTAGTTCCTCTTCACTTTCTGCCATAAGGGTGGTGTCATCTGCATATCTGAGGTTATTGATATTTCTCCCAGCAATCTTGATTCCAGCTTGTGTTTCTTCCAGTCCAGCGTTTCTCATGATGTACTCTGCATATAAGTTAAATAAACAGGGTGACAATATACAGCCTTGACAAACTCTTTTTCCTATTTGGAACCAGTCTGTTGTTCCATGTCCAGTTCTAACTGTTGCTGCCTGACCTGCGTACAAATTTCTCAAGAGGCAGATCAGGTGGTCTGGTATTCCCATCTCTTTCAGAATTTTCCACAGTTTATTGTGATCCACACAGTCAAAAGCTTTGGCATAGTTAATAAAGCAGAAATAGATGTTTTTCTGGAACTCTCTTGCTTTTTCCATGATCCAGCGGATGTTGGCAATTTGATCTCTGGTTCCTCTGCCCTTTCTAAAACCAGCTTGAACATCAGGAAGTTCACAGTTCACATATTGCTGAAGCCTGGCTTGGAGAATTTTGAGCATTACTTTACTAGCGTGTGAGATGAGTGCAATTGTGCGGTAGTTTGAGCATTCTTTGGCATTGCCTTTCTTTGGGATTGGAATGAAAACTGACTTTTTCCAGTCCTGTGGCCACTGCTGAGTTTTCCAAATTTGCTAGCATATTGAGTGCAGCACTTTCACAGAATCATCTTTCAGGATTCGGAATAGCTCAACTGGAATTCCATCACCTCCACTAGCTTTGTTCGTAGTGATGTTTTCTAAGGCCCACTTGACTTCACATTCCAGGATGTCTGGCTCTAGGTCAGTGATCACACCATCGTGATTATCTGGGTCATGAAGATCTTTTTTGTACAGTTCTTCTGTGTATTCTTGCCATCTCTTCTTAATATCTTCTGCTTCTGTTAGATCCATACAATTTCTGTCCTTTATCGAGCCCATCTTTGCATGAAATGTTCCTTTGGTATCTCTGATTTTCTTGAAGAGATCTCTAGTCTTTCCCATTCCTTAGACCCTGATTTCCTCAGCAGAGGAGAATGGAATGAAGGGACTTCCGTTTTACATTTTCTTTTACTGTTAAATAATTTATAAAGCAAATATCTGGATGGACAGTTTATTATTCTCTGAAGTTTTTAGTACATTTCCTAATTGAATCAATTAAAGAAGGTACACAGATGATTGCAGGTCTGGCTGACAGAATGGAGCAAGGGGAGAGGCTTGTGGAGAGCCTGGTGGAACCAGGACCCTCAGCTCCCAAAGGTGGAGTGTCTCCAGCCTCCTCCAAGGAGCCAGGTCTGGTCTCTCCTCCTGCTTCAGTTCGGTTCAGTCACTCAGTCATGTCCGACTCTTTGCGACCCCATGAACCGCAGCACGCCAGGCCTCCCTGTCCATCACCAACTCCCAGAGTCCACCCAAACCCATGTCCATTGAGTCAGTGATGCCATCCAACCAGCTCACCCTCTGTCGTCACCTTCTCCTCCTATCCTCAATTTTTCCCAGCATCAGGGTCTTTTCCAATGAGTCAGTTCTTCCCATCAGGTGGCTAAAGTATTGGAGTTTCAGCTTCAGCATCAGTCCTTCCAATGGACACCCAGGACTGATCTCCTTTAGGATGGACTGGTTGGATCTCCTTGCAGTCCAAGAGATTCTCAAGAGTCTTCTCCAACACCACAGTTCAAAAGCATCAATTCTTTAGCACTCAGCTTTCTTTATACTCCAACTCTCACATCCATACATGACCACTGGAAAAACCATAGCCTTGACTAGATGGACCTTTGTTGACAAAGTAATGTTTCTGCTTTTTAATATGCTGTCTAGGTTGGTCATAAGTTTCCTTCCAAAGAGTAAGCATCTTTTAATTTCACGGCTGCAATCACCATCTGCAGTGATTTTGGAGCCCCCAAAAATAAAGTCAGCCACTGTTTCCCCATCTATTTCCCATGAAGTGATGGGACCAGATGCCATGATCTTCACTTTCTGAATGTTGAGCTTTAAGCCAACTTTTTCACTCTCCTCTTTCATTTTCATCAAGAGGCTCTTCAGTTCTTCACTTTCTGCCATAAGGGTGGTGTCATCTGCATATCTGAGGTTATTGATATTTCTCCCAGCAATCTTGATTCCAGCTTGTGCTTCTTCCAGCCCAGCGTTTCTCATGATGTACTCTGCATATAAGTTAAATAAGCAGGGTGACAATATACAGCCTTGACGAACTCCTTTTCCTATTTGGAACCAGTCTGTTGTTCCATGTCCAGTTCTAACTTGCTTCCTGACCTGCATACAGGTTTCTCAAGAGGTTCGGGAAGCCTTTTTTTCAGGTCTCAAATTACAAATGCAGTAGCACCCCCACATCAAATCCCCAATATTTCTGACCATCCCATATTTCTGGAGCCAAGATCAGCCTCTCTTGCTTTCAAACATCTTATTTTGCTTAACTTTTGGGTACCAGGAAGTCTGAATCCTTAGCCAGGACTTTGAAAGCTTGTACTGAGAAAAAAGAGAGAGAGAGAGAGATTCTGCAGCAATTATGTGGAAAGGAAAAGAGATAAAGGGGATGTTTTTATGCGAGTGTCTGGCCTCTTAACCTAGTCTAACTTTAAATAAAGTCAAATCTCTGACCTTCACTGGGGAAGGGGGAGGAGAGTCGAAATACCTCTTGCCTATCTTCAAGGTTGAATCTATTCTGTTTGAACACTAAATTTCCTTAAGTACATTTCAGGACAATTGAATTTATCTCATAGATAACTGATTTGCATTAATAGCAACTATTGATACAGTGCCTCCTGCTGGCCATTACATTACACGCATTATCCCTTTTAATCTCCAGGGCTACCCTAGGAGATATGTATGTTTATTCTTATTTTATGAATGGAAAGGGGCAAAGAAACATGTCCAAGGGCACATGGCTGATAAGCAGGAGAGCTGGGACTCTACCTAAAAGCATAGCTTTGCATGTTGGTGGTGAATATCAGGGCGTATGGAACCTTCCTTATTGAACGCAGCCTTCATGGACCACGTGTACTGAGGCCAACTCCATCTCTGGTGCTTACCATGTCTGTCTCGTGTCTTCATGTCTGTCTTACCATACCACTCATGTCTGTCTACCTGAATGTCTGACCCACATCTTTAACATCAGTTCCAAGAGGATTCTTTTCTTACACAATCTGTTTCCCCTCTAGTCTTTCCTGTTTCTGTAAATGGCATCAGCATCCACTCAACAGCTCAGACCAAAAACTTAGAAAATACCTTCATGTTCTCTCTGGCCCTCAAACTCAACTCACCTCACCAGCAAATCCCTATGTCTCTCCTCCCAAAAAGCACCTCGGATGGGACTGCTCCTCTGCAGGTTCTCTTTTCTTTTTGGCATCACCACAGAGCATGTGGGGTCTTAGTTCCCCAGCCAGGGATGGAACCCATGTCCCCGCAGTGGAATCACAGACTCTTAACCACTGAGAAGACTCCGTGCTTCCTCTGTAGGGGTGCAGGTTCAATCCCCAGTTGCAGAACTGAGATCCCACATGCTGTGCAGTGTGGCCAAAAAGAAAAGAAAAAGAAATGGGATCTGACAGGAAAGTATTTCAAGACACCCCTTTCTCTGATGACAGTGATATCCCTGAAGCTGGTCTCTCTGTTTCCCTTCCTCCCCTGCTGCACCCCTCCAGAACATTCAGTGATTTAAGTGAAACGGTTCACTGTACCCACCTTGGTTTCAAGTCTCTGGGGATTTCTCACTGAGTGAGCGAAGCAGCAAGTGGTGGCTTACCGGGCCCACACATGGCCGGCTTCACGGTGTGCAGACAGTATTGCACGGTCGGGCTCAGAAGGGCCTGTGATTGGTTTGAAGCTCCGCTGTCACTGTCTTGGAATTCTTAGTAATTTCTGAACCAGAGACTCTGCATTTTCATTTTGTCCTGGGCACCATGAATTATTGATAAAGAATCCACCTGCAATGCAGGAGATGCCAGTTTGATCCCTGGGTCTAGAAGATCCCATGGAGAAGGAAATGGCAACCCACTCCAGTATTCTTGCCTGGGAAATCCCATGGACAGAGGAGCCTTGTGGGCTATAGTTCATGGGGTTACAAAAGAGTTGGATGTGACTTAGTGACTAAGCTCACTCCTGTCCACACACACTGAGTTTCTGGTCTTTCTCTGATCTTATCTCCCCTCACTGTTCCTCTTGCTTCGTCCAGCCCCTCACTCATATCTCTGCTTCTCTTAGCATTTCCTGAAGAATGAATGCTGCATGCTCCATGCACTCTGATCCCTGCTGCCTGAGAAACAGTATCCAAGTAACACCTTCTACATTTGATGTCTTCACCGGCACATTAATCAAAAAGGTTGTCCTTTCTCTGTCCCCAGTCCATGACCTCACTGAGCACTGCACCATCTGCAGCTACCTGCCTACAAACTTCTACTTGTAATTCCACAGTCCTGAGGCCACCAAGTGCAGGACTAAGAGATGGAATTCCATGATCCATATGGGTGCCACTGAAAGTCATCAAACCACTGGGGGGACATTCTGTAATACTCGCTTTGTGGAGCGTGTGTTGTGATTCCTCCCACAAAGTTTGCAGATGATGGAAATACTGACATCTTCCCAAGAATTTGAGCTTGCTATTGGATAACTACCCAGAGCACAGCTCAGGTCTAGAATATAGAGTACAGGGGATGATGTTTTGAAATAATTAGTGAGCACCCACTCCATCCAAACGCTATAATGTACAGGAAGCACATATTAATGGGATGGGGAAGAGCTGTAATCAAAGTAAGAATAACATGAGGCAGGAGTGCCCGGCAGGAGACATGTGAATGAGGATAAGTAATGTCTAGTTTGTGCCAAGCAGAAGGGCAGACATCCCCAGCAGAGGGAAGGCCCTTGACAAAATCCAGAGGCTCAGACTGCCTAAGGATCTCCACAAGCACATTCACAACAAGCCCCTGAGTTTGGTATACCAACGGGAATGACCTCCACGTACAGGTGAGGAAACCAAGTCTCAGAGAAGTCAAATAACGTGCCAGGTCATGAAACGAGATGGACTTGTGTGTGCTTTTTGATTCCTTCTGAGTCTCTGTCCTGACTTCCAGAGTTTATACTGCAATGAACAGAGCCCAAGTGGATGCTACAGCAGAGAGAGACAATGGCCAGAATGACAGAAAGGATTCATCTAAATTATCTGTATCCTTAACAGGCATTTAATGAGGAGAGAGCTATCTGAGAGAGGAGTTGAACACCCTGGTTTGAGCCCTGGCTCTGTCACTAGCTTGCAAAATATTCCTAGATAAATTATATGCCCTCTGAGCTAGTTTTTCTCATATGATAAATGAGCCTACCATCATTAGAGGATTGACACAGTACATAGATGAGACACTCTGTGTGATGGTAATCTGTGTGCTCTGGAGAGCTGTATACATGTTAGATTTATTGCTTAATTATATTATTATTATATCTTCTATAGCATGCTATATATTTTATAATAATGTACAAGCATTTCCCTTGTATATTATTATTTTATCATTACTAAAAATATTTTCCCAAGTAAGACATAGTTTAATGGCAGATTGCATGGGACAAAATACCTCAACTGCAAGAGCTTTTCAGACTTCAGGTTGCAGACCTTTAATAGGTCGTATAAACAAGTGGAAAAAAAAGTGAAAGTGCTAGTTGCTCAATCACTGTGTCTGACCCTTTGGGAGTTAGTTTCTTTTTTTTTTCAACATTAAGGCAATACAGTTCCTGACCAAGTACACACAATTAGCTGTGATGCAAAAGTTATTACTGCTGGGAGGTCATGATCAAAAAAGTCTTAAGAACCCAACAATCAAAAGAAAAACCTAGAAATATGAGGGATCAGTGGTTGGTTGTTTGATGATAAAGGGCCTTGGAGATGATGGAGTCCTACGGGCCTCACTCCTGCCTTCAGGAGTTTGGATATCTAACGTTTATTCATTAGCATCTGCTATGCACCATCCCTGACTTCAAGGCACTGCTTACATTTTCATGGGAGAGAGAGATAATACAAGTATGTTGAAAAACAAAGGTTTTTGTAGGTTGAAATAAATTCAGTGAAGGAACTAAGCAAAGGAAGCTACAGAGAAGCATTGGAGGGTGTCCCCATGAAGGGTGTCTAAACAGGTGACCCTGAGGTTGGATCCTAAAGGATGGATGTCTTGGAGCTTGTCTTGGTCTTCCCTCCATGATCACAAGGCGGCAGCCACGATGTTAGGTACCACACTCTCATTCAAGCCAGAAAGACAGGGTAAGGGGAACCAGTGATGCCATATATGTACTTATCTTTCGTTAGGAAAAGGTATTATCAGAAGAAAATTTTCAGTTAATTGCTAGAGATCAATGGATGCTGAGGAAAGCACATGTCTCTCTAAAGATGATCATGTGGCTTCCAAACTGAATTGGGCTTTGATTATGAAGGAAGAAAGGGACCACGTGTATTGAGTAAATGGTAAACTGTGATTGCCACTGGTATCATTCTCTACACATTTCTGTGCATTCGTTCATGTGAGTCCTTCTACTCAGCACATGCTTTTTCATCTCATGAAAGAGAAATAAGCATATGGCTTCATTTTTCTCCCAATGCCAGTGATAGACAACCTCCAGACAGCCTGATTCATGAAAAAAAGCAAGGTATGTGCTTACATAAGCCACAGTGTCCAGCTTTCTCATACTTGCAGATGAATGGAATCTCAGTTAACAGGTCATATGGGAAACAAGCAGCTTTTATCCAAGGCACCTCTCTGCTGACTCCCTTAAATGAAGCACTTTCACTGTTCACCCTAAGAACCCTAAATTCTACCCTAAAAAAGGGGAGAAAGGTCAGCTTCTCCCAGGGATTCATCTCTACTCTGACACTCAGTGACCAAAGACTTCAAGTGAGGTCAGAATAACCTTACCTTGACCAGAGTTTCAAGGTCTCTATTACTGATGCTGTGTATCTGCTACCCTGACCCCTTACCTGGCTGAGGACATTGTGCTGACCTCTAGTCTTAATCCCCGTGCTCTGAGATTGGATTGCTCCACGGTTTTTATCTCAACCCTGTGTAAGTCCACAGTGCCCTGCAGACTCAGCTGAACCCCCTGTCTCCTTCCTCACTTTGCTTTTCCATTCTACCTTGACCAGCGCATCCTCAGTGTCTAGCTCTGTCTCAGGAAGAGTCCTGGAGCGATGTGACCATGTCTGTTCATATTTATTTCCATCCCACAAGAGGGTAGACGTAGGCTTTCTAATAAGTACCACATTACTCAATCCATAATTTATTATATATTATTATCCTCAGCTTTTTGCCAGTATGATTATTCCACAAATTGCAGGTTCCAACTTTAAATTAATGCTGATTGTGACTTTTTGCAGGTGCATTAGCTTACCTTTATCTATATTAAATCTCATCTCATTTGCTTCCAAAAACTTGCTTTCTTCTCTCTTCTCTTAGCCTCTGCAGTACTCATTGTGTTTTGGAATTTGATAGCATCTGAAATGTAATCAAGTTATCTTTCCTTCTACATCATAAATGAGCTTAGCCTAAATGCTTCTAACTTGTATAGGAGAAGAATTAGCATTTATTGTCCGTTGACTAGGAGTCAATTCATCAGGTGATGGATTGTTGCTGTATACACTCAATCTTCTGACTAGGTTGACCAGCTGACAACACCCAGCTCTTGGTGGGCAGTTCCAATCACACGATTGCTTGATGCCCCATGATCAGACACTCAGTTTTTATTAAGATCCAGTAGCATGGCAGGAGCTTCTTTTTGAATAGTGCATAATTCTCTGTGATGTAAGTGTGTTTTTGATCCAGAAACCTAAAGGTCTGCTCTGTGGCTCTCCTATTGAAGTTGCCAAGCCCTCCACACAGCATTCGTGTCTACTTCAATAGATCTGGCACCTAAAATCTGCCTGGTCATATAGCTCCATGTCAGAGCCGCCTTTACAGCAGGCTGATCCTCTTGCAGAAGTTGCTTTTGGCCTCTGGCTTTTGGCCCCAGTCAAAACTGGCAGCCTTCCTAGTCATCAATAAACTGTTGGAACAATGTTCTCAAATGTGGTACACACTGCTTCCAAAACCAAAGAGGCCCATCAAACACAGTGCCCAACTTTTATCTGCAGGGAACTCAAGGTACACTAGGGCTTCCCAGGTAGCACTAGTGGGAAAGAACTCAGCTGCCAGTGCAGGAGACCTGAGAGACACGGGTTCAATCCCTGGGTCAGGAAGATCCCTGGAGGAGGGCATGGCAACCCACTCCAGTATTCTTTGCTGGAGGATCCCATGGACAGAGGAGCCTGGTGGGCTAAGTCCATGGGGTCACAAAGAGTCAGACACGACTGAAGTGACAGCACACATGCACTCATGGTTCAATAATGTGGCTTATACCTTGTGATGTGCCCCAGAAGGTTAGACACCTGTCTTCACCCAATTTCACCAAGGAGGCAGTCCAAAATCTTCATGGAGTTTATCTCCCACCACTGGTCTGGGAGAGGTGTGTGTTTTAGTGAACACACAACAGTCTCTGACATACATATGCATACATATATGTGCCTGCATATACAATAAAGATCTGTCAAATAGTGCATCTCAAGCTTTCCAAAGGGAAATATAAGTAGAAGGGGATGAGCAATGATTCCTTCTCTTCCATCCAAACACATTTTACTTCAATTTACCCAATTGCAATAACACCCAATGCAACCCACTCCAGTATTCTTGCCTGGGAAATCCCATGGACAGAGAAGCCTGGCAGGCTACAGGGCCACTGAAGAGTCAGACACAACTGTGAGACTAAATAGCAATGAGATGAGAACTCATTCCCCGAAACGCAGAAATTATGCAGGAGTGCACAGACATCCTGGAATGCGAAGTCAAGTGGGCCTTAGGAAGCATCAGAATTCCAGTTGAGCTATTTCAAATCCTAAAAGATGATGCCATGAAAGTGCTGCACTCAATATGTCAGCAAATTTGGAAAACTCAGCAGTGGTTACAGGACTGGAAAAGGTCAGTTTTCATTCCAATCCCGCAGAAAGGCAATGCCAAAGAATACTCAAACTACCACACAGTTGCATTCATCTCATATGCTAGCAAAGTAATGCTTAAAATTCTTCAATCCAGGCTTCAACAGTACATGAACCATGAACTTCCAGATGTTCAAGCTGGATTTTCAAGCTGGAAAAGGCATAGAAACCAGAGATCAAATTGCCACCATCCGTTCGATCATCTAAACAGCAAAAGAGTTACAGAAAAACATCTACTTCTGCTTCATTGACTATGCCAAAGTCTTTGAATGTGTGGATCACAACAAACTGGAAAATTCTTAAAGAGATGGGAAAACCAGACCACTTGACCTGCCTCCTGAGAAATCTGTATGCAGGTCAAGAAGCAACAGTTAACACTGGACATGGAACAACAGACTGATTCCAAATCAGGAAAGGAGTACATCAAGGCTGTATATTGTCACCCTGCTTATTTAACTTATATGCAGAGTACATCATGAGAAATGCTGGACTGGATGAAGCACAAGTTGGAATCAAGATTGCCAGGAGAATTATCAATAACCTGAGTATGCAGATGACACCACACTTATGGCAGAAAGTGAAGAAGAACTAAAGAGCCTCTTGATGAAAGTGATTTAAGTGATTTAAGTTGGCTTAAAACTCAGCATTCAGAAAACTAAGGTTATGGCATCTGGTCCCATCACTTCATGGCAAATAGATGGGGAAACAGTGGAAACAGTGACAGACTTTATTTTGGGGGGCTCCAAAATCACTGCAGATGGTGACTGCAGCCATGAAATTAAAAGACACTTACTCCTTGGAAGGAAAGTTATGACCAACCTAGACAGCATATTAAAAAGCAGAGACATTACTTTGCCAACAAAGGTCTATCTAATCGAAGCTATGGTTTTTCCAGTAGTCATGTATGGATGTGAGAGTTGGAGTATAAAGAAAGCTTAGTGCTGAAGAATTGATGATGCTTTTGAACTGTGGTGTTGGAGAAGACTCTTGAGAGTCCCTTGGACAGCAAGGAGATCCAACCAGTCCATCCTAAAGGAAATCAGTCCTGAATATTCATTGGAAGGACTGATGCTGAAGCTGAAACTCCAATCCTTTGACCACCTGATGCGAAGAACTGACTCATTGGAAAAGACCCTGATGCTGGGAGGGATTGGGGGCAGGAGTAGAAGGGAACAACAGAGGATGAGCTGGTTGGATGGCATCACTGACTCAATGGACTTGAGTTTGAGTAAACTCCGGGAGTTGGTGATGGACAGGGAAGCCTGGCATGCTGCAGTCCATGGGGTCAGACACAAGTGAGCAACTGAACTTAGCTTCACAGATCAAGTAAGCAGACTTGAGCAAACTAATACAGTTAGTGGAGTTACCCGGCCCTGATCATTTGCATATTCTGTTTAGGCATAACAGTGAAAACAATTCATGTGATGCGAGCAGTTGACTCATTGGAAAAGTCCCTGATGCTGGGAAAGACAGAGGACAGAAGGAGAAGAGGGGGTCAGAGGATGAAATGGCATCACTGATGCACAGACGTGAACTTGGGCAAACTTTGGGAGATGGTGAGGGACAGGGAGGCCTGGCATGCTGCTGTCCAATGGGGTCACAAAGAGTTGTACATGACTGCGTGGCTGAACAACAGCAGCAAAAACAATTCAAGGCAACAGAAGATACGAGAAGTTGAGGGGGACAAATGATAGATTGGGTGGTAGAGAATGAGATGATTAGATGGCAAACATTTTCATTATATTTATTATGGTGATCTGTGACCAGTGATCTTTGATATTACTATTGCAAAAGTATTATGACTTGCTGAAAGCTTAGATGAAGGTTAGCAGTTTTTAGCAATAAAGCATATTAAAATTTAAGGTATGTACATATAATGCTATTGCATACTTTGTAGGGTACAGTAGAGTGTAAATAAAACTTTTTTCATTTTATTTTTTTTTATTAAAGTGTAGTTGATTTACTATGGTGTATTAGTTTTAGGTGCACAGCAGAGTGATTCACTTGTACCCATACATATAGAGATGTGTATTCTTGTTCAGATTCTTTTCCATTACAGGTTATTATAAGATATTAGTTGTATTTCCCTGTGCTATACAGTAGGTCCTTGTTGTTTATCTTTTTTTTTTATGGATAGTAACGGGCATGTGTTAATCCTAAATTCCTGATTTGTACCTCTCGTCCCTTTCCATTTTGATAACCAGAAGCTCCTCTTCTATGTCTGTGAGTCTATTTTGTAAATAAGTTCATTTGTATCATTTTCACATTCCTCATATAAGGGAAATACTATGAGTGTCTTTCTCTGACTTCACATAGTGTGATAATCTCGATGGACATCAGTTTTATATGTACTAGGAAATCAAGTACGTATAACTTGCTTTATTGCAATATTTGCTTTATGGAAGTGGCCTGAAACCAAACCCACAATATTTCCAAGGTATGCCTATGTTCAACTGTAGTATAATTCAAACAACTTTGGGGGGAAAAAGAATTAATTTCCCATCACTCCAAAATCTTCTTTAATCTTAATAGATGTTGCATTTATTTTACTTTGCTGTAATCAGCATATACATTCTATTTTCCTTTCTGCCTTTTTTATTCACCATCATTCAATGCCCACAATTGTCTGCCTACTGTAGAGAATTTTTATTTTAATGGCTAGATATTTATTATTCATTATTAATTATTCATTATTTTGTTCTTCAATCATCCTTTCTGAAATCTATTGTAAGTTCATAGCTTGTGAACAACTTTGTACAATGGCTTCTGTATTAGCCTCCCAGGGCTGCCATGATAAAGTGCCACAGACTGAGTGGCTTAAACAACAGTAATTTATATTCTCACAGTTATTGAAGTCCAAATTCAAGGTGGTTGGCAGGCCTGGCATCTTCTGGGCCCTCTCTCTTTGGTTTTCAGAGGGCCGTTTTCTCCCCGCTTCTTCACATGACCTTCCCTTTGGGCCCATCTGTGTCCTGATCTCCTCTTATAAGGACAACAGTCTTGTTGGACAGGCCTCCCTGCTGACTGCACCTTACCTGCATTACTGCAAGACTAGTAGCAAATACCAGAGAAGGCAATGGCACCCCACTCTAGTACTCTTGCCTGGAAAATCCCATGGACAGAGGAGCCTGGTAGGCTGCAGTCCATGGGGTCGCAAAGAGTCGAACACGACTTAGCGACTTCACTTTCACTTTTCACTTTCCTGCATTGGAGAAGGAAATGGCAACCCACTCCAGTGTTCTTGCCTGGAGAATCCCAGGGACGGGGCAGCCTGGTGGGCTGCGGTCTATGGGGTCGCAGAGAGTCGGACACGACTGAAGCGACTTAGCAGCAGCAGCAGCAGCAGCAGCAGCAAATACACATGCTGAGGTTTTGGGGATAGGACTTCAGCATACGGATTTGGGGGGAATCACGGTTCTGCCCACAGATGTTTCTTTTTCATTCGGGGTCCTTCTCTGACTTTTCAAAGCTGGAGCAGACCTCACCTGTCTCCTCATTGTCAACCTCTTGCCCTCTGCCCTTTGGTGACTCTGGGATGTGACCTGGGAGTACAGTGAGGTTCATACCCAGAGGGTAACCCTTGCAGAGTGAGTAATAGAAGATGGAGAGGTGCTGGAAAATAAATCCTTCTCTTCTCCCACCCCAATAAGTCATTCCAATCCATGGTGTCTGGGGACATCTCACACACAACAGAGAATCCACCAGCATTTTTGTGTGTGAAAATGCAGCTTTCTCAGTCTTAATGCACTTTGTACTTTTCTTCCCTTTTTTCTTAGGTCATTTCCCTCTCTATTGCTATAGTAATACTGATGCTCTGACATCTGGGATCTTGCTGACCCAGTAGAGACTGCCCCTTCGGGTCAGCCACCTGCCAGAGGTAGCAAAGGATTCACCTGTGAGTTTACCTTTTACATGCAAACAACAAATCCAGAGCCTCCCCCCGCCCCCAACTTCACCCATCTCTTTGGGGCTCTCACACTCAGGCTTACCACCCACCTGTCCTCTGAAAAACAAACAAACAAAAAAGGAACATAATTGCTTTACAGTATTGTGATAGTTTCTGCTGTAAGTATACATATATCCCTTCCCCCTTGAGCTTCCCTCCCACACACCCGCCCCCATCCCACCCCTCTAAGTCATCACAGAGCTGGGCTCCCTGTGCTGTACAGCAGCTGCCCAATGTTCACTGCAGTGCTATTTACAACAGCCAGGACATGGAAGCAACCTAAATGTCCGCCGTGAGGTGAATACAGAAGATATGTATGCATATATGCAAAGGAATATTACTCGGTCATAAAAAATAAAACGGGATCAGTAGTGATGTGGATGAACCTAGAGTCTGCCACACCCGCCTGTTCTGATTGCTCCAGGACCACGCACCAGACCACCAGAGAGAGTCCCTATGTCACCACCCACAGGAATTATTCACATCAGCCAACCCTAAGCCTGCTCACCCTCACCCACCCTGTTCTTCCTCTCAGGACCCACAATGCCGCCTCCATCCCTGACTTATACCACTGCCTCTGCATCCTGATCCACCTTGGTGCTTTCCCGTGGGAACCGTGTGTGTCCTTCCTCCTGGGAACTGGAAATAACAAACTGTGGCAGTCATTTCCAAATCTGTTGGCCTCATCATACCCTGAGTAAGAAAAGAAACTTTCATCCTAAAGCTCCCACCTTAAAATTATTTCTCTTATTAAAAAAAAAAAATTAAAAAACAAAAACTCCCACCTCTTGCTACCCAGGCTTTTTATCCCCTTATAAACACTGTCACTTAGGCTGTGCCTCAGGTTGATTTTCCAGGAGACTGAGCTAAAGCAGTACCCAAAGGAAAGGAGACATGGTTTCCTTGCTGACCTGCTAAGTGCTGGGCAAAGTACTCAGAACTTCATCCATGTGATTCCATTTGAAATAATTTAAAAGTCAAAGAAAATAGTTTTATAGATCCAGTTGAGTTGCCTTTCTCCAGAAAAAAGAGGCAGAGTGTACTCGTGTGTCTTTCCATCCCTGACAGCATCTGTTTGGTACTGTTTATTCAATAGGTGTTCTATGGTAAATTAGAAGTTGCTTTTACTTAATGTTACCTTAATTGCTAATGAGGCTATGCATTTAAAGTAAGAGTTATTTTGTTTGCTTGTTTTACTGCCAAGGTAAATATATCAGGCATTGGCAGGTGGGTTCCCTGCTTCACTATCCTTGCCTGGAGAATCTCATGGACGGAGGAGTCTGGCAGGCCACAAGCCGTAGCGTGGCAAAGAGCTGGACACAACTGAAGCGACTTAGCACAAGAGCACACAATATATCTGGCTTAGACTTCTTGGGACATAGCAGACTTTCAGGAACTTACCTATCTGTTATATTGGGCTCTAATACTGGCCTCTCAGAAATGGTAGAGGCCCAAATTCCTGACATTGTGGTGCAGAATCTCAGCCTTGGGCTTTCTTGATAGCTTGATAGTAAAGACTCCGCCTCCCAGTGCAGGAGACATGGGTTCAATCCCCGACCCGGGAAGACCCCACGTGCTGCGGTGTAGCTCAGCCCGAGAGCCACCACTATTGAGGCCACATGGCACAGCTGCTGAAACCCAGGAGCCCTAGAGCCCATGCTCTGCAACAAGACAAGGCACCACAATGAGAAGCCCACGCACCACTGCTGCAGAGCAGCGCTGGCTCGCCGCAGCTAGAGAAAGCCTGCAAGCAATGGAGACCCAGCACAGCCTAAAGAAATAAGAATCTCAGTCCCAAGGGCCCCTGATCCAGGGACCACACCCCCGCTACCAGGCTCCCTGGTGACATGAAGCTTTTATGATCTTACCATCTGCTTCTCCTGAGTGCCATTCTTGGGCTAGGGTCTCCTTTAACTACCACTGGCCTCGTGTCAACCTGAAATGTGAGCCCCTCAACCTGGGGGCCTTTGACCCACCCACCCTCCCCATAAATAATGCTTGCTGATAAACATCTTTGAGATTCCTCCAAGAAACAGGTTCTCAGGACAAGGTGTTATCATTTAGCTGATAAAAAGCAAATATCTAGCTAATCACCATAATTATATTGTCAAAACTGCTTAAAATATCCACCCTGCTGGTGTAGCAGTGATGTCAGGATCTTTTGTGACTAGTAAATTGGAACATTAACATGAAATTAAAAAAAGAAAAGTTATATTACCAAGTAATTAATTGCAATGATTTGATAGTTCAAGGATAACTACTAAGCAGTTTCAGGAACATGTAATTATTTTTTCACTCACTGTTTTTATGATGCATCACTGTGCCTTTTAAAATGGAAGAGCAACACATAACAGGTCATTAACAGACCACTGTCTAGGTGGGAACTTGTTGTTCAGTCACTAAGTTGTTTGATTCTGCAGCACGCCAGGCTTCCCTGTCCTTCACCAACTCCCGGACCTTGCTCAAACTCATGTCCATCGAGTCAGTGATGCCATCCAACTATCTCATCCTCTGTCATCCCCTTCTCCTCCTGCCCTCAGTGTTTCCCAGCACCAGGGTCTTTTCCAATGAGTTGGCTCTTTGCATCAGGTGGCCAAAGTATTCAATCAATCGTGAAGACAAATCTGGTGGCAGAGGCATCCATGCGATCTCAGGCTGCCTGGGAGAGTTCCTTTCTGTTGTCAGGTGGTGACAATGTCATCAACCTCGTGGAAATCACAGATATCTTACGAGTACAACACTGACTGAGAGTGTCGACTGGAAGAGGTTGTCCGAGATTAACGTGGGGCTCCTTATGCCTCTGAACCTCCCCGCCCAGCCAGTGCCCTGGGTCCCAGGCTGTGGGAGTCAGGATGCAGGACAGCATAGTGTTGAACAAGCCCACTGTCCAGACGACTGTCAATCAAGACCTGCGAGCTGCCCCTTTCCACTTAGATTTATGGCACTTTGGTTCCTCTTTTCACAGACATCCTGATTCTATTCCACTTAGAGCAGTATTCCTGCTTTCACATTTCCCCATCTTAGTGTCACACAATATGGCTTTTTTGTGGACTCAGCTGTTGGTTGTTGTTGCTTAGTCACTCAGTCATATCTGACTCTGCGACCCTGTGAACTGCAGCCCTCCAGGCTCCTCTGTCCATGGGATCCCCCAGGCAAGAATACTGGAGTGGGTTGCCATGTGCTTCTCCAGGGGATTTTCCCGACCCAGGGATTGAACCTAAGTCTCCTGCATTGGTGGGCAGATTCTTTACCACTGAGCCACCAGCGAAGTCTGGACTGAACGCAAATGAATATAGTGAAGTTTTAACCCCAAGACCTACCATGTGATCATACTTGGAGATAAAGTCTTCAAAGAGGTTTTTAAGGTTAGATCACTGAAGTGGCCCTGTTTATGACCAGTGTCATTAGATGAGGAGATCAGGACTCAGACACAAGCAGAGGAAAGACCATGAGAAAACCATTAAGAAGTCAGCCTAGGAGAAAGGTTGCCAACTTGCCAACACATTAATCTTACACTTCTAGCCTCCAGAACTGTGAGACACTAGATTTCTATTGTTTAAATCGCTCAGTTTGTGATGTTTTGTTGTGGCATCGGCTCCAACTCCACAGAGCCTGCTTAGTCATCCAGCATAAGTAGTTTGCCTATTATCTACTTCATTGCAAGTCCCTTGCTATTAGATTTCTATTAATGACTTCATTTGGAAAACCACTGCTTCCTGCCAAGGGCTGTACCAGGAATCAGATGTGACCAGTTTTATAAAGAAATATTATTTGTGGGATATGAAAGTGGGGGTCTTGCACTTCTCTGGCCTTCTCAGATCCTACCTGTATTTCAACACTTCTTTCTTGTACTCAATTCCTACTGAGGTGCGTCTTCCCTGGTAGACCCCAGGCAACTTTGGTGCAGATGTTCTGCCTCACCATCCTGGTGTGTGCTGTCACACACACACACACACACACACACACACACCCTACAGAGTCCCTGGTGCAAACACTACCAGATTGGATGAAAATCCATCCAACAAATTCCTGAGAATAATTCCATTTCTCCATGATCATCTTCCTCCTCGAGAGGGGAAAGAACAAAGGCCAGGATGTACAGATCCACTTGCAATCTGGACTTGTGATAAGGAAGCAAATTTCTAATTAAAACTTAATCAGTTGGTATCAATTTGTCTATCACTATGGTTTGTCTAGTTCCCATCAGTTCCCCTGAGAATAGATGAGCTCTGCATAAACTTTATTTCCCAGTGATGCTTCTAATACGTTGACAAAAGTTTAAGACACCTCAAGTGTTAACCTAAGACTGGACTTTGGTGTGTAGTGGCCTCTGCTGGGGGCTTCAAGGAGCCCTGGTGTATACGTGTGTCATGCTCAAAACCCTCAGCGCTTCTCTGTGGCCTCTAACAATGGTTTTCAAAACTACATCTAGAAAAACAAAACCATGCTTGCCTCTATTTTATTTTAGTAACAATAACCAGTTCATCTTGCCATCTTCAACAATGTTAGGAGGACATGTCATTTTGATGTGTGTGGCTGTAAAGAAGCTGAAAAAAAAAAGCAGTTCTATCTAATAAAGTCTCACAGCTGACTTGACCTGCTTCCTGTTTTCTGTCTCCCAGCTTTATCAGTCCCACTTCCTCATGGACTCTAAACCCTGGACATGTCTAGACACTCAAGCCATCACCTGCTGTTCCTCCTTCCTCCTCTCTCTCCTTGCTCAATCCTGGCTCTCCTCCAAACCTCATCACCTGAATGATGCCTCCCTGCTTTCCCTCCCACCATCTGCATTGCCCTCCTGTGATAAAATCTGGGTCGGTTTTTGTTTCTGAGTCTTTCTCATCTTAGTGGCAGAGATGGTAGTGTCTCATAATCTGCCCCCCGCCACCAGCCCCGGCACTGAACCAAGCACAGGCTCGGTGCTCACGGGGCACTTGATGCTTGAAGAAATGGGAGCCAGGGTGAATGTGAGCCTGCTGGAGTTGAAGCCCCACCTCACCTTCCTTGAACCATGCATCTGTGCATCTCTGCCTGCCTCGTGGGCCTGCTGAGGTCCCCGGCCGACATTTCATCTTCCAGTGGTGATGGGCCCATCAGGGAGTCCCTTTACTAGGGCATCTACCACCTCATTCTCTTACATCAAGTCAAATTACTTCCCTGGACTTGCTCCCCTCGCTGAGCCTTTGTGCTCGGTATTTGTTCATCAAGTGTATCGGTAGTGTCGAGGATTTAATCAAGATGTATGGACTAGAAAAGAATTTACAGTATTGGCACATGTGTATGTTGGGGCCAGAGCTGGAGCCATCTATCTTGCCTGAAAACTTGTCAACAAGGTGAAATGTCCAGATGTCTTATTTTTGCAATTTTGTAATTCTCTTTGAACAACCACCCCCACCCCCTGCAAATGCTCCGTCCAGAAAATATGCTTCTCTTGGAATAGCTGTGACCTCCAGCCACAACTGTCTATACAACAGAACGCACAATGTACCCTCTGTCACTCTCCCTGCTCAGGTCTGATTTGGACCCAAACAATGAGACTCAGGGAAAATACGAAGAGGGAGATGAAAGCAGAGCTCCTGATGAAATCAAGAATGACACCATCGTGACACAGAAGCACAGTTCATCATATGAAAATGAGATAAATCATAGCCGTGTACTGTGGGTGCTCTGGAGAAGGCAATGGCACCCCACTCCAGTACTTTCGCCTAGAAAATCCCATGGATGGAGGAGCCTGGTAGGCTGCAGTCCATGGGGTCGCTAGAGTCGGACACAACTGAGTGACTTCACTTTCACTTTTCACTTTCCTGCATTGGAGAAGGAAATGGCAACCCACTCTAGTGTTCTTGCCTGGAGAATCCCAGGGATGGGGCAGCCTGGTGGGCTGCGGTCTATGGGGTCCCACAGAGTCGGACACGACTGAAGCGACTTAGCAGCAGCAGCAGTGGGTACTCAGCAGGGTTACCGTGTTCCTGGGGCTGGAGATTTCACTTCTGTGGGGGAGGGGGTGTGTTGGTCCTTTCAATATGCTTTCTTTTAAAGGCTTCCTTTCTCCTTAAAGATTCAGTAGGGTACAGTATAACACAGTGGGTAGATATGGTTTGGATTCAGAGACGACCTTGAGCAAGTAGCTTAAACACCCTGAAGTCTAGATTTCTCATCTACTAATTTGACTAATAACAACATTTCTCTTTCAGAACTGCCACGGGAATCGAAAAGAATAATTCAGGGAAAACACTAAGCAAAGTACCTGGCAGGTAGAAAACATAATATTATTATAAGTATGAAATAAGAAATATACAATGAAATAATTTTTATAGTAGGAGGAAGATCAACAATGTCATAGTATGATTTTTAGTAATAATCAAACTATTGCCAGTAAGTTTAAAATTAAAAAAAAAAAAAGCAAAACAATGACTTCCTGGATGAAAAAGTAGATAATGTAGGATTCTGCAGACAAACAGACCTGGCTTTGAATCCCAGATTCTCCACATTTCAGTTTTGCCAACTTCTGCCCATCTTTATACTTAATCCTTAATGGCTTTAACAGAATCCTTCTCATAGGGTTCATGTGAGAATTAAAGTAATAACGTACAGAAAGCCATAAGCTTAGATGCCGACATCTGTTCAGTAAAGAAAGAGTTGTCATTAGTGTTAATATCAGTTCTCTCTGGTTTCTGTCCTAGAAGGAGGAGCCTGAGTTGAAGTCCTGGTATTTTTATTAATAGCTGTTAGATATTTACTTAATCTTTTAAAAGCTTCAATTTCCTCATCTGAGGAAAAGTCAGCATTTGCTCACGCAACGCTATGGGCACCCGTGGTTTCGTCCTTCTGGGGCACTTCTGAAGAGTGTCCAGAATGTTTCTCAGGGCTTTTCACCCAAAACCAACCAGGAGAAGTAGATGACCCCTGTTGAGAGTTGCCGTTGTGTGTGTGCTGTGCATGCTCAGCTGCTAAGCCGTGTCCGATTCTTTGTGACCTCAAGGACTGTATAACCTGCCAGGCTCCTCTGTTCCTGGGATTTCCCAGGCAAGAATACTGGAGTGGGTGGCCATTTCCTTCTCCATGGGATCTTCCTGACCCAGGGATCGAACTCGCGTCTCCTGCCTCTCCCACGCTGCCAGGCCGGTTCTTCACCACTGAGCATCTGGAAAGTCCATCTGTGGGTGCTGACTCTCCTGCACTGCCCGGTCATATGGGGAGAGGGTCCTCGCTGAGTAGAATCAAGCCAGCATCAGGGCATCAGAGTGGCCAGGAAAGATGCATGACCTGAGCCAAGAAGAGAAGCACCAGCATGGAGGCATTTAATCCTGCACAGCAGCATCTGCCCGTGTGGGCTGGGATGGGAGATGAGGTGGAGAGGATGAGAAGCAGGATGCAAAGGGGTCTGATACACTCCATGCAGCAAGTAGTCCTGACTTGTCTCAAAGACTTAGAATCAAAACGTTCCCTTCCCGTTCTGAAAACTTGGCTCGTCTTACCCTGAGTTGACACAGCAACAAAAAACAGGTGTTGGGTGAAAATGGCTTTCAATCAAGTATGTGATGACAGATTTCTGAAGACATCTGGATGCTTGATGAAATTTGTATTCCTTTTTCTCTCATTTGCACACACAGTTATATACAGAGAGAGAGAGAGAAGCGGATGGCGGGAGGAGGAGGAGAGAGAGAGAAGGAGGGAGAAAGTAATTCCTAGCAATATCTAGTCAGACACCCTATGGGCTGAATGTTTACATCCCCCCAAGTCCATATGTTGAATCCCTTATCCCGAGGGCAATGGTATTTGGAGGTGGGGTCTCTGGGAGGTAACAGGGTTTACATGAAGTCAAGGGGATGGAGCCCCACGCTAGTACCCTGATCTCAGACCTCCAGTCTCCAGAACTGGGACAAACAAAAATTGGTTGCTTAAGCTGCCCTGTCTATGGTATTCTGTTGGAACAGCCTGAGCAGAGTAACAGAGGGGCAACCCAGCCTCCACCTGCCTCAGCCTACTTCTCAGAGTTGAGCTCTCACTCTGAGGCCAGTTCCTGGGTGGAGGCTTCATCTTGCAGAGATGATGGTGTAAGGGTAGGGAGGTAGAGACGAGAGACATCTGTATATTGAATTTCAACTAAATCATTACCCTTAGGTCTTTGAAATCTCTCATTTTGAAGCTATGAGAAAGTCTCTGTGTTCTATTAGGTGGACAATTGAGTCCACCTTTGGAGCTAACCATGCTTTTGCTGTAGGAATACCACCTTTCAGGTGGGAAAACGAGTGCTGTCCTTTAAACTCACCCCTTACTTCCTTGTCTCCTATGACTGTGCATGCATACAGCACAGATCTGCTTCTCAAATTGAGGGTTTTAAGATACTCTGGGTCCTGGCAGCTTTGTTGGTGGTGTTCAGTTGCTGTCATGTCTGACTCTTTGTGACCCCATGAACTGCAGCACGCCAGACTGCTCTGTCCCTCACTATCTGTCAAAGTTTGCTCAAACTCATGTCCATTGAGTCAGTTATGCTATCTAAGCATCTCATCCTCTGTCACCCCCTTCTCCTCTTGCCCTCAGTCTTTCCCAGCATCAGGGTCTTTTCCAATGAGCCAGCTCTTCGCATCAGTTGGCCAAAATATTGGAGCTTCAGCTTCAGCATCAGTCCTTCCAATGAATATTCAGAGTTGATTTCCTTTAGGACTGACTGGTTTAATCTCCTTGCTGTCCAAGGGACTCTCAAGAGTTTTCTCCAGGACCACAGTTCAAAAGCATTAATTTTTCAGTGCTCAGCCTTCTTTATGGTCCAACTCTCACATTCACATATGAGTACTGGAAAAGCCATAGCTTTGAATGTGATGTCTCTACTTCTTAATACACTGCCTAGATTTGTCACCTAGTGGCTAACTCCATGAAAACCTGCTTGTATCATGGGCAGAGCTGAGTATCTGCCACTTTTGTTTCCTAGAGAAAGATTTCTTCTCTGTGTATGGATTTAGGATGGAAATTTTTCATTTACTCTTAGATGTGTGTGTAGAGGGGTGTCTGGGTAGCCATTTTCTCACAGAACATCAGGAAATGACCCCCTAAAGATGCAGAAATGACACGTGGGCCTGACCACCATCTCCAGCTAAAAGAGAACCTACAATGAGCCCACATTAGATTGCTAGTGCTCCACTCATAGTCATAGTGGTTGATCATCTCCAGAATGAAGATGGCCAGCAAGGTGCCTTGCGTTGCGTGTGGACTGCTGTATTCGCGTGGGATTGTCCTGCTGGAAGACACAGCGCAAGACCAACTCTTAGGAGAAGGAGGTGGGGATTCCAGGAGGGAGGGAGTGTTCTCTGGAAAGAGCAAATCTGAAAACAGACGAAAAGCGTCTGCTGACAGACCCAGATCAGGAGAGAGAGGACACTTTGTCCTGTGGAGGATCAGAGATGTACTCAACACCTCACCCCGCTGGTGCAGAAGGCAAAACTGACTTCTGCTTAGTGAGAGGAGCCTGGAGCAGTCACGAGGCATCAGCATAGGACCAGCCCTGGGAGAGGCTTTTCCTTCAGAGCTGAAGGTGGTTTTACCCAGCATAAGTACCTCTGAATTATCATTTCCTTACCACTCTAGTCTGCAGGTAGGGTCCGTTTAACATTACAGAACCGCCTGTGTTAAGATCGAGGCACAGAAGACAAGAGGGCTCTTCTTTCTCACTGAAATGCACTGGTCTGAGAAAGGTTGTTGGTTCCAGAGCTGCGGTGACCAGTTGAGCATCTCCAGATCCGAGTGAGAGGTTCCACCCTAGCATGGAATAGGAGAGAGCCCTGGTGGGAAGATCCCGCAGAGACCCTCACACACAGAGGAGAAGGGCAGGGGGGCAGGGGGACATCCTACCATCACTCGAGTGGGGCCACAAGAGCAGCAATGATTTGGATTTTCTTCTTTGCTTTCAAAGTATTTAATTAATAGTCCAACTCAGTGCATCACCAGACTGATCTCTCCTCAGAAATTGAAATACAGAAAGCTGAAGATCCTTCCCAGTTATCTGATGTGTGCCATTACCGTCTTTCAGAGGATCAGGGAACAGTCAATGAAACCCGTACCTTTCTAAACTTAAGTCATGTTGTTCACCCTACCCGTCTCCCTTTACCCTGTTTAATAGAGAAACTGAATCTGAGATGAGCTTTTAATTAAAAATCTCATAATAATATATACAAAATTCAGGAGATAAGGAGATTAAATATTAATTATTTTTTGTTCTCCCTATCTCTCCACATTTCCTGTTGTTTGGCAGGCACAAAGTTTCTTAGAACAAAAGGAGACAGAAGAACTTTCAGCATCATAAAGGACAATATTGGAGAGGGTTGTTTGGGGCCTGTGAAGTTCTGACAGTCTTTTTTATATATAAATTTATTTGGCTGTGTGGGATCTTCATTGCTCCATGTAGGATCTTTAGTTGCTGCATTCAAGATCTGTCCCCAGCCAGGTATGGAACTTGAGTCCCCATGCTGAAAGCTCAGAGTCTTACCCACAGGACCACCAGTAAAGTCCCGATCTGATGGTGTTTTAACTCATCAATCCAGATCCAGACCAAGGAGTGGGCACCACCCACCGATATACCTGGGAGTTCGGAGAGCCCACTCCACCCTCAGCCAGCTCAGTAAATGACAATCCACGCCAGAAGTCCAATACCCTGGGTGGTGGGAGTAATAAGGATGTTAAAAGAACTAAGGACCGTAATAAAGGGGAAAAGAGATTCCAGTGCAAAAAAGCTCTCTTGACAAGGAAGGGCTTTGTTCTTGATTCATTTTATATTTGACAGTGACATGATTTGACTATGGGACCTGAGACCTCTTTCTTCCATGATAGAGGCTTTAAGATTGTAATTGCAGGAGAAACAATAAAAATAAATCTTAAATGTTTGATTTTTATAACTAATGTCTGTTGCTTTGTTTTCAAGGGCATTTAAAGGAAAAATGATTGCATTTTTCAATTCTATAGAAAATTCCAAATATTTTGAAATTCAGGATGAAGAGAAGACTCTGAGTCCTTTAGTTTGCATTCACAGCTGAACCGTTCTTTCAAGGTCTTTCTCGAAGCTTTAGAAGTCCTAAACAGAGGCCTCCTGTTGATATTTTCTGGTGTTGTCATAAGCCAATTCATGGCTGGTGTGAAGAGACCTGAAAATCTATGATGGCAATCAGATCAGACCACTGGTAAAAAGAACTTAGCTGGAAAGGCAAGAGTAGGTTAACTAATGTTTCCGTGGGGATTGGGGGTGGGGGTGGATAGTGGAAGCAATGAAGAGATGACACAGGTGAATGCAAGTCACTGAATTCCCAAGGACATGTATTTTTTGTTGCTGTGTGTTTGTTTAAAGCTGACCTCATTCTGAAAAGAATTTGAAGAAGTCCTTACACACAGCACCACGAGACAAAAATAAAAATAAATTAGAAGACTGGGGTGAAAGGAGAATAAGCTGGAATAATAAGATGAAAACACAATTTTAAAAGAAAGTCATCAGGCAGAAAAGCATGCTGTGAAGTTCTGCATGATTCCGACTGAGCCACAGACTGATTTCTGAGCAGGACGCGCTCATTTTACTACAGGTGGAAGCACAAAGGTCGCCCCCAAATTAGCATCTGGACTCATTTCCATTCAGTAGGTAAAGTTTGATGGGAACATTATTCATCTGAGTAGAGCGCTGTCCTTAGCACTCTGAGGGGAAAGCCATGCACACTGTTAAGACATTGTTTTAAAGCTGTGGTTTTCATTTGATTTGGGAGCGGGTAAAACTCAAATTCAGCTTGATGGATTGTAGGTGCGTTCATTCACTCATTCAACAACGTACTGAGCACCTATTACTTGTCAAGACTCATGCTAGGTGCTGGGTATACAGGTGGGAAGGGTCACTGCCCGCTGAAGCCACGGGAAACAGACAAGCAAAAGACCAGTGACCTAACAAACGCTGAGTGCTGGTCACAGGTGCATCTGTGTGTGTACACAATGGGGCATGCTGCCATGGGGGAGCATGGCAGGAAAAGGACAGCCCTGAAGGGGAGAAGCTTGGTATTCTTTTGGCCTCTGTGGATTTCTTGTAGTCATTCATTCATACACTCATCTGATCTCGAGTGGCCTCAGCCTGCAGCAGCTTGAAGCAGGATTTCGGTTCCTGGCCAGAGACTGAGGTTGGGCCACAGAAGTGAGAGTGGTGAATCCTGGCCCCTAGGCCACCAGGGACCGTAGCCAGTAACATGGCCCTGGCCTGTCAACAGCGTAGAAAGGAATTTCTACATTGAGACAGAAGGTAGTGAAACAAGGGACTTCCCTGGCTCACCTGCCAGTGCCGGGGACATGGGTTCGATCCCTTGTCCAGGAAGATCCCACATGCCTCGGAGCAACTAAGCCCATGCTCCAAAACTACCGAGCCTGTGCTCTAGAGCCCAGGAACCACAACTACTGAGCCCACGCACCCCCAAGCCTGTGCTCTGCACCGAGAGAAGCACTGCGACGAGAAGCCCGCACACCAGAGCTAGAGAAAGCCCATATGCAGCAACAAGCCCCAGTGCCACCAAAACCAGAAAATAAACAGGTAAACATTTTTTAAAAAGGAAGTAGCGAAACAAGGAAAGTGTGTATTAGGGGGAAGAGTACAGTACGTGCGGATAAACACACGGGCGGGCTCCGCCCTCGTGGTAGCTTGAATCCTTTTTATGGGGCATTTCTTTCCGGTTTCCATTGGCCAATAATCTGGCTTTGCCTGGTCCTGAGACCATGTTTGGTTTATCTCAGGGTCCTCCTGTATGTGCGTATTTCTTGGCCAAGCTGGATTCTAGTGAAGAGGCCTATGGGAGGTTTGCATCACTGACTATGATGTGAGGCCCCTCCCTTTTGACCTCCGAGAAGCCTTCCTGCACATGTATAGTTAGGAAGGTCTCCCTGACCTCAAGAATGAGGAATATTTGGTTTTTAATCTCTTATCTGGGCAGGGCTCAGCCTCCTCTCTCGATTGTCCTGCTATTCATATTTTGGAGTTTCTGTCCACAGGGAATGGATTCCATTTGCTTACCCTGTTGGGGAAGGGATAGGGGGGTTAGTCCACCTATCTCCTGCCTCACATCCAGAACAGGAAGTTACAGGGCCACATCCCCCTGAGTCTTATTGTCAACGGACACGGCTTCAACCTCACATCCTTCTTTCTTACTTCCTCTTTCCTATTATACCTGATTTTCAGTCACAAAGAGGGATTACTATACTATGTCATACATACTGTATTACAGACCCCATGGACTGTAGGCTGCCGGGCTCCTTTGTCTATGGGATTCTCCAGGCAAGTAGACTAGAGTGGGTAGTCATTCCCTTTTCCAGGGGATCTTCCCAACCCAGGGATGGAACCCGGGTCTCCTGCATTACAGGCAGATTCTTTACCGTCTGAGCCACCAGGAAAACCCATATTACAGACACATTCTAAGAATTATTCATATATGAGTTCATTTAGTTCTTACAACAGTGCTTTCAGGTGGGTATTAACTTCATCATGTCCCTTTTGTGGGTGAAGAAGCTGATTTAAGAGAGGTTGAGTAACTTGCCCCATGGTCGCATAGCCAGTAAGCAGCTGAGCTGGGATTTGAACTTAGGTTGTAGAAATCCAGAGCCCACTCTGTTAAGTACAGCATTATCCCTACTTCTTAACCAAAGTATAACTATTAGCTATTAAAATGACCCCAGACTTTAAAAGTACTTTACTTTATATGCATTCAAAATATAAAAATCGAGAGGAAAGGGACAAGCCTGTCCTTCTGTTAAATAGATCTATTATCTAGCAGCTAGCTATATAAACTCAGCCCAAGCATGACTTAGACATTTTTCTGCATAAACCCAATGATCAAGGATGGAAGGTGAAGATGAGAACTGGCTCATTATTTAGAACTTTCTAATGGTCAAAAACGTTCTGCAAGGAAACTGTCTGCTTGACCAGTTTCTCCATCATGATGTGCATTCAAATTGATGCTGTGTCTCCCTTGTCCTGGAGTTGCAGAGAGGTTTAACACATTTTATGGTGGTTAGAGTCAGGTGGCAGGTGGTAAAAAACCTGCCTGCCAATGCAGGAGATGCGGGTTTGATCCCTGGTTAAGAAGATCCCCTGGAGGATGAAATGGCAACCAGCTCCAGTATTCATGCCTGAAAAATTCCACGGGCAGAGGACCCTGGGGGCTACAATCCATGGGGTTGCAAAGAGTTGGGTGATACTCAGCACAAGCATAACCAGAGATGTTTAAGATCCCTCTCAACCTCAATATTCCGCAAGACAGATCAGTGGGTGCTTACTACCTAGACTGTGGAGGTCAGTGAGATATCACAGTCTCTAATATGAATCGCAACTTTCCAAAATGCCTAGCTTCCACCCTCCTTCCTGTAGGGTTGTTACGAAGATAAGAAATGATGCATGTAAAGTCCCAGGCACTCAGTAGGCAGGCATGATGCGTCTGTCAAATGGGGGCTATTACGATGTGTCCAAAAGCTCTCTCCTCTGTGTTGACCACGTAGTGAGTAGCAGTTGGTGGCCTAACCCTTCACATAAGTGAACCCCTCTTATTTCCTACAAGAACCCTATGAGGAAGGTTTCTTATCCCTAGGAGTGGAGGCCACGGAGGCTGAGAGAGTTGCCCGAGGTCCCAGACGGTGGCTGCACCCCTCTGCCTGGACCCAGCGCCCCTTCTTCTCCTCTGCAAAGCCCCTCTGAATGCAAAGCCCTGAGGCAGCACCAGTCAAGCCTTCTCCCCACGACGTGGGGTTTTTCTACAAGTGCTCCTGAGTCTCAGGGAGACCAACAGGATTGCCTTAATTGAAAGAAAGGGCATTTGGTGGTGAGAAAAGGTTGTCATTTTGTTCCTTTGACTGTTGGCCCTTAAAAGCGTACACATGATTAATGAACTCCCTGAAAGCCTTCTCTCTCAAATTATTTTTTTCCCTGAACCCCACAGAAACTGTGATTGTTTTATAATAACTGCTGCTGTGACACAAATGACTTTAGCAAACATCCTACGTGTCTAATACCTTCTCCAAGCAGCACGGCTGCCATTGTAACACCCAGCCAGAATGGGGTTTCCAGTGACATGGGACCCCCCCACACTCCCGGCTGCAAGAGAGAGACCTTTGAACATCAGGTGGAACCCTCGCCATGTGAGCTTCCTTCAGAGTCACACCTATGTTGAGTACAACTTTAAATTATTAATATTAGCTGGGCAGATTTTTTCTGCTTTTTAAATGATTTTGCTTAATGTTCCTCAAATGAAATCCTCCAAAATGTGTGAAAGATTCTAGAGTGGGATGTAAGTACACTCACTTCCATTGTTTTTTTTTTTCACTTCCATTGTTGACCTTGGGCAAGTCGTTTGATTTATTTGAACGTCTATTTTGAAGGGAAAAATAGAAGAGAGAAGGGAAGGAGACAAGGGAGATTAAAGGGACAAGGATAGGAGTTGGCGGGGAAGAGGAAGAAAGGAAAGGAGAATGAAGAGGAGCCAGAGGAGGAGGAAGAGAAAGATGGAAGGAAAACTCGAGACATTGCACGCACTCCTCAGGTCCTGGGTCCAGATGTCTGGAATTCTCGGATCGCCTGTCAGCTTGAGCTTCCATGTCTGACTGATTGTCTGATTGACACGGTGTTTTTTGCATCACATCTATTGTTGTGAACACAGCATGCAAATGTACCACGTCTGCTTTAAGGCACCCACATTCCTAAGTCCTGGGGCCCAGATTCCCCAAGCTCCTTGAGGATAAAAATCGCTGAGGTCCAGCTAAATATTCGGCAGTCTGATGCCTATTACAGAACCCTGGGCAATGCTTATCTTCAGGGAAGTCTGGAAAACGGGGGTGGGGAGAAATAAGAAAAACTTGTTGAGCTGATGCAGAAGGTGAAAGAAACATCAGGATGGGAAAGGATGGTTTTTGCTGTTATTCAGTCACTATGTCATGTCCAACTCTTTGCAACCCCATGGACTACAGCATGCCAGGCTTCTCTGTCCTTCAGTCTCTCCCTGAGTTTGCTCAAATTCATGTCCATTGAGTTGATAAGTCTATCTCGCCATCTCATCCCCTGCCACCCCCTTCCCTTTTGCCTTCAATCTTTGCTAGTATCAGGGTCTTTTCCAATGAGTCTCCAATGAGCCAAAGTATTGGAGCTTCAGCTTCAGCATCAGTCCTTCCAATGAATATTCAGGGTTGGTTTCCTTTAGGATTGACTGGTTGGATCTCCTTGTTGTCCAAGGGACTCTCAAGAGTCTTCTCCAGCATCACAGTTTGAAAGCATAGATTCTTCGGTGCTCAGCCTTCTTTATAGTCCAAACACCCAGAACTTTAGGAGAGGAGAGTTCAGGGAGACCTGGGGTCTTCTCAGCAGCCAGGTGCCAGCCAGGGCCCCATTCATGGGGTCAGAGGCCCCACATAGGCTGAGTGAGTTCTGCTGAAGGCAGACTCCTAACGCTGAATGAAGCGTATTTCCTGTGATCAAGAAATAGGAGACACAGGAAGCCTTTGTGTCCTGGAAGCCCATGGGATCCTGCTCGATATCAACAGTAAGTTTCAATTAGCCTGTATTGCATGAATGAATGAATGCAACATGTCTGGGTAGATAGAATTCTGTGCACTGAAGACCTAAAACAGGACTTGGCAAACTTTATACCATGAAAAGCCAGATAAGAAATATTTTAGGCTCTGTAAGCCATATGGTCAATGTCACAACCATTCAACTCTGCCACAGACAATACAGATATAAACGGGCATGGCTGGATGCCAACAACGCTATTCACAAAACAGACTGTGGCTTGGATTTCATCCAAGGGCCATGGTCACTGAACCCCTGGCCTAAAGAATTCTCTTTTTAATTTGTACAAACAAGTTATTTGCCTTTGATGTTTTTTACAGTGTCAATCAATTATTTTGCTGAATTCTATCAGGTCTACAAGGATAACTGGATAAAGGATTGATTTACTTAAACTTTTGTGAAATTAAGACAAGGGCCACGAGCTTCATCTCTTGATTCGGTCTCTGACACTGAAAGAACTGAAAGAAACTGAAAGAAAGTGGTGTCGGTCTGCTTAGCCCAGATCGAGACCTCAGCTTGCCTCGCAGACATGGCCCTGGTTCACCCTTCCAGCTCTTAGCTCTCCTTTTGGCTCAGGAAGCAACTCTAGGCCAAGGTTCCAGCTCAGAGAAGCCAAACTTCCTTTCTGGAAAAGTCAAACTCCCCCCGCTCACACACAAACACTCCCAGCCATTGGAGGGGAGCTTAGGTAACTGTGGTTAAAAGAGAGGCTGAGAGCAAATATAAAATGCTGAGAGGGTGCCTGACACCCTGGAGGAAATCTGTCCATGTCCTTTTTCTTCTTCCTCCCGTCATCAGCTGGAGGCACGCACTGCCTGTCCAGAAGATGCTCTGATTGGAGAGAAGGTCGTGGCTGCTAGGCAAGGTTTCTTGGCTTCCCTGGGAGGGTGACAGAAATGTAACAAGCTCACAGCTCGCACCTTCTTGTCCAACTGTTCCCACCAGATTGGCTTCTCTCTTTGAACGATTGCCCAGGCAGGCTGCTCAGGACAAAGACACACCTCTGCGCTTTGGTGCAAACAGCTTCCATCGTATCCCTACAGTCTCCTCTGACACTTGTCACTGGTCACATTTCTCATGGAGCCTTTCACCTACCCTAGTGTTTCCCGGTTCCAAATCTGTGCAGATCTGTGAAGTTTGCACCAGTCCAAGGTGGAACAAGAAAAAGAAAGCCTCTGAGAGCCCTGCCCTGTTAATATTAGAAGTGCATCCTCTGTGAGTCCAGTACTTGTCTTTCAGAGTGCTTGTCAAAATATTTAATCACAGATTCTGAGTATGTGTGCCTATTTAATATCTGTCTCCCTAAAAGCCCGGATTTTCCCTGAGGAAAGGACGTTGCCTTGTTCACTTCTGTAGGTCTAATAGGAGGAATGATTTTCAAAATACATCACAGCTGGTGTTACATGCAGGTCCTGCCAGTCAGAGCCAATGGTGGTCAGTACACTGTACCAGTGGGTTACAGCTGATGACTAGCCCTGTCCAAAGTCAAGCACAGTGCCTGATGTTAGCATTTTTTGAGTAATGAATGAATGAATATAATATATTTTTCAAAAAAGTAAATAGTAAATTTTAAGAACTGAGCTTTGTTCCAAGAATATGTCCTTCCCACTTTCTGATGTGGAAAATCAGAATACCTTTTAAAAAAATTATGGTGGTAGCATATAATACAGGTTTCTTTTTATTTTAACATCTTATTTAACAGCAAAAACAAGTTTTGTTTTTTTTTTAATTGGCAAACCATGTCCCCATATTATTTTGAAATATTGAAATTTCACCAAATTCAGGATTCTGGGAACATCTGCCCTAGGTTATCCTTCTATCATTATGATGATGATGATAAAAAGGATACAATCCTTGTACCATGAAATTCATCTCTTTAAAATGTTCCATTCATTGGTTCTTAACATATTCACAGAATTGTGCAACTACCACCATTATTTAATTCTAGAAAATTGCCAGCAGTATCAGAGAATTTTGGTACCTATTAGCAGTCAGTCCTGATTTATCCTCCCCGTCCCCCATCCGCTGACAATCACTAATCTGCTTTCTGGCACTATAGATTTGCCCATTCTGGGCATTGTGTATAAATGGAATCACAAAGTAGGTGGCCTTTTGTGTCTGCCTTTTCTCAGTTGGTATAATTTTTTCAAGGTCCCTCTATATGGGACAATTACTTCATTCCTATCTGTAGCTGCGTATCTCTCCTTTGAATATGCCACATTTGTTTATCCATTCTCTAATTGAGGTTTTCCCACTTTTGGCTATTATGAAAAATACTGCTATAAACATCCATGCACAAATATTTATTTGAACACTTGTTTGAATTCTTTTGAATATATTCTTAAGAGTAGATTGCCAGGTCATATGGTAACTGTATATTTAGCTAGCTGAAAAATTACCAAAGTGTTTCACAAAGTGGATGTAACATTTTGCATTCGCACTAGCAATGAAGGAGGCTTCCAGTTTCTCTACCTCCTCAACAGTATTTGTGATTGTACTCTAGCTGTTTTGGTCAGTTTCAACTTCTATCACAAAAATACCAGATACTGGATGGTTTGAGAATTATTTATTTCTGATAATTCTGATGGCTGCAAAGTCCAGGATCGAAGTCCAGCAGATTCAGTTCTGCTGAGGGCTCTCTTCCTGGTGTGCAGATGGTCATCTCCTTGCTCCGTCCTCATGTGCAAGAGAGAGATGGTAAGATCAGATCAGATCAGATCAGTCGCTCAGTCATGTCCGACTCTTTGCGACCCCATGAACCACAGCACGCCAGGCCTCCCTGTCCATCACCAACTCTGGGAGTTCACTCAGACTCACGTCCATTGAGTCAGTGATGCCATCCAGCCATCTCACCCTCTCTCGTCCCCTTCTCCTCCTGCCCCCAATCCCTCCCAGCATCAGAGTCTTTTCCAATGAGTCAACTCTTCGCATGAGGTGGCCAAAGTACTGGAGTTTCAGCTTTGGCATCATTCCTTCCAAAGAAATCCCAGGGCTGATCTCCTTCAGAATGGACTGTTTGGATCTCCTTGCAGTCCAAGGGACTCTCAAGAGTCTTCTCCAACACTACAGTTCAAAAGCATCAATTCTTCGGCGCTCAGCCTTCTTCACAGTCCAACTCTCACATCCATACATGACCACAGGAAAAACCATAGCCTTGACTAGACGAATCTTTGTTGGCAAAGTAATGTCTCTGCTTTTTAATATGCTGTCTAGGTTGGTCATAACTTTCCTTCCAAGGAGTAAGCATCTTTTAATTTCATGGCTGTAGTCACCATCTGCAGTGATTTTGGAGCCCCCAAAAATAAAGTCTGACACTGTTTCCCCATCTATTTCCCATGAAGTGATGGGACCAGATGCCATGATCTTCACTTTCTGAATGTTGAGCTTTAAGCCAACTTTTTCATTCTCCACTTTCATCTTCATCAAGAGGCTTTTGAGTTCCTCTTCACTTTCTGCCATAAGGGTGGTGTCATCTACATACTGAGGTTATTGATATTTCTCCCAGCAATCTTGATTCCAGCTTGTGTTTCTTCCAGCCCAGCGTTTCTCATGATGTACTCTGCATATAAGTTAAATAAGCAGGGTGACAATATACAGCCTTGACATACTCCTTTTCCTATTTGGAACCAGTCTGTTGTTCCATGTCCAGTTCTAACTGTTGCTTCCTGACCTGCGTACAAATTTCTCAAGAGGCAGATCAGGTGGTCTGGTATTCCCATCTCTTTCAGAATTTTCCACAGTTTATTGTGATCCACACAGTCAAAGGCTTTGGCATAGTCAATAAAGCAGAAATAGATGTTTTTCTGGAACTCTCTTGCTTTATCCATGATCCAGCGGATGTTGGCAATTTGATCTCTGGTTCCTCTGCCTTTTCTAAAACCAGCTTGAACATCAGGAAGTTGAGGGTTCACATATTGCTGAAGCCTGGCTTGGAGAATTTTGAGCATTACTTTACTAGCATGTGAGATGAGTGCAATTGTGCGGTAGTTTGAGCATTCTTTGGCATTGCCTTTCTTTGGGATTGGAATGAAAAGTGACTTTTTCCAGTCCTGTGGCTACTGCTGAGTTTTCCAAATCTGCTGGCATATTGAGATTTGGCATATTCCAAATCTGCTGGTCACATTCTGCTGACAGAATGTGGTCCACTGGAGAAGGGAATGGCAAACCACTTCAGTATTCTTGCCTTGAGAACCCCATGAACAGTATGAAAAGGCAAAATGATAGTATACTGAAAGAGAAACTCCCCAGGTCAGTAGGGGCCCAATATGCTACTGGAGATCAGTGGAGAAATAACTCCAGAAAGAATGAAGGGATGGAGCCAAAGCAAAAAGAATACCCAGCTGTGGATGTGACTGGTGATAGAAGCAAGGTCCGATGCTGTAAAGAGCAATATTGCATAGGAACCTGGAATGTCAGGTCCATGAATCAAGGCAAATTGGAAGTGGTCAAACAAGAGATGGCAAGAGTGAATGTCGACATTCTAGGAATCAGCGAACTGAAATGGACTGGGATGGGTGAATTTAACTCAGATGACCATTATATGTACTACTCAGGCAGGAATCCCTCAGAAGAAATGGAGTAGCCATCACGGTCAACAAAAGAGTCCGAAATACAGTACTTGGATGCAATCTCAAAAACGACAGAATAATCTCTGTTCATTTCCAAGGCAAACCATTCAATATCACAGTTATCCAAGCCTATGCCCCAACCAGTAACACTGAAGAAGTTGAAGTTGAACGGTTCTATGAAGACCTACAAGACCTTTTAGAACTAACACCCAAAAAAGATGTCCTTTTCATTATAGGGGACTGGAGATGGTAAGAGGGGACACTAAATCACATTCTTGAGGACTCCATCCTAATTTCCTCCCAAAGACCTCCCTCCAAATCCCATCACACTGGGGATAGCACTTCAACATAGGAATTTTAGGGGGAACACAAACATTCAGTCCATTTTACCATTATAGTGGGTGCGAAGTGGAATCTCATTTCCCTAATGGCTGATGATGTTAAGTGTCTTTTCACATGTTTATTTGCATTTTCATATCTTCTCGAAGAATGATTTAAATCCTTTGCCCATTTTAAATCCCCTTATTGTTGAGTTGTCAGAGTTCCTTATGGTTCTGGATATGAGTCCCTTATCAGATATATGATGTGTGTTTTCTTCCTTTCTATGGGTTGTCTTTTAACCTTCTTGACACTGTCCTTTGCACACAAGTTTTTAATTTTCATGAAGTCTAGTATATCCATTGCTTCAATTTTCTCATTGTCCCTTTGATGTTATCTTAAGAAACCAGGATCACAAAGATTTACACCTGTGTTTTCTTCTAAAAGCTTTATAGTTTTAGCTCTTTCATTTTGACTGATGATTTATTTTGTCTATGATCCATTTTGACTAGTTTGACTGGTTTGAACTTTGACCAGTCAAACCAGTCAATCCTAAAGGAAATCAGTCCTGAACATTCATTGAAAGGACTGATGCTGAAGCTGAAACTCCAATACTTTGGCCACCTGATGTGAAGAACTGATTCATTGGAAAAGACCCCGATGCTGGAAAAGATTGAAGACAGGAGGAGAAGGGGACGACAGAGGATGAGATGGTTGGATGGCATCACCAACTCAACGGACATGAGTTTGAGCAAGCTCTGGGAGTTGGTGATGGACAGGGAGGCCTGGCATGCTGCAGTCCATGGGGTTGCAAAGAGTTGTACATGACTGAGTAACGGAACTGAACTGATGATCCATTTTTAGGTAATTTTTATGTCTGGTGTGAGGTAGGGGTCCAAATTCATTCTTTTGTATAAGATAAGAAGTTGTCTCATCACCATTTCTTTTTAGAAGATGTTTTTATCCCATTTAATTGTCTTGGCATTCTTTGCCAATCAACTAACCATAAATGGATGAGCTTATTTCTGTACTCTCAATTCTGCTCTATTGACCTGTATGTGGTAATACCACATAGTCTTAATTACTGTAGACTTCTAGTGAGTTTTGAAATTAGGAAGGGTGAGTCCTTCAACTTTGTTCATTTTCAGAATTGTTTGTCTATTATTAGGACTTTGTATTTCCTTGGGAATTTTAGGATCAGCTCATTAACTTCTACTCTACACTATCTTGCTGAGATTTGAAACAATTCTGAATGTCTTTGAACAAGGATAATTATTCAGGTCAGGACCTGGAGGAAGTATATGACAGGGAATGACCAGAACCTTCAACTTGTTCCAAGACCATCTCTTTCCCTGGCAAAACTACAGAAAGCATCGAGAATCCTAAGTAGGTGACTTGCAGGTACTTAGGCTACATCAATTATTATTTCCATCCCCCTTTCAAAGCTCTACCCTTTAACAGTCTCCCTTACAGCTAAAAGCGGTGGTGAGAAATGGTTCTGGCCAACAGAATTTTAAGAGAAGACTGCTGGGGATCTCTGAAGACGTTTTTGCATTTCTAAAGAAAGAGACATGACCATTTGGAATTGATTCTGCTCCCTTTTTGTTGCCTTAAGTATGATGTGATGCCTGGAGCTGTGTCAGCCACTTTGCAACCATTAAGTGACAAGCATGAAAATGAAAAGACTGATGATAAAAGAGCCTATATCTCTGATGATTTATTCGAGCAGCAAACTCTAGAATTCATTTAACTGATCTGTGAATTCCAGAGGAAGGATAAGAGGTGGCGTCATAGATGTGTTCCCCAATACTCTGCAGTTGCTGGTGCAACAGGAGGAGTCAGTGAGTCCTGTAAGTGACACTTTCCACCTCCTACAGTTCTGGTACTTGATTAAAACTTCCTGACTTTCCTGGGCATTGAGAGGTAAAGACCTGCCCAAAGTAACTGGGAGTTAGTGGCAGGCCTGGAAACAAAGCCTTTCTCATTAGTCATGACTGTCCTTCCTAAGCTGTATTCTTCTCTGGGTTCTGGCAAGCAGCATTATTCTTAATGTACAGCTACATCCTCCCAAGGTCCCAGAGTACTTCACTTCCTTCCAGGAGACTGCAAGACAGTTATGGGGAAGGGAGGAGATAATAAATTCACAGAGCATCCACGTTCAAAGACATCCTCAAGTCCTCCCAACTTGGGCGTGTAAGCTGATGCAGCCAACTTTGTAGAGCTCTTTGGCAGCTGCTAATAAAGCATGTGCATAAGCGATTCCCAGGCAGCCACTCGTGGGGTGACCCTCCAAAGAAACACTCCTGCGTGCGCATGGAAGACACGCACATAGAAGTTCATGGCCACAGGTTTTATATAAGCAAATGCATTGGAAAATCCCCAAATAACCTGCCAAAGGGTCTGTATCGAGGCTGTGTGGTCTTGCAGGGCAGTAGAAGGGCACACAGAAGATAAAACAAATGCACTGATACTCAAATAGGAGCGCAGGCATGGCTCAAAGTGTACTGCAGAGAGAATAAAGCAGGTTAACAGAAAGATCACAAAGGCTAAGGTGGTGCTGTAGCCCGCCCTGGCTGCCGTAAAAAAATGCCATCAGCTGGGTGGCTGAAGCAGCAGAAATGGGTTTTCTGACAGCTCTGGAAGCTGGAGTTCTGAGATCAAGGAGGCAGCACAGTTGGATTCTGGTACACACTCACCTTCTGGCTTGTAGATAGCCTCCTTCTCGCTGTATCCTCGTGTGGCCTTTCCTGGGCACTAACCCCGTCAGACCATGGCCCTGCCTCAGGACCTAGTCACCTCCCAAAGGCCCCATCTCCAAACACACGGAGGGTTAGGGCATCAGCATATGAATGTGAGGGAGTTACAAAAAAGCTGGGGCCTTATAGGTGGTGCTAGTGGTAAAGAACCCATCTGCCAATGCAGGAGATGCAAGAGACACGGGTTCGATCCCTGGGTTGGGAAGATCCTCTGGAGGAGGGCACAGCAACCCACTCCAGTATTCTTTCCTGGAGAATCCCATGGACAGAGAAGCCTGGTGGGCTACAGCCCACAGGGTCACAAAGAGTCGGACACGACTGAAGCGACTTAGCATGCACATATGAATAATCAGTTCCTAACAACTGCCAAATCCTGGCCCCCTACCTGGCGGGAGGACTCAGACTTGCCGGTCTATAGCCGCCTCGCCCACCAACCATAGATCAGGCCTTCTCACTCCCAGCTGTGTGCTCTCCCCGACACCATGTAGTCTTCAGAAACCGTCCCCATCCCTTGCTGCCACAACTGATATAAGAATGTGCAGTATTAATGACTTCCCTCCACGGGGGCTGCTTGCCCCTCTTCCCTATCCCACTCTGCTTGTCCAGGATATAACTGAGAAGATGTCTTTTCACCCCTACGTATCTCTCTCTCGTCCCCGGGAAGGAGTTTTTCTTGGTCTCTTAGGTGTGCCTATGAGTCCCTGCACTTTCTCCCAAGAGCTGTTTGCATGTGTATCCATTTAGTCTGCAGATGTTTACTGAGCACCTACTATGTGCCAGATACTATACCAGTCCTGGGAAATTCAGAAATCAGCTCTAACAGTGTTTAGGGTTTGGAGGGGGATGGATATAAAACTCTTACTCTTTACCAAACAGTGTTCCAAGTTCTTTACTGTAGTGTGATCTTTTAACCCTCACATTATCATCCCCATTTTATAGGTTAAAAGAGAAAAACAGGCCGAGAGGTTTAGATCAACCTCTCAAGGTCATGCAGGTAGCAAATGGCAGAGCCAAGATTCAGTCTTGGGGAGTCTGGCTCCAGAGTTCAGCCATGACAAGACATGCATCCTCAGATGCAGACAGACAGACAAGGCACTGTGATGAGCTATGAGACCAGAGCTCAGGAGACTTTGGGAACCCAGAGAAGGAAGTGTTCACGGAAGGCCCCCTGGATGACAGAGGATGAGATGGTTGGATGGCATCACTGACTCAATGGACATGAGTTTGAGTAAACTCCAGGAGTTGATGATGGACAGGGAAGTCTGGTGTGCCGCAGTCCGTGGGGTCACAAAGAGTCAGACACGATTGAAAGACTGAACTGCCTGGAGGAAGAAACATTTGAACTGAGTCATGAAGATGACTAGATTTTTTACAAAATTGGACACATGTACTCCAAACAAAGACAGACCCAGAGTGTGAGGGAGTAAGTACATTCAGGTTTGATGAGGCAGGACAAGAAGGATTAAGAGAACATGCAATTGATCCACTTCAAAATCCTTGACGGTTAAAAAAAATAAGGCAGCATAATATATTTTAGTGGCTGTGGCCATGTTTTGGATCCAAGAAATGCTTGGGCTTAAATCTCAGCCCCAAAGCTTCTTGGCTATATGAACATGGGTCTCCTGATGTCTCATGGCCCTGTCTGTAAAATGGGCATAATGATGTTCCTGCCTCACAGAGCTGGGGTGGGAATTATATGAGTTCATAATGAGTTACTGTATGTGAGGTTCTTAGAACAGTGTTTGCATGTGGTGAGTGCTCTTTATCATCATCATCATTTGTTCACTCATTTGTTTGGCGTATTTGTTGTGTCCAGGGCCATGCAAGGGAGGACACAGTTGTGGAAGGCAAGTCATGAGGCTCGTGTTTAGAACAGTTGTCACTAGAAAGTGAACCCAAGGCTAGTGAGGGGAGGGACGCGCTTCCAGCCTGTCACTTGCAAGAACGCGAAACGTCCCCACATGTCCCTTTTTGATGACAGTGAGCAAGGCCACTGCTGAAAGACAAGGACTTCTATTAACCAGGAGCGCAAAGGCACAGGGCATATTAACATTTGACTTTGCAGGAGGAGAGACCAGGGCGCTGCGAGGGTCTCGGAGGCAGATCCAACCTCAGAAGACCCTAGGGGGATCATGGTCAGCAGAGAACAGCTCCACAGGGCCCCCTTCAGTGGGTGACCCTGGAGTCCCTGGGAGAGACCCTGACAGGGGTCATCTCAGCATTATCATCTTCACTATTTTGGACAATCAAGTCCTAACTTACATTCTAGGGTATTTTACTGTCAATGGGCGCTTACATCTAATAGTTTGTCTGAACCTCACCATACCCATGTGAGTGAGCAGATGCTGGTCTTATTTTTCTTGTTCTGATTTATTTGTAAACTGAGTACCAGTTATGTGACTTGCTTAGTGATGAGCTGGAATCATGATCAAGACTCTCCAACCTTCAGACTAAAAATCTTTTTAGTATAAATACATCGTTTCATCTCTCCAGTTGTTTCCAAAGAACAGACAAAAATCAGGCTGGCTGGTGTTCAGCTTAAAGAGAGCTCACAGTCCACACCGCTGCTGCTAGCTGGCCGTTTTGCAGCTGCTGCAGCCTGAGCCCCCTGTGCTCAGGAAGCTGTGTGCACAGAGGGGCTTGGGTGGAACCCATGGGCTCCCAGGCTTTGGAATTTGATGTGTTAATAAAGTTCCAAAGAATATGTTAAAGACGAACTTAGGGTGGCTAATTTTGTGTTTTTCAAAATGAGGACATACATCAAGTATAATTTAGAAAAATATAAATGTATACAACTTAGTAATATTCCATTACTTCATGACTTCATATTTCATGCTATTAATAATATAACTCAACTATAGTTAACAATGGGAGCTTGCCTGGTGGCTCAATGGTAAAGAATCTGCTTCAAAGCAGGAGTCACAGGAGATGTGGGTTCAATCCCTGGGCCTAGATGATCCCCTAGAGGAGAGCATGGCAACCCACTCCAGTATTCTTGCCTGGAGAATTCCATGGACAGAGGAACCTGGCAGACTGCAGCCCATGGGGTTGAAAAAGTTGAACATGACTGAAGCAACTTAGCACGCTCGTATAGTTAATAATATTCTATTGTATATTTGAAAGTTGCTGAGAGTAATCTTAAAAGTTCTCATCACAAGAAAAAAATATATAGTTTTGTGGTGATGGATGTTACCTAGACTTATTATAGTGATATTTTGCAGTGTGTACAAATATCAAATCGTCCTTTCGTACGCCTGAAACTAACATCGTTTATACATCAGTTATATCCCAGTAAAGAAATGTAAATATATCAAACAAACAAAAACAAAGTTCTCCTTACCCTTTCCCCTCCCCCAAAGACACAGATTCAAACGTATCACTGCATGGTTTTATAGTTCTTTTCTAAGTCCTTAAACACACATAAATCTGTATATGTAGATACAAGAGGTAATAATATAAGCATGGTTCTGAAAATTGCTGTTTTCACTTAAAATATTTCTTAGCAATAGTTCCATATAGTGCCTGACTCTTTCTAAATGGATAAACAGATTTTCCTGGACATGCCATGAATTTTTTTAACCACTTTCCTTCTCATGGGCTTTTAGGTCATCTGCCCTTTTCAATGTTAAAAATAAATTTCCAGTTAATATTCTAGAATTAACATATTTGTGCCCAGAAATGAATCCTTATTTACAATTTTTTTTCAGAGAAGTAGAACCCTTGGGCCAAATTAAATTTTGATAGCTATAGTCAAATTTGTTTTAAAAATGTACCAGTTCATCTCCCATCAACAATGTATGAAAATGCCCATTTCTACACATCTTCCCAGCCCAGGGTTCTCAATCTTTAATCTTTGCCAAACCAAGCAATTAAAAAAAAAGTTAACTTTGTTTCATTTGACTGTCTTCAGCAGTTGGAGACGGAGAAGGCAATGCACCCGACTCCAGTACTCTCGCCTGGAAAATCCCATGGATGGAGGAGCCTGGTAGGCTGCAGTCCATGGGGTCTCAAAGAGTCGGACACGACTGAGCGACTTCACTTTCACTTTTCACTTTCATGCATTGGAGAAGGCACTCCAGTGTTCTTGCCTGGAGAATCCCAGGGATGGGGAGCCTGCTGGGCTGCCGTCTATGGGGTCGAACAGAGTCGGACACGACTGAAGCGACTTAGCAGAGCAGCAGCAGTTGGAGAAGATGAGAACTTTTTCATGTGTTTCTTGTGTTTTTGAATGTGTTTCTTCTGTGACTTGCCTGTTTTTCTAATGTACTTCTTGTTTTTTTAATGATTAAAAATATTCTTTATATGTTCTTGATGTTGGCAAAAACATTTATAATCATTTATTTCAGTGATTTGACTGTCTTCAATTTTATTTTCCATGTAATTTGTCAAACCTAAACTTTTTTCCCTTTTTAAGTAACTTTTAGATTTAGAACAGTTTTAAATTAACAGAAAAATTGTGAAGATAATTCAGAGAATTCCCATATACCCCACACTTGGTTTTCCGTTTTGCTTATATGTCACATTAATGTAGGACATGTTACAATGAAACCAATATTCTTACATCGTCATTAGCTAAAGTTAATGATATTTTATATAAAGCTGTTTTATTCCTAGTTCCCTAGTTTTTACCTAATGACCTTTTCCCTCCAGGATCCCAAGCGGGACCCCACATTACACTTAGTCATCGTGTGTTCTTCAGCTTCTTGATTGATACTTCCTTGGGTGTTCCTGATTGTTGAAGAGTCCTGGTCAGATATTTTGTAGAGTGTCCTTTAACTGAAATTTCTCTGAGAGTTTCCTCATGATTAGATTAGGGTGATGGGCTTTTGAGAGGAAAACCACAGAGGAAAATTGCCATTTTCGTCACATTGCACCAAGGGTATATGCCATCAACACGACTTAGTCCCGTTGGTGTTACCTTGATCACCTGGCTAAGAGTGTTTGTTGCTTTCTCCCCTGTTGTTACTTTTTTCTTCCCTTTTCCTTACTGTGCTTTTAAGAAGAAAGTCCCTAAGCACAGCCCACACCAAAGGGCTGGGATCAACCCTCTGAAGGGCAGAGTATCTACATACATTATTTGGACTTCTTCTGTACTGAAGACTTGTGTGTTCTCCCCCACTTATTTGTTTATTCAACCATTTATTTCTATCAGGATGGACCCAGGAATTTTTACTTTATACTTTAGGTTATAATCCAATAATAGCACTGTAAGATTTTGCTTCAAGTGTTCCAACTTTTGCTATTGAGAGTTGGGAATTCTTTCACCGGGCTCCTACATTCCTTTAATAGATTCCCCTCCATTTTATATTTTTTAGCTTCGAAAATTTTCAGTATCACAAGGCACATCTTGTGTGTTTCATGACCCGGGCATCTATGTATTTCTCTAAGGAATCCTGGTTCCTTTTACTGGAGAATGATATTAGCAACCATGATCTGGCTGGTAGGTGTGATTGTTACTGGAAATGGTATTCCCAGTTTTTTGTACTTTAACCATTTAATAGGTGTGTGCATGCATGCTAAGTCTCTTCAGTCATGTCCGACTCTGTGCGACCCTATGGACTGTAGCCTGCCGGGTTCCTCTGTCCATGGGATTTTCCAGGCAAGAGTATTGGAGTGGGCTGCCACAGCCTCCTCCAGGGCACCACCTGGGAAACCCAGTGGGTGTGTAGTAGTCTTTTACCGTTGGTTGGATCTGTGATTCCCTAATAACAAATGATGTCTACCTTTCTATGTTTATTTGCCTTCTGTATATCTTTGGTGAGATATCTGTTCAGCTTTCCGGTCCATGTTTTAAAATTGTGGTAAAATACATATAATATGAAATTTACCATTTTAGCCATTATAAGTGCACTTTCATATTCATGTGTGAACATCACCAAGATCTCCAAAATACTTTTCATCTTCTAAAACGAAAACTCCATACCCATTTAACAATAATTTCCCATACTCTCCATTGAATTGTAGAATAACTTGTAAAGGATGGTTTTCTTAATAATGTTGGGTTTATCAACCTGAGAACATGGACTCTCTCCATTTATTTGGATCTTTAATTGCATCAGAGTTTTGTGGTTTCCCATTACTTTGCTGACAAAGGTCCGTCTAGTCAAAGCTTTGGTTTTTCGAGTAATCATGTATGGATGTGAGAGTTAGAGTATAAATAAAGAAAGCTGAGTGCCGAAGAATTGATGTTTTTGAACTGTGGTGTTAGAGAAGACTCTTGAGAGTCCTTTGGATTGCAAGGAGGTCAAACAAGTCCATCCTAAAGGAAATCAGTCCTGAATCTTCATTGGAAGGACTGATGCTGAAGCTGAAGCTTCAATACTTTGACCATCTGATGCAAAGAACTGATTCATTGGAAAAGACCCTGATGCTGGGAAAGATTGAAGGCGAGAGAAGAAGAGGACAACAGAGGATGAGATGGTTGGATGGCATCACCAACTCAATGGACATGAGTTTGAGCAAGCTCCAGGAGTTGGTGATGGACAGGAAAGCCTGGGGTGCTGCAGTCCGTGGGGTTGCAAAGAGTCAGACACCACTGAGCTACTGAACAGAACTGAACTGTTGGGGCTTCCCAGCTGGCACTAGTGGTAAAAAACATGTCTGCCAATGCAGGAGATGAGAGATGCCGGTTTGAACCCTGGCTCAGAGCGATCCCCTGGAGGAGGAAATTGCAACCCACGTCAGTATTCATGCCTGGAGCATCTCATGGACAGAGGATGATAGTAATTTTCAATTTTCAGTTCCAATTGTTCAATGTTGGTATAAAGGAAAACAATTCACTTTTTATATTAATCTTGCTATAAGCACTTATTATCTCCAGAAATGTTTTGGCTATTCTTTAAAATTTTCGACAGAAGAAACATGTCATCTGTGAACAAAGACAATTTTATTTCTTTCTTCCCAATCTGTATACCTTTTATTTCCTTTTTGTAGTTTCTCTCTGTGTATATCTTATTGCACTTCTAAAATGATGTTGAAGAGCGGGTGTCTTTGCCTTGTTTTTAATTTTAGAGGGAAAGCACCTTGGTTCACTCCATTAAGTCTGGTATTAGCTGTGTGTTATAGATGTTCTTTATCAAGATGGGGAAGTTCTCCTTTCTTTATAGTTTGCTGAGAGTTTTTGTCATGAATGGATGTTGTCAAAAGCCTTTCCTATATAAATAGATTTGATCATATGGATTTTCTTGCCTGTTGACAAGGTGATTTGCAGCGACTGGTTTTGAAATATAAAATCAGTCTTCTATACCTGGAACAAATTCCACTTGTAATTTGAACATATAATTCTATTTATGCATTCTTGAATTTGATTTTTTTGCAAGATTTTTACATCAATATTCATTAGAGATGTTGATCTGTAAACTTCTTTTGTTGTAATTGCTTGAACTGGGTATTAGGTACTGTTGGCCTCCTCAGAGAATGAGTTAGAAAGTGTTCTCCCTGATTCTATTTTCTGGGAGAAATCAAATAGTATTGGTTTTATTTCTTTGTTAAATATTTGTAGAATCCACCAGGAAAACCATCTAGCCTTGGTGCCATCTTTCTTGGAAGGTTATTAATTATTGGTTAAAACTCTTTAATAGATATGTCTATTCAGATTAACTATTTCTCTTTGTATGAGTTTTAGTAGTTTACATCTTTTTATACAAATTGACCTATTTCATCAATCATCAAAGAAAATTATTTATAATATTCCTTTTTATCCTGAATGTACATGAGATCAGTAGTGAGGGTATCATTTCTGATACTGTAATTTGTGCCTTTTCTGTCTCTTTTTTCTTGATTAAACAGGGTAGAGGTTTATCAGTTTTTAAAATCTTTTCAAATAACTGGCTATTTTCTACTTATCTTCTGCTTTCAAGTTCATCAGTTTCTTTTCCTAATTTTATTACTTCTTTTTACTGCTTTAGGTTTATGTGGCTCTTTTTCTCTAATTTTATTGATTTTAGACCTTTCTTCTTTTCTAATATATGCATATTGCTATAAATTCAGCTTACAGTACTGCTTTTAATATAGCAAATGATTTTTGACTAGTTTTATTTTTAATTTAATTTAGCTCAAAATATTTTATTAACTGTAAACAATATGATTGTACTTTATTTTTTTCATTTTTAAAGGGCTGTTTTTAAATTTTTTATTTTTGATTGGGGGATAGCCAATTAACAATGTTATGGTAGTTTCAGGTGAACAGTGAAGGGACTCACCCATACATTTACATGTATTATAAAAATACAAAAAATTTATAATACAAAAGTGTATTATAAAAAATATTTTAAAGCTTGTATTATAGATTGGTAAAGAATCTGCCTGCAGTTCAGGAGAACTAGGTTCAATCCCTGGATCAGGAAATTCCCCTGGAGAAGGAAATGACAACCTACTCCAGTATTCTTGCCTGGAAAATTCCATGGACAGAGGAGCCTTGCAGGCTACAGTCCATGGGGTCGAAAAGAGTTGGACACAACTTAGCAACTAAACTACCACCACAGAATATGAGAGTGGTATCCAATCAAAGGCCAGATAAGAGGTAAGAAGTCAGACCCTGAATACCCCCGTGTGTCATGCTAAAGATTTCAGAGTGTAACTTGGAAGTACTGGAGTAGAAAGCATTCCGCTTATTAGTTTTGAATCTAAACACTGGACTCAATCAGAATGCTTTATGGAGCCATCTAATCAGTATGGCTTACAAGAGCCAATCTTCACAATACCTTCATGTCAGGGAAATATGGAATGCTAGCTAGTCTTTCTTGTAGTACTGAAGCCTAAACAAAGGAATTAAGAGGAGTCTATTCTTTTTGTCTCATATTACACTAGGTTGCCCAGCTGTGCACTCAGAGTACCCCAGAACTTCTTTATATAACGTGCATCATAATATTAAACAAATAAATACAATTGCAATTTAATGACTGCCTTTCCCCTCTGAAGGATTGAATGAGTGTGCAATGGGTTTCATGACCTTTCATCCTTAGCATTTCCAATGACTGGGCAAATTCTACCTGCCTATATTAAATCCCTTCCTGCTCAGAACACCTGGGGGAATTTTTCTTTTCCTGAAACAGGAAACCCTGACTCTTTCCATACTTGGTACAGGAATGGATCCAAGAAATAGAACATTTGATGTGGGCTGGATCTGAAGGTACTAAATCTCTCATCTCCAGTGGAAAATTGAATGTTGGAAGGGCTTGGCAAATGTTGGCTGTTGGACAAGGCAATGCAAGATGCGCTCGGGGGACCATTAGCTGGTTTCTGAGCAAGAATGCAGGGCAACAGAGAGAGTCCAGAAATGTGGAACTTTGAGGATCACTAGAGCTGACTGATTCTAGACTCCAGATAGTAGAAAATAGGAATTAAAAAGACTTTTGTCTAAATAATCAAACAAAACTTGCAGCAAAGACCAGATTAAAAACGTGGTCTTCCCACTTAACCCTGACAGCCTCATGTACCACAAAGTTGAGAGAGAAGAGTATAGGGATGGGGAAGCTAAGAGATAAAGTAGGTTTGAAAATACATCCAAGAGAGATGTTTGAGTATCATTATTGGCTCGCTGAACCACCTGGAAGCAAAAAGGTCAGACATCTAATAAGGTTTAGGGAGGATTGTATTACCAAGGAAATCATCATTTCAGACTAAAAAAAATTCTCGATGATTTAAACTTAAGGCAACTCTTTGCCTTCCAACCCACTATAAGCAAAGATCAGGCTCCAGAAACTTAACATTCCTCAAGCAGAGCTGCTCCCCAACACACATCATTGTTGTTCAGTTGCTAAGTCGTATCCTACTCTGCGACTCCATGGACTGCAGCACACCAGGCCTCTCTGTCCTTCACTATCTTCTGGAGTTTGCTCAAACTTGTGTCCATTGAGTCAGTGACGCTATCCAATCACCTTATTCTCTGGCTCCTGCTTCTCCTCCTGCCCTCAATATTTCCCAGCATCAAGGTCTTTTCCAATGAGTCAGATCTTTGCATCAGGTGGCCAAAGTAAATATTGGAGCTTCAGATTTAGCATCAGTGCTTCCAATCAATATTCAGGGTTGATTTCTTTTAGGACTGACTGGTTTTGTCTTCTTGCTGTCCAAGGGACTCTCAAGAGTCTTCTCCAGCCCCATAATTTGAAAGCATTAATTCTTCAGTGCTCAGCCTTCTTTATAGTCCAACTCTCACATCCATACATGACTACTGGAAAAACCATAGCCTTGACTAGATGGACCTTTGTCAGCAAAGTGATGTCTCTGCTGCCATGTGCCTTCTTTCCCCTCCTTTTGTGACTGGGAGACTTTATTGTGGAATTTCTGTTCCTGCTCCACCATCATACATCAGGAGAAAGAGATAATTTGTAATTGTAGTTTGTAAGTCCCAAGATTCCTAATATCCCTTGTGGTCCTCTTTCTCTCTTTCCTACCTGCAGGTTATAGGTTAATACCAGGGTGATCTTAAGAATCAAGTGCTAAAAATGGCAGTTTGTCCATTAGCCTGAGTCCCTGAATGACCCTGTGGAGCAAAGCCCTCTGTTGACTCACTTCATGGTGTCATAGAGACCTCACCAACACCTCTTTAATGTGTTGGGTTGCTCAGAGTATGGAGTTGTTTGTTATAGCATCTGGAGTTAACTACCCTGACTAATACATTGCGTGATTATTTCAAGCTAAAACTCAAAGGAAAAAAAAAAAAAAAGGCCCGGAGCCTAGGTCTCTTGATCCCTAGTCCAGTAAGTTTCCTACTTCTGGAATATGTCTTGTACTGCCTCTAAAATGACAAGTCTCTCCCCCGAGACCCCGCCTTTATTCACTAGAATAATGACATGGTTCCATTGTTTTTCCAGTGGCCGATCTTGTTGAGGTTAGCAAGCATGATGGAGGCGTCGTCTGCTGACCCAATTTCTCTCCCTCGACTGTGTTGAGGGATTTTATGAAGGTCTGTAACTACACAATCACCCTCCTCCTTTATGAGCTCAGACAACATTTCCCCCTGTTTATTACATTTACTATCCTTGCTTGCCAAGGCACTTTTATGACTGTGGGAACGATTGCCTCACTCTTGAGAAACTCAGGAATATCCCTCAGTGCTTCATATAACTTGTCACAATATTTTTAACAGCAATTCTTCTTGTGTTTTTTTCTGTGAGAGCCTCTCCCCTGCATCTCCCCTGATGACACTGTGAGGGGCTAGAGTGCTCTGACAGTGGAATCATCCTTCTTTGCAACAACAGCAGCTATCTCCGGAGGCTCTGCCCAGAGCCGGCTTCTCTATTCTCTTAAATCCACTTCCCACGGTCTCTTGGTGAATGTAAAGGCTTGAGGTTAGAGTTTGAAGGTTTAGGGTTTTCTTTGCATGGGTAGAGAAAAGAAACGGACCATCCTGAAATCCAAGCTCAGAGAAGCAAAGGCCAACATACAGCCTTATACAATACAAAGGTTACCAGTGATGATGACATTAAAAATTTGTTTACAAAGCAATTTCATAGGTAATCCATTTTTACCTGGTACAGATTTTGGGCAAGGGAGGCATTACAATTCAGTCCATGGTCTTTGAGATTCAGGTGTTTTGGGCCACCCTGGGAAGATTCTACCACCCTCATCATCACCCTATTTTTTGTGGATGTATTTCTCTATCTATTGTTCTCCTGTAATATCCTAAGCTTGTATCTCTTGCAATATGTATCTGTTTGGAGAAGAAAACAGCCATTCATCTCTGAACCCTGGACTTTTCAGTGGGTGCCCGGCACACAGTAAGCAATCAATGTTCATTAATCCAGCACTGACTGAACACCTACTATATGCCAGCAGCTGTCCTAGGCTCGGGTGATACAAGGGTAATGGATACACCTGATCCATTACATACAGAGCACTTGATCTTAGGTATAATTCAGTCAGGGAGATAGGAAAAATGGTAAGAAAAAAAGCGGAGAATGCTTGAGAGTGACTGCTGCCCAAGAGACAGTAAGACGGTATGATCAAGAGGCGATGGGGCTAGGATGAAAACTCCTTGGTCCAGGGGCCTCTTGAAAGGAAGACATGTGAACTGAAACACGAGTGAAGAGACGGGGGAGCCAGGAAAGATCTGGATAAAGAAAAATCCAGGCAGAGGGACAGCCAAGTTTTTGAAGTGTTGTTGTTGTAGTTCAACCGCTCAGTCATGTCCAACTCTTTGAGACCCCATGGACTGCAGCACACCAGGTTTCCCTGTCCTTCACCATCTCCCAGAAATTTCTCAAGTTCACGTCTATTGAGCCAGTGATGTCATCCAGCCGTCTCATCCTGTCACCCCCTTCTCCTGCTCTCAGTTTTCCCAGCATCAGGGTCTTTTCCATTGAGTCGGCTCTTCAAATCAGGTGGCCAAACTATTAGAGCTTCAGCTTCAGCATCAGTCCTTCCAGTGAATATTCAGGGTTGATTTGACGCATTTGGGGAACAAGAGGGACAACAGAATTGCCAGGTGGGAAAGAGTGGAGGGCAGAGCAGCAGCAGTGAAGTTAGACGGGCAGCGAGGAGGGGCCAGGGTGGGGACTGGGCAGGTTCACTCTGAGAGCAACAAGAATTCCTGTACGGTTCAAGCAGAGAGCATCATGATTTACTCTATTTGGGGAGCTAGATCCCTCCAGACTGCTGGGTGGAGGACAGGTGGCAGTCTGAGTGGCGATAGGAAGGAATTTTCTGCTCCCAGCAGGGCCGAGGGTTTGGACCGCAGCATAGGGGTAGGGCTGGTTGTGCTTTTGAAGGTAGCACTGAAAGGAGCACAGTTTACCCGCTGAGGTGGAGATGATCCAACCCCTAAATGCCTGTGTTGTTAAAGTGTCTATTATGTCCCAGGCGCTTTCCATTTGTTATCTCAGCCCTGCATTCATAAGGCATGTATGGACCATCCCATAGGCTAGGCACTAGGAAGAGAAAGCATCTTGTTTTCAATACTTGGGAAGCTCGATGACAGAAACATAAAGCCAGAGTCTCAGACTGGGTACAGAATACAAGTCTAACTCCCATGTCTGGGCGACTTCTATTACATTCAACCATGCTCCCTCCCCGGAGAAGGCAATGGCACCCCACTCCAGTATTCTTGCCTGGAAAACCCCATGGATAGAGGAGCCTGCAGCCATGGCTGCAGTCCATGGGGTCGCTAAGAGTCGGACACGACTGAGCGACTTCACTTTCACTTTGCACTTTCATGCATTGGAGAAAGAAATGGCAACCCACTCCAGTGTTCTTGCCTGGAAAATTCCATGGACGTGCATTGAGAAGGAAATGGCAACTCACTCCAGTGTTCTTGCCTGGAAAATCCCAGGGATGGGGGGGCCTGGTGGGCTGCTGTCTATGGGGTCACACAGAGTTGGACACAACTGAAGTGACTTAGCAGCAACAGCAGCAGCAGCATGCTCCCTCCCATGGTTTTCAGGGAGGCAAGAATTCCCAGGGCTTTCTCTCTCCTTCAAAGTAAGAACTACGAATAATAATCATATATGATATTTCTTGAACACTTACTGTGTCTTGGGCTCAGTAATGGACATCGTCTCCTTTAACTCCTGACAACCCTGTGAGATAGAGGATAGGACCGAGTCTCAGAGAGCTAATTAGCCTAAATAATAAGAATGGTACAGAATGTTTGCAAGGATTAGTAAGTTTAAAGCCAGGCTTTAAGACCCAGTTCTTTCAGGCTCTTTCCCACCATGCTTTTCTGTATCCGGCAATGCACAAGAAACTTCTGTTTTGTTCTTTACAGTTCAAGGATCTTCCTCTGAAGTCACACCGACTCCTGTAGGATTCAGACCGTGGGCCAGTGCGGGCTTATAACCAAATGGCCGGAGACACAAGAAGGTCCCATGCACACGTGATGTCCGCTGAGACCCCCTCCTGTTCAGCCGCTGTGTTTTCTGGAAGGAGAGCAGGAATACAGAATTCACACTTGTGGGTCAACTCCCAATAAGCACCTCAAAGCCCCTGAAGATATATCCCAGACAGATCTTTTCAGACTGCCATAGGAGAACCACCCCCAGAACGTTATTGAAAACATTGCCAATAAAAGTGATGAACCACTTTTGCAAGTGACCCAAGACTAAAACTTTTTTTTTCCTTCTTTGCCTCACACGACATCCCCTTCATCTGTCTTATATTGTAATCAGATACAACCTTGATAGAATGAAAGCAGAGGTCACACTGAACAAACTGGCACTTTACGTGCTCTGAAAAAGGCTCCTTTGTAACAGGGAAATTATAGCATTTCTATAGAGGGATTTTTCTTAAAAGGACAGGCTGCTTTGTTCAAATGGTGCTGATTTCAGCGCTCTGAGGAGAGAGCCTTTTCAGACTGTCGGCCTCCTGAAATGTGTGGGGTTCCTTTTGTTTGTAGAAACCTGCATATATTACAGGGAATATATTAAAATAGAAATTATAAACCATTTCTAGGCAATGTTTTGATGGCCCAGAGACATCAGGCAAAATGCAAAATGGTCCCCACTTGACGTTTGGCTTGTATATATAGTATCAGATGTCATAGGAGCAGATACAGAATATGGTTCATGGATCTCTGTGGGGCCTGAGTTATATGCTTTGTCCACACACATGTTGCTTCTCTTGGGAGGGGAGCTGATATTTGCAAGCAGTGATATTTCAGATTATAGTATTCAACTTGCGTTTAAAAGGGAAAACAGCAACAAGACAAAACTCTTGAGTCTAGGCAATGTACAAGAATAAAGGAAATGTAACTTGGACCCATGTTGCCCTGAAACAGCAGGAACCTGGCCAAACTTGGGAAATAATATTGCAAAGCAGAGTGTGAAAGTCTGAAATGTGTTTGAGCTAAGAAACAAGGGTTTGTGTCAATTGAAATGCCAGGCATGTCATGTCTCAACATGTAACGTTATCAAAAATTAAGCAAAGTGTTTCATTTTCCCGGTGTCGATTTTAACACTTAACAATATTTTTGGCATTGTAATTACTGTTTTCATTCCATTAGGCCTTCTGTGAGCAGGAATGTTTTGTCTACAACTCTAATAATCATTTATACTTTGTAAGAGCAGATGTATCGCTTCATTAAATCTGATTGTTTATAGCTAATCATAAAAGTTTTAGCAAACCCACTAAACCCCATATTTAGGTTTTAAGTGTTTGTTTCTCACCCCCTTAATTATATCATGAATGAAATCAGTATTGTCATTTTTCATGAAAGAGCTGTATTTGTGGTGGGATGAAATGAGACCTAAAATTTCTCTCCCAGGTAATAAAAAAGGGAATTTCAGTGTGATATTCTTTAATTTCATGCACAGTGAATGCTTTTTAATCTAAGTCTGGGCAGGAAAAAGCTGCCTTCCCCACTGGCATCATCAAGCCATTGTATTACTTCCCAAGAAATAGGGTGTGTTTAGTTGCTCAGTCATGTCTGATTCTTTGCAACCCCATGGACTGTAACCCACCAGGCTCCTCTGTCCATGGGATTCTCCAGGCAAGAATACTGGGATGAGCTGCCATGCCCTCTTCCAGGGGGTCTTCCCAAACCAGGGATTGAACCCAGGTCTCCCACATTGCAGGTGGATTCTTTGCGAGCTGAGCTACCAGGGAAGCCCAGAACATACTATGCTGCTGCTGCTGCATCGCTTCAGTCGTGTCCGACTCTGTGGGACCCCATAGACAGCAGCCTATCAGGCTGCTCCATCCCTGGGATTCTCCAGGCAAGAACACTGGAGTGGGTTGCCATTTCCTTCTCCAATCAATGCATGAAAGTGAAGTCGCTCAGTTGTGTCCGACTCTTCTCGACCACATGGACTGCAGCCTACCAGGCTCCTCCGTCCATGGGATTTTCCAGGCAAGAGTACTGGAGTGGGCTGCCATTGCCTTCTCCAGAACATACTATGATGAACCCCAAAAACGAATGCGAAGACAGAAGTTCACAGTGGTCAAGTAACTTCTCCAAAGTTGCATAGCTCCTTGGCAAAGGAGTGGAATTTAGATGGCTACTTAACCAGGGCTTCCCTGGTGACTCAGAGGTTAAAGTGTCTGCCTGCAATGCAGGAGACCTGGGTTCGATCCCTGGGTCAGGAAGATCCCCTGGAGAAGGAAATGGCAACCCATTCCAGTATTCTTGCCTGGAGAATCCCATGGAGGGAGGAACCTGGTAGGCTACATTCCCTGGGGTTGCAAAGAGTCGGACAGGACTGAGCTACTTCACTTTCACTTAACCAGGAGTGATTCAATCTGGATTTTGTGCAGGAATTCCCTGGAGGGCTTGTTAAGGCAGATTACCAGCCCCACCCTCTGAATTTCTGATTCAGAAGGTTTGAAGTGGTGCCTGGAGGGTCTGCATTTCTAAAAAGCTCCATTGTGATGCTGATATCATGTACCTTCCTTAATTTTCTGTTGTTGTTGTCAGTTGCACAGTTCTGTCCAACTCTTTGCAACCCCATGGACTGCAGAACGCCAGGCCTCCCTATCCATCACCAACTCCTGGAGCTTGCTGAAACTCATGTCCATTGAGTGAGTGATGTCATCCAACCATCTCATCCTCTGTCATCCGCTTCTCCTCCTGCCTTCAGTCTTTCCCAGCATCAGGGTCTTTTCTAATGAGTCAGCTCTTCACATCAGGTGGCCAAAGTGTTTCAGGAAGGGGGACCCTTTCCAAGGCCTAAATGGGGCTCTTTTCTTATACTTGGAAATGTCTGAGGAAACACACGTGCTGACAAAGCACGAGATTTTATTGGGGAATAGGGTAAAATTTTATTAATAGGAAAGCTATGAACATCCTGTGTGGCCTACACTATAAATAAGGAAGAAAGAATCAGTCTTAGAGGTAGCAGGATGAACTTGATTTTAGATACAGTAGGAGAGACCTGGCCAAAAGAAAGAAGATCCTGCAAAGCATCCATTTCACAACCCAGTCTGGACTCGCAAGACCTGTAAACTTTCATTATGTGAAGCCACTGAGATTCCAGTTTATACGTTACTGTCACAAAGCCTAGCGTGCTCTTCTGTTGTTGAAATAAAAAATTCTAGCTCCAGTGGGTAAAGAGTCTGCCTGCCAATGCAGGAGACACAGGCTGGATCCCTGGGTTGGAAAGATTACCTGGAGAAGGAGATGGCAACCCACTCCAGTATTCTTGCCTGGGAAATCCCATGGACAGAGGAGGCTGGCAGGCTACGGCCCGTGAGGATTGCAAAAGAGTCAGACACGACTTCATAGTTGATTTAAAGTGTTGTGTTAGTTTCAGGTGTACACAAAGTGATACAATATTATGTGTGTGTGTGTGTGTGTGTATATATATAATGATATTTATATATCATTGCTGCTGCTTAGTTGCTCAGTCATGTCTGACTCTTTGCAACCCACTGGACTTTCAAGCAAGAATACTGGAATGGGTTGCTGTTTCCTTCTCCAGGGGATCTTCCCAAGCCAGGGATCGAACCCATGTCTCCTATATTACAGGCAGATTCTCTTACCTGCTGAGTCATGGGGAAGCCCTTGTATATCATTGCATATATTATTTTTCAGATTCTTTTCCATTAAAGGTTATTAGAAGATACTGAATATAGTTACCTGTGCTATACAGCAAGTCCTTGTTTATCTATTTTGTGTATAGTAGGGTGTGTCCATTAGTCCAAAACTCCTAATTTATCCCTCCCCACTCCTCGCCCCTTTGGTCTAAGTCTGTGAGTCTATTTCTGGTTTGTAAAAAAGTTCATTTGTATCACACTTTTTAGATTCCACATATAAGTGATATCATATGATGTTTATCTTTCTCTGTCTGACTCACTTCACTTAATATGATAATCTCTAGGTCCATCCATGTTGCTTCAGGTGGTATTATTTCATTCTTTTGATGGCTGAGTAATATTCCAGTGTATATATGTACCGTATCTTCTTTGTCCATGCGTCTGTTGATGGACATTTAGGTTGCTTCCATCTCCTGGTTATTGTAAACAGTGCTGCAATGAACACTGAGGTGCACGTATCTTTTCGAATTAGACTTTTCTCTGGATATATGCCCAGGTGTGGGACTGTTGGATCATATGGTAGCTCTATTTTTAGTCTTTTTTGAGGAACCTCCATATTGTCTTCCATAGTGGCCTCACTGATTTACCTTCCCATCAACAAGGTAGGAAGTTTCCTTTTTCTGCACACTGTCTCCACTATTTGTTATTGGTAGAATTTTTGATGTTGGCCATTCTGACCAGTGTGAGGTGATACCCCATTGTAGCTTTGATCTGAGCCTAGCCCATTCTAACTACCGGATGCTCACTTCTCAGGCTGTCATGGGGACCGAATGATGCCGACCAGGGTGCCGAGGGCAGTGGCTAGCTTCCTGCCTGTGATCAGTAGACAGTGCGCCTCCCTCCCCCAAGCTGCACCCACACCCGAGGGGGTCATCGGCACAGGTGTGGGGAGGCTCACCTCTCACTCCAGTGGCATGTTCTTCCCGCTCACCTCTCTGAATGTCATGACAGCCTGGAAATGGTATAGCGCCTACCTGGGCATATGCAAATACCGCTGCCAGATTTATAGAGAGATGATAATAGAGCTCTCCAGCTAACAAAGGCAGTGCTGAAGTAAAAGGTTGGAGAGCATTTTGATGCAAATGTATGAAGAGGTGTTTTTTTTTCTCCCTGTCAAGTCTTCCTTGGCTGAGATAATAAACAACTCCAGCAGCCTGGTTCTGTCCCGGGCTATTAATCAGATGTGGCATCCAGTGGACAGACAGCCATCGAGGCCCTCCCAGGCCACTGGCTCTGACCCAGGAAGCACCTTGGGGGGAAATGAATTCTTCCTTGTCCCATTTGTTTCCTTCTGGGGTGCCAAGCTGAAGTCCCTTTTGTGCCCCAAACTAGCTGCGTGATCTGGGAGCAGTGTGCTCTGCTCACGAAGACTTCCTTTCCTCCTCCAATGCACCAAGTGAAGTGGAACAGGGCTGAGTTCTGCACACCTTATGTAGCAACAGCAGAACTGTATGCAGAAACCCAACCTAAAGAGTGCAGAAGTAGAAGCGTTTAGGTTGAAAGAGGAACAAGGGTGGAGAAAGACTCCATGGCAACCAGTTCAGCAGCCCCTTTGCTGGGCGGAAGCAGGTTTGAAACCTTCAGGCACAGACCCTCCTGCAGGTCCCTCTGAGCTCTGATATCCTGCCTCTTCCCTGTTTCTTTAATGTGAGACTCCCCCCATGGCGGGGCCCTGAGCTGCCTACATTCACAGTTCTGGCTTCCCAACAGCCAGTTTTTTCTCTGGCTTTTCTCAAATCCAAAGATAGGACTCTTTCCTTTGAAGGGACTGGAAAGATGTTCTTTAACAACTCAGAACCAGCCTCCATTCCTCAGGACCCACCTCTCTCCCTCTTCTGCTTTGGAGAAACAAAGATTATAACACGAGCGATGTCCTGTGGTTTTACAGTACTTGTAGTTTACATGTGCATGCTCAGTCACTTCAGATGTGTCTGACTCTCTGTGACCCCATGGACCATGGTCCGCCAGGCTCCTCTGTCCATGGGATTCTCCAGGCAAGAATACTGGCGTGGGGGCCATTTCCTTCTCCGGTGATAAAGTATGAAGTGAGTGAAGTGAAGCCGCTCAGTCGTGTCTGACTCTTTGCGACCCCACGGACTGCAGCCCACCAGGCTCCCCTGTCCATGGGATTTTCCAGGCAAGAGTACTGGAGTGGGTTGCCATTGCCTTCTCCGTGTAGTTTACATGAGTCACTGTAAAGCCATTATTCAGTCTAAGAATATGGAAAAGGAGGAGAGAAGGTCAGACCACCCTTCTTCCCGTAGAAGAGGATCCGCAGATACAGCTCAGAGGATGCCCCGGGGGCTCCCTGAAAGGTGGGGATGGTGGCCAGGTCCCATCACACTAGCCTTTCTCTCCAAAGCTCCCTTGACTGCATCTCTACTTCCTTCTTTCCTGCGGCCAAACGTCTAACTTTCCTCTTTCTGAACGTTGCTTTCGGCTGCAAGTCTCCTTGAGCTCCACTTCCATCTTCGCTCTGGTCTTGATGAGGTTATTCCCCACGTCCACAGAAAGCAGCCCAAATCTGGTGCCCTGGCCCCTGGGAGAGTAGGAGACGCCCTCCCCAGATTCATTCTGGGCACCATGTGTGTTGGGTTCTGCTACCTCTTTACAGGCACAGCCTAAGTCCCAGCGCCCACCCTACCCCCTAGCCCCACATCTGTCCCGCTCGGAGCCCTTCCAGCTCCTGAGGGTCCTTGTAGGAATGCAATATCGTCTTCACAACCATGACTTTCATTTCAGTGCAGTTTTTCTCATTCTCCGCCCTGAAATAAGCCTTTGAGTGTCAGACGCCCTCCTCCAGTTTCATCTGTGACGCCTGCAGGTGGCGCTCTCACCGGGTTCTCCCCGCTTCTATCAAGGAGAACAGAAGGAAGGAGGGAAGGTGAGAAGGTAATGTGCAAATGCCCTTTACCCTCAGAGATATGAAGTTTATTTATTCTTCTTCTCTTGAAAGGAAAATGGAAACTATGAAACAATAAATTGGCAGGTGAGTACACCAGGCAATTTCACCAGCTGGGTAAAAACAACAGCAGGACTACCAATATGAGCAGTACAGTTTGAACAACACGGGTTTAAGCTATGTGGGTCCACTTTTATACCGAGTTTTATAAAGTCTTTATTGAATTTGTTACAATATTGCTTCTGTTTTAATGCTAATGCTATGGTTTTTTGGCTGCGAGGCATGGGGGATCTTAGCTCCCCACCAGGGATCGAACCTGCACACCCTACGTTGGAAGGTGAGGTCTTAAGCACTGAATCGCCAGGGAAGTCCTACATGGATTTTTTTTCCAATGGTACACTCTCAAGTACTAAAGGGTCCATGGGTGGCTGAATCTGTAGATATGGAGCTGTTGGGCCCAGCAGGCTGACTGTAAGTTACAGGCAAAGTTTAGACTGTCCAGAGAGCTGGCATCCTTAATTCCCACATCATTTGAGAGCCAGCTGTGTATTCTGTGCCAAGAGAATAGTCACTGTTACTTATTTGATCCACACACCCTGTGAAGCAGGCACCCTGACTGTTCCTGCCTTCTTTCTCCAAAGTAAGGTTTTGGGATCCTGCGTGACAGAAACATGGGTTCCAATTCAGCGCCACCGCTTCTTGGCTTTTCGAACTTGGAAAAATCACTTCGTTCTTCTGAGCCCCAGTCTTCTTCTCTGGGCAGAGGGGATGATCGGGCTTCAAGTCTCAGAGGATAATTGCAAAGATTAAAGGAGATTTTCATGTTAATGCTTAGCACAATACAGGACATAGTCAATACATGTTGGTACTTCGTTCACAAATTTTACTCAATCCTTGAGCATTACAGAAAATAAGAAACCTTAGTGACAAGGGTAAAATCCTAAGTTAAATGGAAAGCCCAGCATTTTCTCAGGCCATAATGGATCCCGATTCATTCTTCATTCATTCATTCAATGCATGCTGTCGGAGCACCAGCTGTGGGTCAGGGGCTGTGCTAGAAATACAGTGATGAACAAGATGGGCAAGTCCCTTCTTTTACAGAGCTTATACTCTGAGAGGGGAACTGATGATAAACAAGTAAACAAACCATGTCAAGTGTCTTGAAGTAGATGCGATAGGGGCAATTTTATGTACCTCCATAGGCCAATACTGCACACATAACTGCATGTTTATACATTCACACACGTTCACACACATGACACCCAATACGTATGCACATAGAGGACACACATATAGGCACCAGTGACATGCAAACTCACAAACCCTCACACACGCTCCTTCACATGTCTGCTTTTTTAATGCTTCCTTTTATACTGTCTCTATGCTACTTAGCCAGGGGAATCCACTGCTTTAGGGAGGGTTAGGATATGGAAAGCAGGAACACTGAGAAGGAGTCCATATGGAACTTTTGATTTCCAAAACAGTCACCCCAAACATAAAGAGACTGGAGGTGTCAGGCAAGGCAAGTTCCCAGCTGAGAAGAGGAGGAAGTGGAATACTCTTCAGAGCAGGAGAAAGCAAAGAGACCTGGAGGGTTCCCACCCAGGCTGCAGATGCTGGCTTTGCCTCTGGGAAACATCTTCCCCATGCAGAGTTGTGAGACTCGCAAGAAGATGGTGCGATGCGGAAGAGCCGCACACAGGCGACAGCAGGTGAAACAGTGTCAGGTAGAGCCTCCTGTCCACCTTCTCCCCACGTTCATGGTGAAGGGGAACCGCTAGAGCACCAGAAGCAGAGGAAGGTTCGTGAATGGATGGCCCTGAGATGCTTCCCAAACCCATCCTTAGGCAATCCAGAAGTTCTGCTGGGTGAGGGGATGGTCATGGAGGTCCTGAGTGGATGGTGGACCCACAGAAGATTCCACGGAGAGCGGGTGAAATGGGATGGGTATTTCAATAGCTGAACCACCTGACACCCCTAAGAACCAGGCAGGATTAGCCATGCCTCAGAGGACACAAGGACCCACACCGGAGACACAGGACTAGGCCAAACTGGCCAACAGTGGAAACATCAGGAACGAAATACACAGAGTCACCGTCTCCCAGTGCTGGGGAAGGTAAACAGCCTCCCCGAGTACCTCGACAGTATCTGGGAAAACGGATGGAGAGAGGAGAGCAACAAAAGAAGGGAAGGATCATTCTGAGAGAGGTGGACGATTTCGGTCTTAGAGCAGATGGAGCATCTTCCCCAAAGAGACTGTGCTTACCCGGAATAAGCTGTTTTTAGACCAGAAGAGTGTGAGTTTACGTTCCCTCCATCACCCACTACCACTGTTGTCTCCAACAGCCGAATAAGGAGGACTCTAGGGAAGAAGGAGGTTGCCTACAGGGAAAAAATTAAGCTGTTGCTTTTGCATTTCTCATTGGTAGTAATATGTAAATCTCAACTCCATTACATAAACAACAGCAAGAGTGAGAGGATTATGGAAAAGGCAGATTAACGTTCTTAGCTAGTATGGCCAGGGCAGGTCTTACTGAGAAGGTAACCTTTAAGCGATGACTTAAAGGGCAAGAAGAAGCCAGATGCACAAAGAACCTAGATAGAAAGGATTCCTGGCAAAGAGAACAACAAGCAAAATGGCCCCAGGGTGGGAAAAAGCTTGGCATGAGCCAAGGAGATAGAAGGAGAAAACTGACACAGGACTGGAGATGTAAACAAGGAGTACATCATTAAACCTCATTAACTACAGGGGAAAATGTTGAAGGACTTGCAGTAGGGCAATGGTGGAATCCAATTTATATATTTTTAAAAGATCCCTCTGGTGATGTGTGAATATTATTGTAGAGGAACTTTGAGGAGAGGGCCTTCTGGGAAGCTCTGGATAGAGCTTATGCAAGAGATGATAGTGGCTTTGACTAGGGCAGCAGGAGAGAGGAGAGACATGGATGGAGTCACAGATATCGTGGAGGGAAACTCAACCAGATTTGCTTATGGCTGGTGGATTGGGTGTGAGCTCAGGGAGAGGGAAGATGAGGAATGACTCCTAGGTTTTCGGCTTGAACGGCTGGGTAGAAGCTGTCGTCATTTATTGAGATGGTGAACACTGGATGTGGAGACATTAAAAGTATCACAATAGATTGTTACATGGACAAAGGAGCCTGGCAGACTATGGCCATACATACTATATTACAGACCCCGTGGACTGTAGCCCCCCAGCATCCCCTGTTCTGGAATTCTCCAGGCAAGAATACTGGAGTGGGTTGCCATTCCCTTCTCCAAGCGCTCTTCCTGACCCAGGGATTGAACCCGTGTCTCCTGCATTGCAAGTGGATTCTTTACCACTGAGCCACCTGGGAAGCCCTGTAAGATTGAAGAAACAGTATAAACTGAGGCCCCAGGTGAGGATGAAGGCTCTCACATCCCAGGGTGATCTTGATGACCTTGATACCCTGAAAAGAACAATGTCCCAAAATAAAATGTCAAGTCTAGATAAAATGTAACATATCAGGTGTCAAGTGATAGCCTCAGCCCCTCCTCCAGTCTTACAGGAACCATCAGGATGTCCCAGTTGAATTTTTTTTTTTTTTACTCAATTTACTTTTAAAGAAGTGCAACTTTTTTTTCTTTTTCACTCCTGGGTCATGTTCATATCCCTTCCTATCCACCAGGACTTTTTTTTTTTTCAACTGCAATGGACAAATCTGAAAAGCTCTCCCTTCCCACTGGAGGCTTTGTTTAAGAATAAGGAGTGAGGGCCCTGCTGAGACCTCCTTCTGTCTCTGTCTTCTTTCCTCTCGTGCAAGCAGCACAGAAAGAGAGAAAGGAAAGTTACACATTAGGAAAGACCTCAAATGCAGAACAGTGAACACTGCACACTGAAATCTAAACCAGGGTCAGCGACGTTCTTTCCAAGTTGGGTCCTAGATGGAGGCGAAGTCGGAGGGCGCTGCTTTATGGAAATTTGCTGTGGTCCCTGGGGAGCTGTGGATGTGCTACTGGGTATCATCCCTCCCCGTCAGCCCCTACCTCCTCCCCACAAAAGATTCTTAAAGTAATATAATAAGGCCATAACTGTTTATTTTCCAGTAGTAAGTGAAAACACCTTAAATTCATTACAGTATTTGTAGGGAAGGGCTTCCCAAGTGGTGCTAGTGATAAAGAACCCACCTGTCTATGCAGGAGACGGAAGAGAAGCAGGTTCAATCCCTGTGTTGGGAAGATTCTCTGGAGGAGGAAATGGCAGTCCACTCCAGTATTCTTGCCTGGAGAATTCCAGGCAAGAATAGACTGTAGACTGGCAGCCTACAGTCCACGGGGTCGCAAAGAGTCGGACATGAGTGAAGCAACTTAGCACATTTGGGGCAAAGGGAGATTAGTCTTGGTGGTGGCGGGGCAGGAAGGGTGGCCGGTACACTAATTGCATTTCTTGATTATATTCTCCAGGCCCTAAACGCTTGCAGCTCCCTGCAGAAACATCACAGAGGTCTCAGAAGCGGCTTTGAGGCTTTTCAGAGGCTCGTTGACGATCCTTTGGAGCCCAGGTACCACGATCGCTGAGTTTTGTCCTGGCCCCACAGGAACCGGGCCACTGGGAGCCTTTCTTCTACAGAAGGGAAGGTGGGGCTGGCGGGTGGCAGGGGCCAGGCGAGGGCAGCAGGTGGCCGTGCAGCCACGGGAGCCTCTGGTCGGCACTGGGCGAGCCGGGTCTGAAGCTCAGAGAGGGCTGCTTGCAAATGAGCTCAGCCCCGCGTGGTGCCTTCACCCGGCAGCCGCTGGCTGCCAGGGACGTTTTGAAGTCAGACAAATATATCTCCCACCGGCCTGGAATGGAGGAGGAAGAGGCGCAGAGACCGGGATGACAGAGCACAGAGTCGAAAGCTGCTCCTGCTGGGTTTGGCAAAAGGGAGGGTGGGCAGGGGGAGGGAAGAGCCCACCCCAGGCTTCACAGACGCCGGCAGGGAGCACGACCTGCCTGCTCTCTACGAGGGACCTTGGAGTTAGCTGGTGGGAGGATGCAGCTGCCAGGGCCAGAGCCAGAGAGGGCGTCCCAGCCCCGCCCTCTGCTGCTGAACCAGAGGCAGCCACCTTGCTGAGGCTCTGGAGGAACGCACCCTCCTCCTGCAGCCCTGCCACCATGCTGTCCCTGGCCCCAACCCCTCCCTCTTCCTCAGGTACCGACTGTCATGCGGCACCACGACCAGCTTTGAAGGCTGAGCTGCTGGGGAAGAAATGTGTTTGCCTTATAATTATGAGGAAAACATCTCATCCAGGTTCAGGAGATGGGGGTCTAGTCTAGTTCCCTGTACTTTAGGCAAGTTTCTCCCCATCTTTGAACCTTAGTCACCCAGCTGTCAAGTGAGGGGATGGACCGGGTGACCCTCAGGTTCTCTTGCCCCTCTCATCTTGCCCAAGAGACTCTCTACCCTGGTGACGTGATCAGAAATCGGACGTTGGGCTGATGTGTGCGACTCCATGTGGCTCCTCCCATGCCTCTAGTTGGAGCTGAGTAGTGGTGTTAGTCCCTCAGTCATGTCCGACTCTTTCCCACCCCCTGGACTGTAGCCCATCACGCTTCTCTGTCCAAGGGATTCTCCAGGCAAGAATACTAGAGTGGGTAGACATTCCCTTCTCCAGGGGATCTTCCCGACCCAGGGATCTAACCTGGATCTCCTGCATGGCAGGCAGATTCTTCACCGTCTGAGGTGTTGAAGTCAGTTGAAATGCTTAGAGGGGCTCAGCGCTCATGGGAGAGAAGACAGGAAGTAGTCCCCTAGGCACCGAAGGCTCTGGAGACAGAGCCGGATCTCTATTTCCTGCGGCTGCTCAAACAAAGGACCACAAATATATTGGCCGAAAGCAATAACAATGTATTATCTTAGAGTTCTGGAGGGTTGGAAGTTGAGAATGTGTCTCATTGGGCTAAAATCAAGGTGTTGGCAGGGCTGTGCTCCTTCTACAGGCTCTGAGGGAGAACCTATCTGCTGTTTCCTTGCCCTTCTAGCTTCTAGCTACCGCAATTTGTTGGCTTGGAGCAGGTTCTGCCACTTTGGAATCCAGCAGGTAACACTTCCTAGTCTGTCCCTGACCCTGAGGATCCCTCTTGAGCCTCCCTCTTCCACTTGAAAGAACCCTTGAGATGGCATTGGGCTGACCCGCATAATCCATGATAATGTCCTTATTTTAAGGTGTGCTGATTAACAATCTGAGTTCTGTTTACCATCTTAATGGTAAACACACCTATATTCCCACCTAGTACGTGGACATCTTTGAGAAGCCATCATTTTCCTTCCATGAAATCCACACTCCAGCTCTTAAAAAAAAAAAAAAAAAAAGCTGTCCAGGCCTGTGGCCTCATCTCTGGCCACTGACCTCATAAGTAGGATGAGGCCTCCCATAACCCCTCCCTTGTCCCTCATGGAGCCCTGCACAATTTATTATAACTACTTGTTCAACAGCTTCCTTCTTAGAGTATGACTTCCATAAGCTGGAAACAGCAGCTGCTTTGTTCAGTCTTTTACTGTAAGCATATAGTGTATTAGTCAGCATTTTATGTGTCAACAAACACCCTCTAAACCTTCTATGCAGAGTACATCATGAGGAATGCTGGGCTAGAAGAAGCACAAGCTGGAATCAAGATTGCGGGGAGAAATATCAATAAGCTCAGATATGCAGATGATACCACCCTTATGGCAGAAAGTGAAGAGGAGCTAAAAAGCCTCTTGATGAAAGTGAAAGAGGAGAGTGAAAAAGTTGGCTTAAAGCTCAACATTCAGAAAACGAAGAGCATGGCATCTGGTCCCATCACTTCATGGGAAATATATGGGGAAACAGTGGAAACAGTGTCAGACTTTATTTTTGGGGCTCCAAAATCACTGCAGATGGTGACTGCAGCCATGAAATTAAAAGACTCCTTGGAAGAAAAGTTATGACCAACCTAGATAGCATATTCAAAAGCAGAGACATTACTTTGCCAACAAAGGTCCGTCTAGTGAAGGCTATGGTTTTTCCTGTGGTCATGTATGGATGTGAGAGTTGGACTGTGAAGAAGGCTGAGCGCCGAAGAATTGATGCTTTTGAACTGTGGTGTGGAGAAGACTCTTGAGAGTCCTTGGACTGCAAGGAGATCCAACCAGTCCGTTCTAAAGGAGATCAGTCCTGGGTGTTCTTTGGAAGGAGTGATGCTGAAGCTGAAACTCCAGTACTTTGGCCACCTCATGCGAAGAGTTGACTCATTGGAAAAGACTCTGATGCTGGGAGGGATTGGGGGCAGGAGGAGAAGGGGACGACAGAGGATGAGATGGCTGGATGGCATCACCGACTCGATGGACGTGAGTTTGAGTGAACTCCGGGAGTTGGTGATGGACAGGGAGGCCTGGCATGCTGCAATTCATGGAGTCGCAAAGAGTCGGACACGACTGAGCGACTGAACTGAACTGAACTGAACTGAAACGTCAGTGAGTTACAATATTGTATTCAATGCTGCAGATTGAATTCAGATCTGTCCCATGTGTTTTCACATTCAAAGACCCAGAGAACAGAAAAAAAAAAAAAAAAAGGCAGATAATTGACAGCAGTAACACATTTAACCCCACTTAGGACCTGACAAAAACATTGCCTGCCAAATAGATGAATAGTTGAGCCTCATCCATAAAAGAGGGAAGAATTGGGAATGACTGAGACAATGCTGTAAATGACCATTTGTTTTCAATTTTTTAACAAGTTTTCCAGGAGGTCTTATCATGTCTTTCTTCAGGTAAAACAACGTCTTGCTAGAATAAGAATTAAATCTGGTTCTCTCCGGCCCTGATGTCTGTGCTAGTCATCTGGTCTATTTTTCCTTGAAGAGTTACTTGGAGGATAAGGCATGGTAAAATGTCTTAAAGGAATGAAGTGTGGTTGACATGAATATGTACTGTGGAAACAATAAGAAGCTGATTTATTAAGCCTTGCAAGTCCTGTTTTATAAACATAAGCCATGCTCATAGAAAGAGCTCACATCCAGGTTTCTCATCCGTTCAGATCCTCTGCGTCTCTCTAGGCCAAGGCTTGACACATAACTGGTGGAAATTGCATTTGCTTTTCACCGTCTACTAGGATATGGGAGTCGATGATTCAGTAATCCGGTTGTCTGGTGCCAATTTCATTTGAAATAATTGCTAATAAAATCGAAAAGAAAACTTCAGCAAATCTGAAAACAGATTATGGCAGAACTCAGTGGCACAACGGGCTGATATTAAATATTGTTTCAGTGCTTGGGATCAGACTTCATATTGCATGGAGATGAATGCTGGGTCACGGGGTTTGGATTAAAGCCAGACAGAGTCAACTGTTCCGACATTCATGGCATTTGAATCCTGACTTGGGAGTTGATGCCTAAAGCATCTTACCTGTCTGCACCTCAAGTTCACAATGATTAAAGATTTGCATTCAAGAAGAGTAGCACCCGAAAGTAGAGTAATTCTACTGAATATTCCACGTACAGCCTCACGTTGTCACTCATAAATGGCACATTAGGAAGTAAATATAAGTCCCTTCATATAGCAGAGGAAGGATTTGATTCTTGTTCAAGTGCACACTTGGGGCTTCCCTGGTAGCTCAGCTGGTAAAGAATCTGCCTGCAAGGCAGGAGACCCCAGTTCTATTCCTGGGTCGGGAAGATCCACTGGAGAAGGGATAGGCTATCCACTCCAGTAGTCTTGGGCTTCTTTGGTGGCTTAGCTGGTAAAGAATCCACCTGCAGTGTGGGAGACCTGGATTTGATCCCTGGGTAGGGAAGATCCCCTGGGGAAGGGAACAGCTACCCACTCTAGTATTCTAGTCTGGAGAATTCCATGGAATGTAGAGTCCACGGGGTGGCCAAGAGTTGGACACAACTGAGCCACTTTCACTTTCTTTCACTTTCAAGTTAACACAGAAGTTTAGGGACAGAGCAAGGATTTGAACCTAGAAGGTGTGTCCCAGGGAGTTGATCACTCCAGCGGACCACCCCACCTCTTAAACTGTCCTAAATAGTGGTCACCATATCATATAATTGAGGGTCAACATCACCCTTGGATAATCCTATTTAGCTTGCTTCTCTGATTAGTTTAATTATATTACTGCCACAGTCCACTTCATAAACGCTGCACAGAAAAAGCTGGATGTAATTAAAATAACCAACTATTGATGCGCATCTGCAAAGCTGAGCACAAATTGAATTTTTAAGCAACATATCGTGTTTTATATGCAAAAACATCTCCATTAATTTGTTTGTTCAACAAACATTTATTAGTGCCTTGTTGCTGGCAGGCACGTAACAGGCCCTGGGAACAGAGAGAGCAGTGTAACTCAGCATCTGTTTGGAGAAGCAGAGACTCTGGGGGAGGGAGCTGGACCAGGGAAACCGGCGTCAACAGGCGCTCCGTCCTCTCCTCCCACCCTGGGCCGTCCTCTCAGCGGGCTCCTTCCCTGCTCTCTGGTCCAGCCAGTCAGTCTGCACTGTCGTCTCCGGACAGTGCTCAGTTCTCATCTGTCCTGTGAGGGCCCACTGACTCTTTGCATGAGGACTTGTTCTCACTCCGTGTAACCCAAATGTCAGTCACGGTCCCCTGCCCCCAAAGACCAGGTGCAAGAGTGTCAGCCACTTTCAGACACTTCCCAGCGCACGGGAATCCACATGCACCTGCATGATTCCCGCTGAGCCCAAGACATTCCCTTCTTTCAGCTTCTGTCTCCTACTTTTTGTGCTGTCCTTATGTACCCTGTGCTGACCCCAACGTGAAAGCAAGCTCGGGCCCCGTTTCTGCACAACACACATCCACACACGTACTCTACCTATGATAAACTTGTATGAGCTTGGTGAACTTTTCTGAGCATTTGGAGGCTTCAGGAAGGACTTGTATCACACATCGAACAGTTTCCTGCAGACCCGTGTCAGTGAGCAGATAGCTCCCTTCTTTTCTACCCTTAGCCTCATGTTATTTTTTCTATCCTTAGTCTCATGTTTGTTTGTTTGTTTTTAATCTTCTCTTCTTTTTCTACTCTTAGTCTCATGTTCAGCCTCAGTCAGTCCAGAAATGTCTCCCAAACAGTGGCCCCTTGGCCACCTGCCAGGCTTCCCTGGTGGCTCAGCCAGTAAAGAATCCGCCTGCAATGCAGGAAACCCGGGTTCAATCCCTGTGTTGGGAAGACTCCCTGGAGATGGGAACAGCAAACCCATTCCAGTGTTGTTAACTGGAGAATCCCATGGACAGAAGAGCCTGGTGGGCTATAGCCCATGGGGTCAGAGAAGAGTTGGACATGACTGAGTGCCTAACACTTTCACTGGCCACTCGCCTTGCCTGGGAGTGTCCCTGGGGCAGTCTGCCCACAGGGGACAGGCTAGGAAACAGGCCCTGGAGGCCCTGAAAGCAGATGGGTTAGAGGTTACTTGGGATGGGAATTCTGGAATGTGGTACATCCAGAACACTGTGGAAGGGAGTGTGGAGGATCCCAGTGAAATGTCTCCTTGGTCCCCTGAAAAGTGTGTGGCTGGAGGAGGCTACAGCGGGTCTTCCCAGGGCACCAGAGCCAGGTTGCCTTGTCTCAGGCAGTTCTGTTACTGTCACTGTCTCCATTTTTTATGATAAGAAAACCGAGGTACAGGAAGGTTCAGTAACTTGCCTAAGATCCAGAGCTAGAAGATGTGCCTGTGTGGATGCCAGGAGCAGGAGGGCGTGAAGAGCAGAGGGTGGGAGGGTAGATGTGGGGAAGAAACAGAGGGCCAGGGCAGGCAGGGATTTGTAGACCTTGTCAGGATTACAGCCTTGATTCTCAGTGAGGTGGGAGCCACAGGAAGCGGACACAACCCACTGTCCACTGGCAAGAGCTCCCCCTGGCTTCAGAGTTCAGAATACACTCTAGGGAGCAAGGGTGAAACCCGGGAGAGTGGAGAGCCACAGTAACTCGCTGAGAGTCTGGAGAAAGGTCATGAGAAGTGGTCCATTCTGGATTTACTTGGAAGGTAAAGGCAACAGGATTTTTTGGTGGATTGGGTGTGGAGCATCAGAGGAAAAAATTTCAGTGCAACAGAAAAAGAGGACAAATGGTTGAAATGAAATGGGAACAAACGTAGGAAGCAAAGCTACGGAGGGCAAGTCTCCTACACCCCTTAATAAATACAATTTCTATTTACACGAAGACTGTTTTGGAATTAGAATTGGACTCTGCTTTTTGGTAATGGTATAAAGTAAGTCATTTAACCTCTTGACCCTCAGTTTCCTCATCTATACAATGGGAATAATAATAACGACCTTGCAAGTTTGTTGTCTGGATCAGCAATAGTCTAGCAAAGTCCCTTGCACAGTGCCTGACACACAGGAGATGCTTTGTTTACATCAGTGAAATAAGTGCTTGAATGAGTGAAATACCTGCACACTGAAAATTAAGCAGGAAAGCCCAGAATTATGGACATTCTGTGTTCACTCATTCATTTTTTAGTATGCATTTTAAAACATTGGGGACTCATTCCTCGTTCATCCAATAACCCAATCAAAGGTGCACCACTCTGATGGAGGTTGTAAGAAAATGGAAAAGTAGCTGGTGAGCTTCTTGCCCTGTCTATCTTAGTGACAAACCAGAAAGACAAGGCAGCTATTCCTGTTTCTCATCCAGTATTTCAGACAGAGAAGGCAGTTTGTTGGAGTAAATTGTTTAAACCCTTCTTCCTATTTGCATCCAGGGGAGTTTGCAGCTGGCCCAGTTTGTTACCAAGTAATGAGATGGATTAAATGATCCAGTCAAACATAATGATTACTTCCTTGATGGCTAGAGCCCTGTCTTAGTTTTTTTTTTTTTTTTCCTCCTATTCCTCATAGCAGCACACCTGTGTAGGTAGAGCAGGTGCTTAACAAATATGCTGGAGGAATTCTGTTCATTCAGCAGACGCGTTGGAGAATAGTGGAGAGTTGTAATAGTCAAGTTACGACTTGCGGCTCTACCCTCCAGGTGGTGGAGGTGAAAAGGCCCTCGCTGACTGTGAACATGCATTGGAAACCTCGTATGTGCCAGAGCCTACAAGACACCTGATTGTGATCTTATCTTACATTCTCCTAGCCATCGTGATGCCTTATCATCCCTATTTTAAGGGAGTTAGATGATTTGACCAAAGTTCTACCATTGCTATGAATGGGTCAGGACTTGAAAACAAGTCTGTCCAACACTTTTCATCACACCCTGAAAAGAAAAGCTTTGTTCTCACTTGAATAAATAATTTCTCATAAGCCAGCTGAGCACAGTAGGACAGGATTCAAATTCTATAATTCGCAGCCAGCCAGTCTCGGTTGAATTCAGTTCAATAGCTTCACTATTTGAGCAACTAGAGGTGTCAGATGCTGTCCCATGCACTGTGCAGAGGTGAGGAAGACCCCCCTCTGGTGTTGTCTTATGATCTATGCAAGTGGGTGCCCTGGACTCCTCCTGAGGCTACAGGTGCTATGCTGGCTCCAGGTGGTCAAGGTCTGGATGAGGGCACTAGGGTGAATTCAGTTTCCATTTCAACCAGGAACGGTGAGAGGTTTTGATATTTGGGCAGAATGGAGATAAGGGTGGAAAGATGAAGGGTTAGGAGATAGAGAGGAAGAAAGGGAGGAAGGAAGGACAAGGAAGGAAGGCGAAGTCCTGTTCAGTATAAAACAAAGCCTTATGAATGAAACCACCGTGGTGAAATCTCAGAGGACAGTGGGGGAAGATGGTATCTGGGGATCTGAGACACATCCACAGATCACTAAAATGCTCTGATGAGAACTCGGCCTATTTTAAGAATTTCATTGCAATCGAGTACTAAAGAAAAAAAAAAAAAGAGAGAGAGGTCAGATGCATTAAGGCAAAAGGCACTTTGTATCAGGAAAATAATGGTGTTGATATCCTTTCAACAGATCTTTAAATACAATTTGTCCCTTTGCTTAATTAATTGCAGATTGCAGAGAACTTATTTTGTGGCAAGATTTTGTTCTACAAACACTACTATCTAATGAAGTATAGATTATTTCAGACTATTTCAGAAAAATATTTTCTGCATATACATTCTGATCGATGCTGCTGCTGCTAAGTCGCTTCAGTCGTGTCCGACTCTGTGTGACCCCAGAGACGGCAGCCCACCAGGCTTCCCCGTCCCTGGGATTCTCCAGGCAAGAACACTGGAGTGGGTTGCCATTTCCTTCTCCAATGCATGAAAGTGAAAAGTGAAAGTGAAGTTGCTCAGTCGTGTCCAACTCTTCTCGACCCCATGGACTGCAGGCACCAGGCTCCTCAGTCCATGGGATTTTCCAGGCAAGAGTACTGGAGTGGGGTGCCATCACCTTCTCCAACATTCTGATTACTTATATATTAAAATAAGCATGGGCTATCTGGTTATATCTTTCCTTTCCCCAGTTTCACCCTTGTGGAACTTCATTCAATTATTTTGTGTCTGTTAACACAAACTTATATTTAGAGTTAAGTTGTAAAGAAAACAGTTTTCAGATATTGTGAGAAAACATTTTTTAAAAGGAGCAGGGGATAAAAATAATCCTCTGATGGAATGACTATGATTGTTTTTTGTCAATCGTTCACACTTGGGTCAGAAAAAGTAATCAAAAGGTATCTATTTGTGTGTGGATTGAATCAAATCAGATCACTGACTGCTAGAGGTAGAAAGATCTTAGAAATAACCAGGCCTTATTCCGTGTTTGTGAAAGGCATTTAGGCAAAGGAGGACTGTGACCAGTGGAGAAAGCTCAGGCTATGGAAAGAGGAGACCTGAGTTTTCCCTCATCTCTGTCCCTGGGCTTCTACAGCAGTCCTGCCCTAGGTCTCTGTCTTCCCAAGTGAAAAACAAGGACAGGGGACAAAGTGGTCTTCCTCTACCCAGTCACTTCCCTAATCACCTGATTTAAGCGGGTCACCTGACGTTCTTCACTCAGAGCTGCTGCTGCTGCTGCTAAGTCACTTCAGTCGTGTCCGACTCTGTGCGACCCCATAGACAGCAGCCCACCAGGCTCCCCCGTCCCTGGGATTCTCCAGGCAAGAACACTGGAGTGGGTTGCCATTTCCTTCTCCAACGCATGAAAGTGAAAAGTGAAAGTGAAATCACTCAATCGTGTCCGACTCTTAGTGACCCCATGGACGACAGCCCACCAGGCTCCTCCATCCGTGGGATTTTCCAGGCAAGAGTACTGGAGTGGGGTTCCAGTGCCTTCTCCATCACTCAGAGCATCTCTCACCATTTGTAACTTCCATATTGATGTGTGAGCTTGTTTAATACACGTCTTCCCCAGGGGAGGAGCAGAGACCATAACTCGAGGATGCAGCCGACTTCCCAGTGCTCACAGCGTGTGGTACCCAAGAATGTACTGAATGTATAAGTGAATGGAAGATTGAAACACATTCTGACCATCATGCACGTAGAGACTATAACCTGAATTTCCGGAGTAACAAGCTTTTTTATTTTTTTAATCTCACATAGATTTCAATTTTATTAAATACATGTGGATTTTTTTTACATAATAAGTTTTCTAGACCTGATATGTAACAAACTATTAAGTAATTTAACACTCTTTTTCACACTCTTAGCTGCTAAAACACGGAAACTTGATGCTTCTTATAAGCACAGAGAAAAAAAAATATACCCTGTATTTGAAGCCCTCCCCACCTCTACCTCCTTAAAAATTTTCCAGATAATACCTAGAGAATTTTTTTTTCTAAATGCTGCAACTGGTTAAACCATAAGCAGTATCTTTTCCTTTTGTATTTGAAATTGCCACGTCTCAGAACAAATCAACCCAGTATAAGTCTGTTGGATATGAAAGGAACACAGATGGCTAACACAGTACATATTAACATTTATTTTTTAGCATTTTTTAACTGATTGCATGGGAAGACTTGCCACAAACTCAGGGCTACAACAGAAATGTGTCGTTTGTCCATTTATCCATTTCACATGGACTGAGCAGGGAAACAGGACCCTGGTGGGAGACAGACGAGGGTTTGGAGGAGGCTGCCTAGCCATGAGGAAGCCCCTCGCTCTGGGGGTCCCGTGGAGGGACACCTCCTCCTGGAAGGGCATGCCATCAGGAGGACTCCTCCAGGGTGGAAGTGAGGAGCCAGGGGAGGGAGCACTGGGAAACAGGACAAGTGATCCTTTAGAGTGTAGAACAAGGGCAGGAGGATGTGGCTGTCCCAAGCCTGGAGCACAAACACGAAACTAATCTGTCGTGAGCTCACAATTCAAGAGGCCGGTAACAATAGATCATTTCATCATAAAAAGATGAACACTGATGAGGGAAGGTTGGGGTCTGGGATGGGCTCTGAAGTGTGATGGGAAGGCATGGCTGTATGTAGGTTGAGGCTCACATCAACAGTTCTGTGGACCACAGAAGGCTTACTGTGGACCTCACAGGATAAGATGTGAACATGAAGAGCGATACCTCTCAGGAGGAGAGAGCATCAGGCTTTCATTCAAGGCCTCCACCAGCTTAGAAGCTAAATGACCTTTGGCTTCAATTTCATTATCTGTGAAACAGGATTGATAACAGCCTTTGGTAGTTACTCCACAAAAAACCGGGCTTCCCAGGTGGCCCAGTGGTAAAGAATCTGCCTGCCAATGCAGGAGATGCAAGAGACGTGGGTTCATTCCCTGGGTTGGGAAGATCCCCTGGAGGAGGGCATGGCAACCCACTCCAGGGCTCTTGCCCGGAGAATCCCATGGACAGAGGAGCCTGGCAGGCTACAGTCCACCGGGTCTCACAGAGTCAGATACGACCGAAGCAACTTAGCACACGTGCCGACAGAGTGAGTGTTCCTACCCCTGTGTTTGCTGCTGTGATGACTCTGGACTTGCTCGGTGGTGAAGAGGATGGACCCAGGGTTGCAGTTAGATTGGCTTGGCGTTGAAGCCTGAGTGCCTGGTTGTGTGAATGATCCCAAGGTAGCAGTTGTTCGTTTTGGGAAGATGCTTAGCACCGGGGAGCGGAGGCAACCTAGCATTTATTAAATTGCCTGTTATGCATAAGCTCTTGGCTTGGTGACTGACACGAGTTCTGACTTAAAATCTACCACACTGGGGACTTCCCTGGTGGTTCAGTGGCTGAGACTGTACACTCCCAATGCAGGGGGGCCGGGTTCAATCCCTGGTCAGGGAACTAGATTCCACATGCCGCAACTAAAGATTCCGTATGCCACAGCTAACACCCAGTTCAGTTCAATTTAGTCACTCGGTCATGTCCGACTCTTTGTGACCCTATGGACTGCAGCATGCCAGGATTGACCATCCTACACCAACTCTCAGAGCTTGCTCAAACTCATCCATCAAGTCAGTGATGCTATCCAACCGTCTCATCCTCTGTTGTCCCCTTCTCCTCCTGCCTTCCATCTTTCCCAGCATCAGGGTCTTTCCCAATGAGTCAGTTCTTTGCGTCAGGTGGTCGAAGTATTGGAGCTTCAGTACAGCCAATTAAATAAATAAATACCCAGTACAGCCAAAATAAAACACCCAGTACAGCCAAATAAATAAATATTTTTTAAAAAATCTACCATGCTGACATTATCTTCTTCATCATATGACTTCTCTTTATCACTGACATTGTAATTTCCATTTTGCAGATGAGAAGACTGAGCCTCAGGGAAACAGTCAGGGTCTCCTGAGGACACACGGCTGGAGAGTCACAGGGAAGGCACTCGAATTAGACCTGGGCGTCTAGGAGGCCCATGCTGGTCCTGCCTCGGCTGATTCTCCAGGCTGACTCCTTCACATCCTGACAGTTACCTCTTCAGAGGGGCCTTCCCCAGCCATTCCTCCTGCATAAGTCCCTGGCATTTTTTGTCACTGTGCCAGCCCTTCTCCCTTCAGAGAACTGATCACAATCTGCAATTCTACGTTCCGCTCTTCACAAAATAATATGAAGCCATCACTTATTGAAGAAATATTATCCTGATATGATTTCAAGCACTTCTCCTGTATTATCTCATTACCTCTCACATCGGTCTCATGAAGTCAGCACTTAGCCATCGACGTACTCTATTTTACTTCTTTCCATAACAGGGTTATAAAAGGTGACATTAATATTTTCATTGTACAGATAATAGAACTGGCACACGGGGAGGCTGAGTAACTTACTCAAGGTCATAGAGCTGATAAGGAGCACATATGTCTCCTCCACTAGACTCTACGCTTTGTGAGGGCAGGGACTCTGTTCCAAAAGCTGAAGCAGTAACTAACACATAATATGCACTCACCAAACACTGAATCAATACAGAGATGAATGCTAAGGGAAAAAAGAACATAGCTGAGCTATTAAGTGTGCTCAGAAATAGCTGCTTTACCTCTGACCACACTATCGAGTCTGGGCACTGACTTCAGTGCTCTAGTCTGGGGATTAGTATGTGAGTGAATATGTGTGTGTATGCGTGAGTCCATGCATGCACTCTCTTGTGTGTGTGTCCATTGCATGTGCAAGTGTGTGCATGTCCGTGCTTATGTATGTATGCAAGTGTGTGTATTTCGGTGCATGTGTGGTAGGCGGTTGGATCAAGGTGTGGAAGGTTGAATCTGCTCATCACCATGACGCTCTGAAAGAGGAACGGGACTTGACCCTACATTACCTCAGCTGCCCCCAGTGGAGAGAAGCCAGCCCCAGAAATGTCGCTGGGTTCTGGGTGCAAAGAGAGGGAAAGGGCATGGCAGCCAATGGGTTCATAGTCAAAGTGAGAGGAATGTTAAACTTTGATGCTACAAGCAAAATGGAGCCACTGTAGGCTATGGTGCACCCATTCCATTCATTCCAGGTTCGAGTCTCCAAGCTTTAAGTCTGTTCAGCTAGAGTGGGAAAAGACTGGCAAAGCAGGCTGAATAAAGGATCTGGTCCTTCATCTACACCAAGAGCAAAGGAGACCACTGGTAGGTTTTCCACAAAGAAGAGATGACGAGACTTGCATTCTTAGGGGTCAGTCTGGGTGCAGCACAGTCAACAGGCAGGAGGGAGGCCAGAAGCTAGAAGAAGACTAGAGAGGGGAGCTGAGGGAAATCTGGGTTTACTTAGGAGGGAAAATCCACAGGAATTGCTGGCTGTCACTGTAGGGGCTGGAGGAGAGGGTGGTAGCCTCCAGGTTTCTGGAATAATGGAGCAGCCACTCGATGAGATGGAGAACACAGATAGAGAACAGATCTGGGAGGCTGGGGGAAGAGGAATAAAGTTAAAGCCTTCTCTCAGAGGAAGACAAAAGTGGCAGATGCAACAACAATCCTTTAATCAGACTCACTTGTAAGGGCTCTTAGGCTAATCTGAGGGGCCTCTTATAAAAACAAACTTGACATCTTGGAGAAACTATTCATTGGCTACAACGACTGCTCCCCATGCAGCCTCAGATTCCCAGCTAATTGTAAAGACCTATTTAGGAGCAACTTCACCAGCACTGAGCATCTGCTTGGACTTTATTTCAAGTAAATCGTCCTCATGTCATTAAAGCTTAATAGCTTCTTCAGTGTTATTTCTTTGGAGGATAATGTTCCATTCCTCCCCATATTTCAGGAAATCCAGAAGATATATCATCAGTGAAAGTAGCAAATAATGTTTTTTTTTTCCTTTTTCCACTTTATACAGTCTGTTTGATTATGCACTTATGATAACAGTTACCATTTGCTGAGCCCCTACTGTGTGCCAGGCATTTTGTGTGCATAATATTAATCAATTTCAATATTTCTGTAAGGTAGGTATTTACAGTTGAGGAAACTGAGGCTTAGAAAAGATGTTAGTGGTCTTGACTCTGAAATTCAGAATAAAAGACACTTTAATGATAAAAAGAAAGAAAAGAGACAAAAAAAAAATTAAGTCATTTGCTAAAGGTTATCACACATCAGGGAGCTGAAAAGTTGGATTCCAAGAGCTGTGTTCTCACTACCGTGCCTCTGAGGTATCAGCCTTTCTTTCATCCAAAGCAAAAACAGCAGAGCCAGAGCCTTCTTCAGATTAGCACTTGTGAGAAGCATTATTGTATATTGCTCAGTTAAAAAAAAAAAAAGAGAGAGAAACCCTGCTGTACACGTGGTTTCAAATTTGTTAACACTTAATTAGCTGATGCCATCTGTGAAATTCAGTCTCTCAAACTAGTTCTCTCCCAGACTTTCTCATTGTTTATAGATACAAAGATAGAAGGAAACCACTTCCATTAACTAACTGTTGTGTGCTTGAAGGAATATTGGACATAGGAATTAACATTCCCATTTTACAGATGAGAAAGCAGAGGCTCAGAGAAAGATGAAATAGTATGACCAAGTCATATAAACAAGCCAGTAAGGGAAGGAGTAAGAATCTCATTTCCCATCTGCAAAATGATTTGTTGGTGATCGGAAAGCATCTGGCAGTGCTTTTTGTTCACAAGATGAAAAACCAAAGAGTTTTCAGACTATGGGATGCCAGAGTGGATCTCAGTGACTTCTATCAATAAATGGACCTCTTCATTTTGCGGACTTAAGCATTTTCTCTTTTCCGCTGAACAAACAGTTTTGATTTGCTCTTAGTTCCCAAGAGAGAACAGTGCCTCAGATTTGTACAGATCACAAAGGAAATCAATTGGTTAAAATTTGTTTACAGAACTGAGATTATTCTATTTACTCAAGAAGCTGTTATAAAGCACATATTATGTACCTGGGCCTGTTCTAAGCACTTTCAAATATTGACTAATTTCATAACAATCCATTGCTGTAGACACTGTTGTAATCACCTTTCTACAAGTGAGGAAACTCAGGCACAGAGATTTTAAGTAACCAGCTCAGGATCACACAGCTAGAGAAAAGCTGACTCGTTCAATTATGCTCTTAACCACGATACTGAGCAGCCCTGTACTTGAACTAGGCTCAGATGTTTCTTGGCCAGAAGCAGAGAGCAGTGGATTCTGCACTGACTTTCCTTTTCCTGAAGAACAGGGAGCTACCCCTCATGAATCACGACATGTACTTTGTTCCTGCTCAGATGCTCAGAACACTTGCCTCTGTACTACCTGCCCTAATGGGTAAAGGAGGAGTCCTGAGAGGGTACTGTCCGAGCTCTTGGTGCTGATCATGCAGGAACACCGCAGAAGGGAGTTCAGTGTGTATTAAGCACACCGTCTTCGTCTCAGAGCTTTACCTATAACAGCGTGTTGATGATAGAGTGACACGTTGTTCTAATCACTTTTCATGTAATAGCTCATTTAATCCTCACAACAACCTTATACAGTGGGGACAGGTTTCCTTCGTTTTGCAGATGAGAGATCTGAGATGCTAAAAGGTTAAGTAGCTAGTCCAAGGACAGAGTTTTAAATGGCAGAGTTGGGACTTGAATCCAGTCATCCCATTTCCAGAACCTGCACTCTCAGCCACCGTGCCTTTGGGTTTCACATAGTAGTAAAGGCAAAGGAAACTCATGTCATTTCATCTAATGTTCCTAACTAGCCAGCGAGACAACTGCTTTTTCTCCCATGATATGGACTAGACAGCATGGTTCAGAGGGGCCCTTTAGCTTGCACTAGGTCACTGGCTGGTGAGTGGGAGAAATGTGGCATATAATTCTGGGTCAGTGACTGTAAAACATTAATACTGTGATGCCTCTCTGCCTCTGGACTCTCAACAGAAGCCAAGTGTTCACATAACCTGACTACCAAACACCCCGAGCAGAAAAAGAGCATTACCCAGAGTGCAAATCCAGCAAGTCAGCTCCGGATATTTGAGGTGAAATCTTTTACTATAGCACGTTGCAGCGTGGTTGGGTCATCCTTGTCTCGTCCCTCTGCATAACATTCTCTATCCCTTTTGACACTGTTTTCTGCCCTGGGAGGCTGATATCTAGGGACTGCATCAGCTGGGCTTCCTTGGGGTCTGGCTTCAGTTTGGACTTCGCTGATGGGAGGCACCTGCAGGAGATGAGGGTGCAGAAGAAAGAGGTCAAGGTGTATGGTCCCCTGGCTCCTTCCAGGTCACGTCACTGTTTGGCAGGGGTCGGGCTCTGTCTACTGCCCTGGCTCCCACTGCAAGTCTTCCTACTTCCACGGTTCTTGCAGGTTCTGGGACCTGCCCTCTTGCCTCCTCAGGCACAAATTGGCAAGGTTACGCAGACTGCTTATCTCCTCCTTCATCGTTTCCCTTTGCCCTACACACGCCTTGTAAAGAGTCCCTTTATGGAGTTCTCTTCAATGACTCCTTCTGAGACCCTTTGCTTCTTGCCAGGCTTCTAACCAATATATAAAATAATAGAGCAGACAAAAGGAAACACAAAACTCACTCTAGGATAATAAGAGAAAACTCAGAATAATAATTTATCGAGCACTTTCTGTGTGGTAGGGCCTGAGCTAAGCATTTTGAACACATTAGCTCATTTCATCCTCTCAATTGGACTATTAAGTGGCCCTGTTATTGTCCCCATTTTAGGATGAAAGGGAGGCTTAGATGTTCAGTGACCCTCCAAGAACAAACAAGGTCACCACCTGGGTGACACTGAGGTTGGTAGTGCATCTTTCCCAGCTCAGCGATGAGCCAGGCTGTAGTCAGGAGGCCCGGGGGATAGGAGATCAGCTTCCCAAGAAAGATCGCCAAGCTGCAGCTGAACTCATAGAAACATCTTTGCTGTCCGTGAGAAGGACCCTCCTCAGGAAGCACTCTTGCTTTCCATAACGTGACCCGCCCTGTTGCTTAAGGCAGTTTTCCATCCAATAGTCACTTGAGCTGAAGCACGTGTCTTGCCCCTACAAAGGAATTGTTTTCTGCCCACGCCACCTTTCATTCTGCCCACCTAGGGAAGCAGCCAGTCCACCTGCCTTCCTTGCTCTATCAATTCTGATTCCCTGGACCTCACCCAACTGTTTTCTAAGATGTGATGCAGTAAGAGAATTTCTGATTTGTTCAGCAAAAAAAAAAAAAAAAAAAACAACTCTCTCATTTTATTTCTTTAAGGATTCTTTGAGAATCAAAGTCTGGGGGCATGAGTAATGATAATTGCAGGTGCCACTTCTGAGAGAGGCTGTCATTTGCCTCCCAATATCCATCGTCCTCTATTCCAAGGAACCACTTTGGTTGAAGGTACCAATGTGCCCAGGTAAAATGCTATATTTATCAGCTCTGCCCTGTACAAATAAGGGTGTCCGTGTGTGATGCAGTTTGGTTAATGACACTTAAGCAAAAGCCATTAGATGGGACTTCCAAGAAAGCCCAACAGGTGAGCAGACTGGACAGATGATGGTCATCTTCCCTTTAACCTTCACTCCTCCCCTTTTTCCTGCCTGGAGTGAGGTCAGATGCCCACGGTGGGCAGCTGCCCACCTGCCCATCTGCCCATCTGCCCATCCTGCCCTGCTAAGGTGGGCAGAGCAGAAAGGAGGTAGGAGCCTGGCTCACCAATGACTTTCTGCACCCACTGCACCAGCCTCAGGCAGCCTATTTGGGGCTTCACGTGGGGCGAGACCAGGGCACATCTCTTTGGTTAAGCAGTTGACAGCTGTGTTTTCTGTTCCATGCCCCCGAGTTCCTTCCTCTGATCTGCAATGCCGATACCATGGCTACTATTCACACGTGGCTAACAAGCACGTGAATTAAGGCTAGCATTATGAAGAACCGGTGTTATTTAATTTTAATTAATTGAATTTTAATTTTAAAATGGAAGCCGTGTAAAATATGTTCCCATTAAGTACAACTTTATAGTTTCAGTAGGACCACATTTTACTTCAACTGTTGAAAATTTTGCTTCTGGATTGAGATGTGCTGTAGGTGCAGATATATACCAGATTTCATAGTAGATAACTTTTTTTAACATAAAATGTTTCATTTATAGGGCTTCCCTGGTGGTTCAGCAGTAAAGAATCGCCTGCCAATGCAGAAGATGTGGGTTGGATTCCTGGGTTGGGAAGGTCCCCTGGAGAAGGAAATGGTAACCCACTCTAGTATTCTTGCCTGGGATATCCCTTGGACAGAGGAGCCTGGCAGGCTACAGTCCACGGGGTCACAAAAGAGTTGGACATGACTTAGGGACTAAACAATGATGACAACAATAATCTCATTAATATTTTAAAATTATTGTTTACATGTTGAACTACTATTCTGGATATGTATGATTAAACCATCTTATGAAAATAAATTCCACCTGTTCTCTTTTCACCTTGCTAATGTGGCTGCCAGGAAATGTACAAGTGTTTCTGTGGCTCATGTTGTATTTCTGCTCTATGGCTATTCCACTCATTCCAAACCCACTGAGCGCCAGCTCTGTGCTGAGCACTTCACGGACATTTATTTCATGGAGATCTTAAGGAACTCTCTGTGAGGAGAGGTATTACCTTTGTTTCATAGGTGGGGCAAGAGGGGTTGGAAGAGGCCGCTTTGCTTTGAGCACCCACGCCTCTGTTTGGTTCTTCAGCCAGTGGCTCCAACAGTTACCTGCTCAAAGCTTAACTTACCAGGCACACAGATCACTGTGGTTTCTACATCTAAGTTGCTGCAGCTTTGCAGACCTGTTACCAGTGCATGTGGCTAAGAAGACCAGGAGAAAATTACCAGGATGAGATTCGACAGAGGAAGCTGGGACTTCCCTGTGTACCAGCTGCCATCTGAGGCTGGATCAAATCCATCAAGATCTCCTGGGTACACCTGGGCTTCCCAGATGGTACTAGTAGTAAAGATCCCACCTGCCAATGCAGGAGACAGAAGAGACGGGGGTTCGATCCCTGGGTTGGGAAGATCCCCTGGCAGAGGGGGAACAGCGACCCACTCCAGTATTCTTGTCTGGAGAATCCCATGGATGGGGGAGCCATAGGATCACAAAGAGTCAGACACGACTGAAATCACCTAGCATGCAAAGCACGCACGCACCTGGCACCCTACTCCCCTCCACTATCAGGAGGAAGCAATGAATGCTGAGGTGTTCTACATCACCTGGGATAAACTGGAACAGGGTAGCAGTGAGCGCTGAGGTTTGTGGGAAGGCTAGTGTCGTGATACACAGACGCCAAGGGACAAAACCACAGAGACACTTAGGAAGTTGTGCACAGGGCACTGTGTCCACTGACAAAAGTTCACCGTTGTTTTGAGAAGACACGTTTTCTCACAGGATTCATGTACGTGACTACACAGCTCCATACACAACTCCATAAAGTTGGACAACTTTGTGTCCATTTTTCTCCCACAGCCATTTTTTGATAAGATTCTCTCTCCATTTTTTTTTTTTTTAACTACTGAAGAACACAAACACAAGCTGGCATGTTTATATGAGACCTGGATGTGTTTACCTTTGCAGCGGACTCTAAAAATGTCATCACCCCCTTGGCAGCTGTTTGGACATGAAGGGTACCTTGACACTTCCAAAAATATTTTGCTTTGTGGCTATTCTGCCGAACTCAGACATGTGCAGTTTTATTGCGAAGTATTCTGCTAATGTGGATGGAGTTGTTTGGTGGGTATCTCTATGCATCCTGACAAGAAAGAGTGGGTAAGGAGATGGACATTGATCTTTTTACTACTGTGGCAATAAGGTTTTACATTTCGACAGCGCCTTTCAAATCATGGCATCTTATAAAGCACCAGAGGCCGTGATAAGTTGATGCATGGTTGAAATACAGCAAGTGCCTTGGCAGTCCAGCGTCACATATTACCTCTTTGGTCCCCGAAGCAGAGGATGGAGGGCTGCTGTTGCATAGCGAAAAACGATAAAACACATTTCTGTGATGGTTATATCGGGGAACTTTTCCGAGCACTTTTCGGGGCTTTCTCTGCAAATCTTTATTGTTCTCACTGGATCTCAATAAAACAGGAAGAGAACAGCTGCTATTAGTGACCCTTTTACACGTGCAGAAATAGAGACAGAGAAAGATTTGGATTTTGAAAAGATTACCAAGTCAGGCAGTGATGGGGTCAACTGCAGGGTCCTTGTCCCTTCTTCTCCCTGGCTCCTCTGTTCCCACCTGACTGTGCCACAGGGCAGCCAACTGACCCTGGGTATGTCAATTCTTATTTTCCATTACTCTTTCCTTGAGTGTTTATCTTAGAGCAAGGCTGAACACAGAGAAATGTCTCTCCTTTAAGCTTTCCTTATTCTCTTGTACTCTCTCCTACTATGTGTCTTTTACTTTCTCTTCATTTCTTTCCCGTTGATCTCTTCCTGTCTTCATTTTCTCCCTTTCTCCCTCCACCCTCTCCTTTTCTTTACCCTCTACGTTTTTCACTCTCATCTAAGATCATACTCTAGTCTCCCATTTCCTGGGAACGAGTTGAAACCCTGTGTGAGGTTCCCTTTTGGAGGAGACTAGGTCCAGGTGGTGCTAGTGGTAAAGAACACGCCTGCCAATGCAGGAGATGCGTGTTCGATCCCTGGGTTGGGAAGATCCTCTGGAGGAGGAAACAGCTACCCACTTCAGCATTCTTGCTGGGAGAATGCCATGGACAGAGGAACCTGGCTGACTACAGTCTATGAGGTCACACAGAGTCAGGCAGGACTGAGCCTCTGAGCACAGCACAGGTCCAAGCCAGGGGCTTTTTAATCTGGTTCAACTAATTTGGGTAGGTGGGGGAGGGGGGGAGGCCGTGCTTTCACATGTAGCCACTAGGGGGTGCCTGTGCAATGTCTGTGGTTTTATTCGCTCTGGGAAGAAAGCAGCAGAATGGCTTCTTTCCTGGAGAAAGAAGCAAGTGGGCTAGAGTAGCAAGGAGCAAGAGAAGGAAACAGACATAGGGAACATGGATGCAGAGATAGAACATAAGTCTTCAGGAATGGGAGTGACTGGGCTGAAATGTTTGATTGCATTCATCCTTAGACACGGCTGGAGGGTGCGTGGGGTGTGTGTGTGTGTGTGTGTGTTCAACTCTCACTTCATACCTTGGGATCACTTTAGTGCTTGGAGCAACTGTTTCCTGATCTCTACAAACTAGTGACTTGTGAGCCTGCTGATCTCTGTGGTTCCTTCCAGTTGTATTTCTGGGTCTTGAATGCAGGCTGTTTGGAAGGTGAGTGGAATAAAATAGGAGAGAGGCACTCACAGACTAGCCAGTCCTCGGTGGAGGCATGCCTGATTTATGGATGGGCTGTGAACTCTGCGAAGCCTCCCAACTTTGAAGAGTCTCTCTGTGTCCTGCTCCACGTGTGCTGAGCCTTTCCAGTCATTCTCAAGGTTTGAAAATGCATTTCCCTCTGTAACTCACTGGGGTCGGGGATCACGGTGAACATGTGTGGTGTCTGTCTCCTTGACACATAAATGACTGATTTCTAGGTAAGGCTGGTGCCATCTTTTGGTGCTTGTCCTACATGACAAACTCATTTATCTCTGGTAGCTGGGAAGCAATGCTCTTGGGGGACTGCATTTCAGGAGAAATGGACTTGAACGAGCGTTGAGTACTTGCTGTGAACTGACCACCTGGCTGGGCACTCGGGCTGTGAAGCTGAGCAGGCTCCGAGGACAGTGTGTGGTCAAGGGGGTCCACCAGTGACTGGGGCCCGACCATGAACACAGACAGCACTGGTGGACACCATCAGTGCCAAGGACAGGCTTCATGCTTCAGTTTAAACCCTGCAGAATCCTGGAAGGTTGGTATTTCCTCTCCCTGTGCTCAGAGACATCAAGTCATTGAGGATCACACAGCTAGTAAGTAGGAGAGCTGGGGGCCAAATCAAGGTCTCTCTGGCCCTCTGGCCAGTCAGATTTGGACACCACGCCCAGGGTACTGCCGGGTCTCAGGGAAACCGGGATAGGATGCACCTTTTTAAAACAAAAGGAACAGGAAGCTTGTAGTGTGAGCAGTAACTCAGCAGGAACATGACAATGACCTCAGAGACACTCTTCACACTCATTAGCCCCTGATGACATGGGGTGTTGATATAGCCGTGTCTGACCCACTGCAGTTGGTATCTTTCTCCAGACGTGGGCGTGGCGGTGGTGGGAGTGATTGGGTGGGGCGTCAGCCATGTGGTGGTCGGCTGTGCCAGGGGGGACTTGCTCTGGGGCAGTGCAGTTCCTGAAATGGCCTAGTGACACCTGATCAGCCTCACCTGAGGCTGATCGGGAAAGTGCCCTTCTGTCTCTGATACTGAGACATTGTTTCCAGACGTGTGACTGTGAGTTTCTTAACACATCTTAGGGTCTCCGGTACAGGGCAGACACACGCCTTGTGGATGGAGTAAGCGGCCCCGAGCCTCCGGCCGACGTGGCTCTGGAGAAGTCTGTTTTGTGCACAGCCCGTCCTTTATTCCCAGAACTGTGCATGCACCAAGCCTGTGCTCGGCAAGTCCTGGTGTGTGCCTGAAGAGATCTCTCTCTGCCCTGGAAGTCGTTAGACCTTGTGAGCACTAGCACTACCCACAGCTGCTTGAGGGAAAACCATGACCTTTCCCAAGGCCTGATTTTCTCACCTTCAAAGGGATCGGGAGAGTTGGGACCTGCAGGGTGGCCATCTCAGGAAGACCAGCAGAGTCTGCAGGAGGCGTGGAGGTGCCCCACGGTCAATGGCCTGGCCAGGCTGGTGGGTGGGGATAATTTCCTGAGCATCTCACAGAGACATTTGTCTCCTTCCTCCCTGGAGGACCCCACAGGGATACTCTACGTGCCGGGCACCTGCCCTCTTGGACGGCTCTGAGAGAAGGAGGGTCTGGAGCAGAAGATTCAGTGCCTTTGCTCTCGGCTTCCCGGCATACAGCCCTCCTCCCCAGCTGCTGGTGAGACTTGTCTGCCAACTGTTTGGATGCAGGAGGGGAGGAGCTGGTCTCCAGGGTCCCAGGCTACTGCCTGAGAGGGCAGGACAGGGAAGGGAAGAGAGGAGGCTTAGAGGTCCCATGGGCCTGGGACCGCTCTCTGACATCAGTGGCACTTAAGCAGGTATTAAACTGCTCTGGGCCTCAGTGTCCTCAACTGTAAGTGCTAATGAATAGTATCTTCCCTACAGGGTGTTGAGGGAACGGAAAATAGTGGGTACAAAGACCCTGGCATCCCACCTGGCACAAAGCAAATACTCAATAAAAAGAGCAGTTACTCCATGGCTGGAGTGTCACGGGGGCAGAAGGTCTGAATGGAAAGGAGGGTCTTAGACCAAGTGGTGAGGGGAGCAGCTGAACACTGGCCCCTACTCCTCCCCTGGGATTGTGTGTGTGTGTGTATGTGTGTGTGTGTGTGTATGTGTGTGTGTTTGTGTGTGTGTGTGTGCACATGCCAAGTCGTTCCTGACTTTGCGACCCTATGGACTGTAGCCCGCCAGGCTCCTCTGTCAATGGGATTCTCTAGGCAAGAATACTGGAGTGGGCTGCTATTTCCTACCCTGGGGATCTCCCTGACCCAGGGATCAACCCTGCACCTCCTCCATTGGCAGGTGAATTCTAGACTCTCTCCTTCTCCCTTCCTCCCTTGAAAAGTAGCTGCCAGGGCTCACACCCTAGAAAGCAAAGTTTGTGATAAAGGCATGGAAGTCAGAGGTCTGTGCATTCCACTCTAATTTTAAAGGAGAAAACATTTCCCCTTAAATCCTTCCAACTTGCCCTCAAGGACTGCTGGCATAAGCCCAGTTTTGAAGAGGTGAACTCTGAAACTCAGAAAGGTTATTTAGCTGAGGATGCACAGCGGTCAGAGAGGAGCTGGGACTGCAGAGTGTTTGACTGACCACACTCTGGACCCCCAGTCAGAAACAGTGGTCCCAGGCCTTTCACTTGGTATGCTGGGGCGATGCAAGTGCCCCCAGGAGCTACAGTTGAAGGGAAGGAGAGGCTCAGAAGACCCAGGAAACAGCAATCCAGGGGTGAAAACCCAACAAAGAACTGCTAAGCACTGGCTACGTGTGCTGGACACTTTATGTGGATTTCCTTAAGAGGTGATACATTTTATCTTCATGACTCTCTTAGGAAATAGGCTCTATTATCATTCCCACTTTACAGATGAGGAAGCTGAGGCACAGAGAGGTGAAGTATCTAGCCCAAGATAGCACAGCTAGTGAGCAACTGAGCCATGATTCTAAATGCAGGCTCTCTGGTCCCAAAGGCTACATTACTGAACTGTCTCATCTGACAACCTCTTGCAAGTTTAGACCAAAGAGAGACATGAAGAAGATTCTTACTGGGACTCTGGAATGGCACCTCACCAGCAGTCAGTTTCATCTAGGGGTGGAGCTTGAGAATGAAGGAAGTTCAAATTTCGGGCTGGGACTTTGGGCAGCTTGGAGCTCCCTGATTCCAGCCCCAAGCATCTCTGGGTATAGTGCAGTGCTCAGTCACTAAATCGTGTCCCACCTGATGCTTTGCGATCCCACGGACTGAAGCCCGCAAGGCTCCTCTGTCCATGGGATTTCCCAGGCAAGAATACTGGAGTGGGTTGTCATTTCTTTCTCCAAGGCATTGTCCCAACCCAGGAATCGAACCCTGAATCTCCTGCCTTGGCAGGTGGATTCTTCCTCCCATGCCATCAGGGAGGCCCCCCTTGGGTGTCGAGTCACCTCTATTTGCGTCAAGGGTACAGGCAGTTGCCTGGGAGCCTGGGGGGAAGACCCGCTCCCAGAGGAGTGGCATGTTTATGGCTTATTCCTTCATCGCACATTTCTGGTGCCCCTACACCCGTCCTAGGCCACTAAGTGCTGGGGACCCTTCCTCATAAAAGAAAGCTCCAGCCCTGTCTGTGAGGTGCTCATGGTCTGGGGAAAACAGAATCAGAGTTCTCCGTGAGCGAGGCCTGACCAGTTCTGACGGGACACAGAACAGGTACCACTTTGCTGGGGAAATCCTAGAAGGCTGTCCAAGAACAGAGACGTAGAGGCCTGGACTTGAGGTGGGATATGGTGGGGCAAAGACAGGACAGACTTTCGGGCCCCGCCACTGACTCTACCTGGATATCTGAAAACGGTCCGATGGAGGATTTGTCAAGGGGGTTGGCGGGGCGTAAATGAAAGGAGGACGGCAGCACCCACGTGCGTCCAGGGGACTGCGCCCCAGAGGGTACCGGCTGGGGCGCAGCTCCCTGCCCCGCCTCCGGACTCGGCGGATTTCTGCGTGAAGAGAATGACAACCCGGCAGCAAGCCGGAATGACAAAGCCGACCTGAAGGGCACGCGCTTTTATGTAATCGACCTCGGTTCCGAGGGTCTCGCGGGTTGGAGCTGAGCGCAAGAGGCACCCACCGAGACAGGACGGCTGGGCACCCACATTATTTCCTAGCAAACAGGAGCGGGGGAGGCAAAGCGAGCTAAGTTATGGAAGTCCAGGGAGCTTGAGAGCAGGGCAGCTCGCCCCGCCGCCCTTTCCCAGAGCCCGCGGCGGCGAGCCCGGGCGCTCCTCCGCGTCCTTCTCCGCCCGGTCCCTGAGCCGAGCGCGCAGCCCTCCTCCCGGGATCGCTGGCTGGGTGACCTTGGGCGAGCCGCTTGACCTCTCTGGGCGCAGTTGCCTGGGCTCTGCGTCTCGGCACACCGTGACCGAGCCGCGCGGCGCTCCGCGCACGCCTCTCCCGGAGCTGCGGACGGGCGCGGCGCCGGCGGGAGGCCCCCGGGACGCCCCTCCCGGGCCCGGCAGCGCAGCCGGGAGCAGCCCCACCAGGCGGCGCGCCGCAGCGGGCGGCGGGCGGCAGGGCGCGGGGCGCAGCGCGCAGGCGCGGCGGGCGGGGCGGGGCCGGGCGCGGCGGGCGGGGCCAGGCCCTCGGCTCCGCGGCTCAGAGAGCGCGGGGCGGCGCGCGGCGTGCGGGTCGCTGCTGAGCTCCGCTCCGGCGCCGGCTGGCGGGGCTCGCCGGGGACTGTGTCCAGTTCGCGGAGCGCGCCGCCGGCTCGGCCGGAGGGCCGCCTGATCGCTCCGGCCCGTGGCGGGAGCTCGGGGCCCGCGTCTGGGAGGCGGCGGCCGCCAGCGCGGGGCCGTCGGCGGCCAACCCCCGGGGACCGGGGCTGCGCGGCCGGTTCCCGCCCCGCGCCGCCGCCGCCGCCACCGCCTCCGTCGCCGCCGCCGCCCCAGGGCCGACCGATCGGCTTGGCTCCGCCGCGCCCCGCGCAGCCCCGCCGCGGCGTCCGGCCCGGGTTCCGCGCCGCTGGGGCGCGGGCGGGGTCGGGGGTTGCGGGGCCGCCGCCGCCGCCCGCCCGCCGGGAGTCCGCGTCCCGGGCCCGGGCGGCAGGCGAGCATGGAGGAGAAGTACCTGCCGGAGCTGATGGCGGAGAAGGACTCCCTGGACCCCTCCTTCACGCACGCCCTGCGGCTGGTGAACCAAGGTGAGGGCGCGAGCCGGCCGGCCGGCCGGCCGGCCGACCGACCGTTAACGGTCGCCCACTGCCGTTGGGGACCCGGGAGCGGCGGCGGGCTGGGGGGAGGGGCGGGGGGCTGGAGACTGGGGGGCGTCGGGCCCCGGGGCGAGGCGCAGGTGTTGGGAGTTGCGGAGCCGTGGGGGCGGGCTGGCCGTCGACCTCGGGGCGACTGGAGGGGACCCAGGTCGCGATCTGGGGGAGCTGATTCGGGTGGGGATGTGGGACACCTAGGGGAAGCCAGAGTGTTGTGTGCGCGTTGTGGGGAGACGCGGGAAGGAAGGCAGGCTGGGCGTTTGGATGAGACTTGAAGGGAATCTGTGGGGGACTCGAGGGTACCCCAGGGAAACTTGCGGGGGACCGCGAACATCTGGGGGCTTCGTTGGGGCGGGGGTTGAATGAGCTCATTGGAGGGGAGAATGGGGCGGTGGGGGGCTCTAGGGGACTAGTTGCGTTTGGTTAGTCTAGGGAGCTGGAGAAAGAACTCGAGGAAAATGGAAGGATTCGAGGGGATCGGAAGCAGAAGAGGTGAAGGGAACAGGTGCTTGGATTGTTGGTGAAGTTTGAGGACCTCGGAGGAGGTTTGGGGTCAGAACCCCTGGCACTTTGGAGGAGCAGGGCCCGCCGTCCCGGTTCCCTCTTCATCTCTCTCTCTCTCTCTCTCTCTCTCTCTCTCTCTCTCTCTCTTTCTCTCACGGGTCCGGGCTCTCGCCGCCCTCCCCGGGGGTGGGCAGCTCACACCTAGCCTTGCAGGCCGGCCCTTGGAGAGTCATCGGGGGGCGTGAAGAGACCCACGCAGGAGAGTCCGCTTCTTGACTTGCCTGTCCTCTCTGTGGGAGGCTCTCTGTGGGTCACCCTCATTGGGGGCTGGCTCGGTGTTGAGAACACTGGCCAAGGAGCCTTCGCTGCTTATGCCATTTCAGCACGCCTCCGGCCAGCTCAGGGCGTGAGCCGCCCGGGGAAGTACCGGACGCGGGGTGCAGGGGCGTACGGAGGCGTGCCCGCCCAGGACGGCGTTCCCTGGCTTGTTCCTTCTCCAGCTTCCCGAGTAATCTGCCGGGATGGACGGTAAATGAAGCCCGCCTTCCCCAGAGCGGTGTCCTTCATCCCCCCATGGATCTGGAATGCGTGTTTCAGATAAAGATGGGTTTGGGAGCCGCTGGTATCAGATCTGTTACCTTTTGCACGAATCACTGTGCCTTGAGGGTCTGTGGTTCCCGACTCAGCCGGGTCTGCTGATCTTCATGCTGGCCCTGGCTTTTTTATTGTTGAAAGTGAAAAATGAGGCAGACATATTCTATTTGGATATAGGTGTCTATATTTTACAACAGCGACCTCCGGTATTTGCCTATTGCAACCCGTTCTTCCTAGTAGGGTGTGTGTGTGGTCGAGTGAGGGTCTTGGTGGAGGGACTGACTGTCTGCAAGAATTTAAGCTTGATATTTAATTTGTTGAACAGAGATGGGTTCACTGAGCTTTCCCATTTTAATTGTAGGCTTATTTTTATTTAATAAAACGGGCTTGTGAAAAAGTAATGGCTATGCGTTACAGAAAGCGAATTTTAAGTTTTATTGCCATGCTCTTGTGAACAGTTCTACAGTTGGGTTTGTACTCTTCTCTCTTTGTGATTTACATATATCTTTTGTTGCCTGCTGGGCTGTCATCTCTATGAAAGAAATTTCTTTGTACGTTGTGTGAGATCATTGGCATTAGAAATATTCTGGATTGTGGAATGAAGTGTATTTTTCTGAATAAAGAATCTGAGTCAAAGTTAGGTTGTACTCAATTAAAGAAGCAGTTTAACAAAAGTGTAGTAAGTTATCTTATTTTGAAAGTCAGAACTAATTTTCTGTGCCAGGTTGCTGTGGCATTCATTCTGCTAATACGTTCGGAATTCTTTTGGTTTCTTTGTTTTTACCTGTGGTAATTGCTTTCAGTTATTTGAAACAGATCTTGGGCAATGTTGCCATTTAGTGTTTTTTTTTTTTTTTTTTTAATGGTGTTAAACCTGATTACCTTACTTTTTCATTAAGAATGTAATTCTTGCAAGAGGTACATTTCTCACATTGAACAGTTAGGCAAGTAACTTATTCAGGTGTTCTTATTACTGTTAATTTTGATTTTTTCAGACTGAAATGTTTTCCTCTTAAATCACAGGCTGATATCTGGAATGCAAAGCTCTATCATTTAAAATATTAATTATGCTGTTATGTAACTCCAGGATTACAAGTGGCATTTCTAAAACACGGTGTCTTAAATCTGAATCGATTATTATGAAGCTTTGATTTTAAATCTGATAATCATCTTGTGATTGACTACCAAGAGCATTTTTATTCTTTTTTTAATCTGTATTTTTGACTATTTCCCTCTAAAGGGAGACATCTGTTTTTCAGATGAATCTTGATACTAGGATGGGTATTCATGCACTACCTTGTACATGGTAATGGGTCACACCTTTATTTTATTGTGGAGTGGCCTGTGATAAGTAGACTTGATGGTTAACATCACCAAATGCTGTCAGTGCCTCTGCATAGTATTCTGAAGTTTCCCAGGCTCTTTGAGGCCCAGCTGTCTACTTGTGTTCTCACTCTCAAGCCCCAGTGAGGCAGACGCTGATGTCTCTGTTTTTCAGGGGAGGCAGCTGGTAGGTGACTGAGATAGGTGAATCTGAACTCAGGTCTTTGGTCTCATAAGGCCATTGTTCTCCATACTCAGACTTTCTCCAAAAGATGGCACTGAAACACTTCACAGATGGGAATTTAAAACCCTGCCGAAGTCAATAGAACTAATATGCTTGTTTCCTGTTGACTTCCTGTTGATTTTCTAAAAACGTTTGTTTCTGTGCTTGTCTAGTGGTCTTCTTTGAAGAAACAAGCTTTCATGGTAGATATTTCCTACAGGATTCTAGTGCTCAGGTCAAGAGGCATTTTTGAATTAAAGCCCTTTGGGGACCAATATATGATTTTAGTAATCAACACACTGTGATAGTGTTGATAAATGAGGTGTGTTCATTTTTTAAAAATTTGGCATTTGTAGACACTGATAGCTGAATTACCTTTTTTTCCTAATTATATTCAAGTAAGAACTTGAGCTGGAAGCACAAGATATATGCTTCTATGCTAACGTAGGTTGGCTTTTACACTTTTTCCAGGCTTATTCTTCCTAGTGGGCATTAGTTCTTGGCTTTTATTGCAATTTCTCAGGATAAATTTTCCTTCCTCTCACCCCCTCAAATATTGAGTGCTCTTGTTTCTCTGCCAAAAATAACGTGTGATGTTTACTTGATGTTAAAACTGAATCAAATAAAACAAACTTTTTTTTAAATCCCCACCTCCATTGCCTGTAGAGTGAGTTGACATTGCAGTTTCTTGCCAAGGAGGTTAATTGGAGATGAAAGTTGCATTCCGTGTTTTATATTATATTTGCTACTAGGGGATGTGCTGACTCTTACTAAAAACATCTTCAGAAATGTCTTACGCATTATAATTTAATCCAGTTCTCTGGTCTTGCATTGGATGGTTTTCAGTCCAAGCCAAGTAACCATTAAATAAGATTACATAACCCTGTATTTTTAATTACCTGATATAATATATGGATTGGTGGCTGGTTCACTGCCAAGTTATATTTAGTGGTTGGTTACAAGAGGAAGTGGAGCAGAGGATTCCAGGTTATGGTGGTCTGTTAGTGTCCAGTGGAGAAGGAAATGGCAACCCACTCCAGTATTCTTGCCTAGAGAATCCGACGGGCAGAGAAGCCTGGTGGGCTACCATCCATAGGATCACACAGAGTTGGACACAGCTGAAGTGACTTAGCATGCATGCATGCGTTAATGTCCAGATAAATTTCTTTGGTGTTTCAAAATAAGTGTTTTTCATATTACATCATTTTCTCTTAATAATGAGATTCTTAGCATTATTTAGTATGTGGGATAAACATATATGAAGGAAGGATCATTATTTTGCCTTATGTGCTTCTCTTTGTACAACAAAGCTCGATGGCTTAAGAGTTTCACTTTGGGGGACCCTTTCTGGAAATTGTTTTGGTTGCTTGTGTGTTGTCAAGTGTGTAAAGTAGGAGAAGAATGAGAGTGAAGGTTGCAGAATTCCATTTAGCTGTGGTGCCTTCACGCCATAGCGTGCGCTTCTCTGCTTCATCCAGGGAAGAGTGTGGTTATTTAGTTTCTAATAGTTTTTCTTAGGCTTATCAGGTTTTGCTTTTTGTAAAAAATGGATGCAATGACTCACGTATTTATTCTTTGACTCACATATTTAGATAAATCATTTTCTGTAGTGTTATGACTCAGAAGGATCCAGTGATTGTCAGTTATGGCGCTTTGGTATCCAGACATTAGTAGCAGGTTTATTGAGAACCTACCTCGCAGGGTGTTTTTGCTGGTCCTGGACCAAGAGAGGGAAAAATTTCAGCCTCTACTCCTGAGGAATATCTGCTCTCTTCTGCATCAGATTGAGAGTGGGCTTTAAGTGTTTAGATGCTCTCTCCTTTCCAGAGGAATGTCTTATTGGCCGTCAACTATCCTTTTGAACTATTTTGTGACAAGGTGGTTTAGATTTAATTCTTGTTCTAGAAACATTTACCAGGTACTTCTCCATACTCAGCCATATCTATAAACTTAATACTTACCCAGAGCGACATACTGACAGAATGTCTGAGGGGATGTTCAAGCTTTGTTGTTTTCCACATCACACGGACCTTTGGACGTATGAAGGGTCAACCTGTGATGATACAGGTAGTTAATGACAGAAGGGGGATTAAAACTCTGGCCTTTTATGTGCAGTTTGTTCTTTTCTCTCTAGCTTGTGCTGGAATTGAAAGATGAGTTATATAGCATCCATTGTTACATTGATACTTTATCCTCCAAGTTTCTGCTGTAGATATCTTGTCTGACCACTTCCCTCCCTCCATGGGCTAGAGTGCCTGTTTCTGGTCCTGAAGCAGGTGGTGCCTAACTCTCTGATGGGGTGATAGTCATCACAGTGTAGTATTTGGATCTCTGTTTTCCCTGGAGAGTGTGAGCTCTTCGGGAGGTAAGGCTTGGTCTTACCTATCTTTGTGTCTTCAGAATCTCATATAGTTCTTAGTCTGTAGCCCTTGTAAACTCCAGTCTTCATTTCAGTGTTGTTTTAATTCTCATAAAGGTAGAAGAATCAGAAAGTATTTGGAGTTTGGCAGTCCTTAATGCCTTTGCTTTTTACCACTTGAGAGACCTGACTGAGTAGGGGTAGGAGGAAGTCCCCCGCAGGTGTGCAGGCAGACACGGGAGGGGGTTCTAAGTGAATGCAGTGTTGAACAAGCAGGAGAGCACCCCAGAGCTCACTCCATGGGGTGGGCTGTAGGGGTCCTTCTCAGGAGGTGAGGAGATCTTATCAGATCTGCTTGGAATCTGATGATTATTTACTTTTATTCTTTCTTGAGGAACTTATTAGGCAGTGCACTCTAACATTGTTAGTGCTCCTTGCCTAAACTAATGAGATTTCTCATAACAGATTTAAACCAGAAGTTGGGTGACCCTCGTCGCTTGCTGAATAAGGCTTACCTGAAGGAGTTAATCTTCACTCTCAGATGCCACACAGGCCCAGGAACAGTGGTGGTTGCGGATGGAACGCCAGCAGCAGTTTGGATGTCACGAGACCCTTTGCTTGTCATCATTCCCCCTGAGTGGAGATAGAATGGCTTATGTGTTTTACCAAGAAACAGAAGTAGAGTGTTGGTAGCTTTGGGATAATGATCACAATAAAAGCTGCCAAAAGGAGGGCCTCTGTGCCTGGTGCTTCCTGTGCATTATCAAGTCCCCACAAGATCTTGGAAGGTAGCTGATTTTATTCCCTGCCTGTGTCGTTTGTTTTTTCAGATGAGGCATCTGAGGCTCTAAAGGGTGCACAGTCCTCAGGCTGAACTTCTAAATCAAGCCATCTTGTGTTTTGATAAGATACTTTAAGAAGAGACTCAAAGACAGAACCCAACATTGTTGTTTGATTACAGTGAAAGCCAGTTAGGAAGTTCCCTTTGTGATGATGAATTTTTAAATGAGGTTTCCCAGAATGTATTTTACCAAAAAGGCAAGCTCCCTTTTTTCCTATGTTCTCCAGCAGTACTTTTCAGTCTTTAGTAAGCATGCAAGGTAAGGAGTTTTGCTTATGTATATTCCAGTAATCACGGATAAAGTAGGAAACCTTTCTGTATTGAAATAAGTCAATTCTTGATGAAGCTCTCTCTCTTAGAGACAGAGCTCTTCGTGTTTAAATACTCTCGCAGAAACAGTTGGTGTGATATCAGGAATTTAGAGGCAGTTTATGGTATGTTTTAAAAATTCCCCATCTTTTAAAACTAGGCTTATAAAAGAAAAAAAAATATCAAGAATATACAAGAACATAGTCTCACAGATAATGATTTTGGCTCTGTGAAGGAAGTGGGGTATGTTTGAATATACTTGAATGCAATTGTTAATAATACTACTTTTTATCAAGAACCTTTTTTGGGCTAGATTCTTTATGTACATGATTTCATTTAATTTTTTAAACAGTCTTGAAAGAGTAAATCATTTTACCTTATACTGTAGATGAGGAAGCTGAGGGCAGGGAGGTTAAATAATTTGCATAATGTCAGACAGCTAATAAGTGGTAAGCCAGGATTCAGATCTTTATCTGCCCCCTGCAGAGTGCTGTGCACTCCAGCAGAGGTGGGGGCTTTCCTTGTGGCTGGGCTTTCCTGTTGACTTTCCTGGGAGAACCTCGGCCATGCAGCTTTTAAAGTGAGCTGCCTGGCACTGACCTGGCGCTCTGTGAGCACGGCTGACTGTACAGCGGGCAGGTAGTGCGGCGACCGTGCGGGGTAGTAGCTGTGTGACCACAAGCGGCGTGGAAGGTCTGGTGGATGCCTTTACATGGGCAACGGTGCTGCTTCACAGGGAAGAGCTGCCAGAGGAGTCACGTGATTCTGGCAGGTGATGACTTTCTAGTCCGTGACCCTGTACCAGTTCCTTAGCTTCCCGGAGCCGCAGTTTTCATCTGTAACATTGGAGACCTTATACCTCCTCTGTGGGGTGGCCATTTTAGATGGGGTCTAAGTACCGTGTCCTGAACAAACATTACCTGCTCATTTCACAGAATTGCCCGAGACAGGTGTGTGCGCACAGGCATCACTTTCCAGACATAAAGTATATAATAATAACTCAATGCATAAATCATCCAGTCTCCTTCCTCAGGGTAATTTTATGTTATTAAAATGATTTTAGTTTTCCAATCCTGGAGATACTGAAGGGGAAACTCATTCTTTGGGAAGCCTCTTTCATTAATATCATGTACAAAATTAGCAGCAGCTCTGACTGGTTTTTATTATGCTAGTCAAGATGCAGCACCTGAGGCTTCCATTAACAAATGAGGCTTCCATAAACAGATTTATGACTGCACATCTTAAAACATGTCTGGACACTCAGCAGCCGCTCTCCACAGGCACAGGGTACCTTGCTCTGAATTGGTAAGCTGTAAATTTCCATAATTTTTTGCATTTCCATAATTTTTCACCAATCAGCCCCTGCTGCTATTTTAAGAACTTTAAAAGATGTTCTTGGCATATTATTGATGTTCTTCCTTGGTGTGATAAAGAGTTGTGAGTGTGTGAGAGCACCCTTTTTGATATTAATCTTACACTTGGGGTCACTGTTGGTTCACGCGCCCATGGAGAAATTGTCACGTAGGGGAGAGCGGATGGTTTCCTTCCCGTCATTTTCCCTTGTTCTCCGGCTGCTTCAGTTACTTGGCGCCCCGTGCCCTGCTCTTCTTCCACTAGATGGCGCTCCGTATAGCCCAGTCACCCTCTGCATCCGCACAGGGGGCTTCATCTGAGCCAGTGTTAGTCTTGATCCATCAAGCTTGCGTTGCTTTGATATTCATGTACTGATATTAATCTTCCACATTGCTGATGTTTTAAGATGCATACTCTCTAGCCAGCATTTTCAGAAAATCAAGATCAGTTTTGTTTTGTGTCTAAGGTGTGCCTGGCATTGCTGCAAGGTTCTTTTTCATACATTACCCCCTTTAGTCCTGGTGACCGCCTCGGGAAGTAGTTTTGTTGTTGTCATTCTACAGGTAAAGAAATGGAGGCTAGGGAGCTATATAACTTGTTCAGGGTCATGCAACTAACTTACAACAACAGTTTTTGGAGGAAAGTTTTGGGGTAGTCTGGCTTACGGCTGTTGGACATGTGCTCTGTTGATTTTGTTGGGGAGAACTATAGTGCTGATGGTGACTTGCATTGGCATGTAGAAGTCAAATCCGTTGTGTGAGGAAGCAAACAGTGGTAGCCGAAACTTTGTCAGCTGGTGTGGAAACTGCTGCTTCCTTTTGCTTCTTTTGTCTCCTAACTCGTGTGGGCCCAGGGGCTAGATCAGTACCAGGTACAAAGCCATGGGGAACTTTGAACAAAGCTCTGATTCTGCTTTCAGTAATTTTAGCTGAAATATTAGATCGAGTCCATAGGAATTGAAAAATTTGTACTGAAGTTTCTTTAACTCCATTCATTTATTTAATATTTGTTGAGTATCTGCCCTTCTGAACTGAACTGTTTGTTCTGGGCCAGTTACTTCTCTGAGTCTCTGTTCCCTTGTCTGCACATTGGCAGTAATGCCTGCCTTGTAGGTCATTGGGGCGAAATGACAATGATTTTGTATTTTTAAAATTTTATTAAAATTTTTTTAATATATAGGATATAGGTATATTTTTATACCCAATATGAGATAATTATGCATTTATGTTTATCTTCACTTTACATTATTTTTTCTATCTGAATTTCATGCATCAGGTCATGGTCACCAACGTGTGTAGTGGGTTGTCTGCCAGTCATTTTCAGGGCTGGCTGGCTGCTGCCGCCTTGTGCCACCCCGTCCCTTTCTTCTGGTTACATGGGCTCAGCAAACACAAACAGAAGCTTAGAAAAATCTCTCTCACTTTTTGTTTGCTTCATTATGCAAACTGCAGCTAACTAAAGATGATACTGAAATAAGATTCATATGAGTGGAGAAGGACACATGGTTAAGGACACAATTTTAAATCAGACAGACCTGAGTTCACATCTTAGCTCTGCCGCTTCTCTGCGTTGTGACTGTAGATGTGTGAACCCCTCTCAGCCTCAGTTTCCATGATGAAGAAATGGGCATGAACAGTTAATAAAGCCTCTGAAGTTTTTGTGGGATTTCAGTGGGGTGTGTGAAGAGCTCTGTCATGTCTGGCATCTAATAAGTGCAGAATAAATGGTTGCTGTAGCAGTCCTCCTCCTCCTCACCCCCCTCCTCCTCACCCCCCTCCTCCTCACCCCCCTCCTCCTCACCCCCCTCCTCCTCACCCCCCTCCTCCTCACCCCCTCCTCCTCACCCCCCTCCTCCTCACCCCCTCCTCCTCACCCCCTCCCTCCTCCCCCTCCTCCCTCCCCCCCTCCTCCACCACCCTCCTCCTCACCCCCTCCTCCTCCTCACCCCCTCCTCCTCCTCACCCTCCTCCTCCTTACCCTCCTCCTCCTCCCCCCCTCCCTCCTCACCATCCTCCTCACCCCCTCCTCCTCCTCCTCACCCCCTCCTCCTCCTCACCCCCCCTCCTCTCCTCCTCCCCCCCTCCTCCTCCTCCTCCCCTCCTCCTCCTCACCCCTCCTCCTCCTCCTCACCCCCTCCTCCTCACCCCCTCCTCCCTCACACCTCCTCCTCCTCACCCCCTCCCTCCTCACCCTCCTCCCCTCCCCCTCCTCCTCACCCCCTCCTCCTCACCCCCCCTCCTCCTCACCCTCCTCCTCCTCACCCCCTCCTCTCCCCCCCCCCTCCTCCTCACCCCCTCCTCCCTCCTCCTCCTCCTCCTCCTCACCCCTCCCCCTCCTCACCCCCTCCTCCTCACCTCCCCCTCTCCTCCCCCCCTCCTCCTCCACCCTCCTCCCTCCTCCTCACACCACCCTCCTCCTCACCACCCTCCTCCTCACCACCCTCCTCCTCACCACCCTCCTCCTCCTCACCCCCTCCTCTTCACCACCCCCTCCTCCCTCCTCACCACCCTCCTCCCTCACCCTCCTCCTCTTCCCCCTCCTCCTCTTCACCCTCTCCCCTCACCCCCCTCCTTCTCCCCACCTCCTCCTCCTCACCCCCTCCTCCTCCTCCTCACCACCCTCCTCCTCACCACCCTCCTCCTCACCATCCTCCCCTCACCCACCTCCTCCTCCTCCCCCCCTCCTCCTTCTCACCACCCTCCTCCTCACCAACTTCCTCCTCCTCACCAACCTCCTCCTCACCCCCTCCTCCTTCTCACCACCCTCCTCCTCACCCATCCTCCTCCTCACCCCCCTCCTCCTCCCCACCTCCTCCTCACCACCCTCCTCCTCCTCACCCCCTCCTCCTTCTCACCACCCTCCTCCTCACCATCCTCCTCTTCACCCTCCTCCTCCTCACCCCCTCTTCCTTCTCACCCCCTCCTCCTCCTCACCCTCCTCCTCCTCACCCTCCTCCTCCTCTCCTCACCACCCTCCTCACCACCCCCTCCTCCTCACCCTCCTCCTCCCCCCTCCTCCCCTCACCCCCTCTTCCCCTCACCCCCTCCTCCTCCTCACCCTCCTCCTCCTCACCCTCCTCCCCTTCCTCACCACCCTCCTCCTCACCACCCTCCTCCTCACCCTCCTCCTCTTCACCCTCCTCCTCCTCACCCCCTCTTCCTTCTCACCCCCTCCTCCTCCTCCCCCCCTCCTCCTCCACCACCCTCCTCCTCCTCCCCCCTCCTCACCACCCTCCTCCTCCTCACCCCTCCTCCTCCCTCACCTCCTCCTCCTCACCCTCCTCCTCCTCACCCTCCTCCTCCCACCCTCCTCCTCCTCCTCACCACCCTCCTCACCACCCTCCTCCTCACCAACCTCCTCCTCTCCCTCACCAACCTCCTCCTCCCCCCCTCCTCCTCCTCACCTCCTCCTCCTCACCATCCTCCTCCTCACCCCCTCCTCCTCCCCACCCTCCTCCTCTTCACCATCCTCCCTCCACCACCCTCCTCCTCCCCCACCCCCTCCTCCTCCACCACCACCCTCCTCCTCACCCTCCTCCTCCTCCCCCTCCTCCTCCTCACCCTCCTCCTCCCCCCCTCCTCCTCCTCACCCCCTCCTCCTCACCCCCTCCTCCTCCTCACCCCTCCTCCTCCTCACCACCCTCCTCACCACCCTCCTCCTCCTCACCCCCTCCTCCTCCTCTCACCACCCTCCTCCCCCACCCTCCTCCTCCTCACCACCTCCCTCCCCTCACCAACCTCCTCCTCACCAACCTCCTCCTCACCACCACCCTCCTCACCACCCTCCTCCTCCCTCCTCCTCACCCTCCCTCCTCCTCCTCCTCCCCTCCTCCTCCTCCTCACCTCCTCCTCCTCCTCCTTGCCACCCTCCTCCTCACCACCTCTTCCTCCTTGCCACCCTCCTCCTCACCACCCTCCTCCTCTCCACCGCCCTCCTCCTCGCCATCCTTTTCCTCACCACTCTCCTCCTCACCATCCTCCCCCTCACCCTCCTCCTCACCACCCTCCTCCTCACCACCCTCCTCCTCCTCACCACCCTCCTTCTCCTCACCATCCTCCTCCTCCTCACCACCCTCCTCCTCACCATCCTCCTCATCACCACCACTATCATATTTTAATCAGAGAATCTGTAATCCAGTGGGGGAGATAAACATGTAGGGGGAACAATTTTAAGAGTGTGTTAAGTGCTGTAGAAGAAGACGACATACGGGCTTTAGGGAATCAGAATGACCTCTCTCATCTCAGGACCAAGCTAGGCTTTCTGGCAGAGGCTTTCTCAGAGAGGATTAGCTGGATGCAGAAATTGGAGGAAAGGACTTGTCAGGGATAGGTAAATTTTCTGACTCCTCCAGGTTATTAATTCCTGTTTCTATGTTTGCATAACATCTTCACATTCCTGCTTGTCATTGTGTGTTGTGGTTATCTGTCTTCTTTCGTCTCCCCCTCCCATTTTCCTTCCTGGCATTACAATTTTTATTTGAAAACAACTTTAAACTTAGAGTTAAAAGAATAGTGCTGAAACCCCCTGTATACCTGCTCATCTGGATTCACCAGTTGTTTACATTTTCCCATATTTGGCTTTGCCATTCTGTCCATTTTCATAACTCATTTGAGAGTAAGGGGTGTGTGTGTGTTATCTATCTTTACTCCTACTACCTAAGTACCTTTGTATTTTTTGAGATTAAGGGCTGTCTCTGACATAACTGTACTTACCAGTTAACAGTGATGATAGAAGTTAGTCATCGTTTTGGTATTTTTATTATATAACTTATAGTCCATGTGCTACTCTCGCCAGTTGTTCCAGTTTTGTCTTTTATAGGATCAGGATCAAGACCACACATTGCATTTAGCTGTCAGGCACTTTCGTCTCTTAATTTGGAACAGCTCCTCTGTCTTGCCTTCCATGGCATGCATATTTGAACACTGCACAGGCTGGGTTCTGTAGAGACCTCTCAGTGTGGCGTGTCTGCTTCTTTACATTTAGGTTCATCTTGTGCACTCTGTTCACACTGTTAAAGCCAGTGGAGGGGATGGAATTCCAGCTGAGCTATTTCAAATCCTAAAAGATGATGTTGTGAAAGTGCTACATTCAGTATGCCAGCAAATTTGGAAAACTCAGCAGTGGCCACAGGACTGGAAAAGTTTTCATTCCAATCCCAAAGAAAGGCAATGCCAAAGAATGTTCAAACTACTGCATAATTGCACTCATCTCACACACTAGCAAAGTCATGCTCAAAGTTCTCCAGGCCAGGCTTCAACAGTACATGAACTGAGAGCTTTCAGATGTTCAAGTTGGATTTAGAAAAGTCAGAGGAACCAGAGATCAAATTGCCAACATCCGTTGGGTCATTGAAAAAGCAAGAGAATTTCAGAAAAACATGTACTTCTGCTTTATTGACTACACAAAAGCCTTTGACTGTGTGGATCACAACAGACTGTGTAAAATTCTTCAAGAGATGGGACTACCAGACCACCTTACCTGCCTTCTGAGAAATCTGTATGCAGGTCCGTATGGAACAACAGACTGGTTCCAAATTGGGAAAGGAGTATGTCAAGGCTGATATCGTCACCGTGCTTATTTAACTTGCGTGCAGAATACATCATGGGAAATGGCAGGCTGGATGAAGCACAAGCTGGAATCAACATTGCCCGGAGAAACCTCCGGGCAGATATGCAGATGACACCATCCTTATGGCAGAAAGTGAAGAAGAACTTAAGAGTCTCTTGATGAAAGTGAAAGAGTAGAGTGAAAAAGTTGGCTTAAAACTCAACTTTCAAAAAACTAAGATCAATATGGCATCCAGTCCCATCACTTCATGGCAAATAGATGGGAAAACAGTGGAAACAGTGAGAGACTTTATTTTCTTGGGCTCCAAAATCACTGCAGATAGTGACTGCAGCCATGAAATTAAAAGATGCTTGCTCTTTGTAAGAAAAACTATGACCAACCTAGACAGCATATTAAAAATAGAGACATTACTTTGCTGACAAAGGTCCATTTAGTCAAAGCTGTGGTTTTCCAGTAGTCATGTATGAATGTGAAATTTGGACCATAAAGAAGACTGAGGACTGAAGAATTGATGCTTTTGAACTGTGTTATTGGAAAAGACTCTTGAGAGTCCCTTTCTGCAAGGAGTCAAGAGTCCCTGCAAGGAGATCAAACCAGTCAGTTCTAAATGAAATCAGTCCTGAATATTCATTGGAAGGACAATGCTAAAGCTGAAACTCCAGTCAATACTTTGGCCACCTGATATGAAGAACTGGCTCCTTAGAAAAGACCCTGATGCTGGGAAAGATTGAAGGCAGGAGGAGAAGGGGACAACAGAAGATGAGATGGTTGGATGGCATCACCAACTTGATGGACATCAGTTTGAGCAAGTTCTGGGAGTTGGTGACGGACAGGGAGGCCTGGCGTGCTGCAGTCCATGGGGTCACAAAGAGTCAGACACGACTGAGCAACTGAACTGTGCACTCTTGGCAGGAGTTCCACCAAGGTGATGGTGTGTCCTCCTCAATACATCACAGCAGGAGGCACACAGTTTCATTGTCACTTTATCCTGTTGTTATTGATGAGGCTAAGTTTTGTTCATTTGATGTAGGTGGTGCTGGTTTTGTCCCCTGTAAAGTTTCCATTTTCCTTTTGTAATTAATTAGTACTTTTGTAGGGTGATGCTTTGAGACTGTGTAAATACTCCTTATTAAACTCTCCCTCACAAATTTTAGTACCCATTAATGTTTCTTACATGAATTAATTATTACTGTGATGGTTGTAAAATGGTAATTTTTTCACTCCGACATTCTGTCTGCATGTGTATTGGTTGACATTCTGCTGAAAGGGAACAATTTTCTTTTTTTCTTTCCTTCTTTCATCTTCCCTACCTCTTGCCTGCCCTCCATCAGCTATCTGTATACATTCAGTTGGTTGTAGTCCTTCACCGTTACTGTATAAAGTGAGAATGTTAATCGCTAAGTCGTGTCTGACTCTTTGTAACCGCACAGACTGTAGCCTGCCAGACTCCTCTGTCTGTAGGATTTTCTAGACAAGAAGACTGGAGTGGGTTGCTCTTTCTTTCTTCAGGGGATACTCCCCACCCAGCTATGGAACCCACGTCTTCTGCATTGGCAGGCACAACCGTTTCTCTCAAATCCATAAAAAGTGGTCTTAAAGTTCTGTGTCTCAGAGCACTTCATGGTTTTGTGGGGAGCCCTGGTCTAGTGAGAAAGTGGGAGACGGCTGTCTCCTTCCCCCTGGGCTTCTGTCCTCAGGTCCTGAGGTGGCTCCATAGGACTTTGATTTGCTCAATGGATTTTACTTTGTGTTGTGGTTTTGAGTGTGAAAAGTACTCTTGAGGAAGTTATGCCTTGGTGGTGACTCTGAGTCAGAGGCAGCTCTCCCGGCCCCTCACCGAGTGAGTGTGCTGGTTCCGCCGGTCAGAGCCCAAGGGGACAGAGCTGCTGCTCACTCGTGTGGTCCGCAGTGAGGTTGGAGGGCGGGCAGCAACGGAGGCCGTGCCACTCAGTGCAGTGCATGGGTCGTGTGCTCTGTATCTCCTTGTCCTCTGTCAGGGCTTTTTGCTCCTGAAATGCTAGATGGGAGCAGTGCCCTTGTTGATAATGAACTCTCTGGGCTGAATGCTCTTCATGTCTGAAATGAGCATCAGGGGATCTGTGTCCCGCAGTCAGTGCCCTGTGTCCCGGAGGCCGCTGGCCGCAGAGCATGGTCCTTGTTCCCGTCTCGTGGGGCCCAGTGGGGAGACAGGCCGTGGCCCAGCCCTGTCCCTGCCCTTACCTGCTCTGAGCTTTGGTCTAGAAACCGCCTGGGGTCCTGCCTGCCGGTCTTTGTGGTCCTGGGCCCCATGTTACCTGCAGCAAAGGATGTGGAACAGAAGGTAGTGTTGGGAGTGTTGGGAGCCAGCGTCTGCCAGGTGGGGCGCTGTCTGCTCCTCATGCTGAGGACTTTCAGAGCCTTGGGAAACCCCTGCCGGCTGTTGGGGAGGACCCTCAGGAGGAGGCCGGGAGGTGTGAGTTTCTCCCTAGTGTCTCCGCTGGGCTGGAGGGTGTCCACTTCTTGCTCAGGAAGGGTGGCACGCTCAGGCTGGGCTCAGGGCTGGGAGTCCTTCATCCTGCTTAAAGGGTTCTCAGCCCAGTGGGAAGCAGCCAAATTAAAAGACATTTATATTGCAGGGTGGTGAATGCTGTAATAAAGACCGCGCACGGGGTCTTCCTAGGGACCAGGGCAGCGGGAAGGCCCGGGGTGAGGCCTGATATTGGGGAGACACGCGGGCAGCCTTTCCTGCTCCAGCCGCTTCCTGCTGGTAAAGCAAGGCCTGGCTGCCTGTGAGGTCCCTCTCCTCCTCCACCCTCTCCTCTTCGGTTTTCCCCCCAGGCCCCAGTACAGCCCCGCCTCTTCTCAGCCATGCCTGCCTTTGTCATACTCTGGATTAGAATGCTTTGTTGGGAGCTGTTTCTCCCATGGGCATCCCAGCTTCCTACAGACAGAAAATCTGCCTTCTTGGCTCGGCTTCCTCCTCCAGTGCTGAGCGCAGGGCCCAGGAGACGGTCGGTGCCCAGAAAGTGTCTGTACGATGACTGGTTAGCTGGGCTCAGGGTTGTGGATTCATGATTTCAGGATGCCTTGGTAAAGGAAAATGGAGAAAGGCTGTTCTTTGGCTTGAGTTTCCGGCTGCTGCTTTTGAGGGGAGAAGCTCCCTCTCTTGGGCAGCTGGGACCGTGTGTGCACTGGCAGCGTGCACTTGAGCCTTGAGTCTGGGACTCAGACCTGTGGGCCACCTCCCTGGGCTGTTTAGGGATTTCCGGATCTGGGCACATCCCTTCGCTTCTCTAAACACCAGCGCTTTAGTTTGTTGAGACAGTCGTGACACTCCCCATGTCCCAGACTTCCTGTGAGGTTTCGGTGACAAGACACTGAGACTCAGGCTTCTGAGCTGCTGCTGCTAAGTCGCTTCAGTCGTGGCCGACTCTGTGCGACCCCAGAGACGGCAGCCCACCAGGCTCCCCCGTTCCTGGGATTCTCCAGGCAAGAACACTGGAGTGGGTTGCCATTTCCTTCTCCAAAGCATGAAAGTGAAAAGTGAAAGTGAAGTCGCTCAGTTGTGTCCGACCCTCAGTGACCCCATGGACTGCAGCCCACCAGGCTTCTCCGTCCATGGGATTTTCCAGGCAAGAGTACTGGAGTGGGGTGCCATTGCCTTCTCCAAGGCTTCTGAGCCCCGAGGCTTTATTCCCTGATGAATCGCAAGTGCCCAGAACAGTGCCTGCCACCCAGCAGGCCCTCGGTGTCTGTTGAGTGAATGACAGGGGAAAGCAGTTTCTTTCATCAGTCAGTCTGAAATATAAGGTAAAAGCAGCAGTGTGTTAAGAAGTGAGGCTAGAGGGGTAGGCAGGCACTAGAGCATGCAAGGCCCCGAATGGCTAAGGAGTGTGAATGCATTTTAAGGTTCTGGAGCACAGCTGAAGCATCAGTGCGGGACAATGTCATGGTCAGCTATGCATTTTAGAAAGTATTTGCTGAGCAGTGCAGGTTGAAAAGCTTTTGAATTATGTGAGTTCAGAGCTACAGGTGGTATTTCTAGATGTTGGCTTTCATAAAAATGCGTTGCCTTGCATTTGAAGCCACAGAGGATGATAAGATCCTCTGGGAGATGATATCCCCCAGGGAGAGGGTGCCTGTGCAGGGTCGAAGGAGGAAAGGGCAGAGGATGGAATCAGTGCAGCCATGTCAACAGGAGGCTTGGGAAAGGAGAAGAAGCCCGCCGTTCTTCCCTGTTCTTAAGGTGAGTAGCTTCATAAAGGCCGCGTGGTTCCATTGGTGTGAATTACACTTTAAAATGCTTATTTTCAAAGCCTTTTCTATGTGTGATGTATTTCAAATAGAAATCTTAAAATTTGTCGCTACTGGTGATTCTGAAGCCAAGTAGGGTCTCTGTAGGCTTCGCGAACCCTAAGTGATAGAATGTGGAGGAGCCTCAGGAAACGTGGGGGAGGTCAGTATGTCAGAGGCTTCCGCGCTGGCTCCTGACCACACATCTTCTGGATTGACTTGGGGCTGGTTTACACTTTCCAGGAGACTTTAAAGGCTGTGTTTTGCGGCTTCTGGTTCTCACCGCAAATACAGGTAGACATCACTGCTCTCTGAGATTGTTGTGTTGCTACATTCGCAGGTGGTGGCGGCTCCGGATTCCGCCCTGAGTGTGAGTCCTGCTGGCTGACCAAGGTTCCCCAGGCCTCAGGGCTCCCTGGGGACTTAGGCTGGGTAGCAGACAGCCTTCCAAGCAGCCTTCCAGGCTCTGATCATAGTGAAAGAACTCTGGCCACAGAACTTTGGCACGTGACCCTTTGGCAGGCAATTGTTTTGGCCCCAGCACCTTTCACTTAGGACTCAGGCAGGAGCAGACGAGCTTCTGCTCTCTTTGGCTCACGTCGTTCTTATCGGGGCTTCTGCATGGTTGGCAAGAGCCTCAGCCAAGATGGGTAGCCCCGTGGGGCTTTCTTACTGCCGCAGCTACATGGTAAAGTGGGCCCCAAAAGGAGAGTGGGAGGAGAAAAGCCCAGAGAAGTCCCCCTTTTCAGAGGATGGTTTTTAGCTTCACTTCCAGCCCCCTGAGGCCCCGTCTTCCTGTGCTGTATCCCAGGCGGGGTGACAGGGGTCCCAGAGCCTCACTTGAGCCTTGGTTCTTTCCACTGGTAATGCTGTTACAGGCTTTGGAGAGGACAGCACGGATCCTTGGTGTCCCCAAGACATTGGGTATGTCACTGACATACCTGACGTTTTGTTTTTCAGTTCCTTTGCCTTCAGACTATAGTAAGAATTAGTAAAGTGTCAGTTCATGTTTCAGATTTCATTTCATTTTAAAGCTGTCAGTACTCGGTTAACCTTAAAACAACAACAACAACAACAACAACAACAACAACAACAAACCCTTCCCCAGTATAATTTTGCCTTCTGTTTGAAAATTTCAGTAGCAAACTTTTCTAAGTACCTTGAATTGGTTTTCTTATTTGAAGAGAAGATAATGGTCTCTACTGTTATCACATATACATAAAGAAAAAGTATTTTTTCTGGTTAAACAAAATCACAATATTTAGTATAGGTTTTAAACCATGAATTTTCCCTTGAAACTTACCATGTAGTGCTCTTGAATCTAGCCCAATCCCCAAGGGAAATGCATACTATGTCTTGCTTTTGTTTTGTTCAGTCGCTCAGTTGTGTTTGACTCTTTGCGACCCCATGGACTGCAGCATGCCAGGCTTCCCTCTCCTTCACCATCTTCTGGCATTTGCTCAGACTCATGTCCATTGAGTCAGTGATGCCATCCAACCATCACATCCTCTGTCATCCCCTTCTCCTGCTCTCAATCTTTCCCAGCATCAGGGTCTTTTCCAATGAGTCAGAGCTCCTCGCATCAGGTGGCCAAAGTATTGGAGTTTTGGCTTCAACATCAGTCCTTCCAGTGAGTTTTCAGGACTGATTTCCTTTAGGATTGACTGATTTGATCTTGTCTTACTTAGGTTTTTAGTTTATTTGGCTACACCAGACTTCAGTTGTGGCACATGGGCTTTTTCAACTGGGGCGTGTGTGATCTAGTTCCTTGACCAGGGATTGAATCTGGGTCCTCTGCATTGGGAGCGCAGAGTATTAACCACTGGACACCAGGGAAGTTCTTTGCTTAGTTTAATAAAGACTCCACTCACTTTGACTCTTTCTTTTAGCCTTAGGTTCTTCTTTGCTGTACATTGTATCTTAATTATATTATTTTACATTGTTGGGCCAGAATGTTAACAAGTCCGTTTATATTTCAGTATCTTCTAAGTTCTTTTATGGCAGGGACCAGGAATCAAGCCCTGTTAGGATCACTCATTCAATACAGATCAGTTGGAAGTGATTTTCTTAAGTCATCATTTTAACATGAGGTGCATCTATCTGTAGAGAGAAAACAAAAACAATCTGCTTTTTCCTTTTTCATTTTTCTGATTCATATGTCACTCCAGTACTCTTGCCTGGAAAATACCACAGATGAGGAGCCTGGTAGGCTACAGCCCACGAGGTCTCAAAGAGTCGGACACGACTGGGCGATGACACTTTACAGTAAAATTGAAAAACTGGACAAGAGAGTGCATTAGTTTTGTGTGTCTGCTGGGACACATGGCTGCACGTTTGTTGGCTTCGTTATCTTATAGTTCTGAAGGTGACATGTTTGGAATGGGTCTCTGGGCTGGAGTCAGGGTATCAGCACTGCCTCTTCTGTGGCTCTCTCTCTCCTGCTTTCCTCATCTGTCTTTAAAATCCTGATTATATTTGGCTCACCAGGATAATGCACGATAATCTCCCCATTTTAAGGTCAGCTGATCAGGAACCTTAGTTTTCTATGCAACCACTAATCCTCCTTTGCCTGCAACTTAAATTTCCTGGTTCTGGAAATCAGGATGTGGGCATCTTTGACGGAGGGGGCACTATTTTGTCAACCACTAGAGGGACTGGAGAGGCAGCAGAAACTGATGTTTATCAAGTACTGAGTGAGTATAGCTTCAACATGGTTTTAGGGATTTTCATGTATTAGGGCATTATCTCAAATTATACATCAGGGGTTTTAGAGATGTTAAAATAACTTATTTGTGTCATGTAATTATTAATAATAATGAGGTATTTTGTTGAGTTCTTGCTAAGTGTCATATGCTGTGTCAGGAGATTTACAGAGCATATTTTTCTCAATTCTGAGTACAGCCCTCTGAGATGAATCTGAGATGAATGGAATAAATTTCACTTTATACATGAGAAAACAGGCTTCCATGGAACTGTGATTGGCTCAGTGTTACATGGCAAGCTTGAACTGAAGGCTGTGGACTTTGTCAGTCTGATTCCCAAGCTCATATTCTTTCTGTTAAATTACTCCTCAGTTACCATTCCTCCCATCTATTTTCCATATTGTTTCATACATTATTTAATCTTTGCAGCAGCCTTCTACAGATAAATGGGCTTCCCTGGTGGCTCAGACAGTAAAGAATCTGCCTGTGATGCAGGAGACTGGGGTTCAGTGCCTGGGTCAGGAAGATGGCCTTCTCTTAATATCCCTATTTTATATATAATGAAACTGAGCCTGAGAAAGAGTAAAGCCAAGCTCTGTTTTGACTAAAAATCTGTGCTCTTTTTTGATGCCATAAAAGGTGTATCTTGTTTGCAGGTTTTTGTTTCAGTCATACATATTCAACATGATCACTTGAAATAATTTCATAAAATATGAGAAAAATATAAAAAGAAAATAACTAAAAATAATTGATGCAATAGTAATTAAATAAAGAATGCCCAAAGAACACAAGGTTATATGTCAAAAGTAGGGCTGAAAAGTGCTTGGTTTATGCTGGCCCTGATGCTCAGTGGCATGAAATAAAAATAAACTAGGACTTGATTCAGAAATTTGTTTCAACTAATGTTTGTGGTAGTCTGACCAGTGGCCCCCAAATATGGCCATATCCTAATTTTCAGAACTTGTGAATGCTGCCTTAAATGGCAAAAGAGACGTTGTAGATATGATTGAGTTAAAGACCTTGAGGTGGAGGAGATATCCCTGGTCATCTGGGTGGGCCCAGTATGATCAGCACTGGTCCTTACAAGAAGAGTGCGGAGGAGGAGTCAGAGTTAGAAGACAGTGTAAACAGACTGGGGTGGTGTGGCTGTAGCCCGAAGTACTGGCAGCCTCTGGAATATGGGAGGGACAAGGAAAAGGGTTCTCCCTTGGAGTCTCCAGAAGAAATGCTGCCTACATGTGCCCATTTTAGACTCTGACTTTCACTACCATAAGGTAATACATTATAAACAAGAAGCCACTAAGCTGGTGACAATTTGTTACAGTGGCAATAGAAAACTAATATAATTTCCTTAAATAATTATGAACTGCTTAACAAAAGAACAGTTGGGGACTTCAATACGTTTTTTAAATAGTGGATGCAAAACTAGGCAGAAAATTGATAAGGAAATAGAAGACGTGAACACCACCACTGTATGCTGACTAGACTTAGAAAACATTTATAGAACATGCAGGAACTATCAGATTTTTCTCAAGTGCACCTGGAATATTCTCTAGGACAGACCATATGCTAGTCCATAAAACCAGCCTCAGCATATTTTAAAGAATGTAAATCATGTAGAGGACTCAGCATTCAATATGCCAGCAAATTTGGAAAACTCAGCAGTGGCCACAGGACTGGAAAAGGTCAATTTTCATTCCAATCTCAAAGAAAGGCAATGCCAAAGAATATTTAAACTACTGCACAATTGCACTCATCTCACATGCTAGCAAAGTAATGCTCAAAATTCTCTAAGCCAGGCTTCAGTGGTACATGAACCTAGAACTTTCAGATTTCAAGTTGGATTTAGAGAAGGCAGAGAAACCAGAGATCAAATTGCCAACATCTGTTGGGTCATCGAAAAAGCCAGAGAATTTCTGAAAAACATGTACTTCTGCTTTATTGACTACACAAAAGCCTTTGACTGTGTGGATCACAACAGACTGTGGAAAAGTCTTCAAGAGATGGAAATACCAGACCACCTTACCTGCCTCCTGAGTAATCTGTATGCAGGTCAAGAAGCAACAGTTAGAGCCAGACATGGAACAACGGACTGGTTCCAAATTGGAAAAGGAGTATGTCAAGGATGTATATTGTCACTCTGTGTATTTAACTTACATGCAGAGTACATCATGGGAAATCCCGGGCTGGATGAAGCACAAGCTGGAATCAAGATTGCTGGGAGAAATATCAGTAACTTCAGATATGCAGATAACACCACCCTTATGACAGGAAGCAAAGAAGAGCTAAAGAGTCTCTTGATGAAAGTGAAAGAGGAGAGTGAAAAAGCTGGCTTAAAACTCAACATTCAGAAAACTAAGATCATGGTATCTGGTCCTATCCCTTCATGGCATGTAGATGGGTAAACAGTGGAAAGAGTGACAGACTTTATTTTCTTGGGCTCCAAAATCACTACAGATAGTGACTGCGGCCATGAAATTAAAAGATGCTTGCTCTTTGGAAGAAAAGTTATGACCGACCTAGACAGCATATTAAAAAGCAGAGACATTACTTTGCCAACAAAGGTCCATCTAGTTGAAGCTATGAGAGTTGGAGTATAAAGAAAGCTGAGTGCTGAAGAATTGATGCTTTTGAACTGTGGTGTTGGAGAAGACTCTTGAGAGTCCTTTGGACTGCAAGGAGATCCAACCAGTCCATCCTAAAGGAAATCAGTCCTGACTATTCATTGGAAGGACTGATGCTGAAGCTGAAACGCCAATACTTTGGCCAGCTGATGTGAAGAACTGACTCATTGGAAAAGACCCTGATGCTGGGAAAGACTGAAGGCAGAAGGAGAAGGGGACGACAGAGGATGAGCTGGTTGAATGGCATCACCAACTCAATGGACATGAGTTTGAGCAAGCTCTGGGAGTTGGTGATGGACAGGGAAGCCTGGCATGCAGCAGTCCATGGGGTTGCTAAGAGTCAGACAGGACTGAGCGATTGAACTTAGAGTATGTTCTCTAACACAGTGAAATGAGATTGGAAATTAATAGCAGACAAAAATGTGAGGAATTCACAAATATCTGGAAATTAACAGACTGACTCCTAAATAACAAGTGAGCTACATAAGAAATCACAAGGGAAATTAGGAAGTATTTTGAGATGAATGAAAATAAGAATACAGCCATTTCAAAATTTATGGGATGCAGCTAAAGCAGTACTTAGAAGCAAACATTTGGCTGTAAATACTTAATATTAAAAATGAAGATAAATCTCAAAGCAGTTACCTAAGCTTCTATCTTAAGACATTGGGGAAAGAAGAGCAAATTAAATCTAAAAGGGGCAGAATGAAGGAAGTAATACAGATTAGAATGGAAGTTAATGAAAAAGGGAATAGAAAAACAACAGAGAAAATAAACCAAAAATTGGTTCTTTGAAAAGATCAACAAAATTGATAAAATTTAGCTACATTGACTGAAAGAAAGGAAGAAGACTGATGACAAAAATCAGGAATGAAAAAGATACGTAACTATGGATTATAGAGAAATGAAAAGGATTATGTCTGCATTAGTCACTCAGTTATGTCTAACTCTTTGTGACCCCATGGACTGCAGCCCACCAGGCTCCTCTGTCCATGGAGTTCTCCTGGAAAGAGTATTGGAGTGGGTTGCTGTTCTCTTCCCAAGAGATCTTCCCAACCCCAGGGATCGAACTCGGGTCTCAAGGGAATACTTATACATCACTATGGACTTTACAGAAATGAAGAGGATTGTAAAGGAATACTTTGAACACTTCTTGCTCATAAATTAAGTGTCTTAGAGGAAATGGACAGATTCCTTGAAAGACACAAATTACTGTAGTGACTGAATAAATAGAAAATCTGAATGGACTGGTAAAGAGAGAGAATTGGTTAAAAACAAACTTTCTTTCTTAATAAGAAAAGCACAGGTATAGATGGCTTCACTGGTGAATCCTACCAAACATTTAAGAAATAATTAGTACTCATTCTTCATAGTTCAGTTCAGTTCAGTTGCTCAGTCATGTCCGACTCTTTGTGACCCAATGGACCGCAGCATGCCATGCTTCCCTGTCCCTCACCAACTCCCGGAGCCTGCTCAAACTCAATGTCTGTTGAGTCGGTGATGCCATGGAAAGTTCAACCAGGGTCTTTTCTAAGGAGCCAGTTCTTTATATCAGGTGGCCAAAGTATTGCAGTTTCAGCTTCAGCATCAGTCTTTCCAATGAATATTCAGGACTGCTTTCTTTTAAGATGGACTAGTTGGATCTCCTTGCAGTCCAGGAGACTCTCAAGAGTCTTCTCCAACACCACAGTTCAAAGGCATCAATTCTTCATCACTCAGCTTTCTTTATAGTCCAACTCTCACATCCATACGTGACTACTGGAAAAGCCATAGCTTTGACTAGAAGGACCTTTGTTGGCAAAGTAATGTCTCAGCTTTTTAATATGCTGTCTAGATTGGTCATAACTTTTCTTCCAAGGAGCAGCGTCTTTTACTTTCATGACTGCAGTCACCATCTGCAGTGATTTTGGAGCTCCCCAAAACAAAGTCTGCCACTGTTTTCACTGTTTCCCCATCTATTTGCCCATGATGTGATGGGACCAGATGCCATGACCTTAGTTTTCTTAATGTTGAGTTTTAAGCCAACTCATTCTTCACAAACTATTCCAAAATTTAGAAGAGGAAGGAATATTTCCCAGTTCATTATTTGAGTCCAGTATCACCCTGATTCCAAAAAAACATCACAAGAAAACTACAGACCATTAGATTAATTAGTAATCTTTAATGAATATAGATGCAGAAATCCACAGTGAAATACTAGCAAACAAAATCCAGGCCACGTGTAAGAAGGATATACCACGATCCCATAGGATCATACACAATCATAGTCCGGAAATGCAAGGTTGGTTTAGCATCTGAGAATCAATTAATTTCCGATACTATGCTAATAGAATAAAGGGCAGAAATCACATAATTACTTCAAAAGACACAGTAAAAGTATTTGATAGATTTTGAAACCCTTTCAGTGATAAAAATGTTCAACAAGTTAGGAGTGTTCCCAAAGTCTGATAAAGTACACTGTATGAAAAACCCACAGGTGATACTTAATTGTGAAAGACTTTTTGCCCTAGATCAGGAACAAGCAACGACGTCAGCTTTCACCTCTTCTATTTACCATTGTTCTGGAGGTGTTAGCTGGGACAGTTGGGCAAGAAAATGAGATAAAAAGCACCCAGACTGGGAAGGAATAAGTACAATTAACATGATCTCATATATAGAAAATCACAAGGAGTCCACTAAAAATCTGTTAAAACTAGCAAATGAGTTTGTCTTTCCCTTCCCTCTGTATTTAAGTTAAAAACTGAGTGTTTCTTGTGGTGGTACGTGTAGTGTGTACTTCACTGGGTTATAAATCCCATGAGGCCAGGACTCGTGTCTGTTCTGGAGACCACTGGGCCAGGCACCTGCGCTCGCGCCTTGAGCATGGAGAGTGCTCTTTACACACTTGATAAACGAATGCCTGTTGTGGACAAAAAGAAGTGTGAAAGATAAAAACAGTTGCACTCCCCACAAAGTAGTCATTTGGAGATTGTCATTGTTAGTATTTTAGACAGTTGACTTCTCCATATAAATTGTCATAATTTCATATTTTTAGCTTAATATCTGTCATCATCATTTTCTTAGATCATCAGAATACTGGGAATACTGTTTTTCATGGCTCAGTAGTACTCCATGTGATGTATGTCATCCATTATTTAGCTGATTGCTCACTAATGAACATTTCCAACTTTTTAACTTAATTGTTAATTCTGACTTGTCTGTCCTGTGTCTTTACATTCTGTGCATTTCTGCCCTTACCTGGATCACTGCAAGAGCCTGAATTTTTTCCTTACCACTAGTGTTCTCCTCTTTTTCAAGATTTGCGTTTTAAAAAGAAGCAATGCAAAATGCAAATCGTTTTAAACTGCAAATCTAATGAAGTCTTGCTTTTGTTTAAAATTTTCACTTGTGCATCGTATCTGCCGGATAAATGGTGTCCTCGGGATCTTCCTCAGGGTGGTGGTCCCTGCCCTGCTGGCCTCCCAGTCTCTGTTTATTGCTCCCCTCTTTGATCCTGAGGTTACAGTTGTGCTCAGTTTCTTGTCTGACTCATGACAGCCAATTGTTCTTCTCTGTGAGACCTCGCATTTGCTCTTCTGTTCTGCTTTGTGTAACACAAATGCCCTTCTCCCTCTTATGTGCTTAATCCATTTATCTTTAAGGATTCAGCTCAAGTGTCACCACCCGGAAGAAACCAGTTTGCTGCCCACTCTCAATTTTGGATTGGGTGCCTTCCTTTGTTCTTTTCTGATCTCTTAGGCACTAGGACTCAGCACTGTGCATAGCTCAGTCACAGTCTTTATCACTCTGGATCTTCATCTCCTTACTTACGTCTCCTTTTACAGAGTGAGCTCCTTGAAGGCGGGGCTGTGTCCACTGTACCTGGAACACAGGTACTCAGCTTGATTATTTAGGGAGATGCCAAGTAGAAAGTGTTACTTGGCAGGCTCCCAGCCTGGCACCTTTTATGGGTAGTTGGTAATGGGAGCATAATGTACTAAACTAGAAAGCCAGCTGTTTGGCTGTTTGGTTTTCCATTTCCCGTTCTGCTGTGTGGTTATCTTTCAGATGTTGTTCCTTGATGCTGTAGACGGGCAGAGAGCTTTCTTTGACACTCAGCATAATGATCAAAGCAGGAAGAGGCCCACTGCCAGAATTAGTGTTTTTTCAGAATTTGGAGACACCCTTGAAGAAGTGCTTTTGTCTGATCTCCTTATGGTTTTTCAAACTTAAAAACAAAGGTGTTATAATGTTATTGAGTATTACATTAATAGATAAGTTCATGGATGATGGACTCATGGCTGAAGTTGTCGATAGGATGGAGAGAAAAATAATTAGCCATGATGTGTATAGTATTTGGATTTCCATCTGATAAAACTCACAGAATTACAAAGCATTTCACAGTGCTGCCCTGGGATATAGAAAATGGTTACTTTTGTAAGGGTTAATCCTTGAGAAAAGGGTGGTAGAGCTGAACTGTTGGTTACCAGAGCAGTTTGTGGAAGATATTTTTCTACCAGTTATATGCCCATTGTCCTTATACCTCCATGGTCCCAAATGGAGCCCTTTTTTTTTTTTTTCTTTTTCTCCCTTACTGTTTCTTTGTCTAAGTTTTTGGTCCAGAGTTTGTGTGTTGGGATGGGTGGGAAGAGGCCCTAGGGCCTGAGAAGAGCTTGCCCTCTGAGATTTTGATTTCACTGTTTGAATAGGGAGTCTGGCAGAGTACATGGCAGATGGGCTCTGGGCCATCTGTTAGCCAGGAGCACGTGGGCAGGTACATTCCCTGCAGCAGTGCCCTCCTAGGCGAGGGGGTGACACCATGCAGCCAGCCGAGGGGATGGGGAGGTGTGTGTGTGTGTGAAGGTCAGAGTGGTAAAGGAAACATTTGTACCTGACACAGAGCCGATGCTCAGCCAGTGTTCATAACTTTCTTTTTCATAAGGATTTCCCCATCAGAACATCTGGAGAAGAACTCAGTACATTAGATAGTAGGTTTTGCTTTGTTACTGTTCTTGTGCTTATTTCTGGGAACAGTAGTAGCATTTTTTCTTCTCCGTAACATTCCTAGACATTGAGTCTCTTTCCTCCCTTTCTTTCTCTGTTTCCCTAACTTTGTAACCCTGTCCAATAAAAAGAAAGGTCAAGGCGCAGATATTAACTAGTCAAATCCCCTTTCCACCTGGCTCATGTTTGAAAGTTGCTGGTTATATTTTAAATGTGGTACAATGGTCAGACCTATCTGAAAACGTTGTCTGCTCAAACCAGTAATTACTGTATTATACTCGCATTGCGGCACAGCACCAAACCCAAGGACGGAGGGTTGTGGCGAGGTGCGCTCACGGCTGCCGCTAGTGCGTGCGCTGTGGTCTCGCTGCCCTCAGCGGCTCGCCGTGTGGTCATTGCGGCGGTCAGTGCCGCGTTGTCATGGCGGCGGCAGGCGGGAGTCGGGGCAGTCTCTGTACTTCAGAATCTCTGTAACTAAGAGTATAAGGTATGTGAATCAGATTCCTACTCTGAATATAGACGATTGTGTGCTGGGCACAGAGCCAGCAGCAAGTAATTTAACCCTTCAGTACCTAAATTTCCAGAATAAATTGTGGAAACTGTAAATACACTACCTCCAAGGCCTGTTGCGAAGATCTGCTAACATACATAAAGCATTTATTACATGGTGGGTGGGAACATTCAATTAATGGCAGCTTCTGTATTAAGGTTTTTATTATTATTATTATTATTACAATTTGTATTTGTCAAAGCGTTGTGCTAACCGCTGGGGAGGTGGCAACGAATAAGAAAGAAGGAGCTGCATCTGCCAGACTGTGCAGTGGGATAAACTGCACAAGTGGGGAGAGGTCCCCCCCTCAGTGCCCTTTCTTTGGAGCATCCCTCTCCATCTGGCAGGTGATACGTTTACTGTCCATCTCCCTCCTAGAGTGTAAACTCCATGCACACAGCATGTAGTCTGCTTGCTACTGTGTCCCCAGTGCCTGTCAGGGTGGCTGGCACGTCGGCATTCAGTGAGAGAAGTGGACGAATGAATGCCGATGGTGCCCTGGCGGCGCTGATAGGAAAGCGGTGCATTAACCTGAATGGAATGAGGAGAATTACACAGATGATGCTCTTTACCCTTGAAGGGCGACCCAGCGCCAGTTATCTCCCGGTGGAGAAGGGATTGCAGCCAGAGAAGCCGAGGTTTTGAGGCGGGAGGTCTGGCACGTCAGTGGGAGGAATGGCTGCCACCTGTTGTCACATCAGATGCTCTGATGGCCAGCTTGCATGGAGATAATAGGAATTCATTTTCTGACTGGTTATTTAGTCTTCAGTACCGAGGGTTTAGTTCTCGTCTAAACTCTTGTTTTGTTTATTGTAGGAAATTATTTGTTTTATGTGAGATTTCATATGGTAGCTTCATCTTTTTGGGTGAAGTTAATCCCTTGAATATTAGCTGTTCCTTGGTGATATCAAGCACAAGCAGAACTAAATAGTGATGGTAAAGGTAGTAGTAATGATGATGGTGGCCTTTGTGGGTCACTTTATGGTTCTCTTACCAAGATTTTCATGTGTTGCTTCACTAAGCCTCTTAATAGCTTGATGAGGTAAGTAGGATTGAGTAGCATCCTTCATCTGTATGTTTTCTTCATTTGCCTAGGCCTTTGAAATATATCCTCCTGTTCCTGCCAAAGACCTTAGCTTCTGAGTGCTCTGTGTTGTTTTTGCTTGACTTTTGCGGTCCTGGACCGGGGATCCTGGGGTGTAGAGAGCAGCGTGTCCAAGAAGCCTGGTCTGTGTGCTCCATTTGATCCCCCGTTAGCTTTCCAGGGGTGACATGCGCACAGTGCCAAGGCTCTCCGGCACATTGCCAGCCTGTGGGCCTCCCGTGGGAGAAGCAAGCAATGTGACTATGGTTGATGGACCCAAGCCCCTCTCCAGTACTGCTTATGATCCTTTATTTTGCTCTCTGGAGCGTCGTACCTTCCACAGAAGCCAAGCTTTATGAGAGCAGAGGCATTTGGATGGGTGAACAGTAAATGGGTGGTGGCCTCATTTTGTCTGCCAGAGTCCACTTCGCTACCCCTTGTCCGAGCTCCTGTTGGTGGGTCAAGAGTAGATTGGGGAAGTTTAGACTCCTCCAGAAATTAGAGATTTGTTAGTAGTCAGAGTGGATGTGGTCTCCATTGTCTAAGTGACAAGACTGAAGCTCAGAGAGGTTCAGTAGCTTGCCCTGAGTTATATTGTAGTCAAGTGGCAGGAAGTGCTCAAGCCCAGGTCCCTCCAACGCAACTTGAACAGCTTTCTCAGCTCCATTGAAAAGGAATGTAACAGTTGTTTATATATAAGCTGTGCATACTTAGGCATGTGTGTCCTGTGCTTTGTCTCCCAGGTGTTCCCAGTGTATGAGCACAATTTGAATAATAACAGTTGACAGTTTACTTCTGTAGCAAAACCCATTCTTATACAGTATATATTCATTTATAAGTTGGCATGCTTAACTGTGACAGAAATTGATTTGCAGAAATACTGTAATCAGATCTGATCAAACATGAATAATATCACACAAAAATACTCATTTCCAAAAGCATCTCTGATGAAAGACACCATTTTGATTCTGCTCTTTTATTTTCTCTCTTTTTCTAAAAGAGGCCAGTTCGAGCTCATCTGTTTGGAAAAAAAATGATTTTTCTTTTCTGTCTGGTATTTTAACATTGAACATCAAGTGTGTGCTCACTCAGTCGTGTCCAAGTCTTTGTGGCCCCATGGACTGTAGCCCACCAGGCTTCTCTGCTCTTGGGATTTCCCAGGAAGAATACTGGAACATGGGTAGCTGTTTCCTCCTCCAGGGGATCTTCCTGACCCAGGGATCCAACCCAGGTCTCCTGCGTTGGCAAGCACGTTCTTTACCACTAGTGCCACCTGGGAAGCCCCGACCTTGAACTTTAGACCTATGTAAAATAAATTTCCCTTCTATAATCTTTGTTTCTCTTCTGTTTTTCTCAACATTTTAAATTAAATATTTTCACATAATGTCTTGAGTATATGTATCATTTAACGTCATTTGTCAGTGGTGATTAATATGTTTAACGTTAACATGTAAGGTCCAGCAAGGCATGTGATGTGTCTCTGGTCACTGTTGGTGTCGGAGCACATAGTGGGCTTCAGAGACTTGTGGAATAAATGACGTGTGTTGTAGATACAGAAACACTTTACCATTTCCTGGTTACAGAGTGCTTATCATAGTCTTAATCCCTCCAGATGCATTGGAAGGACCCTGTGTATCTGGGAAAGACCGGGGTTCTTCCTTGGAGGAGAGAAACCACGGATCTGTATCTACATGTGGAGGGAGCAGGCCTTCTCATCCAAGGCCAGCAGCTGTTTTGACCCCGCCTCCAGCTGTGAATAAGGGCACGTCTGTCCAGTGTCCCTTTCTTTTGACAAAAGTTGTCTACGGTTTGGTTTTGCAACTTTAGACCTTAAGAAGTAGACTGCTCTTTGTTCAGTGCAGTGTTCTGTTCAAGAAATGGTACCTGGAGGGAAAGGCCTGCCCTTCTTCCCTGTATACCTGCATGGATGTTGCTGATGTAACAGCAACAAGAGCTTTTATTTAAAGAAGAGCCTTTATTTAAACCCTCCATGGATGCTGGTGATGTAGAGCCTTTCTTTGAACCCTGTGACCTCAGACAAATGACTTCCTGCTCTGTGTCCTCCTCTTTAAAGTGGTGAGATGATGGTGCAGAGTAAGATCAACTGGAAGACATGAGAGACTCTTCAGTTTGTAAACGGTCAATGTAACACAAAGGCAGAGTGCCATCACTGGTACTGTTAGAGTTATTGAAACACAGGTGTGGCTTGCAGCATTTTTTATATCATTAGGTTTGAAAAGATTAATAATATGAAAGTGAGTGAGTAATACAAGGCACTGGGTAGTCAGGTGTTACGAGGAAAGCCAAGGAGCAGACTGAGGTACATTGTTTAGAAAAGGAACTGTTACCAGGGATTGAAATTCTGAACTTCACCGTCTGCCAGTGTTAGTCATGAATGATAGAGAACTGTTCTTTATTTTTTTATTGGATTTTTAAAAAGCCAATTTAAAAATTTTTATTGGCTTTTTAAAAGGTATTATTGCTTAATAATACTTTTAGGTTTAAATACAGATTATTAAAATAGGCAATGACAAAAATAGCATTGAAAAATGGTGACTAGCATTTGACCCTATATAAAATCTAATATTTATATCGTTGGTACACATACTTATTATGACTGATGTTTTAGAACCAAATAATTATTTTATTTTTTAAAATAATTATTTTAAAATTAATTTTAAAAATTTCTCAGTTTTAATTTGTGCATGCATGTTCATTTGCTCAGTCCTGTTGGACTCTGTGGACTGTATAGCCTGCCAGGTTCCTCTGTCCACAGGATTCTCCAGGCAGGAATACTGTAGTGGTAGCCATTTCCTTCTCCGGGATCTTCCCGACCCAGGGATCAAACCCATGTCTCCTTCATCTCTGCAAGAATATGGTAAATATTGATGGATTATATAACACATAAATAAAAAAACTCTCTGACATTCTTAAAAATTTGTATGAGTCCAAGTCAAAAGGGATCCTAAGACTAAAGAGATGGAAAGCTCCCGGGTTTTTGAGACCATGGTTCACACCTACAGTAATGCTTTGTACTTTTGCCAGAAGATGTACAAAAGTTTGTTCCGTGAATAAGTTTCTTGACCAATAACTATTAACATGTTGTTTGATGTTGTTCTGCTTGTCAATTTAGTAACTGCTTATTCTATAAACTGCTATTCTAATGTAATAAAGTATGTTTTAAATTTTTTTGCACATTTTGAGAATTTTGATAACAGGAAAAATCACTAATTTTTTAAAGGATATGTTGTAAAATCTACTGTACGCTTTCTCCACCCACAGTCACCAATTTATGAATCTATGAATTAAGTTTATTTAATAGGTGAAGGCTTATTTATGTTGCCTTTTTCTTCTTGAGTGATCTTTGGTAGTTTTGTGTCTTATAAGGAAACTGTCCATTGCATCTGAAGTATCGAATTTATTGATATAGAACTGTTGGGTTACATTTCTTTATTCTTTTAATAATGGTAGGATCTGTGGTGATGTCACTCTTATTCCTGGTGTTAGTAGTATATCTTCACTCTTTTTCTCACTCTGGCTAGGGGCTTATCAATTTTACTGAGCTTTTAAAAGAAGTAGATTTTGGTTTTATTTATTTTTTTTCCTCTTCAATTGTACATTTGTAATTTCATTGATACCTGCTCTTTAGGGTTAGTATGTGATAACAATCAGAAAGGTGGTGTTGTCTCCTCACTGAATTTGTGTTGATAAACAGCAATTAAACTCCATTTTCTTCATGGTGTTTGTGGGTCCTTTGTGATTTCCATATTTTCCCTTATCATACTATACTCTGATTTGGGCCAGCTGGCTCAGAGGGTAAAGAATTTGTCTGTGGTACAGGAGACCTGGGTTCGATCCCTGGGTTAGGAAGATCCCCTGGAGAAGGGAATGGCTACCCTCCAGTATTCTTGCCTGGAGAATCGCATGGACAGAGGAGCCTGGCGGGGGTGGTTCATTGAGTTCATGGGGTTGCAAAGAATCAGACACAACTGAGCAACTAACACTTTCAGTTTTCCATTGCAAGTCTGTTTATTCTACCAGGGTTGAATTCCGTGTGCTCAGGGGCTGTTTTATAATGCCCTGTTTCCTGGCTGGAGCCCAGGCCTGGCACCTGGGCAGTCACTGTAGCTGGATGAATGGGTGCGAATGTCAGGAGGAGGGCAGTGTGTGAAAAAGCCTATTTTTTGCCTCCAGGAAGATGATTAGAGAATTTGGGGAATGAGTCACTGTGAGGTAGACGTAGTTGTTACTTGTGTTTTAAGTGTAGATGTATGGTATTTTTAATATTTTGGGATGTATAGTTGAAGCAAATACTCCTTTTGAAATGTACATATGTGCTGTGGAGAACTGTGGCTCAGCTGGTAAAGAATCCGCCTGCAATTCAGGAGACCCTGGTTCAATTCCTGGGTCAGGAAGATCCCCTGGAGAAGGGAAAGGCTACCCATTCCGGTATTCTGGCCTGGAGAATTCCGTGGACTGTGTAGTCCATGGGGTCACAAAGAGTCGGACACAACTGAGTGACCCCTTCACTCACTTCACCGGGGAGAGTAGACTCTGTGGATATGCTCAGGGCCAGGGCGGGGAAAGCTGGCATTGCACCCCCAGCTGAGGGCCATGCTTAGCCATTGATCTCTATTAGCAGAAATTGGAAAACTGCAGGGAAATGGAAAGGTCAGACTGAAAAAGAAAAAATGCTTGTGAAGAAGATAGACCAAGGAATTGAAGGAAACTCTTCAGAAGTATTTAAAGCACACATACCACGGTTTTAGAAAAAGTAAACGTTGGCCATGTTGAAGTTGGAGAAGGCCAGTTAATACTGAGGCAAGTGACTGCCTGGTGATATTCCTCAACTTGACATGTGCACACCCTGGTCAGTGTGTCTGTTCTCTGTGGCTGTGTCATCAGCCACCCCAGCCTTGAAGTGGTCCAGAGCAGTGTGTTGTGTGAGTGAGTGCCTGGGCCCCGCTGAGCGGTTCTTGTGTGGCAGCAGGTGGGAGGCTGGGGCTGCAGTCACCTGAAGCCTGGGCGCCCAGGAGGTTCCCTCCCGCAGCTGGCAGGGCAGCCCTTGGTGCTGGGACCTCAGCTGAGAGCTTAGCCCGAGCTGTGGGCTGTCTAGCTGGCTTATAGCCTCGTCATGCACGCCACAGGCTTCTTAGAGCTCCGGACAGCAGTTCCCAAAGGGAGGGAGAGCACGTCAAGAGGCCGAGCAGGACCTGCAGTGCTTCCTAAGAAGTCCTGGGGTGCCACTTCCACTGCATTCTGTTGGCTGAGTCAGAGGAGTGAGCCCAGATTCAAGATGAATGAATTTGGCTCGCATCTCTCCAAGGGAGGAGTAGCGGAGAAATCGCCACTGTCTGCGTTATTTGAACTGTGATGAGCACAGGCGGTTCCAGTAGGACATGCTGCTCTCTCGTGCACAGCAGCACGGTCCAGGTAGGACTTGCCTACTTCACTCCCACACTTGGCTGTCAGTGCCCTTTGGGGGCTTCAGAAAACCCACTGTGCTGCCTCCAGTGATGTGGCAGAGGTGCCCCCGTGTCCTGGTGGTAGGGGTATATGGGTGTTTCTGAGAAGAGGGTATTTCTCAAGACCTTAGCAGCATGCATCCTGCCTACTTTTTCCTCCTACTTATTGCTCATTTTAGTGGTTGTTTTGAAGGCTTCCAGGTTTTTAAACATTTCCTTTCTGTATGATTCAGCCTTGCTACCTTTAGTATAAGTGCTTGTCTTGTGGTCTGTTACTATATAGGAAGCTGCACATATGGAGGCTCTTTTCTTGGGCTGGGAGAGGGAATGAAAGAAACAAGACTTGTAAGGTTATTAGGCCAAGTCTATACAAATGAAGTGACCCACTGGAAGAAGTTGATGTTTTAATGTAAATGCCTGTGAAAGCAGCATTTATTAACATCTGCTGTTGGATACTGTATTAGTAGGTAATTTTTTCCCCTCAAATAGTAGGTGTTCCTTTATACACTGAACTTACTTTTACTCAATAGTCATGAAAAGTAGGTAGTATTTTCTCCATCTTTTAAAATGAGTAAAGTTGTAACCAAGTGAAAAAGTAACTTATCTGAGGTCACACGGCTAGAAATTGGCCGTTTGTTTTGTACTATCCTGTGCAACTTCTCAAAAATATATTATTATTCTGTTAGTAATCAGGTCACTGTCAAATGATTAACATGTGATAGTAAGTCCTCCGAATCACCAGGTGCAGTGAAACTATCTTCTTTATGCTATGCTGTGTTTGTAGTTTGATTCTTAGACTCATGTGTTCATTGAAGCGTATTTCATGGCTCTATATGAAGGGAATGAATTGGCTTCAAGATGTTCACAAACTCAAAGATGAGAAGACCCTGATTATGTTCTGTCTGTATTGCGTTGCTCTGAGACATTGAAACCACAGTACATAAAACACGCTTTCTTTGGGAATTTTGGGGGGTTGGTAAAGAGAGCTGTTAGTCATTAAGAAACGTCTCAGCAGCCATTTCCTAAGTGGTCCATCTGCCCTACTGAAGTTGCTTATCCCCGGCAGACTATCCATCTAGGATGGCCAGTGAGATCTTGTAACAGCCAGATCTGAGCATGTAATTCTTGTACTGAAAACCTCTCAACAAGTCTTAGCTTGTCTGTCCACCTCTGACCCTGCGATGGACTCCGTCAGGCTTTGGGGCTTGTCTTTCACAGTCTGTGCATCCCGTACCCGAGGACTCATCACCCTTTGCTGTAATTATCTCCCTGATGCCTGCCTTTGCTGCTCTGCTACGTTTCGTGATCACCTTTCTCTGTCTGTCTTGTTTCTGGAAGAACTTTGCAGCCGGCAGAGTCCCTGGCATGCAAAAGACGTTTCATACTTAGGTGAATGAAAATTATGTTGAAGGAGTAAGTAAGGGTTATGCTTGTTTGCTTCTTCTGTTGTTTGTTTTGGATATAAGTACACTTGTTAATCACTTAGTCATCTTAAATATATTGAGCGTTTACCCTGAGGTGTAGAGGATAAGGAAGAGGAAAGACAGACATTAATCTGCCCCCAGGCACATGGTCTGGAGCTCGGAGAAGATTAGGTGCCACTGTCACAGTGAGGGCTCCTGCACACCTGTCTCCTTCCGTGCTGGACACCTCTGGGTGTTTGACAGGAGCCTCATCATCATACGCTTGGGGTAGATCCATTTCCCAACGCTTCTGTTCACTGTGCTTTCTTTTTAGAATCTACTTGGTTTTCCTATTTCTCTTACCCTACAACCACAAGTCAGTTTTGATGCCTGTTCTAGTGGGCGGGCACTCAACCGTGCAGGCAAAGGAGTTGGAAGAAAGCAAAGAGCTTTGTGGATGAGAGAGGTTGATGTTTACAGTGTCTTTTTGGGAGGAAAGGGTGTCACCTTAGATGTGCCTAAATGAAATATTATAGCAGTATAAATAAGTAATTAACATAAATATCTACTGCCTGTTCGACTTGTTTATATTTGTTTTCTGTTTTGTTACTATTCTGCATATTAAGGCATCATGATCTGTGCTGTGCCCGGTCATGTCTGACTCTTGTGACTCCATGGACTGTAGGCCGCCAGGATCCTCTGTCCGTGGGATTCTCCAGACAAGGATATTGGAGTGGGTTGCCATGCCCTTCTCCAGGGGATCTTCCTGACCAGGGATCGAACCCAGGTCTCCCACATTGCAGGCAGAGTCTTCACCATCTGAGCCACCAGGAAAGCCCGTCATGACCTACATGTTGCCAATTAAAAGACAGTGTCAAAGATTAAGTAATTTGACCAAAGTTGTGTGGGTTTCTGTATTGGAGATAAAATTAAGTCTCCTTCTTCTTATTGTTAAATCAGTATTTCTACTGATCTACTTTCATGCTATTAAAATTTCCAAATACTTGGCTGTATGTGTGTATGTTTCTTTATCTATACAAAAAGGAAATTGCTGCTCTTATCTGTAACTTTGATTTCATTATGATTTCCTATTTCTGAAGATACAAAATTTGAGATAGAGGCTATAGCCAGCAGGTCATACTTTTGTTAGTGTGTAGTATCTATACATCTTAGATTTTAAAAATTATTAATTTTACTCTAGGAACACATCACAGTGCCTGAAACTCATTTATCTTACTTACATTCTCTTGCTGAGTTTTTAACCTTGCCTGGAGGGAGGAGATTTACTCTGGATTTTATTTGATCAAAGAGGCTTTTTATATTAGATGGCAAGGAAAAAATATTCTTTAAATAGTTTCCTTTTATTTTTTTCTCCTCCCCTCCTAGAGTTCTTATCCCCTTCATGCTGCCACAAGGTTAAAATGAAAAAGAAATGCTACACTTAAACTTTATCTTTGTATAGTTCTATGATAGAATTAAAACTATCATTTGATGGATTTTTTAAGTACAAAATCATATTCTCATACTTAATGCTACTACATGTCTCTAAATGCACCGTTGATTCTGGAAAATCACTGCAGTTGCTCAGGAAGGTGAGACTTAACCCTAGAAACACAGACAAAAGGATTTCAAGAAGAGATGGAAGTTTAGGCAGAAGTAGAGCTCTGGTGATGGGGAAGAAATGCAATTGTGAGGTATTGATAAGGCAGGCAGGATCTGGTAGTAGTTTGACTAAAGCCTATTTTTTTTTTTTTTTTTTAATGGGTTACATGAAAAGAAGTAATCTTGAAACACTTACAATGTGGAGGAGATTTTGCTTCCCACTATGTCACTCAGAGTCTTTTGTTTTCAAAGAATGGAAACTGACCCAGGCTGACCAACAAAACTTGAATTTGTCAGAGGGTTTGAGGGGTTCATAGGGTTGATAGACGATTAGAGAAGCAGATATTGAAATGGGAAGGAGAAAGACCACTCAGAAGAGGAATTGTCTGAAAAGGAAGCAGAAGTCCACCCCATCTTCTTCTCAGAAGGCAGTTAGTTACCTATTGTTGACCTGGGCTGGGCTGGGCTGGACTGGAAAGAGAGCTTGGAAAATAATTCCTAGAAGAAATGGAATAAAATTCTGAGAACTTTTAATAGTTTGGTCAAGGTCGTTTAATAGTTCATGGCAAAATCAACAGGGAACTCACGTCTTACAGTTACATTGCTTTATTCATTTTGTACTTGCCATGTGTGAGGCGCTGTCCTGAGTGCTGAAATTCAGCCATGATTAAGACAGATGTAAACCACTCCAGTACTCTTGCCTAGAAGATTCCATGGATGGAGGAGCCTGGTGGGCTGCAGTCCATGGGGTCGCAAAGAGTTGGACATGACTGAGTGACTTCACTTTCACTTTCAAACAGTATGGTTGATGCTGCCAGGTAGCAGGGGGTGAATGCATTGGAAAGGTGAGTAAAATGATCATCCAGGAGTTAGTGGCAGCTTGTATTAAGTGTATCACACTTTATCACATGTGGATGCAATATCTAGTGCTTTCACTTACCAGTTCCATAGACAAGACCCTCCTTTGTTTTTCTGCCTCCCTCGAAGAAAACAGTGTATTTAAAAGTGCCAAAAATGTTTGTCTGTGCTTCAGGAGGCTCTCAGTAAATGCTGACTCCCATCTCTGGCTGAGCAGACATTTTATTAAAAAAAAGAAAAACCAATAATGGCACTGGCTTAATTCTGAGCTCCCCCCCACCTTTTTTCTTTTTTTGTAATTTTTTCTTTCTTAGAATTTAGGGTCTTTGTTATATGCAGCTGGTGACTTATGAGAATACAGAAAGTTTTGATGCCTTGGCATTCAGACTTTTGTAAGTCCACATAAAATATCAGTCACTGTTCTTATCATTGTTGGTTCTTGTTTCAGGCACAGTTTTTTTTTTTAATATATAATTTCTGTGACTTGTAAAAATAATTTCTTTAAGAAACAAATGTAGCAATTGAGGAAGAAGCTTAAAAGGTATAAAGAGTGTTTAAGAAATCTGATTGCATTTGAAGGAAGTAGGTAGGCATGAATTCAACAGATTTAAGCTAGAAGTAGACCTGAGGGAAAGAAATATGAAGTCACAGGTTTTTATCCATCTTTCAGTAAGATTTATATCTGCTTTACTAGTTGGAGTTAATCATGTTTACCAAAGGTATAAAGCTTGTCATTTGTGTTCTTTCTGTTTTGTAGAAAAGTTGTAATGTAGGGGTTTTTGGTTCTTTCATAGATGTTATATAACAGAATTTTTTTTTAATGTCTTAATTTTTAGTCTCAGAGTAAAGTGACTCTACAGGAAGGCATTGTGGGTGCTGTTGTGTAGTAATTCTCATGTTTTTCAGTCTTCAGCCTACAGCCTTATATTTAACATTATAATGTGTGAGTTTTTTCACTGAAACTCATACCAGCACATTTTGCACTTTTTGCATGAAGTATTGAAGTTTTAAAATTTGCTTCACTCTTTTGATGTAGGCAGTTACAGAGGCCTGTAGAGGGTCTCAAGATCCACTTTTTCTTTATCATGTTTTTTCGTTTCTGTGCAGCCTTTACGTGGCATCTTTGTTTATGAAAGTTGCACAAACAGCTATGGACACTGAGTCATCAGTTTCAATGGAATGGCCCTGGGACGTTGCCGTACAATGCAGTTTCTCTCTTTCTGAACCCTGAATCTCTTCCGCTCCTGCCCTGTATCAATGACTCTTCCAGTCCTGACTAACGCAACTGCTCACTCAGTGTAGCATCAGAAGTCCTTCCCAGTCTGTCTCCAGTCTCTCCACCTTCTCAGATGTGTCACTAGACACTCCCACCTTCCTGCGGCTTCTTCTCCTTCTTGGATGGACCCCCACCCCCACGTCCCACCAGCCCGCACAGGAAGCTCCTGGGGCCCTTGCTCTGATTCTTCTGGTATTTGCATAACTCTTTCTGGTTGTGAATTTTTTTCCCCATGGTCTCATTTCATTTCCACCTCAACTAAGGGAGGAAGTAGAGTTTCAGAGAGGATAAATAGCTCACCCGAAGACCTTCTGTCTGACTCCTTGTTCAGTGTGCCCCTAACTTGGTAAGCAGTGCCCAGACCCTGTCCAGGGGCGGCACGACCGCACCCGATCAGCTTTCTCACTACAAGAGAGTCTAGACGACTGTGACTCTGATCTCTTCTGATGATCTTTGTTTTTGTTATATTAATATTTAAATATTCATTACAGTTTTATTAGCCCTCTCTTCATATATGCCTTTGTACGCATTAATGTACCGAAGTCTGGAGTATGCAGGAGGTTGGAATCTGCCGTGCATGTGTTGAGACAGAGTGCCTGAGGTGTACCATGAATCCCTGCGACCCTTCGTGGGTGTCAGTGTCCCTAACTGATGGCCCGGGGCTGAGAGCCCTGTGACTTGCTGATTTTTTTCCCAGTGTCAATTGTAAGTGCTGGTCTGTGATTTGAACCCATGTTTTTATCACTTAAAGTCTCACTAAATTAAGCTCTTTTCTCCCCATATTATCATTAATTTATACTCTCTCAATGCAGATATCAAAAAGCTAGACAGTTGTGCTTGTCTGGAGGCTGTGGGTTAGTGGGCTGCTCTGGGGGGGCCATGAGGAAAAACGGTGACAGAATAACGCAATTAAGTAGTCACTTAGGGCTCTTTTTGAACTTTCCTCTAAGCAACTTAATTTTATATTCATTTTTACTCATGTTTTGGCTTCATTTGTTCCTGAGCTTGAGATCATGGAATGTAAAGGACTTGGCTGGTTGTAGCATTTGTATGTAATACCTGGAATAGTTTCTTTGTCAGGGGCATAATTAACAATATGATTTGTATGTCTACTGCCTTCTGGTATTCACAACACAGTTTGTAAACTTAATTAGTTCTTGGAATAGCAAATGTTTTGCAGATGATAAACACTTTTTCCTCTGAATAGTGTGTTGAATGGTTATATATTCATAGACATTTACTCTGTGCTTCTCAGATTAGGACATTGATAGGTCTGCCTCACAAGGTAAACATCACCTGCCGAATAGTCCTGGGTTGTATTGTCTTCCTATGCTTTTCACAGGGGAAATCAGAGATGTAGCTCAGATAATTCAGCCTCCAGGATATTCATTATGGTTCCATTGTATAGAGACCATCTATGCTAATGTCATTATGGAGATGCCGGTTTCCCAGACTCTGATGGTGATGGTTATGGTATATGTGGAGGTGGAGTGGGGAATAACAGGCCACCCGCAGTTCTTCAGTTACACAGCAGCCCCCACCCCCGAGACAGAGGGAGCAAGCAAGAAAGCGCTCTCAGCAGGTGAAGAGATGCTGCCAGGAAGCCTTCTTACCATTCATAAATCACTGGTCTGAAGATGTTTATTTGGGCTTCCAAGTGATATTGAACTAGAAGCATCGAATTAGAAGATGCTGATACTGTTAGATTAGTGACTTCCAGTCCCCAGAGTTGGGGCTGGGTCACACAAACGTGGGCTCTGCTGTTTTTACAGATGAAGAGAGGAGGGCTCAGCGAAGCTAGTGACTTGCCAGAGGCCCACTAGTGGTCAGGCTGGGACTGCCCCCAGCCTGTGTCCTCCTGCCACCTCACTGTGCTTCACTCACCACTCTGTGGGCCCGTGGGGCCTAGCATGGCACCTGGCACAGAGTCCTGAGATGTCCAGCATTGTCTTTTATATTTCTGGGAATTCACCAAGGTGGCGTGTCCATAAGGAGAGCAGAAATCATAGCAGGCGTTGTAACAAAGGAGATCTGATAGAAAAGATTGGTTAGGGAAGTACTCGATGACTGAAAAAGCAAATGAGGGATACTGAAGGGACACAGAAATAGTAACACGGGCTCTGCCTTGAGCCAGAACCACTAGGGCTGGAGGAACAAAGGGAAGACATTTGGGAGGAAATGCTCCTTGGAGCTGGGACCAAGACCCGTTAAGTCCAGTGACTCAGGCCTCAGAGCAGGGGGTCCTGGCTTGCTGACCTGGTGCAAAGACTGGGGCTGGGGTGTGTGTGTGAAAAATGAGTCATAGCCAGAATTTTGGAAACTCTATTCTGTACGCTGCCAGGAACTGGAGCAAACGGAAGGGATGGCACCCTGCTCTGGCCTCCCAGATGTAGAACCTAGTGGGAGTCCCAGGCAGCAGAGAAGCAGGGCTTGTGAGTTCCCTGTCCAGCATTCTTGATGGGTGTGTATGGAGCTGAGAGATGGTGCTTAGTAACTGGCAGAGATGGTTTGTTTAGGAAAATGAAAGGCAGATAGATGACTTTCGTTTTGCTTAATTCAGACGCTGGGTATTCTTAAAGGTTCATCAAATCTTACTGTGCTTTTCCATGAAGAATATCATCATTCACTCTCATTCACTAAACAAATATTTTTTGAATGCATGTTATATTCATGATGCAGACCTCAGTACTGGGCATGTGATGATTAATAACACAGTTTTGTGTTTATGAGAGCTAGTCAGTGAGACAAATGATAGGGATGTATGCAAATCTCAGGCTTGAAAGGAACCTTCAAGTTTAGCTTGCCGTCAGGTGATTGAATCCTTTCTATAATGTTCCTGTCAGGTGGGTCCAGCCTGCTGGTCAGGCCTCTATGGATGAACTTAAAATTCCTTCAAGATAGCCATCTTTAGATTCCATCTTTGGAAAATGTTATTTTTAAAATCTTCATCTCTAAAATGAATGGTAGCTCCTTTCTCTCTTTCTTTCAATATTAATGCTATGTCACTGGCCTTAATCTTGACCAAATCTAATCCCTCTTTTGCATGACATACAGAAATAATTGTATGCGAGTCAGTGATTCTCTCCTCAGTCCTTTACCCTTCAGGGTGGCCATTTCTGTTATTTCAGTTGGTTTTGTTTTTGTCTTGAACGGAACTTTTCAACTTGGTTTTCATTATTTTCTCTCTTACAGAGCCCCTTTAGACATCTTTTCTCCTCAATCTTTCTCTCGTCCCCCTTCCCTGATGAAATGGTGATACCTAACATTAATTGTATATCTGATTATGGACTGTGGCCCGTTGGTGAGCCAATCACCATTGTTGCTTGAAAACTGGTAAATTCTTGAAAATCTAGGGAACACTTTTCTGGATTCCTGGCCATGTTGTTAGTCTCTGTGTTCTCATCTTAGTTTGTTACTCATTCATCAGATCAGATCAGATCAGATCTGTTGCTCAGTCGTGTCCGACTCTTTGCGACCCCATGAATCGCAGCATGCCAGGCCTCCCTGTCCATCACCAACTCCCGGAGTTCACTGAGACTCACAGAATAGATCAATAAATTATCTGACCTCTGTGTTTAAGAAAAGAGAATAGAGGGCAGTCAGACATCAACCTGAGATACTTGTCATTAGTTTTAGCTAGAGTAATGCTCTGTGTTTATCCTTTGATTCTGTCTCGTTTGTCCATGTGGTGCAGTTTCGTGACATTAAAAGTTAGCTGTATATTTAGCCTTAAAATAGATGAGTCCGTTGTCAGTAGATTTGACAAGTGGAACCCACTAGAATACATGATTGCTTAACCAGGTACTTGATAGTTGAACAGAGGAATGCTGTTGACGGACCTTAGTGTAGTTATTTTTCTATAAGTTCCTAAATGATTTTAATGTACAGCTTGGTCTCAAATGTGAAGATCTGTACCTAACTTGACAAATCCCTTTGAGAAAACCTCCAGTGGGAATGTCCTCTGTGAAGAGACAGCATCTGACTCATAAGGAGAAGGAAAATAAAATATGACTGGAGAATGACCTAGTACAGATAACACATCCTGACTTGAAATCGATGTGGGAAGGTGTCCTCGTTTTCAGTACTTGTAGGTGTCTGTGTAGACATTTCCTGTCCTTGGAGGCTGTGACTTTTAATGTGCACTGCTGGATTGTTTGCCAGTGTCTTAACTTTCTATGATGACTAAATATGAGTGACAAAAAATGTTCCTTCTGTAATTGTATTTTGTTTTTAAAAAGTGTTTTATGCTTGTTTGGCAGTTTCTAGATACCTTAGAACAACATTGAGTTATGAGGGAAATATAATATTTGAGGCACCTTGTATGTTTTAAACTCATATTAAGCTGCACTTTTTTTTTTCTTTTTTAGTGGTGTTCATTATTCTAGCATAGCTCTCATGATTTTGTCAATATGGCTTCAAACGTCATCAGAGTTGATGTTCCTGGGGATCTGATTGCAATCCTGATCATGCTATTTATTTTTAGAATTACTTTTATAAAAGCGAACCTGTAAATAATTGTTATATGAAAACATGATTTAATGTCTTAAGGATTATTTCCCTCTGATTATTCTGACTCTCTGCTGCATAAATAGGACCAGTTATGATTCTGAAGCTAACCTAAAAATGTATAGCCAAAGCATGATTGTATCCTGCTTTGAATTTATTTTGCACAGTCTGTCGCACCTACAGAGTTAGTATTATTGTACATTTAACCAATAGAAAATATTCATTGGTAATCTTATTAGATATGAAAGTAATAGAGAGCAAAATGCTTGTATTATATGGTTGTTATAGAATATCATTAGTACAGTCATATTTCTATCTCAAAGTGTGATAATGCCAGCGGGATAAATGAGAAAGACATTGAATCTTCACACAAAGGAAATGGGTTTTATAATGAGTGCAGTTTGAACAGAACTAATCTCTTTCTTGGATCATTACTTCACCTAATCATAAAACCTTTTTTTAATTCAAATCCTTGCAGGGTTCTAATTGGTGACCTCTGGAGCCTGATAATTGTTTAAGATAGCTGGTCTTTTGCAGTATACTTAATGATGTTTGCAATTAAAAGTGAGAAATGTGGTTTAACCCTTAGGCAGGTGTAACTAAAAAGTAGATTTTCCTTTTTTTCCCAATCTTTAGTAGTTATTCCCATTCCTCTTCCCAATAGTTATTGACTTGAGTCATTATTAACTTGAATTAACCTAATGTATTGTTGTCTTCACTTAGTCTGGGGGTTTACTGAATCTTCATTTGACAAATGCCTTGGGATATATTAGGAGTAATCCTGGATCATTTGGAAGAGCCAAGGGACTGGTCTATTTGGGATGGCCAGAACGCCTAGCTTCTTTTTTCTCTGTCATTTGGGTTCATTTTTCTGCCTTTTTTGGGTGATTTAAGTAGAAACTGAGACATTTCTTTGCACCCGGTTTCAATAAAAACTTATTTCAGAACTTTTCTTACTACCAGATGAAAGTGAGTGAATAGAAATTAGCCAATATTAACTTAGGGCTGATAAAACCATAGGCCCCCGAGCCCTGAGTGATAGTGATTACTTTCTCCACACTGTGTGTAGAAGCATGCTGGAATTGATACAGACTGTTACACTTTCATGTCTTGATCTTCTCTGTTGCTTCTGTTGCGTTTCTCAGTAAACAGTGAACATTCAATGAGTAAAGTTGACTGACTCATCCTCTAAAATTCTGTTCATATGTTGGAGATGGAATTTAATTTGTTATCTGTTGGTTTAGGAGGTTTTTAAGTGTCAGCAAAAATTGATCAGTCAATCTAAAATTTTTTTTGAGCCAAATTGTGGATTATAATCTGAGAATAGCCTCTTGGAAAGTTCTGGGAACTGTTCTGCCTATGAGAGGCCAGAGCATAGTTGTATACGTTTTTGAGACAGAGGGCTATGTATTAAATGATGTATTATTGACAGTTTACACAGTCCAGATCTAAGCTTACAAAGCAGGTAGTGGGCCATGGGTCAGTGTGGCCCTTTGCAAGATTAAGAAGGAAGGTTATCTTTTTGAGGAGTTGTCTTATTGAAGCTAGAATGCTGCTCTTACGGCTGAGCGGGTATTTCTGCCGGAGGGAGGTTTGGTCGATGCGTGGTGCAGGTACACGCTGCACAGAAGAGGGGGCAGAGGAGGCCAAAGGGCAGAGAAAAATCTTTATGTTTAAATTTTTCTTGTCTTGCCATAAAATATGAGTTTTATTTCACAGAAGCCAGTTGTGTGGTAATTCGGAGAAGAGGCAAATCCTTTGAGAGTCCGCAGTCCTGCAATCAAATTTCAGGTCTGCCACGTACTAGGTACTAGGGGACGTTGATTCCTGTCCCAGCATGCTGAGAATTGTGTGGGCTTCATGTGCAGGGCCTCCAGCATGGTGTCTGGAAATAGTAATTGTGCAAATTGTTAGATTCCTTCTGTGAGTTTTAGGGAACATTTCATCTCTGATTTTCATCCCTTAATCTTTATTGTTTTAAAATGATTTAAACAAAAAAACACATTACACTTAAAAGTTTATTTTGAAAATTGTTAGACTTTAGTACCAAAATCTAGTAACTTCCTCATTTCTGAAGGTCGTTGAGTGTTTCCCCTTGTTTAGATGATAAATTTGCATTTCACTGGCGCATCCAGTGATCATCATGTCTTATCTTTGTATTTTTCTTTTTTCTACCATGATGCCTTTTGTTTGGTGAATGATTGTACTATATTTAAGGGAAAGATAAGAGGTCAGTACCATGGAAGCATTTTTTCTCTTGAAAATAATTTGATAAAATGTGTAATGATAATTCAGAGTAGCACTCAGAATTTTTTAGTTATCTGCATTTTAATTTCTAGAATCATATAGGTTTCACAAATTCTTGAAATCCATTCTACAATGAAATACATGTAAATCAGTTACCACAATTTAGGCTTTGTATTAAGTAGGCAATAATAACCTGTATTTGCATTATGTGTTACAGTTTTCAGATCACTTTGCTAAGCATCATATCTTTTGATACTTGAAATAACCTTGTTAATTTCCCTCAAAACTAAATAATAAGCCAAATAATTTTTTCTCAAAGTCAAGATCCCTTTACTTCAATAATACCAAGAAACTGGAGGCTTTAGGTCAGAGTACACTAGCATTGGAATCCTAGATCTGGGTTTGCTGTGGAATCTTAGCCACATCACTAGATATCTGTTAAGTAGCTGTTTCTTTTCTGTAAAATTATTACCACTCTTCTGCTACATTGTTACAAGGATTAAATACCTGAACTGGACTGTCAGTAAATAAATTCTATCAGTGTTATTGTTATATTTTTGTTAATTACCTGTGATGGGTAGAATTACAACCAACTCTTGAATAATGTGGGTTTGGTCTGTGCAGGTCCACTTATATGCAGAGTTTTTAAAAACAGAGAATATGGTTGAATCCACAGATGCTGAACCATGGGTACAGAGGAACCATGGGTATGGAGGGCCAACCATAAGCTATACCTGGAGTTTTGGACTGGGTGGAGGATCAGCGCCCTTGACCCCCTCCTTGTTTAAGGGTCAGCTGTCTTTCCTCCCTCCCCTGCCCCGCTCCCCCCAGTCAGTCTTCTTCCTTCCTGGAGGAATTTCCTTGTGTGTGTGCTTTAATCTTATGCAGTGTGTATATATTTAAGAATACTTTGTGTACAAATACTAGCTCTGTCTTTGTAAGTTTACTTCCAAACATTTTAATATTTAGAGTATTGACTATTTTTTGCTCCCTGGATGGTTTATTTTTGTTTATTTGTGATGAGCTAATTCGTTCTTATTAGAGAGTGTTATGCATCTATTCTGCTGTGCCATTTATTTCTTGTTTATGGAAGATTATTTGCAAGATCTTGAGCTGTTTGAATCAATCTCGTCTGGGCAGGTTTTAGTGTATTCAATTCTGGTTTGGGTTTAATAGGTGTTCTGTTAGGTTTGGATTGCTTAAATAAAATAATTCCTTTGTGAAAACATCTGTCATGTTGGAGGTTAAAAGGTATCTTTTTAGACCAACAGCCACAGTAACATTTTAGTAATCTGTCAGATAGAATTTGCATTGGCTTTGAACACTACATATATTTTAAGATCATTTTAAATCCTCCAGCTAGGTTCTTATATTACTTTGAAATAGATTTCTAAATGTTGAGCATGTAGGTATTATCATTCTGTTTATATGGACTTCTTGTTTCCTTATAGATCAGGCTAACCCCTGTCCTTTAATAAGTTTGTACAGAGTTAAGGTCCTCGGGCAGGGGGGCTGGGGGCAGGGTTTGACTGTATTACTGTTTACCCTAGAACTATTGTGCAGGCTAACATATTATTTACTCTTTTCTGAACCTTTGATGAATGTTTATTAAATAACTTTTAAACAGCTAATGACATAGGCTTTCAAGTTAACTAAACTTTAGTGTGAATCCCTCTAAAGAGATTATGAACTGTCCAGCCCTTGGCAAGCTTCTTACCCATTGGAATCCTCAGGGTCTTATTCTGTAAAGCGAAGGTTTATTCTGTAAACCTATCATAGATAGGTTCATTAGAATAAAGACTTCATGTCAATTGCACAGCCCTTAACTCGGTGAATCCTTGCAAACAAAGTCATAACAATTATTATTTACCTAGTACTGTCATAATAAGTGATCTCTGAAATGAGCTTTCCTGATAGCTCAGTTGGTAAAGAATCTGCCTGCAATGCAGGAGACCCTGGTTCGATTCCTGGGTTGGGAAGATCCCCTGAAGAAGGAATAGGCTATCCACTCTGGTATTCTTGGGCTTTCCTTGTGGCTCAACTGGTAAAGAATCTGCCTGCAATGCAGGAGACCTGGGTTGGGAAGGTCCCCTGGAGAAAGGAAAGGCAACCCACTTCAGTATTCTGGCCTGGAGAATTCCATGGACTCTATAGTCCGTAGGATAGCCAAGAGTCAGACATGACTGAGTGACTTTCACTTTCAAAATGGTTTTCATTACTTTTCAGTACTTTGCTGTGTAATGTTTTATGTGATCAGCACAAATGGGAACTTCTGTATGTACAGGAGGCATCAGATGCTCTGTTTAAAGCTTCCTTCAGTTTAGCCAAGGTGGGGACTGGATTGCTGCCTCTTGTCCTTTGCTCTGTGCCTGGGGGCTGAGGGATGCGTCAGCAGACACTCTTACCTCTGGCTTCTGCTTGGGTTGGTCCCTCCTTGCGGAGCCACCAGAGGCAGATCTGCAGAAGGAAGTGAGGTCCCAGTGTGTGCGCTTTAGCTTCCTCCCTATTAGGTCAGCACAAGCTGGCTGCTTCCCTCGGAGGACATTATAATCCTTGCCAGGCTGCCCTCCACACAGTCTCCTTTCTTCCTTGCCCCTTCCTGCTTCCAAGCTTTGGGGCAGCCATACTTCCTTCCTAACCTCAGAGTACCACACCATTCGTTGTTGCTATTGTTTTAGGATATTCACATCTTTATACATAGGTCCTTAATTAAATTCTCTACAGATTATCTACTTTGAATGCCATCTGTTTATTCATGGAATACAGTTCCTTGGATCATTCACCCAGGAAAGAACAGAGGCTCTGGGAATAAACAGAGTTGCAGGGTATCAGGGTTTCTAACTCACAGTTTCTGATCTTAAAGGATAGATTCCATGTGGGCTCGCACAGGAATTCATTGGTTCATTAGCACATTCTCTCATGGACTTGTTTTGTAAAGAATGTTTGTTTCCTGTATAGAAGCACTATGTACCATAGGCTTTACTGGGTTGTTAGCTACACAAAATATTCTAAGGACCTGTTGATAGACTGGGTTGGGAAAGTGTCTCCACCTTGGAGACCTGAGGTTTGAGTCATGGTATGTTCCTTGCTAATTGTATGACTTTTAGAAATATATTTTCTAACTTTCCTTATGTGCAAAATGTGAACAATACTTTAACCTTCCCAATATATTGTCAGGATCATAAAAGGAGTTAAGGGCGTGTGGCCAGGGGGACTGATAGTCTGTTGAAGACAGACTTTAAATAGGAAGTTATACCTGTGGTAAAAATGCTACTTTATTTTGATTAAGTAGTCTGGGAATTCAAAAAGAGCCTCTCTAGGAAGTGGAATTTAGCAGAGGCACCAAAGAGAAAGTCCCCAGAGATGTTCCTGTCTTGGGAGACAAGTGCAGAAGCTCTAGCCTCAGTGAGCGGGTGCTTCAGAAGCCAAGAAGGGCTGGATGCTAGAGGGGAGAGGCGCTCAAGGCAAGTGCCTGTGGTTTACTCTGGTGGGGTGTCCCGAGGGCTTGATGCCTCCTCTGATGGCTGTCCGTCCACTTCAAATAGAAATCAGCCCTTCTAGTTCCGCCCTCCCTGGTTGTTCGTGGGATAGACTGTCTTATCTTCCAGCTGTGATGTCATCTGCCCTCTCTCCCCACATTGCGTCCATTCCATTTCTGCTCAGGTCCGCCTTTCCAGGAGGGCGTCTCTCCTCAGCGGATTGCTTTCCGCATCCCCCTGTTGTTACTGAACCCTTAGGATCTGATCCATGCAGACATTAAGAACCCGGCCTGCCTTTTCATGCCTTTGTCCTCCTTTCTTCTCTGTGTTGGCCACGGAGAACTGCCCCTGTTCTCACCCTGCTTCTTTCTGCAGCGACCCAGGGTGTGGGGTGAGGAAATTGCGTTCATGTCTCGGCTTGTTCACTAACTGGCTCTGTGGTGACAGGATTCTGTCACCACTACTTGTGTGATTCATTCTCTTGTATACTGTTAAAGGAGAAAAGGAAACCAAAAAAAGTAAATCTCCATGTGTCAGCTGTTCAGTCAGATGAGGGAAAGGGAACTGGTGTAACCCAGGGTTCCTTCACTTCACTGAAGCACTCATCAGCTCTTTGCCTGGCAGCCTCCCTTCCTTATCCTCTAGGAACTCAGCTCACGTTTACTAGCTTTTTGAACACTATTCCAGGCTCCAGAGCCGTCAGCCCCTCTTCTCAGCCCTGTGCACACTGCGCTTGCCCGTGTGGTCCCACAGACTGTGTGTTCTGTCCCCAGCAGCCCGTGCACTTTCTCCGTGTGTCAGAATTCAGTCAGTGTTGTGGACAGACGCCTGATTGGGATAATCCCTGTTCCTCTCACCCTCACCACGTGAACCCCGCTGCATTTGGATTCTCAAAGTGAAATACTGTATATGTAGTTTCCAGAAATGTGTGTGTTACTTCAAGTGAGACGAGCAGTCTAGGTATATCCTTATCACAGCTTCAGTGAAAGAGTATTTTAGTGAAGGATTTAAATGAATGATCAAAGGAGAGTCAAACTCTGGATTTTCAGCCATGCAAAATAGAAACATGACCATCCCTGTATACATTCATATTTTATTCTGTTTTGGTATTTAAAAAAAAATTCTACAAAAGTATTTAAAAATTTAAATTTATGCAAATTTAAAGGGTAAAATATTCATGATTCAAACTTTTCAAACAGTGTAAAAGAGCAATATAGTGAGAAGTCTCTATTCCTGTTTCTTATCCGTTGCATTTCTCCCTTGACAATCAGTTACTCGTTTCTTATATGTAAGAAGGGAGCTCTTTTCTGTGGATATGCAGGTGAATATGAACATATAGTCTTCCACTGCTTTCCACTGTGACTTGTGTTTGTGTGTCTGTGTGTACAAACAGTGTATTTGGTGGAGACTTTTTCTCATCAGAACATGTCTTCATGTTCTTCATCTTTCCTGATGTTGTAAAGTAACTTATGCCGTCTCACTGGCCGTGCCCTTGCTTATGTAACCAAGCTCTTAATTCTAGATATTTAGATGATTTCCAGTGTTCTACTATTAAACACAGTGTGTTAAATGGATAAATTTGTGTATAATATTTTATATCTATCCACATATATCTTTAGGGCAAATTTGTAAAAATGGAGTTGCTGGGACAAAGGAAAATGTCAGTTTTGATGTGCTTGATTCTGTGAGAGAATTTAAGCAGTTTTAATGAAAATTTACATTACCAAATTTTTTTATATTGAAAATTTAGCTTATTTAATTCAAAGAGTATTTGGCTGTGTCTTAGAGGATTCATGGATTTTAGCATATTTGGTAGGGTAAGTAGTCATTGCTTAGGAAGCTCCATACTGAACCAAGACAGAAACAGAAAAAAAAAAAAAAAACAGCCAAAAAAGTCATAACTGACACTAGCTTTCCCAGTTGACAGAAATTTGGTGTCCGTGGTTTGAAAACATAGCATTTTAATCCTCTACATCATCTAAAACCTAATCACACTTTTGCTTATTATTTCTGAGCTGGGAGATGGCATTGGTACATTAAACTGTATGTAACGAATGTAATCTGGGGATTAGTGAAAGTCAAATCCCCTATGTGTTCGACCTTGAGCATCTGGCTGGATTTTCGGTGGTTTGCCTTCATATGCTCCAATTTACTGAAAGGTTAAAGCTACCTTGGTAGCTGTCCAGTCCCTTCCTGACCTAGGGAAGCCCAGAGGGGTGGTAGTATGAGTTTGAGAGTTTGAAACTCCCATTTACGGATAATTTCAAGATTTCATAAGTCATCTTGTTGCTTCCCATTATTTTGCATTGTACTTTATTGGACACCCTGAACACAATAAACCTACTTACGATCTTCAGTCAAGTAGAAAATGCCAAACTGTTGATTGAACGGCGCCTAAAAAAATGGAAGCTTGGCCAGTTCTGAATTTTACCACTGGGGGCCACGGGGACCTGAGAGAAGTAGAATAGCCAAGGTGTAAACCAGACCTGCGTGATGCCTGTGACAGGGGCGGGGCTGTTTCGGGTGCCGTGTGGCATGTGAGGTCTAGCACACCTACATGCTTCAACATGGCATTGGGCCTTACATTTTTTTTCTAAAATCTTAAACAGTGAAGTATTTCAGCATATTTCGAAGCTTACTTAAGGTAGCAACAAGGTATTTTAGCAAGATAAGATTTGTAAAGTTGACTATCTGGAGAGGAAATTAGTTACTTTTCTTTTAATTTTTATTTCCTTCTTAAAAATTGTAGGGATATCTCGAACTTTAATATATAGTAAAATGCATAAGTCTTTGTGATTTTTTAACCTTAACCTAACATGACTTTCCATGTTGCTTCAAATGATAAATATCACTGATACAAGGAGTAACATTTTGAAGGCTGATTAAAGAATTAAATATTAAATTGTGCCTATCAATGCTCAACAATTATTAAAAAGCCTTTGTTATATAAAAAGAAAATAGGTAGTTAAATCTATCTTGACTGATGTATTATACATTAAAACTTCTGTTTTCTAGAAAGTTTCAGTGAACCTAATTTTGTTAAATCTTCTAACTCGCTAAAGGTATTCTCAATTATAGCATAAATGGATAAATAAAAATAAAATGTAGAAATTATTTTCCTTGTACTAATTAAAGCTGAACTCATGAATTGTTGTACTCGATGGAGCAAATGGCATGTGACTTACTGCTTTTTACTGAGGAAAACGAAACTAATTTAGCTCATATCCACCATTAGTTTTACAATTTTCAAATATATTTTGTGTCTGCACGCACAGACACTCTTATTTATGGAAAATAAGAGTATATAACATGGTATATTGTTACATCTGGAGTATGGATATAGGAGAAACTTTCTTTTAATTGTGTATTTTATTTATAGAAAAATGTCAAAATTAAAAGTACTCTCGAAAGGTTTTTTCCAAGAACAATGGCAAGAATTATCTATGTAAATGTTTATATTTCACATACTTCTGTTCAATGCATCTTGTTCCCATGCAGATTCTATATAGAATGATCAGTTTTACAGAAGCAAAGCGTAATATAATACAAGAAAGCAAACAAAATAATCAGTGTATTTGGAGATTTAGTAATTATCTTTATCCTTAGAAGCTTTGCTCAGAAGCTGCAGGCCTAAGCTGGGAATGATAATAGAATTGTGCATGAAGTACTTTGTGAGTGCCATGGTGGGAATGACTGATTCTGCTGCCCCGTCAAGGAGAGTGACAGTTGCATAAAAAGTAGTATTTAATATGGTTGAATCTTGAAGGCGATGTGTGAAATGGAAATCATCAAAATAGCATCACCAGTAGAGAAAAGAGCACTAACAAAGCCACGAGCTTGTGGTTGGGCTCGTCACTTGTGAGGTGGGAAGATTTTGTTGGGGAGGTGACTGTCACAAGGCTGTCTAGGGCTTTTAATGCCCCCTTAAAGAATCCTTCTTGGTGGGAACCACCTTGGAGACACAGGCAGAGCTGGTAGAACGGGCTGTCGGTACTTGGTAATGCTAAACTGAGAATGCTTTCCGGCTTTTCTTTGCTGTTTGATCAGCCTTTTTTGAGAATTCCAGAGGACCTCAAAGAGTCTGTTTTTATGTTTGTAGCTAGTGTATTGTTCCCCTCCATGAGCTTGGGTCGTTGACACTTGACTTTGGAGCACATGTATGTGTGTACGTGTGTGTGTTTCCCCACTTACTGTTGAAGAATCATCAATAAAATGGGAACATGTCATTACCTGAGCAAGCTGTAGGCATCTGAAGTCCGCATTCTGTATTTGGTTTCTTGCCACCATAGAGCTAAGAAGGACCCCCAGTCTCTGAGGTTCCAGGTCTGACACTTCCTGGTTTTCTGTTTTTCCTCCACAGAAATAGAGAAGTTTCAAAAAGGAGAAGGCAAGGATGAAGAAAAGTACATTGATGTGGTGATTAATAAGAACATGAAGCTGGGACAGAAAGTGTTAATTCCTGTAAAACAGTTTCCTAAGGTAAGACAGGTGCGCACAGCTGGCGTGTTAATCTTTATCACAAGGGAACGCTTGTTTAATTTACATTCTGTTTAGTGTCTTCTTGAGATGTTTTCCCTTCGCAGAATATCCCAACATGCATACTTTTAAAATTAATTAAAAACTTAGTGATTCTATCCTTTTTGTTTGACTTTGGTGTGAGTTATGAAGTCTTAAAAATTATTCTTCTGAGTTATATTTCAGACTTCAGACAGACAGTTCAACTTTTTCCTGTTGTAGTTTTTCATTTGTAAGATAAGCTTGGTTGATAAGAATTAAATAAAATTATCCACGTTAAATGCTTTGCATCGGGCTTGGCACATAAATATTCAAAAAATTCTCTAATTATCTATTCTAGAAAGAAGTGTGATTTTTATGACATTGAGCACAGTTACAATAAGTACTTTTAAATCCTAATTATAAAATCTTGATCATCTTAGATTTGGCCTAAATTGATGCTTTTTTCTCTGCTTTCTTTTTTCTTTATGTGTCTTTGTACATGATTTATGCATACTGTTGTATATACTAGTAGTTAATTTCTTTTGATTGCAGAACAATAATCCATTACCTGAATATACTAGAGTTTATCCATTGCCTGGGTAGTTTTCAGTTTTGAGTTATAATTAAATTGCTGTGAACATTTCATACAAGTCGTTCTGTGACCATATGTTTTCATTTATTTTTAGTAAATACTTAAGATTTAAATTGCTGTGGATTTAGTTTTATAATAAATTGCCATAATTTTTTCCTCCTAAGTGGTTGTATTTGTGGCATTTCTAGACCTACACATGCAAAGTTATGGTTATTCCATATCTAAACTCTTATTTGATATTGTCAATCTCTTTAATTTCAGCCATTCTGCTAGGGTATTGGTATTTTCTTGTGGTATTAATTTGTATTTCCCTGATGATTAATTGTCTGGTGTGCATTTATTGGCCATTTATATATCTTCAAATTTGAAGTTTCTTTTGAGATCTTTTTCTGCTCTCTGGGCTGTGTGTCTTCTTATCATTGAGTCATAGGAACTTTTTTAAAGACATATTTCCTGGATCATATATTTTGGTGGATATGTTTTGTGAATATTTGACTCAATATGTAGCTTGCATATTATTTTCTATATGGAGTTTTATGATACATTTTTAATTTTGATGACATGTAATGGATCAAGTTTTTTTTTTATGATTTTACCTTCTGTCAACTAAGAAATCTTTGCCAACCTCAAGGAAATGTTAGAATCCTTTATAAGTTTATTTTTTCCATTTCCTCTAAAAGCTTTAACATTATAGCTTTTAATTGTATGTCTGTGATACATCTCAAATTGGTTTTTGTGTACAGTATGAGATAGACAGTCAATTCATTTTTTCTTCATATGGACATCTAGTTTTTTCAATGGTATTTGTTGAAAGATATTTTCCTCCCACTGATTGTGTTGGTACCTGTGTTGGAAATTGGGTGACTGTGTTAAGTGAGGATCTATTTCTATACTTTCTGATTTGTTTCATTGACCTATTTATGGATCATTATGCCAGTACCATACAGTCTTCATCATTGCAGCTTTTTATAGTAAGACGTGAAGTTAGGTAATATAGTCCCTTCAGCTTTGTCCTTTTCCAGGATTGTTTGGATGTATATCCTTTGCAACTCTATATAAATTTAAGAATTCGTTTTGCAGAACATTCTGCTGGGATTATGATGCAGTTGCATTGATTCTGATGATCCATTTAGGGAGCTCTGACATCTTAATAATATTAAGTCTTCCCTTCCTTGAATACGATGTATCTTTCAATTTAATTTCCATCACTTTTAAGGGAAAGGTCTTGTCTTATTAAACTTACTTCTAAAAGTATTTTATGTCTTTTGAACACTTGTAAAATGAATATTTTGAAATATTCTCTTCCAGTTTTTTGCCTCTAATAGAAACTTTTGTATATTGACCTTGTATTCTGCTACCTTGCTAAAACTCACTTGTTCTCGTAATTGTTTTATAGAATTTTCAGAATATGCTATGTACATAATCATTATCTGCATAAACAGTTTACTTCTTTCTTTCCAATTTTTATGTTTATTGTTATCTTGTATCATTATTTTGGCTAGGATCCCTAGTATAATGCTTGAATACAAGTGGTGAGATTAGGCATTTCTCTCCTGTTCACATCAATGTGGAAAACATTCAATATTTTGCCAGTAAGCGTGGTAACAGCTATGGGAATTTGAAGTTTTATTCTAATTTAGCTTTGTTGACTATTTGATTCTGACTGGATGCTGACTTTTGTTGAATATCCTTTCTGCATCTACTGAAATGAGCACAGGATTTTTCTCCTTTGTACTGTTAATATAGTGTTAATAAATTAAACCAATTTTGCATTTCTGAATTAAAGTCTACTTAATGATATATTATCCTTTTTATACATTGTTGATTCAAATGCTTCTGTATTCCTGAGTGATAGTGGCCTATAACCTATATACATTTATATAAAATATTATATAAATTTATGTAAATATATATTTATACATAGATATATATTTATAATAAAAAGTATACATAGACTAATATTTATATATATAAAATTATATAGTGAGTGAAGAAGTGTCCCCTCCTTTTTTTTCCCCCTCTAAAGAATATATGTCATTTTGGTGCTGTATTTTCTTTATTAGATAGAATTTACTAGTGAAGCTATCTGGGCCTGGAGTTTGGTGGTATGAAAATGTTTCAAATATATATGTTTATATATGAATCAAATATCATATACATTTGGATTGTATACTGTAACATTGTACTACACTGTGGAAACTGGATTCTGTTCTCTTTCTTTGAGGAAGGTTGATATTTTTGGATTCAGACTGCAGACTGTTGGATGGGAATGCAGAACTTAGTTTACCTCTTAGTTGGACTTTTACATTTATTTTTGTCATACATGATTGGCAGATTTTATACACAAAATGTGGGGCTCCCCAAGTCTAACTGTCATTTCTAGCATTCCTCCCATTGATTTCAGCACTGTGTTTGCCTCAAACTCTGCTACTCAGCTAAAAAGCTCTACAGTCAGTAAATTCACCCAGGCCATTCCCTTCTTCCAAGTCTTGACTCCCTTCTATAAAATCCCTTTGATTTTGAGCTTTATACAGACTTTAGATGGTTGCTTTTTGTATTTTGTTCCACATTTAAGAGTTTATAGTTGTTTACCTATAGACAGCCTATTAGGAACTTAATTAGCTCTACTTGCAAAAACTGAGGATATACATTTTAGTAAACAGAAAACTGTTATGAACATTTTATAGACATACTAATTACTAAGCAAAGCATGGCTTATGGAAACTTTCATTAATTAATTTTCCAGGCTTGATGTGCACTGTATGCGCCGTATGCAGTAGGAGGAAAGGTGCAGAGACTCTGTCCCTGTCTCTAAGGAGTTCATAGTCTAGCAGATGCTTAATCTGAAGTTAACACTCTGCTGTGTATAAGTAATTATGTGACAGAAAGTGTTTGAGCTAAGTATATGGAATAAACCTCAAATGTTTTTCAGTGTCAGCTTTGAGGAGAATAGGGGAAGACAGATTATAATTGCTGCGTCTCACAGAGAGCAGAGTCCATTTCAAGTCCTTATAATGTCTGAAGTAGGCTGCTTGAAAATCTGCTTTCAGAATTCAGAAAAGGATGTTTCTGCTTAGCAAACTGAGCATTTGAATCTCAAGCCAGCCTTGTGTAGAGGCTAATATAGCACTCACATCAGTTCTAAGAAAAAACTTTGATGCTGGTATCAGTTAATAGGCTGAGCTGGAGGAAGCCGGCAGTACTCGCCCCTCTCGAGTAGCAGCGGGCGGGCAGCTTGGTGTGGGATTGAGGGCACAATACCTGTTCAGAGAATGTGATTCCATTAACTGAATAATTTCTCTTCTCTTAATGAACCTATTCAACTCTCTTTCAATGGCACAGCATTGGACATGAGTCCTCAAGTGTTCAAACCCAAAGTACATTTGCTCTCTTGAGTATGTGTGCAAGATTGTAAAGTATGAAACTCAAACACTGTTTCATGATTTTTTTTTTTTTTAAGACTTTAAGCTGTAGAAATTCTCCTCCATATTACTTGTGGGTAAACTCTAATTCTTGGTTCTGGACAGTGACTAGATGTAAGAATTAACCTAAGTGCCAAATCTCCATTGGAACAAGGCATGCTGACGGGACTACCCCCGTCACTGTATATATTAGTATAAGGTAGGGTTGGCCAGTGGGGACTGCTTTAGAGTCTGAGGTGGCTCTCCAGGTGTTTAATTATTTTAAACTTTATCAGGAGTCGGAACGCCGTGTGTAAAGTCTTAAAAAACTTGTTATATAAAATTAAGCTATATCTTATCTCTATATATCATTATACATACATGATCTACCGCTATGGTAAGATTGTCTTTATTTTGTGCTCAGTTGCTCAGTTGTGAGTTGTATCTGACTCTTTGAAGGCTGTTCTTGTCCATGGAATTTTTCAGGCAAGAATAGTGGAGTATGTTGCCATTTCCATCATACTGTAAAATAAAAAAGGAGAAGAAACATGTAAAACATATAAAATTCTAGTTGAACATTTATTTTAAAAAAATAACTTAAATCTTAAGAGCAATTATTTTCTGGAGGATAGGCTTCTATGCTATTTTCTATTTTGAAAATGAAAGTGTTAGTCGCTCAGTCCTGTCTGACTCTTTGCAACCCCATGGACTGTGTAGCCCGCCAGGCTCCTCTGTCCGTGGGATTCCCCAGGCATGAACACTGGAGTAGATTGCTGTTTCCTCCTCCAGGGGATCTTCCAGACCCAGGGCTCGAACCCAGGTCCACTACATTGCAGGCAGATTCTTTACCATCTGAGCCACAAGGGAAGCCCTTGTTTAGAAGTTTTCTACTTTACATAGGGCTCCCTGATTAACTCAGTTGGTAAAGAATCTGCCTGCAATGCAGGAGACCCTGATTCAATTTCTGGGTTGGGAAGATCCACTGGAGAAGGGGTAAGCTACCTACTCCAGTATCCTTGGGCTCCCCTTGTGGCTCAGCTGGCAATGTGGGGGACCTGGATTCGATCCCTGGGTTGGGAGGATCCCCTGGAGAAGGGAAAGGCTGTCCACTCCAATATTCTGGCCTGGAGAATTCCATCGAGTCCATGGGGTCATAAAAGTTGGATACCACTGAATGACTTTCACTTTCACTTTACATATTACTATACTATAATGTTTTAACAATAACTTGGTGTCACTTTTATAATTAGGTTAAAAAACACATTCCCATTTGGGGGAAAACATGCCCCAGATTGTTAATTTAGGAGATACCTGTGTACTATTACTGTGATTTTTAAGATTTACTGTACTGATTTAAACTCTACAGGTTTAAATGAAATTTATTAGTTTTCTTAATTTGATCATTGTTTAATCTCTTAAAGCATTCTAATGCTTACATATTATTTTCAGTAACTTTATACTAATATGGGTTCTTACATTAAATCTTTTCCTATTATATGCATATTTTAATTTGATATATTTACTATCTCACAGAAGTTCTTCAGTTAAGAGTCTTTGAGGGAGAAGAGAAAAGTGTATATAAAAGCATGTTTCCTCTGGAGTTTGAAATAAAGCTCAGGAAACTTCCTTTGCTAAGGTTGGCTCTTGTTTTTCCCTTATAGTGAACTGCAGATAATTAAAAATCCGTGAATCTGCTACTGGTGGAAGACTATTTCATAAAAGTCATCTTGTCTTTAAATTTTTCATAGAGTAGTAAATATTTGACAGTCATATTGTTGTGTTAAAAGTTGCCTTTTCTGTGATAAGGCAACGATCATTGCCCCTTGTAGCATTCATTAAATCTTGGGGCCCTGTGGGGAGGCGGAAGGACTGTTCTGGAGCAGAGAGCCTTATTAGGAAGACCTGTGGCCCACAGGCCTCTGCTTCACTGAGCCTAGGTCCCCTTCCAGGCCAGTCCCTCCCATCCTGACCGCCTGCATCTCACAGTGGGCTGGAGGGAGGTGCGCTTGTAAGGAGAGATGAGTCTCTTCCCAGGCTCCTTTTGTTCTTTCCTCAGAGGTCTTCTCTGGGCCCTTGAGGTCTTCTGATACTCACCCCTGTGTCATGAGAATTGGAAAGTTGATATTTGTGAATATCATAGCTTTCAAAAAATATTGTGAAGGAATTTCAAATCTTATGCTATGACTTTCCCCTTATTCTCTTTTAAAATGCTTGATTATTGATCCAGAAAGTAGCCCCTTAGCTTTAGAATTATTAAGCAGAGTTCAGAAGCAGCCACACATATATAGGGGCTCATGAAAGAATTTATTCATTTTTTTAAGAGGTTTATTGTTTTTATTATGGGCTTCCCTGGTGGCTTAGACAGTAAAGAATCTGAGTCAAATGAGTAATTAAAAACTTTGGTTGTATATAGCACCCCCGCCCCCCGCCCCCGCAATCTCATTACATTTAAAATCTAGAAATGCTACCATTATATGTACTTTGGTCACAGTGGAGTACATTAAGAAATTGAAGTCTGTGATGGATACTTCCTATGTCAGTCTTTTTTTTTTTTTTTCCCCATCACTGCTTCCTTTTGAGAGGTGATGGAGAATAGGTCTTTTAAGTGTATTGCTGAGCCAAAAGGTAAAACAATTTTAGTGCTTAGCAGTGTATTACTGGCTTAGGTGTCTTAAATATTATTGTACTGCTTATTTTGGCCCTGGGCCCCGTGAAGCCCTCCAGGTTGAATCAACTGAAAATTGCGTAGCTGTACTGTTGGACACAGGAAGTATAAACAGAGCTTATCCTGTCTCTTCACGGATTTCCCCCCTACCCCACAGGAGTGAAATGGCAGAAATTCAGTAGATGGCCCAAAGAATGAACTTTTATGAAAACAAGGGATTGACACACAATTACAGGAAGCCAGGGGCACTTAGTATATATCCCGAGACGGTGGCAGAGGGAATTGGGTAGCTGTGGCAGTCAGCCCTCTTGGTGAGGCCCTGGCTCTGCCACATGGGCCTGTTTGACACCAGGGCCGGCACAGCTGTTCCTCTGTCTCCGCCGTTCTCTCCTTCTGTCCTCTCCCTCTCTCCCTCTCTCTCATCAGGCTAAATGCCTACCACACCGCCTCCACCTCGCTGTCCTGCAGACTTCTTATATTTACTTCTTATATCTTAGATTATACGTGCCCGTAAGTGAGCTTCATACTCTTCTGGGCAAACCTGGACCTTTCCCTGTGCTCCTTTGTCCGTGAATGACAGACAGCACACGTATCTAAGAGCCCATGCCTAAAACTAGCACATCATTTTTGTCTATTAACTTCTTCTTCGTTTACCTTTCCCAGTCGATTCTTGAAATGCAATGACATGCATTTTGTAATTTCTACTTATAAATTATTTCTCACTCTCTGGATTACATTGCCACTCCTTAACTTAGACCATTGTCATCCCTCACCAGTCCTTTGTAATATCCTCTTATCCATTTTCAAATCCTCCATCCCATTCTCCACATTTGAAGCCAGACTATGCAGTCTGAGATTTTCTGGATTAACAGTTTCAAACTTACGTATAAATGGGCTTCATTGCTTGTGTTATTTGTTTTGTTGTCCACCCATCCCCACACCCCCACCCAAAGAATATAATCCAGCTTTGAGCATACAGAGATTAAAAAGCACGTGAGTGGGTGATTCAGATGCTGTATCACTTGCATGTGTCTCTGCATGTGTGATTTTCCCCGTATCATCTCCTGAAGAAGTTACTTGTATATTTTGCTTGACTAATTTTCAGAGCTGCTGATGTCTAAATAAGTAGGACTGTTTACCATTAAAGTAGATGCTGTGTTAAAATTACAATCAATGGTGTAGTACCAGATAATCTCAAGCACTACCGATAATGCTTAGTGATTTGTGGTTGGCAAAGTAATAAATCTAAATAATAGTATTTGTATAGATCTAATGTGTTGCAGTGATTTCTGCAGCAAAGAAAATCAATACAAACTATGTTGACCAGTGCCATTTGATTCGGGGCAAAATAAACTTTAATTGCACAAGTGTTTATTGAGAAATCATTGTGCAGGAAAGATGATGAATCAAATAAGGGTCCTGATTACTCTCCAGGGATTTACAGTTGAACAGCAGAAACAGGGTAAATTTATTCCAAATGATAGAGAGTAAAGACCATACTAACATAAGAGAGGTAAATGGACACTGCAAGAACTTAAAAGAGTGAGGGAGAATTATTTCTGGAGAAAGAATTACAGGTGGAATTAAATGTAGTCCCTAAGCCTTTGACTATGTGGATCATGGTAAACTGGAAAATTCTGAAAGAGATGAGAATACCAGACCACCTGACCTGCCTCTTGAGAAACCTATATGCAGGGCAGGAAGCAACAGTTAGAACTGGACATGGCACAACATACTGGTTCCAAATAGGAAAAGGAGTATGTCAAGGCTGTATATTGTCACCCTGCTTATTTAACTTCTATGCAGAGTACATCATGAGAAGCGCTGGGCTGGAAGAAGCACAAGCTGGAATCAAGATTGCTAGGAGAAGTATCAATAACCTCAGATATGCAGATGACACCACCCTTATGGCAGATAGTGAAGAGGAATTCAAAAGCCTCTTGATGAAAGTGAAAGTGGAGAGTGAAAAAGTTGGCTTAAATCTCAACATTCAGAAAACTAAGATCGTGGCATCTAGTCCCATCACGTCATAGGAAATAGATGGGGAAACAGTGTCAGACTTTATTTTTTGGGGCTCTAAAATCACTGTAGATGGTGACTGCAGCCGTGAAATTAAAAGACACTTACTCCTTGGAAGGAAAGTTATGACCAACCTAGCTAGCATATTAAAAAGCAGAGACATTACTTTGCCAACAAAGGTCCGTCTAGTCAAGGCTATGGTTTTTCCAGTGGTCATGTATGGATGTGAGAGTTGGACTGTGAAGAAAGCTGAGTAATGAAGAATTGATGCTTTTGAACTGTGGTGTTGGAGAAGACTCTTGAAAGTCCCTTGGACTGCAAGGAGATCCAACCAGTCCATTCTAAAAGAGATCAGTCCTGGGTGTTCTTTGGAAGGAATGATGCTAAAGCTGAAACTCCAGTACTTTGGCCACCTCATGTGAAGAGTTGACTCATTGGAAAAGACTCTGATGCTGGGAAGGATTGGGGGCAGGAGAAGGGGACAACAGAGGATGATATAGCTGGATGGCATCACTGACTCAATGGACGTGAGTCTGAGTGAACTCCGGGAGTTGGTGATGGACAGGGAGGCCTGGTGTGCTGCAGTTCATGGGGTCGCAAAGAGTTGGACACGACTGAGTGACTAAACTGAATTGAACTGAAGTATAAGTTCAGGATGTTAACAAGCAGAGATGAGAGGGAAGCGCAGAGTAACTGTGGGGCCAGAATTATTTAATTATGGGATGTAGACTGTGGCAGTCGTTGGTGATGACTAGCATGGAAAGCCTTTGGTACTGTACTTGTGCGTTAGACTTTATATAGCCTAGGGAGGCCTGGAAGATTTATGAGAGATATAAATAAGCAAGTAGAATGTATAGTAGGAAGTATTCTGCATTATAAAAGATCTTACCTTGTTTTTAAACTCAACATTTAAGAATGATTAATTTAAACTCAAGTTGGAAATTGAACTTCCATGTAAAAGTGATTGTTATTTTTAGAGGTGATTATCAGAATCATGAAAATTATTGTCAGTAATCCAGAGCTTGATTCAATAACTAAGTATCCTGAGAAACAAGTGTTTGGTTACCAAAGAGGCTGCTCTGTTTCATGTGAATGAAACAGTCCACAGTCTGTTGTTAGGTTTACCACTGTTTGGAGTTTTGCATTTATGACATTGACTTAATTCAAATGAGATCAGTGTTCTGAATAGAACTAGAACTAGAAGGTGGGTTTGTTTATTTATTGTGAAGTGAAGTGAAGTGAAGTCGCTCAGTCTTTTCTGACTCTTTGTGACCTCATGGACTGTACCCTACCAGGCTCCTCTGTCCATGGGATTTTCCAGGCAATAGTACTGGAGTGGGTTGCCATTTCCTTCTCCAGGGGATCTTCCCGACCCAGGGATTGAACCTGGGTCTCCCGCATTGTAGACAGACGCTTTACCATCTGAGCCACCAGGGAAGTCCTTATTTATTGTGTTAGTGGCTAAATTATTGGAACCTAAAGTGGCTGGTAAAGCTAATGAAAATAGTGAGCTGGTCTTTTGTTTCAAGAGAAGATAGGTTAAAACAAACCTCATTTATTGTCTTTTGATTCTTGCCATTGGACAGTAATTAGGTGAATGTGGAGATGACGAACCAAATGTTGTTTCTTGACAGTTTAATTCTTCTCCCCAGTAAGTCTAGAGAGAGGATGTGGGGTGGTGTTTTCTAGAGAGGGATGTTGAGTCCAGCCTTACATATGGGTGCTAGAAAAACATGCTAGAATATCTGTTGTAATATATGTAGCCTATGGTTTCTGCATCTCAGGCCTTACTTTTATTAACTTCTCATGTGTTAATCTTTACAGTTTTAGGAGGAGGGAAGCATGATCTCCTGTTTACACGTGAAAAACTAAAGAACAGAGAAGTTAAGTAACTTGCTAAATGTTACGCAGTAAGTCACAGGCATTTGAACTGAAGAAATCTGGCTCCAGAGTCCATGGTCTTGTTCAAGAAATTAAGCTTTATTTATTACACAGGTTCAGGCTAGTACTGTTACCTGTCTCATGTGAGTCCCAGGCAGTGAGACAGGATCCCGGTGTGAAGAGGGAGTTCTCCACTGCAGGCGCTCCCGCCAGGCTTTAGTCACTCACTTGCTTTCGGTGGTTGGGGCACATAGCTGCTAGATATGTCTGGTTATGGGTGCTTGGATTGCGTCTCCTAGTTAACTTACCTTTCAGTACACAAAGACTGTCGCCAAAGAAACTGCAATTTCAGGGCCACTGGAGATGCAGTTGAAGCGACCAGGAAGACAGTGGAACTGCTCACCCCCTGTTCCCGTGCAGGCTTAGACTGGACAGGGCAGGCAGCTCCATCCCGCTGGGGGTAAGGAGAGTCTTCTCGATTTGGGACTGGTTTTCTATATCTGGTATGTTAATGACGAATCTCTTGACGTAAGTAAATATTGAAATATTAACCAATGGAAGGCCAGGTGTAGAACTTTAAAATAAATAAAGATATACATAAACGTAGTATCAGCTTCCCAGGTGGCAAAGTTGGTAAAGAATCCTTTCGCCAATGCAGGAGATAAAAGAGACGTGAGTTTGATGCTGGGGTTGGAAAGATCCCCTGGAGAAGGAAACGGCAACCCACTCCAGTATTCTTCCTGGGAAATCCCATGGACAGAGGAGCCTGGTGGGCTTCAGTCCAGGGGTTTGCAAAGAGTTAAACATTACTGAGCGTGCACACACGCACATGCGCACAGACATATATATGCATACACACACATTCATTTTATATAAATATTAAATATAGTGTATGAGCCAGGAGTACTTCTTGACAGCCTAACCTGAGATCTGGATCACTTGCCATTGCAATCTGTAGGGAACACTGGGTCTGCCTTCACCCCGGCCTGCGCCTGTGGACCTGCTCGCTCGCCTCCTTCCTCTCTCACTTGTTCTTAGCTCTTCAATAAATTTTACACTCCTGTCCAACATTTTTAAAGTTTTTAAAAATTATATCCTCTCATTTCTCACATCCAACTTTAGACCTGCCTCTATGGAAATAAATTACATTGTTTATCTCTTACAGTAACTATTTTACAGTCTTTCTTAGATGTCTTTCTAAGGATTTTAAATAAACATTTAGACTTTATATGATGCTCAATTACCAGACGTTGTTGGGCAGTTAGGGCCAGTATACCAGAAATACACCTCCATCTGTGCCTATGTGGTACAGTCTAGGGTCCATTTTAATTAAACCTTGGGTAGAGATTGGTGCATTTTGGACATTAACTTGGCTGGCACTCAGGACTCGCTGTCAGTGTGTGAAATGCTGCCTGCCTGTCGGGAGCCCATGCTGTTCTTCGCTAAGGCTGAGGTACACAGGGGAGTCAGTCAGGGTCTCTGCCTTCAGATTGGCACCTCCATCCCCTCTTAAGAAAAGGAAGGTAGGAAGTAATCACTGGGCCTGGAAAAAGACTGTGAGGTTTGAGACTGTAAAAGCCTCCCTTTTTGATAAATGACTGCTTTGTGGTTTTTGTCTGTGGGAGAGCGCCCCCCAGTGGCTGCTCCCCACATTCATACCCTGTGTGTGCTGTTCCTTTGAGTCTGGCCTGACCCTGCAGCTCCCTTAACTGACAAGAAGTTTACTTCCAGGCCCACGCTTTAAGGAAGCCTGAGAGCTTCTGCTTTTCTGATCTTAGAAGACACATGCCATGCCAAGGTCCTGTCACCCCAAGGCCACCGTGGGAGGTGGGCGCTCAGGGACACAACTAAGTGACTAAGCACGTGTTTATAAATAAACCAGGGCTTCCCTGGAGGCTCGAACGGCAAAGAATCTGCCTGCAGTGCAGGGGAAACCCAGATTCTATCCCTTGGGGGGCGGCGGTCTCCTGGCGGAGGGAATGGCAGCCTACTGCAGTGTTCTTGCCTGGAGAATCCCATGGACAGCAGAGCCTGGTAGGCTATAGCCCATGGGGTCTCAAAGAGTCGGGCATGACTGAAGCGACTTACACACACATAACGTCTATTGAGAACGAAGACCAGGATTGAGAGATGGAGAAGATTTCAGAGTTGAGTAAGACGCATTTCTCTTGCAGGGAATACAGCCTGAAAGAAATGTCTCAAACTAGAGTTTGGTGAGTGGGACAAGAGAAAGCAGGAGGTGAGAGAGCGTGTGGGCTGTGGGTGTCGGGGATGCAGCCGCGGGCCTGTCAGCCGCTGACCTTGGAAAGGGCTGGCAGTGCCTGCACTTGTGTGTTGTGTTTGTTCTTTACAAGGAAAAGCTGAAACCACCCAGAGTGACTGGATTTTAAACACCAGTTTAAGCCCAGGTTCCTGCCCAGATGGATGACTCTGCCTCTTACTTTCCCGCCCCAGCCGCTCTGCTTCAGGAGGCCGGCCGCCTTCCTGTTTCAGAGAAGCTCCTTAGTGGCTGAGGGCTTGTGCATTTGCTATTCACAGCGCAGGGACTTCTCTGCTGCAGAACCTTGCCTAGGACATAGCCAAGCTGCCGGTCACAGGCCCGCCTGGGCTGACGTTGCTCCGCCCTCTGTGATACCCGTGCTGTCTGTCCTTGCCTTCTGTCCTCCTCAGTAGAGCTTAGCAGTGATGAACAGATGTCGTGTCTGCACGTCTGCTTCTCTTGTCGTCTGGCTCTTCTGTTCTCCACCCAGCACCTGGAACAAGATTGAGTATTGCCAGCGTGTAGCAGTAACAACGCTTCCTGCGGGCTTGACACTGATCTCAGGACAGGCTTTGTTGATTTTGTCAGTATTTTAAAAAACAAAGCAAAGCGAGTTTTGTTGCCCTTCTTCATGCAGATTCAGGCTTTTGTTTAGGAGGAGAGAGAGGGTCCGGGCTCTGAGGTTCCAGCAGAGGCTGCTCCCCACCCCACCCCAGCCCCAGCCAGGGCAGGTGCTCTCAGGGGTCTTCCCTCATCTTCCCTGTGCACACTTGGGGGTTAGGGGGTGATGGTATTGGATTCCTGCAGAAAAATCCTTTGAGAGGGTGTCAACTCTCCGGCATCCTGAGAAGCTGATGCTTGAGTCTTGTCTCGCCCTGCAGGTGTTTGCACGCTCTCCAGATGTGTGGTTGGAGTTTGCCTGGACACTTCAGCATTAGTTGGTATTCTCTTCTGTTTTCTTGTTGTTTTAAGGGTGAGAGTGACGTTCTTTACAGCACTACATCTGAGCTGCACTGGGTAGTTCTTGGAACATGGTAATTTTGAGAAACTGAAATGAATTCAGAGGGCTAAAGTCAGAGACAGGAGAGTGGGGAGGCTGGGGAGGCGGGCACAAGAGTGCTGGGCTGTGCACAGCAGTTCCAGGCTGTGAGGAGTTTCTTGTAAGGGTAGCCAGACCTTTTGTTTTAAACAGACATACAACAGGGTCACAGAAAGCTGTTAAGACCTCCCTGTGATTGAAGGAGATTGAAGTGGATACAGAGATGGAGTTCTGCTGTGGGCGAGGTGAGGGATGATGATGGCTCGGACTAGTGATTGAGCTGGGACTGCAGGGAAATAGGCAGGTTTCAGAGAGATCTCGGAGGTGACATTGCTACCATTAATTGATTTGCTGGACGTTGATTAAATGCCCTCTCTGCAAGGGTGTTGGAGCAGTGACTACAAAAGGCCTCTTTGCTGCCCTCATGGAATGGCTGTTAGGTTTCTGGCTCCCGCATGGATGGTAGTGCCATTTTCTGGGAAAAATAATGTGTTTGATGCTACATTGGCAGGGATTACAAGTTCAGTTTTAGTGTTGAGTTAGAGGTCAATAAAGCATCCCTTTGTTAGACTAATCAACTTTTTGGTGAGCACCCAATTAAGGGAAACCTTTTAATGGAGACAGTGACATGTTCTTGAGTCTTAGTTGTTTATGAAATGACAGCTTCACTATTAATTGTTCCCCATGAAACAGTGTCATGTCACAAATATAGTTTGGATCAATTAAAGCTAGTCCTTCCTTGATCTTTACTGAGGAAGAACATAATTATTGGATCTTATAGGTTGTGTGGTAAAACTCAGATATACTCTGTGCTGGTTTACCATCTTTATAATCATTTGAAAAGTTTATTATTTACAGTTGTAACATTTGTAATATGATAGTATATTTGTCATGTAATAATTGGCATCTGGGGAAAAATCATTGATCTTGGATGTAACACTTTCACCTTGTATTCAGATCTGTGCGCAAATGGAATCATTAATAAAAATAAAGACTAATGTGTACGAGGGTCTTACTGTCTGTCTTACTAGTACAGTCATCAAGTAGAAAATAGAACCTGGCTTCTGGAAGGACAGAATTTATTTGGGAGGATTTCTAGAAGCTCAGGGAAGGGCTGAAGTGACAGAGAGCGTGCTGAGCCCAAGGCCTGCAGATGTCCCGGTGGTCAGACCTTGACGGAGAGTGGACGAGGCCAGGAAGGTGAGGGACGAGGGACGCTGGCAGAGTGGGGAGGGGCGGGCAGAAGGGACGGTTGCCTGAATGCGTCTTACCCGAGGCTGGTCCCTGGGAGCACAGGGCCTGTAAGAGGAGTGCTGGAATCTCATGGTTTGATGTATTGTCAAGTGACTTGAGTGAGTCATGTTCCATGGACTTCCATTGCCTCAGTGTGAAATTCGGTATTTGCGCTGGATGCTTTGTAAGGTTCCCTTAAGTTTATTAATTGGGAGATATTTAACTATTACAGACGTGATGTAAATGTGGCTGTTTGAACACTCATTTTTATGCTCTCCTTGAAAACTGCAAAAATGAATATAAATGAATGAAAACGGCACAGACCTATGAAGGTAAGAATGGGCGTGTGAGGCAACTTTAGTTAAACGATGTTAGTAAAATTTGGTGGTTGCAAAATAAATGGATAAGTGGTGATGATTTAGGAGACCAGAGAAAGCAGAATCCTGAGCTTGCAGGGGAGGAGAAAGCAACCAAAAAGATGCTTATTAGTGTGGAAAACCTCATGAAGACTCGGGAATCTTAGATAGCAGTTACTGTGGAGCTACACTGACGGGGTAGAACTGACAAGAGAGGATGTGGTGGAAAGTCTCTGCGTGGAGGTTATTAGACCCCTGGATGTTCTTCCTAGCTGAGCAAACCTGGCATCCGCCCTTCTCACCCTCACAGGGGATGGGAGACTTCCTGGGAGTCTGAGCAAGAGACGCTTTGGCTCTGAGACCCAGATGGATGGGGCTCAGGGCTGCCGGGAGGTGTGCACTGAAGATGAGGAAGTATCCCTTTAAGTCGAGGTGTTTGTGCTTCATAGCGAGATTCTCCATGTTCCTCCTCCTAGGAAATTAGGGAGTTCCTATTCAGGGAAATGCCTAGCACAAAAGAAGAGAAATGCGGACATTGATGTTTGAGTAGCTTTGGGTGATAAAACCGGGCTGCTGTGTCACAGTGAATTGTTACATGCAGTTGTCAGATTGCACACATGTACAAAAGCAGAAAGTCTAGTTAGTGTTTTAGCTTCAATTTAAAAATTTTAAAAACAAAAAGCAGAGGGTGACCAGTCATGTGAGGAAAAGCCATAATGTAGCAGGAAATAAATTCTCCAAATGTAAAGGGTAAGAGGCATCAGTGAAAGACACACGTATGTTCCTAGAAGCTCCCCGGTGTGGGGGTGGGGCACCTAGTGCCATTACAGCCTCAGGAAGATAAGGACTCACACCACTTCCATAAAGTATTTTTAAAATGCCATAAAGAAGGAACCAGAGTAAGAAAATACTGGTGGTAGTTAAAACATTTGATAGCAGAAATGAAAAAAAAAACAGTGGATGTGTAGGAAATATAATTAAATCTCTCTGAAAGTAAAACAGAGAGATGAAGGAAGGAGGAGGAATAAGAGAAACTTAGACCCTAATCAGGAGGCCCAGTGTCCAAATAGGAGAATTTCCAGAAGGATAAAGCAGAGAAAATGGGGAACAAGAATAAGGTCGAGTGGGTTGAGACATTGATTTCTTCCCCCACTTTGTAGTATTATTTGATATTTTAAACTCTGTACATTTCACCTCTGTAGTTTTTAAGTAACTTACTTAAATTTTAAAAAACAAAAAGTAATTACATGTAAAGGTTAAAAATAGAGAATTTAGTTTTTGTTAAAGACCAATAAGATGGAAAGTGGGCAAGGAAAAAAGTACCATTTTGATTTTTTTTAAAGTACGTATTTCAGGAAAATTGCTTCAATTACCATAGAGACATTAGAAATGATTTTGTCTTAAAAAACAGCAACTGCACAGCAGTGGTGTAACTCCTGGAATGTGGCTGATACCAAAGCTGCAACTCCGTAAGTTTGTAATCAACAATCTTGCCAAAGAGATGTTTCTCTCTTGGTAAATAGGGTTGATTTTCTATTTGAAAGCACACAGGATTCTTAATTACCATAAGGCTTTTAAAAGTTATGTAAAATTCCTAACAATAATTAGTTCATTCAGTTGTATCTATTGTCTATTATGTGCCATGCACTATTTTAAATTATTTATTTCTGTGGACCCATTTAATCCTCAGAATCGCCCTATGAAGGGAGGTCCTGTTGCCATTTATGATTCCCATTTCACAGATGAGAGTACCAGGGCCTGGTTACCCTGAGCCAGGGTCTCTCAGCAGAAAAATGGGATAGCCAGGTTTTACAGTCCTCAGTCTGTAGTACTCCTGATTAATTCACTGCTACTCTGCTTGTTAAGGAGAGCCCTAGGCACCTAGGCTGACTGGATGGGTGGACACCCAGACCAAGCACTCAGTGCTGATTAATGAAGGGGGAAGGATACAGGCGCTCGTGGTGCCCGTTCAGAGCACCTTACAAGACACCTGGGACTGTTTCCCCCAGCCTGCTCGTGGTTGGTACTGAATGGGTGTTGAAATTGTCAGGATGGCAACTGAGGAATTCTGGGAATTAACTTCACTTACAGTTACAGGAAATACACTCACCACTGGAGTGACTTGCTAGGAAGAAGTACATGTTGTTTTAAATTATGTATTTTTTAGCCCTGTTTATGCAGTTTGTGGGAAACGTTATAGGGTGATGCTATAGCAGGAACTGAAATTATTTGTCATTAATCAGTGATGTGCAGCGTACTGCAGTACCACTGCAGTGTCTCCCGAAATTCACAAAATAAATTGCTTTCTTCAGATATGAATATTACAAATTGTTTTTTTTTTTTTATTTTTCCTAGTTCAACTTTGTGGGAAAACTTTTGGGGCCACGTGGAAATTCTCTGAAGCGTTTACAAGAAGAAACCTTGACAAAAATGTCCATCCTTGGAAAAGGCTCCATGAGAGACAAGGCGAAGGTAAAGCTTATTGTAAACAATGGCTCCTGGTTCAGTCAAGTTATATAATGTACTTTCAGATCAGCCACGGTGTGAGCTAACTAGGGTCCCAAGTAAATTATATGAAAATGCTACATATGGTAATATATTTGTGACACTATTCAGAAAGTTGGGTCACTCAGGCCAGTTTCAGAATATGTAGTATCTTAAACCAAAATCTGTGACTATTACTTTAATTTATGGAGTGAAATAGTAGACACAATACCGTCTAGAAAGTGCAGTTTTGTTGAAATTATCATGAGGAGAAAAGTTATCTAAAGTCTCAGCTTCACTATTTGCATTTTAGATTAATTTCTTTGGGTCTTTTTTCTATGCCTGTGTTTCATATTGTTGAGTTTTTAGAGTATATGCTATTGTTTGCTCTTTTTACCCTTCTTTTGTTACCCCATGCATTTTTTATCAAGTTAAAATTGATCGTAAATGTTTTGTTAATTGCTTCCTAACCGGACACATAGTTGTTCTACTTGGATGTATTCACATGACTGCCTCTTTTCTTAATAAACTAAAATTACTGAATTATTTTTATTGATCACTTTCTTAAATATAACAATTCTAAACGAAATGTTCACATTTCATAATGTGGTATCACTTATGTTGTCCTATTATTACTTTGCTGTTCTCTCATTATTAAAAGATTTATATTATTGAGAATGAAATCCGCCTTCAGTGATCACTTTCCATGAAATGTTGAACAATTATTGTGTCAGACAAAAAGCATGTTTAAACAAAATTCAGCCTCCTTACAAAAAAGTCCGTCTAAACAATAGCTTTTATAATTAAAAAAAAAGCCACCATTTGTTTATTTAAAAGCCACTGTGAGTCAGGTACTCTGTGCACCATCTTACATGTATTATTACTGCATGTTATCCTTGGAAAAATGATGACAGATACATAATATTTTTCTTATTTTATGTCAGAAAAGTGAGATTCAGAGAACCTAAATCTATTATCCAGGTTTATTAGTGGAGTTTATATTACTTTATTAAAACATGGCTACATATCACAGTCGTATGAGATACTGTTTAAAAATAGAGTCCCATGCCCCAGCCTGTTTCGGTAGAACCTCAAAATGAACTTTCAATAGGTGTTTAAGGGATTCTGATGCACGCTAGGTCAGCTGAACTGCTCACGAGCATCACTGTCGACAAAAGATGTTCCTCTGATTCCCTGACTCACCTGTTCTGGCAGGAGGAGAACATGGAACCATATATGGGTCAGTTGGTCAGAAACTGTGTGTGTCTTACTGGGAAGTATCCCATCTATGCTGATGTCTTACTTAAGTTTTCAGGAAGGCCATCTGGTAATGAAGTCCATGATATGACCAGTGAAACCCATCAACTTTGTGCTGCTTATTTGTTATTAAGGGCCTTCCTTGTTGAGAAGCAGTGTTCTGTGCCAGTGATCAGGGAGTCCACAGATGGTTTTACAGGAAGAAGGAAGCAGGGGAGGCAAGTCCTCAGCCATTGTACGTCCAAAGAGCAAGTGCCTGGCTGGGTATAATCAGAGGCATCCTAAACCGTGTCAGCTCACTAACCACGCTCGGTGGTCCTCCCAGATCTTGTGGCCATTTTAAGGGCTGGTGATTGTTCTCTGCTACTGGCATGTTAGACAGGCAGCAGTGACAGGAGCCAGGAATCCTTTTTGAGGGCAGTCCGTGTGGTGCAGTCACGTTCATGAGTAGCACTGAGGGGGCTGGGAGTGAGGTGCTTTGACATCTGTTGCAGTGGGTCCCTTGGGCTACCTGGTCACAGAGGCCATGCTCTGCATCGCGTGGGACTCCCTGTTACTACACACTTGGGCCTCTTTCCCAGACCAGGTATCACCCCTTCACAAATCTCCTTTCTGTGTCCTTGAATACATCAGTCAGTGGGTCAGTATGGGGATTCTTCACATGCTGATAGTTTACATCCCATCAAGGCACCTGGGAGCTGAGGACGTAGCGTAGTCTACTGAGCCCACTGATAGGGGACCAGCACCAGAAGCACTTTATCTCTTGATCCCATAAACCCCATTCTCATTGGTGGCCTTCAGCAGAGCAGCATTTGCTCAGAATCGAGTCTGTTCATCCTCAAACTGTATGAGTATTTCTCCTTTTCAGCGTACGCTTATTATAGTAAAAGGTCCCAGATCCTTGTTGAAAAGGCTGGGAGTAAATGTTTAGTACACACACACCAGGAGTCCTACAGCTGCTGTCCTCATGCAACCTTCTCCTCTAGATTTAGCTCAGCTCTGTTATTTTCTGCATCCCCGGGGTGGGCGGGGATCCAATCTTGGGCCAGGAGGTGATAAAGGGTAGTAGAAGGAAAGCATGAGAATTGTCATCTCCTTTTAAGCAGCTTCCTTGGCTGTTTGAGACAGGCTTTTGCCAGTGTGGAAGGCTCAGTGGGACTTAGTGTTTGTACTCAGAGTTACTCGAATCCTTCCAGATGTTGCCCATCCAGCTCTCAGGGTTTCGTGGTCCTCCAGACACTGTCCTTAGTCCCCCATAGGGATGGCTGGCAGTCTGCTGGTCATTCAGCTATACATGCCCAAACTCTGCCTGGTTGGCCTGCCTCTGTTGGCTCCAGCAGCCTGTGACCACAGCAGGGAAACTTTCTGGGATACTTCTGCTCTTTGGGCCTTGAACTGATCATGTCAAGTCCTGAGTCTGCCATTTCCGTCTTTGAACTCTTCAATGCAGTAGAAAGAGCCCATTTCACCCTACCCTGCCCACCTCGTCTCCTTCTCGCCCATCATACTGTGCCACGTGGTCCATGGCTTACACCTTCAGAAGCGTCTCCCTGACAGTAACCACAGTGATTGTTTCAGCGACAGATGTGTCCCATCTGCCAGGTAGCAGTCAGATCCTCACTGCCTAACTTCAGTTTATCCTTTTTATTGATTTTTACTTTACAGAAGTCCTCCATTAATAATGTTTATTTCTAAAGACATTTCCATTCCCTAGTATTACAATCTCATCCTTTTAGATTTTCATAGTGTTCATCATTAAAGTTCTAATGTGAACATAATTCATTTTCTTCTTGTACTTGCTGTATTGATAAAATTGTAGGATTCATTACTGACACGTATCAACTGGTTATGTAGCATAATAATCACTAAAATGCTATGGTCTCTTGAGCCTTCAGTTTGTGCCAGACATGCTGAATGTTTTGTCCACATCATCTATGTTATAGGATAATACAATAATTAATACTATCATTATGTTATAATAGTTATCATTACTATATTTATCATTTGAGTGCTTGGTTTATGCTAAGCATAATTCTAAAGACTTCTGATGTCTTTTGAATGACTCTAACACCTTTATTACTAATAACTCCTAATGACTATTATGATGGCTACTTTATTACTATAACAACCCTTTGAGCAGTAGGTACTACATTATTATTATTCATTTTAAAATCACCTCTTCAAGATAAAGATAAAATAGCCTGACCAGTTGTTGGGTTTGGGGTTTCAATGCAGAACTCAATAAAGTCTATGTTCTTCCCTAAACGGAGTATTGCCTCTCATCATTAACCCAAGAAGAAACCCAGTAATAACTGCTCACTCTGTGGAGTTGCAGGACAGCTGTGGTTATGATCAGAAAGCCTCCCAGTTCCAGCTTCAGTTTGTAATAGAAATTAAAATGTTTGCCTCTGAATCAACAATTATAATCTCATTAAAAGCATTAGCCTGGTGCCATTATTAGAAAAAGATAAGAAATGTTTACTTCAGTAGTTCATGTTTTCAAAGATGAACTACCGGGCACAGAATCCAGTTTTTAAGACCTCAACTTTGAAAGTCAGAGTGTCAGATCAAATAACGACAATATTCTGATTGGGACAAGAACTAGTCCGCCAGTGGCATAAAGAACAGTCCTTTTCACACTTGACGATTTTGAAGGAAATGCATAGGTAGCTTATATTTGCTCTCCCTTCAAATAATTTTTTTCTTTTCTTTCATTCTCTGGTCCACTTTCCATAAATGTGAAGGAAACTAGCGTTTCCCGAGTACCTGCTGCACGCAAGGCAGCGTCCTGGGCACTGTGTGCACCATCTCCTCTGCCAGCCTTTACCCAAGCGGCCTTTTTAGTCATCTCAGCGGGCCTGCACTCATGTACATCGCCAGAGTTTCTCAGTCATGTCTGACTCTGTGACCCCGTGGACTGTAGCCTGCCAGGCTCCTCTGTCTAAGGGATGTCCCAGGCAAGAAAGCAGGAGTGGGTTGCCATTCCCTTCTGCAGGGGATCTTCCCGAACCAGGGATCAAACCTGGGTCTCCTGCATTGTAGGCAGACACTTTACCGTCTGAGCACCAGGGTATTCATATACATACAGTGGTTTAGTGGTGGTGGTTTAGTTGCTAAGTCGTGTCTGACTTTTGTGACCCCATGGACTGTAGCCTGTCAGGCTCCTCTGTCCATGGGATTCTTCAGGCAAGAATACTGGAGTGGGTTGCCATTCCTTTTCCAGGGCATCTTCCTGACCCAGGAATCGAACCCAGGTCTCCTGCATTGCAGGCAAATGATTTACCAGCTGAGCTATGAGGGAAGCCCTGACACAAAGTTGATTTTGCAAATTAAGTGTTGGATTACATATGATCTGTTCAGACTCACACCCATGTTGACCAGCATGGCTAAAATTCAGGTCTGTCTGGCTCCAGGTCCCCTGCCCTTTTCATGCTCTGTATTTTGATTGCATTTCTTCATGAGAATTCAAATTAGTTAACTAACAAAAGTTGGAGCCTTAGATCCAGGTTGTGTGTGCCTCTTTGGCCTCTTGGTTAATGCCAGGACCAGCAGGTGGTGTGCCAGGAATCCCTGGGCTCTCTCTCTTACAGGGTAGGTTTTTTGGAGCGGCTTGCAGGGATTCCTGCCTTTTGGAAATCTCTCCGGTTGTAGGTTCCTACTAATCTTTCTGTGTCTGTCTGATCTTAATGTTGAGAACAAAGACTGTTAGAAGAATCTGATTCTGTAATTGTTGCTCTAATGAAGGCTTGTTGAAAAAGCTCACGAAGCAAAGTTAGTGATCTGAGTCCTTTATGATCTGAGTGCCCCACCCCCCCACCTATTTTCTTACCCTGAATTTCATTGTATCAACCAAATTTTTTTTAATGTTTCTCATAATTAAATAAAATCATAAAAAATTTTTCGTTTATTTTATTCACAGTTTTCTTCTCAGAGGAGTGTAGGGTTTGGCATGTGGAAATATTTTTTGAAATAATATATGAATGAGCAAATGAACATAAAAATGAATAATATTTACCTACTCATTCAGAAATATTCATTAAGCATCTACTATCTACCAAGCGCTTTTCTAGACAAAGAAGCATGCAGTAAAACAAGACAACCATGGGTTCTGCTCCATGGCAACCACTTTAAGTGGGAGAGATTAGAAAATGGACCAACAGTAAAGTATTTTAGATATTAGCGGTAAATGCACAGCGTAACCAGCTCAGACACAGGCCTGGTTGTGTGGCCAGTTTGAAGAACACAGAAGAGTCCTCTGCAGTGCCTGGGGCAGGGGTGGGCCAGCAAGGCCGGGGCGGGGGTATGGGGGTTGGTGAAGAGAGTCAAGAGGAGCACAGAGGAGTTCTCTGTGGTGCCTGGGCGGGGTGAGCCAGCAAGGCCTGGGAGTTGGGGCGGTGAAGAGAGTCAGCCGGCATGCGTGGCCTTGGCTAGACAGCAGGAGGACTCCTGGGCCAGAGGCAGGACTTGAGGCTTCCTCCCATGCAGCAGGAAGCCTGTGGAGTCTCCATAATGGCCCTGGGAATGCCAGAATCGTGTATATGTTTTAAATGTACTTCCTCGGGTGGTATTTGCTGCTGAGTGAATCTTTAGGACCACCATGTGTGAAATAAACTTGGTAGTTTTTATTTTCTTTTCTTACAATGACACCCTTTTAAACATGAGTTTTCTTTCTTCAGGAAGAAGAGTTGAGGAAAAGTGGAGAAGCAAAGTACTTCCATCTCAATGATGATCTCCACGTTCTCATTGAAGTTTTTGCACCCCCAGCAGAAGCCTATGCCCGGATGGGACATGCTCTGGAAGAAATCAAAAAGTTCCTCATTCCAGTTAGTACAGTGTTTCTTGATAATTAATTGGTACTTGAAAGTCCTCCCTTTGTTTAAAATCCTGGATAATTCTTATCAGTAATTGTTATTTGCATAGTGCTTGATCTGCTAAAGTGTCCCTGTGAACTACTTGGCATCATTCCTTCTTTTTCTGTGAGGCTAGGGATCTTGAAAGAGATGAGGCAATACAGCTCGGGTGACCCAGCAAGAATGGTGAAGAGCAGTCAGTGGTGTGTGTTTTGGGTTGCAGGTCCTAAGCCTTTTTGTGACACTGAAGTCACCTCACAGGTTCATTGCTATGCAGCAGGAGCTCGTTGGTGCTGGCCACGAGCTGGGCGCTGTGCTTGGAGCTGGTGCGAGATGAGTGCAGCCCCGGCCTCGAGGCTGTGTGGTTTAGGGAAGGGATGGATGCAGACGATTTTTTTGTAGCATGATTAGGGTGATGGACACGAGCAGACGAGCACAGAGAGGAAGGGTGCTGTGCAGACGTTTATGTTTTGTTAACAGTGGGTGGTCTTTTAATGCTTTTCAGACACCTTGATGTTGCTGAGAATTTTAAAGAGAATATATCCTTGTTTCCACTACAAGGTTAATGCAGGCCTTCTGTATAATTTGCATGTTCTAGATTTAAAAAACAAAAACTTGGACCTGTCTAGATTAAAAAAAAATAGAAATCGAACCTCTTCAGACAGTTTACTGTAGAGAAACTGTCGCCTCCGCCAACAGCTGTCTGGGGTCAGATTGTGCTCAGCAGATGCAGTAGATTGACTTGCATACTGCAGCCTGTGTCATGATTACATTATCTGTGAGGAAACTGTCATATTTATAGGAAAGCATGTTATAAATCATGACTGCCTTGGAAGAACCAGGGCATAAGATTGAATTAAGTACTTTAATTTGGGAACTTAATATAGTTAACTTTTTATTGGTTCCGTCAAGCCAGTTAAGATGATCCTATTATTCATTTAGTTTAAAAACAAAGTTTTTGAGTGCTTTCTATTTGATAGACACGTGTAAACCAATAAATGACATAGCCCCTGCCCTTATGGGGCTTATGTAATGGGAGAGACAGGTTAGAATCAGATACTGATATAAATGACTTTAAAATTGCAACTCTGACAAGAGGAAGGAGGGGTTTATTCCCTTCCTGGTCATTCAGTGTGGACTGGGGGGTGCCGGCTTAGCCAAGCAGGAGAGACTCTGTTTCCAGAGGCGGCAGCGGCAGACCTCCGCCCTGTCTCTTTCCACTCTTCAACCAAGGCATAGGTTCCAACTTCTTTCCCCTTGAACCTTAGCAGGCCAGAAGACTCTTTTGCCTAACGCAAAGTTACACAGAATTTCTGTTGTGTTTTCTTCTTAACATTTTATGGTATTAACTCTCTGATTTAAGTCTGTGATCCGTTCAAAGTTAATTTTTGTGTATGGCATTAGATTTAGCATCTAAATTTATCTTTTTCTGTGTAGGTATCCAGTAGTCCCAGCACCATATACTAAAAAGACAATTCTGTTGGATTCTCGGCACCAGTATTGAAAATTAACTGCATATAAATGTATGAATTTATTTCAGGATTCTCAGTTCTGTTCAGTTGATTAATATACCTGTCCTTATGCCTGGACCATGCTCTTAATTACTTCAGCCTTAGAGCAGATTTTGAAATCCAGGTTGTGTAAGTTCTGCAACTGTGTTCTTCTTTTTCAGTTGTTTTGTCTTTTCTGGCTGCTTTGCACTTTTATGTTTCTTTTACATTTAGCTTGTGGATTTCTACCAAAAAAAATTTTTTTTCTTAGGGTTTTGATACAATAGAACCTGAAGATCACTTGGGGATAATTTCCATCTTAACAGTATTACATCTTCTGTCCATGAACTTGAAATGTCTCTCTGTTTTTTAAAAGATACTTACAATTTTTTCTCAGCTGTGTTTTATTATAGTTTTCAGAATCCAAGTCTTGCATTTCTTTTGTTAAATTTGTAAGTATTATATACTTCTTGATGTCACTGTGAATGGAACTGTTTTTCTGAATTTCATTTTCAGATGGTTGCTGGTGTATAAAAATGGAGCCGATCTTATTTGACCTTGCTGGATGTGTGTGCTAGTTTCAGAGTGTGGATGCCCACACTGATTGAGAGTGTGGATGCCCACAAGGACATGTGATCTGTGAATAAAGAAGCTTTACTTCCTTTCCTATCTGATGCCTTTCATTTTTTATTAATCTTATTGTCTTCTTTATTGCACTAACTAGAACTTTTTCAATGCTTTGTTGAATAGACGTGAAGATAGAAATCTTTTTCTTGTTTTCAGTCTTTTACTAGTAAGTGTGATATTAGCTGTAGGGTCTTTTTTATTGCAACCCTTTATCATGTTGAAGTTCTATTTCTAGTTGTTAAGAGCTTTTTTGGTTTTGTTTTTGTTTTATCACAAATGGGTATTGGATTTTGCCAGATGTTTTTTTTCTGTCCATTGAGATGATCATGTGTTTTTTCTCCTTTATTCTGTTAATCCTAGTGTGTTGCATAGTTGATTTTCAGATGTCAAGCCAACCGTGCAGTCCATGGTTAAATCCTACTTGGTTTTAGGATTTAACCAACTTGATATATAGTCCTTTTTATATGTTGCTGGGTTTGGCTTATTAATAGTTTAAGGATTTTTACATCTATAATTGTGGGTGATATTGGTTTGTAGTACAGTATTTATATAGACAGTAACACACACATTTATTACTTTTGGTGCTGTTCATTTCTTTATACAGATATAATTGCCATATGATATGATGTTGCTTCTTTTCAGCCTGAAGGACTTCCTTTAGTCTTTTTTGTAACATAGGTCTGCTAGTAAAATTGTTCTTTTTTTCTCAAAATGTCTTTATTTCACCGATATCCTAAAGTTTAGTTTACAAGCATACTTTTTTTTATTGCACTTCATTTTACTATGCCTCAGAGATACTATGTTTTTTACAAATTAAAGGTTTGTGACAACCCTGGGTCAGGCAAGTCTGTTGGCATCATTTATCCAATAACATTTATTTACTTCATGTCTCTGTCACATTTTGGTAATTCTTACAGTATCTCAAACTTTTAAAAAAATTAATTTTGTGTTTGTTATGGTGATCTGTGATCAGTGATCTCTATTACTACTATTACTTCTGGGACTCACTGAAGGCTCAAATAATGATTAGCAGTTTTTAGCAATAAAATATTTTTTAATTAGGGTAGGTACATTTTTTTTTAGACACAGTGCTATTGCATGCTAATAGACTATAGTATAGTGTTAGACATAACTTTTCTAGGCATTGAGAAGCTAAAAATTTTGTATGACTTTCTTTATTGCAATATTTGCTTTATTGCAGTGGTCTGGAACCAAACCCACAATATCTCTGAATTATACCTGTATATATTTTTTGATTGGTGGTTAGGTAGTAAAAGACCATTCATCTCTTTTATAACCTCCACTATTTTTGATGGAAAGAATCATTAATTATTTTGTTCTGTACATGATCTGTTGTTTTTCTCTTGCTGCTACTCAGACTTTCTCTTTGATTTTCAACAATTTGGCTTTGGTGTACGTGTTTATCTTTCTTGTTCATTAAGCTTTTGTGGATATGTGGGTTTATGTCTTTCTTCAGACGTGGGTAGTTTTCAGCCATTGTTCCTTTAGATTTTTTTCCCACCTTACTCTTCCTCCCTTACCACCTCAACCTCTGGATTCCCATTATGTGTATGTTGGTACATTCAGTGGTGCCCCAGAGATATCTCAGACTCATTTTCCTTCGTCTGCTTTTCTCTGTTTTTCAGAGTGAACACTTTTAGTTGACTTACCTCCAAGTTCACTGATTCATTCTTGTGCCATCTCAAATCTTCTGATGAACTCCTTTAAGTAACTTTCAGTTCAGTTCAGTCGCTCAGTTGTATCTGACTCTTTGCGACCCTGTGAATCACAGCATGCCAGGCCTCCCTGTCCATCACAACTCCCAGAGTTCACTCAAACTCATGTCCATCGAGTTGATGATGCCATCCAGCCATCTCATCCTCTGTCGTCCCCTTCTCCTCCTGCCCCCAATCCCTCCCAGCATCAGAGTCTTTTCCAATGAGTCAACTCTTTGCGTGAGGTGGCCAAAGTATTGGAGTTCTAGCTTTAGCATAATTCCTTCCAAAGAACACCCAGGACTGATCTCTTTTAGAGTGGACTGGTTGGATCTCCTTGCAGTCCAAGGGACTCTCAAGAGTCTTCTTCAACACCACAGTTCAAAAGCATCAATTCTTCAGCGCTCAGCTTTCGCCACAGTCCAACTTTCACATCGATACATGACCACTGGAAAAACCATAGCCTTGACTAGACGGACCTTTGTTGGCAAAGTAATGTCTCAGCTTTTGAAAATGCTATTTAGGTTGGTCATAACTTTCCTTCCAAGAAGTAAGTGTCTTTTAATTTCATGGCTGCAGTCACTATCTGCAGTGATTTTGGAGCCCCCAAAAATAAAATCTGACCCTGTTTCCCCATCTATTTCCCATGAAGTGATGGGACCAGATGCCATGATCTTCGTTTTCTGAATGTTGAGCTTTAGGCCAACTTTTTCACTCTCCTCTTTCACTTTCATCAAGAGGCTTTTGAGTTCCTCTTCACTTTCTGCCATAAGGGTGGTGTCATCTGCATATCTGAGGTTATAGTTATTTGGGGTTTTTAAAAATCTTTTTTTGCTAGTCCAGATTTGGGTCCTCTCCTGGGAAGTTTCTTCCTGCCCTGGCCATGGGTGACATTTTCCTTTGTTTACACATCTCTTAGGTTATTGGTGAGAACACCATGTTTTAGGTAATGTTTTGCAATGAGTCTGATTCCGATTCATTTTTTTCCCAGAGGGTTGTTGCAGGTTTTTTCTTTTCTTTTCTTTAATAATTTAATTGGACTGAAACTGCAGTCTGTCTCCTTCATGGTCTAAAGTTTTGTTAATTTTTTTTTTCTCAATGTTATTCTTAAGCCTGGCCTTCTAGGAGTTTTCTCTGGGTTAGCATTGCTGAGAGATCGACCAGTGAGTTGTCAGAGGTTGTGCTCAAAACCTGTGTCTGTAGGGCTTTCACCCTCTGCTGATGGAACTGGCTGTCACTGGGGAGTACAGTCAGGTTCCTGTCCGCCCTGGCTTTTACTTTCTGCCAGGAGTCCTTGTATCCCCTTTGCGTGGACACACACTGTCAGGCAGAGAGCTATCAAAGCTCCCCATGGCTGGTAAACTTCTGGCTAATCTGCCAATCTTTCTGTTTGTTGCTCGCGCCAGCCCAAACCTGATGATTAGACTTGCTGACTGGTCTTCTCTGGTCATTCACTCCCAGTTGCTGCTGATATTGGCAGTGCTGCTGGATGTGAAGCGTTTTCGTTCGTGCTTTGCAGCTGAGTGAACCGCCTCCTTCTGGTTCTTGTGGTTTACCATCCTAGTGGAACTCACGCGTCATCTGGGCTGGGAGGAGTGATGGAAGCATCCTCAGACAAAATCACCACAGGCTCCCCCCGTTCTTACCTGAGACTTAGCAGTTTTTCACAAACAGATTTATTTTATTTTCCATTTATTGTATCCCTTCAATAAGTTTCCAGAGTCCTAAAATTGTTTTTAACTATTCAGTCAGCTTTTATTGTTGCTTTTTATGGAAGAGCTTTGATAAACTCCTCAGTTACCCTGCAAGTCCCGTGCTCGCTTGTAACCTTTGTTTTTAATGGGTTGTTTTGTACCTTTGTCCATATAAGCATATGCGGTTTTGCTTCATTCTTTTTAATGTCTGCATAATATTTTATATGCATATTTTAGAATCTATTTAATTAGTCTTCAAATAATGAACATTTATTTCTTACAGATTATTATTCAAACACCGATCCCAGGATTAACCTTGAACATAAATATTAGCATATTTTGGCAAACATATCTGAAGAGTACATTTCTGGCAAAGAACCCACTGAATTTTTAATAAATTACTTTTAATGATTTTATTGAAAAACTTTTTCTGATTCTCCAGGGTAACACATTTAAATAGATTCTAAATTTATTGGCTAGAGAAATCCCATTTACACATATTTAATTAGAATTCTAATCCATTTTCTACTCTTCACAATTGATGACAGTGTTGGTGTTAGTGTTACGATAGTTTCACTTTTCAGATGGGGAGTTAAAGTGATAATTTAGTAATGACTAGTTTAAAATGTAAAATTGTAAAAATAATTTAGTCTGTAAGGTGCCACCTATGACTTGGTTTCTCTACTGATTTAAAAACATTATTTCAAAGACCAATAAAATTGTAACTAGTGTCTTGTGTGACATCAGAAGAAACAATTACATTGTGTCTAAAGAAGTTGTCGAAAATTACATAGCTGCTCTGCAGTTGGTTAAATTCAGGCTAAACCTCAGATGTGATTGACTTAGATTCCATTTTTTTGTTTGTTTTCCCTCCTAACTACATTATGTACTTTAAAATTTACTTTCACACAGATGATGTTTAAAATAAGCTTTTAATTCAACTTTTTGTGGCACCATTGTAAATTACCTAACTTTACTTAGAGCAAAGCTTTTGCTTATTTTTTTTTTTTAATTTTTAATGTGTTTCTAATGGGGCCTCAGTTATGTTCTTTTTCCCTGAATCTGTTTTTAAGCACATAAAATTTTGTGTCCTGCTTTCTAACACTTCTCAATAGGGCCAATACTTAGCATTTACATAGCACATTTTATTTAGAATGTGCTTTACAAATAATTTATCAATCACACATTTTTAGTAAAATGGCAAGGAACATGTCAATAGGCTTATTTTAAAGAAGTTGAAATAACTATAGATTCACATGACTTCTGAGGTCATGATACCCCAGATAGGTTAGAGAACCTGTATTACAGTAAAACCTAGATTCAGGCCTTAGCCTCCCTGCTAACGGTGACGACTTGGATTTTTCTTCATTTACCTTTCTTCCTCTTACTCTGCAGGTGTTAGCTGGTTATGATGTCAGCTTCATTTTTGATTGGTGTCCATATTATTTTTCTTACTTCACAGTGCTTTCTCCTACAAGTTGTTTTTTGCACTCTACTTTTGAAAAGTAAGGAAGAGAGCATTTGTTTTTTAGTCACTCAGTCATGTCCAGCTCTTTGTGACCCCATGGACACGCCAGGGTTCCCTGTCCTTCATCATCTCCCAGAACTTGCTCAAACTCATGTCCATTGAGTTGGTGATGCCATCCAACCATCTCATCCTCTGCCGTCCCCTCCTCCTCCTGGCTTCACTCTTTCCCAGCATCAGGGTCTTTTCCAGTGAGTCAGCTCTTCGCATCAGGTGGCCAAAGTATTGGAGCTTCAGCTTCAGCATTTTATATTTTAATTTGAAATAATTCAGGATACTGTCTCATCTGAGTCTTTTATTCATACTCAGATTTGCTTTATTTCTTCTGTCATCAAATCCTTCCTTCCTTCTTCAGACTGTAGTCCTTCTCTCTTCCTCTTTGTAGCAAACAACTGGGAGAAGCTGGCTCCTTTACTGTATCTGGGACTTGTTCCCATTCATTCTTCATTCTACCTGAATGAATTCTAGCTCACTCACTGTTCACCAAAATGATTATGAAGTCAGTACTGCCTCTGTAGTTAGTGAATCCCACAGAGTCAGTGCCTGGCTTCTTATTGATGTGAATGCAACACTGACTTGCTGTGACTTTTGTAGCGTGACCACCTACCTGTCCCTCTCGGGCTCTCGCCACACCTTCCTGTCGTCTTTGTGAGGTCCTCTCCCTTCTGCATGTTGGTGTTCAGAGCAGTGTCTTCAGCCCTTCTCTCACTCTGTGATGGTTCCCACACAGCCCTGCCTGCTGCCGATGCTGTCTACAGATGGATTCTCGTGAGAGGTCCCCACAGCCACCTGCGAGCTCAGCTGTTCTTTAGGAGCACTCAGCAAAGAGAAAATGAGCCAGCTGGGAAAACCAGGCCCAGGCTTCCTGCTGTCCCTTCCCAGTGGACTTACGCAGGACTCGTTGACTCTCCCAGCAACCCCATGTGACGACACTGGACTGTTCGTTTGAACCAGGGAGGCTCCCCTGAACCTTGTGTCCAGGGTTTTCATTGCAGATCAGTTCCAAAGACGTGCAGTGCCCCTGACAGATGCTCAGAGGCCAGCACCAGAATCCCCCTTTCTGAGCCACAACAGACATTCCCCATTGGTCATGTTCCTGAGACAGATTTATCTGCCAAGTTGGTACAGCCTGACCTCAGGCCTCAGGCACATGGAAGCAGTCTTAATAGGCAGAACCCACGACAGATTCAGAGGTTCTCTGCCAAGAGCCTACCATGGGCCAGACTTGATGACACACCCTACTCTGTAATGTGTGGGGCCTGTGTAACTCTTCCTTGCCCACTTCTGTATCCCTCTCTTTGACTTCTAAGTTTTCATTTCCTCTATCTGATTGCTATAGAATATCTCAATTTTTATATACTATAGACCATTGCAGACTCAACCTGCACAAAAGATCTAATATATTACCATATCTAATAAAATTAAGCATTATAAATAACTCCATATCTAAACCTCTTCCCACCCTTCCTGCCATGTCCCTCCCTACTCCAGGTCATCTTTACCATATCCTGGGATTACTTAACTACTTCCACCTAATGTTTCTGCCTCCAGTGGGTTCCTCCACCCCTTTTATTATCTTTTTTGAGATATAAATCACAGCATAAAATCTACTCATATAAAATATATGATTCAGTGGTTTTTAGTATATTCCATAGTGCTACAAGCATCAACATAATCTAAATTAGAACATTTGTAGTTTTTGTGGCAAAAATACAGGGCCCACTTGATTTTTTTGATGTAGATATTCAGTTGTTGCGGCACCATTTGTTGGAGACTATTGGAGAATCAATTGACTGTACTTGATATCTTTGCTCTCAGTTTTATTTCATTGATCTTTCTGTATTATTTAAGTCAGTATCATACTGTTTCGATTACTATAGCTTTACTGGAGTTTTTGAAATCAGAGCATACAGTCCTCCAACTTTGTTCTTCCTTTAGATAGTTCTGGCTATCCTAGATTCTTTGGATTTCCATGTAAATTTTAGGATCAGCTTGTCTATTGCTGCAAGAGGCCAGCTGGAATTTTAATAGGGATTTCCTTGAGTCTGTAGATCATTTGTGTATGTTGCGGGGGGGTGGGGGGAGTTATTGTCATAAAAACAATGTTGAGTCCTCCTATCCATGAATATGAGGTATCTTTCCTTTTGCTTAGAGTTTTTAAAATGTATTCCAATATTAATTTGTACTTTTCAGTATACAGATCTTACCTTTATTTTGTTAATTTACTTCTAAGTATGCTATTCTTTTTGATGCTACTCTAAATGGAATCTTTTTTTTTTATTCTTATAATGCTCATTGTTACTATAAAGAAATACAACTGATTTTTGTATATTAATCTTGTATCCTGCAACTATACTAAACTCTTTTATTGGCTCTAATGTTTTTGTGGATTCTTTGTGTTTTTCTGTATATAGGATTATGCCATCTGTAAACAGAAATTATTGTGTTTCTTCTCTTCCAATCTGAATACCATTAATCAAAAGTGGCAGAAGTATATATCCTGTCTTGTTCCTGGACTTAGGCTGACACTTTCAGTCTTTTACCATTAAATATGGTATTAGCTATGGGTTTTCTTAGTTTGTTGGGTATTTCTATAATGAAAGTATGTTGGATTCTTCAGTCAGATTTTTTCTTGGTATATTAAAAGTACTAAGTGATTTTTGTCCTTTATTCTATTATTATGGTATTATGTTAATTGATTTTCACATGGGATAAACCAAGCTTGCAATCCTGGTATAAGTTCTGCTCAGTTCTTGTGTGTATATTTCCTTTTTCTATTGTTCATGCTAGTGGATTTGACTTCTTAACAGTTTTTCAAGAGCTGCTGCATCTATATTCCTAAGAACACTCTTTTGCAGATTTCTTGTAATATCTTTGGTTTTGGTATCAGGGCAACAATACTTACTTCATAGAATCAGTGAGGACATGTCTCCTCCTTTTTAGTTTTTGGAAGTTTGTGAAGGATCACATTAATTCTTTTTTAATTGTTTGTGGAGTTCTCCAGTGAAGCCCCACAGACTTAGGCTTTTCTTTGCAGGACTTTAAAAAAATTTTTTAGTACTAATTTAGCGTTTTTACTTGTTACTAACTGTTCGTATTTTCTATTTCTTCTCCGTCAGTTTTGATGGTTTGTGTCTTTCTTGGAATTTGTCCGTGTCATCTAAGTTATCTAACTTGTGGGCACATAGTTGTTCATAGCATTTTCAAAATATAAACCTCCTTTTCTTAAATAATTTTTAGTACCATAATTTCCAGACATTTGATGTTATATTTAAAAAGACTTAAATCTTTACTCGATTTGGTTTCTGCTTTCCTTTTCACTTTGAAGACCACTCTTCCACTCCAGACTGTCTCTTGTAGTTTAGCCATATAGCACTTATTTCAGTTCCCTGGACACACTTTTACTCTGGATTTTAAAATATACTTTTCCCTCTGTCTAGAATACTTTTCAGCCTCCCTTCTGGTAACTGGTTCACTCACTCTTAGATGACATTTCTTGTAGAGAATCTACTCTTAACTGTCCATGGTTGAGTTAGATGGCCTTCCTTTTTGATCATATATACCTGAACTTTCTTTTGATTGTAAAACAGACCACACTTATGTTTATTACATGTCTTTCTTGACAATTATTGAATGGAGTTGGGGATATTATTAGGGAAAGGAGAGAAATCAAGGATAACTCCCAAAGTTTCTGAGTTGAATATTTTGAAAATAATGTAAGAGCAGGTTTTCAAGAATAAGATGATGTACTCAGTTTTGGAAATGCCGAATTTTGCGACTTGAACAATATCCAAATGAATACGTACAAAGAAACTGTGTGCATGCCCTTCTTAGTTTCATTAAAGCTGCCGTGTTGCCTCTTTGTCTTCCCCCTTTCCCTGTCAGACTGAGTCCTTGGCTGCAGGAACCATGCGTGCTCCCCTGGGTTGTGTTAGTTGGCACATCATTTATGCTTAGTAACTACAAGTTGACTGAGTTGTAAATAGTAATATCCATATATCAGTTACATGATATTTTAATTTTATTATAAATATTTCACTTGGAGAGTATGCCCAAGAGAAGGAATTATGGCTGACCATAGAAAATTTTAGTTTAGGGGAAAAATACTGTTTGGGTTTTTCTCTTTACAACAGTTCATTCATATATTTTCATTTCAACAGACTCAAATCTTATTTTATCTTTTTAAACTATTTTTCATATACTTTTTCTATTAAAAATTGTTTGCTTCTTGTCATAAATGCTTTGCTCTCTTCTGTTTTTTGTGTAGGACTATAATGATGAAATCAGGCAGGCACAGCTCCAGGAATTAACATATTTGAATGGTGGTTCCGAAAATGCCGATGTCCCAGTGGTTCGAGGGAAACCTACCTTACGTACAAGAGGTGTACCAACCCCAGCAATAACCAGGTAGGTGTGATTAATTGACTTGCCTTGTTGTTAGAATGTGGTGTCATGGCAACAGTTTTCCTGTTTTCTTTACTAACAGGTAAGCAGGTCTACCAGCGTGTTGGTACAAAGCCTGTGGGAATGCTTTCAGGCAATATGGTATCATATTAAGAGTATTCACTTGGACTGCAGTATTCTTGTGTTTAAATCCCTGGATCAGGAAGATCCCCAGATGGAGGAAATGGCAACCCACTCCAATGGAAAAAATCCCATGAACATAGGAAAAATTGGGAAGCATAGAAACATTGGAAAATTCCCATGAACATAGGAACCTGGCGGGCTAAAGTCTGTGGGGTTACGAAAAGTCAGACACAACTGAGCATGCACATTCCTGGGCTTAAATATGACCTGTACCACTTACTAGCTAATGAATGATAAGTTTATTTAATCACTTTCATGTTATTAATCCCTTAATTCTTTAAAATGAAAGCAATAGCTTTGATGCACAAGTGGACGTCATGGAAGCTTGCTTCCTTTTGAGTGCAGATGGTATCAAGCTAGTTCAGTGCCACATCTCCAGTGGTGAGCAGTATCAGGTACCAGGTAAATGCCCCCATGCCTGTTCTCGTTTTATTTCATGTAGCTGCTCTGTGGTATCTGATACTCCAGATCTCGTCCAGGCACACTGAAATTTTATTTTTGTCTCAAACTAATGATTCATGACCCCTTTAAACATGAAAAATGTTTTAATGAATTACAAGTCAGTTGAAGCAAACTGTAGATTAAGATATGACTCTCAAACCTATTTGAGCATTATTTTTAATTTTTTAATTTTTGCCCTCGAAAGAACCCCGTGGAAATTAGTCACACAGATTTTCTTTTTTTACTAGTGACTACATGTATTTTTTCAGGTAGTTTTGCATGAAATAATTTTAAATAGGCGTATTCCATATAACCAAGTGCATTTGGAGGAATAACAAGTCAGTTCCCTGGGGGGTGTTGCGGATCAGCACACTGTCAGAGCAGTTACAGACAGGTGTTATTGCAGTGTAGAATAAACACAGACCTGGGCATGGTACCAGGTGGGTTTTCTCTATAAAACAGGCTAATAATAGGATTGCTGCAGATGATATAATGAAATAATTTATGTAGCTGTTCAGTAAATGGTAAATCTCTTTCATTTCCATTTCTCCTAATGTTAAATAATTTACTTGAAATCATAAAAAAATACATATTTGCTATATTAGTTTCCTGTGGCTGTTGCAGTCAGTTACTACCAATTTGATGGCTTTAAGCAATAGAAATTGGTTACAGCTCTGGAGGCTAGATGTCTGCAGTCAGCTGAAGGAGGCCACAGCCTGGGTGTTGACAGCTCTCCCCCTGGAGGTGGTAGCAGGAATCCTTTTCTGGACCCTGCCAGCTTCTGGGCCTGTGGGCAGTCCTCGCCTTGAGTCCATATCTGCTCTCTCTCCTTCCCCTTGTCTTGCTCAGCGCCATTGGCCCGCCTTCCTTAGGGGAGCGCTTGCCTGTATTTAGAGCCCACTTGGAGTTTCACACCTGCAAAGGCCCATTTTACCCCTTGGATGGAGAGCACAGAGCGCGGGCAAGGCCTCGCTCTAGGGGGTGCTCTGTCCCCAGATCAGACCTCTCATTGTACTGTCTGGTTGTCATGTTTTCGGTTATGTAGAAAATGCTACCTTAGGAACAGGCAGGGAGGCAGAAACTTTCTGTTCGGGGAGTGTAATGTCTAGAGAAACCCCTCCATCCACCCAGATGAAAAAAAAAAATATTCTTGATGACAACATATGCATTGCTTACCATTTTAAGCTTTTCCGTTGCCTTGGTGGTTGATATTCTTGGATAGAATTGCTGTTCAGTTCACAGGTCAGAGCCTGTGGTTTAGTGTATGGAGTCGTGGCTGGCTGTGCTGACTGAACCCCTTCATGAGGGTACTTCTGGACTCTGCTTCCTCCCTCCATGTGACTCCATGGCACCACATCTTCCAGACGCTCTTGTTAAACAGGATTAAATTCGTGTTCCTCTAAGAGGCATACAGTGCCCTTCTGTACTGTTCTTAAGACCTGTCTCCCAACTGGTCTTATTCATTACTGTGCCGTGTTCCCTGTGTTGAGCACCTGGCCCCACCCCTGGGTGGATGTGTGTGCTCCCCGCTTCCAGACCTTTGTTCACATTGTTCCTGCATCTGCAGTCCTCTCTCCGCCGCTCACCTGTTCAAATCCTACTTGTCTGTGCAGCCAACTTACTTCAACAGGCACTCACAGTGCGCCCACTGCTGACAGTACTTCCTGAGCGTATCACAGACCATGACTAGGTTAAGCCTCACCAACAGCCCTGTGAGGCGGGTGCTGTTCTGCTCGTCACCACGTCATGAATGAGGACAGTGGGCAGGGAACCCAGGGGGATGCGGGCAGTCTGATTCTGGAAACCTGCCTCTCCCTTTGAGCCTCCCCTTCAGTTTTCATTCAGAATCTTGTTTTTTTCTTCCACCCATTCTTCCCTTGCCACTTTTCCATAGACATTTCATTCTGTCACTTTTGTTATATTTTAATTACAGCACGATTAATACAAACTACGATGAGAAATTTGTATTTTTACTACTTTTCCTCATCAGATCATAAGGTAACTTTCTGTAAGTTAATATTCATCTAACAGAATAAAAGTTAATTGATACAGAAAGTATTATGGTAGAAAATTACAAAAATCCTAAGAGTGAGATTGATTAATACACAAAAAGGTGCATGTTGTTTTGTAAGGTTGGCAAAATTGGTCTCCAGATTATGCTTTGTCCTTTCTAGTGGCCAAAGCTGAGGAAAATACAGTTATAGAATTCATGATGTCTAAATGGCTAAAAACAGTCATAAAATGAAAGACAAATGTACTTACTGCATCCTCGCACTTTAGTCCTGGGACTGTTGGAAGCTCCTTGGTGGATCTTCACCACATCGAAGTCATTGGAAGTCATTTTGATTTTTGCTCTAAAATTATCCATAAATCTACTTTTCTTTGATCCTCTTTCTCATTCTGCATTCCAGCCAGACTGGTCTCCTTTCTGTTCCTCAAACAGGCCATCCCAGTCTCTCTCCATGTCCCTGGCCTTCCTTCCTCCTTCCCGGAAGGCCTGTCTGCAGTCGCCTGCCCGCCCCTCAGCACCTTGCTCTCAGTACACCCAGGCACCTTTCCGAGAAGGCTTTGCCATCTCCTTGTTTGAAAGGGCCACCGTGTAGCCCAGGAGCCAGTCCACACACCCTTCTTGGTTATGTAACAGCATTTATCAAACTGAATTTACCTTTCTGACTTGTTCACATTTTCATTGGTGACTCCTTCAGTTCAGTTCAGTTCAGTTCAGTCGCTCAGTTGTGTCCGACTCTTTGTGACACCATGAATTGCAGCACGCCAGGCCTCCCTGTCCATCACCAACTCCTGGAGTTCACCCAGACTCACGTCCATCGAGTCAGTGATGCCATCCAGCCATCTCATCCTCTGTCGTCCCCTTCTCCTCCTGCCCTCAATCCCTCCCAGCATCAGAGTCTTTTCCAATGAGTCAACTCTTTGCATGAGGTGGCCAAAGTACTGGAGTTTCAGCTTTAGCATCATTCCTTCCAAAGAAATCCCAGGGCTGATCTCCTTCAGAATGGACTGGTTGGATCTCCTTGCAGTCCAAGTGACTCTCAAGAGTCTTCTCCAACACCACAGTTCAAAAGTATCAATTCTTTGGTGTTCAGCCTTCTTCACAGTCCAACTCTCACATCCATACATGAACCTTAAAGGACCTTGTGTCTCTAATACATGGCATATAGGACTCAGAAATAAATGTTGAGTGAATTCAGTACGTTTGCAAATTCCTTAGACTCTTCTGATGGAGTGTTGACGTTTAAGTATTGTTAGTGTAGTTCTTGTCTGCCAGGTGACTGATTTACTGTGGGAGTCGCCTGTTGGGACTGGTCACTCGGATGGCACCACTGGGGAATGTCTCAGTGGAGCAGGTCATTCCTGGAATCTTCTTGCATGTTCCCCACTGTTCTCACTTTAGGATACATTTCTGCTAAAAGATGTAAATGATCTAAAATTAAATCCTGCCATAGGGAGTAATACGTACTTTAATAAAACCTTTTCATTCAGTTTTCAGATGAGAGGACTAAACTTACGCCTTTCTTACTAGGAGATGAGCAAGTTGCTTTTTTTCCAGTCTACCCTGTGCTGACTGTGATACGTCACTTCGGTCCTTGCAAGGACCCCAGCAGAGAAGTGTCAGGGAAATTAGGATTGACGCCACTCCAGGCAAACTTTTGTTTAGTTTTATGTTTTTCTCCGCAGGGTTTCTACCCCTTGTTTTGCTGCTGCCTGGATGGTCTATGTGAGACAGATCTGAGCCCTCAAGGATGCTCCCTTCCTTCCACTCTGCAGAACATCTGGCTGGTTCTGTGTACCTTTTCCACTGGCCTTGTCTCTGACCCCTCTGGCTCTTCCCCGGAGTAGCAGGCAGTGTCCTCTCCTTGCATTTGTTACCAGAGACAGCAGGGGAAAAAAAGTGAATACAGCCTGTCTCTCTAGGTAGTAAATACACATTCTCCAGTGTTGGGTGCTACATGTGGTGGGTTTGTTTCAACTTAGGAGATGAGGCTTACCTTATCAACTCAAGACCTTTTATCAAATGGGGGAAATTTCAGCTACGGTTTCTTCACATATTTTGCCTGCTCCTTCTCTCTTCTTTTCTTGGATGGCAGTCTCAGGTTAGATCCTCAGACTGCACTTGCCAGCCTTTGTGCCTAGTGCAGGACTCTGCAGCGCACTCGCAGGCTGCCATGAGGGGTTTAAACTGTCATGGGGCCACCTCAGAGATCTGCAGCTTCCAGACGCTGTGTGAACTGTCAGCGTATGGTGATCATTTGTCGTCTTAGCATTAGATCATGCCCCACTGATATTAATGATACTGTGTTTTTATACGGCTGGCACATCAGCAGCTGCTGATAAATTCTAGCCACAGTTGCGTTGACTAGTGGGCACCACGTAACTTCTCAACCATGGGATCAGATGGGACATGGTCACCCTCATTTTCGCATCAACACTAACCTTCACGTGGTACCTATTCTCTTTTTAAAATGGATTATGAATAATATCATAGATACTGAAGATTGTTTTAGTGAGAGAAAATGATATGTTTTTCTCCACAGTAGGTGAAGTTATGAGAAATGTTATTGGGAAAACTGAATAGTTAATATATGGGCCATAAATATTTCACCAGCATATGATATGATTTACATTAATCTACCAATCTATATTAAAAAGTCCTTTTTTATTATTAAGGAAAGGCTGGAAATAGGAAAAATGATCTATTTCTTTTTCTACTAAATTATAAGTTTCCAATTGGAAAAAAACCTGTTAATTTGGGATGGTATATAAATTGTTTGAGTCCCTCCTGGATTTGCCTTCTGAGGACCTTGTACCACCTGACCTGTCAGAACTGTCTCACCCCTTCCTTCCCACTGTGTCTACTGTCCGTGCCCTGGAAACCCAGGCAGTGATCAGGACACATGTGCTCCTCGCTGCAGGCAGAGGCTGGAGGACTTTCCCTGGAAATGAGCTTCTCTGCTTGTCTTGCCGTAAGCCCAGAACTATCCCTCCGTCCTCACACGCACTGCCTTTCCTCCCTCGTGCTCTCTGAGTTAGTACAGCCATACTAGAGTGGATTAAGGAGAGACAGGTGAAAAGCCTGTAAAATCGCCTTAGTAGGTTTGGGGAAGACACTAACTGAGGCAAATAACATGGCAAACAATGAGAAAACTTGCAACTAGAACTTGTCTTGTAAATGCCAGCCTGGAACAGAGCACGGTTCTCCTGGTCACAGCACCAGAGCACCCTGGCTTTTCAAAAGTTTAATCAATTTTTTTCCTTTTTGAACGTGAAGTCAGTTTCTGGTGTTAGGTCATTTAATGTCACACATTTCCTGAGCTCTTTCTGTGACAGGAAGTGAAGCTACACAGATGGTGACCGAGTCATTGTCCGGCTGTTCAGGGAGAGTAAGAGGAAAGTCAGAGAAGTGAGTAGTGATGGCAGACTGGCTGAAAAGAGGACGAGGGGTATGAGGAAGAGTGAAGTGAAATAGAAATGAAAATGGGGAGCGTGAGCACTGACACACTCAGGAGAGCGAAGTCATCCCGCACAGAGGGGCCAGGGCTTGAAAGCAGGAAAGTGGTGCCATATGCCTGGAATTGGAGTGTGGCTGCAGGAGAATCAGAGTCACCCAGGCCCTCCTAGTCATGGTCTCAAGGGACTTCCCTCACTAAGCCTAGTTTTCTTCATCAGTGAAATGGGGACAGAACATGGAGCACACAGTAATCCAAATCCTACTTAATTTTTTTAACTGTCCCATTGAAGCTTAGACTATGGCATAATTCCTTTTCTGGTTACTCAGAATGACCCCTCACTAAAAATTGAAGCCTGGTGGGCTGCCGTCTATGGGATCGCACAGAGTCGGACACGACTGAAGCGACTTAGCAGCAGCAGCACAGATACTTCTTACAGTTTCTCCTCCATCATCAGTTGAGCAGGAGAGTTTTCTTGTCCCTATATGGTCAAGCTGGGTCCACAGATTATTGTTTATGTGTGCAGAGAGCATGTCCTTAGGATCACTAGCTTACTGAGCTCACGCGCAGGATGTGGGGCTCATGCCACCATTGTTTCATAATTCGGGGACATGTCTCATGTTTTTTTCATGGTTTTGTTGCTCAGCAAGCCTGCTTGGTTTTGTGGTTAAGCAAACCTGCTTTCTTGGGAAATCGTTAACTTACAGGAGTCTCCCATATTTTTTCTGTGGATACTTATAATCACCTAGGGGGATTAACTGTTTAACCCCTTGTTTTGTCCCTTCACTCTGTCCCTATCAGATGAATCACAGGGGAAAGAAGAGAGATAGCCAGCAGGTTTCATAACAGGTCTGTAAGCTCTGGATCCAAGCCACACACAGCAGCACTTGAGAGCTTGCTGGACATACAGTCTCAGTTCCAGCCTAGACCTCCTGATACCAACGCTGCCCTGAGACCAGGCCCGGGTGCTGTGGGTGCTGAAGTAAAGTGTGAGAGGAGAAGCGGGCCCAGCCCCACGTGTCAGGATCTGCAGAGGTGCTCCGGGTGAGAGCTGCCCCAGTCCTCTCTTCAGAACGTCAGTCTCCCTCGCCCTGGCGGTTTCTTATGTTTAGTCTGAGGGATTGAGACCTCAGGCTGCATTTATCTTTCCCTTCTGTCTGACCTCTCATTCCCTTCTCAACCTCTGGCAAGAAAAAAAAAATCTCAATGATTATACTTGACTCTTAGAAGCACACACCATCAGAGATGAAGAAAAGCTGTCACACATGTCAGGGATTCTATGGGAAAGTAAAGCACTCCTCAGGTCATTACTGCATCAAGGCTGATCCCCGGATGGATCTCAGAGAGCGCTTTTCTTACTGTGACACTGGCTAGACCTTGACTAGATCCACAGGCCCCTGCTATGATCAGCTACAGGCCCTTCTCTTCCTGAGGCCCAGGCCTCACCCAGCTAATAATGCTGGAGCTGGCTTGAGCTAATTCACCAAATTCATTGTTTTGTTCTGTACTTTTGCTTCTCATAAAATATGTAAACAAAAGCCAAACACCATGATATACGTTTGTACCCTTATTCTACCACACTGCATTACTGCTGCTAAATGTATAGAAGGTCCGTACACATGCTGCTGCCGAACGTGTGAGATGAGACCTAGTGCAAGCTGTACCTTCTGCCGTCTCTCTCCTCACTCTTTGGTCCACGGCCAGAAGCACAGTATTAAGGACAGAGTCCATATAGTGATCGCCACTTAATGAGTGCCTGTTTTTGCTTGGGCACTTACTTGATATAGTTGTAACCCTCACAACTATTCCACGAGAGCTGGATCTTATTTACTGGATCAGTGGATGGGAAACCCAGGCTCAGCAACCCAGTGATGGCAGGACTAGATCTGAGTTTTGAGGCTGAGTGTGTTGGAACCCAAAGCACGGGCTTTTTCATTATATCCTAAAACCTCTTACTAACATATAAACTAAATAATTAGTTCCTAATGGATCAATAACTTTTTGTATTCATTCAAAGCACGGTTCCCAGGGAAAAAAACTTGTTTCGATTATTTTAATATCTGACCTGCAAAACCAGAAATCAAGGTCACTGTGCTGAAAAATGCAAATGCACAGAAGCATTACAATCACACACATTTGCCAGCTTATGAAACCGTGTACTCAGATGGGTTAGGTTCCTGCTTTTCTATTATCCCTATTCTGAGCAGTGCAGCACCCAGTCCTGTCTATTTGAAGCAACTTTTCACGTAAAAAATAAACGAGTTCCCATTGATTATCATTTTAAATCTCATCTCACAGACGCGTTTTCTGCTCTCACCCCATGTCGTCAATCCTGCCAATTAGCTCTGCCCTGAGCTTGATCTGCAGCGTTGGGTGAGCGTGCACGGCGGTGCAGCGGGATGTGCATGCTGGCCGTGCCTCCGTCAAGACTTCCCTCGCCAAGAGCCTCATACAGCACTAAGGCTGTTCTGCTTCACACCCTTCCTGTGGGGTTTCAGACTCATAGAAACGAATCTTCAAAGTGTCTTTTGTAGTAAGGGTCCCGAGCTACATGCATCAAATGACTCGTCTGAAACTCTGTAACGGGTTCTTTAGTGTAATTCCTATAACCAGTGGGCACATAACCTAACAGTGTTGATGCCGATGGGAAAGAATTGTGAGGTTCTTAAATATAAATTTATGTTTTCAATTTAAAAGACCTGAAGTTATACAGTCAAAAATATTGAATATTTTGTGATTGATATAGTGCCTTGGATGACAGGGATGGGATATGAGATAAAGAAGCAGGAGCCTTAATTAGTTTGATTATACAAGGAATGACTGACATAGCACATGTAGTCATGTGTCAGATGTACCAGAAGTAGAAACTATTCTCTAATTACATTGAAGATTTTTTTAGATATATAATGGAGATAAAAAGATGAGTAAGACTAAAGATATGATGTCTGTCGATACAGTTCAGAGACATGAAATTTGTTTAAGTTGTTTTGAGTAGGAAATATGCTAAATACTTTGTGTGCCCTGTGCCTTTTTTCCTTCCCCATAACACCAAGAAAAGAGTTCTCACAGCTGAGGAAACTGTCCTGGGAAGTTCAGACCCTTGATGAATTTGAATGTTAACTGGAGGGCAGAGTTGTATAACCACAGTCAGGAATCACATTCAGATCTGAATCCAGCGTCCTCATTCTTGACCACCAATTTTACTGCACCAATTTTTATGGCCTAGTACTTAAAAATATATATATATATATCTAACTTACAATGCTTGAAAAATGGATAACACAAGTTCCCTAAAGGTGAAAGTCATATATTTTTCTTTTTTTTTTTATGATTTTGACAGTTTTGAGGAATACCAATCAGGTTCTTTGTAAAATGTTCCTTGTTTGGGATTTGTCTAATATTTTTCAGATTAGCCTAGGCTTATTAGTTTGGGGAACAAAAACCACAGGGTAAATAGCTACTTTTATTATATCATATCATGGAAACATACTGTTTGCATGGCTTATCACTGTTAGCCACTTAGCAAGTTTGAGTTATTCATTGCAGTTTACAGGAGAGCAGTTGACTTACGACCTTTGTATCCCAAGACCGTGTTTCATGTGCTTCTTAGTTCTGGTTTACTGTTTGCTTGTATGGTTGCTTTTTTTTTATCTTGATCTGGTTGGTTCTTTGGAAACTTTTACAGAGAAATGATGTCACCTGCAAACAAAGTTTTGTTTCTTCCTCCACAATCTTGAAAGTTTTTTTCCTTTTTGTGCCTCATCGAGTTAGGTAGGACTTCCAGTACAATAGGAATGGTAAGGCTGGACATCATGCCTCCTTCCTAATCTTAAGGGGAAGCATTCAGTCTCTCACCATTTGATGTGTCATTAGTTATAGGTTTTTTGTAGGTGTGCTTTTTTAACTTGAGTGAAGGTATCTCCATTTGGTGAGATTTTTTAAATCATGAATGACCTTGTATTTCATTGAATGCTGCTTCTTCTTTATATGATCTTAAGATTTTTCTTCTTAAGCCTTCTTGGTGTGATGGATGGATCACATTGATTCTCATTAATGTTGAAGCAACCTTCGATGAAAGTAACTCAGTTGTGTCCAGCTTTTTGCAACCCCATGGACTATACAGTCCATGGAATTCTCCAGGCCAGAATACTGAAGTGGGTAGCCATTCCCTCCTCCAGGGGATCTTCACAACCCAGGGATTGAACCCAGGTCTCCTGCATTGCAGGCAGTTTCTTTACCAGCTGAGCTACCAGTTGAAGCAGGCTTGCATACTTAGAATAAATCTTACTTTATTTTCGAGGATTTTTGCATCTTTGTTCATGGGAGATACTGATTTATAAGTTTTTATTTCCATTTTATAATATCCTTAATGTCTTTTATTTCTCCTTGGACCACACATCTCTTCCTAGGGAGGTCAGAGACCACCTAGCCCAGCCTTGTCACCCTTCTCAGCCTCTCTGTCTCCCAACACCTTGGCCAGTCGTGACTCCCACAGGTGGACTTAGAAAAAAATATCTTGGGAGACACCTCCTGTGATAGGTCCCTATGAGGGCTCAAGGCCAGGTTGGGGCCGGCCACTTCCATCGTCCCTGGTGGCTCAGGCCAGGCCCAGCCTGTAATGCAGAAGTAATTTTCAGGAGGCATTTCCAAGGACCAGCCGCAGGGAATGTGTTGGGAGAAGTTCCCTCTGATTTTACTTCCTGGTAGAGAATGTGGAAGACTGATATAATTTCTTCTCAATATTTGATGGGTTTCGCCAGTGAATCCTCTGGATCTGATGCTTTCTTTTTTGAAAGATTATTATCAATTAAATTTCTTTAATAAACATAAGATTATTTAGTTCTCTTCTTGGTCATTTGTGTATTTCGAGGAATTAGTCCAATTCATCTAAGTTAACAAATATGTGGGCCTAGAGTTGTTCATAATCTTCCTGTTTTTATCTTTAATGTCCTTGAGGTCAGTAGTGTGACGCCCTCTTTCATTTCTGATATTGTTGTCTTTCCTTGTTTAGCCTGTCTAGATGTTTATTAATTTTATTGATTCTTTCAAAGAGCCAGCTTTTGGTTTCATTAATTTTCTCTGTTGTTTGTGGAATTTGCATTTTCAGCTGTGTATTTACTATCCCAATCAAACTAAAGAAGGAGAGAACTGGTGTACAGGCAGCCCCATCAGCTGCTCGGTTCTTCTTGTTTGCAAGACATTGTCCACAGGAGGTAGGCCTGGCTGGGCCTGTATTTTCCAGTGGAGTCAAATATCTGTCCTCATTTCTTCATGGGACTTGCACGCTTGCTCAAGTTTTAGCTGCCTCCTTCCTTCTTCTCTTGACTTGAAGTCTCATATTTTATGTTAGAAATACATGAATATGTTGCATTCTTCTTCAGAAAATATATGTTTATTTCACTTAAGAACTATGCTTTCCATCCTATCTAGTAGATATGTTATTTGAGAAAGTCCATTTTATTCCCTCTCTCACGGGATCTGGTGTGTATTTTGGTCCTGGGTTTGCCGTCTGTGTGTTCTCAGACAGCCTTAAGATCCCTGTGGGGCTCTGTTTTCTTGTCCACAGACGAGCCATAAGGCCCATGTCGCAGTGTTGGAGTGAGGACTGGCTGAGACTCTGGTGGGGTGTGATGGTCCCAGGGGATGCAGCCTCCCCAGATGTCAGCTTCCTGTTCTGGGTCCCAAACAGAAACCGACGCTGGGGCTTCTTTGATGTTACCATGTTTATTTTCACTGGACTAGGTGCCTGAATGATTGAAGTTCCTTTCTTTAGGTAGATAATCTGTTCCTGACTTGCTTTAGTGTTTTCTTTGCATATAGTGTCCTTATTTCTTTTTACAGATTTATGGAACATTGATTTTCATGAGGTATTAGTACATGTGAACACTGGAATGCTGGAGAACACCATGCAAATTGCTAATGTGACCCTCTTGCTTGCAGGGGCAGGGGAGGAGTCTCAGCCCGGCCGGTGGGAGTCGGGGTACCACGGGGGACGCCGGCTTCCAGGGGCGTCCTCTCCACCCGAGGGCCAGTAAGTCGCGGAAGAGGACTGCTCACTCCCAGAGCACGAGGAGTGCCCCCAACTGGGTACAGACCTCCACCGCCGCCCCCGGCGCAGGAGACCTATGGAGACTATGTAAGTGAAGGTGCTCTGATGGTCTATGATACAGTATCAGGCATGGTTACCAGTATCCCTCACCCTGCTTAAATTGAGCTCTTTAGCATTTACTGAGTGCTAAATAAATACTTGGTATCAGAGACACAGAAAGTGTGAAAGAAATAACCTCCTTTGTCAAATAACTATGAAGGTGAATTTTGGTGGTGGGGAGGCTCAAGACTAGGACCAAGGAGACATGCTGTCAGGCCGTCACACAGGCATGTGACATGGTGGTCATCCACTACAGGTTGCCTCTGAGTGATTCAGTCATTTAAAAAAGAATTGCGTGCCTATAACAAGCTGTTTTTACCCTTAAGTGTTTCCTCTTAGACTCTGCTACTGAATATGGATTTTTAGTGGAAATTCTTTTTCAGTGAAGAAAATAAAAGTTCCTAGTTGTTTTTTTTAATTAATGCAAATCAGTTTTTCCGTTTATCATTCAGTAATTCTTTGATACGGTCCACAGACTTACTTAACATAAGAGAAAGAAAATACATCCATGGAAAATGGGCAGCAGGGGGTGGGAGCAGTGGATTCTTTAACAAGAATACAGAACCCCTGGGATTCTTTCTATGACTTTCTATTTTAACATAAAGGAGGAAAATAAGTACTGGATAGATGTGTCATATTAGTCATTAAAGTGTTAATATTAAAGGAAGAGTATATCAAGTGTTGTCAAAGAAAGGGAAGCAGTGCCAGTCCTGCAGTGCCCAGAGCACTAGGTTTTCACGTTTCCCTTAATGGAGGTCTCCTGCTTGGAGCTCAGCACCTCTTTGCACAGTTTCTGGAAGTCTGACGTAATCCCTGGGCCACAGACAACTTCTTCCATGTCATCTGCAGCCACTGGAAAGACCTGAGCCCTTGTCCTGGTCATCCTGAACTTCTGCTAATTCCTTAAGTGTGCTGAGTCCTCTTAGGCTTCCAGAGCTCGCTTGTGCAGTGGTCTCTGCCTCAAGAGCTCCTCTCCATCCTCTGAGCGTTTCCTGTCTGCCCTTGCAGACTTGGGTCAGCTCTTACTGGAGCCTACCTGCTAGGTGTCCCCATAGCCTCCTGGCTGGACTGGGTGCTGGGGGTCAGGGACGAGAGCTTTGCCCCCTCACACTCAGCAGAGAGGGCACACCGGGAGCTCAGTGAAGTATATTTTAAACATAAATCCCATGTGGACAGTTTCACCACTTGGCTATTCAGCTGGGGAAGGACAGGCCTCTGTCTTGTCTCTGTGTTCCTTACAGTTGGACGTGGTCCTGTTTACTCGTCTTCTTACCAAACTGGCAGTTGGGCCTCAGACTCATCCACAAGGGTTGAGTCTTGTGAGGGTAGCAGAGACTGTTGTGAAAGGAAGCAAATGTTGTGAAATTCCTTTGAGGTAGCCTGGTGTCTTCTCTTTTCCACCTCAGCTTCCCTGGAGTTCTCATAGGCTTGGCTGCTGTAGACGTGCTGGGTGGCATCTTCATCATCATCAGGCCGGTGTGTGGATCCTGGCCTCCCTGCGCCATAAGCATGGGATGAGTCGGGAAAGGACTTAGCTTTGCTGGCTTCACAATCTGCCTGTTTCAGAAAGACCTGGTGCCTTCTTTGCATACATTAATTCATCTTTCCACTCAACGGGGTGGATCGAATTCCCATAGTGTGAACCAGACGCACGTGTTCTGTGTCTCAGTGTTTACTCTAATGGGTCTTGAGTGAAATTAGATGAATACAAGTATAAATTTCTTGAAAGTTTAAAGTTTAGGGGAGCAAAAGGAAGAGAAATTCAAGGCACTTGGTTTTCTAAGCTTAACTCTGCCATTTATTGATAAATGATGAGAAAAGCACTAAAACAATTGATTTGCAAGATATCCTCTTAATAACCCCTGCTCCCATCCACTGCAACAGGGAGGGGATAGTGGCTTCCCCAGAGGAACCCACGTGTCCTTTCAGGAGCAGACGAGGGTGGAGGCTCTGAAGGAGGACGGAGCCTTCATCGGGTGAGCCCACACTCATGCCTGGCTCTCCCCAGACACTCAGTGTAATTCCCGAGCCTGCATTTCCCACCCAGGGCCTGCCTCCTGCAGCCTGACCACAGCGGGGCCTTCAGAGAGCAGAGGGCTACAGTGGTGGTCCTGAATATAATTGGCCATTGGTCTTAACCTTTTGAGATTCTACAGGTTACTCACACTGGCTGCTTAGCTTTGCAGCATGGAAAAGGGAAAAGTATTTTGTTTGTTTGTTTGCTAATTTCTAGGATTTTTGATCGGGTGGGTATGCTACAGAATATCCAACTTAGAAAAGCTGGATTCTGTAACCTCCCAAGTGGTTATTCATTCTTGTGACAAGTGGGAAAGTTGAAAGTGGTCTCCTTAGAATATACTAAAATAATTACTCCATTGATGGAATAATAATAAATTAGACTCTAAATCCCATGAAAGTAGAACCCCCCTGCCCCAACACACACACACCCTGTTCACACCTTTGTATTCTGAGTTCAGTTCAGTCAGTCAGTCGTGACTGAGTCACTCTTTGTGACCCCATGGACTGTAGCACACCAGGCTTCCCTGTCCTTCACTGTCTTCCAGAGCTTGCTCAGACTCATGCCCATCGAGTCAGTGATGCTATCCTACCAGCTCATCCTCTGTTGTCACCTTCTCCTCCTGCCTTCAATCTTTCCCTGCACCAGGGTCTTTTCCAGTGAGTCTGTTCTTTGCATTAGGTGGCCAAAGTATTGGAGTTTCAGCTTCAGCATCATAATATCATTTATATTCTCAACACCTAGTATGATGGCCAGCACATAGTTAGTCCTTAGTTAATATCAATATTCTCAAGACTGAGTTTTTTTTTTAATTGCCAACTGTGGAGGACCCACCCCAAACTCCTCCTGTGTGTTATGTTGATTTTCATCACTTAGCAGTTTATATCTAACTTGTTAGCAACATTGTGCAGTCTTCACTCAGTATATGTATGTTTCTCAGACAATAGTAGACTTTTCAGGAAAAGCACCATGTATCTTTGTCAGTCTGTAGTCTCACTGGCACATCGTAAGCTCTTAGTGAGTATTTACTGGACTAGACAATGCTGCACAGAGACCTGGTAAGTTTTCCTAATGAAGGTTGCCATTGATCTTTTCCAAGCCAATTGCTCTAATCATCCCATAGGAAGAGTATGATAGCTGGCATTTGGGAAAAGATCATCCCTTCATCATTCTCGTCTTCTAGAGTTAGGAGGGCAATTGCAGATTACAGAGGTGGAAGGCTGATTCTGTATAACTCCTGAAAATCATAGAATCACGTATTATAAATCTGATCTGAGTGTAAGAATGAACTTTCAAGAAGGATGTAACATTTAATGAGAAACTGCTGTCCATGAGGTACCATCTTACATGTTGTGCCACCTTGTTCTCACAGCCACTCAGAGGTATTGTGGTCCTGTTGTGAGAACTTAAGGTGTGGGGAGTTGTATCTTTTCCCAAGTCACAGGGTGGAGAGAGGGCACAGACGGGGATCCACGACTCAGGGCCTGTGTTCTGTCTTGAGCAGCCGGTGCCGGATTGAGACCAGGCTCTACGAGCTGGCAGGGTCAGGTCCGCTCATCTTTCAGGAAAGTGCCGCAGGCCCCGCATACTGCTCCCCTCGGAGGTGCAGTGAGGGAGATCAGGTCACTCGGTGGTCCCTTCAGTGTAATCATTCTCTGGTTATAAGCTGCCTTAAGTAGGGCAATGGAAACTGAAGCCCATTAAGACGGACGGGATGGGGTTAGGACTAAAAAAAAAAATAAGGCATTATCATATGTATTGGCAAAAAATTGAACCGGCATTTTCACTTTAGGAATTTCTGAGCATCTGTATCTCTAAAAAAGGCTTGTCATTCCTTTAGAACTCAAAAATGTAATTTTTAATGATTTACTTGAAATATGTTTGTGGTAACAAATCTTTTTGTATAGAACTTGCTGGTTATATCTGACCCATTTGGTTTATTTATTTTAATTTTCATTTAACATTTAGTATCTAAGGCCATTATTTCCAGAATAAAAGATGCAAAGAAGTCCTATCAGTTGCCTATTTAAACAAAGAAGAGATGAAACCTGTTCTTTTAATCCTGCCACAACTGGTGCTTTTTTTGAGAAACTATATATTTCAGTCCTTAGAATACTCAATGTTCTTCAGATTATGTGTACTAAAATGAAGGTATTCCAGTGCAGTATTAGGCCCAAGAAAAACTCAATTTATGATATATGTTGAAATTATTTTTATTAAATAATGACCCATTATAAAAGTGGGCATAATAGTATGCGCACTATAAGAGTGTTTCCTCTTAGCCCAAGCAAGAAAGCCTGGTAATGTAAAAGTTTTTCTTGTTGAAATGTGCCTATTGAAATTCGACTGATTTTTCTCAAAGTGAGTTGGTGAAGATATTTGATTATAATGTCATCTGAGCCAACTGTTCTTCATCAGAGTCACCGTCACAAATATTCCCTGAGCATGTGTCATTGAGAAGAGCCTCTGTTAGCAAATAAATCTGATGGTGAGAACAGTATTATCACTAAAGCATGTAGAACTCACAGTGGCCATGTGAATAGCAGAGGTTAACCATCTCCGTGAACACTGGTCTTCTAAGAATAACTTAAAGGATGGGGTGCAATTCAACATAGTTAGTTTTTTTCCAAAAAGGAAGAAAATGAGTAATGGATGTGTTTTCAACCATTTGAGTATAAATTGGGGCTTTCTGCTCCACTTTTAACTTAGTAAAATCAGACGTAATTACAGTAACTTCTCATCTCTTTTTTGAGGACAAGAAGAATCTTTTTCCCAAAATGACATTGATTCATTATTTATGTCCAAATAATTAAATAAGTGACAAATAATTAGTATAACCCAGAATCTATTCAATGAGAACACTTTAACAATTCAAAATGTTGGTGTCATTACACAAAAGGACATGTTTGATGCTTCCTGGCAGAGTCCAATTTACATATGAATCTCTAAAGCGAAATCCATTTTGATGAATTGTTTTAGGCTCCACATACAAAGAAAGCACAAAGTACAGAGGGCCCTCCATATCTACAGGTTTGGCATCTGCGTTCAACCAACTACTAATGGAAAAAAGAATTTTTTTATTTCAGAAATTTTTTAAATTGAAGTAAAACTTGAATTTGCCACATGCAGGCAATACATTGCATTAGGTATTATAAATAATCCAGAGATGATTTAAGGTACAAGGGTGGGGTTGGTAGATATGCAGATACTGTACCATCTTATATAGGAGCTTGAGCACCTGTGGGTTTTGGATCTGAGAGGGTCCTGGAACCAGCCCCTCGTGGCTACTGAGGGCCGACTGTTCCCCAGACAGTCGGTGTGGTCGCTTTATTTACTGTCTCTGAAGTCTTGTGCATTTCCATCCTGTCACCTGACAATCGCTGGTTAGTGGCCACCCCTCTGACTCTCTATAGAGTCCCTTCCTGTTCCTCCCCACAGCACCCACAGCTCGGTGGAGACTGAGGTGCAGCCCCCAGGGCCCAGGTTGAGGGAAGCGAGCGCCCAGGATCGCGTGCATCCATCTTCGTTCCCTGCGTTCACACAGTAGACACGGCTCACTTCCCCATGAGGAACTGAGCTCCAGGTCACCTCCATCACAGCCACTTCAGGGGAGACGCCGGTCCTCCTGCATCTCAGGAAGCATTCTCGTCCACCTCCCGCGTCTAGCTGTGATGATGTCCTCTCAAAGAGCCCGCACCTTCCACACCTAGCAGTTAGCTGTATGTTTTCTCATGTCTGACTTCACACAAACCTTAAATCTGTGTTATTCTTGTTCCTACCACCTCACATATAGTGCTCCCTCAGTAAACGCTGGTTGTTGAAATGGATGGACAGACGGACAGACAGACAATTGTCATTGCCTGAGCTTTGCTTGTGGTCCTTCCCTCCTCCTGGGTCCTTCCCTTAAATAATGTGTTTCTCATATTACTCCTAGTCTATACTTTCTGGCATCTAAAGCCTGATTGATACTACTGCTCGGCCATCCCTGGAGCGTGAGAACTAGTTTATAAATTTAGGAGGATAAAGTTGAGATTCTTTTGAGTGGTGTCTGAGACTTTCTCAACAGCATCTTTTAACCCCCTGCCCTTCCCACATTATCATTTTAGGTCCATAGATCCCTGCATTGCAGTTCCTTAAACATAGCAGGACTTGAAGTGCGTGGCTTTGTACGTGCTCTTGGTTCCCTTCGAATGCCTTTTCTTGTTCTGTCCCTATCAGTTCTTGTTACTGTTTATTCTTCAGTCTTGAAGCCTTCCTGGTCCTCATCAGGCACAGGAAGCAGCATCCTGGGTGCCCTGAAACCTGCCTCAGAGGCAACTTACTTGTCTTTGTCCCCCATAGACTGGATTTCTTTAGGGAAGAACTACATCATTTTTTAAAACGTTAGTTTGCCCAGAGCCTATCACGAGGCCTGACATTTTGGAGCTACTAAATAAACATATGAGGACGACTTTTACCAAGGCCAGCTAACTGTCATTCCATGTGTCATGCACGCTGTTAACATACGTCATGAAATAAAGCCAATTGTAGCAAACATTCAGTGAACTAATAAATATGAGAGTGCAGTTTAATTAAAAGAATATTATTCTGAGATGTAAAATACTCAGTTTCTAATTCTCCTTATTGTCTACATCACTATTTTTGTGTAAACTAACCTTCTTAGTTTCTTCATCTGCAAAATGCAGGTGATGGTATTTTACCTGTAAATCAGCAGGATGGACCAGATGCTGTTCTAACCTCTTTTCCAACTTTAAAATTCTGTTAATTGATTGTTTTCTGAAACTGACTTGCTTTCCACTGTCACCCTAAACATGTTCTTTTAATAAGAAACTGTATTTTCATCAAATGGAAAGTTTGATCCTGAAAAGAGGGTCACAGAATAAGCAAAGCAAGCATTCTAATGAGAGAAATAAACAAAAGGTGAGTGGCTATGAATCTTTTGAATTCTGAAACAAACTTTAAAAAGTAATTTTAAAAATGAAGATCTTTTTTCAAATGCAAGCTCACCTCTCAAGATACATAAACTAAAATTGTCTTAGAAATTTTAATCATATAATTTTTTCCCTCATTTCATTATGATTGTGTCAGCCATCTATTCATAAGTATTTACCGTTCACTAACATCCCTTGCTATTTTAATGTTGTGTGATCAGTCTAAGCTTTTGAGCCTGAGCTGATGGGTTAATCACCTTTAAACATACGTACAGTGGAGCGTTCTCGATGAAGGTGTATGAGTTCATCAGACTATGAAAGCTCTTTCAGGTACTTGATATGCTCTGATTACGCAGCTGTATGATGTTTACTGAACAGAATGTGGAATTGTCCTCAAACCACCCCATCTGGCATGGCAGCGCCAGCTTGAGCACAGTGCAGGGTGGCTGGCACGTGAAGGGATTTGCGTGTATGAGAGGAGGAGACATAGGCTCCTCGAAGCTGCAGGGGTTAGGGAGTAGCAGAGCCAGGTCTGTCTGACCATAGCGCCCGGCCCTCTCCCTTCAGACCCTCTGGTCAGGCCCTCTCCATGGACGATTCGATGTGCGGTGGGGCACGCTGCTGCCCCAGGCCCCACAGCGCTGCCAAGTGGAGTCCTCACCCGGACAGTAGGAAAGAAAGGCATCCTGGCCGGCACTGTGCCAGGACAGGCACCTGTCCCATGGCCTGTGGGCTGGAAAAGGGGTGAACTGAGAGTCAATCCCAGGTTCCCTAACCCGGAGTCTGAAGCTTTTATTCCCAGTATTCTAACTTGTGTAATGTTATGACCTATCAAGAAGGAGAAAATAAATGAGGAAAGAGTAGAAGCACCAGAGCTGGCGACCCAGTCATAACTGTGTGTCAGCACCTCCCTAGCCATGGACCTTCCACGTCCATGGCCTGTCTTACTGACTGCAGAAGCTCCCGAGCTTTCTAGATGCTTCTTTGTGAGCTCATCAACTTCAGTCTTCAGGTCAGAAGTTACTGCTTTAATTTATTATATGTTTAGAAGGACAGTACCTGAAGCAGATGGTTTTACTTGGAAACCATCAGAGAAGTACAGAATAGTACTCTTCTGTCTTCTAGTATTTTTCTGATTCAGTAACGACAGAAAAACAGTACCCTTCAACTTCTAGAGTTGATGGAAGAAAAGGAAGCTGCCATTTGTTGGGTATTTACAGAACGTGTTAGTCTGCTGGGCACTGTACCCTATATCATCTTATTTAGTCCTCACTTCATCCCCATGAAGTGATCTCCAGGCAGTTTAGAGAAGATAGCTAAGTTTTCCCAAATCACACTTCTAGTTAGTAATAAAACCCACATGCCCTTACTTCCTCACAAGCACGTTTCTCAGCTCTTTGCATGGATCTATCATATCCAGAAAACACCACCATGAGTTAACACTTCCTAGTGGCATGCCACTGGTCAGGGCAGAGCTGGAATGTAAAGCCGGGCAGTCTGGCTTGAGAGCCACACTCTTAGCCAAGACCCAGTGCTTCCTGGACAAGCCAGTTCCATCTAATTTAAAACTCTGTATTTGCAAACAGAGAAATTATCAAATGAATGGGAAATTATTTCATCACTTCAGATATAAAGGTTGTTACATGAGACTTACTAGAGCAAGCAGTCTATGACTGAGTAAGTTACTGGTGTCACTAGTTCTTCTGCAACTAGTATTTCCTCATGGGGCTTCTGACATTGGTCAACCTAACCCAGGTTTGAAGTGTCATAGAGACAGTTTGAATGGGAGAAACCTCACTGTGTTGTGCATGCAGGCACCCTTTCTGCCTGTCCCTCGATCAGGCTCATTAAAGCTATAGAGGAAGAAACTTGTCTCCAGAAAACACCACATAGACAGTGTCTTTGTCTGTAAAATGGCACCACAGGGAACACTGTTTCTCCATCTGCCCGAAGAATAAACCCTTCTGAAGTTTAGTCAACGAGGAACATCAGTGAAAGCCTTTAGGGAAAAACCAAATATATCTTTAAAATGTACATGTCATTCTTTAATATAGCTTTTGTTTAAAAACTCAGTGAAGGAACATTCCTCATTCTTCTGAGAGCTCACCTGAAGTTTTAATTATGTGACTAGTCTGGGAGTTTGAGTACAATGAGGGTTGTACTGACGCAAATCTTCCCGTTGCAGTGACTGCTGGTATAATTTTTTGACAGTTAACTAATGTCTAAACTGCTTCAATTATCTTGTTTTCCATAGCGAAAAATTTAATTAAAACAGTGCAGATTGTGAAAAGGTTATTTATGAAAATGCATTTTAAATGTGAATTGAAAAGCCTAGGGACACCTTTTTATTTTAGATAAAAAGATGAAGGTTCTATAATTTTTTTATCTCCATTTTACCAGAAGCAAGAGTAAGTGCAGTGTGCAATTTACTTGAAATGTCTATCAGGTGCTTCACAAGTCTGTCTCTTTCCTAAACTGCTTGAAAAGTTGACCTATTTTAGAAATGCAATACTTTAGGAAATAATTTCAGATTTTAAACTTATGAATATGAAGGGATTTTGTTTTTCCTTCTTACTTTAAGCAAAAACAACCCCAGAAAAGTGCTTTGTTCATGGAGCAGAGGACTCTGAAATGATAGTGTCTCTGAGGCCTGGAAAGCAGATCCTGCCTCCCTGATGAGGAAGGTTATCTGAGAGCACGATGGATGCATCCTAGTCCTCAGGCGGGTCAGTCCTGAGGCACTAGATTAGTCCTCGGTTACAATGGATTTCCTACAGGAACCTGCCATCTTAGTGTTATTGTTTTCTTGAGCCTTTAATCAGCTTGCGTAGAGCTCAGTCCTGCCTGCAAGTAGATGCTAGTCTACAGAGGACCCGTTGAAGCCTCCCACAATCCCCTGTGTGCGCCAGGGGCTCCCTCTCTATTGTTTGGATCCATGTGTGCACATCCTAGTTAGGGTATCACCTTGGAGTGATATGGTCACTCCTTTACTTGTCAGTTTTCCCATTATTTTAAGCTGATGATACGGCCATGCCTTTTTGTCCACAGAGCCCCTCATCAAGTGAGTAATCAGTGTTTGATTTCTTGACATGGGAACAAAGCACAGTGACTCTTCAGGATAAGAACACCTGCAGTTGACTTACATGAGTATTTAGGGGGACATCTAGAGATATCCTCATAGTGCGACATTATCTGGGGGAGTTCATCAGGGTACAGGGTCTGACCCTCAGTATGGAGTCAGGCAGTGTATCACAGTGGTTAAAAGCAAGGTTGGGAACCAGACTGACTAGTTTTAATTCCTTGCTGTGCCTTTAATTGCTGTGTGACCTTAAGCAAGTTGCTTAACTACTTTATACTTCAATTCCTAATCTGTAAATGGAAATATTAGTGCTTATCACATAGGACTGTTAGGAACTATTCAGTGCTATTCACACCCACCAGGAAGATTAAAGTTAAAACAATAAGTGTTAACTGGAATGGGGTGCTGTAGGAATTCTTACCCACTGCTATGGGAATGTCAGTCCATACGTCTATGTTGGAAAAGGGTTTGGTGGTTTGGTACCACATGTTAAAGCTAAAAACAGGCCTTCTTCCCAAAGCACAGCGGCTCTGCTCTGGGAACCACAAAAGAGACTCATAAGGCTTATGTAAGAGGTGTGTAGGCAAAACTGAAAAAGCATTTACAACTAGGGTGGATAAGGACGTGATAGTACAGCCATATAGGCAAGCTTTCAGGCCGCGAGAAGGAACCAGTGCTTGCTGCCTGCAGCACAATGGATGGATCTCATGAGCATGAAGCTGATTGAAAGAAACAGGCACAGAGGGGTTGCCACCCTGATTCCATCTTTATGAAGCTCAAAAGCAAGTAAACCTCACCAGCGGTATTGAAAGTCGGGATGGCGTTCCTTCTGGCGGGAGGTAGTGACTGAGGATGAGCCCAAGGGGAGCGTCCGGGGGCCGAGATGTTCCCTTTCTTGATCTGTGTGCTGATTACACAGCTGTGCTCACTGAACTGTGCACCTGGGGTGTGTGCCTTCGTATGGCTTACATTATACATGAATAAAAAGTTGAAAACATGATCAGTTTGTGTATTAAAAGCATTGTACTAGACAGACCAGATACTCTTGTTTATAACAGAACAGCACATCTTTCATCAAGCAGATTTGTTCAAGCTGAACAAACCTCGAGCACATCTGGTCCCTCTACTATTAGACTAGATGATAATCTGAAGGTTTCTGGGTAAGTCTACAAACTGAGCAAGGAGTAATCGTAATACTAACCGTATGAAATTCTGACAGGGATGTTTTCATTGTGGAGCAACCTCTGCACTATGAATCAGGCATATGTCTTGGTGGGTCAGGAGCCCTTTCCCCTTCCAGCATGGGATCGGAGGCACCTGGGGCCTCTCTCCTGGCCAGTCAAGCCATGACCCGTGGAAGAATGAGAGAACTCATGTAAACCCTTCCCTACCAGTCAGTCACCATTCAGGAAGTGTTTACTGAAGTCTTTCTTGTACCAGGCCCTGGGGACACTAGTAGACAAGGTCAGTGAAGCCCCTGTTCTCAGGGAGACTGCATTTCTAGTGGACGATATGGGTAATAATCAGATACATTGGATATTTGATAGGAATTGGGGTTCCTCGTCTGAATAGCAGAACGTAGAAAATGACATGCATGATTATTTCCTTAGCTTTGTGGGGGTGGTACCAACAACCGCTGCTCTGCTTAGGAGAGTAGTGAGCCCACTTCATACACAGTGGACGCTGTGGGCAGCGGGCTTCACACTCTGGTGGAACCCTGGTTGAGAAAGGCTGTGAGGGCATCTCCCAGTTCCTGCAGAGGTAGCTGAGAAGCTGAATTGAGCCTCAGAAGAAATCCAGAGTTTGAGAGGGTTAAGTAGTTGGAGTCCACGGCCCCCCAAGTTTGGGTGTAGGAGGCTGATAAATCCCCTCAACTTTGAATGGGAACCCAGAAAAGCTGTCCTCCCAGAGGAAGGCTGCTTGTCGTCATGGCCCTGTGTGGGGTGCGGTGAAGCTGGGACTGCGACTCCTCCTGTCCTGTGCCAAGAACAAGTGTAATTCTCTCTAGAGAAACACAACAGTGTGGGCCTTCAGGTATTTCTCTCGTTCTTCATATATAATTGCAATTAATCAAAAATTATAGGCACACAAGATGAGGAACCAGTAAAAACAGACCATAATAGATTCATAAAGCAGACACAAACTTTGTTCTTTATAATCATGGAATTGAAAAGATAAAATTGATGATTTAAGCAGAGAATTGGAAAATATAGAAAACAGATACTCTAGAATTGAAAAATATAAAGAATAATGAGATGGTTTTAGTTCCAGGTTAGACTCAGATAAGGGAAGAAATAGTGTATTGGAAGTTAAATCAGTGAAATAGATAAAAACCTGGACAGCCCTGAAGATCGCATGAGGCACCAGAGCCCCCAGTGGCGCCTCACTTGAAGCCCCAAAGGCCCCCTGAGACATGGCTCCTGCGCTTCCCTCCCTGGCTCACCCCACATTGACCTTTCCATCTGCCCTTCCTTCTGCTGGAAGTACCAGTAGCACCACCAGCAAAATCAAAAATCCACATAAGCGGCTTCTCACTTCTTTCGCATTTGTAGTCTTTTCTGTGAGGACTCCTGGCCCCTCTCCGAGATCTCCAGCATCCCCGCTCTCTCCCTGTGTCCCTGAGGACTGAGGTGTGTTATGTTCCCCTCTGGAATGGAAGCTGCCTGAGGACAGAGGTGCTTGTTTTATTCTGTTTGTTCAATACAGTCTCCCCAAGGGCTCAGAGCAGTAGGCATTCAACAGATGTCAGCCTCCCGGGGAAAATGGAAAAACCCACAAAAAAATCCTTAGCAGAGGTACATAATGTGGGCTTAATAAAATTGAGTTACCCCCTTTTCTCATCTTTGTGGGATATTTGGTTTAATTTTCTATTTACAGTTTTCTCTTTCCTTTGTGTAATTTCTGAGTTAACCTCTTTGTTATTTTCTGTATTATATTACATTGTATTCCTTGTCAAATCTAAATAAATCTAGCTCTATCTCAGTGAGAGACAAACAGAGGAGGGAAGACATTCTATGAATAATTGATGGAGACCTGTTTTTGAAAGCTGTGGCCAGATGTGGATAGAATTACAACTACTCTTGGTCAGCCACTCTTCTATCTAAAAATCACAGCAGTAGTTAATACTCGTGTTTGCAGAGTCAAGATGTAGACATCACAGTTTAGACAATATTTTAAGAATTTATCACATTCACCAAAAGAAAGCTACCTGGTTGGTAGCTCTGATGTTTCTCTGGCCTAATAGCTTGAGAGTGTTAACAGGAATTAGTCGTCAGTAAACTGGAACCAGGTTTATTGGACAAGAGCTGTGCCAGACAGCCTTCATGTATATTTCTTGGGTTAGTTTCTCCCCAACCCCTGGAAACAGCCAGGGGATGAATTAAGATTGCAAAATTGAGGTGGACATATGTATACCTGTGGCAGATTCATTTTGATATATGGCAAAACCAATACAATATTGTAAAGTTAAATAAAATAAAATTTAAAAAAATAAATAAAAAGTAAAAAAAAAACATAAATAAAAATAAAATAAAACTAAATTGGGATGAAAATTATGAAGTTAAAAAAAAAAAAAATTGAGGTGGAAGGAGGGCAGGTGATGGCCTAAAGCCACACAGCCAGATCAGAGGCAGAGCTGGGGTCAAAACACAGGTGTCAGACTCCAGAGACTGTGGTGAGGGGGTGTGCGAGTCTGGAAGTGTGTAATGTATTCCTCACAGCCATAGATCAACACGTGGGGGTACAGCTTGATTGTTGAATTAATGATGTCTTATTTAAATGATTATAGGGGACAGATTCTTATTTAGAGTTGTTAAAATTGTGATTTTTGTCCTTAATTAAAAAATAACTTGGCTATGTGATGTGTTCACGGTCATTGGTGATACTCAACAAGGATATTACTATTATTCAGAACTTCAGCAAAAATGAATTTTTCAAAAGACTATTCTTAGCTAATGTGTGTGTTTGATAAACTCAAAATAATCATAAGCCTAAATTTAAATCTTTTAACACTGTTTTATATGAAAACTGTGTACATTTTGAAATGACCAGGTTTCACCCTAATTATAGTGAAGTGGTGTATAGTTAGCATAATTGTCTCCTTTTGAAAGGACCCAGAACCTAAACATGATTTTTAAATCACTTTTGTAAATTCTCTGTTTAAAATGGTTTTTCCCATCTTAAATTTTATGCTTGATTTTACTTGTGACAGAAATAGAATTAAATAGGTCATGCTGTTTCCTTTATCCTAGAACATCTTTTCTCTTCAAAGTAAGATTTCTTGGTATCAGGTCGTATGTCTGTGGTTTTCAGGTTGGGAATGGCAGATGAAGGATCTTTACCTGTGTTAGAACATGTTTTGGCTACTGTGGCCCCCCTGACGCCTACCTAGTGTCCAGGTCGCCCTGTCAGCTCCATTTAGACGTCTTCCTTATCAAAGATGAAAGTGCAGGAGTGGATCTTGACAAGTCTCTTGAATGCTGCAAGAATGTTTATCAATATACTTTTATTTCTTGTCCATCTTTGTTCACTTAAAAAAAAAATTATTTACTCTCGGTTTTCTGGGTCTGTGTTGCTGCGCTTGGGCTTTCTCTAGTCGCGGCTAGTCGGGACTCCTCTCTGGTTGTGGCGTGTGGGCTTCTTGCAGTCGCTTCTCTCGTGTGGAACACAGGCTCCAGGGCCCATGGGCTCAGTAGTTACAGCTTTGAGCTCCTTCCTCATTTTAACCATTTGTTGATCCTTTGCTGGCTGACCACTCCACTGTTTCTCGGCCAATGATCTCATCTCTGTCTTGCAATAAAATAGCAGGTATCAACAAGAATCCACTCCACTCCCTCCCAGAAGCCACATTTATCCATGTTCACACTCATTTGTCTTCCTTTTGTCGGTTACAATCTGCTTCATGCTTTCCCTGTATTTTTCAAGTCCTGTCCATTGAACAAATAATGCTTGTAATGGAAGAGGCTACACAACCATGGACAAATCCAGCTGTGAAATCATCATGAAAGAAATCTTGTGAGAGTTGCATTTTTAATCTTTTTAAATCATCAATGTTAAATACGAAAGTCAATTATTCCATGACCTAAACAATTTGAAAATTCAAATAAACTAACACTGTATTAGGGCTTCCCTGGTGGGTCAGATAGTAAAGAATCAGCCTACAATGTGGAAGACCCAGGTTCAGTCCCTGGGTCAAGTAGGTCCCCTGATGAAGGGAATGGCAACCCACTCTAGTATTCTTGCCTGGAGAATCCCATGGATGGAGGAGCCTGGCAGGCTATAGTCCATGGGGTTGGAAAGAATCAGACATGACTGAGTGACTGACACACACAGAGCCTTGTATTAATACTATCTCAGAATAATTGAGCAAGGAATGAATGACATAACTAAGTTTAAAATAGTCTGTTACTTTACATTTCAGTTAAGAAAATTGTAGTCATTTACAGGAGTTTAAAGAATCTTGATTCTTTAAATAAGCATAGAATTCTGCGTGGTTGAAGCCATTTTCTTTTAGAGCTGCTAACGGATTACTGAAGCAGCAGTAAGCTCTACATTTTGCCAAACCACACACTCAAGGCAGTGACCTAGTTGCACGTCCAGCCCTCCAGATTGATTCCTCCTCCATGCCCACAGCATTTCCGGAGAGATTCCTGAGGTGCAAAATCTAAACCCACACCCTGTACCTTGGCCACACATGGTCTGTATATGGGCATCTCAGGCTCATTGCTCCCCACCTGCATTTGCAGCACAGCATGCCCCCCTGACCCTGGATGAGAAGGGGTCTTATGACTGTACCTCCATTGTTTTGCACCTGCTGTTCATTCTGCCTGATTTTTAATAAATCTTCCCAGCTGCTTTTGCTTTTCTCTGCTTTCATCACTCTGGGACACTTAATTCCCCTCTGCCTTTTGGGTTGTTCTGTGCTACCCCGATGCTTCCCTTTGCCACAACAGCTGGCGTGTTGCCTGATGGTTCTCTCTTTAGTCACCTGTCACCTCTGCCAGAGTCCTCACTAGACCAGGACACACTTTCCTCTCTGGTGTCCAGCAGGAGTGCCGGCCACAGGGAGGAGGTAGTGTTGTTGGGTTGTTTTGGGGTTTTGATTTTTTTTATGTAGTAGAAATTACTTTTTTTGTTGTTAAGAATGATAGTTGCTTTCTTAACTTCTGAATTTATTAATTCACCAGAATTGTAATATCTCATTTTGCTACTTAAAACTAAAATCATCTCAATTTTTGTTTTGTATTGTTGTTGGTTTGAATCTTATCTGATATGTTTCTCCTCCTTGCATTGGTCACTGCAAGAGCATAGCTATATTAGCAACTCACTTTCAGCTACTGCAGGAGACATTGTGGTTTTCCAGTATGTTCCCAGGATATTTTTGACTTTTATTCTTCCTCTGCCATTATTTAGTGAGTATTCCTTTTATATTTATCTGTTTTCAAAATTCTGAACACATACCTCTTCAATAAATACTCAATTTCTCCTTTGTGAATAAACATTAAAAAATCTCAGGTGATCATGTACAAATTGTATAAGCCTACTCCTACAAAGACAGTGTCATCCCTATGAATTAATATTTGTCTCACACAATTAAATGCATTACAATTTAACTTGCTATTTAGATAGTTTTGCTTTTCTAAATTAAATTGAGTTATGGTATTTAGATGCTTCTTCAAAGAGAATAACCACGGTCATCACTTTAAAATCTTGTCTAAAATCAGTGACAATAAAACACAGAAGCCCATCTGTCTCCAGATCTTTTCTCTTACCCCTTGACCACATTTCTCCACTCCAAGAGATCTGCGGTAATCATTAAATTGATTATCATTGATAATACTGATGTTCTAAAAATAGTTAGATTATATCCTGGCTCTTTTAAATGTTAACTAAATATCAGTAAATGCAAAGTCACTGTAATTGATTACCCCCAGAAACTTAGAAGTCAGTTGTTGAGCAGGATTCACACTTCCATGGATATAAATGTCATTGAGCAGCAGTTTGATCTTACAGAATGATCATTTCTTTGGACGTTTTTCACTTCCAAAATAGCTTTGAAATAACCATCGTGTACTTGTTATCACATCTGCACAGTGTCTCAGAATGTCCCTGTAGAACCAGGAGGACGGCTTTAGCTCTTGTTGCATTGTCTTTCTGTTGTTAAGCTATGACCGTTCTTCATCAGTTCAGTCTATTCTGATGCTCGACCATTATCAGATGTATGATTTGCAAATATTTTCTCCCACACTGTGGATTGTCTTTTTACTTTCTTCCTAATGTCGTTTAACAGAGAAGTTTTTAATTTTGATGGAGTCTGCATTTTTTGGTTATTTTGCTTTTGTTAGCCTGTCTAAGAAACTAATAACTAAGATGACAAAGACTGACTGCTCTTGAACCTCGCTAGTGAAATTTTCATTTGAGTTATACTTTGCACTTCAGGAATTTCTTTGGACTCATTTCTGTACTAATATTCTCTATTTTGGTGAGGCATTGTTCTCATACCCTTCTTTAGTTTTTTCCATGCAGTCTATCTTTTAGTTCCTTGAATTCATCTCAGATAACTGATCTATGTCTAGCAAGTGCACTGTCTCAGTTTCTGCAGGGACAGTTTCTATTGACTACTTTTTTCCTTGTTTACGGACCGTACTTTTGCATTTCTCTGTACATTGCATATTGTCGTTTGTTTAAAACTAGATGTTTAATAAATAATATTTCCATGTGGGAATCAAATTCTCCGCATTTTGGGCTGGGACTTTAGTTACTTTTCCAAACTTATATTGTGAAGTCGGTATTTATCCTGCATTGCCAGGGAAGTGTCTTCTCTGTTACCATGGTGCTCAGCTGATGACTGGACGGAGGTTTTATCAAATGGTTAGAAACTAAGTCCCTCATCTTTGCCAAGAGTCTGTGAGTACATGTTGGAATATCTCTTCCACACTCAGCCAGGCAGTTTACAACTAACTCTGGCTTAGCCTTGACTTTCCTTCTTACGCTGAACCTCAAGGTCAGCCAGAGGAGAGCGCTCAGGACCTTCTCAGGTCTGTCCTGGGCAGCTATATGACACGGTATCTAACTCCAGAACTATGGCAGAGCCTTGCAAAGCCCCAGTGGATCTCGCGTTCCTCTACTTTTCCTTGTAGCCTGGTGTTCGCACCAGTTTTCCTCCACACCTCAAGCGGCTGAGATCATAAACAGTTGCCCCTAGTTGTTTTCTCAGAGATCCTCAGGGAGAAGGCCTTGTGCCCTGGATGAGCTCCAAGTCCTCTGGGAATGGGGTTTGGAAGGCACTCCACCCTGCCTGCCCCCTCCAGTGGCCTCAGGCCTGCTGCTTTCCTGCCTGATTGATTTGGGCTCCTACAGAGCTGGGGTCAGGGATGGGAACAGAACAGGTTTAAAACATCAGAGCTCACCGTTCTTTCCAAGATGCAGCCAATTTTTAAAAATAAATGCTCCCTAGATCTCTGTAAGCCTGTGGTTAATTTCCAGAGTTCTAAAAATGTTCATTCTGACAGTTTTTGCCAGTTTCTCTTTGCTTTTTCAGAGGGAATTTTTGGAGGTTCTTACTCTGTCATTTTCACTGATACGAAAATTTTATATTTTTCTTTACATTATAATTAGATATAGAGTTCAATGGTAGCTGAATTAATAAAGATTCAGTGAAAGCAGAATGCTGCTTTCTTTCCAGAAACTTCTCTGAACTTTTTGTCCTTCTGTTGTATTTTAGGACTATGATGATGGATATGGCACTGCTTATGATGAACAGAGTTATGATTCCTATGATAACAGCTATAGCGCCCCAACCCAAAGGTAAGTGTCACTCTTTCTGAACAGACTCCATAGCAGACGCTTGTGCTGTCCACATTTTATACCCTCTGGGAACAGGATGACGATTGGCCAGTGAGGATGATCTGACTTGGCCTTTGTTTTGTTTTAAGCGGAGAAACTCTGTCTGTCCTACCAACTAGCATGTATTACACTCAAATTTACTGTAGTGCTAAAGCAATGCGTCTTGGAAAATACAATTCGAAACTTTTATTTTCTCTAAAAATTTAGCTTAAGCATTCAGTACATTCTAAGGAAGAACAGTGTGTGCCAGGTCTGTGGCTCTCGAGTCCAGAGGCTCCAGAGTATCTTAGAAGCGTGTGACTTTCCTGCTTCATCAGCACAGGGGATGGGAATGGCGGAAGTTTTGTTCAGTGTTCATAAATCGTTTCTGCTTCTTAGCAACAGTGCTCTTGTTTTCTAACAACTTCAGATTCCATTTGTGAAAAATGAGTTAGTTCTGATCCGTTTTCTGAAGAAGTGTTCACTTAGAAATGAGTGTTATCAGGGGGAACACAGCTTTAAAATCATGGCATAGTAGACTTTGATGCTCATTAGTATATGAAATCTGTGTGTTCTGTTCAGAATCTTTTCCTAAATCCTGAGAAGCCTCTTGCTTTATGCTTAAAACTCTAAGTGGAAGACAAAGATAGACATACACAAGCCAAAATGCTGGCTGTATCAAGCATAAATTTCAATAAATATGGACTCCATGGGTTTTTTGATGAAGCATAAATTCACTCCTGAAGTCATGTGGGGCAAGGCAAGCTTTAAGCAGATCGGCATTTGGGTCCTGAGGTGGGCAGAGATATACTTTCTTCTCATTTTGTTCATGCCAGGTTTTTCTCCAGTATAGTGTGTCACAAGTAAGTGGCCTTTAAGCTTTGACTCCCAGCTGGTCCTCTTTCCAGGAAGCCTCGTGCATGGTGTTTGTACCCGTGAAGGTCTGGGCACACCTGGAGTGACTCGCACACAGTAAACAGCAGACAAGACTCTTTCCCCTCAGTGTCCGGCAGTTTTATGTTCCCATTATATAGATGAAGAAAAGCGCAGAGCATAAGTTTAAGTAATTAGTCAAGAATCATACATGGAGTACAACCCTTTACTCACACGTCTCGTTTAATCTGAATGGCAGCACAGGAGTTAACATGTCTGTCATATGGATGATGAAACCGAGGTTCAGAGAAGTAAATAGCTAATGCAGAGTGTGAAGCAGACTTGGAGAGCTTGAAGTCTGCCCGTATTAAACTGTGATAACATAGTAATATGATTGATCACAGGCGTTCATTCCTGTGGTCATTTATTCAGCCAGTATGTATTAAATGTCCACTACATATTTTAAATGTAGGCACTGTGCTCAATGTTGGATTACAAAGATTATTGAGACAGAGACCCTCTCCTTGGAAAGTTCACAGGCTAGAATTAAATATAAATATTTAAAAGGAATGTAAAATGGTAACCACATGAGAGTTTGAGAGAAAATAGTGCTAAGACAATGCTGGAGTCTGATTGGGAACACAGGGGGCATTTCACTGAGAAAGTGAAGGGCTAGTAGGAGTCATGAAGGTACAGACACCAGAGGACATTGCCCAAAGCCAGGCACAGAGCGTGTTGTCTGGGCTCCATGGTGTGATGCACAGGAGAGAAGAGGTGGGAGAGGGGTGACCGTGTCCTCCCAGGTTTGGGGTGCAGGCTCCAGACCATCAGCAGCACTAGGGAGCCGCCCACGAGGTGCCGGCTAGGGAGTGGTGTGTTCACACTTGGGTTTGGAGAATTAACCAAAAGGCCGTGTAGAGGCCAGGTTAGCAGATGGTGAGCTTGGAGGCAGAGACCAGTTAGATGGCACCTTATATATTATAAGCCCTTTAAACATCAAGGAACACTCACTTAAAAGGAACATCTTACCGATAGCCCAGCCACCTTCTTGGTCATGATCTTTTCAGCGCTACAACTCATCTTACTTGAAGGACTGCAGAGAACTGTGTGAGAATTGCACGTTCTGGAAAATGCAGAAATCGCTGTTGGTCAGGTACTCTGAATATTCATTTAATCCTCATAACCTATGAAATAGGCATCAGTCCTTTTAAAGAAAGAAGACTGGTTTATAAAAATTAGGTAAACTTGCCTAAGATCATGCATCTTACAAGCTAAGGGGCTTGACTTTGCACCTCGGTCTGTCTGTCTTCCTCTTTAGCAATTACTGTAAATCATGATGAAGCAGCTACATTACGGAATAGGATGAAGAAGTGTTTCCAGGAGCTGTGTTAGTTTGCTAGAGTTACCATAACAAAATGCCACAGACTGTTTTAAACAACAGATCCTTATTTTCTCAGGGCCACAGAGGCTGGAAGTCTGAGCTCAGGGTGTTGGCAGATCTGGCCTCTTCTGAGGCTCCCTCCTTGACTTGCGGCTGGCACTGCTGTGCTGGTCCTCACACGATGTCTTCTCTGTGGGCACATGCCCCTGCTGCCTCCTTGTACCCAGATTTCCTCTCTACAGTGACACCAGTCAGATTGACTGAGGGCCCATGGAAGGCCTCCTTCGACTTCATCACCTCTTTAAAGGTCCTGTGTCTAAACACACATTATAGGTACTGGGATGGGGCTTCGATTTATGATTCTGGGTGGACAGGTCAGTTCATAATATGCACATATTGTAACATTGGCTTAAGTACAACACTGTATGTCTCAGAATTAGAAATCTAGTCTGAGCCAGTTAGAGCAAATTTTGAAATCATCCCCCAAATCAAGTAGTGGGTACTGACCTGTAAATCGCCATCATTCTCACTGTCGGTACTGAACGTTGGCCGTGTGCTTGGTGTACTCTGTGGGCTTCACAGAGACTCTCTCTGCTCAGTGTGCCCTGAAATATTGCAGAATTCAAGTCTAAGCATGTCATTCCCTGCATGCAGGTTCAGAGAGGTTAACTCACCTGTCTTAACTCACAGGGCTGAGCAGTGGTAGATCCACATTGGCCCCATGCATTCTGTTTTGTACTCTGCGCCATCATCTTTCAACTTGCTTTTTGTCATGGTTTTGATTTCAGTTGCTTAAACTGATTCATGTTCATATTTCCCGTCACTCAGTCATAGGTCCACCAGGCTCCTCTGTCCATGGGATTATCCCAGCAAGAATACTGGAGTGGGGTGCAATTTCCTCCTCCAGGGGATCTTCCTGACCCAGGGATCGAAGATTGAACCCAGGTCTGCTGTGTCTCCCACATTGGCAGGAGGATTCTTCATTTTCATCAGACCTAAGAATTTCATTTATCTTCATGCTAATGTTGCAGGCTAAAACTAGATATCTACACTTCATGTGCTGTAATCATTTTATCACACTTTTGTTGCAGGAAAAAAGTTTCTCTCAGGAGGTTTACAAATTAGGAATTTTCTCTTATCAATTTTCAAATACCTTGTATAAAAATTAGAGTACAAATAAGAGTCCCTACAGAGTTCTAAAAAATTCAGCATGGTTCAGCTGTGTTTCCCATCAGTGTTTGTAATGGCCTCGTACTGCAGTGTAAAACAAGCGTTGTTTACCTGACTTCACACGCTTAATGAGCAACAAGCTGTCACCTATCTGTGAAGAGAAATATGAACTGTTCTTTACAATATTGGAATTATTCTAATATACATCAGCACAAAAATAGTTACTGAGTCATTCCTATGGGCGCACAGCTCTGGAGTAGCTGTGAGGAGTAAAGGAGCAGATGATAAATGGCCTCAGAGCTCAACCTGCACCTGCCCTGGCATGACCAGAGCCTTCTCAACTAAGTGGGATTAGTTTTCATTTGATGTCTTATTTATGATTCTAACAACAGTCACAATTTTACAGCATGATGACTGTAGTTAATATAGTATTGAGTTTGGGGAATTTGCTAAGAGAGTAAATTTCAGGTGCTCTCATCACACAGACCAAAATGTAACTACGTTAGGAGATCTGTTAGTTATCTTGACTGTATTCAAATTTCAGAATATTTTAGTCTGTGTTTCTGAATATTTGTAAATTCTCTAAGAAATATTTGATTCCTCTAATTATCAATTATTAAAAAAGTAGAACAAAAAGGGTTTCCAAAAAGTGCTAATAACCCCCTGAGCCTAAGTGGATGACTGCGTAGTAACAGTTTTATTTTCTGGCAGGTTTAATGTTGACATACTAATTTTCAAGTACTTATTTCATTTCATCCTCCACAATCTCTGTGATTTTCCTTAAAATGCTTAGAAATACTGAAAGAAGAAATTAGAAATAAGAGCTGCTAGTTTGGGAGAATCTATTAAGTCTAGCACTCAGCTGTCTATGTCCTTTAAATGCATTACCTCCAGTTTTCACAATGGCCCTACCTGCTGAGTTTTTCCACGTATAGAAGTTGAAGATGTGATGTTTAGCAACTTTCCCAAGAATGCACTCCTGAAGAGTACTTAAGCTTAGGTTTTTGTCTATCTCTGAAAACCATTATCCAGCTAAGAAAAAATTTTAGAATACAAAATTATTGACTTGTTTTTATGACAAAACAACACCTAAGCGCTTTTATCCAAATAGGCAGAGTAATGGAGGCTGTCAGGAAGCTCCACGTACTCTAGCTGTGTTTTCAGACGCCAGTAGCAAGAAGAGCAATGAGCCAGAAGTTAATGCTGCTGTCTGCCCTGCTCTCTAGTTTGCCATTGCTTCTCTTGCTTCTCTTGGCAGCTTTAGCATTATATGTGCAATAATGTCGTCTCAGGAGCTGACTTGAGAGGTGTGAATATAATTTGCGATTTTCACCTTGGAAATGATGACCTATTGTTCAACTTAGGATGTAGCATTTCAACATCAGTAAAATCACTGTCTATTGGAAGATAGCGCTGTGTTGTTTCAGGGTTGGTTGTTTTGGACTTTTAAAAACAGTAATGGTTTGGCCTGGATTAACCACACCTTGCAGAATTTTTGTGAAATATGCTTTCACCTAGCCCAGGGTTTTAACTGCTTGCTGCACGAGCGCTGAAAGAATCTCTTTAGCACACAAACTAAGCAGTGTAGCGATTGACAACAAACTTCTCACACAGTAATGTGTGGACATTGACCAAGTGACAGACACACCAGCCCAGTTTATACAGTAAAGCTGTAAATATATTCTCAGTCAAGGACCCTACGGTAAGAAAAAGGAGCGAAGGTTATAGTGAAAATGAAGCTACAACCTAAAAGGGAAAAGGAACAGTCTAAGGGCAAAGTTTTAACATGTACTAGTATCGCTGTTAATTATGTGCGTTGACCTCTAATGCAGTATTGGTTGTCTCAGGGTGAATGTGTTTGTGAACCCACGCATGTATCCCCTCTGATCTTAATTTTAACTTTAAAAGTTAGATATTCTCACCCCCTTTTCTTGAGAAAATTGAGACACAAGGAGAGGTTTAGTAAGTGGCTCGAGTCACTTGCTTAGTGACAATGCTGATCTCAGTCCATTTTCTTTCTGTCATAGTGTTTCTCAAAGAAGCACACTTACCACTGGTGTTTCACAGCATGCTTTCAGGTGGCACATGGGCAGACGCTTTTAGCTTTAATGATTAGATTTTAGTTATTGGCAAAGTAGAATTGCTATATCAACCACATGATTTTATGAATAGTATTGCTAAAAATTATAGTAAACTTACTTAAGTTAAAATAAAACCTATAATACAGAGAATAATATTAAGTCACTCACAGGATGAGTGGCAGACGTAGATGGCAGACATCCTGAAAGTGGTCCATGAAGGGCTGATGCTGGGCAGATACTGCCCATAGCACTTTTTTTTTTTCAAGATTCGTTAACACATTTTCAAGGAGTACTTATCAAGTATTAGCTAGTACATTAAATGCTCTCATGTCTATCATTTTATTTAATTCCCAAGAACATCTGTAAGATTGTTAGTTTTACAAAGGACACTAATGTTCTTAGAACTTGAGCTTGACCAAAGTCACAAAACTATGAATAGCAGTCAGGCCTCATATCCAGTTCTCTTTAAGATCAAGCCCACATTCTTTTGCTTAACCTGAAAGCAACTAAGGAAAAAAAAAGTCCCTACGTATGTAGAAAATGCCAGAACTGTGAAGTGGCCGCGTGGAGTCCTCGCACGTGAGCTCCACGGCAGCGTGGAAGCAGCAGCAGGGCACAGGCGCGCCAATGGCAGTAAGTCAAGTGCCGCCGTCAGTGCAGTCTTTCACGTTCTCGAGAACACGTGAGATTTATCACCGAGGGCTGTGGGATAATGGTGGTGTGTGAAAACAGAGTCCACCGGGGAGATGTACTACATCATTTGGATTTAGCACTGCCATCTGCTTAATAGCATCGAGAAGACGACAGCGGTGCTTATGATCAACCACTCAGAGCAGTGACAGATGCTGCTGGGCGGGAACGTGCCCGGGAAGAAGTTTCCTCACCACAATGCAGATTCTAAACAGCGGGCTTGTTGGTTATCATGCCACCAGCTTTACATCTTCACTACCGGATTTTAAGGTCTGTAGATAAAGATCTACTTGGTGAATCTTCTATATTTTCTTTCCCCATGTTTCATATGTTCTTAAAATGGGTTTTATTAGTTTTAGAATAATTTTTCTAACAAATTCTGTCCTCTTTTTAATGAAAGAAGATGATAACCCTTTTTGTATTTCTTGACTCTTAAAATGAGACACATGGTTTTGTTAAACAGACTGGAGGGCTCTGAAACCACTCAGACCTTGATTTGAATCCACTTTGTCACTTCCTCAGCTGTAGGTTTATGGCCAAGCTACTTCTTCAAGTCTTCATTTTTCATTTGTAAAATGATGGTAAGAATATTTGACTTGTGAGATTGTGATTAAATGAGATAGCAAAAGCAGTATACAGAGCAGAAGTTTAGTAAACTTGCAAAGATGACATGTACTAGGAGCTGTTCTCAGCACTTTTCAGCCTTATAAGTAGTTTATTACTGTTACCCCATTTCATAGATGAGGAAATTCAGGCCCAGAGATTATAGAACTTCCCTGTGGTTGTTTCAGAGTGAGTGCTAGGCTGGCACTGAGCCCTCCGCTGCACTGTCTCTGGGTGACTTGTCCTCATCAGTTTAGTTGTCTGATCTAGAAGCTTGTGCAGCCTTTTCCTGAGGAGAACTGCAGTCAATGAAATCTCAACAAAGAAACAAAATCATCTATCCCATTTTGATTCCCCATTTGTGAAACAAAAACTTATGGACAGCCTCATGTAATTTAGCTAGTCTAGAGTCCTAAGATGTTTGGAAGCATAGGCTTGAGGTCACAGCTTGAAGTTGCTTGTGAAGAATGATTTACAGTAGAGAACGTCAGTGCGTGAATTTTTCAGAATCTAGTCAAACCTCATTTACTGGGCTTACAGCTTTAGAAGCAGAAGTAATTCACACACCATGCGGGTGTGATTAAATGAGATAGCATTTTTTCCCTTTTATTTGACATCATGAAGGGATGTGTTCTGGAATTATGAGTGTCCGTCGGATCCTTCCAAGTGTTTGTAACCTTTGACTCAGTGTTTACACAGTAAGTGCCTAAACTTAGTGTATAGCAAGTGGTGGCTCAGATGGTAAAGAATATGTCTGCAATGCAGGAGACTCAGGTTCGATCCTTGGGTCAGGAAGATTCCCCTGGGTAGGGAATGCCAGCCCACTCCAGTATTCTTGCCTGGCTAATTACATGGACAGAGGAGCCTGGTGGGCTACAGTCCCTGGGGTCACAAGAGTTGGATAGGTCTAACATTTAACACAATGTAACACTTAACACAATGTAACACTTAACACAGTGTAAATATATTTAACTATTTAAAAAGAATAAGCAGTTTCTGGCAAAGTTCAGGGAAAGAAATACATTTTAGCTATAGGAAAAAAGGTATGCATGTCAACTTGGCCAAAGTAATGTAGGTAAACCAGCACCTCAGTTGAGGCAGAATCGAGATTTGTTTAGTGGGAGTGAAGGGGAGGAGTCTGTCACAGCTCTGCAGCTCTCTGACAGTGAAGCTGGGGTCACGTCACGCCCCTGTGCTTCAGCTTGCTCATCTGCATGACGGACGTGATGGTTGCAGTGACCACCTCTGAGGCTGTTGTCATGTCAAATGAGTTGATACACGGAAAGCACCTGGCGCTTTGTGAATGGTCTCACTAGCTATTATTAAAATTCTATAATTTTTAATCTAAAAGCCATAGGGCTAAGTGTCTACAACTCTTTGGGGTGGGGGGCATCTATTTGTGGTTCTCCAGGACAGTGATTGCCCATTGGATTATGTGAAGTTTATGATCAAGGAAAATGTGATTACCAAGGGGGATGGAAAGCATGTATGGCAAATTGAAAAACAAGGGGATTTGAAGGGGGATGTATGCAGCCTTGGCAGTTTGTAATCCTACCAAGTATGGTTAGTGCCAGCAATTAATTTTTAAATAGTATAGTTTGAAGGATTAATACAGGACTTTCCCATCTATTAGCAGCCATTGCATTAAGAGGACCTCTCTTGATCTGGCCCTGATTTTTCTCTAACCTCATGTCAAGTCACCCACTCACCCAATCTAACCTTGTATTGAATTTTTCAGTCATGATTCATTTATAATTTGCTCAGTCACAGATGAAATAGATCTCAAAGCATACATTATGTGAATAAACTTAATTTTGTCAAATTCTTCATGGCTCCTTCAGTAATTTTCTTTACTTACAGTGTTTAAAGACATTGTGGTTATTTGGCATGTTTCTATAAAAATTGCCTGTCGTGTTTTTAGACTTTTCCGCAATGGTGCAAACAGGATAATTTCCTTTTCTTTACATTTTAGTCTTTGCCAGATGGGTTGCCTCAGAGCAGAGGTTCCTTGACTGAGTTGTTACTTCATCTAGCAGGCTTTCTTGATAAACTCTCTGCCTCTGACATCCCCTTTTGCATTCACAGAGTACTCAGCCAGCCTTGTGTGTTTCTGGAATATGGCATGCTTGCCTCTGGTCACCACTCATACCTGCTGGATTTGAGAATCTCTCTCCTGTTTATACAGAGAGGCCCTTGGTGGCAGAAACCCTTTTCTATTTGTCCTTTAATCCGCAGTACCTAGTGTAGTACCAACCAGGAAAGGGACCTCTATGGGTTTTTCATTTCAGTTGGTAACATTTAAGAATTCCACATCTGTTCTACAAGTACCTTTATTGGAAACACGGTAAGAAGTCTGGTACCTCTGAATGTCTAATGTGGAACTGCAGGTAGCCTTCCCTCAACTTGGGCTAAATGGAAGAGTCCTTTATACAGCCTTTAAAAAAAAAAAGGAGATTCCCAAGCCAATCTCTCGTTTCTTATTTTTAATCTGAGTTTTGAGATAGCACAGCTATCTGAAACTTTTAAAATACAGCTAATTTTTATGAGCAGCCGAGGCTGAAAACTGCTTTTCTTGTCTAGTGAGCACTATGAGAATAAGATATTATATGTTCAGAGCTTTTCAGAGTGCCTTGCAGATACTTGCTAAGTAAATATTTATTTCCTAAAGAAATAAATTACTAGCGTGTCTTTCATGCATTCATTCAGCAAACAACTAAAGAGTACCTACTCTGCCAGCAACTGTCCCAGGTGCTCGGTAAGCAGCAGTGAACAAAAAGGGGTAAGGAGGGTGCCCAGTAGAGTTCAGGTTCTAGTGGTGGTCACGTTTAGCTAGTGGCCTTCCTGTTTAGCTTCTTTGAGAAGACGATTTAAGACTTGAAGGAGGTAAAAGTTTGCCTAAGGATGTATCTGTGGGAACACAGTGATCTGTGCAAAAATCCTCAAATAAAAGAAGGAGTGTGTCTTATGTATTTGGAAATCCTTAAAGTTACAGTTTTCTTCCATTCATATTTAAATTTCAAGTTCTCCTAATAGAAAACTTGAGATTTCCCTTTGGAATAAGATATCTTTGAAGTTTGGAACAAAATGTTTTGCTTTTCAAGAATGTGTTGTAAGAACTTTTTCCTATTTAAAATTAATCCCAGTATGATTAAAGGAGCTTGCAGACTTAAAATTATGAAGTTACAGGAGAAGACTGTGGTCTGTACACCCTTATATCTTGACCTGTAACAACTTTGGTAGAAAATCAATACAGCGACCAACAGCCTGACAGAGGTAGAGAAATGTCCTTTATAAATGTAAATCTTACTTATCTCACTCTGTTTTTTCCCCTAAACATCCAGCATTCAATTATGAATAAAAATTATACAATAAGAAAATACAACCCGGAGTCAAGAGACAAAATAGTCAAGAGAAACAGAGAGCCCAGATATTACAATTGTCAGTCAGTGTCTTAAAATTGATACATTCCATATGCTAAATGATATTGTGTGAAAGGTGGACAGTATGTATGAACAGATAGGATAGGAATGTAGCCAATGAAAACTCTTAAAAAGAGCCAAATGGAAATGCTAGAATTGAAAATTACAATGTCAGGGATGAATAATTATTTCAGTGGGCTTATTAACAGATTGTACACTACAGAGGAAATAGTAAGAGAACTTGAAGACAACTTATAAAAAAGTATTCAAACATGAAAAGAGAAAGATGAAGAGTAGAAGGAACATTGGGTATGAAATCTGCAAGATGATGTAAAACAGGCTAATGTTATCAGAATTGCAGAATGAGATGAGAGAAAGTATGAGGTAGAAGAAGTACTTGAAGAAATAATGACAAACATTTCTAAAATTAACAAAAAATACCATCACACAGATCTGCAAAGTGCAGAGAAACCCTCAGCAGGATAAATATGAATATAAACACATCAAGGTGTAATGTATACCAGTTGCTAAAAAACAGAGAAAAGATTGAGAACAACTAAAGGAAAAGGACATAAATATAATCAGAATATATGATCTTTTACATCAGGTATTCTGAAGTTAGCATTATGTTTTTGAGGTTCATCCACATTATAGCTTTGATCAGTATTTCTTTCCTTTTTATTACTGAATGGTTTTCCATTTATGATTCTACCGTGTCTTGTTTATGCATTAACTGGGTGACAGATACGGGGTATGTTTTCACTCCTTGGCATTATGAATAATGCTGCATTGAACATTTATGTGCAGATCTTTGTGCGGACTTGTATTTTAGCTTCCTTTAGACATTTAGGAGTAGAATTGCTGGGTCAAATATTAATTATATGTTTAACTTTTTAAGAAACTGCCAAAGTGTTTTTCAAAGTACTTGTACATTAATTCCTACCAGTGGTGTATAAGGAGTCTTAAGCATAATTTTAACCAAAATGTTCAAGACCTCTGTACTGACAACTATTAATAAAATATTGCTTTACAGAAAGTAATGAAGAGCCCAATAGCACTTATCTTCCTTAAAGTTAGGAAATTGCAGAGAACTGTTCAAATAGATGGAAACTATTAGTTGTTATTGGTATTTTTGGTGGATTTGTTGTCATTAAAGGTACATTCCTCACTCTAGCAAATAAGCAGAAATAGCTTGTGTAACATCAGTAAGACTCTAGGAAAAATACTGCTCATTCAGAAGGAACCTCTACCTCAATAGTACTCATAACAGCTGTCCTTGAATAAGAGCTAAGTTTATGTATGTAACACATGATCTTCTTTGAACCTCACAGCAATCTTATGAAAGATTTATTTTAAAAACTATTTTATAGATAAAATTGAGTTAACGTTGCCCAAGCTTACACCTTGGTGGCTCAGTGGTAAAGAATCTGCCTGTAATGGTAGGAGATGCAGGTTTGATCCCTGGGTCAGAAAGATCCCCTTGAGGAAGAAATGACAACCCACTCCAGTATTCTTGCCTGGGAAATGTCATAGACAGGGAAGCCTGGTGGTCTACAGTCCAGGGGATCACAAAGAATCGGACACAACTGAGCACACACAAGCTTACACACACAGTAAACGCTGGAGCCTAGATTCTGATAATGTGTGTGACTGCACAGCCCTGTTCTTAAGTGTTAATTCTGTACTGTCTTCCAAAATGATGATGTTAAGACAGGAAGCCTGCTGATAAGTGACTGTGAGTGTGTAAGGCAGGTTTAGCCTGGTGTACACATGGAGCACCAGCATCAGTGCGTGTCTCTGTGAAACTCACTCCCTGAGTGTCCTGAGGCCTCCGTGCAGGCGTGCCTCGAGTGTGTGGGAGGAGGAGAGAGGCACAGTGAGCTGAAGAGACGCTCATGAACAAAACTCTTATCTTTTTACTCTTTTGTTTTTCTTGGAATATAATCAGAATTCATCGTTTCTAAAAGATTACGTAGAACCATCTGCAGTCTTTTAAGAAACTTTTGATAGGAGTAGCGTAGACTGCTGCAGATGGAGAAGAGTACTGACCGTGCTGTTGAAATAAGCATGAGCGGATATCCTTGCAGCAGAGAAAAATAGAGACACGTGGTGCCCCTCACGTCAGGATGCTTGCACCGTATTGTAGGACTGGGATAAGCTCTGGATCAACCCCACATTCCACCGAATCAGGTTTATTCTCTCACATAAGAATGGATGTTAGCAGCTTCCGACCCCTGGGACCGCTCTGTGGAGTCTCTGAGCAGCCAGGTGCTCCTTTGTTTGCCGCATCCTCCTCGCCCTTGCCCTGTGCCCTTACGCTCAGCTTGCTCTCAGGGCAGCGGTCATAGTCCAGCTGCCAGGCTGGGCTTCAGGCAGGGAGAAAGAAGAGGAGGAAGGCCCTGCAACCTGGGCAGGTCCGCCTGCTCTTAGGAAGTCCCTGGAAGCTTCACTCCCGGAAGTTCACTCCTGTCTCATCAGTATCCTCCCTGTAGAAGTGGTCGAGAAATGGAGATTAATGGCTGGGTGCGTTACCACTAGCATCTCACCCTCAGTCTCAAAGGGCATCTTCTGCTAAGGAGGATGGGGAGAGTGCACACTGAATAGGCAACAGCTGCCCACTGGCTCTTCCCTTTTAACCTGAGTGTTAGTTTTTTTTATTTTTATTTTTTTGATTTGTTTTCCTTTTCCTGAAATGTTATGTACCTATAGCGAAGGGCATAAATTCACACCTGTCAAAAGCGTCCAGTTGAGTGACTGTTTTTCAGTGTACACACCATGTAAGCAGGAGATGGATTCCAGCACCCAGGCAAGATGTTTTCCAGCTGCTGCTTTTCAACTGTGGGTGTCTTAGGTCATCATCTCTTTCTGGCTCCCTGAACGGCGCTGTCTTTTGAAAAAGTGCCCAAACATACTTCCACTGTGCTGTGAGTGTGGTGACTGGTCGTCCGATTAGATGGTGGAGAGAGGCCCCTGGGAGCCAGGGGAACTAGACTTGCACCCTGCCCCCCTGCCCGCACGGTGGCCACACGGCTTTAGAGCAGTGCTCCGTGTCTGAGTCACCACTGTGCTGTCACCAGGGCAAAACTGCATGCTGCTGTTCTCCTTTCTGTCTGGCTCTTCTCGTAAGTGTCGGTTTAGACCTTCCTCCTTCCAGGAGGCACTCCCAGGTACCCCAGGACTGGGCCAGGTGCCCCACCCTGAGTTCCATCAGAACTCTGGGCTTCTGGGAATCACAGTCCTCCACCGGCCTAGTTACAGTTGTCTGCCTTGCGCGCTAGACCAGACGTGTTTTATCACAAAGTCCGGAACTTGTTCACTGTTGCATCCTGGTGCCCAGCACATGATAGGTGTTCCAGAAATATCTGTGGAACAGATGCTGGGAACAGGTGACATCTGAGCTTCAGAAATTCCTACCAAGAGCACCTTTCTCAAGAGAGAACGTAACAAGTGAGAGTCTCTCTCTTACATGGTGGGAAAATGTTGTTTTTAACCTAAATTTATAAAATAGAGATCCAGATTGCGAGTTTGTTTTAAATATGAGAGAAAATCCGTGCAGAATGCATGGCTCCTGATCGGTGTTTGATAATGTATGATGGGTGCTGTTTGATAGTATCTATCATTAGTGTTAGATCTTGTTTGCATGTCTCTGCCCAGTAGCCTGTACCCGATCCTAGTAGTTGACGTGTGTGTGCGCGTGTGCATGCGTGCATGTACTCTGTCACTCAGTAGTGTCTGACTTTGCGACCCCATGGACTGTAGCTCTGCCAGGCTTCTCTGTCCATGGAATTCTCCAGGCAAGGACACTGGAGTGGGTTGCCATTTCCTCCTCCAGGGGATCTTCCCGACCCAGGGATCAAAACCGTGTCTTTTGCATCTCTTGTGTTGGCAGGTGGGTTCTTTACTGCTCTGCCACCTGGGAAGCCATAGTAGTTGACATAGGTCCTTAAAATTAGGTTTACCAGTAACCCCCGAGGCGTGTGCTTCCTTCCTTCCTGCCCTGTGTGATCTGCCTTCCTGAGCCGTCTGTCACAGGAGGAGGTGCTCTCGAGCTCTGTGGGAAGCAGAGCCAGAGAGAAAGGATTCTGAGAGTCTCGTGAGAGATGAAGGTTAACATGGAACTTTCTGTCAGGCCTGTTCGAGGGTGTTACTGTGACAGGTTAGTCAGACTGTATTACTGGAAGTCTTTCAAAGTGGAGAGGGAATCATTCTCTGAGATCATTAAGACAATTTAGCCTGAAGCCCAGAGGATGGACCACGTGATTTCTCAAGGCCCACTTCTTGCCTTTGATCGGTCAAGTACCAGTAAGTTCCTGCACTTTACAGTGAGGTCAGATTGAGAAGTTTTTCACACTAGAGGTGGAGGATTGCTGTAAGTGGCAAACCTTTTGTTTCTGATTCTCTGACAGACCTACATTAACATTCAAAATCTTTTTGTTTGACAAAGTAATTGTTTCATCTGAAATGAGGCTTGGCAAACTTCGTTACAACAATACGGTTAAGGCTGATCACTGCTCTTTATTTGGTTTAGAGGAAGTGTCCAGCCAGTGAGAAGGGCTTTGTGTGTGAGCTCACTGCATCGTGGCCCCGCTGTCGCCCTGTCAGAGGACACCGCTGGGGCCCTCACCCTGAGCGGCAAATGCCATCCATTCATTCCTGCCAGTGCTCCTGTTGAGCACCTCTTGTGTTTCAGACACTGGTAGAAGCTACCCCTCAAAAAGATGATGCTTCCTGTTGAAGATCACACCACTTCCCAATGGAAAAACAGGTTCAGAACTAAGTGCAGCCTTACTCCACAGCCTGAGCTCTCTGTCTGCTTGCATGTGTCCCTGGAGAGATCACGTGGCGTCTCTGGATTTTGAGTACCTTTCATACTACGAGGACGGCAGACTTATGTCTCCTGTTCAGACCACTCCCCCAGCCTCTTGATTTCTCTTTCCAGCTGCTCTGGGAGGTCCGAGAGGCCTATGCAACCTAGCCTGTCCCAGGCCAAACTCCTGACGGCTCCCTGCCCAGAGCTCCTTCTGCTTCCACTTCCCCATCTCAGGTGATGGCAAACTTCATTATGGGGACGTTTCTCCCTGGAGCCATCTTACTCAGGATAAAAACAAGAAACCAAGCCTCTCCGTGGTCTGCATGACCCCCCTCTGCCTTCTGGGTCTCTCTGCTCTCGCTATACTGCCCTCCTGTTTCGTTGGACCAGAGTGCACCTCTGTGGGACCCAGGCTGCATCCCCTCAGGGGGCGTCCACTCTGTGTGACTAGCTGTGTCACATCTCCTGCCCTGTCACACAGCAGACCTGCGAACTGACCACCAAATCCAGCAGGTTAAAGTTCATTGGTCCCCTTGCCAAGGGATGAAAATGTAACAACAGTAGTGGGACGATTGCAATGTGCTGCAAAGGAGGGTCAGCATGTTACTAGAGGACGGGAGTGAAACTGGAGAGGGGAAGCCATGGTCAGGGGATGGAGTACATGAAACTGACGCAAGGCGGGGTAGAGGGGTTATTGATATGACAGGAACTAAGATGTGACCTGGGAGCTGATGGCCAAAGGAGAATAGAGGCAAGATCAGTGGACAAGAGTGGTCCAGGGAGTCAGCAGACCAACGTATTTGAAGGATTATCTGCCTGCGTACAGAAAACAGCAAGACTTAGGACAGAGATGCCATTGAGAGATTGAAAGCTGGGTGTTTGTGCAGAGGAGTGGAGTGTAATGGGCTACAGGTGGCAATGTGGGGGCAGTTGGTGAAGAGAATACTCACCTTCCTGTTGTCCCAGGGGCACATGGGCCATGGGGGATAAGGGAGAGGAGAGGGCCACTGAGGGAGAGGTGGCATTAGAGGAGAATTGAGTTTCATTGAGCAAGAAGGCAAGGGAGCGTCTAAAGAGGAGGTGGAGGATGCGCGATGAGCCATGACGTCCGGAGGGCACAGAGAGAATTGGGACGGAGATGGGGACAGACGGGGATGGGCGGAGCTCTACAAGTGCTGGAGATAAAGAGTAACTAGTGATCTAGAGTTCCCTGAGCTGCAAGGACCAGCCAAGGGCCTGATGAGATGAGTCCCAGCGACTTTTTGGTCAAAATTCGTGTAGAGGCTTGACGAGATAGACACCAGATAGATTCATGTCAGGAGTTCCTTCTTAGTCCCATTCATGGAGACAGGGTGGTCTGGGAGCTCGCTTTTGTCCTCCTTTTGAACGCCTGTCTGTGCCCTGGGGCACGTGGGCTTGGTCCCAGTGCTGCCATTTGCTCTGTGACCCCTGTGTTTACTCCCAGTGCTGGGCCTGTTTCTTGACTCTGGTTGATGGGTCGAGAACCTCCAGGAAAGCCAGGAATTACGCTGAGCCTTTGGACTTCCTTCTACCCCTGGTGCAGGGTAGGACATGGAGGACAGAGCAGGCCTGGGAGGCGGCCCTGGTGCCGGGAGAGGAGCTTGCTCTGGACCGCCTGAGGGAGGGACTTCTATTGACACCTTCTGATGGAGAAAAGGCATAGTCAACCTACCGTGTTTTCTTGCTTCTTATTAATGCTGTAAGTTGTATTCATAAATGAAGAAATTTTTAGAGTCTTCCCCCTTTGCCTTATGTTGGGTTTTTAGTTTATCCTTGGGAAATAGGACACGTCTTGGGTTAATAGACATTGGAGGTGCACGAAATGAAATGCCGCAAAAGCAATTCAGATGGAACTGACAGGTACGAGAATGGGGCTCAGCTGCTCCCAGCTTCTTGGCTTGATGACAGTCTTGAAATAAATAATCAGAAACTGAGTGAAATGATAAAATATGTCAGTTTAAAGTTTCCAGTTGTCAAAACTAAGATTGTCTTATCACCAAACCATCGCCTGACCAAATTATGTTTCCTTTTATCCTTCTGTTCATTGGGAAACATTCTTCACCCTGTTTTTTTTTTTTTTTTTTTATGCTGATCTGTGTGAGAGCACTTCCAGGTGGATTTCCAGTCCACCCCGATGCTCATTAATGCTCACTTCATTTAATCAAGGGGACTTTGTTTAGTCAGAAGGCAGTTGTTTTTTTCCTGGTTATTGGTCTCAGTACCTGTCACTGACAGTTCCAAGTTAAACAGTGGACCTGTCTCAGTAAAGGGAATTCTATTCAGTTTTATGAAGAGGTCACTCTCATTGTTTTCTGTGCAGCAAAGATGAGATATTAAAGAACATTACAACTTTGTCTAAGGAGCCATTATATTGTAACTTCTGACATTTGGAAAGAAGACTGAGGTTCACTCAGTCTTCTTTAATTTAGTGCCGAGTTTCTAAGAAACAGTAGCCGATTTATTTTCAACAAAATGAGAAATTATGTTGACTGCTGTGTCCAGATGCTGTACGTGAGGCACTGAGAACGTTAGGGCTTCCCAGGGTCTGGGGGGCATCTAGCGTGGTGAGATTTGGCAGGCAGAGGGGCACTCGGACTCAGCAGGCAGGTGGACAACTGCCCCAAGACTGTCCGTGCTGGGAGGCCTGGGTTTAGACTCAGGAGTCTTGACCCGTGTTGGACAGTGGCATTTTATCAAAAGTATCTCTTCTGAATGTCTGTCTACAAGGTGAGGAAAGTGTTCTTCTTTAATAGCATTCTTATATTTAAAACTGTTGAACTTTAAGAGGTAGGGAGGCCATATATTTTTGTTGTTGCTTGTTTTTGCTAGACTTTTTCCTTCTTGAATATGCATGTCTCTCTGTTCCTCACTCAGCTAGCCCCTCTTCTCTTCTTGCCGTAAATGTACGTATACCAGGATGGAAAACTAGGGCTCCAAGGGAGAGGAGGCACTGGAGAGCAGAGAGTACTGAGGCGGTTGCAGTTCACCATGGCCCACTGGCAGCGGGGTTCCTGCAGACCCCTGAGACAGCATGCGGTCCCTTGGGACACGTGCAGGTGGACAGAGGGCTCGGGTTGTGAAGGAAAGGCACACTTAGTCTTGCACCTATTCTTCCATTTGCAAGTAGTGTGACCTTGGACAGGCAGTGTAACCTTTTTGAGTTGCAGCTTCTACAAGTGGCATTTGGGCTAACGACTGGGTAGGAGGTGCTTGGGAGCAAAGGACAAGAGGAACCGTTCTGGCAGAGGAGGGCAGAGGCGAAGACCTGTCCCCATAGGCATGACACAAGCCCGTAGCTCCCACCCCCATCCCCTCTCACAGGGCTCGCCATCCTGTGCTGTCTTAGAAGGCTGATGGTTAGTCTCCAGTGAAGTTCACCTGGGCTTGTGAAACGAAACATAGGAGAACCAGGTGTGGACTTAACTGGATGTGTCCCCTTTCTGCTGTCTGTGTGATGTTAGGCTGGCCCCCCAGCTGTTCTGCTCTACAGCATCCTTACCTGTAAAATGGGCATGACAGCTCTGTCACGTCCAGGGGAGGCAACGGCTGCTTGGGGGTCTTGGGGCTGGCACAGGTATTATTCACTCCGTGCTTCCTTGGCAGAGAAGGCAATGGCACCCCACTCCAGTATTCTTGCCTGGAAAATCCCATGGATGGAGGAACCTATTGGGCTGAAGTCCATGGGGTCACTGAGAGTCGGGCACGACTGAGCGACTTCACTTTCACTTCTCACTTTCATGCATTGGAGAAGGACATGGCAACCCACTCCAGTGTTCTTGCCTGGAGAATCCCAGAGACGGGGGAGCCTGGTGGGCTGCCGTCTATGGGGTCGCACAGAGTTGGACGAGACTTAGCAGCAGCTTCCTTGGGTGCTAAGCAGCTCAGCTGGATCGTTTTCCATTCTGATTAGAACTTCTTTGCTTGATTGCATCAAGTTGGAATAATGAGAGTGTTTATTCCAGGACAATCCAAGATAACAAATTCAGGGTGATTGTTTCCCTACAAAATTAAGAGGACTGGGAAAGGGGAAGCCAGGGAGAGTGGTAGAAGCCCTTCCTCAGACAGCCAGAGTAGTGTGAGAAACTGACTGTGTGGGCCATAGTCCCGTCATCCAGATTTCCCCAGAGTCGTTCCTGTAAAGGTTACACCTAGATCACACATGTTGTGTATGTGAGTGGCCTGTTTTGCATCATCTACAAAATGGCCTTGGTGACAGATCACTCCCTCCCTGGGTCTCAGGGACGTCATGCGTCAGAATACAGGACAGCTGCGCACGTGCCTCCGTCCCCACAGGCTTGGCCAGGGCGGGCGACTGGACCCAGGGGCCTTTCCCACCCACCACACACAGCCCCTGCTGAGCGGCCACCCCTGATGGTAATGGTGTGGTGCTAGAGGGTTAAACATGTCACCCCATAGCCGTGTTGCTTTATTGTAAAGCCCAGTGCCTGGGCCTTGCACAGCATCGAGGTGTCTGGTCTGTAGGGCTGTGCCTTCTGTGAACTCGGTGTTGGTAGGAAAGAAGCCGTGGCTGCGCTTCCTCCTGCACACACATCCCCCCCACCCCACCCTGATCCCTTGCACGATCCCAGCCTGGGTCCACTGCATACGCGTGCCCTCTCAGACCACGATTCCTCCCAGAAGAGACTGCGTACTCCTCAGGTGCTGTCAGCACTCTCCACACGGACAGGCTGATCGTGGTGGTTCAGTGTCAGACATGGTTGTTGTGAATTCAAGTCAGAGACCACAGGAGGGGCCAATGATAGTCCTAATAAGATCGCTCTTCTCCGTGGGAACCCTGTTCAGCTTTCAGCCCTGCTTTTAGTAGTTATCTTTAAGTTTTAGATACTTCATCAAGTATGATTTAAACTCACAGCCACATCAGTTTGTCCTAACTGTGTTTTTGTCTCTCTCTGCTTGTGTGTTTTGTTTCATGCAGCGGTGCTGATTACTATGATTATGGACATGGACTCAGTGAAGAAACGTATGATTCCTATGGTGAGTAAATGGCGGAGTGGAGCCATAAATAGAAAGGTCATAGAAATACCTTAAAGCACTTAACTGGGGAGACTCATACAGACAGAATTTTAGACCACTGCTGCCTCTCAGTTCATCTGTGCTTATCCAGCTATTTTCAGAAGCTCTCTAAGGTTTAAACTTAATATTTAAAGGGGACTAAAGACTTGCAGAAAATTGCAGGCATTGATTCTGAACTTAAGATTTTCTGTTTGGGTTGATTGCAATGTGCTGATTTTCTCACTTACTTGAATAGTTTGCCAAACTACAGACACTTGATAGAATGACTCTCTCTAAAGTGTCTTTGCTTCTTGAGAGTAAAGAAAAGTGAAGCAGTTGAGACTACAGCTCTCAACTGCTGTAGTGGTGATTCCACCACAGCCATCTTTATATTTTAATTTATTCCCAATCTCAGTTCCTCTAAAAACATTACAGTGGGAGTCATTCGTTACAGGCTACAGAAGCGCTGGGCCAGGGAGGAGATGGATGGCTGTCTCAGGCTTACAGAGAGACAGTGAAACCCCACTGAGTCCAGTGGGAGCTGCCCAAGGTGCTGGGGAATCCACATCCAGAGTCTCAATATGCAGAAGGACGACAGGTTTAATTAAAAGAATTGGCTGCAGCAACTTAATGATACTGAGAACCTCCTTTGCTGCCGGGCGCAGAGATCAGAGAACACGAAGCTTCAATCAGTTGCAAAGCTCTGATGAATGCCTCATGCCCAGTGCAAGTGAATCAGGATTCTCGTTAATGGATGTTATGACATTTCTCTGAACATAACTGAAAAACCATTTTCCAGTGTTCCTTTTGAAGTGCATTTTGTTATATCACCTGCCCCAAGCCTTGATGACCGCACCTTGGATTTTTTTTGTTGTTATTCGCAACAAACACTTAAGAGACATACCTTGGTTTGTTGAATGCTGTCTACTTAAATTGATGCAAGTTAGCTTGAGGGAATGATGTTGATTGCATGTTTGTATCAAAGAAGAGGTCATTTTAAGCAGTTTTCCTCACAGCTTTTTAAAATTGGTCTCCGTGGACACATGGCTTTTAAATCACTGTGTGCTGCAGCATAGATGTTAACTGTTTGTTGTCAAAGACCTTCAAGTGACTCACTGACAGCCCTGAGCTGGAGTGAACCAGGGTTCTCTGTAGGAAATCCATCGTTTCGTGTGGATTTAGTATGAGGATGAATGCAATTTGACGTTATGTCATGAGATTATTTCCTATCCAGGAAGTATTTTGGAAACAGAAATCTCCACCCAGTACAGCTTTCCTTCCTTCTTTACATGAAGGACCCGTGAAGAACAAAGCCACATTTCCCAAACTGCCCATTGCCATTTTGCACTCCAGTTTTTTTCTCCTTTTGCCTTCACAGATTTTTATCTGTGTTTTCTTTGTCTTTGAAGAAGAAATCCCAAGTGACCCTTTTCCCATGCATAAATGTCTTCACATGTAGCAAGAGGCAGCTCAATTTGCTGCTGGAGTTTGTGAACTTTTATTAAATGAGTGACCAAAAGGAAGTTCTTGCAAACTTGGCTGTCATTTAAGATACAAGGATCATGTCTTCCCAGGCTGGTAGGTTTTGCTAGTGAGATGAACATCTTCCATTGTGTTTGTAATTGTTTAAAAGTTAATTCTCTCAGGTTTTTTAATACCTTGGGGATTTATATCTTCAGTATGACATCTACCATGGGTTCAGGGCTAAGTTAGATTCTGAGAAATGAAGCCATGGGCTCTCTGGTGTTGATCTAACTGTGCTTCATCTGACTGGCTTTAGGGCAAGAGGAGTGGACTAACTCGAGACACAAGGCCCCCTCGGCGAGGACCGCGAAGGGCGTCTACAGGGACCAGCCATACGGCAGATACTGACTGTGCTGTCTGCTGTTGTGACATAGCCAGTCTCCACCAGTCCTGTATACTGTTCAAAGTAATTTTTTTCTATGAACAATCCCTTTTTAAATAAATCAAAATGCTTAAAATCTGAATGGATGGAATTTAAAACTACTTTGTTGAAACATCAACCTGGGCAGAAAAAAAAAAAAAAGACATGTAAAATTTTGTTATTTCCAGTCTGTATATGAAAAATAGGTCATCAAAAGGAAAAAAAAAATAACTTTGATTAACTAGTGTTAAACAAAAAAGATAGGTTTACTAAATATGTTAATCCATCCTTTTAACATAAGCCTCACCTTTCATTTTAAAGGTTTCCATAGAAATTTAGTTATTTTATCTTTCAGCCATATGCTATTTTTTTTTTCTCTTGCCAACATGCGTAAAAAGGGAAGCCAGTTACAAGTGCAAATAATGTGGTATTCTTTTGTAACTCAAGTCTTGAAATGTTCTGTAGTGTTAAGCAAAGTCTCCTCTTGCTTGATACTAAATAAACTTTTGAAAGAAATTTTGTGTGTGTGAGCTAACAATTTCATGTCTCTCTTATTTAAAAAGGCCTTCATAAATAGTCGTAAACAGGGAAAAGATTCATTTAACAATGCTTGTCAAAAAAGGGTCACACTAAACATTGTACAATTTATTTAAAACATGGTTTAAAACTAAATGTACCATTATATACTCACCGTAGATTTAAATGCTGTTTAAAGAGTCCAAATGGTGTCCAGCTGCTTGAATGGCACGTTAAAACTACGCAAAACCTAATCTTGTTTAAAAACTGGTTTTAAAATAACTACTGATTTTCTGAAAAAGATGTGATCAGTTTTCATCTTGTTGAGCGTTTTTTCACTAGTGCAACTTTGGATTTTTTATGAGAATTTTGGTACCTTAATGAACACCTCGCTCCATGCTGGAAGCAATAAGCACAAAGCTTTTAAAGACTTTCTGACTTGACTAATTGAGGTCGCACTCGACAAGGCTGAGGATGTGTAACCCTTAAACGGTCTTCATTTTCAAAGGTAAATAAATCAAATAAGATTTTAATCTCACTTAATTTATCTTAATATAACTAATAAAACCAGGGAGGTTACAACTTAGCAAGTTTCATTATCCATTTTAGAAAGGGTTTAAGATCACCTAAATTCTCATTTTAAAAAGTTTAATTTGTTTTAGTAATCTAAAAAGCCTTAGTTTAGTCAGTTTAATTGGGGCCAATTATACCCTGTTAAACAAATGTAAAACCTCATAACTAGTTGTTTGTAATACATTATTTGGTTAGTAATTGAGGGCACTTCTTAAAACTGACAAATATTTAATAAAGTTTTTCTTTAATCATTTGGCCTAAGTTTTTTTAAAACTGTAGATTGTGTAAAATGTTTAATTTTTATTTCCTGAGGGACTTTCTTCTCTTTGAGTAAAAAGGTCTTTTCTTTTGTTAGGAATGTCAGCCACCTTGGAAAGTGAAAGGAAGGCGGCCGTCAGTCCAGCGGACACAGGTGAGTGTCCTTGTTCCGGTTCTTTGATGTGTTCGGAGGACGAAGACGGCCTCAGGCTCTTCCGCGCGCTTCCTGCTACCAACTAGTGACATAGCGCCAGTGGCAAATTACCTTCCGGAATGTAAGCCAGTCAGACCCAGTCAGGCCAGCACAGGCTGTGGAGCTAGGAGGCTCGGCCCCCCGCAGTGTGTAAGTAACTCCGTTACCTCCTCAGTAAAAATGTAACAGGCTAGTTGGTAGCAGGAAAAAATTTTTCAGTTTCAAGTGGAAAAAAAAGTTTCCCAAACCTATTGATAACTGTGATGATCCCCCACTTTTTCTTCAAAGGCTGTATATATTCTCTCTGTATATATTCATAATACGACACAGATGTGCTGGAAATTTTGGACAATAATTACCGTAGGCTTGTGAAAGTATGATTTTTGCATGTGTGTCCTTTTCTACTTTGAGTTTTGCAAAACAAAATTTCGCTTTTAAGAAGGTAAATATTGCCAAGTATTTTATAAAATTGTTTCATAAAATTCAAACAATAGGGATCGTGAAAGAAAGATATCATTTATCTGAGACCATTAATACGGTCTCACTTTTCAGTTACTCTTGTTTTTTCCTAAACTGTCAGGAATGCTGCATGGGCCCTGACATCCCAGAGAATCTGACTTGTAAGAGAGTGTGTGAGCCTGCCCGTCGCCGGGTGACGTGGTCTGGCTTCAGCTGTCAGCACAATGGGGACATTCCTCATCTCCTGCAGTTGTTCTGAGCATTAAGCAAGGCAGTGTTCAGAGTGTTTTGAAGGCTGGCAGGTGATACCATAATGTAGAGTTTCATTATTGAAGTCGAATACACATGTTTCATATACATGGGAAATAGGAGCGCTTTTTTTTCTCCTTAATCACCAAAATTAGCCAATTACTCTTAGGAAGAAAATAGTTCTCTTCACTCTCATAAATCAGAATAAATGTTTGGGGTTCTCTTTTGTTTGTGCCTCTTTTCTTGTACAGAAAGCCAATGTGAATAACACATTTTTTCAATTTATGATGTTATATTGAAATTTTTTCACTATTTTCTTTAGTAAGTTTTTGTTGTTGTTTTTAGGAATTGGCATCTTGAATAATAAGTGTAGGCTTCTTTAATCAGAAATTATGGACGGATTCCTGGAAGGTAAATTAGTAGATAGTTTTCAGAGCTCGTTCTGAGAAATTGTTCAGTTTTATGTTTATTTTCATTTTCTTAAAGAAACCATAGCTCCATTGGACTGTAAAAGGGGGTTTTGATGCAGAAGGGTCAGGAGCCACCAGGATGCTCTTGGATGGTTCTGCTTGGCTTTCGAGGGCTTCCCTTACTCAGCACATCCTCTACTGAGCCTCATTCCTCCCTGTCTCAACAGCCAAGACTTGTAGACAGCAGCCTGGTCCTGCCCTGTCCCTCCGTGCACACTTCATCCTTCCCAAGTCATCCCCGGGGCCTCCCGGCTCGCGGGTCATTTACTGAGTTCTCCCGCACACACACCTGAGGCACCAGGGGCGCTGCGGTCTGTGGGACGTGGACCTTACACTCAAGTATAGTATAGGTCAGCACGGATGGAGGTGGTGGCCTGACCCACCTGCACTTCCTGTCGCTGGGCCTTTGCGCCTGGAAGCCGTGCCTGCCCACCCTTCCATGATGTCTTCACCAGTTCAACCACAGTCCGCCGTGCTCTCTGAAATAGCATGCTTTTACACTTCCTCCTTTTAGTATTGATACCATGTGACTTAGATTGGTTAGAAGTTGCCAACCAACTTATAACCTGTGCTGAATCACTTTCATTGAATCCTCACAACAGTAAGAATGTGACTGTCATCTCCATTTTACCCAGGAAGAGGCTTACGCTTCAGGCGATAGATCCCTGTGTAGGCTCCCAGCCCGGAGGCAGCAGTCAGTTGCACAGCATCCACTATAATCTAGGGTCTCTGCTCCCAGCTGTGCTGTTAGGCTGTCCGCTCTCTGGGCTGGCACTTACTCCCCCTATACTGAAGGGTCCTTGAGGACAAGGGCTGGCTCCTATCTTACCTTGTATTCCTAAAGTAACCCCACAACATTGAGTGTTGGCAGACCCTGTGACTGATAACCCTCCCCCTGCCCCAGATTCCTTCCTGGAGAGATTCTTTGGCTGTATTTAGGTTCTGAACCTTCCTTTGTTCAAGATATTCCAAGTTGAATCAGTGTCGGTGTTTATGCAGACACATTGGCTGAGCGTCTGCTGTGCTGCAGACAGTGGAGACGCGGTGATGATGGATGCAGCTGCCTGCTGGGGAGACGGGCAAGGAAGGTGCTAGCAGGGCTGAGACAGGTATAGCGCATGGGGAGAGACATGGGCGCCAGGTGGGGCGGTGGAGGCGGAGGGTGCCAGCAGGGGTTTCAGGACCCAGTAGAAGATGACCACATAGGGAGGGTCTTCTTGGAAGCAGTCTCACCCAGCTCTGTCATCCACCGGCTTCGTGACTTAACCTCTCTGAACTTTAGTCTAAGCTGCAGTTTCCCCATCTGTAAAATGGACACAATAGTGATGCCCACCTCAGTTTGCTGTGAAGATCGGAAGCCTGCCTGCCACAAACCTAGGTATTTGCTCTTGTTTACTGCTTTATGCAAATATTTGGATTATAAGAAAGCACAGTTATCTAGGAAACTTTAGTTATATTGGATTATTAGAGAAACCAATAGATGATGTTGTCTATGTAGACAAGGGACACATAATGAAGGATCTTGCAGGTCCTGCTAAGAAGCACAAACATGACAGCCCATGTCGAAATGTAATCTCTTCACCCTAGAACCTGCCCTACTGCACACCCCAGGCAGACATGGCACCCTTTTCAGTCTCTGTTCCGGCAAGAACTTTGTACAGACCTCTTTGCACTGGTTATTGATCTGATAGCCAGATGGTGAGAGCCTTAAAAAAGAGGGGCCTAGTGTTTCCATCCTCTTGTTGCATCTCTTAGCACAGTGTGTGACAATTTAAGCATCCAGCAAGTCAGTGAATATGAAAGAGTGATATTGTCAGCGTGATCCGTGTGACTCCTGACAGGCAGTATTAGGAATGGTTGGGTGTAGTAGCAGAGACCCAAAACAGGAAGAAAGCAATCACTCACATAAATTGAATTACAATTCAGGCAGTCTAATTTAAAATTAGACAGTGACTCTGATGATTCGGAGAAAAAATTACAATGTAGTAAAAAGTCTAATAAGTTAAGCCACTTTCTAGGTTATATGTGATAAGTATAAATAGTAGTTTGTTATTCTGTATGCAAATCATATCTATTTATGCTAGGCCAGTTCAGTCATGTCCGACTCTGTGTGATCCCATGGGCTGTAGCCCTCCATGCTCCTCTGTCCATGGGATCCTCCAGGCAAGAGTACTGGAGTGGGGTGCCATGCCCTCCTCCAGGGGATCTTTCAGACACAGGGATCGAACCTGCATCTCTTATGTCTAATCTGAATCGGCAGGTGGGTTCTTTACCACTAGCACCACCTGAGAAGCCCATCTACTGTTTATAGTGATGTACTAGTTGTATTGATTGGTATTGACATTGTAGGAATAGAAAGGAAAATAAATCCATCATTATATTTAAAATAACAAAATCTTATGCTTGAGTCTGTTTCCATCTTTGAGAAAGATTGTAGGACATTTTAAAATCTGACTTGCATCCTCCCCTCATCCTACCTGATCGGGACTGATTCTGGAGGGGTTGTTACCCCACACACCTAGTTGTCTGGCTGTGACCGGCACCGCCTGCTGTCACTGTCCTGTCTCAGTGCGAGTCCTTCCAGGGCTCCCAGCGCGGGTGCGGCCTGCCTGCCTCTGCTCTCCCTCTGCTGCAGCCTCGCGGGCACGTACCTTCAGCGTGCTGTGCGACCTGCGCCGTTCTCTGCCCCAGATCACTTGTCGCCACCCTTCTCCCCAGCACTTGCTACAGCCAGCCCGCACCGGTCTGTCCAGTTTTGGAGTAAGACTGACACACCTCCTCACTCTGGAAGTCTTCACAGTGTCTCCACGTGTGCCCTGGGAGCAGAATCCCCCCGGAGGGCCCTGAGGGCTCTTAACGTGCAGCACGGGGTCCCTTCCTCTCAAGCCCCCGCCCCCTTCTGGGTGTGAACGCCCTCAGCGCAGGCACCATGTCTCCATGCAGCTGTCATTTACCTGGTGAGTGAAATGAACCAGGTGGCATCGTGTCTCTGAGTGCAGGACTGTGCCTTAGGACTTTATCTGCCTCATCGGGTCAAGTTAGAGTCATTCTTCCATTGGAAAAGAATTTACAGGTTGCTAAATGTAGTCATTCACATACACACGTATGTAAAAGCTCATCTGACCTCCATGGCAAGATCCATGCCCTTCCTCACCTGCCCATGTCCACTCCCTAACACAGTTCTAGCGCCTAATAGGCTCTCAACCGAGGGGCTGGAATAAGTGAGCAGACGCCTCGTGAAGGCAGGGCTGATCTCCGCTCACTGGGTTTTTTTGTATTTGTCTTTCTCACCGACAGCACCACTTCAGGTTCTGTGCACATGGAACCACGTCTCATTTGACTTTGCATCCAGACCCCAGCGTGCTCCCTGGCATTACAGTGCTCACGGAGGAGCCGATGACTGACTGAGTCAGTGAGCAAATGGCTCTGTGATTTTAAAATACTAACCCTGAGCACCTCTCACTGTTAGTTTGTCAGTGGAAATGAGATCATTAACTTCTGTAACCACTGGCTTTTTCCCTAGGAAAGGTGAAGTTAGAAAACAAAACTATGCCCTTTATTTAGTAGGCGATAGACATACCTGGTACAAAATCTAAAACTTTGGGGAAAGTGTACAATGGAAAGTTGGTCTTAATTCCCACCCCTGCCCTGAAATACCCAGAAGCAGCTCTTGGTCTTGGTTTTTTGTGTGTTTTTCAGAGATAGAAAAACATATGCTTTGGTTCTGCACAGATTATTACTGTTTTTACATACAGAACAGTACACTGTTGTCTGCCTCCCTTGTTTCACTTTAGAGTATATCTGTGAGTTCATTTTCTATCATTTTCAATTATAAAGGTATGCTTTTCTTTTTATTGGCTGAATAATATTTATATGAATGCATCATAATTGAAACAACTGTTGACAGACATTTTGCCTCCAGTGTTCTGCACTCATTAGAGACAGCACTAGACAGTGCAGCCTTTCATCTCTGTCCTTGTGCACGTTCGTACACATCTGTAGAATAAGTTTCTAAAATAGATTTATTGAGTCATTACATTTTCCTATAGTTATTACTGTATTGCTCCCCGTAGAGGTAATCATGTATCTTAATACGCTTTTCTGAAGGAAATTTGAACCCCCAGTGTTCTTCTGTCCATCACAGTATACAGCTGTTAGCACCTACACACAGCAGACTCCTCTCGGCAAAGTGGGCTCACAGTTGTTCCCACGTGCATGTGGTGGGGCCGGACCCCGTGGGAATGAGCGAGGCCAGCTCTGGGCGCTCGGCTGTGTCTTGCAGTGATCGCTGAGGATCCACGGTAAAGAGGGTGACGGATCGCGCTCCCTCGGGCTCCTGCAGGTCTCCTCTCGCTCCTGGGACCTCCTTTCATGAGCCGATGGAGTCTGAGGCCAGCCCGCCCCGGGCCCTGCGCTCAGCCCTGGATGCACCAGGGGAAGGGGCCGCCTCTGCTCCCGCGGGGCCCACGGCCTCTCTGCAGAAACCGGCCCCCAGCTGGCCCCTCTGTCCACCCTGCCTTTGCCCAGCTCCCCGCTTCCTCTCCTCTTCGCTGGCTGTCCAGAGCCTGCCAGTTCCTCAAGAGCTTCTCTCCCTCCTGCCCCCCGAAAACCCTTTTTCCTCTGCACTCTGGGAGCACTGGCTGACAGCACCCAAGGGGCGAACCCCTGATTCTGATCTACTGATTGATGTGTGGGTGGTCCTGCAACCCCTGAGAGTCCTCGAGGGTCAGGAGCAAGTCTGTCATGTACAAGGAGAGCACAGTCATCCAGCCATTGAGGAAATGTGCATTGATTAAACAGTACCCTAATTAACACTCGGGCTTCCCTGGTGGCACAGTGGTGAATTCGTCTGCCAATGCAGGAGACATGGGTTCAATCCCTGGGTCAAGAAGATCTCCTGGAATAGGAAATGGCAACCCACTCCAGTATTCTAGCCTGGGAAATCCCATGGACAGAGGAGCCTGGCAGGCTACAGTCCAGGGGGTCGCAAAGAGTTGGACATGACTGAGCACACATGCATATTAGCTGTTTCCCTTTTTAAAGTAAACAGCCTGGTTCGTCCCACAGAACACCGGTGCTGTGTGCGGTCCTGGCAGGCGAGGTGAAGGCCAAGGGGGTGCAGAGACCTAGGTCACGTGCAATGGTCAAGGAAGGACAAGGAGGGAAAGGCTCCACAGAGGAGGAGATGAGAAACCCAAAGAGGGTTTGAAAGATAAGTTGAAATCTTGAAGCAGATGGAAGAGGAGGATGTGTCAGAGGTGACAGGCAGGTCTGCGAGGCAGGGAGGGGCCTCACGGGTCTGGGGCAAGTACGCAGTTGCTGGAATGTGAGGTGTGGCACCCATGGGCGGGGACAGGAGGGTGGGCAGCCAGGTCACAGGGAACCCAGAGACCCCGGGACGGGCGTCTGTGACCGGAGCTGTGGAGTAAGCGAGGCGATGGCCACGTCTCCACTGTGATTGGATTCGGCTCTCTTCCCTTCTGATTGCCGCTTGGGTTTTGAAACAACAATTTTGTTGTAGTTAACACATCAAAATGTATTATTTGGTGTTAATAAAATACATCTGAAAGCCAAGTTTCAGGTGACAAGTGTGTATCCATAGGAAGTCACCTCATATTTTAATATTGAAAGTTCCATGTGGAAAAAAGCATGGCCATTCTGAAAGCAGACCCATAAATGTCATAATGGATGGCATTTTGATGATCATCATACTATTTAAATCATTCATCTGCCTACAGAACACAAAGATTTTATGTCCTTAATTTCTGTAATTCTATTTTGCCTTGTTTTCCGTAAGTATTCTCATTTCTATTAAATTTCAGCTCGCCTGCTTCCTCTGCCTAAATCCTGTGTTGCCACCAGAGTATAAATATTTGTTTCTTGATGTATACAAATATTTTTCATTTTCCTCTCTTTCAGGAACTTTCCTTCCAATTATGGACTGCTTAAGAATAGTCAACTCACCAACGTGCCTAGTCAGTAAATGAATTCACTTGAGAACTTGAAAATCATCTTTTTTTTGCAGTTTTGTGTTTCATGAAATGTTTTATAAAATGGTATGCTTTCTGATTTGAAAAGTCTGTTAAAAAAAAAAGGGAAAGAAAATCAATCTTTGTCCCCTAACAGAAAACAAATGATTTGTGTATTACTTAATAAAGGCTGCCCATTTCAATCGCTTCTACTTTAATATAAACCTAGAAAAACAAAGGCTTGTTATTTCAGCCCAGCTCTGAACTCTGCACACTTGAGAACCATATGTGGCTGCACCTCACTACAGGAAGTCAAGACTCAGCACAAATTCCAGATTTGAAAATGATTTCTCCATCTCAGTTTTGGACCAATAAATACAAATATGTTATGCCAAAAGCATTCCGCCACATGAAAGGTTACTTATAAAAAGGCTTCTGCAGAAAGCAGGGTGGCGCTGCCAGGATGGAAACCCAGCTTTCATGCCTCCGTAATCTGTCATGAAACAGAAAGGTCGCCATCCCCATGGACAGTAGCAGTCAGCTCCTGCTCTTTTCATCATTGGCTAGTGCTTTGTGATTTTAATTCAGTAACTCCCCCCACCCCTCAACCCCAGGAGGAGGTGTTTCATTCTTTCTGTTAGAAGCTCACACAACAGGCTTCCTAGTCTTGAAACTTCGAAAACGATCCTGCGCATTGTGAAATTGTCACTGTCTTACTTCAAAGTCACCTTTCCTCAAGGCATTCACTGTTTACAGGGGTGTGGTGTGGGGAGCATTGTGGTGGGAGCACAGAACAGCTTCTGATAGGTTCGTTTTTCCTTGCGCTCTTCTGCTCCTGAAGTTCACATTTCTGTGTCTGTCACATATGCCCTTCATCTCAGAAGGGCAAAGAATAATACCCACATCCCAGGGCGCTGGGTGCCCCTCAGAGCAGAGCCTCCGAGCACCCGTCTGTGCGGAATTAATTCTAAACAAGGAGGAACATTAGGACCTGAGCTGGATTGTCCTGTGTTCCCACACTTTGACTCCCTTTTGGCCTGCAGCCTCTTCTACCAAGTCAGTGACACAGTCACAAAGCTGCGAGTGGAATCCCAGGCACTGGAACTTTGCGACTCACCTCCTGTCCCCTTCTCCCGATCCCCCTCTTGCTGCCTTAACCGTGGCCTCCTCTCCGCTGCCTGGGCACTGAATTCCCAGCAAACACATTGGCGGAGAATCTCCTACTTGCTGGGCATTACCCTGTGTGTGAGAGCACAGGTCAGACCAGGGGCCTCATACCTTTCACATCCTAGTGGGAGGAGCCAGACCATCAGCAGCAAACTGGAGGACGCCAGGAGGGTCAGAGCAGGGGCGGCAGCGCAGTGACGGGAGGGGGTCAGACCTGGCTGGGCCGTGGGGGAGTATGTGGACGCCTCTGTCGGGACCTAGAAGAGTCAGCGATGCGCTGCACTGAGGCCCTCGCAGGGGCCACAGGCACCCCACAGAGGCAGTGTCCATGTAGGGGGACGGACGAGGGGCCGGGGCCGGGCCTGGAGGGCTGCCCGGAGCTGTTCTTCAGGGGAGGAGAGGGATGTGATCCCTGTATTTCAGCAGGATAACTGGCAACTGCGTTGAGGCAGTCGTGGGGCCACGTGGGGTCCCATTAGCAAGCCTGCAGTGGAGATCAGAGGGAGGCCTGCACGCAGGTCCTGAGGACTGTCCACATGTGAGACACACTCAGGAAGCGGGGCCATTGGCTGGATGTGAAATGGGTGCGGACCCCGGCCTCATCCATTGCCCTGGAGTCACAGCCTTCTCGGGCCCTGCAGGACCTGCTTGCCCCAAAATGACCGTTCCCCAGCTCAGCCCCTAGGCCAGACCCCCTACATTCACAGGCTCTCGGAATGTAGCTCCTCCTCGAGGGGGAGGACGTGTGAGAGGGCGGGGTCAGCAGGGAACAACTGGACTAAAGTCTTTAGATTTGAAACTCAGCTTTTCTCCAGCTAAGCTGGTTTTGGTCCATCTCAGCTAGGGTGCCTCCTTGACGCATCTGTCTTCTTGGCAGCTTCCAAGCGTGGCAGACTGAGAGCCATTCTACTGTTTGATTTTTAAAGGCTCTGAGTGACTTCCTGTGGTTTTAAAAATAACCACTGATGGCTTTTTCAGTGCATACTTAACTGTATTCAACCCTTAGAGCTGGCTTTTTGAAGGGATGCCTTCGTGGAGTTGTCAACAACACGGCCACCACACCGGAGGAGTTCTGCTTTCTGATTTCAGACGGTCCTGGCTTCTGTAGGACAAAAATCTTCTGCACAGTGACCCAGCCCTGATGCTTTTGTGTTGCCTGATGGAAAACTCTGGCAAAAAGATGCTTCTGTGCAGAAGCTAAGAGCTCTGTCTGCATCTGTGTTCCTGCTCTGGGGTGACTTTTAGAGCCCCTCCCCAGGCTGCCCACCTAACTGCCTTTAGACACACCTTCCTGGGCAGCCTGTCCCAGATGGCTGGTTGTCCTTGCTCTGCCCTCCCCAGAGGCTCTTCCTCCAGGTGGTCCCTCATTTGGGTTCCGGGAGGTGACCCAGCACAGGGCAGCCTCTGGCAGCACAGAGCACCCCCGGCAGCTGATGCCTGGGTGCTCCAGTCATCTACTACGGTGTAACCGACTGTCCCAGGACTTAGCAGCTTAAGAGGCACATGCCGCGTGTATCCTGAGAGGGCCTGGTGCTCTTTCTGGCTCAGAATCTCTCACGAGGGTGCAAGCCATCAACAGGGGCTGTGGTCCCTTGAGGCCGTGGAACACGCGCACCGACTCACTCATGGGCCCTGTCCCCGGGCCCCTCCACTGGCTGCCCGGGGTCCTCACATCAGAGCAGCCAGCCTCCCCCGGAGCCAGCGCCCCAGGAGGGAGAGTCTCCGAGCGAGGCGGCCACAGATGCTGCCCTGCATTCAGAAGTCACACAGCCACTTCCTCCTGCCAGTGGTCTGCCCCAGCAGCCCCAGGACAGCGTGGGGGTGACTGCTTAGGGTGGGGAGCTCCAGGAGGCCGGGCCCCGGGCCACCTGGCAGCTGACCCACCGGGCAAGCTCCCCGACACCTCTGTGCCTCAGTGTCCCGCCCCCCCCCCACAGAACAGGGATGCTGGCTCCCTCAAGGGAATCGTCAGGAGGAGGTCGGACCGTGCCACGCTCCCCCGTGTTACCGTGAATTCCACGGACGTGCAGAAGCACGTCCCATGGAGACTGTGCACACCACCCCTCCCATTCCGCCACTTGAAGACCCTCAGCTTTCGTCTCCATGGCAGTGAGCTCCTGAGGGCAGGATGGGGACTTGCCCCCTCCCCAGCATGCCCACACTCACCCCAGCAGGCGCCCTCTGCAGCCCCCTGGGTGGGAGTTCCAGGCTCCCCTTAACCCTTGTGGCCCGAGGCAGGCTCGGCCTCTGCTGTCCACTGCCCCTCCACCTCCCTGCTGCCGGCTCCACCCAGGGGCCCTGGCCTCCACCCCTCCCCCCCCCCACCCCAAAGATGCAGGCTGCTGGCTGAGCCGGCCTCAACCCGTCTAACCAGATGGGAGCAAGAGGCTGCCCCACCCAGCGACTCTTAACCCATTGGTCCCAGCAGCGGACCACTGGCTTCAAGACAGAAGCGCCTGGCTCCGCGGGTGTCACGTTAACCCCTGACATCCTGTCACCCCTAAGCCCTGGCTGCTGCTTACAAGCCAGGCCCACACTTCCCAGTTCTTCTCACCCCCCATCAGCTGGGCGATGTGAAAGAGCTCTGACCCTCGGTTCCTTCAGCGCTGAGATCCCCATCTCCATTGGGGATGGAGATGGAGGTGGAGATTCTCCATCTCCACCACCCCCGTGGGGTCCTGACCGGTGGGGCCATGGGCTGACAGAGCCCCTGCATTGCAGAGGGGGCAGGAGCTGGGTGGGGGCAGGAGCTGGGAGGGGACACACCCACCCGCAGGTGGGCTGGGAGATCACACATGGTTTCTAAACACCAGCACGCCCTCAGATCGCTAGTCTAGCCTCATGTGGTGTTCCCGCCTAACGACGCAGGACCAAATCCCTAGACAAAGTGCTACGCTGTGCTCATCCCCCTCCCAAGGCCAGACCCCTGGGGAGGCTGCCGGCAGCTGTCTTGGGGAAATCAAGGTCAACATCCAAAGTGAATTATAACAAAACTGTGCAGACAGAGGGGATTGGATCTGCTTCCCTTTGTGGGTGGGAAATGATTTCCCAAGATGTCAAAAGCTGGTGCAGAGGCAAGATCCTAAACCTTCCAAAGAGGGATGTGAAGGGCAAGTGCACCTGGGCAGCTGAGTCCAGGACCACCTTGGGCTCCTGTGGCGGTGGCTGTCTACAGCTATAGGGGAAGCCAAGTCCGAGAAAGTCCCAGGAGCGTGGGCCCTGCGTGGGCCTCGCCACCTGGATTCTCTGGATTGAGGGGGATTCAAGATCCATAAGGGAAACCACACACGGTGTTCCTAACGACAACACATGGCTTATCACTCGTGCTAAGACTGCAGACTTAATCGAGGCGAGCTGCTCCTCCTCTGTATTATCATTACTGTTGCTCAGTTGTGTCCGACTCTTGGCGACCCCATGGACTGCAACGCCAGGCTCCCCTGACCTTCACCATCTCCCTGAGTTTGCTCAAACTTATATCCATTGAGTCAGTGATGCCATCCAACCACCTCATCCTCTGTCACCCTCTTCTTCTCCTGCCCTTAATCTTGCCCAGCATCAGGGTCTTTTTTAATGGGCAGGCTCTTTGCATCAGGTGACCAAAGCATTGGAGCTTCAGCTTCAGCATCCATCCTTCCAGTGAATATTCAGGGTTGATTTCCTTTAGGGTGGACTGGTTTGATCCTGCTGTCCAAGGGACTCTCAAGAGCCTTCCCCATCATCACAGTTCAAAAGCATACCTCACTTAACTTCATCTTAAACCAAACAGTGCAGCCATATCATAGAATATTTACTTCCCTAGATATTTTTTCCCACACATCTACTATATGAAATAATTCAAGTCATGCTACAGATACCTTAGAAAAACTTTCACATTAAATATCAAGCACTGTGCGTATTTTCTCTGCTTCTGCCTTGCCAACAAAATGCTTCCTTTGTCCCAGATGCTGTTTCAGCTTATTGTCATCTGTTACGAAATAACTGCACACAATTACTAGATTTCTGACTGCATGATAAGCAGAGGACCTACAGCCCCAGCCTGCCTTCTGTGTGCCCCGGGTCTGCAGGGGCGTGGAGCCAGGGCACTAGTTTGCTCCAGTTCACACGCTATTATTACCTCCCATCTGGCCCGATGCAGGCCTTTGCTGTTTGCATCCAATGGCCATGGCTCCAACAATAAGATTTTGTCCCATACCCCTCCACTGTGTGGTACGAGGGAATCAGGTTAGCTGGAAAAAACAGTCCTCTCGCTGTGTTACAATAGGAAAGTTAGTTGCATTCTTCAGCAAAGCATACTCCTTAAGCCTGTCTCCGGAGTCACTGTGAGCTCAACAGGGCCAGATGATCTAAGGGAGCAGTGCCTCATCCAGGTTCCTGGTGGGTCAGGGAGAGGGGACCCCCAAGCAGATGGACCCCAGCCCAGGAGACTGTCAGTGACGTCATCCACCTCCCGTCAGCTAGAGCAGCCCCTGCAGGTGAGAAAGGAGGGGCCCTGCCATGCTGGCCACAAGTGACAGGAGAAATGCCCCCACCTGTGTAGTTCCGTAGTGCTCAGTCATGTCTGACTGTAGCCCGCCAGGCTCCTGTGTCCATGGCTGTGTGGGTTGCCATTCCCTCCCCCAGGGGATCTTCCTGACCCAGGGATCAAACCCACATCTCCTGGATTGGCAGGTGGATTCTTCACCACTGAGCCACCTGGGAAGCCCCCACCTGAGCTGGAGCCTCCCCATGTCCAGCCAGTCTGACACTCGGGGGCTTCTCTCAACCAGGCACGTTCACCCTTCCCTACCTGGCTGTGCTGCCCACCGCCTCCGGGGAGGCAGGAGCTGGGGGTCTCAGGCCCCTCTTTGCCCTTGCTGATGCCCAAAGCTCCTGTCTCCTTTCCTTCTCAACAGGCACCAGAGACCACCCCCTTCTGTCCTGCAGAGCTGGCCTCTTTATCCACTGTGGAAGGGCTCCACGGGGCCCAGGCAGGCGCTGTCGGTACACTAGGGGGTGGGGATAAGGTGGGGGTGGTCTAGGGGCCCGGGCGGGGGTGGTAATCCCAAGGAAAGAGGCACATCAGGGTCCCCATCTCAGCCTCCCAGGCAGGCTTCCCAGGATGGGGAGGGCAGACAGGGGCCGACTCTTCCCGGGTCTCCTTTGATGCCAGTGTACGTGGTATGCGTGGTGTGATGGACAAACCGCCGGAGATGGACCTGCCACCCAGCTAGCCCTCAGCTCCACCACCCACTGGGCCTCGAAGCCTTGGGTCCCTCCGGGGACAAATGGGCCAGAGCACTGGCCTCTCGAGGGTTGTCGAAAGAATCCAAGGGAAAGCAGGTCCCGTGGGAGCAGGCTCCATGGCTGAGCCAGGACGGTGGGGCAGGGAGGGGCTGGAGGAGCCCAGATGGGAGAGGAGGACCTCGCCAAGCGCCTGCGGCTCCGGGGGATCACAGGAGAGTGCAGGCACTTGGCGGCGGTGCCGTAATGACTTTCTATTTTTAGGCGGCAGCACGGTGCTGCTTGTGACCTGCTTTGTAAATAGATGCTTCACAGAAGAGATGGGCCGTGCTGGGGGGAGGCTGACGGGCACCGGGAGGGGTGGTGGGGCCCAGCCTCCCCCTGCCTCCAAGATGAAAACTCGACCTTGAGGGAAAAGCTTCGAGAAAAGCAGTGAGCGGGGAGAGGACTGAGTGGTTCCCTGGACCTCACCCCTTTCTCTGATGAGGCCCCTTTGAGGGCATTCAGAGTAAATTGGTTTGCTCAGTTTTATCAGAATTCTACTAAATGCAGCCAAAAAGGTAGGAAAGAGGGGTCAGCAGGTCACAGTCAGCCCAAAATGATGAAAAGAGGGTCAGACCAAGACTCAAGGAGGATGGACTTCATCTCGTGGCCACTTTCTGGGCTGAGGGCTGCCCTGGGCCCCTGGGACAGTGGCATGTAGGGTCCCCCAGGACCTCCATGGTGACCCTGAGCACCGACCTGTGTCCCCACTCCTGGGAGATCTGCCTCCCCCAGGCCCGAGATCTCGTCAGGCCAGAGTACATCTGGGATGGGCCGCATGCCCCAGCCCCAGCATCCGGCTCTCCCTGAGGACAAGTGTGACCGGCACACAGGGCCACCTGTGCTGACATGCTCAAGGATGGACAAGCCTTCTCTGCACAGGTTCCCCTGTGGGGATCAGTGGGATGAAACCCAGGAAGGCAAAGCCACACCCGGAGGTGGGGGGACTCTCTGGACCCCAACGTGGGCCTAAACCAACTTCTCGCAGGCAGGCACTAGAGGGGCAAGAGAAGCCAGGCCTTCTGTGTTTGGGTTGGTCTCTCTGAATCTGTCTGATTCTGGGCTTCCCTGATGGCTCAGTGGGTAGAGAATCTGCCTGCAATGCAGGAGACATGGGGGATGTGGGTTCAATCCCTAGATCAGGAAGATCCCCTGGAGGAGGAAATGGCAACCGGCTCCAGTATTCTTGCCTAGAGAATCCCCGGTGGGCTACAGCACCTGCTAAGCTCTGAATCCCTGTTCATCAGGGCAGGCTGGGAGGCCTTCCCCACGGCTCTGTGCTGCTCTGGGTTCCACGAAAGGTCTGGGGCGCTGACTCCGTCCTCCAAGCTTCAGCCACCTCTTGTGGGAAACAGAGGTGTCCCTACGGAGGTGTCGCTGCAGACCTGTCCACACCCAGTGGCACAGGACAGTGTGAGCAGCCTCTGGAAGCTGAAGTCTGGGGTTCTCCAGACCAGTCTGCATCCAGTCCGAGCCATGCGATGGGCTTGGAGGGGACAGGGAAGCTGCGGGGCTGACCCCGGGCCCCCGCATGGACAAGCAGTCCCAGCAGCCCCTCCTCCTGCCTTCCCTTCTCTCTCTGGTTCCCCTTCCTCCCATTTCAGTAACAAGTCACAGCGCCTCTGCGGGCTCGGGACTCCCAGCACAAACCCTACAGACACAGACCCTGGCGGGGGCCGTCCCTGCAGCCACTGGCGGTCACGGAGGCCTGTGTGGAGAGTCCCTCCCCCGTGGATGGCCTCCACCTCCAGCACGGAGGCTTCACGAGGGGCCCACGAGCTGATGCCCCCAGGAGAAATCCTCAGTCTCGAGGGGGCGGGGGCGCAGGGGACGCAGGGGACGCACCGGGTGGGCGTCACTGTGTTCCTTGCCTCCAGGTATGGAACTGGGAGGCGGGGTTTACCCGGGTTCCCAGAGGGGCCTGGGTGAGATGAGCCCCGGGCGCCCCCCAGCGGTGACCTCTCGCTAACGCACCTCCCTTGGCCTTTCCCCTTGCCCTCTCTTCCCACCTCCCACATAAACTATTTGTACCCAAGTCCTTATCTCTGGGTTGGATTTGGGGCAACGCAAGCTACGGTAGACAGAATGATGTCCCCCAATACGTGCATGCCTCCATCCCCCAGAACATGTGAGTACGTTACCATCGATGACAGAACGAGCTCTCTGGGCGTGATTAAGCTAAGCACCTTGAGGTGGGGGTAAGATGCTGGATTCTCCAGGGGCACCCACCGTCATCACAAGCGTCCTTATAAGAGGGAGACAAGAAGGTCAAAGTCAGAGAGAGGAGACATGAGGGCGGATCCAGAGGGTGGAGCCCTGTGCTTTGAGGGTGAGCACAGGGCTGCGGGCCAAGGAACGCAGCTTCTAGCCTCTAGAAGCTAGAAAAGGCAAGAGAGAAGTGTCCTCTGGCGGGAGCTGCCAAGAACCCTCTCGGACCTTGGTTTTAGCCCAGTGGGACCCAAATTGTTCGAACTTCTAACCACAGAAGTTTCAGATGATAAATTTGTGCTCAAAGTGAGTCACTCAGTCATGTCCGACTCTTTGCAACCCCATGGACTATATAGTCCATGGACTTCTCCAGGCCAGAATACTGGAGTGGGTAGCATTTCCCTTCTCCGGGGATCTTCCCAACCCAGGGGTCAAACCCAGGTCTCCTGTACTGTAGGTGGATTCCTTACCAGCTGAGTCATAAGGGAAGCCCTTGTGGCTATATTAAGTTTAATTAAATTTATATTATAAATTTGTGCTATAGGTCAGGAAGGGCAGCAGTGAGGAGATACCCCTCATCCAAGGTAAGGAGCAGCGGCTGTGCTTTGCTGGAGCAGCCATGAAGAGATACCCCATGCCCAAGGTAAGAGAAACCCAAGTAAGACGGTAGGTGTTGCAAGAGGGCAGCAGAGGGCAAACACACTGAAACCATACTCACAGAAAACTAGTCAATCCAATCATACTACGACCACAGCCTTGTCTAACTCAATGAAACTAAGCCATGCCCGTGGGGCAACCCAAGATGGGCGGGTCATGGTGGAGAGATCTGACAGAATGTGGTCCACTGGAGAAGGGAATGGCAAACCACTTCAGTATTCTTGCCTTGAGAACCCCATGAACAGTATGAAAAGGCAAAATGATAGGATACTGAAAGAGGAACTCCCCAGGTCAGTAGGGGCCCAATATGCTACTGGAGATCAGTGGAGAAATAACTCCAGAAAGAATGAAGGGATGGAGCCAAAGCAAAAACAATACCCAGCTGTGGATGTGACTGGTGATAGAAGCAAGGTCCGATGCTGTAAAGAGCAATATTGCATAGGAACCTGGAATGTCAGGTCCATGAATCAAGGCAAATTGGAAGTGGTCAAACAAGAGATGGCAAGAGTGAATGTCGACATTCTAGGAATCAGTGAACTGAAATGGACTGGAATGGGTGAATTTAACTCAGATGACAATTATATCTACTACTGCAGGCAGGAATCCCTCAGAAGAAATGGAGTAGCCATCATGGTCAACAAGAGTCCGAAATGCAGTACTTGGATGCAATCTCAAAACCGACAGAATGATCTCTGTTCATTTCCAAGGAAAACCATTCAATATCACAGTAATCCAAGTCTATGCCCCAACCAGTAATGCTGAAGAAGCTGAAATTGAACGGTTCTATGAAGACCTACAAGACCTTTTAGAACTAACACCCAAAAAAGATGTCCTTTTCATTACAGGGGACTGGAATGCAAAAGTAGGAAGTCAAGAAACACCTGGAGTAACAGGCAAATTTGGCCTTGGAATACGGAATGAAGCAGGGCAAAGACTAGTAGAGTTTTGCCAAGAAAATGCACTGGTCATAACAAACACCCTCTTCCAACAACACAAGAGAAGACTCTATACATGGCCATCACCAGATGGTCAACACTGAAATCAGATTGATTATATTCCTTGCAGCCAGAGATGGAGAAGCTCTATACAGTCAGCAAAAACAAGACCAGGAGCTGACTGTGGCTCAGACCATGAACTCCTTATTGCCAAATTCAGACTGAAATTGAAGAAAGTAGGGAAAACCACTAGACCATTCAGGTATGACCTAAATCAAATCCCTTATGATTATACAGTGGAAGTGAGAAATAGATTTAAGGGCCTAGATCTGATAGATAGAGTGCCTGATGAACTATGGAATGAGGTTCGTGACATTGTACAGGAGACAGGGATCAAGACATTCCCATGGAAAAGAAATGCAAAAAAGCAAAATGGCTGTCTGGGGAAGCCTTACAAATAGCTGTGAAAAGAAGAGAAGCGAAAAGCAAAGGAGAAAAGGAAAGATATAAACATCTGAATGCAGAGTTCCAAAGATTAGCAAGAAGAGATAAGAAAGCCTTCTTCAGCGATCAATGCAAAGAAATAGAAGAAAACAACAGAATGGGAAAGACTAGGGATCTCTTCAAGAAAATCAGAGATACCAAAGGAATATTTCATGCAAAGATGGGCTCGATAAAGGACAGAAATGGTATGGACCTAACAGAAGCAGAAGATATTAAGAAGAGGTGGCAAGAATACACAGAAGAACTGTACAAAAAAGATCTTCATGACCCAGATAATCACGATGGTATGATCACTGACCTAGAGCCAGAGATCCTGGAATGTGAAGTCAAGTGGGCCTTAGAAAGCATCACTACGAACAAAGCTAGTGGAGGTGATAGAATTCCAGTTGAGCTATTCCAAATCCTGAAAGATGATGCTGTGAAAGTGTTGCACTCAATATGCCAGCAAATTTGGAAAACTCAGCAGTGGCCACAGGACTGGAAAAGGTCAGTTTTCATTCCAATCCCAAAGAAAGGCAATGCCAAAGAATGCTCAAACTACCACACAGTTGCACTCATCTCACACGCTAGTAAAGTAATGCTCAAAATTCTCCAAGCCAGGCTTCAGCAATATGTGAACCATGAACTTCCTGATGTTCAAGCTGGTTTTAGAAAAGGCAAAGGAACCAGAGATCAAATTGCCAACATCCGCTGGATCATAGAAAAAGCAAGAGAGTTCCATAAAAAACATCTATTTCTGCTTTATTGACTATGCCAAAGCCTTTGACTGTGTGGATCACAATAAACTGTGGAAAATTCTGAAAGAGATGGGAATACCAGATCACCTGATCTGCCTCTTGAGAAATTTGTTTGCAGGTCAGGAAGCAACAGTTAGAACTGGACACGGAACAATGGACTGGTTCCAAATTGGCAAAGGAGTATGTCAAGGGTGTATATTGTCACCCTGTTTATTTAACTTCTGTGCAGAGTACATCATGAGAAACGCTGGACTGGAAGAAACACAAGCTGGAATCAAGATTGTTGGGAGAAATATCAATGACCTCAGATATGCAGATGACACCATCCTTATGGCAGAAAGTGAAGAGGAACTAAAAAGCCTCTTGATGAAAGTGAAAATGGAGAGTGAAAAAGTTGGCTTAAAGCTCAACATTCAGAAAACGAAGATCATGGCATCCGGTCCCACCACTTCATGGGAAATAGATGGGGAAACAGTGGAAACAGTGTCAGACTTTATTTTTCTGGGCTCCAAAATCACTGCAGATGGTGACTGCAGCCATGAAATTAAAAGACGCTTACTCCTTGGAAGGAAAGTTATGACCAACCTAGATAGCATATTCAAAAGCAGAGACATTACTTTGCCAACAAAGGTTTGTCTAGTCAAGGCTATGGTTTTTCCTGTGGTCATGTATGGATGTGAGAGTTGGACTGTGAAGAAGGCTGTGTGCTGAAGAATTGATGCTTTTGAACTGTGGTGTTGGAGAAGACTCTTGAGGGTCCCTTGGACTGCAAGGAGATCCAACCAGTCCATTCTGAAGGAGGTCAGTCCTGGGATTTCTTTGGAAGGAATGATGCTAAAGCTGAAACTCCAGTACTTTGGCCACCTCATGCAAAGAGTTGACTCATTGGAAAAGACTGATGCTGGGAGGGATTGGAGGCAGGAGGAGAAGGGGACGACAGAGGATGAGATGGCTGGATGGCATCACTGACTCGATGGACGTGAGTCTGAGTGAACTCCGGGAGTTGGTGATAGACAGGGAGGCCTGGCGTGCTGCGATTCATGGGGTCGCAAAGAGTCAGACACAACTGAGCGACTGAACTGAAACTGAAGCCAATAAGTCAGTGGCAATTCGTTAGGGCAGCAATAGGAAAGTAATACACCAAGGCAGGGGCTTCCCAGGTGGCGCTAATGATAAAGAACCCTCCTGCCAATGCAGGAATCCTTAGAGACACTGGTTCAATCCCTGGGTTGGGACGATCCCCTGGATAAGGGCATAGCAACCCACTCCAGTATTCTTGCTTGGAGACTCCCGTGGACAGAGGAGCCTGGAGGGCTACAGACCACGCGGTCACAAGAGCCAGACACAACTGAAGCGATAGCATGCATGCACACTAAGACAACTCAGGTGGCCTTAAATAGGATAAAAAAAATGCTTAGGTTTTGGAGTGAGGCCCATTGGCCTTGACATTCCTGGCTCCACTAATGAGAAGGGAGGCCATCAGTGACTTAGGCCCCCTTCCCTAATTCTGAATTTCTGAGGTTTCTAAGGTTCCTTCGGAGAAAACTCAGCAGAAGGTGAGTGGTAGGGAGAAGCCAGAACGTTTTATTTTTCACTTCTCTTAAATGCTAACAACACTTTACAATCTGTGAGGAGCAGACACACCATCTTGTTGCCCCTTGGGAGAAATGCCTTGCTCCTACTCTTTGTTAATGGGATGCATAGAAGTTGGTGGGCTTTATTCATTTCTATGCACCAACGTTTGTGACTTGTCTCTCTCCCCATGGCAGAATTTGAGGATGGTTTCCTGCAAGGCGGGCGTGCTGTACAGAAGGATAAAAGGAACAGATGAGGAAATGTGGGGCCCAGCACTTTGCCTACATGGAGATGGGACAGGCTCTCTGGATTCCCTCACTTAACGCCAGTTTTTGACATCTGTACCAGGACATTTTGTTCCAGGGTCAGAAAAACCCAAAACAAGCTGGCTTTCAGCTAAAGATGAATTGATTTAAACAAGCAGAAAATTCTGAAGATACAGCAAGCTTGTCTCTTAGATCTGGTCCTGGACTGGCTGCGACTCAGGTCCTGTGATGCTCAGAGTCCTTCCAGGTGAGACTCAGGCCATCCTCATCCAGCAAAAGCTCTGCCATCCACTCTGATTGGGCCGTCGTGGGTCATGTGTTGCCAGCCCCCAACCAATCACTGCAGCTGGGGAATGAAGAATCTGATTGGCTCAGCCCTGGGTCTGGCTGATTTGAGGGCAATGTTGGGGTCTGGATGTCGTTAAAGGGGAGCTTCTGGGGGCATCCATCAACATGGGTTTGTGGGGGTTAGAGCCAACAGGGAAGGCTCAGATTTCTGAGCAAGGCAGGGTTTGCACCGGTCCAGGGGACCACGGGCAGGGAGAAAGGAGAACGCGGCAGGTTGAAGTCGGGGAAAAGCTGCTTTGGCATTTTTCTTCATATCACATCCTTTCCCAGAACTGGCCCATGCCCATCTCAGAGTCAAGAAATGCAGTGCCTTCAGGCTAGGGCGGTCAGATTTAGCAAATAGAAATACAGGATGCCTGGTTCAGTTTCAGATAAGACTAAGTACAAGCAAGTTCTTTGCAATATTTGAGCATATTTTACCCTCGAAATATTATTTATCTGAGATGCAGATTTAACTGCTCTATATTTCATCTGGAAACACTAGAGTCTCGCCTCTCCATTTGTTCTGAAGCATGCTCACACTTTTCAGAGAGAGATGAGGTTAGCTCTCTGTGGATGCAGGCAGCACCCACACCCAGATCATCCTTGGGAGGAGACTCTCCGGTTTCAGCAGGATGAGGACCCTGCCAGCAGTTCGGTGCCAAACAAGGCAGTTTCCCCGGAGGAAGGGAGGCCCATTTCGTGTTGAAACTGTCATCACCCTCCCTGAATTCCCTCCAGAAGGAATTTGCTCCTCAAGATTTCTCAGCTGGGGGCTCGTCTGTGAGAAAACTGTACATGCTGGGATCTTCTGTCTTTTCATCCATCTCCAGGCAGGACCAGGGGGAGGCGAAGATCTCAGGGAATACGCCATCACCGTAAAACCAAAGCTTCCCACTAAACCCGGCCTTGGCTCTCTCCTCGCCTCTGTGACTCTATATCTGGTCTTTCTTCCTCAGGTAGAACTTGATCAGCCCTGTCTGGAAGCCAGGCATTGAGCTGGGAGCTTTCCTTACCTCGGCCTGGTTAATCCTGAGGATTCCAGGAATTAAGTACAATCCTTTCCATCCGCTTTTCATCATTCTGTGAAGAAGCTGAGGACCCACAGTTGGTGAGTGGCAGAGCCCAGTTCTGCACACAGGCCCTGGACCTTGGGGGCCCCCATGGTTCCACCCTCCCTGGTATGTGATGCCCTGAGGGGTGGGAGAGGGGGACAGGCTGGGACCACCTGCCCTGCTGGGCGCCCCTCACCGAGGCCTGGCTGTGTGTTCAGGGCAGGATGGAGCCTCGTGGCCCACTCTCCCCGCCGCCCCGGCTCCAGTCCCGGGCTATGAAGACACGTGGGCTTGATTACGCGACAGCTGGGCCCCCACCCATCACCTTCCCCACATCTTTCAGGAAGCCTCACACCTTTTAAGAAGAGTGGACTGGGTGACGTGCAGCGTTTTTCTGATTAGAAAGAACAGGCAGGGCTGTAGGATCAATCCAGGAGGCCTGGAGTTCGGCTCTTTTCTGGGATGAGGGCAGGATGAGCAGACTGTAATGATGAAGGATGAGCCTGGGCTGGGCATGGGGCTGGGGGCAGGTCCAGGGTGCAGCTGCTCTCGCTGGCTTAGCGACTCCCTGGCTGTGAGTTCCCCACATGGTATCTGGCACTCGAGGGCCATCCAAAGAGAGGAAGCAGAACTCGGACTCCAAAGGACTGGGAGGGGGCGGAGGAAGCAGGGAGCGGTGGCCTCCTGAATACTCCTAGACCGGCCACTGGCAGATGACGGTCAGGCAGAGGGGTGGTCCAAAGTGGTCCCCGGGTGAGAGAGAAGCCTTGGGTCCTGGGACACAGCAGGAGGTGTGCCCTGCCAATGGGTCTCTATTCTTGGCAGACCCACCTCTGCCCTGTGCCCAGGTGTGCCAGCTGCCTTGCGCCTGCAGCCGTGTCCTGAGCTTATCTGGCCAATTCCACCTGCCTTCCAGGAGCAGGGAGCCTGTCCTGACTCTGAAACTCTCTGCTCCTCTTTCCAGGCAGCAATTCTTACAGCGGGCTCTGTTAACAGCTGGTGAGGGGCAACAGAGTCACAGATAGTGCGTGTCAAAGGTTATCTGGCGCTAGGTGGTTTGGACAGGCTTTAGGCCTCGCAGCCAGCCCTAAGCACTGGCCCTTGGCCCTGCCCAGCCACCCAGGGTTTCAGGCGGGGCTGCCTGCTCGCAGAGGCTCTTTCACACCTGTGTGGAGGGGAGCCCCGGTCACCCCACTCTAATGACAAGGGCTCCTCTGTTTCTGCTTCTCCCATATCTGGGAGCCCCTCGGCAGACAGGACTGGGTCTCAAGCCTCCTTGTTTCCTGAGTGCCAAGCAGGGCCTTGGTTGATGTTCACTGTTGCCCAGGGCAGGTTGCTGGGATCTGAGTCCCCCCACCCCAGGGGGCGGGGGTGAATTGGGCTGGCTCCTGGGTCCACTTCACAGAGTTCTCTGCCCACTGTGGGCACCATGGGGCGGCTGCTGGCTGGCCCCAAGAGAGAACACAATGTTCTTCCTGACCCCAGAGTCCCGGTTTCAGTGGATCCCAGGGGCTCACCAAGCACCCTTGGCAGCTGCGATCTTGCTGGAGCATTGTTAAGTCCTGGGAAATTCACCATCCCCTGCTCCCGCTCGAGCGTGGGCCTGGCTGACATTCAGTGGTTACTTGTGCTTTAAGAGTTTGGGTCCATAGGAACTTCCTAAGTCACTTGGCTGAGATGAGTCTTCAGCTCTTGAAGACTCAGACTCACACGGAACCATTCAAATCAAGCCCCAGCTGTTAGTCCCTCCAGACTGGGAGACGCTGCCCTGTGTGCGTCGGGCAGACTGAAGGCCCAGCGAGCCTACGACCCTTCCTGGGCTGTGGCTCCAGCAAGATACCGGTGTCCATGCCTTCTTCAACTACAAGAGCGACCATGCGTGGCAGATACCGTCATCCTCCGTTAGCAGATGAAGACGGGCTCAGAGAGGTTAAGTGACCTACGGGGGCTCACACGGCCAGGAAGGACAGAACTGGGATGCCAGCCACTTCAGCCACCTTCAAGCCGGCTGCCCTTCTCCACACAAACCCTCACGTGAAATTCCCATTTCCACCACCAAGAGAGTCTTGGAATGGGGGCTTCCTTTGAGGTCCTGTCTCTGAGAATCATCTGCAGGAGAAGCAGGGCAGTGGGTCAGGATTGGAAATGTGTTTGAAACACAGCCTCCAGCAGAAGGTGGGCATTCCCCCAGCGCAAACCTTGTTAATGCAGTCGTGTACATGCGACATTCATCCTGGGCCCTTGGGGGTGTCCCGTCCCCTCTCTGGATGCCTGTTTCCTCATCGGAAAGCACATGGGGCTCTACCATACACACTTCCCTTGTAGCCCTGACAGTTGATGGTTCTATCTGTCAAGTAGTGCTTGATCGGCCCTCCACCCACGAAAGGCCGTAGTGGAATTCTGATCTAGTCATTGCAAAGAAATCAACATCATAGTCATGGAGCCCCCTTACAGAGCAAACCATCCTTCAGGGAAACAGTCTTCATTCATTGTTTGCAAATTGAGCCCACAGACAAAATGTCCAAAGCCCCCAGACAATTAACACTTTTGAGAACGGAGGTGGACAAACAGTGGCCTGTCCACCAAATCCAGTGGGCAACCTGTTGTTGTAAATAAAGTGCAGTGGGCACGCGGCCACACCCATTTCCTGCTTTCTGCAGCTGCTTTAGAGCCACAAGTTGGAGACTAAAGCTGTCCTTTCCGAATGTTGATTTAAAAAATGGGGTAATAATAATGATGATTTCACAGATCAATTTTGCCAATGGGATTTTTTAAATGGTTTGGTAGCTTGAAATTGGCATTGGTAGGAATATTTACACTATGTAAGTTGGCAAATGCTATAAATGCAGCGCACTTTTAAAAGTTGGATTGCTAGCACACTACAGGGTCTGGTGTATACGAAGTTTCAAGCAACACCTGTGCAATGAATGGATGGATGAGTGAATGAGTGAATGGATGGGTGGATGGGTGAATGGATGAACATTGTGACAACAGAGCTATGAAGAGGCAAGTCAGCAGAGGGACCAGTGCTACCTGGTAGCTCTAATAATAGTGAGAATGGATGTCATTTATTAAACCTTTCAAGTAATATTTTACATGAGCACTATACATGATTTAGCAAGTCTCTTAAGTAGTTCATAGCTTCATAGTTTATGGATGTAAGCACAGGGGATCAAGCAAAATTCCTATTTTTGCACACTTGCAAGAGGCAAGATTCAACCTCAGGCAGCCCAAGCCCAGTGGTGGCTGAAGCCCAGGCCTTAGAAGACTCGTGGCTACAACTCCTGCCTGTACGACCCAGGTCGATGGGCCCATCCTTTCTGCCCAGAGATCACCATTATTGTGTGTGTGTCTGTATGAGTGTGTGTGTGTGTCTGTATGACTGTGTGTGTGTGTCTGTATGACTGTGTGTGTGTGTGTGTATTCTCTCCTCGCCATATAGTTTTTATAACTTGTTTTTATATCCTCAAACTTTTTCATTTACATAAATGTAATAATACTGGACATATTCTTCTGTGACTTTCACCAGATGTTCATTTGTGATTCTTCTGTGTTGTGTTCACACTATCATTCTCTTTTCTGGATATTCAATTGTATGAATAAATCCTAATGTGTTTATTAAAAAAATAAATGTAGCCTTGGCTTCCATAATCTCAGGCAGAGCTTTCTTGGGGGCCTAGGGAGAGCAGCTCTGGGAATCGGTATTTGGGTCAGAATTCGGGAGACAGTTTCTTTGCTAAATGTTGCTCAAAGTTATCACATCTCAGAGGCATGATGGACATTTTAGTTGCCCAGGTAGAAATGAAAAAAAGAAGACAGAAAAGCCAACCTGAATCTCTGAAGTACCAGAAAGACCAGGAGTGGAGGCCTGACCTGTGTCTCCTTTGTCTCCTGTGTTTGTACTGTGAAGTCTGCCCTCAGATCTGGCCCTGCCCCGTAGGAACTTCATGTCTAAGACAGATCAACTCATGTGACGGTGCCCCCGATGAACTCAGCATCTTCTGTTCAGAACTCTGTCTTGGAGGATGTTAGAAGCCTGTGCGCTCAGAGCTCACAGAGGTTTAACAGCACCCAGCTGGAAGAGGCAAGGCTGCCCCCAAGGAATCCCACAGCGAATTCGTTGGGACCCCTCCCCCTGCCCTTTCCTACGCTAGTCTCACCATTCCATTCAGTTCTGTTTGCCGCACACGTTTTGATTGTCCAAGAATGCGCTGGCTCCCCGCCCAGGCTGACGGCCGAGGCTGCAAAGCTGTCCTCTGAGAGCTCCAGTCGCTGTTCGCTGCTGGAAATTCACTTTGGAGCTGGAGGGGCTGCTGTGGAGTCCTGCTTGCTTATGTCAGCAATGGTTTCAATACACGTCGTTAGACTGACTCTCAGTGGGGAGGGAGAGGGGAGGGAGAAACCCATCAAATGCTGGTTGTCAGTAAATGTCAGCAAAGAGGTGCATCAGCAGAAAGAGCCAAGGCACACAGGGGGGCTTTCTTGCTTCACCTTGTTTTGAATCTCCAAGCTCGCTTTGCCATCTCAATCCCACTGTTAATTCCCGACATCCTGTATGTGGCAACTGAGAGGAGAGAAAGTCAATGCTCGATTCAGCCTGTTTCTTTTTTTTATTGGCTTGTGACTTTTTTCTAAAATTAATTTTTATTAATTTAAAATTTATTGGAGTGTAGCTGCTTTACACCGCTGTGTTAGTTTCTTCTGTACAGTAAAATGAATCAGCCACACATGCACACGTATATCCCCTCTTTTCTGGATTTCCTTCCCATTAAGTCACTATAGAACACTGAGTAGAGGTCCCTGTGCTATCCAGGAGGTTCTCTTTAGTTACCTGTTTTATACATAGTAGTGTATATATGCGGAGAAGGCAATGGCACCCCACTCCAGTACTTTTGCCTGGAAAATCCAAAGGATGGAGGGGCCTGGGAGGCTGCAGTCCATGGGGTCGCCAAGAGTCGGACACAATTGAGCGACTTCACTTTCACTTTTCACTTTCATGCATTTGAGAAGGAAATGGCAACCCACTCCAGTATTCTTGCCTGGAGAATCCCAGGGATGGGGGAGCCTGGTGGGCTGCCGTCTATGGGGTCCCACAGAGTTGGACACGACTGAAGCGACTTAGCAGTAGCAGCAGTGTATGTATGGGGCTTCCCAGGCAGCGCTGGTGGTAAAGAATCCACCCACCAGTCCTGGAGAGGAAGAGTCGCAGGTTTGATCCCTGGGTTGGGAAGGTCCCCTGGAGTAAGAAAAGACAACCCACTCCAGTATTCTTGCCTGGAGAATCCCGTGGACAGAAGAGTCTGGTGGCCTAAAGTCCATGGGGTTGCAAAGAGTCAGACAGAGCTGAGCCACTAAGCACAGAGCATAGAGTGTATATGTCAAGTATCCCAATTCTACCCATACGTATGTGCTCTTCCTTTTTAAAATTTATAAGTGCACAAAAGGAGAGGAAAAAACAAAACAAAATAGGGTAAGATTTCTGATTTGCTGCCAAGTCGCTTCAGTCATGTCCGACTCTGTGTGACCCCATGGACTGCAGCCTACCAGGCTTCTCTGTCCATGGGATTCTCCAGGCAAGAACACTGGAGTGGGTTGCCATTTCCTTCTCCAATGCATGAAAGTGGAAAGTGAAAGGGAAGTCGCTCAGTCGTGTCTGACTCTTAGCGACCCCATGGACTGCAGCCCATCAGGCTCCTCCATCCATGGGATTTTCCAGGCAACAGTACTGGAGTGGGGTGCCATTGCTTTCTCCCATTTCTGATTTGAGCAGTGGGCAAATGCTGGGGAAAATGGAGAAAATTCCCAGCCTTGGTTTATTGCTCACCTCCCCTGTCTCTTGCAGGCTGGACAGGTATAACTTTCCTAGAAAACCACTCGCCACTGCCCGGCCTCTGAATGCTCATGGCCCTGCCCCCTTGTCCTGTGGCAGAAAAGAGCAAACATCAGGCTTGGGGTCCAAGCCTTTGCATTGCTCCCCAGCCCATGGGGAAGGTCAATATACTGAATGCATCATTTTCTTGGTCACCTTTCTATTTTTCAGTAGTTTCCGCTTTCTATCAAAAACAGTAATTCAATGAACATTTTCTCTTGGTTTCTTAGGTCATTGATAAGACTTCTTCTACAGAAGCCCATTTTCCTTGTGATACATCCCAGGCAGGGCTGAAGATCAGAAAGTGCCTGAAAAATCCACGTGGGATAAATGAGTGAATGAAACATGAATGCTGTTGAAAGATTGCTGTTTCGTACAAAATTTGCTTAGATTTGCTTACTCAGTTATTTGCTCATTGTTTCTTCTGAGGGACGTGCCACCTTCAGGGGGTCTTTTTTCTTTGCCTGAAAGGCTTCCTTCAGAATGTCCTTCAGTAAAGGAGCTGCTGGTCATAAATGCTCTTGGTCTGTACTTGTCTGAAAAATGTCTTGTGTGTTCCATTTTTAAAGTTTTGGTTTTTTTTTTTTGAATATACAGTTTTAGGTTGACAAATGTTTTCTCTCAGGACTTCACTGATATTATTTTCTGTCCTTTGGATTTCACTGTTGCTAGAGAAGTCAGCTCTCAGTTTGTGGTGGTTCCATTGGAGGAAATTGGGCTTCTGTCTCTGCAAGCTTTTAGCATCTTCTTTGTTCTCAGCGTTCTTCACTTTCAATCTGGGTGTAGGTGGAGCTTCCTGAACCCTGACTTGTCTTTCATCATTTCTCGAAAATCAGATTTTTCTCTTCAAATTTTCCTCTTCCTCATTTTCACGTTCTGGAAATTTGATCATAAGATCATACCCCTTTTCACATAAGTCTCCTTTTTTTTTTTAATCTTTCTTTTACATTTTTCAGCTTGGTCTCTTTATGCCTCATTTGGAGGATATTTCTTCAGAATTACCTTTCTGTTCACGAATTCTCCATCTGTAGCCACTCTGCAATTTGACCTGCTGAGTTCTAACTTTCAATGATTATTTTTTTCAATTTAGAAAAGCATCACTTTTTAGATCTGCCTGCCAATTTTACATCTCATGTAAAATGAGTAGTTTCTTTTTTTCTTTTAAACATTAAGTGAATAAATTACATTATCCCTAATCATTTGTGGTCTGGTTCCACATTCACAATGTTTTAAGTGTTTCTGAGATATTTTTTCCCTTAAGTTGTGAATTCATGTTCCTGGTGCATTTACCTGTAGGAATTCTTCCCAGACTGGCTGCTGCTGTGTAGACACAGGCTTTTGGGAGGCAGGAGTGGGTGCTGGGGCCAAGGGGCCACAGGAGGGCTGGATGGTCATGGACAAGAGGCCTCACCTGGGTCTCAGGAGCCAGAGAGAGGAATCCAGAGAGGAGTCCAGCTCCCTCCCACATCTGCATTGTCCACTGGGGCTGGGGAACAGAAGTGATGCAAGGACTGCGTGTAGGAATTCACAGTGGGAGTTAGGTGTTTATGGGCTTCCCAGGTGGCCCTCGTGGGAAGAACCCACCTGCCAGTGCAGGAGGCAAGAGACATGGGTTCAATTCCTGGGTCGGGAAGATCTCCTGGAGCAGGGCATTGCAACCCATTCCAGTATATTCTTGCAGGGAGAATCCCATGGACAGAGGAGCCTGGCGGGTACAGTCCATAGGATCACAAAGAGTCAGACATGACTGAAGCGGGTTAGCACACCCGCACGGAGGGTGTTTGTGGGTGTGGGGGGGATTGGGGAAGGGATACGTGGAAGGGTGTCAGAGGGCCACCCCCGGGGATGGACAAGCTGGAGCTGGTGGGAGATGCAGGACGCTGAGCCCGTCCAGACTCTGGACCCAAATCACAGAAGGGGAGTGGGCGGGGGTCCCAGGAAACAGCATTGCTCTGATAACTGCTGACCCCTGGGGCTCCCTGCCAAGTGCCTAGGGCAGCAGTGGGGAAGGGGGTGTCCTCAGGCCTTAAAGGTCAGAGCCAGCAGTCAGGAGATAAGGCCACCAGAAGCCTGAGGGAAAGCAGGGACAGCTGGAGTTGTGGGATAGTACAGGCCTGTCAGCTGAAGGAGCACAGCCTCTGGCTCCTGCCGCCCTCTTAACCATGCACACAGCTCCCTTCTTCTCCGGCGACATCTGTAATTAGGGGCCACATGGGGTTGTGGAGACCCATCCTCAGACAGGAGCCCTGTGCCAAGCACCCAGCCCCGCTCCACCAGCCCCGCGTCTCCCAGTTGCTGGATTCTTTTTCATTTGCTGCAAATTAGCTTCCTTTACATGGAGGATTCTGTTCAATTCCAGCCTCTGATCTTCATGTCTTCAGCCTCCATCACCAAAGGCAGATGAAGTGTCATTGCAGCTGGAAATTTCTGGGGAACAGCTCCAAATTCCTGGGTCCAGTCAGCCTCCCAGCCTTATAAGAGGGAGTGGGCTTGGAGATGGAGCTGGGGTGGGGATGGGCGGTTTCCAGAGGAACTGTGTGGGTGGCTGGGTGGGAGGTCTCCTGGCATAGAATCCCACTGTTCATCACTAAGCTCAGGGGACATCAGCTGGGGGCTCACGAGAGGTAGGAAGTAGGGGCCAGGTCGCTCAGAGAGAAAGACAGAGACGTGAAAAAAGACACACAGAAAGCCCAAGTCTAGCCGGAGAAGCCAAACCTGTTATGAGTCCAAAGATCAAGTGCAAGGTCAGACTCAGGAGACACACAAGTTGGGACCTGAGTGTGGGCACGGGGGGGGGTGGGGGCTGCCTTGTACTGGGCTGTGAGAGCCCCTTGTGTTGTAGGCATGGCCCTGGGTGGTCTGACTCAGACTGTATTGGTTGCAGCAAGCCTGGAGCGGCGGGATCACTGACTTGTCCTGGAGAAATCTGGGAAGGCTTCCTGGAGGAGGCAAGGCTTCTTTTAAGACCTGAGCTACTTTGCCTTCCTCTCTGTGCTCACTGGTTCCCATTTTTGTTCCACTAGTGAAGTCGCTCAGTCATGTCCGACTCTTTGCGACCCCATGGACTGTAGCCTACCAGGCTCCTCTGTCCATGGGATTTTCCAGGCAAGAGTACTGGAGTGGGTTGCCATGCCCTCCTCCAGGGGATCTTCCCAACACAGGGATTGAACCCGGGTCTCCCGCATTGTAAGCAGATGCTTTTACCATCTGAGCCACCAGGGAAGTCATCACCTCTTAAAAGGTAAGAAGATAGAGGTGCATAATGCGGCCACAGCAGTGGGTGCCAGCCCTCACTGAGCTCTCACTGTGATAGCTAGCTTATGTAGGATCTAACACTTTTACGACCTTAGGACATTTGTATCATTAAACCCATTTTATAGAAAAGGAGATTGGGGCTCAGATAGAACAAGAACTTGCCCAGGGCTCTACCGCCAGTGAATGCTGTGACCACTCGAAAACCTGACCCCCAAGCTCAGACTTGATGAGTCTGCTGCTGACTGGGGTGGAGACACGACAAATACTTCTCTGTAACTGTATAGATCACTTTCTTGGAAACAGACTTTGCTTTTCCCTCCTGGGACTAGCGAACTCTGCAATTATTGCTACAGGAAGTGATGTTGTTTCTGAACCCTTGTCAAGAAGATCAATTGGCCAATCTCCATAGTTCCAGCTCTCTGTGAACTTCAATCATTTGGCAATTATCGAGTCTTTCAGCCCAGTAATTATTTTCCTTGCTGTACTCTTTAATTTCTCCTGTTCCCCTGGTGAACTTGTATGAGGAGGGGATGAGGTGGCCCACAGTAATATTAAATTCTGCATCTCAGAAGAGATGAATGGAACCACGGCCGAGCTCTCAGTGCTGAGGGCTCCCTGCTGAGAAGGGAGGGCCGGCCAGGGGATGTCACAGGCCCCCAGGGATTGGGTAGGTGTGTGGGACATCCCAGATCCGAGTCTCTCCCTAACTTTGATGGCCTTGACACCTTTGAAAGTGTCAGGTCAGTTCTCTTGTCAGTAGCCCTCACTTCAGGCTGAAGAGCCCTCTAGGCTGGGTGCAGGCCAGGCCCCTTTGGCAGGAATATCACAGAAGGGATGCTGTGCTCATGGCTTCCACTTGTCCCATCAATTTGAACGTTTGGGTTAGTAGATGGGACGCCCAGAGCTTCTCCATTGTAATTGACTTCCCCTTTTAAGTGATCCATATTTTGTGAGGGGATTACATTCAAAATACATAAATAGCCATTTATCCAGAAGGCTTGATTCCTTTGGGAAGAGAAGGGCAATACAAAAGCCAAGATCTGGGGGAGAGGTGAGCTTGGTGTGGCTGCCACCAGGCACTCTCATCGGACATTTAAATCTATGTTTACTTCTTTATCTGTCTGTGTTGAGAACCAGGAGTTAATTCTGATACATCCAATTCCTATCCAGACCCACAGGGTTTATTCTAGCTTTCACTCCTTCTGTATTTATAAGTCCAATGGTGAGAAGTCTGACTTCTAGCCTCCTCAATATATCTGTTTACTTGTCAACAACCCTCCTGTACCTGGAATCTCCTCTGTCCCTTTCCACCACTTCACCCACACGGATGTCCTCCTCTTCCTGCTTGGCCTCCGATTTCTCCCACGGGCTGCCCCACTATGAGGCTGCCCTCCTCACCCAGCTTGGTCTCGTCCACCCCACACTGGCCATCCCCCTGCCTGGGTGCCCTCCTCACCCCACGTGGGCTCTGACACCTCACACAGGGCTCCCCTCTCAAATGTGCAGGTTGTCCTGCGCACACCGAGTTTTGATCATTTCTTTGTGTATTTGTCTTCCCCAGAGGTCAGCAACTCCTCCAAGCTTGCAGTGTGTCCAGTTCTTCCTTAAGTACTGGTGTTTATTCCAGTGCCAGGTACACAGAAGGTGCTCAGTACATGCTTGTTGGCTGTTCCCCAGAGGATGCGTTGGATAGGAACAGGGGAAACCCCTGGGCCCCCGAGTGGCCCCGTAATGATGCCATTGCCACCTCCCACCCCAACTTTTAGTCCCCCAGTTCCTTCTGCAAACGGAAATGTGGGCTCTCTCAGATGTGGTATTTTTGATGTCCTCATGTACAAATGCATTAAAAAGAGAGCTTCTTTTCATACTCCATCTACTTTCTTGTCAGTCTCAGCTTCATTTCCAATTCCCTACTCCAGTGTCCTCGTTTCCTCCTTGATGGAGTATTTGATTCCATCCCAGCTGACTCGCTACTGAAGGCAAGCTCTTCCAGGCTGGGTTTTCCTCTTTTCCCTTTTCAATCCTAGAAGCAGCTGGGGAACCTGGATAGGGTTCAGTGAAGGTGGGATCCAGAGCCTGGGATCCGGATCAGAGCCTGGGTCAGCGCTTTCAGACCCCACACCTCATCCTTCCCGACCTGGTTTGGGGCTAACTGTGGATACTTTAAAAGAAAACTCAGGGGTGGATGAACCTAGAGCCTGTTACACAGAATGAAGTAAGTCAGAAAGAGAAAAACAAATATCGTGTATTAACGCATATATATGGAATCCAGAAAAATGGTACTGATGAGCCTACTTGCAGGACAGGAATAGAGAAGCAGACGTGGAGAAGGGACTTGTGGACACGGTGGGGGAAGGAGAGGGTGGGACGAATTGACGGAGTATCGTTGAAACACATCCATTACCATATGTGATAGAGATCTCTAGTGGGAGGCTGCACAGGGAGCTCAGCCTGGTGCTCTGTGACGACCGAGAGGGATAGGATGGAGGGTGGGGTGGGAGGGAGGGAGGTTCAAGAGGGAGGGGACATATGTTACGTTTACGATTGACTCACATTGTTGGATGGCAGAAACCAACACATTGTAAAGCAATTATCCTCCATTCAAAACTAACATCAAAAAAAAAAAAAAAAAAGGCGCTGGATGAAGGGTTACTGAGTACTACGTCCAATGGCCATTGTCTCCACAGATACACCCATGTGCTTTCTGGAGAGAAACCATCACTATCGACTTGGCTATTTTCCACATTTGCCGTGATATCTAGATCTCTGGGGCTGCCATTCTTTCATGTATAGACACAGCCTCCTTTTACAGACCAGGAGACAGCTTAGGGATGCCGTCAAGGACCCGGGTCCTTGCCTTCTCTCTACTCTGTCTCCTCAGTGTGTTTTGAAGTCCTCCGTGTCACAGGATGTCTGACCTCCTTGCATAACCAAATAAAAATCAAGATTAGAAGAGAAAGAGCTGAGGCTTTCTTCTTGAGCATCTGTGTCTGATCAGCAGGAACCATTCCTTAGAAGCCACGAGTTTTCTGTCTACTCTCATTGGCTGGTGTCAATTACGTGACTGCTCTTAGGTGCAGCAGACTCTGAGAACGTGAGGACGGGTCTTTTCAGCCTCTCTCGTTGGGAGGGAGGTTTTGCTGGTCAAGGAGGAGGGAGAGAAGGGTGTTTTGGGGGCAAGTAGCTTCCTGTGTCCAGTGCGTGCTGACCAGCCCCACCTCCACTCATCGAGGGAAGGACTCTCCAAGGAAGTAGGCTTGAGGGGCTGCTAGCTGGGGCTGGATGAAGAGCAGTCCTCTCTTCCCTAGAGCAGGAACCACAGAGTTGTCTCCCCACGGCCGAGGGCATGCTCTGGCATGCAGTAGGTGCTCAATTAGTGTTCATGAAATTAATAAGACTGGTGAAAATGACAGCTATCTAGGGAAACCCTTTTAACATTAAACAGTGCTAGGAAAATGCCCTTTGAAACGGACTTTGTTTTAGGGAGAAATTTGCCATAAGGTCCAGTTCAGACAACCAGACCAAGGGACTAGCTGGGGATTTGGACTTTATCCAGTCTTCCCTGGAGCCCATGAGAATAGGAAATTGGGAGGGGGCGGTTTGCAGGGGAAGAGTGGGAGGGGCTTCCCGCTTCAGAGCATGAGGATGTGTGTCAGCCTTGGGGATCTGGGTCTAATTTATGTGATGTGGTGGGAAATGTACAAGCTCGGGTTCACATTTGGCTCGTCATCTACCTGTGCAACCCTGGAGAGCACACCTACCTTCTCTGATCATAGTGCTCATCCAAACATGGGGAGAGTAACAGCCTGCCTTTCCCAGCTATTTCAGAATTTATAGGCGAGAGCTCTAGAAAGTTCATGGTGATTATTCAATAAATGTTAATGACAATAATAACAAGGAATAATACTACAAGCTATTATTGTTCTTAAAAGCCAACTTGCATTTAATATGTGTTCAATAAATTATTCTGGATGGTTTAATTCCCTTTTGATATTCAGAAACACAAGAATGTCCCGACTACAGACAAAAGGCTCACTCAATAAACTCCGTGTGTTGAAGTGTCAACAAGAGCAGGGAAAAGGCATTTTTTTTTTTTTTGCCTCACGATTTTATGATCTCATCATCTGCTCTGGTTTTCAGATGGGAAAATGTGATTGTCAATTAAGAATCTGAAAAAGAGTTCCCTTTATTAAACACACACACACAACACAAGCACCATATTTCATGCTGTATCGGAGCTGCTGCCGGCTAGCTGAAATTTACCGCCTCGTGTCCCAGCAGAGAGAATTTGCAGCTGGATTAATGCCCCTTTCTCTGGTAGTAAATCAATTTCATACATGTGGCCATATTTTCACCCAACTGACGGGCAGCAATGACTGCTGTTTTGTCGTCACTGTAGGAAAACCTGGGATAACTCCCAAGGCACTTGGAGCCTCCTCCATGAATTGTGTAGAATCACAATATTTTCTTGGGGAAAGGCACTTACATTTTTTTTTTTAACCTTTCTTTGTTTATTTTTGACTGTGCTGGGTCTTCAGTGCTGTGCAGTCTTTCTCCGGCTGCAGCGAGCAGGAGCTCCTCTCTAGTTGCAGTGTGTGAGCTTCTCATTCCAGTGGCTTCTCTTGTTACGGGGCACGGGCTCTAGGCACGTGGGCTTTGGTAGCTGCGGCAGGGGCTCAGTAGGTACAGTGCATGGGCTTAGTTGACGGCATGTGGGACCTTCCCAGATCAGGGATCGAACCTGGGTCTCCACACTGGCAGGCAGACTCTTAAGCACTGGACCACCTTGGAAGTCCCAGAGAGACATGTGAGAAAGCTGAGCCTGGTCACGCCAAAGATGGGAAAACTGAGGGTGGGGTCCCATTAAGTGCACTTCATCTCTCCATCCCACCAGTTCCTGACTGTGGTCTCAGAAGACACATGGACCATCCAGAGAGCCTCCTGGGACCACCTTCCTCCTTGCGTCCACATGCTGGGAGCTCTGGACCGCTCCTGGCCGCATACACATGCTTCCTCTGCCCGGCCTGCCTTCATACCCTTAGAGGCATCTTCTGGGTTAGTTCCCTATTGTTTGCCCTCATCACCCAGAAAGTCTCAGGCAAGGCACTCACATGGGTGTAATTAATCGTTGCGTAATCAATCACTTCGTGTTCAACAGTCTGCCCTTCCCATTAGCATTTTCCTTATGGAGATGCTAACTCCCTGAGGAGGGGTGCCTCAGATCCTTTGCCCAAACCCAGAGCACCAGCACATCTTTGTGGAAGGAGTGAATGAAGGATAGCCAAATGAGGGAATGAAAGGGCCAGACACGAGGACACAGGATCTGGCGGTGGTACGTAGCTCGCTGAATTTGGAGTGGAAGGTTCCAGGGGCGGTGGAGGGAGGGGAGTTGCAGAGGAGAGGCAGCTGGGAGGGCTAAGAACACCGTGCCTTTCAGGGTCACCTGCCCTTTGATGCCAGGGTGAGGTGGCATGGTCGGGGTGTGATCCTTGGCTGGTTCTGAGCTTGCATGAGAAGCTTTGGTCCTCTCAATTCCCTCTCTCCCTTTGCTCTGGGAACCCCCTCTCCAGTGCCCCCTGCTGCACAGACGGCCGCCTCCCGCATCAGCGGGCAGAAGGAGCAGGCCTAGCTGTGCCCATAGTAGTAGTACTAGTTGCTCAGTCGTGTCCGACTCTTTGCAACCCCGTGGACTGTAGCCCACCAGGCTCCTCTGTCCATGGGATTCCCCAGGCAAGCATACTGGAGTGGGTTGCCATTTGCTTCTCCAGGGGATCATCTTGACCCAGGAATTGAACTCCGGTCTCTTGCATTGCTAGCAGATTCTTTACCATCTGAACCGCTAGGGGAGTCAGGCACTGTGCTAAAGTTCTCACTTATTTGGGGGAAACTGTTAAACAGCTCCTCAGGAGGAGAAACCGTTGCATTTCTTTACCGATGGGGAAGGTGGACTCCAAGAGATTATATAACTTCCCCAGGGTCCTCTATTTGCCCACTCCATAAATATTTGTGGAGCATCTACTAGGTACCAGACTGTTTGAATTGTCGATGGCACCACAATATGCCACTTTTGGAGACGGAGGAGATGCAGAGGAACAGGCTGGGTTGTGTCATGGTTGAGTCATGTCACAACACCCAAGGGGGTGCTAACTGTGCCTCGGGGCACAGGGGTCACCCAGCAGAGCCGCAAGGGCAGCCTGAGTGGAGGCCAGCTCTTCTTGGCCTGATGAGGCCCTTTGGAATCATACTGGGCTACAGGGGAGACACGAGAGGGAAAAAAACAAACAAACCCTCAGGCAGGTCTGGCTCAATCTGAAAATAAATAACAAGTTTCCTAAGGGGTAAAAGGCAAGACTTTACAACCATGGAAAATAAAAGATCTCAGTCTAATTTGGTATCCTCCTGACAGCTGTGGTAACAGCCTCCTCAGCAAGTCTGACCACATTGTCCATCCGACTTGAAGAGTTTTCGGTTCTCGTTTCAGAAAATGAAGGTGCCTCGGGCTCCCTGAGTTTGGCGTGGGGAGCTGGAGCTGTTTCTATCGACCTCTCTGTGCCTTAATGGCCCGGCATTGATCGGAGCTATCGACCTCTTGGTTTCAAATAACTGACACGGTTTCCAATGGATCCAGATAATTAAGACTTCTCAAACGGCGACTAATAATTTGCAATGCTGTGTGGGCAACCCACGCTGGTGGGCATGAAAGCAAAAGCCGGTCCTGTTGGTCACCTGATCCTCGCTAATGGAGCCTTAGAAAAATCATTTCATCCTCTGACCGATCTTTCCCAAGTTACCCAGTGACCTAAGCGAGCGATTTTTGTTTATCGGAAAATGCCTGGGGCTAGTTCACAAATTCACCCCTCTGGTCACTCACAGGGGTCAGGCCATGGAACTCCTAGAGGCTCTATTGTAAGAGGTCTTTCTGCTTTGCGCCCCTCCCTTCTGTAAGGCATCCTTCACTCAACCAGTAGGATCTTCCTGGGGCCTTAATTCCCCTGCTTTCACTTCTCCATTGTGTTCAGAACAAATTAAAATCCAGGCTCCTCTGGAGACTGATCCTCACTCTTTGCACTCTCCCCCCATTCTACCTCCACACCCCTGCCCAGACCTACGCGGACGCAGTGAGTTGTACGTTTTTATACTTTGAGTTTGGCCGTGTGAATTTCTTTAGCTGAAGGATGCTAGTGAGCGTGCCCTGAATGCCTGCTTGAAACCTGCTTGTGTGGTTGGACTTGCCTCTTGAGGTTGTGATCTGCCTAGAAGAGCATGCCTTGCTGGTCCAGATGGAGAAGAGGCCCATGGGGCAGCCAAGCCCAGGGTAGATCAGCTAAACCAATGGCACTATAGCCACGCTGCAGGACCATGCAGGATGAGAGGATGCTTGTTGCTGTCAGCCACCGAGTTTAGGGAGTCCTTGTTACCCAGCACTGTTAGGGCAGTAGCTGAGAGGTAGTGACCCTATGGGGCTTCCCAGGTGGCTCAGTAGTAAAGAATCTGCCTGTCAAGCAGGAGACAAAGATTTAATTCCTGAGTCAGGAAGATCCCCTAGAGAAGGAAATGGCAACCCACTCCAGTGTTCCTGCCTGGAAAATCCCCTGGTGGGCTATAGTCTGTGGGGTTACAAAGAGTGTTATTGTTACACATATCCCATGTGTAACAATAACAACAGTACTTATTGAGCTCTAGCTGTGTTTCTGCTAATGTTCGAATGCTTTTAAATCAATTTTATCATTTAACCATCATTGCCCTTGCTTGGTTTTTAGGTGAGGAAGCTGAGGCTGGGTGAGGTTAAGGGGTTTACCTGTAGCGAGTGACCACTAAGGGGAGGGAAGGACCGTGCCTTTTGACTCCTGGCTGAGCATCCCTCCTTGTAAGTATACAGCAGGGACTGGCCCAGCCCACTTGCTGGGACAGAATCTTCCCAGTAGATGCTGTTGCTCACCGGCTAGAACAGGGTAGAACCAGGATCTGAGCGGGTTTCTTTTATTTCAAAACCCTTGTCTCCTGCTTGGCAGGCAGATTCTTTACCACTGAGTCGCCCGGGAAGCCTGGGATGCTGGGCTACCTGCCCCCAGAAGTGATGGAGGGGGGAACCCACCATGAGAAGGTGGATCCACATGTGGTATATTGGGGTGCTCTGCTTTTTCAGCTGAGGGAAATCTGCCCTTTGAGAGCACCTCCCATGTAAGACCTACAGACACATCCTCAAGGTGGGTGTAAGGTTTCCTCCACCAACACCTGTGGGGTTGAGACCTGATTTCCAAGCTTCTCAGATGCCAGCCCTCGGGTGGCTGCCCTTGGCCCAGGCTTTGGAGCACCCCCGGATCAGGGCCCACTCTCTGAGCGTGCTGTCCTCATCTGCTCAAATGGCTTCCTGAGCCTTGTCCACCTCTATTTCTTGGTGATTGCTCACAGAGCAGTCTCTGCTATCTCATGTCTCATTTGGTATCTCTGTCTGGTATCTGGTATTTCATCTATTTCATTTTGTAAAAAAAAAAAAAAGTTGCCTCTTCCTCAAGCCTTCTCACTGCCCTCTGCTGAGATATCAAACTGTGATAACCAAAATGGCATCTCTAGAGCCTAGAGTCCTGCAGTGCACAACCTATGCAGCTGTATACGGCAGTTCTGACCCTGATGAGCTGCAGTGATTTAGAGCTTCGTCAACTTCACCCATAAAGTGTGGTTTTATAGTTCCGAGAGAAAGTGGTTAAGTATGAACAGATTCATTATTGTTGTTATTTCAATTCTGATAAAAATGATTAGATGCTGATGAAGACACCAGTATTTATAGAAGATTTATGCTTTTCCCATGGGGTTCCTGCCAAATTTTCTAATTATTTGGTACAGTTACAAAGGAATCGTTATCTCCATTTTAAAGGCCAGAATATCGACCCACACATTATCTCATGGACTTAGGATAAGGCAACCAGGAAAACCAGAAGCTCCATCCCAACTCCCAGAGTTCTCAGCCTCTCACCACCCCACATCTGCCCTCCTGAAGCTGTGCGGATGGCGGCGGTGGTGGGGACCATGGTGGTGGTGGTGATGAGTTCTTGCTCAGAATTTGCTTCTGTGGAAGGTGTATTAAGTCGCCTTCTGCCATTGTCCCAGATTTATTGTTTTAATTTGTTTTGGTGTTTTCCACACAGGAGCCGCACGTTCCTTTGTCCTACCTCAGTTTCAACCTGCCTGTAGGGTGTAAAAAATATACATATTTTATATTTCACCCACGACAGTTTCCTTCTCTGGTGACCAATGCTGAGAAAATTATTTACTTTGGGCTTGTGGGTCAGCAGACTGTGAAGCCACCTGTATCTGTAGTACTTACGTGTTTACAGATAAACAAACACACAGATGTGAGACTAGACCACCGAAGACCCCCAGAATCCTGACGGGCTTTTTCGGCCAACAGGAAGAACAGAGAAGAGACATGGAAACCAGCGCTGGGCACAGAGGGAAGGGACTGGGCGGCAGAGCTAATGTTGAGCGGCTTCTGTGAATATGGGGGGGGGCTTCAGACCGAGGGGCCAGCACAGACAAAGGCTGGTGGCAGAAGTTTTTCTGGAGACTCACTCTTCAGGGAACATTAAAACAGATTAAGAGAGACTAAGGGCTTCCCTGATGGCTCAGTGGTAAAGAATCCGCCTGCCAATGCAGGAGATGTGGTTTGATCCCTGGGTCAGGAAGATCCCCTGGAGGAGGAAATGGTAACCCGCTCCAGTTTTCTTGCCTGGGAAATCCCATGGACAGAGGAGCCTGGCAGGCTACACAGTCCCCGGGGTCACAGAGTCAGACATGACTGAGCGACTAAAGAACCTCCACTGCCACTTGGTCCATCTATTCCTGCCCGCTCGGTCCATCTGCTCCTGCCCACTTGGTCCATCCGCTCCTGCCCGCTCGGTCCATCCGCTCCTGCGCGCTCCACAAGGTGCTCGGAGGCCCCAACAGGGGAAGCACATGGTGCTGGGACCCGCGGACAGTGAGCGGAGCTGGGAGTCAGCGTCTGGTTGTGTTTGCTGAATCCACGAGCTCTCAGCCCTGCCGGTGTTTGACTTGCTGGAGCTAGTTTGCTTGGGGAGGAGGAGGGGATGGGGGTCTTTGGCACAGAGGCCTGGGGTGGGGTCCAAGATGGTACCAAGGTCTCTCCTCCCAGCTGTGGTTCAGGGCTGAGTCCTGCAGGGTGGGAGATGCCCTGGTCTTTCTTCAGACCCCAAAGGAGCCTGGAGCTGGGCTGGAAGGCCACCAGCCCGGATGGAGGGGCAGGAGAGGCTGTGTGGCTGGGTCCTGCTCTCACATCAGTAGTAGGGCCTGGCTCAACCTTGGAAGTCTTTGCCAGCAGAGAAGAGATGTGACCCAGAGTGTTGGGGGCAGAGGGTTGGCTCCTGAGCCCCGGTGTAGCACTCCTGTAGCCCCCAATGAAACAGGGAGCCGTGGGGCCAACGAGCGGAATTTAATACTAGAGGATCCAGCTGCCTCATCACCCCCCGAGACTGAGGCCCCTGAAACCAGTCAGAAATGAGTGACAAACTGGAGCCTCAGGGCTCTGGCCCTTTGGTGGGTGTATTCATTTCCCAGGGCAGATGTAGCAAGTTACCACAAAGTGAGCATCTTAGAACCACAGACACTCATTCTCACAGTTCTGGAGGCCAGCGGTCTGAGACCAAGGTGCCTGCAGGCTTGATTCCCTTCTGGAGGTCCTCAGGCTCAGGCCAGCCTCTCCCTGGCTTCTGGGGGCCGCTGCCAAGCCTTGGTGCTCTTGGCCTGTGGACACATCACTGCCATCACTGCCTCCAACTTCACGTGGGCTCCCTCTCTGCCTCACGTCTCCCTGTCCTTTGTCTTCTAAGGGTCGGTCTTTGACTTCTGGGCCCACCTTCAAGCCAGGATATGCTGTGTATTGAGTTCCGTTGCTTCAGTGTTATCTGACTCTTTGAGACCCCATGGACTATAGCCTGCCAGGCTCCTCTGTCCATGGGATTTCCTAGGCAAGAAGACTGGAGTGGGTTGCCATGCCCTCCTTCCTAAAACCATAAATTCAGGATGATCTCATCTCAAGAAGCTTCCCCAAAGACCCTATTTTCAAGTAAGATGAATGCACAGGTAGGGAGTTGGGCCTTGGTCCTACCTCTCTGGGGACAGTTCAACCCACTGATGTGGGGGTCATCATGAAGATGCCCTCCCCCCGCCCTCTCCTTCCTCCCCTGACATACCCCCCTCCAGAATCTCCTCTGGACAGCCCCCCCTCTCCAGCAGCACCCCAGTGTGTGCTCAGTCACTTCAGTCGTGTCCGACTCTTTGCGACCCTGTGGGCTGTAGCCTGCTAGGCTCCTCTATCCGTGGAATTCTCTGGGCAAGAATATTGGAGTGGGTTGCCACGTGCCCCCCTCCAGGGGATCTTCCCAGGGATCGAACTCGCGTCTTCTGGGTCTTCTGCATCACAGGTAGATTCTTGACCACCAAGCCACTGGGGAAGCTCAGCACCACTGCAGGCCTGACCCTCATTCTCCCTTCAGTACTTCTTTTGGGGTCTTCCTGTGTGAGTCTCCACTGGGAAAGACATCCCATTAATCTGGTAGCCACAGCACAGCGTCCTGGGTTCTTTTTGAGGCTTAGGGGATGAGGGACCATCGGTGGGGCAGGCCAGGAAGGCTAATGAGATCAGAATCCATTACCTCCCTGTAATTCTCGTGCTCTGAGGAAAGGCTTTTCTCTGGGAGTGAGTTTTCCCAGAAAAGATTTTTAAAACAGCCTAAAAGCTCTTCTCAAAAATAAATAAATAAATAAATAAATAAAAACAACCACACCTAAAAACAGAAGGTTTCCCTTTAGACATCTTGACTCCTAGCAAAGGAAAAAAAAAGACAAAGTAGTGTAAACCAAGAAAGAAGCATTTAAGAGAGTGGATCCTAACTGCTGGATTTGGGGGGTCAGGGCATGTCTGGTGGGGGGCCTGGAGATTTCGCTCCCCTGTCTTTGTCTGGACCGGTTAGAATTTTCTCCTTTAATTCTTTAAAGGAAGAGTACTATTAACTTTAGGGTCTAGACACTGTGCCACTAGCCTTCGGCAGGTTGCAGTGGCCCCTCCGGGCCCCAGTCTCCTCTTCCAGAAGACAGGTGTAGTAACACTCGCTCTGCAGCATGGTCTGGAGAGTAAATAAATTGCACGGGGGTGCAGCTCAGTGCCTGGCACATAAGATGGGCTCTTTTGTATTTATTGCAACCTCTTAACTTCATGAGCACTTGATGAAACAGATATGGGCCCCTTTTCCAAAGATTTGAACACCTCTCATAAACTTTGTGTCACTGGTCCAAACTCCCCCAGCAAGGCAGGATCTAGCCCAGTCCCTGATCGCCTTAAGCTGGTCCTCTCCTCCATCCCCTTTTCCCTCTACCCTCCTTTTCTTCAGCTGTTTCCTTTCTCTGAAAAATCAGGTTTATGCTCGGGATTGAAGTAGAGATTGGACAGAGGTGGTGTCAGGGAGAAAGTGCTGGATTTTGAGTCAGGAGAGTCAGGAACCTGGAGTCCGAGTCCACACTCTGTGCAGAGTGAGACCCAGGCAGTGCCCCCCTGCCTGGCCCTTTTTCCTTCCTTGTGACAGGACCACCCACCCCGGCCACCTCTCAGGCAGCAGGGAGGTCGTGCAGGCTGCCACAGGTGAGGTGGCGGGCCTCAGAGCTGCCCGCCTCACTTCAAGTCCAGGTGGCATCTGTACCCCTTGCCCACGGCCAGTTAGCTGGAAAAAGCTCCCATCTGCTGACTGTTGTCCAGATCTTCCCCCCGACTCAGCACTCAAGGTTTTCTAGGAAGGGGCTGTTATCAATTTTTCTCGTCTGCTTCTTTTTCCCACCCCGATATCAAGGATGGTTGTTTAGTTGCTCAGTCATGTCCAACTCTGAGACCCCATGGACTGTAGCCCGCCAGGCTCCTCTGTTCATGGGATTTCCCAGGCAAGAGTACTGGAGTGGGTTTCCATTTCCTCCTCCAGGGGATCTTCCCCACCCAGGGATGGAACCCGTGTCTCCTGCATTGGCAGACAGATTGCAGATTCTTTACCACTGAGCCACCAGGGAAGCCATTATCAATGATAGGTGTAAGTTTTTTTTTTTTTTTTTTCCATTTATTGTTCCTAAAAGGAGAGCATTCCCCAGAAAAGACGCAGTCCTTTATGCTGCTGGACCTTCGCAAGGGCTGTTCCCTCTGCCTGGAGCACCGTTCCTCCATATCTCACGGAAGTTCTGGCCCTTTAGACTGTAGCTCAGGTCTCTTTCCTCTGCACCCTTGGGCTGCCTCAGGTATCCAGGTGTCTTCCAGGCTCTGTGTTGGGGACCTTCATTTTCTGCCCACATGGGGCTCACCACCCCCACCCCCCTGCCCTGCACGTGTCCCTGCAGTGGACGGGCTCCATCAGAGGGGCCCACTGCCACATGGCCAGCAGAGTGAAGGAGGGCAGTGTCCCCAAGCTGTCACCGCTCCAGGCAGCCCGGAGGACCAGCCCCAGGGGCTCAGAAACACAAATCAAATGTGTCTCCTTCAAATTAAGCCCACATTCCGGTCTAGTGGGGGCAGAGCTATTTCTTAGCCAATAAATATTAATAAGAAAAATAAACCAATCTTCTAGGCTTCTTCCCCTCAGCTGCCACCCCAGGGTCATAAATTATGTACTGCCTGTGTCTGTTTTGACAATTGTGATAAAGTGAGCTTCAGATTCGGAAAGCGTTTTTCTGGAAAGACTGCAGCATTGAGTGTTTTACATATGATCGTCCCTCCTTCCCACCCCCAGCCATTTTCCATCTTGGAGGAGGATTTGACTGCAGATTTTGTACTCTAGGGTTTTGTTACCATGTTTTTGCAAAACAATGGTTTAAAAAAAAAAATGACCTGTATCACAAGATCTTAGAAATTCTCCTGGCAGTGGGGAAATGGGCCATGAGCGCCCCCATCTAACAGCCCTTGTGCATGGATTTCATCCTTCAGGGCCAGTTCCCTTGTCCAAACACCAATTACCCCCAACAAAATCCAGCTTCTTCTTAAGAGCCCTGGGTGAGGCTCTGGTTTCTTTCTGCCTCTCCTGGCTTTTTTCCTTCACTCCTGTAGACACTTGGAGTCAGGACTAAGAGAGGAATCTTCTCATCTCCCCTGCTTTCCATCTAGAATGGTTTCCAGTCTTGCTTTTCCCACTGCTACCCACCCAGCCTAGTCTCAGCCCCCAGCTCAGCAAGCCAAAACGTTGAGACGCCAAGGTTTGCAGCCAAGAGAGGGTTGTTTTCAGGAGGAAGACAAGAGAGGAGATGCAAAGACAAACCTCAGAAATAAACCTCTAAGGCAGGGCTTGGGCTATTGATGGGATGAGGACTAAAGCAGCCCGGCGGTCCCAGCGTGGGGAGGTTTGGTGGGTGTGGGGCGGCGACTGGAAAAAGATGCGGTGATGGTGGTCCTCGTTCTGCTGAGGCTTATCCAAGCTACGGCATTCACGAGGTCAAAACAGGGCAGGAGCAGAGGGTGGAGTTCTCAGCCCTCTGACACCAAAGGTCACTCAGTGGACGCCCACGCATGCCCAATTGGAGGGTGCGTGATTCCCATCCAATCTTAAGGAGCTCGGCTCCAACTGGATGAAGCTGATCCAAGTTTCTGGAAGACAGCAACTCAGGTGAGCACCTTCTTGTTTAGGCTACGTGCGGCTTGGCAGGCACGCGTCTTTTGAAGACGATTTTGATTTGGAAAGGCAGGGGAGATGGATTTGACTAATGGTTCTCCAGGCATCACCATCGCCACCCCCAGATGTCAGGCGCCTTTCCTATCTCTATCCTCAGCGCTGCCCTCCCCGCTTGCCTCTCATCCCGGCTCTCCTGGGCTTCCTTTGTTGCTGTTGTTCAATCGCTAAGCTGTATCTCTTTTGTGACCCTATGGACTGTAGCCCGCCAGGCCTCTCTTGTCCATGGGATTTCCCACACAAGAATATTGTAGTGGGTTTCCATTTCCTTCTTCAGGGGATCTTATGGACCCAGGGATTGAACCAGCATCTCCTGCATTGGCAGGTGGATTCTATACCCCTGAGCCACCGAGGAAGCCCCAGCTTCCTTTAGCCATCACTGAGCTGTTACCTGCTACCTGTATGAGCAAAGTGCACAAGCCCAAGCTGTACCTCCAGTGACTTTTTCCATATGTCTACACCTGTGGAACCTTAGATTGAGATGTAGATTGCCAGCAGGTCAGCAGCTCCCTTGAGCCCTCTTGTTGGTAACCAAAGGCTACATTATCCTAATCACTTCTATCAAGGTTACTTTCACCTGTTCTTGAACTTCTAAATGGAATCATAAAGAATATATATTTTTGTATCTAGCTTTTCTGTTTGTTTTCTTCTCATTATTATGGCCGTGAGATAAATCTTATTCATTGTGTTAGAAAGTAGATTTTTTCATGAAGAGGAAGGGTTCCACTGTCTTTGTTCTTTTGAGTTGCTTTAATGATATGACATGCTGTAGTCCTGTGTGGCTTGTAGACAACAGGAATGTATTTCTCACAATTCTGGGGACTGGGAAGTCCAAGGTCAAGGTCGCAGCAGTTCAATGTCTCGTGAAGTGCAGTTTCCTGGTGCATAGCTGTCTTTCTGTGTTTTTGCTGTGACCTCACTATGGGGTTGCACAGAGTCGGACATGACTGAAGCGACTTAGCAGCAGCAGCAGCAGCACGTGATGGAAGGGGCAAGGTGTTTCTTTTATAAATAGTACAGATACCATTCATGAAGGTTTCACTCTCATTTCCTAATCACCCCTTCCACGACCCCCAACTCCTAATATGATCACATTGGGGTATATTTTCCAACATATGCATTTTGGAGGGACACAAGCATTCAGTCTGTAGCATCTTCTAAGGAAGAAAATTTATATATACTGCATGATTTATCCTTTCTACTTTTAATGGGCATTTAGTATTGATAATTTCCAGATTCTTTTAAAATTATGAATAATTCTATAAACATCCTTGCACCTATTTTTTGGTGGAAAAAAGTTTTAGTTTATCTTAGAGACAAAGCCCAGAGTAGAGTTTCCAGGTCATACAATATGTATATTTAGCTTTAGTTGATTTTGCCAAATAGTTGTCTAATGTGGTTGAACCAGCTTACATTCCCACCAGCCATGTAGGAGGGTTGAAGCTATTCCATATTTTCATCAACACTCTGTTATTGCATTTAGGCTTGTGTGTGTGTACACTTGAGTGCACATGTGTGTGTTTGGTCCATTAAAAAATTGAGTTATCAGCCTTTGTGTTGTAGGAATTATTTATATATTTTGGATATGGGTCTATTTTCATATATATATGTGACAAGTATCTTTTCTCAGTCCACGGCTTGTTTTATCACTCTCTTAACAGTATCTTTTGATGAACAGAAGTTCTTCACTAATGAAGTCCAATGTATTAATCTATTTTTTTTTATGGCTAGTGCTTTTTGGGTGACATATTTGAGAAATCTTTACCCAAAGGTCATGCAGATATAGGAAAAGGCAATGGCACCCCACTCCAGTGCTCTTGCCTGGAGAATCCCATGGACGGAGGAGCCTGGTAGGCTGCAGTCCATGGGGTCGCTAAGAGTCGGACATGACTGAGTGACTTCACTTTCACTTCTCACTTTTCATGCATTGGAGAAGGAAAAGGCAACCCACTCTAGTGTTCTTGCCTGAAGAATCCCAAGGACGGGGGAGCCTGGTGAGGTGCTGTCTATGGGGTTGCACAGAGTTGGACATGACTGAAGCGGCTTAGAAGCAGCAGCAGCAGCATGAAGATATTCTCTTATGTTTTCTTCTAGAAGCTTCACTGTGTCACATTTAGGTTTATGAACCATGTCAAATTTGTATGTACTTTGCAAGGTTCACCTTGACTTTTGACTGGCATCTTGCTTGGTACTCACCCCAGTTTCTGGTTACGAATTAGCATACATTTTTGTATAGTCACAGTCATCTATTCAAAAGTCAGGTCTGATCACCTGACCTTTCTGCTTAAATCCATTTTGTGTTTCTTTGATGGTAAAGTCTAAAGTCCTTAGCATGGACTCAGAATCAGACTCAGGATCAGACACATACTTACCTTTCTAGCTTCATTGCCTATTAAGCAATTAGTGGATATTATACTCCAGCCACAAAAAATCTGAGTGTCTACTTTATGTGTTGAATTGTGTCCTAAAAAAGAAATAACTGTTGACATTCTAAGCCTCAGCTCAGAATGTGGCCTTACTCCAGGGCAGAAGGTAAGCAGTTTATCATGGTGGTCTTTCTCACATCTGCACATCCAAGATGGCTCCTGGTTCAGACTGCTAACACTGAGTAACAAGCGACCCCAAAAGTAGTGACTTAAGATGATCATTTACTATAATCTCTCTAGGTCCTGTGGGTTTGCAGGTCTTTGCTGGATGGTTCTTGCTTGGTCTTCCATATAGTTCAAGTCGATGGCAGCCGGGGGTGGAGTCATTTGAAGACTTGTCTGGGCTAGACAACCAAGGTGATGTCTTCACCAGTGTCTGGTGCCTTGGTTGGGTGGATAGAATTCCTGGGAGCTGGCTGGTTCTCTCTTCATTTAGCTGCTCTTGGATGGCTTGGGCTTCCTCACATCATGTCAGTGTTAAGGTTATCATGCTGCTCAGTGGAATCTGGTTTGCTTGAGAATGAATGTACCAGGAGGTCAAGGAGGAAGTTGCAAGTGTTCTTCTGAACCCAGCCTGAGAAGTCATGTAGTATCACTGCCTCCATGTTCTAGTCGATAAAGCACAAGGACCAGCCTAGGTTCAAAGGGCAAAGATTATGCAAGAGTGTGAAGCCTGGGAGACATGGCTCATAAGGAGACTAGTTATGATAGCTCCTTTGTGTATCCACTTTAGCAGTGGACAGATTATCTTTTGTCCCTGGAAGGCTCTAATATGAGTCAGGAAAGGGCATTTATTAGACCAGTCATTTATTTTGCAATCAATTTCCTATTACATAAAGCATGCCCAGTTCTGACATCTAGATTAAAAAAGGGCATAAATGAGCCTAAAGAATGGCCTAAAGTTCCACCTTCAAATAATCTAATCTATGCAGAAAATGGAATATCTCCTAGAGAGTACCTGGGAACTTTAGGTTACGAAGCACCAGAATAGATGATCTCATTTTAATCTCATGGTAATACTTAGTATTTTCAATGGATCTCATTCAAACAACCATGTCATGGAACTAACATGTATTATATACATTTGATAGAAGAATAGATTTGTCGGAGAAGCATACCAATCTCCTGAAGGGAATAGCTCTTCTGTGGCTGAGCTGAGGTTCAAATCTAGACAGTGTGATTCAAAATCCACTTGTAGGTTTGACTAGAGTAGATTTCTTTTGACAGCAGGTTGGTGTCATACGTAACACTGCTTCCCCTCCGTGTCTGCACAGACATTACTAATCAATCATGGTGCCTATCCTGTTGAATTTAGACACTGTCTCATCATTATTCTCAATCCAGCCCTCTACCAATAACTTGAGGCCCAAGATAACTTCTGCTTGCTATCCTGGTTTCTATGTGTTGCCTGTCTGGGGGCTGAGCAAGGCCCTGAAGGTATCTTGGGTTATATTTTGGTGGTTCTTTCCATATTGGGAAGATTGTTTCTTCTGTGATTTCATTTATTTTTAAACATAAGGAATATTCTGTTTACTTGATTCTAAGATGCACACCTCCCCCGCCTCCTATTCACTTGAACGTTTTTGACTTGGCATGTATCTTGTGGTGCTCTTTGTATGCACTCTGTGGTGCTATTTCCTTTCACTGTGAACCACATCTGTTAAGTTGATGTTACGTTGTTCAGTGGACATCATTTTAGAGCTGAAGAATATGTATTTATTCATTCATACTCTGTGCGACACTTGGTACCGGGCAGTTAGCCCACATCAGTGAACACGGTCCAGACTCAGTGCTTGAGGACGGAGTTCCTCAGCTTTGGTACCAGTGACATTTGGGGACAGATAATTCTTTTTTTAAATGACAGATTGTGAGAGACTGTCCTGTGCACTGTAGCTTGTTTAGCAGGCTACTGGTCCACACAGGTTAGATGCCAGGAGGATCCCCACCCAGCTGGGGCAACCAAAATGTCCCTAGGCATGGCCAGATGTCCCTTACTGTGGGAAAACACCCCTCATTGAGAACCAGAGCTCTAGAAGGTAGAAGCTGTTAAATCTTCTGTTTCCTGTCACTTATTCATAAAGTGGAGATTTACCCAAATTGAATCTGGGTAAATTTTCTTTTATCATGTGCCTTAAGAATTGAGGGGGCTTCCCTAGTGGCTCAGATGGTAAAGTATCTCCCTGCAATGTGGGAGACCTGGGTTTAATACCGGGGTTGGGAAGATCCTCTGAAGAAGGGAATGGCAACCCACTCTGGTATTCTTGCCTGGAGAATCCTGTGGATGGGGGAGCCTGGCGGGCTATAGTCCATGGGGTCAAAGTTGGACACAACTGAACAAGTGAGCACAAAACTTTGGGAATTGGATAATAACCATTATTTTTAGGGTACATACTATGTGCTATATGCCTACGAGGCTTTTTGCATACCCTTAGCTCACTGAGTCAGAGAAGGCAATGGCACCCCACTCCAGCACTCTTGCCTGGACAATCCTATGGACGGAGGAACCTGGTAGGGTGCAGTCCATGGGGTTGCTGGGAGTCGGATACGACTGAACGACTTCACTTTCACTTTTCACTTTCGTGCATTGGAGAAGGAAATGGCAACCCACTCCAGTGTTCTTGCCTGGAGAATCCCAGGGACGGAGGAGCCTGGTGGGCTGTCGTCTATGGGGTTGCACAGAATTGGACACGACTGAAGTGACTTAGCAGCAGCAGCAGCAGCAGCTCACTGAGTCCTGAAGATGAGTTAATAGTGTGGGCTCTGGCACCACCTGTCTGGGGTTAACTCACATGCATGGGGTCTGAATCCTGTCTCTGCCTTGCTTTCTCCATCTATAAAATGGGACTACTAATAGTTGATGTTATAAGAATTAAATGGTTAAAGTGTTAGAAATATTTAGAACAATGCAGGACAAATGAGAAATACTCATAAGCCATAGTTTTAATTCTTCAACTCAATTATGTAGGTGCTATTGTCTCTATTTTTCAAATGAGGAGATTGAGTCAGAGGTTAAGCAGTCCGAGTTCACACAGCTGGGAGAGTGGCAGAGCTGAGGTTCAGAAACTGTTATACATGATCTCAACGCAGATGGAAGAGCTCTGGGAGCGTGCCGCGGCTGTCCTTCTGGGGGTCCAGTGCGCCCGCCATTTTCCGGCTGCAGCATTTGCAGGCAGCTGGAGGCTGAGGCTCGCCTGCACTGCCCCACCTTGTCAGGGGCACCGCGGGTCACGGCTTAGAACATTCAGGGCTGCCCTGTGAAACAAGGTAATGGGAAAGCACCATGGACGGTGAACAAAGTAAATGAGAAGCACGCAGGGAGAAACGTGGAAACTAAGAGATGAGAACCAATCTAGAGTACACCGGCACTGCGCTGGGGCTTACCGGCCGCCACGGTTAGTCTTTCTTATTCTTTGTGCCCTCTGAGCCTCCTTCTTGGGTGTTTGGCTGGTCCTGGCCTGTCCACTGGCTGTAGCTGTGGCTACTTCCTCAGGGTGTGCTGTGTGTGTGGCTCACAGGGTCTTCTCTCTCACCTCCATGAAGATGCACCTCCCTGGACTCTGTACCAGATGGTACCAAATCATAGTAACTGAATATCCTTATTTGCTGAGAGGCCAGCTGAAGGCTGGTCCTGCTGGAAGAAACCTTGTGTTCAGGCTTGCCTCTGCAAAGCCTGTGGCCAAACACAGAGCCGTGATATTTCCAGATAAGCATTTGTGTTGGGAGAAAATAGTGCAGCAAAACCCCACTTTCTGTGTGTTCCCAATGCTTACTTGACCTTACTGTACAAGTGTTTATTAATTATCAGGAACCAGGCACTGTGCTTGGCATTGAGAAAAGAAGGATAAGTAACTATGGATGACTCAGACCTTCCAAGACATTTAAAATATGGTTGAAAGAGAGAGATACATAGGAGAATAGTTTGCTAAAAATCACGTTAAGAATTATTACCATTTATTGATCATCGATTGCTAGTCCTGTCCTGTAGGTTTTTAGGATTGCTGTCAATTTCAGGAAGAACTGTATCCAATGTCTTCCTTACATGGGGTATAACATATAAAGGCATTGTAAGTTTCCTTGTGTAACTAAATACTAAATTATCTTTGAATGACTGATTTATGAGGTAGCTTGTCAATGATTTCCTCCTGTCATAGTTTGTTTTGAGTTTTGTAGAACCTTGATTAATGTGAGTGTTTTATTTCAGAGAAGCCAGACATTTGAATACCTTCCCAACTTATTCAGATGATCAAATCCTTTAGATTGATCAAAATATCAAACAATCCAGTGGATAACCACATTGGGAGTCGGTGATGGACAGGGAGGCCTGGCATGCTGCGATTCATGGGGTCACAAAGAGTTGGTCTGGACTGAGCGACTGAACTGAACCATTGTATTTGTTATAATTCACTCCTAAATGTCAGGTTGATTTCTACCACATTCTTTCCTTCATTTTTTCATTTTATTTTCATTAATTTTTAATTGCATTTCCTCTCATTTCCTTAACAAATAAAGATGATAAAAGAAGGTACTCTTCCTAAACATCATTTCAGGTGCCTGTATTTCTTATGTTTTATTGAAACATTCCAAAATGCCTTTTAAGATTGCATTGGAAATGGTGTATTGAAGCTTTATCAACTTTTGAATAGTTTTTTTTTTTTTACATTTTCTTTGTGCTCAGGTTTGTCTTCTGAGTCTTGAAAAATGTATGTCGGAGTCCTTTTAATGTCTTTATGTCCATGTGCAAGACTAGAATAGCTTTATAACAGCCAGGTCATTTTATCACCCTTAAAATCTTTAAAGAAAAATCCAAGTTGGTTTGTGTGGATAAAATAACACATCTACAATTCAAACCTTAAAAGAAAACATTTAATGTAGCAGAATACTAAAGCTATCAACAACCTCAGCACCATGGAGGCAGCTTTCTCTTCAATAGGTTTAAGGCAGTGAGATGCTCAATGCACACATTGTGCTATTTTTAAATGTTTTAAAAGCGCACGTGGAGCCCTTTGTTCTCCTTAGTAGCCGTGTTTTCATGTGACTGACCATGGATAAGATTCAAGGGCTGGCTACAGTGGCCTCAAACTTGTTTCACTTGGTTGAATGAAGTCATAGGTTGTTGGCAAAAAATTTAAAATTTTCTCATAGGGTTTTTATTAGAAGACCAACACATAATACCAGTCACATCTCAGTGTTGGCTGCATCCCAAGTGCATGTGTGCTAAGTTGCTTCAGTCGTGTCTGACTCTGTAGCTTGTCAGGCTCCTCTGTCCATGGGAGTCTCCAGGTGAGAACACTGGAGTGGGTGGACATGCTCTCCTCCAGGGGATCTTCCCGACCCAGGGATTGAACCTATGTTTCTTACGACTCCTGCATTGGCAGATGGGTTCATCTGGGCAGCCCACATCCCAAGTGGAACCTACAAATAATGAAGTAGTATTTAGGGGATGGTTTATTTGATTTATCTCTCTTTTCCCCACCTGGATGTTATTATTAATTATAATTGCAGTTGCATTGATTTATTACGTTATATGTTTCATCTGTACAGCATTATATTTCTAGCATGTTTTCACCACCAAAAATTTAGTGTCAACCTCTCACCATTTGGTTGACCCATATGGCCCTCCCCCAACCCCTCCCCTTCTGGTAACCACTGTGCTCTTTGTATCTAAGGGTTTATCTTTGATTTGATTTGTTCACTTATTTTTTTCCCACTCCTATGTGAAATATAAAAATGAAAAATGAAAAAAGCACAACATTGACTCCCTCTCTTAATGGGCCATGATGTATGACCAACAAGACAAGGGCACGCTCACAGGACAGGATGGCCTTCACACCAGCTTTGCCACTGGTACAACTTGTGTCTTATTTCACTTTTATTTTCTTCTCCCTTCAGTTTTCTCTTTGGAGGTGTCCTGATTTTCACACTTTTGTTATTTTTTCAGTTGTCGTTTTATTTTCATCCTTTGGTTACTAGGATTCTTTTCTTCATCTTTCTGACTCTGTCCGTCAGAATTTTTAATTTCTGTTGTGATATAATAATAGAGTTTTTGACATAAAGATTCTGCCCGTCTTGGCCTGTTTTTTTTTTTTTTTGCTTCTACTAAGATATTTTCCATCACATTTTCATTTTGCTTTGATCAATACTTCTTAAAATGTATAAAATTAATCTGAAATTAAAGCATACACAAGAGGAATTCAAATGCTTTTAAAAATTGCCTCTTACTTTGTACTGAGCTACTTAATAGTGTAATCCAATTATTCTTTCTGCAACATCCAGTAGCAGACGTACTGATGAACGCGTAGGGAAACGTCACGTTTTTCCTCAGGCTGCTCTGCTGTGTCACTGACAGTTTTGTCTTCTCTTTCATCCAGAACCAGCAGACTTCCTCAGGACGAGATGTATTGGATGTGGTAGACACAATCCAATATGTTAGGATGCATAAAACACACAACTTCTCACACAGACACATTTGTTCTGGTTGTTATTCTGTTTCTGGTTCTGATACTGGTTTCTACTCCACACACACAAGAATTTTGATAAATTCTATTTTGTACAATTCCCATCACAAAAGAAAAACAGGTAGAGTACATTTATAATTATAACTACTGTGATTTTGGGCATATTGCTGATGGAGAGAACTTCTGTTTTGACTTGAGAAGGAGAAACAAACTTAGTTGAAGACTGGAAATATCTTCAGCCCTTGGAACCTTCTGGCTTCTGGCTGTGTACTTTTCAAACCTTGTTTCTTTCCCACCAGCCACATAGATCCAGTTCCAGGGACTAGAGGATGGATTCCTTCCAGGTCACACTCTGCATCTTCAGCTGTGTGGGGTAATTGGCACCGTGAAGACTTCTGAGAGTTAGTCCTCTACCAGGATGGTTAGCAATAACTATAAATGGCAGCACAACAAATCAAATAAATGTATCTCAACAAATCCCCACTAAGTACATCCCCAACTAACCTCTCTTTAGCCAGTCCTCCAAAGCACTTGGGGTAATTGATCACAGCAAAATAACACAAGGCAAAATCAGCAAAGGAAAAAGATACTCAGGGAAAATTCAGAGGGAATCAGGGGCAAAGGTTCAAAAATCCTTTCCTGATGGTGCCACACAAGCTGTGCCTATATCCTCCAGCAATGAATTATGCCATACATGATAATGTGTGCATGCTTAGTTGCCCGGTCATGTCTGACTCATTGTGAACCCATGGACTGTAGCCCGCCAGGCTCCTCTATCCATGGGATTTCCTAGGCAAGAACACTGGAGTGGGTTTTCATTACCTCTTCTAGGGGACCTTCCCGACCCAGGGATTGAACCTGAGTCTCCTGCATTGGCAGGCAGATTTTTTACTACCACTGTACTACCTGGGAAGTCCTATGCATGATAATAGAAAATCCTAAATAAAATGTTAAGAAACCATTCAGCAAAACATTAAAAAAAAATCACAGCATGACTATATGGCATTTATTCCAGCAATCAAGAGTGGTGTGCTATAAGGCAATATGTTTAATTCATCATATGACATATCTAATGAAAACAACTTAAAATAATCATCGTAGATGCTGAGCAACGCTCATATAATTATTAGAATTTTAATTATTATTTTAGCAAGTTGACAAAAATCAGAAGCCAGTGTTTTCACCTTGATAATTATAAAAATGCTTCATGGACCCTGTATGCCCCCTTATTTCTGTAGCATTTCCTTTGACTTGTAATTCAGAAGAAATGTCAGATATAGTCCTAATTCTTCTTCATGGGGTTATTTCAAGCTTAAAGTCATCGATGGAATGGACAACTGGGAGACAAAAATAAAGAAGTGAATTCCTAGGTAAAGACTGAAGTGACAAGTCTGGGATGAAATGTTTAAAATTGGAGTAATTGCCACAAAGAACCCTGGAGTGTGTTCAGCTCAGTTTTATCAGTTCTTCCTTGCATGGTCTGTTGATATGCTTTAAAGATATTCTGTGTTTTATCATGGGCTTGGGGCTGCATGTTATTTTTGAGAAATAAGAAAAAGAAATGGTAGGTGCAGCCTCATGCTTTTTTTGCACAAAAGCAAGAATGCACTTTACATTTTTCAGTGATGTTTTATGAGCAATTGCCTATCCATTGATTTGTGAACTTATTTTTACCAAATGAACCACTCAAAATGAACACTACAGTTCAGAAGAACACAGATGGAAGTTACTCTTTAAAAAGTCTTACTACTCTAGAACATTAAAGAATATATATGTATTTATTCATTTGGGAAGCAGACTTTCAAAAAATTGTAAAATCATAACTTCCCAAAGTTCTTAATACCCCAATCCTCTACTTATTTTTTTTCCCCCAAGTTTCACAGACAGTCAACCTCAAGCTGGCAGGGCAGTTTATCACCACTGAACTTTGCCACCTGGCTTAATTTCCCTTTCGGCTCGACTTGGTAATAATATCCGCCTAATAGAATCCCATCTCTAGAATTTCTGGTCATCCCTGCATTGCACAATGGATGGAGCTAATCATGTTTTAAAGAGACTAAATATTGCAGTGACATAAAAAGCTTCATTATGCCTTAGTTAGGAATATTAAACATCTGTGACCTGGGAGAGGAGAAAGGCAGAGATTAAGTTTGACGTTTGAGTGAAAACTAGGTGATAAAAACAATTAGGGCATTAATGGAGGAAGGTTCTGGGCTTTTTAGCACCACTGACCTTCCCAAGCCCATTGCTTCTCTTGGTATTGTCTCTTTGATTGCCAAGTTTTCTGAGAGGAGAAAAGGATACTTTAAGGGATTGGATGGAAATTCATTGAATTTCTTCAGCGGAGCAGAGCTGCCGCTCCACCCCATTTCCTGGGGGGGAGGGGGTGGTTGTGTCTCTGCAAGCTCCTTCCTGATCAGGGAGCCTCTGGACCATCAGGACCCACATCTGTACTGCTTGGTATTGTGACCACAGTAAAGACTGAATGATCAGGCTGGCTTTTAACCCCCACGAGTGCATGCTTTGGCTTCCCTGTTGGCTCAGTAGTGAAAAATGTGCCTGCTAATGCAGGAGATATGGGTTCAATCTCTGGGCCAGGAACATTCCCTAGAGGAGGAAATGACTACTCACTCCAGTGTTCTTGCCTGGGAAATCCCATGGATAGAGGAGCCTGGTGGGCTACAGTCCATGGGGTCACAAAAGAGTCAGACACGACATAGTGTCTAAACAGCAGCAGCAGCAGCAGTTGCATGCATTTGCAGGCCAGGTTTCAGGGGTGGAGGAAAAGAACAGATGTGAAAGTCGGACAGAGCTGCTGTCCATTCTTTTCCACCCCTGGCTGTCTGTACGAACTTCTGCAAGCAGCTTAACCTTAATCCCCATTTCCTCATCTGTAAGAGGGACGTAATGACAGCAAATGTGAGATAAATGGGACACGTAAATGAAGCACCTTGAAATAGCACTGGGCACAGTGGTACCCTCCCTTCCTTGCTTTCCAGATTCCTCTGAAGACTACTTTCTACATGAGGATATTTCTTTACTTATTCATTTTCCTTGCTGTGTTTATGCAGTACTGACTATCGGCCAGATACTGGGCTACATGAGATTCAAAGATCAATAAAACACGTATTTTCTTTAGTAGGTTCAAGTTAAGTTAATCAGAGAATGGAGAGAATAGGATTAAGTTCATAACTTTGATCTGAAGATGAATCACTTAATTTTGTTCTCTGTTCTTGCTTCAAATGTCTATAAGAGGATCAGACCTTCAAGGAATACCCGTTATAACCTAAACACTGCCGTAAGTGTTTTAAGTATTGTTTGTTTCCACTTTTAGATATTATTTTTGATTATATAACAAGATTCATTATAATTAAAGTAGTATAAAAGTGAAATTTAGGATATATTTGAAAACACAAATAATGGCCTAAAATTTTTCTTGTAAGAACTGCTGAAAGATATCCATTGTTAACAGTTGGGTGTTTAACTCTATAGAACTTTCTGATTTTCTTTCTATAATTACATACATACCTTTGTATAAGTTTATGCATGTGTATATATGTTAGAAAATGCAAAATTTTGAAAACAATATTGGAATCACATATCACGTATTTAGGGCTTTCTGGGGGTTCAGTACAAAGAATTTGTCTGCCAATGTAGAGGATGCAAGAGACGTGGCATCGATCCCTCGGTTGAGAAGATCCCCTGGAGGAGGAAAGGGCAACCCACTTCAGTATTATTCCTTGACCTGTGTTTTTCTGCTGCAAACCAAACTGGCTTCTTTATCAAGCAAAGAAGGGGCTAGAATTTGGATGCCCAGTTAGTACAGCATGTTTCCCGCTGGTGCCTCTCCGGGCAGGTTAGTAAAAAGACTTTCCATCGTCTGAAGTTTAGTCCACCCGCTCATTGCTGTCCTCTCCTCTCACCTCCTTGTCTTCATAGGTTTTCATTGAATACATTGAACTGAGGTGGATGAACCTAGAGCCCGTTAAAGACTGAAGTCAGAAGTATCATACAGTAATGCATATATATGGAATCTAGAAAGGTGGTACTGACAAACCTATTTGCCGGGTGGGAATCGAGACGTAGACATAAGGCTGGACTTGTGGACAAAACAGGGGAAGGAGTGGGTGGGATGAATGGAGAGAGCAGCGTTGACATGTATACACCATCATGTTTAAAATAGACAGCTGGTGGGAAGAAGTCGTGGAGCACAGGGAACTCCGCCCAGGGCTCTGTGATGACCTAGTGGGTGGGATGGGGTGGGAGGCAGGCTCAGGAGGGAGGGGATACATGTATCCTTATGGCTGATGCACGTTGTACAGCAGAAACCAACACAGCATTGTAAAGCAACCATATTCCAACTAAAAACCGAGAGAGAAAAAATTCCCTGCCATTCTTGCAGGGTTTCAGGAAGTGGCTGCTTTTGACTGCAAGGCCCGAATATATTCCAGACTTGTTCTGGGTCATCAAAGCACTGCTTTTTCCCTTAGTTTTTTCTTTTTTAATTGGAGTGTAATTGCTTTACAATGTTGTGTTAGTTTGTGCTGTACAACAACAGTGAATCAGCCATCAGTATACACATAGCCCCTCTGTCCTTCATTTTTAGCAACACATTTTTCCAGACATGGCTTTACACATTCCCTGGGGGCTGGAAGGCTCCCTGCTCACCTCTCTGTCCCTCCCAGAGCCTGGCTCACCGCAGGAGCAGAGAACACAGGTGCTGAATCTAGCCACTCTCGGGGAGACAAAACCTTACATCTTATTCAGATCCTCCGGGTGACAGCTTCCGCCAGTGTCTTCTCGTTTCTGCCTCTGCAGAACTGAAAAATGGCAAATCCTATTTTTCAAGAGAAAGCAAGGAAAGTAATAGAAGCTCCTGGGGGCAGGGTTTCACAGTCCAGAGCCAGGCTGTGGGGTGTGTTTAGTTCGAGCTTCTGAGGCAGCAGAGTGGATTCTTGGCTGCAGGGAATCGGGGGGAGGGCAGTGGGGTGGGCAGGAGGCGGCGTGGCCCTGCATCCCAGGAGCTCCTGGAGCTGCAAAAGCAGCTGGCTCTCTGTTGGCACGAAGAGGGAGCAGTGTATCAGAATCTCAGACTCATCTGAACAGTCCAGCTACCAGCTGTGTTGCTGTTCAGTCCCTCAGTCTTGTCTGACTCTTCGGGACCCCATGGACTGCAGCACACCAGGCTTCCCTGTCCTTCTCCGTATCTCAGTGTTTGCTCAAACTCATGTCCATCGAGTCGGTGATGCCATCCAACCATGGTGATGCCAAACAACTCTGTTGTCCCCTTCTCCTCCTGCCTTCAATCTTTCCCAGCATCAGGGTCTTTTCCAATGAGTCGGTTCTTCGCATCACAGGCCAAAGTATTGGAGCTTCACCTTCAGCATCAGTCCTTCCAGTGAAAGTTCACATGTGCAGGGCAACAGAGGGCAAAACAGGGCCGTGTCTCAGGGCTCTGCAGGGGACTGCCTTACCTGGATTCATCCATTCTGGGGGCTCGGAATCTTGACTTAATCCTTTAGACCATAGCATTTTTGCACCTTGTTTTATGTCCCTGGATATGTTCCAGTGTCTCCTGGTTTATAAGTCTATGGGAACTTGAATAGACTTTGTATCCTACTGTTGTGTGAACAATTGTGTAAATCTTAGTTTTGTTGATTTGATTCATAGTGCCTTTCAGATCTACTATATCCTTCTACTTCTCTGTATATTCATTCTATTAATATAGAAGAGTTTGATATTGAAACCCCAGCTAGAAATTTCAATTTATCTGTTAATATTAAAAAATAATCGTAATATACAGTGGAACTATATGTAACCTTATTGAGTATTTTCCAGGACTTCTGTAAATGTGTTATCATACTTTCATAATTAAAAAACATCCTGTAGTATCTGCCCAAACCAGCCCCCATATCAGTTCAGTTCAGTCACTCAGTCGTGTCTGACTCTTTGTGACCCCATGGACTGTAGCATGCCAGGCTTTCCTGTCCATCACCACCTTCCGGAGCTAACTCAAACTCATGTCCATTGAGTCGGTGATGTCATCTAACCATCTCATCCTCTTTCATCCCCTTTTCCTCCTGCCTTCAATCTTTACCAGCATCAGGGTCTTTTCCAGTGAGTCAGTTCTTTGCATCAGGTGGCCAAATTATTAGAGTTTCAGCTTCAGCATCAGTCCTTCCAATGAATATTCAGGACTGATTTCCTTTAGGATTGACTGGTTGGATCTCCTTGCAGTCCAAGGGACTCTCAAGAGTCTTCTCCAACACCACAGTTCAAAAGCATCAATTCTTTGGTGCTCAGCTTTCTTTATAGTCCAATTCTAACATCCATACATGACTACTGGAAAAACCACAGCCTTGACTAGACGGATCTTTGTTGGCAAAGTAATGTCTCTGCTTTTTAGTATGCTGTCTAGGTTGGTCATAGCTTTTCTTCCAAGGAGCAAGCATCTTTTAATTTCATGGCTGCAGTCACCATCTTCAGTGATTTTGAAGACCCCCCCAAAATAAAGTCAGCCACTGTTTCCACTATTTCCCCATCTATTTGCCATGAAGTGATGGGACCAGATGCCATGATCTTAGTTTTCTGAATGTTGAGTTTTAAGCCAACTTTTTCACTCTCCTCTTTCACTTTCATCAAGAGGCTTTTTAGTCCTTCTTCACTTTCTGCCCTAAGGGTGGTATCATCTGCATATTAGAGGTTATTGATATTTCTCCCAGCAATCTTGATTCCAGCTTGTGCTGGAATTCAGCCCAGCATTTCTTATTCAGCCTTGATGTATTTCTTTCCCAATTTGGAACCAGTCTGTTGTTCCATGTCCAGTTCTAACTGTTGTTTCCTGACTTGAATACAGGTTTCTCAGGAGGCAAGTCAGGTGGCCTGGTATTCCCATCTCTTTAAGAATTTTCCGGTTTGTTGTGATCCACATAGTCAAAGGCTTTGGCATAGTCAGTAAAGCAGAAATAGATGTTTTTTTTCTGGAGCTCTCAATGTAGGAGACATATAATATCTGCCAGTGTAGGAGACATAAAAGACCTGGGTTCGATCCCTGGGTCAGGAAGATCCCCTGGAAGAGGGCATGGCAACCACTCCAGTATTTTTGCCTGGAGAATGTCATGGACAGAGGAGCCTGGTGGGCTATAGTCCATGGAGTCGCATAGAGTCAGACATGACTGAAGTGACCTAGCACGCATAAAATCTATTGCACATATATGTCCATGAGTCTACCACCTCAGTCAACAATGTGAAGACATTGGCCACCTCCCAAGCATCTTCCTGCCCCTTGGAGTCCTTCTTCATCACCTCCCCATCCACCAGTAATCACAGATCTGCTTCTCGTCACTGCACACTGAATACACTCTAATAACTGATTTAAACAGCTGATGGGAAGATCTAGTAAGCATATCCATGCTGCTTGGTGGACAGTTTCTATTGATTGTTTTCTTTACTGGGTATGAGATACTTTTCTTTGGAGGTGAAATAATTTTTGTTAAAAGCTATCCATTTTATTTTATTTTAAATATTTTTATTTCATGTTGGAGTAGAGCCAATGACCAGTGTGATAGTTTCAGGTGGACAGCACAGGGACTCAGCCATACATACACATGTATCCATTCTCTCCCAGACTCCCCTCCCATCCAGGTTACCACATAACATTGAGCACAGTTCCATGTTCCACGTGTACATCTTCTTTGCTATTGGATGGCTCAAATTTTTTGCCCATTTTTAATTCAGTTACTCATTTTTTATTGTTGTGTTTTAAGTATTCTTCGTATATTTTGAATAACAGTCCTTTTTCAGATATGTTTTTGGCAAATATTTTGAGTCTGGCTTGTTTTCTCATCCTCTTGACCACTGATTGTTTTTGACAAATACCCTGGGGATAGAACTTTTCTCATTATATGAGCTCTGATTCAGGTCAAATAATTGGGCTTTTCCAGGGAGCTGCTGGACAAGAGAAATTGTGCAATGTGATGGGGGTGGGACTGCAGAAGAGCCCCAGACCCGTCAGTGTCTGCGAGGCTGCTTGTCTGCCCAGCTGTCAAGACTGCTCAGTTGGTTTTCAAGGTCCCTACGGAGTGGAGAAGAAAGGATGGAAATAGAGCAAGTTAAAATCTCACAAAACTCCCGATTCTTTCCAAGATTCAGCTGTTTTTTTTTCCTTGAGTAAATGCTCCCTGGCTTATTATAAGAAATTTGTTAATTTAAAGAATTTTGAAACCTATGATTTGATCTTTTTTTTTGCCAGTGCTCTTGTTGGCTTTGTGGAAGAGGACATCTTCAGAGGTTCTTTCTCTGCTCTTCTGGAAATCTACCCTTATTGGTTCTTTTCTACATAATGGTCGATCTGAACATTTTCCAAACTGTGTGTGATGTTAAAAGATGCTTCATACAGCAAGGACTCTACTCTCAAAAAATTTGGGGAAATATAATATGTAAGCAGATTAAAAAAAAAAATCTGTGTTTTTTTCTCTTTTCCACCTTTGGTTTCAGCACATCCTCGGTACACAGTTCTGTGCCTGGGGTCTGACCTTCAGCCCCTACAGTAGCGCACTGTGCTTCTCCTCTGTGGTTTGGCCCCATGGTCTCCCCTATACTGCACCAGGTCCCTTGTCCTGTGTGAAGGTCAGCAGGCGTGTAAGAGGGTTAGTGCTTAGGGCGTCAACCCTCAGCAATAGAGGATCAGAGGTGGTGGTTAAATGCTGGCTTCCTGAATTTAGATGGAAAACTCTGAGGGCATTTCCCACCATCCCTTGTAGGGAGCCCTCCGGAGACCAACCCCCAGGTAACCGTAGTGGGAACCACTTCCATAATGTAACATTTATCACCTTTGCCTCCATCCGAATCTTACTTTTCTGTCCACCCCGATTCCCATGGTCACCTTTCTAACTCTGTGCAAATCTATGTCTCACACTTTGCCTGTGGGGACATCCAAATGAAGACACATGGTTTCAGAAAAGCTAAATAGTTCCTCTTAATTACAGTTCTCAGAGAGTTTTTATCTACTATTTCACATTATCATTATCTCAGAGAAGGTATGCTTTTAGTCATTGAACCTTTTTTAGATTTATCATCTTGAGGGCGTGTGCCCCCACAGAATATGAACATGCTTTCAGAAGTGTTGGTTTAATGTAAACAAGCATGTATCCAAGCTTAGGATATCCTTTTAGATATCAGTTCGTGTGAGGTGAGAATCATCCAGCATTAAAGGCATACTGGCTTCCCAAGATGGGAACAAAGTCCTCTAAGTGTGCGTGAGTGCTCAGTCGAGTCTAACTCTTTGCGGCCCCATGGACTGTAGCTGCCAGGCTCTTCTGTCCATGGGGTTCTCCAGGCAAGAATATTGGAGTGGGTTGCCATACCCTCCTCCAGGGGATCTTCCCAACCCAGGGATTGAACCCAGGTCTTCCTCATTTCAGGAGGATTCTTTACTGTCAGAGCCACCAGAGAAGCCCGAGCCCCATGCTGTACTGCATTATCTAATAGTAACAGAATCAGAGGATTAGAAGTGCAGAGGAAAGGAACATCAGTCCTCAAAGGACATGTATCGTTAACTACTCCCCTGGATGAATTAGCCAAATGTGCTGTGTGTTAGTTGCTCAGTCATGTCCAACTCTTTGTGACCTCATGGACTGTAACTCGTCCATGGGCTTTTCCAGGCGAGAATACTGGAATGGGTTGCCATTTCCTACTCCAGGGGATCTTCACAACTCAGGGATCAAACTCCCATTTCCTGTGTCTCCTGCATTGGCAGGCAGACTCTTTACCACTGTGACACCTGGGAAGTCCTTGTGCTCAGGTAATTCTTAAATATAGCAATTTGGCCATTTAAACTTGATATGCATCTATTATGGTCCATATCCGTTACTGAGTGACTGAGCTGAACCGAACTGATGGTCCACATATGTTTGCTTCAATCGGTTCGGTTCAGTCGCTCAGTCATGTCCGACTCTTTGTGACCCCATGGACTGTAGCACTCCAGGCTTCCCTGTCCATCACCAACTCCTGGAGCTTGCTCAAACTCATGCCCATTGAGTCGGTGATGCCATTGAACCATCTCATCCTCTGTTGTCCCCTTCTCCCCTTCTCCCCTTGTCTTCAATCTTTCTTAGCATCAGGGTTTTTTCTAATGAGTCAGTTCTTTCCATCAAGTGGCCGAAGTACTGGAGTTTCAGCTTCAGCATCAGCCCTTTCAATGAATATCCAGGACTGATTTCCTTTAGAATTGACTGGTTTGATCTCCTTGCAGTCCAAGGGACTCTCAAGAGTTTTCTCCAAGAGGGACTCTAAAGAGGGACTCTGTGTTTGCTATTTCACAGTAGAATATTTCATGATGCATCAGAGGCAAAAAAAAAAAAAAGATCAAAATGATCATAGATCAGATCAGATCAGATCAGATCAGTCGCTCAGTCGTGTCCGACTCTTTGCGACTCCATGAATCGCAGCACGCCGGGCCTCCCTGTCCCTCACCAACTCCCGGAGTTCACAGTTGGGCAAAAATAGCATCACACAATATTGCACACACTTTATAATATTGAAGCTCGCACAATAAGCCAAGGAGTCACGATTGGCAAGGCTCAACCCGATATAGAGATGGTAGAATTCTCAGTGAGACACAGTTAATACTTCATATTTTGTTTGGTTTCTCATTGGATGAAACCTTGATGATGTCACTTCTACAACAAAACAATGTGATTGTCATTTAGCTGATTTTGTCTGTTGGCTGTATGAAAATGTTCCATGTTTTACCTCTTAGAATATTCAATTTTGGGGACATTAGAATTATGTAATTCTGGCTCAGATGCAGGGGGTATTAGGGATGTAGTGACAACTTCTGGTCAACATTTCATGGTTTAGGGTACCCCTCCTCCCTCTACTCCCAAGTAATTAGAGGAATCTAGTGATTTTCAGCAGTTGAGGACCTTCCTGGAATTTTCCATATTGGCAGTAGATGAGAAGTTTTCTCTTTTGAATCAAGGGCAGTAAACATGGAGGCTTGGGGCTGGTGGTGGCTATTTTGACTACTGCATGGAGAAAACTTGACTATAATTAGAAAATAAAGCCAGTCACCAAAGGGAAGCAGAGATGGGCATGAGTGGACAGAAAGGGAGCTACAGTCATTCCTGAACCCTTATCCAGGGCTGTGCCTGAAGGCAGCTTTGTCCCAGGGCTTGCCAGTGCCATGAGTCAATAAATTCTCTTCATTGCAACTTGCTGAGCTCATTGGTCTTAGAATCCTGTCACTTGTGACCAAACTTCTTGACTTAGTGCATGATAAATATCTGTGCTTGGTTCTGACTTCCTGCCCACCTCACCTCCCATCTTCTGCCCTTTATAATGGAGAAGGTGTTTGCTATGGAGTCAGGTAGACCTGGGTTTATGATCCGGTTTCATCAAGTGTTATTGTCATTGACAGTTTGCGAGAGAAGTATGATAGTGTCAGAGCAAAATGTCTGTTCTGGGCCAATTGCATCTGGGGTTCAAATCCTGGATGTGTCACTATTAATCTTTGTGCTATAGGGTAAATTTCATAAACTCTTTGAGCTACATTTCCTCATTGTAGTGTGTGAATTATACCTCTTAACTTTTGTTGTTACTTTGATGATCAGAAATGATTTGCTTTGCAAGTTTGATAAATAATTGCCACACATTTTGAATACCTCGTTAGTTTTTCTTATTCCATAAAAGCAGTCTCCTGATAAAAATGAGACAACATTCAACCTCCAAATCTTTTTTCCCAGATGAATGGAAGTCTGGCAAAGTAAGGTTACAGGACAAAATATTTCAAATACGTGATTCTGATTCTATTTTTCTCTGGAGACAAAAGGACTACATAGGGAATGTTTGTTCATTGACCTGTAAATTTATGATCTTAGTAAAGGAGATAAATATTTGTTTTGTGGGGCAATGGTATTTTTCCTTCTAAAATAACAGAGGGGAGAGAGAAAAAATCTTTCTACGCCCTTTTTATCCCCACGTTCTGTTGCTAATCCTCCACAGTATTGAAATCAGGTATAATTACTTATTAAGAGAGGGATACGAGGTTGCTTGTGCATGAACTGTATGTCAGTATTTTACATTCCATTTTTCTTTTAAGTCATCCTTGAACAGCCCTGGGAGGTGCCTGGAAGCCACCTTGCAGCTGGAGCTGGCTTAGGAGTTCCTTCCTCCTGCAAGGTCTCTTCAGCGCCCTCTGTTGGCAAGTTCACAATGGGGAAAAAATAGTTAAAGCGCTCAGCTCTGCCCCCTCCTTTTTTTTTTTTTTCAGAATTGGTACTGAAGAATTAATTTGCACTCAAGAGGCAATCAATTGATAACAGACACACTTATAAACCATCATAGAAGGCATTCAGTAAGGAAGAATAATTGGTACCAAGAGAAAGACACCCAAGGAGAATTTACTTTTAGAAGAAAATGTAAGTTGGGTAGAAAAAGGCTTTCAATGCTATTTCGATTTAGCAACATAAAATTCAAAATTTTGAAAGTAAATACATTTTACTTATAATGATTCAGTTATGTTATAATTGAAATTATGACCACCCTTCCTGTGACTTAGTTCTCTCATCTGAAAAAAAGAAAAAGGTTAAAATAATGAAACTTCCGTCTCAGGGTTGTGAGAAACTTAATGGCATATTACACATAATTGATTTAGAACAGTACCTGGTATATGTTAAACAGTCAATAAACATTAGCTACTATTTTTAATTTTTAGAATGAGCAAAATTATCAAATCTTCATTTTGCTTTTCAAAATCTTATTATAATAAACATATTCAGTAATTTCATTGAATAGATATTGATTGATTACCTGCATGGATTCCTCTGTGTATTTCAGATCAGTGATGAAAACAGGAAATATCTCTAGAGCTAATGTTCTAGCATGGACTGTATAAGTGCTAGTAACCTTATGAGGTGTGTCTTGTCTTTCCTCTCTACCTTTTGAATAAAGAGAAGATCTACAACAGAAGTCAGTAAACCATAGCCAGTTGTCCATAGCTGACTTACTGCTTTTTAAAAACATGTTCATTTACTTATTTGTTTATTTATTTGGCTGAACTGGGTCTTAGTTGTGCAAGTGAGATCTAGTTTCCCAACCACGAATCAAATCCAGGTCCCCTTCATTGGGAATGTGGAATCTTAGCCTCTGGAAGACCACAGAAGTCCCCCGCTGCTTATTTTTGTAAATTTCGTTTTGCTGGAATACAGCCAAATCCATTCATTTATGCATTGTCTATGGCCATTTTTATGCTACAATGGCAGAGTTAAATAGTTGTGACAGAGACCAGGTGACCTGCAAGCTGAAAAGATTTACTATCTAGTTTTTACAGGAAAAGTTTGCCCACCTCTGGTCTTAGGAGACATGTATGGAAACAGATTGGAGGAGGACTTCCTTCCCGTCCCGTCTCACCCCTGGCCTCTCACCTTAGACCACCTCTTGAGTGAGAAACATACTTGCGTTCATGTAAAGCTCCTGAGAATCTTGAGGTTGTTTGTTACAATAGTTAGCTTATCTTTATGAATTTAAACTGTCCAGCTTTCTAAGGGATTCACCAGTTTTAACAAGGAAAGTGAAAGTGAAAGTCGCTCAGTCGTGTCCGACTCTTTGCGACCCCACAGGACTACACAGTCCATGAAATTCTCCAGGCCAGAATACTGGAGTGGGAAGCCTTTCCCTTGTCCAGGGGATCTTCCCAACCCAGGGATCAAACCCAGGTCTCCAGCATTGCAGGCAGATTCTTTACCAGCTGAGTTACCAGGGAAACCCAAGAATACTGGAGTGGGTAGCCTGTCTCTTCTCCAGGGGAATCTTCCTGACCCAGGAATTGAATCGGGGTCTCCTGCCTTGCAGGCGGATTCTTTACCAGCTGAGCTACCAGGGAATCCTAATTTTAACAATGGCTACTTTTAACTCTGCAATATTCATATAAACCTCTTGTGAACTGCCCGTTGAGTTTGCAGATTTCTTCTTATTTTTTTCAAATGATGTATAGTTGATACACAATATTGTATTGGCTTCTGGTGTACAGCAAAAGTGATTTAGTTATATATACACATGTATATTCTATTTCAGATTCCTTTCCATTATAGGTTATTAAAAGATATTTAATATAGTTACCTGTGCTATACAGTAAACTCTTGTTTTTTAGCTACAGATTTTATCCTTTTGCTTGACAACTGTCTCTGAGTTATTAATAGATCATCGTTTGTCAGTGGTATCCTATTCTTTTGAGTAGTTCCCCAACATCACTTTTATTAAGCTCACAGAATTCTGTATCTTTGTAAGAATTACAATTTAATTTTGTAAACAATTTCCTTTTGAGATGCTTGCCAGGCATGGCATAATCAACAAGAACCCAGAGCTGATGGTAGGAATAGAGCCACGTGTTGTGACAAGAACTGTTTTCTTTTAAACAGTTGATAATGATTATTTCTGTAAGATTGTTGGGCTTCTCTATTCAGCTTTGTAACTGTGGAGAATAGCTATCAAGTTCTCAGAGGAGGCTCTGTCTTGTCTGAGTATGAAGGTCAATGGGAAGGTCGAGAGGAGGGAGCAGGGGATTTTTGCTGGGAGAGCTGAGGAATGATGGACTGAGCACAAGGCATGTGGCCTGGGGGTTAGAGCGTGAACATGAGTGTCCCGGGGAGGGGTGGGGTTGGGTGCGGGTGGGTGTATGTAGCAGATGTCACTGACGTGCGCCTGGGCAAGTACTTCTAAGACATAGGATAGTTCGTAGAAGCATTAAGTGCGTACACGGGCATGGCCATGGATTAGGGGGGTGAGGGAAGAGCAGCAAGGTTGCAAAGGGCTTGAGTGATCTTCAGTGAGTTTTATTGACCTTTTTTTTTTTTTTAAGCAGTGGGCTACTGATTTTCAGGAGTTGGTGAAGGACAGGGAAGCCTGGCGTGCTGCAGTACATGGGGTCTCAAAGAGTCAGACACGACTGAGCCACTGAACTGAACTGAACTGGTTTTAAACTGCAAACCTGTCATTTCAGAGTCCATATCTCTGCTCTGTCCTCCATTTTTCTCCCCCTAAGAAGTTATTCATAGGCTAAGGGATTTCTAAGACTCCATAGATCCCATTTTGAAAACTGCTGCAGCAAAGGACAGGATGCCAGAGGGCTTTGAAACAGAGGAGTGGCCTGAGGATGTCTGGGTGTCAGCAAGACTATGCTGGTGTCATGAGGCTGGACTGTAGGGAGGAGCAGGGAGCCTTCAGGAGAACTGCGTCCATGTTTGCTGGAACTGCATTCACAGCTGAGAAAGATACAGCTCCCTTGTAAACATATGTGGGTCGAAAAAAGGCCACAGCCGCTTTAGGAGTAGGTGGAACCCCTGTTGTGTATCTCATATGAAGAGCAAGAGCCCTGCGTCCCTGTTGGCTAATTATCAAGATCATCAGAATGAAAGTGCAAGGGAGTCTTGGGGTCCTCATTTAGAGGTAGGAGCATTTGGTGGAAAGGAGGGATGTCTGCCCCCTTGGTGGGAGAATAAATACCTGAGCTGACTCTTGGCTGTAAAGCGTAGAGTGTGAGCACAGCAACGACCTTGCCAGTTCAGCCAACTTCTAGGAACTAGGCAAAGCTCAAGGCTGAGCAAACCAGGAGCTCAGTCTCCTACATGACTGTCTGTACAAAAACTGTTAACATGTTGACTTCTTCACTGTTGAGACATACCAATTTCAGACTCATACAGCCTGAGACTCCAGTCAAGATAAAGTATAGAAGAAATGAAATGGAAGCACTAACCATTAACATATCCATTTGAGACTAGCTAGACTATTCTTGGCTTCCCGGGTGCCTCAGTGGTAAAGAACCCATCTGCCAATGCAAGAGACACAGGTTCAATCCCTGGGTTGGGAAGATCCCCTGGAGCAGGAAGTGACAACCCACTCCAGTATTCTTGCCTGGAGAATCCCATAGACAGAGGAGCCAGGCAGGCTATGGTTCATGCGGTCATAAATTTTTGGACATGACTTACTGACTGAGCACATATACTGCTATTATTTCATTAGCTGCCATTTATTTAGCTCTCATTAAGGACCTGGTGTTTTGCTTATGCTGCCTTTAGCTCTTACAGGTGCCCTGCTTGGTTTAATTGGTTCAGTCCCCAGACATCCTCCAAGCTTTGGTTCACATGCCACTTCCTCCATGAAGCTTTCCGTGACCACACCTCTCTTCTTCTCCCTCAGTAGCTACTTTTTAGTCCCTGCTTCTAAAGACTTTCTCTAAACATCTCTCATCACACTTATCACTTTGCTTAAGATTTCTGTGTATATTATTCTGTTACTACTTCTCCTTTGAGACTTTGTTGATAGCAGAATCTATGTTTAACTTATCCTTTCTTTTTTTTTCTTTAATGTATTTATTTGGCCACACAGGGTGTTAGTTGCTGCTTGAGGAATCTTGCATCTTCATTGCAGCATGTGAGATCTAGTTCCCTGGCCAGGCATCAAACCCAGCTTCTGCACTGGAAGCACAGAGTCTTAGCCACTGGACTACCACGGAAGTGCTTACCTCATCCTTTCTTTATCTGCATTCTTTTTGAAACACCTATTATATTTTTTTTTCAAGGAAATTGGTGAGTACTGGAAGTACAAAGTGAAAAGGCCTGGTGTCTTTGTGGAGTTAGTTTCCATTATTATGGAAGAAGGGCTTCCCTGGTGGCTCAAACAGTAAAGCTGACATGTATACATAATTTCTGTGTGCACAGACTGATCTCAGGTGGTTTGGGCTGGACGTGGTAGGACAAGGTGGTAAACAGGCAAAGGTTTGACGATATTATGGTCAATGCCATGTTTGGGTTTGGACTGCAGGTTGCACTTTGGATGGCATATAGTGTAGGTAGGGGGAGTGATGGGCAATGAGTCTGGAAAGGTAGTTTGAAAGTCATGGGTTATGCAGCACAGTACAGGTCCTCAAATATCTGTTGACTGTCTTGCTGTCACTCACAACAGCATCTCTTAGGAAGCCCTTTGATACCTCCTGCATGATATTTCAACTCCACCCTGTGTGGAGCATAGGGAGAGAATAAGAAAATCAGGTTTTGAAGACCTGGGTCTGGGATTTGACTTTTGAGTCCTCTTTTGGCCTCTTCTGCTTTGTTCCAACCCAAAAAATCTCCTTGAAGTCAGCGAAAAGTTGGGTTCTTGGCACGACATTAAGTTCAGGCCCTTAGACATTCTATTTTTAATAGACAGGCATGACTGAGTTTTTTTGTAAATGAAAAGAATCAATAAGGCTTTGATATGAAGACTTTGCTTTTCATTTTTTCCTTTTTTTTGGTTAGGAGTGAAAGTCACTCTGTACCAAAGAAAAATGATGTCCACAGATGAAATATGTTTTCCCTGATGTTTTTTGATCAACTCAATGCATACCAAGTGCTTTCAAGGACTCAGGATCCCGCTGAAGCTGGGGCAGGACTGTGAAAACTGAATTTGTACATCTCTTGGCCTTTTTGGTGGACTCTGATCATTTTAACATGTCTATTGAAAGTTAACATTTTCAAGGTTTATTAAATTCAGAAATAGAGCTCACCAGATAAATGGAGACTCTCATCTGGAGGGCACGAACTCTTTCCCCAGTCCTGGTACCTGCCAATTATTACACATATTTGGTGCCAACCCTGATTCATCATGTCACTTCTTAAAAAACTTTGATAACTTTCCATTGTCGGCAGGACAAAACCTAGATTACTTCATGTGTGGCTTCATCGCTAAGTTGTGTCCAACTCTTTGCAACCCATGGACTGTAGCCCTACAGGCTCCTCTGTCCATGGGATTCTCCAGGCAAGAATATTGGAGTGGGTTGCCATTTCCTCATCCAGGGGATGTTCCCAACCCAGGGATCAAACCTGAGTTTCTTATGTCTCCTGCATTGGCAGGCAGATTCTTTACCACTAGCATCACCTGGGAAGCTAAGACTGCTTAAGTCGAAGGAGGCTGAAAGACTTCACTGCCATAATGAGGTAAGAATTGACTCTAGTCATTATTAAAAATGTCCAGGGAATTTGTTGTTTTATTTTTTGAAGAGACATTGAAATAAACATGTAAGGACAGGTTGGTTTAGTGGAAATCATCCTGTATTAGCCACAAGAACAGGGATTTGGTATGAGTTTTGTATGGTCAGTGTATGTTGAGTGAGTGAATGAACTATTTTTATTTTTACTTATTTATTGACCATACCATGTGGCTTGTGGGATCTCAGTTCCCCAACCAGGATTTGAACCTGGGCCATGACAGTGAAAGCCTGGAATCTTAACCACCAGTTAGGTGGTTAGGGCCACCAGTGAACTCCCTGAATGGACTGTTTTTAAACTGGAATTCACAAGCCTGGGAATCATCACTAATTTATTATAGTATTTATTATCACCTTGACTAAGTGGAATAAAGTTCTAGGATGACAGTTTTCTCTTTAGTAAAATGAGATGGTCAGACACCATATGATTCTAATTCTCAGACTCTATGAAATAATGGGTGATACTGTATTAATAAAACTTACAAATATTGGATCTGAAAAGCTCAGAAATCATACTGATTATTTAGAATAACTCCTTTGAATAGGCTGGCGACTTGAGGATACTTCCAATGAACTCCAAGAGAAGATTACCCAACTTCCAGCTTAAGGAGAGGGTGTAAATTCTCCCCATTCAGAAGGGTTTTATTCTGTCAAGGAAAGGCAGTTCTTATATTTTCAAATTTCTTTCCACCAATGTCTTCTCCTCAGCCTCTTAATATGTTTAAGTCTCTGCATCTTTCGACATTAAGTTCAGGCCCTTAGACATTCTATTTTTAATAGACAGGCATGACTGAGTTTTTTTGTAAATGAAAAGAATCAATAAGGCTTTGATATGAAGACTTTGCTTTTCATTTTTTCCTTTTTTTTGGTTAGGAGTGAAAGTCACTCTGTACCAAAGAAAAATGATGTCCACAGATGAAATATGTTTTCCCTGATGTTTTTTGATCAACTCAATGCATACCAAGTGCTTTCAAGGACTCAGGATCCCGCTGAAGCTGGGGCAGGACTGTGAAAACTGAATTTGTACATCTCTTGGCCTTTTTGGTGGACTCTGATCATTTTAACATGTCTATTGAAAGTTAACATTTTCAAGGTTTATTAAATTCAGAAATAGAGCTCACCAGATAAATGGAGACTCTCATCTGGAGGGCACGAACTCTTTCCCCAGTCCTGGTACCTGCCAATTATTACACATATTTGGTGCCAACCCTGATTCATCATGTCACTTCTTAAAAAACTTTGATAACTTTCCATTGTCGGCAGGACAAAACCTAGATTACTTCATGTGTGGCTTCATCGCTAAGTTGTGTCCAACTCTTTGCAACCCATGGACTGTAGCCCTACAGGCTCCTCTGTCCATGGGATTCTCCAGGCAAGAATATTGGAGTGGGTTGCCATTTCTCATCCAGGGATGTTCCCAACCCAGGGATCAAACCTGAGTTTCTTATGTCTCCTGCATTGGCAGGCAGATTTTTACCACTAGCATCACCTGGGAAGCTAAGACTGCTTAAGTCGAAGGAGGCTGAAAGACTTCACTGCCATAATGAGGTAAGAATTGACTCTAGTCATTATTAAAAATGTCCAGGAATTTGTTGTTTTATATTTTTGAAGAGACATTGAAATAAACATGTAAGGACAGGTTGGTTTAGTGGAAATCATCCTGTATTAGCCACAAGAACAGGGATTTGGTATGAGTTTTGTATGGTCAGTGTATGTTGAGTGAGTGAATGAACTATTTTTATTTTTACTTATTTATTGACCATACCATGTGGCTTGTGGGATCTCAGTTCCCCAACCAGGATTTGAACCTGGGCCATGACAGTGAAAGCCTGGAATCTTAACCACCAGTTAGGTGGTTAGGGCCACCAGTGAACTCCCTGAATGGACTGTTTTTAAACTGGAATTCACAAGCCTGGGAATCATCACTAATTTATTATAGTATTTATTATCACCTTGACTAAGTGGAATAAAGTTCTAGGATGACAGTTTTCTCTTTAGTAAAATGAGATGGTCAGACACCATATGATTCTAATTCTCAGACTCTATGAAATAATGGGTGATACTGTATTAATAAAACTTACAAATATTGGATCTGAAAAGCTCAGAAATCATACTTGATTATTTAGAATAACTCCTTTGAATAGGCTGGCGACTTGAGGATACTTCCAATGAACTCCAAGAGAAGATTACCCAACTTCCAGCTTAAGGGGAGAGGGTGTAAATTCTCCCCATTCAGAAGGGTTTTATTCTGTCAAGGAAAGGCAGTTCTTATATTTTCAAATTTCTTTCCACCAATGTCTTCTCCTCAGCCTCTTAATATGTTTAAGTCTCTGCATCTTTAGTATTTCTAGTGTTTATTTATTTACTTGGCTCCTCTGGCACATGGAATCTTCAATCTTCATTGTCACATGTGGGAGGTGGACTCTAGTTCCCTGACCAGGGATTGAACCCAGGCCCCCTGTGTTGGGAGCACAGAGTCTTAGCCTCTGCATCTCTAAAACAGATGATTTATGTAAGCCCACGTTTCTTCTACTTACCCCTCTTTCGCGTGTCTGTCTCTATCAGCCGCTCTTTTCTCGTCCTCACCTAATGCGCCCTGTACAACCTGGGATGTTCAGACTCTGTAAAACAGATGATTTATGTAAGCCCACGTTTCTTCTACTTACCGCTCTTTCGCGTGTCTGTCTCTATCAGCCGCTCTTTTCTCGCCCTCAGCTAATGCGCCCTGTACAACCTGGGATGTTCAGACTCTGGTCCTCACTGCTCCATTGCCATGGCGTTTCCCGAGGCTCCGACACTGGCTTCCTTGGCAATTCCAATGGACCCTTTCTAGACTTCTTCCTGGCAATCATCAGGGTTAGGATGAAATTTTTTTTCTAAAATGAAAGTTTGAAAGACACAAAGCTTAAAGTCATTTTCATTTCTGAACCTGGGTGAGTGGACTTGGGAAGGCAAGGGAATGGGATGAGAAGAGTCATAGGTTAAGTAAATGGTCATGTTCTTACTCATGGGTTAGGTGATGGATGCTCTTTACCTATTAGGTAGGTAGGATTTTATCTAAATCCTATGAAATAATAGAAGGCATGGGCCATACGTATGGGGCTTCCCTGGTTGCTCAGATGGTAAAGCATCTGTCTGCAATGAGGGAGGCCCGGGTTCAATCCCTGGGTAAGGAAGATCCTCTGGAGAAGGAAATGGCAACCCACCCCAGTACTCTTGCCTGGAAAATTCCATGGATGGAGGAGCCTGGTGTGCTACAGTCCGTGGGGTTGCAAAGAGTTGGATGTGACTGAGCGACTTCACTTCACTGGGCCATGGATGATCATGTTTCTTGAGCCAAGAATTATGACTTTTGTGTGCTTTAGGTCCATAAAGTAAACAACACAAGACTAAAATTTTGATTTACATCTTCCTGTAACCTCCATGACAGTGTTTTATTTTCTCCTGATTCACATCACGATAGTGCTACAAGTTAGAAGGGGAGGTAAGGAATCACAATAATATGTGGGGTATTTCAGAAGGAAAACATCTCTTCCTTCCTTCCTTCGTCTTCCTCCTCCTCCCTTTCTTCTCCTCTTCCTTCCTCTTCTTCTCTCTCTTTTATCTATCTATCCACCCATCCATCAAGCCAGCAAATGCCATTCTGCCTATTACTCCAATGGATTTGGAACTGTTTCTAAACTGCCCGAGGGCAGAGGCCACACCTGTGTCTTTGCAGTCCCCAGAGTCTTGCCTTTGTGGTAGCTACAGAAGTGTCTGTTATACACCATGTATGGAGATTTAACCGTTTTCTCTCTAAATAGGGCATTAGGAATGATGTTGTTCATCCCACATATTTCACAGATGAGAAAACTGTGGTCCAGACAATGTCATGAACCTACTTGTGCTCACCTAAGGAATTAAGGGCAGCTCTTGAAAGGGCTTCCCTGGGGGCTCAGTGGTAAAGAGTCCACCTGCCAAGGCAGGAGACACAGGCTCTGTCCCTGGGTTGGGAAGATCCCCTGGAGAAGGAAATGGCAACCCACTCTGGTATCTTTTCCTAGGAAATCCCATGCCCGGAGAAGCCTGGCGGGCTACGTGGCATCACAAAAAGTCAGATACGACTGAGTGACTAAACCACAACAGCAGCTTGGAAGCAGCGTTCACTTCTGTAGCCCAGCAATTTTCCAACGTGGATGCACGTTGTACTCTCATAAGGAGCTTTTAATACACACTTGTGCTGGGGCCTCTCTGCCAGGTAATATGATTTCATTGGTCTGGAGTGGGACTTGAGGACGTGTTTTTAATGAGTGTCCCAGGTGACTCAGCTGTGTGCAGGTACTGACTCTGTGTCCCGCGTTTTCCCTGCTAAGCTCCCGTGGGTTGGATTATCCACGGATGTAACTCACATTCAGGGTAGTGTTGTTTCAGGCTCTGATGTGAGTCCCCAGCGTGAGTCGCCCCAGCTTCCTGTGACAGGGCAGGAACCTGGGAGGTGATGGGTTCCTGAAGGTCCAGGCAGAAAAGAGTGGATTTGACAGATCCAAGAAGAGAAGCTGGATTCTCTGTTGCACATCAGAGTGTTTTGAAGAACGTAACTCACTGCTGACCTTTATGCTGTGCTCTGGTTAATTTAAAAAGAGAAATTCTTGATAAATCTTCTGTGCTGCCATTAAGTGAACTTCCTGTGATGAGAAACTCTAAAGATTCTACTGCTTAGAGAATAAACCAAGTCAGGTTCCCCCCTCCCTCCCTCCCTCGCTCCGTTCCTTTCTGCCATCCATCCATCCTTAAAACCTCGTTGTTGTTTAGCCGATAAGTCATATCCAGCTCTTTACGACCCCATGGACTGTAGCCCACCAGGCCCCTCTGTCCCTGGGATGTCCATCCCTTCCGGTGTTTCATCAATCAGCCATTATTTGAGTGCCTACTATATATTGGCATATTTCTTGGATACAAACAGTGGTTACTGAAGAGAGCAGTGGCTACAGAGAGCTGAAAAAAGCATAGTTCTTACCTCCAGAAGCTCTTGAACTTGAGTAAATCCGGAGCACTTCTGTGGGAATGTCTTTCCAGAGAACACAGAAATGGTCAAGCAGCCTGGGCCTGATTTAAAAGTGGGTCTTTATTTATGTATTCGCATAATCATATATTTTTGTAAAACACACACAGGACTTTTCTGTACCTTTCTTAAAGTAGGTTCTCAAATTGTATAAGCTTTTGGTTTGGCAAAGCATCAACCCTGCCTGTTCCCAGGCTTCCTGTTCCCACGGGCACTTGCATATCCCCTGCACACACTCTGCGACAGGAGGCCTTCTGACAGGTGATACAGACACCGGGGCGCACACACTGCTGGGCTGGTGGGCCAGAGAAGACAGGCTGGGGAATCTTCCTTACTGTGTTCCCATCTTGGGAACCACCACACCACTTAGTATTTGGAATATTCTGGGAAGTAAAGACACCTAGGCAGTTTTGTTAAAACCTGAGTCTCTGAACTTACTTCATCCACATTTAAGAAAACATTTTTATTTTTCCTTTTGGCATGAAACTGTGGAAAATTCTTAAAGAGATGGGAATACCTGACCTACCTCCTGAGAAACTTGTATGCAGGTCAAGAAGCAACAGTTAGAACCAGGCATGGAACAACAGACTGGTTCCAAATTGGGAATAGAGTATGTCAAGGCTGTGTATTGCTACCCTGCTTATTTAACTTACACGCAGAGTATATCATGAGAAATGTTGGGCTGGAGAAATATCAGTAACCTCAGATACGCAGATGATACCACTCTAATGACTGAAAGCAAAGAGGAACCAAAGAGCCTCTTGATGAAGGTGAAAGAGGAGAGTGAAAAAGCTGGCTTAAAACTCAGCATTCAGAAAACTAAGATCATGGCATCCAGTCCCATCTGCTGCTGCTGCTAAGTCGCTTCAGTCGTGTCCGACTCTGTGCGACCCCAGAGATGGCAGCCCATCAGGCTCCACCGTCCCTGGGATTCTCCAGGCAAGAACACTGGAGTGGGTTGCCATTTCCTTCTCCAATGCATGAAAGTGAAAGTGAAGTCGCTCGGTCGTGTCCGACTCTTAGCGACCCCACGGTCTGCAGCCTATCAGGCTCCTCCATGAGAGACTTTATTTTCTTGGCATCCAAAAATCACCACGGACGGTGACTACAGCCATGAAATTAAAAGACTTGCTCCTTGGAAGAAAAATTATGACAAACCTAGATAGCATATTAAAAAGCAAAGGCATCATTTTGCTGACAAAGGTCCGTATAGTCAAAGCTATGTTTTTTCCAGTAGTTGTATATGGATGTGAGAGCTGTACCATGAAGAAGGCTAAGTGCTGAAGAATTGATGCTTTTGAACTGTGGTGTTGGAAAAGACTCTTGAGAATCCCTTGGACTGCAAGGAGATCCAACCAGTCAATCTTAGAGGAAATCAGTCCTGAATAGTCATTGGAAAGACTGATGCTGAAGCTGAAGTTCCAATACTTTGGCCACCTGATGTGAAGAACTGACTCATTGGAAAAGACCCTGATGCTGGGAAAGATTGAGGGCAGGAGAAGAAGATGATAGAGGATGAGATGGTTGGATGATATCATTGATTCAATGGACATGAGTTTGAGCAAACTCCAGGAGATAGTGAAGGACAGGAAAGCCTGGTGTGCTGTAGTCCATGGGGTCGCAAAGAGTTCAACACGACTGAGTGACTGAACAACAAAAAGGTGTTTCTTTATTTGGCCACGTCGGCTCTTAGTTGTGTCATGAGGGATCTTGTAGCTGGGGCGTGTGGATATGGCCCTGACCAGGGATCGAACCTGGACCCCCTGTACTGGGAACTTGAGTCTTAGCCCCTGGGGAAGCCCCTAGAGCACATTTTAAAGTGCCTCTTCATCTCCTTCTGTATCCATGATGCACAGAATAAATAGTTATCTTTTAACAAACACAGAATTTCCCCTCCCCCTATTTTTGGTGCACTCAGCCGTTCTAATGGAAAGAAGAAATTTGACAAGGGCCCGCTGCTTGAAAGAAGTAAACGGAGTACAAAACAGCACACGTGCAGGTACTTGGTGCTGAATTTGAAATTACTCAGGGGCCCCTTCGCCCCAGTTTCCAGAGAGGTTAAAACCATTTGCCGAAAGGGGCAGAGCTGGGACCAGAAAGCAAGTCTCCCGTGGCCTGGATGTGGGCTCCTCTACAGCCTTCCACGCTGGGACTGTTGAGTCGGCGGGAAATTAAACCCCAGCTGCTCTCAGGCATGTCCTCGCACGGTTAAATCCACAGTTCCGCGGAGACTCCCACTACCTGGGTCGTTCTACCCTGAATAATGTCTAATTATATATTTCCATGGTTACTCTCAGAGATCATAATGAGTCCCACAGCCCCGAAAACATCACAAGGACTTTAGGAAGCCTGTCGGAGAGAGTGCAAAACAAAACCACACAATTACCATATTCAAGTAAATAATCAGAGGCGAAATTGGCTACGGAGGCACATTATCTCTCACTAATTATCATCCTAAATGATGAGAGACTCAGAATGGATGGTCCTCTCCCCACCCCTGTGCTGTTCCTCTTCCCAAGTCCAGTAACTAAGGGCCTAATTATTTGCACTTAATAATTCAGCCCCATCTCCTTGGCGTGGCTTCCACGCGCTGCTGTAAATGGGGGCCACGCTTCTCACAAAAAGTGCAGTTGTTAAAAATAAAACCCTCGATTTCCCTACCTCCCCTTCCCACTCTGCAGCATGAAGAATGGCTATAATTAAGACCAGCCTGATTAGCAGTCAGATCTCAGAGTCTGTCCCTCCCCAGGCCAGGCAAGGGTACCCCTCTGCCTTGAGGTCTGGAGTGGACATCACACCAGAGCAGCCAGATCAGACCGCACTGCAGGCTCAGTGGGACTTTATTGCCACATCCTCTGTCATGTATTTGCAAAGGGGGTTCATCAGGTACGAAGGGGGTTCCGTGTACTAAGTACTTCCTCAAGTGTAAGATAGCCGTCTCACAAGATTCTGAATTGCTGTTGTGTCCGTACTAACCCACTTCAGTGGTGTCCAACTCTTTGCAACCCTATGGACTATAACCCGCCAGGCTCCTCTGTCCATGGGATTTTCCAGGCAAGAATACTGGAGTGGGTTTCCCTCCTCCAGGGGATCTCCCTGACCCAGGGATCGAACCACATTTCTCATGTCTCCTACCACTAGCGCCACCTGGGAAGCCCTGAGTTGCTCATATTTACACACAAATAAAAAAATGGTTTGTTTCACTTGGTCACTGATTCTGGGTCTTGCTTATTAATAAATGGCTACCCACTCCAGTATTCTTGCCATGGGAAGTCCCATGGACAGAGGATCCTGGAGGGCTACAGTCCGTGGGGTTGTAAGGAGTCGGACATGACTTAGTGTCTAAACAACAACACAAGAGTACAGAGTCTCAAATCATTGCATCACTGCATTGGTAAGGATCTTTGTGATCTGTCTCACAGGTCCAGAGATAGTGTCTACAGATAAAACTTCACGGTGCCCCCGACTCGAAGGTCTCGACTCAATCATCGTATTTTAGTTGTACAAACCGAAAGTTGACAGACATATTGAAATATTCAATCTGTCACATTATGATCTCGTATTCCTTGATCATTGAGAAAGACAAATTGTGTCCGAGGCATGTAAAAGGATGATTCTGCCATTCAGAACACAGCCTGACTCTCTCCTTCTTGGTGACTTATAATATTGGATATGCTCTAAGATTCTCAAATGGTAGAAAAAAAAAAAAGGATAACTTTGGTTTTAACTTTGATAAATAAAACTTAAGCTCTTTCTGAGGTATTTGTTATTGAGTCATTCAGTCGTGTCTGACTCTTTTGTGACCCCATGGACTGTAGCCCTCCAGGCTCCTCTGTCCATGGGATTTCCCAGGCAAGAATATTGGAGTGGGTTGTCATTTCCTTCTCCAGGGGATCTTCCCTACCCAGGGATTGAACCTGTGTCTCCTGAATGGCAAGTGGATTCTTTACCACTGAGCCACCTGAGAAGCTCTGAGGTATGGGAAACAGTAAAAGAAAATGTCTTCCAGCACAAATTCCTTTTAATAAATGTAAAACTGACAAAAAAAAATATAGCACAGGGTCTGGCAATGACACTTAAAAATGTTTACAGTGATACATTTTATGCTATGTCAAAAATTTTAACGTCTATTTCATCACAGTAAAAAGGAAATAAAGCATGGTTTCTCTCATAAAAAAATAGAGCACAAGGTTAGCCTGTGTCATGGGGCGAGCATCTTGCCAGGAAGTGGCTTCACAGAGACACATCCAAAATAAAATCTCCATTCCTGGAGCTCACAACCAATCAGGGGAGATGGATTGAAAAGCGATCAGGGTGTGGTGAGATCACGGCTGTAAGAACCAAGCAGCTTCTGCTGTGGGCCAGATAAGGGTAACATTCATGAACACAGCAGAATAAATGTGCTTTCCTAGATCCACCTGTGGCCTTTGCAGGGAAAAGACACAATTGTGATCAGTGAATACTCATGGGGGGATGAACCATGAGACACCAAGGATTCTCAAGGCATTTCATGTTCCATCCTGCATCTCAGCCACTTTCTCCGTGTCCATCTTTGGGCACTTCCTGATCTCCATGTTTCCCTAATGTGATGAACCTTCATGCTTCTGCCCTTGGTTCTTCCGCTGACATCTCCCTGTTCCTAGCCTATGTCTGGAAATCTGACCCATCTTCTGAGGCCTGTGGGAGGCAGCATGGTTGTCACCAAAGGGACAGAGATTTTCAAGATGAGTCCTGGCTTCAGCATTGGCTCTGCCAGTGACCTGCTGTGGGCACATTGTTTATTCCCCCCCTCCCCAGCTCAGCTTTCTCGTGGATGAAGACAGGAATCCTGATCCCCACTTCAAAGAGCTGTTGAGGGATTAAATGTAGGGGACTCACAGGATGAGGTGCATGTTGGGTTCTTCATACTTCCTACTCCCTTACCCCTGCCTTTGTGGAATCAAATCTCACAAATTAGGTTAAGGAAAACTACCAGCAGCTCCACTGCTACCAACAAGAAGATATTAACCATCTCCTGTTGTCCTAAGCCCCAAGTCAGCAGCTGCCCAAAGGCAGGATAATGGACCTGGGAGTCCATTAAGGTGCTGACTGTCCAGGTGTGGAGATAAGACCCATCACATACATGAAACAAACCAGCCTGGAATTGTGTTATAGTGCTTACCTGAGTGCTTCCTAGGTGGCTCAGTGGTAAAGAATCTGCCTGCTGGTACAGGAGATGCAGGAGACTTGGGCTCAATCCCTGGGTCAAGAAGATGTCCTGGAGAAGGAAAAGGCAAACCACTTCAGTATTCTTGGTTGGGAAATCTCATGGACAGAGGAGTCTAGGGGGCTGCAGTCCATGGGGTCACAAAGAGTCGGATACGACTTAGTGACTGAGCATACATGCACATTTGCCTGAGCAGTTTGGGAGCAGAGGAATTAATTTTTGAATGTCCAGAGACTAGTGTGGTGCCTTGTACTGAATGAAAGCATGAATGATGGAACTGCATGAATAAATGGATACTCAGCAGTTTGGCAGCCTGCACAACTAGTCTAAAACATGTGCTTAGTAAATGATGATTACATGTTGGAATTAGTGAAGGAATAGTTTACATTACATCTACCAGGCAGTTTATTATTTAAAGGGATGTGTAGTCCATGGGGTCGCTAAGAGTCGGACACGACTGAGCGACTTTGCTTTCACCTTTCACTTTCATGCATTGGAGAAGGAAATGGCAACCCACTCCAGTGTTTTTGCCTGGAGAATCCCAGGGATGGTGGAGCCTGGCGGGCTGCCGTCTATGGGGTCGCACAGAGTCGGACACGACTGAAGCGACTTAGCAGCAGCAGCAGCAGCCGGATATTTGGGACCAGATAGAACTGGGTTTTGTCTTAGATCTGATCACCAGTTACTCTCTCTAAGATCTTCAGGAAGCCAGATATTGATAACAACCCCAAGACTTGGAAAAGCAGAGGTCATAAAAGGACAGCTCTCTCTCTGTCTCTTTCTCTGTGTGTGTGTGTGTGTGTGTGCTTGCATGCTCAGTTGCTCAGTTGTGTCCAACTCTTTGTGACCCTATGGACGGTGGCTGGCCTGGCATCTCTGTCCATGGGATTCTTCAGGCAAGAATACTAGATTGGGTTGCCATTTCCTCCTCCAGGGGATCTTCCTGACCCAGGGATCAAACCTGAGTCTCTCACATTGGCAGGCAGATTCTTTACCACTGCTCCCCCTGGGAAGCCCTTCTCTCCTCTTATCTGCATATAAATAACTCAGAATGGGTTTCTGGTATGCCACAGTCCCTTCTGTCCATATCATTGTTTTCTCCACCTGCAGCTTAGACGCTTAAGTCAATTCACGTGGCCTTCACGGAGGAGGCCATGCTTAAGTTGGGTTTCAGAGGATGAGTAGGAGTTGAAAGTGAAAGTGAAAGTGGCTCAGTCCTGTCCGACTCTTTGCAACCCCATGGACTCTATAGTCCATGGAATTCTCCAGGCCAGAATACTGGAGTGGGTAGCCTTTCCCTTCTCCAAGGGTTCTTCCCAACCTAGGTATCGAACCCAGGTCTTCCGCCTTGCAGACGGATTCTTTACCAGCTGAGCCACAAGGGAAGTCCGGGTAGGAGTTGACTAGAAGGTAATAGGGGAGAGGGAACTATGGTTCAGAAGCCCTGGCTCATTCAAGAAGTACGTGTGCTGATAAAATGAAGGTTGAGCTGGTGTTGGGAGGATGGGTTGAAGACACAGGGATAGTTGGTGATGCGGGCAGAGATGTCAGTGAAGCTGGAGCATGAATGGTCTTATAAGGTGCTCTAGGAGGCCCTGATTCAGATCAGAGAAAATAAAATTATTTAATGACTCCCTGTTGTGTTCCAGGCAGTGTCCTTGTCACCAGGCAATGATGGATGAGGAAAACGTGGTCTCTGCAGTCCCACAGGTAGCAGACAGACAGGAACAGAGGCTTTCAGCGTAACTCGGTGGATGGTAACTCGCCAGAAAGGTAAGTCTGGGCACCTGGAAAGTGCAGTAAATTCTCAGCACTAAACTGTGATGTAGCACAGTTATAATCACCACCTCACAGATGGAGAAACCAAGCTTTGCTGGACTCCCAAGCTTGTTCCACTGCACAAAAGATGGCAGACACCATGCCAGCAAAATGGCTGTGTTCCAAGCTGGGCTTTGAGAGAGGAATCTCTCTTATTGGCTTCAAGGCCAAAGAGAGAGCTTCAAACTCGCCCCTCCAATCACCCAAGCCATTGGGGAATGGGGCGAGGGGGGTGTCCTGGGCGGTGTCCTGCAGCGCCCAGGCCTGGGTACCTTTCTACCTTCCATCTCCTTCTGCCCCCGACATGCTGCCAGGCAGTTGCCTAGCAACCTCTCCAGCCAGACTGAGCATCCCGGCATAAATTGCTGTTCTGCACCAGGAGAGATTTCTCCCTCCCCTCTCTCCTGCGTTTTAAGCAAAGAGACATCCTAAAATAGGGCATTTTTTTCCTCTTCCTTTTTTTTTTTTTTGACAGACAACTTCTGTGTAAATGTTGAAATCTGTGTTGTCTGTTAGAAGCAGTCAATCTGAAAACTTTGCTGAAGAGAATGTATATTTAGTAACGGGTGACAAAGAGAGGAAGATATTGAGATGTCAATTATTCTGGTGAGTTAATGCCAAAGCTGGGTATTTAAATCAAGTGGTTGAGGGAAATGAAAAGGGGAAAGAGATGGGCCCAAAGCAGATCCGTGTGTTTTAAACGGCGCTGAGATGGTTTTGCTGAACCCCGTCTGTCGCTAAGGACGTCTGAGGTGTCGTTTTAACCACGTGTTTCCATTCGTTTGCTCTTCCTCTCGCGTCTTTAAGATGTGGCAGAACAGACTATGAGAGCCCACTTTCCATATTGCCTGTGTAGTGAGTTAAACAGTGCTCCCCCTGCCCCAAAAGATCCACCTAAGACCTTGTTCAGTTGCTCAGTCGTGTCTGAATCTTTGCGACCCCATGGACTGCAGCACGCCAGGCTTCCCTGTCCTTCACCATTGCTCAAACTCTTGTCCATTGAGTCGGTGATGCCATCCAACCATCTCATCCTCTGTCATCCCTTTCTCATCCTGCCTTCAATCTTTCCCAGCGTCAGGGTCTTTTCCAATGAGTCAATGCTAAGCCCTAGCCTCCCAGTAACTGTGACTGTGATCTTATTTGAAAAAAAAGGTCTTTGCAAATGTCATTAAGTTAGGAATCTGGAGATAAGAGCTTTCTAGGTTTAGGGTGACCCAAAGTCCAGTGACTGGATCCCAGGAGGCGCTAGAGGTAGAGAATCTATGTGCCAATGCAGGAGATGCAAGAGACTCGGGTTTGATCTCTGGTTTGGGACGATCCCCTGGACTGGGGATGGAAACCCACTCCAGTATTCTTGCCTGGGAAACCCTGTGGACAGAGGAGCCTGGCAGGCTACAGTGCAGAGTCACCATGAGTTGGACACTACTGAATGGGCATCCGTGCAAAGTCCAATGACGTGGTGTGTAACACAAGAAAGGTAGAGGGAAGTTTGGGATGTAGAGACACAATGGAGAGAGGCCAGGAGGAGAGTAGAGGCAGCGACTAGAGATGTGTGTCTGCAGGGCCTGAAATGCCAAGAATCACCAGGAGCCGCCAGAAACCAGGAGATTGTTATGGCATGGGATGGTTGATTTCATGTGTCATATTGATTTAGGCTATGAACTTCCTGAGTATCTGGTTAAACATCAAGAAAGCTGAGCACAGAAGAATTGATGCTTTTGAACTGTGGTGTTGGAGAAGACTCTTGAGAGTCCCTTGGACTGCAAGGAGATCCAACCAGTCCATTCTAAAGGAGATCAGCCCTGGGTGTTCTTTGGAAGGAATGATACTAAAGCTGAAACTCCAATACTTTGGCCACCTCATGTGAAGAGTTGACTCATTGGAAAAGACTCTGATGCTGGGAGGGATTGGGGGCAAGAGGAGAAGGGGACGACAGAGGATGAGATGGCTGGATGGCATCACTGACTCGATGGACATGAGTTTGGGTGAACTCCGGGAGTTGGTGATGGACAGGGAGGCCTGGGGTGCTGCGGTTCATGAGGTTGCAAAGAGTTGGACATGACTGAGTGACTGAACTGAATTGAACTGAACTGATGGGTGTGTCTGTGAGAGTGTTTCTGAGAGAAGTGACTCAGTAAAGCATATGGCCTTGCCCAGTGTGGTTGGGCCCTGGCCAATCCACGGAGGGTCTGCAGAGAACAAAAGGCAGAAGGAAGGGAGATTTACTCCTTCTGCCTGACTGTGGGAACCTGACAGTGGCTTTCTCCTGCCCTGGAACAGAGACTTATTCCCCCTGGTTCTCGGGCCTTTGGACTAGGATTGACCGATATCGCTGGCCTTCTTGGGCCTCCAGCTTGCAGATGGGAGAGGGTGGAACTTCCCAGCCTCCATAATCACCTGAGACAATTCTTCATAATAAGTCCATTTATATTATACTTGGAATGGCCTCCCTGGTGGTTCAAGGCTGAAGAATCTGCCTGCTAACGCAGGAGACTCAGGTTCCACCCCTGGGTCGGGGAGATCCCCTGGAGAAGGGAATGGCTGCCCGCTGTCCGGTCCATTCAGTGAACACCTGGTTCACTGTAGCAGCTTGACAGCCCTGACTCCTTTCTCCACACCAAGCCAGTGTACCCCCGGTCCTGCTATTCTCAACTGTGAAGCTGACCAGATCCCCCTTGAAATTCTACATCACTTCCTCCTCAGTCATGAACCCTTCAAACTCTTTAGTGTCCCTGTCTTTCTTGATCATCCATTTCTTAATTTTTCTATTTATTTTTATGATTAATTAAAATCATTTAATTCTACTCCTACAGTGTACCAGTGCTTGTGCTTAGGCCTGGGAATACACAGACTAACAAAGCGAGCTTGTGCCGGAGCTGGAGGAAGGACACAGAGAGCGATCGCATCCCGACAGAGAAGTGAGGGGTGAGAGGTGGTGGTGTTTCGAGAGCGACCAATGGGAGGGCGAAAGTGAGTCGCTCAGTCGTGTCCGACTCTTTGTGACCCCACGGACTATACAGACCATGGAATTCTCCAGGCCAGAATACTGGAGTGGGTAGCCTTTCCCTTCTCCAGGGCATCTTCCTGACCCAGGGATCGAACCCAGGTCTCCCGCTTTGCAGGTGGATTCTTTACCAACAGAGCTATCAGGGTGGGGTTACTCAGTTGCTAACCTGGTTTAACCCTCCTTTCTCTGCCTAGAACAGCAGGAGTGCGCCCCCTCCCCGCCACCCCAAGCACCCTCTCCCCTCCCCCACTCCCCAGGCACTTCTCGAGGGTGCATGCAACCCACGCCCCAGCTCAGGGAGCTGAGTAAGAGCAGAGGTGCTCACCTCCTCACAGCCCCATGTCTGTGCCCAGCTAACAGCCACCCTGGACCCCAGGCACTTGTTTCCCAGCAGGAAGGACACCAGCATGGGGCTGCTTGCCGCGTGAAATCATGATGTGAAATGTTTTAAAAACTCAAGGCTCTAGTGATTTGTGAGGTGTCACATGAAACAGCAAAGAATCCTAACAGTCTTAACTCTTATTACTGGAATGTTGAATTCAGTTATGGAAGCTTGAAAGAGACCTTTTATTACCTAAATATATCCTCTAAATCATGAAAACCAGAAACAGAGATATGGTGAGACTTGAATGGACATGTATTTTCAGGGCAAAGGTTCCAAATACTGGCCTGTGGACCAAGATTAGTATGTAATGAAGTTTTCACCTGTTCACCATCTATAGGCCAGTGTAATATTGCCAGCTTACCTATTTGGGGAAAAGCAGTACTTTTTAAAAAATAGATTTTAGGTTTTATTTTTAATGATAAGTACTAGCAAAATAATGAGTTGCTGTACCTTGATCATTCTATTATTTTTTGTTAGAAATCTGAAATATATAGTAGTTGTATCCATTGTTTTAGGGTATTGTTCATTTTCAGGAAGGAGATCAGCCCTGGGATTTCTTTGGAAGGAATGATGCTAAAGCTGAAACTCCAGTACTTTGGCCACCTCATGTGAAGAGTTGACTCACTGGAAAAGACTCTGATGCTGGGAGGGATTGGGGGCAGAAGAAGAAGGGGACGACAGAGGATGAGATGGTTGGATGGCATCACTGACTCAATGGACGTGAGTCTGAGTGAACTCCAGGAGTTGGTGATGGACAGGGAGGCCTGGTGTACTACAGTTCATGGGGTCATAAAGAGTCGGACATGACTGAGCGACTGAACTGAACTGAACTGATTGTTCATTTTGGAGATTTTTTTTTTTTTTACTTGCTGAAATTTTGCTAAGTGCTGAAGAAACGTGGAGGGAAATAAATTGAGCTGGAAGCCCTGGTCTGTTTGTTCCAGCTTATTGTGGGGCTGAGAGTAGAGAAAGAAACTGCAATTTATTGGGCTCTGGCTGGACCTTGCTGCTGCTAAGTCACTTCAGTCGTGTCCGACTCTGTGCGACCCCATAGACGGCAGCCCACCAGGCTCCCCCATCCCTGAGATTCTCCAGGCAAGAACCCACCAGGCTCCCCCATCCCTAAGTGTCCGAGATTCATGGACTGCAGCCCACCAGGCAATGGGAACACAAGAGTACTGGAGTGGGGTGCCATTACCTTCTCCGAGTTCTCTAATTCCATAGCCTCTCTCAGAGATGCTTTCACATGCTCAGTTGTATGCGTAGAAAGTGTGGTCCATTTCCAGTGACCAAATACTCACTAACTCCTGGGAGGACCATGCCACCTTTGAACAGTTATGGCTTTTAGAATTTGCTGTTGTTGTTCAGTCGCTGAGTTGTGTCTGACTCTTTGCGACCCCGTGAACTGCAGCACACCAGGTTTACCTGTCTCTCAGAGTTTGCTCAAACTCAGGTCTATTGAGTCGGTGATGCCAGCCAACCATCTTACCCTCTATTGCTCCTTTCTCCTCTTCCCCTCAATCTTTCCCAGCATCAGGGTCTTTTTCAGTGAGTTAGCTCTTCACATCAGGCGGCCAAAGTATTGGAGCTTCAGCACCAGTCCTTCCAGTGTATATTCAGGGTTGATTTCTTTTAGGATTTCCTGTAGGCTCCTAGAATGACCTTCCTAAAACTGAGCCCAAATCTATCTCTACTTCATTCCATATATGGATCCAAATTACCACTATGGAATCCCAGAGAACAATACAGATTTCTTCTTCATGGGTGTTATTCAAGTATCTGAAGTTGGTTATCATGCTTCTTTTCTAAGATATTCAGCTTGGATTCCCAGAAAATACATTTGACCGAGTCAAGTCGATGACCTTCTCATTTTGATGGTTCATTGTTTGCCATTGCCTCTTTCCTACCCCAGGGTCCTGGTGGCCCTGCAATACCCCAATTCTCTGTGATGACGATGCATCAGCTCCTTGGGTCACACATCCTTGGTGATGAACCCGTTTGGACTGTCTCATGTCCGTTCTCCCTGTCTGGCATACTTTGCCTGATTTCTGCCTCTCTGTCCACCCACACCCACCTGCAGTCTCTGATGCATCATTTATTTACCTGATTGAGGTCTGACCCTTGGATACTGACTTCATTCAGGTCCCCCAGGCTCTGTGAGATGAGGATTTGTGCAAGGGTGATTTATGAGGGAAGTGCTTTGGGAGCATCTGCATAGAAGCCGGGTGACGGGACAGTAGTACAGCTTCCGCGAGTCCCTGACCGGGGCTGGGCCTGAGGGGAGGCGCTCTGGAGTGTAAGTTACACTGTGCATCATTCATCTCCTCGAGGCAAGGGTTCCTCTGCAACGTCGTACCAGCCAGTCACTGGTGATGGACGGCTCTGCGGTCATTAGCTTTGGCTCCCAGTGTGCCTAAAGAAAGTAGTTCCAGGACCACAAGGGTCATCTTTTCAATGAGGTTTCACAGTGAGATGTTTAGAAAGAAGCACACTGAAGCTGGGGGCTGGGGCAGGAGTGTCAGAGGCAGGAGGGACCAGGCAGAGCACTGCCAGCCTCTGCTCCCGGTGCTCTGTGGAACGGGCCTCAGTTTGCTCATCTGCAGTCTTGCCCCATCCCTCCCATCTCACTGCTGAGTGAAGGAGTCCCATCTGGGTCTGGGCCCTGGTCCCCTGTGGTCCGGCTGAGCAGGGTTCTCTCAGCACGCTCCAGTTTGCTAATGGCTTCCCTGGTGGCTCAGAAGGTAAAGCGTCTGCCTGCAATGCGGAAGACCAGGGTTCGGTCCCTGGGTCAGGAAGATCCCCTGGAGAAGGAAATGGCAACCCATTCCAGTACTCTTGCCTAGAAAATCCAATGGTCAGAGGACGCTGGTAGGCTACAGTCCATGGGGTCACAGAGTTGGACACGACTGAGTGACTTCACTTTTCTTTCTTTTGCCTAAAAACGTGCTTCCTAGGGCTGACCTGGGCTGACCTGGGCTCCAGATGTCCACTGATCAGAGGAGTGCAGGGCAGATTACCCATTTCCTCTCCATCCATTAATGCAACTAAAATGGAATTGTGGATTTTTTTTTTAATTTGGAAAAAGATGTTTTTAAAAATAATTTTGTTTATTTTTGGCTTGCTAGTTGCAGAGAGCAGGGGGTACTCTTTGATGTGGTGCGCAGGCTTCTCATCGCAGTGGCCTCTCTTGTTGCAGAGCGCAGGCTCTAGGGCATGTGGTCTCAGTAGTTGTGGCTCCTGGGCTCTGGATCAGAGGCTCAACTGTTGTGGCGCAGGGGCTCAGTTGCTCCGCAGCATGTGGGATCTTCCCGGATCAAGGATCAAACCTGTGTCTCCTGCATTGGCAGGCAAATTTGCCTCTGAGCCACCAGGGAAGTCCTTGGAAAAAGCTGTTTTTATTGTCTCCTATTCACACCACTGGAGAGGGAGGGATTTCCTGCCCTAAACAATACATGATGGTCAAACACAGGATGCCAGATGGAGAAGACTGGCAGCAATTTATGAATCATGTGTACTCAGAGCCCAGAGGAGAATACCTTGAGCCAGGCAGGGCCACGAAGAGGTTGTCCTTGGGAACAAAGTGAGCCAGCAGGGGTGGTGGGAGGCAGACTTTCTAGTGACAAGATTGGGGTTGACCACTGGTTCCTGTGGAAGTATGTGGCCAGTGTGGTAGAATGATTTCATGAGCTGGCAAGGAGGGAAAGCTGTTAGGTGGAAGACGGGGTAGCGAGCAGCTGGTCTGGCCAATAAGGGAACAAGCTGGGTGGGGAGCTGTTCTGCCAGGTGGGGGCACAGCTGGTTGCATCTTTGGAGTTCCATGGGACTCAAAGATGTCAAGGCAGCCACACATGAAATTTTAGACTTTGCAGTTGTGAGCTTCCTGTTGACTGAAGCATCTGAATATTTGACGACATATGCTTGGGCTTCCCTGGTGGCTCAGATGGTAAAGAATCTGCCTGCAATGCAGGAGGACCCAGGTGCAATCCCTGGGTTGGAAAGATCCCCTGGAGAAGGGAATGGCAACCCACTCCAGTATTCTTGCCTGGAGAATCCCATGGACAGAGGAGCCTGGCGGGCTACAGTCCTTGGGGTCTCAAAGAGTCAGACACAACCGAATGACTAACACTTTCACTTATGCTGGGCTCCCCAGGTGGCATTAGTGGTAAGGAACCCACCTGCCAATGCAGGAGACATAAGAAACACGGGTTTGATCCCTGGATTGGGAGGATCCCCTGGAGGAGGGCATGGCAACACACTCGAGTCTTCTTGCCTGGAGAATCCCATGGACAGATTATAGCTGTAGTCCATAGGGTTGCATGAATGACTGAGCAACTTAGCACACGCACTGTGGCTACACTCCATCCCCATCCATCCCCCGTGGCTGGCCCCGGGCCCCGGGGTCCATCTCTGCACTTGCTCACCCATTGCAGTCCTCAGGGAAGCACGAGTAAGTGCAGTTCTCAAGGCATGTGGACTCTGAGGAGAGGGACAGAAGAAGGACATGGCCAGAGCCGGATGACTCTCTCCCTGGAACAGACAGCATCACCAGCAGTCTCTGTCTGCTCACGCTATTGTGGTCACGCACGGCTGGCCTTTTCCAGGGACCCAGGAAGAGAACAAGAGGCCCCATACACACCAAGGCAGAGGAACCAGCTGCTCGGTCATTTGGGTACAAAAGTCCATTTATATCAATAAAACAGTCCTGTAAGCACAATGCAAATTTCATTATTGGTACACCAAGCTGGCGGCAACGCTCGGGTGCATCCTTAAGGAGAACACTATTATTATGCCTGATTTGTGATTTCACAGCCGAGGAGGAGAGGGACAGGGAGTCAGATTGGTTTTCTCAACATCAGCCTGATGGAAAAAAAGAAAAAGTCTCCACCAGAGATATCATCGTCCTGTGTATTTTTTTTTAAGTGCAAAATATAATATGTAAAGAAGGCCTCAATCTGCAGGAGACAAGAAACCGAAGTGAAATAAATTATGCTCCGTGCCAGGAGTGCTCATCTCCGAGCTCCGTTAATGAGCTCTGCCCTGCAGATGTGTTAGGACTGTTGAGATGCTGACACAGAGGGAAAAATGTGGGTTCCCAGCGGTTGACTTCATTTTTTTCCCCAGATACTATTCCCCAAGGTTTGCTTGGCCTTTTTTTTTTTCAGTTTTATTGAAGTACATAATTGACAAAATTGGAGGATATTTAAAGTGTTTATCATGATGATTTGGTATTCATATACATTAGGAAAGGGTTCCTTTCATCTAGTTAATTTTCACATCCCTCACATCACATATTGATTTATTTGTTTATTATTTAAACTTTTTATTTTATATTAAAGTAGAGCCTGTTAACAATGTTGCGATAGTTTCAGGCCCACAGCAAAGTGCCTCGGCCGTATATTTACATGTATCCAGTCTTTCCCAAACTCCCTTCCCATCCAGACAGGCGTGGAACATCGAACAGAGTTCTCTGTGCTGTACAGTAAGTCCTTGTTGGTTATCCATTTCGGATAGAGCCGTGTGTGCATGTCCATCCCAAACTCCCTACCTGTCCCTTCCCCCCATCCTTTCCCATGGCAACCATAAGCTTGTTCTCTATGTCTGTGAATCTGTGTTCTGTTGTTATTAGTATTATTTTTAGTGAGAACATTTAACTTCTACTCTCCTAGCAGGTCTCAGCTAGACAATACCGTGTTGTATAGCAACCCTAACCCCCACATTATATGTTAGAGCCTCAGACTTTATTCGTCTTATAGCCGGAAGGTGTACCCTTTTACCAACCTCTCCTTGTTTTCCCACCCCTCAGCTCCTGGCAACCAACCACTTTTCTACAAGTTTGATTTTTTTTTTTGCTTGTTTGTTTTTAATTCCATGAGCCCCTTGAAATCTCTTTAGAACAATGTTGTGTGATGAGAGATTAACCTGATTTGTAGAGACCAAAGAACCTGGTTTTGTTTTATTAATAGAAGTGATCTGGCCTAAGGCTGAGAAACAATTTCTAATTTTGAGGGTGTGGACCTGGGGGTCCAGTGAAAGTGTAGGGGGCCTTGTGCAGTGGGAAGAGGGGCGATTTTGTCAGACTGTCTGGGTTAGGTCCTGGCTCCTTTCTCATAAGCCGTCAGGTGAGTTGATTGACTTCCTTGATCCTCAGTTTTCCTTGTTCATACATGAGGATAATGAGAGGAGCCTTGTCGCCCTGAGGGTGAGGGTGAGGCATGAATAATCAATAGGAAAATGTGTGTGAACATACACATAGCAAAGCCCTATATAAAGTTGGCTTTCCTGGCTCAGTGGTAAAGAATCTGCCTGCAATGCAGGAGACCCGGGTTCGATCCCTGAGAAAGGAAGATCAGGGGGCTATATATAGTCCATGGGGTCATAAGAGTTAGACATGACCCGGTGACTAAACCATCACCAAGAAGAGAATGTTAGTTTTCTCGGTTTAATGCATTCCCAGTTGTAGGTGCCATTGCACACACCCTATAAAATAAGCGGGCTGCCTTGACCCCTCTTTAGCTTGGCAGTCTCAGAACTGAAAGCACCCTCAGAAATTGGTCCAGTTTCTGATTTGACAAATGGGGAAACTGAGGCCCAGGGATGCTGATGATAAGCTAACTTTACGCAGCACTAGCCTTTCAGCCCATGTACCCTCAAAGACTCACTTGATTTATTTTTCCCATAGCACTGGCTGTTAATGTTGTTGTTTAGCAGCTAAGTCGTGTCCAACTCTTTGCAACCCCATGGACTGTAGCCCTCCAGGCTCTTCTGTCCATGGAATTTCCCAGGCAAGAATACTGGAGTGGGTTGCTGTTCCCTTTTCCAGGGGAATCTTCCCCACCCAGGGATCAAACTCCTGGCTCCTGCATCTCCTGCACTGGCAGGTGGATTTTTTTTTTTTTTAACCACTGAGCAACCAGGGAAGCCCTAGCACTGGTTACTCACTGAAATTATTTGCTCACTTGGTGGAGGTCCATCTCATTCCACAAGGATGTGCTTTGTGAGGTGGAGCTTGTTCTCTGGGTCATGTGTGAGCTCTTGGATGAGATCATTTCCTTTCATGGGTCTTTATAAATACATACAGTTGGTTGATTTCTTCTGTTCGATACCCAGGCTGTCAACCAGGAAGCATAGCTGACCTCCCTCCCACTTATCCATTCCTGTGCCTCCCAATGTCCGTTTCCACCCACAGTAGGTGGACATTCGTTGGCTTGCGGGGGAATCTATATAATTTTCAAGCACTGATGGATGACCCCGACTTCTGCTCGCAGAAGTGACATAACCTTTAAGAATATTCCTTTCCTCTTGCTGCATTATCACCACATTTGGGGGGGAAAAATTTTCTGCAACAAAATGTTTCAGTTGTGAGCTGTTTGGATGCTTTGCTTCACTACCTTTCTTTCCTTGGGATTTTTTTAAACTTAAAATGGATTTAAATGAGTTTTCAAAATAAGCGGATACAGAGTGTAGGTCAGTCATAACCAGTCCTTATCCTGTCTCTAGGGTTATCCTAGGCCTTGGGGCTGTTTCCACCGGCAGCGGGAGGAGGTGCTTTCCAGAGCTCTCAGCCTGAATTTAAAACTTGAGTTGTCTTGGTCACAAAATAGAAAAGATTGTAAGTATAAGGAACTAAGAAGAAATTTTCAAGCCTTAAACCTGGACAAAGCCACAGGGGGTTGAGGGAAAGTCCCTGAGCAAAGGAGGTGATGTAACTATGCAAAATCAATACCATTCCCTTCCTTCTGCCCTCTGCAGAAGCAGCCCCAACTTTAATTTTTATTTTCCATCTTAGTTACTTGTATAACTCCTCCTGGTTATTCTCTCACAAGAGAATTTGTGAGCAGGTGGACCTGATATTAGGATGGTTTCTTGCTTGGGTCTAAGAACTGAGAATCAAGTGTCTAGGTGACCTCCCTAAAGTTACAGAGTGACGGGTCCATAAAGCTGTGGCTCAGACCATGTCCTTGTGCATTTGAGTGTATATGGGTCCACAGGTGCCCGTGTCCTGGTGGAGGAAGCCAGCGAGGAATAAAGACTGGGATTCACAGCTACGGGGTTTAGCTCCCAGCTCTGAGACTCAGCAGCTGGATTCCCTGACCCACCTCCCCTTTCTCCCCAGCATCTTTCAAATGATGGGATCTGAACTCTGGGCATTGGAGATTCTTTCCTCTCTTCCCCTCTTGTGTCTCTCAGACACTTTTGGGTAACATTCCCTGTAAAATCATAAAACCATTTTGGTCTTATGGGTAGAGTGGCTTTTAGGGATGGAGAGTAATTTAATATCGGTATGGATATCTAACTTCTGCCTACGGTATTGGTAAGATTTTCCCAAAGTAAAGGATTGCTCTTTGCCAGGACTTCCCTGGAGAAGGAAATGGCAACCCACTCCAGTGCCCTTGCTTGGAAAATCCCATGGATGGAGGAGCCTAGTAGGCTATAGTCCATCAGGTTGCAAAGAGTCAGACATACCTGAGTGACTTCACTTTCATTCTTAGGCATTACAAAAAATACAAGGGACAGATAAAATGGGATCAGAAGCCTGGCCTGTCTCCACTGGCTGATACCCTCTCAGCACTTCAGTCTGCTCGTCTGTGAGCTGTGTGTGGTGTTGATACATTTCTCCCAGGGTTGTCAAGGCATTAAATGCAATAATGAGCTTGAAGGTCCTGGACAACACGTGGACATCATACAGTGGAGAGAGGCAGGAAGTGACTGGAACTGGGGAGGGGGTATTCCTGCTCCCCTGGGAGCCCCTTCCCTAGTAGTGATCCCATTGGACACGATCCCATTGCTTGTCCTCTTTCTCTGTCCCAGGCACAGGAGTGGAGAGTGGACAAGGTCACATGGGGCATGCTCAGCTTGGCCGGCTCTTACTCTGCTTTAGAGAGCAGGGTGCATGCAGAGACACCCTTGGAAGGGGCCCTTCCAGGGCTCTGTCCCTGTGTGTGGCTGGAGGGCTGCTGGGCCGCTGCTGGCTGGTCTGCTCATGCAGGGCTTTTGCACAGACCTCTGTGGCCCTCACTCCCAGGTTATAGGCTGACCTCCCTCTGCCTTGCTATTCATCTGATTTCTCAGTCTGTTGAGAGCCTGTGTAGGAAATAGGAATGGAATTTATTATCATCACTTCCCCACAATGCAACCTACCCCTTACTCGAGACCCCAACCCCACCTCCCACTAGACGGGGCCTGGACTTGTCCTTCAACATCTGACTTTGAGGAGAACTTTCCATCTCCTTGCTGGGGACCTTCAGGGAGAGCAGATGACACAACATCATCCGTCACTCCTCCTGGTGTTTCATAACCCTCGCCGATGTGCCCTCCTTCTGGGGTTAACCTACATTTCTCCCACTGCCATTTATTAAGCCCACCCCCTTCAGGCTCACAGCACCGGCCTTATTCATGAAAAGATGAATAACTCACCCAGTCACTCCCTACTTTGTTGCAAAGTCACCTCTCTAACTGGTGTTGTTTGTTATTTAGAGCAGAGGTCCCCAGCCTCCAGGATCTGATGCCTGATGATCTGAGGTGGAGCTGATATAATGATAATAGAAATGAAATGCACATAAATGTAATGTACTCGAATCATCCCAAAACCACCACCACCCTGCCCCCTGGTTCCATGAAAGAATTGTCTTCCATAAAACTGATCCCTGATGCCAAAACTCTTGGGGACCAATAATTTAGAGGGTTCTCCGGACAGGCAGCTTTGGTTGCATTGTATTTTTCCAGCACAACTGAATCTCAGATTCATGAGCTGCCAGAATTAGAAAAGTGTACCAAGACCTCCAATCCAGATGGTCCTGCTCTCTGTCTAAGGCACCAGGATGTCACCAGTCAGCTCTGTCTGTCCTTTGCCTGGAATGGCCAGGAGAATGGCAGCTGCCCTGTAGACTGGAGACACACATGATTTAGACACTCCACAGCCGCTGACCTTGATAACCTACCAGCTCTTCCCAGATCCCACCCAAACACCAGCCACATCACTAATTATTCCAGGTTTAGACACTCCACAGCCACTGACCTTGATAACCTACCAGCTCTTCCCAGATCCCACCCAAACACCAGCCACATCACCAATGATTCCAGGTCTGAAAGTCCCTGGGGAAAGAGGGTCTTTTTGTGTGTTCTAGTGATAATTCTCAGGTGACCTGCTCTGATAGCTGGGCCTGAATGCCATTCAAGGACAGTTTCAGCTCTTGATTTTGTTAGTTCTTCCTCTGACCAGACTCCTTCTCTTTGGACTTGGATTATCTTTCCCTCCCTCATCACAGTTCCTCTATTGGGATAGGATGGGTCATGCTGCAGTAACAACACATCCGTGATCTCATTGGTCAGCATGGAGGGCATTCAGAGACCAGGCTGATGGAACAATACCATCTCAAATGTTGGAAATCACCCATGTCATAGGGAGAAAAAGACTGGGGTGAATCATGTGAGACCTTGAACCTTATGACTGGTGGTGACACAAGTCACTTCTACTCACATCCATAGATCAGAACAAGTCACATGAATGTATATAACTGTATCAGGGATGGGGATAACAAGCCTGCCATACGTCTACAAGCAAAGAGCCAAGAGACCCTAGAGATTCTTACCTTAACAGCTATCTTTCTGAAAATTCTGTACACTATCTGTTAAAAAAAAAGAAAGGAAACTATCTGAGCCTGACTTCTAATTTACTTAATTTAAATTTGAAGGGAGTGTGCTTTGACCTAAAGAGGGAAAGTGATTTTCTCAATATCATAGATGAGCCAATGGCACATTATTTTTACTGGAAACCAGGTCTGCTGACAGGTGTTTTGTTTTTCTTTTTTGGACCATAATATCAGGTAGACATGTTATTTTGTTGATTTATCTGTATACCGGTTTGGGTTTCTGAATCAGTAAGGTTGTTACTAATTTTAGCATGACTGGCTGGGGGGTAGTGATAGTATGGTTGACAATCAGGAAGGGAACTATTTAATTTAATAACTTCCCCGGGCTCATAAAATAAGAAATATGATGGTTTTCTTTATGAAAACACGCATCTGTATCTAAACAGCAATGCTGCCTGCGTGCTCTGTCAAAAAGCCCAGTCTCAGAGCTCAACCCACATAAACCAAGCATCTCCTAATAGTCCAGCATAGTGGTAGGACTTAAATTGGAAATGCAACTGGACAATTAAATTGGATAGTAATAGCAGTGACATTAAAGGTCTTCTCAATGCCATGTACTATGTGGTTTATATTTTCATTAACTGACTGTGTGTGTGTGTGTTAGTCACTTGGATGTGTCTGACTCTTTGCAGCCTGCTATAGACTGTAGCCCCCCAGGCTCCTCTCTTTGTGGGATTTTCCAGGCAAGAATACTGAAGTGGGTTGCCATTCCCCTTCTCCACAGGGTCTTCCCAATCCAGGTCTCCTGCATTGCAGGTGGCTTCTTTACCATCTGAGCTACTGACTTAATACCAGTGCTGATTTGGCAGATAGAGATTGTTAGCCACAATTTACAGATGAAGACACTGATGGTCACACAGATTAAGTAACTGAGCTAGTAAAACTAGTGATTATAGAGAACAACCTTTACCATTGCCACCAAAGCCATTTACTGGGTAGACAGTCCCAGGCTGAAATTGTTGTGGTCATTTACTCACATGTTGTTTCTAATCAGTCTTCTCCATGGCAGGGTGTACACTCTATGAGTGCAGGGGCCAGGTATGTCTTGATACCACTGTGTCCATAGCTCCTAGCACCAAGCCTGCCCTATCATAGGTATTTCATAAACAGGAAGTTTTAAGTATCATAGGTCTAAACACCCTAAATCCAGGCAGAGATGTGAGTTTGAGGTTCTCCCTGGTTTAGTCACTTTTTTTAAAAAAGCTGGGTTTGACCCTCCACCATCTTTTTATCTCCATAAGCCCCGTCCATTTCTTTGGAGTGTCTTTGGCTACTGCACACTAAATATCTTAATTTTAATATTTTTACATCTCATTCCCTTGTTCTTGCCAGTAATTTTGCCCTCTCTTCCTTTCCAGCCCCTCTTTATTCTCGTGTTTGCTTTTTCTCTGTTTTAATGATCATGATATAGCAATACTGACCCCAGAACTCACATCTGAGGAGGGGCTCGTTGCTGGGTCATTTAATTCTGCAATCAGAATGCTCACCTCAGCTGCATCCAGAACCAATCTTTGATGGGGTGTCACAAAATCTCAATTAGTGCCTGTGCTCTTTAGTGCAGTGAAATTTCCTCTAATTATTTCATTCACCTAATTTCAATTTGGTAGTTTAACTGTGGAATGTAACGACTGGGTTTAGTATACCCAGGCTTGACTGAACATGGATGCAGCCTAGGAGATACTTTTGGTCTGGGTTGTCCAGTGACTTGTCCATTTAGCATCCACGCCATCAATTAGCGAGTTTGTCAAGGGCATACTTAATGTCTGCTATGTGCCAGGCCTTGTGATACTTATGGTAGTTTTTCCATCCAGCAAAAATCTCACAAGTTATTGGGGGAGTGGAGGCACATAAGCGGAAAATCATTAGGTTTATATAGCAAAGCTAAAGGTATAGGCATGCCTGAGGCAGTGGGTACTCCAAGGAGGATCCATAATTCAGTCCTGTTGGCTATAGTAGATAAACTCTGAGATGTCCCTCTCCTTTTCCCCACTGTCTGGCGCTCATGTCCTTGAGTAATGACCTCCCCACAAAGGACCTGTGATTTCTGTCTATCCAGTAGAAAACATCAGAGGTAACTGATAACACTCAATTATGTTAAATAAGAGTAGAATGCCCATCTTGCTACCTGCCTGGCTTTGATGAAGGAAGTGGCCATGTTAACTGCCCTTTGGAGAGATGCATACAGTAAGGAATTTTTTCCAGCCACCACATCAGTGGCTGGAATGAGAACTCAGCCCTGGCAGATACTTCAGTGATAACCTCGTAGAAAACATAGCTAAGCTATGGTTGGGCTCCTGACCCATACGAGCTGTCAGACAATACAGTGTATATTGGTTTACCCCTTAAATTTGTGGTAATACCATTATGTAGCAATAGATAGCTAATACTGTGCTTGAGGAAGACTTCCTGGAGGAAGTGATGCCCGAACTGTGCCCTAAAGGATAATTAGGAATTCAGTTCAGCTCAGTTCAGTCGCTCAGTTGTGTCTGACTCTTTGCGACCCCATGAAACTCCGCACGCCAGGCCTCCCTGTCCATCACCAACTCCCGGAGTTCACTCAGACTCACGTCCATCGAGTCAGTGATGCCATCCAGCCATCTCATCCTCTGTCGTCCCCTTCTCCTCTTGCCCCCAATCCCTCCCAGCATCAGAGTCTTTTCCAAAGAGTCAACTCTTCACATGAGGTGGCTGAAGTACTGGAGTTTCAGCTTTAGCATCATTCCTTCCAAAGAAATCCCAGGGCTGATCTTCAGAATGGATTGGTTTGATCTCCTTGCAGTCCAAGGGACTCTCAAGAGTCTTCTCCAACACCACAGTTCAAAAGCATCAATTCTTCAGTGCTCAGCCTTCTTCACAGTCCAACTCTCACATCCATACATGACCACAGGAAAAACCATAGCCTTGACTAGACGACCTTTGTTGGCAAAGTAACGTCTCTGCTAGGTGCTACAGATCTTCCTTGACTGATGATGAGGTCATGTCTCCATAAATTCATTGTAAGTTGAAAGTATCATCAGTTAAAGAATAGTTGGCTCTCTATCTCCAATAGCCCCCTTAGCAATCATATAGACAAGGTAACATCTGAAGAGCAAGCCAGTCTGCATGCAGTGGAGAAGGATGCAGAACCCAACCTCCTGCCTTGTTGAATCCCTGACTTCCTTTTCTCTCTTTAAACATCACCATGGCTGCATAGAATCTTTTGAGTTGGTCTTAGGATGTAAGTCCACCTTCTTCCCAGGTTGCTAGCTTTTCTTTTTTTAGATTTTTATTTATTTATTTTAAAAATATTTGTTTTAAAAGATTTTAAGTAAGGTTGCTTTACATTGTTGTGTTAGTTTCTGCTGTACAGCAAAATGAATCAGCTAATGTATACATACATCCCCTCTGTTTGGATTTCCTTCCCATTTAGATTACCACAGAGCATTGAGTAGAGTTCTCTGTGCTATAACTGTAGGTTTTCATTAGTTGTATATTTTATGCATAGTTTCAATAGTGCATTGGCTTCCCTGGTGACCCAGATGGTAAAGAAGCTGGTTGCAATTCAGGAGACATGGGTTTGATCCCTGTTGGGAAGATCCCCTGGAGAAGGGAATAGCAACCCACTCCAATATTCTTGCCTGGAGAATTCCATGGACAGAGGTGCAATAGTCCATGGAGTCACAAAGAGTCGGACACGACTGAGTTACTAACACAACACATCAATAGTGTATCTATGCCAATCCCAATTTCCCAATTCATCCCACCCATCTTTCCCCCTTGATATCCATATGTTTGTTTTCTACATAGGTGTATATCTATTTCTGCTTTGTAAATAAGATCATCTGTACAATTTTTTCATATTCCACATATATGCATTAATATATATTTGTTTTTCTTTTTTTCTGAATTTTCCGATTGAAGCAACTTTCTTTCTCTAAAAAAAATGTGAAAATACACTTACTGCACCTGACGTGATATCACAGCCCACCTTAAATGTGCTCGAAACATCAGCGGTAGGGCAGGATCACCTAACACAAAGTCTGCTTTATGATGAACTGTGGACAGTGGCACGTAATTGAGTACAGCTGTCTGGGTACAAAATGCTTGCCAGAGTGTTGGTCTTTTACTCTTGTGATCAACACCACCGTCACCTTCCTCAGATAAACACGATGCACTTAAATCTATTCACACGTATCAACCGTATGAGAGAAGACACGTCGTAACAAGGTAAGCATACTGGAAAGTGTGCTTGGACAAACCAAGATATGGCTTAAACAAAGCACCTAGTTTACACCTAGAAGATTTCATGTACAAAGAATGTCTTGAACTAAATCTAGCCCACAACTCCATTCCTAATTAAATAACCAAAATAAGACAAAATAAAACATTTACCCTCTAATTTAAAGTATAGGAGATAGACATTCTAAACATGGTGCTATAGGGAAAGTACCGCAAGGGAACGATGAAAGAAAAAAATTAAAGTACAAAAAAGCAAAGATTACCCCTTAAAGGGCTGCCTGGGAGCCATGGCACAATTTCACTGCCCAGCATCATGACAGAGGGGTTTACTGTATACAGCTAGCCTGGGAAAAGGCTAAAATCCAAAATGTGAAGTACAGTTTCCACTGAATGCTAATTGTTTTTGCATCATCCTAAAGTCAAAAAATCCTAAGGTGAACCATCATAAGTTGGGGACTGTCTGCCTTGGGAGGACTAAGTGGGTTGCTGTGGGCAGAAGGATGTTGAAAACAGGGACACAGCATGGATGAAGGTTTGGGGCAAGAGAAGTCCTGGGCTGTAAAGGGGCCCATCAAATAAAATGATGTAAAATTGCTGCTAGTCTAAGTGTTTCGATTTGCAGAAATGCCAATTTCATTAGGTCTGACCTATTATAGTGCTGCCAGAGCTTAAACTTTGAAGCAGAGGAGTTCTTGTTAACACTCACTTGACTCATGTAATGTGGTTTTCTGACTTAAAAATTTTAAGGGGGTTTGTCCTCATGGAATCTCTCCATTTCCTTGAATTAATGTGAGACGCCAGAACTTCTCCAGGCATGTTTGAGCTTCATAGACTAGCATCTCACATCACCACAGCAAAGCAGAGCCTCAGGGGCCGCTCAGTGCCGTTCCATCCAGACTCACTGCAAGCTGGGGGCACATCCACCGGGCTTGGCAAAGGAGAAAATCATAGCCCAGGGAGGTCAGTAGCTAGGCCTTGAGGTGGGAATGCTGCTGCTGCTGCTAAGTCGCTTCAGTTGTGTCCGACTCTGTGCAACCCCAGAGACGGCAGCCCACCAGGCTCCCCCGACACTGGGATTCTCCAGGCAAGAACACTGGAGTGGTTGCCATTTCTTTCTCCAATGCATGAAAGTGAAAGTGAAGTCGCTCAGTTGTATTTGAATGAATGACCTCAATTCCTGCCTGGGAACTGACCTGAATGAATGGATGACACAGTGATGGTCTTACGAGTCTTTAACATTGTATACCCAGAGACTGTCGCTGTGCTATTCATTCACTCATTCCTTCAAAAAGTAGTGATATACACGTGCCCTTTGCTTGGTGCCCTCCTGGGCCCTGGGGATCCACAGTGAGCAGTGTGGTGGGGATACGTGTGAAGGTTGTTTTGACGTCCGGGATTCGTGTTTGGTCAAGTGCCTCAGGAACTTGTTTGGATGTGAGAGTTGGACCATAAGGAAGACTGAGTGTGCAGAATTGATGCTTTCAAGTTGTGGTGCTGGAGAAGACTCGTGAGAATCCCTTGGACTGCAAGGAGATCAAACCACTCAATCCAAAAAGAAATCAACCCTGAATATTCACTGGACGGACTGATACTGAAGCTGAAGCTCTAATAGTTTGGCCACCTGATGCGAAAAGCTGACTCATTGGAAAAGACGCTGATGCTGGGCATGATTGAGGGCAAAAGGAGAAGAGGGTGACAGAGGATGAGATGGTTGGATGGCATCACCAACTCAATAGACATGAGTTTGAACAAACTCTGGGAGATCGTGGAGGACAGAGGAGTCTGGCATGCTGCAGTTTATGGGGTCACAATTGTCGGACACAACTTAGTGACCGAACAACACCACCAACAACCATCTGGGACTTTTGTTCTTTGTTTTTAATTGAAAGATAACAACTTTACAATATTGGCTTGGTTTCTGTGAATCAGCTGTAAGTATACATATATCTGCTCTCTCTTGAGCTTCCCACCACACCCCATCACATGCCCCTAGGTTGTCACAGATCACCGAGCTGAGCTCCCTGTGTTATACAGCAGCTTCCCACTAGTTATCTGTTTTATACATGATAGTGTGTATATGTAATGCCACTCTCTCAATTTGTCACATCCTCCTCTTCCCCTGCTGTGTCCACAAGTCCCTTTTCTACAACTGCGCGTCTATTTCTGCCCTGCAAATATGTTCATCATTACCATTTTTCTATATTCCATGTATGGTATATATGGTAATATATGGTTGTATGTTAGCCACTCAATTGTGTTTGACTCTGCCACCCCGTGGACTGTATCCTGCCAGGCTGCTCTGTCCATGGGATTCTCCAGGCAAGGATACTGGAGTAGGTTGTCATATCCTTCTCCAGGGGATCTTCCTGATATATTTATCAATATGAGCTATTTGTTTTTGTCTTTTTGACTTAACTTCATTCTGTACCATAGATTTTGGTTCTAATGAAAACAACAGGGTTTCCAAAGCTGAGACTTGATGGAGGGATCAGGGTTAACTCATTGATGACCGTAAGGAAGGGGGCTGCAGAGGAGGGATGTTTCTGGTAGAAGGAACCCCTGTGCAAAGGTGCAGAGGTGAAAGTCAGCATGACTTGCAGGAAAAAGTGAAAGCCTTGGGGCTGGACTGGAGGTTTGAAGTGAGGTCTGAAGAGACAAGGAGGAGGTAGGAGGGGACCATGGCCGGCCAGCAGCATGGAGAACTCAAGGAGGGGCCGGGGAACATCCAAGGAGCCCAGGAGGAGGCTGCATGGCCAGTCAGGTGAGAGGCAATGGTGCAGAATGCTTCCTAACAGATGGTGCTGGCATGCATTTGGCACAGGTGGGGACAGATGACAAGTGGCAAAGACGAGGTCAAGAGGTAGGACAAGCCAGCACTTCCCCTGGCAGACTTGTGTGACTGAGACACACAAGCAGCAGGTTCTGGCGAAAGGCAGCCTGTGATTTTTCCTTCTGAACAGAGGACAGAGCCAAGTTTTAATTCCTCGTGTTGCATCAGGGCTCCTTGTGTTGGGGGTTGACTTTCACGTTGGTTTTGAGTGACCGCACTGACTGCAGGTGTTTGCTGGCTCAAGTGACAGAAAGAGAACAGATGTCTCTTGTTCATTTTTCTCCGTTTGCCTTGATCAGAAGCAATCAAGGTGATGGGCTGCTGCTGGGATCTTGGGGGAAATCAAGCTTCTGGGGGCTGAGGTGCTGTCTAAGCCATGAAATGCGAACGTTACAGAAGGCGACCCACATCCCAGCTGGCCCAGATGCAGCCTTCCTAAGGCTGGCGATAGAGGCAGACTCAGCAGGACTGTTTAGAAGTAAATTTGTCTGTCTCTGGAAGTGTGGGAAACAGCCATGAGAAATCATATTTATGTTCGATGTTACCTTTCCTGGTGTTTTCTTTCAAAAGCCCTGGTGATTTCTTTTTGTGTGGCTGCCTGGAAATGCTGTTTCCAGCCCACTTCCCACAGCAGAATGTGGCTTTGGAGGTTGATTGTCTGATGCAGTGGAGTATGGAGGAGTGACCACGAGCCCGCCTCCTTCTCTAAGAAGAATGCCCTTCCATTTGCGTCTGCTCTGCTCACCTCCTGGTATCATGGCTCTGAGCTGCCTCAACCCCCAGTTAATCTGTACAGTTTGCCTCCCTGAGGCCTTTGCATGTGTTGTTCCTTCTGCTTGGCATGCTTGCCCTCTAGCTTTTTGCATAGACGGCTCCTGCTCCTCACATCACAGCCAGAATTATTGCTCCTCAAGGACACCTTTCTTGATTATGACAGTTAATTTCTTGTCAACTAGGTGAGGCCATCATACCCGAGACTGATGTAGTACGTATTATCCTGGATGTTTCTGTGATGGTGTTTCTGTGGATGAGAGTAACCTGTAAATGGGTGAACTTTGAGTAAAGCAGATTGCCTCTGTGATGTGGGTGGGCCTCATCTAATCGGTCAAAGGTCTTGTTCTAGAATAAAGATTGACCTCCCCAAGCAAGAGGGTATTTTGTCAGTGGATAACCTTTGGACTTGAGCTGCCACGTGTGTTGTTCCCTGGGTCTTCAATCTGCTGGCCCACCTTGCAGATTTTGGACTTGCCAACCATGACCATCACACGAACCAATTTCTTAAAATAAATCTCTCTCTGTATATGCACATTCTAATGTTACTCTTTCTCTGGAACCCTGACCAATGCATGGATCATCTTGCCTAAATCCTCACTTCTTATTCATCAATTACTGTGCTCACTTATTGCTCTGTTTCCATTTCATAAGACATCACTATTTGCATTATTGGGTTGGCCAAAAATTTCATTAAGTCTTATGAGAAAACCCAAATGAATTTTTTGGCCAGCCTGATACCTGGTTTATTTACTTGCCTCCTCATTTACTGCTTCTCTCCCCCAATAAAATGTATATACACAAAGGTCAGGCACCTTACCTGTCCTGTGGATGGTTCTAACCCCAGAACCTAGCACACCCTCTGGTGCTGAGTAAATAATCAAATGAAGTGAATGAATGTCTTTTAGTTTAAGAAAGGGCATTGAAACAAAAACCTGTACATAAAATGTTCAGGGCAGCATTATTCCTAATAGCCCTAAAGTAGAAACAATGGAAAATGTCCATCAACTCATGAAGAGATAAGCAGCATGTGGAATATACATACCATGAAATCCATTATTAAGGCAAAAAGGAATGAAGTCTTGATACATGCTGCAATGTGGATGAATTTTGAAAACACCATGATAAGTGACAGAAGCCAGACATGAAAGCCCACATTTCAGGTGATTACATTTAAATAAAATATACAGAATAGGCAAATCCATAGAGACAGAAAGTACGTTAGTGGATGCCAGAGGCCAGGAACTGACTGTTAATGAGTGCATGGTTCCATCTTGGGGTGATGAGAATGTTCTGAAATGAGTGCCAATGGTTGCACAGTGTTGCAAGTATACTCAAAGCCACTGAATTGCACACTTTAACATGGTGGACTTCACATTGCGTGAATTTTACTACAGTTAGAAGAAAGCACGTAGGTATCCACTCCCTCATTTAATCCTGACCTCACCTTGGGAGTGGATCCAACAGTTAATACTGAGCAGAGAGTTGAAATGATTGTCCTAGAATCCTACGGCTGGCAAGTGGCAGCATCACAGATGCCACCCAAATATCCCTGACTGCAACGGGCTTTGAATCCATCCATGTTTGCCCACTTCCTCTGCAGCACCTTTGACGATTCGCTCTTGCTTGTTTTGGGGCCTTGCTGATAGGCTTCTGCTTGGTGGTTTTCTTGCCTTCAGTCAGTCAGCCTTCATCCCAACTTCTAGCCTCTACTGCAGTGATCTTTAATGAGAAAGCAGGTACATTACCATGTTACTTTCATCCCCAAACTCCCTAACTGGGTCCCCAGGGTGTCCCTAACAGTGAATGCCTTTCTCCTTCTATCAGCAGTGCCATCACCCACTCTCACGTTCGTGGAGGCATTACTCACAAGCCTAGGAGATGGAAGCAGGTGTCTGTCAGTGGAAAAACTGGACCAATGGATAAATAAGATGTGGGACACACACACACACACACACACACACACAATGAACTAGTGTTATTCAGCCATGAGGGAGGAGGAAATCCTGCCATGTGTGACAATGTGGATGGATCTTGAGGATGTGAGGCTGAGTGAGATAAGTCCGACAGAGAAAGACAGATACCGTATGATGTTGCTTATCCATGGACTCTACAAAGCCGATCTCGGAGACACAGAAAGTAGAATGGGGGTTACCAGGGGGCTGTAGGGGAGCTGGGGAGATATCGGTCACAGGGTACAAACTTGCAATTAGATGATAAATAGGTTCTGGAGCTGGAGGGCTCAGAACTGTGGTTGTAGTCAACAGTTCTGTATTTTATACCTCTGAGTTGCTGGGAGACTAGACCTTAAGTTTTCTTACCACATGAAGAAATGGTGATTATGTGACATGAGGGAGGTGTCAGAGCAATCATATTGAAATATGGAAATGTATCAAATCAACACACTCTACACCTCAAATGTATACAGTGTTACATGCCAATTACAGCTCAATGAAAAAATAGCATCACCCAAGAGTCTTCTCCACTCATCTCCCTTTGAAATCTGGGTTTATCCACAATGAGCTTTTCTCTGTTCTATGAATATTTCTCTACTGTCTCACCTCTGGGACGATGCTCAAGACAACCCACTCTCTGGAGTTTCCTTCTTTGCTCCCTTAGCTAGTGAAAATCCTCTGCTCAGCTATCACCCCCTTGGTGGGTTTCCTCTCTATCCACCTAGTGGAGTCAAGCTTTTCATTTTGCCTGCTTTATTTTCTTCTATGGGCACTTCAGCTAAAGCCCCTTTTACCTGCCATTTAGAAGTAGTTGTTGGGGATATGGAGGGGCTTGGAGGATGACTTTGTTACTAACGACCTGAGTTTTGAACCAATTGAGAATTCTATAGGAGTAAGGCAGTTGGATGCCAGTACATCTGTAATGCATACAGAAAGTGACTTATGTCATTATGTATGGGTCAGGGGCTTCCCTAAATCTGAATCCCACATTAGCCAAACACACCTGGACTGAGAGGAAACTTTTTCAATGATTCTGAAGGCCAGAGCCTGGTCCTTGGAGCAGGAAAGGAGAATTAACGCTTCCTGTGTGCTTCTGTCTTCTCTCAGAGGAAACACTTGAAGGCTGGGTTTGCTCAGACCAGACCCAAGAAGCCCTCTGAACTTACTCCGTGTGGGAAGAAGATTTACACCTATGTTTTCTTCTGAAACTATAAAGTTTTAGCTGTCACATTTAATTCCTTAGCCCATTTTGAGTTAATTAAAAAAAAACTATTTGTTTATTGAAGTATAGTTGTCATATAATATTACGTAAGTTCAGTTCAGTTCAGTCGCTCAGTCGTGTCTGACTCTTTGCGACCCCATGAATTGCAGCATGCCAGGCCTCCCTGTCTATCACCAACTCCCGGAGTTCACTCAAACTCATGTCCATCGAGTTGGTGATGCCATCCAGCCATCTCATCCTCTGTCATCCCCTTCTCCTTCCTAGCATCAGAGTCTTTTCCAGTGAGTCAACTCTTCGCATGAGGTGGCCAAAGTACTGGAGTTTCAGCTTTAGCATCATTCCTTCCAAAGAAATCCCAGGACTGATCTCCTTCAGAATGGACTGGTTGGATCTCCTTGCAGTCCAAGGGAGGTACAATATAGTGATCCACAATTTTTCAAGGTTATACTCCTCTTAAGTTATTATAAAATATTGGCAGAGTCCCCATGTTGTACAGTATATCCTTGTAGCTTATTTTATACCTAGTAGTTTGTATCTCTTTGCCTTTCCCTTTCCTTCCTCCCACTGGTAACCGCTAGTTTGTTCTCTGTGAGTCTGCTTCTTTTTTTGTCATATTCACTAGTTTGTTGTATTTGTTAGATTTCACATTTAAGTGATATTGCATAATATTTGTCTTTATCTGTCTGGCTTATTTCACTTAGTATAATGTTATTCAGGTTCATCCATGCTGCTGCAGGTGGCAAAATATCATTCCTATTTATGGCTGAGTAGTATTCCACTGTGCATATGTAACACATCTTCTTCATCCAGTCATCTGTCAGTAGAGCCTTAGGTGGCTTCCATATCGTGGCTATTGTAAATAGTGCTACTGTGATCACTGGGGTGCACATAGCTTCTTAAATTTGTATTTTGTTTTTTTTTTTCGGATCTGTACCCAGGAGTGGAATTGCTGGGTTGTATGGTAGTTGAGTTAATTTCTGTATATGATATGAGGTAAGAGTCCACCTGCCTCCGTTTGCAAGTCAATGTCCAGCTGTCTCAACATCATTTGTCAAAAAGTCTGTTCTATCTCTATAGAGTGATCTTGACACTCTTCAACTAGGCTAAGTACTAAAAAATAGACTAAACTGTCTATTCTAATTCTTACCAAAAGCATCCAAGTCATCACCATGATCTCTGCTTTGTAGTCAAAGAAAAGGCAGGTAGGAGAGGTTAAGAAACTTGCCCCAAAGTTACGTGGCTGGTTAGAGACAGAATTGGGTTGAAAACTCAGCTCTCCTGATTCCTACTTTGTTATTCTGTTATATGAGTTGCATCCATCCAGATCAATGACTATTTCATTATAAACCATCCTGCATTATTTAAAATGTAGAGAGATTATTTTAAATGGATGGAGAAAACTCTCTCAAGTTTTCTGTAGCCCTTGAGAGTTGAGACTACACTTGCAATTTCAAAATAATAATACAGCTAGACATATTTCTGAGACTGCTTCATTTATTAACTCATCTCACCCTCACAGCAACTCTAATGAGAGTAATACTTTGCCTGCATTCTGTCCATCAGGAAAGGAGGCTTGTTGAGGTTAGATGACCTGCTGTGGATCACACGGCTGGTGAGCGTGGCCAAGCTGGATTGAAAGCATGCAGCCTGGCCTCTGAGTCTGGGTCCCACACTGTGGGACAACCTGGCCCTTGGGGTCTCCTTGCTTGGTGAACGTCCTTTTCTCTCCTAAAGCCTAAAGCCTCGTACAGGACTCAGCAACAAGTTCTCTGTTTCCTTCGTTCTGGGTCACCTCTCAACTAACTTCCCCACTCCCTCCAAAAAAAAAAAAAAAAAAAAATCACCCACAACTAAAACTAGAGAGAAAAGAGAGCAAGAAATAAGATAGTATACCCCCCAAACCCACAGCCCAGAGAGTATCCAGGCTCTCATGTGCCTTCATCAAATGAATTAATTTGGTCCCTCGGCCCTAGTTGGCCTTGGGCAAGGCATGTGAGAGAAGGGTGATCCTTGAGTTGCTCAGACACCAGTGGAGACTGGCTTCAGGAGGAGCTGTGCTTAGAATTAAACTCTATGGAGTCTTCGGTTCCCTGGTGGAGACTGTGATGGAGCCGCCATCACAGGTGGACTTCAGGACCACCATGAAGAAGGCATGTGTCCACTCAGGCACAGAGGAGCCTCCCAAAGAGAGATGGTGTTAAGGCTCAGGCTGAAGGGCAAAGGGGCCTTGATTCAGCAAGTCCTGGGTGAGTGTGTTAGGAACACGGGCTCTGAAGGCAGAAAATCTGGGGTCAGACCCGTCATCACCTCTTACTCACTCTGTGGGCTTGTTATTGGACTTCTCGAAGCCTCTCTTTTTTGGCTCTAGAGTGGGTCTCAAAGTATACTGCACCTGTTGGGTGCTTGTGAGGTTAAACAATGTAATTCCTGTGCAGCCTTCAATGCAGAGTCAGCAGCCGCTCTTGATGTGTCACCTCGTATCCTCATTATTTCAGGAAGATGGCGCTGTCTACGGACAACCTGGTAGTTGGGGTCAGACCCCTGGAGGGAGTCCACAGAGGTAGGAGGGACCTCAAGTCTGCCATCGTAGTTGACCCCCTGTGGTAGGTGGTGGGGAACCAGCCGGGTCATTACAGAGGGTGATGGAGGGGTCCTGGCTGCAGGAGGGAAGTGGGACAGAACAGAGGGACGTTGGTGGGTGCAGGCGGGCAGTGAGGAGCCCAACTCCAGGCACGGCCAGGTCATCCTGCAGAGATGTTGGTGCTCTGGAAACAGCAGCTCTGATTGTACCTGAGAGAAGAGGAGCCTGGGAGAGCCGAGAGTCTGTTAGCTCTCCAGCTTGTCTGTCTCTGCGTTTAGTTGTAATTAAGGGAAATATGGAGGGGCTTCTTTGGTGGCTCAGAAGGTAAAGAATCTGCCTGCAATGCGGGAGACCAGGGTTCGATCCCTGGATCCGGAAGGTCCCCTGGAGAAGGGAATGGCTACCCACTCCAGTATTCTTGCCTGGAGAATTTTATGGACAGAGGAGTCTGGCAGGCTACAGTCCATGGGGTCACAAGGAGTTGAACACAACTGAGCAATGAACATACACAATGGAAATACGGAATCCAGGGGAGGGGATGGCAGTGGGCAGAGACGTGCTGAGTCGGGGGTCAGTGGGCTCTCTGGATGGACTTGGTCAGCACGTGTTGCTCTGAGTTGCTCTTGCCCATGTCTGTGTCACAGCCCCTGGTGTGATCTCATTGAGGTGGGAACAGGCCTCTTGCTTGTCTATTTCCAAGCCGGTGTGTGCTCCATCATGGATCCGTGGGTGCTGAGCCCACAGATGGATCACCAGGGCACAAGGCTCCGAGTCACAGAACACGAGAATAATAAAGCTTCTCCGATCCTGGCCCGAGCCTTGGTGGGGGAGGCTGGTGGTGTGGTGGGTGGAACCCGGGCCCTGGGGCTAACCTGACACCGCCTCTGTGAGCGTGGGCCCCGGCACTAGTTCCCGAACCATCTGTGCCTTGGCCTCCTGTCGATGAAACAGGCACACTCATCACACCCACATCAGAAGATGAGAAAAGATAATGAATACAAGACCCTTCAGGGGTGCCTGGCAAGCAGTACACTCAGCAAGTACCCTTTCACTCCCTGCTCTCCATCCTCAGATCTTGGCCTGCCCAGCACAGACCTTTTATGAGGGTTTGTGCAGGCTTCTTTTAAAGAAAGGGATTTAGGTCAGTTCTTCCACTGTGCAGGCCAGGAAGCAAAGGCTCAAAGCATTTAGGAAGACTGATGTACTGTCTGTCTTTCTGCAAAATAACACAACCAGCATGCCGCCCCCAGACTGATAGTTCCGACTGCTATTTGGGTGCCTGCTGCTTTTCAGTGAGACTTTGTTATCTTCCCGCCATTTCTCCCTTTGCTCCCAGACCACTGCTTACATGGTTTTCAACTGGCCTGCCAGTTTCCAGCTGGGGATTATAGTAGAAAGATGCACGGTGTTGGCATTCAAGGCTCAAAAGATGGTGGTAGCCCCTCCTGGCACAGAGCCCAGTGTCACTGCTGACTCGCCTGCCCAGGTGTGGGGCCAGGTCTGCAATGAGCATCTTGCTTGTGTCCTAGAGGAGGTCAAAGCTAGCAACATCAAGTCAATGTCTCTGATTACTTTGAAGGAAAGGGCAGATGGGAAATTCAGACATCAGGATGGCCCCCAGCCTTCCTTTTATCAGTGCAGAGATGGGACCATGGACTTAGCCTGCCAGCAGAACGTAGGTGGTCAGCAAATGGATTTTGGATTCAGAATGCTGGGTATCAGAATGAGTATCAGCTGTATTTCTTACTGTGTGGCTTTGATTGAGTTGTTTAACCTTTCTGTGTCTCTAAAGACTCCTCTGTGAGATAAGGGTTAATGATTATTATTATTTTTTAAAATAGGATTGTTGTAAGAAATAAAGTCGTCAAGTGCTTAGAATAGCACTTGGCATACAGTGACCACCTGGTAAACATTAACCATTGTTGCTGTTATTATTGTTGCTGTTGTTATTTGCCAGGATGTAAAGAAATGGTTGGGGAAGCCCTCGCGTGTTGTGAGTAGCCCTGAGAGGGGAGCTGGTCCTCCTAGTTTCAAGCACAGCTCTGCCATCTTGGGTGGTGTGACCCTGGCCTTTCTGTTTGCACAGGGACTGAGTTCTCTTAGGACACAAGTCTGACCTCCAGGTCCCCTGTGCTCTGGTCCAGCCACACCCTCTTGCCTGCAGTGCTCCAGTTCCCCCATTCCCCTCCCCACTCTACGACTTGTGCTCCCCAAGCCTGTCACTTGGCCCCCATACCTGCTCTCTTCAACTGCTGCAGGTGCACGTGCTCAACTCTTCATGAGAACCCAGGGTTTGGTATATGGTTGGTGCTCAATAAATATCTCCTGGACCAAATCCAGGAGCCTTTAATGCTGGACCAAAGATGGAGTTCTCCAGTGGATGCAATAGTCACTGCATGGTGCTGTGTTTTCTTGATGGAGATTGAAGCCATTCCTATCCATGATTGGTGACGTGGGAAAGTAAAAATAACTGTAAATGTTTTCCAAGTTTTAAAATAAATCTCCTGATGCAGCCATTGCTACTGCTCACTAACAAGCATGGACCCCTCTTCTTGGAAGCCTGCCATGAACACAGCAGGCTGGTGAGTGCCCCCACCTTGAGTCTCTGCCTTTGATCTGTTTAATGCTTAGTCCTGTATCTGCCATCCATCCAGGCACCACCTGCCCTCAGGAGCATCCTCACCCTCTGAGGACCTCTGCAGAGTGATCCTGGCTGAGCTTGGAGCCAGCATGTCTGTGTCACCATCAGGGAGCCAGATGCAGTTCCAGGGAGTGCACTTCTTGGGAGAAGTGGTGATAAAAACAGATCTTGACAGAGAGAGACTTGGGGTGAGTGAGGCATGGAAGAAAGACCTAGGAATGAAAAGAACCAAATGAGAGAAAAGGTTTTGTTTGGTTGATTTTTCTCTTAAACTTAAAAAGCAAAGTGATGGCGGGTATTCGAGCCACTGACATGAGTGTGTCTTCTGGCTGGGCTGGCTTTTATTTTGCATCCAGGGATGCAACGCTGCCTTAGAAGTCTTTTGGTTTCTGTTATGAGCCCACAAGCTACTTCAAAAAGTCCCAGCCTGTGTCCCTGGGCACACCTCCTCCTCTCATCTTCAGAAAGAGTGAGTGTAAGCCTCATGCAACAGGAACTCATGTTTAAAACCCTGCTGCATACCGGCATCTGTTCCAATGGTTAAGTCTGAATTATCTAATTATACTCATGACCGTTGTTCCTGCCTTGCAAACTGAGGCTTCCAGAAATTAGAGACTTGCTCTAAGTTGTTGTTCAGTCGCTAAGTCTTGTTTGACTCTTGGTGACCCCATAGATTGCAGCACATCAGGCTTCCCTGTCATCCACGATCTTTCAGGGTTTGTTCAAACTCATGCCCGTTGAGTAGGTGATGCCATCCGGCCATCTCATCCTCTGTCACCCGCTTCTCCTCATGCCCTCAATCTTTCCCAGCATTAAGGTCTTTTCCATGAGTCAGCTGTTCACATCAGGTGGCTGAAGTATTGGAGCTTCAGCATCAGTCCTTCCGATGAATATTCAGGGTTGATTTCCTTTAAGATGGACTGGTTGGATCTCCTTGCAGACTAAGGCACTCTCAAGAGTCTTCTCCAACACCACAATTCAAAAGCATCAAATCTTTGGCGCTCAGCCTTCTTTATGGTCCAACTCTTGCACCTGTACACGACTACTGGAAAGACTATAGCTTTGACTGGACGGACCAGGTAGTAAGTGGAAAATTCATGCCTGCATCAAGTCAGGCTGGCTCAGGGCTCCCCTTTACTATGTTCCCTTTTAGATCTGAGAGCCCAGAGGGGTGCCTGCAGAGACAGGCTTGGCCGGAACTTTTCAAAAACATTTCAGATTAAATTTAAAAAATTTAAATTTTATACTGTAGCACAGTTGATTAACAATGTTGTGTTAGTTTCAGGCGTAGAGCAAAGTGATTCAGTAATATGTATACATATGTCTATTCTTTTTCAAATTATTTTCTCTTTAGGTTATTACAGAGTATTGAGCAGTGTTCCCTGTGCTACACAGTAGGTCCTTGCTAGTTATCTGTTTTAAGGATAACATGGCAAAAGGTCTTCCTGGTCCTGATAGTTCCACTTTCCCTGTCTTAGGTAGGAGCATTGTCCTCATCTTTTTTTTTCTCAGCAAACGAAAACATTGTTTATCTCTTTCAAACTTTAGCTCCTACCTCACATACCCCTTGAGCACAAAAAGTAGAGAAGGTGCTGCCTGGGGAGGACATGTGACCGTAAGTAAAAGAGAGAGGAAAGATGGATGCAAAGAACAGGACAGGCCGGAAAGGAACCTCAGCAGCACTGAGCATGTGGACTCTGATCACAGGGGACAAAGGCCTTCTGGGGCTGGGCTGACCTGCTCTGGGGTCGAGGGCGTGTCCACACCACGGCCATAGACCTCAGCACATTCCCTGCGTGGACTGCTTCCTTTCTCTAAACCCTCCCTGCCCAGGTCAGGACTCTGATGACTCCTGGGTCCTGCATCTTTCTCGTTCCCTCTGATATTTCTGGGGCTTCCAGCATGTTCACCATGCACATATGTTCCTCGGAGCTGGCCTGCATGGAGTGCAAACAGTGGCCAAGGACAGGGCTGGGCAGGTGGGTCATGCCTGTGTGCTAAGAATTGCAGAGAGGTGTGGAAACATGGTATTTATCAAGGGCTCTTTCTGTTACAACCAAAGAAACCCAACCAAAGTGACAAAGCAGGAACTTTCTAACTCCAGGCACAACCACATTGTCTATTATGAGCTTTTATTATAAAATGAGGGTGACATTGCAAACTGTATTCATTTTATTGCTTCATTATCTCTTAAATTTGTCTTTAAATTGGGTGCCAAGTTGAAGAGCTATTTATTAGCTCTTTGACATCAACTTGCTTTATAATTATAATATTAAATATCATTATTGTTACTATTATTGTTTCATATCTCAGTGTTTTTCAAAGGCTGATCCTTCTGAACACCTGCACTGGAATTGTATATGGGGGTGACAGATGCTTGAAGATCTCCGAGCATTTTTCTAGCCCTAGTGAGAATTTCTGAGGGGAAAAGGCGAGTGGCCTAGGATTTTTCATTTTTAACAACCACTCTGATAATTTTAGGCAAAGCAGAGTTTGAGAGCCGCTGCCTTCTCTTATTTAACTCCCACTAGAATCACACTAGGGAGATTTTTATATATATCCTTCTACAGGTGAAGGACCTCAGGCTTAAAGAACATGAATGATTAACTGCCCAAGGCCACACAGAGACTAAGTGGAGAGATTACAACATCTGTGTGTCCTCTTAAAGCAGTCGTCCGGTTCTTCCCAAATGTGAGCTGTTCTGTGCCCCTGCTGCTGCTGCTGCTAAGTCACTTCAGTCGTGTCTGACTCTGTGAGACTCTGAGGTTTGGAAAAAGTATTGGGTTGGCCAAAAAGTTTGTCCAGTTTTAACATAGCATCATGGCAGGAAAACCCGAACGGACTTTTTGGCCAACCCAATAGCAGAATGGTTTCTGAAACTCATATTTGTTGTTGTTGTTCGGTTGCTAAGTCATTTGACTCTTTGCAACCCCAAGAACTGCAGTGCACCAGGCTTCCCTGTCCCTCACCATCTCTTGGAGTTTGCTCAAACTCATGTCCATTGAGTCAGTGATGCCATCCAACCATCTCATCCTCTGTCATCTCCTTCTCCTCCTGCCTTCAATCTTTCCCAGCATCAGTCTTTTCCAATGAGTTCGCTCTTCATATCAGGTGACCAAAGTATTGAAGCTTCAGCATCAATCCTTCCAGTGAGTACTCAGGGTTGATTTCCTTTGGGATTGGCTGGTTTGATCTCCTGGCAGTCTAAGGGACCCTCAACATTGGTCATAATTTAACTGGGAACATGAGGGGCACAGGGATGAAAGAGGAACGGATTCAAAGCTAAGGGGCAAATGCCAGGAGTCATAGGAGTTTGAAGGAAGGAGAGCTGATCTTGGCTAAACTGGAGAAAGTTTCAGATGGTGGAAATTCCAAGGAAAAAAGTCAGATTTCATATGCATTCTCTAGAATGAGTCAGACTGGCAGAGGTAAAGGGGGAACAGAAAAGAATGTCCACTTGGAAGGGATGCCGGACAAAGGCCCGGAGGGAGGAAGCTGAAGCACTTTGAGAGCTCTTGCCGCCAAAGGAGCCACATCCGTCACCCAGCTGGCAGGCCGTAATGACTTGGGCCTGGCTTATTAAGCACATTTGAAAATTGGGTGAATTGCTTGATTTGGTAAAAAATTACATGGTACATTTAATCAGCCCTCCTTTAAGGAACAAATGTCATTAAACACCACTTAATTAGCTGCCCCTGCAGCCTGACTGGGTGAAAATTATATCCTTGACAAACTACAAAACATTTTTAAGGTCAAATATGGAGAGTAAAAATACCACTGGATGCCCCCGGGTAATAGGCCCATAAAAGCTCGCCTCATTTTCATTCATTGAAAAGATTCATTCTGGATTGCGGCTAATCAGAACTTGATGGGCTTTCTTTGGAGCAGAATCTTAAGACCCAGGGTGTATTGGTCTTTATGTTAAAGGAGTGAAAAAATTAAAGCACTGGCAAAACAGACGCATACACATTCAATAATACACTTGTTTATCAGCCTGCTGATTTGTTATGGGAATAAAAATGTCTACTTGCTCTATTAACCCAGGATACTGTGGTATATTATAGCAATCTGAGCTCTGGCTATGCCCAGGACAAAGAAAGCAAATCAGAGAATTATTAAAGAGATGAAGTGGATGAGGCCATCGTTCACTGCATTTCTAAAAATACTTTCAACTAATGTATAATATTCACCCAGAAAGGCACACATATCATAAGGGCCTGGCTTAATAAATTTCCATAAATTGAAATCACTCTTGTCCCCAGCATCATCAGATCAAGATGCCGAGCATGACCACCTGCCAGAATCCTCCCAACGCTTTCTTTCCATCCTTCGGTCTTCTACCCGCCCAGGGATGATCGTGGCCCTGGCTTGCCCCAGCGGGGATTGATGTTTCTTGTCTCCTCTGAATGGCATCATGCTGCTCGCACACTTTCGTGCCTGGCTTCTCTCACTCAGCGCACTTTGAGAAGTTCATCCCTGTTGCTGTGTGTGCTGTAACGTGTCCACTCATCGCGGTTTTGTGTTCTGCTGGGTGAATGTGCTATAATTTATTTACATATTTTTTTGGCTCAGGGTATTTGGGCAGTTTTATGTTTGGAGCTGCTGTGAATCTTGCCGCTGCGAACATAACTTTTATGGGTCTGTCCTGAGTCTATGACAGCATGAGAGTTCTGTGCTTTAGCACATGGAGCTGGGTAGCGGGAGTGCATATGAATTCATAGCCTTGTGATATGTATATTAGTGGAAAGAGCATTTATATATTACATATAATATTATATTAACATATATTTTACATAATATATATATAATATTGTGAGTATGCATTTTTGACCATCTATTTTTTAAAAGATTCTTTTGATGTAGACCCTTTATGAAGTCTTTATTGAATTTGTTACAATATGGCTTGTGTCTTATGCTTTGGGGTTTTGACCCTGAGGCATGTGGGATCTTAGCTCAGTGACCAGGGATAAGCCCTGCACCTCTGCACTGGAGGCAAAGTCTTAGTGACTGGATCACCAGGGACGTCATGACCACCTGTTTTTTTTTTTTTTTTTCCGTGATGGTCTTTTTCTTTGGACCATCAGTTCCTTGAGTGCAGAGACTTCTAACTTAATTGTCTCTGGCCCAGAGACAAGTGAACTGCTTGGCACAGATAAATCCCAGGAAGTATTTTTTCAACAGAGGAATGAGCTCTGTGACCTGGCTTATAGTTATTTAGCCTCTCTGTGTCTCTATGTCTTCATCTCTCTAGTGGGGAAGATTTGCCAATTAAAGACTGCTGACTGATAGGGTTTAGCTGTCTTCTCAAGGAAGTTAGTGATACTTCTAACTTCTCAAGGAAGTTAGTTACTTCTCAAGGAAGTAAATGATAGAAATATTTCTGATTTTTCTTCCCTTCCAATACTTTTACCTTAGGACCCTTCACTTCCATCTGCCCAGCCCTCAATACCTCTTACCTTTATAATATGGGGGTGGTCTTTTCTTATTTTTCATCAGACTTCTTATTAAAAACAGTGTCTACCTAACCTAGATTGAGATTCTGACATGCTAGCTCCCAAAGAGAGAAAGTGTTTTATTTGCAGTCACCAAAATCAAGCCATAATTAAATGTTTACAAATTGTTAATGGAAAAAGCACTTTCCCCTCTCTTCTTGTCAGTGCCTTCCCCAGACAAGGCTCGCCTCACATTCTCCCATGTTTCACTTCATTATTTTGAAGTTTTAATTAATTAAATAATTTTAAATTAAAAAAAATATTTTTACTTTGTTTTGTATTTTTGGGCTGTACTGCAAAGTATGTAAGATCTTAGTTCCCTGACCAGGGATCAAACCAGCGCCCCCCTCTTGAAAACCTGGAGTCTTAACCACTGGACCACCAGGAAGTCCCTCATTTCATTTTTCAGTGTTGATTCAATATATTATTTTGCACATTTAAGATCAACCTACAATCCAAGTGATGCAAACTAGCAAATACAGTTTGAACACAGTTTTTTAAAAAGAATGAGGAGCTTTCAAATGCGTTTTTCCATGTAATTTGACTCCCCTCCCAGTTTGTAAAGTGGAGAGACTCACATGACAGTTGTCCTGTCAGTTAGATCACGGTACATCTGACACAGATGGGCTCGGAGGCTTGGTGAAATGGTTTCAACCATCTTCTTGCTTCGGAGGCCCTTTGATAGTCAAGAGCTGGCATTTTCAACCAGGCACTGGATTAAGTGGGTTGATGCCTTCTCTGGGCCTTTCATTGTTTATTTATAAAAGGGAGCTTTTTTAAAAGATGTATTTGTATTTTTGTTTTTGGCTGTGCTGGGTCTCGGGTGCTGCACACAGGCTTTCTCTAGTTGTGGCAAGCGCGGGCTACTCTCAAGTTGCCGTGGGCAGGTTCTCGTTGCCGTGGCTCCTGTTGTTGCAGAGCACCGGCTTTAGGCACGCGGGTTTCAGTACTTGTGGCACGTGGGCTCCGCAGTTGCGGCTCCCGGGCTCTAGAGCACCGGCTCAGTAGCTGTGCTGCAGGGCTTAGTTGCTCTGCGGCGTGTGGGATCGTCCCAGCAGGGACTGGACCGGTGTCCCTTGCATTGCAAAGCAGCTTCTTAACCACTGGACCCCCAGGGAAGCCCCATAACGTGGTGTTTTAAGGGAAAATTATTTCCAGCTTGTACACTACTTCCCAAGTTTGGGAATGCTTTTTAGCAGGCATTTGGGGGTGAAGTAAATGATAGAAATATTTCTGATTTTTCTTCCCTTCCAATACTTTTACCTTAGGACCCTTCACTTCCATCTGCCCAACCCCATGGGTACTGGGCATGGCCCTGTGGCTTGCCTTGGCATCCGAGATGTGAGTGGGTGGACAGAGTGCCATTTCCAAGCCCTGGCCTTGAGAAATAGGGGGGGTTTCCATTTGCCCTTCTTCTGCTTCCATCCGCCCCCATGGAGAGAACGAGCTCTTGGATAGAACTCCTACCTCTTGAGCCAAGACCCCAGAGCGAACACTTTTATAGCAGACTATTTCCAACCATTCCGCCGACCTGGGCCTGAGAGTGAAAGCTCACTGCCGCATCGCTGACGGATCCATGCTATGAAAGTATATCATTCTGTCAACACGAGGAGCAATGGCAAGACATATCTTTGCCTTGGGCATCTGCTCTCAGTGTGTCAAGACAAGGAGGATGAGATCAATGTGGAAGAATGGAAATCTGTCACAGACAACAATAAACATCAGTAGCAATCTGTGTACACCTCCTTGTGCAGCATTTACTTGTATTGTTTCACTCATCTTTCATAACAACCTTCCGAGGAGGCAGGATCATTGCCATTTTGTAGAGGACAAAAAGGATGCTCGGAGAAGTCGAGAGGCTCGCTCAAGGGCATGTGGTGGACAGGTAGGGGAGATAGGAGGGAATCCCAGCTCTTCGCCACTTGTTCTTCCCTGTTTTAAAGAGGCGACGCGAAGTGTGAGAGGTCGAGTGTGCTCCAGCGCCTGCTGATGCAAGTGTAGTTCACACAGTGGGTGCCAAGTGTGGGGCTGCTGCTGTAAAATTCAGATGAGGGAGAGTTTGGGTCAGACTCCTGGACCACGAATGCGGCAAGACTTTTGGTATTCGTTGAATGCCCACGGGCACCTCTCTGTTTCCCAGCCACACTTATGGGTGTCTTGGGGCATTATGTCTAGGTTCTGGATGGTTAGCTGTAGGCAGATATATTATAAGCAACTTCAAGGGTTGGCCCTTAAACTCATTTTGCAAATCCTTCAGCCTTCACACCTACCTACAGTCTCCTTGGAAGACATGTGTCTCAGAGGTTATCCATACAAGATGGAAGTAACCTGTGCCCCGTCACCATTGAGAAGATTGGCCCTAAGAGCTGCATGACCCTCACAGGGCTTTGACATGAGTGATAAAACTTTGATTGTCTCAACACAGTGAGAAATGGGAGTGCATTTGTTGCTTCACTATAACCTGTTCTGTCCTAACCGAATAATGTGATTTGCTTTTCCAGTGGAGTGAGAACATCTCTTGGCTCTTCCATCTAAGATTTTCTGGTGTCTTTATTTTATTTCTTGCTGCATCACTTGGCATGTGAGATCTTACTTCCCTGACCAGGGAACAAACCAACACCCCTGGCAGTAGAAGTGTGGTGTCTTAACCACCGGGCCACCAGGGAAGTCCTCTGGGTATCTTTTAGCAACAATTTAAGATGAGGAGGAACCAACATTTCTGGTATTATCTAATCTCTCTGAACATCACTGCAGAGGAATATCTACCTTTTTAACATTTTGTATACCCTTCAGACCGTAGTATATGTACAACAAATAAATCAAATAATGAGATAGATGGATATTCAGCAGATGAATGGATAAGAAAGCTGTGGTACATATACATAATGGAGTATTACTCAGCCATTAAAAAGAATACATTTGAATCAGTTCTAATGAGGTGGATGAAACTGGAGCCTATTTTACAGAGTGAAGTAAGCCAGAAAGAAAAACACCAATACAGTATACTAACGCATATATATAGAATTTAGAAAGATGGTAACAACAACCCTGTATGTGAGACAGCAAAAGAGACACAGATGTATAGAACAATTTGGACTCTGTGGGAGAGGGAGGGGGGATGATTTGGGAGAATGGCATTAAAACATGTATAATGTCATATAAGAAATGAATCACCAGTCCAGGTTGGATGCAGGATACAGGAAGCTTGGGGCTGGTGCACTGGGATGACCCAGAGGGATGGTATGGGGAGGGAGGTGGGAGAGGGGTTCAGGATGGGGAGCACGTGTACACCCGTGGCAGATTCATGTTGATGTATGGCAAAACCAATACAATATTGTAAAGTAATAGTAATAATAATAATAATAAAATAAAAAAATAATGAGATAGATGGATAAATGAAATAAAGGAATGAGAGTGGTAGAATTGTATCTGAGAACATTGTATCTGGAGGGTATAATGGGAGATGGAAGGGGGCCCAAATTAAATGAAGAGCTTGCAACCATAGGCCTTGCACCTACGCTCTGATTTAGACATTAATTACACTGAGGCAGGGGATGATGGTGTTGGTGGCAAGGCTCCAGCATGTTTGATGGTCAGCCACTGCCTCTGAAGAAACAACTTAACAGTCTGAGAAATTCACGAATGTTACTGGAGTGGGTTGCTCTTTCTTACTCCAAGGGATCTTCCCGACCCAGGGATTGAACCCACATCTCCTGTGTGGCAGGCAGATTCTTTACCAATGAGCCACCAGGGAAACCAGTGGAGCTCACAACTACCCCCAAATCCACTGGGAGCTGCCTCTAGATTGATGCCATTCTTCATGGCTTTTAAATCCTTCTGGAGCCTGTGTCAAGAGGACTTTTCATGAAAAACTTCCATTTGAGATAAGCTTGTTTTTTCTAAAATTTATTTTAAAAATTCATTTTTTCCCTCTCGCATTCTGGAAAGACAAGGTATAGAGTGTTGATAATTAATTCCTCACACCTCTTGACCTCTTGTTCACTGAACATTTATTGAGAAAACTTTGAGGAGAGCTTCTTTTTCTTCTTATCATCCCCTGGGAAGAATAATAGGATCTGAAATGTAAGCGGACTTGGGGGAGGGAGTGGGAGGAATAGGCAGTGACCCGGGCTGTGTGATCTGAAGATGTTTTGAACAGAGCCCTGGGCCAAAAATACCTCCTTTGGAAAAAAATCAAGTGTTAGAGAACCTGCTCTCAGGAAGTTCTACTTTGAAGACTTGTCAGCCCAGGCTAGCTACTTCTAGGCAAATAGGAGTGAGATAAACAATGAGAGATTCTCTGTGATTTGGGCACATAGGTTTATAATGATTTATAATGATAAAATGTATATGCATAGTCTTTTATTTCTTCAGGCTCTGCAGTAGACAAAGGCTCACATTTTCTGCAAAACAAGCCTATGAGTTAGGGTTCATAATATCCATTTCATGGACGTGATGGAGCTGCAATTTGTTATGCTCTGGCCGAATGGGATCTTAAGTTGGTTCAGAGGCTTTCCCTTTCAAACCATGAAAGTAAAGAATACTATCAGTGTTGTTGTTCAGTCACCAAGTCATGTCTGACTCTTTGCAACCCCATGGACTGAAGCACGCCAGGCTGCCCTGTCCCTCCCCATCTCCCAGAGTCTGCCCAAGTTCATGTCCATTGAATCGGTGATGCCATCCATCTCTTCCTCTGTCACCCTCTTCTCCTTCTGCCTTCAATCTTTCCCAGCATCAGAGTCTTCAATAGCCTCAGTGCCGCCATCACAACTCTTCCCATACCCACCCTTGGTACTGGTGCATGCATGGTCAGTTGTATCCAACTCTTTGCAACCCCATGGACAGTTGTTGGCCAGGCTCCTCTGTCCATGGGATTTTCCCAGCAGGAATACTGGAGCAGGTTGCTATTTCTTATTCCAGGGGATCTTTCTGACCTAGGGATCGAACCTGCGTCTCTCCTGCGTCTCCTGGATTGTCAGGTGGATTCTTTACCACTGCATCACCTGGGAAACCCTTATATTCATCCTTACCCCTCCCACTACCACCACTGTGACCATTAATGCTACCGCTGTCGTGACCACCACTGGTACCGCCATCATGACCACCTCTGCGGTTGGCATTACTGTCACCATCTCCACCACCACCCGCATCACCAGCATCATCAACATTACCATCAGGGCCACCATTACAGCTAACCAACCACAGTAAATACCACCATCATCCGCACCACTGATAGCTCCTTGTGCAGTGATGCACACTCACCTGAGAGGCATCTCAATGCCAGTGCCACTCCTGGGAGCTGGCACAGAGGTGCCCTGAAGAAGGGAGGCTAGGCTGTCTACATAGTCAGACCCAGCCCCTTTCCCCATCATCTCTCAGATCTGCCTCTTCCTGGAGTCCATCCTTCACTAACTTGATGGTTTTGGTTGCTTGTCAATTATCCTCTTTTCCCCCCACCCCACTGGGGGAGTCATCTTCTTTGCTAGGGTAGAGGGTGGAAAAGTTGATCTTTAGGAGTTTAAAACCACCTGAAGAATTCTTTTCCTCTCCCCCTTTGCTCTCTGTCCCCCATCTCTTCCTAGAAGCAATCCACATAGAGAGTAGTCTGCTTCTTGTTGCTCAGGGTTTGGTCTCTGCAGTAGTAGATGGGCTTCCCTGGTGGCTCTGATGGTAAAGAATTTGCCTGTAATACAGGAGACCTGGGTTTGATCCCTGGATCAGGAAGATCTCCTGGAAAAGGGAATGGCAACCCACTCCAGTATTCTTGCCTGGAGAATTCCATGGGCAGGGGAGCCTGGTGGGCTACAGTCCATGGGGTGGCAAGGAGTTGGACATGACTGAACATCTAGCACTTCACTTTCACATCACTTTCATCATTGAAAGGCCATGTTAAAAGTAGACTCTCAGACTTGGTCCCAGACCTACTGAAGCAGAATCTGCATTTGAAAAAATTCCTTGAAGAATCTTAAATCTGAGAAGCACTTCTCTAGCTATCTGATTGGGAGGTGGGGAGTGATAAATGGTGAAATTACAACTAAAGCATCTATAAATTAAAGTAGTGTTTCAAGAATATTTGCCCCACGAACAAAAGAAGTGAGCCTCAGCAGGGCCATTATGTGCTTCATTTCCTCCTATTTGGGAGATGACAGAGTATGATGAGACCCTGAACTCCTCCCAGTCAAAACTTGAGCTTTTTTCATGATGGCGCCTCACTGTCCAGGTCAGAAGGCTTGTCCTGTTTCCAGAACCCAGGGCATGTACAGGCAGTGGGTGAGGGCAGAGAACACCCACACAGCAACAGCATCCTGGAGTCCAAGTTCCAGCGGAAGGTACGGCGCCAGAATGTTAGAATTGGAAGGAGCCTCAGAGGAACATTGCTCTCTGTGTGGTGCCTCTCTGTCCCATCATCCTGGTGATTTATTCCCAGCTTGAGTTGCTGTCCCACATTACTTTGACTGTTTACTTATTTCTTGTGGCTTCTCTCACTGGAATGTCATTTCCTGAGACCGTGAACCTTATCCTACCTGTTTGTGGTTGCATCCCCGGCATTGTCACATAGAAGGTGCTCTGTAATAATTTGTAGAATAAATAAATGTAAGAAAATTGAGGTCCTAAAAATGAATATAATTTACTAACATCATTTATTCAAGTCAAAAGTAGAGAAGATTGTCTGCCAGGCATTGTCCTGGGCCCTCTCTGTGGTAAGAATTCTTTATGGTAAGAATTATCATTCATATATTTTTTCATGAGGATGTATGTCCCAGGTGACAGAGATTGTTAAGAACATGTTTCATTCCCTTCTAGACCTAATAATTGAATCTGGGTCTGTTGACACTTATATGATTTTTTTAGATACAAGGAAATAAAAGGAAGAAGGGAAGGAGTAATTCGTATCTCTACTCTATGCCGGCTAGAGAGGGAGACTTTCTGTATGTACTGTCTCTTTTAATCTCCAGAAAATCATTACACAGCATAGCTATTGTAGACTCAAAGTTTTACCCAGAAGTTACTGAGACAAAGAGGTCTTGTTTAGAATGCAACTGATACACATTTTGAGATCAAACTTCTTTTATTCCAAGATCTGTGCTCTTTATCACATATGATTTTGCCTCCTCATCCCTTTTTATATAAAGGAATAGATTCTTTTTTATTTTTTTTATTTTTATTTTTAAACTTTACATAATTGTATTAGTTTTGCCAAACATCAAAATGAATCCGCCACAGGTATACATGTGTTCCCCATCCTGAACCCTCCTCCCTCCTCCCTCCCCATACCATCCCTCTGGGTCGTCCCAGTGCACTAGCCCCAAGCATCCAGTATCGTGCATCGAACCTGGACTGGCATCTCATTTCATACATGATATTTTACATGTTTCAATGCTATTCTCCCAAATCTTCCCACCCTCTCCCTCTCCCATAGAGTCCAAATACTCAGGGATGTCTCCACTCATTTTGGCTGAAGTTTTACAGAAGTTAAAACATGGGAAGCTGATTTCAGGAGTTTGTTTTCAAGCAGTCATCTCCATGCGTTTTTCTTGGAACCAGCCTAGGTCTGTCCAATCTCCTGCACCTCCTGCTTCTACTGCCTCAGGTTGTAAGAGCTTCACACTCATTGGCTCCTCAGTGTGCGAAGAGGGCCATCTATGTTCTCCATTCTCCCTTGGCAGGGGACCGTTTGATGTCCTGAAGAACCATTTCCAATGAGGACTGAAGCTGAATTGAGTCTCTGAGGGATACTCAGTGAGTTAACTTTTGCTCTCTTCATGGTACTTGGGTTCAGATGGACTTGGGTCTGAATCTCAAATCAGTCAGGTATTAATGGTGACATCTTGAGAACACTTGGGTCATTATTGCAGCTCTCAATTATTCGTCTGCCAAGTGATGGGAACACGTGGCTCAGAGGGTTGTTCTGAAGTGTTCCTGTTCAGAGGTACTTGCTCCCTCTCCTATTCCCGTGCTCCTGACGGGTCCTGATGAGATATGCCTGATTGTTTGAGGGTCGCACAATTTTTTTTTTTCTGCTGATATTTATTTATTTATTTGATTGCACTGGCTGTTGGTTGCAGCATGTGGGATCTTGTTTTGTTTGTTTGTTTGTTTTTTTAAGTTACAGCATGTGGAATCTTTAGTTGTGCCATGTAAACTCCTGGTTGCGGCATGTGGGATCTAGTTCCCTGACCAGGGATCAAGCCTGGGCCCCCTGCATTGGGAGAGTGGAGTCCCAGCCACTAGACAACCAGGGAAGTCCCAAAGGTTGCACAGGTAGATGGGAAGAAGGGGATCTTCCTGGATGGACAAACAATACATATGCTTTAAGAAATCCTTAGAGGAAGCAACCACGGCAGGATCTGCATGGCTTCATCAAATGAGTCAGTGCAGACCAGGACAAGGAAGGCAGATAGGAGAAATCCATGTTATATGACCACATGCATTTTAGTGTGCTTATAGACTAAGAACTAGTTTGGAAAAACACTAGCCTGAAGGTTACCCAAGACACAGAAGATTGTTAAACAGATTATATAATGTTGAAAGACTTTAGAACTGAAAGAGAAGAGAAACATTCAAACAGTGTTTTAAAATTTCCTGACTACGTGTAGTGCCTTTGGAAATAATTGTTCTGCCAATTATAAACATTGGGAAGACTGATGCTGAAGCTGAAAGTACAAAACTTTGGTTACCTGATGCAAAGAGCTAACTCGCTGGAAAAGAGTCAGTCTTTTCTGATGCTAGGAAAGATTGAGGGCAGGAAGTGAACGAGGCAACTGAGGATGAAATAGTTGGATGGCATCACCCACTAAACGGACATGAGCAAACTCCGGGAATTGGTGATGGAGAGGGAAGGCTGGTGTGCTGCAGTCCATGGGGTTGCAAAGCGTTGGGCACGACTTAGCAACTGAACAACAAGAACAAATTATAAACAGAATCTTTTTATTAAAACAAATCCAAGAAACTCTACTCTAAAAAGTAACGTTTAGGTTAAAAAATCAATATTTTTTCCTTTTGCTTCCAAATATACAGAGTGACACAAATAAAGCTTTTGCTAATCTACTTCCAATTACCCAGTGTTCTCAGAAGCACAAGCAACACATTTCCTTGATTATAAAAGTGAAATTTGCACTTTTCACTAACTCAGACCGTGGTCCCCTGGGCAGTCTCAATTAATGAAGTTTTACTCCACTTGTCGCCTAGTAGCGAATTTATCCACTGGAAAATTAACAGAAAGACAACCTGGGGCCTTTTAGGAGTAATTAATGTGTTTGGAATTGCAGTGGTATTCTAATTGCTGGTTATAAAAGTCTGCAGTCATGTTACTTTGCTGCTGGGCTGATGTGGTTTTGGCCTGAGTACCGGCAGAAGGGCCGGGTGGCGGGTTACCACTGATTAATAATTCTGTTTCATAGACAGACTCTTTCATGCTGGGCCCCATAGATTTATCTTCCTGATGCCACGTTGACGTCAGCTGTGGATTTACGGCTGATTTATTTTGGCTGAGTTAATATGAGCAACGTCACTGTGCCTAATGATTAAGTATTCATGGTTGGCTATAAATTACTCTTTTTCTTTTCATTCGATAATAACGGATTATTTTTCACCACTTCTGCGTGTGAATTATGAAGAACAGTTACCTCTTTAATCTCCAGCACATCTAGCCATGAAAAAGTCTGTGCATCCAATTCTTCCATTTCAGAAAAAAGCTGCTATCTCTGTTTAAAAAAAAAAAAAAAAAGAATGAATGAGTGAATGTGTTGTTCAGTCACTCAGTCGTGTCTGACTCTTTGCGACCCCATGGACTGCAGCACTCCAGGCTTCCCTGTCCTTCACAGTCTCCTGGAGTTTGCTCAAACTCATGTCCATTTAGTGGGTGATGCCATCCAACCATCTCATCCTCTGTTGCCCCCGTCTCCTCCCGCCTTCAATCTTTCCCAGCTTCAGGGTCTTTTCCAATGAGTCAGCTTTTCACATCAGGTGGCCAAAGTATTGCAGTTTCAGCTTCAGCATCAGTCCTTCCAATGAATATTCAGGACTGATTTCCTTGAGGATGGACTGGTTGGATCTCCTTGCAGGCCAAGGGACTCTCAAGAGTCTTCTCCAACACCACAGTTCAAACGCATCAAATCACTGGCACTCAGCCTTCTTTATGGTCCAACTCTCACATCCACACACGACTACTGGAAAAACCATAGCTTGGACTATATGGACCTTTGTCGGCAAAGTGATGTCTCTGCTTTTTAAAATGCTATCTAGGTTGGTCATAGCTTTCCTTCCAAGGAGCAAGTGTCTTTTAATTTCATGGCTGCAGTCACCATCTGCAGTGATTTTGGAACCTAAGAAAATAAAATCTGTCATTGCTTTCTCTTTTTCCTCTTATATTTGCCATGAAGTGATGGGACAAGATGCCGTGATCTTAGTTTTTCCCACACCCAGACATGGTGTCAGGGGACCGGCGGAGGGAGAAACACAGGGGGCAGGATTGGGGTGTGGCCCTCCTTTCTAAAGGTTCACCCTGGCACCCCTTCTCCTGGACTGTCTGTGCCCAGAAGCTCACCACATGTCCACACCTGGTTGCAGGTGAAGTTGGGCATCTTTTCTGTGGGTGGTTATGGACCCAGCTAAAGTCAGGGATTTTTGTACAGAGGGGAGGATGAGAAGATGCAAATTTCAGTACAACCAGCAGCTCAGCCAGGAACAATCATGCTCATCAAAAGAGCTTCCAACTCATCTTGTCAACAGGTTGTCAGGCTGCGGAGGTCTAAATACCTGCTCCATCATTTATGAGCTGGGAGGTCACTCTTTGTGCCATTATTTTTATTTGTGGAATAAAGACAATCATTTTTTGTAGGTACCTCACTTGGATTTGTTAACAAGGTTTAAAGAACATAAAACTCCTTAGCCCAAGGCCTAGCAGAGAATTGTTTATTATTAATATTATTTTCCTTGTCAATAAACACTATCATAATGTAACATTTACCTTCTACATTTTATGAATACTTTAACTTATTATTAAGGCTCTGCTAGAATTTGATTTAGCCACTGAACGTATAGTTTTGCCTTTGCTGAATTCTCCAGTTTTTAACAGGATACCACATGCTGCTGGAAGAGAAATATAAGCTGCTAAACACAATGACACGTTCTAGACGCTCTGCCCCAAATGAATAATTTTTCCTCATTGATTTTTTTAAACAAAAAATAGGGTTATTTTCCCTTTTAATATATTTATAACAATTATTCTTAATATTTTTAGCCAAGGTTGCCTCTACCAGTGTTATAGTTATTATTTGTTCATGCTGTTATGGGAGGAGAGAGAGAGAAAGGAAGAGAAAATTAGTGCATTAAGAACTGAGTCATTGGAAAAGACCCTGATGCTGGGAAAGACTGAGGGCAGGAGGAAAAGGGGACAACAGAGGAAGAGATGGTTGGATGGCATCACCAACTCGATGGACATGAGTTTGAGCATGCTCTGAGAGTTGGCGATGGACAGGGAAGCCTGGCGTGCTGCAGCCCATGGGCTTGCAAAGAGTCAGACACAACTGAGCGACTGAACTGACTGAGGAGAAAGTTACTAATTACTGGAGAAAGTTACTTCTCTGGTTGCCTATAACCAGAAGTAAATTTTCCCTTCAACACTGGAACATTCATTTCCATTTTAATTAGAGGAAGAAATTTTAAAATTACGGTCCATTAGAATTTTAGCTAACATCCGTTGGATGTTCTTCTTTCTTTTTTAATCCATTCAAGTCATGGAGGAAGATTTAAGTGTCACGAACTTAAATCTTTCTTTTTTACTTTTCATTTTCAAATTTTAAAAATAATTGGACAATTCATGAATTGAAGGCAATATATGCAGAAAATAATTTTTTTTACTGTTAACAAAGAATTATTAGTTGGATTGTTCCTCTGTTATGATATGCAACTCACAAAGTTTATAAATTGTGCTTTAGAATCTTTGTGTTTTTTTTTCCAGTTTCTCTCCAGGCAAATAATAAATGTCAGCTACAGCTAAAGGCTTAGCACCCCCAAAAGGATTTATAGGAAGTAAAGTTGTTTCAGCTTTCCTGGTGGCTCGGTCAGTAAAGAACCCGTCTGCAATGCAGGAGATGCAGGTTTGATCCCTGGGTTGGGAAGACCCACTGGAGAAGGAAACGGTAACCCACTCCAGTATTCTTGCCTGGGAAATCCCACAAACAGAGCAGTCTGGTGGACTACAATCCATGGGGTTGCAAAGAGTTGGACACTCTTAGCGACTAAACAACAATAACAACATTGTGTTAAGCTCAGAGACTTCCTGCCTCTGGATTCTGGACTGTGTGTGCTCCATCGTGCTGTCTGTAGTTTTCCTGGCCTCCTGGTTGGAGTCCTTCCCTATGGATAGCGTGACCCTTCTTGCATATTTGAGCTAAGTCTGACTTCTGAGTGCATGGCAATATCTTTGTACTTATATTTATGTCCTAGCCCCATGGCATGATCAAGTTGTTGAGTCCCTTTGAAGTTCGCAACCAGCATCAGTCCCAGTGGATTTCCTGCAAGAGAAAAATGCTGCCCTAGCTGAAAAAACCCCCAGGTCTTTGGGTGCTGAGGGAACCGAGTTTGGAAGCACAGTCTCGGAACTTTAAAAATAAATTCTTGTCTGCCAACTAGAAACAGCCTCCTAATGTGCCACATCCCACATGCATTTGGATTTAATATGTTTGCTTTTTCTCAGTGATTGCTCTTTAATTATTGCAATGTTGAAACAACTCTCTAGGTCTCCAAAAATATGCTCCAGTAGGTGCGGGTGGGGAGGGAAGGATGAGGAGGTAGAGAATGGGCAGCCTGAAGGCTTGGGTACAGCTGCCAAGGAGGGTTCCAGGGCTGCCGGGGCCGGGGGATGGCATTTGTTCTGGGCCTTTTATTCTTACGGCTTTACCCTCCTAAAGATGGGATGACAATCTGAAAGTGACTTCCTGGCAGTCCAGTTACAGTCTTTTAAAAAACTGCACAATCGTTTTTACAAAGATATGATGGACTAATGTGCTATCCATTATGCTGGTTAGAATATGTTGGCAGGAAGACACAAACTCCACATGGTCAAAAATCCAAACGATGAAACTCAACACAGGATATCTCCTACTCCTGTCTTTCCTCTTCGTGGCTGCTGTCTTGAGATGAAATGGTGAAACTCTGAGCTCCTGTCAGACTTGGAGGGTCTTTGTTAATGCTCTGAGAATGTTTCATGGGCTCAATCCTGTGAAAGACAGGGACTTTGACAGCAGTGACAAATGGCGAGAGTAATAGCTGATGAAATGGATTATACCTTCATTTGAATGACTTCTTCCCATCCATTTTTGTTGAGGGTCTGGGGGCTCAGACTAGTTAAATCATGTCCCCAAAGTGATGAAACTCAGAGTTAGTTTGAATCTAGACCTGCTTCCCAAACCAAGTGCCTCCAGTAGTAAAATGGAGATGCTGATGTAAAGTTCAGAGGATAACTGTGAGGCTTGTGATGTGCTTAGTTGCTCAGTCATGTCCAGCACATTGCAACCTCATGGACTGTGGCCCACCAGGCTCCTCTGTCCATGGGAATTCTCCAAGCAAGAATACTAGAGTGGGTTGCCATGCCCTCCTCCAGGTAATCTTCCCAACTCAGGGATTGAACCCAGGTCTCCTGAATTCAGGTGGATTTTTTACCTTCTGAGCCACAGGGAAACCCAAGAATACTGGAGTGGGTAGCCTGTCCCTTCCCCAGGGGATCTTTGAGACCCAGGAATTGAACCAGGGTCTCCTGCATTGCAGGTGGATTCTTTACCAACTGAGCTATCAGGGAAGTCCTACTGTGAGGCTTACATGAGGTTAATTTCTCTTACTGTTTAATCTCAACTAACCCCAAGTGAAGACTTTGGTTAGAAAGACTCTGCTTTTTGTTTTTGGTATAAAAGTTTATTTGTACAAGATTCATCAGACTACAAAATCAACACATGGAGTAAATATCTAGCTATTTTTTTTCTGCGTGGGATTGGCTGTGTATGAGAAAATCAATGTGATCATAGAGAGGCTTTACCCGTCTGAACAGCAGGTGTCAGGACTGCCCCCAGGAGGTTGCAGTGAAGGTCACAGTGTGAGGTGGGTTGTCCTGCATCCTCCCCCCCGGTGATGGATTGCCCTGACTCCATCTCCACGGGAACAACCCCCTGAGAGCTCATCACTCTTTCCTTCTGCTTGGATGACTCTGTTTGATGAAACAGTCTGGTGGCGTGTCTTCAGAGAGAAGCACTCAGGTGGGACCAGGGCTTTCCTTCCACAGAAGCAGGGGGAGGGCAGAAAGTCACAGTGGGACGGGAGATGGGCTGAAGGAGAAGGTTATGTTCTTTGCAGGGGTAAGGAAAGCACATTTGTAGTGACATTTGCACAATTAATTTTGTTCAAGGGAAGAAGCCTGTGCAGGGCCAGAATGGAAAGAAGGAAGGGAGGAGGGAAAGAAAGAAGGGAGGGAGGGGGAAAGGAAGGAAGGAAGGAAGAAAGGAAGGAAAGCTCCAAAAAAAGCTCTTGACTTCAGCTCTTCCCCATGGGTGTGACCATTAGACCACTAACCCCCTCCCTCCTGACCTGATGGTCAAAGGTCTTCCCCCAGAATAGTCTAGACTAAGAAATGAGGCTCTGAATACCTTGAATGTAATTTATAAAGTCAGTGATAACGAGGAAAGAACACTAATTTTGGCATCGAATAGCACTGACTTTGAATTTCTAGCTCTTATTTACTTACTGACCAATAAGTTTTATATAATTGTTTACTTTCTCTGGACCTCATTATGTCTGCCTATTAGAGACAATCATACCTGCTGTGAAGAGGCAATAGAAATAAATTAAAATGATGTCAGAAATCAATCAAATCACAATGTAAGACACCCGGAAAATAACAGATGGTCAATGAAATAAATCTTCTGTTATTAAGTCACTTCACTTTCTTCCTCCTAATCCTCATTCATCCTTGGAGAGCCTTTGTCTTTATCATAGGGCGATAGCCTTGGTCATTGGCTGTGATTCCTGTCAGTGCAGTCCTGGTTCACCTTAGACTCTTCTGTCTTTTAGAGCTGTGTCTCTGAACGTTCAAGACTGGAGGTCTCTCCTCGACATTGCCTGTCTTCCTGGACTTGATTATAACCCAATACAGCTGCTCCCTGCAAATTGGAGACCTGGCTTAACTTGGCTCCCTGTACCCCGCTGCCCACTTATATTGTGAATATACCTGTGGTGTTTTTACTGTGCCTTTTCTGTGGTCCTGGGCTACACTATATGATTGGGTTGGTTGTCCCAGCTCCTTCTATCTGTCTCAGTGGGCAAATGCGATCCCGGGCACCTCTTTATCTTCCCTTCCAGCTTGGGATGATGGGTCAACATGGGCTGTAGAATCAGAAGACCTCTGTATCCAGATCCAGATTCTTCTAGTTTGCCCTGGTGGGTCTCTTTTCACCTGCTAAGTTTCTTAGAAGGGTTAAATGGGATGGAAATACTGACAGATCATTTCTTGAGGTCTTACTATGTGCCACAATGCTTACTATTTGCATTATGATAAGTTCATCACCCAAGTTATTTAATTTCCATAAAACCCTGCTATCCTCAATAGGCAGAAATCTCAGTTGTTCCCATTATACAGATGAGAATGAGAGTCAAAGTGAGGACAGGGAGACAGTAAGGCAGATGTGAGAGAAGGAAGATGTGAGGAGAAGAGAAAAACAGTAGGAAAAAGTCTTAAGAAGAGGAGACCCAGTGGTACATGGAAGCAAGTAGAACTTTTTATTTAAGCTCTCTGTGACCTCTGCTTTGTGAGGGGCAACCCTTTCTAAAATCTGAAAGCCAAAAAAGATATAAAATTAAAGTCAGAATTTGAACAAGATAAAGAAGTTATGTGTGTTTTGTCTAAGTCCCCCAGATGCTAATGTTTTGCAGCCCCCTCAGAAAGCCTAAACCAGTGAGTGTTTTGCCTGTTCCTTCTAGAGTCTAGTCCAAGATCCCAGAATTGATACCTGATACACTGGTGGTCAGGGCTTCCCAGGCGGTGCTAGTGGTAAAGAACCCGCCTACCAGTGCAGGAGCCGTCAGGGGTTTGATCCCTGGGTCGGGAAGATCCCCTGGAGGAGGGCATGGCAACCCACTGCAGTATTTTTGCCTGGAGAATCCCATGGACAGAGGAGCCTGGGGGGCTATAGGGTCACAAAGAAACAGACTCGACTGAAGAGACTTAGCACCACTCATACTGACTGGTGGCCAGAGCCCACCTGTTGGTAGGATTATTTCAAGGTTCAACCAATGCCTTATTCTTTCCGTCAGCATTGACCAAGTGTCTTGTATGGACCAGCTATGGACCAGGCATGGGGATAAAACTGAGAGTTAAACAATCACAGCCATCCCTTCCCCTAGGTGATAGATTAGGAAACAGAGATTCAGAGAGAAAGAGAGAGGTGATCGAAACAAGCTGACGGTTTACTATTCGATTCAGAAGGCAGGACTCCTAAGTCTTGGAAATCCTTGATAATCGGTAGGTGTTTTATGAAGATATTATGGGTCATGCTGAAAAGAAACATTTGCTATTTTCTACATGCTATCAGAAGAAAGGGTGAAGGAAACCAGCATAATTTGGGCACCTACCATGAACCAGGCATCGTGTGTGTGTGTGTGTGTGTGTGTGTGTGTCTGACTCCTTGCAACCCCATGGACTGTAGCCCTCCAGCTCCTCTGTCCACAGAATTTTTCAGTCAAGAATACTGGAGTGGGTTGCCATTTCCTCCTTCAGGGGATCTTCCCTACCCAGAGATCAAGCCTATGTCTCCTGCATTGGCGAGTGGGTTCTTTACTCCTGATTACATGATTTAATCCTTTATCCCTGTAAAAGAGAGGTTGTAGTCTCTGTAATATAGATGATAAGATGGGGACTTGTGGATCTATTTCTAGTCCAAGGTCATATAGCTGGTACATCAGGCAGTGCGGTTGAAGCCCCTGTGCACACTCTAGCAATGAAGCTCCCTCCTTTGCAACCCCCCGACAGGTTCTCAGTGAGATACAGCCCTCATCTCTGAAGCCTTTTCATGATGCTCTGCATTTTCTGATCAAAAAGGCCCAGTGGGAATAGACACTGGGAGACAATTTAGCCAAATATCCTTTTTAGCCAAATGATTTATTTACCGCTGCTAGGATGGCATTTTCTCCCAGTCTTTCTCTGGCCCTTTTTGTTGCCTCCAGTCTTCTTTGTCTGTTTCTTGCCAAGAAGCCTCTTAGCTTTGCTGATCTGAGGCTGGTACATCTTCTCCCCACAGTAAATCTGAGGCTAATGGGCACCCAGAAGGAAAGCAGAGCTCCGAGCCACTCAGAGCACAGCTGTCCTCTCGGAATGCACAAGTTGTTTTTTCCTTAAATCCACAAGCGGGGTGCCTCCCGATGACCTCTCTTCCCCTCACACGACTCTTCCCCTCATACAGCCATCTTTCTCCAAGCACAGATAACCAAATAAACTTGGAGGATTTTTGGAATAGGAAGTCATTTTAATATAAAATGAGTGTGCCCTTGGTCCTGGCATATCTTTAGTACCTGAGAAGATGCATTTCAGAGAAAGGAGGCTATATTAAAGTCTCATGCAAAAGGGAAGAAGATGATGAAAGACTGAGTGCTTCCCCTGTATGCTCAGGATAAAGACAGCAAGCCTGTCTGCTTTCACCACTTCTGTTCAGCATCTGGGCTTTCCAGGTGGCTCAGTGGTAAAGAATCCGCTCACCAGGCAGGAGACTTAGGTTCCATCCCTGGATTGAGAAGCTCCCCTGGAGAAGGAAATGGCAACCCACTCCAGTATTCTTGCCTGGGAAATCTCCTGGACAGAGGAGCCTGGCGGGCTACAGTCCATGGGGTCTCAAAGAGTCAGGCACAACATATCAACTAAAACAACAAATTCAGCATCTACTGGAGGTTCTAGCCAGGGAAATTAGGCAAGAAAAAGAAAGAAAAGGCACCCAGATTGGAAAGGAAGAAGTCAACCTCTATTCACAGCTGACAGAATCTGGTATACAGAAAATTCTAATGAATCTACTGCAAACCATTAGAATGAATGGGTTCAGGAAGGTTGTGGGGTGAAAAAGATCAACATACAAATATCAGTTGTATTTTTATACACTCACAATGAACAATACAAAAGCAAACCTAAGGAAGCAATTTCATTCAAGAGAGAAAATAACAAAAACAAAAAACAAAAGTGAAACATCTACACTGTGAAAATTAGTTTAAAAATTTAGTTTAAAATTAGTTTAAAAATTAGTTTAAAATTAGTTTAAAAATTGCTGAAAGTGATTACAGGAGCTCTAAATAAATGGAAAACATCCCATATCCGAGGCTTGAGAGACTTAGTGTTGCTAAGACGGCAGTTTCCTCCAAACTAAACTGCGGATTCAGTGTGATCCCTATGAGAATCCCAGATGTCTTCTTTGTAGAAATCAACAAGCTGATTGAAAAATGGTGATGATGATGCATTTTGTTGTTGCCTAGGGTAGTAAGATACGTCTGGTAACAGTAGCTCTCACATAGCCACATGAAGTCACTATTCATTGCATTTTTATTTTCTATAAATATTTCTTTCCTTTTTCTTTTTTAAAAGACCTTTGTTTTTTTCTTTAAAAATTTTTATTTTATAACGGACTACAGTTGATTTACAATGTTGTGTCATTTTGGGTGTACAGCAAAGTGATTCAGTTACAGAGAAGGCAATGGCACCCCACTCCAGTGCTCTTTTGCCTGGAAAATCCCATGGATGGAGGAGCCTGGTAGGCTTGTCCATGGGGTTGCTAAGAGTTGGACACTACTGAGCAACTTCACTTTCACTTTTCACTTTCATGCATTGGAGAAGGAAAAGGCAACCTGCTCCAGTGTTCTTGTCTGGAGAATCCCAGGGACGGGGGAGCCTGGTGGCCTGCCGTCTATGGGGCTGCACAGAGTCGGACACAACTGAAGCGATTTAGCAGCAGCAGCAGCAGCATGCACAGATCTATTCTTTCTCAAATTCTTTTCCCATTTAGGTTATTACACAATACTACAAATATATGTCATTTCTAGAAGGTGGAATGTATTTCACATCTGTCCCTTAATTTCTCTAATGGCCTTGTTTGCTCATCTTTGTGATGATATCTTTATTTCTTTAAACACTTTATACGTGGTGATTTAAGATTCTGTATCTCACAATTCCAATAACTGCAATGTTTAGAGACTTAAATGTGTTTCTACGTTCTGCAAACTCTCACCCATGGTGCTTTGCTATCCAGGGTGCTCACTGAGCTTTGATTTTGAGATCATTGCTCGATCTTAATTTGTCAGAATCTATAAGAACAATACTGGGGAAACTTTCCTCTAAAGTTCAGATGTGTCTTCTGGCTTCCAGGGGTTGCTATAAGCCAGAGACCACCTCAATGCCCCTCAAAGTCTTGGCTCGGTGCTGGAGCCCGAGGTTTATGGCTTGCATCTGCCATCTCAACTTTATCCTGTAGCTCCCAGTTGTCAGCATCAGCCTGCACGGAACTCCTCAATTTCCTGCCAAAATGCTGACTTCATCTGCATCATCCTTTAGGTCTGATTCTTCTTCTTCTTCATTTCCCCCTTTTCTACGTAGGTTGGGAAAATAATTGAAAAATTTCTGTTATCTTTTGTGAGAAGGATAATGCTTTAAGAGGTGTGTCTTCTGTGGATGGTTTGTGTTGGAGGTGGGAGTTGAAAGTCTATTAAAAAAATTAGGGATTAGCCCATAAAAGTGGCCAAAAAAATGGACATTGATTTATTTTGTTGTTGTTCAGTCACTAAGTCATGTCTTAGTCTTTGTGACTCCATGGACTGAGCCAGAATCCCCTGTCCTTCAGTATCTCCTGGAGTTTGCCGTCAAGTGCTGTGAAACCATTTTCAATCTATACAAAGAAAATGTGACTAGAAGAGGCTGCTGAATAGGTTTTGAGCGCATGTAGGGCCACGTGAAGGGCTTCCCAGGTGGCCCTAGTGGTAAAGAACCTACCTGCCAGTGCAGGAGGCATAAGAGACATGGGTTCGATCCCTGGGTTGAGGAGATCCCCTGGAGTAGGGCACGGCAACCCACTCCAGTGTTCTTGCCTGGAGAATCCCATGGACAGAGGAGCCTGATGGGCCACGGTCCATGGGGTCTCACAGAGTCGGACACGACTGAAGCGGCTTAGCACGCAGCTCACGGGCAGCGTGAAGACACGCCAAGTCAGTCTTCTCGGGCTTCCTAGCTGTCAGCGTAATGGGGAGAACGCTCTGGGTTTAACTCTGAAAGTAACTTAGCAGTGAGCCTGAATCAGAAACTCTTTAAAATGGTTAAGGGAATTCATTCTCTATAAATTAGGTTAAACACACAAAGGAAAAAAGTCATTTTCCATTCCGCTACTTTCCGGAGGATATTTAACTATTGGAAGTTACCGTTCCGAGGACCCTCAGGCTCATGAAAAATGTGGCCATTTGCATACTGGACCTCGGAGATTTCTCTCTCCATAGCCGCCGCTTCGCGCGTAGCCTCGGGGTTGGAAAAGCCGAGTTGTTCTCGGCCAAGCAACCGGAGAATAAATCAAGATAGGACAAAGCCAGAAAGTAACATTGGGTTGAAAATCAGGTGATGGAGATGCTTGTCCCAGTTCCAGCTGCCAAAGCAGCATAGCCTCTTGCCTGGACCGTGGGGCAGCCGTCCAGTCTGGTGGGACCTTTCGTGGCTCCCCTGTATTCCATGCCAGAGCCTGACAAAAACAGAGCTGAGCTGTTTCCTGCTGACCAAGAAGTTTTTTCAAGCATCATCTGCCACCTTTCACTTTGCATATTCCTTTTTCTCTGCGGCCTGGGTTCTATCCCACCAACCTGTAAATGAGCTCCTCTGTCCAGGCCACAGCTCAGCTAGTTGATCTGTCTCCCTGTGGGGTCCTTTCTCCCCAGATGCTGTCCCCTGATTGCCCTTCATCATTTCATACCCTGCAGCCTCCCAACTCATGTTTTGTCCTGATGCCCACTGTGAAATCTTGGTGGTGACTCCCAGTTCCATGCCCACCCCGACACCAGACCCAACATTGGTCTGGGTGCTAGACTGGCATTTTTATGTTCAAATCTACATGCTTCTGGGGATTTTCCCAACAGTCTACAGCTGTTAACTGTCTATTCTCTGAAATCTGTATCAGACTTTCTCTTCTATGTGGAACCTAACACACTGCCAGGCGTGTCTTATCTCCCTACTGAACAAGGAGCAAGAGAGGATGGATCTTTGTGATTCATTTTTTTTTACTATTATTATTATTTTAACTTTTTATTTTATATTGGAGTAGAGCTGATTAACAGCGTTGTGATAACTTTGTGTAGCAAAGTGATTCAGTTATACATACACACGTATCTATTCTTTTCCAAATGCTTCTCCCATTAGGTTGTTATATAGTATTGAGCACAGTTCCCTGTCCTATCCAGTAGGTCCATGTTGGTTATCCATTTTAAATACAGCTCTGTGTATTCCCAGGTAGCTCAGTGGGTAAAGAATCTGCCTGCAGTGCAGGAGACATAAGAGATGTGGGTTCGATCCCTGGGCTGGGGGGATCCCATGGAGAAGGGCATGGCAACCCACTCAAGTATTCTTGCTTGGAGAATCTCATGGACAGAGGAGCCTGGCAGGCTATAGTCCATGGGGTTGCAAAGAGTCAGACATGACTGCAGCAGCTGAGCTCACATGCACATGTCTCTTTAATGGCAGTTCATGAATGGCAGCCCTCATCAGATGCCCTTGCTGGCACAGCATCTTCAGATGAATCAGGACTAGGACTTCTCATTTTCACACACTAGGCTCTTGTACATACTGTTTCATTTTTATGGAATGTTCCTCTTTTCTGTGTTTGGTAAGCTCCTACTCACCTTTCAGATTCTAGACCCATCATCTCTGCTTAAAGACATCATCTCTGACACCTGCAGATTCTGCCTCCCTTACTCGCATGGGTCCAGCTCTCATAGCCCTTGTCTCTGCCATGTTTTACAATATTTTTGCAAGACTCTTAGCTCCAGATGGCAGGAAGAATAATTGATTTTGCTCACCATATCATTCCCAGTGTTTGCAACAGTGGTTGGTCCATATTTTACTTTAAAAAGAATAAAATAAATGGTCCACAAGTGAACAGCAAACTTTTATTCGATAAATGAATGGATAAGTAGTTGCGTGGATTCGATGTTTTCATCAGTGACTGTGGCAGAGTCCTTCCATCTTGGTCACCCAAGGAGCTTCGGTCCACGTTGGAAAATCCAACTAAGGCTCACAGTTTATCGGTTCCCACCAGCCTCCTGATGTCAGGAAATTGTTCTCCCTGCAATGAAAACAGCAGGCATCAAGTCCACAGGCCTGTACATAAAAAGATCCATTATCCCAGGAGCCAAATGTCACTGCTGGAATGGCTTCCAAACGCTGCCAAAAAGAACATTATTAATAACAGTAATGATAATAATAGTGATCATAATAACACACATTAAACTTTAATTTATATGGCACCCAAGCTCCACAGCTCTGGGAGGGAATCACTCCACAGCAGAGAGGATGGAATAAAGCAAAACTCCAACTGAAAGGAAATATGATACAATTTTGGGCCCAGAGCCAGGCTTTCAGCTTCTATGTGGAGATAGAAAAAGAGAAAAAAAAAAAACCTCACCACCAGGCTTCAAACTAAGTCAGGCTTGATGGGAGAATTTCAAATTTCAGGGTTATATCAGGGAGAGGTGAAAGCATATGTTTTAGTCTCATTTCAGGATAAGTACCCTTCATCATTCCAACTCAAAGCGTAGAACATATTACCCAGCGATGCTGGAAGGAGGCAGGGAGGAAAATAGTCTGGAGGCTATCTGAGTCTGTGTCTACAATGCATGCTCATTGCAACACAATTAGATGGGTTGAAAGATCAGCAGGCTCTGCATTATCTACAGGTAATGGTCAGACATGTAAGGAGTGAAAAAAATGAAGTGGTTGCTTCAGTGGTTGTTAGGATACTTAAAACGTTTTTCACAGATATGAGAGAATCCAATGACTCTAAAAATGGTTCAGAGCTAAAATCTGGAAGAATTTATTTATTGGGGCAGCATTGTGTGATGTTGAGCTATGGGTCTTAGAAACTAGTCAGGATGGGTTTGTGTCTTGCCTCCTCTGCTCACAGTGTGACCTTGAATGGGTTACCCTAAACTTCCATTTCCTTTTATTAAACTGAAACAAAAATAGGATTTATTTATTAGGGCACCCCTGGTGGTTCAGTAGTAAAGAATATGCCTGCCAATGCAGGAGACAGGGGTTAAATCCCTGGATTGGGAAGATCCCCTGGAGAAGGAAATGGCAACCCACTCCTGTATTTTTGCTTGGTGTAAATCCCATGAACAGAGCAGCCTGGTGGGCTACAGTTCACAGGGTTACAAAGAGTCAGACACGACTGAACGACTGACCCACACACACACTCTCATCAAATTGTATACTTTTAATATGTGCAATTCACTGTATATCAATTAAGCCTCCATAAAGCTCTTAAAAATATGGAACATAAAACATAAATAAAAGTTTATTGAGTATGATGAAGTAGTTCATATTTGAAGCAAAATAAGGAAGTAATTCAACAAAATGCATAGGACTAAGATTTAATGAACACTTGCAAAGCAGAAGCTCAGTGTCACCATTTTTAGCTTGAATGGATCTGTGGGCAAATCTATTTTGAGCCTGAGAACTTGGAAGACAGGATTGTGGCTTGATATTGGATACAGTGTGAGGGACTTGAAGATGGAGATGGAAACAGATGATGAATTAGTTTCAGATTAAACATTGTGTGACCTTTGTTCCCAGGCCACAACCTCCCCAAACCTTAATTATAATTCACCATGTCATCCTCTTCTATTGAGACCCTTAGAGCTAAAACTGGAATCTATATTCTTATCTTATCTATAGTGGATAAAGAACATTATTTTTTTTTTAATAAGAGGATACATACATATGATAAAAAATTCAAACTGTGGGAACACATGACTAAATTAAGTCCTCCTTCCTCAACAAAGTAATGCTCAAAATTCTCCAAGCCAGGCTTCAACAATATGTGAACTGTGAACTTGCACATGTTCAAGCTGGTTTTAGAAAAGGCAGAGGAACCAAGGATCAAATTGCCAACATCCACTGGATCACTGAAAAAGCGAGAGAGTTCCAGAAAAACCTCTATTTCTGTTTTATTGACTACGCTAAAGCCTTTGACTGTGTAGATCACAACAAACTCTGGAAAATTCTTAAAGAGATGGTAATACCAGACCACCTGACCTGCCTCCTGAGAAACCTATATGCAGGTCAGGAAGCAACAGTTAGAACTGGACACAGAATAACAGACTGGTTCCAAATCGGGAAACGAGTACATCAAGGCTGTATATTGTTATCTTGTTTATTTAACTTATATTCAGAGTATATTCAGAGAAGGCAATGGCAACCCACTCCAGTACTCTTGCCTGGAAAATCCCATGGATGGAGGAGCCTGGTAGGCTGCAGTCCCTGGGGTCGCTAAGAGTCGGACACGACTGAGTGACTTCACTTTCACTTTTCACTTTCATGCTTTGGAGAAGGAAATGGCAACCCACTCCAATGTTCTTGTCTGGAGAATCCCAGGGGTGGGGGAGCCTGGTGGGCTGCCATCTATGGGATGGTATAGTTGGACACAACTGAAGCGACTTAGCATCAGCAGCAGAGTACATTATGAGAAATGCCGTGCTGGGTGAAGCACAAGCTGGAATCAAGATTGCTGGCAGAAATATCAATAACCTCAGATATGCAGATGATACCACCCTCATGGCAGAAAGTGAAAAAGAACTAAAGAGCCTCTTGATGAAGGTGAAAGAGGAGAGTGAAAAAGTTGGCTTAAAACTCAACATTCAGAAAACTAAGATCATGGCATTCGGTCCCATCACTTCATGGTTAATAGATGGGGAAACGATGGAAACAGTGAGAGACTTTATTTTTGGGGGGCTCCAAAATCACTGCAGATGGTCACTGCAGCCATGAAATTAAAAGATGCTTGTTCCTTGGAAGAAAAGCTATTATCAACCTAGACAGCATATTAAAAAGCAGACACATTACTTTACCAACAAAGGTCCATCTAGTCAAAGCTGTGGTTTTTCCAGTGGTCATGTATAGATGTTAGAATTGTACTATAAAGAAAGCTAAGTGCCAAAGAATTGATGCTTTTGAACTGTGGTGTTGGAGAAGACTCTTGAGAGTCCCTTGGACTGCAAGGAGATCTAACCAGTCCATCCTAAATGAAATCCGTCCTGAATAATCACTGGAAAGACTGATGCTGAAGCTGCAACTCCACTTCTTTGGCCTCTTGATGTGAAGAACTGACTCATTGGAAAAGACTCTGATGCTGGGAGGGATTGGGGGCAGTAGAAGAAGGGGATGACAGAGGATGAGATGGTTGGATGGCATCACCGACCTTGACGGACATGAATTTGAGTAGGCTCTGGGAGTCAGTGATGGACAGGGAAGCCTGGAATGCTGCAGTCCATGGGGTCACAAAGAGTTGGACACGACTGAGTGGCTGAACTGAACCGAACTCCTCACCAAAGGGCTTCCCAGGTAATGCCAGTGGCAAAGAACCTGCCTGCCAACGCAGGAGGCATAAGAGATGTGGGTTCGATCCCTAGGTCCGGAAGATCCCTCAGAGAAGGGAATGCCAACCCATTCCAGTATTCTTGCCTGGAGAATCCCATGGGTGGGGGAGCCTGGTGCGCTATAGTCCATGGCGTCGCAGAGAGTCAGACACGACTGAAGTGACAGCATACACGCATGCATCCTCACCGAAACTCTAATATCCTTTCTTGCTAGGAGTTTCTTACTTTTCTCTACATAATTTTTCTTCTTTGATGTTATTTTGAAACTTGATTTAATAGCCATAACTACATATAGCTTGCAAAAGTCAAGTTTCCCCAGTATGTTCTATATAATATTAATGCCCACTGTTACTAAAGGCGTGCTACGTGCTAGTCATTTTTCTAAGTGCTTTGTATGCATTAGCATGTATAATTTTCAAAACATGGTTTACAAGCTGTGTGGCTTGAGTCAAGTTTCTTAACTTCTCTGGAGACCAGTATCCTTCTTGGTGAAATAGACATACCACAGCCATCCTAGCAGAGATGGTCCATTACAATATATTGTGTGATGTCTGGTACCTAGGAGTGGCAAAGCCATAGTGACTACAGCCTCTTACCCATATCTTTCTTTCTATCCTGATATTACATAAGATGAAGCCTGATGCTGGTTCACTAAGACTGTGTTTTGTAGAAAGGAAGATCCATGCTATTAGAGTCTTTTGGGTTAATTTACTCTAGATAAACAAGACTGGTATGCATTAGACAAGTATAATTATTTTGTGTTTCCTGAACACACAGTAATTCAAGTTCATTATCCCAAGCACTAGGTGTAGACCTTGATTTCCACTTTTATTTTTTATTCTCTCTTTTATAAAAACCCTTTAATGTTTCCAGACCTATGGACCCTGCTAGGGAAAGCTAATCCAGATTTTTGATTTGTTCATTGATTCACCAAATTGAGAAAAAGCTGGTTAGATAATCTTCTCATCCAAGCTAGGACATTAAATTCTGTGGTCATAGACAAAATACAAATCTCAAAAAAAAAAAAAAAAGGGGGTCCTTGAGGCTTGGATTTGGAATAAACAATCAGAAACTCCCTGCCTGTTTCGGTCGATCTTGAATACCTGCCCCATGCCTCTCAGTACAAACCCAACATTGAGACATGGGACTTGCCAACAGATTATTTTTCTGAACTGTGAATCCTTTAAATAATAAAAGTCACAAAAAAGATAAACTTGTGAGACATTTAATTATACTTTTTGAAAACCACATTGATTGAATATTCTGCAGTGAGGAAGACACAAGTCAACAGAAAAGATACATTGAGAAGCACAGTATTGTCATTTTTGGTGACCTCTAGATAGATAAGAGAGGGAAAAATATTTTAGGTAGGGTGAGAACTACCTGCAAAGGCCTGGGAACCTGATTCCTGAAAGAATCAGAGCAGTAACTCTCTCTGGCTCGTGTGATCCTGTTTGAGGACTGTATGCACTGTTGCAAGGGGCTTGGATTCCTCTGGGTTCCTCTGAGCACTGGTTGATGTATTTGTCATAAGAGATGTGATTAAATTTAAATTATACTACGAAAAGTCATTCTAGATGTATCAAGTAGGTAACTAGGTAAATATTATTGAATTAAATTATGAAAAATATGAAATGGACTCATATTATTATGGAAAACTGGATAATTACTTGGGAAAGCAAATTGAATTTGTGGGAGATCAGTAGCTGAAGCCATCAAGGACTGCCTAAAAGGATGTTGAAAGGGTTGGTCTGAAGGATAATGAGTGATTCAAAGAGGCTGGTAACGGAGTGAAGCAGAAGGGAACAGATCAGTAAATATTTCTGATGTGAGGCCCTTGACCTCCCAAAATTAATATGATCCTGAGCAGAGAGATCGTTTAAGGAAATGGAATGGTTAGTACTGAGAGGCCAATCAGGAGTGAGGGCATGGTGAAACCTTGCGGTCCTCGGGGTGGCCAGAGGCAGGGGAGGTGGACAGCAGCGGTATACGGAGAGCAGCCAAAGTGACTCGAAACTAACACAGCTTTGTAAGTCAACAAAACCTCAATAAAATATATATATTTTTAATTGTCTGAGGTAACTTATAATGAAAATAAGGTAGAACAAGGTACCCTGGAGGCCTGAGTGTTTATCATAAAAAAAGGCTAACATCAAATAGGTAATTATCATGAGTCCCAATGTGGTTTAAATGTATTCCCTGTATTAGTTCATTGAATTCTCACAATAAACTTTTAAAGCAGATGCTATTATTTTTTTGCTGAACTATTTATAGTGCTGTGTTAATTTCTGCTGTATGGAAATACATACATACACATTCTTTTCCATTATGGTGTATCGCAGGATATTGACTATAGTTTCCTGTGCTCTACAGCAAGACCCGGTTTATCCATTCTATATGTAATAGTTTGTATCTGCTAACCCCAAATTCCCAGTCTATCCCTCTCTGAAGTATACTATTATTAAACCCATTTTACAGGTGAGGGAACTAAGTCAAAGGAAACTAAGTCTCAGTCATACTCATTTGATGTCTATGTGAAAACAGAAAGTATGTATTTTGGTCTTTGTGCCCACTGTCTGACACTGGGCTCCTAAAACCCTCATAAATTCGCAAGAGAAGGGCACCAGTGGTTTCTTTGGTTCTAATGAGGTGACCGGGTGGGCTCCTGGATGCCTCTGGATGGGGGTCTGGTCACCAGGAAGACCAAGCCATGAACAGAAACTTGGGGTTTTCAACTCCAGGGAAGAAAGAAGGGCTGGAAATAATGTTCGTAATTGATGAATTGATCATCTCTACATGAAAAAGGCTCCATAATATTTGATCCCAAGGGCTGCTGTAGCAAAGTACCACAACTGGGTGGCTTAACACAACAAAATGTATTCTCTCACAGCTCTGGAGGTTAGAAATCTGAAAGGAAGCTGTCAGCAGGCCCATACTCCCTCTGTAGGCTTTAAAGGAGAATCCATTCTCCCCACTTCCAGCTTCTGGTGGTTGCTGGCAATACTGGGGTTTCCTTGGCTAATTGGCACCTCCCTCCAGTCTCTGCCTGCATCCTCACCTGTCTTCTCCCTGTGTGTGTCTTTGTGGGGGCTCTTCTCTTCTTTTAAGGATGCCTTTGTGTGGGCACGCTAAATTGCTTCCATCATCATAGGGTTCCAACTCTGTGCAACCCTATGGACTGTAGCCAGCCAGGCTCCTGTGTCCATGGGATTCTCCAGGAAAGAATACTGGAGTGGGTTGCCATGCCCTCCTCCAGCATGTCTTCCAGACCCAGATATCGATTCTGAGTCTCATATCTCCTGCACTGGCAGCTTGGTTCCTTACTGCCAGCACCACCTGGGAAGCCCCTTATAAGGGTATCAGTCTTTAGATTTAGGCCTCATTCTAATTCAATACTGGAAAAGGTCAGTTTTCATTCTAATCCCAAAAAAGGACAGTGTCAAAGAATTTCAAACTACTGCACAATTGCACTCATTTCACACGCTAGCAAAGTAATGCTCAAAATTCTCGAAGCTAGGCTTCAACAGTATGTGAACAGAGAACTTGCAGATGTTCAAGTTGGATTTAGAAAGGCAGAGGAAACAGAGATGAAATTGCCAACATCTGTTGAATAATAGAAAAAGCAAGAAAATTCCAAAAAACATCTACTTCTGCTTCATTGACTATGCTAAAGTCTTTGACTGTGTGGATCACAACAAACTGGAAAATTCTTACAGAGATGGGAGGACCAGACCACCTTACCTGTCTCCTGAGAAACCTGTATGCAGGTCAAGAGGCAATAGTTAGAACTGGACATGGAACAACAGCCTGGTTTCAAGTTGGGAAAGGAATATGTCAAGGCTGTATATTGTCACCCTGCTTATTTAACTTATATGCAGAGTAAGTAATAAGAAATGCCAGGCTGGACGAAGCACAAGCTGGAATCAAGATTTCCAGGAGAAATATCAATAACCTCAGATATGCAGATGGCAGAAAGTGAAGAGGAAGTAAAAGAGCCTTGATGAAGGTGAAAGAGGAGAATGAAAAAGCTGACTTAAAACTCAACATTCAAAAAGCTAAGCTCATGGCATTCAGTCCCATCACTTCGTGGCAAATAGATGGGGAAACAATGGAACCAGTGACAGACTTTATTTTCTTGGGCTTCAACAACCACTGCAGATTGTGACTGCAGCCATGAAATTAAAAGACTCTTGTCCCTTGAAAGAAAAGCTGTGACAAACCTAGACAGCATATTAAAAAGCAGAGACATTACTTTGCCGACAAAGCTCTGTGTAGTCAAATCTATGGCTTTTCCAGTAGTCATGTATGAATGTCAGAATTGGACCATAAAGAAAGCTGAGTACTGACGAATTGATGCTTTTGAACTGTGGTGTTGGAGAAGACTCTTGAGAGTCCCTTGGGCTGCAAGGAGATCAATCCAATTAAACCTAAAGGAAATCAACCCTGAATGTTCATTGGAAGGACTGATGTTGAAGCTGAAGCTCCAATACTTTGGCCACCTGGTGGGAAGAAGTGACTCACTGGAAAAGACCCTGATGCTGGGAAAGATTGAAGGCAGGAGGAGAAGGGGATGACAGAGGATGAGATGGCTGGATGGCATCACCAGCTCTAGGAGATGGGGAAGGACAGGGAAGCCTGGCGTGCTGCAGTCCATGGGGTTGCAATAACTGACTGAACAACAACCAGTTCAATATGCCTCACAGTGACAAGTAAACTGGATGGACTTGCAGCTTCATTTGGTTTTTCTCCATTCAGGATGATTTCAGACAGCCTGAGCACAGGTACTAAGCACGCTACCAGAACAGAAATGAAAGGCAGACTATGAGTGCATTAACTTACCTTCAGTTCAGTTCAGTCGCTCAATCGTGTCCAACTCCTTGCAACCCCATGAATCGCAGCATGCCAGGCCTCCCTGTCCATCACCAACTCCCGGCGTTCACTCAGACTTACGTCCATCGAGTCAGTGATGCCATCCAGCCATCTCATCCTCTGTCGTCCCCTTCTCCTCCTGCCCCCAATCCCTCCCAGCATCAGAGTCTTTTCCAATGAGTCAACTCTTCACATGAGGTGGCCAAAGTACTGGAGTTTCAGCTTTAGCATCAGTCCTTCCAAAGAAATCCCAGGGCTGATCTCCTTCAGAATGGACTGGTTGGATCTCCTTGCAGTCCAAGGGACTCTCAAGAGTCTTCTTCAACACCACAGTTCAAAAGCATCCATTCTTCGGTGCTCAGCCTTCTTCACAGTCCAACTCTCACATCCATACATGACCACAGGAAAAACCATAGCCTTGACTAGACGGACCTTTGTTGGCAAAGTAATGTATCTGCTTTTGAATATGCTATCTAGGTTGGTCATAACTTTTCTTCCAAGGAGTAAGGGTCTTTTAATTTCATGGCTGCAGTCACCATCTGCAGTGATTTTAGAGCCCCCAAAATAAAGTCTGACTTTCCACTGTTTCCCCATCTATTTCCCATGAAGTGATGCAGCAATCAGAAAAGCCTAGAAGTCAGTGGTGTAAATGTCTGCATATGTGTCACTTCTGTTTGTTAAGGTTTCATGGTGCTTTATTTGAATTACCCATTGGAATGGGGACCGGGATGTTTTTAGTGCTCATGCTTTGAAAGATCTCACCCATACCTGTTCTTCAGCCATCAGGAACTGCCAGTACAAAATACCAGTGAAGTCCACGGCTTCAGGAGCAGACAGACCATGTTTGGATTTTAATTGTCCTCTACTGGCTGTGTGACCCTGGACAAATTCTTGGACCTCTGTTAGCTTCCATTCTCAGTTGTGAAAAGGAGATACTAGTATTAAGCTCAGTTTGTGACCCTGAGATGGCGATACTGCATGTATTTAGCTCAGTGTGTAGCATATGAGTGTGCTAAAAACTGGGGCAGTTGTTACAGCTTTGTCATTATTGTTATTTCTACATGTGGAAGTGGGCTTCCCTGGTGGCTCAGTGGTAAAGAATCCGCCAGCCAGGGCAGGAGATGTGGGTTCGATCCCTGGGTTGGAAAGATCCCCTGGAGAATTCCATGGACGGAGAAGCCTGGCCGGATACAGTCCATGGGGTCACAGAAGAGTCGGGCACAACTTAGATGCTAACCAACAGCAGTATGATAACTTGCCTCATTATCTGTGCAAAGACTCGATTTTCAAACAAGGTTACATTCTGAGGCTCCAAGTAGACATGAGTTTGGGAGTACACTATTCAACCCACTACAGGCTCATATGTATTTAATATTAAGTATTTGTCTGTCTTGTTTGTTTGTTTACTATGACTTCATCCTTCTAAAATATCAATTCCATAAAGAGAAAGCATAATCTATTCTGTTCATTGGTGTATCCACAGTGCCTTGTGGATAGATCGTCCATATCTGTTCAAACAGGAATTTCTGTTTAGTTATGAATAAGCGTAAACAACATGTTTTTAAAATAAAATCTGAGAATCTAATATTTATTGTCATTAGGCAGATGTTTGGACTTATTTCTACTTGTTATTTTGCATTTTATATTTAACTTATTTGGTTCTGTTTCCCCCTTTATTTATTTTTTTTTAACCTTCTGCTAAAAGATTGAGTTTTATCTAAATGTACTTCACATTTCTTGTTTGGAAATTAAACATAATTATTGCAGATATTTCATGACTCTTTTCTTTTTCTTTTTTTTAAATTTTATTTTATTTTTAAACTTTACATAATTGTATTAGTTTTGCCAAATATCAAAATGAATCCGCCACAGGTATACATGTGTTCCCCATCCTGAATCCTCCTCCCTCCTCCCTCCCCACACCATCCCTCTGGGTCGTCCCAGTGCACTAGCCCCAAGCATCCAGTATCGTGCATCGAACCTGGACTGGCAACTCGTTTCTTACATGATATTTTATATGTTTCAATGTCATTCTCCCAAATCTTCCCACCCTCTCCCTCTCCCACAGAGTCCATAAGACTGTTCTATACATCAGTGTCTCTTTTGCTGTCTTGTACACCGGGTTATTGTTACCATCTTTCTAAATTCCATATATATGCGTTAGTATACTGTATTGGTGTTTTTCTTTCTGGCTTACTTCACTCTGTGTAATAGGCTCCAGTTTCATCCACCTCATTAGAACTGATTCAAATGTATTCTTTTTAATGGCTAAGTAATACTCCATTGTGTATATGTACCACAGCTTTCTTACCCATTCATCTGCTGATGGACATCTAGGTTGCTTCCATGTCCTGGCTATTATAAACAGTCCTGCGATGAACATTGGGGTACACGTGTCTCTTTCCCTTCTGGTTTCCTCAGTGTGTATGCCCAGCAGTGGGATTGCTGGATCATAAGGCAGTTCTATTTCCAGTTTTTTAAGGAATCTCCACACTGTTCTCCATAGTGGCTGTACTAGTTTGCATTCCCACCAACAGTGTAAGAGAGTTCCCTTTTCTCCACACCCTCTCCAGCATTTATTATTTGTAGACTTTTGGATCGCAGCCATTCTGACTGGTGTGAAATGGTACCTCATAGTGGTTTTGATTTGCATTTCTCTGATAATGAGTGATGTTGAGCATCTTTTCATGTGTTTGTTAGCCATCTGTATGTCTTCTTTGGAGAAATGTCTATTTAGTTCTTTGGCCCATTTTTTGATTGGGTAATATTTTTCCAAAACTCGACCAGGAAGAAATAGAAAATCTTAACAGACCCATCACAAGCACGGAAATTGAAACTGTAATCAAAAATCTTCCAGCAAACAAAAGCCCAGGCCCAGACGGCTTCACAGCTGAATTCTACCAAAAATTTAGAGAAGAGCTAACACCTATCCTGCTCAAACTCTTCCAAAAAATTGCAGAGGAAGGTAAACTTCCAAACTTATTCTATGAGGCCACCATCACCCTAATACCAAAACCTGACAAAGATCCCACAAAAAAAGAAAACTACAGGCCAATATCACTGATGAACATAGATGCAAAAATCCTTAACAAAATTCTAGCAATCAGAATCCAACAACACATTAAAAAGATCATACACCATGACCAAGTGGGCTTTATCCCAGGGATGCAAGGATTCTTCAATAGCCGCAAATCAATCAATGTAATACACCACATTAACAAATTGAAAATAAAAACCATATGATTATCTCAATAGATGCAGAGAAAGCCTTTGACAAAATTCAACACCCATTTATGATAAGAACTCTTCAGAAAGCAGGAATAGAAGGAACATACCTCAACATAATAAAAGCTATATATGACAAACCCACAGCAAACATTATCCTCAATGGTGAAAAATTGAAAGCATTTCCTCTAAAGTCAGGAACAAGACAAGGGTGCCCACATTCACCATTACTATTCAACATAGTTTTGGAAGTTTTGGCCACAGCAATCAGAGCAGAAAAAGAAATAAAAGGAATCCAAATTGGAAAAGAAGAAGTAAAACTCTCACTATTTGCAGATGACATGATCCTCTACATGACTCTTTTCAATTATATCATTATTAGGCATTCTTACCAAGTCTAAAGTTAATCAACACATTTACCCTCTTTCAAAGTACAATCAACTGTACAAGTTCCACCTTGTTTTTAAACCAATCCAAATGATCATCTTTATCTTTTTTATTGTTAAAACTAATTTTTATTTAAATTTGTTCTATCTGAAATGGGGCACTATGGTTTTAAAAAAAATTGTAACTGCCTGGAAAACAATGCACTGCTGGGCCAATAAACTGAAGCCAAGACTCAAATGCTTTCCTAAAATTAATGATAAATTTGGAGTACATCCCCTTACGGTGAGGAAGAATGTGCTGTAGCTGAGTCAAAAGCAATTCTTTTACACCCACAAACTTACAGATTCAGTTTTTTCACCTGTACTTATGAAACTTGATGCTTTTCCCCCTGTCCTCAAATTCCTTTTTTCTGAAATGCATTTGTAATGTGGCATTTTTGAGTTAGAGCTTTGAGAAGTGATCTAAAAATGTCTTTATGTTGTCCTCACCTTTGAATGGTAATTCATCAGGCTCTAGGATTCTGAGCTGACAGCAATTTTCCTCCACCCTTTGAAAATGTTTTTTGTTGTTGTTCGTTTTTAATTGGACAATAATTGCTTTACCACCTTGTGTTTGTTTCTGCTGTACAACGGCGTGAATTCGCTGTAAGTATGCATACATCCCTTCCCTCTTGAGCCTCGCACCCGCTTTCATGCTACCCCTCTAGGGCATCAGCGAGCACGGAGCCTGGCTCCGCAGGCTATGCTGTGGTTTCCCGCTGGCTGTCTCTAATGAATGCAAGCCCTTGCTTCTCCCTCACTTTGTCCCACCCTCCCCTCCCCAGCTGTGTCCACAAGTCCGTGCTCTATATCTGCATCTCTACTCCTGCCCTGTGAGCAGGCTCATCTCTGCTATTTTTTCTAGATTCCATATGTGCGTGTTAAAATACACTGTTTGGACATCTAGGTTGCTTCCATGTCCTGGCTATTTGAATGGATAAGAAAGCTGTGGTACATATACACAATGGAGTATTACTTAGCCATTAAAAAGAATACATTTGAATCAGTTCTAATGAGGTGGATGAAACTGGAGCCTATTATACAGAGTGAAGTAAGCCAGAAGGAAAAACATAAATACAGTATACTAACACATATATATGGAATTTAGAAAGATGGTAACAATAACCCGGTGTACGAGACAGCAAAAGAGACACCGATGTATAGAACAGTCTTATGGACTCTGTGGGAGAGGGAGAGGGTGGGAAGATTTGGGAGAATGACATTGAAACATGTAAAATATCATGTAAGAAACGAGTTGCCAGTCCAGGTTCGATACACGATACTGGATGCTTGGGGCTAGTGCACTGGGACGACCCAGAGGGATGGTATGGGGAGGGAGGAGGGAGGAGGGTTCAGGATGGGGAACACATGTATACCTGTGGCGGATTCATTTTGATATTTGGCAAAACTAATACAATTATGTAAAGTTTAAAAATAAAATAAAATTAAAAAAAAATAAAATAAAATACACTGTTTGCTTTTCTGACATACTTCAATAACATTTCTATTTCATTGCTTTCTGCCATCTATTATTGCTGATGAGAAGTCTGTTGACAGTCTATTTGTTGCCCCTGGAGTTAACCTGTGTTTTTTCCAGTTGTTTTCTTTTGATGTTCCATTTTGTTTTTCACGGAGAAACTAGCATTTCTGTGTGTTTATCTTGCTGAAAACGTATTCATCAAGCTGGAGACTCCTCTTTTCTTCAATACAGAAAAACTGTTATTGTGTTTTCTCAAACATGAGCCTCTCTCGTTCTCTTTAAACTTTTAATTCTTCTTAGATATATGTTGAACTTTCTTAATCTCCCCCATCTCTCTTTGCTACAGATTATCCACCGCTCTCTCTTACATTCATGATGCTTCCCTCAGGTCTGTCAATTTACTAAACATTACTTCAATCATATCTAATTTTAGTTAAAGTTATCCTATTTAAATAAATCTTTATTAATAAAAGTCAGATTTTGGACATTTTCTAATTTGCTTGCTTTTTTCACACTGTATTTCTATTTAGTTTATTTTTTGCATTTATACTTTAATCTCTTTTATGTCTTTAATTAGTACTCTTTTTTCCATTGTTTTTCTATTATATCCAGTTCTTTTCTTAACATTTTTATTTATTTAAAAGCTTTTATTTTATATTGGAGTATAGTTGATTTACAATGCTGTGTTAGTCAGGTGTATAGCAACACAATCACAGTTTCTCTGTATTGAAGAAAAGAGGAGTCTCCAGCTTGATGAATAAGTGATTCAATTATACATACACATGTATCTAGTCTTTTTCAGATTCTTTCCCCATATATGTTATTATACAATACTGAGTAGAGTTCCTTGTGCTATGCAGTAGAATCTTGCTGATTATCTTGTATATAGTAGTGTGTACATGTTAATATCAAACTCCTAATTTATTCTCCCCACTTTCCCCATAAGTTTGTTTTCTAAGAATAGCCATTCTTGAGGCAGTCATTCTTATATTTCTTACACCTTATAATCCATCATGGTAGCTTGCTTCTTTATATGGTTGTTAATTTTTCTGAGTTTTTCTTTTTTTTTCATTAAGTTTTTTTTTTTTTTTTTCCTGTGAGAACACTGTACAAAGTTTCTTAATTGACTCTGGAGCATTTGGTTTTTAATGAACCAAACTATGTTTATTTTGTTTTGGAACAGTTTTAGGTTTCACAGCAAAATTGAGAGGAAGGTTCCATGCTCTTCCACATACCCGCTACCCCACACATGCACAGCCTCCCCCATTACCAACATCTCCCACCAGAGCGGTGCATTTCTTGCAACTGATGAACCTACTCTGACACTGTAATCTCTTAAACTCCGTAGTTTACATTAGGGTTCTCTCTCAGTGTCGTGCAGTCTGTGAGTTTGGACAAGTTCTTGCCTTGAGAATTCCATGAACAGAGGAGCTTGGCGGGCTACAGTCCGTGGGGTCACAAGGAGTCAGACATAGCTGAGCAACTAACACTTTCACTTTTTTCATGATGACACGTATCCATCATTATCAGACTAGTTTTTAATGTTAATTTATGATTTTAATGACACAGGCCTGGGTTTGTTTTCTCATTAGTGTTTGTAAACCATATCTAATACCCTTGACAGACTTATTTCCCAGAGCAGCCAGCAGAGTTTTTGTGGAAGGGATTTAGGAGTCTGGAACTTATGCGAAGACTTAGTTCCTGTTCACAGTGTCATGGACCTAAAGCTATATCTTTTCTATTTTCCTGAAAAGCAAAACATTAGTTCTCATCATCTATCTTGGTCCAAAGCCCCGAGGGCCATTTCAGCGTCAGTCCAGGCTTATCATGCTGGTTTTACTTTCCTTTATCACTGAAGACCAGTAATTCCCTTCCTTTCTTGTGAGTTCATTTCTGTGTCAGTGGGCCATAAGTTTCCAGTGTGCACATGATTTTATAACAGGAGGGGGCTTACCTCTCTTTCCTCAGACGGTTCAGGTTGCTGCTCCTGCTGCTGCTGCTAAGTCGCTTCAGTTGTATCCGACTCTGTGCGACCCCATAGACAGCAGCCCACCAGGCTCCCCCGTCCCTGGGATTCTCCAGGCAAAAATACTGGAGTGGGTTGCCATTTCCTTCTCCAGTGCATGAAAGTGAAAAGTGAAAGGGAAGTCGCTCAGTCGTGTCCGACTCCTAGTGACCCCATGGACTGCAGCCTACCAGGCTCCTCCATCCATGGGATTTTCCAGGCAAGAGTACTGGAGTGGGGTGCCATTGCCTTCTCCAGGTTGCTAGAAGTATCCTTATGTTCAGTATAGCTCCAGGGATCACACGCCATTACATGCCATGTAGACCTTATAATATTTTGCTTAAGAACGGTATGAAATGATTCCAGTCCACAAATCTCAGCTGAAAAGTAATGGAAAACTTAGAGGTCAGAGAGGCCCTGTAGAAGGTGGTTTAATGAGCATCTCCTGTAATAGGAAATTTTAACTTCTTCATTTGTATTTTTCTTTCCATATTATCTGAAATGAATCCAGATTGTTCTAAAAATGATAAAACCTGATTTAGTGTAATAAACACAGACCTGGTTCAAAGAGTGATACCTCTGGCAATGAGAGATTCTTGACCCATCATCTCTGGGATTTCTCAGGCAAGAATACAGGAGTGGGTTGCCATTTCCTCCTCCAGGGGATCTTCCCAACCCAGGGATCAAACCTGTGTCTCCTGCATTGCAGGCAGGTTCTTTACCAACTGAGCTACCAGGGAAGGGCCCTGACTCTGACACCATCCCTTAGCAGCAGTTGTGTTTTTATCTTTTTTTAATTTAAACATTTTAAAAATAGTATTTATTGGTTGACTGTTTCTAACTGTGCTGGGCCTTCACTGCTGTGCCCCGGCTTTCTCTAGTTGCAGTGAGTAGGGGCTACTGTTCATTGCGGGGCTCGGACTTCTCATTGTGGTGGCTTCTCTTCCTGTGGAGCACGGGCTCCAGGGCCCTAGGGCTTCAGTCCTTGTGGCACGTGGGCTTTGTAGCTCCATGCTATGTGGAATCTTCCCAGACCAGGAATTGAGCCTGTATCTCCTGCATCTGCAGGTGGATTCTTAACCCCTGAGACACCAGGGAAGTCTCAGGTTTTTATCTTTAAACAAAGCCACACTTGATCCTGATTTCCCTTCTGATTTCAACTCTGTGAATCTGAGATGAGATTTGACATTGCGTTGTTGCTTTCTTCCTCCTCTCAAGAATGTGTATGTGCAGAATTTATACCCACAAAGGATGGCACATCTGTAAAAAGAGGGGCAGTCTCTTCTGAGCAGCAGGGATAAGCAGGATCTTTGGATGGTTTCCCAGAAGCTGCATTTCTGGCATGCCTGGATTTCCCCTCCTAGCAAGTGCCTGATGTCTTCACCATTGACAGTCACTTTTTTTTTTTTTTTTTTTTCCTTGCCTGCCCACAGCCTACCGATGTCATTTGAAGGGGCATGAAAACCACACCAGGCATGTGTTTTCATCAGATCAAAATTAATCTATGTATATGAAAATCCCATCTGAAATGTGAAATGATTTAACCTCCATCTCATTGAATCAGATGGGACTTCCCAGGTGGCACAGTAGTAAAGAATCTGCATGCCAATCCAGGAGACGCGAGTTTGATCCCTGGGCCCAAAGATCCCCTGGAGAAGGAAATGGAAACCCACTCCAGTGTTCTTGACTGGGAAATCCCATGGACAGTGGAGCCTGGGAGGCTACAATCTGTGGGGCTGCAAAGAGTTGGACGTGACTGAGCTACTGAGCACACACACACTGAACAAGGGAAGATGTCACCAGCTAGTGTGGATGGGGAAGGAGACAAAAGTCTCCTTCGGGGATATGCAAACAGTCTTTGTGTTTCTCCTTTTTTCCAGTGAGAGGAATGGAAATGAGGTTAGGGGACCCCATGACACAGGAGAAAGAAGTGGATGTGTTCCGGAAGCACTAAGCTTCCTGTACCCAGCCAGTGCTCATGCTAGTTTTCCTCCAGTCCTGACAGTGGGTGCTCCTTCTGGGCTAAGAGAGTGTATGCCACTTCCTGTCTCCAGACTGATTTTTCTTTATTTATAAACATCTCAAACATGCAAATTTTAACTGAGTGTGCACCTGGCCTGAATAGATCTATTTCCCATGCAGTACAATGTTTGGAAATGACCATGTTCTTAAAGTGACATGTGTGATTTAGAGAAAACATTTCCAAAGGGAGCATATGTTTGTTCATCCTGCTGGGAGATGTGATGGCAGGTACTTGAGCAGCCATTTTGGACTCTGAGGTAAAGGCTGTGTGCTGAGGATGCCAGAGCAGGCACATAGAAGAAAATTGGTGCTGACAAATTCAAGAAGCTACCCTGCTCTATGCTGCCAATCTTCATACCTCTTTCATGGGTGAGAGAAATTTAATTCTTACTTAAGTGTTAGTTTGGACACCTGCTGCTGCTGCTGCTACTAAGTCACTTCACTTGTGTCCGACTCTGTGCAACCCCATAGACAGCAGCCTACCAGGCTCCCCCGTCCCTGGGATTCTCAAGGCAAGAACACTGGAGTGGGTTGCCATTTCCTTCTCCAATGCATGAAAGTGAAGAGTGAAAGTGAAACCGTTCAGTCATGTCTGACTCTTAGGGACCCCATGGACTGCAGCCCACCAGGCTCCTGTGTCCATGGGATTTTCCTAGTTGTTCTCGAATGTACCTTATCTTATCTGATATAACTTCTTCTAACTGCAGCTTCCACCTTGCTCTGTTTCACTATATAATAGCTATCAGGACAAAGTTTACAATCCTACCTTGCATTTTCCTTCTAAGAAATCCCAGATACTAATCTGTAGGCCAATCCTCCAACATCAAAAAGCCAGCACTCATAAATTTTTGAGTGCTCAATCAGTTCAGTTCAGTCACTCAGTCATGTCCAACTCTTTGCTACCCCAAGGACCACAGCACACCAGGCTTCCTTGTTCATCACCAACTCGCGGAACTTGCTCAGACTCATGCCTGTTGAGTCAGTGATCCCATCCAACCATGTCATCCTCTCTCATCCTCTTCTCCTCCTGCTCTCAATTTTCCCCAGGATCAAGGTCTTTTCAATGCGCCAGTTCTTCGCATCAGGTGGCCAGAGAGTATTGGAGTTTCAGCTTCAGCATCAGTCCTTCCAATGAATATTCAGGGTATGATTGATTTCCTTTAGGACTGACTGCTTGGATCTCCTTACAGTCCAAGGGACTCTCAAGAGTCTTCTCCAACACCACAGTTAAAAAGCATCAATTTATCAGTGCTCAGCTTTTTTTACGGTCTAACTCTCATATCCATACATGACTACTGGAAAAACCATAGCTTTGATGACACAGACCTTTGTCGGCAAAGTAATGTCTCTGCTTTTTAATATGCTGCCTAGGTTCGTGATAGCTTTTCTTCCAAGGAGCAAGCATCAGTTAATTTCATGGCTGTAGTCACCATCTGCAGTGACTTTGGAGCCCAAGAAAATAAAATCTGTCACTGGTTCCATTGTTTCCCCATCTATTTGCCATGAAGTGATGGGACCAGATGCCATGATCCTGGTTTTATGAATGTTGAGTTTTAAGTCAGCTTTTTCACTCTCCTCTTTTACTTTCATCAAGAGGCTCTTTAGTTCTTCTTTGCTTTCTGCGATAAGGGTGGTGTCATCTACATATCTGAGGTTATTGATATTTCTCCAGGCAATCTTGATTTCAGCTTGTGTTTCATCCAGCCTGGCATTTTGCATGATGTACTCTGCATATAAGTTAAATAAGCAGGGTGACAATATACAGCCTTGACATACTCCTTTGCCAGTTTGGAACCAGTCCATTGTTCCATGTCCAGCTCTAACTGTTGCTTCTTGACCTGTATACAGATTTCTCAGGAGGCAGGTCAGGTGGTCTAGTATTCCCATCTCTTTAAGAATTTTCCACAGTTTGTTGTGATCCACACAGTTAAAAGCTTGGCGTAGTCAATAAAGCTAAAGTAGGTGTTTTTTTGAATTCTCTTGTTTTTTCAATGATCCAACAGATGTTGGCAATTTGATCTCTGGTTCCTCTGCCTTTTCTAAATCCAGCTTAAACATCTGCAAGTTCTCGGTTCACGTACTGTTGAAGCCTGCCTTGGAGAATATTGAGCATTACTTTGCTAGCCTGTGAGATGAGTGCAATTGTGAGGTAGTTTGAATATTCTTTGGCATTGCCCTTGTTTGGGATTGGAATGAAAACTGACCTTTTCCAGTCCTGTGGCCACTGCTGAGTTTTCCAAATTTGCTGGCATATTGAGTGCAGCACTTTCACAGCATCATCTTTTAGGATTTGAAATAGCTCACCTGGAATTCCATCCTCTCTGCTAGCTTTGTTTGTAGTGATGTTTGCTAAGGCCCACTTAACTTTGTATTCTAGGGTGTCTGGCTCTAGGTGAGTGATCACATCATTGTGGTTATCTGGGTCATGAAGCTCTTTTTTGTATAGCTCTTCTGTGTATTCTTGCCATCTCTTCTTAATATCTTCTGCTTCTGTTATGTCCATACCATTTCTGTGCTTTATTGAGCCCATCTTTGCATGAAATAATCGCTTGGTATCTCTAATTTTCTTGAAGAGATCTCTGGTCTTTCCCATTTTATTGTTTTCCTCTATTTCTTTCCATTGATCACTTAGGAAGGCTTTCTTTTCTCTCCTTGCTATTCTTTGGAACACTGCATTCAGATGGAGGTATCTTTCCTTTTCTCCTTTGCCTTTGGCTTTTCTTCTTTTCTCATCTATTTGTAAGGCCTCCTCAGACAACCACTTTGCCTTTTTGCATTTCTTTTTCTTGAGATGGTTTTGATCACTGCCTCCTGTATAATGTTACAAACCTCTGTGTATAATTCTTAAGGCACTCTGTTTATCAGATCTAATCCCTTGAATCTGTTTGTCACCTCCACTGTATAATTGTAGGGGGTATGATTTAGGTCATACCTGAATGGTTTAGTGGTTTTCCCTACTGTCTTCAATTTAAGTCTAAATTTGGTAATAAGGAGTTCGTGATCTGAGCCACAGTCAGCTCCTGGTCTTGTTTTTTCTGACTGTATAGAGCTTCTCCATTTTTGGCTGCAAAGGATATAATCAATCCTATTTTGGTAATGACCATCTGGTGATGTCTGCGTGTAGAGTTGTCTCTTGTGCTGGTGGAAGAGGGTGTTTGCTATGACCAGTGCGTTCTATTGGCAAAACTCTGTTAGCCTTTGCCCTACTTCATTTTGGACTTCAAGGCCAAACTTGCTTGTTACTCCAGGTATCTCTTGACTTCCTACTTTTGCATTCCAGTCCCCTTTGATGAAAAGGACATCTTTTTTGGTGTTAGTTTTAGAAGGTCTTGTAGATCTTCATAGGACTATTCAGTTTCTTTGACATTAGTGGTTGGGGCACAGACTTGGATCACTGTGATACTGAATGGTTTGCCTTGGAAATGAACAGAGATCATTCGGTCATTTTTGAGATTGCATCCAATTACTTGCACTTCAGACTCTTCTGTTGACTATGAGGGTTACTCCATTTCTTCTAAGGGATCCTTGCCCATAGTAGTGGATATAATGGTCATCCGAGTTAAATCCACCCATTCCAGTCCATTTTAGTTTACTGATTCCTAAAATGTCATTATTCACTCTTGCCATCTCCTGTTGGACCACTTCCAATTTACCTTGATTCATGGACTTAACGTTCCAGGTTCCTATGTAGTATTGTTCTTTACAACATTGGACTTTATTTCCATCATGAATCACATCCACAACTAGGCATTTTTTTGCTTTGATGCCATCTCTTCATTCATTCTGGAGCTATTTCCCCACTCTTCTCCAGTACATTTGGAGTCCTGGAGTTGTTTAAATATGAAGGTTCCAATGTGATCATTAAACTGTTATTAAACATAGACATTGTGTATTTTCTATCCCTTTCTTTTTTTGTGAGTAGCAAATAGCTAATTAAACTAGAGTAACACAAATTTAAAATACATACTCTATTAATGGAGAGTCGATTGCAATGTAAATTTTATAAGTAATTTAAAAAGAATGCCATTTTGAGAACAATTTGCGAAGTTTTCCCCCCTTGCTTGACTTCAGACTGGGGAAAACTAGTGCTTTAATTACAAGCTAGACAAATACAGTCTGTGAAATGTTGTTTTGTGAGTTCAGATATAATGAGCTTTCTGAAAGCGGTGAGAAGGAAAGCGATCATTTATTTATGTGGATTTTGCTTCTTGGCATTTGTGATTGCATTTGTTTGGTGTACTTCACTACTGAGATTTAAAAACACTGTTTGCAATATAAGGCAGAAAGATGCCGAAAGTCAGTCCTAGGTACAGCATCCCTGCCTGCGCACTGGAGAGAGTCCCCGCCACCGGGACCGGGGAGCCAGAGGAACGAGGAAGGCAGCGCCACGTTTTCTTTTCTGTTACGGATTCCGGTGGATTGTTTGCTGAACTTGCAGGCAGAAGTGAGACTTGTCTGAGTCCTGCATCTTTTTAGGTCCTCAATCTCACCTGCCTGGGAGCTCAGTGCCTTCTGTGTCCTGTAACACCTGGGATTCCCTAGGAATAGAAGGCAGGACCAAGACTCCTGGAGGGCTAGTGGTGGCATAAAGGGATGACCATCAGATATTGTTGACGTGGCCCGCTTAGCTTCTCTCATCCAGTTGGAGTCCTGCTAGGCCGTCAGCCCGATGCATTGTCCTCTGTCCCTTTTTCCCTCTAGACTGTAAGTTCCAAGAAGACAGAACTCTGTTTTAATAATCAGTGTGTTTTCAGTTTTTATGAGACCAAACCATATATAACAGATGTTCAACACATATTTTTCCAAAACAACCAATGGCCCCTTTATCTTCAGAATAGGCCCCTTTTCATGTCAGTCAAGACACTTCAAAACCTGGCCTTAATCTTTTTTTTTTTCTTTCAATCAGCCTCATGTCCTATTTTCTCCCGACAATTACTGAGCCACCATACTCCATCAGAGCTTCTCAAAGCATTCTTTGCATTCTATGTCCTCTGGGTTTTTTGAGAGTACCCTTGGCAGACTTTTAAGATCCAGCTCAAGCATCATGTCTGTGCAGCATCTCCCAGCCCCAGCCACTGCTTGTGGAATGAATTTACTGACAAATGTGTGGATTACCTCTTCTCTTCTGAGGCAGCTCTTACTAGCTTTTTAATGTTCTTTTAAAATTTATTATTGGAATATAATTGCTTTACAGTGTTGTTAGTTTGTGCTGCACAACAGAGTATCATAAGTATACACACATCCCCTCTTCTTAAGCCTCCCTCCACCCCACCCCCATCCCACCCCTCTAGGTCCTGATGGAGCACTGACCTGAGCCTCCTGTGCTATACAGCAGCTTTCTGCTAGCTATCTATTTTACACAAGGTAGCCTGCCCTGCAAATAGGTTCATCCATACCATTTTCTAGGTTCTATATATATGTATTAACATATATGTATATGTAACATACATGTATAACATGTATGTATTAACATACCATATTGTTTTTCTCTTTCTGATTAATTTCACGAGTGCTTAATGGTGGATGGAACCATCAAGTAGGCTAAAACCAAAGGTATGTGAGCTGAGAATCCTGGCCAAGGGTTGGCCAAGTCCACGTCAGAAGTCTCACCTACTGTCTTCTTCCAGAAAAAAGATGCGCTTGTGGAATAAAGAACTAACAGAACTCATAACTTACTGAACTCTGTTCAGTAAGACTTCTCCTGGCTAATTTTCTCTCACTGTCTCTAGTCACATTGACTTCCTGCTTTGCAGCTCCTACTTGACCTTAAAGAACTGGATCTATGTTCTTTCTCCAGGAAGCCCTTGCTGATTACTCCTTGAGTTCGCAGTATGTCTGTCTCTGCTCTCCCTATTTATGATTAACTATTTACATACCAAACCCGTCTCTAGAGACCCACCTGGAAATCTTATTGAAAATACCAATGATATATTGGGCTGGCCAAAAGGTTTATCTGAGTTTTTCCATAACAGCTTACAGAAAAACCTGAATTGGCCAACCCAATAGAGTCAGACTTTTCAGAAGTGAGGTCTGAGAGTCTGAACTTTAATATTTTCCTGCGATGATGTCAAGGATGTTCATAACCACTTCTCTGGAAGGTGAGTTCCTTGTGTGCTTGGCAGAGTGACTCAAACGCATGGGTGGGCAAGGTACGCTCGCCGGCTGAATGAGTGAGTGAATGGTGACAACACCCTGAGTGGCATCGGAACAAACCCACCCTCCACGTCTGCCCAGCCACACCCCAGGGTCTCCTCCTCTGCCCACCCTGGTCCATCTAGTCTCACCTCTGAATGCTTCCCTTTTGTAGCTGCACCCGCGTTTACCTTTTATTCTATCTTAGGATAAAACCCTTCCTTGAGATTTAGCTCTGTGTCTATGGTAACACGTTATGTAATTTATTTACTTCTTAGGTTAGTCGTCTTTCCTCTGTCTTTCCTCTAACAGAATACAGAGATCTGTATTCTGGCGACAGGGATCTTTGTTGATTTTGTTCAGTGACAGACTTTAATGACCCAGCACAGCATTTCAGTAAATATTTAGTAAGTGAATGAATACGTGAGTGTATGAATGAATTTCCTGAGGTGGATCCATTTTTGTTCCGCCTTCGCTCTTGAACTTCACTGGTGCAACTGTCCTTTCTTACCCATTGGCTCGTTTCTGCCTGGCAGTCCTCCCACAACTGTGTCTGCCTGCCAGCCTCCTTGCCAGATGCCCCGGTTCTCAGACTCTGGCCATGACCATCCTTTCATCTCTACTTGGGACTAACCCCTCCCAAGAACTTCCAAATGCCACTGTGCTGTACTCAGTCTTATCTGACTCTTTGCGACCCTGTGGACTGAAGCCTGTCAGGCTCCTCTACCCATGGAATTTTCCAGACAAGAATACTGGAGTGGGTTTCCATTTCCTCCTCCAGGGGATCTTCCCAACCCAGGGATAGAACCCATGTCTCCTGAGCCTTCTGCATTGGCAGGCAGATTCTTTACCTATAGAGCTACTGGGGAAGGCCATCCACAGTGTCCCTGGCCATTCCTAATCTCCGAGTGATCAAGGAAGTGTTCCCTGCTTTAGCACCATCGCCCTGAAAGCTGAGGTCTCAGCTGCTGTCTTTGATTTATTCCAAAGCTGGGCCAGGAAACCTCTCTTTCCTACTTGGAATGCACACAGCTCCCCCTGGGAAGGAAAGATGACACGAGTTAGATTCATCACCGCAGATGGCACCCTTCACGGCATCCTCTAAATGATTCCATATTTGGGCAAGCAAGTTGAGGCAGGGTGATTGGCTTCAAAGGCTCCGTGGCTTGGTAATGAACTGCTTGGCTGAATCTTTTTACCTTGAGGTCACTGGTCTGCAAATGGTCCAGATTCAGGGTGATAAAAGTTGCTTCTGTTGGACAGCTGGGCTGCAGTGTGTCTGAGACATGATATGCCTTCAGGCCAAGCCCTAATGAGTGATTGTTTTTTGTTCTTATCACGGGCCAGACTCGATACCAAGCCTTTCTTCTGTGTGGACCTGGCTGGTCCTTGAGGCAGATGGCAGGATGTGGCCATTCAGAGAAGGGGCCTGGGGTCCTCCATCAGTGGGTCTGAGCATAGCCATGTGTGCCTGGAGACCTTGGGGAAATGCAGAGGTGGGGGAGCACATCAGAAGGGGGAGGTGAGAGGGGGAGGCAGGTGGCGAGGTCCATAGGAGGATGCGACAGTGGAGGGCTCACACCGGGTTGGCTCTCAGATGGGCACGATTCTGGTGCTGGCACTTACTCCCTCTGTGGTCATGAGTTCATTAAAGGAATGAATTTCAGACTCTACTTTCCTAATCTGCAAAATGGGAATGATAAGATGTATCTTATGAAGTTATTTATATGAGCCCTGTGTGGTTAAGTTGTATAGGCACTGGAAGTGCTGTAGAAATGGAAACGAGATTATCAACTAACTGAGGCTCTACCTCACAGTTAAGAAGCATTAGATTCCTTTCTTTCGTGTTTTTTAATCCAGCACAGTACAGCACACCTTCAGAGAGACACCAACAGCCCTCTTATGAACTCAGAGGAAATGAGAAGATTTTACGCAGCGATCATCTGATCTGACCTGCTGTGATGATGAGGGACTGCCACCTAGAGTGTCAACCTTGTCTGCTCTAGCTTGTATATGCACAACTCGTGTGAACATATATGTATGTGTACGCACAGAGCTGGCATGTGCACAACAAGTACATGGCCAGATGGTATATGGGCTGGTATCCTAAGTCTCTTGGAGTCTAAATCCTGTGATTTTCCCATATGTGTTGGGACCAGTCCTGGAACAGGAAGTCAGGGGAGAGCCAGGAGAGCCAGAGCATCCTAGGGTCAAACAACAGGGTACACTTAGCTGCCCTTGTTTCATACATACAGTTACTCATTTCTCAGGAACCTCAGGGAATATGAGAATCTTCTCCTGAAGAAGACTCAGTGAAGTTACTTTCATTTCATTCATTCACTCAGTCATTCACTAAGTACTTATTGAGTGTCTAATATATGCCAGATGTTTCTCTAAGCCCTGGGATACCAGGCATGAGTCAGATCAGGCATCTGCCCTCATAGATTTATCTGGAAAAAGGTAAAGAATTTGCTAGGCACAGTTCTATCATACATGCAGTAGTACTCTACCAGAGGGATTGTGCTCAGCTTAAAGTAAGCACAAAAGAGAAATTCTCTTTTTAAAACCGAATTCTGCTCCAAATAATTTATTTAAAAAAATACAGATTGCATAAGATTTTATCTATAAGAATGCTTCCCACAGCATTATTTATGTTAGCAAACAGATCTACCTATATGTCCCTTAAGGGGGAAAAGTTTAAAGACATATCAGCAGCATGTCCACTGAATGGTACTTTATATGTATTCACCCTTGTACAGTCCATACAATATGTTTCCAATTTAAAGGAAAACAAAACAAAATGAAATTTTGGATGCCTGTGAGTAGAATTCAGACTTAAAGAAAGTAGGGAAAGCCACTAGACCATTCAGGTATGACCTGAATCAAATCTCTTACGATTACACTCTGGAAGTGACAAATAGATTCAACGGATTAGATCTGATAGACAGAGTGCCTGAAGAACTATGGATGGAGGTTCATAACATTGTACTGGAGGCCATAATAAAAATCATCCCCAAGAAAAAGAAATGCAAAAAGGCAAAATGGTTATCTGAGGAAGTCTTACAAATAGCTGAGAAAAAAAGAGAAATGACAGGCAAAGGAGAAAGGGAAAAATATACTCACTTGAATGCAGAGCTCCAAAGAATAGCAAGGAGAGATAAGAAAGCCTTCCTCAGTGATCAGTGCAAAGAAATAGAGGGAAACAGTAGAATGGGAAAGACTAGAGATCTCTTCAAGAAAACTAGAGATCCCAAGGGAACATTTCATGCAAAGTTGGGCTCAATAAAGCACAGAAATGGTATGGACATAACAGAAACAGAAGATATTAAGAAGAGATGGCAAGAATACACAGAAGAGCTATACAAAAAAGAGCTTCATGACCCAGATAACCACAATGATGTGATCACTCACCTAGAGCCAGACACCCTAGAATACAAAGTCAAGTGGGCCTTAGCAAACATCACTATGAACAAAGCTAGCAGAGATGATAGAATTCCAGGTGAGCTATTTCAAATCCTAAAAGATGATGCCGTGAAAGTGCTGCACTCAATGTGCCAGCAAATTTGGAAAACTCAGCAGTGGCCACAGGACTGGAAAAGGTCAGTTTTCATTCCAATCCCAAACAAGGGCACTGCCAAAGAATGTTCAAACACATGAATTTTGTTCAAACACATGAGTTCAAACTCATGAGTTCAAACACATGAGTGCACAGTTGCACTCATCTCACAGGCTAGCAAAGTAATGCTCAAAATTCTCCAAGCCAGGCTTTAACAGTACATGAACTGTGAACTTCCAGATGTTCAAGCTGGATTTATAAAAGGCAGAGGAACCAGAGATCAAATTGCCAACATCCGTTGGATCAGAGAAAGCAAGAGAATTCCAGAAAAACATTTACTTCTGCTTCATTGACTATGCTAAAGCCTTTGGCTGTATGAAAGTGAAAGTTGCTCAGTTCTGCACAACTCTTTGTGACCCCATGGACTATTCAGTCCACGGAATTCTCCAGGCCAGAATACTGGAGTCAGTAGCTGTTCCCTTCTGCAGGAGATCTTCCCAACCCAGGCCTCCTGCATTGCAGACAGATGCTTTGCAAGCTGAGCCACCAGGGAAGCCCAAGAATACTGGTGTGGGTAACTTATCCCTTCTCCAGGGGATCTTCCCAAACCAGGAATCGAACCAGTGTCTTCTGTATTGCAGATGGATTCTCTACCAGCTGAGCCACCAGGGAATCACAACAAACTGTGGAAAATTCTTAAAGAGATGGGAATGTCAGACCACTTGATCTGCCTCCTGAGAAATCTGTATGCAGGTCAAGAAGGAACAGTTAGAACTGGACATGGAACAACAGACCGGTTCCAAATTGGGAAAGGAGTACATCAAGGCTGTATATTGTCACGCTGCTTATTTAACTTATACGCAGAGTACATCATGAGAAACGCTGGGCTGGATGAAGCACAAGCTGGAATCAAGATTTCTGGGAGAAATATCAATAACCTCAGATATGTAAATGACACCACCCTTATGGTAGAAAGCAAAGAAGAACTAAAAAGCCTCTTGATGAAAGTGAAAGAGGAGAGTGAAAAGCTGGCTTAAAACTCAACATTCAAAAAACCAAGATTATGGCATCTGGTCTCATCACTTCATAGCAAATAGATGGGAAACAATGGAAACAGTGATAGACTTTATTTTCTCAGTCTCCAAAATCACTGCAGATAGTGACTGCAGCCATGAAATTAAAAGATGCTTGCTCCTTGGAAGAAAAGCTATGTTCAACCTAGACAGCATATTAAAAAGCAGAGACATTGCTTTGCCAACAAAGGTCCATCTAGTCAAAGCTATGGTTTTTCCAGTAGTCATGTATGGATGTGAGAGTTGGATTATAAAGAAAGCTGAGCGCCGAAGTATTGATGCTTTTGAACTGTGGTGTTGGAGAAGAGTCTTGAGAGTCCCTTGGACTGCAAGGAGATCCAACCAGTCTACCCTAAAGGAAATCAGTCCAGAATATTCATTGGAAGGACTAATGCTGAAGCTGAAACTCCAACAGTTTGCACACCTGATGTGAAGAACTGATTCATTGGAAAAGACTCTGACACTGGGAGAGATTGAGGGCAGGAGGCGAAGCAGGTGGCAGAGGATGAGATGGTTAGACAGCATCACTGATTCAATGGATATGAACTTGAGCAAACTCTAGGAGATAGTGGAGGACAAGGGAGCTTGGCATGCTGCAATTCATGCGGTTGCAGAGAGTCAGGCATGCTTAGCAGGTGGATAAAATATTGGAAAGAAATCATGGCAGTTTCCAGGATGGGACAAAGGGGAAACAAAATCCATTCGGATAGTTCATCATCTCACAGCACGAAGGGGTGGAAGGGAGCTCATCCAGCTTCTGCTCAGTGCAGGACTCCTCCCTACAAAGTCATGGACAAGCGAGCCCTTTACCCCGTGTGATGGCCACAAGGCGCTCACTCCTCACACAGCAGCATCTTCTGCAGGGCATCATTTCCCACACTGAACTGTGATTCAGGCGGGGTGCAGCCTGACCCTGAAAGGGGTGGGGGCTAGATTTCAATCCTTCTCCTCACAAGAGAGTTACATGGGACAGATCTTGCAAGCTCTTCAAGCCTGATTTTCCTCATTTGTATAATAGTAATAACAAGTTGTTTTTCTTGGGCATTTGTTTTGAAAATTCAATGAAGACCAACTGGCAAAGTATGAAAGAACTTCATATTAGTTTTTTTTTTTTCAGCCACATGGCATGTGGAATCTTGGTTCCCTGACTAGGGATTGAACCTGTGCCCCCTGCATTGTCAATGTGGAGTTTTAAACACTGAACCACTGGGGAAGTCCCTGTAAAGAGTTATTGCGCCTCCTTTTCCCTCTTTCATCTTCCCTTCCTTCATGCCCCCTTCTCTCCTTCTTTTCTCCCTCATTTTCCCCCTGTGTGTGTGTTTTCTCCTCTACTATCCTGGATCACAATAGGAGTCTTTTAATTTCACCTGTTTTTGTTTTTTTTTTTTTAATTTGCAAAGATGTGTTTTGATGCTTCCTCAGTTAGTCCTCACCAAAAAGAGAACAAGTTTGCAGAGTGGAGGGTGTAAAGAAAGAAAAAAAAAAGGTTGAAAGAAAAAAGAAGACTCAAACCATTCACATGTAGGTAGTAGTATCTCAACTTCTCAGCTTTACAGATGAAGAAACCAAGATTAAAAAAAAAATTAAGCAACATGTCTGAAGACGCAGGGCAGGAAAGTGTGAAACCTGGACCACCCCACTATCTCAGGAACCAAGGAGATCTTGGTTTCTCTTATTTGTTTGATGCATTCACTAATTTTAAGATAAAAATATAAAAAAATGGTATGAAGCATTGGGTTCTACTTCTTATAGATAACTATTTAAAAACTGCTACAAAAATCCATGCAATGATTTTTTTTTTATATTATCATTTTGGGGGAAAAAGTTTAAAATCTAAATTTGAGCATCTTCTGAAATGTCAGGCTGAAGCCAAATGGCTTTCTACAACTCTCCCCCTCCCCTTGGGCAGCCAGTTTAATCGCTGCTGCCTAGCTGGGTATTTTCTGGTAGGAATCAAATAGGACAAGACCAGATGCTTTGGCAAAAGGCGACTGGTGGACTTTTCAATTAAAATAAATCACAGTGATTGAGTCATCGCGTGAACAGAGGTTCTGTTGGCAGCACAAGGGGACGTGCTGATGTATATTGAAGAGCTGGTATCACCTTGTGTGGAGTGTGAGGAATGAAGTGACCTAGGCCAGTCCCCCAGTGGGCTCCAAAACCCCTGGAAACATGCCATCTCCACTGCCATCACCAAGCAAGGCTGAGTCATGGGCACGGGCACAGGATTTTTCATCAGACTTCCGATCAGGCAGCCAATTTGATTATGATTTGGCAGATGCTAGATCTCTGAAGTCATTTGAAACCTGCCCCAGTCACGAGTGAACATCAAGTCATAAAAAGGAAGAGCTGGAAAGACAATCATTCCAACCCCTTCGTTTTACAGATGAACAAACTGAGGCTCGTGGGAGCGCAGGCGGAGCAGGGGGTCAGTGTGAGCTGACCCATGTTGGGGTCTCCATCTGTCCACTTGCTGGTCCTGGGCCCTGGGCCATGTCCTTCCATGGCCCTGGGCCCCTGTCTCCCCATGTGTCAAATGACAGAGCCCTTCCTCTTTCACAGAGTTACAGGAACCAGAAACAGGAGTTGTGAAGTCTGAGCAGAGGGCCTGGCCTGGAGGAAGAACAGGACTTGAGGTAGTTAAAGCAACTTTCCCAGGACAAGCAAACAGCCTGGAAATGGCAGAACCAGTGCTTGTGTTGGGGTCTTTGCCTCCACTACCTCCTTTAGCTTCACAAAGTAAAAGATTTAGGTGGCCTGGGGACAGAGAGTGGGGGAGAGGTGTGTCTGCCAGAAGGAAGGTCATCAGAAACTCACCAAATGTTGAGCTGGGGCTGTTTACCCTAACTCTTCATCTGACATGCTCAGGAAAATGACTCACTAATCCAGGGTCTCTTTCAACCTCTGCCCTCTTCTCTCTCTTCTCTCTCCACTGATTCTGACCCTTTCCTGACCTGTTCTCAGGGAAGTACCGGGTCAGTTGAATGATTACATCTTAGGCGTAACCCTCAGAGGAGAACTTGCTTTTTAAGTTGGTTTTGACTTCAAGCTACAAGAGTCAGATGTTAATGGTGGAACTGTAGGCTTTAACTAATCAATAGGGTAGCACTTCTGAGAATTTGCCCTGTGTCTATCTATATCCAAGAATGAGATCACTCTTGCCCCTATGGTTCTTGTGAATCTTCTGAAATTTCTAACACTCTGTTTCAACAAACCTAATAATGCATTCATTTAATCACTTACTCAGTTTATTGAGTTAGTGAATGGTTCTATACCAGCGAGAGTCCTAAGAGAGGAAGTGTGAAATGAATTGGTCCAGTTCACTTGGGTTGTTCATGTATGGATGTGAGAGTTGGACCATAAGGAAGGCTGAGTACCAAAGAGCTGATGCTTTCAAACTGTGGTGCTGGAGAAGACTTTTGAGAGTCCCTTGGACTACAAGGAGATCAAACTGGTCAATCCTAAAAGAAAACAACCCTGAATATTCACTGGAAGGACTAATGCCGAAGCTGCAGCTCCAATACTTTGGGTACCTGATTTAAAGAGCCTACTCATTGGAAAGGACCCTGATGCTGGCAAAGACTGTAGGCAAAAGGAGAAGGGGGCAGCAGAGGATGAGATGGCTAGATAGCATCACTGACTCAATGGACATGAATCTGAGCAAACTCCAGGAGACAGTGAAGGACAGGGAAGCCTGGCGTGCTGGGTCACGGGGAGTCGGACATGATTTAGTGACTAAAGGAAACAACAACAAAAGATGAGAGGAGACTTGAAAGAGGGGGTTTCCAAGTGAGCTGGCTGTGGACAGGACATTTCAGATGAAGATAGGTGCCTGTGGAAACGGATTGAAGTTGGAATCTGATCTGTTTGGGAATTATGCAGCATTCAAGGGTGTCAGTTGCCTAGTCATGAGAAGGTGCACTAGGCTGTTAGTGATATGACTGGAGTGTTCAGCGTGGGAGCCCTAAGGCAATGTCATGAATGCCCGCATGCCAAGGAGCATGGGTTTTCTCCTGTGGGCGAAGGGAAGTGAGACTTACAGAGGTTAAGATCACAGCCTCAGGCACTGTACTAACAGGACTTATAGCTTTGTTCCCTCGCTGTATGTGTGTGTTTTAACATTTTATTTTCTATGGGGGTATAGCCAATTAACAATGTTGTGATAGTTTCAGGTGAGCAGTGAAGGGACTCAGCCGTACACATACATTTATCCATTGTCCCCCAAACTCCCCTCCCATCCAAGCTACCACATAACATTGAGCAGAGGGTGTTTTTGAACAAGCTACTTAACCACCCTCTGCCTGGATCTCCTCATCTGCAATAATGGGAATCCTGAAAATTTCACTCCATAGGGTTGCTGGGAGAATTTAAAGAGTTGAATTACATAAAACACTTAGAATTGTGCTTTAAATTGAGTGTGGCTGTATTATTATTATTCATGGGTTCTTAGAGGGAAAAAAATGTTAGGCAAATGGTTTTCTTAACAAATGAATTTTATAATAATGTGGAAGATGGTTTTGAAAATGATGGGAGAGGAAGCAGGGAGAAGTTTTAAGTAGTTGCAAGAATCTAGGGAAGAGAAAATGCAGATCTAAACTTTGAGAGACATGGACTTCCCTGATGGTCCAATGATTAAGAATCCACTTGCAAAGCAGGGGACGCAGGGGACGCAGGTTCACTTGGATCCCTGGTCAAGGAAGTACGATCCCACATGCCCCAAGGCAACTAGCCCACGTGTTGCAACAAAAGATCCCACAGGCCACTAGTAAGACCTGACACAGTCAAATAAACGAATATTTTAAAAAATCGTTTGAGAGAGGTGATAGGTGTGGAGGAGAGGAATGTGTCAGTTAACGGCGGCCTCGCGAACTGGGTATCAAGCTGCACCATTAGCTTATTAATTGAGGAATTGTCTTAGTCTGTGTTCTCCAGAGAAACAGAATCAATAGGATCAATCGGAATAGGGAAGAGAGAAAGAGAAAGACCAAGGGACTGGTGGATATGCTTATGGAGACATCTCTCTTCTAGACTAGATGACCCAATGTAAGGGCAATATTCGTTAACTGAGATGTCCAGTACACTGACTGTTAAGATGAATTTCAATATTTGCTTTTATCTTTATAATATGAGAGTATTTCTGAGATGGGCAGCCTCTGATTCATGAGTGCTTTGGAGGGTGATGCTGAAAGAGACATGACCTTCCTCATTGGGCAACCATGAGGGACCCCATCCCACAAATGCTTTCAGTCTTATCTTTCTCAACATGGAAAGTTAGGATGGGTCAGATGTTATGGAAGGTCTTTCCTGACTTGCCTAATTTTTTAAATCTACATCTAAAAAATGCAGCATGATTTCTGCCATTAGGCTTCATTTCATCTGTGTACAGTGTCAAGATCCAATCAGTCCATCCTAAAGGAGATCAGTCCTGAGTGTTCATTGGAAGGACTGATGTTGAAGCTGAAACTCCAATACTCTGGCCACCTGATGCAAAGAACTGACTCATCTGCAAAGACCCTGATGCTGGGAAAGATTAAGGGCAGGAGGAGAAGGGGATGACAGAGAATGAGATGGTTGGATGGCATCACTGACTCAGTGGACGTGAGTTTGAGTAAGCTCTGGAAGTTGGTGATGGACAGGGAGGCCTGGCGTGCTGCAGTCCATGAGGTCACAAAGAGTCATACATGACAGAGTGACTGAGCTGAACTGAACTGTGTCATTTACCTTCCTTTATTCTTGGCAGTTGGATGAGAGCAAGCACTGCCAAAAAGCCAAGTGCACTCCCTGGGGACAGGATTTGGCAGAAGCAGCTGGGACAGTGAGCGGGTGGATCTCCAGCCAAGAGGGGAAAGATGAGAAGAGATCCAGAATTGTCATAAATGCACAATGCAGAGGGGTGGGATGGTGCCTCGTCATGGGCCCTGGGACTCAGGCTGGTGTCCCCTAGGACTTGGAATTCATTTCAGAGAAGCACAAAGAGTAGAGGGTAGGGGTTGGGGGTGCACTGCAAGTTGCAAAGACATGGTAAACAGTGATTTACTAAGGACCTATTATTGCCAAGAGCTGACCTTGGCTGGAAGGGTAGAAGGTTGTCTGAGAAACACCATTTGAATTTGACCAGCTAACCCTTTGAAAGGACTTTTTGGCAGAATCAACCAAGAAGTGAACAAGCATGGAGTGGTGGGAATCCATGCTAAAGGTAGGGTGTTAGAACACTCTAAACTCTGGATTCCAAATTGAAATATGAAAATCACAGTATTTTGGTTTTTTAAAAATCTCCTTTCACTCCTGTGCTTAGTATGAGTGTCCTGAACTGCTCAGACCTATGTCAGAATAGGTTAACTTTATTTGCCCCTGAATAAATTTTCATAGTAAGAAGGGAACTTTTACTTCTCTTCCCAAAAGAGGAAAATGTGAAATGAACAATTCAAGACTGAAGCAAACGTAACTTAACTGATGAGAAAATTTGGGGTAAAAATACTGAATTGTTCAGCTCTGTCTCTTCTCCCACCTCTTTCAGATCTGTCTGTCTAGACACCTTCCCCTTCCTCCCCTTGTTCACATGTCCATTCTCTACATCTGCCCTGCAAATAAATTCATCTGTACCACTTTTCGAGATTCCGCATGTATGCATTAATATACGATATTTGTTTTTCTCTTTCTGACTTGCTTCACTTTGTATGACAGACTCTAGGTTCATCCACATCACTGCACATCATCTAATACACTATACTGTCATAGCACCTGCAGTAGATTTTATTAGCTACCAAGCAGCAAGAGCAGAGGTCTCCACGCGTCTTTGGTTCCAGGAGCCATGCTCAGCACACTGAAAGGCCCAGATGTGTGAAAGCTGAATGTAGTAAGCATTTGACAAACACTTCCTGAAATAGTGCTTGATTGGGATCGGGGAGGCTAGACTTTTATCCCCTTGCTCAGCCACTGGTTTTCTGCGAGACCCTGACAGTGACCTGCTTGCTTGGGGCCTCGTCTAGACTGGGCAGGTCTCCTCCTCTTTACACAGCAGGGAATTCAGGACCTAAGGGCTCTTGCATGGATTCAGTGAGGGAACAGAACAGGTGCTTAATAAATGCTAGTTCCTTCCTCCATGCTAGGATCAGGTTTTTGCACACAGATCAGGTTTTTTGTAAACTGAGAAGGCCCCAGATGAGCTGAATCCAACAGTCTCTCTCTCACATAACATGCTTGGCTTCTCCAGAAATCAGCGTGCTTGGGCAGCCGAGGCAGCTGTGGTTTTCTGAATAGCTGGAAATTTGGCTGTGGAGGCCACAGCAGGACAGATGGGACAGGGGGAGCCATGAATTAACAAAGGCATGAATGAGCTTTTCAGCTGGGAGGGCGTTCGGCAGTGGAGGATCTGGGCTCACTTGTTAACTTTGCCTGATGCTTCGGTTCCTGTTAGGGTCTTTGTGGGCCAACCGGAATGCCCAGGGCCTGAATAACAACCAAAGGCATTTTTAAAGTTCATTGACAAAGATGAATGAAATGATGTTACTGTCATGGCCATGAGGATGTCCGGTGTTCTCACGGGATTTAGAGATCATCCAGTCCAAACCCTCAGTTCAAAGAAACACCCCAAACCAAACCAAAGTGAAGTGAAGTGTTAGTCGTTCAGTTGTGCCCGACTTTTTGCAACCCCATGGACTGTAGCCCACCAGGCTCCTCTGTCCTTGGGATTTTCCAGGCAAAAATACTGGAGTGGGTCGCCATTGCCTTCTCCAGGGGATCTTCCCAACCCAGGGATCAAACCCAGGTCTCCTGCACTGCAGGAAGATTCTTTACTGACGAGGGAAAACCAAACCCAAATCAGCAGACACGTGACTCACTTTGGTCAACCTCTGTCTTTATACTTTCTTCCTTGTATAGTTTACTGACCACGTGCTCCATCCTAGGTTTGGAGCCAGGCACTGCTGATGGGAAGATGAGCAAAAATACTCTTTATTTACCTGGAGCTGCCTGAAGCCAACAAGTAAAACCAACAATTACAGTGCATTTAAATATCTTCGGATGTCTCCTGCCATGCATCACATCCATGGCAAGCTGGCCGTGAGCCACCTCTCTCCTGACTCAATGACTTGGGTGAGGACCAGTCTGCTAGGTGACGTCATCGGTCTCCAATCTGCCCCAGGAAGCTGACCTGTAGGGATTAGATCACATAACATGTGGTGGGTTCAGCCAGTGGGAGCTCCAGGGGAGGAAAGGAAGTAGCATCAAGATACATCTTCACTCCCTCTCTGGAGGTTCACACTTCATTTGGGCTGTATATTTACTTTTTAAATATTTATGTAGCTATTTGACTGCACCTGGTCTTAGCTGAGGCATATCGGATATTTAGTTGTAGCATGCAAACTCTTAGTTGTGGCATATGGGATCCAGTTCCCTCACCCCCTGCCTTGTGAGCATAGAGTCTTAGCCGCTGGACCACCAGGGAGGTCCCTTGGGTTGTGTCTTTAGAAGGAAGGCCAAGGAGTCCTTTTCCATAGGACTTTGCCCTTCTGGATTTTGATTATCTTCCCTTTCCCTAATCCCTGCCAGTGGGTGGGTATAGCCCAGAGCAGTGGGTGCCCCTGGGGTCTGCCCACGCCCTGCTTTCACCTCTATAAATAAACCTCTTGTTAAACTCCCCTAAAATCCTCCTTTATTGAAATGTGTCCTGTTGCACTTGCTGGGACCCTCAGGAATACAATGTGGCAAAAGCATGATGAAATATCTGGGGTGCTGTGTGATGGTGGGAAGGGAACAGAGAGAGAAGCAAATGCATGTAAACCATGGGTGAAGAGAGTAAACGAGAAGGTTGCAAGGAAGGGTGTCCTAACCAGCATGATCACAAGGCCACAAGCTCTCCTGCTGCCCCCTCCCCACCACCGGGCACTTTTCAGGTCAAGTATCACTTCTAGACCTGCGGGAAGAAGCAGTTTGGGACATCTCCTTCGTGGTGGGGAAGAATGGAGGACTGAAAACCAGAGGCCACTCAGCCTGCACGTCCCTCCATTGGGTCCTCACGCCAGCACGTCTGGAGGGACTGCCGTGTATTTCTGCAGTCTCTTATCTGTATCCTTTGAGAAGCGTACCTTGAAGAATTCTGTTTTCTGGATTTTAAAGAAGTAATGCCGTGCATATACTGAGTGTCACTGGGGCTTCCCAGGTGCTTCAGTGGGTAAAGAATCTACTTGCTAATGCAGGAGACACAGGAGACATGGGTTGGATCCCTGGGTCGGGAAGTTCCCGTGGAGTAGGAAATGGCAACTCCAGTGTTCTCGCCTGAAATGTCCTGTGGACAGAGGAGCCTGGTGGGCTACAGTCCACAGAGTCACAAAGAGTCAGACACAACTGAAGCAGCTAAGCGTGAGCATGCACATGTATCGCTGAGTAGAGTCTAGGGCAGAATCCTGTAATCCAATCTATTAATATTTTGCAATGCAACATGTGGATTTTCAGGAGAAGTCTGATTAGTAAGGCCAGAGGTTTCAAATTCTTAACAAGGAGCCTAGACAGGAGATGGGACCTAATCTTAGGGACTAAACCCGAGGGGCAGGGTGGAGCTGAATGGTCCCCAAGTCTAGGACCCACGCTCTCCAGACACCCTGCTGCCGCCTGGGGGTGTTGATGCACTTCCGGTGCTCTCTTGAGCTTTGGGAACCCAAGTCTTATGGTGGGACCTGTTGATACTGCTGGCTGGCTGGCTCCTAAGACTGCAGAAGGCATTTCAGACTTCCCTAGTGGGTATGCATGGTGTGCTATGAACTTAGTTTCTGACAAATACCCACCCATCCCACATGTTGGGGTGATATCAGGTCCCTCCTTGTTAAAGATGGGGAGGATGTCTCACGGTGAGGTTGTGAAGCACCTACCACTGGCCGGGTGCATAGTAGGTGCTCATTGTCTTTCCTTCTGTCCTTCCCCTGTGGGTGTCCAACGGAATTAAATTTAGTTTAACTGTCTCGTTTGCCTGGCAGCCTCCCTTTCTTTCTTCCTGGGAAATTGCCTGCCGCCTGGCATATATTTACTTCCATCTGGGATTTTAAATTCAACTGAACAAATAACAACCATCGTGGGGAAGATGCTGGCTGGAGGAAACTAGCGGAGAAATCATGGCCTGGGTTCCACTCGTCCATCTCGGCTGCTCGAGACTGTGAGGAGGTGGAGAAATAAAACATCTCTATTTTCCGAAAGGTACACACAGAGGAGGGAAAATAAAATGGGGCCTATCTATAATAATTTTCTATTTGAGAGAGGTGCTGACCGGCAGCTGGCTAATATAATGGGGAAATTTGATTGTGCTGAATCTGGAGAAGGAAGAAGCTGGGAAAAGTTCTAAGTGGGCGGAGGAGGGGCGGGGTGCTGCTTCCAGGGGGCAGAAGTTGCTGTCACCCAGGGCCATAAGTGACCGGATTTGGAAGTGGGGGCACATAGCGTGTTTACTGCAGAATGGCGGCATTAGTGTATCCGGGCTCCAGTTTCAGGATGGAATCGCAAAGCATGATGGGAAAGGCAGGGGGCCTGGACTGGCACATGGCGCCGCGGTCAGGAGTCAGACCGAGCCGGTTAAAACCCTGAGTCTCTTCCTCTCTGGTTGACCTTGAGCTAAGTTTCTTACATCTCTGAATCACAGTTTTCTCAGCTTGGGGAAAAAAAAATATTCTAAAGTCTTCCTTGCAGAATTAGTTTGCAGTTCAATGTGATAAAACTGGTAAAATAACTTATTTGCCTGGAGCTTTAAAAAGGCTCAAGAAATTGTTCGAGTTCATGTATCAGGGGAGCCTGCACTCTGCATATAGAAACAAAGAGAAGCTAGGAGGAAGATGCCAATTATGTTGAGTGAGGTTGTCTTGAGAAAGACCCTCTGGTTGCCTGGCAATTAAAAGCCAGATGGGTTTCCAGGAGGGTGCCCCTTCCCTGCAGAATACGATGATGGCTGGGCTTCTGCCTACCTAAGAGAAAGGTGAAGCAAGCTTTCTCCAGGCAGGGTGTATCATACATACCAGGAAAAGGAGAGGAATCTTGGCTTGTCTGCCCCTTAGGCTGTATTTCGAAGCCCATCAGAAGCTAGATTTCTATAAATTCAGCAAGACTGCCTTATGTATTAGACAGAAGCTGGATTTTGAGGTCAGAAAGGCAGAGGTTCAACTCTGGCTCACCATCTTTCTCAGTCTTTAACACACACTCACTGCGACTGGCTCAGTTTGTGGCATGTGAGGGGCAGAGATGGGGGAGATTAAGTGAAGCAGTCATTATTTTCATGATGATCACAGTCCATGAGGAGAGAGAAGATCTCTAAACAAATGCATATGAAATACTGTGCAGCTTCGGAGATGCGGGGATGCACAGGGGATTAGGGGATATACCAAGCCCAGCTTAAGATGCTCTGTCCTAGAAGGTTCCCTGAAAGAGATAATACCTGGAAATAGTCTTAAGAGATGAAGAGGATTTGGGATTGGGGGTGGAAAATTTAAACAGTCCGAGGCTTTATCTTCTTGAAGCCTCATTTTCCTGAATACGAAATAGAGATCCCATCTATGTAACCGGGTCATTGTGGGCATTGATATTTTAGTGCTTTGGAGATTGTGTTTTGCTGAACATCAGCATCTGGGAGCATTTAGTTAAAAAGACTTCTCTTACTGAAAGAAAAAAAGAGGATATTTTAATGTTATTGTATGAGCACAGCTTTTTATAATTAGTGCAGCTAAATATTTTTATATAACTATTATTGTCCATTTGTATTTATACTTGGTGAACTTCCTGCTGTTTCCCTTGGCACCTAAGAGCTCAAGCTTTAGAAGTCATTGCCATGCCTTGGAGAGTGATGTTCTTTGCATTTCAATCATGTCTGACTCTTTGGAACCCCCCAGACTGTAGCCAGGCTCCTCTGATCTTGGGATTCTCCAGGCAAGAATACTGGACTGGGTTGCCATACCCTTCTCCAAGGGATCTTCCTAACCTAGGGATTGAACCTGGGTCTCCCGAATTGCAGGAGGATTCTTTACCATCGGAGCCATGAGGGAAGCGTGATATTAATATAAAATAAGTGGGACAGGAGGAAGCAAGGATCATGTGTCATATACGTCTAGGTGGTGAAGAGGCTCATACACATGAGATCAAGACAGAGAGCTGAATTTCTGTGAAACTCATGTGTTCCTAAACTGAAGAGTTGGGGGCTCATTTCCCCCTCATTACAAAGACAATCTTTCAACTCTAATTATTCCCACATTCACACTTTGAGCTGCTGGATCTCTGAGTGCAAGTCCTGCCCCGGGCCTGGAGACAATAAGATGGACAAAGCATTGCCTCTGCCTTGAGGATCATATTCTGATGAGAAGACAATTATATAGGCAGATATCTTGAATGTAATGTCATACCTGTAAACACAGGGCTGGGCCAGGGGCTGCAGGAGGCATTCTTGGTGCCCACCAAGGGGGTCAGGAGTCAAGGAAAAGGGGTCAAGGGTCAAGGAGAAAGGGTCAGCCTGGGCTTGCACCCCTGACTTGCAGAAGTTATTACCGGAAATGTATGGTTGCAAATGCTCTTTTCCAAGGTGGAGTAGAATTCTGGTGAACTATTTCCCCCTGGAGGGTAGGGCTCTATTTGTGAAAAAGCGGCTGGGGTATTTCACAAGGATTACTCTCCTCCTCAACCTGCCAGGGCCACAAGGTTACCTTTCTCAGCTCTGCGGTGTGAGAACCCAATAGGGTTGTTGGAGGTAAAAGCTGCAAAGGTTTGGGCACCTCCCTAAGACACTCCGCTAATTTGTCAAAATTATCACTGAAGTGTTCCTGCCAGTTTATGTCTTCAGACATTTCTGTGCTAGGATAGGAGTCTGCCTTCGCCCATCTTTCTGGATTCTGGGGCCATAGTTTTCCTCGTAATCTTGGTTCTCTGATGGATCTGGGAGAAATCAGTGATTTTCATGGTTCAGTTTTATTCTTGTTGTAAAGATGGGAGCGACAACGTCTAAGTTCTTTGCAAGTTGAGCTGAAACTCAACTGTCCTCTATTTGTGCAATGGAATACTAGTCAGAAATGAAAAATAATGAGCTGCTAATTCATGCACAGGGTGACTCTTGAAAACTTTATGCTCAGCAAAATAAGAGACATGAAAGGGTATATATTATATGATTCTCTTCATATGGAGTTTACAAATAGGCAAAACTAATCAGGGAGGGAAGAAGTCAGAGGAGTGGCTGTCTCTGGGGGAGGGTCAGGAATTGACTGGAAAGAATATGAAAGCAGTTTCTGGGGAATTCCCTGGAAATCCGGTGGTTAAGACACACTTCCCCTGCAGGGAGCATGGGTTCAATCCCTAGTCAGGGAAGTAAGATCCAGTATGCTGCGTGGCAGGTCCAAAAAAAGTTTCTGATGTGATGGAGATATTTTTTTATCTTGTTTGGGGTTGCAATATTAGTTGTGCAAGTATATGTTTGTAAAAAATCATCATCTAACTTTAAATTTAAGATGTGTGCATTTCACTTTATGTCACTTTTATCTTAATTAAAGAAAAAAAAACTTGAAAAATGGATGTCATTTAAAATCACAGGAGTATAGGAGGTTGGCTAGTGAGTGAGTGTGATGAAAAGTGAATGGGTTGGAGGACAGAACCCAGGGGCATCCCTAGGCCGAGAGGTGAGGAGGAGCAAAAAGATTCTGGAAGTGGCCTGAGGAGCAGCAGCCCTCTCCCCCCGCACTTCCCCATAAATTGATGCCAAGGCTGCTTCAGATTCCTTATTCTCAGGCTCAGTGAAACAACTACAGTAAAACACGGAGCAGATCCTGCTCTCAGGAGTCCTGTGTCCACATCGGATCCTGCGGGTTTGCAGGTTCCCCAGGCAGTGGCGGATCCATGGACTGAGGGTCGTGAGCCTCCTTGGTTGTTGTCTCAGTGTCTCTAAGCACAGGTTGCTTGGAGCCCTGGAGCATGGCCACGCTTTGCGGGATTTACGTGAGGATGAAGGCACCCGAGAATAGAGAAACTAAGGTCTAACCCACTGCCCAGAGGACTCGGGGGTGGAGGTGTCTGAACGTGCCTGACTTACCTCCAGCTCTGAGTTTGTGATCACACCTGGCTCAGCCCCTGCCCCATGCAGGAGTCTGCTGCCTACTATCCAGGAAGAGTGTGTAAGTGATTCTGAATAAGCATAAGTAGAATGTGCATTTATGTGTATAATTGTTCATGGTGAGTCTCAGTTAAATGTATGAGATTTGGGTTGAGACATTAAGGGATGATAATGATAAATCTATATTGTGCAACTCATTAATCATAGATAGATAGATAGATACTGAGGATGAGAGAGCATGCTGGAATGATTTTTACTGTCAGAACTCAATCAAATATAATCAAATATAAGTTAGGAGACTGCTGCTATAGTGAATGGGTTGGAGAGAGGTTAAAACTTGATAGGGGTGAGGTGCTGTCAGGTTCAGCCAGGTGAGGCACTGAAATGGGAATGGAGATAGTGGTGAAGTTTCAAAAACTGTTAAGGAGGTTGACTCATGAGAACAAATTGCGGGAAAACGTGCCAAACAGGCTGTGAGCCTAGATAGAAGGTACAGACTAAGAAAAGTCCTTATCTGTGAGCTGCCAGGGGGTTAGCTGATCAGAGAGAGAATGTGTGTGTGAAGACTGGTCAGCAAGGATGCTTTGGGTGTTCAACTTGAGATGCATGGAGCCAAAGATCTGGGGAGGAAGAGGGTGAGTTTTGAGTGCTCAGTCTGGACCACATGGAGAGAGGCTTTGCAGAGAAACATCTGTTCCCCGATGACAGCTTTGTTGAGGGTTATATTTTCTCTGATCAGTTTTCAGGGGAAAAGAAGATGACAATGTACAGTTTGGGGAAAGAAAAAGGTTATTTCACGGATGGGAAACAAACACAGGCCTCAGCAAGAGGAGCTTGACACAGGAAGGAAAAGAAACGGGAAAGACACCGGACTAATTTGTAGTGATGCTTGAGAAAGCACGAGGAAATCAAAGTGCAGAATAGTTACAGGCAAAGTAAGGGACAGAATCCACTAAAGAACAGAGAATCCCAGTTGCATACATTTCAAGGGTATGGATTAGTGGAGACTGCAGACAGGCTGTTACACGGAGAAAAGGTGCAAGGATGCACACTGGGTCACGAGCAGGAAGTCCGGGGTTTGGGGATGCCTAGGGTAAGGCATCATCATGTGTTCCATAGTCTGTTCCTCCCTGAACGCCGTCAAAGGATAAACCTCAGCTACTGTCTTTAAATAAGGCTTGACCATGAGTACACTTCCATCTAGCAGCTATTTATCGATTTCCTACTAGATGCAGTGCCTTGTGCTTAGGGCTGCGGGAACGAAGGAGACGAATAAAGCTTGGATTCTGCCCTGAGAGCCCACAGCTGAGCTGGGGTCACTGTAAACAAGTGGCTCGAACAGGAACAGAAAATACAACGACAGCTAAATAGATCGCTCTGCGGCCTGCCTGTGAACGGTCCCTCAGGAGGGAAGCTTTCATTCCCACTGGGTGTGTTAGGGGAGGCTCCTGGAAGAAGCCACACTAAGAAAGCTGTATCTGGAAGGAGGGGAGGGGTGGACTGTTTGCAGAGGGAACACGGGGGACAGAGGCAGGGAGGCAGGAAACTAGGGGGGTGGGTGTGTTCAGAACACGTCTGTTGGTACAGTCCTTGTGCTCAAGGTCGTCCCCATGACAATGTCAGGAGTGTCTTTTCTCAATCTGGCTCCACCAGCACCATCTTCCATAAGGCATCTTTCCTGTGGGGTGACCTTCAGCCCAATATCAACAGCTCTATTGACTTGTCCTCTACATCTCCTCACTCAGAATTTTTGCTTCTGAGGGCAGAGATCAGCTCCACTCACCCCTTTATATGCTAACTGGCATAGTTCCTGGCATGAGGCTGGTGCTCAAAGCTTCTCTGGAAGACCATGAAAGAGCTGATCTTGCATCCAGCAGACAGCTCTGAGCCGTCAGAGCTTTGGGATATTTTTGAAAGACGTCTTGAACAAGTTCGGTACTTCTATGAGAGAGGAAGTGGAGGAGGTGTAAGACCTGGAGGAAGAGGGTAGTGATGGTGTCTCTGGGCTGAGAAATGGCGAGAAGATGTACCAATCACACAATACACCAGAAGAAGAAAAAGAGGAGTGGCCATTCTCAACCACTTGTTTTTATATCAGATATTATGTTGGAAAAGTTGCAAGCAGCATTTTATTCTTGCAGCCGCCCCATGAATTAGACATGACTCCCATTTCCAGATGAAGCGAGTGCTTAGAGGCGGTGATTAACTTCTCCTGGGTCAGATCCTAGTAAGTCACGGAGGCAAACTCAGATGTGTCAGGTCCCCACAGCCTCTGCCTCTCAGATCACTTCTTTGAGGTGTCATTCAGGTGTTAAATAATAATCCTGCCTCCCAGGAGTCCTAAAGAAGCCTTGAGAGAAGAGTCACCAGCGCTGGCAGGTTCTGCTTTTGTTTTGAAGGTTGGCCCTGTCTTCTGCCGGTTCCAGACTCCTGTGTGGGCTGTGTGTCTCACGTTGCTGCTGTCATTTTTTATCAAACGTGAGCTTTCCTCCAACTGGGCTGATGCCCTGAGAATGTAAAACTCTTCTTTCTGCTCAGCAGTGATGTAAAGTTCAAACCGTACATTTGAGGCTGCATCAATCTGCTAGCTTTCAAAGGTTCTATGTCTGTTTCTATTTGTGACAACACAAATCTACACAAATGTTGGGGAAGTGGTATTTTTTTTTCATTTTTGCCATGATGCCTACCTACTCCTCTGAGCTGATGAAGTGGGAAGAGTTTTTCAACAGCCATGGCCTTTGAGGTAAGACTATTACTCTCAGCCATGGGAGCCCATTACTGTCCAAGCATCCAAGACCATTCTGGGTCACTTTCTCCCTGGCACATCCCAAGTACCACATTTGGGTTTTGAAGTATTTTGTTGTTGTTCAGTCACTCATTCCTGTCTGACTCTGCAACCCCATGGACTGCAGCATGCCAGGCTTCCCTGTCCTTCACTATCTCCCAGAGTTTGCTCAGACTTATGTCTATTGAGTCAATGATGCCATCCAACCATCTCATCCTCTGTCACCCGCTTCTCCTCCTGCCTTCAATCTTCCCCAGCATCAGGGTCTTTTCCAATGAGTCAGCTCTTTGCATCAGGTGGCCAAAGCATATACAGGAGTTTTCAAAGAACCCCAGACATAAATATTTCTGCTATAAGATAGGAATGACTTAAGGAATGTGAAATAAGTTTATAAATGAGTGGGGGATATCAAGTTGCTACTGCTCTTGTTTACATTTCCCTGCAGATGCTGTTCTGTTACAATACACTGCTGGGCTACATTACTTTTGTTCAAGGCTTTCAACTTATTTTTGAGAGAGGACTGGTCAGTGAAATGAGGGATGGTGAGTTCTTACTTGCAGAAAGGCAGGTTTGCTCCAGGAAAGAGTCTCTCTCCACTTTAGAATTCAGACTGAAAATGCCAGTGGGCATTTGATTGCTAAAGCTTGTGGTCATATCTGGCAGCGTGATGTATGAGACCCCAAACTGCAATAAAAGGAAAGAAGATTGCAACACGCCCGGTCACCTGAAGTTGATGGTAAAGCTTGGCAAGGAGGTGGGGTAGGAGCCACCAGGGTTCTGGGTATGGTGCCAGGAGTGGAAGCAGTGGGGAGAGATGGGAGCCCTGCTTGCTTTTCTTCTACAAAAATAGAAACTGATCTGAGAACTGCATCACAAGGCATCACAGTCAAATCACAGGGGATCACAGAAAACAGCTCCATTTGCTTGTTTGCCAGTAGGGTTTCATTGAATCTTCACATCCTCGAGAGGTGATTTGGGAATAATTAGCGGGGGACGGGGTGGGGGGAAGTAAAGTGGACACAGACAGAAGGGGCTTCAAGTGCTACTGTTATTTGTTGACTGAGCAAGAGGCTTGTCTCTGATTTCTATACTGTGGTTCCAAAGAAGGTTTTGCTTCATCTAAAAACTGGTCGCTGCTTCCAAAGACAGTTTGAAAACTGCCAATTTTGTCCAAAATAGCCAGAGTAGCTTTGAAACTCTACAGATACTTCCTAAACCTACAAAGCATTAGATAACTGATGAGAATCTACTGTAGAGCCCAGGGAACTCTGTGGTGACTTAAGGGGAGAAAGTCCAAACGAGAGGGGGTGTATGTGTACATGTATACATGTGGCTGATTCACTTTGCTGTACAGAAGAGACTCATACAACATTGTAAAGTAACTATACTCCAATAAAACTTAAAGCAAACAAAAAGAAAGTGAAGCATGAAAGGATTAAAACTGGGATGCAAAATAACATTTTTCATTTTTCAAAAAAGATATCCCTTAGAAGAGTGTTAGAAGAAATATACTTCAAGCCAAGGATCTGAGAGCAAGGGATTGTCAAAGGGAAGTCTCCAAGTAAAAGAATTGGCAGAGGTAGAGGGTACAAGATAGGGGAGGGGTAGGAGACAGGCAAAGCTGACATTTCAGGAGGAGTCATAGCCTCAGCCTGATCCCTCAGGGAGCTCTGGAGTGTAAGAGGAGGCTGGGTGACCTCCTGTGTGAGAATAAGGAGGCTCATTGTGTGGCTATAGAAAGGCTCCTTGGCCACTCAAGACAGCTTCCCTCTCCTGCAGGACAGGAGCCCCTTTGAGTCCTCACTTCCTTTGACCTTGGGGTAACAGGATGCTGTTCACCTCTTTTTCAGACTCCAACTTTGTCTTCATCACTCACTGTACAAAACTTGCCTGGAGCTTTCCAGTGTGTAAAGTGCAGTTCTGAGCACTGTGGAAATAAGAGAGGGAATGGGGGTAGAACAAGCTCTTACACTGAGGTTTCCCATCTGATTCTCATTTAATCCTCACAACAGCTGCAAGGTAGGCAACCTCCCTCACACTCCCCACGTGGCTGGGGACACAAGCTTGGGGGAAAAACACATGGATGTTTCTTAAATTTTTGAGTCGTTGCTCTAGGGTTTAACTACCCGGATTTGAAGAAGTCAGTGTCTTCTTCCCGAGGGCTCCCTCTTCCCTAATTTGCTAAATGTTCTGAAATTCACCAAGTGCATTTTGCTTTGTTTTTACCACATCTCTGTTGATGAGGTGTACAAGGAAGAGGGTCTTGAATTTTCTTCTTCATTTGGAATATGGACATTTTGGGATCACTGATAACATTTGCTCCTTGCAACTGGGAAACATCAATTTCAGAAAACTACTGCTAAGTCCCTTTAGTTATGTATCAGGAAAACCCAGCACCTGTCGAGCAAACTCAGGGAGATAGTGAAGGACAAGGAAGCCTGGTGTGCTGTTCATGGGGTCGCAAAGAGTCAGACATGACTTAGTGACTGAACAACAACAACAACAACAAATTGTTCTGCTGAACAGAGTGCTTGACCTTTTGATGTTAGTCTAGTGTGTGTTTCTCCTGACTCAGCCCTTGAAGAATTAGTCCTTCTAAATATGTATTTATGCTGGACTCTTGATGTTCTCATCCAGCGCTATTTAAGCCTAGAAACAAATGTCAACAACAGTGACAGCTCTGTCCGGGGCCATCAGACTCCATCCTGCTTGTGGAGGGAGGAGCAGGGTGTGTCTTGAATATAGGGGTGCTCCCTGATGTCTCAGATTCTAGGTCAGAAAAGAAGTCAGCTGAAGAATCGGTGCTTTTGAACTGTGGTGTTGGAGAAATCTCTTGAGAGTCCCTTGGACTGCAAGGAGATCTAACCAGTCCATCCTAAAGGAAATCAGTCCTGAATATTAATTTGAAGGACTGATGCTGAAGCTGAAACTGCAATTCTTTGGCCACCTGATGCAAAGAACTGACTCAATGGAAAAGACCCTGATGCTGGGAAAGATTGAAGGCAGGAGGAGAAGGGGATAACAGAGGATGAAATGGTTGGATGGCATTACCGACTCAATGGACCTGAGTTTGAGTAAACTCTGGGAGTTGATGATGGACAGGGAGGCCTGTGTGCTGTAGTCCATGGGTTCGCAGAGTTGGACATGACTGAGTGACAGAACTGAACTGAACTGAGCCATGTATGGGCAGGGAGGCAGAAGGGACCTTCTTTCTGTGTACCAAGGAGTGGCTGTCTGGTCTCTGAAGGAGGGAGTGGCAGGGAGATCTCACCAGTCAGGGTTGGGTGCCTCCTCCATAAGGAAGTCCACCAGCTGTGAAATGAAACCCTGAGTTTGAGTTAAAACAGTTTGAAAGACCCAGGAACAACCTTAGGAGAAACTTACACCAATCGTTGCTTTATTCTTCACTATTGCTCTAGCAGGGGTAAGGACCCTGGAGAGGCATGGGTCAGCAGTGGCCTGCTGTGGTGATAGGGGCAGTGGCAGCAGCAGTCCTGAAAGATGCATATTGGTATCATTCTTTTGGAGGCTGCCAGTAGCCTTACCATAGAGCCCACAGACTCCACGACTGAGTCACCTCAGGCCAAACAACTAGGGGAGGAAGCACAGCCCATCAACAGACAACTGGATTAAAGATTTACTGAGCATGGCTCTGACCACCAGAGCAAGACCCAGTTTTCCCCAGCCAGTCCCTCCCACCAGGATGCAAGATTTATAATCCCACAGCCAAGAGAATGAAAATCACAGTCACAGAAAGCTAACCAAAAGATCACATGGGTCTCAGCCTTGTAAAGGTTACCAAACCCCAAGCAGTGCTGAGATACTGAGGGGAAAAGTTAACGCAGAAGATTGTGTCCAAGCTTAGAACAAACCAGGATACTTTCTGTGAAATAAATTGCAGAGTAATGACAACTTGGAGAATAGATGGCTGGAGAAAGAAGAAAAAGCTGCAAACAGAGTGCATTAATAAAGCTTTTAAACAATGTTCAGAGAATCATAGTAATTGCAGGGAGAGGGGACCTCAGGAGAAAGGCTAGATATTCTGTCGACTCATAGTCATGAGGGTGGCAGTTTTTCTAATTTAATACTAAAGGAAATATGTCTTTAATCTCTTTCCTAGGATAGTGAAGCGGAACAAATCAATAGTATTTTTGAGTTAGGAATAATAGCCATGCTTATTACATGCTGTGTATTTTGTTTTATGTTTATTGGCTCATTTAATCATCATAGTAATCCTATGGGGAAACTGAAGTGAAGAGAAGTTAGATGACTTGCTGAGGGTTGCGAGTGATCAAGGTGGGAGCTGATTCCACATTCAGCTATCTTTTCCTTTTACAGTTGAGGATTCTGAATCCTAACCTATTTGATAAATTACTAGAGGGGAGCTGGGATTTGAGGGCTGGTTGCATCTGATATCTCTGCTCATTTCTCTCCTTTGTAGTGAGAGGAGTGGGTAGAATCAGGTTCTTCCGATTTTGTCCTGCGTCCACTTTGTTGCTGGAGACTTTTCTGTCTGATCTACACACCCTAGTCCCTAAGGCTCGTAAATCCATAGGCTTTAAATCATACATATATGCACACACATATACACATGTGCTTCTGTATACATGTAATCTCACACACATGCAAACACATTCATATGCCCTCACATATGTGCCTGCCTATGCATATATACACACACAGATGCATATATTCAAATGCATGTATTCACATGCACTTACACACATGCCCACACATGCATGCACACAAACAGATGTACATACACACATACACATGCACACACATACATATACTCACATAGTCATACAGAGAGACAGGTGCACATACACAGGCACACATGCCCACACACGCATACACACACATAAACACACATCCCCTTTCACTGCTGGAACAGCACTATTCAGGCAGTGACAGGGAACATAGTGTGACTCACATTGTGGCTGATTTTGTTGGTTTTAATACGATTTTGAAAAGTCTGAAAGGATATTGTAGATGACAAATAGACATTTTAAAAATGTCAAGTCACCCTCCAAGTGGACACTCCTCCCTACATAGTCTCATGCTGACCGCGTAAGTGCTACCCCGCCTCCCACAGCCAGGCGCCTGCTCCAGCTCTAGACATTTCAGAAGGCTGGAAGGGCTGCCGGCTCCCCCGGAGACGGTGCTCCAGGGACAGAGTGCTCACAGAAATGATACGGGATTAGGGGATGGGCAGAGGGAGAGACTTAATTCCACAGAGATAAAACCACCCACTGAATAAAGGGCAGGGCTGGTGTGGAATGGAGCAGAGGTGGGTTTGGACCTCTGGCCTGTGCTGGCTGTGTAGCCTTCTCGTCTTTGACCTTGAGCGTCCTTGCCTAGGTCACCTGGGGCCAGACTCCTACTTTCCGTGGATGGTGTGAGAGTTGGTGGTGCTAACTGTTGGGTCTAACCCAGTGCAGCGGACATGATTGGAGCTCAAAAAATGGCAGCTAAAGTTACTATGATTTCTGCTTTTAAAATTGAATAAAATGATCAACATGCTCTTGACAGCTATTTGCCAAGTATCTTTGGACTGAAAGATCCCTGTCATCTCCTAAAAGCCCTCCTGGTTCTTCCCTGATTTCAATCTAGCCAGCATCCACTGAGTACTTAGGATGTGAATAGACATTGAATGAGGCCCGCCTCCCAGCAATGTGGAGGAATCCATGCCCCTATTTGGCTCACGGAGCCTCCTGTCTCTCGCCCCCATGCTGGTGTGTGGTAGAACTTGGCCCTCTGGTCTTCCAAGTCTCCATCAGGTGCTGGATTGCCCAGTGGAGCCCTGACAAGAACATCAGAACTTGGTAGGACTTCTGTTTACACCCTTGGTAGTGGAGGAGCAAACTTGAGGATGTAGAAGTCACTCCCAGTTTATTTGGGGCAGAGGTTCTCGATTCTGGATGCATATGAGCATCATTTGGGAAGTCCTTAAAATCCCAAAACCCCCAAAACGAAACCTCATTTCAACTTAATGCAAATTTCTGGCATCAAGGTAGTAGGGATGGTAAAGCTCTGGGTGCTTCCCTTGCGCCCAAGCTCAAGAACTGTGGACCTTGGACCTGCAATTCTACATCATCAGGACTGCAGTTCTCTACCCCAGCATTTCCCAAATTGCATAATCCACCCCCTTCCAAAAAGGTTTTTGTTAAGGGACCCCAGGCATCTTCCTGTAGATATAGTTCTTTCCATCTGGGGTAGCCCCTGAAACTTGGTGAATTTAACATTCTGAATTCAGATCATTCTCATTGTGTCCAACTGGGAAACTCAGCCTTTCACTGAAGGCTTTGGCTTCATTTTAACAGCAAATATGTGTGGAGGTGACAGTGAGCTGTTGTTACTGACAGTTTACATAGTGGCTTAAATAGAAGGATCCTGGATGGTCCTTCTAGAAGGATCACCTAGTCCCATACTCTTACTCATATGTAAGGACACAGGCTCAGAGAGGTGATTTCTCAACAAGTCACCCCATACCCTGTTGGCTCCAGAGGAAGCAGAGAAGCTGGGCCTCTGTCTCCCCTCTGACCTCCCTCCCCTTGGGCAGGATCTGCTCTGCAAACTCAAAATTTTCAGGCAATCAGAGGTCAGCATTTCTGAGCAGCCAGCCCAGATTGCTTTCCCTTTAATAGATCCTTACGACAAGGTGATCGGTGCTAAACAAGGTCCCTAGAAGAGCATAAAGCAGGGCTCCCCTCAGGACCACACCAGCCGGACAACGCTCATCCATTTTGGTGGATGCTCAAGCACCCAGAAACCTTCATCTTCATTATTAACTCATCAATCACCATGACCAGAGGCAGTGTCGACATCCCCAAGGAAAGCCAGCCAGTAGGGCAAGTGCTAATGCTGGTTTCCATGGCCCTTTCATAAATCTGGCTTTTGGGTGGTCTCGGGGCTAATTGTTAGCACAGGAACCTTGTGATCGTTCACCCAGATGCCATTTGGTACACCCACAGGTGCTCTATGAGGAAGGAAAGTTCAGGATAATTTTGTGCCTATTTTTAAATTTACTTTTCATTGGAGTATAGTTGCTTTATAATGTTGTGTTGGTTTCTGCTGTACAACAATGTGAATCACCTCTATGTATATGTATATTCTCTCCCTCTCGAGTCTCCCTTGCACTGCCTCTGAAATCCTAGCCCTCTAGGTCATCACAGAGCACTGAGTTGAGCTCTCTATTCTACATAGCAGCTTTCCACTAGCCATCTATTTCACACCCATTCAAGGAATGAATTTGAGTCAGTTGAAATGAGGTGGATGAACCTAGAGCCTGTTATCCAGAGTGAAGTAAGTCAGAAAGAGAAAAAAAATATCATATATCAATGCGTATATGTGTAATCTAGATAACTGGTACTGATTAGCCTATTTGCAGGGCAGGAAGAAAATCTGTGCCCATTGGTGGAGGAAAAATGAGGCAGGGCAGGGTGGCATGGTGTGAAGGGAATGAGATATTTCTGTGATTGAATCAGCAGTGGAGAATACAAGTGTTAGAGCTGATGCTTCTTGCTTTGTGTCTATGGGAAAGTCACTTCTCGTCTCTAGACTTCAGTTTCCTCATTTTGGAAAACCAGACTATGGACACACCTTCTAGCAGTGACTCATGAGGATGGGCCAGCCAGGGAGGTGAAGGCAGTGAGCTCTTGTTGTACACAAAGGCTGGACCAAGACCAGATCCATCTCCCTGCAGGTTTATAACTTGCTGGCCCCTCCAAGCTGATATTTAGCAAATATATGCTTCACAACTGGCTTCCTTGGTGGCTCTGTAAAGAATTCACCTGCCAGTGCAGGAGACATGGGTTTGATCTTTGGGTCAGGAAGATTCCTGAGAAGGAATACTCCAGTATTCTTGCCTGGCAAATCTCATGGACTTGGAAATCCCATGGACAGAGGAGCCTGGCAGGCTACAGTCCATGGGGTCACAAAGAGTCAGACATGAATGAGTGCTCCATGGATATATGTACAATATTCTGTTTTTGAACTGAGGAAGAATGAGAAGTTTAGGTTATGGAGAAATAAGGTTAAGGGAGGAGGAGAAAAGAAGGGAGTCTGTCTTTGTTCACTGCTCTTCCCACTACGAATGATCACTGTTGTTCTTGCCTTTTCCTGTTCTAAATTATACACAGCTTGATGGTAACAGTTTTCTCATTCACTTCTGTATGATCAGTGTCTATAACGTGGCATGTATTCAGCAAAGATAAATGAAATAAAAAAGATTTATTTTTCCCCAGGGTTTATTTTAATGCCAACATTTTGTATTATCAGATGCGGCAGTGTAGTCAGTAGAGCACCCCTATGATCTTTCTAGGGTCACATGGAGTTGAATGTCACTTGCATCACTGAGAATACTGATTTGTTTATGGCTAATTCATGATATTTATCTATTCACGGAGGGAGCCTGTCAGCATTGCAGACAAGTGTCTAGGACAACCCACTTCTACTTATGCTAATTCCACGCTGTCACAGTGACCTTGGCAGTCAGTCATGGACTTTGGTCACCCAGGTCCTGAATTCCAGTGGTGTGGGTGGAGCTTGACACTCTAGGGACCAAGCGCAGCTAGGCATTACTTTTCCCTAGTCACTTGGTTGGGCTCAAACATATGACATAATCAGAGACAACAAATTTTTGCACAGGCTTCTGGAAAATGAAATCACTGTTTCTCTGCAGTACTTCATTTGTGAGGATATAAGATCTGAAGCCACTGAAGCACTCTTGTGTCTAGAGATCTCTTGTCAGAGCAGGGAAGCAGAGCCAAGAGGTGACAAAAAGGTGACCAGGTCCTGTCTTTGATCAAGCTCTGCCTGGAAATAATCTTTTGGAAGAATCAGTTATTTGGATGAGGATTTCTGCCATTTGCAACTGAAAGAGTCTTGAGATACTCATAAATCTTCTCATTACTATAGGGGCTTTTTCTATATCTCAAGAATGTCTTGGGTAAGAAACATATGGATTCTTTTTTTGCTGAAATGGAGTCTTTATTGTGACTTAAGACATAGTTTTTCTCCTGTGAAACAAATACACATATGTAAATGCACATATGTACATAAATACATACGCACATATATGTGCATACCCGTGTGTAAGTGTGTGTGTATAGTTGGTGTCTGATGTCAGATACACTAGAATCATTATTTTACAGTTAACTTCGCCATGTAAGCATCGTCTGTATTTGTATGAAAGTTTTGTGGACATTATTTGTAAAGCCTGGGTTCTAGTTCGTAAGGTCTTGTGCCTTGTCCTCTCTGACTTGTCCCTGGAAGTTTTCCCTAATACAGCATCTAGGACTCATGACTGCTAATCCCTTGCACCACTCTGGCAGGTCATCAAGGTGCTCTGCTGGATCCAGATGAGTTTTTACATCGTGTGGAAAAGAGACAGAGGAAAATTCCAGATCTTAAAGACTTAAGGCTTTAAAGTTGTGTATTTTCAGACTCCTTTACACTCAAGGAATCCAGTTCATATTTTCTTCCTTCAATGGTCAGTGAACAGCCATATTGGCAGAAATATCTTGACAAGCTCAGTCTGCTTGGTACTAAAATATCTGTATAAAAGATGAAAAATGACCTGGGCTTTGAAATGAAGGTCCTTACGATGCCAAGGACCCAGGTGTACTATTTGCAAATCTGGAGCAGGATGACTGGAATTCCTCCCTTTTAACCTGACGGCTTGGCACTTTAAAACCCATCCCCAAAGCCCAGAAGTGAGATGGTCAGGCTCCCCTACTCTTCTTCTTGCTCCAAGAGACCTTGTGGGTGGACTCTTTCCATTATTTAAATCCCTTCATGGAGTCCAGTCAAGCCCAGAAACTGTCAAGCTGAAATACTGTGAGCGGAGCCAGTCTCGCACTTCTTCCCTGTTGTTTAATGAAAAGCCTCAGAAGTTGGAGATTTGTAATTATCTCCCAACTTAGAAAGTTCAAATACATTCTGCAGCTTTAGATTTTCATTGTTGATATTGCTCTTGGGCTCATTCTGAAACACTTTCAACTGATTAAAATTATATTGCTGGCACGTCTACCATTTTTTGAAACATGTATGTGACAACTCTTGTGGCGAGGCACTGTGCTAGGTTGCACAAAGATGAATAAGTAAAGGCCCTTGCTGCCCAAGAGCTCACAAAACTAACTAATTCAAACATTAGAGTCATAGGAGAGAGAATGAACTAAGTGCTTAAAAGAGGCACAGGTTAAGGGTGTGGGTGCTCAGAGGAAGAGGCGCAAATTCTGCCTGGTAAAATCAAGAGGGATAACAATAAATAAATTTTAAAAACTTAAGACATCCTTCTCAAAGTTAAGTCCCAAAAGATTTTAGAGAATAGGAAAAATAAGGAAGATTAAAAATCTACAGGATGCTATATACAAGGCTTAGGGACATAAAAACAGATTGTAGGCATAAGGATGGTTTCTGATTTTAGTCACTAAGTCGTGTCCAACTCTTATCACTTCATGGACTGTAGCCCAACACACTCTTCTGTCCATGGGATTTCCCAGGCAAGCAAACTGGAGTGGTTTGCTATTTTCTTCTCCAGGGGATCTTCTAGACCCAGGGATCAAACTCAGGTCTCCTGTATTGCAGGCAGATTCCTCGCCAACTGAGTCACAAGGGAAGCCCAGATATAAGGATGAGAGAACAGCAAACCCAGATGATCCCAAAGTGAAGTCACTCAGTCGTGTCTGACTTTGTGACCCCATGGACTGTAGCCCACCAGGCTCCTCCATCCATGGGATTCTCCAGGCAAGAGTACTGGAGTGGGGTGCCATTTCCTTCTCCAAGATGATCCTAAAGTTCATGTCAATTAAGAACTGGTTAGAGCAAACATTGTCCTGTCCAGTATATGTGAGTTTGGGGAGATGTGTTTGCAAGAGAAGGGGGAGGCATCTTTGGATTCTCCCTAAGGTTCCATCCTCCCCTCCTTACCAACCTATGGCATTTTCCCATAGACACTCATGTGGTCGACAATTTTAAAATGCCTGTGGCTCCCTGGACATTCCTCTTCTTTCATGTCTTCACGTTCTGTCCATTCCCCTTGCCTACAGTGCCATCATCTTCTACTCCTTCCACCTGATGTGTGCCCTCCAATCACTGTTACCAGGTCAAGATCGAGTTATAGGAAATTTAGTTTTCTACAAGCAGTTGTATATTGCTCTTGTTCTGTATTCTCATGGATCCATTTGTATTAGGATCTTTTTGGATTTAAGTGACAAAAACCTGCCTCAAATTTGTATAGTTAGAAGAATGAAACTGTCAGCTTACGTAACTAGGATAAGGAGATGGTGGGGATGATTGTTCAGGTTTCAGTTCAGTTCAGTCGCTCAGTCATGTCCGACTCTTTGCGACCCCATGAATTGCAGCACGCCAGGCCTCCCTGTCCATCACCAATTCCCGGAGTTCACTCAGACTCACGTCCATCAAGTCAGTGATGCCATCCAGCCATCTCATCCTCTGTCATCCCCTTCTCCTCCTGCCCCCAATCCCTCACAGCATCAGAGTCTTCTCCAATGAGTCAACTCTTTGCATGAGGTGGCCAAAGTACTGGAGTTTCAGCTTTAGCATCATTCCTTCCAAAGAACACCCAGGACTGATCTCCTTCAGAATGGACTGGTTGGATCTCCTTGCAGTCCAAGGGACCGTCAAGAGTCTTCTCCAACACCACAGTTTAAAAGCATCAATTCTTCGATGCTCAGCTTTCTTCACAGTCCAACTTTCACATGCATACATGACCACTGGAAAAACCATAGCCTTGACTAGATGGACCTTTTTTTTTTTAAATTTTATTTTATTTTTAAACTTTACATAATTGTATTAGTTTTGCCAAATATCAAAATGAATCCGCCACAGGTATACATGTGTTCCCCATCCTGAACCCTCCTCCCTCCTCCCTCCCCATACCATCCCTCTGGGTCGTCCCAGTGCACTAGCCCCAAGCATCCAGTATCGTGTATCGAACCTGGACTGGCAACTCATTTGTTACATGATATTTTACATGTTTCAATGTCATTCTCCCAAATCTTCCCACCCTCTCCCTCTCCCACAGAGTCCATAAGACTGTTCTATACATCAGTGTCTCTTTTGCTGTCTCGTACACTGGGTTATTGTTACCATCTTTCTAAATTCCATATATATGCATTAGTATACTGTATTTATGTTTTTCCTTCTGGCTTACTTCACTCTGTATAATAGGCTCCAGTTTCATCCACCTCATTAGAACTGATTCAAATGTATTCTTTTTAATGGCTGAGTAATACTCCATTGTGTATATGTACCATAGCTTTCTTATCCATTCATCTGCTGATGGACATCTAGGTTGCTTCCATGTCCTGGCTATTATAAACAGTCCTGCGATGAACATTGGGGTACACGTGTCTCTTTCCCTTCTGGTTTCCTCAGTGTGTATGCCCAGCAGTGGGATTGCTGGATCTTTGTTGGCAAAGTAATGTCTCTGCTTTTGAATATGCTATCTAGGTGGGTCATAACTTTCCTTCCAAGGAGCAAGCGTCTTTTAATTTCATGTGTGCAATCACCATCTGCAGTGATTTTGGAGCCCAAAAATTAAAGTCTGACACTGTTTCCCCATCTATTTGCCATGAAGTGATGGGAACAGATGCCATGATCTTCGTTTTCTGAATGTTGAGCTTTAAGCCAACTTTTTCACTCTCCTCTTTCACTTTCATCAGGAGGCTTTGTAGTTCCTCTTCACTTTTTGCCATAAGGGTGTCATCTGCATATCTGAGGTTATTGATATTTCTCCCAGCAATCTTGATTCCAGCTTGTGCTTCATCCAGCCCAGCATTTCTCATGATGTAGTCTGCATATAAGTTAAATAAGCAGGGTGGCAGGATAAAGCCTTGACATACTCCTTTTCCTATTTAAAACCACTCTGTTTTTCCATGTCCAGTTCTAACTGTTGCTTCCTGACCTGCATATAGATTTCTGAAGAGGCAGGTCAGGTGGTCTGGTATTCCCATCTCTTTCAGAATTTTCCACAGTTTATTGTGTTCCACACAGTCAAAGGCTTTGGCATAGTCAATAAAGCAGAAATAGATATTTTTCTGGAACTCTCTTGCTTTTTCGATGATCCAGTGGATGTTGGCAATTTGATCTCTGGTTCCTCTGCCTTTTCTAAAACCAGCTTGAACATCTGGAAGTTCATGGTTCACATATTGCTGAAGCCTTTGAAACATTATAATTAGGGCATGGGTGTACTTTCTCTCTTTCTCTACCTTTCTGCTCCATTTACCTCAGCTTCCAGTGAAGGAGATATGAGTTTGTTCCTTGGGTCAGGAAGTTACCCTGGAAAAGGGAATGGCAACCCATTCCAGCATTCCTGCTTGGGGGAATCCCATGGACAGAGAAGTCTGGCAGACTATAGACCATGGAGTCGCAAAAAAGTTGGACCCAGCATAGCAACTAAGCTGCAACAACCTCAACTTCAGTCTCAGCAGGTCTTGAGGTGGAGGCAAGTCTCCATCGTCTTTACAAGTCACAATCTTAGAGAACAGACGCCCTCTCTGTTTCAGTGTACATATGCTAAATCTCATGGTGGGGACTCAGTTGTCCCTGGTAGATACAGATGCACAGATTTAAATACCCTTTGCAGACAGGGAGCAGATTTGTTTGCTCGTTTTTACCCAAACCATATAAGATGGGTCTCCCACAGGAAAGAAAGCTTCTGTTCTCCAGAGGAGGGGAACGGGAAGCTAGATAAGTAAAAACAAACCAGCAAACAAAGCATTTGTATTACAAGTCTGACCTTAACATTTACCACATGAACATAATGTTGGTTACCAGTCTGTCTCCTTCGCCGGACGGTAATCCTTGATGGCAGTGATGGGAGCATCTCCCTCCCTGTAGTAAGGAGTCAGGGGTATTTGAGGAGAGATTTAGTAAACCATGGTTGAATGAGTGAGCTGGGCAATGAATGAGAATGAATGAATAAATACACACACGAAGTAGATGGGTCAGTTAAGATCATTTCCATATTATAGTTTCATTTCATCATTTCTAGCCTGGACAATTTTAATAACTTTTTAATTAATCTTCGTATAACCTGTCTTGGCCTCCTCTAATCCATGCTTTACACAGAAACCAAATGGATATTTTAAAAAATGTAAATATGATGATTTTGTACCTCTGCTGAAAGCCCTTTCCTGAATTTGGGATCCTGAGTAAACATTTTTTCAGGGCCTCATAAAGACCTTTCTGATCTGGTGTTTGTTTGCTTCTTTAGTTGCATGTCTTGCTATTCTGAACACTTTTAATACAAGTTACCACCTCCCCACTGTGTTCCCAACCCTAAATGCACATATACTTTAAATCCTAGTCAGTCTGAGTTACTTTTACTTCTTCAAAAGCATTGTGCTCTCCTTTGCTCTCAAATCTTTGTTCTATCCCTCTGTGAAGTGAAAGTCGCTCAGTCATGTCTGACTCTGCAACCCCATGAACTCTACAGTCCATGGTATTCTCCAGGCCAGAATACTGGAGTGGGTAGCCTATCCCTTCTGTAGCAGATCTTCCTGACCCAGGTATTGAACTGGAGTCTCCTGTATTGCAGGAAGATTCTATCTTCCCTCTGGGGTGCTCTTTCTTTCCTCTTACTCCTCACCTGGCTAATTTCAACTCATGCCTTGGACCTCTGATTATACATCCCCTCATAAATGAGGATTTCTTGGAATTTTAACTACTATCCCTCCTGTGTGTTCCTGCAGGATCCCTTCCCCTCATAGAGAATCTATAGCACTCCACCGTAACAGCTTGTTTCCTTGCTGTATCTCAGCTAGCTGTACTGTATGCTTTGATGACTTAGGATCAATCTGTTTTATTTGCTGTTTTATCTCCACCACCTAGAATGTACATAACACTGATGAATGAATGAATGTATGAATGAATACATGCATCTATTGAGTCCCAGCCATATCCTAGGCATGTGGTATAACCCAGAGCTGGAGTGATTATGGTACAGCCCTCGCTTTGGAGTTCCCTGTCTTTACACAAAACAGCTGCCGTTCATAGAGGTTATAAGTGGCAGAGCCCGGTGTTGACCTGGCTTTAACTCTGGGTTTAGGCTCTTCAGATGTCCCTGTGTTGATACTCAGTCTGGATCCGCTCAAAAAGGACAATGTGTGGTTGGGGAGGGCTGGGTTGGTTTGGATGCTGGAGGAGGCTGAGAACCTCATGACAGAGTCAGATCACTGTGAAACGGTACTGAGGCCAAGAGGTATGTTCCAAAGCGTCATTTCCGCCTTCATCTTGAGTGAGCCTCTGCTGTCAGTTGTCAGTTGCCAAACAATCAGGACAAATGCTTTATTCCGATTTTTACAGTAAAACATGAGCCTCAAAATAATTTAGTGAATAATGAAAATTTCCGTCAAGTTTGAGCAGCTGATTTGCTGGTCGTATTTTATGGTCAGATTCCAGGAGCTGATGCTATATTCATGGCATGGAGGACTCAGGAGACCCAAATTGTACTCTCTGTGTGACTGGCAGGATTTATTCAATGATTTTTAGGAAAGCAAGCTCCACCCTAGCCCCTAGAGAATCAGTCTTCAATGACCTAATGCTGCTGTGGAAATCTCATATTCTCTGTCTGCATTTGGTCTACTGTATAAACCAATTCTGCCCAATGAGATGTATGAGGAAGTCTGTTCAGGGCTTAATTTCCAAATAAAAAGCAGAACCTGAAGAAAGAAAGCATTTAGCATCTTCTCACTTTTTCCTGAGAGAAATAGCATTCAAAGGACATGTTGTCTGGAGTTGTGGAAGTTTTCTCGCGACCCTAAAGCAATAAACAAAGACAAGGAAAAGGCCAGGGCCTTAAGGATAGCTAACCAGGAAGATTAGAGAGAGTCTGAGTCTTTGCTAACCTGGTTAAGTCTCAGAACAGAAGCTCGGGTCTTCTGGTTCCATGAGCTAATTTAATGTCTTTCTTGCTCAGAGCCATTCTATGTTGGGTTTCCCGTTACCTGCAGACAAAAGCATCCCTAATGGATACATATGGAATCAATTAGGTCATGGCGGTTATGTTATACCAAAGGCAAACCCAAACAAAAATGCTGTGCTGATGGGAACGAATCAAGAATCATTCTAGGCTTATCTGGATTTGCTCATCTGTTAAATGGGGGAAATACAGTTGATCTCAAGAAATGCCAATGAGGGAATGAACAAGAGTGTTAACTCTTCAGATGCTGGGGTGATGCTTTCAACCTCTGGAGTGGTTCTTTGATCTACCGCTGCTCAATCGTGTGGACCCTACTTAAAGTTGATATTTCTGGGCAATATGTCATGCAGGAAAAAGAGCAAGGCCATTGGCGTTACACCTGGGTTTGTATGTTAGAGTTTCTGTTTAACAAGTTGTGCGGTTTTAACATAGTTATTTCAGTGTGTTCCACATAAATAGCTCCTTAGTTTATGAAACACCACATCTCGTATCACATTTCCAGGGGTTATGTGCTGTTCTTTGGTTTAACTTTCTTGCCGGTGAGGAGAACTGCATGGATGGTGATGCTGTCTTTGCTCACTTAGCCTCATTTTTATTTTACTTTATTTACTTACTTGGCTGCACCAGGTCTTAGCTGTGGCACGCAGGACCTTCCATCTTCTTTGCGGTGCGTGGGATCTTTAGTTGTGGCATGCAGACCCTTAGTTGTGGCCTGTGGGATCTGGCTCCCTGGCCAGGGATTGAACCTGGGCCCTCTGTATTGGGAGGGTGAAGTCTTAGCCACTGGGCCATCAGAGAAGTCCCCAGCCTCATCTTTAGGAGCTGACTCTATCCCCTGACCCCTTTAACCTCTCCTATCCCATCAGCTGCCGGAGAAGGCAATAGCATCCCACTCGAGTACTCTTGCCTGGAAAATCCCATGGGTGGAGGAGCCTGGTAGGCTGCAGTCCATGGGGTCGCTAAGAGTCGGACACGACTGAGCAACTTCACTTTCTCTTTTCACTTTCATGCATTGGAGAAGGAAATGGCAACCCACTCCAGTGTTCTTGCCTGGAGAATCCCAGGGACGGGGGAGACTGGTGGGCTTCCGTCTCTGGGGTCGCACAAAGTCGGACACGACTGAATCGACTTAGCAGCAGCAGCAGCAGCAGCATCCCATCAGCTGCAGGATGCGTCCTTCTTTCTGTGTGTGTTTTCAGAAAGAGTTTGGCTGGAGCCTAAGTGAAGGGCGGTGCTATGAGGTGAGACTGACAAAGTCAAGTAGAGGCCAGAGGGCAAAGGGCCTTTAATGTGAGTTAGAGCTGTGATTTCAGACTGTAGGCACAGGGGGGCTGTGGAAAAGACTGTGGAAAAGACAGAAGGAAAGCAGGAGTGGGGCTGGCATGAGCCAGGCCTCTCGCCTTTCTTTGCTTCATGGATACCACAAAGTGCTTCATGGTTATAGAAGAGGCCAAAGAGCTAAAATGCCAAAGAAAAATTCAGGATTTCATTTGTGTTTTGAAAACACAAATATTTGGGGAGGGGGTGTGTAAAATGGTGAGTCAGAGCAAAATAGTGCTTTCAGGAACTTTTCCCTTCTCCAGATTATCTCTCCTTTTCATACCAAGGTATGTAATATTTCTGTGTGGGTTGTAGTTAAAGGGACATAGGCCTGTTGAGTTTTGGGAAGAACAACCAAGCATAGGAAATCAGGCAAAGTGAACCACAGAGATCCATTAGAAAACAGTGATGGGAGGATATTAGCAGATATATGGATCATGCCCTATTTCTATAGATGAGAAAATGGAAACTCAGAAGGGGAAGAGGCTTGTCCAATGCTAAACACAGCCATGTTTTGTATATTAGTTTTTCCATGTTAAACACCAGAAAGAAACATTTAAGGCAAAATACCAGTGAGTGCTGACTTTTTTGGGGTGAAGGGTTCCCTGGTGGCTCAGTGGTAAAGAATCTGCCTGCCAATGTAGGAGAAGTGTGATTGATCCCTGGGTCAGGAAGATCCCCTGGAGAAGGAAATGGCAACCCACTCCACTCCACTGCCTGGAGAGTCCCATGGACAGAGGAGCCTTGTGGGCTACAGTCCATGGGATCGCAAAGAGTTGGACATGACTGAATGACTAAACAACACCAAAGATGATTTATTTATTATCATGAAGCTTTCCCCCTGACTCTCTCTTGCAACTTTATTGAAGAGCTATTCTTTTGAGGGCACCATAGTAGATTCTGGACATGGGGAATCTAGATGGTAAGAGTCCTTCAAAGCACCTTCACTGGTCTATCCCTTTGTGGAGTCTGAGTTTGTATAGTTTCCTTGGATTGAGAGAAACATTCAAACCATGTCAAACTCTCGCCACTTCCCGCAGCTGCCAACTGATAAGTGTCATACTAGATACAGGTGGATAAAAAAATCACGAGTGGTGACTGTTTCCCGTAGGGAATTCCAACATGCAGAGCTGAACTGGGCCCAAAGGAATACCTGTGAATTGCATGTGGTCCAGGCCAGATTATGAGGGAAAGAGACCATTTCTCCCTTAGACTAGACAGGGCTGCTTGCTGCTCCTGGGGCCATTTCTGCTGGGCATCTCAGGGGATGAGTGATGGTCCTTATTCTGGCCCCTTATGCTATAGCAGATCCCTGTGTGGGAGCAGACAGAAAAGATACATCCTAAAGGAGCAAAGGCATGCCAGAAGGAAGACCATACGACTCATATGAAGAGCCTTCACCTAACTTTTTCTTTTCCCTCCGAAGTCCCTCCTTCCACCTCACCCCTGACACCCAGTGAGTCACACCCACTCCCCAGGGTAACAAATAGCATCCGTGGCCTTGATTGGAGAGGGTGTTAGAACTTCCTTCGAGACCAGTGTCACTAACCTTATCAAGAAGACCACCTCTGGTCAGAGAGTAATGACAATCCTGCTAAATGATTTTAGACTGTGTGATTGGAGTTTTAAGAGACCATCCCTGTGATTCGTTCATGCATTTGCATATAGAACTTATTTATTCAGTTGCTTCATTCATTTAACAGTAGTTAAATCTGACTGTGCCAGGCATATCTAAAAAGGGCAGCTTGTTCTTCTTCCACCAACCTTGGAGAGCACCAACCTTGGTACTATCATAGAGACTGGCTTCTAGTAACAGACATGCACAATAAGTAAGAAAACTACCATCTTTCATCAAGTCAAAGACATGATCAAATATTGATTGTAATTTGCATTACTTTTTATGGGCCACTAAGAAAGAAGTGGTGCCCAGGAAGCTGAGTGGTAATTGACATTGTAATCCCAGGTGTCACATGAATTCTGTGCAGCTGTGGTGGGTCACAACTGGACTGGTCAGAGGCCTGCCTCCTGTGGGCACCATGGTCATTTTTAGGACCATAAGATACTGCTTAGTTGAGACCACAGATGTACCCCTGACTGTGGGGAGTTAATGACATGGGGGTATGGGTGTGGACATGCATGCATGCTAAGTCACTTCAGTCCTGTCCAACTCTTTGCAACCCCATGGACTGTAGCCCATCAGGCTCCTCTGTCCATGGGATTCTCTAGGCAAGAATACTGGAGTGGGTTGTCATGCCCTCCTGTAGAGGATCTTTCTGACCCAGGGATTGAACCTGCCTCTCTTATGTCTCCTGCATTGTCAGGCAAATTTTTTACCACTAATGCCACCTGGGAAGCCCGGGTGTGGGCATACAGTGCCTCAAGCCCAATCCTGTTCGTTAGAAGAACCCAAGCCAAGACTCACCATCAACTGCAAGATACATCCTGATTTCAAAGATGTTAAAACAAACAAAACAATCATCTTATAGCCATGATGAAGCATGGTGAGTGTTAGTCCTTGGTGCCAAGGAGGAAATGAGCAAGCCTCCCCAATAGATGACTTTTAAGAAAAGATTAGAAGGCAGCAAGATACACAGATAATTGTAGGTGCAGCATTCCAGGAAGGGAGGCCGTGCAGAGGCTTTGGAGGTGTGGCAGGGGTGGGTGTTAATGGTGGTGTGGCGAGCCTGGCCTATTCCAGGGGTAGGGAGGAGGCCAGTGCATCTGGAACGTGGCAAAGGAAAGCACAGAAAAATAGAAGAAGATGAAGTCAGAGAGGAAACTGGAGGTCAGAACTTTTGGCCATTTTGAGGGTTTGGGTCTTTCTCTGGGTGAGGTAGGAAAGTTCAATGGAAGAGTGATGTGAACTGACTCCCATGCTAACAGGCTGGCTCTCCTGCTGTGTTGAATGGGGCTGGAAAGGGCAAGAGTGGAAGGAGAGAGACCAGTTAGGAGTCTGTTGCAGAGCTGGACAGGAGATGATGAGGACCAGGGCTTCCCTGATAGCTCAGTTGGTAAAGAATCTGCCTTCAGTGCAGGAGACCCTGGTTCGATTCCTGGGTTAGGAAGCTCCACTGGAGAAGGGATAGGCTACCCACTCCAGTATTCTTGGGCTTCCTGGTGGCTCAGCTGGTAAACAGCCCACTTGCAATGTGGGAGACCTGGGTTCGATCCCTGGGTTGGGAAGATCCCCTGGAGAAGGGAAAGGCTACCCACTCCAGTATTCTGGCCTGGAGAATTCCATGGACTGCATAGTCCAAGGGGTCACAAAGAGTTGGACATGACTGGGTGACTTTCACTTTCACTTGGGCCAGAGCAGGAGAAGGGAGAGGTCTAGGAGGCGGTCAGAGCACGGAAATGTGTTCAGGGTAGAACTGACTGTTTTCTTGTAGAGGACATGTGGACGTGAAAGAAAAGGGGGGAGTCTAGGGTGACACCACCATCCCTATTTTTATCATATACTCTATCCCCTTTAGATTCAGTTGCATGACCCCTGCACACACATGCACACATATATACATATCTTCATGAGCTTACAGAACATTCTGCAAGTCTCTGAACCACAGGCTAGAGAGCCTCTCTGTGTCTCAGTTTCCTCATCTGTCATCCAGAGATATTAGTAACACAGACCTCATGGAGTTTTTGTAAGGGTTAAAACAAATCATAGATGCAACATCAGTAAAATATGCTAAATATTTTTCCATCCATGCCTCATTGCTGCTTCAGTAAATGTGAGCTATTGTTTCTGTGATTTTGTTTTCTTATTTCTATGTACGGAATTGCCTACTGCTGCCTGCTTCTGGATGCCAAGTGTGCGGGAGGTGGGCGCTGAGCCATCTGCTCTTGCCAGCTGCCCACCCACTTCTTGGCAACCGCGTTGGAGGGCAGGAGGAGGAATAGGACTGGTCAGAACCCAAAACAAGCACTGGGGGGCCTTGGGCCAGGGAGGGCAGGTCTTCCTTCCATAAGGGCAGAAGCCCATGTGTTCCATGTTTTCTCTTGTGCCCTCGTGGAAAGCAAGCAGACCCTGGCAGGGCCTGTTTCCCTGGGCCAAGATCCAGCAAAGGTGCTCTCTCTTCTTGGTCCTTTATAAGTGAGGGAGGCAGGGAGGGAGGGAGGACTCGACACCCTCTTGTTACCCAACCATCTGGCTCAGATGGTACAATTCTGAGGAGTCATCTGAAGGACCCCATCTAGGTTCCTGGTAGAATTAGTAGATATGCTGAGCTCCCCAAACAGCCCCCTTCCTGCATACCTCCCAGCCTCTGCCTCCCTTCTCCTCCCTGGTGTCTTCCTGATAAACTCTTCTCACTCTTCTGAGTCCATCCAGAAGGTGTGAAATCAACCAGAACATTTCCTCTTTGCACACAGAAGGGATGGGCAGGGCCCTCGCGTTCAAGCACACTCAGTGTTGTCCCCACTGGACACATTCAGGTCCGGTCCCCACTCTTACTCGATCCTCTGTTTCACTCCTCTAAGTGACTGGACTTTTTTACCCTAGAAGAGAAAATGTAGACTCCATCTGAGCTTCTGTCTGTCTTTAGTTTTTAGAACATACCAATTCCCCTGAGAACAGCAGAAGCTCTGCAGGGCGAAGACTCGCTTCCTTGACCCTTACTTTTCTTACATAGGAAACAGGCTGGTGAAGGGCTTGCGTCCACGTGCAGTCACATCTCTCCCTGAATCAAAGCCATCTTTCCCTTCTTCATGCCTCCAGGCATATTGGAATCTAAATGTTTTCTGCATTCTGACTAAATTGGACACAACAGGGGAATTCTCTCATGGTGCTTCCTCTGCAAGGGGCATGGGTTTGATCCCTAGTCAGGGAACATGCTAAAAAAAAAAAAAAATGCCATACTTTTCCATAGTAGCCCATTCTAGAGTTCTGTTTATCTTCCTGCCCTGAGAAAAATCAAGAAGTTCTTCCTGTGTTTAATTAAGATGCCTCTTGTTGTGGGCAATTTCCTGCTGAGCATATTTCATAAATGTAGAGAACAATAGCTAAATGCCTTTTTTTCATATACAGCATTTATATGCTCGCATGTACAAGTTAATTTTCTTTTACAGCCCTATATTTAGCCCTGTTTGGGCCTCATTTCCATGCATTTGCATGTTAATATTCATACTTATGTAGATATATTCCTGGATTCAATGGGAAAGACTATCCCACACAGAAGGTTTGGAAATGACAATTTATTCACAGAACTTGATCCTAGGATTCAGGAGAAGTTCATTGGGCAGGAGTGCCAAATTAAATACCAAGCTGCTTTTTCTGTACTGTGTAAAAATGACTGTGAATTCTATTTTCTCATTTGTCTTCTGCCAAAAGGAGAGCAGAGGTAGAAGCCACACGTGGAGGACGTCCCCTGGCAAGACAGTTCTGACAAATGACAGAAGGTCCCTAAGAAGTGACAGGCATCTGGGAAGAAATGGGCCACCTGGGTGCCAGAAATGTCAGTCCCTTTCCACACGGATGCCATTCTGAAAATGCATGGTCCCTGGCAGCCACCACTGGTCTCTTCTGATATATGGCTTCTCTGTCTAGAACTTAAACAAAAAGAAGCAGCTAGCAAACTCTGAATATCCACAGTTCTCTATACCTAGGAGTTAGGATCCCAAACTAGGGAAGATAATATTTATTGACTACCTATCATGGGCTAAATGATGTACCAGCTCTTTGGATGTGGCCTTGCTGCCTTTTAAAAATGGCCCTATTAAACAGATATGATTGTTTCCATTTTTTAAATACAGGAACCGAGGTTCAGAGAGAATAAGTGATCCATCCAGGTTAAGCAGATGGCAGAGCCAAGTATTGGAATTAGATCTGTCTGATCTCAAAGCCCTAATTTATTTCTGCTTAATAGGATCCCCATAGTTGGGACTGAAGACTATCATGGGCACTTTCAAGGTGAAAAGCTTTGAATAACCTCAATGATTATTCTCTTTGGCTAAGCCTCATTCAAGATTAATGTTCAGAAGTGTGGCTTTAGCTCTGTTCCACTAGAAAACAAAAGCTGAAATCGGCATTGCACATTAAGACTTTATTGGGAGGTGAAGTACCAAAGTGAGTCATGGAAGGAGAGCAGGCACAGAAGGAGCTGTGTTATGTGGTCATGCGGTCACAGAAACATATAACTCATGAATGGCACGAGGGACATTGTCAGACAAGCTACGTGGCAGCACAGCTCCCCGGAGCAGTCAGTCCAAGGGAGAAAGTTTCCCAGTCTTGAGTTCTCTAACTTTCTAATCATGTGGCTACCACGCTCCTGATGAGTTGTCTAACCCCTTAACTACCCCCCAGGAGCCCGTGTACACCCACACTCTGACCGGTGCTGCTTACAGCTCCTAACGTGCTTCCGAACAGCAGGTGTACTTGCCCACAGCAACTCCTCTTCTCTTGGACACATCACCTCTGCTTCTATTCCCAGCCTGCAAATGAGTATTATTTTTCCAATAGTCAGTCACCTTCCCCATTAGCAGCTGAGTAAGACCCAAGTGTTTTAATTGAAATAATTATTTGAATGATAGTATTTACCCTACAGATTGGTTCCCGATATTAAATTAGATAATACCTGGAAAGTGCTTAGCTGAGTGCTGGATGCATACGAAGAAATTTCTCCCTAATATTAGTTACTAGCCCCATCATTGTAGAAATTGCTGAGAATAATTATTGAAAATGATAGGCATTCCATTTTATAGAGATCTTTGCTAAGGCTTCATACTGGCTAATATAATTGGATTTTTAAACAGTTACCAGAATCTTCTGAACACTGGATTGTAGAATATTCTTTTGAAGCTTTTCCTCTAGTTGTGTTATTGTTTAATCGCTAAGTCATGTCCAACTCTTTGCAGCCCCATGGACAGCAGCAGTCCAGGCTCCAGGTTCTACTATCTCCCAGAGTTTTCTCAAATTCATGTCCACTGATTCAGTGATGCTATCTAACCACCTCACCATCTGTCACCCTCTTCTTCTTTTGTCTTCAATCTTTCCCAGTGTCAGGGTCTTTTTCCAGGGACTTGGCTCTTCACATCATGTTGCCAAAGTATTGAGCTTCAGTTTTGGCATCTCCTTCCAATGAATATTCAGGATTGATTTCCTTGAATTGACTGGTGGGATCTTCTTGCTGTCCAGGGGACTCTCAACAGTCTTCTTCAACACCATAATTTGAAGCATCAGTTAATCAATGCTCAACCTTCTTTATGGTCCAACTCTTACATCCATGCATGACTGCTGGAAAAAGCATAGATTTGACTGTATGAACCTTTGTCAGCAAAGAGATCTCTATTTTTTATTATGCTGTCTAGGTTTATATGGGTGCTTCCTTGGTGGCTCAGATGGTAAAGTATCTGCCTACAATGCAGGAGACCAGGGTTCAATCCCTGGGTCGGGAAGATCTCTTGGAGAAGGAAATGGCAACCCACTCCAGTATTCTTGCCTGGAAAATCCCATGGACGGAGAAGCCTGGTAGGCTACATTCCATGGGGTCGCAAAGAGTCGGACATGACTGAGCAACTTCACTTTCACTTTTCTTTCAGGTTTATTATAACTTTTCTTCCAAGGGACAAGCATCTTTTAATTTTAATGAATGCTAGCAGGTTGCCTTACCTGTTGGCATTCATTCATGTTCAGATTCTGGGCTGCATTATCTTCTCCTATCTACTTTGCAAATTATTCCTCATCCTTCAAGGCCCAGACTGAGTTTTAGTTCCTCTCAGAAAGTTTCCTACCCACCCTATGGTTACTGAAGCCCTATTGAATTATATCCATCACTCCCTTACATTGTATTACATTTATCTAAATTCCATCTCCTCTAATTTGTGAACTTCATAGGCATAGGCTGATATATTAATCATCTTCAAATCTTCAACAAATAGCAGAAGGCTTGACATAAAGTAATTAAACCTGGTTGAATAAAATCAGTGAATGAATTTATGATGTTAATACATGAGTTTATGACATTCAGGCTATTACCTTTTCTGTTCAGAAACAGGCATGAGAAAGGACTTTATTATAATAGTCTGGGATACCCCTACTCTATCTCAGTGGAGTACTGACTAAATTAAAATGACAAGCCAAGGAACTTCCCTCGGGGTCCAATGGGTAAGACTTTGCCTTCCAGTGCTGAGTGTATGGGTTCAATCCCTGGTTAGGGAGCTAAGATCCCGCATGAAGCCAAGAAGCCAAAATATAAAACAGAAGCAATATTGTAACAAATTAAATAAAGACTTTAAAAATGATCCACATCAAAAAAAAAAAAAAACCTTAAAAAAAAAGAAAGGACAAGCTAAGCAATGCAGGTCCAGGGAATAATTTGACTCCAAGAAGTAGAAGGGGAGAGGAGGAGGTTCTATTTGTTTCTAAAATTATTAAATTAAAACAGTATGGCACTGGCACAGAGACAGACATTTAGACCAAATGGAACAGAACAGAGAGCTCAGAAAAAAATCCATGATCAACTGATCCCTGACGAGGATGCCAAGAATACACAAGGGGACAGGATAGTTTCTTTAACAAATTGTGTTGGGAAAACTGGATATCCTCATGCAAAACTGTAAAACTGGATTCTTATAACACGTACAAAAGTCAACTCAAAATGGATTATTGACCTAAATGTAAGACCTGAAACTAAAGCTTCTATCAAAAAAAAAAAAAATAGGGGGAAAGCTTTTTGGCGTTGGTCTTGGAAATGTATTTAATGGATATGACACCAAAAGCACAGGCAAAAAAAGCAAAATTAGGCAGATAGGGCTACAGCTAAAGCCTTCTGTGCAGCTACGGACACAATCAACAGAGTGAAAAGGCGACCTATGGAATGAGAGAAAATATTTGCAAACCATATATCTGATAACTGGTTAATTTCTAAAATATATAAGGAACTCCTATGACTCAATAGCAAAAAAAAAATGACCTAATTTAAAAATGGACGATGCAGTATGTTCTCATTATTATTTATTTTATACTTAGTATCAATAAAGCTTCTCTGGTGGCTCAGATGGTAAAGAATCCACCTGCAATGTGGGAGACTTAGGTTCAATCCCTGTGTTGGGAAGATCACCTGGATGAGGGCATGGCAACCTACTCCAGTATTTGTGCCTGGAGAATTCCATGGACAGAGAAGCCTGGCAGACTACAGTCCACTGGGTCACAAAGAGTCAGACACGACTGCATGACTGAGCCCAAATCAACAGTGCATATGTGGCAGTCCCAATCTTCTCATTCCTCCCACCCCTCCCTGCCCACCTTGGTATCCATATATTTGTTCTCTATGTCTGTATTTCTCTTTCTGCTTTGCAAATAAGATCATCTATATGATTTTTCTAATGGGTCAGATGGTTAAGAATCACATAGAGATCTGATGTGCCTATAGATAACACTGCCATCTTGCACACTTAAAAATATAACAGAGTAATATGTGAGGTATTCTTACCATAGCATTAACTTTTTTGAGTTGTAATTAAAAACAGAGAAACTGAAAGAAGAATTTTAAAGCACTCGTAAGTGGACTTTGTGTACCTGAGCTCCTTGCTAATCAAGTCACTTGGAATCTGGTCTGTTCATTGAAATTGTCGACTTTTAGCATATTCTGGAGGGAAGGGAAGGAGTGTGCCAAGTATGCATTATGTGTGTGTGGAAGTGGAGATGGAGGGGGCCAGTATGGGTACACAATCCATGCAGAGGGGTATTTTTGAGATGCACCAAAAACTGCAATATTTCAGAGGGAGCTTCAAGTGGCCTTGTGTAACTGAGATTTAGGCTGAAAGGAGGGGGATGATGAGAGAGATTAGTAGATAGGTAGAGAAGGGCCATATAAGAAACATCTTTTATCATTATTCTAAATAGTTTTAATTTTATGCCAATTTTAAGCCTTGGGGACATACTCAAGGGTTTTAACCTCTCAGTGATATGTTGGGTATAAGTAGGGAGGATAAATGGGAAGAATTTGTGTTGGAAAGTTGTGGATCCCACCACTCACCCCTCCTTCCCACTGGTTTCTAATAATTTGGAAATGGGCGTGGAGGGACTTCCTGGTGGTCCAGTGGTTAAGATTCTTTGCTCCCAATGCAGGGGGCACAGGTTTGATCCATGGTCAGGGAACTAAGATCCCACCTGCCACACAACACAGCCTAAAATTTTTTTTAAAAAATGGGCTTGGAGGCAGAAATGCAATATCACTTTTCCCCACATTATAACCTAGTGTTCAGGGCTCCTTGACAGAACTAAACTTATGGAATAAGTTTGAACCCAAGTCGAAAAGAGGCTTCCTCCTTCCTCCCCACAAGTCACAGAAGCAGAGAATGTGAGGTGAGAGTGTGATCGGCCAAGAAGACACCGGCCCAGCCCTTGGGATACAGGTCATACTGTTGTCCACACGCCCAGTGTCTTGTGGAGCAGAGGGGCTGAGACGGTCAGTGTCCAGGTCTGCAACAGCTTTTCAGGGCAGTGGCTCTGCCCTTTGCCTCAAAGGTGCCTTAAGCATGTGGGGACATTCCCCTTCCCATGGGAGGCAAGGGAGGTAGGTGGGGCCACATGACCTGGGGTCCTCAGGCCAACTCTGCTCCCCCGACCTCTGGGAGTGAAATGAATGTCTTCTCATCTTTCTTATGGAAACTGAGCTGTGGAGAGGGAGAGGAAGAGGAAGAGGAAGGATGGGGACAGATAAGAGTGTCTACCTTATAATGTGCCTAGAATCAGGGACACCATTAAAAGGATTATGACATTTTTGGAGAAATGTTTGTTTAGGTCTTTTTTCCACTTTTTGATTGGGTTGTTTGTTTTTCTGGTATTGAGTTGTATGAGCTGCTTGTATATTTTGGAAATTAATCCTTTGTCAGTTGTTTCATTTGCTGTTATTTTCTCCTGGTAAAAAAGGGTTGCCTTTTCACCTTGCTTAGAGTTTCCTTTGCTGTGCAAAATCTTTTAAGTTTAATCAGGTCCCACTTGTTTACTTTGGGTTTTATTTCCATTAGGCAAGGAGATGGATCATAGAGGATCTTTCTTTGATTTATGTCATCAAGTATTCTGCCTATGTTTTCCTCTAAGAGTTTTATAGTTTCTGGTCCTACATTAAAAAGGAAAAAAAAAAGATTATGACATCAACAGCCTGCCTGAAAGATGGTTGGACCCTCAGTTGGGAAATGTCACTGAATGGAGAAGAAGTTATCAGGCAAAATGGCAGCCATGTACATTCATAAAAGCATCAAGCTGAGAATCTGCTTTCCTGGATTATAATCCCATCTTGGCCATCAGTTCTTTGTGGGCCCACTGACAGCTCAGGCCACTGCTCTGAACCTCGCTTTCTTCGACACCACAAGCAGATTAGAGATCTTAAGCTGTAAAGTCCCTTTCTACTAGCACTTCATCTTGTTGATCCTTTTTCCTTAAGTCAAACTTCTCCAATTTTTCTTCTGCTATCAAAAAATGCACAGCATTAAATTTAAAGGACCAAGAACCTATTTAAAAAATTAGAAGTTGTAACCCCAAGGAAATGAGAAGTTTAACAAGAGTGCAGCTGGATCTGGTGTTCAGATGGGAGAGACGCACTCACATAGAACCCTTAATTGGTAACTGGGGCGGCCAGAGTTAGGCGGCTAACAAGCTAAACAATTTTGATGACATAAAATTAACACCAGGACATAGGAAAAGCCTGTTTTATTTGCTATTTTATGTGTTATGTGACAATTTAATTAAACTCTGAAGGAATCCAAGCAGTTAATTCCCCAGAGAAATAAACCAAGAATGACTTTCAGGCCTCTCTCCTAAGGCGTTAGGCTAGGGAGTACTTCTGCATTTTATAACGCCATAAACCCAACTTTTACCTTGAAGTTAATGAGCGTGATTAAACAGTCCTGGCCTTGCCTACACCCCTTGTCTCTTCTCTCCTGGGGATTGACTGGAGACCGTTTGAGGTTCCTACGTGGAGTGTGGTAAGGGGAATTGGAATCACACTTCATGGTCTGTATAATGAAACTTTAATATATGCAGTGTTCCCAGGCTCACACTAGGCATGTTGACTGTTCCTCACAAACGTGAGTGAGGATGGCAAAATCGAATAATGATGATGACATTGCTACTACTACCAATAAGAATAAGAAACTAGCAGAAACAGCAACAACAGAAACAGAGAGGCTAGGCTGCAGTGTAGTAACAAACAGTCCTGATATCTCAGAGCCCCAAACAGTAAAGATTTATTTCTCATTCATCCTTCTTGTCTACTCAAAGTTGTCTAAGGGTCCTGACTCATGCTGCCGTCTCTCTAGGACCCAGGCAGACAAAACAGCTGTAATCTGGATGGTTTTTGTTATCAGTGGTATAAGGGAAGCAAGGACCCTGAAGGATGTACCAGCTATAAAAGCTTCTATCTGGAACTGACCTGTCAGTCTCAATCACGTTTCATTGACTAAAGCCCATCACATGATCACCCCTAAGGGAAGTGCAACTCCTCCAGGTGCCTGAAGGAGGGGGCACTGGAAATATTTGGGCAGCACTTCCTGTGTGCTGGTCTTTGTCCCCAGTAACATACCAGGTGGCGCTAGTGGTAAAGAACCCACCTGTTAATGCCAGTTCCATCCTGGGTTAAGAAGATTCCCTGGAGAAGGGCATAGCAACCCACTCCAGTATTCTTGCCTGGAGAATCCCATGGATAGGGCAACCTGGCAGGCTGCAATCCATGGGGTTGCAAATGGTCAGACACGACTGAAGCAACTTAGCATGCACACTTGTATGTATTTATGTGTGTGTGTGTGTATATATATATATGTATACACATATGTATATATGTATACATGTATATATGTGTATCATATTTATTTAAATAAATAATATAAAAATATTTATAATAGAGTCAAAAGATCTTGAAGTTTGGCATCTCAGTATGTGTCAGTATTATGCTATTTTCATCTATGTGTCTAGGGCAAGAACTTGGCTGGGTTTTGTTGTTGTTGTTTAAATATTTATGTATTTGGCTGCCTCAGGTCTTGGTTGCAGTATGTGGGATCTTTAATCTTCATTCCGGATGCAAACTCTCAGTTGCAGCATGTGGGATCTAGTTCCCTGACCAGGAATGGAACCCGGGTCCCCTGAAGAGACATTGTCAACAAAGGTCCATCTAGTCAAGGCTATAGTTTTTCCAGTGGTCATGTATGGATGTGAGAGCTGGATTATAAAGAAAGCTGAGCGCTGAAGAATTGATGCTTTTGAACTGTGGTGTTGGAGAAGACTCTTGAGAGTCCCTTGGACTGCAAGGAGATCCAGCCAGTCCATTCTGAAGGAGATCAGTCCTGGGTGTTCATTGGAAGGACTGATGCTAAAGCTGAAACTCCGAAACTTTGGCCACCTGACACAAAGAACTGACTCAGTGGAAAAGTCCCTGATGCTGGGAAAGATTGAGGACAGGAGAAGAGGGCATCAGAGGATGAGCTGGCTGGATGGCATCACCTATGCAATGGACATGAACTTGGGCAAAATTCAGGAGATGGTGAGGGACAGAGAGGCCTGGCGTGCCCCAGTCCATGGGGTTGAAAAGAGTCAGACACAACTGGCGAGTGAACAAGAACAACAAGCACTGGAATCAAGGTGTGGATATCAAGACTTTCCTGGCGACCCAGCAGTACACTCTGCGGTCCCTTGCAGGGGGCACGGGTTCCATCCCTGGTTGGGGAACTTAAAATCCCATATGATGTGCCCTGTAGCCAAATAAAAGGAAAAAATATATATGGATTTCTACTCAAAATTTAAAGTCCTGGAGAGTAATCACCAGTCCCAGGCTCATGGAAGTTGGAAGGAAACTAATATCAATGTGGTATCACCATGAGCTTCGTAAATAATGTCTTCAACTTTATAAATATATTCTCTAATTTCATCTTCACAGTAACTCATTGAATTAAATATGATCACTCCCTTCTTATAGGAGAAAAATACTTGGGGTTCCTAATGTAATAATGAAAGAAGCTATTATTTATTGAGATCTCCAATGGAATGAGCACCTGCTCTTTGTCAGACAGTGTAATAATCACACACACAAATGCAGGTGCACAGTGTGTGTCCCTTAGCACAGCTTCTACACATCAACCGCTTAACAAATGCTGAGGTCTGGGCGGAGAAAGAGCATGAAGACATGTGAACAAAAGGCTGAGGAACTGGTACTAATTTCAGTGCCATTTCAGGAGCAGACTGCAACATGGATTGTCAGGGATCTGCAGGATGAAGGGTGGAGAAAGGGAGATGCTTAGACACGGAGATCTTTGAAGGGTTTGGGGTGCAGGTAGGAGTCACCCTGTAGGCTTTGGTGACAAAGAGGGCAGGACAGAGGGTGATGGGCAGAAACTCTTTATCAGGGTTGGCAGTTTAAGTTTCTCAAATGTCAGAGTCTTCATCTCAGTGAAGGAAGGCTCTAGTGTTTTTCCAAGAGTAAAAGCCTTGGATTAAAATTAGATTAACTTGACAATGACAAAATAGAGCTTTGTGCTTAGTTTGGGTAGGGTTAGAAGCCCATGGTCGGAGAAGGCAATGGCAATGGCAACCCATTCAGGTACTCTTGCCTGGAAAATCCCATGGACAGAGGAGCATGGTAGGCTGCAGTCCATGAGGTTGGTAAGAGTCGGACATGACTGAGCGACTTCACTTTCACTTTTCACTTTCATGCATTGGAGAAGGAAATGGCAACCCACTCCAGTGTTCTTGCCTGGAGAATCCCAGGGATGGGGGAGCCTGGTGGGCTGCCATCTATGGGGTCGCACAGAGTTGGACATGACTGAGGTGACTTAGCAGCAGCTTCAGTAGCAGCAGAAGCCCATGGTAGTGATGAATACATAGAACCTTCACTGAACCTGAAATCATGTCTAACATATATCAATAATAAATGTGCCATCAATAACTGCCTGCTTTTAACAATATTTGAATTTGACTTCAGATCAGATCAGATCAGCTGCTCAGTCGTGTCCAACTCCTTGCAACCCCATGAATCGCAGCACACCAGGCCTCCCTGTCCATCACCAACTCCTGGAGTTCACTGAGACTCACATCCATCGAGTCAGCGATGCCATCCAGCCATCTCATCCTCTGTCATCCCCTTCTCCTCCTGTCCCCAATCCCTCCCAGCATCTGAGTCTTTTCCAACGAGTCAACTCTTCACATGAGGTGGCCAAAGTACTGGAGTTTCAGCTTTAGCATCAGTCCTTCCCAAGAAATCCCAGGGCTGATCTCCTTCAGAATGGACTGGTTGGATCTCCTTGCAGTCCAAGGGACTCTCAAGAGTCTTCTCCAACACCACAGTTCAAAAGCATCAATTCTTCGGTGCTCAGCCTTCTTCACAGTCCAACGCTCACATCCATACATGACCACAGGAAAAACCATAGCCTTGACTAGATGAACTTTTGTTGGCAAAGTAATGTCTCTGCTTTTGAATATGCTATCTAGGTTGGTCACAACTTTCCTTCCAAGGAGTAAGCGTCTTTTAATTTCATGGCTGCAGTCACCATCTGTAGTGATTTTGGAGCCCAGAAAAATAAAGTCTGACACTGTTTCCACTGTTTCCCCATCTATTTCCCATGAAGTGGTGGGACCGGATGCCATGACCTTCGTTTTCTGAATGTTGAGCTTTAAGCCAACTTTTTCACTCTCCACTTTCACTTTCATCAAGAGGCTTTTGAGTTCCTCTTCACTTTCTGCCATAAGGGTGGTGTCATCTACATACTGAGGTTATTGATATTTCTCCTGGCAATCTTGATTCCAGCTTGTGTTTCTTCCAGTCCAGCATTTCTCATGATGTACCCTGCATATAAGTTAAATAAACAGGGTGACAATATACAGCCTTGACGAGCTCCTTTTCCTATTTGGAACCAGTCTGTTGTTCCACGCCCGGTTCTAACTGTTGCTTTCTGACCTGCATACAAATTTCTCAAGAGGCAGATCAGGTGGTCTGGTATTCCCATCTCTTTCAGAATTTTCCACAGTTTATTGTGACCCACATAGTCAAAGGCTTTGGCATAGTCAATAAAGCAGAAATAGATGTTTTTCTGGAACTCTCTTGCTTTTTCTATGATCCAGCGGGTGTTGGCAATTTGATCTCTGGTTCCTTTGCCTTTTCTAAAACCAGCTTGAACATCCGGAAGTTCATGGTTCACATATTGCTGAAGCCTGGCTTGGAGAATTTTGAGCATTACTTCTCGCTAATCTTCCTCTCTTTCCTAACTCCCAAGTAGACACTAAAATGAGAAAGGAAAATTATTTTGAAACACCTACTCTGTCTACAATCTTTTTTTAAATTAATTTTTATTGGGGTATAGTTGCTTTACAATTTTGTTAGTCTCTACTGTACAGCAAAATGAATCAACTATACATATACATATATCCACTCTTTTTTTAAATTTTCCTTCCCATTTAGGTCACCACAGAGCTCTGACTAGAATTTCTTGTTCTATAAAGTAGGTTCTCATTACTTAGTGTGTGTAAATGTGTGTGTATATGTCGATACCAATTCCTCCCTCCTCCCCCACCCCTTGGTATCCATACATTTACTCTCTACATCTGTGTCTCTATTTCTTCTTTGCAAATAAGTTCAGTGTCTTTGACCCTAGATTTCCCAAATTCTCAGAGTCACAGGGTGAGTAAGTGACACACCCATGTGCTCAGTCGCTGTCATGTTCAGCTCCTGAAACCCGTCAGGCTCCTCTGCCCATGGAATTTTCCAGGCAAGACTACTGGGTGCGGTGCCATTGCCTACTCCAGGGACTCTTCCCAACCCAGGGATAGAACTGGTGTCTTTTGCACCTCTTGTATTGGCAGGCGGAGGATTCTTTACCGCTAGCGCCACCTGGGAAACTGCACCCACAGTTCAAACCATCACTCGCATGTCTCCAGCAGGCCTGCATGTTTCTCCCAGAGGAGGAACCGTTCTCCGGTATAAATACTGCGCTGTTCGTTCTCATGATTGGCGCGCTGTCTCACATACAGTTAATGCCGACCCATGCTGTTCAACCGACTTGGAACTCGTTCCGTCTTTCTCAGGTTGGTTCCTGGTCTCGCTCCCTGTCCCCACCCAACTCTAATTTCCTGCATTTCCAGGAAAGGCTGACCATGAATTTATTACTGGTGTTAAGAATCATACTGTGTCCGCATGTGAATCTCTCGCCCGGCTTATCGAAAGACAACAGCTTTTATTTCTAATGCCGAGGGAAGGTTGGGGTGCTAAAAAGAGGAGTAGGGAAAAGGGTGGAGGGAGGAATGAGATAAGAGTTGATGCAGAATTGTGAGGGGGGCTGGGAAGGCATGGAAAGAAGCCTGAGGAGGTAGAAAGGGCAGGGGCCCTGGGCAGTGACAGGGGGTGTGGTTGGGCGTGGGGGAGGGGGGAGGAGAGAGAGGAGGAGAGAAACAGATGTCAAACACAAGGGAGAAGGCGAGTGGAGGATTACAGTTTTCAGCTGGGTGAGGCAGCCTTGTTCCCATCACTGAGAATTTTTACTGCTTAGGAACCCCGGCAGACCAAGTCTGTGAAGATGGGAGACAATCTGTTGGACACTTAATGATTTATAACAAGTACACGAGAATGCCATTAAAAACTAATTCGTCACAGACAGGCTAAATGATGTGCAAACATCTGCTCTGCGCCAGGACCCTCATGGGAGGAGAATTTCCAAGGGTTGTATAGTTCCTCTAATGCAGGTACTGCGGATACTGGCCCTCAGGTCACCAGCTTTCCGTCCAAGGTGATTAATTGTGGTGGTGCTTCCACGTTGGGTTTTAACCTGCCTGGTTCCTGTGCTGAAACTTTATCTAAAGCTGGGTGCCTTCCAGAGTGAGCTGCAGATTCAGACATGACTGTCTGCCACTCTGGCAATTCGTGTCCCAGAGATGATTTGATTTCTTAGAAGTGGTAGGTCGCCTTCATTAAATCTGCTGACCTGACCCTTCTTTCAGACAGAAAATCCCAGTATGAATGAAGTGAAGTGAAGTGAAGTGAAGTTGCTCAGGCCTGTCTGACTCTTTGTGACCCCATGGACTGTAGCCTACTGGGCTCCTCCGTCCATGGGATTTCCCAGGCAAGAGTATTGGAGTGGGTTGCCATTTCTTTCTCCAGAGGATCTTCCTGACCCAGGGATCGAACCTGGGTCTCCTGCATTGTAGACAGACGCATTACCATCTGAGCCACAACTCTCCCACTAAATGTGTCCACTTCTTGCTGAAGACTTGGCAGTGGGTCATATCCTTCTGGGACTGCTTCTCCTCTCACCTTTCGAGTAATACTTCAATTTACCATTTCAGGTAATGACCTGTTGGTCTGCTGCCCTACCTATTCTGTGCTCACCTCTTAGTTAACTTGTAGCCATGGTAGAAAGATTTCTATATAGATCCACACATGAAATTATGAGAAGTAATGGGCTGTTATTTGAAGTCACTAAGCTTTGGAGGTGGCTGGCATCACCAACTTGATGGACATGAGTTTGAGCAAGCTCCAGGAGTTGGTGATGGACAGGGAACTCTGGTGTGCTACAGTCCATGTAGTAGTAAAGAGTCGGACATGACTGAGCAACTGGACTGAACTGAAGCTTTGGAGTGGTCCATTACACAGAAATAGGTCACTACTTGGATACCCAGAAATCCTCTTGGAGCCCCAAAGTCTACCCCAGCTTCAGGTTCTGCACCTTGACCTCAATTTGCCATGTTCTTTCAATCAGCTCATATACCTGTAATGAGGATCTGTTTTCTTCTTATTTTTGGTAGTCTCTGTATCACCTTCAGGATCTGTTCAGACCTCATAGTATCCATGAAGCATTCTGTAGGAGAAACAGTCTATAGGGAAGTGACCTTTCGTTGTGCTGTGTCATTACCGAGAACAATTAGTCATAAGGTGCGGTGGTTAGAAGCACAGGATTTGGAGCCAGAGAGAACTATATGTGTTCTTTTAAAGACAATTTTATCTTATTTTATTTATTTTTGACCACATCTTGCAGCTGGTGGGATCTTTTTTTCTCAACCAGAGATCAAACCTGTCCCCCTTGCAGTGAAATCATAGAATCTCAACCACTGGACCACTAGGAAAGCCTTGAGAACTAAATGTTAGTCTTGGTTCTACCACTTACCAGTGTGTAATTGGGCAAGAAGATAAACTGCCGAAGTGTGATCTCCATGAAGGGAGGTCCCACCCACCTGAAGATCGTGGTGCTGATACAGTGTAGCTGATACGCTGGATCACACTGAAGCTGATACACGGCACACTGAAGAGCATAGTGCTCATACACTGGATTCATCACCCAGTGGATGGATGAATGCATGACTGAATGGATGAACCCCATCTGTGGGGCTCAGTTTTCCAAATCTAAATGGAAATGACAGTGAACACATCAAATTTGTGAAATTAAATGAGATAATGATTATATAGCGCTTACCACAATCCTTGGAATGTGGCAAGCAATCCATTCATGGGATCCTTATCATTCGATGTTTTTGGCATGAATACAACTATAAATGAATGATGACTATCTGTGCTGATGAGAGAGGACAATATGCATCCCTCTAATGAACAGGAGGGCAAAAGCTAAGACTATCTTGGAAAATAAGTATGAAATAAAATGCACACCATGGTCAAGTGTCCTCAGTCCAAGATATCTAATAAAGATGTCTAGAATCCTCTCATGAAAATAAAAAGTCAGATTCAGGTGGCGCTTAAAATTATCACTTGCTTGTGCCATAAACTCCTAAGCAATTTCATAAAAAAATCTCATAGCCATCAAGGTGGGTATGGTGATGGTCAAACTTACAGATGGGAACAGAGATAGGGGTTGAGTCTGTTCCTTTTTCTGGAAGATAGGAGAGTGGCCTTGACTTCCAGAGGTCAATTTTCACACCAGTTTTTCTGGGAGAACCTCATCTCATGGATTTATCTAGGACCTTAGCTGTCTGCACTGCATTCTTACTTCCATTAACAACCTAACCTTTGGATTTTCTAACCAATCAGAAGGAAAAAACAAAAAAACAAAAAAATGTAATACTGTGCTCTGTCTACCTCCCAGGATTGTTCAGAGAAACAGGCAAAAACAGTAAAGCATTATAAAAAGGCAAATGCTCAAATGTAATACTATCATTCCTAAGTTAATGATATACACTCTTTATAATGTTTAAAGAAATGTTGCAAAGTGATTTTTTGTAATGACCTTTTCTCCTTTCAGCACATATCTGGGACACAAATTTGAGATGTCCCAGAACCTGCCACCCATTGCTGAGGTTTGGTTGTCCATCAATGATCAATACATCCTCATATAGATTTTGCAATGTCTCGAGTGTACTTAGGTGTATTTTTTTTATCTGTAATTCATAACTACATGTAAAAGAATGACTGTTTCCATGAGCAGGTGAGGAGGTTGGAGATTGAGAGAGATGTAGTGACGTGTCAAAGGTCACAGGCTCCCAAGTGACAGACAGTTGGCTCGAACACACCCCTTCCCACTCCAGCCCCTCTGCACTGCTTCATCAGCCTCTCTCAGGCTCTAGGGCCTTAACTAGGCTAATTATTGGTAATGCCTTTCTATATGATTTCATTTGCCATATTGTCTCAAAGCATAGATTCCGAATGCAGACATGAGGGGGCTATAGCCTCTTTTCGTTTGTTCTGCCTTACTTGCGTTCTTTTTTTTTTTTTTTGAGAAAAAAATCTAGAGAAAATAAATCCGTGAATTCTTTAAGGGCATATTGATCTGAATGCATCTTGGAGTTAGAGGGCTTTGCAAAGTTGTGACCATGTTAATTGGACAATGAAGGATTTGGAGGGCTTAATTAACTGGGTTAGTAACATTGTTGCAAAGATAATCCTTTACTTATTGGAAATTAGGAAAAGCTGGTTTGAATGTCACTGTAAGGAGCCCTGAGCTGAACTTTCTCCTTTGGTTCCTTCCTGTTTCACTAGCCTTCTTTGTGCCCTGTGAGGCTGACACTTAAAGGATCGCTTCAAACTCACTTCTTGATCCTGTTTTAGAGTGAAGTCAGCCTGTAGTAGAGCTGGATAGAGTTTGTTGTTTGTTATTTAGCTGCCAAGTCATGTCCTACTCTTTGCGACCCCATGGACTGTAGCCCACCAGGCTCCTCTATCCGTGGGATTCTCCAGTCAAGAATACTGCAGTGGGTAGCTATTCCCTTCTCCCGGGATCTTCCTGACCCAGGGATCAAACCTAAGTCTCCTGCATTTCAGGCAGATTCTTTACCATCTGAGCCACCAGGGAGATGACAGTTGTAAAATTGTCTTGCCTCAGTCATGTGCATTCTGACCCAGAAGAGAAAAGTTCCCTCCTCTCTGACACACCAGTGAAGGTGCATAGACAATGGGGTCATCGGGCATGAGTGGCTAGCATGCCAGTCATTAGATACGTCTCTTTTGGCCAGAGGCATCTACACGAGGCAAAGCTTCAAGCAACCGGGCTGAAAATTGACAAGACAGCAGGAAGAATGTCCACAAGGACTTTTGTGCCCAAGCTGCTCACATCTGTCAGCCACTATCAGCTCTGGTCTTGGGGCCTGGAGCTCTTCAATCTAAGAGCACAGGAGATGAGAGAAAATTATAAGCAATCCCTGAAAGTAGAAAGGCAGCCAAAAATTTGGTTAAATAGAGATTGAAAATAGAGTAAGGGACAAAACTCATGGCTACTAATTTTTAATATTGTTTTTATATATATATCATTAGCTACGTATTATGTTGTATATATTAAAATTGTTTCTATTGTGATTTGAATAAAGAATTGCATTTAAAGAGAGGAAACGATGACCAGTAGTTGGCTTCTCTGGTGCCTTTGTAATGAGTCTAGCATGCTGTGTGCTCAGTCATGTCTGACTCTTTTTGATCCCCAGGGACTGTAGCACATTATGCTCCTCTGTCCATGGGATTTTCCAGGGAAGAATACTGGAGTGGTTTGCCATTTCCTACTCCAGGGGATCTTCCAGACTCAGGGATGGAACCCATGTCTCCTGCATCTCCTGCATTGGCAGGCAGATTCTTTACCACTGAGCCTTCTGGTAATGAGTCAACTGAGTCCATCTGGAATGGGCATAGTAGGGCATAGTCCAGAATCCTCTTGCTAGTATGTTTCAGGTGAGAGTGGTCCACAGGCAGATTCTTGGGCAAAATTAGGAGTCAAGGTCATGGTTTGCTCAGTTTGCTCAGGACTGAGGGTTTATCCTGGACATGGGACTTTCAGTGCAAAAATCCTAGCAAACAGGGAGAGTCTGTCACCCTGTTGGGGAGGGTACGGGTGAAGCAGCTGCTCCCATACATTGTCACTTACCTGCTGGCTCACCTTTTCACATATCAGAGGGCGGGTTTGTGAACTGGCAGGCTTTGCCACCACAGCACAACCTGACAACTTTCAGCAAAGGAGGGAACACAGGAGGTTCGTAAACAGCACAATACCTGAGCATCGCAAATACCAGCAAAAAGGGGTGAGCGTGCTGGTGCTTTCCCCTTCTAGTTAATAATTTATGGCCCAAATAACTTTCTGTTCTTACACATCATGCAAAAATATATGCTGACTTTGATCATTAACCTACTGCTTTTAGCTATGGGCTGTGCAAAAATATCAGAAGGAAAAAGACCATACACACACTGGGATTTTCCATTCTCTCATTGTCGTGCCTTTCTCTTACTGAAACTTGGGAATAAAATTGTCTGCTTTTTCTGTCAAACAGCAAAACATTTGCCCAATTAATCTCAGCCCTGAATTTTATTGTTCTGAGCCTGAATCCGTGTCATTATGTATCAGCCAAATCCTGAAAATGCAGTAGACGACTAAAGTGTATTTCAGCCTCCACTGATCAACATAATGATTCTAAATGTATTGGATAGAAAATAATGTACTAATTTTGCTTACTCTTCATTTTTCCCTCACAAACAAAGAAAAAGCACAGTGCCTCAGGGGAACTGAAAACTCTGAAGTCCTTGCACTTAAATCATGCAATGAGTTTTAGCAGTGATTCCACACAGCCTCGTGAATAAGAGCAGTGGGTTTCTTTCCTCTGCATTGGGTTTTTCCAATGACCTTGATGGAGCTGGGGACCAGGGGCCAGCCAATTGGGAGCCAGTGGTAATGAGGCTCTGTTTATTGGTTTGCTTTCCAAATATAGTATTTGTACCACTTAATTTGATGCCACAGACAACATACCATTAACCAACTGTCAGACCGATTGCTGGTCATTCAGTTTGTGGAACAGAGCACTGTGCTAGGAGTCCCAACACCTGCCCTCTAGAATTTGCTCTGCCGTTGGGAAAGTCATTCACGTTTAGGGTCTGTTGCTCTGTGAGCTGAAGGTGGTGGTATCCAAGTGTTTCTTGGTACGCTGGGATTCATGGATCTACGAGATTGGGGAGCATATTCTTGGAGTAGTTGAGTGTTCTGTGAGAATTTTCAAATTCTGTGTTTTTATTAAATGAACATTTATGAAAAGCTGAAAGTGATACCTCTGTTCTGTGTATGCATAACTAAGAGTCCAGGTATTCTTACAATTTAGCCACAGTATTTGCATCTGTATCAACTACCTCAAGTGAAAAAACTTCATTATTGAAATTTGAATTTTCTTGTCCCACTTTTCTTAGGGGTGCCCAAGAGATTTCAAGTTTAAGACCCACTGGAGTAGGTGCACATCTTTTGCTAAAATTTGGTGATTTTTTTGAAATAACTGAGAGTGTTTTGGTTCCATATGTTCATTTGTTTATTGTTTAATTCACTTATATGTTTGTCACATGCTTTTTATTATACACCCACAACAAACCAAACATTATTCTACACACTGCAGTTCCCAGAATGAAGGAAGTTGTTGCTCAGTAATGTCCAACTCTTCATGACCCCATCGACTATAGCCCACCAGGCTCCTCTGTCTGTGGAATTCTCCAGGCAAGGATACTGAAGAATACTAGGTGCATAGCCATTTTCTTCTCTAGGGAATCTTCCCAGCCCAGGGATCGAACCCAGGTCTCTCTCATTACAGGCAGCTTATTTACCATCGGAGACACCAAGAAAGCCCAGAATAGAGTCTTCTTGTAATTCTGGAATCTCACAGCCTAGTCAGGAAGGCACACATGTCTGTAGGGAGTTACTGGATTTGTGACTGTAAATCAAAAATATCTTTAAATAACCATACAGTAAATCAAGCTGGATGGTTAATGTTGCATAAACTCTATGATAGAGACCAGTCTGGGTCTGGGTAACTTGAGAAATTTCCTCACCCATCTTCAAAGGTGTCATGACAATGGAATGAAATATTCTGACTAAGATGGTCTTGAAAACAAAAGACCGTATGTCTCCTTGAAGGCAGGAGCAACTTCTCTGAACTAATTTTATGTGAAAGTGAAAGTCGTTCAGTTGGGTTGACTCTTTTCGACTCCATGGACTGTAGAGTGGGGAGCTTATCCCTTCTCCATTGGATCTTCCCAACCCAGGAATCGAACCAGGGTCTCTGCATTGCAGGTGGATTCTTTGCCAACTGAGCTTTCAGGGAAGCCCACATCTTTTTACATAGTGAGTTGTATCTTTCCCCCACATTTTTATGTGGTGAGTTGTATCTTTCCCCAAAGCCACCTACTATGATCGTATTGATCAGACATGCCAGGGAGAGAAAAGGAAGAGCGTTTGTTCAGGCTCCTGGTGACCCTAAGTGGGCTCGGGCTGGACTACAAAGGGCTCAGCCTAGGAGCCCTGCATCCTGCGTCTCCTCCTTCCCAGCTCAGCTTGTCCACCTCAGCGATTTAAGACCAGCTTCCTCTGCGCTCTAAGCCTCTGTTTCCTCAGAAAATATCACTCTATCACCCAGCTCACTGTCATGTGTATATTAGGTGCCATGAAAAAAATATAGCAGGAGCATTTAGAAAACACATATGGCTTCATGCTCAGGCTTGTGTATTTGTTTTGGGCAAGAGAGGCCATGCTGAGATGTCAGGAATTCACTTTATTTTTTAAGTTTTTTTTTTTTTTTTAATGTGGATTATTTTTTTAAAGTTTTATTTATTTATGGCTGTGTTGGATCTTCAGGCTTCCCAGATGGCACTAATGGTAAAAAAAAAACCTGCCTGCCACTGCAGGAGATGTAAGAAACACAGGTTCGATCCCTGGGTCGGGAAGATCCCTTAGAGAAGGAAAGGACAACATACTCCAGTATTCTCGCCTGGAGAATCTCATGGACAGAGGAGCCTGGCAGGCTACAATCCATAGGGTTGCAAAGGGTCAGACATGACTGAAGCGACTTAGCACAGCACACAGTGCAAGGCTGGGTCTTCAGGCTCTTCTCTAGTTGCGGTGGGTGGGGGCGACTCCCTCTCTAGTTGCAGTGCCTGGGCTTGTCTTTGCAGTGGCTTCTCTTGGTGCAGAGCACGGGCTCTAGGGTGCACAGGCTCCAGCAATTGCAGCTCCCGGGCTCCAGAGCACAGGCTCCATGGCTGTGGCTCACGTGCTTGGTTGTCCCACAGCATGTGGGATCTTCCCGAATCAGGGATGCAACCCTTGTCTCCTGCATTGGCAGGCAGATCCTTTACCACTGAGCCACCAGGGAGGCCCTGGACCATTTTTTTTTTTAAGTCCTTGTTGAATTTGTTACAATATTGCTTCTGTTTTGACTTATTGGCTTCAAGGTATGTGGAGTCTTAGCTCCCATACTAGGGATCCCAACTAGGGATCAAACCTGCAGTCCCTGCTTTGAAAGGTAAAGTCTTAACCACTGGACAGTCGGGGAAGTCCCAGGAATTCACTGCTAAGATGAGATTTGAAAGAAGAAATGTGAGGGAGAGAATTTGGAGCAGAAGGATGGGCACGGGTGAAGGTCTGAGTGAGAGCCCGGACCTGATTGAGGACTAGACAGAAGTAGACCGCTGGAGTAAAGCTGTTTGAGAGCTTCTGGGCTGTATCAGAAGATTCTGACACAAGCCGAGTGTCTCGTGGCTGGAGAGTGAAGTGATGAGACATATGCTTTAAAACGATTACTTTGGTGACAGAAATGGCCCGGAGGTGACAAAAAGAAGAGTGAGGGAGGACCATTATCTTTAGAGGATTGTTGTGTCTTATTTAAAGAAAGAGAGTTTGTCTCAAAAAGGGGTTATTACGCCCGGAAAACTTCCGATTACTGTTATCTTCGCCTGGCACTCAGGCCCCGTTTTCCTGCAAGAGAAGCAAAGGGGCCAGAACACTTTAGCTGAAGCTGAGGTCAAAGCCTGAGTAGCGGAAGGTGCTTATTTCTCTTTCCCTTTCTCCGCAGTAAAGTCAGTGTCACCACAGAAGAGAAAGAGGAGGGAAAATAGACCTCAAATCACCCTCCATCTCATCACCCTAAAACGATGATTTTCATTCTTGTAGGTTCATTTCTTGGCTTGTCCAGATGCCTATATAATTTTACACTCTTGCAATCAGACTGTATACAATTTTCCATCTCACTTTAGGGACTCAACGTGGTAATTTTTTCATGGGTCTGTAGCATACTTATAAGAATGCTTCCTAATGCCTACTTATCATGCCACTGACTTTAACAAACAATTCTCTGTTAGATATTATGCTCCTCTAAGTATTTTCGCACTGATATTTAACAACTCTACCACATAGCTTGTCTTATTTGGGGAGTGGGGACATTTCCTAGGATAGATGTCTTCTAATATTATTGCTAGGCTGATGATTAGGAATGCTTTTGTCTCCCGATTCTGGTTGCTAAGGGCTTCCCAGGTAGCTTAATGGTAAAGGATCTGCCTGCAATGCAGAAGACGTGAGTTTGATCCCTAGGTCAGGAAGATCCCCTGGAGAAGAAAATGGGAACGTACTCCAGTATTTTTGCCTGGGAAATCCCATAGACAAAGAAACATAGCAGGCTACAGTCCACGGGGTCACAAGAGTCGGACACGATTTAGCAACTAAACTACCACCACCTACTGATTGCTAAATTGCCTAGAAGGTTCCTATTTGAAAAGTAGCTTTTTCACCCCACTGCTGCTGCTGCTGCTGCTAAGTTGCTTCAGTCGTGTCTGACTCTGTGCAACCCCATAGATGGCAGCCCACTAGGCTCCCCTGTCCCTGGGATTCTCCAGGCAAGAACACTGGAATGGGTTGCCATTTCCTTCTCCAATGCATGAAAGTGAAAAGAGAAAGGGAAGTCACTCAGTCGTGTCTGACTCTTCGTGATCCCATGGACTGCAGGCTACAATCCCGCCCATGGGATTTTCCAGGCAAGAGTACTGGAGTGGGTTGCCACTGCCTTTTCTGTATCACCTCCCTAACCTCTCTGGGGAGGGGGCCAAGAAAGAGGAATTAGCTGCTGTTCAGCCGTTCCAGGCACTTTGTGTTCCTTTGCTCACTCAACCTTTCTGACAAGCCTATGAGTTGTTTTAGCTACTGAGGTCTTAATTCGCGCAGGGAACTTTATTTGAGCACCTTTTTTTTTTTTAACCTCATTTAATCATTGAATTAATGATTCATTGAATTAATGAGCTCAGTGAGGAAGATGCTCTGTCTCCACTTTACAGAACTGGAAAACTGAGTTTCTTTCTTTTTTAAAATTTATTTTACTAAAGTATAATTTACAATATTCTGTTAATTTCTGCTATACAGAAAGTAATTCAGTTACACATATAAATATATATTCTTCCTCATCTTCTTTTCTATTATAATTTACCACCAGATATTGAATACTGTTCCCTGTGCTATATGGTAAGGCCTTGTGGTTTATCCATTCTACATATAATAGTTTGCATCTGCTCATGCCAAACTTTCAACCCGTCCTTCCTCTCCCACCCTTGGCAACCACAATTCTGTCCTCTGTGTCCGTGAGCCTGTTACTGTTCGACAGATAAGTTCATTTGTGTTATATTGTAGATTTCACATGTAAGTGATATCATATAGTGTTTGTCTTCCTGAGTTACTTCACTTAGTATGATCATCGCTAGGTGCATCCATGTTACTGCAAATGACATTATTTCATTCTTTCTTATTACTGAAAGGTAGTTCATTGTGTGTGTGTGTGTGTGTGTGTATACAACATCTTCTTTACCCATTCATCTGCTGATGGACATTTGCATTGTGTCCATGTCTTGGCTATTGTGAATAATGCTGCTATGACCATAGGGGTGCATGTATCTTTTTGAATTATAGTTTTGTCCAGATACATGTCCAGGAGTGGGATTACTGGATCATATGATAACTCTTTTTAGAGGAAAACTGAGTTTGAAAGAGGTTAAATAACTTCCCAAATCAAGTGTTTAGAAAATAGCTGAGCTTGGAGCTACACCCTGCTCTAGCTGACTTTATGTTTTTATTTTTACCAGCATGTTGATAAACAAAACACCCTCTCTGTATCTGTGTATTGTGAGTCTCCTATTTGCAGAAGACTCAAGAGGCATGAGTAACAAAAACAACCTAAAAAACTGAAGAGCAGAGTCCTGAGCACCAGTTAAAACTCTTTTTGATGAGTCATAATTACTGTCTTTTGTCTGGATCAAGAGATGCCAGGGCTACTGTCCGATGCTTGTAAATTGTACCCATGGCACTTCACACACCTGGGCTCTAGACAGTTTCAGCAGCATCTGTGTGAAAGGGCGGAGCATCCTGGTGAGCCCTGGCCGGCTTGTTCATAGGTTAGTGCAGCTGACAGGACATGAGAACATCTCTTAGCACAGGGAACCTCTGACCTCAGAGGCTGATGGCAGGTCATGATGATTCCACTGAGAAAGATGGACGTGAACATTTTTAGCTCAGGGTGGGAAGGGTGTGAAGACAGCAAGTGCATGCAATTACACTGTGACTGGAATTTACACTGGATTCAGACTCTGGAGGAAGCGAAGGGTGCTATGTCATCCATCTGCTCCTATTTAGCTTGCCAGGAACAAACGCATGCATGGACGGGGAGAGAAGGGAGAACCGCAGGGACTTGGGATAAATAACCCCCTGTTGCTGTTTTGCCTGATGTCATGACACTTTGAAAAAGATGAGGTTGTCATCTTTGGAAAAGATAATAATTTTGTGATGATGCAAACTCATATGCTTGTTTATCTGTCTCAGGGCTCTGCCTGTATTTAAGGCCTGTCTCCCTAGGGCATTTGAAGGGCAGAGTCTTCTTCCTTGCTTTCATGCCCTTCAGTGAAGTGTGTGTGTGTGCTAAGTCGCTTCAGTCATGTCTGACTCTGTGTGACCCCCTGGACTGTAGCCTACCCCAGCAGGCTCCCCTGTCCGTGGGATTACCCATGCAAGAATACTGGAGTGGGTTGCCATGCCCTCCTCCAGGGGATCTTCCCTGACCCAGGGATGGAACCCACCTCTCTTCCATTTTCTGCATTGGCAAGCAGGCTCTTTACCATTAGTGCCACCTGGGAAGTGAAGTGACTGACACAAATCCCATGCCAGTCACACGTTTGAGGAGCAGAGACCTGAGGATAAATACAACAGGGCAATAGATGTGGGGGTGTGAGGTGCTCAGATCTGGGATGCTTAACCCCTCTAGGACAGGAAAGGGCTGAAGAGGCAAGGTTCACTTTCAAGGTGGTGGCAGAGATAGATCTGGAAGTTTTGCAGGACCTCACCAGGGAGGCAAGGAAGCCACAGCATTTTAGAAGAAAGAGCCTAGGCAAAGGCAGGTTTGCCTAGTGGTGGTATCACAAGCCTTTTGAGGTTTAAAAGTCTAGACTGTGCAGTAGTGATGGTGGGAGGTTGGAAGAGGTGAGAGCGAGTCGGTAAAAGGATGGGCTGAGAGAAGTGGGCGGTTAAGGGGTCCTAGAAGCAGGGGCTCTGGGTGGGGGTCAGGCAAAATAGCAAAAGGGGGTTATTGACCCCAAGTCACCCTGGATTTCCTTTTCCTCACCTTCTCTGTGTACTTGGGAGTGAGTTGACCCTACAGTGCTAAGCACTGGGTGCTCTGACCTAGAAGGATGACCAAGGAGAAGCACTTACAGTGAATCCCCTCCATATGAACCTTCAGGTTGTGAACTTTCAAATATGCGAACATGGGTTTGCATGTCCCATTACATCAGGCATGAGTGAAATTGCAGCTTGCCCTCTGTCTCCAACTGCTGATGATCCTTCGGCTCTACCATCTCCCACCTCCTCTCTCTCCTCCAGTTAGTAACTCTTCTTGCCTGTTCACTTGATGTCAGCCCCTCTATGCCAGCTATTGTACTCTGATGCTGCTGCTGCTAAGTCGCTTCAGTCGTGTCCGACTCTTTGTGACCCCATAGATGGCAGCCCACCAGGCTCTGCTGTCCCTGGGATTCTCCAGGCAAGAACACTGGAGTGGGTTGCCATTGCCTTCTCCATTGTGTGAAAGCGAAAAGTGAAAGTGAAGTCGCTCAGTCACATCCGACTCGTAGTGACCCCATGGACTGCAGCCTACCAGGCTCCTCCATCCATGGGATTTTCTAGGCAACAGTACTGGAGTGGCTTGCCATTGCCTTCTCCATTGTACTCTAGTACTATACTTTTAGAATTTCCCTGGTGGCTCAGATGGTAAAGAAGCTGCCTGCAATGCAGAAGACCCAGGTTTGATCCCCGGGTTGGGAAGATCCTCTGGATAAGGAAATGGTAACCCACTCCAGTATTCTTGCCTGGAGAATCCCATGGACAGAAGAGCTTGGTTGGCTACAGTCCATGTGAATGCAGAGTTGGACATGACTTAGCACCTAAACCACCACTCTACTTTTCAGGGTTCTGTAGTGTAAGATTAAAAATGTTAAACATTAAAAATGTTTATTCTTTGTGTCTAATGTGTTCCATGCATTATTTGCATGGAAAGTATTATAAACCTATTACAATACAGTAATATATAGCTGACTGTGTTAGTTGAGTACCTAGGCTAACTTTGGTGAATTTAAGGACAAACTGGACATGAATGCATTCTCAAATAGTAATTCATTCATATGTAGGGGACTTACTGTATTGGAAAATCAGGGTGAAGACCAGCAGGGTCATCTACTAGGCAATTTTGTTATGTTAGGCAAAGCATTTCATCTCTTTGAGCCTTAGTATTCTTATCTTTAAAATGAGAACATTAACATTTATCTTATGGGGTTGTTCTAGCAGATAAAAAAAAAAATCCAATTACATAAAAGCATTTATATGACTCATTCCTGGCATATAAATATTAGTTTCTTCCCCAGGCATTCAGCTGTTGCCTAGTCAATTTGGACTGAATATAGTTTCATGAAAGAGATATAAACAAATCAAAGATTATCATGATTATTCACAAATGAAAGAACGTAGAAAAAACTGTTATCACGGCAGAGGGATGCTTCCTATAGAATAAAAGGGATGGAAGGCAATTCTGGGCTGAGGAGTGGGAAGAAAGAAATGAAAGATGCAAGATGAATGGCAGGAAATGCTGATTCCAAACAAGCAAGGGCTTTAGCTGGACTCTCGGCTCAATGACCTGGTTAATAGAGACTCAACCAGCAAGTGCCCCCTGTGATGTGACCCCTCTGGACACCAGGGAGTGAGTCACAGCCTCTGTCACCCTCTGTCACAGGCTCCTGTGTTCATTCTTCTTCTCTGTCCCCCTGAGTCAGGGAGCAATAATTCTTTCTAAGCTGGCTCCTGAACACGCAGTTAATTTAGATCTATTGAGTTTACAGGGATTACCTTGCTTCCTTTGTAGTAAATAAAGCTGTAAACAGCTGGTGAAATTGATTAATGGCTCTGGGCGAGCGGCAGCATTTAATCAATGGCGAAAGCTGTTCATTGGGTACAATCTGGAGCCCGGAGGAGCTCCGGGCAGGAACCAGAACCTCGGAGCAGGGCAAGTGAGTGGAGGGAGGAGCTGCAGGCTTGGGGCCGGAGCTTCCTTCAGGAAAGGAAGTGTCGCTGGATGGTACTTATCCAGTCTAGCTGATGGCCTCATCATTTTCATTTTATGTTTTTTTTGGCTGGGAGTAATTGAATTATTTTTTAACAGCTATAATTATATAGGAAACATGAAGAGAATTTCAAATAGAGACAATATTTTAAAAAGTCTAACCCCAAATAAATCAAAGTAGTTTAATATATTTTAAGATTATTATTATTTTTTTTTAATGTGGACTATTTTTAAAACCTTTATTGAATTTGTTACAATATAGCTTATATTTCCTGTTTTGGTTTTCAGGCCTCAAATCATGTGACATCTTAGCTCCCTGACCAGGCATTGAACTTGCATGCACTGCATTGGAAGATGAATGCGTAGCCACTGGACTGCCGGGGAAGTCCCCAAAGTGGTTTAACTTTGTGTTCATCTATCATCACAGCTGTGTCATTTTTGCATTTTTATTTTGCTGCCCTACTGCCCATTCTCCCCAGTCAATTAGAGACATTGCCTTAAGAGTTTTCAGAATAATCTCAAGTCCTTAATGGGCATGGCAAACACAGTCTTACGTTGGAGACTTCCTCATCTCTCTGACTTTATCTCCCATCAATAGCCTCCTTATTTGCTGTGCTTGCCTACTCAGTTGTACCCAACTCTTTGTGACCCCATGAACTATAGCCCAGAAGGCTTTTCTGTCCTTGGGATTTCCCAGGAAAGAATAATGGAGTGGATTGCTATTTCCTTCTCTAGGGGAATCTTCCCAAGCCAGGGATATTCCCCACCCAGGGATTGAACCTGTATCTCCTGCATTGGCAAGTGGATTCTTGACGACAGAGCCACCAGGGAAGCCAAAAAAAAAGTCAGCCCTCACTGGTATTTTGCCTTAAATGAGCCACCAGGGAACCCCTGAAGGTGGAGAACATCACTGCAGATGATGTTCCTGGCATCACAGTGGAAGTATTGTGACGACTGAATTTATTATAAAGACTCACTTTTCCATTATCCCCTTTACGCCTAGCATTGTGTCATGAACACTGGACGGCAATGATGCCTCTGATGGGTTGCTTTCCATTCCATCAGCGGGATCTATCTCATTGTATTTATATGTAGTCAAGCAGTTGAGTTTGGTCTATTATTACATGATCCTCCAAAAGGCTTAGCTTTTAACTTCCAGTGACTTGTACACTCAAGAATTATCTCGAGGGAAAATGGGTTCAATTGAACAGAGTAGTTTCTTTGTTCCACAGTTTGTCAGAAACACAGTCATCGAAGTCTTTGTCCTGAAGCAAGCTGAGAACTCCAGGCTGGAGGGAGGGAAAGTGAAGCCTGGAAGGCAGAATTGGCAACGTGGCAGGGGTGTGCTAGGCACAATAGCCCTCTCCTAAAGGGGACGGGTTGGGACAAATTCAAACTCTGACCACATGGTGAAATGCACCATGGATTGTATGCAAATAAAAGGCCACCGCTGTGTGCTCGTAAAGTTTATTTACAAAAACAGGGCAGGCTGGATCGAGCCCTTGGGCTGTAGTTTGCCAGCCTTTGTCCAAGAGCGTTGAATCAGATGCTATCTGTAAAATGCTCAGCTCAGTGTCTGGAACACAGAAAGTACCTAATAAAATAATAGCTGTTGTCGAGATGATGATGATGATGATTGCAGTGACTGGCATCTGTCTGTCTACTGGACTTGGCTGCCTGCCATCCTTCTGAGGTTTCTTGGATTCTGACATCCGTTAACAACAAACACTTCCTGCCAACAGAGCCTTGCAGAGTCTAATACTTCCCTGGGCAAATCTCAGTAACTCCCCTCTCTTTAGGCATATCCCATGATCACTCAAGAATTGCTGGAGTCTCTGCAAATTCCACCCCTTTCAATTGGACATGTTCGTGTAAAGCGTATAATTACATCTAATTGGATTCACGGTCAATGTGCTGCAGTGCTATTAGAGGCATAATCGATAATCACTCTATGGAACAATTCTAGCTCAATACCATCTCCTGCCCAAGCCTTCTGATCAGCTGAGATTTGACCACATATTAGATAACACCCACAAATGAAGTCTGTGGCCTCGACCTCAGCCTGTGATTACTGCCCTATTTTCCATCTGCTTCAGTGGAAAACTATTGGCCACAAGCACAAGGAGAAGCAATTCTCAGCAAAGGTGTAGAAACAGGAGGGTTGATGCCTCCTTCCTGTGTCCTTGTGGCCCCGAGGCAGAGGATAACACGGGTGCATAAGAGAGGAAAGCGTCATAGTTATGGATGCTAAGTCCCTTCAGTCGTGTCCAACTCTTTGCAACCCCATGGACTGTAGCCCGCCAGGCTCCTCTGTCCATTGGATTCTCCAGGCAAGAATACTGGAGTGGGTTGCCATGCCCTCCTCCAGGGGATCTTCCTAACCCAGGGATCGAACCCAAGTCTCTTATGTCTCCTGCATTCACAGGCAGGTTCTTTACCACTAGCGCCATCTGGGAAGCCCATGTATTTAACTCAACAGACCTTGGGAAGGCACTTTAAGATTCATCTGGGCGAATTCAAAACCCCTCTCAGAAGCATCAGGATATACAGCCCCTTCCTCACTCAGGAAATTGTATGTCCAGGAAGAAGAGCCCTGGCTCCATGAACTTTGTCACCCATGTTCCAGCAGCCTTCTCACCAAGGGGTTAAAGGATGCAAGTCCATGATCTTATCCTGGAGAAGATCAGATCCTTTGGCTATTCTGGATAGAATATTCTATTCTATGGATAGAATATTCACAGTAAGAGGCTCTGTGGTCCTCTTACTTTTCTTTATTCCAATAGTCATTTTTGAAAAATTCCCCATGGAGGACTGGAGCTCAGGATAGAGGAACGAGCTGAGATCCTGATTCTTAACGTTAACCAGATCCGTGGCCTGGGTGATCTCCTAGCAGCCTCTGTTTGGGGGTTAGATTAATGCCAAGGTCACTGCAGCTCTAACCAGCTGGGTTAGACATGACTGTGTTCAAACCTTCCTTGTGGACATAAGGAGGTTTGTGTCTCTCCTTCATGAGCTGTCCTATCTGGAGTCCAGACTCAGGACTGTCAAATGCTATTGAGGATAATCAATGTTTAGGGCCATTGGAGGTATAAATGCTTTTATAAATTGATTCATTCCTTTGTATAAAAAACCTTATATAGATCATTTAAATGTATCAGGAAAGTAAATTAAATGATCAACTAACATGTTCTTTCTTAGGCTCTTGATATAAGCATCATCGCAGCAAGTAATGGAGGAGACAGGTAAGGAATGAGTAAGCCTTCATGCCTCAGCCTTGGCCGAGAATCATTGCTCACATGGGTGATAAATGGGGGCTTCCCCAGTGGTGCAGTGGTAAAGAATCTGCCTGCCAAGCAAGAGACCTGAGTTCAAACCCTGGGTCAAGAACATCCCCTGGAGGAGGAAATGGCAACCCACTCCAGTATTCTTGCCTGGAGAAACCCATGGACAGAGGAGCCTGGGGGCTACAGTCCATCAGTTCAGTTCAGTCGCTCAGTTGTGTCCAACTCTTTGCGACCCCATGAATCACAGCACCCCAGGCCTCCCTGTCCATCATCAACTCCCGGAGTTCACTCAAACTCACGTCCATAGCATTGCAAAAAATCAAGACACAACTGAACACACACACACAGTGATAAATCGTGCACCCATCAAGCCCAAGTCCAGCTCTGTCCAGTCTTAGAGTGAGCCGTGATCAAAGTGGAAACCACCTTAAAGCTGCTGACCATGCGGCAGGTACCATGCTCAGGTCTCTAAACACACTAACTCACTTTGTCATAGCCCACCTGCCATCATGAGACTGGCTCCATCTTTCCACTTTTACAGAGAAGAGAACCAGAACTCACACATGTCAAGTGAGTTAAGGAAACAGCGCATGAACAGAGCAGTACAATCAAGATCAGGCTCAGGAGTGTCTGACCCTGAACACTGTGGTCTGAGCCTCTGTCCTGCAGGGTGTCTTCCATCCAGAAGCTTGACTGCCTCTGCAACTATGGGCCCGATGGCTGACTCACCCCGAGGGACCCTAGACACTTTTCCTGAAGCCCCACCATATGACCTGGCCCCTGCCTTGAGTTTTTTGAGTTTCTCTAGTCTTCCACTGGGTCTGACATTTTCACTTTGGATTTACTTAGTTGTCTGGAGTCTGGAAAAATTCCTGATTGCTTGCTGGTCACTTTTCTGCATCCCAGCTTCTGTACCACGAAGCCCTGTGTGAGGTCAGTTACAGAGAGGTTGGTAAACCAGAATTGATGGACTTGGAGAAGAGCCCAGCTCCTCTGTATCTAATTCTCTATCTACCCTCTGAGTTTTATTCATCCCTCTTGTTCTCAGGGCCACCCATGATTAGGCATCACTGGACACTCAATACTGGACTGCTGTCCACCCAACTTTGAGGCCATCCCTATAAGAACATCTTGGTAGGACAGATAACAGTTTTGAAGTAACTTCCTAGCTTTAAGAACTTGAGCAGACCTCTTAACCTTCTTTGAGGCTAATTGCCCATCTGCTTCCCAGGTGGCTTTAGTGGTAAAAAGCCCACCTGCCAATGCAAGAGACATAAGAGACGTGGGTTCTATCCCTGGGTCAGGAAGATCCCTTGGAGGAGGGCATGACAACCCACTCCAGTATTCTTGTCTGGAGAACCCCATGGACAGAGGAGCCTGGCAGGCTACGGTCCATAGGGTCACAAAGAGTTGAACACAACTGAAGCGACTTAGCACACACATGCACACCGATCTCTGTAGTGGGCATGGCCTTGGTACCTTTCTCACAAGGGGATGATGAGGATGAGAAGTAAAGGATGTGGTGATTGTTTAGTGAGTGGTGAGTTTGTAATAGTGGAGGTTGTTGTTAGTTGCTCTTTCTTGGAGTTTACGCTGCTGCAGTGGTGGTGGTGGCCATGACCTTTTTTGCCTCTTGGCCATAAAGTCAGCTTCACTCTCATGCTTCCAAAGCGCCCCAGTTTACACAGACATGAGGAAACAAGTCTGGCAGGCACATAAGTTAATTAAGAGAATGAACCAAATCAAAGAAGGCAGAGGTAGTTAGGAAGAAAAAAAGAAAGAGAATTGGGTTCAAAGTGTGCTTGTTAATTACTTGCTCTGGATTTATAATGCCAAGAGGGTCCATCAGCCAGAATGCAGAATGAAGGAATGAATAAATTAACAGAGGGACTCCGCCTGGTGTTGATACTCTGTAATAGGTCAGAGTTCTTCCGAGTAATTAATAGTGAGTTAGGAAGCCAATTTCCTCAGCAATTGAAGGAGGCTTTGTAGAAACCTTCTCCAGAAAAAAAAGCAGAGATGTGGAGAAAACCAGGAGCTATGTCACAGGAATGCAGCACCCTTACTACTTCCTGAGGGAAGTCAGCCTTTAAAGATGGGTTCATTGTCATGCAGAGTGACTGTGGACTTGAGGGTAGCAGAGAACTGAGATGAACTGAGTGAGGGATTGTAAGAGCAGAGATGGGATCTGAGTTCTTCTGACACTTGCTCTGTGACTTTGGGCAGCCTCCTAACCTTTCTGAGCCTCACATTTTCACTCTGTAGGTGAAGGATAATACAGAACCCCAATTAAATCTCAGGACTCTTGTGACAATCCAGTGGGAAAAGGAACTTTGTAAAAAAATTTTTTAAGTCTTTATTGATTTTTGTTACCATATTGCTTCTGTTTTATGCTTTGGTCCTTTGGCCACGAGGCATGTGGGATCCTTGCTCCCTGACCAGGGGTCGAACCTGCATCCTCTGCATTGGAAGGTGAAGTCTTAACTTCCAGACCACCAGGGAAGTCCCAGGATTTTGTTAGTTGTTAAGCGCCTTGAGATCTGAGCAAGCATAATGATGAAGATTATGGTGATCAGGATGGTGGTGGTCCAGGATTGTGTGAGACTGGAGTTGACTCCTAGATGTTTTGGCCTAAAGACACTATCCTGAGTGTCTTCGGTCTGGCTCCCGGACACCTTGATTGGGTGCTTCATTATAGAACATCTGTATCCCTCTTTCTTTTCATTGCACTGCCATTGTGTTTTCTGTCCATTCACCAATCTTTCATTATACTGTTTACTATAATCCACCCTCATTTTTCTTGGGTGTGTGTCAGGGGATTAGATAAATAGATCTGTCCTGTATTGTGCTGTATACAAGGCCAGGAGCTGTACATTCCTCGTGTTACTACATCCTTTTAGCAAAACCCTGAGATATATCTTATTAGTCCAGTTCTTATGAGAGAAGGGAGTCATGTTCAGTGTGATATGAATATTAAATAACAGAGTCTAAAGTGAAGACTAGATCTGTTTAATTCTTTTCAATAAATAAACTAACTCTCAGTGTGTTTAATGTTGTTTGTTCAGTTAAGCTGTGCGGTAAGCTTTTCACAGGAAAATAATCATGGCTTCTGTAAAAAGATCCTATTTCAAATCCCAAAGCTACAGCTTGTGCCCTCAGGAAAAAGCAGTTGTAGTTTAAGCTAAATGTGTATTTGGGCTTCTCTAGTGATTCAGTGGTAAAGAATCTATCTGCCAACGAAGGAGAAGTGGGTTTGATCTCTGGGTGGGAAAGATCCCCTGGAGGAGGCAATGGCTACCCACTCCAGTATTCTGGCCTAGGAAATCCTATGGACAGAGGAGCCTGGTGGGCTACAGTCCACGGGGTCCCAAAGAGTTGGACACGACTGAGCAATTGAACACACACCACGTAGCTACGTTACCTCCGCCCTGTGCCCCACGTTTAGCTCATGGTGACAGTGATGGAAACTCCTTGCTGTGCATATTCTAACCCGGGAGGTAAAGGACCCTAAGGCCACACAGCTAGGAAGTGGCCAGGCTGAGACGGGAGGGTCTCGGGCTTACCCTTCTGTATCTGTAGAGTGAGGATGACAATCCTAGCCCCTGAAGATTAAATCGAACGACTTTACAACTAAACAACAACAAAGCCATATTCACTGGGATGAGAGGTTAACCCGCATCGCTAAATAAGCCACCAGCATTAGTAGGAAGCCCCAGGTGCAGCTGAAGAACGCTTTACTCTGGTAGGTGCTGCTGGTGTATTTTACACTTGCACTGTCTCTACCTCCCTACTGGTCACCAGGCACCAGGGTGTTATTTTCCGAATAGGAGCAGTGGTGGCTTCTGGAAGCAGACTTCATCTGGATGTGATTTGTAGACACGCAGTTGACACCTCCTTCTGATAAAGGTACCACTCAGCTTCCTATGCCAACCATACAAGCCTCTTGGGAGAGTCAGGACTTAAATGTGATTTTCAATTTCTGAAAATCAAGATGAGACAAAGCAACACTTTCCAGAGAGGGAAGGATAGAAAGATTTTTAAACAGTGATTGATGAGAGAGGCAGAATGTAAGTACTGTTTCCCCAAGCATGCAGACCTTCTGTGGGGGGGGATTAATAGGTGTTAAATATGATGGGGGTTCTGTATGTACATGGATATGATTAGATTTATATTTAAATAGTATTAAACACTTCCAATACTGCAGGGCTGAGAGTATTCCTAAATTACCTGATCAGCCCTCATCCCCTGCCCCCCACCCGCCACGCCTCTCCCTGTAACATCCTTCTGCTCCATCTCTGCCCTGGAGGTCACAGGAGGCAATGGAGATGTGCTGGAAGAGAGCTCAGCAGGTGATGCAGCTCTGGTCTCTATCCCCAAGCTCTTCTCAGAGAGGAGAATTAGCTGTCCGATTTTTTATTTTAAATAAAACCTGATTTAGAAAAGAAAACAGTATTCACGTGCCAGGGTTATGTGTTCTTTTCACCCTTTTTATTTAGGCATTCCTATAGTCAGCCTAAAGAAGGAAATGGTAACCCACTCCAGTATTCTTGCCTGGGAAATCCCGGGGAGAGAGGAGCCTGGTGGGCTACAGTCCATGGGGTGGCAAAGAGTCGGACATGACTTAGCAACTAAACAACGACAGCATAGTCAGTCTTAGGAAACTCACTCTATAACTTTAGTTTATGGAAAACATGCAAAAACACGTGCTCGCTGGACTTGTCCTGCAACTGTCTTTCCGAGAACATTTACTAAGGAACTACTATGTGCCCGGTCTCCGATGGTGATTATGACTTGAAAACCATAATATAAAATGGCTGCATATCATGGCTAATCTCAAGGAGCTCAGAGTTTGGAATGTGTGTGGGCAAAACAGAAACGGACAAACAAAAACAGTCATTTACAAAAACATGGTGATTATGTTCTCTGGTAGGAAAAAGAGTAGCGGTATAGAAAGGGTTCGTAGCCTACTCGACATGAGAGTATTTTAGAAATGAGAACCTACCTTCACTGGTAAATTGAAAAACCCAAAAACAAAAACAGTTTTGAAGAAACATCTAGATCAATGTAACTATGATCCTGATGGACTATGTGAAACTGTGAGATCTCCCTGAAGGAATTCTTAAGATTCTGTGCTAGTTTTCAAGCCTCCCTGGCTTACTTTTCTGGTTTAAGTGTTATCTTAGGGCATATAATGAAATTTTTTTTTACTGTAAGTAACTGAATCTGTTGAAAAAAACGAATACAAGCAGTTATTGACTTTTCTACAAAACATAAGTATTTTAATTTTGCGTAAGTTGTTCATAATCTATAAGCATTAATTTTGTTTAAACAGTGAACCAAGGAAGAGTAAGATTTAGACAAACACCAAAGTGAGTGAAAGCCATTCAGTCGTGTCCGACTCTTTGCAACCCTAAGGACTATACAGTCTCTGGAATTCTCCAGGCCAGAATACTGGAGGGGTAGCCTTTCCCTCCTCCAGGGATCTTTCCAATCAAGGGATTGAACCCAGGTCTCCCGCATTGCAGGTGGATTCTTTATCAGCTGAGCCACAAGGGAAGCCCATTTCTTCCCTAAATATCACTACTATCAATCATTTTGATGTTATTAAAGGCTTATTGCTAAAGACTTAGCTGATTTCAGCCTGTCCATTTTCCTGATGATAAGCTTCTGAGCTGGGTCTACACTGAGGATTTCCAGAGCTGACTTACTGATGTATAGAACAGTCTTTTGGACTCTGTGGGAGAGGGAGAGGGTGGGATGATTTGGGAGAATTGCATTGAAACATGTATAATATCATATATGAAATGAGTCGCCAGTCCAGGTTCGATGCATGATACTGGATGCCTGGGGCTGGTGCACTGGGACGACCCAGAGGGGTGGTACAAGGAGGGAGGAAGGAGGAGGGTTCAGGTTGGGGAACACGTGTTTACCTGTGGCGAATTCATGTTGATATATGGCAAAACCAATACAATATTGTAAAGTTAAAAAATAAAATAAAACTAAAAAAAAAAAAACTAAATTAGTGCAGTATCCAGTGGAATATCATTCAGCCATAAAAAGAATGCCATTCTGCCATTTGCAACAATGTGGATGAACGTGGAGGGTATAACGCTTAAGTGAAATAAGTCAGACGGAGAAATACAAATCCTCTATGTTATCACTTATATGCAGAATCTGAAAAATAAAACAAATGAATGAATATAACAAAACAGACTCACAGATATGAGAACAAACTAGTAGTTAACCAGTGTGGAGAGGGAAGGTGGAAAGGGCAAGATAGAGGCAGGGGATTAAGAGACACAAACCACTAGATAAAAAATAAGTAAGCTACAAGGATATATCATACATCACAGGGAGACAGAGCTTTTATTTTATAATACCTTTAAATGTAGTATAATGTATAAAAATATTGAACCACTGTGTGGTACACCTGAAACTAATGTAATATTGGAAATCAACTATATCTCAATTAAAAAAAGCTAAATTAGTGTCGAGGCACTTGAAGATGATACTCTGGTGTTTACGTAGAAATGTGAATCTCACTTAGAGGAACATACAAGAAAAAGTTCTTCCCATATTTTGTTTCCTAAGTGGAAAGTGATTCTCAAGGGAGGGTAGGGGCTGTGTCAGTAATATTGGGGAAGAAGAATGAATTGTGCTACAATAGGAGAATTATGGAAGGAGTAGATAACCCTCCTAGAAGTGAATATTCTCCAGGATAGCAGGCATCACACATTTATAGTGTCTGGTATCCAGTAGGTTACCTGTATTTATTTAACTTCTATGCAGAGTACAGCATGAGAAACGCTGGGCTGGTTGAAGCACAAGCTGGAATCAAGATTGCTGGGAGAAATATCAATAACCTCAGATATGCAGATGACATCACCCTTATGGCAGAAAGTGAAGAAGAACAAAAGAGCCTCTTGATGAAAGTGAAAGAGGAGAGTGAAAAAGTTGGCTTAAAGCTCAACATTCAAAAAACTAAGATCATGGCATCCGGTCCCATCACTTCATGGCAAATAGATGGGGAAACAGTGGAAACAGTGGCTGACTTTATTTTTCTGGGCTCCAAAATCATTGCAGATGGTGACTGTAGCCATGAAATTAAAAGACGCTTACTCCTTGGAAGGAAAGTTATGACCAACCTAGACAGCATATTAAAAAGCAGAGATATTACTTTGTCAACAAATGTCCGTCTAGTCAAAGCTATGGTTTTTCCAGTGGTCATGTATGGATGTGAGAGTTGGACTATAAAGAAAGCTGAGCACAGAAGAATTGATGCTTTTGAACTAGTGTCGGAGAAGACTCGAGAGTCCCTTGTACTGCAAGGAGATCCAACTAGTCCATCCTAAAGGAGATCAGTCCTGAGTATTCATTGGAAGGACTGATGTTGAAGCTGAAACTACAATACTTTTGCCACCTCATGAGAAGAGCCAACTCATTTGAAAAGACCCCGATGCTGGGAAAGATTGAGAGCAGGAGGAGAAGGGGACGACAGAGGATGAGATGGTTGGATGGTATCTCTGACTCAATGGACATTGGTTTGGGTGGATTCTGGTAGTTGGTGATGGACAGGGAGGCCTGGTGTGCTGTGGTTCATGGGGTCACAAAGAGTTGGACACGACTAAGTGACTGAACTGAACTGATACAGTAGGTGCTCAGTAATCATTTTATTTTATTTTTTATACCTCTATTAATTTTTAAAATCTGCTTTATGGTACTTCAGGTTGATAGTATGAGGTCAATAATCACACAAATATCTATATATAAAACTTGCTAATATTATGGGCAGGATAACAAGTCTAATATGAAATTAGCCTGGATAGGTGGGATCAATGCAAATTGAGTCAACTAAATCTTTATAAAATTAATAAGATTAGAAATATTTTTTAAAGGTTCTCATTAGTTATCTATTTTGTACATAGCAGTGTAACCCGGTCCAGGTGGCACGGTAGTAAAGAATCCACCTGCCAATGTAGGAGATGCAAGATATGCAGGTTCGATCCCTGGGTTGGGAAGATACCCTGGAGTAGGAAACGGCAACCCACTCCAGTATTCTTGCCTGGAAAACTCCATGGACAGTGGAGCCTGGTGGCCTACAGTCCATGGGCTTGCAAAGAGTCGGACATAAGTAAGCGATTGACGCACACACAAGTGTATATATGTCAATCCAAATCTCCCAATTCATCCCACTCTGCTCCTACCCCAGTAATCATTTTAAATGAGTGAAGATGGATTGGATTTATAGTTCTTCAATGATTACTCCTGACAATATAGCATCTCTGTTATTTAGCAGAGACATTCTCAGAGATGAAGTCAGTTGCTTCTTTGGTGTTTTGCAGTTTTGGAAAGTGTCAGGGGCAGAACCAGCTGCTTCCTTTTCCAGGCATTTCAGTGGGAATCATTTTAATAATTCCTGTGAACACATTCAGGAATAGATCATAGCTGTGCTCAGACCCTCGCTCCTTCCTGCCAGCATTAATTACCTAACTGGTACTACAGGGAAGACAGCCTTTTCTTTCGTCTCTCACTGAGGCATGGCTTGATTCCCTGGCTGGGATCCCGAATACCTTTTTGTCCATACCGGCGGCTCTCTGTGACTCTTTCCAGCTCTAGACTCCCAGGCTGTGCCCTGAGCACTTTTGCTCTGGCTCGCACTGCCTGCCACTTAGCCTTTTCTAGGCCTTTCTCATGCATTCTCTGGCTTTTAGAGTTTTTGTCTATTCCTAAGACCTGCTATGTGAGACAGTGAAGTCATTTCTGAATTGACTCTGATGGACTGTTCCATTGATGAACCCTCACTTGTTCACGCCTTTCTGTGTCCACACCCTGGGGTGGTTCCTACCACACTGCTACTGAGCTTGGCCATGCAAATTTCAGCCAGTGGGATAACAGCAAACACGACAGTTCCCAGTTTAGAATCTGCCTTTTGGACTCACCTTCCTATGTCCACATCTCTGAGTCACCCACCTCTGATCAGCTGCTCTTGCTAAAGTGCTCACTTCTCCATCTATTTTTCAAGAATGGTATTTATTTGGCTATGCCAGGTCTTAGTTGTGGCATGAGGGACCGTTACGGCAGGTGGGGTCTTCAGTTGCAGCACGTGGGAACTAGTTCCCTGACCCGGGATCGAGCCCGGGCCCCCTGGATTGGGAGCATGGAGTCTTAGCCATTGGATCACCAGGAAAGTCTCTTTGGCTCCATCTCAAGTAACTGTCTGGACTCTTGTCTCCCAACTTCACCTGCTTTGGTGCATCCAGCTGCTACCCTGGTCTGGGTTTTGCCCTGGTCAGATGCTGCAGACAATTCCTGATAGCAGGGCCCCTGCCATGTGTTGCTGGGGATGCCTCTGGGAAAGAATCCATAGACCGGTTAGAGAGAAATAGCTTGAAGAACAGAGATGCTGCCACAGAACACTGAGCGGACCGTCTGGTGATAAGCAGGTAAAGGGATCAAGAGCAGAAACAGGTGTGGGTGAGGCATGTGAACTTTACACCAAAGGTCTTAGAGTGAGAACTAAGTGCTGCTTAATCCAGCCCTGAATACTCACGGACTCACCGATCCAGAAAGGGCAAGCTTGGGAGAGGCTCGACCGTCACTGACATGGGCCGCAGTGTCCGGAGTCACCACACATTAGGACATCTGTCACCAGACATTGACATGCATAGTCAAGCAGCATAAATTGGGTCAGACTCTCACAAGTCCTGACATTTTGTAACACAGGAGAAGAGCGTTTTCCCAGGTCAAACACTAACTACTGAGCTAGTGCTGCTTCATGTTAATTAAGCATTTTAATACAGTTCAACTATAAGGGAATCAGTAGAGTTCCTCAAGAGGGCTAAGAGAGGAGAACTTGCCAACTTGGAAAATGTTCATGAAGGTAATTGCATCACGGCAGAAATCCAGGCAAGATGTGCAAGCGTGAGTGTTTCATAAGCAACTTAAAGAAAAATCTGCATTCATTGCATTTCATTCTATGTAGATTCACCCCCACATTTGTGGGTGACACAGAGATAGATTCACCCCCACATTTGTGGGTGACACAGAAATACATATCAATCAAATTTTTGCAGTAAATTGTTTTGGATTTGAGTGCCTCTTAACAGTGTGTGGCATTGAAGCAGCGATTTCAGCATTTGAAGCTCAGTTTCCTTAGAAAATGAGAAGCAAAATTATCTCATAGAGTGGGTCTGAGGTTTGAAGTAGGTTTAAAAAAAGCACTGGAAAGCAGCAAGCACAGGGCCTGGTACAGTAGCAGCATCAACTGTCATGTATTTCTACTATTATCCTGAGCATTTAAAACAGCTGGTCATTTCCCTGTAAGTTGCAGGAGGAGATCATGAAAAGAAAGGAGAATTCCGACCCACCTGCCAGCATGAACCATGCCTCACCTCTGGTGTTTATTTGTATGGCCACCACATGGATCCATTCTTCTTCATTTCTCTTGAGAATGAGAACCGAAATGATTCATTACCCTCATGTATGACAGAGCTGAATGGAGGCAGCTGAGATGAATGGCTGAAGAGCATAAAGAATGATGACATTAACATATATGTATATGAGGAACACGTTAAAATTGCTTTCAGAAGAAAGGAGAGAGAGAGGAAATTCTCCTATTGGAAGTTGTAAAACATGCTGACTCTTTTGTAGCAAAATCATACCCTGGCTTGATGCTATTCATAATGAATTATATGTTGGTGATTTATTTATACCAAGTGTTTAAGGAACTTGCCAGGTTGATGAAAAATGCATAGGTGTGCACTTTAATCTGACACCAGACAGAAGATAGGGGAAAAAGAACGAACTTGGAGAGAGAGAGAGGTAGAAGGACCAATAGGAGGCTTATGGGGCAGTGAGGTGAGGAAGGGGAAGAGTCTGTCATTAAGACCACGCACGTAGCACTGGCAAGGTTTTCATTTGAATATCCCTAATCGTCTGCGCCTGAGATCATGATGAGTTCTAAGTTTCGAGATCCATCCAGGAACACGCTGAAAGTGGAGCTGCATGCATGGGAAAGAGAACAGGGTTTGTATCCCCAGTGAGTTGATTCCAGTTCCAGTTCTGTCAATGTCTGGTGATGACTCGAGAGTGTTACTTGCCTTCTCTGAACCCAGTCTCCTTGTCCTTGTAATATTGGTCCTGATTATAGTAGTGAAACCAAGTGAAAATTGAATCAGGATTGTCAAAACAAGCTTGGGCTAGAAAATTAAACAGTAGAAGTAAAATCCACACAGAGGCTCTAGGGACCCAGGAATCCATAGAGAATTTCAAGGTCAAATCCACCCCATCCTGACCTGGAAGGAAGACACAGAAACCACAAAACATGTGGGAGAAGGACTTGTGTTTAAATAAAGATTGCATTTTTAAAACTAGTTTTATTGCAGTTTAATTGCTTTACAATGTTGTGTTAGTTTCTTGTTGTTCAGTTGCTATGTTGGGTCTGACTCTTTGCCCAACTCTTTGTCCAACTCTGTTTGATCTGTTAGTTTCTATTGTACAGCAACATGATTTAGCTATACGTACTCACGCATCCCCTCTTTTTTGGATTTCCTTCCCATTTTATAGGATGACTACATCTTGCACTCTCTTTCAGAGTCTATGTACCTGTTCATTTCAGGTACATTTCAGTTGCTCAGTCCTGTCTGACTGACTCTTTGTGACCCCATGGACTGCAGCATGCCAGGCTTCCCTGTCCTTCACCATCTCCTGAAGCTTTTTCAAACTCATATCCATTGAATCGTGATGCCATCTAACCTTCTCATCCTCTGTCATCTCTTTCTCCTCCTGCCTTCAATTTTTCCCAGAATCAGGATCTTTTCCAATGAGTTGGCTCTTCTCACCAGGTGACCAAATTATTGAAACTTCAGCTTCAGCATAAGTCCTTCCAATGAATATTAAGTGTTGATTTCCCTTAGGATTGACTGGTTGGATCTTCTTGCAGTCCAAGGAACTCTCAAGAGTCTTCTCCAACACCACCATTTGAAAGCATCAATTCTTTGACACTCAGCTTTGTTTATGGTCCAACTCTCATATCCATACATGACTACGGGAAAAACCATAGCTTTGACTACATGTTCCTTTGTCGGCAAAGTGATGTCTCTGTTTTTAATATTCTGTCTAGGTTTGTCATTGCTTTTCTTCCAAGGAACAAGTGTCTTTTACTTTCATGGCTGCAGTCACCATCCACAGTGATTTTGGAGCCAAGAAAATGGTGAAAAACTGAGACGCATACTTAGCTAGCCCTTTAAGCTGTACAAAATAGTGAACAAAACATTCTTTCTGACCTTGTCTTAACCCATACTCCTGTTTCACTTCTAAATCAATCACTATTAGCAATCATTCATGTACTTTTCCAAAGATTTTAAATTGTATACAAAAAGGGACACGTATGGATGTAGATGAGATGTAGATATGGGTGTAGGTGCAGATACAGGAGGGCTTTCCAGGTGGCACTAGTGGTAAAGAGCCTGCATGCAAATGCAGGAGACACAGGAGACACAGGTTCAATTCCTGGGTCAGGAAGATCCCCTGGAGGAGGGCATGGCAACCCACTCCAGTATTCTTGCCTGGAGAATCCCCATGGACAGAGTATCCCGATGGGTTACTGTCCATAGCATTGCAAAGAGTTGGACATGACTCAAGCGACTTAGTCCACAGGCAGGTCCAGGTCCAGACAGAGGTTTAGCCATAAATGTGGATGAGATACAGATACACATGCAGATATGGATGCGATTGTAGTTGCAGACATAAGGAATAGTTTAGGTGATCAACAGATAGAGGTGTAGATGCAGGTGAGATATATTGATATTACCAATGTGGGTGTAGATGTGGAGGTGGATACAATTTTAAGTGGGAGATGTAGGTGTCAATGTAGATATACTTGTATATGTAGATACGGATGCATCTGTAGATGAGATAGAACTAAAAATATAGCTGTAATTGGAGGTAAACTGTACATACAGATGCAGCCATAGCTGTGGGTGTAGGTTTAAGTGTGGGTGTGGGTGTGGCTACTTCACATACCCTCCTCCTCTTCATGTAGTGTGCACTTTGCCATAGCATTTTCTCTCTCCTTTATCTCGGGGATGGCTCTGTAGCACCCCAAAGAGACAGATTTATACTTTCTAAGCACTCACAGTTCTCCACTGTGTACATGAACTATGACTAATTTTTTCCAGGCCCCTACTGCAGAACATTTCTGTCACATCTATTTTTGCTTTTACAAACAAGGTCACCATATTTTTTTTGTACTTGCATTTTTGAAATAGGTGTCTGTCAACAGATCCAACAGAGTGAAAATTTTGTGTCCAATAGCATAAACATTTAAAACTTTTTTTTATTGTTGTTTAGTCATGAAGTCATGTCTGACTTTTTTCAATGTCATGGACTGTAGCCTGCCAGGCTCCTCTGTCCTTGGGATTCTCCAGGCAAGAATACTGGAGTGGGTTAGCATGCCCTCCTCCAGGGGATATTCCCGACCCAGGGATCAAACCTAGGTCTTCTGCACTGCAGGCAGATTCTTTATCTCTGAGCTACCAGGGAAGCCCCTTAAAAATAGATATTATCAAAATATAAGGCCCCAAGTCCCAGGAAAGTGACTGAATTAGCCTGGAAAGCACAGAATCCAACCTTGGAACCTGGCAGTAGTCATTGTAAATAAGTCTAGGTCACCTCTTTTGTGTCAAGCTTTGCTTCTCTATTTCTACAATGCATTAGTGATTAATTACCAGAGAAAGCCATCTGATCACAATCATCATTGAGCTCTATATTATTTCTCTCTCTTTTAGAAGGAGCTACTTCATTATTCTCAGTCCTTTAATATATTAGCTCTGTCTACATCACATTCTAGAGATTTATAATTTAAAAATAATGTTAGTTTAATCTCAAATGCAACTCTCTTTGAAAAGTGCAAATATTAAACAATGGAAATGTTAATTATATGTGGTAAACCTTGACAGAAATAACCACCTAGGTAAATATACATTTTTCACTAATTCTTAAAATATGTCAATGATACAGGAATTGAATATGGTCTTACACAAAATAAAACTCCTTTCTAAATATTATTGTGAATCCAAATGCCTTTCACTATTAGAATATAGCTCATGGATTTTAGGCTGAATTCAGTATAAAATAAAGTAATAGAAAGCTCTTTAGAGGAGGACGTAGCCTGTTTCCTTTGATCAGAGGTCACTGGGGCAGCCGTGAAGTGTGTATGACTTGCTTGAATTCGTGCTGTGTAATTTCAGGTCGCAATGACTGAATGCCTATTTACGTTGTAAGAACTTTTGAAAGTGTGGTTTTAAATTTATCTCTCACTCTAAGATATCCATTGTAAGGGGCATAAAGAGATGATGACCCCACAAGGCAGAGGTTCTCCAAGTGTGGTCCAGCAAGTAGCAGCATCAACATCAGCATCACCTGGACACTTGGTAGAGATGCAGAGTCTCAGTCTCTGCTCCAGACATAACACATCTGAAATTCTGGGGTGGGACCCAGCAATCTGGGGGTGTCAGTCACCCTCCAGGTGATTGTCATCACATTAAAGTTTGACAGCCAGTGCTCTAAAATCTATGCAGAAACATCGGGGTAGAGGCTGGTCTCTTGCCTGCAGACTCAGAGCTCCTCAAATAAAGAGATGCTGAGAGTGATGAGGGATGGGTATTCACACTTGGGGAGTCCTTTCTGCCTTATCTGTTGTCCCACCTTTCAATGATGGTGTTCCTCACCCATGGGCAGTTCTTAGATTTCCTCTCTTCCATCCTTCAAATTTGAGATGAAGCCCAGGAAAAAAATATGCCCACACTGCCAGTTTATACCATGATTATATATATTTTATTCAATCAGAAGTATCTTTTTTTCATTCTATTATTAAAAAGCACATTTTATCCCCTACACATTTTTACACAGGAAGTTTGGTGTTGGCCAAAAGTTAAAAATGACTCCCCAGCAACAACAGCAACTTTCTAGCTCTATTTACAGATTGTCTTTGACACAAATGTTCTCAGACACTGTTTGTTTAGTGTTCTAAAATATAAATTCAAATAAAGTATTTGGATATTGATTAGAGCTGGTTTATTCTCAAAAGCAAATGATACAAAGACAGATGACATTGGGGAATTTATTCAGCTCATTTGGACATACCAGGCAGAAGAGGACAGTGAAACAGATGATTTCTGCCTCAGAAGGGAATGCATTTTTAATTCCTGACGTAGGACATCAGAGGTAGAAAAGAAAGGACTAGAATCACAGTTGTTCATACCATTTCTCTGTACGAGCTCCTCAGTGACTGTCTTCAGTGTATAGAATGCAAGTCCTGCTCTTGACATAAACGAGGTTCTCCAGTCTCTCAATGATGCTTTCTTCTCTGTCCTAACGCATGTCCTCACCCACCTTTCTGAGGTGTTTGTCAGTTACTGGAGGGACACTTAACTCTCATGCTGTTCTCTTTGGAATTCCTTTCTCGCCTTGTCAGTAGAATGACCAGGGTTCCTGGCCCTCTCCCGTCAATAGACAGGGACTAGAGGCCGGACGATAAAAATTCAGGTAAGGCTTTATTGGGGTCCCTGCTGCAGCAGGAGGAAGTGAGAACAAATAACAGGCTTTGCTTGCCAGAGCCCTGAGGTGGGCGAGCTCATTCCTTATGTGGGGGGAGGGTAGGGTTGTGTCCAGGGTTCGGACCCGAGGAGTGGCTTGGGTGGTTTATGGCCCCTTAGGTGCCTTGAGTGCAGGGGGCACGTGCAGCACTCTGCCTTTGCCCCTGACCCCTTGCTTTTGCTCCAGGCTTCTCAGAAGTGGCAGTTGGGTTTTTGTTTTTTTGGTCTCTTTGGGTCCAGCATTTGTTCCAACTGCACATGCACACAGTTTTTAGTCTCATCCAGTTTCTTTGTATTAATATTTAGTTGTTCGAGGAGAGGTGTGTCCAGGTGCAAGCATTGCAGCCCTGCTGCAAAGGGTCCCACGTCCCGGCTTGTCTCAGTATCACTCACCCTGTAGTGTGAGAAGTGGTCCCATGCTTTCCCCAAACTAGCAAACTTAGCCGACCCCAGGCTAAGTATATGTGTTTATCAATACTGTATTTTTGTGGATAATCCCATCCACAGCCTCACATGGGCCCCACTCCAAACTGAAGTCAGTCTTTATTGTTTGTTTCTAATTTAGTATGAAAACTTTTGACAGACGGTCACGTCTTGATTATCCTTGAGTTCCTAGAATGCTCAGAAGACATACCATGTAGCAAGAGCCCCCAAAGGTGTTTGCTGTACCTAGAAGTAGTTTCTTGAGTATGGGATGTGGAAAATGCAATCAGAAGTCAGAGCTCACAGTTTATTGCTATTATTTCTCCAGTGCTTTCACTGTTAAGGGCCTGCACCACACCATAAACAGAATGGGGAGCAGGGCCAACAAGTTATTCAACCAGAAAAAACACTTTTTTCCTCATTGATGGATCCAATCCATTTGGAAGCTCAAGAGAGAGCAAAATTGGGAGACACATTACCCAAAGCAGAAAGCTTTTGCTGTGCTGAAGATTTCATGGAGGAGTGGAGAACCCTAAGTGGGGCTGAGAACCTGCAAAGATCTGTCTCAGAGTTAGGTCATGAAAGAGGCCTGGGATCAATGGGACCAGGGAAGCATTTTATCTTCATTCCATTACAGTACATTCTTTCTTTTAAATGAGATTTAAAAGCTTAAAATACAGTATTAATAAACACATATTTTGTTGTTCAGTCACTCAGTCGTGTTCAACTCTTTGCGACCCCATGGACTGCAGCATGCCAGGCTTTCCTTCCTTCACCATCTCCCAGAGCTTGGCCAAACTCATGTCCATTGAGTCGGTGATACCATCCAACCATCTCATCTTCTGTCATCCCCTTCTCCCCGTGCCTTAAGTCTTTCCCAGCATTAGGGTCTTATCTAATGAGTTGGCTTTTCGCATCAGATGACCAAAGTATTGGAGCTTCAACTTCAACATCGGTCTTTCCAATGAATATTCAGGACTGATTTCCTTTAGACAGACTGATTTGATCTCCTTGTAGTCCAGGGGACTCTCAAGAGTCTTCTCCAATACCACAGTTTGGTGCTCAGCCCTCTTTATGGTCCAACTCTCAAATCCATACATAACCACTGGATAAACACACACACACATATGCACGTGAATACTTCTATAGAGATATGTACCCAGCACATCTCACTGCACCAGTGCAGAGCATCTGAGTTTCACATAGACTATGCGATGAACAAATGACAAATATCCTGCCCGCTATCAACATCACCTATGTGCCTCCAAACCCAGAGTCCACATCCTTACACCAACATTCACATATGCACACTCCAAATCAAAAATGTGCTTTACACACACACACCACACCAGCACACATACTTGAGTTTTATACAGAACTTTCCCACGTTACTCTCATCACTCATATACATTCATCTACAAAAGCACAATAAATGCACATTTACATCTTGCAGATGAGGGACCTTCTTGTGTTCATCATGACCCCACATCTCCCACACATTCACACTCCACTCCCTGGCCCCCGTGCCCCATTGCCCCCATCCCTCACACACTGTACAAATCTATACAGTCTATGCCTCACGTCTCATTGCTCCCTGTGATGCACATACACACGCATTTATGCCAGTGAACACATACACACCCTTGTTTACCCACAGGGACACTGCTGGCTGGTTGGCTGCAATGAAGAGAAGCCCTTTGATGCTATAGCAAGCAAGATTTGAAAACGATGGTTTTGAACAGCCACCTGCTTGAAACCAGGTGTGTGAAGCATTCACACCCGACTGAAGCTTTTCTGCTGCTAGGAGCTCCTAGAAACACAGAGGACAGCATACGGTAGGCATCTTTGTGGTCATCAAAACTGTCACTTGGTCATGTGTTAAAATTCACTGAACATGTTCAAACACATTATTACATTCAATCTTTTGATGAGTATTCAAGAAGGGACCTGGGTGTCTGAGGAAAAAAGTGACTTGTCATGTGATACCATCTGCCCCATGATGGGGCCAGAATCAGGGGATAAGGTGACTGTCTACCTCCATGTTCCAAAGACCAGTGATGGTTAGTTGGGGAGAGAAGGCACTTTGCTGACCAGGAAATGTGTGGCAATGTCTGAGGACATCTTTGGTCGTCACAACTTTGAGGGCTTCCCCAGTGGCACAGTGGTAAAGAACCTACCTGCCAATGCAGGAAGCACAGCTTCAGTCCCTGGGTCAGGAAGATCCTCTAGAGAAGGACATGGAAATCCACTCCAGTGTTCTTGCTTGGAAAATTCCATGGACAAAGGAGCCTGGTGGGCTACAGTCCATGGGGTTGCAAAGAGTCAGACATGGTTTTGTGACTGAGCACACACGTCAGAGGTGCTCTGGAGGTCTTGCTGTGCCCAGGACAGCTCCATCCCGCAGAGGCTCATGGGCCCCCAAATGTCAATAGTGCAGAGGCTTGATCTGGGGAGCTCCCTGACACCGTGTGCAGGTGCTGGGTGGGAGCTGGCTGGCCAACACTGGTGGGCCCTTCAGATGACAACTGAGGAGGGACACTTTGCTTTTCTCAGTGGGCCACGCAGACATACACCCTGGCTGAGGACAAAAGCCAGGGAGACAGCAGATACAGAAACGGCTTCTCTCTGCTGACATTATTTCTACACGTGCCTTCCAGAGCCTTCTCTTTAAGAAACAGGACTTTTATTAAAGTAGAAACCTTCTGAACAAGAGCCATTGTTGAGCTGATGAATGACTCTCTTTCCTCTTAACGCGATACACCTTCCTTCCCTTCAGTAGCAATTACAAAAGGGACCGGGAAGAGCGGAGTTTCTCCTGTGTTACATAAATCAGGCGGATGGGCCCCTGTGGAGCTGGAATACCTCCATCAGTGTCTCCATTAAATCAATTAGCCAGTATGAAGGAGGGCAGAGGGGCCAGCCACGTTCCTGGCAGCCTTCCTAACAAAAGAGCCCACCATGCTGGAGGCCCATCCTCCCCTTGCCCTTCTTTCCCTGGGCGCAGAAACTCCGGGGAGTCAGGGGAAATGAATTACTTTACAGGGGCAAACACAGAAGGCAACTTTCATTAGAAAGTTTCTGCACTATCAGAATTGTACTCTGACTCATGCTTAAACCCAGGGCCTTCTATGGTTTGCCGTGAAGATGGTAGGGGCCCTCCTTGTCAGAAGATAAGTAGCTTGTTTATGTGTTTATTTCTGGAAACAGCAGTTCTTTGCTTCAAATCACCCCCATTCTTTCCTCTGGGCCTTCTGCTGAATGAGGAATCTCAGCAGGTGGGTTTTAATAGCACCTTAAGATGTACACGGCAGTATCCTGTTCATAGAGACCATCCAGGTTTGTCTCATAGGAATCCGATAAGGTAGGTGACATGACTGCTATTATTCTTGCTTCATAGGTGATGAAATGAACTCAGGCTGTGAGGTATCAAGTGACTTGGACTCGGCTCCTCAGAGTGACAGAAGATGGATTAGAATGTAAGGATATTAAGGTTTTGAGGAGAGACCAGTTAATATCTTACATTCATGGCCTAAATCAGAGGTTCTTGGGGTTACCTGCAAACTGCAAATAGAGGACCCCTGTCTGGGTCCCACTTCCAATTGCCGTTGTTTAGTTACCAAGTCATGTCCAATTTTTTTTGTGATGCCATGGACTATAAGCCCTCCAGGCTCCCCTGTCCATGGCATTTCTCAGGCAAGAGTACTAGAGTGGGTTGCTATTTCCTTCTCCAGGGGATCTTCCCAACCCAGGGATTGAATCTCTTATGTCTCCTGCATTGGCAGGCGGAATTGTTACCACTGTGCCACCTAGGGCTTCCCTGATAGCTCAGTTGGTAAAGAATCTGCCTGCAATGCAGGAGACCCCAGTTCAATTCCTGGGTCAGGAAGATCCCCTGGAGAAAAGATAGGATATCTACCCCAGTATTCTTGGGCTTCCCTTGTGGCTCAGCTGGTGAAGAATCCACCTGCAATTTGGGAGACCTGGGTTCGATTCCTGGGCTGAGAAGAGCCCATGAAGAAGGGAAAGGCCACCCTCTCCGTATTCTGGCCTAAAGAATTCCATGGACTATACAGTCCATGGGGTTGCAAAAAGAGTCAGACACGACTGAGTGACCGTTACTTTCACCAGGAAGCCCTGTGCGTTTCCTTAAAAAGCAAAGTTTGGGATAAACTTTCTATTTTTGTTATTATTTTTTTTTTGATTGACCCGTATTTAGCTGCAACAATCAAGTACATTGTTTAGTGCCTTTTACTGTCTAAGGAACTAAGAACAGTTCCTGGGCCACTGTTGTCAGAGCAAGGGACCTTGGGCAGTTGTGACACATCTGTCGTCAATTCGAGGGAGTGTTCCTCAGCAGGGTCATCTCAGAAAGATGGATCAGAGGGTCAGGAGCCGTGTCACTGCAGCCGCGTTTCTATTATATAAAGCCAAAGGCTGCAGAAAACGGGCTTTTAGATGAAGCAGCAATAATTAAAATGTATCTCTGGCCAGATGCAAGGCCCAGTGCTGTGGAACTTGTCACTGCACTGATGCTACATTAAGCCATTTCTGTTCATCCAACTGGAAATGATCAGAGCAATTTTCTTTAAAAAAAAAAATCTTATTACTTCATTGTTTATGATCCCTCAGTGATTCCTAAATGATCCAGGATTAAGTTAAGGGGTCTTCAAGATCTCATGAAACACCTACCTGCCTTCTCCAGTTTTAGCATCCTCTGCCCTGGCTGAATTATTGCAGTCCTTTGCAGGATTGCACGTGTTCTTACCTGCACGATGCTTGTACTTTCAACCTACTCCTATGGTCTTAAAAGTGAAATAACAACAAAGGTTTGCTAATACTTAATATGGACAAGTCTCTCTTGTAAGCTCCTTACAATCATTTATTCATTTAATCCTCACAATATCCTCACACTTTAGAGCAGAGGAAACTGAAACAAAGGGTGAATAAAGTAGCATATTCAGGAGACAAACCCACACTTAACTGATAGACTTTACCGCTTCTCTAAGAAGAGACAAAATACCAGTTGGTCCCATCAACCCAAGCCAGATGTGCTGTGCATGAGACTTTCCCTTAATGTGTCAAGTGCAGACACTGGGTCACTCTGATCTCAGCTGATGCTAACTTCCAACCAAAATAAAAATGAAATACATATACTAGTCTTCAGACTCTGAGATCATGGGTTCTGTGAGCCAACCCAAGTGTTTTCACTTTTCTGTGACTCAGTTATTTTACCTACAAAATGGATGTACTACTTATATGATCGGGGGCTTCCCTGGTAGCTCAGACGGTCAAGCGTCTGCTTACAATGCGGGAGACCTGGGTTCGATCCCTGGGTCGGGAAGACCCCCTGGAGAAGGGAATGGCAACCCACTCCAGTATTCATGCCTGGAAAATCCCATGGACCAAGGAGCCTGGTGGGCTACAGTCCATGGGGTCGCAAAGAGTCAGACACAACTGAGTGACTTCACTTCACTTATATGATCACTTTGTTTTGAAGTGGAAATTGGTTACTACATATAAGGTATTTAGAATGGTGCCTGGAGCATATTTAGTATGTATTATTTCTTTGGTAACACTTTCTACCCTTATTAATATTGTTTGTGTTAGGATATTAACATGATATGAACAAATGTAAGGCCACCTGAAGCAGAGTAGAGTGAAAACCATGCAGTATGGAGGAGAGACCAGTGGCTTTTCAGTTATGAACCAGACCCTAGCTCAGCTCTCTCCCTGGATTTTTGGAGAATGTTATCCCAGGCTGGACAAGAAGCTAACCTCTCCCCACACCTGAAAGTGAGACATTCAGACCGACGACCTTTGCAAAGGCACTGTGGATACTTCCCTCTGCCCGCATTGGGTGCTGTAGAGGTGCTAGGTGAGAGGAAGAGGTGGAGAGTGGCTGGAACAGGTGGGGGCATGGGCTTCACTTGGAGACAGACTGTGGTGTAGGTGCCTCCTCAGTGTTTGGGGACAAAAGGCTGGAGCTTCCGTATTCATGCTAAGGTGTCACTGTTTTGTATGCTATGAACAGCTTTGGTTCTAGAAACCTTCTCCCCCAACTCTTTTCAGTCCTACACGAGGGTGAGGGTGCAGAGTGGAGCACAGGGAGACAGGGACTTGTAAGTTCTTAAAATTTGAGAATCGAGCTCTTTAAATATTTTGTCTTTTATTTAATAAGAGATGAGGCTAGTGATATTTTACGTCAGATGGTCCCTCTATGATCTGGGGCCCTTTCCAAGCCATCACGAACATTCACGGAAAACCAAGGAAGCAATTATGGTCCTTGCTCTGTCGGGTGCTTTTAATATGTGATTTATTATTGTCAGCTGAGCCCAAGTTTGCTTCCCCTCATCTTCCACCCACAAGAACAGGGGCCGTAAGCAGTTCTGAGCCAGTCCTTCTGTGGGGTTTTATGTTGAAGTATCATTCGTGCTTCATTTGTACCTGGTGCTGGTCCTAGGAGGGTTTCAGTTGGGAGGACACAACAAGGCAATAGTCCTAAACACGGCATCCCAAGCAGCTCCGATGCCATTCCAACTTGGGGGGACTGCGTACTGAGCAATCCCTTGTGCTGGACTCTGTGCTTAGAGCGTGATGAGCCTCACTGCACTGATCCCTCCTGACACCCATGGGAGGTAGGTCTTCTCCATCCTGTACTATGTACAAAGAAACTAAGGCTCAAAGGGACGTGTTGGCGGGCTCAACTTCCTGTCTTGGATTTCTCTCTGAGTCCGTTAACTGCTCTTAACTGCTGCTTGGTTATATTGGATAAAGTGATATAGACATGGGCTTGACTTCGGGCAACTTACATGCCAATTCTACGCCTCCGTTTCTTTGTCTTTCAGTAACCATCCCAAAGTTTATGGTGAGAACTAAATAAGTTTTAATAAAATGTAAGATATTTGGCACATACAAATACTGAATAATTTCCTTTTATCTCTGTCCTTTCTTGCCTCCTCCAGCCCCCTTGTCTTCCTTCTTTTCATCCACATGTATGGAGCCCTTATCCATATAAATCAGATTCCCCACGCTACAAAGGCATCCTTTCTTCAGCACTTGCCCTAGGACAGAGAAGCTCTTATTAGCCAGAAATCTGAGCAATTTAGCCTCTTCTGCTTGAGAAATAGCAGCATTGACTGCATTAAACCTAACACACAGAACTCAGTTTTAAAAATAGTAATAGCATATCATGACGTTGGTCCAATCAGCCTTGTTGCAGAATCAGGTGATCACCTGTCTCTTTCCTGCAAACAAATCTGTTGCATTACCTTGGATAATTTTAGCAACAGAATTAACTTTCAATTTGTTGACACTTTACCCAGGAGAAAAAGTAGAGAAAAATGAGACATCAAAATTAAATTAGTTCCAACGCTGATATTCTAACCTTAATATCAGGTACACAGTGTCCTCACACCTACGGAGCCAAGAGTTAATCAAATTCCTAATAATAAAATATTTTTCTTCAGGTCAAATGGATTACTCATCAGCAGATGAAACTGGGTGGGAGAAAAACCCACCCAGTGTCTTCTGATGCAGACATGAAAATAGACATATGCCAGCTGTTACTCTCCATCGGCTTTAGGAGAGGCTCCATTGAGGGGGAGCATGTTCTCTGCAGGCAAAGTCCTTGGACCTCTGAAGATGTAACCTGGTGCCTGCCCTCAGGGTCTACACAGTATGTTCCAGAAACCAATAAAAGAAAAATTCCATCCCTGAATGGGCAAGCTGGGACTGGAGGTCAAGGGAATAGGGACACGTGTATGTCCTGGGCAGGCAGGAAGTCTTCTTAGTGGAGGGGACGATGCTGTGAGCAAGAGACCAGTTCAGGCAGTGAGCAGTGTTAGCTAGCTCACTTTCCTAAAATCTAAGAGGGTGGAAGGCAAAGGGTTTCCCCTGCGCATGACAAGTCTCCAAGGCTGGCTGCCTCCACTCTGTCCCAACACCAGGAAAAGGAAGATTTTCTTCTTCTTATTGTTGTTGGTCAGTCTCTCAGTGGTGTTTGACTCTTTGAGACCCCATGGACTGCAGCTCCCCTGGCTTCCCTGCCCTTCATTATCTCCCGTAGCTTGCTCAAACTCACATCCATTGAGTCGGTGATGCTATCCAACAATCTCATCCTCGATTGCTCCCTTCTATTCCTGTCCTCAATCTTTCCCAGCATCCGGATCTTTTCCAATGATTGGTTCTTCACATCAGGTGGCCAAAGTATTGGAGCTTCAGCTTCAGCATCAATCCTTCCAATGAAGCATCTGAATTTATTTCCTTTAGGATTGACTGGTTTGATCTCCTTGCTGTCAAAGGAACTCTCAAGAGTCTTCTCCAGCTGGATAACCAAGAATTTCTTATCTCAAAATAAAATTTCTGCTTACATTTTTGTGATCTAAAAATCAATTTCCTTAGGACTTGCTCTTTTGTTCTGCAACATCGATGTCTCCTTAAACCTTAAATCACCAGAGTGAGACCCTCCTAGACCTCCTGGATGTTTCTGTATCAGTAGGCTTTTCTTCCCAAACTAATTCCTTGATCCTGACTCAAGTTGCTGCTGTCTCGAGGTTTTCAGCTCAACTGATATCCTGAGATTCACTATCACCCATCTGAATATTGACTTCCCCAGGGGCTCAGCTGTAAAGAATCTGCCTGCCAAGCATGATATGCGAGTTCAGTCCCTAGGTGGAGAAGATCCCCTGGAGAAGGGAATAGCAACCCACTCCTGTATTCTTCCCTGGAAAATCCCATGGACAGAGGAGCCTGGTGCGCTACAGTTCATGGGATTACAAAGAATCAGATATGACTTAGCTACTAAACAACAAGACCATCTGAATATTATACTTTCCCTCAAAAATTCCTACTTCCTGGATTTTCATGTCATCTGGACTCCAACCATATTCATTCAAATAAAGCCTTTCTGCTTTCTGAGCTCACTTAATTGCCCCATGCTGTCTGTCATATTGTTTTATATTGCAAATTAGGTTCTCAGTGCCTCCAGGAAACAAGAGAACTCACCTATTGAGTCTTTGAACGCTGATCATTTTTGACACGTCTGATTTCATCTCCCTTTCTGAGGCTCAGAGTCTTGACCTCTGAAAGTCCAGTCCACTCCTGCATTTGGAAATAGAAGATGATAATTAATGAGCAGAAAGACTGGTCAAATGAATGAACTGATCACCTGAGGAGGTTTTAATAGGGACGTCCCAGGTGTCTTAGTGGCTGAGACTCCACACTCCCAATGCACGGGACCCAGATTCCATCCTTGATCCAACCTAGATCCCATATACTGCAGCTAAAGATCCTGCATGCTGAAAATAAGACCTGGTGCAGCCAAGTAAATAAATAAATTAAATACATAAATAAATATTTTAAAAAGACGGCTTTAATAAAATGACTAACTGCCACCAAAATATTAGAGAATTGTTCAGGAAATCTGAATGCTCATTCTTAGTTTGTGTCCTAATTCACTAGTCACACTTTTTAGGTTAAAATTGTCTCTACTGAGACTGTCACCCCAGTCCCATACCACGTATTTAGACTTTTACAGGTAGCATTTTGAGCTGTATCATAGTCAATAATTCATTTCCAGGAATAAGGGAAATCATCAATCAACTATTGACACATTCATTTTAGACCTAAGAAATAGGTGCCACAATAATACATTGCCCCAACGATGTTAAATTCTGAACTTCACAATAATCCTTTTTATTTCAACTGGATCTGTTTGTAAAAATACAGGTTCAAAGCCATGTGTTTAAACTCCTTGGAGCCAGATATATTTTGAAATGCTTTTTTTTAAAAAGTTTTTTGAAGTAACAAATGGGTATACTATGTCACATATTTTCCAAGGGACCTGGGAGAACACTTTGCTGTTAAGCACAGCAATCTTCTTGACATGGACTTAGGGATGTTGACAACAAGTAGGATGAATAAAGGTTATAAAGAGCCTCTTGCCAGGCTGCAGTAGTTAATGCCACTAGATAGGCTCAGGTTGGGTTAAATTGTTCCATTAAATAGTCTGACCAAAAGCTTCAGATTTCAGAAATGTCGCCATGGGATTTTGGACTGTTTTATCATCATCGTCACTACTGAAGCAATTTATGTTGTAGTGAGCTCTTTACAGTGAACCTGTATTGTGCCACTGATTCCTCATGAAGTGGAGGTGTTGCCACGGTACTGATGAGCATACTAAAACTTAAAGAATGTGAATTTCCTCATGCACGTGGTAATAGGCAGAGCCAAGATTTGAACTCTGGACTAAATATTTGACTTCAAAGCCAGTAGTCTAGTGATGGTGCCACAGATAACCTATATTCTGTAATTCTATAATAACCTATATTCTGGGACTGTCAGTTTTCAGTATTTCTCATTTCAGAGGATCTTTTGTCCTTGGCTAGAGATATTTCTTTTTTGTTTGTTTGTTTGTTTTATTTTTTTTAAATTTTATTTTATTTTTAAACTTTACATAATTGTATTAGTTTTGCCAAATATCGAAATGAATCCACCACAGGTATACCTGTGTTCCCCATCCTGAACCCTCCTCCCTCCTCCCTCCCCATACCCTCCCTCTGGGTCGTCCCAGTGCACCAGCCCCAAGCATCCAGTATCGTGCATCGAACCTGGACTGGTGACTCGTTTCATACATGATATTATACATGTTTCAATGCCATTCTCCGAAATCTCCCCACCCTCTCCCTCTCCCACAGAGTCCATAAGACTGATCTATACATCAGTGTCTCTTTTGCTGTCTGGTATACAGGGTTATTGTTACCATCTTTCTAAATTCCATATATATGTGTTAGTATATTGTATTGGTGTTTTTCTTTCTGGCTTACTTCACTCTGTATAAAAGGTTCCAGTTTCATCCATCTCATTAGAACTGATTCAAATGTATTCTTTTTAATGGCTGAGTAATACTCCATTGTGTATATGTAGCATAGCTTTCTTATCCATTCATCTGCTGATGGGCATCTAGGTTGCTTCCATGTCTTGGCTATTATAGAGATATTTCTTTAAGATAAGAGGATTGTGGTTTTCTCTTCTGACAAAGAAAGAGAAGTGAAAGTTTTCTCTAAACAATCACACTATCACAACACTTTCAAATATGTCATTCACAACTCAAAATCTGACCACCCAAACCTCATTTAATTAGTTCCTTATCTGCCCAACTTATAGGATCTGCCAGAATAGTCTTTAATATTTAGATAACCCCTCCTGGTTGGCATGTCAATTATTTATTAAGTATCTAATCTATGACAGACATCATTTGAGACACTAGGGATACCGTAGTAAACAAAACAGGCAGAATCTCTGCCTTCATGGAATTTATAGTGGGAAGAAGGATAATCATTAAAATTAAATAAATGTGTGTATGCCTGCATATATAGATATGTGTGATTAGATGCTGAAGTGTCAGAAAAACTTAAAGCAGGGAGAAGGATGGGATGCAGAGGGGCTGTAATTGTAAATAATATATTCTTAGAAAGCCTCATTGAAAAGACAGCATTTGTAAGACAAGCAAGTTGTTGGTGTTTAGTCGCTAAGTTGTGTCTGACTCTTTTGGAGACCCCATGGACTCTATAGCCTGCCAGGTTCCTCTGTCCATGGAATTTCCCAGGCAAGAATACTGGAGTAGGTTGTCATTTCCTTTTCCAGGAGATCTTTGAGACCTGGGATCGAACCCGTGTCTCCTACTTGGCAGACAGATTCTTTACCACTGAGCTGCCTGGGAATCCCAGAGTAGCAAGCGCTGAGCCCCAAAGAGAGAAGTGTACTTGTAGAGTTTGTGAAATAGTAAGAGGGTCAATGTGGCTGAATAAAATGAGAAGAATATAAGAGGTATGGTCAGAGAGCTGAGGAAGGCAATGGGACCTGGTCAAATTTGTGTTTCTACTCAAAATGAAATGTGCACATTTAGATGGTTTTCTCAGAACGGTATCTGCCTTTGGTGTTAAGAAGAAACTGGAGGAAACTGAGGGCAGAATCAGAAAGGCAGTGGGGGACCCCCACCTCATCCACCTGCCTGAATCTTCATCCTGCAGATGGAGCATGGATGTAGCTAGATTTAAGTCTGAATCTCAAGTGAATGTTTCCTACCTGAAGCTCCCCAGATATTCACAGTTGTGGAGATCAGAGAAGTCAAAGCAACAGAGGAGAATTAGGATTTAAATTACAGGAAAATCACTCATCACAGGAACATGACTCAGAAACCCCCATGCCCCCAAGTCTCGGTCCATAAACAGAACCAAACTTGGATTTCCAAGCTGGGACCCAGAGTCAAGTTTCAATGAGATGAGATGAGGTCTTGTGAAGACTTTGCATTGTCAAAAAGAAAAAGAAGGTAAATTAGAAACTAAGGGAAAATCTTCGTTTTATAGATTAAAATGAAGAAGCCTTAACATGCAAAGGATATGAATAGAGAGTTTGCATAAAAAGGTTCTTAAACATGAAAAGATGCTTTAGTATTGCTTACAGTGAGACACATGGGAGTTAAAATTATACTTACTATTTTTACTCACCATTTTGTCAAAGATGGAAAAGGTAAGTTAATGGACTCTTTGGCAAAACTGTGGGCAAACAGGCACTTTCACGTATTGCTTGTAGAAATGCAGAACCCCATACGAAGGGCAGTGTCAATCAGAATTATAAATTCATATGCTGTTTCTTCCAGAAATTATACTTCTGGGAATTTATCTTATAGCATTACTTACTTATGTGCAAGATAATTAAAGCATAGGATTATTCACTGTGACATTGTTATGTTGCACAACATCATTGTACAACAATTAATCATGATACTTTGATGCAACCAAATTCTAAGTTGCTATAAAAGAGGATGAGAAAATGTCCATGTGGAAATATCTCTAAAATATAGTAGTACATTTGAGAAAACAAATTATGTAGCATTGCATCTTTTTGTGGAAAGTTGAAAAAATCAAGAATATATTTTCATTTGCTTTTTTATGCATAGGGAAACTCTGGAGAAAAGTTAAGACACTGTATTAATTAGGGTCACTTGTCGGGGAAGGGGGGACATGGAAGAGAGATTTTTCACTGTAATACTTTTATACATTTGATTTTGAACAAACTTAATGGATGACTTATTCAAAACTAATTAACTGTATAATTAAGTTTGAAATGCTGCACTCAATTCATATGTTATTATAATTATTAATATTAAAATTGATATTAATATTAGATACCCTGAGTTCTAGTCAGACTCTGATACAAACTGACTGTTAGATTCTGGCACACTCTCCTAATTTCTCTAAACTTTCCTAATTCATAAAATGTTAATTTTTGAGGGCCCTTGGGCATTTAATATCATAGTGACAAGAAGCGAATTGATACTTGAAGAACAAGATGGAACGTGCTGGGGCTTTGAAAATGAGCTCTATGGGAATGTGAAGTGTTTTGTTTCCTTCATTTTAGAGATGAGAAAATTACAACGCAGAGAAGTTAAGGAGCTTGCAGGGGTGCTCCAAAGCCACCGGGCGGCAGGACAGGGCTATGGACCCACACTCTGAGTGAGTGCAAACCTGCTGAAGGTACCGCTGCCTAGGCGATGTTCTCTATCCTGAAAGGTCTGGCCAGGCATCAGAGGCCGGCGCCAAGTAAAAGAAGCACTGCAGTTCCAGGTTTCCTTCCTGCCTTGTGGTTGCTCAGTCGCTCAGTCGTGTCCAATGCACTGTGACCCCATGGACTGCAGCACGCCAGGCTCCCCGCCCTCACTGTCTCCCGGAGCCTGCTCAAACTCTTGTCCATTGAGTTGGTGGTGCTATCCAACCATCTCATCCTGTCGCCCCCTTCTCCTCCTGCCCTCAATTTTTCCCAGCATCAGGGTCTTTTCAAATGAGTCAGCTCTTCACATCAAGTGGCCAAAGTGTTGGAGCTTCAGCTTCAGCATCAGTCCTTCCAATGAATATTCAGGACTGATTTCCTTTAGAATGGACTGGTTGGATCTCCTTGCAGTCCAAGGGACTCTCAAGAATCTTCTTCAACACCACAGTTCGAGAGCATCAATTCTTTGGTGCTCAGCTTTCTTTATAGTCCAACTCTCACATCCATACATGACCACTGGAAAAACCACAGCTTTGAATACATGTACCTTTGTCCACAAAGTGATGTCTCTAGGTTTATTGCCCTGGTCCCACTCAGACTGGAAGACTGACAACCAGTCATTGTCAGGAAGAGCCCTCTTAGGTGTCTGTGTTTTCCTATTAGTCACAGCAATTTATTGACCATGTCATCTAGGGCAATAGGGCTCTTACTTGAATGGAATGTGGATTTAGTCGGGGAGGGGGGTGTTCCCCCTTAAATTGAAGACCTACATTTTAAGCGGCTCCCTGTTTCAGAATCAGACAAAACATTCCTAGAACTTAAATGACGCCTGAACCGTGCCGGACAATTTAGATACACTTAGAAGTGACAGCACCTGTGTGTCCAGCTGTCTCTGAAAAGGAGGTTTCATTTATCAGAATGGCTTCCAAATTGCTCTGTTTTGTGCAACCGTGACCCACAGGTTCCCATCAGTGTGGAAGCTGAGTGGTGTGGGGAATGCTTCCTGGAGTGGCTTGGTTTCCACTGGAAACTCCAGAATAATTTTCTGGTGGTGAGCGGAGGCCCTTATATGCTATGATCCTTTGAGGGGGGCAGTGGTTGCTGATGTTTTTTAATCTCAGCCTCAAGCATGTTTTGGAAACCAGCATACGATTAATTTCCCGATTGCTGCAGGGTTGTTTTAGGACTTTTTTTTTTTTCTATTTTAATTTTATTTTAAAGCTGGGACACTGCAAAGCTCTGTAAACAAAGTAATCGATCAGTTGCTATCAGCAGTTCTTGTGAGAGGGCAGAATAATTTGATGGATTCCGGACAATAGGAAAAGAATAGTGCAAGCAGCTTGAATAAATTAATGGACATGATTATAAGTGGAGACTGGGGTCCCCACAGGTGTTCTTAAAGGAGAACATTCATTCTGGCTCCGAGGTGCCTGCATCCCTCAGGCCACATGGAGTCAATTGTGGGTGGATGCTTCTCATTTACAGCCTCCAGTCCATTTTTGAATCTTCTTGCTTTTGCAATCTGATGCTTTACCTGGACTGCAGGTAGCAGAGATTTAAAATGGTTCCTTGTTTACTTTTAATTTGCATCAAGCTACTAAATGTTAGTGCAGGGAGAGACGCTTGGGTTTTTTGTGTGTGTGTGTGTGTGCCCTGACTCCCTTGTGTGAGAAAGCAAGACTCTGGATCCCAGAAAGGAGACGTGATTTATTCAAGGTTACGACTGCTTGTTGTCAGAACCAAGCCTCAAGTTCAAGTTCTCTGCCTTCACGTTCAGCGCTCCTTTCTTCATCGCATTACCGTGCCCCCAGGTGCCATTCAGGTAATTGTAACAAGAACAACATTGTGGTTGTGACCGCTTCCGGCACCTCCTTCTTCCTCCCTCTTCACTTTCTCTTCCACCTTTCGTAGCACCTCCTGTTTACATTCCCCCAGACACAGTTTCCGAACCAGAATTCTTTGCTATCTATGTATTGTTGACTATTTTAAATGCTATTTATACTTAGGCTTTTAAATACTACCTACGCCCCTGCGTGGTTGTTCCAGTATCCAAGTATTGATCATGTGTTTTCTCAGCTCCAGCCAGGACTTTCTGCTCCCGTGCAGAGTGTTAGGTTGGCTCACGCTCTTACTGTTGCTCTCCCTAATGTGGATGGGCCTTGTGTAATCAGTTGAAGGTCGGAGTAGAACAAAACCACTTGTGTGCTTGAACAGGAGATCATTCTCCCCCAGACTGACTTCAGACTTTGTCTGCACTGTTGACGCTCCTCTGGTCAGGTCACCAGCCCACCCTGCAGGTTTGGGGCTTGCTGGCACCCGTACGCCATGTCTTTATCACTTTCAGGAATCCTCTTTCATCTGCCTCTTCTTTCCCAACCGAGGAACTCCAGTTCTTCATGTAACACCCAATTCAGCTTTCATCATCTCTCAACTCCTGGCAAAATGTCCCCTCCGTCTCTCACTTCCTGCTGTTTTCTCTAAGACACATACATTTTTACTTCTCTTTGAAAAATTCATTCTCTCCTGCTCATCTTTCATAAAAGTCAGTGTCTTTTCTCCACTGTAAACACCCTGAGGGCAGAGGATGTGTCTTTAGCATTTTTCTTTCCCTGAGTCCTACTGTGTGTTGTTCCAGGTGCATGCCACATGCTTACTGTTAATAAAAGCTCACTTAGTCAATGAGTCAGCAGATGCTAGAGCTTGAACATCTCCACTGAACCCCGTACGGACATGCCCAGTGACTCCTGCCAGCTCTCAGGGGTGTTTAGTCAGTTTCCTTCTCACGTCATCTGTTCAAAACAGGCATCTTGAGTTGCAGCTTGCATCCCTGCTCTCCGAAACCCATTCTTCCTCTAATCTCCCTCATCTCAGGAAACGGTGTCACCGTCCATGCTATGGCTCAGACAAAACTGTTCTGCCTTTATTTTCTCTTACCTCTAGTCTGGCTGCAAATCTTCTGACTCTAGTCATCCCAAATGTGGGCACATCTTCTTTGTGACCCTTGCCTGGCACTGTCATCTCTGGCTAATAGCACCTGACCTGTCCTCATCATATTTATTTCCTTCCCTGTGTATCAGCCCATCTGAGTGTTCCGTCTGATTGTTTGTAATGTAAAGCTGTTCCCTGAGCACCTTCTATGGTTCCTTTTTTTTTTTTTCTGCTGTTATCTTATTCTTTTTGCCGGGGGGCATGCCTCATAGTATGCAGTTCCCCAACCAGGGATTGGACCCCCTGAAGTGGGAGGGCAGAGCCTTAACCACTGGACCACCAGGGAAGTCCCCTGGTTCCTCTTAAATTATCCATTTATCTCTCTTAGGATAAAAGTGATTCTTACCATGGCCTAGGAGGTGCTGTGTGACCTTCCCTTGCTCCTCTCCAGGGTCACCACCTACCCCTGTGTTCTTTCTCATTCTTGTGCAATGTAAGGATTGCTGTTCTTCAGAGACCCCCAACAGGTTCTAATATTGGGAGCTTCACTGCTTTCTCTCTACCTGAACTGCCCTTCCAAGAGCTTCCTATGGCTTTTTTTTTTTTTTTTTTGACTGCACTGGGTATTAGCAGGACTCAGGATCTTCTATCTTTGTCTCTGCTTACAGGATCTTTAGTTGTGGGGTTGGGATCTAGTTCCTGGACCAGGGTTCATACCCTGGTACCCTTCATTGGGAGCTCAGAATCTTAGACACTGGACCTCCAGGCAAGTCCCTCCTGTGGCTTGCTTTCTGAGCTCATCAAGTTTAAACTCAAAGACCACTTCTGCAGAAAAGGCTTTCCTATTCTCTCCCTGTCTCAGGAAGCTCCACTCTCTTCCCATCAGTCTTTGCCATTAATACTTCTGGTATGAATAGCCTTCAGTATTGGGCTGCAGGGTTGGACACGACTGAGTGACTTCACTTTCACTTTTCACTTTCATGCATTGGAGAAGGAAATGGCAACCCACTCCAGTGTTCTTGCCTGGAGAATCCCAGGGACAGGGGAGCCTGGTGAGCTACAGTCCATGGGGTCACAAAGAGTCAGACACCACTGAGCATTCAGGCTAGCATGTAGTGGCTCAGATGGTAAAGAATCTGCCTTCAATGCAGGATACGCGGGCTTGATCCCTGGGTTGGGAAGATCCCCTGGAGAAGGGAATGGCTACCCACTCCAGTCTTCTTGCCTGGAGAATCCCATGGACAGAGGAGCCTGGTGGGCTACAGTTCGTGGGGTTGCAAAGAGTCAGACATGACTGAGCACGCATGCGTACATGTAGTGGCTCAAGTGGTAAAGAATCTGCCTCCAATGCAGGTCCCCGGGTTCAATCCCTGGATGGGAAAGATCCCCTGGAGAAAGGAATAGCTACCCACTTCAGTATTCTGCTAGTTGAAATCATATTGCTTATTTGTTTGCTTGTGTCCCTCCCGGACTCAAGTAGGAGCTCCATTAGAGCAGAGACTTTAAAAAAACAAGATGTGTTTCCTGAATGCCCAGAACATACCCAACACGTAGTAGGTAGACAATGATTATTTGCTGTATAAATAAATAAGAGACCCAATGTTTATTAGATTTGGATGCTTTGAGTGGTTATTTTTCCCTCTTTAAATGTACTCAGCATGTTCTTGGCAAGAGAACACAGGAGGGTGAATATAAGTCAGATGATATACGGGGAAATGAGAAAATAAAAAGGCAAAACTGCTGAGCTACTGAATAGCGAATCTTAAGGGGAACTTTCTTATTTTCAATATCTTTATTTCCTGGAATAGAAATAGAATATCTTCGTTGGGAAAGGAAATCCCAGCGGAACTTGCAAAACATGAAAGAGAATTGCTTTGCCTTTTTGGACTTTGTTTTGCTTTACTTTGCTTCGATGTATGAAACGAGGTTTCTGTGCAACTTTATTAGGTCAATGTTTACAATAACATGATCCTCAGGGCATAGGAGAGAGATCGGAAGCATTAGAGAAAGGTACTGGGCAAGAAAACTACCAGGCTTTCAGACCTACTCTGTGCTTTATGGTAATTATAATAGTAGCTGAAACTGATTGAGGATTCATTGTTGTCCTCTGATACATGCACTGTCTGATTTGATGCTGTTCAATCTTTATGGCATCTGGATAAATTAGTACCATTGTCATGATTTTGTTGATGGTGAAACTGACTCAAAATTATTTCCCTTTCCAAGCCACATGGTTCATGCCTGATGAAGGCATCCCTTCCCCTCCCAGGGACTGTAACATCTTCATTAGCTGATTTCCTTGATCCAGTCCCTCTTCCTCTAAGGCTTTCTCAAGACTGGACTGTCAGGCTGTCACTGGGTGGTCGGGTGTGTTCTCTGATTCCTTCTGACCCACCAGCTTCAGGACATGGGATCCTGCTGGTGTCCAAGCACCCATGGGATGTCTGTGGCGTGGTGGAGAGAGCGTGAGCCCTTTGTTTAGAGTTCAGAGGGAACTCGGCAGGCTTGGGACAGGGCACGGGCTTTGTTCATCTCTAGACTCCCAACGCTTGACATGGTGCCAAGAACAGAGAACATAGTCCATGATTTCAACTTTCCCATGAACCTGCTATTTTACTTGATCTCTCAGAAAGCCTCTTATAACTCTGGTGGATGGATCTGTCAGGCAAGTAATGGCCATCTGGGACAAGGCTGGTAATGGTGCATATTGTGGCTAAAAATAGCGTGTCATCTCTATAAAGCACTTGGCAGAGCATGGACCAGAGGGCTACAGTCTCTCACTTTCCTTGTGTGGGATATGGAGATAAAAAATATCATAGTGACCATGTGAGATTTCTGTGGGGTTCCATGAATTAATGTGCAGAGCCTCTTAATAGTGCGCCAGGCTTATCATGAATACTTAATAAATGTTAGCAAGAGCTATTGAAGTTCTTATGCAAACCTTATGAGGAGATCATCTTGCATATGCCCATTTCGTGGATGCTATTACTGAGCCTTGGCTGGTTAAGTGACTTTTCCAAGTCCTCACAGGTAGGAAGCAGAAGTCCTTAGGTTTGCCCCAGTATCTGTTTGTCTCCAATCCTAGTATGCTGAGTCCTCCAAAGGATATTTGACAGCAACAGGAGACATTTCTGATCGTCACCCCTGATGGGTGTTGCTCTTGGCACATAGTGTGTTGAGGTGTAGGGTGTCCTGAACATTCTCCAATACACAGGGAAGCCTCTACAACAAAGAATGCGCTCAGTCACTTCAGTCATGTCCAACTCTGTGTGACCCCATAGATGGCAGCCTACCAGGCTCCCCTGTCCCTGGGATTCTCCAGGAAAGAACACTGCAGTGGGTTGCCATTTCCTTCTCCAAGGGTGTCCTGAACATTCTCCAATACACAGGGCAGCCTCTACAACAAAGAATGCGCTCAGTCACTTCAGTCATGTCTGACTCTTTGCCACCTGACTGTAGCCCGCCAGGCTCCTCTATCCATGGGATTCTCCAGGCAAGAATACTGGAGTGGACTGCCATGCCCTCCTCCAGGGGATCTTCCTGATCCAGGGATTGAACCTGCATCTCCTGCATTGCAGGTGGATTCTTTACCCACTGAACCACCTGGGGAGCCCACAACAAAGAATAATCCTGCCCAAATGTCATTAGAGCCACGGTTGAGAAATTGGGCTTTGACCAGTGATCAATTCCATTGATTCACCATAATGCTGTAATCACAATCTAATAACCGCAGAACAGACACCCATAGGCAGTGCTGCCAACCTTATTCCAAGGGATCTGGTTACCTTCAGTTGCCTGGACGCTGGTGTTGTTAGCAGAGATGGGGCACCAGCTCCTCTCTAAGCCATAATGAAACTCCTGGTAACAGTGTTATCGTTGAAGGAAAAAATTCTATTTCGATCACAACCCCAAGATTACCCTTTATGATGTTTGCCACACCTATAGTTAATTAACCCTATAGTTAATTAACCCGTGATATTGTCTCTTTATGTCATCTTCCTTTTTTACAATATAAACTCTCTGATGACAGGGACTGTGCTGGGCTTGTCCACTGCTTCCCCTTAGCTCCTGGCAGAAGGTTCTGGATGATAGTCTAAAATAGGTCCAAGTTGGAGACATACTTGTATAAATAAATAATCCAGGCCAGCAACTGAAAATATAAAAACAGTGTCTAGTGCCCAGGAGAAAAGTTTGTGCTATTTAAGATGTGTTAGACACTATAGAATGTTTGAAGGATTTGAAATCCAATGTTCATTCATTCAAGCATTCATTGACTAGTGCTGTGCTTAGTCACTCAGTTGTGACTAACTCTTTGCGGCCCCATGGACTGTAGCCCACCAGGCTCCTCTGTTCATGAAAATTTCCAGGCAAGAGTAGTGGAGTGGGGTTGCCATTTCCTTCTCCAGGGCATCTTGCTGAGCCAGGGTTTGAACCTATGAACCTGCATTTCCTGCATTGGCAGGAGGATTCTTTACCACCAAGCCAAACCAACTATTGTCTAATATAAAATAAAAATCTTAAAAAAAAAGATCATTACAGGGTTATGTGCAGCTTCTGGGCACAGAGGGTGTTCAGTCAATGGGTGATCATACGTGGTGGCTTTTAAACATGTCCACACATTCTTGGACACACCATCCATTAAGAGGGAGCATTTCTGTCCCTCCCCCTAAACCTAGGCAGGCTTGGGGAGTCCCTTGGCTAATAGAATGTGGCAGAATCGAAGCTATGTGACATCTGAGGCCAGGTTGGAAAGAACCTCCTTTAGCGACCTTGTAGAGAGACCAGAGCATCAGAGAAGGAGAAAGAGACACACGAAGAGACAGAGAGAGAGAGAGAGAGAGAGAGAAAGATCCACAAAGCCTCAGGTATTCTGTCCAGGTGTGTGGGTGAAGATGCCTGGGAGCCAGACACATCCTGACCGCAGACACATCTCCTTCTTCAGGGACATCAAGTAGGGAAGGGTAAGGAGACGGGGAGACATATTTTGGAAGTTGAGTCTTGAATATTTTATTGGAGTCAGATTTTGTAAAAGTCCTATATGGTTTATTCTGAAGACTGGTCCGTAATTGGGATTTTTGTCCAGGGTAGGGGAGATACAGTCAACATTTGAGAAGATTCAAGGCACTGTGAGCCATGACTTCAATATTTTACCCTGCAGTATTCAGACTCATTACAGGTTGTATGGAGTAAAGTATCATTACCTGACCTATATGGAAGAAAGGCGGTTAGATGCCCATCAAAACCATGTACATGCAGTCATTTTGCTGTTATTATTCTAGAAATAGATTATCATTTTAATCGGAATCTTTTCTTTTCATTAAAGTATCTCTGATGTACAATATTATATGTTACAAGTGTACAATATCAGATCAGATCAGTTGCTCAGTCGTGTCCGACTCTTTGCGACCCCATGAATCGCAGCATGCCAGGCCTCCCTGTCCATCACCAACTCCTGGAGTTCACTCGGACTCACGTTCATCGAGTCAGCGATGCCATCCAGCCATCTCATCCTCTGTCATCTCCTTCTCCTCCTGCCTCCAATCCCTCCCAGCATCAGAGTCTTTTCCAATGAGTCAACTCTTCACATGAGGTGGCCAAAGTACTGGAGTTTCAGCTTTAGCATCATTCCTTCCAAAGAAATCCCAGGGCTGATCTCCTTCAGAATGGACTGGTTGCATCTCCTTGCAGTCCAAGGGACTCTCAAGAGTCTTCTCCAACACCACAGTTCAAAAGCATCAATTCTTCAGCGCTCAGCCTTCTTCACAGTCCAACTCTCACATCCATACATGACCAGAGGAAAAACCATAGCCTTGACTAGACGAACCTTTGTTGGCAAAGTAATGTCTCTGCTTTTGAATATGCTATCTAGGTTGGTCATAACTTTCCTTCCAAAGAGTAAGCGTCTTTTAATTTCATGGCTGCAGTCACCATCTGTAGTGATTTTGGAGCCCAGAAAAATAAAGTCTGACACTGTTTCCAATAAAGTCTGACACTGTTTCCACTGTTTCCCCATCTATTTCCCATGAAGTGATGGGACCGGATGCCATGATCTTCGTTTTCTGAATGTTGAGCTTTAAGCCAACTTTTTCACTCTCCACTTTCACCTTCATCAAGAGGCTTCTGAGTTCCTCTTCACTTTCTGCTATAAGGGTGGTGTCATCTGCATATCTGAGGTTATTGATATTTCTCCTGGCAATCTTGATTCCAGCTTGTGTTTCTTCCAGTCCAGCATTTCTCATGATGTACCCTGCATATAAGTTAAATAAACAGGGTGACAATATACAGCCTTGATGAACTCCTTTTCCTATTTGGAACCAGTCTGTTGTTCCATGCCCGGTTCTAACTGTTGCTTCCTGACCTGCATACAAATTTCTCAAGAGGCAGATCAGGTGGTCTGGTATTCCCATCTCTTTCAGAATTTTCCACAGTTGATCCACACAGTCAAAGGCTTTGGCATAGTCAATAAAGCAGAAATAGATGTTTTTTTGGAACTCTCTTGCTTTTTCTATGATCCAGTGGATGTTGGCAATTTGATCTCTGGTTCCTCTGCATTTTCTAAAACCAGCTTGAACATCAGGAAGTTCACGGTTCACATATTGCTGAAGGCTGGGTTGGAGAATTTTGAGCATTACTTTACTAGCGTGTGAGATGAGTGCAATTGTGCGGTAGTTTGAGCATTCTTTGGCATTGCCTTTCTTTGGGATTGGAATGAAAACTGACCTTTTCCAGTCCTGTGGCCACTGCTGAGTTTTCCAAATTTGCTGGCATATTGAGTGCAGCACTTTCACAGAATCATCTTTCAGGATTTGGAATAGTTCAACTGGAATTCCATCACTTCCACTAGCTTTGTTCGTAGTGATGCTTTCTGAGGCCCACTTGACTTCACATTCCAGAATGTCTGGCTCTAGATCAGTGATCACACCATCGTGATTATCTGGGTCGTGAAGATCTTTTTTTTTTTTTTTTTTTTGTGAAGATCTTTTTTGTACAGTTCTGTGTATTCTTGCCATCTCTTCTTAATATCTTCTGCTTCTGTTAGGTCCATACCACTTCTGTCCTTTATCAAGCTCATCTTTGCATGAGATGTTCCTTTGGTATCTCTGATTTTCTTGAAGAGATCCCTAGTCTTTCCCATTCTGTTGTTTTCCTCTATTTCTTTACATTGATCGCTGAAGAAGGCTTTCTTATCTCTTTTTGCTATTCTTTGGAACTCTGCATTCACATGTTTTTTTGCATTTCTTTTCTATGGGAATGGTCTTGATCCCTGTCTCCTGTACAATGTCATGAACCTCATTCCATATTCATCAGGCACTCTATCTATCAGATCTAGGCCCTTAAATCTATTTCTCACTTCCACTGTATAATCATAAGGGATTTGATTTAGGTCATACCTGAATGGTCTAGTGGTTTTCCCTACTTTCTTCAATTTAAGTCTGAATTTGGCAATAAGGTGTTCATGGTCTGAGCCTCAGTCAGTTCCTGGTCTTGTTTTTGCTGACTGTATAGAGATTCTCCATCTTTGGCTGCAAAGAATATAATCAATCTGATTTCGGTGTTGACCATCTGGTGATGTCCATGTGTAGAGTCTTCTCTTGTGTTGTTGGAATAGGGTGTTTGTTATGACCAGTGCATTTTCTTGGCAAAACTCTATTAGTCTTTTCCCTGCTTCATTCTGTATTCCAAGGCCAAATTTGCCTGTTACTCCAGGTGTTTCTTGACTTCCTACTTTTGCATTCCAGTCCCCTGTAATGAAAAGGACATCTTTTTTGGGTGTTAGTTCTAAAAGGTCTTGTAGGTCTTCATAGAACCATTCAACTTCAGCTTCTTCAGCGTTACTGGTTGGGGCATAGACTTGGATTACTGTGATATTGAATGATTTGCCTTGGAAATGAACAGAGATTATTCTGTCGTTTTGGGGATTGCATCCAAGTACTGCATTTTGGACTCTTTTGTTGACCATGATGGCCACTCCATTTCTTCTGAGGGATTCCTGCCCGCAGTAGTAGATAAAATGGTCATCTGAGTTAAATTCACCCATTCCAGTCCATTTCAGTTCGCTGATTCCTAGAATGTCAACATTCACACTTGCGGTGGCGGGGAGGAGCAATCGCACGACCGAGGCCAGGGGCGGTGGCAGGGAGGACCAACCCCACATCCAAGGAGCCGTGGCTGTGTGGGCGCAGGAGGGCCTAGAGGAGCTATCCCACATTGAAGGTCAGGAAGGGCGGCGGTGAGGAGATACCCCTCGTCCAAGGTAAGGAGCAATGGCTGTGCTTTGCTGGAGCAGCCGTGAAAAGATACCCCACGCCCAAGGTAAGAGAAACCAAAGTAAGATGGTAGGTGTTGCAAGAGGGCATCAGAGGGCAAACACACTGAAACCATACTCACAGAAAACTAGTCAATCTAATCACACTAGGACCACAGCCTTGTCTAACTCAATGAAACTAAGCCATACCCATGGGGCAACCCAAAACGGGCGGGTCATGGTGGAGAGGTCTGACAGAATGTGGTCCACTGGAGAAGGGAATGGCAAATCACTTCAGTATTCTTGCCTTGAGAGCCCCACAAACAGTATGAAAAGGCAAAATGATAGGATACTGAAAGAGAAACTCCCCAGGTCAGTAGGGGCCCAATATGCTACTGGAGATCAGTGGAGAAATAACTCCAGAAAGAATGAAGGGATGGAGCCAAAGCAGAAAGAATACCCAGCTGTGGATATGACTGGTGATAGAAGCAAGGTCTGATGCTGTAAACAGCAATATTGCATAGGAACCTGGAATGTCAGGTCCATGAATCAAGGCAAATTGGAAGTGGTCAAACAAGAGATGGCAAGAGTGTACAATATAGTGAATCACAATTTTTAAAGGTTAGACTCCATTTATAGTTATAAAATTTTGGCTATATACAATGTATCCTTGTAGCTTATTTTATACATAGTTGTTTGTACCTCTTAATCCCCTACCCCTATATTCTTTTGCTTCACTTCATTCTCCCAATAAAGTGTATACAATGCAATTAGACAACATTTCAGAAAGCCCCTTCTCATTCACAGTAAAAACAACTATTTTAATGAATATCCAAAGATTAGGTTTGTTTTTAAAAATTGGAACTTATTTCCCATTTTTTCTCTTACAAAAGAGAACAAGGGGAAAAAAAATGTCAAGAAATGAAGCCAAATAAGATTCTCCTAAGGCCATGATCTTCTCTACAGCAATCAAGCATTTGGCAGCATATGAGGTATCAGGGGAGACCACAGATGTCCACATCCAAAAAGCAATCTTTCCTCCCAGTATTGTGACATTTGGCTCCACCTTCTGCCCTTTGGATAATAATATTCCAGTGTGATCTGATGTCATCTACCATTGACAGTGTTTATTTTTACTTCTTTCTGGTGAGAGAGAAAATGGTATTCCAGGTTTAAGACTGACTGCTTCCCACCTGTTGGGGAAAACAGTTGCCTTGACAAGACTGCAGAGGGTTGAAGGGCTATGAGCCACAGAAAGGGCAGTGTTCTTGCAAAACAGTAGACACTCAGCTTCTCTGGCTACTTAAATTATTGATGGTGATTTCAGCACTGGGCTCACGATGCCTGGAGCAATTAGGGCTCTGGGCTAGAAAAGCTGGAGAAGCTGTGTTTCAGAGTTGAGCCAGAGGGGCTTCTGCCTTGTGGAAACCCTTGCGGCTGAGCCAGGAGGGCTCTCCATCTGACTCTTTTGAAATGTGTGCCATTGTGGTGGGCACCCAGGGGGCTCGGAGAAGCCAAGAGCTCTAGAGCGTGTGTCCAACTCCTTGCAATCCCAGGGACTGTGGCCGGCCGGGCTCCTCTGTCCATGGGGTTCCTCAGGCAAGAGTTCTGGAGTGGTTGCCGTTGTTTCCTCCAGGGTGGATCGGATCTGCGTCTCCTGCGTCTCCTCCACTGGCAGGCAGATTCTTGACCACTGTGCCATGAGGGAAGCCCCAAGAGCTCTGTATGTGCTCATTGCTTCATTGGCTTATTAAGTCCCTGGGGCACAGAGGACAGGTACCGGCTTGATGTCAGTTGTCCCTGGTGAGTTGTGTGACTTGATGGGGGTCCTTGAAGCTCTTTGAAGATTAGAAGTGACTCCCAAATTCCTCGGTCATCATTATATGCCTAGAGTTGGAATTGGCAAGTCAGAGGATGCAATGCCTGTCTTCCCTGAGTTCTAAACAAGCTGAGGAATGAAGAAAAGAAATCCACACTGGGATAGAAAAGTCAGAACATCCCCCTGGCCCTGCATCAGTGCAGGGAGATGGCAGGTCTCAGTCATTGAAGCTTCTAACTCAGATCCAGGGAATGAGTCGGGCTCAGTTCCCTGGTCACCAGACTTCGAGGTCTGGCAGTCTTCTCAGCCTCTACTGCCGAGTTCCCTGGGTCCAAGAACAATCAAGACCTCCAGCTATCTGCTGGCAGCCTGCTCTCAAGAAAAGAAGAGACAGTGCATGAGCTAGGCTGGCTCGAGTTTCTCCTTGTAACTTGCTCATAACGTGTCTCTAGACTTGCCCAAGGAGCAGTGAAGGAGACACTGAAAAGAGAAACCGCGGTGTGACCTGCCTTCACTTGGAGGAAATGGCAGGTGTGGAAAGCAGCTTTCCTTCCTGCCCACCAGCATCTAGCAACATGCATCTTTATGTCACTGAGAGGATCAAACCGAATAATAGTATCTATATATAAAAACACTGTGCTAACCAGGGACTTCCCTGATGGTGCAGTGTTAAACTCTTCCCTCTCAACGCAGGGGGCACAAGTTCAATACCTGGTCCAGGGAACTGAGATCCCTCTTGCCACATGGCACGGCCTAAAAATAAATAAATAAAAATAAAACAACAGCAACACCATGAAAAAAATAAAGGGGGCAGAGAATGCAAGTAGATACTTAAATAAATGTTGAAAAACAAAACAGGTATTAACCAGGAAACCTTTCATAACTATAAGATGGCACTCTCTTTATTGTCCAAAAAGCCCCAGTTCAACAAGTCTTTGTAAAATAAACAAATGAAAAGCTTCATCCAAACAGATTTATATCCAAATATTTTTACTGACTTTCTGTCTTCACTAAGTAGATGGTTATTGGAGTCAAATTTCAAAGGTTGGGATTTTATTTCTACTATTTCTCAGCTGTGTGACCTTGGGCAAATTGCTTAACCTTTCTGTGTCTCAGATAAGAATAGTTTCTTAGGAGAGTTGTAAGAATTAAAGATGTTAATATAAGCTTAAACCAATATCTGACATGTGGGAAGTATAGAGTAAAAGTTACTAATGATGGTGATTATTAATAAAGTGTAACAGAGCCAGAGTGGTGAACGTTAATCAGATTACAGCATTCTAACGCTTGAAACCCTGCCAGTGCTTCCTGTTGCTCTTAGGATAAAAGCCTCAGTAGAGCCCCTGTGTAACTTAGCATCTGCCTCTTCTTCATCCTCAGATCACACTCCTAAACTCCTTGCTCGAGATGCTCTGGCTACATGGCAATCATGTGTGTTCCTTGGTTTCACCAAGCCTGCATCCATCCTAGAGGCATGCTTGCTGCTCCTTCTGTCTGGAAGCCTCTTTCTCTGCTTCTCTTCTGCCTGGCTTTTTCTCATCCTTTGGGTTTCTGCTCAAGGGTCATGCCCTTGAAGAAGAAGTCCCTTTGTAAAGAGGTTCTGCTCAGCTGTGACAGAGCCCAACATCTTTTTTTTTCATAGAACATATCACAGTCTATTTTTTTTTTTTTTTGCCAGTTTGTTATCTGTTTCCTCCTTGGAACATGGAAAGGGCAAGGACTGAGTCTGTTTTACTTACTTCTCCATCCCCAGCATCTTTCAGAGGGCCTGGCGACAGGAACTAATCCAAAAAGCACGTGTTGGTTAAATGGATGGGAAGGACAGGTTCTCAGGCATCTTGGAGCAGAGCCCAAGTCCTGCTGCCTGAGGCCATTGGAACCAGACAGTCATTTCATCACGTCGCTCAGACTCGGTCTCCCCACCTGCAAAAATGAGAGACGGGACACCTGTGTTCACAGCAGCATTTTGCACAATGGCCAGAAGATGGAGGCTCCCAGGTGAGCATCGGCAGATGGATGGGGGAAGAAAGGCAGTCCATCCATGCGATGGAGTAGTAGTCAGCCTCAAAAAGGAAAGAAACGCTGACACATGCTACCACCTGGATGAACCCTAAGGATGGCAAACGAAGTGAGGGAAGTCAGTTACAAAAAGCAAATGGGGTAGGGTATGATTCTACTCATATGAGGTGTTTACAAGAGTCTCATTTATAGATACAAAGAGTAAAATGGTGGTTGCTAGGTCTGGAGGGAGAGGAAATGGGGTATTGTGATTCAACAGGCATGAAGCTTCTGTCTTGTAAGATAAAAAATGTTCTGTGGAAGGATGTTGGTGATGGCTGCACAACTGTGTGAATACATCTAACACAGCTGACCAGTGCACTTGGAAATGGTGAGGATGGTTCGCTTTATTCATGTGTGTGTGTGTGTGTATATATATATATATATTTTTTTTTACCACAGTTAAAAACAGAAAATAAAGGAAAATTTTAAAAAATAGAAGAGAGGAGAAAATGCTTTGTCTTACTGAAAATAGAACTTGGATAATCAAAAGCCTCACAGGGGCCTATCCAAGCAACCAAGTAAACTCTCTCAAAGACAGAGCAATTGAGTGTAGGATTTGAAATCAGAAAAGTGAGGCATTGAGAGCTGGATTATAAAAACCAGTATTGAAACAGAAATATAAACTTGCAATTAAATACATGACATTAAAAACAATTATAATGGATAAAAATTAAGGACTTAGATTTATTTCTCCTTTTTAGTACATTCTGTATGTATACAAAGCATATTTTATTTAGCTTACTCAACATTTCAGATGATCTTCCTATAGGAAGCTACAGAGGGCATTTGGTGAAATTCCTTCATTGCAAAAAACCTCTTTACTGCACATTTTTAAAAAAGCTTCAGAAAGAAATCATATATATATATACATTTGTTGTTGTTCAGTTGCTCAGTCATGTCCGACGCTTTGCAACCCCATGGACTGCAGCACGTCAGGCTTCCTTGTCTTTTACCATCACCCAGAGCTTGCTCAAACTCACGTCTGTCGAGTCAGTGATGCCATCCAACCATCTTGTCTTCGGTTGTCCCTTTCTCCTCCTGTCTTCGATCAATATCTATCTATATATCTGATTCACTTTGATGTACAGTAGAAACTAACAGAAATTGTAAAGCAACTGTACTTTAATAAAATTTAATACAAAAAAATTAAAAAACCTGAGAGAAGAAAGCCGAACACCTGTTCCAATGAGTTGTTATGTCCCTCAGTTTAATAATTGTTCTGTCTCCCCACCTACATACTGAAGGTTATTTTCATTTTAATGTGCATTTTGGTAATAATATTTATAATGTAACTGTGGCGAGGCTAGTCTTGGCTGCAGTTGCTGTCTTGCTATATTAAACCCACCTGTCACCTCATTTATTTACAGCTAGGACTGCTGCTGTCTGGTCCCTTTCTCTTCATCACTCACCATTTCCTTAGCCTGAGGCCTGTCTGCAGAAAATATCTGGGACTCTAGCTGAGTCCTTTCCTCCCCAAACTGCTGGGCAGAGGCAGCCAGATTGCTGGGGTGCAGCTCCCCTGAGGAAAACCCTCAACTGATGACATTCAGAAGTGGTGGATTTTCACCCCAGTGTCCTTAACTTTGGGTGACATAACTCAGCAATAATTATCTCTGGACCTGTTCAGTCCTCAGTGGTATGGACTCCCTCCTGCCCCACCTCCCACTTGCTTGCAGAAGTGACTTGCTCATCAATGCATGATTCACTGTGTTCCTTCCACCCTCACCTCAATTCCCCATTCATTTATGGTGCTTCCTGAGAACTCTCCCCATCTGAATGGAAAGGTGCATGCTCAGTTGCTCAGTTACGTCCAACTCTTTGCGACCCTATGGACTGTAGCCTGCCAGGCTCCTCTATGGAACTTACCAGGCAAGAATACTGTAGTGGATTGCCATTTTCTCCTCCAGGGGGTCTTCCTGACTCAAGGATCAAACCTGTGTCTCCTGTGTCTCCTGCATTGCAGATGGATTCTTTACCACTGAGCCAATCTTTGTTCAAGGTGTGCTTCTGGGACCACCAAGTTGCAGACATCTGTCTGCATCATCTGACTTTTGCATTATTTTTGGAAGGTTGCTCTTTCATTGCAAGTACTGTTGGGATCTTTCACTTGACTGGAGTAAGGTTGGTGAATATGGATGGTGTGGTTCCAACAGACCCATCCCCTCCAAGAGCATTGTTTCTGCAAGATTCCCCATCTGGCTATCAAGTCAAAAGGTTGTGAGAACAATGAATATGTTGCCTTAATTTCTCTTCTTCTCTTCACATGGATAATTTTATTTAAATTTTTTGGAAGGTTGTACTATCAGAGCTATCAGTTATGGAAACCTGACTCCTCAAAGGAAGAAGAATAAGAATGAATACTTCCTCAGTACATACTGTGAGAAAAAGGCATTGCTTGGTGGTTTAGACTTAATTATTGTAAATTATCATCAGAATTTGGAATATATTATTGCCCTGCCTGATGGTTAATTTTATGTGTCAACTTGACAAGATGAAGGGATACCCAAATAGCTGTTAAGATATTATTTCTTGGTGTGTCTGTGATGGTGTCTCCAGAAGGGATTAGAATTTCACTCTCAGTTGGTAGACTGAGTAAAGATCACCCTTTTCAGTGTAGGTGGGCATCATTTAACCCTCTGAGGACCCAAATAGAACAAAAAGACACAGGGAGCACAAGGTCATCTTCTCTCTTCTTGATCTGGGGCACCCATCTTCTCCTGTTCTTGGTGATCAGTTATCAGAGGTTCAGTTGCTTGAGCCTTGCAATCTGGACTGAATTACATCACTGGTTTCCTGGTTCTCCAGCTCACTGGTGGCAGATTGTGGGACTTAGCTTGTATAATTATGTGAGCCAGTCCCCATAATCAATCTCCTCTTATCTCTCTCTCTATATATATCCTATTGGTTCTGTTTCTCTGGAGAACCCTGACTAATATCCCTTGTTTTATAGGCAATGGCGTTGAGAGAAGGTGTGTTACCCAATGCCTCAATATGTTCCTATGTAAAATGGAGACAGTGTTATGACTTTATTACCTTGTGAGAATTACAGGCAATACCACAAAGGTACTGAGGACAATTCCCAGCAACGAGCATGACATCAGCGCATCTTAACCGCTGACTTTCTTGTTGCTATGACACGACTGGTAAGTGACAAGGGCAAGGATCCCTCTTGGGTCCTCCTAGAAGCCATGCATGTTTCATCATTTCCCACTAGGTACTCTGAAACTCCAACCTTTGGGAAGAGGATGATATTATCTAATAAACATCAAGCCAAGGCTTACAAATAACAAGAAAGCAGTTAAGAGATTTTCCTGGTTAATGAAAATCTTAACCAGAGGTTAAGACTTCACCTTCCAATGCAGGGAATGCAGGTTTGATCCCTGGTCTAGGAGCTAAGATCAAAGCATAAAACAGAACAATATTGTAACAAATTCAATAAAGACTTTAAAAATGCTCTGCATCCAAAAAAAAAAAAAAAACTTTAACAAAAGTGGTTAAAAAATTGTATGTTGCAGATTGTCACTGTTTGTAAGGTACAGCAACATCTACGTCTTGTATAATGTATCCTGAGAGTGGTGTGTGTGTGAGCCAGAAATACCCATGTACAGGATAATCAAGCATTTACATTGCTATGTGGTGGTGCTCTGAATACATTGATTTTATTTTTTGTCATTTTCTCTGCTTTTATATTTTTTGAGAATGAGCAGCTAATTTTTGTACAACTGTAACTATTAAAAATGCTCACCAGATAAAGTTTGCGTGAAGGACAAAATAAAATATTCATTGGTTTCTATGGATGAGACATGCTGGCATTGAGACCCTCTCCTTAAGCCCATCTGCAAATAGATGCTATAAAGGGAAGATCCAAGTCACTATGGGCCTTCATGTTTTTATTAATACTCAGAAATATGCATCCCAGTAGGAGCCATTTCCATAACTATGAATAGAAGCATGATGATGCTTAAGACGCTGTGGAAGTCTCTCAGTAAATAATGCATTGAGCTCAATGACTTATTTCTAGATTCCATCAAATAATTGGCCTCAGGTCACAAAGTACTTTCCATCTTGATCAGGGTTGGCCTGGGCCCTGGAACAGACCTGAACACGTGCATCATGCCATATGTGTGTCCCAGACAGAGGTCTGACTCTCAATGAGCAGTGGCCTGGAGTGTGTGTGGAGCTTCTCTGCACATCCATTCATCCTGCAGAGTGAGCAGGATGGCCGTTCTGAGATTCCAGAAAACATGGTGAGCCAAGAAGATGTACTAAAATGGAAATAGAGGAAAGAGAGAGGAATCTATAAATGATAATTATTGACAAGGATGTAGGGAAACATCCTTGTTTTCCTAATATGCTATTGGAAGGATAAAATGGTGTAGATAGTAGGGAAAACAAGTTACCATTACCTAGTAATGTTGATCAGACAAGTAATACTTCAACACACATGCACATCACACATACACACACTTGTACCAATTGACATGTGTAAAAGTGTTCATTCTTTATGTCTTCAATTATCTCTTTTCCCAATCTGATTACATGAACCAACATTATAATCACTCCCTTTTGGATACCTCCAACTCTTTAGACCTGGGGCAGGGTCATATGTTTTGTAAATAAAGTTTTATTGGAAACACAGAACCAGGCCATCTGTTTACATATTGCCTGTGGCTGTTTTCATGCTGCTATGGCAGAGTTCAGTGGTCCCTATAGAGACCCTGCGGCACACAAGGCTTAAAACATTTACTGTATCTCCTTTTACAGAAAATGTTTGCTGACTCCTGATACCATCTCCCCTCTTTTCCAAAACAGAACTAAAATAAGCCTGCCTAAATCCAAGTCTTTTCTTCCTATCTCATGCAGCTCAATATCTCTGAAGAAAAACACACAGGCATATTGCCCTGTCTCCCTTTACATTGTTAAGTGTTAATCCCAACTGAGATCTTAAAATAAGTGATTTTTACTGAATTCTTTGTTTTCTCTCTCATCCTTCTAGATGAATAATTTATACCTCCCTTCCCTGGTGGCTCAGATGGTAAAGCATCTGCCTACAATGCAGGAGACCCAGGTTTAATCCCTGGGTCTGGAAGATCTCCTGGAGAAGGAAATGGTAACCCACTCCAGTGTTCTTGCCTGGAAAATCCCATGGACCAAGAAGCCTGGTAGGGTACAGGCCATGGGGTCTTAAAGAGTCAGACACGACTGAGAGACTTCACTTTCACTCACTCAAAAACCTCCTTGAAAGCTTGGTACCTAATCCTCATTCTCAGTCACCTTCCTTATTTTCTGCCTCTAAGAACAAGTAGAAATAAACAGAAAAGGTTCTCACTAACACGTCTGCTCTGTCTTCATACGTAGATCAACTAGCTAATTCTGCTTACCAAACTGATCCAAACCTTAAAACAGTCATGATTTACTATGTTCTCATATGCCTATAGATCAACAGAGCAGTTTTGATTATTTGGATCCGGGTTGGCTTATTTCATTTCATGTATTTGTGGTCAGCTGGTGACCAGCCTTGGTGGCATGGGCTTCAGTGACAGTTCTTTTTCACATCTCTCACATCCCTCAAGCAGGCTCATCCAGACTTTTTGATAGGCTGGTGACCAGGAAGCATAAGTATATAAGCAGTTTTTCAATCTCCTTTAATCTCAACCTGATACTATCCTATTGGCTAAAATAAGTCAAATGTCAACTTCAAAGTCAATGTCAGCATGGACACAGGAAGATATGAAAAGTCAAACCCACTAATACATCAATATCCTACTGTATTTATATAATTGGATTACTTACCACTCTAGTGGTACAAGTCACCATCATCCTTGAAGTTTATTTTCACAATAACCCCCAACCAGACTCCTTGATTCATATCTGGATTTTTGATGTTCACACTCATCACAGCAACCAGAGTGACTTATTAAAGAGTAAATAGCACCATGCCACTCTTCTCATCAAATCTCCCCACGGACTTCCCATTCCATTTAGAGCAAAAGCAAAGATGCTTATCCTAACCATCAAGTTCTGCATGCCTCTACTTCCCTGTAGCATTTTTGACCTCTTTTCTCCACTCTTTCATAGTCTCTCTGATCCAGGCACCATAGCTCACTTACCATGCCTCAAATAGTCCAAAATCCTACTTACTTAGGCCTTTATATTCTGCTTGGAATACTTTTTCCTCCAGAGAGCACCAGATTTAGATTGCTATACAAATGGCCACCTTGTCAATGAAAATTGCCCTGACTATGCTGTGTAACATATGACTACACTACATTTTCTAACTGCAACAATCCTAATCTCCCTTATCCCACTTTGTTTTTTGTCCACACCTGACATACTGAGTATTCACATTTATTTTTGTTTGCTTCTTCACTCAAGAATTTAAGCAGTCTAAGGGCACTGCTCCATTGGTTTACTAGTGTTCCTAAGGGCATAGAAGACTGCTTGTCACTGAATAGGCCCTCAAATACTACCTGTTGGATAGATTAATGGATAAGCAAATTTAAAAAAAAAAAGAAGAAAATTAGAAAAACCTGATTATGATTATGCAGTGTCTAGAAATTCATCATGTGGATTAATTCATTATGGTACCCTCTTACAAACGTAACAGTGAAGCAGAGCAAATCACCGCTATGCATATCAACAAGGATGAGTCACATTATATGATGCTGAGCAAAAAAAGTCAATTGCAAGAGATTCCTAGTGGCTCAGTGGTAAAAAATCCACCTGCCAATATAGGAGACACAGATTCGATCCTTGGGTCTGGAAGAGCCTCTGGAGAAAGAAACAGCAATTGGCTCCAGTATTCTTATGGGGCTTCCTGTAAGTGGCTCAGTGGTAAAGAATCTGTCTGCCAGTGCAGGAGATTCAGAAGATGTGAGTTTGACCCCTGGGTCAGGAAGATGCCCTGGAGAAGGAAATAGCAACCCACTCCGGTACTCTTGCCTGGAGAATCCCATGGACAGAGAAACCTGGGGGGCTACAGTCCATGGGGTCACAAAGAGTCAGACATGACTGAACATGCACACTCCTTGTGGAAATTAACCACACAAACAATCAGGTTGGATTAACAGAAAGTTTTAGACTCCCTTTCTTGACTGTATCCTAGAGGATGAACAATAGATTCATGGCAATTGTACTGCAGCTTCGGTGGTGGGGTGCCTGGGGAAATATAACCCCCTGACTGAGCAGGTTCTGGGATCTTACAGCTGACTGTTGGAGTAGCCAGTCATAAAGTTATCCTTCAAATTAAAAATAATACATTCTCTTGTGTTTAAGCAGCATTCTGCTTTAGCTAGTATCTTTTTTTTAGAACATGCATTAAAAGGAAAAGTCAACAAACAAGGTCAGTACAGGAAACAATTGGTCAAACTCTAAGACCAGGGCATAATTCCTTAACTGTATCAGGCAGTTATGCAGGAGATCTCTGTGTTCCTCTGAGTCATCTAATGGAAGCAATGAGCAATATGTCTAACTACCTATTTAAAAACCACTTTAATAATGTACTACATCATGATCAAAACAAAGCAAACAGGACAATATGTCCCCCAAACACTGTGTAGAATCCACAAACCATGGGCTTTTGGGTCAGAAAGACCTGGGTTAAAATCCTAAATGTACAATTTATAAGCTGCATGCCCTTAAACAAGTTGTCTAAACTCTCTGAGCCTCAGTTTTCAGTTTTTCTTCTGTGAAAATCGAAGCATTGATAAGTGTAACCAAGGTTTCTGCAATGATTAATTGGAAAACAAAATATTAAAATTACCAAGTATAAGGCTGGCATTAAACCTTGAGTCATTGCATGAATAAATAAACTCTACAGTCAAGTGTGCGAGACATGCAATTAACTATAAGTCAAAGTTTGAATGTGATAAAGGTACCTGCATCACACTCGGGAGAGTAGCGCCAATCCCTGTGTTAGGAAATATGTCACTGGGGAGTGAATTTGGGATTTGCAATATGGTGAGACTTTCAGGTTATGGAGAACAAAGGAGGTTTCTATGTTGACAGGGAAGAGAGGAGAGGTTGCCTGGAGACCCAAGACAAAGTTGGGGTTTTTACCAACTTGGCATTTGGTCATCTATCTACCAATGGAACTCAGGGTTTAATATTAATCTATATCCATACAGTACCACCAACATAGAAGCACCGTTTCTCAGTCAATATCTGGACGCTTTCGAGCCTGTGCTTTTGAAGTCCCCCCTCTCTTCTTTCTTTCTTCTTTCCCTCTCTCCCGCTTTCCTTCCTCTTTCTTTCTTTCCTTTATTTTCAGAAAGGTCATGTCCTCAGTGGGGTCGGGGACAAGAAGTATAGATATTTATGCACTAGCCAAAAAACCCATCCACACTAGAGGGATAAAGACTGAAAAAAGCCTCCTGTCGAGTCAGGTAACGTTTTACTGCAAAATGCTTATAAAGAAGCCTTCAGAATTTCAGGTTTCAAAATTGCAGAGAAGTGATAGTCTCTACGGGTGTTGAGAAAGGAGCCTGACCACACAAAAACACACTTGACCACATCTGCGATAAACATCTTATAAAACCACTTAGAGCAAGGGGTCATGCAGAGGAAATGTTAGGTCCATAGCCACTGGCTGCACAGTAGATTTGTTTCTCCTTGCCTTAAATAAGCCATAAGAATTGGAAGGTCCTCTGGAGGAATCCAAGCTGTCACATGCTAATTAACACGAATAGCAATCCTCACAGGGCTGGATTATGTCTGAAAAATCATCCTTGACAGTGCACATCTAAGTATCATAGGAAAGTGATGACAAATAAGTGTTTTCTCTCTCTAATGGCTTGAAATGCAAGATATTTCAAAAACAAGATCAACAGAATACCAATTTGTCTGACAAGGGAGAGAAAATGTGAGGCATGTTTTTCTATTTTTTTATCTCTTGAGATGTCAAAGATTTAACTCAAATCTGCAGCTCTTTGGCTTATTACTAATGTAATTCCAAAAGCAAGGCTTAATGCACCAGGCTCTAATGTGGTTAACGTGATGAGAGCAAAAAGCACCATCCCATCATGCTCATTTCAAGAAGATCTCTTAATTTCTACTAAGAAATCTTTGCAAAGGAATTGGCAGGCAGGCTTGTGCCAGTCGCCAGTTCTGATGGATGGATGTGCCCATCAAGATATTGGATTGTCTGAGCTTCAACCTTTTGTATTAAAATCAAGAGAGTCAGCACTTAGTGTAGACAACAAAAGACCACATGTGGACCCTGAGAGACCATCACTGAATTTGTCTTAATAACTTGATTTCACCAATCCAGTTATACAAACATTCTCATGTTTTCTACTTGGAATGAGAATTAGAGTGGACTTGGGACTCTGTCCAGGGTGGATGAGACCACAGGAGCCAGATGTCAATTCCAAGCCACAGTCCTTGCAGGAAAAAAGAGTAGGATGAAATGTCCTACTCCAAAAGGTCGTGATAAACTGGAATTCTGAAGATGTAGTCAATGGTCACAAAATGAGAAAATCTGGGATAAAACCAGAGAGTAGACTCCTTGTGGAAAGCACTGCCTTTGGGTTCAAGCAGAGCTAGATTTGAAACCCACTCCCTCACATCTCAGCTATGTCCTTTTGAACAACTCATTTGAATTTTCTGAACTCTGAGCTGCTGTCTCTCCATCTGAAAAATAAAGAAAATGGTGTCAACTTGCTCTCATTGTGAAGGTTAAATAAGAAAGTGGCAGAATGTCTGGCACATGAAATGTGTTTGATAGAAGCAGCTATTATTGTAGAATGGTGGTGTTGCTTGTGCTGATAAACATTGCTGGTGGGGATGATGGTCATGATGGTGGAGATGATGGTGACAATGATGTTGGTGATGATGGTGGTGATGGTGATGTTGGTAGTGCTGATGGCGATGGTTAGAAGTAGCAGTAATAGATGAATTCAGATCCAAGAAGGTCTGGAATTTAGACTGATCAGAGCTTCATTGTCTCATAGTCTTGTGGTGCATGAAGGTTTAAGACGAACATAAAGGTGAACAAAACAACCTGGGGACCTAAATGTTGATTAGAAGAATTACCTACTTAGTGGGTAACCAAACTAAAATTTCCTCTCTTATTTGGGCCATAAATTCCTCCACGTGTTGAGGACATGGGGGCAGATGAAACAGAGAAAATTCCCAACATAATTTATCTACCAGAGAGGGAAGACAAATGACAAACAGGTAGACAAATGAATTCAGGGATAGGTCTGGATACTGATAAAATCTCCGAAAATGATACCAGGAATTATATACAGAGGGAAATAAATTTTATTCTGTGGAGATGAAAGATCCAGCATTGTCTTACCTAGAGTTTTCAGAAAAAGTCTCCTTGAGAAACAGGTTTTCAAATGGAAACTGAAAAGGTTAAAAACAAAAAGGAGAATTTAGTTTATTACCTAGGACTGTGTAAAGCAGGGTAAGGATTTTGGAATTTTTTTTTCCTAAATAGAAGGGAAAATGATTCAATGGTTTTATTCAAGGGATGACATAATCTGATCATGCTTTAGAGAGATTACTGTGTTTGCTGAGTGCAGGGCATTAAGCTGGTTGGGGTGGAGGTGTTGAGTAGGAGAAAGCAGTTTCAGAGGTTGGTTTGGAAATCCAAGAAGAAAGTGTGTTAGCTTCATGGTCACGGAGAAAAGGATGTGGTCAAATTTGGGGATACAATTTGGAGATATACTGTCATGCCTTATATGCTTGAGTGACAGAACTCTTGAAACCAGGAATCAGCAGCCTCCTGAGCTTGGAAAAATCCAATCAGATGCCAACTAGATAAGGAAAGTTTATAGCCTTTCAGGGACTTGCCTTGCACAAAGGATACATTCTAAAGTCTGTAACTGAGCCTCAAATTCTCTTCATTACCTTGCCCCTACTTAGCTCTGTGTCTTTCATTTGCACCGATATTTCTGGTGCCTAAGTTATTGTTTATGACATCCTCTCTCCTTGGAGTGCTCTAGGAAACTTGTCCAGAACTCTTCACCTAAATAATCCTCACACTTTCTCCAGGTCTTACTTGATTTTTTTTTTTTTTTACTTTATTTTAGAAAATGTTTATTTTTGGCTGCATTGGGTCTTAGCTGTGGCACAGCGGTTCTGTAGTTGTAGTGTTCAGGCTTAGTTGCTCCACAGCATGTGAGATCTTAGTTCCCTGACCAGGGATTGAACCTGCATCCCCTGCATTGGTTAGGCAGATTCTTAAGTCCCAGCAGATCTTACTTTAAATGCCATTTCCTTGGAAACCTGACTGCACATGCTGGGTCTATCCCTTGGTACACACAAGCCTGGTGCCCTACACTTCCTGGTTATACTAACAGCATGATTACTAGGTAACTTCTCCTGAAGGCTCACTCAGTAGCAGTCTCTATTGGCTGGTTCACATGAAACATCTACCTTCGTTCTCACAGCAGCATGATTAAGTAGATGTATTAATTTCATTTTACATAAAAAGGATCTGCATTTTGGGGATAACACGGGGCTCGAGCAAAGCAGGCTGACTCAAACAGCATAGTTCTATACTTAACTATAATAATTCTGTACTTCACTCTCAGCCCCTTTCACGAGAGATGCTGAGCCATCATCTCCCTGCTGAGCAGTGTGGACATTTTGATCCAGACCCTCTCCTCATGTGTAAGTTTCCTTCCTGTGCACACAGCTGGCACTCCTGATGACCCCAAGTGTTGCTGTGCCACCAACACCTTCTCTCTCTCTCTTTTTTTTTTTGCAGAAGAGTTGGGAATCCACATGGGCTTTAAATGGAAGGGTAGGTTGGGAATCTGGACTCCACCACTTAACTAGCTGCACATGTAGAGTTTTGAACAAGACTCTTAAATTCTGTGAAGAACAAACTCCTCACCTGCACCGGGAGATGACGTCATTGGAGATGCTCTGAGAATTAAAATAGACGGTGTGGAACACATCAGCAGTTGTATTCATGAAAGAACAGCTCTTCACTTTTACACATGACTTTTCAGCTTCTAAAACTAAATCATGACCGTTCTTCATTTGTCCTTAACATAGCAGTTGATTGTCTGATTTTAGGATTCAAGCAGATACTTATAACACACTTGTTTTGACCTATGTTATTAATAAATAAAATATATGATGGTGGTGGTTTAATTGCTCAGTTATGTCCGATTCTTTGTGACCCGGTGGACTGTAGTTCGTTAGGCTCCTCGGTCCATGGGATTCTCCAGGCAAGAATACTGGAGTGGGTTGTTCCCGGGGTCCAGCCCCGGTGGATCCAGGGAATTCGAAGCGGGGACGGCATCGGTGAGGATCAGGAAACAATTGCTTAATTAAACGTTAATTAAGGATATAAAGAGTGGTTAAATCAGGATAGCTCAGTGAGGAAATTCAGTGGGGAAAAGAGGCTGAATAATTCAGCCAGAAGGTGAGAAAAGAACGACATGGGGAGATCAAGCTTTGGTGAACAAGGCCCGCACTTTATTTTCCGAAGTACTTTTTATACCTTAAGTTATGCATAGAGGATAATGGGGGAAGGGGTGGAGTCATGCAATAAGCCAGGCTTTCTTCCTGCAAACTTATCATATGCAAAAGTTTAGGTGATTTGCATCATCTTCTGGCCTGGAGGCCTGTTAACATTTTAAGACCCTTTCTTCAGAAAACTTATTTTTCTCTAAAGGTGATTAGTCAGGCGCCACCCTCCAAAAGCATTAGATAAAGTTGCATTCCTACAGGGCAAAGGTGTGGTGGGCTATAACAAGAAAAAGAATTAACTCAAGGGTCCAAGGTTACAAACATTAAAGCTACTACTTACACCAATTATATTAATCAATACACTGCCAGGGACACAGCAGGTAAGGGATATGGAGACGTAGCAGCAAACATTGGTCCAACAAGTGAAAAACCCTTCACCAATACAATTTCTAATCAATCTTTTAACTGCTCACAGGAATCTGTATTCAGACAGTTTAGAACATCTCATGCCTCTCACAGTTGTGAACTAAAACACTCTTGTCACGCCCAGTACAGCCCCCCATAAAGTCAGAGGTGTAGGTGAGAGCACAAAGCAGTAAAGTAGGCAGACTCTGGTTTGGGGGGTAGATGCTCGAGAATTTCCAGGGGGACTCCTGAGGCTCGATCCCGCCTTTGCGTATGCCGAGCCTCCTTCCTCATGACCTTTGCCACGGGTGGAGTTCCTCACGCTGGCTCCCGGCAGGTTGCCATTTCCTTCTTCAGGAGATCTTCCAGAGCCAGGAACTGAACCCACATCTCCTGTGTCTCCTGCATTACAGGTGGATACTTTCATCACTGAGCCACCTGGGAAGCCCAATGGGTATAATAAAGAAAATATAGACTATGGTGTAGTAACAGCAACAATGGTCTGAAGCAACATGAAACCTCAGTGGCTTAACACGGCAAAGGTTTACTTTTGCTTCCCCCATAGTCTTGTGTGGGTTGAATGTGGTGAAGCAGAGACCCAAATTGCGTCTAACTTGCGGACACAACCACCTCAGGGGCCTCATTTCCAGTCTCATGAATGGGAGTGTGGAAAAGTCTAGATTAGCCAGAACCATCTCTCCCTGGAATTGGCCCATCGCTTCTGCTTGTGTTGCACGGGAGGACAGAGTCATGTGACATCCCCTAGCTGTGTGGCTGCTGGGGAAAATGAAGACCAGTGCATGGACCTTTGAGGACATTTACAGCCTCTGCCAACCCTACTACGTGCCAGGTGCTAAGAAGGAAGACTTGCATGAGCAAACCGTGTTTTCTCAGTATAAAGTTACACATTGTTTTCCATCTTAGTGTTATGAAATTGGAGTGTGTTTTATAATCAATACTTATATTTCTCATGGAAGGATTTTTTTTAATCAGCAAAACATTGTTATTAAACTAAGGTTGTGTTTTACCATCAGCGATATATTAAAATAAAAAATTCCTTCAAGAAACTCCCGTTCTAGTGGCAGGAACAAAATTGAAGATTTTTACAACAGAGTTGTATGGAGTTTGCTGTCCAAGAAAGCAAGATAATATCAAGGCAGTATTCTTACACTTGAACCTCGTTACTTACCAGGACATGTCCAGAAGACCACACCAGACCAGACCAGACTAAGGCTAGAGCCTTGTTTCTGTTTTATTTTTTTAATACAGAACTGAAAGCACTATGAGCCAGTGATGTCTGGTCATTGGTCAGTATCTGGGGCTGTTGCTGAGACAAAGATGCTTGGGCAGCTGCTGGACAGGATCCAAGAGCTGCCATTGACCAGGGGCCCATGAGCCTAAGCAGAATGCCCACTCAGAACTGCTGTCCTTTTGTGTTTCAAGTTTATGGAACAAATCTTAGGTCCAGTTGCATCATATGTGCAAGCTCAGTGACTTCAGTCATGTCTGACTCTTTGCAACCCCATGGACTGTAGCCCACCAGGCTCTTCTGTCCCTGGGATTCTCCAGGCAAGAATACTGGAGTGGGTTGCCATTCCCTTCTTCAGGGGATCTTCCCCACCCAGGGTTCAAACCTGTGTCTCCTGCATTGTAGGCAGATTCTTTACCTCTGAGCCACCAGGGAAGCTCCCTGGGCCCACTTGCCCTTGCACAATAAAATCAATCTACTGACACATGATTGTAGTGAAGGAAAGTGCACCTTTATTTCAGGGCATCAAGCAAAGAGGGGAGTGGTTGACTGTGATCAGCTTGTGGACATTGAGAAATGGAATATTTTCTGCCATATCAGTAAACAAAGATGTCACAGGCATCAGTAATTGCAGCCCTCCACTGTCAAAGGGAATTCAGGAAGGAGAAGAAGACCTGCTGTATAGCAGCCATCAGACTAGAGCCTCTCCCTACAATGAACTCTGAGGAAAGGAAGCTCAGGATTTGAGAACAGGATACTGGTCCCAGATAGCAGAGATACATATGAAAAGAATGATTTCAGATAGCCCCAGACTCTTGCATCTTCCTGTACACAGAAAAGGGGGCTTCTCTTTCAGTGGTAAAGAAACTGCCAGCAATGCAAGAGACCTGGGTTTGATCCCTGGGTTGGAAAGATATCCTGGAGATGGGAATGGCAACCCACTGCAGTATTCTTACCTAGAAAATCCCATGGACAGAGGAGCCTGACAGACTACAGTCCATGGGGTCGCAAAGGTTTGGACACGACTGAGTGCAAAGAGTCGGACACGACTGAGCGACTGAACTGAACTGAACTGGAGTGACTAACACACATACATAGAAAAGTGCTAAATTCCTTAACTTGGAATACCTGATTTTCTTTAATTACCAATGATCTTTTGATGTTCAGACTACTCGACCTTTGTTGCAAAGCTTCTATGTAACCTCAGTCTTCCCCTCATCTCCTCGGAGCAGTTCTCTCAGGGTTACCTGACATGCTGCCTCCCAGGCCTGCTGCTGCTGCTGCTAAGTCACTTCAGTCATGTCCGACTCTGGGCGACCCCATAGACAGCAGCCCACCAGGCTCCCCTGGCCCTGGGATTCTCCAGCCAATAACACTGGAGTGGGTCACCATTTCCTTCTCCAATGCATGAAAGTGAAAAGTCAAAGTGAAGTTGCTCAGTCGTATCTGACTCTTAGCGACCTCATGGACTGCAGCCCACCAGGCTCCGCCGTCCCTGGGATTCTCCAGGCAAGAGTACTGGTGTGGGGTGCCGTTGCCTTCTCCGCTCCCAGGCCTAAGCCCTAAAAATTTCTGCCAAATACAGCAAAAGTCTCAACTTCTAGGCTGTGAATATTTTTTAAGTTGACAGCATTCTGATTGGTTGGTGGCAAGGTAAGTGGGCATCAGCGTTGTCAACCCTCTGATTCCAGTTGGTCCAAGTTCTATGTGCTGGTGCTCAGTTAACTTCTTCCACCTGGGGGAGTTTCTGAATCTGAAAAACAGCTCAAAAATATGGCTCAAAATATCATCTATAGTCTTTGAAGGAGAACTAAAGGCCCTTGATTTTATTTAACGGCTAAGCAATTATCATTGTGTGTTGCTTGACTGTTTTCCTTTGTTTCTACATTTTCCTCACTTTTGTGATTAAGTTTATTCTTTGGAACTGAGGGAAGGCCTAGGGGCCTAACCATTTTCAATAAACAAAAGGCAGGCTGAGGAAGTGGAGGTCTGTCCTAGAAAGACTCCATGGGGTCCCACTTGATTATAAAGGTGCAGTGCAAAGGAGCTAATCCAGCCTGGGAAGGGTCAGAGGGGCTTCCTGGAGGATGTGGTGTCAGATTTAAAGAACAAAAAGCTATGGAAAAGGAGGAAGACTTGATCACCATAAAGTCGGAAAAGAGCATGGCCCTTTTTTAAGAAATGCAAATAATTCTATACTGAGAACAGACACAGAAGTGAGGGAATATAAGGGATAGAAAGAGAAACAGACAGACCCAGAGACAGAGAGAGAGACCAGAACCAAAGTGATCCAAGTCATGATTCAAAATGAATAAATTAAGAGCTCTTACTTCAATATTAGGGGCTTCCCAGGTAACTCGGTGGTAAAAAATCCACCTGCCAATGCAGGAGATGTGGGTTTGATTTCTGGGTTAAGAAGATTCCCCTAGAGGAGGGCATGGCAACCCACTCCAGTATTCTTGCCTGGAGAATCCCATGGACAGAGGAGCCTGGTAGGCTATAGTACATGCAGTCACAAAAAATCGAACATGACTGAGTGACTGAGCATGCACTCATGCACATTGCTATTATCTGAGATGAGGTGAGAGATCTTGGCCTCAGTATGGAAAAGATATGCTGCTCCCATCCTAGGAATTAAGTTCTGGATCCTTGTGTGACCTGAATTCCTGCAGCCTCAGATGTGAGTAGGAATAGAGCAGGGCAGCTGTGTTTTGGAGTGTGGGGAGGTGATGGGGAAGGCGTTTCCTTTGTCTCAAGTCATCTCACAAGAGCCAGAAACTCAAACAATCCAGCGTTTAGGGAAGCCGGGCTTGGGTAAGAGCCTTGGTCTCTCCTTCAGGGGACTGTGGTTTGTAGTAATGCTCTTGTCAGCCCCTCAGGAGCTGCCACCATCCCTCTCCTGGATTGTAATCATGTCCTCCACCCTCTCCACTGTGCCTTATTTAGCTGCCTTTGCCAAAGAATCCCTCCACCCCCTTGCTTTTGCTGAAGTCCCCACGAAGCACAAGGAGCCATCTCAAGAGCCAAGAGTGAGCTTGTACCCACATCACAGTAACAACGGCTAGTGACTGAACGTTAACTGAGCCAGACCAGTTCACATCCTTGTTGCACATGCCTGTACACAGATATCCCATGTATTTTTTCTACCATTAGACAGGCTGAGATGCCAGACTCACAAAGCAGCCACACCACGCCCCTCCAGCCTGGGGTTCAGAAGTCACTACCCAAGCCTGTGTGCCGGGGGGCAGTGGGAAGGCCAGACCTCTGATGCCGATGGCAGGCTGTGACATTCGAGGCTGTGATCTGTGAGTCCTCACCAGGGACCTCTTCTCTTCACACATCAACTCTGCTCACACTTAGGGAATCTAAGGCAGGGCTCAAAAAAGGAAATGAGAAAAGTTCGATTTCAATGAGGTTGTACAAAATTATCTGCTTCAGATAAAAACCTAGAAAGACATTTTAATTTCACCATGGATATAGTTTTTTTCTAATTTATGTCATAATACTGTATTTATATATACCTTTGAATCGTAGCTAAGAGTATGGAGGAATAAGTATTAATAGCCTTTTTAGGGTCTGGGAAGTCTACGGGAAATAACCCTGCTCTGTCCACCCGCACTGACTTGCATCCATCCCAGTGTCTACAGGCCCCCGTTCCTGTCTCACTTGATTCCAACCCACTGTCTCCACTGACACCAGAATCATTTTCCTCTAACTCATGCCTGATGTGGCTGTTCTCCATAAAACCACCAGCTCCAGGCTAACGCTCCAGGTCTTCACCTGGTATGCAGACCACGTGTGCATTCCTCCTTCCTGTGTCTCTCACACACACCTGCACCATCTAACGGGATGTCTCTCCTTCCTGTACCCCTCCTGGTCTTCCTGGTGAGAGTCGAGACCTCCTTTTTCTGAGCTTCTGCCTAGCATGCTGGGCACACCTCTGTTATCAGGCTGTCACTGTGATCATTCGTTTTGATGTACCTGTCTTCCCCAGTTAACTATTGGGAACTCAAGGAGGAGAGGTAAATTTCACTTACCTTTATGCTCCGGCATGAAAGAGGGGAAGAACAGAAGGAAGGAAAGACGGAAGGAAGCAAGGCAGGGAGGGGGAGAGGAAGGAAGCAAGGAAGGCAACATCATAGCCTGTGAGTGTTTAGAAAAAAAGGCTCCACTGTCACCCCCTCTTCCATCAGGAAACCCAGATGACTCCACTTTGGCCAAGGAACCCCAAAAGAAAAAGTCCTCTACACGAAGACAGAGGCGTTTCTGACTGTGGCTCTCACAAATGCCTCTGACCCCAGGGTGAGCATCCGTTCTGACACTGAACGGAAACAAGACAAAAGGCAAAAATAGAAGCATGGTTAATGAAGTGTGGGGAAGCCGGCCACGCTCCCACAGCAGCCTGTGAAGAGAACACCACTGTCAGAGGCACATCCTGGGGCTCTGGGAAGGCTCCGATTGCTCATATCAGAAGCTAATGTTGTCAGCCACAACGCTTCCTGCTGCCTCTCCAGGCTTCAGGGTGCAGAGTCAGACGTTGATTCTACAAAGTCAACTGAGGAAGACGCAGGGCATCCTACAAACCCAACTGTCACTGAGCGTTAAGACACCCTTTCTACACCTTCCTCCAGGTACTTAGTACCTGTGATTTGTTCTTTTTTAATTAATCAAGTAGTTAATTAACTGATTAATTTCACTGCACTGCGCCTTTGTTGGTACACGGGCTTTCTCTAGTTGCAGTGAGCAGAAGCTACCCTCTAGTGTGGTGCATGGGTTTCTCATTGTGGTGGATTCTCTTGGCATGGATCATGGGTTCTAGGGCTCTCGGGCTTCAGTAGTTGCAGCTCCTGGGCTCTCCAGCAAAGGTTCAATAGTTGTGGCTCATGAGCTTAGTCACTCTGGGCATGCGGACTCTCCCTGGACCAGGGACTGAACTTGTCTATTGGCAGGTGGGTTCTATACCACTGAGCTACCAGGGAAGTCCACCACTATTTGTTCTTAATGTAATCTTGGTTATCTACACACAAATGTAGAACAGCACAACAGGCATAATTGCAATTTTCAGTTAGTTTGCATGAACTTTTTCACTAAAAATTATGGAATCAATTTAGACACTGACTCTACCACTTTGATCAGTGATCAATGCAAAGAAATAGAGGGAAACAATAGAATGGGAAATTCTAGAGATCTCTTCAAGAAAACTAATACAATTATGTAAAGTTTAAAAATAAAATAAAATTTAAAAAAAAAAAAAAGAAAATTAGAGATACCAAGGGAAAATTTCATGCAAAGATGGGCACAATAAAGGACAGAAATGGTATGGACCTAATACAAGCAGAAGATATTAAGAAGAGGTGGCAAGAATACACAGAAGAACTCTACAAAAAGATCTTCATGACCCAGATAATAATGATGGTGTGATCACTCACCCACCCAGAGCCAGACATCCTAGAATGTGAAGTCAAGTGGGCCTTAGGAAACATCACTACAAACAAAGCTAGTGGAGGTGATGGAATTCCAGTTGAGCTATTTCAAATCCTAAAAGATGATGCTGTGAAAGTGCTGCACTCAATATGCCAGCAAATTTGGAAAACTCAGCAGTGGCCACAGGACAGGAAAAGGTCAGTTTTCATTCCAATCCCAAAGAAAGGCAATGCCAAAGAATGCTCAAACTACTGCACAATTTCACTCATCTCACACGCTAGTAAAGCAATGCTCAAATTTCTCCAAGCCAGGCTTCAACACTACGTGAACCATGAACTTCCAGATGTTCAAGCTGGATTTAGAAAAAGCAGAGGAACCAGAGATCAAATTGCCAACATCCGTTGGATCATGCAAAAAGCAAGAGAGTTTTAGAAAAACATCTGCTTCTGCTACACCAAAGCCTTTCACTGTGTAGATCAAACAAACTCTGGAAAATTCTTCAAGAGGCGGGAACACCAGACCATCTTACCTGCCTCCTGAGAAATCTGTATGCAGGTCAAGAAGCAACATAGAACGGGGGGACAGGGAGCAACAGACTGGTTTCAATCAGGAAAGGAGTATGTCAACGTTGTATATTGTCACCCTGCTTATTTAACTTATATGCAATGTATATCATGCAAAATGCCAGGCTGGATGAAGCACAAGCTGGAATCAAGATTGCTGGGAGAAATATCCATAATCTCAGATATGCAGATGACACCACCCTTGTGGCAGAAAGAACTAAAGAGCCTCTTGATAAAAGTGAAAGAGGAGAGTGAAAAAGCTGGCTTAAAAGTCAGCATTCAAAAAACTAAGATCATGGCATCTGGTCCTATCAGTTCAGTCAGTTCAGTAGCTCAGGCATGTCTGACTCTTTGTGACCCCATGGACTGCAGCATGCCAGGCATCACTGTCCATCACCAACTCCTGGAGTTTACTCACTCTCATGTCCACTGAGTCGGTGATGCCATCAAACCATCTCATTCTCTGTCGTCCCCTTCTCCTCCCACCTTCACTCTTCCCCAGCATCAGGGTCTTTTCAAATGAATCAGTTCTTTGCATTAAGTGGCCAAAATACTGGAGTTTCAGCTTCAGCATCAATGCTTCCAAAGAATATTCAGGACTGATTTCCTTTAGGATGGACTGGATGGATCTCCTTGCCGTCCAAGGGACTCTCAAGAGTCTTTTCCAACACCACAGTTCAAAAGCATCAACACTTCTGCGCTCAGCTTTCTTTATAGTCCTACTCTCATACCCATACAAGACTACTGGAAAAACCATAGCTTTGACTAGACCAACCTTTGTTGGCCAAGTAATGTCTCTGTTTTTTAGTATGCTGTCTAGGTTGGTCATAACTTTTATTCCAAGGAACAAGTGACTTTTAAGTTCATGGCTGCAGTCACCATCTACTGTGATTTTGGAGCCCAAAAAGATAAAGTCTATCACTGTTTCCACATCTATTTGCCATGAAATGATGGGAACAGATGCCATGATCTGTTTTCTGAATGTTGAGTTTTAAGCCAACTTTTTCACTCTTGTCTTTCACTTTCATCAAGAGGCTCTTTAGTTCTTCGCTTTCTGCCATAAGGGTGGTGTCATCTACATATCTGAGGTTATTGATATTTCTCCCGGCAATCTTGATTCCAGCTTGTGCTTCTCCAGCCCAGTGTTTCTCATGATGTACTCTGCGTACAGGTTAAATGAGCAGGGTGACAATATACAGCCTTGATGAACTTCTTTTCCTATTTGGAACCAGTCTGTTGCTTCATGTCCCATTATAACTGTTGCTTCTTGACCTGCATACAGATTTCTCAAGGAGCAGGTCAGGTGGTCTACTATTCCCATGTCTTTAAGAATTTTCCAGAGTTTGTTGTGGTCCACACAGTCAAAGGCTTTGGCATAGTCAATAAAGCAGAAATAGATGTTTTTCTGAAACTCTTTTGCTTTTTCTATGATCCAATAGATGTTGGCAATTTGATCTCTGATTCCTCTGACTTTTCTAAAACCAGCTTGAACATCAGAAAGTTCACGGTTCACATATTGCTGAAGCCTAGCTTGGAGAATTTTGAGTATTACTTTACTAGCATGTTAGATGAGTGAAATTGTGCAGTAGTTTGAGCATTCTTTGGCATTGCCTTTCTTTGGTTTTGGAATGAAAACTGACCTTTTCCTGTCCTGTGGCCACTGCTGAGTTTTCCAAATTTGCTGGCATATTGAGTGCAGCACTTTCACAGCATCATCTTTTAGGATTTGAAATAGCTCAACTGGAATTCCATCACCTCCACTAGCTTTGTTTGTAGTGATGTTTCCTAAGGCCCACTTGACTTCACATTCCAGGATGTCTGGCTCTAGGTTGGTGATCACACCATCATTATTATCTGGGTCATGAAGATCTTTTTTATATAGTTCTTCTGTATATTCTTGCCACCTCTTCTTAATATCTTCTGCTTGTATTAGGTCCATATCATTTCTGTTCTTTATTGTACCCATCTTTGCATGAAATGGCCTCTTGGTATCTCTAATTTTCTTGAATAGATCTCTAGAATTTCCCATTCTATTGTTTTCCTCTATTTCTTTGCATTGATTGCTGAAGAAGTCTTTCTTATCTCTCCTTGCTATTCTTTGGAACTCTGCATTCAAATGGGCATATCCCTCCTTTTCGCCTTTGCCTTTTGCTTCTCTTCTATTCATAGCTGTTTGTAAGGCCTCCTCAGACCACCATTTTGCCTTTTTGCTTTTCTTTTCCTTGAGGATGGTCTTGATCCCTGCCTCCTGCATAATGCTAGGAGCCTCCGTCCATAGTTCTTTAGGCCCTCTGTCTATCAGATCTAATCCCTTGAATCTATTTGTCACTTCCACTGTATAATTGTAAGGGATTTGATTTAGGTCATACCTGAATGGTCTAGTGGTTTTCCCTACTTTCTTCAATTTAGGTCTGAATTTGACATTAAGGGGTTCATGATCTGAGCCACAGTCAGCTCCCAGTCTTGTTTTTGTTGACTGTATAGAGCTTCTCCATCTTTGGCTGCAAAGAATATAATCAATCTGATTTTGGTGTTGACCATCTGGTGATGTGCATGTGTAGAGCAGAGTCTTCTCTTGTGTTGTTGGAAGAGAGTGTTTGCTATGACCCATATGTTCTCTTGGCAAAACTCTGTTAGCCTTTGCCCTGCTTCATTCTGTACTCCAAGGCCAAATTTGCCTGTTACTCCAGGTATTTCTTCACTTCCTACTTTTGCATTCCAGTCCCCTATAATGAAAAGGACATCTTTTTTGGGTGTTAGTTCTAGAAAGTTTTTAGGTCTTCATAGCACGTTCAACTTCAGCTTCTTCAGCGTTACTGGTAGGGGCATAGACTTGGATTAGTGTGATATTGAATGGTTTGCCTTGGAAACAAACAGAGATCTTTCTGTTGTTTTTGAGATTACATCCAAATACTACTGCATTTCAGACTTTTTTTGTTGACTATGATGTCTACTCCATTTCTTCTGAGGGATTCTTGCTGGTCCTATCATTTCATGGCAAATAGATGGGGAAACAATAGAAACAGTGAGAGACTTTATCTTTTGGGCTCCAAAATCACTACAGATGGTGACTGTAGCCATGAAATTAAAAGATGACTACTCCTTTGAAGAAAACCTATGACCAACCTAAACAGCATATTAAAAAGCAGAGACATTACTTTGACAACAAAGGTCCGTCTAGTCAAAGCTATGGTTTTTCCGGTGATCATGTATGGATGTGAGAGTTGGACTATAAAGAAAGTTGCGTTTTGAAGAATTGATGCTTTTGAACTGTGGTGTTGGGAAAGACTCTTGAAAGTCCCCTGGACTGCAAGGAGATCCAACCAGTCCATCCTAAAGGAAATCAGTCCTGACTATTCAGTTGGAAGGACTGATGTTGAAGCTGAAACTCCAATATTTTTGGCACCTGATGCGAAGAACTGACTCATTGGAAAAGACCCTGATGCTGGGGAAGAATGAAGCCAGGAGGAGAAGGGGATGACAGAAGATGAGATGGTTGGATGGCATCACCAACTTGATAGATATGAGTGTGAACAAGCTCTGGAAGTTGGTGATGGATAGGGAAGCCTGGTGTGCTGCAGTCCATGGGGTCACACAGAGTTGACGTGACTTAGTGACTGAACTGACCTGAACTAACACTTTAAAGGCCTGCATTCTTGTAAAATTTCTTTCTGCTCTCTAGCTTCTAAAAATAATAATAAAAATAGATTATATTCTCTCTAGTGGTCTTATAAGGTTGTGGTGAGAATCAATATAGCAGGCGTGGGATTGTTCAGTGAACTGTAGATGGTTATTATTCCTGTGTTTACTTTGCATATTTAAAATCAGAGTTGAAACTCATCAGTTCTGACTTCTCCCAAGCACACTGAGAGATGGAGGGAGTGGATTGGGTGCCCACTCTGCTCCAGGAGACTTTCTTCATAAGAACTGTTGCCGACCACAGCTCTGGTGTGGCTCAGTGCTCATTCTCTGGTGCATATTATTATAGATGATCACATGCAATGTTCAGAGCAACACACTTTGTCTAAAATGCTGTAAGTGCTAGAGGAGACTTAAAACTTTAACAGAATTTACCTTCACCTGGAAGTTCTGGTCACAAATCTGCAGAGGAGCCAAAAGTTTCACAGCAAGAGCGCTTTATCACAGAGAAGTTTTGCAAGAGTCGGAGTTGAAAGCTTCACCTTTCCTTGACCCTTCTTCCCTGCCTCCCTCCTCGCCAGTGTATCTCATCATGTGTTTATGAATTCTATGTCCTCAAGGACTGTCAGTACACCTTTCTATTCTGCAAATTGAACCTTTGAACCAAACTGCCGGGCCAGGGTTGGAGGATGTGGTGGTAGTCCTCTTGGAGATCAATCAAGTGTGTTAGTTGCTCAGTCGTGTCTGACTCTGTGCAGCCCCATGGACTGTAACCCACCAGGCTCCTCTGTCCATGGGATTCTCCAGGCAAGAATACTGGAGAGGGTTGCCATGCCTCCTCCAGGGGATCTTCCTGACTCAGGGATAGAACTTGAGTATCCCACATTGCAGGCTGATTCTTTACCAACTGAGCCACCAGGGAAGCCTCCCTTGGTCAAATGGAACCTCTTATTAGCCACCTCAATGGGCTTCTCTGGTAGCTCAGATGGTAAAGCATCTGCCTACAATGCGGGAGACTTGGGTTCGATCCCCGGGTCGGGAAGCTCCCCTGGAGAAGGAAACGGCAACCCACTCCAGCACTCTTGCCTGGAAAATCCCATGGATCGAGGAGCCTGGTAGGCTACAGTCCATGGGGTCGCAAAGAGTCGGACATGACTGAGCGACTTCACTTCACTTCAGGGCTGTTGTCAGCATCCTGAGTAGACAGCACTCAGCCCAATTCCTGGTGCTCAGTAAACACTCAATATATTGAAGGTGAGACGGATTACTGACCCTCTCTGCTGTCTTCGAGGCTGCCTCCCATGTGGCAGTGACATCAAAATTCTCAGATGAAACACTATAGTTACATGGAATAATTTATTTGCTTCTAGTGGCTAAGACAAATTCACACAGGCAGAAGCACCGCCAAAATTGGAAGAGACAAAGGTGGAAGGTGGACCTTTAGTCCTCCTCCCAGAGGGTTTACATGGCAGGTAAGAGAATACATTCTCTTTTACATTGACCCACAAGACAAAGAGTGAGAGAGACCTAGGTGGTGGAATTTATTTTATTTTTTCAGGCAGCCAATGGTAACTTGGTCCAATGGATTAAACGTGCTTTGTTGTCTTGGAGACCGAGGAGAATGGGAATGGAGAGAAAGTAGGGGCACCCGCCTTCTGTCTGCACTTCAACATTCTTCCTAGTACCTCAGCATCCTTTTTGGTATTTTAGTATCTTCTCCTAGTACCTGTGGGAATGTGCAAAGGGACAGAGAAAATCCCTTTTGTATTAACCAAGATGGGGAATGTGAGAGGGAAAACAAAGAGTTACCCTCAGAAAAAAAAAAAAAAGCTTGATTTCTGAAACAGAACTGCCAAACGAAAAATACCAGGTAGGCAGAAGTTGTCCAATAAATTGTAGCTATTATTATCTATTTCAACCTTACATTCCAGTGATTTATGGTTTTTTTATTTCCCCTGCTTAAATTTAAATGCCTGCCAACAGGGTATACATGTCTGATTTATCCTTTTATTGTCTATAAAACTTTGCACACAGAAGGAGCTGAGTAAATATTTGTGTAATATGTCATGTGTATGTGCGTGCGTGTGTGTGATCAAAGGAAACCAAGCAGCACTTAGTTACTCATCTCTAAATATGATCTAGAGACTCTGAACTGAGACTTCACGTGCTGGGTGTTGATGGTGGTTATGACAGGTTCAGAATGATGAGCTTTGAGGCAAAATTTTAGATGACCAGAAATCTCAAACCCTAAGATTTGCCACCAACAGTTTTTTTCAGAGTCTGCCAAGATTTACTGAATTCTATGTGTTAAGTGTTACGTTAAAAGATTCTGTATGATATTTACAGTTAAAGAGGCTCTGAAAAAAGACGTCATCACCTCCATCTTCTAGATAAGAAAACGGAGGTTTAGGGAGGTGAAATAATTTGTTCAAGGTCATGTACCTTGTACCAAGTTGAGCGGAGATGCTGAATTCAAACACATATGTTTCTTGGGAAAGACTATGAATTTGACTGCTATAAGGAATTAATTGATTATTTTTAAGTCAGGAAAAAAGTAAATATGCAAATATTATATGTCAAATGTTTATTTTCTATGAAAAAAAGTTTCTTCATTTTCATGAGATAATATTTATAACTGTAGGATTGCTTCACTGATTAGTATTAAAAATTTGGGTTAATATAAGAGTCATAGAATCATATTGATTAAAATAAAGGGATTCATTCAAAGGGACCTAGGTTGAGAAAACTTTAAAAAAAATGAGTATACTGCAGTGGGATTCCCCATAACATGATGAAGAAAGACACATTTCTCTCAGAATATCCTATTAATAATGACAATTGCTTTAAGGTCTGGGGAGCCACTTGTGGCTCAAACGGTAAAGAAACTGCCTGCAATGCAGGAGACCCTGGTTTGATCCCTGGGTCTGGAAGATCCCCTGGAGAAGGGAATGGCCACCCACTCTAGTATTCTTGCCTGGAGAATTCCATGCACTAGTGGGCTACAGTTCTTGGAATCGCAAAGAGTTGGACACAACTGAGAAACTAACACTGTCACTTCATTATATGTGGGTTTTCTTGTCTAATGCAGGAGACCATCTCCTTGAATCAGTTTAAGTTTCTTCTCTCCTCACTTCATCACACTTTGTACCTCCAATAACTCTGAGCATCCTGCCTAACTGTATGCAAGTAAGATATGATGTTTTCTACACACAGACTCTTCAGGAGACACAAAGGCAATATATGTGAAACAGAGGCAGGTTACATGGTTGAGATTAAGTGCTACATTGTAGAAAGCCAATGGAAGTGACCCTTCTGGGCTGTGTATTGAGAATCAAGGTTTTAGGTTTAGATGCTAAACAGACCCAGATATAATCTCCATCTCTCTCTACCTGGGGAATTTGCCCAAGTAGTTTTCCTCATCTGCATGCCTGGCATAATAATATATTAGGAAGAAAGTGCTTGTTGTGGTGATATGAGGACCTTATTAAAATACCTAGCAAGAGTTTGGTTCAAAGGAAGCCCTCAAACATACATGCTTCCTCACTGCTCTGTCCCCTCTGGGCCCATTTTGGGGAAATCTAGTTGGTAGTTGAAGAGGTTTCTCGAAAGGAATCTTACAGACGTTGAAAGAGGCAGGAGAGATTCAAGATTAAATTATGGGAAGATGGTTATTTTGAACACCTAGCCAACCTAGGAACATTAGTGGTTTATTCACAGCTATATGTGATCTATTTAAAAGCAATTAAAAGTATCTGATGGAGAAGGGAATGGCTACCCACTCCAGTATTCTGGCCTGGAGAATTCTAAGGACTGTACAGTCCATGGGCTTGCAAAGAGTTGGACACGACTGAGCGACTTTCACTCACTTACTCATTCAAAAGTATTTGAAACCACATCATACTCGACTCAGCTTAACTAGGTAATGAACTATAATGTCTGCCTTTCTTGTTATTCTAATAACTAGTCCTGCTGCCTCAGACCTAGTAAATATTTGATTATGTGGTCCATCCAGGTCTGGTACCTGGAACTGTAACAGGAGGAGTGTTAGGGAAGCATTTTCGTTATCGGTTAACTCTTAGAGTTAACTGATACAGCAGCAATGGGTGTATCTTGGAAACTGAGATGAAACCCAGCAGGCAGTAAAGTGAGAAGGATGGTGTAGTTCAGTTCCTTATCCCCAAAGAACAGCCGCTGAGTGCTAAGTTGCTGGCGTAATTCAAGTCCCCCGGGAATCAGTAGAGATGGCTCATCAGGGGACGGTGGCCATTCAGCCAACTCAAGAAAATCAAGTTAGATGTGTCAGGTCTGCTGAAAGAAGCAGCAAGCCTTAGAGGGAAGGTGGAGGCAGAGGACACTGCAAACTACTCCTTATTCCTTAAGTGACATCATGAGATAAGAAGTGCTTGACATTTCGCCTCCCTCAGGGATTGGAGAAAAATAAAATTTAGAGTAGGAATGGACCCCAAGAACTTCTAATTCTAGTGCCATTTTCTCGGAGTCCCTTCCTGGCATTTGTGACTATATCAAACCTATTTTTTTATACCATTAAGACAGTGCATGTCTCTTTCATTGCTCTTATCTTCCTCACTAGGAGCTGAATCCGGTTTAATTTCCCACTCTGTTCTTAGCACCCAGAGAAGCACAGGCCCATGGTAGGTGTTATGTATGTGTTTGCAGAAACAAACTTATAAAATTATCTTAGAGGGAGCTCACATGAAGCAGGGTTGTTGTTTTTATTATTATTTTTAATGATTTCCTTGATAAGAACACTTTTTAAGAGTTTATTAAATTTTGTTACAACATAAAGCTTCTGCTTTATGTTTTTTTTTTTTTTTTGGCTGCCAGGCAGGTGGGATTTTTAGCTCCCTGACCAGAGATCAAACCTGTACTCCTTGCATTGGGAGGCAAAATCTTAACCTCTGGGCCACCAGGGAAGTTTCAGCGTGGTTGTTTTTAATCAAATCCAATGACACTTAAAAAAAAACCAAACAGACAAATGTCAGAAAGCAAGCTAAAAATATATTAGGTGAAAGTATAATATCCTAATTATTTTGGATGAATTAATTAAAATCCGGAAAGCAGTGATGCAGTTTAACATTATAAGTAAACTAAACCAGAAAGCCAGTGAGTAGCAGTACATTTCCTTCCTTCAATGCCTTCTGCTTCATCCTGCAGATGAGTGCTGGTTTTCTGAAGATGGTGCATGGAATCCAGGCACCTCTGAGGTTAAGTTGTCTCCATGTTGGACTAGCTCTGATTCAGAAAAATCCCAGGAAGCACTCTGATTGGGAAGCACTGGGTCGTGAGTCAACACACGTCTAAGGCTTAGCCTGCCTTTAACCTTTTCTGCCACAAACCATGAGGTAGGAGGGGGCAGAATTGCTCCCCAAGAGAAGAGGATGCTGTTGTTGAAGAGGCAAAGGGCACCAGGCAGGAATGAAGCAGAATGAGTACCCAAGTCAGCCATAGAAGCACTTCAGCCCTTCCCTGGTGGCTCAGTGGTAAAGAATCTGCCTGCCAGAGCAGGAGACTTGGGTTGGTTCTCTGGGTTAGGATGATCCCCTGGAGAAGGCAATGGCTACCCTCTCCAGTATTCTTGCCTGGAGAATCCCATGGACAGAGAAGCCTGGTGGGCTGCACCAGAAAGAGTTAGACAGGACGGAGCAGCTAAACAACAACAAATTTATCTCCCTCTCAGAAAGAAGCTTCTCTGAAGTCAGGAGAAAAACTCTTTGTCTCCTCAGACCACATTTCCCTTTCTTACAAGTAAGGATTTAGTACTATGGACTCTCTCCTCGGTGCTAACTTTTGGACTGGATAGATTTTATAAACGTATGTTTCTCTGTATATAGCCATATATTGGGTTGGCTAAAAAGTTTGTTCAGGTTTTTCCATAAGCTGTTACAAAAAAGCCTGAATGAACCTTTCGGCCACCCCAATGCCCAGCATGTGTGTATATGTCATATGTCACTTTCTCCCTCCCGTGTGTTCACTCCCTCCACAGCTCCTTACATTACGGCAGTTCCCCTGGTGACAGGTCATTGGTCCCAATACAACATGTCCTGCCCTACAGGAGTCCACTCTACTACAAGGATAAGGTAACAAAGACTCCGTGGAACCGCTGAGTTACATGCACATCGGGCACCATTGTGTGACCCAAGAATCCTTTTCCAGACTCAGTGGGAATTCCTCCAAGGACTGTGGGTCCTTATCTCTGTCCTTAACATAAAATGTAGAACACAGTAGCTAGATCATTAGCATGTAAATGAATGAATGGGTAAAATCATACAACTAAAAACCACACCCTTCCTAGTTGCACTCATTTAAAGTTTTAGCAATTATCTATATCTGATGTATGACTTTTATTGTCAAATCTGATTATGTTTTATTATAATTAAACTTTTTAGTTTCATAATTAACAAATTTTATTTAAATTTTAATAAAATTTAATAAGCCTAATACCTTTCATAAAGTTGATTAGCTTCTGCCATTCAATTTGCTAATGGAATGTAAAGCCAATGAGTTCCACTTTTCTACAGTATAACATTCAGAGGCGATACTTAGTCTGCAGGAGTTTGTTTCTTACAAAAACATCTATAATAAAGAATAAAGTTTGTTCAGAATAACTGCATATTTGGAATTTATATTGAATCTTAAATTATACATGGACATGTTAATATCCTTTTCCTATGGTTGAGAGTTGCTAGGATTTTGACTTTAGAAAATATATTTCTGCTTTGAATGACCAAACTTTGGTTAAGTTGATTTAGTTGAAATTTTAGGCAGTTTTTGATTGGAGACAAGGTAGTGCAACTTCATATGGAAGTTATTTTTCAGAATAGATGAACTCTGGAGTTGACATTTGTTGGCATGAATGAAGCAACAGACTATGTGAAGGAGACTGGCTGGTTCTGAAGCCTTTAGAAAAGGAGTGTTTTGGGAACAGAGGTGTTTGTCTCAGAAGTAATGGATGGCAAACAGATTCTCGGATATTGGTTTCCGGTTACTTCCTATTCTCGTTGAAAGAAAGAAAACTAGATAGACAGGCAGATGGGGCGGCAGGGTGGGAGAACAATTACCCAAACCCAGCAGCAACTTAAACTGCATGTATGCTCAGTCATGCCTGACTTTGCAACCCCATGGACTGTAGCCCTCCAGGCTCCTCTGCCCATGGGATTTTTCAGGCAAGAATACTAGAGTTGGTTGCCATTTTCTCCTCCAAGGGATCTTCCCAACCCAGGGATCAAACCCACCTGTTCTACATCTTCTGCATTGGCAGGCTGATTTTTTTATTTTTATTTTTTTTAACCACTGAGCCACCTGGGCAGCCCAACTTAAACTGCAGTATTTGCTAATAAAGATGTGTAAGGGTTATGTTTTTCCTTTTTTTTGGCAGAGCAGAACATTGAGGGCATTCCAACTAGCCTTGGGATAAGAGCATGTATACTGACATCTGTTTCTAAGGAAAGCTCACAGGATAGAGATCCACAGGAGGTCAATGAAAGGATGCACATTTGATACACTTTCTCTAAATGGAAAAATTAGTGTTGTCTTCACCAGAATACCCAAAGCCTAGCCCTGAACTCCTGGGATGGTTCTCAGAGAGCAAATGATATGAATCTCCTTCCAAAAATGCACACCAGGATGTCACACCCAAGAGAGGATGGAGAAGGGAACAGTGGAGACTGGCATGATCCAAACACATTGGGAGGTTAGAACCAAGAGTGCAATGTCTCAGGTGCTTGGGGCCTGTAAGAGGCAAGGAACAGGAGGCAAGGACATCCATAAGAGACCAGAGGGTGAGCAGCAATGTGCCATGGAGCAAACCAGGACATTCCTATTTCTTGGATCGGTGGCTTGAATTCTCCCTGGTGGCTCAGTGGTGAAGAATCCACCTTCAATACAGGAACCCGGGTTTGATCTCTGGGTTGAGAAGATTCCCCTGGAGAAGGGGAATGACAACCCACCCTAGTATTCTTGCCTGGAGAGTCCCATGGTCAGAGGAGCCTGGCAGGCTATAGTCCCTGGGGTTGCAAAGAGTGGGACCCAGCTGAGTGACTAACACTTTAGTCTAATATAAAAGCCAGATTCTACACATGTAGGCTGTTTGATATCATATAAGGAGACAAACAGTACTAGCTTGATTTGCAAACTAGACATTTTACACTCAGAATACTTGGCTTAAAATATTTTCTTTTCACCTTGCTTATAGTTTCCTTTGTTGTGCAGAAGCTTTTTAATTTTAATTAGATCCCATTTGTTTATTTTTGCTTTTATTTCCAATATTCTGGGAGGTAGGTCATAGAGGATCCTGCTGTGATTTATGTCAGAGAGTGTTTTGCCTATGTTCTCCTCTAAGAGTTTTATAGTTTCTGGTCTTACGTTTAGATCTTTAATCCATTTTGAGTTTATTTTTGTGTATGGTGTTAGAAAGTGTTCTAGTTTCATTCTTTTACAAGTGGTTGACCAGTTTTCCCAGCACCACTTGTTAAAGAGATTGTCTTTTCTCCATTGTATATTCTTGCCTCCTTTGTCAAAGATAAGGTGTCCATATGTGCGTGGGTTTATCTCTGGGCTTTCTATTTTGTTCCATTGATCTATATTTCTGTCTTTGTGCCAGTACCATACTGTCTTGATGACTGTGGCTTTGTAGTAGAGCCTGAAGTATTACGCAGCCATTAAAAAGAACACATTTGAATCAGTTTTAATGAGGTAGATGAAACTGGAGCCGATTATACAGAGTGAAGTAAGCCAGAAAGAAAAACACCGATACAGTATACTAACACATATTTATGGAATTTAGAAAGATGGTAATGACAACCCTGTATGCGAGACAGCAAAAGAGACACAGATGTATAGAACAGTCTTTTGGACTCTGTGGGAGAGGGAGGGGGTGTGATTTGGGAGAATGGCATTGAAACATGTATAATATCATATAAGAAATGAATCGCCAGTCAAGGTTCGAGGCAGGATACAGGATGCTTGGGGCTGGTGCACTGGGATGACCCAGAGGAATGGTATGGGGAGGGAGGTGGGAGGGGGGGTTCAGGATTGGGAACACCTGTACACCCGTGGCAGATTCATGTTGATGTATGGCAAAACCAATACAATATTGTAAAAAAAATAATAAAAATAAAATATTATTTTCTGTTTAATGCATGAGGAAGGAAAGACTGGGAGAACTAAGCTTGTGCAGGATTCCAAAAGAATCAGCCTTTCAGTTGCAATTAGAGCCCACTTCGGTCTGATTCTTAAATCTTAGTCTGCTGCCTGCTCCGTGTTGCCTTCACAGATGAGGAAATAAGGGGCGATTGGTCAGGGACCAGAGATCATGAATAGAAAATGGGAGGGAAGGGAGGGAAGGAAAGATGAAGATTATAGCTAAGGGAAACTGTGTGTGTGTTTTGGGAGTGGGGTTTAGGAAAGCATGTTGGCTGGCCAAAATCTTGGCTTTCTCTGCCCACTGAAACCAAATAAAAAATACAGAGACAGAGTCTGGAGGAAATAGAAAGTCAGCTTTAATTCTCAGCTGGTGGAGAGTGGGCTCATGCTTTAAGAATGGTGTCCCCCCTCCCTGAGGAGTCTGAATGAATGAAAATGAAGTTGCTCAGTCATGTCCAACTCTTTGCGACCCCATGGACTGTAGCTTACCAGGCTCCTCTGTCCATGGGATTTTCCAGGCAATAGTACTGGAGTGGATTGCCATTTCCTTCTCCAAGGGTTCCCAACCCAGGGATCAAACCCGGGTCTCCTGCATCGTAGACAGACGCTTTACCATCTGAGCCACCAGGGAAGTCCAAGTCTAGGGGCTTATATAAGATGAGGGCTTGCAGTCAGGAGTAGGTGATGGGAAACAAAGGTGTTAGGATCTTGATTTCTTCCTCTTGCATTGTTTCAAAGACAGTCATAAACTGGCCTCAGTAACCCAATAATTGAGTCTGGCAGTTCGGTGGCTCTGTGGCCTTCTTTCTGATATGTAACTACAAGGGGAGGGGTGTTGTAAGGGTAAATACCAGATATAGGATGCATTTAGCATACGTCAAAGGAAAATAGGTGTAAAGTGTAACTCCTGCAGAGTTAGGGGGCTGGAAAGCAAACTCAGTTACAGACATGCAGAGTTAGGAGCAGTTAAAGTAGAAAAACTAGGAATGTTCAGATCTGCTCACTGTTGTCATTATATTTCTTGTTCTCAGGGAAGAAAACAAAAACCAAAAAACTCTTTCCCCTTCTTTCCTTTTCACTGCAACAAACATTCCTTTCCAGTTTCTGGGACATGGTTGTTGTGCCAGGAATCTGTGAGTTCTCTGACCTGAATGTAGAAGGGGAGATGGAAATCAGTCTCAGGTTTTATTTTCTCAGAGCCTGGAGTAAGCTGTCTGTCCTCCTGTGACCTAAGTCATCAGAGCTCAAGGTGCTCAGTGGAACTGTGTGAGTGGACCTCACGTCACCAGGAAGTGGAGTCAGGCAGATTTGAGCTCCAGCCTTCGCTCTGCAGCTTGTTGCTTAAGGGAAACTGGACACACTTAAACATTCCTTGAGCCTAAAGTTGCAAAATAAATACGAATGGATATAATTTGTTCCTCAAAGCGTAACTGTGCCAATTCAATTAGGTAGTGTATGCTAATAAGCCTAGTACAATGCCTGGTGCATTGCAGGCTCTTAATATATATTAACTCTTCACTCTCTTAAACTTCTTTTTTTGTTGGAGCGTAATAGCTTTACAGTATTATGTTAGTTTCTGCTGTAAGGGGGAGTGAATCTGCAATATGTTTTACATATATTCCCTCCCTCTTAGACCTCCCTCCCCTGTCACCCCCACCCCACCCCTCTGGGTCATCGCAAAGCACAGAGCTGAAATGCAAATCAAAACTACAGTGAAGAATCACCTCTCACTGGTCAGAATGGCCATTATCATAAAATCTACAAAAATAATACATGCTAGAGAGGCCGTGGAGAAAAGGGAACTCTCTTGCACTATTGATGGGAATGTAAATTGATACAGTGAAATTAAAGTTCGCTCAGTCATGTTCGACTCATTGTGACCCCACGGACTGTATAGTTGCTGGAATTCTCCAGGCCAGAATACTGAAGTGGGTAGCCTTTCCCTTCTCCAGGGGATCTTCCCAACCCAGGGATCGAACCCAGGTCTCTCCACATTGCAGGTGGATTTTTTACCAGCTGAGCCACAAGGGAAGCCCTAAGAATACTGGAGTGGGTAGCCTACCGCTTCTCCAGCTGATGTTCCTGACCCAAGAATTGAACTGGGGTCTCCTGTATTACAGGCAGATTCTTTACCAACTGAGCTATGAGGGAAGTCAAACTAAAAATAGAACTATCATATGACCCAGCAATCCCACTCCTGGGCATATACCCTGAGGAAATAATGCAATGTACCCCACTGTTCATTGCAGTACTATTTACAATAGCCAGGACTTGGAAGCAACCTAAATGTCCATCAACAGATGAACTCTTCACTCTTTTTAACAAAATGATGTCACTCCAACTTCAGTCTTTCCACTACACTCTCAACCATTCACATCACCTAAAGCAGTAGGCCCATGGCAACTATTTGATTGATAGGATAATAAAAAAGATTACCTAGATGAATATCTTGGTGAAGTTGGAGAATGGACAAAGATTGATTTCAGTATAGTAGCATATCTTTCATGAATCATTTTTTCTTTCAAAAAAACTCTCTCGAACCACCTCATCTGAAGAATGTATTTCTATCAGGCTCTGTCTAAACTTCCACCTAACCAAAAACTACTGAAAGACATGCTTTACTATTAGCCCTGCTAAGTCACTTAGGTGGTGTCCGACTCTGTGTGACCCCATAGATGGCAGCCCACCAGGCTCCCCCATCCCTGGGATTCTCCAGGCAAGAACACTGGAGTGGGTTGCCATTTCCTTCTCCAATGCATGAAAGTGAAAAGTGAAAGTGAACTCGCTCAGTCATGTCCGACTTTTAGTGATCCCATGGACTGCAGCCTACCAGGCTCCTCCGTCCATGGGATTTTCCAGGCAAGAGTACTAGACATCTTTTATTGTGATTGTTTTTATTCATAGCATAAATAATGATTGTTCCTAGCAGTATCATTTTCTTCATTCTTATCACCCCTTGGAAAGAGATGCTCTCACTGTAGTTAAACACTTAATATATTTTCGTGCAAATTAGGGAACCCTTGTGGGGGATGGCCAGAGCACTTTCCTTACAATTATGACACACAAGGGATACAGCACTAAATGCTAACCCATTCTGAATGAATGGATTTTCTTTCTGCACTGCTCTCTGGACCATTCATTGGCCTTTAAGACTGAGCAAGCTTGAGGATCAGAATTGTGTCACGGTGATAATGCTTTGACTATCCCACTCCAGTAAAGAGAGCAGATTACCTCTCGTTTGAAATGAGGACAATGACATCTTCCATAAATTGATATTGAATAGTTCGTGTAATAGCACTTTGCACAATTGGATACTTTACAAAACCTATGAAGAACGGGTTTTTTCTTGATGGGGCGATTATTTGTCCCTAGACTGACTTCTAATTCTTGGACATTTGCTTAACAATGACTTCCTTCTGCATTTATTGGCAGGGAGGAGAAGTTAGGTATCATTGCCTGTCTAGTTATTCTTATCACTATTTGATTAAATAGCTGTTTGAGGACTCTCTATAAAACTGCCTTGACATTGGGAGGGTGGAGGATCCCTTGAGGGAATTTTCAAAACCTAAAGGACCCAAATAACTCATTGTAGAAACATGTTAAGTATCCATTTTATTTTTATAAAGAAACTGGAGGACAGCAAGGATTCACAAAATCTTCCTGAGGCATGGGCCAGTGCACCACATAGAGGGCTAAAGCATTGTTGAGAGGGTGGGTTTTAAAAGGTTTAAATTAGACTATTGCAATGATTTTAAAAAATACTGCATTCAGTGATTCTCGAAATCCAAGATAGCTCTCATTCATTTATTTACTCCTTCAACAATTCATTACTGAGTGTCTACTATATTCTCCTCATTGTTTACCAATTGTTTAATGTGCGCGTGTGCTCATTCACTTATGTCCGTCTCTTTGTGACCTCACGGACTGTAGCCCACCAGCATCCTCTGCCATGGGATTCTCCAGGTAAGAATGCTGGAGTGGGGTGCCATTTCCTTTCAGGGATCTTCCCAATCAGGGACTGAACCTGTGTCTCTCAGGTCTTCTGCATTGGTAGGCGGGTTCTTTACCACTGCGCCACCTGGGAAGCCCTAAGGAACAGACTAGAGTGACTGCAAACTAGGCTCCCGAGGTACCCCGCCCCAAAATATTCACGTTCCCAGTTCCTCAGTGAAAGCATTAGTCGCTCAGTCCTATCCGACGCTTAGTGACCCCTGGACTGTAGCCCGCCAGACTCCTCTGTCCATGGGATTTCCCAGGCAAGAATACTGGAGTGGGTTGCCATTTCCTTTTCCAGGAGGTCTTCCTGACCCAGTGATGGAACCCATGTCTCCTGCCTCTCCTGCATTGTTAGGCAGATTCTTTACCACTGAGTCACCTGGGAAGCCCAGTATTTTTGGGGTCAATATCAAATTCATTGTTTTGGTTGAAACCTGATTTCCCTGTCATTCTAGGGCTTATTTGGACAAGTAATTGTGTCTTTTGTGTAGAGATAACTAGTTCTCAGGAAGACTGTGGTCTCCAGTGCTGCAACTGAGCCAATCATGATGCACTCAGAGCAGCTGAGTGATTGATGTGTTGTATAAATAGAAAGTTGAAAACACAATATGGGAATAGGAAGAGCCAAATGTCGAAAAAACAGCCCAGAGAATAACCATTCAAATACATGCAAATTGCCTAATTAATTGACCTCATTTGTGCATGCAGATCTCCTCTGCCTTTCCCTTTGTGAATTGGTTATTTTTCCTTGTGCTCCAAAACAATATTCCAAGGCTAATTAAACCTTTTCAAGCTATAGGTTAATATTCAGTTCATATGTAAACACATTTATAAACAGTCATCAAGTTCAAATTACTCATTTCATAAGTACTATTTTCTTCATTTTTCACTGATAAGGTGTTCTCTGCATTTATTCAGTGTTGGTCTTGAGCAGTTTGTGTAGGGAAATGATGGTTATTTAAATGGCAAGCCAGTGTTTACTTCCAATTTGATGAAGACTTTTGCTAGTTCCCAACTGTTTGTTTCTGTAAATATTTAGCACAAAGTCTTCATCTGGAGTGTTGGTGGGGTGAGTAAAATGTAATGATGATTATCATTCATCCCAGAGCATTTGCTTTAAAGAGATGTCAAAGGGAAGACTCGCCATCTATTTAGACTGAACTCAGGGAAGAGTAAAATGAATCTTAATGGGGTCAACATCATCTCAGATCTAGCCTGAGCTCAACATTATGTTTCTTTGTTCATTCATTAATTAGATGGCTAATGGATGTAGTATGAGCACCAGGAGATGCTGAAAGACAGGGAGGCCTGGCGCGCTGCATTCCGTGGGGTCGCAAAGAGTCAGACACAACTTAGTGACTAAACAACAACAATAATAACAACGGATGTAATTGAGCTAGCCAAAAATTCATTCAGGTTTTTCTGTAAAATGTTACAAAAAACCTGAATGAATCTTTAGGCCAATACAATATTTATTCATTGTTATCAGCCTACCCATCCATCCACTTAAACATTAACTCACTCAATAAACACATGCAAACTATCTTCCAGCCTTGAAATTTGAAAAATGATTGACCCAATGCAAATTCCTGGATTGTGTCACAAATCCACAGAATCCAACACATCTACTTTTAAAATAAACTTCCAGAACAATTATGTGCATCAAAATACTTCTGTCTTACATAAATACATATCATGCATATGCTAGTGCAAGGTGCTGAAATAGGGTTTGGGCACTGGGCTGCAGCTGTGAGTGGGGAAGACACTCCCTTCTGTCATGGGGATGTGGCTCAGACAGGAAAGAATCTGCCTGCAATTCGGGAGACTTGAGTTCGATCCCTGGATTAGGAAGATCCCTTGGAGAAGAAAACGTCAATGCACATGGAGAGAAGAGCCTGGTGGACTGCCATCCAGGGGGTTGCAAAGAGTTGAGTTGGCCACGCCTTAGCGACTAAACCACCAGCACCGTATACAATGAAATACGCTGAGTACTATGACAGTGGATGTAAGGAGTTGTTAGTTGCAGCGTATGGGATCTAGTTCCCTGACCAGGGATTGAATCTGGGTCCTCTATATTAGGAGCACGGAACCTTAGCCACTGAACCACCGAGGAATTCTCTGACTGCCTTCTCTTTTGCTCCCTTTTCTCTTCTTCATTCTTTTTGTCCCTATTTCCTTTTCTCCACTCGGCTGAGATCTTTCTTCAGCTCCTTGCAATGTGCATGAGTGAATTCCTTGATGAATCCATGTGAGGTATGAAGAAGGGAGAAGTGTCTGCTACCAAGACAGACCTCTTTACCCATCCTGAAGTGTTTTCATTGTCTTTTTGTTTTTCTTTTAAGTTGTGGAAAGACTAGAATGTGGTCACACCCAATTTCTGGGTGAAGCCAACTTCTGTCACTTCCAGTGTTGAGATTTCTAAGAGCCAAGGCTTTTTAACTCTGCAGACTTCAATGGGTCAGCAATAAACATGTAATTATTTGTTCATGTATTGGACAAAGAGGCGGGCCCAGCAGGGGACAAAAAAAGAAGAAAGCACAGAATTCCTGTGTGAGAAGGGCTTAGCAGCTGAGGCTGGGAGAGAGTGAAGGTTGGCACCACTGGTATCATTAAACATGGCAGAAAACCCAGTGTGCATGGGTGGATTGTATCTGCATGTGTGCATGTACACATGTGTGTACATATGTGTGAGTAAGCCTTTGTCATTGTGTGTTTTCCTGTATTGGCACACGAGTGTCCCAGAGTGCACCTCAGTGTGTGTTTGTGTGAGAGTGTGTGTGTGTGTGCGCCTGCAGAGTGCCTCCAGGAGTTGCTGAGTATGTAGTGAAAATAGAACTCCTTGGGAATTCCCTGGAAGTCCAGGGTTTAGGACTTGGAGCTTTTAGTGCCATGGTTGGATCTGACCCCTAGTCAGGGAACTAAAATCCTGCAAGCAGAGAGCATGGGGCGGCAGGGGTGGGGGGGAATTAGGTCTCCAAATTACATTTTGAGGCAGGAGAAGACATTTCAATTTTTTTTTCCCCATAGTGAAGTACAATATAACAGAAGTCTAGTATAGTCCACAAATAATTAATGTGAATTTTCACAGGTTAAACACATTTGTGTAACTGACACCAAGATGAAGAAACACAACATTACCAGAATGTTAGAAGGCCCTCCCATCTCCATCCAATCACACTTCTTCCTAAAGATAACTATTCCCCTGACTTGTACCATCACTTATGTGGTTGGTTGTTCAGTTGCTGTCGTGTCTGCCTCTTTGTGACCTGAGGGATGGCAGCATGCCCTGCTTCCTTGTCCTTCACAACCTCCTGGAGCTTGCTCAAATTCATGTCCATTGAGTTGGTGATACCAGCCAACCATCTCATCCTCTGTGGTCCCCTTTTCCTCCTGCCTTCAAACTTTCCTAGCATCAGGATCTTTCCTAATGAGTCGGCTCTTCACAACAGGTAGCCAAAGTATTGGAGCTTCAGCTTTAACATAGTCCTTCTAATCAATATTCAGTATTGATTTCTTTTAGGATTGACTGGTTTGATCTCCTTGCAGTCTAAGGGACTCTCAACTCTTTTCCAGCACCACAGTTTGAAAGCATCAATTCTTCAGTGCTCAGCCTTCTTTATGGTCCAGCTCTTACCACCGTACATATGTGATTTACCTGTTTTTAACTTGGTATAAAATATATACGTATATCCTATGTTTTTTCATGCCTGGGATCTTTCACTCAGTATACCTCTACATTTTTTTGTGGAAGTCATCAAGGATTTGAGAAAATTTACAGGTTCTTTTTTTTTTTTAATTTTTAATACCTGATATTCTATTTAAAGCTTTCAGTTAGTCATGTTCCTATGGATGGTCTTGTCCCTCATCTTTAGTGAATGAGTGTGTATTTGTTGGGTGTTAAGTCTCATCTGTACATCCTCACCCTTAATATATGCTGCTACAGAGCTGGCCCATGTTGTGGTACCAACTTATATTTCCATCAAGAATGTATGAGTGTTCCAGGTGCAAGACAAACCCACCAGCATTTCAAATCTAGTATCGAGTAGTAGTAGTAGTAATTGCCAGGTGAGTTCCAAGGCTTGGTTTAAAATCATGCTCCTAGCACTAACTCAATGTCACTCCCCATCAGTCTGCCTCAGTTCCCACAACGGTCAAACAGGGTTAATACTTCCCTCATAGGATTATGTGAGAATCAAAAGTCTGCAAATACGTACAAGTCATTTAGAACAGTGCCTGGAAAGTAAGACTTCAATAGAAACTCAAATGCACTGGTGAGTAACTATTATTCCTTCGTTCTGTAAATGAGGAAACTGTGCCTCCGAGTGCTCAAGGAATTTTTAAGACATTGCCTTAATAAACTTCCAAATCAGGTCATATCAGATCTTTATATATACCTTGGATTGGTATATTTGGAAGATCTAAATTATTCACTACTATTGACACAAGGATTGTAATTCCAGCCAATGTGTTTCATTAATAGTGCATAATTTATTTCTAGCTTTTTAATTCATACTAAATTTAGTTATCCAATATGCTCATTTGTATCACAGTTTATTTTTGGTTACATGTATAATGAAAGTTCACATCTACATATGTACATTTTACCCATTTTGGAATATGGTTATAATGCATATTCATTGATAAATAATTGGTGTGTTTGTGGCTGTGTGTTTATGTGTGTGTATGTACATATGTGTGTATTTAGCATAGAAATGTGGAGTTGCAATTACTGAAATTATTTCTTGCAGGGTTGTGCTGAGTGGAAAAATAGTTAGATATATTCAGAGGTTCTGTGAAACATAAAGTATTTAGTATTTTACACTTGTTTTATTTCCTGGTTTGTGATTCAAAGTGCAATGTTAGAGATGTGACTTGCATTAATAGATGAATGTTAGGGGCAGGGTAGTGCCACTGGATTCTTATGGGATTGTTCATGTAATATCCTAGAACCCCATCAGGACTTGTAAAGATATGGGGGATCAAGGAAAACAAGATTGCTTGGGAAATTTACTGGCCTTGAAGATTCACTTTCATGGCAGTTCTGTCCTTGTGTAGGAAATCCTATGATTTAGCTCCTGTGATTCTGGCTTGGTCTGTAATACTCAACTACTGATGTTTTAGTTGGAGAAGCAAGACTAGGTTGAGGTATGGAAGGAAAAATGTGGTGAGTTTGGGGGCAGAAGTCAGGATTAATTTCTTACATAATCCAGGTACACAAAAGTTCTATCTTTTCTCCAATAACAAACTGTTTTAATTACTGTAACTTTATACAACATCTTGCAATGAAGAATCAGGTGGTGTGAGTTCTGCAAATGTGTCATTTTTCAAAATTGTTTGGCTCTTCTTATTCCTTTGCTTTCTATACAAATTTCAGAATCAACTTGTCAATAGGAGATAATAACTGGGATTGCATTGACTCTGTAGATGAATTTAAGAGTTCCAACATGGAGTCTTACAATCCACAAAGCAGTATTTTTCTCTCTGTTTACTTAGATCATATTTGGTTATTTCACTAGGGGTTTGTAGTTTTCAACCTTTGGATCCTGCCCATATTTTATTAAGTATGTATCTATTAAGATACGTATTTAATACAAACTTTATTAAGTATGTATCTGTATGTATATTTCCTTTTTGGATGCTATAGTGAGTACTACTTGAAAATTTTCTGATCTCCAATTGTTTATTTCTAGTTTATAGAAATATTTTATATTACCTTTGTAAAGTGTGACCTTGCGGAACTCAATCATTCATTTTAGGAGCCTTTTCGTAGATTCCTTTGGATTTTTCCTGCATGGGCAATCATGCCATCTGTAAACAAAGACGATTTTCTCTCATTACTCCCTCACTCTTTATTGCTTTCGCAAGGGCCATTGTTGTTCATCTGGATATATGTCATCGTCTGGCCTTAACCCGTCCCTCATAAATCTCAGATTATATTTGTGAATTTGTCCATTTCTCCTTTTAGTTCTACCAGTTTTTGCTCCATGTAGCTTGAAAATTTGAATTTATATTCATGGACATTTTAGTGTTACAATGTTTTTTGATATTATGAATCAAATTGTGTCCCTCTCAAATCTGTGTGTTGAAATCCTAGCCCTCAGTATCTCAGAATGTTACATTATCTGGGGAATGGTTGCAGATGTAGTTAGATGAGGACATAATTCAGCAGACTGTGCTTCTAACCCAGTACAAGTGGCTGGTTTGTAAAAGGAGGAAACTTGGACCCAGATATGTATACAAGCAGAAGCCTGTGTGGAGATGAAGACAGGGATTGGGCTGATCCTTCTACAAGTCAAGAACACCAAAGACTGCCAGCAAAGCAACGGGAGCCAGGGAAAAGGCAGGAAGCAGATTCTTTCTCGACTCTCAGAAGGAGTCAGCCTTCTGAGACTGAGTCTTAGCTTCTGGCTCCCAGAACTGGGAGACAATAAATTTCTGTTGTTTAAGTCATTCAGTTTGTGGTACCTAGCTATGGCAGCCTGCACAAACCAACATACTTGGCAAATTGTCCATATTATCAATGATATCTGTTTTGATGCCTGGTAAGGTTTCTTTTTTGCCCTAAGAAATAATAACCACTTTAAATTTTATTTTTCTACTTTTTTTTTTTTTTCTGTTGTTGTGCCTTGTGGCATTTGGGATCTTAGTTCCTTAACCAAGGACTGAACCTGTGCCCCCTGCAGTGGATGTGCAGAGTCTTAACCACGAGAGCACCAGGGAACTCCCACTAGGGAAAACCACATCAAGTCTTCTTGATCTAATACTAATAACCACTCCATTTTTTTCTTTTAAAATTAACATTTGCTTAATACATCATTTTCATCTTTTTGCTTGCAATTTATCTGTATTATTTTATTTAACAATGGTATTTTATAGATAGAAATAGGTCTTTCCCCCACCAATTTAATTTGACATCTATTAATTGGTGTGTTTTGACTATTTACATTTAACGTAAATATTGATATGACTGCATTTAAGTATATCACTTAATGACTTGCTTTCTACCTGTCTCCTTTGGTTTTTGTTCTTTCATCCCTCATTTACTTCCTTCTTTAGGATTACTTTAATATGAAATGATAGCATTTCATTTTAATTAATCTATAGGCTTTTGAGTTATACTTTTGGGGGGCCTTCTTATTGGTTCTTTTAGGTAATACAGCATCTATACCTGTCATATCTTTCACAGTCAGTTTGGAATGAATATTTCATATAAATTAATATTTTTACCTTTCCTCCTTAGGTTATATTTCTCACATGTATTACATTTACATACATCAAAAGCAGACTAAAAATGACTGGAGTTCCATTCTGTTCCAAAGGCAGCCTTTCACCGAAACTGACCAGGTGGTATTGTAGGTCTTGCTGGCTGTGCCCTGGTGCTCACTTGCTCTGTCTGTGCCAAGCCTCCTCATGGACATCTACTCCAAGACCAAGGGTCGTCTATCCAGTCAACAATTGTCCTTAGCACAGTCACACGTGTTGTTAAAGAAGTCACAAGCAAGTGAAGTTTCCAGATTAAAACAGAACTTCAGCAGTACCATTTTCTAGATTCCATATACTTGCGTTAATGTAGGATATTTGTTTTTCTCTTTCTGACTTACTCTGCTCTGTATGACAGACTCTAGGTTCATCCACATCACTACAAGTGACCCAACTTCATTCCTTTTCAAGGCTGAATAATATGGAGTCTAGAAAAACAGTACCGATGAACCTGTTTGCCGGGCAGGAATAGAGACACGGATGTAGAGACTTGAGGACACCGTGAGGGAAGGACAGGATGGGCCAACCTGTGAGAGTAGCGCTGATGTGTATACACTGCTGCTGCTGCTGCTAAGTCGCTTCAGTCGTGTCTGACTCTGTGCGACTCCATAGACAGAAGGCCACCAGGCTCCCCCGTCCCTGGGATTCTCCAGGCAAGAACACTGGAGTGGGTTGCCATTTCCTTCTCCAATGCATGAAAGTGAAAAGGGAAAGGGAAGTCGCTCAGTCATGTCTGACTCTTAGCGACCCCATGGACTACAGCCTACCAGGCTCCTCCATCCATGGGATTTGAAATAGACAGCTAGTGGGGAGCTTCTGGACAGCACAAGGGGCTCAGCTCTGTGATGACCTAGAGGGGTGAGATGCGGGAGCTGGGAGGGAGGCTCAAGAGGGAGCAAACCAGAGTGGGAAGCTGCTTGCAGACTCCAGGCTTGTAAGTCAGGCAATTACCTATTTAAATGAAATCTTGACTCTCAGCCAGGCAATCATGGACAAGTCACGGAATATTTCTGAGCATCTGCTTCATTATTTGTAACATTTGCCTGCTGATAATCATGCCCAATACAGGGTTGTTATGAAGCTTAAATTAGTATATATTGGTAATGTGTTTAAAGTCTCAAGAAAGCCTCAAAACCCACGGTTTTGGTCATTTCCCGAGACATGGTGCCCCTAATTTGAGGTCATGGCAAGTTGCCAGTGCCATTTCTCGCCCATCTTGTCCACTTGAATGACTGTCTCTCTGGCTCTAAGGCTGCGCTCTCATGCCTCTTGTCCCTGTGGTTTTCACTGACCCCCAGCTCAAACACCAAATTGATAATGTCCTCATCTGTTTTCCCAGAATACCCGACATGTATCTCTCCTGTTAAATCTGCCTCCTGATCTCCATACTCTGAATTCCTCAAGGACAGAGATCTGATCCTTTTCATCTTTGTTTTGTTAGACAACCTCAGTAAAATTTGATGTTTTTTGTATTATCGATTATATATATGAAATATTCCTACAGATTATTATCTTATCAAGGGCCCAACTTGCCTTGCAGCTAATGGTGCTAACGTACATAAAACAGGCATGGCCTTTAGTCATGCACATGGTTTCCTTTATTTATTCTACTCCCCCATTCGCACCTTGGAGCCGTTTTATTTTAATGTTATTCTTTTCTTTTCCAATCCTACATTTTCTCCAATTCTATATGTGACAAGAAATCACTCAACAAGGCTAGCTTCTGTGGTCTTCTCTGTTAAATGGTTAAATCATTGTCTCTTTTGAGTTTTGATATACAGCTGTTTCCATAGATACCTGATCATAATAGCTAATTAGCCAAGCATGTTTTCCAAAGCCTTTTGAATGACATTTTTACAATAAACATCCAGCTTTTATTCAATTAGTACATTTTTCTCTTTTCTCTTTGGAAACGTTCAGCAATGCTCCATGATGTTTCCACAGATATAAGGTAAAAGGACTCAGCTAAGTTTCTGGTCCCTATGTGGGAGCCATTTCTGTTCATTGCACCATCTGGAAGTCATCTTTTTCTGCTTAATCAATTCCCAGAGCAGAAGACTTAACAACAATGATGCATACTTTAAAACCACTTTTTTAGTTTAAAAAAAGTGCTTTAGTTTAAAAAAGGCTGTTTCACTAATGCCTCACAAAGAGCCAAGGAATTCAGTGTAGCCAGCACCCTCATTTTATAGACGGGGATGTCAGGGACCTTCCGTTAAGAAGTCTGGTAGATTTCTGGTGCATCATGGATGTTCAATAAACACTGATTAGAACTGACTAACTTTCTCGAGGTTGTACAGGCAGAGACGAGATGTTTTATAAATCTCCCCCTCTTCCTCCTGATCCATCACACTTTTGGTATTATCCCATCTCTCTTCTCCAGTATCAAACTTGGAGCAATTACCACTCTCTGCACTGCCTTATCGTTATTTGCACACTTGTTTTAAAAAATAAATAATAAGAATCAAGTTGAAGCCTTTTCTAGTCCCTTCATTTGGAGAGTGTTTATTTACCATCTATTATCTGACAGATAATAATGAATAAACACAATCCATGCTCTTAAGGCATCAGTTCACCCTTGTGTTCCCCGAAGTGGTCTGAGCAGTATTTGCTAATGGCAAAGACCTGAAGCTGTTTCTGGAAACAACACCATTTGCAGAACACATCATCTGAATCAGCATTAGGTGAAAATTCTCCACCCCTGGCTTTTCATCAAAGACATTCCAATTGGAATTTACAACATTACTTCTCCTCCTGTTGAGGTTGGCTTCATTCTTTGATCATGAGAATATCCTCCAATTTTTCAAACACTAACCATGCTTAACTTGCTCTAAGGATAAATTTCTACAATTGAGATGAACATTTACATAAGAAAAACTATTAGCAAAAGCCCTCCTCACCATAGACTCTCAAGTTTCATTCTCATGCTATGAGGGGAAACAGTATCAGGCAGGTTAAATAACACAGCCAAGTTCACAGTGATTGGCATGGCCAGGGGGTGAACTCCTTTATTGCTGACACCGAAACCTATGTTCCTGAACCGTAGCAGCTGGCACACCTGTGCTGGTGCTCTCTGCTCACCTCTTGCTCTGATAAAACCACATCGTCCTCTCCCGTGGATGTGAATATGTGAATGAAATAGCTAAAGGGAGCTCCTCATCTATATTTCCTTTTCTGGAACCACGTAGTCTGGAAGCTGGAGAGACGATGGATTCTTGATTAAACCTGGCAGGTCCAAAAGAAAGTTGTTCCTCACCTCTTTTGCTTTCCCACTGAAATTTCAGTTGCTTGTGTTGGAAAGAGGTGTGCCTTCAGGGAGAGACAGACAGCATGGCCGAGGGAAAACGTTGTGTAGGTCTAAAGATGCCTAGAGCAACATTCTCAAAGGTGAGAAAAGCAAGCGTCAGGCCAACTGGGATCAAAGATCATCTCTGAGCATCAGAACCATGGATGTCAAATCTTCCTAAGATTTCCTAATGCTACCCCAGGTACTTGATACCTAAACCCTTATTCAGTGGTGTCTAGAGACACTCTCCCTTATTTGGAAAGCTGGTATTATGTAAGCAAACATTTGTAGCCAGATTTTAGCCATTCCTGGATGTTCACTAGAATAAAGAACTGGCAAAAACAAAGAACAGGAGTCCCCTTTTCTGCAAGGCCACTTTGACCCAGCCCTCTCCCCTGGGGCTGGGGACTGAGCATCTCGGTTCTCTCTCAGTTCTTTACGAACATCTCTCTCACAGCGCATTCACGCCTGCGTTATTCCCTGTTTTTCTTTCCCTGTACCTGCCAACTCACTGTATTATCAACACTTAGTACCAGGGGTGCTTACTCAATTTACAAATCTGGTGTGTAACACAGGACACGGCTTAAGATCACTGCCTAACTGTTTGCTGTGTGAATAGGTGTGCTCCCGTATCAACAATACTGGAAGAGACAAAGGGCTTCCCTGGCAGCCTGGTGGTTAAGGCTCCACACTTCCGATGCAAGGGCCATGAGTTCAATCGCTAGTTAGGAACTAAGATCCTTCATGCCTTGTGGTGAGGTCCAAAAAATATTTCTCAAAAATACTACTGGGAGAAATCAGCAAGAAATGCAGATCTCTGTTCAGTGTGACACGTCAGAATGTACTAATACAAGTGAAACAAAGGCAAAGTAGACATGAATATTAAACTGCAAAGAATGAATCAGAAACAATGATTTTAAAGCTTTGGGGGGTTTTCCCAACATGGGCAAGGAGGAGAGAGAGCAGTCCAGTGAAGACCTGTCCTGACAAAGGCAGAAGCCGTGCAGTTACATAAAGATAAGTGATTGGTTTTAAAAAAAAAAAAAATTACCAGTCGCCTGCTCTGGATCGATTGGTTAGAGTGGAGCCTGTGTTGCCAATGGCTGAGTCCAAAATCCATTTGTTGAGTCCAGAGAGCACAGACAATGAGTTTGCAGTCTGTTTTTCTGCTCTTTCTGGATGATTTAATGAAAGTCTTAGGTTTCTTTTTCCAGGGTCATTTGGCCTATACCTGTGTGAATAATAGTCCTCTGAAGTACTTGTGCTTGCTTGCGTGGAGTGCTCTGAAATCCGATACTTCTAAAGGGAAAGGCCAAGGCTAACCATTAGCAGGTCACTCGCCAGAACTACCACCCCTCCACCGTGTATTAGTGACCTGCCGATGACCAGTTTCTGCTCTCAGACCCTCTGAGTGATGCTTCACATTGTTCTATTAAAACAGTGAGCCCCTCACTTCACATGGAGCCGATGAAGCTGAGTGGAGGCAGGGCGAGAGGTGCCCGAGTCATGCCAGCTCTGTGCCTCCTTTTGCCTGGTTCCTGGGTCCCAGGACCCTGGAAGCCCCTGGCTCTGTCCAGCACACCCTCCCAGTGCAGTTCCTTCCCCATCTCTGGCGTTCTGTATGGCTCTGTTGATTTGACTGGAAAATAATCCCAGGTCAAAATCTAAGACGTACTACGTTCAGTTGTGCATGGCTTGGTGGTTTTCAACAAACTGCTTTCTTTTTTTCTGATAATTTTATTGTTTAATAGATTGCATTTGAAAAATTTGACATAGCGCAAAGAAGGCACATTTGGAAATGATCTAATATATGCGTACAGGCAACAAAGATAGGACAAAGCAGAGAGGAAGCATAACACGTCCCTTAGAACAGGTACTAAGATACTGGGAAATTGAGAAGCAGCAGTCTTCTTCCAGAGCAGAATTTTGGAAACAAGATCCAGTTTTTACATAGGTGTCCACGATGAATTTACCATGGGTTCCTTGCATTTAGCTAAGCTGGTCCTCACCTTAGTGTCTGTACCAGCTGCCCCCTCCAACTAAAGACTTTTCCTACTGACTTTCTCAGGAACCAGGGCTGACCCCTGCTTATCTCAATTCAAATGCCCCTGCTCAGAGGGGCCGCCCTAAACACTCTCTCCCACTGCCCTTTATCTCTTTTTTAAAACTGAAGTATAGATGATTGACAATGTTGTCTTAGTTTTTTAGTTTTTATATATATATATATATATTTACACACATTCTATTTTATATTCTTTTCCATTATGGTCTCTCTCAGGATATTGAATACAATGTCCTGTGTTATGCAGTAAGACTTAATTGTTTATCCATTCTAAATAAAATAGTTTCCATCTGCTAATCCCCAATTCCCATTCCATCCCTCCCCTCCTCCCTCTCCCCTGGCAATCCATAGATTTAATGTAAATAGATTTAATGTATCGAATTACCCATGACCTTTATCACAAGAAAAAATATTCCTAAAATTTAATATGGAACGATAAAGACTCAGAATTGCCAAAACCCTTTATCTCTTCAGGCTGTTTTATTTTCGTCATAAAACTTAGCACTAAGTGAATTTTTTGTTTGCTCATGTCCCTCTCCTGTCTACTAAAATTTTGACTCCACAGCCAAAAAGAAACCTCTTCCTTCTTCTCTCCCTTCTGCATCTCTGACCCCTTGAACAGTATCTGGTACATAGCACAGGCATGGAATGTATGTTGAAGAAACCACACTGGTTGTGAGGATTCAGGTACCACCTGTGAGCCAGACATTGTTATTTGGCCCTCCTGGTGCCTCATCCACGAGGCACGTGTGCACTCTGTGAGCATCAATTTTCCTTCACCTTTAGGGAGCAAAGCAACAACCAGAGCCATGGTCGACTGTGGGCCTTACCAGGACAGCTGAGAAATTAGGTCCTGAAACCTTCCCTCTGAGCTACGTGGTCTCCAAGAGAAGTGGCTGCCCCATAGTCTTCAGGGAAGATAGAGCAAACACAAGGCCATTTGGGACATAAATACAGTGCAGAGTCACTCAGCTGAGCCTAGGAAGCTGGCTGGCAAGCTGGGATCAGTTACCCCTGGATCCTGAGTGCTGGCTAGATAGGACATTTCATCCGATGCAATTCAAAACAGGCAGAATGGGTTATCCCACCCGTGGTCACTGGGGAGAGGCAGAGGCAGAGGGCAGAGGATGGAAGCAACCACCAAGGCTGAGAAGATGGGATGAGATGGGGACCATGAGACAGCCCAGGATCAGGAAGCTGCTGTGGGACCCCAGATCTATGGATGAGTAGATTGTGAGCAAGTGCAGAGGGTCATTGTGATTGGCTGTGTTGCTGGCCCGATTTGGTTGCTATGCACAACCTGGCCAGTGCAGGGCAGAGGTCAACAGACACTGGTAGGTCGGTCCTGACATTTGCATGCAACTTGCTTTGTTACCAGAGAAATGAGTGCTGGGCTGAGAAGCAGTAAGTTACGGTTCGACACGTGGCACAAACCATGAACTACGTTGCCCTGGATGCTCTCTCAACACTCTTCAACCCAATATTATCTTTAATTAACAAGATCAACCTCTTAGAATGTTCAAATTTCTTTCCCAAGTCTCCACTGTCTCTGTCTTGGCCAGACCTGCCCTCCTGGATTGCTGCAAAAGTCCGTTAATTTCTTTCTCCTATTAAGCCTCCTCCAACAGTCTTACAGTTTTCAGAGAGATAGTCTCTAAAAACTTTGACCTTATTCCTCTGTAACCCTGCAAAAATGCCTTCAGCAGCTTACCACTGCCCACGGAATGAAAACTAAGCCTCTTACTTTGGCATAAAAGATCCTTTATGACCCTTTATGGTCAGGATTCTCCCACTTGTGCCATGCACCTCTCCCCACTGAGTAGTAAATTGCTCGCGGTTCTGTGAGCACATTGTAGTTTGCCCTTGAGATTTTTCTACTCACTGTTTCTTCTGTGAGATACGCACTTCCCTCCGCCTTGTAAATTTCCAGCACTCATCTGGCTTGGTACAGTCATCACTTCCTCTTGGGTGTCTTATTGAAGATCTTCCCTCACCTCCCAGTTTATCGGTTCCTGCCTGGTCTTTCCAGAGCCATCTATGCATTTCTCCATTCTCAGCCCTCCTCACTTTCTGGCATTAATGTTCTTTTCCATGTTAGTGGACCTCATCAGCTTGTTTGTAGTCCACAGCTGCCAAGAAGCAGAGGCTCAAAAGGGTGTGGTTGAATAAATGGGTACTTATTCCAGTTGAGAGAGTGGGGAAGACACGGAAGTTATGAGGAAGATCTCAACTGGAGGCTCCCCGAGTTCCAGGTTCTCCACAGGGACTCGAACTGTTAGCAGGAGAAAGGGCACTTGGAAATCCCACATGAGGGAATCTCATTAGTTTCATTAATTCAGTGTCATCAGTTTCATTAGTCAATAGCCATACTGTTTAAAAGGCTGCTGGTTCCAGGACCATGATGGGAGCCTGAGTCTATGCCAACATCCATGCCATGCACAGCCTCCTTGATCGACCAAGCCTTGCCATGAAAAAAATATGCCACCCCAATGTGACGAATGCATTCAAGCACAAACCCCTTTCCTCACTGCAGAATGAAAACACACTTTTTGTGGCTGGCAGAGGTCCTTGGGCCATGCTTCTGGAGTCTCTTCTGACTGAGTTTAGGAGAACAGGCAGGATCTTAGAAGGAGTCAGTTTTCACCTGGTATGACTGCTTGGCATAAAACTATCATTTGTTGACTTTATTTCTCCCCATGGCCCAAATTAATATCTACCTCCAGGCTTTAAAAAAGGAAAAGGAGAGACCATGCCTAGAAATAAAACTAAATAGCACAGAGTTTCAGCCAGCTCTGTCCCTCCTTGTCTTCGTGACCTTGGCCAAATCACATCCTTTCCTTTTGCATTAGAAGGACTGATTAATCCCTGTCCCGTGTTCTTTCGTGGCATTTGTGAAGATTAAATGTGATAAATGGTTGGAAAAGTGCTTGAAGACTGTAAATTGATGTACAAATAGAAGGGATTAAGGGATTAGCTTCAATCCGGTAAAGATTTTCTCTTTTATAGAACAACCCGCTAAACATCAGTCCCTACGAGTTGCCAGCACACACACATACATACCACAAGTGTGTGCCCTAATGTTCCTTCTTGTCTCCCCACGTGGTTTTTTCATCCTTCCTCCTGCAACACTCTTGCTCAACATAAAGATCTTTATGCATCCTGACTTTAGGGAAACTGTATTATGTTAGACTTCTCATGCCTGAGGGCAACATGTTAATGATGATGATGATGGTGGTGTGTGTGCCTGTATGTGTCTGCAAAGTGAAAGGGAAAGTCGCTCAGTCGTGTCTGACTCTTTGCGACCCCATGGACGATACAGTCCATGGGATTCTCCAGGCCAGAATACTGGAGTGGGTAGCCTTTGCCTTCTCCAGGGGATCTTCCCAACCCAGGGATCAAACCTAGGTCTCCCGCATTGCAGGCAGTTTCTTTACCAGCTGAGCCACCAGGGAAGCCCTTGTGTCTACAAGTGCTTGTGTTTTCCTTCATTTCTTGGTCGTTTAGATTGTTCAGGAGGAAAAAGAAACTCCAAAAGGAAAAGTCTGAGAGAAACAAGAAACGTTGCTTTTTTATTCTTCTTGCCTAGGATTGGTTGGACTTCCCAGCTGGTGCTAGTGGTAAACAATCCACCCGCCAATCAGGAGACAAAAAAGACCTTGATCCTTGATTCGGGAAGATCCCCTGGAGGAGGGCATGGCAGCCTGCTCCAGTATTCTGGCCTGGAGAATCCCATGGCCAGAGGAGCCTGGCGGGCTACAGTCCATGGGGTCACAAGAGTCGGACACGACTGAGCGACTTCACACACATGCACTAGAATTGTTTATAAACAGAAGCTGATAACAAAATAGCATTCCCATCCTAAATTATTTTGTCATATTCCTCATTTTTTTCAGAGGATAATTACTGTCTGACTCTCTAAAAAATGTTAACAATTTTCCCCCAAGCATCTTGCCAGTGATCCCTCTTGAGAGAGGAATGCTAACTCCTACTCATGCATCTGACAACTGTAGAACAGATGACTTTTCTACGGGTCAGTTGTTTGACATCAGATGTGAACTAGTCTAATATTTTCAAGAAACCTGGAGGCCCTGATGTACTTGCAGACACTCTGAGATTACTCTTAAAATAGTTTCCATGTTATATGTGTCCATATGTTTGTTTATCTCCCTTCATCAAAGTGAGCTTCTTGAGGGCAGGGATGTGTCTCCTCATTTCTGCATCCCACACGTAATCCTGCCTGACATGCTGTTGTTGTTCAGTGGCTAAGTCATGTTGAACTCTTTGTGACCCCATGAACTGCAGCACGCCAGGCTCTTCTGTCCACTATCTCCATAAGTTTGCTCAGATTCATGTCCATTGTGTCAGTGATGCTATCTAACCTGCTTATCCTCTGCCACCCTCTTCTCCTCCTGCCCTCAATCTTATTCAGCATCAGGGTCTTTCCCAATGAGTCAGCTCTTTGAAGTAGGTGGCCAAAGTATTGGAGCTTTGGCTTCAGCAACAATCCTTTCAATGAGTGAATAATTCAGGGTTGATTTCCTTTAGGATCGAATGGCTTGATCTCCTTGTAGTCCAAGGGACTCTCAAGAGTCTTCTCTAGCATCCTCCTGACATAGAAGCCCTCATATTTATTAAGTGATTGAAGCAATATATGTACCTGTATATTTACATACATCTAGTCTGTCCTTGTTCTCACATTTTCAGTGTTTATTTTTTATATTATATATGAAGAATTCACTCCTTTGTAATAAATAATTCTACCAGTATTTTTCTATAGAAATGCATACTCCATGCATAATTTAGAGATTATTCCTATTTACCCACATATGTATCTTTGAATTTTTATAGCAAAATATGCATTAGCGACAAGAAATGAAAAGCCAGAACAATGCAATTGCATTTTCATATGTTTTCAATTGAACTCCCATGGAGCAGACATGGATTGATTGCAAAGCAGATCCCGAGAAAGAAAGCACTTTGTGATTCTGTATGACTTGATGTTCTGTCTGCCCCAGTTGGGCTGGGCAGGATAGAGGAGGCTAGAGGTGGGAGGAGGAGAAATATTTGAAGGCAGTAGATAGGAAATAAGCAAAATGAAAAGGTACATTAGTTATGGGGTATGCATTCTGGGCAGTAGTCAGTCAGGAAAATAATTTTTTTTTTCCTTGAAAACCCGGGGAGGGTAATTAAACTCCTCCCATTACAGCTCTGTAGCATTTCATAGAGGTTATTGTGATGTTTTTACATTCAAGGAGAGCCACGCTTGTTGAATTTTGTCATTTTCATAGATTTACAAAATAGCTATTTGGGATGAAAACAAAGACCTAGGGAGACAGTTTATGAATTCTGGGTAATTAAAGCACAATTCCTTTAAAAGCTAACATTTGAGGAAATGTATCCCCCAAAGACTAGTACTTTATTTAATGCTAAGCCCAACTAATGTGCAGTATAAATAAATAAATATGACATTAGTATTGGCTGACATAGATGCTACCTTTAGCTTTCTAAGGGCTCATCCAAAGTCCCAGTGAGGTAAAATTGGTAAATACCATGAGACCCACAGTTAGGTGATTCTTATATTACATTTTTATGAAGTTTTTTTTTTAAATCCTAGATTAATAGTTTTATATTTATTCATCGATTTACTTGGAGGTGTTGGGTCTTGGTTGTGACATGCAGGATCTTCGCTGCGGCACCACGTGTGATCTCTTGTTGAGGCACTCGGATTCTCTGGCTGCAGCTTGCAGGCTTAGCTGCTCCTTGGCATGCACCATCTTAGTTCTCTGACCAGGGATGGAACCCGTGTTCCCTGCATTGCAAGGCAGATTCTTCACCCCAGACCAGCAGGGAAGCTTCTATATGACTTTTAAACAACAAAGATTTGACCTAATATTTATTAAAGCCTATATAGACAGACACTTTATTACATTGGTGTGTGTCTATGGACATCATTTGGAGAAAGCAATGGCACCCCACTCAAGTACTCTTGCCTGGAAAATCCCATGGACAGAGGAGCATGGTAGGCTGCAGTTCATGGGGTCGCTAAGAGTCGGACATGACTGAGCGACTTCACTTTCACTTTTCACTTTCATGCATTGGAGAAGGAAATGGTAACCCACTCCAGTGTTCTTGCCTGGAGAATCCCAGGGATGGGGTAGCCTGGTGGGCTGCCGTCTATGGGGTCGCACAGAGTCGGACATGACTGAAGCGACTTAGCAGCAGCAGCAGCAGCAGCATGGACATCATTCGTATTCAGTAAATGGTTAAGTGGTGTGTGGAAGGTACTAATAAATGTTTGTTGAAAACATCCATAAATCACAAGTTTAGGCAGAATATAGTTTGTCCTATAGACTGAATTCACTCTTCTTATATTTACAATTTTTCAAGTAAAAAAACAACTTAAGTGAGGCAATGCTGTTGACATTTGTTCACACTGTTTTCCAGAGTCTCTAGAAGAGTTGAGAAAACAATTCTACTCTCAGGTTGAGTACATGGGCAATTTCTTCATTTGATTCACAGGTCTGAGCCCAGGTCTCACCTCATTACCAGCTGTGTGAGGTTGGCCAAGTCACAAATTTCTTTAGCCTTTATTTTCTCACACATGTAAAACGAACAAGATCACGCCTTTACAAGGGCTTCCCTGTTGGCTCAGTCAGTAAAGAATCTGCCTGCAATGCAAGAGACACAGGAGACTTGGGTTCGATCCCTGGGTCGGGAAGATCCCTTGGAGAAGGAAAAGGCAAACCACTCCAGTACTCTTGCCTGGAGAACCCCATGGACAGAGGAGCCTGGTGGGCTGCCATGGGGTCATAAGAGCTAAACATGACTTAGTGACTAAACTACCACCACACTCTCACAAAGTGGTGAGGATTACATTCAGAAAGTTTTACACTAAGAACACTTTAAGCATTTTGTCTCATTCCTTATACATGACAGAGATTATTGATTCAAAGCACCAGCCAACCTAACACTTGAACTCTCTTGCTTCTAAGCCACTTCAGTCATGTCTGACTCTTGTGACCTTGTGGATGGTAGCCAGCCAGGCTTCTCTGTCCATGGGATTCTCCAGGCAAGACAACTAGAGTGGGTTGCCATCTTCTCCTCCAGGGGATCTTCCTGACCCAGGGATCAAACCTGTGTTTCTTATGACTCCTGCACTCGCAGGCGGGTTCTTCACCACTAGCACCGCCTGGGAAGCCCAAGAATTGTCTTACACACCAGTGAGTACTTTATATGTCACCCTTGCAGACACTAAGAGAGAGACATTATTTCTCCCACGTATGAGAGAGGAAGCTAAAAATTAGGAAGGTTAAATGATTGACCCACTCTTAGGCAGTTATTAAGGGACATACTTTAGATGTACAGTAATATCTTTCAGGACCATAGGAAATGAACACTGAGCCATATGATTTCTACCTTCTTCACTTGATTTCTACCTTCCACTTTCCTAGGTAGTACATATAGCTGTCATATCACCTTCAGAGTGCTCCCTGAAGGACAAACACACAATGTCTCCGTTTCAGATGATCAAGCAGAGAGAAAGCCAGTGCTGTAGAAGAGCATCTGTCCTCCACTTCACTGGTCTGTGCAGTCTCATCAGAGGAAGCTTGACCTGCATGGGGAGGGACGGCTGTGTTCCTTGAAGTCTCCAGAAAAGTATTCTTTTCTGCTTATGTTACTGTCACATTCAGGGTCACTGACTCAGGCACATGATTTGTGTGTTTCAAGTCAGAGAAGCCAATAGAAACACAAGTAGGAAAAATCACAGATCATTTGTACACATGTATATTTTTAAAGTCCTAAGAGTTGTTCACTGATTATGTGCAAACTACCATTCTTCAGACCTTCAGAGTTCATCTGCTCGATACATCGGCGATCTCAGCCAAAGTCTATTTTTAGAAATGCATTGTCATTCTCCTCCCGTTGTGACTTTGTGTTTGCCACGGGCAATTAGACACAACCTAAACTTATTGCAAGCATAAATTAAAAGCAGGATTACATAAGTTTGTTGTTTTCTCATACTGTGCAGTTGCTTCTATACCCAATAATTAGGAGGCGAAATGGGCCACTGGAGATTGGTTTTGCAAAGGCCCGCCTGTTCTGGCCAATCTTACCTGGGGCAAGACGCTCTTCTGGGGACAAAGGAAGCAAATGCAAGAATAACAGTTGGTATTTAAATTCATGGGGCTTCCCTGGTGGCTCAGCTGGTAAAGAATCTGCCTGCAATGTGGGAGACCTGGGTTTGATACCTGGATTGGAAAGATCCCTTGGAGAAGGGAACAGCTACCCATTGCAGTATTCTGACATGGAGAAGCGAAGAAGAACTAAAGAGCCTTTTGATGAAAATGAAAAAGAGTGAAAAATCTGGCTTAAAACTCAACATTCAGAAAACTAAGATCATGGCATGTGGTCCCATCACTTCATGGCAGATAGATGGGGAAACAACAGAAACAGTGAGACTTTATTTTCTTGGGCTCCAAATTCACTGCAGATGGTGATTGCAGCCATGAAATTAAAAGACACTTGCTCCTTGGAAGAAAAGCTATGACCAAACTAGATAGCCTATTAAAAAGCTGATAAAGGTCTGTCTAATCAAAGCTATGGTTTTTCCAGTAGTCATGTATGGATGTGAGAGTTGAACCATAAAGAAAGTTGGGCACCAAAGAATTGATGCTTTTGAACTGTGGTGTTGGAGAAGACTCTCGAGAGTCCCTTGGACTGCAAGGAGATCAAACCAGTCAGTCCTCAAGGAAATAAGTCCTGAATATTCATTGGAAGGACTGATGCTGAAGCTGAAACTCCAATCCTTTGGCCACCTGATGTGAAGAACTGACTCATTGGAAAAGATCCTGATGCTGGGAAAGATTGAAGGCAGGAGGAGAAGGGAACGACAGAGGATGAGATGGTTAGATGGCATCACCGACTTGGTAGTCATGAATGTAAGCAATCTCCAAGAACTGGTGATGGACAGGGAAGCCTAGCATGCAACATCCATGACGTTGCAAAAAGTCAGACGCAACTGAGTGGCTAAACTGAACTGATTTAAATTCATAAGTCAGGAGAGAGCTAGGTAAAAATTGTAAACAGTATAATAAGCTTACTCTGTCTTCAGTGTTTCACCCCTAAATTTTTGGCACTACTCTGTAGCATGGATGTATCCTTAGTATTTTTTGTTTACTTGATTTATAATTTTCTTACCAAGATGTGTTAACATCTTTCTATTGAGTATTCTTTAAGTTAATCAAATGCCCTTTCTACTTCAACTTTTAGCATCTATGTTTTACGTACTCATAGATGCAGGATTATATTATCTTTCTGGTGAATTATTCATTTTATCATTTATAAAGGTCACCTTTATCCATATTAATGCTTTCTGCATTTGCTTAATTAGTATCTTTCTGGCCTATGTTAAAAGAATGTAGTAGTAATATTAGTCTTTCAGTCATGTCCAACTCTTTGTGACCCCATGGATGGTAACCTGGCAGGCTTCTCTGTCCATGGGATTTTCCAGGCAAGAATAGTGGAATGCATTGCCATTTCCTACTCCAGGGGATCTTCCTGGATCAGTGATCGAACTCATGTCTTCTGCATTGGCAGGCAGATTCTTTACCACTGCTCCACTTGGGAGGTATCCAAATATTGATATCAAAGATAGTATCCTCATAAGGGGTATTTTATTTGGGGTATTGATGGGAGACGCTTAGATTTTGGAAATGTAGCCTCAGAAAAAAATTGATTTTCCTTCCCCTGGATGTCCCAGGAGTGTTCCAGGTTTGAGTTGGGTTAATTTGCTAATTTATTGGTTTAGAGATTACTGAGCATTTCAGATGAGACTTCCCTGATGGCTCAGCAGGTAAAGAATCCACCTGTAAGGCAGAAGACACAGGAGACTCGGGTTTGATACCCGAGTCGGGAAGAGCACCCTGAGAGGGAAATGGCAATCCACTCCAGTGTTCTTGCCTGGAAAACCTCATGGACAGAGAAACCTGCCAGGCTATAGTTCATGAGGTTGCTAAGAGTCAGATATGACTGACTAGAATGGATGCACTCACGAGCATTTCAGATAGAGCAAAACCAACATACCCCACAGACTTGTATGTTTAAGAATTCCTCATGAATGGCCTTCTTCATTTTTTTCATTCTCAGCCAGAGGTCTAGCTGGAGACAAACTGTTCCCTCTTTCCTTGGCCCCTCCTTGACTTAGGCATTTAAGTAGCAAACTCATTTCAACATCTTTGGATATTCATTTCAAACTCTCTGGATGTTATGGCCAAATAACAAATCTTCTTCCCTTCTCTGGGGTTAACACCCCTTAAGCCTCTAGAATGTCTGTTTTAATTTGTATCTTTAGGCTTCAAAGACTTCAAGAGTAGGTCATAAACTGATAGCATTGATTTTGAGCACCTGGGTATTCCTGGTCCTCGTTGGATTTTATGTTCACATATATATCTAATCTTTAAAGAATTTATTTTATCCATTATTTCTATGGAAGATGCAAGAGGGACATCGATGTTACAGTGTTAGCTCAATCCACCATATGCCAGAACTAGAATCCAGCAATCTCATTTCTTCATCCCAGAAACCCTGTACATGGTTATATTTTTATCCACACAACTTATAATGGGACATTTGAACTTAGCAACATTAGGTAATATAGCCGTGGTCACACAGCTATTAAATAACAAATTAAAAGAACTGTGTTCTTTCCATTTTGCTATGTTGTGACTCTGACATATCACAAGACAAGGAATCATATTATAAGGATTTTTGAATAAACACAATACATGTGAACTCATGTGAAATCACTCAGTCGTGTCCGACTCTTTGTGAACCCATGGACTGTAACCTGCCAGGCTCCTCTGTCCATGAGATTTTCCAGGCAAGAGTACTGGAGTGGGTTGCCATTTCCTTCTCCAGGGGATTTTCCCAACCCAGGGATGGAACCCTGGCCTCCCGCATTGTAGGCAGACGCCTTACCGTCTGAGCCACCAGGGAAGTTAAACATAATACATAGATACAGTTATAGTCATCAGAAGTCTCTAGACAGCATATGATAGAAATAGCTCAAACTGGGGAATTCCCTGTCGATCCATTAATATTCTATGCTTCCAGTGCAAGGGGCATGAGTTTGATCCGTGTTTGAAAACTAAGATCCTATATGCCACAGGGTAGGGCCAAAAAAACCCAAAAAACAAAAAACCAGAAATGGCTGAAACAGTTTAGTGGGAAAAAAAATGGCTTATGCTCGTGAAAAATCCATTATGAAGTTGCTGCCTCTGTTCACCTCTTAGCTAGTCCTGATTTTCTATGCAGGGGCTTTGCTCTTGGGTGAGCTGGTCTAATGAAGTGAAAGGATGACCATAAACTGATCTCAGTCTGGATCGTACAGCTAAATAGCTGGAAAGAGTTTCTTTCTCAACATTTCCAGCAAATTCCAAGGGATGTCCTTTGTAAGACTGACTTTGGCCAATGGGTGATTTGATGGGTGATAGTGGTGAGAGTAGCTTTTTCCATGGATTTATTTGGAAACCAGACTAGAGGAGGATCCAACAGCATGAAATTTTGGTTTTCAAGTTTACATTGATTATTAACATTCATCTGGCAGGTGAATGAAGAAGTGAGAAAACAGGATCATCCAGAAGGGTGTTGAGTGGGGTCAAGCCAAGATGTGATATAAATTGCTCCCACTGTTGGCAAGAACACAATGATAAGTTTCTCCCTGCAACAGTATCTGTGTCCCAGAAACACCTCTATATCATGGAACAGAAACATAGATTCTTGTCAAAGAGGAACTGATCTTTGTCATAATAAACTTTGTTGTCTGCATTCATAATCTCAGCACACTTTGTTTCAAGTAAGATTGAGATATGGGAAGCTCTAGAGCAAATTCTAGTTCCTGCTTTTATTTTTGGCTTCTTTTTGGTTATTATTCTCAGAATGAAAATTCAGTTTATATTCTTGGATGTGGAGGAACCTGGGAGTTTGGGAAAATGTCACAAAGAACCAGGCACTGCCAGGGCCTGTCTGAAGAATTTAAAAACCGTCTTAGGGTTGCTATAGTAGCTGACACTTTTCTGGAATGCTGTATTTCATCTCTCTATCTTTGACATACCTTTCTACTTCCTGGAAGATTTCAGAAGATAAGTGAAAGGAAGAGAAAGAAATAGAAGTAGCTTATTCTGAGCTTCTACAATGTGTCTAGTCCCATAGTGCTTACAATGCATAGATTATCTCATTCAGTTGCTTCAATGGCTCCATGGAGATGCATTAGAAAATTGATTTACTTATAAAATAAAATATGATAAAAACGGCAACAATAATGAAGTGGCATTTAAAGGGTTCTTACCACATACCAGCATTTTACATGGATGTTCTTCTTTAATCTTCTTGATAACCCAATGAATTTGGATGAACAAGATGTTAAGAGACATGTTCAAAATCATTCGTGTGGTAAAAAGAACAGGGATCTCCCTGTTGGTCCAGTGGTTAGAATTCCAGACTTCTACAGCAGGGGGCATGGGTTCAGTTCCTGGTTGGGGATCTAAGATCCTGCTTGCCCTTGTGGTGCAGACAAAAAAATAAAAAGAAGAATAGAGAACAGACAGAAATGTAGGCATGTCTTTGAGTTAAAACCAGGCCTGGGATTCAGCCAGCTTCTGCGTTCTCCAACCAGACTGGTGTCTTTGGTCTTCAGTAAGCACACATTGTTACTTGCATGCCCCCAAGTGGAGGAAAACCAAAAGTCATATGACACCTGAGTGGAATGAGCTGTGGCAAAAAGGAATAAACAGCAAGAAGGAGGCATGAGCAATGCAGGGCAGTGTGCTGGCGGGGAGGTCCCTGAGAGGAGGCTGCCAAATGTGAGACGAGAAGACACAACGCTTCCACTCAGTGCACTGTGCCATGTGGTGTGGGAGCTCTCAGGTGACATATGTCTTTGTTTGACTATAATTCCACAACGTCTGTTAGAACTTGTCGGTGCCCTGGTTCCAGGGTGATAAATCCATGCAGACAGCTCTCTAGGCAGGTAGCTTCTGTGTGTTTAAAGAAAAAACACACATCCTTAGGCAATGCAACATAGTCCCTCTCTAGTTTGATTTCAGGGCCTTATGTGTGTGTTTACACATAAGACACAGATACATACAGATCTGTACATACAAATATGGATGTGTATATACATATGTGTATGTATCTGTGCACATATATTTGCACGTGTATACATATACACGTGTATACACGTATATATGTGTACATATATTTACAAATGTGTACATGCATATTCACATATCTTGCATCTTTCTCTCAGCTACTTCACGGGGAAAAAAGGTTTTCTTAGTCTCAGGAATAACATACTTGCTGAGGATTGAGAGGTTTGGGTGGCTACTTTTGGCTCAATCTTATTTTTCCCATTGCTCTCTATTTTCTGACCTAAAAGAGATAAATATCAGATGACAGACTTTTTCAGTCCTTAATGGAGATGCAATAAACTTACACTCCCCAGGCTTTCTTCTCTAGCAGCGTTGCCCCGGTGAGTATTAACATACTGTGTGAATCAGCGTTCTCTAGAGAGACAGAACCAACAGGAGGCAGACAGGTAGACTGATAGATAAATAGATAGATAGATAGACAGATTTAAAAGGAAATTTATTCTAGGAATTGGCTCATAGTGTTTTGGAGGTCAAGAAGTCCCACAGTCTACTGTCTCTAAGCTGGAGAAAGAGGAAAGCAGGTGGTATAATTCAGTTCAAGTTGAAGGCCAAGAATCTAATGGTTTACGTGTCTGTCAGTCAGTAGGAAAGTTATGACAAACCTAGACAGCATATTAAAAAGCAGAGACATCACTTTGTCAACAAATGTCCATATAGTCAAGGTATGATATTTTCAGTAGTCATATATGGATGTGAGAGTTGGACCGTAAAGAAGGCTGAGTGCCAAAGAATTGATACCTTTGAGTTGTGGTTGGGGAAGACTCTTGAGAGTCCCTTGGACAGCAAGGAGATCAAACAAGTCAATCCTAAAAGAAATTGAATTGACACTGAATATTCATTGGAAGGACTGATGATGAAGCTAAAGCCCCAATTCTTTGGCCACCCAATGCAAAGAGCTGACTCATTGGAAAAAACCCTGATGCTGGGAAAGATTGAGGACAGGAGGAGAAGGGGGCGGAAGAGGATGAGATGGTTGGATGGCATCACCGACTCAATGGACATGAATTTGAGCAGGCTCTGGGAGATGGTGAAGGACAGGGAAGCCTAGAGTGCTACAGTCCATGTGGTCACAAAGAGTCAGACGTGACTTAGAGACTAAACGATAACAATAGGAACAATTGCGTCAGTAACCAGAGAATCTGGAGTACCGATGATATCAATGCCTGAGGGCAGGAGAAGATGGGGATCTCAGCTGAAGCGGAGAGAGAATTCCTCTGCCTTTTTGTTCTGCTTAGACCCTCTAAGGATTGAGTGATGCCCACCCACACTGGGGAGGATCTTCTGCTTTACTCAGTTCACCAAATGCTGATTTTTCCTGGAAGGACTCTCACACACAAACCCAGAGATAATATGTTACCAGGTGGCCAGGCATTGCTGAGCCCAGTCAAGTAGACACCATGAAATTAACCATCATGCATATGCAGTCCTGGTCTGAGGCCAAACTCAGGGGACCAGGGAGAAAATGAAATTTTGCTGGGTCCTTACTATGTGCCAAACACCAGTCCTTGCAGCTCCCTTATGTTTATCTGTTCCGCCAATAACTTTGAGAGGGTGATAGACTTCTTCCCATTTATATATTTAGGGAATGAAACTCCAACAACTTAAACAAATAATGTTGGAAGTAATGTTACTTCTAGTATATGATGGACCTAGGGTTGAACCCAACTCTTAGTGTCCCAAAGGCTAGGACATTTCCACTGAAACTATGGATTTCAAACTTTGGTTACCTTCAAAATCACCCATGTAGCCCTTTGAAAATGAAAATATCTGAGTCCTGCCTTAATCTGGCTGAATCTTACTCTCTTCACAAGACACCATGTCCTTTTTAGAAAAAATAAGCAAATGAACCAAAGAAATATCAACCATTAAAAATGCCAATATATTAGGATGGTCAGCTTATATACTCTTGAAAAGTCCTTGCAGTCTTCAAAATTTGTATGAGTTACCTATCGCTGTATAACAAAATGCCCCAGACTTACCAACTTCCAACAACAAGCTTCTATGATCTGGTGTGTAATGTGGGTCACAGCTCTTGGAAAACTTTGTTGAGTGTCTCTGGCTCAAAGCCTTTCGTGAGGTTTCAGTCAAGCTGTCAAGCAAGTCTGTGGTCTCATTTGAAGTCTTGATTTAGAGAAGAACATTCACTTCCAAGCTCATGTATGTGGCTGTTTGCAAGCCTTGATCTCTTACCCTATGGACTTCTCCACAGGGCACCCCAAAACCATGGTACACAGAGAAATTTCAAAGAGTGAAAGAAAGTGTCCAAGTCAGAAGCCACCATCTTTAAAACCTAATCAGGAGTGGCATGCTGTTGGTTCAGCTTTGTTCCCTTTGTTAGAAACGAGTTAGTAATTCCAGCCCACAGGGAGGAGAGGGCGTATTGTACAAAGTCATGAATGCAGGGATGATTGGGGGTCACCTTGGGGGCTGCCCACCACAACACATCTCAGGCTTCCTCTGGTGGAGCAGGTCAAGAAGGATACAGGTGGGGAGGGGTTTGGCCTCCTCTGGAGATGACCCATGAGCATGAAAATAATGTCTGATCCAAGTTGTTTTTCTTTGCCAAAGTAGATTTGCAACAGAATTGGAACTGATAGTCTCTGCTTCAAATATTAATGAAATAGTGAAATATTGATTGTTAACTACCTACATGTTACATTCTAGACTGTCTAGAGAAACACTAAAGATGTCACATGATGTGGTTACGACCACTCCTTCAGCCTATTTCATTACTGGTCCAATTTGCTGGTCTATAGCACAGCAGAAAGCAACAGATTTGAGGGTAGAAAGCTTTCCAGCTTTGGCTCTGCTATTTTTGGCTCATTTTCCTAAGCCTCAGTTTCCTCATATGTAAAAGGAGAATCAAATCCTATGTTTTACTCATCTCACAGGATTGTGAAGAGGATAATAAAGTAAAATACATTATATGAAGTGTTTTGTGAAGAATGCCTTGTAACAGAGAGTGGTATGCAGTGGTTGTAGTAAGAGAATCATATATATTCTCTCTTGTGGCAAAAATATCCTTCAGATATGTATACATCTTTCTATCCAGGAGATGTGTGCTGGTTCCTTTACCTGAGGTCACTTTTCTTTGTTTTACTCCCTATTGAAATGCTGGCTGCAAAAGGATCACTCAGTTACATCCTGTTCCTTGGATCAGAATTAATCTCTGACCAACTTTGCTTTGTGAAGAAGTCTTGCACTGCTTTTTTTCTGGCAGGCTTGCATTCTGGTGTCATGTGTTACATCTACCTGATTATACGCATCACCAGTGCAGGGGCTGTCTTTTACTTATCTCAGTATATCCGTAATCCCTCATAAAATTAAGTATACTCTACTCCATCTCAATAAGCTTTGGGAGTGGATAATAAAAATGCGTTCTTGGGAGAAGTTAAAAGAGTCATATTAATTTCTGAATTTCCTAGCATCTAACAGAGGTGTGTACACAGGAGGCACACAGTCTCTTTTACCATCTTGTACAAACAAAGTAACAGTCAAGACAGTTTGTGTTTGGGGAACCCCATGTTATCCTCTCTCCTTTCATCAATGCCTAGCATCTTCTTTTTTCGATTTTTTAAAAAGTTTTTATGTTATTCTGGAGAACAGTTGATTAACAATGTTGTGTTAGTTTCTGGTGTACAGCAAAGTGATTGAGTTATACGTACCAGTTCAGTTCAGTCGCTCAGTCGTGTCTGACTCTTAGCGACCCCATGGACCGCAGCACGCCAGGCTTCCCTGTCCTTCACCATCTCCGGAGCCTGCTCAAACTCATGTCCATTGAGTCAGTGATGCCATCCAACCATCTCATCCTCCGTCATCCCCGTCTCCTCCTGCCTTCTATCTTTTCACAATCTTTATACATAGAAATGCAGGGTTTTTTTTTTTTTTTTTTTCAAATTCTTTCCCATTCTGGTTACTACAGAATATTGAGTAGAGTTCCCTGGGCTATACAGTAGGTCCTTGGTGGTTATCTATTTTGTATATAGCAGTGTGTGCATGTCAGGTCCAAACTCCCAATTTGTCACTGCCCCTCCGCCTTTCCCCTTTGGTAACCGGAAGTTTGTTTTCTATGTCTATGAGTCTGTTTCTTTTTTGTATATAAGTTCATTTGTATTTTTAAAAATTCCACATATAAGTGATATCATGTGATATTTATCTTTGTCTGATTCACTTAGTATGATGATCTCTAGATCCATCTATGTTACTGCAAATTATTTTCATTATTATTAATGAAAAGAGTAAAAATAGCACATTATTTCATTCTTTTTAATAGTTGAGTAGTATTTCATTGTATCTATGTCCCACATCTTTATTCATTCGTTTGTTGATAAACATTTAGATTGCTTGGTTGTTTAACAGCTCTGCAATGAACATTCAGGTGGCCTCACATCTTCACTTTGTCTAATGCCCCAGCTTCCGTGAACTGATTCTGGCAAGTGCCTGGCAGTGACGTCTAGATGTACATCGGATCATCTGTGTTTCTGGTACTCCAGGGAAGACAGCTGCACTTGCTTCTTCATTTCAGATTTTCTTTAGGTTTGTTAATATGACTTGGGCTGTTTTCATTGATTTTTGCCTTTGGAAATGCAGCCTCTGTTAATTCTCCTTTGATTTGCATTTCCCAATCTTCAGTTTGGAGCATCATCTTATTCCCACCATGTAATTTCTCCACCAGTTCAGGTCCTAGTCCATGGAGGCAAGGAGATTCAACTACATAGTATCGATTTTATAGAAGTACTTCTTATTAATTTGTTCTCTTTCTTCTCAACCCAGCCCTAGGAGTGGATGGAACTATTAGACTGTGAATGTTTTGAATTAACTTAACTAATTATGAAGAATCCCTTAAACTTTCTCTTTAAATCTAATTCAGGCTTCTCTTTCCAGACTGATTCAATTAAGATTCATTTTAACTGCGGAACCCTGTCTTTGTAATTGTTCTTTTTAAGTCCTTTAAAAGACATGTATCAAATTCCCAAATGCTGTCTGGCTTCTCAGTTTTACCTCCAATTCCTTACTTAATGAAGCTGAAAAGAGTGGGTGATTACATTGTTCTTTTCTTTTTATTGGACCTGCCCAGGAGAATTTGTCCAATTCTGCTGAAATACTACTAATTTGAAATTTTCACAAGGACTTAAAACACATTCTGCATGTGTATAGAATGTGGAACAGTTATTTCCCATGATTTTCTATTCAACTTATATTAATAGAAAAGAATATACCAAAGAGTGTATATATGTGTATAACCGAGTACAGCAGAAATTAGTATGACATTGTAAATCAACTATGTATCAATTAAAAAAAAAAGCATGCCATGTAAAAAGAAAAACAGCACATAAATAAAAATTCCATAGCAAGCATTTTAGCAGTCTTAATACAAAAACAAAAAACAAAAACCCCCCAAATACAGTAAGTGTCCATTATATGCCAGACACTTTTCAACATGCTGCTGTTTCAGTGGTGAAAAGACAGTTGTGTGCTTGCTTTTGGCCCTCACTTCAGTCCAGTGAGAAAGATGCTGGGTCAGGCTGTGATTCTGTGATGTGATATGTGTTGTGGCAGAGATACATTCAGAAGATCATGTTGACAAAGAGAAAAGACACTTATTTCTGCTTAGGGAAGAAGTATCACAGCAGACTTCCTGGAGGAGGAGACACTTCAGCTCTTCCAGAAAGATGACTATGAATATAGAACATCCAGAAGAATTAATCTGATATTATTCAGATTTTGAGTAGGAATACCAAAAAGCATAAGCTTAAACACACAAAACGGAGAATGCAGTGCACCCCACTCCAGCACTCTTGCCTGGAAAATCCCATGGATGGAGGAGCCTGGTGGGCTGCAGTCCATGGGGTCGCTAAGAGTCAGACACAACTGAGCGACTTCTCTTTCACTTTTCACTTTCATGCATTGGAGAAGGAAATGGCAATCCACTCCAGTGTTCTTGCCTGGAGAATCCCAGGCACACAGAGTCGGACATGACTGAAGTGACTTAGCAGTAGCAGTAGCAAACACACAAAAAATAACCTATTGGCTGTGCTAAGTGAGGGGTTCAAGGGAGTGTCTTGGTATGGATGGAAACCTGATCGAGACAATGTCTTCAGTTCTCTTGTTCTTAAACATATAACATATATTTTATTTTCTTGTTTATCTCTTTTGGATTTTTTCTTATTTAGGCAAGTGGAGGACCCTAAACTGATCCAGGCTTGCATGGTCCTTATACAAGTGATTCCTCTGTCAGGATCCATATCAGTTCCCCGAGAAAGCACACCGAGAGGTCCAGGCTGGGCCATGTTCCTGCTCTCTTGCTCACTCATGTATTCCCTCAGCCATGGCGGGTGATTAGAAGCACTGTTCTGGAGTTTGTCTCTGGACTCTGCAGTTTATGCACCCAGGTCAGCCTGAATCACGAGATGCCCTTAAGATGGGGGAGATCAGCCATGTATTAGTAATTAACATCCACATCATGTTGGGAACCCCTTTAGGATTATTTCTGGACTAAGGCAAGTGCGTCCCCTATGAAGTCCTGGAGTTCTTGCGGGCATGGTCCATGAGGGCAGCACCCCCTATGCTTCCCTGGGCACAGGAATCATCTAGAGATGTCGATTCACAGTGAATCTGGACTCAGCAGATGTGAGATGGAGCCTGAAACTCTGCAGCTCCCTGAGGATGCTGATACCGCTGGTCTGTGAACCCTGCTTTGAGCAGCAAGGCATCAGTGACCCAAGTCACTTAACATGGTTGGAGTTTAGTTGACAGGAGAGAGTCAAGTGCTAAAGGAGGCTGAAGCAATGAGAAATATTGCAAGGTGAAAAATAAGGGCTGAACCCCAAAAGCCCTGGACCGTCAAGTCCCGTGTTCAGTTCTTCTCCATCTGCCTGATAGATCCATTTTTACCTGAGTTGGTGCCCCAGGAGGCTGTCCTTGTGTACTACATCATCTAAGCAGCACTTCTAGGGTCTTGTTACTGGAGGGAGGCCCCAGCAGAAGAAGACTGGCATGAAAGTGGCCGCCGTCTTTGCTCTCACTGCTCTGTCCCCGTTGAACCAGAGTCTGGGTGGCAGCTGGTGCTTCTGCCCAAGGCCACAGCTCCCAGGGGGAAGTTTCAGCTCCCACCAGGTCCCAGAACACCACACCCTTGCCCTGACCCTGGGTGCGGGGGTGGCAGTAGATACCCACTGAAGCTGATTCCTGGGTCAACATCGTCCCTTGATGTTGTCTGAGCCCTGCTGGAGTGTGCCATCTGTTCTCTGCTGGACTCTGTCTGCCGCATCTCTCAGTCCTCCTCTGTAAAATGGGCTAACAGTGGCTAAGCTGCCTGGTTCTTGTGAGAATTATAACAACAGTTTATCCAGTGCACCCACCATGGTGCCTGGATGCACGGACCCTTCACAGTCGAACACTAGAAATTCTCATTGCTTCTCAGTGTTCACGCACTCCTTAAGCATCACTTACCTTCTCCTAAGAATGTGCTCTGGGGTCCCTTAGACTCCGCCCCCAGCCACTGCTGGTCTGGCCAGTGCAGACTGAGTGCGCAAATGAAGCCAACTGGCTTCTGCCTACAAGGAATCTGGAGTTCAGAACGTGGAGCCTTATAGGTCTGTGTTGTGCCCTTTATCTGAGCAAAACTGTGTAAAAGTGTGGGATGAGGGGCTAGATTTGTTTTCAGACCAAGTAAGGAAGTTGGAGGGCTTCCCAGGTGGTGCAGAGGTAAAGAATCTGCCTGCTGATGAGGGAGACACAAGAGTTGTGGGTCCGATCCCTGGGTCGGGAAGATCCCCTGGAGGAGAGGGGGGCAACCTGCTCCAATATTCTTGCCTGGGAAATCCTGGAAAGAGATCCTGGGACCTGCCTGGGTTGCAAAGAGTTGGACACAACTTAGCGACTGAGCACTCTCTCACACAAGGAAGTTGAGAAGAATGAGGATGAGAGATTGAAAGGTGAGGAGAAAGATGGGTAGAGAGGGGGAGAGGCCGTGAGGTGCTTGGCATCTGATTGACTTATTGTGTCTATTTCTAATCCCACATGAGGCTCAGCTTCCTTTGCAGGACTTGAGACTTTCCCAACATCCTCCAGTCTTCGTGAGTGACCATCTACACAGACAAGCAGGTAATGTGAAATCCTGTGGCCAAGGAGTAGCCCTGAACAGATCTGTTGGGTTAGGATGGAAGAAGGGGTAGCTGGCAAAGCAGAGACCCAGACAGTTCTAGTGAATGAGCACTTGATTCAGTGTCATTCACTGAATGAAGCAGTGCAGCAGGGAGCCCTCAAATCACACTCCCCTTGGGGTTTTCCCTTGGCTTCCCTGGTGGCTCAGATGGTGAAGAATCTGCCTGCCATGCAGGAGACCTGGGTTCAAGCCCTGAGTCAGGAAGATCCCCTGGAGAAGGGAATGGCTACCCACTGCAGTATTATTGCCTGGAGAATCCCGTGGACAGAGGAGCTTGGCAAGCTAGAGTCCATGGGGTCTCAAAGAGTCTGACAGGTCTGAAGCAACTTAGCATGCACGCACTGCTTTCCACATAACTTTCAGAAGCTGCTGTCCACTCTCTGTCTTGCTTGTTTTCCAAATGGAGAATACTCACCCGACTTACACTTTCCAAAATTACTAACATGAAGCCACTGTGTACCACAGACTTCCTGAGCACCGAGGATGATGGAGCAGGACCATGTCTCAGGACAGAACAGGTGAGACATTACTATAGGATGCACCGTGACTTAAAAGCTCCCTTGGGCCGACTCTCATTGGCTGTCTTTCCCCACATGACCTGGCCAATCATCCTGCGACTGGTGCCAGCCCTTCACCCTTCATCCTTTACCGACAGCCCTTACTTATCCCGAACCCCTCTGGTCCAACTGCCCCAGGGATCCTCAAAATCCTCTATTTGGAGGACTGACAGAGGCCCTGTTCATTTGTTATGTAGAGAAGAGTCCCTCCTAGTGTATGCCTCAGCTCAGCTTCTGGCTCTCAATCTGTTTTGAAGGAGATCTATTCATGAATCTTCCTAAACCAAGAACAGCTGTCTTCCTAAGAGAAGTCTTCCATTTTGCTAAAGCGCAGTGTCTAAGCTGCAGCCAGCTTGAAAAGCCCAGCACATCCAGGGCACACAGACACACGGGCTCAGGGCATCACACTTTTTGCTTCGTGTATGTGAGTGGGTTCTGGTCACTTCCTTTCCAGCTTTAGTTTCTCTTAAACTGATGAGTGAAAAACAAAGGTCCTGCCAACAAGCAGTAACTATGCTCCATTCACCAACAAGATGGCGTAATGTGTCGATCAAGCCATTACCTTATGCCCAGACTAGGATATATCATCACCTAGGCCCTCATATTTTAAGGGAAATTAAACAATATTTGGTGGGTGGATTCTTCTGAAGGAAGGAAGAAATGCCTTCATATTCCTGGGATTCATTAGCTTGCTTGCTTGTTTTTTTTTGTCAGGCCCTAAATTTTCCCAGGTTTTTACATCAAGACATATTCGTGTCTCTGCTGTGAGCCAATTATGAACCAATCAATGCGACAGAATCGGGTAAACCACGTATGAACAACTGCAGCCTCACCACCCTCCAGGGCCAGGAATGGGTCTCGAAGTGACCTGAGGACCTTTATCTGGGATTCCAGGGCTTGCCTTAGACAGAGGTGGTTCTCTGCTAGGTGTGGGGTTCTCTGCCTTCTGCTTCTCTGCTCCTCCCTCCCTAGGACTAGAACCCGGCCTCACTCTCCCCTGGGTCCTCACAAAGGCCAAATGTTCTCTCTGAACCGAAGAATGGAGCCTGGAGACCAGGCTTCTACTATCAGGACTCCTCCGATCTCTATGCTGCCTGCCTGTCCCTCTTTTCAGGAGACACACACGCCAAGGGCCGTGTGAAAGGGAACGTATGTCCTCTCTGTGTTGACTCTCTTCGTGTGATAAGTTGGCTTTGTTGTTCAGTCGCTAGGTCATGTCCAACCCTTTGGGGTGCAGCATGCCAGACCTCCCTGTCCCTTACCATCTCTTGGAATTAGTGTCAAAGTCGGCCTTGATCCCTTCCTTATATGGGATCCGGCTCTCCATCCCCTTCTCTTTACTCTCAGCACACTTTAGTCTGGATCACAAGCGTTGACACATAGTCTGGTTGCAGCTTTGACTGTTTTCCACCCTAATCTGAATTCTCGATTTGCCAACATCTCCTGAGCCTATAGCGGAGGTTGATTCATCCCCAGCACCCTCTTACTTGGTGCTTCCATCCTTCCAACATGGTTTTCTCCATCTATAGGGTCAGAACTGGGCAGAGCTAGCCAGATGAGCTAGCCAGATGTTCCGGACTAGCCAGAGAGTCCTTTGCCCCAATTGGAGAGATTATTAGAATAGACGTCAGCTTTCCTTCCGACTTCAGGTGTTACCTGTGACCTGGCCTTCTGTCACTGCCCATCTAAGTCTGCCAGAGCACCCTTGTCTCTGCTTTAACCTCTAATGGAGTCACGCCTTGCACTAAAGTCTATGCTAATATCACATTGTGAGCTATAGTTAATGTGGATTATGATACTTATTGCAATTCAAAAACATACCTTTTTAGTACTTGGTAGGATGATAGGTCCCTTCTCCCTTTGAAGTTAAACATGTGGAGTCTTTTAGCCAACAAAATGAAGCAGAGGTGACAAGCTTTGCTTTATCAAAGAAAGTTTAAGACCCTGGGTACAGGGGCTTCCCTGGTGGTCCAGTGGTTAAGATGTTGTACTTTCATGGTGGGGGCATGGATTCAATCCCTGGTCAAGGCCCTAGATCCTGCATGCCATTTTTGGTGTTGCCAAAAAATAGAAAGAAGAATACCCAGGGTACATTTTGCATTGTGCTCATCTCACTGTGATGACAGGGAATGCCCACGTGGGAGGAGGGCCTCTTACAGCCTGTGTACCTGGTTGACTGATTTCAGTCATGTAGCATAGACAGAAATACCCCCTGCCTCCTCCACCTTTTTTTAAATTTGGCCATGCTGCATGGCATGCTGAATCTTAGTTCCCCAACCAGGGATTGAACCCATATCCACTGCAGTGGAAGCTCGGGGACCCTAATCACTGAACCACCAGGGAATTTCCACTCCCTCTACCCCTGGCTTTTGTTTTTTAAAGCACTGACATGAGATTGCTTGCTGCTGCAATCTAACCTTGCCTTATTGTGACAAATACAGTGATCACAGCCTCTCTGTAGGCCCTGGTTTATTCATTTGTAATAGGGTGTAGTTGGACAAATTATCACTCAAGTTCTTTCATCTCAGACATCCAAGGACTCTACACCTTATCTGACAACATCCAAGAAAGAAGGGTGGCCCCGTTATTTGCTCCTCCTGGCATGTGGCCACAAAACTCATGAATGATTAAGATATGTGTCTGAATGACACCCAGTGGCAAAAGAAATGAGACAGCTGGCTAAACAATTGTAAACTATAATCAGGGTGTGTGTTCCAGATGTTCAAATATTCTTGTCAAATGTCCAAATAAATGTCCATCACAATTTGGATGCTGAGATTTTTATTTTTCTTAACATGATTTTTACTGGCTGTCAAACTAATTTATGGAAAGCCCATAATGCAAGTGCCACATTGTTTTATTAAGGACATACGAGCATTGTGGAAAGTGTTTATGAAACCAAGCATGCAGTATAGATAAATAATACACCAATAAAATACCAGAATAGCAAGAGTAATTTTTCAAGTGGAAGCATCTTATTATTGAAACATCTTTTTTCATAATATTTACAAATATGGTTGACTATGTTTTCTTTTCGTTTAATATCATTATTATTATTTTTTGACTGAGGAAGAGTAACATGGAGAAAATCTATTTACAGACTTCCTTGATTTGATTATTTTACAGCAGATTCCATGCAGAAGTTTTGGAATCAGACTGACTGACTTGGAATTTTGATTTTGCCATTGTTCAAAATGTGACTTAAGCTCTCTGAGTCTTAGTTTGTTGAACTGTAAAATGAAGATATCATTACAGCCCCAATATTTGGTCATTGTTGTGCTATACTGAGTCTTTGTGGTTCCATGGACTGTAGTCCATGGAATTTTCAGGCAAGAATACTGGGTTGGAGTGCTGTTTTCTACTCCAGCAGATCTTCCTGATTCCGGTATCAAACCTGTGTCTCTTACATTGGCAGGCGGATTCTTTACCACTAGCGTCACCTTGGAAATCCCATATATAGTCATTAGCCGAGCAATATTGCCAGCATCCTCGCTGTCGTCATTGTCCCATAGAAAAGGCACTGCTGGTGGCCTTTGTGACTTCACCGGGCATTGATAACACACCTGAACATTATCAGATGCTACCGACATCAAACAGCCACAAGGTAAGATTAACTGCCCTTGATGCTGCACTCCGTCATTTTCAGCACGGCTTCAAGCACAGATATCACAGGGGCTTTCTCATAAAACCCAGCTTAGTGAGTTAATCAACCTTCTGGAGGTATTAGAGGACAGAAGGGATGTACATTTCCAAGGAGCTTTATCCCTAAATCGTTCCAAATCGCATGTCTGAACACTCTTCTTCTCTATCACAGTTAACCTGTTGGTTAAAATTGATTGAACAGCTTTTACTTACTGCGGTTCTGGAATAATCCTCACCATCCATCCCTCATCAATGTAACAAATGCTTCCCTCTCTTCCTGAGTTTATCTGTCTGTGAAAGGAGACAGATATCATTTCCCTAGAGTTCCAAAGATTTAAAGGTTTCAATGGTGGTATCTTCCAGAATTTAAAATAATCCCATCTTTTGAAAAAAGAATCAAAATGTATCAATGCTTATCATGGGTTGGTTTTCTCTGGCATCAAAATAGCATTGTTGTTGCTGTTTAGTCTCTAAATTGTGTCTGACTCTTGTGACTCCACAAACTTGAGCCTGCCAGGCTCCTCTGTCCATGGGATTTTCCCGGCAAGAATACTAGACCAGGTTGCCATTTCCTTCTCCAGGGGATCTTCCTGCGTCTTCCAACCCAGGGATCAAACTTGCGTCTCCTGCATTGGCAGGCAGATTCTGTACCACTGAGCCACCAGGGAAACCCCAAAATAGTATAATAACAGCTAACAGTTGTTAGATTCTTACTATTTGTCAAGTACTTCAGGGAGTTTTGTTCTCTACCTGGGTTCGATCCCTGGGTGGAGAAGATTCCCTGGAGTAGGAAATGGCAACCCACTCTAATATTCTTGCCTGGACACAACTGATCGACCGAACACAGCCACATAGAGCATGGACATTCGTGCCTTGGGGTCTCTATCAGGCAGCTCTGGTGTGCACAGCAACCCTGGCTGGTACCTCACCACCTTTCCTGATGCTAAAGATGTCTCCTCCAGGCATAGAATTTCATATTTGCTGCAGATTCTCCCATAAATCCTTTAGGTTTGTCATCTTGTTACCAATGTGTTTGCTCTTCATCCCTTTATTGGATTAACCTCACTTTATGTATGAAAAAATAAGAAACTTTGGTTAGGTTTTATCCAGCATTCTATTTGTTTTAGCTTGGAGATAGAGAATTCGTATGTCAGCTCAGTCTCTTATATTGAATAAGAATCCTCAGCAGCTCTGTGCATAATAAAAATCTTGCTGGGGATAACAGTATTAGAATTGACAGTTTTCTTATTCATTACCACCTCACTTCAGCTCTGTTCTTATGATGGCTGGTGCTGAGCTTTGTCCCTGGAGCACGGGACTGCCCTCCACATGTTATAGATCACAGGAAATGCTGACAATTGGATGAGTTAGCATTCCTCCACTCATTTCCTTCCAAGCTTTACCCATTTGCTGATTTCCTATGTCTCCCTCCATTGTAACCCTAGTGCCTGCTGCCCCTCCCTCAAGCCTAGCAAACTCTGGAATATGTTCCAAGGCGCTGAGTAATTTTATTCAAAATTTTCTGTTTTCCCCAAACTAATATTCAAGAACCATCTACTCCTGCTAATGACTGTGGCTCCCTAAAATTTCTGGACCCACAACTTGGGTTCTTTTCTAGCATAACCCATGACTTGGAATGACCTCCTATTTTCATTGCTTTATTGCTATATCTTGAGATATCACTGCTCAGGTGCTCATGATACCCAGGCCTGGTACTTTCATGATGGATGGAAGCAAGCTGGATTCTGAAGAAGGCAGGATGCAGAGAGTACAGTGTTGTGGTTGTACGGGACATTAAGTGAAAGTGAAAGCTGCTCAGTCATGTCTGACTCTTTGCGACCCCAGGACTGTACAGTCCATGGAATTCTCCAGGCCAGAATTCTGGAGTGGGTTGCCGTTTCCTTCTCCAGGGCATCTTCCCAACTCAGAGATCGAACCCAGGTCTCCCACATTGCAGGCAGATTCTTTACCATCTGAGTCACCAGGGAAGCCCAAGAACACTGGAGTGGGTATCCTATCCTTTCTCCAGGGGATCTTCCTGACCCAGGAATCAAACTGGGGTCTCCTGTATTGCATGCAGATTCTTTACCAGGTGAGCTACCGGGGAAGCCCCTGCGATTATTAAGGGGGAATGGCAAAAGGTGAGTCCAGAAAACAGTTAAGAATATACAAACCATGCCTGGGATGGAAATCCTAAGGGTAAGGTATATGTATCTTGAGGGCACTGGGAAATTGGAGCACATGCACAGAGAAGGAAACTAGAATATAGCTATTAGAACGGGGTATAAGGTTAAGGCTAATGTGTCAGAGAATGAGTTGACAACAGAGGTAACTAGTGTGTGTGTGTGTGTGTGTGTGTGTGTGTGTTAACTTCCTGACTGAAACAGACCATATGCACACACACACACATACTACATAAGGGCTTCCTTATGGTGGTGCTAGTCGTAAAGAACATGCCTGCTGATGCTGGACACTTAAGGGACACAGATTTGATCCCTGGGTTGGGAAGATCCCCTGGAGGAGGGCATGGCAACCCACTTCAGTATCCTTGCCTGGAAAATCCCATGGATAGAGGAGACTGACAGGCTACCATCCATAGAGTTGGACATGATTGAAGTGACTTAGCACGCATGAATATATACATAAATATACTTCTTTCTTCTGCGATTTGGACGGCCAGACCTTCAGATGATGGTGCATCAGTCCCATCAGTGGGTGCAGAAGGATGTGAAACCTGGGAACCCGGGGGCCTGTTTGCACCATGTGCCCCGGAGAACTGAGCAACGTAGGAGCATGGTTTCTGCCCTTCTCACCTCCAATCAAAGGTAGTTAGAGCCACTTACGTGTGACCAGAGGAGGCCTGGATGGAGACAAGTAGGAACTGTGGGCTGAAAACAAGAAATGGAGTGTGTTTTTTTCCTCCCTGCACCCCTGACTTTGCTGGGGAAACCTTATTAGGTTGTTACAGTCTCAGCAGATAAATCTGAGAATTCATTTTTATTTATATGTGTTTTCTTGGCATTTCCTGTGATAGACTTCAGTTGTAAAGAGAGTTATAAATGCTGTTTCTGCAGGCTGTTTTTACTGCACTGTATCTGTGTTATTTCAGAAGGACCCGCTGAGACTTGATTCCAAAAGGTCTTGTTGTTGGATAGAGGTCTGCTCCTTGTTAGCTGCAGCCCAGAGGCTTCTTGATTGGCATTCTGGAGCAGCTCCAATTACCCAGAGTGGTCAGGGAAAGCAACGCACTGTGGACACAGCTCAGCTTGTTCACTTCTACACACTCAAGTGTCTGTGAAGTTATTCCTTTATTCATTTAACAGTATGAATGCAAATTAAATAGAAATGGATTGTGTATGTGTCCATATACACATAGTATACATATAGGTATACATATATGCATGGAGCATGTTATGATCCAAACTGTTTCATGATCAGGACTGTTTTAAGCATGTGGGGCTTAAAATATAGAACAAAAACAAAGACTCTATCCTCTTGGAGCTTACATTATTACAGAAGTTGGGTGAAGAAGTAATACACTATCATAAACTATTATATCAATTGATCAATACATAATATAACTTCAGATAGTGATTATTGCAAAAAAAATTATCGCAGAGAGTTAGCTTGATGTGATGAGGAGGAGGAGGGGGAGGGAGGAAACAGGAGTTGAGGTGGCCAGAGTAGGCTTCCCTGAGGACATGAAATTTCCCTGGAGAATGGGGAACTGAGAGAGCAAGCTGTGCAAAATATGGGAGAACAAGTAGAGAGGCTGTGGGGACAGTCTTGACATTTTTTAATCAAAGCAGGATGGCACCACAGCAATAGTGCAGTGACTACCAGGTGGGATTGCAGGAGGTGAGTGAGAGGAGACGGGGACAAGATTATGTAGGATGTTACGAGACCTTGTAACAAATTTTATGGAGTTTGAATTTTATTTTAATGATAAATGTTCTAAGCAGAAAAATGACATAAAATGATTTATGACTTTAAAGAATGCTCTGGAACTTGGCTGTAGGGAAGAAAAGGGCCAACAAAGAACCAATTCAGAGACAATGACACTGATGTGCCTGAGAGATGAGGGCAGCTTGGGGCCAGGTGAGCAGCAATGGGCATGATGAGTAGTTTTTTTTTTTTTGGTCATAATTGTTTGTTTCTGCTTTACTGGATGTTTTAAAGGTATAAATGGAAGACATTGTTGGTAGACTGTGATTAGCAGATAAATGGAGGTGCCAAGGATAATTTTCTTTTCTTCTCTGGAATGCCTCGGTGAAAGGTTGCCACCTGTGAAAGTGGTAAACTAGAGAGCATAGCTGACCACCATCTCTGTACATATGTTACTTTAAAGACACCTGATGGAGTAGTGTCGTCAAGAGTGCAAATATAAAGAGAGCAAAGAAGAGTCTCAAGGACTGAGCTCTTGGGATCTCTACTTTGTAGAGATCAGGAAGGGGAAAAGGACCCAGAAAAGGAGACAGTGAGATAAACAGCCAGCCAGGGGAGTGTGTTGTCCTGGAAATCAAGTGCCGGAGGTGTCTCAAGGAGTAGAGAGATCAGTGATGTGGAAATGTACTGGTGGACCAAGTTAAGGAAAAAGAAAGACTTGGCCATTAGATATGGCAAGATAGACATCATCGCTGATGTTGAAAAGCCTATTTCAGTGAAATAATGGCTGTGAAAACCTGAATGAATAGGTCAGGTGCGACTGGGAGGTAAGAAAGTTGAAACAGTGAGCACATCAACTCTTTCAAATGTGTGTCTATGAATCAAAGTAGAAAATAGGAAAGAAACTTTCTGGTTTTGAGTACCTAAATTATAGAACAATTTAATCTCATTTATTAGATAATCTTCATTTATTATTTATTGATGAGGACAATTAGACTCAAGTTCTCAACCCAAGATCTTAAGGTGAGAAGCTGGTGGAACAGGATGCAAAGCCAGTCTACTGGACTATTTTATTTCTACTGCTACATCCTTGGAAGCCTGCTTCACCACACAGGAGATGCTTACACGAGCAAAGAGCAAGCATCCTATCAGTGTGGGCCTCTACAACAAAGCATCACAGATCAGATGTCTTATAAACAAGAGGAATTTATTTATCACAGTGCTGGGGGCTGGAAATCTGAGATCAAGGTGCCATCATGTAAGGTTCTGGTGGGGTCTCTCTGCCAGTCTGCAGACTACTGATGCCTCCCTGCATTCTCACATGGTAGAAAGAAGAGAGACAGAGCTTTTTGGGCCCTTCTATAAGGCAGTGATTCCATTCATGAGGCTCCGCCCTTGCGACCCACTCAGCTCCCAAAGGCCTCACCTCTTCATACCATCACACTGCATGTTAGGATTTCACTATGAATCTGGGGAGCAAAAATGCCAGTCTGTACCCCAAGGAGGATATTCTTTCTAGATATCATTTCATATCTCATTCATCCTAAAGGCCTAATAGCCACCTGTGGGCTGATTGACCTGACAGCGATATAGGTCTGGGTGGATATTTTTGATGTTTTTAATTGCTTGAATAGAATTTTATTCATTCCCCCTCTTTTTTCTCCATCTGCTCCCACCCCATGAAGAAACAGTGTCATAATTTGTCTGGAAAACCTCTTCCACATCAGCTTTAACTTTGTGTCTCAGGAATGGAGCCCTCAGTATTAGCAGGCAGAAGTCAACCCTTCTGGGAGCTGTGACTTACTAGTATTGGGCACACTGGCAAGCTGTACCTTAATGTTTCCTCATAGCGCACTATGCCAACAGCTCAAGCATCAAGGGCTCCCTGTACAGCAGTATTCCCTGACATGATGGATCACTATAATTTCATTACAGTCTTGTGAGTCAATGATGTGGGAAGAATGGGCCATCATTTTTAGCCCCTTGGGAAAGAAGCTATTTTGCTTCCCAGTGGAACCACTTGCCATTTTATCCATGTCCACCATTTTAGAATTTCTGCCTCAGGCTCTCATACCAGCATTGGGCAATCACATCTGGAGAACCACAATTTTTATGATTTTCAATGATATAACCATTCAGTTCAGTTCAATTCAGTTCAGTTGCTCAGTCATGTCTGACTCTGTGACCCCATAGACTGCAGTATGCCAGACTTCCCTGTCCATCACCAACTCCCGGAGCTTTCTCAAACTCATGTCCATCTAGTCGGTGATGCCATCCAACCATCTCATCCTCCATTGGCTCCTTCTCCTCCTGCCTTCAATCTTCCCCAGCATCAGGGTCTGTTCCAGTGAGTCAGTTCTTCACATCAGGTGGCCAAAGTATTGGAGTTTCAGCTTAGTATCAGTCCTTCCAATGAATATTCAGGAATTATTTCCTTTAGGATAGACTGGTTTGATTTCCTAGCAATCAACAGTTCAAAAGCATCAATTCTTCAGTGCTCAGCTTTCTTTATAGTCAAACTCACATCCATACATGATTACTGGAAAAATCATAGATTTGACTGCACAGACCTTTGTTGGCAAAGTAATGTCTCTGCTTTTTATTATGCTGTCTAGGTTGGTCATAACTTTTCTTCCAAGGAGTAAGCCTCTTTTAATTTCATGGCTGCAGTCACAATCTGCAGTGATTTTGAAGCCCAAAATATAGTCTCTCACATCTCACTGTTTCCTTTTGATGAAAGTAAAAGAGGAGAGTGAAAAAGATGGCTTAGGTTCAACATTCAGAAAACTAAGATCATGGTATCTGGTCCCATCACTTTATGGCAAAAAGATGGGGAAACAGTGGAAACAGTGACATAGTTTATTTTGGGGGGCTCCAAAATCACTGCTATGGTTTTTCCTGTGGTCATGTATGGATGTGAGAGTTGGACTGTGAAGAAGGCTGAGCACCGAAGAATTGATGCCTTTGAACTGTGGTGTTGGAGAAGAAACTTGAGAGTCCCTTGGACTGCAAGGAGATCCAACCAGTCCATTCTGAAGGAGCTCAGCCCTGGGATTTCTTTGGAAGGACTGATGCTAAAGCTGAAACTCCAGTACTTTGGCCACGTCATGCCATGAGTTGACTCATTGGAAAAGACTCTGATGCTGGGAGGGATTGGGGGCAAGAGGAGAAGGGGACGACAGAGGATGAGATGGCTGGATGGCATCATTGACTCGATGGACGTGAGTCTGAGTGAACTCCGGGAGTTGGTGATGGACAGGGAGGCCTGGCGTGCTGCGATTCATGGGGTTGCAAAGAGTCGGACGTGACTGAGCGACTGAACTGACCTGATCTGATCTGAAAATCACTACAGATGGTGACTGAAGCCATGAAATTAAAAGACACTTACTCCTTGGAAGAAAAGTTTTGACCAACCTAGATGGCATATTAAAAGCAGAGACATTATTTTGCCAACAAAGGTCCGTCTAGTCAAGGCTATGGTTTTTCCAGTAGTCATGTATGGATGTGGGAGAAGGCAATGGCACTCCACTCCAGTACTGTTGCCCGGAAAATCCCATGGATGGAGGAGCCTGGTAGGCTGCAGTCCATGGGGTCACAGAGTTGGACATGACTGAGCGACTGAACTAAACTGAACTGTTTCCATTGTTTCCCCGTCTACTTGTCATGATGTGATGGGACCTGATGGCATGATATTCATTTTCTGAATGTTGAGCTTTAAGCAAACTTTTTCACTCTCCTCTTTTCACTTTCATCAAGAGGCTCTTTAGTTCTTCATTTTCTGCCATAAAGGTGGTCATCTGCATATCTGAGGTTATTGATGTTTCTCCCAGCAATCTTGATTCCAGCTTGTGCTTCACCAGCCTGGCATTTCTCATGATGTACTCTGCATACAAGTTAAACAAGGAGGATGCCGATATATAGCCTTGGTGTACTCCTTTCCCAATTTGGAACCAGTCTGTTGTTCCATGTCTGGTTCTAACTGTTGCTTCTTGGCATTTTCCGTTGTATTTATGGTGTGAAGAAAGAGCACTAAAGTGATATATCAGAATAGCAGTTGGTGGGGAGTCTTTGTGATTTTAGAAAAGTGTGTGCATATGTGCATGGCGCTGCTGTCCAACCCTTTGCGACCCCATGAACTGTAGCCTGTTAGGTTCCTCTGTCCATGGAATTTTCTAGGCAAGAATACTGGAGTGGGTTGCCACTTCCTCCTCCAGGGGATTGGCAGGGTGATTCTTTACCACTGGTGCCACATGGGAAAATAAAGAAAAGTAAGTAATACTTATCGAGTGTCTTATATATAGACAGAGATGGACATATGTACACACAAATGGGTATATGTGTACACATACACGTTCACAAATACATGCATATGTATGTATGTATATTTGTATGTACGTATCTGTCTAACTACGATCTATCTGCAACTTAAATCCTCAAACCACTAGTAGCATGTCTGACTCCTAGCAGGAATATAGTCAGTCTAAGCCTTTTCTGTGTGAAAGTGTTAAGCATGTTGTTGCTCCTGCCTCCTTCACAGTGCTGCTGGAAACCTGACGAAGGCAGCTGTGTGAGAGTGAGAGGAAATGTAAAGACAACAAGCAGATGTGTCAGGCACTGGGCCATTCACTGGAAATACAGCGATTCGATAGAAATGTCTTCAGCACGGCTTCCTGGCAATTTGTCTCCTGCCTGGAAATATGCAGGGCGCTGAAGGTAGGAGTCCATATGCTCAGGTTCTCAAAGTCTAAATGACAGGCGGAAGACTTTTTCCACTGACAAAGGAAGAAAACTTGGTATCTGCAAAGCAAGAGTGGATGCAGCTGAAAGACCCAGAAATTCTGATGACAGAGCCTCTTACTTGCCCTAAGAGGATATGTGGTATTTTAGGGTGGCCTTTGAAATACAGTTAGGTTTCTCCTTTTATTTTCTAGGTAAATATTTGTCTAAGCTTGCTCTTTTAAGAATAAAAATAGAAGCTCTTCACCATTGTAGAGTGTTGCTAACTTACCGCAGTGTTTTCACATAATTAGTTCGTGCAATGCTCATGATAACCCCAAGTTATTTTGCCTTATTTTGATGAAGAAGCAATCTCAGAACCATGAAGAACCTCATCCAAGGCGGGGAAGGCTGTAGTGAAGCTGGGACTTGGACCTGGGCCTATTTGATGGCGCCTTGAAAAGTCACAGCTATTTGTGTCCCTTCCTTGAACTTCCTGGTGGTATCCTCCTTGCCTTATCACCAGACTCTTCAGATGGGATGCTGCTGAATGCTGCTGCTGGAGCTGGAGCTGGGGGTCACGTGCTGAACTGGGCATTTACATATTCCTTACTAGACCTTGAGAAAGTCAGAGGGTTCAGGGAAGTAGGGTGGTTAGGTGAAGAGGAGCTTGAGACTAGCTTATTTACCAAACATGATGCAATTATTTCAATATCTTTATATGTAGTGTAACCACACCAGAGAGAGATGACTGAATCTCAGCTCTTCTTAGGGCAACTGTTAAAAATATACATCTCCAGATACCTGCTGTGAAGGTTTTGATGAAGCAGCCATCCAGGGAAGCTAGGCAATAAATCTGTCTGTGTGTATATTTGAACACAATTCTGGTAGATGCTGGGGAGCAAGCGAATTCTGGAAACAGTGGCATCATGTTGAATGTGGTCAGGTTGAATCAGACTGCCTATATAAATCCCAGGTATGTAACCTTAAGAAAATTGCTTAACCTTTGAAAATCTCATTTCCTCCTCTATTTTCTCTCATCATGTATATTTGCAATAATTAAAGTGAGTACCTCACATGGTTGTTCAAAAGATCAAGGTTAACCAATCTATGTAAAATGCTAAGTACAGTCACCAGTGGGTCCCTGTGAGCAGCCCGTAAATGTTGGCTATAAAGACATCCTTTTAGCTGTATAAGTGCCTGTCTTCTAATGCAGCCTTTATCCACACTTAGAGTGTCTTTGAAGCTGAGTTTCTCATGTGAAGATGGCTTGCTGTCCTTTCATTATTTGAATAATTTAGCAATGATGACAATAATTTAGAGCAGTAGTTCATGGACTTAAATCATCTGGGGAGAAAGTTTACTACTGTCTTCCCACTTCAGAGAAATCTGTACATGCAGCTGCAAACAAAACCCTCTATAAAATAATCTGGGGAGGCCTAAAAATTCCTAGAGCTTCCCTGGTGGCTCAGTGGTAAAGAATCCACCTGCAATGCAGGAGACATAGGTTTGATCCCTGGGTTGGGAAATGGCAACCCACTCCAGTATTCTTGCCTGGGAAATCCCATGGACAGTGGAGCCTGGTGGGCTACCATTGGTGGGGCTGCAAAGAGTCCAACATAACTAAGCAACTAAACAACAACAAAAATTCCTGAGTCTATAATTCATTGGGTCTGAAAGATATTGGAGAAGCTAGTTAACATCTCACATAATTTTAAAGATAAAAAATGTGAAGACTAGAGCAATTGGGAGATTGCTGGGTTCTGTGTGCCACCATCCATGTGGTCACTTCTACCCGAAGCGGATGGCACAGTACCCTGCCCGTGGGGAAGACTTCATCACCGCTGTCTTACAAGATCACCTCTGTGTGAAGCTGTGATGCAGCCGGGGTCAATTTTTGACTTGGAACAACATTCTGAGCTGTACATCTGCTCATCAAGTTCAAATATTTTTCTTGCCCCTTTCACAAGTCACATAGCTATTTTCAGGTATCTCGCTCTTTTGATGATCAGCTTTAGAAGTTTTATCACCATAATTCATCTTTTCAAGTAACTTATAATCGTTGCTTTTTTTTCTGTTTTTATCTAATTTTTATTTCATTAATGTTGACTCATATTTCGATTGCCTTCTTTTTTCTCCTTTGGGTCTAATTTGCTTTGTTTGTGTGTATCTTTATTAAGTTACGGTCTTAGGCCTTTGCCTTTATACCATTCCTCTCTTATACTGCAGCACTTAAAGCCATTCCAACTCTTTTTATTTAATTTTTAAAGTTTTTTGGCCACACCAAGTGGCACCTGAGGATATTAAGTTCCCTGACCAAGGATTGAACTCATGCCCCCTGCAGTAGAAACATAAAGTCTTAACTACTGGACAACCAAGGAAGTCCCTCCTACTCCCTTTAAATGCTGATTTAGAAAAATTCTACAAGCATTGATGTTGTCAGTATTTTTATCTATGTTCTGTTAATTACCAAAAGAGGAATGTTGGAATCTCTGTACTTGATAGTAGATTTGTCTATATGTCCCTCTAGTTTTGTCAATGTTTGGTTTTAAAATTTTTTTAAAAATTTGTTTTAATTGAAGGATAATTGCTTTACAATATTGTGTTGGTTTCTTCTGTACCCCAGGGTGAATCAGCTGTAAGTATACATATGACCCCTCCCTCTTGAACCTCCCTCCCACCTCAGCCCCTGGCCCACCCTTCTAGGTCATCACAGAGCACCAAGCTGAGATCCCTTTGTTATACAGCAGCTTCCTACTGCTGCTGCTGCTAAGTCGCTTCAGTCGTGTCGGACTCTGTTCGACCCCATAGACGGCAGCCCACCAGGCTCCCCCGTCCCTGGGATTCTCCAGGCAAGAGCACTGGAGTGGGTTGCCATTTCCTTCTCCAGTGCATGAAAGTGAAAAGTGAAAGTGAAGTCGCTCAGTCGTGTCCGACCCTCAGCGACCACATGGACTGCAGCCCACAAGGCTCCTCCGTCCATGGGATTTTCTAGGCAAGAGTACTGGAGTGGGGTGCCCTTGCCTTCTCCGAACTTCCCACTAGCTATGTGTTTTACATATGGCAGTGCATATGTTTCAATGTTTGTTTTGTAAAACTTTTTGAAACTCTATTATTAGTTTAGTACAGAGTGTGATCCTGACACCTTCTTGATTAATGTAATCTTTAACCATTGTTAAATGCATTTGCTTAGTAATATTCTTTCTTTTTGAAGTTTACTTTGATGAATATTAATAGAGTTACATCTTTTTCTCTCAAAGTTTGTATAATGTACTGTTTCTATCCTTTTATTATCAGCCTGTTTGAAGTCTCTTGTTAATAACCTGTAACCAGGTCTTGCTTTGTATCCAATTTTAAAGTTTGGCCTTTTAATTGGATTGCTTTGTCTCTTTGTTTTCAATACAAATATATATGTTTTGGTTGAATTCTACTGTAATTCCTATTGGTCTGTTTATCCCATTTACTTTTTGTTTCTCTGCATCTCATTCCTTTCTTCCAGTTTTGAATTTGTAGTATTCTATTTTACCTCATTCACCTATTTGTTATAGCTCAGACTTTTCATTGGTTGCTTTAGATGTTACAAGATGCATGCTAACATTTTACATTTTTCTGCAAATAAAATTATACCATCACATGAAAATGTAAGATTCCTATAATGGTATTTTCCATTTTCCCTCTCCCACTCAGAGTAAGGACCAAGGTGAGATGCATGAGGTGCAAACACGGCCTCAGTCCTTAGATTTTGTGTTTTCAGTGCCTCATTCACCTCACCCTCAGCCCTCCTCCCACTCCGATTATCTGATTGTTTTATGCTATGGACCTGCAGTGCATTGCTATTATGTTCATTTTAAACAGTCAATCATCTTTAAAGAAATTATAAAAACACATACGCATGTGTGTATGTGGGTGTGGGTGAGTACAATAAAAAGGTATATTGACCCTTTTGTTACTTTTATGCTTTCTCCTGCAATCTGACTTTTACATGGTATCTTTTAGCATTCTTTCAGTTTAGGTCAGCAAAATTGTAGACAAATTTTCTCACCCTTTATCCATTTCAAAATGTCTTTATTTTGCATTCCTTTTTGAAGAGTAATTTGGTTATATCAAAAATTCTGAGATAGGACTTCCCTGGAAGGAGAAACTTAAGACTTTGCCTTCCAAGGCAGGGCATGCAGGTTTGAACCGTGGTCAGGGAGCTGGGATCCCACATGCCTCCCGGCCAAAAAAAATAAAACATAAAACAGAAGCAATATTGTAACAGATTCAATGAAGACTTAAACAAATTCTGAGTTGATATTTTTCTTTTTTTTCAGCACTTTAAAGATTTCACTTCAAAAACTATGAACCATGTATGTGTGATTTCCTTTGTATTTATCTTGCTTGTATATTGCTGAACTTTCTTGGTTCTGCGAGTTGATGTCTTTCAAAAATCTTGGAAAATTATTGTAAAGTCTCCAGTTCTCTATATTCTTTCCTCTGGTACCTCAATTACATATATCATTCATTTTGTTCCAAAGGTCTTGAATGCTGAAACTCATTTTTACTGAATCCCTTTTTCTTTTTGTGTTGTATGTTGGGTAACATCTACTCACCTGTCTTCAGGTTCAGGGGACTTCCACGTGGATTAGATGGCAAAGAATCTCCTGTACTGTAGGAGACCTGTGTTTGATCCCTGGTCGGGAAGATCTCCTGGAGAAGGGAATGACAACCCACTCCAGTATTCTTGCCTGGAGAATCCCATGGACAGAGGAGCCTGGTAGGCTACAGTCCCTGGGGTCGAAAAGAGTTAAACACAGCTGAGCGAGTAACACTTTCACTTTCAAGCTCAGTGATCCTTTCCTTGATATATGTACTCAGACTGTTTTGAAGCCCATGAAATAATGTTATATTTTTAATTTCTAGCACTTCACTGAACCTTTTTATTGGTTTCACCTCCCTGCTGAAATTCCCCATCTGTTCCTATGTGTTAACTTTTCCTACTAGATCATTTAATATATTTTTCATACCTGTTTTGAAGTCATAACGTGCTAATTCCAAAATTACATCCAATGTCAGACCTGCTTCTATTGACTAATTTCTCTCTTGATCAGGAGTCATATTTTCTTACATTTTTCATGTGCTCCAAATTTTAATCACTTGCCAGACATCCTCTACAAAATACAACAGATAATGAAATAGGTGGTATTTGCCTCCAGAAAAGGGTACACCCTTTCTTCCTTCAGGCACCTCGTAAGCTGGCTTGAGTCAAACTACTCTGAAGATAAAGTGAATCTGGCTACTGTGTGGAGAAATGAATTTGGGGATTTCAAGATCACGAGGGTAGTATGAGGAGGGCCACGTGGGAGAGTTCTCTGTTCCCCAGAGAAAAGCCATAATGGCTGAAATCAGGGTGTTAGCAGTGGAGAGGACAGTGGTCAAATTTTAGGGGTGAGCAAGTATGGGCAGAAATGAGGCCAAAAATGAGCACACAGTGAGTAAAAAGCATCCGTAACCGGGAGCAGAACCGACGTGCAAGTGAGAAGGATGGAAGGACTGAGGAAGGATGATCTTGGGGTTTGCCAGCTGGCTCTGCCTCTTCGGGACTCCCCACAGGGCAAACATGCCGCCCATTTCTCCCACCAGCCCAGGCACAAAAGGTGGCATGTGGTAGGAGAACAAAAACATCGCTACCAAATAACATATACTCAATCCGATTTGCCATCTCTCTTAAGTCTCCCTCACTGTTCCCTGAGCTCTCTTGGTCTAGTCCTATCTACTAGCCAACTGATATAAATAAAAGATTTAACATTATTTCAGGGGCAGTGGAGACTACAGAGCTAGTGATTTTAATATCCTGTCAAAGAAGCTGCCGCCCGGTGAAATTCTATGGCTTGCTTTGCTTAATTCTGGGAAAAGAAAAGCCACCGTGACCTTGATGAATCTCCACCTGTAATTCTGAGACATCTAAATATTTCAAATTCCTTCTGCACACCATAATCCTGCCCAGTAAGTAGCAAATAGTTTTCAGTATTTTCTTTGCTCAAACTGCATTATACATTTCTGGACTTACAGACCATAACTCTGCAATGACTTGCTACCTAGGCATGACAGGCAGGAAGATTAGCACAGAGAGGAACTGACAAAAATGTTTGCAGAGAGACATGTTCATTCTCAGTGAGACGGAGGGCATTTGGGTCGTGATTTTCAGTGTCCAAAGATGGGGGTCGGCAGGTGGAAACTAGATTGAGTGTGCAGAGTCTGGATTATTGAGCTGCTTTAACTTATATCCTCAGCTTTCCTCTATTTACTGCCTCCTAATTAGTCAGGCTCTCTGAGAATCCCTCAAGCCATAGGGTTCCTCTCCTGATCTTTCTTTCTGGGTATAATATTATTGTCCAAGGGAGGGGAATTAGTGGGCTCCTATAAAGTCTCTGTAAAAGAGGCATTGGCCGATCATAACACAGGTGAGGACCAGAAGCAGAATGGGTTGTTAGTTCTTGCAGGAGATCCTAAAGCCAGAAGCTTTGATTACCAAGCCCAGGTCTTAAGAAAATGTCTTAAAGTCCAGCTAGGGCTGTTCTAGACAGTCAGATGCTTTTTCTTTTATCTTAGTCACAGACTGTTCTACTTGACTGGTGATGTTTATGTAGATGAAGCAAGATGTGTTTCCAGGACAAATTCCTTCTTGGCTGGTTGAAAGAACAAATGACTATGTGATCCTTCATCACAACTTTTGTTTGTCAAGGCCTCAGGGAAGCCCCTGTGTCTTGCATGACTTTTGTTTGGGTCAGATATGACTCCTGAATATTTTCTTTCCAATCGTAGTATCATTCCTATCATGGGAACTTAAGCTCCCTCTCAGTTAGAGTTCAAGGTGAATCCTTCTTGGGCCATGATGTGGTGATGAAGAGGACCAGTTAAGTCAGCTATAGCAGCATGAGTGATCTTATCCAAGAAATCTCTCTAGACTTCTCTAGAAATTTCAATCTGTGCTTGCATAAACACTTTTCCTTTAAAAATACACACCTATCATTCAGTGTAAGCCACAGGACTGATTGATCTTGACAAAGCTATAAACATGAGTTGGCACCTAATCAAAAGCCTTCTGCTTCCTGTTTAAAGAGACAGGAAAGCATGAAACAATGCATTTCTTTTTTCTTTTTTCTTTTTGCATTTCATTTTTAAAGAAAGGAAAGAGAATGGACTTTCTGAACACCTACTCTGTGCTACCTACTGAGTGAGATAATTTGCAGTCACTTATTTTAATTATTCCAACAACTTTATGAGGCTCAATTGCTAGATTTTCAGGAAAAAAAAAATAGGTAGAATGGATTCTGCTGTTTGTGTCTGCCCAGTAAATTATGCCTCCCTTTTTTGGAAGCAGCACTCATAATTCCCTTTGGGAAATTATCCTTCTCCTTGTCCATGGGATTCTGACTGAGTTCATCTCAGCCCTTATTTTGAGGGGTGGGTCTACCACCCAGAACAGAACCATCAGAGCTGTTGGTTTGATGTGACACATGAGACCCAATTTAGTCTAATAAGAGTGAATCTTCATTTCAGTGAGTCGTGTTCAACTCTTTGCGACCCCGTGGACTGCAGCATGCCAGGCTTCCCTGTCCATTACCATCTCCTGAAGTTTGCTCAAACTCATGTCCATCAAGTCGGTGATGCCATCCAACCATCCCATCCTCTGTTGTCCCCTTCTCCTCTTGCCTTCAATCTTTCCTGGCATCAGGGTCTTTTCCAATGAATCAGTTCTTCGCATCAGGGGGGCCAAAGTATTGGAGCTTCAGTTTCAGCATCAGTCCTTCCCATGAATATTCAGGGCTGATTTCCTTTAGTACTGACTGGTTGGATCTCCTTGCAGTCCAATGAACTCTCAAGAGTCTTCTCCAACACCACAATGAAAAGGCATCAATTTTTCAGCGCTCAGCTTTCTTTATGGTCCAACTCTCACATCTACTGGAAAAACCATAGATTTTACTAGATGGCCCTTTGTAGGCAAAGTGAACCTTATAAATGTCTTTTTGAGCAAGTCAGACAGTGAGGACTTTTTTTCCTTGAGGAATTAGAGTCAATAAGGATAATGCACATGTGGAGACATCAGAGGTCACCATCTGAGAAACCCTCTGGAGAAAAAGGAAAGCAAAGAGGTGATGGAGAAAGGGTGACATGGAATCAGCTGCATATAGGTGACTATGAAGACAGCTGTGCTTATTGCCATTGTCCACCAGACGTCCCAGTCCTGCAGTCTAGTGAAGCCTTTCTTTGTCTTCCCTGCAGCACATTGGGTTGGGTATCTTCTCACTAAAAACCTGTAATTATAGACTTGTTATAGGGTGTGGTGGGGAGGGTCATCAAGGTGCAATTTCTTGCCTAAATTGAAGCTAGTATTAGGACAACTCTGGAGGATGAAATGGTGACCCACTCCAGTATTCTTGCCTGGAAAATTCCGTGGATAGAAGAGCCTGGCCCATGGGGTCACACAGTCAGACACGACCAAGCACACACACATTAGGGCAACTAGGGTCAGATTAGTTTGGCTCTGATGTCCCTGGTGACACAGAGAATGGGGTGGATGCTCTGAAAACAAAGAAAGCTTCGTGAAGAAGACATGCAGGACTAGTAAAGCTTTGATAAACTATGGTGAGTAGAATGTCCTCTGGCATTTTTTATAATGCTACACTGTCCCTGGTGATCACAATTAAATTTGTCTCTTTCTGTGACAGGAACACCATTCTGAGGACAAAGGCAAGCATTATCAATAACATGGGAGGCAAGCCACATTACTCATGTGTTTTGAAACTCTTGGATTTTGAGATGTTCAAACCTATTCAAGAGCCATTTTTTTTTAACTGAATCATCCCAAGGAGAAACACAGTTAACAGAGACTCACAAGCTTCCCAATGATTGCATTAATTTTATTTTATAGCCCCAGTACTTAGCATGGTGTCTGACATACAGAGTATTACCAATAAATATTTGTCTAGTGAATGTATAGATTAATTAATTCTACTCGGGCATAACTGCCAACAACCTGTTTCTCAGCCATTTGCTATCAATTTCCTGAGTTCAGATAGAAGCAGCTCCTTTCACTGATAAATGGCCTCATTGTTTCTTCAACTGTGGATCAGAGAACATCTGTCTTACAGGAAAGCAAAGTTAGTTTCGTAACTGTCCAGGTTTCCATTACGCTCCTGAGAGCAAGTTTGGATCACTCCCTAAAAGGCTGTGGATAACAATACTCTTTCTGTTCCTGATGCAAACAGGGAGGGCAGCAGACTTAAAATACTGATATAAATAATGACCCGAAAGCCAGGTAATTTGGAACTGTTTCATAGCTGATGAGCCATTATTCCTCCCTATCATCAATGCATCTAAAACAGGCTCTCCTCTCACCTTGTTCAACCTCCATCATAAAATTAATTACCTCTGGATAGATCCCATTTAATTGCTCATAAAATTGATCTTACTTTCCAGATTTTATGGCAACTAGTATGTCATCAACAGAAGTGCCTAGCATAAATGGGATGCTCATTATCTACCTGGAAATAAAATAAAAGAGACCCATGATGGATGTAGGGGCCTTTGACACCTGCGTCTCTTGTACCATAATGGATAAACCGCACACAACACCCCAAAGATCTCCCCTAGGATGCGTCTACCTTCTCAAAAGAGAGTTGAAAGGTGTTTTCTTTCATTTAGGAAATTCAATGGATTTCATTTTTTTAAAGTGCTTTTGTGAATGCATTTTGCTTGTCCCTGTTCATTCAGTTATTCCATCTGGAAGGAGCACAGTTACAGAACCTGAATTTTAACCTGACTTCCTCCATATAATAACCATATACCTCAGAGAAATTACACTTTCTCTACTATAGGTTTATCCTCAGTAAATTAAGCATCATGATATTTATTTCATAGGCCGCTGTTGGGTTTAAGGGCGATGGTGAATATGAAACAGCTAATAAAGGCCCTCATCCAAAGAAGACATTTAATCAATGTTAGGTGCTATTATCTGACTCCCGTTGCTATTAATAAACCAACCAGGAAACAAACATGTGTTCGTGGAGGCAGTGTGATAGAAAGAGGCCGGGTTTTGGTAGACCAGTGTTTAGATCCTGTGATTTATAATCTATATATCCTTAGGCGAGCTACTTAATCTCTTCTAACATCCACATCCTCAGATAGAAGCGGGATCAGATGAGGAGAATACTGCAGAGGCCCCAGGTGGACAGTAGTCCTGGCCTCAGCCCCGTGCGCCTCCTCTGTGGCCCATTCTGAGTGGCACTGCAGGGCCTCCTGACGTAAGCCCAGAGCTTAACTTGTTGAAGATCTGGGCAAAGGGCAGGACTCTGACCTGCAGCAAAGATGATCAATGCCTGCAGCTGAACAGAGCTCTTGAATCTGACGATTCCTCTCCATTCTCAGTGAGGACTGGCCTGGGAGCCTGGCCTGGCCACGTGTCCACCCCTAGGTTGCTGACCCAGGGAACATTTTCTTTCCTTTCCTCTGAGGCCTTGTGCCCTGTTACTCCTTAAATGCCATATTTCAGTTACTGGAAATCATTTCAGTTTCAATATCATCTTCTCTCTTTTAGCTCAAGCTCTTTCCCATGTGGCTCTATCCGTCTGGAACACTTATGCCCTGCTTCCACATCTGTGTTCTTTCACTTCTGTTATAGATTCCTATTTACCCCCCATTCTTTAGAGTCTGTGCCGTTTCCTCCTCAGAATCTATCTCCTAATCCCCAGGTCTGTGTTAGAAGCTCTTCTTCATCAGCACATTCCTTCCTTCCCATAATGCTTTTTGCGGCACTGCCTTGGGAGTGCCTGTTTGTCTAGCTCTCAGTTATAAACAAACTGTGCGGACGTACCTGTCTGTCCTGTTCATCTCTCTTGGTTCAGTGTGGACTCTCAGTAAAGCCTTGTTGACTGTTGGATGAACAATAGGCCAAATGTGAAGTTCTTAGGTCAGAGACCAGGTAATGGGTTTTTGAAGGGTACCTCACTCAGCTCAGCCCGAACCAGATAATCCAAAAATCCTGGTCCAGTGAATGAAGGGAAGTATCCCAGCTGAAGAGCAAGAAGTCAGAGAAGCTAGAGAGAAGTCCAGCGGGAGACGCGGTGGAAGCAGCCTGGCGGAGATGGGATGGGGACCTCTGCTGCCCGCGCTGCGAAGTCTTCTGTTGGTTGTGGTGCTCGGCCAGGTGGGGCAAGGCTTAGAACTGTCACATGAAGGGCTTGCGCTGAGGAAGAGAAAGAAAGAACTTCCTGTGGTGTGCATGTGTGTGTGTGTGTGTGTGTGTGCATGCTCAGTCGTGTCCGACTCATTGTGACCCCATGGATTGTAGCCCACCAGGATCCTCAGTCCATGGGACTCTCCAGGCAAGAATACTGGAGTGGGTTGCCATTTCCTCCTCCAGGGGATCTTCCCCACCCAGGGTTTGAAACTGAATCTCTTTTATCTCCTTCACTGGCAGACAGATTCTTTACCCCTGAGCCATTTGGGAAGACCCAGCTTCCCATTGGCATTTTCCACACAGTTCCACATGTGTGGAAAGTCCGTACACTATATATTTTATATCAAGGGCATTCATTGTAGAGAAAAGATGGTTTTATAACTAAATGCATTTGAAATTCTCATTGACAGAATTAATCCAGGTTAACTATACTATTGCCAGATGTCTCAGAATCTTTACAATGCCAACATGAATTTTTAAGTGCAGATCATTTTCCAAACTACATAACCATATCGTCTTTTTTAAAAAGATACTTTTATTGAGCCTGTGTCCCATGAGGTGTTAGTTTAGAAAACATGGCTTTATACTGTTTCTGGTGGGTTCTATTATTTTTACAGCTTCTATCATTTCAGGTATTTATTTATAGCTTGCCTTGTTTTAGAAAAGATCTAAAGCAATCAGTGCACTAAAGATCATTATAGTTTTGCTTTGTTTGGGGCTTTTTACAGTAATGGATTTGTTTGACCTGGAATTAAAATCTTCCTTCATGAATTCTACGAATGAATCAGAGGTTATTACTTCCCTCCGGCAAAAAGAAGGTGGGGAGATGAATGGACATTTGCAGAATCCGGTGTGGGAGCTTTTGAGCAAGGATGCAACACAGAGGGAACCTCATATGGCAGGGGAGGAGAGAGGACATAACATGTGAGGTCTTGAGTCACAGTGACTTTGAAAACCTTGCTGAACCTTGTGGGGGTCTAAATTCTACTGAGCGCATGGCTTCAGATAACAATATCTACAGCGAAATGTTGTTAGAACATTAAATGAAGTGAAGTGAATGGATACCCGAGCACAGAGAAACTCCATGAAAGTGGGGAACGAAGATAATGTTATTAGCTCCTGTCTATCTTGGTCAGTCTCGTATTTCTCCCTGACTATTCTTTTCTCCACTTACATTTTCCTAACTTACATTTTCCTAACTTTTCTCATAGTTGTCCTTCAAACCCTGAAGAAAGTATGAATTTTGTCTGTACCTGTTCTGTGAAGGTAGTGCTCCCGATTCTTCAGCTAAGACAGTGAAGTGCAAGGAGAGATTTAACCAAGTTGCTCCAGGAAATACCTGTGCAATGCTCTGATGGACATAGACAGCTCTGTGTCTGATCCCTGGTGTGGTGGGGAGAGGGGGGAAGAGGAAGGGACGAGAAGCTTTCTGCACAGAAATGAAAGTAAAAGAAATACGGGATTTTCCTGATGTTCTAGTGGCTAGGACTCTGTGCTCCCAGTACAGGGTGCTCAGGTTCAATCCCTGGTCAGGGAACTAGATCCATCATACCATACCTAAGACCCAGTGCAACCAAATAAATAAAAATAAATACGAAAAAAACATATTTTAAAAAATAAATTCCTTCTATGCGCTGCACACACTCAACAGTTCTCAAGCCAGTCATAGAAGGACAAATACTGCCTAATTCTACTTAAAAGAGATATCTGAAATAGTCAAACTGATGAAGCAGAGAACACAATGGTGGTTGTCATGGTCTAGGAAGAGGGAGAAATGGATATGCCATTTTATTGTTGTTGTTCAGTCGCTAAGTCTCAGAATGGAAGTTGCTAAGTTGTGTCCGGCTCTTTGCTGCCCCATGGACTGCAGCATGCCAGGCTTCCCTGTCTATCACCAACTCCCAGAGCTTGCTCAAACTCATGTCCATCGAGTCGGTCATGCCATCCAACCATCTCATCCTCTGTCATCTCCTTCTCCTCCTGCCTTCAATCTTTCCCAGCATCAGGGTCTTTTCCAATAAGTCAGTTCTTCACATCAGGTGGCCAAAGTACTGGAGCTTCAGCTTCAGCATCAGTCCTTCCAATGAATAGTGAAGGTTGATTTCCTTTGTTATGCAAGATGAAAAAGTTTCAGACATCTGCTGTACAACATAGAACCTATGGTTATGGACAGAATAGTGTGCATTTCAAATTCTGTTAACTGGATAGCTCCCTTGTTAAGTATTCTCACCAAAGGAAGCAAAACACACAAAAGAATAAAAGGACATTTTAGGAGGTAATGAATATTCTTATTACTGTAGCTGTGGTGAGAGTATGCATATGCCCAAACTCATTGAAAGGTACACACTAAATGTGTATATTTTTTGTATATTATATTTCAATAAAGCTTAAAAATCCAAAGATATTCTCACATTAATTCTAATATAAAACAATATTCTCAATTTTGTATTTTGTGCTAGTGATGTTGTCTACCCACTCTTTGAGTAAAAATGTTGATCAAGGAAATTATGACCCTGTGTATCTGTCACACTCTGTAGAATTTTCTCCATTTACCCCCTCATGGAACCATGGAACCACCCACTGGAGGCCTGTGAAGAAGTGTTGGCAAAGCATCTGGCATATAGTAGATGCAAGAGAAACGGCAGGTGTTGCTGTTATAGAAACAGGATCATATAGGATATTATTTTCTATCTCATCAGGAGTAGAAAGGTACAGGAACTTTACTTGTACATACAAAAGAGAAAGAAATAGGGAGATGGTCCTGTGGTACCCATTCTGTGTAACTCAGTGTACCCAGGGCTTTATGTCTATTACCAGAAAGTTGGACTTGTAGACCTTGTGGAGTCTAATGAAAACTGCTTTACTGTTTTGCATCTAACAGTGGAAACAGTGTCAGACTTTATTTTTGGGGGCTCCAAAATCACTGCAGATGGTGACTGCAGCCATGAAATTAAAAGACGCTTACTCCTTGGAAGAAAAGTTATGACCAACCTAGATAACATATTGAAAAGCAGAGACATTACTTTGCCAACAAAGGTCCGTCTGGTCAAGGCTATGGTTTTTCCAGTAGTCATGTATGGATGTGAGAGTTGGACTGTGAAGAAAGCTGAGTGCTAAAGAATTGATGCTTTTGAACTGTGGTGTTGGAGAAGACTCTTGAGAGTCCCTTGGACTGCAAGGAGATCCAGCCAGTCCATTCTGAAGGAGATCAGCCCTGGGATTTCTTTGGAAGGAATGATGCTAAAGCTGAAACTCCAGTACTTTGGCCACCTGATGTGAAGAGTTGAGTCATTGGAAAAGACTCTGATGCTGGGAGGGATTGTGGGCAGGAGGAGAAGGGGACGAGGATGAGATGGCTTGATGGCATCACTGACTTGATGGACGTGAGTCTGAGTGAAGTCCAGGAGTTGGTGATGGACAGGGAGGCCTGGCATGCTGCAGTTCATGGGGTTGCAAAGAGTCAGATATGACTGAGCGACTGAACTGAATTGAACTGATCTCTTTTTACCCTATTTAGCTTTCCTCTGCTCTTCCATGGAAACTCAGTTTCTCGGTTTAATTAAAAATGGCTCGTACAAGTGGATTATAACTTAGAAGGTTGAAAGGGGTCTAGTGCTCAATCATATCCAGCTCTCTCATTCTCTGGCACATAGGAAGGCAACATTTCCTGCTTCTGGTACAATTGGGTTTGCTACAATAGTGCTTATTTCTGGCCACTGGGATATGGAGAAAAGTCATTTATGCCATGTATACTGTTCCAGGTCATTTTATAAAAGTCCATGTGTGACACTCCAGATATTTCTTGCTGTGCTTCAGAAACCTTGGAAGTCATTTGTTGAGATAGTAATGAGGAGATGGAACCGCAATCAGTGAGATTCCCTCAATTGAGTGAGATTTCACTCAATCAGTGAAATAGAGCTCTGGAGCCCCCAGATATAGTTGAGACATGTAGATGAGAAACACAAACCTACTATCATAATTGAGACACGTAGATGAGAAGATATAAAAAAAATATTGCTGTGTGAATTAATTGGAATCATGGGCTTATTTGTTACCTCATCATAGCCTATCCTATTCTTATCAATTTTCTGAAATTGAATTACTTTTAAATCTTTCACTCTCTGCAAGAAGACAGTGGGTTTACGCTGCTCATTTAAAACAAGAGAGGTTAGTATAACCCTCCTACTCTTTCTTCTACCTGGAATTTCTCCTCCTTCAGACATGTGAAATAATTTTCTGACCCCACCAAGCAGAATGTAGGGAAGAGAGATAAGGGGAACAAGAAAGTTCTTATCTAGTGTTGTCCTAAAATTTTCTTATTTGGCATATAAATAGAGTTGCCCTTTCTTTCGTGAATGTCACGGTGAATTCTTCAGAATCTCCCCTGCTCAGACCCTATGAAGTGACTTCCTTCAGTTGCCTCTTCCCAAATCTCCTCTGGGCTTCTGTCCTCAAAGAAAGCTCCATATCTCATTAGTGCTGGGTCTTATCAGCCTGGAAGGTGGCCCACTGGGGCAGGAGTCCTTTGGAAATTGTTGCAAGCTCCCATCCTACCTCATTCAGTGCGAAGTTCCATGCCTGTTTGATTGACACTCAGGAGTGCAATTACTTCCAAGATGCTTCACTCCATCCTTGAAGCCCAAAGTTACAGCTTCTCCAGCTCAAATCAGCATCCGTCCCTGGGTACATATTAAATCTGACTGTGTTCTTATCAGGCTCCTCCCTTCACGTTCTCACTGGACCCAAAGCGAAAGTGAAAGTGAAGTTGCTCAGTCCTGTCCGACTCTTAGCGACCCCATGAACTGCAGCCTACCAGGCTCCTCCATCCATGGGATTTTCTGGGCAAGAGTACTGGAGTGGTGTGCCATCGCCTTCTCCAAGGACCTCCCCTAATCCCCCGTTGCAGAACCCTCCTGGATCACTCCTTCATCCGCTCGTATATCCACATTTTGTGTAGTCATATAACACCAGTTATTTTCCATGGTGTTCTGTCTCCAGGTCACTTTGGACTGTAACATCTGTTGAATTCATGCCTCATGAAGCGTGAAGAACACCATTTTAGCATCCTGTTACACATGCATTGTCTCATTTAAACTCCGTACCTGTCATATGAGTCATATTCATAAGTGAGCCTACTTCATAAGTGAGAAACATAACTTCCAGGAAGATTAATCGGTTCACATATGTAATAAGCCAGAATGTAGGTGCCTAGGGAAAGGAAGCTGTCTCATTTACTTTTGCATCATTGAATATAGAATAGTGCCCAGCACATAGTATATGCTAAAGAAGTGTTCCTGTAGGAATACAAAGTATCAAGGATTTACAAATCTGTTGCTATTTACTGTACACCAGGTTACTCAATCTTGTCCCTGGTTGTACTGTGGGGGGAGTTAATTTCTCTTGTGGGGCATGGGGAGGGCTGTCCCATGTATCATAGGGTACTCAGCAGTATCCCTGGCCTCCACCCAGGAGATGTCAATAGCAGCCCTCCTCCTAATGTGATAACCAAAAGCCTTCAGACACTGGCAACTGTCACCTGGGCCAACAGAGTTTCCTGGAGAGTATCCATTGTTAGAATGTTTCACCGGTAGAAATACACTTTTATCCTAAGCCAATGCTATTTGAGGATTTGTCACTTATAGCAGCTGCTGTCACCATAACTAATACATTCTTCACATAAATTTACATAAGTAAAAATGTAAATCTGCACTGAGATGTACAAAGAAAATACATTTATTTAATTTTATCTCAGATGATGCTCCAAGGTGGTAAAGCCATGGTAGTGGTAATAATGGTAATGTTAATACCATTAATGTATCAGTTAGACTCAATACAGACAAGGATGTGACCAAGACCATCTTACCCATCAGGGGTTCTTTTCTACTGAAAGCTATCCTGGTTGCCTTCAGAAAATAAGGGCCATTATAGAGAACAGTATGGAGATCCCTTAACAAACTAGGAACAAATCTACCATATGACTCAGCATATACTGGGCATATACCCTGAGAAAACCACAATTCTAAATGACACATAGTTCATGGCTGCACCATTTACAATAGCCAGTATACGGAAGCAATCTAGACATCCATTGATTGATGAATGGATAAATACAGTGGAATATTACTCAGGCATAAAAAGGAATGTGTTTGAGTCAGTTGAGTGAGGTGGATGATCTTAGAGCCTGTACACCGAGTAAAGTAAGCCACAAAGAGAAAAAAACAAATATCATATATTAACATCTATCTATCTATCTATATACATAAATGAAATCTAAAAAGAAAAAATGAAACTGATGTACCTATTTGCAGGGAAGGAATGGAGACAAAGATGTAGAAAATGAACTTGTGGATACAGCAGGGGAAGGAGAGATGAACTGAGACAGTAGCATTGACATATACACTATATGTATATATATAACTAGATATATCTATATCTATATATCTATATCTATATAACTAGATAAATAGATAACTAGGGGGAAGCTGCTGCATAACACAAGGAGCTCAGTGGAGCTCTATGATTACCTAGAGGGGTGGGGTGGAGGGAGGGAAGGGAGGCTTAAGAGGGAGGGGATACGTGTATAATTATGACTGATTTGCATTGTTGCATGACAGAAACCAACAACATTTTCAAGCAATTTTCCTCCAATTAAAAAAATAAATTAAAAAAAAGAAATGCAAAAATAAATTAATAAGGGAAAATACAATAAAACTCTTTTCTCTGACAAAATTCTAGAGATATGTTTTTGCCACAAAATAATTAAGATGTATGTTATGCAAAGTAGCTGTATTCTATTTTCTATTGCTATGCAACAAAGTACCACAAATTAGCAACTTAGCACAACATACAGCCATTACCTAACAATTTCTGTAGGTCAGAAGTCTTGGCATAACTTAAATATACCCTCTCTCAGGGTCTCCCAAGGCTGAAATGCAGGTGTCAGCACAACTAGACTAGAATCTACTTCCAAGCTCCATCCGGCTGCGGGCAGCCTCGTCTCCTGGTGTCTATAGAATTCATGGCAGCCTGTGTCTTCAAAGCCAATGGTAGAAAGTCTGCTGCTTCAAGACTCTGACATCTACACCCCTTTATAAAGGATTAATGCGATTAGGTCACTTCCACCCAGAATAAAGTTCCTTTTGATTAACTCAAAGCCAACTGATTAGAGACTTTAATAATTACATCTGCAAAATTTCTTCACTTTGCCAAATAGCAAAAATCACAGTAAGAGAACTGTGTGTGGCTTAAGATGTTTGGGTTCCAAATTCTTTCCATTTTCGGCTCCACTTATATCCAGCTTCAAGATTTCTATATTAAGCTAACAGATGGAAACAGAGAATTGCAAATTATCTATGAAAAAAATTATATTTAATGGGTCAGGTCTAAATGTAGGAGTCAATTACTTCAATTCCTATTCTACTGGTTAATTGATTGGAGGGTAAAAAATGTCATCTAGTTATATGCCCAAGGAGAAGTGAAAGTGTGGAATTGTTTTTAGTCTCTTGGTCACCGCCCAAAAAAATGTTTCATTCTCCTCTCACACAGAAGTCTCTTGTGCCCTCCCCAGGGAAGCCAAGCCAGGTCTCTTCCATCCCACTGCATTCTGCTCAAAGTCTGGTGGATGTTCAGAGTCTCAAGGGTTCCCCATGGATATGTCTGCTCATGGTTCAATAAGTTACAAATAAAGAGTGAACTGTCTGCTTCCCCATCCTTCTCCTTTGCAAGGAAATCCTCAGTCAGAAAGTAGAAGAACAGGAGGCCACAGCAGGCTCTGGTCTGTATCAATTCTGAAGTTCTGCTGGGCAGCCTTTATGAAGATCCTCCAACTTGGAAATGGGGATGTTTCTGAATTAAACCCTGCTCTGCTGTTTGGGAGGACCCTCCTTGTCCTTTACTCTCCACAGACCTTTGCTCTGTTCTTTGGGAGTTCTCTTCTATTCATTAACCTCCAGGGTGCATATTATAGGTCTGCAAAGTTTCTATAAATCTGTAAAGCCCACTTCTGCTGACCCAAGTGTGGAGTTTCAAGAGCCATTTTAGGTCTCAAAGTCAAAGGATCTTTGGTAACATTTTGATAATGAAATTTACCCTCAAACATAGGACGCTTAGGAAGATCTATTTCTCTCCAGTCAGTTACATGTGCCAGTCGTCACAATCGAGACACAGTTCTTAAGCTTGATTTATTGCTTCCTTGTTTTAATGTCACCTATTCCCCACTTAATGGGTTGGCAGTTTGAGGGAGGTTGTGCAAAACTTCTCAGAAAGTCATGTGGTGTCCGGGCACATGACACCTACACGTGTGGTCCATATTCCCAGAATGGATTTTCCTCCTTCCCTGCATGTCTCTCCTGATCTTCATTCCTACTCAGATAAGACTCCTGGACATAAAACTTTGTCTCTTGCTCTGCTTTTAAGACAGCTAGCCTGAGACAGTAATACTTTTCACAGAAAGGCTGTCTTGATGTGTCTTTGTCAATCCAAGCTTTTCCAACCTCATTTCCTATGGTGAGAGTCCAGAAATACTCATTTTTCCAACTTTTCAATATCTCAAATTTCTGAACTGACTCATCTCTTTCTTTTTCCTCTTAAATATCAGCCAATCTTGACCAAGTTCATCACTTTTTTTCCCCAAGATTTTTTTGATGAGGCCCATTTTTAAAGTCTTTGTTAAATTTGTTACAATATTGCTTCTGTTTTATATTTTGGTGTTTTGGCCTTTGAGGTGTGTGGGATCTTAGCCCCCTGAACAAGGATCAAACCCATACTCCCTGCATTGGAAAGCAAGGTCTTAACCATGAGATGACCAGGGAAGTTCCTCACCACTTTCTTTTAAACCTTTCCTAATGTCAGCTGGGAGGGATTGGGGCAGGAGAAGAAGGGGATGACAGAGGATGAGATGGCTGGATGGCATCACTGACTCGATGGACGTGAGTCTGAGTGAATTCCGGGAGTTGGTGATGGACAGGGAGGCCTGGCGTGCTGTGATTCATGGGGTCGCAAAGAGTCGGACACGACTGAGCGACTGAACTGAACTGAATGTCAGCTAATAGAAGCCAATGCACATTCACACTGCTGCCTTCTAGCTACTTCCTCTAGAGCTTACAGGCTTAGCCAGCCCATGGTCTGCCCCAAGTTAGAGCAAACAATATTTCTCCTTGAAAGTTTTATTGAGATAAATGCAGATTCACATACAATTGTGAATGAACTGCAGTGTTGGAGAGGACTCCTGAGAATCCCTTGGACAGCAAGGTGATCAAATCAGTCAATCTTAAAGGAAATCAACCCTGAAAATTCATTGGAAGGACTGACGCTGAAGTTGAAGCTCCAACACTTTGGCCACCTGATGTGAAGAGCTGACTCATTGGAAAAAGACCCTGAAGCTGGGAAAGACAGACAGCAGAAGGAGAAGGGGGCTACAGAGGATGAGATAGTTGGATAGCATCACTGACTCAATGGCCATGAATTAGAGCAAGCTGGAGGAGATAGTGAAGGACAGGGCTGCCTGGCATGCTGCAGTCCATGGGGTCACAAAGATTGGGAAATGATTTATGGACTGAACAATGATACAACTGTAATAAATACTACCTATATATCCATTGACCATTTTTCTCTCTCTGTAGGAAAACTTTGCCAAACTATATTAAACATCAACAGACAATGACTTTCACACAATCCTCTGATCTCACTCCAATTTCCCCAGTTCTGCTTCATGCACTGTGTGTGTGTGAAGTTCCATACAATTTTATTATCTTTGTAGGTTCCTGTATCCACCACCACAGTCAAGACATTAAACAGTTCCAGTAATCCCCTCATGGTCCACCTCTCACATTGTGCCTTTTTATCTGTCCCCATCTCCTGTCATAGCCCCCGACTCAGCTCTGTTCTCAAATCTTGGCCACTAAAATGTGATCATTTAAAAATGCTATGAAAATGGAATAATACAAAAGGTAATCTGCTAGGCATTCAGTATAATTCCCTGGAGATTCATCCAAGTCGTTCGTTCCTTTTTACTGATGAGCAGGAATCTGTGAAACTTACATACCATCCTTTGTTAACCATTCGCCTGCTGCAGGACAGCCTAGCTGATCCGTTGTTGGTTTATTTTTTTCTTACTGTGAATAAGACTACTGTGAATACTCATGTCAGGCTTTTGTGTGTGTCTTGGTCTGTATGTCGGTTGGAAAAGAATTCCCAGACATGGGGCAGAATGAGAGGATCAGATCAGATCAGATCACTCAGACTGTCTGACTCTTTGTGACCCCATGAATCGCAGCACCCCAGGCCTCTCTGTCCATCACCAACTCCTGGAGTTCACTCAGACTCATGTCCATCGAGTCAGTAATGCCATCCAGCCATCTCATCCTCTGTCGTCCCCTTCTCCTCCTGCCCCCAATCCCTCCCAGCATCAGAGTCTTTTCCAATGACTCAACTCTTCACATCAGATGGCCAAAGTACTAGAGTTTCAGCTTTAGCATCATTCCTTCCAAAGAAATCCCAGGGCTGATCTCCTTCAGAATGGACTGGTTGGATCTCCTTGCAGTCCAAGGGACTCTCAAGAGTCTTCTCCAGCACCACAGTTCAAAAGCATCAATTCTTCGGCGCTCAGCCTTCTTCACAGTGCAACTCTCATCCATACATGACCACTGGAAAAACCATAGCCTTGACTAGACAGACCTTTGTTGGCAAAGTAATGTCTCTGCTTTTGAATATGCTATCTAGGTTGGTCATAACTGTCCTTCCAAGGAGTAAGCGTCCTTTAATTTCATGGCTGCAGTCACCATCTGTAGTGATTTTGGAGCCCCCCAAAATAAAGTCTGACACTGTTTCCACTGTTTCCCCATCTATTTCCCATGAAGTGATGGGACCAGATGCCATGATCTTCATTTTCTGAATGTTGAGCTTTAAGCCAGCTTTTTCACTTTCCACTTTCACTTTCATCAAGAGGCTTTTTAGTTCCTCTTCACTTTCTGCCATAAGGGTGGTGTCATCTGCATAACTGAGTTTATTGATATTTCTCCCGGCAATCTTGATTCCAGCTTGTGTTTCTTCCAGCCCAGCATTTCTCATGATGTACTCTGCATATAAGTTAAATAAACAGGGTGACAATATACAGCCTTAGAGTAGGAGATGCTGTTTAGAAGAGCAGGCCAGTTAAAGGGAGAGTCACCTTATGTGGGCTAGTAGCCAATTTTTATAGCCTCAAGACAGAGAAAATTCCTGCTAGACGGGTGGCAGCAGGTGATTGGTTAGGGTGCTATAGGATGAGTAATAGGGTGGATATTTGTACCTATATGGGGTCAGGGAGCTGGGTGGTTTAGACTGGGGAGAGGGGGAGCTCATGGCAACAGTTGCTATGAGGTTTAGTCAGTTGAGATATTTCCTTCATATAGGGCTCCACCTGGCAACCTGTGACCTTGGTACAGGGCTCCACAGCATGAACATAAATTTTCCTTACTCTGGGATTAATGCCCAGGCATTCGATTGCCTGGCCATATGGTGATTTTTATGTTTAGTTTTGCAAGAAACTGCTAACTTTTAATGAGTGGCTATACTATTTTACATTTCCAGCTGCATTGTGTGAGTGATTCTTTTTCTTTGCATCATCACCAGCATCGGATGTTGTTGGTATTTTTTGCTTTTAATTTAATTAATTCTCATAGGTATATAGTGATATCTTATTGCCATTTTAGTTTGCATTTCTCTGTTGGGTAATGATGTTGAAAATTTGTTTTCATGTGCCATTTGTTATCTGTATATCTTCAGTGAAATGTCTCATTTTTTTTTAAGTGTTGAGTTTAGAGAGTTCATTATATATTCTAAAGACCAACTATGAGGTTTGAAAATATTTTTTTCTAGTTTATAAACTGTCTTTTCTTCCTCTTCACATGGATTGTCAAAAGAAAAATCATTTAAAATTTTGATGAAGTCCAATTTATGAATTTTTGGACATATTTTTGATGTCAAGAACTCTGCAATCAGCTCTAGACCCTGAAGACTTTCTCTTTTGTTGTTGTTGTTTAAAGTTTTGTATTTTTGTATTTTATATTTGTCTATAATTAGCTGAGCGCTAAAGAATTGATGCTTTTGAACTGTGGGGTTGGAGAAGACTCTTGAGAGTCCCTTGGACTGCAAGGAGATCCAACCAGTCCATTCTGAAGGAGATCAGCCCTGGGATTTCTTTGGAAGGAATGATGCTAAAGCTGAAACTCCAGTACTTTGGCCACCTGATGTGAAGAGTTGAGTCATTGGAAAAGACTCTGATGCTGGGAGGGATTGGGGGCAGGAGGAGAAGGGGACGACAGAGGATGAGATGGCTGGATGGCATCACTGACTCGATGGACGTGAGTCTGAGTGAACTCCGGGAGTTGGTGATGGACAGAGAGGCCTGGCGTGCTGCGATTTATGGGGTCGCAAAGAGTCGGACACGACTGAGCGACTGAACTGAACTGATAATTAATTTTGAGTTAATTTTTATGCTGTGTTGCCTATGGGGGTCCAAATGTTCCAGCACCACATGTTTAAAAAGCTATCTTTCCTCCCTTAGGCAACACAGGTCCAGTGGGGAGTGAGTTGTTTGCTTATCTTCTGGGCATTCAGGGTGTCTGAATAATCTGCTTGTTCAGAGAGACTCCTGTGTGACCCAGGGACAGAAAACCAGTCTGCCTGTGCGTTCCTCGGTTGGTGGGTCAGGGATTGGTGAAGGCCAGGCTTGGGTGACTTTCTTTTATTGGCTGAGAGAAGACAAGATGCTCTCCCCCTGAGCCGTTCATCCAGTCCTGGAGCCAGAGCCTGCTGGCCTTCCTCCTACACCTCTCAGAGTTCTCCTTGGTTGTCTCTTGCACCCTTTCCAGAGCTTATAGTGATGCTTAGTGCAGAGGGAATAGGAAAACACCTCTATGCCATCCTTCACACCAGAATATTCTTGGCTGCAGTGCATGGGGTCGCAAAGAATCAGACACGATTGAGCAACTGAACAACAACAGCGAGTTCACACCAGAAGACCGAGAGACATTATACCAAGACATCTCAGTATAAGACCTTCGTTTCCCTATTTTATTATTAATTCCTCCACGTATGTGTCATATGGAGTCACTGGGTTGCTAAGTTTAACTGACTTCCTTGCATTTATTTAAATTGTTCCCTGGTGGTCCAGTAATGGAGAATCCGCCTGCCAGTGCAGGGGCATAGGTCTGCTCCCTGGTCCAGGAAGCTGCACATGCCAAGGGGCAGCTAAGCCCGAGCTCCACAACTGCTGCAGCCTGAGTGCTCTAGAGCCTGTGCTCCACGACGAGTGAAGCCACTGCAGTGAGAAGCCGGCCACCACAGCCGAAGAGGAGTCCCGGCTCTCACTGAAAATAAAGAAAACCTGCCTGCAGAAACAGAGACTCGAAGCAGCCAAAAACAGATCAATAAATGAATAAATAAAATTTAAAAAAAGAATAGAAATTACAAAAAAATTAACTGTTCCTTCAACTGGGAATGTCCTGTCCCCTTCGCTTTTTTAGAAATGCTCGTGGGATTTCACTGAGTGTCTTCAATGCCTGGGGAGGTCAGGACTGACTTATTTAGGGCAATGGGTGCTAAGGTAAGGTGTTTGGACTTTTACTATGGGGAAAAACAATTCTTCTACTGGCCTCCATTCTCTGAGAACCCTTATTAGCGGTTACCCAGGCTGCACGCTTGTGGGTTACTTGATCTGTAGAGAGGGAAGCATGCCTCACTGCTTTGTTGTAGGAGGTGGTTGACATTCGGTTATTGGACTAATCCAAACTGTGTTTTCCAATGAATGTCTCAAGGGAAGGTTTCCAATTCACTTTGGCTACTTAAAAGTAGTTGTCAGAGTAAATTAAGGGCTCAGTTCTTACGCAGGCAGTGACTGTCTCTACATTAAGACCCGCTGTCCTCTCTTGATGAGCATGGCACTCTTGTTTGCAGTCAGACTTGGCCACATGACTATAGAGACAGTGAATCTTTTGTAGGAAAACAAGTCTCCCCCCTAATAAAGCACAGCCATACATTTCTGTACCTATTATATTTAAGACACTAAATGCTAGAAAGTGTATGAGAATGCTCACAAAAAAGCTGTGTGCAGCAAGTGTAAAATGTTTATTCATTCACTCACATACTCTCATTCAATTCACTCACAAAAACTTTGTGTTTATCGATTCACTGTTTACAGCTATATGTCAATTATTTGGCTAAGTTGTGGTATCATAATGAATAAGACCTTCCATTCTTCTAAAGAGATTCTTACAAAACCATGTGGTCAGGGTAGTGGCTTTCTGCCCCTCCCCCTGCCCTCATCACTGTAAGCTCATGGAACCCCTATTCCTAATATTCCTATTTATTTGTTATTATTCCTTAGTTGCTAAGTCGTGTCTGACTCTTTTGTGATCCCAGACCCGAAGGCTCCTCTGTCCATGGGATTTCCCAGGCAAGGATACTGGAGGGAGTTGCCATTTCTTCCTCCAAGGGATCTTCCCAACACAGAGATTGAACTCGCATCTCCTGCATTGGCAGGTAGATTCATTACCACCCGGTAGGTAACTCCTAACTCATAATGCAGGAAAACAGGGCGGCATGGAAAAGTCCTAGAGGAAGTTTTAAAGGGTGAACAGGAATAAAGGCAGAACAGAAAGGCCTCAGGGCAGAAGGAAGGAAGCAGCTCCAAGTATGTCTAGGTACCCAGAGCAGAAGCCACTGCTGGGGCAGAGGTGGCAGGAAGAGCCATTGACAAGCCCTAGTGGCTCTGATGTGCAGTTTTACAACTTGCATTCTTTGATAATCATACAAAAAATCCTTGATAATTAATTCCACTCAGGAGTCCCAATACAGGAGAGTAACGTGAGGCTCTGTTAAATCGGGTGCCTAACTGACTTCTTTTCTTTACTCTTTTGCTCCATCTCATTCCCTCTCATTTGTCCATTAGTTTATTTGTCCTCCCCTCTCTTCTTCCCTCCCACCCACCCCACTTTCCTTCCTTCCTTCCTTCCTCGTTTCCCCATCTTTGTTGTTGTTTCTCCCAAGCACATGTTTATTGATTACCTTCTAAGCATCATGGACAATGTTATGTAATGAGGTCAAAACTGAATAACAACAATGAAAAAAAAAACAAACCCAAATCAGACTTGATAAATTTTGCATTTTACTCTAGAAAAAACATATTCAAGCAAGCGGGCATATATTTACAAATCATTGTGAACTAAATCACTGTAAGCTAAATATTTAAAAATCATTGTGAGCTAAAATACATATTACGAAGGAAAAAATAGAGGCTGAAATTATGTTCAAAAGGATCAGCTTTATTTTGGTTAGTCTGGATAAGAAATCTTCCAAAGAAAGGGACATTTAAATCAAGACTCAAAGGAAAAAAGGGGGCCCCCATGGCCACGGCTGTGGAATGTGGGGATGTAGGGTAAGATGATCTGGATGAGACTGGCGCAAACCCATAAGGAAAGTGACGAATGGAAGCCTGACCATCAGGTTCACAATGTTATTCTGTGAAACGTACACCCAGGTGTATTGACGGCATAGTCCTGACTATTGGCTTCATTTCAGGATAATCATCTGTTACTGAGACTCTCCTGGATACTCAGAACTCTCCGGTATAGTCACAAACCAACAATTCAACTTACACTAATCTCAACTACTCTGGAAGAAGAAATCCCTCAGAATTCCTTCTCTCTCTCTCTTTTTCACAAACACACACATACACACACTTGAGGGGCAGGGAGCGGAGAGGGGGAAGGAGAAAGAAAGGAGAGGAATGAAAAATATAGATGCATTTATTCAGTTGTATTATAGATGAAGCTCTAGTAGGTATCAGCTTTGCTAAATCAATCATTTTGTCACTATTCCTTGGATAAACATCTGCTATACAAGAAGTTGTGAGCTTCCCTGGTGACTCAGTCAGTAAAGAGTCTGCCTGCAAAGCGGGAGACTGGCTGCAGCACAAGAGACCTGGGTTTGATCCCTGGGTCTGGAAGATCCCCTGGAGAAGAAAATGACAACCCACTTCAGTATTCTTGCTTGGGAAATACCATGGGCAGAGGAGCCTTGTGGGCTACAGTCTATGGGGTTGCAAGAGTCGGACATGACTTAGAGACCAAACCGCAACCATACAAAAGGCTGGGTAGGAGGAAGGGCAGGAGTCCTGGTCTGGAAGAGACACGGAGGCACAGATCTGCATGATGTGCTGAGATGCTTGGTTGTTGCTGTTCAGTCTATTTGCAGCCCCATGGGCTGCAGCATGCCTGGCTTCCCTGTCCTTTACTATCTCCTGGAGTTTGCTCAAACTCATGTCCATTGAATCAGTGATCCCATCCAATCATCTAATCCTCTGTTGCCCTCTTCTCCTTTTTCCTTCAATCTTTCCCAGCATCAGGGTCTTTTTCAATGAGTTTTTTTTTTTTTTTTGCATAAAAAGTTTTGGCATAAAAATCTGCATAAAAAAGTTTTTTTTTTTAATTTTTTAATTTGCATCAGGTGGCCAAAGTACAAAAGGGATGCATATGTGTGTGCTAAGTCACTTCTTTGTGACCCTATGGACTTTAGCCTGCCAGGCTCCTCCGTCCATGGGATTCTCCAGGCAAGAATACTGGAGTGGGTGGGCATGCCCTCCTCCAGGGGATCTTCCCAACCCAGGGATCGAACCCATATCTCTTACATCTCCTGCATTGGAAGGTGGGTTCTTTAACAGTAGTGTCACCTGGGAAGCCTACTCAAGGGCTACCAAGATTCAACGCAGGAGGAATCTGGGGCTGAGGACAGGAGAGAGACTGATCGGAAGAATCCATGTGTTTATTAAATTTTGGGCGTTCTTCTCCTAGAGGCTGCCCAACTTTTGGATTTCCACTTATGTGAGATTATAAATTCCTTTATTGTTCATATGCACTTGAATTTGAGGTTTCTGTTATTTGCCTCTAAAGCATTATGACTGAAGGCAGTCATCCTCAGTCTCATTTGTCTCTCCACCTCTCTACACACAGCCACCAGAACTGTGACAGAGGACCTGTAAGCATCTCCTGACTAGAGAACCCAGCTGGTCACCTGACTCCCTCCACCTCATTCTCCTGTCCTTTCCTAAACATCACTTCCTCGGGAAGACATCTTTTGACTTTAAAACTGGATGAGAGCCTCTGATTATACATTCTTTCCACATTCTGTCTTTTCCTTCCTTGTATTTATCAGATCTTGACTGACTATTTACTGCGTGGATCATTCACTACATCGTGAGCTTCCTCGAGGTAGGGCGATGTTGGTTAAGCTCTATCCTGTTTCTATGGCACCCAGCCTACTTCTGGGCACACAAAGCATTTGTACAATGAGTGGTGAATGAATAAATAAATGAAGAGCCAGCCTTTAATAAATGTGTGTTGAGTTGGAATTGAGATTCAATATATCTGCACGTAATGTGGACTCGGGAGTGACATTGCCAATTAATAGACCCTGAGCACCTGCGATGTCTCCTATGAACTTAATATAATGGTTTCACTCTGGTGTCTTTGAAGGTGGTGGCTGGAGTTCATTTGAAATGGTGTATTTGCCAATTTCACTTTATTTCCTCAGCCCAGATTTCAGAGGCAAGCAGCATGCCTTTCATTTATCCAACTTATCCAGAACCTATTCAATAGAATAATCAACTCCCAGCATGTTCCACACTTGTTGCTTGTCAAAGCCTCTTACAGTCAAGGAACATAAGTAATCGGAGAAGTATACTTGGCAACACATGGACTGAGAGGTTCAGAATTCTAATTTTGTGCTGCCTTTAAGGATGAGTCTCTGTCCGGGCCAGCCCGAGTAGCCTTTCTGCTTTCATCTATACAAGGATGAGTGAGCACAGGGCCAGCCTGGAGTGGAGCCTCCCTCCACACTCACCTCACCTTCTTCCCTTTCCTTCCTCAACTTCTCAGTGCCAGATGTTACGATGCTCAATGATGAAATCTGTGACTTATTCACCTTGGTCCCCAGAACTCCAGACAGGTTACAGTCCAACTCACTATCACATAGCAATATTTCTTGGAGGCCTGCAATGGAACAGACACTGTGGTGGGCGTGATAAAAACACAACCAAGAGAGGGAGCCTGTAGCAATTGTGATCAGAGAGTTGTCCTAAAGGAAATGTCTGAGGGAATGAAGGAGAGTTATGCAGAAGACAATGTAGAGAACTCAAGACATATTTGTGAATCAAGATATATATGTGGTGTGAATCAGGAAGTGAATTACATGGAAGGAAGGACAGAGGGGCCGATGAATGTGAAAGAACTTTGAACAAAAATGACTCATCTGTCAAGTCACAACATGTGTCTATTAAAAAGAAACACCAGTCCAACATCTAAAAAAGAGACAGAAGTAATTAAGAATTTACAAGTTCTCTCAGTAAAATGGAAAAGGAAAATTTGGCACAATCTGAAATACAGTCTATTCATCTTGTCAAAGTCGTGCATACAGCATGGTGATGACCCCCCTCCAGCCTCCCACCCTCAATCTAACCAAATTTCTTTTTGTCTTTTGCTCTCAAACTCTCCTTGGACTCTGTCTGTTGTGGCTCTTATGGATCCTTTTCCCCTTTCCATAAATCCTGGATTAATTTATTTCTTCCAGGGGTGGCTTGATGACCTTTCTCATTAAACAAATGTAACCCCTTCTATTAGCTTCTGACATATTGATTCTTTATGAATCAATATTTCCTACAGCAAAATAAAAGACCTCTGTATCTAACTGGTGAACACAGAGTATTCTTCAGCAAAATGGAAAAGAACTATAGGCTCCATTGTTAGCTGTAGTTACCTATTGTCCCAGTGATGCTAGAGAGAAAACTAGGCTTGGAACCTGAAATTTAGTTTCTCTAACCTCAGTAGTTAGTCGCTCTGGCATTTGGTACCAGTTATTTTTGGTTTCCTTTAGACTTCATGTTTCTCATCTGAATAATGGAACAGTGGAAAAGTTGGATTAGGAATAGTCCAGATTATGTCAAAAGTCCTTTCTTAATTATTCTACTTTTCCCTTGCAAAATGTAAGTTTAATTTCCTAGGGACTTTTTTTTTTTTTTCAGTGACACTTCTCACAATCCTGGAGGAGATTCCTGATGAAGAGTTCTGAGTCTAAGCTGAAATTCACCTTTATAAATGATGACCTGGACAGCATCCGGCTCAACCCTAATCTGAAAGGGAATGATTGGATGAATAGTTCTCACTTATTCAGCAAAGGCATGCCTCCAGCATGCTAGGCTCCTGTGCTCCAGAGCTGGTGACAGCACTGAAATCCCCTAGGGACAGGAAATGAAGCATCAGTTATGAGAAGAGGTGGGCTTCACAATGCAGTTTCCAGTCTCTGGAAAATAGAGCTAGAGAGAATTGAGGCATTTAAAAGAACATTTCCTCTGGACTCAGACAGACCTGGTTTGAGTCCCGCATTAGCTGGCTATTAGCTGTGCATTCTTAGACAAGTTACTAAGCTTCACTGAAGCTGAATATCCCCTCTGTGAAAGGAAAACAATTACTTGCCTCATATCTTTATAAGGATTAAGCAGGGTAACTTGGACGAATGTTGGTGTTGCTCAGTTGTTCAGTCATGTCTGACTCTTTGTGACCCCATGAACTGCAGCATGCCAGGCTTGCCTGTCCTTCACTATCTCCCAAAGCTTGCTCAAACTCAAGTCCATTGAGTTAGTGATGCCATCCAATGATCTCATCCTCTGTCATCCTCGTCTCCTCCTGCCCTCAGTCTTTCCCAGCATCAGGGTCTTTTCCAATGAGCCAGCTCTTCACATCAGGTGGCCAAAGTATTGGAGCTTCAGCCTCAGCATCAGTCCTTCCAATGAGTATTCAGAACTGATTTCCTTTAGGATGGACTATTTTGATCTCTTCACAGTCCAAGAGACTCTCAAGAAGCTTCTCCAATACCACAGTTAGAAAGCATCTATTCTTTGGTGCTCAGTCTTCTTTATGGTCTAACTCTCACATCCATACATGACTACTGGAAAAACCACAGCTTTGACTATACGAACCTTTGTTGGAAAAGTAACGTCTCTGCCTTTTAATATGCTGTCTAGGTCTGACAGTGTATTGAGTAGGTACTTAGAAGTGAACAGAATAATAGCAGATTAAAGTTATTTTTAGTCTCAGTTTCATATAGGTCCCAATAATTGTTGTTTCTTACTTGATAAGTGGTGTCCAACTCTTTGTGACCCCACAGACTGTAGCCCACCAGGCTCCTCTGACCCTGGGATTTCCCAGGCAAGGATACTGGATTGGGTTGCACTTCCTTCTCCAGGAGACCTTCTGGACCCCTTGGCAGGCAGGTTCTTTATCACTGACCCTCAGGGAAACCCCGCAGTATAGTGGATGCTACCTTCTAAACAGAGAAGCAAAAGAGGATCATGCTATCCCTGAAAGAGAAGGGAGAAGAAGATCAGTTTTGCACCCTTGATGGGCCAGAGTTCACCAACTTTTCTGTGAAGCCATGACAGTAAACGGTGTGAGCTTGTGGACCATAGTTTTTGGTGAATCTATCTATTCAGCTCCGCTGTTGAAGAGCAGATGCAGTCAGAGACATTATGTAAGTGTGAATGAGCCTGGCTATGCTGCAATATTATTTTGTTTATAATCACAGGTAGTGGGCAGAGTTTTCTGGAAGGTTATACATTATTGACCCCTGCTCTGAACTACAAAAGATGTCAGAGCAACAGAAAAAAAAATGTTGGCGAGTAAAGGGGATTTTGGGATAAAGCCACTTATTTACCTTAATATCTTACCTGATTCTCTCCATAACCAGCCTCAGGGTGGGTGGGGTAGGGAGCATCTTCCTTCTACCTTAGGTGAAAGAGGGGGCTTGAAGAGATCACGCTCGGAGAAGGGCTGTCAGTGAACTAGTGTCAGACTCACACCTGAGACACTTAAATGGCAAGAGACCAGCTGACTCAAGGCTCTAAGAAAGGAGGAACTGAGTCAGGACTTACTTAAACTATCAGAATTTCTAAGGATGAAGGATGGGTCATGGTCTCCTATAAAGTGGGCTCCTTGCAAGAGAGTTGCTTTAGATTTTGCTTGAGAGGGAAGAGTGGACTTGAAAGAAACCAGAGGCATACCATGGGTGGCTCAAGTTTCAAAGAGAAGCCCTGCATGATCCACTGAAATGGAGATGCATTGACACACATGGAGGGAAGGGAGAAGAGGGAAGGGAAAGCCACGGAGAAGAGGTGGCAAAACTAAGAAATTCACAGCTGTTTCCTGAGAGAGGTGATTTTAACACACCAGCCCCAAGGAGAACCTGAGTCTTTCCTCTTCAGTTCAATCAAGGAAGACATCTCTTACCTTTTCCCTCTCTCCTTTTTTTGCGTCCCTATTCCTGAGCCCTAAGGGGCCTGGCCTCAGGACTAGGAAGACAGGATAGTACCAGAGCATGTGGAGAAAGAAAAAGGGAGTCAGTATGAATGTCTCCCTGAGGACAGGTGGCCAGTGGACAGTAAGCCAGGTCCAGGAAAGAGAAGTAGCTGCAACTTGGTTGAAGTTTAAGTCTTGATTATTTCACTGTAACAGACAAGCTGCTTCTTGATTAGCTGAATGTTAATTACTCATATCTGACCTGAAGGAGTATAACAATGGCCCTAAATATAACCCAGGAACAGAGCATAACTATCCTCACAGGGTATATGTAGAAAGACAAAACCAGACCAGCAATAAAGTTACCTTAAGACTATAGCCCACAAGTACATTTTTTTTTTCAGCATAATGCACACAAATTTTAGTATCCTTTTTATATCCAAGAGTCTGCGACCTAGTCAGAACTGAGCCAGGAGCTCTATGTAGCATTGTGGGTACTGAACTTTCATCTACCGAAACAAGCATTTCAATGGAAATCTCCATTCCTCAAGCGTTGTTATTAGATTGTAAAAGGAGATGGTTAAACAGCTTGGAAAACAGTCTGATGCTGGGAGGGATTGGGGGCAGGAGGAGAAGGGGATGACAGAGGATGAGATGGCTGGATGGCATCACTGACTCGATGGACTTGAGTCTGGGTGAACTCTGGGAGTTGGTGATGGACAGGGAGGCCTGGCGTGCTGCGATTCATGGGGTCGCAAAGAGTCGGACACGACTGAGCGACTGAACTGAACTGAAACAGCTTGGGAATCTAAGCTTAAAGATGAAGCCGAGTTCCTTTAACACGGTAAGCTTCCATGCTCCGGACACACTGGATCTGTAAATGTACATCATGGTGCATTAACATCTAAGAATGGTAGCATGATGATACTGTAAAAACACAGGAGTTTTATTTCTTAGAATGGAGCTTTTTGGAAATATAACCTCAAGATGCCTTAGAATCTAAGATTAAAGGCTTAAGATCTTAGCATCATAGAAGCTTAGAAAAGTAGTGGATTTAAAGTACCATAGAGTAACAAATAGAGTCCCAGGAATTTAGAAGTGTAGCTTCTTAGAATCATAACACATAAAATCTTTTAGATCTTATCATCTAGGGATCATAGAATTGTTAAAGGGCAGAATCATAGTATGTTAAAAACCTGTGTAATAGAATTTTTGAGAGATGCAATTTAATCATTGTGGGATCTTAGGTGTTATCTGTTTTAGCTTCTAACATTGTGGAGATTCTTTTATGAGGGTGTTTCTCAAACAGCATTGCAACTGACATTTTTGACTAGATAATTCATTGTCAGCATGGGAAGGAGAGGTTGCCATCCTGGGCACTGTCATATGTTCTGCAGAATTTCTAGCTTTTACCCAGCACTTTGCAGTAGCACCACCTCCATCATGACAATGAAAAGTACTTTCACCCACGGCCAAGTGTCCCAAGCACTGCTTAACAGCATCTGTTAGCTGATCATCCCTGAGGGAGGAAATTATCTTCTGAGGATTTCCCCAGCACTTCAAATTTAGTGTGTACTCTCTGCTAGGTTTGATCTCATTTGAACCTCACAGTTATTATCTTGCCACTTTACAAGCGAGAAGGCAAAGGTTTAGAGAACTTGAGTTCTTGGGGGTCACACAGCTGATACGGGGGTGGGGAAAGATTTGAAGTCACATATTGGACATTTCTCTAAATGCTGACTTCCCCCCTCAATTTCCGTGTTGGTGGCTTGAACCGTAGGAAAGCAGTTTCTTTTGTTGAACTGATTCCTACTTCTTCTTCCAGTCTTATTCATGATGCAATTATCTTACAGTTATAGCTTGTCAAAAAGCCAGACCGCAGAGGCAGACTCTCTGGAGTCCAATCCAAGATCCATGGTATGTCATCAATGTGACCTTGGAAAGGTCTTCACTTTTTCCGCCTATGTTTCTTCTACTGATGTTTGTTGTCTTTACTGCTGTGTGCATACTGTCCCCAGTTTTAATATGTTTAATACCTCTGTTTTAATATGCTGCATAATTTCAGTTCAGTTCAGTTTAGTCACTCAGTTGTGTCCAGCTTTTTGCAACCCCATGGACTGAAGCCAGCCAGGCCTACCTGTCCAGCACCAGCTCCCAGAGCTTGCTTAAACTCATGTCCATCGAGTTGGTGATGCCATCCAACCATCTCATCCTCTGTCGTCCACTTCTCCTCCTGCTTTCAATCTTTCTCAGCATCAGGGTCTTTTCAAATGAGTCAGCTTTTTTCATCAGGTGGCCAAAGTGTTGGAGTTTCAGCTTCAGCATTAGTCCTTCCAATGAATATTCGGGATTGATTTCCTTTAGGATGGACTAGTTGGATCGCCTTGCAGTCCAAGGGACTCTCAGGAGTCTTCTCCAGCACCACAGTTCAAAAGCATCAATTCTTTGGTGCAATATACATAGGCAGGGCTTGGCTGAATGATTCTTCTGTTCTACATGGTGTCAAAGGAGGTCACATGATGTTATTCAGTTGGCATATGGCCTGGTCGTGAGGATCCCAGATGAGTTTGCTGACATGCTTGACTCCTTGTTGGGGTGATGGGGAGGCTGGGCGTCTATGGAACAGCTGACTGAAAGGCAGGTGCAGATTTTCTGGCATGAAGGTCAGACATCTTACATGGTGTTTCTGGGCTCCAAGAGTGAGACTTCTGACAGTCAAGGTGGACACAGAGTGGCTTTTATATGACACGTTTCTGGAGCGACTGAGCACCTCGTGGGTCATTTCTCTAATGGTCAGCACAGTCAGAGTCCACCCAGGTCTGAGGGGAAGAGACAGACCCCATCTCACCATGGAGTGTCTAAGAATTCACAGCCATGTTTGAAAACCACTGCACCTACAAAAAGAGACAAGAGCAATGCTTACCTCATCAGGCTGTGAGTCTTAAAACGGCTACACTTGTAAAATGCTTAGCATATGAAGAGTAGTCTAAAATATGAGCAGCTTTTGTTTATATGTGAACTCTAATTCACAGGAATATCTCAGAGCTTGCAAGATCCCTGAAGCCTTAAACCTTTCCCAGAGCAGAGGAAGTCTTGAAGGCTGGGTGGGAGCCAGGGCACTTGAGGACACCGGATTAATTTAGACACAGCCCCAGAGAGGGGCTATGAGATAAAAGCATTTCCATTTTAGAGGGTGAAAGAGCTGCTTCCATAAGTGACCAAGGCAGAAGGGCCGGCCTGGATTTATTCACATCCGTATTGGAGTCGACGGCAAGTGTGTGTGCCTCTTACATGGCAACCGTGCTGAGCACAAGCAACAAATACAGTTAGGAGGTGAAATAATAAATCATTAGCAACCGTGAGCCTTTCCTTGTGTGGAACCATGAGGGGGGAGGATCCCTCAAGCAATTCAAACTCAATTACTCTGCTCACAGGGTGTTTGAAATGGAAACAAATGAAGGAGGCAACCTTGGAGGCAGGGGGCATCCATCAGTGCGGCTGAACGCGTTTTTGTCCCGGGCCGCTGGTTGGATTTTGTTAAATGGAAACAGGAGGGAAAATACTGAGAAGGACCCCTCACATCTGTAGAGCACGTCTAAGTTAGCAGAGTGGCTTACTGTCTGTCATCCCCTTGAGCTTCCTGGAAGTTTCAAATGGCTGAGTCCATTTTACCAAAGAGGTGACTGAAGTTTACACGCATCAGGAGCCTAACCCAGCATTACAGGCTACCGACTGCCAGGCCTAGAACACGGGCCCTTGGGTCCTCGCCTGCGCTTGTTTCCAGGGTTCTGGTGTGGGAAGAACTGAGCTATAGAGCAAGTGGGGCATTGTTTCTTCTGGAGACTCTGTCTTCTTTTCCATCTCTGTATGTGCTGTGCTTAGTCTGTTGAGTCGTGTCTGACTCTTCGCAACTCCAGGGACTGTAGCCCTCCAGGCTCCTCTGTCCATGGGATTCTCCAGGTAAGAATACTGGAGTGGGTTGCCATTTCCTACTCCAGGGGATCTTCCTGACCCAGGGATCAAACCCAGGTCTCCTGCACTGAAGGTGGATTCATTACCATCTGAGCCACTAGGGAAGCCCAAGAATACCAGAGTGGGTAGCCTATCCCTTTTCCAGGGAATCTTCCCAACCCAGGAATTGAATGGGAGTCTCCAGCATTGCAGGCAGATTCTTTACCAACTGAGCTACCAGGGAAGCCCCTCTCTTCCATCTGAAGTGAAGTGAAGTCTTCAGTCATGTCCAGCTGTCTGTGACCCCATGGACTATGGCCCATCGGGCTCCTCTGTCAACAGGCTTCTCCAGACAAGAATACTGGAGTGGGTTGCCATCCCTTCTCCTTGAGATCTTCCTGACCAGGGATTGAACCTGTGTCTCCTGCATTGCAGGCAGATTCTTTGCCATCTGAGCCACCACCTACATGCCCTCTATTCTGCAGAATCTCTTCAGGCCTGGATCTGGTGGGGAGCTATTCCCCTGCAGTAGTGGCTCGTGGAGTTCTGGACCTTATGAAATCTACCAGAGTGACCATATGGCTTGTTAGGACTGCCATGACACAGTGCCAGAGACTGTGTGGCTTACACAACAGGGGTTTATTTTCTCATAATTCTGGAGGCAGGCTGCCCAAGACCCAGGTGTCAGAGGATTGGTTCTGCAGCCTCTCTCCTTGGTTTGTAGGTGCCCATCTTCCTGTGGCTTCATGTGGTCTTCCCTCTGTGTGTGTCTGTGACCTCATTGTCTCTTATCGAGACACTGGTCACATTAGATTAGGGCCTGCCCTAGGGACCTCATTTTAACTTAATCACCTCTTCTGTCTGCAAATGCAGTCACAGTTTCAATGATGCTTAAAGACCAGGCCTACTGAGATTATCTGAAGAGAGAGTTTGGAAAGAGAGTGGAAACCCAGGATGGGGCAATCCAGACCCCGTGCTGACATTCTCACAGGCAAGAGTTGGTTGGAGAAAGAGTCAGTGAAGAGGCTGAGAGAAAGTGACCAAAAACTGGGTATGTCAACAAGAAAAGATGGGAGTCCAGGAAGTAACAACACAAAAGAGTGTTTTGAGACAGAAGGAGGATTTTCTGAATTTAATAAAAAATAAAAACGGAGAAACAACTGTTGGGTTTGGCAAAATGGAATACATTATATCCTTGATAAGAAAAGATTTTGTGAGGAAGTAGAGGCAAAAACCTGAATAAAATTACTTGAAAGGAGACCTGAGGTATGCAAGTAGAAATGAAGATTATGATCAACTCTATTAATTTTGAATGAATGGGACTCGGGCTTCAAATGACTATGAACTTGGCTGCTGGCAGCATTATGCTGCTATCTTGCAGCTTTGAATCCAAAGAGTAATAGCACTAGCCCTTAATTACTGTTCCAAGTTCTGATTCAAAACATCCCTGTTGGGACCCCACCTTGGCCTAATTAGTCATGGCCGAGGGCTCCAAAAGAATGTGGCAGTTCCCAGGTAGGTCTGTCTGGGATGGGCCAAAAAAAGATGCAGGCAGGTGAGAGGGAGTGGGTAGTTCTCCAAACAGGGAGGAATGGCGCTGTTAAACAAAGCATCTTAGAAATCAGCTTGGTAAAGCCACACGGCAACCATGTGATGCAGACAGCAGTGTTACAACCAGTGTGTAAAGGATGAAACTCAGGCTCCTCCAGCTTGTCAGTGTATACATGCTAAGTTGCTTCAGCATCTCTGAGTCTTTTGTGACCACATGAACTGTAGCCCACCAGGCTTCTCTGTCTATGGGGTCTCCCAGGCAAGAATATGGGAATGGGTTGCCATGCCCTCCTCCAGGGAATCTTTGTGACCCAGGGATCAAATCTGTGTCTCTTATGTCTCCTGTATTGGCAGGTGGATTCTTTACCACTAGTGCCACCTGGGAAACCCCCCAGCTCATTAGGACAGAGTGTAAATTCATGCTCAGATCCAGTGGGCTCCCAAGAACTTGTGTTCATTCCAAACAATTACAAGATACCATGCGGTGAAAGTCAACACTTAAATACTGACTCAGGAGCAGTTTTGACACTATGCGTCAATGCAGGTGTTTCTGGAAAGTCTCTGGCCACTTTATGGCAAGTAATTCTCTACCCTGCCCACACCTGACAGCCACCTGAGAGTCAGAAGAGCTGACATTCTTTTCTAGGAATATTAGTGGAGTTCTTTGGGTCTTAAGATTTTTCATATGTCTTTGGTAAAAACACTAAACCATAAGAAGTTATTTGTGGCTTAAAGACATTCTTTTCAACTTCTGCTTGGCCATTCTCCCCTTATGTTAACTTAGCAAATAGCACAACATGTGTGAGTCTTCTTGACTTGGTCAGGCATAGGTTCTTCTCTATGCATCTATCGGGGGTGTGAGAAGAGAAGAATCTGTTGGTAGCTTCTGGCTCATTATTAAGTGTCTCTGGGTTGTGTGTGTCGGAGAAGGCAATGGCACCCCACTCCAGTACTCTTGCCTGGAAAATCCCATGGATGGAGGAGCCTGGTAGGCTGCAGTCCCTGGGGTTGCTAAGAGTTGGACATGACTGAGTGACTTCACTTTCACTTTTCACTTTCATGCATTGGAGAAGGAAATGGCAACCCACTCCAGTGTTCTTGCCTGAAGAATCCCAGGGACAGGGAGCCTGGTGGGCTGCCGTCTATGGGGTCACACAGAGTCGGACACGACTGAAGCGACTTAGCAGCAGCAGGGTTGTGTGTGAGGGTTTCCCACGTGGCGCAGGTGGTAAAGAACCTGCCTGCCAAAACAGGAGACAAAAGAGATGTGGGTACGATCCCTGGGTCTGGACGATCCCCTGGAGGAGGAAATGGCAACCCACTCCAGTATTCTTGCCTGGAAAATTTCATGGACAGAAGAGACTGATGGGCTACAGTCCATTTGGTCCCAAAGAGTCAGACATGACTGAAATGACTTAGCAGGCTTGTGTGTGAATGGGTGTGAGGGAAGGGTCTGTTTGTTTAGGCAACACTATTATAGTGCGATCATTCACATATGAGAATAAACTCACGACAGAGGCAGTATTATTTTAAAAGGGATCATAATGACGAAAGTGATTTTGTGTTATTTGGAGCCAATTTATTTTTATGTAACATAATGAAATGTGGACTCGATTTTGATAACCTACTCTCTTACATCTGCAGAGTTGCTAAAATGCCAAGCCTTCTTTCGTGTGTGTCCTGCCCTGGGAATTTAAGGTCATGCTGACTTCCACGGGTAGACTGGTAGGGCGAAACAGTTGTAACAATGTTGGATTTGTTTCTTACTTAGCAAAATGTTTAGCCTTCTGGCCTACATCACAGTTGAGCTAACCCCTCTAGTTTTCTGCGCAAGGCTCACTCTTTCTTCAGCAACAGCCTGTATTTTGATTCTTGAATAATGGGATTGGTCAGACCAAGTGCTGGGCTTTTACAGCTTCTGCTGTGCTGGGGCCCAGTTGTCTGCTGTCAGTATGGCATGAAGGAGGCCTGAAAAAAAGTGAAAATGTTCGTTGCTCAGTCATGCTCAACTCTTTGCAACCCCATGAACTGTAGCTCGCTAGGCTCCTCTGTCCATGGGATTTCCCAGGCAAGAAAACTGGAGGGGTTGTCATTTCCTTCTCCAGGGGATCTTCCCCACCCGGGGATCTAACCTGCGTCTCCTGCGTTGGCAGGCAGGTTCTTTACCATCTCGTCACCTGGAAGCCCAAAGACAAGGGTGTGTGTGCTCAATCACTCAGTCGTGTCTGACTCTTTGCGACCCCATGGACTGTAGCCCACCAAGTTCTTCTCTCCGTGGGAGTCTCCAGACAAGAATATTGGATTGGATTACCATGACCTCCTACAGGGCATCTTCCCAATCCTGGGACTGAAACCAGGTACCTGCATTGCAGGCAGATTCTTTAATGTCTGAGTCACCAGGGACCCCTGAAGAGGAGGGTTCAGTTCAGTTCAGTTTAGTCACTCAGTCGTGTCCGACTCTTTGCGACCCCATGAATCGCAGCACGCCAGGCCTCCCTGTCCATCACAAACTCCCAGAGTTCACTCAGACTCACGTCCATCTAGTCAGTGATGCCATCCAACCATCTCATCCTCTGTTGTCCCCTTCTCCTCCTGCCCCCAATCCCTCCCAGCATCAGTCTTTTCCAGTGAGTCAACTCTTCGCATGAGGTGGCCAAAGTACTGGAGTTTCAGCTTTAGCATCATTCCTTCCAAAGAAATCCCAGGGCTGATCTCCTTCAGAATAGGGAGCACCAAATTTAACTACCAAGGAAGACATCTTGACCCAACATTTATTAGAAAGATGTTATGGGAAATATTGAATTAAGTTTAAAAACTTGAAGTTGGATCTGCTCTCACTAGGCATATAACTTTTTTTCTCTCTTTACTTCTGGGGAAAGCAGAAACAATTAATATTCTGTGACTGTGGGCTATTTTTCTTACATAAGTCATATTAAGATATGGGTTCCATTGCCTAGGAGATAAATTATACACTTCGAAATAAAGGAAGATAAAGTGTAAAGCTGGCAACATATCTATGAATATACTTTCTATGCCAGAAATTAGATTTGCCTGCTTCAATTAGAGAATATAGAAAAATCTCTCTTAGTGTTCAAAATGATAAAAGAATTATAAATAGAGGTTTCTGTTGCACATCATTTCTGGTCCCTATGAGGAAAGGAAGACATCAGAATGGTTTCCTTCTTGTAGGCAGCTGCTTGTTTGAACCCAGGAGTTTGGTTGAGGGTTACAGGCAAACTCTTCGACATTCACTTATTTGTGTACGGGTGCTAAGTGTCTCCAGCCATGTCCAACTCTTTGAAACCCTCTGGACTGCAGCCCACAAGGCTCCTCTGTCCATGGGATTCTCCAGGCAAGAACACTGAAGTGGGTTTCCTTGCTTTTCTCCAAAGGATCTTCTTGACCCAGGGATAGAACCTGCATCTCCTATGTCTCCTGAATTAGCAGGTGGCTTCTTTACCACTAGCGCCACCTGGGAAGTCCTGACTCATTTATACAAGTAGGTTAAGCCAGGCCAGGACCTAGTATGGCTCCTAAGTTTAAAATAATTTCCCCTTTTCCAGAGTGATGAGCTGGATGCAGGCAATGTCTAAGCATCGCTTAGAATATGTGGCACGAAGCCAAGGAAGAGTAGCCACCCTTTGACGGCTTCTGACACCTTAACTTCCCATGGCTGTCCATCAGTGCATTTAAAATAAGTTTTAAAAATGAGTCTTATCCAGAGAAGGAGGTCTTCCCTACTCTAGGGAAGGTTCTGTAGGTATCTGCTCCCACATCAAGGGGGTGGGACAAAGTTCTGTCCTGTAGAATCGCGTGGATTCTTCTCCAGCATCCCAAGCACTGGTCTGTCCTTAGTGAGGGCCTACAGGTGAGCTCAGGGTGACTCAGGAGGGCGTGAGCAGCGCAGCACTTATTCAGAAAAGCCAGCATAACGTATCCTCTCTAGTGGTACTTCATTCTCGAATACGCACCAGGCAGGTGTCTCTGAGGTCTTTTTGTGCAGGACCTTAGTCCTTTCTGCTTGTGAAAAAAAGCCTGATGAGGAGTTGTCCTGTGGTGTTTCATAATCTCCCCTCTATTTTCTTTCTGGATGGAATAATGGAACTGCCAATTCGTGAATTGAATAATTGAAGAACTGTTGGCAGCTCATGAGTCAGAAAAAATCCTCCCTTTTGAAATGATTCTTTAGGGTGAACAATAGAGGCTTCCACTTCTTCCTCATCACCTGTCCTCCCATTGAACTGGAAACATTTGGGAAATCCCTGAGGCCCTGTTCCCTTGGGGGTCCTAGGCCAATCAGCGGCAGCCTTCTTTTCTAGACATCAGAATGAAAAATGGTCATTGTTCTATCATTGAAAAGCAAGTGTCTTCAAATAATTATGATTATCCTTTGTAGTAAATATTACGAATATCTCTCCAGCCATGGACTAGAGACCATAATCTAAATTCTTGTGAGATAAGGGGAGGCTAACTTTCCATAGCGAGGGGAAATCAAGCAGAAATAATAGTAATTTACACCTCTACAGGAATTATGGTTCATACTGTGATGTCGCAAATATATTTTGATCTTTCTCACCAGCACTGGGTAAGGCGATCCAAGATTATTGTTTCCATTTTACAGCTATACCTCAGAGAGGTTAACAGATTTCTGTAAGTTCACACAGTCAATTGGCGGTGAAACTAGAACAGAAAAAAAGACATCTTCTGGCAGAAACCCTGTGATTTTCCTACTATCATCCAAAAGTTGTGAAAGAAGTGGAACACTGCTTTGTTTTGTTTTTTAACCCTTGTTCTGTTGGTGCCATCATTAAAAAAGAGAGAGGTGGATGTTTTTTAAATAATTCAATATTCCTTAGAGGTAATTTATATGCTGGGTAAGTTTTTGAGGTTTGGCATCAGAATTCTAGAGTTTCAATTTCCAATTCTAGTATTCATTAACTATGGAAATGAGCAATTAAAAAATGTCATTAATCCTCATTTACGTTAGTTATAACATGATAAAAACCAAAAACCTACCTTGTTGGGCCATTGTACATTCAATTAAATAAAAATACATGCACTACACACAGCAGTCTTTGGTCAACAGTGACAGTGGCAATGGTGGTGATGTTGGTAACGAAAGGGGTAATAATAGGAATGGTGGTGATGGTGATGGTGATGGTAGGAATGGTGATGGTGGTGGTGGTGATGATGGTAACGATGATGGTGGTGGTGGTGATGGTGTGGTGGTGGTGGTCATGGTGATGGTGATGGTGATGGTGGTGGTGGTGATGGTGATGGTGGTAGTAATGGTGATGGTAGTGGTGGTAATGATGGTAACAATGATGGTGGTGGTGGTGATGGTGATGGTAGTAATGGTGATGGTGGTGGTGGTAATGATGGTAACGATGATGATGGTGGTGGTGATAGTGTGGTGGTCGTGGTGATGGTGATGGTGATGGTAGTAATGGTGATGGTAGTGGTGGTAATGATGGTAATGATGATGGTGTGGTGGTGATGGTGTGGTGGTGGTGTGGTGATGGTGATGGTGTGGTGGTGATGGTGTGGTGGTCGTGGTGATGGTGATGGTGGTAGTAATGGTGATGGTAGTGGTGGTAATGATGGTAACGATGATGATGGTGGTGGTGATGGTGTGGTGGTTGTGGTGATGGTGATGGTGGTGATGGTGTGGTGGTCATGGTGATGGTGATGGTGGTGGCCACAGTGATGGAGTGATGGTAGTAGTAGTAATATCAGTAGCAGCAAAAACAATATTCAGTATGTCAAGGATGCACAAACTGATATATTGAGAGAAGACTTGACTAATTTTAAGTTTAGCAGAATTTTGTGACCCCCTCTATTGTAATTTTTCTTGCACTGGAAACCAGAACCTCTGGAAAGATGGAACTTAAAATTATGGGGTCAGGAAGAATGAACTTTCCAATTCCTGTTGGGTCATTACCCTTGTGAAGGGCTATTGTATTTTATTTTGTCCTTGGCATTAGAGGATGGAGGTAATTTCATGGGTTTGCACTTGGTCTTTCCTACTATAACAGCTCTTGGGTAAACAGATGACATTTCCTTTCTGCCAACTGATAAGCATGTCCACACTGATTATATTTTTGAGAACTAGGAAAAGTACTACTGGGAGGGTTTGTGGGTTTAGTGACCTCACTCTGTGGTAGATATATTGCTGTTCACCAAATATCCCAGTTCCTTCCCTCTAAAGCCACATCTTGTGAGATGATTTTCTTTCCCCACCCCATTGGCTGTTGAAATGTGAGCAGAAGTGACCTGCGTCCCTTTTGGCTCTATTTCTCCTCTTTCTACCACAAGGGCAGAGATTTCTTGGATAGACACTTTCTCATCAGACTTCCCCTATATGCGAGGCTATGTGAAGCAGAGATGAGGCTGAACCACGATGTGACTGAGAAAGAAATCTCTGTTGCCTTTGAAGTTGTTTGTGTGGGATCATTTAACCTGACAGACATACCTCATTAGATAATGATATACTAGGGTGCAGACCATATTTTAATTGTCACTAAACGGAGAAAGCAATGGCACCCCACTCCAGTACTCTTGCCTGCAAAATCCCATGGACAGAGAAGCCTGGTATGCTGTAGTCCATGGGGTTGCTAGGAGTCAGACATGACTGAGCGACTTCCTTTTCACTTTTCACTTTCACGCATTGGAGAAGGAAATGGCAACCCAGTTCAGTGTTCTTGCCTGGAGAATCCCAGGGATGGGGGAGCCTGGTGGGCTTCTGTCTATGGGGTCACACAGAGTCAGACATGACTGAAGTGACTTAGCAGCAGCAGCATAATATCTACCTTAGTTCCTGGAATACAGTAGGTACTCAATAAAGCTATTGCTTAATGACAAGTATCAATAGAAATGTATCTACTATTACTGCCTTACTTTGAAAACCCATAGATATTTCTGAATTTTGAAAGATTGTTAAGTTTCATCTTTCAATTATTTATAAATAATGGTAATTGATCCAAGATCTTGGGCTTCCTTGATAGCTCAGTTGGTAAAGAATCTGCCTGCAATGCTGGAGACCCCAGTTCCATTCCTGGGTTGGGAAGATCCACTGGAGAAGGGAAAGGTTACCCACTCCAGTATTCTGGCCTGGAGAATTCATTCCATGGACCGTATGGTTCATGGGATTGCAAAGAGTCTGACACAACTGAGTCACTTTCACTTTCACTTTAACCTAAGATCTTATACATAACAGGCATTTAATACATACTTACTGATTTTCAAGAACCTGATATGCCTTAACCTTCCTGCCTCCTGTGGCACTTGATAACATATTACAATAGACCCTGAATTCCTCAAAGACAAGAATCTTGTTATGTTTATATTTATTTCCCCACAACCTAGATCATCCTTATCACATTTGTCACAATTTTGTGTCATATGCAACCAGACATTTAATATAGACTCGGTAAATGACTGACTGAATGATTATAAAGAAATATATTTCCCGTGGGTATGTTTTAGGTTGACAGGCTTGACATTATTTAGGGAAAGAGAGGGACATTTCCATCTCAAACAGCATCAGTTTACTCTCCTTAACTAAGAACTAGCCAATGATCAGATATTGACCTTATAGGCCTTCTAATGACCTTATAGTCATATTCACGACCTCAAGTGTCAGATTGCCTGTGGTTTTATTGATTAAAGGTACCTTGTAGAATATAGAACAGTTAGATAATTTTAGATAAAGAATTTTGTCATTATTGTCGGTGGTGTGTGTGTGACTATGTGTGTTTCTACCTAATTGATAAGCCCTCCCTACAATAGGGAATTACAAATGGTGTCATTCTGATGGCTAATCTCTGCTGAATTTGATCATAGGAAACACAAGTTGAGAGTGAATTTACTCACATTTATAAAATGTGTGGGGTCCATATGGGTGAACAGATTGCTTTATTCACAGGTTGTCCCATGTGGAGGTTACAGCCAGACATAAATGTCCCTCCCTCTCTGCCCTTGATGTCAGGAAGAATCAGCTTGCGGCAGCCAGGGCTTGTGGTAATTTGGGGCTGACCACATGAACATCAATTACAGACATGTTCTTGGATCTGGATGGTTGGAATGACCTCTAACCTGTCTCCTTGCCTCCCACCTCCCTAATTTAATCCCTTCTTCATTGTTCTGCCAGACTCAGCTTCCCAAATCACCATTTATTTTTATCAGGTTGCTCCAGTCTGCAGTGGCAGAAACAGTCTGAGCCTGTTTCTGGTTTTCCAAATATCACCTTGGTCAGACTTAAAGGATCTGTAATAATACCAAAAAAATTGTATGCAAGCCTTACCTACAGATTAGAACCCAGGGATATTCCTTCTGGGGGAAAGAATTGATCATGGCCATCATCCTGGTGCTTTAGTCTGGGGCAATTGTAAGAATGAGCCCTTCTTTTCTTTTCCAATGTGTGTTCATCCCTCTCTGCCCAGGATCCTGTGCCTTGTTCTGATTGATGCTATCTCATTCTAAGAGGCATTATGGCAAGGTGGTAAGGACTTGGGTTTTGTAGTCAGACTTGGGCTCAGAGCCTCACGATTGCCCCTATCAGCTATTCAACCTTGAGCAAGTGACCTAGACTTTCAGATCCCAACTGCTTTATGCAAAAACCGAGGTAGCACTAGTGACCTCCAAAGGGTAAGGGATGCATTTTGCATGTTTTTGTTGATACATGTTGAACATTTAGTATTTGGGAGCTCTTGTTTAGTCATATGTCTGATGTTTTTGGAATATTAGCCTTCAGTTTTGTTTCATTTTTAAACATTCCTAATGACTCAGAGAGACTTGCATCTCTCTTGGATAACAGAAGGGTTCAGGATTTAGATCAACATTTGTGGAAGACACAGGGCCCCAGTTCGGCACAGACTTGAGATGATGTCAGAGGTCAGAAGCACAGTCATATTCACCTCTGACACTGCTGAGCAGTGAGTAATGGCTGACTTAGGCTGTCTTGCTGGGAGGCCACGATAAAAATTATGGACTTGTCAGTGGCAGTGATCTGGGTTATATCTTTACGTTGGTCATTGTTTATTGTGCCAACCTTGGGTGATCTTCAGATCCACTCAGTCTGAAGCATCCATCATCTGACATCATTCTAGGCTACGAAAGGATATAATCTAGCACTTTCACCTCTCCCTGGATATCAAGACTCATCGCCACTGTATCTCCCAGCAAACAAGCTGCTTTTTGTACTGTGTCACTGGACATTTTGGGTTTTAAAATAAGGTTTTCCAAAAGATTAAAATCCTGCTGCAAGATAAACGAGCAATGAATTTGGAAACGAATGACTTGGCTTCTAATATCTTTTTGCCTCTCCTTCACTGTCTGGATGTGGCAGAGACACTTACCCTCTATGAGATCTGGTTTCCTCAACCACAGTATCTGCTTCCAGATGATGTAGGGTTGCTGTGCATGATAAATAGGACATTCATGATGTAAGTGCTTCATAAACTCTAGTCACAATAAGGGAATTTAAAAAAAAAAAGAGAGAGAAAGAGAAAGAAAATAGCAAAGAGGGAGATGATTAGGACTGATATAATGCAGATTCCTCTTTCTTGGTAGTCTTTAAACTCCATGACCAAGCTAACTTCCAACAAAGAAGAAGATGGCTTATTTAATATTTATATTTCTCTTGTATTAATCTATCATCAGTACTAATTTATTTTGTACACATTTATTAATTAGTATGTCTATTTCTATTGAGATTAGATTTGTGGAGAGAAGCACAGGTGCTTTTTTAAATTTGATTTGTCCTATAGATTCATTTTATTTGCTCTTAGATGAAAATGATGTGCCCTTACAGAAAGAAAAGAACCATGTTGATAGATGGTTCCCCTATCTAGACAGTGAAGGATATAGTTAAATAGGTAGAGACTTTCCTTATAATCATCAGTGCCTTGTTATAATTAGATTGTGAAGAATGCCATTTAGCTAAAATGCATAGGATCAGCATCAAGGTATCAGGGATTTAGAACCAAGTTCCTAAGGTACCTATGTACTTGACTTTGAACCACCCTCTGTTAGTGATAAAACATTTTTGTCAAATCACCTAAAGAAAAAGTTTCTTAAAGAGTAAAAGAAGACTTCCCTGATGGTTCAGTGGTTAAGACTCTGCACTTCCAAGGCAAGGGGTGAGGCTTTGATTCCTGGTCTGGGAACTAAGACCCACATGCCATGGTATGTGGCCAAAAAAGAAAAGCGTAAGGGATAAGAGTTGGGATTTGGCTGAGCGTATCTGAGGAGTATTTTTCAAAACATGGTCTTAGATGTACCCAAGCATTGGACAAATTGCCCAAGTATCATGTTAAAAACACAGATAATAAGACCTAATGAATCAGAACCCTGGGGTGGGGGCCTTAGGACATGAGTGTTGGAGATGTCTCCAGATGCTTTGGAGGTCTGCATCCTGAAGACCATGCTTTGAGGAACAGCATTTTGGAAGTATTGTTCCTGATAAGCATACTGTTAATATAGTTCGATTTTTTTTTTAATGTGCAAGAAACTAGAGATACACTGTTAGTTGTATGTCTGATCTGAGATGGACCTGTAGGTGCCATCCTCAGTTTAAATCTTATTTTGTTTACTTCCAGATGAGCATGTTTCCTTTGGACCCTAACAGCCCACCTGTAACTTCTGCTTTCTCATGTCAAGAGTTGCTGAATGTTCATTCTCCCTTCACAGGTATGGGTTCACCATCTTGGAAGCCGGATGTTTCAGTCGGGAAGGGAGCAGGAAGTAGCGCCATACCCTTCACTCTATGGATAATGAAGCGTGGATGTGTGATGCTGATGAGGCCGGACCCACATCCTCACCCTCGGGGCTCCAGGAGCCATTCTGTCCTCTCTCTGGGGCTTCCCATGTGTTGGTCACTCAGTCGTGTCTGATTCTTTGTGACCTCATGGACTGTAGCCCAGCAGGCCCCTCTGTCCGTGGAATTCTCCAGGCAAGAATACTGGACTGGGTTGCCACTTCCTTCTCCATCTGGCATGCAACTGTGGGCTTCACTAGTTCAATCTCCTGCTGGTGTCCGGCCAGGTGTGCCTTCCCAAGCCTACCCAACACCACTTCACTACCTGCCGGCTCACCTCGGCCACCACAATCCCATCAGCACTTGAGTGGGATTCACTCTTTACATCTACTTTAAATTTCAGGGCTTTGCCATGCCTGATGATTTCTGCTTAATAGACTCTAGTGTACCTCCTCCCTCTGTTGACAACCCTCTGCCTTTTCATCACAGGGCCTTTGGAAAAAACTTCCCCAACCTTTCACCTTTTGCCTCCTTCACCTGCAACTGTGTTTCATTCAACAGGCCTCAGCTTAAATGGCATCTCCCTGGGGAGTCAGGCCCCCAAGATTATTGAACCTGGTACTGGAGAATACCAGGCACTTGCCTCGTCTGCAATGACGTTGGTGCATTTCTGGATGATGATGCCCTTGTACTTTGCATCCTGAATACAGAGTCCCTGTGAGGAACAGTGTTTCTCATTCATTATTGCATGCTCATCACTTGTTTGTGTGTATGTGTGTTTGTGTGAGTGCACATATGTGTGCTCAGTCATGTCTGACTCCTTGAGACCCCTTGGACTGTAGCCCACCAGGCTCTTCTGTCCATGGAAGTTTTCAGGCAAGAATATTGAGTGGGTTACCATTTCTTCCTCCAGGGGATCTTCCTGACCCAGGGGTTGAACCAGCATCTCTTTCATCTCCTACATTGGCAGGCGGATACTTTACCATGCCACCACCTGGGAAGCCTGTGTAGATGCCTAGTTTAAACAAAAAAAGAAAGGCCTACATGGGACCATTTTGTTGTTGGAATAAACATTAGGAAAATAGAACCATGAAGCAGAATTCAGTTACCAACAAGTGAAGTTCATGGTGAGTACAGGATATGAGCTTAGAAATGTCTGTGCTAATACTGCACAAAGGCAGCAGCTGAAAATGTAATCATTCAGTTCAGTACGCTGCATGTAAGTTAAATAAGCAGGGTGACAATATACAGCCTAGACGTACTCCTTTCCCAATTTGGAACCAGTCTGTTGTTCCATGCCCAGTTCTAACTGTTGCTTCTTGATCCGCATACAGATTTCTCAGGAGGCAGGTAAGGTGGTCTGGTATTCCCATCTCTTGAAAAATTTTCCACATATAATCACATATATAATTTTCCTAATATAATCATTAGGTTCTCAATAAATCTTAGATAATATGGAGTAAACCTTCCATTCCTTCATGACATTCATCCACTTTCAGCAGGTAAAAACCAGGCAAAGTTTTACCATTCTAGAAGTGTTTTTCCTGAAGTGTTTATGCACCACCTAAGTGATGGGGTTGGATCCCTGAGTTGGAATGAGCCCCTGGAGAAGGAAATGGTAACCAAATCCAGTATTCTTGCCTGGGAAATTACACGGACAGAGGAGACTGATGGGCTACAGTCCATGGAGTCCAAAGAGTCTGACACAACTGAGTGACTGATACTTTTCACTTTTATTTTCACACAATTTTATTGTAAGCCTTTTTCTTTTTAACTCAAAAGGTGTGTTGTTTGAATGTAAATGCTTATTGTTTCATCAGACTGTTATAGACAAACACACACACACACAGAGAAAGCACATGCGTGTATTGAAAAGTTGTCTTATAAAGTAATTAAATACATAAAACTGGGAATCCAACATTCTGAATTTAAATATAAGCATCGGCATACGCCATCTTACTGGAGTGGACAAGTTATATAATCTCCCTGGAGCATACTATATTATTTATGAAATGTAGTTAGTAATACTACCTTCCTCAACAAACCGTGAAGAGGATTAAATAAGGTATTCTCTGTAAAGCAATTAGCAGAGTGCTTAGAGCGTACTTGCACTAAAAATATTTGTTTTTATTTCCATGACACATGTTAACCTAGCCATATTTGAACAGTGCTAGAGCACAGTGTCCGGCCATAAGCAACATTGGCTCCTGAATTATCAGGACTAAAACACCAACATGGTAAACACCCTCTTTGGAGAAGAATAAAGTTTCCATTTTTCCTCCTATCTAATGAATATTTGTATTTCATTGTGCTAAATGAACCAAGATATTTCCAAGCCTCTGTCATTGACCTATGGAATTAGCAACCAACCAAACAACCAGATATCAAATAAGGTATTTGTAAACTTGTTAACTTTGAGGGTGGGTCCATCTCCTCATTTTATCCTGTAACCTACTGAATTCTGTGGAGTTATAGGCAATGCCATCTTTCACTATATTTTCAGCTATCCCCTCAGAGCAGCCCTGTACTTGTTTGCTATTCCCTTAGACTTATAAAAGCAGTATAAGGAAAGGGGTTAGAGGGATGAGTATAAGGGTTATATTCATCTTTTCTTGGAAAAAATAATGTATCTAATTTCCAATGAACACCAGATAGAAGGTATTTTTAAAAATTTACTTAAAAGATTCATTGAAGTTTTATCTGAAGCTGTGGCTCACATGGTAAAGAATCTGCCTGCAATGTGGGAGACCTGGGTTTGATCCCTGGGTTGGGAAGAGCCCCTGGAGGAGGACATGGCAACCCACTCCAGTGTTCTTGCCTGGAGAATCCCCAGGGACAGAGGAGCCTGGCGGGCCACAGTCCATGGGGTCACAAAGAGTCAGACACGATTGAGCAACTAAGCATATGACGTTCAAGAACTGGTCACGTTGGAAGAGTGGGAGGTTGGTTTGTCACTCATGATATTTCTTTTCACGTAGAGATCATCCATCAGTAAAACAGTTCTGTCTTCTCTCCATCATTCACTGAGGTTGAGGAAATGAGGCAAGTTCCATGATGAACAATTTTGGGAGAGGGTATGTACGGTTTTATTCTTCCTGTTACCCTTTCTTGTGACCTTGTCTATTCACAAAAATTGTGTGCTTTCAGTTTGACTCAGCTTTGTTGTAAACTAATTGGTAAAGATCCCAAGTGCACTAAGAAAATCTCATCCCTTTAATCTTTTATAGTCACTCAAGTTGCTTCAGAACTCTGACTGGAAAATATATTATTTTTTAAGATTTAGTTCAGTGCGAGGTACCATTCATGTGGAATTTTGATCTGAAGGGTCATTGTTGCTTGTGGAGGATTTTCCATAAGAAAATATCCCCAAATGTGGAGCTGAACCAAAATAACTCCAGAAACTAAGTGAAAAAAAAAAGTGTTGCAATATTTAAGGAATAATTAACAAAAATGGGTCACCCGGAGGCTCATGAAAGTTTTCCAAATAAACATAAAAAATGGAATTTATTGATGCCTTTGACAAGAATGAGTTAGTATAGTGGTAGAGGAAAAAAATGATGTGACAAAAAGACAGAATGAGATATGAACTAGAGGAGAAAAGTTACTTGAGAAATTTTGCTTTTAAGAAGAGGAGAAAAATAAGGCAGAAGGGCCTAGGGATATGGACTCGATGCATATTACTTCTTAGAAGGAGGCATTATAGCACATTTGTATGTGATGAGAAATAATTGAACGAAGAGAAAAAATTGATAATGTAGGGAGAGAAACATTAAACATTAGGATTAGTGACATAAACTAGTTCTAAAAGACAACATATTGTATGATTCCACTCAGGTGTAATGTCAAGAAAAGACACATTTATAGACATAAAGTAAATTAGTGGTTGGTTAGTGAAAAGGGTAAATGTGAAATGACTTCTAATAGATTAGTGGCTTCTTCTGGGCATGATGAATATATCCTAAAATTAAATTTTGGTAGTGGTTGTACAACTCTGTAACTATATTAAAAACCACTGGATCATACATTTTATACAGGTGAAGCATAAGGTTGATGAATTTTGTTTCAATAAAGCTATTTTAAGAAGAAATGGGTGGTAAGCAAACACAATGTTAAACATTTGAATACAACTACTCATGCATTGACATTTCAAAGTAATGACAATAATGCTTACTACTCGGAGTTGTAAAGTTCCACAAAGAAATTTGATCTGAGGTGAAATTAACATTTGCTTTCTAAGGAGGTGAATTGGATTTATGCTTAAAATACACACATTTTCTAAGAGTATAGTCCAGATATTGCTTAAATTCAGATTTTTAAGATTAGGTAAAGTTTAAATTTTTAAAGTCATTAAAAAATGATGCAAATATTTTGTGTTATACACATTCAAAATTAGTAGAGAAATTAAATTTTTAATGAGAATAAAAATCAGTATAAGAGAATCCAAAAGGAAAGAAAATTTTAAGACACTATCACAATAAAAATCAAACAGAAAGTGACACATAATATATTAGAAATAAATTAAAATATATCAGTGGGCACAATTAATTTGAATGGTCTGATTGTCCAGTTACAAGAGATTGCTAACTGCTGCTAAGTCACTTCAGTCGCGTCCGACCCTGTGCGACCCCATAGACAGCAGCCCACCAGGCTCCCCCGTCCCTGGGATTCTTCAGGCAAGAACACTGGAGTGGGTTGCCATTTCCTTCTCCAATGCATGAAAATGAAAAGTGAAAGTGAAGTCGCTCAGTCGTGCCCGACCCTCAGCGACCCCATGGACTGCAGCCTTCCAGGCTCCTCCATCCATGGGATTTTCCAGGCAAGAGTACTGGAGTGGGGTGCCATTGCCTTCTCCATACAAGAGATTAGAAAGAGTTAAAATATTGGCAGATTGGATGAAAAAAATTCAGGTATATGTTGCTATAACAGATATATCTAAAACAAAAGAACAGAAATTGGTTGAAAGTAAATGGATTGAAAAATATATACCAGGTTAGAATTGTGTTCATATGCAACTAACAGAAATCTCATATGACATTGGCTTGCAGAAAATAAAACTTTATTTCAATCTCACATAAATGAATGCATTGTTGGGAGGTTGGGGTTTTTATGGTGGCATTTCTCACGGATGATTCAAGTACTTTGGGGAAAGGATAATGAGGGGCAGTCATTAGTCCTTGCCAAATCAAGGGAGAGGTATAATAAAAACCATCCCGCTAATCCAGATTACTGTTAGACAAAGTAGACTGTAAGAACAGAGCACTGATGGAGGCAAAGACGGTCCAGTTTGAATAATCATACCTTTTGATGTTAAATTTGACACAAGTGGATCAAAGTCACTGAGCTTTATTTACATACAGGTGTCAACTTGCTCAGCGATGAATTCATATGCTGAAATGATGACATTTGACATATTCAGCTCTCTTTCCTCTCTCCCTCTCTATCTGTCTGTTTGTCTGTCTCTTTCTCCCTCTCTTCTCTAAAACCACTTCTTGCCACAAACCATATACAAAAATAAAACAGATAAGAAATCCACATGTAACTGCTAGAAGTATAAGACTTCGAGAGAAAAACAGGCAGAAATCTCCATGATGTTCTGGTTAGGCAAGTATTTCAAAATAGGACACAAAAAACAAACACCATAAAGGAGACACAGGTACTTTTGACTTCATCAAACTTAAAAACATTAAAAACATCTGCTATTTAAAACCCATGTTTAATAAAATTAAAAGATAAAATCTAAACTAGGAGAAAATATTCACAATAGATATATCTGGTAAAGTACTGATATTTATTAATAAAAAATAAAAATCTTTTATAAGTCAATAATGTAAAGGTTAATATTTACTAATTATTGTCATTCATAAATAGAGAAATATTTATTTACAAATATTTTATTTATGAAATTAAATGAACTAAAGGATTTAAAACATGTATAGCACAGTAAAAGATACTCATGTTCATTATTCATTACAGAAATGCAAATTAAACCACAATGATATTACTATTATACCAACACTAACATGGCTAAAGCCTAAAAAGCCTGATGATATCAAGAGTTGTCAAGGATGGGGGTAATTAGGGGAAGAGGATTGAGAGGTATTAATATAAAATGTGTAAGTCACAAGGATATATTTTACAGCACAGGAAATACAGCCAATATTTAATACTAAATTAAAATGGAGTCTAATCTATAAAAATTATTGAAGCACTGTATTGTACACCTAAAGCTAATATAGTATTGTAAATGAGCTATATTTCGGTAAAATAAGTTTTAAAAGAATGATTAAGGCGTTTAGGTAATCATTTCGGGGTGTTTTTAGTGATCCTGATTAAGGAATGGATTTAATATTCAACAGAATCAGAATACTTCATAGTGTGATGGAAGTTTCATAAAATATTTATATATGTGTAATAATCTACATTAATGTCATATTAATATCAGTGTTTATATGAAACATGCTGTCTCAAATCTCTGGTTCCCAGGTCTGGAACTGCCCACATGACCACTAACTAGCCCTTCTCTTTTATCCAGCTGTGACTATTTATTCTGACTCTAATGCTAGCTCTAATTTTATAATCCCAGCCTTGCCTTGGATCTCCTGGCTCAACTTCCCACCTTTCTTTGAGCTCTGTCCACTCATGATCTGGCCATGAAGGTTTACCTGCGGCCAGGTACCAATGTGCAGATTTACGAAGTATAAACACTGTGCTGGGAGGTCTTTCCTCCCTCATTATCCCTATTATCTTGGAATAATTTAACAGCCTCAAGTCCCTCAAAAGACTATCACAGTTAACAAAAAAAAACAACAACTTCCTAGGAGGAGATGAGAGTTGATAATCTAATGGGTCTTTTTCATGTTTTACTGCACATCTCTGTGATAGAAGCAAATGTAATTTTTATGTAGTTATAAGAAGGAAAATTGAAACAGGGGTCATTTTGTAACATTATATTCCTGGGCACTTGTTCCAACTCCTGTCTGCAGTCACTGTTCACCACTCTGGTGTAATTGCATAGGTCATTTGGGGAAAAGCATAATTATACCTTAAGGTAATGTTCCCTCATGCATTATTAAGCTGTGAATTTTCCTAAAGTAGGCAGAGGGAGTGAACTAGGTGACTGGAAGGGAAGTTAGAGGATATTGAATTGGAAGGGGCTTAAGGATCAGGTTCATCTCCTCTGCAGGGCTTTACTCCTGACTGGAATATCATCTTGAAAGGCCCTGACCATCAACAAATGCCTGACCAAATGGCGTCAGCATTTATTTTTATTTGATGGTCTCGCTCTTTAGGTGGAGGGCCTCTTGAAGGTGATAACTAGTCTAACACCTCCAGATTTTCTCAATATCCAGCACATTGCTTGGGTATTGAGAAGGAAATCGCAACCTGCCCAGGTATTTTTGCCTGCAGATCTCATGGACATTGCAGCCTACTGGGCTACAGTCCCTGGGGGCTGCAAAGAGTAGGACATGACTCAGCGACTAAACGACAAGCACCCTGCCTGGCACAGTGCAGAAACTCAGTGTTTCCTGCTGAGTGAATGTTGAAGACATTTCCAAGAAAAGGAAATACGAGATGGGCTTTCTTTGACAGATTATGCTCCATTTCCAAACATTTGGGCCAGTGAAAGAGACAGTTTTAGAGTCTGCTGGAACCTGAGTTTCATAAAGGAGAAATGAATGTAGATGGCAAAAAAAGTTAGACATGGAGATGGAGGTGGTTTAGATAATTGATGTCTGCCAGTTTGTCACTTAACTGTCATAAGTATCAGAATGTTCACACATAAAATGTGGATATCTACTGATTAGGTTGTATCAGGTTCGTGGAAATATAGCATCTGCAAGTGCTTTCTTGGTGGCTCAGTCAGTAAAGAATCCACCTGGAATGCTGGAGACCTGGGTTTGATCCCTGCATAAGGAAGATCCCCTGGAGGAGGGCATGGCAACCCACTCCAGTATTCTTGCCTGGAGAATCCCATGGACAGAGGAGCCTGACAGGCTATAGTTCATGGAATTGCAAAGAGTCACATGACTGAGAGACTAAGCACAAGTGAAGAACGCAATGACAAGTTCAGCATAATAATGCAAATGATATTTACCTGCTGTCTTCAAGGCATAGCACAAGATTATTTACATTCAATAAAGCTTTTTTTTTTCCCTTCAATCAATGACCATGCATTAATCAGTTATGATGTGCCAAGAAGTGTGCGAGGTTCAGGGGTACAACTGTGACCTAGGTGCGGTCAGGTGGGGGAGTCAGACAAGCCAGCGCATCACCATCCAAGGCAGGGAGGCTTGACCAGATCTATAAAGGAAGAGATTTGTCTTTAATTCACTTCTCCCTTTAGTACTTTAACTCCTTAAAGAAGGAAATACACTTGCAAATTAACCAGATAGAGGTTAATGAGCTATGATATTCAACGTGCCTGTACTAGAGCTTGGCACATAATCTGTGCTCAGTAAACATTAGCTATGTTATTAGGTAAGGAGATGCCTACTGACCTCAGTTTTCTTGTTAGAAAAACAATTATAAATATGAAACAAAGTAAAGCTGGAAAATGAGAGAGTGGCAGGGACTGAGTCAGAAAAGGCATTGCAGAGAAGGTGACTTTGGGGAGAAGAACTGAATTAATAAAAGGAGACAGCAAGAAAAACAGTAAGTAGGAAGAGTATTCTAGACAGAGGAAACAGACAGAAGACACTAAGCAGAGGATTGGTTGGCGAGCTCAAGGGATATTATGTAAAGACAGCAAACTGACATACAAGAGGCACTCAGCAAGTACTCAATATGTGAAGTCCTCACCTTTTATAAATTGCTTTCATGTAGATTACTGTATTCATCCTTATACCTGTTCCAAGATGATGTTTCATGAAAGAGACTGAAAAAAGGGTTTGCTCTGGGTTTCATAGCTACTCTGTGAGGCAAGCAGGTCTTAGACCCACAATTCCTGACTCATTTTGTCATCCTTTATGTATTGTTAGCAGCTGAACTTATGATTTTCCCTCTGTTCACATTTTCCAGCCCAAATCCCTGAATCAATGTCCTTCCTGTATTTAAGTATGGAAGCTATCCGGAGACAATACACCTTTAAACAAGATGTTGACTTACATCTCATAGAGTTGTAAGCCCTCTCTTCCACCCACGCACCATATTTCCTTTTGAACAGACATGCTCATACATGCACACTCAGTGCTAGTTATAAAAGAAAAGACACTCGATTACAGGGTGTTTAAGTTTTTAGAGAAGCCAGGATTCCTTTCCATTTCTTCATATCGCATCCTACCTTGGCCACTTTCTCCTTCTCCACTACGTCAAAGCCCTCTGCGATACTAGAGTGTCTGCAGGGTTATGGCATAACCACACATTATGGAGATGACTGTTGGACTCACACCTTCTGTCTCTGGGTGTTCACACTGGTTTACTCTTGGCAAGATGCGGTTCATAAGCAGGCCTCTGAAATAGACAGAGAGAAATGCTTGTCATGTTTCGGTCCAGATGCTCTCAGGGATCAAAGGTCCCTTGGCTACGAGTCATTCCCTTGGAAGCTGTGCAGTGGGCTTTGCACAGGGAATCAGGGTCTAATTCTTCCCTGTAGTAACCGAGCATTGTTCTGGAAGCAAGGGTGAGTTGTTTTTGCATTCTTTACCCTCCCAGGTCAGAATGAGTGAAAAAAGGAACATAAATATCTAAGTTTGAATCCAAACACAGGTAGCTCCAACTGTATAATTTTGAGCAACTTGTTTAGTTACTCTTAGATTTTGTTTCTACCACTGAAAGTAGACATAAAATGTCTATCTATCTTTTTCCTTCCTTCCCTCTCTCTTTCTTTCATCCAAGTTCAACCTGTTCTATTTTCCAGTCATTTATCTCTTTTGGCGGCACATGTGTTCAGGAAGTAATGAAAAGGTCTCCTCTTCTTTCAAGATGTAAGAAACAGGCCTTGAGTTTTTTGAAGACTGAGCCCTCCCCGCTCTGGAGGAGACCAGTGATTCTGCAAACCTCGTTGCTAATGATTTTGATACCTTCTTTTTAAAAAAGATGACGTTTTGAACTAATTATAGATTCACATTGCAAAGCGAGTAAGAGCGGTTCTGTGTGCCTCCCACCTCAGTTCCCTCAGTGCAGGATTGCATGATCATCTGTGACAATATCGCAACCAGAAAAATGGTATTGGCACGATAAAATAAAATAAAATACCTGCTTTTAGGGATCCTGCGTAACGTTTTGGCGCTCATATTGTAGCATTCACTTTTTCTTTCTCTAAAATTTCTATCTGAGGGAGTTATACACAGAAATACAGGATCTATTCATGTCTGAACAAAAGCCTAACACTGCTAATGAGGGGATCTTGGGTAAAAACTGGATTGGAGAAACTTGGTGAGGCTGCAGGTTTCAGTGAAATTCCATTTCCCCTTCTCTATCTTCAGAGTTCATGCACTTTCATTCCAGAGAGAACACAACACTCACAGAAGTTAGGGACAAGACTAGGTCTGCCATGGACAAAGTAGGCTCTGTCTCAAGTTGCTGAGCCCTGAAGCGTCCAGAGTGGGCACACAGGAGCATCCTTTAGCTCGCCATTCATTATCAGAGCAGGAGATGTAAGAGGGAGACTAATGGTGACCTTCAAAGACAATAACCCGGTTTCCTGGAAAAGTGTGCAGCCTAATACGTCTTCTGACTTTCAGCTTCTCTCAACTTCTCCTCCTCTGGGACAGACAGTTCCGGCCCAGGGAAGATGTGTGTTGAGACAGGCAGAGGGAGCATAAAGGGGTAGAGAGGGTTTTCATCACATACCTCATAGGGTATCTAAGAGGATTTTATGAACCAGTACCAGCAAGATACTCAGCCCAGCATTGGGAGCATAGTAATTGCTCAATAAGAATAATGTTGTTCTCCTAACATATATCCTATTCAAGAAGCTGATCCTCAAATAGACAGAGAATCTCAGTGTTGGAAGGTGACTTAGAAAGTGACCAGTCCCACCCCATGCAGACATCCCTTCTCCGAAATACTCGCCCGGTTGTCTGACATTCTCTTCTAGACTGAGTCATGCTCCTGAGGGGGGACTCCAGACGGAAGCTAGAGTGGGCTGGCTCCGTTAGCACCCATCCCTAGCCTCCTAATAAATCTTTCTGTGTTGAGGAGGCTGAAAAGATAAGATCTATACTTCCAAGACACTCTTGCAGCTAGAGTTCATGTAGCTCCTAGGTTCTGCAAAGCAGGTGTGCTTTCTGAAACCCAGAGGCTGATGTGAGCCACCTGAGCTATTGCTCTGAGAGAGTGATGGTGGTATTTCTGGCATCCAGTTATGGAGTCACAGGTGCCCAGGACAGTGAGGGCAGCATGTTTCTGCTAGACGGGACCTGCGATGTGCCGAGCTGCTGTATTTATGGCTGTTCCCGGGAAATCTGATCCCCCCAGAGATTCTGGGAGTGCTGAAATATAATAAATATTTCTTCTCCTGCTTAAGATAGCTAGATTGATTTTATTTTTTAAACAACGACCCTGATTAATATACCCTTCACAGGCTCTATATTATCTAAACAATAAAATGTGATATATTCCTGTGACAGCCAAGTGTCTACATGATTTACCCCCTGGGACATCTCCTGTCTCATCTCTCACCCCGCCCAACCCCTGACCTTTCATTTCCATTCTGCCTCAGAGTTTCATGAATATCTCCTTTCCATTTCCAGGAAAGTTTGGTTTAGATAAATTTGGCATTTATTGAGCCGACTCTGGGCCCTCAGACTTTATGTCTGTTAGTTCTCTGTGTGTATGTGTGTAAGAAATCACCATTGAATGCTTGTTAGTTTCCAGTCATTTATCTAGGCTTAGGCTTCCAAAACAGTATGGAATTTAAAATTAGGTGGACTAAGAATAGGAACAAGAAAAATAAAGATATATATTAGAAATATGTATTTTATATATATTTGAAACATATCACTGTAAATGACTCATGGGGAAAAATGTTCCCTTGGGAGGAAATGCTGGATTTAGAATCAGAATTTTGACCAAGAGTCAGTCCTTTTGAATGAGAGAAAGAAAACAACCTCTGGAGAAAGATTTCTAAGCAGAGGCAACAACAAAGGCAAAGACTCCAAGGGCTTCCCTTGTGGCTCAGATGGTAAAGAACCCGCCTGCAGTGCAGGGGCCCAGGTTCCATCCCTGGGTCAGAAAGATCCCCTGGAGAAGGGAATGGCAACCCTGCTCCAGTATTCCAGCCCCTAGAATCCCATGGACAGAGGAGCCTGGTGGGCTATGGTCCAGGGGGTCGCAAAGAGTTGGATACGACTGAGTGACTAGGCATGAGCACCAAGGCAGAACAAAGGGTGTAGTCTGTGAAGAATCAAGGGAGGGTCCTTGTGTCTAGAAGACAGAGCAGCCGGATGATGAGAAATGGTAAGAGAGAGGGAGGGATGCAGGGTGGGGAGGGAGAGAAGGAGCAAGCAATGAGAATTTAAATTCTGACCTCCTGAATTAGACTCAACAATATAAATCGTCTCTCATGTGACAGTCCTGCAAAATTCTGAAGGTCCCAGTGAACGTGGACTGGAGACCACTGTCCCAGAGCAGCACAGTGAAAGGAGGTAAGTGGCTGGCTTCGTGGGCACAGTGCCCTCCAGGGAGATGTCCAGAACAAGGCTGAGTCAAAATGGAATAAATGTAACTGCTCGTCCTTTTGGACTGCTTTAAACAACTTTCCAGATAGTTGGTTTTTCTCTGCACCCCCAGTTCTTATCCAACCACCTGGCATAGAATGTTCACTCAGAGGGTGGTGATTATAGGACTGGTGGACAAAAAAGTACTCTCAGGCTGCTGTGAACTCTCAACATAGCCCCTCATTCTTCCATCTCCTTTTACAGATGAAGAAACTAAAGCCCAGATGGCTGATGGAACTTTGGAAAGATCACACAAATATTTAGTGATGAAGCTATAAGTAAAACCTGAGGCGTGAGACTCCCAGTCCAGTGATTTTGTGCTAAAAATTGCATGAAAATTACCTGACTCTAGTTTTCAATGGAATAAAAAATAAATTATACAGCTGGGAGCTGTCTAGCACGGTGACTGTAACACATATAAACTCTGCAAATGTTTGTGGAATTGAATTAGAAATCGGAAAGATTCAGAAAGCTTCTCTGGTTTATCTAACCTCTCATTTTGCACTGAGATGGAAAGTGGGTGCCGGAGCTGGGGATGACCTTTGCCAAGGTCGCATGGCTCATCGGCCACAGAGCTGCCCAGAGAATCCCTGAACCCTTTGCCTCTTGATCCAACACTCCCTTCCTCGCATGTGGCACTGGAGTGTGACTGAGGTTCTGGAGGCTGAGTCTGAGGGTAAAGAGGCATGACATTGTTTAAAGCCATTTCATTGTCAGCTCAATCTGAGGCGGCTGAGTAGGAAAAGACAGTAATTCAAGTTGTCAGGGCCCTTAGAAACCTGCTCTGGGGTGTTGTATTCATAATGGAAAGAATTGTAATGCTTGAACATGGTTATTCTTGGGCCCATTCTAAAACCAAGAGTGTGTATTCTCAGCAGGCTCCATGCAGACAATTACAGTTAAACACAAACCTCCAGATAAGCTAAATTTCCGGGACTTGGTAAATAGTTCCATGTTCAGATAGTGTCCTCTTGCTGGGTGCTGCTGGCATAAGGCAGAGGGGACGGACAGAGCAACTGTGGACTCCATTTACCAGCATCTCTCTGGGTCATCCTTGTCTCCTGTGTCCCTGGTAACTTTGGGAGGCACATAAAACACTCCCCCAATTCCCTAACAGTGTAGAACCAGTCTGAGCCACTCATCCCACTTTTTCTTGCTCTGCAAACTGAGTTAGTCCCAAATGACCTTCCAAAGGCAGACACTTAATCAATAGGAGGTTCTAATGAGCCTCATTTGCCACCGCAGCTATGTGGGAGGGGAGAAGGCAAATCACAAATAGGAGAAGCCTTATCTCCTCTCCAGCTGCCTGCAGGGAGTGAACTCATGCCCTTTTCTGCATCTTCAACTCTTTCTTTCATTCCTTTAAGTGTTTTTCCTTTCTAGAGAGAGTGAAGAGAGAAAAAAAATGTGCTACGCTAACACTGAATTCACCCCAACTTTTTAGCAGAATGCAAACCTGAAGCCTTTAGAGCTTCCCAGGTAGTACTAGTGATAAAAACCCACCTGCCAATGCAGGAGATGTAAGAAAGCGGGTTTGATCCCTGGGTTGGGAAGATCCCCTGGCGGAGGGCGTTAGAACCCACTCTAGTATTCTTGCTTGGAGAATCCCCACGGACAAAGGAGCCTGGTGGGCTACAGTTCATGGGATCATACCGAATCAGACACAACTGAAATGATTTAGGATGCACATACAAACCTAAAGCCTTACAAATGAGCTATCCTCAAAGACCCACTGTTTCTCCAGCTGATTTTTTCACTTTCAAATAAGAAACTGAGTTCTATAAAGAAGAAGCAACTCGGATACAGTCATCCTATAAGCTCAGTACAGGGCAGTATGTAGATCTCAGTGTTTCTGTATCTACAGAGCTCTTTGCCTCACACTTGAAAGTGAAAGTGATGTAGCTCAGTTGTGTCTGACTCTTTGTGACCCCCGGTGGACTGTAGCCTATCAGGCTCCTCCGTCCATGGGATTCTCCAGGCAAGAATACTGGAGTGGGTTGCCATTCCCTTCTCCAGGGATCTTCCCTACCCAGGGATTGAACCCGGATCTCTTGCATTGCAGGGAGATGCTTTACCATCTGAGCCACCTCACACTTAGCTGATGTCAAATTTCCTAGGTTATTCTGGTGACATTAAGAAATATGTAGGCTGATACACATCGAACTTCTCTTGTAGCAATGTTTTCAGAGAAATTTCATAAGACACATGTGAAACCCTTCCCATTTCATCCATGGTACTTTTTTCATTCCAGAGGCACCGGTTACCACCTGAGTTATTCAGTGATTCTGAGAGACTTGTCTTTTTGCTCCTCTAATATCAAATGCATCTTCAAAATAAGAGATCTGAGGCCTTGGAAGAATGTTCAAGTCCATTTTCATAGACTCAGAGGAGCCTCTGAGAGGTGCTACGGAAGCGACTTCCTTTGGAATCATCTCCAGTTCTGCTGGGAAAAGCTTTCTCTTCAGGATCAGCAAGTCCTGGGTATGAAGCTCAGGGCTGAGTTTCTTTCTGTGGTTGCTGGAAAAGTATGATCCTGCCTCTCAATTCTCTGGGCTAAAGCACAGAGGTCATGATAGCCTCTCAAAGAGTTTATATGACTGTTACTATGTTATCTGCCTATCTTCTTCATTTGTTAATCATTAAAGGCAGTGAGTGCACAAATTCATTATGTTAGGGTTCTTTCATGCAACATAGGAGTGGTTCATAGCTGAGTTTCAGAGTCCTGGGACCATCAGGCAGCCCGAGAGGATGGTTGACAGGAACTCTTTTTAAAAAAAATTTATTTATTTTAATTGGAGGCTAATTACTTTACAATACTGTAGTGGTTTTTTTTTTTTTTTTGCCATACATTGACATGAATTAGCCATGGGTGTACATGTGTCCCCCATCCTGAAGCCCCCTCTTGCCACCCTTTCCATCCTGTCCCTCAGGGTCATCCCAGTGCACCAGCCCTGAGCACCCTGTCTCATGCATCAAACCTGGACTGGCAATCTGTTTCACATATGATAATATACATGTTTCAGTGCCATTCTCCCAAATCATCCCACCCTTGCCCTCTCCCACAGAGTCCGTTCTATACATCTATGTCTTTTTTGCTGTCTCACATACAGGGTTATCATTACCATGTTTCTAAATTCCATATACATGTGTACTGTATTGGTGTTTTTCTTTCTGACTTACCTCCCTCTGTATAATAGGCTCCATTTCATCCACCTCATTAGAACTGATTCAAACGTATTCTTTTTAATGTCTGAGTAATACTCCTTTGTGTATATGTACCATAGCTTTCTTATCCATTCGTCTGCTGATGGACATCTAGGTTGCTTCCATGTCCTGGCTGTGAGCACCTGCTTATTACTTTTCTGCTCCTTTTGACTCTCCCTGTGCTGTGATATGGGCACGTAGGTCTCTCTCATTCTTCCAGCCCAATGTTTGTATATATTCCTGTGGCCTCCATAGAAATCATGCCTCTTCTTCTCACCTTTAAGGGGCAGACCCCAGAGCAGGGACAGGCAGTAACACTTCAGGGGTGTCTTTAGGTTGGTAGAGTTGGACATGACTTAGCCACTGAACAACAACAACAAGTTAGGTTAGTGAATGTTCTGTGGTCCAGATTAAGCTGAACAGCAACAACAAATTAGGTTAGTGAATGTTCTGTAGTCTAGACTAGGCACGACTAGTTCTCCTCTTCTGCTCTGCAGTTTTGCTTTTAGACACACACTGAGAGATCAAGACCCTTAGGTTTGCTGAACTGATTCAGGCTTTCTCATTAGTGCACACTCTGTCATTCCCTTGGTGTATCTATCCTTGAAAACTTGCTGCTGAGTGCGAATCTGCTGTCTCGTCCAGAAGAGCAATGGAGCAGACAGCGGCTCCATCTTCATCTGCAGCCCCAACATATACTCTCTGGCTGCCTTGCACCTGCAAGGAAGTCAGGAGCAGCAGATGCTCTTCGGTTATGTCTTTTTTTGCATCAGAATAGTAGTGAGACCTGAGGTTTTAGCAGCATCATTATGGAAAAATACCTTAACTTGCCTTATGAATAGCTTCTGTTTAGCCAAATGTAGGCCTTCTTGGTATAGACACAGCAAGGCCACCAAATGGCTTAGTTGAGTTTACTGATTCCTACCTGGGGCTTGAGACAGAAACACAGCACAATGAGTGAGGGCGAATTTCCCATGCCCTGTGTGCATTTCCTTTCCAGTAACAGAAGTGGTGCAGCCAGGAAAAAACAGGTTGTTTCTAAATTCCTGGCCAGAATACCAATAGAGTACCATTTTAATCACATTTCATCTCGTTACTCACATCATCTTCCATTAGGACAAGTAGCACTGTAACATTTTACCAGGCTTCCATTGAATATTGACCTCTCTATTGCGTAGTATATCTTTTGGGAAAATGTGGTGAAGAAATGTTCATGCAATGGTGAATAAGTGAATAAATGAATCAGTTCAGTTGTTCAGTCGTATCCAACTCTTTGCGAACCCATGGACTGCAGCAAGCCTCTCTGTCCATCGCCAACTCCTGGAGTTTACTCAAACTCATGTCCACTGAGCCCATCCAACCATCTCATCCTCTGTTGTCCCCTTCTCCTCCCACCTTTGATCTTTCCCAGCATCAGGGTCTTTTCAAATGAGTCAGTTCTTTGCATTAGGTGGCCAAAGAATTGGAGTTTTAGCTTCAGCATCAGTCCTTCTAATGAATATTCAGGACTGATTTCCTTTAAAATGGACTGATTTGATCTCCTTGCTGTCCAAGGGACTCTCAAGAGTCTTCTCCAGCACCAGAGTTCAAAAGCATCTATTCTTCGGCACTCAGCTTTCCCTACAGTCCAACTCTCACATCCATACATGACTACTGGAAAAACCATAGCTTTGACTAGACAGGCGTTTGTTGGCAAAGTAATGTCTCTGCTTTTTAATATGCTGTCTAGGTTGGTCATAACTTTTCTTCCAAGGAACAAGTGTCTTTTAATTTCATTGCTGCAATCACCATCTGCAATGATTTTGGAGCCCAAATAGATAAAGTCTGTCACTGTTTCCACTGTTTCCCCATCTATTTACCATGAAGTGATGAATAAATGAATAAAATTACCTAATTGCCAAAATTTTTTTATGGAACATGCCAATATTGCTTGCTGGAAAAATTTTAACTCAGTGATCCAACGGTTCAGGAATGTGTAGTCATGTTGGTATTTGACATTTGTTTTGCATATCATATTATATTAGAAATAAAAATGGGGAAAAACCAAATAACAATTGAAATAAATGAGGAAGCATTTTAAATTTATCAAGAGATAATGATTAATGCTTTATTTTTAATTAAAACATTCTATCTATCTATTCATCTAACTAGAGAATTAGAGAACCTCGTTTAGATTAAAAGATTTAGATGCTATTTAAATGTATGGGCACAAACGTCCCAATATCTTTTCTGAGATTCATCCTGGGCAACGCTCAAAGCCTGAGGACATAAATCTTTATATCCCCTTGATGACTACTTCTCTTGTGTTTTCAAGCCCCCAACACTGACAGTCCTGTGGTCCTATGGTATAGCACGTGCGTGCGTGCTCAGTCACTCAGTCATGTCCAACACTTTTTCAGTCCCTTTGACTGTAGCCTGCCAGACTCCTCTATCCATGGAAGTTTACCAGGCAAGAACACTGGAGTGGGTTGCCATTTCCTCCTCCGGGGGATCTTCCCAACCCAGGGATGGTACTAGCGTCTCTTATGTCTCCTGCATTGGCAAGCAGGTTCTTGACCACTAGCACCAGCTGGGAACAACCTACTTCATATGATTACAAAAATTAAAGGAATTTTATTGCATATAAGCAGATAATGTATCTATAAATACTTGTGGTTTACAGTAAGAGCTAACTAATTTACTATCAATACCTATTAGTATACAATGCATTCTTGTTTTTTGTTTTATTTTCTTAGCTTACTTTCCTCCTTCTTGGGACATAATCTGAAACCTATTTTTCATAGTTAAAAAGATCTGCCAGAATGTCTTACTAAACAAAATGCAATCTTATTCGTAAGATAAATTCTGATACTAGGTTTAAAATATAATTTATAATCTTTGCTTGTTTCTCTGCAAAATACTTTTAGAAAGAGAAGAGGAAGAGGATGGAATAAAAACATCACTCACAGGCCACATTGAAAGCCTATTGCCAAGTATTCTAGGATTTAAACTCTAAGTTTTCTTTTATTTCACCTAGATTGGCATAACTATTTGCAATCTCCTAAATTCATCATGTTTTTTCCTTAGTCTTCTATTAATATTTTTAGCTCCTCTTGGAAAAGTTATGCTTTTTTTAAGTTTATATACTCTCTATATGTCATGTCCAGTCTGATCTTAGCTGGCTGAGGGCCATTTTACACAATTTGATTGAGACTAAGAGGAATGGTTTCATATATATTTCTTCTTTATTTCAAAGGCCTAAAATTTAATTTATCACATATCTAGTAGTCTCTATTTTCACAGTTTTTTAAAAAAAAATCTTGTCTTTAGTCAATGCACAAAGGTTTGTGATGGATGGGGATTCGTTTGTATCAAAGACCTACATTTGCTGGATATTAATCTGAAAGAAGAAAATGAATCTTTCTAGGATTCATCCCCTTGTTCTGTATAATAGTAGCCGTTTCAGAGTGTTTGTGGGGAAGTGAAATGATGTTCACGGTAGACACTCAACAAAAGGCATATGCTAAAAATAATGATGCTGATGATGGTGGTGGAGATACTGATGAGAGTTTTATTAGGAGAGAAATAGGGCAAAAGCGAATAAACGCTTGGCAATGGAATAAGCACAGATGTTAAAACCAAACAAAATCAGGCTCAAATCTTAAGACCTCAATTTTAGCTAGGTAACTTGACTGTGTAAAACTTTGAATCCTCTGTATTTTTATCTCTGAAATGGGGATTTTTTAAAATTTTGCACAATTTTTAAATGTTACTTTCCACTTACAGTTATTACAAAACATTGGCTGTATTCCTCTTATTGTACTGCACATCCTCGAGTCCATCTCACACCCGACAGTTCATGCCTCCCGCTCCTCCACCCCTATATTGCCCCTCCCCTTCTCACTGGTAACCACTAAATTGTTCTCTATATCTGTGAGTCTGCTTACTTTATGTTATATTTACTAGTTTGTCGTATTTTTTAGGTTCCAGATGTAAGCAATGTCATAGGGCATTTATCTTTTTCTGTCTGACTTATGAAATGGGGAATGTCGATAATACGGTCTACCTCATGAATTTGTTTTGAGAATTAGGAAGAATCTATATAAATGCCATTCTCTAGATATGCAGGTAGATAAACAGATGATAGATATAGGCTGATCAACAGCATATATATATATAAGTATAATTTGCATACAATGTATACATTTGTAATTATAAATACATAATTGTTCACAGTACTTTCATTCATAAGTGTGCTTTGCTTAGAGAAAAGGCTGTCAGAGGATAAGCTCTTTTTTGTAAGGCGTATGTATATTTGGAGTTTTTGCTTTCATTTTCCTCAGCCCGTGTTACTGAGATCACTGTGAGAGGAGAGAGAATGCCTTGCTGTGTGCCAGGTGCTTCACTCAAATGTCACGGCCACTGTACCAGGTTTCATTGAACAAATTACTGCTAAGGGTACACCATGGCATCGCAGTACCTTCAGATCCATTAAGAGACAATTTGCTAATTCCATAAGAGGATGGATCAGGGATAATATTGGTATTACCTGTGTCCCTCGAGTTCAGCAGTTCTTCTCACATTCATTTCATCCAATTAATCCTGATAGCTGTTATGCCCATCACAGAAGTGGATAAACTCACCACAAGATCAGTGAGAATGTGTCAGGTCCCGCTAAGAGGTGATGTTGCTACCCGATATAGAATCCAGTGGCCTTAATTTCTGTCTCTGTTCTTGCTCTCAGACACTGTAGGCTGTCCTGCCATGCTCTTTGTAAAAGTTCGAGACAAATTTGAACCAACAGAAAGAACACTGATGCTTGGAATTACACAGTTGCTATAAATATTGTATATTAAGCATTGAAGTGGAGGACCAGGATAAAGAGGAAACTGGGAGCTATGGAATATGTTATATAAGGAAGAGAGAATGAATTGAGAACATTTAGTTTAGAGAAGGAAAAATGCAACACTGGAAACTGTACCCATGTAAATAACACTCTGAAATTTACAAAGCATTTATATATCTCTATGTCCTCATTTACCCTTCAAAAGAATTTGTAGTCTAATCAGGTCTTCTATTTTTACAGATGAGAAATCTGAACCTAGAGCTTGGTAGTATCTGTAAGGTGACACTCTTAGGAAGTTTAGGAAAGTCAATATCTTGAGATAAGTATTAGATAATCTGGTATTAGTTGTTAGATGATGCAATTATGCATATTAATCGAGGAGAGTGAAAAAGTTGGCTTAAAGCTCAACATTCAGAAAATGAAGATCATGGCATCCGGTCCCATCACTTCATGGGAAATAGATGGGGAAACAGTGGAAGCAGTGTCAGACTTTATTTTTCTGGGCTCCAAAATCATGGCAGATGGTGACTGCAGCCATGAAATTAAAAGACGCTTACTCCTTGGAAGGAAAGTTATGACCAACCTAGATAGAATATTCAAAAGCAGAGACATTACTTTGCCAACAAAGGTCCATCTAGTCAAGGCTATGGTTTTTCCTGTGGTCATGTATGGATGTGAGAGTTGGACTGTGAAGAAAGCTGAGCACCGAAGGATTGATGCTTTTGAACTGTGGTGTTGGAGAAGACTCTTGAGAGTCCCTTGGACTGCAAGAAGATCCAACCAGTCCATTCTGAAGGAGATCAGCCCTGGGTGTTCTTTGGAAGGACTGATGCTAAAGCTGAAACTCCAATACTTTGGCCACCTCATGCAAAGAGTTGACTCATTGGAAAAGACTCTGATGCTGGGAGGGATTGGGGGCAGGAGGAGAAGGGGATGACAGAGGATGAGATGGCTGGATGGCATCACCAACTTGATGCAGGTGAGTTTGAGTAAACTCCGGGAGTTGGTGATGGACAGGGAGGCCTGGCGTGCTGCGATTCATGGGGTCACAAAGAGTCGGACATGACTAAGCGACTGAACTGAACTGAACTGAACTGAATCGAATCCAAAAGAGGCCTGTTTTTTTCTAGGAGTTTTATGATTTCTAGTCTTTCATTCAAGTTTTAAATCCATCTTGAGCTGATTTTGTATATGGTGTGAGATAGTGATCTAATTTCATTTTGCTTTATGTGGCTGTCCAGTTTTCCCAACACTGTTTATTGAAGAAACTATCCTATATCTATTGTGTCTTCTTTGCGCCTTTGTTGAAAATTAACTGTCCATATATCTGTGAGTTCATTCCTGGGCTCTCAGTTCTGTTCCATTGGTCTATGTGTCTGTTTTTCTGCCAGAATCATGCTGTTTTCATTACCAGAGCTTTGTAGCATAATTTGAAATCAGAGAGTGTGATACTTCCAGCTTTGTTCACTTGACAAGATTCAACCCCATTTATGTAAAATATTTTTCATAGAATTGTATAATTTTTCATAAAACATGTAAAATTGTTACAGAAGGACTGTACCTCAGCATAACGAAAGCCATATATGACACACCCACAGCTGACATCACACTCAATTATTAAGGTGAGAAACTGGAAGAGGTTCCTCTGAGATCCAAGTGAGATGAGAATGCCCACTCTTGCCACTGATCCAACAATTAAGCAAGAAAAAGAAATAAGAGGCAAACAATTTGGAAAGGAAAAAGTAAAACTCTCACTATATGCAGATGACATGATTTCATATACAGAAAACTCTAAAAGCTCCACCAAATAGCTATTACAAATAATATATGAGTGGAGTACAATTACAGAGCACAAAATCATTACACAAAAATCTACCTTATTTCTCTCTACTGACAATGAGCTAGCAGAAAGGAAAACTAAGAAAATAATCTCATTTATAATCACAACAGAAAGAATATCTAGACATAAATTTAATCAAAGAGGTGAAAGACCTGTTAACTATAAGATGTGGTTGAAAGAAATTGAAGATGAGGGCTTCCTCTTATGAGCAAGTCATAAAGAATCCAGCTGCCAACGCAGGAGACACGGGTTCAGTCCCTCATCCTGGAAGATGCCACATGCAGCCAAGCATGTAAGGCCTTGCGCCACAATTACTAAGCCTGTGCTCTAGAGCCAAGGAGCCCGCAGGCTGCAACCACTGCAGCCAGCACGCCCTGGAGCCCGCGCTCCGCAAAAGGAGGAGCCGCTGCAGCGAGAAGCCCCGGCACCACAACCTGAGGGCAGGCCCTGCTCGCTGCAGCTAGAGAAAGGCCTGAACAGCAACCCAGACCCGATGCAGCTAGGAGTAAAATGCAATTTAAAAATTAGTGCAAGCATAAAAAAAGAAATTGAAGACACAAAGAAATGGAAAGATATTCTGCCTCATGGATTAGAAGAATTAACATTGTTAAAATGTCCGTATTGCCTAAAGCAATCTACAGATTCAGTGCAATCCTTATCAAAATCCTGTGAATTTTTTTCACAGAAATAGAAAAAAAAATCCTAAAATGTCTGTAGAATGACAAAAAGATCCTAAATAGCTAAAGCAATCTTGAAAACACACACACACACACAGGGATTTACATTATATTTTTTCTCTTCCTGAAAAATTCTTCCTCTACATCTTCTTATGACTCGCTACTTCTTAGCGCTCAGAGTTCAGGTTATATGTTACCTTTTGGGGTCAGACTTCTTTGCCTAACTCATCTAAAGACGTTCCCCTGGAAACCTCTGCATATTACAACATTCCTCTCTTTTTGATTTCAGTCTTTATAACAGACGCTTCTATCTTGTTTATTCATTTATCATCTGCTCCTCTCTGCTAGAATTTCATTCCAAGAAAGCAGGCACTTTGCCCAGTTTATTCACTATTCTATTCTTGGTATCTAAAACAGTACCTGATACATAATAGATGACAAATATTTACTGAGTGAATGAAAGGGTATGTTGATTTTTAGCAGTGAAAAGGCAAGATAGTTATCTTTGTAAAATATAGGAGAATTAATAAACTTATGTTTAGCCCTAGGGGTCAGAAACAGGCTTGACAAATGAGATTCTAGAGAGGTAATAGACTTTAATCCTTCAAAAGGAAAGAACTTTATAGAGTATTATATATCTGTATCAAAGAAATAGGCTGTCCAGTATAATGGATGGCTCAGCAGTAAAAAATCTGTCTGCAATGCCCAACAGGCAGGAGACATGGGTTTGATCCTTGGGTTGGGAAGATCTCCTGGAGGAGAGCATGGCAACCCACTGCAGTATTCTTGCCTGGAGAATTCCATGGACAGAGGAGCCTGGAAGGCTATATAGTCCACAGGGTTGCAGAGTCGGACACATCTGAGCAACTAAACACAAACAGTGGTTAGTTCATGCTCAGGGAGAAGAGAGACAAGCATGCCCAAATGCAGGGATGCTCATATCAGGCGGTGGTTACAACAAGGTGGTCTCTATTCTACTTTCTCACTTCTGGAAGCTATAACTCTAAGGGGGCATTTTGTATGGAGAATGTTGTTTTATGGGGCAAAAGCAAATTAGTAGGCAAGCGTCCTCATTGTACTTTATTATTTTCCACTAAAAGTCATACAAATCATAAGATGATACTGGGAAATGCATATGATCTTCTTTGCAAATGCTTTATGCTGAAAGAGAGATTTTTAAACAGTATATTAGATTTTAATTTACAGTAAATATGCAATTACTCTCAATCGGTGGTTTTGGTTGCAAGTAACCAAAAAACATGACTAAAAATGGTTTAAACAAATAGGGGTTTATAATATCCATTTAAATGAAGTCTGGAACTAGTCAGTTCCTGGCACGGATTTAACTGTGGTATCGCTGATCTTTCACACTTTTGTTTCTGTCCACTCTTCTAGTTTCTAGATGGATAGCTCTGCTTCTCAAGTAGTTTCACAGAGTAAGTTGCTAACTCTTTCTGAGTGTTAGTCTCATATGTAAAATATTAAAAATATTAATAGTGCCTCTTTTATTGCACTGCTATTAGAAGTCAAAGGATAATGTATGACCAGAGCTTTGCTCTTGTCTTTGCCTCCAAGGGCTCTACCATTTAAACCCCTTTTATGGGGAGGTGATCCTACAAGGAGGGAAAATGATACAGAGGGGAGAGAAAGGCCAAGGCACACTCATGGGCGGGATTCCACAGTGGGACTCAGGTTCGAGTCCCCCAAGATCTGCTAAAGAAACTTCAAATTGTCCAACAACAGACCAGAAAGTCTGGAGTTTTAACCCAGGGACTGCCATCCTAAGTTGATTAATCGTTGGTCCCTGGTTGTCTATTCCTTCTGCCCACGATCTGTGACTGCCTCCGGTGGAACTCCAGCACTCATGGTGCTGGGTAAGCCCTTAGGCAGAGGAGAGAAGGAAAAGGACCACATGCTTGAGGTTGGGAGCTGCCCACCTGCCAGGTCTAGGAAGACTCAGATGCGCTGAGGGGTGTGAGTGAGGCAGCCCTAACCCTCAACCCTAACCTTAACCCTAACCCTTAACCCTTAACCTTTAACCTTAACCCTTAACCCTAACCCTTAATCCTTAACCCTTAACCCTAACCCTGGCATCTGCTAAATTCACCAGGTAAGGGGAGCAGATCTTGTTACTATAGTTGCCGCTGCTACTGATTTTGTCATTGTGGTTACTATTATTGACCCTACTTTTACTATTATTTTACTTTTTAAGAAAGTATTAGACGGCTAAAGAAAATGACCTGCACCTGCAGAATAACAAAGAATGTGCTTTTTCTCTAGCTTTCCCATCAGAAAATTGGGAAATGCCAATAATGGAGATTTACTCCAAACAAAAATAGGTAATTTTCAACATTTCAAGTTTCCAGAGGTAACTAGAAGGTGGGCTCCAGAACAGACAAACCAGTCCTAGGGTTAATTACCATGGTTTCCCTGCTATTTCACCGGTTTCTTACAATTTAGTCTTTTCTTTCTTTCTCCCTCTGCGTCTGTTTGCCGGAAGCCAGTGGTCTGGGCATGGTGCCCAGTTTGATTTAATTTTGGTTTTCTACTTATGCAGCATCCTAGCTGTGGTCTGGAGATGACATATTACAAATTGTGTTTAGGCGTTTTTGTTTATTTATGGTGGGACAAGTACAGAAAGCTTGTGCCCAGCTTGTTTGGATAATAACGTTTAAAACAAGAGAAATAAAACTAATAGCAAATGATAATACATACAAATGTGTGGTTATACAGAACACTTGTGCATGTTTACATGCCTTCAAATGGAGCTTCAGATATAATAAGAGAACATTGCTGTCTTATTTCCAGTCCTTTGCCATCTCTTCCCGTAATAACCTAGAAAATATGAGAAAACCCAGAATAGAGGCGTGGGGCCGTGATGTGCCATCTGAAAGCACTGGGTACGTGCATGCAAGGACTGGCATGAAGTTGGAGGTTTGCAGAGGGCTTTAAAAAATGCAGAGCAGGGACTGAGCTGGGATCCAACGAAATCCTCAAGGTAACAAAGCAGGAGCTGGACTTGCCAGGGGGCAGGCAGACCAGCTGTGTCACATTGTGTCTGCAAAGTTCTGATGAAGCTTTCTGTAGTTTGTGGGTGGGATCTGGACTGTTTCTTATAATGTTCCTGGTAACTTTCAGGTGTTAAAATGTCCAGTTCCACCCACGTGGTCACTCATCCAATTTAAAACCTTTCTCTTCCCCTTGGCTTCCCCTTCTGTCTCAGACCAGAAAACATTCAGGAAGAGGCTGAGAAAGGTACTTTCACCCGTTCATTCTATTTTTCTTCGTCTCCTCCTCACTCTCCCCGTACTGCCTTTGATCTTCCGGGGACAGAGCAGGTGGAGAGGAGTGGTAGTGGGAAGGTGGAAATGCAGTTTTGTGGCCAGCAGGGTTGTGATTTGCAGATGTTCAGTGGGAGTTAGTCCTTCTTGGCGCCTCCCCAGGTGGTTCAAAGTGGAACCTCCCCAAGCAAGAAGGTCTGGGTCAGCCCCTTGGCAAGGGTGGTCTGCCCCGGCTGCTGTCTCTGCTTCTATCTTATTATTCACTTCCGGTGGTTATCCTCATCACTCCAGCAAACACCTTTTGTCTTTAGACTTCTGTTTGAATCAGGCATCAATCTTTAAGCCCCCTGGATTGCAAGGAACACACAACCAGTTCTCTGATTCCCTTGAAGCCCTTAGCTTTACGGTGAAAGGGCAGAAAGCCCTCTTCTCCTCCTGGTGAGCAAGAATTTACAGACCTACAACCCTGGTCAGAGTAGGTCTTCCAGCCTTTTCCAGCTGTGCTTAGCCTGTCAAAAACCAATGTCACGGTTGGATGAGTCCTTGTGGTTCTTATTATGATTGCCTTCAAGAAATAACTATCAGAAACTTTGAAAAAATGGAAGCTTATTACTTGCAAGACCTGGAATTACACAGAGAGTCCACTGGACCATATAGAGATGTCCAGTGGGGAGGGGGGTCGGGGGAGGGAAGAGCATGCCTGGATTTTCCTCTCATTGGAGTCAAGGGTTGAGATCTAGGGTCTTTGGGGCTCATTCTCTATTGGTGAATTAAAACGTAAGAGTGAGAATTTAAATCATGGGAAGAGAAAAAAAAATTAATGCAAGTGGTCAGTAACTGAAATGGAAGGAAGCCTCAGAGAGGGTGCATCTGGCACTCTGTCTAGGCTATGGTTGTGTTTATTCAAGAAACCTCATTGAAATGGTGCCTCCTTGGTATGGATGCCTTTGGTAAGTCAGGCACTTCAATTACCAAAGAAAGGAAAAGGAAAAAAACAAATAAATAACAACAAGAAAATAATGGTCAGCATTTACACTACAAGTCTTCAACTTCTGACCTCCTCTACTTATAAGATGGACTAGTTCTGATATAGCCACCAGCTATGGGTCAAAAAATTGATGCTTTTGAACTGTGGTGCTGGGGACTTACTCTTGAAAGTCCCTTGGACAGCAAGGAGATCAAACCTAGACAATCCTAAAGGAAATCAGTCCTGAATATCCACTGGAAGGATTGATGCTGAAGCTGAAGCTCCAATACTTTGGCTACCTGATGCAAAGAACTGATTCATTGAAAAAGAGTCCTGATGCTGAGAAAGATTGAACGCAGGAGGACAAGGGGGTGACACAGGATAAGATGATTGGATGGCATCACCGACTCAATGGACATGAATTTAAGCAAACTCTAGGAAATGGTGAAGGATAAGAAAGCCTGGTATGGTGCAGTTCATGGGATCTCAAAGAGTTGGACACGACTGAACAACTGAACAACAACAGGGCCATCACGTTTGCAAGACCTGCACTGCAACAGTGTACTTAGACTTGGTTAATTCCGTTGTCAGCATCTGTGACTTCTGCAGAATCTGAGACCACAGGAAGAGTCATCCTTAACATCCTATCATGAACTGATCCACAACAGGAAATCAGAGGAGAGCAAACATGGAGCTTCCTGTATATGTTGGCTTCACTCCTACAACGCCATCTGTCACTGGACACCATAAGCTTATTGGGATCCTTGGAGGAGTCTTTCCTAGAGTTCTGCACCACTACAAGGCCATGGTACTACCTGGCCAGAGAGCAAGGGAAACAATAGTCCACCAACCGAGAGATGGCAAGTGGCATGGAGCTTCAAAGCACAGATCACTTCATCCTCGATTTGCTGAGTTTTAGCTCTGCAGGTTCAGAGTTGTGGACCCAGGAAATATATTTAATCTTTCTGTGCTTCGATGTTGTATCAATAAGATGAAAATAATAGTACTCATTTTATAGGTGGTTCTAAAGGATGATCTGAGATAATGTATACGAGATACTTAGAACAACATGCAAGATAAAAAGGCAATAAAGGACAGCTATGACTGGCTTGGGCTTCCCTGGTGGCTCAGCTGGTAAAGAGTCTGCCTGCAATGAGGGAGACCTGGGTTCGATCCCTGGATTGGGAAGATCCCCTGGAGGAGGGCATGGCAACCCACTCCAGTTTTCTGGCCTGGAGAATGTCCATAGACAGAGGGGCCTGGCATGTTCATTGGGTCACAAACAGTCGGACATGACTGAGTGGCTTTCACTTTCATACTTTTTTCTTTCATGACTGGCTTAGGGTTTGAATGCCACCCACTACCCCCACCCTCACCTCCACACACACACACACACACACACACACACACACACACACACACACAATGGCTACTGTTATTTTTAAGTCCAAGAAAGAAGACATGACTGATCAGTGGCCTCTCCTTGGCCTCTGTCTCTGGCTCACTCTGAACCCACTCCCTCATGCGATCAGCGTCTCCCTCACTCATCTCTGGTGATGACTCACCGTAAGGGTGCCTTGGAATATGTTCCTCCTTCTCCCCAGGACACTTTCTCACTGTGGCATCACGTGGGGCCCTCTAGGGAAATTGGAAATGTGAACGTCTTGCCCCTGATAGTTGAGCAGTGTTCTGGGGCAGACGCTTCCCTCTGAGACTCTCCCTGACCATGGTAGTGTGCTGCCAGGCTAGAGGAGCCCTGAATCTCTCACGTATCTCATGATTCTTGCTTTTCCCCAAACAACCGCTGCTTGGTGATCGCGTTCTCCACGTTGTATGTGCCTCACTGCTCATGTATGAGAGAGAGACGGGGTCCCCTCGACTCCTCCGAAACGCCTTACTCTTGGGCCAACCTCTCCCCACTCCCGCAGTCCATTCCATTTCTTCCTGCTCTGACCGCTCAGCTTTTCTCTTGCCCCAGATGCTTCTCCAGCTCAGAAATTTTGCCTCAGCTTCTCATTTTGCCTCTGAGGCATGAAATCAGAAAGTGGTTTTTTGTTTTTTGTTTTTTTGGTATTACACTCCATATTTTGACCTCTCTGATCAGGATTATAGACCCTTTTAAGTGAACTGACCTTAAAGAATAGTCCCAGATAGCAAAACCTTCTAATCCAGAATTCCATTTACTGGCTCTGTCCCTGTAAAATTACCTGTCAGTTACCTGTCAGTGGGTTTACTCTGCGACTGTCTTTACCCACTGTTGGAAAATTCTATTTTTGTTTCATCTTTTTTTTTTTTTTGCACCATTATGCTGTTGTTTCAGCATCTTCCTTACCTGGACTGGGGCCATGAAAGTAGTATGTCTCAAAATTTAGTATAATATGTATGAATCACCTAGGGATCTTGTTAAAATGCATATTTAGATTCAGTGCGTCTGGGGCGGGGCTCGAGATTCTTGCTTTTTTAACAAGCTCCCAGGTGATCTGGATGTCACGATGCCCCCATGGTCCACAGTTTGAGTAGAAAGTGTTAGGGCTGCTGGCTCCAGCTTTCCACCCTGTTAGCCTCCTTCAGACTCACGTTGGTCCAGACCCTGCTCTGACCAGCGCTGACAAATGGATCATGGCTCTTAGTAAACAGCATGGTCAGGATTTAAGCCCAGGTGGCCTAGACGTTGGTGTCTACTGTAAGTGGAAACATGTTTCTCAGGCTTTGAATCGTAATCATAGGTCACATTGTCCAAGCATTTACAGGCCAAGCATTGAACAAAGTGCTTTACATCTATGACTTTGAAAAAAAAAAAATCAAATCTCACAACAATTCTGTGAAGTAGGCATTACCGTTATCCCAATTTCATACTTGAGGACTCTGAGGTTAATGAACTTCATAGGAAATGATGGGGTTGAAATTCAAATCTAGGAAGTAGCATCATTTTTTTTTAGATAAACGCTATTAACTAGTTGTGTGTGTGCGTTCATAATATTGTTCCAAGTATATATAGACGTGCAGAATAGAAGCCAGTTAGGAGACCCTGAATTGAGGTTTATTGTCATTGCTGCATTCCTACCTTGTCTGTTACAAAAATACATATTTTAAAATTAGTTTTGATTAATTATTTACTTATTTGTCTGTGTCTGGTCTTAGTTGCCACAGGCAAACTCTTAGTCGCAGCATGAGGGATCTAGTTCCCTGACCACATATTGAACCCAGGGCCCCTGCATGGGGAGCTTGGAATCTTAGCAACTGGAAAACCCGGGAAGTCTAAATTAGCTTTTAAAGAAAAAAAAAAAAAAAACCAAAACAGTGCACAATAGTTTCAAACCTCAAATCTTCACCTTGTATTTATTTATTTTTTTGTTTTTTTAATTTTCAAAAAGTCAGAGTTCGACTCTCAAGTTAACCCCTTATGAGGCTAGATCTCAGTATCCATATTGGTTACAGAGCTGGGGATTCTGTTGTCAATTGTAAGCACATCAGAGTAAACTAAGGGTTTTCCTAAGTCTACACATGTGACCACCCCCACAGTATTTTTTTTTTTGGTTGTTCTGGGTCTTCAGCGAGTGGGGACCACTCTCTAGTTATGGTGCTTGGGCTTCCCTTGTGGGGCACAGGGCCTATGGTGTGCGGGCTTCAGCAGTTGCAGCTCTCAGACTCTAGAGTGCAGGGTGCATGCGTTCAGTTGCCTGTGGCATGTGGAATCTTCCCAGACCAGGGAATCAAACCCACGTCCCTTGCATTGGCAGGCAGATTTTTAACCACTGGAGCACCACGGAAGTCCCACCCCCATGAGATTCTGATACAGACAGGCTGGTGTCCAGGGATCTGTCACCCCTAATCCCCAAGTAATTCAAACATAAACTTTGGTAGAGAACTCCTTGACTAAATGATCTCTGCTGCTGCTGCTAAGTCACTTCAGTCGTGTTCGACTCTGTTCGACCCCATAGGTGGCAGCCCACCAGGCTCCTCCATCCCTGGGATTCTCCAGGCAAGAACACTGGAGTGGGTTGCCATTTCCTTCTCCAATGCATGAAACTGAAAAGTGAAAGTGAAGTCATTCAGTCGTGTCTGACTCTTAACGACCCCATGGACTGCAGCCCACCAGGCTCCTCCATCCATGGGATTTTCCATGCAAGAGTACTGGAGTGGGTTGCCATTGCCTTCTCTGAATGATCTCTGAGCTATTTGTTTTTACACTCAACACTAGCTATGCCACTAATCCCTACCAAACTGTATCCTTGCTTTCAGTTGGAGCTTTTGCCTTCCCTGTAGAAGCAGACAGTGCTGGAAGAGGCTTGTTTTGTGTCTGAAACCTTCTCCACTCAAGGTGAATGATTAGTGTGACTGTTGCCCCAGCTAAAGCAATCCTAACGTGGAATGCACTGTTGGTCAGGCGATAGGTGGCTTAATTAGCAGGAGTCAAGGCACAGCTGCTGGCAGTCTGGGACTCCATAAGGCTGTCGAGCATCTGCTATGACTCTATGAAAGCTGGAGGGCAGGAAACCACGGGGAGTAGTCTATTTCTATGGTGTGTTTCTGTTGATGAAATTGTCTACATGCAGAATGAGCCCATTGATCTTTATTTGGAAAGTCTTGAGAATCTTCTTTGCTTGAAAGCATGTGGCAGGGTTTCACTGTTTATCAGCAGAGACCCTACTGGGAGTATGGAGTGGCACATGGCACAGCTAGCTTGGGTCAGCCATGAAACTCTGTTCTTATTCCTCATCCTGTCTCTCTCTTTCTCTCTCTGTGCTTTTCTCCCCCATTTCTCTTTATCTTAAATAATCATAAAATATTTAGATAAGAAATGTCCAGAGAGGTCACTTAGTGTAGTAGTCCTTGATTTCTGACCAAGAGATAATTATTTTTCTAAGTTTCCTCATTAGCTGTGTATAATTTTCTCATGTTTGGACTTTTCAATAATACAGTATATGTTTTAAAGTCTCCAAAATTATTCTCCTACGCAGCCACTTTGGGGATTCCTCATGTTACAGATGGCTAAGTTGAAGCCCAGAGAAGTGAAAAAATGATTGTTCACATCTAGGAAGTGATAGAATAGATCCAGATTACTTGATTTCCCAGACCAGTTTTCTTTTCCATCCTGTATCATTTCCATTTCTTGTCACCCATCAATTACTGCACTAGAGCTTTTCTGTAGCACACAGAAGATATTTTTCTCCATCTAGCACTGCATTTTCTTGGGCACCGTCTTGTCTCCTATGCCGTAACATGATTCATGAGGTGACCAATCATAGGACTTTGTCCTCTGACCCCAGGTTCAGCGTGTAACCCAGATGCTGCCTGTCATTCATTCTTCTTGTCTCAGGGCTGTGCTTTTCATTAAGCTCAGCCAACAGAGCTCTTCCCTTGGGTTCTTCAACTTGTGATGGGAAGTGCCTGTCTTTTAGGTTACAAAGATGAAAGCTGGTGGTGCCACAGTAGACCTCTGGAATAAAGCAAAAATCTGGTTAATTATAACCGGTCTGTTTGCATTATTGTAACTTTTATACTGGTCTATTTAATAAAGAATTCACAGGAGTCAGGACTTGATTTTGTTATAAGTAAGTTCCACCACTCTTCATGTAAATAACTTTGGCTATCACTTCTACCTCCCAGAGTTCATTCTTAATCTTGTTGTTGGGTTGTTCAGTTGCTAAGTTGTGTTGGATTCTTTGTGACCCCATGGACTGCAGCTTACAGGGCTTCCCTGTCCCTCACTATCTCCTGGAGTTTGCTCAAACTCATGTCCAGTGACTTGGTAAAGACAGTATAATAAAACCTGATCTTCCAGTTGTACAGAGTTTTTGAGACAAGAGCAGTAGATATTATCTATGGACACATTTTGCAAAGTTAGACTCTTCTCTTGTTTTCTGACCAAGTATCTGACCAAGTGTTCTATCTCCATCTGCCCTCAAGATCTTCTCACCGAAGCCTAGCAGTGCTCTCTATAAACGTCCCTGCCTCAAATCAGGAAATAAACCTGAAGACACAGAACTCAAAACCTGTTAATAAGCAATGGAACCCACAGGAAAGCAAAAAACAGCAAAAAACGCATCCTCCGGCATATTGTGATATAAAAGAAAAAGCAATGACTAGAAATGAATGTGTGTTCAGGATGACTTCCTTCATTCCTAAAGAAAATGGTCCACAGCCAGCTCACAACGAAAACATGCAACTGCTGACCAGCAGTGTGATCTTACCCTTACATTTTACAGCCATGATTAGTGAGTGACAACATTAGAATGGGAAAAAAAAAATTGGCTGTAGGTGCACATCAAGTGTTCCACGAGCCAGGCAGTTTGCCTGGGTTTTTGATTACATGCATTGATTTGGAGTGACAATGGCAGTGTGCAAGAGGGGGCAGTGGTGCCAGAAACTTCAGACCAGGGACAAGATGATATTGAGGTTTCCAGATCGGATAGAAAATAGAACATGCCTGCTATTGGGCCATACAACTGCAGCTACCTCACCAGCCTAGGGGCCAGCTATTTCTTCTTTTTCTTCTCTTATTTCATAGCAGCGTTTGGTAATCAACCTGTTATCATCTCCTTTGTGGTTGCCATTAGCTACTATCTTCTTTGAGAGTTGGCTTATCCTGAAAATGGCAGGCTCCAAAATCAATTCCACAGGAGTAGTGAGTGGTAAGAGTGCCCAAGATACAGTAGTCAGAAATTTGACCCACTGTCTTTCAAGGCGATTGGATATCCATTTGTATTTAGAGGACTGGAGATATTACTCATTCATAGAATTGCAAAGATACAGAATTGCCTACAGGAGTAGCAATAGGAAGAACTCGTTTAACTAAAGGAAGGAGAGAGGGAAGCAGGAAGGAAGGGTGAAGGCAAGAAGGAAGGAAGGAAGGGAGATGCAGAGCTGGACAAGACCATTTACTAAATGTTTCAAGGATATATAAGCTGATTCCTTAAATCAAACCTCTTTAGAGAATCCTTGCTTGCTCCTTGGAAGAAAAGCTATGAGCAACCTAGACAACATATTAAAAAACAGAGACATTATTTTGCCAACAAACGTTTGTCTGGTCAAAGCTATGATTTTAGCAGTAGTCATGTATGAATGTGAGGTTTGGACTCACAAGTCTTTGCCCCCAAGTGGCTCACCTTTTAGCAAGGGGACAGACACAAGCACATGTATTAAAAAACAAATGATAAGGACATCTGTAAAGGGAGAGTTGGAAGGAAGTCAGAAAGTTTTTTGAGAGAACTGACTTCTGACATGAGTTTTGAAACAGCAATAGTTTCCCAAGATAACAGAAAGTGAAGTGAAAGTGAAAGTTGCTCAGTCGTGTCCGACTCTTTGAGACCCCATGAACTATACAGTCCATGGAATTCTCCAGGCCAGAATACTGGAGTGGGTAGCCTTTCCCTTCTCCTGGGGATCTTCCCAACCCAGGGATCGAACCCAGGTCTCCCGCATTGCAGGCGAATTCTTTACCAGCTGAGCCACAAGGAAAGCCAAAGGGAAATCTATTTTTAGACATCTATCATCTTTTGAATCCTGAGCCCTAATAATTCAGGGGCTATCTTCAGTCATCTTTGTAAATTCAAGACTTAGTGCATACGGTAGCCATTAAGTCAACATTTTAAACATTGTTCCTGGAAGTTTGCTATGTACCCTGCCCTAGTAGCTGAACATGCATGTACACGTGTGTGCATGCACACACACACACACACACACACACACACACACGGACGGTTTGTAACATTTATCCGTTAAGGCTAAGGACAGGCATGCCCTCACTCGCCCTCTTTCCGAGCTGTGTTTTCGAGGACTGCGCTTGCCCTCAGAGTGGGTAGGCTCGTGTTAGCTGCATCCCCCTCTCCTAAAGCTAGAGGATTGACCACATGCTTCCCATTGGCAAGGATCCTGAAAAGCCACTTCCCATTAACCATTAAATTTCCCTCTTTCTCTGCACATATTTCACTTCAAAGATTCTGCTGACCTTTCTGTGATAAATGTGATTCACTCTAAAACTTAAGGGTCAAATGGAAAAGAGGAAAATCTGACATTTGGAGTCACCATTCATTAGGCTCAATAAGGCCAGAGATCACCTTAAAAGGCAACATATATCACCCCAAATTGAGAGTATTTTGACTCACGGTGACTGTTTGGGCAACTTAAAAAAAAATGTTCTACCAACTAATTTGCAACTGGTATTTGGGGGACTGCTGCTGCTGCTGCTAAGTCGCTTCAGTCACGTCCGACTCTGTGCGACCCCAGAGACGGCAGCCCACCAGGCTTCCCGGTCCCTGGGATTCTCCAGGCAAGAACACCAGAGTGGGTTGCCATTTCCTTCTCCAATGCATGAAAGTGAAAAGTGAAAGTGAAGTCTCTCAGTCGTGTCCGACTCTTAGCGACCCCATGGACTTCAGCCCACCAGTCTCCTCCGTCCATGGGATTTTCCAGGCAAGAGTACTGGAGTGGGGTGCCATTTGGGGGACTATTCCTTCCTTTATATCCAGATCAGACAGAACTTGAACTGGTGGCTAAAATTGTGCTGCATTTGTTATTATACTTCTATCAGGACTTAAGAAAAAGAACTGGATTCTAGACAAACCTCTGTCATTCATTCTCTGAATGACTTTGATCTACTTTCTTAATTTTTTTCTGAGTTATCATTAAAATAGAAATCCTTACAACAATTAAGTTTTGATCAGCTGCTATATCTAAGGCTCTAGGCTAGGTACTAGAGTCCCAGGTGTGAGAGAGACAGATAAGAGCTTAGACTCTTATCAGGGCGTAAGCAATAAATGACATGATTTAAAAGAGTACTGAACATTAACCATGATTATATATAGGTACAAACTCTGGTGCATACATTGAAAACCTGTGTTAAAGCAATGGTTGTTTTGTTTACAAGCTGTATGAGCTGATAAAAAACTGCTTCATCTTGTCTAGAAAAAGGGAAATAGCACATTAATTCAACAAATATTTATTGAAAATTTGTCTAGATAATGGTGATATAATATTGAATAAAGGAGATATGAGTACTGCATCCCTGGGCTTTGTCTTAGTGTTTATTTTGAGAACCATTTATGAAAATGTATATGAATGTCTATTTAAAATTATAAATACTTGTAATTATTAAATGACTGTTGAAGATATAGGATCGTGTTCCTCAGGGTTTCGTGACCTCTGTTTCATTTTTGTATTTCATTGTATATAGATACAATATGCTGTATCTATCTTCCTGTTCAATTTTGGCCTTTGAACCCATGTGTGATAACAGCTCATTTACTTGTCAGGAAATAGAAATCAGTATTAACCCAGTCTTCTTCTAACCTCACAGCAGTGGTGTTTTCTGTCCACATTACTGACCCTGAGTATTATCAGTTCAGATGGGTCTTCTGAACCCCAAGGGGAAGAGCGTCTGATACAAGCGTTACAGTGAGTGCTCATAAGTGCATTTTGTTTTTTTGCATTTGAGAATTAAAAAAAAAAAAATTCCTAGTCTATGTCTCTCATAAGTGGAAATTTTCTATTAAGTTGATGATTACAGAACAAAAACAGGGCAGGATGGGTGAAAGAAGTTGACAGTGGCCATAGCAACCATCTAGAACCAGGGTGTGGAGACACGACCCTTCACAGCTCCTTGTTGGCATTAGCGGACAGTGAAGAGGCTTGCCTACCACAGACCTAAACATGGTCTCGTATTTCTCAACAGAGCACTCTAGGCAGACACCCCTAATGGAGTGGAGGCACCACATGCTTTAAAATACAGTTTTCAATCCCTGTTCTGTGCAAGACTCTAGTTTTGCAATTGAGGAGAAGTGAATTGTTTGTGATTGCCTATCAGTTGATGACTAGGAAAGCACTCAAACCCAATCCAGTGCCCTTTTTAAGTTTTTCACCAAAACACTTTGCTCTTTAGTCACAACAGACAACAGCTTTTATTAAACACACACACACACACACACACAAACACAGGATGGTCCCGTATCATAGCAATCTAGACACTGCTTCTTCAGCTTATGTTCTCCCTACGTCCAACATGAATAACATCAGATCATAGATCACACATTTTAGAATTACAGAGCAATGGACAACTCCACCTGGGTCACAGAAATTAAGATGATTTACATGAATTTCCTGATACACAATTGAAACTGATGCCATTGGTGGCGGCCTATAGTCCCTAAGTATTTTTGTGATGCTGGCCCAACTTCAACTGCCAGCACCCACAATTCTTCCCCTGAGGTCATTCCCTGGCTTGCAGAGCCTCTCTCTGTCCTTGTGAAGGGTGGGCAAGAAGTGTCAGGGCCCTAGTGCCTCCTGGGTGAGGCCTTAACCCATCAGCTAATGGGAGGGGTTGGTTCAGTACACCAGCTCCATTGTGCCTTGGATAGGATGACTCGGGTATGTCCTACATTGGCTCTCCTGTCCTCTAGCAGGATTAAGCTCTAGTTGCCAGCTGTGGTCATTGCTTCCTTGTTAATACCCTTTCGATGGCTGCTTCCCTTGACTCCTTCCAGATGCACCTCCTCATTCCCCCACGGCTGTTTCCTGAGACCACTTCCCAGGTGAACTACTGACGCTCAGATCCTCGTCTACAGTCTGCTCCTACAGACCCCAAACCAGGACAGAAATACATCCACACAGCAAATTTACCACATGCCTATACAAATTTGGCTTCCCTGATGATAAATGATAAAGAATCTACCTGCCAGTGCAAGAGACCTGGTTTTGATCCCCGAGTTGGGAAGATCCCCAGGAGGAGGAAATGGCAACCCACTCTGCCTAGGAAATCCCATCGACAGAAGAGTCTGGTGTGCTACAGTCCATGGGGTCGCAAAGAGTCAGACATGACTAACATAACACACACACCCGTTAACTCCTGTTCTGAGGCTAGTCATATGGGAAAAAAACAACACCGAATAAAATCCCTGCCTTCAGTATACTTACACTTTTCCCTACTTAGTAGTTCTCTCAGCTTAAGAGAAGAAGCCAGAGAACACTCAGCTTTAGACTCCTACTAAAAATTAAAGCATGATCAAAGAGCGATGCACAACAAAAACTTAATGTTTGTATAGTAAGAGACGTGTACAAAATTTTTGGCTGTGAGTGTATTCAGTCATGTCTGACTCTTTGCGACCCCATGAACTGTAACTCACCAGGCTTCTCTGTCCATGAGGTTATCCTGGCAGAACTCTGAAGTGGGTTGTCATTTCCTCCTCCAGGAGATCTTCCTAACCCAGAGATCAAACCTACATCTCCTGTGGCTCCTGAATTACAGGTGGATTCTTTACCACTAAGCCACCTGGGAAGCCCTAAAATTTTTAGCTACCACACCTTAAAAGCAATCAAAGCCTGAAGAGGTTGGTTGGGTAGCTATTTCACCCTTACCATTTCACAGATGAGGAAATTGAGGCTTAGGGACATGATTTAGCAGATTAATTCTACAGGTAAACCTCAGGGCCAGCACTCAAGCTCACTGCAATATCTCTTCCGCCTCGCTTGTCTTTGTAGCTTCTATAACAAGAACATGAGGACGCTGCTGCATATAAAATGACTGCTTCCAGTAATCCCATCCTGCAACTAAATTATTGTTTCCTCACCTTCTTTTGAAGCAGGCAGGTTAGGTCATTTCTGGGAAGAGTTGTTTCCATGGCCCATTGATTTGCTTTCACTGGGCATCTCTTTTCCTGGCAGAATAGTCTGTCGATGGGCAGATGCAGCTTATCATGCATTGTGCGATGCTGTGCTGTGCTTAGTCACTCGGTTGTGTCTGATTCTCTGCAACCCCATGGACTGTAGCCCACCAGGCTCCTCTGTCCCTAGGCAAGAATACTGGAGTGGGTTGCCATGCCCTCCTCCAAGGGATCGTATCAGCCCAGGGATACAACCTACGTCTCCTGTGTCTCCTGCATTTGTAGGCGGATTCTTTACTGCTGAACCCCCTGGGAAGCCCCATCATGCATTACAGAAGTTTATAACTCTGGGGAAGTGACTGAAAAAAAGGTGGGGAATAGCTATTGCTTAAAATAAGAATCCTAGATGTTTGGTATTTGTGTATGTAGAGGGGAGGTTACTATGGAGATCAAGGGCTGGCAGCATGGTTGGCATGATAGAGTGGAACACGCCCAGGCCCCAGCATCTCTCTCTCTGACCATCACAGTGACCACCGCCTGTCAGCTGTATATAATCATGGGCCAATCCATGCACCCTTGTGCCCTCCAGGTTCATTCCAGCCCATGGGTAAAGTTTAACCCGGATGGGAAATTGCCAGCCACTCAACCTCTCCATCTGGTACCAATCAGAAATAAATGCTATTGGCCATAATCCTTGAATGCATTACTCAAAGGATGTCTAAAATAAAAAATGAATAGTGTAAGACATTGGGCTATCCAGCTACATTTATTATGTTATGCACAAAACAAAATGCTGAGTGTAAGTCTATCTCTGCTTTATAGACAAGACAACTGAGGCTCCAAAACATGAAGCAATGTGCTCTTGATCACATGACCCAGAAAGGAAACAGCTTGGACCCAAACCATGGCTTCTGGTTTCCTCTGGGAGTGCTTTATGTGTCTGTATTCTCTTCTTTCTCACCCAGCTGACCCAGTTCATAGAGGTCAGTTTCTTCTCCCCTGAATGATACATCCATTCCCTTGCTATTTTTTCTCTTCTATGCCTCTCACTCCCTCATTTGTACTGAGACCTTATCCCAAGGTGGCCCACTTAAAGGAGACATAGATACATAGGTTTCTGTTAACACAGGTTAATTTCCCAAATTTCAAACTCCTCTTAGTCCAGTTTTTCACTTTCTTCTCTCTGCTTAGTTACTATGTCACAGTATACTTCTCTCTACTGATGAGACACACTAAAACCAGCAGACATGGCTTCTAACGAATGTGAATCATTGGGTGCTATAGGCCTCTGCATCTTGGGACAGAGGGGTGTCTCGGTTGAATTCCTTTTGTACATTAAGGTATATCTGTCCATCAGTATATACTGAACATTTCCTGTGTAATGGACTGTCCCAAATAGAGGTGAAATTTACATGTGAAGAAATTGGCAAAAGAATAAAGTGTGAATAGAAAAACCTGGGAAACATTTGACTTAAGATTTTAGGATTCAGTTTTTAGTAGATGAAAAAGATAGACCTGTGATCCAGCAAGAGAAAGCATGATGGACAAACCTGAGGAGAACACAAACTCAGCTCAGACGGCAGAAGTTGTGGAAAGTTGGTAGAAGATGATCTATTGCTCGAGAATGGATAAAAACCGGAATCTCGTCCAAACATCCTATTTCATAGACGAGTATGCTTGAGAGTCACTGGAATTTAGCAACTCATCCAAGGAACTCAAGACTGGCTCATTTATTTTAGGGACATAAGTAAATATAGTCCAACTTATTTTTGCTGAATTGACTAGTTCATCCTTACAAGATGATTAACCTAAAAAGCTCTTAATGTAAGAATTAAGATGACACATTGAAAATATTGCAACTACTCTAAGAAATTATGAGTGCCAATGAATACAAAAAAAATATGAGCAGAAACAAATGAAAGAAAAAGGTGAGATTTAGGTGTTTCTGTGGCTGCCTTAGTTGATAACACGGCTCATATAGTACATTGAGTTGTCAAAATTAGACCCTACCTTTCTAATTAATCATTCCCCCAATCAATTTTCTGTGCATGAGTTTTGAGTACAAAGCAAGTAGAGAATACTTATCAAAAAATCCAAAGAATTCTAAAGACTAATTTGCATGAACTGGCTTTTCCTTTTTGAGCACCCGAAGTATTAATAAATGACCCTGCTACAATTGTCCCACAGTCCCCATATCTTATACTATTTTACAGAGGGAAGGCTTCATTTTTTTGCATCAGGATAGCTTTGAGAATCTAGCAAAAGCTTTAGAGCCCGCATGGAGACAGAATCCAGAAAAAATGCACCTAATTAATTACAAACAATATACTTCATTTGCGTGCACATTTTTATACACCCACAAAGCATAAACATTCCATATGGAATATTCCATTGACTTGGAATTTATAAACTACGGTTAAAAACTATTTTACACCTTACAAAGTGAGTTCAAAAAATTCATGTGAAATTTACATCTCTGTGTAGCAATGAGAAAACAGAGGTATGAAGCGTCTTTTCCTCATTCACACAGCTGGTACTTGCTGGAGCCAAACATGGCTCCAGGACTTTTGGTCAGGTTCCATGACATGATGCTATTATTGCCATCATCCATGCAAAAACGTTGATGGACTATGGCAGATGAGAATAAGGGGGACACAATGCAGAACACAGTTTATGTCTCACTGTAAATGAAGCTGGGGTCAAAGAGATGAAAGGGCCTCTCTGAACTGCCTTTTCTAAAACCGGCAGGATGAGCTTTTGAGAGTGTAAATTGGGTACACGCAGAGAGCCAACAAGAGCACTGCATTCTGTGCAAGCTCACATCCTGGTGTTCTTCAAATATTCATTTGCTTCCCTGTGCAGAAGCATCAATTAACCATAAGTCAGCTTCACAATCCCAGGCCACTGTTGTTCCTTTGGCTACAACTAGGCTCCCTCAATCAGGAGACAATCAATGAAAGATAAATTCGCTGGGCTTAATTGAATCTTCCATATTCAAGTCTGCCTTCTCCATTTGATAAGAAAAGAGATATTTAAAGAAGTTCATGTCTCCTGAATGTCAAAAGCTCTTGGCAGGGCTTGCAAAATTGTTCAGTTAGTCCCTTTCCTCGGCCATGTATCTGCCTCTAACTCATATTCCATTCCAGGTCTCTAGAACTGTAATGACCCAGGGCATATCTTATTCATCTCTGTACCCCTGAGTTCTAGGGAGATGGATAGGCAATAAACAAGTAAATAAACAGATAATTTAATGGGCAGTGGTAAGTACTCTGAGGTCAGGAGATAGCACTGAGATGGAGAATGGGGATTTATTTTTTTCTGGGACTTATGGGACTCTCTCCCTGGTGTTCTCATTGGAGTGAAGACCTGAGTGAAGAAAAAGACATGGCCCTTGAACATCTGGAGGGAGAATATTCAAAACAGGAAGCAGCAAGTACACTTGCTAAAGACAGGCACATGCTGGGCAGGCTTGATGAAAAGAGAAGGTGGGTGGCTGGTGTGTGACACACGGTGGGCTCTCAACAGACATGAAAAGAACTAGCACCTTAAACAACACCTGGGCAGAGTAAACCTGCAGCGAATATTTCTTGTATGGATACATTTGTACCACTCCCCCCCAAACTAAATATGCCTCCGTTCAGTTCAGTTGCTAAGTCGTGTCCGACTCTTTGCAACCCCATGAATCGCAGCACGCCAGGCCTCCCTGTCCATCACCAACTCCTGGAGTTCACTCAGACTCACGTCCATCGAGTCAGTGATGCCATCCAGCCATCTCATCCTCTGTCGTCCCCTTCTCCTCCTGCCCCCAATCCCTCCCAGCATCAGGGTCGTTTCCAACTAAATATGCCTACATATCTGTAAGTGTTAGCTGTCTTCCCAATCCAGGAATCTTGTTAAATGTGCTTTATAACAGGAGCTAAAGCATGGACCTACATATTTTATGTTCATTCTGCTTTTTAAATCCCATGCTAAGTACATCAGATGAATGTGATGATTCTCATTTTATAGACAAAGAACCCGTAGTGATGGAAAAGCTTATTCTCACCCACCATAAAAATTGGGATCTCAGATTTTGCTCATAAGCCTCTACTTCACCACCTACTACAAGGCAAAAGGACAAGAGGGTGGCAGAGGATGAGATGGTTAGATAGCATCACTGATTCAATGGACATGAACTTGGGCAAACTCTGGAAGATAAGATAGTGAAGGACTGGGAGTCCTGGTGTGCTGGAGTCCATGGGGTCGCAAAGAGTTGGACACAACTTAGCAACTGAATAAAAACAACACTGCCTTTCCAGGAGTCAGATGGAAGAATCCCTCTTGATGGTAGAGATTTTTAAAGAAGGTGGATTCAGTTAAGTATAATATGGATTGTGGAAAATTCTAAGCATATCAGTCAAAGTCTAGCAGGGAGTAGACATCACATTCAAAGGAGGAATTGAGCTCATTGAAAAAGAGGGAGATAGAGGGACTGTTCATGAAGTGGGCAAAGTGATGGGAACTGATAAGGGTCAGGGAAGTGTCTGGATACTAGCATCGAGGAAAGCCACTGAAATGGTCAGAGCCCAGGGAGACTTCAGGATGCAGTAATACATGCATCTACAGGAGAGAGGCCACAAGATAGGAGTTGGCCAGGGCAACTGACTTACCCAGCTTAGCTTGGGCCTTTCCCAGTTTTCTATGGCAAGTCTGGAGAAACCTCTCAGTCTCGAGTAAGCTAGTGCTGAGTGAGCTCAGCTGTGATCTTATGCAGAGGACTGTAATCAGTGCTGACCACAGCCCAGTAGGGGTGAGAGCTGGCAGGGGGTACTTTCTCCTATCCCCTTTTCTGCCCTTGAACCTCAGTCCATGTCTTACACTGGCCACACCCAATGGGAAGCTCAAATGCAAGAGAGTCTAGATGACTCAGTCTCTAAAGATCAGCTTGAGGGAGCATAGCGCAGGGTAGAGAAGGACTGAAAATGGATATGTGAGGTGGAGTGGAAAATACTTGTGCAGTAGGATATAGGCTACCTGTTGGCAATGAGAGACCCAGGAATCAGTGGTTGCCTGTGTAAGACTGTGAGACGTTTATACAAGACTCACTCCTTAGCATGATATTCATGGCTCTGTAACATCCTCGACTTGGTTTCCCAATTTGCCCAGTGTGTTACCTATACATACTCATGCTACAGCCACCTGGCACTCCTACCCTTCACCACATCTACATGCTTTGACTCCATGGCATTGCGCAGAGAAAGCTGAGCACTGAAGAATTGATACTTCCTAGCTGTAGTGCTGGAAAAGACACTTGAGAGTCCCTTGGACAGCTAGGAGATCAAACCAGTCAATCTTGTTGTTGTTGTTCAGTCGCTCAGCTGTGTCTGACTCTTTGTGACCCCATGGACTGCAGCATGCCAGGCTTCTCTGTCCTTCACTATCTCCCAGAGCTTGTTCAAACTCATGTCCATTGAGTCAGTGATGCCATCCAACTATTCAACTTCTCCTCTGTCTTCCCCTTCCCCTCCTGCCTTCAGTCTTAAAGGAAATCAACTCTGAATATTCACTGGAAGGACTGATGCTTAAGCTGAAGCTTTATAATTTGGCCACCTGATGTGAAGAGCTGATTCATTGGAGAAGACCCTGGTGCTGGGAAAAGTTGAGGGCATGAGGAGAAGGAAACGACAGAGGATGAGATGGTCAGACAGCATCATCAACTCAATGGATATGAGTTTGAACAAACTCTTGGAGACAGCAAAGGACAGGGAAGCCTGGTGTGCTGCAGTCCCTGGGGTTGCAAAGAGTCAGACATGACTGAGCAACTGAATGACAACAAATGACCTTGCTAATTCAACTGTGCCACTGTGATGTCTTCCTTACCTCCTCTCTGGGCAGCTTATTCACGTCAAAGAATGTAACCTAACCTCACCACAAAATGATCTTTTCCCTCTAGCCTCCCACTAGAGTTTATACCTTGCAGACTCTCACTGCTTACTTGTCTTGTCATGCGTCTCCTGAGTATCTCTTGGAACTTACCCTGCGATCACTCAGATGGGAAGACTCTATTCAACAGTGCCCGTATCTTATTTATTTTTCACCCCAACCCAAACCTAGCATAATATGGTACATCGTGGGTGCTCCCAATCAGCTTTATTTCTGCATAGAACTGAGCTGAAAAGCACACCTTGGTAGAGGCCTGAAGTCATCACAAGCACCAGCAATGGCTTGAGCAATTTAATGAGAAGGGTAACACAGGTTGCCCTCAGGACCTCCTTACAGGTCTGCTCTTGTGAAACAAAATGCTCAACTATCTGTCTGCGGGATGATTTTGGAGCCTGCTGTCTTCAAATTAAAACCCAGTGTGGGGTTGAAGGACAAACATCTCACCAGCAGTGGGTACATTTGTTACCTTTGTGGAATGGTTGCATGGTTCTTCCAGATAGAAAAGAGATTTATAGCATAATAAGCCAAAATATATGTTGATAGATTAAGGAGAGGAAAATTTATGCTTCCATGATTTGTAATAAATAAGTAAAGATGTGTTTTAGATACATTAGGCCAAATGTCTTTGCCCCATTCTAAACAGTGCAAGAGAACATAAGTTATTTATTATGCATTTAGTTAGCAGCTGCGCACTGAACTTCTAATACTCCAGGTGCTGCCCTCAGGGGAGAGAGGGAAAAAAGAGATGGAGTGAGGAGAAAAGAATTTCAATCCTGGCATCCCTATACCTGCGTGTCTGAACCTTGGCATTTTACTTGACCTCTCAGAGCCCTGTTTTCCACATCTAATGAAGTTGGGATAATAATAAACCTTCTGCTTCTCAGGGCTTTGAGAATTAAACGTTGGAGACTCTAAAGTTGCATAAACATGACCTTATAATTAACAACTCAGTGATTCTCCATCTCAAGTTCCTTCCAGTAAAATGAAGGCAGTGGTGCCAGCTCTGTTTACATCATGGTGTGGATCACAGATTTAAGGAAATTATTGCATATCATGGGAACATATCTCAATGCAGAGGCACCAGGTTCGATCCTGGTCTTTGTGAACCAGTAGTCCAGCATGGGGAGAAGGCATGGCAACCCACTCCAGTGTTCTTGCCTGGAGAATCCCAGGGACAGGGGAGCCTGGTGGGCTGCCGTCTCTGGGGTCGCACAGTCGGACACGACTGAAGCGACTTAGCAGCAGCAGCAGCAGTCCAGCATGAACTTTAGAAGGAGCCCTACAGTTATACTGCCCACACTCCTGTCCTAAGTCCCTTTCTATTTGTATGAGTTTGTGTGGCTTGAGTACTCATTCACTTAGTTATGTCTGATCATTTTGCAACCCCATTGACTGCAGCTGGCCAGGCTCCTCTGTCCATGGGATTTCCCAGGCAAGAATACTAGAGTGACTTTTCTTCTCCCAGGGATCTCCTGACCCAGGGATTGAACACATTTCCTGTGTCTCCTACATTGCAAGTAGATTCTTTACCCGCTAAGCCATCAGGGAAGCCCCTGTATGCGTTTAAATAAGCTATTTAATCCATCTTAGTCTATGATTTCTTATCTATAAAAAAATGATAATGTTATCCCCTTTAAGAGGTTGCTGGTGGGTTTCAGAAGCACCATCTCTGCAGAGTGACTATCCCCATGCATGGTGCACAGTGCACCTTAATAAAGGTAAACTTTGATTACAAACCGGTTTGTAGTGAATTCCCTAACTTCTGTGTGCCTTGGCATGCTGAGTATGATAATACTGCAAAGCATCATTGAAACGATCTATCTCATAGACCAGACATTGCAAGATGTTCACCATTCTGGTAAAAGATGGTTTGGGAAACATTAGAGCAGGGGTGAACCAGGCTTATCCAGCCATGGTGATTTCAAGGTGTTCTTTACAAAATGTAACACGACTGAAATATTTTCCTTTTACCGTTCAACATCTAATCACTCTGAAGAGGAAAGAAAAAAAAAAAAAGCATGGAAAAGAAATGTTCCCCGATGTTGGCATCTAATTTGGATCAGCCCAGTGCCAAGGTTTTCTGAGATGTGTGGTAATCAGGAGCCCCTTGCTGCAGCCAGTATGCTTTTGTGCAAGACACTTAGGCTTGTCCTAGGCCTGCTTCTCATTACATCATTTTCTCCTCCAGTACTTCTCTCCATAGGCTGCTGGGCAGGAAATAGACCCCAGGTAATTGGTCGCATTAAAACAGAACATCCAGATGCCTACTGAAAAGGAGATTTTAAAATTAGATTCTGCTGCAATTAGGAGGCTGTGTTCTCATTCTCTTCCTCAAGTCCCATTCCTATTCTAAGCAAAGTTTGTGTTCTTGAAAGAAACGCACGAGACTCTGACCCTAACGGTCACCGTGTCAGTGGTGGGAGGGACTCTGGGCTAGGCTGGCATCCGCTGATTGGAGCCTGCCTGTTGATGTCAGGGACACCTGCCTTTCCTCTGCCCCTGTCCTTGCTCAGCTCTCTGACATCTCTCTGACATCTCGGACAGCTGCTGCTGTGGGACCAGGGATAAGAAGAGAAGGGTGGCGGGGAGGCTGCCCTGGAGCTCATCTGCATCTTCACGGAAATGATCCTGTTCACTGGTGCGCAGGCAGCGATTTTCCCACCTTGATTCACTCATTACACTCTTCTCTCTGCTTCAATACATTTCTCCCCGAGGCCCCTGTCAGGGACGCTGCTTCTCCTGAGATTAGAGCACCAGTGATTGGCCTTCGGGACCTAGGGCTTGCCTTTCCTAATGATCTTATAATGGTCCCTGGGCTGAGTCAAGCCACCTGACAGATAACGATGTCAATTATGCAAAGCCAAAATCATGCCTTCTTATTTGGAACCATGTCTCTTTAGTTCTCTTTTGTTAGAAGCAGAGCCAGGCAATAGCAAGATAAATGCTGATTTTATACATGCTTCTTAAATGCTTTTAGACTGGTTTGAATCCAAGGTCCAACACAGCCATGCCATGCAATGAGATAATAATACTAGTTTCCTCGTTGATTACGTATTGATGGAATTGAACTAAATGTGCTATATACACAGCTTTTAGAATACCTTAGAACATTAATGTTGTTAGTTATCCCCCTTGTTACTCATAACACTTAGAGGTTTCCTCACCTCCTCTGCAGCACAGTGACTTTGACCAAATGCGGGGAGGCTTCTGAGGGAGGAGGACAGGGGATGATTGAAGGTGAGTTATTTGCTATTGATTTATTTGGTTTTTGTTTGTTTGTTTTCAGTAGTTCAGTTCAGTGGCTCAGTCATATCCAACTCTTTGTGACCCCATGGACTGCAGTGCGCCAGGCCTCCCTGTCCATTACCAACTCCCGGAGTTTACTCAAACTCCTGTCCATTGAGTCAGTGATGCCATCCAACCATCTCATCCTCTGTCATCCCCTTCTCCTCCTGCCTTCAATCTTTCCCAGCATCGGGGTCTTTTCAAATGAGTCAGCTCTTCACATCAGGTGGCCAAAGTATTGGAGTTTCAGCTTCAGCATCAGTCCTTCCAATGAATATTCAGGACTGATTTCCTTTAGGATGGACTGTAGTCCAAGGGACTCTCAAGAGTGTTTTCCAACACTGCAGTTCAAAAGCATCAATTCTCTGGTGCTCAACTTTGTTTATAGTCCAACTCTCACATCCATACGTGACTACTGCAAAATGTATAGCTTTGACTAGACAGACTTTTGTTGGCAAAGTAATGTCTCTGCTTTTTAATATGCTGTCTAGGTTGGTCATAACTTTTCTTCCAAGGAGGAAGCGTCTTTTAATTTCATTGCTACAGTCACCATCTGCAGTGATTTGGGAGCCCAAAACAATAAAGTCAGTCACTATTTCCACTGCTTCCCCATCTATTTGCCATGTAGTGATGGGACCAGATGCCATGATCTTAGCTTTCTGAATGTTGAGTTTTAAGCCAAATTTTTCATTCTCCTCTTTCACTTTCATCAAGAGGCTTTTTAGTTCTCCTTTGCATTCTGCCACAAGGGTAGTGTCATCTGCATATCTGAGGTTATTGATATTTCTCCCAGAAAAATTGATTCCAGCTTGTGCTTCATCCAGCCCAGCATTTCTCATGATGTACTCTGAATATAAGTTAAATGAGCAGGGTGACAATATACAGCCTTGACATACTTCTTTCCCTGTTTGGAACCAGTCTGTTGTTCCATGTCCAATTCTAACTGTTGCTTCCTGACCTGCATACAGATTTCTCAAGATGCAGGTCTTGTGGTCTGGTATTCCCATCTCTTGAAGAATTTCCCACAGTTTGTTGTGATCCACACAGTCAAAGCCTTTGGCATAGTCAATAAAGTGGAAATATATATTTTTTTCTGGAACTCTCTGGCTTTTTTGATGATCCAATGGGTATTGGCAATTTGATCTCTGATTCCTCTGCCTTTTCAGAGACCCTACAGAGACTGAGACAGAGCTGTGTTTGATCATCTCCTGTGGAGGTACAGCTCAGCAGTGGACAGTCACAGGGGCAGGGGCTCTGGGTGCAGCAGACTTGGGTATGGCATAAGCCCTCTTGGAGGAGGTCACCATTAACCCCACCATAGAGCTGCCAGAACTTACACAGGAGTAGGAAAGAGACTCTTGGCAGGCACAAACAGAACTTTCTGTGCACCAGGACTCAGTAGAAAGGAGCAGTGACCTCACAAAAGACTGACCTGGACTTGCCCGGAAGTGTCCAGGAGTCTCCAGTGAAGGCATGGGTCAGTGGTGGCCTGGTGCAGGGTTGGGTGCAGTGAGTCTAGCAGTACAATGCATGGGACCTTTTGAAGGAGGCCACCATTATCTTCATTATCTCCACCATAGTTTGGCCCCAGGTAAATAACAGGGAGGGAATACAGCCCCACCCATCAAAAGAAAATTGGATTAAAGATTTACTGAGCATGGCCCCACCCATCAGAACAAGACCCAGTTTTCCCCTCAGTCAGTCTTTCCCATCAGGAAGCTTCCATAAGCCTCTTATCCTTCTCCATCAGAGGGCAGTCAGACTGAAAACCACAATCACAGAAAACTAACCAATCTGATCACATGGACCACAGCCTTGTCTAACTCAAAGAAACTATGAGCCAGGCCATATAGGGCCACCCAAGACGTATGGGTCATGGTGGAGAGTTCTGAAGAAAAGTGGCCCACTGGATAAGGGAATGGCAAACCATTTCAGTGTTCTTGCCTTGAGAACCCCATGAACTTGTTTTCAGAGACAGAGCTAGGTAAGAATAGAGGCAGGTGACTTAGCATTTTCGGTCATGCATCTGGAGGGCTGTTAGGGGCTTTCCCATAAGCCTAGAGCACCTGCACAGTGATGGAGTTTGCAGACACAGTGAGATGAGCCAGTCCCTCTCACACCTCCGCCTCCTGCTTTAGTTCACTCGCACCTTCACTTCTGCTTCTGAGCTGCAGACTCCCAGGACTCAGGAATGTTTTAGGAACTGGGTCACATTTCTGAGCAACCAGACAAGCTATGAGCCCCAAGATCTGGGTTTTGTCATAGATTTCTGTGGCTCATCACCTGCTTACACTTAGCAGCTTTTGTGGGGAGAACAGTGAATTAAAAATGAATGAATAGGATATTCTATACATTGTCCTTGGAGTGATGAGGTTTTCTCTGTCCTTAGGTGCAAGTTGCCTGGGTAAAGGCAAGCATACTGTGCCTCTAACTTACCTGCAATATTTGGGTGGAATTTGCTTTTGTGGGCTCTAATTTCATGACGGATTCTGACTCCTGCACACTGAACTCACTTTAATTATGATTTTTAGTTTTGCTCAGTTGGGAAGGATTTCTCTTCTGCAGAGGTCTGACCAGGACTCTAGCTGGTTTTCTGTTTGTTTTTTAAATTAATTTGTATTGGAGTATGGATGATATACAATGTTGTTATATTCTGCTGTACAGTGAAGTGAATCAGTTACACATACACATATACATCCACTCTTTTTTAGACTCTCTTCCCATATATGTCACTACAGAGTATTGAGTAGAGCTCCCTGTGCTATACAGTAGGTCCTTATTAATCATCTATTTTACATAGCTGTGTGCATGTCAATATCACTGTTTTTACCCATGGTTCTTGGTAATTAGTTCCTAATATTCCTTTGCTCTCATCTATCAGTTTTCACACATTTAGTGCCACATGTAGGAGTGGTAAACAGAATGCTTTTTTTTTTTTTTTTTGGTCACTGCTTCAGCCTTCCTCACTTCTTCATCTTAGTTACTAAATATCCCAGAGAGGAGCAAAATTCACCACCCCCAAATATCTCCTGGGCATGCAGATTATTTTGAGCTTAAAATGATCCAGACCCAAAAGACAGAAAGAATTTTTGACCCTCTCCCCTACTGGGATCTTCCCTAGTGACTCAGATGGTTAAAAAAACCTGCCTATAATGCAGGTTGATCCCTGTGTTGGGAAGATCCTCTGGAGAAGGGAATAGCAACTCACTACAGTATTGTTGCCTCCTTGGGGTTGCAAAGACTGAAGACTCTTTGCAACGCCCGTTCCAGGAAGGGCGTTGTCACCAGAGGTAACACCAGTGTGACCTCGGTGTAGACAGGGAAAGTCAAAGTCAAAGTCACTCTGTTGTGTCCGACTCTTTGAGAGCCCATGGACTATACAGTCCATGAAATTTTCTAGGCCAGAATACTGGAGTGGGTAGCCATTCCCTTCTCCAGGGGATCTTCCCAACCCAGGGATCGAACCCAGGTCTCCCACATTGCAGGTGGATTCTTTACCAGCTGAGCCACCAGGGAAGCCCAAGAATACTGGGATCTGGGTAGCCCATCTCTTCTACAGCAGATCTTTCCAATCGAGGAATCAAACCGGGATCTCCTGCATTGCAGGCAGATTCTTTACCAACTGAGCTTTCAGGGAAGCCTGTAAACAGGGAGGAACCTAGCAAATTGTCTTTTGTTAAAATTCCTCTCTGTGTCCATTGTCTCATCCCAGCTCAGCAAACATTTATTTACCAAACATTTTCTTTTCATGTCAATTGCCTTCCTGCTCTTTGAGGTCCCCAACCATCACCCCCAATATTTTCTTTTGTCTTTAGCTGAAGATGGTATTTAAGGTGAAGGTTTTGGCCATTTGGTGAGCTACCGTTTTCCTGGGTCTCTCCCATGTATGTATGTTATTGAGCCTCTGTTTGGTTTTCTCCTAGTAATCTGTCTCATGCCAATTTCATAGACCAGCCAGAAGAACCTAAAAGGTTGGAGGAAAATTTCTCCCCCCTTGACAACCCCTTTGGTCACCATTGCATCCCTGCAGTTCCTGGAGGCTGTTGGTTCTGAAACAGTGGCTTACACGCCAGTTCCCCCACCCCCACAAGGCTACTCAACCCTGCTTCTCAAAGAGCCCAAGACCCAGCTGGACAGAGAATTAGGACAACTTCTGTCTCCAGTGACTATTATGAAGAAAACCCCATGCTCACTGCTGATGCCTGGTCTTGGTTTCATTGTGATATTCTGCATGAAGTCTGGATGTTGTAGCCACATGTTCCGGGAAACAAACTCACTCAGAAGGACAATGCAGATAGTGGAGTGCAGTTTATTACACCGGTGGGCCCAAGGTAAAGTCTCCTCTTAGCCAAGGACCCTGACCAGCATTTGTGAAAATCTTTTATACCCCATGTGTATGTGTCTGAACCCACCACTTCAAATTCCTTGAGACTTACATAAACCAAGGAAAATACAATCCCAATAACCCCATCATTCATGTGCTATGTGCTCATGTGCTCAAACAATTAGTCAATAATCAGTAAACCCAAGGTTACACTCCGATAGATACAGAAAAATTTATGGCCTGTCTGGAGGAAGGGGTGATTAGTGTGTTTTCTCTTAGGCGATGTGTAACCTAGATATGATCTTCAAGGTTCCCCTGTGTGGAGGCGGTCTTATCCTTCTGTTGTTATTTTCATAGGTACTAAACACAGAGTTCTGGAGAAGGCAATGGCACCCCACGCCAGTACTCTTGCCTGGAAAATCCCACGGATGGAGGAGCCTGGTGGGCTGCAGTCCATGGGGTCGCTGAGGGTCGGACATGACTGAGCGACTTCACTTTCACTTTTCACTTTCATGCATTGGAGAAGGAAATGGCAACCCACTCCAGTATTCTTGCCTGGAGAATCCCAGGGACGGGGAGCCTGGTGGGCTGCCATCTATGGGACCGCATAGAGTCAGACACGACTAAAGTGACTTAGCAGCAGCAGCAGCAAACACAGAGTTCAGAGTCCATTGGAAAGGTGGCTGAGCATGATCAGCATGAATAGGCCTAAGATGGAGTCCAGCCCCTATGAATTCCTTCTTCATGGAGACCCAGTGTGGGATAGAAGGGGACTGTTGAAAAGAAAGCAGGGGTAAGAGACAGAGGAGATGAGAAGATGCTACGAAGCTCTCTTGAAACTGGAGGGAAGGGGCCATGAGCCAAAGAATGAATGAACCAGGGAGCCTCTACAAGCTGGAAAAGGCAGGAAACAATCCTCCCGAAGGGCTTTCAGAATGACACAGCCCTGCTGACATGAGTTCAGCCCAGTGAAACCAAGTTTGGATTCCTGACCTCTAGGACTGTGTAATTACAGATCTGTGCTGCTTTGATAATTGGTTTATGGTAATTTGTTTCAGGAGTAATAGAAAACCAATGAATTTGTCCCAAGCCTTTTTTTTTCCCTGTAAGATTTTCGTTACGTATACATTTTGTTATTTCCCACCATAAGGCACAGAAGGCAAAGCACACCACTTCAGTGGTGACCTCATTACCACCCTACAATCCTGGGGTGATAAAGTTTTAAGCTCTTTCTCCCCTCACTTTTCATGTTTTCTTCCTTGGGTCAGTTTCAAGGCTTACCTCTCCACTCACCAATCCTTGGCTCTTCTCTATAAGGAAAGCTTATTCTGCATTAGTTGAGATAAATTCAGTGTCTACAACCCAGGTTAAATGGGATAACGTGGAAAAATGCTGATACTATTCCATATTCCCTCTTAAGAACTAAGCCATCATTGACTTTCTTGTTCTCTTTAGAAATATAGTTCAATATTATTTTGCCTTTTCTGGCTTCTCCCATCCAGGGTCTTTATTGGTTTGTCTTCTTTTCCTTCCTTAAATATCAATGTGTTTTACAGCTTGGAAAATTCTAGTTTTTCACACAGTTCTGCTCTTCACACAATGAAAGGCAACTCTATTCTTTGAGCATTGGGGGTCAGAAACTTCTGAGATACCCTTGACATTTTTTTTTTTTCTTTTTAATAATCCACATCCAATCCTTGAGTAAATCCTGTTGACTTGGCTTGGCTTTCATATTTACCCACATCTGACCTATTTCTGACTCCTCTGCTACTACTAGGGTCCAAGCCAGCCTTTGTCTCTTACAAGAACCATTGCAGCTACTTTCTACCTGCTCTTCCTGCATCTACACTTGGGCACAGTGCTATCGTGAACCAGTGGGCTGGAGGATCCTTTCAAATGTGAGTCCACTTCAGGCCCCAACTCAGCCCTCTCACCCCTCACCTCACTCAGAACGAAGCTGCATCCTCAGAGGGGCGTCCACTGCCCTGGCCGTCTGGGCTTTCTCCACTTTGCTGACTCATCTGCTGCCCTCCTGCTTGCTCTGTGGTGTCCACAGAGGCTTCTTCTTCATTCTAGAGCAAATGAGACATGCTTCTGTGTCAGGGGGCTCACACTTGTCATTTCATCTTCTTTTGACGTCCATGTGGCCCACTGCCTCACTTCTAAGTCTGTGCAAATGTCTTCACTTACGCCTACTCTGATCAACACGTTCAAAGTTTCAACCTCTATATGATATCATCATATGATGAATCTAAAAATTAATACAAGTGAGCATATATGCAAAACAGAAACAGACTCGCAGATACAGAGAACAAACAAGTGGTAACCAGTGGGGAGCGGGAAGTGGGGAGGGTGCATTAGGGATTAAGAAATACAAACCAGTGTGTATGAAACAGACGAGTAACAGGGATTATCGTACAGCACAAGGGATTACAGCCGTGATCTTATAATAATTTTTAGTGGAATATAATCTAAAAAGATACTAAATCACTATGCTGTACACCTGAAACTAATATTGTAAATATACCATACTTTAATTAAAAAGTAAATAAAATTTCAACCTCTACCATGGCACTTAACTTAATTCTGAACAGTCCATGTAACTCACTCTTTTATCACATTCATCATCAGAATGCCCCACATAGTTTGGTGACAGCAAGAAGTTTTACCTACTTCTATTTCACAATTGTTTTAGTGTTTGAAACAGTGCCTAGCATACAGTAAAGGCATATATATACATATATGCCTAATTGTATATATGCACACACACTCTTTCCTGTTTCATATGTTTTCTTTGGGCAACACTGTCCAGTTCTATATATGTTGAACTTTTCCTGATCTATATACTGTTCCATCTCTATATTGAATTTTTCCTGATCTCTCTCAATATGGCCTTAAATAAAGGAATGACACCACCATTTACCCAGATGCCTAAATCAGAAATCAGGAGTTTCCATCTATTTCATTCAGCCTGTAAATGCTCACTGCATCCCTCTCTTATACCAGGAACAGTGTTATCAATCATAGAAAACTTTGCAACAAAAAAGAAAGGATTCTCACTTTCATGAGCTTATGAGCAAGTGGTGGACAGCTAATCAGAAAGGACAGGCCAACTCAGTGGAGACAATATTTACTTTACATTCTTCCAGTTTCCGTGTGTGAAAGGGGCTTTTGCCAAAAGATTAAAAGATGAGTGATAATGACAGTAAAATAATATTCCTAACAATATTAGCAAAGAACTCATATTGCACTGACCACGTGTCAGACTTTATATGTATTATGTCTGGTGCATATTTTGTTTCACTGAGTCCTTATGAGATGGGTGGTATTTTTGTCCCCATTTCACCAATGTGCATGTTAAAGAATCCAGAGGTTACATGGTTTGTTCAAGACACAGAGCAAGTTAAGTGCCAGAGCTGGATCTGAACCCAGACAGCCTGGTCCAAGGGTCCAACTCTTCACCGCTGTAAGAACGTTCCATGTTCCTCCTCCCATCAGTCCTTTGGGAAATGAAATCAGGCATTTGAAGCTCAGAACGTTCTACTCCCTGTATAGGCTCAGATTTCTGGTACTATCCCTCATCAGGTCTCTTCCCTCAGCTCCATGGGAAGACACTGACTTGCAGTTACTAGTTTTAATCTGCTCTCTCAGCTTTCCAGTGCCTGGGCAGCCAATCATGTGTCCTTGGTCCCCTCTTTTTGAGACACTTACTGTGGTTTTATTCTCCTGATTGAACTCTGATCTAGGTTCATTCATGTCTCTGTTCTCACAATAACTCTACCCTCTGTGCACAATTACTCCCACTTTGTACTTTGGAAAACCAAGGCTCAGATAAACTATTCCATGCAGTTTTTCAAGGTCATAGTGAAAGTGAAAGTGAAGTCACTCAGTCATGCCCGACTCTTTGCCACCCCATGGACAGTAGCCTGCACCAAGCTCCTCTGTCCGTGTGATTTTCCAGGCAAGAGTACTGGAGTGGGTTGCCATTTCCTTCTCCAAGGTCATAGATAGGCTCAATCCCCAGGACTGTCTACTTTCAATACCTGTAGTAATTTTGTGGGTATGATGGTTGGCATCTTCAAATTAAACATTCAAGGACTTACCAACTCAAAGTTGGACATCTTACTTAAATTGTCTTCTTCAAAGCTCTACTGTTATCCCCCAAATGTTTCAACATTCCTCAGCATTTTCTTTTTAATTTCACCAGTGATGTCTTCAATCTTCCAAGCTTTGAAAGAGTATGTGTAGTTAAGAAAAAGTTGATAGAGCTCGATCTTGAAAATAAAATGATCTTATTCTACTTGAAAACATCATGGGAATTAAACACATAACTACAAAATGACAAAACTATACTTCCTATGAGATGCAGGAGTTGGCTCTGAATTCATTAACTGAGATCCAGTTAAGTAGCTAATGCTGGCAAGAAGCAATAGGGTAGAAACCCTGGATCTTTTAGGATACAGTTCCTAAAAAGACAACAGTCCACTGTGGTTTGAGTGAAATAGTCTTTGTCAGAAAATAATTTGAAGGAACAAAATGAATGTTACTGTACGTTTGTTAAATACCGGGGTCACTCTGTTTATATAACAGATGTTTCTCAGGGGCTGTAGGTAAGAATGGGAAGGTGGGTGAACTTGTGTTGGGTTCAGGCACAAGTTCCCAGGATGCTAGAGATGGGAAATGCTAGAAAACCAGGAAACATGCCATTAAATTGTACTCAGAGAATCATTTCCCTTCCATTCCGCCTGTCAGTCCTTAGCAGCCGTGATTCACTCCCACAATCTTATTTTATTAAAATATCACTCTTCACCCACTTTTCAGGAATTGTGTACTACAATTTATTTTTCTGAAGGATGTAAATTAAAAGGCAAACAGAAAGTGTATTTGGCTTGGCTGAGTAGGAAAAAAGATGCAGCTTTCCTAGTCACAAAGCCTAGGGAATGTTTGGGTGCCAACCCACCTTGTCTTTTCAAAAGCTCCAGAAACAGTGTCTATTTCAGTGCTGCTGAAAATGTAGCATCTTTATTCAATGGAGACACAGCTTGTGGAGAGAAGAGAGGCAAACCGGCAGATGAATAGGACGTGAGGAGACGGCAGAAGGAAGAACGATTCTGATTTCTTGGGAAACGTCTTATTACAGCCAAGTGGGAGGGACGATGAGAATAGAAACAGCATTGAGAAGCAAAGAAAGAGACAAAGAGAAATTGTTGGTGACTTTGAGATGTTTCTCCACCATGAAAAACAGGCAAAGAAAAGTTTCCCATATCCAGAGTAATCGTGCTCAGAAAAGTGGATATTAAATAAGTGGGAGAAGGGTCAGATGCAGAGGCAATGTGTTGGATAAGATGGTTCATTTTTCCGATTTTACTTTATATGCTTTTGGACACACCCTGTGGCCTGTGGGATCTTAGTTCCCTGACAAGGGATTGAACCTGGACCCAGGAAGTGAAAGCTCAGCCCAGGAAGTAAAAGTTCAGACAGTAAAGAATCTGCCTGCAGTGCAGGAGACCTGGATTCTATCCCCGGGTCAGGAAGATCTCCTGGAGAAGGGAATGGCAACTCACTCCAGTATTTTTGTCTGGAGAATCCCATGGACAGAGGAGCCTGGTGGGCTACTGTCCATGGGGTCACGAAGAGTCAGACACGACTGAGTGACCGACACACTTGGACTAACCACTGGACCCCCAGAGACTTCCCTTATTTCCCTGGTCTTAGAGTGGGAAGTCAGGCTGTTCTGTGGGAAGGTGCTGATGGAAGCAGAGGACATCTGAAGCTTATTCTAGAAGGTGTATTAGGGAAACACAGCCTAGGTTCCCACATTTGAAAGACAAGTCTGAGAAACAGGAGGCAGATTGGGCTAAGGATCACACTCTTTATCTTACCACTGACCATGTGGTACCAGGTCAGGCTGTTACATACACAGGTCTCCCAGGCCTTCTCCCCAGTCCTGACTGCAGGGCAACTTCACCAGCTGTTCATGGACCACACCAACCATGACTGGCCCATACCAGAGACATCCTGATTTCAGTCTGTATATTTCTCCTGTTTGGTACATTTTCTGGGACAATGGAATAGGTCACCCAAAAAGTGTTAAAAAGAAATTGAATTATTCCTATTCTGTGCCTCTGATCCCATGTCATACTATGAAATAATTAAAAATGTACACTTGGTCTTCCTGCCTGGCTTCTGAGATGCTCTGGAGGGATAAAGGTGAAAGAAGGGTCTTTTGTTATTTGTAACAACCCCTTTCATCCATGTCTGAGTTTACGTTAGTGAGGTGACTTTTGGAAAGCACCCAAAGATGAGGAGTTGGTTACCACTTGACTATAGATGATTAGAAGCTTGGGACTTTCAGGGCCATCCCCCCTCCCCCGCCACCCAAGGAAGGGAGATGGGCCAGGGGTTGAATTATTCATCAATGATTAACACCTAAATCAACTGGGCTGGGTAAAGAAGCCTCCGTAAGAACCCTTACCAAAGGCACCTGGAGAGCTTCTGAGTTGGTGAACACATCAAGGTCTCAGGAGAGGACGTATCTGGGGAGGACACGGGATCTCTGTGCCCCTGCCCACAGCCTTGCCCTGGTCATCTCTCCCATGTGGCTGTTCCTGAGTCGTTGTGGCTGTTGTTCAGTCACCAAGTCCTGTGTCACCCTTCACATCTCCATGGACTGCAGCATACCAGGCTTCCCCGTCCCTCACTATCTCCCAGAGTTTGCCCAGGTTCATGTCCATTGAATCAGAGATGTCACCCAGCCATCTCATCTTCTGTTGCCCTCTTCTGCCTTCAATATTTCCCAGAATCAGTGTCTTTTCCTGAGTTGCATCCTTTGTAACAAATCAGTGTGCGCTCAGTTGCTTAGTCGTGTCTGATTCTGTGTGACCGCATGGACTGTAGCCCATCACATTCCTCTGTCCATCGGGTTTCTCAGGCAAGAATTCTGGAGTGGGTTGCCACTTCCTACTCTGGAGGAATCTTCCCTGACCAGGGATTGAACCTACGTCTTTTGTATCTCCTGCACTGGCAGGAGGGTTCTTTACCACTGTGCCACCTGGGAATTTGTCAGTGATACCAAGTAAAGTATTTCCCTGGCTTTTGTGAGCTATTCTAGCAAACCATCAAGCTTGGGGTGGGGGGAAGATTATAGGAATCCCCAAATTATAGCCTATAAGCCAGGAGCATGGGTGACCTCCTAGACGTGCGATCATCCATCTGAAGTGAGGGCAGTCCTGTGGGACCAAGCCCTTAACTTCTGGGGTCTGTGCTAACTCTGCACAGTTAATGTCAGAACTGTTTCAAGGGAGGGGAAAAAAAAAAACCCACGCATTTGATGAGAGAGGAGGAAAACCAGTGTTTTAATTTACTGGGTAAGTCCTCCTTCACTGAGAAGTCAGAGTGAGTGGAGAACAACTTCCCTTTGATCATCTCAAAGGCATACCCAGGTCCCCTGAGAGCCAGGCTCCTCGGAGGAAGAGCAGGCAGGTTCGGCCAGGCACCCAGTGATCTGACAGCTACAATAGCTCCGTTGTGCTAATGGGCTTCTCTTAATGCAGAGAGATCAGCTTTGCAATTTGCTCAACAGCCCTGGGCCAGATTTGCAGAGGCCCATATTGCTCCCACTCAGGCCATGCTGACTGCAAGTCAGAGCTGGGGAGCAAAGCCAGTGTGCCTGTGTGAATAACCTTCCGGGGCCCCCTGCACTCCAATTATTTACTGAGGCAGCTCCCTGAGCCTGGATAATTGCCGATAGAAAGCATCGATGCTGATAATTAGAACTGGCCAAGAGGCAAATGCGGCCTCTGAGAGTGATCATATTGGCCCTGATGCTCATTTAAGGAAAATTCCGCTATGTCTCCATTGCCGGGCGCAGTTTTCCTATCTGGGTGTGTGTGCAACTGCCCTTATGACTCCTGTTTTCCCATTTTCTCATCCGTGGCCCCATGAATAGACAATCCTAGAGCTGCACTCTCTCTCTCTCTTTCATGCACTTTATTCTCTGAAGAAGGTTCTGTACTCTTTCCCCCACATTCCTCAGAAGAATCAGTTGTCATGTCAGTAGAGAGGGCTTTGAAGTCAGACAGAAATGGGCTTGGAGCTGAGCTTTCCACTTCCAAGCTGTGTGGTGTAGAGAATCACTTCATCTCCTGTGTGCATGCTCAGGCATTCAGTCATGTCCGATTCTTTTGTGACCCCCTGGACTCCCACCAGGATCCTCCATTCATGGGGATATCCCAGCAAGAATACTGAAGTGGGTTGCCATTTTCTCCTCCAGTGGATCTTCCAGACCCAGGGATCAAACCCACGTGTCCTGCATTGGGAGGCAGATTCTTTACCACTGAGCCACCTGGGAAGTCCTCACTTCACTTCACTGTGCCTTAACTTTGCCATCTGTAAAATGGGGTAAGGATAGACCCCTTAAATAGTAATAACATGGTTTTGTGAGGATTAGCTGAGTTAATGCGGGCCAAGTGTGTAGAACAATGCCTAACACTTAGCACGCCCTCTGCGAATGCTGGACACTATTTGCCAGAAAGTGGAGCTTCACTTGAAAGATTTATGTTAAGTTTGTGAAAGTGCAGGTTTTATCATAGTCAGGTAGGGTGGAGCCAACAGAGAAGGCAACTGCCTTTAAAAAGACAGTTCACTACTCAGAGTCTCAAGGGAGGGGGCTCACAGCACAGGGGATCACACAGGGTGGGGCTGGGAGTGCCAGGGTCAGTCTGGAGGCTGAGGGAGAAGAGAGAGAAGGTGGGCAGGAGCCTTTACTGTGGACGCAGTGTAAGTCGGTTTATGATGGGCTAATCTGAATCGTTTCAGCAGACTCTGGGGAGTAGAGGCTGAATCTGGTTAAACCTTCTGGCGCCTGGCCCTGGGTGATTAAGACAGATGCATAGTGGCCCAAAGTGTAAGAGCCCCATAAAGAAGGCACTAGGGGTGTGGCTGGTTTGCATGTGAAAGGTGCACTCGCAGGCATGTCCTGTAATGTCTCTAGAAATTGATGGACCTTGAGAGGAGCAACCTCTCCGAAGTCAGCAAGGCACCAGATGTTAAAGCATCAGAAATAGATAATCAAAAAGCATGATTAACACATGCCCTTCCTCAGGTGTGTCCAGAAATAAAGGGGAAATCAAGGAAAACAGCCATCATTGTGGATGTAAGCCAGGGTATCTAAGAATCTTAGGAGAGTCGCTTCCTCTCTTGTCTGAAGTTCCTCATCCCTCCTTGTGAGATGACTCCTGTCAGAATCCTCGCTTGGCTTCTTGCAACAGAGTTAGTACTCACTGTTTTGGGTGAGGTTGGCCACTAGGTTTAAATATGTTTTCCTCATGGTAAGGACCTGTTTCCCTGTGCATGGTCTCCAGACCTGTCTTCATGGTTTATTTTTGCTCTTCTTGGTTTCTACACAACAAGTAAGAGTGAGCTGTTTAAAAATGCAAAGTTAATCATGGCATTCCCTTGCTCAAAATGACCTCCCATCACTCTAAGGAAAAAGCTGATATCCTAACTTGGTCTGTAAAGAAGGCTCCATCGGGGTCCCGCTTTCCTCCCCATGCTCCCAATCACTGTCTGCCTAGGGCTGTATTGTGTTCCTTCCCCTTTTCCCATGCACCATGCTCCTCTCTGAGAAACTTCCCACGTGTCATTTCCATCAACTGAAGATATATTCTCAGTACGCTGCTCTGCATAGTCACCTGGCAAATTTTCATGTATCTTTCAAACCTCAGTAATTATGTTAAGGAAATCTTTGTTGTTCACCCCAGATCAGGTCAGTCCCTTAAAATTCACTGCCATAGTACCTTGTATTTCTGCTTTATCATAGTTTAAAATAGTTAAATTTAGTGAGTTTTAATCTGTTTTTTCCCTACTGTCTCCCTGTTGACTTGCAAAATATATGAACACATATATGACATACATGGTCTACATGTGTCTTATTTAAGGTATAATACCCAGTGCACAATGCCTGGCATATATTTGGAAAATACCATAGACATTTATCTCTAATCCCATTTAAAATAGTGTAGGAATTACTGTGAAAATTAATTTCTTTTCTTGGGACTCTATAGTAATTTTCTCAAACATGTCTTAGAGACCTGAATGTTTTTCATTTGTAAAGTAATAAGATTTAAAATTTGTACTTCATAGGATTATTAGAAGAATTTAATGAAAGCATGCATGTGAAGACATTGTGTAAATGGCAATGCATTATACAATTGTAATGAGTATTATTACAAAAAGTTAATCAATGAGACTTTAAAAATGTGTCTTATTTCAGGCATTCAACTCTATGATTTACATAAATTATTAATTTCATTGTGATTTATTTGAAGATAATTGAGAGTTGATGTAAAGGCAATGAACTACATATGACTTTGGGATTATGATATAAAAGAACACCTATTTATACAGAAAGGGTATGGTATCTGAGTTTTCTCACCCCCTTTAAGTGAGATGACCAGACTTGAAGGGTGACTTGTTTGTTTTTTTTTCTGTCCTGTGCCACATTATACGGGAACTTAGAATCCCAGATTCCCATCGAAAGAACCGGACTCCTGATGACTACTATTGAATTTAGGAGTTGGTAATAAACTTTGACACACATAAAGTCAATTTTTGTTGGCATAATTTGAAAGGGCAGCTCGTCTTTTGTAGCTAGAAACCATCATAAGGTTTGAAGTACCAAGTATTCTCACCTGGAGGAGAGTGTTAAATTTTAATGAAGGTCTTTTTCCAGAATAGATGAAAATTTCCTGATGATAATGTCACTACAGGGAAAACGACCTTTGTGGAAGGCATGGGTTTAGTGCAATGAATCCATCACTGCGGAAGAATGTGGGAAACCTGGGCTTCGTTCTTTTACGGCCACTGTGACCCCCGCTGTGGGTCCAGGCACGTCCTTCACTCCTGTAATTTGAATCTCGAATGGTGAGGGGTTTGGAAGCTGATACTGCTCATTTAGCAAATATTGAGCCCTGTCTCTGAGCCAGACACGGTGTGGGAATCTGGAGGCAAAAACTTCTTGCCAAATACGAAGTCAATAACAGAAGTCCCAGGACACAGATAATGTAAACACTTTGTCCGTTTTCCCTGCATCATACATCATACAATAATCCTTCAAACAGTCCCCATATTTTACAGTCTTTTGCTAACCAAAATATGTATATGCAAATGAACAATTTCCAATTTTACTTTCATATTTTACTTATAAAACTAATATAAAGGCATCACAACCATTTGGAAACAGTAAGAGAAATACACACACTGATAAATAATATCCACACTAATTTAAAAAAGAACCACACTGATCTTCACACTATTCAAAAGAGACAATACTATAATGTGTGTGTGTTAGTCACTCAATCGTGCCCAACTCTTTGTGACCCCATGGATCCACATCATAAAAAATTAGTTCCAGATCTGAATTTTCCACTCCAGCCATTCTTTATGAATATGCACACTCTATGTGCATATTTTTGAATTGACACTTATTTTTAAAAATTATTTTATGTTTTGTTTTCCCTTCCAGTCTATTATCTATGTGTATTTTGCATAGTAATAAGCAATGCATAAATATTTTATCTACTTTTTAATTTTAAACATTATATAAAAAATATTTTCTAGTTTTCTATATGCTACTTCTAATTAATATTTGCAATTCCTGCACAACATTGCAAGGAATGCTTACACAGAGTTGGTTTAACCAGTTCCCACTTGGTCATTTATGTTCTCCTTCATGTATAATGTTCCAGAGAAAGTGGGCATTCCCATATATGTAGCTTTCCCTTTCATATTATTTTCTATACCTAGGTCCTCAGGGATAGAATGCTGGAGCAAATACAGGTATGATTTTTAAAATATAAAATAATTTTCCAGAAGAAATGCACAGTAACAGTAGAAGGCTCACTCTACATATACCAGAACCAAGTCCTCCATTTATTAAAAGCAAACACACCCAATACAAAAACTAAGCCCTTTTAAATAGTTTATGGTGTTTTAATTCTATATTTTTACTGTTAATCAGACATATATGCTATTTATTAGATTTCTTGGTCAGAGGGGAGAATTGAGGTTGCCACACCAAATTGTGATAATTGCAGCCAAGATGAAATAACTTGGTATTTCACTTAGGGAGTTTTTTTTTTTTTTTTTAAAGATTAAATATGCTGTTACATTTGGTTGCTTAAATTATTGAAAATAATTCCAGGATCCCTTTTAGTAATTTCACAACCACCACACACGATCTTTCTTGGAAACCACTGAAATACATTTTCACACATACATGAAATCCTACCCTCCTAGTATGTATGTTTGGGCTTGAAGGAGCATCATACAGCCACATGTTTCATGGCACCTATCTTATTTTATTCATTCATTTATTTGTTTTTACCTGTTACATTCACTGGGAAAGCTTCTTATTTTTTAAATCAATTTGTATTGGAGAATAGTTGCTTTACAATGCTGTGTTAGTTTCTATTGTCCAGCAAAATGAATCAGTCATAGATATACATATATATCCCCTCTTTTAAACTTCCTTTCCATTTATGGCCTACATCTTAAATATTAAGAAACTGAGGTTTCAGGTGAATCAGAATGTCAGGGAATGTCTGTGCCCACTCAGGTCCCTGCAGCTCACTAAGCTGCTATCTGTTTGTATTTCCCTTCTGATAGTGATTTCAACAGTTTACCAGCAACAACTCAGTTACTAATGCCATGGGACACCCCGTGCAGAAAGGAGTCACAGTACTTTTCTTATGCGTCCACTGGGTTTTGTTGTCATCCACAGGGAATCTGGCTTTGCGTTCTCCATTTTGCTTGACCAAGCAATCATTCAAAAGTTCCAAACCATATTTTGTCATCATAAATATTTTAAAAACACATTTAGGTTTTTAGAATTTTTCTAATTTGGTGAATTTGTTCTAGTTCAGATTAATTCTTCTAAGTAAATATAATTTTATGTAGTACTCTGATAACTCTCAGTATACATCATTATATGAAATTTCACTTCCAGAATTGGAAAGAATCAGTAACAGTTTCTCCAAAACCTGTCTGTATGTTTTCAAAATGAAATGCTTTTGCTAAATAAAATCCAGTAATATTCATTAAAATAGATAACGTCTCTTTTCTCATATTCCTGAGGGCCAGCAAAGACAGCTTCTGAAAACTCTTGTTGGTTCAAGTTTTACTCATTAGCAGACAGCTTAGGGATGAAGACTCTGTAACTTGGAAGAATGTATTTGAGTTCAAACCTAAACTTTCCCATTGCGTGGGCTTGTTGGAGTTACTTAACCTCTGGATCCTTTGCATCCTCTTATTTGGGTTGGGGTGGTTTGTTGCTCACTGAGTATAGGAAAAAAATGACATATTGCAATGGACGTGCTTAGCGTCAGCGCTCCTGAAATTGTAGCCAGTGGCAGTAGTCTTTCAGGCACTTGTTATCAAGCATGCACACCCCGCCTTCCAACTCGAAGTCTCTTCTTCCCAAATTAAACGCCTCTTTTCTTTTGTTGAACTTTAGCCTCCATGACAGTAAATTAGCCAATTCATAAATGAATGAAATTGTCCTCCATAAAATTCAGATGATATTGTCTGAACTACATGACAATTTTATTTAAAATATTAATAAATTAAAAAAATAGAGAACTGAGTCCACTAGATGAGTGGGCCCAGCATGTCATTTTAAAAGAAGAATGAAGGGAAAATGAAAATTAGAAAACTGTAGCCACAGAAATTAATAATAAACAAATAAAAATGAAAAAGTCTTTTTAAAAAAATTTCATTCCTTACCTTTGTTCGCAGTGGGGCTTCCCTGGTAACTCACACCATAAAGAATCTGCCTACAATGCGGGAGACCTAGGTTCAATCCCTGGGTTGGGAAGATCCTGGAGAAGGGAATGGCTATCCACTCCAGTATTCTTGCCTAGAGAATACAGTGAACAGAGGAGCCTGGTGGGCTACAGTCTATGGGGTCACAAAGAGTCAGACACGACTGAGCAACTTTCACTTTGTTCCCAATAATTATTTGGAATAATTGCATGCCACTATAATTCTACCTAAAATCTCAGGATTTAAGGTGATTATGGACACATATAGACCAACACATATCTTTTACAATATGTCTACTGGGTAGCTGGATTTATTGTTTAAACATCTCTACACAGAGGATGTCCATTACTTCATGAGATGGCTTTTTTTTTTTTTTTAACCACTATGCAGACCTCAAACTACCGCACAATTGCACTCATCTCACAGGCTAGTAAAGTAATGCTCAAAATTCTCCAAGCCAGGCTTCAGCAATACGTGAACCGTGAACTTCCAGATGTTCAAGCTGGTTTTAGAAAAGGCAGAGGAACCAGAGATCAAATTGCCAATATCCACTGGATCATGGGAAAAGCAAGAGAGTTCCAGAAAAGCATCTATTTCTGCTTGATTGACTATGCCAAAGCCTTTGACTGTGTGGATCACAACAAACTGTGGACAATTCTGAAAGAGATGGGAATACCAGACCACCTGACCTGCCTCTTGAGAAACCTATATACAGGTCAGGAAGCAACAGTTAGAACTGGACATGGAACAACAGACTGGTTCCAAATAGGAAAAGGAGTCCGTCAAGGCTGTATATTGTCACCCTGCTTATTTAATTTCTATGCAGAGTACATCATGAGAAACTCTGGGCTGGAGGAAGCACAAGCTGGAATCAAGATTGCCAGGAGAAATATCAATCACCTCAGATATGCAGATGACACCATCCTTATGGCAGAAAATGAAGAGGAACTCAAAAGCCTCTTGATGAAAGTGAAAGTGGAGAGTGAAAAAGTTGGCTTAAAGCTCAACATTCAGAAAACAAAGATCATGGCATCTGGTCCCATCACTTCATGGGAAATCGATAAGGAAACAGTGGAAACAATGTCAGACTTTATTTCTGGGGGCTCCAAAATCACCGCAGATGGTGACTGCAGCCATGAAATTAGAAGACGCTTACTCCTTGGAAGGAAAGTTATGACCAACCTAGATAGCATATTGAAAATCAGAGACATTACTTTACCAACAAAAGTCCATCTAGTCAAGGCTATGGTTTTTTCAGTGGTCATGTATGGATGTGAGAGTTGGACTGTGAAGAAAGCTGAGCACCGAAGTATTGATGCTTTTGAACTGTGGTGTTGGAGAAGACTCTTGAGAGTCCCTTGGACTGCAAGGAGATCCAACCAGTCCATTCTGAAGGAGATCAGCCCTGGGATTTCTTTGGAAGGAATGATGCTAAAGCTGAAACTCCAGTACTTTGGCCACCTCATGCGAAGAGTTGACTCATTGGAAAAGACTCTGATGCTGGGAGGGATTGGAGGCAGGAGGAGAAGGGGACAGACAGAGGATGAGATGGCTGGATGGCATCACTGACTCGATGGACGTGAGTTTGAGTGAACTCTGGGAGTTGGTGATGGATGGGGAGGCCTGGTGTGCTTCGATTCATGGTGTTGCAAGGAGTCGGACACAACTGAGCGACTGAACTGAACTGAACTGAACTGATGCAGACCTAATTGATACAAATTAAGACTATCTTTTCTCATGCTGCCTTCTGCCTGGAATGATCGAGTCTCTGCCTTCTCTAAACTTCAGTCTTCAAGTTTGAGGTCCTATTGCCTTCAAGTAGACCTAGGCATCCCTCCTTCTGGATCTCTGTGCATTTGTGAAAGGCTTAATTAGAACTCAGATCATATTGTTCTAGACAGTGAAATCATTTATTGAAAAACTCAAGTACTTTCATCTTGTTTGTCTGAATAACACCTAAAACAGTGCTGGAAATACAGTCTATAGACCTTTGTTGAATGAATCAAGAATAAATGATTGAATAGGCTGAATGTATACATGAATGAAAGAAAACGTTTGTCTCTGAATAATTCTCTATGGAAGTTAGACTCTGCATTTTGAAAATGTGATCTTCTCTCCTGAGTAAATTGAAAAAAAAAAAATTGCCAGTGTACCATACTGAGAGTACCCTTTATACACTAAGACCATAATGGGTAAAGTGACCTCTAATTTTAAAATGATACTTTTAAAAATGTAAAATAAAGTGCTTAAGTTTTGTAAAATAGAAAATGCCACCATAATCACCATCTGCTCTATAAAACTACTGAGCTAGATTAGGTCTGACATTAACAAGAATTCTATCAAGGCATTGACTAGTGAAATCATGGATAAGACCCAGGAACTTCAGCTCTTAAAAGACCAACAGGATGACACAAGCCCTAATAAGAGAAAGCCAGAAGTATATTTTAATTCTGTTGAGTTAAATTGTTTTATGAGAAATTCAAAGAATGAAAGAAAAAACGAAAGCAAAAGGAAAGTTTGACTTTCTGAGATGATGATTAATAGGATCTGGTGCTTAATAGGCTACTGTTTGCAATTCATTCATAAAAGCTGTGATGATACTGTTATTGCTGCTGTTAGATGAACTACATGGCATCAATGTAATGGTGAGACTGGGACTCAGCAGTCGCTCTGTGCAGTGCTCTCTGTTGTTATGCTCACTTTCAGATTGGGTTTGGCTATGATTTCCTGCTGGCCTTGATGGAAGGGAATCACAGGACATGTGTTATGGACTTGGCTATGGGCACCATCACAGGAAAGTCACAGTCTGCTACACTCCCCACTCCTTATTCCATACAGTGTAGACATACATTACATGTGTCAATCAAAGCACTCATCCATGCACCAAGAATCATAAAGTGTTCTAGCAGTAAGACAATACAGCTAAATAATCTCATATTTTCTCATGCAAGATCTCTATTAGATAGGGATTTTATTCATTTTTGTGAGGAGTTTAAGAGATTCAGTCAGAAACATATCTACTAAGTCATGGCTCTTGACCACATCTTCTCCTTGTAAATTCACTAATCACTGCATCTCCCTCTCTTTAAGGGCTTACAAAGTGTAAAGCATAATGCTAGGTATGCTGCAAGAAAGAGAAAATAATACAGGATGTTTGCCCATAAGGAGGACTGTCCTGTCTTCTAGTGGCATTTTAACTAAGCATTTAAGTCAGCTTGAAATGTATTAGTTCATGTGTGGGAGGGTTCCAGATAAGACAGGATAGACCCAGGGCCATGGCCATGGGCTTGCTGCCTGGGTCATCACATGGGGCCCTGGGCTTCGAGGAGCTTCTCATTGGTTTCATGCTCTACTGTTCTGTCTTGAAATGGGTAGTAATTATGGAACAAGGGATCCTGCATCCTCATTTTGCCCTAGATGCCTCAGATTATATAACTTCTCCTGGATAGCCCTTAATTAGAGCCTTGGATCCACAGTGATGATGAAAGTCAGAGAAGATATAACGTGTCAGGGGGCTGGTTGAGAGCTGTCTTTGTTCCCTAGCTCTAGATAGAGAAGATCAGTTCTGTAGACCCTAAAGTTACTTAATGAAACTTTTATGTTACACATTTTAGTGTCCCATGAAAATGTAGCTTCAGTATACAAAATCACTTTTCATGATTTTTTCTAGCTATTGCAAAATTTCTCAAACATACAAAAAAAATAAAAGAAGTTGAAAACACATGTTAACAATGAATTGAACTGTTACTCACGTGGAAACACACACTTGCACACATTTTGCTGAACCATTTGAAAATCAGTTTCAAGCATCATGGTATTTTAGCTTTCAGTGTTTAATCATACCTTTTCTAGAGATAAAAGTGATATTCTAGGTAACCCATTACTCTTGTAACCCCTGAAAAAAATAATAAAATCCATGTATATCACTTAATATTTAATCCATATTCAAATCTCCCAGTTTTCCCAAAAAAAAGGCCCACCTTGATTACCATTTTAATCATTTCCAAAAACTTTTTGGCAGTAAATTTTTTAATTTGTATTTTATGTTATGGCTTTTCCTCACTTAATAGGTATGTATCCATTTTTTAATCATTTAATTATTCTCTTGAGCTTTAATATGCATCTTTAAGTCTTCAAGTCTACCTTCAAATAATAAAATTATATTTTATATATGAAATGTGACAAAATTCTGTTTCCCCTTTCTATATTTTTTACTATTACAAGTACTCTCTTCTACATAGGTAAGACCTCACTAAACATATCATTATTTTTGCTTTAAACAGCTGATTAAAAACTTATGAGTAAAAGTGGTTTATATTGATCTACATGCTTGCTATTTATGATTTTTTTAAAGTTTTCATGCATTATATTTCTGTTTATTTTTTAATTTTTTGAAGTATAATTGATCCACACGCTATGTTATTTCCAGGTGCACAAAATACTGATTTGATATTTCTTTATATTACAAAATGATCACCATGATCTAGTTACCATCTATTACCCTATTTATAGCATTCTTCATTCAGTTATGTAGACCTGAGTTCCATTTGGTATCACTTCTGCCTGAAGAAATTCTTTTAATATCTTCTGTAGTACATGTCACATGATGATAAATTCTCAGAGCCTTTCTTTGTTTGAAATTATGTTTTCATCATGTATGAAACTAGCTAGGTTCAGTATAATTTCTAATATTATTATATTATCATTTCTTAGTTCATTTATTATTTTATTCAATGTTTTGGTCTTCTGAATTGCATTGTTGCTGGTGAGAAGTCAGTGAGGCTTTTGCTATATTCCTTTGTACATGATTTATAGTATTCATCTAAAATTTTCAATTAATACACAATGTATTTCCAAAGATCAGTGATTCTTTCCATTTCTTTTAAATGTATCTTTCCTCCTTGTGCTTCAGCTTGTACACTTTCTTTTCCTAGATCTTCAGGTTTCCTGGTTCTTGCTATTACCTACTCTATTATTAATATCATCTGTTAAGATTTTTCATTTCTAATGGTACAGTATTTTTTCTTCAGCTTGAGAAGTTCAATTTATTCTTTTTCACATCTTCCTTTTATCTATTTGCTGTGTTCATATTTTCCTTTAAATGCACCCGAAGCATTTGTTGGGGCTTCCTGGCTAGATCGAATGGTAAACAATCTGCCTGCAATGCAAGAGAACTGGGTTCGGTCCCTGGGTTGTGAAGATCCCCTGGAGAAGGGCCTGGCAACCCACTCCAGCATTACTGCCTAGAGAATTCCATGGACAGAAGAGCCTGGCAGGCTGCAGTCCATGGGGTCACAAAGAGTCAGACACGAATGAGTGACTAACACACTTTAAAACATTTATATTGTTTTTATAGACTTTATTTGCTAATTCTATCATTTCTGTCACTTCTGAATCCATATTTATTGAATTATTTTAGTGTCTGGCTCAGCTGGTAAAGAATGTACCTGCAAAGAGGTAGACCTGGGTTTGATCCCTGGGTTGTGAAGATCCCCTAGAGAAGGGAAAGGCTACCCATTCCAGTATTCTGGCCTGGAGAATTCCACAGACTCTATAGTCCATGGAGTCGCAAAGAGTCGGACATGACAGCGAATTTCACTTTCCTTTTTTTTTTTTTTCTTCTCAATTCTATATTTTACATTTGAATATTTTTATTTTGAATGTCAATATTAGTTGTCTTTTTATAGAGTGTTGAGTCCAGTTTTGGAATTTAGTTTAGCCACTGACAGAATTTCTTAATTTTTAAGGCTTCTTTTTAAGTTCTTTCTTTTCCCTCTTCAATTCAGTTCAGTTCAATTAGTCGCTCAGTCGTGTCCGACTCTTTGTGACCCCATGAATCACAGCACGCCAGGCATCCCTGTCCATCACCAACTCCCGAAGTTCACTCAAACTCGCATCCATTGAGTCGGTGATGCCATCCAGCCATCTCATCCTCTGTCATCCCCTTATCCTCCTGCCCCCAATCCCTCCCAGCATCAGAGTCTTTTCCAATGAGTCAACTCTTCGCATGAGGTGGCCAAAGTACTGGAGTTTCAGCTTTAGCATCATTCCTTCCCAAGAAATCCCAGGGCTGATCTCCTTCAGAATGGACTGGTTGGATCTCCTTGCAGTCCAAGGGACTCTCAAGAGTCTTCTCCAGCACCAGACTTCAAAAGCATCTATTCTTCAGTGCTCAGCTTTCTTCACAGTCCAACTCTCACATCCATACATGACCACAGGAAAAACCATAGCCTTGACTAGATGGACCTTGTTGGCAAAGTAATGTCTCTGATTTTCAATATGCTATCTAGATTGGTCATAACTTTTCTTCCAAGGAGTAAGCGTCTTTTAATTTCATGGCTGCAGTCACCATCTGTAGTGATTTTGGAGCCCCCCAAAATAAAGTCTGACACTGTTTCCACTGTTTCCCCATCGATTCCCCATAAAGTGATGGGACCAGATGCCATGATCTTCATCTTCTGAATGTTGAGCTCTAGAGCAGCCTTAATCTAAGTCCACTTTATCCTTAATATGTGGCTCTCTGGAGTTCAGCTTACAGCTCCTTAGCATATGACTTTTGCCCGGATTTGAAGGAGTTTCACTCTATGATCAGCTTAGTATTCAGGCAACATCACAAGGAAATTGTGTGTATATTTCTGGAACTCTTTCTCAACACCACTTCTTCTAATCTATGCCTCTGCCCCACAAATACCAGCATATTTGCCCTCCATGAGTTCCCATTTCTGGTTCATCTCAGTTAGAACTTGTACTCTGTTTGCTCTGCATTCCAGATATTCCTTCCCTCTGGGCAGGAGGATGACTTCGTCTCATGGCTTATATTTTCCCCTAGGGATCATGGGCTTGCCATGATCTATGATCTAATCCACAAAAATTTAGTTTTCCCATGTAAGACTTCCCAGGTGGCTCAGTGGGCAAAACATCCATCTGCAATGCAGGAGATGCAGGAGACATGGGTTCAATTCCTGGTTTGGGAAAATCCCCTGGACGATGCCATGGCAACCCACTCCAGTATTCTTGCCTGGAGAATCCAATGGACAGAGGAGCCTGACGGACTACAATCAATGGGGTCTCAAAGAGTCAGACATGACTGAAGCGACTGAGCATGCATGTCAGACAACAGTGTTGTTTTTTTCCTTCATACTTATTTGGTCTAGTTATTTTCATTATTTATGGCATGAAGGAAGGCTTTCTACTTGTTACTTGGCTGGATGTGCAATCCTTGAGACATTTAACCGTGGAATTGACCATAGTATATTAATTTGGACAAGTTCTTTACATTTTTTTGAACTCTAAAATTTTTATCTATAAAGCATGTTTAATAAAATTCACCTCATAGGCTCATTGTAGGGAGTGTTGGACAATAGAGCCATTGACTTTCTGCTATTATACCCTAGCTGTCTCCCAAATTCTTAACTTGTATTTATTTCATCTAATGCTCTTAAATGAAGCATTTGAAGTCATTGAAGTGTATGTTATTATTGATATTATTTTCATTTTACAAGTTACCCACAAGGCCTCAAAGAAGTTGATTTTCAAAGGCCCATACTAGTTAGAAGCAGTCTTTAATTTCAGACCTTGAGCTGGTGCTAACTGTGTCACACTGCTTCTAATCTATGTAAAAATAGTCTTGCCCGTACCCTGATAAATACTTTAACTTGATAATATAAAATTCTTAGTTTCTTTTTCTAATATGGTAATGAAGACTAAACGTGAGATGTTTTTTAATTCTCTTTCATGAAAAAATTGGCAATACAATTGCCTTTGGGGAAGGTAAAAAGAAAGACAATTATGTCAAAGATTTTTTGTTTTGTTTTAAGCAGGAGATTGCCTTTCTGTGGGCTGAAAAATAAGAAGTCACAGTGAAGCTTTGGGCAGGTACAGTGTCTTAGGTTGCGTGTCCTCTGAGAGAGTGTAGATCACTAATCTCAGCCCTTCATCTCCATTTTCCTGAAGAGAAAAGAAGCGCCAATAGTGAGAAATGATTTGTACATGGTCACACAGGTTCCTTGCGCTCACAGATAAAGTACAGATATGTGTACCTACATACACAAATTTTGTACACATTTTATTCTGCAATATGTCCTGTCTACCCTCAGCTTTTAGAAGACAGCCTGCCATTTGCACATCTAATAAATACATGAACCATGAACTTCCAGATGTTCAAGCTGGTTTTAGAAAAGGCAGAGGAACCAGAGATCAAATTGCCAACATCCACTGGATCATGGAAAAAGCAAGAGAGTTTCAGAAAAGCATCTATTTCTGCTTTATTGACTATGCCAAAGCCTTTGACTGTGTGGATCACAATAAACTGTGGACAATTCTTCAAGAGATGGGAATACCAGACCACCTGACCTGCCTCTTGAGAAACCTATATGCAGGTCAGGAAGCAACACTTAGAACTGGACATGGCACAACAGACTGGTTCCAAATAGGAAAAGGAGTACGTCAAGGCTGTATATTGTCACCCTGCTTATTTAACTTCTATGCAGAGTACATCATGAGAAACGCTGGGCTGGAGGAAGCACAAGCTGGAATCAAGATTGCCGGGAGATAAATCAATCACCTCAGATATGCAGATGACACCACCCTTATGGCAGAAAGTGAAGAAGAACTAAAAAGCCTCTTAATGAAAGTGAAAGAAGAGAGTGAAAAAGTTGACTTAAAGCTCAACATTCAGAAAACAAAGATCATGGCATCTGGTCCTGTCACTTCATGGGAAATAGATGGGGAAACAGTGGAAACAGTGTCAGACTTTATTTTTGGGGGCTCCAAAATCACTGCAGATGGTGACTGCAGCCATGAAATTAGAAGACGCTTACTCCTTGGAAGAAAAGTTATGACCAACCTAGATAGCATATTGAAAAGCAGAGATGTTACTTTGCCAACAAAGGTCCATCTAGTCAAGGCTATGGTTTTTCCTGTGGTCATGTATGGATGTGAGAGTTGGACTGTGAAGAAAGCTGAGCGCTGAAGAATTGATGCTTTTGAACTATGGTGTCATCCAACAAGTCCATTCTAAAAGAGATCAGTCCTGGGATTTCTTTGGAAGGAATGATGCTAAAGCTGAAACTCCAGTACTTTGGCCACCTCATGTGAAGAGTTGACTCATTGGAAAAGACTCTGATGCTGGGAGGGATTGGGGGCAGGAGGAGAAGGGGACGACAGAGGAAGAGATGGCTGGATGGCATCACCAACTCGATGGACGTGAGTTTGAGTGAACTCCGGGAGTTGGCGATGGACAGGGAGGCCTGGGGTGCTGCGATTCATGGGGTTGCAAAGAGTCAGACACGACTGAGCAACTGAACTGAACTGAATTGAACTGAAGACAATAAAAAGCAAGTAGACAAATGTTAGCTGACTTTCTTCTTTAATATTTACTGTTATGCATGGTATTAGTATGCTTTGTTTTATTGTCCTTCCCTAGAAAAATAAATACCAGAAATTAGGCTACGTATTAGTCAACTATGACCACAATAATGCGGTATAACAGGCCAGCCCAAAGCTCAGTGGCCTAAAACAGCTGTCTTATTATCACCCCTGCATGTGCAGGTTGGTGGGTTCAGCTGGTTTCATCTGCCTTCTGCTCTGCTTCTCTTTGAATGTCTGAAGGCTGACTGGAGCAGCAATGACCCATGTTCCTCTCATTCCTTGTCTGTGACCAGTGGGCTGTCCCAGAAATGTTCTTCTGATCGTAATGGCAGAAGGCAAGAGGGGAAGCAGAAACATGTAAGATGTCTTAAGGTCTAAATTCAGACTTGGTGCAGTTTTCTCCTCCAAAGCAAGTATGGCTCAATCAGCACCAAGTAGCGAGTATTGATACAAATACGCTGCCCACTAGTGAGAGTAACGGAAAAGTCTCAGGGCATGGACATTTGGAGGAGGGAGAATCAGAGTTAATAGGAAAAATCTATTGTGAGCTAAAATCCTCTTCGAAGACTTTCTTCTACTTGGGGTTGGTGCATACCCTTTCAGACCTTTAATTAATGATTAATTAATGTACTTTGTAAAAATACAGAATGTTTACTATATGAACATGTGTATATGTCATATCACATCATATGTATTGCTCCACTTGTGTTTATCAACAATAAATCTTGGATGACTCTCTATAACAGCATGTACAGCTATATCATTTAAGTGTTTCTTCATATTATAAAGGATGAATGCATATGTCTACTTAGCCATTTCTCTATTGTTAGACATTTAGATGTGTTTTTAATGCTCAGTATTATAAACAGTGCCTTAATGAGCATTCTTGTGCCTTACTTCCCATTTTTCTCTAGAGCAGCCAGCAGAAATGACCATTTTAGGGCATGTTGATTTTGAATTTCATATTGTAATATACTTTTTGAAACAATTTCAATGTGGCTATATAAATCTACATTTCCTCCAGCAATGCACACATACCTACTTGTCTACACCATCACTAACACTTATCAAACAGTTCATTTTTTTTTCTCTCAAATGAGTGAAAAACCTCAATTTCTCTGCCAGGGATTTGATATAATTTTTATTTAAATGATGGAATCATCATTCTCCACAAAGCACACTCTATAAAACAAAGCTGTACAGTTATGTGATGTAAACACAGTGCTTTTGAGAATTCCTACATTCTTAATCCCATTCTTGTCCTGTGGAGTTGTACAGAGAACACTAAAGATATCTTGTTCATGTCAAAATTTACCTTGTTTGATACAATCTTTCAAGATCTATGCCCTGACTTTAACCCCTACTTCTGTCTTATCCAGAATGGTTGAGATAATTGTTTCATTTCTCCCATCAATATGAATTTGAAGTCTCAAATGAGTACTTCTCCACTCAATACTAAAATCTCATCATACCCACTCCCAAAGCCCAAAGAGTAATGATCTCATTTGTCTCTGTCTTTTATGGCAAATGGGAAAAAAAAAAAAAAAAAAGCTTTAGGAAAATTATCTGAGTTCTCATCTTTAACATCACAGGTATAGAAATTAATGACATCTTGGGTTCTATGTTTATTATAGAACTATGTTTATTGCAGAGTTTCCCTGGGTGCCTCAGACATTAAAGAATCTACCTTCAATGTGAAAGATCCAGGTTTGATCCCTGGGTTGGGAATATCCTCTGGAGAAGGAAATGCAACCCAATCCAGTATTCTTGACAGGAGAATCCCATGGACAGAGAGAAGCCTGATTGGCTACAGTCCATGGGGTCACAAAGAGTCAGACACAACAGAATGACTAACAAACTAGGTTCTATGGTCTACAATGTGGAGATAAGAGATATAAGTAATATCTGAATGAAGAGTAAAAATAACTCTCTGGTCTGGTGGAGAGAGCACTTGAGTAGCTCCCAGGAAATATTGAACACCCAGGCCCCTCTCCCCTACATGCATCCTGTGCACTAATTACAATAAAATTGGGGAAAACATTCGCTTTCTTACCTTATGTCTTTACCTAAAGAATGAAAGATACTCTGAAAAACTGTGAAAAGGACATCAATTGTGTGAGTGCAGATAAATGGCTTTCATATGACTACATATGTGAAATATGCAAGCACAGTGTGAAAACCATCAAAATTAATTATTTTCACAAACATGGGATAACCAAAGGGCTTCCCTGATGACTCAACAGGTAAAGAATCTGCCTGCAATGAAAGAGACGTAGGATAAGCAGTTTCTATCACTGTCTTGGGAAGATCCTCTGGAGGAGGGCATGGTGACCCACTCTAGTATTCTTGCCTGGAGAATCCCATGGACAGAGAAGCCTGGAGGGCTGCAGTCCATGAGGTTTCAAAGATTTGGACATGACTGCTCAAACAAACTTTGTGTGCACCAGGACCCAGAGACCCCACAGAGACTGAAAACAGAACTGTGTTTGAGTGTCTCCTGTGGAGGTACAGGTCAGCAGTGGACTGCTGCAGGGAAGGCACTCTGGGTGTACCAGACTTGGGTATGGCATAAGCCCTCTTGGAGGAGGTCACCATTAACCCCACCATAGAGCTGCCAGAACTTACACAGGACTGGGGAAATAAACACTTGGAGGGCACAAACAGAACCTTGTGCACACCAGGACCCAGGAGAAAGGAGCAGTGACCCCACAAGAGACTGACCCAGACTTGCCCATGAGTATCCAGGAGTCTCTGGCACAGGCGTGCATTGGCAGTGGCCTGCTACGGGGTCGGGGGCATTGAGTGGGGCAGTGCGTTCATAGACCTTTTGAAGGGGGCCACCATTATCTTCATTACCTCCTCCATAGTTTGGCCCCAGGTCAAATAACAGGGAGGGAACATAGCCCCACCCTTCAACAGAAAATTGGATTAAAGATTTACTGAGCATGGCCCTGCCCATCATAACAAGACCCAGTTTCCCCCTCAGTCTCTCTCATTAGGAAGCTTCCATAAGCTTCTTTTCCTTCTCCATCAGAGGGCAGCCAGACAGAAAACCACAATCACAGAAAACTAACCAATCTGATCACATGGACCACAGCCTTGTCTAACTCAATGAAACTATGAGCCATGCTGTGTAGGACCACCCAAGATGGACGGGTCATGGTGGAGAGTTCTGAAAAAACGTGGTCCACTGGAGAAGGGAATGGCAAACCACTTCAGTCTTCTTGCCTTGAGAACCCCATGAACAGTATGAAAAGGCAAAAAGATAGGACACTGAGAGATGACCTCCCCAGGTTGGTAGGTGTCCAATATGCTACTGGAGATCAGTAGGGGGATAACGCCAGAAACAATGAAGAGATGGAGCCAAATCTAAAACAACACCTAGTTGTGGATGTGACTGGTGTTGGAAGTAAAGTCTGATGCCATAAAGAGCAATACTGCATAGGAACCTGGAAAGTTAGGTCCATGAATCAAGGCCAATTGGAAGTGGTCAAACAGGAGATGGCAAGAGTAAATGTCAACATTTTAGGAATCAGCAAACTAAAATGGACTAGAATGGGAGAATTTAACTCAGATGACCATTATATCTACTACTGTGGGCAAGAATCCCTTAGAAGAAATGGAGTAGCCATCATAGTCAACAAAAGAGTCCAAAATGCAGTACTTGGATGCAGTCAAAAAAAAGGACAGAATCAACTCTGTTCGTTTCCAAGGCAAACCATTCAATATTAAAGTAATCCAAGTCTATGCCCCAACCATTAATGTTGAAGAAGCTGAAGTTGAATGGTTCTATGAAGACCTACAAACCTTCTAGAACTAACACCCAAAAAAGATGTCCTTTTCATTATAGGGGACTGGAATGCAGAAGTAGGAATTCAAGAAATGCCTGGAATAACAGCCAAATTTGGCCTTGGAATACGGAATGAAGCAGGGCAAAGACTAATAGAGTTTTGCCAAGAGAACACACTGGGCATAGCAAACACCGTCTTCCAACAACACAAGAGAAGACTCTATACATGGACATCACCAGATGGTCAACACTGAAATCAGATTGATTATGTTCTTTGCAGCCAAAGATGGAGACGCTCTATACAGTCAGTGAAAACAAGACTGGGAGCTGACTGTGACTCAGATCATGAACTCCTTATTGCCAAATTCAAACTTAAATTGAAGAAAGTAGGGAAAACCACTAGACCATTCATGTATGACCTAAATCAAATCCCTTATGATTATACAGTGGAAGTAACGAATAGATTCAAGGGATTAGCTCTGATAGACAGAGATCCTGAAGAACTATGGACAGAGGTTCCTGACATTGTACAGGAGGCAGGGTTTAAGACAATCCCCAAGAAAAAGAAATGCAGAAAGGCAAAATGGTTGTCTGAGAAGGCCTTACAAATAGTGGTGAAAAGAAGAGAAGTGAAAGGCAAAAGAGAAAAGGAAAGATATACCCTTTGAATGCAGAGTTCCATAGAATAGCAAGGAGAGATAAGAAAGCCTTCCTCAGTGATCAATACAAAGAAATAGAGGAAAACAATAGAATGGGAAAGACTAGAGATGTCTTCATGAAAATTAGAGATACCAAGGGAATATTTCATGCAAAGATGGGCACAATAAAGGACAGACATGGTATGGACTTAACAGACGCAGAAGATATTAAGAAGAGGTGGCAAGAATACACAGAAGAACTGTACAAAAAAATCTTCACAACCCAGATAATCATGATGGTGTGATCACTCACCTAGAGCCAGACATCCTGGAATGTGAAGTCAACTGGGCCTTCGGAAGCATCAGTACGAACAAAGCTAGTGGAGGTGATGGAATTCCAGTTAAGCTATTTCAAATCCTGAAAGATGATGCTGTGAAAGTGCTGCACTCAATATGCCAGCAAATTTGAAAAACTCCGCAGTGGCCACAAGAGTGAAAAAGGTCAGTTTTCATTCCAATCCCAAAGAAAGGCAATGCCAAAGAATGCTCAAACTACCACACAATTACACTTATCTCACACACTAGCAAAGTAATGCTCAAAATTCTCCAAACCATGAATCATGAACTTCCAGATATTCAACCTGGATTTAGAAAAGGCAACAGAACAAGAGATCAAATTGTCAACATCTCTTGCATCATCAAAAGAGCAAGAGAGTTCCAGAATAACATCTACTTCTGTTTCATTGACTATGCAAAAGTCTTTGACCGTATGGATCACAACAAACTGTGGAAAATTCTTAAACAGATAGGAATACTGGACCACCTGACCTGCCTCTTGAGAAATCTGTATGCAGGTCAGGAAGCAACAGTTAGAACTGGACATGGAACAACAGACTGGTTCCAAATAGGGAAAGGAGTACGTCAAGGCTGAATGCTGCCACCTTGCTTATTTAACTTATATGCAGAGTACATCATGAGAAACGCTGGGCTGGAAGAAGCACAAGCTGGAACCAAGACTGCCGGGAGAATTATCAATAGCCTCAGATGTGCAGTTGACACCACCCTTATGGCAGAAAGTAAAGAAGAACTAAAGAGCCTCTTGATGAAAGCAAAAGAGGAGAGTGAATAAGTTGGCTTAAAACTCAACATTCAGAAAACTAAGATCATGGTATCTGGTCCTATCCTTTCATGGCAAATAGATGAGGAAATGGTGGAAACTTTATCTTTTTGGGCTCCAAAATCACTGCCGATGGTGACTGCAGCCATGAAATTAAAAGACGCTTGTTCCTCAGAATAAAAGTTATGACCAACCTAGACAGCATATTAAAAAGCAGAGACATTGCCTTGCCAACAAAAGTCTGTCAGTCATAGCTATGGTTTTTCCAGTAGTCACATATGGATGTGAGAGTTGGAATATAAAGAAAGCTGAGCACTGAAGAACTGATGCTTTTGAACTGTGGTGTTGGAGAAGACACTTGAGAGTCCCTTGGACTGCAAGGAGATCCAACCAGTCCATCCTAAAGGAAATCAGTCTTGAATATTCATTGGAAGGTCTGATGCTAAAGCTGAAATCCAGTACTTTGGCCACCTAATGTGAAAAACTGACTCATAGAAAAGACCCTGATGCTGGGAAAGATTGAAGATGGGAGGAGAAGGGGATGACAGAAGATGAGATGGTTGGATGGCATCACTGACTCAATGAACATGAGTTTGAGTAAACTCCTGGAGTTGATGATGGACAGGGAGGCCTGGCGTGCTGCATTCCATGGGGTGGCAAACGTGTCTCAGTTGGACATGACTGAGCGAGTGAACTGAACTGAAGTGAGTGACTAAACAACAACAGTCTTCATAAGGCAGACAATTCTGTGCTTTTTTTCCCCTTAGTATTCTCTTTCCCTTCATCATGGAATGCCTCATCATCATTTTCTCGCTTATAAAACTCCTATTCACCGTCCAAGTGCTGAACCTCCCCTGTCAAGCTATCCATGCCTTTTCCAGGCAAAGTTGATTCCAGTTGCTTCTGTGTTCCTGCTGCAAGGCAGGCAGCTGTGTGTCGTGGTGTCAGAAAACTCACCTTTTCTTGAAAGATTCTCACCTAGGAAACCAGAAACAGACTTTAAACTCGCCTACGATCTCTTTCCGCCAGCAGCACCTGCCCTTCCCTGAGACAGACTGCTAGAAAAATCTTTCTAAACTGCATCTTTCAGCACATTGCATTTCAATATGCATAATCTCAACATACTTTTCTGTGAAAAATAGCACCCAGGGAGTTTCGGCGCACATCCGAGGCTTTTTACAATTGTGGAAGTCAGAGAGGTCAAGTGATTCGACCTAGGTCACAGAGCTAATAAATGGCAGAGAGAATATGCAAACTCAGATCTGTCTGCTTCTGCTTCCGCCCTGCCCCTTTCTACCGCACTGCGAAGGGCGAGACCAGCTTCCTGTGCTGTGTGCCTGTGGACTGGCAACGCGTGGGGTAATTTGGGAAAGAGAAGTTATATAAGCGACGTAACCTATTTCTTATGCACGATATGTCTCTGCAGCCTGAGCTTAATTTAAATCAGCCACAGGAATGGCTCCACATATTGGAGTCAACAGATGGGAGTGGGCACCTCTGTCACTCACAAATATAGTACTTTGACCAGTTGTGAAGGAACTCAAGTGGTGAAAAGTACAGCTAATATTTCTTTCCCATTCCTCTATTTCCAGCTTTTTCTCTATGCCTTTAACATGCTCTCTATTTCTTCCTTTAAATCTCTGTTTCTTTCTCTCTCGTGCACCCATACACACATACATACACAGACAAACAAGCTCACTTGTCCATGGAAGAGGGATAAATATAGAAGCATTTCTATAATCCAGGCACAAGAGTACTTCCTGGAGCTAACATGGTTCCAGCTTGGTTCTTGGTTCCATTCTTTCCCACTGAACCTAAATCTGAAGGTTCAAGGTTCAAGGTAGGACCTCCTTAGGCCATTTCTATGTGGACTTTTCATAAAGAATCCAGTGCCTGGAAATGAGATGCTCACTGCAGTTTGCTCCTATGGCCCACCTCTTCAGCAGCACAAACTGTCATATAAAATAATTGACCGATTTAGATGTTTCACGCCCCACCTAGAGTGTGAACTTCTCCAAGTATGACTCTGTTCCAGTTGTCAGCTGTCTTCCTATCTCTGGTGGCTCAGTGGTAAAGAATCTGCCTGAAAATGCAGGAGATGCAAAAGATGTGGATTCAATCCTTGGGTCAAGAAGATCTCCCAGAGTAGGAAATGGCAACCCACTCAAGTACTCTTGCCTGAAAAATCCCATGGACAGAGGAGCCTGGTGGGCTATAGTCCATGGGGTCATGAAAGAGTCGGACACAACTTAGCCAAACAACAACAATAACAACTTCCTATCCCACATCACAGTGTCTAGTACAGAAAGCACACTTAAAACACATGAAAAAAGAAGATTCTTGGTATAGAGTAGTTGGTTGTTCTTAGCCTGAAGGCAGATTTGAAGGCTCCCTCCGAAGGCCTGATGGTGGTCATGTGCAAGATGAGTTTGACTTCCTGGGTAGAAGTAGAACAAAGACCAAAGCCAAGAGGTCCCGGGCAACTTAAACCCATGCTAACGTAATGAAGAAGCTTCCAGTAGAAAATCCCTCCAAAGGCAGTTAAATGTTGTCTAAGGAAATGAACGTGTCACTGGAGATTTCAAGCACCAAAGGAATGACATCTTGTCTGGGGTGCTTTGAGTTGAATCAAGCAACTAACACAGTAAATTTAGACAATCTTTAAAGGTCCAGTCATCTTTGTGCATCTGGAAACACACAGACACACACACACACACACACACTAAGGAAACACAGCCTACAGAGTACTAAGTTCATCACTGCTGTATTTATGATTCTATTACTCTAAGTGCCTGGTTTATCATGTCATGACATGTTTATCATGTCTTAAGACTTTGCATGTGATCTTCATGCACCATCTATCCTTCGTTCTTAACCCCAAATCATATTTTAAATTCAAGATGTTTTTTGAAATCAAAGCACCCTGGTTTTATTTCCTATAGTTTTAATTACAGGTTTAATTAAGCAATTATTTCTTGATACTTAAAAATATCTGTTCCCACTCAACATTCTTACTACGAGAGTCAGAACCAGCATGTTTCTCTGTCTCAAAACAGAGACAGAGAATAACTGTGTTTTATAGAATAACTCTGAAGTAAGTATTTATCCAATAAATGACTGGGTGAAAAAAATCGATGTTCAAAGACACTACTCTTTCTGTGACCAGATGGATTTTTCCCTTCTTTTTCCATTTGTATATTTTGCTGTTTGTCTTCGAAGGAATTTCAAATACTTTACAGCAAAGAACATCCTCCAGGTGTCTTGAAATTGGCAAACAAGTCTTCTTTGATAGGTCCTGGGAACTTGCCAGTCATTTTGGGCAGACACGGATCTCAGGACACAGTGGGTCCTACGGCTCACTCTCTGGGGAAGGGAACACAAGGTCTGCAGAGAAGCAAAACCTTCACACAGGGGTAGGAACTGGGTGGCCAGCAGCAGAAAGTCCCTTACAAGCAGGGGGCTCCTCCTCCAGCAGATCTCCCCATCCCAGGGATCGAACCCAGGTCTCCCTCATTGTAGATTCTTTACTGTCTGAGCCACTCGAGAAGTTGGGATTGTGGTGTTGAAGACTTGGCGGTCCAAACGTGGCCCCCAGCCAAAGACAGCCCTGTGAGGTCTGGAGGGAAGAAAAACAAAACCTTTGTTAAGTCTCCTTTCACGTTTTCCTCTTTTTTTTTTTTTCCTCTCTCTCTTTTTTTGTGAATGTATCGGTTTTCATTTTTGGCACAAGATAAAAGTAGCTTTCTTACTGCCCTACCTCTCTGAGTCATAACTGGAGTCAGAAACATAAGATGTTTCACACAGAATTCTACAGCCAAGTTGATTTCCTGCTTGAGTTCTAAGATGGAGCAACTGAAAATATTAGGTGTCTCTGAGGTCCCCGAGGCCCGAGGAGGGCACAGCCTAGAAATGCCAAGCAAGCCGAACAGCATCCTGTCTGTTTTCACTGTTACAGGACTCTCTGCTGACCTCCCTGTCTACGTGGGGTGATGCCAAGCAGGGAAGGGTCAGCATGCAGGGAACCAGGGTGCAGGAAACTTGTTCCTAAAGTGTCAGATGGTAAGCGGCTCAGGCTCTGCAGGCCTCGTGATCTCCGCACCCGATTACTCAGCTTACCCTGGAGAGCAACACCAGCCTTCGACTTCACACCAACAAATAAGGGAGCTGGAGTTCCAACAGAACGTTGTTTCCGAAGGCGGGATCTGACCCACGGGCAAAGTTTGCTGACCTCTGCTTTGGAGAAAGGAAGGCTAATACACCCTATGAACTTGCAGAGCCCTGATCTTCTGTGATTCTGATATCTTGTTTACAAAACAAGAATAATTTTTGATCCCCCTTCCCCCCCCAAAAAAATGCCAAGGCTTCCCAGGTGGCACAAAGGTAAAGAATCCACCTGCCATGCAGGAGCCGCAAAAGCGGGATCCGCAAAAAAAGTTCCATCTCTGCGTCAGAAAGATCCCCAGAGGAGGAAATGGCAACCCACTCCAGTATTCCTGCCGGGAAAACACCAGGGACAAAGGAGCCTGGTGGGCTACAGTCCATGGGGTCACAGAGCTGGACACGACTAACCATGAAAAAAAGAAAAAGTACAAAACATACGAGTAGACTATTCGTATTTAAATGATTTAATTGTCACCGTAGCCTGGAAAGGTTGATATGATTCTTGTTGTATGGATATGGAAACTTAGAGAAGATAAGAGACACTCAGCCCAGGGATGTAGTAAGTGAAGGGCAGGACTGGAAAAGAAATTTGGTTTTAAACTAAACAGGATGCCAAAATACATGAGTACCTCAGCTATAATGATCAAATGAGAAACCTCATTTACAATGCTGGTAAGTTTCTTTGGGATTCTGTATGTCTTTTTAAATTTATACTTCCACATATTTTCTTATTTTATATTATTCCTGTGAAGTAGATTTTTATATATATATATATATATATATATATATATGTATGTATATAAAATATACATGAAAGGAGAAGGAAATGGCAACCCACTCTAGTATTCTTCAATGGGAAATCCCAAGGACAGAGGAGTCTGGCAGGCTATAGTCCATGTGGTCACAAAAGAGTCAGACACGACTGAGTGACTAAACAATATATATGAAAGCACTTTGCATAGGGTTAAGCCTGACTGCATGCACTCACATGTCACTACCGACGTGCAGTTTCATAGAAGCAGGGTGAGCACTAGCCTAGCATAAGAGACAAGAGGCATGGGATTGAACTGTGAAACACCAAGAGCTGAGTCATTCCTCCAGGGAGGTGCGGAAACAGTGCAGAAAACCAAACAGGGAGAATACCATAACGTGCAAACCCACTCTGAAGTCTGCTGGGAAGGAGGAGGAGAGCTCTGTGGATCTGGGAGGCCATGCTGCTGAGGCTGTTAAATCAACCAGGCCTCAGGAACTGCAGCTGATACAGTGTCAGTGTGGAGTGGAGATGAGATGGGAAGAAAGGAATCCCCAGGGAAGAGAAGGAATTCAAAGCAAAGAAACCGCTGTGACTCAAACTCAGGTGAGATCTAGGGCTATGTTTAAGGATTAAAATGAGAATAGTTTGCCCCTGCAGGTATTTGGGCAAGGGTTTGGCTTTAGAAGCAGAGAATGTGGAAACTTCCAGAGATTTTTTAAATTGTAAAATACATGTATGCTTAATCATGTCCAACTCTTTGCAACCCCATGGACTGTAGCTCCCCAGGTTCCTCTGCCCATGGGATTTCCCAGGCAAGAATACTAGAGTGGGTTGCCATTTCCTTCTCCAGTAAAATATATGACATGGATCAAAAACTTTAGCAGAGTCCATAGTATAATATGATCAACTGGGTTCATTCAGTTCAGTCTCTCAGTCAGTTCAGTTCAGTTCAGTTCAGTTGCTCAGCTGTGTCCAACTCTTTGTGACCCCATGGACTGCAGCATGCCAGGCCTCCCTGTCCATCAGCAGCTTCTAGAGTTTACTCAAACTCCTGTCCATTGAGTCGGTGATACCATCCAACCATCTTATCCTCTGTCATCCCCCTTCTCCTCCTGCCTTCAGTCTTTCCCAGCATCAGGTCTTTTCAAATGAATCAGTTCTTCGAGTCAGGTGGCCAAAGTATTGGAGTTTCAGTTTCACCATCAGTCCTTCCAATGAATATTCAGGACTGATTTCCTTTAGGATGGACTGGTTGGATCTCCTTGCATTCCAAGGGACTCTCAAGTGTCTTCTCCAACACCACAGTTCAAAAGAATCAATTTTTCGGCGCTCAGTTTTCTTTATAGTCTCAACTCTCACATCCATACATGACTACTGGAAAAACCATAGCTTTGACTAGACGGACCTTTGTTGGCAAAGTAACGTTTCTGGGTTCATTTCCGACCATATATGACACACACGTGACTTAAGCTCTCTAAGCCTCAGATTTCTCTTTTATTGCAAAGAGATCTTAGTAGTTTTCCTACAGTGCCTTGTTTGTGGTCCAGTAAAGATTGATTGGTACTAGTTGTTATTATCCTAGAGACCTGTGCATGAAGGTGGGCAGTTGTTAAGTCTCATAGAATATTGGTAATACAGCAGGCAGATGTCTGGTCACACTTGGAAAGGATGGAACCAGAGAATCTCTGTCCAAAGTTCCACTTATTCATGGGGCAGGGGCCATCTTCAAGTCACAGCTGTCCTTTCTGGGTCCAGAGTAAGGAGTAAACTGACTGTCATGACCAACTGGCCAACTGCAAAGGGATGGGGAGTGAGGCTAAACCTGACTTGGATAATTAAGACCCCTGGATGCCTGCCAACATGTTGGACTGCTCTTCTGTGGGCAAAAGGCATGAGGAAAGGCGACTACACCTTTCAGCTCTACTGAGAGTCGGAAGTGGTGCTCCATGTTTTCACTGATACCATCTCGTTCAACCTGGAAGCCAGCCCTAAGGACAGAGAAGCAAACTGATTTACCCAGACTACACAAAAATCAGTGCTGAGGTTTGAAAACATGCCTAATTCTAAACTCATGCCTTTTCTCCAAATTCTATTATCTACTGTATCTATTTTATATACCGTATCTATCTATTTTATGTTTTGATGATACATACACAGTTTCCTTATGTTGATTTCCTACCTAGGATATTGCACGTGCTCAATCACTGAGTCATAGCTGACTCTTTGTGACCTCATGGACTGTAGCCTGCCAGGCTCCTCTGTCATGGAATTTTTCAGGCAAGAATACTGGAGTGGATATCCATTTCCTCCTCCAGGAGATCTTCCCACCCCAGGGATAGAACTGGCATCTCCTGCACGGACAGGCGGATTCTTTACCACTGTGCCACCAAGGAGGCATTGTTGCAGTTCAGTAGCTCAGTTGTGTCTGATTCTTTGTAGTACCATGGACTGCAGCACACTCGGTCACGCCTGATGGTTTGTGACTCCATGGACTGCAGCACGCCAGCCTTCCCTGTCCTTCACCATCACCTAGGTTGTATTTTCCCAGAAATTGCATTTCCACAAATATTTACTAAGCATGTAAGTGAACAGGTAGATCACCTCATTAAAACTACTTTGAAGAAAGTAAGACTGAACCATCTCATTTCGTCCATTTCGTTTCATTTTCATGAAACCTCATATTTGGTATAAGATTCTCATTTAGCAAGGGAAGCACCTGAGGCTCCAAAAGGCTATCCAAATTACTTAAGTAGAAACTGCCAATAGATTGAGCTGCTGGAATTCAGTATCTGCTCACACCCCTCCCAGCCCACTATACCTTGCACAGCCTTTGCCTTATGAGGTCTCAGTAGCTTAGACTGTCATGTTTCTGTACCTGCTGGGAGCATCCAGAACCCCAAGATCCACTTCAGGAGGTTGGAGAGAGAAGCATTCTCTGATGTCTGTAATAATACCGTATGGTCATAGAGGTTGTCTACTGCTAGATCCTCTGGTTCATTTCCTCCTGGATATATTTCCTTAAAGTGGAAACATGGATTGACAGAGATGTTTCTATTGATGGGAAGACTCTGGCACGAGCATCAGGTGCTAATGGCTCCAGGTCAGCTGAACCAAGAGAGCAGTGCCTATTGATATCCTTGAGCAAATAGGTCATTTACACCATAGACTGTGAATATCTCCTCACTCAGAAGGCAGTAGCCACAGACACTAGCCCCAAGGAACAGATATTCAGAGAGCCATTCACTCCCTAAACAATGTATTCAGAAGCATTACTGTATCTTGTGCATGTCAGGAATAATACGGTATGTAACTCTGGGCATGGAGAATGCCGAGACAGACCTCAGCAGTGAGCATCTGGTGGAGGAGCTGGATTCTATTTAGAGAATTCAGGGGACTGCTAACACAGCTTCTCTTCAGGAGAAACACTCCATGTTCATTAGGAATAGGGGACTCTGGGTTTCTTTACCAATATATTCAGTATTAAAGGCATGTGGTACCAAGAGGCAGGAAGATGCAGCAATTGAAAAGACCATCTCTGGAGCACACTGCCTAGATTAATTTCCCTTCCCAGTCACTTTTTGGGCAATTTCTTTAGCCTGTCTAAGTCTTTTTCCTCCTCTGTAAAATGAGGGTTAAAAAAAGAATATTTATGATAATTCAATAAATGAATGCCTAAGAAGTATTTATAAGCATTCAATAAAGTTTATCTATTACTGTTCACCCATTATAGAGCCAGACATTGAGAGGTGGAGGAAAAAAAAATAATTCAAATATGTGAAGACTGATGGTAAAATGTAAGGAAGCAGAAAGAAACAGCCCCATTCATCCAAAAACCTTTTCATTTATCACCAGATCACAGATAAAGTTTGGGGGCAAATGAAGAAATGACCCAGAGCCTCGCGTCTCCTCTCCTACCCTCACCTCTGTTTGCCACTGTATGACTTCGGCGTCCTATTGACTATGTAATCTGATGCATTTTCCCACTCAAAATTAGAAGTCTACTTGGCTTCAGGGTATTAACTATTTCTTTATTTCTCATGGGTTCAAGGTCAACAAGTGCACACAAATGAATTAAATTTTAATCCTTGATACATAACACTCCCTTCATTGGTTCATTCAAGGTTCCCTTACCCATTTTGATACCCAACAAAGGCCATAAATCCCTCAGCCTGATTCCCCTCTATCTTTCCAGCCCCATGTCCCCACCCAAGTAAACACTTCTAAATTCTGCATTCATCATTCCCTTGTTTGCATTTTAAATATTTTTTCACATCTATATGATAGTATATTTGCATATTTTTTTCTCTAATATCATGAAAACAATATCTCATGTTATATGTAATCCTTTGGAATTTATTTTTTGATTGAAAATTATGCTGCTCACTTTTATTCACACTATTGAATGGGGGGATAGTTTATCCATTTCAACTTCAACACTATGCTTAATGTACATTAGATCATTTTTCCATTCTCCCATCAATGTGAATTTGAGAAATTTCATGATTTTTTGTATTTTTGGATACTCTATTGACGCACAATCTTTCTAACCCCTGGAATTTTTACTTTCCACTTTTACTACTTGAATAGCAGAGCAATGATGTCTCACAATCTTTATTGTCTTTCCCTGAATTCTAATTCAGAGGAAGATATCCTCATATGTTTATATGTATCTTCTGGCCAATAACCATATATTGAGTAATTTTCTGAGAATCACAGAGCCACGGGGCTGGTATTCAAACCTAAATCATTCAGATTTTAAAGCCAAGCCGTTTCCTACAGTACGCGGTAATGATGACACTGTTGGAAACAGACAGCATTAGTATTGATGTAGCTGTCGGCTCTGAGAGTTCTTTGAACTTCTTGTAAATTTTTTAATGTAGACATTTGGAGCTCATTTCATTGACAGCAGATCTGTGCTTTCACAATGAGATATTTATAAACCATCCTCCAAGCTAGATTATTTGGAAAGAGGAAACGAATCTTTGAATAACTTTGAGGAGAAAAAGAAAAAAAAAATCAAACTTCCTCCTGCATCATCACAGAATTTTAGAGTTGGAAGAAAACTAGAAATCAGTGCAGCCTCTCCTAGCTCTCTACTCTGCTACTTTATTTTACAGTCAACAAACCTGGGCCCCACACCTCCGGGTGACTTCCTCAGGGTTACAAATGGCTGGTGGAGAGGTATCAGCTGTCTTTTGCTGGGTGGCAAACCACCCCATGTTCAGTGGCGTTAAACCATACTCACGTCGTTTACTCATAATGCTGTAGATTATCAGTTTAGTGCAGCAGGGTGCTTTTCCTGCTGGGCTTGCTTAGAGTAACTTTTGCTCTGTAGGTCCACTAATGGGTTGGCTGACCTAGGGTTTCTGAGCTGGGATGGCTTGTCTTGTTCTATGATGCCACCTCCTTTATTAGACCGGCCTGGGCTTCCTCTCCTGGTCATGGTAGAGTTCGTGGTGGTAGAGAAGGTAATCCTCAGTCTAATCTCTTTTCATGTTCATTGATTTCATATACTGTTGGGCAGATCACATCACGTGGTCAAGGCCAGATTTCATGGATGAGAGAAAGATTTTTAACTTGATGAAAGGCATGGCAAAAATCACATTTTTTTTTTTTTTTTTTCCACACTGCAAGCTTTTTTTTTTTTTAATGAATTGACTTGAATTATCCTCCATAATGGCTCTACCACTCTGCATTCCCCTCAACAATGAATGAGAGTTCCTGTTGCTTGACATCCTCACCAGCACTGGGTGTTGGAAGTGGTTTAGATTTTAGCCATTTTAGTGCACGAGGGATGATATCTCACTGGGTCAGTCTGTCATTTCCTGGAACCTGTGGTGTTGAGCATCTTTTCACATGTTTATTTGGGCCAAGTTTTAATCTCTAGATCAAGTTGGAAAGAAACAGTATCAACATTTTAAAAGTATATACATAAAAATATACAATGTATAATATAATAATACATAAAGGAATGGGAGGAATTTGTAGTCATTTTTTTTTGCAATCTACACCACAGATACATGTATAATGTGCTTTCCTTAACAGTTTATCTCTTTTTACAATAAACAAAACCACTATAAGCAATTTATAAGAGAAATTTTTCCCTAGCATTGATCATTTGTTAGATTAGAGCCAGGAAGTGGTGCATAGTATTTTACATAATACTCTCTCAGATGCATAATGGTAGGCGTGAAGACCCCACTTCAAAGCAAAGTAAGTCAAGTTTTAAAGAGAGGTGCGGTGCTGGCAGCAGTCTTTGCTCTCACGTCCTCTCCTGGCCCTTCCCCTGTTCTGGTCCCTGTCTTTAGGCCACATTTCCCAAGCAGCTGCGTCAGCTATCTTCCAGGGTTGGCCAACAGGAGGCACTAGAAATACACTGAACAGAAGGAGAAAAGACACGCCAAGGACATTTCTCGTTTTGCTTTTCTGCCTCGGGCTGTATGTCTAACAGCTGCTGCCTCTGAAGTGGAGCTTCCTCTCTCTCCAGGCAGGGCCACCTTACTTTCTTCTTTCAGGTCTATTGCACAGACCTTGGTAACAACACCCCCTGCTTTGTTCCACTGAGAGGTAACATAAGCTTCCTCTCCTTCTAAAGCCTCAGTTGCCTCATCCTCCACTGCTTGGGCCCCTCCGCCTCTCCCATCACCTGTGAATCCAATTCCCTGTACAAAACCCACCTGTATTATTTATGGCAAATATTTTAATCTTCTTTGGTTGGACTCTGATTCACACAGCAGCTTTTCCCAAATTCCCATAGATTTTTAGAGGTGAAAATAAATATAGGTCCAGATTGAATCCCCAAGCTTCCCATTCCCTGCTTCCTCTCTTGTGAAATATTTGTGCGTAATACAGAATAAACCTTCTGAAAAATAATTGATGTCCCCAGAAAGATTAGAGCAGATGCTGCTTCTATAAGAATGAGAACAATATCATTTGAAGTAAGAATAAATATCAATTCAACAGTTTAAAGACAAATTCGAAGAAAGCCTCTGGGAAATAAAACAAAAAGTCAAAGAGATGGATACTTGGAGAGGAAACATTTACAGATTACTATCCGCAAAGAAGATTTTATAAATAATGCAATGTACACACAGCTTCTAGTAATGATAAAGTGGTTTGGCGAAACTACTGTGCCCACAAGTCACATTTATAAAATCTGGACAAAAGATTAAAACAACCACCGCCACCATCCTTTCTGAAAGTAACCAAAGTAGGAAGAAATTGGAGAAAGGTATCCACTGTACTAACAGAGATGTAACCTTCTGTAGCTTTTTTTTTTAAACACAAGATTATTCTTCAAGCTGGCTTCCCTGGTGGCTCAGTCAAGAAAGAGTCTGCCTGCAATGCAGGAGACCTGGGTTTGATCCCTGGGTGGGGAAGATCCCCTGGAGAAGGAAATGGCAACCTACTCCGATATTCTTGAATAGAGAATTCCACGGACCGAGGAACGTGGTGGGCTACAGTCCATGGGGTCACAGAGAATCAGACACGACTGAGTAACTAGCTTTCTTTTCTTTTGTTCTTCAATCTACATACACTGTTGGGAAAGTAGAAAGTTACAATCTTGTTGGTTTGTGGTATCAAAGGAGAGAGAGACTGGAAGAACAGAGGGAGTTTAGTGGGGAAATAAAAGGGAAGCAGCTGTAATAAAAGGGAGGCAGAAGTGCTAACATCCCCCATGTAATCCCTGTCTCTAAACTATGCATCACAGTGGGAGATGTCAAGGGACCCAGTGAAGAAACAGAAGCTGGAACCTGGAAGTACTGAGAAGAGATTACAGCTGATGTTTAGAGAGAGAGACCAGTGAACTAGCAGCTATGTGAATGAGATTTATAGGAATTACCCTGTGTGAAATAAGTCTAACACAAAAGAATGCACTCTTTATGATTCCATTAATGTTAAGCTTTAGAAGAGGCATAACTAACCTATGGTGGATAAAAATCAGAAAAGTGGTTGCCTCTCTGCCGGGGTGGGAACTGACTGGGAAGAGACTTCATGGAAATATTTTTTATCTTGAGAGAGGGATAGGTTATATGGGCGCATGTATTTGTTAAGAGCACGCACTCAAGATGTATATCAGTTCAGTTCAGTTCAGTCGCTCAGCCGTGTCTGACTCTTTGCGACCCCATGAGTCGAAGCACGCCAGGCCTCCCTGTCCATCACCAACTCCCTGAGTTTACTCAGACTCACGTCCATCGAGTCAGTGATGCCATCCAGTCATCTCATCCTCTGTCGTCCCCTTCTCCTCCTGCCCCCAATCCCTCCCAGCATCAGAGTCTTTTCCAATGCTTCAACGTATATAAAGTTTACTTCAAATTTTTATATTATAATAATGTGCTCAGTTCTGTCCAACTCTTTGCGACCCCATAGACTGTAGTCTGCAAGGCTTCTCTGCCCATGGAATTTTCCAGGCCAGAATACTGTAGTGGGTTGTCATTTCCTTCTCTAGGGGATCTTCCCAACTCAGTGATCAAACCTGTGTCTCTCATTTCTCCTGCATTAGCATGTGGATTCTTAACCACTGAGCCAACTTTTTTTACTTTTATCACTCAATAAAGTATAATCTCAGTGAAGTGGTGGGATCTTACCCATTTGGTTTCACTATTATATCCTGGCAGATAAAATAATTTCTGATATATAGTTGTTGATTCATCAATATTCATTGAATGAACTAATGATTTGGGCTTTCTGCAAATCCTTTATTGACTCCTAAATGTCTACATCTGTGACATCTACAATTACATTTTGCAAACTGTTTATATGCATACTGTTTTCATCACATAACCAGGATATCTGACAATCACTAGACATAAAGTTTTATTATGTGAACAATGATAGAAACCCAGTGTTAAATGGAGAGGGATGTTTGAGTGGGGATTAATATAATTCATCAAGTCAGTATTTTCTTTTCTTTTCTTACTAGGCAACCTCATGTGCCACCTCACAATATGAGTACTTAGCCAATGAGTGTCCTTGCATTAGTAACACACTCAGCAACATGCTAAAAAGCAGTAAAAGACCAAGCTTAAAGGACACCGTTCTAGTTCCAAAAACGCAAGGAATATTTCACGTTAGAAAATACACCAATATATTTCATCTCCTTAAAATATTATTAAAGAAAACCAAAATAGTCTCATCTAAGTAGACAGTGAAAACACATACTTGAGTAAATGAAGAAATCTAGTTAGTTCAAGGACGATAAGAATCGATATTGTAAAGACCTTAAATTGATTTCTACATCCAAAGCAATCCTAATCAAATCCCAAAATGGTTTTTTCATGGCATTTGATGAAGTGTTCTAACATTCATATGGAAAGGAAAATGTGTAAGAATAGCAGAGCCTATCAAGAGGTACAAAGTTCCAGTTATAAAATAATAAGTCATGAGGATGTAATGAAGAGCATGGTGACTATAGTCAATAATATTACACTTCAAATTTGAAAGTTGCTAATCTGCCTCTTGAGAAATTTGTATGCAGGTCAGGAAGCAACAGTTAGAACTGGACATGGAACAACAGACTGGTTCCAAATAGGAAAAGGAGTACGTCAAGGCTGTATACTGTCACCCTGCTTATTTAACTTATATGCAGAGTACATCATGAGAAACGCTGGACTGGAAGAAACACAAGCTGGAATCGAGATTGCCAGGAGAAATATCAATAACCTCAGATATGCAGATGACACCACCCTTATGGCAGAAAGTGAAGAGGAAGTAAAAAGCCTCTTGATGAAAGTGAAAGTGGAGAGAAAAAGTTGGCTTAAAGCTCAACATTCAGAAAACGAAGATCATGGCATCTGGTCCCATCACTTCGTGGGAAATAGATGAGGAAACAGTAGAAACAGTGTCAGACTTTATTTTTATGGGCTCCAAAATCACTACAGATGGTGACTGCAGCCATGAAATTAAAAGACGCTTACTCCTTGGCAGGAAAGTTATGACCAACCTAGATAGCATATTAAAAAGCAGAGACATTACTTTGCCAACAAAGGTCCGTCTAGTCAAGGCTATGGTTTTTCCTGTGGTCATGTATGGATGTGAGAGTTGGACTGTGAAGAAGGCTGAGCGCCAAAGAATTGATGCTTTTGAAGTGTGGTGTTGGAGAAGACTCTTAAGAGTCCCTTGGACTGCAAGGAGATCCAACCAGTCCATTCTGAAGGAGATCAGCCCTGGGATTTCTTTGGAAGGAATGATGCTAAAGCTGAAACTCCAGTACTTTGGCCACCTCATGCAAAGAGTTGACTCATTGGAAAAGACCCTGATGCTGGGAGGGACTGGGGGCAGGAGGATAAGGGGACGACAGGATGAGATGGCTGGATGGCATCACCGATTGATGGACGTGAGTCTGAGTGAACTCCAGGAGTTGGTGATGGACAGGGAGGCCTGGCGTGCTGCGATTCATGGGGTTGCAAAGAGTTGGACACGACTGAGTGACTGAACTGAACTGAACTGAAGAAAGTAAATCTGAAAAATTCTCATCACAAGAAAAAAACATTTGCAACTCTGTGTGATGACAGATGTTAACTAGATTCATTGTGGAGATCATTTTGTAAATTATGCAAACATCGAGTCATCATATTGTGCACCTGAAACTAACATAATGTTGTATGTCAATTATACTTCAATAAAACAGAATAATCTAGCTAAGATTTCAATAGAAATGTTGCTGTTTAATCAGAAATAAATTATTTTAAAGTTTAAGTAATTAAAAGATAGTGACGTATGTGTGAACTGCATACAGACTGGTCATTAGAGCAGATGAGTCCATTAATAGATTGTCTTGCATTTGGAAATTCAGTTAATGGTTGACATTGAAGAGGGAAGCATCTGTTACACAGCCCTAATGGGTGAGTCCCTATTGAGGGTTGTGTGAATGGCGCCCCCTAGTGAGGGAGACCATGCATTATCTGCAGGGTCCTGCAAGAAAGTTCTTTGGAAAAGAGGGAACTAGTTCTTAGGGACTTCCCTGGTGGCTCAGATGGTAAAGCCTCTGCCTACAATGCGGGAGATCCGGGTTCAATCCCTGGGTCGGGAAGATCCCCTGGAGAAGGGGATGGCAACCCACTCCAGTAGTGTTGCCTGGAAAATCCCATGGACGGAGAAACGTGGTAGGCTACAGTCCGTGGGGTTGCAAAGAGTTGGACATGACTGAGCCACTTTGCTTTCCTTTCCTTTAAACCAGTTCTTGGGCTTCCCTCATAGCTCAGTCAGCCTTCCTGGGTCGGGAAGATCCCCTGGAGAAGGACATGGCAACCCGTTCCAGTATTCTTGTCTGGAGAATCCCATGGACAGAGGAGCCTGGCGGGCTACAGTCCATGGGGTGGCAAGAGTCGGACACGACTGAGCGACTCGTGGTCAGACACCACGAGTACCACCAAACTAGTTCTTTACATGGCGTGGGGTCATTAAGTCATGCATTTGAAGAACAAATACAGCTAGTCAACACTTCATACATTTAGACAAATCAGTGATTTAAGAATACAGTCTTAAAAAAGAATTCCAAAAAGTTTAAAAGAAATTATGTGAGAATATGATTATATTGTTTGTATAAAGAAATTGTTTCTAAAAAGCCACAGGAAGCAGAATCAATACAGAAAAAAAAATTCAACTGAGTCAAACTTCACTTCTGTGAAAAACTGTCTCATAAACCACACAGAAAGGTAAGTAAAGCACTGAGAAAAATATATGCTGCAATATATCAAATTGCCCTAGTTATGTACAGAACCTCTTCAAATAAATCTGAAAATAATATAACTTTTAAAAGTTTCACAATTTAAATATTCTTACAAAGAAAAGAAAATACAAATTATAAATAAAAATTAGTTACTTAACCTAACTACTAATTAGTAAAATTATGAGGTACTTTTTTTTTTTACAAAATAGATTTGTCTATTTCTTTTTAATTGAATTATATATGTTGTTAGCAAGTTGATGGAGCTGATATATACATATATTCTCAATGCTGCTGGGATTGAAATTTGATAAAGTATCATTTTATTTTTCTATTATGTGTGGAAGATTTTTACAATATAAATGATCATTAATCCATATCATAAAAAATTAGAGAAAATGGACTATAGCTCTGTACACTAACCAGATTTTCAAATTTTATGCTGCTTGAAAGCAGTTTTTTAAAAAAATCATATTATATTTATGATTTAAAAATCATATTTTAAAATCATATTGTCAATTAAAGTGTAGTATATAAATCCATGAAACGAATGCAGAACTGTTTACATATTTTATATATATATATATATATATATATATATATATACACATAAAGTGAGGATCGGAGTAGGCAATGGCAACCCACTCCAGTACTCTTGCCTGGAAAATCCCATGGATGGAGGAACCTGGTGGGCTGCAGTCCATGGGGTCGAGAAGAGTCAGACATAACTCAGCGACTTCACTTTCACTTTTCACTTTCACGCATTGGAGAAGGAAGCGGCAACCCACTCCAGTGTTCTTGCCTGGAGAATCCCAGGGACAGGGGAGCTTGGTGGGCTTCCGTCTATGGGTTCGCACAGAGTCAGACATGACTGAAGTGATTTAGCAGCAGCAGCATCAGCAGCAGCAAAGTGAGGATAGAGACGGTAAAACATAAATTATATAAAACATAATCTCATCCTTCCCTTAGTAGATGAAGGTGTGGAAGAGGGACATTCATTTTATCTAAATCATATAAAAGTATTTTTATGAGAAATTATTCCCAAGAAACTTCTATACTTTGCAATATATAAAAATGTAAAATAATATGAATTGAATTATGCAAATACTGTGTGAAATACCTTTTAAATTAATTTAATTTACTTTGTTATTTCAGATATTGATATTTTTCTTGCTTTCTTCAGTGAATCACATTTTAAATCAATTTAGTTCCTCACTATTATTTTCTCTACCTTTCACTAAGCTGGCGCTTCCCTGATGGCTCAGATGGTAAAGAATCTGCCTGTAATTCAGGAGACCTGGGTTCGATCTCACCTGAATTTGATCCCTGGATTGGGAATATCCCCTGGAGAAGGAAATGGGAACCCACTCCAATATTCTTGCCTGGAAAATTCCATGAACAGAGGAGCCTGGTGGGCTACAGTCCATGGAGTAGCAAAGAATGGGACCTGACTGAGTGACTAACACTTCACTAGGTTGTGTTTAAAAGCAGACATTACTTTGCCAACAAAGGTCCGTCCAGTCAAGGCTATGGTTTTTCCAGTAGTCACATATGGATGTGAGAGTTGGACTATAAAGAAAGCTGAGCACTGAAGAATTGATGCTTTTTAACTGTAGTGTTGGAGAAGACTCTTGAGAGTTCCTTGGACTGCAAGGAGATCCAACCAGTCCATCCTAAAGGAAATCAGTCCTGAGTGTTCATTGTAAGGACTGATATTGAAGCTGAAACTCCATTACTTTGGCCACCTGATGCGAAGACCTGACTCATTTGAAAAGACCCTGATGCTGGGAAAGATTGAAGGTGGGAAGAAAAGGGGACGACAGAGGATGAGCTAGTTGGATGGCATCACCGACTCAATGGACATGAGTTTGGGTAGGCTCTGGCAGTTGGTGATGGACAGCGAGGCCTGGCATGCTGCAGTCCGTGGGGTTGCAAAGAGTTGAACATGACTGAGCGACTGAACTGAACTGAGGCTGAGTTTGCTCAAGTGCAGATAGGGAACCAACATGGCCTCTGAGCTGGTGTTTCTATTTCATCTGGAAGTGGGGGCATGTCTCTGTCTCTCCTCCCAGGAATGTCCTAGTGATGGTCCCTCCACTGCCATGGCTTTGTATAGTGCATCATCCCATCTTGTGCTAAGAAGAAGACTTGTGAATTAAGTAGCTGTGAGAGTTGGACTATAAAGAAATCTGAGTGCAGAAGAATTGATGCTTTTGAACTGTGGTGTTGGAGAAGACTCTTGAGAGTCCCTTGTACTGCAAGGAGATCCAACCACTCCATCCTAAATGAGATTAGTCCTGGGTGTTCATTGGAGGGACTGATGTTGAAGCTGAAACTCCAGTACTTTGGCCACCTGATTCGGAGAGCTGACTCATTTGAAAAGACCCTGATGCTGGGAGAGATTGAGGGCAGGAGGAGAAGGGGATGACAGAGGATGAGATGGTTGGATGGCATCACCGACACAATGGACATGGGTTTGGGTGGACTTGGAACTTGGACAGGGAGGCCTGCCGTGCTGTGGTTCATGGGGTCACAAAGAGTTGGACACGACTGAGTGACTAAACTGAACTGAAAATAATTTTGTTCTTTATATTTATCTTATAAATTTGACTCAAGCTCTTCTGCATTATATATATTTTTGTATTTAAAGGAAAATACATGCTTACTGTTTACATCGAGTATCTCACACACCACCTTCAAATACCTCTGAAACTTCTAACATCTACATACCATGTGGCTTTTGACATGAAATAAAATATTAACACATTGTATTTTATGCTGTAAATAGCTGATGTTGTTGTCCTATGCACTCTAAGTGATATAAACCTTCAACTTATGGCTGTTCTTCAGATCAAGCTGTATCTTTTGTTCCTACTCAAATTTGTGAAGATTTCAAAGGGGAGGAAAACAAAATAGAACATGTGATAAAAGGTTTGTGTTTACTGAAATATTAATGTTCTGTGGCAGACATGTGTGGAGCTGGCTGCTGAGTTCTTGAAACTTGAAGGTACTTTGTGAATCTTGTCCAAATCACTCCACAATTTAATATCCCATTTTCTTTCTGGAGCCTCCTGCCTCAGTCACAAAACTTCTGACAACACACATATTTTCTAGGACAAGGAGGCTGTCTGAAACACATATTTTCTCTCAGATCAAATATACAATCTGTCAACAGTGCCTTTATCCTGCTTGATGTTATGCATTTAACATTTGGCTTATAGTACGGGGCAATAAAAGAGGAAAGAAGCTGAAGCCACAAAGCCCAGACAGGAGAGAGGGAGTATGAATGGTATTTTTACAAAATTCTAATTAAGGAGCCAGGGAGCTTCAGGAGCCAGGGAAAATCACTTGTGAACTTTTTTAAAGCAAGTTTTCAATAATTTCTAAAGATCGAATGGAAAGAAATACTGTCACACGGCTTGCTACACAGTCATCTACACACCCACACACACCTTCGTATCTCCACCCAGCATCACACACTCACATACACATGGATACACACAGATATCAACCCCACTGCCACCAAAATACCACACATAATCCCACCCACAGACACACAGACACACATTCTCTCTTAACTCACCATGGTGGCACTATGATTTATATTATAATAAATATAAATATATAAATTATATAATATAATAAAATTTATAAATTTATATAGCTATATAAATAAATATAAATCTTAACCCTGTTTCTGGCGCAGAGCTCTTAAACTCTTTGGGATGTTCTCTGTGATGAGAGCAACAAAGGTGTCTCTTTGATGTCACCTTTTGGACCCACCTAAGCTTAGATGTGGAGAAGGCAGTGGCACCCCACTCCAGTACTCTTGCCTGGAAAATCCCATGGATGGAGGAGCCTGGTAGGCTGCAGTCCATGGGGTCGCTAAGAGTCAGACACAACTCAGCGACTTCACTTTCACTTTTCACTTTCATCCATTGGAGGAGGAAATGGCAACCCACTCCAGTACTCTTGCCTGGAGAATCCCAGGGACAGGGGAGCCTGGTGGGCTGCCATCTGTAGGGTTGCACAGAGTCAGACACAACTGAAGTGACTTAGCAGCGGCAGCAGCAAGCATAGATGCGGGCTCACTACCCGGAGAGCCAACCTTATGATTCAGTTCATTTCAGTTCAGTCGCTGAGTCGTGTCCAACTCTTTGCAACCCCATGAATCGCAGCACACCAGGCCTCCCTGTCCATCACCAAACCCCGGAGTTTACTCAAACTCATGTCCATCGAGCCGGTGATGCCATCCAGCCATCTCATCCTCTGTCGTCTCCCTCTCCTCCTGCCCCCAATCCCTCCCAGCATCAGAGTCTTTTCCAATGAGTCAACTCTTTGCATGAGGTGGCCAAAGTATTGGAGTTTCAGCTTCAGCATCAGTTCTTCCAATGAACACCCAGGACTAATTTCCTTTGGAATGGACTGGTTGGATCTCCTTGCAGTCCAAGAGATTCTCAAGAGTTTTCTTCAACAACACAGTTCAAAAGCATCAATTCTTCAGTGCTTAGCTTTTTTCACAGTTCAACTCTCACATCCATACATGACCACAGGAAAAACCATAGCCTTGACTAGACAGACCTTTGTTGGCAAAGTAATGTCTCTGCTTTTTAATATGCTATCTAGGTTGGTCATAACTTTCCTTCCAAGGAGTAAGCGTCTTTTAATTTCATGGCTGCAATCACCATCTGCAGTGATTTTGGAGCCCCCAAAATTAAGTCTGACACTGTTTCCACTGTTTCCCCATCTATTTCCCATGAAGTGATGGGACCAGATGCCATGATCTTAGTTTTCTGAATGTTGAGCTTTAAGCCAACTTTTTCACTCTCCTCTTTCACTTTCATCGAGAGTCTCTTTAGCTCCTCTTCACTTTCTGCCATAAGGGTGGTGTCATCTGCATATCTGAGGTTATTGATATTTCTCCCTGCAATCTTGATTGCAGCTTGTGCTTCTTCCAGCCCAGCATTTCTCATGATGTACTCTGCATATAGGATTGGAATATTCAGTCTTACAAACCTGACCTCTGGGGAGGGAAGAGTACCTGGAGGTTAAATCAGTCCCGGATGGCCAATGATGTAATGAATCATGCCTATGTAATAAAGCCTCCGGAAGCACTGTTCAGAGAGCTTCCGGGTTGGTGAACATGTCGGGGCACTGGAGGTGCGTCAGGCCTGGAGAGGGCGCGAGACCCTCCTGCCCTCCCATGTCCTGTGCCTCTTTTCCATCTGGCTGTTTCTGAGTGCTTTCATTTTACAATAAACTAGTGATCTAGAGAATGAAATATTTCTTGGAGTTCTGTGAGCCACTCTAGCCAATTAATTGTACCCAAGCTGGGTTGAGAACCTCTGATTCCATCAGAAGGTACTGGCAGCAACCTAGGCTTGTGGCTGAAGTCTGTAGGGGAAGAATGGAGAGGGGTCTGTCTTGAGCTCTTTGCTGTGGAATCTGATGATCTCTTGAGGGGAGCCAGTCACAGTGGAGGAGGTGACACTAAGCTGGTGTAGGCCACCCAGCTGGTGTCACAGAGGATCTGTCCTTGTTGATGGGGGAATCACCACCCCCATTCTAGAATTGGGTCCAGGGACCCTCAAATAAAATAGCCACCAACATTTATGCGTATATTCACAGTGTACATACACGCAAGCAAACACATACACAACCCATTGTTTTCAATCCAGTGTGACCTTCCAGCAAAAGCATTTCCGAAGTAAAACCGCTATCTGGCCGAAGTTACTCGCATCAAAGAGAAGACAGTAACGGTATCTTGGCAAGGATAATGATAAAATTTAAAAAATAAAATAAAAAAATAATTAAGTAAAACAGACACTTCTCTTGCTTTTCCTAGATCCTATTCAGTCCCCTACCCAATCCATGCCCTCTGGCTTTAGAGGCAACACAGGGCACCCCCATCAGACTGTCCTCATGCCACCCTCTCTGTTTTCTCCACCCTTGTAAGAAATGAGGGCATTCCAAGTCTTGAGCTGTGACTGTTCAGCCTCCTCAACTCTCACCTTGACTCAAAATTTAAGTTCCTGGGACTTCATTTTTTCTGTGGCATTCTTAAAATTTTACCCCTTCCCCCCACCCTTGGAATTTGCTGTTCTGGATAGAATTGCCAAATAAAACATAAGGCACACATCTAAATATGAATTTTAGATAATTAATTAATTCAAAGTATGAACCCAGAAATGGAGGGGGGCACAGACTTTCTTTAAAAATTGCTTTTTATATAAAATGCAAATTTAGCTGGGCAGGCTATATTTTTCAAATGTTCTTATATCCTTTTTAAAAAAATCAAAGTATAGTTAATTTACAATATTGTGTTAGTTTCATATGTACAATATTGACTCAGTATTTTTGCAGATTATATTTCTTTACAGATAATGGATATAAGTCAGCTGTGCTACGCAGTGTATCTTCTTGTTTACTTATATGTTTCAATTTAGTAACATTGAATATAGTAATTTGTATCTATTAATCCCATACCCCTAACTTGTCCCTCCCCTCTTCCCACTCCCCTTTGGTAAGTCACAAGCTTGTTTTCTACATCTGTGAGTCTGTTTCTGTTTTGCACATTTGTTCATTTGTATCATTTTTAGATTCTACATATCAGTGATATAATATAGTATTTGCCTTTCTCTGTGTGACTTATTTCACTAAGTCTAATATTCTCTGGGAGCTTGTCTTATTGGCTCAGTGGTTAAGAACCCACCTGCCAATGCAGGAGATGCAGGTTCAATCCATGTTGGGAAGATCTCCTGGAGAAAGAAATGGCAATCTACTCCATTTTATTCTTGCCTAGGAAATCTCATGGAGAGAGGAGCCTGGTGAGGTATAGTCCACGGAGTTGCAGAAGAGTTGGACACAAGTTATCATCTGAGCAACATTATTCTCTAGGCCCATTCACATTTTGCAAATGGCAATATTCCCCTTATATTTTAAGTCTGAGTAGTATTCCATTGTGGAGAAGGCAATGGCACCCCACTCCAGTACTCTTGCCTGGAAAATCCCATGGATGGAGGAACCTGGCAGGCTGTAGTCCATGGGGTCGCTAAGAGTAGGACACGACTGAATGTCTTCCCTTTCACTTTTCCCTTTCATGCATTGGAGAAGGAAATGCCAACCCACTCCAGTGTTCTTGCCTGGAGAATCCTGGGGATGGGGTAGCCTCATAGGCTGCCGTCTATAGGGTCACACAGAGTCGGACACAACTGAAGTGACTTAGCAGCAGCAGCAACAGCAGTATTCCATTGCATTTATAGACCACATGTTCTTAATCCAACCATCTATTGGGTAGTATGTGGGTTGTTTTCATTTCTTGGCTATTGTAAATAGTGCTGCTATGAACACTAGGGTACACTATCTTTTTGAATTAGTATTTTCATTTTTTTTTTCTGGATATCTACCCAGAACTTGAATTGCTATATCATATGGTAATTCTAGTTTTAGTTTTTTAAGGTATCTTTATACTGTTTTTCATAGTGGCTGCACTAATTTACATGCCCATCAATAGTGTACAAGGGTTCTCTTTTCTCCACACACTCTCCAGTATGTGTTATTTGTAGACTTTTTGATGATAGCCATTCTGACAGATGTGAGGTGATGCTATGCAACTGTGAGACATGCAATTGTTGTGAGATAGTTGTGAGACAGTTGTGAGACATGCATATAGAAATCATTTTTATTTCTATATGCATATCTCCAATAATTAGTGATATTGGGCATCTTTTCATATGCCTATTAGCCATCTGTACGTCTTCCTTGGAAAAAAATGTTTTCAAGTCTTGGCAGACTGTACTCTTAATTGCCATGCTCACAACTCTAATTCTGAATGAGAAACAGGATAAAAGAGAAAATGGCAAAAATTTTCTTTAATTATAATTTAACTTTTTAAAATTAAAATTAAGTACAAGCATGCAAAAACAGACAGAGGAGAAACATTTCTTCTTCCCTGGGGATGACCTACGAGGAAATGGGCAGAGACAGACCTACATAGGAAGAAGCCTAGAAGGTCTTTTCCTATCGTAAATTTGGGGAAAACAGATTATGTTCCCTGTTGACTCAGCTGGTAAAGAATCCGACTGCAATGCAGGAGGCCTTGGTTCAATCCCTGGGTTGGGAAGATGCCCTGGAGAAGGGAAAGGCCTTCAGTATTCTGGCCTGGAGAACTCTTGGGGTAGCAAAGAGTCGGACATGCCTGAGCAACTTTCACTTTTCTAAAGAAGTTACAAATTCCTCTGAATTAAGATTCTTTATTTTTAGTTGAAAAGAATCTGTGTTATTTTCCTATATAACCATACGATCTCAGATGCAGAAAGGAGTCTAAGAATCTCAGCTGGGTGAGGGGATAGTTAGCATTTGGTCCTTCAAGAACTGAATGAGATGTCACAAGACCGTACATAGCATAGTTGGAACCAGGTTCAGTAAAAATAGATGTCTTGGCAACGAATCAATCTAAAAGGAGTCACAGATGAAATATCAATAGCACCACGTTAGGACTTTTCTTATCATCATGTTATTGGTCCCACACTCAGGCATGCAATCATTTTATTCTTTTGGTCTTCTTCTGGATAATGAAAAGATTACATTTGTTGCTATTTCTCACCTCCAAGTAGAGTCCTGTAACTCAAGTCCGCAATAGAGTACACTGCCCTGTGGATCTCCGTGTAGCCAGCCAGGATGGGTGTTGGTGTCCCAGCGTACCAGGGCACCATACATTATAACCCGTCTGCCTCTGACTGGTTACATGCTCAGCATGCTTCTGGCTGCACATAAGATAATAACTGAATCAACGTGGCTTAAAATAACATGGGTTATTTTAAGAGATAACAGCTCAGAAATTTGGTTCACTACTCAAATGAGTCATAAAATTTCCAGGCTTTTCTGATTGAAAAAAAAAATCTCTCTCCTCAATCTATTGGCAATGTCTCAACAGATTGTAAGACATGATGGGAAAATGCCTATGACAGCTCCAGGGATTAGGACCTCATAAAGCAATGCTTGTCGTGGCAAAATAGGAGCACAGTCACCACGGCACCGCTCTTAATTAGCAAGCAATGCCTTGCCTAGAAGCCCACTCTGCTCCTGTTCCCAGGAGAACCGTCTTCTGTCTCATTGACTAGTAGTGAATAACCCCCAAATGAAGAATGAATACAAAAAATTAGAATAAAATTATTTTGCAAGTCCTAATGAAAGAACGGATATAGCCAATAATTATCAGTGACTGCAGACGTCACCATAAAAGAGGCAATCAGACCTGGTGTGCCTTCTGCTGGATGAAAGTCTTGCTCAAAGGGTTAAAACTGACCAAGTCCTTAGATCTAATTAGTGATTTGCAGAAAATGCAGAGAGGCGTCCCAGGTGGGTCAGTGGTAGAGTCTGCCTGTCGATGCAGGGGGCGTGGGTTTAATCCCTGGATCGGGAAGATCCCCTGGAGGAGGAAATGGCAACCCACTCCAGTGTTCTTGCATGGAGAATCCCCATGGACAAAGGAGCCTGGCGGGCTACAGTCCGTGGGGTCTCAAAGACTCAGACATGACTGAAGCGACTTAGCACACATGCTATATAACAAGTGAAAACAATGTATGTACATTATTTGAATTCTAATTAAAGCAACAAGCCTTTAAGATAAAGAAGATTATTACCGATTTTAGACTCTATTTTAGGGGGTCATTTCTGTCAGCAAAAAACGAGGCGCCCCTCGGTGTTTGCCCAGGGTTAACGAGCTGTCTGACTGAAATGGCCAGAGAATGCTCATGTTGCCACACACTAGGAAAAGTTATTTCCAAACAGACATATTTTAAGGTTTATGATATTTTCACATTCACTTTGTTTATTTGCTTCCTGCCTTCCCCTTCCCACTGGGAGTACGTTCAGAAGAGCCAACTGTTACGGAAGTATTTTTGGTCCAGAGCTATTCAAGGAAGTGTTCAGAATCTCCTGGGAGAGTCTGTTCTCAGGAGGCAGGCTGCGTGAACCGTGTGGGGCTCAAAGACTCAAGATTCAGTAACACACTGTAACTTTAGGAATTTATTGACAACCCATGTTGTCTGAGCTATTTTTCTAAGTAACAAAGAGATGATCCAGATAGCATTTTACATGATATAAAGGCTTTTTATAAGTTTTTTTTTTTAAATGTGAACTTCCCAACCACTACATTACAGAGGTGGTTGGTGGAAGGAGGACATTGTACCTTGTTGAATGCTTTCTAGGTGCTAGTCACCTTGTTAATAGTTAGTTCCTTAATTTATAAACAACCCTGACCAGTAGATTTTTCTTTGTCACTTTACAGATTGGAGACATTGAATGATCAGAGATGATGCAAAAAGACCAACGTCTCATGATAATTAAGTGGTTGACTTCAAATGATGCCATGTGATGTAGAAAGGATGAGTTGGGGTAGCACCTACTTTATTTCATGATGACTCGAGTGGTATCAACTACATTTCTCGAAAGAAAAAAATAAAAATCAAAAAGTTACAAACAGTCTGTGCAGTTCCCAAGGGAATACTGGTCTGGAGTCCAGCTCTTCATTTGCCTGTTCTATATATCTTGTATATCTTGCCTGTTCTACATATGCCACAGCGGCTTTTCAAGAATCTATCTGCTCACGATCTGTTATTCCCTCAGATTTTGCTGGGGGCCATGGGGGAAGCAGAAGAGGCATGAGTCATGTCTGCAACATCAAAATACACTTGTAACAAAGGTGCTTAACCCCAAGAACAGTGTAATCTAACTGAAACACAAAGGTGCAGATAGAGCTCACTACCATATCAAGAGCCCACAACACAAGAAACTTACGAGGAATGAACTTAGTGGATAGAGGAAGAATCAAAAGAAAGTGTTCTTTCTAATAATCAGAGGTAAATTCTGTTGTGTCTTCCATTGCCAGGTAGCTATGCACTGTGAGCGAGTCCATTAACCTTGTTGAGGCTTGATTTCTTTGCTGCAAAATGTGGATAATTACATCTACTGAGCAAGGCTTTATGTGTGCTCTACCCTTTTGTCTCTACCCTTTGTACTCCATAAATCTATCTGCACTATCTTATTTCTCTTAGCAAACTGGGAGCTACGGGGGGACATGTGCTGCATCATGGCCATCACTGTTGGAGTCTTGCTCCTAATTAGCTCAGACACAGACATGCCAATGATTCAAAATATTTATGCAATGGTGGACATAATTACCACCTACTTTTACACATCACTAGAACTTCCTAGGTTTTTTTTTTTCTTTTTCCTGTATAAAATAGGAATAACTAATACAATAGATATGGAAATATGTTAACTGCAAATGGCATAACAGTGTTCAGTTCAGTTCAGTCACTCAGTCCTGTCTGACTCTTTGCGACCCCATGAATTGCAGCACGCCAGGCCTCCCTGTCCATCACCAACTCCCAGAGTTCACTCAGACTCACATCCATCGAGTCAGTGATGCCGTCCAGCCATCTCATCCTCTGTCGTCCCCTTCTCCTCCTGCCCCCAATCCCTCCCAGCATCAGGGTCTTTTGTTAATTACTAAGCAAGTTATTTTTATATATAAACTGCTTTCTTGAAAGTGCAACACAGAAACTACATTAGTAGAGTGTCTCTTTTAAAATGTGCCCTTCACATATCAATTACATCTACTGGTTTAAAAATATATCCATAGAGCTACTCATGCAGACTCCAATGCACTAGTTACCTAAAGCAGAATTATTCCTTTCTCCTTACCACGTGTTCTAATAAATCCCAGCCATGAAATCAGAGTCTGGGGATTGGCCATGCTTGGATGGTAAGGAACTGAGGATGCTGGAAGAGGTACAGCATGTTTCACATACACATCTGCGTACATAAGCATACTCTGGTCATGCTGTCTTAAAAATATATTTACTCAATGCAAGGTGTACAGTTGAGTTTTGTGTAGTTTGATTTCTAAAATAGCACATTTTGTGAGAGTAACAGTAGCTGTGGTCCATGGCACACTGATCCCTACTGAGTTGAAAAATGCTACAAATAAAAATATTGCTAATAAACATAGCAAAATTGTTTGCAATGTGATACACAAAAGGCTAGTGTATCTGCTATAAATAATTCAAAGTCATTACTCCTCAAGTAAATGAAAATTAAAGCCACGAGTTGATACTATTAGCTGCATATCTTTTTTAAAATGACTATACTGAATGCTAGTGAAGGACATGGAACACCTGGACCAGAATTCTCAAATACTGTGAAGGCCTGTTTAAAACAGTACTTGGAAATAAGTTGGCAGTTGGTTACCAGTTAAATATACACTGCAACGCTTAATTTTATGTGTCAAGCTGGCTAGGTCATGGTTCCCAGATAGTTTTCAAACATTATTCTAAATATTCTGTGAAGGTGTTCTTAAGATGAGATTAATTAATAGTAAGTAGATTCATTTTCTAATTTCTCTTTTGATTTTTCCTTTGATCCATGGGTTATTTATAAGAGTAGGTAAGTTTCAAATATTTGGAATGTTTCTGGAGATTTTTTTCCTATTGATTTCTAATTTATTTCAGTTGTGGTCAGAGAAATGCTTCATTAGTTTCAATCAGTTTAAATTTATTAAGACTTGTTTTGTAACTGAGAATGTGGGGTTTCTTGTTAAATGTTTTGATTACTCTTATTTACCTTGTGTAGTTTCTCTATGCCCCAGTTCATCTTTGGGGTGATGTGGTGAAGGCGGGTGTCATCCTCTATGTACAGAGTGGTTGATACTACAGGAAAAAGCCTCAAACTTACAAAACTTGGAGCTTTAATAGGAGCTGTGATAGCTCAGTTGGTAAATCATCTGCCTGCAATGCAGGAGACCCAGGTTCGATTCCTGGGTCGGGAAAGATCCTCTGGAGAAGGAAATGGGAACCCACTCAAGTATTCTTGCCTGGAGAATCCCATGGACAGAGGAGCCTGGAGGACTACAGTCCATGGGATCGAAAGAGTCGGACATGACTTAGCGACTAAACCACGACCACATATATACCCCTTCTCACATCTAGAGAAAAGCAAAAACTTTGCCCTTAATGTAAATAATTCCTCTCTGGAGAAACTAGAGGAAGGTCCTTACTTCAGAATGCAAGTATTTAGCTCTGAGGGATATAAGAAAAATTTCATTACCTTTGGATTGAGAGAAAATGTTTATACTAAATAGGAGACATATGGGTCCAGATTTATCACCCTTGCGATGAAGATAAAATAGTTTTGGGGAGAGAAGGAATCATTCTCTATTCTCACAGTATCCAAGAAAAACATAATCACCAAAAAATAAAAATATCTGCATTGTTTTATTTATTTATTTTTTGTCATGTTGGTGAGGAGAGCAAACTTTTTTGAAGAATGCTGTAGTTGTGTTCTCAGCAAGCTAGTAGGAAGTGTTACCTTCTGAACAAATGTAAGATTTTATATTTGATAAGATTCCCCAGGGGTCAATGGTGATAATAAGATTCCCCAGGGGTCAATGGTGATAATAAGATTCCCCAGGGGTCAAATGGTGGCCCCCTAACAGCAAAAGAGGGCTTCCCTGGTGGCTCAGATGGTAAAGAATCTGCCTGCGATGCAGAAGACCCAGTTTTGATCCCTGGGTTGAGAAGATCTCCTGGAGAAGGGAACAGCTATCCACACCAGTTCTCTTGCCTGGAGAATTACATGGACTGAGGAGCCTGGCAGGCTACAGTTCATGCGGTTGGAAGAGTTGGACGTGACTGAATGACCAAGCACGCAACAGCAAGAGAAGGGTGGAAATCATCACTATGATGGGCAGAAGTGACATGACATGGCGATTACCAATGGTTTGACCAGCAGAGGTCTTTGGTATTGGCTAATTGATCTTTGTGTCCCTAGACAAAAATTAGTGGGCAGCCAACTAAAGTTGTAATATTTAGGATAAGCTAAAATCTTTAGGTCTGGCAAGCAAGTTTCTCATTTTTTCTCTTCAGAGAGATGACCAGAAGCGTGGATATACACTGATTCATCAGATCAGATCAGATCAGATCAGTCGCTCAGTCGCGTCCGACTCTTTGCAACCCCATGAATTGCAGCACACCAGGCCTCCCTGTCCACCACCAACTCCCGGAGTTCACACAGACTCACGTCCATCGAGTCAGTGATGCCATCATAGTTAGTGACTAATAGTTTGGCTTAATATCAATGACTTGGAAAGAATAAAATATGCCTATGAATGCTTACCAAAGAAAAATCTCAGAAGAGAAAAATTTTCATCATCATTGAGCAAATGACAAAACTTTCCTCATCATTGGGTAAATCAGTCCATCTTGTGGATGTCAATCAGCCTCTTTCCCAGTCACGTGTGTTCTTCCACAACGGGTTTATGGACCAAATGGAATTGACAACGGCGGCGGAAGACATGCATGGGCTCAGCTACACAGCTTCCTCTCACCAACACTCATTTGGCTACAGCACTGCTGAGGGGCCGCACTGCTAACAGCACAGATGAACATCACTCTCCAGAGGGGTCCGTCAGTCACCTCAGGGTAGCTTGATTATATCTGACCACGTCTATTAGGGACGGGCAATGGTTTACTACTGCTCACTCAGGGCACTGACTATGCCCCAAATTCTGTGTCAACTCACCTTCTTTGGACTTACATAATTCTCTATTTATTATCATTGTAGTCCACATAGGATTCTTTATGGCCAAGGAGCTCATTTTACAGAATATAAAGTGCAACAATGGCCTTTTGCCCATGTGATTCACTTGTCTTTTGATGTTCCCCATCACGGGAAAGCAGAGAGCCTGAGAGAAAATTGAATGGCCTTTCTGGAGGCTCAATTACAGTGCCAGCTGAGAGGCAATAACTTACAGGCTGATGCAATGTCCTGAGGATGTACATGTGCCCTAAATCCACAGGCAGTATATGGGGCTACATCCCCCCTAGCCAGGACCCATGGGTCTAAAATCAAAAAGAGAAAATGGGAGTGGATCCTCTCACTACTGACTCTGAAGATTCAATAGTGATCATTTTCTTCTTATCTCCACAACACTGAAATCTGCTGGTTTGAAGGTCTTTGTTCCTAAGAAAAAGAAATGTTCTCATCAGGGAACACAGCAGTAGCAGTCTATTGAACTGAACATGAGGGGGTCATTTGGCCACTTAGCACTTCTCAGGCCAGTAAGCCAAGGGAAAAAGGGAACTGTTGTCCTGGCTGGTCTTAACTACCTAGTTGGCCAAAAAGTTCATTTGGGCTTTTCTGTACCATGTTATGGAAAAATCTAGACAGACTTTTTGGCCAAGCCAATACACAGAATAAGAATAAGGAAGAATTTGGTTCCTACATATGATCATGGTAGAGAAGGTTATATCTGGAATGCAGGAAATCTCCTTGGATGTCTCAATATTTTCTGATAAAAGTTAGTATAACTGTACACAATACAATACACAAGACTGCTAATAGCCCAGAGTCTTTAGAAACAAAGATCTGGAAACACTAGTTAAGGAAACATTAAACACCAGTTAATGTATGTTTGCTGAGGGCAAAGGAAATATAGAATAGTAGAGACAGAAGGAAATTATAACTGTAAATTACAAACATGTGACCAGTTACAGGAATAAGTAGTAGTTATTAGTATTTCTATTTAATTTTAACATGGATACATTTGTGATTATATTAACAAACTGTTTTCCTTTTCCGTGCCCTAATTGTAGATATGTTAATCACCATTAACATTATATCTCAATGTTTGCATTAAATGACATCTAACAGGTAACATAACACCATTTGAAAAGGAATTAATATTACACAAAGATGAATAAAAAGATGTATGAGACTTGGCATTTTCTTTAATGGAGAGGTTTAGCAAGTTTTTATTTATGGGAGGGATAGTAGCATATGTTGGGCTTCCCTGGTACTTCAGCTGATAAGGAATCAGCCTGCAATTCAAGAGACACTGATTCAATTCCTGGATTGGGAAGATACCCTGGAGAAGAGATAGGGCTACCCACTCCAGTATTCTTGGGTTTCCGTGGTGGCTTAGATGATAAAAAATTCCACCTGCAATGCAGGAGACCTGGATTCGATCCCTGGGTTGGGAAGATCCCCTGGAGGAGGGCATGGCAACCCACTCTAATACTCTTGCCTGGAGAATCCCCATGGACAGAGGAGCCTGGTGGGCTACAGTCCATAAGGTCGCAGAGTCGGACACTACTGAGTGAGGGACTAAGCACATTTGCATATGTTAGATGAAAGCACAGAGGGTCTTTAGAGTGGTGAAACAATACTGTACACTATAATAGTGGATACATTACATTGTATTATACATTTGTCAAGATTCATAGAACTAGGTGGCACAAGGAGTGAGCTCTGAAATAAATATGGACTTTGGTTAATAATAATAAATATCGGTTCATCAATTTACTAAATGTAGCACACTAAGAAAGATAATGAAAATAAGTGAAACTTGGGGTGGAGAAAGAGAATATACAGAAATTCTCTATTTTCTGCTCAATTTTCTTTCTATAAACCTAAAACTGCTTTAAAAATAAGTTCTATTGATTAGAAAAAACACTTTAAAGTTGTGATTTTGTAGAAAAAGTAACCAACAAGTATCCTTTTCTTTCCCTGCCTACCTCCAGCTAGCCATCCTTCCCCAATTTCACCCTGCTGGTCAGCAGCAACCCCAGAACATCTCCAGGTGCTCAGCTGTGAATTTGCAGAGGGAGGAGCCGCGAAGACCCTCGACCGACCCTCACCCTATACCTGCCTTCATGGCTACATCCCAGCGACTGCAGGCACCCATCGTCCCAGAAATGATGGCTCATTCTCCCAAGCAGAACAAAAATGTGCTCAGACATTTTCTGATTCTTCTGAGAACTTTCCTTCCTCATCTTCTCCTACAGTCGTGTAAGATCTAATCCCTGATATGAAGTTCTTATTCCATAATACATACACGGCTTCTGCTTCCGTGATTAAACCTTAACTGGACAGGTTTAAAAATAGCCTTTCCATTATATTCTAAAGACTACCCATGGAAGCAGGGCAATCATGTTTACGGTCACCAAGTAAAATTAAAAGACCATTGTGAAAAAAAGAGAGGAAATTTCTATTGCTTCATTCCCTGGTGATAGGCCTTCAATATTTGTTTCTCATTTGTGGGCCTGTGAATGAAGACTTTATCTGGAATTGCAATGCATATTTAAAGTGACTTACTATTAAGCGTCTTGCAGCACTGGTAACATGCTCTTCTACAGAGCACTTAATTTGTATACCTTATCCAGGCACACATTCTGCAGAATAAATAAACAGTAACTCACTCCTCTGCTTGATAAGTGACTAGGCATTGTATATTTTAAGCAAGTTAGACCACATCTAATTCAAACTGCTTTTAATAGCTTATATTTTTCTCCCAACAGCTGCTCCATACAGGGGAAATAACTCTGAACTAGACCACAAGTGTTTATGTAAAAATCTTGGCACCGGGTATATTATCTGACATAATTACACCTTTGACAGATGCAAATGTGGAGCCTAAAACCCTGAACACGTTGTGAAATGTTTTCTAATTAACTAATTCCCTGTGTTTCTTGACCATTGTTAGAGATAACATTTTATGATTAATCAGCCTGATGGGAATGTGTGTGTGTGTGCTTGTGTGTGTGCATGTGCATGCATTTGTGTATTCACATGGCAATGTTTAGGCAATGGTTTGTTGTTGTTTAGTCACTAAGCTGTATCTAACTCTTTTGCAACGCCGTGGACTGTAGCCCACCAGACTCCACTAGAGTGGGTTGCCCTTTCCTTCTCTAGGAGATCTTCCTGAGCCAGGGTCTTCCTGAGCCAGGTCTTCTGCATTGCAGGCAGATTCTTTACCACTGAGCCACTGGGGAAGGCTTGGGCAATGGCGCAATATCTGTTAGCTGCCCCTGTAGTTGTCTCCTGGGAGACAGGCAAACCTACAGTTCTACTATCTTCAACCCATCCTGTCCATCTGAATGAGAGCCTGAAGTCACTTTGAAAGAAAACTGACAATAGAATTCCTAACATGGTGTGAGAGTTGGACTCTAAAGAAAGCTGAGCACCAAAGAATTGATGCTTTTGAACTGTGGTATTGGAGAAGACTCTTGAGAGTCCCTTGGACTGGAAGGAGATCCAACCAGTCCATCCTAAAGGAAATCAGTCCTGAATATTCCTTGGAAGCTGATGTTGAAGCTGAAACTCCAATACTTTGGCAACCTGATGTGAAGGACTGGCTCATTGGAAAAGATCCTGATGCTGAGAAAGATTAAAGGCAGGAGGCGAAGGGGGCGACAGGTTGGATGGCATCCCTGACTCGATAGACATGAGTTTGAGCAAGCTCCAAGACTTGGCAATGGACAGGGAAGCCTGGCTTGCTACAGTTCATGGGGTCACAAAGAGTTGGACATGACTGAATGACTGGACTGAAGTGAAAAATTTTCACTGTCCATGAATAAAGCTTGTTCATGTGTGTGTGAGAGGTTGTTTTTGTTTATTATGCAGCCACATTAATTAATTTACAAACTGGCTGCTTCTACACTACAATGACGGCTCAGACAGTAAAGCGTCTGCCTGCAATGCGGGAGACCCGGGTTCGATTCCTGGGTCAGGAAGATCCCCTGGAGAAGGAAATGGCAATCCACTCCAGCACTCTTGCCTGGAAAATCCCATGGATGGAGGAGCCTGATAGGCTATAGTCCATGGGGTCGCAAAGAGTCAGGCATGACTGAGCGACTTCACTTTTCACACAATGACAGGGTGACTGTGACAGACACCTTGGTGTATTCACTATCTGTCTCTTTATAGAAAACATTTGCCACCGCCTCGATTAGAGTATTATCTGTTATATTTTGGTATTCAAATAACGTTTTCTGATTATTATATCTGGAAAAGGTGCAGTCACTACAAAACTGGATCTCTCTATATGTCCACGAATGATCACTTAATATTCAGCAAATCTCAGCTCTTCAACTAAATCTTACAGGAAGAATTTGGTCCATCTCATCAGCCTCATGAAGCCCCAAGGAACAAATAAAATGAAAAGGCAATTGAAATCAAACTTGTAAATTTACATGGTAATTGGGAGTGGTGGGAAGATATTAGGGACATATGACAGGCTACATGTTCTCAAATATCTTCATAGTTCAATGAAAATGTCCAAAGAATTAAGTTTCACAACTGAACTTTTCTCTGGCCTTTTACTTTAAAATAATTATTCATTTAATAATTATTGGGTTGGCCAAAAAGTTTGTTTGGGTTTTCTTAAAAAAAAAAAAAAACACAAAGAACAGAATGAACTTTTGGACCAACCCAATATTACATAAGCATCAATAAACAGAAACAGAGATGAAAAGCCCAAGTTTTCAAGAACCGTGGACTCCAGTCATCTCATGAACTGTCTTAAGAGTCAAGAGAGTAAAGTAGAAAGATGATGGAAATCTGTTCAATGACTTGAACTGATTTATAAACCTACCTGAGGCTCAGTTTTCCTATCTTTTAAATTGATGAACTGAAAATTCTCAGGTTTTAAATTGTTGAATTACAATTTTCCTTCCCCTCACACTATTGTTTTGGGGTTTACATGAGAGATTACACTGTCAAGGTCTACAGATATCTCCCTGGTATCTAGTAAAAAATAGGTACACAGTGATTAAATAAAGTTTCATGCTTCTGAAAGGAGTTTTGATTCAGGCTCTAATATGCCAAAAAAAAGCATATGCTGAAGACATGGATTGCTTGGATCCAGCCCCAAAAGTCTTGGATTTATTTCTAGAAGGTAAAGTTCAAGAAGAGTATGATTAAATTCCACAAAAAACAACTCAAAACCTCCAAAACAGATGCAAGTGTCATCATGATTAACCCACAGAGCACATTTTAATGCTTTTATAATAAACCAGAATGAGTACATTGCATTCCCATCCGCAGAGTGAGCGGTCTGGATATTGCACATTAATGTGAGTTACAGTGTCTAAGAGCTGTTATTTCCAAAAGTATATTAATAATCCCAACTCTGTCTCCAGGGAGATTGCCATGGAACTCCTCCAAGGTGCTCGTTTTAGAAATCTGGAGTCCAGAGCAGGTCTACACAAAAATAAAATAAAATAACATAGACAAGCAAGGCAACCTTTCGGGTAATTAAGTCATCACCTTGTAAACACTTGCAGAGAGTATCTGGATTGGTCAGGACCTCTCAGACTTTGCTTTATATTAGAATTATTTGGAAGAACTTAGTGACAACAAAGATACTATCTACAGATCATTGAAAGGATTGGTGCCACCTTCCTGAAAATTTTCCCCTCTCTGATTGTTTCTTCTCTGTTTTACTGGTTTTTCTTTCACTTCATTCATTAATTAATTCATTGTCTTATTCATATATTGATTCAACCAGTCATTTTCCATGAGAGATACTAGATTCTGAGTATATTTATTTTTTTAATAAAGTAAACGTGTCCTTTGTCCTTGAGTTGTGTGCAGCATATAGGGCCTATCTGTTCAATTTTTAGTTTCTACTATTCTGGGTAATTGACAATACCTGCTGGATCATTGAAAAAGCAAAAGAGTTCCAGAAAAACATCTACTTCTGCTTTATTGACTATGCCAAAGCCTTTGACTGTGTGGATCACAATAAACTGTGGAAATTTCTGAAAGAGATGGGAATACCAGACCACCTGACCTGCCTCTTGAGAAACCTAAATGCAGGTCAGGAAGCAACAGTTAGAACTGGACATGGAACAACAGACTGGTTCCAAATAGGAAAAGGAGTACATCAAGTATGTATATTGTCACCCTCTTATTTAACTTATATGCAGAGTACATCATGAGAAACACTAGGCTGGATAAAGCACAAGCTGGAATCAAGATTGCCAGGAGAAATATCAATAACCTCAGATATGCAGATGCTGCTGCGTCGATTCAGTTGTGTCCGACTCTGTGCCACCCCATTGACGGCAGCCCACCAGGCTCCACCGTCCTTGGGATTCTCCATGGAAGAACACTGGAGTGGGTTAATATGCATATGATACCACCCTTATGGCAGAAAGTGAAGAGGAGGTAAAGAGACTCTCGATGAAAGTGAAAGAGGAGAGTGAAAAAATTGGCTTAAAGCTCAACATTCAGAAAACGAAGATCATGGCATCTGGTCCCATCACTTCATGGGAAATAGATGGGGAAACAGTGGAAACAGTGTCAGACTTTATTTTTTTGGGCTCCAAAATCACTGCAGATGGTGATTGCAGCCATGAAATTAAAAGACACTTACTCTTTGGGAGGAAAGTTATGACCATCTAGATAACATATTGAAAAACAGAGATATTACTTTGCCAACAAAGGTCCGTCTAGTCAAGGCTATGGATTTTCCAGTGGTTATGTATGGATTGTGAGAGTTGGACTGTGAAGCTGAGCACCGAAGAATTGATGCTTTTGAAGTGTGGTGTTGGAGAAGACTCTTGAGAGTCCCTTGGACTGCAAGGAGATCTAACAAGTCCATCCTAAAGGAGATCAGTCCTGGGTGTTCATTGGAAGGACTGATGCTGAAGCTGAAACTCCAGTACTTTGGCCACCTCATGTGAAGAGTTGACTCATTGGAAAAGACTCTGATGCTGGGAGGGATTGGGGACAAGAGGAGAAGGGGACAACAGAGAATGAGATGGCTGGATGGCATCACTGACTCGATGGATATGAGTTTGGGTAAACTCTGGGAGTTGGTGATGGACAGGGAGGCCTGGTGTGCTATGATTCATGGGGCTGCAAAGAGTTGGACACAACTGAGTGACTGAACTGAACTGAATTCTAGGTAATAAAGATAACATACTGGATATATCTTTTAGGAACTGAAATTCTGATGAGAAAGACTGAGAACAAATAATGCTTATACAGAGTGAACTGATCTGTACAAAAGACAACACATAATTAAATGTTTATGCTGATGAGGGATTGACTATTGTGTACTGGAGTTGAGTCTTAGAAAATTTCTTTAGAAAGAAGAAATATTAGAGGTAGTGTGCCCTGCACCACATAGAAGGAGTTATTGGCTGAACTGTGTTCCCCTCAAATTCATATGTTGAATCCTTAATACCCAGTACCTCAGAATGTGATTTTGTTTGGAAGTCTCTTAAATGGATAATTAAGTTAAAATGCAGGGCTTCCCAGGTGGCACTAGTGGTAAAGAACCCACCTGCCAATGCAGGAGACATAAAAGATGAGGGTTCAATCCCTGAGTCAGAAAGATCTCCTGGAGGAGGTCAGTGGCAACCCACTCCACTATTCTTGGCTGGAGAATCCCATGGACAGAGGAGCCTGGCAGACTATAGTCCATGGGGTTGCAAGGGGTAGGACATGACTGAACTACTCAGCATGCACACACACAAATTAAAACGTGGTCTTTTGAGTGGACCCTAATAAAATATGACAGGTGCCTTATAAGAGGAAATTTGGAAACAGACATACACAGAAGGAAGACCACGTGAAGGCACAGTGAGAAGACAGACGATTATAAGCCAAGGAGAGAAGCCTAAAAGACCAGCCCTTCTGACACCTTGATCTTGACCGCCAGCCTCCAGAATTGTGAGCAACTCTGCTGTCAGGGCTGCCTGGTTTGTAACTCTTTTCATGGCAGCCCCAGCAGTCTAACCGATGTGGGGGGACTAAGCAGACACTCACCTCTCTTCTGTGAAGCCCTCCAGTCACTCCTACTCTCATCGCTTTTGCTGTAAAACTCTTTTTCCCCTTGTTTTTATTCTTTGGGATTACATTCTTCTTTTCTGCCTTATATCATCTTCACTTTTACTGTCCTGATACCTCACTGTATTTTGGAATTACTCGTGAAGTAAGGGAAAGAAGCAGAGTCTCAGGACCTCATAAAATTCTAGTTATGCCACCTACTCGTGGCCCTAAATGAATCTCTTCCTGATTTCGAGCACCACTAACTGGGCTAGTAGATGGAGACAGTGCACAATTCACCAGCTGGCTGTAAAGCATAAATATAAGACTACAAACCTAAGTGCTCAGGAGACTAGCCACCTAATATATTTATACTCTAGTGTGTATTGAATTTGAATGTCTTGAGGCAATTTATTCCAGTTTAATGAAACTAATTTGTGGAGGAAAATGTTCATATTGAATCCAAACCTTACTCAGTTACCTTTTACTCTTTAATACAAATTCTACTCTCAGAACCAGAGCACAATATCTCTCTGTAGAGTCAGAAAAGTAAATTAAATATTTTTTTCCTTCCTTGGCATTCAGTTTGTATATTTTTCGGCTAGTTGTTTAATTTGATGCTTCTCTGATTAGTAAAGAGACCAAGTCAGTTTAACTGGATCACAGGGGAGTAGGAAGGGAAAGTAGGGATGACTAGGATTTTTTACAGGGAGGTTGCTATACTGAAATTATACTTTTAAAAATCTGGAAGCATCTGTGGGTAAAAAAAAAAAAAAAATCAAAGGCCTTATTCAGGAACGAATAGAAACTGGAGAGTCCAGGAGGAAGAAATTGAGAGAAATTGATATGCTGTGATGGGAGGACGACAGATAAAATCCCAGAGATGTTTGTCAATATTACCATTGACATTTCCTCTTTAAATACCCTAATAAAACAGATAACTTTTCTTAGCCCCAAAGTACCACCCATTTAAAATATTGTAGTAAATTGAAACATATAAATAGAATAAGTTAAATGTGACTTAAAATCCTATCATTTAGAAAGAATCACTATTAGCTTTTTGCAGCCTTTTAGCCTATATATATATATACATATTTTTTAATTCACAAAGTGCAATTTGTTTTCTATAGTCTCATTTGTAGCCCAATTTTTGTACTTCAAAACTAATAAAAATTAAATATCTTTACATGCAGAAACATATTTAACTTTGTAACAGGGTTTGGTGTATATTATCAGTACCTTTGTAAATGGTACCATCTTACTAGAAGGTAATTTGTTAGAAGCTTAAAGTGAATTAGCACTTTGATGTCAGTGTGGTATTATTTGTGCTTTAATTTGCATTTCTTTGATGAGGATTTCAAAAACCATATTTTCCATATTTACATTGGCTATTTCCATTTACTATTTTTTTTGCCTTTTATTTTATTATTTTAATTAATTTATTTTAATTGGAAGCTAATTACTTTAAAATAATTTTTGCCATACATTGACATGAATCAGCCATGGATGTACATGTGTCCCCCATCCTGAAACCCCTCCCACCTCCCTCCCTGTCCCATCCCTCAGGGTTGTCCCAGTGCCCCGGTTTTGAGTGCCCTGTTTCATGCATCAAACTTGGACTGGTGATCTATTTCACATATGGTAATATACATGTTTCAATGCTATTCTCTCAAATCATCCCACCCTTGCCTTCTCCCACAGAGTCCAAAAGTCTGTTCTTTATATCTGTCTCTTTTGCTGTCTCACATATACAGTCATTGTTACCATCTTTCTAAATTCTATATACATGCATTAATATACTGTATTGGTGGTTTTTTTTTTTCTGACTTACTTCACTCTGTGTAATAGGCTCCAGTTTCATCCACCTCACAAGAACTGATTCAAATGTATTCTTTTTAATGGCTGAGTAATACTCCATTGTGTATATGTACCACTGCTTTCTTATCAATTCATCTGCTGACAGACATCTGGGTTGCTTCCATGTCCTAGGTATTATAAACAGTGCTGCGATGACCATTGGGGTACATGTGTCTCTTTCAATTCTGGTTTCCTCGGTGTGTATGCCCAGCAGTGGGATTGCTGGGTCATATGGCAGTTCTATTTCCAGTTTTTTAAGGAATCTCCACACTGTTCTCCCTAGTGGCTGTACTAGTTTGCATTCCCACCAACAGTGTAAGAGGGTTCCCTTTTCTCCACACCCTCTCCAGCATTTATTGTTTGTAGACTTTTTGATAGCAGCCATTACTATTTCTTGAATGGAATAGTTACACTCTTTACTCATTTTCCTGACTACATATCTATGAATCCTCATTTATTGGTAAGACAGATTTCACCTATTCACTAATCTAGTCCGTCATGTATTTTGGTGATTTGTAATTTACCTTTTTATTTTATAAGGTTGGATGATTATAGATTCCAATCACTTCTACTCTGATGAATTAATCTATGTTTTTTCTGTTACCAAAGAACCTAGGTTTGCAGGATTTTGAAAATTAAAAAGATAGGAAAAAGGAAGGAAAGGAGGAAGGAAGGAAGGGAAATAGTAAAGAATAAATTTCAAGGCAGTAGTGACCAACGATTTGGCAGACTTTAGTCCATGTCATTACAGAGAAGGGCACAGATTAGCAACTAAAATCATTACCACCAATGACCAATCATATTTTATGTTATCATTTCTTGAAAGTTGCCCCTAAGATGTTGCAATCCAGACAGTTTTCATCATAAGACAAGAAAAAGATAAATTCCAATTCAATCTCTTCCTGAAACCCAATACACACTTGAATGATTTGACTAAACCTTGAGTTCACTAAGTAGGTTAATTGAATTATGTGGTTTCATCCAATGAGAATTTCTATTCACTTGTCTCCAGAGGAGTTTGAATGTATCAGGCCCTTTCACCAGAGGTCAAATGGTGATAGCTTCTGGGATCAATTAGTGAGTTGTCTAATTAGATTTGATTAACCAGCTCTGAACCATGACTGATTCTTGTGTGAGCAATGCCTCTTCCGTGTATTAGCTTTGCTGACTAACTTGGTAACTTCTGATAGGCTGTATACAAAGGAAGGCTTTACCCATTTGCAGAGATTATGTCCCATGAAGAAGATGGAGAAAGCAGCAGCAAGTAAAATCTGTAATTTTCCATTTTTTCAACATGCCTACAATTCATGGAAATACATTTGGGCACTCTTGTGTTGAGCATGATTATAATATTAGTACTAAACTCTTGTGAAAGTGAAAGTGTTAGTTGCTCATTCATGTCTGACTCTTTGTGACTATATGGACCATCAGGCTCTTCTGTCCATGGAATTCTCAAGACAAGAATACTGGAGTTGGTTGCTAGTTCCTCCTCCAGGCATCATTCCCTACCCAAGTCAAACTAGCATCTCTTATGTCTCCTGCATTGGCAGGCGGGTTCTTTACCACTAGCACCACCTGGCAAGCCTCCAAACATTTGTGTGTGTGTGTGTGTGTGTGTGTGTGTATTAGTCACTCAGTTGTGTCCAACTCTTTGTGACCCCATGGACTGCAGCCCTCCAGGCTGTTCATGGGATTCTCTGGGCAAGAATACTGGAGTGAGTGGCAATTTCCTTCTCCAGGGGATCTTCCCTACCCAGCAATCAAGCCTAGGTCTCCTGCATTGCAGACAGATTCTTTACCATCTGAACCACCAGGAAGCGATGCCCTATAAATCTTTTCTACTCGTGAGTTAGTAGAGGTAAAAGACCATAAGCACTGAAATCATATCAGTCCTGATTCAGCCCTTGACTCTATCATTTACCCATCCACTTTGCCAATCACAGCTCACTGCTTTCCTGAGTCTCACCACCTATAAACAAGCTCTAGAAAGTCCACTTCTCCTAATTCTGTTTCCCTGAATAAGACTAATGTTCAGGTAGTTAATAACAACCAACTTGAAAATGGTGACTGTTGCTCAGGGGTAACTTTGTCCCCTTGAGCATACTACATCTATCCTCAGTGAACTCACAGGGAGCTTGAATGGAGTCACTTGGCTTCAGGGAAACCAACAGAGAATCATCGACCCTTGGCCTCTAGAGCACCAGTTAACGTTACCTCTGATATTGAACTGCCTCTGATTAATTCCATTGCCTTACGTCTTGTGTGTGTGTGTGCTTAGTAGCTCAGTTGTGTCTGACTCTTTGTGACACCATGGACTGCAGTCCACCAGGCTCCTCTGCCCACTGGATTTTCCAGACAAGAATACTGGAGTGTGTTGTAATTTCCTTCTTCAGGAGATCTTCCTTACTCAGAGATCAGACCTGAGTCTCCGGTGTCTCCTACATTGGAAGGCAGATTCTTTTACCACTGAGTCACCTGGGAAGCTCTTATGTCTTCCATGTAATAAATTCAGATGCCTGTCTTTACCTGGTATTCACTCTTTACTCTGGCTCTCCTTCCTCACCCTCTGTGTGCACAGTTTCTAAGTTCTATTGATTCAGTCTCCTAAAATCTCTGGAATCCACTTGTCTCCTTCATATTTCTCAGGACTCCCTCAGTTACAGATACCATTAAGCTCACTCATATTACTGCAACAGTCTTTTTCTTCTTCTACTTTAATTTTCATCCCATCACATCCATTTTTATTTATAGACTAGTCAGTGAGATTTCTTCTGAAATAAGTACCCAGTGATGTCATTTTCTCTAAAATCCTTTAAGAGTTACCAGTTACACAGACAGCAGAAATCTCGATAGCCTCACATAGGTGCAGACCTACCATGTGGTTCAGTGAACTTTAATTTTCCTGCAAACCCACCTTCATCTCTCACCATGTATGAACTCACATGTCTTAGAGTCCTTTACTGATCTATTGTTTCTAAGCCTTTATAGAGAATATCTACTAATCTGTGCAGGATTTTAAGATGACCTTCCAGGAAACATTCACCAGTTTCCACCACCTACAGTAGGCGTCTCTCCCCTGAGCTCCAATAACATGCAGTACACACCTCTATTTTGTCTTATACTGAAATGCAGTAATCGAAAATGTAATAAAATATCTTTCATCCCTTTGTCTCCAGCTGTATACAGTGTCTGCTTATATTGTGTTCAAAACAGTTCTACTTGTGACTCAATTAATGAATGACATTTTATTCCTTTTTTTCCCTTCCATTTCTCAAAGATCCTTAACTTACTCTTGTCTCATGCAGATGATGCTTATCTCTACATGTGCTTTATCTCCCCCATAGAATTGTGAAAGCCCAAGGAAAGGAGTCATGTTTGAACTTTTTATATAAATTTTTTGTTGAAGTGTTTGTAGGAATAATACAAGGAGAATTAATTTTGCATACTCTCCCCAGGTTTCTCTAGTTTTGCAAAACTAGTTTTTGGTATTCCTTATACTTTTTGGCACAATACATGACTTGTGTAGGGACTATGCAAATAATTGTTGACTGATTCACAGGTTATTGGACAGCTTCTGTATAGGTACCCCACTCAGGAGTGTCCATGAAACCTAGTGCCTAAGGAAAACACCATAGTGGATAGAATTTCAAAGAGCACATTAGATGAGCTACTTTGTCTGGACTGAGAGATGGCCAGAAATATGAATCTGCATTCACCTAAAGCAGCTGATCAGTATAACCTGCTTTACTACATGAGGCCCCATTCATCATGCTGTGGGTATGGGCGGGGGTTCTTTTCTAGAATAGACATGTATTCTGGTAATAGAATTATCATTCCTGGTCATAATGCCTCTTCCAGCAGGGCCATCTGTGGACTCAAAGAATGCCTCATTCATGGTCAAAATTGTGTACATAGCATTAAGTGAAGTGAAGTTGCTCAGTCGTGTCTGACTCTTTGCGACCCCCTGGACAGTAGCCAACGAGGCTCCTCCGTCCATGGGATTTTCCAGGCAAGAATACTGGAGTGGGGTGCCATTTCCTTCTCCAGGGGATCTTCCCGACCCAGGGATGGAACCTGGGTCTCCCGCATTGTAGGCAGACACTTTATCATCTGAACCACCAGGAAGTTGCTTTACTTCTATTTACATAGCATTACTTCTAATCAAGAAATTCATCTCACAGCAAAGAAAATACAGCAAAGCTTTTGTCCATAGAATTAAGCATTTTGTGGTTGTTGTTGCTGTTGTTTGTTTTTTACTTCATACTTGGTCATTCAGAAGTATGGGTGTAGCGGGAGATGGGGTTGACTTACTGAGGACTCAGTTATGATGTCAGTTTTGAGACAGAACTCTAAAAGAATTAAGTTCTATATTACACAGTGCTTAATATGCTTTGAAACAATTTGAACCATATTATAAGATGCTTAGTTCCTCATTGCTAAAGTAGGCGGGATTGGAAAAGGGATGTACTGGGGTGGCTCCTGTTGTTATTAGTCCAAAGAGCCCACTCACTTCCCTTGTGGCTCAGCTGGTAAAGAATCTGCCTGCCATGTGAGAGACCTGGGTTCAGTCCCCGGGTTGGGAAGATCCCCTGGAGAAGGGAACGGCTACCCATTCCAGTATTCTGGCCTGGAGAATTCCATGGACAGTCCATGGGGTCACAAAAAGTCAGACACAACTGAGTGACTTTCACTTTCAGCCCACTCACAGAATTTTCAGTTCCCATCCTGGCAACTCCAAACTCTGCTGGTTTGAAGACCTTAGCTCAAAAACAAGAAATGCTTCCAGTAGGACACATAACAATGATTCCAGTAAATGGAAAGTTGAGACAGACCTCTGGTCATTTGGTGATCCTGTCATTAAACCAAAAGGCAAAGAAAAAATTAAATAAAAGACAAGGAGGGGAGTTATTATTATGGGCTAGAGTGACTGATCCATATTATTAAGAGGAAACTGGACAGTTGCTCCACATACAGACAAGGAGAGCTGTGTCAGAGAGCCAGGGGATATTCTGAAATGATTAATATTTCCATTTCCAATAGTAGAAGTTAATGGAAAACTGCTAGGAACAAAATAAGATGACCATAAAATATTCAGACCCTTCAGAAATAAAGGTTTGGATCATTCTCTCAGTGCAGACCTTTAATCAGATGGGTTCCTGCTGACGGTAGTGGAAATATGGACTGGATAGTGGAGAAGAAAGCCATAGATATCAATGGTGACCTCAGAGGAAGCTGTAGAAACAAGAAGTGTAGGCAGCTTGCATGTTTTCTTTTTGTGTTGTGTGTTTATAATTATTCCTACATATTAATTTTTTCTTTCCCTTTTTATCCTTACAATTTTGTATAAGTTTGTTGCAGATTAGGTTTCATAGCATTACTTAGTACCAGAATATTTAATGGGGCTGTGATTAATCTGAGGGGTAAATAATGTGGTCAGCAATTAATAGTTAACACAATGACTGTCAAGAGTGTGGGTCTTCTCACTCGGGGGAAAATATGAGAGCTTGGACACTTGTTCAGAGGCTAGCAGCCTCTAGTGAGGTAAAAGCAGAGTTGTTTTGCTTTAATATAGAAGTCCAAGACTGTGCAGAGGGGTATTTATGAATGCTGTGTGTCCCAAATGGTGGACTCTGCAGATAATTAACTTGCTGCCTCTCAGCTCCTAAACCACCCTGCTTTGCAATGCTTGTGATCTGAAGAACCAGACACTGCACACCGTGTTTTCCTTTGCCAGCTGGTTCTATGTTATGTTAGGGTCTGCCAGCAGCCCGTCCTGGGCACGCACTGCAAGGCTAGAAGGAACCACACAGTCCCCGTGCTTCTCTACAGTGGAAAGGGCAACTGCCTGCAGCGGTCCTTGGCACCATCACCAAAGAGGCGGGCTGCCCTTGGGGTCAGCTGATGGGGCCCACTGGGTAGTTTCTTCCAGAAACAGAGAGTGGTTCTCGATCATCATTGCTCTACCTCACCGCGCTGGACAATGTGTTCCTGTGTCAGCCATGCCCTCTTGTTATAGGGCTGACTATCAGCCTGGCATGGCCTCCTTCTCTGGGCTTTTACTTTTTCTCTTTTCCTTTCCCTATCCATAGGGGTGGAGGCCACTCCCCATTGTTAATAATTCTTTATTTCTTAGAATTCTTTTTTGCCCTTTTTAATTGGTTAAATATTGTTTTGAACTGAATGCATGTGTCTGCCCAAAATTCCTATGTGGAAGCTCTAAATTTTAGGCTGGCTGTATTTAGAATAAATTGGGTTTCCCTGGTGGCTCAGTGGTAAAGAATCCACCTGCCAATGCAGGAAATGGGGGTTCGATCCCTGGGTCAGGAAGATTCCCTGAAAGAGGAAATGGCAATCCACTCCAGTATTCTTACCTGGGAAATCCCATGGACAGAGGACCCTGGTCGGCTACAGTCCACAGGGTTGCAAAAAGTCAGACACGACTAAAGTGACTTAGAACACACTGCCTAATATCTGTGAGTTGTCTCCTACTCCTTACAGGAGACTTGGGGTGAATTACATTACCCATGTCTAGTGGTGGTGGGAAGAATTAGAATGCCAATAGGTATCTCAGGAAGCAGAACTCCATGCTTATGTCAGCTGGGATAAGTACCACTTACAATTGGTAGCCCCCTGATGACTAAATGGACTTGTCATGGAATTGGTTGCCGATGATCGTGTGACAGTGGCAAGATTTCAAACAGGATCTTGAACGGGAGAAAACAAGGATATGGACTTGATTTGGATGAAGAGCACAAAGCCATGCTGTATACAGTGTCTGAAACTTTCATTCAAAAGTGAAAATATGAATAGTTCTTTTTTCCTTATGGTCTACCCTTTTGCGATGTTTGGTCTGCTGAATGTCTGTGTGCTTTTCTTCATTCCATTCTGACACCAGTCATGTAGATTTTTCCTGGTCAGGTGATCCTAATGTCTGTTTGAAAGTCAATCCACAATTGGAATAGTGGATCAAAGTATGAGTAGAATGGAAATAGGATCCATAGACCACATTGCTCTAGGTTTTAAAAATTTGTCTCCTCTTATTGACTAACACCTTGAGAAAACTAGAATTCTGAATCTCTCTGTTCAAGATTGAAATGTAAATCTAGCGGAATATGTTCAGGAATCAGGTTACTTAACACAATTCCAGTCAGGATAGATGGAGGCTTCTGTTTCACCCATCTCTGTAGGGCTATAGAACACATGGAAATACAGAGTTGGAGCCAAAGGTGTTAAAAATCAGAAAAAGTAAGAATCATACATGTGCCCCTTCTGAATCAGAGACTGGGACTCCTAATAAACTCTCTTTAAAAAGTAGATACACCAATGGCCTACTTAAGAGTCACACACAGTGCTAGGGATACTGATATGACAAGATACAATCCATTTTCCTTGTGCTCAAGAAAATAATACAACAGTGTATAATTCAGAATAAAATACTTGATTACATCAGCTTGAAAAGGGATATAATAGCATGTTGCAGAAAAGCAGATGTAGACTATGTCATTTGTTGTAGACATCTGTTATTTTTTGCCTGTCCAGTCTCTGTTTTTTTGTGTGTGTTTTTTTTTGTTTCCCCTTTCCTTCTTTTGGTAATAGTGCTCTGACTTCCTTTTGGGGAATGCACACCTCCTCCATTCTAGTCCAGATCTGTTGAATGCACTCATCCAAGCTCCTGGGAGGACATGTGATACAAGTTGAGCTGGTGAGAATTCATAGTAGACTTTATCTGAGTGTCAAAAAAGAGAAGCTTTCTCTCCGTGTGTCTGTCTCTGTCTCCCTCTTTTCTCTTTTGTTGTACTTAATACAGTTCTAAGGCCACTTCCTTAAGTGCTGATGGCCACTTTCACCACAATACACAAAGACCCTACATTCGCAGTGTGACTTCCACAGCCGAAAGCTGAGCAAGTAGTTGAAGAAAGAAAAACAAAGACTATATCTTTGGAACCCGTGGATCCAGGCACGACAAAAATCATATTTATCCCTGAAAATTTCAGTTGTGAGGGGTAATAGAGACATTTTTTTATTGGTTGCTTTACTTTCTGTTTGGCTTATTTATAACATTTTAATAAAAATGTATTACGATCAATACACAATGCAAACAGCAAAGACACTGTCTTCAAACCTATTTGTGCATCATAGCTAGCTAATAATAAAATATTCATCAGAATCTTATTCACACAGACTGACCTGAATATGGAACATCAGTGTCTCTCAGTTACCAAGCCTACACCTCAGTAGACCTTGTGAATTTCTTTTCTCTCCATTGTTCCCTCTGACTTCTCTGGAAGAACATGTACCAGTTAGCCTTCGGAAGAGATAAGACCTCTGGAACAGACCTGTGTAGCCTGATTATCCCAGTTGAGACCTCAAGCTTTTGAGAAAGTCATAGCAGGATTAGAAAAGCTGCTTGGCTGATCTGCATCTGCCCAAAGATAGATGAGTGAGCTTTGCCAAGCTTAATTTAGATCTGTAGAACTGCAATACTAACCCACAGATTCCTGAGAGGGGAAGAAAAGACTATTAATTTAAGCCCTAAATTCTGAGACGTTCTGTTATGCAGCAATAGCTAACTGGTGCACTCACACGTAGTCCCACACTTTGTATGAGTGACATATCTGGGACTTACAGTCCAGTCCTACATCACCAGAGTCCATGGTCTTTTCTTACTACTGCCTTGGTTCTTCTCTGCTGAACCTTTTTATTCATGGATTTTATAAATATAATCCTTCTGAGGAGTATAGAAACCTGAGGTTTACTCTCATTTGCAGTAGAGATTACTCGATTTCTTTTCAAATCATTTTCTTAACCTCATCAGCACTTGTCATTCGTGCTTAGCATAGCAAATGGTTCTGAGTTACCTTTGCAATTCAACTGCGCAGACCAGGGCCTGGCTTCTCTGAAATAAACCCACCTCCAGGAGAGTTTATCTGTGAGTAGAGGTTTACTACAAGTTTCTGAACTACAAGGAGCCATCCCTCTTCATAAACAACAGGGATGCTGCCTGCCTGCGCTCAATGAACCCATGGTCCCCTCAGAGTGCTCTTTAGGTTACCCACTATTCTTTGTAATTATTTGTGATTTAGAAGAAGATACGGGAAGAAAAGCAAGGAATGAAAAGTTTTGGAGTTCTTTTATTGTGCTAGAAATATGGCATACTCAGTCTATTTAAATATCACAGAAATGGTATGAGGTATGAGTTATAGCTTGAAGATAAACTAACAGTTTAATAGAAGGTAAATATGTAAAATGCTCAGCTTCTACATACAGGAAGCTGGAATTTGAACCACATGAAGCTGGAATTTGAACCACAGTTTTTGTTTTTCACACGGACTGTGGTATAATAATCCAATTACTGGTATGATGAAATCTAACAGAATGAGCAGCTCACACTTCAAGGAGGTGTGTATTCCTTTCTCAGTCTAACTGCTAACAGTATTATGACCTAGGAATAACCCGATCTAGCCATTTTTATCATTTAAGAGCAGAGGAACTGGCCCCCAATTTTTAGGTTCAAAACTAGATTATTTTAATAATCATAACAATAATTTCAAAAGACATACTTTCACATGATTTCCAAATTTTATATAATTTATTTATTACCATTGGTGGGGGAGGGAAGGTCAGCACTGTTTAATTTTCCTTAGTGGTATTTTGCCACTGTCGTTCAAAACAATGTAGAATGATTATTCAGTGTTTCCCCAACAGACATAATCAGAAGGAAAAGGGGAGCATAGAGTCAAGATATCTTTCTCCAAATGCTTTTATTATTTGAAACATAATCTGTATCCCTAACTGGTGAGAATACCTGATGCCTGCTAAAAGACAAGCACTGATCCTGAGAATACTTTTGAGAAGTTTTTGTTCTGATATAATGAGATATTTTCCCAGGCTTTATTATTACTTAACGTTGCAAAATGTCGTGCTATATGAGAAGAAATTACAAAACCATTTTTATCTGCACTCAGCTAGATGAACACAGATTGATTTTCATTGTGATTTTAGCACTACTCTTTCTTTATTTTCTGATTTTGGTCTGCACTGCATGTGGAGCATGGGTTCAGGACTCCAACATGTGGGTTGAGAGCCAAGGCTCTCAGATCAGCTTCCATGACCCGGAACAAACAATTTCCTGCTCAGTAGAATGGGGCCAACTGTAAGACCTACTTGGAGGTGTTACAGCTAATGAGGTAGATAAATATCAAAGACTTGGTATACAGCAGATAGTACATGCTCTATTAAGTCTCCTTGTGTGTTTTTCTGGGGGCAAGAGTCAAGTGAACATGAATTTTGGACCCAAACTCTACCTTTTACTTTTCAGAGTGTCCACCACAACTCATGTCTCTGCTTTGAGTTCGCTGTCTTAATTTGCAATATGGTGTTAAGCTCTCCTCTACAGTCTTTCTGAGGATTAGTAACAATACATTATCATTCTGAATCTTAGCACTTGGCAGGCCCAAAGTACGTGCTTGAAAAAAAAGAAAAATGTAGCTCTTATAATTAGATCCCCCGATGTGGCTATACCTTCATTTCTGAGTCTCGAGGCTACGAACCTAGAAGTTCCTCCTGTAGAGCAGTCTCACAAAGCATATTAGTGCAGCATTTAATTTTAAAATATAACTACACAAAGCAGCACGCTGAGATGACTGCCTTGCATTAGTCTTCAGAACAATTAAGCATAATGCTAAATCAGGGTAAACTACGTTTCTGAATTGATCTACAGTGTCATGAATAACATCTGCATCTCCAGGGGAACAATTTACACTCTTCAGTAAAGTGCAACACATTAGTGAATAGATTCTCTCTCTCTCCTCATCTAACATTTCTTTGTTATTTGGCAAATCTTTCTTTTTTAGACTCATGCTGGCAGGAATCTTTGCTGACTACTACCTAAGTGGAGGTGGAGGTTTAGTCATTAAGTTATGTCTCTGGTGTCCCCATGGACTGTAGCGCGCCAGCCATCTCCTTCTCCAGAGGAATCGTCCCAACCCAGGGATCAAACCTGGGTCTCCTGTATCGCAGGTGGATTCTTTACTGACTGAGCCACCAGGGAAGCCCCAGGACCTAAGGACTTTATTTCAAAAAGAAGGACCTGGGGAGTAGAGACACTAAGTCATCACCTGAGGGTTTCCTACATGGAAAATAGCAGAACTCAGCTCAGAACACAGGAGGCAGCACCCTGGGCAGCGTCCCCACCGGTACAGCACAGACTTCCCTGAAAACTGAAACCTCTGGATTGGACAGGAGCCAGGAAAGTGGTGTTTTCTTCTAGTCAATTCATGCATCCCTTCTGGGTTACCAACAATGACCATTGCTGCTAAGTCACTTCAGTCATATCCGACTCTATGCGACCCCAGACACGGCAGTCCACCAGGCTCCCCCATCCCTGGGATTCTCCAGGCAAGAACACTGGAGTGGGTTGCCATTTCCTTCTCCAATGCATGAAAGTGAAAAATGAAAGTGAAGTCGCTCACTCGTGTCCGACCCTTCGAGACCCCATGGACTGCAACCTGCCAGGCTTCCCTGTCCATGGGATTTTCCAGGCAAGAGTACTGGAGTTGGGTGCCATTGCCTTCTCCGAACAATGACCATTAGTCCTTTTTAAAAACTATCTGCATTGACCATAAATGTGACTCTCTGAGTGCTAAATTTCTAATATTAAGAGAAATGGGTGACTGTGTGTTGGGATCAGAAAGTTAACATGTACAGGAATAAATAGATCAAATTTCCTAAAATCACCTTCAGATGTCCAGGTTTTCATTTCCTAACTCTTGTTGTTAGCAGACTTGATGCATGCATGCTAAGTCACTCAGGCCTGTCCAACTCTTCACAACTCTGTGGACCATAGCCCACTAGGCTCCTCTGTCCATGGGGATTCTCCAGGCAACCCAGGAGTGGGTTGCCATGCATTCCTCCAGGGGATCTTCCTGACCCAGGCATTGAACCCACATCTCTTATGTTTCGTGCATTGGCAGTTGAGTCCTTTACCAATAGCACCACCTGGGCAGTGGGCTTTATCAGAAATCTTAAAAACAAATAGTTTTACATATGCAATATTTCTAAATTAGTTGAAGCCATGAAAAGTTTTATAAAAAAAAAAGAATCAAAATACATAAAATACATACATTCATTATAAATTCAAACTACAGCTTTTTTCAGTGTAAGAATATTAAAACGTCTTTGGTGAGGTTTGTTCGGCTTTTTTGAGTTATTAGTTTCATCATATTTAAATTAGAGTCATTAAGAATCTAATATATATATACCTGGCACACTGCTAAGGACTTTATAAATGGTATCTTATTTAAATTATTTATCTCATCCAAAACAAGACAAAAAATATTTTAAAACTGTCCTTCTTATATCCAAGAGTGCTAAGTCGATTCAGTCATGTCCAACTCTTTGCGACACCATGGATGCTAGCCTGCCAAGCTCCTCTGTCCATGGGATTTCCCAGGCAAGAATACTGGAGTAGGTTGCCATGCCCTCTTCCAGGGAATCTTCCCGACCCAGGGATCAAACTTGAGTCTTTTAAGTCTCCTATATTGACAGACAGGTTCTTTACCACTAGCACCACCAGGAAGCCCACTCCATTATTCTTGCCTGGAGAATCCCATAAACAGAGAGCTTGGTGGACTCTATTCCATAGGTTTGCAAAGAGTCAGACATGACTGAAGTGACTTAGCATGCACCCACAGTCAGTTCAGTTCAGTTCAGTTGCTCAGTCGTGTCCAACTCTTTGTGACCCCATGGACTGCAGCACACCAGGCCTCCCTGTCCATCATCAACTCCCAGAGTTCACTCAAACTCATGTCCATTGAGTCAGTGATGCCATCCAACCATCTCATCCTCTGTCATCCCCTTCTCCTCCTGCCTTCAATCTTTCCCAGTATCAGGGTCTTTTCCAATGAGTCAGCTCTTCACATCAGGTGGCCAAAGGATTGGAGTTTCAGCTTCAGCGTCAGTCCTTCCAATGAATATTCAGTAGTGATCTCCTTTAGGATGGAGTGGTTGGATCTCCTTGCAGTCCAAAGGGCTCTCAAGTGTCTTCTCCAACACCACAGTTCAAAAGCATCAATTCTTCAGCACTCAGCTTTCTTTATAGTCCAACTCTCACATCCATACATGACCACTGGGAAAATGCACATAATGGTTCTACATAAATTTGATAAAAAGCCAGTGGTTTTCAAGCTTGAGCATGAATTAGAATCACCTGGAAAGTGAAATCACTCTGTCATGTCCAACTCTTTGGGGCCCCATGGACTGTAGCCTACCAGGCTCCTCTGTACATGGGATTTTCTAGGCAATAGTACTGGAGTAGATTGCCATTTCCTTCTCCAGGGGATCTTCCCAACCCAGGGATCAAACCCAGGCCTCCCACATTGTAGACAGACACTTTACCATCTGAGCCACCAGGGAAGCCCCTTGGAGGGTGGGTTAAAAACACAGCTTTTGTGACCCCACCCAGAGTCTCTGATTCTGTGGTATGTGGGTGGGGCCAGATAATTTGCATTTCTAAGGACATTCTGGTAGTGCTGATCCTGCTGGCCCTGGGCCCACACTTTCAGAACCACCGCAATAAGCCATAAGCTCTTCAAACTTAACAACAAATGAAAGAAAAGCTTATCTAATTCAGCTTACCAGCTAATATCAAGCATATTAATCTCTCAGAAACACACTTTCATCATCTGTAAACTAATATTTCACTTTGAATTTGTTCTAGATGGTTACCACATACTGTCACTTCTGAGACAATTATTAAATATTCCTTATCTTTCCTTCTTCTCTTCTGAAATCAAAAAGGCATATTTATGCCATGGACCATGTATGTATAAAAGTCTTCTTCGCAGTATGAAGCACTGGAAAAATCAAGGACTTGGAATCAGATTTAGGTGTAAATACTGTTTCTGTCTTTATTATTTCGGTCACATTACACGCTGTCCTTAAATCCTTTCCCCTCCTGTGAACTGGCTCATTTAGCACTTCTGTCAGCTTCAGCCAAATGGGTCTTTCCACCAGAACATCCCAGAGGTACCTCAAACTCGGTGCAAATACCTTCATTACCTCTCTAGACATACACACTCTTTCTCTCTTAAAGTCTTTTTTTTAAACTTTTTATTTTGTGTTGGAGAGTAGCCGATAACAATGTTACTTTCAGGTGAACAGTGAGGAGACTCGGCCACTCGTGCCTATATATCCATTCTCCCTCAAACTCCCCTCCCATCCAGGCTGCCACATAACATTGAGCAGAATTCCCTGTGCTATACAGTAGGGCCTTGTTGGTTATCCATTTTAAATATAGCAGTGTGTACATGTCCATTCCACTTAAGTCTTGATTTTGGTCAGTTCAGTTCAGTCGCTCAGTCGTGTCCCACTCTTCGCCACCCCATGGACTGCAGCACGCCAGGCCTCCCTGTCCATCACCAACTCCCGGAGTTCACTCAAACTCATGTCCATTGAGTCGGTGATGCCATCCAACCGTTTCATCCTCTGTCGTCCCCTTCTCCTCCTGCCTTCAATCTTTCCCTGTATCACGGTGTTTTCAAATAAGTCAGTTCTTCACATCAGGTAAGACTGCAACAAAATCCTTCAAAGCACCCAATCTAGAAATCTTGGGGTAACAGTTGGTTCTTTGTCTTTGGCTATGTACATCCGGCTGACCTTACAAAATTCTTTCTAAACCAATCAACTTATATTCTTTCCATTTTTGTTCATCTTTCCACTGTCTTTCTCTGAGTCCACTGCAAAAGCTGACAGAGTTGAAAGTTGTCACTGTTTTAGGGAAATGTAACATTTGACCTCTTTTATGTTTGGAGAGTCCTCTTATTCTTAAACTGAAAGCTCCAATAAGTCCTTCTCAGGATCTACTAGATGATGGTATGTGCATGCTCAGTCATGTCCCACTCTTTGCGACCCCATGGACTGTAGCCTGCCAGCCTCCTCTCCCCATAGGGTTTTCCCTGTAAGAATATTGGAGTGGGTTGCCATTTCCTCCTCCAGGGATTAGATGATCAGGAGCTAGGAACACCAGAAATCAGAGACCCGTCAACACTAACTCTGGTGATGACATGATGGCAATGCAATCGATTGTGGCCTAGAAGAATGACTATCCAGGTTCTAGTAGCAGATTTTATGCCCAGTATCAGAGATGGGCAAACTATAATTTATGTCCCCATTAATCTTGGCAGTGGTGTCTTTGTAGGCCCAGTTCTGCCATAAGAATAGGATGACCACCTCTAACCAGTTTGCCTGGAAGAAAGGGTGTCCCAGGACAGGAGACCTTAAGCTTTAAATTTAGGACAATGGTGGGTAAGTCAGGATGAGATCCTGAGAGTCCGTGAGGAAATCTTTGTTCCCGACTGCAGAGACTCAAGTCTAAGTCTCTGAACCTCCAGAAATAAGTTAGATCCTTCAGTTTCCTTTAATAAGTGCGTCTCATTCTTAAATTTGCCAGACAGTTCATGTTGTTTTCAACTAACCCTGAAGCTGAAGCTCCAATCCTTGGGCCACGTGATGCGAAGAACTGACTCATTGGGAAAGACCCTGATGCTGGGAAAGATTGAAGGCAGGAGCAGAAGGGGATGACAGAGGATAAGCTGGTTGGATAGGATCACTGACTCAATGGACATGAGCCTGAGCAAACTTTGGGAGATGGTGACAGACAGGGAAGCCTGGCAGGCTCAAAGAGTCAGACAGGATGGAGCAACTGAACAACAGCAAATCCTGGCCAATATCACTTCTTAAATGATGTCTCAGCCTCCAGTCTTACTCAGCTGAAGTCCTTTCTGCTATCAGCACACACACACACACACACACACACACACACACACACATATCCAGATTGCCCCATGTGCCTAAATCCATCAGACACCCTCCCCTACTTTACTGATTCCCATAAGCACCTCATGGGCTTCCCAGGTGGCGCCAGTGGTAAAGAATCTTCTTGCCAATGCAGGAGATGCAAGAAGTTTAGATTCGAGTCCTGGGTCAGGAAGATTCCCCTGGAGGAGGAAATGGCAAGCCACTCTAGTATTCTTACCTGGAAAATCTCATGGACAGAGGAGCCTGGCCAGCTACAGTCCATGGGGTTGCAAAGACAGGACACAACTGAGCCACTGAGCATGCAGAAGTGCCTCATAGCATCACCCAGGTGAGGATGGATGTCTGAGGCTTACCTTTACGTTCCCTTCTCCGAGCATAGAATGTTCCTCCTTTGTATGTATCTTAAAGTCTTGCTGATTGAAGAAGCTTGGTAAGATTTTCTGTCAGAGGGTGGAAAATGCTGCAACCAGATGTTTTTTGTTTCAGCTATTCATGAAGTTTTTCTCCCCCTGAATTTTACTCGTTTTGCTTGCATGCCTATTAAAATTTGAGAAGTTCCTACTCCAGCAATTTAACAAGTATACTCATTTTTACACCTGGACTCCTAATTCTGGCAGCACAGCAAGTGCTTGTAGTCTTAGCCTTAAATAAATAAATAACAAAGTAAAAGAGAGCCCATCCAGGACTTTGTATTGCTAGCTACAGGTTCACTTAGCAGCTTTTTCCTTGTAGGGTGCATTCTCCTATGGAAGACACACAATGCAAGAAATAGAGAGGGGACTAGAGCCTATTTGAAACTAAAAGAAGACAGATTCCTAAATAAATAAAAACAAGAAGACCTGAGCCTGGGAGCCAAATGCTTCTTTAGATGAGAAAGAACCCTGCCGGTGAGGGATATTCGTGTCACAATAGTGCCTTAGGGTTCTGAGTGGTTTGATAGAATTACCATTTGGAGCCTGGCGATTCCATAGTCACACAACCCTTTTACACATCTCTAAGTCCAGGCTGACAATAACTTAATCAATAACAACATTTCTGCAAACATCAGGCCCTCCTTTGTGTTTTCAGGTCCAAGTTAATGGGTTTGCTGGGCGGTTTCTTGGCTATTAATTGGTTAATCAATACAATTGCTGAAGTAGATCGTCATATTTTATCTCTGTTGGGTATGCTTAAAATGTCTGCGATAGATTTTCAGTTCCTAAGTTTCACTTTTCTTTAAAGGAGCTATCGTTCTTCTAATGTAAAATGCCGCATTATGAAAAGAAATCACACTTTGTAGTCTAGACCCAGATTCTAAATGTATATATCTATTACTTACAGGGATAAATCTATGGGAAACTTTCTTAGTTTCATTAAGCTTCATTTTTTTCCACATTTGTAAATTGCTGATTATAGAAGAAGACTCAATAAAACAAACTTATTTAGATAAAGTTTACCCAGTTGGATAGAATCTAGTCTATGCACAACAGCTATCTTTCCAGTATCCCTGATATATAAAGAATAAACTATGATTACAGTGGACTTTATTGAACAACTGCTATACAATTTGATTCCTTTCTCACCCCTTTAACTATCTCATGAGGTAACATGGTTGGAGGTAGAGAGATGAGTAATCCTGAGCAGGGGACACAGTCCGGTGGAAGAATCAGACAATTACAGTGCCTTGGGATTAGTGTAGAATATGCACAAGGAATATGGTAACAATCTTGCTTAGTCCACTCATGGAACCACAAGAAATTTAACAGCAAACACCAGTAAAGGCTGAACACTGAAGAATCGATGCTTTTGAACTGTGGTGTTGGAGAAGACTCTACAGAGTTCCTTGGGCTACAAGGAGATCAAACCAGTCAATCTTAAAAGAAATCAACCCTGAATACTCACTGGAAGGACTGATGGTAAAGCTGAAGCTCCACATTATTTGGCTACCTGATGCAAAGAGCCAACTCACCGGAAAAGACCCTGATGTTGGGAAAGACTTAGGGCAGGAGGAGAAGGGGACAACAGAGGATGAGATGCTTAGATGGTATTACTTACTGAATGACATGAGTTTGAGCAAACTCCAGGACATAGTGAAAGACAGGGAAGCCTGGAGTGCTTCAGTCTATGGGGTCGCAAAACTAAGACAAAAAGTAGTGACTGAACAACAACAATGCAAAAGGAACATGTTCCCATCCTTACTTAGTCCAACCATGAAGCCACAAGAAACTTAACGGTGAAGGGCCAGTTAAATGCAGTTACTGAAGAAGAAGAGGACAGGGATCTCACAGCCAGAAAGGTGTGAGGATGGCATTCAGGGAAGTAGAAGAACCATGTCCCGAGACAGGGCCCAGGCTTCAAAGTGTAAGAAAACCATAAACAAGGGTGCAGGAAGGTGAATGGGAGGAAATTGAGACAAAAGAGAGTTTAGAGCCTTGTCAAATACATTCATTGTGTGAAACTTGTAATGGATACTTGCTGCATTTTGGCTTAGGAAACTTTTCTTTTTTATTAATTAATTAATTTATTTTTGGCTGTGCATGGGCACATTTCTCTAATTATGGCAAATGGGGGCTACTCTCTAGGTGTGGTACCTGAGCTTCTCATTGTGGTGGCTTCTGTTGTTGCAGAGCATGACCTCTGGAGCACACGGGCTCAGTAGTCATAGCTCACAGTAGCTGTGTACAGCAGCTTATCTGCCCTGGGCAAGTGGTATCTTCCAGGACCAGGGGTCAAACCCATGTTCCCTGCATTGGCAGGCAGATTCTTAACCACTGGATCACCAGGGGAGTCCCAGGAGCCTTCTTTTCTTTCAGGAATAATTCTCTCTTCATTTAGGAAGTGTTTCCTTGTACTCTCCCCCTGTGCAGGCCAGTAAGAGCTGACCACTTCTCCATGATATCAGTCACTATACCTTGGATTGGTTTAGGAGGCATTGATAGGATTGCATACAACCTAAATCTGGCCAATCAATTCCCTTGAGAAATAGTAGAGTGGCGTGCTTAGGAACGAGTAATGGTGATTAGGACATGCAATCACTTCACTGAGAGTACAACATAGCCACAGTCATGTGCTAGGAAATTTACTCTGGAAGCAGGGATGCAGAGACTGGAGCCAAGGAAATGAGACTTCTAGAAGAGTCCAGCATCTATCAGTAAGGCAGTGATGAGGGCTTGCCCTGAAGCATTAGGTTAAGGACAGAAAGGAAGGAATGTGCTGGAGGTGGAATCAACAGACTGTGATGACTAGGTAGAAGACAGTGGGAAGATCTGCTAGAACCCATCTTCAGTAGATATTTAATATTATGAACTCTCTTCCTGTGCATGCCCGTCTCGTGAATCCTCCCACTGCATGCATACATACAGTCAGCTCTCATGTTAGCAGGATTCTGTATTATTAGAAACTCACGCCGAGGGGAGCTGTATCCTTGATTTGCCCCTTTCAAGCAGTGACAGGGAATTCTGTAACAGGACACAGTTCCATATGTACAAGTTTCTATTTACACAGAGGCATGCAAAGCCAGAATTTCTTCTGTGTGTGTGTGTGTGTGTGTGTGTGTTATATTCCTCAGCTTCACGTGCTGCTTGGCTGCAGCCACGAGACTCAGGTTGTCCTACTTTAATCTTATCCATGCGTCTTTGACTTGGAAGTGAGACATATGAGGATATGGAAATAGGCCTGGGCATAGGCCCCTGATTCCTCTGACATTGCAGCAATCCTGACATGAAGCTGAGGGTCTCTGGGACCAGAGGTGGTGGGTGACATTGCTCATGTTCCTTGTATACTGGAGTTCTGGCAGTAATAAGCCCCATACAGATCACATCATGGCAGGTGCTGTGCTTGGAAGCCCAGGTTAGATATATCCCTAAGGCCATCTCAGGCATTCTGTGAGCCATCAAATATCTCTTAATAGCAGCAGACCTACTGAGGCAGGAGGTAGATTCCTGCTCCCCCCAACTCAGGGTAAAGCGATTGCAGATTTAGTCTCTGTGAATCAGAACTCCAAGATAAGAACAGCAGGGCAATTAAGGAAAGAGGCTGGGCACTGCCCAGACCACATATTTTTTTCCTGCTAAGTCAGGAGACCTCCCTGACCACACATATGCAGAAAAAGCTCCTTGGAGGCCAAAGGGAAGTAACGCCAAGGGATGCCCTACCCAGACTCCTTGTCAGTAGAAACCATCTTGGCTAAGTGATGCGTGGGCACTCATAGCAGGATCCTGAGATATGCCAAATATGGACTATGAACCAGGCAAATCAGAATGATTGGACAAAGGAAAATTGGAAGAAAGGCCTCAGGAAAGTAATTCAAACTGCTACAAGGGCACAACTCAGTGTGTCTCCCTCTGAGTCTGCCCGTGTGCCTATCCACTCGTACTGTACTCTTTTCCTCTTAATAAATACTTGCTTCACTATTTTCTGTCTTCGTGGAGTTTCTCTTAAAGGGCCAGGGCCCTTGTCATTGACCACTGGTCCAGTGCTTTCACTGCTGAGACCCAGCCTCAGTCCCCGGCTGGGAACCCAAGCCCCGCCCCAAGCCACTGCAGGCTGAAGCCACAGGAGAGCACTACCATGGGTGGAGAGGTGGGAGCGGACTTCACTAGGTATAGATAATAAAGAGGTGCATTATGTGCAGATAGCTTAAGATTCAATAATAAGAGTAACACAAAGTAACTCTGCTTCTTATTATCACCATGGGCCAGTAATTCTAAATCATCTTGGTGATAACACACTCCTCCTCTCTGGAACAGACTATTCCCACAAGACTCTCAGCCATATTATGTCACATTATCTACAACCACAGACTTTGACCAAGAGAGAGAAAGGGTGTTAAGAAACCTTAGCTGTCAAGTCTGAGCAGCAGGGAAAATGGTTACAGCATTAGCTAGTTGGAAAAGGCTGACTTAGAATAAAGGTGATGAGTGTAGTTTTGGACATGTTAAATGAGGTGCTTGTGAGTTATGCAGAGAAATGAGGACGTAGAGATTAAGAGAGAGCTTAGATCTTCTTCACTTTCTGCCATAAGGGTGGTGTCATCTGCATGTCTGAAGTTATTGATATTTCTCCCGGCAATCTTGAATCCAGCTTGTGCTTCATTCAGCCCAGCGTTTCTCATGATGTACTACTCTGCATAGAAGTTAAATAAGCAGGTGACAATATACAGCCTTGACGTACTCCTTTCCCGATTTGGAACCAATTTGTTGTTTCATGTTCAGTTCTAAATGTTGCTTCCTGACCTACATACAGATTTCTCAAGAGGCAGGTCAGGTGATCTGGTATTCCCAACTCTTTAAGAATTTTCCACAGTTTGTTGTGATCCACACAGTCAAAGGCTCTGGCGTTGTCAGTAAAGCAGAAGTAGATTTTTTCTGGACTCTCTCGCTTTTTCTATGATCCAGCGGATGTTGCCAATTTGATCTCTGGTTCCTCTGACTTTCTAAATCCAGCTTGAACATCTGGAAGTTCATGGTTTATGTATTGTTGAAGGCTGGCCTGGAGAATTTTGAGCATTACTTTGCTAGTGTGTGAGATGAGTGCAATTGTGTGGTAGTTTCAGCATTCTTTGGCATTGCCTTTCTTTGGGATTGGAATGAAAATTGACCTTTTCCAGTCCTGTGGCAACTGCTGAGTTTTCAAAATTTGCTGGCAGATTGAGTGCAGCACTTTCACAGCATCATCTTTTAGGATTTAAAATAGCTCAACTGGAATTCCATCACCTCCACTAGCTTTGTCTGTAGTGATGCTTCCTAAGGCCCACTTGACTTCACATTCCAGGATATCTGGCTCTAGGTGAATGATCACACCATCATGGTTATCTGGGCCCTGAAGATCTTTTTTTGTATAGTTCTTCTGTGTATTCTTGCCACCTTGTCTTAATATCTCCTGCTTCTGTTAGGTCTGTACCATTTCTGTCCTTTATTGTGCCCATCTTTGCATGAAATGTTTCCTTGGTAACTCTAATTTTCTTGAAGAGATCTCAATCTCTAGTCTTTCCCATTCTATTGTTTTCCTCTATTTATTTGCATTGATCACTGATGAAGGCTTTCTTATCTCTCCTTGCTATTCTTTGGAACTCTGCATTCAGATGGAGGTATCTTTCCTCTTTTCCTTTTCCTTTACTTCTCTTCTTTTCTCAGCTATTTGTAAGGCCTCCTCAGAAAACCATTTTGTTCTTCTGCATTTTTTTTTCTTGGGGGTGGTCTTGATCACTTCCTCCATACAATGTCACTATACAATGTCCTATACAATAAATGTCTCCTGTACAATGTCTCATTTATATAATGTCTCCTGTACAATAAATGTTTTCTCTACAATGTCCTGTCCTATGTCCTATACAATGTCACTGTACAATGTCCTGTACAATAAAGAGCCTGTTGATGAAAGTGAAAGAGGAGAGTGAAAAAGTTGGCTTAAAATTCAACATTCCGAAAACTAAGATTATGGCATCTGGTCCAATCACTTCATGGCAAATAGATGGGGAAACAATGGAAACAGTGACAGACTTTATTTTTTGGGGCTCCAAAATCACTGCAGATGGTGACTGCAGCAATGAAATCAAAAGATGCTTGTTCCTTGGAAGGAAAACTATGACCAATCTAGACAGAATATTAAAAAGCACAAACATTATGTTGCCAACAAAGGTCCATCTAGTCAAAGCTATGTTTTAAGCAAGTAGTCATGTATGGATGTGAGAGTTGGACTATAAAGAAAGCTAAACGCCAAAGAATTGATGCTTTTGAACTGCGGTGTTGGAGAAGACTCTTGAGATTCCCTTGGACTGCAAGGAGATCCAAGCAGTCCATCCTAAAGGGAATCAGTCCTGAATATTCACTGGAAGGACTGATGCTGAAGCTGAAACTCCAACCCTTTGGCCACCTGATGCAAAGAACTGACTCACTGGAAAACACCCTAATGCTGGGAACGATTGAAGGCAGGAGGAGAAGGGGACGACAGAGGATGAGATGGGTGGATGGACGAGATGGTTGACTCGATGGACGTGAGTTTGAGAAAGCTCCGGGAGTTGGTGATGGACTGGGAAGCCTGGCATGCTGCAGTCCAAGGGATCGCAAAGAGTCGGACATGACTGAGCGACTGAACTGAACTGAGTGCTGAACCTCAGTGTTGTACCACTGCCATGGGAAACCGTTTGTAGATGAGTGGTTTCAGCAGCAGATTTCAATTGTTGCTTGAATACCTGCTCTGTGATGGACATGGTACTGCTGCTAATTTCATACTTATAAATATTTGTATTCCTTACATGATATAGACATACCTTTTCCTTTTTAAAAAATTTCTTTTCCTTTTTTAATTAAAATTTAAGTAATAGTTAATTTGCAATATGCCAGTTTCAAGTGTACAGCAAACTTTGTATACAAATGAGCTTATTTATAAGACAGAAACTGGCTCACAGACATAGAAAACAAACCTCTGGTTACCAAAGGGGAAGGAGGGGTGGAGGGGAAAGGTAAGTTAAGAGTGTGGTATTAACAGATATACTCTACTGTATTACTATATATAAAACAGGTAAACAATGAGGACCTTCCTTCTGTATAGTCCAGGGAACTATACTCAATGTCTTGCAATAACCCATCTTAGAAAAGAATTTGAAACAGATGAGATATATTATATATATATACATATATGTATATACATTATCTTTTCCTTTCTTTCCTTCCAATTTTTCCCCATTTAGAAAAACTGAGGAAAGAGAGAGGAGGTTGAGAAGTTTTGTCTAAGGCTACTCAGCAAGAACAGACCAGACCAGATTTTAATTACGATCTGCTGGTGTGTCTTCATAATGAGATTGACTATGGACTGAATTTCTACAGAAAGGCTAGGTTTTGAATGGAAAAGGGGAGGTGCAAAAGAATATTGCACTCTAGGCTGAAAACTCAGCTGAGGAAAAGATACAAATAAAATTAATAAGCTTGGAGGAGCGAGAGGTCAGCCTGCTCTGAAGTAAGATCAAGGCATCACGTCAACATTCACAGATGACAAACTGCTTCACACCAGTCCAGTGCTAGTTTCTGAGGTTGCGAAAGTGGTAAAACTGCATTTCTGACCTTGAAGACATTACAGTCCACGGGTGGACAAGGAATCTCAGAGATGCCATTACAGTACTGCATGGTGAATGTTCCAAAAGCAAAAGTTCGCAAGTGCTGGCACTCAAGCTCCTGCTCAGTGGTGTGCGACTTTGTGACCCCATGGGCTGTAGCTCGCCAGGCTCCTCTGTCCATGGGATTCTCCAGACAAGAATACTGGAGTGGGCTGCCATTTCTGCCTCCAGGGAACTTCCCCACCCAGAGACTGAACTCGAGTCTCCTGTGACTCCTGCATTGGCAGGCAGGTTCTTTACCACTGAGCCACCAGGGAAGCCCATGAAGCCATTAAGAGAGGACCACCTAAAGGTTTGCTGGGTGATGGTCTCATTGAGTCTTAAGAGCCAGAAGGGATTTGTCTCTAGACCACGGAACGTGAGAAGCTCTGAGGGGGACAGAAGATCTTGAGTAAAGACATGGAAGGAAGAAGCACTGCAGGATGTACGATGGGAATACAAAGTGCATTAAACAGAAGGTATAGACAGTCAGGAAAGTTAATGCTTAAAACTAAAGAAGGGAAATTGGCATCTAAGCAGCTCCTATTATGTCTGTGTCAGAGACAACTTCCCTCGTCTGATTTACGTAGAAATAATAGTTAGCACTTTCTGACCACTTAATATTTGCAGTTTTGTACCTAGACTTGTCCTATGCTTAACTCGGAATTACATTTGTGAGTTCCTTTAACCTGTAATATTCCTGAGGTACCCGGCGTGGCTGAATTATGTTCCATTGAATGAATGGATGCTTGTTAGCATAACAACTATGTATTAAGTGCTCACCCTCTGCCAGGGACTATTCTAAGTGATTTATGTAAATGTGCTTCTTTAATATTCAGAAGAGGTCCTATGAAATAGGCTTGCTTTTATTCCTATATTTCAAGTGAGGATGCTTCGACAAAGAAGTAAAGCCACTCGCCTATGGACACTTAGCAAGAAGAATCTGAGCCATCTTTCAGGACCAAGAGCATGACTCAGAGTCTGCGCTCTGTGCCTCTGCTCCGCAATGACTCCTCACTCTCCCAGCAGTCTGCATGGACCCCCATCCATCACTTCTCAAGCTCAAGCTCCTGGGAGCAAGGGCACCACTAGGCTTGACACCAGTGTTCACAGGAGTTTGCATTGAGACCACTGAAAGAAAACATTGTCAAGACCAAGCAGCTGCAACTAAGTGTCTCACAACTCTGAGCATCCCCGCCTGTGTAGCTTGTCTAAACTTCTTAGACCCCCTTGTGACACTCTCCAGGACTTTTGTGATTTAGAACAACGGCCAGTTCCAGGATCATCCCTCACAATCCTCTCCCCTTACCCAATCGGAGCTTCACACCTGGAGTCCTCCTTGCTCCCTCGTTTACTTCTAGATCTAGTGTTCTGCTTTCAACTGCAGAGGCCTGACAAAACTTGTCTCTTGAGTGACCCTTTCTCCCTTGATGGGACAAATAAATTCAGCTTTGTTTTTAGATCTTTATTTTATTCTCTAACAGGACTTTTGGCCTCCTCATGTGAAGAGCCAACTCATTGGAAAAGACCCTGATGCTGGAAAAGACTGAAGGCAGGAGGAGAAAGGGATGACAGAGGATGAGGTGGTTGGATGGCATCACTGCTTTGATGGACGTGAGTTTGAGCAAGCTCCAGGAGAGGGTGATGGACAGGGGAGCCAGGCATGCTGCAGTCCATGGTTGCAGAGAGCTGGACACGACTTAGGGACTGAACAACAATGATATATATATATACACCACACCTTTTCCCTGAAAAGATGCGGCATGCGTATGCTTTCAAACACTGAAGCAGCCCCCGTCAGGTGTCTACTCGGACCATCTTCCTGAACTCAAGGGACAGACCACAGTGATCTTGAGACACAGACCCTGTCTACACCACCACCCTCATTCGATAGGGCCTTTGAAGTCTGCTCTGACCTCGGTCTGTTTCCACATTCCTAGACCCCAACCTCTTTGTTTGTGCCTTTTGCGGTGGATTCACACTAGCAATGAAAGATTTTCACAAACAAAATCTCAGGATGAAACACAATAAATGCATAAATTCATATGAAGCAGCTTGGGCTAAAGTGGAGAGGGTCAAAGACCCCAGCCTGCTCGTACACCCCATCCTGAAGTACCTGATTAAGGGGTTGAGCAGGTTGGGGTCTGTGGCCCTCCCCGCTGTGTCTTCAGCACCTCAAGCTCAATCAGGTTCTCTGTGCAAAACAATTCATTTCTCCTGCTGGCTCTGAGGATAACAGACTGGAACAATCTTTCATAGCCTCCTAATAGATACCTTGCTTGAAACCGCTGTTTAAGTCAAAACCACTGGTTTCCTCTCAATGAATTGGAAGGTAATGCAGTTTTAATTTTAAGTCTAATTATATCTTGAGAGATGAATGGTACAGGGCAAATCCTTGCTTAGGGCCAAACGGGAGTGATAAATCACTCACTTACATGATCAGATTGCTTCCAAGCTCCTCTGGGCCTCTCAGTAAACAGAAAAAAAAAAAAGTTACAATCAGCCTCTTGGGTGAAAAATAAAACGGAAGGGAAGGTCAAGGTAGACTTTGCCTGTATTAGTCAGGATATTTAAGTTATACTGTGGTTGAATAAAATCTCAGTGGCTTATCACAACAAAAGCATTATTCTCGCTCATAGCTCATGTCAGTCCAGCTCATCGAGGAATCCTGCCCACTACAGTTATTCAAACATTCATGTCAGAGCCTCCAGTTTGATACACACTGCAAAGTCACTGCCTCCTAGGAAAGGGGATATGGTGACAATGGTGTAGCGCTTCCACTGGGAATCCATAGAATTGATAGGCCACCAACAGCCACATGGCCAACGTGAACATCCAAAGACAGAGAAGAGCCGTACGCCTGGGAAGAAAACTGGAAACAAGAAGACATAATCACCAGTAGCTCCAAGCCCTCTCCCATGGCCTTTTAAAAATCTCTGTTCACGATATCCTGGTTGGGATGAGGCTGAGAGTAGAAGGAACACATATTAACTGCCCACTACCCATCAAATATTGGGCAGGTACTTTAGCATTTGAAATTCTCAAAAATATGATGGGATAGGTATGATTTCTCACTTTAAGTCTGCTATGGCTGAGAGGTCCAAAGTTCCTCCTAAGATCAGACAGCTGGAGCAGGGAGTCAGGAGGCTCACTGAGAATAGCCTGGCCCACAGCCCGCAGCCTCCTCACTGCCTGGGGCCACCCGCTCCACTTGGAGACATCCACACTGCATTTAATAAACCACAGTCCTTTTAGCTGGAGATGCCTGGGGTTGGGTCCAGAAAGAAAGTGTGGGAAATAACCGGATAAGAGGGATACGACAACAACTTTAGAAGAATTAATTAAAGTAGCTTAAATAAGCATGCCTATAAGAATAATAGTGGTCAGTTATTGAGTTCCTAGAGAAGAAAATGGCAACCCACTCCAGTATTCTTGCCTGGAGAATTCTATGGACAGAGAACCCTGGCAGGTACCAGTCCATGGGATCACAAGAGTCAGACATGACGTAGTGACTAAACCACCCATCGAGTTCCTACTACGGTGTCTAGCTAACAAAATGTGTCTGGGATGCACTGCCTCAGTTAATCTTCTCTAAAACCCTATGCTGCTGCTAAGTCACTTCAGTCGTGTCCAACTCTGTGGGACTCCATAGATGGCAGCCCACTAAGCTCCCCTGTCCCTGGGATTTTCCAGGCAAGAACACTGGAGTGGCTTGCCATTTCCTTCTACAATGCATGAAAGTAAAAAGTGAAAGTGAAGTCACTCAGTCGTATCCAACCCTCAGTGACCCCATGGACTGCAGCCCACCAGGCTCCTCCATCCATGGGATTTTCCAGGCAAGAGTACTGGAGTGGGGTGCCATTGCCTTCTCCACTAAAACCCTATGAGGTAAACTCAAATTTTAGTTCTGACATCTGTTAATTCTATGACCTGGATACATTCATTGAATTCTTGAAAATGTATTCCCCATCACTATAAAATGGAAAGTTTTAATATTTCCTGCATATTTTTATTTTGGAAATAAAATTAAAGAGTGAACCAGATGTTATATCTAAACTCCTTAGGGCATACTAGGTGCCAGCATCAATATTTCCTCATCTTCCACTTCCCTCCCTTTCACTTCGGCACATCCTATATACTTAGTGTCTTTGCCTGATTTGGGTTGAGAAGTTGATTCAGGAACTAGGTTACTACTTCTCCATTCTTTGGCCACTGAATGAAGTTTGTGCTATTTCAGTCTCAGCATCGGTTTCCTTATTGGCTGTGAGAATCCGGTTGAAAAAAGAACCTCCCTGGTTGGGATAGGGGGTCTTGGGCTGGGTTAGGACTCCAGTGTGGGTCCAGTTGACCAATTCGGTAACAATTATGGAGTCACACTTTTTTTCCAAGTTCCCTGGAAGTTGTTAAGAGTGGCTCCTATCTTATGACAGAAAATACCTGGTGTCTTACCATGTTGCTCATGACCTCTGCATCAACATTTATCCAACTGAGCAAAGCCTGATTCTACCTGGCCAAGTATCTGTCTTTAAACCTCGTTTCCTGAGCTCAGCTATTACTTCTTTGAGTGAATCGGTGCCTGAGGTTCTCCTGTGTTGTAGCCGATCTCTTTTCTCCTTTGAACATCTTCCACTAAATCACTGCTGGGCATTGAGGCTGCCCCTCCTGGGAGTCTGTAGCAGTCTTGCCATTTTGGTGGGGATGGCTGTGAGAGCCGGAGCACTCCTCCACTTCAGTGTCCTGTGCAACTTTGGCTTTATGAAGAGGGATTTTCCAGTGGGTAGAAAGAAGAAAAGGAGCAGAAAAGACCACAGTCCAGGGCAGTGATGGAGGAGGGAAGCAGTGGGCAAGCCCTTGATGACCTCAGAGCCCATGGTGAGGGCTGACTGCTCCAGAAGAGAGAGCACAGCAGGAGAGACCACAGTGATAGGGAAAATGTAGGAAAGTAGAAGTAAGGCCATGTGGCCAGAGAGAGACTCATTCCTATGGAAATGAGCTTCAAGAGATGGAAGGGTCATAGAGCCTGAACTGCTATTATGTTGAAGGGATTCACCACAGACGAGTATGCTCCTATTCCTGCAGACAGTGGCTTCAAAAGAACAGAATATTCCGAAAAGGAGAGAGAACAAAACCTCTAGAAGCCTTTCCAGTAATGGAAACACATGTTCTCAATTTTTAATTGTTTCCCCATCTCTCCCCCAGGGCCAGCTCTTCTCCCTGGTGGCTCAACATGTGGGGTTGATGACCTGAGTCATTGCAGTGTTCAGACTCTGAGATACTTTGGTGCCAGCAAATTAATGTTAGGATGGTCACATTTGGTGGGAATAAGAAATCCATAGGCCAATATTCAGTCTCATTTGGGACTTGTAGCCTCTCCATAGAAGGGAAATGCACCATTATAACTTAAAAACTTTGAAAGTTTTTCTTATATTGGCTTTATCTGTATAATATGCATGTGCTGGACTTCATGAGTTTACATCAAGTTCTTCTCTTAGATGCCTTCTTCACTGGAACGTAAGTAAATAAGGGGAAGAACAATTATGTCGATCGTTTCTGCCATTATATCCAACACCTATACTCCATGGGCACATTAGTGATGTTTAACTGTTTTATATTGGCTAAACAGCTGAAAGATAGGCTTCCTGAATGAATGAATAATGAAGGAATCAATGAATGATGAATGAATCAATGAGCATAGAAGAATAGTAGGTCTGGGAGAGGAATATTCTAGCTTTTTTTTTTTTTCAATTGTAAAAATCTGAAGACCAGTAGCCCATTGTCTGTCATCAAAGCCAATCAAAACAAAATATGACTTAGTCCTAGCTTATGGAAGCCGGGGCTGCTCTCATCTCTCACTCCTGGAATCCGCAGCAGTGCCTCCTTTAAGCCACTGTACACGACTCCTTCACTCAATAGGTCAATGATATTGTTACCCCTCCACCCTCTCTGGCATTACCCTCTCCATCCCTGAGGGATGTGGACTGGTCAGTGACACAGAAGTCCTGCAGAAGCCCTGAGCATGGATACAGCAGGTTGGAGACGGCACTTAAGGTGGAGGATGGGTCCTCGGTACCCGAATAATTGAAGGTCTGTAGTGATAAAATTGCAGGTGGCCTTTTAAAATTTCTTCCTCTGGATCATGGTTCATTCCCCACCCCACTCCCCAACAAGAAATGAGACAAGGCAATCACTCACCATGCCTCCTTGGGTGGTTCAGAGTCCCAAGATATCAGTGCCTCCTCAGCGTGATATACCCTTGTACATCAAATTACCAGGAGCTGGAGAGAATTGCCTCCAAGCTCAAGTCTGATGGACACGGGGTATGATTTATGTAGAGATGGAGTAATAGGCAGGGATTTTAAAATTTGATGGAGAGCTGCAGAAATTCAATAAATGTGGGTCTAGGGAGGCAAGTTTTACTGTGTGAATGTTTTCATAAACACCTCTGAAGAGATAATACTACACAGGTGAGCTTAATAAAAAAGGAGATTTTCTTTTTCACTCCTGCCAATCCAGCCCTTTCACATACTCTCCGATCAGAGAGAAATATGGGCTTATTGGGACTCTTCTTCCTTAGTTATCTAGTTTCCTTTTCAATCTTCTAATCTTGCTCCCCCATCTCTCAGTATTTATTGAATTTTTTCAAGCGGAATGAATTTTGCTAGAAAGGGTTTTACTAGAAAGAGCGAGTTAACCTGGACTGCTGACAAATGCACAGCACTCAAATGCCTAACAAGTCACCTGAGATAAAGATCTGGCATCCTAATGAACCCAAGTATTCCTGGTGAGGCCAGAAGGGAGGGCAAGGAAAACACAGTGTGTCTTAGAAGAAGCAGTTACCCAGGAAAAGGCTTCACCATGCAGAGTCTTCATCCACAAACCGGCTTTGGTGCTGAGAGTGTGTGTGTGTGTGTTCTTAGTCACTCAGTCATGTTTGACTCTTTGTGACCCCAAGGACTGTAGCCCGCCAGGCTCCTCTGTCCATGGAATTCTCCAGGCAAGAATAATGGATGGGATGGCATGCCCTCCTCCACGGGATCTTCCCAACCCAGGGACCGAACCCAGGTCTCCTGCATTGCAGGCAGATTCTTTACCATCTGAGCCACCAGAGAAGCCCATGAATACTGTAATGGGTAGCCTATCTTCCCAACCCAGGAATTGAACAGGGATCTCCTGCATTGCAGGTAGATTCTTTACCAACTGAGCCACCAGGGAAGCCCTGGTGCCTAGAGGACTTGGTTTTAAATCTTGACTCAGTTTCTTACAATCTCTGTGATCCTTAACAAGTTGCTAAATTCCTCTGAGTCTGAATTTCATCTTTTTTGAATATAAGATAATTTTTCTTCCCTGGAGGGACAAATTATATGATATACACAAGCTGTTATGCCTAGAGCCTGGCCACAATACTTTCCTACAAGTTCACAAAGTTCCAATTCCCTCCCTTTTCTCAGAGTTAGAAAAGAAGCTAGAAGGAAATGGGAGCGATACATCCATTAGCTCCAACCTTGCTTTTGGACAAGGAGGGAACCATTAACACAGAAGTGAATGGAAAGCCTGCTGATTCGTGAACTTGAACCTTGTTCCTTCTTTGCATGAGTCACTTGGCTGCAAAGAGCATAATGCCAGAAGAAAGATTCTGATTTCCTAGGCTTGGCTTTTCCCTGAAGCTCTGCTGTGGAATGAGAGGGAACCACTGAGGTGGGAGAGGAGCAAGAGGAAAAGCTTCGGGTGTGGGAGGGGTCTGCCTGGGGAGCCCTGCAGGCTGATGCCCTTAGCCACTGGACACCTAGGGGAGAAGCGAGGTTCGTTGAAGGTCAGTGAGTTTCAGTTCAGTCAGGTTGAGCACCCACCCTGCTTAACTCATGTCTTTGGAGTGTCAGCTTTATCTGGTGCCTTTTCTCCACTGTCAAGATCATTCCTGGCTGTAGCAAAGTAGCACACGTAGCTTGTTTATGAAAGCAGCTCCTCAGCTGCATGTGGTGGGCCCACAACGCAGCGTCAGACTTCGTGCCTCTCTTGCACATCGCCTTACTTTTTCAGACAACTGTCTACTTGTCCTCCAAGTTGGTGATCATTTGTCTTCATCCCTGAAAGTGAAAGTGAAGTCACTCAGTCGTATCCAACCCTTTGTGACCCCATGGACTGTAGCCTATCAGGCTCCTCCATCCATGGGTTTTTCCAGGCAAGAGTACTGGAGTGGGTTGCCATTTCCTTCTCCAAGAGATCTTCTCAATCCAGGGATTGAACCCAGGTCTCCTGCATTGTAGGCAGACACTTTACCATCTGAGCCACCAGGGAAGATATCTCATCCCTGAGTTGACTCTCTTTCCTTCATTCCAGAGTCAATCCTTTGTTGTGTTGGGCACATTTTCTCAGTGGATTATCCAAGAACAAGTTTGCTAACCAATAGTATCCCCCATTGGAGAGGGCAATGGCACCCCACTCCAGCACTCTTACCTGGAAAATCCCATGGACGGAGGAGCCTGGTAGGCTGCAGTCCATGGGGTCACTAAGAGTCGGACAAAACTGAGTGACTTCACTTTCACTTTTCACTTTCATGCATTGGAGAAGGAAATGGCAACCCACTCCAATATTCTGGCCTGGAGAATCCCAGGGATGGGGGAACCTGGTGGGCTGCCATCTATGGGGTCGCACAGAGTCAGACACGACAGAAATGACTTAGCAGCAGCAGCAGCAGCAGCATCCCCCATAAAGGAAAAAAATGCATCAGACTATTAGACAAGGGACACTTTATTCAAGTCTACTGCAGTAGGGAAGAGGGATTGGACTTGACTCCACTGAAATTGAGGGCTTCCCTGGTGGCTCAGAGGTTAAAGCGTCTGCCTGGAATGCCGGAGACCTGGGTTCGGTCCCTGGGTCAGAAGGTCCCCTGGAGAAGGCAATGGCAACCCGCTCCAGTACTCTTGCCTGGAAAATCCCATGGAGGGAGGAGCCTGGTAGGCTACAGTCCATGGGGTCGCAAAGAGTCAGACACAACTGAGCAACTTCACTTTACTTCACTTCCACTGAAATTGAAGGAAAAGGGTTTTTAAGCACTGGTGTGAGCTAGTGGAAAAGTACTGGAGAACTTTAGAAAAAGGTTGGTCTATGTGATTAGGTCATCGGTGTTTGTTAATTGGGACCATCAAATTCAGGTTCCTATCTTCCCACAGAGATCTGAAAGAGGTGGGCACTATTCAGGTGACACAGTGGTAAAATAATACACCTGCCAATGCAGGAGACTAGTGTTCGATCTCTGGGTGGGGAAGATCTTTTGGAAGAAGAAACCGCAACCCACTCCAGTATTCTTGCCTGGAAAAGCCCATGGACAGAGGAGCCTGGTGGGCTACAGCCCACAGGGTTGCAAATGAGTCTGACACAACTGAGTCACTGAGCAAGCATGTTCCCTGCAATGACTACATTTCAAAGAGATGGATGGCCCCCAGAACCTTACAAAAGACATTCCTGAGCAGTAAAACTGGCAAGAGGTGGGGAGAAGATTTACATCCAAAGGATCAGGGAGGAATTTACAGTGGAGCGCTACCTAAAATAAATGCTCCAGGAAAAGGAAAGTAAAAATACTAGAATCAGGAAGAAGACTGGTGAAGTTCAATCAAGCTAAGAACTTGAACACTGGGGAGATCTTCCCCCCTTGCCAAGCAGGAAGCTGCCCACATGAGTGGCCCACAGGTACACTCGGGAGCCCTGAGCCTTCCCAGGTCTTTGACCCAGCACAGGGTCTACTGAACAGAATTGAAAATGCAAATACACATGGTAAAGCCAAATGGCTATGATAATTCTGATTTTCCCTTACTGGATTCTTACCACTCTTTATGGGCTTCCCTGGTGGGGCCAATTCATTCAATGGCTGATGCTGGGAAAGATTGAGAGCAGGAGGAGAAGGGGAAACAGGATGAGATGGTTGGAGGGCATCACTGACTCAGTGGACATGAGTTTTAGCAAACTCCGGGAGACAGTGAAGCACAGGGAAGCCTGGTGTGCTGCTATCCATCGGGTCACAAAGAGTTGGACAAGACTTAGCGACTGAACAACAACAACCCCTCCTCATGACATACTATTTTTTCATCCTTTCTGCCCCGAAATTCCCTAATTCCTGACAAGCGTCCTCCTGCTTCCCTTGATAGACACTTCTGATCCCCACATGCAGGCATAGCCCCCAGGTCAAACCCCCAGGTGTAATCTCTCAAAATTGAACAAAGAGAATATATGTAAAAATATGTAGTCAAGGACATTTTTTAAACATCATGGAGCTTCTTGGTTGAGGGGAGAGGAAATGCCAAGCAGAATTCCCTGGTTTCCTTTTGGGAGACTAACTACTTCTCCATCTAGCATATTACCATGAGTTAAAGAACACAGGAAAGGAGGTGAGTTTTAAATAATGTACATAGACGTTCATTCACAACAAGATGCATCTGAGTTCTCAAATTGTACATTTTTACTTTTTTTTTCCCTGACCAGACAAATATTTCTTGTTATATCCTACTTCATGATGTAATTACAGTTAAAGTCTTGTTATGGTCCTTCTCCTTTCTCCAAGTTCTCAACTTTTCTCCCACACTGATATTGTTAATGACACAACAGCCCCCTTTCTCTTCTTTAACTGTTTCTTGAGGGTATAGCCTTTGCTGTTTAGTCGCTAAGTCATGTCCAACTCTTTATGACCCCATGGACTGCAGCACACCAGGCTTCCCTGTCCTTTACTGTCTCCTGGAGTTTGCTCAAATTCACGTCCATTGAGTCAATGATGCCATCCAAAAATCTCATCCTCTGCTTCTCTCTTCTCTTTTTGCCTTCAATCTTTCCCAGCATCAGGGTCTTTCTCAATGAGTCAGTTCTTCACATCCCCATCAAGTCTGTGTTTCCTAGGAAAGGGTGTTTATCTTCCATATTCCATAAAAGTTTCAACAGTGATCAGTAAAAAGGAAACACAGCATATTATGAATGTTGTAAACAGATTTCTGAAGGCAGAAATTTCCCTTTAATATTTTAGGATCCCTTGCCAACCAATCGAAAGAGGTGTAATTTTCCTTAGTGAAGTTTTCATTTAATATTACACAATATACTTCTGATGCTTCTGATTATCCAGCTAATCCATTATTCTAATCCCTTCTTAGACGAGTCAAACTCACAGGTGGTTTTATTTTATTATCAATTAGGACCTATATCAGTTGGAAAAATTGTATTGTTCAGTTTTATCCAGTGTTGTTGCTCATTAGCCACTTTAAAAGAAAAGCTGCTTAGGAAAGGATTGGAAGTCTTTAGTAAATTGATTTTTGATTCATTTTCTCAATAAATAGATATGTCACACAATAGGACTGCACTAGTAGGTAAAGGCTCAGTTTCTACCCTTAATGAAATTCTAATTAGGAAGTTAACTAGTTTTAGCATAATTCATTAATCTACCCATTTTTCTATCAGGTTAAAAATAACAGCATTTAAATTTATATGATGTCAATCTTAGGAAAGGGGTAAAGTTTAGAGACTTTCAAGTGATAAAGTCATTGACAATTAGTAATACCTGAACCTCACCTATGGTGGATTATCTTATTGTTTCCAATACTTTGCTTCTCCTAACTTTGTGCCTTATGACTTTGCAACTCCTTTTACTAGAGGCCACCTCATTGATGTTGGCTTGCATGAGATTTGGGCCATTGTTTCCAAGACTAGGCCTGAAGAAGCATCTAGTGGCTTTGTCCACCTTTCTTTCACTCCTCCTCTTGATGTGAGAACACTTGCCTAGGGTAGCTACTGGCTCAGGGAGGACAGAAGACATGGGATAGACTTGGGCTGAATCTGAAACTGGGGACCAAGCTGACCAGAAAACACATGATCAAAAATATATCGTTTTTGTTCTATGCCACTGAATTCCATCTGTCGTGTTATAGAACATCATTGTGGCGACAACTTATTGATAACCCCCCTCTTTCAGGCTTCCTGAGGGAGTTATGGACACAAGAAGTGGCAGCAAGATGGAAATTAAAGAATTTTGGGCTGCAACACAAAGGAGTGTAAGCCCTGTCTCCTTCCTTCCCCTTCACCTCCTCGTACCCCACTCCTTATCTTTCTTCTCTTCTTTTTCTCCTCCTCTTCTTTCTTCTTCTCCCTTTCCCCCTTCCCCTTCTCTTCCTCTCTCTCTTACTGGCAGCTGCCATGGAAGAATTAACAAAACATAAACACATCCACTTATTAGACATGCCCACACCTTAGAGAGCAATTTGATAGTCCTATGACACAAGCCGTTCTTGAATTCTGTTCTCACTGGCAAATGATGATTGCAGACTGGCTTTATCCTCCAAGTAGGAAGCAAGTGACCCATCCCTCAAGCTGGAGTGGGTGGGGGAGGGGGGTCGCTGCACTTATCAGTGGAGACAGCTGTGCTCATCAGAGCAACCAAGCCATGAGGGCATTTAACTTCTGCAGCAGAGCAGCGGGATAAGATACATGCAACCAGAAGACTGTCTTCTTTCTCCCAGAAGACTTAAGGTAGTGTGCCCGGAAACTCTTAGGAAGAGGAGGACATATTCCAGTGCACTGAATGACAACTAATTATGATCAAGTGCCCCCAAAGAGTGTGTGCATCCTAATAAAATGAGAATAAAAGAAAAAACAATTTATTTTGTAATCAAAGGGCAGTAAAATTATACAGTGACATGAAATTTGCATCACTTATAATCTCTAAGCTGCTGTCAGAAATCTATCTGGACTGATCAGATGACAAAATTATTCTCTTATTTGCAAGAAGCCCTTTCAATACATAAAGATATCTTTCTTATAGCCCTTTACTTTTCTTGGCTTTAAATAAAAATTCCGTTTTCTCATTAGAAAAATTTATTAAGTGTCCAATGAATGGCACCTTATTAAGTGTCCAATGAATGCTTGTGCTTTTAACTCTTTGAGAAAGGTCAATGATTGAAAAACATGGGGAAATGGTTTCCATGTTTCAATATATATTACTGGAAATGACAGAATGGGCATAGCTTGGCTGATGGAGAACTTTCTGTCCAGAGTCCGTTTTCTTCCGACCTTTTTAAAGCATTCACTTATCCTGATAACTATCATCTCTGTCTGTAAATAAGAGGATCAGGGTTGAAAGGTTTTTCACCTGCCATGCTGCTGCTGCTGCTAAGTCGCTTCAGTCATGTCCAACTCTGTGCGATCCCATAGACAGCAGCCCACCAGGCTCTGCTGTCCCTGGGATTCTCCAGGCAAGAACACTGGAGTGGGTTGCCATTTCCTTCTCCAGTGCATGAAAGTGAAAAGTGAAAGGGAAGTTGCTCAGTCGTGTCTGAGTCTTAGCGACCCCATGGACAGTAGCCCACCTGGCTCCTCCGTCCATGGGATTTTCCAGGCAAGAGTCCTGGAGTAGGGTGCCACTGCCTTCTCTGCACCTTCCATGAGATACATGTTAACTTAATGAGGCTTAGAGAGCTCTACTTTTTTCCCATCTGAGGCTAAAGGCAAGAACAACAGGTAAAGACAATGTGAAGACCTTGTCCATGACCTTCCAAGTTGTTCTCAGATAGAGACACAGTGTTCCTTGCCTCTGGCTTCAGGCAAGCAGATTCTTGAGTTAATTTTTATAAGGAAAACAGCCTAATAAGATGCAGGCTCTATTTTGAGGTTTTTTTTTTTTTTGCCGTAGCACTCCCTTGGTTTACCCTGCATGCTCTGTGAACCTACTTGGAGGTCCTGCTCCACTCCTACCAAAGCTTCTGACTGTGAGCCTTTGTCAGTACCTGCCAGTGAGGGGCACTCAATAAATGTGTATTGCATGTGAAATAGAAGGGATTCCCCATTTTAACCATCACTGCAGAGGTAAATATCAGACAGATCCTGGGGTCTCCAGAGAAGCACCTTTGGTTGAGGTGAGAGTCTATCTGCTCAGGGCTCTGTGAATTCTGGACACACAGAATTCAGGTGGAGACAGGAGAGATGCTGGACGGAAAACCATAGGGGTACAGTGACGTGAAGCTTGGCCAGGAACTGGATAGGGAAGTGCTACACCTCGGGCAGGGTCTTCAGTCTGAGACTTTGGGCTCTGAGTGAGGCTCCACGCAGCTGCAAGTGTTAGGAAGTGTGCCGTGGTGGTTAGAACCCAGGTCCAAAAACCCACATGGGCCCAAGTTCAAGTCTCCCTCAGTGGTCCACTGCTGCTTGGTATGTACATTTGTCTAATCCTGCAGTTCAGTATAAGAAAGTCCACATCCATGCAGAAATAAGCATTTTTTCAGCACCTCATTTATTAGCATAAAGGTATATCTTGATCTCCATAGTCTCACTTTTTTGTGTACCTCAGCTCATCAAAATTTGGCAAACTAGAAGCATACTAGTCACCAACTCATTCAAACCTGCTAAGAGAGCATCTTTTCCTCATCATGGTATTGTGAATATTAAATGGTCACCTCTTTAATGTATCTTGATGCACAGGAGTGGATAAATGTGAGATGCTTCTTTCAGTGCTTTTATTACCAACTTTGATGGTTTATCAAATTCTTCCTGTTCTTGTCATCTATGTGGATGAATCAGGAAAACAGAAGCATGAGTCATTCACTCATGGAGTTAAATTTTAACTCCAGAGGAAAAGGATTTGTTTGTAAAAACAATCTCTGGGATGTGAGACATTCATTCTTGCACATTTTCCCAGAAAGAGACCAAGCGTTCACAGTCAGGAAGATCCTAACTCCATTCTGACCTCAGTTCTGACATTTATCAGCTCAAAGACTTGAGCTAAATTACCTAGCAGTACTGACAGTTGAAATTCCAGTACTTTGGCCACCTGAATGTGACGAACCAACTCCTTGGAACAGACCCTGATGCTGGGAAAGACTGAAAGCGGGAGGAGAAGACACGACAGAGGATGAGATGATTGGATGGCATCGCTGACTCGATGGACATGAGTTTGAGCAGGCTTCAGGAGTTGTTGATGGACAGGGAAGCCTGGCCCGCTGCAGTCCATGGAGTCGCAAAGAGTTGGACACGACTGAGCTGAACTGAGCTGATAGTTGACACTTACTGAAAAGTTCTTATTGCCAGACACTGCTAAGTGGTTTGTACATATAAACAATTACCTTTCACAAAGCTGCCTCAGAGAAATACTATTTTTATTTCCACTTCTTAGGTAGTTATGGTAACTCACTGTGCTTTGAGGTATTCCAGCTCCAGAGACCTTAAACCTAACTTGTAAGCAACACAACTTCTCAACTGCAATTTTCTACCTGTGCAACGGGGTTAAAGGCCCTATAGGATTTGTTTGTGAGGACTAAATGCTAAAAAAAAAAAGAAAAGAAAAGAAAAAGGGCCCTGGTGCATTGTTTGCCACATTCTGATTACCTTTAACGAAAAGGCTTATATCATTACGCTTCCGGGTTGCGAGCGACAGAAAGCCCTGGAGGAGCAGAAAAGCTCTTTAGCAGATGGCTTTCTGGTGACTGATAGAATTAGGGGAAGGCTGAAAACCAGGCTGCTCAATCAAGCAGGAACCAGATGGACATGGGGTCATGAAGGACAGCACAGGAGGGCACAGCCAAGAAGTGTTTGTTTAGAAAGCTGACAAGGACACCACTGTCACTGTTTCTCCAAAACGCAGTTGCTGCCAGACTGGCTGCTGGACCCTCCCCTACCTCTGCTCTCACCCTCGGACTGCGGTTTGCCCCTCTGTCCTTGCGCCGACTGCTCAACAGTAAGAACTGAGCATGAAGCAGCTGATTGTCAAGTTCAGATCTGGTGGCCATGTGCCTGCTTTGAGGAGAGGAGGGAAGAGCTTTCTCCTATTTGCCTTCTGCTGTGAGGCGCACACTTTTTTTCTCCCAACAAGACTTAAATAGAGATATTTCACTAAAACTCTGAAATATGTTTGCTGACCCACCGAAAATAAAAGCAAATTTCCACTGCACAGAGATGCTGATGGTCACCGTCGTGATAATCTGCCTCAGTGCTGGCCTTTTGTGGGGCCTTTCTTGATAAACTGCTCCCAGGCACCTCACTGCCACCTGCATTCAACCTCCAGCTACTTAAAGGGTCCACAGACCATCTGTCTGACTTGATTTCTACCACTAAGCTGTAAATTCCTTGGAAGCAAGCTTTTTTTTTTTTTTTTGTTTGCAATAAAGAGCCAATGCCTGGCTCATAGCACTGAATATCTATCAAACTAAACTGACTGTCAGGAATAAGGAAGGGCATTTTTAGTTTAATTTAAAAATGTTTCTATTTTAATGGTCTGCTAATCCACCACAAAGATAGCATCAGGTTTAGCCAGATGCTGCTGCCAATATTTGACTATTTTGACCTCACAAATGGCAATTTATATGGTTCAACTACAGACAGACATTGGAGACACTTGCGGGTTTGCTGTCAGATCACCCCAAACAAGTGAGTGTTGTCATAAAGGGGATTACACTTATCTTTTGTTTACCCAGTGCATATAAATCACATTTACCTTATACTGTAGTCTTTAAAATGTGAGATAGCATAATATGTCTAAAAAAAAATCAATGTACTTGACATAAGAATACTTTATTGCTAAAAACATACTAACTATTGTCTGAGCCTTCAGCGAGTCATAATCTTTTTGCTTGTGGAGGCTTTGAAATACGAGAATTACCAAAGTGTGACACCGAGACACAAAATGGGCAAGTGCTATTGGTAAAATGGTGCTAATAGACTTGCTCGACACAGGGTTGCCATGAACCTTCAGTGTGTAAAAAATGCATTATCTGCGAGGCTCAATAAAACAAGATATGGCTGGGCTGCACATATTTAATATGCAGACTGTAGGTGACCCTGAGAAGCTGACATCAAAGCTTTGTTGCAATTACAGAACGATTGACAAGAGGTATCTGCTTACTTTGCCTCTCTGGGCTGAGACGATGGGGTTCAGGTTAAGTCCAGTACTAGGCTCGCATAAACAGGAATGTGTTATTTTAATTAAGATGGATATTTGCAGTCTTAGAGACTGCCTAGCAAATCTCTGTTCCACGTGCAGGGTGTGCAACTCCGATGTTTCTGTTCAGTAATCACATAGGATGAGGCTATGGACACACTTCTATCAGTAACACTCAGGGAGGGAGGTGCACAGGGAGCCAGGTATGGCCTGCGCATCCTGAGTGCTTCACGTGCTCGCGATGCGTCAGTTCACGTAAACCCTGCGGCAGCACGCAGGGCACGCCAGAGAGGGAGACAGAATCAGAGCAGAACAGCCCCCGGCATCACGGCAGAGCTAACAGACGACAGATTCAGAGCCGGGGCTGGTCTATTACATCCCAGAGCCCCACACTGTACCAGGAATCCTTCCAGGTAAGGGACGTCCTAGTGAAGCCTCAGCACAGTGCTTTCCCGAGTCCTGGGGTCTCCTGCTGGGCATGGTTCCAGTATCCCCCAGAGGAGGGGCACTTCGGAGAAGTTCTCAAATGCTGAGAAGCTTTGGAGATTGCGCTGTGTCACCGTCAGCATAAGCCATAGGTAGTGTGGGTCTGTTACCGTATTTTTCATAGCAGCAATGGAGCTCATTAAACCCTAGTCAAAACCAGCCACCATATGCTTGCTCATGTAAAGCCTCCAACGGTCGCTGGACCACCTGCCTTAAGCCTCGCTCCAGATTCTCCTGCCTGTTTTGCCTGGGTCATCTCAATAATCTGCTGTACCCATCCCCAACCCGCAAGCCTCCTGCATGCACTTTATGACCAGTGCAGTTTTACAAAACGCAAAGCCAGACAGACACAGAGCACAAAAGCTCTTATCATTGGTCCCATTTCTCTGTAGAAAATTGTCTATCTCTATCTATCTATCTATCTTATCTATACCTCTTTGTCTCTACACCTATCATCATACATGTATAGGAATTAATAGGTATATGGATATCTGTGTAAGTAGATAGATGGCTAAATAAATCTACAAATCTATATCAGTATGAACCTATATGTTTGTATCTCTACCTCTTTGCCATCTATATTCATATCCATCTTCTTTTAGGGAAAAGAAGGCATCTTAGCAATTAATATCTCTTTTCCATAAAGAAAATAATTTGACAAAAGGAGCATATGGTAAGCAATGTTTTGAAATATTTCCATCATGGTATGATTTTATTGCCAAAAATAATGAAAACTGTGTCATCTGTTAAAAAGTCTCATATCTTCACACTTTAACCCATTTAAACTATTTGTTCTATAAAATGAAATTGCATATATTAAAAGTGTTCTCTGTCCTTTGACTTCCTCTTTAAAACTTGCCTAGTCTCTCTGGTGCTTCCTGGATCCTCGCTTTCTCCTGAGTCATTAAGTCTCCCTTTGTGACTATATGATAGCTCACTTGGTAAAGAATCCTCCTGCAATGCAGGCAACCCTGGTTTGATTCCTGGGTTGGGAAGACCCACTGGAGAAGGGAAAGGCTACCCACTCCAGTATTCTTGGGTTTCCCTTGTGGTTCAGCTGGTAAAGAATCTGCCTGCAATGTAGGAGACCTGGGTTCAATCCCTGGGTTGGGAAGATCCCCTGGAGAAGGGAAAGGTCCCCCACTCCAGTGTCCTGGCCTGCAGAATTCTATACCTCCATGGACTCCCAAAACATCAATTGAGTGACTTTCACAATCCACTCTCCACCCCAGCCATAACCTCCTCAGTTTATGCCCCTGTAGCATGCAACTCGTCGTGACCTCCTACCTCCATCAGAATGTTTTATCACACTCAAAATGATGCCCCTTCCTCTGACTTAGACTTGTATTTAATTTAGTGGCATATTTTCTCCACTATTCACATTTTTCTGCTTCCCTTAGGCAGAATAGAGGATCCTTCTTAACACAAAGAACACTCTCTTTGTATTGCAAGAAAATACATTACACTGCGTTTGTTCATCTTTCTTCCTACCAGTTACACACAGCAATATCCTTAAAGACAGAGGCCTTATTTTTTTTCCTTATTCAATCTTTCCCCTAGGAAAAGGCTTATGGATAGTTGATGCTGGGCTCTGCTATTTAAAAAATGGTTGAGAAATTACATTTTCTAGTTCCGAATCTCTACCCCATTCTACTCTTAGATGTCACATAAGGTTCCTTGAGCAACCTTATCTTAGCACTCCTGCTAGCGTTCCATTATGGGCCATACCTGTGGTCCATTGACTTTCGACTGCGTCCACTTAGACTCATTCTTTCCTGCAGACGTGCCTTCCCCTCTGAGGCTCTGGTGGATGAACTGTTATGATACAGGAGATGTCTCCTGGAGTGGCCAAGAGCTATGGTCAGAAGGAGCATGCCCAGTATTCTTTCACTGATTTTGGTCTATTCATATGAGAGTTCTCACACTAGGAATGGTAGGGGGCACTCCAGACCCCCTGCTTCCTCCTACTTCTTAGATCCTTTAAGGCCTAACATTGATATTAATGTGTTGTTCAATTTTCCACATTTGCAGTAATTTCTCTGCCAGACCTACATAATGATGTATGTTTGTGTTCCTACGTGCTGTTTCCATTAAGCAGGGCAGCAATGTCAGAAAACCGTGCCACATTATTCAATTTTTATTGAATAGCCAGCATCTGTTCTGTGGCAAGGATTATTACAACTGTCAGTATTATCATAATAATCAAATAAGTGAGGTCTCTGCTTCAGCTGGGTCACTTGACATTTTGGACGTGTCTATCTCTTTAATGTCACTTTAGAGAAGATGACTCAGTCTGTCCCGGCACCAAATTAATGATTTACAATCAACCTGGATCTTTCAAGGAGTGGAAGAGGCAACTCAGGACTAAGTGAAGGGAAGTGGGATTTCCAGGACTGGCAGAGGAAGGTCCATTCTTTGTGGTATGTTACGAGTGTCTGACTTTCTGTGGGCCTTCAGTGTTCTCATTTTTGAAAATATGGTCCCGTTTAGCTGAACAGTTCTCAGTTCTACTGGGATCTTCCAGGGGGATGCATTGCAATGGCATTTTGCTGTTATACACACCTGCATGAGGTTATTGCAGCTCTTCTTTCGTTTGTTGAGAAAATTTCAGTGTAACATTGGGAACTCTAGAACCCTCAATTCTCACACATACCCGAGAACATATTAAGCCTTGGGCAAGCAAGTTTATATCATGGAAAGAGTGGGCTGTGGTAGTCTCTCTACGACTTACAAGCAGATTCCCCATCTGGAAAACAGGGGCTCTGCTGCCTTCGATTACGTGTACTAACCTGTTGGATTCAAATGCACAGGCTCTTATGACAGAGGCCTTGGCTCAAACTCTTACCAGGTAAGTCTTTTTAGACAAGTGACTCTACCTCTCCCCTTCACCCCAGCACTTCAGCTTTCCTGATTCTGAAACAAGATAACGATCATAGTGTCTACTGCAGAGGACTCTGGAGTGAAACTGGGGTGACTTCAATAATACTGAAAGGCTTGACTAAAAGGTGAGCTCATGGAATAATAATATGAATAACCAATATTAACCTCCTCTTCATAAATCTAAACATTTCAGTGTAATATTCTTTATGTATTTTTATGTATTAAGTATTTTTTAATGTCCACTGAGTTAGTAACTTAAACCATAATTTGCTACAGTAAATTTATAATTTATGAAGTAAACCAGAGAGTCTATTCCTGAGAAGCTTAATTCTAGTGAGAAAAGTAACATATCAGGAATTATATGCCTCCTGGAGGGTAGCTGATGATCAATGATGACCTGGATATAATGGAGATGCCTCCTAGTGGGGAGAACAAAGCAGAATATCCCGTAAAAAATCCCGTAAAAACACACTCTGGCCAAGCTGTGAAGGACGGTACAGCTTTTGGTTCTGTAGGCAGTGACGAACCATGCTTGCTTCATTTGTAAAAATAGCAAAAAATGAGTTTTTGTTTATTTTTATATTCTTTTAGGTGTTCATTACTCTCTCTTTCCATAAATATTTATTTAACACCCACAAAATACCAGGCATTGTGCTAGGTTGGCAATATTCACAAATCACTTACAGTAATTTAGCTTATATTCAGTGTAGCAGATAGAATATGAATCAGTAAATAAATAGATAAAGATTGGATGAAAGAGTCTATGAAAGAACCAAGAGGGGGTTGCAAGCCGCAGTACTAACTAGGGTGTTCACGATTGGCTCTATCTAAGACATTCTGTTTAAGCTTAGCTCTGAAAGAGCAGAATCCAGAGGAATCTGAAAGTGAGGAGTGGGGAGTGTCTGGGGACCTGCATGGGAAAGTTGCTGGATGAGAATCAGTGAGGTGTGGAGTGTGTGCAGTGGGTTTCTGCTACGGGCTGGCTATTACTTCTGTCTCGTCTTGACCATCTCTCCTGTGGCATTTCATGTCTCAGAACCTTTTTATGCTCATTTGTAAAATGAAGCTGCTAGTGTTAACAGGCAGAATTGTTGAGAGTTAAATATAAATGACTTATTTTACTGCCTGTGTCTTAGTTCAGGTTTCTATAACAAAAATATCATAGCCCAGGTGGCTTAAACAATAGCAATTTCTTTCTCACAGTTTCAGAGGCTGGGAAATCCAAGTTCAACATGCTGGTTGATTTAAGTTTCAGTTCAGTCACTCAGTCATGTCTGACTCTTTGCGACCACATGGACTGCAGCACGCCAGGCTTCCCTGTCCATCACCAACTCCCGGAGCTTACTCAAACTCATGTCCATCAAGTCAGTAATGTCATCCAACCATCTCATCCTCTGTCACCCCCTTCTCCTCCTACCTTCAATCTTTCCCAGCATCGGGGTCTTTTCAAATGAGTCAGTTCTTCGCATGAGGTGGCCAAAGGATTGGAGTTTCAGCTTCAGTATCAGTCCTTCCAATGAATATTCAGGACTGATTTCCTTTAGGATGAACTGCATGGATCTCCTTGCTGTCCAAGGGACTCTCAAGAGTCTTCTCCAACACCACAGTTCAAAAACATCAATTCTTCAGTGCTCAGCTTTCTTTATGGTCCAACTCTACCTCCCCTGCTAGAACATAAATCCTGAAAGGGAAGGATCATGTCTGTTTGGCTCACTGATCACTTAGAACAGTGCCTGGCACAGGAGGTGGTCAGGATTTATCTCTGACTACATGATAGATCAGGTAGTAAAGAATCTGTCTGTAATGCAGGAGACCGAGGTTCAATTCCTGGGTCAGGAGAATCCCCCAGAGGAGAGAAAGGCTACCCACTCCAGTATTCTTGCTTGGAGAATTCCAAGGACAGAGGAGCCTGGTGGGCTACAGTCCACGGGGTCACAAAGAGTCAGACACTACTGAGTGAAGGACACTTTTACTTTAGTTAAACAAATGAATGTATAGATGACAAGTTGTTGTTAATATTGCTGTTGTTGAAAGATGATGACAGGAATACAGTGACTGTCTAGGGGTCTGGACTACATATTCCAAATATGTAGTGTTATTTTGCAAAGTAAGGATTTCTTCTCTGTTCTCCTTTCTTGAGCCCTGTCACCCACAGCAGCTATTTATATTCCAAATATAAGCCATATATACAATTAATTTCTTTTAAGATACTGAACTGGGCTTATAGAAAGATGAAGTGTGGTTGCATAATTCGAGAATTAATGTTGGAGGTGATGATTGTAGAAAAGGTCCCTTTAGGCCCCGACTGACTCTGGTGTTTTATTATGCTTTAATTATACTTGGTGATTTGTGGTTGGAGGCAGACCCCATACATCATGGGAACTTAAACTCCTGTGGTTTTCCATTAGGCAGGGAGCTTTTGTGCAGGAGAGAGAAGAGAACTGAGCAAGGATAATGTTTTCTACAACTGGGAAAGGGATGAAGACCCAGCTCCAGGGAGAGAGATGCATGCTGAGGAGAAAATGAGTCTTGAATGTGGTGGTTGCATTGCCTTCCAATATATCCCAAGGAAATGGCCTGGTCAGAATCAGAAGGTGGTCAAACGCAGGAGATAGTGTCTTTAAGATGAAGAAAGTGAAGAGTGGGACACTGGGGTAGAGTATGGCTTTTCTAGAAAGAAGAATGGCTTCAAATACTGGCCAGGTTATGTAGAACATGTATAAACAGGGAAGGGGCACTGACTTAATCTCTCTGAGCCTCAGATTCTCCACCTATCAAGGATTTCAGATAGTAGTGTGGGGCTTACTGACACAGCATGTCAGAGAACTTGCCCTATATAAGAACAAATGTTAGGGCTTATTTTCCTTATTTTCAGCAAAATAAGAAAGCTGGACAATCTCTCTTCTTTGGACAGGTATTTATCATGTTACTATATAAGGGCTTCCCTCATAGCTCAGTTGGTAAAGAATCTGCCTGTAATGCAGGAGACCCAGGATTCATACCTGGGTCAGGAAGATCCCCTGGAAAAGGAAATGGCCATTCACTCCAGTATTCTTGCTGGAGAATGCCATGGACAGAGGAGCTTGGCAGGCTACAGTCCACGGGGTCGCAAGAGTCGGACACAACTTAGCAACTAAACCACCACCACCACCACCATGCTTTAATAAAGCATGCTCAGATCAATTATCTCATAAAATCCTTATAATTTATGAGAAACCTACTATGGTCCTTATTTTTCAGACTATAAAATTGAGGGACAGAAAGGTATAGGGATTTATCCAAATTTATCAAGCCATAGCTTGATAAAACCAGCTTTATAGCTCTTTATACCATATCTCCATTAACAATGATTATTTTCCTAAAATGAATATATTCAGATCTCACTTTCTAGTTGCTTACTGAGGAAACAACCAGATTCACAAGTATTTACCATTTAAAGAGTTGATACGGGTGGGAAGAAGGAACATAGGATTTGATAAGCAGCTTTAACAACTTGAAATAGTCACTTTCCTGATTCAAGTAAAACAGACACTATTTTCCATCCATGTTTCAAGTCACGACCAAGGGCAATTTAGACATAAAAGCCTAAGAAATCCAATATTTGGCCCTTTATACATCCAGAACATTATTGAAATAGGAATTGCTTAATTTATGTTTCAAATTCTACATGCTGAAAGAGCATGAATTCTGATGTCACGATGCTTAAATCCTGGCTTAAATCCCATCTTGTTCTGTGGCTGTGTAACTTTGCAAAGACACCCAACCTCTCTGAGTTACAGTTTCTTCATTTACAAATCAGAAATAACACTACTTACTGTGACAACTAAATTGGAGGGGAAAAAATGTATATATTCCTTAGCATGGCCCCTGCATATAGTAAAAACTCTGTACAAATTAGCTACTATCTGTATTAATATTAGCAAAAAATGATATCTAGCAGTGAAGATTTCTATTGTATAAGTCAGCCATCATCATGTTTCCAACAGTAAACAACTACCAAAACCAAAACAGCAACAGCAAACCCAGGGAAAAAAGAAAGTCCTCTGAAGTTAGAAGACTGACGGTGCAAACTGATGGCTTGAGGTAAAGCCAAGATCTTGTTTTCCCTACAATTGATGTGGAAGAACCTTTAAGAGAAAGAAAAAAGAGTGATGGAATTAAAACAGGAAACCTGATGAACTCAACTGAATTGGAAGACAGACATTTTTCCAAACCGGAATATGCTGTTGCTAATTAGTAATTCACCTTGTCAATGAACTTATCCAGGAACTTAAAACATATAAATTAATTTTTCTTGGTGGGATGTGGGGAAGGTACAGAACATGCACAGAGGTTTTAGAAAGCAATTTGGCAAAACTAACGTTCCCTAACAAAATTAATTTCTCAGAGAATTATTTACAATCGTAAACAAATTAAATGCCTCCTAGCAATCTTAGGAAGTACATTTTGTTAGCTTATTTTTTCATTTTATTAAATTGAAATTACAAATTCAGAAGTGTCAAGATACTCTGTAAGATATTAAAATTAAATGTAGAAAAAGTTTAATGACATTGCAAAATGTTTTTAAGTAAGTACAAAAATAAGGCTTCTACATGAATTATATAAAATCTCAACCATATAAAGGTACTCAGAAAAAAGTCATGGCAGTAGTTAGCTCTGAGAATTGGTTTTGGCAGGTATTTTATTCTATTTATCTTATTTTGTTTTATTATTTTACTTTATTTCATTTTATTTTAACTTCTACAAGGAGGGTATATGCCATTTACAACCAAAAAATAAAATACTATTTTTAAATCTCTAGAGAATTAAAAATGAGAGGACATACATTTTTCTCTCTCTTTGACTGAAGTTAAAGATAACTTCAGTTTCACTGTTTTGGTACTTTATAATCTAACTTTACCAACCTCAAACCATTCACTGAAGTTGTAACTCTTAGTTCCATTATGGTAGCAAAATTTCTCTGCCCCTGTCTGACTTCTACATGAAAAAAAGAAACAAGCTGTTCACATCCGTCTTATCTTTTAATTATTGTATTTTAAATTATAGCTATTTGTCAAAAACACTTAAACTTGTAGCTATGGATCTATAAGTTCCCCATGACCTGTCTCCTCTGGAAAGGGCTGATGTAATTAGAAACGTTCCATTATCAATCATTCAACTAATGTGCTCTCCTGCTTGCTCAATCTGTGTCTCTATTTCTTCCTCCCTCCCTCCTCTTCTCTGATGTCAACTGTTCTGAATATTTTAGACTAAAGATTAGACCAACCTTACCTCCTCTCAGCTATAGTGCTGTCATTGTCACTAATGGAATTTAAAATTTTCCCTTAGAAGGAAGCTTCCTGGGGAGACTTCTTTGCAATTGCCAATTAAGGGGAAGCTAAATCTCATACCCTCAGTGGAATTAGCAATAGATTATAACACATGTGGTTAAAAGTAGCCCATTTGGAACAAAGGGACTTTTTTTGACATTTGATGGCTGTTGCTGTTTTTAACTCCTCCATTGAATCAGGAGGGTTAGTACCTTCCAAAGTGTTAGCTACATGTTCAAGTGTTCTGCAAGGGAGCTGTTCCCTCGCCTTCCTACCGCAGCAGGGCACTTCTGCTGGGAATGGAAAGATCAACAAGAGTTGAATACTGTTTCTATGTGCTTGCGTTTATTTTATTATGCATAAAAATGACATTTGGACCATCTTCATCTTTCCCATTTAGCCTGTGTAACTGATCTCAGAGGACACCCTTGTCCCAGGGATTACCAAGGGATAGAGAATTTCAGAACTGCTCTGCCCACCTGTCTGGAAATTTACAAGCAGAGCGTTTCTCCCTAAGCTCTCCCCAAACCCTCACCTGTTGACAAATCTTATTTCACCTTCCTATGTGTCAATTACCTATACAGGTGTCTTTCTCCTAAACTATTCTCTGAGAATATTTATGGTCCAGAAAAATGTCTCATTTTTCTTTGAGTAAATGACAAAATGTTGCCTTATAACATTTAGATTAATAGAAGCTTACTCTATTTATTTTAAATCAAATCAAACTGAGCCCCCACTGACCAAGGTAGTGGCCAATTCAATCTATCATATTGTGGGGACCACCTATCTTTCCTAAGACGATAAGTGCGTGTATCTAAAGTAGGAAAAGGGTGTGGTCGTGAGTCGCTGTGGCCGCCATCCTTGCCTTGGCTCCATCCACCACAGTGGTTGTCACTGTAGAGTTGAGATCATTGTGCTTCAGTCCTTAGCTCTCAGAGTGCCGGTGCAGAGACCCTCAACACAGCTCTTGGAGGCCTCTGGTCTTCACGTCTAGTCTTTGCTGATATCCAGGAGTCACCCATAATTCAGGGGCAGCAGGCAAGTGTGGCACAGACCTCTACAACTTCTGTACCTCTGACCTGCCATTATTTCCATGACTTCCCCTCTCTCTGTCTTGGGAAGGGACTCTTCAATGAGCATCTCTTCTCCTCCCTTGATTTTTGGCCCTGCAACATTTCTTTATAGCCTTGAAACACAAAAGCATTGACCTGCCAAATGATAGCTTTTTGACAAAGATAACGTTGTATTTAATTTTCATAGCACTTGAACCAGGTAAGTGAAAGTGAAATCGCTCAGTTGTCTCCGACTCTTTGCGACCCCATGGACTGTAGCCTATCAGGCTCCTCTGTACATGGGATTTTCTAGGCAATAGTACTGGAGTGGATTGCCATTTCCTTTTCCAGGGGATCTTCCCAACCCAGGGATCGAACCTGGGTCTCCCATGGTGTAGACAGACGCTTTACCGTCTGAGCCACCAGAGAAGCCCCCTAAACCAGGTAAAGAGATCTACATTTGACAGATAGGGAAACTCACAGTGAGTTAAGCTGACAACAAGCATGGGCGTCTTGGGCTGGAACTGGTAATGGATCCAGGCACCCCCTTTAATCTTTGGTCCTTCTCTACTAGTAATACACAGGCTGACCAGACACACTGGCTTGCACAGGGCTGCAAATTTCAATGAAATTTCAATGCTAAACCTGGAACAGTCCCAGTAACACTAGTGTAGTCCGGTCATTCGACTACTGCATATACCTTGGTTCCTATCTTGGGGGCCCCAAAGCCATAGAGTTTGTATGGTACTTGAGGTATTTTAAAAGCTTAACAAAATCATTTTTACTCAATTTTATGCATTATCTTTGTGTTTAAATCATTATTTCTACCACTCCCACATTTTCTTTTACCTTCTTCTGCTTTTTAATTTGATGTTGAGTTTGATATCTTCCCACATGATTGTTACAGACCAGTCTTTAGCAAGAAGGGCTGCCCTCTTTCTGATTCCTCTGTCCCTTTTTAACACGTCTTTAAGAGACATTTGAGGATCACGGAACTTGAAGTTAAATAATCGTGGATTCAAATTCAGTCATCAATTCTGAACAGCACTGCCTTTAGTAACGTATTTAAACTGTTGTGTTTTAATTTCACTAGATAGTGATACTCCACATTCCGTCCATCTCATGTTGCCATTCTAAGGTGCAAGTTTGGTGTTCTAAATAAAAGTAATTTAAAAATCTTTAAGTAAGAATGTACTTACCATGGAGTAATGTTTTTCTGCCTAAGGAGAGAGGGTGGTGACCCTGTTACTTTTGGGGAGTATTGCTGTGAGAAATAACCATATTTATTGAAAGAATGCATTTCCGAATTGGAATTCTCTTGATCAATCAATCACTGATTTGTTACAAATGGTACAGGGGGCCTCTCAATTGTCTTCTCTTGTGCAGTCCCACTTTAAATTTCCTGGAAGATATCCTAACACAATCATTTGGCTCTTGGTATAAATTACTCTTGATTTAATTGGTGTTGCAGAATCATCAAAAACTTGTCTGAGTGACTATACTGGTTACCACTGGTCTTCCTCCCAACTTGGACAGACAGGCCTGGATCACCCAGGGAATCATTTTGTGATAAACCACCTACTTCAGTCTCTACCATTGTTGAACTGCTGCAATGTCCAGATAGCTAATTAGAAGAGAGGGAAGAGCCTTGCTCACTTCTCAGGCACAATAAAATTGTAATGCAGCCTTGAAGGAGATCATAAGGAAGGTTTCTAATAAAGGCCACTCTCTGCCATGGGCAGCAACTATGGGCACCTGGTCTTCTCAGGAAAGCTCTGGAATATCACGTGTGAAAGGGAGACATGGAGAGGGAAGATGATGAAATACAGAAATCTATTGGAAAATGTGTCTGTCCAAAGTAGGAAAAAAAATGATGAAAAGAAATAGGAATAAATATAAAGTTTTGAAGTTTAGCCTGAAGAAAAAGAGTCAGCCATAATAAAAAATATCTCTTGTCAGAAAAGAAGATTCTTAAATCCCTTCATTGGTCTCCTACACTGCTTGCTTACCTATCTACTACATAATTATCTCATTGCTTAGGGAGAGGACATTTGCAAGACCAAGCTTATCAGTAAGCAGAGTTTTGGTCCATTGGAAATCACCATCCTTCTAAAGGGACTGAGGCAAGATCTGTAGGGGTAGAGACAGCCAGTTCCCTTTTTCTGCATGTTTCTGCATACCTATAACTTGAGGGGAGTATCAGACCAGAGTCTGTCCATCCATCATTCCACTGATGTGCCTGAGTACGCTGAATATTTAGCTACAGTAGGAATAGGAGACTTAGATTAGATCTTCAAACTAGCTTAAAGATATGCTCCACTCCAGTTCATATCAGAGCTCTCTGTTTTGGAATTTATTTACTTAAGATATTAATCAAGTATTTCTTTGACTCTCATTGTGCTGTTGCTCTTTTATATTTATAGATAGAGAATAAAACAGGGTAGAATAAAGCATATGAACCAATAGTATGTTGTCTATAAGAAATTTACTTCAAATATAAACATATAGGAAGGCTGAAAGTTAAAAAAAAAAAAAACAGGGAAGGATATAGTATGAAAATATGGCATTAAGGAAAGTAGGAGTAGAAACTAAATATGTTAAGAATCGAATACATATAAATATTAAATAAACCAGACATCAGGACTTCCTTGGTGGCTCAGGGGGTAAAGAATCTGCATGCAATGCAGGAGGTGAAGGAGACACAAATATGATTCCTGGGTTGGGAAGATCCCCTGGAGGAGGGAACGGCAACTCACTCCAGTATTCTTGCCTGGAGAATCCCATGGACAGTAGAGCCTAGTAGGTTACAGTCCATGGGGTCACAAAGAGTCAGACATGAGTGAGTGACTGAGCATGTGCGTAGTTATTAAGGATATCACAGTTGTAATTACAAAATCCCTCAAAATGAACTTTCAGGGCTAGGTAATTTCACTGGCAAATTTTATCAAATACTTATGAAAAATAACAATGATGTTACAAATCACTGAAGAAATAGATAAACTGGACTCATCAACATTAGAAATGTTTGCTCTAGGAAAGACCCTGAAAAGAGCAGAGACGGATGAGCTACAGAGTGGGAGAAAATGTTTGCAAATCTCATATTTGAAGAAGACTAGTAGTGTCTAGAATATTTTTTAAGATACATGAAAAAAGAATGCATTAATCCAAATAAACAATAGGTACAAAACATGAACAAAAATTTCACCAAAGTGAATATACAGAGGATAAATAAGCACATGAAAGATTTTCAATATCATTAGCCGTTGCGTGCATGCATGCTAAGTCGCTTCAGTCTTGTCCGACTCTGTGCGACCCCATAGACGGCAGCCCACCAGGCTCCTCTGTCCCTGGGATTCTCCAGGCAAGAATACTGGAGTGGGTTGCCAATTAGCCATTAGGGAGTGCAAATTAAAACCATTATCAGATATCACAACACACCTATCAGAAAGGCTAAAATAAAAATGAATGACTATAGCCAATGCTTTTACACTCACAAAGATTGTGGAAAAGCTGGATCATATCCCTCCTTGAGAATAATAATCTGACTGTGAAAATCAGACTGTGAGACTGTGACAGAGCACAGCCTCTCTGGAAAATACTTTGGCAGTCTCTTTAAAAACTTACATTCATATTAAAACTTGTATACAGCTGCTTTTAGCAACTTAATTTGCAACAGACAGATACTGGGGACAACCCAGGTGTCCTTATACAGTTAAACTGTAGTACATCTACACCACAGTGTACTATTCAACAATAAAAAGCAATAACACATTAATAAGTGAAATGCAACAAATCACGTGAAGTTCCACAGAAGGATGCCAAGTGAAAAGACCCAGTCTTAAAAGGTTACACACTTTATGATTCGATCTGTAGAGCATTATTGAAATGAAAAAACTGCAGAAATGGAAAACAGACCAATGGTTGTCGAGGGTTAAGAAGATGGTGGAGATGGAGGGCAATAAGCAGGCACGGCTGAAACATGACATCATGAGAAATCATTGTAGTGATGGAAATGTTCTGTATCTTAACTCTGTTGATGTCGATAACTCAGCCGTGATACCACGTGACTGAACTACACTGACTCCTTTTTGTCAGCTCCATCTCTGGCCTGCAGTCCTACTCACCCCCTATCTGCATCACTGAGGTTTATCTACTCACAGGGAGTGTGCCCAAGTCAGGTAAGTTCCATATCACCTTTTGCCCTTGCTTTCATGTGGTATGAAAGCTGGAAGAATGCCTGTATTATAAAGGTTATTTATTTCAAACGCTGTGTTAATACAATGGTGGGACTATTGAAGAGAATGTCTAAATGTTACATTGCATTACTCTTACAATGGGTTTACACCAATTTATTGCTCAGATCACACATTCACTTGTTCTTTCATTTATTCAATACAGATTTCTCAGTTATTTACAGTATGAGCAACAGCTGTGATTGGCTAAAACAGAAAATAAGATGATATGTTTCAATAGTTTGGTTTTCACAGTCAGATTATTAAACAACACATTATTTCTCCCACCACATTATCAAATGGAAAATAAAGGCCTGGAGTAGGAGTCAAAGCCAGTAGAGAAAGCCTTTTTGAAGGTTGAGACAAGATGAAGCTCTTCAGGCACTGATTATCAAAAGCCTTTAGGATTGTATTTCAGATCACCCCAGGGAACATAGATGGTGCTAGTGGTAAAGATGGCACCCCACTGCAGTACTCTTGCCTGGAAAATCCCATGGATGGAGGAGCCTGGTGGGCTGCAGTCCGTGGGGTTGCTAGAAGTCGGACACGACTGAGCGACTTCACTTTGACTTTTCACTTTCATCATTGGAGGAGGAAATGGCAACCCACTCCAGTGTTCTGGCCTGGAGAATCCCAGGGATGGGGGAGCCTGGTGGGCTGCGGTCTATGGGGTCACACAGAGTCGGACACGACTGAAGCGACTTAGCAGCAGCAGCAGTAGCAGTGGTAAAGAACCTGCCTGCTAACAGGAGACATAAGAGATGCAGGTTTGATCCCTGGGTTGGGAAGATCCCCTGGAGGAGGGCATGGCAACCCCACTCTAGTGTTCTTGCCTGGAGAACCCATGGACAGAGGCACCTGGTGGGCTACAGTCCGTAGGGTCGCAAAGAGTTGGACATGGCCTGAAGCAATTTAACATGCACGGACGCACGCAGGGAACACATCCGGATGAGAGACTTCATGTTTCAAGGAACAGAAGTGTATGGTTGAAGTGATGTGGATGTTTACGTGGATCATTATATCATTATGGAAAGTATTTCTGTACAACAGCTCTTAGTTATGGCAAAAATGTAGCTAAATATGAGACAATATTCATTGAGAACAGGATTCACAAAACAGGCAAAAAATTTTCAGGCCATTTTCACCGAAGTATTTCCGTTTTTGGAATATGTTGTACAAAGTAGAATCATTTAATATTTAAAGGGGTTATTAAATATTTATATCTCAGGAAAGGATTTTTTCATCTCCAAAATAAAAGAATGGATTTTATAAATGATACAGAATTAAAACTTTTTGTTGAACTAGGTAGCACGTAAATCAAGGCTTGACTGATCCTCTCAGAGTAGCACTCTTAAAGATACCCATGTCCCCAGAGGTTACATGGGTTACACACAGGGTTAATATGTGATTTTAATGAAGCAAGACCACATCTGATTTCAAGCTGTGGACCAGCGATTCTATAGAAACTGCCCTCCTTGTCATCCATTTCAGCCCAAGTTCCTCATACTCAGAGATTTCCCTAACAGCTCTAACAGAAAAGGAAAGCCATAATTTCACATAATGCTATTGTGTCAATTTCACATATCATTGTGACATTGATAATAGAAATGATATAATAACCATAATATGCAAGCATAATTTTATTATTGCTGCAGGTTTTACTAGTCATTGATGCAGAAGGAACCTAGGCAAATGGAATACAGATTGTAAAATGTCCTGAGTGGGTATGGTATCAAGCAACTACAGTGAATTTCTTAGTACATCTGTGGTCCAGCCAAAGAATCTGTTGGTGATCTCTTTGAATGAGGCTCCAAAGTCCTCTTGGGAGGACCAGTGATAGTTTAAATGAGGGTACCTCAGGGTGAAGGCTTTAATGCAGACAGCCGCTCAAGTTCCCTCCTATATCCTATCAAAGTGAGAAGTGGATAAGTAAGAACATTAGCCTGAGAGGGGAGTAGTTTTCAGTACTCAACTTCATCTAAGTGTAACAGTAGGGCTGAGACAAAGAAAAAGACAGTTTGAGTCAGGTGTGTGGCGGCTACATTGTCTACCTGCCAAACGTAAAGAAATCTCTCCCGGTCACAGACAATGATGGTCTCGCATACAGCATTCGGTGACTCCCCAGTGGTCTTGTAGACCTACTTGGGCAGTGCCCATGTGTATCTGTTGTCCTACTGTGGTCATTAATACCTCATTTCTATCTTAAAATCCACTTTGGTTGACGGTGGACGGAATGTTGCTGTTCCTCCCAAAAGCCAGGCACTGAAATCTGAACCCTCAACGTGGGGTTGTTAGAAGATGGAGATTAGTGCCCTTATAGGAGGAGACAGGAGAGAGCTTCCTTCCTGTCCTTGCTGTCTGCCATGTGAGGGTACAAGGCAATGTGGCATCTGCAAACCAGGAAGTGGACCTTCACCCAAATCCACCCAGGCTGGCACCAGGACCCCTGGCTTCCAGCCTCCAGAACTATAAGAAACACATTTCTATTGTTTGATAGTCCTCCACCCCCAGTTCAAGGCATTTTGTTGTAACAGCCCAAGCTGACTAAAACAGATCATGAATGTTGCGGTCATCTCACTGAGTATGACCCCTAGAATTGTATTTTTAAATTTTGGCAGAGTTCTTTCCTTTTCTTCTCAAAGGGATTTGTAAGGACTGTATCTAATCCTTCTTTGCGTTTCTCAAATATCCTGACTCTTTTGTTATTAATGATTCCCTTGTCTGTGCATGTGTGTGTGTTAGTCACTCAGTTGTGTCCAACTCTCTGCAACCCCACGAACTGTAGACCACCAGGCTTCTCTGTCCATGGAATTCTGCAGGCAAGAATACTGGAGTGAGTTGCCATTCCCTTCTCCAGAGGATCTTCCCAACTCAGGGCTTGAACCCTGGCATCCTGCATCACAGGCAGATTCTTTACCGTTTGAGCTACAGGGAAGTCCTTACCTCATTTACTAAGTTTAATAAAGAGGTATAGAGTCTACACGGTCATAGCACCTTGAGGCCAGGGGTTGTGTTGTAGTCAGTTCTGTCTACGCAGTGCTTGTTATTGTGCTTGTCTAGGTCAAAACTCGATAAATGGTTGTTCAGTGAATGAATTCGGCTCTTCAGTCTTTTTGAGGGGACAATAAAATCCCAGGAAATGAACGGCTGTGCTATGTGTAGTCAGGGACTGAATGGGCTCCTTTGGATCAGATGAACGCTCACAGCCAGAAGGAACACATTCTTTTTAAGAAAGGGACATAGTCTCTCTGAGAAAGTTGAATCCAGCTTTTCATCGCTTCACTCAGGGCAGAGGCAGCCCTTGCCTGAGATTTTCCTTGTGATGAATGGTTTATTGATGCAGCCACATCTGACAGTTTGAGTATTTTAATTTTGCTTGATCTGAATGCTGCTTTTGACACTGTTGATTACAGCATCCTCCTAGATCACTTTGGATGTTATGGTAGCTTAGCTGAATCAGTTTTGAGTGGGTTTCACTCATGTGTGCTTGACAGCAATCACCTCTCCCAAAGAGAGGCTCTTTCCTTCTGCACAGACGTGGTACCTGGGCCCTCAGTTGAGACCTGGCTTCATGCATCTCTCCTCTCAGACTTCCGGGTGAGGCTTAGTTCTCTAAAGTGGAAGAAATTTGGTGGCACGCAAAGAAAGCCATCTTTGACATCAGGCTTGAGGAATTCAAGTGCTGTCTCTGTGTGACTAGTTATTAATACTTTACCTCTCAGTGTCCTAGGATCCTCACCTCTAAGTGGAGACAATTATGCCTACATTTTACTACATCTGGGAGGGCTTCTCGGGGTATCTAGTACATCACACTGTGTGTGTGTGTGTGCACGCGCTCAGTTGTGTCTGACTCTTTGCAACCCCATAGACTTTAGCCCACCAGGCTCCTCTGTCCATAGGATTCTCCAGGTAAGAATACAGGAGTCGGTTGTCCTTTCCTCCTCCAGGAGATCTTCCCAACCCAGGGATCAAGCCCACATCTCCTCCACTGACAGGAGGATTCTTTACTACTGAGCCACCAGGGAAGCCCAGCATATCATGCTAGTCCCTACCAGAGGCCATCCTCCTGGAAAGACATTTAATAACAATCCTTTGTAAAAACTGTAATTTGTTGATTCAACATCACAATAGCATCACCCATGAAGCTGGAATGGAAATTAAAAGTGGTTCTTACCTTTGGGATCTTGACACTTTTTATTCCTGTTTTTCCTCATTCTGGTAACATGTGAAAAAAAAATATTCGAACATGTCTACATCTTACAGTAGATTATAAATTTCAATTGAGGTTTATAATTCTCAATTATTTAACTATGATGCAAACTAGGATACTTTAGTGAAGAAAAGGGGGTGATTTAATAATTACTCCAGGATAATGTCAAAACTCAGCACTGTCCTAACTAAATTCATATCGTTACCCTATATATAAACCCTTCCACAAACATATTCACATAGAAAACAGCTAATAAATTACTGCTGCTACTGCTGCTGCTAAGTCGCTTCAGTCGTGAAATTAAAATTAAAAATTTGCAGATCAATGGCTCACAAATCACAAGTAGCATTTCCAAATTCAGACTTGTGTGCCGCTAACCTATTTCTGGTCTCACATTCCCTACATACACAACTGGCATACAGAAGTTACCTTCCAGAACGGATATAGCAGTGCATCTTTGGCTTTCTCCCTCTCTTAATAACTATATCCCCAGGGTTGCCAAGCTTGTTTGACCCTCTGTCTTAAATACTCTTAAAATCTGCTTCCCTTTTATCTTCTGCACTGATGCAGCTTGAGCCCAGTTCTAATTATGAATATCACAAAAGCTTTCACAAGTGATATTCTTACTTCTATCTACTCTTTTCCTGCTCATCCAAAAAAAAAAAAAACCCTACTATTCTTGTTTAATTAATTATAATGAATTAATTAAAATTAATAATTTAATTTAAGGTAATTAATTTAACTCAAATATGATCAGTTGACTTTCATATTTTAAAAACCTTTGATATTCCCCCATTGACTGTATTACAAAACTCAATCCCAAAATTGTTACAGTTGGTGATCTGACCTCAATAGCAATTGAATCCCCAGTCTATTTCCTGCTCTCTGTGCACTGCTGCAATTCCTCCTAATAGCTCATGCTTCCCTGAATAGTGATTTTTTTTAAACCATCATGATCTTTTCTATCTTCCTGGAATCACCTTCCTGTCTTCTTTACTTGAAGAAGTCCTAATTTTTATTCCAACTGCAATTCATTTGGTGCCTACTCTGTGACAACATTCTGCCCCCCTTAGGAAGAACGGGGAATTGCTTCCTTTAAGATTTCAAAGCACTGTATCCCTATTTCTGTAAGAGCAGAGTGATTGTTCTAAATGTCTATATCTGCACTGGAGTGTGAGCTTTGTGGACAAGGACTCTAGCTTATTAACTTCTGCATATCCAGGCTTTCTGGAAACATCTTACAGGCATTGAGATCTGTGTGTGAAGGAAAAGAAAATAAGAAAAGTAAAGCAAGAGTAGGATAGTTCATAGTTTCTGTAGATCTTCACAAAATCCTGACACTCAGAGTTGTTAATGTTGCTGTTGATGAGCAATGGTATTATTATTATCTTTGTTACCAGCACTAGTATTATTAACCGGAGAAGGCAATGGCACCCCACTCCAGTACTCTTGCCTGGAAAATCCCATGGATGGAGGAGCCTGGTGTGCTGCAGTCCATGGGGTCGCCAAGAGTCAGACATGGCTGAGCGACTTCACTTTCACTTTTCACTTTCATGCATTGGAGAAGGAAATGGCAACCCACTCCAGTGTTCTTGCCTGGAGAATCCCAGGGACAGCGAAGCCTGGTGGGCTGCCGTCTCTGAGGTTGCACAGAGTCAGACACGACTGAAGCGACTTAGCAGCAGCAGCAGCAGTATTATTAACAGTAACATGTGCAAACTCCATTCGTTGAACACTGATTGCTGTTCAAGCACTACACTAGTACATCTTCGTTTATATTTTCTGTATGCCTATCACTCACTGGAAAAGACCCTGGTGCCGAGAAAGACTGAAGGCAAAAGAGGAAGAGGGCAGCAGAGGATGAGGTGGTTGGATACCATCACAGATTCAATGGACATGAATCTAAACAAACTCCAGGAAATTGTGAAGGAAAGGAGAGACTGGCATGCTGTGGTCCATGGGGTGCCCACGACTTAGCTACTGAACAACAACAAAATCACTATTACAGGTGAGAGGATGAGACTAATACTTTGAGTAATACCATTTACAGATAATTTACTATGTGCTAAGCACGCTGTTCTAAATTAGGCACTTTATAATTAGTTGAATTTTTACAGATGAGAAATAGGTTAAACAAATTACTGAGTCACACAACTACTCAGAGATGAAACCAGGAATGAATCCTGGGAAATCTGCATCTACTCTCTGTGTTCTTAACAACTCTGTTTTTATGGAGCTGGTCTAAGTTCCTTTTCCCACGAAACTGACATACATATGAGGGAAAGAGAAATAAGTGATATAAATAAACAAGTAAATAAATGAGACAAGCCTTGTTTGCTTTGTTCAGTTGCTAAGTTGTGTCCGACTCTGCGACCTCATGGACTGCAGCACACCAGGCTTCCCTGTCCTTCACTATCTCCCGGAGTTTGCTCAAACTCATGTCCATCAAGTCGGTGATGACATCCAACCATCTCATCCTCTGTCACTCCCTCCTCCTCTTGCCTTCAGTCTTTTCCAGCATCAGGGTCTTTTCCAGTGAGTCAACTGTTCACATCAGGTGGCCAAAGTATTGGAGCTTCAGCTTCAGCATCAGTCCTTCCAGTGAATATTCAGGGTTGATTTCCTTTAAGATTGACTGGTTGGACCTCCTTGCAGTCCAAGGGACTTTCAAGAGTTTTCTCCAGCACCACAGTTGGAAAGCATCAATTCTTCTGTGCTCAGCTTTCTTTATGGTCCAACTCTCATATCCGTACATGAGTACTGGAAAAACCACAGCTTTAACTAGACGGACTTTTGTCAGCAAAGTGATGTCTCTGCTTTTTAATATGCTCTCTAGGTTGGTCATAGCTTTTCTTCCAAGGAGCAAGCGTCTTTTAATTTCATGGCTGCAGTCACCATCTGCAGCGATTTTGGAGCCCCCAAAAATAAAGCCTGTCACAGTTTCCATTGTTTCCCCATCTATTTGCCATGAAGTGATGGGACTGGATGCCATGATCTAAGTTTTTTGAATGCTGAGTTTGAAACCAGCTTTTTCACTCTCCTCTTTCACTTTCATCCAGAAGCTCTTTAGTTCTTCTTCACTTTCTGCCATAAGCGTGGTGTCATCTGTATATCTGAGGTTATTGATATTTCTCCCGCCAATCTTGATTCCAACTTGTGCTTCATCCAGCCCAGCATTTCACATGATGTACTCTATGCATAAGTTAAGAAAGCAGGGTGACAGTATACAGCCTTGATGTACTCTTTTCCCAATATGGAAACAGTCCATTGTTTCATGTCTGGTTTTAACTGTTGCTTCTTGGCCTGCATACAGATTTCTCAGGAGGCAGATCAGGTGGTCTGGTATTCGCATCTCTTGTAGAATTCTCCACAGTTTGTTGTGATCCACATAGTCAAAGGCTTTAGCAGAGTCAGTGAAGTAGAAATGGATGTTTTTCTGGAATTTTCTTGCTTTTTCTATGATCCAGCAAATGCTCTGGTTCCTCTGCTTTTTCTAAATCTAGCTTGTACATCTGGAAGTTCTCGGTTCACATACTGTTGAAGCCTAGCTTGAAGGATTTTGAAGTTTAGTAAGAACGACCTAATCTCATGAAGTTATTAACTAGGATTCAATAAGTGATAATATGATAGGATGAGAAATTTACCCGCTTTCAAGTCCATGCTGTATCACATACACTTTCGCAATTGTACTTCCCCAGAGGTGTGTTCCTTGCTTATCCCTGTTCTATGGAAAAGACGACTGAGACTTAGAGAAGTTATCTTACCAGGGTCACCCCTGGGGAGGTGAACTCCAGCCTCTTTGAACCTCACAGCCAGTGCCTTTAACACTCTGCCAGCAGCTCCTTGTGGTTGAGATCCGGAGAAGCAAGGGATGTCTCTGAAAAGACCACACTGCAGGTCACACAGCAGAAGGCGTGTCTAGCGGTGCTTTCAGGCACACCTGGAAGTTTCGCCTTCTGTCCCTTGACAGACTTCTGAGCTGGGAAATCACATCACATTTGTTTTGTTTTTCCAGATTTCTTTAAGATTGATTCAAGGCTTGAGATAATGGCTTCAAAAGGCTACATGAGCAGTTTTGGTTTCAGAGTTTAGAGGAAGAGGTGAAGAAACACGTTAAAGAATCAGGAACAGGTTTCCTTGATCTGGAAATGACACTGGATTTGCAGATAATCTGGTCAGTGTTCAGTTTGGTAGAAGCCTTGACTCTTAATCTCTGGTGACATACTTTTCTCCTCTTGAGCCTTACTTTACTTTCTGCAGAGTAAGGCTGATGGAACACATGATAACTCATTTCCCTTTAAATCACTAATTCCTTTCTATAACAAAGGCAAAATCTCAATAATTTAGAACCCTATGATTTCATGAGTAGATAAGATATGGTATGCTTCACTTTAAAAAATTCATACTGCAACTATAATTAATACCATAAAGCATGTCTTCAGATAAAATATTCAGTCTCCTCATCGCAGTGATCCAAATCTACTGCTCTTATTATATTTCACAATGGTAGCACCATCCATCTTGTTGTCCAATTCCAAGCCTTGCCAAATACCACCACATGTGATTAATGTTCAAACCATGAAGAGTCTATTTCCTCCATGCACATATGCCTGTATTAGAAGACTGATCATTCCTCACTGAGTTGCTATACTATCATCTCCACCTGGTCTCGGCCTCTTACCTGGATCTGTCCGCTTCTCCCTCCACACATTTTTCACACTAATTTTAAACCAGCATCCAATGGCATGTCATCTCTGTTGAAAACCCTTTGATGACTCCCTTTAGCTTTCTGGGAAAAATATTCCAACTCCATATCCTAATATGGGGAGCCCTTCATAATTCAGATTATTTGGTCTGCCTCACATCAACTTATGTCTTGTGCCACACTCTGCCTCACACCTAACATTTCACCAAGAAGAAGTGACTTAAAATTCCCTGAAAATAGCATAACCATACATCCATGTCTTGTAAATAATCCTTCCTTTTGCCTAAAATATGGTTTCTTTCTCCTCTCTTACCTTCCCATGATCATCCCTGGTGTTTCTTATTGATCTAGATTCAACCCCAAATATTTTCTTCTTTTTGAAACTTCTACTTCCTTCATTCCTCTACTGAATGGTTTCTGAACACCTCTTATAAGTCCATGACATTTCAGTGCTCTTAATACTTCTCCCACAGAAGTTACCACAGGGTGGTATGTTGGCCCTAAAGAAAACTTCACAAATTTTGCTAAGAAAATGACTTACTCATCTCTGTATCTTTGATCAGTTTACCTGTGTTTGGAACATAGTAAGTCCATAGAAATGTTTTGAATAAATAAATTCTTGAATTTAAGTTCACCTCAGTAAAGAAGGACTTTCCCGGTGGCTCAGTGATAAAGAATCTGCCTGCCAATGCAGGAGATGCAAGAGATGTGGGTTTGATCCCTGAGTCTGGAAGATCCCTTGGAGAAGGAAATGGCAACTCACTCCAGTATTCTTGCCAGGAAAATTCCATGGACAGAGGAGCCTGGCGAGCTTGGTCCAGGGGTCACAAAGAGGTGGACACACATGACTCTACGTGCACACATACACACACACACACACACACACACACACATCAGTAAAGAAGTTCCATGAAATTCATCCCAGTAATGATAGCTTGCTAGTTGAATTGCAATATGCACATGAAAACCATGGTGACAAGTAATGCATTGCCTATTTTTTTTCATTCAAGTTTCCACAATTCTAACAGATGTTCTCTTCAGTTACATCTTAATGAACAAGATAATTGTGTGCTTTGTATAGTTGCCTCATAGGAAGACACTGTATTCATGAAGTCAGTGATGTCCCAGTAAATAATGGAGAGTGATATATCATTGCCTGAATAAACAAATAATTTAGGTTTGGTTAGTTATTAAATGAAAAAAATAATATTTATGATAACTGAAGAGTTTAACAAACATAATATGACTCCTCCAAGTATAATTACCATTCTACTGCTTCATTGTATACAAAAATGCTCATCTAAACACCTGGAGTGTGAAAATGCGACTCTTGGCTATGAAGACCACTGCCTGGAATTTCTTTCAGCTCTCTCATATTTCCATTTATCCTTTATATTATTTTAAGTCATGAAGCCAATCGATGTCAACAGATTGAAAATGATGATATTTAATTCCATGTGCTATCACAACATTTTTATCTAGGCAAGGTAAGAAAATGATAATTAGGCCTTATACCTGAAGGCTCAAAGCACTTCCCTGTGGGTGGTAGGAAGGACATTCTTCCATGCTTCATATCTACCTAGATGTACAGTAGAAATTGAAGGTTTGCCGCATTTCAAGGAAGAAGGGAACTCAAGCCTCATTCTGTAATAAAATGAGCAAGTGGCTATGTATGAGTCTACTTCAAAATTTTGTTTTTGGCATATTTTGCAATGCTGTGTACTATATTCTGTCTACATTCTAATATAAGAAAGGAGAACAAAATTAATGGACATTTCTCTGATAAGTACTGTATGAGTATTTTAATCTACCTAATTTTATGTGGTGGCTACTTTTATTTCTATTTCTCAGATGAAGACATGATGCCTTGAGAAGTTACCTAAGTTCCTTTACTTCCTGTTTTAATAAGTTGCAAGAAAAGTAGATACAATACTAACCTTTTCATATAAAAGGTGATTTTGTTTTGTTTTCCCCCAGCATCCAAATGTATTTCTTCTCAGGTGTAAGAAGGACTGGCTCAAACAGGACTGGAATATTCCACATAGGCATTTGGGGACATAAAGTTGGGACACCTAGAATTTTAGTTTTATTTTTTAACCCATATTTATTTAGGAATCATACAGCAAGCAGGTACTAGGCTGGATGGACAAGGTAGATGGTTTCTTTATCTTCAAAAGGATCATAATACTTGCTAGGGTAGAAAAAAGATAGAGCACATATAAGATACTTAATGTAAATTAAGAAACATCAGTTACCAAAATGAAGTGAGAAGATGTAATTTGAAGGGACATTGTAGAGGCATTCTGTGTATGTGAAGCCAACTGAACTTCACAAACATACTCTCATTTAATCTTCCCACTAGAACTCTGGTAAGTGATTGGTTGTCTCATCTTATAGATAAGGTAATTTTGGCTAAGAATTTGGTCAATTGCCAAGTTCAATTAACATTCAACTCAATGTTAATTGAAGAACTAACATTCAATCTGAATTAACTCAAAGAAGATATGTTGAGAGACTATTGTATGTTGACACTGTGAGGTGCTGAATGTTGAACAAAATTAGATGTGGTGGTTGCTGTTTTGGATCCAACAGACCAGTTTGGGGAGAGAAACAGTAAAAGGATCAAGATAGTCTAAGAGGGAAAATCAGTTCATAGTGAACTTATAGCCAATTTAAGGATTCTGGATGTTATTCTTAAGTGCAATGGAAAGGTACTGCCACATTTTAAGCAGATGAATTATATTTTCAGAAGACTACACTGACTGTGTAGAGAAAAGAGACTTAGTAAGAGCATACACAAGATATGCAAGGTTTTGAATGGCAGCCAGAAAAGGATTTTTAATAGCTTGAATCTAGAGAGTGGTGGGCTGCCTTGATGGCTCAGACACTAAAGAATCTGCCTGCAATAAAGGAGATCCAGGTTCCATCTCTGGGTCGGAAATATCCCCTGGAGAAGGAACTGACAACCTGCTCCAGTATTCTTGCCTGGGAAATCTCATGTATAGAGGAGACTGGTGGACTACAGTCCATGTGGTCGAAAAGAACTGGACACTACTGAGTGATTAACACTTTCACTTTCTGAGAGTGGAAGTGAAGATGGAAAAGAGTGGGGTCAGTACTGGGAGTAGAATTTTTAGGATTTTTTGTCTTCATTTATACATGGGGAAAAAAAGGGAGATGAGGGCTCTATGGTGTCTCTAAACCTTTCATTGATGTGTTTGAATAAGCAACCAAACTAGTACTCAGGTTAGGTAGACTAAGTGACCATTTTCTGTGAGACTCACTTTAAGTGAATACCTATTATCAGTGGACCCAGTGACCTTCGTTCAGCTGGACACAACAGGGAGCTGCTGCTATTCCCCTCTGGCCACAACCAAAAAGGAGCTGTGATCCCAGGAAAATGAAACACTTGAAAATGTAGTCACTTGAAAATTTCAGAGCTCCATCCAAAGAGTGCTGATCTGATTTTCTGAGATGTCAGTATGTTTCACTAGCTATGAAACAACTGAGTTTTCAAGACATCTTCATTAAGATAAGTCAAGGTGCTGATATACCATAATGTAGATTGCCAGGATTTCCTGCAAGTCCCTAGGAGATAAGACAGTGTCTGCACGGGGTGGTAATTTGGCAGAGCGCCGAGCCATACTGCAGCAAGGGCTCTGTTAGCATTTCTTCTTGAAACCATATTTTCTGCGTTGACTATCTGGCAGTTTTGGATTGCCTCAGGCTTGTAATTGGCAACTGAGCTGTTAGACCAGATGGCATTTATTTATTTATTTATTTTATAAAGGAGAGAGAGGGAGAAAAGCATGATGTGAATTGGAAAGTCCATTTTTAGTTATAGAACAGAAAAAAAATAAAGGAGAAAAGAAATTGATTTTAAGCAGTTCCAGATGTTACATGCTTTCTTATTTGCAAAGTCACATCTAAAAGGAGAGCGCCATTAAACACAGAAAACAAAAAAGAGAGGAGAAAAAAAAAAAAAAAAAAAGCTGCAGAGTAACGTTCAGTTGGATTCATTTGTTAAGGATTTGTATTTACAGTGAATAAGCCCATATTTTTAAGGACAGAGAAAAAAATCATTCAATTTGCATATGAATAATTACTTTCATACTGTGTCAAGATGAAGAACAGAAGAGCTTCAGCTGCTAAAAGTTCCACAGTGTTGTGTCTTAATCACCAAAGCTCTCTCCAGCCCACCTTGCTTATTCCCAGAGTCCATCTGTGAGGTTCTATTGTGTTCTGCCTTCTTCATCTGTTTTATTTTGTCCAAAGCAAGACTTTAATTAGCATCCATTAATAGAGTGCCAAGAGCATCTTCCATCAGCCTTTGTTTCATTTTAGATGGAGAAGAAGCACAGGGAAATTATAATTTCTGTGATAAATTGTGTCCTGTCCTGAAACCATGTGCCAAAATTTTCCAAACCTTAAATTCTAATGTGTCATCTCTTCTCGGGGCCTCTGAAGTTTATATTAGTAATATTCTAAGGAGATCAGTACCAGTGATTATAGTGAACAGGTTTTAGGCTGGTGTGTTGACTTGAAATTCTTGTCACGTGTGATCTGGGTTCCGTGTCGTCTTCACTGGATTCACACCATCCAGAGGCCTCATTTGGCTCTTGAGTGACAGACCACTAGTACAATTCCCAGTCTTCCTGGAGTGGACCCTCAGACATGGTATCTGCATCAGCTACCGTGCGTTGCTGATGTTGAATCTCTGCCACAATCTGAGGAAGAGGGCTCTAACATACCACCAAAGAAACTGTGTTCAAGGGCACACAGCCACACCACTATAGAGTCGTTATTTCTCCTCTCCTGGTCTTAGCTTCTTTGTCAGCAAATGGATACATGCTATTTTTGTTGCTGTTGTCAAGTCTGACTCTCTGTGACCCTATGGACTGTAGCCTGCCAGGCTCCTCTGTCCACGGGATGTCCCAGGCAAGAACACTGGAGCAGGTTGCCAGTTCCTCCTCCAGAGGATCTTCCTGACTCAGAGATCCAACCCGTGTCTCCTACATTAGCAGGCAGATTCTTACCACTGAGCCAACAGGGAAGCCCACATGCTATTGCAGGGCTGATCAAATATTACTATTGTATTGTGTTGATCAAATTAGCAAATCAGTGTGAAAAACCATAAAAGTCAGGAAAAATGATTTTTGAATTTGTATTCTACTCTCCTATTTACTATCTATGAGACTTTGGCGAACTTGCCTAACATAGCTAGGCTAATGTTTCCTTATTTCTAAATGTGATTACTCTGTTGGGAAGTTATGAGAATTAAATTACACATTCAGGTAAATATAATATGCCTAATAGAGTGCCTGAAATTTAAGGGGCACAAAATAAATAATAGATCCTTCTGCCCTCCTGTTTTCTTTCTCTGGGCTAATTGATTTTGTACATGCTCATGGTTAGGAAATGGTATAAATGAAATTGCCTTATGAAAAACAGACTTGCAAACTATACTTTTCATTATTAAATGCTTTCTGTATGCCGGGCAACATTCTAGGCACAGAAAGTAGAAAAATTAACAAAACAGATGGGACTCCACATTCATAGGAAAGAAAGACAATACATATGGATGTGTAAGTGATGTTAGTAAAACAAGATATCTGGTCTTGCCCTTGTCTCCCCAAACCAAATTCTGCACCATGAAATCTGAAAATCAGTATAGCAAAGAAACACATTTCTTAGATAAGAAAATAAAAAGGAGGAAAACAAGCTAGTATTTTTCAGGTTTTCTTTGTTAAACTGGAAAATGCTAGGACCCATGAATATGACCACATGGTACCAGAGGAGAGGCTCCTCTGCTCTAGTGAGTGCTGTTGTGATGGAAATGACTCAGGCACATTTACACCCCTGCCTCCCACAGGCTGATGCAAGAGCCCTGGCTTTATTATGCTGAGAACCTAGCCCTCTGCAGGCCCAGCACTTTAAACTCGACTCAAATGCAACTCTGGGCATTTGTTTTTCAATTTGTGATAGGAAGAATGAAGAGGGGTAACATATAGAGAAGACAATCATATGAAATGTCAGTCTAACCGGAGGAGGAAACTGAGGCTCTGAACCTGCATAAGTTTTGGGTAGAACATTAAGCCTCACACAAGGCATTGAATGGAGTGTCAGCTGATCTTACCTAGAGTTTAAATGGCAGTGAGTGGAGATGACACATGGGTTAAACATAGTAATTCGGTAAGTACTATTCATTATGGTGGTTTTTAGGCATTATGAAAAGGTGACCAAATGTGCAGTTTATTTTATTAAGAATACCCAGGATTGCTTTGTATGTTTCTGGAATCCTTATATCACAAATATTCAAAATGAGAAAAAAAAAAAAACTGTCTTTTCAAGCAACTGACCTTTATTAGATAATATCCATTAAAAAAGAATGCTTTCTCTGTTGACTCTCAGTCATAATTATGGTCTTCTGAAAAGACTGGAGATAGACATGAACACTGGAACATTTTGGAGGAGGAAGTAAGAAATGTCTTTAGGACTGCCACTTAGTGGGTCTTGAACTCCCTGATAATACTAATGATGTCCATTAGATCAGGTTATTGTAAGACTGAACAGGAAAATGTTCTAGAAAGAGGCCTCCCAGATTCCCAAAATAAAATGAAACAAATTGTTTGGAAATATGTTAGATTTATAGTAATTACATATTTCACTAGCAAACAAGATGACTACATGAAAAAAGAACCCTGATGTGGAAATTAAACGGACGGTCTCAGAATACTACTTTTTTGTTTGTTCTTATTTTTTTATACCCACATTTATTTGTAGGTTACAAAAGTTTATACTAAGAATAAAAGAGTGGGAAAGAAAATGAAACAAAATGCATACCCATTAAGATGTATAGGGCATCGTTAAAAGAAATAAACTTTTGAAGCTCTTCACTTGAGAGAAAAGAAATTGGAGCAAACACAGTAAAACCAGCCAACATTAAGTAAGAAGACAGACTTACTTAATGGGGAAGAACACAAAGCTGCATATAGGATGCTTTTAAAAAATTAGGCCTTAAAAGAAAAGAGAACAATCTGGCTAATTAGAGAACACTAAGGATGTGGCAAAAATAGCCAAGTCCAAAATTGTCCTCAGATCATGTGGTCCTTGAAAGATACAACTTGATTCAGATGATCATTTATAAATGAAAATTAAACATGTTATGAAACAAATAAGAAAAATAGCAAATTCCATTTTAATTTAGTTTTTATAAAAATCATAGCCATAATCATGGTGTGGCACAGGATGGAAAGTTAGATGTTAACTCAAAAAGCAGTAGAGTAAAACTCCATTCTGGACATTTTTGTTAAACTTCGTTTGAATTGAGGTTCTGATATTAATAAGTTGTATGATGTCAGAAAAAAAAATCACCTAACTTTTCTGGAACTGTTTCCATTTAAAGAAAATGGATTTGAAGCTTTCTGTAATAATATATTATTCTACAGCAAAACTTAGGCTGTTTGAAATACTCAGAAAATAGTTTTCCAAATGATTGGAAATGTACTCATTTTAGGACTAAAGCTTTTCATTCAGACTTTTTTTACTAGATTTTTTTAACCTTGCACGTTGGTTGCACCTGTTTCTCCTTTGCCATGTAAACGATATTAAATGCAAGTTCACCCTTCCTAATGAATTTAAGGAATTCACACTGCCTGACTGTGATTCTAGCTGGGAATCTAGCGTTCAAGTTTTCCTCTTTCTGCCTTTGCTCAGATTGTACCTCCAACTCACAGCAGCCCTTCCTGCAACAGTCACTCTTCCCCTTCTAGCCTCAAGCACTATTAAACTGGTGCAAAAACAGCCTTAAAGAGGGCTTTGGGATGGGGTGGATTTTAAGTAAAATGCACAGGTTTCCACAAATGTATTTATCTAATACTACAGGGACTCTTCAGGGCTTCCCAGTTGGTAAAGAACTCACCTGCCAGTCCAGGAGACATAACAGACACAGGTTCAATCCCTGGGTGGGGAAGATCCCCTGGAGAAGAAAATGGCAACCCACTCCAGTATTCTTGCCTGGAAAATCCCACGGACAGAGGAGCCTGGTGGGCTATAATCCATGGGGTCACAAAGAGTCGTACACAACTGAGTGCACACACACATACACACACACTTGGACCCCTCAGAAAACATTTGTCTTTTTTTCTTTTCAGCAACGTGGGTCACAGAAGAGGTGGTTGGATAAATGGGAGACTAAGCTCAGAGAGAGGACGTGTGATCCTACCATGTTACACACAGCCTGGAAAGATTACCTCTCCCTCGAACAAAGCCAGTAGCCCCATGATTAAGCAAAGTTGGTCTTTGAACACTCTGCTTACTCATATGGAACACTTTTGTTAACTTTTGGAGAAGTCCAAAGATTTTCTCTCTACCTTAGCTCCCTCAGATCAAGAAAAAATAAAGTGTGATTGATCTTAAAATACTGCCCCTACCCAATATTTGCATTTTCAGACAAGCCTGGAGTGGGCAGAGTTTACAGACATATTGAATGAAGGTTGTACGAATGAACTGAAGTGTGAGTGACTGGTTTAACTGCAGGGAATAATAGGCTTAATTCTGGAAAATGCTGAAGTGAATTATAACGCATAGTGTTAATATTTTCATGTTAAGTTTGAAAATAATCTGAGCTTATTTGACATTTTAATCACTTATAACAGGCAAATTTGGCATATTAAAGTATAATTTGACATTGTAGAGTACCTAGTAGATTAAATCGATTTCAACTTAAAATGTGGAATTGAAAATTTGATTTTGCTTGTCATTCTAAGTTGAATAGTCTAGGAAAATTTTACTACATCTGTGAAAAGTATTAGGACATCTTATGATTTTGATTTATTAAATTTATAGAAGTTGGTTAAGTGCTTGGGAAGCTTAGCTTACTAGAGAGTTGAAGTACTTAAAAATAAAAATGAGCACATTAAATTTATAATGTTTAAAATGTTTAATTAACATTAAGGTGTAAAGGCTGACTTTAAAGTTTTGCTAGTATTTTCTATAAGTAGAACATAAAATGAACTGTCAATTAAATTAGTAAATTCAAAAGCACAAGAACCTGAGTTAACTTGACAATATTAACACTTTAAATATTAATTTTTAAAACCAAAGTAACCTTTCAGATTTCTTTTTATGAATAAAATGTCCTTTCAAATACATGAAAAAGAAATACCGATGGTGAAGACTAAGACATCAATACAATGTGTTTTCACTTTTTTTGAGAATCATATTGATGAAATTATAAAAGTTTATTCTTAGATAAAATACCAATTGTAGTCCCATTTGTTTATTTTTGCTTTTGTTATTTTTGACTGAGGAGACAGATCCCCCCAAAATATTGCTGAGAATGATGTCAAAGAGCATACTGCCTATACCTTCTCCTAGGAGATTTTACAATTTCAAGTCTTAAGTTTACGCTTCAATCCATTTTTTTTCTAATTTTATTTTATTTTTAAACTTTACATAATTGTATTAGTTTTGCCAAATATCAATCCATTTTGAGTTTAGTTTTGCGTATGATGTGAGAAATGGTTGACCTTTCATTTTTTAACATGTAGCTGTCCAGTTTTCCCAACCTCACTTATTGAAGAGATCATCTTCTTCATATTTCACATTCTTGCCTTTTTTGTTGTAGATTAGTTGGCCATTTGTGCATGGGTTTATTTCTGTGCTTTCTGTGCTCGTCCATTGCTCTATGTGTCTGTTTTTGTACCAGTACCATGCTTTTTTGATTACTATAGCTTTATTGCATAGTTTGAAGTCAAATAACGACTTCACTTTCACTTTTCACTTTCATGCATTGGAGAAGGAAATGGCAACCCACTCCAGTGTTCTTGCCTGGAGAATCCCAGGGACGGCAGAGCCTGGTGGGCTGCCATCTATGGGGTCGCACAGAGTCGGACACGACTGAAGCGACTTAGCAGCAGCAGCAGCATTATATCTATACCTTTGTTCTTTTTTCCTTCATGATTGCTTTAGCTGTTTGGGGTCTTTTATGTTTTGATAAAATTTTAGGACTATTTGTTCTAGTTCTGTAGGAAAAAAATGATGAATATTTTGATAGGAATTTAAATGAATCTATAGATTTCTTTGGGTGAAAGTGAAGTTGCTTAGTCGTGTCTGACTCTTGTGACCGCATGGACAGTAGCCCTCCCATCAGGCTCCTCCATCCATAGAATTTTCCATGGCAAGCGTACTGGAGTGGGTTGCCATTTCCTTCTCTTTCTTTGAGTAGCATAGGCATTTTAACAATATTATTTTTTTCCAATACTTGAACACATGAAATGGCAACCTACTGAATGGGAGAAGTTATCTGTAAACAGTATGTCTGATAAGGGCTTAAATACATAAAGGACTAATACAACTCAGTACATTAAAAAAATGAATCTTATTTAAAAATGAACAGAGGCCCTGAATAGGCATTTTTCCAAAGACGATATATAGACGTGCAATAGCACATGAAAAGATGCTCAGCATCACTAGTCATCAGGGAAATACAAGTCAAACTCACAATGAAGTCTCATCTCACACTTTCCAGAATTGCTATTGCCAAAAAGACAAAAAACAATGTCTTGGTAAGGATATGGAGAAAAGGAAACCCTAGTATACTGTTAGTGGGCCTTAAAGTGTCATAGTCCCTATGGAAAATCGTAAGGAGTTTCCTCAAAAAATTAAAAATGGACCTACCATTTAATCTAGCAATTCTACTCCTGGGTATTTCTATAAAGAAAATAAAAACTTTAATTTGAAAAGAATATGCACTCCAGTGTTCACAGCAGGGTTGTTCACAATAGTCAAGATATGAGAGCAAACGAAGCATCCATCAACAGATGAATGGAAAAAGGAAGTATGGTATAATGTGTAAGTGTGGGTGTGGGTGTGTGCACATGCAAAGTGGAATATTTCTCAACTATAAAAAGAATGAAATCGTGCTATTTGCAACAGCATGAATTGACTTGGAGGTATTATGCCTAGTGAAGTAAGTCAGACAAAAGAAGACAAATACCATATGTTTCACTTACATGAGGAATCTAAAAAACAAAATCAATGAACAATATAATAAAACAAAAACAGAGTCAAAGATACAGAATAAACTATCCGTTGCCAGAGAGTTGATATGGGTGAGGCAGATTAAGAGGTGAAAACTAACATTTTTAAACTAAATATACCACAGGGACTTGACGTACAACACAGGGAATACAGTCAACATTTTATAATAACTTTTTTCTATGGGTGCAACATATAAAGATCTTGAATTGCTCTGCTATACACCTGAAATTAATATAACATTGTAAGTCAACTATACCTCAATTAAACACTGTGAACAAATACTAATAATTATATGTGCATATATTTTGTTATATATGTGCATATGTATCTATATATATATCAGTCAGATCAGTTTAGTCGCTCAGTCATATCTGATTCTTTGTGAACTCATGGATTGCAGCACGCCAGGCTTCCCTGTCCATCAGCAGCTCCTGGAACTTACTCAAACTCATGTCTGTAGAGTCGGTGATGCCATTTAATGATCTCATGCTCTGTCTTTCCCTTCTCCTCCTGCCTTCAATGTTTTCCAGCATCAGGGTCATTTCAGATGAATCAGTTGTTTGCATCAGGTGGCCAAAGTATTGCAATTTCAGCTTCAGCATGAATGAATAGTCAGGACTGATTTCCTTTAGGATGGACTGGTTGGATCTCCTTGCTGTCCAAAAGACTCTCAAGAGTCTTCTTCAACACCACAGTTCAAAAGCATCAATTCTTCGGTGATCAATTTTATTTAGAGTCCAAATATCACATCTATACGTGACTATATATGGAAAAACCATAGCTTTGACTAGACAGACCTTTGATGGCAAAGTAATGTCTCTGCTTTTTAATATGCTGCCTAGGTTGGTCATAGCTTTTCTTCCAAGGAACATGCATTTTTTATTTCATGGCTGCAGTCACCATCTGCAGCTATTTTGGAGCCCCTCAAAATAAAGTCTCTCACTGTTTCTATTTTTCCCAATCTATTTGCCATAAAGTGATGGGACCGGATGCCATGATCTTAGTTTTCTGAATGTTGAGTTTTAAGTCAACTTTTTCACTCTCCTCTTTCACTTTCATCAAGAGGCTCTTTAGTTTTTCTTCACTTTCTGCCATAAGGGTGGTGTCATCTGCATATCTGAGGTTATTGGTATTTCTCCAGGCAATCTTGATTCCAGCTTGTGTTTCATCCAGCACAGCTTTTCTCATGATGTACTCTGCATACAAGTTAAATAAGCAGGGTGACAATATACAGATTTGACGTACTTCTTTTCCTATTTGGAATCAGTCTATTGTTCCATGTCCGGTTCTAACTGTTACTTCCTGACCTGCATACAGATTTCTCAAGAGGCAGGTCAGGTGGTCTAGTATTCCCATCTTTTTAAGAATTTTCCACAGTTTGTTTTAATCCACACAATCAAAGGCTTTGGCATAGTCAATAAAGCAGAAATAGATGTTTTTCTGGAACTCTCTTGCTTTTTTGATGATCCGATGGATGTTGGCAATTTGATCTCTGGTTCCTCTGCCTTTTCTAAATCCAGCTTGAACATCTGGAAGTTCACGGTTCATGTCCTGCTGAAGCCTGGCTTGGAGAGTTTTGAGCATTAGTTTGCTAGCTTGTGAAGTGAAGTCGCTCAGTCGTGTTCGACTCTTTGCAATCCCATGGACTGTAGCCCACCAGGCTCCCATCCATGGGATTCTCCAGGCAAGAATACTGGAGTGGGTTGCCATTTCCTTCTCCAAGCTAGCTAGCTTGTGAGATGAGTGCAATTGTGTGGCAGTTTAAGCAGTCTTTGACATTGTTTTTCTTTGCGATTAGAATGAAAACTGACCTTTTCCAGTGTTGTGCCAATGCTGAGTTTTCCAAATTTGCTGGCATATTGAGTGCAGAACTTCCACAGCATCATCTTTTAGGATTTGAAATAGCTCAATTGGAATTCCATCACCTCCACTAGCTTTGTTCACAATGATCCTTCCTAAGGCCCACTTGACTTTGCATTTGAGGATGTCTGGCTCTAGGTGAGTGAATCATCTCACCCTTGTGGTTATCTGGGTCATGAAGATCTTTTTTGTATAGTTCTTCTGTGTATTCTTGCCACCTCTTCTTAATATCTTCTGCTTCTGTTATGTCTATATGATTTCTGTCCTTTATAGTGCCCATCTTTGCATGAAATGTTCCCTTGGTATCTCTAATTTTCTTGAAGAGATCTCTAGTCTTTCTCATTCTATTATTTTCTTTATTTTTTTGCTTTGATCACTGAGAAAGGTTTTCTTATCTCTCCTTGCTATTCTTTGGAACTCTGCATTCACATGCTTATATCTTTCCTTTTTTCCTTTGCTTTTTGCTTCTCTTCTTTTCACAGCTATTTGTAAGGCCTCCCCAGACAGCCATTTTGCTTTTTTGCATTCTTTTCCATGGGGATGGTCTTGATCCCTGTCTCCTGTACAATGTCACGAACCTCCATCCATAGTTCATCAGGCACTCTGTCTATCAGATCTAGTCCATTAAATCTATTTCTCATTTCCACTGTATAATCATAAGGGATTTGATTTAGGTCATACCTGAATGGTCTAGTGGTTTTCCCTACTTTCTTCAGTTTCAGTCTGAATTTGGCAATAAGGAGTTCATGATCTGAGCCACAGTCAGCTCCCATTCTTGTTTTTGCTGACTGTATAGAGCTTCTCCATCTTTGGCTGCAAAGAATATAATCAGTCTGATTTCAGTATTGACCATCTGGTGATATCCATGTGTAGAGTCTTCTCTTGTGTTGTTGGAAGAGGGTGTTTGCTATGACCAGTGCATTCTCTTGACAAAACTCTGTTAGCCTTTGTCTGGCTTCATTTTCTACTCCAAGGCCAAATTTGCCTGTTACTCCATGTATCTCATGACTTCCTACTTTTGCATTCCAATCCCATACAATGAAAAGCACATCTTTTTTGGGTGTTAGTTCTAGGAGGTCTTATATGTCTTCATAGAACCATTCAACTTCAGCTTCTTCAGCGTTACTCGTTGGGGCATAGACTTAGATTACCGTGATATAGAATGGTTTGCCTTGGAAACGAACAGAGATCATTCTGTTGTTTTTGAGATTGCATCCAAGTACTCCTTTTCAGACTCTTTTGTGACTATGATGGCTACTCCATTTCTTCTAGGGGATTCTTGCCCACAGTAGCAGATATAATGGTCATTTCAATTAAATTCATCCATTCCATTCCATTATATATATATATTCCATTATATATATATATATATATATAAAACTAGTACTGCCCCATCATCCTTATTCACTTTTTACCCTCACCTTAAGGATCAACCTTACTCACATTTATTAAAAAATGTTGGGGCTCCATAAAAAATAATTTCTTGAAGTTCTCATCCTTTATTAGAAATGTAATTGTAACTAATTTATGAGTGTCTGTCTCCTTTATGATTGTATCACTGAGAAGAAGAAATACGGAGGCCAGTGTCCACTCATCTCTTTAAGGAGAGAGTCCAAAGCAAGGATTTTGCAAAGTCCTTTTGTACATTTTCTGACCATCTTACAAGAGTAATGAGAATATTATGCTGCTAAGTCATTTCAGTTGTGTCCGACTCTATTCGACCCCATAGACGGCAACCCACCAGGCTCCCCCATCCCTGGGATTCTCCAGGCAAGAACACTGGATTGGGTTGAGAATATAATAACAGTGGCTAAAACTGACAATGCTGGAACTCTTCTAAAAGCTTTGTGTCTATTTTCTCATTTAAGAATTCAGCTGAACTTTTGAGTTAATTCAGAGAATGTGCATCACTCTTGCAAGATGTTTGAGACTCTAAGTCATAGTAGTAGAAGGGTCTGTAGAAGGAAGTGGCAACCCACTCCATATTCTTGTGGAAAATCCATGGACAGAGGAACCTGGTGGGCTATAGTCCACGGGATCACAAAGAGTCAGACATGCCTTAGCTACTGAACAACAGCAACAGCAAGTAGAAGAGTAGCTAGTGGGTTATTCATCAGGAAAGAACAGAACTGGATCCAGGCAGCATGCTCAGCTGATTTGTCACCGTTTAGAAGATTTCCTACAGTTTCAAGATGCACTGTGCTTTCACATACAGTATTTCATGGTATCCTGACGAAACTCCAGTCATTAGGTGTAACATACTGGATTCTGCAGAAATGAATTTAAAATGTATAATAAGCTTTCCAAAATTGATGAACTTGAAGTTGATTGCCTTACCTTTCTTATTTCCTGGCACAACCTCCCTCACACATCTGCTCCAGCCACACCTGTTTTCTTGTTTTTCTTCATAAACATCGTGTTCTTTTCTGCCAGGGCTTCTTCACTGACTTTTCCTTTCTTCAGTTCAGTCACTCAGTCGTGTCGGACTCTTTGCAACCCCATGGACTACAGCATGCCAGCTTCCCTTTCCATCACTAACTCCTGGAGCTTGCTCAAACTCATGTCTGTCAAGTTGGTGATTTCCTTCCTTAGAATACTTTTTTACCTTCAATCCACAGGGGTTTCTTTCCACATCTAACTTCTGTATTTTTCATCATATCTTTATTTTCTTACATAGTACTTGTTGCATCTGATTGTATAGAATATTTGATATATTTATTCTCTGTTTGCTTCTCATGAGGATAATAATTTTGTATGTTTTGTATATCGTATCCCCAGCACCACGGGTTATGTATCTGTTCAATGATGTGGTTGAATGATGCAGCCAAGGATGTGCATCCACACACATTGGATCCAGAGCTCACCCCAGGCACTGCTGACTCTTCCCCTTCCTCCCATCAGCATATTATTCCTGGACCTCACCTTGAACAAAGGAATTGTCAGGACTTTGGAGGATTTTTATTCCTCACTAGGCTTGTAAGATAAGAGTTCCTATTAATACAATTTAGCAGCTTTTACTACTCAAGTTCAGGGAGGCTAAGTGATTTGGCCAAGGTTACACAGGGCCATCAGTACAGGGGTGTTTCTAACCGAGGTCCGCTGATAGTGTCCATTGATGGATGGCCTGTGCGGAATCTCTGCTGTGCTCCTCCTGCTCATGGGATGCTAATTCAGTTTAACAACAGTGCTTGGCAAGAATACTTCCCAGTAGAGCTACTGCTGCTTTTTAATCTATGCCGTGATCGCTGATCATGTTACCTTAATGTCACTAGCACTCCTTAATAAGAAGTGACCATGGACTGAGCAGATGGCCAAGCCTGGAAAGATGGAAATTCTACAGAGGAAAAACAAGAGACACTGAAACGCTATTGGTAGTCAGTCTTTTTACTGACTTTTATAGCTTTTGTACAGGTTGCAAAGGAGCTTCCCAGGTGGTTCAGCAGTAAAATATCTGCCTGCAGTACAGGAAATGAGATTCCAATCCCTGGGTCAGGGAGATGCCCTGGAGAAGGAAATAGCAACCCAGTCCAGTATTCTTGCCTGGAGAATTCCATGGACAGAGGAGCCTGGTGGGCTACAGTCCATGTGGTCATAGAGTCAGACACAAGTTAGCAACTGAGCATGCACACACACACACACACACAGGCTGTAAAGCAATTTTTAGGACATGATCTTGTTTGTTTCTCAGTCCCTCCATACAATCCAACAAGGAAGCTGGGATGGAGTGTCTGATACCCACCTTATATATGATGAAGGGTTGGGGGATAGATACAAGACATGTTAGTCAACAGTTCAGTTCAGTTGCTGAGTCGTGTCTGACTCTTTGTGACTCCATGGACTGCAGCATGCCAGGGCTCCCTGTCCATCACCAGCTCCCGGAGTTTACTCAAACTCATTCCCACTGAGTCAATGATGCCATCCAACCATTTCATCCTCTGTCATCCCCTTCTCCTCCTACCTTCAATCTTTCCCAACATCAGGGTCTTTTCTAATGAATCAGTTCTTCGCATCAGGTGGCCAAAGTGCTGAAGTTTCAGCTTCAACATCAGTCCTTCCAATGAATATTCAGGACTGATTTCCTTGAGAATGGACTGGTTGGATCTCCTTGCAGTCCAAGGGACTCTCAAGAGTCTTCTCCAACACCAGAGTTCAAAAGCATCAATTCTTCGGCACTCAGCTTTCTTTATAGTCCAACTCTCACATCCATATATAATTACTGGAAAAACCATAGCCTTGACTAGATGGACCTTTGTTGACAAAGTAATGTCTCTGGTTTTTAATATGCTGTCTAGGTTGGTCATAAGTTTCCCTCCAAGGAGTAAGTGTCTTTTAATTTCATGGCTGCAATCACCATCTGCAGTGATTTTTGGAGCCCCCAAAATAAAGTCTGACACTGTTTCCACTGTTTTTCCATCTATTTGCCATGAAGTGATGGGACTGGATGTCATGATCTTTGTTTTCTGAATGTTGAGCTTTAAGTCAACTTTTTCACTCTCCTCTTTCACTTTCATCAAGAGGCTCTTTAGTTCCTCTTCATTTTCTGCCATAAGGGTGGTGTCATCTGCATATCTGAGGTTATTGATATTTCTCCCAGCAACCTTGATTCCAGCTTGTGCTTCATCCAGCCCAGCATTTCTCATGATGTACTCTGCATATAAGTTAAATAAGCAGGGTGACAATAAACAGCCTTGATGTACTCCTTTTCCTCTTTGGAACCAGTCTGTTGTTCCACATCCAGTTCTAACTGTGCTTCCTGACCTGCATACATATTTCTCAAGAGGCAGGTCAGGTGGTCTGGTATTCCCATCTCTTTCAGAGTTTTCCACACATTAGTCAACACAGGCTGCCATAACAAAACAGAATAGATTGGGTGGTTTAAACGACAAGAATTTGTTTCTTGCAGTTCTGGTGGCAGGGACATCTGAGGTTGAGGTGCAGGGAGATTAATTTCCTTGTAGAAAGGCTCTTTTTAGCTTAGTGATGGCCACCTTCTTCCTATGTCCTCATGTGGCAGAAAGAGAAAGGCCATGCTCTCTGATCCTCCTCCTGATAAGGGCTCCAACCCCACCATGAGGGCTCCATCCTCATTTGATTTGTTCTCTAGTTGGTTTTAAATTTAAGAGGGAAAGAAAAATAGATATTTGGGCCTGAAAATTCATCAGTTGGCAACAGGAGATTCAATTGAATGGGTCAGGCATACAAGTGAAGAGCTGCAGGGTGCATTTGGAAAATAAGCCAGAGAGAAGGAAATGTATTCCTACATGCAGTGCATAGTTTATGCAAAAGATAACTGTCCTAAACTATATATGTCATCATGACTATAATAATAATAATAATAATGGAAAAATACCATATTCTTTCAAATAATGTAATAATGAAATACTGGTATGTGAGATTTTGATATGTGATGTTGAGAAGGTTACCAGATTATTGCTGTATGTTATGTGTTAGCACTGCCCTACAGCCTTGTTGGAACTGTTGCTGGCTTGGAAGTTTTGGTTGGATCTATGAAAATACCTCAGCACATTTCTCCTCATTTGGAGACACTGAATGAGGAGAAATAAAGGAAACAAGCTGACAATAATGTGTGAGATTCGTTTTTAAAAAATTTGCTCCACCATCTGGTTATCAAATTTCTTTATCACTATGCCTAATGGAATAGAACTCAAAAATAACCATATCAGAAGATACATTAGTGACTCCTATAGCTAGACTTTCTTTAACATTTGACCATAATACAGTCTCTTGTTGTTCATACATGAGTTTGGAAGCACAGTTCTAATAACAATCACCTGAGGGTATGGGGAGGGAGGAGGGAGGAGGGTTCAGGATGGGGAGCACGGGTATACCTGTGGCGGATTCACTTCGATGTTGGGCAAAACTAATACAATATTGTAAAGTTTAACAATAAAATAAAATTTAAAAAAAATAAAAAAAAAACAAACAAACAAAAATAACATAGGAAAAAAATTTAACTCTTAACTCAAGAAACAAATGGGAATGTGACATAGTTTTGTTTATCACTATGGAAAAATAATTACACCTTTTCTGTAATAAAGTTGCTCTATTCCATTATGGCAAATATAATTGTAAAATTCTAGAGTTTTGCAGTGCAGTCCCATCTGATAGACCTATATAGACACTGAGTATTTGAAATGGGGGCAATTTGAATGGAGATTATTGTAAATATAAAACACACATTGGATTTCAAAGATGTTCTATGATGAAATATTTAAATATTTAAAGCATTTAATTTTAATGGCAACCTGAAAGCAACAGTTAGAACTGGACATGGAACAACAGACTGGTTCCAAATAGGAAAAGGAGTATGTCAAGGCTGTATATTGTCACCCTGCTTATTTAACTTATATGCAGAGTACATTATGAGAAACGCTGGACTGGAAGAAACACAAGCTGAAATGAAGATTGCCTGGAGAAATATCAGTAACCTCAGATATGCAGATGACACCACCCTTATGGCAGAAAGTGAAGAAAAACTAAAATGCCTCTTGATGAAGGTAAAAGAGGAGAGTGAAAAAGTTGGCTTAAAACTCAACATGCAGAAAATGAAGATCATGGCATCCAGTCCCATCACTTCATGGGAAATAGATGGGGAAACAGCGGAAACAGTGTCAGACTTTATTTTGGGGGGCTCCAAAATCACTACAGATGGTGACTGCAGCCATGAAATTAAAAGATGCTTACTCCTTGGAAGGAAAGTTATGACCAACCTAGATAACATATTCAAAAGCAGAGACATTACTTTGCCAACTCTGTCTAGTCAAGGCTATGGTTTTTCCTGTGGTCACGTATGGATGTGAGAGTTGGACTGTGAATAAGTCTGAGCACCGACAAATTGATGCTTTTGAACTGTGGTGTTGGAGAAGACTCTTGAGAGTCCCTTGGACTGCAAGGAGATCCAACCAGTCCATTCTGAAGGAGATCGGTCCTGAGTGTTCTTTGGAAGGAATGATGCTAAAGCTGAAACTCCAGTACTTTGGCCACCTCGTGCGAAGAGTTGACTCATTGGAAAAGACTCTGATGCTGGGAGGGATTGGGGGCAGGAGAAGGGGATGACAGAGGATGAGATGGCTGGATGGCATCACTGACTCGATGGACGTGAGTCTGAGTGAATTCCGGGAGTTGGTGATGGACAGGGAGGCCTGGCGTGCTGCGATTCATGGGGTCGCAAAGAGTCGGACACGACTGAGAGACTGAACTGAACTGAACTGAAGGTAATTGGAGGTAGGTGCCATCACTGTTTCTCTGAGTTCCCATGACAATGCGCTCGTTTCTTTACTTGCTTTTGTTTTTCTTCTTCTCAATGTAACTTTCTTTGAACTTGTAAAAGATAGTGGGAATGACTTTTATCTTTATATTCCAGTATATTACAGGAAGTGGCAGATAGCCTGGAATATTACAGTGCTTCATAAAGTTTGCTTGATTATATCTTAGGTGGCAAAAAGTTATGATTAATTCGTGTAGATGCACTAGGTACACAAAATAAATCCAGATTTTTTTCTACAAAATTGTGGAGTCATATATTATAAAATCATGCTTTCCAGGTGGCACTAGTTATAAAGAAAGCACCTGCCAATGCAGGCAGACGTAAGAGACACAGGTTTGACCCCTGGGTCCAGAAGATCAATCTCCTGGAGGAGGGCGTGATCCTCCACTTCAGTATTCTTGCCAGAGAATCCTATGGACAGAGGAGCCTAATGGGTTATCATCATAGGGTCTCAAAGAGTAAGACATGACTGAAATGACTTAGCACGCATGCATGCATTATAAAATGGGACTGTTTAAAGGGACTTTAAAAGTCACTTCATTTCACAAGTCAGGACATGAAATCTCATAGAAGTAGCAGGAGAAAGTGGAGTCTTTGTAGATTATTCATGTTGTTAAGCTGATTAATTATGCATTTTTATTATTGAGCAAATAATGTTTATAGTAAAAAGGGCTTATTTAATTTTGATAAAAGCAGGCTGAGAGGGTGAATTCAAAGTGGCAGGATTGATTTCAAATTTTGACTGTCACTATTACTGTACATGATAATGGATGTACATCTCTGAAATCATTTTACTCATCTGTGAAATGGGAATGATGATATTCAAATCCTAAATACCTTACTGAGCTAGCTTATACACTGAGAACTCCTGGCTAGAATCGTGTTTTTAGCATATGATGGATCCTACATCCTCTTCACCATCATTCACTTTCTCCTGTGCCTCTCATTTCCTCCCTGATTCCTACTTGCCAACTTTTCCCACCCTGACAAAAACTCATCATGTGTGATACATGAGAATATAAAATAAGATCGAGCCCTTCAAAATCATGTTACATTTTGGTAAGTGACATTGAACAGAAGCCGAGATTCAAGCTCAAAAAAATATTCCACCGTACACATGGAAAGAAAAGAAATTCAATATTGAGATCAATAACTTCTGCTTTGAAAAAATGAAAAGATGAATTTAAAACTCATTTCATCTTACCAAAGTTTGTTTCTAAAATACTTAAATTCTTTAACATATTAGTTGAGGGTGCATTGATTTCCAGTTTTGATTAAAAAAAAAGCAAAAATTTAAGAAAAGGTATATAATAGAGAAGAAATGCCTGTTACTGTTACTGAACTTGATCCTCAAGGGATCTCATCAAACTAGAGACTAAATAAAGTACAGATATGATTTGAGGGCATCTATTGCCTTCTGGAGAACTAAAGAAGAAGTTGCATGAGTGTGTGTGTGTGCATATATGCACATGTGGGTGTTCAGCATACCCATCCTTGCTGTTTGTCTGTTTTTGGCAGTGTCTAGGTACACTACACACTTCCTAAGTAACTTTAAATGACTGTAATCTCATTAACCCATTCTCTTAATTACTCTACCGAGGGCTTGTCATCTGGCTATACTCATCTGAATATGATCTCATTTTTCAAGGACATGTTGCTTAATCCAATTTCTGAAGCAGCTATTTTTGCAAGGTCCTCACAACTCCTTAATTAACCATATTTCCTTTCTCTTTGCTATTTCTCCTCACAATTTCTGCTCTTAAAGAGCCCGTCAAGTAAGAAAAATGAGGCTTTGAAGCCATTATCAAATATTGGTTCTGCAAACCAAGTGTCTTCCCAGAGACCCTCAGATCTTCCCTCTCTTCTTATCTTTGGTCACATCCTTCAAATCTACCTTACAAGTTTCTTCTCCTTTATGAAGACTTTTTCTTGTCTTTTTTTTTTTTTTTTTAAATACTAGAAGCTATTCAAAGTATATATTTATAAGAACTCAGTAAACTTATTATCAGTTCAGTTCGGGTCAGTCACTCAGTCGTGTCTGACTCTTCCCGACCCCATGAACTGCAGCATGCCAGGCCTCCCTGTCCATCACCAACTCCTTGAGTTCACTCAAACTCACGTCCATCGAGTCAGTGATGCCATCCAGCCATCTCATCCTCTGTCGTCCCCTTCTCCTCCTGCCCCCAATCTCTCCCAGCACCAGAGTCTTTTCCAATGAGTCAACTCTTCCCATGAGGTGGCCAAAGTACTGGAGTTTCAGCTTTAGCATCATTCCTTCCAAAGAACACTCAGGATCGATTTCCTTTGTAATGGACTGGTTGGATCTCCTTGCAGTCCAAGGGACTCTCAAAAGTCTTCTCCAACATCACACTTCAAGAGCATCAATTCTTCAGCACTAAGCTTTCTTCACAGTCCAATCCTCACATCCATACATGACCACAGGAAAAATCATAGCCTTGACTAGACGGACCTTTGTAGGCAAAGTAATGTCTCTGCTTTTGAATATGCTATCTAGGTTGGTCATAACTTGCCTTCCAAGGAGTAAGCATCTTTTAATTTCATGGCTGCAGTCACCATCTGCAGTGATTTTGGAACCCCAAAAAATAAAGTCTGACACTGTTTCCCCATCTATTTGCCATGAAGTGATGGGACCAGATGCCATGATCTTCGTTTTCTGAATGTTGAGCTTTAAGCCAATTTTTTCACTCTCCTCTTTCACTTTCATCAAGAGGCTCTTTAGTTCCTCTTCATTTTCTGTCATAAGGGTGGTGTCATCTGCATATCTGAGGTTATTGATATTTCTCCCGACAATCTTGATTCCAGCTTGTGCTTCTTCCAGCCCAGCGTTTCTCATGATGTACTTTGCATATAGGTTAAATAAGCAAGGTGACAATATACAGCCTTGATGTATTCCTTTTCCTATTTGGAACCAGTCTGCTGTGCTATGTCCAGTTCTAACTGTTGCTTCCTGACCTGCATATAGGTTTCTCAAGAGGCAGGTCAGGTGGTCTGGTATTCCCATGTCTTTCAGAATTTTCCACAGTTTATTGCGATCCACGCAGTCAAAGGCTTTGGCATAGTCAATAAAGCAGAAATAGATGTTTTTCTGGAACTCTCTTGCTTTTTCAATGATCCAGCAGATGTTGGCAATTTGAACTCTGGTTCCTCTGCCTTTTCTAAAACCAGCTTGAACATCTGGAAGTTCATGGTTCACATATTGCTGAAGCCTGGCTTGGAGAATTTTGAGCATTACTTTACTAGTGTGTGAGATGAGTGCAGTTGTGCAGTAGTTTGAGCATTCTTTGGCATTGCCTTTCTTTGAGATTGGAATGAAAACTGACCTTTTCCAGTCCTGTGGCCACTGCTGAGTTTTCCAAATTTGCTGGCATATTGAGTACAGCACTTTCACAGCACCATCTTCCAGAATTTGAAATAGCTCAACTGGAATTTCATCACCTCCAGTAGCTTTGTTCTTATTATAGAAAATGTTAAACATACACAAAGTAGAGAGAATGATTTATTACGTACCACACCCAGATTCATTAATTACCAACTAGTAACTAACCATGCTTTATATCTATCTCCACTCGTTTTCCATCCCATGTTACTTTGAAGGGAACTGAAGATATATAATTTTATCATTAAATATTTTAATAGGTATTTATAAAAGATAAAATTTTTGGTTTTATATTTTTTGTTTTGTTTTTATTGAGTTACAATTAACATTTCAAAAAAGCTGTATATATGAATGTATACCACACAGTGAGTTTGGGGATAAGTATACACCCATGAAACCATGATCAACTTTAAGACCTTAAACATATCCATCACTTGCCAAAGCTAGTTAAGTGAGAGAGGCCTGAGCTAAGGCAGTGGGGAGCAGGAGCTGGAGGGGTAGGAGGAGGAGAAGAAGAAGAAAAAGAAGAATCACCTCAGCAGAAAACACAAGTTTCTGTTAGAAAAGAAAAACTCAAGACAAATGTATAAGTTTTGTCTAAATGTTCTAAAAGAAAGCCAAGAGATTAAGAAATGCATAGCACTTTTAATGGCATGAGACCAGTTTTAATCTATTTTCTCAAGTTTCCTAAAATATTTGCATTTTCACTGAGTTTTGTTAATTGCTAACATTAATTTGTCCATTAACAGCTGTTTTCTCTTTTTAGGACATGCTGTTTAAAAAAAAAGAAGAAAAGAAAGCAAGTGAAAATAAGTCTGACACTACCATTGGGTTGCCTTTAGTTCTAAGGAGTCAAAAGAATGTGAATGATACTCAGAAGGGATCTATAGAAGGTATTCATTAATACAGAGGAGTGGAATCAAAGGGTCATATGCTCAGTGTATAATTAACTGTTAAACAGTTTTTCAGAGCAGTTCTATTATTTTACTTAACAAAAGCAGTGTACAGAAGTTGCAATTATTCTACATCTTCTTCACCACTAGTGGTACGGTCAGGCTTTTTAGAATTTTAGCTACTCCAGTAGATATGCTTAGTTGTTCAGTCTTGTCCGACTCTTTGTGACCCTGTGGATTGTAGCTTGCCAGGCTACTATGTCCCTGGGGATTCTCCAGGCAAGAATACTGGAGTGCATTGCCATGCCCTCCTCCAAAGGATTTTCCCAATCAGGGATGGGACTCAGGTCTCTCTTATTGCAGGTGGCTTTTTTGCCTTCTGAGTCACCAGGGAAGCCCATTCCAGTAGATACACACTGTTTTTTCACTGTGGTTTCAATTTGTATTTCCCTTCCAGTAGTCATGTATGGATGTGACTGCAGAAGAATTGATACTTTTGAACTGTGGTGTTGGAGAAGACTCTTGAGAGTCCCTTTGACTGAAAGGAGATCCAACCAGTCCATCCTAGAGGAGTGATTTGAAGCTGAAACTCCAATACTCTGGTAACCTGATGCGAAGAGCTGATTCATTTGAAAAGACCCTGATGCTGGGAAAGATTGAAGGTGGGAAGAGAAGGGGAGGACAGAGGATGAGATGGTTGGATGGCATCACAGACTCAATGGACATGAGTTTGGGTAAGCTTCGGGAGTTGGTGATGGACAGGGAAGCCTGGCGTGCTGCAGTCCATGGGGTCTCAAAGAGATGGACACGAGTAAGTGGACTGAGCTAAACTGATGACCAATAACATTAAGCACTTTTTCTTTAATGAGCAATGATTATTGGCCATTAGTATGTTTTAGATAAGTGTCTGAAAGTTTTCCCACTTTCAAACTGGACTATCTTCTAATTGAGTTGAAAGAATTCTTTATTTCTGAATACAAATCCTTTATCAGATACATGGACTGATAATATATTCTTGCATTTTTCAGATTGTCTTTCATTCCCTGACCATGACTTAGGAAGAGCTGAAGTTTTCAACTCTGATGAAATTCAGTTCTGACCATTTTTATATGGCTTAAGTTTTTATTGTTTTGGCTCAGAAACTGTTACTTGTCACAAGATCCTGCAAGATTACAGATTTTTCCTATGTTTGCAAGCAGAAGTTTTACAATTGCATCTTTTATGTTTAGGTATATGATTCAAGATAATTTTTTCCATATGTTGTAAATTAAGGATTGAAAAAGTTATTTCTCGTGTGAATATACAGTTGCTGAATAAACATTTATTTAAAAGACTGTTTCCCCTTTTGAATTAATATGACATTTTTATCAAAAATTAATTGACATGCATCTGTTGACCTGTTTCTAGAACTACTATTTCATTCCACTGATCTATATGCATAAGACATCAAACTGAAAACTACCAAACATTGCTAAAAGTAAGTAAATTCTAAGCACATGGAAAATCTATCATGCTTTTGGGACTGGAAGACTAAGGTTAAAGTGTCAGTTCTTCTCAGCCTAATATAGGAAGAGAGTCAATGTAAATACAAATCAAGATTATCAACATGTTTTATAAAGTTGACATGCTGATTTAAAAATTTATGTAGAAATGCAAAGAACATAGACAGCGAAACAGGTTTCAAAAAGAATTAAAAAATATTGGAGGACTCTATCTGGTTTGAAGACTTAAAGTTATAATAATAGTGTTGTAGTGCCAGTAAAGCAATTTACTATAACATGTATGGTATCACGGGAAAAAGAGTAAGAATTAGCTCTCTCAAGTTGTATGCTTCCAGGATCGCATGAATGGGTTTCAAAAAGCTTTGTGTTACCAGTGAATATGAGAGAAAAAAAAAAACAACTATCTGCCAAGGAGAATGAGAGGATGAGTTGCTATGGAGAGGTGGCTTACAGGAGTGAATTGAATCAAGGCAAAGACGGAAAGCATTCTGACTGAACAGAGAGGTGAAAGGCAATTATTCACTTTGCAGCATCTGCAGTACCAAAAAGAGCTGAGGCGGCCATCAATAGTATCCCAAATCATTGTACAACATTGCCACCCCACTGGGCCCATTTTTCTACTTTCTGGAGGTAAAATGACACAGTGTACTGTGGAAGGAAAACCATCTTAATAATAACAATGCAACACAATTTACAAGGTATTATAACAATAGATGAGCTTCCCTTGTGGCTCAGCTGGTAAAGAATCCTCCTGCAATGCAGGAGACCTGGGTTCGATCCCTGGGTTGGGAAGATCCCCTGGAGAAGGGAAAGGCTACCCATGCCAGTATTCTGGTCTGGAGAATTCCATGGACTGTATAGTCCATGGAGTCACAAAGAGTAGGACACTGATGTCCTACTGAGTGACTTTCACAGAACAGTAAGTGACAGAGTTAGGATTTGAACCCAAGTCTTCTTAACACCAGTGATATTTTTATGCCTTTACAAGATGATTTTCTGGGTATCATCTTTAAAATAGGACAGTATACTACATACCCTATTTTCTATATTATACTATTAACCTAATAGAAACATCCATTAAGACATATGCCTGTGAAGTCTTACTTGACTCATCCAAACATTATAGATAAGGAATCCCTTCACTATTGTGCATAAGGGCGCATGCACATGGTTGTGTGATTATTTATTCACCTGATACTTCTCATATGAGATTTATTTCCTTGCAAGAGTGATGGTGGCACAATTAATCTTTTATAATGAAGAGGGAGAACCGTATCTAGCACAGGGTAGAAAATAAAGGATCAACCTATAACATCTATTCCATTAAAAATATATGTTTTTGATTCTCCTTCAGTATTAAACGAGAATTGGTGCCAACAGACAAGCTGTCCTCGTTTTTTTTTTTTTTTTTTGCATCTGACCCAAAATAAAACTTCTAAAAATTCTATTGTGGAATGGCAGTTCTCACAAGACTGGAGTCCAATTTCATAGTCTCAACAGGCTAAAATAAGCTCTGGATGAAATTCCAGAGGCTTGCCAGAAGTAACCTAATTTCAGAGCTAGGCTTAACCAATAAAAAATCTGAAGAAAAGGAAGAGAAGAAACGTGTGTGTGTGTGTGTGTGTGTGTATACATATATATATATATATATATATATATATATATATATATATCAGTTCAGTTCAGTCGCTCAGTCATGTCTGACTCTTCCCGACCCCATGAACTGCAGCACGCCAGGCCTCCCTGTCCATCACCAACACCCAGAGCTTGCTCAAACTCATGTCCATGGAGTCAGCGATGCCATCCAACCATCTCATCCTCTGTCATCCCCTTCTCCTCTTGCCTTCAATCTTTCCCAGCATCAGAGTCTTTTCCAATGAGTCAATTGTTCGCATCAGGTGGCCAAAATATTGGAGTTTCAGCTTCAGCATCAGTCCTTCCAATGAATATTCAGGACTGATTTCCTTTAGGATTGACTGGTTTGATCTTCTTGCAGTTCAAAGGACTCTCAAGAGTCTTCTCCAACACCACAGTTCAAAAGCATCAATTCTTCAGTGCTCAGCTTTCTTTATAGTCCAACTCTCACATCCCTACATGACTACTGGAAAAACCATAGCTTTGACTAGATGGACCTTTGTTGGCAAAGTACTGTCTATGGTTTTTAATATGCTGTCTTGGTTTGTCATAGCTTTTCTTCCAAGGAGCAAGAAAAACATCTAATTCTGCTTTACTGACTAAGCCAAAGTCTTTGACTGTGTGGATCACAACAAACTGGAAAATTCTTCAAGAAATGGGAACACCAGGCAACCTTACCTGCCTCCTGAGAAACCTGTATGCAGGCCAAGAAGCAATAGTTAGTACTGGACATGGAACAACAAGCTGGTTCCAAACTGGGAAAGGAGTACATCAAGGCTGTAAATTGTTATCCAGCTTATTTAACTTTTATGCAGAGTACATCATCATACAAAATGCCAGGCTGGATGAAGCACAAGCTGGAATCAAGATTGCCAGGAGAAACATCAATAACCTCAGATACCTTAAGGCAGAAAGTGAAGAAGAACTAAAGAGGCTCTTGATGAAAGTGAGAGGAGAGTGAAAAAGCTGGTTTAAAACTCAACATTCAGAAAACGAAGATCTTGGCATCTGGTCCCATCACTTCATGGCAAATGGGGAAACAATGGAAACAGTAATAGACTTTATGTTTTTGGGCTCCAAAAATCATTGCAGATGGTGACTGCAGCCATGAAATTAAAATTAAATTAAAAATTAAAAGTGTGTATATATATATATATATTTTTTTTTAATCTACTCCCGGAAAATTTAATCTACTATTGCCCGGAAAATCCCATGGACAGAGGAGCCTGGTAGGCTTCAGTCTGTGGGGTCGTGAAAAGTCGGACACGACTGAGCGACTTAACTTTCACTTTTCACTTTCATGCATTGGAGAAGGAAATGGCAACCCACTTCAGTGTTCTTGCCTGGAGAATCCCAGGGACGGGGGAGCCTGGTGGGCTGTCGTCTATGGGGTTGCACAGAGTCGGACACGACCGGAGTGACTTAGCAGCAGCAGCATACCTATAGAATGTATTCCAACCAGGGAATTACTGGAATAATTGACTTAGAATGAAAGTTGAATTGAGCTGGCATCATTCAGAGAAGTGATTACAGTTGGAAAAGAAACGTTTGCTCAGGCAGCACTGTGATGACCCCGGAGGCTGGGGTCATGGCTGTGACGGACTGGGGATGTGCTGTATCTCTGGATCCCAGTGGGGCAATGGAGAACTCGTGTTCTGGGAGATGGCTGCTGCCGACATGCAGCCTGGGCGACTAGGCCACAGGTGACAGTAACCTCTCAAGAGAATGAGAGAAGCTACCTTGTCTCTTTTGTGATGGGTACTACATTTGGTGACTGAAGGAGGAGGAGAGCTGATTAAAGAAATGAATTTTGAGTCAAGGAAAGGAGTCCACAGCCACCTTTTCTCTGTAACTGATAATGTCTTTGTTTCTATTACTTCCGAAGGTGTGGCCTTACATAGTTTTATTTATTTTTCAATTATATGTAAGCCCCATGAGAGCAGTGATGATGCCTTTTCCCCTTACCAGGAATTACCAAGAGCTTACCCTTCTGTAAAATCATGGAAACTTAGACTTAAAGACTGACAAACATGAATGGGCTTGTTGGAAATCACACGAATCCATTTTACAGATGGGGAAAATGAGGACTATAGAGTAAAGTGAATAGTCTCACACTGCACAGCTGGTGATTGAAAAAAGAAAGTGCCAGCATCCACTCTCCCTGTTTCTCTGTTACTCTTCCTGCCTTCCTGCCCCCCCACCCCTCTGCATCCCCCTACCCTCCCCACTGCAAAGGGAGGCAGGGCTGTCAGGATTGTGGCAGCACCCCTCAAGCAGAGCACCTGGCATATAATAAACTGTCTCCCCATAAATGTTGAATATTACTGTTTTTAAAGTTTCAGGAGCTCTTTGTATCAGAGCCACTGTGATACCCTTTGAAGGGTTTTTAGCAATGATATGCTGATGAATCTTAACATTTTGTCGTCTGTATTTGTTTTCTGCCACAACAAACTATCATGGACTGGGTGAGTGAAAAAAACAGAAATTAAATTTCTCACAATTCCAAAGACTAGAATTCTGAGATCAAGATTCAGCCGGGTGGGTTTCTAATGAGGCCTCACCTCTTGGCTTGCAGACGGCTGTCTTCTTGCTGTGTCTTCCCATGATGTGTGTGTGTCTGTGTCCTAACCTACTCTTCTTATAAGGACTCCAGTCTTATTAGACTGGGGTCCATGCTAGTGACCTCATTTTAGCTTAACCCTATAGAGGCCTTGAAAAGTGAAAGTGTTAGTCACTCACTCATGTCTGGTTTTTTGTGACCCCAAGGACTGTAGCCCCCTGAGGCTCCTCTGTCCTTGGGATTCTCCAGGCAAGAATACTGAAGTGGGTTGCCATGCCCTTCTCCAGGAGATCTTCCCGACCCAGGGATTGAACCCATGTCTCCTGCATTGTTGGCAGATTCTGTACCTTCTGAGCCACCAGGGAAGCCCTATTTCCCTATATAGTCACGCTCTGGGTTAAAACATCAGCCTATAAATTTTGTGAGGCCACAATTCAACCGGTAACTTTTTATTAAAAAGAGCTATGCCTTGTTGCATTTTATGATTCCTGTGGAAGTAAATGTCACCTCTACGACCCCTGTGACTAGGCTACCAACACGACGTAACTCGACAGAGGCAGAGATGTACACATCCGATACTTCTGAGCCCGTGTAAGCTGCTCTAACAATATCTATATTTCCAGTTCTGTTTGTCGGCTATGAAAGAAGAGAGAACCAGGGAGAAAGGGAGAAATGGTAAACACATTAAAGCTCTATAGGAAGCATAAACTGCATGTTAGTGAAAGAAAGCTCCTCAGTCATTTCATGAGGACAGGATGAGTGAGAGCAAAGGGGCATGAGTAGACTGCTGGAAATGATGGAGGCAGGGTCATTCTTTTCGTCCTGATGCTTCCAAAGACATATACATAGGTGAAAACTTGTCAAAATATATACTTTATACATCTGCAGTTTGTTTGAACATTATACCATAATCTGTTAAAAATATGCTATGGAAATATAAAGAAAAATCATCTGACTGTGGAGTGTTAGATAATTCGGATCATTACATAATAAGAAAACACTTTCTTTAAAAAAAGCTTATACCTTATTTTATAGATGATATGGGCCTTTGAAAGGTTTTAATGTAGGGAAGTGACATAGTCCTATGTGAGCCTGCTGTCTCTTCCGTTGTGTCTGACTCTTTGTGACCACCAGGCTCCTCAGTCCATGGGATTCTCCAGAAAAGAATACTGGAGTGGGTTGCCATGCCCTCCTCCAGGGGATCTTCCCAACCTAGGGAATGAACCCACGTCTCTTATGTCCCCTGCATTGGCAGGCAGATTCTTAACCACTAGTGTGACCTGGAAAATCCGACATAGTCCTGTAACTGCTGAAAAGACCTCCGGACAACAGTGTGGAGGTAGGGATGGAAAAGGTTGAATCAAGGACCCACATATCAGTCTTGCTTGTTTTGCTTGGTTATTTGTTCCTTGTTGCCATGAGCTCCTAGAAAGAAGAAAATATAAGAAAACATTCCAGCAGACCTGAGTTATGAATATGAATGCATGCTCCACAGGCTAGCTCTTTGTTGCTTGTCTAATGAGCAGGTGAAGGCTCCTTCAGGGCAAGAAAGGGCGCCAGATGCAGATGCAAAGCTGTGTGGTTGAGAGCGCAGTTCTGCTCCCGTTCTGTGCCTAAGTAAACGCCTTCTCTCACTCCATACTGGGCCTGACTCTGCTGCACCAGCTCTTGTTTCATAAAACATTATTCATGGATGGTCAAATGCTTAACACTAGAAAAGAAAACGAAAACATTACACACCAACTTTGGAGAAACTGGCTTTGAAAAATCTTTTCGTTTCAGATCTATTATGATTATTTGCAAGAAATACATATTTTGAAAATCAAAATATTAAGAATCTTTTGTCTGCTAATCTTAGGTCTTTCTGGTCTTCCCAAATGAAAACATTTTATCTATGCACAAGTCCATGCATGGGCTTACTGTTTGGTACTTATCCTAGCCTTTGTCATAAATGCCTTTTTGTTCCTTAGACTACATTTTTCTATAAAATTTCAACTTGATTATCCTAAGCAATAAGATGAACTTGCCTTTACTTTCTACCATTAATGAGCTATCTATCTGTCTATTATTAAATTAGTATATATTTATTGGGCATCTACCACTCAAGCTTCCCAGGTGGCTCAGTGTAAGAATCCACCTGCTGATGCAGGAGACCCGGGTTTGATCCCTGGGTTGGGAAGATCCCCTGGAGAAAGGCAAGACAACCCACTCCAATATTCTTGTCTGAAGAATTCTATCGGCAGAGGAGCCTTGAGCCATGGACTGGACTGCAGTCTATGGGGTCACTTATGTAACACTTTTCTAGCCACTAAAGGTAAGGCAATGAAAAAAGATTAAGCGTCCTGACCTAATGGAGCTTAACACTCTCTTAAGGAGAAAGTTAAAATGTAGCATATCAGTGATAAACACCTGCAGAAAGAAAATAAGACAAGGACAGTGGACTTCTGATGATCAAGACCAAGAAAATGTGAGAGACAAGATCAGACAACTAGAAGTAGCCAAGATGGTAAGTGGTATCTCAGCCAAAAGTTACACTCACACACTATGAGAGCTCTACCATTGAACAAGTAATTTGTGTATTTGAACAAGTCATTTCCTTTCTTTTTATCCAATTTTTCTCAGCAGTAAACTGCAAATATTTAAATTTGTTGATAATAAAAACAGTAAAAATAGATGATATTTATTGAGCCCTGGTTTTTGTACATCAGGCATATCTAGTTCTCAAAACAACACTGTGACCTGCATTTCATTTTATTCATACCTTTCATAGATAAGAAAATGTGGCTCAAAAAGAGTTGTGTCCTTCCTGAGGATGTTTAGCCAGCAAGAAGCAGAGCTGAAATGAGGTCCACTTCGCACAGCATCTACACAGTAAAGGGGACCTCTACAGCACCCCTCTTCTGTTTCCTCACTGAACTGTACAGCCCTGCCTCTGGCCAGCATCTCAGGGTGCCTTTGTTATCCTCCAGCTACAGAAGTTCCTGGACTGCCGTGGCCTCTCCTAGGTCCCATCCTACATTGATATGATCATGTCATGTAGATGAGAACTTCACAGGACACAGAGAAATGTTCAGAAGGACCTGAATGTAGAGAAATAAGCCTACGGTTGTTTTATTAACCCTACTGGCTAATTCTTTATATGTTATCTACAAAATAAAACCATATTAAAATATTTTCATATACTTGCTGCATGGATATATTATTCCTGGAAAAAATAAAGCCTTAAACCCAGTGAGTAAAATTAAGGAAACATCTAATATTATTTCTATGATAATAACTTAAATAGCTCAAGATGACAAAAATGTAAAAATAAGCACTGTCATATAGTAGGCCTATGTTCACATGTATACATGTTTGTGTGCCTGTGCCTGTTGGCATGAGAAGGAAAGATACTTCTGGTTAAATACCAACCTCATCTTCTAACTATCTGTCTTGGGACAAACATTCATCTTCTCTGACCCTTGACATAGATGTTTGTCAAATTATGGTTAGGAGATCAGTCCTGGGTGTTCATTGGAAGGACTAGATGCTGAAGCTGAAACTACAATACTTTGGCCACCTCATGCGAAGAATTGACTCATTGGAAAAGACTCTGATGCTGGGAGGGATTAGGGGCAGGAGGAGAATGGGACGACAGAGGATGAGATGGTTGGATGGCATCACTGACTCGATGGACATGAGTTTGAGTGAACTCTGGGAGTTGGTGATGGACAAGGAGGCCTGGTGTGCTGCGTTTCATGGGATCGCAAAGAGTCGGACACAACTGAGCAACTGAACTGAACTGAACTGAATGCCTATTTACCAGGCTGGAATAGATTAAATGACAGCATATATGTGGAAAGAATTATTTCAATGGCTAGCTTTTAGTAGGCACTTGATTTATACTCTGTCTTACTCATGCCAAATGAGGATAGGGTCTAACATATTTATTTTGCATTTGAATGATGTAGTTTATACATTATGGTCCACTGCGTATTCTACCATGTGTTGGATTATGATGAGTTAATAAATCAAAATTCCTCTCTTTACTGACAAGACATTTCCACATTTCCACATCACATTTGTGCATGTTTGAAACCAGGCAAGCTGCCACCATTGCTGGTTAAAGTCAGCAAATACTGAAAGCAGGTAGAGTAGAAAGCAGAAGATAAAGGCTGCCGGGATTAATGTGTGGTTACTACGTCCCAGGCATTTTCTGGTTGTTGCTCAGTTGCTCAGTCATGCCTGACCCTTTGTGACCCCATGGACTGCAGCACACCAGGCTTCCCTGTTCTTCACTGTCTCCCATGTCTCTCAAACTCACGTCCATCAAGTTGGTGATGCCATCCAACCATCTCATCCTCTGTCACCCCCTTCTCCTCCTGTGTTCAGTCTTTCCCAGCATCAGAGTCTTTTCCAATGAGTGGGCTCTTTGCATCAGATGGCCAAAGTATTGGAGCTCAGCTTCAGCACTCCCAGTTGGAGCTATCAGTACTCCCAATAAATATTCAGGGTTTATTCCCTTTAGGATTGACTGGATCAATTTCCTTGCTGTTCAAGGGACTCTCAAGAGTCTTCTCCAGCACCAGTTCGAAAGCATCAATTCTTTAGCGTTCAGCCTCCTTTATGGTCCAACTCTCACATACATACGTGACTACTGGAAAAACCATGGCTTTGACAACACGGACCTTTGTCAGCAAAGTGATGCCTGCTTTTTAATACACTGTCCAGGATTGTCATATCTTTCCTTCCAAGGAGCAAGCATCTTTTAATTTCATGGCTTCAGTCACAGTCCTCAGTGATTTTGTAGCCCAAGAAAATAAAGTATTAGGTCTCATCAGACAGTCTGTCCTTCACTGAAGGCCACCAAGCTGGTAAGTTGTAGAGCCCACAATACAGACGGTTACTGGACATAAATGTCTGCCGCTCACCCGCCCTGAGACATCTGTGTGCCTCCCACACAAACTCACTGACGGATTCACTCATGCATTCCCCAGACAGGTTCCTATGTTTGAGAATCCATATATAAATATAATATGACCTCCTCTCCCCACTAGGTCACAGTCTATTTGGGATAGAATACAATTTCCTTATCTGTACAATGGGGAAAACACACCCTGCCCATCTTAGGAAACTGCTTGGAAGTTCCATTTACATATTTGAAGGTCTTTCTGGGTTGCAAATTTTGCAAGTAGCAGGGAGGCACTACTGTTGCAGCTGAAATTCTTGGGCCAGACATTGAGATTTGTGCATTTGCCATGGGAGAGGGGAAAAAAAAAAAAAAGACACAGGCAATGTCTTTGCCAAAGCTCAAAGCAGCTCAGAGCTTTCAAAACAAAAGAAGGGGAGGACGGGTCCATCAATCTTTCCTCCTCACCACAGGAAGATGCCATTGAGGACTCCAGGATGGCAGAGATCTTTCAGCTCAGCCCATGTGCTTTTTAATTACTTTGCTAATTAGTAGGCAAACTAAATTTAGAAGCAGCTCCATTTTTTCCCTTAAAAAAATATTTCCCACGTTTATTTCTTGCATTTTAATCGCACCCTGCGGCTGCCAGTTATCTCCTGCGGGGACTGTAGGTGCTCTAGGACTTTGGGACACAGGCTAGATCTGAGGACCCTGCAGGCTGGAAGTTAAAGAAGGTGTGTCAGAGGCTGAGGGATAAATTACAAACATTGAACATGTAAAGATACAGTGAAATAGAGAAAATTAGTATTATTTGAACCCATACTACTCCTTGAAAGTAAAGTGAAGTTTTAGTCACTCAGTTATGTCCAACTCTTTGTGACCCCACAAACTGCAGTCTGCTGGGTTCCTCTGTCCGTGAGATTCTCCAGGCAGGAATACTGGAGTAGGTTGCTATGCCCTCTTCCAGGAGCTCTTCCTGACCCAGGGATCAAACCCCTGTATCTTATGTCTCCTGCATTGCCAGGTGGGTTCTTTACCACTAGCGCCACCTGGGAAGCTCAGCACTGCTCCTTCAGTTCAGTTCAGTTCAGTTGCTCAGTAGTGTCTGACTCTGCTACCCCAAGGACTGCAGCATACCAGGCCTCCCTGTCCATCACCAACTCCTGGGACTTGTTCAAACTCATGTCCATTGAGTTGGTGATGCCATCCAACCATCTCATCCTCTACTGTCCCCTTCTCCTCCTGCCTTCAATCTTTCCCAGCATCAGGGATTTTTCCAATGAGTCAGTTCTTTGCATCAGGTAGTATTGAAGTTCCAACTTCAGGATCAGTCCTTCCAATGAATATTCAGGGTTGATTTCCTTGAGGATTGACTGGTTTAATCTCTTTGCTGTCCAAGGGACTCTCAAGAGTCTTCTCCAACACCACAGTTCAAAAGCATCAATTCTTCAGTGCTCAGCTTTCTTTATAGTCCAAATCCCACCTTTCATATCCATATATGACTACTGGAAAAACCATAGCTTTGACTAGATGGACCTTTGTCAGCAAAGTAATGTCTCTGCTTTTTAATATGCTGTCTAGATTGGTCATTTAGCTTTTCTTCCGAGGAGCAAGTGCCTTTTAATTTCATGGCTGCAGTCATTTTGCCAAGAAAATAGTCTGTCACTGTTTCCATTGTTTCCCCGTCTATTTGCCATGAAGTGATGGGACTGGATGCCATGATCTTAGTGTTTTGAATGCTGAGTTTTAAGCCAGCTTTTTCACTCTCCTTAGATACCACTTATTGACCACATACTATGCAGCACAACATTATACTAAATGCTAACTCCTTTAATTCTCAAACAGGGTTATAAGGAAGATTTTATTATAATGCCTCATTTTCTGATGGGGAAGCAAATGAGAGAAGTAGTTTACCTATTCATAATTATAAAATTATGAAATAGAGTCAATCTAGAACGGAGTCCCCAGCCTCTAAGATCTAATGTCTAATGATCTGAGGTGGAACTGATGCAATAATAATAGAAATAAAGTTCACAAGAAATGTAATGCACTTGAATCAGCCCCAAACCATCTCCCTCCTCCCTTCCCAGTCAGTAGAAAAACTGTTTTCCATGAAACCAGTCTCTGGTGCTGAAAATGTTGGGGACCGGTGACTTAGAGAATCTGGTTTCATAGTTCACACTCTTAAATGTGAGTTTGCTTGGTACTCCTGTTTTAGACCAAGAAACAAGACTCAAGGTCACATATGTCTTTTATCATCATTTTATGTATTAATCCAAAAGCCTACAGCTTGGGCTGCTATAACAAAATTCCCAAAGATTGTGTGGCTTAAACAAAAAAAATGCATTTATCTTACTTCTGGAGCTGAGAAGTCCAAGACTGAGATTCTGGGAAGGTAAGTTTCATACTGAAGCCTTTTCTCTTGGCTTATAGCTGTAGCTTTATCGAGGCATTTTAAAGTAAAACAGACTTGATTCTTCTTTCATTAAGTATGAGACAATAAAGAAACAGGTGGTTTATCTTATAGATGGTTCTGCTGCCTCGATTTGTACTGAGATGCCAATAGTTTCAGCCACCTCTTCTTTTGTATCATTAATGCAAATGTTTCACACAATGAAAATAGGGAAATGATCTCCTAAAATTATAATGGAAATAGGGTCTGGGGGAGCTCTGTGTCCCTAGGCACAATTTGAAAATTGCCCTCCTAGAATGGGATGGTAAGATCACATATTCTTCTTCTGTTAAAATACATGAGCATTTTTGTGTAAGCCACTATTCATTAGGTACATTTTAAACATAGCCAAAGTCAATCATATAGCAGTCCACGGGGTCACAAAGAGTCGAACACAATTTAGCAACTGAACAATGACAATAACCACAACAAAGTCAATCACTAGCTGATACAGAATTTAGTATCAAAATAGAATGCTATTGCTATGAGAATCTAAAAGGTGACATTAGCTTAGTGGAAAGGTTTTATCAGCAGACTGAAGGGTGCAGCCATGGCAGTCTGGAGAGCTTGTGACTACTGTTAAGCAGCGTCAAACCATCTTGCCTAACTACTGTTTGCATTATCTCTAGGCTCAGGCCATGAAGTGACAAAGGACGAGTTCTTAGGCAACATTATAGAAAACGTTTAGAATGGTGAGGTGCATAGTTTCCTCTTGATCCATCCGGCAATGTCTGACAAGGGAAAATAAACATAATTTATCTTCCAAACTCAGACTCTTTCACAGTAACAGGGAGAACTATTAATAAAAACATTGAGACAAGGAGTACAAGTCGGGATAACACCAAGTAAAGTGAAATATATGTTCAAATTGTACATGATGGAGATAAACTCATGTTATACCATGCCACTTTACAGAATGAAAAGAAGAAATATCACAGTGCTAAGGGGTGTGTGCTAAGTGTGTGTGGTTTGTAGTCTAAGCTCATTGAGAGTCAAAGAATTTGTAGTGCTGCTAGGTATCAGATTCATCTATATCGCTTTATACACTATTTTGTCCTAACGCAAGCTAGCTTGTACACTGAAATACACAGCCTGGGTACTAAGATCCCCAGACAATCAAATGGTTATTCCTTTATTTTTATTTAAAAAAATGCCTAACTTGCCCCTCAAAATAGCTGTCTCTTTTTTGATTAAATAAACCCTGTAATTTATAAGATTACATATGTCAAATTTTGTGAAAACTCTGACATTACCTCTGCAGGATCCCTAATTTAACACTGTGTGGTTGAATAACAGAATGGAATTGCGCACGCTTATGGACTGACTGTATTTATTCTTGAGATTTTAGAGTTCTTTTTCTCCTTCCCTGTCCCTCTCTCTCCCCCTTTTCTCTCTTCTTCCCCTTTCCTTGTTCACCTCCCCTTTCTCCTCTCCTCCTCTGTCTTCTTCTTCTCACTTTCCCTAGAGCCCAGCTATGAGGATCTTAGGGAGAAAAGGAGAAAAGAGTTATCACCAGTGTAATATCTATTGTTTAAAACATATCATGGAATTAATATTAGGCCAGATAGACATGGAAAAAATATCCCTCAGATGTTACATAACTTATATACATAATTCACACAAGTGGTGGTCTTATAACTTGTGTATGAATTACCTAGTGGTTTATTTATTCATTTATACATTCAACAAAAATGCTCTCAGTTATCCTTGGTGTTCAAGCCCTGTTCTAGGAAAATGCAGTTGTCAACAAGATGAGTGGTGTCTCTGTGCCGATCCTGATTAGACACATATTTTTGAGAGATCAGTCAGTTTGAAAAAAGAACAGTAAACTAATACATAAAAGAGATTATGTAAATTGTGGAACACTGCAAAGAAAGTGAAGCAGAATAATTTGGCAGAGTGAAGGAGAGGATGCGGATGGAGAATGACAGTTTCAGACAGGGTGTATATAAAGAAGGCTTTTATGAAAAAGGAATATTTCATCAGAGCTCTGAAAGCCAGACGAACCTCGGGAGGAGAAGGTCTGGTGGAAGAGCATTCCAAGCAGAGGAAACAGCAAGTGCAGTCGCCGTGTGGTGAGCAGAGGAGAGTGTTTAGGCTGATGTCAGAGGAGAGGGCGGGAGGCCCGCCACATGACATGGAGAGGGCACCACTGTTAGGCGTTAAGGTTTCATTTTTTTCTGAAAAATCTGGAAGTGAGCGATTCAGTGAGTGATAGAGTGTAGTTAATACTTAAAAATCACCCTATTTGACATGTGAAGGATGTTGTAAGACGGCATTTTTGTTCAGTCACTCAGTCGTGTCCGACTCTTTGCGACCCCATGGACTGCAGCACGCCAGGCTTCCCTGTCCATCACCCACTCCCACAGCCTGCTCAAACTCATGTCCATTGAGTCGGTGATGCCATCCAACCATCTCATCCTCTGTCGTCCCCTTTTCCTCCTGCCCTCAATCTTTCCCAGCTTTAGGGTCTTTTCTAATGAGTCAGCTCTTCACAGCAGGTGGCCAAAGTATTGGAACTTCATCTTCAACATCAGTCCTTCCAATGAATATTCAGGGTTGATTTCCTTTAGGACTGACTGGTTTGATCTCCATGAAGGCCAAGGGACTGTCAAGAGTCTTCTCCAATACTGATGTTCAAAAGCATCAGTTCTTTGGCGTTCATCCTTCTTTATGGTCCAACTCTCACATCCATACATGATTATTGGAAAAAACACATAGCTTTGACTATACAGACCTTTGTCGGAAATGTCTCTGCTTTTTAATATGCTGTCTAGGTTTGTCAAACTTTAAGAAGACTATAAGCAGGAAAATTAAAAAAACAAAGAAACTATGTGCTGCAGGTAAAAAAAATCTGAGATCTGGAGACTTACTTGATAAACGTAGATCAAGTAAAATTATATAAAGCTTCAAGGCTAAGCCAAAAACACTTAAGAACAACAAATTAATAAAGTAAGAAATTGTCTAGGAAGAAAGGAAACACCAAGTGCTGGAATCACTGCACCATGAACTCTTTTAACACCTGGAATTTTGAACCATGTGAATACATTACTTACACAAAAAATAAACTAAATAAAAATATTCATATATGTGTCTTTTAAATAGAAAAAAATAAATTAAAATCAACCTCATGTATATCCACCCATACATACACTCTTGATTTTCCTTCTCACATTTAAAGCTTCTTTACTTTCTTTAAAGAAGATACTTTGTGGCTTGCCAAACAAAAATCCCATTTTGTTGGAAATCAAGTAAACAGCATGTTTCTGATAAATAAAATCATGGATTTTATTTATCAGAATAAGAGCATTGAGAAGTGTTTGCTCATTTCAAGTATGTTACAGAAGTGGAACCATGCAGTATGTATTATTTTGAGAATGTCTTTTTTCACTTAACATGATTCTTGGAAGATTTATCCAGGTGCTGTGAGTATCATTAATCTGTTTGTTTTTTTAATTGCTGAGTAGTATTCCATGCAGAGAAGGCAATGGTACCCCACTCCAGTACTCTTGCCTGGAGAATCCCATGGACGGAGGAGCCTGGTGGGCTGCAGTCCATGGGGTCGCTGAGGGTCGGACATGACTTAGCAACTTCACTTTCACTTTTCACTTTCCTGCATTGGAGAAGGAAATGGCAACCCATTCCTGTGTTCTTGCCTGGAGAATTCCAGGGACGGGGGAGCCTGGTGGGCTGCCGTCTCTGGGGTTGCACAGAATAGGACACGACTGAAGTGACTTAGCAGCAGCAGCAGCAGCAGCATTCCATGATGTTGATGTACCACAGTTCGTTTAATCATTTGCTCACTGAAGGATATCTGAGTCCTTTCTAGCTTAAGGCTTTTATGAACAAAGCTAGTATGAACATTTGTATTCAGATATTTTTTTGTGAACATAAAAATTTATTTCTCTGGGATAAATGCCCCCAAAGTGAAACGTCTAGACAGTATGGTGGTTGCATTGTTAGTTTTCTAAGAAATGGCCAAGCAGTTTTTCAGGTTTTCTGCAGCATTCTGCATTCCTACCACCAATGCACAAGCAATTCAGTTTTTCCACATCTTTGCCAGCAGTTAGTGTTATAACCATATCTGTAGTCATTCTGATAGAAGGAAGAGTACTGATAAACAATTGTTTTAATTTGTATTTGTTGGTCAAATCAATGGTCTGCTGGATCATCAAAAAAGCAAGAGAGTTCCAGAAAAACATCTATTTCTGCTTTATTGACTATGCCAAAGCCTTTGACTGTGTGGATCACAATAAACTGTGGAAAATTCTGAAAGACATGGGAATACCAGACCACCTGACCTACCTCTTGAGAAACCTATATGCAGGTCAGGAAGCAACAGGTAGAACTGGACATGGAACAACAGACTGGTTCCAAATAGGAAAAGGAATACATCAAGGCTGTATATTGTCACCTTGCTTACTTAACTTATATGCACAGTATATGAGAAACGCTGGACTGGAAGAAGCACAAGCTGGAATCAAGACTGCAGGGAGAAATATCAATAACCTCAGATATGCAGATGACACCACCCTTATAGCAGAAAGTGAAGAGGAACTAAAAAGCCTCTTGATGAAAGTGAAAGAGGAGAGTGAAAAAGTTGGCTTAAAGCTCAACATTCGGAAGACAAAGATCATGGCATCTGGTCCAATCACTTCATGGGAAATAGACAGAGAAACAGGGGAAACAGTGTCAGTCTTTTTTTTTGGGGGGGGGGCTCCAAAATCACTGCAGATGGTGACTGCAGCCATGAAATTAAAAGACACTTACTCCTTTGAAGAAAAGTTATGACCAACCTAGATAGCATATTGAAAAGCAGAGACATTACTTTGCCAACAAAGGTCCGTCTAGTCAAGGCTATGGTTTTTCCTGTGGTCATGTATGGATGTGAGAGTTGGACTGTGAAGAAAGCTGAGCACCGAAGAATTGATGCTTTTGAACTGTGGTGTTGGAGAAGACTCCTGAGAGTCCCTTGGACTGCAAGGAGATCCAACCAGTTCATCCTAAGGGAGATCAGCCCTGGGATTTCTTTGGAAGGAATGATGCTAAAGCTGAAACTCCAGTACTTTGGCCACCTCATGCAAAGAGTTGACTCATTGGAAAAGACTCTGATTCTGGGAGGGATTGGGGGCAGGAGGAGAAGGGGACGACAGAGGATGAGATGGCTGGATGGCATCACTGACTCAATGGATGTGAGTCTGAGTGAACTCCGGGATTTGGTGATGGACAGGGAGGACTGGCATGCTGAGATTCATGGAGTTGCAAAGAGTTGGACACGACTGAGCGACTGAACTGAACTGAATGGTTAATGATCTTGAAAGGGTTTTTATATCCTTATTTGTCATCTCTGTATCCTCTTTGGGGAAATTACTGTTCATGTCCTGTGGCCATGTTTTAACTGCATTGGTTTTTTTTGTTGTTGTTGAGTTTTGAGAGCTCCACTTCCCATTATCTGCCTGTACATCCTCAAGGTAAGACGGACAATGGGAAGACATGGCAGAATAGTCCCATTAAAAGGATGCACAGGTTGTTGCTTTTCCTTCTCTAAAGGGACAGTTGGGCTTCCCAGGTGGCTCAGTGGTAAAGAACCAGCCTGCCAATACAGGAACTGGAGCAGACGCGGTTTTAATACTTGGGTCAGGAAGATGCCTTGGGGAAGGGAATGGCTACCCACTCAGTATTCTTGCCTGGAAAATTTGATGGACAGAGGAGCCTGGCAGGCTGCAGTCCATGGGGTCACAAAGAGTCAGACATGACTGAGGACACAGTAGAATATTTCCCTTTTATTCTACCTTCCCTCAGTCGATTGACCTTCCCTTAGCCCCTCGACCTCTGAATACATCTTTTGTATTGATATATTTTGAATAAATCTAGTCAAGAAAAAAGCACTTTACACAAACTATGTTTTGACTATGGAATTCTCTCATACTTTTATATGTTTTTCTGTATAGTCACTCTGTTTTTCTGTATAGATTTTCACATATTAAGTACTTGATGAATGATAAATGAATTGATCAATATTTATTGAGTAATAACACACAAATTAAATGAGAGGGAAGTAAAATTAGACACACTGAACTCACTACTACTTTGGGACGCAGAGACAAAAACATATTTAATATACAGCAAATTAACATAATTTTCCCCTAATTGACATGGATTAATTAGCTTTTCAATACTGACACATGCAGAAATCTAAAAGGCTAAAAGTGTCTGCTCTATTTTTAAACAGGTAGGCTCTATTGGAACATTTCCTCCAGAACACAACTTTGTTCAAGATGACTCTAAAAACCCTCTTGTTCTCAGGTCATGCATTAGAGTGGAGCAAGCATATTTGTGCTCACACAGATCTGGATTTTGGTACTTAAAAATATTTCTGGGACTTTGAAAACTTAACTTCTCTGAGCTGCAGTTTATTCAGTGAAAAATTCACACATAAACTAAACTCATGATTTTAATGTTTAGAAGCTAGATGGATCAGTGGGCAAATAAAGTTTAAAAGGGGAGGACAAGAATATTGCTGCTGCTGCTGCTGCTAAGTCGCTTCAGTCATGTCCAACTCTGTGTGACCCCATAGACAGCAGCCCACCAGGCTCCCCGTCCCTGGGATTCTCCAGGCAAGAATACCAGAGTGGGTTGCCATTTCCTTCTCCAATGCATGAAAGTGAAAAGTGAAAGTGAAGTCGCTCAGTCGTGTCTGACTCTTAGCAACCCCATGGACTGCAGCCCACCAGGCTCCTCCATCCATGGCACTCTCCAGGCAAGAGTACTGGAGTGGGGTGCCATTGCCTTCTCTGAGATATTATGACATTTGATTTTTAATTATGTGCAGCTATGAACAGTTGGTGGAAGACTGTGGGCAGTGGATGTGTCCCCATGCCCAAATGGGGGCAAGTTTTGACTTGTAGGTGGCCAAAGTCAAGAGTAACCTTGGACAGAAACAGAGGGAAGGAAATAGGAGTTTCTGAAGTGCAAGCCCTTTCATTAACCAGCTGGCTGATGCAGAAAACCATGGTCACCAGTGACTCCTGCCCTTTAATTAATTAATTGATTAATCAATCATTACTCTTTTAAGATGAAATGTACAGATTTTATACTATTTGTTGACTTCAACCACTGTATACACCCATGCCTCATATGCGACATATGATGAAACTCCCCTCCTAATCCTTTCCATCAATTAACCCTTATCACTGAACTAAGCACTTGCAGTCACTTCTAATTTCATCATCATTATATATCTGTAGATTGGTACTGTTATGTCTATTTGTAAAAAAGAAGTTCAAATTTGACTCCATATTGAATCTGTTTCTTTTACTTTAACCTCTGTAATTCTACTGATTTTGTTATAAGTTAAAATTATTGACTGGGCTTCCCAGGTGGCACTAGTGGTAAAGAACCCACCTACCAATGCAGACTAAGAGGCACAGGTTCAACCTCTGGGTCAGGAAGAGCCTCTGGAGGAGGGCATGGCAAACCACTTTAGTATTCTTGCCTGGAGAATCCCCTGGACAGAGGAGCCTGGCAGGCTCCAGTCCATAGGGTCACAAAGAGTCAGACATGACTGAAGTGACTTAGCACACATGCAAGAACATTGTCTTTTAGCCTGAAATATACAAGATGGCCCCTTCTCAAAACTCTGACCTTTAAATATACTTTTCCATTCACACAGAGATAAAAAGTTGTAGAACAGAGAATACAATTTGCTTTGTAGGTTTACAGGAGGTTTACAGGAATCCTGTAAAGCTGAGCACTCAAGAATTGATGCTTTTGAACTGTGGTGTTGGAGAAGACTCTTGAGAGTCCCTTGGACTGCAAGGAGATCCAACCAGTCCATCCTAAAGGAGATCAGTCCTGAATATTTATTGAAGGACTGATGCTGAAGCTGAAACTCCAATACTTTGGCACCTGATGCAAAGAACTGACTCATTGGAAAAGATCTGGATGCTGGGAAAGGTTGATGGCTGGAGGATAAGGGGACAACAGAGGATGAGATGGTTGGATGGCATCACCAACTCGATGGACCTGAATTTGAGCAGGCTCCTGGAGTCATTGATGGATAGGGAGGCCTGGCGTGCTGCAGTCCATGGGGTCACAAAGAGTCGGATATGACTGAGCTACTGAACTGAACTGAACAGGAACACTGTGACCTGACCTAGCTGGATGGTTGTAAGAATGAAGAAGTCCAGAACCAAGTAGTTTACAACAACCAACCACACTCCTCTCCCCTTGCAGTGTAAGAGAAGCCCGATTTCTAACTTAGAGAAGATGATTCTTTGGGACACTAGGCCACCATCCTCGTGGTCCGCTGACTTTTCTAAAGCTGCTATTACTGCCCCAACAACCCCTCTCCTAATTTACTTGCCTGTCCTGGCAAGAAGTATGAGCTTGGATTTGTTAACATATTTTAAAGATAAGGATATCACGCAGGTTCATGTAGCTGCTGCTGCTGCTGCTAAGTCACATCAGTTGTGTCTGACTCTGTGCGACCCCATAGATGGCAGCCCACCAGGCTCCCCCGTTTCTGGGATTCTCCAGGCAAGAACACTGGAGTGGGTTGCCATTTCCTTCTCCAATGCATGAAAGTGAAAAGTGAAGATGATGTTGCTCAGTTGTGTCCGACTCTTAGCGACCCCATGGACTGCAGCCTACCAGGCTCCTCCATCCATGGGATTTTTCAGGCAAGAGCACTGGAATGGGGTGCCATTGCCTTCTCCGTTCATGTAGCTAGTAACTGGTAAATCAGGATTCTAAATGTATATCTTATTGCAAATCATTTGTAATTTGTCTTCCAAAGAATGTGGTTGGGTGACAATGATTTGGTGGTGTTAATGGTGAAAGACTGATGGAGATGTTATGAAGACAACTGCAGCGTTGGTGAGATGGAGTAAGCAGAACATTCAGAGTAGGATTATAATTAGGCCAGAACAGTTAGTGTGTGTTCAGTGAATAAGCAGCTCTAAACATCTACAGACTATGGATACTAAGTTCAGTAACATTTTACCTAACTTCAATGAGTTTATGGTCCTCTGATGGAGAAAACAAATACATTCAGTCAACTAAATACTTTAAGAAAATATCAGTGCTCAGTGCTGTATAAGTATCTCACTTGAGTGAATATTTTGTCTGACTTTTGTGGGCCGAGCACAATGCTGGGTGCTCAGAAAGCAGAAAAGAGGTGCTCATGGCACAGCGCGAAACAAAGAATGGAGGAAAGGGCCACATGCTGGAAAAGGGAGAGCGACCAGCCACGTGTTCTGAGCTGCATGGCCCCAGGGAGAGTTCCCATGGGAGTCAGCAGAGCAAGAGGACTTTATTTGCCAGGAAAAGAAGCAGCATGAAAACATGTCCAAGCACCCCAGATCAAAGACATGACAAGTAAAAAGCTAGGGAAACATGAAATAGCATGACATGTTTCAGTAATGTCTAAAAACTCAGTGTGCTGGCCGCAGGCATAAGGGAAAAGCAGACAAAGTTAAGACTTGAAAGCTAACCAGGGTCCCTGCCACAAGAGCCTCTTCCGCTGTGTTTTCCTGAGGATGAACTTCATCTTCAGGTACCACTGTGAGGCCACTGCAGGATTTTAAGAACAAGGTGGACACGGGAAGGTTTGTCACATCACTCTCCAAGAACATGCTTCTTCCATGTACAGGCAGGAAGAACGCCTAGCCACGGGAGAGACCTTGACTTTCTGTTTTTTTTTTTTTGGCTGTACCTTGCAGCATGAGGGATGTTAGTTCCCAGATCAGGGATCGAACCCATGCCTTCTGCAGAGGAAGTGCGGAGTCTTACTCACTGGATTGCCAAGGAAGTCCCAAGGCCCTCAGTGTTGATGCTAGTATATCACATGTCTAACAGGTCTGGCATAAAATATGCAGAGCAGTTTACTTAGTCATTCAACAAATAATGTACATATATATTTATAATTATGCGTTTACCACTGTAGTAAATTCTTTTGTGTTTAACTTGTTTGGAGTTATGTTCCAAAGCAGGCAGACAAATGCAAGCACAAAATAGTTTACATTTTCTTAATGCCCAGACATTACCCTCCTGGCTACACCTTTGTTTTATGTTGTCTCTTCATCTAGAATTTAAAAAATACAACCCAGTGTATGAAACCTTTGAGTATATGGATTTTGGTGTGAAACATGCTTCACTTGAATCCTGTGCCCAAAATAACTCAACTGAGGTGTGACCTAGAGCTTTAACTTCACCCCTGTAAGCTGTGGTGGTGGCTTAGTAGCTAAGTCGTGAGTCGTGTCCAACTGTTGCAACCCTGTGGACTGTAGCCTGCCAGGCTCCTCTGTTCATGGGATTCTCCAGGCAAGAATACTGGAGTGGGTTGCCATTTCCTTCTCCAGGGGATCTTTCTGACACAGGGATAGAACCCACGTCTCCTGCATTGCAGGCAGATTCTTGACCAACTGAGCTATGCAGGAAGCCCTAAGCTCTAAGCTTTAGTTCCTTTATTTGCAAAACATAGATTAAAATAAAACATAATTGTGAGGATGTACAAAACAAAGCTTCCCGCATAGCTCAGTTGGTCAAGAATCTGCCTGCAATGCAGGAGACCCAGGTTCTATCCCTGGTTTGGGAAAGATCACTTGGAGAAGGAAATGGCAACCCACTCCAGAATTTTGCCAGGAGAATCCCACAAACAGAGGAGCCTGGCAAGCTATAGTCCGTGGGGTCAAAAGAGTCGGACACGTCTTAGCAACTAAACCACCACCACAAAACAATGCCTTTAAAGCACTGAGTAGCTATCTGGCACATAGTAGATGACCATGTTAGCCACTGTCATTTCTTGCTAGTTAGACTACTGATCTCTTATTCTAGTTGTTCTTATCCATACTGTATTTCCCTACATTTGAACTCCATAGCTTTCTTGTGCTTGTCCTTCTGAAACATCTGCATTAATATTTCCTGCTCTCAAAATTTCAATGATTCTCCTTTACCAGTAGAATACACAATCCAAACCTCAATATTCTTCATTATTATGATAAAGTTCCATATAGTCTAAGCTATGGTTTTTCCAGTAGTCATGTATGGATGTGAGAGTTGGACTATAAAGAACGCTGAACAGCGAAGAATTGATGCTTTTGAACTGTGGTGTTGGAGAAGACTCTTGAGAGCCCTTTGAACTGCAAGGAGATCAAACCAGTCAATCCTAAAGGAAAGCAGTCCTGAATATTTTTGGAAGGACTGATGCTGAGGCTGAAGCTCCAGTGCTTTGACCACCTAATGTGAAGAGCCGACTCATTGGAAAAGACCCTGATGCTGGGAAAGATTGAGGGCAGGAGGAGAAGGGGATGACAGAGGACGAGATGGTTGGATGGCATCACTGACTCAATGGGCATGAGCTTGAGCAAGCTCTGGTAGATAGTGAAGGACAGGGAAGCCTGGTGCTGTCCATGGGGTCCAAACAGTTGGACACGACTGAGCGACTGAACAACAACATTCATTCTATACTGTGTTTTAAAATGAACAAACTACTTACATAAACCACGCCATTTCCTGAGGCAATCTTTTAGTTCAAGCTGTTCTTTCTTCTTAAAACTTCCCCCATGTTCTTTTTCTTGAAATTCTATTCTACTATTTTTCATGTCCTCTTGTCTTCAACTAAAAGCACCTCTATTCTCCTAAATTATCATAGCATCCTATACACTGTGCTCCCCCAGTGATATTTGTTATGTATATATCTTTTTCTTAGGTTCGTGCTTTCATGAGTTCGTGCTATTTGATTAATGATGACGATAATGCACATCTCTTGTGAGTATCTACACTTTTTTCCAAGTTTGTAACCTACAATATCTCTAAAGTTCACACACTTCCCTGATATAAATATCAGGGCTCCATTGATCATGAGGTGTAGGGATTTTAGGTAACTTTCTAAGATCACCCAGTAAGGGGAAAAAGTAGGTTTCAAGCTCATGCCTGATTTTAAAGCTCATTCCACTGTACAAACTTGTTCACAATGAACCTTCTGCTTTGGCTGGATTACAGATTCTTTGAAGTCAGGAGAAGTATTTTCCTCCACTCTGCATATCCTCCAGGCCCTAGCCTTGAGTCTATTTTTCAACATGGAGTTAGCCACCGAGTCGTGCATGTTATTTCAAACACTGTTGTCAACAGCTCTGAGATAGTTATTATCTTTGCTATTTGAACTCACATATGGAAATGGAGACAACGAGGGTTACAGCGATCGAGTAACCTATTGTTGATGACACAGAAAGTAAATGGCAGTGGCAGGATACGAAGAAAAATGGGAAGCTCAGTGAGAAACCACTGTGTGCTGGGCACCAGCTTAGGGAGGTGGATGCTGAGAAGCCGTCCCAGCCCCTGACACGAAGCCCTCTGGGTCGAGGAACACGGGAGGTGGTGAGGAGAGCCATGAAAGATGCTTTAAAAGACTGAAAGAAGTGTCTGGGCTCCAACCAGCAAATCCCCTGTCTTAGTGAGGGCTGCATCAGATTAGGTCATGCATTTTGACAGTTCCACTCAATTTTATCCAATTTTCTCCTGAAGTTTGAAATGTACAAGATTACATAGGGGATGTTATGAAAAATGTCTATTTTTACATTTAATTTGCACTTACCAAGCTGAGAATTTTTAGGAGACCTAACTTTGCCTCACAGAAAATCCTCTCTAAGTCGTTTTAGGCCTTTTTATTCTTAGGAACCATCTGGTGAGAAACCTGGGTTCTTAGTTGGAAACTTTTCCTTTATCCTGTTTCTTTTATTTATATCATTTTTCTTCCTTTCTACTTTATGACTCCAGACAAATGCACTTCCTTTCCTCACTTCCTTCATCTCTCTAGCAATGACTTCCTCTCTTTACTGGCTGATATGAATATATTTATAAATATTAGCAGAGAATCAATTAGTATTAGAAGAATGCTCTATTAAGAAAACCTATGTACTTTGGAGATAAACAGACTGTGATTCAAATATCAACTCCACTGCTGCTGCTGCTGCTAAGTTGCTTCAGTCGTATCTGACTCTGTGCAACCCCATAGACAGCAGCCCACCAGGCTCCCCCGTCCCTGGGATTCTCCAGGCAAGAACACTGGAGTGGGTTGCCATTTCCTTCTCCAATGCATGAAAGTGAAAAGTGAAAGTGAAGTTGTTCAGTCGTGTCTGACTCTTAGCAACCCCATGGACTGCAGCCTACCAGGCTCCTCCATCCATGGGATTTTCCAGGCAACTACTTTATAGAAAATTAGCCTTAAGTAAGCTCTAGAACAGGCTCTGATATAATCTATTAACCTATAAAATGGAAATACTAGAATTTATATATACAGTAGTATCTTATAAAAAATGAAAATACAGTGAATAACTATGGTGTCAGGTACAAGGGACAATCAATAAATGAAAGTTGTACTTATTTTTGTTATTTAGTTGCTATCAGTATGCTATTTATATTTATAGAATCCACGGAGCTGCTAGATAATGTCATACATTTCTGGATGAGGAATACAGTTCAATGCTACTCTTGCTAAGGCTGTGAGTGCCATGTACAGAAGATGTCTTTAGACACAAATGCATGTTTTTCTGGCCAGTAGTGTTTGTCTCCCAGTGTGCTTCTAGGCTAATGTACCAAGAATTAAGGGAATCAATTTTCCTGTCTCTTAGACTAGAATCACTGCCCAAGGATGTCTCTTGCTTTATACTTTATCAGGTAACATGTATCAGATGGCCACAGAATCATTCACTTTCTGAATAGTTCCTTGCTTACATCCTCTAGTCTAAATATAATGTGAGGTATGAGTAATTTTATTTAATTTAAAAAAGTATGATAACTTTAATTAATCTGCTTTCTTGTTTGTAGGTATTTGGAATATAGACTAATTGAATGTCACCTCTTTGCAGAGTTTCTGAGTAGCTCCTAGTCCTTCCCTTGGTTTCCTAGAAGCTATTTTTCCTTCTGCAGGACCAGCCAGTGTCTCTCTACCACATAATGGAAACCTGGATTTAGTCCCTTCTTATGTCTTGCAAATTCTTCCCCTCAGACATTGGAGGATGTCCAGTAGAGCCTTTCTCTGTTTAAACTCTTTCTGATTTCATGGCAACAAACCTATTTCTCTCTGCCAGTGACATAGAAGCACATTTCCTCCTAAAAATGTAAAGGAAAACACAATTTTCTACCATTAGAGTTATTTTCTACTAGAAACAATTAATTTAATCTAATAAGTTTCCTTGCAGTCTACATAGGAGATCCATATCCTTCCTATTAAATTGACTGACCTTGTTACTCACAAAATTATAACCCTGACTAATGGCATGTTCCTTTCTGTTCTCAGTCATCTGGTGTTACTGGTACTATGTCCAAACAGTTTGTTTTTAAATCTCACATAACTTATCAGCCCCTGATAGCAACAGCGACAGTTTCAGCTCATCCTGATACATCTACATAATTCAATAAGACATCATTTATTAAACACTCACTCTGTGCCAAAGCCTTTGCTAGCAGGAGAAATAAAGCACTGTATCCAACAGCTAAGCAACTCAAATACTGGGCAGATACCACGTGCCATGGTCCCTGGAATTTTTAAATGGGAAAAAAGCATCAATTCCCTTTGTATCAGTTTCTGCCCATAGGCTTCATACACAGCACTCAAAACTGAGAGCAATTATGGCATATTTGGCACCATATGTCCTAGGTTTTGGGCTTTTCAAGTGGCGCTAGAGGTAGAGAATCCACCTGCCAGTGCAGGAGACATAAGAGACGCTAGTATGAGCCTTGGGTAGGGAAGATGCTCTGGAGGAGGGCAAGGCAATCCACTCAAGTATTCTTGCCTGGAAAATCCTATGCACAGAGAAGGGTGCAGGGCTACAGTCCACAGGGTCTCAACGAGTCAGACACGACTGAAGCAGCTTAGCACGCGTGCGTGCATGCTTAAGTTGTATCACTCTTTTTCAGTACATGGTAGATGATTCATTCCTCTATGCTCAGCCAAACAAAAATGAATTGACACTGAGGAAAGAAAAGAACATTAACTACTCAAAGCAAAAACATAAACATTGTTTTAGACCTTGATCAATAAAAAGCCAGTGATTTCCTAGTCCAAATGTCATTCTATTCTTCAGGTAGGTATCCCATAGAGGAGGGCTTCTCAGGTGGCAGTAGTGGTAAAGAGCCTGCCTCCCAATGCAGGAGACATTAGGGATGTGGGTTTGACCCCTGGGTCAGGAAGATCCCCTGCAGGAGGGCATGGCAATTCACTCCTTTATTTTTGCCTTAGGAAATCCCATAGACAGAGGAGCCTGAGGGGCTATAGTCCATGGGGTCACAGAGAGTTGGACACGACTTTAGTGACTGAACAACAAGATATGTATGTATAGATAATACAGAAAGTAAAGAACGCAGATTACTGATAATTTACCTTTATTTGCTCAGATTATGTTTTGTTCACCAGAATATCTCCCCGGGCAAAAGCACAGAGGGACAGCCAAGCAGTCCCCATTAATAGCCTCTGTTCTTCACAGCACTGGTGCGGGGAACACAGCCGTCTGGGCCACATTTCATGTCCGAGGGCACTTTTTCACCTGAGGCCACACTGGTGGCCACTCACAGTCCCGGACAGAATCCCGGTCTCCTGGATGCAGCCTTTTCCAATGTCCAGCCTCTGCCTGCTGGGGACTCATTCTCTGGTCTGTTCTTCTAATGACCTAAGCCATCCCCTTGTCCATGGCTAGAGGCGCTTCAAATACAACCAGCAGCAGCTTGAGCGACTGTGCACAAATCTCCACTTTCTCCTCTCCCCGAGTTCCCGTGTGGGGAACTTGGTCCCACACGGGTTTCACTGGGTCCCTAACATGTTTGGATTTATAACCCATTGAGCTCTCACTCAGTTGTCATTTGCACTCAGTAATCTGCGTTCACACAGGCTTTGACGAGGGAAGGATGAGCAACCCTGCTGCTCTGCCCTGCGGAAGGCGCTGGCTCACCACCCAGTCTTCAGACCCTTCTCCTCCAGGGAGCTGGGAGAGATAGCCAAACTCTTAAATATTCCTTTTTTATACAGAATACTTCTGTGTTTTACTGTGACATGCTAATTTAGTATTGCAAGTCCCTTGTCTCGCTCACCCCATTGAAATAACCACTCTCATCACTCTCTTTTAGTATGACACTATTCATTTTGTAAGCTGCTTTCACATACATTAGTTATTCTAAGAGTTGCAAACACCTCATGAGACACAGGGCCACAGTAAATTTGGAAAGTAGAGGGAAAAAACCTATTCATAAGCAGCTACCCTAACACAAGAGTAGTAATAATGCTGCTGCTGCTGCTGCTGCTGCTGAGTCGCTTCAGTCGTGTCCGACTCTGTGCGACCCTATAGATGGCAGCCCACCAGGCTCCCCGGTCCCTGGGATTCTCCAGGCAAGAACACTGGAGTGGGTTGCCATTGCCTTCTCCAAAGCATGAAAGTGAAAAGTGAAGGTGATGTCGTTCAGTTGTGTCCGACTCTTTGCGACCCCATGGACTGCAGCCTACCAGGCTCCTCTTCCCTCCATGGGATTTTCCAGGCAAGAGTGCTGGAGTGGGTCGCCAGTAATGAGGGATCCCTAAATTTTTATTCATGTGTGTGCATTTTTTTCTATTGATTTCTTTTATTTAACATTATGTAATGGATTTTCTTCTTTGTACTATATAAAACTTAATGTTAATTATGATTCTTCTTTCAGTAAATCTATAATTTCCCAACCAACTATACTCACTATGCTAGGTGTTTTACACACTGTCAACTCACTTTTAATAAATACCATTAAATGTTTTTCTTATTTTGCAAATCAGAACATTAGGTTTCAGAGAGATTGAATAACTCGTTCAAGATAACTTGACAATTTTGTGCTATTAAAGAAATCAATTTTTCTCAATGTTAATTTTCATGTGCACTTCATTTTTGCTACTAAATATAACACCAAAATGACCTTCATAGAGTGGGTTCTTTTTTTTCTTCCTTTGTTTTAATTCCTTAAGTTCATTTCCAAAAATCAATATCACCAGATCAATATATATGCATATATATATACTTTTTAACTTTACTGACACAGGTTGAAGAATAAAATGCTCCAAGCTAACCAGTGATAATTCACATTTATACCAGCCATTCATTTCACAGAACAATTGCTAGATTAGTTTGAAACATGCTGCCCCATTTTTTTTCTTCTAATTTTCATTCCTTTGAGCACATTTTTTTCAAGTGCAACTAAGAATTTATATTTTTTCTTGCCTGTATCAATCCTTTACCACTTGCTTATTGATAGAAAACTTGCAATTATAGTCTAAGAGTTGTGCATGCACATGTGTATGTGCTCAAGTGAGAGAGAGAAGTGTGATGATCCCCTTCAGAGGATGCATTTACTGCTCAGCACCCATCCCCGTCTCCTGCTCCAACACCTGATCTGCCTTTAGGAGCCCTGATCCTTCCACACTAGGCTGATGCACCGTGGATGCCACTAGCCTTGGGCTCTGCGTGCTCCTAGCAGTAGTAACGGAGTGAGACCTGTGAACCACAGTCAAGACTGAGGTTATGGAAGACCCGTCCGGGAGGAACTATCGGGAAATGAGTTCTCTGGAACACCTGAGCCAGTAAACACAGTCTCAGAATTCATGGTGACATTTTTTTTTTCCCCCTTCAAGGAAAGTTTTCCGGGGAGTAAAGCCATCACTGAGGAGAGTAAAATAAAAACAGAGAAAGAGGCAGCATCCGAAGTCCCGGATTCTGCTAAGACTGAAACTAATCCCAAATGTGATCTTTTTGGCCATGTGAGACTCTAATTTGTGTCAGTTGAGCTGAATCCGGTCACTCGCTATCAAATACTCCATCTGAGTCTGTCTGCCTGCGTTCTGTTCACAGCCCTCGCTGGTTCTGAGAGAACCATTTGTCTAAACCAGGCTTCTCACTGGGTCCCATCTACTTCCTGTTGCTCTTTCCATTTCCTTTGTCAAGGGTTTACTCGTTAGTTATAAAGCCCATCCTGGGAGTCCTCACAAAAGAGCTCCCAGATGATGATAATTCCCATTCCTGCTGATTTCTTAAATTTCTTGCTTCAGGTTGCCCTCCCTGGCACACGATTTTTTTTTTTTTTTTTATCTGAGTCCTATGACCCCGCCTAGAAATTCTCACAGGTGGTGCCTGAAAGTCAACATTCGGAGTTGTTTAACCCCCTGTGCTGTGTATTACTGACCACTAGCTCAGTTACATCCGACTCTGTGACCCTTTTAGCCCACCAGTCTTCCCTGTCCAGGGGATTTCCCAGGTAAGAACACTGGAGTGTGTTGCCATTTCCTCCTCCAGGGAAACTTCCCAACCTAGGGACTGAACCCACGTCTCCTGAGTGTCCTGCATTAGTAGGTAGATTCTTTACCACTGAGCCACCTGAGAAGCCCAACCCAGCTGCAGTCATGTCCTAAGTGTAGAACTCCATATCAATGGTCAGGACAGAGTTTCCTTGTGTCACAATTAGCTTTAAACTTCCAAGTAGGTAGAAAATACTCAAAAATATTTTTGTGACTGAATGATTGCATAGATTAATTTTACTCATATTCTGGCATAGTTCAACCGTCCTAAAGAGGAAAGCATTTTGTTTCACATTTGACATATTCATACGATACTATGTGAAGAATACCAGGCGTCTTTGGTGCTAAACTTTATTAATGTGAATTTTATTAATTATGTATTATTCACCGCTTTTGCTCGTGGCTTGCACAGCTAAAGCTATTGCTGAACTTTAAGCTTCCAAATAAACAAGATTCATATTCAAAGGTCTCAGTGATCATGACAACCAGGATACTGCGAACAAATAAGTGATTCCATCCAATTATGGTCACAAGCAGGTGGAAGGCAAACAACTAAGAAACTGAAGTAAACACGTCCTTCCTCAGAACCATCCTTTAGATTGAACAGATGCTGGGTCTGGAATAGAAATGTCTTTCTGACCAAGCCCTGCTGGGAATAAACTCGGTCTAGAATTAACCTAATACTGTCTCAGCCTTAATCACATTGTCTTCTTTTGATGTCATTCTCTGGTTCTTTTAGGGAAGCTTAGCTGTACTCAGGCACATGTAATTCCTCCTTAACTCTTTTTATCTTCAGACTTTCATATCTCAAATTTTGTTAATTGACAGCAGAATTTTTTTTTAATAAAATGAGGGGAAGATGTTTTTCCCTTATTTCCTTCATTAATGTTTCTGGTAAGCACCTTAAAAACAAGATAACATTCTGTCCACCGCTTACCTCCCCTTCCCTTCCCTCTTGCTAAGCTGCCAAGTTCTTTTCCCCTTCTGTATACTTGGCTTCAGACATAGAGATTAACTTCTGGGCTGATTTTGGGGGGTTGATATCTCTTAATTATTTTCTTTGATTCATATCTTAAATGCTGATGTCACAAGAATATATGATTTTAAACTAAAAACTTTGGATTCAAAGTCAAGCTTAATTTTTATGATTAGTTTACTTGCTAATCTCTGAATACCTCTTCATCTGGAAAAAAGATTCTACAACAATACTTAAATTATATAATGACGTCATTTCTGCCCTTCATACTGAACATGAACGAGGCCAGAAGCCCTGTCTTCTTTGCGTATCTGCTATTCAGCTGTGCTTGCTCAGTTGTGACTAGTAATGCACATAGCTGTTACTGCCATTTTGCAAATACAGGTGTTGCCATGAATGTCATGAGGACAGAAATTCATCAAACAGGGTTTATGTCATTTCACTTGTTCTTTAATAGCACTGAGAATAGTTCACACATAAAATCTACATAATCCCTTTTATTTGCTTTATTGAAAAGGCTGTGTTTTTTTTTTTCAGACTGCCTCAGTTCACTCATACACATATTTACACATACATACACCTTGCCTGTAAGTATCTTATAATTATAGATTACAGGCTAATTAGGGTGTTATTTATGCCTGAAGATTATATACTAATTATATGTTATTATGGGAAACCTGGCAAAAGCAATGTGAGCAATGGCTGTAAAATTATAAGTGGATGCTGTTTCATTTTATGATTATTTGTATCATATGAAATAACAAGTAGCCACATATCAAACCAGAAGGGTGTTGTGAATCTGTTACCCATGTCCTTTTAATATTGCCGAGCCCTAGTAGTGCCAGAAGCACAGCTTGCTTTGGTTTCAATGACAGTGGCCTTGGAGGCAGAGCAGAGTTTAGAATTCATGCCTATGATAAAGCAAGTGCAAGCTGCCTTGTGATACGTCAGAGATGCCTGATTTGGAGTTTGGGGATAAATGGTGAGGAAGGAACTAAGGGTAATCATGAGTTACTGGGTAAAACTGTTAGTTTTCTAACCATTGTCAACATCATCATCATACTAACAAATACTTTCAGAATAAATAATAAAATAGTAGCAGCAGTTTGTGCTTCTTCTGTGCCAAGCACTGTTATGACACTTTCACATATTACCTCTTCACACCCTCCCGTCAGTCCTATAAGTGTCATTCTATGAATTATAATCTTTTTGTTTTAGAGATGAGGGACCAAGAGACAGAGAGACTTTGAACCCTAGTCCCACAAAGCGTAGGACAAAGACAAGGATGCCAGTTGCTCATTCTCCCTGGGTTTCTTCCCCCTTGGCTTGAAGTATGTGACAACAAAGCACATCTCTATTTCCTTTCCTCCAGCGTCTAGAAGGGGAAACACGTAACCTGTTCGCATCCGGAGCTTCCTGCTCCTTTGACTCTGCTTGCTTTCTCTTTCCTCCTCTGGCGAAATCCATTGCTTTACAAATGTTAAGATTTTCTCACCTCAAAAAACATCCTTGCATACTGCCTCTCCTTAAGTCAGCTAGTCTATCTAATTCCTATCCTACATCAACACTATATAAGAGGGGCCCTATTCACGTCCTCCACTTTACCCTGTAACATCTACTGTCTCCATGCTCAGGCGCTAAGTCGTGTCTGACTCTTTTGTGACCCCATGGATTGTGGCTGGCCAGATTCCTTCGTCCATGGGATTTCCCAGGCAAGAATACTGGAACGGGTTGCCATTTCCTCCTTCAGGGGACCTTCCTGACCCAGGGATCAAACCTGCGTCTCCTACATCTGCCACATTGGCAGGCAGATTCTTTACCTACTGAGCCAGCTGGGAGGCCCTCGATCTCCATGGACTAATGGTCTTTGTGTGTCACCTTCTGGCTCACTGTGTTTTAATGCAGTCTCCTGTGGGACACACAGCTCTGTTTCTGTAAGGATCCCCTTGCTTTACTTACGAGTCCTGTGTCTCCTGAGCGCCTTCCTCTTCCAGAACTACTGTGAGTTGCCCTGCTGGATGTTACATTTTCTCACCATTTTATTCTCAGTCCCTGATATGCTTCCTGGCAGATAATAGATGCTTGATACTAGCTGAATGAATAGAGAGTAGAATGAAAAACGCATCCTGAAGGTGAAAATTTGCTTTTATTTTTCATGTTCTGAGATGATATTTGTTCACTGGCTTTTGTTTGTTCCTGTCTCCTGACAACAGAACGCATCCTCCAGGAGGAGAGAAACTGATGTGACTTATTCATACTTTCAGCCTCGCTGTCCAGCATAACCTCCCAGGCAGTGGGTACTGAATAAATATGTGCTCAACTAGGACACGAATGTACCTTGTCGAAAGTGGAAACAAGCCAACCAACCTACAGAAAGCAGTGCATGAAGATGAGGAAGCTGTTAAAGAAAAGTGGGAGGAGCAGAGAGACAGAGGAAGAAAGAGGACAGAGTGGTATCCTCTGTCGAGGACCACGTGTGTCTGACTGTACGTGTGGACGTGACTCTAGTCACGCAGTGATGTGTGTTTGTATGTAGAACCATTGTGTTAGACTGTGTGTGGTGAGACAGCTGCCATGTCAGACTGTGTCTGGGTGTTTGTACCTTTGCTAAGATCTAACAGTGAATGCTAGTTAGTTTCCGCTATCAATGTACAGGGAATGGAAGTATTATGCTTGAGCATCTACTGTGGGCAGGTAAACACTAGTTAAGCGGCAATCATAAATGCCTGCCTGCATTTCACATCACTATTTTAAGTGTATAATCATGTGGAGAAATCAAACCTTGAGACACTTTTTTGTGTGTCTTAATGAGGCCTGATAGAAATAGCTCAATTAATCATAGGTTCATAAACTTTCAGTGTGTGATGTGGTCTTAGAAGTTTAACAGCTAAAGGAGTTGGTAAAATTGATGTCAATCATTATCAGCATTAGCTATTCCAGCCTATTCAATATGTGTTGCATGATGATGGAAGGGAAAAAAAGGACCTTCCAATGTTTCATCTGATGCAATGGGAAGTAATGGAGAAGTGTCATAACACCCAGGTCTTTTAAATACGTGTCAGTGATGATGCCTCTTAGACTCTAAGGAAAACAGTAAAAGGGCAGGAGGTAAGTTAGGCAGGAAGGAAAGCTTTGTTCAGATGTCTTACTAACCTTGTTTGGTAATAGGCCTTTCAATACTCACAGCCCCTCATCTGGACCACCCTCCTGTGCAGACATCCTGCCAGATTGTCCCACAGGTTAGGACATGAGTGGCACAGGGCTTAGCAGTCACAGCCTTGGGTGTTCCTAGATTTAAGTACTGGCTCAGCTACTTACTAGCTGTGTGACCCATGACGAATTACCCAGATTTGAGCCTATGTTCAACATCTGAGCCTATGTTCCTGGGGACAGAGCATGTGCAACTCACAGGGTTATAGCAGGGATACACTAGCACTCTGCTTTTGGAGAAATAAATGAGATAAACGTGCAAAACATACTGTAAAACACTAAGTATATTTCAATTATTTATACAGTTGCTCACATCTGTTATATTATTTCATATATAATTAGGTTGGAGGGTTGACGAGAAAACTGTGGTTCAAAGGACTGAATCTCTTCCTAATGGGGGTCCATCCTATCTCTTTGCCTTTGAACAGTTGGACAAAACAGTTGAATGACGGTCAAGTATCCAAGATCCACACAAGCCCAGAGTTCTTTACATTTCACTTCTCACAGAGGCATCCTCTGAGACTCTCTGCCTCTATTTGGGTCCCTCCCTTTTCTGACATGCTCAATACTTTAGATTCTACCAACTCCAGCTTGGATTCTCCACTTAAAGCTTGCTTCTCTCTCCCTAAACTGGCTCTTCCCAGGTGGCACTAAGGTAAAGAACCTACGTGCCAATGCAGGAGACATGAGAAATGCAGGTTCAATCCTAGGGTCGGAAAGATCCCCTGGAGAATGAAATGGCAACCCTCCCCAGTATTCTTGCCTGGAGAATCCTATGGACAGAGGAGCCTGGTGGGCTACAGTCCATAGAGTTGCACAGAGTTAGACACGTCTCAGATGTTCAAGCTGGTTTTAGAAAAGGCAGAGGAACCAGAGATCAAATTGCCAACATCCACTGGATCATTGAAAAAGCAAGAGAGTTCCAGAAAAAACATCTATTTCTGCTTTATTGACTATGCCAAAGCCTTTGATTGTGTGGATCACAACAAACTGTGGAAAATTCTGAAAGACATGGGAATACCAGACCACCTGACCTGCCTCTTGAGAAACCTATATGCAGGTCAGGAAGCAACAGGTAGAACTGGACATGGAACAACAGACTAGTTCCAAATAGGAAAAGGAGTACGTCAAGGCTGTATATTGTCACCCTGCTTATTTAACTTCTATGCAGAGTACATCATGAGAAATGCTGGGCTGGGAGAAGCACAAGCTGGAATCAAGATTGCCGGGAGAAATATCCATAACCTCAGATATGCAGATGACACAACCCTTATGGCAGAAAGTGAAGAGGAACTAAAAAGCCTCTTGATGAAAGAGGAGAGTGAAAAAGTTGGCTTAAAGCTCAACATTCAGAAACTAAGATCATGGCATCTGGTCCCATCACTTCATGGCAAAGAGATGGGAAAACAGTGGAAACAGTGTCAGACTTTATATTTCTGGGCTCCAAAATTAATGCAGATGGTGATTGCAGCCATGAAATTAAAAGATGCTTACTCCTTGGAAGGAAAGTTATGAACAACCTAGATACCATATTGAAAAGCAGAGATATTACTTTGCCAACAAAGGTCCGTCTAGTCAAGGCTATGGTTTTTCCAGTGGTCATGTATGGATGTGAGAGTTGGACTGTGAAGAAAGCTGAGCACTGAAGAATTGATGCTTTTGAACTGTGGTGTTGGAGAAGACTCTTGAGAGTCCCTTGGATTGCAAGGAGATCCAACCAGTCCACCCTAAAGGAGATCAGTCCTGGGTGTTCATTGGAAGGACTGATGCTGAAGCTGAAACTCCAATACTTTGGCCACCTCATTCGAAGAGTTGACTCATTGGAAAAGACCCTGATGCTGGGAGGGATTGGGGGCAGGAGGAGAAGGGGATGACAGAGGATGAGATGGCTGGATGGCATCACTGACTCGACAGACGTGAGTTTGAGTGAACTCCAGGAGTTGGTGATGGACAGGGAGGCCTGGTATGCTGTGATTTGTGGGGTCGCAAAGAGCCAGACACGACTGAACAACTGAACTGAACTGAACTGAACTGAAGTGAATTAGCATGCACACAAACAAGCTGGCTCCTCAGGTTTGACTCAAGGCAGTCTTTGTGACTAGTATGGTCGCTGTTCTCAGAAAAGGACTTTCTATCACCCTTTGCTCCGTGTTCTCACTTCCTCTATAGCTGTACTACAGTTACTGGTTGAACATCACCACCAGGGCATCAACCTAGTCTATAACACAGGTTTCCTTAGGGAGAAAGCCTGGGCTCCAAACTGGGTCAGACTCTCCATACCCGGCTCTGACCGATTATAATCTACAGCTTAAGCTGTTTCACTTTGTCTGCTACTGCTCACCATCCTCAGGTACCCTGATCCAAGAACTCATTTCCAGTCTGTTACATAACAGCTGCACCACAGACATACTGCTTCATCATGTCCTTTCTCTCCTCAAATATAACTCACATTGGTACCTGGATTCCGTGTGCCTCCAGCTACAAGAAAAATATGTTATTCCATCCAGTGCACACCCACCTGCTGGAGATCTTCAACCGCTCTTAGCAAATGGTGTGCTAAGGCTTGAGCCCTTCTTCCTATCCCATCCTTTTGTAAGCCTCTGTTGACCATCCCAGCACACACTGTGGAGCATGCAGATCCACGGAAGGAGGCTGGTGGCTCAGACAGTAAACGCAAGAGCAATGCCAGCATACAATCAGCTGATAAATTACATCCTATCAAGAGCAAGGATACTTTCAAATAAATGTGGAGGGACTAAAAATGAAGACAGATCCATATTCTCTCTCTCTCTGTCATCTGAATATATTTTGAAGCCAAGGTTTTGGCTTTGTTCTTATTTCTCTTTTTTCCAGTCTGACCTCCTCACTGGGGAGGAGAGTAGTCAGATGTACCAGATGGGGACGTGACAATGTTACACAAAGCACGTCCTCTGGGGACGTCTCCATAAGCACCACACTCCACGAGGGTACCACTACCCTTCTTTCAAAGTGTCCACCACATCCTTCATCTCACGTGGCCGGTGGCAGAGATTAGTGACACGTTAAAGGAGAGGGATTTTGGATTGTAAGGATGTTTGCTCATCCCTCATTTATTTATTTCCCCCTTCACTTGTTAAATCTAAGCGACACTTCTACGCAAAGCCTGCCATTATTTTGCCTTGATGACTGTGTGACCTTCATTTCCAGAAGCTGACTCCAAGGAAGGATGATGGCATGACATTAGAGTTTGTAAGTCTTTCACCTTCTCCTGCCTCATTATCCAATGCTGCGGAATTTACCTTTGGTTATCTTTCTCCAATTCATAATGTCTCTGTATCAATCCAACAAGACAGCTTGGGGGTGACAGAGGAGCTGGCATGATTCACCATGAGAAACACTGAGAAGCAACCTGCAGTCGTTGTTTCCACATCAACCATGACCCTTCAGTTGGGACTCACTCAGAACAGAGAGGAAGCAATCTGACACCCCTTAAATATACTCAGAACTTGTCTGTTTCTTGATGACGATGGTGAAAGAAGAATAGGTTTGAAATGACCACAGTTCTATTACCTGTCAAGGATGAGAGTAAGTACCTTCTAGTCCAAGGAGCAAACTGAAAGCAAGGCTGCTCCTGCTTTAAGAAGTCTGCTGCACTGCCGCCTTCTCCCAGAATGTCCAAGAAAAGCACATTGAGCAAAGCAGGAATGAGAGACAGAGAGGGAGAGGTGAAACAGGTTTTATATACTTGGTACTTTCAATATATGCTAGTGTGTGTTACTCTAGGGGAACGTATTTGCAGAGGTGGCCTAGGGCTCCCTACCTCTACCCTGGAATGCAAATTTGCGAGACGTTGTAGAGGGTAATCGTTTGGTTCTACCTCCTTAGTTGTGCAGTTTCAGGTCCACAGCAGTTAAGCAATTTGCCTAAAGCCACTCAGAGAATTAGCACAAAGAAGCAGGGTTGTATCATGAAAGAAAAGGAGAGCTTTGATGTTAGGACAACAAAGTGTCTGATCCTGATCCTTGCATTGAATGAGAGTGATCACAAGCAAATTTGTAAATTTCTAAGCTTCAACTATTTCTATTTTTAAAGAAAAGAAGAAAATATCTACCTCACTGTGTAATCTTGAGAGTTAAAATAAGAGGGAATTAACGACGTAAAAGAGAAAAAGTTACTATAGCTATGCCCATAGCACACTGCAGTTTTACTGTCATTTCATCCGTAGGATGCCCAGTCAGTGATGATTCAGAGCATGCTTACCACGATCTCACCAGGGCTTCCCTTGTGGCTCAGCTGGTAAAGAATCCGCTTGCAATGCGGGAGACCCGGGTTCAATCCCTGGGTTGGGGAGATCCCCTGGAGAAGGGAAAGGCTACCCACTCCAGTATTCTGATCTGGAGAATTCCACGGACTGTATAGACCATGGGGTCACAAAGAGTCAGACATGACCGAGCGACTTTCACTACCATGATCTCTGTAGTCTAGCTGCATTGTACTGGCTCTGGGTGCGCCTGTATGCCCGATTCAATGCCACGTACAGTGAAAGCATCACTCTTTCCCTGGCAGAGGTGTGGGGATCTCCTTCCACTCTTACAGATGTTCTTAGCATTTGGTGGGGGCAGGCTGCACGGAGGCATTCTCGGAAAGTGTCTGGAGGGGGCAGGTGAGCACTGTGGCATCACTCAGATCCCTCAGTCCCACTGCTGAAGGGACTGGCCTGTGGCTGGCGAGGACATGTGCATTATCAGTAGCATAGATTTCTCTATAGCTTAAAAAATGGCAAGTCACCAGCACATACCTGGGTTCAGTTGAGCACGAAGCTCTCATCCTTTAAAGATATTCTAATCCATCATAGTCCCAAGCGCCTGAGTGATGCTTCTCACAGGGGCCCTCCTGCAAACCCACCACAAAGCACCTACCAGCTGACACACACACCTTTCTGGCAGAGATCCAGCTCTGAGATTCCTGGCATCCACCTTTCGCTCTATTCCTCTCCTCCCCTGCCTCTTAAATTTTAGAACCAAACCCCTTATCCCACCTTTAAAAACCTAATTTTCTTCTTCTCTCCCATAATAGCCCTGGGTGTCTGCTCAGGAAGAATTTTCACTATATGCAAAAAGCTGGAGCCGAAATAATTTCAAATGTGAAGGCTGGTCTCCTTCCCTAGTTTTCAAGGTCAGAGAGGACTTTTCTTCAGAAATACAATGAGCAGGTATCCATTCCCAGAGGAGAGAGTGTTTTATCGAGTCCAGAAAAGATTTAAACATCCTGAGAAAGGGCGAAGAAAAAGTTGAGTTTTATGTTAAAAGAAGTTTGAAAGTTCACTTACCATTGAAAGTCCGAATTGAAGTGCAAAATCAACGAAAACTGATAAACACTTGTGGAAATAAGATGATGTGAAACCAAAGAGAGCTGTATGACCGGAGGGTGATTCTTCATGTTCATTTAGAGCAAAGGTTAAAGCAGAGGCATTACTTTGCCGGCAAAGGTCCATCTAGTAAAAGCTGTGGTTTTTCCAGTAGTCTTGTGTGGATGTGAGAGTTGGACCATAAAGAAAGCTGAGCGCCGAAGAATTGGTCCTTTTGAACTCTGGTGGTGGGGATGACTCTTGAGAGTCCCTTGGACTGCAGGATCAAACCAGTCAATCTAAAGGAAATCAGTCCTGAATATTCATTGGAAGGACTGATGCCGAAGCTGAAATGCCAATACTTTGGCTATTATAGCCAAATGCTCCAGGGAACAAACTCACTCAAAAGGACAATGCAGATAGTGGAAAGCAGTTTATCATGCCAGCAGGCCCAAGGCAAAGTCTTCTCTTGGGACCCCGACCAGTTTTTGTGAAAACCTTATATACCCTAGGTGTATGTGCCCAAACCCACCTTCCCAAATTCCCTGAAACTAGTTTGAACAAAGGAAAGAAAGATATAATCAAAGTTAACCTGTGATTCATATGCTTTAAGCCCAGGTAATTAATAGTGGACAATTATCACTAGGCTTGTAGTCATACCCCAGAAAGCATAATAGAATTTATGATTCTATTCAGTTACACAGATAATTAGGGTATTCTTTTAGGCGATGGAGAGTCTAGGTACGAGCCCTGGGGCTCTTCCATCGGGGGATCTGGTTTTCCAGTTGGTATGTCCTTTCCATAGATACTGGGCATATAGCTCAAAATCCACAGTCCTGCCCAAGATGGAGTCCTGATTTCAAGATGGAGCCTGTTCTGTCTGTTTCCTCCTTCAATACAATCAGGTTACAGCCATGATTCATACTCAGAAGGGTCAGCTGGTTATACATTGTAGCCTACACAAATGGATACCATAAAGAATACAAGGGTGATTGACTACACAGGGGATGATTGGATTCTTTTTGGCGATGGGAAATCTTGGTATGGAATCTGGTGTTTATCAGTTCAGGAGGCCAGCTGGGCCCTAGGTATGTTATCCCCATGGCTACCAGGCACATAGTCCAAAGTTCACTGAAAGTGCAGGCAGGCATATAGTCCAAAGTTCAGTGGGAATGTAAGATGAAGTTTCCTTCTTTTTCAAGATGGAGTCAGCTCGGCCTGTTCCTTTCCTCCTTCACGGCCACTTGCTGCAAAGAACTGACTCACTGGAAAAGACCCTGATGCTGGGGAAGAGTGAAGGCAGGAGGAGAAGGGGATGACAGAGGATGAGATGGTTGGATGGCACCACCGACTCGATGGGCATGAGTTTGAGCAAACTTCAGGAGTTAGTGATGGACAGGGAGGCCTGGGGTGCTGCAGTACATGCGGTCACAAAGAGTCAGTCACGACTGAGCGACTGAACTGAACTGAACTGAACTGATAGGTTACAGCCTTGACTTCTTAACCATTCCCTCATATTTTTCCTGCCAAGCTGTTAATTAACTTTAAAATAATAAAAGTGTGAAATGAAAGTATCTCTGGCCATACCAATAAACAAGAAATGTTATGGTCATCAGTGATTTCTGGCCTCCAAATGTGAATGAGGGCTCCCCAAACAGTGATCCAGCAGATGCTGCCACCCCCTAAGGTGATTGCAGAGGAGCTGGGGGAATGCCAGAAGCAAGGTGTAGGAGGAAACAGGATTGGCCCAAGATAGCCGAGGTGCATGAGAATGGAATGAATTCAGTGAGCCCAGAGGCTTGTATCTTCCCATACAGAGCTAAATTCCTTAACTTGACACCTGATCTTTGCTTTTCAGACTGCCTGCTCACTTTGTTGCAAACTTAGCCTGACTCCCCCTCCTGCCTCCTTGGAACAGTTTTCTCAGAGCTCCTGGGATGCTCTCTCCGGGTCTCTCAACATTCTCACCAAATAAAATAACTCTCTACTTTCAGGTTGCACGCATTTTTTCAGTCGACAAAAGTAATTTCAAATTCAGCATTGCCTGGCCAAAGCATAACTTGTAGAAAGGATTTTCCTGACTATCCTCACTTCTAAGCTTCACTGGTAAACAGATGTTTCACTGAGAGTCTCAGAACAACTGGTAAGCATCCTTCAGTCAATTCAGTTCAGTTCAGTCGCTCAGTCATATTCGACTCTTTGCAACCCCATGTATTGCAGCGCGAGAGGCCTCCCTGTCCATCACCAACTCCCAGAGTTTACTTAAACTCGTGTCCATCTAGTCAGTGATGCCATCCAACCATCTCATCCTCTGTCATCCGCTTCTCCTCCTGCCTTCACTCTTTCTCAGCATCAGGGTCTTTTCCAATGAGTCTGTTTTTCACATCAGGTGGCCAAAGGATTGGAGTTTCAATTTCATCATCAGTCCTTCCAGTGAATATTCAGGACTGATTTCCTTTAGGAAAATGGACTAGTTGGATCTCCTTGCTGTCCAAGGGACTCTCAAGAGTCTTCTCCAACATTACACTTCAAAAGCATCAATTCTTTGGCGCTCAGCTTTCGTTATAGTCCAACTCTCACATCCATACATGACCACAGGAAAAACCATAGCCTTGACTAGATGGACCTTTGTTGGCAAAGTAATGTCTCTGCTTTCTAATATGCTATCTAGGTTGGTCATAACTTTTTTTCCAAGGAATAGGCATATTTTGATTTAATGGCTGCACTCACCATCTACAGTGATTTTGGAGCCCCCCAAAATAAAGTCTGCCACCGTTTCCACTGTTTTCCCATCTATTTGCCATGAAGTGATGAGACCAGATGCCATGATATTAGTTTTCTGAATCTGGAGTTTTAAGCCAACTTTTTCACTCTCCTCTTTCACTTTCATCAAGAGGCTCTTTAGTTCTTCACTTTCTGCCATTAGGACGGTGTCATCTGCATTTCTGAGGTTATTGATATTTCTGCCAGCAATCTTGATTCCAGCTTGTGCTTCATCTAGCCCAGTGTTTCTCATTATGTACTCTGCATATAAGTTAAATAAGCAGGGTGACAATATACAGCCTTGATGTACTCCTTTCCCTGTTTGGAACCAGTCTGTTGTTCCATGTCCAGTTCTAACTGTTGCTTCCTGACCTGCATACAGGTTGTTCAAGAGGCAGCTCAGGTGGTCTGTTATTCCCATCTCTTTCAGAATTTTCCACAGTTTATTGTGATCTACACAGTCAAAGGCTTTGGCATAGTCAATAAAGCAGAAATAGATGTTTTTGTGGAGCTCTCTTGCTTTTTCAATGATCCAACAGATGTTGGCGATTTGATCTCTGGTTCCTCTACCTTTTCTAAATCCAGCTTGAACATCTGTAAATTCACGTACTGTTGAAGCCTGGCTTGGAGAATTTTGAGCATTACTTTACTAGTGTGTGAGATGAGTGCAATTGTGTGGTAGTTTGAACATTTTTTGACATTGTGTTTCTTTGAGATTGGAATGAAAACTGACCTTTTGCTGTCCTATGGCCACTGCTGAGTTTTCCAAATTTGTTGGCATATTGAGTGCAGCACTTTCACAGCATCATCTTCCAGGATTTGAAATAACTCAACTGGAATTCCATCACCTCCACTAGCTTTGTTCACAGTGATGCTTCCTAAGGCCTACTTGACTTTGCATTCCAGGATATCTCACTCTAGGTTGGTGATCACACCATAGTGATTATCTGGGTCATGAAGATCTTTTTTGTATAGTCCTTCTGTGTATTCTTGCCACCTCTTCTTAATATCTTCTGCTTCTCTTAGGTCTATACCATTTCTGTCCTTTATTGTGCTCATCTTTGCATGAAATGTTCTCTTGGTATCTCTAATTTTCTTGAAGAGATCTCTAGACTTTCCCATTCGGTTGTTTTCCTCTATTTCTTTACACTGATCACTGAGGAAGGCTTTCTTATCTCTCCTTGCTATTCTTTGGAACTCTGCATTCAAATATGTGTATCTTTCCTTTTCTTATTTGCCTTTAGCTTCTCTTCTATTCACAGCTATTTGTAAGGCCTCCTCAGACAGCCATTTTGCTTTTTTGTATTTCTTTTCCTTGGGGATGGTCTTGAGCCCTGCCTCCTGTACAATATCATGAACCTCCGTCCATAGTTCTTCAGGCACTCTGTCAGATCTTATCCCTTGAATCTATTTGTTACTTCCATTGTACAATCATAGGGGATTTGGTTTAGGTCATACCTGAATGATCTAGTGGTTTTCCCTACTTTCTTCAGTTTAAGTCTGAATTTGGCAATAAGGAGTTCATGGTCTGTGCCACAGTCAGCTCCCAATCTTGTTTTTGCTAACTGTATAGAACTTTTCCATCTTTGGCTGCAAAGAATATAATCAATGTGATTTTGGTATTGACCATCTGGTGATATCCACATGTAGAGTCTTCTCTTGAAAGATGGTGTTTGCTATGACCAGTGCGTTCTTTTGGCAAAACTCTGTTAGCCTTTGCCCTGCTTCATTCTGTATTCCAAGGCCAAATTTGCCTTTTACTACAGGTATTTCTTGACCTCCTAGTTTTGCATTCCAGTCCCCTATAATGAAAAAGACATCTTTTTGGGGTGTTAGTTCTAGAAGGTCTTGTAAGTCTTCATAGAAACACTCAACTTCAGCTTCTTCAGCATTACTGGTCGGGGCATAGACTTGGATTACTGTGATATTGAATGGTTTGCCTTGGAAATGAACAGAAATCATTCTGTCATTTTTGAGACTGCATCCAAGTACTGCATTTAGGACTCTTTTGTTGACTATGGTGGCTATGCCTTTTCTTCTAAGGGATTCTTGCCCACAATAGTGGATATAATGTTATCTGAGTTAAATTTCACCCATTCTAGTCCATTTTAGTTTGCTGATTCCTAAAATGTTGATGTTCACTCTTGCCATCTCCTGTTTGACCACTTCCAGTTTGTCTTGATTCATGGACCTAACATTCCAGGTTCCTATGCAATATTGTTCTTTATAGCATCGAACTTGACTTCCATCACCAGTCACATCCACAGCTGGGAGTTGTTTTTGCTTTGGCTCCATCCCTTCATTCTTTCTGGAGTTGTTTCTCCACTGATCTCCAGTAGCATCTCAAACTGGATGCTAATGTTCATTGGGCACCTACCCACCTGGGGAGTTCATCTTTCAGTGTCCTTTTTGCCTTTTTATACTGTTCATGGGGTTACACTTGACAAAAGCATAGGAACACATGTGTGGGGGGGAATCACTAAAATTAACACAAAGATGCCTGATTTTAAAATATGACTTGACTGCATGCTGACTTTGGACCTTCCAGAATTAATATAGTCTCTTTCTGCCTCAGTTTGCTCACACATATATTAGTGAATATAATCTATGTGCTCAGTTGCTCAGTCATGTCCGACTCTCTGTGACCCCATTGACTGTAGCCCATTGAGCTCTTATGTCCATGGAATTTTCCAGGCAATGATACTAGAGGGGGTTGCCATTTCTTTCTCTGGAGAATCTTCCCAACACAGGGAACAAACATGCATCTCTTTGCATCTCCTGCATTGGCAGGCAGGTTCTTTACCACTGATGTCACCGGGGAATCCTGGTGCTGCTTCTGTTGTGAAGACCAAATCCAACATGACTCACAAAGTGCTGCCAGACACACACACAACACACACACACACACACACACACTTACACTGCCATTGTGAAATTAGCCAAGAGTGGTCCTATGCCAAGATGAAAACTATTTCACTGTTCATCTCCTTTCATTTTGAGTTGATCTATGACCAGTTCAGCAGTATCCCATTTTTCATTTGTTGAAAAGGTTTATTGACATTTGTTCTCATTTCACTGTTACTCTTGAATTTAATTACTTACACTGTATTTGCCAAGCATCAGATCAATTTCCACTCCCTGAATCTTTTTAATCTATCCCATTTCTGGTCTAAGCTCACTAAGGACCGAGTTCCAGGACCCTGGCAAAGCATTTAAGAGCGTGCACTTTAGATCACTGAACGTTAAGTTCATTTCTAGCACTTATCATTTGTATAAGTTCAGGCATGATTAATTTCTCTGAACCTCAGTTTCTATAACACATACTTAAAAGTTGGCTAATGATATCTACCATCTGTTAATTGAAAATTAAATAATTAACATATGTATATTAATCAAATAAATTAATATATTGGTATGTGAGTGTTTGACATATAAAGTACCTTATTGTATACTGGTACATAAAATATATAATACAAGATACCAAACATAAATGTTATGAAAGTTAGCTTAGCGCTATTAGTAGACTAATTATAAATGTGCTTTGTTTTTTCAGTAACCCCAAATCACAGCACAGCATGGTGATATGCTACATGAAATAAGAACATGTGTCCTTCCATCCTTCAAAATATTTCTAAAGCATCTCTTTTCCCTCCCATGAAGTAGTTCGGCATATGCACATTCATGTCTGGAAGACTGGCAAAGGAAAAACTGTCTATGCTTTCAAAGCCATCCAATTCCCCAGCCTGATCCAGGAATGGAAGTGAAAGGACAGTGACAAATCTTTGCGATAATAGCAGCGGGCGGGGTCACGGAGGTGAAGAATCTGTTATCTGATGTAAACTGCTCATCCGTGTGAGGTGAATGAACTCTTTAAGGGGTGCCATTTAGTTCATGGGCAAAGATAATTTACTGAATACTACCCGGTGCCCGAGGCTGCGGAATTCGTTCCATTCTGCTAAGCAGGCTGCTCTAAAGAACTTGTTTATTTCTCCCTGTTCATCAGCTCATTAATAAGAAATGACAAATGATTCATTCACACTTTATACTGTATAACTCTAATAGTAGCCATTCTGCATTTCTAATGCATAAATTTTGTCTTGTGGAAGCTTTTGTCTTGTTTTGGGGGTTTCTTGGCTGAATTTTCAGATAGGACCAGCATCTTGCTGGCAGTGAAGGAAGGTCAGACTCTGGAACTCCTCAGACTCAAATTTTCTACTGGCTTAACCACTCTTTTTCAATGTGACCTTAAAACAACCTCTTCCTGACCTCAGGAAATGGAATACATGTTGCACAGCACACAACGTGTGCTGTCAACCCAGTGTCAACTACACAAAATAAGACACACTGCAGGTTTAGCATGTTGGGACTGGGATAAGCCTCTGTGAGGGGCTTACAGTGACTCCTGATGAGAACTCCTAAGTCTTCAGCAATATTTTATTTCTAGATTTAATAGTTCAGACAGTAAAGAATCTGCCTGCAATGTGGGAGACTTGGGTTCAATCCCTAGTTCAAGAAGATTCCCTGGAGAAGAAAACGGCCACCTACTCCAGTTGTCTTGCCTGGAGAATCCCATGGACAGAGGAGTCTAGCAGGCTACTGCCAATGGGGTTGCAAGGAGTCGGACACAACTGAGCAACTAACACGTTTTCATGTTAGTTCTCCAGCTCTAAAAATTTATTAAATTGCTTTCCACACTGTGAACTTTCAAAATTTGTAGTTTTATAAGGAAGAGGTTCAAGTTTAAAAAAAAAAGAAAGAAACAGTCATTTTCATCGCTCATCTCTGTAAGTGTTGAATACATATTTGAAATGCAAAGAGCATACAGTAAAGGTCAGTGGCACTTGGATTGACAAAAGAAATGTTTACCTTTGTAAGAGTTTTGCTCTGGCCTACTCACACTGCCCTTTCTACTTTGTATGTATCCTAGTCACCCCTTATCTCCAAAGTCAGGAATTAAGATGACACTTGCTTGGCATCTCTTGTGTTCTGAAAAGGTTTGCCTATTATCATTGTGTGAGTGCGAGGTAAGTCTCTTGAGTCATGTCTGACTTTTTCCAACCCTATGAACTTAGCCGGCCAGGTTCCTCTGTCCACGGGATTCTCCAGGAAGAATACTGGAGTGGGTTGCCATGCCCTCCTCCAGGGGATCTTCCTGACCTAGGGATTGAACCTATGTCTCTTATGTCTCCTACATTAGCAGGCGGGTTCTTTACCCCTAGTGCCACCTCGAAGCCCCTATCAGCCGTTATCCAATTGCTATTAGTGAAAGTGAAGACAAGGCCCTGGTACTCAGAGCAAGAACTTATTCAGCACATGACCCAGTGATGTTACCTTAAGTGCACATATTTTCCTTGAGATCATCAGAACTTAACTCTTTAAGTCCTTGTTTTGTTCCATGAGCCACTAAAATAAACTAAGGAAACTCAGGTTGTGTCTCATCTCTCCGTCTAACCTTCGTACTTTTGTGAGAACAGTGAGGCCAATTTGGCACTCTCATCTGTCTTCTAAGATTAGTTTTCTTTATAGCATATGTCATCAAATGACGCAGAATTTTTATCTCATGCCATTAGAATGTAAGATTTGTGAGGTCAGGGACTTATTCATATTTCTTATTTTTTTTTCTTTGATATATACATAGGACAAAATAGACACTCAATAAATTTGTGTTGAATTGATGAATGAATAAAATACAAACAAATAGAAAGCTGCAATAGCTATACCAACACCAGGGAAAATAGAATGCAAGGCAAAAATCATTACTAGATCTCAAGAGGATCAATAAATAATTTAAGGAAAAACTAATACGTGAACTGTATATGTTTTATGAATTTTTATTCAGCTATATAATTTCAATGGTATAAATGAAATGACAAAAATACAAGAAGACTTTGACAAGTCCAAAATCAAAGGGAAGTTTTAACACTCTTCTCTCACTAAATGATCAAGCAGACAAAAATAATAACATAGAAAATTTAAACAAAATTAATAGGACTGATCTTGTAGCTCAGTTGGTAAAGAATCTGCCAGCAGTGCAGGAGACCTGGGTTCAATTCCTGGGTTGGGAAGATCCCCTGGAGAAGGAAATGGCAATCCACTCCAGTATTCTTGCCTGGAGAATCCCATGGACAGAGGAGCCTGGTGGGCTATAGTCCGTGGGGTCGCAAGAGTCGGACACGACTGAGCGACTAAACTACAACTAAACTAAGTAGAGGTGCCAGATTGAACAAGAGGAGGAAAAAAAAAATAATAAAGGCCTCCTTAAATCTGAGTTCAGATAAACAACATATATTTTGAAGCATAAAAATATATGTACCTGAAATTCAGCTTAAATGTATCATCCTGTACTTTCTGGAAACCCTATATCTAATGTCCACATATAAAACATCTAACAATTGCATAATACACATCCTTTTTAAGTACATGAAGTTTTTGAACAAAAACTGACCACATATTAGCCATTGAGGTAGCCTCAAAAATAACTAGTGAAATAACTAGTAATTTATAGAATACTTTTTCTGAGCATAAGTAATCTTGGAAAAATTCATAACACATGAAATAAGTTTAAAAGTATATACATGAATAACCTACTCATCAAAGAATCAATTAAGAAATAAATTGAAAAATATTGAGAATTCAGCTATAATATATCACATTAAAAATCTGAGTTGCAGCTAAAGCAGTATTTTAAGAAAATATACAGTTTCGTACTTACTTTAGAGAAGGCAGTTTAAAATTAATGATCTATGCATTTGATCTAAGGAGTTTATGTAAAAGATGGTAGAACAAACCATAATGAAGATAAAAATAAAATTTTAAAAAATATAAATAAAAAAATTTGAGAAAGTAGTCTAATTCAAAAATTGTTCCTTTTAAAAGACAAAATAAGCAATACATATCAGCATTTTAAAAGGAGATAAAAGTGCAGATATTATCAACATATTTAATAAGAGAATCAGGTGGCTCAGTGGTAAAGGATCCACCTGCCAATGCAGGAGCCACAGGAGATGTGGGTTTGATTCCTGGTTTGGGAAGATCCCCTGGAGGAGGAAATGGCACCCCACTCCAGTATTCTTGACTAGAAAATCCCATGGACAAAGGAGTCTGGCATGCTATAGTCCATAGTGTAGCAAAGAGTTGGACACGACTGAGCGACTGAGCACATACAAAAAGTATGCCAAATTTGGAAAAATTATACAAAATCAATAATTGTTTAGAACACATCTTAGTAAAACTGATTCAAAAAGAAAAAAATAACATGTGAATAGTCTCCTGACCTGAGGCAGACTTTGCTGTCTTTCCTTCAAGTGCATGCATAAGTGCTAAGTCGCTTCAGTTGTGTCTGACTCTTTGCAACCCTATGGACTGTAGCCCACCAGGCTCCTCTGTCCATGGGATTCTCCAGGCAAGAACACTGGAGTGGGTTGTCTTGCCCTCCTCCAGGGGATCTTCCTGATCCAGGGATTGAACCCTTGTCTCTTCTGTCTCCTGCATTAGCAGGCGGGTTCTTTACCACTAGTGCCAACTGGGAAGCCCTTGTTTCAAGTATGCTATGGGTACTTTCATCCCCACCAAGTAGGAATGAGAAAGGTAATGAAAGAGAGATAAGGGAGGATTTATAAGGCAAGGCCGGATAGTGATGCAGATCATTTCTTCTTATATTTTGTTAGTTAAAACCCAAATACCTGGCCTTATGTAACTGAAAGGCAAGTGGGAAAGTGGAGTTTGGCTTTGTCCAGGATGAAGTTTATATTTTCATGTAAAGACAGAAGTTTCTCCAATTCACCTACTAACAGGAAAAAAAAAAAAAAAAGCATATGATTAACTTAACAGGTAAAGTAAAAGCATTTGATACAATTCAACAACCACTAATTGCAAACAAAATAAAACAATATAAAAGGCAAAATACAAATTTGGCTAGTTTAGGAATAGAGTGCCATTTCATTAATCTGATGAAAATTACCTGAAAAAGTAAATACTGTACAGAGGGAGGTTCAAAATGGAGGGGATATATGTATACCTATGGCTGATTCGTGTTGAGGTTTGAGAGAAAGCAACAAAATTCTCTAAAGCAATTATCCTTCAATAAAAAGATAATTTAGAAAGAAAAAAATAAATACTGCATAAGCATTATACTTAATAATAAAGTGTAGAACACATTCCCTGTAAGGTTATAAAACAGGCATGGATGAACATCATTCTCACATGAATTTATCACTGCATTGGATATCATATTAATTTTTATATGGAAATAAAAAGAAATATAATGAATATGAAAAAAATCTCTTGTTCCTAAATAATGGTATGATTTCTTAAAACAATATAATCCACAGATATATAAAACTAGACTTAATATATTATCTACTTACTGGATTAAAATTAATATATAAAAGTTAATCACATCTCACTAGCAAAAATATTTTAATATTTAATTTTAAATGATTTCTTTTATATAACATTAAAACATACAGAATTTTAGTATAAATGTAACAAAAGGTTTGCACAGTTATCAAGAAAATTGTAAAAAACATTATTAACTAAAAAGAAACCTTAATGTAGAAATAAATGATAATATTCCTTGATTGGTAATTTTAATATCATAATTAATATTTTTCAAATCAAGTCATAATTTCAAAAGTGTTGCAAACTATTCATGGCAGGATAATTTTAGAAACTGACAAGAGGACTACAAAATTTTATAAAAATGAAAAGAGTCAAGAAGAATAAAGATATTTTTGTAGGAGATGAAGAATATGAGGAATTGCCTTACCAAATAATAAATATTCATATAAATGCAGATTAATTGAGACATTAAGTCAGGAACATAAAATAGAGGTGAAGATTCATAGGAAGAAATAAAAGTGGAGGTAGAGATCCCCGATGATCTATAAGCTTCACTATGGAATACCTGGTGTATTAGATTAGTGGAAATAAGAATACCTGTATAAACGGTTCAGGGAAAGCTGATTTTCCATATAAAGTAAAATCAGAACCCTACTTCTCATAAAGCAAAGTTATTAATTTTATGTGGATTAACTAAAGTGAGAGCAAAATTATGCAGTTTGTAGAAAGTAATATAGAAATTTCATTCTTTAACCTCAGGCTAGAAAAGACTTAAATCAAAACCAAGAATATACTCAAAGGAAATATTAGCAGTCCCCGTGACAATAAAGCAAATATACTTGCTCATCAAAAAACATCAAAGGAGAAAACATAGTTGCAAATTGTGGGAGGATAGCTTTGTAAAATATAAATCTGAAAATATATGTACCTAAAATTTCTGAAGAATGACTTCAATTCCATTAGAAAGTAATCAACCAAGTGAATTAACAGACCAATACCTTCGACAGGTCTTTCACATAGGATGTGTACCTACGTAACGTAGACATAGTTACCAAATGTGTAAAAGACGGTCAGTCTCACTGATGTTCAAGGAAATGAATGATTAAAGTCACTCAGATACCATGTCACAGATTCCAGACTGGTGCAGTTAAAAAGCACAAACTCTGACAGTATTATGTTTTGTCAAGGGCAGAACATCTGAAGCCCTGCCAATGAGAGTGAAAATTGATAACAAGAACTTCCGGAAGCAATTTGCCCTCCTCTGGTAGTGTCAGGGTTATGCCTACCAGGTGTGTGTTGGCCTAAAACAAGGGCCTATGCGCAGGAAGGAAAGGTGAACGCTGAGTGGAGTCCTGCAGGGGCCTCCCACTGATTCTGCAGAAAAACCAAGAGGCAGTAAATGAGAGATGCATGATGCACATTTAAGATATGGTGTTGCCAAAACAAAGCTGGTCAACTCTTAAGAGATGGTTTATCAGGGCTGTTTTCCAAGTCACAGGTGAGACCAAGAGTTTGTGCAGCGCTGCACAAAGTGTCCTGTGAACCTGTGACCCCACCAGTACCCCCTAAGCAACCACAGAGAAACTCTTGCGTAAATGCTCCAGAAGCCAGATACAAGATGCTTTAAGCTGTATTTTCCTCAGGGATGAAAGGTGATGGAGAAATAGTGGCCTATAAAACAATTAAAAAAAAAAAGGATGGATATAGGCACACTAAAAGCATGGATGATTATCAGGAGCATAAGGTTAAGCAAACAAAGAATGTTGTAAAGTAATGCACAGAATATTCTGTCATTTACGAGAAGTTTAAAAAAAATTAAAAGCCAAATAAGACATTGCTTATGAATACAAAACAAGGACGTGACAAACACAAATCTCAGGATGATGGTTATTTCAGATGAGGAAAAGATAATTGAATTTTAGAGGGGTTGAAACAAGACCAGAAAGTTGATGGTTATATTGGTTTTAAATGGAATAGCTTGTTTTATAATAATTTTCCAAATCTTAAATGCATTTTGCACATTTTCCTTATCTGTCTGGTAATTAATAAAAACATTTTTAAGTGCAAAATTAGTAGTACAAACTACAGGTTTTACACTTACGCTTATATGTTATTGTCCTGTTTATCTGTCTTCTTTGACCTACTATGCATCTGATTATTTATATAACCCTCTTAAACTTATTTTTAAGACTTTATACCCCTGCAATGTATTTTTTTTCTTTATGATTTTAGGGTTTATGGAATACTTTAAGTAGACTGAACAGTTGTTGTTTAGTTACTAAGTCGTGTCCGATTCTTTGCAACCCCAGGGGATTTCCCAGGCAAGAATACCAGAGTGGGCAGCCATTTTCCTTCTCTAGGGAATTTTCCCAACCTGGGGATCAAACCTGTGTCTCCTACAGTATTTGGTTGCAAAATGCTGATCCAGCGAATGCACTTGCCAATTAACACGCATGGTTTAGCCCTCATGGTGTCTGACCACTGAAAAGAGTACCATCGGGATGGACACCCACACAGTTTGCCAGGTGCCCTCACATACTCTGTCGTCTTGCTCCAGTCAGCTTCCCTCAATGACTCTACTGGCGATTTCCGACAGGTGTGCCTGTGACTCTACTAAAAACAAACATGTGATTGGAAGACAGCGGCTCAGTGCTGTAAAAGGATAAGACCCCTTGCCCTAAAGTAAAATGATGGGCTGCAGCTTAGTCTGCCCCACACCTGCAGGACTTCCATGCTGTGCCCAGTTTTTAATGGTCCTCACCTACTTGTCACCTACACCTTCCACAAACATGATTCTGAGAGCTCAACGTGCCTTTCACTTTCTCTTGAGGTCACTGACATCTGGCAGGGGCGTCTGAAGGGAAGAGGTGCACCAAGCCAGCTGAGGGGCAGGAATGCGGGCGTACACGCCAGATTCGGGGAATGGGAGTAAGGCCTTTGGGCTCCTCTCTGGAATTAGCAATGAGGCGAGAGTCTGAGCGGTTTCTGTGTGCCCACATCTCTCAGGGTTGGCAGAGCCCCCTGCAAACACATTATAGAATTCATAATGGAAACTGGGGCAAAGTTTCCTAGACAGCAATTTGCTGCCTATTAGTCACATTTGGACTATATTCTCTGAGGAAATCACGTATTGGCCTGATCCTTGTCATCGAAGAGGGGAACTGACAGCTACTTCTAACTCCTCATTACCATGGCTGAAACGGTTCCATTAAAGAGGAGGGTGAAAACACCGGATCATTATTCAAGGCATGTACAACAGCCGAGACCGGACACCAGGGCATCTATCAGCTCCGGGGGCTCTACAGGAAGTGAACAAGCTTCACTCCCGCCCTCACAGACCTCACGACGAACTGAGGGCGCATGCTCACTCACAGTTGTACTTCTGTGAGGAAAGTACCAACAGAGGCTGGTGAACTAGTGCCTCGTGATCCCAGAGAATGCCATCATTTGGTCTAGAAGCTGATTCAACTTCTTCATGGAACTGGTCAGTGGAGAGGAAGAGAAGAGAGGATAGAATGATCTTTCGAAGGTGATGTAAGAGCAAATAGCTGAAGGGCAGGTTGAGATTGACAGAGCAGAGGAGGAGAGAGAGTCCTCTTGGCTAAAGAAATAGGAGGAGCAGATGCAGAAGAAGGAATGGAATGGCTTACGCACTCCAGTATCCTTGTCTGGAGAATCCCAAGGACAGAGGAGCCTGATGGGTTACAGTCCATAGCGTTGAAAAGAGTCGGACAGGACTGAGTAACTAACACTTTCACTTTTACTGTGGATGGTAAGTTTCGGAACCAGAAGGATTTAAACAATGCCTGTATGGATGGGTGATACAAGAAGAAGGAGGAGGATATTACATTTGAAAAATGCACAGAGGAAAAAACACTGGGGTGTTTTAACGTAATATATGTTGGTTTTCCCGTCTTTCTGTGAAAGGTTAAAATTCATTTACCATCTTTAAATACTGTATTTAGTCAGAGCTGAATTTTATTGAGAGTGTCAAGCCTTGTTTTAGTTTTAACTTAAAATTTAATACTTTGAGTATGCCAAAGCACAATGTCTACATGTTTAAAATGTTCAACTTTGAAACCATTGTGATCAGATCCTAAAGAATGGATGTTGGTAAGCTGAATAAAACTACAGGCAGAATCCAGTTTTATAAAAGACCAGCAAAATCATTCAAGAGATGTCATTTATCTATCTTGCACTTTGTACGCATCTCTAAGGACCCATTGACGAATTTCCTTTTTGCTGGTGATAGCCACCTGATGCGAAGAACTGACTCATTGGAAAAGACCCTGATGCTGGGAAAGATTGAAGGTGGGAAGAGAAGGGGACAGCAGAAGATGAGATGGTTGGATGGCATCACCAACTCAATGGTCATGAGTTTGAGCAAGCTCCGGGAGTTGGTGATGGACACAGAGGCCTGGTGTGCTGCAGTCTATGGGGTCTCAAAAAGTCAGACATGACGGCGCCACTGAACTGAACCAAACCGAGATATGCAAATTGAGTTCAAATTACTATTTTTTAACACTCTCATTCTTTCCCATTCTCTGACCTGCTCATGTCCTCCTTTTACCACACGGTGGGCAAATATAGCCAGATGTCAGAGCTGAACTTAAATTCTGGATCCCCTGTAGAGTAGCTGTGTAGTTTGAGGGGTCACATGATTTTACTGAGACTCAGTGTTCACATCTCAAACCCGGTAAAGGTATCTGATCTGTGGTTTTCAAGGCTGTGTCAAAGATTAAGAGAACAGTGTCTTTTATGGACATAAAATTAAATAGGAGAGTAGGTTCCAGATCATTATCAGTCTCATCCTCAGCCCCTTTCCCTCTTACTTGACTTTTGTTTCTCATGCCACGATGAAGACATCTCACCACAGAGTTAATAGTCATTCATGCCTCGGGAAATACCTTTTCCTTAAGTCTGCATTTTAACAGTTGTATCCTGAGCTTCCTCACAGCCACCCTGAGACAAAAATGAACTAGATATTGTAATGAATAATGTTAAAGGAGAATCAACATCATATTTTGGTTTAGAGTATTAAGGAATCTGGCATCTTGGGTTCAAATCCCAGCTTTGTCACTATTAACTGCATGGCCTTGGAAATGATCTTTAACCTCTCCTTGCATTAGGCATCTCACTGGTAAAATGGGGTTAATATTACCACTTATTTCATCAAGGTTTTATGGATTTAAAAATAATACAGGTAAAGTGATTAGTACAGTACCCAACAATTAATTCACACACTAATATTAGCTATTCATTTGATGTAATGATTAAGCCATTATTTTGTCAAGACCGCTGCTGAGAAATTTAGACTCAGTAATTCTGGGTGATGTTCAGTAATCAGCATTACAAGCAATCTTTTTTTTTTTTTCCTGTTGATTCTGTTGCAGGTGCCACTTAGTTTGCATTTTGACAGATAAACGTTAGTTATCAGGCCTTCCCTGGTGGCTCAGTTGGTAAACAATCCACCTGCAACACGTGGAGAAGATGCTCTGGAGAAGGAAGTGGCAATCCACTCCAGTATTCTTGCCTGGAAAATCTCATGGAGAGAGGAGTCTACCACCATTACTTACTATCATCAGTTAGCAGAGCCAATTCGAGGGGCTCTGTCCTGGTGCCACATAAACTTCATTCATTTCTCACATTTATTGCATTTTGATTACATGCTAGGTACCTTGTCAGTCTCTGGGGTATATCTGTTCTTGAATCTATCTTTGTATGCCTGTGTGTTTATCAGATGCAACTCAGTAGCTTTTCCTGAGTTTTCCAGGACTGAAGTTGGTGCTTCTTTGCCTCAGAATTCTTACTCTCAATCTTAACTGAAGATCTTATACAAAGAACATGCTCTATTGATGTCTGTTGATTTTGCTTTCTTCCAATTTGCTCTGCAAAGTGCCAGCTACCTGCTTTCCTTATCAAGAAATACCTTTAGGTTGATTCTGTGCATCGCATCTCTCTTTAAGCTGAGCAGTCGCTCCACCCTGTCTATATTCTCTTGGATGACTGGATGCCTTTCTGGATGACATGCTGTACATTGTGACTATATGAGGGGTATTTTTTTTTTTTTTAATATAAATTTATTTATTTTAATTGGAGGCTAATTACTTTACAATATTGTATTTGGTTTTGCCATACATCAACATGAATCTGCCACAGTGTACACCTGTTCCCCATCCTGAGCCCCCCTCCAACCTCCCTCCCCATCCCATCCCTCTGGGTCATCCCAGTGCACCAGCCCCGAGCATCCTGTATCATGCATCGAACCTGGACTGGCGATTCATTTCACATATGATATTATACATGTTTCAATGCCATTCTCCCAAATCATCCCACCCTCGCCGTCTCCCACAGAGTCCAAAAGACTGTTATATACATCTGTGTCTCTTTTGCTGTCTCGCATATAGGGTTATCGTTACCATCTTTCTAAATTCCATATATATGCATTAGTATACTGTATTGGTGTTTTTCTTTCTGGCTTACTTCACTCTGCATAATAGGCTCCAGTTTCATCCACCTCATAAGAACTGATTCAAATGTATTCTTTTTAATGGCTGAGTGATACTCCATTGTGTATATGTACCACAGCTTTCTTACCCATAAGTCTGCTGAGGGACATCTAGGTTGCTGATGTATAGTCCCTCAGCACTATTATAAACAGTGCTGCGATGAACATTGGGGTACACGTGTCTCCTTTCCCTTCTGGTTTCCTCAGTGTGTACGCCCAGCAGTGGGATTGCTGGGTCGTATGGCAGTTCTATTTCCAATTTTTTAAGGAATCTCCACACTGTTCTCCATGGTGGCTGTACTAGTTTGCATTCCCACCAACAGTGTAAGAGGGTTCCCTTTTCTCCACACCCTCTCCAGCATTTATTGCTTGTAGACTTTTGGATAGCAGCCATTCTGACTGCTGTGAAATGGTACCTCACTGTGGTTTTGATTTGCATTTCTCTGATAATGAGTGGTGTTGAGCATCTTTTCATGTGTTTGTTAGCCATCTATATGTCTTCTTTGGAGAAATGTCTGTTTAGTTCTTTGGCCCATTTTTTGATTGGGTCGTTTATTTTTCTGGAATTGAGCTGCAGGAGTTGCTTGTATATTTTTGAGATTAATTCTTTGTCAGTTGCTTCATTTGCTATTATTTTCTCCCATTCTGAAGGCTGTCTTTTCATCTTGCTTAGAGTTTCCTTTGTTGTGCAGAAGCTTTTAATTTTAATTAGGTCCCATTTGTCTGTTTTTGCTTTTATTTCCAATATTCTGGGAGGTGGGTCATAGAGGATCCTGCTGTGATTTATGTCGGAGAGTGTTTTGCCTATGTTCTCCTCTAGGAGTTGTATAGTTTCTGGTCTTATGTTTAGATCTTTAATCCATGTTGAGTTTATTTTTGTGTATGGTGTTAGAAAGTGTTCTAGTTTCATTCTTTTACAAGTGGTTGACCAGTTTTCCCAGCACCACTTGTTAAAGAGATTGTCTTTTCTCCACTGTATATTCTTGCCTCCTTTGTCAAAGATAAGGTGTCCATAGGTGTGTGGATTTATCTCTGGGCTTTCTATTTTGTTTCATTGATCTATATTTCTGTCTTTGTGCCAGTACCATACTGTCTTGATGACTGTGGCTTTGTAGTAGAGCTTGAAGTCAGGCAGGTTGATTTCTCCAGTTCCATTCTTCTTTCTCAAGATTGCTTTGGCTATTCTTTTTTGTATTTCCAAACAAATTGTGAAATTATTTGTTCTAGCTCTGTGAAAAATACCATTGGTAGCTTGATAAGGATTGCATTGAATCTATAGATTGCTTTGGGTAGTATACTCATTTGCACTGTATTATGAGGGGTATTTTAAAATCTTGATCAGAAGAATGATTTCCTGTTTGGAGTACAAACTTAGATCCCCCGCTGTATGGCATTATGACACCTTCCTGCAAGTGAAAGTGGCCAGTCTTTCAGTCATGTCCAACTATTTGTGAGCCCATGGACTGTAGCCTGCCAGCCCCCTCTGTCCATAGGACTCTCCAGGGAAGAATACTGGAGTGGACAGTCTTTCTACTTCACTCCATTAGAAAGATCCTGAAAAGTCAGGTTCATGTAACTGATATTTATCATTCCATAATGAGGGCTTTGTGGGCTAAAGATAATAAGCTGTCTTTGGGAGGGTCCTTCCAGAAGCAGGTCCTCAGGCAAGGATTTTGGCGAAAGTGGTTTTTAGGTGGAAGGAGAAAGCTCTGCTAGGGAAGTGGGGAGTGAGACAGAGAAGGGGTGTAAGTTAAAATGTGTTCATGAGCAGGTTACTGTTTTGGGCAACCGGGGCTCAATCCCTCCGGCAGCCTCTGGGAGACAGCACAGAATGTTCTTCAGCACTTTCCCACTAAAGGGAGAGGAGGCTGGAGGATTCACACAGCAACCCCCATCCATGTTTACTTAGAGTTACTTCTGCAGGGCTCATCTTCTTACCATGGTGACTTTAAATACATTCTAAGCATGTAGTTCTGACCAAGAAAGACAGCCAGCAGAGATTTGCAAGTACTTGCAGTAGGAAGCCGAAGCTATGTGCAGGAACACTGATACAACTGGGAACAGTGCCTGTTACACAAGCACGTAGATCTGTCCATTGGTATGTGTGGGGTGTTAAAGTCCCCCACTATTACTGAGTTACTGTAGATTTCCCCTTGTACAGTTGTTACCATTTGCTATGTGTAAGCATGTCCATGTGTCTTGTAATGGTCTATTTTAAAGTCCATTTTATCTGATATGACTACTTCTGCTTTCTTCTGATTTCCATTTACATGGAATATCTTTTTCTAGCCCTCACTTTCAGTCTGTCTGTGTCCCTAAGTATGAAGTGGATCTCTTGTAGACAGCATATATAAAGGTCTTGCTTTTATATCTGAAGCAGTGTTTATAACAAGCAATAGTAATAACACTGGCGTAAGTGTGGAGAGGGCTTCTCTGGTAGTTCAGATGGTAAAGAATTCGCCTGCAATGCAGTAGACTTGGGTTCCATCCCTGGGTCAGGAAGATCCCCTGGAGGAGGGCATGGCAAACCAGTGCAGTATTCTTGCTTGGAGAATCCTCATAGCCAGAGGAGCCTGGTGGGCTAGAGTTCAGACATGACAGAGCGACTAAGCACAGCACAGCAAGCATGGGGGAAGGAATGTCAACTGACATGGACGGAAACATGTGCTAAGGACGCATTAATTAGGGTGGCTCTGTCCCAAGCAACAGTGCTTGCCACCTACTGGCTCTGTACAGAGGTTGAGAAATGATCGTGGTGATAATAAGTGGGACTGTGAGCATATGTCCCAACTCACCAAATTATACACATTAATTATGTGGAACTTTTTGTATATCAATTATACTTCAATGACTGCAGCCATGAAATTAAAAGACGCTTACTCCTTGGAAGGAAAGTTATGACCAACCTAGATAGCATATTCAAAAGCAGAGACATTACTTTGCCAACAAAGGTCCATCTAGTCAAGGCTATGGTTTTCCCTGTGGTCATGTATGGATGTGAGAGTTGGACTGTGAAGAAGGCTGAGTGCCGAAGAATTGATGCTTTTGAACTGTGGTGTTGGAGAAGACTCTTGAGAGTCCCTTGGACTGTAAGGAGATCCAACCAGTCCATTCTGAAGGAGATCAGCCCTGGGATTTCTTTGGAAGGAATTATGCTGAAGCTGAAACTCCAGTACTTTGGCCACCTCATGTGAAGAGTTGACTCATTGGAAAAGACTCTGATGCTGGGAGGGATTGGGGGTAGGAGGAGAAGGGGACGACAGAGGATGAGATGGCTGGATGGCATCACTGACTTGATGGACGTGAGTCTGAGTGAACTCTGGGAGGTGGTGATGGACAGGGAGGCCTGGCATGCTGCGATTCATGGGGTCGCAAAGAGTTGGACACGACTGAGCAACTGAACTGTACTGAACTGAAAGCTGGGGAAGCCAGACACAATGTGAGAAATTGAGGACACTGGAGTATGGGATGCTGCTGCTGCTACTGCTGCTAAGTCACTTCAGTCGTGTCCGACTCTGTGCGACCCCATAGACGGCAGCCCAGCAGGCTCCGCCATCCCTGGGATTCTCCAGGCAAGAACACTGGAGTGGGTTGCCATTTCCTTCTCCAATGCATGAAAGGGAAAAGTGAAAGGGAAGTCGCTCAGTCGTGCCCGACTCTTAGCGACCCCATGGACCGTAGCCCACTAGGCTCCTCCGTCCATGGGATTTTCCAGGCAAGAGTACTGGAGTGGGGTGCCATTGCCTTCTCCAGAGTATGGGATGGGTACTAACTAATATGGAATTATTGTTCATTATCTTAGGTGTGAAAACTTATTGTGGGCATACAGGAAAATGTCCTTACTCCTAGGGGATATATGTCGAGTTATTTAGGAGTGGGAGAAGGCAATGGCAACCCACTCCAGTACTCTTGCCTGGCAAATCCCATGGACGGAGGAGCCTCATGGGCTGCAGTCCATGGGGTCGCTAGGAGTTGGACTGAGCAACTTCACTTTTACTTTTCACTTTCATGCATTGGAGAAGGCAATGGCAACCCACTCCAGTGTTTTTGCCTGGAGAATCCCAGGGACAGGGGAGCCTGGTGGGCTGCTGTCTCTGGGGTTGCACAGAGTCAGACATGACTGAAGCGACTTAGCAGCAGCATTTAGGAGTGAAATGCCATGGTATCTGCAATGCACTTTCAAAAAAATTTTGGCAAAATAAATTTTATTTTAAAAAATTGATGATTTTAAGTAAAAATATATTTAAGAAAAATCTCTTTGACTGTAGGTGAGAGTTCAGTTGGAGAGAACAGAGACTAAAGCAGGGCAAGTAGCTAGGAAACTACTGAGATCCCAGGGGAAACACTCAAGTGGCTCATTGACAGCGGGAAGGAAAAAAAGGGTTCCCAGAGTAGAGCTTAAGGAGCCTAGAATCAACGGATTTCACTTAAATATTGCATATGAGGGGTTGGGTTCACTGCAAAGGTATTCCTTCTTGCTAATGTATTTCCTGTTTTCTGACCAATCATTGTGCCATTTTTCTACGAAGTCTGCCTCTTTTTCTCCCACCCTCTCTCCTCAAATTCCTTCTAGCATCACTCACTAATAGGGTTTGGCATGTGCAGAAACTGAGGCTTTAAATATGAGCTCCCAGAGAAATAACACCCTCCTCCATAACCCTCTCATTCTAGGCAGAGTGAGTTCCAATTGCAGAAGAGCAGAATGAGAAGTGGGGAGTATTCACTGGGACTGGGTCTCTGTTTTTAAAATATATCTTCAGTTTTTCTCTTTCCACATTTATGTTTCTGTTTCTCCAGCTCTAAGTAGGTTCTAGCTGCCTCAAAGGGGTGTTGGAATAATGAATGCATTTTCTTGAGGATGGCTTTGAATTCTCAGATGAAATGTGCTGCGTCACCAAAAATTATAATTCAAATCAAAGCTCTCAACCTTTCATCGTTACATGCCTTTGAGGTTTAGGGCTCTTGTGCAGATTCCAAATAAACTTAGAAAATGCCTCCAAAATACCAAAAAGTTTCTAAAAGCAAAACATGGAGAAGAGATTAAAAACAAGGTTTAAAAGAAAGAATATTTCCTAAAACCCATATTTATGCAACTTTTCCATTTTTACTGTCCTCACAGAGGAAAAACAAGAGGATAGAAATGCCTGATTTAAAAACAAAAGCAAAAAACATATTTCAATTTACAGGATGGCGTTGTTTAAATTATACATCTTATACAAAAATAAGTTCTGAGAACTATGACTAAATTAAGCTCCATAATTATATTAAGATCTCCACTTTGTGAAGAAGAGTATCCTTATACAACTCCATTCTGAATAGAGGAATTTGAGGTTCCTGAGACATCACTCAAACTATAGAAGGCATTATTAAAAATTTAAAAAAATTAAAATTTTTAAATTTAAAATTAAAATAAAATTTTTTTTTTAAAAAATTAAAAAAAAGCTCTTAGCTACTACAGAACGAGAGACCTGCACTTGAACCCTAGTTGAACCACTTCACACTTACGGGAAAAGAGGGACTTGATTTTCTTTTGCAGACTCAGGCTTCTAATTTCTAAAGTGGGAAAAATTTCTACTAAGAGCTGTGAGAAGATGACCACATTTTGAACCTAGTGCACTACTTTGGCAAGTTCTTTAGACAGTTTATGTGAAGAAACAAGACTTTGGGGAAAATAATGGTACTTTAGACTACCACAAGATTTGACCTCATGTGGGATCCTGAAATAACTACTGGTGAAAATTTTTGTTGAAGACCACAAAATATCAGAATCCTATCCAAAGTAATCTCTGAAGAAAGAGGTAGAAAGCAAAAAAGCAAAAAACACACACCATATTAATAGCTATTATTTGTAAGTCTGTGACCCCAGATTAGTCAAGGCTATGGTTTTCCTGTGGATGTGAGAGTTGGACTGTGAAGAAAGCTGAGCGCCGAAGAATTGATGCTTTTGAACTGTGGTGTTGGAGAAGACTCTTGAGAGTTCCTTGGACTGCAAGGAGATCCAACCAGTCCATTCTGAAGGAGATCAGCCCTGGGATTTCTTTGGAAGGAATTATGCTAAAGCTGAAACTCTAGTACTTGGGCCACCTCATGCGAAGAGTTGACTCTTTGGAAAAGACTCTGATGCTGGGAGGGATTGGGGGTAGGAGGAGAAGGGGATGACAGAGGATGAGATGGCTGGATGGCATCACTGACTTGAAGGACATGAGTCTGAGTGAACTCCGGGAGTTGGTGATGGACAGGGAGGCCTGGCGTGCTGCAATTCATGGGGTCGCAAAGAGTTGGACACGACTGAGCGACTTAACTGAACTGAACTGACCCCAAATTTCTTTGAGACGTCTAATAACGGAAGCTCTCTATGTCATCCTAAGCTTGATGAGCATGACTGGCTTGGAATAAAAACAGCTGAAGTCTTGCTCGTAGGTTTCTTACAACCAGGTTCAGAGTAAACTTTTCACGGCAGTGAAAGGAAGCACATCCACGCATGCATCAGAAATCAGAGGATTGGCAAAGGCAGGAAGTTGCCAGACTTGTGAGATCTTATAAGGCCAGGACAACCGCCTTGTGGCCTGGGGGGTGGGGGAGTGAGGTGCGGTGGGGTGTCTGTGTGAGAGTTCAAAGTGAAAACATCTGGCCTTCTCTGGCCCTTATCACTCTGACTGCTGCAAGGAAAAGACAGGGGAAGGACCTTCCCACTGGGTGCTCTGATATGCATTCCTTTAAACATTTATCTCTACAAAAAGTGCCCCTTGTGTCTCTTTGAACTTGAAGTGGAGGTTTGATATTTTGGCTACCTCTTGTGAAATATTAGAGAAGGGGTAAAATTTGGGCACTGCTCATCCAGTAGATCTCCTCTGCCAAGTGGTCAAAGGCCTTAAGCAAACTAAACAGAAAGAAGTTAGTACAAATGTTGGAATTCTCCAGAGTTTAAAACCTAATTTGTCCTAGAGTTCTTGTCATTCATATGATTCAAGAAAAAAAATAAAGGAGGCAGATCAAATCTAAGAAGTGCAACAAGGTAAATACAAAGCTTACTTTCTCTTAAATCTTAGAGATTCTTTAAGGTAAACACTTGATGTAACGAAATGTTTTATTGAACATTGTCCTTTTTTACCATCCTCTGCCCTGTATGCTCTTAGGTCAATTTTATGACACCAGATATGTGGACATTAATTATTACGAACAAGTATGGCAAGGTGACACAAGAGAAGAAAATTAAATACAATATTCATTTAAAGTTAAGTCGCTCAGTCGTGTCGGACTCTTTGTGACCCTGTGGACTGTAGCCCACTAGCTATTCATCTAAACTGATGTTTATACCATCTAATATGTGGACAAATATTGTACTGATCTTGATCTTGATCCATAACAGTACTCCTCCTCCTTCTCTGAGTGAGTGGATGGTGGGATCTTGAACACTGAGGGCAAATGCTATCATTTAGGATAAGCTAAGAGAAAAGGTGGAATGTTAAGTCAGGAAAGCTTAGCAAGTTGTTTCACTTCACGGGATGGGTTATCCCACCATAATCCAACTTGTGTAAGACTGGGAACTGTATTTCCCTGATTCTCCTTCTCTGTAGATATAACAGAGGTCTAGTTTAGATACCACTAAAAGATGAATGTTCTCATGTTTTGGAAGAAAGAAATGAAGCAGATATCATTTTCTCCAAGGTTGGAAATATCAGACACAAGGACTGAAAACACAGACTCGCCCAGTGGCTCCCAGTTGGAGTGCTGCTTTCTTCCAGCTTATCTTCCCAGCAGCTGCAGCTGCTGAAACCAACAGCCCCAGGGCAAAATGATTGGGCACTTGGCTTCAGGCTGTTAGAGACAGGCTGTTAGTCCTCTTCCTGTGTCATCAGAGTTAACAACACTATGAACTTTTGCAAATTTCATTCTGGGAAGAGTTTGAAGAAGAAATGATGCCAATTTTCCATAACCTCTACCAGAAAACAGAAGAATTAGGAACACTTCCCAACTTATTCTATGAAGCCAAGATTGCTCTACTATTAGAAGTAAAGACAATATAAGAAATGAAAGCTACAGACTGATATCACTCATGAAATAGATTGAAAACCTCAACAAATAATAGCAAATTGAATTCAACAATGTACAAAAAGAATTATGTAATAAGACCACCTGGGATTTGTTCTAGGTAGGCAAGAATAGTTCAATATTTAGAAACCAATTAATGTAATCCATCACATCAACAACAAAAAAAATCAAATGATCACACAAAAAATTCAGAAAGAACATTTGACATAATCTAATTGCTAGTCATAATAAAAACTCTCAGCAAGCTAGCAATAGACATTTCCTCAATTTGATAGGAAACAGGGCTTCCCTGGTAGCTCAGATGGTAAAGCATCTGCCTACAATGCAGGAGACCGGGGTTCGATCCCTGGGTAGGAAAGATCCCCTGGAGAAGGAAATGGCAACCCACTTCAATATTCTTGCCTGGAGAATTCCATGGACCGAGGAGCCTGGTAGGCTACAGTCCATGGGGGTCACAAAGAGTCAGACAGGACTGAGCGACTTCACTCACATTCAGTCACATACATTAAAAAAAAAAAAAAAAAAAATAGCCAACTATTAGAAGAGGTCATTGAGAGGATGTGACCATTGGTTAATCGAGAGCTGGACCCTGGCAACTTGAGGCTCCTCACACTCTCCCCGTGCAGGGAAAGTACACTCTGCCCACCATGGGAACCACTTTTGAGGATACAGTCTCGAGAGAGCAATGTGTTTTTGAGACAATTAGGATGGTGTGTGAGACTGAACCCTGTTAAGGCCTCTATATAAACTGAAGATTCTGGGGGGGCAGGCACAGAGATTTACTCAGCTTATAGTCACCCAAGACAAGCCTGGAAAGTAAGTTCTCTTATTTTTAGACCTGCCACCTACCAATCTGTAGCGGCCACCTCTTCTGTTGTTCTCTCCTTGCCCTCTGGGTACGGTCCAGTTGGATGAACCACTGTAACAGCATTGTCAGTAGTGAGCAACTAGATGCTCTTCCCTTCAAACTGGGATCAAGTCAAGGATGTCCCTTCTCACCACTCCCATTTAATATCACAAAGGAAGGCCCAGCTAGGGCAATCAGACAGTAGAAGGAAATAAAAGGTATACATATTGAGAAGAACGAAAGAAAGCTGTGTTTTTTCCCAGATAATATGATTGTCTGTGTAGAAAATCCCAGTCATTAACAACAACAACAATAAAAGTCCTGGAACTAATAAGAATATATAGAAAGATTATAGGATTCAAGATTATTATAACAAACGTAGATTCTATTCTCACATATTGCTAATGACTAGCACTATGTGTGAAATTTTAAAAAAATACCATTTATAATGCACACACACAAAAAGAAGAAGAATAAAAGGAAAAAGGGTTTTAGGTGAAGCCAGGGCCCAGGAATACCAGGGCCCTTGGATACTCAGATCCTCTACTGCTGGGAGCAGAGCTGGTTCTGCCATCAGCTCTGGCAATGGTTGGATCCAAATGTCATGAAACAGACATTAATAGAAGGTGGCAGATTCTTAGAGGGTATAGTGCATACAATGGTGTAGACTTGCCCTTGAGAGAAGGAAAAGAGGAGTTTTAAAAGAGAGAGTCTTGGAGCTCCCTTGTCTTGGTCATAGGGTTGTCTTTACTAAAAAGTATTTAGAGATTTAGATGAGATTTGGAAAGATCATCTTGTGGGACTGTGGAGAGATAAGAGGTAGAGTAAATAAACCCACATTTTATTTCAGCTCAGCCTGGTGGCTAAAAGATTTTAATAATATTCTAATATACATATCTATCACAGTTGATTGCCATTCTCCTGGTGATGGACATCTGAGCTATTTTGCATTTGGGCTATTATGAATAAAGTGAACTAAAAGCAAAAAAAGAATAAAATAGATTAAAAAAAGTCATAGAGTAGACTATGGATTATAATTCTTCTTTAACTCCCACCAGTGGGTTTAAATCCCAGTTATAACTTTACATAATTATGATTCATAGCCAAGTCATGATCTCATTATTGCTTGGAAACTTGATCATTTTCCATTGACTTATCCAGTATATAGAAAAAGAAAATTTCTCCTTTGTATTTTCTTCAACTATTTTCCCAAGAGAAATTGAGTTGCCTCACGACAATATACCTAAATATGAGAAAATCTATTTTCTGGTGAAGTGCAATGGCCTCAGCAGTAAATCTGTTTTCTTAATTCCTAATTTATGCTCTTTGATAAGTTCAGTACTCTCTGATAAGGTCAACAGCCCATCAGTTTGTTCTACTATAGTATGTCTGCTGCTGCTGCTGCTGCTAAGTCGCTTCAGTCGTGTCTGACTCTGTGAGACCCCATAGATGGCAGCCCACCAGGCTCTCCCATCCCTGGGATTCTCCAGGCAAGAACACTGGAGTCGGCTGCCATTTCTTTCTCCAATGCATGAAAGTGAAAAGTGAAAGTGAGGTCACTCAGTCGTGTCCGACTCCCAGCGACCCCATGGACTGCAGCCCACTGGGCTCCTCCGTCCATGAGATTTTCCAGGCAAGAGTACTGGAGTGGGGTGCCATTGCCTTCTCCGATAGTATGTCTACTTAAACATTTTTCTTGACTTCTACTCATCCTCCAGAATTATCCCTTCTAAATGCATAGCTGAATCATCTCTGAGACTTTTTTTTTTTAATCTAGTGCCATTGTTTTCTTTGCATATTTCTGAAAACTCTTATTATAGATCATTTTCTTTAAACTTTTAATCTAAAAACCAGAAATTGTAGCCTAATCAAAATTGAATTTGTTGTTTTCATATTGCTTTTCATCTTAGGGACTTGGTGCTCTTATTAAATGTCATTTCTTATTGTTCCTCATCATTAATATCAATCTTATTGGGAGTTAATTTATTCTTTTCAGGGCTTCCCTGATACGTCAGTTGGTAAAGAATTCACCTGCAATGCAGGAAACTCCAGTTCAATTCCTGGGTCAGGAAGATCTGCTGGAGAAGGGCTGGGCTACCCACTCCAGTATTCTTGGGCTTCCCTTGTGACTCAGCTGGTAAAGAATCTGCCTGCAATGCAAGAAACCTGGGTTTGATCCCTGGGTTGGAAAAATTCCCTGGAGAAGGGAAAAGCTACCCACTCTAGTATTCTGGCCTGGTGAATTCCATGGACTGTATATAGTCCATGGTGTCACAAAGAGTCGAACACAACTGGGCAACTTATTGTTTTCGTTTTCCAAAGCACTAAAGAGATGCATACAAGTCTGTAGATTTTGCATGGACCAATTAAGCTTATTTTTTATTACAATAATTCTTCATATAGGCCCAAAAGAATATCCTCTTGATGTGTTCTTGCTTTTATTTGCGTCTACAACATGTAAGAGGCTAAAGAAGTTGTGTGGCATTTACATGCCATTTGTAGTCAGTTCAGATAACCGTACAGTAGGATGTTAGAAAATATTTACTCTGGGTCTCAATAACAAATAACTTGAAAGTTTATTATAATATCTAAGAAATATTTTAAGACTATCTCGTGCTTTTTAATGCTGCAGATAAAAGACTGGTAAGGTTGAAATAAAGTTATTTATTTTTATAAGCTGTCAGGTTTGGCAGTTAATAAAATGTGTTTTTTAGAGTATGAATTCAATTTGGATTTTAAAATACATTTTAAATATGTAAGTATATCTGTTTCCAAGAAGATTTGTTGTAATTAATACAAAGTCATAACCGTTCATAACTGTAGGAGTCAGGTCAAAGACATCCTTTCTGAGCCTCTGACTACTATATGTGAACTGGCATATGAATTAAAATAGTCTTTCTATGCATCTAGAATATATGTATTTATCTATCCATCTGATCTATCATTTACATATATACATTTATCCAATTATCTGTCATCTTTCAGTTATGTATCCATAAATCTTTATATACATATGTTTTATCTGGGATATTGTTGGGGGTCTCAATAAATGTAGCTATTTTTCATCTAACTTAGGATGATTGATTTGAAGGTAGGGCAGAGTAACAACATTAAAAAAGCAGACTTCAGTCACAGAAGTCCTGGGGTACCCAATATATTAGCAAGGAAAACCTCTCAAAGCTATTTCTCTGCTTGGTTACTCCTTCACCCTTACCTCCCCAGTTAACCAGTGCTTTCTCTCACATCTCACAGCCAAAATGACATCCTCTGAGAAGTTTTCTCTTACCACTCCATTTGAGGCGAGTGTCCTTCCATTGTATTATACTGATTGTCCTTATTTCTTTGTTCTTTCTTACCGATCTGTGCTCACACTGCAGTATGATGGACTCATTCTTCTCCATGCCAGGACCAACACACCTAAACAACACCTGCCTCTCTTATTCATTTATACATTCATTCTATATGTAATTCAATTAATATTTCCTTATAACTTGGGTTCAGATAGTTCTCTGTTTTTCAAAAGAAATTGGTGTCTTTTATTTATTTATTTTTTGCCTTCACTGTGCAACACGCAGGATCTTAGTTCCCGGATCAGTGGTGTAACCCAGGGGCCCCCTGCCATAGGAGTCTGGAGAGTTAACCCCTGGACCACCAGGGAAGCACTTCAGATAGTTTTCTTAGTGTTGGAAACAGAAAATAAATCAGACAAGGATATTGCTTTTGTGTAGATATATTAATTAGAAAGGTCCAGTCACATAATAACACAGTGATTTTGGGGCTGAGTTTTAATAGACAAGTAGATGTTTGCTTATCTAAGATAAATGGTCCTAATAGAAAGATCAGCAGGAATGAAAACATCAAAGGATAAAACACCTGGCCACTCTTTTCTGCATCTTTAGGATCATTTACAATGCCTACAGTGCTAGTGATAATCAAAATATTTTTATGAATAAATGAAGGCAAGAATGATTTCTGTAAAAATACTTAGCAGAGTGACAAGACTTTATAAAAGCTCAATAAATTAAATAAATTCCACATATCAAGTAAATCTAATTCGATAGTAAAAAGACATGAGAAATTTTAATTGAGGCATTAAAAATACCAGCTGATGAGTTTACAGATGATCCTAAACATTGTTGTAAGGACTGGTAACTGCAGATATTATTCATTTCAATCTCTTGAGATGAATAAACTATCTTTGCCTCATTGTCTCCCTACAATGCAGTTTTCACTCATGAATTAATACAACAGTGAAGAAATGCTAATACAAGCATAAGGAGGAGTTTAAATCCTGTAGTCCCCATGAACTTCTCAGCAGTCAACCTCCATACACTGTCTTTTTTTCTCAAGTCCATGTCTTGCCTCTCAATTATTACTCATGCTCTAGAACATCCCAAACACAACCTCTCCCAAACTTCTCCAATGTCCTTCTTCTTCCACTCTTTGCTCTTTATTTCCTATCCTCCAAATTTACATGTGGCTTCTCTATTTACAGTAAACTTAACCAGAGATGGAGGCTTTGTACACTGGGATTCCTGTGAGTGCAGCCTTCATGTGTGCGAGTGTACATGTGTGGTAGGTAGCTTCAGTGTCTGACTCTGTGACCACATGGACTGTGGCCCACCAGTCTCCTCTGTCCATGGGATTCTCCAGGCAAGAATCCTGGAGTGGGTTGCTGTGCCCTCCTTCAGGAGATCTTCCCAATCTAGGAATCAAACCTGCATCTCTTATATCTTCTGCATTGGCAGGCATGTTCTTTACCACTAGTGCCACCTGGGAAGCCTCTAGAGCCTTCATAGTCTAGTCCTAAATGATCTTAGCCCCACTGGTTTGGGGTCCAAATCTGTCCTCTTAATTCATTCTTGTGGTTGCAATCATTTCTCTTTATTCTATTTGTTTATCCTAGAGGCCTGTCCTTGTTCCTAGCATAACATTTAATTTGTATTGCTAAGTCACTTCAGTCGTGTCCGAATCTGTGCGACCACAGAGATGGCAGCCCACCAGGCTCCCCCATCCCTGGGACTCTCCAGGCAAGAACACTGGAGTGGGTTGCCATTTCCTTCTGCAATGCATGAAAGTGAAAAGTGAAAAGTGAAAGGGAAGTAGCTCAGTTGTGTCTGACTCTTAGTGACCCCATGGACTGCTGCCTACCAGGCTCCTCCATCCATGGGATTTTCCAGGCAAGAGTACTGGAGTGGGATGCCATTGCCTTCTCCAAATTTGTATTAGGAGATTACACATTTATAATAGGAGAGATTATTCTTGAAATAGTGTCTAAGAATGTGAACACTTGTTTTTGAATCCCAACTGCTCCACTTAGTGAGTGAGCACAGGTGAATTTTCTTATCTACAGGATGGAGACAGAGTATAATCTAGCATATTGGACACTTAGGAGGACAAAATGCAATATTACATTGTAGAGCTATTTCAGGAGACCCAATTCAAATGCCCCATTACTACCTTAAAGCCTCCCTAACACTTACTACATAGTTAATTACTTTCTTCCTTCCAATATGGGGAAAAAATAAAGATGAATAAAACCATTTGTGAGTTTTAACTACTGTTTTTAAAGTTATAATAAGATCTTTGTATCTTTTTCTTTTTTCTCAGAAAGGTACCATTTAAAAAACTGTAACTAACAGCCCTGAGAATTGTTTTGGAATTCAGGGTTTAAAAAAAAATTTTTTTTTCCAGGTGTGGAAGGGAAAAGGTAGGAAGGCAAGATTTAAACTGGGGATGCCTCAAATCCTACACTGATCTTCTTGGGACTGTTATCTTTGGCATGTGGTTTGATATGCTGAGCTGCCTGCACCTGTTTCTGGCAGGGGCTAGGAAAACTGAAATGTGCTCCCAAATCTTTCAATCAGGTTTGTCGTGTTTTTGGTCTTTTATCAACACAATTGTATCCCACCTGCCCCCTGTACAAACTGCTAAATGGTAGTAAATTGTGGTACATTCTGGTATAAGTAGAAGAAATATGTTTTATTATAATGATAATAAAAATGATAATGGTGATGATGATGATAAACATATTAATACAGAACTTGTTTTCATTTTAAAATATTAGGTTATCCATCTAATGGCTTACTAATATGTACACTGTGAAGTATGCATAAAAATCAAATACCTTGACCCACATGAATCTTTTCTAAACCTAAAGCTACTACACTTTTATTGGGATACATAGTAACAGGTACCACTGTTGGCCTGATGCGTGTGTGTTCAGTTGCTCAGTCATGTCCGACTATTTGCGACCCTATGGATTGTAGCCCATCAGGCTCCTCTGTCCGCCGGATTCTCCAGGCAAGAATAGTGGAGGTTGCAGTGTCCTCCTCCAGAGAATCTCCCCGACCCGGGGATTGACCCTGTGTCTGTTGTGTCTCCTGCATAGCCAGGCAAGTGGCATAGCTCTAGTCGTAAGCACCACTAGCGCCACCCGGGAAGTTTCTTAGCCTTGTAGAAGTCCCTCCATTTGTGGGCTGGGGCTCCCAAAGAAAATACCAATTTAGAATAAAATTTTATTTCTTTGGCCACTGAACAACCCCGTAATTTAGTTGCAGCCTGAGTGTCTTAACTATAAATCCAGCTGACAAAATATAATTATAACCACGCAGATTGAATTTATGTTTAAACTATAAGCAGATGATTCCTCAAGGACCTGCAGGCAAGTTAGAAAAATACTCCACCTTTTCTAGCTGTGCTACATTCACCTGGATTGAAATATGCTGTCAAATTTAACCCTTCCTCTTTAGCTAAGTCTTCTCTAATTTCCTCCAGCTCTGCTTTTACTTTTTCTTTTATTTTTTATTTTTTTGTTCTGAAAAAATTCTGTTTATTAAACTTGATTAGGTTCAGTTCTGTGAAAATTCAGTTTTACTTTGGTGTACTTTTACTGTCATACAGTGGAAAATAACTCACAATTGAAAATAATTTTTTTTTTTTCCATGACTAGCCTAACTTTTATTTTTTTATTTTTATTTTTATTTAATTTTAATTTTTTAAAATTTTATTTTATTTTTAACTTTACAATATTGTATTAGTTTTGCCAAATATCGAAATGAATCTGCCACAGGTATACCCACGTTCCCCATCCTGAACCCTCCACCCTCCTCCCTCCCCTCCCTCCCTCTGGGTCATCCCAGTGCACCAGCCCCAAGCATCCAGTACGTGCATCGAACCTTGACTGGCGACTCGTTTCATACATGATATTATACATGTTTCAATGCTATTTTCCCAAATCTCCCCACCCTCTCCCTCTCCCACAGAGTCCATAAGACTGATCTATACATCGGTGTCTCTTTTGCTGTCTCGTACACAGGGTTATTGTTTCCATCTTTCTAAATTCCATATATATGCGTTAGTATACTGTATTGGTGTTTTTCTTTCTGGCTTACTTCACTCTGTATAATAGGTTCCAGTTTCATCCATCTCATTAGAACTGATTCAAATGTACTCTTTTTAACGGCTGAGTAATACTCCATTGTGTATATGTACCACAGCTTTCTTATCCATTCATCTGCTGATGGGCATCTAGGTTGCTTCCGTGTCCTGGCTATTATAAACAGTGCTGCGATGAACATTGGGGTACACGTGTCTCTTTCCCTTCTGGTTTCCTCAGTGTGTATGCCCAGCAGTGGGATTGCTGGATCATAAGGCAGTTCTATTTCCAGTTTTTTAAGGAATCTCCACACTGTTCTCCAGAGTGGCTGTACTAGTTTGCATTCCCACCAACAGTGCAAGAGAGTTCCCTTCTCTCCACACCCTCTCCAGCACCAGAGAAAGCACGAAGTAGCATTAAAAGATTAGTAGTATTTTACTAGCTCATAGAGTCAGGGCTGTGTAGTCCAGGAGCTTTGTGTATGGCTCCTCCACTGCAGGGGGGTACCATATATTGTACATAGACCATGCAAAATCTAGGCTTCCCTGGTGCCTGAGATGGTAAAGAATCTGACTGCAGTGCAAGAGACCTGGGATCAATCTGGGGTTGGGAAGATTCCCTGGAGAAGGGAATGGCAACCCACTCCAGTATTCTTGCCTTGAAAGTTCTGAGGACAGAGGAGCCTGGCATGCTACAGTCCATGGAGTCTTGAAGAGTTGGATATGACTGAGCAGCGAACACACACACACATGTATGATCTACCATGGAATCATACACGGTGTGGCTTTGGATTTTTCCTCTCCCTGTTTTGATTTTTTTTTTTTTTTTTTGAGAGCCTCTACTATGAACTTTATTCTTGGGAACAGAATGTATTAATAAGTTCATACTTAGATTAACCTAACATTTCTATATGAATCAGGATTGGATTGGACTCAACAGATATCTAATAAAAATCAGTTATTTAATTTGTTTAATCATTCACACAATCACTTAAACATTTATTGAGATGTGCAGTGCTTGGTATAGCAATCAGAAAGGGAACAAAATAGATATAAAGTCTGCCTTTGCAGAGCCTATAGTTTACTAGTAGAGTCTGATATTAATCAGGCACACAAAACTTTGTAATACTAAAGTACATATTATGATTTTTTTTTTAAAAATGAAAGTTGACAGTATAGATCAGAAATCACATCTGGTCTGTAAGCATCATGGAAGGCCTTCCAGAAGAATTTAAGAATTGAGTTCAGATATGATCAGTGGGAGTTGAGATGGGTAGAAGGAATCACATGGCCAGCTTGTAAAAACTGAGAAAATTTGGCCTGACAACATAAAGTGAGCAATGTATGTATCAGCATATAAGCAGATGAGTCTGGGAAAGTCCACATTACACAAAAGACCAAGCTAAGGATTTTGGCCATTGCTGTAAAGAGCAGTGGTGAGCCCTTGAAAGGTTTTAAGGAAATAAATGTCACAACTATGTTTTCAGTTTTAAAAAATCACTCTGCCTCTGATGTTAAGAATTAATTGAAGAGAATTAAGAGTAGGTCCTAGGAAAAGTTTGGAAGTTACTGAAGTATTTAAGAAAAGAGATACAGAAGAGAAGGCCGCAATCATAGGTAATGGTCATCATTTAGCATGAATTCTAGATTTCTCTAGATCTTAAGGAAAAATTGCTGAGCTCTCTCTCTCTCTATCTCCTTATCTTTGTCTTCCTTGCCCAGCACATAATCTCTTATAAACTATTTTCCAAACTCACACTGACTCCCTTTGTTTGTAGAATGTATTTTCAACACTGCTCATATATTGGATGACTACTAGCTGTACTTGTTAGAGAAGGAAATGACTACCCACTCCAATATTCTTGCCTGGGAAATGCCATGGACAGAGGAACCTGGTGGGCTACAGTCCATGGGGTAGCTAAGGGTTGGACACAACTTAGCCACTAAACAGCAGCAGCAGCTATACTTGTAATATAATCTTGGTGGTCAGTTACTGGATGTGGATACCTCTTTCAAGTTGAACCTTCAAGATTATCTGTAAGGAACATGAAGTCTTGAAGTTTGCTAAAATTGAAGTTTTTGTACTTTATTGTCAATATCTCTTTTTATGATACCCTGTTTTCTCACAAGAAGCTTTTCAAAATATATAAAGATAAATGAATTGTATTTTTTAAATATTGAGAATGAAATTTCTTTCTCATGCACACAGTACTTCAGTTGTCACACTAAAGATTTCTATTTTGTGAAGAAAATAAAAATTGCTCATATGAGCATCTGGTTGTCAAATGTGTTTAAATATCATCGTTGATCACTGAGTTGACCTAGCTCTCTCTGTTTTGTTGTTTTGTTCCATTTTGGTTGATTTTATTTTGGACTATGATATTAAAATACTGAGTAATATACAAAAACAGTGAGATATAAATATAAATTTAATGATACGTAAATTTAAACATCTGAAAGTATTATCTATTGATAAAGTGGAAATCAATATTACTGAAAATAAAATTTGGAATATTTTAAGTGTCACAATATATTTTAAGGTACGATTATCATTCATCATAAAATAAATGATGACCAGACAGCCTATAAATCCACTGTGTACATAATTATCTTTGTGACATTGTCCTTAAATGTACCCCCCAAAAGTGAAATGATTTTAGGTATTTTATATCCCAGGTCAATGTTTATATCCTTAAGTGTTTTTGAATTTCAAAATTATTTGTTTTCTCACAGTATGTTTATACCCATAAATATTATAGTAAATTTAGTTATTTTATTATTATATACATTGTAATTACCAAGATCATATGGTACAATAATGTTTGTAAAATTAACCATGACAAAATTAAGTAAAGGAAAGATAAAGAAAGGTGTTAGGAAATGTCATTTTGTGATTTGAAATTCTAGGTGCCCTAACAGTCACAATGGGGTTGTGTGTGTGTGTGTGTGTGTGTGTGTGTGTAAAATACTGAAAATAATTCATTTTAAAATTTGAAGTTTCTGCTAGGCTCAGTGAATTATATTTTGTCATAACAAGGAAGTGATTTTCATTTACTTATTTATTGATTGGTAGCAGTAGCATCTCTTTTGGACAAAATCTTATTTGAGTCAGTGTTAAAACTGGATAAAAGTGGCTTTACTTTGGTTTAAGCATGATGGGTATCCCTAAGCCTTATTCTCCTGACTCATCTCACTGAAACTTGGTGTAACCAGTAGGTTTCTGAAGATCTCTGTGGGACGAAATCCTTATACAGAGAACAACGTGGCAGGAAAAGCTTCTACAATGGAAGTAGGAGACTTAACTGTATAATTTATTAGTCAATCTTGAACAACTCATATTCTGGAGAAAAAACACACACACACACACACAATAACCTTTCATCTGTAAAATGGAAACGAAGATAGGCGGCTCTTGAGACACAGGGTCTCCTTTCGTGCAGCATTGACGACCCTGGGGCGGCCCTGCGGTTCACCCCGGCGGCCCAGGCCCAGGACAGGCGAAGGGGACCGGCCCGGGCCACGCCCGCCGGGAGCTCAGGGAACCGCACCTCGGAGTCGCATCCTGAGGCTGAGGGAGGCCTCCTGAGGCTGAGGGGCGCGTCCTCCAGCGCGCCGTCCAGGGAGCAGAGACAGCCTGAGCTGAAAAGACTTTCCTGAAAAACCCGGGCGTCGAGGCTGCCTGCACAGTCCCCGCGGCCCGGCCCAAAGCTCTCTCAGCCGGGGTCGGGGGTGGGTGCGGGGCGCGGGCCGCGCTCCGCGGTGAGTGAGGCCCGCGGGGCCGCCCGCTACCAGTGCGAGTCAGCGTTCGGTCATTAGCCCGTCGCTCCCGCGTGGTCAGACCCTGGGTTGGGGATCGGCCTCTTTCGCCTCCTCGCGGCCTTTCCCGCCCGCCTCCGTCTCCACCAGGGAGGTTTGGGCCCTCTCCGCCCCGGTTGGTTCCCTCAGCGGGCGGGAAAGGAAACCCTGACCTGGGGCCCTCACCGCCGGCTCCCCTGCTTCCCGGCTCCCCGGCCTCCCCCCGGCCCTGGCTTGTGCTTTCGGCGACCTCAGCTTTCCGAAGGCCGTGCCAGGGGGCGCAGAAGTCGGGACCAGAAGTGTCCTGGGATGGCCAGGGGTTTCCCAGGGCTCCTCCTGGCTGTAAATAGGCCTGTCTTGGGCCGTGCTCCCTGGAGGGTCTTTTCTAGAAGGAATGAGAATTAACGTTTTCCTCCAGGGCTTGATCAAGTCGACCAGACTTCGCCCTGGAGATGCCACTTGATTTCCAAATCGTCCAGGGGCCTGGGGAGAGCTTGAGTGGTGCAGGCCGGTCAGAGTTGGGGGCAGGGGAGTCCTCCTGCCATTGTGGAGGGGGGGGGTGGGGGGCGGGGGCTGGTTGCCGTAGGGGGCTGGCATTGCAGTGGCATTCTGGAGAATTCCATTGCTTGTTTTGGTGTCCACCTGTGAAAGGAAGAAGAAGGAAACAGGGAGGAGGAGCTAAGATGGCGGAGGAGTAGGACGGGGAGAACACTTTCTCCCCCACAAATTCATCAAAAGAACATTTAAATGCCGAGTAAATTCCACAAAACAACTTGTCAATGCCAGCAGAGGACATCAGGCACCCAGAAAAGCAACCCAAGTCTTCGAAAGGAGATTTTTAATTTTAGCTTTTTAGTATTTGTTATCAATTTTGTACCTATAGTTTTTTTTTTGTTTGTTTTTGTTTTTATATAATTTCTGTGACCCTTTTTTATTTTTTCTTTTTCTCTGTTTCTTTCTCTTCTTCTTTTAAATAACATTGTATATCTGAAATTCCAAACTCTATTCTAGATTTTTAATTTATGCTTTTTGGTATTTGTTATCAATTTTGTACCTGTATTTTTTTTTTTTATAATTTATGCGACCTTGTTTGTTCTTGTTTTTTTTTTTCTCTCTCTTTTTTTCTTCTTCTTTTTTTAACATTGTATTTTGAAATTCCAAACTCTACTCTAGATTTTTAACTTTTGCTTTTTGGTATTAGTTATCAATTTTATACCTATATTTTCTTTATAATTTTTGTGACCTTGTTTGTTTTTGTTTGTTCGTTTTTTCTATCTTTCTTTTCCTTCTTCTTTTCTTTAACATCATGTTTTTGAAATTCCAAACTCTACTCTGGATTTAAAATTTTTGCTTTTATGTATTTGTTACCAATTTTGTACCTTTAAGAACCCAATCTTCAGTACCCATTTTTCACTAGGGAGCGAGATTACTGGCTTAATTGCTCTCTCTCCCTTTGGACTCTCCTTTTTCTCCACTAGGTCACCTGTGTCTCTTCCCTAACCCCTCTCTACTCTACCCAACTCTGTGAATTTCTGTGTGTTCCAGACGGTGGAGAACACTTGGGGAACTGATTACTGGCTGAATCTGTCTCCCTCCTTTTCACTCCCCCCATTTATCCTCCTGGCCACCTCTGCCACCTTCTTCCTTCTTCTCTTCTCTGTATAACTCTGTGAACAACTCTGAGCGGTCCAGTTGTGGAGTGCACATAAGGAAGAGATTACTGAATAGCCCACTCTCTCCTCTATTGATTCCACCTCATCTCATTCGGGTCACCTCTAACTCCCTCCTCACTCTTCTCCATATAACGCTGTAAACCTCTCTGGGCGAAACAAGTTTCAGGGCAAGACATACCAAGCAAATTCTCCAGCAGCAAGGAACACAGCCCTGAGCTCCAAGATACAGGCAGCCCAAAGTCACCCCAAAACCATAGACATCCCATAACTCATTACTGGACATTTCATTGCACTCCAGAGAGAAGAAATACAGCTCCACTCACCAGAACACCGACACAAGCTTCCCTAACCAGGAAACCTTGACAAGCCACCTGTACAAACCCACACAGAGCGAGGAAACACCACAATAAAGAGAACTCCACAAACTGCCAGAATACAGAAAGGACACCCCAAACTCAGCAATTTAAACAAGATAAAGAGACAGAGGAATACCCAGCAGATAAAGGAACAGGATAAATGCCCACCAAACCAAACAAAAGAGGAAGAGTTAGGGAATCTACCTGATAAAGAATTCTGAATAATGATAGTGAAATTGATCCAAAATCTTGAAATCAAAATGGAATCACAGATAAATAGCTTGGAGACAAAGATTGAGAAGATGCAAGGAAGGTTTAACTAGGACCTAGAAGAAATAAAAGAGAGTCAATATAAAATGAATAATGCAATAAATGAAATTAAAAACACTCTGGAGGCAACAAATAATAGAATAACAGAGGCAGAAGATAGGATTAGTGAATTAGAAGATAGAATGGTAGAAATAAATGAATCAGAGAGGATAAAAGAAAAATGAATTAAAAGAAATGAGGACAATCTCAGAGACCTCCAGGACAATATTAAATGCTACAACATTCGAATCATAGGGGTCCCAGAAGAAGAAGACAAAAAGAAAGACCATGAGAAAATACTTGAGGAGATAATAGTTGAAAACTTCCTAAAATGGGGAAGGAAATAATCACCCAAGTCCAAGAAACCCAGAGAGTCCCAAACAGGATAAACCCAAGGCAAAAACACCCCAAGACACATATTAATCAAATTAACAAAGATCAAACACAAAGAACAAATATTAAAAGCAGCAAGGAAAAACAACAAATAACACACAAGGGAATTCCCATTAGGATAACAGCTGATCTTTCAATAGAAACTCTTCAAGCCAGGAGGGAATGGCAAGACATACTTAAAGTGATGAAAGAAAATAACCTACAGCCCAGATTATTGTACCCAGCAAGGATCTCATTCAAATATGAAGGAGAAATCAAAGCTTCTCAGACAAGCAAAAGCTGAGAGAATTCAGCACCACCAAACCAGCTCTCCAACAAATACTAAAGGATATTCTGTAGACAGGAAACACAAAAACAGTGTATAAACTCGAACCCAAAACAATAAAGTAAATGGCAACGGGATCATATTTATCAGTAATTACCTTAAATGTAAATGGGTTGAATGCCCCAACCAAAAGACAAAGACTGGCTGAATGGATACAAAAACAAGACCCCTACATATGTTGTCTACAAGAGACCCACCTCAAAACAGGGGACACATACAGACTGAAAGTGAAGGGCTGGAAAAAGATTTTCCATGCAAATAGGGACCAAAAGAAAGCAGGAGTAGCAATACTTATATCAGATAAAATAGACTTTAAAACAAAGGCTGTGAAAAGAGACAAAGAAGGTCACTACATAATGATCAAAGGATCAATCCAAGAAGAAGATATAACAATTATAAATATATATGCACCCAACATGGGAGCACTGCAATATGTAATACAAATGCTAGCAAGTATGAAAGGAGAAATTAACAATAACACAATAATAGTGGGAGACTTTAATACCCCACTCACACCAATGGATAGATCAACTAAACAGAAAATTAACAAGGAAACACAAACGTTAAACGATACAATAGACCAGTAAGACCTAATTGATATCTATAGGACATTTCATCCCCAAACAATGAATTTCACCTTTTTCTCAAGCGCACATGGAACCTTCTCCAGGATAGATCACATCCTGGGCCATAAATCTAGCCTTGGTAAATTCAAAAAAATAGCCAAGCATCTTTTCTGAGATCTCAATTACAGGAGAAAAACTATCAAAAAATCCAACATATGGAGGACGAACAACACCCTGCTGAATAACCAACAAATCACAGGAGAAATCAAAAAAGAAATCAAAATTTGCATAGAAACTAATGAAAATGAAAACACAACAACTCAAAACCTGTGGGACACTTTAAAAGCAGTCCTAAGGGGAAAGTTCATAGCAAAACAGGCATACCTAAAGAAACAAGAAAAAAATAAAATAAATAACCTAACCCTACACCTAAAGCAACTAGAAAAGGAAGAAATGAAGAACCCCAGGGTTAGTAGAAGGAAAGAAATCTTAAAAATTAGGGCAGAAATAAATGCAAAAGAAACAAAAGAGACCATAGCAAAAATTAAAAAAGCCAAAAGCTGGTTCTTTGAAAAGATAAATAAAATTGACAAACCATTAGCCAGACTCATCAAGAAACAAAGGGAGAAAAATCAAATCAATAAAATTAGAAATGAAAATGGAGAGATCACAACAGACAACACAGAAATACAAAGGATCATAAGAGACTACTATCAACAATTATATGCCAATAAAATGGACAACGTGGAAGAAATGGACAAATTCTTAGAAAAGTACAACTTTCCAAAACTGGACCAGGAAGAAATAGAAAATCTTAACAGACCCATCACAAGCACGGAAATTGAAACTGTAATCAAAAATCTTCTAGCAAACAAAAGCCCAGGTCCAGACGGCTTCACAGCTGAATTCTACCAAAAATTTAGAGAAGAGCTAACACCTATCCTGCTCAAACTCTTCCAGAAAATTGCAGAGGAAGGTAAACTTCCAAACTCATTCTATGAGGCCACCATCACCCTAATACCAAAACCTGACAAAGATGCCACAAAACAAGAAAACTACAGGCCAATATCACTGATGAACATAGATGCAAAAATCCTTAACAAAATTCTAGCAATCAGAATCCAACAACACATTAAAAAGATCATACACCATGACCAAGTGGGCTTTATCCCAGGGATGCAAGGATTCTTCAATATCCTCAAATCAATCAATGTTATACACCACATTAACAAATTGAAAAACAAAAACCATATGATTATCTCAATAGATGCAGAGAAAGCCTTTGACAAAATTCAACATCCATTTATGATAAGAACTCTCCAGAAAGCAGAAATAGAAGGAACATACCTCAACATAATAAAAGCTATATATGACAAACCCACAGCAAACATTATCCTCAATGGTTGAAGGATATCCTCAAAAATTGAAAGCATTTCCTCTAAAGTCAGGAACAAGACAAGGGTGCCCACTTTCACCATTACTATTCAACATAGTTTTGGAAGTTCTGGCCACAGCAATCAGAGCAGAAAAAGAAATAAAAGGAATCCAAATTGGAAAAGAAGAAGTAAAACTCTCACTGTTTGCAGATGACATGATCCTTTACATAGAAAACCCTAAAGACTCCACCAGAAAATTACTAAAACTAATCAATGATTATAGTAAAGTTGCAGGATATAAAATCAACACACAGAAATCCCTTGCATTCCTATACACTAATAATGAGAAAACTGAAAGAGAAATTAAGGAAACAATTCCATTCACCATTGCAATGGAAAGAATAAAATACTTAGGAATATATCTACCTAAAGAAACTAAAGACCTATATATAGAAAACTATAAAACACTGGTGAAAGAAATCAAAGAGGACACTAATAGATGGAGAAATATACCATGTTCATGGATTGGAAGAATCAATATAGTGAAAATGAGTATACTACCCAAAGCAATTTATAGATTCAATGCAATCCCTATCAAGCTACCAATGGTATTCTTCACAGAGCTAGAACAAATAATTTCACAATTTGTATGGAAATACAAAAAACCTCGAATAGCCAAAGCGATCTTGAGAAAGAAGAATGGAACTGGAGGAATCAACCTACCTGACTTCAGGCTCTATTACAAAGCCACAGTTATCAAGACAGTATGGTACTGGCACAAAGACAGAAATATTGATCAATGGAACAAAATAGAAAGCCCAGAGATAAATCCACACACATATGGACACCTTATCTTTGACAAAGGAGGCAAGAATATACAATGGATTAAAGACAATCTCTTTAACAAGTGGTGCTGGGAAAACTGGTCAACCACTTATAAAAGAATGAAACTAGAACACTTTCTAACACCATACACAAAAATAAACTCAAAATGGATTAAAGATCTAAACGTAAGACCAGAAACTATAAAACTCCTAGAGGAGAACATAGGCAAAACACTCTCCGACATACATCACAGCAGGATCCTCTATGACCCACCTCCCAGAATATTGGAAATAAAAGCAAAAATAAACAAATGGGACCTAATTAAACTTAAAAGCTTCTGCACAACAAAGGAAACTATTAGCAAGGTGAAAAGACAGCCTTCAGAATGGGAGAAAATAATAGCGAATGAAGCAATGGACAAACAACTAATCTCAAAAATATACAAGCAACTCCTACAGCTCAACTCCAGAAAAATAAATGACCCAATCAAAAAATGGGCCAAAGAACTAAATAGACATTTCTCCAAAGAAGACATACAGATGGCTAACAAACACATGAAAAGATGCTCAACATCACTCATTATCAGAGAAATGCAAATCAAAACCACTATGAGGTACCATTTCACACACTACAAGCAATAAATGCTGGAGAGGGTGTGGAGAAAAGGGAACCCTCTTACACTGTTGGTGGGAATGCAAACTAGTACAGCCACTCTGGAGAACAGTGTGGAGATTCCTTAAAAAACTGGAAATAGAACTGCCTTATGATCCAGCAATCCCACTGCTGGGCATACACACTGAGGAAACCAGAAGGGAAAGAGACACGTGTACCCCAATGTTCATCACAGCACTGTTTATAATAGCCAGGACATGGAAGCAACCTAGATGCCCATCAGCAGATGAATGGATAAGAAAGCTGTGGTACATATACACAATGGAGTATTACTCAGCCATTAAAAAGAATACATTTGAATCAGTTCTAATGAGATGGATGAAACTGGAACCTATTATACAGAGTGAAGTAAGCCAGAAAGAAAAACACCAATACAGTATACTAATGCATATATATGGAATTTAGAAAGATGGTAACAATAATCCTGTGTATGAGACAGCAAAAGAGACACTGATGTATAGATTAGTCTTATGGACTCTGTGGGAGAGGGAGAGGGTGGGGAGATTTGGGAGAATAGCATTGAAACATGTATAATATCATGTATGAAACGAGTCGCCAGTCCAGGTTCGATGCACAGTACTGGATGCTTGGGGCTGGTGCACTGGGACGACCCAGAGGGAGGGTAGGGGAGGGAAGAGGGAGGAGGGTTCAGGATGGGGAACGTGGGTATACCTATGGCGGATTCATTTCGATATTTGGCAAAACTAATACAATATTATAAAGTTTAAAAATAAAATTAAATTAAAAAAAATAAAAATATGAATTAAATTGAAGTTAACTGCATATGTTAGTGTGCATCATATTGACATTATCTGGTAGTTTTTCTCCTTTAAACTATGAATGTAGTAAGTGATGTTTCAAATGTTACCAAAAACAAAAAACAAACATTTCCACTTAGTCATAATTTTTACATTATTACTTTTATATGTTGCTGGATTTGATTTTCTGATATTTAGCAAATTAATTGTGTCTATGTTCCAAAAAAAAAAGAAGAAGAAGAAGAAGGAAACAGTTTGGGCAGGGGGAGAAGTTGAGCTATGATTTAAGCCTGAGAACAGCCTCAGCCAACTCCACGGGGTGAAAGTGAAAGCCTTGGTCTCTCAGTCGTGTCTGACTCTTGAGACCCCATGGACTGTAGCCCACCAGGCTCCTCTGTCCATGGAATTCTTTAGGCAAGGATACTGGAGTGGGTTGCCATGCAATTCTCCAGGAGATCTTCCCGACCCAGGGATCGAACCTGGGTCTCCCACATTGCAGGCAGATTCTTTACTGTCTGAATCACCAGGGAAGCTCCCCTCGACCCCCCACGGGTTAGTGGAGCAAAACTGATTCAGCACAGTTGTGAAGAATGAACCTGAAATGTCCAAATCTTAAGCCCAGTCACAATGAGCCCTTAGGTGTGAGTTGCCGCAGAGGTGAACATGTATGAGGTATTTATTTGCAACCAAAACAATCATCTAGTCCAGGCTATGGTTTTTCCAGTGGTCATGTATGGATGTGAGAGTTGGACTGTGAAGAAAGCTGAGCGCCGAAGAATTGATGCTTTTGAACTGTGGTGTTGGAGAAGACTCTTGAGAGTCCCTTGGACTGCAAGGAGATCCAACTAGTCTATTCTAAAGGAGATCAGTCCTGGGTGTTCATTGGAAGGACTGTTGCTGAAGCTGAAACTCCAATACTTTGGCTACCTCATGCAAAGAGTTGACTCATTGGAAAAGACCCTGATGTTGGAGGGATTAGGGGCAGAAGGAGAAGGGGATGACAGAGGATGAGATTGCTGGATGGCATCACTGACTCAATGGGCATGAGTTTGGGTAAACTCCGGGAGTTGGTAACGGACAGGGAGGCCTGGTGTGCTGCGATTCATGGGGTCCCAAAGAGTCGGACACTGAGCAACTGAACTGAACTGAACTGAAAACAATCTCTTGAAACAGCTGATAGGTTGCAACCTGTTGCTATGACAACACGTTCTTCCCTGAATGGGTACCTGATGGACACATAGCTGCCTGCCCCATCATGGTTCAAGGATAAATAAACTCGTCCATAGACAGTTCCAGTTCAGTTTAGGCACTCAGTCGTGTGGGTTTGAGAACCTTCGGAACCCTCTTTCCCTCTGGTAACCAAAAACATTGAAGATGGTGGCTGTCCTTTTAGCCACATTTCCAGGTAAATACATTAAGGTCCCCTGATGACCCATGATGGCAAGTTACATTAGTAAAAAATAAAATCAAATACTCTGGCCATGAGTCCTCAAATACCACTTCCGTTCATCAGTACTAGTCAGAAAACACAATCCTAGTATGTAGTCAGAAGAGAGAACTAGCAGCCCAGAAACTTACCTCAACATATGCCCAAAGGTGCCTGTAACCTCATGCCTTCTCACTTCATTAAAGGCTGCTTCCAAACTCCAGTTATCTTTGTATTTGCCGAACTTTTCATACTCTCTCATTCCAACATGAACTTGCTTATACTCTTCCTCTGCTTTTGCCAAGATACACTTTTGAAAAGGTGAAAGAAAAGATTATATTTTCATAAACCAGTCTTCCTTCTTTTTACTGGTTCTCTAATTTTAACCCTGGGATGAAATCAAAATACGATCTAAATCAGAAGGACTGTATGTTTTCTTTCATCCTAAAGTACTATTTCTCCTCTAGAGTAGCTACATTTTGTACATCCTAGGTGGCCTGTCTCCAACTTTAGTGTGTGTGTGTGTGTGTGTGTGTGTGTGTGTTTTAATCCCTAGAGTGCCCTTTAGTCATTCCACCTTTTAGCATCAAACAATTATTTTGTGTCCATTTATTAGAGAAGTATTTAAAAACTAAGAAAATAGGTTTTAAAATGTTTCATGTGTTTTAATTTACTTTTATTTTATTTGAGGTTTTAAAGGTATGTTTTATCTTATAATTACCTTTTCTGCTAATTCAGTGAAAAATGAAGATCATCTGTTGCATAGAGAAAACGTCATTAGAAAAAGCCAAGAGTTTCTAAGTCCTTTTCCAGGCTTAATTAATCTTGCTTGATATTATCACCTAACTTCAATTTCCTCATCTGTAAAGTAAGAAGGTTTCAGTAGAAAATCTCTAAGAAATAGCCCACAATTAAAATGAAGTGATTCAAAAACTAGATTACCAATTCTCTGAGGCCAGAAATTCCTATATAGAACAATAATTCACTTTTTAAATAATGTGGTTGGTTGTTTCCAATCCACTAAAGATTAAAAAAAAAAATCACTGTTCTGTTCTCTGATGTGTAAGGTTAGGATAAGAGACAGATATAATATCTAGGTTACAGATGACAAAAATAAGCAATATGTTCAAGTACTTGGGAATAAATAAACTTTTTAATTAATATTGGGTAAAGATTTACAGGAATGATCCATTTCCTGACTTCAGATGCTCTTCTGGATTAAGGGCCATGGGAAACTGAGTGTCAAACAGACACATCCACTGGGATAAATTGTAGTTGTTGTGGCCCGCAAGTCCACTCTGACATCTTAAGTTGAATAAACAATACCGCAAATGAACACAGATAGCATTTTCAATACCTTGATTATCATGACTTTTCTATATAGTTTCAATAAATAGACTTGTAACTCAATAAATGTCTGTTATTCACTAAAGAAACAATAGGGACATCTGGTCAGATAGCTCTGCTAAGAATGAGTGTTGAATTTTAACAGATTTCTTGTATTTATATTGAGAGTATCATATAATTTTCTCATTTTTATTAATGTGGCAAATTACCTGATGATTCCCTTTGGTAACTGAACTTAATTACTGGAATAAATGCAGCTTATGTTTTATTACCTATGTATATCTCTGAATTCAGCATGCTTCTGTTTCATTAAAGTGTGTGTCATCTACAGTCATAGCAAAGATTGGTCTTTTAAGTTTATACATTGCAGTGTCCTTGTCATATTTTGGTATCAACGTTATATTGCATCATAAAGTGATTTTGACTCTGTTCCACTTTTCTCAAAGAGTTTGTGTGAGATTGTATTTCTTTATTTTTTTGAATGTTTGAAGATAATTTATTCCTGACAGAAGTAGTCAGGGGAAGAGTAGTTAAGATTTACTATTGTTAATAGATTTAAGACCAGGTATTCTCTTAGTTCTTGTGTCAATTTTAAGTTCTTTTATATAGGAATTTGTATTTTTTTAAACTTCAGCTTATTGCCATGCAGTTATTATTAAACAATATTCTTATTGCATTTAATATGTGTCAAATCTGTATTGATCTATCATTTTGCATTTGGATATTGATACTGTTTTTATTTTGCTGAGTCTTTTTAGGTATAGCCAAATTGTTAGATTTGTCAATGTACAAATTTTGAGTTTTTAATTGTCTATTTGTGCTTTTTCAGGTCTAGGATTTGGGCAGTCAACCTTTACTTTCTCTCAGGCTGTTTTCCTTTGTCCTCTTGCTCTCCTGTTCTTTTTTTTTTTTTTAAAGATTATTAGTATATATATAATAAGCATCATCCTCATTTTCTGTCTGTTTTGCCTCTGTTTTGATCCTAAGGATGCTATATATTATTAATCATCTCCACAGTTCTCTGCAGACCCAGCCCACTGGACTGTCATCCTGGCCTCCCCTGGACTTCTAGTTTGCTACTTCCCACCTGACCTCTGTTGCTACATGGCACCATCATCTTCATTTTTATCAGTGAACCTAGCTTGTGACTATCCTTCCCACCATTAGCTCTGGCCTGCAGTTTCCAGTGACTCAGCACAATCTGGATGAATCTTCTGTCCATGATGACGACAGGGTAGATGGTCATGGTGAGGAAAATCCAGAAGACTCATCCAGAAGACAGCTTTCAGCCTTTCTTAACATCCTAGACTCAAATAATCTCTCTGAAAGATAGCATAAAGCTTTCTAGCAGCCTCTATTTCCAGACAAGGAAAGTAGAGGCCACACAATGGCTTTCCCATAGTTGTGGAGCTGATGGAAACAAAATCTGCTTAACCCACAACTCAGGTCATCTCTGTCATATTTTTTATTGTTTTATGTTCTGACTTTGTTATTTCCTCCAGCTCTTACTTAGAGTCAAGACTCTAAGATTTGTATAAATTTAGTCTTACTTTTTCTGCATCTATCTTTGTTTCATTATTACATATTTTTTTCATTTCTTTCTTCCCCCTTTCGTCATTTGTAATCCATTTCTGTTTCATTTTATTTCACTTGCTCTTTTTTAGCCCTCTTCTTTTCCTCTCTGCCTGCTTCCTTTTTTCATTTCTCCCATTGTTGCCTTTCTGACTACAGCGGCATGCTGCATTTATACACAGAGCCGTTTCCTTGATGAGCTCAGAGTCACTGAACATGCAATACCTTATTATTAATCCCTCCTATCATTTCTGTAAGGCCCATTCATTACCTCTCGTTTACAAATGGGAAAAAGAGACGCAGGAAGATTAATCGAGCTACTCAAGGATAAACAGTGAATCAGTGCCAGAGCCATAAACAAAACCCTGTTCTCATCGACTTCCCCCATATCAACTCTGGTCATGTTTCTCCTTTTCTTTCTAAACCTTGCCTCATTAAGTAGTGTTAACTCATCCCTGAAGTACTTTGAAGCAATCTGCCACAGTAGGCTGTGTTCTGAGACACTGGGACAAGAATGATGCTTAGTTTTGTCTCTGATATCATTTGTGGGAACTTGGTCTGGTCTCTCAGTGTTTGAGTATGATTTTCCCCATGTGCATAATGGGAAATAAGGGATTTTACTCTGAGAGTGTTTTCTGAACTTGACACATAGGATAATTTTATTAGTACAGGAGTTGATTTTAGGTGGTGCTAAGATAGAGCATTAAATAAATCATGACAGTATCATCATTCGTTTCTTCTAAATTCTGCTGATGGCTTCAAGGAGAAAGGTTTATATTATACTCTCAGAGCACTTGCTAATTACATATTTCAGAAAGAGAACTTTAGCACTTCTGGTAGTCAGGTGTCTTCAGATAATTTAAAAGAAAGCAGGTTCTTTACCATTGGTGCCACCTGGGAAGCCCATATCTTGCATTTATGATGAGTAAAACAAGTTTTTGTTTGTTTTTTTTTCATTTAATATGATGAAACAAAACTTTTAAAAATATTTTTTACTGAGGTGTAATTGACCTACATTATTATATTACTATCAAGTGTACAACATAATGATATGATATTTGTATATATTGTGAAGGGCTTCCCTGGTGGCTCAGACAGTAAAGAATCTACCTGAAATGCAGGAGACCTGTATTCAATCCCTGAGTTGGGAAGACTCTCTGGAGAAGGGAGTGACCACCAACTCCAGTATATATTGTAAAATGATCACCATAGTAAGTCTAGCTAACACCCATCACCATGCATAGTTACAGCCTTTTTTTTTTTTTTTTCTGGTGAGGGAGAGTTTATAATTACTCTCTTCAGTTCAGTTCAGTTCAGTCACTCAGTCGTGTCCAACTCTTTGCGACCCCATGAATCGTGGCACACCAAGCCTCCTTGTCCATCACCAACCCCCAGAGTTCACTCAAACTCACGTCCATTGAGTCGGTGATGCCATCCAGCCATCTCATCCTCTATCGTCCCCTTTTCCTCCTGCCCCCAATCTCTCCAAGCATCAGAGTCTTTTCCAATGAGTCAACTCTTTGCATGAGGTGGCCAAAGTACTGGAGTTTCAGCTTTAGCATCATTCCTTCCAAAGAACACCCAAGGCTGATGTCCTTCAGAATGGACTGGTTGGATCTCCTTGCAGTCCAAGGGACTCTCAAGAGTCTTCTCCAACGCCACAGTTCAAGAGCATCAATTCTTCGGTGCTCAGCTTTCTTCACAGTCCAACTCTCGCATTCATACATGACCACTGGAAAAACCATAGCCTTGACTAAACATACCTTTGTTGGCAAAGTAATGTCTCTGCATTACTCTCTTAGCAACTTTCAAATATGCAATACAGTCTTGCTCAGCACAGTTGCAATGCAAAGTCCTTTTTAAACTTAGATTTCTGTGAGTTTGCAAAACAATCAATGAAAATGAAATCAGAAAGCAAGTAATCAAATGGGTGGTATATAAATACGGGAAAATACCTTTCGCTAAAATTAATATGGCTGAATTTGGGCAAGGACAGGACTGTAGAATGCTTTTCCATTTCTACCACATTGATGTGAATCAGGAGTATAGACTGGATTGCTTTTCTCAGTCCTTTCATCCTTTGTGTTATTATGTGTCCTCATGGTGCCTCCAAGAAGGATGTAAGCTCTCCTCTCATTGGTTTTGGGCTTATTCAAGTGGCTTGCTTTTAATGATGGAATGTTCACCAGTGTCTAGCTTGGGCTCCTTGCACGTGGGCCTCTCTACCATGAGAAGAGTGCAAGGTATGTTTCTGATATTCCTGGAGTGATGAAGCTCCGTGGTGCTCATGTGGCCCTCAGTCAAAGCGTGGACTTTAGCCTGGTAGCCCCAGCCAGGAAAGACCAGCCCAGAGCAGCTGAACCACTGACACGTGGATTGCTCGAGGACACTTCCTCAGATACAAGGAGCTTCGGGGAAAAGAAGAAAACAAGCGAAAAGAAAACAAACAAGAATAATATGTCGCTGTTCTTTTTCTCTCTTCCCTCTTTTCCCCCAGGGAGGCAGGCAGCTCCTGAGGCTGCTTGTCTATTTAGCGGGCTGCAGCCTCGCCAGAACATTAGTGTGCTTAACCTGCCTCTACAAAACACTGTCTGCTCACCGCTGCCCTGATGCTTTCCTGTCAAACACTGATGAGCCCCAGGGGAGGTCAGTTGGGTGAAATACATGTCTAGTGGCAGTCACTGGAACCCAGCTGGCCCCCATCCGAGTCAAGAACCTTGTGCTAAATCCTGGGAACCTGGTGGCCTCCCTAGCCTCCAGGATCTCATTCATTTCTGTGCGTTTGATTCAGGAGGTCTTGAATCGACACCCCTCTTCTCTGCCTTACAGCTTTTCTGATTGCAGTTGAGTTGCTTAAACATTCTAGGGCTTGGTATCTTAATTTGAAAAGGTAGAAAATTCCTGTCAAAAATGTTATGTTGATTGAACAAGTTAATAGCTTTAAAGCAATTAGCAGTGTATGTGACTCATAGTCAACACTCAGTAAGTGATATTCATGATAATGATTTATTTAACCTCATTTCCTACAACCTTGAAATTGTACCCTCATTTCAAATCATATGAGTGGCTTTTCCAACACACTCAGGCAGGACATAGGTTTAGTACATTTATAATTATAATTTAGACTATTTTTGATATATTTTTCAATTTTTTATATCTATTCATCTTATCAAATTCTCCTTTAATTTATCTTCATTAAGGTTCCGGAACTTTAGATGCTTACAATCATACCAATGCAAATGAAGATACATTTGTCCCTTCTTTTATATTTATAATAGAAATTTTGTTTTCTTATCTCATGGTGTTAGCTAGACCTTCCAAGACAGTGTTGAATAAAGTGGCGATAGTACACATTTTCTTGACTTCTCACAGAAATTGAAAGCGTTAACATTTCACCGTTTAATCCTGTTGACTGTTGTTGTTTGTGGTTTGGTCGCTAAGTCCTGTTCGAGGCTTTTGCGACCCCATGGCCTACAGCTCGCCAGGCTCCTCTGTCCATGGGATTTCCTAGGCGAGAGTACGAGAGTGGGTTGCCATTTCCTTCTCTAGGGAATCTTCCTGACCCAGGGATAGAACCCGCATCTCCTGCATTGCAGGCAGATTCTTTACCAATGAGCCTCCTGGGAAGCTCTGTTTACTGTTACTTTTTGTAATAACTATCGCACTTAGATACACTTACCTTCCTATTATTTACATAGTTTATAAAACTTTTAAACTGAAGGTAGGCATTAATATTCATATACATTTTCTTTGATTATGTTGAATAATTATTTTATTATACTAATGGACACGATTTGATAATATTCCATTATTAATTTTTTACATCTAAGATAATAAGTGGAGAAGTCTCTCAGAGCTCTCTGAGATGCTGCCTCCCGGGCTGCAGTCTTCATTTTGCCCCAAATAAAACTTAACTCACAACTCTCAAATTGTACATCTTTTTTTAGTCAATAGTTAAGGCGACTGATGAAGCACCCCAGAGTGGACTTCCTTCCTTCAACTGCACTCCAGGAGGAACTGGGGCTTTAGTACCAGCAGCAGCCCCTTGCACCCATCTGCCTCCTCGGGGAGTGTAGACGGATTTGGACCAAGGAGCGGCGGCTGCGTGGGCTCAGGAGGGCCTAGAAGAGCTACTCCACTTTCAAGGTCAGGAGGGGCAGCCATGAGGAGATACCCCTTGTCCAAGGTAAGGAGCAGTGGCTGCGCTTTGCTGGAGCAGCCGTGAAGAGATACCCCATGTCCAAGGTAAGAGAAACCCAAGTAAGACGGTAGGTGTGGCGAGAGGGCATCAGAGGGCAGACACACTGAAACCATAATCACAGAAAACTAGTCAATCTTATCACACGGACCACAGCCTTGTCTAACTCAGTAAAACTAAGCCATGCCGTGTGGGGCCACCCAAGATGGGCGGGTCATGGTGGAAAGGTCTGACAGAATGTGGTCCACTGGAGAAGCGAATGGCAAACCACTTCAGTATTCTTGCCTTGAGAACCCCATGAACAGTATGAAAAGGTAAAATGATACGATACTGAAAGAGGAACTCCCCAGGTCAGTAGGGGCCCAATATGCTACTGGAGATCAGTGGAGAAATAACTCCAGAAAGAATGAAGGGACGGAGCCAAAGCAAAAGCAATACCCAGTTGTGGATGTGACTGGTGATAGAAGCAAGGTCCGATGCTGTAAAGAGCAATATTGCATAAGAACCTGGAATGTTAGGTCCGTGAATCAAGGCAAATTGGAAGTGGTCAAACAGGAGATGGCAAGAGTAAACATCGACATTGTACGAATCAGCGAACTAAAATGGACTGGAATGGGTGAATTAACTCAGATGACCATTATATCTACTACTGTGGGCAGAAATCCCTTAGAAGAAATGGACTAGCCATCATGGTCAACAAAAGAGTCCAAAATGCAGTATTTGGAAGCAATCTCAAAAATGACAGAATGATCTCTGTTCGTTTCCAAGGCAAACCATTTAATATCACGGTGATACAAGCCTATGCCCCAACCAGTAATGCTGAAGAAGCTGAAGTCGAATGGTTCTATGAAGACCTACAAGACCTTTTAGAACTAACACCCAAAAAAGATGTCCTTTTCATTATAGGGGACTGGAATGCAAAAGTAGGAAGTCAAAAAACATCTGGAGTAACAGGCAAATTTGGCCTTGGAGTACAGAATGAAGCAGGGTAAAGGCTAATAGAGCTTTTCCAAGAGAACGCACTGGTCATAGCAAACAACTTCTTCCAATAACACAAGAGAAGACTCTACACATGGACATCATCAGATGGTCAACACCAAAATCAGACTGATTATTTTCTTTTCAGCCAAAGACAGAGAATCTCTAAACAGTCAGCAAAAACAAGACCAGGAGCTGACTGTGGCTCAGATCATGAACTCCTTATTGCCAAATTCAGACTGAAATTGAAGAAAGAAGGGAAAACCAGTAGACCATTCAGGTATGACCTAAATCAAATCCCTTATGATTATACAGTGGAAGTGAGAAATAGATTTAAGGGACTAGATCTGATAGACAGAGTGCCTGATGAACTATGGACGGAGGTTCGTGACATTATACGGGAGACAGGGATCAAGACCATCCCCATGGCAAAGAAATGCAAAAAAGCAAAATGGCTGTCTGGGGAGGCCTTACAAATAGCTGAGAAAAGAAGAGAAGTGAAAGCAAAGGAGAAAAGGAAAGATATAAACATCTGAGTGCAGAGTTCCATAGAATAGCAAGGAGATTTAAGAAAGCCTTCCTCAGTGATCAATGCAAAGAAATAGAGAAAAACAACAGAATGGGAAAGACTAGAGATCTCTTCATGAAAATTAGACATACCAAGAGAACATTTCATGCAAAAATGGGCTCAATAAAGGACAGAAATGGTATAGACCTAACAGAAGCAGAAGATATTAAGATAAAGTGGCAAGAATACACAGAAGAACTGTACAAAAAAGATCTTCATGACCCAATCACAATGGTGTGATCACTAACCTAGAGCCAGACATCCTGGAATGTGAAGTCAAGTAGGCCTTAGGAAGCATCACTATGCACAAAGCTAGTGGAGGTGATGGAATTCTAGTTGAGCTATTTCAAGTCCTGAAAGATGATGCTGTGAAAGTGCTGCACTCAATATGCGAGCAAATTTGGAAAACTCAGCATTGGCCACAGGACTGGAAAAGGTCAGTTTTCATTCCAATCCCAAAGAAAGGCAATGCCAAAGAATGCTCAAACTACCGCACAATTGCACTCATCTCACACGCTAGTAAAGTAATGCCCAAAATTCTCCAAGCCAGGCTTCAGCAGTACATGAACCGTGAACTTCCAGATGTTCAAGCTGGTTTTAGAAAAGGCAGAGAATCAAATTTCCATCTGCTGGATCATGGAAAAAGCAAGAGAGTTCCAGAAAAACATTTGTTTCTGCTTTATTGACTATGTTAAAGCCTTTGACTGTGTGGATCACAGTAAACTATGGACAATTCTTCAAGAGATGGGAATACCAGACCACCTGACCAGCCTTTTGAGAAACTTATATGCAGGTCAAGAAGCAACAGTTAGAACTGGACATGGAACAACTGACTGCTTCCAAATAGGAAAAGGAGTACGTCAAGGCTGTATTTTGTCACCCTGCTTATTTATCTTCTATACAGAGTACATCATGAGAAATTTGGGGCTGGAAGAAGCACAAGCTGGAATCAAGATTGCCGGGAGAAATATCAATAACCTCAGATATGCAGATGATACCACCCTTATGGCAGAAAGTGAAGAGGAACTAAAAAGCCTCTTGATGAAAGTCAAAGCGGAGAGTGAAAAAGTTGGCTTAAAGCTCAACATTCAGAAAACTACAGTCATGGCATCTGGTCCCATCACTTCATGGGAAATAGATGGAGAAACAGTGGAAACAGTGTCAGACTTTATTTTGGGGGCTCCAAAATCACTGCAGATGGTGATTGCAGCCATGAAATTAAAAGATGCTTACTCCTTGGAAGGAAAGTTATGACCAACCTAGGTAGCATATTGAAAAGCAGAGACATTACTTTGCCAACAAAGGTCCATCTAGTCAAGGCTATGGTTTTTCCAGTGGTCATGTATGGATGTGAGAGTTGGACTGTGAAGAAAGCTGAGTACCGAAGAATTGATGCTTTTGAACTGTGGTGTTGGAGAAGACTCTTGAGAGTCCCTTGGACAACAAAGAGATCCAACCAGTCCATCCTAGAGGAGATCAGTCCTGGGTATTCATTGGAAGGACTGATGCTGAAGCTGAAACTCCAATACTTTGGCCACCTCATGGGAAGAGTTGACTCATTGGAAAAGACTCTGATGCTGGGAGGGATTGGGGGCAGGAGGAGAAGGGGACGACAGAAGATGAGATGGCTGGATGGCATCATCAACTTGATGGACATGAGTTTAAGTGTACTATGGGAATTGGTGATGGACAGGGAGGCCTGGCATGCTGCGATTCATGAGGTCGCAAGGAGTCGGATACGACTGAGCCACTGAACTGAACTGAACTGAAGATATAAGTAAAATGGGTCTTGGGCTTGGTCTTATTTTCTCATTCAGTAAATATCTATTGAAAACACGTGAAGTGTTAGGTATTTTGCTAAATACTGGGAATTCAGGGAAAAACAAAACATACATTTTCTCTGTCATCATGGAGTTTACAGTTCAACACATAGGATTCAAATGCTGTTGAATTGCAACAGCACAGCATTGCAATGCTAAAACTGTAGTGCATTGTTGAGGATATTAGAAATAGGTAACCACGTCTAGGCAATGAAGCCAAATCTCCACAAAATTTTACTGAACCTAAGACGAAGAACATTTTGGAGAGAATGAGCTAAAAGAGGAGTGGAGGGAAGAAGATTGGAGCAGGTGAACACATTCCAGTTGATTTGTTTAAGGAAAGACAAGCAGCCAAAGTGAGCAAAGCTGGCCCCTCTGAAAGGGATGCAGGGAGTCACAGTGGCGAGTAACCATGCTGCACAGCAGGTGGAGGGTTTAGGCACAGATGTGATTCTACTGGAAAACTTGACCACGGCAACTTTAACTTGGTTCAGAAGTTTAATTTTGAATTAAAGCTTTCTTAATTCACAAGACACTAAATATTTTCTGAGGAAAATAATTGAGTGGGCAGTCAAATACAAGGTCTGGCTCCCAGAACAGAGGAATGCTCTGAAGGTGCAGTGTTGTGATCCAGTGGCTCTAGTGATGACGTCTGCCATCTCCTGGGGTGACTTTAGGGCACAGTGTAAAATAATTTAGTTGCCTTATCAGCGTCTCGGAACCAGTAAGTTTTATACAAGAAACTTCCTGACTTTCTCTCAAATATGCTTCTCCTTCCCAGTTCAGGTGTCAGCCAATGATGTCGTCATTTAACCTTTCACCCACACTGCTTCTCTATCTCAGTTTTCCAACCAGTCTCCAACTTCCGGCTTTTCCTTGCAAATTTGTTTCTTATCCCTTCTCTTGTTCATTCTAGTTTAATCTGTCATCAGTTCCTCCCTACACTTTTCAATAGCCACATAACTGGTCCCCCAACTGCCAATCTTCATTCCCTCAAATTTAACCTCTATATTTCAAAACCACAAACTTTTAATACAGTTTGTCACTGAAAAAGCACCAGAGTGGTTATTGATTTAAAATGTCTTCTTTATTTTAAATGTCTTTTGATGTGGGACATTTGTAAAGCCTTTATTGAATTTGTTACAATATTGCTCTTGTTTTATGTTTTGGCCTTTTGGCCATGAGGCATGTGGTTTCTCAGCTCCTCAACCAGGGATAGAAACCACGCCCTCAGCACTGGAAGGCTAAGTCTTTACCACTGGACTGCCAGGAAAGTCCCTAAAATATTTTAGATCCCATATATTTCATACAAAATGATTTAACCACAGATTCTTTATTTGATGTAAAATATCTGAGAAAGATTGAAGAGGTTGAATATAATAAAAATGCCACCATGTAGGATTGTTGTAAAATTAGGTAATCCTGATTTATCCTTAATCGTTAACCCTAGCACATATGTAATCCTCAATAAATGATGGTTATTTTTCCCAAACTTTTCTTTTTAATCCAATCATTATTATTATTTTTCTTTTCTTCTGACAGAACTGGAATGACCCAAGGAGTCTCAAACTAACAAAAGGAATTGACGTGGGTTCAGTGTTTCTCAGGATCCAGCATGTGGCTATGAATTCATGTAAGTGGTGTCTTTACTATGGCCCCTCCCAGAGATCCCATATGGAGAAATATCTCAACATGTACTTCCTAGATCTGAGCAATTTGTTTCCTGTAAGCTGTCTTCCTGACTTTTTAAGAATAAAGGACAAGCAGTCTTAGCTTGACACATGAAGCAGCTTAACACTCTTGACTGTGCTTATTTTAAAGTGTTTTGTTGTAATTGGCACACCTACCTGCAATCTGAACACTCTAGCTGGGGCTGCTGAGATGCTAACTGGCTACTGAATTAACACACCAGGCTTCTGCTCAGGTGTGCCAGTAATGAGGTCATTATAGTTAAATGACAAACGCCACTGAGAATTAAATCTTTCTAGCCATTGTTCCTTTTTTTTGCTTGAGTTATCCACTAAGAATACTAGAGAAAGTAAGGAAGTTTCAGGGGGAAAAAAGTCTCTGCCTTATTTTAAGAGCCATATATGTAGTTTTATGATCTTCCTTAAATAGATATATATTGGAGCTAATATGTATTGGAGCTATCATCTAAGACAAAAACAAAATGTGCTTCCATCATTATTTGAGAATTTCTCAGAGAGCTTTCATAAGAAAATGTGATTATGACTGTCTCACTCCACATAAAGGTATCTTGACTCTAAGATTACTCCTCTGACCAGTTCTATATGAGACTATGTAATTCTCTTATGCCATTTATCACTTTCGCTGCCGTTTAGCCCCAAATTGACGAACTTCCTCCCTCTAGGCCATGGTGGTGGAAGGGTGCAGTCACACCACACACAGCTTTTTGAGCAGTAGGGAGGACATGGTACATCTGCAGAGAAAGACACTGTTTTACAGTTAGACGGCGGAGACCTAGAAAGAGTATTGTAATGAAACTTACTTAAGATCAACTAACTCTTTCACCCATTCTCAATCCATCCACAGGATTACAGAAAACATGATCCGACATGTGTGTGGGAGGGGAGAATTTATATAATAATTCTTTGTTTTCACTTTTATGGGTATAACTTCATTCCAATTGATGTTCCTCAAAATTCAACCCTTGGGTCCTTTTATCTGACAATGCGCACTAAAAGAAAGACAATAATCATTACAGTAATACTAATCCAAAACCTTATCATCATTATTATAAAAGTAAGGTGGGTATTAGTATTGATTGTTAAATAACTTGTTACTTTTATTACTATCATTTTGTAAAGCAGTGCTAGTTTCTACCCACTTTAGATTCACTAATGTCCAGAACAAAAACTGGGAAAAATAGATGTTAAAAATATTTGTTTACATTCAACTATAGTTATTTTTCTCTTAAGATAGTTACTGAAATAAGCTGTGGTGGCAAATGCCAGGTTTTAACTTCTTTTCAGTCATGCGTCTTTAAAACTCCCCTTTTATTCTGACAGGGAGTGATGGCCACTTCTTTCTCACAGTCTCATTTATACTAAAAATGTATTAGAAAATTAATTTCATAAAAGAGAGAAAATGATTAAGCTCCAATAAATGTCCAGCACACCTGGGAAAATGTGAATTATTGAAGATGGAGTCTGCATTGAATCTTGAAAACCTGGAACAAACTGCTTATTACTGTGGCCTGTTTCACTGAATTGCTGTGATTAAAAGGGAGACTGGCTTAATGTGAAGGTTTTTCCATTAAGAAAAAAATCTCTCCCTCGCTCACATGCATGCACACACACCACACATTCACTGAGACACACATGAAGTCTTGCCTGAAGCACAAAATTATTGCTTTCCTTTATTGTGTTGGAATTGCAGTGGTGCAAAAATAAGTCTGTGCCATAAATTGTGTGTCCTGTTAATTTGGGCAGTGTTCTTTCACCAAACTGGGGCTCTTAGACCTAGTAGAGCACACTGAATATTTAAATTATATGTCCAACTTAAAAAAGTTGAAGGGAGAGGTATTTAGAACAACTTTGAGAGGACCACCTAAAACACCAACTAAACAAGAAGGTAACAGTGTACCCGACGCAAAGCTTCTGAGGCTTCCCTGCCACACACCCTACTCAAGAATGGGAGGGCTACCCGGGGACATGGAACCCACCGGCAGTGCTACTTTCCACAGGCCTTTACATTGTCGTGGGCTCTCCTCATATAAAAACAATTTAGAAAAAAAAAACAATTTAGGCCGTCTTTATAACCTCTCCCTTGCAGTCACTGACAACTGCTTGGTCCTTTGTCCCTGGAAAAACAGAAACACTGTGTTGATCCTGTGTTGTATTTTTCCCACATGCTCAACTTGGTTAAAGAAGAGAGATGCAGCTAGGTTTGATTGCATCTCATTTCATTCCAGCTCACAACTTTTCCAAGGACCCTGAGGAGTGTCCTATTCTTTGTATTTACCCAAGTTATTTTCTACTTGAGCCAATAACTTCCAAATGTCCTTCCTTTCCACCCATGCTACTGATGACCATGATTTATTTGTACTAAATTTTTTTCATAAACTAAAATTAAGTTCTCCACCAACTTTATGAATGCATCTTCTTAAAATCAGAAGATAAATAGGCTGAAATGTCTCCCACCTTATACAAAATAAAACAAGTAAAAAATAATTTGCTTCATCTCAACCTTTGTTTGCTTCTATTCTCTGTTCTCCTTTACAGTAAAACTCAGAAGAGCTTTTTGTTCAACCTGGCTCCTCTCTTTATATTTAATTCCCTTTAAACTCACTCAAGTCTGGTGCTACAGCCGTCCCTCCAGGGAAATAATTTTTGTTGAACTAGGGAACAAACACCACATTGCTTCATCTACGGTCGGTTTTGGGTACACATGTTTACTGGCACTTCATTCTGTGTTTATAAAATGAAACTTCCTTATACTGACCTGAAATCTGCCTACGGTTGCCTTAAGCCTTATCTATTGGCCTGAATCATTCCTCTTTTATATGAGTGCCCTTCAAATGCTAAAAAGCTAAGTCACACGGAGTGTTTGGGAAAATCTGCTAATTAAAAGTGCTTCTATGCCTAGTGGTCTTGTTCTCCTACTAAACCAATATTTTCATTCATCTGAGCACTCCTCCTGCATGTGGGCCATGCTTTCTGGGAAGAGGCCCTTGATTATCTTAAAGGCAAACAGTGCTTTTTGTATTTATGTAAACTATTGGCTCAGCCAGGAAGGTTTCACAGGGTTAAACAAAAGTCATCTGGAGTTAATCTGCAGCGTGGATTAGGGCTGCGCTGCTTCACAGCCTAAATGTATTAATGTAGCCTAGCATCTTTAATAATCTTATGCTCCATTTTCTTTATTTATGAAATGGGAATGTTCTTACATATTTATAGAGAAGAATAAATGAAATCTTATTAGTTCAGTGTTTAGAATAGTTCCTGACACATAGAACGTGCTCATTAAAATATAGCTACGATTATTGCTATTAGGGGTTGATTTGTGTGCTGTGTGGTCAACTCAAGGTAAATATGAGAACTCTCACTTCCAGTGCTGTAACAAAAATACACTTTCTTTTCCTGGCTGTGAACAAAAGCCTCATTTGCTACTGGTATTCCATTGCCAGGAGAACCAGCCTTAGGATAAAGATAATCCTAAAGAGAGAAAGAGACAAGACTCAGTTATATTCAGTGAGACACTGAATCAGATGTCTTGATGCCCACGTAACCCCTGTAGACACAGTGGTGTGATCTAGTGAAGCACCATGATTTCAGTGACTAATACACTGTTGCAATGCCATTAAGGACAAATAGTAAGCAAATCTGGAGAAGGCGATGGCGCCCCACTCCAGTGCTCTTGCCTGGAGGATCCCATGGACGGAGGAGCCTGGTGGGCCGCAGTCCATGGGGTCGCCAGGAGTCAGACACGACTGAGCGACTTGACTTTCACTTTTCACTTTCATGCATTGGAGAAGGAACTGGCAACCCACTCCAGTGTTCTTGCCTGGAGAATCCCAGGGACGGGGGAGCCTGGTGGGCTGCCGTCTATGGGGTCGCACAGAGTCGGACATGACTAAAGTGACTTAGCAGCAGCAGCAGCAGCAGTAAGCAAAATCTTGGATAAGATTTTGTGATTTTTATTGTACCTCTTCTTACAATGCATTCATTATTGATTCCATTATACAGTATCTGGTCCCATAATTATAGCTAGAAAAAGCAGAGAAAACTTTTCATGTCAGTACAAGCAAAGATCCTAAGAGAGTGTTGTTCATTGTCCAGAGATGTAGGACGTGTTCTCAAGATGAAGAGGAAAGACAGGAATTTGAGAAGATTGGGCATAATGTAGTTTAACATCAGGGCCAAGGGTCCACCCTCCTCCCAGAAGTGAGCCATCATGGACACATGTTTTAAATGGCCATTGTGGTGATTTCTTACTGTGTTACTCTAATAAATTTGTGGGAGGTGTGTGTGTGTGTGTGCGTGCCTGTATTTCCAAAGATGCTTGGCAGATTTGTTGATACCTTTGGAAATTGGTGTCTTGAGTTGCTTTTCATCAAGAATTTGGGGCGTATCTATTCATCTGTGCTTAGTCACTCAATTGTATCTGAGTCTTTGTGACCCCATGGATGGCTCTTCTGTCCATGGGGATTCTCCAGGCAAGAATACTGGAGTGGGTTGCCATGTTCTCTTCCAGGGGATCTTCCCAACCCAAGGATTGAACCCAGGTCTCCCGCATTGCAGGCAGATGCTTTACCATCTGAGCCACCAGGGAAGCCCATTTATTCATCACATCCTATGAATAATACCTTAATAAACTCCAGCTAGTAATGGCACCCCACTCCAGTACTCTTGCCTGGAAAATCCCATGGATGGAGGAGCCTGGAAGGCTGAAGTCCCTGGGGTCGCTGAGGGTTGGACATGACTGAGTGACTTCACTTTCACTTTTCACTTTCATGCATTGGAGAAGGAAATGGCAACCCACTCCGGTGTTCTTGCCTGGAGAATCCCAGGGACGGGGCATCCTGGTGGGCTGCCATCTATGGGGTCGCACAGAATCGGACATGACTGAAGTGACTCAGCAGCAGCAGCAAGACTTAACAAGCAATGATAATATTAAAGGAATAGAAACAGATAATGGATATAAAGTATACACGTACATCCGCAAAGAGATTTGTGGCCCACCCATGGTTCTATAGACATTTCTCCTATTTGAAATGGAATTTCCTTGTCTGCTGAGGACACATATCAGAAAATAACTGTCTAAGTTGTCAATAGTGGATACTGTGAAGTAAACTGCTCCCATGATGACACAGACACGTAGAAATGTTTTTTCTTTCTAATATAATCCTTTCATCACAGATAGTATTTATTGATTATTCTATACCAGGTATACTATAATAGGCACCGAACCCTTGTTATTTCATTTAATTCTCATAGCTTTAGCAGTATGATATAATTATGATTTATCTTGTTTACACTTAACAGAAGAGAAAACTGAGATTCAGAGAGGGTTAAATAATTTGTGCATGAGCCATGGAGCACAAGGTGTGACAGATTAAATTTCTGGGTCCTCTTCCTTTGAAGGGTTGGGGTGCATGGTTTCTTCCCTTGAATGTGAGTGTATGTTTTGAATAAGGAAATACAGAGGATGTGATGCTGCCAGTATCATTGCCTAGGTATTTTAGAGACTGATGGTTTTCATTTTCTGTCTCTTAGAGACTTGCCTCTTAGAATACTCACTCTTGGATAACTTGCTGTTGGGGAAGGCAGCACTAGATTAAGTCTATCCTGAGATCAATCCTGTTGTGACAAAGTCAGGCCATGAGAAGTCCTGGAGGATGGAAAACAGGAGGAGAGAGAGCTTGGACAGGAGAGGAGAATGGATACATGCATATGTACGGCTGAGTCCCTTCACTGTTCACCTGAAATTGCCACAACATTGCTAATCGGCTATATCCCAATACAAAATAAAAATTAAAAAAAAATAAAGCGGGTTTTGAATGTTTTCCATGGGTCATGCAGTTGATGAGGATGACAGACAAGACTCACACTTAGGTACCTACAGTCAAAACTAATTGTGCTCATCTGTATCCACTTCTGACCTTCTTCCTTGTGTCAAGGAGTCAGATGACAAAACAGAGATAGAATTTCCCATCTTCCACACCATAGGTATGTGCAGAATTAGAAGATGCCATACCTGGTGGCTCAGATGGTAAAGAATCTGCCTGCAGTGCAGGAGACCTGGGTTAGATCCCTGGTTTGGGAAGATCCCCTAGAGGAGGGCATGGCGACCCATGCCATTCTTGCCTGGAGAATCCCCATGGACAGAAGGGCCTGGCAGGTTACAGTCATGGCATCAAATAGTCGGACACAACTGAGTGACTAAACACAGCACATAACCATGGAAACTGACTACAGAGGGCTGATCATTAGGAGATATATTGCCCCATACATTCATCATAAAGAATGAAGATGAACAGCTTTCCTGCTTATATAACACTGTTGTACAATGTGAATGAAAGATTCTCTCATCTTAAAAAAAAAAAAAAAGAGTTTGGACAGGATCATTAAGGCACTAGATGAGGCCACATCCTGGGAGAAGATCCTTTACTTCAGAAGCCCTGTGTGATCCCGTATCCTAACTGATCCTTTGTGAATCAGAGGTAATCAGCCTGGCTGATCTCTTTTTGAGTACCTGAACTACCACATGAGGAATGAGGAAAATTTAAGTTTTTTTTTTTTTTAAAGCCAATAAGTTTTGAGATTTTTAAAAAATGGTATAGCATTAGACACTGAAATATAATTTGTTCTCTGGAATCAGAATGCTGCCATAAATAAGGTGTTGGCTTTGGGTGCAGTTAGTACTCTGAGTCAGAGATGGGCTTGAGGACACTCTTGGTAAGGGCTTGAAGGGCAGCAAGAAAAGTATCACTGGATGGAGGAGAAAAGATGCACTGTGTTTTGAGGTGGTAGAAAGTTCAGCCATGTATATGTGTGTTGCTGCTGCTAAGTCACTTCAGTCGTGTCCAACTCTGTGCGACCCCATAGACGGCAGCCCACCAGGCTCCTGCGTCCCTGGGATTCTCCAGGCAAGAACACTGGAGTGGGTTGCCATTGCCTTCTCCAATATGTGTGTTGAGGTGGTTGGAAATAGTCATGATCATGTTAAATTAACATGTAATTAAGATACTGCTATAGAGATAGGGGAAGAGAGTGATACTCTTTTAATTTCTGCTTTAACCTCGAAGATTTAATAAAATTACTATGGCTTAAAGGAGAGGCGATGAGGACTTAGTGTTTAGTGGGGACAGAGTTTCAGTTTAGAAAGGTGAAAAATTTTGGGAGATGGGTGATGGTGAGAGTTATAACGCAATGTGAATAATGTGCCTAGTACCACTAAGCTGTACAGTTAAATATGGTTAAATAGAGTATATTTTATATTATGTGACTTTTACCACAATAAAACAAATCGCTATGCCTTAGGACCTAATTCAAAAACCAGTTTCTGACAACAATGTCATTAAATCAACTTTTAAATACATTTTCTAGAGTCAGGTTGATTAACTAGAAAAGGCAAGATAAATATTTCATCTTAGGGATATTCTGTCCCTAGATTCTAACCAAAGACAGAATTACATAACTGTTTCATCACAGATGTCAATATAGTCCTGCCTTTGCCTGGACCTCTACTGCTGACCTTTCGCACCCCTTTAATTCTTTATCTTCCAGTTTTTTCTTTGGCACCGATGTTTTGGATTGTTGTTGTTCAGTCACTCAGTCGTGTCTAACTCTTTGTGACCCCATGGACTGCAGCACACCAGGCTTCCCTGTCCTTCACTATCTCCCAGAGTTTACTCATACTCATGTCCATTGGGTCAATGATGCCATCCAACCAATTCACCTTCTGTCGCCCCCTTCTCAACTGCCCTCAATCTTTCCCAGCATCAGTGTATTTTCGAATGAGTCGGGCTTCATATCAGGTGGCCAAAGTATTGGAGCTTCAACCTCAGTCCTTCCGATGAATATCCAGGGTTAATTTTCTTTAGGAAGGACTGGTTTGACCTCCTTGCTCTCCACGGGACTCTCAGGAGTCTTCTCTCTCACCACGGTTTGAAAGCATCAATTCTTTGGTGCTCAGCCTTCTTCACGGTCCAACCTTCACATCTGTACATGACTACTGGAAAAATCATAGCTTTGACTATATAGACCTTTGTCGACAAAGTGATGTCTCTGCTTTTTAATACACTGGACAAAGGAGCCTAGTGGGCTACAGTCCATGGAGTGATAAAGAGTCAGACACAATTGAGCACACACGTGGGCTGTGTACTTATACATGGCAATACTTTATCTTTGAATGAGCTTTCTTCTTGAATAAGATAAAAGCATATCCATGCATCCTATAATATTCTAGATATCAGTGATTCCATCTGGCATCTTTTCAGTTTCTTGAATTAAGTGAAATAATGCATGGAAAGCACTCAAAGCAGTGCTCTCTAAAAGCTGGCTGTTGTCATTAGACACTAATATTTTTATGAGACAAAAATACTATTTTGACAGTATTTAACAGTTATATGATTGTCCTAATCTAGAAAGAGTAGTAGTGAATTGAAATAATGAAATTAAAAAATTGGACTTTGACAATTAAAAAATTGTTCTTGCAGACCTGTGATAATTAGAATAATGACCCCCTTGCTCACCAGAGATGTCAATGTCCTAATCCCTGGGACCTCAGGTGAGGAAATATATTCTTTATGTAGCATAAAGGATTTTGAAGATAAAATAGCATTGAAGGTCTTGAGTTTGGAATATTATTCCAGATGTCAGAGTGGGCCTGAAGTTATCACAAAGGTCCTGATAAGAAGGAGGCAAGACGTTTGAAATGAGAGCAGATGCGGTGATGAAACAGAGGTCTGAGACATGAAGAAGTGTGCTGCTGCTTTGAAGATGGAAGGGACCATGAGCCTGCCAAATAATGTAGACAGCCTCTGCATGCATGCACGCTCTGTCGTCTCCGGCTCTTTGAGACCCCATGGACTGTAGCTTGCCAGGCTCCTCTGTCCATGGGATTTTCCAAGCAAGGATACTGGAGTCGGTTGCCATTTCCTTCTCCAGGGGATCTTCCCTACCCAGGGATTAAACTCTAGTCTGTTGCATTGCAGGTGGATTCTTTACCTCTGAGCTACCAGAGAAGCCCACGTTTCTAGCCAAATGAGACCCATTTTGGACATCTGACCCCTGGAACTCTAAGATAATCGACTTGTGTTGCTCCAAGCCACTCAGTTTGTCATTTCTTACTGTAGCAGTAGGGAAGTAAGGTAAGACCTTTACCAATTATTGAATTCCCACCATGTGCCAGACACCACTAATATGATTAATTTCTGTTCTTATGAAGATCATTTGGCTTATAAAGTTTTTTTATTTACTTTTGGGGATATTTCAGATAGAAACTATCTTGAGTATAAATAGGAAATTGTATCCTGAGGTGTATATTTGATGAATTGTCTGAAAATTCTGACATCATGACCATTTAAAATGTATCTTATGTAAATTACATATTATAGATCAGCAATGAAATGTAATCACTAACATTTAATTTGTACCCATGATTTCAGTTTAATCAATTGAAAAAAGCCATAATATTACTCTTGGATTTATTGCTAATATTAAAAGGCTAGAGTAAAACTGAGCAATAAATTTCATAAAGGAAGGCAATTCTCGACAAGACACTAAATTTTGATAAACATGTTACAAATTAGAATGTGGTTATATGTTAAATAACTAATCTTACAACCAAAATGAGTTACTAATGCCTACATTTTTCATTCAACTAATACGTAGTCAAGTATGTCTGTACATTGATTCTAAAACAGAATATTGATATCTTCATGTTTAATAAAACACTTGATTGTTTTTGTCTCAGGCACTGCCTGCAAAGAGATATTAATGATTCAGAAAAACATGCTGAAAGCTTCTCAGATTCAGAGTGAACTAGATTTGTCACTAATAACTGAAAATTGTATAGAGGTTTATAAAGAACATTTATATGCATTATGTAAGTGTACCCTCTACAATCTTTTCTTCACAAGAAGTTTAGCTGTATGTAATCTTAAGAGTTTTCTCAAGTCATAGAACTTGTCAATGGCAAGGCCACGATATGGAGAGAGTTATTTTGATCAGAGAGTAATCCAAGCGCCCTTGAGCTGCAATGTTTCTCTAACTTCAGTCATTCACATGTCAGCTTTGGAATTTTTCACCTTGCCTGCATGCTACTTAATTATGATTAAAAAAATAAATCCATTAATTCTGTTTTTGAATTGGCTTGGCTGGCTACAGTGTTCCTAGGGCTCCTATTAACACCTTGATCATAACACCATCTAATTTATTCTGTTGTACTTAATTGTCAGACTCCCAGCAGATCTGAAGTACCCACAGAGAAGAACCTCGCCTACTTACTCAACCCTGTTATTCTTATCACCTGTCACATAGTCTGTGCTTACTAAATATATTAAGACTCTTTCAGGGGTGTTTTTGATTCATGAAAAAATTCCTAAATTATGGAGACTTTTTTAATGTCCCCAGCTCCCACATATGCATAACCTTCTTCAACATCAACATCCCCCACTGAAGTGGTACATTCATCACACTCACCAGGGTTCATAGTTTATGTTAGGGTACACTCTTTTTTTAAATTAAATGGTTAATTTAATGTGAAGTATGATTTTAAAAATTGTGGTAATTTGTTTAGTCACTAAGTCGTGTCCAATTCATTTGCCACCCCCATGGACTACCAGGCCCCTCTGTCCATGGGATTTCCCAGGCAAGAATACTGGAGCAGGTTGCCATTTTCTTATCCAAAGATGTACTCTTGGTGTATTTTTTATGGTTTTGGATAAATGCTTAATGGCATCTATCAACTATTAGATGTCATACAGAGCAGTTACAGTGCCCTGGAAATCCTCTGTGCTCTACCTACTTATATCATCCCCCCACCAATCCATGGCAACACTGACCTTTTTATTTTCTCCATAATTCTGCTGTTTTCAGAATGTCTTATAGTTGCTGCTGCTGCTATGTTGCTTCAGTCACGTCCGACTCTGTGCGACCCCATAGACGGCAGCCCACCAGGCTCCCCCGTCCCTGGGATTCTCCAGGCAAGAACACTGGAGTGGGTTGCCATTTCCATCTCCAATGCATGAAAGTGAAAAGTGAAAGTGAAGTCGCTCAGTCGTGCTTGACTCTTAGCGACCCCATGGACTGCAGCCTACCAGGCTCCCCTGTCCCTGGGATTCTCCACGCAAGAGTACTGGAGTGGGGTGCCATTGCCCTCTCCATCAGACACATACAATATGTAACTTTTTTAGATCAGCCTCTTTGACTTAGTATGCATTTAAATTTCTTCCATAATCTCTTCCTGGCTTGAAGTTATTTCTATTGAGCTAAATAAATGTTTTTAAAAGAAATATGTAGATATATAGTGTGGGTTAATACATAAAATAAGAATTTTAAATATAAACTCAAAACAGGATTAATGTTATATGCTTTGCTTAAAGACATGCTCCATTGTTGTTTGTCTGTCTATTTGCCGGGGGTTTCTTTCTTTTGAACAGGAAAACTGTAGTGTTTAAGAGATTAGCACTGAACTGAGACCTTAATTAAAATTGTGTAAATTATACTATCTAATGGAAAGTTTCTTACCACCTAGATTTATCTTGTGAACTACAAATATCCATTTGTAGACAGAAGTAATTTCTGTCCCACATTTTGGGAAATACTGTAATTCACAATATTGCCTTTTGTTGTCTAATGCTTACTTATTCCAGGATTAATTTGTGGCTTAAAGTTGAGGGGAAAAAAAAGGAATTGTTTGTTGTAGTTCATTCATATGTTTTTTTATTCATTCAATGATTTTTTTTTTCAGAATATTAAGGATATTATAGATTCTCTGTTACAGAGGTTAGCAAATTATGGTCCATAGGCCAAATCCTGCCTGCCGTCTGTTTTTGTAAATAAAGTTTTATAGGGACTTAGCCATCCCCATCCATTTACATATTGTCTATGATTGCTTTCAATTTGCTACAATGGCAGACTGAGTAGTTGCAACAGATACCATATGGTCTACAATCCTAAAATATTATTCCCTGGTCCTTTGCACAGAATGTTTGCTGACCCCTGCTATTAAAGATGCCAACATTGATGGCATTCTTCCATGTTCAAGAGACAGCCATGCAAATAACTGTATAGACATGTAAACAGACATACAGAAGTGAAATTATAGAGGGGTATGACAAAGATTGGGCTTCCTAGGTGGTTCAGTGGTAAAGAATCTTCCTGCCAACCAGGAGACAAGGGTTCAATCCCTGCGTGGGAAATGGCAACCGACTCAAGTATTCTTGCCAAGGAAATCCCAAGGATGCAGGAGCCTGGTGGGCTACAGTCCATGGGTTCGCAAAGAATCGGACACAACCGAGTGACCAAACGGTAGCATGACGAACATTAGGGAGAGACTAGTGTCAGTTGAAGGCACAGGGAAACATTTGATGAAAGAAGCTGTGTTTAGCTGGATCTTGAAATGTGTGAGGAGTTGCAGTCTGTGCAGAAAGGAGGGGCTGTAAACCCAAATTGGAAGATATGCTCTTTCAAGAGTGATTTTTATTAGCAAGTGACCAAGAAACAACAGTGGGTCAGTGGATAATGGCTTACATTTTTAATGAGAAACTGGAGAAAAACAAATTTCTCTGATTTTTTAATTTTTATTTTTTTTGCTGCAGTTTAATGATGTTAGCAACCATGAGATTCTCTTGACTCAACAAAGATCTCATGCTACATCTCAGGCAGAGCAAGGCAGGAATGAGAGGAAGGGATGATACCAGGAGAGTGTCTCACTCTTACCGGAAAAGAAACAGTTTACCCCAAAGCACCTCTGTGACCTTCTGCTTGTGACTCGTTGGAGAAATATGCTTCGCGGAACTACCTCTAGTGCAAGGGAGGTTAGGAAAATAATTCTTAGTTCATGATACTATATTATCTATCTATCTATCTATCTCTGTGGGAAAACCTGTCACGTGGTGCAAAGGGTGTTGGATAAGAAAATTAAGTGTCTACCACCGACCCAATAGGCAAGGCAAATATTTAAGAAAGAGGACCACATCAGTGGTAAAGCAGGGTGTAACAGCTTGGGTACTATGCATAGACTGAAAGGAAAATCAAAGTTTGAAGAATTCTCTTTTCTTCTAAGAAACAATAAAGCAGTATTGATAATAGTGGTTGATAGTCCCCTGACCTGCCATATTCATATTCATGTTGCTGGGTTTTCACATAAATTTCATGGGAGAACAAAAAGTCAAATGAAAAAAACAAAGAAGAGGAAGCAAAGCTCTGGTATTACCAGGACACACAGTTTCCGGGTGGTCTCCTGCAATGGAAGATGTTTCTTTCTTCCTTAGTGCAGTTTATGTGATGGTTCTCCTTAAATACTCATTTCTCAGCTTTGTATTCCCTGGTGGCTCAGTTGGTAAAGAATCCGTGTGCAATGCAGGAGACCTGGGTTTGATCTTTGGGTTGGGAAAATCCCCTGGAGGAGGTCATGGCAACCCACTCCAGTATTCTTACCTGGAGAATCCCCTTGGAAAGAGGAGCCTGGTGGGCTGCAGTCCATGGGGTCGCAAAGAGTTGGACATGACTGAGCGACTGAGCACACAGAAGCTTTATATTTTAAATTGGAGAGAACTTGTCAAGAACATACTTAAGTATGATCTGTTGCCTTAATAACTCGATGATGATAATTGGGGAAAAAAACTCGAAAGAGACAGAAAGAGTTCTTGCTCAATTGAATGGAGCCCAGAGGCTTATATAACCTTAATGCATTTTGAGGAGAAATTTGACTGTGATTAAGACCTGTTTCAGAGATGGATTTTAGCGTATTTTGGCTGAGGGTTAAGAATGCTTTATCTCATTCAATTTCATTCCCCACTTGTCAAATCTAGGCTGAATGGAAACTTCTGTATTTAAGAGTGTACTATTTTCTGTTTATCCCTGTACTTTTTCAAAATTAATGTTGTTTTAAAATTAATTTAGACAACCGTGCCTTCAGGCTTCCTCTGCATTGGAAATCAAGATTTCTAGGAAATTATTCTCTAGAGTTCTGTTCTTATTTGTTTTCCACGAATCTAATAACAATGTTTATTGAACATCACCCGTGCTGGACATTGTTTCCTCTACTGAATACACAGAGATGGGTAACACAAAATTTCTATCCTTAAAGAATTGTCTTCTAGTAAATGTGTGCATGTGGAGAAAGGGGAGAGAGAAGAGCAAATAAAATCGTTCTCTTCTGGGTCACTAATGTCTTACTTTTGATTAAGGATAGTTTAAATATTCATTCATCATATCATTTGTGATACTAATTAGTGACTGTTGTTACCTATTAGTTCTTTTTTGAACCTTTCTCTTTCTGTGTCTGTCTGTCTGTCTTTTCTTCTGGATGTCCTTCCACATCTCCAGATACTCTTAGAAACTTCCTGGGGTTCTTTTGCCTCTAATATTGATAATTTTGAATTATATTTATATATCTTTCATTAATTCAGAGAACTTTTTATTCTTGCATGTGAGCCAATTCGCTTCAGTTGTGTTCGACTCTTTGTGACCCTATGAATGGTAGCCCACCTCTGTCCATGGGATTCTCCAGGCAAGAATACTGCAGAGGGTTGCCATGCCCTCCTCCAGGGAATCATCTGGACCCAGGGATCAAACTCACATTTCTATGTCTCCTGCATTGGCAGGCAGGTTCTTTACCACAACTCCCGCCTTGAAGTTACAATTGACCTCTAGCTCTGACTCTAGTCAAAATCCTCTCCTCATGTCCACCAGGTTTAGTAATGTCTCCGCATGGACATTCACAGGACAGTTAAAGCTCCACTAAGTGAACTCATAAAAGTCTCTCCTCTCCAATTCACTTTCTTGATGAATGGCATTTCTGACTTCCCTGTCTCCCCCTCAGTTCCTTGCATTCAGTCAATAAATCTTAGTGACCGTTCCCTCTTGGAAAGCCTTCAGGCCTGTCTGCTCCATCCATCTCACAGCTCCCCCCGCCATGGGCACCATGTCTGTATCACCGTGCCCTCAAACAGCCTCCCTTCTTCCTGCCTCGCCTCCTTGAATTTGCCCCGCAAAAGCCAAAGGTAATTGTAAGGACAGAATGGATCACATCATATCTTTGATAAGCATGCTTAAATAAATGACTTTTAAAAGTCCAAACTATTTAATTGGACCAGAAAATCTGACATCTTGGTACATCTCCTCCCAGTGCCCACATTCCTTCACACCCCCAGCAAGGCTGGCATGCACTCACTGCCTTTAGCAGGGGTGTTCATCTGCTGACCTCCCATTGACTGTCTCTTTTACCAAAGATGGGCAAGTTGGCAATATGCCATAGTGCTTTGCAGTTAGTGTCCCACAAGCTTGTCTTTTCCACCAAACTCCAAGCTTCTTAAGGTAAGGGATGGTGCCTTAAGCTTATGCTCTATGGTAAGGGCACATTTCTTAATCAGTGGACAATGTAGGGTAAAAAAAAAGAGAGAGGAGGGAAAAGAGGAGGGAAACAATAAAAAAGAACACCCAAACAAAATTCTGTGATTTTAGTGTTTTTCAGAAAAGAGTGATGAGCCAGAAAGTTTCCCAGGAATAAGACCAGATGGAAATCTGTCCATCGACTGCCTCAGCAATTTTCCACACACATTTTGGCTTAACATGGTCAAATGAACCCAAAAGACACGGACCAATGATACCCGAGTCTCAGAAACAACCATAGAGAACTGTTTAGAAAAAAATGGGGGCCCTATATGCAACCAAGGGAGATGGGCAAACAGCTCCTACATCTCCCTGTAGAAGGAACACATCCTCAGCCCATCGCCCTCGAGCGCTGCAGTCTGCACCCCACCATCCATTTCTCAGTTGTCAGTCTTTGACGTCATCTTACAGAACTTTCCCTCAACAGCACACACATCCTCCTGTGCTCATGGATGTGAAAATCTCCCTTAATAGGTGCTTTTGATACCTCTCCTTTTGCCTGTGCAGTATCATGATCGGAAGGTAAGTTCTCCCTGGCCCCTGACCTGACCTGGTAGAGTGATTCTCATTTTTCTGCATCATCCTTATCTTCTTTTATCAAATGAAATTGACAAAAAAAAACAAAACAAAACAAAAAAAAACCTCAATGTGTAAAATATTTAGATTCTTTTGTTGAAATGGGGAAAGGAAGCCTGACATCTGCTATATTCTCTTTGACTCCTGCTAAAGTGACTGCTCTCTTCCTTCAACTCATCGCATTCTTTCCACGAGAGCTCATCATGAAATCTTGCCTTTCCAAGGAGTAGAATTTTAGAACCACCAGGAGGAATCCAACAGCAATCTTTTGTTAACCACTTTGTTATTGATTTACCCAGCTTAAGAATTTTTAGCAGCAACAACTTGTGGCTAGTTCTGTGGAAAAAAACTCAGTATAAGATTTAGACATTCTACATCTGGACTGCTTCTCCCTACAATTTCAGCATCCTCTGATCTCTGCTTGTTCCCCATGCTTCCCCAGCTCTCAGGAACATTCTGCCTGCATGATTTCAAGGACTAATATAGTCAAGTGCATAAAAGGTGATTGCACTGTTGATTTTCTGAACTGGGGGTTGGCATTGCATGTGGGAGTTCTACTCTTTTCCTTGGCCACTTACCACTGTAAAAAGCTTCATCAAGTTGCCAACTGGCTTATTTGATGGTTCTTATAGTGAAGAACGAGGCTTCCCTCGTAGGTCAGTTGGTAAAGAATCTGCCTGCATTGCAGGAGACCCGGGTTCGATTCCTGGGTCAGGAAGATCTCCTGGAGAAGGAAATGGCAACCTACTCCAGTATTCTTGCCTAGAGAATCCCATGAACAGAGGAGCCTGGCAGGCTACAGGCCAGGGGTTGCAAGAGTCGGACACGACTTAGCAACTAAACCACCACCACCATAGTCAAGAACATGGGCTTCCCTGGTGGCTCAGTGGTAAAGAATACACCTGCCAATGCAGGAGACATTAGGAGATACAGGTTCTATCCCTGCGTCATGAAGATCCTCTGGAGAAGGAAACGGCAACCCACTCCAGTACTTTTGTCTGGGAAATCCCATGGACAGAGGAGCCTGGTGGGCTATGGGGTCATAAAAGTCAGACACGAATGAGCACACAGTCATGGTTCATAGTCAAGAACATGTCAATGAGTGACACATATGGCTCTGATTCAGTGAAGATTTAGGAAGAAGTCATATCAAATGTCAGGGCTTCCCAGGTGGTTCAGTGGGTAACGAACTTGCCCGCAATGCAGAAGACATGGGTTCAATCCCTGGGTCGGGAGGATCCCCTGCGGGAGGGCATGGAAACCCATTCCAGTATTCTTGCTTGGAGAATCGCATGGGCAGAGGAGCCTGGAGGGCTACAGTCCATGGGGTCACAAACAGTCAGACATGACTGAAGCAACTGAGCACTCACACATGCGTACTAAATGGCAACCTGCATCTACAGATGAGTTCAACAGTATTCATTCAGATCGGAGCAGCTGGGAGAGTGTGAGGTACGTGATTCTTCATGACTCTAGGCTGCTTACCTGGCTCATACCAAAAAACTCCAGAAGGCTCCATCTTGTCTAGGATGTCCATCAGGTGGTAGGGCTGAGAGAGTAATTCTTTTTTTAATTAACTGAATGAATTAAAATTTTGAATGGGAGGGATGTTGAGAATTATGTGATGTTTTCTGCACTGACAATAGATTTTGACCAAATAATATATAGCTGTTGCAGGGATGTTTTGTGCTGCAGTGGAGGACAGCTTTCACTTTAGTGTCTGGCCATGAAAGACTCAGGAAACAAAAGGGAAAATGGTAAAATGGCTTTAATTCAGGCAGTTGCCATCTCACCAAATAAGAGAGCCTATGAAAAAATTCCTAAAAATCTAACGTAGGTTGATTTTCAGTGATTTGATTCATTCTACATACACTGTCTGCTAGATAGTAGGCATTATAGAGATCAAAAGTTGAATAAACTCACATCGTTAAAAAATTACAGTTCTGTAAAGTATTTAAGGTATAAACACAAGTAATAGAAATTTAATAAAATGTAAAGTCACCATTTTTAAATAACTCAGTGAGATATAGGGGATCATTTTGTACATACAGAAGCCAAATCTCACTATATTTGACTGTTTTGTCCAAGATATTACAGATCATTTGTGCATTAATGGTGTTGTCAGAAGGCTCTATTTCAACTTTCAAAGATACATTCTTCTGTTATTCAGCTACATTAGCCAGAGAGCTTTTGCCAGCAGGTGTCAGAGAGTCAAGTTAAACAAAGGTAACCTGAAATGGTATCTCTAATTTCTTGCAGCGATCTCTAGTCTTTCCCATTCTGTTGTTTTCCTCTATTTCTTTGCATTGGTTGCTGAGGAAGGTTTTCTTATCTCTCCTTGCTATTCTTTTGAACTCTGCATTCAGATGCGTATATCTTTCCTTTTCTCCTTTGCTTTTGGCTTCTCTTCTTTTCACAGCTATTTGTAAGGCCTCCCCAGACAGCCATTTTGCTGTTTTGCAGTTCTTTTCCATGGGGATGGTCTTGATCACTGTCTCCTGTACAATGTCACGAACCTCCGTCCATAGTTCATCAGGCACTCTGTCTATCAGATCTAGTCCCTTAAATCTATTTCTCACTTCCACTGTATAATCATAAGGGATTTTATTTAGGTCGTACATGAATGGTCTAGTGGTTTTCCCACTTTCTTCAATTTCAGTCTGAATTTGGCAACAAGGAGTTCATGATCTGAGCCACAGTCAGCTCCCGATCTTGTTTTTGCTGACTGTATAGAGCTTCTCCATCTTTAGCTGCAAAGAATATAATCAATCTGATTTTGGTGTTGACCATCTGGTGATGTCCATGTGTAGAGTCTTCTCTTGTGTTGTTGAAAGAGGGTGTTTGCTATGACCAGTGCATTTTCTTGGCAAAACTCTATTAGCCTTTGCCCTGCTTCATTCCGTACTCAAAGGCCAAATTTTCCTGTTACTCCAGGTGTTTCTTGACTTCCTACTTTTGCATTCCAGTCCCCTATAATGAAAAGGACATCTTTTTTGGGTGTTAGTTCTAAAAGGTCTTGTAAGTCTTCATAGAACCATTCAACTTCAGCTTCTTCAGCTTTACTGGTTGGGGCATAGGCTTGGATTACCGTGATTTTGATTGGTTTGCCTTGGAAATGAACAGAGACCATTCTGTCATTTTTGAGATTGCATCCAAGTACTGCATTTCAGACTCTTTTGTTGACCCATTACTTCATGGGAAATAGATGGGGAAACAGTGAAAACAGTGGCTGACTTTGTTTTTTGGGGCTCCAAAATCACTTCAGATGGTGATTGCAGCCATGAAATTAAAAGATGCTTACTCCTTGGAAGGAAAGTTATGATCAACCCAGATAGCATATTAAAAAGCAGAGATATTACTTTGCCAACAAAGGTCCATCTAGTCAAAGCTATGGTTTTTCCAGTGGTCATATATGGATGTGAGAGTTGGACTGTGAAGAAAGCTGAGCGCCGAAGAATTGATGCTTTTGAACTGTGGTGTTGGAGAAGACTCTTGAGAGTCCCTTGGGCTGCAAGGAGATCTAACCAGTCCATCCTAAAGGAGATCAGTCCTGGGTGTTCATTGGAAGGACTGATGTTGAAGCTGAAACTTCAATAGTTTGGCCACCTCATGCAAAGAGTTGACTCATTGGGAAAGACCCTGATGCTGGGAGGGATTGGGGGCAGGAGGAAAAGGGGACGACAGAGGATGAGATGCCTAGGATGGCATCACCGACTCCATGGACATGAGTCTGAGTGAACTTCGGGAGATGGTGATGGACGGGGAGGCCTGGCGTGCTACAGATTCATGGGGTCGCAAAGAGTCAGACATGACTGAGTGACTGAACTGAACTGAAGTGACTGAACTTGAAATGGGCAAAAAAAAAAAAAAAAAAAAGCTTGTGCAAATGAAGCAAAGTCACAAATAGCTTTCAGTAGCTTTCAATTCAGTTCAGTTCAGTCGCTCAGTTCTGTCCAGCTCTTTGCGACCCCATGAATTGCAGCACACCAGGCCTCCCTGTCCATCACCAACTCCTGGAGTTCACTCAGACTCACGTCCATCGAGTCGGTGATGCCATCCAGCCATCTCATCCTCTGTCGTCCCTTTCTGCTCCTGCCCCCAATCCCTCCCAGCATCAGGGTCTTTTCCAATGAGTCAACTCTTCGCATGAGGTGGCCAAAGTACTGGAGTTTCAGCTTCAGCATCATTCCTTCCAAAGAAATCCCAGGGCTGATCTCCTTCAGAATGGACTGGTTGGATCTCCTTGCAATCCAAGTGACTCTCAAGAGTCTTCTCCAACACCACAGTTCAAAAGCATCTATTCTTTGGCTCTCAGCCTTCTTCACAGTCCAACTCTCACATCCATACATGACCACTGGCTTTAGGGATGGCTTAATCCATGAGTTCAAAGAGTGGAATTCAGAGATTGTATCTTCATTATTAGGCAAGCTCTTTCCAAATTGATGGCAGATGAAGCCACAGAGGCTCTGGGAATAAAATTCTTCTTACAATAAAAATTCAGAGGAGCAGAAAAAGAGTGGTTTGTTTTCATAGTGCCATCAAAATTTCCAGAGCGTCTTTCTAAGGTCTGTGGCCAGGAAAAAAAAAATCATTTTCTTACTGATTTCGATTATGTGTCCACCCTGAGCATGAGGTTGAGGAGTCAATCAATTAGTTGAAAGTCTTGTTGTTGGAGGGGAAGAGTTGGTGCAATACCCCTAAGGAAAAAAAATCTGAGATTATTATAAGCCCCTGGTTTTAAAAACAAAGAAACAAAGAAAAAGCAACAACCAAAGCAGTAAGAACATAACAAGAAGGTACCTCACAGATGTTAAAAAAATGTTAGCCCGAAAGTAACACGAGGCCATTTATATCAACTCTCTGCTGATGAGCAGAGACGTAAATGGGCTTGTTCAAACTCTCAGCTCTGGTCAGTGGCTGAATATAGACCACAGTTTATGTCTTCAGAGTCATTTAATTACACCTTGCCATTTCCCTAGGCATCATTATGATTATTTGTCCAAGTGATAGATATCATAGGATATCTGAAACTTAAGGAAATCTCATGTTTAGCAAGAAGATCCTGGTTTTGCTTCCTTAATATACTTCTGTGCTTGCACACACCAATTGTCCAAGCTGAAAAGAGAACAAAATTGTACAATTTCCCTTCAAGTTTGGCCATTTCACATTTTTATCATAAAATAGCCTCATTTCTGTCACTGCTGGGGACTGAATCCAGATTAAGTATACGCATGTGACTTTAGTCACTGAAATCTCAAAAGAAAATGTTCTACTCACCTTTGAGAAATTCTTCCAGTAAGGAGCAATTATATTTCTTATTTGTTTGATTTCATTTCAGAGAAAAGTGATGGCTCTTATAGACTGTTAGAACCGGGGCAGTGCGGGGGTGGTGGGGTGGGGAGTTTCTCATCCCAGATTGAGACCATGAATTTGTTTCACATCTGCATTTATCACGTCTATCCTTTGCATGTGTTCTCTGGGTTATCCTGTCCCATGGCTCAAAGAGCTACTGTTTATCCATACATGGCTTCCTGCTGTATCATTTCTGCCTATGACTGGCAAGACTCAAACCCCAGTCCTTCAATCTCTAACCCTGAGAGCAGTAACATCTCATGCATATGTTGCAGTTAGCACTTGACATGTATGAGCTCATTTAATCTTCCCGTCAGTCATATGAAGTAGGTTCTATTATTATGTCACATTTTATAGATAAGAAAATTGGAACACGTGGTATTGAATAACTTGTCCAGAATCACACAGTTAGTAATTGATAGAGCTAAGATTTAAACCCAAGCAGCAATATTAGTGTCTATACCCTAATGACTATGATATACTGTTTTAAATGGCTACAAAGATTGCATATAAGAAATATAGTTAGGAGAAAGAATCTATTGCATTTGAACAGCATTTCTCATTGAATGAAGTTTTCATTATCTGCTGCCTGAGAAGAGAATCCTTGGGAAAGGAGAATAGTAAAGTGGTTAAGAATCTTGACTCTACATGGGTGGACTAAAGATTATCATACTAAGTGAAGAAAGTCAGAAAGAGAAAGACAAATACCATATGATATCCACTCATATGTGGAATCTAAAATATGACATGAATGAACTTGTTTAGTAAACAAAAACAGACTCAGACAGAGAACAGACTTGTTGTTGCCAAGGGATAAGGGGAGTAGGGGAGGGAAGGATTGGGAGTTTGTGATTCACAGGTGCAAACTATTATATCCAGGATGGATGAACAACAAGGTCCTACTGCAGAGCATGGGGAACTATCATCAATATCCTGGATAAACCATAATGGAAAAGAAAATGAAAGAGTATGCATGTATGTATAACTGAATCACTTTTCTGTACAACAGAAATTAACACAATTGTAAATCAACTATACTTTAAAATGATACATTTTTAAAATTAAAAAAATTAAAGCTCCAAAAAGGAATCTTGACCATCACACACACTAGAGTGTAAAACCTAAAGTGATGTTTCAGATATCTCTGTTTGTAGTCCAGGTGTCTCTACTGCAGAGAAGAGCATCACTAGGAGATGCTCCGCCTCTTACTGTGTGGATTTTCCTTGGTTTTAGTGTGCTGTGAGAAACAAATAGTAAAACTAACTGAAAAGTGCCTGTCAAGGGTTCACAGAAACCTTCCATTTACCCTAATGGCTTATATACCAGAAAGAAATCTATTGCTGTTTTCTTTATAACTTTGTGTTTATAGGTCCTAGATTTACTACTCCAGATTCTATCATTGGAATTTAAGGGAAGCTAAAATGAGGACTTCCCAGGTGGCTCAATGATAAAGAATCCACCTGCCAGTGCAGGAGACCTGGGTTTGATCCCTGGGTAAGGAAGATCTGCTGGAGAAAGAAATGGCAATACACTCCATTATTCCTGCCTGGGAAGTCCCATGGACAGAGGAGCATGGCGGGCTACAGTCCATGGGGTCACAAAAGAGTTGGACATGACTTAGCAACTAAACAAAAACAACAACAAAGCAATATGAAGAGAGATATAAACTCAAACCTGTAGTGTCCTTTAGTAACTGATGTCCTATATTAGGCAAGTGATCTTAAAATGTACACCAACAATAGTAAGTGCTGTGCTATGCTTAGTCACTCAGTCATGTCTGACTCTGCAACTCCATGGACTGTAGCACGCCAGGCTCCTCTGTCCATGGGGCTTCTCCAGGCAAAAATGCTGAAGTGAGTTGCCATGCCCTCCTTCAGGGGATCTTCCCAACCCAGGGGTCAAACGCAGGTCTCCCGCGTTACAGGCTGATTCTTTACTGACTGAGCCACCAGGGAAGCCCAACAATAGTAAGTAATATTTATCAAAATGCATTAAAAAGTATAATTTTAAATCGTTCAATACTAAACTCTGTAGCAAAGATAAACATTTTAAAATGTAGTTTTTAAGTGAAAGGCTTCTCAGAAGTTTTAATATTTTAATTACACTGAATTTTCATGAGCAAAGTATAGAGTCCAGATTTTGTAAAATGTATTTGACTCTGGAACATTATTTTTGTGGAACACTTGTTTTAAAAGTTTGAGAAAGTCTTGTTTGAATATGAGACTATCTTGAATTTTAAAACAGTTTACGAGCTGATGTATCAGTCTTATTTTGCACAGATGTTTTTTCACTGGCTTGCTTCATACAGATACTGATGGCTCTCACAACAGTTGGTGGTTTAACTTCACACTTTTCACTTATTCCAATTATGGTCTGGTCTCTGGAGTTATTTCAGTATGCAACCTCAACTTACGCTTTTTAAATAAATGGCTCCTGAATTTTAGTTTTTCAAGATAACCCATGATGTGATTGTAAAACAGCCTCACTTTCAGATTTCTGTAACAGAGCATGACAGAATAAAAGGAGCAGACAGAAAACTGGAACTGGTGTTAGAAAACTAAAGCTGGAGACTCATTTCTGCTTTTTATTAGTTTATGACTGCTTCATTTAACTTTCTTAGTCAACATTTTCTTTTCCGGAAAACAGGCTCATTGATCTCCACCCTGCCTATTTCATCAGAATCAGTCGAGATAATGCACAAAACTGTCAACTGTCAAGTGTTCGGTGTGTGTCCAAAGTTAACAGATGCCTGTTTGGACTCTGCGTTGAACTGTTCTTTGCAGTTAGACAGCATCATTAATAGAATGCGATGTGAAACACGGCTTATAAGTGGATACAGAATCTCACTTCCCACGTGGACCAGACACCCATGGTGAACAGTTTCTTTAGCAATGTCTCTGGCTTAAAGTATTGAAAGATGTGTTGGTGGATTTTGTGAAATAAGCCAAGAATTAAATTCCTTCCACTGGGGCTGAAGGCGAGGCAGAATTTGATATCAGACTCCCCTTTTGTTTGGGTCAAGGGATGAGTATCTCTATAGAGAACAGTGAAGAAATCACATGCCATTCAATAACTGCCAATTCTGTCCAGATGCTTCTCTTTCAGAAATGTCAGCTAGAAAGACTGTGGATTCTGACTTTTTTTTTTCAGAAGACATCTGAAACAGGGTTTAGATTTCTTGGAGAAAAAAAAAAATCTAGCAAGATATCAATGAAGGTATAGAAAAAGAGTCCAACATAAATGAAGAAATTAAGTATTCTCATCAAATTATATATATATATATATGTACACATATATATGTATATATTTATATAAGTTAAGAATGCTCATCAGGTTATATATGTATATATTTGCATATATATACATATATGATATGAGTTAGAGTTATAAGTTAGAGTAACTCTAGATCTAGAGTTAGAAAAACCTAAGTTTGAATCTCAAGTCTACCACTTATAAGCGCTATGACTTTGGATAATATTTTTAACTTTTTGAATCACAGTTTCCTTGGGTGTAAAACTGGCTAAAACTGTATGAGCCACTCACAGGTTTGCTGAGAGGATTACATGAGATGATACACACGAATTGCCTGGCATCACATCTAACTTACAGAAAGCCCAAAGTCACAGTTAGCGATTATTGGTAGTGGGAGTATCATATTGGTATCATATCCACTGGTGATGAAAATGTTATCCTTGACCTTCAAGGAAACTGCAGCCTGGGGTGGGAGGGCAGATCGTCACACGTGTCACACAGTGTGACGGGGGGTATCCCACACACATGGCACGGTGGTATGGTGGGTGAGGGAAGTGATGATTCTGAGTGGAGGACTGGAGCGGCCTCAGTGAAGGTGACACTGCAAATGGCCATCAAAGGAAGAGGAAGGTGCCAGCCAGTGTCTCCGTAGGAACTGATCTCATTTCCAGTGCGGCATCTTGCAGAGAACAGAAAGCATGGATTAAGGCAGACCTGGGTGACCTTGGGAAGTAGTTGTTTGCATTCACTCTGCAAATGTACTAGTAGCCACAGGGGATGTTCTGCCATATAAAATGTGATTCGTGACCCATCAGGGACTCACAGTCTAGGAGAGGAAATAGACCAATGTCTACAGCAGGATAAGTGCAGGGGATCATATAATTTTCATCCTAACCATGTACTTTTGAGTATGTAAATGGGAGCATTATGAATAATAACTCTACCTGGACAAAAAGCATATGGCAAGTTGGTCATCCACAAACCCAAACTTAGTATAAACCTAGGCAGATGGTATGAGATCTCTACAGGTGCCAGGGAAACTCAGACCATGAAGGGATCAGCTCAGTTTGGACAATGAATGAAAAAGCTGACACTGCTTTTTAGAGTTCACTAGGCAGGAGAGAGAGGATGAGAGCCAGTATATGGAATGGCACAGAGATATAAGAGGAATGGCTGGTGTGTATCAGTGTCTGCAAGTAGCATCATGTGAATGGAGCAGAGGATAAATGAAGGGAAGTGGCAAGTCATTGTCATAAGGTACTCAGCAAAAAAATAACTTCAAGGACGACAGTGAGTATGGCTAACAATACAAAGTTAGTAAAAGCAGGGAGAGGCTCTCCTTGCCTCTTGAAACAAGTCTTTCAGATGACCAACTGCACTTCCCACCATCATCTCTGTGTTTTGGAATGGGAGCTCAGTACTCACTGCCACAGGGTATTGGGGGAAACATCATAAGGTTGATGCATTTGTATCCCATGGCATTTTGCAGATTCTGGAAGAGCCCAAGGGCTCACCTTGTCTTTTCTTCCCAGGAGTCATGCAGTTGCACGAGGCAGCTGGCTTCCCCATCACACGTGCAGAGAGCCACCTCATGTCGCTTCTTCACAGTAGTGAGGGTATTACTGTTTCCTCAAAGAACTGAGAATGAAACATATGCCAGCCGTATGCAGGGGTCCTGGTAAGAGAACCAGAGAGGGAAGTTGATTAGAGAAAAACAAAAGAACACCTAAGAAACAAAAACGGATAGAAAAATCAACTTCTAAAGAACTTTGGCTTCTCTCTTCTTCACCGGGGTTCCCCTAACTCTTGGTGAGATTCAAAGGCAGGTTGATTCAGTCTTTTCATCTCCAGATGTCTCCATATACACCAAGAGTTGAGAATCAGATTCACAACTTCCCTGCAAGGAGAGATGATGATTATTTAACCTATTGGAAACGTAGCATCCTCACATGTAAATTAAGGCTAAGTGTGTGTATGTTAGAGACTTAATTTGTAAGTTATCTGAAAGAGCGTGTATAAACAGTTAGCCAGATATATGGTGTGCATAGTATGTGCTAAAGAAGTTTGTTTGATCTTCCCCCTGCTGGGTCCTGCAGTTGGTGGCTTATACCTGACCGCCCTGGAACCTTTAGAAATGCAGGATCCTCTGGATCTTCATGAATGTTCTTATGATCAAACCCTGCTTTCTTATACCTTGTAGGACAAAAGTGAAGATGATTAAATGCTGCCCAGAGAGGCAACTTTGTGCTATACAAATTCACACTGACCTATTCTGACAAAGCTCTGGGTTTGGGTCATGGGTCTACTGCTAAATAATTGGGGACCACAGGCAAGTCATCCCATCCTCCTCAAGTCCCTCATCTATCAAGTGAAGATATTACACTAGAACAGCATTCCCCAAGAGGTTTCTCAAAGACTCCTGCATGAGTCTTCTTTTTTTCTCTGTATTGGGTGAAGTTATCAATAGTTGTGTGTTTTTTAATATATAAAATAAGGTTTTTTTCAAAAGTACTTTTGGAGACTATTAAAGAAAGCATCTCTATTTTCTCTTTGGAAATCCCTTGGACATTGTTAATGAGCTGTAAAGAGACTGTTCAGTTCAGTTCAGTCACTCAGTCCTGTCCGACTCTTTGTGAACCCAAGGACTGCAGCACACCAGGCCTCTGTGTCCATCACCAACTCCTGGAGACTACTCAAACTCATGTCCATTGAATTGGTGATGCCATCCAACTATCTCATCCTCTGTTGTCCCCTTCTCCTCTCACCTTCAATCTTTCCCAGCATCAGGGTCTTTTCAAACGAGTTAGCTCTTCACATCAGGTGGCCAAAGGATTGGAGTTTCAACTTCAATATCAGTCCTTCCAATGAACATTCAGGACTGATTTCCTTTAGGATTGACTGGTTGGATCTCCTTGCAGTCCAAGGGACTCTCAAGAGTCTTCTCCAACACCACAGTTCAAAAGTATCAATTCTTTGGCACTTAGCTTTCTTTATAGTCCAACTCTCACATCCATACATGACTACTGGAAAAACCATAGCCTTGATGAGATGGACCTTTGTTGACAAAGTAATGTCTCTGCTTTTTAATAAGCTGTCTAGGTTGGTCATAACTTTTCTTCCAAGGAGTAAGCATCTTTTAATTTCGTGGCTGCAGTCACCATCTGCAGTGATTTTGGAGCTCCCCAAAATAAAGTCTGCCACTGTTTCCACTGTTTCCCCATCTATTTGCCATGAAGTGATGGGACGGATGCCATGATCTTTGTTTTCTGAATGTTGAACTTTGAGCTAACTTTTTCACTCTCTTCTTTCACTTTCATCAAGAGGCTCTTTAGTTCTTCTTCACTTTCTACCATAAGGGTGGTGTCATCTGCATATCTGAGGTTATTGATATTTCTCCCGGCAATCTTGATTCCAGCTTGTGCTTCATCCAGCCCAGCATTTCTCATGATGTACTCTGCATATAAGTTAAATAAGCAGGGTGACAATATATAGCCTTGATGTACTCCTTTTCCTATTGGTACCAGTCTGTTGTTCCATTTTCAGTTCTAACTTTTGCTTCTTGACCTGCATACAGATTTCTCAAGAGGTGGGTCAGGTGTTCTGGTATTCCCATCTCTTTCAGAATTTTCCACAGTTTATTGTGATCCACACAGTCAAAGGCTTTGACATTGTCAATAAAGCAGAAATAGATGTTTTTCTGGAACTCTCTTGCTTTTTCAATGATCCAGTGGATGCTGGCAATTTGATCTCTGGTTCCTCTGCCTTTTCTAAAACCAGCTTGAACATCTGGAAGTCTACAGTTCATGTATTATTGAAACCTGGCTTGGAGAATTTTGAGCATTACTTTGCTAACATGTGAGATGAGTGCAATTGTGTGGTAGTTTGAGCATTCTTTGGCATTGCCTTTCTTTGGAATTGGAATGAAAACTGACCTTTTCCAGTCCTGTAGGCACTGCTGAGTTTTCCAAATTTGATGGCATATTGAGTGCAGCACTCAACCAGCATATTGAGTGCAGCACCCTACCAGTAATCCTGAAGAAGCTGAAGTTGAACAATTCTAGGAAGATGTGTAAGACCTTTTAGAATTAACACCCCAAAAAGATGTCTTTTTCATTATAGGGGACTGGAATGCAAAAGTAGGAAGTCAAGAAACACCTGGAGTAACAGGAAAATTTGACCTTGGAGTACAGAATGAAGTAGGGCAAAGGCTAATAGAGTTTTGCCAAGAAAATGCACTGGTCATAGCAAACACCCTCTTTCAACAACACAAGAGGAGACTCTACACATGGACATCACCAGATGGTCAATACCAAAATCAGATTGATTCTATTCTTTGCAGCCAAAGATGGAGAAGCTCTATACAGTCAGCAAAAACAAGATCGGGAGCTGACTGTGGCTCAGATCATGAACCCCTTGTTGCCAAATTCAGACTGAAATTGAAGAAAGTGGGGAAAAACCACTAGACCATTCAGGTATGACCTAAATCAAATTTCTAATGATTATACAGTGGAAGTGCAAATAGATTCAAGGGACTAGATCTGATAGATAGAGTGCCTGATGAACTATGAATATAGGTTTGTGACATTGTACAGGAGACATGGAGCAAGATCATCACCAAGAAAAAGAAATGCAAAAAAGCAAAACGGCTGTCTGAGGAGGCCTTACAAATAGCTGTGAAAAAAAGAGAAGCCAAAAGCAAAGGAGAAAAGGAAAGATATAAGCATCTGAATGCAGAATTCCAAAGAATAGCAAGGAGAGATAAGAAAGCCTTCCTCAATGATCAATGCAAAGAAATAGAGGAAAACAACAGAATGAGAAAGACTAGAAATCTCTTCAAGAAAATTAGAGATACCAAGGGGACATTTCATGTAAAGATGGGCTCAATAAAGGACAGAAATGTTATAGACCTAAGAGAAGCAGAAGATATTAAGAAGAGGTGTCAAGAATACATAGAAGAACTGTACCAAAAAAAGTCTCTTTGTTCTATCCGTATCATATTTTGATATTGATTTGATATCAATCAATATCAACCTGACAGTTGGTAATAAACTCCCACTTGTTCTACACTTCCACTAAATGACTTTCAAAACATTCAAGAATCCAGGGTTGTCAATGGAGAGAAAACCGTCTCCAGTTTGGGCAGCTGCAGACTGCAGCATCAGTCGTGCCCTTGAGGCTCAGCTTCTGTGGGGGAGTCTCCTCTTTTGATCCAGATCCCTCTTTGCTGACCCCTGTGGGGTACTGAGTAGAAGGGCAGTGTTCTTTCTGAAGCTTCTGAGCATATGGGTATATCATTATTTTAATCACTTGATAATTTATGACTGAAAGATGAAGTTCTGAAGAAATTGTCAGTGGAGTTAGAGAAAAGGAGATTTTTAAGTTTTAAAGAGGAAGACCTATAAGAGTTTATGAAGATTAAAACATATGTGGCTTCCAGCTGCCTATGATAAGAAGTAACACAGAGGTAGGGCAAAATAAAAGGGAAAATAGTTGAGTCCAGTTTTTGAACCCGTGGCTCAGTTTTTGTTAATCCCATATAGCAGTGCTGGGACCCTGAGAGTCCCATCATAATACATTTCAGCAGATATGATAGAAAAATCACTTGGTTATGCCTTCCTCTTGTAAACCAGCATCTTCCAGCTGGGGTCTCTCTCACTGGGGCCTCGCCATGATAACTCCTGGGGAATTTGCTGTCGGTCTGTCACTAAGAAACCATCCCATGGCAGACCCCAGTCCTCTCACCTCATTTCTCGATCCATGCCTTCTCTTTAGTCTCTGTTTTTGGGGGTGTTTGGGACGTTTCCATTTTGTGCCAGAAAAGGAGAGGTGAAATTTAAATGACTGCTATAAATCTGAGACAGAGAGCCCCCAAGTGAGAGTATTGGCATGTTCTGGAAGGTTTCCCCAGGTGTGCTGGTGACGAAGAGACCCCAGAGGAAGAGTGGGCTGTACTTCAAAGGAACCGCGTGCAGGTTTACAGAAAACACCCACATGATGTATCGCAGATGCAGTGGCCCCACGTCCCTCACATTAGACATTCCTGGTTCCAGGGACACAAGGGATGTGTTGACAAATCCTTTCCAGCGAGGATCTCCAGGTGGCATAGTGTGTGCAGCTGGACTTTACCTCTGGTGTGATAACTAGTCCCCTGTCCACAACATGAAAACAGCATGGGAGAGGAGACCTCTGCAAAGGATGGTGTCTTCCTGAAAGTACAGAATAGATGAGCACCCTCCTGATTCTCTCTAATGCATCTGAGGAGCTGTCTGGGTTCGCTACTGCACTCTAGCTTAGGTGCTGGGCTGGAATCAAATGCTTTTCAGAGTCCTCTGTCTTCTAGTCCATCATTTCACCTACAGGGCAAACAGAGGGGAGGGAAACAAAATATATCAAGGGTCTGTGGTAAACAAGACGCTTTTTTTTTTTTTTTTCCATATATGACTTCTTACCTAAAGCCTTGTAATTAACTTGCAAGAACATTACTTAAGTTAATATAGTAGAGAATTTTTTTTTCAGGCTTCAAAGTGTACTTTTATTTTGTTTTTAATTGGAGGATAATTGCTTTACAATTGTGTTGGCTTCTGTCGGACAACAACTTGAATCAGCTGTGAGCGCATAAATATGTTTACACACACATGTATGTATTTATCGCTTCCTCCTTGAGCCTCCTTCCTGCCCGCGCCCCTGCCTGTCCCTCTCAGTCCTTGCAGAGCACCAGGCTGCGCTCCCTGGGCTGTGTGCAGCCGCCCCGGCCATCTGTCTCACACACGGTGGTGTGTGTACGTCAATGCTTCTCTCTCACGGTGTCCCACCCTCTGCTTCCCTTGCCATGTCCACAGGTCCATTCCCTATGCCTGCATCTCCACTCCTGCCCTGCAAATATGTTCATCATTTTTCTAGATTACACATAGGTGTGTTCAGTTCAGTTCAGTTGCTCAGTTGTGTCCAACTCTTTGCGGCCCCATGAATCGTAGCACGCCAGGCCTCCCTGTCCATCACCAACTCCCGGAGTTCACTCAGACTCACGTCCATCGAGTCAGTGATGCCATCCAGCCATCTCATCCTCTGTCGTCCCCTTCTCCTCCTGCCCCCAATCCCTCCCAGCATCAGAGTCTTTTCCAATGAGTCAGCTCTTCTCATGAGATAACCAAAGTACTGGAGTTTCAGCTTCAGCATCATTCCTTCCAAAGCAATCCCAGGGCTGATCTCCTTCAGAATGGACTGTTTGGATCTCCTTGCAGTCCAAGGGACTCTCCAGAGTCTTCTCCAACACCACAGTTCAAAAGCATCAAATCTTCGGTGCTCAGCCTTCTTCACAGTGTGTTAGTATACGATAGGTGTGTTAGTATATGATATTTGTTTTTAATCAGAGGTTCAAGGATCCACGTCTCCTCTCAATGGATGCATCGTTTTAGAGGTGCCGTTTTCACAGCAGTCAAGAACACAGATGTCACAGCAGAGAGCCTACCTTGGTGTGCTGTGCAACCTTAGACAATTTTCTAACCCTTTCTGTGATTCAGTTTTGTCATCTGTGAAATGTGGTGATGTAGTAACCTACCTAACGGAACTGCTATGTGGTTTAAATGAGTAAGGCATTTCCCAGGTGGCACCCATGGTAAAGAACCCGCCTGGTGGAGGAAATGGCAACCCACTCCAGTGTTCTTGCCAGCGTGCTTACGGCAGTGTCTGGTAAGTAGCAAATACAAACATTTTGAAATATTACTAGTTAATTCCATTTGAAAGATAGAGAAACTGAACCTCAAAGAGGAGATGTAATAGCCTGAGATACTAGTCTTTACAGTAAGTTCAGAGCTGGGGCTAATAGGCTCCTGGCCACTACCAAATCGAAAAGAAGAAAAATAGAAAAACAAACAAAAACAAAACCAGCTGCTTTCGTTCTCCCCAGGAGCTAAATTGCTGCTTGAAACCATGCCAACAGTAAAACACTGAAGCTGGTAAGCACACATCCAATTGAAACTTATTAGCACAATTAGTTGTCTATTACTTCAATAGGAAGTGATTATTAAACCCATAATTAATGAGACAGAACACCCTCTATTTATAATCTAAAGACATCTATGGTACCCAAAGTTAGAGGAGCATCTGGCTGCCTTCTGGGGATGAAAGTATCCCCAAAGTCATTACAAACGCAGGGTCTTCATGGACAGCCACTGACCTCAGGAGACAAGGCTAATGGGTACTAAAGTTCCTGACACATTAACGGCTGGCCCTGCCTCGACCAGCTGCATTATTGTTTCCATATTCCACTCATCCTGTTTTCTGTAAAAAAAAAAAAAGAGCCTAGAGACCAAGAGATACTGGAATTAAAAATATGAATAGTGTCAAAGCTAACCTTTACTGAACAACTGTGTATTCTATAGGTATTATAACATTTATTTCATGTAGCAACCTACTGTGGGTAATATGTTTAATTATTCCAGTTTTACAAATAAGGAAAATTAGGATTAAAAAGATGAAATAACTGTCCCTCCCGTGGCCAATCATAGTAAATGACAGCTGGTGATATAACCCAAGGATAACTGGTGATAAAACTCATCCCTTAACCACTCCTCTGTGCCGCTTCTGAGAACCAAGCTTACGGATTTTACAGTCTGCTGATGGCCAGGTTGCATATGCACCTGAATGAAGCTGCTGAGGCTCAAAATAAAGGAATGACTTATTCATTAGTTAATCGATTAATTAAATATTTACAGAGTGATAACTATACGTCAGATACTATTCCTGGTGATGGAAGTGAAAGCAACGAATCAGACAGACAAAGCCTTCCTGTCATGGGGCTGGCTTTAGCCAGAAGGAGACAGACAACAAATACATAAAAAAGGGTCATTTTAGATGCTGATGCATTCTTTGAAAGTAAATTTGGTGCTGTGTTATATAGTTAATGCCTGATGACCTTGGATTGGGTGCCCAGAGAAGGTGACATTTAAATTTAGAGAATTGAATGGCAAGAAGGAGCTGGAAGACATGGGGGAGGATAATTACAGGGAAGGGAAGAGCTGGTTCACAGGAATCGACAAAGAACGAAGGGCCCAGAGCTCAGGTTCCGTGTCTAAATCAAAAAACCCTGCACGTTGATGGTAGGAAGCCAATTACCTTATGGGAAGGAAAGAAAGACAATTACCATAGCCATATTCTGACCCTACAAATGTAACTCATCCAGATGAAAATTGAGAAACATCTTATATCAAATATGAGATTGACTTTTGTCTATATGTAGATGCTATATTTTAAATGTGTGTTTTTAAAAATGGGCTTATCCTGTTCCTATTAATATTTTTATACTCTGTGCATATGTGTGTGTGTGTGTGTGTGCACCTGGAAAGTGAATCAAACTTTCTTGGAGAGAGTTTGAAGGAATATTGGTCTTTCCCATGTGTTAATACAGCAAGTATAGGACCCTAGGTAAGTGGAACCGTATTTTAAAAACTATGTAACATCACTGTGCGTGCTTCACAAGATATGCACGAAATTTTGTAATTCCAGAAAACTAGGAACTACAAGGGTAGTTTGTTTTCTCGAGCACAATGAACCACATCTTCACCCAGGAGCCCCAAACAGTTAGGTAAGAGTTGTGTTGGGTCATGTCCTCTAAGGAAGGATGAGACAGCGTTCAGGTTTAGGAAGAAAGATACACTGAGAGGGCAGTGCCCTGTCAGCCTGTGCTGGGGGCACCCCTACCCAGCTCACTCACTGTTCATCTGCATGCTACTTTCATATGAGCAAAAACAGACATCTATTCTGTTGAAGTTTTATTTCCATTATACATTTTGGTATGTATTTTACACTCAACAAATGTGTGGGATTTATTTATGACAGGTTAGCTTAGGAGCAGGGCTTCTCATGTGGCTCAGTGGTAAAGAATCTGCCTGAAATGCAGGAGACTCAGGTTCAGTCCCTGGGTCAGGAAGATCCCCTGGAGAAGGGCATGGCAACCCACTCCAGTATTCTTGCCTGGAGAATCCCATCCCATGGACAGAGGAGCCTGGCAGGCTACAGTCCATGAGACTGCAAAGAGTTGGACGTGGCTAAAGCAATTTAGCATGCACACACATCTTAGTAGCTAATAACTAAAAGAGGTGAAGAAAATTGAGAATGTCTCTTCTTTGACTAGCCCACTCAACAGAAATAAATAATAGTGAAAGCTGAGGTAGGCAGAGCACAGCAGGGTGTGGCCCAGTCTTAAATGCATGTGTTTTCTGAGACAGTGGAGTCTGACCTCTCACAGATTCTTCCAGAGAAGCTTCCAGAAAGATGATTGGAGAGAGTTTGAAGGAATATGTTTTTTCCACGTGGTCACTCAGCAAGTTTGGGACTCTGGGTGGAACAATATTTACAAAGTGGTGGCTCAGTTTGTAAAGAATCCCCCTGCAATGAGGAAGACCTGGGTTTGATCCCTGGGTTGGGAAGATCCCCTGGAGAAGGAAAAGGCTACCCACTCCAGTATTCTGGCCTGGAGAATTTCATGGACTGTATAGAATGAGAGAAAAGCTTGCTAAAGAAGGTTAGGGTGTGATTGTCACACAATTCTTTATGAAGCAAGTAATGAAAACTACCTTGTGTGCATTTCAAAAGCTGTGCATGCTTTTCAAGCAATAAAAAGGCATGGTCATTCTGAGATAGAAATCTGGCAACTCATAGTTCCAATGTGTGTATGTGTGTGTGTGTGTGTGTGTATGTGCTCAATTGTGTCTCACTCTTTGTGGCCCCATCGTAATCCTCCAAACTCCTTTGTCCCTGGAATTTTCCAGGCAAGAATACTGAAGCAGGTTGCCACTTCCTCCTCCAGGGGATCATCAAGACCCAGGGATCGAACCTGCATCTCTTGTGTCTCCTGCATTGGCAGGTGGATTCCTTACCACTGTGCCACCTGGGAAACCCATCGTTCCAGGAGGTGTGAGCAAATGCATGGATCTCTGTCGTCAGTTGTCTTCTTCCTCATGCATAGGCACGCTTAGACCAAACACAAATACATGGTAAAGAGACAAAACATAGAAAAGCCTGTAAAATATTGTGTCGTTATTTAGCCATCACGGAGCAGTGTAACTCTGGTAAAGTCCCCACACAGCCTAGACCTCAGATTTCTTATAACAGAAAGGGTTCTGTCCTCTTCTGCTTGTTCCTTGGCTCCCGCCTCAGTGCGCCATCCAGCTCAGGGTCACAGGGGGAGTGTATTGAATGAGTGAGTGATGAAAAAATAAATGAATCCATGCATCTGCTGAAGATCAGACCCTAAAAGAATCTCAATTTAATACCCATACGCAGAACGGAAAATCTTCCTTGAAATTGCTGCTGACTTGGGTGAGGTGCCTGGTGATTAAGGACAAAGGCAGATAAAATAGGAAAAGTAATTTAGAATATGGTAATACACAATAAATATAACTGTATCTAAAGCAATTTGGGGCAGGAGTAATCTTGCTGAGATTCAATTGAACTGTACCAAGCTGCCGCAGCATTATGAAAGTACGTATTTACATCTTTTCATTAAATAAACCCCGTCTCTGCCTACTCTGCCACTCCCCATGTCATAAGCGAGGTCCTGGAGAGGCTGGGAGAAAACGGGATGGGGCAGAAAGTGCCAGTCTTGAGGCGGAGCACAGCATGTGCGTGGGTAAAACCCTCATGTGGCTGCTCTGCAGTTTTGCTAAAATGATGTCTCTTTTTCTCCTCCTTTCTCTTCCCCCTTGCTCATGAGATCCTCTTATCTGGGACTGGCTGCTAACTGTCTTCCCATTACACTTTTATACACAGTTTGTGTTCCTCATGTCTGCATGTCAAATTTTTCCTTATACACTTAAAAAATACAAATAAAACCCTAGGAGAATCTGATTCAGTTATCTGATTCTGTAAATCTACATTTGTGTCTTTGATTCACCTTCAAGATTAAGAACTACTGGTTTACCTGGGTGCTTGGCACACGTGTGAACAAAGACCTTCTCTAGGCATTTATGCATACACGTATGAGTGGGTGTGTCAGCAATGTGGGTAGAGGCTGTGGCTGTCATCCTGTGGATGACACTGTCGAAGTCTGGCCCAGGTTTTCATTTCTCATACATTCTGCCTGGGTCACAGCGGACAGCCTCCAGAAACACCTGGTGGGCATCTGCTCAGGGCAGGTGCATCTGCAGGATGACCCTCAGTAGTTTTAAAGGAGTTGATTGCAAGATCTTGCTAATTTCCTCTTTCTCAGTGTTGATCTACCTAGTCAAGGACCTATGAAGGCTTGCTTTCCCCACTCCCCCTTTCCCAATTGTCCTTCTTCCACTTTGCAGAAGAGCCTGTCCCTCACCTACCCAGAAGCAAAATATAATGTATTGTCCTGGTGTGTAGGCACCCCCAGAGCATACTGAACCAGTTGAGATAGAGTCCTCAAACAGGCTTTGTTGTCAGCTTGGTCCTGTAAGATTATTGGCTGGATAATTCTAACACATTTGATGTGTTTCTTTTTTATTTATTCATTTTCTTTACCTTCAGCTTTATTGAGATATAATTGATATAGAATGTTGTGTTAAGTTTAAGGTGAACAAAGTGTTGATTTGAGATACTGATATGCTGCAGGATGTTTTCACTGCAGCATTAGCTAACACCTCCATCACCTCAGATAATTACTTTTTTTTTTTTTTGTGGTGAGAACATTTAAGATCCACTTTCTCAGCAACTTTCAAAGATTTAATACTGTACATTAACTATAATTATGATGCTGTACATTAGGCTCAAACCTCCTTTGTCTTCAAACTGAAAGTTTGCACCCTATGACCAACATCTTCCCACCTCCCTGTCCCCCAGGCCTTGGTGCGGGGACACCACCACCATTCTGCTCTCTGTTCTTTGGGATTTTTTTGAGTTTGGCCATTTTAGTCTATATATAGGTGATACATCATGCAATCATGAAGTACTTGACTGCTTGACTTTCTCTAACTTATCCCACCTAGCATATTGCACTCAGTGACCATCCCTGTTGTTGCAAATGGCAGAATGTCCTTATTTCCGATGTATGAAAACTGTTTCATTGTGCGTGTGTATATACACACTCACAGTGAAATACACACACACACACACACACACAATCTTCTTTATCCATTTTTCCATTGATGGGCACCTAGGTTGTGTTTATATCTTGGCTATTGTGCATAATGCTGCAGTGAATGTGGGAGTACATTTATCTCATTAATAGCCTGTTAATTCTCATAATGATAGTGATAAATACAATCAATAATTTTAAAAATTTGTTAGCATTTAGGATAACATCAACAAAGATTTTTAAAAACTTGTTGCAAAGAATTACAGGTATTATTGATTGATGAAATATGTTAAACATAAAATATTTATTACAATGAAATTCTGAAATACAGTTTGAATAGAAATGTACATTCCAGGAGAAAAGTTAATATTATAATATTCTAGACCATTAAAAGGAACTTATTTTTGGTTGCTCTAAATGAATTTTGATGGATTTTGAATTATTTTGGTCTTCAACTTTCATTTGACTCATTTCTAAAATAAAAGAACAATTTGATTTTAAAGAGCCATGCTTAATGTATCCTTTGCAAGTACTTAAACCCAAATAAATGTTTTATAACGTAATCTGAAAACGTGAAGGTATATGTACCTTATCTTAGCATATGTGCCATCAACAACCAAAAAAAAAAAAGTAAATAGACTTCACTATTCTGCTTTTCCACCTGCTTCTTGCTTCTTAAATTTAAAGATTACTTATTGTACATTTCCTTCCCCAAGACCTATGCTGTTCCACAGAGGATCCCAGCCACCTGTGACTACTTAATGTAGATTAACTACATAAAATTCAAAATCAATTGCCCTGTTGTAGTAGCTGCATGTCAGATGATCAATAGCTTCATGTGGCTAGAGACTGTGGTACTGGTGGGACAGCAGATATAAAACATTTCACCATTGCAGAGCTCCACCAGGCCTGCTGCTCAAGAGAGAATTCGTACTGCAGACACTGCTTCTACCAGAACAGAACGTTCTCTAGGATTGATGGGCTCATTTACTTCTTTTCAAATGTCTGGCTCATATTAGGCCCTCACTAAATGCTTTTTAAATTAAAATAACATTACTAGAAGATAATTAGTGATTCCCCCAGACACATTTACCAGTGAATCACAATCACATAAGTTTCATAAAATCTTTGCAATGGTAAGGACCTTGGAAGTGATCTACATATGAAGTTTTATATATATATATATATATATATATATATATATATATATAATATATCCTAAAATTTCAAAGATACGGTGTTCATTTGTAGTTCCTTTATTCTATTTTGTGGTAAATAAAGAACATACTATATTGCATATTCTCTATGTTCCAAGTGATGAACAAAGCACTTTGCAGTTGTGATCTCACCTAGTACGTCTAACATTTCCTAAGGAGAATATACTTGAGAGGTTAGGAATATCAGAAAGGATAAGATCTTTGCCCAGAATCACAAAGATAGAATTTAAACTCAGGTCTATCTAATCACAGAAGCTGTATTTCTAACTCCATATGAAAAATGCCACCTAGAGAAGAAATGACAACTTGTACAAGTCATTCAGAGACTTAGTGACGAGAATAGAAATCCAGGCTGCGCCTTATTTCCAGATGGGCTCCCCACACATCCGTCTCTGCCCACAGTAAGGGGAGGTACGTAGGCTGGATAAGAACAGGATTTGTAGCCAGGATGCCTGCATTCACATCTAGACTCTGCCACCTACTAATTACTGAAATCTTAGGCTCTTCTTCTGTGAAGACTGGGATACTGATAACGACCAATACTGTATCAATTCAAACACTTGATACAACACACTAATATTACTTAGATTTCCACAGTATTACTTATGCTCATTTGTATGTTATGCAGATACTGAATGCTCTACAATTTTACCATATATGTGGTTTGTGTATCCATGCTCAGAGTTAACAGTTACCTCACTGTTCAGTTCAGTCAAGTTCAGTCGCTCAGTCGTGTCTGACTCTTTGCCACCCCATGGACTGCAGCACACCAGGCCTCTCTGTCCATCACCAACTCCTGGAATTTACTCAAACTCATGTCCATTGAGTTGGTGATGCCATCCAACCATCTCATCCTCTGTCGTCCCCTTCTCCTCCTGCCTTCAATCTTTCCTAGCATCAGGGTCTTTTCAAATGAGTCGGTTCTTCACATTAGGCGGCCAAAGTATTGAAGTTTCAGCTTCAACATCAGTCCTTCCAATGAACATTCAGGACTGATCTCCCTTAAGATGGACTGGTTGGATCTCCTTGCAGTTCAATGGACTCTCAAGAGTCTTCTCCAATACCACAGTTCAAAAGCATCAATTCTTTGGCACTCAGCTTTCTTTATAGTCCAGCTCTCACATCCATACATGGCTACTGGAAAAACCATAGCCTTGACTAGACGGACCTTTGTTGGCAAAGTAATGTCTCTGCTTTTGAATATGCTGTCTAAGTTGGTCATAACTTTCCTTCCAAGGAGTAAGCATCTATTAATTTCATGGCTGCAGTCACCATTTGCAGTGATTTTGGAGCCCCCCAAAATAAAGTCTGACACTGTTTCCACTGTTTCCCCATCTATTTGCCATGAAGTGATGGGACCGGATGCCATGATCTGAGTTTTCTGAATGTTGAGCTGTAAGCCAATTTTTTCACTCTCTTCTTTCACTTTCATCAAGAGGCTCTTTAGTTCTTCCTCACTTTATGCCATAAGGGTGGTGCAATCTGCAGTTCTGAGGTTATTGATATTTCTCCTGACAATCTTGATTCCAGCTTGTGCTTCATCCAGCCCAGCATTTCTCATGATGTACTTTGCATATAAGTTAAATAAGCAGGGTGACAATATACAGCCTTGACATACTCTTTTTCCTATTTGGAACCAGTCTGTTGTTCCATGTCCAGTTCTAACTGTTGCTTCCTGACCTGCATACAGATTTCTCAAGAGGCAGGTCAGGTGGTCTGGTATTCCCATGTCTTTCAGAATTTTCCACAGTTTGTTGTGATCCACACAGTCAAAGGCTTTGGTGTAGTCAATAAAGCAGAAATAGATGTTTTTCTGGAACTCTCTTGGTTTTTTAATGATCCACCACCATTAAGTATGTCTTATTTTACCCTCTTATACACCATTCTATAACTTTTTTTTTTCATCTGTTGCATGTGTACTTTCGTGCAAATTTATAAAATATTTATTTATTTTAATTGGAGAATAATTCCTTTACAATACTGTGATGGCCTTTGCCATACATCAGTATGAATTGGCCACAAGCATACGTGTGTCCCCTCCCTTCTGAATCTCCCTCCTATTGTACAAATTTTTAAAAATTATTTTTATATTATCCATTTTTCTTCCTTTGTAGATTGTACTTTTGGTGTCAAGACAAAGAACCCATTGTTTATCCATCAACCCTGAAGATTTCTTTCTTTTGTTTTTTCTACAAGAAAAGTTGAATTTTAGGTTTTACATTTAAATCTGTGATCCATTTTGAGGTCAGTTTTGTATAAAGCATGAGGTTTAGAATGAAGTCCATTTATCCCCTGCTGTGGATGTCAAATTGTTACAGCCTCATTGGCTGAAAATGGTCTTCCATTGAATCGGTTTTGCTCCTCTGGCAGAAATCAGTTCAACGTATTTATACGATTCTGTTCCTGTGGCCTTTTTTTTGTTTCATGATCTATGTGTTCATGTCCTCACCACTTCCACACCGTCTTGATTATAATAGCTACATAGTAAATCTCAATATTGTATAAAGTGATATCTCCCACTTTGTTCTTCTTTGTCGAGTTTGTTTTGAGTATTCTAAATGAGCTTGAGTATTCTATTGTTTTGAATACCTTTTAATAGAAATTTTATAACAGTTTTGTCTATTTCTGCGCCCCCCCCAAATAAAAATTCTTCTGGGATTTTGTTATGTATTGCATTCAACCGGAAGACAAATTTGGGGAGAAAAAAAATGTGTTTATTATGTTGAATATTCTGAACCAGAAACAGCATTTTTCCCTGCTCATTTGGATTTTCATTAACCTCTTTCATCAGAATTTTATAATATTCAACAAATGTATATCTTCTCTGAGTCAACTGTAAATCACACTGTGCTGAATTTTAGCTTCTTCATGTGTGTTGGCATTTAGAATTGTGATTAAATTTTGTTTACTGATCTTGTATCCTGTGGTTTGCTAAATGTGCTTATTAATTACAAAACTTTTTAAAATGCCTTACGATTTTCCATGTAACCAATTATGTCACTTGAAAATAAAACCATTTTATTTTTTTCTTTCCCACCTTTATACCTTTTCTTTCTTTCTTCTTCTTCTTCTTCTTTTTTTTTTTTTTTTCTGGCTAGATCTTCAGTGCTCTACTGAATAAGATTAGTAAGAGTGGACATCCTTGCCAGATTCTTGATCTTAGGGAAAAATATTCAGTCTTTCATCATTAAAGTTGATGTTAGTTGTAGACTTTTTGTAGTGGCAAAAAGTAATCCCCCCTTATTTCTGACTTTTTGAGAGTTTATACCATGAGTACGTGTTGGATTTTGTTAAATGTACCATTAATGGGTGTTGGATTTTGTCAAATGCTTTCTCTACATCAATTGATGGGATCATATTCCATGCAGGTCATAGTCTAATTTTCTGGGTTGTGGTTTCAGAGATTTTCAGACCCCTTATAATGCCAAAGTGACCTTTAAACAAAACAAAACAAAACAAAACAAAACTGGTGCTTCCAGGCATTCTGTTAGTTCCTAATGGTTCTGCTTTTAGGGAAAAGTTTCCCAAACTGAACTTCAAGGTGTCTCTAGTTGGGGCAGGGGAGTTTCAGGCACAGAGTGACCAAGCCTTCTCAGAATGGACTATTTGTTGTCTCTTTTTCCAGTTTCAACTGCAGATCGAGAAGTCATTTTGCAAATTTTCTGCGGACACCATTTTAAATTTTAAGTTCAGTCCTTCTACAGGATGATTATCTGAAGGGTAACTAGAACTCTACTCTTCAGAATCAAGTAATTCCAATATATCCTTACATCAGAGAGATGGGTGAAACATAGATGGGAATTATCTAGACCATATAGTGAAGGTGAAATAGCACAGACTGTATTTTCTGATTATTTGTCTAATGTTAGCTATTAAAGTAGAAGTTGATTTTGATTCAGTTGATCTAGCTAAGATCCAAGTCTGAAGAGTCAAAGGATAAATCATAATTTTTAAAATCTTGTATTGATAAATGTAGATAGGGTAAAATCAAATTTTTCTGAAAAGAAAAATTGAAAAATAATGACATATTTCTTTGGTTATTTATGCACTTTTGGTTTTGGTGTTTTGTATTCTAAGTAGAATAATTATTACAGGACTTATGACAAATGAAGGCAGATATGACTTAGTCAAATAATTATTGTTTTAGCAAATAAAGCTTTCAGTAAGGAAATTTGAAAATTTGGTCTACTTTCTCCAGTATTTCTAGACTCCTATCCTGACAGAGAAATGATGTAACTTACCAAAACTTAGTTTAGAAGACAGTATGTTCTAGAGTAATTCAAATATTTGACTCTGTATAAAATTAAACCGAAGATATTTCTGTTAAAAACAATTCAATATAATCATTACACAATATAATCTTTGTAAGATTCATAATTTACATCAGGATAAGTGAGACTCTGAGAAGTTTTCCAAAAATAACATATATTTCCAAAATGTATTTCATCATTAAATTTGTGTTTGTCATTTTGTCAGTGTTCAGTTCAGTTCAGTTGCTCAGTCGTGTCCGACTCTCTGTGACCCCATGAATCTCAGCACTCTTGGCCTCCCTGTCCATCACCAACTCCTGGAGTTCACTCAAACATATGTCCATCCAGTCGGTGATGCCATCCAGCCATCTCATCCTCTGTCATCCCCCTTTCCTCCTGCCCCAATCCCTCCCAGCATCAGAGTCTTTTCCAATGAGTCAACTCTTCGCATCAGGTGGCCTAAGTATTGGAGTTTCAGCTTTAGCATTAGTCCTTCCAATGAACGCCCAGAACTGATCTCCTTCAGAATGGACTGGTTGGATCTCCTTGCAGTTCAAGGGACTCTCAAGAGTCTTCTCCAACACCACAGTTTAAAAGCATCAATTCTTCTGCGCTCAGCTTTCTTTACAGTCCAACTCTCACATCCATACATGACCACTGGAAAAACCATAGCCTTGACTAGACGGACCTTTGTTGGCAAAGTAATGTCTCTGCTTTTCAATATGCTACCTAGGTTCACTGTAAGATCTACTAATAACCAAAAGAGATAGGAAATAGAGTAACTGGGGAGACAAACAGACAAATAAGCAAAGAACCTTGTACAAGAATGGGAAATCCTGCTTTATGCAGTTCTCTGTTTACACTTATCTTAACATTTCCCTGAGTATGACAGAACTTTAGATAGGCTTCTTCCAGACTGGAGGTGCTATCTTCCCTTTTGCTCAAATATTTACAATTGTAAATTCTTTCTCTACCCCTTTGAGATATAGGTGAATCTTTTTAAAAGCTTCTTGCTCCTTGGAAGAAAAGCTATGCCCAATCTAGACTGCATATTACAAAACAGAGACATTTCTGTGTCAACAAAGGTCTGTCTAGTCAAAGCTATGGTTTTTCCAGTAGTTATGTATGGATATGAAAGTTGGACTATAAAGAAAACTGAGCGCCAAAGAATTGATGCCTTTGAACTGTGGTGTTGGAGAAGACTCTTGAGAGTCCCTTGGACTGTAAGGAGATCAAACCAGTCCGTCCTAAAGGAAATCAGTCCTGAATATTCAGTGGAAGGACTGATGCTGAAGCTGAAGCTCCAATCCTTTGGATGTGAAGAACTGTGAGGAACTAACTCATTGGAAAAGACCCTAATCCTGGGAAAGATTGAAGGCAGGAGGAGATGAGGACGACAGAGGATGAGATGGTTCGATATCATCACCGACTCCATGGACATGAGTTTGAGCAGGCTCCAGGAATTGGTGATAGACAGGGAAGCCTGGTGGCTGCAGTCCATGGGGTTGCAAAGAGTTGGACGTGACTGAGCGACCGAACTGAACTGCCAGTTTTACAAACCAGGCATCTTTCTTGAAGACCTGGGAGCAGTCCTTTTGAAATGCAATCATCAAAGAAGATATTACCGCATCCTGTAGTTTCTGCTAGAGGGTAGCTGTCACACTGGTGGGTGCCAATTAGCAAACACAGATGGTCTAATTGCAGATTAAAATATCTGCAAAGTAAGGAAATAACTCAATGTGTTCAGCACATCCTAGTTATTAACCTCTCCCTGAATTTCTCCAGTACTTTTTAGTTAGCTCACTCCAGCCTTTAAAAACCCTCCTACCCTTTGTTTGCCTCAGCAGATTTGAGTTCAGACTTAGTTCTAGTCTCTCTCTCTCCTATTACAATAGTCTTGAATAGTCTTTCTTGACTGTTTAAATTTTTCCAGTGCAACTTTTGCTATGTCACTGTTGATTCATTTTTTTTGTCCAGTCTTATTCTCATGAGGACTTCACAAATCAGTATTTGCTAAGTAGTTGTATCCTAGAAGCCAAATTAGCATAGGAAAACAAAAGTAGATAGAGAAATAGTAAAGAACTAGGCAAAATGTGGGCTTCCCAGTTGGCACTAGTGGTAAAAAATCTGCCTGCCAATGCAGGCTATTCCAGAGATTCACGTTTGATCCTTTGGTTGGGAAGATCCCCTAAAGGAAAGCCTGGCAACCCACGCCAGTATTCTTTCCTGGAGAATCCCGTGGACAGAGACGCCTGCCAGACTGCAGTCCATAGGGTCACAAGGAGGTGGACATGACTGAAGCGACTTGGCATGCATGCCCGCAGGCAAAATGTTGATGAGGAAACTGAGGTAGCAGCAGCCAAAGAAACAGGCTGTAAATAATATCTAAAGAACAGAAGCCAAGACAGAAATGAAGAATTAGAACAGACCGTAAATCAGTAATAAGGGTCTATATTACTGATTCTTTATCCTCTATCACAGCTTCCAGCTCCCAGGCCCAAATGACTATCCCAACCTAACCGCCAAATCTGGGTTCCAATGAGCATAAATACAGAAGGCAGGAAAGACACCAACTCTAAATGTGTGTGTTTATTTACGATGTGCACCTGGGTTCCAGTTTCAGGTAATATGTTAAGCCTTCATAATATAAGAAAAGCGAGTGAAGTCGCTCAGTCATGCCCAACTCTTTACAATCCCATGGACTGTAGCCTACCACATTCCTCCATCCATGGGATTTTCCAGGCAAGAATACTGGAGTGAGTTGCCATTTCCTTCTCCAGAGGATCTTCCAGACCCAGGGATCGAACCCAGGTCTCCTACATTGTAGGCAGACGCTTTACCATCTGAGCCTCCAGGGAAGTCAATATAAGAAAACTGGACTCTAAATAAACTGACTTTATATGGTAGGAAGTGGTTAGGTTTTATGTACACTCATAGCTAGATATATGAACACATACATTTAAAGGTTAAATATTAAAGATGCAGCAGAAGGGATAACAAAAATGAACCCTGATTTTTACGTTATATATGTTGTATAGCCAACCGTGGGAATAGCAGAACTTTTAGAAAACCAGACTTGATGGAAATGATCATGGCTTTTATTCTGTCCATGCTAATTTGAGGTGCCTTTCAAGCAAGCATCTAAGAGAACATTTTAGGTGATCAGGAGCTAAGAGGAGCAATGAGGGGCAAGGATGGAAATGCAAGTGCCATTGACGTAAAGAATTGAATCATCCCATTTATGATAGGTCAGGGTGAACCTATAATGTAAGAGGAAGAGAAGAGGGCCTAATTAGGGACTAGGCTGCCCTTTCCCTCTCCATAGCACAAAGCTGCCCCACATATATCTTCATACTCAACTGTAATCATGAAACATAACTCAGCAGAACAGAAGAACAGAGCTATGTATCCAAGTATTCAGGCTCTGGGGGTTCTCCAGTGGCTCAGTGGTAAAGAATCTGCCTGCAGTGCAGGAGCCTCGGGAGATGTGGGTTTGATCCCTGGGTTGGGAAGATCCCCTGGAGGAGGCATGGCAACTCATCCTAGGATTCTTGCCTGGAGAATCCCATGGACAGAGGAGTCTGGTGGGCTACAGTCCATAGGGTCGCAAAGAGTTGGACACGACTGAAGTGACTTACCATGCACACATGTGTGCTAGCTGCGATTCCTTGGCACTCAGTGACTGCGTATATGTTAGGAACCTAGTCATTATTGCTTAGCTTATTAACTTGGTTCATTTCAGCACATACTGTGGATGTGTTGTTATAGATACAGAACTGCTATACCACAATTCATTGTTGTTCAGTCACTAAGTCATGTCCAACTGTGACCCCATGAACTGCAGCACACCAGGCTTCTTTGTCTTTCACTATCTGCCTGAATTTGCTCAAACTCATGTCTGTTGAGTTGATGATGCGATCCAACCATCTCATCTTCTGTCACCTGCTTCTCCTCCTGCTTTCAATCATTGCCAGCATCAGAGTCTTTTCCAGTGAGTCAGTTCTTTGCATCAGGTGGCCAAAGTATTGAAGCTTAAGCTTCAGCATCAGTCCTTCCAATGAATATTCAGGGTTGATTTCCTTTAGGTTTGACTGGTTGGATCTCCTTGCAGTCCAAAGGACTCTCAAGAGTCTTCTCCAGCACCACAATTCAAAAGCATCAGTTCTTCAGCACTCAGCCTTCTTTATGGTCCAACTCTCACCATCTGTACATGATTACTGGAAAAACCATAGCTTTGACTATAATGACCTTATAGTTGGCTTTTTAATACACTGTCTAGGTTGGTCATAGCTTTTCTTCCAAGGAGCAAGTGTCTTTTAATTTTGTGGCTGCAGTTAACACCTGCAGAGATTTTGGAGCCCAGGAAAATAAAATCTGCTGTTTCTAAATAATAAGGTGTTTGCCTGAGTTTTCCAGGAACTTGAGAGTCAGCTGTGTCTAGTTCAGACTTAGCTGGTTAAGACCAGGCATGTGCAAGACTCAGCTCCTTGACCTTTTGATAGCAGTGGACCTCAGATCAAGTTAAGGGCCTCCGTTTATTAAAGGTGCATGCTCTCCACACCTTGGACTGCCTTGCTGCATTATTTCTTATCCTATAAATACCCCAAGTGCCTTGCCTTCTGCGAAGTGGATCTGAGACCAGTCCTTCCGTCTCCTTGATTGGCTGCCTTGGGGAAAAACCCTCTCTTTGCCGCAAACCTCCATGCCTCCAGCAGTTTGGCTTGCTCTGTGTTCAGCAAAATGAACCTGGTTCAGCAGCATTACATCAATTGGAAAAATGGAAGTTCACGGCAATTAAGAAGTTAAAAAGTGTACCGGTAGTAAGTTGTAGAGATATTAAAACCTAGCTACAGCGCTTTTCTTTCTTCTTTTTTTCTCTCTCTGTTTTTTTTTTTTTTTTTTTTTTTTTTCCCTGACTCACCATGAGGCTTGCAGAATTTTTTTTTTTTTTTTTTTTTAGGCCTGCAGAATCTTAGGTCACCCAACCAGAGATTGAACCTGGGCCTCAGCAGTGAAAGTGCCAAGGCCTAACCACTGGATGACCAGGTAATTTCTCAGTTATTTAATTCCTTCATTCCATGTGAATTGAGCCCTTGCTTTGTGCAACCTATGCTGTTGGTGACTCAGAGATATATCTTGACATAGGTTTTTCCTGAAAGATATCAGCAGATCCTGGTTACTGCTTGTATTAACAAGCAAAGCTGGAAGTGATCGGCAGTGTGAATGGGGTAAGCTTTCAATAGCAGGCCTTCACTACTAAACCAAGTTTTCACAAGGTTTAAATGATAGAACCACTAAGACTCATGAAGTTTTGTGGGAAGTACCATGAACTCTTGAACTGTTCAATGAATGAAGGAGACACACTATCAAATTCATATTACTGCTGGGCAAGTTTAGCAGTAGAATTTCAGCCTCAGGATGAGTTGAACTCTCCCGATTCAGTGCCCATTCTGTATCTTACTGGCTATTTGACTTGGAGTCAATGAATTACCCTTTCTGAATCTGTTTGCAGCTCTTTTATTTATTTATTTATTGGTTTTATTTATTTAAAAATTTTTATTGGAGTATAGTTACTTTATAATGTTGGGTTAGTTTCTACTATACGGCAGAACAAATCAGGTATTTGTATACATATATTCTCTCTTTTTTGGATTTCCTTCCCATTTAGGTCATCATGGAACATTGAGTAGAATTCCCTGTGCTATACAGTAGGGTCTCATTAGTTATTTATTATATTGTTGTTATTATTCAGTAGCTAAATCAAGTCCTATTCTTTGCAACACACCAGGCTTCCCTGTCCTTTATTTTCCCCTAGAGTTTGCTCAAATTGATGTCCATCAACTCAGTGATACCATCCAACCATCTCATCTTCTGTCATCCGCTTCTCCTTCACCATTAATCTTTTCCAGCAGCAGGGTCTTTTCCAGTGAGGCAGCTCTTCACATCAGGTGGCCAAATTATCAGAGCTTAAACTTTAGCATCAGTCTTTCCAATAAATATTCAGGGTTGATTTCCTTTAGGTTGGACTGGTTTCATCTCCTTGCAGTCCAAGGGACTCTCAAGTTTTCTCCAGCACTATAGTTCGAAAGGATCAATTCTTTGGCACTCAGCCTTCTTTATGGTCCAACTCTCACATCCATACATGACTACTGGAAAAACCATAGGGTGGTATCATCTGCATATCTGAGGTTATTGATAATTCTCCCCACAGTCTTGGTTCCAGCTTGTGATTCATCCAGCCCAACATTTCACATGATGTATTCTGCATATAAGTTAAATAAACAGGATGACAATATACAGCCTTGACATACTTCTTTCCCAGTTTTGAACCAGTCAGTTTTTCCATATGTTTCTAACTGTTGCTTCTTGACCTGCATACAAGTTTCTCAGGATGCAGGTAAGATGGTCTAGTGTTTCCATCTCTTTAAGAATTTTCCACACTTTGTTGTGATCCACACAGTCAAAGGCTTTAGCATAGTTGATAAAGCAGAAGTAGATGTTTTTCTGGAATTCTCTTGCTTTTTCTATGATCCAGCATTTATTGGCAATTTGATCTCTGGTTCCACTGCCTTTTCTAAACCCAGCTTGTACATCTGGAAATTCTCCATTCATGTACTGATGAAACCTAGCTTGAAGGATTTTGAGCTATATCAGAATATTGTATCACTGTACCTGACCCAAAGAACTCATAATCCAGAGTGAGCAATTTCCCCAAATACATTCAGAGATAAGTATCAGGAGAATCCCAGAACACTCTGAAGCTGGATGCAACATGTATATCTGTGAAGTTGCTTTTTTTTTTTTGGAATGAATCTCTATAAATCTCAACAGATAGGTAGAGATATTTGTGACTCACTAAATGTTGAGAATGATTGACTTAGCTATGAGAACAGAACACCTTGGGAGCAGAGAGGTACCTGGAGAAACTTTAAACGTGGGAACAGGAAAAGGTCTATACAAGAGTTGGCACCTTCCTAACCAGGAGGAAATCAGACAGGGAGGAGGAAATCAGACAGGGAGGAGGAAAATAACTTGAAGGGAGTAGCTAAAGCAGAGGCATTGATCCAGCACCATGTCTGTGGTGAGCTACAAGCACTTCCTTTTAACCAGGATGTAAATAAAAATGAAAAGGTGGAGTGCTTACCCAGAGATGAGGAGATATGTGATGGAGGACCTGTATGTTAAGTATATTGAGGCCAGTGGGTGACCACCTAAACATTATAAATAAATCAGCAATATAGTCCTACGTAGCATGAAGAATGGATCAAATGAGGTGAGGAGGGATGAAGGTTGACTGGGATATGGTAATACAGTGTGGACTCTGGCACTGTCATGACACACAGGAAATCATCCAGGTCAAAAGTGCCCATTCGGTGCCCTTCCCAGCAAGTCTGAATACACCGAACCACCTGCATACACTACTCTGTCTGGTGTAAGCTTTCGGATCTTAGAAACTCTAGTCAGACTATGTGAATTTGTTGAGTGAGTAGAGTTTGTGTGGGAGACTCTTATTCAGACACACCTATTTAAATGGTACCAGCAACTTAATCTTCTTACCAAAAACAACATGCTGCAAGGCCAGAAACTGTTTTCTCCCACTTTTCCCTCCTGTGGATTGTCATGTGGTTACAAAATGTGCTTCTAAAATGACAAATTTCTCCTTAAGTGAAAGCAAACCAAGAATAAGTCCCAAGGAAAGCAGTTTTCTGAAAATTACACAACGGAGGATCAAATTGTCCTTTTCTCATGCAAATGAAGTCCTGTAGGACCAGCAGAGCATTGCTCCATAAATCATTCTGTGCTCTCGCACAAGCTTAACACAGTCCAAATATGAGGCCAGGAGCGTGTTTAATCGAGCACCAACAAAGTGGCTCAGCCGGTTGAGCCTGGCACCTATTTGAACACTGAACTTCTACCATTAAAGTTCTTATTCTGTGCTGCCACAGATTTGCTTAGGTTTTTTGTGTGTTTTTTTAGAGAATTATTTTATACTTTTAATTTCTTTAATTGTGATGAAATATACATATCATCGAATTTAGCATCTTAATCCTTTTAAGTGTACAGTTCAGGGGCATTGAATACATTCATATTGTTATACAGCTATTATCCCCATTCACTTCCAGAACTCTTTCTATCTTATTTGCTTAGTTTTTAACCAAAATTCTCTCCCACTAGACTCTGAAGCCAGGAATGAGGACAGCAGTCAAATTAATAAAGTGACAAATTTTGAATGATGGTAGTTCATGTTTATAATACAATATATGTCACACAATTTGAATTCATTACCTTATTCACATTGTTCACAGCAACCATTTGAGATTGAAATAATTATGTTCATATTCAAATGAGGAAACTGAAGTCTGAAGAATTTATATGCCTGAATCCAGTCTCATGGGTAGTAAGATATAGGAGTAAAATTTGAATCAGTCATTTGTCTCCAGATCAGCTCATACAAAACTATTTTCCCTGCTCAAAAATCAGACACTGTGTTTCAGTATCAATGATAACCATCTGCAAATGGATGAGACAGCTATCATTGTTTATACATGACAAATTAGGAAAGATGCTAAGTAGTGTGATTCACATTTTTTACCTAGTGGTATGGCTGGGTTCTATTTGGGAAAAAAGCTGTTTGTTTTTTTTTTTTTAAATTTAAGAATTACATCATGTCCAATAGTTGGTATGATAATTGTTAGAAAGTCAAGCAGTGATATTAACATTTTAAGCATTTATGAGGTTAGAACCTTGAAGAAAACTTTGTTAGTGTTTACTCAACTTAGAAGTTGATTTCTTCTTTCAAAGACTCCAGATGTTTGTATTATATAAACATATAAAATATTTATAATATTTTATATAAATATTTATAATTTTAAAATTATAAATATTTACAATATTTTATAATAATATAAATTAAGATATTTTAATATTATATTATTGTTTATATTTATATATTTTATAATAATATGAAACAATATATTTATAATAATTATAATTATTTTATAATATTATATATAATATTATAATATATTTATATAAATAAATATATTTATATTTATATAAATAAATACCCTAGTAACTCCTAGAAGAAAATGCAGTTTAAGGACTTTGCCTTTCCCATACGTGAACCTTCACACTTGCACAGAGTTCCATCTCCTTCAGGTTGCGTATTACAAGACAGTTAATTGTGTTCTCTCTTGTCTCATCTATTTGCTTTATTTTCTCTTTCTTAATAGCACATGAGAGTGTGAGGTTTTTTCCTGTTCATCCAGTTCAGTCGCTCAGTCGTGTCCAACTCTTTCACCCCATGCAGCACGCCAGGGCTCCCTGTCCATCACCAACACCTGGAGCTTGCTCAAACTCATGTTCATTGAGTTGGTGATGCCATCCAATCATCCCATCCTCTGTCGTCCTCTTCCCCTCCCACCTTCAATCTGTCTCAGCATCAGGGTCTTCTCCAATGAGTCAGTTCTTTGCATCAGGTGACCAAAGTATTGAAGTTTCAGCTTCAGCATCAGTCCTTCCAATGAATATTCAGGACTGATTTCCTTGAGGATTGTCTGGTTTGATCTCTTTGCAGTTCAAGGGGCTCTCAAGAGTCTTCTCCAAACCACAGTTCAAAAGCATCAATGCTTCAGTGCTCAGCTTTCTTTATAATCCAACTCTCACATCCATACATGACTACTAGAAAAGCCATAGCTTTGACTAGATGGACCTTTGTTGGCAAAGTAATGTCTCTGCTTTTTAATATGCTGTCTAGGTTGATGATTGTTTTTCTGCCAAGGAGCAAGCAAATTTTAATTTCATGGCTGCAGTCACCATCTGCAGTGATTTTGGAGCCCCCAAAATGAAGTCTCTCACTGTTTCCATTGTTTTCCCATCTATTTGCTGTGAAGTGATGGGACCAGATGCCATGATCTTAGTTTTCTGAATGTTGAGTTTTAAGTCAACTTTTTGACTCTCCTCTTTCACTTTCATCAAGAGGCTCTTTATTTCTTCTTCGCTTTCTGCCATTAGGATGGTGTCATCTGCATATCTGAGGTTATTGATGTTTCTCCTGGCAATCTCGATTCCAGCTTGTGCTTCATTCAGCCTAGCATTTTGCATGATGTACTCTGCATATAAGTTAAATAAGCAAAGTGACAATATACAACCTTGATACCCTTTCCCAATTTGGAACCAGTCTGTTGTCCCATGTCCCGTTCTAACTGTTACTTCTTGACCTGCATACAGATGTCTCAGTAGGCAGGTAAGGTGGGCTGGTATTTCCATCTCTTTAAGAATTTTCCACAATTTGTTGTTATCCACACAGTCAAAGGCTTTGGCATAGTCAATAAAGAAAAAGTAGATGTTTTTCTAGAACTCTCTTGGTTTTTTGATGAACCAACAGATGTTGGCCATTTGATTTCTGGTTTCTCTGCCTTTTCTAAATCCAATTTGAACATCTGGAATTTTACAGTTCAAGTACTGATGAAGCCTGGCTTGGAGAATTTTGAGCATCATTTTACTAGCATGTGAGATGAATGCAATTGTGTGGTAGTTTGAACATTCTTTGACATTGCTTTCTTTGGGATTGGAATAAAAACTGACCATTTCAGTCCTGTGGCCACTGCTGAGCTTTCCAAATTTGCTGGCATATTGAGTGCAGCACTTTCATAGCATCATCTTTTAGGATTTGAAATAGCTCAACTGGAATTCCTTCACCTCCACTAGCTTTGTTTATAGTGATGCTTCCTAAGGCCCATTTGACTTCACATTCCAGGATGTGTGGCTCTAGGTGAGTGATCACACCATCATGGTTATCTGAGTCATGAAGATCTTTTTTATATAGTTCTTCTGTGTATTCTTGCCATTCTTAATATTCATTCAGCTTCTGTTAGGTCCATACAATTTCTGTCCTTTATTGTGCCCATCTTTGCATGAAATATTCCCTTGGTATCTCTAATTTTCTTGAAGAGAGCTCTAGTTTTTCCCCTTCTATTGTTTTCCTCTATTTCCATGCATTGATCATTACTGCAAATCTAGACATATTTGAAAGACTTCTTCTTACATAAGTGCAGAGAAATTGTGCAATTGTAGTGTTAAAAATGGGGTAAACTTTTTGCATGATTTTTTATCTTTGCAGTTTCATAACCTCAATCCATAATCTCTCTTGAGCCTAAGCCAACTGGGTCTTTGTATTTAAAACTATCATTATTCATTTTATCTGATACTGCTACTTGGCAAATCCATTATTAAATTCTTAGCCATCATATTACTTGACACTTGGTAGTATTTGACCTATTGCTAAACCTTTCCTCTTTGGAGTTCTTCCCTTTAGATTCTTCTATTTTTTCATACTTATTTTCAGTATCTTTTTCTGAATCTTTCTCAGTTTCCTCACTTCTTAAAGCACTGCATTACCTCAGAGCTCAGTCTTATGATCTTATCTCTTCTCTCTTCACATTTTTTTTCCTTGTGGAAGTCTATCTAGGTTTATGTCTTTGTGAAAGTGTTAATCGCTCATTTGTGTCCCACTCTTTACGATCCCATGGATCCTTTGCAATGCCATGGACTACAGACTGCCAGGCTCCTCTATCCATGGAATTCTCCAGGCAAAAATACTGGAGTGGATAGCCATTCCCTTCTCTAGGGGATATTCTCAACCCAGGGATCAAACCAAGGTCTCTTGCATTGTAGGCAGATACTTTACCATCTGAGCCATCAGGGAAGTCCATATTATATTGTCTCTTCAGTGGTGACCAGTGAAGCTGTATCTCCAGCTCTGATTTCTCAGCTGGATTCCAGGCACATATTTCTAATTACCTGTACTATTATCCTGTGGCTGCCAAAACAAATTGCCATAAACAAGTGTGTGAAGTCGCTCAGTCGTGTCCGACTCTTGGCGGCCCCATGGACTGTAGCCCACCAAGCTTCTCTGTCCATGGAATTTTCCAGGCAAGAATACTGAAGTGGGTTGCTATTTCCTTCTCCAGGGGATCTTCCTCACCCAGGGATTGAACCCAGGTTTCCCGCATTGCAGGCAGACACTTTACCATCTGAGTCACCAGGGAAACCTCCATAAACAAGGTGGCTTTAAATAATAGACATTTATTCTTTAGTAGTTCTGGACACTGTAAGTCTGAAGCAGCATCAGCAGGGATGTTCTTCCTGTGGAGTTTCAAAGAAGAATATACATTTTGCTCCTTCCTGTTTTGAGGGGCTCCAGGCATTCCTTTGCTCATGGCTGGACAACTGCACTCTCTGCCTCCACATCACATGGCCTTCTAATCTCTCTTTTCACATCTATCTTTGCCTTTCTCATAGAAGGATGAATGTCATTTGATTTAGTGCCCACACAGATAATGCATATTCCCTGGTGGCTCAGAGGTTAAAGCGTCTGCCTCTAATGCGGGAGACCTGGGTTCGATCCCTGAGTCAGGAAGATCCCCTGGAGAAGGAAATGGCAACCCACTCCAGTATTCTTGCCTGGAGAATCCCATGGACGGAGGAGCCTGGTAGGCTACAGTCCACAGGGTCACAGAGTCGGACACGACTGAGCGACTTAACTTTCACTTTCAGATAATGCAGAATAATCTCATCTGAAGATCCATAACTTGATTAAATCTGCAAACACTTAAAAAGAAAGTCACATTCATAGTTTCTGAGAGGTGGGCATAATTTTAGGGGCCACCTTTCGGTCCACTACAGTCTGCTATATGATCCCCACAAATTTGTGTCCATCTCACATGTGGAATACCTCACACTGTTCTAACATTCAGAAGTCTCAGTTCCTTAGAATATCACCTTCAAGTCTGAAGTCCCACCTGGATATATGTGTACTTTACTCAGAACCCACAAAGTGCTGTGTAAGTGCTAAACACAAATGGAGAGCTGAATACTTAGCGGTCACCCTGCTGGCTGCTTATGACTCTTACAAGGAGTCTAAAATGAGATACTGCTTGATCATCCCATTTTATAGATGAGGAAACCAAGGCATGGGGGATTCTGTGTCATGCCTGATTGGCAATGCACATTTATGCAGTTAATAAGAGCCAGAATTCAAATGCAGGTAGTCTGTTCCCAGAATTTGCATTTTTAAAGTATTTCCTGCTGTCTTACTCAAGAGGAATGTGGCAGCCAGAGTGCCAAATTGTCCTTTAAACCTTCCTTCAACCCAAATAGTTGCTGGGTCATGTCCTACTCTTTGCAGCATACGGATTGTAGCCCACCAGGCTCCTCTGTGCATGGAACTCTCCAGGAAAGGATACTAGAGTGGGTTGCCTATACCTTCTGCAGGGGACATTCCTGACCCAGGGATTGAACCCAGGTCTCCTGCATTACAGGCAAATTCTTTATCATCTGAGCCACCAGGGAAGTCCCAATTCCAGAATTTTCAACTATATAAATTGAATATCAGCCACCAACAGGATTTTGCAAGAAAAAAATTGTGTTTCTATTAAGAGTGTGTTTAGTTGGTTCTTTGGTTGTTTTGAATTAAGAAAAAATATGAGGCATGAAGGTTTACCTATAGTTAATTATCAGTTCCTTCAGTTGCCTCAAAAAAGTCCTAATGTGTGAAAACAATTCTTGTATAATATCGTAGTTTCTGATTCTCTCTTGCCTCTTTGTTGCTGTTGTTCAGTTACCCAGTAGTGTCTGATTCTTTGAAATCCCATTGACTATAGCATACCAGGCTTCCCTGTCCTTCATTATCTCTCTGATTTTGTTTAGATTCATGTTCACTGAGTTGGTGATGCCATCTATCTTATCCTCTGTCACCCCCTTAACCTCCTGGCCTCAGGGTCTTTTCCAATGAGTCAGCTCTTCATATCAGGTGGATAAAGTATTGCAGCCTCAGCATCAGTCCTTTCAGTGAATATTCAAGGTTGATTTCCTTTAAGATTGACTGGTTTGATCTCCTTGCAGTCCAAGGGACTCTCAAGAGTCTTCTCCAGCACCGCAGTTTGAAAGCATTGGTCCTTTGGTGCTCAGACTTCTCCTGCCTCTTAAGTCATTAAAAATAGCTTTGAAAATTTAAATTTAAATCCACTTATATTTCCTTAAGACAAAGGAAAGAGAGTCAGCATATGACATAAACTCATATTTAACCTAACATTATAGGAAAAGAAGTGATGACTTAGTATTACTGAATTTAAAAAGTTTTGAGAGTCTCAAAAAATGAGAAAAATGAGTCTCAGGGAAGTTTAAGGATTTGAACCCTGTCCTCTCCCCAGTCCGTCTTAAAATGAGTTGCCTTACTTTTTGGAGTCACTCACTCCTTACTTATGTAAAAGTTATAATAAGACCTTCTTTATGGGATTATCCGAAGGATCTGGTAAGATTGCACACAGAAACTTTCTGTGAAATCATAAAGTTGCACATAATCCCTGGTAGGTTTGACTTGAAACAGTCTGGTGGTAAAAGAGCAAGCCCATTACAACCGGCCTGGGTAACTACGTTGTCTACAGTGAGAACCGAAGGAAGTAATCAGGAGCAAGTTACAGACTCACGTAAGCGACGATGACACGTAGACACTGAAAAAGTGTGACAGTGTGAATGTAACCCTGAGAAGTTAGACTCATGCAAAGTTAGGGTTGTCGAAAGGCTAGAAAAAAGGGCAGGTCTGATGAAGTCAAGAGAGCTGCTAGTGTCACCAGGCTGTATTTAACAAAGCAGGTATTAGTGTTAGGTTTAACACTTTAGCAATTTACCATTAGGAATAAACTGGGGGAAACAAACGCAAAACTGTGACAGTTCAGCCCCCAAAGGAACCAGGTGGTAAGAGTGAAATATACGAGTCAGTTGTTAACTCTGGACCTCCAATGCAAATAGATGACCCAGTAAGCCGTTTGAAGAAGCATCCTTCAAAATCTATTTTCTACATAATATCTACATGATACCACATGTTCTTTAGATTTGGAGGAGAGTTAATTAATTCTGTCACTGTCGCTAGCAGCATGTAAAGGCATTGTTCTCTAACTACACTGATGTCAACAGAGTGATATATCCTAGCTCTGCCCCTGGAGCTGTCAGCTAATGCCTCTTTCCTCTTATCCTATCATTTGTGTGTCTTATTCCCTGCCCAGAGAATGTCTGAACTGCTGTGATTCTTGCATCTGCTGAAAGATGTAAGTTCAAGGTATTAAGAGAGATCTCCCAGGAACCCAAAATAACAGTCATGTCCTTAGCCATAATTGATTGGAATGTCATTGCTGAAACTCACAAAGATGTTGATGATGCTGATTCAAAGTAATTTACCCCTCCGGATAAATGACGAGGTAACGGAATTGTAAGTGTCATCCCAACTGCTCCCTCTGCCTCCGGTCTGTGTTGCCTCTGGGCCAGCATCGCCTCAGATGCCACACAGAAGAAGCTAAGATGCCAATTGAACTGTCCCTCCAGGCTCAGACTCCCCTAAGAGCACTCTGCAGATTCGTAATAAAAAGTGCTACCTCCTTAATTTAGCACGAAGGCTTAATCATGCTCCATGTTGTTTTTATTTTTTAGCTTACTTGGTACTTCATCTTCCCTCAAGTACATACAGAAAAGCTTCAGTTTCCCACAGTCTCCATATCGGGCCTCTTCTTTTTTCCATGGATTTGTATCCTGCCCAGCAGGCCTCTTTCTTCAGTCTGATTTCTTCTTGCTCTTGCTGAAAGGTAAACATCAAACATTGCTTTCTCTCAAGAGTTTCTTGTCCTTCTTTAGGCCGTCAGGGTGATTCTAGAGACGAGCTCAGTCAAGGCCACACAGAAGATATTCAGTATGTGTATGCTGGAAGAGGGAGAAGGCAATGGCACCTCACTCCAGTACTCTTGCCTGGAAAATCCCATGGACACAGGAGCCTGGTAGGCGGCAGTCCATGGGGTCGTGAAGAGTCGGACACGACTGAGCGACTTCACTTTCACTTTTCACTTTCATGCATTGGAGAAGGCAATGGCAACCCACTCCAGTGTTCTTGCCTGGAGAATCCCAGGGATGGTGGATCCTGGTGGGCTGCCATCTATAGGGTCACACAGAGTCGGACACGACTGAAGCGACTTAGCAGCAGCAGCAGCAGCATGCTGGAAGAGAAAACAGATGAATGAACCTATGAACTAAATCAATAATACACAGACACAAAATGTAAGATGCATCCAGCTAAGCAAGAGAGTATCAGATGTTCCTACTTTAGCTTTTTTATAGAGTGAAAGGAGCATTTTTGACCTAAGAAGATCTTTTTGTGTGTGTAAATCTCTCATGAGAGGTGAGGAAACCTGGGTGTGGACTGATTCAGGTTTCCAAACTAACATTACTTGATGACAAAGAGAAATAAGTACCAGTGGCATTAAGCTTTATATTCATTTTACAAATCCAGTGGTTTGTCAGGCATATTTGCTAATAAAAGCTCCTAGAATTTTTATCATGCTTATGACTTCAGCCTTAAGAAGTATTAGGTACATGAGATAAATGTTTGTTGGATAAAAGAATGGATGAATGAGTGAACAAATTATATTTCTGAGAAGTACATTAAAATTCTGGTAGAAGTAAAAGGTCATGTGTCATGAAGGAAAGTACGCAGTCCAAGCGTCAAGAGACATGGGTTCTGTCTCTGGCTCTGCCGTTCTCTGTCTATGTGACCTGGACTCCTTCCAGAAGTCTTTCTCCTTAATTTCTGTGACCCCCCAGTCTTAATCTTGAAACTTTTGTTCCTTAAAAGTTATAATTTTTTAGGGGATATGTATTATCTTTCCTTCTTATTTTATGCAATCTCTCTAAGAGAATCTCATTACCAACTTTTTATTCCAACATATATTTTTTTTTAATTTATATTTTTATCCCAGACTCTATGGCTATGATTCACTAAACAAATATGTTTAATACTTTCCATGTGGTTGATATTGTCCTCTAAATATTCCACACATTTGGCATGCTCAAAATTGAATAAATAATCTTTACTGAAAAACAAAATTTAACACATATATTACAGGTCATCTTAGGTAATGATAATATGACCAAATTGTTCAAGTGAGAAATTATGGATTCTTTCTAAATCCTCTCTTCCTCCTGTGACATTCTATACATGCCACTCTAATGCTCCTCTTTAGATATCACACAAAGATACTGATTTGACTCCATATGTTCCTCCAGGTTCTGATAACAACTCTTGTCTTTATCCTGTCACTCTAAAATCCACCTTCACACACTTGCCATGATGTTCTCAGGAAAAATTTAAAAAGTATACACACAGCATATGGACCATCTATGATTATGTGTCACCTTCTTGCTTAAGATCTGCAAGTATCTTGCTATACATGTAGCTTCTTTCAGGGTAAAGTGGGGGCTCCAGAACACAGTCCTCCGGACCCCAGTCCAGCACCCACTTCTGCTGCTCCTCTGCCTGCTGAGGAGCCCTGATGTGTTTCAGTATGCCGCGTTGTTTTATGCTCCAATCGATCTGCATATACTCTCACATCTGATTTATTGGTTCTTATCCCTCTCTTCTGGATCAATTCCTGCTTATCTTAAAGATTATGGAACGAAATAATAAAACTCTGTAAATTGAATTGATTTAGAATGTGGTATGGCAGAAAGAATGATCTTTTTGATAACATCCCTTTTTCTGCTTTTCTTTTATAGTACTAAGAAGAATTGAAAAAGTTACCTAACCTGTCTGTATTTCAGTCTCCTTATCTATGAAACAGTGTTTTCAATGCAAGGAATGGTAACCTTCTTTCTTTGTAACAGTCCTAAGCTTTAATGAGAACTGAACGGCTCGTTTTGATCTCATCACATGCTCAACAAACACAAATTAATTCTGAAGCACAGAAATGCCATTCCGTACAACTGAAGATATAATGGTCAGAGATTAGTTTTCCTTCTTATCGTGTGGGCATTGTGTTTTACGATTCTTAAGAGCTCTCACAATACATTTTTTAGGATAAGGAAAATAAAGAACTATACACATGTTTTTTTTTTCATGAATGTTGTTGGGGAAAGAATATATACAGCAGGCAAAGGCTATTGATAAGTAATTAAATCTCCATTATATTCTACCATGAAATTTAGACTGAGAGAATAAGTGTGTACAATTAAAGTCCAGTTTCTAGATTTTGATAACTTACCCTCTGTGATTTAAAATCTGTTTATAACAATACAAGATGGTCTAATATTGGGAAAAACATTTCAGCTTAGACAGCACACATAAGGGAAGGCATACACGCTTACTGCGTTGTCTTCCTAAGGGCTGCTCTGGACCTCCTCTGATACTTACAGTAGCCTCCATAAAACCCTTCTCCGCTTCCCATTGTTGATTGACAGACGATAAAGGACTCCAGTTGTGATGAAAAATTACCAGCAAATTGTAGTCTTCATACAAATGCAATTCCTTTTATGTTAAAAGCCCCTGAATGGAGGAAATGCTGCTTTTATGTGAAACACATCAATTACAAAAAGACTCTGGTAACTGCTCCTCTGGTTAAACTAAATTTAACTTTGAGAATTAACAACATTTGCTCTTTCTGTAGGTGCTTGAGGAGTAAAGTTTGAGTGACCCTTCCAGTGAGGGTGAAAAAAACTAGGTGTCAAAAGATTGAAATGGAATAAAGATGATATTTGGCCTGAAATAATTTGTCTATGTATTAGAGAAAAAAAAATGGTGACTTGATTTCTACCAAAAAGTAACTGGATTGTACATACTTTCTTTCATTTATTTACTCCTTTGTCTCTTTAGCCAGGTATTTTTAAAGATCCAGATACAAAATTTTTGAAAATGTATCGAAAACTTACTAATAGTTCTGTCCCTTACTAAAGGAAACTTCTTGATTGCAGAAGTCATTTAGCATTTAAGCATCTTAGTTTCCTTATATACAAAACAGGAAAAAAATTTTTTTTGTTAATAGAAAAATCCTCTAAAGGACTCCAGTCCTCTTTCATCCTGTCTGAGAAAAGAAAAACAAACAAGCAAAAGATTATAACAGAGATTGAAAGAAAAGCAAAGAAATTTCTGAACTCTTTGGGCTGGGATTTCTGATTTAGTAAGCATAGAATTTAAAGTTCCATTTTCTATTAATTGTAGTCTTAGAATTTACTCTTTAAAATATCTTTTCTTTAATGGTATCAATGGAGTAAAAGTCCAAAGTCTCCTTCTTTTTAGAAAGGAGTTCCCTTAGGCATCTAATAAATGGCAGAGTGGAAGCTAAGCTATAAGTAAGGTGAAGAAAGACTCATGGTTTTAGGGGAAAAAAATGTTTGGTACAGTTTTTCTATTTTAATTTATTGCCTCTTCTTGCTGTTAGGAATTGTGATAATTTGGGTTCCATTTTTACTGTGTAATTTAAAAATAAAAACAACACATGATAAAATCTGTTTAATAATTACAATCAAAATTATAATTTTGGGCAACTTTTATATAAAATATATGTATTAGAGAAAGCTTGAAGTAATAGCTCTCCCAGCTAGCATCTCTCCCAACATCTCCCTTTGTGAATTAACCACACTGACTTTTCAGGGGCATCTTGTTGAACAGCTTTAGTGATTCTTCATTTGGTAGGATGAAATCAGATATCACAAGATTGAACATAAATAAAGATATAATTGAAAGTAACTATGCATCATAAACAAATACTGGAATTGTTTGAGTTCTGCAAAAAATTGCCAGAATTGTATACAATCCCAAGTGCGGGCGCAGTTGTACCTAGAAGTAGACTAGCTGTACTCACAGTATGGCCTGTGAACCTCTGAATGTCCTCAACATTCTTCCAGGGGGTCCATCAGGTAAAAACTCCTTTCATAATAATATTAAGATGTTAATTGCTTTTCACTCTGTTGACATTTGCAGTTATGATCACACAAGAGCAATGACGGTAAAGCAACTGGTGCCTCAGCGTGAATCAAGACACCAAAATGTCCTGGCAGTCATTATACTTGATGAAGCAGTAGCAATAAAAGTGTTAATTCAATTAAACCTCAAGTCATGAATATACAGCTTTATGATAGTCTGTGTGACAAAATATTAATAGAAAGTGTACATAAAGCACTTCTGATATCTGATGGTTGTCTCCGGGAGGAGGGGGGAACACTTGAGAGGTTGTTTGCATTAAAAGCTACATCAGCTGTTTTGGGTTTCACTGTTTTGTTTTGGTCTTATTTGGAATACTAATTTTACATAACAACTAATTTAAACTGGGGCTTCCCAGGTGACTCCATGTAAAGAACCTTCTTGCCAGAGCAGGAGATGCAAGAGATGTGATTTGGATCCCTGGTTTGGGGAGATGCCCTGGAGGACGCAATGGTGATGCACTCCAATAATCTTGCCAAGAAAATGCCATGGACACAGGAACCTGGTGGGCTACAGTCCGTGGGGTCACAAAGAGTCGGACACGACTGAGTGTGCACACACGCACACACAGACATGCAAGGGAAACTATGGTTATCAGACTTATGTATCGACAGCCATTTTCTTGAAAATGAAAGGAATGAGTGACTCACTTCAAGGAAATGGCTATCAGTATCTGTGGTCAAAGATTTCAGTGTTCACATGAAACCTAGAATTTTAGAAAATAGAATTGTTCCTAGTGCTTATCGTGTTTTCTAATGAGAATAGTGATGATGTTAATAATATGATTTGCAGAGAATGAATCTACTCTGGCTGTTTAAGGCATACGGGGACTTATTTTAGGGTATTAAATGGATTACAAAGTCATTTTTAATCTTAAAAAAAAGAAAAATGGATTCTAGATTTATCCTTTAGAAATAGTTCCCCAAGCTACGCTTGAGGACAGGGCTACTGAGAGATCTCCTAGGATCTGACGATCTGCCAGGTTGGGCTGCTGCTGTTGTAACCGCTTGCTTAGAATCCACATCCACACCACAGACTGAGTCTGCTGCTGTTGATGGTGGGGCTACAGCGAGGCTGCCTGTGCTGAGGTTCACCTCAGTGGGATGCAGGAAACGCCAGAGACACAGGTTCGATCCCTGGGTCAGGAAGATCCCCCAGAGGAGGAAATGGCCATCCACTCCAGTGGGATAGAAGCTTCATGCTCAGCATCTCAACATTATTAGCAAACTCTGTCAACAGTTTGGTTGAACTTTGGACATACAGTACTCCTGAAAGACAGTATCTATTTCTCCACACAGACTTGGTGTATATTTCATATTCTAATCATCCCTTACTCTTTAAGTCAGTAAGCTGCTTTCAGTTCCAATCAGCTATGCCACTGGTCTCTAGAGTTACTTCTTTCTCTATGTCTTAGAAATATATACATTTCTAAGAGAAATAACTTATATACTTTTATATCTATAAATATAAATATATATATATATTTTTCCTTGAATAAACATATTTCTTCAAGGAAATGTAATCCTGTAGTTATCTTGGGCTTCTGAAGAGGGACCAGTAAAAGTTGTCCAAAAATTATCCAGTATCATCCTTAAATTTTGTTCCAGAAAATAGCAAATTGAAATATCTAGATTGTGTTCCAAAATGTTACAGATTTTTATCCTAGAAAGTAGCATATTCCACTAGTATCAATCAGTAGCCTTATGATTCTAGAAAGATTCTTTAAGAGTCATCATAGAAAAGAACATGTCATACCTGTTTTAATGGTCTTATAGGAAAGAAAAATAAGGCTGTTACTTTGCAGTAAACTCTATAGGGAATTCTTTCTGTCAGTTTATAGGAAGTGTTAAAATCGTGTAATTGTAACCATCTCTCCACCTGCTGTTTCCTGTATTTTTTTTTTCCTTTAAGGATCATTATAATTTATCTTTGAGCATTTTGAGTATCCAGAAAGACCACCAGGCTTCTCTGTCCAGGAGATTTTCCTGGCAGGAATACTGGAATGGGTTGATATACCCTCCTCCAGGGATCGAATCCTGAACCCTGTCTCCTGCATCACAGGTGGATTCTTTCCCAGCTGAGCCTTTGAGGAAGCCCTCATTTATCTAAGCAGGTGACATTTGCATTATGATGGCCCGTACCAAAACATCTTCAGTTATGTAGACTCATGGGCTCATAGCCAACTCATGCCTTCAGGTGAAGCGGCCTTGAGCTCCATCTAGAGGCTGGAGTGAAGAACTTACATGCAGGGAAATGTGCAGAAATTAAGGCATCACCATTAGTTAGGAACAACAAGCTAGAATTTAATCCTAGGTTTCCTTCAAAGAACACAACAATTGGGTCGGTTAAAAAAAAGTGCAGAATTGAATAGAATTAATTCCAAGAAAACTACTTATAACGTTTTCTTGCACATACTAAACATTCAAAAATATCAGGTATTATTGTTGTTGTTACCCCTGAAATCACTAACTTGCTACCTGGGACCAAAATTAGGCTACTAGTAGATAGGTACTCTACTGTTGCCCCAATGCAAAAATACTAGAAAATGACAAGCCACCACCTGTCACTTTATGATAATAAAATCTTAATTTAAAAAGTCCTATCACCAAAATCCACATCAAGCTCATCAAGGTCAAGTATTCAAAGAGATTGCTGTTTGGAATCAGATTGTGTGGTTTCGTAAGAGACATGTAAGCAAGTGCTAATCATCATGTAATCACTGTGAATTTGTATTGTAAACACTTATAACTATCAATTTTAAAGAGTTTCCTTGTAAGGCTTTAAATGGTGTTCACATAATTTCTTCATTGCAGTGCATTTTAATGAAAGTGGAAAAACACCCTTGGAATTCTTGGAATTGAACTACATGCTGATTCTGTTACTATTTCAGGGTATGTTTGAAATGGGCATATTTTATAGCTAATCATAAGAGGAGAGTTTCAATGACCCTAAGTGCTTTTTTTTTTAATATCAGGATTTCTTTTTTTAGTCTAGTAAAAGTCATAATGAAAATCATGATATACCAGAGAGGAGCTTCGGTTCTTTTGAAGGTCATACCTCAAGTTTTTTTGAGATACATGCTGGAGTTAAAAATGTCTGTCAGAGGAGACTTGCCCAACATTGGTGGATGGAGAGAGGCTAGCGGGTGTATACTAATTGAAAATCAGCAGTGCGCAATCCGTTTCTACCTGTTTCTCTCTCTGTTTAGACATTTCACAAGGTGTTATTAAAAAGGACATAACTGTTAAGAATTTTCCTCAGACTGAAGAAAAAAATCAACCTTTGAGATAAAATGTGTTAAAAGATAAACTGAAACCTATTAAATGTTTTAAGAGCTCATCTGAGCAAAAATCCATTCTAATCGGGCGGCCTCAATATAGCAGATAGAAAAGAGTGCCGAGGACCTGTACAAAGTGAAAGACCTTTATGCACAGACAGAGGCAGAAACAGAAAGACCTATTAAGCTAAAAAGCAAGTGGGTTATGACAGGATTCCAGTTGAGCTATTTCAAATCCTGAAAGATGATGCTGTGAAAGTGCTGCATTCAATATGCCAGCAAATTTGGAAAACTCAGCAGTAGCCACAGGACTGGAAAAGGTCAGTTTTCATTCCAATCCCAAGGAAAGGCAATTCCAAAGAATGCTCAAACTACTGCACAATTGCACTCATCTCACACACTAGTAAAGTAATGCTCAAAATTCTCCAAGCCAGGCAATACATGAACCGTGAACTTCCAGATGTTCAAGCTGGTTTTAGAAAAGGCAGAGGAACCAGAGATCAAATTGCCAACATCTGTTGGATCATGGAAAAAGCAAGAGAATTCCAGAAAAGCATCTATTTCTGCTTTATTGACTATTCCAAAACCTTTGACTGTGTGGATCACAATAAACTGTGGAAAATTCTGAAAGAGATGGGCATACCAGACCACCTGACCTGCCTCTTGAGAAACCTATATGCAGGTCAGGAAGCAACAGTTAGAACTGAAAATGGAAAAACAGACTGGTTCCAAATAGGAAAAGGAGTACGTCAAGGCTGTATATTGTCACCCTGGTTATTTAACTTCTATGCAGAGTACATCATGAGAAACGCTGGGCTGGATGAAGCACAAGCTGGAGTCAAGATTGCCGGGAGAAATATCAATCACCTCAGATATGCAGATGACACCACTCTTATGGCAGAGACTGAAGAGGAACTAAAAAGCCTCTTGATGAAAGGGAAAGAGGAGAGTGAAAAAGTTGGTTTAAAACTCAACATTCAGAAAATGAAGATCATAGCATCTGGTCCCATCACTTCATGGGAAATAGATGGGGAAACAGTGGAAACAGTGTCAGACTTTATTTTTGGGGGCTCCAAAATCACTGCAGATGGTGAGTGCAGCCATGAAATTAAAAGACGCTTACACCTTGGAAGGAAAGTTATGACCAACCTAGATAGCATATTCTGGAGAAGGCAATGGCAACCCACTCCACTACTCTTGCCTGGAAAATCCCATAGATGGAGGAGCCTGGTAGGCTGCAGTCCATGGGATCGCTAAGAGTCGGACACAACTGGGCGACTTCACTTTCACTCTTCACTTTCATGCATTGGAGAAGGAAATGGCAACCCATTCCAGTGTTCTTGCCTGGAGAATCCCAGGGACAGTGGGGCCTGGTGTGCTGCCATCTCTGGGGTCGCACAGAGTCGGACACGACTGAAGCAACTTAGCAGCAGCAGCAGTACATGGCATATTCAAAAGCAGAGACATTACTTTGCCAACTAAGGTCTGTCTAGTCAAGGCTATGGTTTTTCCAATAGTAATGTATGGATGTGAGAGTTGGACTGTGAAGAAAGCTGAGCGCTGAAGAATTGATACCTTTGAACTGGTGTTGAAGAAGACTCTTGAGAGTCCCTTGCACTGCAAGGAGATCCAACCAGTCCATTCTAAAGGAGATCAGTCATGGGTGTTCATTGGAAGGACTAATGCTAAAGCTGAAACTCTAATCCTTTGGCCACCTTATGCGAAGAGTTGACTCATTGGAAAAGACTGATGCTGGGAGGGATTGGGGGCAGGAGGAGAAGCGGATGACAGAGGATGAGATGGCTGGATAGCATCACTGACTCAATGGACATGAGTCTGAGTGAACTCCGGGAGTTGGTGATGGACAGGGAGGCCTGGCATGCTGCAATTCACGGGGTCGCAAAGAATCAGATACGACTGAGCTTAACTGAACTTTTCTTTAGGAATTGCCCGAGGTCTATTGGACAGTTTACCTAACTAGTGCTGATCAGATGGTTCCCAGTTGATTGATTCAAGATTCCATATCTGAAGGAGCCAAAACTATAAATAAGTTAAGTCAGGGCTTGGTGACATGGGGCTTAGCATAAATGAGTCCATTTGGGGCCTGCTGTTTTGTTTTTTAACGATTCTAAATACTAAAAATGTCTTTTAATAACACACAGCACTGTGCACACGCTACATACATCTTGCCAAATTTCAGCATTCTGATCAGCAAAGTAACAATTTTCAACTTTTATATGGTTGTTTGGAATAATAATAGGAAGAAAGATAAGTTATTCAGGGCAGTGGGTCTGGAACATAGCAACAATTTGTCCACATTTTGCTCAAATACAGAGTTTTGAATGAGGACATGTTCCCAAGACCAGTGATCTGGTGAGACCCTCATGTGGGGATACATATGGCACAATTGGACACGTTTTCATGCAAAAAATCAAGCTAAAAAAGGAATCTGGAGACACACAGATGTGTACTTGTGAAACTGTGAAATCTGCACAAGGTCAGTGGATTGAATCAGCGTCAGTTTCTTGTTTGTTATATTGCACTAGTTGTATTGTGTTAGCCGAGCAAGGAGGCATGGTTGGGGGACACGCGGTGGAGGGCATGTCTCTCTCTCTGTATTATTTCTTGCTACTGCACATACGTCTAAATCATCTTAAAATCTTATAAACAGGAAATCTTAGAATCACAGTACTGCAATATAACTTCTAATCAATGTATAAATAGAAAGCTAGGGACAAGAACTATGGACAACAGGGGGTGGACCGTCACCAGGTGTGTGATGTTTCCATCAGTGAAATTATAGAGGACAAAAGAAGGTGAATAATTTGTGGAGGACTTCTAGAGCTTGTCAGCACGTCTAGAGAAAACAGAAAGAAGCCATTTGTTTTTTGACAGAGAGGTGGACCCTTGTGAATTTAGAAAGATCTGGATGTGGAACCTTATGCCCTCAACCCAGGAAATGCCGAAAGCTATAATTTAGTGAGAAGATTCGAGCCTGTACCCAGTCCCCTCAATTACTGGTCTTTTTTTTTATGTATTCATTGCTACTTTGTGAATTCTCCATAGCTACAAGGCATTCATTCTTTCATATGTAATTTGTTTAAAAAACAAAAGGACTCATCTGAGCACATGCTGTGTTTGTTGTGTGCAGATCATGCCGGCACCAAAACGACACGTACTTTCCTTAAAGAGCTCCCAGAAGGAGAAGTGGAGAAATAAATTGACAAGCACTTCCGGGTGGTTGGGCTTCCCAGGTGGCTTAGTGGTAAACATTCCACCTGCAATGTGGGAGCCTCAGGAGATGTGGGTTCAATCCCTGGATTGGAAAGATCCCTTGGAGGAGGGCATGACAATCCACTCCAGTATCCATGCTTGGAGAATGCCATGGACAGAGAAGCCTGACGCTGGGGAGGGGTGGGGGGCTACAGTCCGTAAGGTTGCAAAGAGTTGGACACCACTGAAGCGACTTAGCACACACATGGTGGTTAAGTGTTAGGACTCTCTAGTTACTACTTCATTTGTATATTCACCCATACTGCTTTTTAGTCTTTTTTTTTTACTAGCATGCAATAAATGTACATAGTTTCAAAAGTCAAACTACCTGAATGATGGGAAATACAACAGCAGACCTTTGGACTTCCTACTTCATCCTCAAATCTTGTTTCACAGAGGAACCACTTTCAGTACAAGGGACTGTTAACTCTAAGATTGCTTGCCATATTTTTAGCTTATTTTGTTATGTCTTTATGTTTTAATTCCTCTGTTGTTATAATTAAATAATTATGCTACTCAGCATTGGCATGTGATATTTATTTACATGTCCTTTCTGTACAACTTTCTTTTTTTCTTTTTTTCTAGAGTTAGTCATTGCCTCATAGCTCTCCTGGGGTTTTTTGTTCATCATTTGTAGAAAATCCTTTTACTTCTGTTTTTCTTTAAGCCTCTATAGGACCCCATACCATTGTCTGTCTTGTTTTAATTTTTCATTTTGGTGGAGGACACTCCTGTGGTAGATTCTTAACAATGGGCGAAAGGGCAGGACATTTGAGAATCTCTTTTAATTCTAGTCTTCTAATGATAGCTTTCCTGGATGAAGAATTGTAGTTTCTTTATAGTTGCCTTATATAGAAATGTCTATCTTTTTTCTTCTATGTCATTTTTGCACTCTTTTTGTTCTCAAAAGCCAAACTTCTTTCTTTTAATATAATTTTGGTTACGGTATTTAGTGAGCTATGATTTTTCCAATAGTCATGTACAGATATGGGAGTCAGACCCTAAAGAAGGCTGAGTGCCAAAGAATAGATGCTTTCTAACTGTGGTGCTGGGAAAGACTCTTGTGAGTCCCTTGGACAGCAAGGAGATGAAGCCAGTTAATCCTAAAGGAAATCAACCTCGAATATTTATTGGAAGGACTGATGCCAAAGCTGAAACTCCAATCCTTTGACCACCTGATGTGAAGAACCGATTCACTGGAAAAGACCCTGATGTTGAAAAAGATTGAGGGCAGGAGGAGAAGGGAACGACAGGGGATGAGATGGTTGGATGGCATCACCGCTTCAATGGACATGAATTTGAGCAAGCTCCAGGAGATGGTTAAGGACAGGGAAGTCCGGGTGCTACAGTCCAGGGGGTCTCAAAGAGTAGGACAGGGCTTAGCAACTGAACAACAACATCTATTTGGGGGGAGAGGGAAGATACATATGTTTATTCAATGAGCAATTTATAATTAACCAAATTACTTTTAACTTCTCCCCTCCTGACTTTCCTCCCTCCCTGTCCTTTGCATCCCTCAGAGACCTATACTGTCTGCTCTTGGGAAAAGTTCTGCATTTGTGACCAGTCTAGGAAGGTTAAGTGAGACACAGGGAAAGAAGACATCCTCCTTTCTCTCTCTTCTCTCATATTAGTGGAATGGGACCACTTAGAAAGCCCAGGTCAGAATGCAGACCTGGGAGAAAAGATACCAAGGATTTTTGAAACTATTTCTCTGTCCTGAAAAGTTGGAATGCAGAAAGCAACTTTGTAATTCCCACACCACCTAAGAACTTCACAGATGGCGTTTTTATAGAAAGATTTATTCTTTCTATAAAGAGGTGTAATTTACATACTATAAACTCTACCCTTTTATTGTAGAGTTCTATGATATTTGACACTTTTTATTGCACAGTTCTGGGAGATTTCACACATGCATAGAGTTGCATGTGTGTGTGTTAGTAAGTCAATCATGTCCAACTCTTTGTGACCCCATGGACTGTAGCCCACCAGCCTCCTCTGTCCATGGGATTCTCCAGATAAGAATTCTGGTTGTGGGTAGCCATCTCCTTCTCCAGGGTATCTTCCCAACCCAGGAATCAAACCTGGATCTTCTGCATTACAGGCATGTTCTTTACTGTCTGAGCCATCAAAGTTGAATAACCACAACCAAGATTTAGATAATTTTCTCAGCCCCCTCACTCTTCTTTGTGGTTATCCCATCACCTACTCCCACCCTCAACTCCAGCTCTTATGTTCATAAACAGTCTTCTTGCATGTAGAGAATTCTCCTCAATCTAGAGAATTTTTCTAGGTTATCTTGTTCCATACTCAAATATAATAAGATTCATGGATTATTTTTAAAGTCTTTGAAATTAATAAAAAATCTATTCAGTGCCTAAACAAGTGGCATGACATAATCAGAATCTCTTTTTATTTTTATTTTTAATTTATTAATTATAAATTCTGTGTGCTATCAGATACAAAAAAAAAAAAAGAGGTCATCCAGGAGTTTTGATATAGGAAATCATTGTCTGAAATAACTGCAACGGCCCAGAGGGAGGGTATGGGGAGGGACGAGGGAGGAGGGTTCAGGATGGGGAGCACGGGTATACCTGTGGTGGATTCATTTCGATGTTGGGCAAAACTAATACAATATTGTAAAGCTTAAAAATAAAATAAAATTTTAAAAAAAATAAAAAATGTCATTTTTTATAAGAAGTATTTGTACAGTAAGCAAGATCAAAAAGGGGAAAAGAGAAAATATGCAATATAATATTTACCAAGTTTGGCATAATTTTAAGAATTTTGACTCTTTGCTGGGATAGGCACTCTGAGAGATAGAGAGGGACCACAGAATGTATGAAGTATTTAGAGATATGTGTTTCAAAATGATATTGTGATCAGGAAGTTGGCCATATGCAGAGGAAGAAAAGGGTTGTGAAATGAAAGCCTTTCCTTTTTTGACTATTAGGTCACATTATTACCCTCTCTTGTACACTAATGAAATGGACACTAAGAGAAATCAAATAACTTCCTGAGTGTCAGGGACAGTAAACGGCAAGGAAGGCTTTAACTGACCTCAAGGCTCATGTTCTTTCCAGTATATTTTCTCCTACAAATCAAGAAGCTTATACTCTTGTCTCACTTATATTCCCTCTTTAGCTTTATAACTTGAAACACAGACTCTCATTTCTAAGTCCTCTGTTGCTCTTTCAAGAAGGTGCTACTTTATTTGTGCTACGTTATTTAACTCCTCTCTCATTCATAGCACAGGTCTCCCAGTTTATAAACAATTAACACATCCCAACCCTGTGTGAACATGTTCAAGTCTATTATATATAAGTAACGACAACAATAATGCTTTGTGTGTGTGTGTTTAGTCGCTCAGTCGGTGTAATTTACGTGCTATAAACTTTACCCTTTTATTGTAGAGTTCTATGATATTTGACACTTTTGATCGTACAGTTCTGGGAAATTTGACAAATGCATAAAGTGGCATGTGTGTGTGTTAGTCACTCAGTGATGTCTGACTGTTTGCAAACCCGTGAACTGTAGGGCACCAGGCTCCTCCATCCATGGAATTTTCTAGGCAAAAATACTAGAGTGGGTTGCCATTTCCTTCTCCAAGGGGTCTCCCTGATCCAAGGATCGAACCCACAACTCCTGTGTCTCCTGCGCTGACAGGTGGGTTCTTTACCACTGTGCCACCTGGGAAGTGACAGTGCTTTGTATGTATACATAAATGGGCTTTCCTTGTGGCTCAGCTGGTAAAGAATCTGCCTGCAATGCAGGAGACCTGGGTTTGATCCTTGGGTCAGGAAGATCCCCTGGAGAAGGGAAAGGCTACCCACTCCAGTGTTCTGGCCTGGAGAATCCCATGGACTGTACAGTCCATGGGGTCACAAAGAGTCAGACATGACTGAGCGACTTTCACTTTTACTTTCTGGTGGCTCAGATGGTAAAGACTCCACTTGCAATGCAGGAGATCAGAGTTCAATCCCAGGGTAGGGATATGGAGAAGGAAATGGCAGCTCACGCCAGTATTTTTCCCTGGAGAATTCCATGGACAGTGGGAGTCTGGTGGGCCACAGTCCATGGGGCCACAAAGAGTTGAATGCAACTGAGCAACTAACACACGTGTATACATAAATATCTAATGCATGTTTACATATTACGTTACCCCATATCTGACCCTGTCTCTCTATTTCCTTTTACAATAAAATCTCTCCAATGAGTTTTTATATGCTGTATGTATACTTTCTCAACTCCAGTTCTCTTTCCATCAATTCCAATCTGTTTTTAAATCCAAAACTCCTCCAGTTTTTCATGATAAACGTATCATGCTTCTACGTCCAGCAGTCACTTCTCTGCCTTCTACCCTTGACCACTCTGTCCTTGAGAATCTCTCCCAGCAGGGATTCTGCAGCCTCACTCTAACCTTGGAAGGGTGTTTTCTCCTCACTGATCGCTCCTTGGTCTCTTTACTCAGGCGTCCTTTCAACCTGACCTCTAAGTGTTGACATGTCTTTGGATTCTGTCCTGGAGCCTACCCCACTTTCCCCCTTTGCTGTATTCTTTCATTAGGCTACTTCATCAACCCCATGGTCTTGTCCTCAATGCATTAAGGCCTTCAGACCATTAGGTTAGACTTCCTACTCTTCCCTGAATCCCCAGCCCAGGGATCTATATTCTTATTCGGTTTTTCTATTTGCATAAATGAAGGGACTTCAGAATGAACATATTCAAAAGAGAGCTCTCGATTGCCCATTCGTTATACCTGATTCTCTCCTAGTCTTTACCTGCTTGTATAAGTTTCAGCATCAGGTATTCAGTTTCCTAAACAAAAATCTTAGGAGTCATCTTAATGTTTCTTTTCCTCCTTATCACCCCCACACATTTTGCTTCCAAATCCAATAATTCAGCTTCAAAATATTGTCCATCTATGGCTTATTTTTCTCTTCACAGCTTTTACCCTGGCCCAAGGCAGATCCTTAGCCCAGATCATTATATACCTTCAGTTAGCCTCTTTGGAATTCAAACTTTTTTCTCCCCAGACCATTCTCCACAGAGTGGTAACAGTGGTCATTTAAAATGCAGATTGTATTCTCATGCTTAAAACTCATCAATATCTCTGAATTAAATCTGGACTAAAACTCAAACGTATAACAATGGACAATGAGGGTGAATGATCTGGCCCCTCACAGCTTATCTCATGGCTGCCCTCAAGTCTCTTTGCATAGAGATGACTAATTTATTAATGTATGGCAGCTCAGATGGGACTGTATTGACAACCCTAGTTAAAGTAGCCAACCGCCATTAGTCTCTAAATTCTAACCGTTTACTTCTGCCATTAATTACACTTGGAAAAACTCAAATGATCTCACTGCTTGCATGTTTGTTGTCTGTTCCACTAAAATGCCAGCTCTGTGAACAGAGGGTCATCTCTGTATTAACCATTTTATCTTCAGGATACGAGCACCTGATAGGATTCAATAAATATTTCAATGAATTAATGTCTATAAAATTCCAAGACCAGTGCCCAACACACTTAAAATAAGTAAATGTCAGCCATTAATGTTATTTGTATCAATATTTTTATCAGTTGAATCATTGAATGCATGAATGGAATAAATGATTATTCTCAGTTTCTTCATTTAAATGTGAAATACATGAACTAAATAATCCTTGACACCCCAAATGTATGATTAAATCATAATTTAAAATCACATGATGAGGATTTTCAAACACTCACCCATTTTCCATCTGCTCCCTGTAATAAATGTTAATTTATGGCAGCCCACTAGATATTAGATACACAGTGAATAATGCTTAAAAAAAAATGATAAAGCTCAAGCTTACTAATTACCCTGAGACTCAGGTAGCACCAGTGGTAAAGAATCTGCCTGCCATGCAGGAGACTTGGGTTCAATCCCTGGGTTGGGAAGATCCCCTGGAGGAGGAAATGGCAACCCATTCCAATATTCTTGCCTGGAAGATTCCACAGACAGAGGAGCCTGGAGGGATACAGTCCATAGGGTTGCAGAGTCAGACATGACTGAGCACATGCCTCACCTTGCCTCAGGGTTCTGAACTTAAAGATGGATAGATGATAAGCCCCCAATTATTGGGTTGTTGTGTAGTTTAGATAGGAGAGCATGTGGTGTTTTCTGTGGGTGTAGAATCAGTTGAAAGTAGAAGTCTTCCAAGTGCTGGACTGTGGAAAGCCTTCTGTGCCATCTGTAAAATACCATGAAAGATGATAATCCACTAGGAAAAGGAGATGTAAAGTTTTGTTTTTTTATTTCTACTGCAATATGTTTTCCTGTGATCAGGAAGTGATGGGAGGGTCAAAGGAGCAGTTTCAGGTTACCTGAGGAAGGTGGAATATTTTCATATATTTTAATATAGAACAGCTATCTAACTGCTGCAGTGATTCTTATTAGTAATCATTTGGTAAGACATTGGAGAGAAGAATGAGAGGAGAGTAAAGGAAAAAGATCTGTTAAGAAGCTATTCCAAAACAAAACAAACCTGTGCTCTCCATAAATGAATAGTTGTCAAATGATTTAAAATTAGTGACACACTTACTTTATTTTTCTGAGCTGCAGTTTCTTTGCGAAATGTCATTGATAAAACTTAAAATGTGAGCATGTCTAACACTGTTCCTGAAAACTGATGCTTAATAATTGATGGTGTGTTCGTCTCTCCTTTTCTTTCCATTGACTTACATCTAAACTGAGTGCCTGTTCAACAGATGCCCTTGTCACAAGTGATACAATCTAACAAAATACACATACTTACACACAAGGGAGATAGTCTGAGAAATAATCCCTTCTGGTTTAGAGATGACAAAATTCTATTGATTTCTTCCCTTCTGACCTTCTCTGTAACAACGCGTTCACAAGACAGGGAACCACATATGTTATTTTCTTTTTTTGTCTGATTGGAGAACAAAGAGCTCAAAGAGTCTCTCAAGATAAACCATTCAAAGTCGGATCTTCCCGACTCTTTCTGAAGTTCAGGAATGGTCAAGTTTAATTGCATCTTTGGCAACCAAGATCCATGTTGCACCAAAAAACTTCTAAAATTAAAGAAATATTTTTGCCTATTAATCAGTAAAGAAGACTGTGTTTCTGCTTTCCTACAAAATGATAAATAGTTATTAAGCTCCTTAAATGTAACTTCTCTCCTTATTTATCTTTATATCTTTTATATCCAAAGCAGAGTTTGACATATAATTGGACACAACAGATGTTTATTGAATTAAATATAAAAAATGCCTGAATGGAATATTTTTACGCAGATTTTTTTCAACTTGAAATCCAAAAACTCATTATTGAGCGTTTTTGATGTTCAGGCATTAGATTTATGCATTGCAAGGGATGCGAAAATTAATGAGAGAGCTTCTCTCTTCCAACAGCTTATAGTTAGAAACAAAATTGCTTACCTAAAATGAATCCTAGTATGACACTCCCTGTGATTACTGCTGTGATAAAAGTAAAGTTATACAATAGCACACTGAAAAGAAATATTAAATGCAGCTGGAAAGAATTTGAAAAGTACACATGGAGAAAATGGAAATTGAATCAGACCCTGTTTAATTTCTTTTTAAATGATTTTGATAGCAGGAACTAGCAAAGGAAGATAATGGGAAGATGTGGGGTGTTTTTAGGAAATGGGAACTCTGAAGGTTCTAAGCCTAAAGTGTGTTGTGCAGAAGTAGGAAGGGAGGGGTCTGTCAGAGCAGCTTGGGGTAAAGAGAACACTGAGGACTCAACCTACACAAGCCAGGCAGTTGTGGCTTTTGAACAGTACCGATGTGGTGTGTACTAAGCCGAAGAAGTCAGCCATCCGAAGGCAGTATTAACTTTAAGAGACCCTGTTCATGTCGTACCCAAATCCTGACTACAGGTTAGCTATTCAAACAGGACCAGAACCACTTTGTAGAAAAACTTTTCCCCTGAGCCTTCTTCCCACTGTATGGAGCTCACAGCAGGGTTTTTATTGAGCTCACAGTACATGTTCGGCAGTGATAACCAGATAGTTATCTGGAAAGCTTGTAATTAAACATCACTATCTAGGTTGCATTTGATTTCTCCTCCCCAAGAAGGTAGTAACTCATATTAACTCTGTGACTACACAGAGGAATAAACAGTTTCTCTACACAGGAACTTCTCTTCTTGCTCCATTTAAGTTCCTACTTAAAAATCACATATTTTTTGTTGTCATTTAAGAAGCATCTCAAGTTATAGTATATTTACAAGCCAAATCACTCTCAATAAGTTTTCACTATTTTACTTTATTATATTGTATGTTAAACTGATACGTAGCATGTATAGAAATTACCAAAACTGACAAAAGCAGACACACGATCACCTATGATCAGATCATTGAGACAATGAATGAAACTATTTCACTTTCAGAGTTTCTTCCAAAACATTCTCTTTACTGAATGGAGTTCATATTTTATAGTTATTATTTCATCCTGCACTTTGTCTATTCCCATTGTGTCACAAGTATTTCCCATAATGTTAAAAATTATGTAAAGAAGTTTCCATTGATCATGTACTATCTGATTCCACTTTTCTGATTTTTCCTAAGATAAATTCTTAAAAGAGGAACTTTGGGTAATGTTGCATGAAATTATAGTGTCTTTATACATAATGCCAAAATTCCTTTTGGCTTCTGGTGGTATTGATTTATGATGGTATTACTTTGTTTTTCTTTTTACGTGTATTTATGATTACTTTGAGATCAATAGAGTCCTTATGTGAGTATTCAATTTATTCCAAAAATAAACATTAACAATAATGTATAGTAACTCATAAATTAATAATTGTATAAAGCGGGCAAAAAATAAAAACAGATGAATCAAATATAAGAATGAATGGAATGGCAATGTTACATAGAAATGCATTATCAGTGCTTGTAAAAGTACAAAGAAATCAATTAGCTACTCTGTTTGACTCACTAAATCAAAAAAGCTTTTCAAGGTATATGTTTTTTACCATGAGTGAGTGAAGTTGATCACTCATATCCAGCTCTTTGCGACTCTGTGGACTGTAGCCCACCAGGCTCCTCTGTCCATGGGATTCTCCAGGCAAGAGCACTGGAGTGGGTTGCCATTTCCTTCTCCAGGGGATCTTCCCAAACTAGGGATTGAACCCAGGTCTCCTGCATTGCAGACGCTTTAACCTCCGAGCCACCAGGGAAGTTTAATTTAATCGATTTTTTTTTTTTTTTGCTATTATAAGCAAGCCATATGTGTTTTTCCTTAAATGCATTTTACATACTAACTTAATAATTTTTATAGACCACACTATAGTTTTTGGATATTTTCATTATTTATGTTTGACTACAAATAATAGAAATATGGTTAATGTCTTTTAACTACTTATCTATGATCTTTTCTGAATATAATATTTTTAGAATTAAATATTCTTTGTTCCTTACAATGAAAATGACTTAAAATCTCATATGACAGCTATGACGTGCTGACTTTTTTAGAAATATCTGACATAATTTAAATATTTCAACTTTGCAATGCTCTTGATTGAGTTTTTGCAGTTTAGGGCATTTGTGTATTCATTGTGCATTATAAATCTTATCAAAATATTAAAGTCCTTGTCCATATTTTTATTTTAAATTTTATTTTCATATCAATAAAATTCCACATATGTACACAAACATGCTAAAAAATGTCATTATGTTTTCATTTATTATTTATCAGGAGTGTTTCAGTTCAGATCAGTTCGTGTCTGACTCTTTGTGACCCCATGAACCACAGCATGCCAGGCCTCCCTGTCCATCACCAACTCCTGGAGTCCACCCAAGCCCATGTCCACTGAGCAGCCCCCAATCCCTCCCAGCATCAGGGTCTTTTCAAATGAGTCAGCTCTTCACATCAGGTGTGCAAGTATTGTAGTTTCAGCTTCAACATCAGACCTTCCAATGAATACCCAGGACTGATCTCCTTTAGGATGCACTGGTTGGATCTCCTTGCTGTCCAAGGGACTCTCAAGAGTCTTCTCCAACATCACAGTTCAAAAGCATCAATTCTTCAGTGCTCAGCTTTCTTTATAGTCCAACTCTCACATCCATAAATGACCACTGGAAAAACCATAGCCTTGACTAGACGGACCTTTGTTGATTAATATGCTGTCAGAACCATGAACTTCCAGATGTTCAAGCTGGTTTTAGAAAAGGCAGAGGAACCAGAGACCAAATTGCCAACATTTGCTGGATCATCAAAAAAGCAAGAGAGTTCCAGAAAAACATCTATTTTTGCTTTATTGACTATGCCAAAGCCTTTGACTGTATGGATCACAATAAACTGTGGAAAATTCTGAAAGAGATGGGAATACCAGACCACCTGATCTGCCTCTTGAGAAATTTGTATGCAGGTCAGGAACAACAACAGTTAGAACTGGACATGCAACAACAGACTGGTTCCAAATAGGAAAAGGAGTTCGTCAAGGCTGTATATTGTCACCCTGCTTATTTAACTTATATGCAGCATACATCATAAGAAATGCTGGGTTGGAAGAAGCACAAGCTAGAATCAAGATTGCCGGGAGAAATATCAATAACCTCAGATATGCAGATGACACCACCCTTATGACAGAAAGTGAAGAAGAACTAAAAAGCCTCTTGATGAAAGTGAAAGAAGAGAGTGAAAAAGTTGGCCTAAAGCTCAACGTTCAGAAAACTAGGATCATGGCATCTGGTCACAACACTTCATGGGAAATAGATGGGGAAACAGTAGAAACAGTGTCAGACTTTATTTTGGAGGCCTCCAATATCACTGCAGATGGTGACTGCAGCCATGAAATTAAAAGACGCTTACTCCTTGGAAGCAAAGTTATGACCAACCTAGATAGCACATTCAAAAGCAGAGACATTACTTTGCCAACAAAGGTCCATCTAGTCAAGGCTATGGTTTTTCCTGTGGTCATGTATGGATATGAGAGTTGGACTGTGAAGAAAGCTGAGTGCTGAAGAATTGATGCTTTTGAACTGTGGTGTTGGAGAAGACTCTTGAGAGTCCCTTGGACTGCAAGGAGATCCAACCAGTCCATTCTGAAGGAGATCAGCCCTGGGATTTCTTTGGAAGGAATGATGCTAAAGCTGAAACTCCAGTACTTTGGCCACCTCATGCGAAGAGTTGACTCATTGGAAAAGACTCTGATGCTGGGAGGGATTGGGGGCAGGAGGAGAAGGGGATGACAGAGGAAGAGATGGCCGGATGGCATCACTGACTCGATGGACATGAGTCTGAGTGAACTCCGGGTGTTGGTGATGGACAGGGAAGCCTGGTGTGCTGCAATTCATGGGATCGTGAAGAGTCACACACTACTGAGCAACTGAACTGAACTGAACTGAGGGTGGTCATAACTGTCCTTCCAAGGAGTAAGCGTCTTTTAATTTCATGGCTGCAATTACCATCTGCAGTGACTTTGGAGCCCAGAAAAATAAAGTCAACCACTGTTTCCACTGTTTCCCCATCTATTTGCCATGGAGTGATGGGACCAGATGCCATGATCTTAGTTTCCTGAATGTTGAGCTTTAAGCCAATTTTTTTCACTCTCTTCTTTCATTTTCATCAAGAGGGTCTTTAGTTCTTCTTCACTTTCTGCCATAAGGGTGGTGTCACCTGCATATCTGAGATTATTGATATTTCTCCTGGCAATCTTGATACCAGCTTGTGCTTCCTCCAGCCCAGCTTTTCTCATGTACTCTGTATATAAGTTAAATAAGTAGGGTGACAATAGACAGCCTTGACGTGCTCCTTTCCCTATTTGGAACCAGTCTGTTGTGCCACGTCCAGTTCTAACTGTTGCTTCCTGAGCTGCATACAGGTTTCTCAAGAGACATGTCAGATGGTCTGATATTTCCATCTCTTTAAGAATTTTCCAGTTTACTGTGATCCACACAGTCAAAGGCTTTGGCATAGTCAATAAAGCAGAAGTAGATGTTTTTCTGGAACTCTCTTGCTTTTTCCATGATCCAGCTGATGTTGGCCATTTGATTTCTGGTTCCTCTGCCTTTTCTAAAACCAGCTTGAACATTTTGAAGTTCACAGTTTATGTATTGCTGAAGCCTGGCTTGGAGAATTTTGAGCATTACTTTACTAGCGTGTGATATGTTGTGCGGTAGTTTGAGCATTCTTTGGCATTGCCTTTCTTTGGGATTGAAATGAAAACTGACCTTTTCCAGTCCTCTGGCCACTGCTGAGTTTTCCAAATTTGCTGGCATATTGAGTGAAGCACTTTCACAGCATAATCTTTTGGGAGTTGAAATAACTCAACTGGAATTCCGTCACCTCCACTAGCTTTGTTTGTAGTGATGCTTCCTAAGGCCCACTTGCCTTCACATTCCAGGATGTCTGGCTCTAGGTGAGCGATCACACCATCATGATTATCTGGGTCATGAAGATGTTTTTTGTACAGTTCTTCTGTGTATTCTTGCCACCTCTTCTTAATATCTTCTGCTTCTGTTAGGTCCATACATTTCTGTCCTTTATCGAGCCCATCTTTGCATGAAATGTTTCCTTGATATCTCTAACTTTCTTGAAGTGATCTCTAGTCTTTCCCATTCTATTGTTTTCCTCTATTTGCATTGAGCGCTGAAGAAGGCTTTCTTATCTCTCCTTGCTATTCTTTGGAACTCTACATTCAAATGGGTATATCTTTCCTTTTCTCCTTTGCTTTTCACTTCTATTCTTTTCACAGCTATTTGTAAGGCCTCCTCAGACAGCCATTTTGCTTTTTTGCATTTCTTTTTCTTGGGGATGGTCTTAATTCCTGTCTCCTGTACAATGTCATGAACCTCCATCCATAATTCATCAGTCACTCTGTTTATCAGATCTAGTCCCTTAAATCTATTTCTCACTTCCACTGTATAGTCATAAGGGATTTGATTTAGGTCCTATCTGAATGGTTTAGTGGTTTTCTCCACTTTCTTCAATTTCAGTCTGAATTTGGCAATAAGGAGTTCATGATCTGAGCCACAGTCAGCTCCCAGTCTTGTTTTTGCTGACTGTATAGAGTTCTCCATCTTTGGCTGCAAAGAATATAATCAATCTGATTTCAGTGTCCACCATCTGGTGATGTCCATGTGTAGAGGTTTATCTTATGTTGTTGGAAGTGGGTGTTTGCTATGACCAGTGCATTCTCTTGGCAGAACTCTGTTAGCCTTTGCCCTGCTTCATTCTGTACTCCAAGGCCAAATTTGCCTGTTACTCCAGGTGTTTCTTGACTTCCTACTTTTGCATTCCAGTCACCTATAATGAAAAGGACATCTTCTTTGGGTGTTAGTTCTCAAAGGTCTTGTAGGTCTTCATGCTGCTAAGTCGCTTCAGTTGTGTCTGACTCTGTGTGACCCCAGAGGTGGCAGCCCACCAGGCTCCCACGTCCCTGGGATTCTCCAGGCAAGAACACTGGAGTGGGTTGCCATTGCCTTCTCCAATGCATGAAAGTGAAAAGTGAAAGTGAAGTCGCTCAGTCGTGTCTGACTCTTAGCGACCCCATGGACTGCAGCCCACCAGGCTCCTCCCTCCATGGGATCTTCCAGGCAAGAGTACTGGAGTGGGGTGACATTGCCTTCTCCGATTCAATTTCAGCTTCTTCAGCATTGCTGTTCGGGGCATAGACTTGGATTACGATGGTATTGAATGGTTTGCCTTGGAAATGAACAGAGATCATTCTGTCGTTTTTGAGACTGCATCCAAATACTGCATTTTGGACTCTTTTGTTGACTATGATTACCAATGTATATATTTAAATTTTGGCATAAATCTTTTTTATTAGTTAAATTATTGTATTTGTTTCCATAACTCTCATTCTGAGTTTCCTTCCTTCAAATCATTTTCTAAATCCTTAGTACTGTTATTGTGGTTTTCATAATCATTGGTTTTGCCTCACCATTTAAGTGTTATTTGCTTTGGACCTAATGACTGAGAAGTAAAATACACCATTATATTAATTTGACTGACATCGACTTATATTTTCTAATATATTTGATCCTCTGGTTTCTGATTATTAGTCTCAGAAAGAAAGAGAATGTTTTGAGTAACACAATGAATTTATCTAAAATTATACTTTTATTAATTTTTCTTTCTTCCATGGTTTTTTTCTTTTCTTTGTTTTAAATAGCCAAGCTTTTCAGCTGTTTGTTTTTATTAATAAAGTTTTTCTATTACATTATGGTTTATTTATGTTTCAAAGCTATTTTCTATATCAGCATGAGTAAAATATACAATATATATCCATAGACAAATAAGTTTATGTAAAATTATTTCACTGCGTATTTTATACTGCTTTTATAGGTTGTTTCCCCTTTTGTGAAGAATTTAACATCTTACTAACTAGAATATGTATATGCGTATACGAATATACACATACACATGTATGTATATAATACATGTGTCTACATTGAATGCACACACCACAAACGTGCTTCTTTTGAGGAAAGGCACGTGGATGTATGTGCTGTTTGTCGATCGTGAGTTCTATCTGTGCATCACTGGCTGTGCCTAGAGTTAAGGATGTGTGCTGCAGACACTGGTAGGGCATTCTAGAGCCCTGTTTGTCTGAAAACATCTCACGGGCACATGCATGGCTACTCGCCTAAGGACGTGTCTAGGAGACTCACGCATTTCCAGATGTACTTCATTGTCTTCTGATGCTGAGCATTAAAGGCGGGCACACTGCCTCCGTTCTGTCCTCCCCTTTGTTAACCTGTGTATCATTTCTAGGGAAATACTAATTTTTAATTCAAACATTTTATGTAATCGTATTTAAGGTTGTGATCATTTGTTTAAGATATTTTTACTCTTTCAGTTTTAGGGCTTTATAATCATATACCTAGTTTTAAGTTTATGGAGATATAATTTATACATTTATGTTAAAAATAATTCACTTAAGTATATACAGTTTTCTGAGTTTAACAGATATAAATACCCATTTAAGACCACTGCAATTAAATTAGAAAACATTTCCATGAGTCCAAAAGCCATGTCATTCTTTTTCTAGTCAAATTATACAAAAATCTGGCTCCTTCACTTTCTCTTCTTGAGCTTCATACATATGAAATCATCAAATACACGTTCTTTCATGTCTTCTTTCATTCACCATACTGCTTTTGTGGCTTACCTGTGCTATTACTTGTCTCAATACTTTGTCCTCTGTGGCTTACTTATGCTATTACATGTATCAATACTTTGACGAGCAGTACTATATTTGTAGTTTGCTCACTGATGGACATTTAATTGTTTCCACTTTCTAATATTATGAATAAAACCAGTATACGTATCTACACACAAGTCTTTGTGTGGACATGCATATTCAGTTATCTTAGGTAAGTACATAAAGTCCAGTTGCTGGATGATGATATAAATGTTTGTTTGACTTTATAAGAAACTGCTAAACTATTTTGCTAAAGGGCCCCGTATCCCACACGCACCAACGATGTATGAGAGTCACAGCTGCTCCACAGAACGTCAACTTTTGGTGTTTACAGGCATTTTAGTTTTAGCCATTCAGTGGTTGTGAACTAGTATCTCACTGTGATTTTAATTTGTATTCCATGGCGGCTAATGTTACATACAGACCTCTATGATGGTACCTAAAGATGCTCATCTCTTGTTAGTCACTGTTAAAGCCCTTGCTATAGTGCCCTCCCTTCGATTGTGGGCTTGCTTTATGACTCGTTTCTAATTGATAGAATATAGTAAGTGCACTATGAGGCCATTTCTGAGAGTAGGTTACAAAAGCTTCTGATTTACATCTTGCTAGCAGATACTCTCTCTTACTGGCTCTGATGAAGCAAGCATCCTTGATGGAGGGGTGCACACACCAAAGGGCTTAGGGGCCAGCGGGAGCCCAGCCCCACAGCCCACAAGGAGCTCACTCGCTCACTCGTGTTCACGCTCAGTCGTGTCCACCTCTTTGCCACCCCATAGACTGTAGCCTGTCAGGCTCTTCTGTCCATGGGATTTCCCAGGCAAGAATACTCGATTGGGTTGCCATTTCCTTCTCCAGGGGATCTTCCCAACCCAGGAATTGAACCTGAGTTTTCTGTGGCTCCTGCATTGGCAGGTGAGTTCTTTACCACTGTGTCATTTGGGAAGCCCACAAAGAAATGAATGCAGCCTTAACACTTTTATCTTGGCGGACTATCTTTCCCCATCTGAGTTTTGAGATCAAGCCTGGCCAGTACTTTGCAATTTTGCAAGATAACCTGGAGCAGAGGAACAAGTTCAACTGTGCCCAAAGAACTGCTCCACAATAAAAGTTTGTTTTTCAGCTTCTAAGTTTGGGATTAATTTGTTGCACACAAATATATAACTAATACGAGTAATTTTTTAGTTCTTCAAGCATATTCAGAAGAGCTTCTTTAAAGTTTATGCTAAATTCAACACCTGGATGTTCCTATGCCATGCTTTTTCTAGTTTATGGTTACACGTTCACTTGTCTTTGGCTGTTCAGCAATATTTGATTGTATGAAGATACAATGATTATTATACTATAGGTGCTCTGGAGTTTTATTGTGCTCTGCAGGATTTGCTATTTTGTTCTAAGAGCAGTTTAGTTATTGAATGACCCCCTCATACTTGTGAAGCTCGAATTTGATGTTTTGTTAGCGCAGATCTGTGGAACTTCCCCAAGCTGTACAACTTAGTGGAGCTTCACCTTTATGTTGTCTTTCCTACAGACCTTCTCATGGCTTAGTTGTCATCTTTATTAGTACACATTGAGAGAATGTTTGGCTTTAGAGTCTTGCCTTTGCTTTTAAGGCATGGAATTTCTGACATCTCAGTTGAATGTTTAAGGGTAGCAGTAGTCATTAAAGACAGAGAAGGCAATGGCACCCCACTCCAGTACTCTTGCCTGACAAATCCCATGGACACAGGAGCCTGGTGGGCTGCAGTCCATGGGGTTGCTAGGAGTCGGACACGACTGAGCGACTTCACTTTCACTTTTCACTTTCATGCATTGGAGAAGGCAATGGCAACCCACTCCAGTGTTCTTGCCTGGAGAATCCCAGGGATGGGGGAGCCTGGTGGGCTGCCATCTATGGGGTCGCACAGAGTCAGACACAACTGAAGCGATTTAGCAGCAGTCATTAAAGAGGTCTTAGACTCTGTGTCATCAGAACTGGAACATCTTCCAGTTCCACTTAAACCTTAGTGTCACTGCTCTGCTCTCAACCCTACCGCTTCTCTCTAGAGGGGTTTGTGTATTCTTGCCCAGTGTATCTTCAACCAGCCCTCAAGAAAGACTCACGGGGAATCAAACATGCACTTTGGTCTTTCTGCAACAACTCCTTTTCCTCAAGTGTCCTGCCTTGCAAATTCCGACCACTACAGCTGTACTTTTGCCTCCTCAGCTCAAGGGGGACTATCATGCTTTTCTTGGATGGAAGCTTGTAGTGTCATAATTGAGAAGTCATTCTAGGTAGAGGGAGGGCTGGACTGGTCATGGCAACAGCTCATGAGATTTCCTACTCTTAAAAGCCACAGCTGTCCTCTAGTGCCTACAAACTATTGCCTCATATATTTCCCTCCAGTTTTACAGCTGCTTACAGTGGAAGAGACAGTCTCTATCAAAACCTGGTAAAGTTGTATTCTAAGAGTTTCAGTCAACATTTTTGTTTTTTACTATCTTTATGTCATATGAAAATAGATCCTGATTTTATTTATTAATATTGCATATAGATTTCAGTTCTTTAGCAGTTTTTACTTTTATGGTTAGGAAAAAAACATGAAGTTTGACTTCATATTTTGTTAAGTTTTCTATAGGTTTCAGCATACAATTTTTTCTACCACTGTCTTAAAATTCATAAAGTTTCACCTGGTTATGAAGCTTATTTGTCTTTCCTGATGTTAAATAATTTTATTTTAATAACTGTTTTCTGTGTTTTTATCAAAACAATGTCCTCTTCCTGTCTACTGAGAACTCCTCTTAGCTTTTGAAACCAGTTTCTGTATATATGTGAATCTCTGGGGGGATAAAATGATACTTCAACTTTTCAAAGAGATTCTCTTCTACAGAACTAAAGTTCTAAAGAAGTATATTTTCCTAGATGTGGTGATTTTTCTTTATTTTCCAAATTTGGTACTTAGAAACCTTTCAAGTAGCTTTTCCAACTATTAATTGGAAATTAATTAGGCACTATTCTTTTTGATTGAATAGGCATGTTGTTCATGTGAAACAGAAGTTTAGAATTGCATCAGCAGATGAAAGTTGAGAGATACTTGGAGCCACAGATAATCTCTTCAGTCTGTGCTTCTGCTTTCCCTTTGCTGTATTTAGGGAAGTCCAGTCATGGGAAGTCCAGTCATGGGAAGTCCAGTCATCTGTGCTGGTCAACACAGAAATCAGATTGATTATATTCTTTGCAGCCAAAGATGGAGAAGCTCTATACAGTCAGCAAATACAAGACCAGGAGCTGACTGTGGCTCAGACCACAAACTCCTTATTGGCAAATTCAGAGTTAAATTGAAGAAAGTAGGGAAAACCACGAGACCATTCAGGTATGACCTAAATCAAATCCCTTATGATTATACAGTGGAAGTGAGAAATAGATTTAAGGGCCTAGATCTGATAGATAGAGTGCCTGATGAACTATGGAATGAGGTTCGTGACATTGTACAGGAGACAGGGATGAAGAGCATCCCCATGGAAAAGAAATGCAAAAAAGCAAAATGGCTGTCTGGGGAGGCCTTACAAATAGCTGTGAAAAGAAGAGAAGTGAAAAGCAAAGGAGAAAAGGAAAGATATAAACATCTGAATGCAGAGTTCCAAAGAATAACAAGAAGAGATAAGAAAGCCTTCTTCAGTGACCAATGCAAAGAAATAGAGGAAAACAACAGAATGGGAAACACTAGGGATCTCTTCAAGAAAATCAGAGATACCAAAGGAACATTTCATGCAAAGATGGGCTCGATAAAGGACAGAAATGGTATGGACCTAACAGAAGCAGAAGATATTAAGAAGAGATGGCAAGAATACACAGAAAAACTGTACAAAAAAGATCTTCATGACCCAGATAATCACGATGGTGTGATCACTCACCTAGAGCCAGACATCCTGGAATGTGAAGTCAAGTGGGCCTTAGAAAGCATCACTACAAACAAAGCTAGTGGAGGTGATGGAATTCCAGTTGAGCTATTCCAAACCCTGAAAGATGATGCTGTGAAAGTGCTGCACTCAATATGCCAGCAAATTTGGAAAACTCAGCAGTGGCCAGAGGACTGGAAAAGGTCAGTTTTCATTTCAATCCCAAAGAAAGGCAATGCCAAAGAATGCTCAAACTACTGCACAATTGCACTCATCTCACAGGCTAGTAAAGTAATGCTCAAAATTCTCCAAGCCAGGCTTCAGCAATATGTGAACCGTGAACTTCCTGATGTTCAAGCTGGCTTAAAAAAGGCAGAGGAACCAGAGATCAAATTGCCAACACTCGCTGGATCATGGAAAAAGCAAGAGAGTTCCAGAAAAACATCTATTTCTGCTTTATTGACTATGCCAAAGCCTTTGACTGTGTGGATCACAATAAACTGTGGAAAATTATGAAAGAGATGGGAATGCCAGACCACCTGATCTGCCTCTTGAGAAATTTTTATGCAGTCAGGAAGCAACAGTTAGAACTGGACATGGAAAAACAGACTGGTTCCAAATAGGGAAAAGGAGTACGTCAAGGCTGTATATTGTCACCCTGTTTATTTAACTTATACCCAGAGTACATCATGAGAAACGCTGGACTGGAAGAAACACAAGCTGGAATCAAGATTGCCGGGAGAAATATCAATAACCTCAGATATGCAGATGATACCACCCTTATGACAGAAAGTGAAGAGGAACTAAAAAGCCTCTTGATGAAAGTGAAAGTGGAGAGTGAAAAGTTGAAAAGCTCAACATTCAGAAAACTAAGATCATGGCATCTGATCCCATCACTTCATGGGAAATAGATGGGGAAACAGTAGAAACAGTGTCAGACTTTATTTTTTTGAGCTCCAAAATCACTGCAGATGGTGACTGCAGCCATGAAATTAAAAGTCGCTTACTCCTTGGAAGGAAAGTTATGACCAACCTAGATAGCATATTCAAAAGCAGAGACATTACTTTGCCAACAAAGGTTCGTCTAGTCAAGGCTAGGTTTTTCCTGTGGTCATGTATGGATGTAAGAGTTGGACTGTGAAGAAGGCTGAGAGCCGAAGAATTGATGCTTTTGAACTGTGGTGTTGGAGAAGACTCTTGAGAGTCCCTTGGACTGCAAGGAGATCCAACCAGTCCATTCTGAAGGAGATCAGCCCTGGGATTTCTTTGGAAGGAATGATGCTGAAGCTAAAACTCCAGTACTTTGGCCACCTCATGCGAAGAGTTGACTCATTGGAAAAGACTCTGATGCTGGGAGGGGTCGCGGGCAGGAGGAGAAGGGGACAACAGAGGATAAGATGGCTGGATGACATCACTGACTCGATGGACGTGAGTCTGAGTGAAGTCCGGGAGTTGGTGATGGACAGGGAGGCCTGGCGTGCTGCGATTCATGGGGTCGCAAAGAGTCCGACACAACTGAGCGACTGATCTGATCTGATCTGGTCTGAGTCATCTGTGCCCTAACCCTAACCCTAAGCAAACAAAGTCTGCTTTCTCTGAGTACTCACTTTCCTTGTTTTCTATTTGTTGTTCTTCAGTCTCATCCCACTTCCTTCCTCTCTCCCCCACCACACACCAAGGGTGATGGCTGGACCTTGCCGTGGGCAGGGAGGGGCAGATTTGTTCTCAGAGTGTTTTACCTCCCACGTTTCCTCTGAGTGAGAGTTGTAGAATGGTGTGTCCTAGGGCACTTCTGCTTACCTCTTTGGCACTCTGTCATTTCTCAGAAAAGGTAGTAGGTTGGATTGTTAAAGCTTCCTCCCAAACAATGTGATCAGTCGCTTCATTTAGAAATCAGAGGTAGATTTCACTGCTTTGTTAACTTTCCCAAGATGTAAATAGAGATATGACCACACCCATGCACACTTTATGCCTATATTTATATCCTTTTTAATGCCATCATAATTGAAATTAGAATGGGAAAAGGAAACACAGAGAGCTGGGCTGATTGCCATCTTAACGGGGAAGTAAAAGGAGCTTTACAAAATGTAAACTTGGCATTCTCTGCATTAACATGAAAGCTCATTATCAACCTAGTGAAGGTTCAGGAAAGTCAGTACAAAGTGAATCCAAGAAATGGAGCTTCTCTACTGGACTACACAAGCTCCCCCAATATCCACAAGGGCATGCTAAAGTATTGGATACAAAGCCAACAGATACCCATGCAGAAGGAAAGTGCCAGCAGGTAACCATGTTAGAGCAGCCATTTATGGGAGGCCAAGTTGTGGTCCTGCCAGCCCAATTACGACAAGTGACATATTTACAAGGTGTCAATCTGTCAAATAAATGGAGACTAAATTGCTCTGGAATAATATCTTGTAATTCTTTCTGCCATTTTCTTTGACTGATATGGTTCATTTTGACCTCTTTTCCTTCACATCCTTCAGCTGTCTTCTGGGTCCCAGGATTGGTAGATGCATCTGTAGTCCAGGGCAAAGGGGGAAATGACTTGCATTTACTGTCCACTTATGATCATGCTTGATGCTGGTTTAATTACAGAAATGACTACTGTTAATCATCATAACGTCTAATGAGGTTGGTATTATTCGAGTTTAAGAAAAATCACAAACTCACAGCATTCAGCAACTAGCCTCAAGTTATTACAGCTCTAAGGAGAAGGACATACATATTTTATGACTTCTTTCTTTGACATAGCATTCTACTTTATTGCATGTGTTTAATATTTTCTTCCCTTCACTCCACTGCCATCATCGGTCATACACCTTTGTTCCTTAATAGAACTTTCTGAGTACAGAGGCTGTGTTTTATTTCTCCATTTATTACTTAGAACCTTAGCAAAACGGGGAGTCAGCAAGCATTAATTTGATTCTACAACTCACAGAATAATAGCATGGGTAAATTTACTTGGAAATTGAGACTTAAGTAATAGGCTGATTTCTACAGCTTAATTGTTATGTGATTCTTTATTTTATATGATGAGTTTAATACCTGACATATAGAACATTGTTACGATTATGAAATGCAGCACAGCATGACAAAACATAACACAGTCCCATACAACACAATAAGGAGAAAACACCAGTGTATAATACACGGGCAGGCTCTGTCAGTGGCTCCTTCTATAATCAAACGCCCCTTAAAACCGTACATAAACATACGTCCATGCACACATGAAAATAAAGTATAAATTGGGAGTAATAGTAGCAGGATTCTAGTGCTGGTAAGGTCAGCATTTTTAAAATTTGTATAATATTTGATTGTATTCAGCATAATATTTGATTGTTGTTTTTCAATCCTATCTATTATGCATTAGGCTGCAATCAAGATACTTATACATCAATCTTTGTTTTAAAAATGCTTTTACTGAATTCTTTGGGTTGGATTCTGAGAAACAGAGTTATGAAACTAAAGATAGAAGGCTATTAATCTAGCTAATATGGTTTCCAGACAAGTCTGTAGGGCCTACTTTTTCACTAAGAAAGAATACCAGATTCTTTGGAAGATTAAGATAATCTTCCAAAAATCAACTCTTTTTTTTAATAGAAATAATTAGTGTGATCACTCAGAAGGTTGAATCTTTAAGTGTAATCTTTCATGTACTTTATTGATTGAATTTTTTAATGTTCTTTGATCTAATTTTCATAGTGATCTTTCTGATACCTTGATAACTGAGCTAAGTAAAATCTTTGTAATACCCAAATTTTACCCCTAAAAAAAATTATAGGTTTTTAGATAGGCAAAAGCAGCTGACTTTGATGCTTTGTGTCAAACTGTTTTTATGCATATTTGTATTTGTTTGGATAGTTACCAAGCTTTAATGAATTGTTACAGGAAAAAAAATGTTTTGTTAGTAAGTTTTTTAAAAGTGTAGCAGACCTAGAGGGGTGGGATGGGGAGGGAGATGGGAGGGAGGTTCACAAGGGAGGGGATATATGTATACCTATGGCTGAGTCATGTTGAGGTTTGACAGAAAACAACAAAATTCTGTAAAGCAATTATCCTTCAATTAAAAATAAATTAATTAAAAAAAAAGTGTAGCAGACATTTACGCAGTACATGTTGACATATAGACACACCAGTCCTCTATAACGAGTAGGAAATCTGTGGAGTTTGAACTAATAGGTCTTCATGAGCAGGCATGCTAAGTTGCTTCAGTCGTGTCTGACTCTTTGCAACCCCATGGGCTGTACCCCGCCAGGTTCCTCTGGCAATGGGATTCTCCAGGCACGCATACTGGAGTGGGTTGCCCTGCCCCCCTCCAGGGACTCTTCCTGAGCCAGCGACTGAACCCGTATCACCTGTGCATAATGCATTGCAGGTGGATTCTTTACCGCTAAACTACCAGGGAAGCCCCCTTCACCTGTCTTCACAGCATTATGCGAAATATACAGGCAGTGTGCAGATAAAACAGTGGACCTAGCCAAACAAGTGTTCCAATTCCCAGCTTTTAGAGAGGCCTGGCTGCTCGCCTCAAGCTCAAAAGGACTTCGTAGAGAGAGCAAAATCTGATCCTGTAGTTGGGAGGCTTAGTGCATGGGAATAAAGCTACAGCTTATGAAATGTTCAGTGCAGAAGAGGCACCGACTGCCTTGTTGGATCAGCCAGCAGGGCCGTCTCTGTCTGGAGATGCGCCTTCACTCCCAGAGTGTGTTCCTGATGGACTTTCAGGGGTTCACCATGGACTATCCGTTAGAGATCCAACAGGGACATCTGTGTCCTGCCAATGGAGCTGCTGAGTAGATCAGAGAAGTTAAAGGCCAGTGTCAGTCTCCTGCAGGCTCTGGAGAGATTCACGCAAAGACCCCTTGGGCTGGTGATGCATCTACCCAAGGCAAAGGAGCTTTATGTCAGAGAGTGGGAGAGGAATTTACAGAAGAGAACTTGCTCTGTCTCTTTCCCTCCCTTTGTCCATGCTTCAACCTCACAAGCATCAGTTAGAGAAGTGAGTGAGAGAGAGAGAGATCGAGAGAGAGAAGAAAGAAAGATGGTCTCCACCTCCCACTGTCAGCTGTACAGGGCAAGGCTGTCAGACCAAGAGCTGGGATGTGGAGAATATTGATGTTTAAAACCAGCCTAAAGTTTTGTTTCTTACAAAGGGTGATCATTCTAATTACTAGAATAGGAATGTTTTATCTTTAAAGTGAGTTTAAGACAATTAGCTGAGAGTGAGTAGAAGAATCATAAATCTGTCCATTAATTTTTTTCAATTAAATGAAGACAAAAAGCTTTCCTCTCTGAATGAATTTTAAGGGGACAGTAGAAGGGGAATAAAAGTGCTTTTAATTCCACTAATGTTTATGAAAAACATATTGCTTAGGATGTAATTGTAACAGCCACGGTTAAGATAATGATGGATGAATCCCATACTTTAAGAGAACATATTGAAAGAGCATCTAACATGGGAGTGAGGAGTCAGACAACACTTAACTATGAAGGATGGATGTGGATGGTAGTTGTAATCATAGAAAGAGGGGAATGATTATTCCAGGCAGAGTGACCCCAGGGGCTAAGAACTGCAAAAGTGGGAGACAATGTATCTTTCTGTACTTTCTATATGGGTGGTGTGCTTTGTTTAACGATGTTTAATGCTCACTTGCTTTGAGTCATGCTTCCTCCAAATTGTGGATACAGAGAAGTGTGCCTTGATAAAAGCCCACCGCCTATAATAGAGCCAAAGCCCGATGTTAGGCCTCCCACATTTTTCTTCAGAATATAAATACACATGCAATCCTTCTCTGAATGAATAATAAGACATGTTCTTTCTGAGTTAACCTTTTTTAAGAGAATTTTAGTTTTCTCATAGTGATATGGTTGTTTTAAAATTTGTGGAGGCTTTGCTATAATCAGGAGAGAGAAGACACACAGACTCAGGAGTGACTGTCCGGAGGAAGGCATTTTTACACTTACAGATTCCTGGCAACAGGAGGCACAACACACGTGTCCCAGTCAGTCAGGAGGCAAAGAAGAGGCTGGTGACTGTGGGCAAGAGCCTTCGTGTGGTCTCCAAGATGAAGAATGCTCAGGCCGGGCTGAGCAGGTGGGGCTGCCGAGTCTGAATGGGATCGACGGGCTTTGGAGCCTCAGAACTCTCCTGAGTCATCTGACGCCTGGCCCTGGTGTGTGAGGGGCGACCTCTGAGTGCCCAGAAAAGGACTTCCTTGTCCCTGACCCCACAGTAAGTTTACCAGGCGCAGCGCAGGATGTAAATCTGACGACCCACAGCCACTGACAAACATTAACTTGGGGCCTAGTTCACTAGTTACTTCACATTTCAAAAAAAAACCATCTCATCTCTTCTTGGCTTGATGAACAGAACTGGTTTGAATAAACTTGTGCATTGTGCCTATTTTAGCTTTCATTGACGATAAACTCTTCAGTGAGGTATAATTACTGCATCTCTTTTCTTCCTTCTCCCAAATATAAGACATATATTTTCCTCAATATCTTGTGTAACATCTACATTTCCTTTTTAATATCTATATATTTACAAGATGCAATTCATCATACATTTCTAATTAACATCTAATTTGGGATGAATTTCCTCTTTCTTCCTTTGGGCTTTTCTAATGAGACAATAAGTTACATTTGCAAAGGGCCCATATTAACCATACTTACTTAATAGTAACACCTTGTGGGTAGTTATCATATAAGTGTCTTCTTTTTTAATTATTATTTCTATTTGTGAGATATTGGTTGCTGCTCATTCTGTTTGCAAAACGGGACACAATCTCAGCAGAGGAAGTGAGTGCTTCTAGTATTATTTATCAAATTTCCCTGTGGAGCCTTTATGGAATTTTAGTTTAAAAAAAAAAAAAGAAAGAAAGAAAAAATAAGTTAACATTTGTAGAAGCTGCTGGAATTAATGGCTCAGCATCCTGAGAGTTACATGTAATGGAAGTCAAAGGTCAAGGTTCAAGTATGTGTTTTATACCTTCTAACTCTGAACCACCGGGTGACTAGTCATTAAATTTTTCTCAATTCCCTCTTATGTTTTAAAAGGAAGAATAAAACTCACATAGAATGATGTGAAGATCAGAAGAAACACTAAAATGGAAAAAAGCTTTGCAAATTGTAAAGAGCTATCCACATAAATGATCAAGGTGATTTTTTTTTTCTTCTCCAGTTTGAATAGTGCTGATGAAATAAAAGCAGTAACTATGTCCACATTTTGTTTCAATTCTATAAATGTTTATTAAGTCCATTCTATGTGCAAACCCCCGTAGTGAGTACTATAGGAGATTCAGAATTTAAACAAGTCAACCAAGAAAAGCTCTTTCTGAAACTCACAGGTAGTAGAAGCTTCCTTCAATAAGAAAGGTTTTACTTGGGGGCAGGGACAGGGTAGATTTAGGGGACAGATAAATAATTGGATGTGTTGGCGAATGTCTTCTGTGTCCCTGCCATTGACTGCAAGGGCACTCTAAGTCAAAAGAGAAGTGAAGCCAGGCATTGCATTCCTCACCAGTATCTCTCCGCCTGGAGTAAAATGAGAAACTCTTAAAACTCCTAAAGCCCAGGCTTCACTACAGATGAATTAAATCTGGGTATGAAAGGACATGAGTTTGAGCAAGCTCCTGGAGATGGTGAAGGACGGGGAAACCTGGTGTGCTGCAGTCCATGGGGTTGAAAAGAGCTGGACATGACTGAGCGACTGAACAACAACATCTGGGGTGCTTTTTAATATTCCCCAGATGATTCTAACGTGCTGGCAGAGTTGAGAACCGTTACCCTAAAACAGCCTGCAATTGACTGTGATCACATAATAACCTCCAAAGCTAAGGACATGTTCCCTAGTCTGGCTTCAGTTCAGCCCTCTGATGTTCTGCTTGCCCAGAAGTCCCTTGTCATCACAATCAGGGTGAGGCAGAGAACAGTTCTTTGCTTGGGTAGAGTTCCTGGCTCTTTCCTCATTGTTTTATGACCACATCTTCCCCACACGGGAGAACCACTTTCAGAGAACCCTGTGTCCTCTTCTCTTCCACCCTGGAGGAAGCAGGACCCAGAGACAAGGGGCCAACTACACTCCCAACAGCCTCAGCAAAAGGAAGAAGGGAGCAGAGGGTTGGATAAGAAGGTTGTAATATTGTGATTTGTAAAAAAAATGCACACTAGTCATTTGGATGACCAAATTTATTCCTCATGTATATTTGGTCTTTGTCCACAGAAGTTCCTGTCTCTCAGGTCCTAAAACACTTGGGATTCCCTAATTGTTGAAGAGGTAAATGGTGCCTTTTGTTATGTTAATGAGGTGACTTTTGGAAGATTCTTAAAGAAGGGGGCTGGTTGCCAGGAGAACCCAGAACCAACCTTATGAAGAAAAGGATTAAAACTTTCAGTCTCCCATGCCCCCTTGCTTCTTCCTGGGGGAGGGGAAAGGGGCTGGAAATGGAATTCAGTCAGCAGTGGCCAATGATTTAAGGAGTCATGGCTGTGTGACAGAGCCTCTATAAAAGTCCAAAAGGATGAGGCTTGGAGAGTTTGCAGGTTGATGAACAGGTGGAGACGCTGAGAGAGCGTTGCCCCTGGAGACAGCATGGGAAGCTTCTCACTCTTCCCCATACCTATGTGTCTCTTTCTTCTGGCTGTTCCTGAGTTATGCCCTTTTTATAATAAGCTGGTGACAGTAAGTAAAATGGTTTTCTGAGTTATGTGAACTGCTCTAGCAAATTAATCAAACCCTTGAAGGAGGTTGTTGGAACCTCCAGTCTGTAGCTAGGAGGGCAGAAATACAGGTAACAACCTAGGCTTTCAGCTGGCATCTGAAGTGGGGTTGGGGTGCAGTCTTCTAGGACTGAACCTGTAACCTGTGGGATCTGTTGTTATCTTTGAGTAGATAATGTTAGAATTAAATTGAATTATAGACACACACACACACACACACACACATGACAGTCAGCAGATGTTCCAACAATTGTTTGTTGGTTTAGAGAAACCTCTCTCTCTCTCTCTCTCTCTCTCTCTCACACACACACACACACACACTCATACCCACACGTGGAAACTGGAATTTAGTTCAGAACTCCAAAATAGTAAAACTCAGGTGAATTTTATTAATTACTGAAAACCATCCAACAGGCTTGGACTAGAATGCAATGTTATAACATAGGAATGAGAAATTCTAAAGGGAATAGTTGAAGGTAGTAGCTGAAAATAAAATAATTTCATAATGGAATATTGCCAAGTTTTAGTTCAGTCCAGAACAGCTCAGTCACTCAGTCATGTCCGACTCTTTGCAACCCTGTGGACCACAGCACACCAGACTTCCCTGCCCATCACCAACTGCTGGAGCTTGCTCAAACTCATGTCCATTGAGTCAGTGATGCTATCCAACCATCTCATCCTCTGTCGTCCCCTTCTTCTCCTGCCTTCAATCTTTCCAGTATCAGGGTCTTTTCCAATGAGTCAATTCTTCACATCAGGTAGCCAAAGGATTGGAGCTTCAGCATCAGTCCTTCCAGTGAATAATCAGGACTGATTTCCTTGAAGATTGACTAGTTTGATCCCCTTGCAGTCCAAGGGACTCTCAAGAGTCTTCTCCAACACCACAGTTCAAAAGCATCAGTTCTTCGGCGCTCAGCTTTCTTTATGATCCAACTCTTACATCCATATATGACTACCGGAAAAACCATAGTTTTGACTAGATGGACCTTTGCCAGCAAAGTAATACCTCTGCTTTTTAATATTCTGTCTAGGTTGGTCATAGCTTTTCTTCCAAGAAGCAGGCACCTTTTTAAAGCTTAAAATAAAATAATTTCATAATGGAATATTGCCAAGTTTTAGCTCTTCAAAAAACTGGTTACACTGAGACTCTCAGTGTCTACCCTAGTGAAATTCAGAGTCTAGATGAGGAAAGAAGTTAGGAATAAATAAGCACTGCACAGTTTAAGAAGAGTTGTGCTAGAAATCTCTGGAATCTAATGAAACGGAAAGAATGGATTCAACTAGGAAAAATGGTTCAGCTGGAATTTGATGTGCCCCTTAAGAATGAGCACTGAGCAGGGTAAGAGAATCAGTCCTTTGAGAGAGAGACAAAGCGAGGCTTTGAAAAAAGCCTAAGACATTTAATGAGGTAAATGTATTATAGAGCAATATGGCTGCAGGATAATTAGAGAAGAATTATCTAAGTGGCGTAGGAACAACAATGCTTCAAGAATCCCCTAGGTCCTGGGGTAGGATATTGAAACAAAGGATATTAAAATGTTTGATCTCATGATCCATCAATATTTAATTTTAACATTATTGAGGTTAGTATTGATAAAACTTCCTATAGATGAGAAAACTGAGTCTTAGGAGAGTTAAATTAGCATACCTACGATCAACCAGTTACTGTAGAACTGGGATTTGCTTCTTTATATCTTTATTTGTCTTAGAAAACTATATATGGTTTAAATTCTTCCAACCATGGAGGGCATTTTAAATTAAAGAAACTATTTTTAAGGCAAATGTTCTTAAATTATTTAAAGTAAATCTATGATTTCAGCTTTGTAGTAAAGTTAAGACTACATCTCATTTTTATCTCTACCAGTCACTAGCTGGTTGACTGTATTAATTGTTCCATTTAGTAGTTTTCTTATTTCCCTGTGGTTCTCCCTGTGAGCTTATAGTCTTCTCCCGTCCTGATACAAGGCTCTATCAGGTCACTTTGCCAGTGGGATGGTAGCAAATGGGACATAAGCAGAGTCTTGAAACATGTGAGTGCATTTCTGCTTCCATCTTGTATCACTGGGTTTGCTCTTTTTTGCATCTCTGCAATTGCCATCCTTCAGAAGGGATTTGAAAGACATGTTCTGGAAAAATTCAAAATGACTTCACGTTTCTTTGTTGCTCCTCGCATCAAAAGATAGAGTGTGGGCACTGCAGGCGGAAGTCTCGTCCTTCTCGGCGGAAGTTATTCCCGGCTCCTCGGCGGAAGTCCGGGCGGCTGTCCCCTCGTGGCGAATCGCCGGCATGGCGCACTACAAAAAAAAGAAAAAAGAAAAAAGATAGAGTGTGTTTCGCCATCCCTTGACTGTGACTGGGTCTTGTGACTTGCTTTCATGGATAGAATGCAGTATCTGCGCTTTCCAAATCTAGACCTCAGGAGACCTGAGAGCTTTCACTCTCACTCTCTTGAAATGAACGCAATGGCTTATGTCTGATACAACCCATTCCAGCTTCTCTGAAGTTGAGAGTACATTTGGGGAGAGAGAAAGACTCATTACAGCCAGCACCAACTGCAGGACATGTGAATGAGTCCATCTTAGACTGTCTGGTCCTAGCTCAAACACTGCATGCACTCCAATAAAACTGGCTGAGCGTAGCCCATAATGCTGATCCATAAAATCAGGGTAACATAGATGGATGTTGTTATAGACTGATAAGTTCTAGGATGATTCATTATGTAGAAAAATATAGTTATGTGGAGGAAAGCCCAGTTGTATAATTCAAAGCTACCCTAGAATATTCAGCCCCCAACTGAACAGCCTGTTTAACAGCAGATACATGAATAGCCCAGCTGAGGTCAACTGAATTTGGGGTTAATCAGCGGAAGCACCCAGCCAGCCTATAGGCTCAAGGGAAATGATAAAGAGATTTTAATTCAGTGTGTTTTGTTACATAGCAAATAGCTCATTGATATCAAATTAGTACCCAGAAAAGGGGTGTTCTAACAGAACAAAACTAAGCAAAAGCTATAGTTTGCTCAGTTAGCATATTTCCAGTGTCTCCTTGAAAAGTGAATGTGGAAGACAAGAAATAAGGAAAGATTTTCCAGAAGGTGGAGTCCTAGATCTTGAGGAACATACCAGAAAGCACATAGGATGTGTAATTAAGGCCCGGTCACATAACTTTCCACCCCTGAAACAGAGAGCTTTCCATCATTTGCCGGTGTGGATTTTGAACTTTCTGCTGACTGGTCTGCTGTGCCCCTGTTCTCATTTTTGAAGGGAAATGATAATTGCAGTTACCCTGTCTCTGATGCACCTTTTAATCTGAGTGTGTAGAGGGAGAAAACTTTATTTTCAGTTTCTAATTTTCTGGAGCTGTATCTGGTCTAATGTACATGAAAGACCCTGGAAATTAAAGAATGAATTAAATACATAATGTTAGGGAGCTAATTTATTTTCTTCTCTTTCTTTTTTTTCTTTCTTCTACTCATCTTCGCTCCATTTCCCTTCCTTCCTTCCCACATTCTTTTTCTAAATTCACTTTTTTTCATCATCTCTTCCTGTATCTATACTCAAAAATATTTATATTATAGTTATATTTTCAATATTTTGATGGTTTTTACCATAATTACATTTTTAAAAACTGTGATCATGTTTTTGATCTTACTGTGCACATTTCTGTTTCTCTCTTCACCATTTGTTTGACTTTTTTTCTGCTAACTAACATTAAGTTATCAAATCCATCAGAGTATCTGTGCATGTAGAAATAGTTTCTAAAGAAATGATATGTCACTTGAATGAAGTATCAGAACCAGGAAGGTGAATTACAAGTGGACTTAAATTTTTTATGCTTACATATTTTAATCACCAAATCCCTTTTACAAGGCCATTTTTAAACTCTTCATTTTATTAAACTCTAATCATTCACCAGATTTTAGCACCACAAATTGGGTTGCAAGTTTCAGTGACTAGTCAGGAAACTTGGATCACTGTTATGTACAGGAAAACAAAAGCAATTTTAATCAAACTGCTAAGAGAAGTTATTAGGGGAGAGGATCTCATATAGGATGAGATTTATGTTATCAGCCATAGTGCAGTCTGAGTCCTTTCAATGAAGATAAATGAATAACTTCATCATCTCAATGTGTAGTCTCTTTAACCAACACACTGTCTGCTCTATGATTTGTGAAGGTTTTACACAGGAAAAACTAACTGAGATATATCATGGCTGTCAAATTCTGGAATTCCTGTGGGCTTTCTGAACAGAGAATTGTACCGCTTTCATTATTTTTGTGTTATAGATAATGGATAATAAACCAGTTTATGGTACCCAAAGGGGAGTTTCTTGGACCCTAGACAAGTCTTCAGATACACTATATACACATTAAACTTCTCTTGCCCTCTGAAGATACCTTTGAATCAAATAAAAATTGCTTTACTTTCAAAATCAAGAATCAATTTTCCAGAGTTCCCTGGTTGAAAAGGATACCTTTATCTGTGGTCCCATCTGATTCTTGAGAAATTTGATTCTCCATTTTTCAAAGTTTTGTTGGGAGTACTTGAAAATTCACTTGGGGCTCATTTTATAACCCACATTGTCTCCCACTGCCCTTCTTTCTTCCTCATTTCAGACTCCACATATGTAGTCTTCTTCTTGTCTCTAATTTCTTCAGTCCAAAATCTGGCTTCAGAGTAGGATACAATATCTCTGTCTGTCCCTCCGCCTGTCTTATAGGAAAGTGAAAGTGAAAATCACTCCGTCGTGTCCAACTCTTGGGGACCCCATGGACTACATTCCATACAGTCCATGGAATTCTCCAGGCCAGAATACTGGCCTGAGTAGCCATTCCCTTCTCCATGGGATCTTCCCAACCCAGGAATCAAACTGGGGTCTCCTGCATTGCAGGTGGATTCTTTACCAGCTGAGCTACCAGGGAAGCCCATCTTATAGGAAGGCAAGTATTTATTTGATAGCATTTATTTGATCACTCACTCATTTTGATTTTTTGCAATTAATTCATGCAAATGAATGAATTAAACGAATAACTTTTTTTATACCTATGAAATTTACGACACCATTCTTGACCTCTTGGGTTCTATATAAATAGAATATAGCACTGAATTCACATTCAAATGCAACTTCCACTCAGCAAGTTATGGAAAAGAATTGTTGGGGATACATCTATGACAAGGGTCGGGTGAGTACAGAAGACACGTCTAATGTCCCGTTTTATCTGCAAAGTGTGCTTGGGCTGGGTTGATCTGCTGAACATTCTGTATGAGTTTTCTTTCTTTAAGGAGTAGTGACTCCCAACCTCCTATAACGCAGCGACACTCCTTACAAGCAGATACGACAGCACCTTTATCAGTGAAGGCACACCCTCACAATCTAGCTACAGGAATTGCCTGCGGATGCTGATGCCCAGTATCTGGAAGTCTTGAGACCAATAGGATTTTATGCAGCGAGGAGGAAACACCATGCTAAGGGAAACTGCCTGAGCACAGTGCCCTGGCTGAGAGAATGAGGTTGTCCGAGCAATCCAGAGTGAGCACAGGGTCATTATTGGAAATTGCTACTCTTCGCATCACAGGGATTTCAGTTATGAGAGGAATGATGCAAATAGAGAAAACAGCAACTTCAGTTTACTCATTCTAGTAGTAATTTCTTAATGAAATGGTTGGGGAGTTTCCATAGCCAAGTCCCCTGCTTTGACAACATATATGTGGTATAATCTTATCGCTGCACATCTCCAGTACTAGTTTGTAAATTCAGAATAAAGACCATGTCTGTGTTTTATTATCTGTGCCTAGCATATTACCCAGAACGTAGCAAGTGAGCCCTTATTGCTTGTTGAAGAAATGCCACTGGGTTTCGCTCTACTCTTTGGGCCTTTCTTAACTTCTGGAGTTTAATATATATGTAACTCAGATTGCATCAACCAAAATTTCCCATAGTTATTTTTTTCAGACTTGTGTTTTTCAGTCTTACTACATTAATATAATTCAGATTCTATTACATTATATAACTAATTACATTTAGATGATGAATGTGATGGTACCTTTGAACTTCTTCTCATCTAAAAGTAGTCCATTCTCCTTAATAGAGAGTTCTGCATCAATAATGTCTTTTTAATGCCAGATAAAATATATATTTATGCAATTACTGCTGTAGAAAAATTTTCAAGCTTTCTTCTAATAATATAAAATTAGATACTAAAAGCCCCTTATTTAAGACCATGACTTACAGATAACAGCCCATTCAGTGATCAAGGCCCATAACTTTCAGAAATCTAATTAAAAATAAGTGGACATCACTGGTTCCAACTCCTACCTCCATATTTTTAAATATGAGTTAATAAAATCACTAGGTCATCTTGGGAATTATATCATTTTAAAAACAGCATTAAACTTGTCATCTTCAAGCTTTTCCCCAAGCTCAGCTAACTTCTTCAGAAGTCTAAAGTATTGTATGAATTACTAGTAAATTAGCCAAAAACAATCTGTAGCACACAAGGAGAATATACTACAACTTCTCCCGTGATCTCTGGCTGCAGCGACACTTGCCAAAGAAAATAAATAATGAGGAAATTGTATGGCTGTAACAAAAGCATGATGCAAATCCCTTCATAGATTAATCGACAGGACAGTGATCCCTAGATTACAGAATAAACTTACTCTCCTTATTCTGCCACTCATAAAAATAATTTTTCCTCTTTGCATCTGAATCTTTCTTCCCCAGGGGTAGTTATAAATTAGGTTAGTTCCTAGTATTTTCCTTATTTAAAAATTGTAAGAGTATATATTTGTTTCTATGTATATATGTTATATATTTGTTTCTATTTGTTTCAGAGTCAGTGTTCTGACACTGCTATGTGCCAGTCAAAGAGCTTTAACTAGCAGCTTCTGTAGCTTTATGATGAACATTTTACCTAGATTTGCTTGATAAATGCCCAAAACCACATTATTAAGTGTGACGGACCTAGATTGAGAACCACTTAGCTAAATAATCTGCAAAGACATACATGACTTGGTTATTATCGCTGTAAAACAGGGATAATGCATATGTCATTGGGTCTTTTTTTGTAAATTAAATTTTCAAATATACATGAGATAATATAGTAACATATGTCATCATACAGTTGAGATTTTCTGGGCAGTATGTCCAAGATGGGCTTTCTGAATAGCTCAGCTGGTAAAGAATCCTCCTGCAATGCGGAAGACCCTGGATTGATCCCTGGGTTGGGAAGTTCCACTGGAGAAGGGATAGGCTACTCACTCCAGTATTCTTGGGCTTCCCTGGTGGCTCAGACAGTAAATAATCCACCTGCAGTGCAGGAGACCTGGGTTCAATAACTGGGTTGGGAAGATTCCCTGAAGAGGGGCATGGCAACCCACTCCAGTATTCTTGCCTCAAGAATCCCCATGGACAGAGGAGCCTGGCAGGCCATAGTTCATGGAATTGCAAAGAGTTGGACATCACTGAGTGACTAAGCACAGCACAGCACAGCATGTCTAAGATGGCAGAGTAGAAAGATCCACAGCTCATTTTGTCCTATGGGCACATCAAAATTGCTATCAAAAAAACTTTTTACAGAGCATTTATTATCTATGAGGATAACCTGAAGACCATAAATAAAAAGATTAAAATCATTTATTTTCACAATAAGTAGTTAAGGGACACACAAAATACGAAGCTGGTGCTGCTGCTGCCAAGTGGCTTCAAGTCGTGTCTGACTCTGTGCGACCCCATAGACGGCAGCCCACCAGGCTCCCCATCCCTGGGATTCTCCAGGCAAGAACACTGGAGTGGGTTGCCATTTCCTTCTCCAATGCATGAAAGGGAAAGTGAAGTCGCTCAGTCATGTCCGACTCTGCAACCCCATGGACTGCAGCCCACCAAGCTCCTCCGTCCATGGGACTCTCCAGGCAAGAGTACTGGAGTGGGTTACCATTGCCTTCTCTGAAATACAAAGCAAAACTATATAAAACATGATGTCAAAAATGTTAACATTTTTGAACCAGGGAGTATAAATATATGATTGCTAGAATGCTTTCAAATTTAAGATATTATCATTAATCATTAGTTACATTTTCAAATTTAGATGATCCAAAAAAGATATCAACTTAAAATTATATACACACATATTTATATATGAACTTCATGGTAACTGCAAACCAAAAACCTATAATGAATGCATGCAACTCCAAAGATCTCCAAACATATATAACAGTAAAAAGAACTATCAAATAGCAAGGAAGGAGAGCAAAGGAAGAAAGAAGTACCATAAAAGAACTGCAAAACAGTCAGAAAACAGTTGCAAAATGCAAAGTACCAGCCTCTCAATAATTACTTGAAATGTAAATGGACTCAGTGTTCCAATGAAAAGACATAGAACGGCTTAGTGAAAAAACAAAGCAACAACAAAAAGAAAACAACCAAGACCCATATATACGCTGCCTACAGAGACTCAAATCAGATCTAAAGACACAAACAGACTGAGATTGAGGTGATGGAAAAAAGTATTCTGTGCAAATGGAAATAAAAAGAAATCTGGGATAGCAATATTTAGACAAAATAGACTTTGAAACAAAAACTGTTTATAAGAAATAAAGAAGGACATTGCATAACAATAAAGAGATCAACCCAGTAAGAAGATATAACAGTTGCAAATATATACATAAACATAGGAACACCTATATATGTGAGCAAAAATCAGCAAACATGAAGGGAGAGATTGTGAATAACACAATAATGTTAGGGAATTTTAACAGTTGTACTTCTGGGCATTTCCCTGAAGAAAACAAAACAAAACAAAAATACTAGTTCAGAAAGATATATGCACTCCAGTGCTCATTGTGGCATCATTTCATTAGCCAGCATATGGAAGCAACCCAACTGCACATTAGTAAGTGGATAAAGAAGATGTGCTTTGTATATACAATGAAATATTCCTTAGCCATGAAAAAAAATGAAATCTTGCCATTTATGACAACATGGGTATATCTATAAGGTGTTGCTGCTGCTGCTGCTGCCAAGTCCCTTCAGTTGTGTCCGACTCTGCGTGACCCCATAGAAGGCAGCCCACCAGGCTCCTCCGTCCCTGGGATTCTCCAGGCAAGAATACTGGAGTGGGTTGCCATTTCTTTCTCCAATGCAGGAAAGTGAAAAGTGAAAAGTGAAAGTGAAGTCGCTCAGTCGTGTCCGACCCTCATGGACTGCAGCCCACCAGACTCCTCCATCCATGGGATTTTCCAGGCAAGAGTACTGGAGTGGGGTGCCACTATCTTCTCCGTCTATAAGGTGTTATGCCAAGTTAAATAAATCGGACAAAGACAAATACTACATGATTTCAGTTATGTTTGGAATAAAAAGCAAAACAAATGAAAACAAACTGAGACACAGAGAATAAACAGGTAGTTGCCAGATGGAGGGGTGTGAAGATGATAGATGAAATAGGTACAGAGGATTAAGAGGTATAAACTTTGAGTTACATGAGATATTCATCATGGGGGTGTAATATACAACACAAGGAATATAGTCAATAATATTGTAATAATGTTTCATGGGACAGATGGCTATTAGACTTATCATGGTGATCATTATATATGCAATTGTCGAATTATTATGTACTACACATAAAACTAATGTAATGTTGTATGTTAACCATATTTTGATAAAAATTCAAATAAATTGAAAAATAAAAAAGATTCTTCAAGAAACCTCAAGTAATTGTTTTCTGGATAATTTGGGGGAAATTATTATCTAGATGCTTGTATATATGTGACATTCATTTAATTCAGCTGATTCATTCTGTTATTAGTTCATTGATTCATTCATTCAACCATATTCTTATTCAGTAACACAACAAACAATGACATTGTATGTGCCTCTATATTGTACTATGGACTCTGATGAAAGAGACACTGGATAATAGAGTCATGGAGAAGACACAGAACAACAAGTGGAGACAGTATTTTAAGAATATAAGGAATAATATTGTATTATCAGCAGAGATGCAATGGAAGGGTCAAAGAGGTTGCCCGTGGTGTCTGGGAAGGGGCCAGAGCTTTCTGAGATGATGTGCCAACTAAGAGAATTTTGAGGAATGAGTAGACATCAGCCCCAAAAAGATTTACTTCATCTCTTCAGTTCACTTAGTGCTTATTTGTGATTACGTTTTCTTACAGTTTTAACAATCCTGAAAAAAAAGTCTCATGGATTTTTTTGATGAACTGACTCACTGGTTGTCTGAATTATCTCAACTGAGTCTTTAATTATGGGAAAGCACAGCTTGAGTGAAAGATGATTAAAATTTATGTTGATTTATGATGGGGGTCTTGCCTGGAAAATCCCATGGACGGAGAAGCCTGGTAGGCTGCAGTCAGTGAAGTCACTAAGAGTCGGGCACGACTGAGCAACTTCATTTTCAGTTTTCACTTTCATGCATTGGAGAAGGAAATGGCAACCCACTCCAGTGTTCTTGCCTGGAGAATCCCAGGGACAGAGGAACCTGGTGGGCTGCCGTCTATGGGGTCGCACAGAGTCGGACACGACTGAAGCGACTTAGCAGCAGCAGCAGTATGATGGGGACAAAAAGCACATTTGTGAATTCCTCCAAATCTACATTCCATATTGTTCCATTTAGTATCCTACCTTCTAATTTCTTTACTTCTTTATATATTTGTTATTTATTGAGATTTTCAGTTCAGTTCAGTCGCTCAGTTGTGTCTAACTCTTTGTGACCCCACGGACTGCAGCAAACCAGGCTTCCCTGTCATCACCAACTCCCAGAGCTTGCTCAAACTCTTGTCCACCGAGTCAGTGATGCCATCCAACCATCTCATCCTCTGTTGTCCGCTTCTCCTGCCTTCAATTTTTCCCAGCATCAGGATCTTTTCCAGTGATTTTGCAACATGCCAATTGATTTGCTTCCATGAAGATGGTATGGAGATTGCAAATTAGAGAAAGGGGGAAACAATGTTAGTGTCAAATGATCATGTAAATCATACTTGCTACTCTGTCATTTAATTTACCTACATTATCTCTTTTGACTTTTTTGAAAAGCTATTTTATTTACAAAAATTTACATTATGAAGTTAAGTTCAATGTCACCCAGCTTTAAATTACCAAACCGAGAAATGAACTCGGATTTTGTCTTCATATTCCAAGAAATAGCTGTGAACTCTGGTGACTAAAGAAGGCTTCATGGATGAAACCGAACTTCAAAGACTTAGGACCAGCTGTCTGGGATTTTGATGGGGAAATTTGAGAAGAACTAGACTTTCACAAAAGGGGAATAACCTATGCAGTGTGAAAGCATTAGAAATACGTGTTTTATATCCAGAGGAGAATGAGTTACACTGTTTTGAACAGCTATATCAGCTAGACAAGTAACAAATAATCAAAAAAAAAAAAAAGTGTAGGCTGCAGATACCTTCAAATATCAAACTAAGGACTGCACTCTGTATACTGGAGGCAAAAGGAGAGTACGGAAAATATTTCCCTTCATAATTCTGCCTTGAGCAAGCCCTGGGCATGGGCAGAGAGGTGAAACTTGTGACAAGAGTTCCAATTTTTCAACTTTCAGCTCATTTCTACTCACTACATCCAGGTTCTCTTGCCTTTCCCCCCCACTCTGTATTTCTATGAGCCAAATGCTCTGAATTTTTGAGTAGATACTGGTACAGGGGTGGGTGTTTATAGGACTTTCCATGGTTATTGTTGCTATGGCGACAGCCTTCTTGATATTCACTTGTTCCTCACATCTGTTGATGTTTTGTTTATGACCATTGGAAAGAAGCCTGTCTGCATGATGCCAGCAGGGAAGAGGGGCTACCTAGCCACACTCAGAGAAAGTGCTATTTACATGTATGTACACAACCCAGAGGAAAGCGTGGTATATTCTTTTTCCGCTTTTCACACAGACTAGGATCTGTCATCAATGGAAGATGTCAATGATTTGGGAGAAAAGATAAAAATATAAAGAAAATGGGAAAAATGAAAGGGATGAGTGACATCTGTTTAAAGAATTCTTGATCTGGGTTCCTGTGACTTTCTCAGTGGGATGTCTGAAGTGAAATCTCCTTTATCCTTCAAAGGTTTTCTAATGTCATTGTTTATTAATCTGTATTTTCTGATATAATGTATTCTCAGAGCTAAGTTAGGGAAGGTGGAGGGGATCTAAGTCTTGATAATAGTAAAATCAGTAAGAAATTACCCAGTTCTAAAGATGAATCCTCAGAACACAGAGCCCTGCAGTAAAATTATCTAGTTCAGAAGGGTAGGATAATCATATCCCACTCAGGCCAAAGGCATTAGTTTTAGAAGAACAGATAATAAAGATGGATTCCATGTCAAGGACTTATAGACAGTGAAGCTTATCAATGGGCATCAGGATCCAGTGCAGGAAATTATTCACCAGGATAAAACATATTACTAGTAGTCTTGTCAGACCTTTAGATGTGAGAGACTTCTGAAACCTAGAAAAGGAGAATCCAGATTTCAAGCAGGGAAACTGTGGTTTAAAACCAACTTGGTATCCCACTGGAACATGAAATAGAAGTTAGACTTGAGGAAGGAAACCAGGCCTATGAACTGACTGTCAGCTTTGGGAATGAGGAAGCTGGTAGGTGCCTGATCCTGAGACAAGCAGTGAGACTTTGTGTTTCCAGGCACATGGCACTGAGACCCCAAGAATTTTAGTAGCCCCGAACTGCTAGTGGAAAGGCATGTCCCATGTAATTCTGACATTATGGATAGCAGGCAGAAGGGCTAGGAAGACCCCGCAGTTAAAACTAAGCCAGAATAGACGGTATCTTCCCAAGGGACCAAGACTATCTGACTCATATCTTTGTACCTCCAGCTTGTGTAGTGATGTCTGATATGCAAAAAAATCCAGTTGGGTGAATGGACAAGAAATATGACAATGATTACCTTGCACTGGATGATACTGTGGGGAGGAAAGCTGCTTCTGCTGCTAAATAGCTTCAGTCGTGTCCGACTCTGCGTGACCCCATAGACAGCAGCCCACCAGGTTCCTCTCTCCACAGGATTCTCTAGGCAAGAATACTGGAGTGGGTTGCCATTTCCTTCTCAGGGGAGGAAAGAGGAAAATATTAATGAAGGCGAGGCCATTCTCAATGTGTGAAAGTGAAGAGTTAGTTGCTCAGTTGTGTCTGACTCTTTGCTACGTCATCGCCCACCAGGCTTCTCTGTCCATGAGATTCTCCAGGTAAGAATACTGGAGTGCGGTGTCATTTCCTCCTCCAAGGGATCTTCCCAGCCTAGCCATTGAACCCAGGTCTCCTGCATTGCAGGCATATTCGTAACCATCTGAGCCACCAGGGAAGCCCCACTCAATGTTGTAATCAGTAGAAATTAAGGGCTAAATAATCAAGATTTAAAAAGAAATCACGACCTATTTTCTGAAAAAATGTTATTTCATAATTTTCTGGGAATATTTACAAATAAATTGCCTATAATAAAGCTACTGTGTGAAGCCAGTATTATAAGAGAGCTATTACTACAGGTCCAAGTCAGGAAAAGTTGGGGTTCACAGGGCATCAACAGCATATGGAGATGGGCAGCATGGCAGGAATGATGCCCTCAGTGCATCTGAAACCCCACCTGTCTCTTGCGGGGTGGGACTCTATCATATATTGACAGGAACACAGGCTCTAGAATCAGAGTGACTTGGATCAACGTCCAGCCCTAACACTGAATTGCTGTTTAAATTTGGGAAAGTAATTCAACCTCCACGTTTCAGCTTGGCGTGTGTGCATGTTCAGCTGTGTCTGACTCCTTATGACTCCACGGAGTGAGTTATCCTTTTCTTTTCCAGGGGATCATCCAGACCCAGGGATTGAACCTGCATCTCTTTTGTCTCCTGCACTAACAGGTGTATTATTTACCACTGGGCGACATGGGTATCTCATATTTCAACTTAACATGACTCTATAATGGACACAATATTAGCATAAAGTACTTAAGGTTGTTAGGAGACTAAAAGAATAATACTACCTTATCAGAACAGAACTTTGGGATAGTCCATCATTATCCATCCAAAGACGGGCACAGAAAGGGTCATCCAAAGCCACATAGTGGGCAGGTGGCATACACGGATACAGACCCCAGTAACACGGCTGAGTGAGTGAGTGAACTCGCTCTGTCCTGTCCAACTCTTCGCGACCCCATGGACTGTAGCCCACCAGGCTTCTCTGTCTATGGGATTCTCCAGGCAAGAATCCTGGAGTGGGTTGTCATTTCCTTCTCCAGGGGATCTTCCCAAGCCAGGGATCGAACCCGGGTCTCCCGTATTGCAGGCAGACACTTCAACCTCTGAGCCACTAGGGAAGCCCAAGAATACTGGAGTGGGTAGCCTATCCCTTCGCCAGGGGATCTTCCCAACCCAGGAATCGAACTGGGGTCTCCTGCACTGCAGGCAGATTCTTTACCAACTGAGCTATCAGGGAACTAGCACTTGCTGGGACATGTCCAGGGATGCTGCAAGTCAGGGTTTCGCTGAGTCACTTATTGGACCTGTTTAAAGCTAGCACTCACTGAGAGAATTGGGTTAATTCATAACCTCTACGGACCACATTGTCCGGAGCTGCAAAATGCAGAGAAGGGCAGCACCTTGTCCCTTCACTCCCATATCTGTGGCACAGACAGTCTGTGAGCATGCACAGCAGGCTGAGCCCTGGGCTTGCTGCCGCAGATCCAGCAGCCAGCACACGGTGCAGCCCCTGCCCCACCTTGCTTCACAGACATCCTGCAAATGATACGGGATCAGTGGGAGATGGGAGTGGCTGTGCACCCCTGCTCTGGCAGATACAGCAGGTCATCAGATCTAGACCATCCTGAAGAAGGAATTTAGATAGGAACCCTTCAGAATGACATCTTTGTATACAAATGAAATAAGGACATGTACGTTAAAACTTTGTGAAAGTGAGACTTCTCCATGAGTGTAAAGAAGTTCAATTGCCAAAGACTATTTTTCGGGCTGAATACAGTGAGGAGATAATAAAATGCAAAGATTGGAACATCTATCCTCCTGCCACTTTTGAATTAGTTAAATAATTACCTTAGAAAATACTCTGTTTCAATGGGTTTATTTTATTATTGAAATAATACGGTTGCTTAATGCAATTACTGCAACCAGGTCATATAACTCACTGTGATTCCTAATTCAATTGAGTGTACCATCATACTTGTGCAAGGGCTTATTTACAGACTTTTAAAAAAATTCTCTGTTCCATCTTTTCCCTCCCAGGTCCTTCTTAATTGCCATTATTATTATTAGGCAAGGGTGTCACATCAGATCTCTAGCCATATATGCAGAGTAGATGGAAGGAGTCAAGCTTGACTTTTAGGCAGACAAACAAGGAAGAAACTTTGGACAATCCCAGTGTGAGAAAAAGCGAATCTGGCTGGGGGAAAGGTGGGAACAGTGAGCAGGGCGCCTCTCAGCTGTGCTCAGTGTGTATCACGGGTTCAGCAGACCGGAAATGCAGAGACAACTGCCCTGAATGAGGCAGACCTTAGGAGGGCTCTCAGAATTTGAACTTTAATAACTCAGAACCAAATTATATTTCTGCTTTTAACTTCTGATTCCTTCCTTCTTACAAACTCCTGTGGTCCTTTTTGCCACCTCTTTGCAGCACCTGTGACTTCACCGGCACACACTCACGCGGTCACATGCGTGTGTCTTACTTTGATTTTCGGTCTGTGCACAGATTCAGAGCAGAACATCTATTTGTTTCCCTTTGCCCTTCTCTCCAAAACTCGGACCCCACAGTGCTCTTTGCAAAAAAAGACAGGGAACTAGCTTTTTAAAAGCATTACTCACTATGCTCAGTATCTTTCATCCTTTTTCTATCATAGTGTTAATTCTAATAAATACAATAATCCCCTGCTTTCTAAAGGGAGTAACTTAGGCTGTAATCATTAGGTGTCTTTCCCAAAGTCATAGTTAATACTAGCAATTTTTGAACCCTAGAGTTTTTTTAGTTCAAACACCCTATACTCTACTACAGCAAGATGTTTTCCCTCATCTCCCCAAATATTTGTATGTTAATATACATGCATATCTATCCATGTGTATGTGTGTATATATATAAATAGATAAATGATTACATGCAACCTGCAATTGAAGTTATTTTATGCTATGTGTTTAATGTACTGTGGGTCACATTTTCACACTGTTTTTAATCTGTCATAGCTCTTCTTTATCTCTACAGAGTTACATGAGAATTGGACCCCATGTGTGTTTTCTATTTCTTGTCCGTGCCATTCTGTCACACTACATCCTCTTCCATCATTTTTTAACAGACATCCTAATGACGGTCTCTCACTTGTTTCTCATTCTTTTCTGGAAAGGTATATTTCCTCCATGATTGTGCATCCCCCTGGGAGTACATGGGGGTCTCAATCATGACCTTGGAAATCTCATGTATAGTAACAATAATAGTGTAGCATACGTCAGTCAAGTACTGCAACAAAGATTTATTACAAGTTTCTATGTAGCAGCCAATAAGTTTATTTTTTCAGAACAGAAAGTCCTTCCTAAGAGAAATATGGCTCATGTGCAAATGAACAAAGGAGTATTTATGGAGCTCAAGTAAATGAACACAAATTGGATACATATTGAATATGTTGACCTTTAAATGACATAGCAAGACCACATAGTCACTAAACCACACAGAGACAGGAAAATTACCTAAAAAGGTTGGAAAGCCACAATCAATCATATCGCATGTGCCAGGAAATATATAGATTCTATTAGAAAAAATTGATAGCTCTCAGTAAAAGTCCATCTAGTTGGATGGAACCTATTCTAGGTCATTTTTATTTATCCCATCTCAAAGCTACAAAATTTGATAACGCTTATGTTGAGCGTCATGGAGGGACTTGCAGGCTGTGAGGAAGGGCTCTTATGTAGATGTTGATAGCCACACAAGGTAATAAAATTTCCCATTAAACCCCTGTTCTGTTTACTGATATTGTTCTCATCTGTTTCTCACTGAAACGACAGCTTCTTCAGATCAGATCAGATCAGTCGCTCAGTCGTGTCTGACTCTTTGCGACCCCATGAATCCCAGCACGCCAGGCCTCCCTGTCCATCACCAACTCCCGGAGTTCACTCAGACTCACGTCCATCGAGTCAGTGATACCATCCAGCCATCTCATCCTCTGTCGTCCCCTTCTCCTCCTGCCCCCAATCCCTCCCAGCATCAGAGTCTTTTCCAATGAGTCAACTCTTTGCATGAGGTGGCCAAAGTACTGGAGTTTCAGCTTTAGCATCAGTCCTTCCAAAGAAATCCCAGGGCTGATCTCCTTCAGAATGGACTGGTTGGATCTCCTTGCAGTCCAAGGGACTCTCAAGAGTCTTCTCCAACACCAGAGTTCAAAAGCATCAATTCTTGGCGCTCAGCCTTCTTCACAGTCCAACTCTCACATCCATACATGACTACAGGAAAAACCATAGCCTTGACTAGATGAAAGAAAGGAGAATTTTTTTCCTTTAAAATGTTACATCTTCAACACCAGACTAAGAAATTCCTCATCAAATACAAGTTGATTGTCATCAACATTCAGAGAACTCAGACATGTTTCCTAAATACCATGTAGGCACAAGAGAAATTCCAATTCCAGATGCACTTCTTAGAGAGGCTTAACAAATGTGTGTGTGGGTGTGTGTGTGTGTGTGTGGGTGTGGGTGTGCGAGCGTGCGTGTGCATGCTCAGTCGTGTCTGACTCTGCAACCCCATGGGTTGTAGAACTGCAGCCCGCCAGGCTCCCCTGTCCATGGGGATTCTCCAATCAAGAATACTAGCATGCATTGCTATGCCCTCATCCAGGGGTTCTTCCTGACTCAGGGATCAAACCCACATCTCTTAAGTCTTCTGCATTTGCAAATGGTTTCTAGATACGAATGTTGTTGTAATACCAAATGCTGAGATCATACAAATCTGGTGTGATATAGTATATGAATGTGTTTTGGATACAAGCTAACGAGAACATGAATTCAAATCCTTAATTTAGTATCTGTGTGAGCTTGGGAAATTCTTTTGAGCCTGTCATTTCTGATATGCAAAGTGAAGTCCCTCAGTCATGTCTGACTCTTTGTGACCCCATGGACTGTAGCCTACCAGGCTTCTCAGTTCATGGGATTTTCCAGGCAAGAGTACTGGAGTGGGTTGCCATTTCCTTCTCCAGGGGATCTTTCTGACCCAGGGGTCGAACCCGGGTCTTCTGCATTGTAGGCAGATGCTTTACCCTCTGAGACACCAGGGAAGCTAAAACCTATGTTAGACCACTGCAGTGAAGGCTAAGATCTGTGAGCTCCATGAGAGCTGCATCTTTGCTCATTGCACTGATGTAACCGAGCCCAAGGTAAGAATTCAAGCACCTATGAATCTGTGGAATGATGAAAGGAAACAGTGTTTAGGCATCAACTGGCCTGTGAGCTCTAGAAAGACTAGTCTCTCCCTATGTCAAAATGGACAATTTCCATAAATTCTCTTAAGCAATGAATTTTCTGAATAATTAGGATCAAGAGTGTTGTCTTTTTCAGTAAACTGAACTGACATGGATTATCGAACCACAGCAGCCAATTTTATGATTTATATCCTTCCAAACCATCTGTTTGCCATCTACTCATGCCCTCTCATTTTCAAACAAGCTTTCTCCTACTCCCTATCACCCTTGCCTGATTAATTTTTTGCCATCACCTTTATTGCTTCCCACCATACTAAACAATTTACTTCTGTCCCTTTTCTTCTCACTAGACTGTGTGAAGATGGGGCATTTTCCTCTTTTATTTCTTTCTTTATTGCTGCTCTATTCCCAGCAATTAGAACTCAGTAGGTGCTCCGTAAATGTTTGCAGAAAGAAATAATTAGACAAAGATTATCAATATTATTTAAAATTCTTTCACCTTTTTTTTTTTCCCAGCACATATTTTTGACCATCAAGATTAGAAAGCCCCACATACACATGCCATTGCTCTCACCCAAAGTCCAAGGCAGGTGTCACAGGGGGAGTGGTGTTCTTTCCTTCAGGATATGAGCACTGGACACCTGAAGAAGGACCTGTCCTTCTTCAGGTGTCCAGTGCTCTAGGCAGCTGCTTCCAGGTGATTAGGCTCCCCACTGAAGACGGAAACTATCAGCACCTCCCAAAGCCTTACTCTCTCCCTTGCTTTGTACTTTGTTATCTTTCCTTTTGTTTTACTTCTGATTTTTATTTCTTAGAAGTGAAATTGCTAGATCAATTTATACATCCTAACTTTAGGCAGAGGGTCACGAGAGGACAGCAAGAAGGAAACTTGCACATCAACTATGATTATGCCACAGCCTAACTTTAAGGCTTAGAGAGAACTGAAAAGCAATACCATAAGGAAAATATAAAATGTGAACAAGCCACAGGAGAAGAGACAGATAAAATTAGAGAAGACCAAACATGAGATCCAGAATTAACCTAATATCCTGTTTCCTAAATTTTAGGGGTCTGGGGTACTTAGGCATTCTGTATCATTCTTTAAACATGTACATTTTACAAATGTCCTAGAATATATGCTCAGCATGTAATAAATAGAAAAGCAATATAAAAGAGGAGTGATATGGAAACATGGGGCTTCCCTGGTGGCTCAGTGGTAAAGAATCCCCTTGCAATTCAGGGGACACAGGAGACTGGAGTTTGATCCCTGGGTTGGGACGATCCCCTGGAGAAGGGAATAGCAACCCACTCCAGTATTCTTGCCTGGAGAATCCCATGGACAGAGGAGCCTAGTGGGCTACAGTCCCTGGGGTTGCAAAGAGATGGAGACAACTGAAGTGACTTAGCACGTTTGCATGGAAACATAACAATTACCCCAGTGTTCACTAAAAGCTTGATCCTGATTATGTACTACTTGATGACTGAGTAGTAATTACTTGGTGACCCATATTAGAATAGATTCTATCTGGGGAGAAAATCCGAAAAAGAGAGGACACAAGAGTAGGGATGACATAAGGAGGAAAGGACAGAGAAAACAAAGGGAGAAGATTGAGGAAAAGAATAAAAGGAAGAAATTCAAAGAAAAAGCAGGAACAAAATGAAGACATATTAAAGATGTGATAAATGCCAGGTGTTAAGTTACAAGTGTTTACTTGCTTTATTTAATCCTCATATCAGCATTGTGAAGAAGACATATTTGTTTGCACTTTAAAGATGGTGCAGCTATCACAGAAATTAAATATGCAAATATTAGGAAGGGAAGGAGAGAGGGAAGGAGGAAGGAAGAAAAGGGAGAATTTTAAAAAGAAATAGAGGAAGGGAGCAAGGAAGGAGGAGAAGGAAATTAAAAAGGAGAAACGAAAATAGGGTAATGTTATTCTCCAGCAATGTTTATGAAAAAATAAACACTTAAACACTATTCTGTTTTTTAGGCAAAATGACTTTCAAAACTATGGCCTTAACTATAAATTTTTTTCTGTGTACCTATGAGAATTAAAAACCCAGATAATTTAATTTTTTTTTATTTTGAAACTGTTGAGAGAAACAATAATTTGTAATTCATCTAAAGATCTAGAACTGCCTAATGCATAGCCTCTTTGAATGATGTTATCTAGTTTACCAAATTCTTAAGCCAACTTTTTGTACTTAACCTAAGATTCCCATGAGGAATGAACTATGAGTGACCTTTACCTCATTTGAAAACCAGAACAGTGAAGTTCAGGGAGGTTACGTAAATCCGTAGGCATTAGCACGTAAGCTGGACAAGAGCTCAAACATGCTTCTTTCTATCTTTTCATATCCTTCCTTAATTTGTCTCTTCCATGATTTTTCCCTCTTGGATGTTTAAACTCTATCTTCATCATACGCTTACAAGGATTTACTAAGTTTATGTAGAATTGAGAACAAATTAATGGTGTTAAAAATTCTATTGCCTTTGCTAATTATATTAGTATGTGTTGGATAGGAGGAGGAATGTGTGAACATTCAATACGAAACGAAAGACTGATACTGTGAAGCTAAGTATGCAATTGGGGATTTGCTCAATTTCAATCTTTGACTCTCATGTTGCTGTCAGAATTTGAACATTCTGGTTCAAATTAGCTCAGCTCATGCACAGTTGCTGAAAGAATGAGTTGCACTGCTGGGCTTAATGGAGAGATAATGATTTGCATTTGGGGTGGCAATTTTGAAATCAAATATGAAAAGGACTTTGTTTGTCCTTTGCAGTTTCGCCCCAGTGTGGGGCCATAGGTCATCATGAGTTGTTTTTGTTTTTTCCTTTTTCTGTTGTCTTAATCAGTATTCTATAATATCAAGCAACTAACTTCTTTTAGCATTATTTCTCAGTTGCTCTGAAACAAGCTTATGGATTTGCAAGATGCTGTGTTCCCCAGAGTTCTTTGCAAGGATCCATTCTAAGTATCTGAGTGTGTTTTGTCAGGCATAAGTGCAGCTGTGCACACATGGTAAGGTGTGGCCCCTGCCCTGGAGATGGACAGGAACACAGATTCAGGGAAGGGCTGGAATGACTCGTGAAAAGAGTAGGGGAGCGGAGGGCCGTGTGTCTGATCGGCACTGTGAGCCTCTGGGGCAGGCACGTAATAAGTCCCTGAAATGTGTTTGTAAGAACAAAAGATACCTTTCTGAAGTAGCTATTTTTATGATTTCCAGAAATAACAGAATCAACAGAAAACTGAACCTTTGAGAAGGTAAATTATAAAACCCAAGTCACAGATTGTTATTGCTTGGCAGAGCTGGATCATGTAGTGTAATTACCCCGTCGGCACTTCTGTGTCTTTCGAAGCTGAAAATACAAGCCTTGTTTCTGTTTTGTTGTCTCTTATTTACCCCCAATTAGGACAGAATCCTATACACAGTGGAGATTTTCTGAATGCTTGTGTTATAGCGGAAGGGACGAACGTGTCAACAACTTCTCTAGATAGGACCTTGCAAAGTTGGCCCTCCTGAAAAAACTTTTGGATGCCCCTCTGCACCTTCTTGCCAGTAATCCAATCAGAGACAGGAAAGCACTTCCTTTGATATGATTCCCACCCCCCCCCCCACCCAGGCCCTATTCTGCTGCAGGTGGTTCAAGTTTATCTCTAGACGGTAGTATTCTTTAATAAATTCAGCAAGCATTCGTTGAATATCTGCGATGTGCCAAGAACCGTGATAGGCAATATGGACATAACAGAAACTGCTGATGTATTGGGTGAGAAAGTTGAATGGGGGAAACATCTCGGTAAAATGATACTTGTGCCTGAAACATCCTTTAAGATGAAGGGACCAGGAGAACATCAGTGGAGGGAGCCCAACAGTCAGAGAATCACTTCCAGTTCTTTCAGGGCACCCATGCTCCGTTCTTCCTTCTTGTCATTATACTGTTTCTGGTGTTATTCCATATCTGGACAAAGGTTTCTGCCTCTTGGATAAGCCTTGAAATCCCTCTGCCTGTCCCAAATTTACTTGATTTGTCTACCTGGTTCTTGACCTGAACTATCTAGAGCATCTGTGACCTAAAGGCAAAAGCTAGAAGACAGTACAATTGGTCCCCATGTCCCCGTCACACACTCGCGACAGTCATCACTAGCTTGTCCTTCTTGTTTTATCTAGCCCCTCCCCACATGCCCACTCCACTCCCAGACTGTTTTAAAAGCAAGTCGCAAGCATCACAGTATTTCACTTGCAAAAAAGACGTCGTGTACCATTATCAACAAGAACTTTCCCCCACTTTTGTTTTTATCACCTTATCATTTAAGAATTTTTGGTACAAGTCCTTATTACAAAGACTGGTAACTAAGAAGGCTTCTATCAGTAACAGTTGGCAGTGCTCAAAATCACTCCTTTTGATTCAGTGTCATTCAGGTTAAGTCATTTATTTCTTTTGAGTGAGAATTTCCCTAGATGGTTAACCTCAGCCTCTTACAGAAATCCTTTGTTGGACTGACCCTTGATTCCGTATTTCTCAGTCATTTACTGAATCCTTGAAGAAATGTCTCTCACATTCTTAAGCTGGAAATTCTGTGTCATAAGAATTCAATGCAGTGACATATTAATTAGGACTTTGTGGTTAGAAATGGTGGGAAAGAGACGAACAATTTCTTGGCAGTGGCGTTGGGTGAATCAAATCTCGTCCTCAGTTGTGACATGCTGGGCATTTGCATGTGATAAATATCCCATCTTTACCTGGTGGGTGGAGACAGCGGAGAGGATTGTCCTGGGGAAAGAGTGTGAAAGAAACATTGACGATGGCCGTCTGTCCAGTGTTCTGACCCATGACCAGCAAGGGGCAATCTGATGTGACGTAAATATTAGATGGTGACAAATAGCATTGACATTTTGTCAGAAGCAAAGACATGACTCAGACCCAGAAACATGGCAGAGGTGAGTGCCAGCATTTGGTGATAAATGGCTCAAATCTGACAGTGTGCTTCACTGCATGGACCTTCATCCATCACAAAGATATTTTAAAAAATCACAGAACACCCAACACTCAAAATGGGTGACAGGAGATGGGAGCTGAGAAAAAGACAAGTCAGAGGCAGTGACAAAGACAGAGAGCCTGAATTGCAAAATAGTGACTCTCGTTTTTATTTTAAGATTCCCATTTTTCACTATTCTCCACTCCATAATTCAAAAGTACATTCTGCTGATCTTTTGTTCCAAATCACAGAAACAAAGAGTGTTGGGGAAGTAAGTGGTTGAAGTTGTGAGCTGAGCCCAGAACCTAATCATCAATCACCTAAGTATTTTTAAATTTTTTTAAAAGCATTTTAATAACATATTAAATATGTATGTAAATATATAACATACATGTCTATATTACTCATATATATGTATATACATGCTCAGTCACTTCAATCATGTCTAACTCCTTATAACCCACTGGACTATAGCCCACCAGGCTCCTCTGTCCATGGAATTCTCCAGGGGAGAATACTGTAATGGGTTGCCTTGTCCTCCTGCAGGGGATCTTCCTGACCCAGGGATTGAATCCGAGTCTCCTTTGTCTTCTGCATTGCAGGCAGATTCTTTGCTGTTGAGTCACTGTGGAAGCCCATGTATGTAAACATATAAGAAAAATATACATATTATATAAACATATATTATCATGTAGATTGTATATAAATATATATCCAAAATAGGTAAAAATGTTATGCAGCTCAATAACAAAAAAGACAAACAACCTGGTGAAAACATCAGCAGAGGAACTCAATAGATATTTTTCTAAAGGAAGCATAGAGATAGCCAACAGATACATGATAAAGCGTTCAGCATAACTAATCATCAGAAAAAATGCAAACCACAACTCTGCTGAGATACCACCTCACACCTGTCTGAACGGGTGTCAGCAAGAAGACAAGAGGTGACAAGTGAATAAAAGAGAACTTTTTGTACTGTGGGTGGGACTAAAAACTTGTGCAGCCCCTATGGAAAATAGTTCCTCAAAAAACCAAAAACAGCTAAAGCTAGTAAGATCCAGCAAGTCTACTTCTGTTTGTAATTCAAAGGAAATAAAATCATGCCTCTGAAAGGATATCTTCACCCCTATATTCATTGGAGCATTTACAGTAGCCAAGACATAGAAACAACCTACATGTCCATCAATAGATAAATGGATAACAAAATCAGTATCTGACAATTACCAGCCATAAGGAAGGAAATCTTGCCATTTGTGACATCATGGATAGACCTTGAGAATATTATGCTAAGTGAAATGAAAAATAATGAAGTGAAATAATAAATAAAAAAATAATTCAGAGAAGGACAAATACTTTATGATCTCACTTCCGTGTGGAATTAAAAAAAAAAAAATGAGCTCATAGAAACAGAGACAGGGTTGGTAGTTGCCAGAGGTGTGGGTGGGAGGGCAGGGGAAATCGGTGCAGGTAGTCAAAAGGTATGAAAATAAAAGACTTGACCTAGATAGTTTTCATGTATGCATATGTATATTTACACTGTAAAAGAATCTATCCTAATATCACAGTCTGCTAATAGTCCAGTTTAATAGAAGTAAGTCATGATACAGGGAGATTTTGAGTTAGAAAGCCCTGGTTTATGTCTCAGCTCTGCAAATTATTAATTGTATGAATTAACCTTTCTAACCCTCAGTTTTCTCACTTGTTCCTTCAAACATCAAATATTTATTTAACACCCTTAATGTAATAATCACTATTCTTGTCCCTAAAATACAGTGGCAAACATTTGGGAAAGATGACCCCCATCCTAATAAGATTCCAATACTCTTGTACAAAGAATAAACAAGTTAAGATGAGTTTGTTTTTTGTTCAATGGTATGTTTCCCAAGAACATATTGATAACTAAATTGCTGAGCAACAGAAACAATATTATCTTGAATGATTTACCTAATAATATATGTATTTACATCAACTAGAATAAAAAAAAATAAAGAGTTAAGATGAATTTGTTTTACCAACTATGTAGAAAATAAACTAAGGTAATTTGGAAATGATTAGGCTGTGTTTAGGGGTTGAGGAATCTAGTTTAGATAGGATAGATGATGAGGACTCTGAAGTGATAATAGTTTTGCCCAAACTTTAATAATGAGAAGTGCCAATCATGAGAGACTAGAAAGAAAAGAAAATTCAAACAGAGAACAGCAAGGGACAAATTTTTCTTTGAGAATACGGATGTCAGAGAAATAAATTGAAGCCCAATTTGGACTGAAATCCCCTGCCAAAATATCAAATTATCAAAATGAGGTTCCTGAGAACATTAAGTTAACGAATGTGAAAATGTTTTTCCCGTGTGCAATGCATGATCCTTCAAAGAACCCCTTCAATGCACTTCTGAAAAAATATAATTAGCATGTGACTTTATCACTTAGCAATCAGTTGCATCCTAAGTAGTTGAAGCCTGAAGTGAAGTGGCAAAACACTGAGACCTTTTACTAGGGTGTTGCTTTAATCATTTACCTGGGAGGTCCTGGTGTCAGGTCCTATTCAGATATGAATACTTTCAGGAGTTGCTCTTAGGTATGTGATTGGGGAAGGAGACATACATTACTTTGTGAATCTGAAGATATTTTCAATATTGATAAGCATTTGATTTTTGTGTTGTTATTGTTGTAGGTATTGATTCGAGGATTAGAAAGAATCAAACTCTTAATTCTTTGAGGTGTATTCTACAACCTGAATGTTATATTTGCTTAGAAGTGCTAACATTCAACATAGGTGTTAATACTCTTAATACTCTAGATGTCTGCCTGTCCCCGATCCCCCTGCCCCAATTTAAGTGCATTTCCAGAGACCTTGGTTCAATGGTATGTTTCCCAAGAATATATTGATAATTAAATTGCTGAGCAACAGAAACGATATTATCTTGAATGATTTACCTAATAATATATGTATTTACATCAACTAGAATAACAAAAAGCTGAGCTCTTTTTGTTTATCCATTCATTTGTGTGTTTATTTGTTTACTAGTATATGGATTTCTGTGACCATCAACTTAGTAAAAAAAGATCCTAATGAGTGAAGGATCCTAGGACCCAGAAGGATGGGCAGCATCAGCTCAGCTAGATCAGATCAAGGACAAGTATTCAGGGATCGTCACCATTCATCCAGAATCTTTCAGTTTTATTGCAGTGGCACTGACTCTGGATTAAGCAAATTGAGGCAAGATGAGAGTAAAGGCAAGTATTTGAGAACAGAATTGCAGGCCTCTAGCAGGAGGGGATATGTTAAACAACAGAGACATTACTTTGCCAACAAAGGTCTGTCTAGTCAAAGCTATGGTTTTTCCAGTAGTCATGTATGGATGTGAGAGTTGGACTATAAAGAAAGCTAAGCGCCGAAGAACTGATGCTTTTGAACTGTGGTGCTGGAGAAGACTCTTGAGAGTCCCTTGAACAGCTAGGAGATCCAACCAGTCCATCCTAAAGGAAATCAGCCCAGAATATTCATTGGAAGGACTGATGCTGAAGCTGAAACTCCAGTCCTTTGGCTACCTGATGCAATGAACTGATTCATTGGAAAAGACTCTGATACTGGGAAAGATTGAAGGTGGGAGGAGAAGGGGGCGACAAAGAATGAGATGGTTGGATGGCATCACTGACTCAACGGACATGAGTTTGAGTAAACTCCAGGAGTTGATGATGGATGGGGAAGCCTGGTGTGCTGCGGTCCATGTGGTCGCAAAGAGTCGGACATGACTGAGCGACTGAATTGAGCTGAACTTAGTGGGAGGGGAAGATACTGCTACTGTAGTGTCTATTCTTGGCTCCTATCCATCGCCTCCTGGAACATGCTGTCCTCTAGGCTTTCTCATGCTGTGTCAGTCCTCATTACTGGGCAGTCATCTGTTGTGGGCAGTACTCTGTTGTCTGGAAGGTAATACTCACCCTAACCCACCTGCCCCAAACCTGGCAGTGGACCTGATAACACAAGAAATCCCTCATTCCCTTCTATACCAGGCCTCATTCTATTACAGAACCCACTGGACCGAATGCCTGTCTGTCTCTGTGCCCCTGCCTTCCATTGCACTGTGATCTTCTCTGCACGAGGAGTAAGTCTTATCTCTGGGCAGATGCAGTGCCCAGCTCATAGCAGAAGATCAGTTACATTTATTAAATGAATGGATGGATGAATAAAAAAAATGAATGGATGAAAAATGCATTAAGAGCCATGAACTGATCTTTAAGGAAACTTCCAACTCTAATATTTTATAATGCTACTTTGCCCTCTGCTAGGTGTACTTACACTTACAAACATTAGAAGGGAGCTAATCAACATTCACTGAGGGGCAGTTATACAGAAAAAAGAATCGGATTGAATTTTCTTCTGATTTGAAGAATGGGATAATCTTATTCTCATGTTGCCTATCAATAAAGAAAATCTCAGAAAAGGTGCACAAATGAGGCAAGGTCAGATTTAGAGAAAGTCTACTGCTTCGACTTTTTTTCTTTACTCTTCCCCACGTCCCACTCTGATGCAGTATCCCTGATGAGCCTGCAGCTGGTGAAGGTGTGTTGCAAGGCAGTTCCTGATTCCGCAGGGACAGGAACGGCTCTGGCTTCTGCCTGACAGAACTGGCACAACTGATCAAGAATTTTGGAATATTTTGCATCCATTTCATGTTTTCATTTTGGAAGAGTTTTTTTTTTTTTTCCTTACCTCCATTCCTCTTCTGGAAATGTTTGTATCCCTCTTAACAACTGAGTATAATTTAATTCTCAGCTGAAAAAGTCCTGAAAATAAACTTATCACTGCTAACAAGGAATGTGAACAAAGCCAGCATAGACAAAAAAGTCGTAAGTAAACAGGGAAACAGCTATTTTAGCCTAACATTTTTTATTCTGATTCCACTTTTTCCCCCACTGTGGTTCAGATACCACCACCTACGCTGTGTGGCTGGGGTTTTTTGGTTTGTTTGTTTTGTTTTTACGTATGTATTTATTTATGATTTGTGTGGCTGAGTCAGGTGTTAGCTGCAGCCTGCAGGACCTTTTTCGCACACTAGCTCTCTAGCTGTGGCGAGGGGGCTCAGAAGTTGTGGGGCTCAGGCTTAGTTGCTCTGCAGCATGTGGGATCTTAGCTCCCCAAACAGGAATCGAATCCACATCCCCTGCCTTGCAAGGTGGGTTCTTCATCCCTGGACCACCAGGGAAGTCCCTGTGTGGCTGCATTTACACAGTTCATTTCTTCCACTCAGAATGGCACATTTTCCCAATCTCTCTTCTTCACCTTAATGATCCTATCCATCTTTTTAGGCTTAACTTTGACTTTACCTTTTCCCACAAGATATTTTCTAACTTCCTTTTGGCTGATTTAGTTCTCCTGTGTGTCTGAATTTCTCTGTACATCTTTTACATTTGCCACATCACGTTATAATTATCTGTGAATCTGTATCCACCACTAGACTGAGACTTCTTAAGAAGTGTAGACCTACCCTTGCCTTTATTCTCAGTGACATTCCTAGTGCTCAGCACATATTAGGTACCATAGAAAAGCTCATGCAGGAAAAAAATGCTGTTTTGTGCACAGATTAAATGACAGAACATGGGATTTAGTTTGTACAGTTCCTGACACATACACTTAGACGTCTCCCAAAGTTAGAGTTGTTTAAACTTGTATGTTTGTGCATGTGTGTGGGGGCTTCCCTGGTGGCTCAGTATGTGTATGTCTGTGTGTGCTCAGGAAATTACTTTCTAAATTATTTTGATGCAGAGGTTTGGGATATTTCCATAGTACATAGAAACATAGGCTTGCATCCTAAATAAGGTTACCTGTAGTAGAATGAGCTCTGAACTAGGAAGGAGGAAATGTGAACTTTAGGTTCAGCTCTGATACCACCTAATTGCATGATTTTGGAGAAATTATAACCTTCACTGGCCACATTTTCCTAATTTTTAATATGGAGGAACCAGGCCAAATCATGTATGTGATTTTTGTCTAAGCATTATTATTCTAAATTCAGTACAATCCAAAGTCATTCTACGACAGAAGTAAAATAGCAAAACTCCAATAAAACTTCAAGATGGCTGGGGAAAAAAACATTAGTGACTAAAGAAATTAAGATAGAATCAAATCTGGCCCATTGGCATTTATCAGAAAACAACCCCTTCCCAAATGTGTAACAACTCATGAAAAATGTTGAAGTTGACTGCAGAAAGACATTGCTACTATAGAATACTGCCAAATGATAAGTCTTCTCAAATCACTTCTGACAACTGTTCTTTAAATCTCTAATAACTTGGTAAAGTACAGAATGGCATCATTCATGTCTAATTCAAGCCATATTCCATAAGCCCATCAGCATGAACAGCATGAGGCATACACTTTGATATTTGATTTAGCTAGTGATTGAACACAAATTTGTTTCTAGGAGTTGGGACACAGTATTAAAATAAATACCCAGTTTCCTTCTCCAGCTCTAGTAAAATGCTTCTATAATAAACACATGGAGAGAAGCTGTGTGTTTTTGGTGAAGGTCTACTCCATTTAATTCAAGAAACACTGATCCAGCTTCTACCATATGCTCTGTATTGTATTGAGCACATAAGCACAGTATTCAAAAATAAAGAAGGATTTACCCTTAAAGAAGAACACTTAGCTCCTCACTGCCTCCCTTCTTCCATTTTAATTTCAGTGTCATAGTCTGAATTCCCAATTAGTTAAACGATCATAACTTGGTCTTGACAAGTGAGCATTTTATACATTAAATCTCAAAAATATTTATTGAAAGAGTGAACCCAAAATATAAAAGTATCTAACAAATACTTAATGGATTATACTGGTGTAACATGCATCTTAGACCAAGCTTAGTGTCTTAAACAAACTGACATTAGTCATGATACAGCTAAGTGACTATAATTATATAATAAAAATGACAACGTTGCCTCTCATATTAATATGTTTTTATTTAAAAACATGTTTTTAAAAAACTTTTCAAAATTTTAAGTTTTTAAAAAATTAAAATTTAAAAAAAAAATTTTTGTTATCCAAGCAAACACTGGGATGCAGTCAGAATAGGAAGTTTGCTTATAGAAACAGATTCACCATGTCAGTTGCTAAAGGTCATCAATTGTAGCACATCGCAGAAGTAGGTTCAATCTAAAGCAGTCTTCGTTTTTGTCCTTCAAGTCGAAAAATTCTTCTACTTCAGAATTTGAATAACTCTAAGGGAAATATCTCAGATGTGGCAGATTTGTGGAGGGGGGGTGGCATTCGGGCAGGCTCTGTTTCTCCCTACACCACTGTATGAGGCTGGCAGCTCAGCCCTACCACCTATACCAGCTATAGGTATTGAAAGAGAAGCATCTCACCTAATGGTCAGGAGTGCAAAGTCTAGAGCCAGACTGCCAAGATTCGATCCCAAATCTGCATCTCATTAGCACTCACCACTTATGTGCTCTTAAACAGACTATTTAGCAAATGGGTGACTCATTTCCACCCGTTTAATGGAGGGAATGAGTACCTACCTATAGGTCCAGTGGCTCAGTGGCAAAGAACCTGCCTGCAGTGGAGGAGACATAAGTTGCGTCTGGAAGATTTCTGGGAGGAAGGCATGGCAACCCGCTCCAGTATTCTTACATGGAAAATCCCATGGATGAAGGAGACTGGTGGGCTACAGTCGATGGGGTTGCAAAGAGTTGGACATGACTGAAGTGACTGAGCACATCAGTCCTTACGGAGATTAAATGAGTTAACCATGTAAAGGGTTTACAGGACTGGTCCATAACTAACATGATGCTAAGTATTGTTGAGTAACAGTTACTAGTTACTCAACAATAGTTGAGTTAAAGTTGAGTTACTTAAACTAGTTAAGTTGAGTTTAAGTTGAGTTACTTAAACTAGTTAATTTAACTAGAAATTCTGACTTTTATGATGTAAAGTATATTGAAAAACGTAGCTGAGAGATGATGAGATCAGGAAACTAGGCACTGATTCTAGTTCTGCCACTTCTCAGCCATAGGATCTTCACATTCACTCCTTTCCCCCGTGGAAGCAGTAACGGGATTGGCCCAAATAGTACCTGGGAAACTGAGAGCTAGAGGCCAAGAACGCGGTGTATGGAGTCAGGCAGATACAGAAATGTACTAGCCACCTGACCTTGAACGTCTAGCTCACTTGACAGAGTAAAATGGGAAGAGACTGCTTGTGGGTGTAGTGATTTAATATGATCATCCAATTAAAGCAATTATCATTATCCATCAGATTACACTTTAATAAATGTGAGTTATCATTATTATTGATAACCTTTTATTTCAATAAATTCTATGATTCCAGGGATTATAGTCCTTTTGTAAAGGGCTGTTGCTTAGTCCTTAAGTCATGTCTGACTCTCTGTGACCCCATGGACTGCAGCATGCAAGGCGTCCCTGTCCTTCACTGTCTCCTGGCTTGTGTGCTTGTGTGCTAAATCCCTTCAGGTGTGTCCGACTCAGTGCAACCCTATGGACTGTAGCCCACCATGCTCCTATGTCCATGGGATTCTCCAAGCAAGAATACTGGAGTGGGTTGCCGTGCCCTCCTCCAGGGGATCTTCCCAACCCAGCGATCAAACCCACATCTCTTATGCCTCCTGCATTGGCAGGAGGATTCTTTACCATTAGCACTGCCTGGAAGGCCCATTATCTACCGAAGTCTGCTCAAATTCATGTCCACTGAGTCAGTGATGCGGTCAAACCATCTCATCCTCTCTTGTCTCCTTCTCATGCCCTCAGTCTTTCCCAGCATCAGGGTCTTTCCCAGTGAGTTGGCTCTTCGCATTGGGTAGCCAAAGTATTGGAACTTCAGCATCTATCCTTCCAATAAATATTAAAGGTTGTAAAGGGTTGATTAAATTCAGTATTCAAAAGGGGAGGAAAGAAAGAAATGCGTGTAAATTCTACAAATCCAGATTCCACACTGGAAAGACTCTGATTGATGTGGTCTGCCTTTCAACACCATTTGTGGAGTCTCGCATTGCTTGTTTCACTTTCCTGGAATGAGTGCCTTTGCCACAGGGATCTGGATAAATGCAGAGAGGAGGTGAAAGGGAATACAAAAATATATAACAGTCTTCATGGTTTCACATTGGGAATGTCATCCTTATCTTCTCGAGAGAATGGAAGATACCTTGTATTTATATTTATGCAAATTATATGAGGGAGTGACTATATATTATTGACACATCTTTAGAAATATCCTTGAGCTTCAGACAGAAGTTGTCCTTCCCAGTACTCACCTTGGAGACTCTACATGTGCCTTAAGGATAAAGCCACTTCAACCACTTTCGGACCTCATTTTGTTTTGTTTTTTAATATAAATTTATTTATTTTAATTGGAGGCTAATTACTTTACAGTATTGTATTGGTTTTGCCATACATCAACATGAATCCACCACGGGTGTACACGTGTTCCCCATCCTGAACCCCCCTCCCACCTTCCTCCCTGGATCTCATTTTGAAAGTGGATTTTAAAGCTCCTTTTAAGAAGTATACATGAAAACAGTATTTCAATGCCATTTATCTGATAAAAGACTTGAATCCAAGATATATAATAAACTCTTAACAAGTCAATAATATAAAAAATTCCAGTTCAAAAAATTGGACAAAATATTTGAATATTCATTTCACCAAAGAAAATATACAAGTAGTAGGTGTGCAGATAAAAATATATGGTGTCATTATTGATCCAAAAAATACAATTTAGATCGCAACTGGGATACCATTACACATTTAAGATGGCTAAAGCCAGACAATAGTATTAGTCCCGGTGTTAACGAGCGTGCTGATTACTTGCAGGCCTAGTATACTGAAGGAGGGAATGCGAAGGTTTGGCGTACCTCTTTGGAAAACATTGAGTCAGCCAGAAAGGTCTTTCAGTAAGTTACTACAGAATGCATGAGGAAATGGTCGGCAATAGCTGAGATTGAGAAAGTAATCAGAGGACAGATCTTAAAAGATTTTGCATCCTGAAATTGGGATTTTCAGCAACACACTACTCATTATTTTCCCCTGTATGTGTGTGTGTGTGTGTGTGTGTGTGTGTTCCATTGTGTCTGACTCTTTGTGATCCCAAGGACTGTAGCCTGCCAGGCTCCTCAGTCCATGGAATTTTTCCAGCAAGAAAACTAGAGTGGGAGAAGGAAATGGCAACCCACTCCAGTATTCTTGCCTGGAGAGTCCCATGGACAGAGGAGCCTGGTGGTCTGCTGTCTATGGGGTCACACAGAGTTGGACACGACTGAAGTGACTTAGCAGCAGCAGCAGCAGCCATTTCCTACTCCAGGGAATCTTCCCAACCCAGGGATCGAACCCATGTCTCCTGTATTGTCAGGTTGGTTCTTTATCACTAAGCAACTTGAGAATCCTGATATTTTCCCCTGAAGAAGAGTGACTTAAAGTCAGAGAAAAGAACATTAGGAAGCCTGGTAACCCATGACAAAGCAGCCTGAAATACATTGAAAATTTCTTTGAACTCTATGTTTCATCTCCAAAACGTGAGTTTCGTCACTAGTGATGTGCTGGTGTTCATTCTGAGATGATCTGTTTCCCCCAGATCTTTTGGTAACATGAACACCCCGGGGCATCAGCCCATGTTGAGCAGTTCCTGGCTTAGTATTCCTCTAAAACACGCTCCCCACCCTGCAGGGATGCCTATCCTGTGTGAGGAGCATAGATACGGGTGATGAAAGGGCCCAGTGCTTTAAGAGCATTACAAGGCACCACCCGTTGTTTAGTAAGAGAATCAGTCTGCTTCATGAAGTTACACAATACGATGGAATAGCCGTAACACACCCAAAGTTCACCAGGCTCTTATCCCTGCAGCCCCACATTTAAGTTAGCTCTGAACTTACTGTTCAATTAAAATGGCCTGCATATTTTGTGCTCTCCACCGATTTTACTGCTCACTAGAGATTTGCTGTATTAAAAAGCACCAAAATTACTTCTATCAATTAACGATATTATACTTAAAGCCTTGATAAATTATGGAGTGGTGTTTGGAGCTACTGTGGGGAAAGTCTGGGTTGAATAAGAAAATGTGCCCCAGCCCTTGATTTGTGTGAGTAGGAACAGTCACTTTATACAGCCACCATAAATCATGGTGTTGAGGACGGTAGTGACAATGGTGAGAAGGGGGTTAGTGCAGGTAATTAGAGGAAACCGAAGATACGGTTTTCAGTTGCAAAGTCACTGGCCTCCCATGCGGTCATTGATGCAGTGAGTAAATCAACGCCCAGTTATGATACAGTGCCTTAAGTACAGCGAGGCTGAGCACAGCATGCTAGTGGAAGTTGTGTCTGACTCTTTGGGACCCCGTGGACTGTAGCCCACCAGGCTCCTCTATCCATGGGATTGTCCAGGCAAGATCACTGGAGTGGGTTGCCATTTCCTCCTGCAGGGGCTCTTCCCAACCCAGGATTGTGCAGCAAGGCTGAACACAGCACACACCAATGGAGCACAGAGAAAGATGCTCTGTGCAGACACGGGGATGATAAGGATTCCTTGGAGAGTGAGATGCTTTGACCTGAGTGTCGAAGTTGGTTAGAAATTAGTCAAGAAAGTCTTTGGGCTCTGCAGAAACAAACTTTGAAACATGTACCACAATAAAGAAACACGGCAGCAAGCAAGATGTCATAGACGACTAGCAGTTAGCTTCGATCTGCTAGACTTCCTGGTATGAAAGAGAACGGTAGGTGGTTAAAGGTCTTAGGTAACATGCTGAGAGGCTTGGCATCCACCTACATACCAGGCACGCCAGCTGAGTCTCCAATGCCTCTTTGGGATGTTAAGAGCAGGAATCGCCTGGAGGAAGGGGAGCTGACACTGGAATTTCACTCAAGCTTTGTAAACCATGCCATACCTTGTGTTTCAGGTCTGGCACTAAAAAAAAAAAAAAAAAAGGCAAAGCAAAAACATTTTTTTTTTTTTTTTCCCTAATAAAGTTTCCATGTGTTTGTTAAGCCATATGCCTGTGGGACTCATATGGTTCAGGAGGCGTGTTTGTGTGTAACCTCTACAAAGGGCACAGGTACTATAGTGACCAGTAGAGGCCTCAGCAAGATGTAAAGACTATGGCAGGTGTACATTTTATTTTACTTTAATATGTATTCATTTACTCATTTTGCTGTGCCAAGTCTTAGTTGCGGTACATGTGAGATCTTCAGTTGCAGCATATAGGGTCTAGTTCCCTGACCAGGGATGGAACCCAGGTCCCCTGCATTGGGGGTCTGAAGTCTCAGCCACAGGACCACGAGGGAGGTTCCCAGATTTACATTTTAGAAAGAAGACTCTGGTAGCTGTGTGTAGCATAAGTTAGACAGAAAAGCATTAGGAGCTGGTCTACTGCAGTTACCCAGACGAACTGTGATTAATTGTCCAGTAGAAATAGGTAAGGGGGCCACATTTTCCATATATCTTTATCAGTCTTCACTCATAACAGCCTACAAGTTGTGATTAATTCCTCAGATTAAAGATGGGTTTGGGTGTTGGTTTATTTGTTTATTTCACTTTCTAATAAGACACTTACCAGCCACTGTTGTCCCCAAATGAGTACACTTAGGAACTCTGTAACCACACGTGTGACAATTGGGTCATCCTTTGCTGAGAAAAATGATACATCAAAGACCCCTAATCCAGTAGTAGATACAGGGTTTTAGGTGCTGAAAGTTCAGGCAGAGCCTTGTGTTTAAAGAAAAGTTGTTCAGTTACTAAGTCATGTCCAATTCTTTGCGACCCGTGAACTGCAGCACATCAGGCTTCCCTGCCCTTCACTATCTCCCAGAATTTGCTCAAACTCAGGTCCATTGAGCCAGTGATGCCATCTAACCTTTTCATCCTCTGTTTCCCCCTTATCCCTCTGTCCTCAATCTTTCCCAGCATCAGGGTCTTTTCCAATGAGTGATAAAAAGTAAGCTGTAAAATGGACTATTTAATTAGAATGATAGAAGAAATCACTCAAAAACAACAAATTAGAGATGAACAGATATCACAGTATCCATAAAAATTAGCATAATATTTGTATTAATTAACTGCCTGACAGAATTCTGCAGTAACATTCTTTATTATTTTTGGCTGCATACTTTTGATCGTCTCTTCACTTAATAGTGTTTCTTAAACCTAATTTTCTGTGGAGAAAATAGATACTTGAGCCATTTTCTCTAACATCATCATTCATTTTATCCATTGGTGATGATTCACTGATAGTTTGGAAATGTCGTTCTGTCTGTCAGTCCCAGTAGCAGTTGTAGGACATGGGGCTTATCACCTAAACTCGTCACCTGCTTGTTTGTTTTTTGTTTTTCCTTTGAAAAGTAAGGCAGTTGTTTTATCTTTCACAAGATCACCTGTGACTGTGCATACAAATTAGAGAAGTCCAGATGTGAGGTTTCTGCCTCTTCCCCTTCTCCCTTTGAACTAACCGAGACGATGTGCCAGTTTGTAAAAATTCAGAGCACAGCCTGCTTGCTAAGGCTGTGGGTGCTCCTAATTCTAAATACACTAGAGCATAGGCCTCTGACAACCCAGGACTCAGGAGCAGGCCCAGATGGCAGAAATACTAGGCTGGAGCTGCTTCCTTCTGGGAGAAAAGCTGGACTGGCCTGGCTGTGAGTTTCTCCTAGAAATTTCTCCAGAGCAGATGAAGGGAGCTGGAGAAGGAGCCAGTCACCTGGATGCTTTAATTAAACAGTGGGATCCAAGAACTTCTGCAACATGTATGAGTGATACCCTGGAAAACCCAGAGTTATATGCAGAAGGAGAACACACGCTCATGGCCACTGAGCCTTATCGAAGGTCCTGACACAGTGCAAGTCGTCTATATAGATGCTCTAATTCAGTCTTTCCAGCAACATCCCCAGTGCTTCCCTGGCGGTGCCAGTTGTAAAAGAACAGCCTGTCAATGCAGGAGACGCAAGAGATGCACGTTCAATCCCTGGGTCAGGAAGATCCCCTGGAGAAGGAAATGGCAACCTACTCCAGTATTCTTGCTTGGGAAATTCCATGGACAGAGGAGCCTGGTGGGCATTGGGTCCCAAAAGAGTCAGACATGACTTAGCGACTAAACAATAATAACAACAATGCAATATATTCTTTATTTCCCTCAATGATTACAGGAAGACTGTGACATATATAGGTACTATGGTTGTCTTAAATCACAGATCCAGAAACTGAGGCAAACCAATGTCAACTCATCTGCCATCATGTGTTGGAGTCAAGAATAAGTAAATTATTCAAATGACTTCAAATATCAATATCTTAATTGTCACATCATTCTGCTTCAAATATATCGTCCTTCTGGTTTTTATTGTCTCATACATTATGTTTGACTAAAGCTTCTTTCATTCTTTTTAAAAAATCTAATCACATTTCAGAAACTGTTGAATCTCTCTGCATTTGATGGAATCAAGGGACAGACAATGAACAAATGTACGTGTAGTAAGTTCAGTTCAGTTCAGTCACTCAATCGTGTCCGACTCTTTGTGACCCCATGGATTGCAGCACAGCAGGTCTCCCTGTCCATCACCAACTCCCAGAGTGTACTCAAACTCATGTCCATAGAGCCGGTGATGACATCCAACCATCTCATCCTCTGTCGTCCCCTTCTTCTCCCACCTTTAATCTTTCCCAGCATCAGTGTCTTTTCCAGTGAATCAGTTCTTCACATCAGGTGGCCAAAGGATTGGAGTTTCAGCTTTAGCATCAGTCCTTCCAAGGAATATTCAGGACTGATTTGCTTTAGGGTGGACTGATTGGATCTCCTTGCAGTACAAATGACTCTCAAGAGTCTTCTCCAACACCACATTTCAAAAGCATCAAGTGTTCGGCACTCAGCTTTCTTCACAGTCCAACTCTCACACCCATACATGACTACTGAAAAAAACATAGCTTTGACTAGACGGACCTTTGTTGGCAAAGTCATATCTCTGCTTTTTAATATGATGTCTTGGTTGTTCATAGCTTTTCTTCCAAGGAGCAAGAATCTTTTAATTTCATTGCTGCGGTCATCACCTGCAGTCATTTTGGAGCCCAAGAAAATAGTCTGTCACTGTTTCCATTGTTTCCCCATCTCTTTATCATGAAGTGATGGAACAGGACATCACTGCAAAGCAGTCACTTACTCTAAGAAACCAAGTGCCATTTATTTTAACAAAAGCAACATATAGTAATTAAAATATTGTATTAGTGTAGATTGTATTAATAATATATTTGCATTAATATAACTTTTTGCATAAGACCCCTTGTCTTAGTAATTTACTAGACCCTACTTCAAATAAATTTTTTCAAAATTCTTATTTAAAAACAGTAATTCAAACATATGTTTTTTTCCTGTCATTCTAATTGAATACTTACATATATAACAGAAAGGTTACATTTATTCGTAGTTTCATTTATTTAAAAAATCTAGGAAACACCCATGCTATTCCAGCCACTTGATATTCTCAGTAACTCCCAGGAAACTCTGACCCAGAAAAGTAAATGACTTGCCTGAGGGAATTTACATCCTGGTCTTTTAATTCTAAACCATTAGCATGCTAAATCACATCTGAATTATAAAATGTTCTTCACAGCAAACTTTCTACTGAAGAAACTTGTTGCTAATATTTGTAGACACAAAAATATGAATTGACTTTGGGTCAGTTATTATATCCGAATTCTGATATGACCTTTTCAAGCCCTAAGTCTTGGAGTGAGTTATTATACTTGAATTCTTTGACCCTCACTTCCTTCATTTTTGGTGAGGTTGATGATATTTATCTTGCAAGATCCAAAGACAATACTTAATATTTTTAGCATAGAACGAGGCACACATTAAGGATAAAACAATTAGCCACCATCTTTGTAAAATTTAAGTGTAATCTTAAAAATACATAAAAGTATTTTTTAATGATGCTCCTATTTAGATATGCAGCTTGTCATGTTTTCAGTTTTTCTAGTCAGGAACTGAGTTTTAATTACTTTTTGTGCTGGTACTAGCATAATACTCAGTAAATGTGTGTGGAAAATTTCTGGGAATGATCCAACTGATTTTTACAACTAAAATTTTAATTTTCATCTCTAGATTTTCTAATAAGCCTTGATACTGAACAATAAAGTCAAAATTGAGAAGGGAAAATTTTTGTTTTCCTTTTTGTTTTTAGTATTTCAAAATCTAACCAAGTGCTTTAGACTGAAAGGAAATGATGACAAAACTTGGATTTATGCAATGGAATGAAGAAAACTGGAAGTGGAAAATGTGTGCGAAATTATCTTTCCTCTTTCTCAATATGTTTAAGAGACAATTCTTAAAACAAAAATGAAGCAATTAACTATGATGTTCCTTGCATAAATGTAAATATATGAGAATAATAGAAAAAGGACTAGAAATAAATGTATATGTACTTATGTAAGATCCTTATTTCAAGATGCATATTAATTAATGGCAGGTCACATAAGCCAAGAATGCCCATAGCAATCCATATAATGTCTAGTAAATTTAGGAAACTTTAAAATCAGTAGGCACTAGGCACATGCACACACAGAGAAAGGATATTAAAAGAGGAATACAAAATAAACATGCACTTAAGAGTCTGCAGATGGTGACTGCAGCCATAGAATTAAAAGACGCTTGCTCCTTGGAAGAAAAGTTATGACCAACTTAGACAGCATATTAAAAAGCAGAGACATTACTTTGCCAACAAAAGTCCATCTAGTCAAGGCTATGGTTTTTCCAGGAGTCATGTAGGGATGTGAGAGTTGGACTGTGAAGAAAGCTGAGTGCCAAACAATTGATGCCTTTGAACTGCGGTGTTGGAGGAGACTCTTGAGAGTCCCTTGGCCTGCAAGGAGATCCAACCAGTCCATCCTAAAGGAGATCAGTGCTAAATATTCATTGGAAGGACTGATGCTGAAGCTGAAACTCCAATCCTTTGGCCACCTGATGTGAAGAACTGACTCATTGGAAAAGACCCTGATGCTGGGAAAGATTGAAGGCTGGAGGAGAAGGGGATGACAGAGGATGAGATGGTTGGATGGCATCACTGACTCTATGGACATGAGTTTGAGTAAGCTCCAGCAGTTGGTGATGGACAAGGAAGCCTGGAGTGCTGCAGTCCATGGGGTTGCAAAGAGTCGGATACGACTGAGCAACTGAACTGACTGAACTGAGTCTTCCAAATCATTAGGAGAGGGGAGAAAAATAAATCGAACAAACTGATAGCAAATAACAATATGATAGACTTAAAGTGTTAGCTGCTCAGCCATGTCCAATGCTTTGCGACCCCACGGACTATAGCCCACCAGGCTTCTCTGTCCATGGGATTTTCCAGGCAAGAATACTGGAGTGGGTTGCCATTTCCTTCTCCAGGGCAATCTTTCCAACCCAGGGAGCAAACCTGGCTCTCTGGCTTTGGAGGTAGATACTTTACCATCTGAGCCAGGGAAGCCCAGGGAAGCCCATGATAGACTTAAACCAACCAAACCAACCATTTAAATACTTAAATATGAATGAACTAAATATTCCAGCGGAAAATCAGAGACTGACAGATTGGACAGTAACAAAACAAAAAACTGCTAATTGCTTTTTACAAGATACATGATTTAAAGGTACAGTATCATAAGTCAAACAGAAGGACAGAAACTATCTAAAGTGCAAAACTTGAAACTATATTCATATTTTTAATTCATTCTTGACAAAGTAAATTTCAACATAAGGAGTGTTACCTGAGATAAAGATGACTCTTTTATAATGATAAAAGAAGTGAGCAGAGAAAACAACCCTAAATAGGAATTTGGGTAATAAGAGTTTAACAATGCAGGAAGTACTATAAAATAACAATAACTGGATAGTAATTAGGAGGTGAAAGATGCATCAACTAACCTTCTTGTGGTAAACATTTTTAAACACATACATGTATCATTCATCACATTGTACATCTTAAACTTACACAAAGTTAGATGGCAGTTATCAACTAATCTTCTTGTGATAAACATTTTTCAACAGATACGTGTATCACTCATTACGTTGTACATCTTAAACTTACACAATGTTAGATGTCAGTTATATCTCAATAAAGCTGGGAGAAGTTCATAAAAATCTAATTAGCGGAACTAAATGAAGAAATAGAAAATGTTACAGTAATATTTGGAGGTTTTAAGTCTTAAGTAGTAGATAAAATCAATAGAATTTAAAGAATTTGAACAGAATTATTGATTAAAATAACGTAATTTTTAGAAAAATGTGTATTCAACTGCAGGAGGCAAATTATTTTCAAGTTTACATGGGACAATAAACAAGATATACTGTATATTAATCCATAAAACAATTCTAAATATATGTCAAAGAATTAAACCATAGAGGATGTATGTCCTCTGGTTGAAAAAATTAAAAAGACTGGATTACAATTCAGTATAATGAAATTCTATCTGAAAAACTTCCCAAAACATTACACAGCATTCTTCCAAATAATTCATAGGACAAAAAAGAAATCATGAGGAAAATTAGAAAATATTTTTAACTGAGTGAATATTAAGACACCAAATAACGAAATGTGTGCAAGGTAGCTCAAGAAGTGCTTAGAAGAGAAGTTTGTAACTTTTAAATTGTTACATTAGAAAATAAAGAAGTTAAATAAATTATATACATTTTCAACTTAATTTTAAAAGTCTAAGAAGTAAGGACATTAAACTCAAAATGTTTAGATAGAAGGAAACAATAAAAATTAGATAATACACCAATAAAATGAAAATGAGTCAAAAATATATAGATGTCTAAAGAAATTGATCAATAGAAAACATATTAGTAGTATCAGGAATGACAGGAAAAATCACTGAAGGCATATTAGCACAAAAATTCTGCCAATAAATTCAACAACTTAGATATAATAGACAAATTATTCTGAAAATGCATGATACAGAAAAATGAAAAAGAAATATGAAATGTGAAAAGAGGCTTCTCCAGAGAAAAACTCCACATAGAAGTGGACTTATTGGCAAATTCTATCACCAATTATGAAAGAAATATTAATCTCATTGAAACTCAGAAAGTCAGACTGAAGAAAGGTCTCCAACTCATTCTGTGAGACAAATATATCCATAACTCCAAAGGCAGAGAAAACATTGCAAGAAAACAGAATTATAGGCCAATATCTCTCAAGAAAATGGTTCAAATATTCTAAACAAAATATTGGTAAATCAAATTCAGCAATATATGAGGAAAAATAATACATGAAACTAAATGGTATCCATCTTGGCATGTTTTAACTTTCAAAAAATAACCAATCACATTAACAATATGCACATAAAATCCTAAAAGGTGGGGAGGACTTGAGATTTGACTTGGAAGAGTCCTAAACGTCCTTCTAAATTGAAGAAATTAATCTACATCTAAGTGGGGATATGATTTATATAGGTGTCTATATTTTGGGAAACAAATTATAAACTTAAGACCTATGCATTCATCATATATAAATCATACTTTAATAAACAGACCTATTTATCAACATATGCTCTTAAATATCCTTTACCATTTAGGATTGCCTTTTCATAATAGAATGGACCCTTTAATTAATTTTATGAAATCTTGGTACAAACCTATACCAGTTTGTCTATACCTCAATATTTCTATATAAAAAAGATGTGATATCTCTATGAAATAAAGGAGTGATTATTTCCAAATCTGTTATTAATGATATCTCATTTTTTATTCTGTAAACTGGGTAAAAATATGTAAGGAAGCATATGATTGCATAATGGTAATATCAAGTCTTTTAACTGAGAGTCACTGTACTAATCCGTGTCTGTGTACCATGCTGCATTAAGATGTCGGAGAAGGCACTGGCACCCCACTCCAGTACTCTTGCCTGGCAAATCCCATGGATGGAGGAACCTGGTGGGCTGCGGTCCATGGGTTCACGAAGAGTAGGACACAACTGAGCAACTTCACTTTCACTTTTCACTTTGATGCATTGGAGAAGGAAATAGCACCCCACTCCAGTGTTCTTGCCTGGAGAATCCGAGGGATGGCAGAGCCTGGTGGGCTGCCGTCTATGGGGTCGCACAGAGTTGAACACAACTGAAGTGACTTAGCAGCAGCAGCCACACTGCAATTGCAAATGCTCTGCTTAAAAGTAAGGGTTCTCCTCCACTCATCGTTCAAAGCCCATTTCAGTATCTTCTTCCCCATGCAGTCCTTTGTATTAGACTCCCAGTTCACAGTAATAATTATTAGTATTAAAGTCTCAGTCCCTGTTAGAGCCCCAGCTTATATTAACATTTCCATGGGTTGTTTTTACTACTTCTCTTTGGATTTCCTTTTACTGAAGCACTGTGACATTTGGAGCTCGACAGCACTGCCTAAATTATATGCAGTGCAGCCTCTTATGATCTCAAGAAGGGACCTGTGTGATGAGAGAAAGGCTTCCTGAATGGAGACGAAGACTCTCGGGTTTCGGCTCTGCAAACTCTCCACCTCCATCTCTGAACTGTGAGTTCACATGCAGGAATATTAGTGGCCCCATGTGTGAAACAGAAAAGTTGGATTACTCTCAGAGCTGAGCTGCCTTTCAACTCTGAGATTTTATTGTCTTACCAGCCCCTGGGGAGCATTTTACACCCGGCTGTCAAGAGGCGCATAGGAGCCATGGAAGACTGTCAGGCTCATTAAACCCTCCTCTGTGGCTAATTCTTTCCCAAGAGAGCTGTAGGCTCTGGGGCAGCCAGAGTGCACAGGGCTAAGCTTCAGGGACAGAATTGGATCAAGGTGGCTGCAATACCCATGAAGCTAGAAATGACCTTCCTTCTGACCTTGAGAATCATTTACTTCCATATTTGAAATCAGTAATAAGAGTTCACTCCAATTTAGTCTTCAGCATTTGCCTTCTTATAGAAGCGAGTTTACTTGATAGAAGGGATAAACTTGTTTAGAAAATCACACATTTTCCCCAGCACTGATGAATGCCCAGATTTGGAAGTTCAAGGGAGATGTGATGAAAATGAGCAGAAAAGCACCTAAACTGACCATTAATTTGTGCATTTTGTGAGATACACTATCAATGTGTCATGGCCCTGCGAAATCACCTTGCTTTTTGATTACATCCTCCTTTCTAGAAGGTAAAGGAGCATACCTAGCAGGTATTTCAGAGCTAAAACCATGGTTGAGTCAGGCAAACAAGCAGAGTTTGACACGGTGCAAAAATCATAAATCAAAACACCCAGAGAGCAGCACAGGACTAGTTCAGTGAAAATCTGTGTGTTTTAAGAACTGACCCTCCCCCCAGCAAACATTCACATACACAAATAGAAGGTTACAATTCAAAATACAGTCTCAAATCTGACTTTACCTGATGACTACATATTACTTTTTGATTGTTCAGCATCGACCTGTCTTTTATTGAACGGTATGCTGGAGCCATCTTATTGGATCATGAAAGTCAATTGTTAAATTGGGGAGGATTTTGCAAATTGGCTGTTAAACATAGCCATTATTAAAGATTAAGTTATACTCCAGTTCAGTTCAGTTCAGTCTCTCAGTCATGTCCGACTCCTTGCGACTCCATGGACTGCAGCATACCAGGTTTCCCTGTCCTTCACCAACTCCCAGAGCCTGCTCAAACTCATGTCCATCACGTCAGTGATGCCATCCAACCATCTCATCCTCTGTTGTCCCCTTCTCCTCCCGACTTACAGTAATATAAATTTTACTGTTATGTTAAAAGCAGAGATCAACATGGAAACTCATCAATTTTACTGTTGTGTATCAGTATAGTGGAAAAACTATATGATGCTGACTGCTGCACCAACTCCATACTCAGTTGAGTCACACTGGTAGCTTGAAATAGGCTATGGGAATATTTATACCATAGGAATTACAACATGCTGCAGATCAGAGCCTGGTTTATTGTGTTGATTGTCTGAACGTAAAGTGCTGGATAAAATATAGATAATGAACTTAAATATAAAAGTGTGGCATATTTGTAACCATTACACTGTGAATGTGTGTATGCCTGTGTGCTCAGTTGTGTCTGACTCTTTGTGAACCCGCCAGGCTCCTCCGTCCATGGGATTTCCCAGGCAAGAATACTGGAGTGGGTTGCATTTCCTCCTCCAGGGGATCTTCCTGACCCAGGGATTAAACCTGTGTCTCTTGCATCTCCTGCATTGGCAGGTGGATTCTTTACCACTGAGCCACCTGGGAAGCCTTTACATTGTGAAGTTTTTATCCAGTATTAGCTCTTAATTCAGCAAAGAAGTTGCTTGCAACGTATCTCAAGTTGCCTTCTCTTGTATCATGTAAGTGAACACTGAATGGATGATGAGCCATTGAGGATGGAGTAACACTGCTTGTCTCCTATGCCACAGATTGAACCCCTCTCAGGCAAACTCAGGTCTAGATGAGCTGCCCATTACTGCGGAGATCTCTGCTCCTCCATTGGTAATCTTGGTGGTGTAAAGGTCAGTAGCTACTGAGGCTCCCACATTTGGGGCAGTCTGTCCTGGATGAGTGGAGAAGGTAGCTAGCTGGACATGAAGGAGGGGCAGGAAGTGGCTTTGTGGGGACAGAGACCACTAGAAGGATGGTCAACTGACCCCTAGGGCCTAATTACCTCACCGTCACAGGTCAAGTCACTTCTCTCCTGCAGCCTTAGTTTCCCTGTGTATAATGCTAAATTTTTAATTCATTAACATATATTGTATCACAATACACACAGTGTATTGACAATAAGCTGTGTCAAATGTTATTGTGTTACTCTGACAATAACAGCAAAGGGAACAATAGCAATATTGACTGAGACCAAGACCCAGTGAGGGGGTCCATGGTCCAGGCATCATTCTAAGTATTTTGCATGTATTATCTCAGGTAACCCTCATAACATCACCATAAGTAAGAGTCAGGTAGGTTAAGCATGTTGACTATATTGACAAAGTTAGTGCTGTGGCCACCTGATGTGAAGAGCTGACTCATTGGAAAAGACCCCGATGCTGGGAAAGATTGAAGGTGGGAGGAGAAGGGGTCGACAGAGGATGAGATGGTTGGATGGCATCACCGACTCAATGGACATGAGTTTGGGTAAACTCCGGGAGTTGGCGATGGACAGGGAGGCCTGGCGTGCTGCAGTCCATGCGGTCACAAAGAGTTGAACACAACTGAACAACTGAACAATAAAAACAAGTGCTGTAGGATTTAAATCAGTTTAAACCTGCTCATTTTAAACTATTAGCCTCTACTCCAAATATCAGTTATTCATAAGGCCTTCTCAGACAATCTTTTTACATTTCTTTTTCTTGGGGATGGTTTAGATCATGCCCTCCTATACACTGTTACTAATCTCTGTCCATAGATCTTCAGGCACTCTATCAGATCTAATCCCTTGAATCTATTTGTCACTTCTAATCTATAATCGTAAGGGATTTGACTTAGGTCATACCTGACTAGTCTAGTGGTTTCCCCTACTTTCTTCAATTTAAGTCTGGATTTTGCAATAAGAAGTTCATGATCTGAGCCATGGTCAGCTCCCAGTCTTGTTTCTGCTGACAATATAGAGCTTCTTTATCTTCGACTGTGAAGAATATAATCAATCTGATTTTGGTATTGGCTGTGTTGTGAAGTCTGTGTCTAAGAGTTGTCTCCTGTGTTGTTGGAAGAATGTGTTTGCTGTGACTTCATTTTATACTCCAAGGCCAAATTTGCCTGTTACTCCAGGTATCTCTTAACTTCCTTCTTTTACATTCCAGTCCCCTATGATGAGAAGGACATCTTTTTTTGGTGTTAATTCTAGAAGTTCTTGTAGGTCATCTTAGAACTGTTCAACTTCAGCTTCTTCAGCATTAGTGGTTGAGGCATAGATTTTTTTAAATTTTATTTTATTTTTTAACTTTACAATATTGTATTGGTTTTGCCATATATCAACATGAATCCGCCACAGGTATACATGTGTTCCCCATCCTGAACCCTCCTCCCTCTTCCCTCCCTGTAATATTGAATGGTTTGCCTTGGAAATAAACAGAGATCATTCTGTCATTTTAAAAATTGCACCAAGTACTGCATGTTGGATTCTTTTGTTGACTGTGAGGGCTACTCCATTGTTTCTAAGGGATTGTTGCCCATAGTAGTAGATGTAATCGTCATCTGAATTAAATTTGCCCATTCTGGTCCATTTTAGTTCACAGATTCCTAAAATATCGATGTTCACTCTTGCCATCTCCTGTTTGAACACTTCCAATTTACCTTGATTCATGGACATACCATTCCAGGTTTCTATGCAATATTGTTCTTTACAGCATCGGACTTTCCTTCCATCACCAGTCACAACCACAGCTGGGTGTTGTTTATGCCCTGACTCAGCCTCTTCATCCTTTCTGGAGCTATTTCTCCACTGATCTCCAGTAGCATACTGGGCACCTACTGTCCTGGGGAGTTCATCTTTCAGTGTCATATCTTTTTGCCTTTTCATACTGTTCATGTGGTTCTCAAGGCATGAATACAGAAGTGGCTTGCCATTGCCATCTCCAGTGGACCAAGTTTTGTCAGAACTCTCCACCATGATCCATTCATCTTGGGGGGCCCTAGACAGCATTGCTCATAGTTTCATTGAGTTAGAGGCTGTGATCCAAAAACATCTAAATGACCCAGATAACCATGATTATGTGATCCTTCACCTAGAGCCAGATGATGGATTGTGAAGTCAATTGGGCCTTAGGAAGCATTACTACAAACAAAGCTAGTGGAGGTGGTGGAATTCCAGTTGAGCTATTTCAAATCCTAAACGATGATGCTGTTAAAGTGCTGCACTCAAATGCCAGCAAATTTGGAAAACTCAGCAGCAGCCACAGGACTGGAAAAGGTCAGTTTTCATTCCAATCCCAAAGAAAGACAATGTCAAAGAATGTTCAAACTACCACACAAATGCACTCATCTCACATGCTAGCAAAGTAATGCTCAAAATTCTCCAAGCAAGGCTTCAATAGTACATGAACCGAACTTCCAGATGGTCAAGCTGGATTTAGAAAAAGCAGAGGAAACAGAGATCAAATTGACAACATCCACTGGATCATCAAAAAAGGGACATAATTCCAGAAAAGCATCTACTTCTGCTTCACTGACTATGCTAGAGCCTTTGACTGTGTGGATCACAACAAACTGTGGAAAATTCTTAAAGAGATGGGAATATCAGGCCACCCTACCTGCCTTCTGAGAAACCTGGGTGCAGGTCAAGAAGCAACAGTTAGAACCAGACATAGAGTACATCAAGGCTTTATATTGTCATCCTGCTTATTTAGCTTATACACAGTACATCCTGGGAAATGCCGGGGTGAAGGAAGTACCTGCTGGAATCAAGATTGCCATGAGAAATATCAGTAACCTCAGATATGCAGATGACATCACCCTTATGGCAGAAAGTGAAGAAGAACTAAAGAGCCCCTTGATGAAAGGGAAAGAGGAGAGTGAAAAAGTTGGCTTAAAGCTCAACACTCAAAAAACAAACATCATGGCATCCAGTCCAATCACTTCATGGCAAATAGATGGGGAAACAATGGAAATAGTAACAGACTTTCTTTTCTTGGGCTTCAAAATCACTGCAGATAGTGACTGCAGCAATGAAATTAAAAGATGCTTGCCCCTTGGAACAAAAGCTATGACAACCTAGACAGCATATTAAAAAGCAGAGATATTACTTTGCCAACAAAGGTCCATCTAGTCAAAGCTATAGTTTCTCTAGTAGTCATGTATGGATGTGAGAGTTGGACCGTAAAGAAAGCTGAACACCAAAGAACTGATGCTTTTGAGCTGTGGTGTTAAAGAAGACTCTTGAGAGTCCCTTGGACTGCAAGGAGATCCAACCAGTCAATCTTAAAGCAAATCAGTCCTGAATATTGATTGGAAAGACTGATGCTGAAGCTGAAGCTCCAATACTTTGGCCACCTGATGGGAAGATCTGACTCATTGGAAAAGACCCTGATTCTGGGCAAGATTGAAGGCGGGAAGAGAAGGGGATGACGGATGATAAGATGATTGGATGGCATCACCAATTAGATGGACATGAGTTTGAGCAAGCTCTGGGACTTGGTGATGGACTTTGATGCCTGGCATGCTGCAGTCCATGGGGTCACAGAGTCGGACACAACTGAACTGAACCGAACCAAGTATCAGTACATGTGTATAGATACATATTCACATCTAATGATTTTCATCTTTTAAAACTTCTTTTAGATATTACTTTAAGCAGAATTTATTCAGACGTTTATGGATGACCTATTATTAACAGGTATTTGGCCAAATTTAAATGCAAACATTTTTCTGATGAGTCTTGCCTCGTTTTTTAGGATGGAAAGACCTGCCCTTTTTATGTACCAGCACACACCTTGTACTCATTGCTTTCACAGAAAGCACTTAATACTTGCTTTTATAATTGTATGCTTATTTGATCTCATTTCAAGGTAACGGTATGCCTTCCTCATTCACCCCTAACTCTAGCACCCAGGCCACTACCTTTTTCTTTGTGTAGGATCAATAAACATAACTATTTTGACTCAAAGGGAAATTAGGCAGGTAACAGGAAGTGATGTTATCACACAACTTTCCCTGGAGCCTGAGATCAAGGTCACCTTGGGTTAAGGCAGTCTCTCTCTGTGAGGCCACAGCTTAACACTCAGATGTGCTACCTTGCTGGGGTTTTGTGTGAAGTCATTAGAAACTGTTAACAGCATAGCAAACATTAGTGTGTTAGAGCAGCTACTTAAGGCCTTAATGGAGAAAAGCCCTCCAGAAATGTTAGGCGAATCTGGGATGAGAAGATGGTTTAAAAGGAACTGAAATTGAAAACAAAAATCCTACTCTGGCTTTCATAAAGCACTTCCTTTGTTGTCTGAGCACAATAATATAATAGACGGACCCTGTACCAGTCACCGGAGATGAAAGGACAGCCCCTGCATTGAGTGTCTAGGCCAGTGAGAGACAGACAAGGAGCTCCGTGATTGCAGTGCAGTATAATAATGCCTGCTGTACAGACAGCTTTATGGAAACCTAAGGTGAGAATGCTTTGGGTCAGTAACAATGTCTGGAAAGAATGTACAGATTTGCGAAGAAGCTTGCCAATTTGAGGGGAAAAGGGACATTTCCGACTCCGGAAAGTGCATGCTCAGGACAGCTAAAAGGATTTAATGAAGTTGTGCGTGTGCAAGACCTGCCAACTGCAAGCTACTAGGGACAGGCTGAGAAGCGATGCTCAGCTTGAGAGCGGCACGCTCATTTATACTCAGAGTGCACTCACAGCCAAACACTGGTTACACCTTTTGCCAGGTCATTATGCTATTAAGTGGAATAACATAGCAAAGTGTTTTGTAAGCAGTGTGATGCAGATGTGTAAAGGAGGGTCGGTTTTAGCAGTGGGTGACACATGAAACGAGTCAGATTCCCTAACACTTAGTGTCGCCTGCATGACTCTGTGGCCCCGCCCTCACCGTGCCACCCCTCCCTGGCCTTGCTTTGTCCTTGATGCGTCAAGAGAGTTTCTCTGTTTGAGTCTTAATAGTGTTTGTTTGTTTCCCCCTTCTTCCCATTCATTTTCTTTCCCTTTCACCTGCTAGGTATTTCTATGCCACTGGCCTTTACATTAATCAGATCTCCACTAAAATATCACCTCCTGAAATGGTCTTCCTTGATCATCCTAGTCAAAGGTGCTGAGTATTATTCCGGCCTCATCATGTTGTTCCGTTTTCTTCACCCCCTGGACTTCTTTGTCAGCTTGTATGTAAACCAGATGCCTCCTTGAAATGGGATAAGGGCTCCAAAAAGACAGAGGTTTTGTTCCCATTGTTAACTGCTATATTCTAAACATCTGACACAGTGATTGTATCTCAGGTAACATCAGATGAATTAATGAATAAATAAGAAGTGAAAATGAAATAAGCTTTGTGATTGGAGAATCAATTGAGTGACCGTGATGTTAAAGAAAGCCCTTCTAACTCTCTGTGGATGAGGACACAATGCCTAGTTGTACTGGTTCAGCATTCTAAAAGGCTGTGCATAAGCATGGGGTCATTTTAGATTCGAGCTGACTAGTGCTTGAAGATTAGAAGTTACAGCTTCAGTTTTTGTAGGCAGCAGAAGCACTCACATTTGAAATGATGTCTCAGCAAAAGATTTGACTCTTTTCAGTGTCCCATGGACTGAAGTATTATTGTCCTTCAGCTGTATTTTCCTTTTCTTTTTTAAAGATACATTACTTGCTTCTTTCTTTCTAAAACGAGCAACGGATGTTATAGCCCAAGTCCCCTTTTCTCTAGATTTTTACTTTTTGAGACATCACTGTGGACAGATTATTCTTGCTCTTAGCAAACATTCTTCCTGGGATGTATTAATGTATTTATCTCTGTCAGAAAGCAGAGACCTAATAACCAATTCCCCAAACCTCTTGCAATATAGCATCTAATTTCCTCTCCCTTGAATTGTCAGCCACATGCCTGTACGTTCATTCCCCAGTAGTACTCCCTTCTCCACTCAAATGTCAGATCGAATCCATTGGAAAAGATTATTTTCAAGATTTATTGCTCTTTTTGCCTCATTCTCTTTCTTCTTTCTGATGGCATCGTGCTGAGAGGGCCAGCTTTGCATGCACTGCTTCAGTAACTGAAATAGGCAACAGATAACCGCAGGGCCATCCTGATAGTCTTTCTTGGAGCATCAGTGTCTGATGATCCTTGGAGAGAGTCATCAGTCTCAAAGGGCAAAGGGAGTCAGATGAGCACACTGCAGAGATGACTCAATAGAAAGAGAAATCATTATACAAATCCGCAAATTCACGATGCATGTCAACTCTGATAATGATGATATTTATTACTTTTAAAATTCTTTATCATTTATAAATGCAATCCCACTCATTCATAAAAGGATGCATATTTACTCAAGAACATAGTACAACTAAGCCCTCATGCTTTCCCAGCATAGAAGATCTACAGTGATTTCTCTCCTGTCTTCCTGATGGGGGACCATCCAAAAGTTGTTATTTTTTTATGTACCTTTTTTGATTCTTATAACAGCCATAAGCAACTATTCAATTTCCACTTTATAAAGAAAAGCAAGAACAAAAGTAAATTTCAGAGACAGAAAGGGATTGGCTTTATGTTTACATAACAAGGCAATGGCAGGGCAGTGATTCAAAGTGATTGTCACATCAGAGCCCATGGACATTTTTTGGCTCAGTCTGTTGCATTTAGCCATTGTCATGTTTAGAACAACTTAGAGGGTCTCTCAGATGGTAAAGAATCTGCCTGAAATGCGGAAGACCTGGGTTCGATCCCCAGGTTGGGAAGATCCCCTGGAAAAGGGAACAGCTACCCATTCCAGTATTCTGGCGTGGAGATTTCCATGTACTGTACCAGCCCATAGGGTCACAAAGAGTCAGACGTAACTGAGCGACTTTCACTTCCCAAGGAAAGGGTACTTAACTTCGTGCTATGAAGAAAAAATATCTGCAACCTTACACTTTTCTAAAATGGATTTGAATATACAACAAGGGTATGGCTATATATGAGAGACTAGACATCTTCTGCCTTCCAATAGACCTGAAACTCTATTGGAAAAGATGGTCTTTAATTAGATAATCATTTACATGGAGAAGTGTGAATTACTGCACATGAGGGGTTGGTGGTTTCTAAAGGAGATGATGATGGAATCGAGGATTTTTATTTTGTCTGAGAAGTTGCTGGAAGGGATGTATGGCAGGGGTCCAGAAAAGACTGTGTTCAAGCATGTGAATTGAAGCTGAGGCCTGAAGGATCAATGGGGGTCAGATAAGGAAAGAGAACACATCCACTGAAAGAATACCAGGAGCAGGAGGCGCTGAGGTCTCCCACATCAGATGCAGTGGTGCAGTGCCTACAACCACCATGCTTCGAGGAGCCACCAATATGTCTTAATGTCTTTATAAAGCAGAAGAAAGAAATGAATATAACCCACCCTGGACATATTGGTGTTAGTATTAGTCTTGGTATTTGGTATTAGTCTTCATATCAAAGCGAAAGTCCCTCAGTTGTGTCCGACTCTTTGCGACCTCATGGACTGTACAGGCCAGAATTCTCCAGGCCAGAATACTGGAATGGGTAGGCTTTCCCTTCTCCAGGAGATCTTCCCAACCCAGGGATTGAACCCAGGTCTCCCATATTGCAGGTGGATTCTTTACCAGTTGAACCACGAGGGAAACCCAAGAATCCTGGAGTGGATAGCCTACCCCTTCTCCAGTGGATCTTCCCAACCTAGGAATCGAACCAGGATCTCCTGCATTGCAGGTAGATTCTTTACCAACTAAGCTATTAGGGAAGCCCTAGTTTTCTTATCAATTCAATCATAAAATATAACTTATAATATTTCTATGAGGGAAGAGAAGCAGGCTGTAGATCCATGAGCACAGTGATGTGGCCGGCCTGACAAAGGAAAAAAAGAGAGAAAGCCGCAGTGTTTGAGAGGCTGGATGACACTGCTGTTGGTGGAATACAGTCTTCTGTTTCCTGCCATCTCATTTTGTGTGCATGCTAAGTTGCTTCAGTCATGTCCAGCTCTTTGCTACCCCATGGACTATAGCACACCAGACTCCTCTGTCCGGGATTCTCCAGGCAAGAATACTGGCGTGGGTTGCCAAGCCCTTCTCTAGGGGATCTTCCCAACCCAGGGATGGAACCCACCTCTCTTCTGTCTCCTGTGTTGGCAGTCGGGTTCTTTACCACCTGGGAAGCCATCTAATTTTAGATGATCCTTAAAAAATTAAAAAATAAGATGAAGAGAGGAAATAAAGCTGGAGGACTCCTTCATTCCTTCTCCTTACTTCTGAGGTTGGATTCCCCAAACATTTTCTTGATTGCTACCCACCTTTCTGCCATGAGGCCTCCTGTTTCCCACCCTGATCCCATCATGTTTATTGAAACTGTCAGTTGAGATGGGATGGAAAGAATTATGCTGGAACATAATAACATAATAATAGTAATTACACCAGCTACATTTTTATTGAATTAATGAGTGAGTGAGTGGAACAAAATTGTCTGTGTTAAAGTGGGTGGAGCTGACAGTGAGCGATAACAGGCTTCAGATAAAAAGCCATTCCTCTGTGATGCATTTCAACAAGCACCGGTTTAGTACAACTTCGTGTTGTACCGTATGAAGCACCAAGAACAGAAAGGTAAATCGATGGAGTCCCGGATCTCAAGGAGGCTTCCGTCCTTGGAATGGAAGGCAGACGTGGGAGAGTCCAAATACCTCATGTAATTAGGATGCCCCGAGAAACAGTCAAGAAGGCCATAAATTTCCTGTGATCTGGGCATGAGTGATGAATGATGGACATGCAGGGAATGTGGAGGCGGGCCTTCCGGTCTGAGATAATGGCGTGACCCGTGATGAAAGGCAGAGAGTGCAGTGTGGCTGGGTACTGAGTATGTCTTAGGGATTGTACTGCAGACCGAGAAGCTGGGTTGGAGATGGTTCCCGAAGTCACTAATCCTTCCTTCATCAAATTAGACATGTGAAAAATTGGGTGTTAAAGTAGGTTGCGGAAGCAAATATTAACAGGGATTGTTGTCATTATTTTTCTTTAGAAGCATTACCAAATTTATATAGCACTTTCCATTTTATATCAACGCCAGGTGAACACCCATTAGAAGCAGTAATGTGAAAGACTGAGTCTTGTAAGCTGACTCTGGAAAGAGCAAAAGAAAGAAGAATCATCAAAAATATTTTTTATCTTACCAAAAAATTATCAAATATATCAAAATGCCCCTGAGTGATTAAAGAATGTTTGTATTATTAGCAGTATATTTTGTTTTGTGTTGGGGAGGGGTCATAGCCACTATCAGTTTGAAAGGATTTCCTTCAAAATTCCTGAAATGCAACTGAAAAGGCACGCTTCATTTATTTAAGAAATCTACTTAGCTTGGATCTCTTTAAAATGTAATGTAAATAATCTATTATCTTCCCCTTTACCACAGTTTTATTATACATGGATTATAAAAAAAGATATCATGATTTTAATATTCTTTTTCCTGCCTTATGCAGACATTTTTAAAGTGGACATAATTTTTGCATCCATCCCAGTGCTGCATGTTTTATTTTAACAAATATATGAGCCTCAGCATCAGAACATTTTGTATGTAATCATTAAAACCCCAAATTGCTGTCTGGAAAGGAGGATCATTATTTTTCCATTTGCTCAGATCCTAGAACACAAAATGATCCAACTTGATTCTCAGGCCTGGGGTTATCCTGCTTGCTAGTCAGGATCTAGTACAAAACTTTCCAAAGACACAGACATTACTGGAGCGTTTAAGACAACATGTCCAGGGAGTGCTTCCTTCTTAACTGTTGCTTGTCTCAGAGCATTCACCAAACGCCTGGCACACCTCCAGCCCTCCAGTCCCACCCCACTCAGTTCAGCTACATTAAACTAGTAACTTATTCACAAAACACTGTGACTGATATATTGTGATCTCTTAATCACTGGCAGGCATAAACACGGACAGTTTTATGGGGCCCATAACTACTATGAATATTTTCTTTTGTGGATGGTTTGGATGGGGCCATCTATTAATCATATCTCAGTTGTTTTGCATTATCTTTAATTTATCTCATTTATTAAAATACTCTCATGTTCTTTTTTTTTTTTTAAGGCTTCATACTTTTCTTTCAAAGTTTGTGATTCACGTGCACTTCAACATAATGGAAGTATAAGCAGCATTACTTAAGAGTACAAAATAACACCTTCCGTAAGAATCCACCTGCTATGCGGGAGACCACATTCTGCAGAGCAACAAAGCCTGCACCACAGCCACTAAAGCCCATTCACCTAGAGCCTGTGCTCCACAACAAGACCACAATGAGAAGCCCACACACCACAATGAGGAATAGCCCCCATTCACCACAAGTAGAGAAAGCCTGTGCACAGCAAGACTCAGCACAGCAAAACAAAAAAATTCAAAATTAACAGTAGTAATAATGACTTAGTTGTGGGCTTCCCCAGTGGCTCAGTGGGTAAAGAATCTGCCTGCAATACAGGAGATAAAAGTGGCACAGGTTTGACCCTTCGATCGGGAAGATCCCCTGGAGGAGGGCATGGCAAACCACTCCAGTATTCTTGCCTGGAGAATCCCTTGGACAGAGGAGTCCGGAAGGCTACAGTCCACAGGGTTGCAAAGAGTTGGGCACGACTGAGCGATGGAACAACAACTGTCTTGATAACAGTAGGCACCCAATAAATCATGGTAAGATAAATTCTAAAGGATATGTTTTGGGAGGACATATCAGATGGGATATTAGACTACAGGAAGGAATGGAGAACAAAGAATGTTGTAAATATGTGAATAAAACTCCATGAACAAGATGCTCACAGATGGAGAGTTTAAAGAATATAAATCTGGCTTTGGGTCTGGAGGCCAAGAAGGCATAGGTGGGCCTTGAAGAGAGTTATTATCAAACCCTTACAAGGTGCTTCAAAGTGTTCAGAAATTTTAATGAGATTTGCAGCTTTGGGGTATTCAGATTCATTGAAATATCCTGCTTTTTCCAATTAATGTCCTAAAATCCACAGAAGAAACCTTTGCTTTAATTCTGAACCCAGTATGTGGCAGATACTGTGGGTGTCCTGCCCAAATCCTCTTGAGACAAAACGCTAGGGTGTTAATTAGCAGTCTTCCAACTAACAGCAGCTGCATCCTCTTGCCAGAACTTTCTCTAGTGGCAGGAATCCTCCCTATCCCTGCTATTAATATAAAGGCTGAAGCTCCCTGAGCCCCCAGCGATCATAAGCAGACTGAGTGGTGCTGACCTGTGTGCACACCTGACCATATGAGGTGGGGGTACCCTCACACTGCACATCCTACTCTCCCAGAATTTCTCAGCGTGTGTAAGCTCCAGGGGCTGCAGCAATAACTTGCTTGGTAACATGTTCTTTACTGGCTTTGTTTCCTTCCCTGTCTCACTTCTTCATCCCTCCTACTGGTGTTTCCTGAAGTCATAAGGCAGATTGCTTCGTGCTGGTGTCAACAGTCCATGGGGTCGCAAAGAGTCACACACGACCAAGCATGCACACACTGTAGGCAAACAGGAACCCAAGTATCACAAGATCCAGCTCTAGGAAAAATGGAAAAGTCACTCAAGACACGTCTACTTTTTGTGACCCCATGGACTATACGGTCCATGGAATTCTCTAGGCCAGAATACTGGAGTGGTAGCCTTTCCCTTCCCTGGAGATCTTTCCAACCCAGGGATCAGAAGCCTTGACACTGTCAGCAGGTTCTATCAGGACATTCAGAGAAGCCCTCCGGATCTCTAAAAACTTGCCTTGAGGAAAGATGTTGAAGCCCCAAGTTTGTCGTTTGCTTTCTACAAATTCTCTAGCCATGATCTAGGTTAGAATTCCACCACATAGACTTTATATTCCTTTTTATTTTATTTCAACAGTAACCAGGTGTCCCAAGGGCTTATCTATAGTAGGTACTTCATCCCAAGTAAGTAAAAGTGACAATCGAAGTTAACTTCTTACTTGTGAATACCAGTATCCTATTATCTATTGGTGTGTGTATTATTTCACATTTAACTAAGACAAATAGCCTATCACAGATTCCCATATAAAAAAAGTATGCTTCAGAGAACAAATTTCTATACTAAATATTCCATGTGTCAAGACATATTGGAAAAGAGAGAGCACTTGAAGTGTTTCAAAAAGGACATAATTTAAATCAATAGAAATAGAGGTTTATAAGAACTTTAAAAGAGCTAGATTAGTGAGCATTGGCGAGCTGCTTTTCAGAGTCATAGGAAGTCATAGGTGGCTCAGGGGTAAAGAATTCACCTGCCAATGCAGGAGACTTGGGTTTAATCCCTGGGTTGGGAAGATCCCCCGGAAGAGGAAATGGCAACCACTCCATTATTCTTAATAGGAAAACCCAATGGACAGAGGAGCCTGGCAGGCTACAGTGCTTAGGGTCACAAAGAGTGGGACACGACTGAGCGACTGAGCACAGGAAGTCATAAACAGCAGAAGCTGAAAGACACCACTGCCAGTTTCCTCCATGGCACAGCACACACTGAGGGGTGATTTGTAAGGAGTTGCCTGAAAACCGCTTTCACAACCTCATGTTTTGCATCTGCCAAAAGCCATGTACCTGCCCTCCCCATAACCAGAGCCCTCAGCCTGCCAGCATAATGATCGCGCCTGCCTCTTGTATGTCTTCCAAAGCTATGTGAGTGCCTCCTGATGATGGAGTTTAAACTGAAACCTTGCTGATAAATGAGCCGGAAAATGTAGTTTAAGGCTTCAAGATCCCGCCCACATAAAGGAGGCAGAGAGAGGATGGGACTGAGAAAAGATGCCTACACACCATCTATGACAGCAAAATTACAGTATAAAAATATAGTATTTGCAATTTTAAAATAAATGAAATGAAAGTAGATAATATAACCATATTAATGTCAACCTGAAAGGGTGTGAAAAGTTCTGAATTTTGTGTGGTTTGGGGAGAGGATAATTGTACAAAATTATGTACACTATAATTTCTTAGACTACACCAACATGCTAAAAATAGAGCCTGTAACTTAAACACTCCTAGAGGGGAAAGCAGAATGATAGAGGATATGTCAATACAAAGGAGAAAAGAGAGAAGAGAATCATGGAACATATACGACAAATAGGAAGTATAGACGTCGATGAATTGAACTATATACCTAATCATTTAAAATCTAAAAGAATTAAATTCTTCATTCAAAAATACAGATTGACAAGTTAGCATACGAAGGAAAACCTCAAAAATGAAATTCAGTCTTGTGTTTTTAGGAAAGACATCTAAAACGTAAAGACAGAAAAAGAGTGAAAATGAAATGATGGAAAAATCTATTTTGTGCAAATTCTACCCCATACAATGAAAATAATGATGATTGAATATTACACTGGAGCTCCATACCTCAGATTTGCGTCTTTATTCAGAAAAGAAGTGTAGGCAAAATACACTTGGACAGCTGATGGGATGTTTTCTTTTGCTCCTCCACTTCCCAGAAGGTCACATTTGCATAATAGTTCAGATTGCCTGTTCATCCAATAAAGAGTGATTTTTTTAGGGCAGGTGGATTTCCACGTACTTGATACAGAGACTCTCAAAACATCTTAGAAAAATGTTATCCAGGAAGATTTATTTAGCTGCTGCAAAATTGCAACACTATTTATTACTCACTCTATAATGGGTGCATCATATGATTTGTAATTCCTGGAGCCAATGTAATAGAATCACTTTAGTAGCTGCTTCCTGCGTGCTGCAAAGCACAGAGGCAAACAACATAAAAGACAATTAAAACAGGGTCACGTGTATTCAGAGATTCTTTGATTAATATCATCAGAGAGAGCCATGGCTAATCATGTGCCCTCTGTGACTCTGTTTCTGTAAATGAAGGTCAGGTTAAGCCCAGAACGTGTGGCATGTGTATGGTCTAAAGGAAGATCGACAGCTTTTTGTTCCCTCTTTGTCCAGATGGGACTACAATCCATCTAATCACTGGGATCAGGATATTAAATATTATGCTATGAAAACCAATTATGAGTCACGGGCATCCATCAAACATTTATTGAATTGCTCCTTGCAGGCGTTATGCAGGGAAATAGAAATGAATAAATCATGATTCTAAACATTCTGAGATATCTGTATGGCTTGGTCCTTTACGTCTCTCAGAGTCCTGTGGATTCAGCCCAGATGCCACCTTTGCGTGACCTTTTCATGATTGTCAGTCTCCATGACCCTCCTCTGCACTCCTAGTCCTGCTTATCCCTTTTCCTTTCCCCAGAGCACTTATCACCTTCTAACATACTATATATTTGCTATTTTTTTCTTTTTTGGCTGCACTGGGTCTTCATTGCAGTGTGTGGGCTTCTCTTATGGTGAGACATGCTATTTTTTTTTTTTTTTTTATTTTTAAACTCAATTATTTTTTAAAACATGGTGAGTTGTCAATAATATGTACTGGATAACTGAATGATGCAGAAATTTTAAAACGTACTGGAGTGGGGTGCTATGCCCTCCTCCAGAGGATCTTCCCAACCCAGGGATCAAACCCAAGTTGCAGGTGGGTTCTTTACCACTAGCGCCACCTGGGACATCCCCCCACCCCACCGCCATATCATAATTTGGGCTAAATAAATGGGAGGAGAGATTTTTTGGAGGTATATGAGTAAGTTCTCGCTTTTCTGAAAGAGCATCCCTTTTTCTCCCTCTGGATACAAGGAGCAGTGTGACCCCATTTACAACTGGCAGCAAAAATATGATGCAGGTGACCTGGTAATTTATCATCTGTCAAATCAGGACCCTACTGAGAGTGACAGGGAGAGTGGTTAATGATTATCACGGGTGAAAGGCACAAACTAGGTTTTCCCAGAAAACCAGGTTGTTTGGTCACCCTGTTTTGATGCCAGAAACCTACCTTAGGAGGAAAATAAAGCAGCTTATCAAAGACAGAGAAAGCAGTGTTAATGAACTGCTTAGACTTCCTGCTGGACATGCATGGGATTGCTTTACTGGTTGGACTCCTTTGAGTTAAGTCTGTGTTGCTTGGAATTGAGAGCACCTTAGGTCCAAACATTTAATACCACTTTCAGCTGTTTGCTTGTTTTCGACTTATGGGGGTATGAGAACTTTCCTGGGATCAAGAGATGTGACTAGAGCCACCACAGGGAAGGAGTAGGCCCAAGAATTTACAATTTAATCTGATGTCAGAGAAAGTACAGGAAATAATCTGGATTAGCATGTGGTTGAACACAAGGTTCTGCTGAGGGGCCAGTTGCGTGACTGGTGTTTTTTTTTTTTTTTTTTTTTGATTGGTGGTTTTTATTCTAACAGTAACTTTAAGGCATGCTCCTCCCTCTAACAAAGAGGTGAGACCTGGTACCAAGGCCCTGGAAGTTTATTTCTGTTTCCTGTTGTGAGGACGTAAGGCCGAGAGTCTTTGGACAAGCTCTGTTCTCCCTCAGTGCCTGAAGTTCCCTGTACCATCGCTTTTGTCTTGCCTTTCTACTTTTCATCTGGGAGAAGCCATGGCTGTATATTCCAAAGAACCTACTGTAGTGGATAATATATTTTAAATTGGGGAAACACACACACACACACACATACCTCCCCTCACCTCTGTGAGGTGGCCTGGCTTTTTTTCCCCAAAGTGCTTTAAGAGCCATTGTTTTCTTAAACTGTTATGATGATAAAATCCACCTCCTCTTGGGTATGGAAGGAGGGTGGAAGGAGCATTTTTGAATTTGAAATTGTGTGATTGTCATCTGAGCTGCTGGGTTTGCCCATATTTGGGGTATTGAGAGAGAGAGAGAGGGTGCCGTGTAGCCAAGTGAGAGGTAAGTTACACAAAACTCAGTAGTGTTCATGATGGTTCCAAGACCAAGGGATCAGAAACACAGCCACAGTCTCTGAAGTCAGGATTACCAAGTGATTTATTTATGAAAAAGTGTGGTGTGTGATGTACATTTATTGGCTCGAGTACTTATGCCGGCCATGACATGAATGCAGTTGAAATACTGATGCATAAAAGACCAGGAAAAGGAAGGGCCATAGATGATTCCATAAGAGAGGAAGGAGAGGAACTGTCCCCAGCCTTCAGACAGATAAAATATCTCAGAGAGGGGAGCAGCCTGCCCAAGGTCATACCCCCACCGTACGGAAGAATCAGATATACTCCCCTTTCACAAATGCCAAGTCTTGTCTTCTCAGCTTTCAGCTGTCCCTTCTCTTTCCATAATATCTGGTCACCAGCCAACCAGATTGATCTCGCAGTAAGAAAGGGAAAATCAGCAATGTTGCCCTGGAGTAATGAGCATTAGCAATTAGAATATTATCCAAGCAGCTCATAAAAAATAACTTCTGAGACATTAAGATACAAGAGTACTATCGTTAAAGAAGATGACCAAGCAGCGGCCTGTAAACATCTTCAGTCACCCCAAACTGCTTATTGACGACTGTGGCCACCTGATGTGAAAAACTGACTCATTTGAAAAGACCCTGATGCTGGGAAAGATTGAGGGCAGGAGGAGAGGGGAAGACAGAGGATGAGATGGTTGGATGGCATCACCGACTCAATGGACGTGAATTTGAGTAAGCTCCAGGAGTTGGTGATAGACAGGGAAGCTTGACATGCTGCAGTCTATGGGGTTGCAAAGATTCAGACACGACTGAGAGACTGAACTGACCTGAGTACCTAGGCTTACAATGAGTCACAAGATTTTATCTCTGAAATTGTGTCTTAGAAGAAGAGTTATTGAGGACTTCCTCAGCCATTAAATACATTGGCTATTTGAGATTAGCTCCCCCATAGATATCATCTGTCTGACCTAAAGAGCATGAGTTTTATGATAAAAAAAAAATATTATAGTCAGTTTTGCAAATGATCTACACTATAAATTTCATAGCATGTTCCTACAACCCTTAGTGTGTCTTTGCCTGTTATGTTTGTCTCAGTTTGGTATATTGTGTTATTGCTAACATAACTGACAGTGTTGCTGTTGCTATAAACTGCAAAGGGTGAAATAAATTGATGTGGTCATTTATTTTTGAATAGTACATCAATGTTTAATACAAAAAAGATTTTAAGATTTTGTTCTTCTTCAGTTAGGGCAATTTCTCAAATTAAAGTATGGTAGAAGCTGAATGATTTTATAGATGGAGAAAAAGAGAGTGAAAGATAAAATCTCTTCTTCTAAAACAGTTGACGTTTTTAATTGGCATCCCTTACATGTATGGTTTCTTGGTGCCAGGTCAGCACATAATTAATGACATAAGCTTGTCCACCATCTGCCCCTGCTTATTGTGTCCTCTTTCAGGTGAATTATTTGTGGATCTTCACCCCCAGGGTTGTCTTTGCCAATGACTGAGCCAGATCTCTAGGGTCTGGGACAAGGAATCACCAATGATGGGTACAGGGGGCGTCACTGAGCTACAGGGTCACAACATTCAATAGTTATCCTCTCCTTGAGTGTATGACCTTGGCTCTATCCATAGAAATAAGCTTTCAAACGTGGCTTTTCTATTGTACAAAGCTATCAAGTTTTCCCTTGGAAATGCATCTCCCATAACTCAACTCACTAAAATGCCCCCTCCCGTGTCTGGTGTCCATATGGGATAGTTTGTTTCTCATTCACTGAAGTCCTGCTGTGTAGTGACTGCTCTCAAACTTGACAGGATTGTTATGTAAATTGAAAAATGCCACCCTTCTGGATTATCTCTCTTCCTGCCCCCATCAGATGAGCCCTCCTTACCTACTAATGTAACAGTATTCATACAGTTACCATGACACTCCAGTCAACACAAAACCATTCTTTCAAGTGGAAAGTACCAGCAAAATAAAGGGCTATTATGTTAAAATAGTTGTTTATTATTTCTCCATGACAAATAGCATTTCTTAACATATCATAAGGATTAAATGAAAGTAAAAATACATATAAAGTACTGATTATCACAATACTTACAGCCATCATTATTATCAACATGTTTAAAACTTTAGTTTAGTTGGATATACTCTGCTACAGATTTTTAGTACACGATTCTTTTCCATGAGGCATTTACCCTCCAATTAAATACAATACATTTATGCACAAAGGAAAATCATTAACAATGCAAGAAGACTGAAACCACAAAATTGTTAGTGTCATGGTCTACCTATTGGAAATTGAATGTCAGGAAAATTTCAGGAATTTTTTTTCCCCTGTGATATGGTTAATATCCCCCACACTGTTATCCAGTTTAACCCAGTTTTCTTTCCTTCTTTATCAGCTTGTGTTGTGGATTTTCCCCATAAAACTTTTACTCAAGTCTTCCCTCTGAGCAATTGTTTTGGATGGTAGTCGCATTCCTGTTAGAAGGAGAATTAAGACCTGCGAGGCAGACCAGACCAGTTTCCTTTCTTTTCTGTCTGTGCGCACACAGTGGTATAACTGTTGCCTAATTTCATAAATATGTATGAAAAGTGTAGGAAATGAGGAAGGAAGGGGGAAAAGATCTCTTCTTGGTCTTTCTCTTGAAGCTCTGTTCTCAGGAGGGAGGCATTTCCCTTCACCATTGCTGTGTTCTCAAGGAACGTTCCCAGATAAGCACACGGACCTCTTTTCTACACCACCCTCCACCTTATACCCAACAGGGAATCTGACCATTTTGTTGCTCTTTAGTTGCTAATCTTTACCTGACTGCTAATCTTTACCTGAAATATGACTTTCTCCTCTCTTCCCTTATAGTTGTGCTGAGGACTTGTCCAACTCCATTTTCCTCAATGGATGCTTTTTGGCAATATATTGATTCTGTGGTTTCCCTCCTAGGGATCGGTCCTGCTGTTTCACCTCAGTCCTGCTGCATTTACCTGCTGTTTTATTCAGATGCTCAGTTTTGCCTCTCATGACCTGGGACTTGAGTTTCAGGCCAGCTTTTTCACTGTCCTCTTCTACTCTTCAAAGGTGAAAGTGAAATTTGTTCAGTTGTGTCCGACTCTTTGCCACCCCATGGACTGTAGCCCTTCAGGTTCCTCTGTCCATGGAATTCTCCAGGCAAGAATACTGGAGTGGGTGGCCATTTCGTCTTTGCTTTATGCCAATAGGGTGGTGTCTTCTACATATCTGAGGTTATTGATATTTCTCCCCTCAATCTTGATTCCAGCTTGTGCTTCATCCAGCCCAGCGTTTCACAGGATGGACATTGCATATAAGTTAAATAAGCAGGGTGACAACATACACACTTGATGTACTCCTTTCCCAATTTGGAACCAGTCCCTTGTTCATTGTCCAGTTCTAACTGCTGCTTCTTGACCTGCATACAGGTTTTGCAGGAGGCAGGTAAGGTGGTCTGGTATTCCCATCTCTTAAAGAATTTTCCACAGTTTGTTATGATCTACACAGTCAAAGGCTTTAGCATAGTCAATGAAGCAGAAGTAGATGTTTTTCCGGAATTCTCTAGCTTTTTCTATGATCCAACAAATGTTGGCAATTTGATCTCTGGGTAGAAAGTGAAGAGGAATTAAAGAGCCTCTTGATGAAGGTGAAAGAGGAGAGTGAAAAAGCTGGCTTAAAACTCAACATTCAAAAAAATGAAAATCATGGCATCCAGTCCCATCACTTAATGGCAAATAGAGGGGGAAACAGTGGAAACAGTGACAGATTTTATTTTCTTAGGCTCTGAAATTCTTGTGGATAGTGACTGCAGCCATGAAATTAAAAGACGCTTTATCCTCGGAAGAAAAGCTGTGACAAACCTAGATAGCATATTAAAAAGCAGAGACGCTACTTTGCCTACAAAGATCCGTATAGTCAAAGCTAAGGTTTTTCCAGTAGTTATGTATGGATGTGAGAGCTGGACAATAAAAAAGTCTGAGCACTGAAGAACTGATGACTTCCAATTGTGGTATTGGAGAAGAGTCTTGAGAGTCCCTTGGACAGCAAGGAGATTAAACCAGTCAATCCTAAAGGATATCAACCCTGAATATTCATTGGAAGGACTGATGCTGAAGCTGAAATTCCAATACTTTGGCCACCTGATGAGAAGAGCCAATTCATTAGAAAAGACTCTGATGCCGGGAAAGATCGAAGCAGGAAGAGAAGGGGAGGACAGAAGATTAGATGGTTGGGTGGCATCACCAACTCTATGGACATAAGTTTTAGCAAGCTCTGGTTGATGGTGAAGGAGAGGGAAGCTGTGGTCCATAGGGTAGCAAAGAGTCAGACATGATTGAGTGACTGAACAACAACAGTCATCCCCTTCTTCAGGGGATCTTCCCAACACAGGGATGGAACCCAGGTCTGCTGCATGGCAGCAGACTGTTTACCATTTGAGCTACCAGGAAAGCCCCTGAAACTCAACATTAAACTTACCTTTGGATCACTACCTTTAAAAAAAAAAAACAAAAAAACAAGATCATGGCATCTAGTCTCATCTCTTCAAGGTAAATAGAAGAGGAAAATGTGGAAACAGTGACAGATTTTGTTTTCTTGGGCTCCAAAATCACTGTGGTTGCTGACTGCAGCCATGAAATGAAAAGACACTTGCTGCTTGGGAGGAAAGCTAGGACAAACTAAGACAGCATATTAAAAAGCAGAGACATTTCGTGGCCAACAAAGGTCCATATAGTCAAAGCTGTGGTTTTTTCAGTATTCCAGTACAAATGTGCGAGTATGACCATAGAAAAGGCTGAGTGCTGAAGAACTGATGCTTTTGAACTGTGGTGCTGGACAAGACTCTTGAGAGTCCCTTGGACTGCAAGGAGATCCAACCAGTCCATTCTGAAGGAAATCAGTCCTGAATATTCATTGGATACACTGTTGTTGAAGCTGAACTTCCAATACTTTGGCCACCTGATGCTGGGAAAGATTGAAGGCAGGAGGAGAAGGGGATGACAGAGGATAAAATAGTTAGATAGCATCAATGACTCAACGGACAGAAATCTGAGCAAACTTTGGGAGATAGTGGAGGACAGAGGAGCCTGTCATGCTATAGTCCATGAGGTCACAAAGAGCTGGACCCAGGCTAGAGACTAAACAACAAGAAGACTCGGGATGTGAATAATACCACAGCTAAAATTTGCCCAGGAAGGCAGTTGAGACACTGCCTAATATTTACTAACCTGTCCATTTCTCTTTTGTTATATTAGTTAATAAGAAAATCAGAGGCTTGGCTTATTGGTTCTCATCTAAAATATGGATTTCAAAATTTCAGGACAGTGCAGTCCACGATGTTTGCTGGAGAAGAGAAATCATTTGCCACTTTTATTTATACAGTGAACATTCGTGGCCACCTGATGTGAAAAGCTGACTCATTGGAAAAGACCCTGATGCTGGGAAAGATTGAGGGCAGGAGGAGAAGGGGACGACAGAGGGTGAGATGGAGGGCATCACCAACTCAATGGACATGGGTTTGGGTAGACTCCGGCAGTTAGTGATGGACAGGGAGGCCTGGCGTGCTGCGGTTCATGGGGTCATAGAGTCAGACATGACTGAGCAACTGAACTGAACTGAAACATTCGTGGACATTTACAACATATTATTGTTCTAAATATTGAAGCTACAAGTAACAAGGAAACAAAACCAAACATGATTCCTAGTCTCTCTGAGCTTTGTTCTAATGGACTATATTCTGTTAAAAAATTTAAAAAGCATGTTAGCATCTTGGGTGGGTTTTGAAGTGTTCTGGAAAAAATTCCTTAAGCTAATTAAATTTCAAACACACAAATAGAGATCCATCTTATGTTGAGAGGAGTTTTTGTTTTGATTTTTTTAACCGGTTTTTGTTTTTGTTTTGATTTTTTTTAACCGGTTGGCTAAGAAGCCTGGACTATTGCTGGTCATGATTTTAATAAGTTCTGCAAGGCCAGCTTCCTTTTCTGCACATTCTTTTTCCTTTTTTGAAGTCAAGGGCCACTGAGCTGAGCAATCAGACAGGTGGCCTCTCTGCTACTTCATGAGAAGTACCAATGAAGAAAGAAGAAACCAATATAGCCAGTGCTATATTTCTTATGCCAGCTAACTCATCCTAGGAAGCTAAAATTAAACCAATGAGACAATTTGATAAATGTGAAAAGATTTTCTTCCTGTAATGTAATGTGTCAAACTTTAAAACCTCTTAAACTCTTTTTTTTTGCCAGCTCTTTAATTCAACCTTTTGTTTCCCAGGCCACACCCAAGAGGAGGAAAAATAACAAGTGGTAGAAAATATAGTGTAAATGGTAGCTACAGTAGTCTTTGGCTTGGCACACCCACTGGACCCTTTGTCTAAAGGCAAGATCCTTCGGGTCGCCCTCACACTCCTCGAGGTCTTCCACAGCCACCAACCAAGCGGCCTGCTTTATCTAATTGCTGATGATTCTGAGTGCGTAGTTCCTCCAGTGACTGCCCAGAACTATGCTGCTCACTTTGATTAAAAGGAGATAAGAGAGAAAATACCAAATCCCTACCAAAAATATGTGTTGGCCAGACACTTGGCTTGAAACTCTGTGATATGTTATTTCACTCATAAGAACCCAGTAAATCAGGCACTACACTATTGTGTATGAGAAATATATGCTTGGTCTTTGTCTACAGTCCCTGGCTCACAGCTCTTTTTAAAAAAAAATTAATTTATTTCTATTAATTGAAGGCTAATTCCTTTACAATACTGGCTCACAGCTCTTAAGATCCTTGGCATTCCCTGTAATAAGAGCAATAAATGTGTCTTTTGTCATGCCACTGAAGTGACTTTTTGGAAAGCCCTTTGGTAACCTAAGAATGGGAGCCAGAGGTTGGTTGCCAGGAGAACCCATCCTGAGAATAGAGGGTTTGAACTTTCAATCCCTTTCTCCCTCCTTCCAAGAGAAGTGGGTCTGGAAGTTGATTTTAATTTCCAGTAGCCAATAATTTAATCAATCTTGAAAATGTAATGAAGCCTCCATAGAAACCTAAAAGGCTTTCCAGGTTGGCAAACATATGGAGGTGCTGGGAGAATCCTTGTGGAGAGAGCATGTGAGCTCCCCCCTGCCCCATGCCTTGCCAAGCATCTCTTCCATCTGGCTGTTCCTGAGTTATATTCTTTTATAATACACCAATGACCTGTTAAGTAAAATGCTTCTGTGAATCACTTTAGTAAATGAATCAAACCCAAGGAAGGGGTCTTGGGAATCTCTGAACTCTGTAGCTCGTTGATCAGAAACACAGTTGACAATCTGGGCTTGCTGCTGGCATCTGAAGTTGTGGAGTAGGGGTCAGGAGATGGTCTTGTAGGACTGAGCCCTCAACCTTTGGATATGATGCCATGTCTGGGTAGACAGTGAAGAATTGAGGTAAATGGAATTGAGTTGTCAGATACCCAGATGGTGTTGGAGCATTGCTTGTGGGAGGTGTGGAGAAACTCCTCCTCTCAACATACACAAGTTGGGTTTAGTGATCAGAACACCCTCATGAGACACCATTCTTCCCACTTTGTGAACAAGGAAACAGAGGCTCCCAAAGATTAAATAATTTACCTAAGGTGTGTGTGTGTGTGTGTTCAGTCTCTCAATCATGTCTGACTCTGAGATCCCGTGGAGTATAGCCCAACAGGCTCCTCTGTCCATGGAATTTCCCAGGCAAGACAACTGGAGTGGGTTGCCATTTTCTCCTTCAGAGGATCTTCCTTACCCAGGGATCGAACCCCGGGGCTCCTGCATCTCCTGCATTGGCAGGCATATTCTTTACCACTGAGCCACCTGAGAAGCCCTTACCCAAGGTCACCCCTAACATAAGTAGTCGAGTTTAGAATGAAAGTCAGAGCTGCTTTATTCAAAAATCAGGCCTTTCAATAAATGGCACTTCCTCTTGGTATGGCAGGGGGTGGGGTGGGGTGGGAGTTGAGAGTGAGGAAGTGGTGTGTGAACATTCAATTGTCAAAAAAAAAGGCATGAGAGACTGAGCTTAGGCGACTTAGATATTTCATATTATGTTTGTGGCTATGGGGTACAATTACTGACATCCTAATAATTACCCAGTGAACAATCTCTTCAGCATCTTGAGATGTACAAGCTCACTCCCAGGAAATGGGTGGCTCTGTAATAAAAAGGGAAAATAAAGAAGAAAAGCCTGTATCATTTTTTCTACCTGCTGAAAAGGGGACTGCGTCCCTTAGGTTAAGGTCACGGAAATAGTCAATGATAGATATTGTTGTTTTGTTCTTCTATATCACCTTGTAATTTCATCTTCAAATTATTATGCTATCAGATTGTGCTGTATTATATGTATGGTCTATTATACCATGTTGCAATTATTGATTAATGTTTCTGACCTTATTTTTTCTGTGACGTTTTTGGTGATGAAAAGGATGTTTTTGTGTTTGCATTCACTTTGTCTAATGTAGTATGCGATCCAAGTAAGTTGTCAGTTTCATATAGAACTGAATTCTCTTGGACAACTTAATTTATCTATCTAACTATCTATCTGTCTATCAGTCTTGTCCTTGTTGTTCTTCAGCTGCTAAATAGTCTCTGACTCTTTGCGATCACATGGACTGCAGTACAGCAGGCTCCTCCAACCTTCACTATTTCCCAGAGTTTGCTCAAATTTATGTCCATTGCATCAGTAATGATATCCAATCATCTCATCTTCCACTGCCCCTTTTTCCTTTTGCCTTCATTTTTCCCAGCATCAGCGTCTTTTCAAGCGAGTCAACTCTTCACATCAGTGGCCAAAGTATTGGAGCTTCAGCTTCAGCATCAGTCCTTCCAATGAATATTCAGGGATAATTTCCTTTAGGATTGACTGATTTGATCTCTTTGCTGTCCAGGGGACTCTAAGAATCTTCTCCAGCACCACAATTTGAAAGTATTAATTTGTCATCATCTATCTATCTCCATAATATATATCTCTGAGGTTTCTGTTAATTCATATCCCACATATACAACCTCACAAACTGGCTATAATGAAGTAAAAAGACATGTTTACTTGGACTTGGGTCCCAGGTTCCTCATTTACTAAGTGAAAGTGAATGTGACAAGTTTTTCTCAGTTAAAAATATATTAATATATATATATATATATATATATATATATATATATTGTCAAATTCACAGGGTAATTAAAAGCCTAAATGATAATGCAGATGAATATTAAAAAATCATCCTCCAGCTACCCTTCCCACTCAATAGTTCCAGGTTTAAGTGATTCAGAATCAGTTGGTGGAGCTTTTAAAATATGAACATACTGACTTTAGTAAATCTCCGGTAAACTTTGGATTCTGGGGGGTGTGTTCCAGCATGTATATATATTCTTAAATCTTCCCAAGTTGTTCTGATATGCAGACCCAAGTAAGAACTTGGCTAATCCAAGGTGAATAGTAAGTAGAGGGTTTTGAATAAATGAAACTGATTTACAGCTGCCGAAGTAACAGACTCAGAGAACACATGCCTGCTGCCCTTACAGGAAGGCAAACTTGCACATATTTTGTGAACTTCTTAGTTAACAGTTGGATTTTTATGTAGAAGAATTCTTTCTAAAACATACTTGGTAATCTACTTAGAATATATAGCATATTATTAGAATAGAGTGTTTATTTTGATTTTCTGGAGAGTACAGAGTGTGATCTGTTTTAGTTGGCCTGTTTTATGATCCATTCCAAATTTAAAACCATTTCTAAATTTTATTCCAGGATTACTGGATGTGCATGTGTCTAAGAGTTTCTTATAAGTGTGCGAGATACAGTGTTGCTGTTGAGAAGGCTGATGCCATTTTGACACTCACTCTTTCATATTTAACCTGATTTTTAACTCCTCTCTGGAAAAGTTTATTTACTTAAAAAAAATATTTTTGTGAGGTTCTAGTCTTGCCTGTTCTATATCTTGCCTTTCTAATTATTTCAAGCATGTAAATTTATGAACTCATACTTAATTTTATGATTTCAAATTCCAAGGTACTAATTATCCTGTTTGGCAATAAGGAGTTCATGATCTGAGCCACTCAGCTCCCAGTCTTGTTTTTGCTGACTATGTAGAGCTTCTCCATCTTCGGCTGCAAAGAATAGAATCAATCTGATTTCGGTATTGACCATCTGGTGATGTCCATGTGTAGAGTCTTCTCTTGTGTTGTTGGAAGAGGGTGTTTGCTATGACAAGTGTGTTCTCTTAGCAAAACTCTTATTAGCCTTTGCCCTGCTTCATTCTGTACTCCAAGGCCAAATTTGCCTGTTACTCCAGGTGTTTCTTAACTTCTTATTTTCTTTCCTACTTCCTTCTTTGCATTCCAGTCTCCTATAATGAAAAGGACATCTTTTTGGGTGTTAGTTCTAAAAGGTCTTGTAAGTTTTCATAGAACTATTCAACTTCAGCTTCTTTAGCATTACTGATACAGTCATAGACTTGGATTACTATGATGTTGAGTGGTTTGCCTTGGAAATGAACAGAGATCATTCTGTTGTTTTTGAGATTGCTTCCAAGTACTGCATTTCAGACTCTTTTGTTGACTATGATGGCTACTCCATTTCTTCTAAGGGATTTCTGCCTGCAGTAGTAGATATAATGGTCATCTGAGTTAAATTGACCCATTCCAGTCCATTTTAGTTCGTTGATTCCTAAAATGTCGACGTTCACTCTTGCCATCTCCTGTTTGACCACTTCCAATTTGCCTTGATTCATGGACCTAACATTCCAGGTTCCTTTGCAATATTGCTCTTTAGAGCATCAGATCTTGCCTCCACTACCAGTCACATCCATGACTAGGTGTTGTTTTTGCTTTGGCTCTGTATCTTCATTCTTTCTGAAGTTATTTCTCCACTGATCTCCAGTAGCATATTGGGCACCTACTGACCTGGGGAGTTCCTCTTTCAGTGTCCTATCATTTTGCCTAATCATACTGTTCATGGGGTTCTCAAGGCAAGAAGACTCCTTATTGTCAAATTCAGACTTAAATTGAAGAAAGTGGGGAAAACCACTAGACCATTCATGTATGACCTAAATCAAATCCCTTAAAATTATACAGTATAAGTGAGAAATAGATTTAATGGACTAGATCTGATAGAGTGCCTGATGAACTATGGAAGGAGGTTTGTGACATTGTACAGGAGACAGAGATCAAGACCCTCCCTAAGAAAAAGAAATTCAAAAAAGCAAAATGGCTTTCTGAGGAGGGCTTGCAAATAGCTGTGAAAAGAAAAGAAGCAAAAAACAAAGGAGAAAGGGAAAGATATATCTATTTGAATGCAGAATTCCAAAGAACAGCAAGGAGAGAAAAGAAAGCCTTCCTCCGTGATCAGTGCAAAGAAATAGAGGAAAACAATAGAATGGGAAAGACTAGAGATCTCTTAAAGAAATTATAGATAACAGGGGAACATTTCCTGTTATGAAGATGGGCTCAATAAAGGACAGAAATGGTATGGACCTAATAGAAGCAGAAGATATTAAGAAGAGATGGCAAGAACACACAGAAGAACTATACAAAAAAGATCATCATGACCCAGATAATCATGATAGTGTGATTACTCACCTAGAGTCAGACATCCTGGAATGTGAAGTCAAGTGGGCCTTAGGAAGCATCACTATGGACAAAGCTAGTGGAGGTGATGGAATTCCAGTTGAGCTATTTCAATCCTAAAAGATGATGCAGTGAAAGTGCTACACTCAATATACCAACAATTTGGAAAACTCAGCAGTGGCCATAGGACTGGAAAAGGTCAGTTTTCATTCCAATCCCAAAGAAAGGCAATGTCAAAGAATGTTCAAACTACTGTACAATTGCACTCATTTCACACACTAGTAAAGTAATGCTCAAAATTCTCCGAGCCAGGCTTCAACAATATGTGAACTGTGAACTTCCAGATGTTCAAGTTGGTTTTAGAAAAGGCAGAGGCAAATTACCAACATCCATTGGATCATCGAAAAAGCAAGAGGTTTCCCCCAAAAAACATCTATCTCTGCTTTATTGACTATGCCAAAGCCTTTGACTGTGTGGATCACAATAAACTGTGGAAAATTCTGAGAGATGGGAATACCAGACCACCTGACTTGCCTCTTGAGAAATCTGTATGCAAGTCAGGAAGCAACAGTTAGAACTGGACATGGAACAACAGACTGGTTCCAAATAGGGAAAAGAGTACATCAAGGCTATATAATGTCACCCTGCTTATTTAACTTATATGCAGAGTATATCATGAGAAATGCTGGGCTGGATGAAGCACAAGCTGGAATCAAGATTGTTGGGAGAAATATCAATAACTTCAGATATGCAGATGACACCACCCTAGGACAGAAAGTGAAGAAGAACTAAAACAGCCTCTTGATGAAAGTGAGAGAGGAGAGTGAAAAAGTTGGCTTAAAGCTCAACATTCAGAAAACTAACATCATTGCATCTGATCTCATCACTTCATAGCAAATATTTGGGGACAATGGAGACAGTGACAGATTTTATTTTTGGGGGGCTCCAAAATCACTGCAGATGGGGACTACAGCCATGAAATTAAAAGATGCTTACTCCTTGGAATAAAAATTATGACCAACCTAGACAGCACATTAGAAAGCAGGGACATTACTTTGCCAACAAAAGTCCATCTACTGGTTTTTCCAGTAGTCATATATGGACAGAGAGTTGGATTATAAAGAAAGCTGAACACTGAAGAATTGATGCTTTTGAACTGTGGTTTTGGAGAAGACTCTTGAGAGTCCCTTGAACAGCTAGGAGATTCAACCAGTCCATCTTAAAGGAAATCAGTCCTGAATATTCATTGGAAGGACTGATGTTGAAGCTGAAACTCCAATCCTTTAGCCACCTGATGCAAAGAACGGACTCATTTGAAAAGACCTCGATGCTGGGAAAGATTGAAGGCAGGAGGAAAAGGGGACAACAGAGGATGAGAAGGCTGGATGTCATCACCAACTCAATGGAGATAAGTATAAGTAAGTCCAGGAGTTGGTGATGGACAGGGAGGCCTTGCATTCTGCAGTTCATGAGGTCGCAAAGAGCTGGACATGACTGAGCAACTGAACTCACCTGAATTATCCTGTCTGGGGCTTCCCTTGTGGCTCAGCTGTGAAGAATACTCCTGCAGTGCAGGAGATGTGGGTTCGATCCCTAGTTGGGGAAGATCCCTAGAGAAGGAAGTGGCAACTCTCTCCATATTCTTGCTTGGAAAATCCCAAAGACAGAGGAGCCTGGCAGATTACATGGGGTTGCAAGAGTTGAATAGGACTTAACAACTAAACCACTACCACCACCAATTATCCTGTTTATTGAATTTCTGCATTTTTTTTTCTTTAGCATTTTAGAGACACTGTGTCTCAAAATTGCTTGCAGTTATTATTATCTACTATTTTTCAGTAGAGGCTATTTTAGATGTGAGGGTTCCTTGAACCCTCCTTTGTGAATGGGGTCTTTGAAAACAAGGTCATCCTTTGTTTTTCAAATCTCTAAAGGCATTGAGATTTGTTAGATCAGCCTGCGTTTCTGGATGTGGTATTATCACATCTTACTTAGTGTAGTCAAAGTAAATTTAAAGCACTTCCTATTTGTGATGCAGAACTGATGCTATGACCGACTTCTCATTGACACTATTTTATCTGAAAGCCTGGACTCCTTTCCTCTTCTAAGCATTAAAATCCCACAGCCGCATCCCTGAGGCACGTATCTTTGTTCACAATTCCCTTGGACTGCTCTGGTGTCATCACTGTTTATGAAGGTCTTTGGTATCTTATTTAATTCCTGGCATCTTGGACTCTCATTTGAATCAACTGTGTGTGTGTGTGTGTGTGTTTAACTACTGTGTCTGTTTACAGCCATTTCTATTTTTAACACTTATATTTGTTATTAGTCATTTTCATCAAATGAGTGTGTCATATTACTTGAGGTTGGATCTGTTCCTTGAGACCATGCTTGAATTTCTTAAATTCCACAGAAGTCTTTGTGCCATTTTAGAAACTAGAATTTCTCTGAAATGCCCCATACTCATATATTCCATGCAACCATACATCTGATTACATATTTTTCCCAAGAGTAATTGCATATAATCACTTTTTTTTTCTGCCACAAACATTATAAGCTGCTTTTTTTAAAAGGCATATGCCCTAATTTAAATTCAGGCTTCCTAGGTGGCTCAGTGGCAAAGAATCCACCTCCCAAGCAGAAGATGTGTATTTGATCACTGGGTCAAGAAAATCCCCTGGAGGAGGAAATGCCTACCCACTCCAGTATTCTTGCCTGGGAAATCCCATGGACAGAGGAACCTGATGGGATACAGTCCATTGGGTCCCAAAAGATTAGAACAACTTAGCATCTAAACAGCAATGACTAATTTGAATCCAATGTGACAGTTGGTCAGGAGACTTCCTCTCCTAATCAAGGAAGCCTGTAAAACAAAAACAAAAAAAAAAACAAACCTATACAATTCTAAATGAAAGATAAAGTCTTAACATCTGTAACACATTCCAGCACATGAAATCCATTCATCTTCACAATAAACTTTCGAGCCATATTTCATCATTTGACTTTACCTGTTTAGCAGCTGAGACCCAGGAAAGTATAGATCTGAGGTCATACAATTAAAATACGGCAGAGAAAGGGATCAGGTTCATTTTCTCTGCTTCGTATCCACATTTCCTATGCAGTTTCCTTAAATTAAGGGAGGTAATATATGCACTGTTGCTTTGCTACCTGTGGAGTACAACACAGCTGTGAAAACTGATGACGGCAAAAATGCCCAGTAGCAGAACCTCATCTTGATAGAGGAAAACTAGCTCTTTTACAGCTTGTTTATAACATTGGCTTACCTAGGTTAATTAGTTAATTTCCATAATGACTATTTTGAGTGTACTATAAAGGGCGTTTATAGATGGTCTGGTCACTCAGAAGAACAGTATCTATGATAACCTCACTCAGTCTTCCTTGCTTCTATAAAAACAAAAAAAAAAAAAAAAAGACATTGTCTCTTTGGTCTTTGTTCCACTGTGGTTGGGGGCAGGTCTTTTCCTGTTAGTCCTGATCTCTGTGGATTTTAAACGTTGTCTTCTTGGTTCTCTGCTGCCTTTGTATGGTTATTCCCTTGGTTAGGTCTCTGCTGTGACAATGATGAGTGAACTGAGGTTATTCGCCAGCTCATTCCAGGCAGAAATAGCTCCACTACACTTGCCAGGGATAGCTATACAAGCCCTTTTTAAATCATTAGAAAACCAGAAAACCATTTCAAATTGAAGTGCAATTAGTGCCAATATACTTCCAAGCAAGTGTATTTACATGTAGGCTAATTAAATATATCATTAAAGAATTCAACAATATAGACGACACACTGAGGAAAAAAAGTATATTAGGATATATCTTTTTTTCTCAATGCAAAATTGTACAATAAACACATCTTCATTTATAGAACTGTCTCAAGTTGTTATGGCAACTGGAATTTGGGGTCAAGCAGAGAATGTATTGTTGCCATTGTTCTCTGAGCCTGGAGAAATGGCATTTGAACATCTGATACAGGTTTTGAAAGTCATTGAAAAAGGGAAAGCTTACTTTTAGTGCCCTGGATTCCATTCCTAAACACTCTCTTCTCTGAAAAACTTTACATTAAAATTTCAACCTCTTCTCCAAGCTTGCTCTGCAAAAACTGACCCACTATCAAATTATTTTTACTTAATTTGCTTGACTGGAAGTCATGTTTGCTATTTCCAGGAAACATTCATTTATTTACTTAGATAATCTTGGAGGGATTGAATCAAATCCTGTTTAATAATCTTGGAGATATTTCAAATAGTTTCTACATCTATAAAATGGGACTAATAAAACGTGATCCTTTGGAAGACAAACTCAGTAAAACACGATGCAAGAGAAAAAATTTTGAAAAATAGTAAACTATAAAGATGCATTCACATGTGAAGTTTTAAAATATTTTATTTAATCATTCAGAAAGTATGAATGCTATGTTCAATATGTGCAAAGATAAAAAAGAAAAGAGTGCAAAATAAAGACTCAGTGTCCAACCTCAAGAGCTCAGGGTCCAGCCACCAGAAATCAGCTGCTTATCAGAGTGCATGCAGAGTACTGTGACAGGTCACAGAGAAGAATATCTCACCTTCTGATGAAGATGAGGCATCTGCTTCCTGTTTTGAACCTGCTCCACTGTCTTGGCCGTGACATACAGCTTCCTGCTGTATTTGGTGCACCCCTCACAGAAAGCGTCTTCGAGCCCACAAGCTGTTTTTCCAGCTCTCTGCCCCATATGTCTCTGACACCAGAGTTGGGAACGAGGCAGAGTCTTACTTAGCTAGACATGAACAGACAGTCGGAGCGCAGAGGGAGTTAGCACAGCCTGGGGCAGCCCCTGAACAAAGGGAGTCAGGAGCAGACAGATAACCCCGTCCTTCCCTGTTGGACAGAGGACCTCACTCCTGCTTCTTGAGATCTATCCTCAAATGAGCTACACTGATGAATAAACTGACTCGAGTTCTGCTTACAAAGAGAGGTAGAGGCTGCTCCTCAAGTAGACTGGAAAGCAGATCCCCATTGTTTTTGTTGTTCAGTTGCTCAGTAGTGTTCCTCTCTTTGCGACCCCATGGACTGCAGCACGTCAGGCTTCCCTGTCCTTCAGTATCTACTGGAGTTTGCTCAAGCTCATGTCCATGGAGCTGATGATGATATTCAACCCTCTCATCCTCTGTCGAAGCCCCCTTATCCTATCTCCAATCTTTCCCAGCATCAGGGTCTTTCCCAATGAGTTGGCTCTTTATATCATGTGACCAAAGTAGTGGAGCTTCAGCACCAGGCCTTCTAATGAACATTCAATGTTGATTTCTTTCAGGATGGACTGGTTTGATCTCCTTTCTGTCCAAGGGATTCTCAAGAGTCTTCTCCAATACCACAGTTTGAAAGCATCAATTCTTCGGCCCAGTCTTCTTTATGGTCCAACTCTCACATTCGTACATAACTACTGGAAAAACCATAGCTCTGACTAGATGGACCTTTGTTGGCAAAGTGATGTCTCTGCTTTTTTATACACTGCCAGGTTTGTCATAAATTTTCATCTAAGGAACAAGATTCCCAGGGGGAATGCTGCAACTCCTCCTCCATGGATCACAGTAGGGATCCTGTTGTTTAAACAGAAGGTCTAGTGGTAACCTCACTTGCACATATTAGCATCACAGTTACCAAGTCCCTCATTGGCGGCAGAATTAAGATGTGCTTCAAGCAGGAGGGAGAATTCACTTCTGCGGTAGCTCCATCCTTTGATTTCCACCAGGCAATGATAATCCCTGGGCTTTGAGGTTGTCCACTCTGGGTGAACTGCTTCAGAAGCCTGGTAATAAAGAACATGACAGACTCAGATAAGGCAGGTGTCATCTTTGTGCACTCAGTAAAATCACAGGGTCTTTCAGGTACCATTTAAAGATCATTTTCATATGAAAAATTCTTCTGCAGTTACAGGATAAAACATGATTAAGTAAAACTTCTGTTTAATAACGGTGGAACTTTTTTTTTTTTTTTGGCGGAATGATTTTTGAAAGGCTTCAGTGAACCTCAGCCTGGGAATGACCCCTCCAGAGGTGGGATGTGTCCTACAGGATGGGGTATATTCAGTAAATCAATAGCTGATACAGAGAATGCTGAGTGCCTAACAGATGGAATAGGTGGATGGGGTCCCAAAAGGACTGAATAGTGAAAATCTTCCTTTGCACACTTGCAGCAATCAGCTGGTATGTGGTAGTCTCCCCCACAACCTTAGACTCTGTTGTAGAGTTGTTGTTCCTAGAGGTGAAGTTTCTCTGGGGAAAAAACAAACATTCCCCTCAGTTTGTCAGCACCCAATAGTGTCAGGTCAGTTTGGGCATCTCATACCTGTGAAACAATTGATCAAGAAAGCATTGCACCCAAATAGATCATTGAAAATAATCACTGTGAGAAGGGAGGGTGCTGCTCCTCATTGGTGACACATGGCGTGTCTGCAGCCAGGAGATGTGCTCTGTGGACAGCGGTGACTGAGCAGAGTTGCGCTGTGACCGGCAGGAGCATGGCAGCCCAGGGTGAGACGCATCCGGTCACCCACCAGCAGACAGCCAAGAGAAGCTGGAGTTCTGGCCCAAGGAAAGGGAAATGGAAAGTGGTTTAGGGAGACAGTAAGTTTAATTAAAGGGCTTCTCAGGTGTCTCAGTGGTAAAGAATGCATCCACCAATGCAGGAGATGCCAGAGACTCAGGTTTGAGTAGGAAAGATCTGCTGTAGGAGAAAATGGCAACCCACTCCAGTATTCTTGCCTGGGAAATCCCATGGACAGAGGAGCCTGGCGGGCTACAGTCCATAGGATAGCAGAGAGTTGGACATGACTGAGTGACTGAGCTCATGCCTAAGTTTAATTGCAGCCTGTATCAGGGGAGACTGCAGCTTATTTCATTCCCCCACCGTAGTAAGTCGGTTTTACAGATTCGCTGCTGGCCTCACCTGACAGCTCCGCGATACACTAGACTTAAAGTTGGGTACACATGAGTGAGGCTGGACTCTACTAAACACATCTTATCACCACCTCGCAGCCTCATTTTGGCCTCCCAGTCACCCTGCATGGCTGCAGCAAAGGTAAGGCTTTGAACCACGTGGCTGATACTGATAACCCTGGAGCCCATGCTCACATCCTCTGTTTACCCCCTGGGTCTTCTCTGCTGATACACTTTGCACCCACACATATGTAGCTGAAAATTACAGAGACGTTAATAGCCTCACAAGGAACCCTCACCAGTGGCTCATAGGAGACAATGGATCCCTGTCCCTGTCCCTGTCCTTTCCTGGGCAGACAATTTGAGGCAAAGTCTCCTTTGTTACTCAGAAGATACTGCTCAGAACGAGCCTCTCTCTATTAGCTCTGACCATCTCTGTAGCATATTCTTACATCATTGTTTTCACCTTGTCTTGATGATTGTCCCATGAGTAAGAGTCAGTGGACTTTTACTCCCTGGGGTCATCTCCCAGATAAATTACCTGGACAGAAGTCTTTATCATAGGCTCTGCCTCATGGGAAGCTAAAACCAAGATAGTGACAACCAATCACTCTTGAGAAATGGAGAAGAAATGTTCAAGTTTCTGAGTAGAAAAGAGGAATTGTAAAGGCAGCTGGGCATGATGTCTATAAGCAAACATGGGAATGAAGGAGATTATCCACTATTCAAAAAAAAAAAAGAAAAACTCAATAATGGAGAAACTCAAATCACACACTACTGCACCAGTTCATCATGTAGGTTTAAGGAAAGTGAACGTGAAAGTCACTTTGTTGTGTCCAACTCTTTCTGACCCCATGGACTATATATGGAATTCTACAGGCCAGCTTATTGGAGTGGGTAGCCTTTCCCTTCTCCAGGGGATCTTCCCACCCAGGGATTGAACACAGGTCTCCCGCATTGCATGCAGATTCTTTACCAGCTGAGCCACAATGGAAATCCAAGAATACTGAAGTGGGTAGCCTATCCCTCCTCCAGTGGATCTACCCAACCCAGGAATCAAACCGGGGATTCCTGCACTGTAGACGGACTCTTTACCAACTGAGCTATCAGGGAAGCCCTGGTTTAAGGAAGGAATCTCTAAAGTTATTTTCAATGTATGCATCAGGTTAGGTTTTCATTACCCCAGAAGGCACAGTGCCCGTGAGAGGATTCAGCAGACTTGAGATCGATGTCAGCACATTGAATTTGTATAAGGGCCAGAGAGGTAATACAAATGGTTATTTTTCTCCATGTGGGGATTCTAAGAAATGGAAGGCCATGTGTCATTCTAAAGTTGGCAGCAGTTACTCAACTCAAGATGATGAGACCCATGAGGAAATAGACAATTCAGATCTGTTAAGTTCTTATGTTATGTATATTTCTTAAAAAAAATTGATGTGAAAATTCAAGGATGTTTATAGCATATGAGTATCTGTCTCTACCTTTTATCGAAATATAGTTCATGTATAATATTTGTTAGTCTCAGGTATCCTATGTGTTACGGCATTTGTAATCACCATGATAAATAAGTCTAGTAACCATCTGTCACCATATAAAGGTATTACAATAATATTGATCATGTTCCTTGTGCTGAATCGTGTGACTTATTTTATAACAGAAAGTTTGTATCTCTTAACTCCCTCCACTCATCCCCATGTCTCCTTACATTCTGAATGATAACCTTGTGGGTAAGTGTTTGTTTTTGCTTATCTTTTTCCCTTTCATCACTTTGGGTACATCATTCCACTCCCCTCTGGTCTGGAAATTTCCTGCTGAAAAGTCAGCTTAAGGTCTTGTAGGAGTTCCCTTATACATAACTAGTTGCTTTCCTCTCTGCTACTTTGAAGATTCTGTCTTTGTCTTTAATTTGACCATTTAAATTATATGTGTTTTTGGTGTGTTCCTCTTTGGGCTCATCTTGTTTAAGACTTTCTGTGCTTCCTGGAGCTAGATGTCTTTTTCCTTCCATGGGTTAGGGGAAGTTTTCAGCTGTCATTTCTTCAAATAAATTCTTTGCCTTAAATCTATGTTCTGCTTCTGGACCGATGTAATGCATTGTTAGTACTCTTGATGTTGTTCCAGAGGTTTCTAAAACTACTCTCATGTTTGAAAAAAAAATATTGTTTTCCTTTTTCTTTTCGTCTTGGGTAATCAGCTCTAGTCTGTCTTCCAGATTGTTGATTTATTCCTCTGTGTCATCTAATGTGCTATTTATTCCTTCTTGTGACTTTTAAAATTTAAGTAATTATATTATTTTCACTGTTTCACTCTTTGTTATATTTTCTATCACTTGTTTGAGATTCTCACTGTGTTCATCCATTCTTCTTCCAAGTTTGTTGAACATCTTTATGATCATTACCTTGAACTCTTCCTCAGGTGGATTATTTCTACTTCGTTTAGTTCTTTTCGAGATCACTTGCTTCTTTATTGGAACAATTATTTCTCTGTCTTCTCCTTTTGTCCAGTTGTCTATTTCTTTTTTTAAATTAATTTATTTATTTTAATTGGAGGCTAATCACTCTACAATATTGTAGTGGGTTTTGCCATACATTGACATGAATCGGCCATGGATGTACATGTGTCCCCCATTCTGAACTCCCCTCCCACCTCCCTCCCCATCCCATCCCTCTGGGTTGTACCAGTGCACTGGCTTTGAGTTCCCTGATTCATGCATCAAACTTGGACTGGTGGTCTATTTCACATATGGTACTATACATGTTTCAATGCTATTCTCTCAAATCATCCCACCCTTGCCTTCTCCCACAGGGTCCAAAAGTCTGTTCTTCGTATCTGTGTCTCTTTTGCTGTCTCGCACACGGGGTCATCATTATCATCTTTCTAAATTCCATATATATGTATTAATATACTGCATTGGTATTTTTCTTTCTGACTTACTTCACTCTGTATAATAGGCTCCAGTTTCATCTACCTCATTAGAACTGATTCAAATGTATTCTTTTTAATGGCTGAGTAATACTCCATTGTGTATATGTACCACAGCTTTCTTATTCATTCATCTGCTGATGGACATCTAGGTTGCTTCCATGTCCTGGCTATTATAAACAGTGCTGTGATGAACACTGGGGTACACGTGTCTCTTTCAATTCCCAGTTCTCTATTTCTATGTGTTTGGCATGTCAGTGACATTTTGCAATGTTAGGGAAGTAGACTTACATAAGAAAGGCCCTGTGGGGTACAGCTGCAAGTTCCACTACGGTCACGAGAACCACACGCTCTAGGAGGGCCCCTTAGGCGGGCTGCACGTGTCCTTCTGTTGGGGTGGGGCTGACCACTGTGTGTGAACTTGTAGGTGGGGCTGGCCCCTCCTCCACTGGCTGCCTTGTGTGGTGGGTTTGAGCCCGTGATGGGTGGGTGAGTCCCTCTGTGGCTGTCTGTGTGGCTCAGAGGGTGTTGGCTGCAGTGGCCCCTGGTGGATGGGGCCGATTCCTCAGCACTAATAGCCTCTAGGAGGGGACTCCAAAATGGTACCCACCAGCGTCAGTGGTCTTGCAGTGGAACACACTCCCAGTAACGGCTGCTTCCCGAGTCTCCATCCCCAGGGAGAGCCCTATTGCCTCCTACCTTTCCATGAGGCTCTCCAAGATCAGCAGGTGAGCCTGACTGAGGTTATTCAGGTTAACGCCTCTGCAGTGGGACTTGGAGCATGCATGATTTTGTGCACACCCTATAAGATCAGAGTCTCTGTTGCCTGTAGCCCTGAAGCTCTCCTTAACACAAGCCCCACTGGTTTTCAAAGTCAGATGTTCTGGGGGCTCATCTTGGTGCAGGACTTCTGGAGCTGTGGGTCCTGGCTGTACTGCATCTCCACCCCTTCTCCCTGTCTTGAGCTTTCTTCTGTACGTCTTCAATTGTGGAAAATCTTCTCAGCTAATCTTCAAGTTATTCTCATGCATGGATGGTCTTTAAGGGCTTGTAATTCTGGTGGGCTTATAGAAGGAAGTAAGTTCCTCCTGCTATGACATATTGACCATTTCTCTCTTTTAAAGTAATTATGACAGAAAGAAAACACACCCAACAAGGTGCCTTTGCTGAAAATTTGACCATGTATTTGTGTTATTGTGTAGCCAATACTTTCTTTATCTGTTACATCTCTCACTATCATCTGCAGTGAATATTCCTGACCTGCAGCTTGCTGGGTTGTGAGATAAGCAGCAAACAGTGGGATCAGTGACCCTTCCTTCCTTCCCTCCCCTCGCCCTCTCTGCATCACAACACTTTATTTCCTATTTCTGAAGAAAAATGTTGGTTATAATATTTTCCTATGAGGGAATGTTTGAAAGGAAATTCTTTTATTTATTACAAGTGCAAAACTAATGATAAAAAGTATGGTATTATATCTTTACATCAAGTAACAGGTATATCAAGAGAGACAAACTGAGAATCTTTGCATTGTGTATTTTCTGCCTTTTAATTATGACAATCTTTGGTAGATTCAGAAAAGTATTATTTCACCTGAGGGTTCTGAATCAGGGATTTTTAGTGAGATGTCATACTTACAAAGGCAAATAATTCAATGGAATTTGTAGTCTTATTAAATCGCTATCTGTTTAGAAGAATAAACTTAATTAGCAGAGTGAGTTAACTGCAGAGTCTTAACCTGTTGTCCTTGAGCATTGCTTTAGCTTTCATATAAAGAATCCTCTTTATATACGGTACTGTGAATTGAGGCACATCAACCAGACTTTCCTTAAATTCTACTTAAATTTGTTGTTATCGTTTTGATTTCTGTTCTGGTTATACATGGGGACCCTTCTAATAAATTTATTTAGGTGATAATTTTATTTGGTTCAATATAAGCATATGATTCTACCTTACCAAAATTAACACGAAGTTGAATTACTTAACCATTTACTTAATAATGGAGCTTCCCCAGTAACTCATCGGTAAAGAATCTGCCTGCAATGCAGGAGACAGGAGACACAGGTTTGATCCCTGGATCGGGAAGATCCCCTGGAGGAGGAAATGGCAACCCACTTCATTATTCTTGCCTGGAGAATCCCATGGACAGGGAAGCCTGGAGTGCTACAGTCCATGGGGTCGCAAAGAGTTGGACACAACTTAGCAACTGAACAACAGAAACCATATATTTATGACCCAGCATAAAAACTTAGATATTGAGCTCCTAATCCAGTCCTCCAAATACTGTAGTGACTTAATAACTGGCATACTGGCTCTGAAGCATCTCCCTACAAGTTACCTGCTCCAAACCTTTTTACCTGGATGTCCATAATAATTAGCAGGTGGAATGTGGAGAGGACGTCAGCATGACTGATGCCTGAAGCCTGTTGCAGCTCTGCACGTCTCTTGAATTCCACTGTCGCTGTGAGGAGAAGGCTGCAGGAATTGGGGCTGCTGGCTCAATCACAGTATTTCTTGGTTCAGAGCAGCACTGGGGGCTGAACAGAATCTGTTTTGAAAGGACCTCCAATATGTCACACCTGTCTGCTCCATAGCTCTACCTTGTCAAGGAGGTAATTTTGCAGAAATATATTATTCCTTTATTACCCACCTAGCTTCTATCTGGATCTAGCAATCTGTCACAACCCTCTTGTTCTGAAGGCCAGCACGTTTTAGCTAAAGAGAGCACTCTACAATTATCATCTAATTCTCTTAACTTACTGATAGAGAAACTGAGGCCAAGGACTGTCTCCTGTGCACATCACACACGTTAATGAAGATGCATAGTGGCATTCATAAACTACTTACGTCTAAACTTGCTTCAAGACTTTGAAGGGTTACAATAAACTATCTTAATTCAATACAATAGATTTTATTTAACATTTGAGATGTGTCAAATACATTTTCTCATGACCGGGTATTACAGATGTGATGACCAATGACAAAAGCCCTGACAAAACCAGTGACTGATGCAAAGAATGGCACAGTTAGGCAACAACAGTGTTTACAAAACCCCATAGGCCTAGGAGGACAAATCAAACACACTGAAATTGAAACTTAAGTTTGGTTAATGCTTATTTTTGATTAAAAAAATAGATTGCACATAAGACAATGTAAAAGTTTCCATTTCACTATGAAGTAACACATCTGGGCATCAAAATACTGAGATAAAACTCTCCAACACTATGTTTCAAACTTTCTCTTTTTAAAAAAATTTGAACCACTTACACAAAAATCATCTGATGAGCGTTTTATGTGTCAATAGTTGGTTTCAGTCAATAATGCCATTCAATATAAAAAATTAAAATGGATGAACGCTCAGTACTCTTTTTGTGTATGGAGGAAGGACAAAAGAGCTCTTTATCTATACTTCATTCTGCCTATTGGCTGTACCTCTCAAGGGATCCGTAAGCACATGATTTAGAGGGAAATGTTGATTGAATTTCCCATTTAAGAGAAAGCATGAATATCCATATTTCTTACAAAAAACAAAACATTGAATCACTGACTATTAATAATTATAAATTATGAAATTTGTGTTTAGAATAAGAAATGTTTTGAAACTTCTTTGCAGGATCAGAAGAGCATTTTTGTTAATAGGAAAGGAAATTGATTTGCTTAGGAGAGTTTTATCAGACTTTAATTCTGTTAATTTCTTTATAGTTCTTTCACAAGTGCAATAGAGAATAAATATTTTTTGTATTGTTCTAGGAATTTTATATTCTCCAAAACTCTTTGTTATGTACTTTTTTGTTAAATAGCTTCTGACATATGGTAATAAAGACACATATAAGGCTTTGTTTTGTATATTCTTGTTTTGGAAATGTAGGTACTTATTAATGTATTATGAACTGAGTATAAACAATCCCATAAATGCTAATATTGCCTCCTTCTCATCTGTTCTCATCTCTTCTCGTCATCTGAATAGTTTACTAAGGGTATAGATTCGAGGGGGTGTTCCCTTGTTATTAATGATGACATAGCAGCTATGCTTTATGGGACCTCCTTGTCTTCCTTCCTTTGTATCTTACCCTGTGTGTGGCTTACCTGGTGGCTCGGCGGTAAAGAATCCGCCTGCAATGCAGGAGACACCGGAAGCAGGATCTCTGTTTCGCTCCCTGGGTTGAGAAGATCCTATAGAGGAGGAAATGGCAACACACTGTAATATTCTTGCCTGGGGATTCCCATGGACGGAGGAGTGGGTTACAATCCGTGTGGTTGCAAAGAGTTGGACACGACTGAAGCAACTGAGCAAAGAGCAAAATTTAGCTTCATTAAATTTTCCTTAGGGGAATTTTTACTTCTTTTATATATGCGGGGTCCAAATGTCTCTTTTTTCCTCTCAAATTCACTTTTATTTCATTTTTGAATTAAAACAATAAGCCTGTTCTTTCGTTTCCTAGGATATTTTTTAACTAAAAGAAACGTCCTATTTTTGTCAACCTGAGAGATTACTTGAGACTAACCCTAAAACAAGTTGGAATCTTTATTAATTCCTACTTATTTCTCAGTACTCCCAAGTTATCAAGATTTTTTCCCACGTAAATTCTAACTTTCTAGATAAAGTTTTTAAAATTTGATTTAATCATTGAACATTTTGTTTAAGGGCATTGAACAATATTTTTTGTTCTTCCCTGGCTATTTTTCCCATTGAAAATGTATTATTTCAGCTACATAAAGTGTCAATTAGAATTCTGTTTTAAAATTGTTGATTACCACCTGATAATATTTACTTGTAAGTGATAAGAGAATGCATTTCTAGGTCTAGGAGAAAAGAAGCATAGCTCATAAACAAGTTGAATATTTGTATTGATTTGTAAGCAAGCAGGTACATTTTTCTCTCAGTCCCTGCAAAGGATTTCATTTACTCATAGATTCAAATATTCTACGAGAAGGCAAGTGCTCTAATAAACTCTATGATCTAATAGACTCTAAATTCAGGATGTATGCCTTTGAGGTTATATTCTAAACTGTAGAATCTATATGCTTAGCTTGTTTAGTGGTTCACAGGGTAATCAATAGTAAAAGTGGGTTAAATTCAATGTAATCCAGACAACTGCAAGGTATGTATATATATTATACATATATAATTTAAATGTTGATCATAAAAGTCACAAAGAAATTTATATTAAAAAATAGAATGCTATCATGCTTTATTTTATTTAGACCTTTTAGTCACCAAGAGGAGGTAATTTTTCCTTAGTCTGTAAAATTCAGGAAATTGACCATTTAAAGAATTGAAGAAATTTCTTGAGAGTCACACAATTAGTAAATGGTTTCTTGTGTGTGTGTTAGTCACTGAGTCATGTCCTGGTGACCCCATGGACTGTAGCCTGCCAGGCTCCTCTGTCCATGGGATTCTCAAGGCAAGAATACTGGAGTGGGTAGCCATTCCCTTCTCCAAGGGATCTTCCCAAACCAGGGATCAAACCCGCATCTCTTACCTCTCCTGTATTAGAGGCAGATTCTTTGCTAACTGTGCCACCAGGGAAGCCCAGTAAATGGTATTGTTCAGTTGCTCAGTCATGTCTGACTCTTTGAGACCCCATGGACTGTAGCACACCAGGCTTCCTTGTCCTTCACCATCTCCCGGGGTTTGCTCGAACTCATGTCCATTGAGTTGGTGATGCCATCCAACTACCTCACCCTCTGTCACCCCCTTCTCCTTTTGCCCTCAATCTTTCCCAACATCAGGGTCTTTTTCAATGAGTCGGTTCCTCACATCAGGTGGCCAAAGTAAATGGTCTAATCATATGTAAATTTCAGATCCTCAAATTCCAAATGCAGAGGTTTGTCTGTGTTACATTTCTGATTCACCACCACAAAATCAGTGTGCCCCAACAGATATCCACAAAATGGAATATAAGCTTCTGAAAACAAATGCATTGGAGATTTATGTAGATAAAGCTTCTCTGATGCCCTGAAAGAGTTAACAAACCTTCCAGAGACTCACTAGGAAATGTGAACAGCACGGATTCTTGGTTTTATGTAGGACCGTGAGCTTTTCAGGTTGCTCTCCTGGTGAAAAAACAAAAACAAACAAACAAAATGCTTGCCAATGCAGGAGACAAAAGAGACTCGGATTCAATCTCTGGATGGGGAATATCCTCTGGAGGAGAGCATGGCAACCCACTCCAGTACCCTTTCCTGGGACATACCATGGACAGAGGAACTTAGCAGGTTACAGTCCATGGAGTCACAAAAGAGTCAGACGTGACTGAAGTAACTTAGCATGCAGGCATACATACATGGCCACTATCCCACTACTAGAGCGGGCACGGATAAGCAGAGGGAATGGATCACAAAGTGTTCTGTCGCACAGATAGGGAAAAGCAAAAGTTGACTGAGGCATTTATTTCTTTTGAGTTCTTACTTTGTTTTATTTCCACTGTGACATATAATTTTTCTTTTGTATTTATTACAGACTTCCGATTTGGCCAGAATTCTACTTCATTTGTTTCTTTTGTCATAATAGCAATTTCCTGTTCTTTGTAATTCTCTTTTGTTATTCTCTCTTTTCTTAACAATTTCTTGAAGTGCTTTCATCAATCAAAAGCTTTGGAAAGGGAAAAAAAAATGTTTTCATTGAATAAAGAGGGAATAGGCCACCAGCAATGGCTGTAGTCTTTGCCTTTGCTGTATTGAAACATACCAACCTAGTGCACTATATTTAAATGATTGACTTTGTTTTGGTAGGACAGTGCACATATGTGTGAATTAAAAACATAAAAATGCTCTTTTCCTCATGGAAATCATATATTTTCTTTGTTTTAAGGGATGAAAATACTATGTGTTTATATAGATATGATGACACTTCACCTAAATATGAATATTTGTGGGATAAATATAATTAACAGGAAATTCATTAATAATAAAGTGATTGCTATTCAGGATGTTTTTTCTGGTCCACGCATGCCTATGTTCAACTCTTTCTGAGCAATATAAACTATACTGTCTTCCACAAGGGACGGAAAATAACGATTATTTATAGACGTGTCTGGAGATTCCACTAGGTGCCTTTTGCATGAGAGCTTACTGATATTTAGAGGAAAAATTACCCAAAGAGAAGAGGGCTTCTAGGTATATAAGACTTAACCAAAAAGGATGAGTTTTAGGTGAAACATGTAAATACTTTTAGTAGATTATTTTTCTATTCTGTGCCATATAAAGTTTTGTACTAACAAGAAAGAAATGAGTGCAAAAAAAAAAATGATGATGATGTTTTTGAGTCTCTAAGTCATTTCTGACTCTTTGTGACCCCATGGACTGTAGCAGGCCAGGCTTTCAGGTCCTTCACCATCTCCTGGAGTTTGCTCAAACTCATGTCCACTGAGTCTTGATGCCATCCAACCATCTCGTCCTCTGTCGTCCCCTTCTCCTCCTGCCTTCAGTCTTACCCAGCTCAGGGTCTTTTCCAATGAGTTGACTCTTCGCATCAGGTAGCCAAAGTATTGGAGCTTCAGCTTCAACATGATGATGGTAATAACATGGAAAACATATGCAGGAAATTGCAGACATTAATATATAACATATATACATTAGATAAAATATTAACAGTGATAAAAGTGAACAAAAGTCATGGATAGGCAACTAAAAAAAAGAGGAAAAACACCATGAAAATAATTTCAGAATGAATTTAAAACAATGAAATATTTTGAGCTAAATAACTTGCAAAGCTTTTTATAAGCTGATGTTTAAGTAAATTACTGTGCATTCTACAGCCATTTGTGGTGTGTTATTTCCCAGATACATTATCAGAACAGATTCTTAGTAATATGGGGATATGTTCATGGAAGAAGAGTTAATAAAATAATATTTAGCATTTATTTAAATTTTATGTGTATAAGTTACCTGTATAAATTGATTCATATACTTTTTTGTAACTAAAACTATGCCATAGTTATATTAATTAAATTGCTCAAAGTTGCATATGCAGAAAGCAATGAAACAGGGATACTAACTCAGATCTGCTGGACTTCAAAGTCCACAATTTTAACAATGACAATAGGCTTTTTTCTGTATAAAATACATAAATAATCAAAACCTGAAGCTGTATTTTTACACCGAGAGAATACACATATGTACACACATATCACAACGAGTCAGACGTGACTGAACACACATGCACACACCAAGGTAACAGGGATGGAAGCAATTTAACATTCGTTACCTAAGTCCTGTTGTTGTTCTTCAGTCGCTACGTCATGTCCAACTCTCTGTGACCCCGTGGACTGCAGCATGCCAGGCTTCCCTGTCCCTCACCATCTTCTGCAGTTTGCCCAAGTTCATGTCCATTGAATTGTTGATGCCATCCGACGATCTCATCCTTTGTCACTCTACTTTCAGGATTTGTGCTGACACCTTTCAGAGCCATTATCTCACTGATGTATCACAAAGGCATCACTAATCACAGACCAGAAAAGTCAGGCTCTAGAGTTAATACATGGCCCAAGAGTGCTGTGATTGTGCCTTCTCAGCTTATTTTTCCTAAAACCCATGTGACTTCCCCTGAATGTCACTGCTTTTTCCCCTACTCTCATTATGCCAGAGAAATAATTCCTAACTTCAGTGTTAGTTCTTATGTGTCCTGGTGTAAATTGGATAAACACAAGCTATCTTCAAAATTGATGGGTTTATTGTTACTAACATAATACCTGCATGTAATAAAAATCATAAACTCCACTCCTCCTAGAGTTACTTTTCTTTACACCTAGAATGATTCTCTACGATGACAAAGGTCTAAACTCTTGCTGCTCCGTGTGTGGTCTGACGGCCATTTGTAGCATGACCATTGGCTGGGTACTGTGAGAACTGCAGATGGGTCTGTGTATTATTCAGATTCCTAGTGACTTTCACCCACACTAAAGTTTAAAGTAGCTATTGATTATTTTAACTCCTGTATTTCAACTTGCCCAGTTGGCACTCATGTGTGACATTGTGATGTGGATGGATGAGACTCATAGTGATGGTTATGACGGTTATAGTGAACATTTATTGGCTGCTGATGCCAGGTTCCATGTCAACAATTTCACACATTCTATATCATATGATCTATGAAAAAGTCCTATATTTCCGTGTTAGAAATGAGTAAGACAAGCCTTTAGAAAGGCTGCACCAATTGTAAGTGGCAGAGCTGAATTTTAAACTTGTAGCTGTCTCATCAAGAGAGCGGACTTCTAACTAGTTTGTTTAATTGCTTGTCCTAAAGGTTTTTACAGCCTGGCAGTAGAGACAGACAAGTATGCCTGAAGCCATATGTCACTGAAGGTTATCAAGAGTTAACTCAGAGGCCCACATTGCTGTGTAACTGGAGAATGAGCATGATGTTCCTAGAGACTGAGAGTGATTTTCATGGAGGAAGACATTTTTTTTTTAACTTGGAGGGTTCAAGAGAGGGCACCTCAAAACAAAAATGTCTTGTGAGCAAAGGAATGCAGATAGATTTCTGTAAGGTGTGCTTTTTAACTCATTATCCAAATAGTCTGTTCCACAAGGTATAAGCAAAGTCTGTCATGGATGGAAGCAGTAAGGAATTGAACAAGAAAATGAAATAAATGTCTGGGCTTCCACGAGGTGAGAATTTCTATTCAGAGCACAGTCCGAGTTGCTCCCAAATAGGCAAATGCTCGATGCTCTTTAGGGAAGCATTTTGAAATCTGGGACATTTTACATATTTTAAAGGACTCAGTGAATGTGAACAGCAGATTATGCTGGGTCTTAAGTGGAAATGCAGGCATGCAGAGTGTACGTTTATTTAATGCATGGATGGGTCATCGCTTTCCCAACTGATGATAATTTTAGCTCATTAATCCATTCGAGAAGCTGGATTCTTTATCCTGTGCTTGATTGCTGATCACAGACAGTGCACAATGGGCACTGCTGAATACAGGAGTGGACACACTCCATGCCCACTGGGATCAAAACCCACTTAGAATAAAAGCATAGCACCTTGCAGAGGCCCCATCCCATATTGAAAAAGCTCCAGAGCTCTTGGCTTTAATCCCGTGCTGTCAGCCGTAGTCCCAAAGCATGACTGATCATAGAAACCCTTGATCAAAAAAAAAAAAAAAAAAAAACCTCCAGTGGCTCAGAACTGACTACAGAATAAAATCAGTGTCCAAAAATCTCAGGGACTTAGATATCCATCAGCAAGTCCTGTTCACTGAACCTCTAAAATACCTGAGACTCTGACCACATCTTATCCTTCTCAGGAGCCACCCAGCAGCCCAAGTCCCACCAGACCACAGCAGCTTTCTCACTCTCTCTCTCCTACACATGCACACACTTCTCTGTCTTTATTTTTGTTATGGATCATTTGAAATATTTACCAAAGTAGATGGAATCTTCAAAAATCTTGATATACTTATCATCTAGCTTCAACAATTATCATTTAATGACCATTGCTATTTCATCTATGCCCACACCCCTCTCCCTCCATCATGCTCTACTTTGAATCCAATTCCAGTTATTGTATTATTCCATCCATAAAAATTTCAGTATGTTTCTTTGAAAGATAAGGACTCTTTCTTAATTACAGTGCCATTTTAATGCTTCAAAATCAAGGAATAATCATTTTAATACTGTCGTATATTCACTAAGTTTTGTATTTTTCATAAATGGTATACAGACCTGTCTATATATACAAATATGTATTTATGTGTGTGTGTGTATATATATATATATATATCTTTATTGTCTATGTATCTATCTAGAGATAGATGCATAGGGGTAGATAGGAGGAGAAGGCAATGGCACCCCACTCCAGTACTCTTGCCTGGAAAATCCCATGGATGGAGGAGCCTGGTAGGCTGCAGTCCATGGGGTCGCTAAGAGACACGACTGAGCGATTTCACTTTCCCTTTCCACTTTCATGCATTGGAGAAGGAAATGGCAACCCACTCCAGTGTTCTTGCCTGGAGAATCCCATGGACAGAGAAGCCTGGTAGGCTGCAGTCCATGGGGTCGCACAGAGTCAGACACAACTGAAGCAACTTAGTAGCAGCAGCAGATAGGATAGATATAAACAGGTATTACGTATGTAATATAATATGCATGTGTACATGCGTTAGTTGCTCAATCCTATTCGACTCTGTGACGCTATGGACTGTAGCCTGCCAAGCTTCTCTCTCCATGGAATTTTCCAGGCATGAATACTGGAGTGGGTTGCCATTCCCTTCTCCAGGGCATCTTCCTGACCCAGGGACCAAACCCAGATATCCTGCATTGCCAGCGGATTCTTCACCATCTGAGCCACCAGGGAAGCCCGTGATATAATATAGTTTGTTTAAATTAGGATCTCAGTATTTTAATAGGAAAACTGATTGGTGTCTTAAGTGTCCTTGCATCTATATAGCTGCCCTGTATGATGGTGTTATATAATCACGTCTTGATCTGGAAAATCGTCTCCCATCAAAGATGCAAAGCAAACTTCTGCTTCCATGTCCTTCCCTATTCACCCCATTCTCCACCCAGACACCTGTATTTCAGAGTGTAAATATCATTGTGCCGGGGTCCAGCCCTGGCTGATCCAGTGTATTCGAAGCGGGGACGGCATCGGCGAGGGTCAGGATACAATAGCTTCAATTAGATATTAATTAAAGATGTAAAGAGTAATAGAATAAGGATAGCTCAGTAGGAAAATTCAGTGCAGAAAAGAGGCTGAGTAGCTTGGTTTACGCGGGAGACCAATAAAACTTCAAGACAAGAAGTTTGCACCACTTATGCAGGCCACAGGTGTCCTTCCATTCTCCCGAAGGAGAGGAGACACTGAGGCCTCCCCGGTCGGATCTTAGAAGCCCAGGCATAATTAGTAAGCATGGCGGGTTCCGCGCTCCAGATGGAGACTCAGCCAGAGTGAGAGAGAGACATGGGGAGACCAGTATTTCGAGAAACTGATCCCAATTCTTTATTTTCCATGGTCTACTTTTATAGACTGAGATGTTATGCAAAAGTCACGCAGGGTCAGCAGTCCTGACTTTTATCAAAGTCAGGTGCTTCATACAAATGTATACAGAGGTCTTAGGGGTGTTACATCATCTTCTGGCCAGGGGGGCCTGCTGACAATTTATGACCCTCTCCTTGTGACAGTGGTCAGTCAACCAGAACACTTTTTTCTCCAAGGGTGATTATTCTTAAAACAGACGCCACCCAAATAAAGTTACATTCCTATAGGGTGAGGGTGTAGTGGGTTTTAGTTAGGGAAAGAATTTACTTAGCCTAAGGTCTAACGTGATTTATATCAAAGGTTAATACTTATTTCTTCTATATATTCATTAATGTGTGTAAGGGCAGGGGATGTGGAGACTTAGCAACAAACATTGGCTCAACAAATGAAAAACCCTTCACCAACACAATTTCTAATCAGCTCATTATACTTATACTAACAGTTTTCTAACTTTTCTAAGGAACCTGTTTTTAGAAGATTTAAAGCATCTCGTGCCTCTCACGGTTGGGAGGCTGTGAGCAATCACATGTGGCCGGACAAGCCTGTCAGGCAGACCAGAGAACCTTCAGAGGAGTTTGTAGGTTAAAACACTCTTGTCATGCCCAGGAGTTTTGATTAACTGGAGCTCTAGGTTAACTCCTTCTCCGAAAGAGGTGGTGGGGGACAGCCCCCCGTAAAGTCAGAGGTGTAGGTGAGAGCACCAAGTAGTAAAGTAGGCATGCTCTGGTTATGGGGGTAGATGCTCGAGGATTTCCAGGGGGACTCCTGAGGCTCAATCCCGCCTTTGCGTATGTCGAGCCTCCTTCCTCATGACCTTTGCCACGGGCGGAGTACCTCACTCTGGCCCCCAACATCATTGTCCCTCTCCTAGACTTCATGAAACTTTCCCGTTACACTTAGAAGTACTGTCCAGCACCCAATCCCTGCAATGTGGCATGCGGAGTCTTACAGAACAAAGTGGTCCCTAAAATTTCTTCATGACACAAAACACATTTTTCTTTTCTAGTCATGGTTGTAGACTCTTGAATTTTGAGAAAGTTTAGGGTTGTGATGGTAATAGGAACACTCGAGGACTTTTTACTTGCTGTTTCCTCTGCCTCGCACTCTCTTCCTCATTATCACATGGTGGGCTCTTTCTTAACATTTGAATCTGTCTTTTTCTTGGTTTTTCCAAGAGACATTGGCTTGCATTGCAGGTAGTTTAGCCTGGGAGATATATATAAAGTGGGGGAAGAGGGTTAGCAGATGGTGTGAAGCACGGAAGAAGGAAGTACATTATTAAGCGACTTTCTGCTGTGGACAGCGTGAGCTGTGTCTTTTGAAAGGCCATGTAGAATGAATCTTTACAATTGCCCATCCAGAAGGTGGGAGGAAGGAGAACTTGTCTTCTGGATGCCATCTATCTGTCAGGGGTTCCCTGTGATGTATTAATTCTCTCTTGTCCTTGCAGGCTCAAACATCTGTGAGGCCTAAGGCTTTCCTACAAGCATTCTACAGAGTGACATCAGAGAGCGTAGAGTGCAAGAAATACAAGGTGAAGCTGAGGCAAGGAACCGTCCGTTTACAGTTCCGTTGGAGCAGAGGCTTAAAGCGTAGCTGGCCTAAGGAGGAGACTGAGAGAATCGGCGGTGAGGCGAAAAAGATGTCCACACAGCGCAGGTCAAATGTTACTTCCTTTGACACGCCTTCCTCATTGTTTGAACCTTGAGTCAGTCACCCCACAGTTCCTCTATCATACCTCCTGTATGTTTTCACATCATCAACCCTCTCTGGAATTAATTATTTTCTTGTGTGTTTACCTGTTCATTGTCTATCTTCTTCCAGAACATAGCTCCATCTTGCCCTCTTCACAATCTCAGGCATCTAGAAAACCATCTGCTCTCCAGTGGGCCTTCGACAAATAATTCATGAGTACATACAGAAAATGAAATAGAGGAATAGTTGGGAGCAACTTGGAAAATCACATTACCCTGTTTGAGATATTATCTTTATGTCTTGGAAAGCATTTTGTAAATGTTGTTCTCAGTCTACAGCTGTAGGAAGTGGAGCTCAGAGTGTTTGGTTATAGGCCACAGCTGTGCAATAAAGGTTTATTCCAGGTCTGGAACGCAGACACCATGCCTCCAAGCCCCCAGACTCCCTCCAGCTCCAACATTTCCATTCCTTACACTGCCGCTCAGGATCAGGACCTCTTGGACCAGGGAAGTCTAGTGGCCTGTAACTTTCAAAGAAGCATACTCACTTGGTTATAAGAAGTCTAACTTCCATTTTCAGTTTTACTAGGCTCATTAAATCATGCCATGTCTCTGAGTATCACCATTTTTTCCCTCAGTGATTAAGGGCTTAAGTTATAGTTTTGCTGTGTTTGTGCTGCCCTGGGCTTGTGCGAACTTTGGATCTGTAATGGCTTAGCTTGTCTTCCAGTTGTCATCTTGGGGTGGCGTTTGAGCTGTCTCTTCTCTTTACTTCAATTATATATGGTGTCGGCCTTTATAGATGCAGTTGAAGGAATAAGTAAGTGAAATAAAGAGTCATTGACTAGCAAAAACTGCTGTATCATGTTTATGCACAAAATTTGCTTTCAAAAATACATAATATATATAATGTGTGAGGACCACTGTATCTCAGTGTTTTCTATTCTGCAGGCAGTGCAAGGTCCAGGTGTGTTTTGTTTGTTGGATATTTGGGGCTTTTTCTTTATTTTTGTTAATAAGTTAAGTACAACTTACATACAGAAAAGAGTACACATATTATGGCACAGCAAAATGGATCTACAAGCAGATTTGTGTACATTTATATGTATGTATGTGAGGTATGTGAGACTCTGATGCTGGGAGGGATTGGGGGCAAGAGGAGAAGGGGACGACAGAGGATGAGATGGCTGGATGGCATCACTGACTCGATGGACGTGAGTCTCAGTGAACTCCAGGAGTTGGTGACGGACAGGGAGGCCAGGCGTGCTGTGATTCATGGGGTAGCAAAGAGTCGGACATGACTGAGCGACTGATCTGATCTGATCTGATGTGAGGTTTGACTACTATTCATATAACATCTAGATCAAGAGGTAGAACACTTGTAGCACCCAGAAGATCCTTTTGCTCATCTTCACTCACTACACTAAAATAATTATTATCCTGATTCCATCATCTCAGTTTTGCTTTTCCTTGCGCTTCATCTATGCATGCATGCATGTTCAGTCGCTTCAGTTGTGTCTGACTTTTTGTGACCCTATGGACTGTAGCCTGCCAGGCTCCTCTGTCCATGTAATTCTCCAGGCAAGAATACTAGAGGGGATTGGAATGCCCTCCTCCAGGGGATCTTCCCGACCCAGTGATCGAACCCTGGTCTCCTGCGTTGCAGGCGGACTCCTTATCCCTGAGCCACCAGAGAAGCCTGCGCTTTATACACATGAAAGCATAAAATATGCATGTCTATCTTCTTTTTACTCAACATTAACTTATTCAATACTAACATATAAGATTTCTCTGTGTTGATATGCATAACAATAACCAGTTTGCTCTTTAATTATTTCTAGGTATTATTTCAGTATATGAATAGGTCATTATTCACTCATTCTATTGTTGATTAATTATTTTTTTATTTTTCTATTTTTGGCTGCTTTGGACATTCTCTGTTGTGTCCCTTGTGGACATGGGCACTCGCTGCTCACTGGTATATAAATAAGAGAGCAATTGCTCAGCCAGAAGGTCTTTGGAGGCTTAGATTTAGAGTTACTACCAATTTACCAAACTGAGTGTAACAAATTATACTCCCTCCAGCAATGTTCTAGAGTTCCAGGGTTTCCAAGTCTTGGAGGACAAGGGGTTTTGTATTCTACTCTTCCCTATCATCCATCATGTGTTCCATATGCTTTACTTAGCAGGTGCTCACTAAATATTTGTCTAAGAGCTCATCTGATCCCTCTCCTGTTGGGAGGAAAATATCTGAGCAAATGGTGAGCTGAACTTCCATCTTATTGGAAGGCTCAGCAGGAGCTCCCCCAAGATGCAGCCTTGGGGACTGTGGCTGCTGCGGAGCTTGACGTTTTGTTTCACTTTAAGAATGTTTCCATCCTAATAGGTTGTCATTATTTCCATGATGAATGATTTCAGGAATAATTAGACAGATCGAAGCCAGAGCCAGACAAACAACACGCTCTGCGCCAGGGCTTCTGAAGAAATGCACGGTGTCCCGGAGACAGCCGCTGCCTGAAAACCAGACAGTGCTCACTGATCCGTGGACCCAGGCCCTTCCTCTGGGAACATGATAGCATCTTCGAACAAAGGACCTTAGGTCTCCTCGCAGAACAAACCCTTCTCTGACCCACAAGGCAGTATGTGAGCTGGGATAGAGGGAGAAAGGAGGTTCAAATATAAAATGGTAAAAGTTAGAGGTGTGAACACTGCCTAGGTAACAGGATGATCTTCGTGAGGACTTTAAAAATGACAAGTCTTGCTTACCTCTTAGGTAAATTAAGGATGATAATGTTTACTTTGTGGTGAAAAGCCGATGTAAGTGGCAGTGATAACAGCAGTACAACATGCAAACAATAAAAGTCGTCTACTAGATGCCTCAAAGATGTGCCAGGCACAATACCAAGCACTTAGCGACATTATTCCATTTTATCTTTTTGAAAGGATGCAATGCCGCATCACACGACACGGACAAATACTTGACTGGGAGTCAGGTAAGGCTTCCCCTGCTTTTTGAAAGTTTGCTTACACCATGGAGCTTTTATGAAACACATACATTAGTACCAGTTTTTGCTAATCAAAAGAGATTTGAAGAGGATTTTTGCTTTTACAAAAAAAAAAAAAATTGATTTCAGCATTTTTTTTTTGTATTAGTAGCAAGCCCTTTTAGAGAGAGTTACAGCCCCAGCAATAGGAGAGATCCAGCCAAGGTCTTTCCTGGGGACCACTCTCAGCATCTTAGCATTGAGTCACCCAACTTTGAACTGTCTGTGAGCATCTGTGCTTTATCTCCTTTTATTTTGGAATCCATTAGCAATATTAAAGAAGGCTGAGCACCGAAGGATTGATGCTTTCGAGCTGTGGTGGTGGTGAAGACTCTTGAGAGTTCCTTGGACTGCAAGGAGATCCAACCAGTCCATCCTAAAGGAAATCAACCCTGAATATTCATTGGAAGGACAGATGCTGAAGCTGAAACTCCAATACTTTGGCCTCCTGATGCAAAAAACTGACTCGTTACAAAAGACTCTGATGCTGGGAAAGACTGAAGGCAGGAGGAAAAGGGGATGACAGAGGACAAGATGACTGGATGGCATCACGGACTCAATGGACAGGAGTTTGACCAAGTTCTGGGAGTTGGTCAAGGGCAGGGAAGCCTGGCGTGCTGCAGTTCATGGGGTCACAAAGAGTGGGACATGACTGAGTGACTGAACAAATTAATGATTTATGTCCTGAGGTAACTGCATCTTCACTTTAGCCAGTTTGGCTTAGCAAAGATTCCCTAGGAACACTTTACTTTTGGATAGGGGGGAGCCTTGTGTTCTACTTAAATAAGGGAGATGGTCTGGTTATGACCCTCCCACACATTTCTCAATTGTCCTTGTCTCTTGTTTTGTATCAATCAGATGGTACAGTCAGACTCAAATTCTAACTGCTGTGTAATTATATTACCTATATGTTTAACATTTAGCACACATCAAATAAAATCAACACACAAACATAAATGAGCAACTACTAAGCACCAATGGACCTGAAAAACAACCCTTGCTTTCAAAGGTTACACAATTATAACAGCGTAAGAGTTCCTGGAAGAAGTTGCATCAAATTAGGCTTAAAATGTAAATAGGCATATTTTTAGGCAGGGATAACCTTTGTGTAAATGCTTGGAGGTAGGAAAAACACTCATTCTGGGAAATATGAGAAACTCTTTTGTTAAAGATTCACAGGATGTTGGGGGTAGGACGGAAGTATCAAAAACTAAGGCCTGAAAATAGGTTGAGGTCAAAAAGAATCACAAAGGTAAACTATTGAGACTAGAATCTACTTCTCTTGGTGAGCTTACTTCCTAGGAAACGCCTGTATCAACACTTTGCCTGGTTTGCAGAAGATAAAATATGAATTGGTCTTGATCGTTACTCATCAGAATGTTCAGGGGTGGGCCCCACCTGATCTGTGTGGGGCCAGGGTGGGTGCGGTGTTGAAACAGTCCAGCTTTAATTCTCTGTGCTCCATTAGCATGGGAGATTGCTCCCTCTGACATTATTATGAGCCGTGAAGTTCTCAGATTTTACTACTCCAAGTGAATCAAGCCATTTTCCAAAATGAATTATGGATCATAAACCCTTGGGGTGGCTATAGTGTTGCATTTTCCTGAAATCCATATTCTGGGTGGACATTTATTGAGCACATAACTATTATGAAGTGTTAGCGGCAGAGCAAGTGCAGCTCCTGGTTGACTCAGCAGGAGAGAAGTTTAACATGTTCATATCTGAGGGCTGGATCCCGGTCTTCTTTAGACTTCCATATAAACTGGGCTTGCTGGAGAAGGCAATGGCACCCCACTCCAGAACTCTTGCCTGGGAAGTCCCATGGACGGAGGAGCCTGGTAGGCTGCAGTCCATGGGGTCGTGAAGAGTCGGACACGACTGAGCGACTTCACTTTCACTTTTCACTTTCACACATTGGAGAAGGAAATGGCAACCCACTCCAGTACTCTTGCCTGGAGAATCCCAGGGACAGGGGAGCCTGGTGGGCTGCCGTCTATGGGGTCGCACAGAGTCGGACAGGACTGAAGCGACTTAGCAGCAGCAGGATGTGACCAGGGTGAGACCACGGCCCAGGGAAAGGCTGATCTTATCATCTTTGGGCTGAACAAAAGAACAACAGATGCTGAGTGGGGTAAATTTTTGAAGATAAAATTATGAACTAAACAGAATGCCTTTAGTCTTATCAATCTCCTCCACAAAGACCAACTTCTATAGACTGAAAGTTTGTGTTCATTCGAGTTTTCATATGAACTCTAATCCCTATGTGATAGTACCTGGAGGTGCCTTTCTTTGGGAAGTGATAAAATCATCAGGGTGGAGCCCTCATGACAGGGCTGATGTCTTTATAAAGAAGACTTCAGAGAGCTCCCTTGTCCTGTCTGCCAAGTCAGCTTACAGGGCGAAGACAGGCCAGCCTTCAGAGTTGTGAGAAATATACATTTGTTATTTAAACCACTCAGTCTATGGTGTTCTTGTTACAGCATCTCAAACAGATTAACACATGATCTTTCTTCCATGTTTCCTGCAAATGATGAGAGAGAGAAAGACACAGAGACAGAGACAGAGAGTGAGATATTGGAAGATGCTGCTCTGTTGACATTGAAGATGAGAAAGGACCATGCCTCAGGAATATAAACCATATCTGAAAGCTGGGAGAAACAAGGATACGGGCTCTCCCCTGGAGCTCCCAGCAGGAGCATAGCCCTGCCAACCCATTTCATACTTTTGACCTCCAGAACAGTAAACAATGCATTTCTGTTAAAGTCACCAGACTTGTGGTTATTTGTTATAACAGCCAAGTTCTTACATATACCAGTAAAGGATGCCTATGTTTTCAAATATCAAAAAGAAAAATGCAGTCACCAGGCTTTGGGAGCCTTTATGAAGGCTCTGAATATGCTGCAGTTGGCATCACCAGCCTTTGGCTTCCCATGCTATGGTCTGGAATGTGTGACACGTATTCTCATTGCAAAGAATCAACCAATTTGGCAAATACATAAAATCAAAAGTCAAAGTTATATTGCCTCAGTTCCTTTATTTCTCAGGGGTAACCATGGTTATAAATAAAGAATTAGATTCTAGTGTTCACCATTAATCTCTTTTATCTTAATGTCCCATTCTTGCACTTGTTGGGGAAATATAACTTAAAAATTCTCCAGCCCCAAAACCTCTCCACAAAGTAGAAGAGAAAGAAAACAATTTTAATATTAAAAAAAAACATTAAATCAGAAAGTCAGCTGCTAAGAGATTGAAAAGCCAGAAAGAAATTTCATCCTTTTCTAGAGCCAAACAAATACATCTATTATGAGGACCCATACGTGTTCTCAAGAAAAATAATGACTAGTTCTCAAGTAAGAGGACTTCTCAATACCTTTGGTCACAAATAGTTCATTCTAAATTCATTTGGTAGTTGGAATAACAACCTGTCTCAGCTAATTGGCTTTATCCAAAGATATATTTACAAGGAGAAGTAATTTTGCAACCTGGAGTAAGGCTATACGGAAAGTGAAGTTAGACTCTTACCCTCTCCGAGGAACTGGGAGACTTGTAATCTTTCTTGATGATTACATTCAAAGCTATAGTCCCAGGTCCTTGAGAATGACATTCTTGCGTTATAACTCAGGTTAGAGGTTTATGTAGCTTTTGAAAAGATTTATGTGCATTTCAGAGACAGAGAAAGAACCTCCCATTACTGATACATGTTTTCTAAAGAAAAGAGGTGAGGGAGGGATATCTCTCCCTGTATTTTCAAAAGGGAGAACCAAGACTTATTTTTAATTTGTATTTGCCCTTATCCAGTCTTATCTTGATTCATTCCTCAGGTGTCAGAGGGTAGGTCTTTGCTTCACTTTCCTTATTTGCAAAGCAAATATATTAATTTAATAAAAACAAAGATGTACAAAACTCAGAATAAGTGCCTGATACATGACATGGCATGATTGCTAAAGAGTCCTTCTCATACTGCATTGGGTTTATCGCTCCATTATCTTTATTTTCCATCTTCATCAACCAGTCCATCCTAAAGGAAATCAGCCCTGAATATTCATTGGAAGGACTGATGCTGAAGCTGAAACTCCAATACTTTGGCTACCTTATGCCAAGAACTGACTCATTGGAAAAGACCCTGATGCTGGGAAAGACTGAAGGCAGGAGGAGAAGGGGATGACAGAGGATGAGATGGTTGGATGGTATCACCCATTCAATGGACATGAGTTTGGGTAAATTCTGGGAGTTGGCGATGGACAGGGAGGGGGCGTGCTGCAGTCCTTGGGGTCGCAAAGAGTTGGACAGGGCTGACTGACTGACTGAACTGAACTGAATTAATTGAATTAGTGTCATTATTTTAATTTTAGTCTACTCAGCATGATACTGCATTCCAGAGAACTCATGAGAAAGGTTTGGAGCACTCAGCAGTGGTAGGAGACAGATTTAATTAGTGGATGCACATCTGTATGCAGATTAAAAGACTGAATGAGCGAATCAACAAGGAAGCACCTCCCTCCCCAGCTCCTTTAAGAACTAGCCCTGGCTCTGCCATAGACGTGACTTGCTAGTATGACAGGTAAGGGAGCTGGAGGCGCATTAATTCTGTCGTCTCTCCAGCCCGGCATCTCGGCTCAGCATTTCACTGTTTCACCTGGGGCAAGGAAGAAGCTCTCCCAGTTAATTACCACGTGTTAACACTGACACAGAAGCCTCGCTTCACTGCTGAATGCAGTCATTGCTCCCAGTGCCACTGTAATGATAGCCCCCTCCCTGGCCTTCTGCCTTTAAGCTTGGATTTAGAATCTCAATTGCTATGGATAAAATTTAACGTGGCACAAAATATCACAGAAGAAAAATGAGACCATAAAACGCACCTTTTGGTGGTGAATCACTGTAGAACCCGGCAGTATTTCCTTGGAGACAGGTCATTAACGGCCTGCTGTGCCCAGGCTGTTGTTCTGCGGAGTGTTGCCTGTAGGCGGATATGGGCGAGTTGTGCAAAGTTGATCTTTGAGTCATGCCTAGAGGGGGTTGTCTCAAGGCTACATATTCAGCAAACATCTACCGCCAGTGTATCAGGTCCTGTGCTGAGTGCTAGGGCATTTCCAAAGATAAATGAGATGTGATTCCTTCTCTCACAGTCTAGCTATACAGACAGACGGATCTAAGGATTGTAATGGCGGCTCTAAGGATAGTAATAGAGGCAACAGTAATAATAATAAATAGCGATATCTATAATTCACCAAGTGCTTGCTATGTACTAGGTGCTAAAAATTTCACATGTAATACCATGTAGCTCTGCAGGATTGGCTAGTAATAGATTTCATGGCCTTCTAGGGAACCCAGACACTTACTTATGGAAGGGGATGTGAAAGAACCTTTACATCTCTTTACTTAGGTGGCCCTTTCCAGGGATTCTTCCCAACCCAGGGATAGAACCTGTGTCTCTTGCGTCTTCTGCATTGGCAGGCAGATACTTCACCAATGAGCCACTTGGGAAGCTGAAATATGAAAACTACCAATATATATAAGCTTGAAAAAAGAGGTTTGCTAGTTTGCTTTTAATATAAACTATATAAATAAATTATATACTGGTGATAGAAGCAAGGTCCGACGCTGTAAAGAGCAATATTGCACAGGAACCTGGAATGTCAGGTCCATGAACAAGGCAAATTGGAAGTGGTCAAACAGGAGACGGCAAGAGTGAACGTCAACATCCTAGGAATCAGCGAACTAAAATGGACTGGAATGGGTGAATTTAACTCAGATGACCATTATATCTACTACTCTGGGCACGAATCCCTTAGAAGAAATGGACTAGCCATCATGGTCAACAAAAGAGTCCGAAATTCAGTACTTGGATGCCATCTCAAAAATGACTGAATGATCTCTGTTTGTTTCCAAGACAAACCATTCAATATCACAGTGATCAAGCCTATGCCCCAACCAGTAATGCTGAAGAAGCTGAAGTTGAACGGTTCTATGAAGACCTAAAAGACCTTTTAGAACTAACACCCCAAAAAGATGTCCTTTTCATTATAGGGGACTGGAATACAAAAGTAGGAAGTCAAGAAACACCTGGAGTAACAGGCAAATTTAGCCTTGGAGTACAGAATGAAGCAGGGCAAAGGCTAAGAGTTTTGCCAAGAAAACACATTAGTCATAGCAAACACCCTCTTCCCACAACACAAGAGAAGACTCTATACATGGACATCACCAGATGGTCAACACCAAAATCAGATTGATTATATTCTTTGCAGCCAAAGATGGAGAAGCTCTATATAGTCAGCAAAAACAAGACCAGGAGCTGACTGTGGCTCAGATCATGAACTCCTTATTGCCAATTCAGACTGAAATTGAAGAAAGTGGGGAAAACCACTAGACCATACAGGTATGACCTAAATCAAATCCCTTATGATTATACAGTGGAAGTGAGAAATAGATTTAAGGGACTAGATCTGTTAGATAGAGTGCCTGATGAACTATGGACAGAGGTTCATGACATTTTACAGGAGACAGGGATCAAGACCATCCCCATGGAAAAGAAATGCAAAAAAGCAAAATGGCTGTCTGAGGAGGCCTTACAAATAGCTGTGAAAAGAAGAGAAGCAAAAAGCAAAGGAGAAAATGAGAGATATATCCATTTGAATGCAGAGTTCCAAAGAATAGCAAGGAGAGATAAGAAAGACTTCCTCAGTGATCAATGGAAGGAAATAGAGGAAAACAACAGAATGGGAAACACTAGAGATCTCTTCAAGAAAATTAGAGATACCAAGGGGACATTTCATGCAAAGATGGGCTCGATAAAGGACAGAAATGGTATGGACCTAACAGAAGCAGAAGATATTAAGAAGAGATGGCAAGAATACACAGAAGAACTGTACAAAAAAGATCTTCATGACCCAGATAATCACCATAGTGTAATCACTCACCTAGAGCCAGACATCCTGGAATGTGAAGTCAAATGGGCCTTAGGAAGCATCACTATGAACAAAGTTAGTGGAGGTGATGGAATTCCAGTTGAGCTATTCCAAATCCTGAAAGATGATGCTGTGAAAGTGCTGCACTCAATATGCCAGCAAATTTGGAAAACTCAGCAGTGGCCACAGGACTGGAAAAGGTCACTTTTCATTCCAATTCCAAAGAAAGGCAATGCCAAAGAACGCTCAAACTACCACATAATTGCACTCATCTCACAGGCTAGCAAAGTAATGCTCAAAATTCTCCAAGTCAGGCTTCAGCAATACATGAACTGTGAACTTCCAGATGTTCAGGCTGGTTTTAGAAAAGGCAGAGGAACCAGAGATCAAATTGCTGGATCATGGAAAAAGCAAGAGGGTTCCAGAAAAACATCTATTTCTGCTTTATTGACTATGCCAAAGCCTTTGACTGTGTGGATCACAATCAACTGTGGAAAATTCTGAAAGAGATGGGAATACCAGACCACCTGACCTGCCTCTTGAGAAACCTATATGCAGGTCAGGAAGCAACAGTTAGAACTCGACATGGAACAACAGATTCGTTCCAAATAGGAAAAGGAGTATGTTAAGTCTGTGTATTGTCACCCTGCTTATTTAACTTCTATGCAGAGTACATCATGAGAAACACTTGGCTGCAAGAAGCACAAGCTGGAATCAAGATTGCTGGGAGAAATATCAATAACCTCAGATATGCAGATGACACCACCATTATGGCAGAAAGTGAAGAGGAAATAAAGAGCCTCTTGATGAAAGTGAAAGAGGTGAGAAAGTTGGGTTAAAGCTCAACATTCAGAAAACTAAGATTATGGCATCTAGTTCCATCACTTCATGGCAACTTGATGGGGAAACAGTGGAAACAGTGCCAGACTTTATTTGTTGTGCTCCAAAATCACTGCAGATGGTGATTACAGCCATGAAATTAAAAGATGCTCACTCCTTGGATGGAATGTTATGACCAACCTAGATAGCATATTCAAAAGCAGAGACATTACTTTGCCAACAAAGGTCCGTCTAGTCAAGGCTATGGTTTTTCCTGTGGTCATGTATGGATGTGAGAGTTGGACTGTAAAGAAAGCTGAGTGCCGAAGAATTGATGCTTTTGAACTGTGGTGTTGGAGAAGACTCTTGAGAGTCCCTTGGACTGCAAGGAGATCCAACCAGTCCATCCTAAAGGAGATCAGTCCTGGGTGTTCACTGGAGGAATGATGCTAAAGCTGAAATTCCAATACTTTGGCCACCTCATGAGAAGAGTTGACTCATTGGAAAAGACTCTGATTCTGGGAGGGATTGGGGGCAGAAGGAGAAGGGGATGACAGAGGATGAGATGGCTGGATGGCATCACCGATTTGATGCACATGAGTTTGACTGAACTCCGGGAGTTGGTGATGGACAGGGAGGTCTGGCATGCTGCGATTAACGGATCACAAAGAGTGTGACACGACCGAGTGACTGAACTAAACTGACTGATATAAGTAAATTAAAATGGTCTCATTCTTAATAATGATAATTATGTTTTTTTATTAAATGAACTTTGATATGTCAGACTCTTTTCAATAGTTTTTGCTTTGACTTTCAGTGATATAAAATAACTGACAGATAATTTTCATAAATGTTATATCTTAAGAAAATAGCATGAGGCAACAGAAAGTGTGTTATTTGTCTGTTGGTGTATTAATAACTACTACAAAACTTAGCAGCTTAAAACAGCACATGGGTATCACCACAGTGTCTGTGGATCAAGAGTTCAGGCAAGGTTCAGCTGGGCATCTGCTTCAGGATATCTCACAAGGCTGCAGGGATGGTAGCTCATCTAATACTCCACTGGGAAGGGGCCCACTTTCATGCATGTTTGGTTCATTTCCTTTCAAATTGTTGGATTGATGGCCCTGGTTTCTTGCTGGTCATTGAACAGAGCTGCTTTCGGTTCCTCTCATGTAGGCACAGTTCATGACATGCAGCTTGATTCATTTCTTGCACTCTTATCATGAAAGTTGCATCCTCTCAATGTCAAGGCGCTGAGCTGGTTAGGAGGGAAGGGGATTATACATATCCATAAGGACCAGGATCTTTAGGGCCTATTTTAGAAGCTGTCTACACGTAACTAGCTTGGGAGGGCAGTGATTAGCACCTTGTGAGTCTCAGTACCAAGCGTCCTTAACACACGTCCCAGGCTGCGTGCATTCTCTCCTTAGAGCCATGGACGGGACTTGAGTTACTCTTGTGTCTCTGAAACTTACCAAACCTTGAAAAAGTAATTTACTATCTGGACTCACTCTCTTTAGCTGTACAAACAAAGGGATTTGGCCTGACTTCTTTTTCCTAACGTTATTAAATCTTCAGATCATTAGACTACCTAAATTACCCATCTCATGCTCAGGATATCCACAGTGTGAATTTCATCATCTTCTTCAAATCTTTGTCCACATGGCTCCGTCTCAGTGAGGGCTACCTAGTTAAAGTTTCAGCCTGAGCCTCTCCATGTGTGTATGGCTGTGCATGTTTCCGAAACACTTATTATACTATGTTATATAATTGACACATACAACATGTTTCTTGTATCACTTACCCACTAAAATACAAGCTTCAAAAAGACAGGGATTTGTCAGTTTTCTTTGCTCATATATCCCAAATGCTTACCTAGAAGTCATTTAATTAAAAAATGCTAAATTACATCTGTAAAATATTTTATAGAAAAAAAAAGTATGAGGAGCTATACTAAATTATAATTACTGGACAGCTTGTTGTGAATAAATTATTTTTTAATTGTAAAGTTGTTTTTAAACTTGTTTAAAGTTTCTAGAAGTCTTGTATAAGTACTATTACATGTAAAAAGTAATATAATATATATAAATTTGCAAATCAAATAATTTAGAGGGTTTGTGTTTTCATTTACATCTGTCAGAATCTGAGGTTGGAAATGCCCATTGTATAAAGAAGAAATAAAGAATGAGTTTTGAGTTTATTAGCATTTCTTAGTTTAGTTTGTCAGAGTGAGTTATCAATAATATAGTCTAAAGAAAGCAAACACTTAGATGAGGCTTAGATGTATCTTCTCATATTTGTAGACTTGAGGTTGAAACAGAAACAGACTAAAGTGATGAGAACAATACAAACTTTTCATCTAAAATCTAAACTATCTAAAATTTCCTAAATTCATTTATTTAGATTATCTAAATCAGTTTTGAAAATTAAAGCTTAGATATTGAATATATGAAAGTATTGTTAAGGAACCATTAAAAAAATTTAGACAGACTTTCTTATACATATATATTCAGTGTTCATTAAATACCTGTCACTGATGCGTTACTCTTCTGAAAGCTGATTGCTTAAGTTTCTTGTAGAAGGAGGAGCAGAGAAAATTTAAGTGACACCTGAGCTTGTTTTAATATTGAGATGAGACGCATGTGGAAAAAATACCCAGACATCTTCTAATAGAGGATCAAACTGTGCCCAGGGAAATGGGGGTGGAGAGGGGTTATGAAGTCAGCAGAGCAGAGGGCAGAAATGGATTCCCACCTGAATGGCCATTTGGGTGTCACCCAGCATCAGTGCAGATCCACGTACTTCCACGACCTCCTGCCAATACCATGCTCTGATCCTGCCAGGTTCTGGAGAAGTGGGGGTGTATTACAATGAAATTTGAATGAAAATTCCTAATGGAATTTTGTTATCCTATGCAAAGAAGACCTAAAACAAACCATTATTAACATTAATGAGCTTTCTTTTTGTTATTAATTTTGCTGTTTAAGCTCAAGGCTTGCCATTAAACATAATTAAGACTTGAGAAGCATTTATTAAATAATATTCTTTGAACTTACATAATTCAAATAATGAACATAATAAACCATATCATTAATAGTACTGTTTTATCTCCATCCTGCATTGCTTTGGGGGAGACACATTAGAAGGGGACGACAGAGGATGAGATGGTTGGATGGCATTACCAACTCAATGGACATGAGTTTGAGTAAACTCTGGGAGTTGGTGATGGACAGGGAGGCCTGGCATGCTGCAGTCCATGGGGTCGCAAAGAGTCGGACACGACTGAGCGACTGAACTGAACTGAACAGATCTCTATCCTGCATTGGTTTGGGGGAGACATATTAGTCATGTTCCAGTCCACTTTATCATGATATCACTCATCTCATCTGGGGCCACACTATTTCTATCTTATTTCTGATCCATGTTCAGTTGTTGGAGCTTACTCTGACTGTGTCCTTTAGTATACTTCTACACAGTCTGCTACTTCTTCCTAATTCCAGTGCCCCCTGGTCCACCCTCCTCCAATGGCTAAACTTATGTCATCTTAAAACTCAGTTCAGAGCTTCCCGGTGGCTTAGCTGGTAAAGACCCCACCTGCCAGTGCAGGAGACCCAGAAAACGCAGGTTCAATCCCTGGGTTGGGAAAAATCCCCTGGAGAAGGATATGGACACCCACTCCAGTGTTATTTCTTGAAAAGTCCCATGGACAGAGGAGTCTGGTGAGGCCACAAAAAGTCAGACACAACTGAGCAAACACAGGCACTCAAAGCTCACTTCAAAGCTGATGTCCAGACCCTGCTCTCACTCCTAACCAGTTTCTGTGTTCATATACGACTCATGCCTGAATCCCCTGGAATGGGGAGATTCTCTGGCTACCCCGGCCTCTGTGTGGACAGACCCTTGACTCAGGAGAAAACTTCTCCCTTGAACATGGTGATGTATGACCCACGCACATACACAAAGTTAGTTAATCAGAGATATTCCCTTAGGTCTCTCAAATTGGAGGTTGATAGGAGTATCAGTTTGAGCTCCTATAATCTTGCCCTAAAGAAGTTGCAAAGAATTAGCATAACCTTTGAAGAGAAGCATCGCCTGGACAGTAAACAAGATTCCTGATCTTTTCCAAGACTCTGGATTCAGTTTCCTCCCTGAAGACATCCTCATCCTTTCCCTTTAATATAAACTAATTAATTCCTCTCTCTGTGGGTGTCTCTCTCTCATTTTTAGCTGAGTTTTTGTCTCTTCTAATCTAAAAAATTATTAACTATTTAATACCTCATGTGTAGTGTTAGTTGTTAAGTCCTGTCCGACTCTTTGCAACCCCATGGACTGTCGCCCACCAGGCTTCTCTGTCCATGGGATTCTCCAGGCAAGAATACTGGTGTGGCTAGCCATTCCCTTCTCCAGGGGATCTTCCCAACCCAGGGATCATTAATCACTTATTTTTCTTGCCACTGGACAGTGGAGTTATTGAAGACACTGTCTTATTTATCTTTGTACCCTAACACTTGACAAGATGCCTGACATCTTAGGCACTCAATAAATAATTGTCAAAAAGTAGAGAGATCAGACCTATTTTGTAAGGAGACATTTGCATAATGCTACACTATGCCCATTGTAAAGAGACCACATGACTAGCATGTTTTAAGTGTAACAGATTGATGTTTTTTAATTTAATTTTTGTTTTATATTAGACATAGAGTTGATTTACAGTGTTACATTAGTTTCAGGTGTACAGTAAATTGATTCAGTTATACATATTCATTTTTGAAAAACAGATTCCTAAACTTGATGAGACACCTGACAAATATAATTTAAAAATAGTCAAAAAAGGAGAGAAACATTTTCTCTTTATGACTTTGTTCAGGACCTTTTACACACACACACACACACACACACACATTCTTCACATGTTTTCCTCTGTCTCTAATACTTCTCCTGCCTTGATCACTCAGCAAACTTGCCTTCAAGATGTGTTTATATACCAGAAACTTCTGTCATATATTTTATGATCAACCCCTTTTAAATAACCTCTCTTTCACTGAATCCCCCCAAAGACTAATTTTATCTCATTCTATAGATATTACCTGTTTTCATTTCTATTCCTTCCCTTCCTAGAGTTTAAGGTCTTAAAAGGATGCATGTTTAATTTAGTTTTGCATCTTCAGCCTCTAACATCATGCCTGGCACCTAGTAAGTTTCTCAGTGAGCATTTGAGGAGAAATCACTTGTACCAGAACTCGTTTGAACATCACAGAAAAACTGAGGGGCCCGTATTGTTCTGTCAGTTTTATAGATGATACACACACTTGTAATCGTAGGATTATTTGTTTCTCTTGGTGCCCATGGTGTCCTTATCACCTGATAGTGTCTGGCATTAAGGGGTGTCAGGAAGTAATTTTGCTTGACCCTACTAGGTTCTGACTGATCAAAGAATTAAATTCACAAGAGGCAGATCAACAAGAGAAAATCAAACCAAACTTTAGGAACATGTACATGGAAGAGACCCAGGAAAACTGAGCAAATCCCAGTATGGCTGAAGCACTCAGCTTACAAACATCTTCAGCTAAAGATGAGGATGTTGGGAGTAGTCATTAGGGGACCTCAGAGGGGAGGACAGCAATTCACATGGATGTGGACAAACAGGCATTTAGTGAACACATGTTTGCTGGGCCAGGCAGAAACAAAGGGGCACAGATCTCTAAGAGTTTCCCCACCACACCTAGTCCGTATTCCTCACAGATACCTCTGGTCATCGCTCTCTTCTGGAAATAGGCCCTTTATCAAAATTCATTTAGGCAGGTGGGGGGAGGTCAAAGTTTCTGCCTGAGTCTCTGGGTCTTTGTTTTCAGTCTGAAATAGTTGCCTGCCTAGAGACATTTTAGGGTGGCAAATTGTGCTCCCTGCAGGGATCTCTGCAAGTATGCATGCATGGTAAGTTGCTGCAGTTGAGTCCGACTCTTTGAAGCCCTATGGACTGTAGCCCACCAGGCTCCTCTGTCCATGGGATTCTCCAGGCAAGAATACTGGAGTGGGTTGCCATCTTCCCGACCCAGGGGTCAAACCCAGGTCTTCTTCATTGCAGGCAGATTCTTTATGGCTGAGCCACCTGGGGGGTCCACAGGAGTCTATATAAATACAAAGTCTTAGCTACTTACAATGGCAGTGCCTTCCTCTAAGTTGGATTTCCTCCGTCTCAGTGTTCTCTCCCCCTGCACTGCATTGACCACACAGGGAGCAGTTTACAGGGACAGGTGCTGAGACTCAATTCTGCATTTCCCTCATGGTTCTTATACACACCTTTCAGGTGATTATTTACCATGAGTCCAGGATTTCATTAGGTGCTTTCATAATTTGAGTTGTAAGTATCATCATAATTCCATGAACTGTATATTATATTATTTTATCCTCATTATACACAGCCAGACAAAATCAAGACTTAGAAATCTAACATAATTTAGTATGTATAGGTTCTCACTCTTTTTATTTTTTAATTGAATGGAAATGAAGTGAATTTAATTATATATTATTATATAAAGCATCCCAGCCTCGTTTTGCACTGAAAAATCTTGGAACAAATAAACATGCAAAAAGGTTAAGCGGTGTCTGTGTTCAATTGAGCAAAAAAGCCTTTGTGAAAACCTAGCAAAATGATGACTTCCTTAGTGAGCTTTGCCAATTCCTATCAATACTAGACAGAGAGGAGTCTAAGTAGCTACTTAAATACCAATTACTTAGAAATGGAAAACAAACAAGGGGAGCAAGGCTAGCGAACTGTTTAACTTAGCAGAACAGAGAGAAGCCTTCGCTAATCAGGGCAGAGACTGGTGCGTTCACCCCCAGGTCACACAGGACTCCACTGCTAACTGGCACACAGCCCGGGGAACGCGCAGATGCTGGGCAGGAAATTGGCCTCCACCACAGTTGTTTCTTCACTTCTTCCTAGAGATAAAGCTTCCCTCCAAAACACTGGGCCATGCAGTGGGTTTCTTCAGCCTCCTGTACTCAAGGACAGGACACAGACATTGTAGAGAAATGGGCCACTGACCCAGGACCATGCATCCTGCTCTTTCCCCATAATTTAGAAGAAGGGCTGGTTTCATGGGGCTGAGACACATGGAGTGACACCGAGTTCTGTGCTCAGTGGGATTCATGATGGGTTTAATGTTCAGCTGTAACTGTATTAAAATGTTAATAATTTTATTTTGAACTTGTGTGTTTTATAAGTGAAGTATAGAGGGATGGAGGGGAGGAAATAACTTTTTCTCTTCCCTTCTAAGTTCTTGGCTAGGAAACCCCTTGTAATGAAAGATTAGCAGCAAGACAAACAAACAAAAATACTCAGAAGTTTAATAACAAGTATAATTCCTGTATACATGGGAGAGACCCAGGAAAATAAGTTACTGTCTAGAATGACTCAAGCCAGCACCCTAAATACCATCTCCAGCTAAAGACAGGGAGGTGCTGAGGGAAGGCTGCTATGGTACGGAAAGTTACCAGGCAGCCTGCATCTAACATGGGTAGCGCTGTTATAAGGAGTAAAGACAGTTGTCTTCTTCACTGAGAGCATTTCCAGAGATTCAGTTACCGTTCTGGTCTTATTACAGAGAGGGAGACCCCCTGACAAATGGAGATTTCCTTGATGAATGTAAATTTCCCTTACAAAAGGGTAACTTCTACTACTTGGTTTTCAGAGCTCCTGTAAGCCTGCTCAGCTCACACAGTAAAGAATCCGCCTGCAAGCAGGAGATCCACCTTTGATCCCTGTGTGGGGAGGATGCCCTGGAGGAGGAAATGGCAACCCACTCCAGTATTCTTGCCTGGAGAAGTCCATGGACAGAGGAGCCTGGTGGGCAGTCCATGGGGTTGCAAGAGTCGGACACAACTGAGTGACCAACACTTCCACTTTCTTTCCTGTAAGAAGGAGCTTCTCCTTTTAAGAAAGCTTGTTCTTTCTTAGAAATAATCAGCTCAAGATGATTCTCGCACCACGGAGGCATATTTGGAGTGGCAGATTCTTCAGGGACAGTGGGGTGAACTTCTCGCTACTTGTTTCTAAATAACGTTCCCCAATGCCCTTCGAGCAGAGAATCCTGTTCCCCGTGGTTGGTAGAGTTAAGCAAGACTCGAAGCAAGGAGAAACTGAGCATTTTACATCTAGGATTAATTGGGGGTGTTGACAGTTCCTAGCAGCCACACTTGTCATTGAGCTCAAACTTGCAGAAAGGAGAAAGTAATGCTCTACAAAATCTGAGTGACCAAGGAACTCTATCACAGTCTTTCTTCCTCACGACTTCCCTGTGTTAGCCAACCACTTAGGCTGAAATAATAACTTAGAAGGAAAGGGCAACCCATAGATCTTTTCCTGTTTGGCTTTATTTATTTATTTATTTTCCACTAATCACTAATCAGTAAACCATGGGTGCAAGGTATTGGTAGAATGTGTGCATATCTAATCCAGTAAAATCAGCTGAGTTTACTTTGTGCAGCGATTACTTTGTCCTGCTGAGAATGAAATGCATAGGCATGTATGAGCTGTAAAAGATAAGTCGTGTAATTTAATGCTTCCACATATAAGTTAAATACTCATATGTTTGCATTTAAAACTAATTTTACAATGTAAAGGTAAACATATGATTCATGCTAATCATTTACAATTTTATTTTATATGTGTTTTAAACTCAGAATGACATTGACTAGCAAGTGACAAAACACCATGACAAGGCAAGAAAGTGGTTATAAAAGAAATCCAAAAACCTTATAATTGAGTCTTTAACAGAGCTAGTTCCCTGATTTTTGAACAAAAGATCATGCAATTTCATTTTATCCTGCATTTCACAATAATGTAGTCACCTATTTTTTGTTTGCTTGTTTTTAAGATTTTTTATTTAGTTAGTTGGTTATTTTTGGCTGCACTGGGTCTTCAGTGCTGTGCACAGGCTTTCTCTAGTTAAGGCGAGTGGGAGCTGCTTTTCATTGCAGCGCACAGGCTTCTCAGAGCACGGGCTCTAGGGGGCATGGTCTTCAGTAGTTGCAGCTCATGGGTCCGGTAGTTGTGGCTTGTGGACTTCAGGGTGCAGGCTCAGTAGTTGTGGCCCACGGGCTCAGTTGCTCTGAGGCATGTGGGACCCTCCCGGACCAGGAGTCAAACCCGTGTCTCCTGCATTGGCAGGCAGACTCTCAACCACTAAATGGCCAAGGAAAACCTAGTCAACTCTGTTTTAAAAAGGAAAGTAGAATAGGAATTCTTCCCAAAATGGCTAATGATCCCAATGAAAGATAAAGTGAATAAAGATAAAGATATAGATCATTTCAGTACATTGTAGTGAGTTCAGGGACAACTTTACAGAGAAAACTATATGAGCACAAATTTTAACTAAGGAGTCATGCAGATTTCCTGATATGGATGGTACCAGGTTTGAGTTTTGAATCCTAAATTATTTGTAGAATTTTAGGGTTTATCCAAGTAAAAAGTTGTACAGTTGGGAAGCGGTAGGTAGAGAAAGCATCCCATGTAAATGTATCTGATGCATTAATGAAACATTGAGGAGGAGAAAAGAAAAGATATTTATAGGAAGCCATAGTAACAGATGTAATCTTTATTCTTGGTCAGATCATCTGCTAACATCAATAAAGGTACTGTTCCCTTCTCTACACTTTTCATCTGGTGTTACTGCTGTGAAGGAAGATTCCTGACATTCAATTGTTCATTGTATCAACAACTGCTCTTGCTCTTCCTTCTGTCCCCTTGGCACTACTTGTAAAAAAAAAAATATTCAGTCAAGTAAATCTGAAGATCTCACTGGTTTTATTCAACAATCCATGAATCCATCCCCTGAAGAAGGAAATGGCAACCTACTCCAGTATTCTTGCCTGGAAAATCCCGTGGACAGAGGAGCCTGGCGGGGCTCCATGGGTTCACAAAGAGTCCAACACAACTGAATGCCTGAACAACAACAACAAAAGAACCCATCAGGCAGCACCCATTCCTCCAACTAGAAGGGCACTCGGGGGGTCGCACCAAGTAGAAGGTTTTATAGGAAGAAGGATGGGACAAGGGAGCTGTCAGCACAAAAAGAGCTTCCCAGTGGCTCAGCTGGTAAAGAGTTCCCCCGCAATGCAGGAGATCTCGGTTCAACTCCTGGGTCAGAAAGATCCCCTGGAGAAGGGGTAGGCTACCCACTCCAGTATTCTAGGAATTCCCTGGTGGTTCAGCTGGTAAAGAATCCACCTGCAATTGGGGAGACATGGGTTTGATCCCTGGATGGGGAAGAACCCCTGAAGAAGGGAAAGGCTACCAGCTCCAGTATCCCAGCCTGGAGAATCCCATGAACTGTACAGTCCATGGAGTCAAAAAGAGTCAGATACAACTGAGCGACTTTCACTTTCATTTTCTTTTCTTCCAGGACATCATTTTGTGAAGGAGAGAAGTACAAGGGTTTTTCTCAGGCAGCTTGTCTCTTCTTCCTCTGGGGATGGAGAGAGTCCACTGTGACAGATTACCTCCATGATCTTGACCCCAAAAATTCTAAACTGGTTGACTAGGGTTAAGATCAAAACTGCAATTAGATCAGGTATTAAATCTAGATTTGGTATCACAGGCTTTAGCACAAGTGGTGTCAATTTGAGCCTGTGGTTTTTCCCTTAAAAGGGCACTGTTCCTTGTAGGCATGACCTCACTTCCTGCTGCCTGCTTCAAGTCTGTCTTAGTCTGTTGGGGCTGCTGTAACAAAATGTTGTAGACTACATAGCTTATGAACAATGGACATTTATTTCTCACAGTCATGGCACCTGAGACGCCCAAGTTCAAGGCACCAGCAGATCAAGTGTCCGCTATGAAGGCCCGCTTTCTGGTTCATAGATGTGTTCTCACTGTGTCCTCACCCGGTGGGATGGTCGAGGGAACCCTTTGGGGTCTCTTGTATGAGAATCCTCTTGGCATGATCTAATCACTTCCCAAAGACCTCACCTACAAACACTGTCACATTGGGCGTTAGGATTTAACATGTCAACTGGGGGCTCACAAACATTCAGTCCATAGCAAGGCTTCACCTATACTAAGCACTTCCTCTGGCCACAGAATTCTCTGATGACATGGATGCAACGGGATTTTGGATGGCCTGGATCCATGGCTAGCATGGAAATATATAGCAGATGATATCATCAGAGCAACCCTAAGTCAGTGAAGATGGGTAAATGCTTCTGACTCCTGCCCACTGGTGAAAGAATTCTGTACAGTTCTCAGGAAGTCCCTGTGGAAGGAGCCCCCAGGCCCCTGGATGCAACCTTGACATTCCCACATTGATTTTCTTCCCTTCCGCCTGCCACTCTCCCAGGGCTGTCTCCTGCTTCTTGAAATCTTCCAATTAAACTATAGGCTCACTTGAAATAGGGACTCATCTGAGTCCCTATTTCAGTCTCTCCTTTGATAAAATCCACATATTGAATACTTTATTATCCTTCCTAAATTAATTGTCAAAGATTTTTATAGGTTAGCAGGTATAATATGAACTGAAAGTCATCGTTTTCATGTCTCCTATTTCTCTGCTTTGAATAGTTCCATTAGCAATGAACATTCTTGCTTGTTCCTAAATTTGATATAAATATTTACATTGTTTCATTATTAATAATGATGCTTGCTATAGATTTCTGGCAGAGTCTTTCATAGGGAACACATTTAAATTTTATCAAAAACTCTTTCATTTTTTTTTCTTTTCCACTAATCATTGTCATCCTTCGATCCTTAACATGCTCTCACCATGTGGCTGCACAGTCTCCAGATTTTCCATTTAGTCCAGCTTGGCTTTGGCTCTCTGAGGGGCCACCCAGCCCCTTCCTGCACTCATCCGAGTCCCCTCATGGCTCACCCCAGAAGTCCACTTTCGCTGACAAAACACTTCATCCACAGATCTCAATATGCTTATGGGTTTAACTCGTGTCCTCTCATTTCAGGGCATCAGAGAAAACAGAAACACTTCACTAGCCTTTCCTAATGTGATGCTTTTCTGCTGTAGGGCCACAACAGCCACCTCTGTTCTCTGATCCTGTTTCGTTGATGCTTTGAGCTTTTGGTGTCTCTCTAAGTCTTAGTGTGAAGGTGGATTCTTCATCCTTACTTGACCGGGAATGGGCTTGTCTGTTTTCTCATTCTTACAGACTAAGACTCTGTTCCCAATTTTCTGCATACCCCTACCTTTCAAACAACCTGAAAACACAGTCTCTATTTTTTTTTTTTAATTTTGGAGACTATCCTCAGCATTCTACAACTCCCCTATACCAAAAACCTTAGAAAGATCCTAACACGTCCTTTGTTCTTCATACTGAAACTAGCATTTGTTAGCAATTCTAAATTAAAAAAATCAATCACAGACATAGTCTCCCTTCCTTACTGTAGCTGGCCTGACCTGACCAGTCCCTGATCATCACTCACTTAGGGAGAAGAGACACTGCACATTTCTTCTATACCCGCACCTTCTTCTCCGGGTGCTTTTCCCACAGCTGCTTGAATGGCCCAACCTCACCTTTGCTCAAATACTCTTCAAGGTCACTCTGCAAGGTCAACTGGAGAAATTCCAAACTACTACCCTTGGCCTAAGAGATTTCTTATATTCTGGATCTTTCTATATAATTTTCTACTTCTAATAAGTATTAGAACATATGAAGCATTTAAAAGTGTGTGATGGTTTGACAGGTTATTTGAAGTTATAACTAGTCAATAAAATGATGACATGGGAGTCATGATCCTATAGTTTAAGCCCTTAATTACTTTTTTCTTTAAAATGTGAGAAAAAGTCACATCTTCTTTTATCTGTGTTTTTCTACACCAGTGTGTGTCCCTCTAACTATGTATTAGAATTACAGTTGTGAGCTTCTGTAGTTGGAACTGATTTCCAACCAGCAGACTAATCTAATCAAATTTTTTCAGTGTAAGATCTGGATGTTCTGAAATACATATTTTTTAATGTCTCGTGGGTGATTCAAATGTGCAATCATGGTTAAAAAAAATACTGGCGACTCTTCCTGTTTTCCCTTTCGGAAAATGGCCGCACCGTCTGTACCTGCTATTTGATGATTCCATTAGCTGTCTAACACACCTGTGATGGAAAATGCTGCTGAGCATCCAACATGCTGCCTGTTATTATTCTCATTTTTTGTTCTGACTCTCCCTTGACTAACTGATTTAAGAAGCCTCAAAAATTCTGAGATATGCCAGGAGACATTATTTTTGCATTTTTATATCAGATTGTCCTCACTTCCCCTCTTTTCCCTATGAATCCTAATAAATACAAATAGATATCAGTTTCTCTGCAGAAGAAAATAAAGCTGTTGAGATTTTATTGGTAGAATTTAGCAAACAGCATTACCTCCTATTTCTTCACGCTAATCCTTAGTTATCAAATGAAACCGCCAACACCAGCTCTGCATGGGATGTCGGTGGCCTTGGGATTCTATTAGATTCACTGTTTTGGGGTGAGGCCGAGGTATAAAAGTGAGTGAGTGGCTATTATTTTATAGTCTAATAGCTGAGTGAAGCCTCTGGAAAAAAAATCCATGTTCAACTAAGCACCCATACGTTTATCTCCGCTTCACTCTGTTTTGGATGTATAAAATACATCCCAGGAAGAAATAAGCCTTGTTAAGAGTAGACGATGAGCAGCCTGTTTACCTCGGTTCCTCTATCCCGCATCAGAGCTCATCCGAGACAGGCAGGCAATACAGACACGGGATAGATATCAATCTATAGCAGCACTCGAAGTAGAAATGTTCACTTCCAGATTGTATAAGAGTAATAAAATGCAGAATAAAGAATGACTGAACAGTTACTATGGAATACAAGGAACGCACAATTTCATTATATGTTAATATCATCATCAATGTATGCAATAAACAAGAAACGATAAAGAATATGTTTATAAACTAAACTTTCAAATGATGTTTGAGTAACTTCTAGAAGAAAAAAAGAATTAAGAAAACAAAATTTCAAAATCTTTTTCCGTAGCATTTTGCTATTTCTCTTTTGCCTCAAATGCTGGTCTACCTGGGAAAGTCAAGTATGTTTCCCAGGAGCGTATGGTCCATCACGTTTTCGACTCTTGTTCAAGTGCAAGCAGTTAAGGTGGGCGGCAAGGCTTCTTTCTCCCTGGAATGTATTATATAAGAATATATTATTCTTAATAAACTATGCAAATATTCATGTTCTCTATTTATTAATGAGAATTCCATCCCTCTTTCTGTCACAAGTTCAGTAAGGATTGCACCATGCAGCCCACTTCTCTTTAGCAGGATTTCTGATTAATCCCCTCATCAGTAAAATAAAAGGAAATAGTTTCATGATCTCTATGGCACCTTCTAATTCAGGGGCTCTTTAATTTTGCTACTGTGCATTCTAGATTTAAAGACATAGTAGGATATTATAAGGTGAATATAGAAGTAAAAACAAAATTAAATAAGAAATTCTTTGAGGGATATGCATATACCAAGAAGTTAGGAACTCAGATTAAAGAGAGCCCTGATTTTAACCCGAAGATTTCTCTAAAACAATACTTTGTTTAAATTGTCTTTCTATACTCAGCCAAAGAAAAAGATACCCCCCTCTTAAATGTTAATGTTGTAATGTTTCCAACTTCCGTGCCGTGTTCTCCTGTGTCCTCGCTTACTACACGCATTAAAAGACATGAAGTAATACTCATAAGTACTTAGAAACATGATACAAAATGTTATACCTAGAAAGCATAAGGAGAATTTTGGCCCTTCCTTTCATCTTTATATCCCTAGACTGAAAGACTTCTACACTGTCTTGATTCTACAGATCAAGGAATCCTGAAGGGATCCTGAAGTGCTGGGAGCTGGCATACTTAAGTGCAAGGTGGGTCCTGAGAGTTCCAGCAGTCACAATTAGGGAGAGAGTTGTGTGCTGGGGAAATTATTATCAAAGTAATCCCCTTCTGTTCCATTAAGTTTATGAGGATCCAGACTGGAAGCAACTGTCAAGAAACAGTTTTTTGTTGTTGTTGTTTTCTTCCAAGTGTTAATATTGTTAACATTCATTTTAGATCTGCTTTCTTCTAAAATCCTACAGGTGCTTAGCTAAAACGCTGAGGTTCTTCCATGCCCCGCTCTGACTTTCCTTCTCTGAGTCCATGGTATTTCTTTCCCAGCCCCCAGCCTGGCCTGACTGCTGAGAACAGTAAAGCATTCTCAGCTTTACTGCTGCACCAGGCTTCTAGCAGTAACCATCCCTAATAGACCTCACTGCACACCCGCATTGAAAATATCCATTTCTCATTAATAGATTAAGCAAAAGCTGCTAAATAATGATGATAGTAATAATTATATAGAGGGTCTAAATACAAATAAATTTTGAATTGGGTTAGAAGGCAGGGGAAAATTCAATTTTCCAATTTGCACTGCCAAGAAGAGAAATTGCTGCCTGGTGGAATTCAATACAGGTCTGTATGTTTAACTGAGCCAATGAGCCCTGCTTGCTATAACTAAAAATAATACAAATGCAAGACATAAGCACCGACTCAGGGCACTCCATCTACCGTTGGCGTCTCTGTTTTTGTGCTTCTTGTCTTTGTAGCTTGAGTCACTGCTCTTCTATGATTGCATAGACATATTAAATGTGCACTTTCTTAATTTTGAGTGATTTTTTAAAATATAAGTTTGCACTCCCTTCCTTGAAGAATCCCTTTGTTAACTCTCCATTTCTCATATGATAAGGAATTCCCTCCGCGTGTGACATGGTGCACACACTCTGTGTCTTTCACTTCATCCCCTCCGTGCCCCTGTCATATTCAGTGCTCCCATCACCCTGAAGCTTTTCTGAGTATAGTAGGCCTTTCTCTGTGAGTAAACTTGAGGGCTACAAAGAAAATTGAGCAGTATTCATTTTTAATCATCCCACAGGTGGTTCTGGTTAATGGACGTGGTAAATGGACAGCACTTGAAAAATGACTCAGAGGGTAAAAATAGAAATGACTCATGTTCTTCTCTGCTGCTGCTGCTAAGTCGCTTCAGTCGTGTCCAACTCTGTGTGAGCCCATAGACAGCAGCCCACCAGGCTCCCCCATCCCTGGGATTCTCCAGGCAAGAACACTGGAGTGGGTTGCCATTTCCTTCTCTAATGCATGAAAGTGAAAAGTGAAAGTGAAGTCGCTCAGTCGTGTCCGACTCTCAGCGACCCCATGGACTGCAGCCCACCAGGCTCCTCCATCCATGGGATTTTCCAGGCATGAGTACTGGAGTGGGGTGCCATTGCTTTCTCCGCATGTTCTTCTCTAACTTGTCCTAATTCTCCCCCTGAATGTTCCAATTTGTAGTCCTTATTGTAAGCAGAGAGGACCAGATGCAAACTCCTGTTTATAGTTTGCATGGATGCAATCCAGATGTAATTGCATCTACCAAGTCCTATCTTGGATACCCGGTGTTAGCACATGTATTATTACCTTTAATGTTCACATTCCCCCTGGAGGGTGAGCAATCTTACAGTCACTTTACAAATGAGGAAATTGAGCCTCAGAAAGATTAAGTAAATTTTCCCAAGTTATACATTACAGATACAGGTCATTTCAGAGTTCACACCCAGAGTGTCTGACACCAGATATTACTAAATATCGCTCCATATAATTGCCCAGCCATTAGGAGAATGTTTCTGTCACCATGACAGTGCATGTTGCTTCATGAATAAAATGAATAAAATATTATATTTAATTTCTTGAGAACAGTATAAAACCCTTCTGAGTCACTATTTTTTATGAATCACAAATAAAACATACACATTTGTAAAAATCTTACAAAATCTCACACAAAATAAATAAAGTGTCAGTTTTTGTAACTTCTTGTACCAAATCCTATATCAAATAGCTCTATGACTTAAACAATTGTGACACCAATATCTCTGGGTATCTGTTTCCATATCAGAAGAAATGCTGATATATTTGAGAAAGATTTTTCATCAGATTAGCATTCATTTATTGCACTATATCCCACATGTACCACATATTCTGGCCTAATGGATTAATCTCCTTTTTAATGACTTTCATACCTAGAATTTTTTATTAATATGTGAGAATAAATATCAATTAATCAATTATAATTCTGCTCTATAAATTTTAGATCCTTTGAGAAATATATATTTGAGACTGATAGTAATTAAAAACTTATATCTCTTTTATTACTAACAAGTCTGGATTGGAGAACAAGATTTACATCTAAGACCAAAACATGCTTCCTGAAGTCCTCCTCAGATCAACATCTTTAGACCGATTCATGGTAAATATGTGTCTGCAATACATTTATACATTCAATAATTCTTCAAAAAATATTTATTTATTGTCTGCTCTGTGCCTGCCACTATTTAGATACACCTGATACAACAAAGAACAAGGGAGACAAAGATCCCACACTGTCATAAACTCTTACTCTTGAGGATATTCACCTGACCATCTGATGAATGTCCGGTACTGTTTTTGGCAGGAGATGCAAGCTCTGACCCCATCAAATATGGAGCAGGTTCAGAGTATATGGACAGAAAGCCCACCCGATGTGAAGTTCCACTGCTCTGAGGGGAGTTCAAAAGAAGCTGAGCTGCTCATCTCCCTCAGTAGAAAATAAGTGCCTGTCCTTCACTCTCACCAGCAAAGAAAATCTCCAAGTGCCTTCTTATAATAAAATCCCTAAAGGAGGAAACGTATTAGAAGAAAGTATTGTAGTTGCTGCTGAGGCCAGACACAGAGTATTGCAGAAAGGAGTGTGTTGATTAAGAACAAAGAGCAGAGATAGCTGCTGTAGGCCGACCTCATAACAGACCAGGGAGAAGCGACAGTTTTCGTGGGTTAATAGCCAATTTTTATAGTCTCAAGACAAAGAAAATTCCTGCTGGCAGGTTGGCATTAGGTGATTCGTTGGGGTGCTGAAGGGTGTTTACTGGAGTGGGCATCTTTGCCTAATTGCGAATCAGGAAGCGTGCTAGTAACAACTGGGGGCCTCTTAGCAAGGTTACCAAAGGGTGCAGTCAGCTTCGGAGGTGTCCTTCTTTCTGAGCTCCACGCTCGTGGCCTTGGGGCAAGACCTCGCACCTGTGGCCTTGCGGGCAGGCCTCAACACTTGCCACTGAAACAAGTTTCAGAGGAAGAAACTGCTTCCTCTGTTACAGTTCTCCAAATGTTTGTTATTTAAACCCACTGAGCTTATCAGGTAAGCTCCTGGGCAAGGAGACAGTTCCTCTGGAAGAGAAGATCAGCAGTTTGTTGGGGAAGTTCAGCTCTAATTCCCCGGAAGATTCTGAAATGGTCAGAACACAGCACTGATAACATTAATTTTGCCACCACACTGTCCCTTAGGCTGAGCATTAGCTTTCTATCCTATTTTCAACCCATTGAGTACCCACTGAGTGAAGCACTAGCCTTTAATTTAGTCATCATCTAATTTATCAAATGTCACAGACCCAATTTAGATACTTTAATGATATTATTAAAAAACCCTTAACCAATAAATTAGAAAACTTATATGAAGTGGAAAGTTTTAGAAACAAAAATATTATAAAATTATAACATTCTGATTCAAGAAGTAATAAAGCCTCAATAGTATGATAACTATTGAAGTAACTGAATGAGCAGTTTAAAAGCCTTCCTTGTAGAAAATTCCAGTCATGCAGTTTCATCAGAAAATTCTACCAGAGTTTTAAGAAATAATTCTAAGTGCTTATAAATATATCCAGAGATTAAAAAAAAAAAAAAAGAGAGAGAGAGACCATTCCTCATTCAATTTTCAAGTGCCATATATTATCTTTATACCAAAACTCTTACGAACCAGACAAAAATGAAAATTTACAGGATAAAGTTGCTCATTAACTTAGAAACACAAGTCCAAAACACAATACTGGCCAGTCAATCTATATATTCATATATCTATTGATCTGTTGATTTAGTTAAAATTTGGATTTATCTATCACATATTCATATTAATAGTAAAAAAAACAATTTTATCTCAATAAGTACAGAAAATGCATTTAACATTGTTCAACATCCATTCATATTAAAAGTAATTACTGAACTGAGAATAAAGGAATAACTAGTAAATTGATTTTATGTGTCAACTTGGCTAGGCAATTGTGCCTAAATGTTTGGTCAAACAACCAGTCAAGATGAAGGAATTTTTAAGACATGGTTAACATTTGTACTGGTAGTCTTTGAGTAACCCCACGTCCAAGGAGTGGCGGCTGTGTGGACACAGGAGGGCCGAAAGGAACTACTCCACGTTCAAGGTCAGGAGAGGCAACCTCGTCCAAGGAAAGGAGCAGCGGCTGTGCTTTGCTGGAGCAGCCATGTAGAGATAAGAGGCCCAAGGTAAGAGAAATCCAAGTAAGACACCAAGTAGAACACCAAGGCAGGTGTTTTAAGGGGGCATCAGAGGGCAGACACACTGAAACCATTATCACAAAAAACTAGCCAATCTGATCACACAGACCACAGCCTTGTCTAACTCAGTGAAACTAAGCCATGCCGTGTTGGGCCACCCAAGATGAATGGGTCATGGTGGAGAGGTCTGACAGAATGTGGTCCACTGGAGAAGTGAATGGAAACCACTTCTGTATTCTTGCCTTGAGAACCCCATGAACAGTATGAAAAGGCAAAATGATAGGATACTGAAAGAGGAACTCCCCAGGTTGGTAGGTGCCCATCTGCTACAGATCAGTGGAGAAATAACTCCAGAAAGAAGGAAGGGATGGAGCCACAGAAAAAACAACACCCAGTTGTGGGTGTGACTGGTGATAGAAGCAAGGTCTGATCCTGTAAAGAGCAATATTGGATAAGAACCAGGAATGTTAGGTCCATGAATCAAGGCAAATTGGAAGTGGTCAAACAGGAGATGGCAAGAGTGAACATCAACATTCTAGGAATCAGCGAACTAAAATGGACTGGAATGGGTGAATTTAACTCAGATGACCATTATATCTACTACTGTGGGCAGGAATCCCTTAGAAGAAATGAAGTAGCCATCATGGAAACAAAGAGTCCGAAATGCAGTACTTGGATGCAATCTCAAAAATGACAGAATGATCTCTGTTCATTTCCAAGGCAAACCATTTAATATCACAGTAATCCAAGTCTATGCCCCAACCAGTAACACTGAAGAAGCTGAAGTTGAACGGTTCTATGAAGACCTACAAGACCTTTTAGAACTAACACCCCAAAAAAGATGTCCTTTTCACAATAGGGGACTGCAATGCAAAAGTAGGAAGTCAAGAAACACCTGGAATAACAGGCAAATTTGGCCTTGGAATACGCAGTGAAGCAGGGCAAAGACTAATAGAGTTTTGCCAAGAAAATGCACTGGTCATAACAAACACCCTCTTCCAACAACACAAGAGAAAACTCTACACATGGACATCACCAGATGGTCAACACCGAAATCAGATTGATTATATTCTTTGCAGCCAAAGATGAAGAAGCTCTATACAGTCAGCAAAAACAAGACTGGGAGCTGACTGTGACTCAGATCATGAACTCCTTATTGCCAAATTCAGACCTAGATTGAAGAAAGTAGGGAAAACCACCAGACCATTCAGATATGACCTAAAGTGAGAAATAGATTGAAGGGACTAGATCTGATAGACAGAGTACCTCATAAACTATGGACAGAGGTTTGTGACATTGTACAGGAGACAGGGATCAAGACCATCCCCATGGAAAAGAAATGCAAAAAAGCAAAATGGCTGTCTGAGGTGGACTCACAAATAGCTGAGAAAAGAAAAGCAAAGGAGAAAAGGAAAGATATTCCCATTTGAACGCAGAGTTCCAAATAATAGCAAGGAGAGATAAGAAAGCATTCCTCAGCAATCAATGCAAAGAAATAGAGGAAAACAACAGAATGGGAAAGACTAGAGATCTCTTCAAGAAAATTAGAGATACCAAGGGAAGATTTCATGCAAAGATGGGCTCGATAAAGGACAGAAATGGTATAGACCTAACAGAAGCAGAAGATATTAAGAAGAGGTGGCAAGGATATACAGAAGAACTATACAAAAAAGATCTTCATGACCCAGATAATCATGATGGTGTGATCACTCACATTCACCTAGAGCCAGACATCCTGGAATGTGAGGTCAAGTGGGCCTTAGAAAGCATCACTATGAACAAAGCTAGTGGAGGTGATGGAATTCCAGTTGAACTATTTCAAATCCCCAAAGATTATTCTGTGAAAGTGCTGCACTCAATATGCCAGCAAATTTGGAAAACTCAGCAGTGGCCACAGGACTGGAAAAGGTCACTTTTCATTCCAATTCCAAAGAAAGGTAATGCCAAAGCATGCTCAAACTACCACACAATTGCACTCATCTCACATGCTAGTAAAGTAATGCTCAAAATTCTCCAAGTCAGGCTTCAGCAATACGTGAACCATGAACTTCCAGATGTTCAAGCTGATTTTAGAAAAGGCAGAGGAACCAGAGATCAAATTGCTGGATCATGGAAAAAGCAAGAGAGTTTCAGAAAAACATCTATTTCTGCTTTATTGACTATGCCAAAGCCTTTGACTGTGTGGATCACAATAAACTGTGGAAAATTCTGAAAGAGATGGGAAAACCAGACCACCTGACCTGCCTCTTGAGAAACCTATATGCAAGTCAGGAAGCATCAGTTAGAACTGAACATGGAACAACAGACTGGTTCCAAATAGGAAAAGGAGTCCGTCAAGGCTGTATATTGTCAACCTGCTTATTTAACTTCTATGCAGAGTACATCATGAGAAACGCTGGGCTGGAAGAAGAACAAGATGAAATCAAGATTGCCAGGAAAAATATCAGTAACCTCAGATATGCAGATGACACCACCCTTATGGCAGAAAGTGAAGAGGAACTCCAAAGCCTCTTGATGAAAGTGAAAGAGGAGAGTGAAATAGTTGACTTAAAGCTCAACACTCAGAAAACTAGGATCATGGCATCTGGTCCCATAATTTCATGGGAAATAGATGGGGAAAGAGTGGAAACAGGGTCAGACTTTATTTTTTTGGGCTCCCAAATCACTGCAGATGGTGTTTGTAGCCATGAAATTAAAAGACGCTTACTCCTTGGAAGGAAAGTTATGACCAACCTAGATAGCATATTCAAAAGCAGAGATATTACTTTGCCAACAAAAGTCCATCTAGTCAAGGCTATGGTTTTTCCTGTGGTCATGTGTGGATGTGACAGTTGGACTGTGAAGAAAGCTGAGCAACAAAGAACTGATGCTTTTGAACTGTGGTGTTGGAGAAGATTTTTGAGAGTCCCTTGGACTGCAAGGAGATCCAACCAGTCCATCCTAAAGGAGGTTCAGTCCTGGGTGTTAATTGGAAGGACTGATGCTGAGGTTGAAAGTCCAATCCTTTGGCCACCTCATACAAGAGTTGACTCATTGGCAAAGACCCTGATGCTGGGAGGAATTGGGGCAGGAGGAGAAGGGGATGACAGGGGATGAGATGGCTGGATGGCATCACTGACTCGATGCACATGAGTTTGGGTGAACTCTGGGAGTTGGTGATGGACAGGGAGGCCTGGCGTGCTGCGATTCATGGGGTCACAAAGAGTCAGACTCGACTGAGAGACTGAACTGAACTGAACTGAGTAAAACAGATTATCCATCATAATGTGGGCAAGCCTTATCCAATCAGTTAAAGCTCTTAAGAGAATAATACTGAGACCTTTCCATAAAGAAAAAAATTCTACCTGCAGACTTCCAGACCACATTTGCATTTGAACTGAAAAGTAATCTTTTCCCTGGTCTCCAAACCGCTGACTTGCCCTACAGAGGTTCCCCAGTCATGTGAGCCAAACTGAAAAAAACAAAAAAAACAAAAAAATCCTCCATCTCTATGTCTGTACTGTTTTAGTGTATAGATATTGATATACCATATAATACCCATAGATTTTAGTGTATTATGTTTATTGTTTTTTCTATTTCTCTGGAGGACTGTGACTAATACAGAAAGCAACTTTTTAAATCTTTTCTTTAAAAGAGTCAGTATATCATCACATTTAAATGTGAGATGTTAAAGTCTTTGCATCAGGGGTTAGGAATAAGACCAGGTTGTGTGCTTTGACTATTGACATTTAACACGTGTAGGAGGTCCTGGCTGCATTGGAAAGCATGAATAAGTGAATGGATGGTGAATTTTTTTTTTTTTTACAGATTTTTCAACCTCTGTATTTGTTATAATTAATGAGTTTACATGATTGATAGATAAGTGAAAATTGAATATGTTCTCACATACCAGCAATAATTATAAAATAAACTTTAAAAACTAAAATTTCATTTAAGAAATCAAATACCCAGGAACAAAAGACAGTTAAGACTCCCACAGGAAAAATTCTAATAATTGATAGTCATAAAAGAAAATAAAGGATAAGTAGCCAAATAAAGGATAAATAAGCCATGATTTTTAATTGGCTGGTACAATTGTGCTATAAATATCTTTTCTCCTGATATCAAAAATATGAGTTTTCTCTTTATTAAAGTATTTAAATGTTCAAAAATCAAACAAGTTGATTAGTAGTCTCCTGTGACTAACCTATTTGTAGTTCAGACCCCTTCACCAAACAACTGGATCCCACATACTCTGATCTGTAATTTCTGTAGCTCTCTTTACCCTCTAATATTCCTTATAATGTACATTTATCTTATTATTACTGTCATGGCTTATTCTTTCCCACACAAGTTAGAAGGTAGGCTCCACAAGCCTGTGAAGTTTTGTCTATTTTTTTGGGTGATGTAGCCTATGTGGTATAATATGTTACTTCTATAATCACATAGTAGGTGATCTGTAAACATGTTTCTTACAAATGATGTTCAACATCAATGTAGAAATATAATTGGAAAAGAATAGCAAAGACGCTCTTGAATAAAAATTAGGAAGATGCCTTCAAGACTTATGAAATTAATTAGGACAATACGATTTTGCATAGGTAGAAATAAACAGACTACTGGGAGATGAAGGAGAATCTATAAATACATTCAACTCAGGCATGTCTGTGCCCCTGCTGTCATCACAGAGAAATGAGAAGGAAGGTCTTTGCAATGAAATGGGACTGGAACAGCAATTATCCTGTATCTTTTGTGTATCAAAAAATACCATAACAGTCCTGAAAAGAAAATCTACTGGATTAGATAGTATATTTAAATGATAAAGGACTAATTTCATGAATATATAAATCATGACTTCCCTGGTGGCTCAGACGGTAAAGCGTCTGCCTACCATGTGGGAGACCTGGGTTCAATCCCTGGGTAGGGAAGATCTCCTGGAGAAGGAAATGTTACCCCACTCCAGTATTCTTGCCTGGAAAATCCCATGGATGGAGGAGCCTGGTAGGCTACAGTCCATGGGGTTGCAAAGAGTCGGACACGACTGAGGGACTTCGCATCACTTTCCTTCAAATCAATAGGAAGAAAGACAGAAAACCAATAGAAGAGTGGACAAACATCTTTAGCAGACACTTGATAAAAAGAAAGTCCAAACACATAATCAACAAACATGAAAAGCTGTTCAGCCTCATTACTAATTAGAAAACTCTAAATTGAATCATAATATACAATTATATGTTAATCAAATTAGCAAAAATTAAGCAGTCTTATACTACCATGAATTGGTGAGAATGTGTAGTGACAGAAGCTCTCATATAATGATGATAAGAATGTAATTTCGTACAATCATTTTAGAAAATATATTTGCATTATCTAGTAAGTCCAAAGCTTTGTATAGCCAATGACTAATTGTTTCTACTTTTAGGTGCTCAAAAAGACTGCTGCCACATGCACCAGCACATATAGAAGCATAACAGATGACAACATCGACCTGGAAACAACCCAAATACCCATCACCAGTAGAATAGACAAACCGTTGTCTATTGATGCAGTGGAATATCACACAGTGCTATAAAGGAACCAATGCTAGTAAATGAAAGAATACGGACAGATCTCACAAGCACAAGTTGAGTAAAAGAAGCAGGGTTTCAAAGAACACCTATGTTATTCCATTTATATAAAATTAGGAAAAAAAGCTAAATTGTATATATATATATATAATATTTATATTTATCTTATATATTTTATATATAAAATTTAGTTTTTAAAATATATATGTATATATTTAGTTCCTGGATTTAATGAATACTTTCCTGTATTTTATATAATATTGTATATAATATTTAAGTACATATCAATATCAAAATTGATAGAGATAATGTGTAGCTATTCCAGGGGAGGAGAAAGAATATGATCAGGAAGAGTCACAGAGATGATTCTGGGCAGTAGCAAGGTATTTCTCCATCTGGGTGATGATTACATAGTATTTAGTTTATAATGACTGATTCAATTACACAACTTTTGTTTTTATCTTTTCTGTGTATGTTATATTTTTAAATGAAGCAAAATGAGAAAAGTTAAAAGATGCTTACATTTACAACTTAGGGAACTTAAATGTGATATCACAGAGAATACAGTCCTACCTTGACACGGATAAAATACAAGTTTTCTTAAACCCACGCTATATGAACAATATTGGAAAGAATGTGGAGTGACAGAAACCATTATGGTGGAAATTACTGGCAATCAGACATACACTGGGTTTGCTTTCTATGAAGTCTATTCAGGTGGAATTGTAGGGGATGGAATTAAATGGAGAATCTAGGGGTTTTACTCCCACTGCTCCAAGTACAATCTTAACATCTTAATACTTTGCTGTTCCAAATCTATTACTATTTGCCTAATGCTATTTTTTTATTAAAAATATTGAGGTTTGACTAGATATAAAAAAATCAGATGTGTATATTTGTTGTTTAGTCACTAAGTCACGTCCACTCTTTAGCGACCCCATGGACTGTAGCCTGCCAGGCTCCTCTGTTCATGAAATCCTGGAGTGGGTTGCCATTTCCTTCTCCAGAGAATCTTCTCTAACCAGGGATCAAACATAGGTCTTCTGCATTGGCAGGCAGATTCTTTACTGCTGAGCCCCCAGGAAAGTTTGTCAGATGTATATATAACATTACCAATGTATAGGTATCTAAGTGTGAAGTTGGGTATATATATGCTCAATCATTCATCAAATATTAACTAGCTTGTGCTTTTGGCCCATCAATCTGATGAATGGCTAAGGTATAAACTGAATCAAATACCTTTCCTCGTGTAGAAGACCTTAGAGTCTTAAAGAAGAGTTGAGAGAAAACAAACAAAAACAAAGATACACTGGAAGTTTGAGGCTGTGCATGAAGGTGGACAGAATTCTGGATCTTGACGTGCTGTGTTCAGCAGCACGATCTGTATCTGTGGGGATTAAATGACAATAACTAGGTGACTGTGCAGAGGTAAAATGCTGGTCTTGTCAGGTTATATGAGCAGTACAATTCCTCATGTATAGGATAACCAGAAGAGAACAGCAGAAAATTACAAATCTAGATTTTGCTAATAACTTGAGCTCTTTTTTCCTTTATGTAAATGCAAATTATCAAAAACTTAAGAATATTCTTACCTAGTCATCAATCCCTTTATCTCTTATATGTATTTATAGATATATTTGTACACACAGCTGAGTATTAGACCAAGGTTAAATTTCTGATATCAGTGAATCCACTTTAGCTATTCTCAGTGGTTCTTATAGCCACAGAATAGCATAGTTCCATGCTTGTAGCAGATGATCAATAGATGTCTACTAAATTGTTGAATTATATTATTTTTTAAAGAGCAAGTAAGTAGGAAACTTCTCCTTAAAAACTAACTATAACAAGTTGCTTTGTCATTTCACACTTGAGTGGATTTTTTCCCTGTGAATTAGTGGCCTACATAAGTAAAACTTCCTAGCCCATTTTATAACATATTAATTCAAGAAGAGAAGAGATCTATATACAGTGCCCATAGGAGTTTATGGATTGCAACTTCATAGCTCCAATATTATTATAGCAAATAGAGTTATGATGGAACAGCCTTCACCACAGTCATTCATTCATATCTGTTCATTCACCTAACATTTATGGAGCATCTGTCTTAAGCCATGCTACCTTAAATGACCAGCACATTAATTAACTGGGAAGCAGTGGCAAATTTCCAGACCCGTACTATGGCAGTGCAGCAAGAACTTATTTTATTGGACACAAAGCTTAAAGAAGAACAGTAAATCCACAAAGGCAACAGAATATTTCTATTTTCTATTTCCTAGATTTACTAGTACTAAGGCAAAGGAAAGATGTAAATAATTACTCAGGTGTTGCCCTGTGGATTATTCCCGAGGAACTAGTCATGTTTAAGTCCTTTCTTCCGGCTCAGGTGCAGAGGGACCATAGCTTTGATTTCACAAATATCCATCAAGTCTGTCCCATGGGCTTTTATTTCTCCCATGGAACCGAAGTGTTGAGTGATTATGCCAATGAATCTAGAAGGTAACTGGCATCAAACTTTGCCCAGAGATATTGAGAATGACTAGTTCTACACAAATGCACTTCCTGACCATCAGCACTAGAGATCTCCCTGTGCTTTCCCCACAGTGCCCTTGATATCTACCCTGGGACAAGTAGACTCCAAGACCACCCCTTCTCCCTTTCTCACTTCCTCTCATCCTGCAGAAGGCACAATCTCTTTAAAATTTAAAAGGCACACTATGACCCCAGGGCATCAAAGCAGACTTCAGAAAAACAGACAAAGCTTTATGCAGAGAGAAGAAAAAGAACTTCTCTTTTCCTGAGGGGAAGGAAAGTGAGAGAAGTGGCTGTGGGGAGGATAATAAGAGCTGAGAGGTGCTGCTATGGGATCTCTTTCCAAAAGTTATTATCTCATGAACTTATTGGTGTGAGTGGATTTTGGAAAAGGTTAAGCTTTGCAGTTTGGTAAATAGAGGCACCCTTCAAGAAGAGACCAACTGTGAATATTTGAATCAGGAGAGGGAATTCCCTGGTAGTCCAATGGTTGGGACTTGGTGCTCTCATTGCTCGGGGGCCCAGATTGGATCCCTGATTGAAGAAAAAAGATTCTGTAAACCATATTGTGTGGCCAATTAATTAATTAATCTTAAAAAAAAAAAAAAGAAATCAGGAAATTTTGTGGAAGAGCTCTGGTCTTTCTCAGAGCATGAAATGCTCTAGTGTTTATGCCAATTATACTAAAATCATTGAGGTGAGTAAGAGAATTCCAAATATTTTTATTTTGATATCAATTCAGCAAATACAGATTAAGAAAACATTAATAAATAAAATAGACCTAGTTCCTTTCCAAATGGCGAGTCAAGGAGAAAACAAAAAGTTATATACACACATAATAATAAATTGATAGTAAAAGTAGCTCAGTCATGTCCAACTCTTTGCGACCCCATGAACTATACAGTCCTTGGACTTCTCCAGGCCAGAATACTGGAGTGGGTAGCCATTTCCTACTCCAGGGAATCTTCCCAACCCAGGGATCGAACCCAAGTCTCCTGCATTGCAGGTGGATTCTTTACCAGCTGAGCCACAAAGGAAGCCCAAATTGATAAAATGTGAATAAAAGTATTAGTTGTAGAATATAAATAATAATATAACTGGATTAAGTTGACAATTCTTGAAGGTTTAGAATGTTCCAGGATCTAAATGTATATCAAATTTAATTTCCCAAACAAACCATAGAGGCAGCTCTGTGTGTTAACCCCCATTATTGGTGATTTAGTTGCTAAGTCGTGTCCAAGTCTTTAAGAGCCCATGGACTGTAGCCTGCCAGGCTCCTCTGTCCACGTGATTTCCCAGACAAGAATACTGGAGTGGGTTGCCGTTTCCTTCTCCAGGGGATCTTCCTGACCCAGATCAAACCTGCAGTGTGTGCTGCAGTGCAGGCCGATTCTTCACTGACTGAGCCATCAGTGAACCCCATTATATGCATGAGTAAACTTTGCCTTAATGAGGTTCTGTGTGAGAGAACTCAGTTTCATGATTGTTAGTGCTTCCTGGACATTCATTTCAAGGGTGCAGGTAAATCGCGGAGCTTTTCTTCCCTTTAGATACAGACCCTAGTGGGATCATCTGAGCTCCTCTTGATTCTCTTCTGACTCCTGGAAAGGATCCTACTTCCTGCTGCGTCTAGTCAGCTATTTCTAGAAAGTACTCACAGGTCAACTCCAGCCTGAAGATGCTCCAGGTTGTGCTTGCGCTTGTGTGTGAAGTCATACCTGACTCTGTGACCCCATGAACCGTAGCCGGCCAGGCTCCTCCATCCATAGGATTATCCCAGCAAGGATGCTGGGGTGGGTCACCATTTCCTCCTCCAGGGGATCTTCCCAAAGCAGGGATCGCACTCTCATCTCCCATGGTTCCTGCATTGGCAGGCGGATTCTTTACCACTGAGCAACCTGGTTGGTAGCTGCACATCCCTAGTCTCACCTTCCTACTGAAGCAAAAGCTCATTAAGACTGGTTGTAAGCTCAGGCAAGCCTGTTTCCTTCCTCCTTTCCTTCCTGTTTAAAAAATCACATTATAAAGGAATTTGAATTTAAACCCCTTGAACATAGTTAAGGTATTATTTAAGTGGAAAAATTAAGTAAAAGAAAACCTACTGAGAAAAATAATCAGAAATGCATGAAAATCATTACAGCTTCATGTATAAGCTTTATACGAAAATTCTACATCTAGCAATAGATAATGATGTCTGTATAAGTTATACTGGAACCATATAATGAAGACATTAAAAAGACAGTTGTGAAGAATTTTTAAAGTCACTGGAAAATTTATGTGATATAAAATAAATGATGAATGTGGAACACAAAACTAGGTATATAAGGAGATATTAGTTTGAGATATACAAATATATATATATTTATCTCAAACTATTAAAAAATAGAAAGATAACCAAATTTTTAGGATTCTTATCTCTAGAAAGCAGAAGAACATTTAATCAAAAATATTTTTGTATAATGTGCCAGTTTTAATTTTAAATCAGAAGAATTAGATCTACAATGTTAAACAAATTATATTTATAAGGGAAATTTTTAACACACAAAAAGTGGGGCTGCTCACCTTTGTGTGGTAAAGCCAACATTCTGATGCTGGATTGTAGTGAAGGAAAACACAGCATTTTCACAAGGCCAAGCAAGGAGTGTGAGCGGCTAGAGTTTATCAGACCCAAACTCCCCGTGATTTCGGGGGAAATGTTCTAAGGACAGGGGGATGGGGAGGTTTGCGGGGGCTCCATCCATTATGGACATTCTCATGACTTGTTGGCGGTGAGGTAATCCAGAGTGAGCAGCATCGCCCTTCTGGTTCTGACTGTCTGAGATCTACGCCCTTGTGGTCAGTGTGCAGTGAACTTCTCCCACCGGATAGGGGTTTCTGTATCTGCAAAATAGCTCAAGGACATGGCTCCAAATATTAACCATCACCCCTGAAGGGAAACTAAAGGCCTTGACTCTGTTTACAGCTATACTATTGTTATTTTGTCTTGCCTGACTCTTTCACTTTGTTCCTGGGTTCCTGCTCAGTTACAAAATGATTGTCATCTAAAATAACAAAGGTATTTTTAATTTGAAATAGACTAGGTGCTCAATGCCTTACTTATTTAGCCTTTTTCCCCTCTCCAGGTGGAGAACCAAGACTCGAGGTCACGCTCTTGGTGAACCCCAAGGACAGTCCTGAGACCAGTCTTCTGCTGCTTAGGCCTGTGCTGTGGGCTCTCCTCAGATAGTCCCCTTTATCTTTCTGGTGAAGTCCATGGCAACTGAAGGGTTAGGCCACGGTCATCTCTGCCCCTTGTGTCTAATATAGAGTCTTTATCATCTGAGCCACCAGGGAGGCCCCAATACAGAGTCCACCAAATATTTACTAAATAGATATAGTAGGGATGAGGTTAATTTTTCTTTTGAATTTCTTCTTAAGCAGCTAACATATTCCATTGTTTAGAGAAATACTGGGAAATATTTGCTGAATTACTTTGTGTGAAAGCTTAACATCAGATAAATACAAAAGGAAATGCCACCCAACCCGTGATATTTATGTGGGAAATTAAAATCAGCATCAAAGAGAGACATGCTGTGAGGTAAGCTTACAACTCTGTTGGGGGTTGTAGGTGGACCACAAACTTTTTATACTCAGAAAATAGCATTTTGACTATTTTTTCCCTAAGGGAATTTATGATTGAATATGAAATTCAGAGTAAATGCTAAATCTATCTATCTATCTATCTAACACTACATTTTCCCCAAAGGGGGAAATGCTATAGACTGAATACCAACCCTCCGCTCTCTCCTCCCCACCCAGTCATTGAAGCCTAACCTGAATACAAAGGTATTAGGAGACAGGGTTGGCACCCCACTCCAGTACTCTTGCCTGGAAAATCCCATGGACGGAGGAGCCCGGTTGGCTACAGTCCACGAGGTTGAAAAGAGTCAGACACGACTGAGCGACTTCACTTCACTTCACTTCAGGAGACATGGTGTTTGGGAGTTGATTAGATCCCAACAGTGGAGCCCCCATGAGTAGAACTAGTGATCTTACAAAAGAGTCCTTAGGAAGCTCCCTTACCCCTCCCCCCATGTGAGGACACAGCAAAAAGATGGGATCTGGGCTTCCCAGATGGCACAGTGGTAAAGGAATTCACCCTCCAGTGCAGAAGATGCGAGTTTGATCCCTGGATTGGGAAAATCTGCTGGAGTAGGAAATGGCAACCCACTCCAGTATTCTTGCCTGGAAGATTCCACAGACATTGGAGCCTGGTAGGGCCACAAAGAGTTGGATACGACTGAGCACACACGTACATGACTCAGAAAATGGACTCTCACAAGACACAATCTGCAGCCATCTTGATTTGGACTTTGCCAGCTTCCAAAACTGAGAGAAAGAATTTTTTTAAAATTGTTTACAGCAGCCCCAATGGGACTAAGGCAGATGCCATGGCGTTCCTTATACTTTTATTCAGAACCAGGTAGTGGGGGAGTCAGTCAGTTCTCTAAGAGAAAGGATATTGATTCAATGAAGAAAAATAAATTAATTCTCTGGAGTCTCAAACTCCAGAGAACGTGGCTTGAGATGGATACAGCTGGGCAGAAGCAGGGGAGGTGTGTGGTGGATCAGGGACCCTGATGAGCAGGGCTTAGGATTGGGTTCCAACAGGGCACACGGGGTCAGTAGGAAAGAGGATCCTCCATTCAGGTTTTCCACACCCTGAGTGAGATAAAAATCACAACCAGAGAAGACATGTTACAACAAGAACAACAGAGTTGCTTGGACTTACTGTTTGCCCATCGATCGCCAATTTCTAGTCTAGTATTCAAAATTCCATAAGAGAGGTACTCCTAGCCTAAGTTAGCCACTTAAAAAACAGGCGCAGATAGGTTAAGGAACGGGTCGAAGCCACAATTTGAAGAGCATTTGCTCTTCTGCTCCCTTGAAATGTCCAGTCTGGCAGTAAGATAAGTCAGGAGATGAAAGAGCAGCCAGGTTTGTGGAGGTGAGATCACCAGATGGCCTGTGACAGTGTGAGTGGAAACCCAAGAAAATTTATCTTATCGGCCACTGGCATAGCTGCCTGTGTTCGTATGCCTCAGGCATTTTGTATATCAGAATCAGGGTGTGGTTCTTGTTAAAAGCAAAGACTCTGTATTCCTTCTAATCATTTGAGCAGTTTGAGCACATTTTAGCCATTTATTTTTATTTTTAGCCAATTCTCTGGCTGCTTCTGATAAACAGAAATGCCTGGAGATAACTCATAGGCTTCAGTTTTCACTCAGATTGAAAAGTAATGTAAAGAAGACTGACTGTGGAATAGCTAAATTAGATTGCATCACTGCTTCTCCCGCAGACCATTAGATTAACCTCTCTGCACCTCAGCCTCCTTGTCTATACAATGAGGAAAATAGTTCCTCTCTGCTTGTTTTAAGGGGAAAAGAATGTTTTAAGACTTACAGGGACAATATATGTGTTAGAGTTAAGGGAGACATAATTTATACAGTATTCCTTGTAAAAATGTATGTTATAATCATAAGGAGACATCGATCAAACCCAAATTAAGAAACATTGTACAAAACAGTGGACCCATATTCATAATTTTTCTTTCAGTATCATGAAAGACAAACTGCAACCATTAAAAGGGGAAAAAAAGACATGCCAATTAGACATAATGTGCAACCCTAGCTTGGGAATCGGACCAGAAAAAAATGCTGTGAAGGAGATCAGTGGAACAGTTGGTAAAATTTTAGTGTAATATAGACAACACAAAATATACCAGAATGCTATCTCTGTTATTTCCTGATAATGACATCTGCTTTGTATGCAAGTATGTTATTCAAGATGTAGGTTCCCCAGGTCTGCCTTCAAGGAAAGAATTGGGTTCCAGACATGGATCCTGGAATTAGCAGACAACCGCCAGCCATCTACTCCTTTGGGCTCTAACTTGGCTGCTTAAGCTACTTCTGAAGGCATGAGGTCATGCCCTTCCCAGGGAATTTCAGATGCATTCCACTCGGATGAGCAGTTCTCACACCAGAGCCGTCTGCAGGCTGGCCAAAGCGAACCAGCCAGCTGGTATCACGGTTTGACTTCTGTGCAATTTTAATTCCTGCCTCTGTCATTCAGCTGAAGATCCCTAATTAACGTCTGGCACAACAAACTATGTCTCTGTGTTGGCTTCCTAAGAACTCAACTTGCAGACTCAGCGTGGAAAGCGATATGAGAAAGCAAGTGATACGGTTAAACCTGGACTCTGATCACCCTCCTGCTGGCAGCGGACAGCATCTCACACAAGGGGCAGTCTACTTGTTACCATGCCCACCTTGTATGAACAGAAGAAATCAGTGATGAGAAAGATAATGGTGGTGGCCATTCATGCCACAATCACATGTGTTTTACAGAAGTTCAAGTTGAGCAAGGGCTTCCCTGGTGGCACTGGTGGTAGAGAACACGCCTGCCAACGCAGGAAACATGAGAGACACGAGTTCGATCCCGGCATCAAGAATATCCCCTGAGAGACTGCATGGCCACCCACTCCAGTATTCTTGCCTGGAGAATCCCACAGACAGAGGAGCCTGGCAGCCTACAGTCCATAGGGTTGCAAAGAGTTGAACACGACTGAAGTGACTTAGCACACTCGCACAAGTTGAGTAACAGGTAAATGAAAGCCAGATATGAAAGTAGCAGCTTCCTTGGCTGCATAAAAAGAAGTGGTGGGAGGGCAGATTCACTTTGCAACTGAGGAGGTCTGGGGTGAGCCCATGGCCATAATGTTCATAGATATTCAGTTCACGCCACCCAGAGCCTGCTGCCTGCTAGAAAATTGAGATGATCTGCCTAGGTGCACTGAAGTGCCAATCTGGAGGCAACACTCAGTGGGAGGAATTGCCACCCTGCAGGTCACAGTACCAAATCAAGGACCATTGTGTGGTTCTGTGTCCCCAAGAGAAAGAATACCCGGATCCAGGGTCCAGGAGCTGAAAGCAGAACGTGTGCATTTTGTCACTACACCTAATGCCCCATTTCTGCAGGGTTATATGTCCTAGAACGCATTTTCATAGGAGTCAAAGCATGGGTCCCATTGAACCGCTAGCTGCTGCCTTGTGTCTAGAACTAGCAGGTGAGAGGAGTCATCTTCCTGGAGGAGGCAGGACTGCTGTGCTGTTACGTAATTGGAGCAAAGGAGAATACGTGTGGAACTCAAATGATCCCCAAGGGTGCTTTTCAGTACCCAGCTGTGACCATAAACTGTGACTGGGGTTAATGCTTATTGGCCCTTTTCAAGTGTTTTCCTGGACAATGAGGTGTGACTGGGCAAAGGTAGGATTAAGGTATTTCTTGTTCTCCTGGCTGAAACATCCAGCTCTAGACCTCCTGTCTCTTCCTCCAATGCATAGTGACTGCACACTAAAACCACACATGCGCTGTCTACTCTGCGTCCACACTCCTGGAGAAGCTGGGTGTTAAAAAGGAGAAAGGGAAAAAGAAAGAAAGAAAGGAGAAAGGGGATGGCTGCAGAGATCACAGATCTTTGGTTGATACTGTCCTCAAAATTCCATGCCCAGCCTCAGACCTGGTACTCAACCTCAGCAATGAACAGTATTAGAGGAAGTTAAAGTTGCTTAAGGGCTTCCCACGTGGCTCAATGGGTAAAGAATTTACCTGCAATGAAGGAGACACAGGAAATGTGGGTTCGATTCCTGGGTCGGGAAGATCCCCTGGAGGAGGGCATGGCAACCCACTCCAATATTCTTGCCTGGAGAACCCCATGGACAGAGGAGCCTGGGGGGCTGCAAAGATCGCAAAGAGTTGGACACGACTGGAGCAATGGAGCAGGAGTGCAGGAATTGTCACTAGGTATGCATTTTTGCCATTTTGGAAGCACCATAAGGGTATGGAATCTGATGTAGATGATAAATTTTCTTTATCCATCCATCACTAATTAAAAAGAATGGGAAAAACATATGGTCATGGAACTCTCAAGAAAGGCAAATTAATGAAAAGGAGTCATTAACTGTAGATATAAATAATACTGTTTTCCGTAAGTGGCTAAAAAATTCCTCATTAGGGAGAAATAACCCGAAATGATGGCTTCCTACAGCATGTATGATACGTGTGTGTGTGATCAGTCATGTCCAAGTCTTTTGTAATCCCATGGACTGTAGCCTGCCAGGCTTCTCTGGCCATGGGAGTTCCCAGGCAAGAATACAGGAGTGCGTTGCCATTTCCTCCTCCAGGGGATCTTCCTGATCCAGGGATCAAACTGGAATCTCTTGCATTGCAGAAACTCTCCTGCATTGCAGGTGGATTCCTTACTGACTGAGTCACCAGGGAAGGCTTGTGTGTCTTACTATACTTGCTAAAAGGAAGTCCCAGATATATTTTCAGGACCACCTGATTTCAAAAGTAAGCAGGTAGGTAGGCTAAAAAATGCATACTTTAAAAATTAAGGAATAGTAGGTACATAGAAAATTCCTTGGACTGCAGATTATTTTTTAAATTATTTTTTAAAAGATTTTTGTATATTTGTCTTATTTAAAAAGCACTCATTCAGTAGTAGGATAATAGCTCTCAAATTACTGAGACTGTAAAGTTGACACCCTAGACCCAGAGGAATATGTAGAATATCATGCCTATTTGGTTCCACATAGAGATCAGCATTAAAGACTAGATGGACAGAACACAAATGATTTACAAAGTGCCTTATTCAAAAAATAACCTTTTACTGACATTCATAACTACAAAGCACTTCCATCTTTATCTAATGTGCTAGAGTCTTTTAAACATATCCCCTTATGGCATTTATGACCCTTTTACCTGCTGTTAAATCCACTAGTATGCAGGTCTCAGGGTGTCTGTAACATGCACAGTACAAGCAGAGAATCATGTAAGCCCTGATCATCATTTTTTGTTTCTTTTTCATTTCTGTAAGGCAAGCACATGACTTAAGCTTTGATTTCAGAGATATCTGTGTAAAAGAAACCTCTGTTTCAGAGATGACTATTGTGAGTAAATACGTTGCCCACCAAGGCTCTTTTGTTTTAAAGATCTTTGTTCGTTTCAATCTTGGTTGATCACTGGGCCGTTTGTTTTCCCTCTTCTCTTTAATTTCCATCCTTTAAAAAATAATTCACCAATAAAGAGAGAGTCCTCAGAACCCTTGGTTCCTACTCTCAACCCCAAGAAAAGCAGGACCCCATGTCCTCTCTCTGTCTCTCTTTCACCTGCAACTTCCCTTTGTGGCCTCATATGTGCTGCATAATTTCTAGATCTTCTAAGTATTAAACCTTAATTTTTTTTTCAGTTTCCTCATGGTTATTGCTGGATGACGTCTTAGAATCATAATAAGAACCACAGTGTTCAGCCATAGCATTGATTATTGATAGGGTGAAACCAGCACAGAACACAGCCCAGGACACAATATGATGCATTGAAAAATGCACAGAAATCCAGGTTGGAAAGAAGGTCTATCACTTACTGGTTCTGCTGCTGCTGCTGCTGCTAAGTCGCTTCAGTCGTGTCCAACTCTGTGTGACCCCATAGATGGCAGCCCACCAGGCTCCCCCGTCCCGGGGATTCTCCAGGCAAGAATTCTGGAGTGGGTTGCCATTTCCTTCTCCAATGCATGAAAGTGAAAAGGGAAAGTGAAGTCGCTCAGTCGTGTCTGACTCTTAGCAACCCTATGGACTGCAGCCTACCAGGCTCCTCCGTCCATGGGATTTTCCAGGCAAGAGTACTGCAGTGGGGTGCCATTGCCTTCTCTGCAGTGTTAAGTAAATTATTAAATCATTTTCATCTCAATTTTCTTCTTGGTTAAATGAGGAGAATAATATATCCTTCAGGCTTCCCTGGTGGCCTGGTAAAGAACCTGCCTGCAATGTGGAGACCTGGGTTCAATCCCCGGGTTGGGAAGATCCCCTGGAGAAGGGAACAGCTACCCACTCCCGTATTCTGGCCTGAAGGAATTCATGGACTGTATGGTCCATGGGGTCGCAAAGAGTCGGACATGACTGAGCCACTTTCACTTTCAATATACCCTTCAATAGATCGTTGGAAAAAATAAATGAGAAAGCACATGTAAAATGCATGAGACACAACAGATGCTCACTAAACCTCAGGTTTCTTCCTTTTCCTTCTAGGAATTTCAGAGAATCTTGAGTTGAACAGTTTGCTTATATAGTCTTTGTGAGCGTTTTCCTGTAAGGCCCTAGTTATTTATCTCGAAATGAAGAGAAACATCTTTACCGGAGCTCCCGATCTCTGGCTGTTCCCCATGATGATGACACGGGCTGGGTAAGATGCGGTGACAATGACAACAGAGCTAAACACGTGCTTCAGCGACCTCAGCAAACGTGTGTGAGGCCCTGACATTGCGATGAATATTCTCCTAAAATTATTCCCTTTACTTCCTTTTTTTCCCCCTAAGTTTATTTGTTAATTGAAGGATAATTGCTTTACAGAATTTTGTTGTTTTCTGTCAAACTTCAACATGAGGTTTTACTTTCTCACAACAAATCTGTGAGTGATTAGGTTGAAGTTTTTTACCTCCTGGGTGTGGATCTGAGGATGGTGAGAAACCTTGAGACTGATTTTCTAAAGGACACAGATCAAAGGCAAAGCTATGTCTTATCCATCCTGCCCATTCCCAATGTCATCAAGAACTTGATAAAATGTTTCAGTTAAAAAAAAAAATGTTTCAGTTATTCCCCATGCATGATCACTGACCCCCGTAAAAACCAAGGTAGGTGAGAACTGTGTCCTGCTTCATTTTATAGTTGAGAAAATTGACTATTTAATATATTAATACATAGAGAGATTTGAGTTCAGGTTTAGAGGATTCCAAAAGCCTCCTTGCCTTTTTATAAGATGCTGACACAGTATAGCTTCTCTGTAGAAACTATAATTATTCATAAACTTTTTTTTTTAATATCTTACACTTTAAATTGGGGAATTGCTTTCAAATATTTTGGCTAATATATAACAGGATGATGAACACGTTTTATTATAATATGAGATGACTGTCCTTTTATTAGTAGTAGTTATCATTTACACCGTCTAATTCAATAAGCACATCTAACATTTGTTCCTTACAGTTTCACATAATATTTTATATCATAATTATAACTTAATCATAACTCAGCTTTATTAAAAACTGTCATGGCTGAGCTGTTGATGTGGTTAGTCTTTCCTGTAGTTATTTGCATCTTTCTCTCCATTTGAAAACAGGCTGGAGTCTCCTTTCTAGGGAGAATTCATGGCCTTTTACCTCGTGGGCAAACACATCTTTGAATACCTAAGGGAACCAGTACAGTGTTTCCTATTTAATTTGTGAAGTGCAAGCCTGTGTCCAAAAGACTGCAGGAGGTAGAAAGTATCCTGGTCTCTGTACATGACTTTTTGAGATGGAAAGCCAGTACATCTTATACACGAATAAGGTAGATAGCACTGGATGTTGTACCCGTTCACAAAGGATTCCCGATTACCTTCATGCTAGCGTAAGTCTTTCTATCTTTTGAAATCCCATCTGTACCTTTCTTGTGACGCCCTTCCTTTCTTACTTACTTTATGGTTATGGGTTTCCCTGGTGGCTCAGTTGGTAAAGAATCCACCTGCCAATGCGGGAAACCTGCATTCAATCCCTGGGTTGGGAAGATTCCCCTGGAGAAGAGAATGGTTACCCACTGCAGCATTCTTGATGAAGAATTCCATGGACAGAGGAGCTTGGCAGCCTACAGTCCATAGGGTTGCAAAGAGTCAGGCACGGCTGACTAACACTTGTGGTTGTGGTTCTGTGTGTTTAATAAAGAACATATCATCAGTGAAGAAGGCTAACTTGAACAGTTTCAGCCCTTCCAAGTGTTGCAGGCATGATCTTGGGCAAAAGAGGTTATCACCAAGTTTTAGACTCATAGATTCATACAGAAATTAGAGTTGCTGTGTGAACTAAAGGGATAAATATGTTTGTATTTATTTCTGGAAACTAATAGATAATTCTCATATTCTCCCGCTAATCTACAAATTAATTGATAACTGAAACTGTAACATATTCGTTATTATCTTTACACCTCCCACATAACCACGAAGGGAGAGGGAAGTTGTTTATAATTATGAAGAGCAGGCTAATAGAGTTCACTTAGTTATTCTGCTTGTATGAAACTAATTCATCCAAACATCAGATCTCCAATTCCTCCTTTAACAAGCTGTAACCATTCTTCGAGATCCATGAAAAGCTATGTATATCCCTATACTCTCCTTTCATCTAACCGGAGGTTCTCTAGGAGAAAATAATCCACGTCCTATATCTGTCTGTTGCAATTTATTCTTCTCTGCCTTTAATTATATACTTGTATTTACAATTTAGCTTTCTGTTTGAGATTTTATATATATATTACTAAAGGAGATCAGCCCTGGGTGTTCTTTGGAAGGAGTGATGCTGAAGCTGAAACTCCAGTACTTTGGCCACCTCATGCGAAGAGTTGACTCATTGGAAAAGACTCTGATGCTGGGAGGGATTGGGGGCAGGAGGAGAAGGGGACGACAGAGGATGAGATGGCTGGATGGCATCACTGACTCGATGGACGTGAGTCTGGGTGAACTCCTGGAGTTGGTGATGGACAGGGAGGCCTGGTGTGCTGCGATTCATGGGGTCGCAAAGAGTCGGACACGACTGAGCGACTGAACTGACTGAACTGACTATTTATCTAATACTGGGCACCTCAGTGGTCAAGGTGGCCCCATGGGGTTAACTCCTTTACTTCCAGGTTGTACATTAGTAAATGTCAATGTTCCTGTAGATGTTCTATACTGTACCATCAAAGAAGACCAGGGGCAAAAAACAAGATACTGATTTAGGGTCTATGAATGTGAACCAAACCACTTGAATCTGTAAGTTTATAGTTTCATCAGTTTGGGAAAATTGCAGCCATTATCTCTTCAAATATGACCCCCATCCTCTCCTCCCAAAGGGTTCAATAAATTAGGTCATGTATGTGACCCACATGATTCTATCACTGAGATAAGTTAGTTCAGTTTTTTTTCCTTCTTTGTGTTTTCAATTTAGTATGTTCTGCTGATCTATCTTCAAGTTCAGTAAGTCTGACTTCTACTGTGGCTGGTCTACTGACAAACCCATTCAGTAAATTTATAACTTCAGATATTCCCTAATTTTCAGTTTGGAATATCTATTTGATTTTTAAAGTTGTTTCAGTTTTCTGTTGATATTTTCACCTTTTCATCCATTTTGCTTTCTTTCCTTCTACTTTCTTTTACATCATCCAGTTATTTTAAATAGACCTTATATGATCATTCTAACATCTATATTATCTTTGGGTTTATTTCTATTGTTTATTTTTTCTTTTTATCTTCACTATCATTCAACTAGTCTTTCCTCCTCATATGTCTAATACATTTTTTAATGTGTTTATTATATGACAAGTGCATACAAGCATCACAAAGGACCCAGATGATATGTTCCTCATCTAGGGTTTTAATCGTGGGTCTTTAGCTTGTTGCCCACAGTTTTAAAATCTTGCAAATATCTTGAGAGAGTGATTCATTTTGTTTATTGCAGATTCCCTTCCTCTTCTAAACACTCTGCCTTTCTGGCTCAGTTCCTCAGCTTCCTGCGTCACTATAGAACTCATTCACAGGGTCCTATGGGGAAACTCATATTTGCATTAAAGACTCCTCTAGTGCCCATTCTGTTTCATCCTGCACAGCTGCCAACAGGCTCTTTCCCTCAATGAACTCACCCCAAGTGGACCAAGCCAGATTCTCGGTCTGAGCTCAATATAGACAAATGGCCCCATGGGTAAGATGGCTAAAGAAAACCAGCTTACCAAGAAAGAGAACTTCTCTCCCTTGGATTTCTTTTTAGCTTTTTATTTTGAAATAATTTTAGGCTTACAAAGGAGTTGTAAAAATAGTATAGCTAATTTGTACATACTCCTTATTGTGTATCAAACCATAGAATATTTATCAAAATTATAGTAGTATAACATAGCATAACATAACATAGCATAACACAATGCTACTACCTAAAGTGCAGAACTTTGTTTTTTTTTTTTTTAATTTTTTTAATCAGTTTTCAATAAAGTCCTTTTCCTGATCCAGGACCTGCAGTGCGTTTAGTTATTATGACTTCTTAGTCTCTTCCAATCTGTGACAGTCCCTTAGTCTTTCCCTGCCCTTGATGACTTTCACAATTATGAGGGGCATTTGGTCAAGTGTTATGTAGAATGCCTTTTCATACTGTTCACACTGTTCATGGGGTTCTCATGGCAAGAATACTGAAGTGGTTTGACATTCCCTTCTCCAGTGGACCACATTCTGTCAGCTGAATGAAGGGATGGAGCCAAAGCAAAAACAATACCCAGTTGTGGATGTGACTGGTGATAGAAGCAAGGTCTGATGCTGTAAAGAGCAATATTGCATAGGAACCTGGAATGTCAGGTCCATGAATCAAGGCAAATTGTAAGTGGTCAAACAAGAGGTGGCAAGAGTGAATGTCGACATTCTAGGAATCAGCAAACTAAAATGGACTGGAATGGGTGAATTTAACTCAGATGACCATTATATCTACTACTGCGGGCAGGAATCCCTCAGAAGAAATGGAGTAGCCATCATGGTCAAAAAAAGAGTCCAAAATGCAGTACTTGGATGCAATCTCAAAAACGACAGAATGATCTCTGTTCATTTCCAAGACAAACCATTCAATATCACAGTGATCAAGTCTATGCCCCAACCAGTAATACTGAAGAAGCTGAACTTGAACAGTTCTATGAAGATCTACAAGACCTTTTAGAACTAACACCCAAAAAAGATGTCCTTTTCATTATAGGGGACTGGAATGCAAAAGTAGGAAGTCAAGAAACACCTGGAGTAACAGGCAAATTTGGCCTTGGAATACAGAATGAAGCAGGGCAAAAACTAATAGAGTTCTGCCAAGAAAAAGCACTGGTCATAACAAACACCCTCTTCCAACAACACAAGAGAAGACTCTACACATGGACCTCACCAGATGGTCAACACCGAAATCAGATTGATTATATTCTTTGCAGCCAAAGATGGAGAAGCTCTATACAGTCAGCAAAAACAAGACCAGGAGCTGACTGTGGCTCAGATCATGAACTCCTTATTGGCAAATTCAGACTGAAATTGAAGAAAGTAGGGAAAACCACTAGACCATTCAGGTATGACCTAAATCAAATCCCTTATGATTATACAGTGGAAGTGAGAAATAGATTTAAGGGCCTAGATCTGATAGATAGAGTGCCTGATGAACTATGGAATGAGGTTCGTGACATTGTACAGGAGACAGGGATCAAGACATTCCCCGTGGAAAAGAAATGCAAAAAAGCAAAATGGCTGTCTGGGGAGGCCTTACAAATAGCCGTGAAAAGAAGAGAAGCAAAAAGCAAAGGAGAAAAGGAAAGATATAAACATCTGAATGCAGAGTTCCAAAGAATAGCAAGAAGAGATAAGAAAGCCTTCTTCAGTGACCAATGCAAAGAAATAGAGGAAAACAACAGAATGGGAAAGACTAGAGATCTCTTCAAGAAAATTAGAGATATCAAGGGAAGATTTCATGCAAAGATGGGCTCGATAAAGGACAGAAATGGTATGGACTTAACAGAAGCAGAAGATATTAAGAAGAGATGGCAAGAATACACAGAAGAACTGTACAAAAAAGATCTTCATGACCCAGATAATCAACATGATGTGATCACTGACCTAGAGCAGACATCCTGGAATGTGAAGTCAAGTGGGCCTTAGAAAGCATCACTACAAACAAAGCTAGTGGAGGTGATGGAATTCCAGTTGAGCTATTTCTAATACCAAAAGATGATGCTGTGAAAGTGCTGCAATCAGTATGCAAGCAAATTTGGAAAACTCAGCAGTGGCCACAGGACTGGAAAAGGTCAGTTTTCATTCCAACCCCAAAGAAAGGCAATGCCAAAGAATGCTCACACTACCGCACAATTGCGCTCATCTCACACGCTAGTAAAGTAATGCCCAAAATTCTCCAAGCCAGGCTTCAGCAATACGTGAACCGTGAACTTCCTGATGTTCAAGCTGGTTTTAGAAAAGGCAGAGGAACCAGAGATCAAATTGCCAACATCCGCTGGATCATGGAAAAAGCAAGAGAGTTCCAGAAAAACATCTATTTATGCTTTATTGACTATGCCAAAGCCTTTGACTGTGTGGATCACAATCAACTGTGGAAAATTCTGAAAGAGATGGGAATACCAGACCACCTGACCTGCCTTTGAGAAACCTGTATGCAGGTCAGGAAGCAACACTTAGAACTGGACATGGAACAACAGACTGGTTCCAAATAGGAAAAGGAGTATGTCAAGGCTGTATATTGTCAGCCTGCTTATTTAACTTCTATGCAGAGTACATCATGAGAAACGCTGGACTGGAAGAAACACAAGCTGGAATCAAGATTGTCGGGAGAAATATCAATAACCTCAGATATGCAGAAGACACCACCCTTATGGCAGAAAGTGAAGAGGAACTCAAAAGCCTCTTGATGAAAGTGAAAGTGGAGAGTGAAAAAGTTGGCTTAAAGCTCAACATTCAGAAAATGAAGATCATGGCATCCGGTCCCATCACTTCATGGGAAATAGATGGGGAAACAGTGGAAATAATGTCAGACTTTATTTTTCAGGGCTCCAAAATCACTACAGATGGTGACTGCAGCTATGAAATTAAAAGATGCTTACTCCTTGGAAGGAAAGTTATGACGAACCTAGATAGCATATTCAAAAGCAGAGACATTACTTTGCCAACAAAGGTCCGTCTAGTCAAGGCTATGGTTTTTCCTGTGGTCATGTATGGATGTGAGAGTTGGACTGTGAAGAAGGCTGAGCGCCGAAGATTTGATGCTTTTGAACTGTGGTGTTGGAGAAGACTCTTGAGAGTCCCTTGGACTGCAAGGAGATCCAGCCAGTCCATTCTGAAGGAGATCAGCCCTGGGATTTCTTTGGAAGGAATGATGCTAAAGCTGAAACTCCAGTACTTTGGCCACCTCATGCGAAGAGTTGACTCATTGGAAAAGACTCTGATGCTGGGAGGGATTGGGGGCAGGAGGAGAAGGGGACGACAGAGGATGAGATGGCTGGATGGCATCACTGACTCGATGGACGTGAGTCTGGGTGAACTCCGGGAGTTGGTGATGGACAGGGAGGCCTAGTGTGCTGCGATTCATGGGGTCGCAAAAAGTCGGACATGACTGAGCCACTGAACTGAACTGAACTATGTAGAATGCCCCTAATTTTATTTTCTGTGGGTTTTTCATGGTTTCTCTGGGGTTATAGGTTTGAGGGAAGAATATTCCAGAAAGATGGGTGCTCTTCTCATCACTTCAAGACATATACTTTTAATTGAATTTGGAAAACCTTAAGTTATAAAATGACATGATATAAAGAGATTCTGTATGGGAGGATCAAATAAGACTAACATAAGTCTGTCTCCACTTCAAGACCCCTGGGAGTAGATAAACTCACAGACCAGAACAAAATCTCATTGTCCAGAGAATTACCAAACCATTCTGAAAATTGAAGAATTCTCTGGAGAGAATCTCTGCAATGGAAAAATGAGTGCTCCTAACGCTTTCTCTTCTGAAACGCAGATTGAACTTCTTCTTGCTAAAACGATGTATATTCCATTTTTGTTAACAGGAAAGTACCAACTTGTAAGAGGAATTGCTTTTAAAAATTTTTGTTTGGTTAATATTTTTCTCTTTCCTTTTCCTTCGTCAATCTGTAACTATGGGTTAATACAGTATCTGTCAAATAATATATGCCAGGTAACTGCAGCAAATGAATGGAAAGTAGAAAAAAATTTTTTTTAAATTATTGAGCAAATGAATTAATTAAATCAGTGATTTTTATGTACTTTTATGTTAGTATGACTGTTTTCAGCTTTTAAGTTAGTATGACTATTTTCAGACAAAATTTGGTTAATGGGCTAGCAGAGAATTATATATTATTTTGATTATTTTGAAAAATCTCCCATCATGTAATTATTGTGTGAAAATTATTTGATTTTTTGTCTGTTTGCTTATATTTTTAGATTCTTAAACTCAGACTTTATTCATTTTATAGCTGAAAGTTTGTATCCTTTTACCAACTGCTTGCTATTTCCCTACCCCTTATCATCTGGCAAACTTTTTCCTACTCCATTTCTATAACTTTTATTTTTTAAAGAGTCCAGAGACAAGTCACTGCACAGAACAATGCAATGAAAATTATTTGATATGAGACTGTATAACTTTGTGCATATTAAGATGAACAATCCTTATGTAGATAAGATACTATTGATAATATGACTACAGTTATGTCAATTATGTTAAAAAGATGTGCTATCTGGACAAAGATATGCAAATTAATCACAGGATAGAGCAGTGTCCTTGTTCTATGTAGTACCTAGAGACTCTACCCTTTGGCTGGTCTGTCCTCGTACAAATCCATTATTTACACACTCTCACTGGATTTGCATTTTCTTTTCATTGTGATCCTAAGGAAAGGCTATGGGGTGAGAATTTCATTTTTGCTATATGTTAGCTGAGTGACTTTAGATAAGCCACATAAAGTGAAAAAGAAAAGGGAGATGATAATGTGTAAAGTTTGCTCTTCTCCTGAGGATTAATAACATACTTCCCATTCACAAATCCTAATCTCTATGGTTTAAATTTTGTTTTCATCATATAACAAAAGTAAATAAATCGACTTAAGTTTAAAGACTTACAGAGTTATAACCGTCACTCCTGACTTCTAAGGAAGACTCCAGCTATATTCTTTATTTTAAGTTACACAATCAATGTATGTTAAAATGAGTTATATATGACAACACCTTAGTTCCTGGCATGTATCGGGTACTTAGCCATGCTGACATTTGTCTTCCCTATGACTTTCCTTTCTCACCTCTCCACTCCAGTCTCCTCTCTTCCCTTAGTAGCCTTCTTTCTTTCTTTCTTTGCATTAACTGTGTATTTTGAATCATAGTGAATTTTAAAATGACCAGAAATGAATTCTACTCCCAAGGAGCTGATCATCTAATATAACCTTTTAGAATACACACTTATCAATTGACATTACTGAGAAGTGACTTAAGAGACACTTGGATCCAAGTGACTTCCCTGGTGGTCTGGTGGCTTAGGTTCTGCTCCCAATACAGGGGATCCAGGTTCGATCCCTGATCAGGGAACTAGATCCCACACGTCACAACTCAACTAAAAAGATCCTGCATACTTCAAGTAAAAGATCCCACATACCATGACTAAAGATCCCACATACCATGACATACCACATACCACATACTTCAAGTAAAAGATCCCACATACCATGACATACCAGCACAGCTAAATACATAAATCTTTAAAAAAAGAGAGAGACATATGGATAGAAGACTGTGGTTATTTGGAGAAACTGGAATGCTACTTTCCAGCCACAGAAATGAAAAGAGTTTCAGTGGAGAAGAATTATAAAGGCCAGATGCATTGAATGTTGACCAAAACCATTCTCTTCTCTGGTTTTAAAAGTGTGAAGCCAATGGTTCTGAGCAGCTCTGGAGCCCCAAAGCTAGAGAGTGTAGAAGACATCCATCCTCTTGGCTGAAGGAGTCTTTAGAGCATAGGTCTTGCTGAAAATACCCGCCAGGTCCATGATATCTTATGTTGCTGTGGTTGAGCAGCAGAATAAAGCTTGTAGCATGGACTGGCTGATGTAAGAGTAGAATGGTTGGAGCTAAGAAATATCCAACAAACAAAACAGGTAACAAAGTAATTAGCACCGTGGCAGTAAGGTCAGCAGGGACACTGATGGTCACTCCAATTATACCACACAAACTTCAATCACCTTAGAGAAATGGTGGAAAGAGAGCTCTTGAAAACCTGCCGAGGTAATGGTGGTGCATTACTATGCTGCTTTGCAGTCCTCCCCTTCCGGCCTCTGAAATAGGAAGAGAATTGAGGCTATGTGCAGGCTAAAGCAATATTTTAAGTCAAATTGCTCTCAGAATTTTGAGGTAGAATCTGGAAAGATTAAATAGGACAACAAAAGCTAAATTGACAGTGGCTTTGAGATCTCAGAGCCCGAGTTGTATTTTGATTGGGTGTGACCTATGCCTCCAGCCACGCTAAACCGAGTAGCAAGCAATATGGGATAACACACTGCAGGGAGTCTTAATCTCCCAGTCACTCCTGTGACTGCCAGAAAGCCTCCCCTACTTAGAGAAGACTCTGGTACCAGTGGGCCCAACAGTTTAGAGCTTTCTGATCATTTTTTAATGTTTTACTTAATTTGAGACTTCTAAGAATCATTGACACAAAAAGAGACAATATTCTGATTTTTTAAATTTTTTTGGTCCTGCCTAGAAAACTACCTTCCTTACCTCTGTAGTTTCTTCTGACTTCATGTCATTTAATTATTTTTCCTTCGGGATTCAACTTATACACATCCTCCCTGACCTCTCCAGATGAAATGAGATGGCTTGTCATGTGCTTTTATAACTTAACTGAACTCCCCACTCCTTCCCTGAGTTCTAATTTAAATGCATCTATAGCTTGCAATTTGTAATTATATTTTATTAAAAAAATATAGTTTTACTAGAACATAAACCACACATAAGCAGGAGCTACATTTGTCTTTTCCTGTTGAACTTTAGCGTTTATCACATGATCTGCCATATAGTACGTACCCTAAAATACCAGTTTAGAATAAATACATGAATCATAAATCAATTAAATTTACAGGAAAGTAAAATTGGTATTCAGAGAGCAAACCACTTGTTCAAAGTCACAGTTGGAAAATATGACAAGGGTATGTTTGAACCCATAGCTTCTTACTCAGATTCCAGTATGGTACCTGACATCCATTTTATTTTTCAATATAAAGTAACAAAGACAACTTGTGAAGAAAATATAATCACATAAATTAAGATTTCAGAGAAGTGAATGGAGTTTTTAAGTCATGTAGCTCTGAGAATACCCTCAATCCTTAAAATCCCAAGTTTAATTTCCTCTAATTCTTGAACCAAGCTTCACAAAAGCAATTATCACATAATTTGTTGATTTCTTTCCCAAGTGAATGTTTGCCAAACACTCCCCATCAAAGATTTCATATGCATTAAATATTTATGCCCAAGCTGTTACATAGAAGACTTGAGTATATACTTTGCTTTTAGAATTAATTTATTTCTAATTTTTTAATGCAATGTAATTAGCTGAATTGCTCTTAGAATATAATCACTTGTTATATATTTGAATAAGTTAATCATGGCTTTGTGGAAATGTGACTGGTTTATAATTATCTAGGAGCCTTAAATGTTCTTTTTGGCTAAAAGAGTATGATCAAAGCTAGTGGCCACTTAAATGGAATCACATTAAGCGTGACTTTATGCAAGGAGTCATTTCCTGAAAATGTGTCTTGTTTCTGTATTTAAGTCAATCTAAAACAAAAGTGAGAGGTTTTGAAAGAAATCCCTTAGACCACATCACATCTGTAGGCTAGGCAGTATGACTAATACATTAGCTTAAAGAACGGAAGACAAAGTGCATTATGTGAACTTGGTCAAGGTTATTGTGATCATGCATAGACTAAACAGTCTCGAAAGAACTTCCTTCGTTACTGTATACATTTTATGATTTTTATTTTCAGTAGAGTGTATACCACAGTTACATTAGTGATGGCCCCTTCATATTTGCAAGAAGATTTATAGACTCCAAATCAGATTCCCATGATGCTGTCTTTCTAGATTTTCACAACATGGCTAGGAGGTATGATATTATCATCCCTAATTTACAGTTTAGCGAATGAATTGAGATCCGGAGATCAAGGCCTGATGCTTAACTGTTCCAATCATTCCTGGACAGGCTAGCCACCCAATAAACTCTCCTTTCATTTCTGAGCTCTTTGAAGGACAGAATTTATCTACAGTACACCAGATGACTGGTCAGAACTTTTCACTTTCAGATTCCATCTATAGAGTATCCTTCAACACTTTCAAATTCAGACAGAAATTTTGGCCATATCTGCCATCAGTGGCCCTGCCTTCCTGATTCTCAAAAGGTGCAGTAGGGAGAAGGGGCTGCCTGCCAACCAAGAACTGTGCTGGGTGTACTTTTTCCCTGGCGTCAGTCTTACTGCCATTGGCATTGAATCCCTTGATCAATCTGAGAACAAGTAAAGGAGCCCAGTGGGGAGAAATTCTGAGAGAAACACATTTCCTGGCATATTCATAGGGAAGCCAATACTACAGTAAGGTAATGAGATTTTTGATCTGATCCCAAATCTGGCCCTGATATGTTATGTCTTGGCAAATAACTTATCTATTCAATCATCAAATATTTATGACTCATAACAATAACAAGAATATTATGAATAATGATAATGTCTGTGTGAGTGCTAAGTCACTTCAGTCATGTCTGACTCTTTGCAACCCTATGGACTATAGCCCACTAGGCTCCTCCGTCCAGGGATTTCCCTGGAAAAACCACTGGAGTGGTTTGCTATGCCCTCCTCTAGGGGATCTTCCTGACCCAGGGATCAAACCTGTGTCTCTTATGTCTCCTGCACTGCCAGGTGAGTTCTTTACTGCTAACACCACCTAGGAAGCCACAAATAATGATAATATCCAATATTTATTTATTATGTGCTACATGCTGAACAATATGCTAAGCAATTTTGTATCCACTATTGCATTTAATTCTTCAAATTTCCCTGTCACTAAGATTTTATAGATAGAGGGACTAAAAACAAGATTAAGTGTATGTAGCTGAGTGCTTTAGATGTCCTAGATCAGTCCTTCTAATCCTGGCTGTACATTAAGCTCATTCTGGAAATTTGAAAAAGAATGCTCCACTTCAAAAAAAAAAGTGGTTTAAATAGTTAGTCCTCTCATTGTACCCAATGGAATTTTATTTTTTGAAAGTATTTGTTTATTTATTTGACTATTCCAAGTCTTAGTTGTGGGATCCTCATACAGAATCTTTAGTTGTGGCATAGTAACGCTTAGTTGCCACATGTGGGTTCTAGTTCCTTGACCAGGGATCGAACCTGGGTCCCCTGCATTGGGACTGCGGAGTCTTAGCCACTGGACCACCAGGGAAGTCTCTAGAATTTTAAATGTTTACTATGTTTTGTAACTAGGTAGAGAACTAATATGCCTCTATGCTGGTTAAGCAAAAAGGAAGAGGAACTGACCTCAGAGTACTTTAACATTATAGAAGCAAGTATGATATAACTTGCCAATAGAATATTATAAACCCAGCAATAGCGATGTGCAAATACTTCTCTGGGAGACAGCATGATAATGTCATTTGAACAATTTATTTAATCTTGGTCTATTTTATTTTCACTTGTAAATGATGATACAAATAGCTTCCTCCCAGGGTTATTGACAGATTAAGCTGGAGACCTTATTTAAAGATGTACATAGGAAGTGACTAAAAGTAGATTATCTTTCCACGTTTACAAAGTGCTCTGGAGACCTCAGTTCTCAGTTTGTGAAACAGCAATATCTTAAGGACCCAGCAAGAATATATGTGACAAATCTTTTGTAAAATGCACCAAACAAATGAAAAAATATTTTTATGATTCTAAATATCTAGGCTGGCAGATATATAGGATTCTTCTGCATGAATCAAGTCTTCCAAACACCTCAGCAGCCTAGTGAGTGACGTGCTTTGAGGTGTATCGTGGTGCTTTTGTCTGCCCAGGTGATGCTGGTGGTAAAGACCATGCAGGCCAGTGCAGGAGACATAAGAGACGCTGTTTCGATCCCTGGGTTGGGAAGATACCCCCGAAAAGAGCATGGCAACCCACTCCAGTATTCTTGCCTGGAGACTCCTATGGACAGAGGGGCCTGGTGGGCTATAGTCCATGGGATCGCAAAGAGTCGGACACCACTGAAGCCACTTAGCACACATAGTGTTTTTAAAAATGTCGTCTTTAAACTCTCCACAGCCGTGTCTGTGCATTTGGCTTCTTGTCCTGAATTCTCCATCATAGTCAAAATAAGGGACAGCAAGACTGGACCTGCTGATCATTTTTGGAGATGGAATAAATCAGAGCTTGAGATATCCTCACTCCTACTTGTTTCAGCTGTAATTTTTCCTTTTCCATCCCAGCATCCTGGTAACCGAAGACTATAGGTATGCTGACTTTCTTTTTTAACTCTGCAAAATACCAGGTCTCTATTCTGGAGAATTTGGCTGACTAGAGGCAATGACCCACTTAGATTTCATTTCATCATTCTTTTTGAACTCCCCATGACTCTTAGGAGGAAGAAAAAAAAAATCTACTATCCACTCACACACACACAAAAAAAGACAGCACTGTTCTTTAAAATGACTTTTATAAGTTTGCAGATGAAATATAAATTACATGAAAAGGTAGAAAGAGCCATGCCTGGGTATTCTGGTGTCCTGGCTTTTATTCCTATGTTTTGCTAAGTCCCTGGTCCTCATGAGGGCTGGATTTGGAGGAAGAAGGATGGTGAGTCATGGGGACTCCTGTGCAGGAGTACAGCAAATCCAGAAGGAGCTCTTCAGAGAGCAGTGTCTAGCCAAGTTAGAGCTAAAGGCTCGGTGTGTGGACCCCAGGAATACAGTCTTCTTACATGTTCTACGCACTCAACATGTCTTAATTACAATGTGAATGCCAGCCTGCTTCGAAGAAGAGAACCAGAGCCTGAGGCTTCCACGGTTCCATTACTTTTGTCATTTTTGAGCCTTGCTCATTTCCATGGATGTGGAAAATGAATTATAATCAATATAATAATAAGTATAATGTCTGCCATTTATTGATTAGGTGTTATGTACTTTTCAGGATGGGCTTCCCTGATTAAGATCGTAAAGAATCTGCCTGCAATGCAGGAGACCGGGTTTGATCCCTGGATCAGGAAGATCCCCTGGAGAAGGGAATGACAACCCACTCCAGTATTCTTGCCCAGAGAATTCCATGGACAGAGGAGCCTGGCGGGCTACAGTCCATGGGGTCACAAAGAGTCGGACATGACTGAAGCAACCAAGCATGCACTCATGTACTTTTCAGGATAGTGTGCATTTGGTATAACTGTATAAGGTATTCATTAGGTTCCCATATGTTATCTCATGTCCCTGCCAACATTAGTCTGTTGCTGTATACATTTTATTATCCCCCTTTGTCAATAGGGGGATACACAATGCTGTTATACAAACTATCAAAGGTCACCCCTCTCTAGGACAGAGGATTCAAATTCAGATTTATCTAATTCCAGAATGTGTGTAATCTCTATGATCAGAAGCAGTTAGTGAAAAATGCACAAAGTGTTGACTTTCCCCCCCCAGTTTCTTGTGACCAAAGCAGACTCTTTTGGTGTCTAGCTCCCATCCCTTTAACCTTCAGCTGGTAAAAGGAACTTGCTGTGAACACTTTTGTCTTTCTGCCTGAGTTTTTTATTTTGTTTTGTTTTGTGTTTTAATCCTGACTGGGGAGCATGGTGGATTTAGGCGCAAGGCAAGCTCTAATTGCCAGAGGACTAATGCCTTTAAGATACACAGCCTTTGTCCAAGCGCACGTGAGGAATAATTAATAGATACACCAGCAGGCTGATCCCTGAACTGAGATGAACCAAGGGTTGCTTTGCAGGGTCTCCTGCATTTCTCAGAGGGAACTTGCCTCAGTTGTCCTTAGGGACTCCCGGATAATTTTGCAAATTTTATTGACCATCTTTCTTTCCTTATCTCAGTTTCCCACTCATCTACTGCTCATTCTTGAGGTAAGCTCTCAAATAAACCACTGCTCATCAAATTACTATCTCTAAGTTAGGCTCTGGTTGAACCCAAACTGAGATAGGATCTCAGGTCTTTTAAAATGTGCATATATTTGCATATATTTCACTTCTTGCAGGTGAATTAAGTTCCCAGGTGTTTCCCTACTTTCTTCTCAGTTCTTTCTAACGTGAGCATTTCTGTCCTTGAAGCAGTCCCCATCACTTACGTTGTACCTGTAAAATCCCAATCCAGTAATTAGTGTCTATTACTAGTACCAGGACATGTGGGGAGATATTATCTGAGGCAGTATTTGCTTATTTATCTACTCTGTAGACTTAAAACCCTGCCCTTTTCTTAAATGGCCTTGGGGCGCATGTACAATAAAAGATTTGTTAATTAAAATGCAGCTGGAGCATGAATAAAGCATCAGAGGAAGACTGCAGACAACACAGCCACTTGACTGCCCAGCTGCTTTGTCAGGTCAGGCCTTTGCTGTTATTTGCTCCCCTCTCTTTCTTTAATAAGCAGTGATCTCTAAAGGTTTGTGCTGAGCATCATGCACACCTGACCCCTTCCGTGAGAGCTGTACCAGCTTGGGAGGGGCCCAACTGGAAGCAAAACACACGGTTCAGAGCATCTGAGTGGAATTGAGGCAAAGTGAAAGGAAGGTGCCCAAGGACCATCGACTGGAGGGATTTTAGGATACATTTCCTCTCACGTTGCTGTATTACTTCTTTCTTCAACTTTTCTTTCCTCTCCTGACCATATAAAAGCAGTGCCTTTATGTTCTAGAGATAGCAGACATGACATCTTCTACTCTCTGCAGCTCTAAAATAAGGATGTTTACTCAGTGCATTTGGACAAATATGTCTGATTCTTTCATGCAGCTCAGAGAGGAGATGTTTTTATACTTTGTCCACTCTGAGTTTTCTCTCCCAGGTACCTGTTGAAGTTGGTCCAGGACCCTGTTACAATGGGGGTAACCAAATCCAAAAATGACAGTTATTCAAATACTATTTTCCCAAATACTCTTGTGAGCTTGCCTGCTTCCACATTGTGAGACATGGCATTTACCTTCATGGAATAATAATGTTCCCAACTCCAGAAGTGTGACTATTACCATTTATGAAATAATTCCTCTTTGCCAAGCATTTCCTAAGTGACTGTGGTTTCATGCACTTTTCACTGGCTCTTCATCAGAGATCAGAAATCTTGGTTTTGGCATTAGTCCCACCTTACAGGTGAGTGGACCCATCTTCCCAAGTTTCTTCTGCACCTAAATGGGCAAAAACGTCTTGCATTCTTAGAAATGTTTTGCAGTTGTGCCACTCAGTAGTGTAGCTCACTGGACATGTTAAATACCATCCAGAAATGAAATCAAATGTAGAATCAGATCTAAATTCATCTAGTTAGCCACATTTGCTCTGCAGTAGCCGGGTGTGGTCAGTAGCTATTGTATTAGACAGCACAGCTTTTCCATCACGAGAAGTCTTATTGAATAGTGTGGCTTTCTAACTGTTGACATTTGAATGATTTATGTCTTCTATCAAGCATATTTTATTGTGTTACTTTTTTATAGTTGTGAACATCATATACATGTAATTTAGATTGCTTTTCACTTATTATAAAATAATCTTTTATCACAATATTAAATTTTACCCTATCTGTGTGATTTAATACAAATATGTCTTAATACACAGCAGCTATTCAGATTATAACTTTTTATTATAAATTAGACGAAAAGAGCCTTTCTGAAAATAATGTATTTTTATTTTATTTATTTATTTTTTATTTTTTTAATTATTATTATTAATTTTTTTAACTTTACAATATTGTATTGGTTTTGCCATACATCAACCTGAATCCACCATGGGTGTACACATGATATATTACAGGTTCCTTGAAAGAAAAGCTATGACAGACATATACAGTGTATTAAAAAGCAGAGACATCACTTTGCTGACAAAGGGCCGTCTAGTCAAAGCTACGGTTTTTCCAGCAGTCATGTATGGATGTGACAGTTGGACTATAAAGTAGACTGAGAGATGAAGAACTGATGCTTTCAATTTGTGGTGCTGGAGAAGACTCTTGACACTCCCTTGGACAGCAAGGAGATTAAAGCAGTCAATCCTAAAGGAAATCAACCCTGAATATTCACTGGAAGGACTGATGCTGAAGTTGAAGTTCCAATACTTGATGTGAAGAGCCGACTCACTGGAAAGTCCCTGATGGAGAAGAAGGGGGTGACAGAATGAGATGGTTGAATGGTATCATTGACTCAATGGACATGAGTTTGAGCAAACTCTGGGAGATGCTGAAGGACAGGGAAGCCTGGTATGCTGCCATCCATGAGGTTTCAAAGAGTCAGACATGACTGAGCGACTGAAAGCAGCCACATTAGGGGTTATTTGAAAAGGTGGCTCAACAAGATGCCTGTCAGCAATGGATTTTCATTTCTGATCAAATATGTCTTGGATCATTCTTCTCTCTTCAGCCTAAGAGAAAGCTGGCTGTGGAAAGAATGGGGGAACAAGTGTGTTTACCTGGCTCTTTCTGTGGCATCACCTCCCTCTAGCAGACTGTCCACAATGCTCTTCTTTGCCTTTTCCAATTCATAGGATGCAGGGTCTGTATGTCCTTGTATCCCATTGAAAAAAGTGTTTGTAAAATATTTGGGGTGCATGATTTCATAGGACTCCTAATGCTATCTCACTCTGCATACTCAGGTTAAGTGCTTTACCTTTTGGGATCTCAGTCTCTAACATAATTCTCCAAATAGAGTAGGAGCTCAGTATTATTACTTAAAAAATTTTTTAAATGCAACTTGATTTTTCTTCAGCTTTGCTCTATACATTTAAAGCTGGCTCAGATGGTAAAGTGTCTGCCTACTATGCGGGAGACCCGAGTTCAGTCCCTGGGTCAGGAAGATCTCTTGGAGAAGGAAATGGCAACCCACTCCAGTATTCTTGTCTGGACGGAGGAGCCTGGTAGGCTACAGTTGCAAAGAGTCGGACACAACTGAGCAACTTCACTTTCACTTTAAAGCTGTCTTACATCGTCTCCCATCTGGAAACACCCGATGACCTAGAGCCAGCTCCTGGGAGCAGGATCCCTGATGGCCAAGCCCTGATGCAGGCTGTATCCTGGGCCATTTTGGTCCCCTCTATGTTCTCCAAAATGACATGATAATGCACATTGTAAACTCCTGTCTTCTGCAGTGTTTGCTTCTCAGAGCCCCTTGGGCCCGGTTGGTCTTGACTGGGCTCCCATATACAGTCTAAGTAAAACCTGCACCCAGCTATTCTAGGGGACAGTCTGAGCTGCCCTTCCCAACTGTCCCCATCTAAGCCATGAGCTGTACCCCATCAGGTTGACTCCACATGCATTCAAAGAGAATTTCTCGATGCATTCCCCACCATTCCTGTCTACTTATTGAGATTTTTATAAGCCATTAATTTTATTTTCATGGAAAATATAGCAGTAGGATTCCATCTACAGACAAGAAGTTTGTTCTGCACGGAAATTTTTTTTTAGAAAAAAGGAATATTACACTATAAATCTGTCACATAAAAGTGATTTCCTATTTCTGTCTTAACTTGGATGCATCTGAACAAGAAATATTATCTATCTTCTGTGTACAGTGCTCTCCAACTGTTCTGTTTGTATGTTTAATGAATATATTTAATGACAAAGCTAGGGAAGAGATGACAAATGGGGGCACAGAAAGCTGGATAAAGATGCTGATAGATACAGTGACCAAGAAACCCACATGAAAATGCAGGACAGAGCTTAGCTTCATGACCGTCCGTTACTAGTGAGATGAACCATTGGCTTCAGCACGCTGGAGCTAGTGATTCCACATAGACAAGGATGGCACCCCAGCCCAGTGGAGGGGAGGATGGGCCTGATGCCACCCTCACTCACAAGGAGCATGAGGTCTGGTGAGGGCAAAAGACGTGTGAGCACACTATGCCTGCATATTGAGTCACATGAAACCGTTCATCAAAGCATGGATAAAGTAGGAAGAACATATTTGAAGAACTGAAAACAACTCAGTTATTAAATCATAGGCAGCAAGTGTAGAAGATAGATAGATGAATAGATGGATGGATGGATGAGTAGATGGATGGGTAGATAGATATAGAGACATATTTCATATTGAAAATAGAATTTGTTCTAACCTTTTTTAAAGTTTTTATTTCTTATATATATATATATTTTAATTGTTCAGACCATCATCAGCATAATACTACTGTCTTCAGGCATTAATTGCCTCCTGTATTTTTGCTTCTCTTCTTAAACTCCCCCTCTCTTCCTCCCTCAAATTTTTCACTTCTCCTTTTTCATTTTTCCTCTGAGTCTCCATTCTTCCCTTCACTTACAAAGATTATAGATTGAAAGTAAGTAAATTAAGGTCCTTGGCCTAATCTTGATTTAGTGAGAGATGTAGATCATCCATAAAATACACCCAGTGCAGTAAAATCTGCAGCAACAAAGTGTTAAAAATTATGCCCAGAGCACCTGTTCCTTGTCATGTTTTTTAAATTTTTTTATTGTTCAAGATTGAGAGTACTTTATGCATTTTAGATATATGGTTTGAAAACTATAGTTCACATGCTGTAAGTACTGGGTTTACACTGACACCATCCATAATGCACTCAGTAGGCCCCTCAGACTTCCCTACTATAAATTGTTTTACAGTGGGATACATGGACCTTCATTTTTTGACAACCAGCCTTTATTTATTTATTTATTGTTTGGCCAAGCCATGCAGCATACGGGATCCTAGTCCCCGAACCAGGGATCCCAAGGCAGGGGGCACAGGTTTGATCCTGCCTTGGGGGTACAGAGTCTTAGCCACCGCACAACCAAGGAAGCCCCGCGTGCCAGTCGAGCCCCTTCCCTTTTCCTAAGGAGAACTCATGCTCTTCTCTCTTGACCATGTCTTTGTTGTTATTGTTTATTCCATCTGAAATTATATTTATCTTCATTCTATGCCCCTGGCACTTACTCATGTATCTAAATTTAGCTTCTTCCTCTGGGAGAGATTTCTCATTGGGCACCACTCCAACCCTCCCAATGATGTAATGCATTCTGCCTATAAACTCCTTAGATAATTTAAGCTACGTGTGCTTTAAAATGTACTTTTAATGCCTCCTAAAATATATGTTCCTCCAGGCAGAAGTCATTTCTTATTCAATTTCTTTTGCCATGTATTTTTACATAGTGAACCCTAAATAAATATAAGTTGAATCAAATAGAATTAAACTTAATTTATCTTGCAATTTACTCAGTGAGAGAACTTATCCAGGGTGAGTTGGTAATTCAGCAGTTAGATTAAATCAGGGAAACACTATTTATTCCAAGGTGGCCAGTAGTCTTTCAACTAGCATCCTCTTTCAGTTTATTAGTAAAATTGCTTTTTATGCACTGTCCTAACAAAAGCTATACATCTTAGCCACATGCCCTCCAACTTTCTAAATGGGAGTGAAATTCTGCTATTGTGACTAAAATTGAAGGGATGTAAAACCTTCTAGCTGCCCACATCTCAGTCTTTGAAGGAATTTGGAATGACAATTTCACTGTTAAGACCAGCCAGGCTAAGCACTGTTTCTGTCCATAACAACAGTCTAAGTTAGCAAGAGAGTCATGTTTTTCCTTTTTCCTTTTTTTCCATGATAATTCTAAAGGGCACAGAGGTGTCCTGTGGGAAACCATAGTGTAAAAAAAAGACGTGTGAGAGACTGCTGTACAAAGGATGGACAGAGAGGATCAGCAGAGATTCAAGGAGACCTGGGTTTGACTCTCAGCTCTGTGCTTGTAGGAGGTTAACCTTGGGCAAACACATGAGGTCTCGTGTCTCTTTCAAAGCCCATTCACTCAGCCAGTGGACTGTAGCCCTCCCTGGTCATGAGTGTACTAGTTAGTGTGGGCCATGTGGCGGTAACAAATAAACCCAAATTCAGCTGCTTGAAGAACAAGAAGTTGACTTATTTCTCATTTAACAGTCCAGGGAAGGACTCAGTCCCTCATGGGATCATTCACAAATCAGCCAACAGCCATTCTGTTGCTTTCTCTGAGGGATTTCCCACATCACTCTGTACATCAACATGACAATCAGCTGGAACCTGGAAATTCCCCCAGGAATTTCCTAGAGGATCTCCATGAAAGTGTTTTCATGGGCCAGGCCTGCACAGGGCACAGTTTCCCTTCACATATCACTGGGGACAGCTTAGTCACATAGCTACCCATAATTGTGCATGGAGCTGAACATGCAAATATAGCTGTGTGCCCAAGAAAAAAGGAGATAAAAACAGATTTTAGTAGATAGCTAGTAGACTCTGCCACAAGAGTCACTGGTTTCTCTCCCTCCCCCATCTGCCTACTGGTTGGAAACAGGAAGACCCTAGAATGACCGAGTCACAGGATGGAAGCACCAGGACTCTGAGCCACAAGGGAGAGAAAAGTGACCTTCTGACCAGAAAAATATCAGCCTAGAATTGTGTACAAAAGTAATAAACTTCTTTATTTAATTGTTATTTCTTTACTTTTGACTGTGCTGAGTCTTCATCCCTGTATGGGCTTTCTCTCGTTGCAGTGCGTGGGCTTCTCACTGTGGTGGCTCTGTTGTTGTGGAGCAAGGGCTCTAGGGTTCGCGGACTCAGCAGTTGTGGTTTCTGGACTCTGGAGCACAGGCTCAATGGTTGTGGTGCACGGGCGTAGTTGCTCCAAGGCATGTGAGATCTTCCCAGGCCAGGGGTAGAACTGGTGTCTCCTGAATTGGCAGGTAGATTTTTAACCACTGAGCCACCTGAGAAGCCCAGGAATAAACTTGAAGATGTATGCCATAACATTGCGTAGTTACTTTCACTGGGCAGTATTACTGAGATTGATATGGTGTTTAATCGCAGTTGTAATATAATAAAAATAATACATCAATGGTTTGTGTTTATTTTATGCATTATTGTTTGCATGTCAGGCATCCTGACAAGACAATGCTATGCTTAAAATTTACCTACAGCTCTTAAAGATAGTTATCATTTCTGTTCCCATTGTCCCATATTCTGTTCCCCTTCCCTCCCTAACTCTACCCTTAACCTAAGAGGAGCATTTTGTTCTGAAAATTCCCACCCACTGCTGTTTTCATCCCCTCAAGAATAAAATAATCTTGTTTTTTGTTTCCTTTTATTTACTTTTTGACTTGGAAAATATTTTTACTCCAGATACCACACTAACTTTAGAGACATAATTATAAGCAAAGAAACAAATCTGAGTTGTCTTCTCACCCATCTTACATTTCATTGACAGAGAAGGAGATTAACAAAAAAAGTTATATACATTATTCTAGATGCAAGGCCCACAGCAAACACTGTCATGGCTCACACATCTTTATTCTCATAAGGTCATAAATCATGCCTGCAGTTCAGGAAATCAGTCCTTTTCAAAGCTCGTGCTAAAAAAAAAAAACTTGAAATGATCCAGATTAGGTATGTTAATTGACACTAATTTTAGGAAAACCATCACAACTAATGACTTTCTGCAGATTAATAAGTAATAAAATTGAGGTGTTGGGTTTTAAAATGTGCTTAGCCGATATGTTTTGTCAAGGATAGCGGGGAAGTACTTATTTATTTTGGTTTCATTATTCATTCTAATAGGAGTTTCCAACCATGGAGTGAATTCTAAATAATAGCAGCAATGATGAGTCATTCTCTGCGTGACGAATCAGGGACTTGTTGTAGCAGACTTTCTCCAGGACTGTGAACCTGGAGGAAAAGTCAACAGTGTAAGCTGAGCAGAATGGAAGAGGTCCTTCCTAATTTATTCCCACATGCTGCAATCCTCTCTCATCTAAGTTTACACCTCTGGTTTAAATGTTCACAGTTTCTTAGGGTGCTTCTTCGTTTTAGGCAATTTTGTTGATAGTTTAACCCTGGAAATATTCTCAGCTGTATAGAGTGACTCTCAAGCTTGTGTGTGTACTGTCATGACCAACAGGCAAAATTGCCAACCCAGAGTTATCTCTCTGCCCACTCTGCTCATCACTAGTCTTTCTCTGATGCGGGGCCAGTTTCCTCTTTCATGCCCACAGCTCAGTGCTATCAGGAAATTCAAATTCAGAGACACACATCACATGGAGGCATTCATTGTTCTACAGTGAAGAAGCAGAGCAATTCCACAGAAAGAACCTGGGATGTTCAGTATGGTGAGTATGGCCTCTTTTCTTTGTTCCACGTATCTAATTCTGGCTCATCTTTCAGGGTCCTTTCACTGCCTCCTCTCCAACTACTGACCCTTATCAGAATCAATCTCATCTTTTCCTAAAGCCTCAAGGTTACTGATACACATATCTAATGGTCACAAACCTTAGTCTGCATTTTATTTCTACTTTTTTTCTAATAGAAAGCAAACTAGGTCTGATGTACAAACTTAAAAGAGCACAGGTATGCTAATTTTCATGGACATTTCTGTCTCGCTTGTGTATTTTCCAACACATGGTTTTATCCTGCTTTTTAATTGTCTTGCACTGCGGTTGGTATAAAGAAATCTTTCACTAAACTTTTGATTTTTATTTTTCAACCACAATGGAGTTAATACACCATTATGTACTTCTCAGCCATTTGATCTTATTCACTTGTGAATATCATTGCTCTATTCTATAAGCTTCTTTTTCTCTTTCTTAGGCCATCTTGCCAAAGCTAACAGTTTCAAAGCATATCTTTTTTTCAGGTGATTCCTAAATTTATATTGCTATCCCAAGCTGCTTTCTGAGTTATGATCCAACTCCATGCTTGGCCATTTCGCATATATGGTCTCAATACCTCCAAGACAACTGATGGGCCCTACCTGGTGGTTCCTTCTCTGGGCCCTACCTGGTGGTTCCCATCTCTACATGTCATCACTGTGTGACCCGGGGCTTCTCTGCACCATCTCTTCCTTCCTTCTTGTGGTCATTGCACACCAGGATCTGCCGCTTGTATCTGTCATCTCTCAGGTTCCTCTCAGTATACATTCCTCAACTTCTTTTGCCCTGGATAAAGATAGCCATGATTCAAAAGGGATAAAGATAAAGATTTCTCCTCAAAAGTTGCAACGTGGCTATCCTTATCCATTCTTGATTGACTTCAAAATATTCTCCACATAGAAGGCACATAAAACTGAGTGTTTCTCCGCTGATGGAAGAAAAACGAAACACTCAAACAACAGTTGCTCGCATTGTTTGGGGAACACAAACCAAGTGTCTTAACATCTCTGCAAGAGCCTGCATGTCTGATTCTGCTTACAGCTCTGACTGTATCTTCTACCCCTGCTCTAACTGCTTTTGTTGCCCCCACCCCTATTATAAGTTTAGCTCTTTCTTCATCCAACTACTGGTTCAAAATATTACTTTCTGGAGAAGATTTCTTTACATCCTCAATCCTTGTTACACACTCTCAGAATAATATAGAGGATCCTTGCAGATTGCAATGATGCCTCTATTTGGGCAATTATTTGATTAACATTTGTTTTCCATTCTTTTTCAAGAGACCATATGCCACAGATATTTGTCTCTGAATGTATGGTGTTAGATGCCCATGGGACACTCAATGTGTATAAGGTGTATTGATTAATACATTTTGGTTTTGGAAGTGTGTGTGTGTGCGTGTGCATGTGTGTGTCTGTGTGTGAATTTTAAAGCATAATGCATGGAATTATTAATTTTGGATATAAGTAGTAAGATTATGAGTATTTTTAGTTATATATATATATATTTATATATATTCCCTATGTTGTGTAGTAAAAATATTAAAGCAAAACAAATTACTTCTAAAGAACCAGTATTTAGAAGATATTTTTCTGAACCTTATTTCCTGCATTTTCATTTTCTTTCAAAATATAAATTCCTTGGCTTTCTTCTGCTGTTACTTCTGTAATACATAGAAGACTATAAATCTGCTTTCTAATGACTCTCGAGGAGCAGCATTGAGAAGCATTGGATAGTAAGCTAATTAACTAGTTACATGTTACTTGCACTGACTAATTGCTTAAAATCAATTAGCCAATTGGAAAAAAAATCAATGATTTCTCTGAAAGAGTCATAAGGGGATAGTAGCATGTTCTTTTTTTTCCCTGCATAAATTATTAGCTTTTTTTTTTAAAGAGAGAGTTATTTATTAAAAAATAAAATGATTTGGGGACAAAATAAATAGAAATTTAATGCTTTCAATACAAAATAATATTAATAATACTTATGTAAGCATGATTCAAAAGAGATAAAGTTTTTCTTTTATTGTATTTTACCCTCTTAAAAATTGTTCAAAGACAAAAATTAGACTTTATTTTCTTTATATTTCTCAGTTATCTGATTAGCTTTGGATCATGTGATTAACACTAGGTACAGCAAGAAATCATCACTGTCTTTAGTTCCTCAGTCATGTCTGACTCTTTGAGACCCCACGGACCATAGCCCACCAGGCTTCTCTGTCCAGGAGATTTCCCAGGGAAGAATACTGAAGTGAATTCCACTTCCTTTTCCAGGGGGGCTTCCTGTCCCAGGGATCAAACCCACATCTCCTGCATTGGCAGGTGGATTCTTACCACTGAGCCACCAGGGAAGCCCACAGCAGGGAATATCACAGGTCTTTTAACAACCTTTTTTTTTGGCATTTGTCATTTTATTATCTAGAACATTTTTCCCTAGAAATCTGAACTATCCATTATACACTGTTCTGGAGACATCCCACTGCTGTAGTAAAACAACTGGTGTTTACTAAACATGTCATACCTGAAGGACATGATTATGTATCCATTTGATCATTTCATGTAAGTGGTACTACGTTTGCCGTACAGTTGAGAAAACTGGATCCAAGACAGTTTAACCATTCTAACCAAGTTTACACAGATAATAAATGGTAAAAAACAGCATTCAACAATTACATTCTACACTTATGGCAAAATTATTGAGAATGTATTAGCTCATGTAACATGGAAGAAAAGACGTGACGCTGGGGAAGATTGAGGGCAAGAGGAGAAAAGTGGTGACAGAGGATGAGATGGTTGGATGGCATCACTGACTCAGTGGACAGGAATTTGAGCAAACTCCAGGAGATGGTGAAGGACCAGGAAGCCTGGAGTGCTGCAGTCCATAGGGTTGCAAAAAATCAGACAGAACTTAGTGACTGAGCAACAAAAACAATGTGGAAGGGCAGGAAAGGAGCAGATACCAAATCTAGGATCTTTAGCTCTCAAAACATACCTCAATTCTGCAACTTCCTCTCAGCAAAAAGTTTTCAGCCCACACTGTGTGAAGCAGGGCTAGATGTGCAAGAAGTTGAAGATAGACATGTCCTTAGAAGGGTGTCAGAATCCAGTTGTAAGGACACTGGGTCAGGAGTGTCTCCTGTATAATGAAATTAAAGCATACTAGACTTTCATGCATTGGAGAAGGAAATGGCAATCCACTCCTGTGTTCTTGCCTGGAGAACCCCAGGAACGGGGAAGCCTGGTGGGCTGCCGTCTATGGGGTCACACAGAGTCGGACACGACTGAAGCGACTTAGCAGCAGCAGACATAAATAAAACGTTCTGTGAGACCAGAAATGTGATGGTGACTAATATAGCCCAGGAAGATGGGAAAGATTTAATAAAGGCAGAGGATGGTGTAGAGTCATGAAGAAAAGGAAGATTTTGGTATGAGAGGAGTAATTCCCAATTAATAAGAAAAAACATGCAACACAAAAAACTGTTGAAACTTTCTTTTTATAAATTGGAAGAAAAAAATATGTGTGTGCTCCGTTGCTCAGTCATATTCGACTCTCTATGACCCCATGGACTGTAGCCCGTTGGTTCCTATGTCCATGGAATTTTCCAGGCAAGGATACTGGAGTGGGTTGCCATTTCCTTCTCCAGAGAATCTTTCCAACCCAGGGACTGAACTTTCATCTCTTGTGTCTCCTGCAATGGCAGGCAGATTCTTTACCACTAGCCCCACCTGGGAAGCCCTGGTGGTGCTTTTATTAAAAAAAAATTAATAAACAAAAGCCTTAATCAATAGAGTTGAGAGACCAGGACAGGGAGCTCTCATGCTCTGTGAAGATAAAGCCCAATAGAAAGAAGAGAGATTCCTCTTCTTTCCTGCAAGTATCAGCCAGTGAAAAACTATGGACTCTGTTCACTGTAGCCACCCCAACTTCATTTTCCTATCTATAAAAGTGTTCTGCTCTCATTTTGAGGGGACTTGCATGCAGCTCACCATATTTGCAGAGCCTGAACTCCAGTTCTCCGCTGAGCACAAACTCATCTTTGCTGGAGAAATATCTGGGATCTCTCGTATTAAAGGAGAAGCTAGGCTATAATTGTGTATTGGATCTGTGTTTTAAAAATAAGCTTGATATTCAACAGGAAAGCAACATGACAAATTCTGCAAATGGCCACAGAAAGCTTCATGTAATTGGATTCTACTTGTAATGGCAAGTAGAATCTTAGTACTGGGATTAGGTGAGAAATCATTGAATCTGATGGCTGGAAAATCTGAGAATCCTGAGTCTGTGCATTACAAGCTGTATGACCTTGGGGAAGTCACTTCAAATCTTTAAGCCCTGTTTCCTTAACCAATAAAATGTGTCATGATAGTCAAATGTGTTGAAAAAGTCCCTGGAGGTTTTGGGGTAGAAAAGAATGACTCAACAATCGAGTGTCTATCCTTCTTGATTTTAACACATGATCTTGATTCTCCTAGATTTAATGCTTCCTGAGAAGGAATGTTTTGTTTCTGTATACTTTTTTACTTCAAATTGTTTATAAGTACCCAGAGGTTTGAGGTGGTATTTTGTTTATCATTGTGCTTCTAATAACAGAGTAACTGACCCAGAGTAAGAACTCATTATGAGACTGTTCATTCAGCGATGAATTAGAGATGACTTACTCAAAATGAGCAATACGAAATTTAGTCTTATCATTTGGGAATTTTTTTCTAGGTTAGAGACTGCTTGGGCTGCTTAATAATCTCATTATGTGTGGAGAGAAACATTACAAGAGGATTTAGCCATTTAAGTTTCCCCAGGGCAACCAAAGATAGAGCAGCTTCTTACAAAATGCACTTCTGCTTGGATGTGAAAGAAGATCAATTTGGGGTGGACTGGTGATAATGGACTAGAAAAATTAGCCCCCATCTCTTTCCTCAGATGATGCCTTAGTAGAGACAACCACAATAATAATAATACCTAACATTTCAGAAGTGTATTAGGAGAAAACATGGTGAGTTTCCTGTATATTTTTTTACTCTGATGTATGCCATGTTCCCCTGAAGTCTGTAAAACCATTACAAGTTTAATTCTTATCCCAACAACAGAAGAATAGGTGCCACATAGACAAAAATATCAATAAGCAGGTTTGCATCCCAAATTGGCTTTCTTTAAACATTACTAAGAAAAATAAGGCTGAGAATGCAAGCTTTATAGAAAGGAAAACTATTACTTTCTGATATTTCTAACCATTCCTTTTATGTATCAAGTATCAGGGATATTAGATTCTTATACTACACAACAAAGTGTAACGAACATAGTGTTTTAAATAATGCCCATTTTTATTTCACAGTTTTTCTGTGTCGGGTGTCTTGGCAAAGCTTAATTGGGGCCTGTGTTCAGGGTCTATTGGGCCACTAGGAAAGTTTTACAAAAATCAGATTTCACTGGAGATTTGACAGAGCAAGACTGGAAGAATCTTCTTTCAAGTCCACAAGATGCATTTTCTTTCAGCTGTTGCTCAGGCTGCTCATGGGTTGTTGGCTGGAGGCTGTCTTAACATCCTCGCGGCAGCAGTCTCCTGCCGTGTGTTCCTCTCCATAGGAAGTTCACAACATGCTAAGTTACCTCATCAAACCCATTTTTCTTCAGCCCATTTTTAAGATACCCAAATGCCTTGGACCTAACAAAAGCGGAAGTTATTAAGAAAAGGTGGCAAGAATACACAGAAGAACTATACAAAAAAGATCTTTACGACCCAGATAACCACGATGGTGTGATCACTCACCTAGAGCCAGACATCGTGGAGTGCAAAGTCAAGTGGGCCTTAGGAAGCATCACTACAAAAAAGGCAAGTGGAAGTGATGGAATTCCAGCTGAGCTATTCTAAATCCTAAAAGATGATGCTGTTAAAATGCTGCATTCAATATGCTAGCAAATTTGGAAAACTCAGCAGTGGCCACAGAACTGGGAAAGGTCAGTTTTCATTCCTATTCCAAAGAAAGTCAGTGCCAAAGAATGTTCTAATTACCACACAATTGCACTCATTTCAGGAGAAGGAAATGGCAACCCACTCCAGTGTTCTTGCCTGGAGAATCCCAGGGATGGGGGAGCCTGGTGGGCTGCCGTCTATGGGGTCGCACAGAGTCGGACATGACTGAAGCGACTTAGCAGCAGCAGCAGCAGGAAGTAAAGTAAAGTAATGCTTTACTCACGCTCTAGTAAAGTAATGGTCAAAATTCTCCAAGCCAGGCTTCAATAGTATGTTAACCTAGAACTTCCAGATGTTCAAGCTGGATTTAGAAAAGGCAGAGAAACCAGATATCAAATTGCCAACATCAGTTGGATCATCAAAAAAGCAGGAGAGTTCCAGAAAAAACATCTACTTCTGCTTTATTGACTACACCAAAGCCCTTGACTGTGTGGATCACAACAAACTGGAAAATTCTGAAAAAGATGGGAATACCAGACCACCTGACCTGCCTCCTGAGAAATGTGTATGCAGGTCAAGAAGCAACAGTTAGAACTGAACATGGAACAACAAACTGGTTCCAAATGGGAAAGGAGTACATCAAGGCTGTATATTGTCACCTTGCTTATTTAACTTATATGCAGAGTACATCCTGAAAAATGTTAGGCTGAATGAAGTACAAGCTGGAATCAAGATTGCCGGGAGAAATATCAATAATCTCAGATATGCAGATGACACCATCCTTATGGCAGAAAGTGAAGAAGAACTAAAGAGCCTCTTGATGAAAGTGAAAGGAGAGAGTGAAAAAGCTGGCTTAAAACTCAACATTCAAAAAACTAAGATCATGGCATCTGGTCCCATCACTTCATGGCAAATAGATGGGGAAACAATGGAAACAGTGACAGACTTCATTTTCTTGGGCTCCCAAATCACTGCAGATGGTGACTGCAGCCATGAAATTAAAAGATGCTTGCTCTTTGGAAGAAAAGCTATGACCAACATAGACAATGTATTACAAAGCAGAGACATTACTTTGCTGACAAAAGTCTGTGTAGTCAAAGCTATGGTTTTTCCAGTAGTCATATTTGGATGTGAGAGTTGGACTATAAAAAAAGCTGAGCACCAAAGAACTGATGCTTTTGAACTGTAGTGTTGGAGAAGATGCTTGAGAGTCCCTTGGACTGCAAGGAGATCCAACCAGTCCATCCTAAAGGAAATCAGTCCTGAGTATTCTTTGGAAGTTCTGATGCTGAAGCTGAAGCTCCAATATTTTGACCACCTGATGTGAAAAACTGACCCACTGGAAAAGACCCTGACGCTGGGCAAGATTGAAGGTGAGAGGTGAAGGGGGTGACAGAGGATGAGATGTTTAGATGGCATCTCCAGCTTGATGGACATGAGTTTGAGCAAGCTCTCGGTGTTGGTGATAGACAGGGAAGCCTGGTGTGCTGCAGTCCGTAGAGTTGCAAAGAGTCAGACATGACTGAACGACTGAACTGAACACTAGTTTTTAGCAATTTGATTATGACTGACTAAGTTTTGTTTACTTTGCTTTTATTGCTCTTAAGTTTCATTGAGCTTCTTGAGTCTGTAGGTATAGAGTTTTCATCAGTCTTTTTGTCTCATTTCTTCAAAAATTTTACTCCTAACTCTCTTTTCTCTTTTTGGTATCCCCTTTGTGTATATCACGAAACATTTCATGTTTTGTTTTTTAATTTGGCTAATTTCTATTGTCATAACTTCACCTTCATTAATGTTTTCTTCTGCAGTGTCTTATCTGTTAATAATCCCTTTTAAATTACATTTTGAATCCAAATAGTCAATTTTTCAAAACTAGACACTTCACTTTGCTTTTTTAATATCTTTTGATTTGTCTTCTATATATATTTATTCACTTATATGTAATCAAATCTAATCATTATAGCCATTCTAAAACCTTGTCTATTAAATCTATCACATCTTTCATCTTTGCGTCTATTTCTATTTACTGATTCTTTCCTAGCTATGGATCACTTTTTCCACTTCTTCTCCTGTCTATCAAATAATTTATTTTGATGGCAATCACTTAGAATTCTACTTTTTTCAAATCATGCTTGTAATTTGATGTATGCCTTTGTACTTTGTTGTATTTTTTATACTGTGTTGGACCTGATAGGAAGGTAAATTAGTCATAGATCGGCTCAATCATTTTGAGATTGTTTTAAGTTTTGTTAGAGTGAGTTTAGTGTAGTTTTACTTTGGGTGGTCTTTATCTCTATTATTAAAGAATGATCCTTCCAGGGTCCCTACTGAAAGTATTGATGTTCAAGGAAGACTCTTATCTGGCTGGATGGAATTCATGCCTCCCAGCCCTTCAATATTTTGGAATCATTTGGCTTCAGATCCCTACCCTGCTGCTGCTGCTGCTAAGTGGCTTCAGTCATGTCCAACTCTGTGCGACCCCGTAGACAGCAGCCCACCAGGCTCCCCCGTCCCTGGGATTCTCCAAGCGAGAACACTGGAGTGGGTTGCCATTTCCTTCTCCAATGCACGAAAGTGAAAAATGAAAGTGAAGTCGCTCAGTCGTGTCCAACTCTTAGCAATCCCATGGACTGTAGCCTACCAGGTTCCTCTGCCCATGGGATTTTCCAGGCAAGAGTACAGGAGTGGGTTGCCATTGCCTTCTCTGGATCCCTACCCATCTGTAGCTTAATGTTCGTCAGGTGACTCAAGAGTATAACACTGTTCTGTTATTAGCAGTTCTTCCTCTGGGTAGCTCTCTCCTTTCTGGTGTTTTGCCATCACTTGTTACTCCTTGTATTTCAATCTCTGTATTTTCAATCCAGCGAGAACACCATCTTTTCCTTGGTATTCTGTCTGCACTGTGATCCAGAAGATATCTCCAGGCAGAAAACCACTTTCTTTGTTTCCCTTCTTTTAGAGCTTTTTTTTTTTTTTTTAACCCTTCTCATTCTTCATGTTCAAAACTTCTTGATTTCTGTTCATCCAGATTCAGAATTGAATATTGACTTGTTTATGGGAAATTGTGCTCTCTTCAGCTTCTTTCACCTCCATTTTATCTTAGGCTCATTTGATCAAACATGTAAGTTAATGACTGTTCCCAGCATTTTATAGAGGAACCTAACATAATGTAAAAGTATGTTTGAGTTAGAGGGCTGAATTTGAAATTTCAAGCCTGCAAAATATGTTTTCTTACTCCATCTGGCATTTCCCTGTTGTATCAAGTCTTCTTTAAATATCTGTTAAGTTTGTAAAAGATTAAAAAAAAAAAAAGGCCAAGCTCCCCTGTCTCCAGCCTTTTTGTTCTTCCTGATGAGTATGCTTGCCAGTTTTGAGGAGAGCAAGTTAAACCTGTTTAAGCTATCCACTTAACATCCCTTCCGACTCCCCAAGGACCTTTACCGTTACCTCTTCACAGTTGGTCTAGCGCACATTGGCTGCTTTAATACTTCTTTCCCGCAGTGTTTTCATAAATGTTAAGGACCACTCCACAGACTCCAAGGAGGCCTGCTGCAGAGACCCTAGCAGAGCTGGAGCAAAATGTAACTGGAACCTACGTCTTCTGCAGTAACTCAGCCTGCCAGGGCAATAACCCTGTGTCAGATGTTTCCCCAGTGGAGTACAGAAGTTAATACCTGCTCTTTTCAGTGGGACCAAACTTTATAAGCAGAATAACTTAAAGTTAATTATTTCCCTTTAAGTAAATAGTAATCAGATATTTTGTATATGTTTCTTTAAAATTGATTGGGTTAATATTTTAACCACACAAGGCAGGCATGATTTTATCTTCATATTTTACATGTGGAAATCTGATACTCAGAGAGATATTTTTCCCTGTTACCCAACGAATCATCGTTGGAGGAGACCTCAACTCTTTAATTCTTGATTGAAAAGCTACCTTGATTATTCTTTGCTCTCCTAGCTTTCCCCAAATGTCCCTGTATATATGTTAAGGATGTTAAAGTGTTAGTCACTCAGGCATGTCTGACTCTTTGCGACCCCACGGACTATAACCTGCCAGGCTCCTCTGTCCATGGGATTTCCCAGGCAAGAATACTGGAGTGGGTTGCCATTCCTTCTTCAGGTAATCTTCCAACCCAGGGATCGACCCTGGCTCCTGCATTGCAGGCAGATTCTTAACCTGCTCAGATTCTGACCCACCTGCGAATACTGTAATTGTTGAGGATTTTGAGTTATATACAATGAAAACCAAATCTGGCCAAGTTATAAATAAGTTTATATATATATATATATAAAATATATATATATATAAAGCATTTTAAAATAATTAAAAGATAAAACTAAAAGACCAGGCTCAGAAAGAAGATGATGAGTGTTATTTATAGGAAAAGGCACCCTCCAAACTCAGTCTCTAATACCCTTCCTCCCAGCTTTGGACATGGAGCACCTCCTAACGAAGAGATAAATAGCCTATAATACTTATGTGGGGGTATCTTTCTTTGTTACAGGATGATGAGTACTCTTTTCTCTGCTTAAAGTGTCCGTGCCACATGGTAAGATGTGGCAATTGTTCACTCCTCCAGGATCATAAAGCCGTTAGCGAGCACCACTGAGACAGGAGACTTTAAGTCAACAGTTAGCATTCTCTGCCACAGACGGGTGCTCTATGATTGCTCAGTGTTGTAGATAAGGAAACAGGTTCAGGCAGGTTAAACAATCAGCCCAATTGCATATAGCTAATTAATAGTGGAGGAATTTTCCTCCAGCATCTACATTTATAAAACTGCATGAACCATACTGAATTGCTAGATATTATTTTAATGATGCAAATGGCTCAAAATACTAGATACTAAAGTAATTTTCATATTTAAAAACTCCTCTTATATCTAGTATTCCCCTAGACTACTACTCCATACTCTCAAACACTGTGGCCCTGTTTTTATCACAAATTGAATTGCTTAGAATGTTATCTGGTACACTTCATTTAACAGCAATTCCATTTTTCATAGGTTTGCATTAAATAATATATTAATGAACAGTGTTATAAATGTTCTGTCATTATGATCTGCAATTAAAATGCTCCATAGAGTCTTGTGCTAATAATAATAACTAAATTACTGACACCTTAAGAATCAAGGTGTCTTTCAAGTACTGGGCCTGGTATGTAAATTCAGTCTGGTCAGTATTGACTTCAGGTGTCACAAGATCAAAATTCCTCATGAATAAGCATTGTTCAACTCATTTAAAGATAGATTCCAAACACCTGTTTCCAAATCAAAATAGAAATCTATTTTCCAAGACACTAGTATATGTGCAAGCTTATTAATACAGGCGAAACGTTAATTAATACAGGCGAAACGTTATTTTCATCAGTTGATCTGCACCTGTACATTTATTACATTGGATCGGAACTGTAAAAACACCATGGCCACTTTGGAATCTGTAATAAATTTGTTAATTACTATCCTGAAATATCCCCTTGATATTTCTAACATGTCATTAAGATACATGTATCTTTAACAGTAATAGTCATTTCTAAAATTTGTATAGTAGTTCTTTACCTTTGAAAGCACCTTCAAATAAATTCTCAAATGCATTTTAGCGTAGATTAACTTAACACCACTTTAGGAACTGAGAAATAGAGGCTGAGAGATGATACATTCAGAAGGCACAGTAAGGGTGATACACAGAAGTTCTTTTGACTCTAAGTGCAGTACTCTTGTCATTGCATGGTAGATGAAGGCACCTGCCAAACTTTCAAGGGAGGAATTACTCAGGCAAGGTTATATGGGGGAAAGGAAATACCCCAAATAATGCCAGCTAAAACCTGTGTGACCTTTTAAGATCTTTACCAGTATCCATACAGAGAAACCTCCATGGACCCGAATGCACATAACCCTGCAAGTGAAAATATTTAAGCTAGTTTGGGGATGGACTCTTAACTGGAGGTGGAGCTTGGATCCTGAAAGAGATTTGGATTATAGATCAAGGGAGGGGAAGGACACACAGAATGGTACCGTGGCTGCTCTGATTGCCTTCTGTGCAACAAACCACCACGTAACACTTGGTCAAAGCCACAGTAGTGTTTCATTTGGCTCATCCATCCGCAGTTAGGACAGATGGCTCATTTCTGCTCTGTGACATTATCTGAGTGTCCGGAAGGACGGGCTTGAAATCCTCTGAAGGACTGTGGCTGTCCACCTGAACTTTGTCTGGGACCCTCAACAAGAGCACATCTCACAGCACAGGAGCTGGGTTTTGAGAAGCAACTGTCCCAAGGCGTGGCAGTGAAAGCCATGTGACCTTCTAAGATCTTGTAAGACTGCCAAGACCCAGCCTCAGAAGGGATGCTACAGCGCTTCTGCCATCTTCTATTTTCAGCCTGTGTGTTGAGTCTCTAAGCCTTTCCCATATTTCTGTGGAGAGGAGCTGGACTCACCTTTTCTACATTTTTCATTTAATGTTTGATTTAATGCATATTTGCCATACATATTGTTCTGCACACTTCAATAAGCTAGAACTGAGGTAAATGTGCTCTGATACCCTGGTTGAGGAAGGGGCAGAACTAGCCAGTAATCCTCTGATCCACCATCTGGAGGTGAGAATGGATTCACCTCTTGATCATGGAAATATAACATACTACATTGACAGATGTATTTTAAAACCATCACAAGCTTTTATTTATGTTTAATTAAAACAATTTATTGGCATATACTAATTGACTGGAAAAGGTCAGTTTTCATTCCAATCCCAAAGAAAGGCAATGCCAAATAATGCTCAAACTACTGCACAATTGCACTCATCTCACACGCTAGTAAAGTAATGCTCAAAATTCTCCAAGCCAGGCTTCAGCAATACGTGAACCGTGAACTTCCTGATGTTCAAGCTGGTTTTAGAAAAGGCAGAGGAACCAGAGACCAAATTGCCAACATCCGCTGGATCATGGAAAAAGCAAGAGAGTTCCAGAAAAACATCTATTTCTGCTTTATTGACTATGCCAAAGCCTTTGACTGTGTGGATCACAATAAAGTGTGGAAAATTCTGAAAGAGATGGGCATACCAGACCACCTGACCTGCCTCTTGAGAAATCTATATGCAGGTCAAGAAGCAACAGTTAGAACTGAACATGGAACAACAGACTGGTTCCAAATAGGAAAAGGAGTATGTCAAGGCTGTATATTGTCATCCTGCTTATTTAACTTCTATGCAGAGTACATCATGAGAAACACTGGGCTGGAAGAAGCACAAGCTGGAATCAAGATTGCTGGGAGAAATATCAATAACCTCAGATATGCAGATGATACCACCCTTATGGCAGAAAGTGAAGAGGAACTCAAAAGCCTCTTGATGAAAGTGAAAGAGGAGAGTGAAAAAGTTGGGTTAAAGCTCAACATTCAGAAAACTAAGATCATGGCATCTGGTCCCATCACTTAATGGGGAACAGATGGAGAAACAGTGGAAACAGTGTCAGATTTTATTTTTGGGGGCTCCAAATTCACTGCAGATGGTGATTGCAGCCATGAAACTAAAAGATGCTTACTCCTTGGAAGAAAGGCTATGACCAGCCTAGATAGCATATTGAAAAGCAGAGACATTACTTTGCCAACAAAAGTGCGTTTAGTCAAGACTTTGGTTTTTCCTGTGGTCATGTATGGATATGAGAGTTGGACCGTGAAGAAACCTGAGTGTCGAAGAATTGATGCTTTTGAACTGTGGTGTTGGAGAAGACTCTTGAAAGTCCCTTGGACTGCAAGGAGATCCAACCAGTCCATTCTAAAGGAGATCAGTCCTGGGTATTCTTTGGAAGGAATGATGCTAAAGTTGAAACTCCAATACTTTGGCCACCTCATGCGAAGAGTTGACTCATTGGAAAAGACTCTGATGCTGGGAGGGATTGGGGGCAGGAGGAGAAGGGGATGACAGAGGATGAGATGGGTGGATGGCATCACTAACTTGATGGACGTGAGTTTGAGTGAACTCCGGGGGATGGTGATGGACAGGGAGGCCTGGCGTGCTGGGATTCATTGGGTCCCAAAGAGAAGGACACGACTGAGCGAGTGATCTGAACTGAATTGACAATATTGTATTAGTTTCAGATGTACAACAAAGTAAGTCAGTTATCCATACACATATGTCCGCTCTTGTTTAGATTCTTTTCCCACGTAGGCCATTGCAGAGTATTGAGTAGAGTTCCCTGTGCTGTACAATAGGTCTTCATTAATTACCTATTTTATCCACCCCAATCTCCCAATTTATCTCTCCCTTTCTTCTCCTGTAACCATATATTTTTCTATATCTGCTACTTTAGTTTTGTAAATAAATAAATCCATTTGTACTTTTTTTTAGATTCCACACATAAGCTATATCACATGATATTTGTTTTTCTCTGTCTGACTTACTTCACTCAGTATGAAAATCTCTAGGTTCATCTATGTTGCTGCAAATGGTATTATTTCATTCTTTTCTGTGGCTGAGTAACATTCCATTGAATATTCAGTGTACCACATCTTCTTTATCCATTTCTCTGTCAAAAAAACATTACAAGCTTTTAAGGACTAATTTGAAAATATCAAGACAGAAAATAAAGAAATAAAATCATGTACAGAAACCACATGCTTAAATTTTTCCCATTTATATAAAAATGGGAGAAAACAATACATATGTATATTTACCTATTTCCCCCAACTTCTTTCCTCAGTTCAGTTCAGTTCAGTCACTCAGAGCAGGCAGAATATATAGAAATGGGGATGTCTTTAGTTCCTCAGGTTTTTGACGTGGGGTCGGATTCTAAGGGAGGGAGAATGAAATGTGAGTTATAAAGAGAAAGTGAGTAATTATGGCAGAAAGCGAGGAACTAAAGAGCCTCTTGATGAAAGTGAAAGAGGAGAGTGAAAAAGTTGGCTAAAAACTCAACATTCAAAAAACTAAGATCATGACATCTTGTCCCATCACTTCATGGCAAATAGATGGGGATACAATGGAAACAGTGACAGACTTTCTTTTCTCAGGCTCTGAAATCACTGCAGATGGTGATTGAAGCCATGAAATTAAAAGATGCTTGCTCCTTGGAAGGAAAACTATGAGCAACCTAGACAACATATTAGAAAGCAGAGACATTACTTTGCCAACAAAGGTCTGTCTAATCAAAGCTATGGTTTTTTCAGTAGTTATGTACGGATGTGAAAGTTGGACCATAAAAAAGCTGGGTGCTAAAGAATTGATGCTTTCAAACTGTGTTGTTGGAGAATACTCTTAAGAGTCTCTTGGACTGCAAGGAGATCAAATCATAAATCGTAAAGGAAATCAGTCCTGAATATACTCTGGAAGGACTGATGCTGAAGCTGAAGCTCTAATACTTTGGCCACCTGATACAAAGAACCCATTCATTAGAAAAGTCCAGGAGGAGAAGGGGTGGCAGAGGATGAGTCAAGGATGGCATCCTTGACTCTATGGACATGAGTTTGAGCAAGCTCTGGGAGATGGTAAAGGACAGGGAAGCCTGACGTGCTGCAGTCCATGGGGTCACAAAGAGTTAGACACAACTGAGTGACTGACCAGCAACAAAATAAGGAGAGAGAGAAGAAGTAAAGGATGTTGGGAGGGACCCCTGCCTGTTCTGTGATATAGAAGAGGGGAGAATCATGTGGCTGTTTTCTGAGAAATAAAAGGACTCAGATAAGTCAATTGAAGAGAAGTTGTATCAGGCTGCATGGTGGCATTGTTTACATTTAGTTCAGCATAAGGTCAAGGCTGGCAACCAGCAGCGCTGTGGGGACCTGAAGCTGGGAGAGGTGAAGATCAATGCCTGAAGTGCTTTGAACTGCAACTCTGCCCAGTGACTTGCACAACAGTGCCCCAACTTAAAGTCCTGCTGCTTTCGTGGGCTAATGGAGCTTAGGCTTCTTTTTACCTAATAAGCGCTTATTTACAGTCATGTGTCAGACACAGTTCTGATGTCATTACATCCATTCATTTAAACCTCATGGCATTATGAGGACGGTATCAATATTTTCACTCCCATTTTACGGAAAAGGAAACTGAGGCACAGGGATTCCCACAGGCAGCACAAAGCATGGCAGGGATGCAGTGCCAGAATCTGCACTCCAGTTACAGACAAGCTCGTTCATATCAGTTATTTCAGAGCACTCTGAAGCTACCATTTGAGCCATATGGCATGCCCCACTCCTGCACAATGAACTCACTCAAAGCTTCACTGAAATTACTATGAACCCTAGGGCATCTCTGGTGGCTCAGATGGTAAAGAATCCACCTGCAATGCAGAAGACCTGGGTTTGATCCCTGGGTTGGGAAGATCCCCTGGAGGAAGGCATGCCAACCCATTCCAGTATTCTTGCTTGGAGAATTCCATGGACATGGTAGCCTGGTGGGCTACAGTCCATGGGGTTGCAAAGAGTTGGACACAACTGAGTGACTAAGCACATGAACCCTAAATTTCAAAAAGAATAATGTAAGGGGACCCCAGTAGTAATACCATCAGCCACTTCTGAGCTGGTAATCCCCTCTTGAAGAGAGAAGTCAATAGGCTCTACTTGACCATCTCATTGATTAAAGACAGATCCCAATTTATTTAATAGAGTCCATATTTTATTATAATTCCAACCATATTGACTTTATTTTCCCTTTCAACTTCCTATCGTTTTGGGGAAAAGAATATAATGAAAAATTTGAATACACCCGATTTTGAACATTCATCCTACTATGGGGATTTGAAATCTGGAATTAGTCTGCCTCATCCAGCCAGCGGGTTTTTCACAGCCTTATGTGGGAAGTGACTGTCAATTTGTCTCTCCTTTTGCCTTTAATGTAAGGAAGATTTTTTTTTTTAATTTTCTTTTCTTTCAAAGTGTTTCACAGGCTTTGTAATTAGGCATGCAGATTAGCATATCTCTAATAGCATGCAGAAGATTGCCTTCTGAACAAGCGATGAATGAAGGTGGCATCTCACGTGTTTTTCTAGGAAGATGCAGAGGCAGAAACCCCCCACAGGGCTATGTTAGGAAATGCCTCTCCTTGGAAATGGACCCCTACTCTCCTTTGAATCAGGTCCTTCCTCAAACCAGAACACCACCTATTCACACAGCATGGCAGTCACTAGATATAAGGAAGAAAACAGCAGGAGTCACAAGAATCCATTCCAAGATAAATAATTCTAACGTGCTGGTAACTTACAATAAAGATTAACTGTGCTACCACATACCTAAGGAAATATCTGCCTATGGGGAAGCCGCTCCTTGCCAATATATTAGGGATTAATTGCTTGCTTTACAGTTGTTATTAGCCAGGCTAAATATTCCACTTAGAATACAGAGGTCCCCACAAACATCGAAAATGTGGAATGGAATACAGATATATGGACTGATAACAAGTAAGCTATCATTCACTTGCTACCTGGTAAAATTCTAGGCCAAACACTCTGCTTTTACTTTTCCATGATCCTTGCCCCTCCTGTCTGCACCTTCCTGTGTATTGAATTCTTCTGGCTCTTCCTCTTCTGCTGCTGCTAAGTCACTTCATTCGTGTCTGACTCTGTGTGACCCCATAGATGGAAGCCCACCAGGCTCCCCCTTGCCTGGGACTCTCCAGGCAGGAACACTGGAGTGGGTTGCCATTTCCTTCTCCAATGCATGAAAATGAAAAGTGAAAGGGAAGTTGCTCAGTTGTATCTGACTCTTCGCAACCCCATGGACTGCAGCCCACCAGGCTCCTCTGTTCATGGGACTTTCCAGGCAAGAGTGCTGGAGTGGGATGCCATCGCCTTCTCCACTTCCTCTTCTACTCCACCCTTATATGCTGTGTGATGTATGTATGATGCTAAATACGTCTCTTTTGCTTTAATCTCTGGATCTTTGAGTAACACACTCCCACACTTCATCTTATACAATCATTACTCCTAAATCCCTGTCTCCCATATAAATTCTTCACCTGGCACCACCCCTGCATGTGATGTCATATCCAGCTACTAGCATCCCAGATACCAGTAGCAGTAATATTAACCAAATTCTCATATCTTGTCATTGCTTTTAAATGAGGCTTTTAAAGACAAAGTAGCTTGGCAGTAAATAAATGGCTAAGCATAAACTTGAATCCAGGTTCATCTGACGCAAAGTCTTTACGTTAACCACTCAACAAAACTATTTGTAATCCTGGATCATTATCAGATGAGTCTGTTTATCCAGTTTGAGACCCTTGGGTTTTTCCTACTCAGTTATATTATTATCCTCTGATAAATGTCTCAGGTTGTTGAGGCACTATGTTCAGATCTTAATAACCAAGCTATCTCCCATTCCAGACCAAGTAGAGTCCTTGTTATGGGCTCACTCAGAGCAAAGATACCAATCCTAAACATCTGCTTCTTAAACCAAGCAATTTGTTATTTTGTAAAGCACAGTGTTAATCACTATGACTGGATATGCACACATTCATGGAGATGAAGCCCCGGCTTGCCACTATGACTCAAGTGTCACCTAGAACACAGTCAGGACACTGCATGCTTATGGCGTCTGACCCCAGAAAATCTAACAGGATTTTAAGGTTTGTTTTGTGATTTCTGCAGGACTTATGAACTGTCCTGCAAATAACACTTGCTCACTTAAGCATCAGAAAGGCAGAATATGGTGTACAGATTCTTATCCATATTGGCAAGGATGGATTGTTAAAGTCAGCTGTTAATAAAACTTCGGTCAATAAGGAGTACCCCAAATTGGCTCTTTCAATTATGCTTGGTGAAGTGTTATATCTTAATTGTATCTTCCAAACAATTTATACATACGGGAGGAATTTATTTTCTTTTCTCTTTTGTTGAGACATCTCAGCAATGGCTGGTTTCTTGTTAAAAATGGTCATATCTACCAGCATGTAGTAAAGAGTCTTGATGTCGTACAGTCCAAAATATCAAGTGTGGCATATGCCAAGATTTTAGATGTTCTTGCAGGTAGGCAATGAGCACCTGAAAGAGACCTCAATCACTAACAAAGCTATCTTTCTTTTATACCTCCTGGTTCTGTTATAACCATGAACATGTTTTCCTTTTGTGCTAACCTTATTTTACTAGTAGGCATTAGTGTGTCTAATTTATGAGACTATCTTATTGGGGAGGAAGAATTAGTATATTTTAACTTTGCAAATCCCATAATAGAATAGAATGTTTCTGTAACTGTTAATATATTTTCTCAAAATTACAAGCTTAAGACAATGACAATATATATTTTATTCCGAGATCTACAAATTAGGTCAAGCTTGATGAGAACAGCTCATCTCTTACTCTTCAGCACCATCTAAGGTGACAAATCCTGGAATCAGGTGAAGGCTCCCTTGCTCATGTCTGCCAGCTGATGCTGTTGACTGAGGCCTGAAGCGGGACTGTGTCTGCTTTTGGCCTCTCCGTGTGGTTTGGGCTTTCTCACAATATGGTGGCTGAGTTTTAAGGGCTATTGCCCTAAGAAAGAACAGCTCAGGCACAAGCTGTGTAAACTTTTATGATCTGACCTCAAAAGTGACACCGAGTCCCTCCCATCACATCATATTTATGAGAACCTAGATGCCATGTTGTTCCAGGCCCAAATTCAGTGGGAGGAAGAGGGGCAGTTCACACGCATTATTTAATGGAGGAGTATCAACATTGTTTTGTTGGAAGGACATTTGGGATAAAATGTATTGACTAGATCATCTTCAGATGTTGCAATCTGCCACACATAGCATCTGGTATATAGGAATGTTTTGTAAATGGCTATTGGAAAGAAGAAAGATGTGGAAAGAATAATTTATGGTTTATATCTGGCATTCACCTCCCACTCTCTCTGTTCTTAAAAACTCGGTTATTGATTTATTTTTGGCCGCACTACTGGGTGTGCATCGTTGCACGCGGGCCTTCACTGGTTGTGGCGAGCAGGGACGGCTCTTCCTTGTGGTATAAGGGCTTCCCCTTGCGTGGCTTCTCTTGTTGAGAAGCAAGGCTATGAGTGTGTAGGCTCAGTTCTTGCAGCTCGCAGGCTCTGGTGCTCAGGCTCAGTAGTTGTGGTATATATATGGCCTTAGTTGCTCTATGACACAGGGGGTCTTCCAGACCAGGGATCGAACCCATGTTCCCTGCATTGGCAGGCAGGTTTCTAACCACAGGACCGCCAAGGAAGTCCCACATTCCACCCTCTTAATTTCCATACCAAATAGCTAAGTCCTGTACATTCTTGTGATGCCTAAACACTCGCCACATCTATACACCAAACACGGATATCATCTTAATAATTAAATCTAGTCTGGCCAGTCCCAACAGTATTCTCTTAGTATTCCTTGCCTCCAACTTTCACCTCTATGTTCCTCCTAAGCATAATCCATAATACCACTAGAGGCTTTGTCTAAAATATAAATTTGATTATGGCAAATATTTAAATTTTCTTTAGCCTTGCACTACTGCTTATTCGGTAAACTCAAATATATATGGACTATGTAAAACTCATTAATGCCAAGCTTATAGCACCCTTTCCTTCCCTTGTAGGATGCTGTTTACATCATAGCTATGCCAAATTTACTTCAATTAAATTCAGGGATCTGGTGAGGGGGGGTTGTCATTCCTTGCATCCATTCTTTCCTGTAGGTGAAAGGCCATTCTTAAAACATGACCTTAAACCCAAGCACTCCCATGTTGGTTTGCTTTCCTATTCTTTTCCCTTCAGTCTCACCAGTTCCGTCAGATGAAGGTGCTAATTACTTGACAAAGCCTAGTGCTACAGCTTTTCCTCTTTAAAAAAAAATATTTATTTTTGGTGGCTGGCTCTTTGCTGCTTTGCACAGGCGTTCTCTAGCTGTAGTTAGCGGGCTCTACTCTTCATTGTGGTGTGGGGATTTCTCATTGCGGTGGCTCCTCCTGTTGCAGACCACAGGCTCTAGGGCACACAAATTTCAGTAGTCGCGGCACATCAGCTCAGTAGTCATGACTCACAGGCTCCAGAGCACAGGCTCAGTAGTTGGGGTATACAGGCTTAGTTGCTTCCTGGCACGTGAGGTTTTCCTGAAGCAAGGATCGAACCCCTCTCCCCTGCTTTGGAAGGCAGATTCTTAACCACTGAATCACCAGGGAAGTCCTGGCTCTTCCTCTTTGGAAAATAGGACATTGGTAGAGAAGGCATCTGTATCCCAGAGTGGAGTGGAGGATGTCGGTGTGAAGAGTCACTTACTGGACTCTCCACATGGCAAATTCTGGCCATTGATACAGGGCTCCCAATATGATCTTTGACTTTTCATCACACAGAATCACAGTTTCCAGCATTTCAACAGCACTTGGCCAACTTGCCCAGCCTTGGCTGGGGAAGGCAATCCTTGCCAAAGGACCATTTCTCGGGTCTGAGGGAGGTCACTGCCAGCAGGTTCAGAGCAGTTTTTGTGGAGTTGTCTTATCCCATACTGTGTGCTTGTTCATTCTATTGTTGACCAAAGTGACAAAGCGCTTATGCAAGTGGGAATATCTAAGAAATCGTTTTTGGGGAAGAACTCTCCTTTCTCTTGCTCTCTCTTTTCCTATCAAAGTGCCCTGACAGAAGAACAAAACCAACACTCAGTATGAGTTTGCAGAATCACTTTCCTGGAAATATTGGTTTTACAGCATAATTTGTGTTCTGAGTATTTGGTCTAAATCCCAGGTCATTCTGTTGATAAAGACAAGTGCTTAGACCATGTGTGCTCTTTAGAAACACTCAGTATGAATTCAAGCAAATACACCTCACACTCATCTCAGAATCCTTGAAGATCAAAGGTGGAAGATACCTAAGTTCATTTATATTATATGATGCCAACTCATTCTAAAAACTGAAATAAGGAGGCTCTGTAGGGACAGCATGGGCGTACAATGATCTCCATTTTGAAATCCAGACATTTTTTTCCCCCAATCCTCTGCAGTACTCTGCCTTTATCTTATATTTATTTGCTCATTCATTCATTTATTCTCTCAAACATTCAACATTCACTGACTACCTACCATTTGCTGAGCGTTTTGAGTTGACATCATAGCTATCTCCTGCTGAGTTGCTTGTCATGAGCCACACTAATTTCTAAGTGTATAAAATTCACTCAGTCTCTACAACTATCTCCTAAGTTCAATGCAGATATCTGCCTCTCTTCTTACAGAAAAAGAAAATGGAGTTCAGAGAGCTTCAACACTTTCCTGAAGACCACATTGGGGAGGGGAGTGAATTGTGAAGTCTGGGCACAGTCCCAACTGTGTGACTCCATGGCTAAAATATAGGGCATGACTGCTCTGACAAAATTGTTCATTTTCTGGTAGAGAAAACTTACAAATGATATAACAAGAAGTCCTATAATGGGCGGGAATGTCATGGAGAATAATAAATGCAATTCATTTTTCCTCATTTGAAGAGTGAATGGTTTAAAAGTTTAAAGAGGGAGCCAGTGTAGCTGCTTTCTACCTACCAATTTAATACTGGAAAGTGTGCACAGAAAGTCTTCTCATTTATTCTGAGGCGTGGTCTATGCTTTCCCTGTGTATATACCTTGCTGCAATCATTTTAGTACCTTCTTTGTTATAACTAAAATATATGTTGTAAAGTACAAAAAAACTTATCCAAACCAAATTTCTCTCAGAAAACATAGATATATACTAAGTTAGATGTGGAGAAAGTTATATTGATAAGAATGTTCTTGTCACAGATTGCTCACTTAGATCTTAGTAGCAGCTTAGTCGCTATGAACTGAGCAGTAACTGAGTATGAAACACTTCAGTGATATTTTCTGCTTTGGCACAATGTTATAAGATAGGTGATTTGACCCCATTTTAACTAAAAGAGAGCAGAAATGTTGTTCAGTGAGCCTAATGGATGTAGAAAATCCAGAATTTTAACCCAGCTTTCTGACCCCTAATCCAGTTTTTTTCCCAACTATGCCATGCTGCCTCATTTTTCAAAAATGTCTCAGACATCTGCTATCTTTTCAAACTGTGTTTCCTCCCTTGACTTTATCCATTGACTTCAGAATAGCATCACACAGAGTAAATAATGAAATCAGCTTTAGGATCCCAACACATTTAGAAGAGATAAGTCCTCATGTAATCAGATCAAGGCATATGTATACAAAGTTCACATTTTAAAATCATATTTGGTTCTTTAAAAGTCAAAGTGAAAAGACAAATTAATCGGCTTATGTTCTCTGAGCTGTCAAAAAGCTTTCAGTATCATTATCTTCCTGAATAACAGATCTGTGCTGGAGAACTGACTTCATTGCAGTCCTAACACTCATCATGCACTCCACTTGATACTAATTTGAAGTGTCATCAAATATTTAAAATATATGGATTTTTACTCTAATTTTAAAAATGAGAGAGCTGATCCCAGGCTTCCTAGGTGACACTAGTAGTAAAGAACCTGCCTGCCAATGCAGGAGACATAAGAGACCCAGGTTGGATCCCTGGGTCTGGAAGATCCCCTGGAGAAAGAAATGACAACCCAGAGGAGACTGGTAGGCTACAGGCCACAGGGTCAGACATGACTGAATTGATTCAGCATGCACGTGGCATGCGTGAGCTGAAATACATCAAAAAACGGCAACATTTCCCAAGTTTACATGACTAGGATGTACAGATCCATCTGACCTCAAGATTTTTTTTTATTTGACGTATGATTGATTTACAATAATATTGTGTTAATTTCTGGTGTACAGCTATATGATTGAGTTAATCATGTACATATTTTTAAGTCTCTTTTCCACTGTAGGTTATACATTGAATATAGTTCCCTGTGCTGCACAGTAAATCCTCTTGCTGTCTATTTTATGGTTTTTATCTGTTAATCCTATACTCATAATTTATCCCTCCCTCCATTGGATCCCAAGATTAAACTCTAGCAAACATCCCCTCATGGAAAAGACCAGATGATCATATTTTTTTCAGTTTTGGATGCTTCCAATAATTATGTGATTTTCTTCCAAAAAAAAAAATCCTTAATTCCTATTGTGTGTGCATCTGTGTACAATTCTTTATGGGTGTGGTGGAGTGGGTGGTTGAGTGTTTATACAACAGCCTTAGGAGACACATCAGAGAAGGCAATGGCATCCCACTCCAGTACTCTTGCCTGGAAAATTCCATGGACAGAGGAGCCTGGTAGGCTGCAGTCCATGGGGTTGCGAAGAGTCGGACATGACTGAGCGACTTCACTTTCATTTTTCACTTTCATGCATTGGAGAGGGAAATGGCAACCCACTCCAGTGCTCTTGCCTGGAGAATCCCAGGGATGGAGGAGCCTGGTGGGCTGCCGTCTATGGGGTCGCACAGAGTCAGACATGACTGAAGTGACTTAGCAGCAGCAGCAGTAGGAGACACATATGGATAAAGGGTGAACAATAATCCCTCTATGAAGTATTTGCTATTTTTTAAACTTTTATTTATTTGCTGAAAACTTTACCATGGCAAATGTAGACAGCATTTAAATAGCTATAGTTTCAATGTGACCTATATTGTATAATCACAGCCATAAGCTTCAGAAAACTTGATAAGGGCATCTGAGAAGCTGTGAACATTTCACTAAGTGAGCTGATATTTCCACTTTGGATTTTAACAGACATCCCCTAGATTCAGTGTACACATTAGTTATTTAGTGAACATTTGCTCATTTTTTGCATCTCATAAAATGAAAGCACCCTTCTTTCCATCACTCAAGACTTCAGTAGAGTTTTAACACTGCTCTTTCTTTTACTTGCTTTCCAAGTAGAAGGAAAAAAACAGAAGTTTAAGGAACTGGAGAAGAACCCCAGCACTTGCTCAGCATCAAATCCGTGGTGACACAGCAACAAAGAAGACTCCACGCCTGATCCCAGTGCTCTACTGGGACCTTTCTATTCACCCCGGTTGATAGCAGCATTGAAACAGGAAGGAGGTGAGTGGAAACTTGTGGGTGGCTGGAAGGGGAGCCTGGGACTTGAAACTGAGACCGCTCAGTCGTGTCCGACTCTGTGATCCCATGGACTGTAGCCTACCAGACTCTTCAGTCCATGGAATTTTCCAGGCAAGAGTACTGGAGTGGGTTGCCATTTCCTTCTCCAGGGGATCTTCCCAACCCAGGGATCAAACCCGGGTCTCCTGTACTTCAGGCAGACGCTTTACCGTCTGAGCCACCAGGGAAGCCCATGGACTTGAAAGAGTGATGTCTTTCCAGGAGACACAGGCCCTGACAAGTCTGCTCACTGAGGAAGTATTAACGAGCATTTGTACTGTGAGCCACCGCACAGTGCACCACCTGAGGCTCACGTGTTCTGACTCTCTGACATGTGTCTGCTTTTCCACCACACTGCAGGCTCTTTGAGTGGTCAGTTTATTTTTGCTCATACCATATCCTCAATGACCATCACATTGCCTGGTACATAAGTGCCCAGTATGGTTGTGATAAATTAATGCATGAATGGATGAATAGATGGATAGCAAGACAAACAAACGGATTCACGGACGACAGGTATCTTTCTCTGATGAAGGAGTCTGGGTGGTCACTTGTTGCATGTTTTGTGGACAGGATTTTCTTCTTGTGGTGACTTTGACTTTGAGGTAGGATGGGCTCTGTGCCTCAGTTTGCATATCTGGCAGTGTTAAGTTGTAAAACATCTTATGACCTTTATATAAGTTGTTTTGTCAAATGATAAAATACCTATGCATTTAATATTATATAGGGAGGTGTACGGTAGAGATTATGTTCCCCGAGGGACCTCTATGATGTGGGTGATAATTCAAATATAAATGCAGATATTGCCACTGAATGCAAGGCTCTTACAGTCTAGCTGGTGGGTAGAGAAGCAGAAGTTCAAATAAATAATAGTGTAAAGCCGACAAAATAAGATGCATTCAGGGCTGTAGGGTTTGGAGTTAAGATTCAGACATGCTGACATGTAGGCGGAATTGACGCTCTTATCACTGCTCCCTTTCTCTGGGGTGAAACCTCTGTGACTGATTTTCTTTGTTGTATGAACGTATTAGGTATTTCATGTAACCTGTGGTTCTTGGACAGTTAAAGTGGAGGTCAGACCTTTCCTCTCATGTTGAAAAAGACACTGATACTCCTACTAATGGTCATTTTCTTTGGATGGCACTTCTCCTCACTCCAACCCAATACGTGTGGCCGCACCCCTTTATTTGCATGGTTTCTAGGAGAAGCACGGGAAAGAAAATGAATCTTGGCAAAGACAGTCAGCATTAGAAAGCTCTGATTGACAACATAGGGTGGGAAAGACCAGTGAAAAGCAGAGTGACAGGAGACACAGCCAGCCCACCAGAGGAAAGAGCACTGGGGGTGAGTCAGAGTCCAGGCCCAGAGGCACAATAAGAGCGGGGAAGAATTCACGAGCAGGGAGTGTGGCCAGACCCTCATCCCCCCAAGCCTAACCCCAGTCCATCTCGTTTAATCCTCTGTGTGCCATGGGCCATATCCCAAAGGGCCCTGGGGAGACTTGTTTAACATAGGCGCTAAATAGGTAACAGACCTTAATAAGCAACCCTGCTGTGCCACAGCACCTCCCATCTTGGCCCTTCTCCTCACTACATCTGCAAGAAAGGATGAAAAGCAAGTAGAGACACCCACTACTGAAGGGGAGAGAGGTGGGCCTGGCAGGACAGAGCAGGCTGTGGTATCTCACTCAAAGGATCAGTTGACTTACAGCAGCATTGGCATGGGAGTGGGCAGAGCGGGGACTGGTGAGCTGGACGCTGTGTGACTCTATATTGCAGATGATAGTATCGATAGATGCGGCAGCAAGCTGGCTCAGCAGGAGATGGAGGATGAACAGGCAGGTGGGAGCACTGCAGTCAAGCTGCAGCCAGCTGTGATGCGCAAGTTGTATGCGTAACAATTCATCATTTGAACTCAGGGACTTTGGGTAGAAAAAAATTTAAATGGTTCTCATCAGCACAAATTGGTGTGCTGTGGAGGCACGAGGGTTCAAGTCTAATACTCTGCTGTGATGGCACGTGTTCCGCCAGCCATTTGTTCTGCTCCCGGTAGTCAGGGAGATGAAAGTTGAATTGGTCTTGAAGGACACCCGCAGGATGTAACCTCTGATTCCACAGCCCTGGCTCATCCCAGAGACCTCTGAACTCATCAGCTTCGCACAGAACGTTAGTGATGGTCGGCTAGTTTGAGCAATAGCAGTTTTCCCCACAAATCAAATTGACTCAAGTCTTCCTCATTTTGCCGGAGAGGGTTCAGGCACTGCAGAGTAATTTGCCCATCCATCTGCATCAAATGTTGCCTTACCAAAGAAAATCATTTCTTCCGTTTGACACAGGAAGTTCAAGGCTGATTGCAGACACGATCCGTCTGTGAATACAGCTTTCCTTTGCGAGCTCTGGTGATTGAAGAGTTTTAAACATGGAATTTCACCATGTGTGGAATCAAGGATGCATCTTTTATGCTGAAACCTCAAACAAATAAAGAGAAAAAAGTGATAATATGGCTTTTGTGGCATATCCCTTTCCATAAGTTTCTCTAGTAATATGTTACAGGAAATAGTATTTTTTGTGTGTGAATCCAGCCATAGCATCCACACAGAAATCAGAAATTCATCCAATAGCAGTATTATTCAAGTCATTTTCACCACTGCCCTTTGCAATGTAACAGAGGCAGGGTCACCTTGTCATAAAGCATGCTCATTCTGGATCCAGGGTCCTGGGGTTCAAATTCTTGCTTCTCTGCTTATCAACTGAATGCTCCTTCGTAATTTACTTAACCCCTCTACACCTCAGTGTCCACATCAATAAAAAGGGATCATAGTAGCATCGATCTAATATAATTGTTTGAAAATTAATTGCACAATATTTCTAAAGGTCAGCAAATGTTAGCTGTAGCAGATTCATGCCTGAACTACGAGGTGCTATGTAGAATTTCTGGTTGACTCAGCCTCACATCTCATCTTCTCTGAAATCTTCCCTTACCCTGAGTTCATGCTAAGTCACTTCAGTCATGTCCGACTTTGTGTGACCCCATGGACTGTAGCTCCCTCCCCCGCCCCCCCACAGGCTTCTCTGTCCATGGGATTCTCCAGGCAAGAAAGCTGAAGTGAGTTGCAATCCCCTCCGCCAGGGGATCTTCCCCACCCAGGGATCGAATTCTTGTCTCTTATGTCTCCTGCATTGGCAGGTGAGTTCTTTACCACTAACACCACCTGGGAAGCCCTTATCCTGACCTATTCCTAAATCAGTCAAGAAAATGGGTCAAGTTAAGCCTTGACTCTACCAAAGAATATATCTATTAAAGTTCTTAAAACAACGATGATTAAGACGATTCTAACAATGACATTGCAACAACAACTGGGCTGGAAATTCTTTTTTTTTTTTAATTTAAATTTATTTATTTTAATTAGAGGCTAATTACTTTACAATATTGTATTGGTTTTGCCATACATCAACATGAATCTGCCACGGGTATACACGTGTTCCCAATCCTGAACCCCCCTTCCACCTCACTCCCCATACCATCCCTCTGGGTCATCCCAGTGCACCAGCCCCAAGCTTCCTGTATCCTGCATCGAACCTGGACTGGCAATTCATTTCTTATATGATATTATACATGTTTCAATGCCATTCTCCCAAATCATCCCTCACCTCCGTCTCCCACAGAGTCCAAAAGACTGTTCTATACATCTGTGTCTCTTTTGCTATCTTGCATACAGGGTTATCATTACCATCTTTCTAAATTCCATATATATGCATTGGTATACTGTATTGGTGTTTTTCTTTCTGGCTTACTTCACTCTGTGTAATCGGCTCCAGTTTCATCCACCTCATTAGAACTGATTCAAATGTACTCTTTTTAATGGCTGAGTAATACTCCATTGTGTATATGTACCACAGCTTTCTTACCCATTCATCTGCTGATGGACATCTAGGTTGCTTCCATGTCCTGGCTATTATAAACAGTGCTGCAATGAACATTGGGGTACACGTGTCTCTTTCAGTTCTGGTTTCCTCGGTGTGTATGCCTAGCAGTGGGATTGCTGGGTCGTATGGCAGTTCTATTTTCAGTTTTTTAAGGAATCTCCACACTGTTCTCCATAGTGGCTGTACTAGTTTGCATTCCCACCAACAGTATAAGAGGGTTCCCTTTTCTCCACATCCTCTCCAGCATTTATTGCTTGTAGACTTTTGGATCACAGCCATTCTGACTGGCATGAGATGGTACCTCATAGTGGTTTTGGTTTGCATTTCTCTGATAATGAGTGATGTTGAGCATCTTTTCATGTGTTTGTTTCTGTGAAAGCAACCACCTCTAACATTCTTGGGTGATTTTGTATTCTGTATTAATTGCTTGCCCTACATCATATATAATACTTCTCCAAACACTATACAATGGGAGTTAATAATTATTCACATTTTATGAAAATAAAAAATAAGGATCATAGATAGCGGTGACTAGCTGCACATCCCAACCCTGGTAAATGCCAGGACCTGAATGTGAACAAGGCCGGTGGACTCTGGTACCTGCAATCTTAATCTAGCTACTTTTGACTCTCATCTGTCACCCTGCACTGCACTTATTAATGTAAAACACTGTAGCTCCCTATAGAGAATGATGTAGAAGCTGCATTCTTTCTCCTTTCTCCTGTACCCTTGTGCAAAACCCAGGTCTTTTTTATTGTGTTTAGGATGTAACACTGCACATGGTTAGCATTCCCTGACTTGCTCAACTTTGCCTGGTTGTGGACTGACTAAGCATCATGTGGCATTTCATTTCTTCTCATTGTCAGCATCCTAACCCTTTCCTTTAGCTCAAATCTGGTCAGATTCGGGCTCTGCTGAAAACTCACTGGCTCCTCATCTTTCTTGGGCTACAGACCCTGAGCCCTGCAGGATCCACCCCTGCTGACCTTCAGTAGCACATGACATGGTGTTCCCTCTTCTCCACACTCACCCACTCTTTGGCTGTTGTTTTTTTTTTTTTTTTCCCAAAATGAACCTTGATGTGTCAAATTATAAAGACTCTAATATAAGACTCCTCTGCTGAGTTTTCCTTCCTTTCCTATTTGTACAGTTTATCCTAAATATCTCAAGTCAGTCAACATTTCCTAGTGGGAGACTTTCTGAAACTCCCTGATCACGCTGACCACTACTCTGTAGTCAACTACTCTGTAGTCTGAGGGCAAGGACCAGGTCTTTTGACATCTAATTGCCATTATAGACATGAAAATGATTCATTTTGACTACAAATATTAAGATGTATAAAAGGCCTTCAGTTCACTATCATAAAAAACAGTAATGTTTTCAGTATGTCAGAGAAGTCAGGGCGTCATGATCTCACACACACATACATTCACATATGTACATGTAAACACACACCTACTAGGGTATTCCCAAAATAATAGAGATTTTTTTAACTTATTTCTCTCTCTAGGCAGCTTTCAGTCAACTGGCTACAAAATCGAAGTCAGGAAGATCATGGGACCACTTGGGAATCAGCGTCCCAGGGTGGCCTTGTGAGTGATGTCCTTTGTCATTTAGCATCCCCCACTGTATGGCCCCAGGCTTTGCTGGTGGCTCAGCAGTAAAGAATACGCCTCCTGCCAATGCACGAGACACAGGTTCAATCACTGGGTCAGGAAGAGCTCCTGGAAGTGGCAACCATTCCAGTATTCTTGCCTAGGAAATCTCATGGGCAGAGGAGCCTGGCGGGCTAAGAGTTGGACTCAACTTAGCAACTGAACAACTGTGTGACCCCACTGTGTCTATTTAACCTCATCACAGCTGTGCTTTCAACGCATTACACAATGCCCCACTCTGCCCCACTTCTGACATACTTGGCTTGTGCCCTGTTCATCTTTACTCCCAGGTCTCATGCTTCTCTGGGCTTTTGATGGCTCCATTCTCTGCCTAATGCCCTTCCTTTCTTTCTAGTTATCCCAATAACAGTGCCATTTAAAGAGCATAGATCTGGAGTCAGACAGTGTTCAAATGGGAATGTCACTGCTGGCGGTAGAAGATCGCTGACAGTGCCTGGAGATGAGGGCTGGTTGCAACGGGCACTGAGTGCACGCCCCTGCTCCACTGTCCTCCAGTCCTCAGGAGCCAGAGCTGAGACCAGCTTCTCCAGGAAGCCTTTTCTGATTGCACCCGTCCAGATAGCCGCTCCCCTTCCACATTCTACCACTACCGTCTGACTACCCAGTGCATTCCTAGTCTCACTCCCTGGGATGGTTGACTATTTCACATGTGTCTGTCTGGTCGTTCAAGTAGATTGCTTACACCCAAAAGACAGAAAACTTGTTTCACACTAACCTCTTTATTCTCATCCAGAGAACCTGTTAATATATTATGTGAATACTATCGCAGCTTAACTTGTACAGAATGAAATTTATATCATCCAGCATATATCAGCTGTTGAGTATTGTATGTGGGGTATTAAGTATACCATTCCATTAATCTCTGTGATAAAGATATTAGCCTCTATGGATAACTGACTTCAGCTTACTAACTAAGCACACAGTCATTTCGGTAATAAACAGCTTCGGCTTAAAGGAAGTATCCATATGGGGGAAAAGATTTTGTTAATGTATTCGCTTTAATTCTATCATGGCATGATTACATTAAAACACCTAAATCACTTTATTATTGTTTATGCAGGCATAAATATATTACACACAATTTTTAATGATGGGAAAATATTCAAGATATAATATTAATTGAAAATAGAAGGATAAAATATGTAGTGTGGTCTCAGTTCTGTATAATGTAAAATTATAAATTATATACTAGAAGGAAAGTCATTAAATATTAACAGAGGCTGACTCTAAATGTGATTTTCAATTTGATTTTTAAATATTTTTACATTCATTAGCATTATTTTCAATCCATAAAACAAATGCCTATTAATTTTATAATCAGAAGATTTCAGAATTTGTATTACATAGATATGAGATCCAGACCTTACAAACTTATATTACCAATTGTTAATAAAATACAATAATCTATATGTAAATTAGAAATATACTTATTCAATATTAAATTTTTTTGAATTAAAAGTTTTCACTGAGTGTCTATTACATGCTAGTGGTACATGTGTGCATGCTACGTCGCTTCAGTTGTGTCTGGCTCTTTATGATCCCATGGACTGTAGCCTGCCAGGCTCCTCTGTCCAAGGGATTTCCCAAGCAAGAATACTGGAGTGGGTAGCTGTTCCCTTCTCCAGGGGATCTTCCGGACCCAAGGGTCGAACCCACATCTCCTGCGGCTCCTGCCTTGCATACAGAATCTTTACTGCTGAGGCACTGGGGAAATCTACTAGTGGTGTATGCTGCTGCTGCTGCTGCTGCTACTAAGTCGCTTCAGTCGTGTCCGACTCTGTGCGACCCCATAGATGGCAGCCCACCAGGCTCTGCCGTCCCTGGGATTCTCCAGGCAAGAACACTGGAGTGGGTTGCCACTGCCTTCTGCCTAGTGGTATATGCTATGCTATGCCATGCTAAGTCACTTCAGTTGTGTCCGACTCTGTGTGACCCCAGAGATGGCAGCACACCAGGCTCCCCCGTCCCTGGGATTCTCCAGGCAAGAACACTGGAGTGGGTTGCCATTTCCTTCTCCAATGCATCAAAGTGAAAAGAGAAAGTGAAGTTGCTCAGTCGTGTCCGACTCCTAGCTACCCCATGGACTGCAGCCTACCAGGCTCCTCCGTCCATGGGATTTTCCAGGCAAGAGTACTGGAGTGGGGTGCCATTGCCTTCTCCCTAGTGGTGTATAGTGCAGTTTAATTGGTATGAAGGAAATGATAGCAAAAATTTACCTTGTTGATGCCTCAAGGGTCTACCCTTAAACCAGTGGCTAAAAAGACAAATTCAAGCATGAAAACATGTGACAGTGAATCAATGCAGGATATTAGTCAGAAGTCTCCAGGGAAACAGGACCAACAGCATGTATCTATAAAGAGCTCTAATACAGGTACTGACGCACATAGTCACGGAGGCTGAGAAGTTACACCATCTGCTTTTTGCAAACTGGAGACCCAGGAAAGTCGGAAGTGTAGTTTGTAGTCTTGAGAACTAGAAAGCCAATGGTGTAGATTCCAACCTTAGTCTGCAGGTCTGAGACCCCAGGACAACTTTGAACAGAGAAGTCTGATGCCAAGTCAAAATAAAGAGAGAATCCTTCTTCCCTCCACCTTTTTGCTCTGTTCAATCCCTCAGCAAATTTGGAGATGCCCACCAGCACCCAGGAGGGCCATCTGCTCTACTCTTTCCACCAATTCAAATGAACACCACATCCAAAAACACCTTCATTTATGCACTCAGAGTTAATGTCTTACCAAAGATCTGGGCATAGCCCACTCATAAAAAATTAACCATTACATGTAGTAAACACAAGCTGATAATGAGAGTCACAGAATTTTTCCAAGAATATGATAAATGAAATGAGAGGTAAAGGATGATACACATTACGTGAGTAAATAAGAGAAAGTGTGTGTGTGTGTGTGGCTGTGTGCGTGTCTGTGTGTGCTGGTGTGTGCTCTAGTGTGGCTTGTGGTATACACATTGGGGTCTGTGTTCACATTCTGTGTCGGCGTGTGCTTCTGTTGGCATGTGTACACAGGTTTATAGAATTTCAACTATACCTATAGTAATAGACAGGACACTTGAGGGAGGTAGATCCTGAGGGGAACTGCACATGAAAACTTTCGAAGTTAACTTGCCCCTGAGAGTTAAACCACATGTTTAATTTTTCTCTGATCATAGCAGAGAGTTAATGTCACCAACATACACGCATACACAGACATGTACGCACACAGTGATTCTGAGATGAGCAAGATTTGACTAGTTCCTCCTTTTTATTAAGAAGCCCAAAAATAAAGGAGTCCTGCAAACATCATCCACGGGAGAAGTTTATCCGACTCAAGGATGTGTCATTTGATCTGTCAGATTTGACACTGCAATAAAATAACAGTAAAATCTATCATTGTTTTAGCATTACAAAGACACTTTTTTGGTACTTATTTCTTTATACATACATTACCTCATTTATTGTCACACAAACCTCCAGGGTATATGCTATTCTTATCCTGCTCCTAAGTAACAGAATGGAAGCTTAACCTAGAGGTTTGTCACCTTCTCCTTAGACACACGTTAGCTTCCCTTAATTCAGCTTGTCCTGCTCGCACCTCATTGAACATCTTGTTTCATTCTTGGTGCTTCATCATCATCCCAGCAAGACTCTAAGAAATACAGTTGTTCATTCCCCATTCACATAATGTTCTTCTGTTGCACCTATGTTACCAGCCAGGATTCTAAGGGAGGAAAAAAGTTATCCAATAAAAAGAAATAGAAGGCTTGACTTAAGAAGTCTTTGTTTCAAGACTCTCTTCTGTCACCTGCTGACTGCGAGTTCTCAAGCAGGTGGCAATGTTCTCTAAAATTTACTTCCACCAGGCTGAAAATTGGTTTGGAATATAAACTGTGTACCAATGGTAAAATGGATTATCATCAAACAAATATTCCCCCCATCCACTCCCACGTTCATGAGAGTAGGCTGTGACCCTCTGCATTAAACTTCCAGTGCTGCCGCAAGGAAAGACCAGAGACTGGGTGACTGAACATAAATTTATCTTCTCACACCTTTGGGGACTGGAGGACCATGATCAGGTCCTGGCAGGAGTGGCTTCCAGTGGGATGACCCTCCTTGTCCAGCAGACACCCGCCTTCTCGCAGCATCCTCACGTGACTTCTTCCCCTGTAAGGGCACGCTCCGGTGTCTCTTCTGCATTTCCTAAGGACATCAATCTTATTGGATTAGCGCTCACCCTTATGACCTTATTCAACCTTAGTTACGCCCTTAATGGCCCTGTCTCCAAACACAGTCTCATTGAGGGGTAGAGCTTCACCATATGGATTTGAGGGGAGCACAGTTCAGCTCACTCATACCTGCCTCCCATCTGAGGTCAGATATGGCACATACAGTGACCTCGTGGCAGGTGGAGCATACTTCCTCATCTCTCGACTGGGGCTCAGCTATGTGACCTGCTTTAAATGGGACATTAACAAGGTGATACAAACAGAGACTGAAGAGTTGCTCATGTATTACATTAGAGCTTCTGCATTAGCACGAGAAGGACCTACTCTAGCTATCTTTCTTGATCCAGAAGACTGAATAACCACAGGACAGAGGAATCCCCACCTGGCCCACCGCAGCCAGGTGTAGGGTACTCTGACTGGCCTGCAGAACTGTGAGCATGTGATCTGTGCTTTATGCCAAGCTTGGGGATGGTTGGAAAACAGCACTGTTGTGGTGTGGCTAAGCTACATGGCATCCATTCCTTACTCCCTCATCCATTAATTCAGCAACAACCTAAAATGCTGCCATGTTCTACTTAGACCAACAGCATCAGACGGGTTCAGAAAACTGGCCAAGTTCAGCCAGCTGGTAGATTATGGAAACATATTTGGGAGACTAACCCTTGCCAGAGTTAATCACCAACCTGGAACAGCTGCTCTCAACTCACTCAGAAAGAAAGAGATGTACTCCTGGTTGAACAGGTAAAAGTGACAATTTACTCACTAAATAAAACCACGTACTAAAGTTAAAGGAAATTAAAAGACACTCCTTGAAGGAAAACTATGCTGAACTTAGACAGCATATTAAAAACCAGAGACATTAGTTTCCAACAAATGTCCATCTAGTCAAAGCTATGGCTTTCCCGGTAATCATGTATGGATGTGAGAGTTGGACCATAAAGAAGGCTGAGCACCCAAGAATTGATGCTTTTAAACTGTGGTGTTGGAGAAGACTCTTGAAAGTCCCTTGCACTGCAAGGAGATCAAAACAGTCAATCCTCAAGGAAATCAGTCCTGAATATTCATTAGAAGGATTGATGCTGAAGCTGAAGCTCCAATACTTTAGCCACCTGATGCAAAGAACTGACTTATTGGAAAAGACCCTAATGCTGGGAAAGATTGAAGGCAGGAAGATAAGGGGATGGCAGAGGATGAGATGGTTGGATGGCATCACCAACTTGATGGACATGACTTTGAGCAAGACCCAGGAGTTGGTGTTGGGCAGGGAAGACTGGCATGCTGCAGTCCATGGAGTCAAAAAGAATCAGACGCGACTGAGCCGCTGAACTGAATTGAATTCGGGTAATGCAAAGAGCCTCTGAAAGCAACCAGGCATTTTAATCTTTAGATGGAATGGCATTCCTGCTCCTAAGGATCTGAAAAGGTCCTGAATTTATTCACTTATAATGGCATCACCAATCCAATGGACACGAACTTGGGCTAACTCTGGGAGATACTGAGGGACAGGTGCAGAGTAGCCTGTTGTGCTGCAGTCCGTTGGACTGCAAAGAATAAGAGATGACTTAGCTACTGAACAACAACAAATAAGGAAGGGTAAGACAAACAGGGACCACTTTTTATTGAGAGTTCTGTGTCTCATAGGCAAGATGACTTTAAGTCAGTCTCAATATAAAAAATAAGGGGTCAGAATAAATGATCTCTGAAGGCTCTCTAGCTCTAAATTTCTAAACTTTGATGGCTCTGGCTGGTCCCTACTGCTGAGCTAATAACCCTAGGCTATATCCTTCAGGTATCTGTTTTTCATCAACATCTTGATAATCACAGGGGAAATTTTTCACTACCTGTGAGGTTTTACATTGCCTAGAAGTCCACTCTATATCTGTGTGCTGTCTCGTGGTTTCCTAAGGACTTTACCCACAAAATGCCCTGTGAAGTAGAACAAGCAGAATGTTAATCTCTATTCAGAGGTTGAGCAGACAGTGTTTCTGAGTAGTTTGAAAACGGCCTGGCATTAGATAAAACATCAAGGGCACTGTTGGAGCTTGAAATCAGATTTTTTAATACAGTGGTATGCTTCTATGACCCTGCTTTGAAGGGAACATATGTATGTTTGGGGAATCCAGTAACAGTGTCACTCTGTTTATTGTTCATTCACTGACTGACCCTTCATGAATATATTCACACCTTCAAGGAAGAATTTAAAGAATGCAAAACCCACAGGATCTGTAGCCAGTTGTCAGTATGTGCTGTACGTGGTGCCACTCCTCTCATCTGTGTAATGGAATTAATTACAGCAGGAAGAGAAGGAAAAAATTATATTCTTAATTGCATCTTTTTGGTCTGCTAAATTAATCTCAAGGCTTCCCAGGTAGTACAGTAGTAAAGAATCCACCTGCCAATGCAAGAGACACAAGAGATGTGGGTACCACCCTTGGATTGGGAAAATCCCCTGGAGGAGGAAGTGGTAACTCATTCCAGTATTCTAGCCTAGGAAATCCCAGGGACAGAGGAGCCTGGTGGGCTATAATCCTTGGGGTCTCAAAGAGTTGGACACAACTGAGAGACTTTACACACACACACAAATTAATCTCCAAAAATGGTCAACTCTAATTCTGGCCTTTACAGTAAAGAGGTCAATGAATTTAGTTACCAACATCTATGGTTTCAGCTGCTTGGAGGTGGGCTATGTCCTCCCGAGCAAATTTGCACCCAAATTTGCTCTACCTAAAATAGAGTGTAACTTGGACGCGTAAATTGGCAAGGTGGGCTTAGTGGGGTAAAGTGCAGAGCCTCGTCCAGAGGTCACACCCCATTACTTCTGCCACCATCACCTTCCCCAGTCCACACTCCAGTCAGAGCCGAGGCGGGCAATCCGTTCTACCTCACCCATCCTTCGTCTTCGGTTTTGGATTTATCTCTGAAATAGACGAGGACTGGCAGCTCTAATTTCTGGGTGTTCATGACTTCAGCTCCGTTTATCCCCATTCCCACCCTCTAGGTTACATTATAAAAAGTCGTATCTATTTCACAATCCATTGTGTGTTCTTTCTACCCGTTACTAGCATACCAAGCTCATGTGCACATGTGTGTGTGTGCATGCGTGTGTGTGCATGTGTGTGTGTGTGTGCTTCTCTCCTCAGTCGTGTCTCACTCTTTGAGACCCAATGGACTGTAGCACACCAGGTTCCTCTGTCCACAGGATTTCCCAGTCAAGAATACTGGCGCAGGTTGCCATTTCCTTCTCCAGGGTCTCTTTTCACTCCAGGGATGGAACCCATGTCTCCTGTACTGCAGGCAGATCCTTTACCATTGAGCCACCAGGGAAGCCCCTTCAATTAATATAATAATATGTACATAGTTAATTAGAACCTAATTTCCTTAAAAGAAGAAATGCAAAGTTAATGTTTCAACATCTATGACTAGTCAGAGAGTCAAATTCCGAAAAGGGCTTCTGACCATCTAATTTCTAAATTTTTTTTTCTCCTTTGCTCTGAGTCTTCTGAGAATCTTAGGGATTTCCATGTTCAAGCCTTAATTTATTTGCTTCCTGTCCATTAAAATGTGTAAATAAATAATAACAAAAATCATAGCAACTGGCTTGTCTTATAAAGATATCCAACCCTTTCTAACTTAAGCAGAAAAATTTGTATGCATTCTGCATTAAGTTCTCATCTTTAAAATTGTTCTCACATTTATTATTCTGTGAATTAAAATGTCTATTTTTAAAAATCTCATATTTATTCCTCTGGATCTTATCACTATCTGTTCCTGCCTGCCTGATTTTCCATGGTGACTTCAACTAATTTATTTCTATCTCCTCACAGCAAATGAAATTTCCTTAACCTTTCGCTGAGACATTACAAAGGATATTACTCACGGTGCTTAATTCCTTTCCACCTTTCTGGCAATTATATGCTCAGTGAGGTATTGTCCAAGGCTACAGAAAATTCTCCAGCTGATACATAAACCCAGCTTCATCCAGGAGAAATAGAGCTCCCTGTGGTTTGCCTTATTTTCAAAATTACATCTACTGCAATATTTATTTTATTGACTGTATATTTTACACTTGTGGGTTTTACTCTTTTTAAAATCTTCTCCACTTTGATCTATGTCCCTGACTATTAATAGTAGGGGATTTCTGAGTACAGACTATTTTGGTCTTTCTTGGAATACCATAGAGATAAGAATTCCCTGTTTATTGAATTATTATTATCAACTAAGCACAATATTGGTGATTTGACATTAATCATTATTTATTAATAATGCTAACTGTGAATTATGTCTCCAGGCAGACCTTGCTCTGAGCTCTAAATTTCTCTATCTTGCTGCCTGCTTGGTCGCTCCACTTCGATGGCCAGTGCTAGCCCAAAATTATCATGTCTAAATTAAAATTGTTCTCTCAGCCTGGCTTTTACCACTTATTTCCCTACATTCATCTTTTCCTATGTGCACGTCTACTCCATTTCTAAGTCTTGTTATAACTTTCATAAAAGTGTGTCCAGAGTCACATGAATTCTCACCACTTCCACCCCTGGTTCAAGCCAGGGGTCTGTCCTCAACCAAAGATTTGACCCCCAAACAGAATTTCATCTTTCTCTACGTCTGGAAATAATTGTGTAATTATGACATTATTTGCGTCACAGGTTTTCAGAGCCCCATCTTGCCTGTAAGGAGATTGTGCATTCAACAAATATGTAGACAGGTCTCCATCTTTGGTATTAACCACTTTATCAAGCAGCATTCTAGCAGGACACAAGCTACTCCATGTAGCTCGAGTGAAATTGTTCAGATGGAATTCTCAGTACCTTTTGTAGAAGAATGAAGTCTTTCTTCCTGATCTAAGTAAACTAGACATCCCTTTTATTAAAAACTTTGTAGAGACTCCATCTGAAAGCTGTTTCATAAAGGAACACCTACCCTCCTTAAGATTCTCCCTTGACACAGTCTATTTTTTTTCTTGCAAACCCAAAATGAAAGTAAAATTTCAGTGTCTCCAAGGAAACAATTGCAGATTTATACTAGGTGGAGACAAAATATACATAAAAAGAACTATAAAATCTTCTGAACTTTTATCCTCACAAATTGGGAAGCATGCATAAGAATAGATCCTAATTATAAAATATCAAAAGGGGCAAAATCTAAGATTACATGAGATAACATTTTTATTGATATGAGTCTGCTCAACCAAAATTTAGAATCCAACGTGTTAGCCTAGATTAAGTGGTGGTCTATAATCGAAAAGGTTCTCATGCCAGAATTTTCCTGGCACGCGGTAGAGGAAGAAATTTTCTGAAGTGAATATTGAAATGAATGCTGAATGGGATTCTAGTCTGTGATCGACTCAGTCACATCCTGAACATAGCCCTGGAAAGACCCACAGGAAATTCACTTCTCTGAGCTATTTAAAGGTTTTACTACAGAGGAAAGCATCAGCATCTCGAAACCTGAAAATGATAGAGGGAATTTCTGCAAAGGGGTGGGGACCTTTGATTTCAGAGAGACTTTCAGGGTCTCATAGAAGCAGGGTACAGATGCTGGTGCTGGTGGCACATAAGCACCCAACAGAAGGTCTTCCTGTTACTGTACAAGACTTCAGGGATGCAGTGTCACTCTTGAAATTCCCAAGAGTCAGTGTTTTGACACAGGAATCTGTGATGGTGGCTGACTGGTCCTGAATCCAAAGGCGTGGCATAGACTCCCAGCCCACTACTTGTGCCATAGAAACCACGTGTCTGATAAGCAGAAACCTGATTTGAGAAACTAAAGTGAGAATGTGTGGCCTGACATGTAATTCGCACAGATAACTGTCACTGGACCAGGGCCCCTTGACTTAAGAATGTATTACATTGGAATCAGTAGATACATTTGAAGATGTGTGTTCATGGCAGCTGTATGTAATCCTACCTGAAATGTGTACCGTGAGACTTCCTCTGTGCTTTTCCTGAAAGTACCCAAATCCATTTAACAAGATTATTGTATCATAGAGAAACGGGTTGATCCAGATCTTCTAGGGCTCTTAGCATGAGTCAATCAGAACCCAAAGTGTCTGTATGTTAAGAAGAAGAGAAGTTGCTCAGTCGTGTCCAACTCTTTGCAACCCCATGAACCCCACCAGGCTCCTTGGTCCATGGGATTTTCCAGGCAAGAATACTGGAGTGGGTTGCCATTTCCTTCTCCAGGGGATCTTCCCGACCCAGGGATCAAACCTGGGTCTCCCGCATTGTAGGCAGATGCTTTACCGTCCAAGCTACCAGGGAAGCCTGGTATGTTAAGAGTGAGAGCTTATGCTGGTCAGGCAATCCATGGAACGTGGCCTGAGTTAGTCATGCAGTGGGTCAGAGAACCCAGGAACCCATTCTGTGATCATATCCCTGGCTCCTCAACATGCGGTGGGAATGAAAGTCCTTCACCACTGGCCGCATCTCTCTCTTGATTCCTTAACATGTTGAGTTAAAAGCCAACACTGATTCTGAAGATGACGGAGGCTCACACAAACCCTATCAGGTGTTAGCATGAATTGCAGGATGTGTTCCAGATTGGGCCTTTTTGTGGAAACAAATCAAACAGCTCTGGCAGCTGATATGCAGCCACTAATTGACTGATCAAATAATTGGGTTCTCATTCCCAATTAATATATGCAGTTGGGAGTAGTCCAGTCTCAATTGGCAAAGACAGCAATTCCCCTGCACTGTTTTAGAATTATGTCAACTTAACGTGCTCTTTTTAGCATAATATGCAATTTTTTCTCATATTAATTTCTCCTAGTATATCATACTGTTATATAACATAAAGGACATTTTTCATTGGATAGGACATAGGAAAACTCTAGATGCTTTAATAGGAGACATTATGCCAGAAATATTTCAGTGATATTTATACATTAATGAAGTTTCTAGGGACCTAGCGGTCTGGATCAGATTCAGAAATACCCGCTGAAGTATGTTCCCTAGTGCCATCCACCATGGGAGAAAATAAACTATAATCTTCACTGGGAATCTTTGGATTTTAAAGACAACATGTGCATGCTGCTCTGATACATTTAGAGAATAATTCTTAAATCTGACAGTTTTTAGAAGTTAGTTTAAGTTTGTGTTAGAAAAATTGAGAATAAAGTGCAGAAAGTTCCCATATACTTCCCATCTCCCTCATATAGTTGCCTCTGTTACTGACTTCAGGATTCCCTGGTGGCTCAGTGGTAAAACTCACCTGCCAGTGCAGGAGACACAGGCTTGATCCCTGGGTCAGGAAGATCCCCTGGAGAAGTAAATGGCAGCCCACTCCAGGACTCTTACCTAGAAAGTCCCATGGACAGAGGAACCCGGTGGGCTACAGTCTATGAGGTCACAAAAGAGTCACACATGCCTGAATGACTGAGTACATTATTAATATCTTGCGTTAATGTGGTACAATTCTTAAAACTGATTGATATGATATATTATTTTTTTCCTAAAATCCACAGTTTACATTAGGATTTACTCTTTCTATTGTAATGTTCTGTACATTTCAACAAATGCAGGTATCCACAATTGCATCATTCGGAGAGTTTTATTGCCCTAAAAATCTCCCATGTTCATCCCTGTTCATCCCTCTCTCCATCCAACAAGCCCTTGGCAGTCACTGATCATTTAAAAATTTTTAATTTAATTTGAGGTAAAATGCACATACAACTTTCTCTCTCAACCACTTTTAGGTATAAAGTAGCATTAAGTACATTTATATTATTATGTAGTCAATCTCCAGATTTCTTTTCCTTTTCATCTTGCAAAACTGAAAGTCTATACTCATTTAAAAAAAAGAAAAAAAACAACGTGTTCCTCCTTTCTCCCAGTGTCTTACAACCACCATTCTGCTTTCTGTTTCTATGAATCTGACTACTCTAAGCAACTCATGTAAGTGAAATAGTACAATATCTGTGTTTCTGTGACTGGCTTATTTCACAAAGCATAATATCCTCATGTTCATCCATACTGGAGCATATGTCAAAATGTCCTTCTGTATTAAGACTGAATAATATATTATTGCATGTGTATATAATTTCTTTAATTCAATCATCCATCAATGGGCACTTGGGTTGCCTCCCTTTTTTTTGGCTACTGTGAATAGTGTGACTATGGACATAAGTATACAACTATCTCTTTAAGATTCTGCTGTCAACTCTTTTGTGTTTATACCTAGAAGGGGATTTGCTGGTTTCATGGAGATCCTAGTTGTAACTTTTTGAAGAAACATCATACTGTTTTCCATAGGATCACCCACAAGTCCGACAGTTTAGAGGGCTGTCATACAGGCTCCTTGTTTGATGCTTCTGCCCTGATACATGGGCCTCATGATCCAGCAGCCTCAATGGTACTGTTAAATGGTTTATCAGATATGGGTGTTCCTTGGAAGAAATGACGCTAAAGCTGAAACTCCAGTACTTTGGCCACCTCATGTGAAGAGTTGACTCATTGGAAAAGACTCTGATGCTGGGAGGGATTGGGGGCAGGAGGAAAAGGGGACGACAGAGGACGAGATGGCTGGATAGCATCACCAACTTGATGGACATGAGTCTGAGTGAACTCCGGGAGTTGGTGATGGACAGGGAGGCCTGGCGTGCTGTGATTCATGGAGTCACAAAGAGTCGGACACGACTGAGTGACTGAACTGAACTGAACTGATCAGATATGGATGCTCCATGAAGCCTCCAGTTCTTCTAAGGTAGTCATCACAGCCTAGATGCCTATCGCTCGGGAGTAGAAACTGTTCCACTAGACAGACAGTTGCCTTCCTTTGAGAATGAGCTCCTGAGGCTCTGGTGGAAATGGAGCGCCTGACCACGGGGCACCAAGAGAGTATGCTTGCTGAACTTCCCAGCATGAACTGGGTGATCATCTCAATTTAAAAATCATAAAGGTGGATACACAGACGAGCATTCCATCCATAAGCAGAAAGGATTTGTTTGAGGTCAGGCCCGAGAAGATCTGGAAATCATGGAGTAAATCGCATGAGCGGAAGACCCACATTCCTACAGTCCTTAGTCTTGCTGTTGCTCTGCTATTCTCCAGCCCACACCTGTGGCATCCTCAGGAGTTCTTCCTTTAGAGATAGGCATTTATATTCATTTGAACTGCAACTACATTGAGTCTGCTCTAAGGATGAGGTCTTTAGCAAAGTACCTCAAGTCAGAGAACTTAAAACAACTTTTGTTGTTACTGCTATCTCTCATAGTGCCGGCAGGTTAGAGATTCAGCTGGGCTGTTGTCCATCACTTTCTATGTTGTTTCAGTCTGGGGTTGGGCTCGTTGGGTGACTGGGTCATTCAACATCTAGTAGTTGATGCTGGTTGTTGCCTCAAACTCTGGGGCTGAAACACAAGCATTTCTCACTCTCTCCTGTGTCCTCCTGCATGGACTTCTCATATGACAAGACACTACAGGCATATTTCCAAAGAAAGACAGAAGTTATATCCTTTGGATGACATAACCCCAGACAATAAAGATCATCATTTCCACCACTGTCTCCTGATCAGACAAATTACAAGCCCCCATCCAGTCTTAAAGGAAACAGAGACCTAACCTCTTGATTATAATAGTGTCAGTTACATTCTAAGAAGAATTGAAGAAGATGAAGAAATATGTGTAACACACACAGACACAGAGTCAGTTGTCATTTTTTACAATAGCTATGTCCTATATAGCTGCCCGAGACATTGAATCATCTAATAATCAACCAGTGCTTCTAGGAAAAATACTGTTAGTTTCCTGTGAGACTCTGGTCACATGTTTTGATCAAAAGACTAACACATAATAACACTGTTCTATAATATACACATTTCTGTTTAAAGACACTTTTTAATAGCTACTGTTGATTTACTGAAATTGGACTCAGGGCCAGCAGCACCATAGCTCATGTCTGAATGAAGCTTATTAAAAAGTGTTTTTTTGTTTGTTTGTTTGTTTTTCTCCTGTAAGGTACGTAACAGTCTACTTTTTGCTTAGGAAGAGTAGACAGTACTTTACCACTACACTTGGGGCCCATTTAAAACAGCAAAATTACCAAGAAAAAGCACAATCATGTGAAAACCACAAGAGAACTATATAGATCACAAAAGGTATCCTTGTTTATAGCCTGGGAGCTGAAATAAAATTTTAACAAGTAGACAAATTAACAAAAATGGAATCTGAGAATACTGAGGAGGAATTCTATACGAATGTATATTTCCGTATATGTAAAATATAATCTGCTGCACTTCACATGCAGGGGTGGCCCAGAAAATGTGATAAATGAAGTCTTCTTGGTGAGTGGCAGGACTTCTAGCAGCATCAAGCTACCCACTCTGCATGTAGTGAAGGACATTCTGCGTGATTGAAAACTTGTAAAGAGTCTGATTAGATCATTGGTGGGGAGGTGGTGTGCTGCACATCTATGCTTACACATCTGTCATAATAGAGACACAGATAGGGGAACACAACATTCCCCGAAGCTCAGTTCCACCACAGAGATCTGAACACCAGTATTTCCCCAGGTTCCCCGGCACCCGCTGTAGGGTCTGTGTGCAAAGTGACCACAGAGACACGAGAATGCTGTACATGGACTCTACAATCTAGCTGCTAATGCGTGCCCAAACCACCAATAACAGGGGCTAGAGTTGAGCCCGTGATAAAGTATTATGAGTGGATTAACCAACCCAGGGCCTGGAGACAGGTTGATGACACTGGTCCCCCTTCCGTCTTGGAGTGATCCATCCCAGGAACAGATATGCTGGATATCTGTATTCTGGATGTGGATGTGCTTTTCCTGCACTCAGATCTTTTGCCGTCATCACTACTGAAGGAAAGCCTTGTGTGTGCATGTGTTAGGACTGAAGCGATCAGTCCTGTCTGACTCTCTGTGACCCCATGGACAGTAGACCGCCATGCTCCTCTGTCCATAGGATTCTCCAGGCAAGAATACTGGAGTGGGTTGCCATGCCCTCCTCCAGGAGATCTTCCCAACTCAGGGATCAAACCCAGGTCTCCTGCATTTCAGGCAGATTCTTTACCATCTGAGCCACCAGGAAAGGCCAAGGAAAGCCTTACTCACATTCATGTTCTTCCACTTAACATGGCTTCTTACCAAGGCAGACAAAGTTAGAAAATGAACTTATGCAATTATTTTTTTTTAACTTCCTGTGTATGATTACTTACAGGAATTATTTTGTTTACATTTTGACTCCTGTGTAGAGATAAAGTAACAGTCTATTGAAATCTATTTAGATTTATCTAGAATGGATGGAATTTAAACATTCTGTGAATTTTAACCTTAAAAGTAGGCAAGTCCTTTTTTTGTCAAGTTTCTCTCCAGGCAAGACTAGCAAACTAGTAGTAATTATTATCAAAAAGTTTTATATTTCTATACTTAGCCCTATATTGTCGAACTCCAAATTAACAAACCCAACACCATGCTAGACAATTTCATTGTATACTGCAGACATTATAAACTCATTATATAGCACACCAGATTCATTATATCTCTTTTTTTTAGTCAATCCTATCCTACACCCTGTATAAATCTTCAATTTGCTATGTTCTTAGAATCAAAATCTATCCAGGTTAGAAAAGAAGTTCCTCAACTTAATAAAGTATTCTACAGATTCAATGTAATTTTTACAAAAGTGCCAGTTTGAAGGCTCCTCAAAAATTTAAAAACAGAACTGCCATATGATCCAGCAATCCTACTTCTGGGTATATATCCAATGTAACTTAAAATATGCATCTCGAAAATATATTTGCACCTCATGTTAACTGTGGCATTATTTACAATGGCCAAAATATGGGAAAAAGTTTGATTGTCCATCAACAGATCCATCAACAGATGAGTGGATAGAAAATTTGTATATATATATGATATGTGTATATATGATATATGATATATGCATATGCATATATGCATATACATGTGTATATTTATGTATATATGTTGAATATGTGTGATAGTCATCCTTACAAAGGAAGGCCATGCTGTCATTTACAAAACGTAGATGAAACTGGAGGACATTAAATGAGACAGACCATGCAAAGAAAGGCAAATACTGCATGATCTCACTAAAATGTGAAATCTAAAATAGTCAAACTCATGGTAGCCAAGAGTAGAAAGATGGTTTCCAGGGAGAGTGATGGGGAGAAGGAACAGAGGTGATGTTGGTCAAAAGTTACAAAGTTTCAGTTAAATAATATGAGATGAATGAGTTCTGGACAGCTAACAGTGTGATCACAAAACTTGACATCCCTGTATTGTATCCTGGAGCTGTGTTTAAGAGGACAGATCTTGAATTTGCTCACCACACACACACATGCACACACACAAAACTGGCAACAATGCAGAGTTGTTGAATATGTTTCATTTAGCTAGGCTGTGGTGCTCCTTTTACAATGTACGCATATATCAAAACATGAAGTTGTACACTTTGAATATATACAATTTTTATATGCCAAACTTATCTCAAAAAAGTTGTTAAAATGTAATTACTACCTAAGTATAAAAATGTCTCTCGGTATCTATAGTCCTCTCATGCACAGTTAAACAAGCACTGTTGGATACTTAACTCTGCAGTGTTGCTTTGATCTTTCAGCAGGCCTGTTTACTGCCTTGATAGTGCTCCCTTTTATAACACAAATCATTCTCTGGCTCTGCGTAGACATTACATTAAACCTCTTACCTCTAACAGCAAGCTGTCACCATCTCTACTACATAGCATTTAAAAACAAGGTAAGCTCTACAAGTCATCTGATCTTACTTTGCACAACATTAAAATTGCCTACCTTTAGACATAAAGAAGATTAAATTTACACATTTGTCAAGTTTTGTGATATAGCTGAGAAAAATTACATTTAATGTTTCTCTTAGCACATAGGTAGAAAGCACTGCTTTAAGAAATATATTTAACAACTTATTAGTTATTTTTCTGAGTCTTTTTTTTTCATTTATCTTCCTTGAGCATGTAAATAAGCTTAGAAGATAGAGTATATCTTTTTTGTGAAAAGTGAAGTGAACGTATTAGTTGCTCAGTTGTGTCTGACTCTTTGAGACCCCATAGTCTGTAGCAAGCCAGGCTCCTCTGTCCATGGAATTCTCCAAGCAAGAGTACTGGAGTGGATAGCCATTCCCTTCTCCAGAGGACCTTCCTGATACTGGGATTTGAACACGGGTCTCCTGCACTGCAGGCAGATTCTTTCCTATCCAAGCCACCATGGAAACCCTTTTTTGTAACCAAGTCTAATAAAAACAAGTGGCAAATCTGTACTATATAAGTGTCCTGAATTACAAAGAAAGACAGCTGGAATCAAGTCCCACATTAGCTGTTTGGTCTCCATGCACTCCATTCATAAGATCATCCCTATTTCTTTAGTGACAAAATGAATTAAACAGCCTGAATTAAAAAGATCCTCCCAGCAGATCTAGAGGAAGTCGAGAAAGCCATCTAAAATGTAGACTTATTAGCTTCAGTCAGGACTAGCTTGGGAGAGAGATGGCAGGCAAGTAACTTCATCAGTTTGGAAAACTAGTCATAGGGTAAAGGATGAAGAGGAACAGTTATAGTCAAAGAAGCCCATAGCACTATGATTTGACATATTAGGAATGGGGAGGACAAATATTCAATACTCAATTATGAACAGTAACCAGAACACCATATTTTAGGATGCTTAGCCACCTAGAGTGGAGAAGGCAATGGTAACCCACTCCAGGACTCTTGCCTGGAAAATCCCATGGGCGGAGGAGCCTGGTAGGCTTCAGTCCATGGGGTCGAGAAGAGTCAGACACGACTGAGCGACTTCACTTTCACTTTTCACTTTCATGCATTGAAGAAGGAAATGGCAACCCACTCCAGTGTTCTTGCCTGGAGAATCCCAGGGATGGCAGAGCCTGGTGGGCTGCCATCTATGGGTCGCACAGAGTCGGACACGACTGAAGTGATTTAGCAGCAGCCACCTAATGTACAAAGGGCAAAATTGGGCATTTTCCAAATTTCCATGTAAGATTTATAATTCTATACATAAATTTCCCTTGAAAGCTGATATACATAGTTGACAAAAGTGAATAACAACCCCAGGTTTGAGACCCTTGTTAATAGTTTGCATGAATCACATCCATCTCATAAAGTCATAACACAGTTGTTATGATATTAATATAGAAATTCTTTAATTTCTGCTCCACTTAATTTGCATATGTAATTGACAGCTCATTAGAAATGATAAAAGCATAATTATGAAAACAAATCTAGAAGAAAGGGCAAATCTTGATTGGTAAAGTATTACTAAAAGTATATTTTGTTCCATACTGTGGACTTGTTATTATGGACATTAACTACTTATTTTCCTCCAAGATCCCCATTCTTAGACATCAGAAAATGAGATGCAAACACATATAAGAAAAAATAAAAAAAAAAAAAAAAAGAAAAGAAAAATGCTAAGCAGTGTATCCATAGCCAAGCTCAAAGTCAAACCTTCAATTTAAATTTACCACCATTTCATCAATTCTAGGATATGGTAATTCTGGTATATTTGACTAGAAAACCACAACTTCAGTTCAACAGTAAATCGTGTTGAATTTTTTCTTGATTAAAGGTGTCTATTAAAGGTTGTGTTCTATGAAACTAACTCTAAAAAGGTTCAGTAGCTGTTCTATGAAACACTCAAAATCCTGAAACAACTCAAAAAAAAATAAGTTTGATACATTTGACTCTAAAATGTATATTATATTTTAGATCAACTTATGTACTGATGCATTCATTCATTTAATTTATATTTGTGAAATGCCTGACACTCAAAATCCTGAAACAACTCAAAAGAAAAAATAAGTTTGATACATTTAGGGCTGCCTCACTAATAAATAAGTAGCTCCTAAAACAAAAAAGAAGACCAACCACCAGATAGAAAAGTGAACAATATAGAAACAGACAGTTCATGGAAGAAAAATTCCCCGTTGTATGTAGAAAACTGTTTTTTTTTTCCTAATATTAAGAAAATGTAAATTAAAAAGCACACTGAGAGGCAGAGGTTTTCCAACAGTTATGTATGGGTGTGAGAGTTGGACGGTAAAGAAGACTGAACACCAGAGAATTGATGCTTTTGAATTGTGGTGCTGGAGAAGACTCTTGAGAGTCGCTTGGAATGAAAGGAGATCAAACCAGTCAATCCTAAAGCAAATCAACCCTGAATATTCATTGGAAGGACTGATGTTAAAGCTGAAGCCCCAATACTTTGGTCACCTAATGCAAAGAGCTGACTTATTGGAAAAGACCCTGATGCTGGGAAAGATTGAAGGCAGGAGGAGAAGCAGGCAACAGAGGATGAGATGGCATCACGGACTTGATGGACATGAGTTTAAGCAAACTCCAGGAAATAGTGACAGACCAGGAATCTGGTGAGCACAGTCCATGGGGTTGCAAAAAGTCAGACACGACTTAGTGATTGAACAACAACAAAGGGTGAAGTATCTTCTAGTAGATTAATTATAACAGCTAATAACTAAAATAACAAATAATAGCAGAAACTAGAGGTGGCTTTTAACTTGGAAAGAGGGACAGGTGTTTTTTATAACTTTGGATTGACAGTAGTCTATATTGAGGGCATGAGGGCTATCTAGAAGTTGGAAAGAAATCTGAAGTCTTTCTTTTTATAAACCCCAGAGGGCAGGGTTCTAGACAGCTAGATGGCCAGAAATGTGTGAAAATATAGCAGAAAGGAGAGTTAGAGGGATAATGCTTTAAATTCTGTACACAGCCTCTGCCCAAATCTTCTGCTGACTTTTTCACTACTAATGTGTTTGACAGACTCCAAGCATCCCAGCTAAAGTTACATATTTCCAGCCACGGTTCACTGTAGTAGCAGAGAAATTGGAATTTGAGTTTAGTCTAATTAGCTGACTGCTAAAGAAAGAAACAAATCAAACCAAAACCAAAAAGTAATACTGTTGAAATGAAACTAAAGGAAATCTCTAAAATAGATGTATCATTCACAAAGTCCAGGATACAATTTAAATTATCTAAATTATTAGCAATATTTAAAAAACAAACAACAACAAAATATACGTGACACTGACATAAGTGACAAGATAAGCAATAAAGACCAACCCTGAAATGACTTGGAGGAGGAATTAGCAAATGATGATTTTAAAACAACCATTGCAACTATGCTCAAGAATAATAAAAATATGATCATAGTGAATAAATATTAGCATAAAAATGAAAACTATAAAACTAACTAAACGGGATTTTAAAATAAAAATGCAATATCTGAAATTCTAAAGATAGAAGAAGAAAAACATACATAATTTCATGTGGTCACCAACAGATTGAACATGTAAGAAGAAACAGCAAATTTGAAGATAGATCAGTTATTCAATTTGAAGAATTAAGAACAAATATAAAATTTTTTAAAGCCCCAGTTATATGTAGAATAATATGAAAAGTCTAACAGCCATGCAATTGGAGGCCTAGAAAGGAGTTAAAGAGAAATGGGTAAGAGAAACTATCTTTGAAGAACTAGTGCTCTCAAATTTCCTCAAATTAGCAAAATGTATAAATCGAAAAAGTCAGTTTAGTGTACCCTAAGGAAGCTACATTCAAAGCTAGAATAACATAGTCATATTGTTAGAAACCAGAGTTAAATTTTAAAAAATTCAAGAGAAAAGTGGATCTTCTTATAAGGAAGAACAGTTATATGACAGTGTGCCAACTTCTCAACCCAAGGAGACTTGAAGAGATTGAAAGAACCAGTCTAAATGTCAAATGAAAAAAATTCTCTCAATGAAAAAATGTTATGTCAATATTCTTTAATAGTAAAGGTGAGATAAAGACATTACTGATAAGTGAAAAACCAGGATGTTTGCTAATAACATACCTACCTAAACTATTTGAAATACTAAAAGTTTTTCTGGCTGATGAGACATGATACCAGAGAGATCTCAGAGTGTCAGAAGGGATCCAGAGTCTTAGAAAGAGTATACAGGTGTACAGGTGAATATATATGTTTTTTTTTTATTATTTTAAAACTTTACATAATTGTATTATTTTTGCCAAATATCAAAATGAATCCGCCACAGGTATACATGTGTTCCCCATCCTGATTTTGTCTTTAAAAATACATAAAAAGTTGAAAACAGAAGAATGACATTGTCTTGTGAATTTCTATTGTACATCAGTGTAATTTAGGCACATGGGATTTTCCAGGCAAGAGTACTGGAGTGGGGTGCCATTGCCTTCTCCGATAAAGGAGAAAGAGGGTGGTAAATCAACCTTTTAATTGCCTGGTTCTCATATTTTATGTGTAGTGCTTAAATACTAGCTCTGATATTGTGTTTCCTTGGAAAACCATTGAAAGTGCAGAGTCAAAGCTAAAAGGATGCTACGTGCTAAGTCGCTTCAGTCATGTCCAACTCCGTGCGACCCCATAGACAGCAGCCCACCAGGCTCCACCGTCCCTGGGATTCTCCAGGCAAGAACACTGGAGTGGGTTGCCATTTTCTTCTCCAATGCAGGAAAGTGAAAAGTGAAAGTGAAGTCGCTCAGCTGTGTCCAACTCTTCACAACCCCATGGACTGTAGCCTACCAGGCTCCTCCGTCCATGGGATTTTCCAGGCAAGAGTACTGGAGTGGGGTGCCATTGCCTTCTCCCAACTAAAAGGATAACTAGTAATTTTTTTTTACATTGTAAAGCAATATTAAAACAATCACAAAATTTTAAAAGGGAAATACAGAAATCTCCCTCCCACCCCAAATATTTGGCAATTTAACATGCTTTTTTAAAAAAATTAAATAAACCATGGATCAAAGAGAAAATAGCAATGACAAATTTAAAGTGTTTAAAATGTAGTGATAATAAAACTAAAACATTAACATTTGTAGAACATGGATAAATCACTACTCAGTGGGAAATATGATTTTTAATGGCAATATTATGAGAAACAAAGTGTATAAAAACAATGACATAAGATTCCTCTTTAAGAGTCTAGATAAAAATGAACAAAGTAAAAAAAAATGGAAGAAAGGACGTAATAAAGATAGGATCAGAAATAAATGACAAAGAGCTTCAGTAACAAAGAAATTTAAGAATGCTAAATTTTGAAAATTGATTTTTAAATTAAAAACCATCTCAAACAAAAACCTCCAGGTCCATGGTTCCTCTAGTGGCTACTTTCAAAGGAAATTAAAAGAAAGTGTCCACAAATTCTCTTAAAAAATAATAGAGAAGATGACATTTAACATCTTGTTTTGCATTTAAGTCTTTTACCAAAACTCAGCAAATAACATGCACACACACACACAGACATTTATAGACCAGTATCCTTCATGAATATATGCACAAGAATTCTTAACAACATATTAGCAACATATTAGTCAAGTCTTGGTCTATATACTTGCCACTGAAGATATAAAAGCCTCTCCATATTCAGAAAATTGGGAATTAAATGGAGAACATTAAACATTGATCCTACTTTCCTTTGATTAATGCATTTCAGTGAAAGAGCTCCAGTTGATGAGGGTTAGTTCTTTATACAATGATTACAGGTAATACAAAAGAGAGAGAATTATAGACTTAGAAAAATCACCTTATTGCCATTTTGCCTTCCAGGCAACATGTATCAGTGAATGAAACCACTAGATGAAATATTAATTTTTAAAAAAGTATATCTACTCAATTCATTTATCTGTCAGTCACTCTCTGAGATTCTGAGACCCCTAATGAATAATAAAGTGGGATGGCAAAATATTTTATGACTTCTGTTCGAATATGGCATACAATACAATGTATTCTTGCCGAAAAAGGCAAATTCAAATCAAATCAACAAGTAGTGCAAATTTTCTTTTTTCCAAAAAAAAAAAAAAAAAAAACCAGCACAGAGGTTAAGTTAAACATCAGTTTGAAATAGTACACATACCAATATAGACTATGGCACAGTCCAGTAGTCAAAATGTAGTTTTTTCTAAAAGCAATTCAGTGATTAAAATAAATATATGGAAACTTGTGAGAGAGGCTGGTAATAAAAGAGGCAATATTTATTTTTTAAAATGTAGTAAATAGAACTTTTTGAATCCTAATTGTGTAAAAAACACATTTTACACTATTGGGAAAATTTGAATATAGCCCGGGTATTAGATACTCAATGTTAGAAATCTTAGAGATTTGTGATAAAACACAAATGAGTAAAATCACATAATATCTGTTCCTTTCTTTATAATAAATGCATGCATGTGTGCTCAGTCATGTTGGACTCTTCACAATCCCAAGGACTGTAACCTGCCAGGTTCCTCTGTCCATGAGATTTCCCAGGCAAGAGTACTGGAGTGGGTAGCCATTCCCTTCTCCAGAGTATCTTCACAACCTAGGAATCGAACCCCTGTCTGCTGCCTTACAGGCGGATTCTTTATTCTCTAAGCCACCAGGGAAGCCCTTCTTTATAATACAACAGCATGTAAAAAATAAGGAAGAGACGAAATTTAAGAAGCAAATGTACCAAAATCTTGATAATTTCTAGGTCTGGTTAAAAATTATATAGAGGTGAATTAATACATTCCTTCCCAAATACATCTGTTTGTAAATGCTTAAAACTGTTCCTAATTGAAAAATATATTCACCAACACATACACATATACACACACAGACTCACTTCTATAATTTACAGACTCTTCTATATGCATATCAAGTCAAAAATAATTTGACATTGATTTTCACATATTGGAAAGTTGCCATCTTTAATTTTATCCACCAACAATTAGGCAAAAATTGTTTTAAAAAAATGTTTAAAAAGTTCCTCAAACTGTATATTTTTATAGTTTTGTTCATTAAATTGAGAACATTTTTATTAAGCAAATGTTAAAATTAATTTTGAATTGAAAGATGAGCACAATTAGAAAAGAACCCACTCCAAGTTTTGTTTTGGTTCTGACTCTGTCCATGGTAACAAGCAGACTTAGTATCAACTTCCAAGAGTGTCAGCTTTTATCTGTCGAATGGGTTACTAATTATTTGCTTTATAATTCACAAACGTCTAATGTGAATCAGAGGAGCTGATGCAATTAAAATGCTTCCCTAGCCCATTCATCAAATGGTGTAAGTGACTGTGCCTCCACCCTCATTTAGAAACCCTTCACTCTGGGCACATGGAATTTATTTGTACCATCTTCTGTGTCTTGGTGACAAGGTCATTTACCCAGTCCTGGTCACCCACCTTGACGCTCAGAAGGGTTTAGAAGCCGGCTCACAGATTCTGACGCCACCACACATTGCGCCATCTTCTGTCTTTGCTCAGACCTCTGGGTAAGAGGAAGGAGGAGAAAACAGCAGCGGCAACCAAAACCTCCCCCAGAAGACGCCGAGGCGCTGGGGTGGGACCAGCGGGAACCCGTGGCTACTCGCTAGGACTGGAGGATCAAGGAGACGGATCCTGACGCTGGAGGCCAGAGAGGACTGGCGTCAGGAGCGTCCATGCCAGGCGGACTCTCTGAACAGAGTTGCAGAAGGATGTCGCTCTTGGCAGAGGATGTGTGCCACGTCAGGAGGCACCAGAAACACCCCAGCCTCCCAGGGATTCGACCCAAACAGAAACCAGAGAACAGAGAGTCCACACGAGGCGAATGAGGATGGGGAAGCAAACTGAGAATTACTGCAGCACTTATTTCCTCATAATTTTGACAGAATGACACTCAGTCCAACGTAGATCCTTCGTGTTCATAAGCACAGAATATAGTTTTGTGTTTGTTTTTTTTTCTCCTTCTCCCTCTCGCTCTCTGTCATTGTCTCTATCAATCCTATGGAAACAAACCAATAAAAAATTATTCTACAGGAAATTCCTTATTTTCACTACATATGTCAAGATCACAGGGCGAGTTCTTGCCTCCTTTACTGCTCTGTCCCAAATAATCAAAGACATGTATGATTGGATTCATAAATATTTGCTGAGCAATGAATGAATGGGGTATATATTTTGTATATGAAACTTAAAGCCATTATTAGAATGATATTACTAGAAAAAACATTTTGAGAGAATTGTTGTTGAACTATTTAAACTGGTTTGAGAATCTTTTAATTAAATTTAGAAAATAAATGCAATCACTTGCAAACTACACAATAGCAGTAAACCAGTAAGACTGTGAGGTAAGAAAACTGATTCCTTTGTCTGCTTCTTAAAGAACGAAAACCAAAATTCTAGCCTATGATCAATTAGATTAAAAAAAGAGAAAAAACTACTGCAAATCAATGCCAATTCCAAATAAGAGATGAATGGAGAACTCAAAATTAACAATTGAATGTGGGTACTTGCATGTAGAGGGCTTTTCAGGTTTCAGGCTCAATGGTGAAGAATCCATCTGCCAATGCAGGAGACACAGGAGATGTGAGTTTGATCCCTGGGTTGGGAAGCTCTCCTGGAGGAGGAAATGGCAACCGACTCCAGTTTTCTTGCCTGGAGAAGCTCATGGACAGGGGAGCCTGGCGGGCTACAATCCATGTCGTCCCAAAGAGTCAGACACATCTGAAAAACTATGTGCATGTATGCATGTACACACACACACACAAACACACACACACACACACACACACACAGAGTTTTGGAAAGTCAACAGAGATAATGTCAAACTCTAAGAAAAAGAGAATAAAGCCTAGATGATGAATGTGGTTTAGTCGCTAAGTCATGTCAACTCTTGTGACACCATCGACTGTAGCCTGCCAGGTTCCTCTGTCCACAGGATTCTCCAGGCTAGAATACTGGGGTGGGTTGCCATTTCCTTCTCTAGGGGATCTTCCCAATCCAGGGATTGAACCAGGCAGATTCTTTACCAACTGAGCCACCAAGGAAGATAGATAACGAATAGGTCTAGGATTAATTTCCAAAATGTTCTTTATTAGCTTTATCTGTTTTTTGGTTATTGGCTCTAAAGATTTTTTAAATTTGTTATGTCTTGACAGAACTATGCAATCTATTTGTCAAGTAAAATAACACAAGCTTCTGTAACAAATAACACCCAAATCATACTGGCTTCTTTCAGCATAACACAAGTTTATTTTTGCTTAGGAAGAGTCTGTTATGGACATACATGGTTGAGCATATCTCCTTTGCAGCTTTCTTCTAGGTGGTAGTGATCGAGGCTCATTCTCACTTGTGGCGTTGGCAACTCAGAATCTCCTGCAGCCAGCTGTGTGGACATGGTGAGGGAGAGAGAGGACAGAGAGTCTCATACAACAATTCAGCAGGCAGCCATGAAAGTAGCAGACACCTTGCCTTACCCTTAATAGCTAGCCTGGGTCTAACCCATATAAAAAAGAATTAGAAGCTAGGGTCTTTTTGTGTATCTAAATTAGAAAATAAGATGACTTGTTGAACACAGAGCAATGACTCTGCCATTGAAGCTGATGCCCAACAATTCTACTGATCCCTTCTGTTAGGTGTTCTGCAAGTGAACAGCCGTTTTTCTGTTCATGCATCTCCCTAAAAGAGAAAGGTGTTTATCTCTTTCATGAAATCTCATACCATATTGAAATATGTAATTAAGCAGAAAAAAAAAAACTACAGTTGTCTGTGTCAAATCAACATGAATTTTGTTCTGATTGTGCTGAGAAGATAACTATTTTGGTCCTTGCTCCATTTTGTTAATACTTATACTAGGAGATTCACGATATACAAGAGAATGTTTGGCAGAAACTCTGTTTACGTAGGTTCCCAGATTTTTCCTGAACTATTGTTTTTACCTACCCATGGCTCTCTGAAAATAACTCACTCTGTTTTGCTGTTCTCCAGAGAGGCTGCTTTTAGCCTGATACCTGAAGCACTCTTCATAAGAATTTGAGTAAAATCAATTTGGATTTCCTGGAGTTGTTTTTCAGTTAAAGATTTAAAAGCAATATGATTGCTTACTGCATATGTATCTCCAAAACTGCTGAACATCAACTTCTTTTTAGAAGTTGAAAACAGTGGAAAAATTGTCTTAAAGTACAGCATTAAATCAAGAGGAAAACTTCCACTGCATCTAAACTCGAGTGTTTCTCCATCAGCTTTATCAGCAAGTTCGTTTTAAGTTGGAGTAGCTATTTTTCAATGCCTATGATTGTTTTCTGAATCATTTACCATCTCACATACTTGCACTGGAGTGGACATCAGGGGCATTCTAGCATAGCCCTCTCATTATGTGGGGAATGGAAGGGCACCAGGAAAGCTAGACTGAGCCAGGCTAGCCATATGCATCTCCACTACTCTGGATGGGAAATAACCTTGACATTGCTGGAAATCCAGACACTAAAACCATTTACCAAAGAAGTGATGGAAACAAAAATTATGGTGGTACATACATCTTTCCGCAGGTGTCGTCTGCTCTGTTCTACTCATATTTCTTGTCTTGAGAGTCTCTGAACCTCTGGTGTTCATTTTCTTCCCTTCGTTTATGTAGCATATGTTCTTTCTACTCCCTGAGTGTTTATATTCTGAGTGTTACTGGGGACACCAGCTCCCCTGAGTCTAGCAGCAGCCTGTGCTGTGTTCTTTCTGCTCCTTATACCATCAACTGTTCTGATGTGCACTCTGACTACCCTCACCTCCTCCTACTCTCCAATACCCAACATGCTCAGGAGAACAGTACCATGTGTATTGTTGTTGTTTAGTCACTAACTTTGAGCCAACTCTTTGTGACTCTATGGATGATAGCTTGCCAGGCTCCTCTGTCCATGGGATTCTCCAGGCCAGAATACTGGAGTGGGTTGCCATTTCCTTCTCCAGGGGATCTTCCCACCCCAGGGATCAAACCTGTGGCTCCTGCATTGGCAGGCAGATTCTTTACCACTGAGTCACCTGGTATAGTACTATCATATTATATTGCAACATAAGGGTCACCCTTTGATATTATGGGATACAGTCCGGTATATTAAGAGCTAAAGAATTTGAATTAGAAAGTCCCAGATTTGATGTCTAGCTCAGTTTTCATGAACAGTTTACTTATGACACAAGTTTTAAAATGTCAAGTTCAGTTTCATAATGTAAAACAGAACAAATAGAACCTAGTTCTCATAGTTGTGGAGAGAATTAAATGAGATAATTTATCTAAATCTAGGTTGCTAGGTTTAGCAAATAAAATTACAGGATGTCCAGTTAAGTTTGAATTTTAAATAAAAAGCAATAACTTTTTGTGTGCCTGAACTGTTAGTTACCTAGAGCTTTAGAACAGTGACTGTGACACAAATCTAGAGTAAAATATTTTTTAAAAAGATATATAAATAATAAACCAATATCAGACAACATGTAATCTTATATGATACATAATTTTAAAAGTAAATATAATCCAGTGTAAGATACACAATGAAAAGTAAAGTCCACAGAACAAATGCTAAACAGCAAACAGGATGGTAGGTTTCATTCATTCGCGTCAGTAACTGCATTAAATATAGTGGAATCTCCATGCAATGCAGGAGACCTGGGTTCAATTCCTGGGTTGAGAAGATCCTCTGGAGAAGGAAATGGCAATCCACTCCAGTATTCTTGCCCGGAGAATCCCGTGGACAGAGGAATCTGGCAGGCTACTGTCCACGGGATCACAAGAGTCAGACACGACTTAGCAACTAAAGCACCACCACCATGGTGGTATAAAAGCAACAATTAAAACTAAGAATTCTCAGACTAAATAAAAGTTAAGAATTTAACATATAATGTCTACAAAAGATTTTCTCTATGTATAATGATACAGGTACATTAAGAATGAGTAGACGAAATACGTATGGGCCATAAAAACACTATTCAAAAAAAGAAAAGCTGAGAGTGGGATGATTTGAGATATAGCATTGAAACGTATATTACCATATATGAAACGTATCACCAGTCAAGGTTCGAAGCATGAGACAGGGCCCTCTGGGCCGGTGCACTGGGACAACCCTGAGGGATGGGATGGGGGACACATGTACACCCATGGCTGATTCATGTCATTGTATGGCAAAAACCACTACAATATTGAAAAGTAATTAGCCTCCAATTCAATAAATAAGTTAATTTACAAAAAAAAAGAGAGAAAAGCTGGTGAATGCATCAGTATAAAACAGTATCATTAGAATAAGGATTGTTATTGTTAAATAATCAGTTCAGTTCAGTCGCTTAGTCGTGTCCGACTCTTCATGACCCCATGAATCACAGCATGCCAGGCCACGCTGTCCATCACCAACGCCCGGAGTCCACCCAAACCCATGTCCATCGAGTCAGTGATGCCATCCAGCCATCTCATCCTCTGTCATCCCCTTTTCCTCCTGCCCCCAATCTCTCCCAGCATCAGGGTCTTTTCAAATGAGTCAGCTCTTTGCATCAGGTGGACAAAGTACTGCAGTTTCAGCTTTAACATCAATCCTTCCAATGAACACTCAGGACTTATCTCCTTTAGAATGGACTGGTTGGATCTCCTTGCAGTCCAAGGGACTCTCAAGAGTCCTCTCCAGCATCACAGTTCAAAAGCATCATTTCTTCCACGCTCAGCTTTCTTCACAGTCCAACTCTCACATCCATACATGACCATAGCCTTGACTAGACGGACCTTTGTTGGCAAAGTAATATCTCTGCCTTTTAATATGCTGTCTAGGTTGGTCATAACTTTCCTTCCAAGTAGTAAGTGTCTTTTAATTTCATGGCTGCAATCACCATCTGCATCACCATCTGGATCACTACAATCACCATCTGTATCACTACAATCACATCTGTATCACTGTGACTTTGGAGCCCAGAAAAATGAAGTCTGACACTGTTTCCACTGTTTCCCCATCAAGTTGCTATGAAGTGATGGGACCAGATGCCATGATCTTAGTTTTCTGAATGTTGAGCTTTAAGCCAAATTTTTCACTCTCCTCTTTCAATTTCATCAAGAGAATTTCAGTTCCTCTTCACTTTCTGCCATAAGGGTGGTGTCATCTGCATATCTGAGGTTATTGATATTTCTCCCGGCAATCTTGATTCCAGCTTGTGCTTCTTCCAGCCCAGTGTTTCTCATGATGTACTCTGCATATAAGTTAAATAAGCAAGGTGACAATATACAACCTTGATGTACTCCTTTTCCTATTTGGAACCAGTCTGTTGTTCCATGTCCAGTTCTAACTGCTGCTTCCTGACCTGCATATAGGTTTCTCAAGAAGCAGGTCAGGTAGTCTGGTATTCCCACCTCTTTCAGAATTTTCCACAGTTTATTATGATCCACACAGTCAAAGGCTTTGGCCTAGTCAATAAAGCAGAAATAGATGTTTTTCTGGAACTCTCTTGCTTTTTCTATGATCCAGTGGATATTGGCAATTTGATCTCTGGTTCCTCTGCCCTTTCTAAAACCAGCTTGAACATCTGGAAGTTCATGGTTCACATATTGCTGAAGCCTGGCTTGGAGAATTTTGAGCATTACTTTACTAGCGTGTGAGATGAGTGCAATTGTGCAGTAGTTTGAGCATTCTTTGGCATTGCCTTTCTTTGGGATTGGAATGAAAACGGACCTTTCCCAGTCCTGTGGCCACTGCTGAGTTTTCCAAATTTGCTGGCATATTGAGTGCAGCACTTTCACAGCATCTTCTTTCAGGATTTGAAATAACTCAACTGGAATTTCATCACCTCCATTAGCTTTGTTCATAGTGATGCTTCCTAAGGCCCAATTGACTTCACATTCCAGGATGTCTGGCTCTAGGTGAGTGATCACACCATCATGATTATCTGGGTCATGAAGCTCTTTTTTGTACAGTTCTTCTGTGTATTCTTGCCACCTCTTCTTAATATCTTCTGCTTCTGTTAGGTCCATACCATTTCTGTCCTTTATCAAGCCCATTTTGCATGAAATATTCCCTTGGTATCTCCAATTTTCTTGAAAAAATCTCTAGTCTTTCCCATGCTATTGTTTTCCTTTATTTCTTTGCATTGATCACTGAGGAAGGCTTTCTTATCTCTCCTTGCTATTCTTTGGAACTCTACACTCAAATGGGTATATCTTTCCTTTTCTGCTTTGCCTTTAGATTCTCTTTTTTTCACAGCTATTTGTAAGGCCTCCTCAGACAGCCATTTTGCTTGTTTGCATTTCTTTTCCATGGGGATGGTCTTAATCCCTGTTTCCTGTACAATGTCACGAACCTCTGTCTATAGTTCATCAGGCGCTCTGTCTATCAGATCTAGTCCCTTAAATCTATTTGTCACTTCCACTGTATAGTCATAAGGGATTTGATTTAGGTCATACCTGAATGGTCTAGTGGTTTTCCCTACTTTCTTCAATTTCAGTCTGAATTTGGCAATAAGTTCATGATCTGAGCCACAGTCAGCTCCTGGTCTTGTTTTTGCTGACTGTATAGAGCTTTTCCATTCTTCGGCTGGAAAGAATATAATCAATCTGATTTTGGTGATATCCATGTGTAGAGTCTTCTCTTGTGTTGTTGGAAGAGGGTGTTTGCTATGCTCAGTGAGTTCTCTTGGCAAAACTCTATTAGCCTTTGCCCTGCTTCATTCTGTACTGCAAGGCCAAATTTGCCTGTTACTCCAGGTGTTTCTTGACTTCCTACTTTTGCATTCCAGTCCCCTATAATGAAAAGGACATCTGTTTTGGGTGTTAGGTATTGTAGGTCTTCATAGAACCATTCAACTTCAGCTTCTTCAGCATTACTGGTTGGGGCATAGACCTGGATTACTGTGATATTGAATGGTTTACCTTGGAAACGAACAGAGATCATTCTGTCATTTTTGAGATTGCATCCAAGTACTGCATTTCAGACTCTTTTGTTGACCATGATGGCTACTCCATTTCTTCTAAGGGATTCCTGCCCGCAGTAGTAGATATAATGGTCGTCTGAGTTAAATTCACCCATTCCAGTCCATTTTAGTTCGCTGATTCCTAGAATGTCGAGATTCACTCTTGCCATCTCCTGTTTGACCACTTCCAATTTGCCTTGATTCATGGACCTAACATTCGAAGTTCCTATGCAATATTGCTCTTTACAGCATCAGACCTTGCTTCTATCACCAGTCACATCCATAACTGGGTATTGTTTTTGCTTTGGCTCCATCCCTTCATTCTTTCTGGAGTTATTTCTCCACTGATCTCCAGTAGCATATTGGGCACCTACTGACCTGGGGAGTTCCTCTTTCAGTATCCTATCATTTTGCCTTTTCATACTGTTCATGGGGATCTCAAGGCAAGAATAATGAAATGGTTTGCCATTCCCATCTCCAGTGGACCGCATTCTGTCAGACCTCTCCACCATGACCCGTCCGTCTTGGGTGGCCCCTCACGGCATGGCTTAGTTTCATTGAGTTAGACCAGGCTATTGTCCGTGTGATAAGATTGGCTAGTTTTCTGTGATTATGGTTTCAGTGTGTCTGTCCTCTGCTGCCCTCTCTCAACCCCTACCGACCTTACATACTTATACAAGAATCAAGTCCTTTAAAATACATAAATAACCCAACAACAATTCAAAATACTTAAAGCAAAAATTGATAGAACTGCACAAGGAAACAGTAAAACCCATAATTATAGTTGGAATTTTGCCTCCCTTCACTAGGAAACAAGTGTACAAGACAATCAGTAAAGGTATACACTATCTGAAGAACTATTGACAAAATCATTCAAATGGTCGTTCATAGGACACTTCATCCAGTAAAAGCAGAATAAAATTATTTTTAAGTGCACTTGAAATATTCACCAAGGTAGGACATTTTCTGGACAATAAAGCAAGCTTCAGTTATTTTAATTAAATTAGAATCATTCAATGTATGTTTAAAATAGCTGATTACTAAAAGTAAATAACAGAAAGATTTCTGGGAAAATGCCACATCTTTGGAAAGAGAAGACTACAATTCTACATAACCTGATGGAACAAAGACGGAGTGATTAAGGAAATTAGAATATATTTTGGGTTTAAAAAGTAAAAGTGCAACATATCAAAATTTGTAGCATGTAGCTAATGTCCTGTGTCAAGAGGTTTCAAAACATTAAATTCTTACATAAATATGAAAAGAAATAAATCCCCAAATCAATCATTTATGCTTATACCTTAGGAAACAAAATGTGCAAATTTAAAAAAATAAACAGAATAAGGGATATAATAAAGATCAGAACAAAAATCCATAAAGTTGAAAAAAAAATAGAGAAAAATCAGTGAAATCAGTTAGTTTCAGAGGCGATCTAACTGGTAAACCATTAGCCAGGCTGACCAAGAAAGTATAAAGAGATAAGACCCATATTTCTGATCTAAGGATTAAAGAACTATAATAAAAAACTCTATAGACTTTAGCAGTCTGATAGATAAATATTATGTAAATGTTATGCACATAAGTTGGCAACTTATGAAATGGACAAATTTCTTGAAAGACAGATACTGTCAAATCTCACTGAGGAAGAACTAAATAATTTGACTATTGTTAAATCTATTAAAGACACTGAATTTGTAGATGAAACCTCTCCAGTGGTGAAAGACCCAGATAGTTCTTCTGGCAAATTCTACCCCATATTTAGTAGTTTGCAAAGTCCAGAGCGTCCTAGGTGAAATCTGAAACTGGCCGCTTAGACTGAAATCAGGGAGAGACAGAAGAGGCAGATCTCTGCAGATTGGTAGGCGGCAGGTTGAATCAGCAGGGTGCTTACATACAGGCTGTTTTTCGCTAGCAAAGCCATAGGATCTCAGTTCCTGCCAGCCAGAACCTTAAAGTTTACACAGACGCCTTAATGGGGTTTAGTCATAGATACCATCCGGAAGATCTTTTACAATTGCATCCTTAGAAACAGCTTCCACCGCGAGAATGGTGGAGAGAGTACAAGTTCCAGGGCCATAGGAAGGAGTGAGGTGCCTCCAACTGCCAGGGTCCTACTTTGGGGTCAACAGTCATACCCTCTTGATGACCTCCTCCAGCAATATTTAAGGGAGAAATAATACCAATCCTGCCCAAAGTGCTCAGAGCAGTCCAAAGGGTTGACCATTTTAAAAATGTGATTGATATTTGGTAACGTTGAGAGAAAACACAGGTTGTCTTCCTCAAGTATTTTTTTCTTTTTTTGTGTGTGTAATTAAGACTACCCGTTTGTATACATTTTTGCAGTACCTACATTTATGTGTTTATAAATATATTTGTAAATTTTGACAAGTCTGACTTTAATTTCATTGATAGACTGAAGCCTGTTCAATGCCATCAGGGTTATTCACTATACAAGGGATTATTTGGTTTTACAGCGCAGTCAATTTAAAGTATATATCTGATCTGTTTACTTCTTCTTTTTTATGTTTTTATTTATTTATTTTACTTTACAATATTGTATTGGTTTTGCCATACATCAACATGAATCCAACACAGGTATACACGTGTTCCGCATCCTGAACCCCCTCCCTCCTCCTTCCCCATACCATCCCTCTGGGTCGTTAATTTGGTAAGAATGTTGCTTTTATCACACAATGTGCTCCACCAAAGTTGTATTTATATTTTCACCACAAAACATGTGATTTGTATATTCTTTTTAAAAAATTTGGACTGAATTTGCAGAACATTTATAATGATGTCATATTAATGTTCGCCCTTAACATAATGAACTTCCAGATGATTTACTTTGACTCCATGAGTTAGATGTAAAAAATAAAATACAAAACCAGTACTGGAAATAACAGATATCATATTTGAGGCATCTAATGACACCAATTTAAAACCATCATTTAACTGTCTGCAAAGATCTTTCTCAGCTAATGGGACAAACACATTAACAGTTTTTTTCCAGCTTTTCATAGTGCATGAAAAAACGTGAAATAGAAAAATAAACAAGTTAATTTAGAACAGTAGGCATTTAATCCAAAGTAAAAGCCCTGCTCCATGCTGTGATGAATAAAAACAATATAGGTAAAATTGTCATCTTCAGGCACAGACTTGTTAAAATTACTTAAAATTTAAGAAGATTTTGAGATAGATGATTTATTATTATTATTATTATTATTATTATTTTGGGGGGTTTTTATGTGGTCAGTATTTAGTGGGTAAAAACCATCAAATATTTTGTACAAGTTTCATATTCATCATCAGTTTCATTAAGCAACATAAATATGTTACTTGATATTTTTTACTAAACTGCTATTGCATTGCTGTTTAAGGGCTTATTTGAAATAAAACATTACCAAAGGGATCAGCAAATTTTCCTATAAAGGCAGGATATTTTAGGTTTTTCAATAATTGTCTCTGTCACAACTGCTCAATTCTGCCCTTGTAACACAGAAGCAGCCAGAGGCTATATATTTTCTTTAATATTGTTTAATATTTTTTAAGGATACAGGTTTATAACTAGCAGATAAATAAATTCTGCAGATCTAATATACAACATTGTGACTATGATCGGTAATATTGTATTAATAATCTAAATGTCAAAGTTGCTAAGATACTAGATCTTACTTGCTCTCGTTATAAAAGGAAATAATAAGTAATGTGATGGAGTCATTTGCTAATGCTAAGGTAGTCACATTGCAATATGTAAATGTATCAAATCAACACATTGTACGCCATGTAGTGTTACATGTTGATTATAACTCAACAAAAGTCTAAATAGAGTGAGCATAGGTGTGTCCCAATAAACCTTTATTTATGGACACAGAAATTGATTCTATGCAATTATTGCATGTCATGAAATATTCTTCTTCTTTTGATTTTTTTGCAACTCTTTGTAGAGGCAAAGGCCATTTTTGGTTGTACCAAAATTTTCAGCAGGCCAAACTTAGTTCCACGGGTGGTAATTGGCAGACCCCTTTGCTTAAAATCCCTAGAGCATATGTTTATTTTCCCAGCTATTTATCCTGAGTAGATCAGGAGAGATGGCCATGATAATTGGTGGCCAACATTGACACCACTGCACAGGAAGCAGAATTTGGGGATATTGGGATAGTAAGTTATGACAGAGTATTCAAAAGTGAATGCTTAAATCCAGCAGTTTGGGGGCATCAGGAGATCATAAGAGGATATCTCATGACAGGCAAGGCATCGTGAGGTTTCTTCCCACAGGTTTGCAGGCTTGGGCTGTGGATAAGTGGGAGTCAGAGCATGTAAGAGAGAACTGGGCTGTCTGGGATGTGCCTGGTGGTTTCCACTGCTAAGGAAATGGTTTATCGGACCTCTCTGTGCCTCTCAGAAATACCAGGGGGATAGTGGACATACACAGATGTCTGTTTCTCTGGGGAGCTTTCTAGTTCACTCTGTGGACTTTATAACTCCTTCTGACCTACTTCTGCACTCACTATATAATTATTATAGCAGATCTCACAGGTTACTGCCTTCATTTACTTCATGTCAGTCCCTCCAACCAGGCTGAGCTCCTTAAAGCTATGAGCACGGCTTTATTGATCTCTGGAACTCCAGGGCCTAGGACAATGCTTGACACAGAGTTAAGAACTCCATAAATATATGTTGTGCAAAACCTAATTATAGCATAGACACAATTTTGCATTCTGCCTTTGTCACTCACTATTTCATTATAAGCATTTCATTTTGCTTTATAGCATTCGTAATTGTCATTTTAATGGCTGCATTAAAGTCCATCAAGTTTGTGTGTCTTAATTTGCTATATTATTTCAACTTTGTATGCTGACGTTATCTCCACAGTTTTACTATTCATTAAATATTTGATTAGATATTACTTTGCTTTGAATTTTGAAAGTTTGAAGGCATGATTTGGAATGACTCCTATCTCTTAAAAACTCTTTATGATAAAATTTTACTACTTTTCCATAAACACATTTTCTTGTCAATCAAAGTAACATCTAATATTTTAAGTAAGAATATGGGTATATGAACAAAGATTATATAACGTGTACAAATAAATATATGATATGTAAATATTTAAAATATAAACTGTAGATAAAAATAAAAAAATAGTTGCATCGGGTCTTGATTGCAGCACACGGATCTTTGTTGCATCATGCAGGATCTTTTGTTTTAGTGCAGGGACTCTCTAGTTGTGGTCAAAGGCTTTGTTGCTCTGTGGCAGTCGGGGATCTTAGTTCCCCGACTAGGACTCGAACCCCTGTCTGCTTCATTGCAAGGTGGACTCTTAACCACCGGATCACCAAGGAAGTCCCAGAAATATTTTTGATAGGAATATTTTTAATTGAAGTATAATTTTGTAAGAAATGTTTAACTATATACATGAATATAAGAGATATTTGTCATTTAAATTGGGAAAAAATTATAAGAAATGAAAGACCTTACCCTCAAGTTGAAAAAATTTAAAGCAAAACATTTAGTTTGACAGACCTCTGCAAAGATATACTGAGCATCAGATAGGAAAGATTTGGCAGCCTTTGGAACATAGATCCCCAACAATTATACCCTGAATTCAAAGGGCCAACTGAGAGCTATATAATTTTCTAATTCTTTTCTAATCCATTTAATGCAAATATAATTGACTAGAAATTTTAAATGTTTAAATATAACAAATTTTAAATTTTAAAATTTAATTATCAAATTTTAAAAATCACTGCTGAAGAAAAGTTTCAGGGCTCAAAATAGCCTGGAGTTAAAATTCCCCTCTGGGTCCTCCCCACCATTCAATGCAAAACAAAGAACTCTCTCACCTGAAGAAAAAAATGGACATTAAGGTTGATTATGCCCAGCTCCCAGTCGGTCCCAGCCTCTGGCTGACCTCGAGAATTCCTTGCCCCAGCCGTTTAAGAGATAACTACTCCAAACAACTTTAGAGAAGAACAGGCCCCCTTAAGACAGTAGATTTCCACATATATGCCTATATATACTTACTCTTTTCTTGGGTTAGTGCTGCTGCTGCTAAGTCATTTCAGTCGTGTCCAACTCTGTGCGACCCCATAGACAGCAGCCCCCAGGCTTCCCCGTCCCTGGGATTCTCCAGGCAAGAACACTGGAGTGGGTTGCCACCTCCTTCTCCAATGCATGAAAGTGAAACTGAAGTCTCTCAGTCGTGTCCGACTCCCAGCGACCCCATGGACTGCAGCCCTCCAGGCTCCCCCGTCCATGAGATTTCCCAGGCAAGAGTATTGGAGTGGGGTGCTATTGCCTTCTCCCTGGGTTAGTGCAGCAGCTCACTAATCTGACTGCTGCCCCTTCTCGCCTCATTAAAGCCGAACCTCGCCTTCTCTAACTCCCTTACCCTATATTGCCAATAATTTATTTTTAAAATAATCTTATTAATATATAATTTACATACAATAAACCACATGTTATATTAAAAATGTACAATCAGATAAGATTTGAGTTAGGTGTAAATTTTGAAATCACAGTCAAGACTATGAACACTCTCATTCAGTTCAGTCCCTCAGTTGTGTCTGACTCTTTGCGACCCCATGAACCGCAGCATGCCAGGCTCCCTATCCATCACCAACTCCCGGAGTTCACCCAAACTCATGTCCGTCAAGTCAGTGATTACATCCAGCCATCTCATCCTGTGTCATTCCCTTCTCCTCCTGCCCCCAATCCCTCCCAGCATGCCACATGTTGCTTCCAGCCCAAACATTGGGCTGGAAGAAGCACAAGCTGGAATCAAGATTGCCAGGAGAAATATCAATAACCTCAGATATGCAGATGACACCACCCTTATGGCAGAAAGTGAGGAGGAAGTCAAAAGCCTCTTGATGAGAGTGAAAGAGGAGAGTGAAAACATTGGCTTAAAGCTCAACATTCAGAAAACGAAGATCATGGCATCTGGTCCCATCACTTCATGGCAAATAGATGGGGAAACAGTGGAAACAGTGTCAGACTTTATTTTTCTGGGCTCCAAAATCACTACAGATGGTGACTGCAGCCATGAAATTAAAAGACGCTTACTCCTTGGAAGGAAAGTTATGACCAACCTAGATAGCATATTCAAAAGCAGAGACATTACTTTGCCAACAAAGGTCCATCTAGTCAAGGTTATGGTTTTTCCAGTGGTCATGCATGGATGTGAGAGTTGGACTCTGAAGAAACCTGAGCGCCAAAGAATTGATGCTTTTGAACTGTGGTGTTGGGGAAGACTCTTGAGAGGCTATTAATTGGCTATGCTCACAATTGGACTGCAAGGAGATCCAACCAGTCCATTCTAAAGGAGATCAGTCCTGGGTGTTCATTGGAAGTACTGATGCTGAAGCTGAAACTCCAATCCTTTGGCCACCTGATGTGGAGAGCTGACTTATTGGAAAAGACCCTGATGCTGGGAGGGATTGGGGGCAGGTGGAGAAGGGGACGACAGTGGATGAGATGGTTGGATGGCATCACCAACTCGATAGACATGGGTTTGGGTGAACTCCGGGAGTTGGTGATGGACAGGGAGGCCTGGCGTGCTGCGGTTCATGGGGTTGCAAAGAGGCGGACATGACTGAGCGACTGAACTGAACTCAACCCCTCCCTGGGTTAGACCACCCTGAACATAGATCCCCAAACAGATCACACTACCTGCCTTCTGTCACTATAGATTAGTTTGTTTTTTTCTAGAATTTCATATAAACAGACTCTTACAGTACATATTCTTTTTGTCTGGTTGCCTGTGTTGCAGTCAATTATAGTAAACATTTTTATATATGGAACCCATGTCATTGATTTTAAAGTGTCAGATTCTTTAGATGACATGTGGCGTATGAAAAAGACAGGTTTGACATTCTGCCTTGAACTTGAGAGTCTCACCTGAATTCTGGTCTTATTTTACATCCTTTTTGCCCTCAGACTCTGAAAACAGGAAAAAGTCTAACCCATCTGATTGCATGATACTTATCCTAAAACCTTGCATCTACCCCGACAAATCATACTTGTGTTGATTGGAGCCAAACTGATATGAATGAAATGTAGAGGAGCAGATAGACTGAGATTCAAAAACTCATGAATTCCCAGTTTAAAAAAATGTAGTAATCAGTCACATTGATTTTTCTTGATTTTCTACAAGCCTGGAAACAGGAACTCAGAAGTTGGTTCCCAAAGTATGTGGTAGCACTTACTTATGTAAGTCATCACTCAAGTGATCCAGAATATTCTTTTAGTAATATTTTTGTTAACATTGAAATTTTTAAAACAGTTGAAAATTAGAACTTTTGGGACCCTGAGAATATGTTTGTGTACTCAGATTTTGGAAACACTGGTGTAGAGAGGGTCATCCTGGACAATGTCAAAATGCAAGGGTTCAACCCACTTGTAACATTTCTTACTAAGTGATCTCCTCTGTTTTCTTTCTGAATTCCAGTTGCCAATTCACAGGGTGATTGTGAAGATTGAATAAAAATAGGAAGTACGCATAATCATCAAGCGTGTGTCTTGTATATTGTCTTTGATGCCTAAGTGTGAGCATAGCCAATTAACAGTTAAATGGGTTCTGGGCACTTACATCTGAAAACACTAACAGGACACCAGGAGCCAGATGTAATATCAGAGAGCGCTGGAGCTTGACACCTTTAGTCAGTGTTTTTGACTTTGGAAAAATCTACATCGTTATGGACCTAGAACCAAGAAAGCTACGTTCAAGTCAGCATAAATCAATGGCTAGCTATTCAGCCTTGGGCAAGATATTCAGTCTATATCAATCTAGATAGACTTACTTATAAAATGATATTAATTTACCTACTTGTCTTATCTCTCAGTGTTGTTTTGAGGAAAAAGTAGCATAATATATGTGAAAGTCATTTGCAAATCACCATGGATACTGCCAGGAAATCGTCAAGGTATGGCTATTGAGCCCTGGAGTAGGCATCTGCATGGCTGGCTTTATTTTGCATCCACCATTTCTGGATGGATGGGTGGGAGGGTTTGTTTGTTTGTTTGTTTTTTCCCCAAAAGGTCAAGTTTATAAACCACAGATTGAGCTAGATCCTCCCATTTTATGCATAAGAAAACAGGTTCATCCTGCTCCATCCTATTCCACAGGGGTGGGAAGATGAATGGGAGGGTGGATTGGAGGGTGGTGGGAGGGGGGTGGGCAGGTAGTAGAAGAGGGGTGGGCGGGAGCTGGGAGAGTGGTGGGAGGAGGGTGGGCGGGTGGTGGGAGGGGGTGGGAGGGTAGGAGGATGATGGGCAGGGGGTGGGGTGGTGGGCGGGGGGTGGGAGGACGATGGGCGGGGGTGTGGGAGGGTGGTGGGTGGGGGTGGGAGGAGGGTGGGCGGGTAGTGGAGGGTGCTGGGAGGGGGTTGGTGGGGGGGGCGGGGGGTGGCGGATGCTGGGAGGATGGAGGGAGGGTGGTGGGAAGGTGGATGGAGGATGGATGTAGAGTGTATGTATGTACACCTTCAGTGAGCTCCTGGTCTGGAACAAGGAGAAGGGTTCCACTTAGAAGGGTTTCACAGCATTTGATTGGCTGTGTCCTTTAGCCATAAGGGCCATCCTGATACATGGCTTAACCTGAGGTCAGGCTGGAAACCGACATGAAGGGAAAGGCTCTGGTTACTCTCTGAGACATCAGGGCAGCTCCTAGTCTTCCCACCATCCCGAAGGCTGTCATCACAGACGATACCCCTCGGAGCTCCATCTCCAGTTCTGCCTCTGCCCCTGAGCAGAGGACTTCCTGTTCTTATTATGCAGCTGTCAAGGGCGCTGACAGGCAGCATCACCTGAATGAACAAAGGATGTCAGAACGTCCTAAAAAGATTTGTAAGTTTGTCGACAACTGTTTCATCTCATTACAGGTGCCACCGTCCTCTGAGGGCCTTCTTTCATTGTGTCACATTCTTGAAGTCATTCTCTGATGATATTCTCTGCCAGCACTTCTTTCAAAGGAGAAGGAAGCAGCATAGTCAATCGTCACAGGGATGATCAAGCATGAGTCCTGTGATCTCCTCCTAGAACAAATTAATCAAATATGGCTGGGCAGAAAGTTCTGTGCTGAGTTATCTGGTGACATAGAAAACAAAAAGCCTAGTGTGTCAGGATAATATTACAAACATAAAATGAAGGAAAGGACGGGATGCTTATCACCGAGAAGTATAAGTAGAATAATACAGAATTTTAGTGGTAGAAAGGACTTCATTTATTTACTGCTATTTGAATAGTAACATTACATTTTGAAATATACATTCTAATGACTACAAAAGCAAGTGTCTAGCTCTCTGTTGTTTTGATTGATGAGTGGAACAGAAATGGCCTCTGTTGCCTTGAAACTGATACCCTAGTAAAGACGCTACACATAGATAGCACACTCAAATAAATATACATAAGGAATGCATAACTTTTTGATGGAGTCATGACCCCTTCCCCACCCAGTTCACTAAAAATGCATAAACAAATTACCTAAACAAGAAAAATCCTTCACTTGAGCTAAATAGTGATTTATGGTACAATTTAAGAACAGAGCCTAGAACTATAATTCCTTTCTACTTTCTCACTAACCTCTCTATGAAAGAAATCATCCTCTTTTGTTCTAAGAGCCTGAGAATAAAATACACTGTAGTCAAGAGTCCCCAAGTTCTCTTGATTATTGCAAGTTCCAAAAGTGACTAAAATGTCAGAGACTGTAAAATACGCCCGGGCATCTCGTAGGAACAGGAGACTGGGATTTAGAGCTATGGTATTCATGTGTGTGACAGAGGGTAGGAAGGGTTGGAGGTGACGCGATCAGGCTCCTGCCGATCCCTCCTGACTTTTCTTAAGCTACTAACAGGTCCAGCCTCTCCTCCACTATCCGTATCACTGATGTGTCTCCTGGAATTCCAGGTAGAATCAGGATGCAAACTGAGGTGGGGCATTAGATTTAGGCAACTCCTGCTGTATTCTTCCAGACAGGAAAAAAAAAATAATAATAACATCCCAAGGCCATGGGTACTCAAAATGTTCAGGATTAAACAAGTGAGTGTAGCAGCTCAGGCAAAAACATCAGGATTCAACTTTCTTCTCTTTGTGTCTCTCTCTATGATTTCTTCTGGGTTCACCTCATGTGAAGGTGAGTCCTTGGGGCAGACTTCAAAGATTAATTTGGATAAAAAATAAAACTAAGTAAAAGAGGAGAAATAGAGAGACAAAGAGACATAAAGAGACTCTTGAGTCCAAAACACTAGGCAATCTGTCTATAGCGAGTCAGTCAGTAAATTGATAAATTTGAAGTATAAATAAATCAATACCATTAATACTATTATAAGACTGTTACACACCCAGAATGAACCCATGCATGGAAAATTGTCTAGTGTGTTAATGCCAGCATATAATAGATGCTCTGTGAATATTGGCTAGCTGAATCTAAATTCAATGAATACCTGTTCAGGAATCAAAATAACATTTATTCATAGCCCAGTACCTTTCTGTTGCAGATGTAAGAAATACTATAAGAATGGATAATAAGAAATGGCCACTGTGTTACTGAACGTAAATCCATGTGCCTGATGCACAGAGAGGCCAAATAATACTCCCAAACATCAGAGCCTGAGGCAGGGAAAGGTTTATTGAAGGGTCATGCAAGGAGAATGGCTCATGCCCCTCAAAGTCTCAAACTCTCCTAAGAATTTCAACAAAACATTTTTAACGGCAAGGGTGAAGGAGGAGAACTGTTGGTTGTTGCCAACTTCTTGGCATTGGAATCCTTTGTTCTTGCAGTCATCTACACAGGTCAGGTCGTGATGGTCCTGTAAATCTCCAACAAGGCAACACGGCTATTCCCTGTTCTGAAACTTTTTTTTATCTCTGTATGAATGGAAAAGTGTCATACCCTTAAAGGTCAGAGCCTTGAGAAGGGTTATCCTGTATATTTCAGGCTATAGCCAATATTCTTAATTCAGAGTAAAAGTAATAGAATGCAAAGGTTAACGTAACATACCCAGTATGGAGTCAGATTTGTTCTTCCCTATTGCAAATAGACTTTCAGAACTGGCTAAGACAGAAAGCTGTACGAACTAGGCCAGTGTAGCTTCTAGCTCCCTGTTGTACTCACACAAATTAGATTCACACTAGTTCCTTTTTCTATCAATATATGTTCAAATTATTTTGTGCTGAAAAATTTTAAGTGGAGTAGAATAGCAGTCATCACATTGAGAATCACATATTCTAGTTTTAATCCTGGGTCACCTATCTCCTGTCTCTGTGGCTCTCGAGAAATTACTAGCTCCTCTGAGCAGATTTAATCAGTACAGTGAGGACAATTCAGCACTTCATCAGGGTGACTAATTCTGAGAGTGCAGTGCAGTACAGTGGCTGGCATATAGCTGTTTCTATATAAATGAGTGTTATGTATAAATCTAAATGACAGGGAGGCATTGAGCCGATCTCTCTCATTTTCTCACTTACTTTGATTCAATTGATTGCATGATCTTAGGGTGCTACGTTCCCAAAGGTTGATTAAGAAATTTCAAGTGTCTATACTTTCCTTTAACATTGGCCAAACAACTTGTTAATGATGTTATTTTAAATGAGCCTGCCTTTATGAGCCTTCATAAATTATTTCATGAATCATGATTTAATTCAGAACGATACAGCATAAGGTTGGTAAAAACATTTTCTCTGGTGGGAATTAAATTCTGACTTTAACAAAAAGACATGTTAGGGTGAGTTGATTGCTGATCCCCATCCCCATGTTTATCATTATGTACTTAAATTTTTGATTCCAATAAATTCAATTCATCACAGACTGGGAGACTCTTGAGTGCGGTGATCATGAGAAGGGATCCTGTCAGTAGGCTTCCTGCACTCACATTCCAGCATCCCTACTTAATGTTTCTGTAATCATGAGCAAGTTAAACATAATGTTTTTTCTATATGGACTTCCGGGTCCTCCCCTCCCGTGGCTTGAATTTGATGCCATATTTCTGTACTCTTCTTCCTCTCTGTAAATAATTTTGGAAGTATTATAACACTGTGCTTTGTGTAGGAAATAGGATTTTATTTTTGTTTCTATTTCTGCAGTAGGCAAGAAGGTCCCCAAAGGGATGACATACATCTTCCAGTTTGCCACAGAGAAGGTACTTGGTACATAATTATTGAGTGAATGAATGTGCCTTATGCTTAAAAACAATAATGATAAACAAAGCAGTTACTGTAGTGATAGGAGGATAAATCATAGTAATAATAATAATGTTTACTAAAACAATTAACATTTAATTAATGTTAAACACTTGAAATTTATTCTAAGGGCTTCATATTTATTTAATCATGTCTCAATTACAATTCTGTGAGGTATTTACCTTTGTTTTTAATTTTATAGATAAGGAATCTGGTACAAAGGAAACTTTGTAAATCTGCCTGGGATGACATAGCTAGTGAGTGGAGAAGCTGGGATCCAACTCAGACGGCCCCCAACTTAGGATGCTTCGAATTACGATTTTGAGACTTTATGATGGCATGAGAACTATGCCCATTCATTGGAAACTGTACTTCATGTTTTGAATTTAGACACATGGCCATGCACTCTCCTGACTCTGAACAGCGGCCCATCAGTCACTAGATGAGCAGGGTAAGCAGCCGATATACCTACAACCCTCCCGTACCCAGACGACCAGTCTGTCCTTCACTCTCAGTGAAACATTCAACACATTACATGAGATGTTCAGCACTTTATTATAAAACAGACGATGTGTTAGGTGACTGCCCACCGTCAGCTCATGTTAGTGTTCTGAGCACATTTAAGGCAGGCTAGGTTATGTCGATGTTCTGTAGGCTAGCTGTATTAAATGCATTTTCTCTTTACACTGTTTTCAACTTGTGATGGGTTTCTTGGAACACAACCCCTTCAAAAGTCAAGGAAGATTTATATCCCCACCTCAGTTCTCTGAGGATCCTAAATTGTCCAAGGGCAGATGTAGTGCTCGGTGTATATATCTGTATTTCTTGGTCTGTTTTCTCCAGTGAGGAAGCTGGACTCTAACCTCTAAGAAACAGTCCGACTTTAATTCTATGATTCTGTCCTTTATTCCTTATCTCTGACTCCATTTCTCATCTGGGCCCCCTCCACCCCATCTCCTGCCCTCTTTCCCACAGTCACACTTGCCGTCATGGTCTCTGGTCCCGCTGGGTTCAGACTCCTGTGCTCCGTGACTAAGGTTCCGGCTCCTCCTGCTCATTCCCCACCTAAAGGGGAAATCAACTGTAGTCAAGGGAATAATTAGCCGCTGATTACTGCTGATCTATTAATTGGGAAATGCCGTAGGCCCTATTTAGACTGATCTGACTAATGAAATCACAGTATCTTTAATCAAGGGTTCACTAATGCTTCTGGCTAGAGGATGGAAATTGGATATATTTTACTGGCGAAAATACTCCTCCCTTTCCACCAAAATGTTTGTTGGGTGAAGCTCCCCATTCAAAGTCTGAAACTCTCAGCCCATGGCAGTCGCTTGTAGATTCACTTAATTATATCTGCCACTGGACGGTTAGTGTCATAAGGGCAGGATGTTGCTGTTGTTTAATTGCTAAATCATGTCCAACTCTTCTGGGACCCTATGGACCGTAGCCTGCCAGGCTCCTCTGTCCATGGGATTTCCCAAGCAAGAACACTAGAGTGAGTTGCCATTTCTCCTCCAGGGGAATCTTCCTAACTCAGGGATTGAACCTGGCTCTCCGGTGTCTCCTGCATTGGCAGGCAGATTCTTAACCACTGAGCCACCAACAAGCCCCATAAGGGCAGGTGTTCTGCACATTTTATTCTTGAGTCCCCAAGTTCTGGCTCATAGTCTTATACATGGTAAGAACTGAATAATTTAGATAGAATAAATAAATGGATTGTTTTAAGCTTCTGATTATACATTGTGTACAAGGAAAATAATAAAGCTACCTTGTTGCATTATTAGATGTATTTCAAAGAGCATATATAATGAACTTGGCTGTGGCTGGCATCTAAAAAGCACATAACTAAAGATATATACTCTTGATATCATGATTATGTTTTTAAAGTATACTCTTTATATCATGATTATGTTTTCAAAAGAAACTGTAATGATTGTAAAAGTTTAACAATGAATGAATGAATAAAAGAATGGTTTATTGAATGGAAGACAAGATAAATTAATTCGGGGGTGACCTATAAGTCTGATCTCTCTAGTTATTAAAAATATTAATTACAGCTGATTAGTTATTCTCTTTTTAAATAAAACATACACCACTTACTCTCTTTTTAGTTCACCTTTCTAATTTGTATTCTGCCTTGAGGGAGCATCATGTGTACCTTGCTTCTCTCTCTTTCTTTTTTTTTTTTTTTGCCACTCATGGTAGTTACTAATTTACATTTCTCAATGAAAACAAATATTTGTTGAGATGCTACTCTGTGCAGTCATGTGCTAAATTGTTTTCCATTTGTTTACCGATAGAGGAGAAGCTAGTATTCTGAGTCTATGGACTGGTTGCTTTCATCTTCTTTTCAATCTCTTTATAGCCAAACAAGTTAAAAAAATTTAAATGACATATTACTGACTTCTTTCAAAATGGATTCCGGATATAAAACACATTTTATCAACAAAATACACTTGTGCGATACTTGGTGAAAAGAGTAGATCAAAAATCATGCGTGCGAGTGTGCTCAGTCTCTCAGTCGTACCCAACTCTTTGCGACCCCATGGACTGTAGCCCTCCAGGCTTCGCTCTCCATGGGATTCTCCAGGCAAGGATACTGGAGTGGGTTGCCATTTCCTCCTGCAGGGGATCTTCCTGACCCAGGGATCAAACCTGTGTCTCTTACTTGTCTTGCATTGGCAGGCAATTTCTTTACCACTAGTGCCACCTAGGAAACCCCATCAAAGACCATATTTCAATGTAATTGTTTTTTAATGCCAAGCTTAAACATCGAAATGTGAGGTTTTGAGTGGCCTCTTCACTAGAGTTGATTGTCCACCTTCTTGGCATAGGAGAATGTTGTAAAGACTTCAGTGACAACAGTGTCTTCTCGATTCTCAGCTTGAGCTGTTGGCATGAGTCCAGTGATTGCCTCAGAGATAATGACCCCTCGTGGGTCACTTCTGTTTTGGTTTGGGTGGCTCAGATGGCAGCCTGCAATGCAGGAGACCTGAGTTAGATCCCTAGGTTGGGAAGATCCCCCAGGGAAGGAAATGGCAACCTACTCCAGTATTCTTGCCTGGAAAACCACATGGACAGAGGAGCCTAGTGAGCTTCAGTCCACTGGGTCGCAAAGAGTCAGATACAACTGAACAAATAATGCTTAAGGCACTAATTCTAGGCCAGGAAGCCTATGACCTGCTCTTTCAGCCCTAATTCCCTGTGTTAAATTGCTTCCTGCTTAAAAGATCTAGAGCATTTTTTTTTTCTTTCTTGCTCTAAACCCTGACCAAAATGGAGAATATTATTCCCATTTTACAGATTCCAGACCTGTGTCTCATTCATTTGAATGAATATGTCAAATATAACATGGAAGTGAGTGTTTGAGAGTAGATCTCTGTGACTCCAGATTTCTTCCATGCTTCTTTATCAAAATGCCATGTTAGCAAAACAACATGCAGTAATGTAATTATCCTTAATCTTTTCACAAGAGATAGACAGACATATGTTTGTAGAAGTTCTAAGCAGAAAGCATTCACAAAATTGTAATTCTGGTAGCTGAATAATCTTTCATTCAATTGAAAACCAGTGCTTACTTAGCCAAGCCCTTATTGGTAGACACTTTTTTTGTCTTTCTGATGTTAATAAAAATCAAGAAAACAGTAAATATTTTTAATACATCACTCTTCCCCTTTTATTTTTTCTCTTTAAGATAAAAGCCTATAAAAGTTCATCAGGTTAAAATGTGGCCAGTAATTGATTTGAAAATAAAATGACTTTCATTATTCTTGGCCCTCTAACTTAACAATCATTCTGTGATGGAGAGAAAAATGTATTAATCTCTAAATTGCACAATCTCACTGCAAATCTCCACAATCCTCCTCTCTCCCCATGTAGCCTTGTTCCCTGGTAACAAATCCTCAGGTAAAAGATATTGGAAGAAAAAGCACCTTTTTCTGAAAATATCAGTTGGATTCAGTGGAAGTAAAATCTTCTGTTACCAAGAGGATATCTTGCAATTTTTAAAATTCAATTGTCATCATAAATGGCTATAGGTAATTAATGGATAGCTGTGGTTTTATACATTCAATGTAGTTATTTGTTTTTCTCTAATGTTCTGTATAATAAAAAAAAAAATTCTATTTGTTATTCCCCTTAGATTAGATCTTGTTATCCTGATGTCATAAACTCTTGGTCTGTAGAACCACTGTTTAAATAAAATTGTTGGTGAGGTTCGCAGAAGCAGGATACGAATGAGGACAGAGGGTGCCTGATGTGGATGGCGTTTGCTTCCCTTTGGCAGGTCGAGAATGAAGGCGTACATAGCTTACAGAAGTGCCCACTGTGACACAGATAAGTCCTGAAGCAATCAAGGACCCTAAGGTAATGCTTTAAAGAAAGAGGGTGGGAGGAAGAGAGAGATTGACTGGGATGAAAGAAAAAGTAGTGTAGTTTTTTTTTTTTAAAAACTGTTTTTCCATGACTATACTCAGACATTTTGTTAAGTTTTTAACATCAGTCCATTATACTTGGAGATACAAGATGGGTTTGGGCCAAAGGGGCTGGAGTTTGTACAGAACGCTTGGTTAAGCTTCTAGTATCTTTGCATGACCCTCTCATCAACAGGCCAACATATCACTTTTAAAATGTTGAAAAAAACTATCTCTTGGGGAGAATGTGCTGAAGACATAACTGCTCCTGTGACAGACGCTCTCCCAGCCCAGTGCAGCTAAACAAGTGACTGAATACACGGGTTTCCTGTGCTTCCAAGCTGTGTTATATTTTCTTCCCTAGTGCTCAGAAGCTCAGTCATGTCCTACTCTTTTGACCCCATGGACTGTAGCCTGACTGCCTCCTCTGTCTGTGGGATTCTCTCAGGCAGGAATATTGGAGTGGGTAACCATTTCTTCCTCCAGGGATCTTCCCAATTCAGGGATCAAACCTGCGTCTCCTGCATGGGCAGGTGCATTCTTTACCATTAACACCACCTGGGAAGCCCTTCCTTTCCTAAATTAAAGCCAAAAGCAACAATTCTGTTCTTCTCAACTGTTCATGGCTGACACATCTGCTTCTCGTAGCCTCTTTGACCCCTGGAAAGTTGTATCCGGGTTGAATTTCTTGGAACACAAAGGTATAGCTTCTGCCCTAAAGTTCTTTCTGGATGTAGGAAGGAAGCTAGGATGAGGCGGTATTCTGGCAAAATACCCAGAAGCAGAGCGTGGAGGCAGCCTGGAGGTGGGAGGGTCCCCTGTCCTGGTGAGCAGGCCAGGATTCTCAAGGCACTGATTCTGGGGTTGTATTTGAAGGTGGATAGAAGTGGTCTGGCCGGCAGGGTGTGGAGGAAATCTTGTCTGAGTGAGGGCGAGAGTGTGGAAAGGTGAGATGCTGTGTCATACCAGGGATTATGGGTAGTCAGGGTCAAGTGACCTCAGGGATTATGAGTAGTCAGGGTCAAGTGACCTCAGGGATTATGGGTAGTCAGGGTCAAGTGACCTCAGGGGTTATAGGTAGTCAGGGTCAAGTGATCTCAGGGATTATGGGTAGTCAGGGTCAAGTGACCTCAGGGATTATGGGTAGTCAGGGTCAAGTGATCTCAGGGATTATGGGTAGTCAGGGTCAAGTGACCTCAGGGGTTATGGGTAGTCAGGGTCAAGTAAAGCAGAGAAGGGATGGTTCCCAATGGGTGAAGAACAAGTGCTGGTCAGGCATTTTCTCCTTTTCACCTGTTTCCCCCCCTTCATTTGAAATGTTAACCTCTTCTAATTTCAATTGCTTTTGTAATCTGTCTGGTAGCATACCTACAACCCAAGCATAATCAGGAACTTATTTGGTTCTGATCACTGCTGATTTTAAACTCTGGTTTATATGTAATAATCCATACATATTTAATATTCAAAGGCTCTGCTTTCCTCTCTCTGTTGTATTGCTAGCCAAGTGAATAATTACCCCTTCCCTGGATACCATGAAATTGAAGTGCAACCTCTAACAGAAACTACAGGTTCTTGACAAAGCAATTCCAGTGTACCACTCTAGTGGGGAGATTGGAGGGACAGGGAAAAACTGTGGAAGGGAGATAATGAAACATAATTTTCTCAGTCCTAGGAATTTCAGAGTTTGAAAGTGAAAGCCAGCAGGCTTTTAAAGACTCAGTTTGTTAAAAGGAAAGACTACAGGGACTGATTCCGTTCTTCGTATCGTATAATCTCATTTTAAGAAAGTGACAGCTGCAAGTTCACTTTGGCACTAATTGCCTTTCTCTGATCAAGCCCTGCTGTCTCTAACCCTGACAGTCTGTCTACCGTCAGGTTTTTATCTCTATCTGTATTCCACAGCCCTGACGAAAAGCTTGTCTGTGTTCAGTGGTTACGTTTGTCTTTGAGAGGAGTGAATATCTTGCCACAGTATCTGTGTCTTGAATCATTTTTCCTTCAGAAAGGTGGATTCCCTAATTGTAGTATATTGCATTTTGGAAGATTCTGTGTTCTCTTTTTAATGGATTTGATAATGCTTTGTGCAAAAAGGAAAAAAATACAGGAGATTGTTATAAAAATAATGAGAAACAGAACAGGATATGAGCTGGCATCAAATGAGAATTTTTAAGCAGCCTGATGAATATGAGTTTTCACTCTTCCCCCTAATCAGTCAGACAGTCGTGGGTTTGAATCTCAACTTGCTATTTAATTAGGCAAATTAACCTTCTTGTTTTTATAGCACCCTGTTCCTGCTTTCATCTTCCTCCGCCGCCTTTTCCGTTTTGGGCTGTGTCTGCCTTGCCCACTAGACTGTGGTCTTTCTAAGGAGAAGGAAGGTGTCCTATTCATTTTGTTAACTATCACTCAACCCAAAGCCTGCCCAGAAATGCCCACAAGATGTATGTTTCATAAATGAACAAATCTTTGCATCCTGTTCCTCCCATTCAGTTTCAAATACATTAGAAAGCTATCGATCCCACGCCTCAATTTTATTGACTATGTTCTTCTTCCCTCTCACCACTCCAGCACACTCAGGAAATAGCGCTTTGCAAGTTCTTTCATGGATCTTCAAAAAGAGAAGAATGTCATCTAACTCCCAACGTTATTTATCAAGCAAAGGGTGAAATATTGTTAGACAAATGTAGCAGTCTCATCTCAATCAGGAGAAAATGTAGGAAGCTGTTCTGCTCTGTGACATTTGAGGCACCGGTACAGTTTAGAGTTAGTCGTGAACACAGACATGGTTATTAAGTAGTACCTCTAATGGGGTTGATTTTTCAACACGATGGCGATTTGCCTCCTGAAACGTGCAGCTCTCATTTAATATGGAAAAGAGATGATCTGCTTACCCACCATAGTGTTTATCATCAACTTCAATTTTTATTTCTAGCAAGGTCTCAGTACTTCATCTTAATTGCCACTGATGAAGCCAGTGATAGAAGAGGGCTAGCTTGATTTTTGCATAAATGATTGGCTCTGTTAAAAGCATAAAACTCTCTCATTTTGGCAGTTATGAAATGCTTAATTAGGGGTCACAGAAGGGAGATACATGTATGAAAATATGTAAACTTTATTTTACTGTCAAGAAGAGTATATATTAAATGTTGGACAAAGCACGGCCTTGAAGATTCCGAGATCAATAGGATATAGCTTCTGCCTTAGAGGAGCTTACCAGCTAATTGGGAAGACATATGTTTAAAACAGTGATTGCAAAGGAATGTGAATAAAAGCCTTGGTTGCTGACTGTGTAAGACCCAAGGATCACACAAAGTCTTTGAGCAACTATGCTCAGGGGACTGGAGGCCAATAAGGCTTCACAGAGAAGAAGTGGCTGAGACTTTAGAATCATAAGATGGTTTTCAAGTGTACAGAGAGCCCAGGGCTTCCATCGTAACTCAGTTGGCAAAGAATCTGCCTGCAATGCAGGAGACCTGAGTTCAATCCCTGGATCAGGAAGATCCCCTGGAGAAGGAAATGGCAACCCACTCCAGTATTCTTTCCTGGAAAATCCCATGGACAGAGGTGTCTGACAGGCTATAGTCCGTGGGGTCTCAAGAGTCAGACAGGACTTAGCAAACTAAACTTCCAGGATGTTGCAGGAAGAAAAGTGAATGTTTTCTTGTACAAGGATAAGAAAAGCATGTGTGTTTTGGAAGTTTGAACAACTGGAGTCAGAGTATAGGGCACATAATCTAGTCAAAGTATAGGGGACATGCAGACAAGGGGATTTAATTGTGGGAAGTAGATAGGCTACAGATCATAAAGGGATTTGAACAATACATTGGAGAGTTACCATATACACCAATGAAGAAGAGCACACTTATTTTCTGCTTTCATGTGAAAGGTTGAATCCCTTATCCTTGTAGGTACAACTAATAAAAACACTCACGTTTCTAAATAGAGTTTCTAGTCAATGAAGACTTTTCTGTAAGTGTGTTCAATTAGCTTTTTCACATCCCTTCCTTGGCCTGGTTTGAGCTTAGCCTACTGGACAGCCATGATGTGGCCATGGACAGTGAAAATGTATTGAACAGTTTGCTAGTTGCTGAGAGACCAGAGTTTAGTTTCACGGCCTTAGAAGTGAAAAAAAAAAAAAAAGAGAAGAAGAAGAAATCACTCCACATAGAGGCTGCAAAAGTGCAATGAAGTTAATGCAACTTTGCATTAACTCTACAGTTTAAAAAATCATTTCCCAACACTTAAAAACTTGGAGAGTTAACACAAACAGCCTGAGAGTAGGCCTCTTTTCGGTAAATTCCTAGTAAGATGGAAGCAGATGCTCTCCAGGCCACAGTGGGAAGGCCTGAGGTGGGACAGCCAGTGTAGACAGAGCATAGAAGCTCAGTTTGCTACAACCCCCTCCCCCCTCAACACACTTCCTGCTGAAAACTCCTGCTCAAGTAAAAAGTCAAGCATCACTTGTCATCACTGAAGCATTGTTGATTTTCTTAATTTGGAGTTACAATTCCAGAGAAATAAGTGCTGAACTCAATCCTCCATTAAATGTGGGGAGGTGAGGAGAAATTTCTGGATGTGCTTGATATTAAAAAAAAAAAAAAAAAGCATCATGTACTTTTTTTGTTAAAATAAGAAATATTTATCAGATTTAAACATATGAACTGTGTTCAACTGCCCATGTAGATGTCTCACATATACACTGTATATATCATACATATCTATATATCTAATCACATATTGTGGTTAAATTGTGATAAAGATCACATATATCTCACTGTCCTTGTGCCTCAGTTCAGTTCAGTTCATTTCAGTTGCTCAGTCATGTCCAACTGTTTGTGACCCCATGGACTGGAGCACACCAGGCTTCCCTGTCCATCACCAACTCCCGGAGTTTACCCAAATTCATGTCCATTGAATTGGTGATGCCATCCAACCATCTCATCCTCTGTTGTCCCCTTCTCCTCCTGCCTGCAATCTTTTCCGGCTTCAGGGTCTTTTCCAATGAGTCAGTTCTTCATATCAGGTGGCCAAAGGATTGGAGTTTCAGCTTCAGCTCAGTCCTTCCAATGAATATTCAGGATTGATTTCTTTTAGGATAGACTTGTTTGATCTCCTTGTAGACCAAGGGACTCTCAAGACTCTTCTCCAATACCACAGTTCAAATAATGGTCAGTATTTATTGGAATATTTTATTAATAAGGTCAGAATGGCTAAGGATTGCATAGACCTTATTATTTTATCAAAATAAGTGCGTGGTTCTAGTTTTTTTTTTTTTTTTATATACATAAGGAAATTGAGAACCTGAAGGAATTAACTTAAAATTTCACATTAAATTTTAAACATTTAATTTAAAATTCCACATCTGTCCTATGGTAAATTCTGTGGTCTTTTAGTCATATTAAAAGTACTCTTGACACAAAACTAGTAAATAATGGGGCAGGATTTAGAATTGAATATAAATCTAAAACTTACAGTGTTAGTCATAAATCTAGGACTTGATTTTATATTTCTTTGGGCCTAGAATTTCCATGAAATAACAGAATCTAACATATGAATATCCAATATGTTTATTGGATGTATGGATGGACTATACATATAAAACATAAAAATTTGTACATATTATATGTATAAATAAGCACACACTATATGTATAGATGCACATGTATAAATATTATATGTATTAATACATTTTTGTAAATACGCCAATGATAATTTTTGGCAAATATTCTAGACTTTGACATAACTAGGAAAACCTGTCTGTTTTATGTATAATGTCAATGAACTGTCATAATAACTTATTGTTCACATAATTTTGAGTAGAAATATACAATTTCAAACACACTTAAGGGTTATAATAAGAATAATCTTACATTAACAATTTACAATAGCCACCGTTCGCTCAGGCAACATGAAAGTCACGCATAGCTAGGGATAATTTATATATGAATTACCTTATGAAGCATGTCTTCATCTCTGTTTTATAGAAAGGAAACTGATGTTCACCATCCTTGGCCCATTTACTCAACTCTCACAGTTTAAAACTTTCAGAATCTTATCTTTAACTCCAAAGATATCATACTTCCACTTCAGTGCGCACATTGCCTGCATCAGTGCTGATCTGTCTCCTCAGGAAGGTAAACGTCCATTCTATGACATAGATTTGTTGTTTGTAATGTCCAGGTGCTATTTGGAGACCAGTCTATTTATAAACAAGCTTGGTCAAGCCAGTCCCAAAGAAAGATACGACTATAGAAATAGAGATTTTCTGTGTGGCTTTAAAAGTGTTTTCTGTATGTAATCTACTCTCTCAACCCACTTTCCAGCTCATAAGCTCTCAGATTTTCAGACCACAGGAAGATTATAATAATAAATCTTGATATATCTATCTGATCTGGGCTGGAGCAATGAAGCAAGCAGACATTCAATTCCCCTTCTTTCTGTCTTCTATCTTTCCCATTCCACTTCAGCTGAAAATTCCCAGCTCGATTTAACTAGAGGCTACTCTGGGAGAATAAGGTCAAGGCGTGGGTAGCTCAGTGCATGATATGAATGATGGCAGATCTTTGATGAATTGAACAAATGAAACACTCCACTCTTTGAGGGAACTCCCATCCAAACTTGCAGAGCAGCTGTAGGAGGGATGGCTTTAGCTCATTCCTGGCTTCCTGAGACTTCAGCAACTCCATGTAGTGATGAAAGAGGAGAAGGCTCTGAGATTAACCAAAGGAAGGAGTTTCAGAACCAAAGCTCTAAGAGACAAGTGATGCCCGGCTACACAGCGGTGCAGACTTTGCACATGATGTCCACCAGTCAGTGCTTTCCTGAGACTCAGCTTTCATCTCTGCTCAGTGAAGACTAAAATATCTGCTTCTGAGAATCATTGGGATAAGATGAAAAAATAATGGTTTTAAAGGTCCAATTCAATAAACAAAGTCATGGTAGATACCATAAGGCGTGTGTGCTCAGTTACTCAGTCATGTCCAACTCTTTGTGACCCCATGGGCTTCAGCCTGCCAGGCTCCTCTGTCTATGGGATTCTCCAAGCAAGAATACTGGAATATGGTGCCATTTTCTACTCCAGGGAATCTTCTGGACCCAGGGATCAAACCCCTGTCTCTGGTGTCTCCTGCATTAACAGATGATTCTTTACCACTAGTTGCACCTGAGAAGCACCAGACAAGATTCTGTACCAAGTCCAACGTGGTGGGTGATAGTATACCAACAGAACCACGAAGCAAGAAAAAACAAGGACAAGAACTGCGTGGTGGCAGAGAGCTAGGACTCGAGTTAGCCAAATCTTAATTTTTGCCATTAGCAGCTGAATAAGATCAGTCAAGCTATTTAGCTTTTAATCCTCAGTTTCTCTGTCTTGAACTGGCCTCAGTAATAATTCTTATCCCATAGATTTTAAGAAAGCATTGGTTTGGCCTAAACATTTGTTCAGCTTTTTCTGTAAGATGTTACAAATGAAAATATGAAAATTGTGGTCAATCCAGTATATATATGTGTGTATATATATACATATACACATATATTTAAAATCTGTGTATTTATTTTACAAAGGCCTATGTAAGTCACCTAATTAATCTCTGACACACATTGAATCTCACTCACTATTAGACATTACCATCATTGTTATTATTCATTAAGTAACACATAATACCTGATACTTGCTCACAAAATCTAACCTAATTCCTTCCACTGTCTACATCTTTAAATCCATGTGTTTTTCCCTAACCAGGGTAGTTTACCTTGTTACATGGTGGCTAGGTTCCCCCAGAGTGAATATTCCAGGAGAAACTGGGAGAAAACTACAAGGCTTCTTCTTATGGTCAAGCTTGAAAAGTTCCAGAACATCACTTCTTTTGCATCTCGCTTACCAAACAAGTTACTGAGGCAAGCTCAGCCTCAAGAGGATGGAAACTCTGTTCCAGTTATCAGTGGAAGTGGTAGCTAAGGATTTGTAATGATCTTTAAACTATCACAAGGAATAAACACATAATGAAAAGCTCTGTTAACCAGCTCGGGCTGCCATAAAAAACAATACTATATCCTGCTTGGCTTAAACAACAGAAATTTATTTTTTCACAGTTGTGGATGCTGGAGACCTGAAATCAGGGGGCCAGAGCAGTCAGGTTCTAGTGAGAACTCTCTTCCTGGTTCAGAGGCTACCCTCCCATGTGACCTCACATAGCCTTTCCCGAGGCAGAGGAGGGGGGCACGGAGAGAGGGCAAGAGACCTCTCTTCCTCTTCTCAGAAGAATATCAATTGTATCAGATTAGGACCTAAGCCTTAGGACCTCGTTTAACCTCAATTACCTCCTGAATGCCAAATCCAGTCACACTGGGGGTTAGGGCTTTAATTTGAATTTTGAAAGGGCATGATTCAAGACAGAGAAAATGAATAAGATCCACAGAGCATCTTTTGAGCACCTGGACCAATCATGCCTGAAACTAAGTTTACTTGCTGCTGCTGCTAAGTCGCTTCAGTCGTGTCCGACCCTGTGCGACCCCAGAGACAGCAGCCCACCAGGCTCCCTGTCCATGGGATTCTCCAGGCAAGAACACTGGAGTGGGTTGCCATTTCCTTCTCCAATGCATGAAAGTGAAAAGTGAAAGTGAAGTCGCTCAGTCGTGTCCAACTCTTCGTGACCCCATGGACTGCAGCCCACCAGGCTCCTCTGTTCGTGGGATTTTCCAGGCAAGAGTACTGGAGTGGGTTGCTATTGCCTTCTCTGAAGTCTACTTAGTCACTCCTTAATAATGAGAAAAATACATTACATATTGCTTCATACACGACAGTTTTGATCAGATCTTTTATTTGTAACAAAAAAACGGCCTGGCTGACAGAACTCTGATTATTTAATGCCACATTATAAGGTCACCAAAAGGCAGGAATGGGATTTCTAACAAGGACTTTGAGTTCTAAAATGGAAGCACAAACAAGAAATGATGGCATCAATAAGTCTACAGGACCTGAGCACTAAAGGTACAACTTGATCATTCCCTCAGAGTATTGCTAGCTTGGGGTTATCTTTAGAAAACAAGGTATAAGCTCTTTAATATACCATAGAGAACCAAAGTACCTGAGAAACAACGCCAGAAATAAGCCACAATTGAATCAAAGCACCTTCCGGGATGTAGCACAGATGTCACAAAGACGCTCTTGAGTTTGATTAGAAAAGCATTTATTCACATAAGTGATTATTTCAGTTCCCTCTCTTTGTGGAAGAGAAAACCAGAGGCCAGAGAGAAAGCAGCGTTTGCATGGGGACTGCAAGAACACTAGCTTTCACAATGAAGAGCTTGAGTCATATTTAATGCAAGCATGAGGTTTCCTGCTTCTCAGAAATCGGCAGCTCCATAATTATCACTGCTCCCTCCTCTCTCTGACTGTTCACTTCAAATGAAGGACAGTGAGGGTGAATCGATGGCTCCAAAGGCAGAGAGTGGTGTCATCAAGGGCGGGGAGCGGGGGGATCTGGGAGTGTCTGCAAACAACAAAGGTGACCTCAGGTTCAGTAGAGGATGGTGCCCAGAATAGATGCCCATTAATCCCCGTCACACGGGTCACAAGCACCTCTATCAGCCAAACTGTGTGGCTGCCTACCTGCCTAACGGTGTGCGTTCAGGCAGGACGTTACTGCCGGACAGCAATGCATCTCCTGGCAGCCCCTCCAGCCCCTTCTGAATGGATTAGGCCAGCGTCCCACTTTCACTGCAGAGGGAAAAATGGCCCTCATGTAGAACAACCTGGAAACGAAATGAGATCAGATGACCACAGATGAGGAAGGGCTTCCCTGGTGGCTCAGATCATAAATAATCTGCTTCCAATGCAAGAGAGCCACCCAGGTTCAGCCCCTGGGTGGGGAAGACCCCCTGGAGAAGGAAATGGCAACCCACTCCAGTATTCTTGTCCGGAGAAGCTCCCATGGACAGTGGATCCTGGAGGGCTACAATCTACAGGGTCACAGAGACACTACTGGCAATTTGGCAAGCACTGGGTGTTTGGGCTTCCCTGGAGGCTCAGACAGTAAAGAATCTGCCTGCAGTGCAGGAGATCCAGCTTTGATCCCACGGTCGGGAAGATCCCGTGGAGAAGGAAATGGCCACCCACTCCAGTATTCTTGCTTGGAGAATTCCATGGACAGAAGAGCCTGGTCCAATACAGTCCATGGGGTCGCAGAAGAGTCAGACACTACTGAACGACAAACACACACACACAGATGAGGAAAGAGATGACTTTGTATAATGTGTTTAAGAAGAGAGTAATTCAGCAGGTGAATCTTCCTGAAGCTTCAATTAATTTACTGAAAATTAATGATCTTAATGTTGCCCATATTTCAGAAACTTTCTCTTGGAAGGACACTTTTAGCTACTTCATTCTGCATACTTCCTTTTAAAAAATCACTGAGGATATTGCATAGGACCTATTGATTAATCCAGCCCCCTCCCCCTGCAACCTGCATTCCTATTTAAGTAGGCAATAATCTGTCTTTATAGAAGGGAGTGTTTCCTTTAAAATCATATGTTTCTTGCTGCTACTGCTGCTGCCAAGTCGCTTTAGTCGTGTCCGACTCTGTGAGACCCCATAGACGGCAGTCCACCAGGCTCCCCCGTCCCTGGGATTCTCCAGGCAAGAACACTTGCCTGGAGAGGGTTGCCATTTCCTTCTCCAAAGCATGAAAGTGAAAGTGAAAGTGAAGTTGCTCAGTGGTGTCTTACTTTTAGAGACCCCATGGACTGCAGCCCACCAGCCTCCTCCATCCATGGGATTTTTCCAGGCAAGAGTACTGGAGTGGGGTACCATTGCCTTCTCTGATATGTGTCTTAGGATAGGCATAAACTATCTCTGCAATTGCATTATGGAAGGTTCAGTTCGGTTCAGTCACTCAGTCGTGTCCAACTTTTTACAACCCCATGGAACTGTAATATGCCAGGCTTCTCTCTGTCCATCACCAACTCCCAGAGCTTGCTCAAACTCACGTCCATCGAGTTGGTGATGCTATCCAACCATCTCATCCTCTGTTGTCCCCTTCTCCTCCTGCATCTTTCCCAGCATCAGGGTCTTTTCCAATGAGTTAATTCTTCTTATCAGGTGGCCAAAGTATCGGAATTTCAGCTTCAGCATCAGTCTTTCCAATGAATACTCAGGACTGACTTCCTTTAGGATGGACTGGTTGGATCTCCTTGCAATCCAAGGGACTCTCAAGAGTCTTCTCCAGCACCACAGTTCAAAAGCATTATTCTTCGGCTTTTTTTTTTTTTTTTTTAATGGAAGGTTACAGAACCAAGTAAAGCTCAAAGGAAGAATTGTTTATGATAAAGTATCTTGCTTCCTGGCTTACATGTGATACCATCCCTCTCTGTCCCAACACACACACAAACACACCCATGACAATGTGCACAAGTATTTTGACAGCAAGGTTTTGTCAAATTCCACTTAAGTTTTTGCAGTGAAAAAGTGCAGGCACAAACCGTTACGTGAATGAAGAAACAGATGAATGGAATCAATAAAATAAACAAAGGGTTTAAATGTTTGTTTGTACATTTTGATCTTACCAGTTGGTACTCTCTGACTAGACTAAACAAACCGTGAAGTTCCTTTATGCATTTCAGTTATGACTGTTTTCCCAATTTTCTTCAGCTTCTTCACCTTCAGATAGCTCATCTAAAATTTAAAAAAATGTTTCTTTCTCATTTTAGAGGACCATTAATATATTTTAAAAACTAGAAGTAATATATATGAAAAAAGTGCAAAAGAAATTAAGAAGTACATGTATAAATATGCACTGTTATAACCAAGCCTATCTTCCTTTATTTTTGCCCTGTGTTATTTATCTCTGTCAAAAAACTGACTCTAAAGTTGTCAAAATTTCTACAGTTTAAAAGGCTTTGTCTATGAACAAAAAGATGAAGTGGAAATGGCTGGAAGGGTTCCACCATGGGGGGAAGACTGCATATATGAATAAGAACTCGAATTTACTGGAATCAGGACTCTGCAGAGTTGGATTTTCTGTAAGTGAACTTTTATTTCATCTGTTATCAAAATGATTGCAAATATTTAAGTCCCAAGATTTCCTTCATCAGTCTAACGTGATTGCATCTTTGCTTAATGACTTCAAGTTCTTCCAGATCTCAGACTCATCAGTGTTCACCATGTGGAATTTGATGTCAATATAAATGTTTTAGGAGGTGGAGTTGCTCTCTTCTGAGTATAGATAAAATCTCAATATACTTACAAAACAGCTGAGGTATATTGGAGAAATGAGATAATATAATGTGTGTTGTTACTATGGTATAATATATTTCAGGCATTGTAACATGCATTCAACTTGCATTAGCACATTTATTCCTGAAAACCACCCTGGGAAGTTGACGCTGTGAGTCCCTTTTACAGATGATGGACTGCTGAGTTAGAGCAGATCCTCCTAAACGTTGATATGCCTACAAATCACCTGGAGGTCTTAGGAAAATGCCGGTTCTGATTTACATGCCTGGTGTAAAGCCCGAGATTCAGCGTTTCCAACAGGCTCCTAGGTGTTGTCAATGACAAACACTTGGGGTAACAGGAACTTTGAGACACCTGGCCTCCTAGTTAGTTGACAGTCTAGGTTGGCTGTCAGCACGTGTGGCTCCAGATCATGTTACCTTTGACCACCATCACGCTCAGCCAGGATTCCTTTCTTGTTTACGGTGGACACTTCTGGCATTCTTTTCTGTCCAGCCTAGCAGGCACTCACATTTCTTCTCAATTTAAAGCTTCAGAAACTGTACTGGCAATCAATCCATCAGGTTTGGTTTGTGAATGAAGCTTATGCTGTCGTGGCACTATGGTTTCTATTTTAACCAAGACACATGTCAGTCTTCCTTGAAAAACCATAAATTCAATTGTTTCTAAAATTATGTTAAAATGAGTTCCATTAGAAGCATAAATTATTTTGCTAATGCATTAAAAAGGAAAAATATATCTATAATATCATACCCAAAGACTTTGTCCAGCTTTCCTGTCAGTCATTATCATGATCGGGATATTATCTTATCTTTGCATAAATTTGATTAGGTAACACAGAAACTTTTGTGTTCTGACAAATTACATTACTTGCCTTTTTAAAATGAGTGCATACTACTTAATAAAGAATACATATAATAATTTATATAAACATTTTCTAAGTGAGCTTTGCCCTCCAAATTTTACTATTAATTACTTTTTTACTCTTATTAATAATACTTTGAACAACATATTTGTGCTAGGCTTTTCTGGTGTGTCTGTGTGTCAATATTATGCCAGGTTATTGATTTAAAAATTCTAAAGTCATTCACTCTGTTCTTATAGTTCGTTCTTCAAGAGTAGTATCAACTCCCTTGGAGACCTGCATTTGCTATAAATATAAGATCATATATATTTCCATTGATCAGGCAGCATACACAATCTTCACTCCCTCCCTTCTGATTCACAATTGGCGGTGTTTACACTGAAACATGGGCTTCCCCAGTGGTTCAGACAGCCTGCACTGCAGGAGACCAGGGTTTGATCCTTCGGTCAGAAAGGTCCCCTGGAGAAGGGAATGGCCACCCACTCCAGTACTAGGGCCTGGAGAATCCCATGGACAGAGGAGCCTAGTGTGCTACAGTCAATGGGGTCACAGAGAGTCAGACAGAACTGAGTAACACTTTTTTATACCCAAACACATGTCCTATCTCAGAAGTTGTTCTTTAACACAAAAACTCCTGTTTGAAGAGAATTTCAAGTTAACAGAAGTAAAATAATTGAAATAATTATCCTTTTCAAACCTTCAGTTAAAAAAGACTTTACCACAAAATGAATTCTCTACATGAGCTGTACTTCACCATCTTTCCCTGCTGCCCACGGCTTGATTAAAACACAAGAATGTAATTATCTGCTAATTTGGAGTCTCAACTGATTAAAATAGAAAGAACTCGCACAGGTCAGAGGTTATCGTGGCACATAATTAATTGTCCGACATCATCTTAATCAACATCTCTTCAGTTTGAGAATCCAGCATTTCTTGGACGGCAAGGAGGAGGAGATGTGTGCGATTTAATCAACTGCCTGAGCTGTCAGAAATAGATTTGGGGAGGCGGCCTCTCCCGGCTACTAGAGAAGAAGCTTAGATATTCCAGCCTTCAGTCATTGGTCAAGCATTACCAAGTTCCTAAAGCACGAAGTATGTTATTGAATACCGGGCTTCTCGTGCGCGGCTCGCTGCAACTTGATTAATAAATTACAGTGTTAGATCTGAGAAAAAAAGTAATGCACATATGAACGTAATCTAACATGACACAGACCACTGGCCACAAAAAACCATTGATTTTCACCAGTGCCAGATTGGTTGTACTATAACCAATGTGTGTTAAAATATAGACTCTGTTCTTTTATTTTAGAAAACCAAAATAGTGTGACTTGTCACATTTTCACAGAGATGCAACAGGACAAGTCAAATAACAAATATATTTCAGGCAAGGTCTGAGCTTATTCACTCAGAGAATAAAATAGACTCCTATGTCATGCTCTAAAACAGAACATGGGATAGGCACTGACTTTCAGCACTGGGATAGTAAATCAACATGCATTTTTATTTTATTTAATTAGCATAACAATGCGGTAAGACAAGATTACCGTTTCCACATTACAGATGAGGAAATTGAGATTCAGAACAATTCACTGTCTTTTTTATTGACGTTGAGCTAGGAAGTAGCAAGGTCAAACACTGAGCTGCTTCTCTTTGATCTCTGCCAGTCCTGGATATGGGCTTCCCAGACGGCTCCGTGATAAAGAATCTGCCTGCCAATATAGGAGCTGCAGGAGACATTCCGGTTTGGGAAGAACCCATGGAGGAGGAAATGGGCATCTACTCTGGTATTCTTGCTGGGACAATCCCATGGACAGAGGACCCTGGAGGGCTACAGTCCATAGAGTCACAAAAGAGTCAGACACGACTTAGTGATTGAGCACACATGCTATCCTGGATATGATGGGCAGTTTCCTGCTGTAGGTAAATGTTTCTGCTTTGCTACTGTTCATTGTTGTTCAGTCACTAAGTCATGTCCAACTCTTTGTGACCCCATGAACTGCAGCATGCCAGGCTTCCCTTCTTCCACTCTCTCCCTAAGTTTGCACAAACTCATGTCCATTGACTTGGTGAAACCATCCAACCATCTCATCCTCTGTCACCCCCTTCTCCTCCTGCTCTCAATCTTTCCCAACATCAGGGTCTTTTCCAATGAGTTGGCTCTTCATTTCAGGTGGCCAAAGTATTGGAGTTTCAGCTTCAGCATCAATCCTTCCACGAATATCCCCTTTAGAATTGACTGGTTTGATCTCCTTGCTGTCCAAGGAGATCTGCTTTGCTGGATCATCTTTATGCTACAGTTTTCATTAGCATCTTCTCTCTTCTCTCTGCTTTTCAAACTTGCTATGCTTTATCATAGAGTCTTTGAAGAACAGTGTCCTTGGAGTTTGGGTATCATTTTTCTCGAGAATTTGCCCTGAACATTGTTACGGTTATGTGACCAGCACAGAGCTCTGGATGAAAGTTTCCTAGAGATCCTGCTTACACCACATTCCCATGTCTGAGTTTTGTCACTACCCAAAGTAGACATCCAAGTATTTGTGGTTTCATTAATTGATTAGTGAGTGAATTGATTTATATCTGACAATATTAGTATTAAATATTATTTAGATATTTATTTTGGAGAAGGAAATGGCAAGCCACTCCAGTGTTCTTGCCTGGAGAATCCCAGGGACGGGGGAGCCTGGTGGGCTGCCGTCTATGGGGTCGCATAGAGTCGGACACGACTGAAGTGACTTAGCAGCAGCAGGTATTTATTTAAATATTACTAAACCTTCAGCCTCTGTCCATCACTGTTGGTACACAGCTCTGCCCTACAGCTCTCATGACCACCTTCTTAGCTTTCATTTAACCAAATTGCCCACCCTGCCATTTTATATTTTATAGTCTCATCACTTTAATACACCACCGTGTCTTTAATACTACTCTTTACATCTAATGGTATTTACTTGTTTCAGTGGTTAGAAACCCTACTGAAACTAGAAATCATTCATTTATCAAATATTTACTGGGTACCTGCAAGGTGGTGCAGAAGATACAGCAGTGAGAAAACAGCGGAGGTGTTTGGGAGCCTTCTTTTCATCAGGGAGCAATAGAACTTGTTGTTCAAAATGAAAAATAAACTTAAGTCCAGAAAGTGAGCAATTATAGAAGGGGAATAAAATTATGAAACATCTGGTGGGCCAACAGAGAAGTAGCTGACAAGTAAATCGTGGAGCATCTGGGGAAATGAGTCTCTGCAAAGGGACAAAATGCTCCTGGTTCAAAGGCAACAAGTGAAAACCAAGCCAAGATCTTCAAGTCCAAGGAAGGAATTTGGATTATGTTTTAAATACACAGGATTTATGTCCTTTAAAGTTCATACTGTTGGGCAAGGTGGAGGAGGGCTATTGGGGCCCTGGAGGAGACTTTGTGTGTCCAAATGGTGCTCATTGCTGTAACTATAATAGCTAGTATGGTGCCAAGCTGGAAAAATGCTCAGTACTACTTGTTACATGAAATGAATTGGTAAATTAGTATAAGAAGTTGATTCACTGTCATTGCACGTCATCCATACTCATAAAATTTATGTTTTTGCCTCTTAACTCAGTAGTTTTTGCAAAAAAGACATCAGAATATATTGAGAATCATAGAGTAGTTTCTGGAAGTTTCTCCCACCTTTCTCATTCAGAATTCCACTCGTCCTTAAAACTTAGCAGCAGCACTGTTTTCCTGCCATAAACATTTCTCGTTCATTTATTAAAGCATCTGAAAATAAAACAGCAAAATAACTGCCAGCATACACACAACTTGGCTGTAACTAACAGAACTTGCAGTATTATTTTTCTCCTGTGTTTTGTTTAATAAAATGCTCTGAATGCAGGTTAACTTTATTCCCCAGTATCTGTTGTTGTTTTACCTGCCTGCAAACATAAACTGAAGGTTTTTTGCTAAACGATCATAAAACTCACTGGGTTTCCATTTATTGTTGGCAACTTCCTCTGTTTTCTCACTCTAAACACAGTTTTATAATCTTCTTCAGCAGTACAGCTCCACAGAACTCAGCTAATCCCTATATCTAAGAGCTTCTGCTCAAGTTGACTAAATAAATGATAAGTTAAATAAAGACACAAACTCTGTAGTCATTCTGTCCATCCCTTTAATTCTCATAGTCTGTCATGTAATTGAGTAAGTGAAATCAAGAGCCCTTCGTGATTCAGGAGAACCAATACAGGGTGTCTAGTGAAGTGAAATGAAAGTGTTGAAATCATGTTCAACTCTTTGTGATCCCATGGACTGTATAGTCCATGGAATTCTCCAGGCCAGAATACTGGAGTGGGTAGGCTTTCCCTTCTCCAGGGGATCTTCCCAACCCAGCGATCAAAGCCAGGTCACCCACGTTGCAGGTGCATTCTTTACCAACTGAGCCACAGGGGAAGCCCAAGAATACTGGAGTGGGTAGCCCATCCCTTCTCCAGCAGATCGAACCAGGGTCTTCTGCATTGCAGGCAGATTCTTTACCAACTGAGCTGCCAGGGAAGTCCAGAGGGTGTCTAAGGTTTCTCCAACTGAGCTAGTGTTTCTGTGGTCCTTGCACTTGCTCTGTTATCTAAAACATTAAGATTAACACATGCAGCTATGAGCTATGGGCAACAGAGGACTGAGTGTAGAACAGAGAGATTGCACAGAAGCAGAGACATTTGATCTTATTCAACACTAGATTAAGATGAGTTTGTTCTTTAGGAACATATTAGCTTTCAAATTTATCTGCTTTGGGAAATTCCAGTCTGAATCCAGAAGCTTAATCCACTCAGGTCTGTTGTGAGGGTTACATTTGACAATGTATACGAAGCCTTCAGTTGAACAGAGAGACACCGGCCACTTTTAGAGGACTGAGAAGAAGGCACATGACTCTTTCATTTATGTTTTTGCACTTGTTTCTCATCTTTTTTTATTTCCAGAGCTTAACCCAGCAAGTTCAAAATACCCATTTTGTAAATAAATGAATCAGCGCAAAAATAAATGGACAGGTGGTTGGATGGCAAAGTAGGGGAAATGGGTCTGAATTAACTGAGCTTATTCTGAGACAGCTAATATGTTCATGCTATCGTAGGGAGAAAAGGTTTGATTAAGATGAGACTGAGTAGACCTCTTGACTTTGCAGATTCCCTGAGAATTAGCACGTGGCCTTCCTCTCTCTAATTTTCTCTGGCTTCCTTATGCAGGCCTGGTGCTCACTTGGGCAGAGTCCAGGTTACACCCATCCCCATTTTGCTCCCAGCTGGAAACTCCCCTTTATGATTTCCCTGCTATTAAAAATTTCTTGCTGAGGCTCACAGATCCAGTATAATCTGGATCAACATGCTCAGACATGTGGAATGGTTCCAGTGTCCTCCAAGCTAAGCCAAGAACACCGCAGCAACCCCTGTGCAGGTAGGGATCACGGTTTCCTCAGAAGCCATGTGACCTGGATGTCATCCTCTGCCTGTTGGTCCTCTCCCGGTAATTGAATGCTGACCTTCTTCCAGGCAGCTTTTAGAGCACTTCTCAAAAATTGTTTTGGCCTCTCTCTGCTCTCTGCAAGTTTTTTTTTTTCTTCCCTCTGACATTTGTCACACATTCAACAAATATTTACTAGCATATGTTGTTTGCTGGGTTTTGCATTAACATATTAACCCCCCCAAAATACAATTTTGATTCTCCATGTCCTCTTGGATAGGATGAAAACAAGAGCTAAAAACAGATGTTACAAATATAGCATGATCATTAACACAAGAGAAGTGTAACAAACATTGATTCATTATTATGTCAATCTTTATTTCTTATATTAAAATAACTGCTATTCACATATTAGTTTTAACCTTTAAAGAACATTATAATTAGTTTTGGATGAGGGATGCTCAAAAAATAAAAGGACTACTATTACCTCTTTATTTTTAACATGAGAATATAGTTTTAAAGCAGGTCTGTGACTTACCCACCAGTAACTCACAACCTAAATGAAATCCCTTATGATCACATAGTGGAATTGACAAATAGATTTAAGGGACTAGATCTGATAGATAGAGTGCCTGATGAACTATGGACAGAGGTTCGTGACATTGTACAGGAGACAGGGATCAAGACTATCCCCAGAAAAAGAAATGCAAAAAAGCAAAATGGCTGTCTGACAAGTCCTTACAAATAGCTGTGCAAAGAAGAAAAGTGAAAAGCAAAGGAGAAAAAGAAAGATATACCCATTTGAATGCAGAGTTCCAAAGAATAGCAAGGAGAGATAAGAAAGACTTCCTCAGTGATCAATGCAAAGAAATAGAGGAAAACAATAGAATGGGAAAGACTAGAGATCTCTTCAAGAAAATTAGAGATAGCAAGGAGACATTTCATGCAAAGATGGGCTCGATAAAGGACAGAAATGGTATGGACCTAACAGAAGCAGAAGATATTAAGAAGAGATGGCAAGAATACACAGAAGAACTGTACAAAAAAGATCTTCACGACCCAGATAATCACGATAGTGTGATCACTCACCTAGAGCCAGACATCCTGGAATATGGAGTAAAGTGGGCCTTAGAAAACATCACTACAAACAAAGCTAGTGGAGGTGATGGAATTACCAGGTGATGAAATAACCTGAAATAACTCAGTTGAGTTATTTCAAATCCTGAAAGATGATGGTGTGAAAGCGTTGCACTCAATATGCCAGCAAATTTGGAAAACTCAGCAGTGGCCACAGGACTGGAAAATGTCAGTTTTCATTCCAATCCCAAAGAAAGGCAATGCCAAAGAATGCTCAAACTACCGCACAATTCCACTCATCTCACATGCTAGTAAAGTAATGCTCAAAATTCTCCAAGCCAGGCTTCAGCAATATGTGAACTGTGAACTTCCAGATGTTCAAGCTGGTTTTGGAAAAGGCAGAGGAACCAGAGATCAAATTGCCAACATCCACTGGATCATCGAAAAAGCAAGAGAGTTCCAGAAAAACATCTATTTCTGCTTTATTGACTATGCCAAAGCCTTTGAGTGTGTGGATCACAATCAACTGTGGAAAATTCTGAGAGATGTGAATACCAGAGCACCTGACCTGCCTCTTAAGAAACCTATATGCAGGTCAGGAAGCAACAGTTAGAACTGGACATGGAACAACAGACTGGTTCCAAATAGGAAAAGGAGTACGTGAAGGCTGTATATTGTCACCTTGCTTGTTTAACTTATATGCAGAGTACATCATGAGAAATGCTGGGCTGGAAGAAGCACAAGCTGGAATCAAGATTGCTGGGAAAAATATCAATAACCTCAGATATGCAGATGACACTATCCTTATGGCAGAAAGTGAAGAGGAAATAAAAAGCCTCTTGATGAAAGTGGAAGAGGAGAGTGAAAAAGTTGGCTTAAAACTCAACATTTAGAAAACTAAGATCATGGCATCCGGTCCTATCACTTCATGGCAAATAGATGGGAACAGTGAGAGACTATTTTTCTGGGCTCCAAAGTCACTGCAGATGGTGATTGCAGCCAAGAAATTAAAATATGCTTACTCCTTGGAAGGAAAGTTACGACCAACCTAGACAGCATATTAAAAGGCAGAGACATTACTTTGCCAACAAAGGTTCGTCTAGTCAAGGCTATGGTTTTTCCAGTGGTGATGTATGGATGTGAGAGTTGGACTATAAAGAAACCTGAGCACCAAAGAATTGATGCTTTTGAACTGTGGTGTTGTAGAAGACTCTTGAGAGTCCCTCGGCCTGCAAGGAGATCCAACCAGTCCATCCTAAAGGAGAACAGTCCCGGGTGTTCATGGGAAGGACTGATGTTGAAGCTGAAACTCCAATACTTTGGCCACCTGTTGGGAAGAACTGACTCATCTGAAAAGACCCTGATGCTGGGAAAGATTGAGGGCAGGAGGAGAAGGGGATGACAGAGGATGAGATGGCCGGATGGCATCACCGACTCAATGGACATGGGTTGGGGTGGGCTCTGGGAGTTGGTTTTGGTGTGCTGCAGTTCATAGGGTTGCAAACAGTCGAACATGATTGAGTGACTGAACTGAGCTGAACTGAACTCACAACTGAGTTCAAAACCATGTCTCCAGGACTTCCTTCTTGCTGCAGTGGTTAAAACTCTGCCTTTCCAGTGCAGGAGTGCACAGGTTTCGTCTCTGGTTAGGGAACTAAGATACAACATGCCACATGCCCAAAAGGGAAACAACAACAGCAACCACAACAGCTCCCCCCACAGCCATGTCTCTGACTATAAACTGAGTGCTCTCTTCATGGTTCCTTATTTCTCTGTGATTTTCTACTTTGAGCACTCCCTCCACACCAGTACTCAGCACTGTGTCTTTCAAGTGTGTAAAATATACACCAATCCTGTGGATTTTTAGGTTCTATGAGGTCTAATTTGGTATCTGATGGGTCTGACCAGGAAGACTCATTTGTAAATGAGCTGAGCCTCTGGTCCTTTATCATCAAGATGCAGGTAAGAATATACATCTCATCGTACTCTGATGATTTAAATGCCCAAAATATACAAACACTTAAGCACCCTCTGTTGTTGATGGAGAGAACTCTGCAGACATCCGTTTCCTTTATTTTCCTTGGTACCTTTTCCTTTCAAATTGAGGGCAATGGTTCTAAAAAGTCTCAATGTTTTCAATTCCATGATATGAATTTTGTTCTGTGTTGTTTTCCCAAGAAAGACTAGGAATGTGCGTAATTTGAGAGACTCAAAGTCAGAGAGCTGGTCAGTGCTGGAGCTGGAAACAAGTCTCCTAACTGGGAGAACTCCAGACTCCCAGACCACCGTGCTTCATCTAGGGCAACATGAGAGGAATCTATTCTTTCTAAAACAAGCCCGTACCTTTCCCCAGCCTGCTCCAAGCCTCCCTGAGAAGCCAATGGTCCGGAGGCGATTAAGTGACTGATGGTGGCGGTGCTTGACTCCCAGCCCTTTACATTTCTTCCCATTTCTTTTTCTGCCGACAGTCTGTACAGCCTGATCCCAAGATTGCCAAGGCAGTGACAATTTTTCTTAGAAACCATTTCTTGAGAAACTCAAACCTTCCTCTGCTGAATGACTTGACTGTCTCTGGGAAACGTGAGAACATTTTCTCCCAGTTTGCCCATGTCTGTTAATCTGTCCCTTCTGTCTGTAAGATACTTTGGAGAGAGGCAAGAAGATTCGATCTTCCCGAGTTTGCTGTTTGTTAGGCACTGCTCCAGCATAGAGACATTGTGCACACTCCACTGTCAAATACATAAATGCTGATTTAATGCACAGCATGCTCAATCTGGTATCTTTCTATTTCTTTAAGCACACTTGATCATTTGTCTAATGAGTATGTACTAAACGGCCCTCTTGAGTATTACCATCCACACTGACACCTAGACCAGAAGCTGATTCAACCACTTGGCATGCTCTTGGGTGTGATTAATAACAAGCATGGGACACCAGCTTAGTTTGTTAAGTAGGAAGGTCTTCCTAACCCACCACCCGTCCTCTGCACACACACTCAGCACTTCTGTGCTCACCCTCCTTCACTGACTCTGGCATTCAGCAACCCTCCCTATAGCCCTGACTAGACTGGCAGCATTGGTTAGGGTACTGTCTTAGCTGTGTACACCCTGTGCATCCATGTATGCTACTCCTCTGTAGTGCCCGCTGCCTATCGCGTCTTGCCCAGTTCTCAGAATGCAAAAATTTCAATAAGAAAATACAGCCAGCCCTCTGTACCCCCCAGGTTCTGCATTCACAGATTTAACCAATGTTGGAGGAGGAGGAGAGAAGTCGCTCAGTCGTGTCCGACTCTTTGCGGCCCCATAGACTGTAGCCCACCAGAATCCTCTGTCCATGGGATTTTCCAGGCAAGAGTACTGGAGTGGGTTGCCATTTCCTTCTCCAGAGGATCTTCCCGACCCAAGGATCAAACCCAGGTCTCCTCGCGTTGTAGGCAGATGCTTTACCATCTGAGCCACCAGGGAAGCCTTCCCATTAATGGGCTTGAGCATCCCAGAGGGATGACTGTGGATGGGAAAGACTTTTGAGTGATGACAGTTTCTCCTTCTTTTGCTTCACCCTCAGCTCCTCCTCCTCTCTCTCTGCCCTTTTCCTCCTCCTCTCTACCTTCTCTGGCCCGTTGCTTGTATTAGTAGCAGCTGCAACAGTAGAAGTAGGAATAGAAAGCTTTACTCTCAAACAGTTCTAGGGTCATATCTTACTCTACCACTGTTTGGTTATATAAATCAGTGATTTACCCAAACCAGTGAATTTTGATCTGAAAAATAAGAATGATGCATATCTCAAGGGGCTGTTTTGAAGAATAAATAGAAACATAAATTCTTATTAGTACCATTTTGGCACATCACAATATTTCAACAAAAGGAAGCTGCTGTTATTGCTGACATCGTCATTCTTATCCACCACTCAAGTATTCTCAGGAGAAACATTCCTGCAATTCTGAATCAAGTCAGCTTGAAGTACAGCAGAAATCTTCTTGCTGAATCAGTATGAGGAAACCTATCCACAACAAACCTGAAGGCTCAGGGCTGGAACATTAAAGAACTGAGTTTGATTAAGACAAAATAATGGGGGAGAAAATCTTTGTGTGTGCATTGCTCTGAAAAGCAACAGAAGATAAACTACAGAAGAAAAGAAATTCTAAAAAATATTTAGAGACTTCAAAAGAAAATTAAGTTGAACGCCTTTACATGGTTTCACATTTCCTGCTTTCCTTATTTTTACCTTCTGCAGTTTTAATGTATTTTCTTGAAACAGCACCATAATATGCATTGACCAGATTTTGGTGACAAACTCCAAAAAAACAAGTAATAAAGCTAGATTCTTATTATCAAACTATCTTTTATATTTTTTGAAAAATTTTATTCATTGAGTCTAAAAACTATAAATTTTCTATTAAGATCCCCTGTCCACTTCACTCCTACCCTTCCCCAGCAAGAAACATAGAGCTTAGGGGATCAACTCTCTGGTTTTGAGTCTTGTTCTTGAGCTTATCTTCTTTATCTTTGGCACATAACAGCCATCATCTGTGCTGTGGGTGTTCTCCAAGTGATGGTAATTGCCTGCCGACAAATGGACCATCCAAATATAGAGAAGCAGTCCATATTTCTTGGAACCACTATTATTAGAGTTAAGACATTTATTTTAGCCCTTTTTGTCAACGGGTACTTGAAGCAAAAATGAAGACACAATATCTATAAATATTTACCTTTATCTTGAGAGTCCCTTGGAGAGCAAGTAGATTAAACCAGTCCATCCTAAAGGAAATCAGTCCTGAATATTCATTGGAAGGACTGATGCTGAAGCTGAAACTCCAGTACTTTGGCCACCTGATGCAAAGAGACGACACACTAGAAAAGACCCTGATGCTGGCAAAGATTGAGGGCAGGAGGAGAAGGTGGAGGACAGAGGATGAGATGGTTGGATGGCATCATTGACTCAATGGACATGAGTTTGAGCAAACTCAGGGATATAGTGAAGAACAGGGAAGCCTGGCATGTTGCAGTCCATGGGGTCACAAAGAGTCAGGCATGATTTAGCAACTGAACAATGGCAATCTTTATCTTAGGGGAAAACACTTAATCAAAATTATTTCAGACATTGATCATGTACTAAAATCATAACCGTTAAGCATTTCAGTTAGAGGAATGGGATTGGCAGCATGAGAGACCTCTTTCCCTCTGAAGGACATGACTCTTTCAGAATAAGCCTTCCCAACATTGAGAAAGCCTACATGAATGCTAAATAACCTAATGGTTGATCTCCAGTGCTTTCCAAAGAGAAACCTCCATCAAAAGAGGGAAATATGAAAGAAAAATCAAGATGGAGTTAGTACTGCTAAGAGAGCTCTCTGAGATGGAGTGGAGAGGCCACTGAAGAAAAATGATTTACCTAGAGTCTCAGCCTGGGTGGAATATGAAGTTTTGGCCACTCACTGTCTTAATGAAGGTATCCAGCACATCTGCAGGAAACTCAAGACATTTACTGGAATTTTATCCTAAAATAACTCATGGCTGTTTATCTATTTATTGGTTGCACACTCTAAAATAACTCTTAACAGCCATCCTGTGAGGACAGGCAGCTCCTCTCCTGTGTCAGAGAACAGACTCTTGGCTTTGCTTTTCTAAGCCCTTGACTCTTCCTCTTTCCTGAACATTCTTTTGGTTTTACCCAAATCTCTGTCTCCCAAATTGCGATTCTTAAGATCCCAAGTAAAACTCTGTTTTTCACAGACTCAATATTCATTTTAGTTCAACAGGGAGCGAATTTAGGACAAACATTAAGAGATAAACAAGAGAGATGATAGTAGCTACCTCTTAGGGCAACAGTTTGGTAGATAATAGAAATGGCAGGATTCAGGGCATATTTTGAAGATCCTATCTACAGGATTTATTGATGTACCGGTTATGACAACAAAGAAAGATAATTTTTAGTCCATTTCTTTATTGTCCTTCTTTTCAGTCACAGTTTTCTTGGGTACTGAGGGGAAGTTGCACTTGGTTTTGAAGGAGAAGGGCAACCTGAGCCTCAGTTTATGAAGTGAAATTGAAAGTGTTAGTGGCCCAGTCCTGTCTGACTCTTTGCAGTCCCATGGACTGTAGCCCGCCAGGCTCCTCTGTCCAGGGGATTCTCCAGGCCAGAATACTAGAGTGGGTTGCCATTCCCTTCTCCAGGGGCTCTTCCTGCCCAGGGATTGAACCCAGGTCTCCCACATTGCAGACAGATTCTTTACTGTTTGAACCACCAGGGAAGCCTATACTTATCAAGCATTCCTTCAGGATCACTCCATGCAACACAGCACAATCTTCTAACCTCACTCTCTCATCAATATGAGCTGATAGAATAGAGACGGAGTTATTCTGGTCTGGGTCTCATCTGCTGGGGTGTTCCTTTGGGGACCACCCCTACCACCACCTAGGATGAAAAAAACAATGCAGCATGGCTAATCTACATGGTCTTGCCACCCTCCTTTCTAGTGTAAACTACTCTCACTGGATGAGGGGCAAACCTTATGGCCTAATGAAGAAGGTGGGCTCTCTAGTGAGGAGACTGAGCCAAGACAGGGAGCGCCTCATTTGCTGTCATGTGACTTTCGTGACTTAGGTTAGGGTCAGAGACTGACCAAAGTCCATATCTTTTTATTTACCTCCAGTGTTATAGATTATTTCTATGCAGATATCAAACACATATGTTTTCTTTTATCTATTTTTAATTGAAGGATAGTTACAGTATTGTGTTGGTTTCTGCCCTACATCAGCATGAATCAGCCATAGGTATACATATGACGCCTCCCTCCTGAACCTCCCTCCCATCTCCAGCCCATCCCGTCCCTCTAGGGTGTCACAGAGCCCCGGTTTGAGCTCCCTGAGGCATACACCAAATCCCCATCGGCTCTCCGTTTCACATGTGATAGTGTATATGTGTCCATGCTACCCTCTCCATTCGTCCCACCCTTTCCATCACCCTGTCCCCGGATCCACAAGTCTGTTCTCTACATCTGCATCTCCACTGCTGCCCTTCAAATAGCTTCATCAGGATCATCCTTTTAGATTTCATATATATACATTAATATATGATATTTGTTTTTCTCTTTCTGACTTATTTCACTCTGTATAATAGGCTCTAGGTTCATCCACCTTCTTAGCACTGACTCAAATGCACTCCTTTTTATGACTGGGTTATAATCCATTGTACATATATAACAAAGCTTCTTTATCCATTTATCTGTCGATGGACATATAGGTTGCTTCCATGTCCTAGCTATTTTAAATAATGCTGCAATGAACATTGGGTTTCATGTGTCTTTTTCAATTATGGTTTTCTCAGGGTATATGCCCAGAAGGTGCATTGTTGGGTCATATAGTAGTTTTATTCATAGTTTTTTAAGGAATCTCCATACTGCCTTCCATCAATTTGCACTCCACCAACAGTGCGAGAGAGCTCCCTTTTCTCCACATCCTCTCCAGCATTTATTGTTTGTAGATTTTTTGATGATGGTCATCAAACACACATATATTTACATACATGCATTTAATTATTCTTGGTCCTGGCAATTTCAATCTAATCTCTATATTTCCTTTTTAATGTTATTATTTAATTTTTAAAATCTCATGCATATATTTTATGGGGAAGACAAGAAATTCTGAATTCAAGTCTGTTACTGAACTTTCTGTGGGCAGATACTTGCGGTACTCAACTCTGAACCTCCGTGAAGCACCAGAAGTAAAGGTGAGCCTGGTTCAAAACAAACTTGCTACAAATAATTATTTCCTTTAATAAGTCACTTAGAGACTGCTAAAATTATTATCTGCATTAATTAAGCATCAACATACTAGCCAAATCTGAGAGAAGCAGCACACATTTAAAATACATTACATTTCTTGATTTTTTAATTAAAAATAATTATTCACTCAGTGCAGAGACAAATACAAAACCTAATTTTAATTAAAACCAGTGCAAGTGCATTTGTGTAAAAGTAGACTCACTTTGAAAAGATGACTTTGAATTTTAAATAGAAAAACTAAATGAAACATGCTATTACTCTTCTGGTGATAAAATATGTAAGCTTGTACTCAGAAAACAAATTTTTAAAAATATTCCACTTAAAATCTCCACAGGCATTTTGATTTGTAAACAGTCTTACCACAAAGAATATCTGGTATCTGCTATTCTCCTAGATTTTATTGTATTCTTTTAGCTGATGCAATCTTTCATTGTGCATTATATTTTCTGATTTTTATAACAAACTTGTGAAGTGGATCAGAGAGTATCTTTATCCTCATTTCATATGAAACTGGCTTATCCAAGGCTGACATAGCATGGAGGCAGCAGAGCCAACACATTAACCTTAGGATCCTGTGGGCATTTTTCCCCCCTAATCCTTTTACGGGCTTCCCAGGTGGCTCAGTGGTAAAGAATTCACCTGCCAACGCAGGAGATGAAGGTTCAGTCCCTGGGTCAGGAAGGTCTCCTGGAGAAGAAAATGGCAACCCACTCCAATATTCTTGCCTGGGAAGTCCCACAGACGGAGGAGCCTGGTGGGCTACAGTCCATGATGTCGCAAAGAGCTGGACACGACTTAGTGCGTAAACAACAACAGCAATCCCTTTACCTTCTACAGTTTCGTCACTATATGCACGCAATCTAGCATGCTCAGTAGCCTTAGTCACGTCTGACTCTTTGCAACCCCATGGACTATGTCTGCCAGATTTCTCTGTCCATGGAATTCTCTAAGCAGGAATACTGGAGTGGATTGCAGTTTCCTACTCCAGGGGATGAATCTTCCCAACCCAGGGATTGATTTCCACATCGCCTATGTTTCCTGCATTTGCAGGCAGATTCTTTACCTCTAATGTCACCTGGGAAACCCCTTTATAGTCTGGGTGATACCATGGCATGTACCCTGGATTTTTGGGGTAAAATGTTATGGTCTGTGTCACTGTTACCACTTGAATTTTCTGTGCATGTGCATACTTGAAGTTACATTTTTACACTAGAAACCATGGTGACTATGATAAACTGCTGAAATGTAGCATTAATTTAATTAGTAACATCCATTTTTTTACCCTAAAATCATAGACTGAGCAATTACAAAGTTGCAGGCCTCGCAGATCAATGATAGAACACCGCTTCAAAAAAAAAATGGGCGACTTATAAGCTAGTGTTGTCCATCTCTGTTGATCAATTTGCTTTTCTTGTTTCACTTGGAGAAATGCTCCTTCTACATAATTCTACAGAAAAGACTAACAATTTAACGTATCAGCAACTCGATGAGATAAGCTGTAACCTTTGAATAATCACCCTGTCACCTGGCTTCTCAATGCTCGAATGCTAGAAATATTAACAAAGATTTAATTTCCACATTAAAATTCTTGTTTGAAATAGTTTTATATTTGATTCTATCCATTTGAAAAGATTAATATTTACTATAATCTGCTTCATCTTGAAATCCAATACACTGTGTTCTGAGGACATTATAATTTAGTTGCATTTGACATGCCCAGAGAAGGAGGCAGATTAAATCCCTGATGTGAGGCATTAAACATGAAAGTAGCCGATATTCCTGAGAGAAAAGAATACCCAGCTATGATTTGTTATTAAAAGAACAGCAATTTACAAATGCACTGCTATTGTCTGTGAAGACATAGAAAAAACACACAGCTGAGCAATAATCTGCTGTGAAAGCAAGCAACCTTTGAAACTCAGCCCTAGGAGGCATTAATTCCTACTGCTTCACCATCCTGTGGATGCGAGGGGCAGGCTGAGCAATTCCAGAGAGTGGAGCCTTCTGAGGCTCGCGGCAGGGGGGCCGTGAGTGTCAAGATCCTGACATCAGTCTCTCTTCCTCTCCGTGACATGCACTCCTGTGAATGTCTCCATCCAGGCTTCCCAGGATACCTTAGGATTGGGTATCTGTGTGTTTCCTCCTCATGTACTCCTTCAGAACAAGTGGACAACAACTGTGCACGTTTTAGAGGCTCAAAGGAGATTTGTTGAAGGAGTGAAACGTGAGTGAACTCAAAGTCCTGAGATCCTCCTGAGACCTAGACTATTATAATACGAAAGAGCAGTTGCAGAACAACCAGCACAATGGCAAGGGCTAAGTCTCCAAAATGGCCAAGCCCTTTCCCCATCCTGTGTTCTTCTAAAGCCTTTCATACCTTCCTTTGCATTCACATAATAGTTGTCTGTAAAAAAGTCTTCCCTCGTCTGACCAGCTGTGCATGTTGAGATGGCAAGTAACCTTCTGCATTAATCATTGTGTCCCCCAGTCCTAATTCAGTGTCTGAACTAAAGAACTTAGTATGTAGTCAACAGTGGGGCTCAGTGGTAAAGAATCCACCTGCAACGCAGAAGACACAGGAGACATGGGTTTGATCCCTAGGTAGGAAGATCCCTTGGAGAAGGAAATAGCAACCCACTCCAATTTCTTGCCTGGGAAATGCCAAGAACAGAGGAGCCTGGCAGGCTACCATCTATGGGGTCGCACAGAATTGGACATAACTGAGCTCATACACACCCACACACACACACACGCACACTCACACACACACACAGAGTCAACACCAGTTTAGTGAGTGAGGATATTCAGAGGTATGAATGGGATGCCCCATTTCAGTCACTTCTCTTAAATGCTATTGGGTATAATAAGGCATCGTGGGTGGAGAGGTCACAGAGGGTCTTTTTGTGTATGTGTGTGTGTGTGGACAGGAGGAATAACTGGCATGCTCCCATATGATATACAAAACAAAGTAAAGCCAGTAAAACACAAACCACAAGTGTGGGAACAGGAAGAATGAAATGTGCTAACCAAGAGCACAAGTAGAGCACCAATTTAGTCTCCACACTCCCTGGTTACCATGGCAAAGAGTATAACAGTGGCTAAATATTTCTGATTATCAGGAAGGAAGACACCTATCTAAAATTTTCCTGGCACCTAATTATAAAGATATGTCATAACAAGGGCCTGTCAGATGCCAAACTCAGAGGAAGGTATCTTTAGAGAACTAGCGGCTCAAACGCAGACCCGGCTCCCTGGACATCCCCTCATAGCACTTCCATGAGAATCACAGCACATCCCCTGTCTAACCTCCAAGTGAGCCTTCTCATCTCTCTTGACTTAAGAAACACTGACCGCCTCACCTCTTACTCTCATAGACTGACTCTGGCACTCGATCCACTTAGAATCTTCCCTCTCCTGACTCCACCGGCAAGGGGCTCATCATCCAAGTCCTCACCACTGCTCTTCTGTTCAGATTCCCCCAGCATTCTTCTCTTTCTTCACTCAGGCATCTGATGTCCTCCTTCTGCCTGGGAAGATGACTGGCAACCCTCCTTCACAGGGTGCAAATACTTGCTCAGTCCCCTTGTGTCCACAGCTGCCTTCTTTGCAAGAGTACCAGAGGCAACACCCATTTTTGTATTTGATACGATGTATCTCTACAATCCAGAGATACCTGTCACAGAGCAGGTGCTCAGGAAATGGATAGAAGTGTGATTCAGGGTTCTAGGCTCCTTAAATGGCTGAAATTGCCCAGGATTTTATAGACAGGACATAGCCCTATTTAATGGGCAGTTTTCTCAGGAAAGAGCCATGATTTGACTGCCAAAGGATGAATGCAAACTCAGACACCAAGAAATACATAGAACCCAAGTTGAGAGAGGAAATCTCTCACCTTCATTCTGCCCAAAGAATAAACATCAGGCTTCTAAACCCGATATTCAAATCCATGCGGAAGGCCCAAAAATATCTGTTTAGTCTCCTTTAACACCATTTCTGTTCCAGCACCCGAGACTCTAGACGTAACAGACTGATCGCTGAGAAATTTTTATTTCTCTCTGCTTTTTATGCCATCTGTTCACACAGCCTTGAAAGATCTTCTTTTTTTTATTGTCCGGTATCTTCAAGACATCTAAATGACACTTAATGAAGATTTCCTTCATCTATTGTTAGAATTCACTTCTTCTGGGTTCTTATTTTGCTTCTACTTATGTGGCGGTCTTATTTCAATATGCTTTATCTGACTTCTTTCTCCTGGATTTAATAATCCTAACAACAAACGCCAAGCAGTATGAAAAAGAAAACAAAACCAAAAATGTCTCCTGGCTTTCTTTCGCAGCTCCGTGATGAGCTTGGAGACATGAAAACACTCACAAGACCATCACCGCTATCTATGCATTAAATACATTCATCATCTCTGAAAGTTTCCTCCTTCCCTCCTTTATCTGTTATCATCATTGTTGTGATTATTTTGTGATGAGAAACTTAACATGATATAGCCTTTTAGTATATTTTAAAGTATGAAATACAGCATAGTTTACTATTGACCCAGTTTGTACAGTAGATCTCCAGGGCTCTGTTCATTTCTGTCCAGTCTTCTTGGCAGCATCTTTGTCTCTACTTAACCCTTGATATTGGGGCACCCTGGCACCCAGAGAAACTCAGGGCTCCCATACTTGCTCCTCACCTGACCCACACTCTCTGGAGGATCATTTTCATTTTCTGTTATTAGTCCTTTCTCTGGTTGCAAAGGTCTCACTTAGCTTCCTGGGTGAGAAAAGATAAAGAGAAGAGAAGGGAAAGGAGAGGAGAGGAGAGAAGAGGGGGGAGGGAAGGACCGACAGTTGGGAAAGGACAGACTCAGGAGAGTTCCTCACTCAAGACAGAAAGCCAGCTAGTTCTTCGGAAGGATGTGGGACCAGGTGTTGGATTCATGTTGGAAGCCCAATCCTGTATTATTCTCCATTTCTTTTCTGTTTCTCTTTTTACATATGATTTATTCTCTTTCCATGATCACAGTCCATACAAAGCCATCCAATATTCACGGTTCCTTATGTTTTTATACATCTAGTCACATTGAACAGAGAAGGCGACAGCACCCCACTCCAGTATTCTTGCCTGGAAAATCCCATGGGCGGAGCAGCCTGGTAGGCTGCAGTCCATGGGGTCGCAAAGAATCGGACACAACTGAGCGACTTCACTTGCACTTTTCACTTTCATGCATTGGAGAAGGAAATGGCAACCCACTCCAGTGTTCTTGCCTAGAGAATCCCAGGGACGGCGGAGCCTGGTGGGCTGCCATCTATGGGGCCGCACGGAGTTGGACACGACTGAAGTGACTTAGCAGCAGCAGCAGCAGTCACATTAAAAGTGATTTCTCTTTGGTTCTTCTTGTCATTCTTAAGGGAAGAGACTTGTGCCGTGTGGGTCAGCTGCCCACCTGTCATTCAGTCAGTCCTGACCAGGCTCATGGGCTCATTCTACACACAAGCCTTCTGGGAGCCATTCCTGTGAATGGGAGACATTTAAGAATTTCTGATGAGCTGGGAAGACACTCCCAAATCATTATGCCTCCAGCAGTTTCTGTTGTCATCCATAGGCTGTTATCTGTCATCCTTAGGTTGTTAGCAAAACTCACCAACTCATCCTTTCATCATCCTGGATATACTGACTGAGATACCATATAGCACATAAGCCAAAAATGTTTAAAACCTACCTCAATTAATTTCCCTCTAACTTGTTCTCTTTCTCTGATGTAACCAAGAAATTGGGAGATTATCTTTTAAGCTCTTACTTTTCTTTTGTAATTCAAATGTCTACTCAGTTATGAGTCTTTTTAAAATATATACCTATACCTTTCATTGATTTATTTCTTTGAGTTCTCAGGATTAGGCTACCGTTATCTCTAGCTCAAATTCAATAGTTAAACACATTTTTCTTTTCCCCCAATCTCTTTGCTTTGATGTATTTTTTAGTATACTTGCTTTAGAACAAGTTTTTAAAGCTAAAGATTTTTGCAGCTGAAAACTACTATGCGTTTCTCTTTGTCTTGTTTGCAATTTACAACAATCCTTTGAAGAAGGTAGGAAAGAAACTCCATTTTATAGACAAGAGAATGGAGTCTCTGAGAGATGAACCTCCTGGTGGTAATGTGGCCAGGAGAAAGATGAGTGTGGGTGCAGCCAGTAACTGAAGACATAAAATGTCAAAATACTGTTGCCTTAAGTGCAGAGTTCTGAAGGGAGTAACTGGTGGGGGGGAAGCAGGAGATTTATTATCAATAAAAATAACTCAGCCTCCCACAACACACATATTCAACCTTTGTTAAATTTCAGTTTCCAATAAAGCTTGATCTATGTCTAAATGACTGATGAAGATATTTTCTACTATTAATTTTTATAAGGCTTATCTAAGTTCATGGCCCTGAATGTAAAAAAAAAAAAAAAAATTGCAAAGCTGTTCTTTTTTCTTGACATTCATTGTCTGGAGCAATTGGCTTGAACTTAGAGTAATTTGAAAGCATCCCTGATAGCTCAGTTGGTAAAGAATCTGCCTGCAATGCAGGAGACCCTGGTTTGATTGCTGGGTCAGGGAGATCTGCTGGAGAAGGGATAGGCTACCCATTCCAGTATTCTGGCCTTGAGAATTTTATGGACAGTCCATGGGCTCTCAAAGAGTTGGACATGACTCAGCAACTTTCATTTTCACTTTAGGGTAATTTGACTCTAGTCTGATACTCTCTACTAATCTTATCCATTACTTTAGATAGATTTCCTCAACTTTCTAGAATTGAGTTTCCTTGTTTGTTAAAAATGGAGGAACTGCCCCTTCACTGGCTGTGACCCTCCACTTGTATGTTTCCAGTATTCTATTCAACTCATGAAGTAGCTCACAGGCTTCCCTGGTAGCTCAGACTGTAAAGAATCTGCCTGCAGTGCAGAAGACCTGGGTTTAATCCCTGGCTTGGGAAGATTCCCTGGAGAAGGGCATGGCTACCCACTCCAGTATTCTTGCCTGGAGAATCCCATGGACAGAGAAGCCTAGTGGGCTACAGTCGTGTAGCCTGTTGGACACGACTGAGTGACAAACACTTTTACTTTCATGAAGTAGAGGTATTGGGCTGAGAGGTGACTTCTTTTTCTTCACATGACTCATTTTTCCCAATAAATGATTCATCCAGTCTAGTTCCTAAGAAGAGTATTTATTTCAGTCTGATGATGTACAGTATGCATTTTACCAGTGATATGAGTTTCAATAGTTAATGAGCTGTGGCTATTTCTAAGAGTGATATGTCTTCTTCTTTCTGCAGCTTCAGCAAGACAGCACCTTGCAATAATGAAACCTGACTTAAAAATGAGGTTGTCCACCATTTTTCTTTACAACAAAGTTTCTTGAGCCTTAAAATCTAATAGAAATTGGCTCAATATTAGAGATATTTGTAATGGTGTGTGCCACTTTCGACTCTTAAAGGTGTTTGTAGTATGACGCTGAAATGATCAAACCTCATTCCTACTTACGGTAAATGATGAGAAATACTGTATGTCCCCAACCCTGGACTTGTAACTCAGATCAATATATACACATATTTTGTAACGGCGATTGATACATTAGGGTAGTGGTTGGCCTACGGGACCCCAGCTCAGGACAGAACATGGAGTAATCTTTCCTCAGTCTGCATTTTTGACCTGTTCCTTTACCCCATCATCTGCTTGTCTCTCTCATGACCTCTGTTTCTGAATAATCTATTCGTTCTTTGGCCCAAAGACATATTTAGCTTTCCTGGAATAATTGTATGTTCTTTATCTTGTGTCTGGTTTTGTTTTCATAATCGCCCCAGGAAATTACTCTAACTGCTTAACCCTTGTTATAGACAGTGCTCCTGGCCCTGGCCTGCCTGGCTAGGTTCACGCCAGGTGTTCCATGACCTTATTAAAGAGGACTTAGTGACTACAGCACCAAGGGAGCCGATCCAAATTGTCTGTGTGCATGAGATAATGGTTCTGAGAACATGGGTAAGCTATAGAGAATTGACCAAGTGTTATTTGATTAATAAAACAATCTCTGACTCTTCTGAAGATACGTATGTGTGGGTGCATACATGCATGTGCCTAAAAACAGGCATATACCTGGCACGTATGCATATTTATGTGCATGCGTATGCAAGACTGGTGTATATATACATATATATGCAAATGATTGTGTGCATTTTGTTTACATATGTTCTGTATACATATCTATTGGTGCCTATGTTTTTACTTATGTTTGTGGGTCTGTGTATGTCACAAATGTGTCTGAGTTTACTGGACTTTTCCTTGCTGAACAATAATTACTTCCTCATTTAACCTCATCCTTGACCCACACCTTTCATTTTTTTGGCTTTCTGTCTCTGCATATTTTTTTCTCATCAGAAGTGGTCTACATGATCCTGCTCCAGTTTCTAAGATAAGTTCTGGTGAAGGGCATAAGGGTTTCTGAAGTGCTCTGCTCAAGGACAGAGCACCTTATATAACCAATAATACCTGACTCAATTCCACACCCCATTTAGTGTACTTGGCTTTCTGCTTGTCACCATTTGCTTCTAAATCTTTAACTCAGTTCTCTCTAGTGCCGGGATGTTTCCCTGTTGCCAGGACACCCGCTGCCTGGGGCTGGAGTCCAGTCCTTGCACAAGAACCTCAGCCCCCACTGACTGCCTTTGTAAGTGCGTATTACTCGCAAATGACTTCCCAGTGACCTTCACCTACCCATTGGAACCCTCCACTATGCCATGGAATGTGCTTCACACGGACAGAAATCTGTCACTTAACCCTTCAGATAGCAATGATCAAACCCATAACTATCTGTTTGCTTCCAGGAGATTAATGTTAAGATTTTGAAGATAGCAAATGAGAGCAAGAGGGGTGAAATTGAAAAAGGAAGAAAAAAATATGTAGGGTTCAGAGATGGAGACTGCCCAAACGACGGATGAAAGGTATCGAGTACGTATTTAGCTGGGCATTTAAATAATGCTGAAAATGTAACGATTTGGCATGTCTGTTGTTCCAGAAATGCCTATACTACACCTCACGTATTGCCTCAGGCCCTTTATTCTACTGCTTAAATGGCTTCCTTCCAGCCCCAACCACAAAAGCCTGCCACACTGCAAGGGGCTACCTTGCTTCAGAAAATCTGACAGATCCTAAAATGTGACTGCTTCATTTTCCTTTCAACAAGCTCGATGTGTTGCTGGTGATTAGTGCAAGCGATAGCCAAGCCACTTCTCCTGACTCGGAAATTCCCCTGGGCTCTTTAGTATAATCAGAAAATAAAATGAATTCATATAACAGAAACAAGATAAGAAACACTAAGACTCCGCATTGAAATGAAAGGTTGAAAGCTTTACAAAATAATTAAAAATGTCTTCAAAACCAAGCACATAATTCCAGCAGAGTGGTATTGTGAAAGGATTTGAAGGGGCTCTTCTCCTCCACATGTGTACCATCTGCCTAACCTAAGGAAATCCATAGAGCCTCTCCAGAATCTGTCCCTCACTTATAAAAGAGGGGACTCTTTTCCCCAAATCAGAACTGTAGCAAACAATTTTCTATGCTTAATAAGATCTGATTATGTAATCCCTCCTAACTCCTCCCATAAGAGGAAGAAGCTGAAAAGAAAGACAAGGTTTCTTTTCTACCCAAAGCAAATCCAACTCTGATGCACATGACTCTCATCCCCACATGACCCTCATCCCCACCACCTAGACAAGCTCAGCCATAAGGCGTGTTGGAATCCAGCCGGGCTCACCATAAAGAGGAAAATAGCCCCAGGAAGTATACAACAGAGTCGTTCTCCAGTTCCCATTCAAACTTGCCTCACTTCTTCCATTTCCTCCCTTTCTACCTACCTCTCTCCACAACCTACCCGCACGCATCCTTTAGCCTTCATTCTCAGTTCTCCGAATGTGAAGCTTCCTGTGGGCTCACTTCTACACATCTCTGTCATTAGGTAGCTCCTCTCCATGGTCTCATGATAGCACGTGTTTATCTCCACATGTCCCTTAACCCGTATCATTGTGTGTCCCTAATGTTTGATCCTGTCTCCACTACTACAAGAATCTGTCTGCAATACAGTAGACCCAGGCTCGATTCCTGGGTTGGGAAGATCCCCTGGAGAAGGAAATGGCAGCTCACTCCACTATTCTTGCCAGGAGAATCCCATGGAGAGAGGAGTCTCGCAGGCTACATACAGTCCATAAGGTCGCAAGAGTGGGACACAACTTAGTGATTAAACCACCACCACCACCGCTAAGACAATGTAAACTGCTTATGGGCGTAAAGTAGGTTCTATTCACTATTTTAAATGTATCACAAAGTAATATACACACTGATGCTGCTAAGTCGCTTCAGTAGTGTCCAACTCTGTGTGACCCCATAGACGACAGCCCACCAGGCTCCCACGTCCCTGGGATTCTCCAGGCAAGAACACTGGAGTGGGTTGCCATTTCCTTCTCCAATGTGTGAAAGTGAAAAGTGAAAGTGAAGTCGCTCAGTCACGTCAGACTCTTCGCAACCCCATGGACTGAAGCCTACCAGGCTCCTCTATCCATGGGACTTCCCAGGCAAGAATACTGGAGTGAGATGCCATTGCCTTCTCCAATATACACACAATATGTACTAAAAAAGTAACATTGATTGGATTAATAAACACACATATACTTACCATTTTAAGTGTGTTATGAAGTAATATGGGCATCGCTGATGGCTCAGTGGTAAAGAATCTGCCTGCAATTCAGGAGCTGCAGGAAACAAAGGCTCGATTTCTGAGTTAGAAAGATCCCCTGGAGGATGGCACGGCAACCCACTCCAGTATTCTTGCCTGGAGAATCCCGTGGACAGAGGAGCCTGGCCCATAGGGTCACAAAGAGTCAGACATGACTGAAGTGATTTAACACGCATTTATAATATAATATACACACAACATGTTTAAAAAATCATTGATTGAATTAATGATCACATACATATAAGTATAAATATAAATATATATTCTCATACAATATATATAGAAGTTACAGCCAGTCTTAATTTCTTTACTCTTAGAAAAATCAAGACCTCATAATGAATCACTCTCATTTATGAATAACTGTAACCATTATGACTTCTCTTTTTATGCTAGGATAGAGTATGCCGTCCAGTAGCATTCAGAAACGATTGTGTATCTACTATCTGGGGTCATGTGCAAGGCCCATGTCTTATTTAAAAAGATAAAATATTAACAACGACATCACCCTTTATAATTTAGGAAACGTTTTCCCCAGATATTATCATTTAATTGCCCCAGCAACTTTATGCAATGGATTTTTATTCATGTCTATGTTATCAGTCAAGTTCCAGCTAGGAGATAGAAAGCATTCCAGTTATTTTAAAAGAGAAAATTTAATCTAATGACTGTTAACTAGGTTTAGAAGACCTGGAAAGACAAAACTGGAACCAAGAGGTGAGTTGGAGTTATTAACACTGAGAAGTTCAGAGGTGGGGCCCCGTGGAGCTGGCAGCGTGGGACGTGCTGCCATCTCAGGGACAGATAGTGAGGTGGATTCTGGGCTCGCTGGAGACCCTACAGACTGGAATAAACTGCTCACTTCTGGGTGAAGAACCACTGCTTCTGTGAAGCTCATAAACCCAGGAGGCAAAAACAGAAGCCCAGAGGAAACACGAAGGCTTGTGCTCTTGCTTCCCCTCCAGGCTTCCGCCTCCTCTGGCACTCCCTGTCAGCAAAGAATAAATGCAGTCAGTTCTCACAACAGAAATCTTGTCGGCCAAGTCACAACCCAAGCCACACACAGCTGAGTAGACAAGAGTGAGTTTGCTGCTTAGAGCCATTAGCGCGTAATGACCGGCACATCCATTTCGTGTTCCAGAACATTGACGATACGAGAGCCTCATCAAGAGTTTCCCCACAACACCTAGTTGGTAGCGTGTGCAGCACTGACCTGGGGTTTCTGTCTTTCTTCTCCAGATACGGGGCTAGGTTATTGGACCATTTCTCATCCTCCATCCTCAAGGGCAAGGACTGTGGTGTGTGTGCGTGTGTGTGTATAGCAATGGGTACAGCAATGGGGTGGAATTAAGAAACGAAGCTGTGAGTCAACAGTATGGAGCGCTGACTGGCAGAGATCTCCAGCAAGCTCCATCACCTTCCTGAGTCTTAGTTCCTGTGCCTGCACGGGCACATCATGGGTTTCCCATGCAACAAGATTCAGTCATTGCAGTCATTGAGAAGTCATGCAGTCATTGAGCAGCCACCATATTCAGAACACTGGGAATAAAAATGGCAACCAGGGTCACCTTCTCCTGAGATGAGAATCTAGTGGGGGCCACAGGCATGAATGAAACAACAACACAAAGTATATGGAATAAATACAGCATTCATCGTTGTTGTTCAGTCGCTAAGTCGTGTCTTACTCTTTGCCAGCCCATGGACTGCAGCACACCATGCTCCTCTGTCCTCCACTATCTCCCAGAGTTTTCTCAAATTCATGTCCATTGAGTCGGTGATGCTATCTAATAATCTCATCCTCTGCCACCTCCTTTGCCTTTTGCCTTCAATCTTTCCCAGCATCAGAGTCATTTCCAATAAGTCAACTCTTTGCATCAAGTGGCTAAAGTATTGCAGCTTCAGCTTCATCATCAGTCCTTCCATCAGACTACAACATAAATGACTGCAGTTGAGCTGACGACATTGACAGAAAACCTCAGGCTCAAGAAGCCATACAAAGCAAAGGATCCTAACTTGGGATGAAGTCAGCGAAGACTTCCTGGGGGAAGTGAAATTTGATCTAAAATGAAGAAAGTGAGAAAGAGGTGCCTGAACAAAGTGGGAAGGGGAGAAAAGTGGATGAGGGAAGAGGTGGGAACCTGGCTCATTTTCAAGGACCTGAAAGAGTGACCATGGGTCTGGGCTGATACACAGAGGACAGTGCAGGGGATGGAGGGACGGGCCTGGAGAGGGAGGCAGTGGCCAGAGCCTTGAGTTGATCACAGTGAGAGAGCTTTGCAAACTGCATCGTTCCTGGGGATTTAACACAAAATACCAGAAATTTTGCTCTCTGCCATTTAGAAAGTGAGCTCCTGGGCCAGAAGGAAAGACTGCAACTGGCAAGAAATCAGAATTATAAAAATTCACAAAAAAAAACACCCATGTATCCCTCCCAGATCAAAGTTTCTTCCCCACCCCCTGCATTAACGAAGCTGAGACTTTGCAGAGGGAAGAAGAATGATAACACTTTACTGTTTAAATTCTTTCATCAGATATTTAAAATGTAATAATAACGTGGGCTTAAAAGGTTTGATTGCCTGATCACAGCAGCTTGTTAATTAAAGGTGCAAAGAGGGGAATGATTAGAGATGGGAAATTTGCACCTGAGGGAGAAGTAGGATTCGTTTGCCTGAGAAATCAGATTAGGGTACCTGGCAGCAGGCCAGTTGTGGAAGAACAGTCCAGAACCTCCAGAGAAATAAATCTGGTCCCTTTCCAGGTGCCCTGGGAGAGGACAGGCCTCCCCTTCGCATGTCCAAGGGCAGAGGAGGAACAGAGACGTGCGGACTGCTCACCTCTGACATTGACTCGCTTCCCCAGTATGAGATGTGTGACTCTCTAATTGCTCTTGGTGGAGATAACTGTGTTTGGAATTCATTTGGCTGAGAAGCGCGTGTGGCTGTGGACTCGCTGACACTACATGATTAATGAGGGAGCTGGCTCTCGCATCCTCTGTTGGGGAGATTTGGGTTTCATCCCATCCCTAGGGCCCCTCTGGGTTTGGCTCCTGTCACCGTGGCCTGCGTTTCATTAAGCTGAGCGGCTTGGCTTCCAGAGGGATGATGGGGAAAGAGATGATAAGGTGGAGCAGACCGAGAAGCCAGCGGCCAGAGGATGACAAAATCCAACCTGTGCACACGGTGGGCTTGCCTCTATGAGATGAAAAAGCAGGGGCTTGCGAGCCAGACAGGCCTGAGCTAGACCCTCGTCCTCCGCAGCATGGAGCCCGGTGACCTTGGGCGAGTTAGCTCGGTGTCTCTGAAGCTTAGATCACCTGCTGTGACTTGGGAAGCAGAATACCTGGAGGGTGAGCAAGAGAATTCTTAGATAATGAAGCCCAGCGGTGTCTGACAGGATCATCTTGTTCAAGAAGAAAAGGCTGTTGTTATTATTACAGCAGGTCTCCCAGGTGGCGCTGGTGGTAAAGAACCCACCTGCCAGCGGGTAGACATAAGAGACAGGGGTTTGATCCCTGGGTCAGGAAGATCCCCTGGAGGAGGGCAGGGCAACCCACTCAGTATTCTTGCCTGGAGAATCCCATGGACAGAGGAACCTGGGGGCTGCAGTCCATAGGGTGGCACAGCATCGGACACGGCTGAAGCGACCTAGCATGACTGCATTATTACAGCAGCGTGTTTTCACACATGTTCTCTCACTTTGCTGAGATGGGCCCAGATATCTCAGCCACCTAGGAACTGGTAATTCTTATCTCAACACTGCTGACCCACACTGGGCATTTCACTTAACACGTCCAGTAGGGCTGCCTCCCAGGTAGCCAGGAGACCGTCTCAGTTTCAGTTTTGATGATCTGGGGCTTCTCTGGTGGCTCAGCCAGTAAAGAGTCTGTCTGCTATGCAGGAAACCCAGGTTTGATCCCTGGGTCTGGAAGATCACGGGGAGGAGAGCATGGCAACCTATTCCAGTATTCTTGCCTGGAGAATCCCATGGACAGAAGAGCTTTGTGGGCTACAGTCCATAGGGTCACAAAGAGTTGGACACGACTGAAGCAACTTAGCATGCACACAGGCATGAAAATGTGTAAAGTAAGATTCTCACCCACCCACCTTCTAGGAACTCACAGACAGGTTGGGCAACTGGTCTAAAGTTAGAGTACAGCACGATGCGATCTCCCTGAGGCCAGCAGATCATGGACTAAGAGCCCGTGTTGGTCAAGGGAGAGCCCTGGAGTCAGATATGTTTGAGTTCCAGCTCCAACAGTCACTACCTGTTCAAGCTTTGGAAAGACCCTGTGCCTCCTGTTTAAGCCTGCTTCCTCCAGCGTTTAGAGAAAACAAAACATATCAGACCAAAACACGTCCTTTTTGTGCTCCTTGGTTTGAAGTAAGTCACGCAAACTCCCTTTAACTTAACATCTTCCAGTGACATGTTGATGTAAAGACTTAATGAAATAATGTATTGCAAAATGAAATAATACATTGCAGAAGAGCTTAGACTAAAGTTGATGACAAGTCAGTGCAGGTTATTACTGTTGTGACTGTAGGTGCAGGCCTGTCTTTTCATCACGCAGCCTGACAGTGGTTAACCAGTTCAGTTCAGTGGTCAGAATGCTTTATGGGGCAGTAGGTCCTAGTTGGTTTTAGCATGCTATTCCATGACCCTCTGCACTTAGCATAGTTTTTGACACATTGAAGGCACTGAATAAATAATTATCAATAAGCAAGTGATAATATATTTTCTTCATTACCTTGCAACTGCATAATTTAAATAAATTGCTTTAAAACTCCCAATGATACCCTGAAGACAATGTACCATTTATTCTGGTTTTCAAGACCTTGAGTGTTTTCATATTAGCACTGACAAATACTCATTACATTTGTCTGTCAAATTATGAGACATGAACACCATTTCTTGGAAGGAAATGAAAACTTCTGAAAATATGAATATGCCCAACTTCCAGGTTTTCTGAATGACAGCAAGAATTTTATGTCAGGTTCTGCTTATTCGTCTGGGACTTTTATGACATTTTTTTGTTCCCAGGAGAAAGGGGCCTGAAAAATACCAGATTCTCTCAATACCATACCTCCCTATATTTCTTATGAGTCCTGCAAGAAACTAACTGAAGAAATACATCTTATTGGAAAACAACTTAATATATAACTTTAATGCTACTTCATGGAAAGGAAATATGTAAAAGCACTGCTCATTTGATTTTCTTCCAAGAAATGTGGGTCGAGAGATAAGATCAAATACAAACTGATATGATGATGATGATGATAATGTATGAACAGAAGGACTAATAGGGACTTGTCCATCTTATGTGAAAAGGGTGATATGAAGAGTAAAAGCTGCAGCAATAGACAGAGAGGAGGACTCAGAAACTGAAATCCTAACTTGAAGACTTGACTCTGTTGTTCTAACTCGCTGAGCCCATAGTAAGTAACCTTCAGAGTACTTAATATGATGACAGACAATTATATAATTTTATATATGTGAGGATGTTTTGTGAATTAAAACAATTTGTGTTATCACAGTGCTAGTGGGTGGGAGTGGATTCCCCCATGCTTGGTGAGGTGGTTACTTATTTTTGCAGAATTCACTGCATTATTATATTACACCCCTCCAGATTTTTTATCATTTTTCTTGTTCTAAAATCTGTTTTGTTTAAGGTGAATACAGTTTTTACAAATTATTATTGATTAGAGCTAGCCTGGTAAATCTTTATTTATCTGTTTACTTTTACCTGTGTATTTATATTTAAAGACGATTTCTTGTAGACTACATGTAGCTGAGTCTTTGTTTCTTCCTTTGTTTTAGCCACTCTGACATTCTTTGTTTTTAATTGGTACAATTTTCAATTAAAATGATTACTGGTATCAGTTCAGTTCAGTCGCTCAGTCGTGTCCGACTCTTCGTGACCCCATGGACCACAGCACGCCAGGCCTCCCTGTCCATCACCAACTCCTGGAGTTTACTCAAACTCATGTCCATCAAGTCAATGATGCCATCCAACCATCCCATCCTCTGTCATCCCCTTCTCTTCCTGCCTTCAATCTTTCCCAGCATCAGGGTCTTTTCAAATGAGTCAGCTCTTTGCATCAGGTGGCCAAAGTATTGGAGTTTCAGCTTCAACATCAGTCCTTCCAATGATCACTCAGGACTGATCTCCTTCAGAATGGACTGGTTGGGTGTCCTTGCAGTCCAAGGGACTCTCAAGAGTCTTCTCCAACACCACAGTTCAAAAGCATTGATTCTTCATTGCTCAGCTTTCTTTATAGTCCAACTCTCACATCCATACATGACTACTGGAAAAACCATAGCCTTGATGAGACAGACTTTGTTGGCAAAGTAATGTCTCTGCTTTTTATTGGTATAGTTGTGTTAATATCTACCATGTTTCAGAGTTCCCTGGTGATCCAGTGACTCAGACTCTGCACCCCCAGTGCAGGGGGCCAGGGTTAGATTCCTGGTCAGGAAACTAGATCCCTCATGCCACAACTAAGATCTGGTACAGCCACATAAATAAATAAAAGAAATATTTTAAAAATATCTACCATGTTAGTAACTTTTATATTTATTGCATTTGTTCCTGGAGGCCTCTTTTTTTTCTGATTTCTTTGGAATATTTTATATGATTTCATTTGATCCTTTCTCCAACATTAATGATAACTATATTTTAGTAGTTTGTAGCTGTGGTCCTGGAGTTTTCAATGTACATGTAAATCTAAGTCAAGTTCACCTTCAAGTAACAGTGTGCTCCTTCACGTGACAGCAGGTGCCATAGAGCTGGGTGTTTCCACTTCTTCCGTCCCATCTCTATGTCATTGCTGCCATCTGTTTCACTTACCTGCATGCTGTAATTTCCAATCACCTTATTATTACTTTAAACAATCAGGTAGATATATTTTAGATCAACCAAGAATAAGTAAAACACTTCACTTTTGTTTTTCCTTCTCTGACATTTTTTTCTTTCTCTATGTAAATGTGTATTTCTGACATATACAATTTTTCTTCTCCCAACCTCCAGGAGATGGTGAAGGACAGGGAAGCCTGGCGTGCTGCAGTCCACGGAGTCACAAAGAGTCAGACATGGCTAAGCAACTGGACAGAAAAGAACATCTTTAGTCTTTCTTGCAGGATACTTTTGTTAGCAATAAATTCCCTTATTTTTTGCTTGAGAAAGCCTTTATTTCTCATTCTTTTTTTCAAGTATGAAAAATATTATTAGATATTATATAATATTATTATATTATATAGATAAAGTGGTATCATCTGCATATCTGAGGTTATTAATATTTCTCCTGGCAATCTTGATTCCAGCTTGTGTTTCATTCAGTCTGGCATTTTGCATGATGTACTCTGCACAGAAGTTAATATTATAAGTATATATTATATAACAATAATACTAAAAATTATTTATCAATAAACTATATTTCTTTCTTTCTCTTCCTGTTTGTATGGCTTTGTGTTGAGAAGCCCTCTGTAATTCTGATCCTTGTTCCACATAAGATAAAGTATACTTCCCCAACCTCTGGTTTATTTCAGAATGTTCCCTTTGCCTTTGCTTTCCTTCCATTTGCATATGAAATATCTAGGTGTAGATTTTTTGGGTATTTATCACATTTGGTATTCTTTATGCTCCCTGGTTCTGTAGTTTCTTTTCTGTCATTAATTTTGGAAAGAGTTTGGACATTACTACTTCAAAACTTTCTTGTTACATTATTTTATATGTTTAATATTTCAATCAGATTTGTTTCATCTTTGGAAATTTTCTCACAGATCTTGGAGGTTCTACTGTGTTCTTTGTATTTTGGTTTTAGCCTTTGCTTTGCAGTTTGGGTAATTTAAATCAACCTAACCTCCAGATCATTGGTTCTGTCCCTGGTGGTTCAGTCTACCAATGAACCCATCAAAGGCATTCTTTATTTATGTTATATGTGTATATTTTAAAATTTTAACATTCTCTCTTAACTTTGTTCTATCTCTGCTTGCAGTGCCCTTCTGTTTCTGCATGCTGTCTATCTTTTCCATTAAAACCCTTAACACATTAATCATAGTGATTTTAAATCCCCTATTGGATAATTCCATTGTCTGAGTCATATTTCATCCTGGTCCTGGTGATTGCTTATTCACTTCAGATGCATTCTGTTCTCGCCTTTGGGCATGATGACTCGTAATTTTTTGTTGAAAGCGAAATTTAACATATTGGATATTAGGAACTGAAGTGCATAGGCTTTTCCCAAGAGGTTCTATATTATTCTGGTTAGAAGTTGGACTGGATTTTGTTGTACTTGAAGTGTCAGAAGCATCAAATTCTTCTCGTGTTCTCATTTTTGTCTTCTCTGTTGACGCTGAATTTCCCTACATACTCCTCAGAGAGGGTCTGTGTCTGGCATCTCTTCCAGCTGTAACCCCGTAAATATCCTGAGGTCCTGCTGATTCAATAGTAAGATCCAGGAAAGCGGGAGTGCCTTATCATGTTTGGACTAAATCTTTGGTTTTATTTTGTCCCTGGGCTGTGACCTTTGCTTGTGTTTCCCAGTCTTTTTTTTTTTCCTTTTCATCCTTCCCTTGCCTGAGACAGGTAACCCAGAAGGGAGTGGGATAAGAGGAATGCTCTTTGTCCATGCAGAATAAGGTCCTGGGAAGGTCTTATAGCCCGGAGAACTGGCATTTGCTATGGAGAACACACTGGAAGTATTTTACAAAGATGAGTCTTCCCCTGCCTCTGCCAGCTTTCCTTCCAAGGAGCAAGTCTCTCAACTTCATAGCTGCTGTCAGTGTCTATAGTGATTTTGGACCATAAAGAAGGCTGAGTGCTGAAGAACTGATGATTGAACATTGAAGAACTGGTGCTGGAGAAGCCTCTTGAGTCCTTTGGACTGAAAAGAGATCAAACCAGTCAATTCTAAAGGAAATCAACCATGAATGTTCTTTGGAAGGACTGATGCTGAAGCTCCAACATTTTGGCCACCTGATGCAAAGAGCTGATTCATGGGAAAAGACCCTGATGCTGGGAAAAAATGAAGGCAAAAGCAGGGGATGGCAGAGGATAAGATGGTTAGATAGCATCGCTGATTCAAAGGACATGAATTTGAGCAAACTCCAGGAGATAGTGGAAGATAGAGGAGCCTGGCGTGCTGCAGTTCATGAGATTGCAAAAAGTCAAACATAAGTTAGCAACTGAACAACAGCCACTTCCGACTACAGTAACAAGGGAATCTTTATGGCATCTTCACTGTGACAGCCTGACACGGTTCCTGTTGCTGAAACTCATGAAAGTTTGGTGTTCCCCTCACGAGAAGCAGCCAAGAGCTCTTCATCCTCACACTAGTCAAAACTCAGCCTCCAACAATTTTTAGAAGTTTCCATTTTGTGTTTCTAATAGCTTATGACTCCAGAGCTTCTGCCTCAGGTCAGCAGATCTCACCCATGACTCTGGATTTTCCCGTCTATGCAGGCTGTAGAGTGGCTGTTTGTTATGCAGCCTCCATTCTCTGCTACATCCCAGGAAGGTTGTCCCATATCAGGTTTTCAGGTGGTTGTCTTTTGTTTGTTTGTTTGTTTATAAGAATAAGCTCTTTCTTGTTGTTTAGTTGCTGAGTTATGTCAGACTCTTTTGCAACCCCATGGACTGTAGCCTACCAGGCTCCTCTGTCTGTGAGATTCTCTAAGCAAGCATACTGGAGTGGGTAGCCATTCCTTTCTGCAGGGGATCTTCCTGACCCAGGGATTGAACCCATGTCTCCTGCATTGGCAGATGGGTCTTTACCACTGAGCTACCAGGGAAGCCCTTCTAAGATCTTTATGTACTGGAATTGTGTGTATATGAATTATATCTCAATAAAGCAATCAGTTAAAAAAATAAGAACTAGGAAACAGTCTGAAACATAAGTGATATTATTTTAACCATAAAAAAGAGTCTTTAAAGAAAATGTTGTTTTCATTACATTTCTTTATTATATTACAATTCAGAGCTTTATGGCAGGTCATGCTGATTTTCCAATTACAGTGGTAATATCAAGTTTCCTCTTTTAATAAGAACATTTAACCAAGATGCATATAAATAAGAAACAGTGTAATTAAGGTTGTGTCATCAGGACTGAGTATGGATTGAGTTTGGGAGCACCTCATCCATACCACACTAACCTGTCCCATTAGTGCAAAGTGGCCTGTCTGGAATATGTCCCAGAATCCTGTCCACTAAAGCAGCCACTCAGAAACAGGATGGGCTTAACCTAGTGTGGATATCTGGGAAGGCAGTTCCATAATTTATGCCTTGTTAAAGACGCCAAGGGCCTCCCATGGGACCCAGGCCTGGAGGCAGGTTCTGGGAGCATGGAAACGTAAGGTTAGATGGAGGCTTCCTTCACTTCCCCTGGCTAAAGACTCCTGGTCTCTTGGCTGAAGGTTGAAGACATGAGCAGCGACACAATTCTCAGAGCTTATCTTTAGAGTCCCAGTGCCAGACAGAAATGTCTTCCTAATGCACTGAGATCTCACCTGTGAGGTCTCAGAAGAGCACCTCCCTACCGGCATTCAGAATATCACGTGATCTAGCAGATGGAGTGAGAAAGTATAGGGCAGAGTAAAAGGCACTGGAGTCCACCAAGCTGAGGAGATGCCATGGAGAACTTTGTTCTTGGTTTCTTAACCGAGAAAGACATGTTAAATACCAACAGTCTCTACTTTGGATTAATAAAATAACGAGGCCCTTGTGAAACAAATTATGTTAGGAACACACACACTGAAGCTATCAATTTCAGAAGGGTGCAGTCCCAAGATAAAGTAATTACATTCAAGGGACCTTAGAGTTAGGAAATGAACAAGGTCATGGTTAGGATGAGGTAAAGGATCCTTCCTAGAGTGCAGCAGCCCAAGGACAGATTAAATTGTGCACTGAGCCAAGATATGAGGAAATTTCATTTTTAATAAATGTGCCAAATCTGAAGGCATGGGACAAATGGGATAAATTGTCACTGAAAGGAGGTCAGATTGGACACAATGATACATCGAGAGGCTCTGTGCGGAGGAAGAGCTTTAGAAAGTAACAAGGCAGCAATGATGTCACATGGTAATTTCTAAAGCAATGTGTTGTCAGAGCTGGAAATACCAGCCTTGAAATCAGGCAGGAAAGTACAGGTTTGCAACTGGATGCTGGCTTCTTGGCGTGCTCTGAAGTTGAACATGTCAGAAGAGAAGACGCCACCTCAGGTTTATTGGGACCATCAAGAAGTCTGGGTTTCACTTCTGGCTCTTTCTCCTCCAGATCTCTGTTCGAAGGCATCAGTTCAGTTCAGTCGCTCAGTCGTGTCTGACTCTTTGCAACCCCATGAATTGCAGCACCCAGGCCTCCCTGTCCATCGCCAACTCCCAGAGTTCACTCAAACTCAAGTCCATCGAGTCGGTGATGCCATCCAGCCATCTCATCCTCTGTCATCCCCTTCTCCTTCTGCCCCCAATCCCTCCCAGCATCAGGGTCTTTTCCAATGAGTCAACTCTTTGCATGAGGTGGCCAAAGTACTGGAGTTTCAGCTTTAGCATCATTCTTTCCAAAGAACACCCAGGACTGACATAGCTGTTAGTATATTAGTGTTGTCCAGTTTATACTTAAGAGGTTCCAGCCTGCTCATTATATTTCCTCCCTGCCTGTGTGCTTGTGGACTTCAAGCTGCAAGGGGAAACAAAATGCCTGGAGAGACTTTTAACAAGCTCTGAGGTTGCATAAATCCAAATCCCTGTAACAAATAAGTGTGTGTGTGTGTGTGTGTGTGTGTGTGTGTGTGTGTGTGTGTGGTGTATTGGTTCTGCTTCTCTGGATGATCCCTTACTGATAGGGGTGATTAGCTTAAGTATCAGGAAAAGGAATCTGCAGCAATGCCCAGCATTCGTAGGAGAGGGAGATAATTCTAGAAGGAGATTTATCAGGAGCCATAGAGAAATGAATGGACTCCCTTCGGCACACTGGATATTGTGTTCAGCTCTGGAGATAAAGCAGTGGCTGCAACAGGATCCTGTCCTGGCATCAGTGCATGTGATGAACAGGAAGGACTGAGTAATCACAGGACATGCCAGGTAGCTACTGATGGAGCAAAGACTAGGTTAGCATGTCCAGAAATACGGCCACAGAAGGAAAAGTTGAAAGATGATGATACGTTATAGAAAAACTATATAGAACTTTATTTTTCTTACAGTAAATTAAGGAGGAACCTGTGGAAATGTATGTAGGAAATGTGTGCCTCTAATGTGTGTAAGACATCAAGACACAAGAACGGCAAATCTTTTGTCCTGTCCAGCTACCTAACCCCACCTTCATAGAGGGTGGGGCCCTGGGTTATTAAAAAACCTTGCGAGAACAATCAGAATAGCAGGGTTAGGTGAGAAGAGGGCCATGAATATTAACTGTCACCAGACTGTGCCTTGGCAAAGATGCTTGTAGTTACGGGAATCTCTATAAACACCTACATTCAGTGGTTTAGGAACTAGACTTATTGGACTACGCTGCAGCAGAATTATATAACCTGTCACCCCCTTGGTGACAGCACCTGAATCTACACTAACAGGGCTTCTCTGTATCACAACTCTGTTCATGTCTTACTATTTCAACTCTTTTAAGAACATTTGTACTTTTGTGTCCCCAAATATTTGTCTTTATGGACACTGGAAACAAAGGTATCGTCTTTAACCCACCACCTCATGCTGATTCATCTTCCTACTTCTAAATCAGCTAATGGAAAATTTAGGATTTAAGAAGTGCTCATTATATATTAGGGCTTCCCAGGTGGCTCAGCAGTAAAAAATCTGCCTGCAGTGCAGGAAACTCAAGGTCAATCCTTGGCTCTGGAAGATCCCCTGGAGGAGGAAATGGCAACCCACTCTAGTATTCTTGCCTGGGAAATCCTACGGACAGAGGAACCTGGCAGGCTACAGTCCATGGGGTCACGAAAGAGTCAGGTACAACTTAGCAACTAAACAACAACAATAACATTATGTATCAAGCACTATATTAAAGTGAAGAAATTCAAGTTGGGTTTGTATGCATCTCCATCACTTACAGAGCTTGAGCCCTCGAGTGTATCAGAAACTCTGAGTTTCCGTATACTGAACTACAATTTAACACCCTAACCATAATGCAGTAGTTACATTTATTTCGGAGAAGGCAATGGCACCCCACTCCAATACTCTTGCCTGGAAAATCCCATGGGAGGAGGAACCTGGTGGGCTGCAGTCCCATGAGAGTAGGACACTGAGCAACTTCACTTTCACTTTTCACTTTCCTGCATTGGAGAAGGAAATGGCAACCCACTCCAGTGTTCTTGCCTGGAGAATCCCAGGGATGGGGGAGCCTGGTGGACTGCCATCTATGGGGTCGCACAGGGTCGGACACGACTGAAGTGACTTAGCAGTAGCAGTACATTTATTTATATATGACAGAAAACTGTGTACCTCCCTAAGTGGTACAAGGGATGTCTAAAGACAATCCATGCCCTAGACATTTGTTCGTTATGGAAGACACATGAATCATTAGATCCCTAGGGACAATGATAACTATAACAAAACCACATTGATAATAACCCAGGCAATGCTGTCTTTTGATTTTAAATTATTTCTCATCCACAGCTAGAACATGGACTTTAGAGTGTAAAAACACTGGATATGATTTCTGCTTCTACCAGTTCATGTCTAGGTGGATTTGGAAAACTTAGCATAACCTTTTGAGAATGATCTTCATTACCCATAAATCTAAAAAGAAATATGACCTATTTCACAAGGTTGTTGTAAGGACTAAATGTGTTAATATATGCCAAGTACTTAGCACAGAGCACGCATACAGTAAGCCCTCAAGGAATGAGAACAATCATTAGTTTTATTTTACAAGTTGTTGCTGTTACTATAAATTCCCACCCCACAGCTCTGAGCCAGAGGTGATATTATGACTCCTATTTAGGGAAAAGGAGAAGAAATGAAGTAAGTGTCCCCGTCACAGCTTGAGAGAAAGTGGCGGAGTTGTGTTTTGAGCCTGTGCCCTCTGTCCGTCTGCATGTCCAGTGGCGAGTCCACGTGGCACTATCTGGGACTTGAGCTGTAGTGAGATCCGCAAATGGTAGTTCAGATTATCTTGAGTGTTAAAGGGTTGGGTGATAGAGGTGGAGGGTTTTAACTTTCAGCTATTGGTAAAGTTCTTAATTTCTCAGGATTCTCTACCATCCAGCCCAAGGGTTTATTTTATTTTTATGCCACAATTCTTTAAAAGATAACCTGACTTCACAAGCCTGAATCTGTAGCACCTTCTTACATTAATTGTTTTTCTGAACCCTGCAATTGCCCTCCTATTGATGCTTTCTGAAGAATACCTTTTATACAGGTTTTTTTTTTTTCTTTTAACTTGACTTGACCAGGTAAAAAAAATTCCCTCACACACACACACACAGAGCAAGAAATGAATAAACGGCAAATTACTTGATCCAGATGCTTGCCTTAAAGGTAAAAAAAAAAAAAAAAAAAAACAGAAATAAAAACAAAAAACACAAAGCCATGGGTAGGAGGTTATTCTTAGGGTCTCGCATGTCTGACCATGCTAGGAACATTTCTGTGTATGCCTCTTATCCTGGGATAATTTTTAAACGTGCCCCTTTACATTTTCAAAATGGTTCTGGTATGGTATTCAACTGAAGGATACAGAATATACATGCAGAAGAGAGACAAAGACTATTTTACGGACCATTGTAAATTCTTCAAAGAAAATGGAACAGAGAATTAACCAATCAATGTACAATTGGAAATGAAAGAACTATAGGCAAGGTAATGACAAAGTAATTACTCTGGTTTGAACCCAAGTTCTAAACTTTTCTAATTTATTTTAACGAAACACTGTGTTCTGCCTACATAAATCATATATTTCTACTAAATGATTTGTTATAAAATGTCTATTTAAATAGTTGAAAAGAATGTCTGGCAGGAAGTAGGTGCTGGTGGGGATAATTCTGGGTCCAGACTTACTATTTGCATTAACAGAGGAAGAGAATCTGCAGCATTTTAATGAAAATTTGAAATGAAACTAAATTAGGTATTGAAATTAAGTGTAATTTCTCAAGCTAAGAATAGAAAAAATATATCGAGTGGAGCTCTTTATAGCTCAGAGACATGAGAATAAAAGTTTAACCCAATTTAGCTATTCTTGATGTTTCTCTCTAGCTGGAGATATCATCTCCTTCTTATCCTAATTGAGTTTCCCTATCTCACTCCATTAATAACTGTTAGTGTGAGATATTGCTCAAGTGGGAAAATGACCATAATGTTTTCTTGTTCTATAGAGAATTAGGCACTTCCAATATGTATGGATGATGGGAATTAGGATCCAGTTGAACTATTCCTAATTTCTGGTAAACATTCAGCTCACTCAACAATGATTAAGCATTATTATTTTGAGAGATTCTGCAAGTGCAGAACTGTAAAAATTGGAGAAATAAATAAGGATAGGACAAAAAATTATCTCTGCTTACTCACCCCAAAACAGCTAAACTGATAAGAAGGACATGTAAGACAAGATAGAAATAATACAAACACCATAGGTTACCTGGTCTAACAGATTGTGTCAAAAATTAGAATGAACAATTTTTCCAAGAGGGTGAGGGAAGGTTTCAGGGTGGGTAGTGCTGGAGCAGGGGTCTTACAGGATGACTAAGCATTTCAAGAAGCAGATTAACCCACCAAAAGTATCTTGTGGGAGTTCTCAGGGAACATGCCAAGTGGATAAAAAGCACAGTAAGCCCTGGGCATGTTCAAAGAAACCAGGAGGCACCATAAGTCTAGAAAAATGTTGGAACGATCTGGCAAGGACGATGCCGTAGGTTCATCACACTCTCGTCAGTCTTCTGTGCTTGAGCGTAAGGGCAACCACTTCCAGCTTCCTGTCAATGTGATGAGGCCACATGACTGATCCTATCCAGTAAAATAAGGGTTGTGTCTGAGCTGAGGATGAAAACAGGCTTTGCAATACATGATTCTCCAGCGTATTTCTTCCCCTGAGGACGTAAGTGTGGGAGCCTTTGATTGGAAGGTACCAAGGGGCTAAAGCAGGTTGATCTACTGAATCACCACCCAGAAGACAGTTGCACAGTCATCCAGCCAACAGATTTCATGTGAGGGCTGCTGGATGGACCTTTGCCTTAAACCATCGAGACTGAGGGATTGTTTGTTACAGCAGCACAAGCTTATCCTCTCCTTACTAAGTCTAGAGACAGTGGTAAGACCTGGACCAAGAGATGAGGCAAACAGACTCAGAGGAGCTATGCTCTGATTCCTTAATGATAATGAGAATTAATCATTCTTCCCCTGCTCCCCAGGAATCTAACAAGTTGTCTCTTCAGCACGATTTCACTCTGAAGCTCCTAGTTCATTCTTTACCTCTTTTCCCCATTATATTGCACAAGACCATGGTTCAAGTTATATATGCTACAGTAAAAATTCTTTGGAAAGCAAATGCAGCTAAATTTGAATATCTGTTCAGTAAGAATATCTACATCTAGAACATGACCCAATCCTTTCAGGATTACCCATGAGGACTGGAGGGCTTCCCTGATGGCTTAACAGTAAAGAATCTGCCTGCAATGCAGGAGCCGCAGGACATGCAGGTTCAATCCTTGGATCAGGAAGATCCCCTGGAGGAGGGCACAGCAACCCACTCTAGTCTTCTTGCCTGAAGAATTCCATGGACAGAGGAGCCTGACAGGCTATAGTCCATAGGATGGCAAAGAGTCAGACACGACCAAAGCGACTTAGCGCACATACACACATATGAGGAATTTAGCCGTAGCTTTTTGCTATTCAGTGAAAAGTCAGCTTCTTAAACCAAGCTTTCTTCCATGTGTTACTTTTCTTCTAGCAGGCTTTAGAGACTTTGCACTGAGCCCTTCACTGGGACCAGAGGATAAAGAAGAGCTACAGCTGCAAGAGTCCTGCCCTACAGAACTCAAAGCTCTAGCCCAGAACAGGGTTTCTTAAGCATGAACGCAAGCTCTGCTCCCCCCACAAGTAGTATTACAGCCTAGATTCTAACATGGTCCTGCAGTGTTTTAGATGATCTCATCAGAGTTTTGGGGCAGAGTTGGGTGTCTAGGAGCCCCATAATGGCCAGCCATGCAGGCATTTGCTAAATTGGATGTTTATGCATGTTAACATGTATATTGAATGTGTGCTGTGTGCTCAACTTTGAGACCCCCATGGGCTGTAGCCTGCCAGGCTCCTCTGTCCATGGAATTTTCCATGCAAGAATACTGCAGTGAGTTGCCATTTCCTACTCCAGGGGATCTTCCCGACCCAGGGATGGAACCTGTGTCTCTTGCGTCTCATGCATTGGCAGGTGGATTGTTTATTACTGGCGTCTCCTAGATTCAAGATGGACACCGAATACTCCACACCATGGTCTGCTTCTCCAAATGCTTAAGAAGCACTTTTGCTGTGCGAGTCAGATGCATAAACTGCTATTTTCACTATAAATTAGTAAGAACAGAGAAGTTTCTCTGGTTTTATAGAAGAGGGCTTATGAGTTAAATTATTGTGTAAACAAAGGTCCCTTTCTAGAGTCTACATTTTTATATATGATAATATCCTTAGATGTATTAATGTGGAAAACATTTTAATAATTTATTTTGTTCTTTGACATTTGGGCAGAAAACAACACTCTGACAGATAAATGACTTCAAATTTGTGTAGGATGCCTAGGGAATGATCAACTTCTGATCAGCTGACAAACCAAAGAAGTTGCTCTAGAAGTTCTGCTCTGTGAATAGTGAACTCTTACTGCTCGAAACATTCATGAAACACGTCCAAGCTTCAGCACAGATGTGACTGTTTTGGCTTTTAGACAGAGGTCAGTCTCCGAACCAAATCAGTCTCATTCTCTACTCTGACTGTATTTGGTACTGCCCGGGTTTCCAAGTGCAAATAGAATGCAATGAAATTGGCAAATAATTATCAATAGTTTCACCTGAAAAGAAGAGGAGAGAAGCCACACTGCACTTGAGGGCATCTCTATTCCAGTCATTTCCCTCTGCTCTGTGTCAGATGCGCCCCTCCCACCTCCATTCACCTCTTTACCTGGGGTTCTCAAGTGGTGCAGTGGTAAAGAATCTGCCTGCCAATGCAGGAGACATAAGAGACTTGGGTTTGATCCCTGGGTCAGGAAGATCCCCTGGAGTAGAAAATGGCAACCCACTCCAGTATTCTTGCCTGGGAAATTCCAGAGGAATTCCAGGACAGAGGAGCTTGGCGGGCTACAGAACATGGGGTTGAAAAGAGTCGGACGTGATTGAGCATGCATGCATAATGACATGTATCCGTCCTTGTAATATATGGGCTTCCTTGTTAGCTTAGACAGAGGAAAACCTGTCTGCATTGCTGGCAACCTGAATTTGATCTGTAGGCTGGGAAGATTGTCTGGAGAAGGGAGTGGCTACCCTCTCCATTACTCTTCACTGAGAATCCCGTGGGCAAAGGAGCCTGGCAAGCCGCAGTCCATGGGGTTGCAAAGAGTCTGATACCACTGAGCGACTAACATGCACTTTGTTTCTGCCTTCAAAATAAATCCAGAATCTAATTAATATTCAATAACCACCCCAAAAATCCTGTAAGTCTGTCTTAATCCTCTACTCTCCCTTACCTCCACCCCTTCAAAAGCCAGGTTCTGAATCTTCTCTCTTTAAGGATGTGACAAAGTGACCATCTCCCCCACTTGTGCGCTTTACCGCAGCTACAGCCCAGATCTGGGCCTTCATTTCCTCCCACCTGAACTGCCACAATCATCTCTTTGTTATTCTCCTCACACCCATATAGTCCAAAATAGTCATTCTCTTCGTACATGAGAAAAAAAAAGAAAGATATATCATTAAATGTCGATCTACTGCAATGGCATTTCAAAGGACCTAGAGTACAATTTATTATTATTTTTTTGCCTGTACCTTGAATTTTATTTTTCTAATGATATGTTTACTTTATTTTTTTTAATTTTATTTTTAACTTTACAATATTGTATTGGTTTTGCCATATATCAACATGAATCCACCACAGGTACATACATGCTCCCCATCCTGAACCCTCCTCCCTCCTCCCTCCCCGTACCATCCCTCTGGGTCGTCCCAGTGCACCAGCCCCAAGCATCCAGTATCGTGCATCGAACCTGGACTGGTGACTCATTTCATATACGATATTATACATGTTTCAATGCCATTCTCCCAAATCATCCCACCCTCTCCCTAAAGTCATGCTGTGTGACCCGCAAGGCTTGACCTAATCTCTACCCTCTTTGTCTTCTCCCCAGATGCATGTCATGGCAGACCTCATTCTCTTCAAAATGCTTCCGTCATCGTGGTGTTTTCTGCACCTTTCAAAGGGCGTAAACAAGTTCCAACCTTACAGCCCTTGTATTTAGGATTCATTCTCCTTGGAAGACTCTTGCTGCAGAACGTCCCGTACCTCACGGGCTTTTTGTTGGTGGTGTTCTCAGTTGACCACACCATTTAAAGCACTTCTTGGGTCCCTTTATGTGAGGTGTTTCTGATTCCTCTTATACCTGGAGGAATATTATTCTGTGCTTTTACAAACCTCACTGCTCTCTGAAAAGATGGTTTACCACTTTCTCCCTTTATTCATTGTCAACTAGAATTTAGGTTCCATGCAAAGTGTAAAGACCTTGTCTGACTTCACTGCTGAATCACAAGAGAGCAAATGTCCATACATGTTATAGCAGCACAATACATTTTGAATAACCAAATGAATTTGGTTGGCAGGTAAAGGATGGCTGAGGGGAGAATTAAATGATTCCAGGAGCCCTTCTGATTTCAGCTTCTACAGGGAAAGAGCTTGATGTTCTTACAACAAGGGGGAAAAAAATGCCAAGCAAAGTGAAAATCGGTGATTTTTCTTCTATCCATCAGAGAACTGTGGATACAGGACAGACCATCACCTCGAATCTGGAGAGACAGATGGTTACAGAGGATAATAGCCAAGATCAGAAGCCACTGTAGCTACTGCTGCTGCTGCTGCTGCTGCTAAGTCACTTCAGTTGTGTCCGACTCTGTGCAACCCCAGAGACGGCAGCCCACCAGGCTCCTCCATCCCTGGGACTCTCCAGGCAAGAATACTGGAGTGGGTTGCCATTTCCTTCTCCAATCCATAAAAGTGAAAAGTGAAAATGAAGTCGCTCAGTCGTGTCCAACTCTTAGCAACCCCATGGACTGAAGCCTACCAGGCTCCTCCATCCATGGGATTTTCCAGGCAAGAGTACTGGAGTGGGGTGCCATTACTGACTGGTAGGAATATGCACGTGGCAATTTTGATGAATTTCTGGGTCCTGAATATGAACTTAGTTTGATAATTAAAAACCCCTAGGAGGCCAGTCTCAAGGCCACACACTTCCACAGATTTTTGGCTGCAGAAGCCCTGCCAGGTTTTCATGGTAAAGATCAGAGAAAAGTTCTCTCTGGCCTTGGGAAAAGGGACTGAAAAAAAAAAAAAAAAAAAAGGAAAGAAAAACAAACAAAAACACAAAGAAATGAGAGGAAACTGAAGTTTCTGGCATCTGTAACTATAGCAGACATTAAACACAGCCCAACTGCTAGCCAGACTAATCTGCTGTAGCCATCGATGCCAGAAAGAGTCAGAGAAGAAGGAAGAATTGATACATTTTTCATAGTCCCCATTTCTGATCTGGTTGCTTCAAGAATCAGAGCTCAAGTCATTGTAGATGTAACAGCTATACTGACAAGATGACAAAGTGGTCTGATGATTCCCTCTAGGATATTAATCCTGAGATGTCACATATTTTCATGCTTATAAACTCACTCACTCTCCATTTGGTTCAGATGTTGAAAACTTACTCTGAAAACCCAGACCAATTTTGAGCAGAAGGGTTTTCCAATGGAACATGCTTAGTGAAGGCTAAGAGGTTTTGTGTCTTGAGTTGGACGTGGTCCAGGCAGCTGTAATGAGAAAAGTTGGACATAATTGTTGCTGAGTCCTGCAAGAAGACTAAACCTTCTTGGTCAAGTGATACAACAGTGTGGGGTGGGGGCCGCTGGGGCTGGGGGCTGGAGCAGAGTCTGTGCCCAAACAGGAAGAGGTGAAGCTTTAGTCACTATCATACGAAAACTGGTGCAATTATTTCAGGCCACAAATGCTCCCCCCCCCTCTCTCAGACTTTCAGGAGACTAGGGGCTGGGATGGGATGACCAGTTGAAATCAAGCCCTCTTTGTTCAGCTTTCCGACTCTAGAGCAGACTCTGGCTATGAACAGCTACAGTGCAAGTGCTAGAGGAGGTTGCAGTAAATGATTTCCTGGGAGTTGTGCATAATTTGCTCTGCCTCAGAAGGCATAAGCTAATTTTGAACAAATCCCTTTGCTGTCATCTAGTATAACCCAGCCGATTTAGATAAATCCTTGAACTGGGATTCCACATGCATAATATTGTCTCCTAAACAAAGAAAGACATACTTGGGACATTCATAGTATCCAAATGATTGCTTGGGTTTAATGCCAAGCTCCTTAAAAAAAAAAAAGTCCAATTTTTAATCTCATCTGTGCAAACAAAGACTCAGGCAAAAGATTAAGCGTGTTCAAGAGATGTTAACAACACAAAGAGGAACTGTATTTTAAACAAGTTGGTGCCCATCCTTCTTGCCTGCTTTGACCAGATGATCTGGCTGGTAATTAGACACTTATTAGGAGCCAAGAGTCATTTTAGTGTATTTTCCTTCAAAACACAGTGAGAAAATGCATCTTTGGTAACTTTATTATCAAGGCCCTGTAGTCATGTATCAGGAGCCAATGGCTGCATCTTGAATCCAATTGTGACCTTGTGTTTAGATTTAAATGAGACCAGGCTTCAGTCTTCCAAGTTTATCCCTAGGAATATCTCACACTATTAGTTCTTCCTTTCAATCTGCTTATTAACTGCAGTTAAGATCAGGGAGTTATAATGATTACACTTCACGATTCTGGTCCAGATTGTCACTCTGTGCAGGTTATTTAATCTTTGAGAGCTACATTGTCCCACCTGAAATGTGGAAATAATAGTTCAATTTACTTTCTAATGCTGGTGGGAGAACGGAATCAAATATGTGTAGAAAAGATCTAGCGCTGAACCTGCACACATATGCATAGGAGCTCCTCAGTAAGGGCTCGACCTGCCTGGAGTGGACAGCCTTTTCCTTCTCCAGGGGATCTTCCCGACCCAGGGACTGAACTCCGGCCTCCTGCTTTGCAGGCAGATTCTTTACCAGCTGAGCCACAAGGGAAGCCCAAGGATGTTGATAATATGCTAATAATAGAAACAACCTGTTTAGAAGTCACAGTGTGCTAGAAGCTAGAAAGGCCCAGGAATGGCTCCTTTCCTGTTATCTGTCTCGACCTGAGATTCCCTGTACTTCCTTTCCTGGCTCTTCTGATCATTGGTTCCTTCCTCAAGCTTGTGACATATTTAGAAATAGAAGTATAATTGTTAAACATTTTCTGAGTTCTAACTATGTGCCGGACCAGGCCCTGGTCATTGGGGATATAGGGATATATGGGTATTTGTATTCCCTTGTGGGGCTTACAGTTTTTTCACAGGAACAGCAATCCTGTCTTGATGTCAGAACAGGCTGTGCTTTATGCCAAGAACCTTACAGGCATTATCATATTTTACTCATTATCAAGTAGATATTTTTATAATCATCTGTACTTGAAGAGACCAAGATGTAAGTAAGTTGCTCAGAGATACAGACAGTAGGCAAAAGAGACTTAGCCCTTCCTTACTTTGATGTCTTATGAGTAAGTGTTTAGATTTTGACATGTTGAGCTTTAGATGCCTCTTGGATGAACCACTGAAAGCTTCAAGTCCTTGAATGTATTTAACTAGAGCTCAGAAAAATGTGACAGAAATACAGATATGAGAGCTATCAACTCAAAAGCAGGAATTTGGAGAAGTGGAAATGAAAGAAATCACCTAGGGGCTGTGCCTTTGCGAACCCTCAGGGGACTAACACAAGAGATCAAATGTCAGGCTCTCCCTCGAGAGATTTTTATTTACTTGGTTTTCAGAGGGTCCTGAGCACAAGTCCTTTTAATTTTATGAACTGACTTGAATACACAACCGGATTCAAAACCTAGACTTAAAAGTCAGTGAAAAGATGAAAGACAAAACAGAGTCCAGAGCCTCAGCTCCAGTATGAAAACTCATGCTGAGAGAAAAAAATGTAATTAAGGAGACAGATGTACACCGGGAAGTGGACAAACATTCCAACCAGGGAGGTCAGGAATGACACTGGTGTGAGAATTTGAACAATAACACTTGGAAAAACAGAAATTGGACTGAGTGTGAATTCGGGGAGAGAGGAAAAGATGCCCCCATTGAAATGCCCTCCACTGACCTTTCTATAGGACTCAGAAATCCCAGGGAGGACCTTCCAGATCAATCAGCTCTTGGACGTGTGGTCACCAGCTGTCTGAAATAGACGTTGGCCCGTCTCCTCTTGGCCACATCTCCAGGTGACACTGAGCCCTCATCCATAATGCAGAATCAGGTGACAGTTAATTTAGGTCATCAGATACTGTCTGGAAACCTGAGATCCATCTCCTTTTTCCCATCATCAATTTAAACAAGCTGACATCACTGTAAATTTCTCACAAGGAACTGCCACTGATCGAGCAGACAGACACAAAAGAATTCTCCAGATTGATGATCGAAATAACTCAAGAACAAGATCTCACCCTGAATGCCTTTGGTAGATGTGCTAGGAAAAATTTTCATTTAGGACAAAGGTGATTCTTTAACCCTTCTGTTTCCCTATTGCTCTATGTGGATTTTTTTTTTTTTTTAATTTCATTGTTAAAGTCATAGAAGGTAGGCCTTCCTTAAAATGATAAAGTTGGTTCATATATTCCTGGTATATGAATCTTGTCATTTACCAGTTACTAGTTTTTTTACCTGGGACATATTATAGCACACTCAGGTGCTCAGTTTCCAAATATGGAAAATAGTTGTAACAGTAGAACACATCTTACAGGATTTTCAGATATTTCTGGCACAAGTTTGGGATTCCATAAATGTTGTTGTTTTGTTGCTAAGTCGTGTCTGATTCTTTGTGATCCCATGGATTGTAGCCTGCCAGGTTCCTCTGTCTGTGGGATTCTCTAGGCAAGAATACTGGAATGCGTTGCCATTCCCTTCTCCAGGGGGTCTTTCTGACTCAGGGATTGAACCCTCATCTCCTATAATTGGCAGGTGATTCTTCACCACTAGCGCCACCAGGTAAACCTGGATAAGTCATCAAGAACGTACTTTTAAAAGTGCACTGGGCTTCATGCAAGGTCTGTAGGATTCCACACCAGACTCCAAATTTAAATAGTCACATAAATGTTTTGGGTCACAGTTTCCTTATCTGTAAAATGGGATAAGAAGGGATAAAATTTGTTCCTGTATATCTCACAGGGAGATGCTAAGAATAAGATCAGTTGTAGGTCTGAAAACATTCTATACAGTGGAAAATGACATTCCAGATTACTGCTGCTGCTGCTGGACAGTCACACAGTTTGTGAGCCTGGGTGTGGATTATCAGCGGTTTCTGTGTGTTTGGGTTGAAAGTGTTGTGGAGACTTGGGCTCAGCTCAGTTCTGCAGTAAATAGGCAAAGAGTTGTGGATGCTTCTCCAGCTCCAGACAAGAGGGGTCCTTTTCTGGAATAGTACACTGGTGGATTGGGTCCTCTCCTCCTACAGAGGGGACGCCAACCATCCAGGTCATCAGCCTCTGTCCAATGCCTGAGCCTTAGACGGAGGCAGGCAGTGTCCAAGCTCCATATTGTGTCTAAAACACAATTATCCAGTCTGGCCTGTGGACCATCAAGGGAAGCCTTCTGCTCTCAAAGCTTTTACAATCTGGAAGCCAAGGCTACGGCTTACCTGGTAGCTCAGTTGGTAAAGAATCCACCTGCAATACAGGAGACTGCCAGTAATGCAGGAGAATCAGGTCCGATCCCTGGATGAGAAAGATCCCTGGAGAAGGAAATGGCAACCCACTCCAGTATTCTTTCCTGGAGAATCCCATGGACAGAGGAGACTGGAGGGTACATTCAATGGGGTCACAAGATTAGGACACAACTTAGCAATTAAACTGGGCTTCTCTCATAGCTCAGTTGGTAAAGAATCTGCCTGCAATGCACGAGACCCTGGTTCAATACCTGGGTCAGGAAGATCTGCTGGAGAAGGGCTGCTGCTGCTGCTGCTGCTGCTGTCGCTTCAGTCGTGTCTGACTCTGTGTGACCCCAGAGACAGCAGCCCACAAGGCTCCCCTGTCCCTGGGATTCTCCAGGCAAGAACACTGGAGTGAGTTTCCATTTCCTTCTCCAATGCATGAAAGTGAAAAGTGAAGTTGCTCAGTTGTGGCCGACTCCTAGCGACCCCATGGACTGCAGCCTACCCACTCCAGTATTCTTGGGCTTCCCCTGTGGCTCAGCTGGTAAAGAATCTGCCTGGAATGTGGGAGACCTGGGTTCAATCCCTGGGTTGGGAAGATCCCCTGGAGAAGGGAAAGGCTACCCACTCCAGTATTCTGGCCTGGAGAATTCCATGGACTATATAGTCTATGGGGTCGCAATGAGTCCACGACTGGGCAACTTGCACTTTCACTTTGGCGACTATACCAAACCAGGCCAGGGTGGAGCCAGAGGCCTGCAGTTATCACGTTAAAAAAATTAAGAACATTTCAAAGCTGACCCATGTTAGATTTATTTACCAGGCTCACATATTTACTCATAGTTCACTCAATGTGCAAAAAAATATATTTTTTCTTTAACCTGATTTTTTTCAAAAGCTTCACCCTTGTGAATAGTCAAGAAAAACTCAGATTTTGTCCATCAATGTAGTGATCTCTTGGCATTCCACCCCAACCTCCCTTTCTTCCCCATCCTGGTGCTGGGTTCTAGTCTAGCAGATCCAGGGAAGAACAAGGCTTCTCACTCATGGTAGCCACCTTGGATCCAGCTGTCATCTGATGTAAACAGCCTGCTGGTCTTCTTCCTGGGATGGAGGTAGAAGAGGTGTTCTCTTGGCTCTTTGCTGCAATGCCCTAACATCCAGGACTGGAATCCATGACACCAGCCATTTGCTCGTCTTAAAGTCCTTGTACACTGACCCCTCTGCACTTTGACCTTGGGCTTCTGCCAACCTTCAGCCTTCTGGCACCTTCTAGTTCCTCCTGGGAATGTGTAGGAACCTGACTTACATGCACACATTGGAGTCATCTGGGATGCCCAGTGCACGGCATCCTCTGGATTTCTATAGTCATCCCTCCATGCCCTGCCTCATACCACTCAGGACATGGTACCAGGTCACCAGGTAGAGGTGGGGATTCTCCCAGAGGACCATACAGAAAGCAGGTGGGGAGGAGAGAGTGGGCAGAGAGCCTGGTTGCTGACCTTCTTGCTCTTTTCTGCCTGCCTTCTCAATCACTCCACCACCTGAGTTGAGAAATAGAAATTTTTCTTCTTTTTTTGTTATCTTCTCTTTCTTCTTCTGAATTCTGGGGAAAATGAATTTAACTAAACAGAGTTTGAAGAATTATATAATTGTTATAATATTTGGGGGAAAAGAAGTCTCAGAAGAAGTCAATGGTTTATCCTAACTGGGGATAGTGTTTTGGTGGACTCAAGGCTTGTTACTTTGATGAAAAAGCTAAGGTGTAGATTGGTGGTGATTGGAAGGCTCTACAAGGCCCCAGAGGTGAGTACAAGGGGAACAAAAGGAGAAAAGGAATGGGGATCAAGGCAAGGACTGGTGTGGAGGACAGTGCCATCAGTCTACTTCAGGAAGTGGTGTAGTGGAGTATTAGATGGATCTTGGAACCCAGACCTCTGACCCCTCCTAGCTGTGTGACTCTGAGTGAGTTCTTAACCTCTGCTGTATGGTATGCTGTCATCCCTTAGGAATGTTGTGAAAATTGCATAAAGTCCTTAGAATAAGTCCTGTACAACAGATGGTTTGTTCTTCTTTTTGCCTTTCTTAAAAGTGAATGGACAAAGACACAGAGATGGATAAAGGAGTGATCGTGAGAAACCGCTAACAAGAGCTATCCACTTGCCCCCTCTTGTAACATTTACAAAATTAACACTGCCTTTTTCGAGTACCTGGTCTGGCATAGAAATCAGAGGCTTAAGGAAGCCAGCAATTTCCATTATCATCAGCTTCCCTGTGCACAGCAAGGGCCCTTCTGAATATTATTCCCAGTGGGCAACTTTTTCGTGTTCAAGTTTCTAATTGTGAGCTCATCCTAAAAAATAAGTGAAGGGCATTTGTTCATGATATTTCAGCCACACCAGCACACTGATGGCATGTGCCAAATCAATTAGAAAATCCTGCTGGAAATGCTTGCCAGGGGAAGGTACCATGGCTTTGAGGAAAGAGGATGTGATTTGAATTGACTGCACTCCGACCCTATCGTGGGCACTGACTTCTGGACCTTTACTCCCTGGTCTGTACACTACAGACATGCTTCCCATCTGTCTCTATTTCCTGATGCTTTTGCAAAAATTAAATGAGAAAATTTTATGAACCTAATCTGTGAAGTTTACAAATTTCTATATAAATATTGGAGGTACTTAACACACGCCTTATGCATTATCCATAAAAGGTCCTTCTTATACTAAAGATGTTACCTAGGGACTTCCCTGATGATACAGTGGCTAAGACTCCATGCTCCCAATCCAGGGGACCTAGGTTTTATCCCTGATCAGGTAACTAAGTCCCACGTGTTCAAACTAAGTTTTCATGCTGCGGCTAAAAGAACCTGCATGCCACAACTAAGATCCAACTAGCTGAATAAATAAATGTTCAGAAAATAAATAAAGATATTACTTAAATTTTATTAGATATTTCTTGTCAACCATAATAATATTTGTTTACTTAAATACAGTGTATAGTGTTTTAAATATTTAAAAACAATGACTGATTCCTTTGTAAAAAAAAAAAAAAAAGAAAGGTGATAAGTAATAGTACTAGAAATAGAACTGGACAGAAAACAAAATTTACTGGTATCTTTAAAAGGGGGTGAGATATCAGAGGTATGATGTGGGGGGGCACCAAAAGGGTTGGAAGAGGGCAGAGTAATTACAGGAGGCTTCGGTGCGTCTATTTCATGAGCAAAAGCAAAGAGCAAACTACATACGGTAAGCTCTGGCTTTAATGAGGCCTGCATTCCTTAAGCAGTCACTTTCTAGGGAAAATGGAGAATTTCCAGACTGAGACTTGGCACAGAGAAGCAAAATAATCCTAACTAGAGGCCTTTAGGAACGACAGGGCAATGAGAAGACATTGGTGGTTGTTCAATGAGGTAGCAGCAATATTAAACGGAGCCCTGGGATGATAGAGCAGAGGGAATATTGGAATTAGATTGCCTGTGTGTGATGCTCAGCTCTGCCCTATCTCATGGTCAGATTGACAGAAGGCAGAACCTTCCAGCAACTGCACCCAGCCTGCTGATGACCATGACGAGAGAAGCCCTGAATACGTGGAGAAGAGTCTTCCAGGCCCAACTCGGGGTCAGCTTGTGTGTCTAGAAGTGGTGATGAAAGCAGGATTTCAGAACACAGATAGGAATTGTTTGGGTAGATAAAGGTAGGCATTCGATTCTGGGGGCTCATATTTGGGGCAAGAACGTTTCAGGGTCAAGGAAGAAGGGAGAGGTTGAGACAAGGAGGGAAATACATGGGGAAGGCGTCATGTGAATTGAAATTAGGCCTGAAGATTTGTCCTGAATGGTATGTCCACATGGACCCCTACATCATACCGAGTCTCTCTGACTTTGTTCTAAGTTTGCAAGGCAGGAAATCCATCAGCGACTATTTCAAGCCTGCTGCAATTCTACTTTCTGTCCCTCCTGCCTGAACTGTCACAGACCCAGTAGGAAACCTGATTTGTTATATTCACAGCATTTTTTTCTTAGGGCAAATACTGACTGCTCAAGAAAAGTAATGACTAAAAAGCACCTCTATCCAAACTCTCTTGTCAATAGAAGAGGGGGAAAAAAAAAATAGAAAAAATACCTGCCTGGCATAGGTATTGTAAATGGAGCCATCAAAACCCCCTCTGGGTTTTCATGATAAATGCACACACAAGGCAGGTATTTTGGTGAGAAACTATTTCTATTTTGATGCAAGAAAGACAGACCAATACATCAGCCTCCTGCCTCTTAATTCTCATAATGTGTAGCCTCATTTTGCCTACCCTGCTCTTTGCTGTAGAAAAAGCTCCTTAGATGTGTTAGTGACATGAACTTGGTCCACAGCTTCCAAGCTGTCTTCACGAGTCTCTTGTTTAGGAATCCCAAGGAGCAAAGCCTTAACATAATTATTTTTAGTGGAAAGTCTAGAATTTCCTGAGTTTGAATTCATAACTGACTAATGGTTTGTTTCCTGAAAAAGAAAAAATTACACAGAGTTTTTGGGAGATCTGTGATAGACAAAGCAGGAGGCAGTGTGACTTCAGAAGGTAAGGTACTTTCATGGGGACACTTTAGTTTAAAAACAAAACTGAAAGGAAAGAAGGGAAAGGGGAATTGCATATGATCTCTTTTTGTCCTGTTACACCCTTTGCTTTACGGCAGGATGGACATCTCTAGCTGGCAGGGCAGACCTGAGCAGCATTTTGTCTCCTGAGATGAACAGTCAGGTATCCTTCAGAAATTTCAAAGGGCCCAGGGTTCTAGCTGGGTACTTCATCTTGGAGTAACTTACTCAGTTTTTTATGCACTCAGTGGGGTATTTCTTTCACTTGTGATGGAATTGCTAGACGCTAGACCATTTTTTTCCAGTTATTGGAACTTTTGCTCAGACCAGGAGACTGAGTTCTTCCCACCCAGCTTCTTAATTCTCCCCTGCCTTGATGGATGGTCCTTAAATTCTTTGTTATTAATAACTTCCCACGGGGATGGTCACAGTCACAAATTAGACTTAATGTTTTTAGCTAGTCTCCATTAACATCTTAGTTTATTCACATATTATCTTAGTCCTTTGGGGCTGCTATCACAAAATACCAGAGACTGAGTGGCTTATGAACAGCCGAGATAGAAATGCATTTCTCACAGTTCTGGATGCCAGAGGTCCAAGGTCAAGTCCAGCAGGTTCAGTGTTTGCTGAGGGCCAACTTTCTGGTTTACAGTTGAAACTTTCTAACCATGTCATCACTGTATCCTTATCTTGGTGAAGGCGAGATGGAGCCTTCTTGGGTCTGTTTTGCAGGAGCGCTAATCCCTTTCATGGGGACTCAACTCTCATGTCCTAAGAACTTCCTGAAGTCCCCACCTTCTCATACCATCACTTTGGGCATTTGGTTTTTACATGTGAATGGGGGGTACTCATTCATGCCAAAATACATATTGCTTATTGACATATACACATAAAGTCAACAGAGAACAGACATACACATATATTCATGTGCACATATGTGGTTGGATAGATAGGTGATATGTCTATGTATCTGTCTATCTAGGTACATCTGGAAAGAAGAAGGGGAAAAGGAGGTGCTTGGGAGTGAAGAGAAAAGATGATGATATTCTTATGGGGTCGACAGTCACAAAAAGAGAAAGAAGGATGTGGATTTAAGACATATATAGGCATATTAGAATGTGTTGAGTGATTAAATGTGGGGAATGAAAGGGAGACATTTTTAACCACCAATTAAAACAGAGTATGAGAGGAGGTACATATCTGGTTATATGTAGAAAGTAAATTTATATTTTGATATTTGAACTTTAAAGGGCTTATTCGGAAAAAAATGTCCAGGTGGAGCTGTCTAGAAAGCTTGTTAAATGCATGCCTCTGAATTTTAGGAAGGCAGTCTCACCTAGAAATAGTGATTTTAGAGCTAACATAGTATAAATAAGTAGTTGAAAATAGTGTAAAAAGTAGTTGACTTTTTTTAGTGAACATAATGGCCCATGTGTGCAACTCTGAGAAGGGGAAGAAGAAGAAGACCATTAAAGGAGATAAAAACCAGAGGGTAATTAGGCAAGAGAAATGCATAACAGGGAAAGAAGAGATGCTAGTAAATTGGGAAAGATCTACAATGAACAGGTATTAGCTACTGATCTTATCTTTATTTAAAATCTTGTATTTTGTTCCTTATGCATTTTCCCATTATTATTTTTTTAATATTGCATTAAAACATATTTGTCTTGATTACTGAGTGGTTGGGAATCCTCTTAAATTCTGACCCTGAGGCAGGAGCCTCACTCAGTCCACCCTCCTTCCAGCCTTGGCAGTAAACTCCGGGTCATTTTTTTTTTTTTTTTTAATTCTAGCAAGAATATTTTCAGTAGAGAAGAGGGGACAAATGTCAGACTTTAGAGACTTAAGTGTAAATGGAAGGAAGTGAGAAAATGAAACCATAACAAACAGGTTATAATTTTGAGAGGTCCAGAAGAGCAGAGGAAAAGACAAGGCAATTGACATTAAAGGATCTGAAAGATCGACTGAAAATCACACTGAGGAGTCCCTTTCACAGCCTGGCACACCTCCTTCTGGGACTATCCTTGCACCCTAAGTTCTCCAACCCCAAGAAAAGTGGTAAAGCTTCTTTTTCACATGTCTACTCCCACTAATGGGCTGAACCAAGCACCTGCCTTTCCTATTTGAGACAATCTCCCAGAAAAAGCATACTCACAGCCCCACAGATGTAGATGGTGGTGTCCTTACTGAGATGTGAGTGCTCTTCTGAACAGTGAGGAGTCTCCCATCCTCAGAACCATGAAGATGCAGCAGAGGCCATGTGCTGGCCAAAGCCCCAGCAGCCGTTCCTCAAATGGCTTTTGAGGCAGTCAACTCATATACCCCCATGTCTTCATGATTAGCCATGAGTCACTGATGTCTGTATCTGTAGGTCCAACCAGAACTCCCTCACAAGATTGAATTCTGCACCATTGAACACTTACCTCATGGACATGTCCACTTACATATCCCACAGACCGTCATCTCAGCTTGGCCATTACGAGGGCATCATTTGTCTTTGCATAAAAGTATTAAAAGGAGATCAAACCAGTCAATCCTAAAGGAAATCAACCCTGAATATTCACTGGAAGGACTGAGGCTGAAGCTGCAGCTACAATACTTTGGCCACCCGATGCGGAGAGCTGACTTACTGGAAAAGACACTGATGCTGAGTCTTCTGAGATTGAGGGCAGGAAGAAAAGGGGGCAACAGAGGATGAGATGGTTGGATGGCATCACCGACTCAATGGACATGAGTTTGAGCAAACTCAGGGAGATGGTGAAGGACAGGGAAGCCTAGCATGCTGCAGTCCATGGGGTCACAAACAGTCGGACATGACTGAATGACTGAACAACAAGGATGTCATGATGATCACAGATTGTATATGAACAGATAGGCTCATTGTTTACCAATTCCATTTTCCCTTCCCCCTGAGCACACAGCTGGACTATCATTGCCAAGCTCTCTTGGGGTTTTTTTGTGGATATGGAATGTTTCTGGCTAGTGAAACATGCATTAAAAAGTGAAAGTGAAAGCCGCTCAGTTGTGTCCAACTCTTTGCCACCCCATAGACTGAATTCTCCAGGCCAGAATACTGGAGTGGGTAGCTGTCTCCAGGGGAGCTTTCCAACCCAGGGATCGAACTGGGGTCTCCTGCATTGCAGGCGGATTCTTTACCAACTGAGCTGTCAGGGAAGCCTGAAACATGCATAGAACAGACAGATTCTCCTTCCATGCCTGGCTCATTGAAAACAACAATAATCCTGGGCCAGAACTGGGTCATAGGCCCATAAACCAGCTGCAGGGGAGGCTGCTGATGCAGACACATGGTATTTCAATCCTGCAGTGGGAGGTAAGGTCCGTGACTGTGGCAGAACAGGGAAGACTGATGAGCAGTCAGTCAACAAGGCCAACTAGCGTATTGCTTTGTCTCGTCTCTCAGGGCGCTAAGCGGCTTCCCTAGTGACTCAGATAGTAGAGATTCTGCCTGCAGTGCAGGAGACCTAGATTTGATCCCTGGGTCAGGAAGATCCCCTGGAGAAGGAAATGGCAACCCACTCCAGTATTCTTGCCTGGAGAATTCCATGGACAGAGGAACCTGGCAGGCTACAATCTGTAGGGTCGTGAAAGAGTCAGACAGGACTGGGCAACTTTCACTCATGCACTCTCTTAGAGCTCTAACAGACATTCCCCCTGCTGCCCCCCAACCCCTTGTGAAATCCTGTTTCCCGAGTGGGATGAGTATCACTCACCTTTGTTTCATCATTCCCTGTCCCTGTCCCCACTGCACCCCCAGTGACACGGTGCTGAAACTGCCTGCTTGGGTGTCTCTCCTGATTAAAAGTGATCTCCTAGAAGGCAATCGACTTGTCTGGCTCATTATTATATAATCACCACCCAGTGCATTGCTTGGAATATAGTAGACATTAAAAAAATAGATAGTATTTAATTGAATATTTTTATGATACATTTCACTTCTAATTTGACAGTATTTGGATTGCATACTGAGGAATAATTTATCTATAGGTTTTGATTTTTCCAACCTGGCTTTTAAACAAAAATAATATGAAACTCAAGGGACAATTTGTTCCAGGTCCCTGCATTTAATCATTTCATTAGTCTCACTAAAGAGATAAATTAGCTGAGGTCTCAGAGAGAGACTGGCTCCAGCAGTTTGGGCTTACTGCAGGAAACAAACCACTCTAAGTATTTTAAACAAAATGTGAATTAATACAAAGAATTAAGTGCTTATGGAATCTTGGAAGGATGGGAGGAGCGAAAGTGCAAGACTCGCAATAGCTGAGGCTAGAGTTCACTCCAACTCAGGGATTGGGGAATCATACAGAGCTGACTCACTGGAAAAGACCCTGACACTGGGAAAGATTGAGGGCAGGAGGAGAAGGGGACAACAGAGGATGAGATGGTTGGATGGCATCACCGACTCAATGAACATGAGTCTGAGCAAACTCTGGGAGATAGTGAAGGACATGGAAGCCTGCTGTGCCACAGTCCATGGGATTGAAAAGAGTTGGACACGACTGAGTGACTGAATAAGTAACAATAGCACAGTATTCTTGCCTAGAGAATCCATGGACAGAGGAGCCTGGCGGGCTACAGACCACGGGGTCGCAGAGAGTCAGACACGACTGAGTGACTTTCACTTTCAAAGCCTGGCAGGTTGTCTACATAGAGACATTCTCAGTTGGGCCAGAGACATTTGCTTTTCTTTCTCCACTTACTGGTTTCACTTCTCAGTTGGGATACTCACAGCACATATGTATAGTCAGAAACTAGTACTTGGGTGCTGCAGCCTATTTATGACTACTAGACAAGTTGGAGAAGGCAATGGCACCCCACTCCAGTACTCTTGCCTGGAGAGTCCCATGGACGGAGGAGCCTGATGGGCTGCAGTCCATGCGGTCGCTAAGAGTCAGACACGACTGAGCGACTTCACTTTCACTTTTTACTTTCATGCATTGGAGAAGGAAATGGCAACCCACTCCAGTGTTCTTGCCTGGAGAATCCCAGGGACGGGGGAGCCTGGTGGGCCGCCGTCTATAGGGTCGCACAGAGTCGGACAGGACTGAAGCGACTTAGCAGCAGCAGCAGACAAGGTGGGGACTGTGCATCACCAGGCTTGTATCATCAGCCTAAGTTTCCAACCCAATGAGAGGAAGCCTCTGCGGGAAGTTTTACCTCAACTCTGAAGGCTCATCACCACGAGCCCTGGGTCACTAGGAGGGAGGATCATATCCTCGCCCCAGATCGGTCAAGACTCAGAACTGATGTCAGACTTGTGATCACAGAGGGGACGCCTCAGGGTGTTCTGTCCACTGCCTTGAGTCATGAATCTGTCAGCAAGTCAGTAAGTCTGACTCTGCCCTTGAAACCATGTTCGTGCTTACACACACTTAGATACCTTCTGACATGTCCAAGCTTGTATCTAGTTTGTCCAGCCATTCATTCTTTCTGTTATTAATGAAAAATCTGACATTCTGGTACAGAATAAAGAGATATCTCTACTAAACAATTCATCCTCTATACATCTTAAAGCATAGATCTAACATTTCAACTTTTTATCTATGCATGATGATCCACAAACTATGTCACTGCATGAGTTTAAAAAACAAACAAAACTTCTGCTATAAAGAAATCCATGGTCCAATCAGTACATGGCATATGGTAGTTAAACAGATGAGTTATTGCCAAAGAATAAAGGTTCACAGGCCAATCCTCCATTCAGTTCAGTTCAGTTCAGTTCAGTCACTCAGTTGTGTCCGACTCTTTGTGACCCCATGAATCGCAGCACGCCAGGCCTCCATGTCCATCACCAAATCCCGGAGTTCACTCAGACTCATGTCCATCGAGTCAATGATGCCATCCAGCCATCTCATCCTCTGTTGTCCCCTTCTCCTCCTGCCTCCAATCCTTCCTAGCATCAGAGTCTTTTCCAATGAGCCAACTCTTCGCATGAGGTGGCCAAAGTACTGGAGTTTCAGCTTTAGCATCATTCCTTCCAAAGAAATCCCAGGGCTGATCTCCTTCAGAATGGACTGGTTGGATCTCCTTGCAGTCCAAGGGACTCTCAAGAGTCTTCTCCAACACCACAGTTCAAAAGCATCAATTCTTGGCACTCAGCTTTCTTCACAGTCCAACTCTCACATCCATACATGACCACTGGAAAAACCATAGCCTTGACTAGATGGACTTTGTTGGCAAAGTAATGTCTCTGCTTTTCAATATGCTATCTAGGTTGGTCATAGCTTTTCTTCTAAGGAGCAAGTGTCTTTTAATTTCATGGCTGCAGTCACCATCTTCAGTGATTTTGGAGCCCAGAAAAATAAAGTCTGACACTGTTTCCACTGTTTCCCCATCTATTTCCCATAAAGTGATGGGACCAGATGCCATGCTCTTCGTTTTCTGAATGTTGAGCTTTAAGCCAACTTTTTCACTCTCTTCTTTCACCTTCATCAAGAGGCTTTTTAGTTCCTCTTCACTTTCTGCCATAAGGGTGGTGTCATCTGAGTATCTGAGGTTATTGATATTTCTCCTGGCAATCTTGATTCCAGCTTGTGCTTCTTCCAGCCCAGCGTTTCTCATGATGTACTCTGCATATAAGTTAAATAAGTAGGGTGACAATATACAGCCTTGACATACTCCTTTTCCTATTTGGAACCAGTCTGTTGTTCCATGTCCAGTTCTAACTATTGCTTCCTGACCTGCATATAGGTTTCTCAAGAGGCAGGTCAGGTGGTCTGGTATTCCCATCTCTTTCAGAACTTTCCACAGTTTATTGTGATCCACACAGTCAAAGGCTTTGGCATAGTCAGTAAAGCAGCTGCTAATTACAGCTACAAAGTTACTTCATCATTGTCTACCTCTGTTTTCTTATCTGTAAAATGAGGGTAATAATACCTACTGTTTGAAGTTTGTAGAATTTAATGTGTGTAAAATTGCTTGGGACCATGGCAGTCACAGGGAAATTGGCCAAAATAAGTTGGCTATCAGTAACCAGAAAGCTATAACTCAACATGATGATCGCAATGAGTAGAGAATATAAAAAACATACTGGAAGCATGATATCTCCTCAGCTGAAGTCCTCTAATATTTTCCCCTTAAACTGGAAAGTAAATGGTTTATTTTAATTAATGTGACTCATTTCAGTTCAGTAAAATTTGTTGAGTGCACCTGCCATGCATTACCTATTCAATATTGTCCACCCAAGACACATTATATTTATTATATAAACAAAATTATCCCTCACCCTATAGTTAGAAGACTAAATCTTAAGTTGTAAAACTGGACAAAAAGCAATATGACTTTGTAATTAATATATCCTCTGCAAATAAAAGGCAAACATTAAAACCTTAGCTCCAAAACTTATCTCTTACTGTAGACAAGATCTTAACATCCAGGGCTCTAGTTATCTCACCCATCAAATCTCAATAAAAATGGGACATGATTCACAGAAGTGCTACAAGCATAAAATGAGTAGGTTTGTGTCATTTCTTGGAAGAGTCTTGGTGCTTAGTAAGTGCGCTGATGTCTGTTGCTGTTACAGAACTTGCCAAAGGCGTCAGAGTTAAAATGTGTCAGAGTTAGGATTTGAACCCAGGTCAGTCTCATTCTCAAGCTCATATTCTTTTTACAGCATTATACATACACTTCTCCATCGATGTTTTGTTATTTGACAGGGAGGGTGATTAGAAGACACTCAGACCAAATGTGTAGTCAGATGTGTGGCTCAAATGAACTGAGATTAAAATGAAATTTTAATCTCAAAATTTGAGATTAAAACCTGGAGGGTCTTGAGGAAGCAGGACCCTCCTACTGGATGCTGTCATTTGCTAGACTGTCTGTTAAATAGCTACAGGCACAGTGAGTATCAATTAAGATTAATTTAAATGAGTGACTATAGGGCCGTACTTAATAAATGTCTATCAAGAGAGTAAGTACATCACGATGGAGGATACGATCTGAATTATGTTAGTTTGTCATGTCTAAAAATTCACTTTTTTTAATGAGTCATTTGTTAATTCAGGATTTCAATTTTTTTCTTGAGTCAAATTTCTGATTTTTCAAAAAAATTTTATTCCATTTGCATTATCAAATGGAATGTTTTCATGGACCTTTTTATTAGCTTAAATTTCAACTCTAAATAATAGTCTCCTTTTAAAACTTCAGATAGGTTTTATTAAAATAGACACAGAGAAAACATAAAATATAGGGCCCAAATCCTAATTACAAAGTGAACACACCAGGCCACTAGCATCCAGTTTGGAAAGAGAGCAATACCAACACTCCAGAAATTGCCTTGTGCTTTCTCCCAGTCACTGATCTTCCTCTCCCTGACAAGATAACCATCATCTTAAATCTTAATGCCAAAATTAGCATTGCTATTTTTAAAAATATTTACATAAATAGAATTGCACACCATTTAGTGTTGTCATTGTTTTTAATTAGCAATTCACTGATTTTGTTTTGTAGCAAATATTTGTGCTACTTTGTCACTGTTTTGTAGCAACTATTTGTGCTTTTAATTTACATTTCCTTGAAGATGTGCTATCAATGTCTCTGTGGAAATCCTCTTTTGATGAAATTTCTGTCTTCCTCCACTTTCCATTCTTAATTGGGTTATGGGTCTTTTTCTTACTTACTTGCTGGCATTCTAGATGCGTGTTCTGGTTATGAGACTTGTTTGTTGTGTGTGTGTGAGTGCTTAGCTGCCTAGTTATGTCTGGCTCTTGGAAACCCCATGGACTGTAGCCCACCAGACTCCTCTATCCATGGGATTCTCTAGGCAAGAATACTGGAGTGGGTTGCCATCCCTTCTCCAGGGGATCTTCCCAACCCAGGGATCAAACCCTAGTCTTCTGCATTGCAGGCAGACTCTTTACCATCTGAGCCATCAGCAAAGCCCAAAATGGAAGGAAATTGTGGGTGTTTGTATACATCTTCCTCCACTTTGTAGCTTCACTTTTCACTTCCTTAATAAAATATTTTGATGAAGACACATTCTTAATTTTAGCAGAGCCTGCTTCATTAATGTTTTCCTTGTATTAATAATTTCCTTGTAATAATAATTTTCCTTGATAAATAATTTTCTCTCCTGTTTAAGGAATATTTCCTGATGGTATTATCAAAAAGATATGCTAGTTTTGATTTCACATTTATATCTAGAATCAGGCTAAACTTTCTGATATTTTATCATGAGGTCTGCTGTAAAATTCTTAGCATCTACATCCAGTTGTCTCTATAACATATATTGAAAAATCTTTCCTTTCCCAATCTTCTGTAACACTGTCTTTGTCATAAATCACATGTGCTGTAAGAGTGAGATGAATTTTCAGTTCTCCCTTCGGAGAATCTATGCTTATGCTGATACCACAAAGTTCTACTTGGTAGAGCTTTCTCATAAGTCTTCCCATGGAAAGAGTAAGACATCATATTGTGTCATTGTTAAATTTAAAATCAAAAGAAAGAATTCAGGAGGAATTCAGGAGGCTGGGTGTGGCTGGTAAAAGAATGCAGAAGTTCTGGGCCCAGAAACAGATAGGGAGTTTGAGCTCGTTTTCCGGTTTTTCTCCACAGATTCCCATGGGCATCCACTGCAAACATTGCCACACACTCTGAGAAACACCGCTTCATACAGGTGGGAAAAGGAGAGCAGCTACAGAGGGAGGGACCCAGAGGCCTCATGAGGTTGCTCTTCTCTGCCTCCATCAGGGAACAGAGTCTTAAACCGAAGCCCCCACCCAACAGTCAAGGAATTGCTGGATAAATGCAAAGACGATGATGCATTGAGTTTACCCACATCACAAACAATCCCCAAACCCAATGCAACCCCTGATGAGACTAACTTGAGCCCTTATCTTAAGGGCTTAATGCAGGGTTTCTCTACTAAGGACAATTTTGCCCCCCTACCACCATCAGGTTGGTTGTCTGCATTGGGTGGGGGGATAGTATTAGTGTATAGACAGTATAGGGATGCTAAAGACTCTACAATGAGTACGGCACTTCCTCATAGGCAACTGGGGCTTCCCAGGTGGCAGTAGTGGCAAAGAATCTTCCTACCAATGCAGGAGATGCAGGTTCAATCACTGGATCAGAAACATTCACTGGAGAGAGGCATGGCAATCCACTCCAGTATTCTTGCCTGGAGAATTCCATGGATGCAGGAGCCTGGTGGGCTATAGTCCATGAGGTTGCAAAGAGTCAAACACAACTGAGCACCTTCAGTACCACAGTGAATTTGCCTGAGTCAAGATGCCAATTGTGCTCAGTTTAAGATACCTTGAAATAGGGGAATGAAAACCTATGGGCAACATCATATTTAATGATGAAAATAATCGTTTTCCTTAGAACCAGGAACAAGACAGAGATTTCGACAAAGATTTAACATTGTATTGGATATTCTAGGTATTTCAATAGGCAAGAAAATTAAATAAAAGTTAGGGATATTTGAAAGAAGAAGGAGGTAAAATTGATTCTATGTTTGCAACATGTTATAGTGTATGAAGGAAGTCCTAAGGAAATTACAGAAAAGCTCGTAGAACTAATGGGTGAATTTCACAAGGTTGTGACATGCAAGTTCAATATACAAAGCAATTGTGTATGTGTATACATATATGCCTGTGTAACAGGCAAATTAAAAATGAAATTTAATGTGTTACCAGTTCTAGTTGCATCTGAAAAAAAATGGAATACTTAGGGATAAATTTTAAAATATATATGTGTGGAATCTGTACTCTGAAAATGACTGAGAGAAATGCTACCGAGAGAAAATAAAAGTGAAATATTAAGAGGAAAATATATATTAATACAATGTTTATGGATTGGAGACCCAAAAGTGTAAGATGCCAGTTTTCTTTCATTTAGTTGGCGATTCAATGCAATCCCAGTCAAAACACTAGAATCCTTCTTTGTGAAAAGACAAGCTTATCTAATATGTATACTGCTTGCTTGCTTGCTTGAGTGCTCAGTTATGTCCAGATCTTTGAGACGCCATGGACTGTAGCCCGCCAGGCTCCTCTGTCCATGGGATTCTCCAGGCAACAATACTGGAGTGGGTTGCCATCGCCTCCTCCAAGGGGATCTTTCCAACCCAGGGATTCAACCTGCACCCCTTGTGTGTCCTACATTGGCAGGTAGATTATTCACCACTGAGCCACCTGGGAATCCCCAAATATGTATATGATAATTCCAAATATCTAGAGTAGCCAAAACCATTTTAATAAGGATAATAATATTGTATAACTTACAGTATTCGATTTTGAGACATATGGACAACATTTATGTGTTTATATATTTATATTTTTGTTTTAAATGTATTTATTGAATTTCCTAAATTAAATGCATATTTATTTCATTGTAGAAAAGAAGTTGCAATAACTTAAAACAAACAAACTAAAAATACTAGTCATTGGCCCACTGTATAAAGACATCAAGCATAGGGAGGACTGATTCCCAGATACCTCTCACAATTCAGCCCTAGTCAAGTGTTTGAGTTATCCCTGAGTGTTCCCATTGTCATAGAAGATGTCCACATTCTCAGGGCTCTTCACAGGGCTGACAAGCTCCCAGGACTCTAGACTTTGTGTCATCCACAGTTTGGATCATTGGCACTGAGGGTGGTTTACACTTGAAAAGAGCTTGGTAGGGTGACTATCCCCAGGATCCAATGGCTAAAACTCCATCATACTCCCCATGCAGGAGGCCTGGGTTCGATCCTTGGTCAGGGAACTGGATCCCACATGCTGCAAATAAATAAATAAATATTTTTAAAAAGAACAAAAGAAAAGAGCCAGGTGGAGTCCCTACCCTTCTCCTTCTCCCATCTTCTTTTCCCCCTAGAGGTCTCTTCTCTCTTCATGCTTTCCTCTTTTCTCTTAGCCCTCCTTTTTCTCTCACTCTCAAGATTTTCTAATCATTGGATCAATATAATTGGATTAGGAATCAAGAAACAGCGTCTCTCTAACTGCTTCTGCTCAGAGGGTGTTCCCAAGGTGCCTGGGAAAGGACAGCAGTAGCAGACAGAAACCGAAAGACGAAACAAACACCACCATAATTTCAGAGATAAATCTGCCTCTAAACCGCAGCACAAACCTGGGAAGAAAATGATTGCGTAGGTAGTAAACCTTGGAGACACTCTCTACTTCTGTAATTCTGTCGTTGTGTGAATCACAGAGGTGGCAGTTGAGCTATATCTTGAAAGATATTATTCACTGTATACAATAAAAGGAGGAAAAAGGTCATAAAATGTCACATAGCTAAATAACCTCAAAATTTCAAAAGAGGAATAAGAAAAGCTGACATAACACCCAACACTTTTATAGATGAAATATTGACACCGTTCATTTGTTTCTGTCTTTGTTGCTTATATTTCAATTCAGGCAAAGAGAAAAATCCACCCTGCTTCCAAAATGTAAATTAAAAAAAAAAAAAATGTTTCTTGTTCAGGGTGAAAGTGGCCATACTGCTTTTGAAAAAGAAATCCAGTAATATCATATTTCTCATATTTATATTGATTGCCTTTCCCTTGTCCCACAGAGGTGACATTTTACATCTCATCTTCTTTGCGGATATTGTGAGTTTTTTTTAAAGTTGTGCGTTTACTTTGAGTTCTTTTTAATTCAGTTACCAGTGATGGAGGTGACAGAAGATTGAAGATATTTTAAATCTAATATTTTAATGTATAGGAACCTGGGGTTTTCGTTTGAGCCCAGACTTTGATTTAGCTTCACCAGGATCTGTTTTGAATCCTACTTAAGGTAAACAAACAGAGGAAACTAAAATTTGTGTTGGCTTTTTTTTTTTTTTTCTTACTTCATCTCATCTAACCCTCTGAAGAATTCTGGCCTCTATAGTCCTAGTTTACAAATCAAAATATTTGGAACCATTTCTCTAGGACATAGGCAAAAGTTATAGGTAAGAGTAAACATGACCTGCCTTAAGAATAATCCATGTAAAATTTCATTGAAAACATATTCATTGTAAAATTAATAGAAATATGATAAGTGTACTTTTTATGTGGCAATATTTAGAAGTTACTGGGAAAGCCCACCCTTCCCTCAGATTCCTCCGATCTATTACTCAAGTCTTGTGACGTTTTTCTAGGGACAGTGTTTTCTAGTGAGGAAAGGGTGGGAGTCAAGGGATACAATTTTACTGGCTTAAAGTAGTTTATCAGATTAATTCAAAAAGTATTAACTGATCTTCTCAATCATATTCAAGGCATTTTTCTGAAGGATCGTGTGTTTTAACAGACATATAGTTTACATCTGTTCTCAATGGAAAAGTCAGAAATATCCTCTAACATAGTAAGCAAGTGAATTAGTAGGGATAAGCAGAGAAGCAGAATTAACGTACAGAGAGGAATTGGCTCAGAGGATTCTAGAGGGTGAGAAGTCCCATGACGTGGAATCTGTAGGCTGGAGACCCCGGAAAGCTGGTCTCATGTGAGTCCAGAAGCCTGAGAAGCAGGGCCACTGACAGGGCAAGAGTTCAAGAGAAGACAGGTGTCTCAGCTCGAGGAGGCAGGGAGCAACTCCTCCTTTCCTCTATTTTCTATTCAGGCCCTCCTACACAGATTGGGAGATGCCCGAGAACATTGGGTGGGCGGTCTGCTTTCCTCATTCTACGGACTCAGGTGCTGATATCATCCAGATATACCCTCAAAGGCACACCCAGAAAAACATTCAAGTGAATATCTGGGCACGCTGTGGCCAAGTTGGTTTGACACGTAAAATGAGCCATTACATTAGGTTATATTGTTCTCCGGGTCCACACGTGGTCCACATCTGTGTCTGCCCCAGGCCCCCCCGTCTCGTCCCAGTGTGTTCCGACTGCCCTGGGCTCACATCCTCCCAGCCCCTACTTCAGAGCCTGCGCTCTGCACCTTCTTCCTTCAGGTCCTCCGGGCTTGCTCCCTCACCTTCTCTGGGCTTTAACCAAAGTGCCACATCCTCAGTAAGGCTTCTGTCAACCATCCGTTTTAAAATCTCTACCTCCCTCTCTCCTTCCCCACTTTATTCTCTCCTTAGCCCTTATCACCATTTTATATTATTTATTTTCTTTGAGCATTTGCCCCAGCTAGGCTGTAAGCTCTAGGTTGACCAGGAAGCCTTAGTCCTTGTCCATAGGGATATTACATCCTTTCAAGAAAGATGTACAATTAAGCTAGCAATGATGATGATCTGATAGACTCTATGAGGAAAGTGTACAGTGTTGTTCAGTCACTAAGTCGTGTCTGACTCTTTTTGACCCCCATGGATGGCAGCACTCCAGGCTTCCCTGTCCTTCACTATCTATCTCCTGGAGCTTGCTCAAACTCATGTCCATTGAGTCCATGATACCATCCAACTATCTCATCCTCTGTCGCTCCCTTCTCCTCCTGCCCTCAGTCTTTCCCATCTTCAGAGTCTTTTCCACAAATGTATTAGAGGAACCCATAAAAAGGGCTGCTAGTTCACACTTGTTTGAAAGATCATTAGGTATCTTATCAGAATATTTACCATTAATCAACTGTCTCCTAGATGAGATACTGGATTTAGAGACAATCAAGTTAGAGGCACCAGGATCTGAATTTAGAAGATCAGGGTTTGGCGTTTTGGCCACTTGCAACCAGCATAAAACCCCCCAGAATCCAGTCAGATATGAGAATAGAGGTCGCCTGAGGGTGTGTGCTGTGAGCAGCTCGGGAGTGAATGGTTGTGACATGGACTGCCAGGCACAGTGTACCATGCAGAAGGCGTTCACTGTTTCCGAGTCAGCATCTTTCTCCAGCAGCTGCGGTCATCTTCCGGCCCTGGGACAGCAATCACACATATAAATTGCATTAAAATATCCTATTATTTTTAGGAAGCCAGTGGATTCCACAGGATGAACCAGATTAGAAAATGAACTTTCAAAACTCCTTCTTCAAAATGCAGATCAGTGATGAGACTGTTAATGTTTGTCTTTTTAGAACTTTGCTTTCTGACATCCTTTGTATTTTTGTGGAGCCACCACCCTTATCTTAGATGGTCCATAATGCCCTTAACTTTTTAGAATTTAGGCAAGCATTTAATTTTGCAAGATCACAGATAACCAATATATGTAAGCCCGGAAGATTGGAGTTTCTATTGGAGAGTCATAAGATAAAGGAAATACAGGGAGATTTTCTGCAAATTTATTTTGAAATAGGTAGGAAATAGGAGACTCTGTTAGGAAGTGTTTTTGCTGATTCTTGACCTTGAGGCTATTCTGCCTTCAGTTCAGTTCAGTTCAGTTGCTCAGTCGTGTCCAACTCTTTGCGACCTCATGAATCGCAGCATGCCAGGCCTCCCTGTCCATCACCAACTCCCGGAGTTCACTCAGACTCACGTCCATTGAGTCAGTGATGCCATCCAGCCATCTCATCCTCTGTCGTCCCCTTCTCCTCCTGTCCCCAATCCCTCCCGGCATCAGAGTCTTTTCCCATGAGTCAACTCTTCGCATGAGGTGGCCAAAGTACTGGAGTTTCAGCTTTATTTTTTTATTTTATTTTATTTATTCTGCCTTAAGATAACACAAAGTTCTTGGCTGGAAATAAACAGGAGAAGGAGGTTAATGCTGTGCAAATATTAAAATATTTCAGCCTTAAGCTTCTTTGACCTCCATGTGTGTTAATTACTAGAGTAGGCCTTTGGGGGAGATGAGTGAATGCCTGATGCTCATCAACATGGCAGTTCCTTAGCTACTTACTCAATGAGCACTACTCTTTCCTGCCATTATTTCCCCATACATTCAAGCTCTTCCCAGCTCCAAATGATGTCTGATATGAGATGTTTTGACTAAAATGTAGTGATTAACTCCTGATAATTATGAAAATGCTTCAATTATTAAAATGCTGCTAAAATGGGCAAATGGGATCCTGTGCTGAGAAAAGAAAAAGATTAATTACCCCGATATCAGGTTATAAGGGAGTTAGATAAGGCATTTCTGCACAGAGAGCAAGCAGAGTCCAAGAATTCCAAGAGCCGGTCTCTCTACTCCTGTGATGTCTCCCTGTCTCCCGTTGTTTCCCAGAGCTCATGCACACACTTTCCCAGAGTTCCTGGAAAGCATAGTGGGGGACATGCGACACTGATGCCCCTTCAAGTCTCTTGACACCAATCTGTTTCTAAGAGCTTCAGAATAAACCTGTTTACAGAGTGCATTTGCTGAATGGCTCATGGAAGATTCCCGTTTGGGTGGAGAGGTGTCTGAGGTGGTCAGCCCGTCTGCAGACCCCAGTAATGAAGGCTCCCCGCCTGCAGCAAAGATGACTTTTGTTTCTGCAGCTCCCTCCAAACCTCTCATTGCTGGCTCTGTTGTGGTGTTTTGTCACAGCAGTTCTATTGAAAGCCACCCGCTCCTGCCATGGGAGTTGTGACACCATATGAGTTATTAATGCCTCTTCATGTGTCATCCCTCAGAGGTAGTGTTTGATAAATAAGCTTGCATTGAGCTGATTTGAAATAAATTATCCTTACAATCTTAATTAGAGAAAAAATATATTTTAAAGGTTGAAAGAAACAGTGTGTCTTCCACTCTGGGGTGGGAAGAAGGATGTTGACGAACACTTCTTGGGCCTGGGGCTTCAGGATCAAAACCTGGGACCTGCAATGAAGGAGACACAGGTTTGATCCCTGGGTGGAGAGGAACCCCTGGAGAAGGGAAAACTCACGCCAATATTCTTGCCTGGAGAATTCCACGGACAGAGGAGCCTGGCGGGCTACAGCCCATGGGGTCACAAAGAGTCAGACATGACTGAGCAACCAACACTTTCACTTTCACTTCCTTTCTTGGGTTATAGAGCAGAGGCTGGGTTCTGTGGCCTTGAGAACTGAGAACAAAAGCCGGGAAAGAGCAATGAGGGAATCCGCACGTGCCTGGGCCTCTGCTCACCTTTCTCAGCTTATTATGTTTCTAAGCTTCTGTCAGGCTGTGGAAGCAGTCAAATCCTTGAGGAAAGAAACAAAACAAAAGCTGGCCAGGGTACTTTTTATTTTTTTAAGAAGGGAGAAAGGAGCCCCAATTGATCCTGGCTTTCTCAGGAGGTCCTGGCCATCAGAGGAGAGAGTGCAGACAGCTGAGTGCCTCCTCGGAAGCTAGAATATGGGAGAGCAGACACCTCTAGGGGCAGGTCTGGGTACAGGGGCGTCCTTCCTCCTTAGGGAAAATTCTTCAAGCATCAACTCAAGCAGGGGTTCCAAATGTATCATTTAAAAAGAAAAAAAAAAGAAAATATGCTTTATATAAAAAAAAATGACAGGGAATTTTAAAGAACAAAGACTGCTGTCACTAGAGAAACTCAAGTTTCTGCCTGTGTCTCTCCCGACTGTCTACATCCTCTGACCTCCACTCTCTGGGCTTATTGCCTTATTTGCTTACTTAGAGGACTTAGAGGACTTAGAGGTTACTTTATCAAGCACTCTTTTTTTTTGTTTTGTTTTAGAAAAACAAAAAAACAGTGACTTAAAATTATAGGAATGTGCTTTGCAAACCATAAATATTAACATTTTTTTCCCTTAATGCAAAACCTAAGCATAATAAAGCCACAGTTTTGCTCTAAGGATTAAAAATAATAAATGTGAAAAAACCTAGCAAAGTGCCTGAGACACAGACATCCTTTTTGCTTTCCTTACTATCGTTGGCACCATTATGATTTATTATGATTACTGTTTTTATTCCTTCTAAGCCCAGTGACTCCTGATGCCCTTGGTGAAGGACTCTGGGTATCAAGGAGAAGTCGCCATTCATTAGGCAGCGGTTTGGTGAGCCTGTCCATTCTGAAAACGCCCCCACCGACAGCGCCCAGTTTGGTCTGAGGCTGTGGCTGCGACAGAGCCTGCGGGCTTGCAGTTACCTCTGGGTGGTGAACCATGCTCCTGGATGGATGGCTCTCTGAAAAGCCAGCTATCCTTCATGCTTGGAGCTATTAAACATGAAAGCTCATTACAACAATAATGACTGTTTTGATATTTCCAACTGCCTTCGGTGAGGCGGTCACCAGACGAGCCTCAATGAGGTGGAAAGCCTCTGCGATGCCGCAGGTACGAGGTCCGCCAGGCCCATTGGTTTCCACAGATCCTGCCCTCCAGGATAATGCAGGTGCCAGGTGACGTGGCACTCCTGGCCGAATTCAAAGTTGGGCGCCCATATTGGTTCCCCTGCTCGCCACTGGGGAAGCTTTGCCTTCAGAGTCTCAACACCTCTCACACAACAAAACACCACTTCATGGTTACTGTATTGTTATTATTATTATTTATGTTGCTGTCTACAGTTTAAAACACTCCATCAAACCCATTTTCTCAAGTAACCCTCAAAATAAGCCTGTAAGAACAGAGTAGTCTATTATCACTATTTTTTGTTGCCATTTCCATTTGGTTCTTTTTTATAGTTTTCATTTCTCAGCTGAGATTTCTACCTATTTATGCATTACACTCATTTTTTTTATTTGGATTGCAGAAAAGCTCATAATTAAATTGCAGAACAGTCTCAGAAAAGTTCTATGACTCATTCACAGTTAAACATCTAGCAAGAGGCTTTGGGATACTTCTCACGTGACGCTAGTGGTAAAGAACCTGACTGCCAGTGCAAGAGACACAAGAGACGTGGGTTCAATTCCCAGGTCAGTAAGATGCCCTGGAGGAGGGCATGGCAACCCACGCCAGTATCCTTGCTGGAGAATCCCATGGACAGAGAAGCCTGGAGGGCTACAGTCCATGGGGTCACAAAGAGTCAGACACAACTGAAGCGACTTAGCACATGCACACACACAAGAGGCTTTGGGAAGACACACCCATGCCTGTGCTGACTGCCTTGGTATTTTATTTTGTCTTTGTGATCAAGGAAAGGCCCAAAGGAAAGAGGTGCCAAGAGAAACTGCCTGAGATTGGAAATATCAGGAAAGCTCAGAGAATGAAAATGAAAATGTCTATATTTCTTCTTGGAATATCTTTTCTCCTATATCTCAGAAACATAGAGGAGGGCCTGAATTCAGTTCAAACACATTCGGCCTTCCCTGTTCTCAGACCCTTGAGTTCTCATACGTAGAACCGAATAGGGAAGAAAATGGAAAAGTCAGTGGCAACTGATATTTTGCTTTGGGAAGGATGGAGTGGGGGATAACTACCTAAATGGTCATCACTGAGACTACGCCACTTGTTCCACGGTGAGAACACCGATCCTTAGGATTGGGAAGTCAATGCCTAAGCCACGTAGCTGGGTGTGCTAGAAGTGTGATTAGGATACTTTCCCACAAGTCCATAAACTCATCTAAAAGTCTATTAGAGAAAGGAACAGGATGATATTGAACTGCAAGGTTAGTGTTTCCCATAAGCGTACTGGCAGAGCTGAGGAATCGGATCCCCGTGCCCTAGCCCACTCCTGTTTGCCTTATAGCACATTGAATTGCTCCCAAGGCTTATGGAAGGATATAAAAACTGAGCTGTGGTCAGCCTGGGGTAATTAAGTAGGGTAAGATAGGAAATACATAGCAGAAGAAAGTGTAGAAGTAACTGGGGTTGTTTTGGAAACAACCTAGGAAAGAAAAGACCCTAGGTGTGTGAAACACAGGGCTTCCTTGGTGGCTCAGTGGCAAGGAATCTGCTTGCAAGGCAGGAGGCACAAGTTCAGTCCCTGGGTTGGGAAGAGCCCATGGAAAAGGGAATAGCAACGCATTCCAATATTCTTGCTTGGAGAATTCCATGGACAGAGGAGTCTGGTGGGTTACAGTCCATCTTCTGCATTGGCGGGCAAACTGTATGAAAATACTCCAAAATACCTTGGAAAACGTTTTCAGCCTTATTTATCAATGGTAGGCTAATCATATAGTATGTTCAGATAAGAATGATTTAGAGACTGTAAGGGTGATGTCCTTAATAATTACTATGCTGGAACAGTCTTGTGTAAACAGGATCTTATGATAACCTTAGTTTCTGAATATTTATTGCATTTAGATATCATAAAATGTGTATGATGCAAGAACTCAGTGTAAAGAAATTCTGTTTTGAACCCATCATGACCAAAGACTTTAAGACCCTCTTTTTTTTTTCTTTTTTGCAAAATACAACCTTTAATTATTTATTATTAGAGTCCACAGACTTAAAAATGCATTTTAAGGCTTCTCTGGTGGCTGAGGTTAAAGCATCTGCCTGGAATGCAGGAGACCCGGGTTCGATCCCTGGGTGGGGAAGATCCCCTGGAGAAGGAAATGGCAACTCACTCCAGTACTCTTGCCTGGAGAATCCCATGGAGGGAGGAGCCTGGTAGGCTACAGTCCATGGGGTCGCAAAGAGTCAGATATAACTGAGTGAATTCACTTTCACTTTTTTTTTTTTTGGCAAAATACAACCTTTAATGATTTATTATTAGAGTCCACAGACTTAAAAAATGCATTTTAATAAATGTAATCTGAACAATCATAAGGAGGACACAATTGTACATGGAAAGTATGCATAAAAGTGATGAATACAGAGAATTATTTTCCCAACAAACTATATTTTCCAAGGATGGTGGCCACAATCTCTCCAATCCCATATGTTTTTTCATAATGTGACCACCACTGAGTGGTGGGAAGACTTTTTTTTTTTTAATTGAAAGAAAGTAGTTATCAATATATTTTTGTTGAGGTGAAACTTGCATAACATTAATCAGCCATTTCAAAATCTATTGTTCATTAACATTAACTACATTAACAATATTATTTAAACAACACATCTGTATAGTTCCAACACACTTCTATCACCTCAAAAGTAGACCCTCCCCATTCATTAAGAGTAACTCTCCATCCACCTCTTCCTTGGCTCCCTAATCTTCTTTTGCTCTCTACAGACAGAGCAAAAATTAATCTCTACAGATTTATTTATTCTGATTATTTTATATAAATGGAATCATAAACTATGTATTGATAACTTTTTGTGTCATATCTCTTTCACTTAGCATGATGTTTTCATGGTTCATCCACATAATGCGTATTATATCCATATTCATTTTTACAGTTGAATAATGTTCCACTCAATCAGTCCCAGTTCAGTTGCTCAGTTATATCCAGCTCCTTGCGACCCCATGGACTGCAGCACGCCAGGCCTCCCTGTCCATCACCTACTCCCCGAGCTTACTCAAACTCATGTCCATCGAGTCGGTGATGCCATCCAATCATCTCATCCTCTGTCGTCCCCTTCTCCTCCTGCCTTCTATCTTTCCCAGCATCAGGGAAATTAGTCAGTTCTTCACATCAGGTAACCAAAGTATTTGAGCTTCAGCATCAGTCCTTCCAATGAATATTCAGGACTGATTTCTTTTAGGATTTACTGGTTTGATCTCCTTGCAATCCAAAGGACTCTCAAGAGTCTTCTCCAACACCACAGTTCAAAAACATCAATTCTTTGACTCTAAGCTTTCTTTATAGTCAAACTCTCACATCCACACATGACTACTGGAAAAAACCGTAGCTTTGCAAAGTAATGTCTATGCTTTTTAATATACTGTCTAGGTTGGTCATAGCTTTTCTTTCAAGGAGCAAGCATCCTTTAATTTCACCACTGCAGTCACCATCTGCAGTGAATTTGGAGCCCCCCAAAGTAAAGTATGTCACTGTTTTCATTGTTTCCCCATCTATTTGCATGAAATGATGGGACCAGATGCTATAATCTTAGTTTTCTGAATGTTGAGTTTTAAGCCAACTTTTTCTGTATCCTCTTTCACTTTCATTAAGCGGCTCTTTAGTTCTTCTTCACTGTCTGCCACAAGGGTGATGTCATCTGCATATCTGAGGTTATTGATATTTCTCCCAGCAAACTTGATTCCAGCTTGTGCTTCATCCAGCTGGCATTTCGCATGATGTACTCTGCATATATGTTAAATAAGCAGGCTGACAATATACAGCCTTGATGTCTTCTTTCCTTATTTAGAACCAGTCTGTTGTTCCATGTCCAATTCTAACTGTTGCTTCTTGACCTGCATAGAGATTTCTCAGGAGGTAGGTCAGGTGATCTGGTATTCCCATCTCTTTAAGAATTTTCCACAGGTTGTGATACACACAGTCAAAGGATTTGGAGTAGCCAATAAAGCAAAAGTAGATGTTTTTCTGGAACTCTCTTGCTTTTTCGATGATTTGACAGATGTTGGCAAGTTGATCTCTGGTTCCTGTCTTTTCTAAATCCAGTTTGAACACCTGGAAGTTCACAGTTCATGTACTATTGAAGCGTGGCTTGGAGAATTTTGAGCATTACTTTGCGAGCATGTGAGATGAGTGCAATTGGGCGATAGTTTGAACATTCTTTGGCATTGCCTTTCTTTGGCATTGGAATGAAAACTGACCTTTTCCAGTCCTATGGCCATTGCTGGGATTTCCAGGTTTGCTGGCATATTGAGTGCAACACATTCACAGCATCATCTTTTAGAATTTGAAATAGCTCAACTGGAATTCCATCACCTCCACTAGCATTGTTCCCAGTGATGCTTCTTAAGGCCCACTTGACTTCACATTTCAGGATGTCTGACTCTAGGTGAGTGATCACGCCATTGTTATTACCTGGGTCACGAAAATCTTTTTTGTATAGTTTTTCTGTGTATAGTTGCCACCTCTTCTTAATATCTTCTGCTTCTGTTAGGTTCCTACAATTTCTGTCCTTTATTGTGTTCATCTTTGCATGAAATGATCCCTTGGTATCTCTAATTTTCTTGAAGAGATCTTTAGTCTTTCCCATTCTATTGTTTTCCCCTATTTCTTTGCATTGATCACTGAGGAATGCTTTCCTTATCTCTCCTTGCTATTCTTTGGATCTCTGCATTCAAATGGTTATATCTTTCCTTTTCTCCTTTGCCTTTAGCTTCTCCTCTTTTCTCAGCTATTTGTAAGGCCTCCTCAGACAACCATTTTGCCTTTTTGCATTTCTTTTTCTTGGAGATGGTCTTGATCACTTCCTCCTGTACAATGTCACGAACCTCCTTCTATAGTTCGTCAGGCACTCTGCCTATCAGATCTAATCCCTTAAATCTGTCACTTTTATTGTATAATTGTAAGGGATTTGATTTAGATCATACCTGAATGGTCTAGTGGTTTTCCCTACTTTCTTCAATTTCAGTCTGAATTTTGCAACAAGGAGTTCATGATCTGAGCCATAGTCAGCTCCCAGTCTTGTTTTTGCTGACTGTATAGAGCTTCTCCATCTTTGGCTGCAAAGAATAAAATCAGTCTGATTTTGGTATTGACCATCTGGTGATGTCCATGTGTAGAGTCTTCTCTTGTTTTGTTGGAAGAGAGTGTTTGCTATGACCAGCATGTTCTCTTGGCAAAACTCTGTTAGCCTTTGGTCTGCTTCATTTTGTCCTTCAAGGTCAAATTTGCCTGTGACTCCAGGTAGCTCTTGACTTCCTACTTTTGCATTCCAGTCCCCTGTAATGAAGAGGACATCTTTTTGGTGTGTTAGTTCTAGAAAGTCTTGCAGGTCTTCATAGAACCATTCCACTTCAGCTTCTTCAGCATTACTGGTCTGGGCACAGACTTGGATTACTGTGATATTGAATGGTTTAACTTCGAAACAAACAAGATCATTGAAACTATTAGCCATGCTGTGTTCCACTGTATAAAGTTATACATATTCTGATTTTCCATTCATTTGTTTATAGAAATTTGAGTTACTGGCATACTTTGGGTAGTCTCAGCCAGCTGGTTCTCTATTCCTTCTGAGAGTGCCTCAACACTTTAAATCAGAGTAGGAAATGGTAACCCACTGTAGTAATCTTGCCTGGAAATTCCAAGGACAACAGAGCCTGGTGAGATACAGTCCATGGAATTACAAAGAATCAGACATGACTGAGTGACTGAGCATGCATGCACTACATTTTAAATCAGAAGTTGGCAGACTTTTACTTTAAAGGATCAAATTGTAAATATTCTAGGTTTTATGGCCATAAAGAATCTGCTGGAACTACTCCAGTCTGCTGTTGGGGCTCAAAAACAACCATAGACAATCCATAAATAAAGAAAAAGCAGCTTTTCCATAAAAACGCACTTTCATAAAAAGATGATGGTCATTTGTCAGCTCCTACTTTAAACCATCCCAAACAACCAAATTAAAAATGCCAATTCAGGAATTCATATGACATGAAAATGTGTTCAAAGATACGAATTCAGGAAAGGAGTACCTCTAAACAGCCTGAAAGGTTCTATTCCAAGCATGACAAGATTTTCCTTTCCTCTCCTTCTTTTTAAACTGCCTGTGAGATTCTGAGCATCCTTGAGACTCTACGAACAATAGCGCTTCACCACAATGACTAGGAAATGAGTGAGATCCAATGAACAGGAATCCAGCCAGGCTGTCGACATGTGAAAATGAAAGTCACTTAGTTGTGCCCAATTCTTTGCAAGCCCATGGACTATACAGTCCATGCAATTCTCCAGGCCAGAATACTGGACTGGGTAGCCCTTCCCTTCTCCAAGGGATCTTCCCAACCCAGGGATCAAACCCAGGTCTCCCACATTGCAGGCAGATTCTTTACCAGCTGAGCTACCAGGGAGCCCCAAGAATATTGGAGTGGATAGCCTAACCTTTCTCCAGAGGATCTTCTTAACCCAAGAATTGAACCGGGGTCTCCTGCATTGCAGGTCAATTCTTTACCAACTGTGCTATCAGGGAAGCCCATGCTATTGACCTAGATATTCTAATACTGAGGCATAGAATAATAGTGAGGCAAGATTCTTTCTCAATAAAGAAATCTTAGTTTTGAAACAAGCTTAAAATTTTTCTAAAAGCCAGGCTTTCAAACTTACTATTAATTTCATTTATCAAAGAAGCCTTTTCAGAAAAATAGAAAGGCATAATGACAGGTAGGTTCGTGTTTTTACATTTCTTTATTTTCCAGAAATTCATTCCACAGTTATTTTTTAAAAATCCCAGGGCCATATTTAAGACAGTGTTAAATATACTGGGAGTATAAAATTAGCTCCCTGGTGGCTCAGTCTATGAAGAGTCAGCCTGCAGTGCAGGAGACCTGGGTTAGATTCCTGGGATCCCCTGGAGAAGGAAATGGCAATTCACTCCAGTATTCCTGCCTGGAGAATTCCATGGACAAGCCTGGTGGGCTGCAGTCCATGAGGTCACAAAGAGTCAGACATGACTAAGTGACTAACTTTCACTTTCACTTTCATAAAATCAACAACAAAAGCAACTCATGGGCCCATAGCACTCATAGTGCTGGCCTGTGACAATTCAGGAAGATGCCGAATTGGTGGAACAGAGGGAGCTCTTACTTGAATACGGCCATCTCTCCCACCCTACAGATTTAAGGGGTGGGAGAGGGGACTATCAAAGAAGGCAATGGCACCCACACCCAGTACTCTTGCCTGGAAAATCCCATTGGCGGAGGAGCCTGGTAGGCTGCAGTCCATGGGGTCGCTAGGAGTCGGACACGACTGAGCGACTTCACTTTCACTTTTCACTTTCATGCATTGGAGAAGGAAATGGCAACCCACTCCAGTGTTCTTGCCTGGAGAATTCCAGGGACAGAGGAGCCTGGTGGGCTGCTGTCTATGGAGTCGCACAGAGTCGGACACGACTGAAGCAACTTAGCAGCAGCAGCAGCAGAGGGGACTATATCCAGGGGAGATGGAGCTATTCTGATTCATTAAAGGGTCTGAGCCAAAGATTCTGAGTTTAGGAAGATAAGCCTAAACATAAAGCAATGCAAGTTCTCACAGCATCTGTTGTATGTAAACTTTGTGCTTTCGATGAAATTAATTCTTTCCTAGGTCCAGAATCTTCATCTGCAAACTGTGAAAAAATTGCTCATATTTTGTGGGGTGATAGGTATTTAACTCACTTTCTATGTGAGATGCTACACATAAATGAGGGTAATTATTTGATGCCTAATACACAGTGGTCCCCTTTCCTAACTCCTGCACCTGGACACACGCCCTCTTACTGTCCCTCACTGGAAATCCTCATAGATCCTACACATATGGCAAGTTGTGTTCAGTACAGGTTAAAAGCTTTAGCACATTAATTAAATCTATACAGGGAAAATTACCAATTTGTTTTTGGTTTTAAAAATGTGAAAGTTATAATTACATTTTGAGAATCTTAGTTACATACATTATTAAGTTATAAGCTAATATAATGAATGATTACAAATGTATATGAGGCACTTTTTCTGTGCGAGATAAGCACTACAGAAATAGTTTTAAAAAAAAAAAAAGCTTGAAATGTTATGGTAATTACTGTAAACAGGCCTGTGACAATGGAGGAAGATGCCAAAGTGATGAAACAGAGGGAACTCTGACCTTAATACGGTCACCTCTCCCATTCTGCAGGTTTAAGGAGTGGGGGAGGGGACTATACCCAGTGGAAATGGCTCTGTGGTGGTTTATTAAAGGGTTTGAGCCATAGATTCTGAGTTTAGGGAGATTAAACCCTTTTCATTTCTCTTGTCCAAATAATACTGCCTGGTGCTGCGGATCAGAATTTAAAAGAAAATTCCAAAATCTCTTCTTTTTGATTCCTTCAACATCATGAGGTTTGTTTGGTTACTCTTGCCTTAATATCATTCTCTGAACAAAATCTCTTCAGAATAAGTTTCACTCTTAGAAAGCCCCATGATCACAGAAAAGAAACCTGTAACTTTTAGATACGCACAACTCACTCACAATTACATTTTTATTTCCCTGTTTGTTTTTAGACCTCATTAATTTCCAATGTAAATAAAGAATAACCATAGGAGATAATCCTCAATTAATAGCTGATTTAAAATGACTAACATTATTATATACATTTACTAAGAGGCACATTTGTGGCTTTTAGTAAGTCAGTAGGTTGTGGTCATGGAAAGAACATTGCAGGCAGAGAAGGTAAATACGTGTCAATAATATCTGTTCATTCCAGTGAGAATCCAGTGGCAACTTCGAGGAATGAATTCAGCCATCTCAAATACTTATGGCTAAATTTCAAAGCACAGTTTGGAACAAAAGAAACCATACATAGAAGTACTCACATGTAGTAATTCCATATAAAGTTCCTGAAGCAGAAAAAATAAAGTCATAGTGTTTGGGGTTACATGCTATGGTGACATAACTCTATAGAAAATGAATGAAAAGCTTATCATAAATGTCAGTGACCTTTGAAGAGAGCAGATCAGATCAGTGGCTCAGTCCTGTCCAATTCTTTGCGACCCCATGAATTGCAGCACGCCAGGCCTCCCTGTCCATCACCAACTCCCGGAGTTCACTCAGACTCACGTCCATCCAGTCAGTGATGCCATCCAGCCATCTCATACTCTGTCATCCCCTTCTCCCCCTACCCCCAATCCCACCCAGCATCAGAGTCTTTTCCAATGAGTCAACTCTTTGCATGAGGTGGCCAAAGTACTGGAGTTTCAGCTCAGCATCATTCCTTCCAAAGAACACCCAGGACTGATCTCCTTCAGAATGGACTGGTTGGATCTCCTTGCAGTCCAAGGGACTCTCAAGAGTCCTCTCCAACACCACAGTTCAAAAGCATCAATTCTTTGGCGACAGCCTTCTTCACAGTCCAACTCTCACATCCATACCTGACCACAGGAAAAACCATAGCCTTGACTAGACGAACCTTTGTTGGCAAAGTAACGTCTCTGCTTTTGAATATGCTATCCAGGTTGGTTATAACTTTCCTTCCAAGGAGTAAGCGTCTTTTAATTTCATGGCTGCAGTCACCATCTGCAGTGATTTTGGAGACCAGAAAAATAAAGTCTGACACTGTTCCCACTGTTTCCCCATCTATTTCCCATGAAGTGAGGGAACCGGATGCCATGATCTTCGTTTTCTGAATGTTGAGCTTTAAGCCAACTTTTTCACTCTCCTCTTTCACTTTCATCAAGAGGCTTTTGAGTTCCTCTTCACTTTCTGCCATAAAGGTGGTGTCATCTGCATATCTGAGGTTATTGATATTTCTCCCAGCAATCTTGATTCCAGCTTGTGTTTCTTCCAGTCCAGCATTTCTCATGATGTACTCTGCATAGAAGTTAAATAAACAGGGTGACAATATACAGCCTTGACGGACTCCTTTTCCTATTTGGAACCAGTCTGTTGTTCCATGTCCAGTTCTAACTGTTGCTTCCTGACCTGCATACACATTTCTCAAGAGGCAGATCAGGTGGTCTGGTATTCCCATCTCTTTCAGAATTTCCCACAGTTTATTGTGATCCACACAGTCAAAGGCTTTGGCATAGTCAATAAAGCAGAAATAGATGGTTTTCTGGAACTCTCTGGCTTTTTCCATGATCCAGGGGATGTTGGCAATTTGATCTCTGGTTCTCTGCCTTTTCTAAAACCAGCTTGAACATCAGGAAGTTCACAGTTCACATATTGCTGAAGCCTGGCTTGGAGAATTTTGAGCATTACTTTACTAGCGTGTAAGATGAGTGCAATTGTGCGGTAGTTTGAGCATTCTTTGGCATTGCCTTTTTTTGGGATTGGAATGAAAACTGACCTTTTCCAGTCCTGTGACCACTGCTGCGTTTTCCAAATTTGCTGGCATAATGAGTGCAGCACTTTCACAGCATCTTCTTTCAGGATTTGGAATAGCTCAACTGGCATTCTGTCACCTCCACTAGCTTTGTTCGTAGCAATGCTTTCTAAGGCCCACTTGACTTCACATTCCAGGATGTCTGGCTCTAGGTCAGTGATCACACCATCGTGATTAACTGAGTCATGAAGATCTTTTTTGTACAGTTCTTCTGTGTATTCTTGCCATCTCTTCTTAATATCTTCTACTTCTGTTAGGTCCATACCATTTCTGTCCTTTATCGAGCCCATCTTTGCATGAAATGTTCCCTTGGTATCTCTGATTTTCTTGAAGAGATCCCTAGTCTTTCCCATTCTGTTGTTTTCCTGTATTTCTTTGCACTGATCACTGAGGAAGGCTTTCTTATCTCTTCTTGCTATTCTTTGGAACTCTGCATTCAGATGTTTATATCTTTCCTTTTCTCCTTTGCTTTTCACTTCTCTTCTTTTCACAGCTATTTGTAAGGCCTCCCCAGACAGCCATTTTGCTTTTTTGCATTTCTTTTCCATGGGGATGGTCTTGATCCCTGTCTCCTGTACAATGTCACAGACCTCATTCCATAGCTCATCAGGCACTCTATCTATCAGATCTAGGCCCTTAAATCTATTTCTCACTTCCACTGTATAATCATAAGGGATTTGATTGAGATCATACCTGAATGGTCTAGTGGGTTTCCCTACTTTCTTCAATTTCAGTCTGAATTTGGCAATAAGGAGTTCATGGTCTGAGCCACAGTCAGCTCCTGGTCTTGTTTTTGCTGATTGTATAGAGCTTCTCCATCTTTGGCTGCAAAGAATATAATCAATCTGATTTTGGTGTTGGCCATCTGGTGATGTCCATGTATAGAGTCTTCTCTTGTTTTGTTGTAAGAGGGTGTTTGTTATGACCAGTGCATTTTCTTGGCAAAACTCTATCAGTCTTTGCCCTGCTTCATTCCATGTTCCAAGGCCAAATTTGCCTGTTACTCCAGATGTTTCTTGACTTTCTACTTTTGCATTCCAGTCCCCTATAATGAAAAGGACATCTTTTTTGGGTGTTAGTTCTAAAAGGTCTTGTAGGTTTTCATAGAACCGTTCAACTTCAGCTTCTACAGCGTTACTGGTTGGGGCATAGACTTGGATCACTGTGATATTGGATGGTTTGCCTTGGAAACAAACAGAGATCATTCTGTCATTTTTGAGATTGCATCCAAGTACCGCATTTCAGACTCTTTTGTTGACCATGATGGCTACTCCATTTCTTCTGAGGGATTCCTGCCCGCAGTAGTAGATATAATGGTCATCTGAGTTAAATTCACCCATTCCAGTCCATTTCAGTTTGCTGATTCCTAGAATGTCGACATTTACTCTTGCCATCTCTTGTTTGACCACTTCCAATCTGCCTTGATTCATGGACCTGACATTCCTGGTTCCTATGCAATATTGCTCTTTACAGCATCAGACCTTGCTTCTATCACCAGTCACATTCACAGCTGGGTATTCTTTTTGCTTTGGCTCCAACCCTTCATTCTTTCTGGAGTTATTTCTCCACTGATCTCCAATAGCATATTGGGCACCTACTGACCTGGGGAGTTTCTCTTTCAGTATCCTATCATTTTGCCCTTTCATACTGTTCATGGGGTTCTCAAGGCAAGAATACTGAAGTGGTTTGCCATTCCCTTCTCCAGTGGACCACATTCTGTCAGATCTCTCCACCATGACCCACCCGTCTTGGGTTGCCCCATGGGCATGGCTTAGTTTCATTGAGTTAGACAAGGCTGTGGTCCTAGTGTGATTAGATTAACTAGTTTTCTGTGAGTATGGTTTCAGTGTGTCTGCCCTCTGATGCCCTCTTGCAACACCTACCGTCTTACTTGGGTTTCTCTTACCTTGGGCGTGGGGTATCTCTTCACGGCTGCTCCAGCAAAGTGCAGCCAATGCTCCTTACCTTGGACAAGGGGTATCTCCTCACCGCCGCCCTTCTTGACCTTCAACGTGGGATAGCTCCTCTAGGCCCTCCTGTGCCCGCAGATAAACTTGGAAATGGAGTGTTTTACAGGTGCTGGTGATAGTCTGCTTCTTGACCTGAGTTGTAATGACACACATGCCCTTTAATAATGAACCATTGACCTGTTTATAGATTCTGGAATCACACAGATCAGGTTTTGAATTCTGGCTTTCTTAGACTTAGGCTGATCACTTCTGAGTGTCCCTTATCTATGTAGCAATGTGGGGGGAGTCTGGGGGCTGTCCTACAGGAATGGGAGCCTGAATGCACTTGCAAGGCTCCCCAGCCCAAATGTCCTCCCAGGTATGATTTGCTCCAACCATTCCCACTGCCTTCCCATGAAGGTACAGACACAAGAGGCACTCTTATTTGGAACACAGTGCATGGAAGTGGGATTATTGACATTTTCAGAGTGAGGCATGTGGGTGGGTGGCTGCCTTTGTAGAGAAAAAAAAAAAAAGTGGAAGTGTTAGTCACTCAGTTGTGTCCGACTCTTTGAGACCCCACAGACTGTAGCCTGCCAGGCTTCTCTGTTCATGGAATTTCCCAGGCAAGAATAGTGGAGTGGGTTGCCATTCCCTTCTCCAGGGGATCTTCCCCACCCAGGGATAGAACCCAGGTCTCCTGCCTTGCAGGTAGATTCTTTATCATCTCAGCCACCTGGGAAGCCCTTAGATGACTTTTTTCCTGGTAAGTTTTCCACAGGGAGGTACAGACTCCACATAGTTACAGGAACCCAGAATCCAGTCTCTAACTTTAAATTTCTGACCTCAGATTTTTTCCTCAGAAGCAATGGATTACACAGGTATAAGCTATTAGTTGATGCATATACAAATCAAATAAAAATGTTAAAATTATGTATTTTGAAGGAAAATGAAATGTGAAAGGTGACAGAGCTAAATACAGAGTATGGAGCGTGACCTTAAGTGGGGGACACGTGTCAGGGAAATCCTCTAGACAGGGGGTATCTGATCTGAGACCCAGCTTTTCTGAGGAGTGAGTCTTGCAGTTACATGGAGGAAGGGAGCTCCAGGCAAAGGAGGAAAAAAAGACTTAATATTTTGTGGGGGCAGCAAAGAGCCCAGTAGTAGACAATGAGCAACAGTGTGAGCAGGAGCGAATACAGGAGGCAAGTTGCCGGGCTCCCTGAATTCTCCCGAATCACCTTTACCTGACTTCAGTCTCTGTGACAGCACTTTACTTATGCCTCTAATTACAATTGCCTTAAAAAATCTTCTCCATGTGTCTTTTGCAATTATTTCCTCTCATTCTGTGGCTTGTATTTTCATTTTCTTGACATTGTTTTTGAAAAAAAAAAAAAAAAAACTTTTTTATTTTAATGAGGTCCAGCTTATCCATTATTTCTTTCATGGTGTTGTAGCGAAAAAGTCATCGTTATACCCAAAGTCATATTATGTTATCTCTTAGGAATTTTGTAGTTTTGCATTTTGCATTCAAGTCTGTGATCTGTTTCTAGATAGTTTTTCTGAGGGGTGTACGACATAAGTCTGGGTTCATTTTTGCGCATGTGAACGTCCAGTTGTTCCAGCAACATTTGTTGAAAAACTATCTCTGCTGCACTGTGTTGCTTTCGCTCCTTTGTCAGCAATCAGTTGACTGTGTCTACGTTGTTCTGTTTGTTGATTCTATTTTTGTCTCATGAATCTATTTGTCTATTCTTTCACCAGTACCACACTATCTTCTCGATTATTGTAGTTTTATAATACGTCTTGAAGTAGAACAATGTTGGCTCATGGACTTTGTTCTTCTCACTTAATATTACACTAGCTATTCTGGCTCTAATTTTTTTTCTTTTTTCAAAATGTTTGTAGAGAGGTCTTGCTGAAGCCATTGAATGTTGCTTTATGTCTCCCATAGAAGAGCCTTGCTTAATATTTCTTAGAGGCTACCCTTGATAAAACAATCTAAGTAGCTTATTCCAGATGGTCTCAATAGTGATGCTTCTCCATCAACTTGATTGTGTAACTCAAGCTAACTGGGTATATCTCAGTATATTCTACTTTAATTATCAATGGATAGATTGATTAATTCATTCATCATTCAATGGTTATTATTGTTTGTCTAAACAATTCCAGGCTCTGTTGCAGATGTTGTGTCATTGAACAAAAATGTCAAATTTCCTGCTGTCGTGTAATTTTTAACAGAGGAGAATATCATAGAGATGTGTAGTGTATTATAAATAATATTATTTGGGGGAGGTATTTCCCGAAACTTCCAACACATAGGGCAATATGCTGAGAGTTGGTAGAATAAGTCATTTTGCAATTATTTTTTCAAAGAAGTGGTTTGCATTTAAGAAAATATCTCTCTTTTTATATCAGTGGGCTAAGTTACCATAATTTCTAGTTTGTCAAGGATAGTCCTAGTTTATACTGCTATCTCATTTTATTAATAATAATAATCCTTCGGTTTATAGTTTGGAAAATAAATCACAAAGTTATTCTAACAATATGATTCTTTTTGTAGCCCCAAACACATAACTTTATTACTAATATTTCATATGAGACCTGTTTACAGTCAGCTCAGCTGTAACAGTTGCTGTGCAAACTAGAAATTTTTCCAACACTACTGCTATTGTAGGAAACAATTTAAGCATAACAGTAATGTCATCATTGATTAAATGCAATTTATAAAGAAATTTCAGCTGAACCAGGCCCCACAGAAATACAGAAAATGTACACATTTCAACCATCGGGGATCATTTTATGACCTAGGTTATAAACCACATCCATCCTGTGGCTCAGACAGTAAAGAATCTGCCTGCAATGTGGGAGACCCAGGTTCAATCCCTGGGTCAGGAGGGTCCTCTGGATAAAGAAATGGCAATCCTCTCCAGTATTCTTGCCCAGAGAATCCCATGGACAGAGAAGCCTGGTGGGCTACAGTCCATGGGGTCGCAAAGAGTCAGATACAACTAAGTGACTAACACTTTCACTTTCATCCCAAATTGGAGCTAGAATTTTCTGTCTGAATTCAGGTAACCTTCCTCCCACCACTCCACAATAACTCATAAACTAGAACCCTTTTGAAGCCCCAAACTTTAAGCAATTTTCAGTCTTTTTCAAAGTAGAATGCCATTTTTTTGGGGTAATATTTGTGGCTTTCTTAACCATTTGATGTTGTTGTTCAGTCACTAAGTCATGTCAACCATTTAACACGTGTAAAACATCATTTTTATTAGATCCCTATGTTTTTATTATTTTATGTCACTCCTTATTTTGTGATGAAGTTTTCAAGTCCTGTACCTCCAAACACATGTTCTCTATAAGTTCTATGGGGTTTATTGCACAGTTTGCATAGTGTGGTGCTTTTGAGATACACATGTCTCATTATAGCAGAAATGGCTATAATTCATTATTAAGTCAACAATACATTATTTTGTTCAATAGCAAATATTTATAAAAACCTTGACTAAAATCCATGAGTTTGAATATATTGTCTGTGTCTTACTACTGAGTTTCATGATTAACTCCTTTTGTTTTCCTGAATAGCAATTAAACTCTGAGTTCTTAGCCCAAGAATGGGATCAGGAAATTAAAAAATGAACATAACAAAAATAACTTTAAAATTCCCACTATGCTTTAGCTGATTTATTTAATTAGCATTTAGTTAAACCCCATAAGATGGGTTTATAACCTCATTTTTACCACTGAAAAAACAAAGCCTTAGCTTAGAGTCTTACAGGGTACACATTCATACATTTATGTACAGGGTACATATTCTTACACTTATGACCTGGTGAGATCAGAACTTCAGCTATGGTCTATCACTGTGTCTCCATTGCTGTCATTGTTCAGTCTCTAAGTCGTGTCCAACTCTTTGCAACCCCATGAACTGCAGCATGCCAGGCCTCCCTGTCCCTCACTATCTCCCGGAGTTTGCCCAAGTTCATGTCCATTGAATCGGTGATGCTATTCTATCATCTCATCCTCTGCTGCCCTCTTCTTCTTTTGCCTTCAGTCTTTCCTGGCATCAGGGTCTTTTCCAGTGAGGTGGCTCTTTGCATCAGGTGGACAAAGCTTTAGGTGCTGTTTCCTCTATCGCTATAGTGGCTTACATTTTTGTGTTTTGCACAACTTGTATTCTCAGCAATTAATACAACTCTCTACAAGTAAAAACTGTTTTTAAGATAAATTTTGTGAATGAGGAGATAATTTGCCATTTCACTCTGTTATTTGTTGCTACAAGAATGAGTCACTTTGATAGTTTGAATAAATAAATCCAGCAACTATTAAGTTATCTTGATATTCTGGTGTCTGTTACAAAGCTTGATTGCAGGAAAGAAGTGAGGGAGGGAGCAAAGACAGAATATAGAAAGAGAAACAAAGGATAAAGTAGGTAAGAAGTGAATAAAGAAGGAAGTGGATTAATAAATAAATATCATTTATCCATAGTTGACATTTCATTGTTAAATTCCTCCCTATCTGGGTCATGTGGAAAGCAATGCACTTTCCTTGTCAGAATAAATTACCATGATTATTCATGCCCATGAATCCCAGGACTCACTCACTGTAATACAAAGGGTTTTATGGTCTCCAGCTAGTCCTTCAGATCTAGAAAAGCATGCAGACCACAAAGGTTAATTACAATATGTGACTAATTGTGTTACCCTGTCCTGTACCTCATGGAAACAATAGAATGGATGTGCCTATAATTAAGGCTTGAAAACCCACTGCTGAACAGCCAAGACAGTCTCAAAATACAGGAGGTCTCAGATGAAGAGAAATCATTCTTTTCATCTTTCAAAAAATTATATACATATATATGTAGATGCATAGATGTTACCAATCAGCATATTCAGATTCTAGATCAGACATGTCACTTGGCTGCTTATAGAACAGTCATTGATGGACTTGCAATCGTTAGAAGTGGGAGAAATTTGGTTTCTGAAAGAATAATAACAATGACATTACAATGATAATCTAGAGTGAAATGAGGTATCCTTGTTCTCTTGCAGAGTATACTGTGACCCATCAATTAATTCCTTTTATTTATAATTATGATGTCATCTTGCATGACTGGAGTAAAGCGGTAGATTTATGCAGATCCATCGTGGAACAGAATATGCATTAAAATTAAAGAAATACAAGATATGTGTAAAGAAATAAAAAGGACACTGTATTTTTTTCATTAAATCCAGTTGCACTCAGGGTCACTAAGCCTCAACAATCTCTCATCCCGTTAACCTGCAAGAAAACAGCATTGAAACTAAAGCCAGCTGAGTATCAGTTGTATCCTCCTGGAGATATCAGTTATAAACAAAAGGGGAAATGAAATTGTCCTCTTAAAGAAGCCAATTATTTTTGGAGGCTCATCGTGTGAATGGCAGCCATTTTAGCTTTATCCTGGTACTTATGTAAACCAGCCCTGAGGCTTCAAAGAATCAAATTTACAGATGTCCTCAAGTGAAGTGGCTAAATGGTGTAATTTCAGAAATAAAAGACTTTGAATATGTGATTAGCTGGCTGTTTCTCATGCAGTCATTTGCTCTATCTATCTGTGAATTCACCTAGCTTCCTCTTTGAATATATGTGTTCCATGTCCGTAAATAGCAATGCATAGCATTTTCAAAGTTCTGCAAGTAATGAATCTGTGACCATTTGTGTTCTTATCAATTGGTTGCTGGATCTAAATACATTCAATGGTGGGTTCTGCTAAGAAAAGTGCAGTTCCAGGAGCTATAAGAGGTATTGATTGAGTTACATTTCTACATGGCATATATTTGTTAACTCTCCCTCTCCCTCACTGAGCTGGCTTGGAGCAGTACATCCTGATGGACGAGCTGCATAATGCATTAGCCTGGTCAGAGCGGGAAGTGCAGCTTGTTATGACTGCTTTTGACTAGGGTCTGATTCTGTGCAACAGGTGCCGTCGATAATCGTTTCCGGTTTGTATGTTGGAAAGGAGGCTCTGAGAGATCAGTCATGTAAGTTTACATACCATTTTCCAGTAGACCCTGAATTCAAATCCATATCTGTGTAAGTTCAGAAAATAAAAAAGCAAAGTGAATGAAGGCAACTGTTCTGAAGTTGGATTTTCTGGTTCTGAAACCTGAGTGCAAGTGCTTACTAACTCTTAGCCTTGACAAGTCCCCTGACATCTTAGATCTCAGTTTTCAGTCAATCAAATGGATGTGTTAGTCTTACTTGGTAGGGATGGTGTGAGGAGACAGTGAATTTAGGCAGGTTGATATCTTAGTTCAGTGTACTGAGCACAGTAGACTAAATAGCAATTACTAACCCATATGTAATCATTCAGTAAATATTGATTTAAAAAAAAAAGGTTTATATTTTGCATTGTGTTTTAGAACTTTCAAATGAATTTTGTTTAATCCTTAAGGCAAACTTTAAATAAGTTAATATTCTTATCCCAATTTTATACATCGCAAGGGTGGGGGAAAAGCAGAAGAAGGAAGGGAAATAGTCATTTTCTATCTGAAAATAACAGGTCACTGTCACTTCTAGGTCCTTTGGTATATTTTAATTCCCTAATCAGCTCAGCATCTGTATTTGCTAAGAAAAGACCTTGAAGTTGGGAAATAAAGTCCTTTTATTGAGGTCACGAGCTGTATGTGCAAACCAACCGGAATTTGAACCCAGTTTCTAATGACTTCAAAGTCTCTACCCCTTGGCCCATGGACCAGATTTGGCCCACTGTCTGTTTTTGATAATCTGCAAACAAAAGATGGCTTTTACATCTAAAAATGGTTGAAGAATGCATTGAGAAAAGTGTGTTTCATAACCTGTGAAAACTATCTGAAATGTTAATTTTCGTGTCCACAGTCACAGTCACTCATTTATGTATTATCTGTGGCTGACTTGCCGCTGTAGAGCTGAGAAGTTGCAACAGAGATCTTATGGCCTTCCTTTTTAAGACCAAATAATATCACATTGTACGTGTGTCTCACATTCTGTTTTGGCCGTTTATCATTTCCATCTGTGGAGCTTCAAGACATGGGGATTTTACACATACCACAGGTGAAGCAAGAAGGACTCAAGCCTGGGTCTTCTCACATGGAGACTTGCTTTTTCTCAGCTCACCCTCTCCCTGGGATGAGAAAGACTCAACACTCGTGATCTCTCCAAGACAGTCTGAATTCTGATGCACATTCCTCCTCTTACTCCCCTTGCCTGAAGTGCATTCTTTTCCCTTGGCCTCTAAATCCTTGTCTCCTAGCTGGCTGAGGATCACGGCATCCAGAGGGTCTTCTGCCACTGACTTAGCCCTGAAGGGATAAACTGACTGGACAAGGGTCAGTGATGGGAGCCCCAGAGGCTCAATATTTCATTACAATCAAGAGAGACTAGAACTCCAAAGGATGTCTTATCTCAGTCCTCATTTTTCAGATGAGAAAACTGAGGCACAGGAAGAGAAAGCAATCCCCCGTAAACACACAGAGAAAGCCAGAGCGCTAAGCCAGAGCCTCTGATGGCAGGCCTGTGCATTGCCGGCCAGGTCCTCGCCCTGCAGAGGAGACTCCAGGGGCAGCCAGACCAGGCGGAAATACTAGTGTGTCCACAGGACTCACTGTCACAGCCGCTGCCTCCTTGGATGTTTAACTAATAACCAAAACATACAGACCATAGAGGACAGGCTTAAACGAAGCTATAAGTTCCTTATCTTCATTCCTGGCAGGATTACCTATGCTTCCCACTACCACCCCACTAAAGAAGAGAAAGAAGGGTTCATAACACTTCTCGACATTCTTCCCACACTCAATTTAGTTTTCTTTCCGAACTATCAGTATCCCCTGGGCATCTCTATTTCCCCTGCCACGTGCAATTACATCACAAACTGCGTATTTCCCATCTCCTTGCAGCCCCGAAGGACAACTCAGAAACGGTGCTCTGTCTGCATACAGAAAGCGTTGCCTTCGTCATCGGATCGCCTGCAAGTGCTTTGATGGGTCGGTTTCTTGTTGTTGTTGCTGTTTTCTTTCCCTCCCTCCCTCCTTTCTTCATTTCTTCCGCTTCCCCTCCCTTGTACACTGTAGATTTTTCTATACCAAATTTTAATAGATTCCCAATAATGAGATGCCCTCTAAATATTCAGTGGCATTTATCTAAGAAAGCGTTGCTGGTAATTCTCTGTAGAAAAACAATATACGTGTATGAGGGGGCGAGATAGCACAGAGTAATTTCAGCTAAACAGGGAAAACAAGCACTGGAAACAGGCCCAGAGAAGGGTCGATGTGGACGATGAAGTGTGTTGCATGATTTTTTACTGTTAGTAAACGGTGATGATTTAGCCTGGCTGCTGGCAACAAATGCAGGAAGCCTCTCTCCACTTCCTCCTCCTCTTATTCCTTCTTCTCTCTCTCTCTCTTTTTTTTTTTTTTTTTGGCTGATTTTTTTCTCATCCTCCCACAAGTCCTTTGCAGGTGAGACTAGACCTACCTCAGCCCTCAAGACCTACCCAGGATCCTGGCTGAAGGAGGACCCTGTGCCCAGGACTGGTGTCTGTACCTCCAGTGCCTTCTGGGCCCGTTTCCCTCTCTTGCTTCCACTGTAGAGGTGGCGGTAGACACACCCCCGTCCCCAGATAAGAGTAACAAGTGGCACAAATTAGGGGAAAGAGACATAAGTAGAAATTCACTGCAGGATTGTCTGGAGGTTAAATCAACCCGTCTCCTTTTACGTAAACCTTATGGCTGAGACATGCAGCCCAACTGATGTCCCTGGCAGAAAGCCCCAAACAGTACTGGATAAAAGACCCTGGTTTTGTTAAATCACAGGATCTCTAGCAGTATCCATCTGCCATCAGACTTTTTGGGTTGGGAGGAGAACGGATCTTTGCTCAAGTAAAATTTGGGGTGCCGTCTATGTGCAGCCACTCCCGTAAGCCAGACAAGGAGGTATTTTACCACGCGCACCTAAAAGCACCCAGCCCAGGAACAGCGCCCTTCTCTCTGTTCCTACAAATGGCTCAGCCCTGAACTGCAGGTTATCCCGACTCTGTCTGAAAGAACCTGCTGTCCCTGAAATGGCGCTGTCTGTAAATGCATGCCCACGGAGGACCATACACCCAGGGTGAGGTAGCAGCTTCATACGCAACAACTAAGACCACTTTGCTGAAGCTAAGTGGAGCATTTAAGAATAGTCCTATGGTCAGGGGTCCCTCAGGTGTCTTCCAACTTTTCTAGTCTACTTTACAGATTTTATCATGAGCTTCTCAGGTGGCACTAGTGATACAGAATCCCCTTGACAACGCAGTAGACGTAAGAGACATGGCTTCCATTCCTGGGTCTGGAAGATCCCCTGGAGGAGGGCATGGCAACCCACTCCAGTATTCTTGCTTGGAGAGTCCCATGGACAGAGGAGACCAGCAGGCTACAGTCCAGGGGTTGTAAAGAGTCTGGCATGACTGACATGACTTAGCACATAGATTATTATGCATAGATGAGGATGACATTAAGGCTTAAATGTTCCTCTGTAGATCGTGAGTCCTCCTGAGGGCGTTCACGCATGTGTGCCAGTGCTGGTGAGGTGGTAGACAATCAAGAAGCACAGTAACAAATAATCTGAGTGGCTTTAATTATATAAATGCAGATGACGCCCAAATCATTCACACTTGGCTTGGAATGCTGCCTATGCTTGGCTCTGTAGTGTTAGTGCATGTTTTAATATGTGTATTGAAAAACACTTAAACCATCGTATGAATATTTGACGTACACTCCTTCATGTTTAAAATTTGCCATTTATAATCTGTCAGTTTCTGTACATGTACATCTATAAATAAGCTAGCTTAATGCTTTCTGCATGACAACTGCTCAATGACTATTTGATAAATAGACATAACTTTATGTATATTCAGATATGTTAATGTGTGAATATAGCTGTGTGCGTGCACGTGTGTGTGTGTAATGATTCAACTCTCAAGCATGACCGTCTATGGTTAGTTAAGGGAAAAGCCCGATTAACTGATCCATGTTTCAATAAATCTCTTATTCAATGCCTAACTGACATCTCTTAGAAAGCCATGAGGAATGATTAATGAATGCGTAAAAGACAAATGCATGCTTTGTTTCCCACTATTTATTTAAGTAGCCCACTTTAGCTTCCAATCAAGGTGGAAATTAATGCATCAAACATTGGAGAGCTCACACGCTGAAAGCATTAGAAGGCGTACGCACTCAAGCATACACGCTCTTTTACACATACACACACACACACACAGACTGACAGCCTGTTGTCTGACCTTCACATACATATCCATAGCCTGTTGTGCTTTTAGAATAAAGAGTATGTGATGTATTGTCAAAATAATTGCCAAACGTGCACAGAATTCATTCACCCCGAATTAATGTTCACCTCCATGGGCAGAGATATTTGTGTTGATGTCTCAGGGTTATGCACATGCCAAGACAGAGCCTCCACAATGGGCTTTCGATTCCAACTTCAGGGTGTTTCCAGCATAACTTGCAGAGTTCTAGGCTGATGTAACATCCATCTATTCCAATTGCTGGCTAGGTTGTCCTGGGGCCATGGTCCAGCCCATGGCAGCTGGTGATGCAGCCACCTTCTGCCTGAACAGACCCTGACTCAGTATCACCTCTTACACTCCACACGTCACTCTAGAATTCCAGGAAGGGGTCTCCTTTGGGTCTGACTTCAGTTTTCCCTTTTTGAACACGATACACACTTCAGTGTTTGGTTCAGCAGCTTTATACCTCTTCAGGTCAGTGCCCAAGTTCAGGTCCATTGATTCAATCCATGGGCAAGCTCAGGGAGATGGTGAGGGACAGGGAAGCCTGGCATGCTGCTGTCCATGGGGTCTCGAAGAGTCGGACATGACTGAGTGACTGAACAACAACAATGCCATCAGCAGCTCAGTGTGCCTTCTGATTCACCTCACTTCTAGCCCCCTGTCCTCCAGCAGAAGTCCTCATGACTGGACTCCTTACCTGCTTCACTCGAGCCCAGAAAATTGAACCCAAACACCCAAAGGATCCGGGGGAGGCCTGCCAAGGAGCTCAGTGTGACACTGGGAATAGCAGGACCTTCGAGGAGGACAAGAGGAGCGGGAGGAAAACGTTTCCAGGAAAACATTTCCCATTTGTGTGGGAGGAAACGCTCAACCATACAGCGAAATCAATTTCAAGGGCCCAGGTCTTCTCACTCCTGTTGACAGGGAGCCATATTTCAGAGTTTCTTTCCTTTTTCTTTCATTTTTAAGCCTGCAAAATATGCTTGTGTAGAAAATCCAATTTCCCCTCAGGCAAGAATAAAAGGGTAGCTCTCCACTCACCTAACTGGACACTCCAATGATTATTCCACCAAGAAAGCTAAAAGCTACTGGTGTTTGCAATAAAGAGGAGCTGCCAACTTCTAATTGATTCTCTCACTCTCCTATCTTCCCTTTCTCTCTCTCTTTTCCTCTCTTTTCAATAAAAAGGATCTAATTCTGAAAGTGCTGGATTCCAATCGTGTTGATGAGTTTGAGGAAATGGGGCAGAAGACCTGATTCAGACCCCAGCCTCTCTCACCATCTGTGGGTAGCATCCAGCCATGCAGGCAGATTTCAGGGTTTTATCATCAGAACCCTGTTAACTCTGCTCATGCTGAATTCTTTTCAGAGGCTTTGGCAGAAAAGGCAATGAATCAGGCCACCTGTACCAAGTAAAGACTGTGGCTCTCCATCTGGTTCTACAAGAACCGAGTCATTAGCCACTGCAGTTGTGACCTTCAGCACAGCCTGAAAGGAATTCAGGGCAGAGATCAGGAATGAGGCACGCTGTGGTCTGGAAAGACTGGCAGAACAGGCCTTCATATTTTCAGGAGAAAATTTGATGAACCCCAATTCTTGCATGTTTCTGTACATAGAAAAGCAGTGCGTGTGCGTGCGGGCTAAGTTGTTGGGGTCCTATCCGACTCTTTGTGACCCTATGGACTGTAGCCTGCCAGGGTCCTCTGTCCAGGAGATTCTCCAGGCATGGATACTGGAGTGGGTTGCCATGTCCTTCTTCAGGGGTCATTCCCTACCCAGGGATCGAACCAGCATCTCTTTGTCTCCTACATTGGCAGGTGGGACCTTTACTACAAGCACCACCCAGGAAGCCCTAGAAAAACAGTAAAATCATGCAGTTCAGTTCACTCGCTCAGTCCTGTCCAACTGTTTGTGACCCCAGGGACTGCAGCATGCCAGGCATCCCTGTCCATCACCAACTCCTGGAGCTTACTCAAACTCATGTCCATTGAGTCCGTGATGCCATCCAACCATCTCATTCTCTGTCATCCCCTGTTCCTCCCACCTTCAATCTTTCTCAGCATCAGGGTCTTTTCAAATGAGTCAGTTCTTCACATCAGGTGGCCAAAGGATTAGAGTTTCAGCTTCAACATCAGTCATTCCAATGCATATTCAGGACTGACTTCCTTTAGGATGGACTGGTTGGATCTCCTTGCAGTCCAAAGGACTCTCAAGAGTCTTCTCCAACACCACAGTTCAAAAGCATCAGTTCTTCGGTGCCCAGCTTTCTTTATAGTCCAATTCTCACATCCATACATGGCTACTGGAAAAACCATAGCCTTGACTAGACGGACCTTTGTTGGCAAAGTAATGTCTCTGCTTTTCAATATGCTGTCTAGGTTGATCATAGATTTTCTTCCAAGGAGTAAGTGTCTTTTAATTTCATGACTGCAGTCACCATATGCAGTGATTTTAGAGCCCCCCAAAATAAAGACTTTCACTGTTTTGCTGTTTTCCCATCTATTGGCCATGAAGTGACAGGACCAGATGCCATGATCTTAGTTTTCTGAATGTTGAGCTTTAAGCTAACTTTTTCACTCTCCTCTTTCACTGTCATTAAGAGGCTCTTTAGTTCTTCTTCCCTTTCTGCCATAAAGGATAACAGGAGGTTATGAAATTTCTCCTAGCAATCTTGATTCCAACTTGTGCTTCATCCAGCCTGGCATTTCGCATGACGTATTCTGCATATAAGTTAAATAAGCAGGGTGACAATATACAGCCTTGATGTACTCCTTTTCCTTATTTGGAACCAGTCTGTTGTTCCATGTCCAGTTCTAACTGTTGCTTCTTACCCTGCATACAGATTTCTCAGGAGGCTGGTAAGGTGGTCTGGTATTCCCATCTCTTAAAGAATTTTCCATAGTTTGTTGTGATCCACAGAGTCAAAGGCCTTGGCATAGTCAATAAGGTAGAAGTAGATGTTTCTCTGAAACTCTTGTGCTTCTGAAATGATGCAGTGGATGTTGGCAATTTGATGTCTGCTTCCTCTGCCTTTTCTAAAACCAGTCTGTACGTCTGGAAGTTCACAGTTCATGTACTGTTGAAGCCTGGCTGGAAGAATTTTGAGCGTTATTTTGCTAGCATGTGAGATGATTGCAAATGTGCAATAATTTGAACATTCTTTGGCATTGCCTTTCTTTGGAATTGAAAACAGACCTTTTCCAGTCCTGTGGCCACTGCTCAGATTTCCAGATTTGCTGGCATATTGAGTGCAACACTTTCACTGCTTCATCCTTTAGGATTTGGAGTAGCTCAACTGGAATTCCATCACCTCCACTAGCTTTGTTTGTAGTGATGCTTCCTAAGGCCCACTTGACCTCGCATTCCAGGATGTTTGGCTCTAGGTGAGTGATCACACCATAGTGATTATCTGGACCATGAAGATCTTTTTTGTACAGGTCTTCTGTGTATTGTTGCCACCTCTTCCTAATATCTTCTGCTTCTGTTCCATCCATATCATTTCTGTTCTTTATTGTGCTCATCTTTGCATGAAATTTTCCCTTTGTATCTCTAATTTTCTTGAAGAGATCTCTAGTCTTTCCCATTCTATTGTTTTCCTCTATTTCTTTGCATTGATCACTGAGGAAGGTTTTTTTTTAATCTCTCCTTGCTATTCTTTGGAACTCTGCATTCAAATGGGTATATCTTTCCTTTTCTCCTTTGTCTTTAGTTTCTCTTCTTTTCTCAGCCATTTGTAAGGCCTCGTCAGACAACCATTTTGCCTTTTGTTTTCTTGGGGATGGTCTTGATCACTGCCTCCTGTACAATGTCACGAACTTCTGTCCATATTTCTTCAGGCACTCAGTCTATCAGATCTAATCCCTTGAATGTGTTTGTCACTTCCACTGTATAATTGTAAGGGATTTGATTTAGGTCATACCTGAATGGTCTAGTGTTTTTCCTTACTTTCTTTAAGTCTGAATTTTGCAACAAGAGGTTCATGATCTGAGCCACAGTCGACTCTTGGTCTTGTTTTTGCTGACTGTATAGAGCTTCTCCATCTTTGGCTGCAAAGAATAAAATCAATCTGATTTTGGTATTGACCATCTAGTGATATCAATGTGTAGAATCTTCTCTTGTTTTGTTGGAAGAGAGTGTTTGCTATGACCAGTGTGTTCTCTTGGCAAAACTCCATTAGCCTTTGCCCTGCTTCATTCTGTACTCCAAGGCCAAATTTGCCTGTTATTCCAGGTGTTTCTTGACTTCCTACTTCTGTATTCCAGTCCCCTATAATGAAAAGGACATCTTTTTTGGGTGTTAGTTCTAGAAGGCCTTGTAGGTCTTCATAGAACCATTCAGCTTCAGTTTCCTCAGCATTACTGGTTGTGGCCTAGCCTTGGATTACTATGGTATTGAATGGTTTGCCTTGGAAATGAATAGAGGTCATTCGGTCGTTTTTGAGATTGCACCCAAGTACTGCATTTCGGACTCTTGTTGACTATGATGGCCACTCCATTTCTTCTAAGGGATTCTTGCACACAGTAGTAGATATAATGGTCATCTGTGTTAATTCACCCATTCCAGTCCATTTTAGTTCACTGATTCCTGAGATGTCTATGTTCACTCTTGCCATCTCCTGTTTGACCACTTCCAATTTACCTTGATTCACGGACCTAACATTCCAGGCTCCTAAACAGTATTGTTCTTTACAGCATCAGAGTTTACTTCCATCACCAGTCATATCCACAAATTGGTGTTGTTTTTGCTTTGGCTGCGTCTCTTCATTCTTTCTGGAGTTATTTCTCTGATCTCCAGTAGCACATCGGGCACCTACTGACCTGGGGAGTTCATCTTTCAGTTTCCTATCTTTTTGGCTTTACATGCTGTTCATGGGATTCTCAAGGCAAGAACACTGAAGTAGTTTTCCATTCCCTTCTCCAGTGCTGCACGTTTTGTCAGAACTCTCCACCAGGACCCATCCATCTTGAGTGGCCTACATGGCATTGCTCTTTGTTTCATTAAGTTGGACAAGACTGTGGTCCATTTGATCAGTTTGATTAGTTTTCTGTGACTGTACAGGGTTTTCAGTCTACCCTCTGATGGATAAGGATAAGAGGCTTATGGAAGCTTCCTGATGGGAGAGACTGACTGAGGGGAAAACTGGGTCTTGTTTTACTGAGTCCCCAATTCCAGTCCTGAGTCTTGGAGCATGCCCATTGTAAATCTCGTCTTACATTTGCTCTCATCTATCAGGAAAAGATTAGAAGCTCAAGTGGGATGGTTCTCACAATGTAGAATATCTGCAGAGCTTCAATTACTGATAGAGTCTCCATGAATCCAAGTTAGGGCTTGTTTCCTGTTATGTCTGATTCCTCATCATTGTCCCAACAAGTCAGGCAAAAATTATTAAATAGAATATCTTCTCTAAAATCATTAAATAAGATATTTTCCTCATGACTAGAAGCAGCATAAGACCCTGTCTCCCACTGAGAGATGCTTGTATGTATGCTACTAAATTTTTGAACTTTCAAACAATTTCAAGTTCAGTTAATAGATGACAGATTTTCCTATGGTGCAATAAAATAGCACATCTATTTTGATGGCTTGTTATATATATAATGTAGCTGTGCTAGATGCCTTTGTTCAGCTCAGGGACTGATTCAGAAAACTGAAGTCAACAAGCAGCGAGGACACCATACCCCAAGTACAGCAGTCCTGGAAGATACAAGGCGCCAAGCAGGCCAGCCCAGAAGGCTATCATTCTGCCTGGAACTGTGAAGGTGTGGGAAGACTAGAGAAGAGGAGTTAGTATTAGAGATGAAAAGAAGGAAGTCTTACCCTGGGAAGGGCAGAAAAAGCCTCCCCGGTAGAAATGACAGTGTGTGAAAAGGTACAGGGGGGTGATAGTGCCTGATTGGTTGGGAAAATGAGGAGGAATCAGGCATAACAGGAAACATCCTAACGTGGATTCCTGGAGAAAAAATCCTAACGTGGATTCCTGGAGACTCCCAGTAACTGCAGGTCTGCAGATATTCTACATTGTGAGAACCATCCCACTTGGGTTTCTGACCTTTTCCTGATAGTAGAGAGCAAATGTTAGATGAGATTTACAGTGGACATGCTCCAAGGCTCGGGACTGGAGGTGGGGACTCCTCATGACAGCAGTGTTCCAGAAGGCTCCTCTCTGCTCAGCAACTTGGCCCCCAGCTCCTCCCATACCTAACACTCCAGAATTAGATGTGTCTCTCCCTTTCTCTCCATCACACATAGTTCAGCCTCTGGAAATGAAATTCTACCTGTGTCCCTGTCTCTGACTTAGGTCTTTCTTCCTTGGTGTCTTGGTCTCCTATCACGGTTTTTTGTTTGTTCGGCCTTTTTTTTTTTTTTCAGGTTCCCTAAACCTCATAGCCATGACTGTTCTCTTATCTAATTAACATCAGTTTTGGAACTTGGAAGAGATTTTATTTGGGGAGAAACACTGATATTTGAAACTGTGTTGCAAAATGGGAATTCGGTGCAGCCTCTCTGTTGCTGTCTGTCTCAGCTCTTCTCTCCCTTTTTCTCTCTATTCTGCAGTTTATTTGAAAGTCACCCCAGGTTCACTCATATTTTCGGATGTTTGAGGTTGTTTTCAGCAGACTCCTCCAAGAAGGCCCGCCTGAGGGAATGTATGGAATTGAGAAAGAGACGTGGAGTTGACCTAGATGAGCCTTTGGCCTTGTGTCAACCTGATGTCCCATTGTTCTTACAGGTTATTCTAAATTCCCCAATAAGATTCAGAGGGACTTAAATGACTAATACATTCAATCAATAAATGTAAGTCCATGGAATTCAATCTATTCAATCTATTTTTAGATAGTAATAACAGCAATATAGAGAAAAAAGTAAGTACTATGTTGGTTTTGTTAGAAAATATAATACAAGTATTTCTTTAGAGCGTGCGGATTCTCAGTCCCTATAATAAATCTTTTTCTTGTATCTCAGTGGTCAATCAAATGAAATGATTCCTTTTATAAACTGTGCTGGGTTTTAATTACAGCTGGATTGCTGGTAGATTGGAACTAAATGCCTTTCACAGCCAGACAATATGTCAGAGCTGGCAGGCACTCTTGACGCAGGTTACCCTGGATCCCTGGCAATCTGTGTCGTGTTGGCCAGAGGCCTGTTCTTGAGCTTGAAGCTTTTATCTTGGCTGCCTGGCCATGGATGGCATGTAAGCCATCTCCCAAGGAATGCAAATCTATATTCATGAATAAAATTCAGTTGTCTGCTTCAGTTCTGTGCAGAATTTTCCTAGATGGCCTAAATGTGCATATCAATGGGACCTCATCCGTAGGTTCAAGTTTATTCTTATTCCTGGCCCCAGGGCAAAGTATATCAAGAGCTGGAATGCGTATAGATCTATCATAAGTTTTGGGATCTTGTACGCCTTGGCTAAACCACACATATGTGGCTTCCCAGGGGACACAGTGGCAAGGAATCAGCTTCCAGTGCAGGAGACACAAGAGATGTGGGTTCCATCCCTGGGTCAGGAGGATCCCCTGGAGTGGGAAAAGGCAACCACTCCAGTGTTCTTGCCTGGAGAATTCCATGGACAGAGGAGCCTGGTAAGCTACAGTCCATGGGGCTGCAAAGAGTCGAACATGACTGAAGTGACTGGGCATGCATGCATACACAGAGCATTGCTAAGGACTTGGTGCACTCTCTCTGGGAGGAAGAAAAAAGTCCTTTTCACTTCTAGGTTCTCCTGGCTGGTCTAAGAATTAAATTGATGTGAGACTAATTAACAGGAAAAAAAGCAAGCATAAGTACATGTACACTTTTAATAGCATATACACTTGGGGGAGACCCAGGAAAACTGAGTAAGATGTCAAAATGGCTGAAACTCTCTTGTTAAATACCATCTTCAACTAAAGACAAGAGAGGCTGTTGGGGGTGCTGGTTTGGGACTTTGAAGGGGAGTCAGGCAGCTCATGTGGAGATGAAGAAGCAAATGGTGGGTCTGCAGAAACAGTGGCGCAGAGTGGACTCTGGTCCTCTAGTCTAGTCTGACTAGTCCCCCACCACGTGCAGCCCATATCCCTGGCAGGCCCATAGCTCCATGATGGCTCTATTCCTGAACAGACCCTCTATCCAAATTATTTTAGGCAATTAGTGTGTGTGTGTTAGTCACTCAGTCATGTCTGAGTCTTTGCGACCCCATGGACTGTAGCCTGCCAGGCTCCTCTGCCCATGGGATTTCCCAGGCAAGAATACTGGAGTGGGTTGCCATTCCTTTCTCCAGGGGATCTTCCCAACCCAGGAACTGAACCTGCATCTCCTGCATTGGCAGTCAAGTTCTTTATCATCTGAGCCACTAGGCAATTAGGGAGCAGGTCATAGTTTCTTCCCGAGTCTCTTGGACCTTGATTGTTTTCAGTTCCAAATAATTCACAACACAAAGAGATATCGGAGGGGGAGATGCAAATTTTCTCCCATACGACACACACACAAACACGTTGTATTACCAGCACAGATTTGTAAACCAGACACTGCTGTTCCCATTTTACAGATGAGGGGACTGAGGCTCAATGGGCTTAAGTAAATCCCAGAGAACCACAGTAAGAGGAGGTGCTGAGCTTTATTTAGTGTTTTGTGTTTCCAGTGCTGTCTTGTTTTCATCCTACCTCATGACATTCCTTGTGGGACATGGCAAAAATTAAAGATTTTTTGAAGAGGCTGTTACTGATCTAATTTTTTTTTTTTTTTGAATTTTTGCCTGAAAGTAGAAAATTGACTCAGTTCAAGGACAATTATGCCATCTTTGTGACACAGTCTTTGTTCCAAAAAATCAAGGCCATACTCAGCTTGCTTTCCTAGGAGGACAGAAGTCTTATAGCCCATTACCAGCACCAACACAGCAGGAGACACTTACAGCATTAAGTGTAAGGAAGGGTAATTAAATGTTGGTGCTCACTTTTCTTTCTCTCCCAGAGTTTGTTTCATGCATGCTGTGCCGTGGGCATCATCTGTCGCCCTGCGGGATGTAGGAGCATCCTGATTTGTTTGGGCTCCTGTTTTGTTTTGGAATTTTGATGCACTACAACAGAACCCTCGGGGTCTGTGCCCTGCTTGGAGACTGCGGGCACAGCTCTTCCAGAAATTTTCTAGCCAGCCCATTGCACCTCCAACGGGTGACAACTCATTTTTAATCCACTCTTCTGTGATTCTTTGCAGAACTCTAAAGTAGCTGAGACCTCTAGTTATTCAGGCCCTAAGTTTTATTCTGTTTTCTAAAGTGTCTGTCATGAAATGAATTGTGTCCCCACCTAAATTTCATGTGTTGAAGCCTAATCCTCCAATGTTACTACACTGGGGAGACAGGGCCTTTAGGGAGGTTGTCCTTGTTGTTGTTCTAGTCACTAAGTTGTGTCTGACTCTCTGTGACCCCATGGACTGTGGCCCACCAGCTTCCTCTGTCCATGGGATTTCCCAGTCAAGAATACTGGAGTGGGTTGCCATTTCCTTCTCCAGGAGATCTTCCTGGCCCAGAGAATGAACCCACACCTCCTGTGTTACAGCAGATTCTTTACTGTGAGCCACTTGGGAAGCCCATTTAGGGTGGTAATTAAGGTTAAATGAGGTCATAAGGGTGGGGCATTAATCCAATAACATCAGTGTCCTTATAGAAAGAGGAAGAGACCCTGGAGAGCTCTCTCTGTCCACATATGCACAGAAGAAAGGACAGGCAAGGACACAGCATGAAGGTGGCCATATGCAAGGCAGGAAGAGACCTCTTACCAAAAGCTGAGAAATGTATCTCAAGGTCTTTCATGAGTAGAATGTCATAATGTTAAAACATGGGGATTCTAGAGCCAAGAAGGCATAGATTAGAAACATTATTCACTAACTAGGATATTTTGTCATATCAGTAAATCTCTCTTAGCCTCAATTTTCACATCTATAGAAAAAAAGATAAAAAAACATAGGGGGTGGATCTTGCCAGAAAATAAGTGCCAGAAAGTATTCCCACTGACATATATGGTAATTCCTGTGAAAGCGACACAGAAGCTGAATGAAAGCATTCCCAAGGGTTAGAAATGTAACAATGTCAGCATGAAGAGAAAAAATATATATTTTTGAATAAATATATTATTTAAATATTTAAAGAAATGTTTGGAATAAAATATATTTCACCAAGAGAAAAAACATACTATTAACTCAGAGTATAAAAGCAATATCTCTGAGTCCATAGTGATATAAATAAATGATTCAGTAAACTAATATATGGAGGAGAAGAGGAAAATCTCCCAGGCAGAAGTCTGAATGATCTATGCCGATACGTTAGTCTCGAGGAGCTAGAGCATAACCCCAACACCTAAAATGTGGGCTGTGCCCAGTGACCTTGTCCTAAAGACTGCAGCAAGAGAGGAAAAAGGACGAGTAACAGCACAGTGGAGAGGCCTGATGAGAAATACCACAGCCAAGGACCAAGGTCAATGACGACAGTCATGGCCATGTTGATAATACGCATCATTAACTTAATATTATGAAAATGGTATTTTGCCTCTGTGGTCTTCCTCCCCCAAACCCATAACTAATTATGAGAAAAGCATGAGGCCAATCCCAATTAAGGGGTCATCTATGCACTAGTTGACCAGTAGTCCTCAAAACTATCAAGGTCATCAAAGAGGAAAAATCTGAGAAGCAGATATAGTTAAGAGGAGCCTAAGAAGACATGTGACTAGATGTAATTTAATATCCTAGATGGAGTGCTGAGCAGAAAATGAACGCTGAAAGTGAAAGTTGCTCAGTGGTATCTGACTCTTTGCACTCCCATGGACTATACAGTCAGTGGAACTCTCCAGGCCAGAATACAGGAGTGGGTAGCCTTTCCTTCCCCAGGTGATCTTCCCAACACAAGGATCAAACCCAGGTGTCCTGCATTGCAGGTGGATTCATTACTAGCTGAGCCATAAGGGAAGCCCAAGAATACTGGAGTGGGTAGCTCCAGTGGTCTGGTATTCCCATCTCTTTCAGAATTTTCCACAGTTTATTGTGATCCACACAGTCAAAGGGTTTGGCATAGTCAATAAAGCAGAAGTAGATGTTTTTCTGGAACTCTCTTGCTTTTTCAATGATCCAGCGGATGTTGGCAATTTGATCTCTGGTTCCTCTGCCTTTTCTAAAGCCAGCTTGAACATCTGGAAGTTCACGGTTCACATATTGCTGAAGCCTGGCTTGGTGAATTTTGAGCATCACTTTACTAGCATGTGAGATGAGTGCAATTAAATCTGTAATTGTTTGTAAATCTAAAAGTGTTCTGAAATAGAAAGCTGTTTTTTTTTTTTTTTTTCTTTAAGGGGTCTGGTGGAGAGTTTGAATGCCAGTTAAAAAAGTAAGACTAAGGACTTCCCTGGTGATCCAGTGGCCAAGACTCTGTTCTCCCAGTTCAGGCAGGGGGCCCAGATTCAATCTCAGCGCAGGGAATATGACCGCATATGCTGAAGTTAAAGATCCCACAAGTCAAACTTAAGACCCATCTCAGTCAAATAAATAAATGAACATTTTTTAAAAGAAGGGCTAAACAGAATGTTTCTTAAAAATTCTTAAAGAGATGGGAATACCAGACCACCTGACCTACCTCTTGAGAAATCTGTATGCAGGTCAGGAAGCAATAGTTAGAACTGGACATGGAACAACAGACTGGTTCCAATAGGAAAAGGAGTACATCAAGGCTGTATATTGTCACCCTGCTTATTTAACTTATATGCAGAACACATCATGAGAAATGTAGGGCTGGATGAAGCACAAGATGGAATCAAGATTGCCAGGAGAAATAGCAATCACCTTAGATAGGCAGATAACACCACCCTTATGGCAGAAAGCAAAGAAGAACTAAAGAGCCTCTTGATGAAAGTGAAAGAGGAGAGTGAAAAAGTTGGCTTAAAACTCCAGATTCAGAAAACTAAGATCATGGCATCTGGTCCCATCACTTCATGGCAAGTAGATGGGGAAACAATGGAAACAGTGACAGACTTCATTTTTGGGGGCTCCCAAATCACTGTAGATTGTAACTGCAACCATGGAATTAAAAGATGCTTGCTCCTTGGAAGAAAAGTTATGACCAACCTAGACAGCGCATTAAAAAGCAGAGACATTACTTTGCCAACAAAGGTCTGCTAGTGAAAGCTACGGTTTTTCCAGTAGTCATGTATGGATGTGAGAGTTGGACTATGAAGAAAGCTAAGCACCAAAGAATTGATGCTTTTGAACTATGGTGTTGGAGAAAACTCTTGAGAGTCCCTTGGCCTGCAAGGAGATCCAACCAGTCCATCCTAAAGGAAGTCAGTCCTGAATATTCATTGAAAGAATTGATGCTGAAGCTGAAACTCCAATATTTGGGCCACCTGATTCAAAGAACCAACTGATTTGAAAAGATCCTGATGCTGAGAAAGAGTGAATGCAGGAGGGGAAGGGGAAGACAGGATGACATGGTTGGATGGCATCACAAACTCAATGGACATGAGTTTAAGTAAACTCCAGGAGTTGGTGATAGACAGGGAGGCCTGGCGTGGTGCATTCCATGGAGTCACAAAGGACAGGACTGAGTAACTGAACTGAACTGAACTGAAACAAAAGTATTTATTTATAACACTAGTTACATAGGACATATCTAATAAATACCATGATTTAGGTTGGTCATGACAAAGCAGACCCTCAGCACTCACGTGGACAAATCCCAGGGTTGTGAGCCCCTGGAAAATAGGAATGGTGAGCTCTTTCTCTCTGTTACCCCCAAAGCCCCAAAGACTGTTTTTCCTTAATTGGATTATTATCAAATATATTTCTTATTTCTGTTGTCTTTAAAATAAGTGGCCCTAAATATATGCCACATCTTTTCTTTATAACTTTGACGATGTTGTACCTAAGCCAAATTCATATGTGAATCTTCTCATTTCATCCACATAACAGGCATGATTCATGTGTTGTTACAACTCTCACTTTTTTCATTTGTATTTATTGCTATTATAAGATTCTGGAGTATTTATGCATTTTCTAAACCAAAAACTCAGTATAATATTTGAACACAGCTTATAAAAGATGAAGGAAAAATTGATATTTGAATGGAGAAAATGATCAAACAGATGAAATCAACAGCTGCACAACCAAGATGGCAAATGCATTTATCAAAGTGTGCTATTACTTTAAACTCTGTCACTGCAAGCCCCAAAGAAATACGCAAAACATAATACACGCTAGTTCTCTACAGATGGATCGTAAAAGCTTTCAGGTGACACTACCTGGCTGTCTAAGAATGACTTGCCTAATCAAAAGAGACATCTTCTATTAGAATTAATGACTCAGCACGTGGATTAGAGATTCTATTTAAATTCTCTCCCCTCTTCTTATCCATTCAAGAGACATCTTTAATTTTAGGGCTGAAAATTTATGAATTGAAACTCTGGTTCGTAGATAAGCACTCAACAGTGTTAACAAGTAATATCTTTCTGAGCTATAAAACATTTATTTAAAATCACAAAACAGTCTACTGCAAAATGTTTAGTGCCTATGGAAGCAAAGAATTTCAAAGCTGGTGAATGAAGTGAATTCACTCAAGTGATTGTTTTAGAGTCGGATTATTAAACAAATCTCTTCTTTTCCTTATCGTACCATGACATGGATTCTAGAACCCTCTGGTCTTTCTCAATTCTTTGGAGGGAGTGTTATGAATAAGTCATTTGATGTACTCAGTATCTGTGTTATAACATGTAAATTCATAGTAAATATCAGCTTAAAGGATTGAATAAACTCCAAGGCCTGACAAATACATGCTAAGAATGACTCTACCCCAGACACTCCTCCAGGACAGATGGTGCTGTTAGAGACAACAGAAAGGAAATCTCGAGTCTATTTAAGAAGTCCTGTCAAGGGCAGGCATCCTGTTAGATAATCATATAAAATATTTCCTTCGACCCTCACAACAGTTGGGAATGATAGGTCTCATTGTTGCCACTTTATAGATGAAGAAACATGATCAGCAGGATTAAGTCACCTCACCAAACCACACAGCTCTGAAGAGGAGGGATCAGGGTTTTCTGGGGATGGATCACTCCAAAATGTTTGTTCTCATGTTGACAGAAACTCTTGAGTCTATGTGAGTTCCATATTTATATGTGTTGCACCTAAGCAGATGCTTCTCTAGAAGGCAGTGAAGCAATTTAAAACAAAATTACCATTCAAGGGTGAGATTTACTCCATAAATTTCCATGAATAATTTAATAAAGTTGCCTGTTGAAAAATCATGTCATATAATGGAATTTTGAGAATACCAGGGAACTCATTTAGTGCAACTGACTCAGTTTACAAACGTGGAAATCAGATTTAAAGACAACAATTTGTCTATGTGTTATTATCTCTACACAATTTTGGGTGGAGTTGAAAAGGCAGGAAAAGCTTACCTCGGTGTTGCTTAATGGCCATATTAGTTTGACAGGGACACCATACCGAGTGCCATAGACTGGGTGGTTTGAGCAATAGAAATGTATTTCCTCACAGCTCCGGAGGCGCGAAATCTGAGATCAAGGTGCCCACAGGGTTAGCTCCTTCCTTCTGAGGGTCTTCATGGAAAGTTCTTACCCAGGCTTGTCGCATCAGTCTGCAGACAGACGGTCACGTGCCCCCGTGTCTCCGCACTGCCTTACTCATGTGTGTCTGGGTCCCAGTTTCCAAAAAGACCTCATCTTAATTTAATGACTTCTGTGATGACCCTCTCTCCAAATACAGGCACTAGGGTTTGGAACTCAGCATACAGATTTTGGAGGCAAGATGTGGATGCGGAGTGTGTGAGTGGTAGGAAAACATACATTCAGCCTGAGCAGTGGTTTTTGTCTCCACAGAGTTAACTAGGTGGAACTTTGAACTTCTAGGCTTTCAGTTGCTTCAAAAAACTAAAGAGCTGATCCACAGCTCAACATATATAGATAGCTAGATATGTTTTTTTAATATATGTATAAATAGTAAAATTTGTTCCATCGTGTCCAACTCTTTGTGACCCCATGGACTATAGTCCATGGAATTCTCCAGGCCAGAATGCTGGAGTGAGTAGCCTTTCCCTTCTCCAGGGGATCTTCCCAACCCAGGGATCGAACCCAGGTCTCCCACATTGCAGGTAGATTCTTTACCAGCTGAGCCACAAGGGAAGCCTAGACAGATAGATCAGATCTTATCAGTCGCTCAGTCGTGTCCGACTCTTTGCGACCCCATGAATCGCAGCACACCAGGCCTCCCTGTCCATCACCAGCTCCCGGAGTTCACTCAGACTCACGTCCATCGAGTCAGTGATGCCATCCAGCCATCTCATCCTCTGTCGTCCCCTTCTCCTCTTGCCCCCAATCCCTCCCACCATCAGAGTCTTTTCCAATGAGTCAACTCTTCGCATGAGGTAGCCAAAGAACTGGAGTTTCAGCTTTAGCATCATTCCTTCCAAAGAAATCCCAGGGCTGATCTTCAGAATGGACTGGTTGGATCTCCTTGCAGTCCAAGGGACTCTCAAGAGTCTTCTCCAACACCACAGTTCTAAAGCATCAATTCTTCGGCACTCAGCTGTCTTCACAGTCCAACTCTCACATCCATACATGACCACAGGAAAAACCATAGCCTTGACTAGACAGATAGATAGTAGATAGATATCTGCTTTTTATAGAACAAGAAGATGAGTCATGCCAGGCACTACATCTCACAAAATTTGAGAATTTGAAAAATATGAAATTCACAGAGAATTTGAATTCCATCTTTTTCATGGCTCATTTTTGCGTGTAACCCTCCTCCCCTTTTCTTCTTTCAGTGTCTGGGATACTATACTTTTCCCCACTTTAGGGTCAATTCAAATTCCCTTTCTTCTGCTCCATCATTTATGCATGGGTTTCTCTCGCTACAGAGAAATTAAGAACTCCTTATGATTTCAGAACCTTGGCTCCTCATTCTGGGCTAGGTATACCATGAAAATGATTTATGAAATTAAAAAATACCCTTTAGATAACGTTTAAAACAATAGAATATTGGAATGTGGAAAGAGCTTCATAGATCTCTAAACACGTCTTCTTTCCTTCACACCTTGGACAAATAAAAAAATATCACTGAGAGACCATTATTTACCAGCCACATGTATCTCGCAATCCATTATTGACAACAGGTCTGAGTGAGATTTTAAATGCCCATGTGTGGGTGTAGGTCCTGAGATATTCAAAGTCACACATTTAGTAAGAGGAACATTTTGAAGGAAAGAACTGTGGTGTTGGAGAAGACTCTTGAGAGTCCCTTGGACTGCAAGGACATCCAACCAGTCCATTCTGAAGGAGATCAGCCCTGGGATTTCTTTGGAAGGAATGATGCTAAAGCTGAAACTCCAGTTCTTTGGCTACCTCATGCGAAGAGTTGACTCATTGGAAAAGACTCTGATGGCGGGAGGGATTGGGGGCAAGAGGAGAAGGGGACGACAGAGGATGAAATGGCTGGATGGCATCACTGACTTGATGGACGTGAGTCTGAGTGAACTCCGGGAGCTGGTGATGGACAGGGAGGCCTGGCGTGCTGCAATTCATGGGGTCGCAAAGAGTCAGACATGACTGAGAGACTGATATGATCTGATCTGATCTGATCTTAAAGTGTTGGTTTGACTAACTGCAAAGCCAGGTTTAGGTTTAGGTTTTACACCATTGTTTGATTATCATCTGAGATTTGCAAAGCCATTGACCTACGAGTAATGTTTCTTCTCTGTCTCAGCCCTCAGAGCCCTCCCTGAGACTGTTGGATGTGTTCAAGGATAACAACCCCATGGCGCCCCCTCACGTCCTCTGGGATGGGATCATGTGTTTACTTCCACAGCCATTGTTGCTGACAACAAAGACAGAACCAAACTCAGCCCTCCACTGGGTTTCTCCCAAAAAACACAGCACAGACTTCCTGTCTATTGCAGAATGGTGCTGAAAAATTGGGAGGGGCCATATGAACTATAAAACAAAGTAATTCGATAAATGCACAAGAAATAGGATAACAAAATCACAACTTATATTAAATTTTAAGATATTCCTAAAATCATAAATCCTTTCAATGCACCATTCCCCTTAAACTTCTTCCACCCATGATCTTTGATTTGGCTCAGAGACAACCAATACTAGCTTCTTCTCCTTTGATCCCTTTTTTCTGCTCATTCATCCCTCTTTTCTCTTGTACTCTCCCCTCTTGGAGGGATAAGCCTTTTTTCTTTTTTTCTTTTTTTTTTAACTGTGTCTCAAGCCACAGGGTCACAAAGAGTCGGACACGACTTAGCAACTGAAAAACAACCCCTAGAGAAATTATTTGCTTTTCCTAAAACCTTGGTAGGCAGATCAGGTGAAGATCTTAAGGGCAAGAAAACATGAAGCTCAGCTGTGCCCTGAAGAGGTTTATCAAGATGACAGGATTTCCTGGGATGGGGCCGGTGGTTATGTGGATGAGGCAATGACATTTTTCCTTAAAAGAACGGTAGAAATTGACCCAGCAAGGTTTTGGACAGGAGAGGAGTTGGGAGGAAGACAGGGCATTTTAGACACAAGAGACCATCTTCCAGAGGAAGCAAAACTTTTCCTTAAGATATCTTTTGCTAAGTTAGTGCTGGATCCCTAGGAAAACTTAAACAATAATAATAGAATCACCAAAAAATGGTCTTACTCCCCCAGCCCCAAATTCAAGGGTACTTATGACAAAATAGCTTTTATGAAAAATCTGGATGCATCTCCTCCTCCATCACTGTGGCCACCAGCCTGTGTAGTGGGGGAGGGGTGCGGAGCTCCAGGGTACCTCCTCTTTCTTTTCCCATCAGCCAGCACACAATGACCCGTGCCCCAGCATGCTTGGCGCATCCTTTGTCTAAACAAGCTCTCTCTGCAGCGTGGACACTTAAGAGTGTGCTGCCAGGGGCTTATTTTCCTCGGGCTTGTGAAAGCCAGCAGAGTTGTCTTGTACTCAACAATTTAGTGTGAAAGACACGGGTGCTATTATCTCTAACGCCTCTGAAAGATTATAATTAAGGGCGACGGCGTTGAAAGAGAATTTCAGATTTTCTCTAGCAACAAGGCTCTAAATTGAGGACGGTACAGCATTCTGGACAATTGAACCTCCACGTAGGCACTCAGTCATAATTGCCATTGATTTAACAGTCTACAGCTCACCCCCTGCATCATAAATTGATTGTAAATGACAAGGGACTAAGATGAACACCTTTTAGGGATAGCATTCTCCTCAAATAAATATCAAAAAAGAGAAACGGTCAATTTTATTGCACTTTGCACCTCCCTCTATCCCATGAAAATCTCACTAGGTGGTTGTAAACTAAAAAAAAAATTTCTCAAAGCAAAGCTAGGTAACCCAGGAGAATCCAGACAGGCGCCATGTCCGGTAGAATGCCAGACATTGTTTAAACCATGGGGAATTCTGCCCTTTTAACCTTGCAGTTTAACAAGGGCTCATGTCTGGAGCAATCATTTGCTTTGGAAGTTTAGAGTAATAATTTGGGTGCAAGATTTGGGTCCAGAAAGCCAGGATTCAAATCCATTTGTTCTTTTATGAGTGTCTATCCTAGGCTAAATTACTTACATACTTGATTCCTCAGTGCCTCACTTGTCTCCCATTTAAAGGACAAGCAATGATATGAACTGACCTCACAATGAGAGGAAAATTAAATGACTTGCTAATGTGAAGCGCTGAGACTGGCATCTCTGCTGGACTGTACATGTTAGCTGTTCAAATCAGCTGTGTAATCAGGAGGCTGAGAGGAGAAGGGGCTGTGATTGGTCTCATGCTTAAGGAAAGTATTGCTTATTTAATTTTAAATATTGAATAAGTCATGTAGTCAAAACTCAAAACATATAAAATATATATAAGGAAAAATCTCACTGCTACCTGTGGCTTCTCTCCTCACCTGCAAGAAGTCTGTGACAGATTTTTTACATCACCAGGGTTTGGTGTCATTCATTACACAACAATCAGATCAGATCAGTCGCTCAGTCGTGTCCGACTCTTTGCGACCCCATGAATCGCAGCACTCCAGGCCTCCCTGTCCATCACCAACTCCCGGAGTTCACTGAGACTCACGTCCATCGAGTCAGTGATGCCATCCAGCCATCTCATCCTCTAGATAACTAATAAACAAAACCAGGCTTTTACACCCAGTAAGCTGTCCTCAAACTGTTGAAGTCATAGGCAGAAACACGAAGCATACAAGCAATCAGAGAGCAGTGTCCCCATAAATGTAAGGTGCTTTTCTATAATGACTGGTCTCTCTCTTGTATTAAGTATTGCTAGTCTTATTTTTAACGAATCAGTGTTGATGCTGTACATGTTCCTTTCCTAATATCACCAATTGAATGAATTCAGTTGACCAAGAACCCAGTTCAAACTTCAGGTGTGACTCTCTTTTGAAAAGCTACCCTTTGGATGCCCATGGTAGTAATGACATAGAGAACATCAGAGGAATCTATGTGTATTATTGTTATTAATACTGGTGATTATAAAAGTGATTTTCATAAGCAATCAAGAACATTGTTGTTCAGTCGCTAAAGCATATTTGACTCTTTGTAACCCCAATGATCTCTATTCGATACCAAGGCAAAACTTTCAATATCACAGTAATCCAAGTCTGTGCCCTGAAGTCTATGCTGAAGAAGCTGAAGTTGAACGGTTCTATGAAGGCCTACAAGGCCTTCCAGAACTAACACCCAAAAAAGATGTCCTTTCCATTAGAGGGGACTGGGATGCAAAAGTAGGAAGAGATCTCTGGAGTAACAGGCAAATTTGCCTTGGAGTATAAAAGGAAGCAGGGCAAAGGCTAATAGAGTTTTGCCAAGAGAATGCACTGGTCATAACAAACACCCTCTTCCAACAACACAAGAGAAGATTCTATACATGGCCATCACCAGATGGTCAATACAGAAACCAGATTGATTATATTCTTTGCATCCAAAGATGGAGAAGCTCTATACAGTCAGTAAAAACAAGACTGGGAACTGACTATGGCTCAGATCATGAACTCCTTGTTGCAAAATTCAGACTGAAATTGAAGAAAGTAGGGAAAACCATCAGGTATGACCGAAATCAAATCCCTTATGATTATACAGTGGAAGTGACAAACAGATTCAAGGGACTAGATCTGATAGACAGAGTGCCTGATGAACTATGGACGGAGGTTCCTGTCATTGTACAGGAGACAGAGATCAAGACCATCCCCAAGAAAAAGAAATGCAAAAAAGCAAAATGGCTGTCTGAAGAGGCCTTACAAATAGCTGAGAAAAGAAGAGAAGCTAAAGGCAAAGCAGAAAAGGAAAGGTATACCTATTTGAGTATAGAGTCCCAAAGAATAGCAAGGAGAGATAAGAAAGCCTTCCTCAGTGATCAGTGGAAATAAATAGAGGAAAATAATAGAATGGGGAAGACTAGAGACTATTGTATATCTCTTCAAGAAAATTAGAGATATCAAGGGAACATTTCATGCAAAGATGAGCACAAAAAAGGACAGAAGTGGTAGGGACCTAAAAGAAGCAGAAGATATTAAGAAGAGGTGGCAAGAATACACAGAAGAACTGTACAAAAAAGATCTTCACGACCAAGATAATCATGATAGTATGATCACTCACCTAGAGCTAGTCATCCTGGAATGCGAGGACAAGTGGGCCTTAGGAAACATCACTACCAACAAAGTTAGTGGAGGTGATGGCATTCCAGTTGAACTATTTCAAATCCTAAAAGATGATGCTGTGAAAGTGCTGTACTCAATATGCCAGAAAATCTGGAAATCTCAGCAGTGGCCACAAGAATGGAAAAGGTCAGTTTTCATTCCAACTCCAAAGAAAGGCAATGCCAAAGAATCTTCAAACTATTGCACATTTGCAATCACCTCACACTCTAGAATGTTCACAATTCTCCAAGCCAGGCTTCAACAGTACCTGAACCATGAACTTCCAGATGTTCAGGCTGGTTTTAGAAAAGGCAGAGAAACCAGAGATCAAATTGACAACATCTGTTGGATCATCAAAAAAGCAACAGAGTTCCAGAAACACATCTATTTCTGTTTTATTGACTATGCCAAAGTGTTTGACTATGTGGATCACAACAAATTGTGGAAAATGCTTCAAGAGATGGGAATACCAAACCACCTGACCTGCCTCTTGAGAAATCTCTATGCAGGTTAGAAAGCAACAGTTAGAACTGGACATGGAACAACAGACTGGTTCCAAATAGGAAAAGGAGTACATCAAGGCTGTATATTGTCACCCTCCTTATTTAACTTATATGCAGAGTACATCATGAGAAACGCTGGGCTGGAAGAAGCACAAGTTGGAATCAAGATTGCCAGGAGAAATATAAACAACCTCAGATATGCACATGACACCACCCTTATGGCAGAAAGTAAAGAAGAACTAAAGAGTCTCTTGATGAAAGTGAAAGAGGAGAGTGAAAAAGTTGGCTTAAAGCTCAGCATTCAGAAAACTAAGATCATGGCATCTGGTCCCATCACTTCATGGGAAATAGATGGAGAAACAATGAAAACAGTGACAGACTTCATTTTGGGGGGTTCCAAAATCACTGCAGATGGTGACTATAGCCATGAAATTAAGATACGCTTGCTCCTTGGAAGAAAAGTTATGACCAACCTAGAGAGCATATTAAGCAGCAGAGACATTGATTTTCTGACAAAGGTCCATCTAGTCAAAACTATGGTTTTTCCAGTGGTCATGTATGGATTTAAGAGTTGGACTATAAAGAAAGCTGAATGCCAAAGAATTGATGCTTTTGAACTGTGGTGTTGGAGAAGACTCTTGAGAGTCTTTTGGACAGCAAGGAGATGCAACCAGTCCATCCTAAAGGAAATCAGTCCTGAATATTCATTGGAAGGACTGATGTTAAAGCTGACACTCCAATACTTTTGTGACCTGAGGCGAAAAACTGACTCATTGGAAAAGACCCTGCTGCTGGGAAAGATTGAAGGGGATAGGAGAAGGGGACGACAGAGGATGAGATGGTTGGATGCCATTACCGACTCAATGGACATGAGTTTGAGTAAACTCCGGGAGTTGGTGATGGACAGGGAAGCCTGGTGTGCGGCAGTCCATGGGGTCACAAAGAGTCGGACACAACTGATTGACTGAACTGAACTGTACTGAACTTGTGACTCCATGGTCTGCAGAATGCCAGGCTCCTCTGTCCTCCACTATTTCCAGAGTTTGTTCAAATTCACTTATATTGAGTTGGTTACAAAAGCAAACAAAATAATTCTTTGATGTACCTACAAGTATCACAAGCCTTCCTACAATTGTAACTTATTAATGCAGGAGTCACTGCAATGCCAGGGCTTCCTTTTCAGCCTCTGTTGACAGTGTGTTCTGAAACACAGCCCCTTAAGTACAAGAGTGTTTCCTGAGGCACTTGGTCCTCTTTCCTTTTGGGTACTTTGTGCCTGGAACTTGGTAGGAAGAGTGGAATATTTATTGAATGAACAAACACCTTTGCACTGTACCTCACTCTCTTCTAATACTCTGTAAATTCCTATGAATACAGAACAGGATTCTTAAAATATATCATTTTAAGAAATACGTCATTTCTTAAAATATATCTCTCTCTTTCTTTCCAAGAACTGGCATCTACAACTGAACTGATGTATGCAGAAGCATACTTTTGTGTATTCTGTGAATAATGGCTTAGGCAATTATTAAGCTTCATGCTTTTCAACCTTTGGGAATGATTGATTTTTATGACCGCTTCCATCTGAGTTAGTTTTCATCTGATCCATGATGTAAACAGACTGAGAACCCAACATGCATTAATCCACGTGGCCCACCATTTCCCAGGGCTGCGTAATGCCTCCAGTCCAAAGACTAAAATGTCATGTGTTTTTTCCTACTAAATCACTTAACAGAACCACAAGGAAGGGGATATGGAGTTACATGATATTTATTATGGGGCAGATATATTCAGGTGCACTTCATAGGTGACTAATTTGCAGTGATGATGGGTACAATGAAGGAATGGGTCACTGCTCATCCACAGAGGTTTGTGCAGAGTTGAGAATGTCCTGGTGGTCTCCATGGGCTGGCAAGCACCCTTTTGGGTAAAGGGCTCCAGGAATAGAGAGAGACTCTGGAACCCTAACTCAGAAAGAGGAGGTACTATCTTAGCCAACTGGTTCTAAAAATACACCTGCTCATCTTAAGGAAGACAGAGTTACCAGTAAGACAGTGTACTGTGAACAGACTAACAACTGCATTTTTTTAATCTTTTGCTATGACTGCTTTATTTGATACCTTGTATTATGCTCCTGAAAAATGGAATTCTACTTAAAATGTGATAATAAGACTTCCTTCATTGTTTTACAATTTTGAGCTTATTGCTATTCATTTTATCTGCCCAGAAGGTACTAATTTTTAATTTTCATTACTCTTGAGGCTTTTTGAATTTGGGTTCAAATGTGCTTTGACTTTTAGTTCATGGAAACAAACATACTTAAGATACTTGATGGAATCTTATCTACTATGTTTTCTTAAAAACTGTGAGAGCTATCGGAAAACTGACTTGTTCCTATACATGCAATTATATATACTCACATATTCAACATATATCAGGTATCCCTGTTTGGGGCTTCCATGGTGGCTCAGTGGAAAAAAACTGCCTGACAATGCAGGAGACACAAGAGACACGAGTTTGATCCCTGGGTCAGGAAGATTCCCTGAAGGAGGAAATAGCAACCCATTCCAGTATTCTTGCCCAGAGAATTCTGTGGATGGAGGAGCTTGGTAAGCTATAGTTCATGAGGTTACAAAGAGTTGGACATGACTGAGCAACTGAGCACACACACATCCCTTTTTAGCATCTTGGTTCATTTAAAGATACACAGGCATTGCCTCCTTCGACTACCATTGTCGCCATTCAGTTGCTAAGTTATGTACAACTCTTTGAGAACCCAGGGACTGCAGCACTCCAGACTTCCCTGTCCTTCACTGTCTCCCCCAGTTGGTTTAAACTCATGTCCATTGAGTCAGTGATGTGTAGACCAGCATGCTTTACACTAATAAAGATATTGTTAGGCGACCACTTACTCCTATCTTGCCCAACCACATCTCTTCCACCCACAGCAAAACTACCTGTGGAACTCCTGTGTATACTCTTTCTTGATGTTTTGGGTTCTCTAGGTTGCCATTGATCATTTTCAGGCCCCTCCTAGGTGGATTCAACCTTCTCTATTCTTCTTTCTAAATGTAATGCTTTAAGTGCCAATTTCTATCGTTAGATGGTGATCTGCTTGGCCTCGCTTATCACTAAGTTATATTCTCCCAACCTATTCTCTCAGTGGAAAAAATGAGACCATTTATTGAATACCAGCTGGATGTCAAAAATTGACTTTACCCTTGAGTAAAAGGCAGTTACAATGTCCTACAGAGAATGCACCTGGCAGATGTCCAGGGGATGTAATTGACAGAGGGTGCCTGCTGCTGTGCTTGGAAACCAGTCACTGTGTTGGCACCCAGGCACACTTCTCACAACTGCACACCACATGGGATGTGGGATGTGTGGACAGCAGACTGCTTTCTGGGAGACTGGGGAACCCTTTGAAAGTTTACTCTGGCTCAGGGACACCATGGCTTTGCTGAACCTTCTCAAGATAAGATGGAAGCTTAGGGTGTTTCTACCCAACTCTCTCTCTACATTCTTCACTGAGAATAAGGCTTTTATCACCATCTGGGAGTCTCCTGGTCTTCTCCAGCTGTCTCCCTACTTCCTTACACAGTATTCCCCCAAATAGATAGATACATGTGGTCCTGCCATGACAGTTGCTTTATGGAGGCCTGTGACTAACATAGAATCCAAAAAGAGACTCAGGAGCTTTAGTGGGAGGGAGGAATGAAAGTAAGATGAAAAAGAAAAACAAAAAAGAGAAAGGAAGGGAAGGAAATGATTTAGGGCACTGAGATATAAATCATATTTTGAAGGGAGGGGTTACTAGTTTACTAAAGCTGGAAAAGACCCTCTGAGGAGGACTTAGATTTAAATAATGAGAAGGAGATGTCCTTGCAAAGATTAAAAAAATTATCATGAGAAAAAATAATAGCAAGTTCAACCATCTTTAGGTAGGAAGGTTTATGCTGAGACGAAAGCTGAAGGCTGTTGGTGTTTAAGGCAAGTGTAGAAAGGGCTGGGGTAGAGGAACAGGCAGAAGCTAGATGCTGGAGTCTTTTTTATGCCATTTCAGGCAAGTGTTGTCATGTGTGTTATCATCTTGAAAAGTCCTTTTCAGGCCTGCGCAGAAGACAAGCATGGAGTAGAGAGAAGAGTTTGAAAATTGTATTCTTACAGCTAAGACATGAATGTGCTCTGGACTTAGGCGTTAGTGGCAGAAATCGTGTATACTGCTGAGGGAATGTATGTTGCAGACAATATAAGGAAACTGCGTGCTTGATGGTGACATATATTAAGGTGAGAAAAGCTGTAGGGAGTGGATTATATGCAGAGAATAGAATCGATAGTTTAATTTAGCATATTGAGTTTGAGGTTCTTATAACCTAAGATTTTTAATATAGTATTGTAGGTCAACATAATTCAATTAAAATGTGGGGGTTCTTGTTATTAATCCAAGCAGAGGTTTGGAGAAGGCACTTTGGGTATATGCCTCTGGAGCTCAAGGGAGAGTTCTAAGATGAAGATACAGATTTGAGTCTTCAACCTATTTATAGTATTTTAAACCAAGAAAGTGTAGAGAATCACCTAGAGAGACAATGTAGCAAAGAAGTGGAAAAAGTGGAGAGCCCAGCACAGAGATGTCTCAGTATTTAGATCTTTGGGAAAAGAAGAAGATCCAGGATAAGATCCCAAGGAGTTGTCAAGACGGTGAAACAAAATCAGGCAGTGATAGAGTAAAGTAAAAGAATAAAATAGAGTCTGAAGAAGGGTAAAGTGATCAGCTCACCAAACACTGTTCAAAGGTCTAGAAACAGGAAAACAAAGGACCGATCATTGGTTTTACAAGTAGCGACATGACTGGTGATCTGAAAGTGAGCCCTTGCGGTGGAGAATAAAGGTTAAGGGTCCACCCTCTTCCCTAGGAAAACAGAGATAGCACTGAAATGTTAACCTTCCACTTCTTCTCCTCTAGGCTGCCTTCTTACCATATTTACAGGATGCTTGCTCCTTGGAAGAAAAGCTATGACAAACCTAGACAGCATATTCAAAAGCAGAGACATCAAAATTCAAAAGGGTTAGCGTGGAGGCATGAGAAGAACAGAGGAAGCTAGTAGGTTTAGAAATCTCTTGCCAATATTTAGGTAAAGATGATGGTGACATGGGTTAGGCTGGTAGAATTTGAGAGAATCAGACAGATGTCAGACATGGCATAGAGGTAGAACTTGCTGGTGAATTTAGTGAAAAGATGAGAGAAATAGAAGTCCCTGGTATGCATCCTAAGATGAAATTGCAATGAAAGGATTTAAGAAGAGTGTGGCATCATTAAAGTTGGATTTCAAAAGTCATTCTTGCTACAGAGATTCCTAAACAGTTGTTATTACTTTTATAATTTTGCTGTAATCTTATGAACCTCCAGTGTTATTAAATGCATATGAACTTCTACTCTTTACCATATTTATACTGTTAATTTCCATAAACTCATCATTTTTGCTTACACATATATTATGTTAACATGAAACTTTGCTTCATTATGGGAAAGTGAAAGCCAGTTGTAGTCTTATTTACTAAAGATTCTGCTTTGGTGTAATCAGAAATATTTTAAAATGCATCTTAAAAATAGAAATAACTTACTCATGCATCATTCAATATTTATTTAACACTGTGTTAATAGATCTATCTAAACTCATTGTTTAAGAAACACCAATTTAATAGAATATTATTCAGCGCTAAAAAGTAATGAGCTATCAAGTCATGAAAAAGAGGAAGCAAAAATGTATAATTAATAAGTGAGAGAAGTCAATTTGAAAATGATACATACTGCATGACTCCGACTATATGATATTTGGAAAAGACAAAAACATGAAGACAGTAAAGAGATCGGTGGTTGCCTGGGGTTAGAAGGAAGGGAACGATGAATAGGTGGAGCACAGAGGGATTTCAGGATGCTCTGTGTGGTATTATGGTGGAGACAAACCAAGAATGGACTCTCATGCAAACTATGGACTTTTAGTGATTATGATGCATCAATATAGGTTGATCAGTGGTCATAAATGTACCAACTGGTGGGGATGTTGATATGGAGGAAGGTTGTGCCACTGTAGGTGGCAAGGGGCATATGGGTAACTTCTATACCTTCTGCTCAGTCTTGCTGTGAACCAAAAACTAAAAACTAAGCCTATGAAGACAGAGAGTCCAAATTAAAGGCAAAACCAGATCCAAACCCACCAGCTGGTGGCTGACCATGTTTCCTGGTATAATCCAATACCCTATTATAGTATGCTTTCTGAAACATTTCTATGCTGGAGTGGGACCCACAACAACAACAACAGCACCAAAGTGTGTTGATAATTACTCTTGCTTTCCAGTTGACTTTAACAGAAAGCAGATCTATGCAATATAAAATATCCTTTTGGTGTGAAACAGTTAATTCCCTAGGCTCCCAACTTGCTCACAGGAAATGAATTAGGTTCTGGAATGAGTCCAGATCATTTCTTTTTTTACTCAAAATTCATTCATTGGCCTCAGGCTTATGATTATTGGTGAAAATAAGTATAAAGCATTTAAATTCAATGTGGAAGTTAAATAAGAAAGCAGGGTCGGGTCCCTCTAGGTAAATCACCAACAAAATAGATTCTTGTACCATTTACTGAAGGCTGACTTTGAAGCTCCAGGGAGCAGAAAAGTATGGTATATTCAGAGATAAATATGAACATTTTAGAGCTGTGTTGTCTGCTAGGTCAGACTTTCAGGAGAGTAGTTGGTGGTGGTATTGGTGAGTCCAAAATAGACATTCCTCTTCATGACCCGTTAATAGCAGCACTGCATTGTCTCACAGGTTTTCCACTAAGAAATCATGGAGAATCCATGCATCCACAGAATGACACTGCGTGTGTGATAAAATGTGTTGATCCCTTATCTGACTAAATGACCTGAATTGTAGGAAATTTTAGCATATGCAATAGTCCCCCAGAAGGCTCTTTTCTGGTTTTCACACACATAAGAACTGGATCTGTTCAAATTTTTAAGCCAGGTGCATTATATTCCACTCTTACGCCCATTTCTTCTTGTTCACAGTTGACACTCTAACCACTCCAGACTTTTAGCCTTTCACAGTGTGCGCTACAGACGTCCATCTCTGACTGTGCCCTGTCATCCCCTCTACTTTAAAAAAGCCTTTGTATAACTTGCCCACCAGAAGTCCAGTGAAAAGTGAAAGTCATTCAGTCATGTTCAACTCTTTGTGATCCTGTTGTAGCCGCACATTCTGGGAAACAAACTCACTCAGAAGGGCAATGCAGATAGTGGAGTGCAGTTTATTACACGGGTGGGCCCAAGGCAGTCTCCTCTTAGCCAAGGACCCCGACCGACTTTTGTGAAAACCTTATGTACCTTATTTGTACTGCTCAAGTCCACTTCCCCAAATTCTTTAAACCTAGCCTGGAAAGTATTAAAGGGACATCCAGGTTACAGCCATGATTCACCATCAGAAGGGTCAGCTGGTTATACACTGTAGCCTACACCAATGGGTGCCATAAAGATTACAAAGGTGACTGACTACATAGGGGATTATCACATTCTTTCTGGCGACAGGAAATCTTGGGATGGAATCTGTGTGTATCAGTCCAGGAGGCCAGTTCGGCCGTGGGTATGTTATCCCCATGGCTACCAGGCACATGGTCCAAAGCTCACTGTAAGTGCAAGATGGAGTTTCCTTCTTTGTCAAGATGGAGTCAGCATGGCCTGTTCCTTTCCTCCTTCAACCCCATGAACTATAGCCTGCCAGGCTCCTCTGTCCACGGAATTCCCCAGGCAATTCTATTGGAGTGGGATTTCCTTCTATGGGAAATCTTCCCAACCCAGGGATCTAACCCAGGTCTCCCACATTGCAGGCAGATTCTTTACCATCTGAGCCACCACAGAAGCCTATCAGAAGTCCTGCTGCTGCTGCTAAGTCACGTCAGTCATGTCCGACTCTGTGCAACCCCATAGATGGCAGCCCACCAAGCTTCCCCGTCCCTGGGATTCTCCAGGCAAGAATACTGGAGTGGGTTGCCATTTCCTTCAAAAACCAGTTGAAATCTCACATTCTCAAGAAATCTTCCCCAAGTCCTTCTTAGCTAGTGTCCCCACCCTGTAGATTCCAACCTAAATGGCTGCATCAGGCTCTTTGTAAAGGAGGGCAAGAGAAACTACTATTTTTAACCAAGGCTTCCAGTGATTTTTATCATCAAGAAGCTTGGGAAAGCAGCTCCCTAGTCAGAATCCATTGTCCAAGCACTTTATCTTTTTCCCAAATGCTGAGGAAAACTTTGCAAAATGAAAATTATTAATTCAATAAGGGGAAACCTGCTCAGCAAGTTCAATAGGGGAAATCTGTGTAAAGCCACACACGAGCCAGTAAGTAGTGTACATTCAAGCCTCACTCTGCCTTGTGTTAAAGCTGGAGCACTTTCCGTTAGCACCACTCTGGCACCCTCAAAATACTTAGGTTATGTGATGCTGTTTTACTTTATGTTATTCCATTTCGTTTCAAATCATCACACAATGCTTTTAGAGATGAGCATCTCTGAATTTTCCAGGAAAGACACCTGAGACCTTTCAAAGCAGAAAGTAGTGCCTGAGGTCACATCGGTTGTGTTATCGCTCACCCCTAAAGAGACTCCACAGTTAGGGCTTATTTTCAGGCTATGGGCTAGGCAACTAATTTCACAGTTTATACCCGATCAAACCCTGTCACGTTCCTGAGACGATGGAAATCTAACATTAGGGCAAGCAGATTGATTGAGCATTTGAACAGTGATGAACTATTTAATAAGGCCTAGACATAAGGTCTATAAATGGTTAAACAGCAGTGAGGGAATTCTGTAGAGGATAATTTTCTGTAGCCATTTCCTCTTCCCTCTGGCCCTTTCTGAATCACTCCCCTTTTGTTGCAAAAGACAACCTTTTTGTGTCTCCCTTTTCAAACTCATTCCCCAAGTCAAGAGTAATTGTGTATTCAGCTTTGGTGTGAAAACACATGATCACGTTAAAGTAATTGTTGCTTTTCATTCCCTGGCAAACAAGCTTTAAGGAAACAAGAGAACATTTCATGTCAGCTTTTAACAGCTTTCCTTTTCTACTTTAAAACATTTATCAGTGTTTAATTTTTTAAATTAATTTATTTTTTTACTTTACAATATTGTATTGGTTTTGCCATACATTGATATGAATATGCCATAGGTGTACATGTGTTCCCCGTCCTGAACCCCTCTCCCACCTCCCTCCCCATCCCATCCCTCTGGGTCATCCCAGTGCACCAGCCCCGAGCACGAACCTGGACTGGCAATTTGTTTCACATGTGATAATTTACATGTTTCAATGCCATTCTCCCATATCATCCCAGAGCCCCATAACCACTGAAGGTGGTGGATACGATCATGGCAAGAGAAAGAACACTTGCAAATTTTTTTTTTCCTCTTGCAAAAACATTTTTTTGCCAGAGAAGCAAAATAAATAAATGTCAAACAGAATGGCTGTAATGCTGATGGTGATGGAGCCTCCACACCTAAATTGGCAGGGGACACATGAACATGGTGTTGCTTACCATGCTTGGATCCAATGAGCCTGAGGCTGTCGTGGCATGGACCAGGACTGATTATATGGTCAAGCTCCCTTGGTAACTGACCCTGGGATGCCTGCCGTTGGTTTTCTACTTTGGCATTGCCTCTCTTTCTGGAAGTGAGAGAAACTGGAAGGTGTACACAAGCTCCCAAGGTAGCCAGATCAAGGGATTCTGCTGGGTTGATTACACACCTCACATTTTACCCTCCTACAGTGTATTCATCTAAAGTGATACAAAAGAGGGAGAATCTACCTGTTCTGTATCAAAGGCAGGCAGTCTTTTCTCCTGTGAGCTCTTTCAAGCCCAATCAGCAGCCACTTAGTAGAACTTCAGATGGAATTGAATGAATATAAATGAAGCAAATACATGAATGAGGAGATTTATATTTGTACTTTATTAAAAAGATTATTGTCAGACATAATACTGGATTCTAAAAATCAAGACTGAATATCAAGAAATGTGATTAGACAACGGATTATTTAATGTCTAACTCCTTGTTTCATTTACCCATCCACTCAATACATTTAGTAGTGTAGTAACATTAGTCACCGGAGAAGGCAATGGCACCCCATTCCAGTACTCTTGCCTGGAAAATCCCATGGACGGAGGAGCCTGCTAGGCTGTAGTCCATGGGGTCGCTAAGAGTCGGACACGACTGAGTGACTTCCCTTTCACTTTTCACTTTCATGCATTGGAGAAGGATATGGCAACCCACTCCAGTGTTCTTGCCTGGAGAATCCCAGGGACTCGGGAGCCTGGTGGGCTGCCGTCTATGGGGTCGCACAGAGTCGGACACGACTGAAGCGACTTAGCAGCAACGTTAGTCACTCAGTTGTGTCCAGCTCTTTGCGAGCCCATGATTGTAGACCTCCAGGCTCCTCTGTCCTTGGAATTCTCCAGGCAAGAATCCTGGAGTGGGCAGTCATTCCCTTCTCCAGGTCTGAACCAGTCCTGACCCAGGGACTGAACCCTTGGTCTCCTGTGTTGCAAGCAGATTCTTTACCATCTGAGCCAGGTGACTGAATTTCAGATGTTAGAAACTATAGAATTAGGCACTGGGGATATATAAGCCAAAGACATCCATGACTTCCATCTATTTCCATGCAGCCAGCATTGTCAGCTCTGGAGAGAGGCCTCCAGAGCTCTGTGTCCTCCCGCAGGACCTCCACACTGACTTTCCTACTGATGCTCAGAGTCCTAGTGTGGTTCACTGATGCTGAAGTCATTTGCAACCATAAGGTCAGTAAGCCTGCATCCCTGTGTGTAACTCCTGTTTCAGTGAAAACCATCCCAATAGATACTCTGGACCAAATCCTTACCAACAATTGCATACCAGTTTCCAAACTTCCCATCTCCTGCCAGCACCTCTTATTATTTCACCCCATTTCCTTTGCCACCTATAATTTTCTGTGATGTAACCTTCTTGGCTCACCCTCTGAACACCTCTATCAGGCTTGCTTGCCTCAAGCATGCTCAGCTTCCTTCTTCCTGTCTTTATACTTGCATGGCCTTGACCTTAATGTTGCATCTTCTGGGCTTGCTCTTTTCTTTCCTTTAGGTCTCTGATCAAATGTGGCCTACTTGATGAAGCCTTTGGTGACATTTCTATATATAATAGCAGCCTATCCCTAACACTTTTTAGTAAATTTTCTTGAGTCTGTTTCTTTTTTTTCCATAATATTTATCATAATATGTCCATATGCATTCATCTATGAACATATAGCAATAAGTTTATTATATATCCCTTCTCACAGAGTGTAAGCTATTTGAAGAGAAAGACTGTATCTACTTTGATTGAATCTCAAATATCAAAGCCTAGAATAAGAAAAAAAATAATAATGTAGAAGATTCATAAATACTTCTTTTTGTAAAAATGAATAAATCAATGAATTGTTTCTATTCTCATTGAGACAGAGTTTAGGAGGGAAGATGGACATCATTGTTCCATAAACTTCCTCACAAACAATTTAACATTTGCAATTCAGTTGTTTTAAATTAGTCCTACAAAAATTACAAAACTTAAGTATCAGCTAAGCAAATTTGGAAAACTCAGCAGTGGCCACAGGATGGGAAAAGGTCAGTTTTCATTTCAATCCCAAAGAAGGGCAATGCCAAAGAATGCTCAAACTACCACACAACTGCACTCATCTCACACGCTAGTAAAGTAATGCTCAAAATTCTCCAAGCCAGGCTTCAGCAATATGTGAACCATGAACTTTCTGATGTTCAAGCTGGTTTTAGAAAAGGCAGAGAACCAGAGATCAAATTGCCAACATCCACTGGATCATGGAAAAAGCAAGAGAGTTCCAGAAAAACATCTATTTCTGCTTTATTGACTATGCGAACACCTTTGACTGTGTGGATCACAATAAACTGTGGAAAATTCTGAAAGAGATGGGAATACCAGACCACCTGATCTGCCTCTTGAGAAATGTGGATACAGGTCAGGAAGCAACAGTTAGAACTGGACATGGAACAACAGACTGGTTCCAAATAGGAAAAGGAGTACGTCAAGTCCGTATATTGTCACCCTGCTTATTTAACTTATATGCAGAGTACATCATGAGAGACGCTGGACTGGAAGAAACACTAGCTGGAATCAAGATTGCCAGGAGAAATATCAATAACCTCAGATATGCAGATGACACCACCCTTATGGCAGAAAGTGAAGAGGAACTCAAAAGCCTCTTGATGAAAGTGAAAGAGGAGAGTGAAAAAGTTGGCTTAAAGCTCAACATTCAGAAAACGAAGATCATGGCATCTGGTCCCATCACTTCATGGGAAATAGATGGAGAAACAGTGGAAACAGTGTCAGACTTTATTTTTGGGGGCTCCAGAATCACTGCATATGGTGACTGCAGCCATGAAATTAAAAGATGCTTACTCCTTGGAAGGAAAGCTATGACCAACCTAGATAGCATATTCAAAAGCAGAGACATTACTTTGCCAACTGTCTAGTCAAGGCTATGGTTTTTCCTGTGGTCATGTATGGATGTGAGAGTTGGACTGTGAAGAAGGCTGAGCGCTGAAGAATTGATGCTTTTGAACTGTGGTGTTGGAGAAGACTCTTGAGAGTCCCTTGGACTTCAAGGAGATCCAGCCAGTCCATTCTGAAGGAGATCAGCCCTGGGATTTCTTTGGAAGGAATGATGCTAAAGCTGAAACTCCAGTACTTTGGTCACCTCATGTGAAGAGTTGACTCATTGGAAAAGACTGATGCTGGGAGGGATTGGGGGCAGGAGGAGAAGGGGACGACAGAGGATGAGATGGCTGGATGGCATCACTGACTCGATAGACATGAGTCTGAGTGAACTCCAGGAGTTGGTGATGGACAGGGAGGCCTGGCGTGCTGCAATTCATGGGGTCGCAAAGAGTCGGACACGACTGAGCGACTGAACTGAACCGAAGGCTATACTTAATAAAATATCTTAAATGTAAACAAGAGAATTTCCTGAAACACTCTGCAGAAACAATTTTCATGTTTACATCCAGTATACATATAGCAAATATGCCTATGACTTAAAACTTATAATTTCTGTTATTTGTTAAAACTTAACACCTCTAGCTTAAGAAGCAAAACTCAAGGAATGAAATTTTTGTCACTATAATACTGTTGTGCAGTACTATACAATACTCAGTCCTGAATATTCATTGGAAGGACTGATGCTGAAGCTTAAGCTTCAATACTTTGGTCACCTAATGCAAAGAACTGACTTGTTGGAAAAGACCCTGATGCTGGGAAAGATTGAAGTCAGGAGGAGAAGGGGAAGACAGAGGATGAGATGGTTGGATGACATCCACGACTTGATGGAAATGAGTTTGAGCAAGTTCTGGGAGCTGGTGATAGACAGGGAGACCTGGCATGCTCTTGTCCATGTATTCACAAAGAGCCGGATGTGACTGAACTGAACAATACCGCTTTGGCTCTCCCCAATCATCTTTGTGGACCTCCAGCTCCTTTAATTTCTGCTTTAAAAGTTTCAGAGTTCCCTGGTATGTGTCATTCTCTTGTGTTTCCTTCTTCCTCCAGGATTCATCGGCTTCTGCCTATATCCAGGATCAAGATGCAAAAATATAAGAACTGGAGAAAAAGGGGTTTGATAATTGGCCCAGTCAGCCATCCATAATTAATTAGGTTTATTAGTCACATCCTAACATAGACAAAATTGTCCTTGGCAGAACTCTACACAGCCATACTGTCAGAGGCCAGGTAAAATAAGAGAGGGGATGGGCAAATACCGTAAACTATTTAGGATGATTGCAACACTGCAACTTAGCCTTAAAGACATTCTCCAGCTGCACCAAAAATGAGGTGCTTCGCTTTGGTTTTCAAAGCATAGAGTTCTATCAGCTGCTGAGAGTGAAGGGAATTGCAGCAGGGCAGTTGAAGAGAAAAGAGAAGGTATGAAGCATCCATCTTGAAGAACAAGAGACCAGAATGATGAGAGTAGGGTGATATGTATTCTGGGCAACTCAGAGAGCCTGTTAAAAGCGAAATCACAAAATGAAAACAAAACCACTCTTCTAGGCTGTGTGATTTTTCCCCAGGGATGTTCAGCCATCCTGGAACAAGCACACAGAGGTTTATTTTATCTAGAATTGGGATTTTGTGAAGAAGGAAGAAAAGGGCAAATGTGTTGAAGTAGCTCATGTTAGAATGACTTGAATGATGAGCCCTGGGATTCAAGTAGAAGAAGGAGACAAATAAGGACAGACATGAGGGTCAGTGTTTGGGGGTAGGTCACAGGGCTGCTGGAGTGACAGTCCTTAAGGATGCAGCCTGAAAGATAATTCTGGCAACGTGTCCTTGGTGAAGGTCTGCTTTTGAAAAATGCTAAACATCTGAATGCAGAGTTCCAAAGAATAGCAAGAAGAGATAAAAAAAAGCCTTCCTCAGCGATCAATGCAAAGAAATAGAGGAAAACAACAGAATGGGAAAGACTAGGGATCTCTTCAAGAAAATCATAGATACCAAAAGAACATTTCATGCAAAGATGAGCTCGATAAAGGACAGAAATGGTATGGACCTAACAGAAGCAGAAGATATTAAGAAGAGATGGCAAGAATACACAGAAGAACTGTAAAAAAAGATCTTCACAACCCAGATAATCACGATGGTGTGGTCACTAGCCAGACATCCTGGAATGTGAAGTCAAGTGGGCCTTAGAAAGCATCACTACGAACAAAGCTAGTGGAGGTGATGGAATTCCAGTTGAACTATTTCAAATCCTGAAAATGATGCTGTGAAAGTGCTGCACTCAGTATGCCAGCAAATTTGGAAAACTCAGCAGTGGCCACAGGACTGGGAAAGGTCAGTTTTCATTCCAATCCCAAAGAAAGGCAATGCCAAAGAATGCTCAAACTACTGCACAATTGCACTCATCTCACACGCTAGTAAAGTAATGCTCAAAATTCTCCAAGCCAGGCTTCAGCAATATGTGAACTGTGAACTTCCAGATGTTCAAGCTGGTTTTAGAAAAGGCAGAGAACCAGAGATCAAATTGCCAACATCTGCTGGATCATAGAAAAAGCAAGAGAGTTCCAGAAAAACATCTATTTCTGCTTTATTGACTATGCCAAAGCCTTTGACTGTGTGGATCACAATAAACTGTGGAAAATTCTGAACGAGATGGGAATACCAGACCACCTGATCTGCCTCTTGAGAAATTGTATGCAGGTATGCTTGTATTTGAAGCAACAGTTAGAACTGGACATGAAACAACAGACTGGTTCCAAATAGGAAAAGGAGTTCGTCAAGGCTGTATATTGTCACCCTGTTTATTTAACTTCTATGCAGAGTACATCATGAGAAACGCTGGACTGGAAGAAACATAAGCTGGAATCGAGATTGCCGGGAGAAATATCAATAACCTCAGATATGCAGATGACACCACCCTTATGGCAGAAAGTGAAGAGGAAATAAAAAGCCTCTTGATGAAAGTGAAAGTGGAGAGTGAAAAAGTTGGCTTAAAGCTCAACATTCAGAAAACGAAGATCATGGCATCTGGTCCCACCACTTCATGGGAAATAGATGGGGAAACAGGGGAAATAGATGGGGAAACAGTGGAAACAGTGTCAGACTTTATTTTTCTGGGCTCCAAAATCGCTGCAGATGGTGACTGCAGCCATGAAATTAAAAGATGCTTACTCATTGGAAGAAAAGTTATGACCAACCTAGATAGCATATTCAAAAGCAGAGACATTACTTTGCCAACAAAGGTTTGTCTAGTCAAGGCTATGATTTTTCCTGTGGTCATGTATGGATGTGAGAGTTGGACTGTGAAGAAGGCTGAGAGCCGAAGAATTGACGCTTTTGAACTGTAGTGTTGGAGAAGACTCTTGAGAGTCCCTTGGACTGCAAGGAGATCCAGCCAGTCCATTCTGAAGGAGATCAGCCCTGGGATTTCTTTGGAAGGAATGATGCTAAAGCTGAAACTCCAGTACTTTGGCCACCTCATGCAAAGAGTTGACTCATTGGAACAGACTCTGATGCTGGGAGGGATTGGGGGCAGGAGGAGAAGGGGATGACAGAGGATGAGATGGCTGGATGGCATCACTGACTCGATGGACATGAGTCTGAGTGAACTCCGGGAGTTGGTGATGGACAGGGAGGCCTGGCGTGCTGCAGGGGGTCGCAAAGAGTCGGACAGGACTGAGCGACTGATCTGATCTGATCTGATCTGATCCCTTTTGATGGCTGTGCTGTGCTTAGTCGCTCAGTTGTGTCCAACTCTTTGCAAACCCATGGATTGTAGATCTCCAGATTCCTCTATCCATGAGTATTCTCCAGGCAAGAATATTGGAGTGAGTTGCCATGGCCTCCTCCAGGGGATCTTCTCAACCCAGGGATTGAACCCAGGTCGTCTGCATTGCAGTTGGATTCGTTACTGTCTGAGCCACCAGGGAAGCCCTTTCGATAGTCATGACAATCAAAATACTATTGCACTCAATATAAAAGAAGAAAAGTACCCAGTTCCCATTAGCAGCGATGCAGTCCTAGAGCTTTGCTTTTCTCTGAATGGGCTGATGGCATCTTAATCTACTCGGTTCTACTGCTAGTTGGAGTCTTACAGAGCTCATGATTCAGAGTCTCTGCTCTCATACTCAATGTTGGATGACCTCTGCTCCAGTAGCACCTCCACTCCTGTGACCTTTTTCACCCAAAATCTTAGCACAGGAAGAGTTGGGAAAACAACTTCCCATGATAAAGCATCACCTACAAGCTGTACTTTATGTTGGGAATACAACAGACATGTATCTACACACACAACACAGTCACTTACGTGTAGCATATATTCACAGATTTTATCGACAACAAAATGAATGGGTGATATTGTATTTGCCAACAGTTAGAGATTTTCTTTTGTTGCTTGCTCACTAGAGCATGCCTTGAACACAAAATTAAGAACTGTTTTTCTTTCCAGAACCTCTTTGAAGAAACATAGTAGTTGCTATCACTTTTTGGTGTTTAGCTTTTAAAAAATTGAAATAGAAGTACAGTTTAAACCTCCTCAGGTTAAAATGAACAACAAGAAGAATTCTAATCAAAAGTCCCATGACATAATACGTAAACTAGCAACTGGCTGTACTAAAGCTTAGAAACGCAATATTCTGATGGAATAGGTGGCACCGTCTATCCCCCTTCCTGAAAGTCATTGCCTCTCGCCTCTCAGAGAAGACAGCTTGCAGAGAAAATGGAAGTTATCTCAACAGCAGGTTTGTCATCTCATAAGCCTGCATCATTTACTTTAAAACTTGCATGAAGAACACAACCTCAGAGAACTGTCAATGAATAGTTCATTGGTATGCCGAAGAGATGGTCAACAATTTGCTAATATTTAAATGAAAGATTATCCTGAAAATAATTATAAGGACATTCTCATTAAAGAGTATTTTATCTGCAGGTTTAAAAATTAGCATTCAGTAATGAAATTTGCTGGCAGACTGGGGGAGAAAATATTAATTGAAAGAAAGCAAGAGTGATTAGTATGTTTGAGGGATGGAGAAGAGTAGGGAAAATTTGGACATTTTTATAAAGGATGAGAGAAAATATCATGTACACTTGCTACTGTTGCTAAAATTAAATAAACTGACATTTCAAAAAAGGATCATCTAAGATGTGAGTGTCTTTGGGGGCAAAGCTATGGAAGCTGTCTCCTAGTTTCAGTATAAACTCAGGTCTGGTTGTGGCCTATGTGTGTATTCCTGTGCCTGTATCACTGTTTCCTCAGTATGTCCCATGCAACATCCATGTCAAGAGATGCAATGATCAACCACAGTGAAGACCCTGTGTATTGTAACCTTCATTTGAATACCCATGATGCAGGAGACATGGATTCTCTCCCTGGGTTGGGAAGATTCCCTGGAGAAGGAAATTGCAACCCACTCTAGTATTCTTGCCAGGGTCATCCCAAGGATAGAGGAGCCTGGCGGTCTACAATCAGTCCGTGGGGTTGCAAAGAATCAGACACAACTGAGCAACTGAGCACATGTGCACCCACAAATGCATCTGAGAGACTCTGAGATTTTCTGCAGTGAACACATCTGATGAATTTTCACAGGCTTTTAAAGGAAAAACTTAATTCTTCTACTTACTCTAATATTACTACCACACTCACATTCTCCTAGCAGGCAAGTGGGTTCATTCCCCACACCAAGCAAGCCTCTGCAACACCAACTGGATGCCCTACAATGCGTTCTGACACTAATCCAAGAGTATGTATGTTTTATGTATGTTTTAGAGTATGTATCTATTAGTTCAAAAAACCAATCTCCATCTTATTTAACAATACACTTATGCATCTATCTACTTGTTAATTCAATCATTTCTTCACTGTATAACACCTTTCAAATTGTGAAAGCACTGCTATCTATATCTATCTATATATCTATGTCTGTACCTGTATCTACCTTTATCTATAACACACCACAGATAAGAATAGACTGGAACATGCTGGGATTTTCCCTTGGAACCTATTGTTACAGCTTCCAGGCCACAGCATCCCTTGGCCACATTGACCTTGAATCTTAAGTTCTAGTGAAAAAGGAGACAGCTCATGTGCCTGCTCAATTTCAGCAAATCTTTAGTCACTTGAACCACCATGTACTACTGGAGGGATGTCTTATTTCTGATTAGGTGCAGTTATTTTCATGAGCATTTTAAGATCCTAAATTACAAGAGTTTTAAGCCTTCTTGCTTCTCAAATCGCCTTCCCAATGTGGCCTCTTAACCTTCCCACCTGTATCTCTCTAATGGACTAGAGGGTGCTGTAAGTGAGGGGAAGCAGCCTGTATCTGAGGGGACATGCCCAAGGCAGCCTTTGACCTAGGAGGTCTCACTCTGTTCTTGGATAAACCAGATCAGCCTGGTAGAGTTTTTATGTTCTCTAATTTCATTTTTTTCTTTTGCTCTAGATTTTTCCTTATTCTAGATGAAAGTTGTTAGTTTCTCAGTCTTGTCCGACTCTTTGTGATCCCATGGACTGTAATCCATCAGGTCCCTCTGTCCATGGAACTATCCAGGCAAGAATACTGGAGTGGGTTGCCATTTCCTCCTTAAGAGGATCTCCCTGACCCAGGGATGGAACCTATGTCTCTTCCATCTCATTTTGGCAGGTGAGTTTTTACCATCTGAGCCATCAGGGAAGCCTCCCCAGGGGCTCTACTCGTAAAGAAGCCCATAGCGGTAGTGGTGGTGGTTTCATCGCTAAGTTCGTGTCCAACTCTTTGCCACCCAGAAATGTAGCCTGACAGGCTCCTCTGTCCATGGGGTTTTCTATAGTAACCAAGCCTATGTATCTGGGCTTCCCTGGTGGCTCAGTTGGTAAAGAATCCACCTGCAATGTGGGAGACCTGGATTCAGTCCCTAGGTTGGGAAGATCTAATGATCCACATTTCTTGTATTTTCTGGATCATTGGGATTTCAAATATTCTGTCTCATTGTTCTATTGTATAGTTATATTTTGAATGTAATAACTATGACTACTCAACATGTAAAGATAACTTACTTCGGGGCAGTGAATTTTTTTTACAATTCTGACATTTTATGATGTCTACATTGATATCATAAAAGAGTCACTGAAATATTCCCTGACTTCTGGCGTAATGATACTGTTCTATAACATGTTACAAATAAGTTTTAGCATTGGAGAAAGTTGGACATTTTGCTGCTGCTGCTAAGTCGCTTCAGTCGGGTCCGACTCTGTGTGACCCCATAGACGGCAGCCCACCAGACTCTCTCATCCCTGAGATTCTCCAGGCATGAACACTGGAGTAGGTTGCCGTTTCATTCTCCAATGCATGAAAGTGAAAATTGAAAGCGAAGTTGCTCAGTCGTGTTTCACTCTTAGCGACCCCATGGACTGCAGCTCACCAGGCTCCTCCATCCACGGTGTTTTCCAGGCAAAAGTACTGGAGTGGGGTGCCATTGCCTTCTCCTGGACATTTTGAGTATCAGTTTTCTCATTTGTATACTGGGAGAAAATACCTGCTTTGCTTGCTCTGTAGAAAAATTGAAAAAGAAATTATAATATATGAAACACATTTACTTGATCCACGGGAAGGACTCAACAAAAGATTGATGAATCTGATTAAGATTTTGCAGTATTTCTATGAACTTTCAAAAAATGTATGTTTTGAAGTAAAATGATTAAACTCTCTTTGGTATTGAGTGTTGTTTTACACGATCCCTCTATTTTAAATGTACTTTTTGTCAGGAGACCAAATCAGGTTATAGCCCCTTCCTTTTCCTTTGTTTTCTAGATCTAGTGTCCTTTTATATAGAAAAATATTGATTGATTTATACCTATTGTCCCATTCATCAACAAATGACAATTTAAGCCAGCAAACAATAAGAAAAGAAAATACTAAAAACAATTGAACAATAGACCCAATTTTAATTTCACTGCAAATTCTCTCAAAGGGAGGTAGCAATAAAAACACCACTTTTAGCACCAGCAGTTTGCATTTTCTTTAATTCCTTCTTCTATCACAATCTTTCCTGGTTCATTTTAACCCTGATGGAATTCTCTATAATGGTCATTAAACTTCAAAGTACTGCACAATTAAGGATTAGTTAACTATTAGACCATGTAATGCCACTCTGATTTATGCAAGCTTCATTAAAATCTTTTTCAGCAAAGATCTGAGGGGGATATGAAATGTGTCAAATTTAAGAATTTAAATCAGTTTAATGAGACTTGTTCCCTTCTTGAATTCCAGCTATGGGCTTTTGTGGTGCTAGATGCTTCAGAGAATGCGTAGAACCATAAATGGTTGTTAATGATGACGAAAAGAGGGAATTTGGTATTCAGACAAGAGAAAAAAAAAATAAATGCATGGCAAAAACGGATGTACTTCTTTGCATTAGCATAGTGGTAGAATATAACAGTTTTTGAGTCAGACTGAACTGAGATGTTATGCAATCTTTCTATTTTAACCACACATTAGCTTTCTCTTCATGTGTAGCAGATTACCACAAGCTTAGCAGCTTAAAGCAACATTCATTTATTAAATTTCAGGTCTGTAGGTGAAAAGTTGGGGCAAGTTTAACTGGACTCTGCTTAGATTTCTTGAAAATCCAAAAACAGGGTATGAAATGGCTAAGCTGTTATCTGGATGTGTCGGGGAACAATCCACTTCCAAGCCCCTCCAGAGTATTGACTGAATCCAGATCCTAGAGGTTGTGGGCCTGAAGTCTCCATTTCCTGAGGTTACTGGCTGGCAACTGAAGGTCCCTCTTTTCTCCAAAAGACCACTCACATTCCTTCTTACAGGAGCCTCTCCTTCTTCAAACCAGCCATGACACATTCCAGTCATTCTCAAGTTTCAAATCTCTCTGATTTCCCCTAATGACTTCCTCTTCGACCACATCCAGAGGAAAATTTCATGATTTTAGGGTTCATAAGATTAGATCAGGCCTTCCTGGAAATTCATCTTAGTGTCAACTAATGAACTATCTTAATTATATGTGTAAAATCTCTTCACAGCAGTACCTCAGTTACAGTTTGATTGGGTAATCAGAAAAATAGATTCTTGATGGAAAGGCATCTTTGGAATTTGCCCACTGAAAGTGATAAAATGGAGTTAATCAAAGAATGTAACTCAGAGGATTCTTACAAAGATTAAATGATATTATATAGCTGAAGAGCTTATTACTAAAACTCAGTGAACTTAAGAAGATTTACATTATCATAATTATTACTATCACCGTTACATTATTATTTTTATTATATTAGTATTTGAAAGTTTGGATAAATCATAAATAGACCTTCAAAGAATATTGCTATTTTATGCTACAGTTTGCGTTACTCAAGCAGAGAGTTACTACAGATAGAACCAAAGCTATACCATGGTGTATATATAAATATTTACCACACAAACATGTGTGTGTGTGCGTGCGTGCGTGCGTGCTAAGTCATTTCAATTGTATCTGACTCTTTGCGACCCTATGGACTGCAGCCCTTCAGGCTCCTCTGTCCATGGGATTTTCCAGGAAAGAATACTTGAAGTGGGTTGCCATGCCCTCCTCCAGGGGATCTTCCCAACTTAGGGATCCAGCCTGCATTGCTTATGTCTCCTGCATTGGCAGGCAAATTCTTTATCACTAGTCCCATCTGGAAAACCAATATATTGAAGATATATACGTATATGTATGTATTATATGCTTATATTCCAGTTTGTTCCCTATCTTTTCACTTTCTTCAAGTTTTCTGATCAACAGAATACTTTTTACTTGAGTGAAACACACATTAAAATAAAATGGTAAAAAAATATAACATGCAAACAATAATCAAAAGAAAGCTAGAATGATTATATGAATATGAAAATAATAATTATAATAATAATCCTGAAGCAGTATTATTACTAAAATAAGAAAAACAGTCTTAATGATAATAACAAAATGATAAATGGATAAAAAAATCAAAAAAAAGAAAAAGAATTCTCCATACGTATGGACCTAATAGCAGAGTTTCCTTAAACATGATGCATAGAACAGGGAAGAGCAAAGGACAAATGTCCAAAATTATATGTGGGCACTTTTAACACTCACGTCTGCAATTGATAGAACGTGTTGGTACAAATCAGTAAGAAAAGAGAACGCTGAGAAATAGGATCAGCTAAATTGGCCTATTGTGTTTTTATAGAACATTTGACCCAACAATAGCAGAATATATATTCTTTTATTGCACATGAGACATCCACTGGGAAGCACCATATAGAAGGCCGTGAAACAAACTTGTGAAAATTTAAAATACTTGAAATATAAAGTATGTTTTCTGACTCTAATGGCATGAAACTAGAGGTCAATAACAGAAAGAGAGTTGAAAAAAATCCTAAACTTGGAAATTAAGCAACATACTTAAAAAATAAGACATGCATCAAAAAAGTCACATGGGAAATTAGAAAATATTTTTACCTGAACAAAGTGAAAATATAAGAAAGCAAAATCTGTTGAAAACAGCTCAAGCAGGTAAAACTTCAGTTCCAGCTCTGACATCTAAGGTGCTTGGCAGTTACCACTCCTGTCCCAACAACAGCAAAATCCTAAAGAAACTGAAAATCAAAAACTTATCTTGTACCCACTGAGGCTGCAGAGCAAATTACCACCATGAAATCTAGAAAGATAAGTGAAATTCAGATTCACAACTGAGATTTACTTAATCAGAGCAGAAGTCAGTGGACCTGAAACTTGCAGGAAATCTTAAATGGTAATTTTAATGAATTCCTGGGTAGAGAAAAAATCGATACACCTAGCCAGGCTTAACCAAGAAAAAAAAGAGAGAGAAAATACCAATTGCTAATCTTAGAAGTGTGAAAAGGCATTCATCATCACAGCTCCCATGGACAATAAAGGAATATTGTAGGGAATGTTGTAAGGAATATTGTCATAGCCATACCTTGATATTTTAGACAAAATGGGCTAATTCTTTGAACGATGGCATACTACTAATACTACAACTCATACAAGGAGAAATAGCTGATGTGAGGGCAGGAGGAGAAGGGGGTGGCCGAGGATGAGACTGTGGGATGGCATCACTGACTCAATGGACTTGAGTTTGAGCACACTCCGGGAGATGAACCGGGTACCTGATTTAGTGTGGAGATTGTAGGAGAAACACTGCCCTCTGAAACAGTGAATATTCTGCAAAGAATGAACACACCTGCAAGACAGTTCTGTGCTGCTACAAACATTGCTCTGCAGTAACAGCTTTGAAAGTCACTATTGTGAGTTTCTTGAGGAACTTAAAGAATCAGAACAGGAACGCTAAACTCAGCGATCCCCAACGTAGGCAACAGAAATCTTACTGAAGAAGAGACTTAGTGTGTGACTCAAAGGTCAGCCAGGGAGCAACACACCGCAACAGAGAAGAGTGGGGAAGAGTTTGTTTCCATAGCCTTGTGATTTTTGCAAATCTCAGCCACAGATAAACATAGAGATCCATAGAGATCATGAGAACATCCCCTCTGTCCTAAACATGTGCCCTAATAAGCCAGGATGGAGAAACAGAGGGAGGAAATATTAAACACACACAAGTATACGTCAATAAAAAATAAAATTAAAATTAAAAATAAAATTAAAAACCATACACACACATAATGATATTTTCTCCAATATCCACTGTAGGGTTCAAGATTGTCCAAAATATCCAGCATCACTGAACAACGTAATGCCCTCTTTCTTAGATACACATTACTAATCTGAAAGGAAACCTTTGGTTTGATGCTCTTGTTTTTCGGGAAGAAGTGCAGGGTTTGGACATGACTTACCTGGAGTCAACCATCCATCGCCAGAGGCAGAGCTGTGCAGAACCTAATGGGCTGATGCTCTTCCTGATCTTTTATTCCTCTCTCTGCTCTTCTGCCCCTCTCCTTTCTGTCCCTTCCTTCCATCCTTCCTAGAACACGTGGTAAACACGATAGAACAGTAGGGCTTCCCTGGTGGCTCAGAGGTTAAAGCGTCTGCCTGCAATGCGGGAGACCCAGGTTCGATCCCTGGGTTGAGAAGATCCCTTGGAGAAGGAAATGGCAACCCACTCCAGTACTCTTGCCTGGAGAATCCCATGGAGGGAAGAGCCTGGTAGATTACGGTCCATGGGGTCGCAAAGAGTCCGACACGACTGAGGTACTTCATTTCTTCACTTCACAGAACAGAGGACATCATTCCCCCAGCAAGTTCTTCTGAAGTTATTTCAGGCAATATGTTGTCCTCAGCCGAGTCACAAAAGGGACTGCGGGTGAAAATTCTTCAGACATGAATGGCACGTGTGAGTTTCACCCACAGGTAAAGAAACATGGATCTTGTCCTTGGATGCCTCCCTTTGCCTACAATGCCCCCTTTCTTCTCTGTGCATAGTGAGATCACATTTCTTTTTCAAGATCCAGATAAAATGGCATCTCCTTTGGGAACCTCCCTGCTGCCTTCTGGGGAGACCATCCTCCTTGATGCCTCATGGCCTTGCCTCTGTCAACACTCAGACCATCTGAGCTCAAAGGCTAATTAACTTGGCCATTTATTTGCTTGTGTGAGTCTGAATGAGTTACCTCTTTAAGGCTCACATAACTCAGATGCAAAAAGTTTTAACAGCAATACCTCTCTTAGAGGTTCAGGGGAAATTAAATAATACAAAATTAGTGGTGGGTTTTTTTTTTTTTTAATTTTCCCAATAGAAGATCATACAATTCTTGGGTCAGGAGCTGTGTCCTGTGATCTAATGCATTCTAATCCTCTCCACTCCCTTGTCTTCATTCCCTTTTTCCTTCTACTCTGCTCTCCAGCATTTATTGGACACCTGCATTCAGGAGAGAACTTGGGCATCACCTCCAGGAGAGGGAGGGCGAAGATCTGGGCTAAGCTGTAGCTTGAGAACTTTTGCTGATCCCACAAGGCATTGCATCATGGTGTTTGCTGCTGGGCTCAGTGGATCCTTCCTCTTCAAGAGTCCCCCTTCTCCTTTATGTCCTCTCATTCTTGGAGTTGACACCACTGAAGTCTTCCCTCACTCACCCTGAAAGTGATGTAATTTCTTCCCCTGGCATAGACTTTTTTCTCTTCATTATCATTGTGTTTTCATCTTCCTGGCTCCAACCATTCATGCAAGGGCTCCAAAGAATGGTTTGTTCTGCTTTCTGGTTTTATGTCTTTTTATGACAGCAAGGTGCCATCTTAAAACCCCTGGTTCTTGAACATTTCTAGAGCAATCTGCAAATATTAACTAACCGGGTCTCACCTCAGCCCTGGGAGGCAGGGTCAGTGTGATTGTTTCCACTTTACGGATGAGAGCACCAGTTGCCAAAAGTTAAAGGGATGTGCTTCAGATTGCAACTAAAGCAGAAAACAAATGCACCATTCAGAGTAGGACCCTTCCTCACCATCACTGTCCTTGAAAGCGGCTGGCGGAAAAGAGGAGGATGGGGGTGAGTCAGGGGAAGTCAGAGGACAGTTTCAGGGTCTTGGACAAGATGTATCAGGGACATGGGTTTAACTGTATGTTTATGTGTCTCTCACCCCATCCTTGAGGACTTGGAACACTTTATCATAGTCACAGGACACAATGCATAGTGCGCATTTAGTAACAATATGTGTGTCTGAAATAGAGATGGTGCTAGAAATACAGATCCTTTCCCTTCCCCAACTCTACCTAAAGCATAGTAGGTAGCACTGCTGTTGCTGCTGCTGCTAAGTCACTTCAGTCGTGTCCGACTCTGTGCGACTCCATAGACGGCAGCCCACCAGATTCCCCCGTCCCTGGGATTCTCCAGGCAAGAACACTGGAGTGGGTTGCCATTTCCTTCTCCAATGCATGAAAGTGAAAAGTGAAAGGGAAGTCGCTTAGTCGTGTCTGACTCTTTGCGACCCCATGGACGGCAGCCTACCAGGCTCCTCCGTCCATGGGATTTTCCAGGCAAGAGTACTGGAGTGAGGTGCCATTGCCTTCTCCGGTGGGTAGCACTAAATGCATTTAATTTTCAGTTTTATTTGTGGGCTCTGGAGTCAGCCTAATTCCACATCTTGGCTTCATCACTTACACCTTGCAGTCTTGGGCAGATCATTGAGCCTTACTCAGCTTTATTTTCCACTTATAGAACAAAAGAAAATAATAGTAGTAGCTATTCATGGGGTTGCTGTGTAAGGGGAACTGACATTTTTAGAACAGAATCTGATTCAAGACAAGAACTCAACTCATCCCTGTCTTGAATACATGCACACACAAAAGCATTAATCATTTTATTTTCCCTCACTGTGTCTAGTACAGAGAGTCATCCAATACAGAATGTGAAACATACATGTTTTTGGAAACTGAGTGTCTCCATCAGAGAGTTAACAATAACTGAGAGCTACTTATATTAAGGTAAACCATACAACAAGATTCAAGGGACAAATTTAAACTGTTTGACTAATAAAATTCTTATAAATAAATACTAAATATTTTTGGTTGGACAAATGCTTTTTGTTGCCACAAAAGATTTTAGGATAGGATTTGCCTTCTGCAAACATTAGGACAGCTGTATGTAGCCACAGTTTATTGATAACTAGTATGGAATTCTCACAATAGATGTTCATTAAATGTTTACTGACCATTAGGGGCATTCACTTGGCAGTGCTTTTCACTAATAGCCGCCTGAGAATAATAAAAGAGAAAAAATTGTGCTGACTTATGCTGACATGGAGGTGGTCAGAATTTTTATTCCTGTTCATACTTGCTGAAATCATGATTTAGATGAAAACTGTTTACACTCATTGATATATTCGGCTGGTACGAAAGTAACTGTGGGTTTTCATTGTTGAATTGTGCCTTTGATATTGGAAGACATTGTTAAGTAAATGTGGTTCTGTTATACATTATTTTAATGCACATTTCTTGTTTTATGGGTTTTTTTTTTTGCTAATGATTTATTACTTGCTCTGTGTCTTGTATTTATTTTAGACTATGTAAATGATGTTAGACAAAGGGCAAATTTGAACAATTTTCTTATTTGAGCTCACAATGTGTTGTAAAGCAGCATCAACAACACATTTGGCCCCAGAACGGCTAACGAATATACAGAGCAGGGCTGATTAAAGACTTTTTGCAAAGGAGACAAGAGACTTGAAGATGAGGAGTATAGTGGCCAGCCATCCGAAGTTGACAATGACAATTAAGGCCATCATCTAAGCTGATCCTCTTAAAACTACATGAAGAGTTGCCAAAGAACCCAGTGTCAACCACTCTGTCGTCGTTTGGCGTTTGAAGCAAATTGGAAAGGTGAAAAAGCTCAATAATTGGGTGCCCCATGAGCTGAATGACAAAAAAATAAAATAAAATCCTCATTTTCAAGTGTCCTCTATTCTATGTAACAGCAATGAACCATTTCTGGATCAGATTTTGATGTGCCATGAAAAGTGGATTTTATACGACAACCAGCAAAGACCAGCTAGTGGTTGGACAGAGAAAAAGGTCCAAAGCACTTCCCAAAGCCAAACTTGCCGCCAAAGATGTCATGGTGACTATTTGGTGGTCTGCTGCCTGTCTGATCCACTACAGCTTTCTGAATCTCAGCGAAACCAGTACATTTGAGAAGTATGCTCAGCAAATCGATGAGATGCATCAAAAACTGCCATGCCTGCAACCAGCATTAGTCAACAGAAAAGGGCCAATTCTTCTCCACAACAATGTCTGACTGCATGTCACACAACCAAGGCTTCAAAAGTTGAACAAGTTGGGCTCCAAAGTTGTGCCTCACCCACCACAGTCACCTGACCTCTCACCAGCCAACTACCATTTCTTTAAGCATCTCGACAACTTTTTTGCAAGGGAAACACTTCCACAACCAGCAGGAGGCAGAAAATGCTTTCCAAGCGCTCACTGAATCCTCAAGCATGGATTTTTATGCTTCAGGAATAAACCAGTTTATCTCTCACTGGCAAAAATGTGTTCATTGCAATAGTTTCCATTTTGATTAATAAAGATTTGTTTGAGCCTATGCTCTATGCTGTGCTTATCCACTAAGTTGTGTCCAACTCTTTGCAATCCCATGGACTATAGCCCTCCAGGCTCCTCTGCCCATGGGATTCTCCAGGCAAGAATACTGGAGTGGGTTACCATGCCCTCCTCCAGGGGATCTTCCAGATGCAGGGATTGAATCCAGGGCTCCTATATTGCTGGTGGATTTCTTGACCATCTGAGCCACCGGGAAAACCCATAAATACTGGAGTGGGTAGCCTATCACCCTCCAGGGTATCTTCCTGACCCAGGAATTGCATCAGGGCATCTTTGCAAGTGGATTCTTTACCAGCTGAACCACCAGAGAAACTCATGTTTGAGCCTAGTTAAAATGATTTAAAATTCATGGTCCAGAACTGCAATTATGTTCGCACCAACCTAGTACAAGTTGTGCTACTGATCTAAAGGGCACTTTGATTATAGCAAAAGCCAATGGTACCTATTCTTTTATTCTAAAATATATTATTTATTTTGAAATCCATAAAACTTAAAATGTTAAATGTTTTGTATTCTCAAACCACTACATATCACATAAACTATCTTAATTTTTTTTTTTTTTTTTGCACCACCATTTCTCCTAGAAATCCACATGGTATTCTCCTGACAGGGTTTAAAGAGCCTAAGAATTTGACTCAGGTGTATTTTGAGACACCAGGAACACTACTTGGAGAATGGAGAGAACTTACCCTCTTTTGTAACCAGGATTGCAGGTCACTCATGCAGGCGCTTCACTGTCAAAAGAAAAAAAAAAAGTAGAAAGTAGAACACAAGGTTTATTTCTAGTACCTATATTCTGGGCTATCACTTTGATAATTCCAATTCAGACTTCTGATGCATTGCAAGGAATATGCAAGGGGGCTTGCATAAAAACTGTGTTTTTAAAGAAAACATCTGTAGAGTATTTCCCAGAAGTAGATAATGCAAGAAGTATGCAAATAACTTCTTGGATTCCTTGCTGAAGCAGGAACTCAGAACAGCAAAGACCATATGAAGAAGGAACAATCTCTTAATTACCTCATCCTTAAAGAAGGAGGAGAAAACGGATGCTGAACATTTAGCAAAGGGAACGCCAAAATCTTTGCCGAAAGGGTCTTTTATGTGGGTGTCTTCTATTGAAATTACAAAGCTTTTACATCTCACATTTGAGTGCCATGATAAGATTGGCACTGAATAGAGGGAAGTTTATCTCTTAGATTATTTTATCCCTTCTTGAGATAAGTTGTTGTTGTTCAGACACCAGTCATATGTGACTCTTCGAGACCCCATGAACTGCAGCACAGCAGGTTGAGATATTCGGGCTCTCACAAAGTTTTTTAGGGTTGCTTATGCTTTGGGGGTACTAACACCAGGAAGATCCTTGTTTGTCTCCATTCCTTTGATCACGGTATTAACAGTTTGAATAGACAGGCTTCCCATAGGTAATATTAAATGCTTAAAAGGAAATGTGTTGCTTTTCTTATTCCACCTATTTATAGCTTAAAGGCTCAGATTCAACATTCTTTCTCTCTGCCTCTATTATTAACTTGTACATATCTCCGTTGTGGCAAACACATTTTAATTACATTTTCTGCTTGATGAATTTCCAATTCCCTGTCTTTTATTTTATGTAACCTCTGGACTTAGAAGAGGGACTTAGTCATTGAAAAAATCTCAAATAATTGAGTAAATTGGTAGGAAAATAAAAATGGAACAATGTCTTTAAACATCTAAAACCAAACTATTCACCAATTATCACTGCAACAATTTCACTTAACTAGACCCTGAAGGGTGGCTTCCCAGATGGCGCAGTAGTAAAGAACCTACCTGCCAATGCAGGAGATATAAGAGATGCAGGTTCAATCCCCAGGGTGGGAAGATCTCCTAGAGGAGAAAAGGGCAACTCACTCCAGTATTTTGCCTGGAAAATCCCATAGACAGGGGAGCCCGATGGGCCGCAGTCCTTGGGGTTCAAAAGAGTTGGACACTATTGAGCATCTGAGCACAACAAATAGAAAAGAAGCAGGGGGCTTTTCAATAAGAAACAAGAGCATGGTCAAAGGTTAAAAGGTGTTCATTGCAACCCAGATGATTAATGATTTATTGGGAAGAGGTTGTTTTATTTTACTATGTTTTTTTTTTTAAACTCAACAAGAAATCTAGATTTTGAGCATTTCCTATCTAGATTAAAAACAACAAGTCTTAAGGCAGTTCTATTTCCAGTTTTTTAAGGAATCTCCACACTGTTCTCCTTAGTGGCTGTACTAGTTTGCATTCCCACCAACAGTGTAAGAGAGTTCCCTTTTCTCCACACCCTCTCCAGCATTTATTATTTGTAGACTTTTGGATTGCAGCCATTCTGACTGGCGTGAAATGGTACCTCATAGTGGTTTTGATTTGCATTTCTCTGATAATGAGTGATGTTGAGCATCTTTTCATGTGTTTGTTAGCCATCTGTATGTCTTCTTTGGAGAAATGTCTATTTAGTTCTTTGGCCCATTTTTTGATTGGGTCATTTATTTTTCTGGAGTTGAGCTGTAGGAGTTGCTTGTATATTTTTGAGATTAGTTGTTTGTCAGTTGCTTCATTTGCTATTATTTTCTCCCATTCTGAAGGCTGTCTTTTCACCTTGCTTATAGTTTCCTTTGTTGTGCAGAAGCTTTTAAGTTTAATTAGGTCCCATTTGTTTATTTTTGCTTTTATTTACAATATTCTGGGAGGTGGGTCATAGAGGATCCTGCTGTGATGTATGTCGGAGAGTGTTTTGCCTATGTTCTCCTCTAGGAGTTTTATAGTTTCTGGTCTTACGTTTAGATCTTTAATCCACTTTGAGTTTATTTTTGTGTATGGTGTTAGGAAGTGTTCTAGTTTCATTCTTTTACAAGTGGTTGACCAGTTTTCCCAGCACCACTTGTTAAAGAGATAGTCTTTAATCCATTGTATATTCTTGCCTCCTTTGCAAAGATAAGGTGTCCAAACCCACTGCTGGGCATACACACTGAGGAAACCAGAATTGAAAGAGACACGTGTACCCCAGTGTTCATTGCAGCACTGTTTATAATAGCCAGGACATGGAAGCAACCTAGATGTCCATCAGCAGATGAATGGATAAGAAAGCTGTGGTACATATACACAATGGAGTATTACTCAGCCATTAAAAAGAATACATTTGAATCAGTTCTAATGAGGTGGATGAAACTGGAGCCTATTATACAGAGTGAAGTAAGCCAGAAAGAAAAACACCAATACAGTATACTAACGCATTTATATGGAATTTAGAAAGATGGTAACAATAACCCTGTATACGAGACAGCAAAAGAGACACTGATGTATAGAACAGTCTTTTGGACTCTGTGGGAGAGGGAGAGGGTGGGATGATTTGGGAGAATGGCATTGAAAGATGTATAATATCATATATGAAACGAGTTGCCAGTCCAGGTTCAATGCACGATACTGGATGCTTGGGGCTGGTGCACTGGGATGACCCAGAGGGATGGTATGGGGAGGGAGGAGGGAGGAGGGTTCAGGATGGGGAACACATGTATACCTGTGGTGGATTCATGTTGATATATGGCAAAACCAATACAGTATTGTAAAGTTAAAAAAAGAATAAAAAAAAACAACAATAAGTCTTGGCTTTTGCCCTTCCTCCCTCGTTTGTTGGATGCTGAACTAGTTCTTCACCTCAAATCATAACACAAATGCATCTAAATGTCTGGGGAGTAAAACCATAGAAGCCTTGCATCCTCTTTAAGGATCAAGTGAAAGTGAAAATGTTAGTTGCTCAGTCATGTCCAACTTTTAGCAACCCCATAGGCTGTACACCACCCCCCACCACCCCCCACCCCTGCCAGACTCCTCTGTTCATGGAATTCTCCAGCCAAGAATACTGGAGTGGGTAGCCATTCCCTTCTCCAGGGGATCTTTCTAACCCAGGAATCAAACCCAGGTCTCCCACATTGCAGGTGGATTCTTTACCACCTGAGCCACCAGGGAAGCCCTTAAACATCAAGGGACCTCACTGGAAGCCCTCCCCAAATGGTTGAATTGTGTCATGCTCCCAATTTTAAAATCAAACAGGAAGTGGAAATGGAGCTGCTATTACTGACTTGAAGATTTCCTACCAGGGCCAGGTACATCTCCTCTGAAGAGCATGGTGCCTGAATAGAAGAGGCTTCTAGCAGTAGGGAAGGAGCAGGTGTCAGCATGGAGAGGGACTGGCTCCTTGGGAGCATCCAAGAGTGAATGCTTGAGGGGAAGGAGCAAAACCACAGGGATATTTAAGGAATTCTGAGCAGTCCAACCTGCACAGACAATAAGATCTGATCCTCATGTAAAGAGTTTGCATTCTGGACTAAATAATGTGCAGCCCTAAGTTATTTTCTCTTCCACTGATGAGGAAAACGTGGAATGGTAATAACAAAATTTTAATGACCTCTCACAGTGTAATCTATGCTTGAGATTCCTGATTGTGTGTATTCTCCTAAATACTAAGAAATAAGTGTGATGTTCACTTTTCACAGATGAAGATCAGGAGACTCGGATGCAAAACCACATCAGTTAATAAGGAGCAGAACAGACTGAAAGCGAGATTGATCTGGCTCCAAAGTCCATTCAGTTCTAGATCTGTGTGAGCTGGTTACCTGTGCACACTCCACTGTAGTTTTTGTTTAGGCGCTAAGTCGTGCCCGACTCTTTTGTGGCACAGCACCTCCTGTGCTGCAGCCCACCAGGCTCATCTGTCCATGGGACTTCCTAGGCAAGAATACTGGAGTGGGTTGCCGTTTTCTTCTCCAGCACACTCCATTAGAGTGTATCAAACCTGGAAGGAGCTATGGTATGAAATTTAGATATCGCATGTTTCGTGGCTCCCCTTGCCTCTATGTAGGTGGTGAAATAGAGCTATCAAGGCTTCAAAGCGTCCTTAACCAAGGGAAGGAAGGCGTGTTCCAGGTGACAGAATGTTCTCCCAACCTCTCAGGGCTCTTCTTCTTGCCCATGGGGGCAATGAAATTTAAATTTGTCCCTGTCTTCTCTTTTAGGACCATGAGTGTATAACAGCTTAGAAGGAATTAGAAGGTCATAATCAAGCATGGCTATTCAAGATGCTTGTTGTCCTGGCAATTGGCACTTCTCCTCCTGGCCCCTTCCATCCTTCAGCAGCTGTACCCAACCCCACAGGGCAAGAGGTCCATGGAGTCACACCGACTAACAACTCACTTCCTTCTTTTGAATTAACTTTATTTATCTGTTTTTTGGCCATGCAGCCTGTGGGATCTTAGTTTCCTGTTGTCCAGTTGTCCAGTTGTGTGTGACTCTTTGCGACTCCATGGACTGCCGCATGCCAGGCCTCCCTGTCCCTCACAATCTCCTGAAGTTTGCCCAAGTTCATGTCCATTGCATCGGTGATGCCATCCAACCATCTCACCCTCTGATGTCCTCCTTTCCTTCTGCCCTCAATCTTTCCCAGCATCAGGGACCTTCCCAATGAGTCGGCTGTTTGCATAAGATGACCAAAATGCTGGAGCTTCAGCTTCAACATCAGTCCCTCCAATGAACATGCAGTGTTGGTTTCCCCTAAGATTGACTGGTTTGATCTCCTTGTAGTCCAAGGGACTTTCAGGAGTCTTCTCCAGCATCACAGTTTGAAAGCATCAGTTCTTTGGCGTTTTGCCTTCTTTACAGTCCAGCTCTCAAAACTGTACATGACCACTGGGAAGACCATAGCCTTAACTATATGAACCTTTGTCAGCAGAGTCTCTGCTTTTTAACACATTATCTAGATTTGTCATAGCTTTCCTCCCAAGAAGCCATCATGACAGGGATCAAACAATGAAAGTGTGTGTTCTTAACCACTGGACCATCAGGGAAGTCCTTCACTTCCTCTTTTTGAATCGCTGTCCCGAAACTCAGGTCTCTGAAATCCCTCAGGTCTCTGAAATCCCTAATAGCTACATGCTCAATCCTGGGCCAGCATGGGTCACCTGCTACAATTCTTTACTTCAGAAAAGAGACTCCCTCGTAGCTTGAGGGATAGAAAAAGGTGTTCACTTTCAAACACAGGAGTGCTTGAGTGGAGTGGAGTGGGGTGGGTAGATGGAGTTGCTTGTCCATGAGTGTGCTCCTGAGGTTCCTCTTGAGATAGGATGGCATCAGAATCAAAGCTGGCATGCTTGGTCCAAGCCTTGTGAATATGAGGGGTGGGTTGAAGGCTATGGTCATAAAGTGATGCTGATAAAGGCCCAGGACACTGGTCATAAAGATAGCTGGCACTCACATATCACCCACTGTGAGCCTGGCTCTGACCTGAGCCCGTTACATATACCAACCCACATAATCCTACATCGGCTCAGCCTTACAGCCTGTGATGTGAATGAAACCCCTTGAGCTGTGCAACTTTCAGCATGACTTGACAGTCCAGGAATTTTCTGAATGAAGGCACTATGAAACACCCTGTTTGACAAATGCAGACACTGGGCACAGAGATAAAGCAACTCACCCGTAGATGCCCGGTAAGATTTGTTCCCAGGCTACCAGGCTGTGCTTTAACTGCATCATATCTTCCCGCACCAGGAATAGGTGTGTGCTTTTCCATCCATTGCCTTCTGTGTCGTTTTTTCAGGACCCATGACTTTAAGTATCAAGACCTAGAATTGGAGACACAAAGGAACGTAACAGCAGAGGAACTCTGTATGGTGGCTCTCACCCCTTGCTTAAAAACCCTCAGGGGATCCTAGTGCTCACAGACAATAGAATCCTGACCATTTAAACTGACTCATGAGACCTTTTAATCTTTGGAAACCTGTTTCCCATTTGAAGGTCCCCCCACTCCTTGTTGGTCTGCTATTTTCACCTCCTGTGCTGTTCTTAGTCACTCAGTCGTGTCCAACTCTTTGTGACAGCATGGACTGTAGCCCGCCAGGCTCCTCTGTCCATGGGGATTCTGCAGGCAAGAATACTGGAGTGGGTTGCCATGCCCTCCTCCAGGGGATCTTCCCAGCCCAAGGATCGAACCCAGGTCTCCCACATTGCAGGCAGATGTTTTTACCATCTGAGCCACCAGGGAAGCCCACACATGTGGCATCATCTCCACGTCCTTCAGACACTTGCACACAGGTTTTCTTCTGCCCAGATCCTCCCATATCACTCTACTCCCTACCATCCTCTCAGTTATATCCCAGTCACTCTTCCATTCTCAGCTTCATGTCACTTCCTCCAAGGAAAGTACGTTCATCGACAGCCCCCACCTTGCATTAAATACGTGTTAGTGTCCGGCATGTTCCATACTGTAGCACACATCGGACTTCTGGCTGTTTATTGTCTGGGTCCCCTGTGGAATCATAGACATCTTCAGAGGGGAGATTGTGCCCGGTTTTCCATTGAGTCCTCCAGAGCCTAACACAGAAACTGCATGCAATCCAGAGGTGAGGGAAAAAAAAAAAACTGAAAACCCTCATTTTTAAGTGTATAAGTTAATAAAATCTCAACAGCTTGCAAAGCATTACCCATAATTTTTGTAATAATTAGTGCTATGTTTTCTTCTTTCTATTTCTCTTGCTAATTTACAATGGTGAGGATTATGGTGAAGTTTAAAAGAAGAAAAATTAGTAGGAAAAGGAACTGGGTGCTTCTCTGTATTTAGATGATATAGAGTTTAGAACTTAAGTCACAATTCGATATAACAAATTCCAACTTGCTCAGAGTATTCTTTTTAAAACCATGTACTTATCATCATATTTTTTTTCACCTTTTCCTCCCCTCTTCTTCTTCAATTGTAACAGACAAAAGCCCCCATTGAGTTGTAAATATGGGTACAAGAAATTCAACATATTTTTTAAAAAATCAAATGTAAAAGAAAATTGAATTTATTGTAACTCACTGACTTTTGGCATGAAATTGCATATCTTTTGCAAAAATAAACAATCAAAATAATACCACACACAGACATACATACACACACAGTCTTAATTAGATTGAATGGACCAGAATAAAACCTAGGTTAGATTTGTTAAGAAAAAGTCCGTAAATAACCACAATTTCATTTCCAATTTTCAATGTGTGTGGAGTGATATTTTCATGCTATCTTGAAGAAAGTAAATGGAAATAATGCTAAAATTTTAAACTTGTTTCCAAATATTTACATTTGCTTTGAGTTTTCCAAAGAAATCACTGATTTAAGGATTAGAAAATGAATGAGCATTTTTAATAACAATGCAATATTGATACAAAGACAAACAATTTGGGCGACAGCTGCCTCCATTCTGAAAAGCATATGGAGTGTACACATTTAGTTTCAAAGAACAAAAGAAAATGCTTCGTAGAAAAAACAGCCCAGAAAAGCAAACAGTAAGATGTGGGGACTGGGGGGTAGAACAGAAAGAAGAAGCTTGATGAGCATTCCTATAGTAGTGATACCACAAGACACTGGGTCCCCGGAACCATCATCCACCCAAACCTAAGGTTGGATATCCTTCTCTTATTTTCCTATAAAATTTGCACATAACATTTTAAAGCTCTACAAGTTAGTCTCAGACATAATAAATAGGCTGTACTGCTATCTCTATTTCCCAAATGTGGAGTTATGCAAAAGTTATTATACAGAATAATAATAATAAAGACAGAACATAATGGGAATAGAAAAGAGCAATGCCCCAGGGATGGAACACCAGATCCTTTTCAGGATGAATATTCAGGATGGCCCTTTGACCATGTGTAAGATGTGGTAGTTTGACTGCCTGAATATGTATGATCCTGTTCAGATTCATTCAACAAGGTGCTCAGTGAATCTCTCCTGCTGGAACATACATTGTTCTAGGCACCCATCCAGAGTCTAGCTAGTGCAAGGAAAAGACACCAATCTTCAGTCAATTAATCTATCCATCAATGATTTAAGGTGGAAACTAACATTTGTAATAAAAGTGTAACATGGTCATGTGATAGAGTCCCTGGTTGTGTAAGGAGAGGGTAGATTGATAAGAGAAATCTCAACTAAGAGGTAACATTTAAACAATACATGTGTGATGACAAGGGTGTAGTGATAATCAAATGTTCAGGAAGAATTTATAAAAAGATCGAGCATTGTGTGAAAACTATCAGATCAGAGAAAGCATAGATTGTCTGACAAAGAGAAAAGGCAGAAAGACAAATACTGCTGTATGAAGTATCTGAAATAGTCCAACACAGAGACACAGAATAGTCTGTACACAGTCAGTTCAGTTCAGTCGCTCAGTCGTGTCCGATTCTTTGCAGCCCCATGAACTGCAGCACACCAGGCCTCCCTGTCCCTCACCAACTCCCGGAGTCCACCCAAACCCACGTCCATCGAGTCGGTGATGCCATCCACCCATCTCATCCTCTGTCGTCCCCTTCTCCTCCTGCCCTCAATCTTCCCCAGCTTCAGAGTCTTTTCAAATGAGTCAGCTCTTCGCATCAGGTGGCCATAGTATTGGAGTGTCAGCTTCAACATCAGTCCTTCCAATGAACACAGAGCAGAGCAGAATGTGGGGCCCGAGGTGTGAAGGACGTTTGAAGTAAAGAGCGTAAAGACTTCACTGTGGTCCATGTCTGGGTGAAACCTCCGTTCGACCTCCAGGTAGAATTGTGGACCAGGCTGCTGGATGTGTGAGTCTGTAGCAAGCTGGAGCTTGATGCAGACGTAGCACCATCAGCACACACGAGGTATTTACAGACTCTGCCATGGCGCTTGTGCTGCTATAACAAAAACGCCAAAGCCTGGGTGGCTTGAACAACAGAATTTTTTTTTTTTTCTCACTCTTCTGGAAGCTGAAAGTCTGAGATGCCATGTGTGATGAGGACCCACTCCCTGATCCTTAGATGGCCCTCTTCCAGCTGTGTCTTTAGATGGTGGAAGGGGCAAGGGAGCTCTTGGGAGCGGGTTGCGGGGACACACGTCTCTGTCATAAGGGTTCTAATATACTCATTAGAGCCACACCCTCCTACCCTAATCATCTCCCAAAGGCCCCATCTTTAAATACCATCACGTTGAAGGCTAGATTTCAACAGATGAATTGTGAAGGAACACAGAGATTCAGTCTATAGCAGACATACACTGGATAGCACCTCTGAAAAGGGAGTAGAGAGGGTTTAGGGGACATGGACATAAGCCTGAGACACGGGCCTTTACACGCTGGGAAGAGAAGAAAATAGCACACAAAGGGAATGGGGAAATCTGAACCTTCTTTAATTCTAGGACCATCAGGAGGTCATTTTGCTCTGACCTCAGTCTCACCCACCAAAAACATATTCAAAGGGCCACCACTCAACCTGATCAGTGATAAACACTGAAAATGCTAAAATCAAAGAAACCCCATTTTTTCTCAATAAGTTCAAGAATTGTTATTTCAAAACCAGTATGCTAAGTACTACATAAGATACGAGGGCATAGTACTGAGATCACAGAGAAGAAATTGGCTGTTTGGGGAGAGGAAGTCAGGGAAGTCTTCCTGGGTGAGGAATACTGATACAGGATGTTCAGAAATAAATGCTAGGATGTTGTTCTAAGGGCCCCGGGAGTAGAGTTCATGATGTCCAAGTGGGGATTCACGTGTTACAGATCATCTGACCTAGAGGTTCCTTAGTCCGCCTGGGTGCTACCTCCACCCCAATCAGGTGCTGAGACAAGCAATCTTCACGGAAGGCTCACTTGCTCACTTGTGCAAGTGTATGGGTCTGTGTGTGTGTTTGTCAAGTGCTTTTCCTTTATCTGAATTAAAAGGATAAAATATGAGCGCTCATTCAGGTTGACGTATCTTCGTTAAGAAGATTTCTTCCTGGGGATCAGTCTAAATAACTTCTCTGCTTTACCTCCCAATCTCAGTGCATGTCATCTCTCTAGATGGTCCAGGAGTGAAGGTGTAATGGTGTCAGTTCCAGGTTTGGGCTATGGTACCCGAGTGTGTCTGCTCAAACCCTGAGCTAATATCTTTACAGAGCCACTGTGCCCCATCCCCGATAATGAACAGCGAAGGCATTTAATTCCATAAGAAGTAATTAGCCACCACAAATTATTGCACAAGGATATTGTGTATGGGAATAGTAATTAGCAGCTTCAGATAGTAATTCTAAATATGGTTTGCAGAATGAATCTGAGATAAGAGGGAAGAAGATCGGCTTGTTATTTCAGAACAAAGAGAGGAGGTGGTGATATAAACCTGCTGAGTTGCCATGGGAATCAAGGAAACGAAATGAATAAAAAGGTGCAGAACTAAGATTTGTTAAGTGCACACTATGCACGAAGCAATCAGCGCCCCACAAGAGCCCTTTAAGTTTGGGATTTCATACGACTGAAATTGAGACTGAGAGAGGGTAAGCAAGTTACTCAGAGTCACACAGCCAGGAGCTGGCGGAGCCAGCGTCCCCACCGGACCTGTCCAAAGGCCAAGACTATGCTTGTTTTCCTGTACAAGACTGCCTCCCGGTGGCTTCTTTTACCTTCCACATCAAATCCACCTACATGCATTATTGGTTATCGCTTCCGATTCCGGTTTCATTCACTCTGATTTTCCCTGGGTATTTTGGTGTTGTCCTTATGCAGACCTCATCATCTCCCACTTGGTGCAGGAGACTTGCAGCCCCCTTTCCTAAAACCTAAGTGTGTTAGTTGTTCAGTCGTGTCCGACTCTTTGCAACCCCATGGACACCAGGCTCCTCTGTCCCTGGGATTCTCCAGGCAAGGATACCAGACTGGGATGCCATTACTCCTCCAGGGGATCTTCCTCACCCAGGGATTCAACCTGGGTCTCCTGCATTGCAGTCGGTTTCTTTAGCATCTGAACCACCAGGGAAGCCCTATGGAAACCTAAGGAAGAGTGAAATACTCAGCTTCAAAAACCCAAGCATGTAGGAGAAAATGAATGTAACTTTCATATTTTGAACCCAAGCACACAAGACCTTGTTGGTACTTTCTATAGTATTTCAGGAAGCCCTCATGCAAGAGAAACATGATTATTTAAGAGTCTGTTTTGCATAATAATTGAGTTAGAAATCTGGTAGCTCTTTTGCATATTTGAGCCAAGAATGCAACTGTCCTGATAGATGTTTATTCTTTACAAGTGTTGGCAGTAACAGGAAAATCAGAAAGTGGCTGAAATTTTGCCAGACACACCACTCAGCTTGTTTGCTTACTAAGAATTGTAGAGGAAAAAAATGAGTTTAAACTCTTTTTTTCAATCAGATAAATCATGTCATACTTACAGTTTTCTGGTGTCTATATTTGTTACTTTTGTGGTTAGTTGGAAAGCACCTGTAACTGGATTTATGGAAGTTTTGGTCTATTTGCTTCTCTAGGAAGCAGAGCTCTGGGGCTGAGGTGGGGTTGTCTGGGAGTCATGGAGCTCTGAATGGTGTCAATCCAAATAAATATCTTTGTTGCCAAGCAAATGAATGCAATGAGTCATGTGGCTGATGGAGAGTCCCTTAAGTAATCAGGACATCCTTAAGCTTCCTGGAGCATTTTTCTAAGGTCAGTCCAAGCGTCCAATTCAGACATCATCATGCTTTACTTTCTAAGTGTTGGTATGGATGACACCTTCATTAAAACCATTATGATTTTAATAGTGATGATAATTCCAGAAAATGACAGCTTAGTGGCATTAGGAAAAGACGGATTATGACTAATTTATATGTCTCAGATTTCTGTCCAAGTGGAAGGCTGCCCAGTTCTTTCTGCCCCAGCCCCTTCCTGCCATACACTTCTTCAACTTGATCAGTGTTGCAACGAGACAGAAGGTAGACCCCAGACTCATCTTGTTTTGCAGCTTCCCCCTTGTCTCCATGAACCAGTTATCACTTGCCATTATTTCTCACTTGGAGAGATCTCCTCCACAAACCACTTATTCCAGTTTCCTTGAAACTGGAAACTTAGTAAGCAGATATAAAACCCCACTCAAAGAAGCATATCCCCCTCAGCAGCCCCATACTGTTTAAGTCACCTTTCAAAGTCACCCTGTTTACAAAGCAAACAGTAAATAAGCACCAGAGAAACAACTTTAAAGGCTCTCACAAACAGTAAAAACCTAACCACCCGCAGGAATAGTACACTTGCTTCACAATGGGATACAACAGAGGGACAAAATCAGAAGTGCAGAAACACCTCAAAGTGTATGTGTGTGTGTGTGTGTGTGTTTACTATTTTTTTTAGTGGTTTCTTGGCTCTAGTGGTAAAGAAGTGAAGTCATTCAGTCGTGTCCAACTCTTTGTGACACCATGGACTGTAGCCTACCAGGCTCCTCTGTCCATGGAATTTTCCAGGCAATAGTACTGGAGTGGATTGCCATTTCCTTCTCCAGTGGATCTTCCCAACCCAGGGATCGAACCTGGGTCTCCCACATTGTACACAGATGTTTTACCATCTGAGCCACCAGGGAAGTCTTTACCAAGTGGTAAAGAATCCACCTGCAAATTCAGGAGACATAAGAGATGCAGATTCTATCCCTGGGTCAGGAAGGTCCCCTGAAGAAGGCATGTAACCCACTCCAGCGTTCTTGCCTGGAGAATCCCATGGACAGAGGTGCCTGGGTGGTTACAGTCCGTAGGATTGCAAAGAGCTGAACATGACTGAAGTGACTTAGCATGGATGTATGATAAAGGGTGGTATGTAAAATCTGAGAAATGGGACAGATTTATCAATAAATAATTCTGGGGACACTGGTAAATTATTTGGAAAACATCAGGCACTTATTTCAAGGATCTATTAATGTAATTTCAAGTTTAAAATATTACCAATAAAAATTTAAAAGCACTATGAGGAAAATAAATAATCTTAACCACAGAATGGAAAATGCCTATCTAAGAATAATGACGGGGGGAAATCATAAAGAAAAAATACATAGGATTGATACAGTAAAGCTGTAAAATTCGTATAGATTAAAGGACATAATCAGAGAAGGCAATGGCACCCCACTCCAGTACTCTTGCCTGGAAAATCCCATGGACGGAGGAGCTTGGTAGGCTGCAGACCATGGGGTTGCACAGAGTTGCACACGACTGAAGCGACTTAGCAGCAAAGGACATAATAAAATATTTAAAACCAACAACAGATTATGAAAAATATATTTTCAAGGAATGATATAGAGTTGATATTTTTAAAAGGTTTTAATAAATCAGAAAAGCAATATCCCAATAACAAAATGAGCAAAGAAGAAATTCTCACTCACACACACACATGCACACACAGATACATACAAATATATTCACATACACACACACAATTAAAATTTCATTGCACAAAAGCTTATAATGAAAGTACTAAAAAGTTTTCAATTTAATTAAAAAAAAGTAAACATAACTTACACTTGAAAAATTTGTTATTTTCAGTGTTTACCAAATTGGCAAATCTAAGAAAAGAGAAAACTAGTGCTTGTTGACCTGAAACAGATAGACTGATAGGTATTATCTGGCAAAGACGAATTTATTGGGGGTTAGCAGAAAATTGAAATTCAGGCTTCCCTGGTATCTCTGAGGGTAAAGAATCCACCTGCAATTCAGGAAACCTGGATTCGATCCCTGGGTTGGGTAGATCCCCTAGAGGAGGCCATGGCAACCTACTCCAGCATTCTTGCCCGGAGAATCCCCATGGACAGAAGTGCCTGGTGGGCCATAGGCTATTGGGTCGCAAAGAGTCGGACACGACTAAAGCAACTCAGCACACCACAGCACAACCACAGTAAGCCAGCCACGTGCCAGTCCTCCCCACAGCAAGGGGAGGTGATCTTCCAGAGGGGAAGAGGAAGTTGGGCAGGCTCTGAGTCATAAGAATCCACGGCTTTTCATTGGCTGGGTTGTCGCGGGGAAGGAAGAGGACTCATTCTTCTTCCTGCTGTGCTCCGTCAGGTTTGCAGGTCCTGAGAGCTCCCCCTGCTGGTCTCCCAAGTCTATTAAATTGAGGCGTTTGTTTATTAATTTTTAACATACTGATTCAGAATTTATGTTTTTCCCCAATTAAGTAGGAACCATCACACATGACACGAGATTTATCAAGAAAATTAAAAATTAAAAAAAAATCTGCCTTCCAGCTTCTTAGACCAACTGTCTCCTTTGTTGGTTCAGAACATAGACCCATCAAAGAGACCTGCTAAAGCTATGCAGATGTCCATCCACTGGGCTGCTCAGTGTCCTGTGAGTCCTCCGCCGTATCCAGGGCTGAAGTGCCCTCATCCAGATTGTAAAGCTGGGTCAGGTGGAGAGCTTCGGTTCCCATCGCCTAGCCTCTCAGTTCTGCGTTTCCCTGTTTCCCTTTTACATTGCCTTCATCACATCACACTGAACTTTGTGAGGGGAACGTCTGGATCCATCTTGGTCATTAGTGACTCCCCACACAGAGTGTATGATGAGTTCACAAATTTCACAAATCGTTTTCGCCCTTCCTGAGTATATCTGGAAATTAGCAGAACGATCATGGACTTTCCTAAGCAGATTCATAGAGGATTAATATCTTATGGGTGTGAAGAAGAGGAAAATCATAGCCAAAGAATGGATGCACGTGGGCTTTACCTGTGGCTCACACCTGGGTGAAGACAAGACATAGGCCTTTAAGAAAAGAAGCTTCCAAAGATGCTTAATCCTTTCCCAAAGTTAGGGAGACAGTTAGAGAACACTGTGGCTGCTTTATGATCAGACAATGGGAATGGGCTGTCCCAGCAGCATCCGTGTTGTCTTAGAAGGGATATACTCATGTCCCTTCTAGGTCAGAGGATTTGCAGTTGACGTTTGTTTCATGATATTCAGAATACCCATAGTCATAGTTACTCTTAGAAAACAAACCGAGAAATGTTATCCTTTGTTAAAATTGCCCTCACTGTTCTACTTAAGGGAAATGAATAACTGTAGAGGGAGTGTGTCTTGACTAAGGTCACAGAGAAATTTGGTTTTGTTACAACAGAAAAAGCATTGTCTGAATAAGTGTCAGACTGATGATAAACAATGATTCTGATCTTCCTGCCACTCTCCCATCTCCCTTCTTTCCTTTTCTAAGTAGTGAAGGGGAGGCTCTCAGAAGCTCCAGCCTCCTCAGGGCTGATTGATGGAGGTGGTAGTGGAAGTCACATGTTGACAAGCTTTTCATAAGCACACAGCATCACTTCCTTATATCTGTGAACACCTGCTGTCTGGACACGAATGAAATGCTGTCTATACTCTAATTTTGCCATCTCAATTTTGAGGAGATAAAGGAAGCCAAATTTGACTATATTAGAAGCATCTCTTAAGTCATTTCTACCTCTTCTAATGTAGGTTTCGGTGACAAAATCACGGTTTACGCAGGAGAGGTAGGGACCACAACTCCCTTTAAAATGATTGTATCACCATAAAAATCCAACATGCTTGAAATGTTTGAAATCATATAGAGAGCAAAAACCACCAGGGGCAACTTTTGATCAGAATTAGAAAATCCACGGGAAGCAACTCATCTTGAGTCAATCGATACAATGTGCATGCGTGCTAAGTCACTTCAGTCATGTCCAACTCTTTGTGACCCTGTGGACCATAGCCTACCAGCCTGCTCTGTCCACAGGGATTCTCCAGGCATGAATACTGGAATGGGTTGCCATGCCCTCCTCCAGGGATCTTCCCGACCCAGGGATTGAAGCTGTGTCCCTTATGCCTCCTGCATTGTTGGGCAGGTTCTTTACCACTAGCACCACCCGGGAAGCCCCTAAGTATACTGTGGGTCCGTTTTAAACTGAAATGGAAATCCTGCCACTCAGCCTCATGGCAGCACGTCACTGTGGACTCAAATTGTGAATCCTTGGGAAAGAGGCCGACATGAAAACTGAAAATAAAAACTAAAGGCAACCTTCCTCTAAAATTTCCAGGCATTTCAGAGATAATGACTTTTAATTGCAGAGTAGAGTTCAAAGCTTTAGTGCCAATGAAGGAAAATGTCAGTGGCTTGAAGAGTTCTGAGACATAACATATGAACTCTTCTGTAAATTCCATAGCACCTCTAATGTAACTCCCGAAGCCCTCCTGTCAATGGTCATTATCCTTAGTGTAGATACTGGGAATACAACAGCAGGGACTTTAGAGACATTGATAAAATACTAGGTAATTTCAGAGATTTTAGTAACAGAAGTTATCACTCTGGCTGTGCCGTAACAGACAAGAAAGAACATGCTGAGTACCATGAAGCTTCCTGAGCTGGGTTCTAAACTTAAAAAACCAGAGCCTGTAGTTGGCAAGACTCAAAAATCTGCATCTTAACTGGATCCACAGGTGTTTCTCATGTATACAAAATTTTAAAACTGGTTATAGCTTTCCACAGCAATCTAGACTTAGAAAATTTTAATTTTTTAACTTCTAGTGATTTGTTAGATGCATATTTATAAATTTAGGCATTGAAAAATCTTTCATTTAGACTCTCCTTACAGTGAACATTAAATAAAATATTATAAGAAGTGAGAGGAAAGTGCAATCAACCCATCTGGGGGAATATTGGCAGAGATTTTCAGTCCTCAATTATCATAAACATGCTGTCAAGAAAAACTGCAGCAGTGAAGTAATTACACAGAAAAAATAATGGGAAACATACTATTTATATAGAGTGTTTAGGTGAGAGGGTTTTTTTTATTATTATTTTCCCTTTTCTAGCTTTTCTTCTTTCCTCAGTTAACTAATTCACAGGCAGAAATCCCAACCTTGGTTGGTTACATGATGTTCAGTAAGAGAAAATTCTGTCTGAGGCAAATTTCCAAGTGAGATACTAGACAAATGCAATTTTCTTTTTCGAATGATGTTTTTGAGAACTGGTTAGGTGCTCTTAAGTGATCCTCCCACAGAGAGAGTGTCAGAGTGATGGAAATTGGATGGGAGGGATGGAATTTGAAGAATCCTTTCTGGAAGAGAGCTGTCACACAACTGCTGCCCACTCACCGTGGAGGGAAGAGCCCCCTTCCACCCAAGTCGAGTTACACAGCTTGCTGCGTGACTCCTGCAGGCTGGGGTCTGGGACCCCTGGTGTCTGAATGCTGCTGGGGAGAAGGGACAGGTGGGGAGCAGTGTGAGGAAGGGCCAGTTTCGGATGAAAGTCTACCATCGAGGTTTTGAAGCTAAAAGGCATCACAATTATCCTTCCATGTTGACAACATGCCCCAGAGAAGCTTTTTTGTAGAAGCACCCCCAAAAGGAAGTGGAGAGCTCAGAGCAGGGGAAGCCAGAAAGGAGCTTACATGCCTTGGGATGTGGAGAAAGTGAAAAATAGTCAACCTGAACTGGGATGGTTTCCTCACATCAGGAAAACCACAGGAATAAGGCAGCCACATGATTCTGTCCACCGCGTGTGTGTGTGTGTGTGTGTGGGGGGGGGGGTGAGTTGCTTAGTCATGTTCAACCAACTCTTTGCAACCCCATGGACTGTAGCCCACCAGGTTCCTCTGTCCATGGAATTCTCCAGGCAAATAGATTGCCATTTCCTTCTCCAGGGCATCTTCCTGACTCAAGCATTGAACCCAAGTCTCCTGCATTGCAGGCAGATTCTTTACCGTCTGAGCCACCAGGGTAGCCCACTTGGTTCAACCTTAAACATTTGCCAAATTCTAGATCATCACTGCAGAGCCAGACAGATAAGAACATCCAGGTCCCCTGACCTCTCCTTTGTTTCCAGACTTTCACTGTGGAAGAGTCTGTGTTAATATTCTATTCCCACTGTAACAAATTATCACAGGCTCAGTGGCTTAAAACCATGTAACTTTGTCGTCTTACACACATGTCTGAAATGCCCATCACTGGGTAAGACCAGGTGTTGGCAGGGCACCCCTTTCAGAACTCGCAGGGGAGAACCGGTTTTCATATCTTTTCCTGCTGATAGAGGCTACCACGTTCCTTATCTCAGTCCCTTCCTCCATCAGAAAGCAAGCAAAGCCAAATCACATCTTTCTTAGCCTCCTGTCTCTCTGGTTCTGCCTCCCTCCCTCTTCCACTTTTAATGACCCATGTGATTACTCTGGGCTCACTCAGATTACTCAAGATCATCTCCTTCCTTTAAGGTCTGATGCTCAGCAAGCTTACTTCTCCTTTGCCAGGTCACCTAATATAGTCACAGGCTCTGGGGATCAGGATGCGGACATCTTTCAGGCACTGTGATTCTACTGACCACAGGGTCAAATGCTGCTGTTACCAAAAGGAGGAAGAAGCAGCCCTAAATTAGGGACATAAGAAGATGCTAACTTACTCACCATCTCAATACAGGCTTCCCTCCAGCTGGAGGCAGCGAGGACTTATTAGGAAAAGTTCCAATTGTAAAATATATTCTGAGTACTGAGCATTACATAGATAATTCAGTTTATGAATTGTATACCTTAAAATGACCTAGGAGTTTGGGGGGGTAAAAATTTGGAGGTAAATTTTTGTTAGTTTGTTTTGTTTTTAATAAAGAAGTAAATAAAGCAGTCATAGAACTGCCCTAAATGTCCCCTGGGGCAAGTGGAAAAACTACACCCTTGGACACGTGTACAGAAACAGTGGGAACCACAGATAATACAGTCATTCCACTATTGTATGCCCTCGCTTGTGTTTGCGTCACTTAATGGTTCCTTGTATGTTCCACAAGGCTTCATACACATGAAAATGTGACCCCATTTGAATTAGTGAAGACACATCAGAGTTTGCAAACTGACAGTGTGAGGTCTCTGGCTGTGTTCTGTCTGGGGACACACAGTGTTTATTTTTTAAAATTGTTCCCAGGATGTTAAAGTTGGAGATTTGGTTTTTAAAATGATCCAGTATTCTGATTTCTTAGCACAATTGGAAGATGTGGGGAAAGTGGACCTAATTCCCCGCTGGCAAGCATTTGGTGAGAAGCACAGAGGCTGGCCTTGACCCTTCCAAGGGTAGACCTCCTGGGAAGTCTTTGCTTAGGTGGGTCACCTGCCTGGCCTCTGCAGACGTTTGAACTTGGCATGCATGTAGACCAAGACAGTACTCTGTCTAATTTAACTGAATTGTCAGATGAATATATATTTAGCTTGCTGACTTAGAAAATTAGTAGCCTGGTAAGTTAGAATATTTGATTTAGCTTCTAGCTCTGTAATTTCAAACTTACATAAAATTAGTCAAACTGGTTGATTCTTCTGCAGCTGAATCATTCATCCATTCATTGGAGAAAAAAGTCATACCTACCCCAGCAGGTTGCAGGAAGCCCTAAGAAATTCATGTCATATAAATCCTGTAGCATATGGCCAGGCAAGTTAATAGAATAACAATAAATAGCAGACAATTTTAGAAACAATCTGAATTTTCAGTAGAACTATCCAGGATTTTTTTTTTTTAATAACTGTGTGAAATTGATGACATAGTTATCTTTTATCATATAAACATATGCATTTTTTCCACCTAAGAAAAAACTTAAATCTAGCCTATCATGAAATAAAAGCTGGAAAGAGTCCTGAAAAATCTCTCATTTTCCAAATAGAAAACAGAGACCTTCAAAGATAATGCGCTTATGTGTAAATACTTATCACCGATAATGTAAGAGATAGGCCTGGAATCCCCACCCTCTCCCACCCTGTTAACTAGTCTACACGAGAGAAAGAAGGCTGGTGTATAAATAGAAAGAGAGATGGTTATATCAGATGGTGACAGGAGAAACCTTGAGAGAATCAGGTCTTTAGGTGAAAATGTGATTTGTGTTTACTGCTGAACTAAGCCTGGGACTTAACTTTTAAAGGATCATATCATGATCCTGTCTGTTGTTATTATTCATGATAAAGTCCCATAACCTTTACAGTTTATAACATATTTTCTCATATGTGACCCTACTTGATTCCTTATAACCCAATGAGATTCTATTATGCTTATTTTAAGCACAATAGAAAATCAAAGCTGAGAACCTAAAGGGATTTGGGAAATAAATAACTCCTTCTAAATATTAATAAAATTGTATTTGAGAAGCAAATAAGACGAGAGAGATAAAGAGAGACATGTGGCAGAATCTGGACTAGAAAACTAGTCTTTGAAGTCTGAGGCTTGGCCAGAGGTTCATTTCTGCACCTGACCCTCTGCTGCCATTAAATTCATTAAGGTTTACAAAAAGCAGAAATATAGATAATAATAATAAATCGCCCTTTGCAATGTACTTGTCATTTACTGACCCTTGTGGTGGTTGTATATCATCATTTGAATCCACAAATTCAGTTGATACTGCAGATATGATAGCTGTTAAGTTATAGAAAAGGCGAATTCAGACTCAGTGTAGCTACAGAATGACAGGCTCAGCACTAAAGCCCAGCCTCTCTGCTCGTAAAGGACACAGCTTTTGCTCTGTGTCTCCTCTAAAGGGATTCTATTCGTCAACAGCCTATCCGAATGAGGTCGAGGCATTCTTACGGACACTCTTCCCCAGGACAGCATGGAAGTCCTTTCTCCAGTCATTTCCCAAAGGGATCACCCATCAGTTACTGACAGAAGTGTACACATACACATACTCACCTAATTCCTATAAGAACTCTGAAGGTAGGCACTTTTATTCACCACTTTGCAAGTATAGACTGTGTTTTAGAGGGCTAAGTACACCAGATGATAATAATAAATCACGCCAAGCATTTGCTATTACACAGACACCAAGTAGACATCTTATATATATACAGTTTAGTGGTCATGTCTACCATATTAGTCAGGTATCATTTACAATTGTCTGAGGGATGAAAAACTGATGCTGAAAGAAATTAATGGGGACTTTCCTGGTGGTTCAGTGGCTAAGACTGTGCTCCCAGTGCAGGGGACCTGGGTTTGATCCCTGGTCAAGGAACTAGATCTCACAGGCTACCACTAAGACACAACACATCCAAATAAATAAACAAACATTAAAAACAAAAAAGAAAAGGCAGTTAATCAAGTTCACACAATTGTAATTCAATCCTAAAAACAAATCTTGAGAAGTTCAAGGCTGATGTGAATTCTGCAGCATCAGTTCCTGTAATATGACTTTCTACTGAGTCTTCCCTGCTGGCTCAGTGATAAAGACTCCACCTTCCAAGGCCAGAGATGCAAGAGACGTGGTTTCAGTCCTGGGGTCAGGAAGATCCCCTGGAGAAGGAAATGGGAATCCACTCCAGTATTCTTGTCTGGAGAATTCTATGGACAGAGGCGCCTGGCTGGCTACAGTCCATGGGGTCACAGAAGAGTCATACATGACTTAGCAACTCAACAACAGGAACAAAATTTTTGTCTGTCTGCTTCTGAATACATGGCAGGCACCCCACAAGCATTCATCCTCACCTCTCCCCACAACAGCCCCAATCAGCAGATACATCTCAGGAGGAGCCCCTGACAGACACTTGAGACAAGATATGGAAATGGAGGTGGGCATTAGTTCGCTCATCCCATGGGTTCAAGGGCAGTTTGCCAACTCACGGCAGATATTTTACCTTAAGTTTTAAAGGTTGATATTTTTGTATTCATTGCAGAAAGTTATCTAGTTTTTAAAAAATCTTTTCAGAAGAAGTGTGATGCCAAGTAAGAAGGTATTCCTAAATCTATTGATAAGGCTGCAGTGAACAGTGTTCGTTGAACCCACGATGGTAGATGTTTTGATTGGAAAGAGATCGTAGCAGAAAAAGAACAGATTTATCTGCCTTCTCCAGCCCCTTCGAATGAGCGCCTGCTGATACTGGAAAGGTCATTGAACGTTTATCAAATACATTTTCTATGTAGCTCATTTAGTATCCAAAAAGCACCTCTGCCTTCTAAAGTATATATATATATATTGATAAACAGGCATTTCCTTATCTCTAAATTAGCTTTGGCTTGTTAAATTTGTCTATAGATTACACTCACTCTTCAGGCCCACTAGCCAATCAAAAATGCTCCCCTTTATCTGATTCTAGGAAGCATTTTACCTGTGACAATTTCTTCCCGGAAAATCTATTCATGGTCTCCAAATATTGTGCTTGTGACTATAGTTCAGAAAAAAATAAATATAAAAATGAGTGTGACCTTTTATTGGCACAGCTTTCTTTATTTTCCTTTTCTTTCTTTCCCCTAGGTGGTTACCTTTAGAGAACTGTGCCCATAGATGTCAGGCATGCTGTTAATTAACTTTTGCCCAAAGCTATTCCTAGAAAGAGTATAGGAATGAGCCAACTTTTAAAATTCAATAGGATAGTAAGCAATGTCTAGTTTCACACTGCCCACGGTAGGATAAAAAGTAGAAATAGTATAAACTTTGGAATTAAATGAACTTAAGGCCAAATTCTAGAGTGATTAGGGAGAAAAACTGTACGTTTTGAGACCACAAATTTCTAAGACACATACAAAATTTCCTAGGGTTGTATTTAGATGAAAATTGGTCTAGATTTGCATAGTGGTATGGGGCCTTTGTGCTGCTTCCTGAGAACAAGATCAAATCCCAAATGCACGTCTTGGTAAAAATCTATCCTTCTTGGGCACCTAGTACCCAGTCCTCAGCTTAAAGATTTTCTGCCCTGTGTGTATATCTATCCTATAAGTTACATCATAAATATTGATCTGCTCTATTGACTACCTTTTACAGCTAGTATGATGGAGTGTTAAATAAAGCCATCAGGCAGAATAGCATAATAACTATACCCTACTCAGACAGAGAACAATATTGCCAATGATTAAACGTGCAATTGCTTTCAGGAAAAAACAGGTTTAGGCATGGACTTCAGTCTAAGAATATGTATTGTAGCCCTGCCAGAAAACAAAAATGCAAAGAGAATAACTTGCTGTTAACTAATATTGACTTTGAGGAGAACGATATTTCACAAAAGCGGAAAGTTCAAAGCCCCATGTCACAGCATTTGAAAATTAGTGTTGACAGGCCCAGATGTCTACATTTACATTACAGGCCCTGCTGTAGAAAATACCTGTAGAAATCATTACCAAAGCAGTGTCCTTTCTATCATCACTTTACCTTAATGTGTGTGCTCTTAATAAACAGTACATCTGTTCAGAGGGGTAACATGATAAAGACAACGCATTTTTAATGACATAAGAGTTATGCCTTTTCATAATTTGACTTTAGGACTAGAGATAATAGACTTCATTTACATTTCTGCTTCATGAAAAGATTAAAAGTCACATGTAATGACTTCCCTCCATAGCTCCCCTCTTTTTCTGCAATATCTTCACCCACAACCTACTCCTTCCATCTGTCTCTTTCATGGGTATCTTGTGAAAACCAATGCAACTAGTCAAAAAGACATAAGCTAGGATATCAAATAGACCCATACCCTCATGGTGGCATTTCCCTAAGCGAGACCAACACATTCTGATCTGTCGTCTATGGTAGTGAATCTCACTTTGCTTATTCCTCAACTGGAAATAATAACAAATATGTGATAGTCTGAAGACTCTCAGATACATTAACATAGCAAAACCACCCAACGTGTAAGAAGTGCTCAATAATGGTGGTAAAAGTTGTAACACTAAGAATTGTATTAGAAGAAATGACTATCTGTTTCCAGGCTTCCCGGGTGGTGCTAGTGGTAAAGAATCTGCCTGCCAATGCAGGAGACCCAAGAGACAGGGGTTCAATCCCTGCATCAGGAAGATCCCCTGGAGGATGGCACGGCAACCCACGTCAATAGTCTTGCCTGGAGAATCCCATGGACAAAGGAGCCTGATGGGCTATGATTCATGGGGTCACAAAGAGTTGGACACGACTGAAGCAACTTAGCATGCACGCACAGATTGGACAGATGCTTCTGTCCAATCCCAAGGCTCCTTTGTGAGCAAGCCTCTAACTTCCTTAAGTATATTTACAGTTTACAGACAGAACCTTATAAAAATCTACCTGAATTATTTTACTGATATTTATATAGTTTTAGTCTTTAAGCAGGAGAAGGCAATGGCACCCCACTCCAGTACTCTTGCCTGGAAAATCCCATGGACGGAGGAGCCTGGTAGGCTACAGTCCATGGGGTTGCTAAGAGTTGGACACGACTAAGCGACTTCACTTTCACCTTTCACTTTCATGCATTGGAGAAGGAAATGGCAAGCCACTCCAGTGTTCTTGCCTGGAGAATCCCAGGGACAGGGGAGCCTGGTGGGCTGCCGTCTGTGGGTTCGCACAGAGTCGGACACGACCAAAGCGACTTAGTAGTAGTAGTAGTCTTTAAGCACGGGCTGAATTCACAGTATTTATTGTTTTTTAATTGTTCCTGTGATTTACACCTGGTTCTTCCTCGTAATTTATAGACATTCTGAGTTCTTTGTATTCCATTTCAGTTGATAAATACTTGTTTCTAACTGACAGCAATATTGTCAAACCAACCCCCACCCTGGCCCCACAAGTCAACCTGTACATGCTGAGGTACAATGAAACTCTCTCTCAGAATGCTCACGTGACCTCCCTATAAACAGTGTCGCTGGCCCATCCCCACTTACTTGCATTTTCTTGTTTTTTTCCTAGCATTTCTAGAGTTATAGTTATTTTGCAAAACATCTATTATTGTTTTGCTAAATAAATGATTCATTCAAGGAAAAGCAAACAAACAAAAGATGCTGGATTCTGTCTCAAATGGAAGGAAGTAGCTATTTGGCTGTACAGATAAGTCTGTTTTTAGGGTACTATCTAAAGATAGCATGCATTCATTTCCTCAAAAATATACAATTAACACCTTGTATGTTTCACCCATTGCACTGTTCAAAGGATCAGTTTGCAGAAAAATCAAATCCAGGCATTGGTCATGTGTACTGTAAAACATGCAGGGAAAAGAAGGACATGACAGGGATCCCTACTTGTAATTGTATATATTCTCCATTTATCTGAATGCAGTCTGCCTTCCTCACTAGAGAAAAAGTCCATGAGAAGAAAAGACTTATTTTGTTTCTCTTTTGTTCCATTTTAGAACAAATAGAATCTTTTGTTTCTATTTTATTCATCTCTGTACCCTCTGAACAGACCAGTGTTTGAAAGACAGATGCTTCAACATGTCTGGCAAATGTTGAATAATTGTCCCCCGTGGGAAGTCACTTGCTTTAGTTACCTGTTTACCAGATATGGTTACCAAATACTTCTGCTTTCTGGGAAACTAGTAACCAGGTACCCCTAACTCAATCCTGCAGTAAACTCAGCCTTGTTCAGTCAATCAATTGTTTTATCTAATTCTGCCATAGGATCCTGGATCTGATTTTAGGACATTAAACTACATCCTCTTGTAGCTGGAGAGAGTCTTAAAGATAGGATTCCTGGTTCTTTCTTATGATACCATGGGCCCATGAGAGAGTGTCACATGATGGCTTTTTTGGCAGACGCAGATTAAATTTACAGCGGTGAGGAGAAGAGCCGGAATTGCAGGTCACACTGTTAAGCACGAGACACCACCAACCATCTTCCTTGATTGAGGTAGATGTCCTCTACCACAGATGTTACTCGGAGACAGAAAAGCAAAAGTGTGCTCACCCACATCCGGTAGCGATTTTAAATGGATATAACAATAAGAATAATGATAATAATGATATTACCTAAACCAGATGGATGTGCAACTGCAATAATCTCTGCAGTTTCCAAGCCATTGAATTCCCTGGTTGAGTGGCACACAAAAACACAGCACCATTTTCGAATACTGCTAAACTCTATACCTGTTTGTACCATTGATTAATACCACATTGCACAAAATAAAATAACAGCTGGAGATCTACAAAGACAAGAGTGTCTTTAAAAAATTATACCTGTGGCAGATTCATTTTGATATTTGGCAAAACTAATACAATTATGTAAAGTTTAAAAAAAAAATCAAGTTTGATTATGACCTAAACATCATCTCACTCAACCCTCAGTGACAGAGGCCATTCAGTCTCCCAAGGGACCGTTTATCCTTGGTAAGCGTTAGCAGGCATGCCTACTACTCATTGCACTGATAGTGCTCCAAGTATTACAAACAACCATCTGAGTGATTTCAGAACTCATGCTCGAGCCACAAGCTCTGCTGTGTAATCTAATAGTAACAAACGCAGTGGATTAGAAGTACAGAAAAGGAATATCAATCCTCAAAGGGCATGTATCACTAATGATTCCCCTGGATAAATTAGCCAAATGCACTGTGTTAGTCGCTCAGTTGTGTCCGACTCTTTGTAACCCCATGGACACCTGCCAGACTCCTCTGTCCATGAGATTCTCTGTCCATGGGATTCTCTGTCCATGGGATTCTCCAATCAAGAATACTGGAGTAGGTTGTCATTTCCTTCTCCAGGGGACTTTCCTGAATCAAATCCACATCTGCATTGCAGGCAGATTCTTTACTGTCTGAGCCACTAGGGAAGCCATAATGCACTGTGGCAGATTTTAAGTAGTAGACAGGAATAGAAGCAGGTGGGCACTGGAGGGCATCCCAAGAGGTGCTATCCAGGAAGCAGTGACAAATTCAGAGATATGAGAGGAAGTCAGCAGAAGGATGCAGAGGGATGACCCACTGGGAAAATGCGGCAGACTAAATGCAGAGTGCTACCTGCTAAAAGCTCCCTGAGAGCACCCCCTCCTTCGCCACGTGCACTCTTAAGTCAAATCAACAGAAGCTGGACTCTCCTCCCTTCCTCCTCTGTGCACTAGGTCCACCTCTGGGTCCCTGTCATGGTGATATTCAGGAGATAAATTCTGAAAACTCCAAACCCTGTGAACCAGCTGCTCATGTGTACTAGGATACTTTGCAGTGGACAGTCCCAGAGATGCGTTTAAAGCCTGCAGGTTTTTGAGTATCAGCAGGCTGTGTCTCTGCGCTGGAACTGACCACCTGTGTGAATTCCCCGAGCTCCCCCTGGCTCACAGCTATCACAAGACTCGCCCTGCAGTTGCCGTATTTTGGCAGGTCTTATTCTTACAGGCATCTCAGGTTTTAGGACCATGACACATGACCATTGGATTTGATGAGGATAAACATGTCAGATTTTGCAGCTTCTGGAATGTAGGTTCTTCTTCCTGAGTGGCAGGAAGGACCTCCATGTTAGCGCTTTTAAGCCCGACACCTGTACACTGAGGTCTGCATCTGGATGTCATGGAAGGTCACCTGGGCCTTCATGTTGACTCTGAGTCCATGTGCGTTCTGAGCACTGAATGTGGAACTTGAGTTTTATCTTCTGGTCAAAGACAAGCATATTTATTTTATAAGGTGATTATAGCAATGCAATTATTCACCGGATGTGAAAATATTTTTTTCACTGCTAGACAGGTAGGATAGTAGCATCTATACAACGGTACCTTCAAGGTTCTTGTCATGGTGATTAACTTCTCCAGTCTGCATTTTATAGGCAAGGACTGAGCTGAGTCATTTAATGGTTCCTATACGTTATACCATCAGACACTCAACATAGATTTTGGAATTAAATTCTCTAACTGAAGATGGAAAAAATAGTAACTCTCATTTTCATAATTTCATATCCTTAGGAGAATTGTGTGTTCATTTATTTAACAAATGTTAATCAAGCACCTGTTCTGTTCAAGAATTAGATTTCACACATGTGCATGTATATATACACACATATACATATAAATACTTTATTTATGCACACTTATACCTCTGGGCTCATAAATGCAAATCAAATTATGTGGTTTTACCATATATGCATATTTATATCTGTATATGTGTTAGTACCTGTATAAGCTTTACCATAAGGCCCACAACAGAACAACACTCAATACATATTCACACATACGTTTTTTCACTGAGCTTAGAATGCATTTAAAGGTGAATTGACTTTTACGATGTTGAATTATAGTAAAGTCTCCTATAAATACAGGGAGACCAAAAGGGTGTGACTTGTACTCTGGTGGGGTGTGAGAGTTTCACAAAAGTTGGTACCAATGATTTCTATTTTGAAAGTAAGAATCTGCCTTTTTGTGGAGAGTAGAGAAGGTAAGAAGGGGTATTTTGGCACCAAGAATATATATGTATCCATATGCCTGATTCATGTTGTTGTACAACAGGAATTAATGCAACATTGTAAAGTGATTATCCTCCAGTTTAAAAAAAAAAAAGCCTGTCCAAGTTACAGAGATAGGAAACAAGATTTTTTTTTCAGTTTACACTGAGAAATTCAGTGGAATCAAGCATGTTTGGATTCGTGTAGTGATGGAAATGGAGTAATATTCTCGGTTCTGTATCAGGAAGTCTAATATTACGGGACTTCACTCCCAGATAAACCTTAGTTAGGATCTAGGAAGCTTTGCCGTCTTCAGGGATGGAGGTCGTTTTTCCTTTTTGAGCATGATTTTGTGTTTCTAAATGACTGTTAGAAATCATCAAGTCTGTGTTTCAGAAAGGAGAAAAGGGAGCAGAAAGGTGTGAGCTCATCCCCTCTTAGGTCAGAGGCTGTTAGGAGGCTTCGAGGTTGTTCCCCACATTGTGCTTCGCTTATATATCTCATTAGACACAACATCAAGGTAGGAAAGTGTGGTTTTTAATTAGGAGTATTACAGCCCTGGACAAAACTAGGAATCTGTCAGTAAGAAAAAAGTTAGAATAGAAGCTATTCAGGCAATTACAAGCCTCTGGAACAAATACCCAGAGAAGGCGATGGCACCCCATGCCAGTACTCTTGCCTGGAAAATCCCATGGATGGAGGAGCCTGGTGGACTGCACTCCATTGGGTCCAGAAGAGTCAGATGCAACTGAGCGACTTCACTTTCACTTTTCACTTTCATGCATTGGAGAAGGAAATGGCAACTCACTCCAGTGTTCTTGCCTGGAGAATCCCAGGGATGGGGGAGCCTGGTGGGCTGCCATCTATGGGGTCGCACAGAGTCAGACACAACTGAAGCGGCTTAGCAGCAGCAGCAGCAGCAGCAGGAACAAATACTTTTTGGTATGGCTTTATCTCTAATGAACACCTACTGTGTGCCACAATCTAAGTGGAAAGCCTTGATTGCCACACCAGATATATGATGTAATTTTCTTATTAAAAGGAAATCTACATTTTTTAAAAGGCTAAATATTTGCCTGTGATTATATGGTCATGACTATATGGACCCATATAATCATGGGCAAATATTACAGGGGCTTTCCTGGTCACTCAGTGGTAAAGAATCTGCCTGCCAATACAGGAAGATACCCTGGAGAAGGAAACCCACTCCAGTAGCAACCCACTCCAGTACTCTTGCCTAGAAAAATCCCATGGATAGAGGGGCCTGGTGGGCTGTAGTCTATGGAGTCATGAAGAGTTGGACACAACTGAGCAACTTCACTTTCAATTTTCACTTTCATGCATTGGAGGAAATGGCAACCCACTCCAGTGTTCTTGCCTGGAGAATCCCAGGGACAGAGGAGCCTGGTGGGCTGCTGTCTATGGGGTCACACAGAGTTGGACATAACTGAAGCGACTTAGAAGAAGCAGCAACAACAACAACAGTATAGACAGTGAGTGACGGCATCAAATTTGAACCTAGATTTGTCTGGAGCCAAACCAATCTCCTACCATATTATACAGCCTTGAAAAGTTAAGAAGACCCCCTGTGCCCCAGGAGAGGTACAGTGCTTTATAAAATTGTTGCATAAGTAATAAATTCAACACCTTGCTCCAGCAGATTGATCACTGCTAAATCTCTTCAGTCATGTCCACTGAAGATGTGAAGTCGTGTTGCTAATTTCCTCATGATGTCTGTTAATTGTATCAGTGTCATCTAAAATTCAAGATGTTTAAGAAGACACTCAACATCCTTGCTCCCAAACTTGACCTTCTTCCATGTCTAAGGAATGACACCACCTCCACCCATCCAGTTAGGCAAACAGACACAATGTCATCATCCCTTTTCATCTCTCAACCAATCGCTCAAGCAATTTTGTAGTTTATCTCCTCAATCCATCCCATTATTTTTTTCCGTCATGAATGCACCTGGTCTAAGTCATCATTTTCTCTTATCTGGATGCCTGTAATTTTCTCCTAATTGGTCTATTCTTACTTTCTTCTCTAAATGCCATTCAAATGCTATTTTAAATCCTAAAAGAAGATGCTGTGAATGTACTGCACTCAACATGCCAGCAAATTTGGAAAACTCAGCAGTGGCCACAGGACTGGAAAAGATCAGGTTTCGTTCCAATCCCAAAGAAAGGCAATGCCAAAGAATGTTCAAATAACTGTCCATTTGCACTCATCTCACACGTTAGCAAAGTAATGCTCAAAATTCTTCAAGCCAGGCTTCAACAGTACATGAACCGTGAACTTCCAGATGTTCAAGCTGGTTTTAGAGAAGGCAGAGGAACCAGAGATCAAATTGCCAACATCCGTTGGATCATAGAAAAAGCAAGAGAATTATAGGAAAACATCTACTTCTGCTTTATTTATGATGCCAAAGCCTTTGACTGTGTGGATCACAATAAACTGTGGAAAATTCTGAAAGATATGGGAATGCCAGACCACCTGAACTGTCTCTTGAGAAATCTGTATGCAGGTCAAGAAGCAACAGTTAGAACTGGACTTGGAACAATAGACTGGTTCCAAATTGGGAAAGGAATGTGCCAAGGCTACATATCGTCACCCTGCTTATTTAACTCATATGCAGAATACATCATGCAAAATGCCAGGCTGGATGAAGCACAAGCTGGAATCAAGATTGCCAAGAGAAATATCAGTAACCTCAGATACACAGATGACACCACCTTGCTGGCAGAAAGCAAAGGAGAACTAAAGAGCCTCTTGATGAAAGTGAAAGAGAAGAGTGAAAAAGCTGGCTTAAATCTCAACATTCAAAAAACTAAGATCATGGCATCTGGTCCCATCACTTCATGTGAAATAGATGGGGAAACAATGGAAACCGTGAGAGACTTTATTTTGGGGGACTACAAAATCACTGAAGATGGTGGTTACAGCCATGAAATTAAAAGATGCTTGCTCCTTGGAAAAAAAATTATGATCAACCTAGAAAGCATATTAAAAAGAAGAGACATTCCCTTGCCGACAAAGGTCCATCTAGTCAAAGTTATGGTTTTTCCAGTAGTCATGTATGGATGTGACAGTTGGACCTTAAAGAAAGCTGAGCATTGGAGAATTGATGCTTTTAAACTGTGGTGTTGGAGAAGACTCTTGATAGTCCCTTGGACTGCAAGGAGATCAAACCAGTCCATCCTAAAGGAGATCAGTCCTGAATGTTCATTGGAAGGACTGATGCTAAAGTTGAAACTCCAATACTTTGGCCACCTGATTTGAAGAACTAACTCTTTGGAAAAGACCCTGAAAAAGAAAAAAAGAAGGAAAAGATCCTGATGCTGGGAAAGATTGAAGGCAGGAGGAGAAGGGGATGACAGAGGATGAGATGGTTGGATGGCATAATCAACTCAATAGACAGGAGTTTGAGCAAGTTCTGAGAGTTGGTGATGGACAGGGAAGCCTGGTGTGCTGCAGTCCATGGGGTTGCAAAGAGTCAGACATGACTGAGTGATTGAACTCAATTGAACTGAACTTCCTCCTCACCCTTGCCTTATTTCCTTATGTTTTGCATGATCCAGACAAGAGAATTTAATTGTATCACAAATCCTCACACTGATTTAACCATTGCATTGGTTTCCCATGGTCTGAGGATAAAGATATTCACATCCTCTTCCCCACAGCCATCCTGACCTCTTGCCCCAGGGTCCTTTCTGTTACACAGCTTCTAAACCCTAGGATGCACCCTTGGGCTTAGAATGTGACCTTCTCCATCCCACCTCCAGCTCCACCTCACCTGCGGACTCTGCTTTACCCTGAAAGACCTTCGCTAAACCCAAGTGGTTTTCGTGAACCTTGTCACCGAGCAGATCTCACTGTTACACAATAACAGCCAGTGACAGGTGTCTGTTCTTCACAACTCAGACTGCAGATGACAGACACGTGGAGGCAGCCAATCCTAACTGACATGACACTATTCAGATTTCAGTGACCGAAAAATCTCCTGGGGAACAGGCTCTATGTCCATTGAACAAGGTAAGATGCACATCTCTTCCTGCCCATCTCTTCCTTGCACGGTCCAGACAAGGAAGAAATTGCATCCTTTCTATTCCCTCTTCTCTTCGAATACTTCAGGAATGAAATAGCTTTATAAAATTCAGGTTTCCAGAAGGAAAGGGCTGCCTTACTCTGCAGTGAATTCCCCATCAGCAGCCAGCACGATAGCTCGCTGGTACCGGGTCCAATGGGCAGCCTCTTCTCTCGCCGCAGACCCAGTGAGTACATGCTGTGATCTCACCTTCTAAACCAGAGCAGTAACACCCCCACAAGGGCAAATATTGGCCATGGGATGGGGGCCAAAAATCTCTCCCTTTTAACATATAAAGAACAGATTTACATATACTGCATGGGTTGAGATATAGTATATCTGTGGTATTAAAATTTCACAGGGGAGAGTGAGTAAGGAAAACAAGGGTAAGGCACAGTGTTAATAGCAGGAGAAGTAGCAACCACACCACAGCAGGAGAGTAACAGCAGACGGGAGAGAATTCTCACTGAGTAAGGAAGGCCATGGGCTTCCCTGGTGGTTCAGACAGAAAAGAATCAGCCTGCAGTGTGGGAGACTCAGGTTCAATCCCTGGGTCAGGAAGATCCCCTGGAGAAGGGCATGGCAACCCACTCCATGGCAATTCTCCAATTGCCTGGAGAATTCCATGGACAGAGGAACCTGGCGGGCTACCCGTCCATGGGAATGCAAAGAGTCGGGCGACTAACACTTACTTCAGGAAGGGTCATGCCTCTGGGTTTAGACTCTACACTGGCTGTTGAAACACTTTGAGTTCATTGTTTTCGCTCAAATCTCTTATTCTTCATTTGTAACTTTGTGCCAGTGAACTGAGCACGCTTGTGTTTCACACCCATTTAGGGAGCAATGGCCCTCCTTTCATCACTGACTAACTGTATCCTTCCTAGGTTTACTTGGCCTGTTTTTAACAGTGTCCACTGGATTAGCAAGTAAGCACCAGAAAATAATAACAGACTCGACTAAGCGTGACTGACACCAGCAGGAAGAAAAACGGTCATCTACATTTTCAGAGCCCCTTGCCTCTGGTTCCTTCCTCGACGGTGACAAACGGCAGACAAGAGGATCATCAGCCTTTCTAGTTAATGTGCTCTCGTATCGCACTCTTTAAATAAATTTTATCTGATACTTCATCTTCTACATTCTATTTCAAGTTCACGTTAGGAATACCCTGGAGGCATTGTCTTACTTGAAAAGTGTTATTTCAATTAGTTGAATATCATTCTTTACAGGATTTAGGTCAAATGAGGGCCAGCAGTAAATCCTAACCAAACAATATGTGTCTGCAATAAATTTCTGTTTCTGCATTATTCATATATAATGGCATAGGTGACTCTTCAAGCATTCTGAATTAAGTAGAATTGATTTCTCACTTTTTTATGCTCTGTTGTACAAGCCTTTTTGTACTTTTACTTCTCCTTAACAAATAAAGTATTGATTCATCTCCACCGAACATGTTTTATTTAAACTTTGGTCTTTGTCAGCAACTTCGTCCTTGGTTCCCACAATTCCTGCTCCTAACTTTCCGATTGTCTTTTGGTCTTGAAGGTGAAATCCTTCAACCAGGCTGCTTAGCAGGAAGTAACTGCAGAGCAGGTTAAGATCTCATCAAGAATAATAAAACAGAGCGCCTTTGCCCTTCCTTTGAGCTTTTACTCTATTAGCACACCCAAAAAGTCTCCTCCACATTCTTATTCCATTTGGATGGCTTATGCATAAGCATTGCATTTGAACTGCGTTGTCCCTGTGTTTTTAACCAAACATCATCACATCTCTTTTTACTGAATCCGTGAGCAAGGGTGTCCCTCAGTAGATTGCGGGTGGGGAGGGCTGGGCTCAGTAATAGTCCCAGCACAAAGTACAGAGCCTGAATCCAAGTTGAAACTCGATCAACATGTATCAAATGAGTCATTTTGATCAGAATTTATTCTTTTCTCTTTTAAGAACAATTGACAGAACATAAGACAGAAAGCGGAGCCTGTGACTTTCATTCTTGGCTCAAGTTTCATATGAGAATAAAAACAAATGAAGAATTCAATGGACTGATGATCAGGATGGGACTTCCCTGGAGGTCCTGTGGCTAAGACTCTGGCCTCCCAATGCAGACGGCCTGAGGTTCGACCCCTGGTTAGGGAACTAGATTTCACATGCCACAACTAAGACCCCGCACAGCCAATTTTTTTTTTTTTTTTTAAGAAATAATCAGCATGATAATCTCCAGGTCACATTACAGCAAGTAAGTCACATAGAGAAAAATTATATAAGAAAAATATCATATCACATATATGGAATGTACAAAAAGTACAAGCAAACTTATTTACAAAACAGAAACAGACTCATAGAGAACCAACTTATGGTTACAAGGGGGAAAGGTAGAGAGGAGAGATAAAGTAGGAGTTTGGGAGGGACATGTACACATGCTTTATCTAAAGTAGATAACTAAAAAGGACCTCCTGTATAGCACAGGGAACACTGTGCAACTCTGTAACAACCTAAATAGGGAAAGAATTTGAAAAAGAATAGATACATGTAGACACTAAAAAAAAAAAAAAAAAAATTGAAACCCTATTTGCAACTCCGGATATCTACTGTGAACTTTGTCTAGCCCTGGCCACTGGCTGAGTTTTCCCACCTAGACTGGAAGAAAACTGTTCCAGATGTTACCAGCTTTGCCTTCCATGGCTGGACTCTGATGATCACACAGATATTTGCCAGCTCGTTTGCTTGGGTTCAGACAATCCTGCTTAGTGGCTAACTTGTGCTTCCCTGGTAGCTCAGATGGTAAAGAATCCATCTGCAGTGCAGGAGACTCGGGTTCGATCCCTGGGTCGGGAAGATCCCCTGAAGAAGGGAATGGCAACCAGCTCCAGAATTCTTGCCTGCGAAATCCCATGGGCAGAGGAGCCCAGCGGGCTACAATGGGGTTGCAGAGTTGGATATGACTGAACAACTAACACTTTTGACTCCATAGTTCCTCTAGAACCCAGCCTCTGGGTGTGTGACAGCCCCCAGTGTCCACAGGCTTTCCTCGGTCCCTGCAGCCCACTGCCAGATGCCCACAGCACGAGGTCTTCCAAGCTCATCTGCCACCCTCCTCAAACTGTCTGTCTCAGGGTTCCATTGAGACACACACGTGCAGTCTTGCTTCATGGGTCAAAACACCAGACCATCGTTTTTGCAAAGGACAACCTGCAAAATCAATCCTCTGTCCTTCTGTCCTGCTCTGAATGTACCCTGCACGTGGAATTAACACTTCCTGGGAAGCCAAGGTTTGAGCTGCTTTACAAATCCACATCTGCTCCTGGCTTCTCTCCCTCAGCAGAGAACTCAGCGCCTGTTTCCTGAACACGTGCTCTATATGATACAGAGATGAATCGGGCACAGCTCCTCAACAAACAAAGAAGTTTGTTGTCTCATGAGATAGATGTTTGTGCGTGTGTGCTAAGTTGCTTCAGTGGTGTCTGACTCTTTGTGACTCCATGGACTATAGCCCACTTGGCTCCTTATTCTCCAGGCAAAATACTGGAGTGGGTTGCCATGCCCTCCTCCAGGGCATCTTCCCAACCCAGGGATCAAACCCATGTCTCTTATGTCTCATGCATTGGCAGGTGGGTTCTTTACCACTGGTGCCACTTGGGAAGCCCAGAAAGATGTATAAACACTGACAATTTCCATACCAATAGGCCATTGTCATCTCCATGAACGTTCCCCATACAAACATGCTATTTCTCCAGCAGCTTGGTGTGGTAGAACCAAGGTCCTCTTTTGTTTTCTGTTTTTTGGGGAAAGAAATGTTACCAAAGCCATGAACAGTATTTTTAGGAAAACAACTTTTATTCTTACTCATCTCTCTTTTCAATACCCCAGAGGCAGGATGGATAACAAGACCAGAGGATCTAGTCTCAAAAGCCCTCCCTCTGTGCCTGAGGCTGTGCACTCAGTCTAGAGAGCAGTGGCCTCTGATTCTTCCTCACAGGGTAAGTTGTCTCCCTGGGTGGACCCACAGCTTTCACAGAAAAATCATTGAATTCCTTTTCTTATCCCCACCCCAGTGAGAAATGTTTGCATACACTCAGCTTTCCTTCTGAAGTTTCTTCTTGCCCTGTGTCCTTCCACTTCACACTGGGATTGTCCCTTTTGTCTCTTAGTTCAAATCTTTTGGACACACCATTCTGCTCCTTACAAATTTATTTTCTAAGCAAATAATATTTCTAGAGTGATTTTCCTTGGTGCTCCCTCTCAACCCCTCACCTCCTGCACCGCTTCTGAAGGAGATTGCTTTGGTCCCCACAGGTGTCCTTTGGGGCAAACACACCTTGGATCCCTTCATTTTTATTTGTTTTTATTTTTATTGTTTTGGAGTAGAGTTGATTTACAATGTTGGGTTAGTTTCCTCTGTACAGCAAGGTCGATCAGTCATGCACATATATTCATCTACCCTTTATCAGATTCCTTTTCCATATAGATCATTACAGAGCATTGGGTTACCTGTGCTATACAGTAGGTCCTTGTCAGTTATCTGTTTTATATATAGTACTGTGTATATGTTGATCCCAATCTCCCAATTTACCCCTTATCTCTCCCCCCGCTGGTAACCGTGAGGTTGTTTTCTACATCTGTGACTATTTCTGTTTTGTAAGTAAGTTCATTTCTACCTTTTTTTTAAGATTACACACATAAGCCATAACATACAGTATTTGTCCCTTTCTGTCTGACTTCACTCAGTATGACAGTCTCCAGGTCCATCCATGTTTCTTCAAATGGTGTTATTTCATTTTCTTAAATGGCAGAGTAATGTTTCACGGTATACACGTACATCTTCTTTATCCATTCATCTGTTGAATGGATTTGAGTTGCTTCCATGTCCCGGCTATTATAAATAGTGCTGCTTTGACCATTGGGATGCATGTATCTTTTTGAATTATGGTTCTCTCAGGGTCTATGCCCAGGAGTGGGATTTTCCTGGGTCATACGACAACTCTATTTTTAGTTTTTTTTTTTTTTTTTTTTTTTTAAGGAACCTCTATATCATTCTCCAAAGTGTCTGTATTAATTTACATTTCCACCAACAGTGTATGGGGGCTTCCCTTTTTTCCACACCCTTTCCAACAATTATTGTTTGTAGATTTTTTGATGATGGCCATTCTAACCAGTGTAAGGTGATACCTCATTGTAGTTTTGATTTGCATTTCTATGATAATTAGCTGCATTAAACATCTTTTCCTCTCCTTTCCTGACCCCTCTTTTTTTAGAGGGGTCACTTTAATTCCTTTTGCTTGACTTGCTTCTAAATAACAAACTAACAAAAAACCAGAAGAAATTTCAAAACATATGTTTACATGACAACTCCTAAAATCTAAGGAACATATCAACTACGCACAAATAATCCAAACCTTATTTCTGATGCCTCAGAAGAAATGAGATTCAGTTCCCCTGAGCTTAGATTTTTCGTAGAACACATGTACTCTTCGGATCTTATGGACTTTCTCTATATTTGTATTGTGACTCAGAAAAAGCTGACCCAGGCCTGCGGAAGACTGAGCGGTGGTCCACCGGCAAATCAATTGCTCCCTCAAGAGGTGAGAGACGCGAATGAGAAAACCAATAAAATCAAATAAAAATTGGCAGGCTTTCATGATTTACAATCAGCGTCTCCGGCCTAGTAAACCTAATCACGCTGGTTACTATTTCACTACATTCACTGGCAGAGTCCATTAGAACAGTCTAATTTACACTGCAGTGTAATTCATCTGCTTTATTAAGGTTGGTCTTGTATTTATGTTAGAAGTAAAAGCGGCCTCGGGCTCAATGTTATACAGTCATTCTGAGAAAATGCCACAGGGCACAGCAGTTAATAAACCCGGGAACTAGATTCCAGCACCGTGTTGTTGACATCTGACAAGTTTACTGGGTAAGTTGTTAGGGTGATGCAGAACCTTATAAAAATAGACATTAGCAACCGCATTACAGGCCCATTCCAAAATACTTGTGGATCCCACTGATGAAAATAGTTAAAGGTTTTCACATAGGATTTATTGAAAATGGGAGCATTTAATTTTCCCCCCATCTCCTTCTCAGAAAAACCCACATAGGGTTAGCTTGCATTGATGGTAAGGATATGACGCCTGAACCTAACACAACATTGTTAACTAGACTCCAATACAACTATGTAAAGTTTAAAAATAAAATTAAATTTAAAAAAAAGAAAAAAGAAAATGACCTCATCAAAAGGTAGTGATGAATGAGAGATTGAGAGAGTGCTTGTTCGGTGAAGGCATACCTCAGTTCTAACAAGCCTAGAAATGTCCACAAAAGTCTGCTTAACTGCTGAGAAAGCCCTCCGTTCTGTGGCGGGTCAGGTGGCCAGCTCTCCTCTATAAATAAACAGTGGTGATCCTGACAAGACACCGTCCATATCACTCCCTCAGTGATGCTCACAGGCAAGGCAGCCTTTATTTTGTGATGCTAGTCACTCCTTGAGTGTCTACCAGGAGCTGTGTTTCCAAGAACTCATTATTTGCACTGGTATATGAATTTAAAAAAATCATTTTTTCTAGAAAGTAAAGAAACAAAGTGTGGTAGAGAATAGCCTAATACCAACTATAAATCATCAGATATGGAAGAGGCAGAAGAAACGTGGAAGCAAGTAATTATTGAACAAAGACACTGAAGACAGTTTTCAGCCTAATATCTCTGCCTGGTGGAAGGAACAGGGATTTGGGCATAAAACTGACTTCAATTTGAATTCATGTATTAAAATGTACCTTACAAGTATAGGCATTGGAACAGTGCCTAGTATGCAGTAGGTACTCAATGAAAATTTTATCAATAGTATCAGTACACCTGGAAGTAACACAGCATCAGAAATCAACTATGCGTGTGTGCGGTTGTTCAGTTGTGTCTGACTATAACCCCATGAACTGTAGTCCACCAGGCACCTCTGTCCATGGGATCTTCCAGGCAAGAATACTGGAGCGGGTTGCCATTTCCTACTCCAGAGCATCTTGCCGACCCAGGAATTGAACTTGTGTCTCTTTGTGTTTCCGTCATTGGCAGGCAGATTCTTTACCACTGCGCCACCTGGGAAGATCGAAATCAACTATACTTCAATTGAAAAATAGTATTTAGGGCCATAGAGGATGATCTAAGGACCTAGCACGACACTTGTCATATTGTTGGTAACCACTGATATTTGTAGAATAAGTGAAGGAATTTTCTCAGTATTACTTTATCAGAACATTCAAATGAACATCAGAGCAAGGAAGGAAAACATGTCAGAAAAAAAAATCCAGTGTTATACATCAGGAAGAAGTCAGGAATGCATGACAATTCAGGTTTCCTCATAATGCAGGGGCCATGAAAGAAGGCCTAGGTTCCAGCACTGAATCTTTCCTCATCTGTTAAGTGACTTCAGGTCAATAGCTCTCCCTAAGTGGGTCTCTATCTCTTCATCTTTAAATAAGGATATAGGAAACAATATTGGCTTTATTTCTTCTAAAATTAAAAGTAAGGAATAATACCTCTTAGAATACAACTACTTTCTCCATCATGTATATTGTGGTTCTTTGACTCTTTTCTCTGTTATCCATGCACAATCTGAAGTTCACATTATAAAACATATCTGTCTACAGTACATTTTAATAAAAGTCCAATTTGAGCTGAAAACCAGAGGGGGAAAAAGCTGGTTTCTAAAAGCTGGTTTTAGAAAAGGCAGAGGAACCAGAGATCAAATTGCCAACATCCAATGGATTATCAAAAAAGCAAAAGACTTCTTGCAAAACATCTATTTTTGCTTTATTGACTATGCCAAAGCCTTTGACTGTGTGGATCACAATAAACTGTGGAAAATTCTGAAAGAGATGGGAATATCAGACCACCTGACCTGCCTCTTGAGAAATGTGTATGCAGGTCAGGAAGCAACAGTTAGAACTGGACATGGAACAACAGACTGGTTCCAAATAGGAAAAGGAGTACATCAAGGCTGTATATTGTCACCCTGCTTGTTTAACTTGTATGCAGAGTACATCATGAGAAACACTGGGCTGGAGGGGGCACAAGTTGGAATCCAGATTGCCGGGAGAAATATCAATAACCTCAGATATGCAGATGACACCACCCTTATGGCAAAAAGTGAAGAAGAACTAAAGAGCCTCTTGATGAAGGTGAAAGTGGAGAGTGAAAAAGTTGGCTTAAAGCTCAGCATTCAGAAAACGAAGATCATGGCATCTGGTCCCATCACTTCATGGGAAATAGATGGGGAAACAGTGGAAACAGTGGCTGACTTTATTTTTGGGGGCTCCAAAATCACTGCAGATGGTAACTGCAGCCATGAAATTAAAAGACGCTTGCTCCTTGAAAGAAAAGTTATGACCAACCTAGACAGCATCTTAAAAAACAGAGACATTACTTTGTCAACAAAGGTCCATCTAGTCAAGGCTATGGTTTTTCCAGTGGTCATGTATGGATGTGAAAGTTGGACTATAAAGAGAGCTGAGTGCCGAAGAACTGATGCTTTTAAACTGTGGTGTTGGAGAAGACTCTTGAGAGTCCCTTGGACTGCAAGGAGATCCAACCAGTCCATCCTAAAGGAGATCAGTCCTGGGTGTTCAATGGAAGGACTGATGTTGAAGCTGAAACTCCAATACTTTGGCCAACTGGTGTGAAGAGCTGATTCATTTGAAAAGACTCTGATGCTGGGAGGGATTGGGGGCAGGAGGAGAAGGGGACGACAAAGGATGAGATGGCTGGATGGCATCACTGACTCAATAGACAATGGGTTTGGGTGGACTCCGGGAGTTGGTGATGGACAGGGAAGCCTGGCGTGCTGTGGTTCATGGGGTCACAAAGAGTCGGACACGACTGAGTGATTAAACTGAACTGAACAGAAAATAAAAATCCAGTAACTTCAAGATTAACCAAAATGTCCAACATTTCAGATTTGGTGCTTCCACAATTTGAGAAGAATTGGAAAGGACATTGTTGGGGGCCAGAGTGAGGTACTCCGCCCATGACAGGGGTCATGAGGAAGGAGGCTCGACATACGCAAAGGCGGGATCGAACCTCAGGAGTCCCCCTGGAACTCCTCGAGCATCTACCCCCATTACCAGAGCCTGCCTACTTTACTACTTTGTGCTCTTACCTACACCTCTGACTTTACGGGGGGCTGTCCCCCACCACCTCTTTTGGAGAAGGAGTTAACTTAGAGCTCCAGTTTATAATAATTCCTGGGCGTGATAAGAGTGTTTTAACCTACAAACTCCTCTGAAGGTTCTCTGGCCTGCCTGACAGGCTTGTCCGGCCACATGTGATCGCTCACAGCACAAGATGCTTTAAACCTTCTAAAAACAGGTTCCTTAGAAAAGTTAGAAAACTATTAGTATAAGTATAATGGGCTAATTAGAAATTGTGTTGGTGAAGGGTTTTTCATTTGTTGAGCCAATGTTTGTTGTTAAGTCTCCATATCCCCTGCCCTGACACACATTAATGAATATATAGAATTAACCTTTGATATTAATCACGTTAGACCTTAGGCTAAGTAAATTCTTTCCTTAACTAAAACCCACTACACCCTCACCCTGTAGGAATGTAACTTTATTTGGGTGGCGTCTGTTTTGAGAATAATCAGCCCTGGAGAAATAAGTGTCCTGATTGACTGACCGCTGTCACAAGGAGAGGGTCGTAAATTGTCAGCAGGCCCCCCTGGCCAGAAGATGATGTAACACCCCTAAGACCTCTGTATACATTTGTATGAAGCACCTGACTTTGATAAAAGTCAGGACTGCTGACCCCGCGTGACTTTTGCATAACATCTCAGTGTATAAAAGTAGACCATGGAAAATAAAGAATTGGGATCAGTTTCTCGAAATACTGGTCTCCCCATGTCGTTCTCTCTCTCACTCTGGTTGAGTCTCCATCTGGAGCGCGGAACCCACCATGCTTACTAATTATGCCTGGGCTTCTAAGATCCGACCGGGGAGGCCTCAGTGTCTCCTCTCCTTCGGGAGAACGGAAGGACGCCTGCGGCCTACGTAAGTGGTGCAAACTTCTTGTCTTGAAGTTTTATTGGTCTCCCGCGTAAACCAAGCTACTCAGCCTCTTTTCTCCACTGAATTTTCCTACTGAGCTATCCTTATTCTATTACTCTTTATATCTTTAATTAATATCTAATTGAAGCTATTGTATCCTGATCTTCGCCTATGCCGTCTCTCCTTCGAATACCCTGGATCAGCCGGGGCTGGACCCCGGCAGGACATTGCATTATTTCAATCTGCCAAGGCTTTTAAAGAACTCCTCCTTTATCATAATCCTTATCACTCATATCCAACAAGTCATCAATTCTTGCAAGTTCCTAAGCATTTCTCAAAATCATCATCTCCTTTCATTTTCTAAAGCTACTTCCTTGGTTCATTCCATATTGTTTCTTGCCAGGACTCCTTAGATTGATTCTCTGTTTCTAACTTCATCCTCTTCCAATTCGTACCCTCCATTTTCTATGTTTCAGATAACTCAAGCCTTGTTTATGTAAAACTGTATCTTGGGTATTGCCTCTTCTGACTGTACTTTTATCTACTGAACAAATATTTTTCTGTCTGACCTGGAGAAAATCATCAATACTCTCTACGCTTCAGTTTAAACACCTATAAAATGAGAAAAATAATGACAATAACCATTTCACTGAGTTGCTGTGATTATAAGCTTACTGCAGTGTCTGGCTCAGAGTCACCACGCAAGGTGATGTTTATATGTATTATTGACATGGTCACTGTACGATCTTGCCGAGCGAGCAGAAACCCTCTGAGACCTTTTGTATGTGAGGCTGCTTCTGCCTGGATCTTTCTTTTTTCTCAGTTGTCTCCATGTCACCTTCTGTGTCTTCATTCAGGTCTCTGTTCAGACAGTACTTCAAAAGGAATCCTTTAATTTTCCTCACGGAAAATAATTCCTTGTCCCTTTCTGTCTTCTTTATCCTGTTTTATATTTCTTCATGGCACAGACTGCTTATTGAGCTTAGATCATCTGCTATGATTATTATTATTTTTATCTCACTCTTGCTTTACAATATATAGGCAGGGGTTATACTTATTCATATCTGCACACTCCCAACAAAGAAAACTGCTTGATGCATGGCATGTGCTCAATAAATATTAGATCTATCAATGAATGAATTGAAGAAATACTCTTATTTGATGATGAGTATAATGAACACCTTAGAAAAACCAAAATCAGCCTCTAGCCTATAGTAAAAGCAACGACCAGGAAAACCTCCTCTCTTGTGCCGCACAAGCTGGCTGTGGTGGTTCCTTCAGAAATGCATTCAGATAATCTTAACCCTTTCCACACTTCAAGAAGCTTCAAGAAGCTCCCTGACTAGAATATGAAATCCAGTTGGACTTTGAGTTATTTCTATAGGTCGATGGGCACTATATTTCTACACCCAGAAGAGTGTCTGGAATTACGAGAAACAATGGCGTGCAATCTTCAAATCTGACAACCTTTGACTTTCATGCCTTTTCCCAGTTTGGTGGCTTTTGTGGTCTTTGTGTGCTTTGGCCTTAAATCACAACGATGTCATTTGTTGAAGGTGGGTGCTCTACTTATAAATCATTCCCCAAAACAGGAGCTAAGCAGCATTACAGATTTGAAGTGTGAAAAAAAGACTCAAGATTGACTTTAATGAGTTTGAGCCAAACACTTGAATCTGAGTGGGTTTTGTGTTGCTTGTTTTTTAAATATTTATTTGGCTGCATTAGGTCTTAGTTATCCATGGCATATTGGATCTTTGTTCCCCAACCAGGGATCTAACCTGCATCGCCTGCCTTGGAAGGAGGATTCTTAACCTCTGGACTACCAGGGAAGTCCCTATTTATTTTGAAATAAGATAGCTCCATTGACAATAGCGTTGTTTGTATTATTAAGCATAAGTGATTAACACATAATGATAAATAGATGATTTTTAACAGCTGGAAATTGTTGAATGCTCACATAGAATCAAAATACTGAAACATGACGTGGTGAAAGACGCATTGATCACAGCGTATAGAGAATTGGGTTTTGTTCCGAGCTCTGTCTCTACACAATTTCTCTCCTGCTTGGGCAAGATATTTACTCTCTTAAAATGTCTGCATTTTTACATTAGTAGGAAAAACAAGGGAGCTGGACTAGGTAAAGTGAAAGATCTTTCTCATTATAGCACTCCATAGTGCGAGGCTAAATCTATTCAGATACATCATTTTCAAAATGATTAAATGGTAAAATCAACCAAAAGAACATTTCTGGGTTCAAGAAACCCAGAATTCCACATCTTTAAGGAAAAACACAGAGCTTGCATTTCAGAGGGCGTGAGGTCAAGCCTGCTCCAATGATGGTGTGCTTTTCTTCAAGGCGTAAGTGCCCTTTCTGGGATTCCCAGCTTGGCACTGTATCTAAGTCTAATTAAATCCCTTTGTGTGAACCTTAAATACACTTAATTAAAACAGGTAGACTTGGGATGATTAATTTCAAAAGTAAGTAGGTTAAAGTGCAGGCTCATTTCTTCTGCTAATTAGCTGACGGATGATCTTCCTTGCCAGGAGGCCAAAAGGCAGGAGATTCATTTCTTCAATTCAAATCTGTTTTAAAATGCCTTTTCAAAGCCTTTAGGCTTTAGAATTTGAGTTTTTTAAAAATTTTGAATGTTGAGGATTATTTCTTCTTATTTTATACTTAGTTAAAACCAAAGCAGGGCTCACTAGAGATCCAAGGGTTATAGAGTAACCAATGGTCGATGAATCAGACCCACAGTCAGCTAAGCTGGCCACGTGGTAACTTCATTATCACTCCATCACTCTTGAGAGACAGGCTTAACTTCATCTATTATGAAAGGTTTTCAGAAACTGTGACTTACACATTAAATATTTGATTCTTTGAAATGCTCAGTTTGGCACTGAAGTGTCAGATTTCCCCAGTTCTGCAACCATAGTCATCCTTGTGTATTTAAAACTGCTCCCATTAGACCTAATCAAACTCAAAGCTTTTGCACAGCAAAGGAAACCATAAATGAAAGGGAAAGACAACCCACAGAATAGAAGGAAATATTTGCAAATGATGTGACTGACAAGGGATTAATCTCCAAAATTTACAAACAGCTCATGCAGTCCATTATCAAAAAAATAAATAAATAAAAATAAACAACCCACTGAAAAAGTGGACAGAAGGCCTAAATAGACACTTATCCTAAGAAAACAGCAGATGGCCTATGGACACAGCAAAAGATGCTCAACATTTCTCATCATTAGAGAAAAGCAAATCAAAACCGGAAAGAGATATTGCCTTAATGAGTCAGAATGCCCGTCATCAAAAAGTCTACAAATAATAGTGCTGAATAGGGCATGGAGAAAAGGGAGCCCTCCTTCACTGTTGGTGGGCATGTAAATTGCTACAGCTGCTACGAAGAACAATATAGAGGTTTCTTAAAAAAACTAAAAATAGAGCTACCATCAGATCAGTTCAGTTCAGTCGCTCAGTCGTGTCCAACTCTTTGCAACCCCATGAATCACAGCACGCCAGGCCTCCCTGTCCATCACCAACTCCTGGAGTTCACTCAGACTCACATCCATAGAGTCGGTGATGCCATCCAGCCATCTCATCCTCTGTCATCCCCTTCTCCTCCTGCCCCCAATCCCTCCCAGCATCAGGGTCTTTTCCAATGAGTCAACTCTTCACATGAGGTGCCCAAAGTACTGGAGTTTCAGCTTCAGCATCAGTCCTTCCAAGAGGTACTATATGACCCAGCAATTCCAGTCCTTGGCATATATCCAGAGAAAAACATGGCAGGGAAGAATGCATGCTTCCCCCCACTGCCCTGGCCCCCCCACACACAGTGTTCATTGCAGCACTCTTTACAGCAGCCAGGACATGGAAGCAACCTAAATGTTCATCAACAGATGAGTGGATAAAGAAGATGAGGTACATATGTACAGTGGAATATTACTCAGCCATTAAAAAGAATGGAATAATGCCAGTTGCAGCAACATGGATGGGCCTGGAGATTCTCATACTAAGTGAAAGAAGCCTGACAGAGGAAAACAAACATCATTTGATATCACTTAGGTGTGGAATCTAAAAAACCGATATAAACTTATTTACAAAACAGAAACACACTCACAGATATAGAGGAGGAACTTATAGTTTCCAGATGGGAAGGGTGAAGGGAGGGAGAGCTGGGGAGTTTGGGATCAACATATACACACTGCTGTATTAAAAATAGATAGCCTACAAGCACCTACTGTATAGCACAGGGAACTCTGCTCAATACTCTGCAATAACTTAAATGGGAAAATAATTTGGAATCAAATAGATGCATATATATGTATGGCTGAATCATGTTGCTGTACACATGAAACTAATGTGACATTGTTAGTCAGTTCTGCTGCTGCTGCTGCTGAATCGCTTCAGTCGTGTCCGACTCTGTGCGACCCCATAGACCGCAGCCCGCCAGGCTCCCCCGTCCCTGGGATTCTTCAGGCAAGAACACTGGAGTGGGTTGCCATTTCTTCTCAACTCTACTCTAATACAAAATAAAAATTTTTAAACTAAGCAATAAAAATACATGAATCTACTCTTTAGATGATTACTTGCAATACAAATTCATATATTTTAAAAATATATCTTTTGCACATGTATATATATATAAACTACTTTGCTATACAGTAGAAATTAACACAACATTGTAAGTCAAATATGCTTTCATAAAATAATTTTTTAAATTAAAAACAAACAAAAAAAAACTGCTGGCACTGAAGCAGTATGGCTTGGCTGAAGTGACTGAGGGAGCCACAGTCCCAGGTCACCTGGAGAGGAATTCCCTCAACATGGTCCTTACCATTTTCATTGTGTCTCATATTGTGATGAAAATGTGATCGCTACACTGTTGCAGAAAATGAACAAATGAGGTACATAAAATTCGTAATTTGCAGAATTTCCATGGCTGATGACAAGTGCTGCTGGGATCCATATCAGTGAACTTTAAACGTTTATTTTGCGGAGCACAAGTTGTAACGAAGACTCCTTGTCACAAGCTGAAAACCTTTCTGCCTTCTTAGAGCTAACCTGTGGAGGAATACACAATTTTCTCTATGAAATTTCAGTGACCTAGAACACCCTTGCTAAGAACCTGGAGGAAGGCTAAGGGCTCCCTGCACACACCTATGATGCGGGAGACCCAGGGACAATAGTTATTCTGTGCCGATAACAAGAGTGCTCTCCAATCAGCATCTCCCTATCGAGTGAGCAGGGTCTAACACCTAAGCAGTGTCTAAGAGCTCCCTTTCTTCCCTTTGCCTGCCTATCACCTTAGAATGACCTGAAGGTGTATTCTATCATAGTGCTTCTGCAACTGGGGTAGCAAGGAGGAATCTATGAGGTCTCACATTATTTTGAATTTTAATACATTGATAATCTAAAAATGTACCCCAATTTCCCTTTATTTTTCAGACAGGTGTTGAGCACTATGTGTCAGTCACTGTCCCAGCCTCTGAAAAGACAAACAGGCCAGTGGAGCTTGGTTTTCATGGCAAGAGAGGAAGGGAGCAAGACGGAGACAGGCACGGGGAGGGGACACACACACAGGGTGCCCTTGGGAGAGAAAAAGCACAGGTGACCAACAGCTTAGAGACACCCAGGTCTGGCCGCACGTCAGCACTGAGAGTTCACTTCATTTCCCTCAGTCGGCGTCATCTTCCTCCAGGAGGAAAGTCAAGGAGAAGGTGGAGCAAAGGAGCACAGAAATTCCTTCTCTCGACCCCTCTTTCTCCCTGAGAGAACTATTGGCCCAGGTCACCTATGGCCCGGAATCAGAACTCCCTTTACCCCAAAACACACGTGAGGAGAAGGTGTCACCAGTGTCCCCTCTAATTACACAGCTTCCAGCATTAACTATTCACAATAAATTAGAACTTAAAAATGTTCATTTACAATTTACACAGCGAGTATAATACGCGATGCATATTACTTTAGCAAGTGCCAATGTGGCGCCCTCATGACATATCAATTCTACGGGCGTTGTTGACACCAGAGTGGCTCTTTGTGGCACGGTGCTGGTTTGTGAGCTGGGTCTGTAATTCAGGACGCGCTGATGTGTAGCTGAAACAGGATTACCCACACTTTTCCAAGTCTGGGTTCGATGAATGAAAAATACAACTAGCTCCAGCTTTTTGAGTGGTCAGACGTTTCATACATAGAAGAGCTGGAGGGCCAGAGTCAGTGAGGCCTCTGCCGGGCTCGTTTCATCCATGAAGAAATTCGCAGACTGCAGACCCAGTAAAGGCAGCTGCTTGGACACCTCAGATGACTCTCAGGAGCACATCTGGGAGCTCCTGGGAAATGAAGGCCACCGTCTGCCAGGGTCCTCCTACAGCTGCCATCAGAGAATAATGGATTTGCCTTCCATCTGCCACTCACATCTCTGTGAACTAGAGGCATCAGAACCAAACCTGTTTGGAGGAGGCCAGGAACATGTATTTCTCAAAATTTGTATATATTATTATATATATTATTTGTATATATTATATATTATCTATATATATTATTTGTATATATTATATATTATCTATATATATTATTTGTATATATTATATATTATATTATTTGTATATATTTTATATATAATGTATTTTATATATATACACACACACACACACACACACATATATATATATATTTGCTTAGTTGCTTCAGTCACGTCTGACTCTGTGCGACCCTACAGACTGTAGCCCATCAGGCTCCTCTGCCCATGGGATTCTCCAGGCAAGAATACTGGAGCGGGTTGCCATTTCTTCCTCCAGGGGATCTTACTAACCCAGGGATTGAATTCACCTCTCATATATCTCCTGTATTGGCAGGCAGGTTCTTTACCACTAGTAAGCCATATATATATGGAGAAAGAGTCTTCCTTCGGTATTCAAGGGTGATTGGTTCTAGGACCAACTTTAAAAGTTAATAAAAATAAGCGGTTAGGTTCTGCTAACCTTTTGCCAAAGGAGGGACTGAAGTCTTCAGAATTTCAATAATCCACTAAAGGCAAAAATTTGTCTATGGCTGAACTGATGCTGATATTAATTCCTCCCGATGTCTTCTCACTACACTGCTGGTATCACTGAGGTGAGCTGATTGTGTGCTTAATTAATCAAAGGGGAAAGTGAATGCAGCAGAGAGCATTTTGGAGATTAGTTAAGAGGTACAGGAAATTAGTAACTGAATTAGAAATTTTATTGATTGGTTGTGGAAAGAAGTCTACAGACATTAGAGTCTGAATAATATAAGTGGTGAGAGCTCCATGAATTCAACAAGGCAGGGGATTAAGGAGGCAACCAAGATAAATTCAGCTTCAGTTATGTGGTTGAGTAGCTGATAGAACACCCTGGTATTAAGGTTCATCAGGAAGGTAAAAAGCACAGGATGAAAATTTGGGGAGAGAAATGGAAACCTAACACAGAGAAGTAGCCGGCAGTTTCACAGAGGCAGGCCCTCTGTCAAATCTTTCGGGTGGGAAGGTCTGAGTTCAGTAGGACAAATGGTGTATATGTGGACACATATAAAGCCCTGGGGTATCAGAGGAGCTCCATAACATATAACTTTCCTGTAAATCTAAAATAAATTCAAATGTTTATCATCTTTTAGAGCATAAATATCGGAGAAGGCAATGGCACCCCACTCCAGTACTCTTGCCTGGAAAATCCCATGGACAGAGGAGCCTGGTAGGCTGCAGTCCATGGGGTCGCTAGAGTTGGACACGACTGAGCGACTTCACTTTCACTTTTCACTTTCATGCATTGGAGAAGGAAATGGCAACCCACTCCAGTGTTCTTGCCTGGAGAATCCCAGGGACAGGGGAGCCTGGTGGGCTGCTGTCTATGGGGTCGAACAGAGTCGGACACGACTGAAGCCACTTAGCAGCAGCAGCAGCAGAGCATAAATATAGACTGTTAGAATAGCTCACATCTCTACTCCACCAAATTACTGAATGTTTAATATTGAGGAATCAAAATTGTTGTGACACTGAACTGTCATGTTTGAAAATTGGGAATAATGACAAGATGAACCTAAGGGGTCTTGGGAGGGTTAAATAAGATAATGCATTTAGTGCCTCAGGATGTATATCCAGACAGTCTCTCCATTATTGTTTGTTATTCATTTTATTGTCAATATTTTGTTCTTATTTTTCTTGTCATCATCTTTATTATCTATCAGTGTTCCTTGAATCTCTTAGAAGAGGCTGCCTAGATCGCGGTTGTGAGAAGGGCTGCCTGAGACTAACAATCGTGATGGATTCAAGACTCCTGCCTAATGGTGGCCAGAGGGAATGCTGGGCGCCAGTACTGGTGACAGCAATTTTCATCTCAGACTGCGAAGTCAATGGGTCTGAGAAGGTGAAGTTTCAAGGAAACTTGAACACACTGGGGAGCATAATATCTCTGGGAAAATTTCCTAGTGACAACGCAGGATTACACTCACAATGGTCATAAACATCTTGGTGAATCCATGCTTTGAAAATTAAATGTCTCTTCCTGTGATAAGGTTTTCTTCTGTGATAGGTCTCTTTCTGTGATAGGGAGATAAGGAGCCTGTGATTCTAATGATCAAGAGCTTGCCCCATCGCGAAAGTCCCCTTGACCACTAAGCTGTGTTTTTTGCTGCTCTCTCTGCTTCAAGCTCAGTTCAGTTCAGTCACTCAGTCATGTCCGACTCTTTGTGACCTCATGGACTGCAGCATGCCAGGCCACCCTGTCCATCACCAACTCCTAGAGTTTACTCAAACTCATATCCATTGAGTCAGTGATGCCATCCAATCATCTCATCCTCTGTCATCCCCTTCTCCTCCTCCCTTCAATCTTTCCCAGCATCAGGGTCTTTTCAAATGAGTCAGTTCTTTGCATCAGGTAGCCAAAGTATTGGAGTTGCAGCTTCAGCATCAGTCCTTCTAATGAACATCCAGGACTGATCTCCTTTAGAATGGACTGGTTGGATCTCCATGCAGTCCAAGGGACTCTCAGGAGTCTTCTCCAACACCACAGTTCAAAAGCATCAATTCTTCGGTGCTCAGCTTTCTTCACAGTCCAACTTTCACATCCATACATGACCACTGGAAAAACCATAGCCTTGACTAGACAGACCTTTGTTGGCAAAGTAATGGGCTGCTCAGCCCTAAAACCTGTCTTGATGTTTCCCGCTGCTTCTGCTGCTCCACCCGGTCCTGCTCTCAGCTCACAACTATAGATCCGTCCTCACTCTTGCATCTCTGGGAATGCCACCTCTGCCACCCAAATTTCTCTTTATTCATGTACATATTTCTTAAACCTTATATCCAACTCCCACTAACACATCTGTGCTCAATTAAAAACTTCCTGATGATGTCAACCTTGACCACTGTTGATGCCGAGGCAGTGTTTGTCAGTTTTGCCCCCCTTAAACTTACTCATTGGACTTCACTCATGGCTCAGCAGTAATCCACCCAATACAGGAGACCCAGTTTCGATTCCTGAGTCAGGAGGATCCCTGGAGAAGGGAATGGCAACCCGCTCCAGTATTCTTGCCTGGGAAATCCCATGGACAAAGGAGCCTGGTGGGCTACAGTTCACAGGCTCACAAAGAGTCGGACAGGACTCAGAAGCTAAACAACAACCTTCATCACTGGCCTCTCTTTCTCGGGCAGGACTTTTTGGAGGAGCGTGCTGTGTGAGGCTCACCCCGCAATGGCTTTCCCACTCTCGTGTACACCCGGGCAGCTTTCAGGGTCTCCCTTCTCTACACATCCTGGAGCTCAGGCTCTCCTGAGAAATGCCCACTCTTATCTTCCTTAATTTGTCTTCTGCTTACACTGATTGCTGAAAGCCTAGCTAAACCGTATTTATCTTTCTGGAACTGAGTACGGTTTCTGCCTGTGTGATCTAAAATACAATGCCCAGTTTTGTCATTATTAGAGTGTCATAGTGCAATGCTATGCATTTTAGTGAATCAACCTGATTGATGTGTAATTCAAGTACAACAAAAACACACACTTTTTAAATGCACGTTTCAGTGAGTTTTGGCAATGGTTACACCAGAATAACTGTCGTCATGATCAAGATCCCAAACATTCCCATCATTCATGCCTTTTGCCCATTACCAGGGCTTCCATGATAGCTCAGTTGGTAAAGAATCCGCCTGCAATGCAGGAGACCCGGGTTTGATCCCTGGGTTGTGAAGATCCCCTGGAGAAGGGAAAGGCTATACACTCCAGTATTCTGGCCTGGAGAATTCCATGGACTATATAGTCCATGGGGTCGCAAAGAGTTGGACATGACTGAGCGACTTGAACTTCACTCGTGCCTGTGCCCATTACTATGCCATCCTGAACTCCATGCTGATTTACATTCTCTCACCTGAGAATAGAGTCTTCCTTTCTAGATTTTCATGTAGACATCATCATAGAATACACACTACTTTATGTAAGTGCCATTTGCTTTATATAACCTTTTTGAGATTCATGCATGCTGTTTATCTATCAGCTGCTCATTTATTTTATGGCAAATAGAATTGTATGGTGTGGGCACACCCCAATTTACTTTCCAGCTTTACTGAGGTGTAATTGACATTTCAAATGATAAGATATTCAAAGTGCACATAGTGGTGATCTGATTAATGTATATGCCATCACTTTATTTATACACCTTCATTATAGACATGGATGTTATTTTCATGTTTTGGTTAAAATAAGTGAAGCTGTCATGGATATTCATATAGCAGTCTTTGTATAGATGTATATATATATATATATTTTTTTTTTTTTAATCTGTGTAAAATACCTAGGATTGGAACCCCTGGTTTATATGGTTGATGTATGTTTAACTTTAAAAGAGAATACCAAACCATTCTCCAAAATTTTATCATTTTGCTTTCCCTCCAGCCTGAAAGTTCCAGTTTCTCCACATCTCTACTTTGTATTATGTTTTTTATTTTATTTTTTTTAAGTTTACCCATTCTAATGGGTGTGTAGTGGCACCTCGTTGTGGCTTTAATTTGCATTTCCTGGCTGACTAACGAAGTTGAAACATCTTCTCAAGTATTTTGCGGCTACTTACTTCATTTAACTATAAACTGACTCTTCAAGTGTTTTTAGTTTTAGTGGATTGTCTGTCTTTTTATTGTAGAATTGTGAGAGTGTGAATTATTTGTATATTATGGATACAAGCACTTTCTCAAATATGCATATTGTGAATAATTTCTCAGTCTGTGACTTGCCAATTTATTTTCCTAAAGTTATCTTTGGATGGGGCCAAAGATTTTAATTTTCATGTGGTCTAATTTATTCTTGGTGATTATTAACATGTTTATTGCATTTTATACCCCATCTAAAAAATGTTATCTACTCACACACCGTAAAGATAGCGTCCTAAGTTTTCTTCCAAAACTTTGCACATTTATTTTTTATGTTCATGACAGAAACTAATGAGTCCTAATAGCTAGAAGTTAAAAATAGAGAGCGACAGAGAGGCTTATGTATTAGCTGGGTAGCCTTGGGAAAGTCATTTAGTATTCTGAGAGGAAAAAAATTCTTCTGTAACAGTGAGATTAATAATATAATCTGCACCTGCTTTGCAGAGTTTTGGGGAAATTCAACATTATGCAGAACATGCAAGTTTTGGTAACGTACACAGGCTGCATGTGGATGATATTACAATAAGCAGTATCAATAACCAGGATATGTCACTGACTAGTCACAGCGTAAACACCATTTCTCCCCTATAGGCATTTCCAGCTTTTTCTTCTCTGTTTTCTTATATGTGTTGCATCCTTTACTCTTTGACTTTTAATTAACCAAGTAAGGAATATGAAACATAGAGCTTCTGAACCACACACATCTCATTATATACACCACACAATCATAAGAAAGTAAAAAACTTTTTCTCTTGTAATTCTTGTGTGTAAGACCCACAGTGGGTTATACCTTAATACTTTCTCTCAGTATGCTCTAGGACTTCTTCAGGGCTTCACTGATAGCTCAGTTGGTAAGGAATCCCCTTGCAATGCAGGAGACCTGGGTTCAACCCCTGGGTTGGGAAGATCCCCTGGAGAAGGGTAGTGCTACCTACTCCAGTATTCTGGCTTAGAGAATTCCACGGACTGTATAGTCCATGGGGTTGCAAAGGGTCGTACACAACTAAGCGACTTTCACTTCAGGGCTTTCCCGATGACTTAGTGGTTAAGAATCTGCCTGCAGTGCAGGAGATGCAGGTTTGATCCTTGGGCCAGGAAGATTCCCTGGAGGAGTAAATGGATCGCACTCCAGTAATCTTACCTGGAAAATCCATGGACAGAGGAGCCTGGCAGGCTATACATGGGGTCACAGAGTCAGACATGACTAAGCACCCACACACACACACACACACACACACACAGAAGCAAATATACACAATTATGTGACATTGCTTCAAAATAGTGAAATAATTAACAATTTTAGATAATCTTTCATGATGATGTTGTTATTGATTTAAAAATGATAGAAAAATGATTCTGTCTTTAAGAATTGAGGAATACAATTTTAGAACTTGAGCTTTGTTAACAACATCTTTCTGCTCCAGGATTTTTGCTTATGCTGTGCAAGTGTTTCCAATTTTCCTGTTCTTTGCAAGGCTGACATTTCTGAAATTGCCATCAATTTTTCTATTCTCAGGACAAACTTCATCTATTTTATAAAATTTATTGAATCTTTTAGACCTTATCAAGAACATGAAAAATTTGCCCAACATTTTCCTGTAATGTTGTGTTTCTCAGTATGACTTTTAATCACCTTATATTTGTTAGGGGAAACAAAAATTTAATATCCTCAAATACAGTCCTCCACTGTTTCAAGCAGTCTTTTGTTTACTCTAGAATGTCTGATGGCTTTCAAGTAAACAGTTGATAAATTCAGTAAACTAAGGCTATTAAATTCCAAAGGATCTTTTGCTAGTTTATTCATTGAAAATAAAAAAGAAAATATTCATTGAAAATGAAAAATAAAAAAAGAAAAACTCTGTTTCAGATTAGCATTTGGAGATTGATTTTCTCCTGATCCATAATTAATAGAAAAATGCCAACACTGCAGTAAAATGCTCTGTCTACTTCGTACTCACTCCTTAATAAACTATATCTCTTCTATCAGCTCAATAGTATCAAGGCTTCCTTTGATCAGATTTCCATGGAAATGTATCTTAAGTAACCATAACTCTAGTTTCTTGGCCAGCTCCCTAATTGCTGCAACTAACTTAGCCCTCTATTTCCATTTTTTTTCTATGTTCCACTCCATTAGGAAAAGAGATCATATTTTCTGAACTGATGAAATTAAACTCACCCATATTTTTGCAGTCATCATAATTTTTACAAAGAGCTCATCTAATCAATTTTTGGCAAGAGAATGACAATACCACACTATATAGTGCCATTAAGATGAAATAGTCATGCTGTTGAATTAGAGATACTTAAATTAGGTAGACTAAAATTTAGTTTGGCTCTTACTGGCCTCTTTCTTCTAAACCTTAAATACATGTTTTGCAAGGCTGGGCATTTAACTTCCATCCATTTTTCTCACAGTGCAGAAAGGAAATATCATTTCCCAGGCTTCTGCAAACAGAGATGTTACATGGAAACTGAATTTATAAGCTTCATGTTCAATTTCCAAAGGATGTAGTGACAACTGTCTGCTCATCCGAGCACACAGAATTCCAGCTGCAATAGTTGAGCACTGCTGCCCTAAGCTAACTCAATGATATGTATCTGATGTCGACATAACCCAAGACAAGCCCGGGATAAGTTCTACAGCTCCACTCCCCAATTTGTGCCATGATGCTCCCAGGGCTGCTGTGCTCTTGACCATTTGATGTCCTTCTGCACTTACTGCTCCATGATAATTAGCTGATTTTTTTTCCACTTTGGTCATTAGCTCAGCTCTGCAAACTACTTTTGCACTTCCCCTCAGGATAGATCTGTAGCCTATTCCTTCCCCAGCTAATGGGATTTGAACTTTGTGATCAGATTGGCCAGTGAGACTAAGCTCACCTTTCCTTGGGCTCACTAGGGCTTCATCATAGATGTTGCCCAATGAACCCTTGTGCTTGGAGACTATGGTTTTCCCTTAAGTTGCACCACAGGGATTCTTCTGTTTTGGTTCCATATTTCTTACTCCAGCTTCACAGGTGGCTCAGACGGTAAAGAATCTGCTTGCAGTGTAGGGGATTGGGATTTGATCCCTGGGTTGGGGAGATCCCCTGGAGAAGGGAATGGTAATCCACTCCAGTACTGTTGCCTGGAGAATTCCATGGACAGTACAGTCCATAGGGTCACAAAGAGTTGGAAATGACTGTGCAACCAACACTTTCTTTCACTTTTCCCTTTGAAAAAACATTATTTGGAGTCTTGAAACAAATCCTTTCTGGTTCATCCTCTTATGTCAGGACCAAACCCTGTTGCCTCTCTGAGGTTATTGGCTTGGAGCCTGTTTTAAGTACAAAAACTGAGGAACCATAATGTTACCACCAACCTCATTTAGAGTATAAACACTGCTTAGAAACCTCTACTTACATTTTCTATCCAAAAAATCAGAATCTCAGGATAGTTACTCTAGCCATAATCCAATTGAGGTTTAGGAAACCCCATCCTTGGGAACTTTGAGAAACTCTCAAACTTTGTAGACTATTTTTGCATTCTCAAATTATACTAATAATTGCAACAACCCTATGTTGGATTCAGGCAAATGTTATTTCTTTCCTTTAAAGTTGAGAAAATGGATTCAGAAAAATCAAGCAACCAACTCGAGAAAACACAGCCAATAAGAACAGCAGGAAATTGGACAAGAATTTTGATGTACTCTTCTAAGGCAGATCAAGTGTTGATTTCCTCAAATATTTCTGAATGAACTCTTTTTAAAAATGATTTATCTAGTAGTGTTGGCTGTGCTGTGTCTTGGCTGCTTCGCGTGGGCTTCCTCTAGCTGTGGCTTCGGTAGGCAGGGTAGGCAGGCTGCGGTAGTCACTGCACCTCATCTCAGGAGTTGTGGCACAGAGGCTTAGTTGCCCTGTGGAGTGTGGGATCTTCCCAGACCAGGGATCGAATCAGTGTTTCCTGCACTGCAAGGTGGATTCTCAACCACTGAACCAGCAGGGAAGCTGGTTCTTATACAAATACTTAAATATTCCTGGTCTGATTATCAATATAATATGTGGGAGGGGGATTTCAAGTCAGAGTTTATCTGCTTTCAAATATGAAGACACAATGCAAGAATATACATGCATTCTGCTCTAATTTCCACCATACCTACAGGAATAGCAGACACTATTTTCTAAATACAAGTATTGTGGAGTTTGCATAGAATGCACATTTTTATAAAGTGCTGTGAAGAATCAAATAGTGCTGACGTCCAAACTAAAGTGAAGAATGTTTCAAAACAATACCTATTTTGATCAATGCTGAAACACCTGTCTTTATTTCCTGTACCTTACTTTGAGACTCTCCTCCTCCATCAGCTATTTCAGTAGCTATTCTAAAAATTCAGATCTATGAGTCAATGCTATTGACCTGGCGTTCTGGTTCCCAGAATCTGATGCTTACAAAGAACTTGAGAAGCCAAGCACTAGAAGCAAGGTATGGCTTCCCGGTATCATTCTACTGGGCTTTCCTGGTGGCTTAGCAGTGAAGACTCTGCCCACCAAGCAGGTGATGTGAGAGTTCAGTCAGAAAGATCCCACGGGGAAAGGAATGGCTACCCACTCTAGTATCCTTGCCTGGGAAATCCCATGAACATAGGAGCCTGGTGGGCTACAATTCCATGTGGTTGCAGAGTCAGACATGCCTTAATGATGAAGCAACAATAACAACCTATTCTGTCCTGCAGATGAATGTCAGGTAATATGTCAGTGATATTTTGTGACCTTGGCCAAACACAGTCTAAGAGTAGACATGCCCAAGTAACAGAGTCAGTTTATATGGCAATGATATTAGGCTGATCTCGATAATACAATGTGGACCACAAACATCAAAGCTAGATAACAACTCTGGGATATTTGAATTCAGGGTGAGACCCATTCACCCTCCAGGTCGCATTCACTGGCAGATTTCTGAAATTCACTTTCAGTCATCCCAGCACTCATATTTCTTTAGCTTTTGGACCGAAGATAAGCTAGTTAATTGTTATGTCGCTTTCAACTGTAACTTGGTGTTCATTTTATGCCAGCATCAGTGTCGTCTATTGGCAAGAATGCCACTTTTGGAAAAAGAAAAAAGAACATCCTGTCTGATCTTGCTGCAGACTAGAAGCCTGTCTTTGCACTGGTCTCTGTCTCTCTGAGCCTCAGATGTTTTTAACATGTTAAAGAAGGAAAATGATAAGTATCATGCCTATTTTAACAAGTGTATTGTACAATCAAAGTGATTTATGTGCCAATCATTTATAAAGCCATAAAAGGTTACACATGTATAAGAATGATGGGGCTTTAGAGGGAAGAGCAGCTAATTACGAAACAGAAAGACCTGGCTTCTCAGATTTACTTTGTAACCATTTGGGGTATGCCCTCAACCAAGCTAACCCTCAGGGCTTGTTCACCTGTCTATAAAAAGAGAGGGAAACATTTCACATTTCATAATCCCCAGAGCGGCTGTCAGGTCTGATACTCTCGTGTTCTAGTCTAAATATATGGTATTACATATGCTATTATAAAATATGGTATTATTTTTGTTGTAAATGTAAGTTTTGCATTATCTATTAACACACCCACCGTTTTCCTCTAAATGACTATTTTCCAATGATTTCACACCATCAATGCATATACGTTTTATCTGTTTTTTCTCGAGCATAGTTTTCCTTGAGAAATAACTATTTATAAGAATCTCTGAGGTTTTTCCCTCCAAATCTATTCAATCCTCGACTATTATTTTTCTCCCTTTGTATTCATAACCCATCCAAATTAAATACCATTGGCACATTTAATTTTAGTAGACATCTACTTTATCCTTGGTGATAAGCTACAAGAAAGGAGGCAGAGTATATGAGATTTCAAAGTGAGAGTAAATAACATGTTAATGAAATTCACAAATTACACTAAATTGAAGATGTAGCAAGCAACAGAGTGAATAGAGACATGATGCAAATGGACTCTGAGGGGTTAGAGACCCAGGCAGACAATAGAAAAATTGGATTTGGTTAAACACAAATTCAATAAGAAACACATTTCCTGAGAATAGTGACTGAAGGGGAAGATAGGGTGAAAGGGTTGGGGAGGAAAAGTACATTAATGTTCTGGAAATATATTAGCTAATTCCAAGGGTCTGGAGGAGAAATTGAAATGTATCACTCTATTTCTCTCATGGCATACAGGAAATTTATCTAGTTGTACACCCAGCAAGCAACCACTGAATGATGACACCATGCCTAGCCCTTGACTACTCTGGAAGTAAGAGTTAAATAAGATATGATCTGGGGCTTCCCAGGTGATGCTAGTGGTAAAGAATCTACCTGCCAATGGGGGAGACATAAGAGATGCAGGTTCAATCCCTGGGTCAGGAAGATCCCCTGGAGTAGGAAATGGTACCCTACTCCAGTATTCTTGCCTAAAACATTTCATGGACAGAGGAGCCTGGCGGGCTACGGTCCATGGGGCAGCAAAGAGTCAGACATGACTGAGCGACTGAGCACACACATAAGACATAATCCTCCCTTTCCCAAATAGCTCACAGTCTAGAGGGGCTTGTGAACCAACTGTTCTGGGGGATAAGGGCAAAAACAGAGGCATCCATAATATACAGTAGAAACTCAGGTAAAGGCATGAATTTGTAGTAGTCACATCATTTTGGAGACATGAGTTGAAGTTCACCAGGTGGACAAATTTCAGAGGAAGGTGGAAAATATTTCAGTTGGAGCAACACCTAAAGCAGAGAGTAAAAACATGAACCAAATTCATCCTCCCCCATTCTTAGCCCCACTCCATAATTGTCCACCCCTTGATAACTCTGAAGTAATAACTGGACTCCACTAAAAGAGACCAGTCCAGTTTCCAAGTCATTAAAATGCAGTTTAGTTCAGTTCAGTTCACTATTTCCACTGTTTCCCCCATAGACTGCAACATGCCAAGCCTCCCTGTCCATCACCAACTCTCGGAGATCACCCAAATCCATGTCCATTGAGTCGGTGATGCCATCCAACCATCTCATCCTCTGTCATCCCCTTCTCCTCCTGCCTCAATATTTCTCAGCATCAGGGTCTTTTCAAATGAGTCAACTCTTCACATCAGTTGGCCAAAGTATTGAAGTTTCAGCTTCAGCATCAGTCCTTCCAATGAACACCCAGGACTGATCTCCTTTAAGATGGACTGGTTGGATCTCCTTGCAGTCCAAGGGACTCTCAAGAGTCTTCTCCAACACCAGAGTTCAAAAGCATCAACTCTTCGGTGCTCAGCTTTCTTTATAGTCCAACTCTCACATCCATACTTGACTAATGGAAAAACCATAGCTTTGCCTAGACAGACCTTTGTTGGCAAAGTAATGTCTCTGCTTTTTAATATGCTGTCTAGGTTGGTCGCAGAGTCGGACACGACTGAAGCGACTTAGCAGCAGCAGCAGATTGGTCATAACTTTTCTTCCAAAGAACAAGTGTCTTTTAATTTCATGGCTGTAGCCACCATTTGCAGTGATTTTGGAGCCCCCAAAAATGAAGTCAGCCACTGTTTCCATTGTTTCCCCATCTATTTGTCATGAAGTGATGGGACCAGATGCCCTGATCTTAATTTCCTGAATGTTTAGATTTAAGTCAACTTTTTCACTCTCCTCTTCCACTTTCATCTAGAGGCTCTTTAGTTCTTCTTTGCTTTCTGCCATAAAGGTGGTGTCATCTGCCTATCTGAGGCTATTGATAATTCTCCTGGCAATCTTGATTCCAGCTTATGCCTCATCCAGCCCAGTGTTTCTCATGATGTACTCTGCATATAAGTTAAATAAGCAGGGTGATAATATACAACCTTGATGTACTCCTTTTCTTATTTGGAACCAGTCTGTTGTTCCATGTCCAGTTCTAACTGTTGCTTCCTGACCTGCATACAGACTTCTCAAGAGGCAGGTCAGGTGGTCTGGTATTCCCATCTCTTTCATAATTTTCCACAGTTCATTGTGATCCACATAGTCAAAGGCTTTGGCATAGTCAATAAAACTGAAGTAGATGTTTTTCTGGAACTCTCTTGCTTTCTTGATGATCCAAAGATGTTGGCAATTTGATCTCTGGTTCTTCTGCCTTTTCTAAAAACAGCTTGAACATCTGGAATTTCACATACTGTTGAAGCCTGGTTTGGAGAATTTTGAGCATTACTTTGCTAGCGTGTGAGATGAGTTTCCAAAGCAGCAGCATCCGTCTCTCCTCTATGATGGGAGGATATCTTTTCTCAGAACCTCCCATTCATACCTGTCTGGAAAGCTCTATTTATACATATATATATATATATATATATATATATTATTTTTTAATTAGTTAATTAATTTTTGGCTCCATTGGATCTTAGTTGCAGCACCCAAGATCTTTTCACTGTGGTGTGTGGGCTCAGTAGTTGCAGTTTTGGGGGCTTCTATGCCCCTCAGCAAGTGGAATCTTACTTCCACGACCAAGGATTTAACCTGCATCCCTTGCATTGGCAGGCAATTCTTAACCGCTGGACCACCAGGAAAGTCCCTTGAAAGATCTAGTCACAGGTAAGAAGTTGCCCCTATGTACATTCCAGGGAAGATCTTTCTCTCCACCTCTGCCATCCTGTGCATAAGGCCAGTCTAGATTAAGTTTCTCACCTTCCTGTTTAAGTCTGTTCAAATTTCTTCTCTCATATCTGGCATTTCTTTTTACTGAAACCCCTCTCATACACTACTGGCAAATGATTATTTCCTTTTCTCCATTTCCTACTAGTGTGTGAGATTTTGAAGTGCAGAGCTTGGATACATTCACCACACTCCCTGAGGTGTGTAATCTCCTGCATAACCCAGGGTAGGATCTCAATCAATGTTTTGAATAAGGGAGTCAAGAAACAGGCGTATTCCTTTCAGCAGAAAGGAGAGGCGCGTAGGAGCGACCGGGCTGAAGCGAGGTTCAATGCCTGTACTTTGGGCGAAGCATGTGTCAGGAAGATGAATGATGTGAATCAGGTGAAAAGGAGATCCAGTCTGCCGTTCACTCACTACCTGTGTGGCTTCAGGCAACTCACTTTACCTCACCAGTCAAAAAGGAGATGAGAACAGCTCCTCAGAGTTTCAAGACTAAAGGAGACCCTGCCTTTTAATTTAATGTCTGGCATATATGTATTACAGGTGGTGCATAAAGTTTATTTCTTGTCTCCTTAAATCTCGACTCTAAAAAGACCAACTTCTGAGGCTCCATTTTCAGGGACTGAGCCCAGGCTTGCCTTCAGCAACCATGTGGGGGCAGTCTTGGGGTTAAGGAAGCAATCAGCATGGTGAGGCAGGACGCTTTGAGCGGAGTGTCCACACTCAGCTATGGTGGGGGGAGAAAGCTACTACCCGAGACTTTGAGTGGGTTAGTATCGCTTGTATTATCTGAGATAATATCATGTTTTGTTCCCTCTTCTCATTTCTTCTTGGAAACGGCAGTTTGTCTTAGCTGCTGTGAGGAGGACTAACAGAAGAGCCATCTGTGTGCATTCACATTCACAGGCTCAGGTTAGCGAGGGTCTGCTCGGCAGGACCCAGGCAGGAGGCGGTGGACTCCGAGGGCTCCCAAGAGAAAGACTTGGTGAGGAGGATCAAAATCCAGGTCATTTGGTCAGTTTTCTCCACTTGGAAGGAGAATCCCTTTCCAGGAAGCAAAAACACAGAGCTGAAACTGAAATCTATTTTTTATTTACCTACCAGTAGGATAAGAAAACAACATTTAATGGTTCCTGTTGCGATATCAAGTAAATTCAATTCTGAAATTGAAAAGAGAGAGAGAAAGAGGGAGAGAGAGAATTAAAACATTTTGTAGAGCTAATCAAATGGATTTAGTACTCTCACTTAGAAAGTATGTGATTAAAAGAATAAAAATCATATAGTTTATGGCATCCTTTATTTTATTATGACTGTTTTATTAGAAAAGGCATTAGCTATTCATCTATGAGTGATAGATGCCAAATAAACTGAATTAGGGTTATTATTAAGGCTTCATTAAGCCAAGCAATTTCAATCACTCATTTGTGCTCTCCTTAAACTTAGCATGCTAATTAAGCTAAAGGAGTGTTAATATTTGAAAACTCATCAAGCTTTGGGAAGCAGCTCAAGCCCCACCTCTTCCGAGAAGTCCTCCTTGAGTGTTTCAACCTCTTCAGATTGAGTGATGACTTCTACACTACACTCCCCTGCCCTAGGCAAGGGACTTAACACACTCTAGGGGGATATTACATGAACCATCTCATGAGAAATTCTCAATATTCGTGAATTTCTACTTCTGCCAATGTGTAAGAATTACACTCCTGTAAAACACAGACAGAAAACAAGACAGTACAATACAAGAAACAAATGTATTCAGATATTTTAAGATGAGAAGCACAAGATTGAAATTTCTGAGAAAAGCAACAGAAGCAAGGAGAACCCAATCATCACCCAAGCTTTCTGGGTGTAACCTATGTAATCCAGGAAGTAACCAAAGGATTTTGACAAAAATGGGAACATTGAATTAAGGTCCAGCCATCTTCCTGAGCTGGGGACACAGAGATGAAAGTTTGAGGAAGTCAGAGGCGCTAAAACCCATGGATTCTACAAAGATCCCTTCAGTCTTTGGCTGAACACCAACTTGTTCATGGATAGAGAGAAATCTGTCCTTTGTACTTCTTTCTATTCCAGCTGCAGTAGAAAGAGCTTGTTGACTACATGGGACTTTCAACAGAGACCCCAGATGATCTTATAAGCATGGCTTAAATAGCTCTAAAATAAAGGTGAATCTTGACCTGCCCTAAAACAGCTTAACAGAAAAATTCAAAAAGATCAAATACATCCACAAGTAACTCAACTTCCTGTCAGTAAAAATCCAATACTCTTTAAAGGAATGCAATGGAGTGCTTCATGATATAAAATATGCAATGCCTATATATCCATGGCGGAGAAGGCAATGGCACCCCACTCCAGTACTCTTGCCTGGAAAATCCCATGGATGGAGGAGCCTGGTGAGCTGCAGTCCATGGGGTCGCTGAGGGTTGGACACGACTGAGCGACTTCACTTTCACTTTTCACTTTCATGCATTGGAGAAGGAAATGGCAACCCACTCCAGTGTTCTTGTCTGGAGAATCCCAGGGATGGGGAAGCCTGATGGGCTGCTGTCTATAGGGTCACACAGAGTCGGACACGACTGGAGCGACTTAGCATAGCATAGCATACATCCATGGACTTCCCTGGTGGCTCAGACAGTAAAAAAATCACCTGTAATGTAGGAGACCTGGGTTCTATCCTTGGGTTGGGAAGATCCCCTGGAGGAGGGCATGGCAATCCACTCCAGTATTCTTGTCTGAAGAATCCCCATGGACAGAGGGGCCTGGCCAGCTACAGTTCATGGGGTCACAAAGAGTCAGTCATGACTGAGTGACTAAGCACACAGCACATACATCCATACCTCCTCCAGGGGATCTTCCCAACCCAGGGATCGAGCCCAGATCTACCACATGGATTCTTTACTGTCTGAGCCACCAAGGAAGTCCAACTAAAAGTTACCAGATAGTAAAAGAATTAGGAAAACTGAACCCAGAAACGGGGATGATGGAATTTGCAGAAAACAGCTATGATAAATGTGCCACCTATGCTAAAGTGTATAATGGAAAACACGAACATGATGAGAAAAAAATGGAAGATAAAAAAATAACTAAGTGGATGGCTCAGCAGGTAAAGAATTTGCCTGCAATACAGGAGACACGGGAGATGTTGGTTTGATTCCTGGGTGGGGAAGATGCCCTGGAGAAGGAAATAGCAACCCATTCCAGTATCTATGGTTCAAAGAGCCAAACACAACTGAAGCGACTTCATGCCCACACATGTGTATAACTAGTCACTTTACTGTACAGAAGAGATTGGCACAGCATTATAAATCAACTATACTTCAATAAAAAATAAAATAAAATATTGCAAAGAGTGATCACATGATTAAGAAAGCACCAAAGCCAGGATTGCAGTGAGATGCAGGCGGGTAACACTCTGTCCCAGAGAATGGAGCTAACAGGCAGAGGAGAGGCCTGCATCTGGTCTGCTGGACCCAACGCTCCACGCTCACAGCAGAGTTCTCGTCTCCTCCTGTTATGCTTCTGTCTCTCTCTGCGCCTGAGTTCTTGGCTTTTGTCTCGCCAGATCCTCCTAAGATTTTCCTTCTGCCCAGCTTCTTTGCTTTGGCAGTTTCTTTTCAAAGATTTGATGAAAGACGTTATCCAAAGTGACTTCCAGAATTGCTTTTCCTGGCGTTCAATGTTGGGGTTGAAAGTGAGGCTAGAGAGCCTCTCACTCCCTATCACAGCTATATTTAATTTGTGTGTGTTTGTTTTCTTGTTAATTCTTTGTTTTCATACTAAATGAAGACTGTGTCATAAGATGACATTTATCAATGGTCTGATTTCACCTGTGCCCAGACAGCACCTGGCCCAGAAAAGGGGCTCAGTAGTGCTTGCTACATAGAACCCTGGAGAAGGAAATGGCAACCCACTCCAGCATTCTTTCCTGGGAAAGCTCATGGACAGAGGAGCCAGGTGGGCTACAGTCCATGGGGTCACAAGAATCGGATACAAGTGAGTGACTAAACCACCACCACCACACAGAACATTAAAGAAGAAGCTCCAAGGAGAAGACACGAGCTTGGGAGCCAGAAGGAAAAGGCCAGGCCCCTCATTCTTTTACTGATCAGCACAGTGGCTTCCTTTTCTTCATCTGTTTTGTAGAGAATAGTTCAGAAGGTGGTGGAGACACTCAGTGAAGGGAACCTGCTATTATCATTACTTTTGCTTCTCCAGTTTTTTGTGGGGAGATAAGACTAATTAGAATCTGATTCATTTCTTACAATAAACTTGAACAAAAATTCTGCAATGTGATCAGTTAGATACTAAAATGTGATTGATTTGTGTGGTTCCATGAACATCAGAAATACCAGGCAGCAGAGAGTAATACGGCCTTGGCAAGTCCAAAGAAAACATCTCCTAATCTCAATCCATGTAGGGCAATCAAGAATTATATTGACCAACATATCGTTTGATACTCACAATGGGATGATGGTCATGTGATTGCCTTCCAAATGGAAAAGCATTAGTTAGAAACTCTGTGCCGTTGTATTTAAATACATCAAGGGGAGAGGGGAATGGGCATGATTCCTCAAAACCTAAGTCCCTGGAGAGAAACAGCACACCCGAAACCAGCCGGTTTTCACCTCATTCAACGATTCTTTAGGAAAACTGGAAATAAGACTCACGCTTCTGGCACTCTAACTTCAGCAGCAACAGGCACATCTTAGCTGCAAGACTGTGTTCCGTGGGAGAAATCTCTCCACTTCAGGAAATGACTTTATTGGATTTATTGGCTGAGCAGCTCATCTAGACAGTGCAAGGTAAAAGCTCAGTGCTGAAATGGATAAGATTATGGTTGAAATTAATGAACCGAGAAGGAAATAGGAAGGTTGCATATTAAGCGCTTTCCCGTGAAGGTTCTGGAGATCAAAACGGAATGCTGTGAAACTAACGAGCAAGTCATGCCAGCCTGCAAGGCTTCGGCTTTGGTAATGACCTTCCTCTTAAGAAACATATTCTAATCAAACCTTAGTCCCCAAACACTGTCTCACAGAAAAACATTTTTTTAACACATCAGTTCCACAATACAGGTAGATTAAGAACACAGCAAAAGGTTAGAGAGGCAAAGATAATAGATAAAAATTTTCTTAAGCACAACATTATGGGCTTCATAGAAAGGAAGTGATGATTTTAAGAAACTCAAGAACCAGAGCTATTGACAACAGAGGGCAAGTCAGAGTGCCTCTTTGTTTTCAGAGAATATTGAAAAGCCCCCTTCAGTCTTCAAGATACCTCACTTTTACTGCTTCCAATTCAGAGTGTTTCATAGGTAGAGTTGTCAGATTAAGTGTATAATGTTAAGGTAAATTTGAACTTGAAATAAAAATGTGTTTAGTGTAAATATGACCTAAATAAATGTATAGGTTATTGCTTTTGGTAAAATAGTGTTGTTAATTTGAAATTAAAGCTAACTGGGCAACCTATGTGTTACAGCTGCTGTATGTGGTGTCACTGTCCATAAGTGATGTAGTGAGAAGAGAAATGTCAATACCATCGTGAAATCAAAGTACCAGACAAAACAGTTTGTTCTTTGCTGCTAACATGTTTTACAAAGTGCTTTCCCAAAGTGTCTAGGCTCATTTTTAAGCTAAAATAATCCCACTGAGGCCAGTATTTGAAAAATATAATATTAAAATTGTTGCTGCAATGTATGTATATAAGTGTATGTGTGAAAGACAGAAAGGGAGAGAGGAGAAACAGAGAAGATTATTACTGCAAAAATGTATTATTTACAATAACAAATTAAAAGTATCTGTATATATTTGATTATATGGTTGCATACGTACATAGACATGCATATATGTGTATATATATATATGTTTACATCTATATATATAATTAGTTATCAGTCAGTTCAGTTCAGTCACTGAGTCATGTCATAATTAGTTATAGTTGCATGTTTACTATATATAGTTATAGATCACTTTATATATAAATATGATAAATAGAAAGATTTGAGAGAGAGAGGAATGAAATAAACTTTAAAAAAGTTTAATTCTTTTTTAGGTTTTGCATTTAAATCTGTGATTCATTTTTTGAGTTAACCTTTGTATCGGGATGATCTATTGAAGAAGGGGTAGGCTACCCACTCCAGTATTCTTGAGCTTCCCTGGTGGCTCAGATGGTAAAGAATCCACCTGCAATGCGGGAGACCTGGGTTCAATCCCTGGGTTGGGAAAAGCCCATGAAAAAGGGAAAGGCTACCCACTCCAGTATTCTGGCCTGGAGAATTCAGTTCATGGGGTCACAAAGAGTTGGACACGACTGAACAACTCTCACTTTTTTGTCTATGGTAACAAGGTATGATCAGTTGTTGTCGCTGGGTTTTAGCATAGAGGTACTCAATTTTTCTAGCACCACTTGTTGTTCTAAGCAGTGAGGCGTGTGGGATCTTAGTTCCTGGAACAAGGATCTAACACGCGCCCTGTGCATTGGAAGATGGTGTCTGAACCATTGGGCCACATGGGAAGTTCCAAGAAAAGAAATAAACTCTGAGGTGGAGGCAGATACACCTAGATGCCTGGGCTGGATGAGCTTTCTAACTTAGAGCTGGCACTGAGCTCTGGGTTTCCAGGTAACCTAGGTAAAGAGAGGAGGTATAGGGCACCATTCATTCTATTGCTTTGTGCTTCAAGTACTCCTGCAAATAAACCTAAAAAGAAAACATCTCATGTTTTCCTGACCCCTACTTTTTAAAAACCCCGTTAAAAGATGTATGGCAATATGTAAGGAAATTCCACCTGATTTAGATGCCTTGTCTCTTTGCTTGTATACATACTCTGCTTCCCACGATGAAGCTGACCCCAATCCTTCTTCACTTCTTCCACATATGGAGACTTTTGTGGTCTTCAGCACCTACCTGCCCACCATAGACCTGAAACACTGAGGGAACGCCGCTCATGAATTGGAATGAAAATGTCAAGGAGCTTCAGAAGATGGCGGAGGAGTAGGACAGAGAGAACACTTTCTCCCCACAAATTCATCAAAGAGCATTTAAACGTCGAGTAAATTCCACAAAACAACTTCTGAATGCCGGCAGAGGACATCAGGCACCCAGAAAAGCAATCCAACTCTTGAAAGGAGGTAGGAAAAAATATAAAAGACAAAAAAAAGAGACAAAGAGGGAGGGACGGAGCTCCGTCCCCGGGAAGGAAGTCTTAAAAAGAGAGAAGTTTCCAAACACCAGGAAACCTTCTCACTGCCGAATCTGTGCCGAGCTTTGGAAGCACAGAGGGCAACATAACAGGAAGAAAAATAAATAAACAATTAAAACTCGAAGATTGCGAGTCCTACGGTAACTCCCCAGTGGAGAAGCAGCGCAGACGCCTGCAGGCGCCATTAACAAGCGGGGGGCTGGGCAGGGGGCGCAGCATGGGCTGCATCGCTTAGAGTAAGAATCTGGCCTGAATACCCTGAGCACTATCTGAGCGAAATAATTTGGGTTAACAAACCAGACTGTGGGATATCTACTACGCGAAAAGCCAGCCCCAACCTAAGACCGCCAGGCCCGCGACGGAACAAAGAATTGAACAGAGATAGCCGGCTGCAGACCTTCCCCTCCGGTGATAGGCAGCCAGAGCCGGAAGGGGGCAATCGCAGCCCCAGAGAGACATTATCTATAAAACTGTAAGCAGGCTTCTTTGCTAACTAAAACTTCTTGGGGGTCTGGACGGTTAACATCTGCCTAAGAAGGTGCGCCGGTTTTGCGCCCAGATAACCCGAGTGGCGGGAGGCGATAAGTCGCAGCATTGGCGCCGCCAAACACCTCATCACTTGAGCTGCTCGGACCTGGGAAGAGCACAATACTCAGGCCCAACTGAGTCTGCGCCTCTGAGGACTATCCGAGTGCCTGAACCTGAGCGGCTTGGACCTGGGAGGTACATGCAACCCAGGGCCAGCCTCGGATTGTTCCCGGCGGAACAACCTAGAGCCCGAGCAGTGTGGGCAGGGAGGCTACACGCGCAGTGAGCAGGGGCAGACCCAGTGTGGCTGAGGCACTGCGAGCACACGCCAGTGTTATTTGCTTGCAGCATCCCTCCCTCCCTCCCCACAGTAGCGACTGAACAAAGAGAAGAAATACAGTTCCACCCATCAGAACACTGACACAAGCTTCCCTAACCAGGAAACCTTGACAAGCCACCTGTACAAACCCACACACAGTGAGGAATAGCCACAATAAAGAGAACTCCACAAACTGCCAGAATACAGAAAGGACACCCCATACTCAGCAATTTAAACAAGATGAAGAGACAGAGGAATAGCCAGCAGATAAAGGAACAGGATAAATGCCCACCAAACCAAACAAAAGAGGAAGAGATAGGGAATCTACCTGATAAAGAATTCCGAATAATGATAGTGAAATTGATCCAAAATCTAGAAATTAAAATGGAATCACAGATAAATAGCTTGGAGACAAGGATTGAGAAGATGCAAGAAAGGTTTAACAAGGACCTAGAAGAAATAAAAAGAGTCAATATACAATGAATAATGCAATAAATGAAATTAAAAACACTCTGGAGGCAACAAATAGTAGAATAACAGAGGCAGAAGATAGGATTAGTGAATTAGAAGATAGAATGGTAGAAATAAATGAATCAGAGAGAATAAAAGAAAAACGAATTAAAAGAAATGAGGACAATCTCAGAGACCTCCAGGACAATATTAAACGCTACAACATTGAATCATAGGGTTCCAGAAGAAGAAGACAAAAGAAAGACCATGAGAAAATACTTGAGGAGATAATAGTTGAAAACTTCCTAAACTGGGAAGGAAATAATCACCCAAGTCCAAGAAACCCAGAGAATCCCAAACAGGATAAACCCAAGGCGAAACACCCCAAGACACATATTACTCAAATTAACAAAGATCAAACACAAAGAACAAATATTAAAAGCAGCAAGGGAAAAACAACAAATAACACACAAGGGAATTCCCATAAGGATAACAGCTGATCTTTCAATAGAAACTCTTCAAGCCAGCAGGGAATGGCAAGACATACTTAAAATGATGAAAGAAAATAACCTACAGCCCAGATTATTGTACCCAGCAAGGATTTCATTCAAGTATGAAGGAGAAATCAAAAGCTTCTCAGATAAGCAAAAGCTGAGAGAATTCTGCACCACCAAACCAGCTCTACAACAAATACTAAAGGATATTCTCTAGACAGGAAACACAAAAATGGTGTATAAATTGAACCCCAAACAATAAAGTAAATGGCAACGGGATCATACTTATCAGTAATTACCTTAAACGTAAATGGGTTGAATGCCCCAACCAAAAGACAAAGACTGGCTGAATGGATACAAAAACAAGACCCTACATATGTTGTCTACAGGAGACCCACCTCAAAACAGGGGACACATACAGACTGAAAGTGAAGGGCTGGAAAAAGATTTTCCATGCAAATAGGGACCAAAAGAAAGCAGGAGTAGCAATACTCATATCAGATAAAATAGACTTTAAAACAAAGGCTGTGAAAAGAGACAAAGAAGGTCACTACATAATGATCAAAGGATCAATCCAAGAAGAAGATATAACAATTATAAATATATATGCACCTAACACGGGAGCATCGCAGTATGTAAGACAAATGCTAACAAGTATGAAAGGAGAAATTAACAATAACACAATAATAGTGGGAGACTTTAATACCCCACTCACACCTATGGATAGATCAACTAAACAGAAAGTTAATAAGGAAACACAAACTTTAAACGATACAATAGACCAGTTAGACCTAATTGATATCTATAGGACATTTCATCCCAAAACAATGAATTTCACCTTTTTCTCAAGCGCACATGGAACCTTCTCCAGGATAGATCACATCCTGGGCCATAAAGCTAGCCTTGGTAAATTCAAAAAAATAGAAATCATTCCAAGCATCTTTTCTGACCACAATGCAGTAAGATTAGATCTCAATTACAGGAGAAAAACTATTAAAAATTCCAACATATGGAGGCTGAACAACACGCTGCTGAATAACCAACAAATCACAGAAGAAATCAAAAAAGAAATCAAAATTTGCATAGAAACGAATGAAAATGAAAACACAACAACCCAAAACCTGTGGGACACAGTAAAAGCAGTCCTAAGGGGAAAGTTCATAGCAATACAGGCACACCTCAAGAAACAAGAAAAAGTCAAATAAATAACCTAACTCTACACCTCAAACAACTAGAAAAGGAAGAAATGAAGAACCCCAGGGTTAGTAGAAGGAAAGAAATCTTAAAAATTAGAGCAGAAATAAATGCAAAAGAAACAAAAGAGACCATAGCAAAAATCAACAAAGCCAAAAGCTGGTTCTTTGAAAGGATAAATAAAATTGACAAACCATTAGCCAGACTCATCAAGAAACAAAGGGAGAAAAATCAAATCAATAAAATTAGAAATGACAGTGGAGAGATCACAACAGACAATATAGAAATACAAAGGATCATAAGAGACTATTATCAACAATTATATGCCAATAAAATGGACAACGAGGAAGAAATCGACAAATTCTTAGAAAAGTACAACTTTCCAAAACTCGACCAGGAAGAAATAGAAAACCTTAACAGACCCATCACAAGCATGGAAATTGAAACTGTAATCAAAAATCTTCCAGCAAACAAAAGCCCAGGTCCAGACGGCTTCACAGCTGAATTCTACCAAAAATTTAGAGAAGAGCTAACACCTATCCTGCTCAAACTCTTCCAGAAAATTGCAGAGGAAGGTAAACTTCCAAACTCATTCTATGAGGCCACCATCACCCTAATACCAAAACCTGACAAAGATGCCAAAAAAAAGAAAACTATAGGCCAATATCACTGATGAACATAGATGCAAAAATCCTAAACAAAATTCTAGCAATCAGAATCCAACAACACATTAAAAGATCATACACCATGACCAAGTGGGCTTTATCCCAGGGATGCAAGGATTCTTCAATATCCGCAAATCAATCAATGTAATACACCACATTAACAAATTGAAAAACAAAAACCATATGATTATCTCAATAGATGCAGAGAAAGCCTTTGACAAAATTCAACACCCATTTATGATAAAAACTCTCCAGAAAGCAGGAATAGAAGGAACATACCTCAACATAATAAAAGCTATATATGACAAACCCACAGCAAACATTATCCTCAATGGTGAAAAATTGAAAGCATTTCCTCTAAAGTCAGGAACAAGACAAGGGTGCCCACTTTCACCATTACTATTCAACATAGTTTTGGAAGTTTTGGCTACAGCAATCAGAGCAGAAAAAGAAATAAAAGGAATCCAAATTGGAAAAAGAAGAAGTAAAACTCTCACTATTTGCAGATGACATGATCCTCTACATAGAAAACCCTAAAGACTCCACCAGAAAATTACTAGAACTAATCAATGATTATAGTAAAGTTGCAGGATATAAAATCAACACACAGAAATCCCTTGCATTCCTATACACTAATAATGAGAAAACAGAAAGAGAAATTAAGGAAACAATTCCATTCACCATTGCAACGAAGAGAATAAAATACTTAGGAATATATCTACCTAAAGAAACTAAAGACCTATATATAGAAAACTATAAAACACTGGTGAAAGAAATCAAAGAGGACACTAATAGATGGAGAAATATACCATGTTCATGGATTGGAAGAATCAATATAGTGAAAATGAGTATACTACCCAAAGCAATTTATAGATTCAATGCAATCCCTATCAAGCTACCAACAGTATTCTTCACAGAGCTAGAACAAATAATTTCACAATTTGTATGGAAATACAAAAAACCTCGAATAGCCAAAGCGATCTTGAGAAAGAAAAATGGAACTGGAGGAATCAACCTACCTGACTTCAGGCTCTACTACAAAGCCACAGTTATCAAGACAGTATGGTACTGGCACAAAGACAGAAATATAGATCAATGGAACAAAATAGAAAGCCCAGAGATAAATCCACGCACATATGGACACCTTATCTTTTGACAAAGGAGGCAAGAATATACAGTGGATTAAAGACAATCTCTTTAACAAGTGGTGCTGGAAATCTGGTCAACCACTTGTAAAAGAATGAAACTAGAACACTTTCTAACACCATATACAAAAATAAACTCAAAATGGATTAAAGATCTCAACATAAGACCAGAAACTATAAAACTCCTAGAGGAGAACATAGGCAAAACACTCTCTGACATACATCACAGCAGGATCCTCTATGACCCACCTCCCAGAATATTGGAAATAAAAGCAAAAATAAACAAATGGGACCTAATTAAACTTAAAAGCTTCTGCACATCAAAGGAAACTATTAGCAAGGTGAAAAGACAGCCTTCAGAATGGGAGAAAATAATAGCAAATGAAGCAATGGACAAACAACTAATCTCAAAAATATACAAGCAACTCCTACAGCTCAACTCCAGAAAAATAAATGACCCAATCAAAAAATGGGCCAAAGATCTAAATAGACATTTCACCAAAGAAGACATACAGATGGCTAACAAACACTTGAAAAGATGTTCAACATCACTCTTTATCAGAGAAATGCAAATCAAAACCACTATGAGGTACCATTTCACACCAATCAGAATGGCTGCGATCCAAAAGTCTACAAATAATAAATGCTGGAGAGGGTGTGGAGAAAAGGGAACCCTCTTACACTGTTGGTGGGAATGCAAATTAGTACAGCCACTATGGAGAACAGTGTGGAGATTCCTTAAAAAACTGGAAATAGAACTGCCTTATGATCCAGCAATCCCACTGCTGGGCATACACACTGAGGAAACCAGAAGGGAAAGAGACACGTGTACCCCAATGTTCATCGCAGCACTGTTTATAATAGCCAGGACATGGAAGCAACCTAGATGTCCATCAGCAGATGAATGGATAAGAAAGCAGTGGTACATATACACAATGGAGTATTACTCAGCCATTAAAAAGAATACATTTGAATCAGTTCTAATGAGGTGGATGAAACTGGAGACTATTATACAGAGTGAAGTAAGCCAGAAGGAAAAACATAAATACAGTATACTAACGCATGTATATGGAATTTAGAAAGATGGTAACGATAACCATGTGTATGAGACAGCAAAAGAGACACTGATGTATAGAACAGTCTTATGGACTCTGTGGGAGAGGGTGGGAAGATTTGGGAGAATGTCATTGAAACATGTGAAATGTCATGTATGAAACGAGATGCCAGTCCAGGTTCAGTGCACGATGCTGGATGCTTTGGGGCTGGTGCGCTGGGAAGGCCCAGGGGATGGTATGGGGAGGTTGGGAGGGAGGAGGGTTCAGGATGGGGAGCATGTGATTTTTTTTAAATTTTAAATTAAAAAAATTAAAAAAAAAAAAAAATGTCAGATTTGCAGAATCTAGCAATGTTCCTTAGTCAAAGCTATCTTCATAGCAACACGGGAGCCTATAAAATTCTTTGGATGATGAATTATAACATACTTTTTATGAAAGGAATTTTTTTTTAAATGTTTTCCATTTAACCATTAACTAAGCCACTATGTTGGAGATTCTGAGGACATGTTCAGATCTGAGTTTTTACCTCCTTTTATTTATGGTGCGTGCATGTTCAATCGCTTCAGTCATGTCCAACTCTTTGCAGCCCTATGGACTATAATCCACCAGGCTCCTCTCTCCATGGGATTTCCCAGGCAAGAATACTGGAGTGGGTTGCTGTGCCCTCTCCAGGATTGAACCTGCACCTCCTGTGTCTCCTGCATTGCAGGTGGATTCTTTACCACAGAGGCACCAGGGAAGCCCCTTATTTATGGTTGCTCCATGTAATTCAGGATTCTTCCAAGGAATTGTTATGATCCAGATTTTTTAATCTTCATGATATTTTGTGCTATTTGAAAGTGAAAGTGTGAAAGTGAAAGTCACTCAGTCGTGTCTGACTCTTTGAAACCTCATGAACTATACAGTCCATGGAATTCTCCAGGCCAGAATTCTGGAGTGTGTAGCCTTTCCCTTCTCCAGGGGATTCAAACTGTGCATTCGATTTTGAAGTCAATTTAATGGTGCAGGACAAGCACTTTCTCTCCTAATAAAATAAAATACAAAATAAACAATTAATGTGTAACAGATAAAGAAGGATTGAAAAGTTTTCTGAGAACCTCTGGTTATTAAACATATACAATACAGATGCATTTAACTAACCTTCTACAGTAGCTCTCAATATGACCAAAAAGGTTAGAAAACCACTGTCTTGAAAGATTTCCACACCCACCTGCAAGGTCTAAATGCAGCTTGCTGCCTGTTTTTACAAATACATTTTTATTGGATCAAAGTCACCATCATTCATTTGCATATTGTCTCTGGCCCGAAAAAGCTAGAATATTTACTATTCTTACTTCTTGCAAAAATATTTTCTAACCTCTGATACAGAGTATGCAGTCATAGAAAGAGGAGGTTCTCTAGCCAGGAGTGGGAGTAGGAACACTGATGATCTGGTTATTATCAAAGTAATGAGAAGATACAGAGCACAGAGTGGACACAATGCCCACAATTTTGGCCTTTTTGTGTCATGGTTTAGAATCAATAACTGAATATTCCGCACTAACAATCCACCCCAGAAAATAAGATCTCTGAAACTCTCTGAGCCAAGGTCAAGGACACAGACAAGAGGGAGACAGAGGGGACTGAATCTTTGATTTAGCATATACATTTGGAAGGTTGATTAACGTTTCTGAGTGACAATTTCCTCATCTCTAAATTGAGGGTAATAATGTCAGTTGACAAAAATTAAAGAAATGATGCATGAAAAAACATCGGCCCAAAGTAAGTATTAATGCCTGATAAACATTAAAATGGGTAGCTTCTTTAACTAGCTTGACTCCACAGGTTCACCATCTTTTTGATAATTATACATCAGATGCTGTCTCAGGGATAAGATTCCTTTCCTTGGCACAATTGTTTTGTTCTCCCATCACCACCTCCTGGATTCCTCACCCTCTAATCTGTACCTGGTTTCTCTGAACTCAGCTGCGTCTGTACACAGCTTTGCATTGCCTTGGGCCTGGCTCAATTCATGGCATATTTTCACTTCTGTCTGTCACCCATCAAGCCATCTGTCTCTATTTTTTAAGATACAGTACTTAATAAAATTTAGGACAAAGGAAATGTATTCCCTCCTGGCAGACAGTGAATATTATTAAGCCTAATGTTTTGCCTTCAATATTATATAAAGTGGAGATAGGATTGTTACAGCTGAAGAGTGAGTTTCATAATCAAAAGGCATCTTTAATTTTATACTATCAGATCACTGAAAAAGATAAAAGATGTAAAGTATGTTTTAAAGTCCCTAGAAAAAGGATATGCTTGATCTAGCTTATTGCTTCCTAACAAGTCATGCATCACAGGTCAAGGGTAAATAGAGGAGAGGGACAGAAGATGCTGCTTTTAATTGTAGAGTTGGAAGGGTATATGCAAGGCATTTCTATGCCTTGTCATTTCTAGGGTTATTTTACAATAAATATATATTACCCTTAACATCTTTTATTCCTTGGTGTTCATGTCATTGCCATCAGTAAGACAAAGCAAAAAATAATGTTCTCTTTTGGAAAGCAGATGATGATGTAAAGGACAAAAATTGTTGTGAGTTGCTCTGCATTATACAGTTATTAGTGAAGCGGGGTCCAGGTAGCAGTTAAATGGAGCGTGGTTCAGTCTGTAGCTGGAGATTTTAGTTGGGGATTTTAGGTCAGTCCTATCTCAGGAACTCTGGACTGTGAATCCTGTCAGTCAAATGTGGCCCCATTGTTTAAGGACTCCAAACATATCCTGGAGAAAGGGAAAGGGGGTCTCATTTATCCAGTTAGCAACAACGGCAGAAAATGATTATCTGGTGTTGGCCAGTCACCCTGCTGGGCAGTGAAACATAGAAGAATAATTGAGACTTAGTGCCTACCCCACAAGAACTTCACAGTTAAGAAGCGCATTATTACGATTAAATACAGTGATTTAAATGCAGATATAAAGGTAATCAGGGCACATATCTGGAGCAGAAAGTATGCCTGTTTAAAATAAATTTAGGGAATTCTCTGGTGGTTAAGTGATTACGACTCCATGCTCCCAATGTAGGGGGCACAGGTTTGATTCTTGGTCAGGGAACTAAGATCCCATATGCCCCATGGGCAGTCAAAAAGTAAACACACAAATAAGTAAATAAATAAAAATAAAAACTATATTAAGCTTAAACATTTACTTATCTACTTACTCTCCAAAAATGTGACCTGGAGCAGAATTAACTGTGTGGAGAACTTCCTGGAGGAGGTGACCTCTAAGTTGGAACCAGAGGGATGAGGGAGACAAATTAAAAAAAACAGTTTACAGTGACTTCCACCAAGAGGGAACAACACACAAAAAGCCTAAAAGCCACAGAACTAACTGCAAAGCACAAGAGTGAGGGGCAAGGTAAACTGTGTTAGTTGCTTAGTCATGTCCGATTCTTTGCAACCCCATGAACTGTAGCCCACCAGGCTTCTCTGTCCATGGAATTCTCCCAGTAAGAATACTGGAGTGGGTAGCCATTCTCTTCAGGGGATCTTTCCGAACCAGGGATCAAACCCAGGTCTCCTATACTACTCTTTACCATCTGAGCTACCAGGGAAGCCCGATTTTAACTATGGACTGCAGTTAATAATAGAGCATCAATACTGGCTCAGCTGCAATGTGCTAACTGCATTCTAACTAATGCAGAATGTTGCGGATGAGGGAAACTGCAGGGACTGGGGGCTTGGGGAGAAGAGTATAAGGGGAATCTGTACTTTCTGCTCCATTTTTCTGTAAATCTAAAACTATTCTAAAAAACAAAGTACTAATTTTTAAAAACTATTAAAGATGACAGTGTTTAGAAAACACAAAGTCATAAACTATTGATAGAGAGGATGTACTTGGAGGTGAACAGAATCAGGATCATGAACATCTTGAAAGGAAGATCAAATGTTTTAGACCTTTATTCTAGGACACATTAATCATTTTATCAGTGGAAGTGATAAAATCAGATATTTTTGTTTTTTTTTTTTTTTTTTGAGAATCTTTTAGGGACTCTTGGGAGAACGAATGTAAGGAATTCAAATTTGTGACCTGAAGCAAATTACTGAACCTCCACATATCTCCTTCTGTAACATGTAATTAGTATCCCCTGACTCTCAAGTTGTTGTGGAAATAAAAAGCAAATAGGATCTTCCCCTAGTGGTCCAGTGGTTAAGACTTCCCTTCCAATACAGAGGGTATGGATTCAATCTCTGGTCAGAGACCTCAGATCCCACATGCCTCACAGCCAAAACACCAAAAAAAAAAAAAAAAACAAAAACATAAAACAGAAATAATATTGTAACAATTCAAAAAAGACTTTAAAAATGGTGAGATATTTCCAAAAGTGTCTGACCTCAAATAGTCCCTGAATTTTTCTTGTTACACCCTTTCTTATCAAGGAACACGCCTCATTGAAGTCCTCCTTTTCAAGAACAGTAGAACACTTACAGAGTGGGGTTTTTTTAATTAAATTTTTTTTCTCTCTTGACTGACATAACTGATATATAACATTGTATAAATTTAAGGTATGAAACATGACAATTTGATACACATATGTATCAGTAATGATTCCTATCATGAGTGTTAAGTACACACTTGTTGACTAAATGAATGAATGAATCTGAGAGTTATCCTGAAGGGATTGACTTTTGCATGAGGAGGGCTGGGTCTTCCCCGGTTTGAACGTCCTTCTCGTGACATTCCAAATGAGGTTTTAAATTCCTCAGCTGTTCACTTATTCACACTGACACTTCATTAGCACCGTATCTGTTTGTGAGGAAATCTGGCAAAGTTGATTCCTCCAGGCAACTCGTTTGTACTTTTTGTCCTTTGATTGCAGTTAATGAGATGAATTGTTTATCTACTTCCCATTATGCTTTGATGAGGCCCATACAAGTGCACTCTCCAGGAATACACGTATTTAGTATGAGTGTGTTGTCTTACTGGGAGAGCAGTGTTATTATACCGCTTCATTAATGCCTGTACATGTGGTTCAATTAAGATTTACAAATTAGGTTTAATTAAGGTTTATAAGCAGTGAAGTGAACTCCTGGCTGTATTCAAGCTGCTGATTCCTCTTCTTATTCTTCTTTCTTCTTTTTTTCTTATATAGCCTTAATTATTATTAGAAAAATATCAAGAGGGCACTGGAGCTGGAAGGGGGTCTTCTCTGGGCATCTGATGTCTATTACTGTCCCCACAGTCCTTTTATCAATGAGTTCCGGAACACAGGTGCCAGAATGAACATTACATCTAGATCACACCCCATTTGCATCACCAAAAAGTGCCCAGGGCCACTGGAAACAAAGTACTCACATCAGCTAAGTGACACTGGAGTAGTTACTCACCCTTTCCTGTTCTGAAAACGCAGAGATAATAACACCTTCCTTGCTGTGTTACTATAGAAATTACATGAAGTGATTTTGGTAAAGCATCTGGCATGGAGCTTAATAAATGATAGCTATTATCAGGTGGCTCAGTGGTAAAGAATCCACCTGCCAATGCAAGAGACCCAGGAAATGCAGGTTTGATCCCTGGGTCAGGAAGATCGCCTGGAGAAGGAAATGGCAACCCATTCCAGTATTCTTGCCTGGAGAATGCCATGGACAGAGGAGCCTGGCAAGCTAAAATCCATGGGGTTGCAGAGTCAGACAGGACTGAGCAATTGAGCATACATTATTAATAAGCGTACGCAATTCATGCCTTTCCTCATGGTCTGGTGGTTACGACATCACCTTCCAGTGCCAGGGTGTGGGTTCCATTGCTGGTCAGGGAAGTTCCAACATGCTTGGCGGCCAAAAAAGCAAAACATAAAACAGAAGCAATATCATAAAAAAAGTTCAATAAAAACAAAAAAAAAAGGTCTACATGAAAAAAAAAACTGAAAAAAGCACACAATTAGATGTGTTAATAAAGGAAAAAGGCAAAGGGAAGCTTGGCTGACCTTTAAACAGCAAAATGATGCTGTTGCAATGCTTCAGGGTGTCAACCAGGTCTCTCTCTCGGTTAATCTCTGTCTGTCTCTCTTTCTCTGTTTCTCTGTCTCTCTTCTCCTGGTTCTCTTCAAATTCAACAGATACAAGTACATAATGAATACCTATAAGGTGTCAGACACTGAACAGAGATTTAAAAAAAACAAACAAACCAAAAATTACAGCTCCCTGTCTGGAAGGAAGATAAGACAAGGTACAGGAAATAAAAGTCAGTGTCATCTGTGGTAGAGCTAGGCACAGGTTTCAGTGATCCTGGTGAGGAAGGAGGGATCCTGCCCCCATATAAGTCGGGGCTCAGTTGACTGGCTGGTTTTGAGTGTAGACTGGGGCAGCATGGTGCTGGCTCATTCCTTCTTCTTGTCAAAAGACTTCTAGTTTCCAAGATATGTGGAAAAATGATGTTGATATGAAATTCCACTTAATAACAAGTAGGCAGCATCAAGAAACTTCTCTCAGGGAAACGAGCTTCACGTGGCTTTGTCTAACTCACAACCTTGTAGACTAGGAAGTTCAGTTCGGTCACTCAGTCCTGTCTGACTCTTTGCGACCCCATGGACTGCTGCACGCCAGGCCTCCCTGTCCATCACCAACTCCCGGACCATGCTCAAACTCATGTCCATCAAGTTGGTGATGCCATCCAACCATCTCATCCTCTGTCATATCCTTCTCCTCCCGCCTTCAATCTTTCCCAGCATCAAGGTCTTTTCCAATGAGTTAGTTCTTTGCATCAGGTGGCCAAAGCATTGGAGTTTCAGCTTCAGCTTCAGCATCAGTCCTTTCAATGAATATTCAGGACTTATTTCCTTTAGGATTGACTTGTTGAATCTTCTTGCAGTCCAAGGAACTCACAAGAGTCTTATCCAACATAACAGTTCAAAAGCATCAATTAGAGTAGGAAACTAAGAACCTAATCCAAGACCTAGTTATGCCCCTCTCTGAATCTTTATTTCCCTTCCTTGAAAAAAAACATGGAGGCATCTCTCTCTGCCTCGTGTTCCCCTAAAAATCATTAGCAAAATCCAGAGAGAAGGTGGATATACCATTATGAAGGATTAGAAAATGCTTGTTAAATTGTATATAGCTATATAAACGTAAGAGGTTATTATTATGTTGATTATCATTGTTGACAACGCCGACAAATGTGCTAATTATGCTCATAAAATGAAGATGCAAATGCTTTACTCTGGACTTTCAAGAGAGGCTTATCCTTCTCCTAAAAGAGAGATTATAAGCGCAAAATATTCCTTTTTATTAGCACTCCCTGCAATAACTGTCCCATGTAATATTAATAACAATAATAAAATGTAAGTCAGTTCCACATTATTTTCAGGGAGAAAAGAACACGAGAGCTAAAAACTTGAGTGAGCAGGAACTTGTCTCTTTTAATGATATCTGTAAAAAGGCAATGAATGTGCTAATACATCTGTGTTCCTCTCCAACACCCTCTCTTTTCCATTTGCCCTAATTCCTGTTTGCATCCCTTTCCTGTTTGGCCTCTTTTGTGACCTCAGTGGATGTAATAACAAAAATGACCATGACGAGCCCTACAGCTGATCTTCTCTATTGTCCAACAGACGTATCTTCCCCAAACTGTCCTAGACCTGTCGAGTGGTATTTATCAGTATGTTTGGCCAGAGTCCTTGGATGAATTCTGATTGCATGTGACAAGGTTCACTTCAAGGACTCTTGTTTAATCTGGGTTGCACATACATGATGAAGCTGCTACCCAGAAAAACTATGACAACTCAGTTTTCCTACATCATTTGGCACAAGCTGTTCTTGAACATCTGGGTCAAACTTGACTAAAAGAAAACGTATCTGCCTTGATTTTCCTTGACTGGTTCTGAAGGACACTTGGGCTTTACACCCTTTCAGTGAGGCTCTATGTTGGGTCAGGCAGTCGTCTAGGTCCTGTCAATGATATAGGAAGAAATAACTTGGATTCTCACCCACTATTAATAGCTTCTAATTTGTCTGAGTGAAGGTTGTTTAACACATTGCTACAAAAGCAGTGCCTTAAAGAAACATGAATTTATTATCTTACAATTCTGGTGATCAGAGTCTGAAATAGGTTTCACTGGGCTGTTGTTGTTCAGTCACCAAGTCGTGTCCGACTCTCTGCAACCCCATGGGCTGCAGCACGCCAGGCCTGCCTGTCCCCGTCTCCTGAAGTTTGCCCAACTTCATGTCCATTGCATTGGTGATGCCATCCAGCAGTCTCATCTTCTGGTGCCCTCTTCTCCTTCTGCCTTCAATCTTTCCCAGCATCAGGGACTTTTCCAATGAGTCCCTAGGCTAGTATCAAGGTATCACCAGGGGTGTGTTCTCTCTGTAGCCTCTAGGGGAGAATCTTCTTCCCTCATCTTCCCAAGCTCTTGAAAGCTGCCTCTACTCCTTGGCTCTTGGTCCTTTTCTCCATCCTCAGAGAAAATGTGCAGCATCTTCTAATCTCTAACTCTGATTGTCTTGTATCCCTCTTCCACCCATAAAAACCCTTGTGATGACATTGAGTCCATATGGATAATTAAGCAAAATCTCCCATCTTAAAGTCAACATTAACTGCATTTGTGATCTAACTTCCCCTTCCCACATAACCTGACATAGTCCTAAATCCCTGGAGTTAGAACATGGCTGTCTTGTGTCTTACCACACTGACATTACCTAAATTGGGAAACAGCTGGTACATATCAGCAGAAATCCTATAATGATATGAATTCTATAATCGATACGATATGATTCATGTTATTTACATAAAGGGAAAGCCATAAAATACAACCCAGAAGGGGAAAAAAAGAAGGCTCACAATGGTCACAAAAGGACTAGAATATATATGTTGAAAAGGAAAGAATAAAAAATATAGAAAAATACAGAATGCAGTTAAATTTATTAAGAATTCAGTCTTGTTCACGTATCAGCCAGAGGAAAGAGAGAGACTGTGGAGAAGGCACCCTCACTGTGAAAGGCCTCGGCCCCTAAATAATACGCCCAATTTCTGCTCCTCCTCTAGTGAGTTAGGTACATGGATGCACAAACTCACACGGAAGGATGTGGAGTGAAGTCTAGTCGGGCTTCGCCATGGTCCAAAGATGGAGAAAGAAGGGGTGGACTTTTGTGGAGGGCTGGACATCTCCGTCACAGATTGGAGAGCCTGAGCACTGTGTTTCCATGCTCAGCATCCCCAGCCTCTCCTAACTTCTGGCCTGCTTTCCCCATAACTTGTACGGCCAGTTGAACAAATGTGCATTCTTTCTACTCTCGCTTATGCGAAGTCCCCTGATATCATACAGTGTCCTTTGACCCAGGGTCGCGGAGCACACCAGTCTTATCACAGTGGACATGTAGAGGAGAGCAGCAGTAATGTTAAGGAAATAAAAGTAGAAAAAAATAATGATTCAAGCCACTAGTAACATGGAAACAGAAAAGGCACTGGTATATGATCGAGTTCCACTTTGTCACTTCTTATAAAAAAATAGAAAATTTTAAGTTCATTATCTATCACTGTCCTCACCAGCAAAACAAGCATAATCAAACCTTCCTTAAAGAGTATATTGGATGGATTATATTAGGATATCTGCCTGCAATGCAGGAGACCCAAATTTGATCCCTGGGTCAGGAAGATCCCCTGGAGAAGGGAATGACAACCCACTCCAGTATTCTTGCCTGGAGAATTCCATGGACAGAGGAGCCTGGTGGGCTATAGTCCATGGGGTTGCAAGAGTCAAACACGACTGGGTGATTAAGCATGCATGCATGGTACAGTATAAAAAAAGTTTAGTCCTTTGCTCAGCACTTACTGGTAAGTTTTAAATAAAAGATGCTATTAACACACTCGATATTTATATTGTTTGGCTAAAATAGTAATCCATTTCTTATATCCTCCCATTTTAAAGAAAGGAAATTAAATTTGAAAGATTTAACAAGATTTGGCTACATTTTTTTTTCCTCTTGAGTTAAACCATAAGTTTTATATGCAACTTTGCCAGTTATATTTCTAAATCAATTTTTGTCACTTGGACTATGAAAAAACAAATCAGGGCACCATCAATAATTAAGCAGAGAATATTAGTTTTGCAACCACCTTCTTAGCAAAATAAGCAATTGAGAAATAGCTCCTAACGTAATCCTTTTAAACAGCAAACATGAGAACATCAATTTCTACATGCATATGCCATTGTTTATAAATAACCCTCTTGCTGATGTGTAAATTATATCAATATTATACTGTTTTATTACTTCAGAGACAAATGGAATCACCTTTCTAAAGAATCTCAAATGATGCTGAATTTAATTTGCAGTTTGTGGAATCATAGACACTAAAGTTTGGGCAGAATTGAATCTATGCTTTCACAAACTATCTTCTGGTATATGAATATTTTGTTACATGCTTATCAAATGGGTGCCCACTCTTTCTCCTAGTACTGACAGAGAGTTTGCTACTTCATGGAAAGAGGTTTAATCTATGGACCGACCTGTTCAGCATTAATCTGTTACTTAATCAATTAATTAATTCAAAATGAATGTTTTCTGCATATCAGACTAGGTGTTGGTCACAAGCATAAGATTAATAATAGTCTTAACATTCTAAGTGCTTTCTGTAAGCACACAGACCCTGTGTGCCATCTCTTTTAATCTTCCTAAGAAACTTGTAATTCAACTTTATTGTTAGTCCCATCTTAATACAAGAAAACTAAAGTTTAAAAAGATAATCTGCCTAATCATACAGCTATCTGAATTCAGGGGTGAGGATGGTGTCTCTTTGTAAATTCACTTTTATTGGAGTATAGCTGCTGTACAATATTGTGTTAGCTTCTATCATATAGTGAAGTGTGTCAGCTACAGGTTAACATATACCCCCTCTTTTTTGGATTTCCTTCCCATTTAGGATACCAGAGGAAGACAGTGTCTTTACTGCTGTTTTCTGCTCGCTCCTAAATTGCGTAATGATCCCAGCTCCTAAAAATTCTAGACTCAATATTAAGACATGAAAATAAATGAATTAAGAGACAAGTTAAGGAGAGTCACAACAGACATGCACACACACACATGGTATCATGGGAGCACAGGAGAACACACTATTAGAATATATTTCCATGTGTTTTTCAAATCTATCCCCTTCAAAAAGTAAGAATTAAAATCAATTACTTGGCCAGATAAAATGTCATGTGCCCTTTAAAGACAAACCTACATCTTGCTGGACTTTGGATTTTAGGTTCTAACACAGTGATGATATTAAAATTTGCATTCCATCAGCTAGAGGTTATACACATATAAAGTCTTCTCATCATTACTGTGCATGTACAAAATTGTGTTTACGTGTGCCAGGACAGGTTCTAGTACCTCCCTTTAGGATTCTTTCTTTGATTTCAGTTTCTTTATGAATTCCTTTATCACATATTGGCCTAAATTAAATAATTACAGAAAGCCTACTTGTCAACCAGCACGATGATGATGATGATGGAGAAGAAAATTAGTGAAGGCTCTCTGATAGTCCCCGAGATGGACTAGCCATTGGATTAAGGCCATGGACTCTGGAGTAAATGAGATCTGGTGCCATCATTCACTACCTGTGACCTTGACCAAGGAACTTAGCCTCCTTAATCCTCTTTGTTTACCCACTGGTGAAATGAGTATTTTATCTTCCTTCAAATGTTTATCATGAGAAGTAGACAAAATAATCCAGGCGAAGTGTGTACCTGAGACACGGGGTGATTTACCAGTTGTTGGTTATGTGACACCTTTTCAATAACTATGAAATAGTAACCGATTTCAGAAATGCAAGCTGAAGGCTGTACCCTTCCTCACAGCCAAACTTAGCTTCCTATAGGAGTAACAAATAATACCTGACACATGTAAGGTATTTGATTATTTATAGATGCTTTTCTATTAATGATCTCATTTAATCCACACATGAACATAGGAAGGAGGCCATGTCATTCTCATTCTGATGGTGAAAACTGAGACCAAAGAAAATGAAAAGATTTTCCTCAGGTTTTCCAGTGGTTTACCAATGGCTAATGTGACATAAAATAAAGCACTAAATTACATTAATGGCATCTTCTTGAACTACAAAACTTTCTTTGCATATTTAAAAATTTTAAAACAATACATTTTATTATCATCAGTTTATTGAGATTGATTTTATTAATTAATATTTCAAAGCATTTGCTTCATTTCATAAGACAAATTCTGCCCCACTGCATTTTGATGTTAGCTGTAATTAATGATGATATTATGAAAATTAATGCTTTTCCATTATCCATCATGACATCATCAGTACTAATGATCTGCTGCTTCTCTGCTGATGGCAGTTCAAAGGAGCCACATTTTAAAGAGGAGAGAAAAGCCTGAATCATTTTCAAACCAGTAAAATCCTTTCCACTTAGGGAATATTTGATTCTATATTCATGCAACAAGCATGGTACAAAAATAACCTGTATTCCAAAACCCAAGGCATAATCAGGACTCTAACATGACATCATTGATCATTACAATTAAAGAGACATTGGGTAAGTGCATCCTCCCAAAGGGCTCTTCCATTGAAATGCACTTTCTAACACTTAAAGTCCCTTTTTCAGAACTTAACATGGGATATTGGGAAAGAAAAAAATAAGAAGTTAGTAGAGATAATGGGTTTTATATATATTAATTGTTTAATGCCCATTTAACCACAAAAAATAAATATAACACCCTCATTCACTATACCTGAAACCAGAGCGCCAGATAGGGTTATACAACTAACAGGAGGAGAAGACTCAACCTTTTAAAGGTAAACATTGCTGAAATATTAATAATTCATGCCTTGTCAGCAGCAGCTTAATAGGAACTTCTCCTGAGCAGGGTGGGTAGAAATATTGCCCAATTTTGCCTGTGGCTTAGATCAGAGAATTGGGTGACTTTTATTTATAGAAGCATTGATTTGAAAAGATTTTGTGTAAATAATTGATGGACGAGACAATGATTAATCTGCCAACAAAGTAGATGGAATCTGAAAGTTAGAGCTGGAGGGTGTCTCGTAAACCCTCTTTCTTCACAGAGAAAACAGAAGACGTGAATATTTCAGGGACATGTTGTGTTGGGTGTGACTGAGGACGAGCACTTAGATGTCCCTGACTCAGATCACCACCACCCTTTGTGGGCACAAAGATGCATGTTCATTGGGAAGTCCACAAAATAAACAGGAAGGGCCAGGCAAAGGCTTCGTCTTCCTTGCAGAAAGAAACACAATGAGAATGTTTTTTTTTTTTTTTTCCTGTAGGAAGATTATGGGGCTTCCTTGGTGACTCTGATGGTAAAGAATCTGCCTGCAATGTGGGAGATCTGGGTTCAATCTCTGGGTTGGGAAGGTCCACTGGGAAAGGAAATGGTAGCCCACTCCATTATTCTTGCCTGGAGAATCCCATGGACAGAAGAGCCTGGAGGGCTGCAGTCCATGGGGTCACAAAGAGTCAGACACGACTGAGTGACTCACACACACACACAGGAAGGTTACAGCTTCTGCATCTTTCACTGCTTGGGCTCCACGGTCGATGTGTTTCATCTGGTTGACTTGTCCTGTGTTCCCTTCCAATTCACTACTTTTAGTGAGTCACCCTCAAGGGTGAAATTTCAACCCTACTTGGCCCCTCAAATAAAAGATATCTGTGCTCCAACCACAGATATTGATTCTCTGGGCTTTCATGTTAAATGTGCAAACACAGTATCAAGTCACTATAATAGATAACCAACAAGGACCTACTGTATAGCACAAGAAATTCTGCTCAATATTCTGAAATAACCTAAATGGGAGAATCTTTAAATGAATCAATACATATGAATGTATAACTGAATCACTTTACTGTACGCCTGAAATTAAAACAGCATTATTAATCAATTATACTCCAATATAAACTAAAACTTAAAAAAAAAAACTGAATCGCTATGTTATACACCTGAAACTAATCTAGTATTGTAAACTGACTATACTTCAATTTAAAAAGACATTTAAAACGTCTCTTTTGAAAAGAATAGACTATTAAAATATCCGAGACTTCCATCCTACCCTAAATAATCCCTAGGAGACAAATAAAACAGTCTGTTTAAGCTGGGCTGTATTTCACTGATCACTGGTACAATACTCTAAAATGTCTATTACCTCAAACTTTCAATAACAAAAAATTTTCAGTTTTCTAAAAGACCTCATGCATAACAAATATTATAGGACTAAAGACATCACTTTAGCTAGCTAAATTGAATATAACCATGGATGAGCCATGGATGGAATTTAAAGTGACACAGTTCCAGTTAACCAGTGAATCATGAGCAGGATTTGTGAGCAGGAATGTTTAGAGCAAGGGATCCGTGGAGAAACAAGTTGCTTTTACATCTGGCTTTTGCCAGCAGGTCATGGTGGGCCTCCAAGTTGTTGTAAGTGGCCTGTAGTTTGTTGAGATGAAGTAGATTTAAGCAGGCTTAAAATACTTTGAATTTTAAAGAAGTTGCTCTAAGATTGTTTTTCACTTGAATTACAGATCAAATCCAACCGCTAAATAGTCTCAGTTGTCTGCTGTAATCTCTTCAAGTTTTTTTTCTCCTTTACCACTGATAAGTTATATGCATGAATTAATTTTAACACCATTTCAAGTTTTTCAAATTTTTAACACCATTTCTTATCATTTGATAAAGTTTAATACCTTTACATACATGTAAATATGGTTTTTATATTTATTTCAGTAACATTTTAAATTTTCAATGGAGGTTTATGATTTGTTACTTTTTTGTTTTTTAATTTTACTATTTTTAATTTTTTTGTTTTTTAATTTTTACAATGTTGTATTAAAGTAGAATCAAGTACCTTTTTAGAAATTAAATAAATATATGATTATTCCATAGTCATTCTTGTTCCACCAATATTTACTCAATACTTGCTATAAGCTAGGCATTGTTCTTATTTCTTGGGGTTACATCATTAAACATATCAAGCAAAACATCTCTTGTCAAAAGTGCACATGTAAATAGGAGAGTGTTATTCACTCAGTCCTGTCTGACTCTTTGCAACCCCATGGACCATAGCCTGCCGGGTTCCTCCGTCCATGGGATCCTCCAGGCAAGAATACTGGAGTGGATTTCCTTTTCCTTCCCCAGTTAATAGGAGAAGATAGATTCTAAATAAATGGTGATGCATGACACCCAGCGTGTCAGCTCATGATACACAAGAGGAAAGAGCAGATAAGAATGTAGGAGCACATGTGCACCCATGGCTGATTCATGTGAATGCATGGCAAAAAAACACCACAATATTGTAAAGTAATTAGCCTCCAATTAAAATTTTAAAAATAAATAAATAAAAATTAAAAAAAAAAAAAGAATGTAGGAGCAGCTTCAATTATGTCTCGATTGTCCTGGGCTGGTCTGGGAAAGACTAACTGAGAAGATGCCCTGTGAGCTCAGAACAAACAGGTGGAGGGGAGGAAGAGACCACTGTACCTATCTGGAGGAAGAGGATGGCAGTTGGAGGGAAGACAAAGTAAAAATTACATAATATCCTGCAGTGAAAACATGCCCAGAAGCTTCAAGAAAAAATAAAAAGAGGCCAATGTAGCTGGAGCAAAGTGCGACGAGGAGAGCCCTGAGAACCAGAGACAAGGTCCTAATGGTTGGGGGCGGGGTTGGTTAGAGGCTATTATGGGACCTTGGGAACGCGTCATGGATGGGAAACGTTTGTGCGGCTTGAGTGATGAAGTTACAGTATCTGGCTTATACTTTTTTTTTAATGGAAGGATATTAGTTGTCTTATTTTTAAGAAAAATGTTTATTTATTCAGGTGCATCCAGTCTTAGTTGCAGCAGGTAGGATCATGAATTGCGGCATGCAAGCTCTTGCTTGTGTTCTGTGGGATCTAGCTGTCTGACCAGGGATGGAACACAGGCCCCCTGCACTGGGAGCTTGGAGTCTTAGCCGCTGAACCACCAGGGAAGTCCTGTGGCTTTACACTTTATCAAGAGCTCTCCTGGTGTGCTTTAATTTCTTCCTGGATCGGCTCAAAAAATCACAATGATTTCTTCTTTTTTTTTTTTTAATCTGGGGGACTTCCCATCTCCTAAATGGCTAAATTTGCTTTCCTTTAAGTCTCATCCATTTCTAATTTTGTTATATGGTGATTACAGTGGGCTGTGTGAGAAAATGAAGCAGAGAATTCCTGTCATGTAATTATATTTTAAAAGCCAAGTAATAGCAGCTCCTTTTATTAGCATTAACAATTAGCAGACGTCTTAGCTTTGGCTGTGATAAAGGAATCCCTTGTAATGATTTTGTAGTGGCAGTTTTCATACCTGTCACATTGACATGAATAATAGAATCATGTCAAGGGGACATGATGCAGGCATTCTTTATCACAAAATTCACAGAAGAACAACAAAATAATTTGGCAGATAATCACGAAGACAACATTAAGGAGTCCTTGGTTTCTTTACTTTCCCAATAATTTTCTTGATTGAAAATACATTCTGGAGAATAAAGGTCAAGCCTGATGCTTTAGACTCACAGCATCTTAAAAGTCGAAAAGCATCCTACAGATTATGTCAGCTGCTAGAGATTCAGAAGCCATAGGGGCTAGCAGTTACCATAAATGAGTGGGAATGTTGGACAGGGGATGTGGTAACCTGGGAAGTGCAAGCCAAGTCAAAAGGAAACAGTTACACCCAAGATGAGATTTTCCATGGAGAAATCTATGCCCAGTATCACCAGATCTCCTAACTTGCCAAGATACATTTTATGAAAAATAACTTTAATAAATATTTTACCTTGACAGTATTTGAGAGTTGACCACACACACACACTTTGACACCCACGTATATTGACAGGACTAAATACAACACAGATACCCACTCCAGTATTCTTGGCTGGAGAATCCCATGGACTAGGGAACCAGGCAGGCTACAGTCCATGGGATTGCAAAGAGTCGGACATGACTTAGCAGCTCCACACATTCTGCTGCTGCTGCTAAGTCGCTGCAGTCGTGTCTGACTCTGTGTGACCCCAAAGATGGCAGCCCACCAGGTTCCCCGTCCCTAGGATTCTCCAGGCAAGAACACTGGAGTGGGTTGCCATTTCCTTCTCCAATGCATGAAGGTGAAAAGTGAAAGTGAAGTCACTCAGTCGTGTCTGACTCTGTGCGAGCCCATGGGCTGCAGCCCACCAGGCTCTTCCATCCATGGGATTCTCCAGGCAAGAGTACTGGAGTGGGGTGCCATTGCCTTCTACACGCATAGTAGAGAGTGTTTTGTTTCCTGCGCTTCCTTTGTGTCTCAGAGAGTAAAGAATCTGCCTGAAATGTGGGAGACCTGGGTTTCATCCCTGGACTGGGAAGTTCCCCTGGAGAAGGCAACGGCTACCCACTCAAGTATTCTTGCCTGGAAAATTCCATGGACAGAGGAGCCTGGAGGGCTACAGTCCATGGGGTCACAAAAAGTTGGACACAACTGACTGACTTTCACTTTCAAACTGTTTAATCTTGGTTCCTGGGCTACAGCTTATAACTGATTTAGTGCAGTTGAGAGTAACCGAGTTCTAAAGAAAGGCAACAACTACAATTTATTCCATAGCGTTCCAACAAGTGAGTGGTAAATTTAATTAGATTTTGGAGAATGGATTGTCTTTTAACTTTCAGTGTAGGACAATGTTCTATGATAGTAAACTTATTGCAATATTATTCAGATGTTCAAGAAATTTTATTGAATTATGCTAGCTCAACTCCTCCCCACCCCAAATTTAATGATTGAGTTCAGTAGCATTCCAGTGTCTTTCCTAAGGATGCCATTTGCAAAGAGGTGCATGAAACAAGAAACTGTCATACATAAAGGAGTCAGAAAGAGAAAAGCAAATATTGTATATTAACACGTATATGTGGAATCTAGAAAAAACAGTACAGATGAACTTATTTGCCAAGCATAGATAGAGACACAGACACAGAGAACAAACTTATAGATAAAAGGGGGAAATTGGAGGTGGAATGAGTTGGGAGATTGGGCTTGACATATATCCCAATTGACATATTCTATCTATAGAATATGCTATATATACAGTATCTATAAAATAGATAACTAATAACACACTGTATAGCACAAAAAACTAACAAGTACTCTGGTGAACTAAATGGGAAGGGAATCTAAAAAAGAGTGAATGTATGTATAAATATAGCTGATTCACTTTGCTGTACAGCAGAAACCAACACAATATTGTAATGTCACTATACTCCAATTAAAAAAGAAAAAAAACAGAGGTATGTCTAGAAGATGGCCTGGTGTTCTTCCTTCTTCCTAGTTGCATGTACTATACATGCAGGAATATGACATGTATGATCAATAGGCTTGGGACTATCAATTCTTTTCACATGTGGCTCAGGCCCTGAGACCAGGCACTGTGTGTCATTCCTGCACGGACATAAAGATTTTGACCAGATGTACCAGTGCACACACAGAGGAGGCCCTGAATATGCCTGGGCTTTCTCACTCCTAGAGGATTACTGACCTCATATCAGCAACACGCTAAACAACACACTAGCCCAAAGCCTTTCCTGCATCCAGCCTGCAATTAACTCTAACACTCACTCAGGTTCATTTTTAAAGCTCAAAGCCAGACAGTTCAGTGCTGCAGGAAATCTCTCTCATCCCTGAAGTGAGCTCTCCTAAGACGCGTTCACAGACTGGGGAAAATGAAAACCCAAGTCGACCTTAAAGGGCATGAAATGCGGGGCTTCCGGGGCAAGCACACTGGAGTGGGCTGCCATTTCCTCCTCCTGGGGATCTTCCTGACCCAAGGATTGAACCCATGTCTCCTGCGTTGGGCAGACAGCTTCTTTACCACTGAGCTACCTGGGAAGCCCACTCTACTAGATAACAAAGGCAAAATACCAGGGGTGACCAGAATTAGGGGTGAGGTGGGTTGCAGCTCCCTGACTGTCCCTAGGCCTCCTGCCTCATCCGGGGTCCCTCTCCAACATGGCCATTCTATGCGTGACCCTTCTTCAGCACTACTGACATCACAGCTTGGCTCTGATTTCCATGTTTGTGACATGCACTTAACTCCCCTTTGCTCCAATGATGGCTTGTAATGGCTCCTTTGTTTGTTTTCTTATTTCACGCAAGTTCCTGGGGCAAACAGCTTGGCCCTTCCCAGGAGGCGCCCAGGGAGCCCCAGCCACCTGCCGGAAAGAATGCTGACTCAACCTGATAGGAGAGACAGCTGGGAAACAAATTTTGTCTCTGATGGGCTCAAGTCAGTTAGGTGTCCAGCTCCCTAAATCAAGGTGACTTAACGCCAGGAGATTATGACTCGCTTTGGACACACGCCCACACTGGGTAAATCAACTTGGCGATTTGAACGTGTTTTAGAGAGACAACTTGCAGGCTTGACGAAGTGAGGCTTGGGTCCTCAGTCCTCTGTCAGAGCCTCCTCTGTCTCCATCTTTCATTCTCTTGTACCAACTATCGCTTTTTCACTCTCTGCACACACCGATCTCTGAGCTTGACAGAGTAGGAAGGAAAAAAAAAACACACACACACAACACAAAATATGATCTTTAAAGACAAACAGTCCTGGAATGGATTTCCAGCTTTCCCACCATCTACATGACCTTGCACAATATGCGGTCCCATCGTTTATAAAAAGTAGAAAATGGTAGATGTATTGCATGCTATTTTGGTGAATTATGGGAGCCGCATGTTTACAGGTTGTCTAGCTTGTTGAAGTTGTTTAATTGAATGAACTCTTACATTTAATATTTTCCTGTTTCTTCCCTGCGTCCTCTCATCCCCTTTTTTACCTGTGAGATCTCCGTTCTCTCTGCATCTCCCTTTGATTTGCGTCTGTCTCTTCCTGTCAACCCTACGTGACACAAAGCGTTTCCTCTCTCTCCCCTGTCCTCTTTCTCGTGCCATAGCTTGGTCCCTGAGGTGACTTTTGGCCCTCACCCCAGCTCTCCTTTGTTCTGTTCTCACCTCTGACCGCCTTCCTTCACATCACCTTTGCCCTCGCCATGCCAGTCCTTGCATCTCCATTTGTCAGTTGCTCTTCCTCACTGTTAGTCTTCCGCCTCCGTGTGTCCCTCATCTGCCTTTGTATCTTTCCTTGGCACCACCCTATCCCTTCTTATCTAACCTTTATTTGCTCCATCCTATTCTCTCCTATTAACTTGGTCGCTACTACTTGTCATGATTTGCCTCTCGCCTTCTATCTTTCACCATCTTTCTCATTTCTCTTCCCTTCAAACTCAACCCTTCCCCTTAAACTGTGCCTGTATTCTCCATCTACTCAATGAAATGGGCGGTTCTGTTGTTCAGAGAAAGACACATGATGCATTCTTTGGCATTTTTAAAATAGGAGTGTAGTTGATTTCCAGTGTGGGGTTAATTTCTGCTATGCAGCCAAGTGATGTCTCTACATACACAAACATTCTTTTTATATTCTGTCCCATCATGGTTTATCTCAGGATATTGAATAGTTCCCTGTGCTATGACCTTGTCATTTGTCCATCTTCGGCTTCTTTTGACCTTGACTTCCCTCGGATGATCTGCAAGCAGCTAGTCCATGTGCAGCCGTCAAGTGTCTCCTGGTGTGGGGCCTGTGCTCCACAACACTGCTTCTCGCCGTGGTTTCATATTTCATGCACTGTGAATACCATGCCCAGAAGCTCACAATTCTTTCACTGCAATGTAGCAGGTGACGCAAATAGAATTTGTTACAAGAGAAAACAAACCTAAAAGTAGGTCACTGTGAATTAAAAAACCGAAGGTCAAAAACTGTGTGGGAAAAAGATGAAAACTCGTAGGTTTGGAAATAATGTTCTGTTGTACTATTATTTTGTACCTTCTGGATGGAGGTCACACACTTAATGCAATTGCAAATGAAAAGACCGACACTCAGAAAGAAATGTCTTTTCTTATATTTCACTTGGCGCTGGTGCTGGGAAATGCATGAGTGGAAATTCAAATCCAGATCTTCAGAGCTCCATTTCTGAGCCGAACGGACCATCACTCCCAGTGCAAGAAACAGGGGTTAATATACAGAGACATAGAGAAATGATAAAATGCATCTGCTCACAACTATATGATACTTATGGAAACAGAACTCTATAAAGTAAAATTTCAGAGTGGCTCACCTATGAAGAGCCCTCACAGGTAAACTGAGACTCCCTGCTGTGTTCTTCCTCGTGGATGTGCTCTGAGGCTGACTGACAACACCCAGGGATGGGTGTTGCCACTGCTGTTCAGTCACTCAGTCCTGTCCGACTCTTTGCAGACCCATGGACGGCAGCACGCTAGGCTTCCCTATCCATCACCAACTCCCAGAACCTGCTCAAACTTATGTCCATTGAGTCAGTGATGCCATCCAACCATCTCATCCTCTGTCGTCCCCTTCTCCTCCTGCCCTCAATCTTTCCTAGCATCAGGGTGATTTCCAATAAGTTAGTTCATCACATCAGGTGGCCAAAGGCTTGGAGCTTCAGCTTCAACATCAGTCCTTCCAATGAATATTCAGGGTTTATTTCCTTTAGGATGGACTGGTTGGATCTCCTTGCTGTTCAAGGACCTCTCAAGAGTCTTCTCCAACACCACAGTTCAAAAGCATCAATTATTCAGTGCTAAGCTCTCTTTATAGTCCAAATCTCACATCTATACATGACTACTGGAAAAACCATAGCTTTGACTCTATGGACCTTTACCAGCAAAGCCATGTCTCTGCTTTTTAATACGCCGTCTAGGTTTGTCATAGCTTTCCTTCCAAAATGACTCCATTTAGAAAAGATCCACCAGGGCAGGTTCTGATGGATGCTCAAGCTGCCATGGCCAGTTGGAGCAAAAGGACCCCCAGGAAGTGCTGTGGCTGCACAGCAGGCTGGGGACTAGGCTGGGAATGCAGTGTGAAATCTCAGGGGACCTTGGACAAAGTCCTGCTAGAGGGAGGGATCTGCCTCCAATAAACGTTTGCAGCTTCTTCCCTCAAGAACTTTGTCCAAGTTTGAACCTGCCAGAGGCCATTCTAAAGGAGATTAGTCCTGGGTGTTCATTGGAAGGACTGATGCTAAAGCTGAAACTCCAATACTTTGGCCACCTCATGCGAAGAGTTGACTCATTGGAAAAGACTCTGATGCTGGGAGGGATTGGGGGCAGCAGGAGAAGGAGGGGACGACAGAGGATGAGATGGCTGGATGGCATCACTGACTTGATGGACATGAGTTTGGGTGAACTCCAGGAGTTGGTAATGGACAGGGAGGCCTGGCGTGCTGCAATTCATGGGGTCACAAAGAGTGGGACATGACTGAGCAACTGAACTGAACTGAACTGGAGGCAGAGAAATAAACAGATCATTACACATTCTCTACAGTGCATAATTTTCAGGACTTAAGATAGAGGCGCACCAAGCTCTCAAACAAAAGCCTGTAGCATGGTACTTGAAGAGGGGCTTGGGCTAAAAGGGAGACCAGAGGAACATTGAGACCACCTAAATCTGTGATTCAATCCTGACTCAAATCATTCCATCTCCTAAAAAGAGGAAAGTATGACTTATCTCAAGAGGAAGTATAGCATTATCTTCACCCGGAATCTTTCTCTGTACACTTGCTGAGCTATATATGTGTGTGTGTGTGTGTGTGTGTGTGTGTGTGTATAGACACACATATATATATTTAAATTTAAATTTATATTAATATGTGTATATACTTATAAGCATGGAAGTAGTAAAATGTAATTGACAATCAAGGAGAAAAGAAAAGTATGGCAGATTACCTATTATCCACTCAATAGTGAAAAAGGAGTTTAAAGCAACTACTAAAAATGGTACAGATGGGGGACACATGTACCCCCGTGGCTGGTTCATGTCAGTGCACGGCACAAACCACCACAATGTTGTAAAGTAATTAGCCTCCAATTAAAATAATGTGAATAATTTTTAAACTGGTACAGCACAAAGTCTCATATTCTTTTAATCTCTTTGAAGAGTTCCTTAGTAATTAATAGGTCTTACTTTGAAGAAATATATACATATATTATATATTTATTTTTACGTATAAATATATGCACATAAAATTTAGCCATACCTCTGGTTTCACTTACTCCTTTCTGCTCAACCCCCCAAAAATTAAATGAGGTCATTTTTTAGAAATTTCACTTTTTCTTGAAGTATAGTTAATATAGAACATTTCATTAGTTTCAAGTGTGAAAGTGAAAGTGTTTGCCACTCAGTCCTGTCTGATTCTTTGCGACCCCATGGACTGAAGCCCACCAAGGCTCTTCTGTCCATGGGATTCCCCCGGCAAGAATGCTGGAGTGGGTTTCCATTTTCTTCCATAACAATTCAACATTAACAAAATACAGCAGCTTAAAAAAGTGATACAGCAGAAAAAATAATATTTTTAAAGAAAATTAAAATAGATATTCTAGACCCCCACATTAAAATACCTAAAATTTAATGTTCATTGGATGATAAGATGAAGATCAATTGAAAAGAGCCAAACAAAATCACAGAAAGAAAAAAAATAATAATAGGAAGACCAAAGTTGAATGTAAGAGATACATGGGACATAGTTGAGTGCTCTAACATTTATGTAGAACATGGGTTAGAAACAGAGTTTGCAGATATAATGTCAGAGATATTCACAAAGTGATGAAAACTGGCAATGCACAAATTCAAGAAGCTTAAGACATTCCATGCTAAAGAAATACAAAGAAAACCCTCATCAAGACACACCCCAATCATACTGCACAAATTAAAGACAATGAGAAAAAAAAATCATTAAATCAGCTGAAGAAAAAAAAAATCTTTATCAGGACAACAATAATGGTGATGGTTTACTTGCAACAATAAGAACAGCAAAGATGGAAGCCAAGAAAGAATAGAACATTGTCTTCAAAAGTGAAGAAGAAGTATCATCCAGGAATTCTGAACACAGACATATTTAAGTGAATCTGTTTATGAAGATTGTGAGCCAGAATTTTTCTCTTATTTTTCTGAAGGAAATCCAAAAGTGGGATGCTCTTGTGTCTCTTATAAACATATACACATAAGAGAGAGAGAGAGACTTGTTTTGAGGAATTGGCTCATGAAAATGTGGAGACTTGCCAGGCCAAATCTGCATGATGATCTCAAAGGCTAGAGATGAGAAGAGCCCATGTTATTATTATTCAAATACAACATTGCTATCCCTTTAAATCAGCCTAATCATTGACCAAATAAGAAGCCAAGTGGTCTGCATACTTCAGGGTGTCGGACCCTGACAATTTGCCCACAATGAGCCTCCACCCATGTTCACACTTAGTCTTATTTTGCCCTGAAATGAATGGCAAAACCATCCCAATTCTGAGACAGGATTTTTGGGGATGAGACTTTATATCAGAGAGAGAAAAAGAAGAATACCCATTTCACTTGTTTTTTGCTGGAGAAATCACTAAGAGAAGTAGCTCCATCAAATGTCCAGTCTTAGAGTTAAATTGTATCAGAAAAAAAGTCAGGTTTTTAGTGAAAAAGATAATCTGAGTGACCTGATTGTCACCTGACTGTCTTGTTTTAGGTCAGAGTTTTATAAACTTCATCATTTTTTTGAATCTGAAACTGTTCTGGTGTCCTGAGTGCCTTCACTTTTTTGAGATGATCAAAGTTTTTGGATGCCAAGAAAAAGGCGGGTGGATATAATAAACCAGAAGAGTTGGATTGTGAGGAAAGTGGACCATGCATCAATCAGATGAAGCCCTTGGCCAGCAAATTATTTGTATCAGTAAATGAAAATCCTATTCAGGATCCAATAAATGTAGCTCATAAATGTTTAATCCACAAAGAAGAAAACAAATTTGAATTGAATTGGGAAGGAATTCTTTTGCCAAGCACAGCAATCTCTAGATATTCACAGATAAATTCGTTAGCAAGTTTGAATTTTCACAAACTCCCCATGGAATTTATAAAGCACTTTTAATATAACGGTATCATCACTTCTTCACATCTTTATTCACCAAATCCCTTGACAAGAAAGTCTACTTTCCAGTTCGAGCTACCTCTTTGAATAGAGATGTGCCTTGTAGATAAGGTACAAATTCTCTCAGCATCGGCTGTAAATTGGTTCAAACTTTATGTTTGAAAATATGGAAACCTTTTAATATATTGCAGATAAGGGATGGGCAAACTTTTTTCTGTTAAGGCTAGATAGCAAATATTTTAGACATTACAGGCTGTACAGTCTTTACCACTACTACTTACTTGACTTTACCATTTGTAGCAAGAAGGCAGGGGTAGTTACTGTGTAAACAAAGGAGCATGACCATGTTCAATAAAACTTTATTGATGGGTAAGAAATTTGAATTTTGTATGATTTTTGCCTATCACAAAAAAATTGCTCGTTTTGAATTTTTCAAATCATATAAATGTGTAATAAGCATTCCTACCTTTGAGGGCCACACAAAAATATGTGGTAGCCCATAATTAGCTGTCTTCTGCTGTAGAGGGTTACGTTTGTTTTTGTTGTTGTTTTTTAGTTAATTTTTATTGCAATATAGTTGCTTTACAGTGTTGTATTAGTTTCTACTGTATTACAAAAGGAATCAGTTTCTACTGTATTACAAAAGAAATCAGCCACATATATACATGGGCCTGCCTGGTAGCACAACTGGTCAAGAACCCACCTGCAATGCAGGAGACCCCAGTTCAATTCCTGGGCCAGAAAGATCCCCTGAAGAAGGGAATGGCTACCCACCCACTCCACTATTCTGGCCTGCACAGTTCTATGGTTTTTGTGTAGTCCATGGGGTCGCAAAGAGTTGGACGTGACTGAGTGACTTTCACTTTCACATATATATACATATATTCCTGTAGGGTTACATTTCTAAAGGAACTTTAAAGTTAGAAATATTTGAAAATAAAATTGCAAATGAAAATTAAAAATACAGTAACATGATATTTTCATGAAACCAAGTAAAAACGGTTACATCTGATCTTCTTTGTTTATGGCTGAGACAATGTTAAAAAATTAATAGACAAATATACTGATAAGTACGACTCTCAAAATATATGACATTTCATCTGGCTGGAAAATTATTCTGTTTTCATCAGGAAGGCAACTATGGAAATAAACCTTAAAATCATCTTTTAAATTAAAAATATGTTGTTTGTTTGTTTGTTTTTTAATTTAGGGCAAGTAAAAGTCATAGTTCTTTATGGATTTTGCAATAGAAAGTAGGCATAATGATTTCCATTCCAGTCTTTATTGCTAATTCTCTTCTGATATGAATTTCATGCAAACTATGTAATTTCAGGGTAGATGTAAAATTAATTAACGAATATACCAAGGTGAGATATAGCTTTACAATTTCTCTGCTATGAAATGTACTTAGTGGGCCTCAGATAAGAGTTTTTCTTTTTAACTGTTAGGAAGAACAAACTCTAAATATGATGACAAAAAAAGCCCCACAAATCTCAGATCATTCAACTTTAATTTACTTTTATTGAGTAGTTTCTCTTAACCAGTTAATATAATAGTCTGCCTAAAAGTATGTTTAATATACAAAGCACATTTTGTGGTAGATTGTAGTTTCTGTTTGATAGATGAATAACCCCCACACTTTTCATTGGCTTATGATTCCTACCTCAATACTCCACTGCTCTCCCCAAAACGTGGGGTAAATATACACAGAAACATTTGTGAAAGAAAGGTGCTCAGTACAAAAGCAAGTGGAGGAAGCACATTTTCTGGGTGCTTGCTGTTTGCAAGGTATGCTGGGAGATGCTAAGTATTTCATTCAACAATCTGTTCATTTACTCCTGGGGAATCTTAAGTGTCAGTGTCACTTGCTCTGACCCTCACAAAGTAAGCACACATTCTGTCAAATTTCCAGCAACCTTGCAAAACAGGGGTTATTACTCCTGTTTAACAAATCTGAAAACTAAGATGTGGATTAAGAGCTCAAGGTGACAGTAGGAGAAAGTGTTGGTACCAAGATTTGAACTTGCATGTATTTGGCTTAAGAGGGTCTCATTTCACACCACACTGCTTCCACTGCCATAGAATTAACACACTCCCTTCAATGAGCTGCCTCTTCACATGTCCACTCTTTACGTGTTTTCAACATGACAATAATAAGAGGAAGAATTCCAGGAAGCCTAGAAAGCACCCCATTCTCTGATAATTTTGCCAATGGTTTGCTTTGTTTCCTAAGTGTGTCTACAGTGGAGAGGGCTATGGATGCTTGAAATGAGTTGGAAGTAGGTTTTTATTTGTTTGAAATTATTTCACCAGCCTTCCCTGACATTTGGTGTTAATTATTCACTGGGAGAGGGAGAAATATGTCAACAGAACATTTGTCACTGGTTATTTAGAGGCGCAGGTTGACAGATCTTGGCAGAATCCCTGAAAGACGTATCTGACGTGGTGGCTTTTAGTCTTCTTATTTATTTTGCATTTTCAAGACTGTAAAATAAAATAAAATCCTCCGCTACTGAAGTCATGACACAGCTACTCACAACAATGACAGATATTTGGGACATGGCTAGCAGTCCTGAAACCCGACTGACAAAGTAAGTGGTTCTGATTTGTCTTCTGCTCTTTGCAGGATAGGACAGAAGTCAACCAGGGGGCATGAACCTCATCCATTTCAGGCCTGAAGTCAGAGGATAAGTGTGGTCATTAAGTGTTTCTATACCGTTCCCCCAACCCCAATGGCCATAAAGAAACTTACATCTATTCATCATCCAAGGGATAAGGTACCCACACAATTAAAAAATATTCTAAAACCACAAACATGACATCATAAGCTCTGCTGAGTTCAGTGGCTCCTCTTTTTGCCAACCTTGACCTCTTCCTCACTCACTGCATTTCCTACGTCCCGCCTTTATTCAAGCTGCAGGATTCTATGAGAAGCAGTCATTGGAAGAGTACCATCTGCCCTTCCAGAAGACCTGAGTTCAAACACTGACCCCACCCTTACTGACAAAATTCTGTCCATCTACTCACTTAACCTCCTAGTCTCATTTTATTTTTGATTCAAAACTGGATGCTTAAATCAATGATTTTTCTGCTCCACAGGACTTAACGGCTTCCTGTTTCACTCAAAAGAAAATTCAAAGCCCGTAAATTCTTGTGTAATCTGGTTATTGTTTCTCCTCCTCCAACCAGCCCCGCCTCATTTTCTCTGCTCTGACATCCTGCCCTTCCTGCTCCTCCTGGAACAGGTTCAGGAGCCCTAAACCTCCAGGTCATCATCCTGATCCTTCTTCTGGCTGAAGTTCTCTTCCCTCCAACGTTCACATAGGCTCATCTATTCAAATGTCTCATTATCAAAGAGGACCTCCTTATCTATCCCATCCAAACTGTTGCATCCTCCAACTTAACAGTGGCCGACATCTTTACCTGAAAAACGTTAAAGTCCATCATGGCCAGGACCATTCAGAGAGCAGGTTACAGGGGAGGGATGTTCTTCCTGTTTCTGACTCTTGCTCTCCTTCTTGGTAGCCCCCTGATCTTGGTTGTAGAGTGGATGGAGTCACAGTCATTTAAAGATCCTGAGTTTGGACATGATTTCTCTCTTCTCCCAGCTATGTAATAGGAAGAGGAGAGGACATCTCTACATAAATCAAATAGATGCAGATTTTACCCCATCCCTGTCTTCTGTTCCCCCTACTTTTTTCATTTACCTGATCCTCTAAATGGCAATTTTTTAATGCTTAGATAAGTAGACCAGGATTACAGGCATGGCAACTTTTCCACCTCAGTATTCTGGTTCAGATTATCAAATTTTGCCCTGGAATTATATTAATAAAGCCAGGAAGCAGCTAATTAATACATCTTTTCTTTTCTATTGTGGTTTATATGTGCATCTATTTTTAAAACCTCTGGGGAAGATTAAATGATTGGCAGAGATAGAGTTCAGCATCCTTGGGTTCCTAGTGATAAAACACCTTAATGACATCAGAGGTCTCATCCAGTTTTACTTATATCAAAGATGTTTTGATTACCTAATTGACAATTGCTACCGAATGTTAAGTCAACCAGTAAATAGCAGACATGAGACCTTATTGTGTTGCCCCAGTAATGCCTTCGTCAGTATTTATTCAGTGCCTACTCTGTACAAGATACTGAGGTGATGATGGAGAGCAAGTCAAACAACAAAGACACTAGCCTGCAGTTTTTATTCTAGTAGGGCAAAGGATGAAACATGATTAACTCATAAATGCATGAGTTAAACAGATGCAGATTTAAAAAATATTATAAAATAAACAGTGTGCTGATGCATGATAATTAGGCGATCTACTGTATACATAAAAAATGCCAAGAGATGGTAGCACCCGCAAGCTGTGGATGACAGCAGCACCCCAGGGGTGAGCAGGGCAAGGTGTGCAGAAAGTGAGACAGAAGACTGGTGCCATTTAAACGGGTCCTCATTCGGGACAGCAGAGCTTTGGAATTTTATCACGAATGAAATAAGAATTTGTTAGGCTGGTGCAAACATAACTGTGGTTTTGGATTTTGGACCATAAATTTTAAATCATTATAACCAGGCTCAAACACATATTTATTAATCAAAATGGGAACCAGTACAATCACACAGTTTTGCCATTGCGAAATAAGTTTATTCATTCCTGTGGCATAAAAATCCATGTTTCAGAACTCGAGGAACTCTTGGAAAGCATTTCCTGCCTTCTGTCGGTTGTGGAAGCATTATCCCTGCAAAGAGCTGTTGAGGTGCTTTAAGAGGTGGCAATCAGTTGGCAAGAGGTCAGTTAATATGGTGAAGGAGGCAAAACTTCATAGCCCAATTCGTTCAAGGTTTCGAGTGTTGGTTGTGTGACATGTGATCGGGCTTTGCCTTGGAGAAGAATTGGGACCTTTCTGTTGACCAGTGCTGGCTGCAGGCCTTGCAGTTTTCTGTTTATGTCATTGATTCGCTGAGCAGACTTCTCAGGTGTAATGGTTTAGCCAAGATTCAGAAAGCTGCAGTGGACCAGACAGGCGGCAGACCAGCAAACAGTGACCATGATCCTTTTTTCTTGGTGCAAGTTTGGCTTTAGGAAGTGCTTTGGAACTTCTTTTAGGTCCAACCACTGGAGCTGGTCTTCACTGGTTGTCGTACAAAGTCCACTTTTCAACACACGTCACAACCAGATCCACAAAGGGTTCATTGTTGCTGTGTAGAATAAGAGACGATGACACTTCAAAACAATGATTTCTTTGACTTGCGGTCAGCTCATAAGGGCTAAGTCAGCTCATGAGGCACCCACTTACTGAGCTTTTCCACCTTTCTAATTTGCTTCAAATGCAGAATGACTGTAGAATGGTCAACACTGAGTTCTTCTGCAACTTCTCTCGTAGTTTTAAGAAGATCAGCTTTGGTGATGGTTCTCAACTGTTGTTGCCAACTTCTGATGGCTGGTGGCTGCACTCCTCATCTTCAAGGCTCTCATCTCCTTTGCAAAACTTCTAAAACCACCACTGCACTGTACGTTCATTAGCAGTTCCTGGGCCAAGTGCACTGTTGATGTTTTGAGCTGTCTCCACTGCTCTACAACCCATTTTGAACTCAAATAAGAAAATGGTTCAGATTTGCTTTTTGTCTAACATCATTTCCCTAGCCTAAAATAAACATAAAATACACAGCAAGTAATAAGTCATTAGCAAAAAACATAAAGCTAGAAATGTGCATTAAAATGATGTATAACATAACCACATTTATTTAAGAACATATGCCAATATCAAATGGCAAATTTCAGCAATTCAAAACGGCAATTACTTTTGCACAAACCTAATAATAAAGGATATTTAGAAAGAGGAACACCATAATCTGATTATAAAGAGGCAACACTGTAGTGATCAATTCTAAGTGTAGTCTGAACCCAGACAACAAGAGGAAAAGATTGAGGAAAGGTAAAAAGGTGGAGGGGATGAGAAACCAACATCACGAAATCCTTGTCTATATTGTTAATAAAGGATTTGAGTAATCAACCCGAGAGTTGTGGTTGGAAATGACAAGGGAGGTAAGGAAGACCTCTGATGAGTCCCTCCCTGCCTTTGAGTTTGGATCAGTGGAAAAGGAACCCACAAAAGAAAACTTGAAAGAAGACAATCAAAAAGATCTGAAGAACAGGAGGATAATCCAGTATCCCCAAGGTCAAGGGACAACTCCCAGGAATAGCAGGACATAAATGTTAAACAAGGCAAATAAGCGGTTATCTTTCTGACGATATTACTCGTGGGCCTCCCAGGATGGTGTGCTACCTCGTGGAAGACGACTGGGGTGCTAGGACACACATGAGTTTTGTTTTTTATAAACCTGAGTGTAAATCTTGATACCTCCATTTACTAGTTATTTCCAGGCAAATCTCCTAATATGGTACTATTTTCTTCTGTAGACTTATTGAAGGAAATAAAATTAAATAATAAATGGAGGAGCCTAAGGCATGGTTAAACATTAGCTATCTGGTACCTTATTCGTCCCTTTTCTTAGCAATGGAATAGCCTTCCTAGCAAGTGAATAGAACTGGCTGGAGAAATAAGACAAATCCTAGCACTAATAGGAAAAGAAATATGGCCATACATTGGTTTGTGCTTTAAGCTAGCACATACAAAGTAGCTATTATGTATCATGCCTGTATAAGCCTCTGAAGACTACAGCCTAAATAAAATGAGATTTATAGCCCCAGAATCTCCAAATCTAATGAGAGTTTCTTGTGCATGCATTTTGGGGAGGGGGAGAAATAAGAGATTTTACAAATGTAGAATCGAACACTTGGACCAAAGCTTGCCCAGAATTTTACAGGCAGGTCATAACTAATGGTGTTGGGTCTGGAACAGTCCTGCCCCATAGAACTTCTTATGATGATGAAGATGTTCACATAAAACATTTCTCTATTGAGCCCCTAAAATGTGGCTAGTGGAGCTAAGGAACAGAATTTTTCATTTTGGTTAGTAGTGACTACCATACTGCCCAGAGCGGGTGTGAAACAGGAGTCCTCTACAAACCAGTGCATTACATGTCTGTCATCTTATCTTGATGGGGAAAGAAGCAAAAAGCAACATCAGATGAAGAAAGCTGACCCCATCTTTTAGCCGTATAAATCGCTCCTAAAGAGTCCCCAATGCCATTCTTGTCACTGACTGTTTCTTTCAATGATGTCTTAAATGGACCGTGACACTCTGAGAGCCTTGAGCATTCCAGAGACTTTGCTCGATAGCAGCTTCCATCATAAATTAATCGGAGGGGGTTTCAGCTTCCAAAAAGTCATTACCTTTTATTTCCTCCTTTCCTTCCCCACCTCCTAGAATTAGGCTGAGATTTGGCACACTTACCTCGCACTTGTAGAGGTATAAAGGAGTTTTAGATAAATAGAGCTGCGTTGTGTATTTGAACTGAAAGATCTAAATTCAGACCCTTTATCTGAACAAATCAGTAAACATTTTAGTAAATTTATCTAGAAAATGGAGACAACTCTTACCTGAGTCAGTGGTGTTCTGTAATAAGATACAAGCAAGCCCTTGGAAACGTAAGAGTTGACACTTGCCTATGCTGTAATGAGGGGCTTCCTGGGCGGTGCTAGTGGTAAAGAACCCGCCTATCAGTGCAGAAGACATAAAAGAGACGCAGGTTCGATCTTGGGTTGGGAAGATCCCCTGGAGGAGGGCGTGGCAACCCACTCCAGTATCCTTGCCTGGAGAATCCCACGGACAAAGGAGCCTGGAGTGCTACAGTCCAAAGGGTTATACAGAGTCAGACACGACTGAAGCAACTTAGCACGCCCGTGCATGTTGTAATGAAATAAGTAAAACAAGCCCTGAATTAGAAGTCAATTTGCAAAAACTAAAATTTGCGTCCAAATGAGAAGAGCTAATAAATCCCATCAACTTAAATATTTATCAAGGGAATAATGATGCAAATGGAAGTAACCAGCATCTCTTTTTCAGCTTTCTCAGCCTTCATAGCAACATCCATTGACCAAGTATGGAGTGTCAAGCCCAAATGACAGGAGTTGGGAAAATGGGAAGAGGCCATGTGAAAATGATCGAGTTCAGCACTGATGTACAACCCTTTCTGCAAACTGCAGGCACTCAGTCTCATCACATAAACTCTTCAGGGTAGAAATGCCAATTTTAGACGATGACACTTTCTATTTTCACAAGACTACCTAGAGGCATGACTGTCATAAGATGTGAATTTAATTACATTAATTTAAATATTCCCTTTTGTTGTAAATTGCCTTATAGTCAATTGAAAAGAGGGGCCATATCACCTAGTTCAATACTGCTGCTGCTGCTGCTAAGTCGCTTCAGTCATGTCCGACTCTGTGTGACCCCATAGACGGCAGCCCACCAGGCTCCCCCGTCCCTGGGGTCCTCCAGGCAAGAACACTGGAGTGGGTTGCCATTTCCTTCTCCAATGCATGAAAGTGAAAAGTGAAAGGGAAGTCCTACTACATATAAAAGGGATACCCAACAAAGACCTACTATACAGCATAGGGAACTATACTCAGTATTTTTTAAAAACCTATAAGGAAAAAGAATCTGAAATATATATATATATATAAATATGTACACCTAAACCACTGTGCTGTAATCCTGAAAGTAACACAACATTGTGAATCAACTCCATGTATGCGCTTTGTCCCTCAGTCATGTCCAACTCTTGTGACCCCATGGACTGTAGCCATTTCCTACTCCAGGGGCTCTTCCCTGCCTTTGGGACTGAACCCGTGTCTCTTGTGCTACCTGCATTGTATGAGGATTCTTAACTGCCATCAGGGAAGCCCCAAAGCAACTATATTTTCAATTAAAAAAATGATATAATAAAAAAAGGAGTAGAATAAGAATTCCATAAGTCTGTTTCCTTACATGAACAGCATCTGTTGATCATCTACTAAGTGCTGGGTATCACCAAGTTCTATAGAGAGAAAAAAATTGTGCAATAGATGGTCCCTACCCTTAAAGAGCTGCTGGTACAACAGAGGGAACCATACGTGTAAATGGTGACAGTATTATGAGTTTGAAGTGTAAGGTGTCTGGCAGCTCAGAGAGAGGGGTCAGAGTGTGTAGACAGTGCTGCAAAGAAAGGCTTCCCAATGGAATGTACTTACTCTATGATAGTTTAAAAAGCAGAGCAAAGCCTTTCCAGGGGCATTGAGAAGGGGGAAGGAAGTCTAGGAGTGAAGAACTCCATGGTGCTCTGGGGAGCCAAGTTCGTTGGGGCCACTCAGTCGATTAGAACTGACATTTCACTTAAATAAGCCGAACCTAAACCTGACCCACTGAGTACGCAGTGCTTATCATATGAACCCTCAGGGTTCCCATGCTGCTGTGTTTTCCATTAGTCCAAGCTGCCTTATCCCTGGCAAAGCTCCAGCAGGGAAGGCTGTGAGCTTTGAGTACTTGCCCACCAGCTGTGCCAGCTTTCCAGCTGAGATCGTAGAGTTGGAGAGTCCTCAGGGATGGATGTTGGAAGAGACCCTGATGCTGGGAAAGATGGAAGGCAAAAGGAGAAGAGGGCAGAAGAAGTTGAGATGATTAGAGAGCATCACAGACTCAATGGACATGAGTCTGAACAAACCCTGGGAGGTAGTGAAGGTCAGGGGAGCCTGGCCTGCTGCAGTCCATTGGCTTGTGGAGAGTCAGACACAACTTAGCAACTGGACAACAACAGAAATGGAGAATAGCATTCCTTTTGCCACTGCTGCCTGAATGACACTCTGTCAAAGCCCTTGGAGCAGAAACAACAAACTCTTTGCAGCGCAGCCAGGGAAACAGGTCAACCCAGGTCTTGGACACAAATCACGAGCTGGCTTAGCTGGTGAAGCCAGAGTGTGCAGGTGATGGAGAGAAGCAAGACAGACTTGTCCTTTTCTCTCCCAGAAGTTTTTTCACTCACTTGGTGAGGGGCCGTTATAAGGAGCCCAGAGTCAAGATTTTCACTCTGAATCCTAGCTCCTGCCATTTCAATTCAAATTTCACTGAGCTTGAGTCCTTCCTATCAGAATAGAGTAGGGGGATACTTAGATTCTTAAAATCACTATACAGATATTACAATTGGGGAAATTGGATGAAGAGTATATATAATGGATCTCTCCAGTTTGTTACAACTGCCTATGAATCTGAATTATCACAGGCATTTAAAAAATTCAAATAAATACACACTTGCATAGTGTTTATAGGTAGATTTGGACATTCACATGAATTGTTCATTTAATCAGTAGTTTAGTCAATTAGCAAACATGAATAATAACTAACTCTTTTTTTTAGATCTAGGGAGATTAAGCTTCATTCAACCTTTTTTAAGAATGATGAAGTTGATATGGTTATAAAGATGAAAAACGAGCCCAAAGTCACATACCTAATAAGTCATAGGTTTAAATTTGAAGTGCATGTTCTATGTATGTTTGTAAGTTATGTGTAAGTTGTGTGTTCTCTTCTCTGCCTCACGCTGCTGTCGGACAAGACACAGCTTAGCACTGAGTTCAACCCAAGGCAAGGCAGGCAAGCGGCCTCATAAGTGGCTCTAGAGCAAGTGAGGCTACAAAATGGTCTGTAATTTAGCTAAAACAAGTACTCTGGGGAAGAAATTCATTCTTCATGGAGAAGGTAGCAAAGGAGTTCATCAGTGTTATGATGGGTCAGGTAGGAATTCCACGGATGTAGCCAGGATGAGAACATTTATTTCATATAGAACTTGGCCATATTTTTCATATTTTGTGTACTAATTTTATTGTCCTTCTTTTGGGTTTTGCTGCTTATTAAAGAATGGTAATGTGTGCAGCTCATCTCAGCATTGTGTGTGCATGCTCAGTCACTTCAGTCACATTGCTCTCTTTGCAACCCCACGGATTATAGCTCACCAGGCTGCTCTGCCCATGGGACTCTCCAGGCAAGAATACTGGAGTGGGTTGCCATGCCTTCCTCCAGGGGATCTCCTCAACCAAGGGATGGAATTCACGTTTCCTGCATCTCCTTCATTGCAAGGGGGAGGAGTTTACAGTTGAGCCACTTGGGAAGCATCTCTGCATTGCTAAATATAAAAGAAAATATTTATATGTAATTGGGTTGGAAAGGGGCTTCCCTGGTGGCTCAGCTGGTAAAGAATTCTCCTGCAAAGTGGGAGACCTGGGTTCGATCCCTGGGTTGGGAAGATTCCCTGGAGACGGGAAAGGCTACCCACTCTGGTATTCTGGCCTTGAGAAGCCCATGGACTGTATATATAGTCCGTGGAGTCACAAAGAGTCGACAAAACTGAGCAACTTTCACTTACTTACTCACTCTTGGGTTGGAAAGAGGAAGGAAGATCGAATCCTGGGGGCCAGATTAGAGACAGCAAAAATCAAAATGATAAGCCACTATCACAGCTGAGGCTGGAGTCACATGCGGAATTGCTTAGACCTGGAAGATTCTCCTTCACATTCTAAATCTTGGCACTTTGGAGTGTAATTTAAATAGAGATGATTTCTTGACACTCATCAACCCTGTGAAAACACAGAAAGGAATTCCTCTCTTACCCACTTTCCCCCTCCATGTCTGGATTGGTCATATCTCAACAGTGATTGGACCCTATCTCCAAGGGGCAAGGGGCACTGTGTATCAAATGCTCCCCCAGAGGTGTGTGTGTGTGTTTCTTCTACGCACACACCCTGAGTTTGAGCTGACCAAGACCTGGTTCTAAAATGATTCTAAAAAGAGTACGTTCAGCTTTGAGACTCAAATCTTTGTTTCAGGGTTTGATTGCCAAGCCTGGCCGACAATGAAATGTTCTTTGATATATTGGTTATTTTTCCTGCCTTACCAATCTGCTTTAGGGGACTTGCAGATAGGATTGACTGTGGATTTGGGCAGGATCAGGGCCGTTTCTGCAATCTATTTCCTTAATCCTACTTTAATTTTAAAACTCTTTTTATATATATTATTAAGGATTTTTTAATTTATCCAAACCAAATACCAGGTTATTTGGTTTGGATAAATTAAATCCCATCAACATTAAAAGATCACCAGAAAGTCACTCCCTTAAGATTTACGGGAAGTTCAAGACAGAGAAGGAAAAGTGGGTGTGGGTGTTTTTAAAAATCCCAGGTGTTTTACTAAACCTTATATCTCTCATCCTCTTTCCTCACAATAAACTCCATGTGCCCTCTATCCACCCCAGAAAACAAAGCAGTTGAGTACAGCATGCTGAGGGGACATTCCTTTGATAAACATTGAGACAGACACCCTTTCTGTGTTAAAAAGAGAAGATGCCTTTCATTCAGAGTCCATTATTTCCCGACTACAGTTAAGAACTGTTTTGTTCATCTGGGCAAGACATTTAATAATGCAGCCATCTCAGCACTCACGATGGTGACTGGGTGTATGGGTGTTCTAATGTTCCATATGTTTGTGCTAAACTCAGACACGGCTAGACTCAATTGAAAGGAAACAGAGAATGACGCCTCCCCCTGCACTTCTTTCTTTAAGACACGGTTCCATTCTGTGCTGAAGCTCACATGCAGGAAGTAATGGTGCATGCCAAATAGGGTCATTTTCACAAAGCAGCTTCCCGAGGACCTACGGATTTCCTGACTCTGCCCACTTGGGCTAACAGCATGCCCCGTCCAATTCCTGTCGCTAGCGCTTGTGCAAACTCCTGCATTTTTCTGCAATAATATGTCATCATTAACCATATGTCTCCTTTCCACCACTTTTTTCCCCCAGCAATTCACCATCATTAATTTTTAGTACTCTTTCCCGAAGACAGTTGGCTCCTATCCAAAGGTAATGAGGTTGAGAGTCACGAAGTTCACTAATTGTCAGGGGAAGAATATACATGTAATAAAAAGCAAGTTTCTTTTCTTTTTTTATGTCTCTCAGTCAGATGATCTGATGGTGGCCATCTCTGTGAACTTCCTTTAAATTGAGTCTTTTGGGATCTTAAGGAGAGGTTATCTCGATGCCAGTCAACAAACAGGCATCTTTGACAAATGCCAGGAACACATTCATTTTCATAGAATATATTCTATCTGCAAAGAGAATCATTATTCTATTTAAATCAACACTTATCAAATTTCATTAAGTGTGACACATACTGCAGTGGAGTAAAAAATTAATAAATATAAAGTCCTTGCTTTCAAAAGATGTCCAGTCATGTTAGGGAGATGAATTATGCCAATAATAGAGTTCTCAGTTCAGGAAGTCCCTTAGCAAGGCTATAGAATCAGTATCTCCTGCTTTTATAGTAAGATCCATAGAGATAATTTTCGGTGTAGTGCAATGCCTTAAATTTTCAGCCCAGCAGTCTCTAGCCTCTCATGGTTATTGAGCACTCGATATATGGCAGGCACATCTGAAGAACTGAATTTTTACTTTAATTGTAATTAATTTAATTTACTTGTAAACAATCTGATACTCGTTCAGTTATTGGAAAACATTTCACTATGTTTGCAACAACTTGGGTACGTGGATCTACTTTGCAACTGCAGTTTTTGTGAAATCTCAATACAGATCACATACTCCCTAAGAAAACAGAGCATCTGGAATGAAATGCGCTAAAAGCGTGAAACACACACTCACATCTAAGATTCGGCACAGAGACAAAACATGAAAGCGATCTCGTTAATAAATTGGTTATGTTGATTGCATGCTGACTTAACATTTTAGAGATATATGGGGTTGAAAGTGAAAGTGTTAGCTACTCAGTCGTGTCCAACTCTTTGGGACCCCATGGACTATAGCCCGCCAGGCTCCTTCAGTCCATGGAATTCTCCAGACAAGAATACTGGGGTGGGTAGCCGTTGTCTTCTCCAGGGAATCTTCCTGACCCAGAGATCGAACCCACATCTCCCTGCATTGCGGGTAGATTCTTTACCTTCTGAGCCACCAGCGAACTTCCCATATGGGGTTACATGAATGCATTATTAACATTAACTTACCTTTTCCTTTCACATAAATGACTATTAGAAAAAATGTAATTGCCTGTGGCTTGCATTGTATTGGTGTCAGACAGTGCTGCTCAAAATCAAAGTCTTGCATTCCCTTCTTCACGGTGGATTCTGCCTTGACAGACCCAGGGTACAATGGCTCTGTCGTCAAGAAGCTTCCCCACACCTCATATTTCAGTCCCCCTGGCACAGTGCCAGAGGCACAGGGGTGTGCAGAGGCAGAACCTAAGACCTGACCGTAGGTCCTACAGGTGGCACCTGAGTGGTGCATTGCCTCAGATTACAATGTCACCTTATCAGTGTTACATACCAAACTCCTCAGCTTTACTCATAAAGAGGCTGAAACTCAGACACAGCGAGCACCCGGTTTACAATGACATCCCGCAGCTAGGACTCCGAGATTCCACTGCAGGGGACGTGGGTTGGCTTCCTAGTCAGAGAACTAAATCCTGCATGTCAAAATTCCACATGCGGTGTGGACAAATAAACACATAAATAATAAAACCAAAATGACATTAAAGGTTAATGACAGTGTAAATGCCAAGAGACCGATGTCATATACCACGTTTTACAAAATAGATTAGAATTCCATGTCAAAATAAACTACTGATTTGAGGGAGTGAGGAACGATATTCCTTTGGGAAAATCCCTAAATGTTGTTGGCAAGGACATATATTTTTATTTCTTCTAGCTTTTGTTAAAAAAAAATCTTTATCAGAGTAGAAATTACTGATCAATTCACCTGCTTAGACAAAACTAATGCACCTGTCTGGAAAGGCCTTATTGATTTTGCCCTGAAAATGGTGGGTGGGGAGAGCATGGAACTGCCCTCTCCCTAGAAAGCAGGGCAACACCGCCACCTCGTGGTGCTTTTGTTAAGTTGTACGCAGTCTGTCAGACTCCGGAACTCCGAGCCGGCACAGCTTCCAACACCGTCTCTGCCCACTCTTTAAGCTGCAGCTGTGATCGTGCCGTCTATGAATATGCAGTCTCAACAAACCGATAAAAGGGTCGAGCATTTACTAAAAAGATTCACAAAGTTGCCATATCATGGCTTCCTTAAAGAAAACATTTTAGTTGATAGTTTGCATCTTTGGAAAGTGTCTCTGATTAATCCAGATAGATTTCCAAGAGGAAGGATTCCTGAATTTGTGAGTTTAACAGTGGAGGGCATGGAAGTAGACATCAATAAATAGCTGTTGCCTTTGTGTCAGGTTAAAATCCTAGTTATTTCAGGATTAGACATGTATCCCCTCATGCTATATTGCAAGTTAAAATGGGCTTAACTAAATGGATAGATGGGCTTCCCTGATAGCTCAGTTGGTAAAGAATCCACCTGCAATGCAGGAGACCTGGTTCGATTCCTGGGTCTGGAAGATCCCCTGGAGAAGGGATAGGCTACCCACTCCAGTATTCTGGCCTGGAGAATTCCATGGGCTGTATAGTCCGTGGGGTCGCAAAGAGTCAGACGTGACTGAGCGACTTTCACTTTCACTTTCAAAGGGATAAATAAATAGGATAAATCTAAAAACCAATGTGTCATTTATTTTTCTGGAGTTGAGCTGTAGGATTTGCTTGTATATTTTTGAGATTAGTTGTTTGTCCGTTGCTTCGTTTGCTATTATTTTCTCCCATTCTGAAGGCTGCCTTTTCACCTTGCTAATAGTTTCCTTTGATGTGCAGAAGCTTTTAAGGTTAATTAGGTCCCATTTGTTTATTTTTGCTTTTATTTCCAATATTCTGGGAGGTGGGTCATAGGGGATCCTGCTGTGATGTATGTCAGAGAGTGTTTTGCCTATGTTCTCCTCTAGGAGTTTTATAGTTTCTGGTCTTACATTTAGATCTTTAATCCATTTTGAGTTTATTTTTGTGTAAGGTGTTAGAAAGTGTTCTAGTTTCATTCTTTTACAAGTGGTTGACCAGTTTTCCCAGCACCACTTGTTAAAGAGATTGTCTTTAATCCATTGTATATTCTTGCCTCCTTTGTCAAAGATAAGGTGTCCATAGGTGCGTGGATTTATCTCTGGGCTTTCTATTTTGTTCCATTATGCTTGGGGCTGGTGCACTGGGACGACCCAGAGGGAGGGTAGGGGAGGGAGGAGGGAGGAGGGTTCAGGATGGGGAACGCGGGTATACCTGTGGCGGATTCATTTCGATATTTGGCAAAACTAATACAATATTGTAAAGTTTAAAAATAAAATAAAATTAAAAAAAAAAAACCAATGTGCAGATGTTCAGCTTGTTCAATGTGACACCACATGTAATTATAAGGGATTTATTATTTTCAGGTTCTAAAGAGGAAAGGGAAGAAGCCCAGAAGTGTCTCTGGACAAGCAGATGCAATATGTAGATTGTAGATATTTAATGAGGCCATCCAAGGCTTTGTCAGATGTAGAAATAAGAGCTCAAATCCTAGACCTGCTGCATGTCAACTTTTAGATGAATAGATACAGAAAATTTCAATCTTTGTGATCAGAGCATTAGAACCGTAGAGACCCAGAATTATAGAATGTCGGTCTCTTCGCTTCATTTAACTACAAAGCCAGTTTTGGAAAGCTCTGGAAAACAGTGCCTTTTCCTGCAGCCAGCTGCAGGGACAAAATTGAGGGAATTATTTCCCCCAGAGACTTTCATTTGTAAACAACCTGTTCATTTTCTTAGGGAAGGGCTATGCTTCTCCTGGATCAGGTCTCTGAAACATTCCCTAGCAGATGGAGAATACAGGCTGAGGTTTCTCTGTGGATCATTTCAATCAAGGAAAGTCATATTAGGGGAGCAGTTGGTTCCTGGGTTTTGAGAACAGAAGAAGGTCAGTACAGCGGGTGAAATTTTGTTTCAGTTGGGAGAGGTAGTGATCAAGATAGGGAGCCCTTTCAGAAAGAAGAGGGTTGGTACTCAGACTCACAGTAATAAGCTCTATCTTTAAAGGAAAGCTTCCTGAGTGTTCAGGCTCTGCACTGAACTTTTTCCTGTGATGATTACTCGCAACGCCTTCTCTGCCTCTGGTGAAGAAATGAGGAAGGGCGTTAAAGGAACAAAGTGAGTTTAGCTCCAGTGCTTCCCGTGTCCCAGACGTTCCATTCACAGTCTCATTTATTTCACGACAACTCAGAACTGAGATTTATCATCTCTGTTTTTCAGACCAGAAAACGGAGGTGCAGAGTAATTGAATAAGTTGTCCGAGATCAAAAAAGCAGGCAAATGTAGATCCAGGATCTTAACCCAGATCTGTCTTACTCTCACACACTTTCTAACAGAGGAAGTGATATTTAATGACAGAAAGTGCCTGTTGAAATTCCTCAATGCCATCTACTTTTATATTGCAACCTTGCGTACAACAGAGAATTTTGTTCTATTTCCCTAACAAAACCACCTTAAAGCCGTAGTTTCTTTCTCTCAGGTTACTGATGAGGTATATGAGGGCTGTAGCATCTGGGTCAGCTCCCCAAAGGGATGTATTCTGTGGTCAAGCCATGATTCAATAACTATCCTTCCCACATCAAGACCCTGTGCTCTGGTCACTAAAATCCTTCTGACAAAACGCTCTCAGAAAGCATTCTCTTCCATTACTGATCTTTCTTTTTGGTCCATGTTAATTTCCCTCATTTCCTTCAAGTCTAACAAATTAATCAAAAAGAAAATACAATTAGGAGCAATATCCCTCTGATGCTCTTCTTGAAAGCCAAGAAATTTAATTAGAGGAAATACTGAATGTGGTCTAAGCTTTGCAAAGCCTTTTCTCCTCTGGTTCCCTGTTTTCCGTATTCATAGCGCCTTAGAGGAACCCCGGTGAGATTATAGAAAACGCTGGCCTTATTTCCACTAACAGTTGTTGGTTTTGTCATTTTCATCCAAACACCTTGCTGCCAAGTTGCTTCAGTCGTGTCCGACTCTGTGCGACCCCATAGACGGCAGCCCACCAGGCCTCCCCGTCCATGGGACTCTCCAGGCAAGAACACTGGAGTGGGTTGCCATTTCCTTCTCCAATGCATGAAAGTGGAAAGTGAAAGTGAAGTCGCTCAGTCGTGTCTGACTCTTAGCGACCCCATGGACTGCAGCCTACCAGGCTCCTCCATCCATGGGATTTTCCAGGCAACAGTACTGGAGTGGGGTGCCATTGCCTTCTCCCCGAACACCTTAGTCATAAGTAAATGGATTTCCTTACTACAGAAGAACTGGCATTTTTATGACAATGAAGTTGAGTATAGGGATTCATTTGACATTAAAAGTGCTTTGTGCAAATATATTATGGAAATCTGGTTCAGAAGGGTATATTAAAGGATAGAGTTGAGGGCTTGATTTTCCAGAAACGTACTGAAATGTCCAGAGAATACCAGTTCTTGAGTCATTCCTTCATAGTTTTTGAAAGGGGCCCTTGTTTTAAATTTCAGATTCATTTCACATTTTCATTATGTCTTCCAGGTGGCAGAAAAGCAGAAAGCTACTTGCAGAAACAACAAAAATCCCAAGAAGCAAAAATTAAAACAAAAGAAAACAAACCTGGAATATGAACTTCTTTTTGTCTATTTTGTTGTTGTTGTTTTTTAAGGAAAGAGAAGGACTCATCAGCTAGAGGAAAGGAGATAACACAGATATGAAAATGGAAGAATGTATAATGTATAATCACTGCTTTTATTTAAATAAATTGTTTGCCAGTGTCTGGCATCTTCAATAAAGACACGGGTCTACCTGGCCACCATTTAGTAGAGTGGGTGACCCATACCTGAAACCCCGGAAAAAACTATAATTCAGGGTCTGGATGGAATATGATTTTAGGCCTCTGATAAATTCTCAGATTCATGCAAAAGCTTGCTGTTCATTTAGGTATTGAAGGATAGATAGAATTTGGGTAGAGATCAAGAGTACTCATTTATTAGTTTAAATGAGCCATTTCTGGTGCATATATCTGTATTAGAAATAACTAATCAAGTCTAAATACTCACTGAGAAATATTGATACAAGATTTATGGCCTTCTGAAGGATTTTAGGGCAGTTTCACTTGGAAGCATATGTGTATGAACATGCAGAAATTATTAGGTGAATAAAGATAAAAGTCTTAATAACAGGGATGGTGAAGAAGGGGATGTGGATATGGTCCAAAAAAAAAAAAAAAAACGGTATATATACACATGTTAGATTTTACAATTATGTCATCTATGATTTTAACAACAGCAACAATAAAAAACAATGTATAGATATACTCTAAAGATATTTTAATTTGAAGGAATCCTGCCAGGCTCCTCTGTCCATGGGATTCTCCAGGCAAGAATAATGGAGTGTGTTGCCATGCCCTCCTCCAGAGGTCTGTCTTCCCCTCCCAGGGCTCGAACCCCTGTTTCTCATGTCTACCTACATTGGCAGGCAGGTTCTTTACCACTAGCATCACCTGGGAAGCATAAATGCATATAAATGCATGTATAAATTGCTTGTGTATTACCTCTCTATCCATGATTATTTGATAGTATTTACCAGAAAAGTCAAGTTGGACTGGAATTGTATTTTGGGGCTGGTTTTGCTCACAAACTCGACTCTTCCAGTAAGACTTCAAATTTTTGTTTCTACTGGTGTCAAATTTGGCAGGTTAAATTTTTCTAGAAATTTGTCCATGTGATCTTAGTTGTCAAATGTGATGATACACAATTGCTGATGTATCGTCTTATTCTTTTCCTGTTCATAAAATTTGCAGTAATCCCTTCTTTCTTACTTTGAACATTGACAGCTTCTTCCTCTTTCTGCTCTTAAGTTTAGTTTGGCCATTGTCTTGATGTTTTTCAAGATATTAATACCTTTATTTCCTCTTTGTTTTCTATTTCACTGATATTTTAAAAAAATATTATGTATTTTCTTCTATTTCAGTTTTTTTTTTTTGTCTTTACTAGGATGGATTCTTAGGACATTGATTTTGTATTAGAATTATTTTCTAATCTATGCATTTTAAAGCTCTAAATTTCCCTCATCTTAGCTTTCTTCAGTTCAAAGTATTTTCTAATTTCACTCATGATTTTATTTTCAATCAATAAATTATATAGAAACATATGCTTTATTTCCAGACTTTTGGGAATTTTCTAAATGTTTTATCGATTTCTAAATTAAATTCCTTTTTATCAGAGGATACGGGGCTTTCCTGGTGGCTCAGTTGGTAAAGAACCGGCCTACAAGGCAGCAGATCCAGTGTTTGACCCCTGGGTGGGGAAGACCCCCTGGAAGGGAATGGCTACCCAGTCCAGTATTCTTGCCTGAGAATTCCATGGACAGAGGAGCCTGGCGGGCTATATAGTTCATGGGTGTTGCAGAGAGTTGGACATGGCTGAGCAACTACCACACACATATTTTACATGATGTTTTTTAAATCAGTGCTTGTTTTATGGTCCATCATGGCACCTATCTTGGTGAACATATCTTCACGTTAAAAGGGTGTGTATCCCACACTCATTGGCTATGTGACTGAAGGTGCTGAGTTGTGCCCGACTCTTTCGACGACCCGTGAACTGTAGCCTACCAGGCTTCTGTGATGAATAAATTTCAATTAAACCAAAGAATTTGCTAGCTTTCCTCACATTGTATAAGTCACAACCAAGTTTTTTAATCTTTGTTATATCAATTGCTGACAGAGTGATAATAAAATCAACCTTGGTAATTGTAAAGTCTTTTCTTTCTCCCTTTAATTTGGTCAATTTTGCTTCATACAATTTGAGACGTTTTTACTCGATGCCCCAACAGTTACAATAGTTATGAACCCCTGACTGTGTGCCCTTTCATCCTTATGGTGCCTCACTCTCTATCTCTCTAGGACACTCTCTCAGTGTCTGTGCTATCTGCTGTCAGCACAGCCAGCCAGGCTGACTGTTCACACTCGTCTATTTTCTTTCAATCTATATGTATCCTCGTAATCAAAATTTCCCTCGTAAGCAGCTTGTGTCAGGGTCTTATTTGCCTGTTTCCTTTCCACTTTGACTATCTCTGCTTTTATTTAGCACATTTAGACAATTAAATGGAGAAGGAAATGGCAACCCACTCCAGTACTCTTGCCTAGAAAATCCCATGGACGAAGGAGCCAAGTAGGCTACAGCCCATGGGATCACAAAGAGTTGGACATGACTGAGCGACTTTACTTTCACTTTTTTTTTCTCCACTTAGTGTATTACCATAGGTGTTTTTGGAGAAGGCAATGGCACCCCACTCCAGTACTCTTGCCTAGAAAATCCCATGGATAGAGGAGCCTGGTAGGCTGCAGTCCATGGGGTCGCTAGGAGTCAGACATGACTGAGCGACTTCACTTTCACTTTCCACTTTCATGCACTGGAGAAGAAAATGGCAACCCACTCCAGTGTTCTTGCCTGGAGAATCCCAGGGGATTCCCAGGGGAGCCTGGTGGGCTGCTGTTTATGGGGTCACACAGAGTCGGACACGACTGAAATAGCTTAGCATAGCATAGACAATTAAAATGGGCTTCCCTGATGGCTCAGTGGGAAAGAAATCACCTGTCACTGCAGAAGATACGGGTTCGATTCCTGGGTCAGGAAGATCCCCTGGAGAAGGAAATAGCAACCCACTCCAGCATTCTTGCCTGGAGAATCCCATGGACAGAGGAGCCTGGCAGGCTACAAGTCCATGGGGTCACAAAGAGTCAGACACAGCTGAGTGAGTAACACACACACACACACACACACACATACATGCTATGATTGCTTAACCATGGTTAACTTTGAGCTGATTGTATTTGAAGTATGGACAGTGGAGCCTGGTAGGCTGTAGTCCATGGGGTCGCTAAGAGTCGGACACGACTGAACAACTTCACTTTCACTTTTCACTGTCATGCATTGGAGAAGGAAATGGCAACCCACTTCAGTGTTCTTGCCTGGAGAATCCCAGGGACAGGGGAGCCTGGTGGGCTGCCATCTATGGGGTCACACAGAGTCGGACATGACTGAAGCGACTTAGCAGCAGCAGCAGCATTTTTTAACTATAAAGTTAAATCTTATGGAAAACTTGGAAATTTTTCAGCTGTGTATTTTTCAAGTGTTTTTCATCACTAACACATATTTCTTCTACTTCTATGGTTGCACCTGAATGTGGATTAGACATTTTGAAAATTTTTTGCAGACCCACAGGTCATGTTATTGCTCCCCCAACGTTTTTCTGTTGTTTAGAAAAGATAATGCCCATCAGTCTGTCTTCAAGTTCACTGACTTTTCCCCCTGTTATCTGTAATTGAAAGAATTTATTTCAGATTCTATATTTTTCAGTTCAATATTTGCACTTGGTTATTTTAAAAATAATTTTGGATTCTAAGCTGACACTTCTTTTTCACTGAATATGAGTATGTTTCTCTCTCTTTCTTCTGCTGGTGGTAGTAGCCGTCATGTTTTATTATTGGCTCATGAAAGCTTCATCACTCCTTTATTCAAACCACAAAGCAGTTCTAGCCCCGTCATTTGTTTTCTCGTTGGCTTCCTTTGGCTTGTGGGCACAAAGACCTCTACCTTAGGGAGGAACGAATGTCATTTTGGAAGTGACCCCATTTCTTCTTTTTTTTAATTTTCTTCTGTTTTTATTGTTGAGAAATCTGTTGTTAGTATTATTTGTGTTCCTAATGTCATTTCTAAGGAATGAATGGTGACCCAGTTTTTTTCTCATTAATATATTTGCTTTATTGAAGTGTATTTGATTTAAAATGTTTCAGGTGTACAGCAAATTAATTCAGTTCTATATGTGTGTATACACACACACACACACATATATATATATACATGCATATATAGATATATATTTCCTATTTTCAGATTCTTTCCCATTACAGGTTATTACAAGATATTGAATACAGTCCTCGGTGCTGTTAAATAGGTCCTTGTTGTTTGTCTGTTTTGTATGTAGTAGTGTGTATCTGTTAATCGCCTCAGTCATGGAGCATGGTTATAATAGCTGGTTTAAAGTCTTTTTTTTTTTCCATAATTTCAATATCTGAGTCTATTGGGATAATTGCTTTTCACTTGAGAATAGTTTTTCTTTGTTTATTAAGAAACATGAATTTAATGTGAATACTGTACATGATGTGTCATGTGGATCCTGGGTTCTGCTACAGTCCTGTGGAAAATGTGGGTGTTTTTGTTTAGCAGGCAATCAATCCCGATATGTTCAAACAGCAAATGCTGTCACATCTCCTGTCTGTGGTAGCTCATATCTCAGTTCAGGCCTCCAACCATATTCTGCTGGTGAAAGTCTTGTTTGTACACATGTAGTACAGGGGATGAGCTGTTCAGTTAAAGTGTCCACATTTTCCATCAGTTCAGTGATCCAAGCCTCTGAAACATTGGTCTGTAATGATATCTCTTTGGTGCATGTGTAGCTCTGAGTTTAGTGGACTAAACAGTGGTTCCAATTTCAGCTCAGCTCCACAGAGCTTTGTTATACATATGTGAGTCTATCTCACACATGCAGAACTCAGAAATAAACCTTAGAGCTTTGCAGGCCCATTCATAAACTGAAGGGATCCATTCCCCAATAATCAATAATCAGAAATTATCTCCACATGCTCCAGTTTCCAGGGTCCACTTTTCCCCTCTCCTCTGGTTGAGAAATACGTGGTTTCTCCTCTAGTTTTAGCCACCACCACTATGCCACATTTCCCCAACTGGGGCTGGCTCTGGGGATAAACAAACAAGAAATTGGAGAAGCTCACACCTAGGGGTCGCTTCTCACAGTTGGACTCATCTTCAAAATCCACCTGTTTTTGTCTGCCTTGCAGCATCTTCACAGACTTTCTTTTTCTTTTGCTTGTTGTTTCTTTTGTTAGTCCAAAGAACTACTTCTAGATCTTGGATTGCAATTCTGCATTTATCAGTGCGATCACTTATCTTTGTATACACTTATCCACATTCAGTTCCAATGCAACAGTCATTTATCCAATAATTTCTATATAAAATACTGTGTCGGGTGTTGCCAATACAAATGTGGATTTCTGCAAACCTCCAGAAGGTCCATGTCTAATGAGACACTTATCTGTACACTGGAATGGCCATGAGAGTTTATGGACATTGCAATGAGAAGTAAAGTACGTGTAGGGTGTCGCAGCCACTCAGATGCCAGGTTGCTTGATTCTGCCAAGAGACCTAGTCCAAGTCCTAGAAGGAGAAATGCTCTTCCTTGAGTTCTAGCAACAAGAGAGGGGAGCTTTCAGGGGAAGCAGGAAATTCTGAGAAAAGTTAAAGAAGCCTGCAAGGTGGAATGAGCAGGAGTGCATCCTTATGGCTATAAAATTTACTGAGTGGGGTAGAAGGTGGCAGGTGAGAAAACAGAAGCCAGATTTTGTCCGCAAGGAGTTTGAATGTCATTTTATGGACAAAGGTGGGCGATACTGTGTTTTTGAAGAGTTAAAAGAATAGACCTTTTGAAACAAAACATATACATGCATTTTTTAAAACTTACAGACAAAGTAGACTTTCCATATAGTCCTTCAGGAAATGTGTACCAGCTTCCTGCTTTGTTCTAGATGCTAAACTGACTCTAAGCACATGGTGATTGGTACACTGGCACCCTTAAAGTGCAAAGCAGTCGAGGAAAATGTCAAATTCATAGAGCAGGGCTTCTACTGTGCATTATAATGATATGCTTTTGAATGATACTGTTTGTTGATATTACATGTTTCTGAAAACAAAGCTCTGGCTTAATCTCATTTCCTGCTGTGAAATTCCAACCTACTTGTGGAGAAAAAAAAAAATATTTCCCCAAGAATATCCATGTGTTCAAAGAAGGTCTGTGAATATTTCATACGATGCATACAATTAGTCCTGGAGCAGAATTTTAACCTGAGCGCTCTCCACTAATTTACGGCAGCTTGCATCTCCTCGGACACTAGGCTCCATCCCATCCTTGGCCATGAACATCTTTGGGAATGTGCACACCCATATGTGTGTACTTCAGTGCAGCTTCTAAAAACTGGTGCTAAGATGAGAGACTTAAAACAGTTCATTTTGTCCAGTTCTGTTATTAAAATGGATTTTAGAGTCTGCCGAAAGCAATTTTGAGACTAATTAAAATTTTAATAAATAACCATAATATATTAAAAGTCAAATTAGAAGAGTGTGATGTTATTGAATTAGGGCAAGTACACTACATAGGGAACTTTTAATAAATTATGTATGAGCCGCTCCAAATTACTTCTCTCAATTTGGACAATGCCGGAGATTAAAGAGTACAGTGTAATTTAGTTTGTGGTTTGAGGGCAAAATGGAAAAGAGAAGAAACATCGCTTGCATTAGTTTCAGTTTATTTTGGTATTAATGACTTACTTTGTAATTGTGTTTGAAAACATGTATTTATTCACTTACTTTCTTACTTACTCATTTCCTATTAGTCTTATTCCTCATAAAATGCTTTGTAAAGAAAACCAACTTCAGTAGAAGTTAAAATGAAAACTTTCTTTTTTTTTTTGGAAGTGAATGTGTTTCCCCACGAATTTTATCCATCTCTCAATATTCTTTATTGGACATTTAAAAAAAAACAAATCAGTGATGAGATAAGGAATGCACTGATTCATAGATCCCTTTTTTTTTAATTTTAATTAAAAAAAAAATTTGGCCACACCACATGGCATTCCCCAACTAAAGATTGAACCCATGTCCCCTATAGTAGAAAGGCAGAGTCTTTGCCACTGGACAGCCAGGGAAGACCCCTTTTACTGAACATTTTGTCAGTCATGAAAGTGAAAGTGAAGTTGCTCAGTCGTGTCTGACTCTTTGAGACCCCATGGACTGTAGCCTACCAGGCTCCTCGGTCCATGGGATTTTCCAGGCATGAATACTGGAGTGGGTTGCCATTTCCTTTATCTAAAAATCAACTATTTCAAGCTTTAAAATGGCAGGCACAATGCTAATTGGGAGGGCATCATTGCATATAAATATATATAGAGATGGATGTTTAAAACAGTTGAAATAAGACACAATAAGATGAATGTCTTATTAGAGATGCGTCACCTCTTGGTGGTTCTTTGCTGAGCAAGAAGTGAAGCATGGAGGGTGTGGAGTGTAAGTTCCCCCTACTAGGGGAGGGCGGAGTGGGTAGAAAGAACAAGGTAGCATCTCAAACGTCACCTCAGGGCTGGAGCGCAATGATGCCGATTAAACCCTTTGGTGTTTCTCCAATTTGACGTAGCAGTAAGTGAAGATGTAAGCAACAACCCAATTTTTCAATTCATCCGCATTCCAATCTATGCATTCACGCACCGCTGAATCGCAATCACGCTCATTCACAATCAGAGCTGAGCCGCGCTTGAGCCCTGTGTTCTCATTTACCAGGTATTAGCACTTCTCTGTCGGCAGGATTCGTTGTTGCTCTGGAGTGGGTCCCAGATGCTTCACCAGGAGTTGTGCCTTCAACCTCGCTTAAGGTACAATGAAGGTGGTTGGAGGATTCACGTGTGATAAGCACTTTCCTCAAGGCTAAGTGCTAAAAATACCGTAGCTGGCCCTGCACGGTGAATGGAGATGGTCCTGAAAGCAGAGAGAAGGAAAACCTTGCTTGGTACAGATTTGCTGATGTAAAATTTCCAGTTATGAGATACTAGGGAAACAGACTCTTCATTCATCCCTGTGTCCCCTGCACCTGGTACAATCAGTGACACCTTTTAGGCCCTGGATAAATACTAGTTGTTTTTTTTTTTTTTTTAAGAGAATATATAGGACGGCACAAAAAGTCTTAAGTAGCAGCTATTTGGGGGTTTAGAAGAAGTAGACAGATAATGGGGCTTCCCTGATGGCTCAGATGGTAAAGAATCTACCTGCAATGCAGGAGACCTGGGTTTGATGCCTGGGTCAGGAAGATTCCTGGGATCAGGAAGATCCCCTGGGGAAGGAAATGGCCACCCACTTCAGTATTATTGCCTGGAGAATCCCATGGACAGAGGAGCCTGGCGGGCTACAGTGGATGGGGTCACAAAGAGTTGGCCATGACTAAGTAACTAACACACAGACTCAGATAACATCTCTGCAGTGAAAAGACCACGGGGCAGTGCAGGTTAGTGGTCTGGGTCACAGCGCCACAGTCACGCTAAGTACTGACCACCGCTAATGAAAGCATTGATTTTCACTTTTCACTGAAGCTGCCGTTAGTTGAATGTGGCTCCAGGCTGTGAACTGGGTCCAGTTGGTTGGTCTATGGGGTCGCACAGAGTCGGACACGACTGAAGTGACTTAGCAATAGCAGTGACTTATTAGTCTTCTTCTGGGACAAAAGGTGAAATGCTGAAAGCTTGTTTTACAGAAAGGATAAAGGGACAAAAGGGTCGGTGTCACTACACAAACACACTTTAAGCCTCAGCTTGACTTACTGATGTCTGCAATAGCCATTGGCCAAGTGAACAATGGCCAAGTCTTAAATCAAGGGGTAAGGAAAATATTTTTACTCACCACCAGGGCCTGGCAAGGTGTGGATGCATAATTCTTCTACGCTACAGGGGAGTAAAGGATCATGACAGTATTTATTGAGAACATGATTTACATAGGAAATATCTGAACGGGAAAGTAATCTGGAAATAGGTTAAGTTAGTAAAAAGAATCAGAGGATTTTGTTTTGCTTTTTAATCTTCAGAGCATTTTCTAGGTTTATTATTTTAGCCTTTGGCAATAGTTATACAAGGTAATTATGTCCTTTCTTTTAAAAAAATGTGTTATTCCCTTCTTTTGAAATTAGATTTAAACTTCAATAATTACCTTAATAGTTCACATGGAGATGCCAAAACCAGAATATTCACAAAGCCTGGTGATTGGAGGGTGAACCTTGTCTCCATCCTTTCTTATTTTCCTTATGAAAGTTACTTAACCCTTTGCCTCATTTAAACAAATATATGTAGTATTTTTTAAACCTAGTGTCTAAATTTTTGCATTTAAAGTACCCGAACTATTTAAAGCACCTAAGTGAGTGAAAATAGCCAACTCTTTGTGACCCCATAGACTATACAGTCCATGGAATTCTCCAGGCCAGAATACTGGAGTGGGTCACCTTTCCCTTCTCAAGGGATCTTCCCAACCCAGGCATTGAACCCAGGTCTCCCACATTGTGGGCATATTCTTTACCAGCTGAGCCCCCAAGGAAGCCCAAGAATACTGGAGTGGGTAGCCTATTCCTTCTCTAGAGAAGCTTCCTAACCCAGGAATTGAACCAGGATCTCCTGCATTGCAGGTAGATTCTTTACCAACTGATCTATCAGGGAAGCCCTATAAATCATCTAAACACTGGCTTAATCATTGTCAATTCCTCAAACATAGGGCTGGGAGGAAAAGCTCTATTTGATGCCAGAATCCAGGCTTCTAACCAGGAGCAACATTACCTCATGCACAGAAGTTCTCCATTTTCAGTAGGGTCACCCTGATTCCTGTAACATAAGTATTCACCAGTGTATTTCAAATCTCAGTGTTTTAATACAAGGCTTGTTTTGAAATTCCTGTTGGAGGCCAGTGGCACTTTCCTCTACAGCTATGAACTCAATGGTTATTTGGGGTGACTCTCCAGTGACCTCGGCTGACATGTTTTACTGAATATTTTACCCCGTTTCAAGGTAATGTCCTGTATTGCACTGAGGGGCTGGCTATCCACGTGCTCAGGAAGGAAGGGAAAGCACAGATATTGCTAAATGCCAGTCTCAGCCACCCCCAAATGCTCCAATTCTAAACTTCTACGTCACCTCTGACCCCTGTTTTGGTAGAGCCAATGTGTGTGTCCAAGCACATTATTTTATTTCTGTCCTCAACACACAGGAGGGAGGCATTTCCCAGACTTCTTACATTCTCATAGGATTGTGGAGGATTTGGAAAGATTAAAAAAGAATGGAATGAAATGGCATGCGATTCAGACCCAACACCCGTTATCTGTTCCTGGAGATAGAAAGCAACCTGAGCTTTCTGTTTCCAGCATGTTCGAATGTTCCGTCTCATTTCCCAAGGAGCTCTTTAGGGGAATTCCTGCTTGAGGATTCCTTATGTGTTGATGACAGACTGACATTCCAAGCAAATGCTGGTCACAACACCGATTAGCTCACTCATCCTGTGGCTAGTTATTTCCAAGATGGACTGTAATATTTTCAGACTCTAGGCTTTGCCCTCTGTGATCTTACCTCACCAACCACTCTGTTCTTCTGTTTCACTCTGGTTTCCTTTCACGGATCTTACACTCTATTAACACTCATCTCTGGTTCTTGTCATTCCTTCTCCAGGCATCGTGTTCACTTCATCACTGTTTTTCTCATGATTTTCTTCACTCGAAAACCCCTTCTCGTTTTCTCTTCAAACCTCTTTATATTATTTGAGTTCTGTCTAAACAACCATCTTTTTGTGAAGCTGTTTTTGATCCTGCCACCCCTACGAAAGGGCCACCCCTACGAAGGGAAAATATTATCTGTCCTTCCTCAGAAAGACAACACCCGTATTTACATCTTATTATGGCTCTATGAATTTAAGTGTTACTATCAAGAAGCTGTATGGTTTAGATCTGACTCCCTCACACAGCTGAACACTGGTGTCCCCAGCTGCAAAGCAGGGACACAAACATCAACATCATAGAGCTGTTGAGGGCATTAAGTAAAATAATTTTGTCAATATCCTCGTACAATGAGATGCCCGACCACCATTAGGCCCATTCCATCCTACCACTTTCCTGGACCAAAAAAAAAGATTCCTACTGACATGTCTGAATTTTTAAGAGGCTCTCAAAAATGTTATATTAAGGAATTTAATTAAAACGTCTCCACTACGGTATATTTTGAACTGTGGTTCAAACTATTAGTCTTTTACAGTGTGTTTCAGGCAGACAGCTCTTTTGTCTCCTGAGCACCCCTGAGAGAGTTTATCTCAGGTGCCCAAGTTTAACGAGAGAGTCTGTTCCCTTCCTGCGTTTATGGTGAGCAAATGTCCTTTCATAATGTCTAACAAGACAAAAAAAAAAAAAATCACAGAAAAATGTTAAACTTTCTGAGACATGGTAAAAAAGGGAAACAGCTAATTCATTTCCCCTGTGCTTCTTTTTTTTTTTTTTTAGCAGTTCCATTTAGTTATTTTAAAAGGTTATCACCTGTTTCTCTCTGGCTAAAAATAATGAAAAATTTTTGTTCAGAAGGCTTTTCTTTGAAAACTCTAAAACTGCAGTCAATTGTGCCTGCAGTTTGGGGGTTTTGAAGCTGGATAATATCCAGAGGAGAGGAATGAGAAAGAGAAGGACAGCACTTCTGTCTTGGACACAAAGCCACGTTCATATTGTGTTTGTCACAGCTGCTCTGATTTGACATTAAAACCATGATTACGCTCATTGTTTTTTGTGTTACTTTTCTTTCTCATCATTCTTTTTTATATGTCCAGATGTCTGGAGAGAGAGCAAGCCATAAGCTTTATGTCTGCATGCGTGTCCGTGTACAAGTGTGTATACGTGTATGCATTTTATGGAGGAACCGCCCAGGTGGTGCAGTGTTAAAGAATCCGCCTGCCGAGCAGGAGACGCAGGTTCCATCCCTGGGTCAGGAAGATCTCCTGGAGAAAGAAATGGCAGCCCACTCCAGTATTTTTGCCTGGAAAATCCCACAGACAGAGGAGCCTGGCATGCTGCAGTCCTTGGGGTTGCAAAGAGTCAGACATGATTTAGTGACTGAGCACATACACATGCCTTTTATAGATTTTTCTCAGCTTTACTGGCAAAGGTGGCATGCCATACGGTGATGTCAGAGGAGGCTCAGGTGGCAACAGATGCTTGCTGGCTGCTTCCTCTCTGCTGTAGCCCTCGCCACCACACCCAACACACATGCACGGTTAAATCAGCACCCACCTTCCATCCTGTGCAGGGAAATTCATGTTACTGTGATACAGAGGCTTCAGAGCAGGGAGGTTCCAGAAGCAGAAAGGAAGAGGTATGGGACAGCATGGCCTCAGTTTTCTGCCACTTCCTGGAGACCTGGGTAGCACAGGCCCAGACAACAACAGTCAGAAGCAACTGCAAATATTCCAGAGAGATTTTCAGAACATCTGGGCATTTGCTACACTGTGACAGAGCTCAGGACATCAAATGAGGCGTTGAGAGGAGGAGGAATGGGAAATGACCCATAACCCAATTCTTAATGGATTTTTGTTAAAGTCTGTCGGCCATTGAAATTCACAGAAAAAAATTTAGAGAATCATACTTCAGTGCATACAATAAACATTCAAGTTCTTCCTTTGTTATTTATCCCAATACCATGGACTATGGTTTTCATAGTACATTTAATGTTCTAGGAATTATAATAATGCTTTAAAAGTGTGTAATGTTTTTACCTGCCCCATAATTTTCAGATTTCTGCTCTTGGATACTAATATTATATGGATCAAAGTACATCTTATTGGTAGTCAGGGTTGCACATACAAAGCCCAGGCTACTTGGTAAAACAGATGTGGTATCTGCACTTTCCTTAATTATGTTTTGTAGTCTTTGCTCTATTAAAGCATCATCACTCCATGGCTTCCTAAGTTGGAGAAGCTGCTGACACCGTGTTACTGAAGGAAGAATGTGTTACTGATTGAATAAAGTTAGGAGTTGTAGGAGAGAAAGATTTTGACCACAATTAGAGACTTCAATGATCCAGCCACATTAACACAGAGGTGGGTGGCAGAGGACATAGCTGGATTATATGACCCTCAGAAACCTGGAGAAGACAGTTGCAGAGGATATGAACACTAATCATAATAATATGGGTTTTGTCCAAGTTGTTGTTCAGTCACTCAGTCATGTCTAACACTTTGCAACCCCATGGACTGCAGCATGCCAGGCTTCCCTGTCTTCCACTATCCCCCAGTTTGCTCAAATTCATGTTCATTGAGTTGGTGATATTATTTAACCATCTTATCCTCTGTCATCCCCTTCTCCTCCTGCCTTCAATCTTTCCCAGCCTCAGGATCTTTTCCAATGAATCAGCTATTTGCATCAGGTGGCCAAAGTATTGGAGCTTCAGCTTCAGCATCAAGCCTTCCAGTGAATATTCAGGATTGATTTCCCTTAGGATTGACTGGTTTGATCTCCTTGCTGTCCAAGGGACTCGTAAGAGTCTCCTCCAGCCTGTCAATCAAGGTAAGGGAAATGTTCAAGAACAAAAAAAAAAACACTTCCAGTTCTGAGGGCTACTGCCTCTTATGAAGACAGAAGAGTTTACATTTTTGCAAGGAAGGTAGGGGCGAGAAGATACTTATGTAAAGAGCAGGAAGATGTTGCCCTGAAGTGATATTTGAAACACAGTTATCCCCAAAAGGTATTTGTTACTTATTGCAGATTCACACTTAACCAGATGTCCTATATCTTATCTGGCAACTCTACCTGGGGATCCTCCCTTAGAAAATGATCTGTGTTCATATTCTTTATAGAGGGTCTGCTTTTGGAGAAATCTCCTCTAAAACAGATAGGCTTCCCTGGTGCCTCAGATGGTAAAGAATCCGCCTGCAATGCAGGAGACCTGGGTTCGATCCCTGGGTTGGGAAGATCCCCTGGAGAAGTGCATGGCAACCCACTCCAGTATTTTTGCCTGGAGAATTACATGGACAGAGGAGCCTGGTGAGCTACAGTGCATCGGGTTGCAAAGAGTTGGACATGGCTATCGACTAACACTTTCACTTTTCACTTCTAAAACAGCTGAAGTCAGTTTCTGTCCTTTACAACCAGTGAACCTGAGTGAGGCAGATATATTCTGATTCTAGAGTTGCCCAATAAGGAGAATATCTCACCTTTACAGTTCCATCATTTGTTGGTCTTCCAGAGTCAGTTTCTACCCTTCTCCAGACCTGTCTGTGCCCCCAGGGGCACCCTCTGGCTTGTTTTGCCATATAATCCTGGGTGGGTAAGAACCATGGGAAGCCCACAGGAGAGCTGAGTGTGCAGGAGATAGAAGCCCCCAAGTTTATGTTGCTGGTTCTTTCCTGCCAGCCCAATGTTCTGAGCAGCCACAGTCCCCTGATGAAAAGTCCCAGCTCCTGCCAGAGCACTTCTCTTTATAGTTCCTGTTCCCCCTAGGTTTTAGTGACAATTTACTCGCTTTGAACCTGCAAGCCCGGAGATAATAGTACAGCTCATCTGGCTTAGCCCAGGAATGTGTCATCATCCCCCCTTAAGTCTCCCTTAACCTCACCCACATGTTCACACTTGTGTAAACATCCTTCCATCAATCACTCTTTGAGTCGCACTTTTCCATTTGTCCTGCTATTGTTATAGTTTAGTCACTCAGGCATGTCCAATTCTCTATGACCTCATGGGCGATAGCCTGCCAGGCTCCTCTGTCCATGGGATTCCCATGGACAAGAATGCTGGAGTCATTGCCATTGCTTTCTCCAGGGGATCTTCCTGACCCAGGGACCTCAAATAACACAAACATATGTGTTCAAAGCAAACTATTGGCTGTATGACACAGGAGCTCAACTCAGTGTTCTGTAACAACATAGAAGGCTGGGGTGGTGGGAGGGAGGCTCAAGAAGCAGGGAACACGTGCATACCTACGGCAGATTCATGTTGACCTACGGCAGAAACCAACAGAACATCACAGAGCAACTGTCCTCCAGTTAAAACTAAATGGACTTCCCCGGTGACTCAGACAATAAAGGATATGCCTGCATTGCAGGGGGCCTGGGTTTGATCGCTGACTCTGGATGATCCAGAAAGCATATACAGTCAGAGATCATCATTAATTAAATATTAAAATATATTAAAACAAGAACAAACTTACCTACAGAAGTATTATGGGCTAAGCTCATTTAAAAAAATATTTGTTTATCTTTGTTTTTGCACACAAGCGGGCCATCTCTAGTTGTGGCAAGTAGGGTCTATTCTTCATTGCACTGTGCAAGCTTCTCATCATGGTAGCTTCTCTTGTTGCAGAAGAAAAGCTCTATAGCAAAGGCTTAAGTTGTGGACCACGGGCTTTGTGGCTCCAAAGCAAGTGGGATCTTCTGGGACCAGGAATTGAACTTCTGTCCTCTGCATTGGCAGGTGGGTTGTTAACCACTGGACACCAGGGAAGTCAGACCAGTCTCATTTTGTTACAATTAAAGTACTTTACCAATAATATTAGGGATGCTAGTTTGCATATTATTTTGAATTTTATCAAATATACTTTTTTCTCTAGAGTATTAACAGTATTAATGGGGACTCATGTATTGGGAATCTGAAGTATCAGATTTATTCAGCACTTATAGGAATTATTTAAAATGTTGCAGTGATCAGAAAATGGACTTTGAAAAAAAGAAAAAACAAAGAAAAGGAATTTTGCAACCTATGAACATATGTTTGTGTCCTGCTCTTAATTTGGTATAAAACTTTAGTTACTTCATCTTTATGGATTTCAGTTTGACACTTGTAAAAAGGGAATAATTAAATTTACATTGTAGGCTAACTATGAAGAAGTTTAGTCAAAGTCAAGTGAGTGAGTGAGTGAGTGAAAGTCGCTCAGTCATGTCCGACTCTGCAACCCCATGGACTACACAGTCCATGGAATTCTCCAAGCCAGAACATTGGAGTGGGTAACCTTTCCCTTCTCCAGGGGATCTTCTCAACCCAGGGATCGAACCTAGGTCTCCTGCATTGCAGGCAGATTCTTTACCATCTGAGCTACCAGGCAGAATAGTCAAAGCTATGGTTTTTCCAGTAGTACAGATGGGACAGTTGGACCATAAAGAAGGCTGAGTATAGATGTGATGCTGGAGAAGTCCCAAGAATCACTTGGGACTTCAAGGAGATCAAACCAATCAATCCTAAAGGAATTCAACCCTGAACATTCATTAAAACAACTGATGACTGATGTTGAAGCTGAAGCTCCAATACTTTGGCCACCTAATGCCAAGAACCGACTCATTGGAAAAGACTCTGATGCTGGGAAAGACTGAAGGCAGGAGGAGAAGGGGATGGCAGAGGATGAGATGGTTGGATGGCATCACTGACTCAATGGACATGAGTTTGAGCAAATTCTGGGAGATAGCGACAGACAGGGAAGCCTGGTGTGCTGCAGTCCATGGGGTAACAGAGTCAGACACAACTTAGAGGCTGAATAACCACAACAAATGAAGAAGAAATAAAGAACACGTGTAAAGTTCCTAGCCCAGTGTACTTTTAATGGTATAGATTTGATAATTGATGGCCATTGTACCCATTTGTGTGTGTATTATTGGATTTAGCTTGCAAGTCTCCTCATTTCTATGAGAGTGATACTTTGCAAGATTTTCTGAGAATTATAGGAATTCTACATGCAATGCATTACCCTGTAAACAACAGCTATTATTATCAGGAGGGAGAGAAGGCATGGAAGGACAGCCCAGGTGGAAGAAAGTGCCTCCCGGCCCTTCTCTAGGTATGAAACAAATTGCAAAGGAGCCCACCACAAAAGTGATATTCTCATGGCAGATTAGAAAAGGTTAAAGAATTCTAAGTGTAGGAAGTTTTGTGTAACTGGCCTTAATCTTCCTGATAGCTAGGAAGACTTGTGTTCTGTTTCCCCACTGGATACTAGCTAGAATGTCTCTAAATCCTAACAGGAATAAGCCTGAGAATATTCTGAGCCAGTTCCTGCCAGAGGCATACATGTCGCCTTGCTGTAAATGTGCCCCCAGGTAACCCATGTAACCTGAGGCAGCTCCAAGAGGGGAGGTAGGGGACCAGAAATTCCTAAGCCTAAGGGCAGGAACACACGGTCCCTTCTTAATTTCAGATGTGATTATATCAATGACAAATGTATTCTGGAGTTAGTATCCAGGACAAGGGATATATTTAACCTGATTTATTCCTCAGCTCTCAGGCCATGTCTCTACTGTGTTAAGTCTTTTGTAATATATATACAGAAATAGGGCTGGGACGTCCCTGGTGGCCCAGTGATCAGGACTCCATGCTTTCACTGCTGAGGGCATGGGCTCAGTCCCTCCATGGGGAACTAAGACCCCACAGGCCATGTGGCATGCACCTCCTCCCAAAAAATAAAGCAACAAGCAAGAAAAACAAGAGAGTGCCTTCAAGTATACCTCCTTCTTAGATAATGTGCTTCCTTGGCTCTGTTGTCTTAAAAATTACGTCCAGACTAATTTTCTCGACAAACATGGGATGTTCTCCATGTCAGTCTCATCTCTACCCTTTGCACTTCTTTTTCTGGTCCATGCCCATCACAGCTTGCCATTATTAATCTCTGATCTGGAGAGGCAGTTCGAGCACACAAAAAGCGATCACTCCTACTCATTTTACCTTCATTTTACCTCCATGGAACAGATTCTTTCAAAAAGACTAATAGTCTTGTTCTTTCTTTTGTTCAGTTTCCTGTGGCTCATTTCACTGCCAAATAGCAAAGCCTCTTCATTCAGCATCAGTCTATGAGCCCAGATGAAGCAAACTAGGAATCCTGCTCTTCCATCAAGCCAGAGATTTTCCGCGACCACCGCAAACAGCATGCTAAAAAGCATGTCCAATCCGTCTACTCTGCCACATGCTTTATAAACTACTGGCTGTCAACTGAGAGCATAATCTCATCATTTCATCAGCTGTGAAATACAGTGAAATCAGTTGGGAAGTCTTTTTCTAGGTTTTTAATCAGTGAACAAGATGAATCCTGGAAGTTCATCGGTGGTCCACCTAACTCATCAGAGTATAATCTCCTGAGAGATTTGGGTGTCGAACGCTTAAATCAGGAAGGAAAAAAAGAAAAGAAAAATACTCATTTCCTCTGAATGTGTTCTTTGCACACACAACTGGAACACGTAATGACAGCTCCAAACTGGTTAAGGAGTCTGGGGTCACGCCTGCTCGTTGTCTCCACTCTTTCAAGTAGAGACACACCCAAGAGCAGGCAGAGACGTGCATTAAGGAAAAGATGAGATCAGAAAAGGGAATCACTAAGAAAAGGCAAATGGCCAAGTATTTGTGGGGTTGTTTTGTAGACAAACTACTTAGTTGGAAGTAGATGAGAACTAGCAGAGCTTAGAAAGAAAGATCAGGGCTTGGTGGAGGAGAATGGGTCACTTCCAGAAACAGACCAGTACCGTCCTGACGTGCAGCATGGCATTGATGGCTCTAGGAGAGTGCTAGCCTTCTTTTCTTTCAGTTGGTGCTGAGGGACCAGCTTATGACTCCTGATACCCAGGCTACTGATGAGAGAGTGGCAGAATGAACCTTTAACAATAGCAGAGCTTAGCCAAGTCTTGAAGAATTCAGTTGGCAGTTGGTGAGAAAGAAGGCTTGGCATGGAGGCAGATGCTGAAGATGCCCCCAAAATTTGTGCTCAACAGCAGCATGTTTCCTTGTGACTCAGGCCTGAGGAGCCTCTGTCTTATCTCCAGATACAGGCAGCTGACATCAGATGTGTCCTTGCTCACTGTAACAGCACAGATGGAGGGTTCTAGAGAGCCAGCAGGGAGGGAAGAGTGGGTTGAATAAACCGAATCTCAATAAGCTGTCTTCTCTGCTCCCTTTAAACCCAGCAAAAAATTAAGTCTCTATTGGGACTGATAGGAAGGAAACCAAAGAAGCTACTTGGCCAGACTTTAAGCTAAAGAACCAACAAAGCCTTAGAGATGAGCACATCACTTTCTACCAGACTTAGCTGTTCTGAGCCCCACCGAGCTCCCTCTCAGCCCTCAGGTCTGATTCTGATACTTCTTTTTTTCCAATTCAGTACATATTTATTGATCCTCTGCTATTACCAAAGCATTGAGCAGTCATTTAGAAAATACAAAGTTGGCAAAAATAGAGTGAAACCCTCAAGGAGCTTGTGTGGCTCTGATTCTTTCTGCCACACACCTTCCTGCGTCCTTCTCCATCTGACGAACTCTAAATCAAGTCATAAATTGGTGGCTTGTGGACTCAATCTGACCTGCAGTGTTTTCGTTTAAGTTGAATTTAAATGTTTTTAGTTACTAGCATGATCTCTGCAGCTCAGTACATGTAAAGCAGTCACTGGGCTTTCCCAGGTAGCACTAGTGGTAAAGAACCCTCTTGCCAATGCAGTAGATGTAAGAGAGAGATGCGGGTTCAATCCCTGAGTCGGGAAGACCCCCTGCAGGAGGGCATGGCAACCCACTCCAGTAGTCTTGCCTGGAGAATCCCACGGACAGAGGAACCTGGCAGGCTATAGTTTATGGGGTCATAAAGAGTCAATAGGACTGAAGTGACTTAGCATGCATGCAAAGCAGTCATTATTACAGGCACTGCTTCTTTAAAAAAAGAAAAAACTATTTTATTTATTTAGCTGTGTCTTAGTGGTGACATACACAGTTGTGGCGTGTGGGATCTAGTTCCCTGACCAGGAATCAAACCCGGGCCCCCTGCCTTGTGAGTGTGATGTCTTAGCCACTGGACCACCAGGGACGTCCTGACAAACACTGCTTCCGCCTCACATACTTTCCTCACCTCCGACAGCTGTTGTGAACACGTTTGGGCACTGGCCCCAGGTTACCTTCCTCCTTCTCCAGGAAGCCCTCCCTTAATGTGCACTGCACGCTCTGGTTACAGGAGCCACTCCTGTATCCATCATAGCTCCTGACTTCTTGAAAACAGGAATCAGTGCTTTGTCTCTGTCACCAACACCTTTTGTGCTGCTTGGCACATACAAATGCTCTTTTTTCTTTTACGAATAGATATAGATTGATAAACACAACGTATCTCAAAACAAGACACTGAGATAAAGCTGCCATGGAAGGGGTGCTGAAATAAACTGAGAGCTGTTAACTTCAAAAAGTTAAAGCATCTTAAGCTATTTGATACACAACAGTTTTAATGCATAATTTGATAATAGATCATCCCATTCTTCCCCCCCCGCCCCCCCAGTTTAATGAACTGTCTTTTTGACTATGCATTCCTTGGGAACAGAATCTTCTCCCTCTTCTTAAAATATTAAATCTCTGTGGAGAGTACATGGCAAATGATAGATGTGCCAATAATCTATTATGAATAAACAGAAATATCTGATGTCTTCGGGTGCAGGAACACACACATTGCTTTCCAAAACGCAGTGCCAGCACCCTTGGGTGACAGTCAGAAGGAAGAGGATTTGAATGCTTCAGAGAGGAAGAGAAAACGGGCCGAAGGGGTGCAAACATGTGATCAGCTCTTTAGGGGAATCCTGAGGTTGGTGTTCGGAGCCACTTGAGAGACTTCTTCAAAGATCAGCCCTCCCCTTTGAAGCTATGAGAATTGACTCTCCCATGACTGCAACTGCCTGGCACTAAATCAGGAAGAGATTTATGAAATTTAACAGACCAGAATATTATTTCATAAAGAATACTGCCCCTTAGCTGCCATCAAACTGCTCAGCCGTCTGTTTGGTTTCACTGTTTCCTGAACACTTTACCACATCCCTCATTGCTGCTAGGTCAAGAGGCCACACAGGACATTGAGGCTCTGGTCTCCATGGGGGTCAGGGTTGGGTCGGGGGAGTGGTCATCAGAAGACTTGGCTGTTGTTGCTTACACGATCAGTCATGTCTGACTCTTTGCAACCCCATGGGCTGCAAGCCACCAGGCTCCTCTTATCCATGGGATTTCCCAGGCAAGAATACTGGAGTGGGTTGCCATATCATTCCCCAGGGGCTCTTCCAGACCCAGGGATCGAATATTCAGTACCACCGTGCCTTCTGTTTGTTGGTTGTTTGCTGCTCATTTGCTGACAAGTATTGGGTACAACTTTGTGTTTGGAGTTTGAAGAAAAGTAAGAGCGTCCATTGAGTGACTTCTGATTCTCTTCCTCCTGTACTTCCACCGTTGGCTGGCAGGAGCAGCTTTTGCAGGTTTATGCATAGTGACACCCATGTGACGAGAGGGCTTACATGGCCTCTCCTCAATGGTGGCCTGCCACTATAATGGGGCAGTGCTTCTTACAATGTAGTAGCTGAAGCCCCAAGGATCGCTACATAAGCTCTTCAGGTGAGCTAAACACAGTGGGACACCTGCAAGTCAAAACCCAGATAATAACTCATTTTCAGGTAGGAATTTCACCCTACAAACCCTAATCCACACTAGAGTAAACTGTCATAGCTGTACTTGAAATACACTTCTCATGTTTATCTTATGGATCTTCTATGACTTTGAGTCCACTTAGTCCATTATCAAAAGCCACACACTTGATTATTTTAAAAACATCTTTGTCTTCATGGATTTATCCAAAGCTACTTGAGCAGCTTTGCCACACTGCTATTCAACAGCATGAGAGATCCTGAAAACCTTTTCTGTCTCTCCACTTCAATTTCTCTCTCTCCCTTCCTCCTTTTCTCCCTCTCTCTCTCTGTAACAGAGAGTAACAACTTTTTAAAAAATCATTTATTTATTTGGTTGTGCTGGATCTTCGTTGCAGCATGCAGGCTTCTCATTGCCATGGCTTCCCTCACCGGGGACCAGGGGCTCTAGGGTGCACAGGCTTCAGGACCTGTGGCATGTGGGCTCCTGAGATCGAGAGCACAGCCTCAGTAGATGTGGCACATGGGCTTAGTGGCTCCGCAACATGTGAGATCTTCCTGGATGAGGGATTGAACCTGTGTCTCCTGCGTTGGTAGGTGGATTCTTTACCACTGAGCCACTGGGGAAACCCTCTGCTACGACTTTCTGAAACTTTATAGGTCAGTGCTCTGTGATGACCTAAAAGGCTGGTATGGGAGGAGGTGGGAGGGAGGCTCAAGAGGAAGAGGATGCATGTATACATAAGGCTGATTCATGTACTGCTGCTACCACTAAGTCACTTCAGTCGTGTCCAACTCTGTGCAACCCCATAGACGGCAGCCCACCAGGCTCCCCCATCCCTGGGATTCTCCAAGCAAGAACACTAGAGTGGGTTGCCATGGCCTTCTCCAATGCATGAAAGTGAAAAGGGAAAGGGAAGTCGCTCAGTTGTGTTCGACTCTTCCCGACCCCATGGACTGCAGCCTACCAGGCTCCTCCACCCATGGGATTTTCCAGGCAAGAGGACTGAAGTGGGTTGCCATTGCCTCTCCAATTCATGTACAACAGGGACTAACACAGCTTTATAAAGCAATTATCCTCCAGTTAGAAAAGGTAATGGGTCAGTGTTGCCACTGAGAAAGACACATTTAATTCATGGTCAAGGCTGCTTCTTCTGGGATTCTGGTAAGCTGCCTGGAGGAGGTGAGTCTTGTGGCTGCTATTGGGCTGCTAAGCCCACATTTAATGACTTCAGTTTCAAGCTATTGGAGGATAGCTGAAGAATTTCCAGAATGAAACCACACGGCAGTTGATCCACAAACCTTAAATGGCATTTGAAATATTTTAAAAACAAAACTTAATAGGTAATGTAAAAAGTAATTAGATCAACTGGACAATAGACATGTAAATGTTTCAATCCCTTTGATTTCCTCTGTGGGCTTCCCAGGTGGCGCAGTGGTAAAGAATCCATCTGTCAATGCAGGAGACACAGGTTTGATCACTGGGTTGGGAAGATCTCCTGGAGTTGGAAAGGGCAACCCACTCCAGTATTCTTGCCTGGAGAATTCCATGGACAGAGGAGCCTGGTGGGCTACAGTCCATGGAGCTGCAAAGAACTGGATATGTTTGAGCGACTGAGCACCCATGCACTCACACGTTTGCCTCAGTAGAACAAACTCAGTTACGAAGGGAAGATTTTGATAAAGGAGTATAAAAATATAAAACTACTACTTTCTTCCAATGCAAACATGTGACATAAATTGCCAGGTCAGCCGTTCCCCAGTGCACCCCCATCATGACCCAATGCCATGTGATGAATTACTAGGGACATGTCAGGAAAAAACTGTGTATGCTGTTACTTAGATTATTTTTGAGGCTTCTGGGATATCCTAACAAAAATATTTACCCACAAGCCTTAGAAAGAGGTTTGGTGGATCTAGGCTTTAGGTTATTGTGTCCCTTGTCACAAGAACGTCTCTTGTGTTTTCCCTCACATCCAACACTCATAGATCAGAGGAAAGTGAAAGTGAAAGTTTCTCAGTCAAGTCCAACTCTTTGCAACCCCTTGGAGTCTACAGTCCATGGAATTCTCCAGGCCAGAATACTGGAGTGGGGAGCCTTTCCCTTCTCCAGGTATCTTCCCAACCCAGGAATCGAACCCATGTCTCCCATACTGCAGGCATATTCTTTACCATCTGAGCCACAGGAGAAACCCAAGAATACTGGAGTGGGTAGCCTATCCCTTCTCCAGGGGATCTTCCTGACCCAGGAATCAAACTGGGGTCTCCTGCATTGCAGGCGGATTCTTTACCAACTGAGCTATCAGGGAAGTCCAGGACATCTCTTGTGTTTTCCCTCACATCCAACACTAATAGATGAGAGGAAGCCCACATTTAATGACTTCAGTTTCAAGTCACAAAATCGTAAAGGAAATTGAGTTAAGGTTATCAGAGAGCAGGTAAACAGATGCTGGGCAACAAAAAATAGCATTGGCCCAAACTAGAGTTAATATTCCTCTTCCTAAATTCTCATATAAGCAGTACTCTCTTTTGTCCTAATTATTGCCTGAGGAAGCCAAGATCCCAGGGAGCCTGTCAGATCACACCTAGGGACGGGTGATCCTTCTGCCAACCTGGGTTTTGCTGCATCAAAATTTTGCATTCCTATAGCAGTTGCATGCAGAAATCCCTCTACTAGGATAATCAGGAAGTCACAGTACAGAGAAAAAAATAAAAAAATACCAGAAGAATATATAGGCCAAAATTTAGCATACTTGTTTATCAAAAACTTATGAAAGTAGGACAATGCACTGAAAAATAAAAATCCCATGGATGGAGGGTCTGGTGGGCTGCAGTCCATGGGGTTGCTAAGTCGGACATGACTGAGCAACTTCACTTTCACTTTTCACTTTCATGCATTGGAGAAGGAAATGGCAACCCACTCCAGTGTTCTTGCCTGGAGAATCTCAGAGATGGCGGAGCCTGGCGGGCTGCCCTCTATGGGGTTAGGCAGAGTCGGACACGACTGAAGCAACTTAGCAGCAGCAGCAGCAGCAGTGTATATATAAATCTCCTTACCATGTGTATTTTATTGAGCAGAATGCTCTCTATTTTTGAACAGTTGCAAGAAATAATCCTTAGATGATGATAGAATGCCAAGTACAATGGGATACACATAGAACACTCTAAGGGCTGTTCTTAGTGGGAAGTTACACTCCTTTCAAAGTACCATTATAAATAATGTAACAGCTAATATTTATTGAATGCTTCTTATAAGCCTGCCATGGATGTACAGGAAGAACTCAAGAATGAAAAGAACCACAGGCAAAGCAAACAAACATTACCGTCCTCTTGGAACTTCCTGGTGTCCATCGGACAGGGTTGAAAGCACAGTACTGAGCCACAGAAACAATTCCTCATGGGAGATAAAACATACAAGCTACCACGGGGAGGTACAGAGGAGTTAAAGAGAACCACGTGCAGAGTTCCATACCGCACAGAGTGACAACGAGGACGCTGCGTTGTTTCTCAAGAAGACCATTTTACATTGGGAAAATAAGCATAGGAAGGATCAAATTTTCTCTGTGTTTGGCAACTCACTTATCGGGACGCTAGGATTTACCCCAGACATTCTGGTTCAAGCCATTTATTAGTGAGTGGTCCCCAAGGCAGAGTTCTCTTTTCTGTGCACCCCCAAATTGGCCTGTTAATATTCATAATTTTCATTCATACTTTCCTTATTTTTTAAAACTGAAGTATTTGATATGGTTATATTTATATATGAGTATATATGGTAATACATTAAGACATATATAATTTTAACATAATTTAAACGCATTACTTAAAGCAGGGTGCATTTTCATTTTATGCTTAAACGCACGGAACTTTTTTTTTAAGTGATCACTAAATTAAGGCATAATTGTATGCTGCCCACTGGTGTTCTTAAAGTGTAAAACAATTGCTCCAGCCTTTAAGTCAAGAGCACAGAAATAAGCCACCCTTCTCTGAGTCAAAATGTGTTCAATTACTCACGGTAGCTTTCAAGTTGATAGTCAAGAGGCATCATTATATCAAAAGCTATTAGTTCCCATAGATTAAATTATATCTAACACTCACCACCCCCATCCCCATTAAAATACCAGGACTTTTCAGACCATTCTCTCTGCTTTCTCGGGGGCTCCATTAGCATCATGAAGAACTCAAGGCCGTGAATTGGCAAGTAATTAAATGGAGCATGTGATGAGATTCCAAAGCCTCTTGTCTACTTGGAGGAAACCCAAGCGACTCATCTGAGTTGAGGTGTCTAAGGATTTCTGTCATCTGAAAACATGATTCTTAGAGCAGCACAGACCACATCCTACAGCTGATGAGGAAAATAATAGAGGCTGTTCTTATCAAGAGGAATACAGCGAAGTCACTTGGCCTGACTGAGCCTTCAGAGCTGGTTGGAGCTAAGGGAATTCATTGTCTTTCAAGAAACATATGAAGCATTTATTATGTGTCAGGCTCTATACAAAGTAAAGAAATAAGACACGTTTCCTGTCCTTAGGGTCTCATGTGCCAGTGGAGCAGACATATAAACAAATACATTCATAATGCCATGTCGGAAATTCATGAGCAAATCAGTAAACAAGGTTTATAGCTTAGCTCCATTCTTCAAACTCCATCTACACATCTCCCTATCCTGTCCCTCTGTGCTGGCCTATAAATGCCAACCGAGGACACAGGAACAATTCTGTAAGATGGCCTCAGATAATTCAGCATGTGCTGTATATTTTTTGATTTAAAAAAATTCAGTTTCAGTTGAAAACTATATGTAAAATTGCAAAGGAATGTAACAATAACCCTCATCCACACATTGCAGAATGAATTGCAATCGGAATCTTGTTGTTGTCTGTTTTCACTTCAAAGAAAAATAAGTTTATCCTTTCATAAAATTGACACATGGCTATTCAGTTCAGTTCAGTCACTCAGTTTTGTCCAACTCTTTGTGACCCCGTGAACCGCAGCAGGCCAAGCCTCCCTGTTCATCACCAACTCCCGGAGTCCACCCAAACCCATGTCCATTAAGTCAGTGATGCCATCCAACCATCTCATCCTCTGTCATCCCCTTCTCCTCATGCCTTCAATCTTTCCCAGCATCAGGGTCTTTTCAAATGAGTCAGCTCTTCGCATCAGGTGGCCAAAGTATTGGAGTTTCAGTTTCAACATCAGTCCTTCCAATGAACACCCAGGACTGATCTTTAGGATGGACTGATTGGATCTCCTTGCAGTCCAAGGGACTCTCAAGAGTCTTCTCCAACACCACAGTTCAAAAGCATCAATTCGTCAGTGCTCAGTTTTCTTTATAGTCCAACTCTCACGTCCATACATGACCACTAGCAAAACCATAGCCTTGACTAGACAGACCTTTGTTGGCAAAGCAATGTCTCTGCTTTTTAATATGCTGTTTAGGTTGGTCATAACTTTCCTTCCAAGGAGTAAGCGTCTTTTAATTTCATGGCTGCAATCACCATCTGTAGTGATTTTGGAGCCCAGAAAAATAAAGTCTGACACTGTTTCCCCATCTATTCACCACAAAGTGATGGGACCAGATGCCATGATCTTAGTTTTCTGAATGTTGAAGTTTAAGCCAATTTTTTCACTCTCCTCTTTCAATTTCATCAACATGGCTATTAAAAAGTTTAAATCCATAAAAGAGATGAAAATGAAAAATAAATCACTGCAAACCTCCCTGCATAAAATGTAACCTTCAAGGGACTCCCCTGGCAGTCAGTGGTTGGGACTTGGCCTTCCAGTGCAGGGGGTACAGATTCAATCCCTGGTCGGGGCAGGGGGTGTTGGGATCTCACACGCCTTGTGCTGAAAGACAAAAAACCAAAAAACAGCAGCAATATTGTGATGGATTCCATAAAGACTTTAAAAATGGTCCACATCAAAAAAATCTTTTAAAAAAAGTAACCATCAGTAACATCAGATGCCATCGTGTGGGGCAGCTTTCAACGCATGTAAATAGGCACGTAGGGGAGATCACATGCTGAAGGAGTGGGGTCTTTATTAAAAGGAGATAATTGTGTTCCATGCTACTTTTCCCACCCCTTAGCCATCCATCAATCCATGCCCTTTTCTTTGTCAAATTCTTGTTTCTTAATGATCTCATTGTTTTTGACTCTCTTTTGCTTGTTTACCTCATAGCTCAGTTGATAAAGAATCCGCCTGCAATACAGGAGACCCTGGTTAGATTCCTGGGTCAGGAAGATCTGCTGGAGAAGGGAAAAGCTACCCACTCCAGTTTTCTGGCCAGGAGAATTCCATGGACTATATAGTCCTTGGGGTCTCAACGAGTCAGACACACTGCGACTTTCACTTGCTTGTTTCCTTAGGCATCAGCTGTAAGGGGCATTTTGTGATATAGTTTCAGCTTTCTATCTCATTTGCTCTTAAACTGTTTTTTCTTGCTTTTGTCTATGTAATATTTATCTTTTTATAGATATGCCTCTCTAGTTGGGTTTAATTATTCTGGCTCCTTCCACTTGCCACCTCTTAGAGTCTTTCTTCAGTTCATGTCAATCACTCTTTAGTACTGACTGGACAACTCTAATAGGCTGAGTGCTGTGCTAAGTCCCGGTTCCTATTGTCCATGGGGGAGATGGACATATAGAGAGGAGAGGGCAAAGCAAAAATATAACTACAAATATACTTGATGCAGACAAACATGGAAATTGAGTAGCATCCTCTTTTACAGAGGGTGGGGAAGAAATGCTCCTCTAAATTAAAAAAAAAGATAGTTAATCTCAAATCTAAAGGATGACAAAACCAGCACCAGAATAGTGCATGGCATGTGCTAGGTGTTTAATAAATATTTTCTGAATATTTTCAGAGTACATTAACATGAATATTAGGGAGAAGAACATTTAAGGGGAGGACTTAGCAGTGCTCAAACATTTTCCTGGACTCAGATATCCTATTCATTCTCCTCTCTAGTTTTGACATCTCTTATAACCATGATGACACTCATAATAACTACTATTATCTTTATAGCTATCATGTATTGCCACCATAAAAGAGACACTTTATGGATTGCTTTGTATTGTTATCTCAATTAACCCTCACAAAATCACAAGATAAAGATTTGTGTGTGCAGGGTGTTTCATTTTTTTTTTTTTCTTATTTTTCACATCAGAAAATGGCAGCTCAAAGTTTAACTGAATGAGCTAAGGACACCCAGTGAGCTATGGAACAGAGTTTGAAACCAAATGCAGGTCTCTCTTTCTGCAAATCCAATGATCTACATCTAGAACGTTCATATGTGATCTGATGTGATCAAGGACTCGCTTCAGTCGAAATCCCATGGAATGTAACAGGTTCAAGTCATCTACCCACCTCCGTCAAGACTGGGAAAGGAATTCTGAGTAAAGGTAGTGAGGTAGGGTAGGTTACAGCCCACGACTGAGGCCAGGTTTATCTGGATTCAAATTCAGATCTAGACATCGGCTGGGTGAATAACCTTAGGCAAACAACTCAAGCCAAGTCATGTGAGTTTCAATACCTGCACCAAAGAGATAATAGCACATTCATTCTTACCAAGATTCAATGATACAATATAAATAAAACACTAGCACCTTGTTTGGCAGAAGGTGATTTCCAATGTAGGTATAAAGACTGGCGTTCATGGAGTCACAAAGAGTCAGACTCGACTGGACAACTTAACAACAACAACACAAAGACGACGCTGAACGTGGAACAGCTGGCTTGTACGTGCAGAAAAGGGTCTGGGTGGCTTAGAAAGAGGTGACAGATAAGCTGGGATTTGAAGGACAAATGGAATTCACAAGGTAATCTGGAGCAAAAAAATATTCCGGAGCTAATGAATTCTGTGCACAAAGACAGGAGACAACTCATTACCTGGAAACCACACATCGACAATCTGTTTTTTAACATTTCCTTATAATGACATGGGGCCCTGGAACAAGGTGCTTAAAATAGCATTCATACTGGTAAGGATTCTAATCAAAACTCATCCAGAAAAGAAGGAAAAGGGTCCTCCTTGAATATTTATTAATTTTATTTTCTCAACCAGCTGGGTCTGGAAGGAGTTTTTTTTTTTTTTCCAAGTGCCAAGTATCTCTTACATTTATTGTCCAGAGTATAAGTTCTCCAAGGCAAGGAACTTTCAGAATTGAGATATTCACTGTATACTAAATGCTAACTATTACAGTCTTTCTTTCCTAAGTCCTTGGAGTGCCAGCTGGGCCCAGAAACTCTTAAGTGTGAAGCTCAAGTGCAGAAGCTGGGATGGGAGGTATTTCAGGAAAGCAGAGCTAGTTGAAGCTTTGGAAGACGGCTGTGAAGAATATTTCTGCTTTGCTATTTCCAGCTCAATTTAGCAGCTTTGAGAAAGAAGAGGAGATTTTCATTAGCATTTTATTCCCCTATGTTCACCCATACCATGTGGTAGAAATAAAATTTCAATCCTTCCTGCTATTATCTTGGTTAGAACCATTAAATACTTTAGCTTGAGTGGAATTATTAAGGAGGAAAGAGAGAATTTCATGCTGACAGTTTATTGGGTGTCATCACATGGTTCAATCCTCCCAATTCATGAATAGTTACTGCTGGCCCCATGGATGCACAAAAAGGTGAAGCAGCTTGCCCGAGGTCACACAGTTAAAAGAGTACCTTGCCAGAATATGGCCTCTCCTCACATATTAAAACCCATTTCAAAATCATGTCGCCATTCACTGGCTGAGGCTTTATTTCTAACAAACCCTACGCAACATATACATGGAAAATGCACTGATAAATAATACACAATTTCAAGCTCATTCATCACCTTTCCTTTGGTATGTGGTGCATCACCATGCATAGCAGGATCTGCAGCAACATGCATTAAACATCATGTGAATTTTTGAATTAAAAGAAAAAGACTACAAAGGCTAAAATCTACTGTTTAAGTGATAGTGTAAGAGACAAAGAAGTGAATTATTCAAAAATTCTGGGATATTGAAAGCAACTGAAAAACATTAACTATATTTTGGAGTATTCTGATATTTAAAAAAGACAGAAGCAAGTTACTTAATAAAAATTGAGTATCAGTTTGCTAGGAAAGATACATGTGTTTTGAGTTTATAATATTTGGCATAGATTTGTACAAAATTATTATCATCATGGGCTGTTGGGAGGAGCAGTGATTCTAAATATTTATGAATCTCATGCATTACCTCAAATTTCATTATTATCGGGCCATCTGATTGGAAGAAAGCTCTAGTTTCCTAAAGCTTTGTTTGAAGACAAATGTTATCTCTCTACCTTGTTTTTATCATTCCAATTTATTCTATGGTCATTTGTAACTGGGACTTCCCTGGTGGCTCAGCGGTAAAGAACCTGCAGGCCAGTGCAGAAGACACAGGCTTGATCCCGAGTTGGGAAGATCCCTTGGAGAAGGCAATGGCAACCCACTCCAGTATTCTTGCCTGGAGAATCCCATGGACAGAGGAGCCTGGGGGCTGCAGTCCAGCGGGTCACAAAGAGTCAGACACGACTTAGCCACTACACAACATTTGTAACCATCTCGCTTGTTGATGAATGAGCTTGAAATTCTGTATCATTTATCAATGTATTTTCCATGTATATGTTGCATAGGATGTGTTAGACATAAAGGGCCTGTATCAATGAATGGTGACATGTTTTTGAAATGGGTTTTAATGTGTGAAAAGAGGTCAGATGTAACCAAATACAGCTTCACGTCACACCTCTAGGTCCTTTGCCGTCTGCTGTGATGCATGTCTTAATGTACCTCTGCTTAGATTCACCTCTTCACCTACATTTCCAGTTTGCCTCCCACCTTTTCTCCTATGAACCCTGGATCTCTTCCTATCCACCTTGTTTGGTTAATTTATTTGGGGACCAAAAGAAATGAATCTCTCTCCTTCAAAAGTCAAAGCTCCCAATAATCGTGTTGGACCATCATCACCTGCTCATGTACCTGTGGACTGTGTACAGTTTACACGACAGAGCAGGAGGCTTGGGTTTTCTTTGAGCTTTTACCAGGGGTGCCACAGGGGGGCAGGGGCAGGTGAACATGAACCTATTACATACAGGAATGGACTCACAGACATAGGAAACAAACTTATGGTTACCAAAGGAGAAAGCGGGGAGGGACATATTTGGAATTTGGGACTAACAGATATACATACCATATACAAAATAAACAATAACAACCTACTGTGTAGTACATAGAACTCTATTCAATATATTTTCCTATAATGGAACAGAATCTGAAAAAGGAATATATGCATGTATAACTGAATCTCTTTGCTGTATGCCTGAAATATTGTAAATCAACTATACTTCATTAAAATAATAAATGAGATAAAATATCAATATGACAAAAAGATGAGGGTTGGAGATACACTGATAGAATCAGTGAAAAATCTTAGAGAGAGTAAGACAACGAAATGGAGAGGAAAGAAAGATTACACTGACAGAGAATAAAAACTGAAATTTGTCCCTTATTTCTGTGTTAGAGGACCTGAGAATGTAATGGCACATTTCAAGATACAAGGATCTCAGCAAGGAGCTTAAGATATGTGTTACTTGTTGAATAGTAATGGTGAAAGTGGGCACCCTTGTCTTGTTCCTGACTTTAGAGGAAATGCTTTCAATTTTTCACCATTGAGGATAATGTTTGCTGTGGGTTTGTCATATGTAGCTTTTATTATGTTGAGGTATGTTCCTTCTATTCCTGCTTTCTGGAGAGTTCTTATCATAAATGGATGTTGAATTTTGTCAAAGGCTTTCTCTGCATCTATTGAGACAATCATATGGTTTTTGTTTTTCAATTTGTTAATGTGGTGTGTAACATTGATTGATTTGCGGATGTTGAAGAATCCTTGCATCCCTGGGATAAAGCCCACTTGGTCATGGTGTATGATCTTTTTAATGTGTTGTTGGATTCTGATTGCTAGAATTTTGTTAAGGATTTTTGCATCTATGTTCATCAGTGATATTGGCCTGTAGTTTTCTTTTTTTGTGGGATCTTTGTCAGGTTTTGGTATTAGGGTGATGGTGGCCTCATAGAATGAGTTTGGAAGTTTACCTTCCTCTGCAGTTTTCTGGAAGAGTTTGAGCAGGATAGGTGTTAGCTCTTCTCTAAATTTTTGGTAGAATTCAGCTGTGAAGCCGTCTGGACCTGGGCTTTTGTTTGCTGGAAGATTTTTGATTACAGTTTCAATTTCTGTGCTTGTGATGGGTCTGTTAAGATTTTCTATTTCTTTCCGGTCCAGTTTTGGAAAGTGGCAAGAATATACAATGGATTAAAGACAATCTCTTTAACAAGTGGTGCTGGGAAAACTGGTCAACCACTTGTAAAAGAATGAAACTAGAACACTTTCTAACACCTTACACAAAAATAAACTCAAAATGGATTAAAGATCTAAACGTAAGACCAGAAACTATAAAACTCCTAGAGGAGAACATAGGCAAAACACTCTCCGACATACATCACAGCAGGATCCTCTATGACCCACCTCCCAGAATATTGGAAATAAAAGAAAAAATAAACAAATGGGACCTAATTAAAATTAAAAGCTTCTGCACAACAAAGGAAACTATTAGCAAGGTGAAAAGGCAGCCTTCAGAATGGGAGAAAATAATAGCAAATGAAGCAATGGACAAACAACTAATCTCAAAAATATACAAGCAACTCCTACAGCTCAACTCCAGAGAAATAAATGACCCAATCAAAAAATGGGCCAAAGAACTAAACCAACATTTCTCCAAAGAAGACATACAGATGGCTAACAAACACATGAAAAGATGCTCAACATCACTCATTATCAGAGAAATGCAAATCAAAACCACTATGAGGTACCATTTCATGCCAGTCAGAATGGCTGCGATCCAAAAGTCTACAAGCAATAAATGCTGGAGAGGGTGTGGAAAACATTACACTGTTGGTGGGAATGCAAACTAGTACAGCCACTATGGAGAACAGTGTGGAGACTAAACATTACACTGTTGGTGGGAATGCAAACTAGTACAGCCACTATGGAGAACAGTGTGGAGATTCCTTAAAAAACGGGAAATAGAACTGCCTTATGATCCAGCAATCCCACTGCTGGGCATACACACTGAGGAAACCAGAATTGAAAGAGATACGTGTGCCCCAGTGTTCATTGCAGCACTGTTTATAATAGCCAGGACATGGAAGCAACCTAGATGTCCATCAGCAGATGAATGGATAAGAAAGCAGTGGTACATATACACAATGGAGTATTACTCAGCCATTAAAAAGAATACGTTTGAATCAGTTCTAATGAGATGGATGAAACTGGAACCTATTATACAGAGTGAAGTAAGCCAAAAAGAAAAACACCAATACAGTATACTAACGCATATATATGGAATTTAAAAAGATGGTAACGATAGCCCTGTGTACGAGACTGCAAGGGAGACACCGATGTGTGGATCAGTCTTGTGGACTCTGTGGGAGGGAGAGGGTGGGGAGATTTGGGAGAATGGCATTGAAACATGTATAGTGTCATGTATGAGGCGAGTCACCAGTCCAGGTTCGGTGCACGGTACTGGATGCTTGGGGCTGGTGCACTGGGACGAACCAGAGGGAGGGTAGGGGAGGGAGGAGGGAGGGGGGTTCAGGATGGGGAGCGCCGGTATACCTGTGGCGGATTCATTTCGATGTTTGGCAAAACTAATACAATGTTGTAAAGTTTAAAAAAAAAAGAAAAAAGATATGTGTTACTTGAATGTTTCTCAACCTTGAAATACCCATGGGAAGAAAAATAAAATTCTTCAGACTTTCTCTTTTAAAAATCTCCTGCATAATTCTAGCATGGTCTGAGAAATCTATGTTACCCTTGGTTATTTTTATGACAAACCACGTTTGGAAATGCCCGTGATTCCTCTGGACCAGACTTATCTCTGTAGCCACTCAGACGAAGAGGGCTTTGCAAGCAGTGTCTTTGATGACATGAAACTAATTGATGTCCACATGGGGAGACTGATGCAATGCTCATGAGATCTCCCAATGGAAAGCAGAGACCATTCAAACGTCTCCATCCCATGCCCAATATGCCACTCCCTAAATGTTTGGCATTAGGCAGAGGACATAGTTATTCTGAACACCTATTACCTAGCTCAAGGAAATAACACCTGCTTCTCAGTATTGTTTTATTTTATTTTTAAGGATGAAAATTGTCTCTTTTATTCATGCATTCATTTATTTGGCTGTGTGAGATCTTTATTGTGGTGGGAGGGCTCAGGAGCACGTGGGTTCTGCAGTTTGCAAGACAGGTTTATGTGCCCTGTGGCATGCGGGGTTCCAGTTCTCCGACCAGGGATCAAACCCGTGTCCCCTGCACTGGAAGGTGGATTCTTAACCACTGTACTGCCGGGAAGTCCCTCAATGTTGATTTACATATTACCTAGATTAACCCACACGAATCTCTCAAGGCAGTATTGATTATCTATTATCACACAATAGATGTTCCTTGAATGGCAGCAAAGAGGAAGAAGAGAAAGGAGAGACAACTAAGGGGGAGAAGTTGAGGGGAAGAGGTATAAGGTGCAGCTCCTTCTATTTCTCACTTCAGCACATTCCTTAGAGAATTATTTTTCAAAAATTGAACAACAGTGAAGGCAGTATAACCCCACCAAGTGTCAATGGGTAATTTTAGCTATCCGTTTATGTATATATTCAGGCTACAAGGCAGGCCACCAATGTCTATTGATTCCACTCCTCTGAAATAGATGGTTTTGCTTAGCTCTGAAAAGTGAACAACTTTCCTGACACCTACCGCTTGTTTAATAGTTTTGGAATAATCTATATTTCATCAGGATGATGACTTATCACACCCAACCTTCTGCTGTCTTGCAAACTATTGATTTAAGGCGGTTTAGCACTTGTATAGCATCTAATAAATTGGTCCCGATCGGCAATGCTGTGTTACACACTCATTCCTCACTATGTAATACTGGCCTTGCATATTTTAGAACACCTCTGTAGACTCGTTTTCTCGACAAGATCCTTCCTCTTCAAACCTTTCCACGGAAACAGCCATTGCTTTTCTTTTATAATCCACATAAAGCGTTTAGATAAGTACAGGGCACCACAATCAATATTCATACTGTGATTTATTGGAGGGGGAAATATTCCAGTAAATCGTCCCTGTAAATCCAGTGTGCAAGGTAGTTAGTGCAGTAATCCATCTCCTGGATGTTCTAAATGGGGCATTAATGGGCTGGAAAGGTGGAGGGCTCATGAATCACCTACCTGTGATATAGGTAGTTACAGACTTTATTAGCTCAAATGCTTCACACTGAGCTCTGCCTTCTGCCCCTTTCTTCCACCCTCTCACCCTCTGTGTCCAGCCCATTCATCATCACTCAGCCTCCCTTTCTCAAAATGTTTGTCTTCTGTTCTGTTGAGCAGTCTAGTTCTCTGATTCTGGCTGCGGTATTTTCCTGAAAATACAGAGGCTTCTAATTTGAATTTTGCAAATGTTTCCTATTTCCTATTTTTTCCCTCCAGAATTAGTTTTTCCACAATAGATTCCTCTTTCCTTCAAACGTCTGTATAAGAATGTGTTTGGCATAGAGGTGACTTTCATGACTTTCCTCTGAAGTTCTCTAGCATAGCTGCATTTGCAAGGTTACAGGCTTTAGGAACATTGCAGAAGGTACCCTGACTACCCGATGCGGTCTTATGTGATGTCATGAATGTAAAATTTGAACAACGTCTTAAAAAATGATTTCAAAAACCTGGTTGAAAAATGAGTATTCCAAACTAATACATATTTAATTGTTTAGAAACATAAAAAGGTATAGTGATTTCTAGAAATTGTGATATAGTTACAATGTAGTTAGAGCACAGACATACGAATAACAATAAGAGGTGAGAGTGGAAAAAGAGATTGAGGAAAACTTGCAGGCTTAAATATTTGATAACCATTTGCTGAGTGGATGAATATACGAGTTAATCATTCAACCAAACAAATCAATGAATAAACTGTTTCTCTTCTTTGGTTTTCACGGTTATAATCTTCTTCAGAAACACAGTGATTTTTGTTTGTTTTTCACTATTTAATATCTTGAATATTTTTATTCCTACCATAGACTCTTAAAATGAAGTCAGAATGATTGTCTTACTCCATCAAAGTTTGCTAATCTTTAATAAAGAATCAAAGTTTCTATTTCTTTTAAACCATCTCCGTCTTGATGTCTTCTCAGGTGATAATAATTAGGTCAGAAATATTGCCACATTTATTTCCAACTGTTTACACCTAATATTTTATAAAAATACCTGAGCCAACACATCAGCCAGTCCTTTCAATTTATTAATCCAATCACCCATCTCTTTGGATTGAGACCCTAAAAGCACTGCTGGTAAAGTAAGATGGAGAGGTTGTCCTTGCACTCAAAGGCAGCAGCATCTTAGAAGCCGAGCAGAGGGACTATCTGCTTTTCACCTACAGATGAAGGTAAGTGGCATTTTCAATCTGGGACCTGAGGTTCCTAACTTGAAGCCACCTAGCAAAAAAAAAAAAAAAAAAATATATATATATATAATATATTACTAAGAAAATAAAATGCCTAGCAATTTTTGCTCTCTTTTATATCAATATTTTATAGTGGGAGGAAGATGTAAACAAAGTCCTATGATAGGGAATTTTAATTAAATACACTTTTCAATATGACCCCTAACATAGAAAGGGCACATCTGGAGATACTGGAATCCTTCTTTTTTACGCTAGACTATTTTCCTTACTATTTTGCTCTGTAAGTATGTTCATTTGCATCATTTTTTAGAGTCTGCATGTAAGTGATATCATATAACATTTGTCTTTGTCTGACTTACTTCACTTCGTTTGATAATCTCCAGGTTGCTGCAAATGCATATTTCATCCTGCTTGATAGTTGAATAATACTCTGTTGTGGAGTCGGAAATGGCAACCCACTCCAGTATTCTTGCCTGGAGAATTCCATGGACAGAGGAGCCTGGAGGTTACTGTCCACGTGATTGCAAAGAGTCAGACACAACTGAGCCAACGAGCACACGCGCCATATTCCACTGTATATATGCACCATATATTGTTTATCTTTTCCTCTGACGATGGACATTTAGGTTGCTTCCATGTCTTGGCTATCATAAACTGGGCTGCAATGAAAACTGGGGGCACGGATCCTTTCAAACCATGTTCTTCTCCAGGTATATGCCCAGAGCGGGACTGCTGGATCATACTGTAGCTCTATTTTTAATTTCTTAAGCAACCTCCATATTGTTCTCCATAGTGGCTGCACCAGTGTGTACATTCCCACCAGAATCTCTCAATCAGGTTATCGTCCCCAGTTATGACGTCAGAAGGGAAGTCATGGAACAGCAACAGACCACACCAAATCCGCTGCAAACTCCTTGTCATGTTACTATGAAATTCAGTTCATGGAGGCTACCAGGAAAAGACCTGTCTCGGTCCTTGGCTTGTTGCCTTGTCAGCCACACATCAGACTGCTTCTCTTCAGGAAGAAGAGGAGAAAAGAAGAAAAGTAACTAAAGCTGAGACACCAAGATGTCTCAGTCCTAAACTCAGCTCCTGTTTTACTAATCTCACAAAGCTCTTGTCATAATTTATCAATTATAAATTATTACTTATTAATCCATAATTTCTCTGACTACTTTTATAGACTTGGGAACATCTTCTGGTTTGTACTTGCAGTCTTCTAATTTTGGTATTTTACTTGAAATTTGATTCCTTCTACTCAGACCCAACTGACCACAATAGCAGTTCTTCTTTGAATTTTGTGTTTTTTAAATAAATCCAGATATTTTGGCCTTCTGTGATAGCTCAGTGGTACAGAACATGCGTGCCAATGAGGGAGAGACAGGTTCAATCCCTGGATCAGGAAGATCCCCTGGAAAAGTAGATGGCAACCCACTTCAATATTCTTGCCTGGGAAATCTCATGGACAGAGGAACCTGGCTAGCTATAGCCTCTGGAGTCACAAAAAATTCAGACACAACTTAGTGAGGAAACAAAAACAGCAACCAGATATTTTAGGTCTTTAATTCTGGAGGTTCATTTGAACAAAACACCCCCAAGAAATTATACCTAAGAATTGTGAAAAATAAAATTTTTATCTATTTTTTATGAAATCAACTGAGATGAATATCAGTGTATTGATAAAGAACATAATGAATTCATTATCAGATACAATCTTGAACTTTGTTTCTTTAGCTGTAACAGAGGTGTTTTGAACAAACCGTCCTTAGTCTGTAAATCTTTAACTTTTCAAATTTACAAATAATTAGCTTTCATGCAACAACATCTGTATTTTTTTCTCATAGATTGATTGGTTTGTGTATTAAATTGTTGAGTAATTTATATATACTAAGTCGCTTCAGTCCTGTCTGACTCTTTGTGACCCTTTGGACTATAGCCTGCCAGGTTTCTCTGTCCATGGGATTTTCCAGGCAAGAATACTGGAATGGGTTGCCATGCCCTCCTCCAGGGGATTTTCCCAACCTGGGGTCAAATCTGCGCTGCATCTCTTAAGTCTCCTATATTGGCAGGCAGGTTCTTTAGCACTAAAGCTACCTGGGAAGCCCGATTATTTATATATCAAATGCATAAGTAGTACTCTCTAGGTGCCAAACATCTTATAATGTATCACAAAAATTCTTTAATCATTTGATATGAAAACTTAAGAAAGGTACATTATACGTCTATTTTATAGATGAAGAAATTCAATCATATATAGTGTATTTGCCCAAGGTCATACAGTGAGTAAGTGGAAATATTAGGATTCATGTTTTTAAGTCCTGATTCATAACCATAATAGTAACCTGTTACAATAACTGGTAGAAAATATTACTATTAAAGTAATTATTACACATTATGCTACGTGTTTTATTTAACCTAATGATACTTTTAAAAATAGTCTTGAATCTATCTTTTAGGTCAATATAATTTCTTTTATTCCTTGTGATGGAATTTTATAATATCTTATAGTATCTAAAACTATCTTCTTAGAAAAGTGCTTTTCTGTATTCCCAGGAAGGATCCCCAGACAGAGGAGCTGAGAATTAAGCTGCAGAGACTGCTTTCTGGTCTTAAGGTTTCTGACCTTGTTTCAACCACAGTAGCTCTCCTTCTTATCAGCTTTGTGATTTTGGATTTTAATTGTCACTAAATCAAAGTCTTTCAGTAATTTAAAAGCACTTTCAAGAAGCACTATTTTAATCTCTTCTGTTCCAGGATTAATGTTATCAGTCTCTTCAACTGTTCATCATGAGAGATAGTTCCCCAAACCCTCTCCACTCTATTAACCTTCTCAGCCTGTGATAGAGCCTGTCAATATTCCCACTGTAAATGGAAAATTCTCAAGTATTAGTTTGCACAGTCTGTGCATTGGAGTAACAGGGATAAGAACTTTCCAGTGATTGAAAGTTCACCTAAAAATATTTGTCTTTTGCCTTTTAGCATCATATCCACAGACAAAATCACTGGAGACATTCCTAAATATTCTAATAAAACTGAAAACTACACAAGGCCCTTTGCATTATTCTTGAGCTAGCAATACAGTAATACTTCCAAAATGTGTCTATTAGGTTCATCCTAATTGGAGCAAAGTCATGAACAATAAGAAACAAATCTGTCAAAAATGTATAAAGGAAATGGATCATTAAATTGACCTGGTGCATAGGATGCACAGAAGGGCTATTTAGGATTTATAAGAAGATTCATAATATTTAGAACCTGTAATGAATTAGAATAAAGTGAGAACAAGATCAATAATCCTGAGTTTTGAAAGAAGAAAGAACAATAACAAAAATTACAAACAAAAACATATTCATGTATTTTTTATATTTGTTTACATAATCATATCTCTCAGTGTTCTTTATGTTTTTCATGTAGATTTGAGTTACTGCCTAGGGTTTTTTCTTCCTAACCTGCAAAATTCCCATTAGCATTTGTTTTAGGGCAGGTCTGATAGCAAGAAAAATCTTACCTTTTATCTTAGTTGTTCCTTGTATTTTGAAGATAGTTTTGCCAGATACAGAGCTTTTTGGTTGTCAGCTATTTTTCTTTCAGGAATTTCAATAAATCATCCAAATGTCTTCTGGCCTCCACAGATTCTAATGAGCAATTGTTTACTGATCTTTTTGAGAGTTCCTTATACCTTCCTCAGATATCAATGCAAAGAAATAGAGGAAAACAACAGAATGGGAAAGACTAGAGATCTCTTCAAGAAAATTAACATACCAAGGGAACATTTCATGCAAAATGGGCTCGATAAAGGACAGAAAAGGTTTGGACCTCACAGAAGCAGAAGATATTAAGAAGAGGTGGCAAGAATACACAGAAAACTGCACAAAAAAAGAGCTTCACGACCCAGATAATCACAATGGTGTGATCACTGACCTAGAGCCAGACATCCTGGAATGTGAAGTCAAGTGGGCCTTAGAAAGCATCACTACAAACAAAGCTAGTGGAGGTGATGGAATTCCAGTTGAGCTATTTCAAATCCTGAAAAATGATGCTGTGAAAGTGCTACACTCAATATGCCAGCAAATTTGGAAAACTCAGCAGTGGCCACAGGACTGGAAAAGGTCAGTTTTCATTCCAATCTCAAAGAAAGGCAATGCCAAAGAATGCTCAAACTACTGCACAATTGCACTCATCTCACATGCTAGTAAAGTAATGCTCAAAATTCTCCAAGCCAGGCTTTAGCAATACGTGAACCGTGAACTTCCTGATGTTCAAGCTGGTTTTAGAAAAGGCAGAGGAGCCAGAGATCAAATTGCCAACATCTGCTGGATCATGGAAAAAGCAAGAGAGTTCCAGAAAAACATCTATTTCTGCTTTGTTGACTATGCCAAAGCCTTTGACTGTGTGGATCACAATAAACTGGAAAATTCTGAAAGAGATGGGAATACCAGACCACCTGACCTGCCACTTGAGAAATCTGTATGCAGGTCAGGAAGCAACAGTTAGAACTGGACATGGAACAACAGACTGTTTCCAAATAGGAAAAGGAGTATGTCAAGGCTGTATATTGTCACCCTGCTTATTTAACTTATATGCAGAGTACATCATGAGAAAAGCTGGACTGGAGGAAACACAAGCTGGAATCAAGATTGCCGGGAGAGATATCAATAACCTCAGATATGCAGATGACACCACCTTTATGGCAGAAAGTGAAGAGGAACTCAAAAGCCTCTTGATGAAAGAGAAAGTGGAGAGTGAAAAAGTTGGCTTAAAGCTCCACATTAAGAAAACGAAGATCATGGCATCCGGTCCCATCACTTCATGGGAAATAGATGGGGAAACAGTGGAAACAGTGTCAGACTTTATTTTTGGGGGCTCCAAAATCACTGCAGATGGTGACTACAGCCATGAAATTAATAAAAGACGTTTACTCCTTGAAAGGAAAGTTATGACCAACCTAGATAGCATATTCAAAAGCAGAGACATTACTTTGCCAACAAAGGTCCGTCTAGTCAAGGCTATGGTTTTTCCTGTGGTCATGTATGGATGTGAGAGTTGGACTGTGAAGAAGGCTGAGCATTGAAGAATTGATGCTTTTCAACTGTGGTGTTGGAGAAGACTCTTGAGAGTCCCTTGGACTGCAAGGAGATCCAACCAGTCCATTCTAAAGGAGATCAGCCCTGGGATTTCTTTGGAAGGAATGATGCTAAAGCTGAAACTCCAGTACTTTGGTCACCTCATGCGAAGTGTTGACTCACTGGAAAAGACTCTGATGTTGGGAAGGATTGGGGGCAGGAGGAGAAGGGGACGACAGAGGATGAGATGGCTGGATGGCATCACTGACTCGATGGACGTGAGTCTGAGTGAACTCCAGGAGTCGGTGATGGACAGGGAGGCCTGGCGTGCTGCGATTCATGGGGTCGCAAAGCATCGGACACGATTGAGTGACTAAACTAAACTGAACTGAATTATACCTTAAGAGATGTTTCTCTTGTTGCTTTGAAAGGTCTTTGTATTCGACAATTTAATTATGTTGTGCTTTGGTGTAGGTCTCTTTGAGTTTATCCTACTTGGAATTTGTTCAGCTTCTTATATATAAAGACTAATGTTTTCACCTGCTTTGGGTATTTTTAACCACTGTTTTTTTTTTTTTTCAAATATTCTTCCTATCTCTTTCTCCCTCTCCTCTCCTCCAGGAACTATAAGAATGTATATGTTGGTGTGTTGGTGTATTTGATGATGTCCTACAGGTCTTTTAGGTTCTACTCATTGTTCTTCATTGTATATCAGGCTACTGAAAGCGTTGGGCTTCCCCAGTGGCTCACCAGTAAAGAATTAACCTGAGAATGCAGGAGATGGAAGAGACATGGTTTCCATCTTTGGCTTGGGAAGATTCTCTGGAGAAGGGCATGGCAACCCACTCCAGTATTCTTGCCTGGAGAATGCCATGCACAGAGGAGCCTGGTGGGCTACTATCTGTGGTCACAAAGAGTCAGACACAACTGAGTGACTAACACTCACTCACTTAGAAATGATTTATTAATAAAGTATATAGAAGGATATACAGAGGTTCATACAAGGGACTCGAGGTTCCATAAGTTTTAGGAGATCTTGGAACCAATTTCCTTCAGATAAAGAGGGATGACTATACCAAAAAAAAGCTGATTTTCTTTTCTGGATTTCCCTCTATTTTTTGGGTTTTTATGAGAGCTAAGAATGTGGAGTTCCTAGCACCACCATTTTCACTGATATCCAGCCTTCATTCCTCGACAAAGAAAACAGCTGTAAAAGAAAGGGAATTATAACAGTGCTTTGGACTGAAAACACAGTGATCTTCCAGTTTCTCTCAGGTCAGCGTGGCTGAGACTGCGATCAAGACCATAGCCAATAGAGGGACTGAGAATGCAGCTGACTCTGAAGAACCTCTGTAAGAAATCAGGTTGTCTCGACAATTTTCATTCTTGCTTTAATGAATGAATTTTATTATATTGTTTTAGAGGACTAACATAATTTTCCCATTATAAAAACAATACAAACTCATTACAGAAAATCTGCAAGATGTACACATTTGGGAGGAAATAAAAACAATTACACTGATTAATTAACTATTACTTGTGGTTAAGCACCATTTTTTCTACCCTTCTGTTTACAGAGTCAGGCCCTTTTTACACTCAGGTCTGCACACTGCTTTATTTTCACTTATGGAAATGTCCAATCCTTTCCTCTGCTATTAAACTTGTTTAAATTCCATCTGGTAACTATACTGAATATAATATCATGTTGCCACTGTGCAACAGTCATCCTTAAAACAATCTATTTTTATAGATACATATTATGGCTGGTTAATATTCAATTTGTGCATATCATATAATGATTTGATTGTTCTTCTTATATATTTAGAACATCTCTATTGTTTTAATTATTGTTATTGACTGAATTGAATCTGCAAATTCATATGTTGAAGATTTAACCCAGAAACCTCAGAATGTGACTGTATTTGGAGACAAGGCCTCCTAGAAAGTGATTAAGTTTAAATGAGGCCAATATGGTAAGCCCTAATCCAATTTGACCAGTGTCTGTATAAAAGGGAAGATTTGGACACAAAAGGACACCAGAGGTGTGGGCATACGAATGAGAAACTGTGATGACATGGCAAGAAGGTGGTTATCCAGAACCCAAGGAGAACGGCCTCAGGATGAACAAAGCAGCCGGCACCTGGATCCTGGACTTTCTGCCTCCAGAACAGGTAGAAAATAACATTTCTGGTGTTAAAGTCACCCAGTTAGTGACAGCTGACTATGGAAGTCCTAGAAAATTAATAGCAACATCATGATGAACACCACTGTGCATTTTGACGATTAGCCGCTTGTTCATGTGTGTAGCAATGATATCTTCTGGAACAAACTGTGATCACTCCAGTCACCAGAAACAGCAGAAAGTCCAGAGTGGACATTCATTTCATGTATTTTATGTGATATTCTTGATACCTGTTGCTTCACGCAGTCCTTGAAATGTCATGAGTAAAGAACACATAGTGATGAATTCTTTAAAAAAATTCTCTGTAATATGAGTATTTGCTGTATCTTGTTTACTATATTTTGAGTACACATTGGACAATGTTAAGTCTCTGAAGACATGAAAAGTGCTTTTGCTAATTGCAATTGTTTAGAGCAAAGGAGAATATATCACTGCACCCTACTTGTCCTGATGCCTAAATTTCTATTGTTAGACACACTGCATTAAAATTGTTATTATTTTGTTGAGGATTTGTTTTTTGCTTATATCTATGAGAGATATTAACCTATAGGTTTCTTTCCTTGTAATGGCTTCATTTGGTTGTAGTATTTGGTGTTCAGATAATTTGTTGTTGCTGTTGTTTAGTCACTAAGCCATGTCCAACTCTTTGCAACACCACAGACGTAGTCAGCCAGGCTTCTCTGTCCTTGGAATTTTGCAGGCAAGAATACTGGAGTGGGTTTCTGTTTCCTTCTCCAGGGAACCTTCCTGACCCAGGGATCAATGTGTCTCCTGCATTGGCAGGTGGACTCTTTACTGCTGAGCCACCAGGGAAGCCCATTCAGATAGTTATAGTCACTTAAAATTAATTAAGAATGTATTCCTCTTGCCTCTAGTTTATGACATAGATTGTGGAGAATTGCTAGTTTTCCTTCTTAAATGTTTGATAGAATTCATCAACAAAACCATCTGGACTGGATATTTTCTTTTTTGGAAAACTTTTAAAATTCTTTATTTAATTCAATAGATATAGTGCATTTAAGATATGTTTTTTTTTTTTCTTTTGTACAGGTTTGGTAGTTTCTGTCTTTCAACTTACTAGCCCATTTCATCTAATTTATCCAATTTGTGGATATAGAGTTGTTCATAGTACTTCCTTATCATCTTTTCACAAAAAGCATATAAGCATATACTACATGTCATTTGTAACTACCATGATGCATTTTCTTGTTTCTTATAATATTTTACTAGGATAATGTACCATAACAATTCACATAATACTATAATTTTGCATTGAAGGTTGGCAGAACATGCCATATCAAAATATGCCACTTCCATATATGGGTTATCTTGAGCTAAAGGCACTTGAGAAACAGCAAATGCAAGTAGAACATTCTAATCTCTTTCCTTCTTGAAAAGGAGATGGAAACACTCATATAGATGATGCCTTTCCTATACTGGAAAAAAAGTAACATCATCATGAAGAATGAGAAGCTGAAGCCATGATAATACCATACAACAGGACTTGTGGACATAACTTGCATTTTCCTTCTGCCTCCCCACAGAATTTAGTTGCTTTTCCACAATTAGCTTTCTTTATTCAACCTGATATAGAAATGTGCAGGTTTCACCACGTCCTTATGGGTGCTCCTGTTTCATGCTGTTTATTGCTGTTGTTTAGTCGCAAAGTCATGTCCAACTCTTTTGAGATCCCAAGGATTGTAATCCCCCAGGCTCCTCTGTCCATGGGATTCTCCAGGCAAGAATAATGGAGCAGGTTGCTATGCTCTCTTCGAGGGAATCTTCCTGACCCACAGATGGAATCTGAGTCTGTTACATCTCCTGCATTGGCCGGTGGATTCTTTACCACTGAGCCACCATGTACAACTTATATAAATAGGTATGATTTCTCCTGTTTATCTGTCAATGCTAAGAGAAGAGAGTAAAAAACTTTTCCCCTGCAAAATGTTAAGAACATTCACTGATCCATGTGTCTGTGTGAAATCAGAAGAAACAAAGATTAAATGAGTATTTCCTTGACAATTTTATGCATATTTTATTTCATATTTTAGGTTTGCTTACCAAACTTATTGCATCAGGCATTAGAGCCCTATCAGCACATTTTGGGGTCATTTGTTCTTTCATTAATCCAGCACATTTATGTGATGTTTCATCACACTCACTAATAGCACAATCACATTTTAAAATTACACTACTCATAGGTTACGAAATTTACATTGCTATAATTTTTACTGTCTTTGATTTTTGGTGAGTTTTGACTATCTTCTTATACAGCATTTTAACTGGGGTAAAGTCTAGTTGATAAATCATCTATTTGACACAATTAACTTTGTATCTCTTTTCTTCACTGATGTATGTTTTGTATTTGTATTGTAATTTTGTACCCTCTCGCTTCCCTGGAGGCTCAGGAGGTAAGAATCTGCTTGCAATGCAGGAGACTGGAATTCAGTCCTTGGGTTGGGAAGATCCCCTGGAGAAGGAAATGACAACCCACTCCAGTATTCTTGCCTGGGAAATCCCATGGACAGAGGAGCCTGGCGTGCTACAGTCCATGGGTTGCAAAGAGTCGGACACGACTGCTCGACTAACACTGTACTTCCCTCTCTTGAATATTATAGTACTTATAATTTTATTTACAGAATTTTATATTTAAATATCTAAATTATAATCCAGGAAAAATGAAAGTTAAAAAATATTGCCATCAAACAAGATAAGGAAGGCAAACTGGCCTGTGAAATATAAAGCTAAATCAGTGTATTGTTATTAATATTTATCTTCTGATAATCCTCATAAAATTAGTAGGAGTTTAAGGAATTTAGCAGTATTATGCTATAATTAAAAAAAAATAGAAGCCAATAGCTTAGAGTGATTAAGTTGCAGATCCAAGATCTTGGAAGAATAATAATTAAACTAGAGAATCAAATCCCAAACGACATTTATCAACTAACATTCTATTGGGAAAAATTCATTTGCAATGAAATATAAAGGTGAGTCCTTAAAAAACATTAAAAATCCGTATTTAATATACACAAGTCCCTAATTATTAGAAGGAGAAACTGCTTTACACTATAAAAATTATCATTCTCTGACAGTTGGGTAGCACAGGTGTTACTCGAAATTGATAATATAAATTTACTGAGCCATAGTAAGTTTTGAGCAGTTGCCTCTCTAATTTTAATTATCTGATTTTGAAAAGCATACTCAAAATATAATATTCTCCCCTGTCCAATAAATATACCATTGTGAACTTGGCTGAATTTGGAATGTAAACTCCATGAAGAACAGTAAACCTTGTAATATTCCTAGTCTCACAAAAAGCATTAACCAGACCCATAATTATGTAAATATTTGCTAGGTAACTAATAATATACTCCAAGTAGGACACTTGACATTTCTTCACGGTGGAGAATTTAAAGCCAGAAGACTGGAATTTTAATTACGGTGTTGACATCTGTGAACGTACTTATTTTACCACGAGGTCACTGCAGTTCATTTCGGTGCGGCAGGAATGACACAGGAACTATCCTGCATCTGCTCTGTGCAAGGCATTGCTGAGGGCTGTGGCTGGGGTTGCAGGCTGGGGATATTACCATGTAGATAAATATTTTGAATAAAAACATGGTAACTGTTAGGGTAAAATAGCAACCTACAGGAAAGTAAGAAAGCTTGTTGGAAAAGTGATTCCTGATGCAAAGGCAAAAGGTCAACTGGGATTTGGATAACGAATGGAGGCTTTCCGGTGGTCGAGTGGTTAAGAATCCACCTGCCAATGCAGGGGACATGAGTTTCATCCCTGGTCTGGGAGTATCCCACATGCTATTGTGCAACTAAGCCCACACACCACAACTACTGAGCCAGAGCTCTGGAGAAACTGGTACACTGCAATGAAGTAGCCCCTGCTCACCCCAACTAGAGAAAGCCCAGTGCCACAATGGGAGACCCAGACAATAATAAATAAACAAACAAATAAGTAAAACAGATTTTTAAAACTCTTAAAAACATAAAAGAAAGAATGGAAAGTAGAATATGTACAAAATATACAATAATAAAATACATAAGAAAACATTTAAAAGTCACTAAAAGTTCCTTGATTTATCTATATGATCTATATCTATATCTATATATTCATGCATAGACATCTATAGAGAGTAAACAAGAGAAGAAGAGATAACAAAGGGATATTTTACTCACATTTCATTAAATTTAAATGTTTGGAATCAAAAAAGCAAAATTTAGGAATAAAACAATGAAGACAATCATATTACTAATCCCATTTGAAAAGTGAAAGTGAAAGTCACTGAGTCATGTCCGACTCTTTGTGACCCCTCCTTGGAATTCTCCAGGCCAGAATACTGGAGTGGGTAGCCTTTCTATTCTCCAGGGGATCTTCCCAACCCAGGGATCGAAACCAGGTCTCCGGCATTGCAGGTGGATTCTTTACCAGCTGAGCTATTAGTGAAGCTCCCATTTCCATTTGAAGAAATTCTAAATAATAATTATACCACCACTTCATTTTTAACTTACCTTGAAGACTTTGGAAAAAACTCGTCTTCCTGTTTCATGTAGCCATGCAACTGAGAAGTTAGAAAGGTTTTCATCTTTAAAGCCTTTTGTAAATGACTACTATTAATAATACTGCTTGAGCATTCATTGAATTTGTGAAAGTCCTCACTAGAAAACACCTATTATTCTTGATTTATGTCAATTTTATTACCTCCAGCTACAAGAACCCACATATAAAAAGTTTTGGAACCAGTCTTCCTTTAGGAAGTAAAAGAAGTACAGTCTCAATTTACATATTGGTATAAACTGGGTATTCATTCTCTTTTGGAAGTCTTAATTTAATGTGCTCTATGAACCACATTGGAGAAGAAAATGGCAACCCACTCCAGTATTCTTGCCTACAGAATCCCATGGACAGAGGAGCCTGGTAGGCTGCTGTCCATAGGGTCACACAGAGTTGACATGACTACAGTGACTTAGCATGCATGCATGCATTGGAGAAGGAAATGGCAACCCACTCCAGTGTTCTTGCCTGGAGAATCCCAGAGACGGAGGAGCCTGGTGGGCTGCAGTTTATGGGGTCACACAGAGTCGGACATGACTGAAGCGACTTAGCAGCAGCAGCAGTATAAAACCACATATGATGAGAAAGTGTTTTCTGGGCAACAGTCCACCAGACACCAGGCTCATTGAGAAGCCCGTGTGTAAAAGAATATAGATTTTTTTCCATTGAGGAAACTGAACCATTTTCAGATGGAGACCATGTACACCAGAAAAACAGAAATCTTCATAAAGCATACCATTCAGACATCACAAAGGCTTTTCCTGACCATTCTCTCATATCCTTCTGCTTCCTTCTTCCCACCAAAACAATAGATTAAAGCCTAGAACAATACCTCTTAGCAGGAAGCCACCCCTGCCTGTGGTCTCTTCCCTCAGGTTTCCTTCAACTTCATTCCAACTCCAGCCAGATAGGCAGGAGGTAGAAGGGGAAGTGAGATTTGAGGTATGGGAAGGCCTTGACTTACCTCTGCCAGCTTGGGGATGCTAGAAGAAGGCTTCAAGCCAAGGATGTAAAGCCACAAGATTCAGAAGCAGAGATCTCTCCATTCGGCGGATGCACCACAAAAGAAAGTCCTTCATCTATGAGAAATTCAACTGTGCCAACCACCCGAATGAGTTGAAATAAGTTCTTCCCCCGGAGCCTCCAGAAAGGAATACAGACCAGCCAATGCCTTCATTTTACCTAGTGTGACTCAGGTCAGACTTCGGACCAACAGAACCGCGAGACAGTAATTTTATGGTCTGACGTCGTCTTTACGACGGAAACGTCACCAAATTGTCGTAATTTGTTACAGCAACAATTGAAAATTAATATGCTTTTGTCTAGCAAGCACTATATATAATTTTCTCCCTGCATAGTGGGAGAAAAGATTTCCTTTTCTTTTACATGCATTCCATCTTGGCAACCACAATTTTGTCTACAGCCCTGTATCACGTGAGTCTTTTCATCTAGTATGGAAAAAGAAAGTGAAAGTCTCTCAGTTATGTCCGACTCTGTGCGACCCTATAGAAGGCAGCCCACCAGGCTCCCCTGTCCCTGGGATTCTCCAGGCAAGAATACTGGAGTGGGTTGCCATTTCCTTCTCCAATGCATGCATGCATGCATGCTAAGTTGCTTCAGTTGTGTCTGACTCTGTGCGATCCTATGGACACCAGCCCACCAGGCTCCTCTGTCCACAGGATTCTCCAGGCAAGAATACTGGAGTGGGTTGCCATTCCTTTCTCCAGGGGAATCTTCGGATAGAACCCAGGTCTCCTGCACTGGAAGGCAGATTCTTCACTGTAAGACACCAGGCAAGCCCATCTAGTCTGGAACTAATGTTTAATTAAACCTGTGTCCATATCCTAGTCCTATAATCTCTAAGAGAGGAAAAATCAAAATTTGCAAGCCTATTCAATGAATAGTATGCCCCTGCTTCAGGTCACTGATATTCATGTAATGAAATGGGGAAGCCAGGGAGGATGCTGGCAGCCCATTTTAGGACTTGGAAGAGCAAGTTATCTAAGGAGAATGCCTCAAAGAGGATGTAGTATCAGGGAGGGGAAAAATGTATTTCTAGTAGAGATATTTTGGGCATATAAATGATATGAAACAGATAAAGTTGCTGAGAGAAAGAGGTCTATAAAAGGCCTAGGATTGTGATTTTTTTTCTCAGTCACACTTAATTAGGTTTGTACCAATTTCCTAAACCCAGGAAGGATTAAGATCAGCATCAGATCTTCATTAATTTGGATACATGGATTAATTAAAAGGTGAGTCTCCTGCACGTGTTTATGTGAGCTTGTGCCAAATATACATATGTGTATATATGGATTTATGCTTCATTTTGCTGTTTAGCATTCTTTTTTCCATTTTTTCCACCATGTAGGCTCTGCAAAATAAAATGGCAAGTGGAATAATTAAAAGCACAGGCAGGTGAGATTAAGCTCTGCAAAGATTAGTTCTGGCACAAGTTTTATTTAACATTATAGAGTAGTAACCTGGGGAAATAAATGTGCACTCATTTGAGAAACTTTATTGACAAAGCAGGAGCAGGAACACAGCAAAATTCAAAATGCAAGAGTGGATCTGGGAAATGGTGTGCTTAAGCATTCTGGGCAATTCCACTCAACACTGGCTTCATAAATCCAAATGTCTAGCTCTATTATTTAAAGCTGCACCTCTCTGTGTTGTTTAGTTGGCTGGGCAACACATGAAGTAAGCGTGGCTTGTGCTGAATGTGCAAAAACTGACCACACATTTATGAAGCCATTTTTAAACTCTCTGCTATCCAGTAAAACACCCCCCATGCTTCGAGGCCCACCCTCCTTGAAGACTTCGTTGGGAATTCTTAGCCATTTTTCTCTTACCAGGGTGCCTTGTTTATTGAGCAGTATCACTCAAGGATTAAAGTGCTAAACAACTCTCACCAATGCACCCACCATGAAATATAACCCTCAATTTAACAGTAAGATAAATAAGACACATCATAGCACCTAGGATTTCTTAATGCAATTAGTTCGACAAATATTTAGTTAGTATTGACTGCATGTCCAAGGCTTTTTTGTGTGCTTGTGATACATGAATGTACAGCTCAAATTATGTCCTTTCTTTCCTCATGGAGCTTTGACATGTCAGATGGAGAAATTAAGCTTCTAATAGCAGCTTGCCTCCACCCCAGAACTGTAATTATGTGAGGTTATGAATGTTAACTAAACTTATTGTGATCATCAGTTGGCAATTATAAATACAGCTGATCCTTCAACAGCATGGGAGTTGAGGGCACTAACCCTCCACGCAGTTGAAAATTCGAGTATAACATTCAGTTTGCCCTCAGTATCTGCGGTCACTCTCTATCTGTGGTTCTCCACGTGTGGGTTCAACCAGCCCCTTCCTTCCTTCCTTCCGAGCCTTCTGTACGCTCTGGTAGTGGCTGTGGCTTACTTGCTAAGTCGTGTCTGACTCTTTTTGCGCCTGCAAGGACTATAGCTTGCCAGGCTCCTCTGACCGTGGGTTTCTCCGGGCAGGAATACTGGAGTGGGTTGCCATTCTGTTCTCCAGAAAATGAGGATCTCCAGAAGGTCTTCCTGGCCCAAAGACTGAACCCATGTCTCCTGCATCGCAGACAGATCATTTACCTCTGAGCCACCAGGGAAGCCCTTCTGTATACTAGGTGCTGTTCTGTTAATAACAAGACTTGTTAAGTTCTCAATCTACCCTACATACCAGTTGTCATTACCCTTGCTTTGAATATATCTGGGAACAAACATATTCCTTTGTATAAATGATTAAACAGATAAGAAATTGAAATGTCCAACTATTTGGACAAGGAAAAACAAGGAAAAGCACATTTCCTCAACCTGAAAACACAGAAAGTAACTAGAAACAAATTTACAATAGAAAGAAAAGCCAGGTAATACACTCATGGGTTTGAGGATGCAGTCAGATCAGAGGCAAAGCTGTTTTGAGAGCTAGATGTCCCCATCATGTCTGTACCAAGAGACAGTGACTGAGTTGGACAAGCAGGATAAACTCTTGAGTTGATGGCCATAGATATTACCTGCCAGCCGTTCAGCATAGTCCTGAATTAAGGTGCTCATACTCTTGGGTGAGAGGCTGACATATAAACAAGTCTTTACACAATAGCACCAAAGCATTTTACCTACTTATTCAATAAATAGGTAGAACTTTCCCTGAAACACAGACTATCTTAGGTGCTAGAGGCATAGTGCAAACCCAGAGGTACAGATGAATGGTTAAGAGAACACAGCCAAGGCTGTGATGGATTCTGCCCAGAGGTAGACCATAAAAGGAAAAGCTCAGGGAAAGTGACATTTAAGGAAATGAAAGAACTGAGAAAGTTAGCTGAAGCTGTGCATTTGCTTCACTCTTTGTAGCCTTAAGCCAGTGCTGGCTTCCTCGGGTAGGGTTTACTGTAGGATTTATAGGTAGAGGACCGTTCTGGAGACCTTCAAAGTCCCCTTGCCTTTTCCCATGGAGTTTGAATCAACTATACTATGGAAACTGGGCTTTTCTCTCATCTGTACAAATTATTGGGTGCTTTCCATCTGGAGTACTGATGACCCTATTTGCAGGGCAAGAATAGAGAAGCACACACAAAAAATGGACTTGTGGACACAGTGAAGGAAGGAGAGGGTGGAACGAATTGGGCGAATAGTGTTGACATATACACATTACCACGTGTGAAATAGATAGCCAGCGGCAAGCTGCTGTAGAGCACAGGGAGCTCGGGTAGGTTCTCTGTGATGACCTAGAGGGGTGAGATGGGAGGTGTGGCAGGGAGCCTCAAGAGGGAGGGGGTGTGTGTATACTAATAGCTGATTCACACTGTTGTACAGCAGAAACTAGCACAATATTGTAAAGCAGTTCTATTATAATTTTTAAAAAACTAATAAATAAATTTGTCCTGCTTTGTTCCAAGGGCGGGACTCTGGACAATGAAAGGAATCAGAAGGAGGTATATTTTGCCACCAATCAGGAGCCCTGACACTAAAAAAAAAAATGGAATGCATGACCCCAGAAGGAAGGATGGCCTTTGTCCCAAGCTTGTTCTGGTTGATGAAGAGTTAGCAAATGCCAGTGAAACATCACGGACACCTACATTGGAGAGAGGCTGAGGCTTTTGTGCATCACTTTTACTCCTCTAAAAAAAAAAAGATTAAACTAATGCCTACCTCATAGCACCCCTGTAAAGATATCATGGACTAATCCATAGTTGAGTGTTTAGAACAATGACTGGTGTGGAAAAAAAACCCTTCATAAACATTTATCTTATAATAGTCACAACAACCCCATTCCAGTACTTTTGCCTGGAAAATCCCATGGACGGAGGAGCCTGGTGGGCTGCAGTCCATGGGGTTGCTAGAGTCGGACACGACTGAGTGACTTTACTTTCACTTTTCACTTTCATGCATTGGAGAAGGAAATGGCAACCCACTCCAGTGTTCTTGCCTGGAGAATCCCAAGAACAGGGGAGCCTGGTGGGCTGCCATCACAGCTGCACAGAGTTGGACACGACTGAAGGGTCTTAGCAGCAGCAGTCACAGTAACAGAAGTATCAGTGTTTGCAATTCTACATCTTTAAGATAAGCATACTATTATTGATACTATTAGTTCTTTAGAAAGCTCTAAAGTGATTAATTTTCCTCTTTCGACTAACTTTTCTGTTCCTTTTCCCCGTCTTTTTCTTCCTAATAAATATAAATTCTGTTGTCAATTTGAGAATCAGTTTTTGGTGCTTTGGATAGTAAATGTTAGACCAGGGAGTGATCATGCAATGTCTTTTTTTTTTTTTCTTTATTTGCTGAAAAATATTTTATTAGCAAACCACATAGCTCATATAAATTATCTCCTTCCTCCTGCATAACATAACCATTTGACAGAAAGGAAGATGCCACTTTTGCTTTTTGTGAATATCACAGTCAAATCAAATTACCATTAGATCAACTTTAAATAAGCCAAATTACTATCGGACGTTAAAGGAGCATATCATGCAACAAGTCTTACAATCTAAGACTTCCATGGGACAGACTAGAACTAAGGGATCAGATAAAAAATCATTAGCCAGAAGTGTCTGGTAATAGTAATTTAAAAAAGTAAATAAAATTACAAACACAGTTCTTCAGTAGACTAGTCAGACAGTTCTTTAGTTCTTTAATAGAGGAGTCAATAGCCGGCACACTGAAGGGCAGATAGAGAGAGCGTACATCATTGGAGAAAGTGCTATTGGACAGCGTCGCTCTAGAAGTCAAGGGCAGGCACACACACCCAGGGGCAGACTGGACAGGAGCTGACCACGTGCTCCGTGTGGCCCCGCCTCCCTCCCCTCACACTACCCCCTCAAACAGTCCGGGCTTCCTTATGTCACAGGGCTGTCCTCCCCTCGCCCCAGCTGAAAGCTCTGAAAATACACCATTCCTATTCTCTCTCACTGCACACCCACATATTCACACCTTTGTCTGTCTGTTGTTCTCTCTTGTTTCAAATCTCAGCTCAACCATCCACCCGTACCCCAAACTCCTGGACCCAGACTTTTCTCCCTGTTCATTACCCATACCTTCTTTTATTTTTTTTCTTTTTAAAATTTTTATTTTTTGGCCTTACCTCTTGGCATGTGGGATTCTAGTTCACTGACCCAGGATGAAAGCCTCACCCACTGCATTGCCCACTGGATCTTAACCACTAGACCACAGGGAAAGTCCCCATATTCATACCTTCTTTTCACCTTTTTTGGGGGTCACTTTGTACAAGAAGGAATTTACATGTATTTATAAGATTACTCAATTAAAATCCCAATCTTCAAATACACCAAAAAGTCCATGAGAGCAAAGATTATGTCTGGTATGGCATTTTATCTCCATACGTGGCATGGTGCCTGGCACATGGAGTTGCAATAAATGTTTGGTAAGTGAATGAAGGAAGGAAGGAAAGAATGAGAGTGGGAGAGATCTCTTCTCGCTACTGTGGATCAAGGCAGGCTTCAGGGAGGCATGAATGTTTTCTCTGGGGTGTAACATGTCAAGATGCTAACAGCCTATCAAACAGGCACGGTCCTTCTTGGGCTGAGGGACAAGAATCTTTTCTGGTATAGAAATGTGCTTAAGAGGAAAAAAAAAATATCTGATCCATAACAGGGAGAAAACATTAGTGAGTTTTTTCTTTCCAAAGGCTGAATAATTTACCAAATGACTATGCTCTGCTATATCACCTCCAGACAACTCAGAAATATAGGAGTCGTACTTTCATCATAGAAACACTGAAAGCAGAGTCAGCTTTTTGTTTAAACTTTGTGCTCCTGGAAATTACTACTCACTTATTCTTTGTTATATCTTTTGGAGTAATGTTTAATGAATAACCACTACATTTTAGGAATTCTGTGTGCGGCTCTGTGAATATAGAGAAAATCAGTGGTCAGGGTTCAGTGACCTGTTTACCCTGTGCCAGACACAGTGCTGAATATTGGACTCATGTCACCTTATTTAATTCTAAATAGCTCTTTCCCTATGAGTTATCATTATTATTACATTTTTTAAGATAACACAGCAGACAAAGAAATTTAATAGCTTGTCTTACCATGTCTACAACTATTTAACCTCTCTGTGGCCATCTCACATGGATAAAAGGTGGATGTTGCTGTTGTTGCTTTAGTTGCTAGGTCCTGTCTGACTCTTTTGTGACCCCATGGACTGCAGCCCTCCAGGCTCCTCTGTCCATGGGATTTTCCAGCCAAGAATACTGGAGTGGGGTGTCGCTTCCTTCTCCAAGGGATCTTCCCAACTCAGGGATCGAACCTGTGCCTCCTACATTGGCAGGCAGATTCTTTACTGCTAAGCCCACCAGGGAAGCCCAAAATATGAATACAAATCTGTTATTTCTCAGCACTGGTGTGAAGATTGCATGAGAAAATATATGTGCACCATTAGAAGTCATCTGAGGTTTGCTGTTATTTCCCTTAGAATTAATTTGTTGGCTCTGCATTGTGCATCCGTCCTACCCACAGATTGTCTATGGGCTTGCTATAACCCAGCATCACTAACTCTCAGAAGTGAAAGAGGCATCAGGATCTAGAAAAAAAGGCGTTTTGCTGCATCTCACTGATGCACATCAGGTGGGTAGACCCAGTGTAAGGGGTTATCAGACTGTGGCAGATGTCATCCTGGGCTTAGCCCTGAGCCTAGCCTATTTACACATGAAGTCTTATTTAATTTTCAAAAAGTCCCCTGTGAGGTGTTAACAACCCTAACCTGACAGAAAAACTGGCTCAGAAAGCTTAAGTAAATTTCCCAAAGTCATGTAGCTAATGAATGAAAGAAACTCAGCATTCGATTAAGGAGCATCATGTATTATTATCTGAGTTCTGATGAATAAGACACGCCTTGGGGATTTAAGTATTGCACTTAGTAAATTAGTATCCATTAATCATATTTTTTAAGACATTTTATTTGATTTCCAATAAAGAAAAGATTTTCAATATTTTATCCTAGCCTTTGGGGGCAGGATTTACAGCAAAGACCCCAAATCAGATAATACTTTTCTTTACAAAAAAAAAAAATTTAAAAATCATTCCTTTAAAACATAAAAAAAGAGAGAAGTTAACCTTGTTATTTTGTCTTACAACAACAAATGTTCAAGGTTATATGTTCTTAAGGATGATTTAGCAGCTTGTTTTTGGTTCCAACCTAAGGTGCCCCGCAGGACTCTGGGGTCTGTGTTACTCTTGTGAAACTGCTTGGCAGAATGCAAAGAAGAAAAAGAAAAGGAAGAAAGAAAAATACTAATAGACGGTCACAGTGTGTTTGTTTAATCTTAAGCTAACCAAGAACCCGAAGCCCATGACATAAGCCTTTGCATGTATAATGCACGTTTGTGATTCAAAGTAACCTGAATTAGAAATCTGATTTGTCATCTGATCTCAGTCGCTGTAAACAAATAACAGCATGTTGCTCATCAGCCACTTCTGCAAACAGGGGCTGAAAAAATAAAGAAGATAAACTTGACCTCCCATTTTCACTGAGATGCTTTTGAACAACTCCCATGAAGGGAGGTGGGTAGTGAATTTATACCATTGGATACTGTCTGTCCCTGAGCTACTGACATTTGCAAGGTGCTGCTTCGGGTTGCAAGAGGAGACAAGTCAGCACTTGGCATTTCTGCGAATGTCCCGCTCCTGTTAAAAAGGCCTCCTGATCACCCTTTTTGGAAAACTTCCAGTCTCGAGAAAGGGAACAGTCCTGACACAAAAGGTTGTTATTCTTGTCAGGTGGGAGAAATGGCATCGTTTATTACAACTGAACTCCTAAAGAGCACGCCTGGAAAATGTAGAGAGCGGATCTGCTCTGACATATTACAAAGCCCCCAGTGACCTGGTCCAGTCACTTGCCCTCCAGGCTCCCATGACTTGTGTGTGAAACTGTGAAGATGGAGATGGTGATGATCACTAATATCCTAGTAGTGAGGGGGTGCAGAATCTTAATGAGTCGACAGGCATTTTTGTTCTCCAGATTTTGGAACTTTCCCAGGTTTACCTCGAGAGTAACTGCACATTCAAAAGCCCCTTCGTTTTGTATGTGATTTCCTGTGAGAGCAAACAAGGTCCCTCAACAGTCAGGTCCATTGTTTCCTAAAACTTGGACCCGGGGACTGAGCAGAAGGAGGTGCCTCCAGAGGCTGGCTGGCCGACTCAAGGACATGCTTGCTGTAAGATGGGATTATCAGGGGGTGTCTGCAGACAGCTTCATTGTAGCCTGTGGAGATCTATTGCAGAATGCCAACCCCCAGAACTGAAAGATAAGTGTTTGTTGTTTTAAGCTACTAAATTTGTGACAATCTTTTACAGCAGCAGCCGTAAACCAATACTCCCTTAATCAGTGTGAGCCCAAAATTTTAAAAGGAAAGAAGAGTGCTATGTCTCCTAATTTGCAAAATAGTTCCACACACTCTGATTTGACTTTCACGGTACTCCTCGGTGAGGATTCCAACTGACCCCATTTTGTAAGAGAGAACACTGACATTCCGAGAATCATGGCAACTTCCGGTAGTAAAGGCTGGAATGTCCCTGGACTGCAGCGCATGCCTCCACAGGGAGGCCATGCCTTGTGCGCCCAAAAGGCCCTCATCCTTGTTAGCTGTAGAGGAATGGATAAAGAAGATGGGACATGTATATACAACAGAATATTACTTGGCCATAAAAGGAGCAAAACTGTTCCATTTGCACAGACATAGATAGACCTAAGAGAATGCAATGGCACCCCACTCCAGCTCTCTTGCCTGGAAAATCCCATGGACGGAGGAGCCTGGTGGGCTGCAGTCCATGGGGTCGCTAAGAGTCGGACATGACTCAGCAACTTCACTTTCACTTTTCACTTTCCTGCATTGGAGAAGGAAATGGCAACCCACTCCAGTGTTCTTGCCTGGAGAATCCCAGGGACGGGGGAGCCTGGTGGGCTGCTGTCTATGGGGTCGCACAGAGTCGGACACAACTGAAGCGACTTAGCAGCAGCAGCAGCAGATAAACCTAAAAACCCTCTTTACTAAGTGAAGTGAGTCAGAAATAGAAAAACATATGTCCTATATCCATGTATATATTTGGAATCTTAGGAAAATGGTACAGATGATCTTATTTGACAAGCAGAAACAGAGACACAAAGGTAGAGAAAAAACATTTGGATACCAAGGGGTGGGGTCAGATGGATTGGGAGATTGGGATTGGCATACATATGATAATGATGCCATGCATAAAATAGATGGGGTTTCCCAGGTGGTGCTATCAATAGAGAATCCGCCTGCCAATGCAGGAGGCATGAGAGATGTGAGTTTGACCCTGGTTGGGAAGATCCCTGGAGGAGGGCGTGGCAACCCACTCCAGTGCTCTTGCCTGGAGAATCCCATGGACAGAGAAGCCTGGCAGGCTGGCTACAGTCCATAGGGTCTCAAAGAGTTGGACACCACTGAAGCAACTGGGCACATATGCACGCATAGAATAGATAACTAGTAAGCATCTACTCTATGGGACAGGGAGCTTTACTCAATGCTCTGCAGTGGTCTAAAAGGGAAGGAAATCCAAAGAAGAAGGGATATAAGTATATACATAGCTGATTCACTTTGCTGTACAGTAGAAACTAGTACAACATTGCAAAGCAACTGGTATTGTTGTTGTTCAGTCATTCAGTCGTATCTGACTCTGCGACCACATGAACTACAACAGGCCAAGCTTCCCTGTCCTTCACTAACTCCCAGAATTTGCACAAACATATTCCAATAAAAATTAATTTTTAAAAAAAAGACTGGGCCAAGATATGTGACATAGACTGCCTTGGGTGCTGAAGGAGAGTTTTGAAGGAAGACCTGTCTGCTGCCGACGGAGGGAACTTACACAGTGATCTTTCGCACACTCCACTGCCTGCTCCCTGCAGTGTCACCCTAGGTGGGAGCTTTCATTATTCCAGTTCTCCCAAAGTTCATAGTCAGGGCTGGCGTCTTGAAGGGGCTTAGAGGACTGAATCACCAAGACTGCAGGAGAGCTGCCAGTGTCTCCTCTCTGAAATAGCATCCTGTTTATGTCCTCCCACCAGGACAGGAGCAGGCCAGAAGGCTCATCCTACCCTTACCCTTGCCACCTCCTTTTTTCCCCCTAAATCAGGCAAATGGCAGGAGCATGTGACACTCCTTCGAGTCCACTTAACTTAATTGAATGGAATGTGATTTCTGCATAGCAGGGGGTGGTAATGGAGACAGTACTGTGTGATTTTATTATCTGATTTGAGGTGGCAGTCTCTAAGTGAGCTGCTTTCAGAGCACATTTTAATGGGCTGAGCCTGGGGAGAAGTGTCCAGGCTGAGAGGCAGAGGGCAGGAACTATTGCTGCTAACATGGGCTATAGCGAGCTGGACATTTGGAAGAAGCCATCTCAGTAGTGCAGTCAACCATCCAGGGAAGGGGAAGTGTTATCCTGAATAAGAGGCAAAGAACTGAAATTCAGAGAGCCTGTGTACATGCCCTAAGGTCACACAGCAAAGATTGTGTATGAACTCCCAGCCCAGCTGTCTCTAGAACATTCCACCTCTTTGGGGTCACTCCTCAGGAGCTAGAGGAGTTTGGGGATGGTGAGGAGTGAGAAGTGAAGTCTTGTTCTCGAGCAGTAGCTTGTTAAGAAGCAGAAACACCAACCATCAACTTGACCCCAGCAGCACACTGTGTATACAGTCACAGGCTCTGGTCTCTGCTGCCCTCACTCTAATCATTCAAGCTGCAGAAGCTCCAGTAAGTTATTTGTCCTTTCTGAGCTTATTTTGTCATCTCTGTGCTGGAAATCTGGTCCCATCACTTCATGGCAAATAGATGGGGAAACAGTGAAAACAGTGGCTGACTTTATTTTTCTGGGCTCCAAAATCACTGCAGATGGTGACTGCAGCCATGAAATTAAAAGACACTTACTCCTTGGAAGGAAAGTTATGACCAACCTAGATAGCATATTAAAAAGCAGAGACATTACTTTGCCAGCAAAGGTCCGTTTAGTCAAGGCTATGGTTTTTCCAGTTGTCATGTATGGATGTGACAGTTGGGCTGTAAAGAAAGCTGAGCACCAAAGAATTGATGCTTTTGAACTGTGGTGTTGGAGAAGATTCTTGAGAGTCCCTTGGACTGCAAGAAGATCCAACCAGTCCATCCTAAAGGAGATCAGTCCTGGGTGTTCATTGGAAAGACTGATGTTGAAGCTGAAGCTCTAATACTTTGGCCACCTGATGTGAAGAGCTGACTCATTTGAAAAGACCCTGATGCTGGGAAAGATTGAGGGCAGGAGGAGAAGGGGATGGCAGAGGATGAGATGGTTGGATAGCATCATCAACTCAATGGACATGAGTTTGGGTAAACTCCAGGAGTTGGTGATGGACAGGGAGGCCTGGCGTCCTGCAGTCCATGGGGTCACAAAGAGTCGGACACAACTGAGCAATTGAACTGAACTGAACTGATGCTGGAAATATTAACCAAGTCTTTCTTATAAGCCTGTAGTAAGAAGGGAACATACCGTAAGTGCTCAAATATTGTTAGCAGAGTCCATGATTGTCAACATTGTTATTCTTCTCTTTGTCAGAAAGGCTGTCATTAGGCTGGGAGGACTTCGGGGCAGTGAGATAGGTTCATCTTGCTATTTTCCTCTGATTTTGCTATCTTTCTGATAAAACTTGCTCTAAAGTAAAGGTGTTTCATTGGATTCTCAAGAGCTATAAGATGCTGTGTGCATTCCTCAATGATCTCCATGGAAGGAATAAGGACTTAGGAGCTGGAAGGAGGTCATGGGCAAACATAGTTTGGGACAACCACTGGTATTGGAAAACTCATCTATTTTCCTAAAAGTTGGCATTTCCCATAATAATGCATTGGAATATGCAAACAGGTGAGTTTAGCAGTGCTTCTCTGGTCTAAAGCAGGTCTGTCAGAATCACAGGTGATGACCTGGACTTGTGATTGGTGTCTGCACGGGATGGGGACAGTTTTGCAGGACTGAACCCTTAACCTGTGGGATCTGCTGCTCTCTCTAGGCAGACAGGATCAGAACTGAGTTGAGCTGAGTTTTAGTTGATGCCTGGAAACTGCTTAGTGCTGTGGAAGTCTTGCAACCCCCCAGCCACATTGAAGCTAGGTCCAGAGCTTTTAGCATCTCGCATCTACCTCATCACTGCCTGAGAAAATAAAATTCAGCATTATACTTCTGAAGATCTAAGTTGTTATTTCTCACCTTAGGAAGTAAGTCTAGAACTTCATGTTTTAAAACTTATAAGGATTAAAATTGGGACCACCAAGCGGAGATCACTTTAGCCAACTATCCAGAAAGCTGCCCAAAGAGAGTTCCAGGTGCCCTGAGTGGCCAGAGGGGTTAAGTCATCAGTGATTATATTTAGAACATTTATTATGAATGGTTTGATATTAGGTATGGTGATAGTTTGGGCTTCCCTGGAGGCTCAGACAGTAAAGAATCCACCTGCAATATAGGAGATCTGGGTTCGGTCCCTGGATTGGGAAGGTCTTCTGAAGAAGGAAATGGCAATCCACTCCAATATTCTTATGTAGAGAATTCCATGGACAGAGAAGCATGGTGGGCCACAGTCCTTGGAGTTACAAAGGGTTGGACATGGCTGAGTGACTAACACTCAACTCTCAACTCAACGTAATAGTTTAACTGTAGAAGTTACTTCTTGTCTTAATCAGAAATGCACCCTCCACAGATGGCAGCTACGGGTTTTAGTTATCTTTAACCCTGGTCAACACCAGATGTTTTGCTAATTAGCTTAATGAAAGTCAGAAATAAATTGTCAATGGTGCAATTACAGACTTTATAAATAGAATGCAAAACTCTAGAAATAGGCTCTTGAAATAAATAGTGTTCAAAAAATATGAACTAGCTAAAATACTTTAGTATATGGATTTAGAAATTCTCAGCTGAATACCTTTCAGATTGGCATTCAAGCCATTGCTTATCAAAAGGTCTTGGTACCTTGATATTCTGGGAGTTCTGTTTGTTGACAATAATTAAGGCTAACTGAACTCTGTAGATTACTATTGTGTTTTTGACCAAAGGATATTACACCTGAAGTGCCATTGGAACACTCAAAAAATAGAGTTAGGATATTTTTCAAGTTATATGATTTGGTTTTGATAATGTATATTTGTTTTAAAACTTTTATGTATCAACTGTGTATGCATTCAGTGCTGTACTGGACCCTTGGATGAGAAATGACTAATGTATAACACCCCAGCTTCAGGAAGCCTGTTATCTGCTAAGCAAGAAACAATTGCAGATGCATTAACAGGTACAAAATTTACATCCATAAAGAGAAGGGGACTTTTGAAAAGAAGAGGACCCAGTCCGCCCTTGACACCTGTGTCTTCATCCCTAACCACTTCTCTCTGTTCCCTTGCACCATATTTCATCTTTTTCTCCACCCTTCTGGTCTGGTTTCATGTTAGCACTCTTTGGCTAAATCTCCTCTGGCTTCTTCTTTGGGTTACATTGTCTCCAGTTTCCGCACTTTGATACCCTGCCCTCACCCCCATCTCTTGTAGAGATGACTAGAGCTCTGGAGGAAGGACTTGGGCTTCAGAGATAGACTTGGGCATCTCAGGTGGTGGGCTCGTCTGGGGAGGAGAAATGGGAAGAGAAGACAAAGAAGCCAGCTGTAATCCCATGCTGGCTGTCAGAGGGGGGTCTTGGCATGGGTTATCAATGTGAAAGTAGTGAGCAGGGAAACATACACAAGAGTCAAGCGGGAAAGAACAAGGTGGGGTGGGGTGGGGGGGCAGGAAGTGAACGGAGGAAAAAAGGCTTCAAGAAGGAGGTATCAGAATGATCACCCTCTTTTATGTATTTCATGTTCCAGCCTGGCATCCATTTTCCCCAGGGACTAGACAATTTTCAGTGAGCTTTTCCCTCTACCAAGGTCATCTGCTGCCCTCGGTAGAATCTAAGAGAAATATACCTACCTATTAAATGTTCATACACATTACTCTTCTTTTTTGTTGTTTCTAGGAACTGACTTCTTGCATTTTATTCCAATACCTGCATATTATCTTCTTTTTTCCTGTCTGCCGCATTAGATGAGTTCCATTTCAGCAGAGACGTGGATTAACAAGCTTTCTCCTAGTACCTGCGTGCCGATGCTCAATGCCAATTTCCAGAGAAGGAGTAGGTGAAGACTGTGCAGCAAGGAGGGCTCTGAACTCCCGAGCATGGCTCAGGCCATTTCCTGAAGAAGAAAAAGAGAAGGGGCCACTGATGTGGTGTACTGAATGAGGTCTCGTTTGGATGCTGACAGCCAGTAATCAGGTTGAGAGGACCAGAATCACTTTCAATGCATAGACCACACGAACACTGCAAAGGATGATCTGAGTCTGTCGAGTCAGAGAGAGTGATCTCTTCTTCGTGGTGTCTTACATTCATTTTTTTCCCCTTCCTTCTGTAATTTTTTTTCCTTTGTGCAGAGGAATTAAATTATTCATCTTCTTCATTTTTTTTTCTCATATTCATTTAAAAAAGACAGTCACCCTGCCAGCATTGAGACGACAGAGTTAAATAATACCCACCTCTGCCCTCGGGAAGTACTCAGTTCTAGGCACACCCTTGCTGTTGAGGGCAACTTCATTTGCTGTCCCTTTCCTGCCACGTATGTGTTATAGTCAAGAACACTAAGTAAAAAATCAAGAGTATTTGTTCTAGAGATTGACTCTGCCCTTTTTTTTCCACAAGGAAAACCTGCTATTTGGAGGAGTTTATGATTTAAATTATGCTTCACCTTTGTCAAAATTTGTTTTTGTTCATCTTGACCGAAATCCAGGACAGGTGTTATCAATGTCTTTCTTCAGTTAACCTCACTGAGGCTCATCTTATTCTTATACCAGCAATCTTTCTGGTCCAAGTTCTCTTACTCAAGACCTCACCCAGAAAAATACTTAAAATATTCCTAAACGCACCAACCTAAGACTGTTCGTCATACATCAATGTCTAAGTGTGATATTACACGTGAGATAAAAATAAGTCATTGTATGAAAAGGTCCAGATACCTGTGCTCCTACACTGAGCATATTTGTTATATGGTGGTAAACCATGAAGAAATGAGAACCTCAAAAAATTTCCAAAGACTTCTCAGTGTGTGCATGCTCAGTCATGTCTGACTCTCTGTGACCCCGTGGACTATAGCCGGCCAGTCTCCTCTGTCCATGGAATTTTCCAGGCAAGAATATTTGAGTGGCCTGCCATTTCCTACTCCAAGGGATCTTCCCAACCCATTATCTAACCCACATTTTTTGTGTCTCCTGCACTGTCAGGCAAATCCTTCACCCCTGAACCACCTAGGAAGCTGACTAAGACTTCTCCCAGTAGCTAGAGTTAATCCCTAACTGTTTGATGCCAGTCAGCTCTCTTTGACCAAAATATAACACAGCCATATGATCCAGCAATCCCATTCCTGGACATATATCTGAGAAAACCATACTTATTTACTTTGCAAAACAGACTCACAGACTTAGAAAACAAACTTATGGTTACTGAAGGGGAAAGGTGTGTGTTGGGGGGTGAGGATAAATTAAGAGTTGGAATTAATATATACACACTATTATGTAATATAAAATATATAATCAGTAAGGAGGTCAAGGGCTTCCCGGGTAACTCGGCTAGTAAAGAATCTGCCTGTAATGCAGGAGGCCCTACTTCAATTCCTGGGTCAGGAAGTTCCCCTGGAGAAGGGATAGGCTACCCACTCCAGTATTCTTGGGTTTCCTTGGTGATTCAGATGGTAAAGAATCCATCTGAAATGTAGGAGACTGGATTTGATCCCTGGGTTGGGAAGATCCTCTGGAAGTGGGCACGGCAATCCACTCCAGTATTCTTGCCTGGAGAATCGCCATGGACAGAGGAGCCTGGTGGGCTATAGTCCATGAGGTCACAAAGAGTTGGACATGACTGAGCGACTAAGCACAAGGAGACTAAAACCGTATGACCCTAGGTTTTTATCTCATAGCCATGTACCGGTAAGGATAATGATGCTGCTGATATATAGTCCCAGTAAGAAAAGAACACTGCACAGACATCCGTAACACAGAGCAATGTGTTCTATGGGTATAGTTTTCAAAAGACAGGCTGAGCATCTGAGCCAGCTTGCTGGTGGAGGTAGCCTTCTGAACTGAGGACAAAAGGACTGGTGGAGTTTCAGCAAGCACAGATTTCGGAAAAAGCCTTGCTTTGTGAACAGTCTGAACCGGAAGAAATCGTCCTGCCTTGAAACGGTGCCTTCAGGGCTTCAGTGAAGTGCACCAGCCCAGTAGGAGCTTTCCAGCTACCACCTCCCCTCCCCACCCCTCACCAATTCCTTTCACACTTTACTTCATTTCTTTTCGGCCTGGAGCCAGTTTCTACATTTTCCTCTTTTACAGGTACAGATACCTTGTGCCTAATTCTCATAATCAGGGCAAAGTTAAGGGATGATGAGACAACCATTCCATCCAATCCATTCATCTTGGCCACCCCACTAAGTAATTTACTAAGTCAAATCTCAGACTCACGGGAGTTATGTTAGAGGCAGACAGAAAATTGAAAATGTATTTTCACTATGTTAAAGAAATGGTCAATGTCAAAATGCATTTCTTTATGAGAAGTAATCAGAATTAGATAAGGATGGAGTGCAAATGCCTGCAGTATTTAGATGGTTGTGATATTAAGGGTGATTAATTATCATCTTAAAATATCACAGGCGATGCTTGTCTCATCTGTTTGCCTGAATTGACCTCTTCTGTACCCATCATGCTTCTTTGGTTGAAATGAGCTTTTAAATGGGCCTTGCACAAGCTGGTGCCCCACACATGCGACAGTAAGGAACAGAGCAGAGGGGATGGTGATGCTCCTGGTCTGTTGGTTCCTGTCACTGTGGAAAGAAAGATCGTGGGCACTACAGTCAGACCAGAATTTAAAACCTGGAAAGTCACTTCTCTTTGCCTCATTTTTATGAGTTGTAACAGTTATTCCATTTGGTTGTCCTAAGGACTAAATGAGAAAATTAACACAGATTTTTTTTTTTTTTGTAAGTACAATGCCTAACACACACCAGGAGCTCAGTAAGTGTTCGCTTCCACCTTCATTGTTTACACAAATGGATTTCCTTTTAGAAACAAAAACATCAGTGACTTGGGAAAGGGGGAGTGGCATTTTCTTTCCTCTGATAGTTGTAAATAAACATCCAAAGAAAGAACAGAACTCTTAGATGTGGTCCCTTTTAGGTTCATTAGAAACAATGGGATGAAGTCATTGTAAGTATTTACACTATGTAGAAATAATGAGAGTGATTTTCCCAACAAGAGTTCAATGCAAGAGAGTAAAAGAATATGTTAATTGAGTGGTTCTCATAGGTCTTTGATGTTGTTTAGTTGCTAAGTCACGTCCACTTGTCCACTCTTTGCAAACCCATGGATAGTAGCCCACCAGGCTTCTCTGTCCATGGTATTTCCCAGGCAAGAATATTGGAGAGGGTTGCCATTTCCTTCTCCAGGGATCTTCCCAACCCAGAGATCAAACCCACATCCTCAGGCAGATTCATTACCACTGAGCCACCAGGGAAGCCATCTCAAGGGCCAGGTGTCATAATTTTAGCAAAACGCTTAATACTCACAACAGCCTCAAGATACAGACATCATTACAAACGGGCTTCCCAGGGGGTGCAGTGGTAAAGAATCCACCTGCCAATGCAGGAGATGCGGGTTCAGTCCCTGGGTTGGGAAGATCCTCTGGAGGAGGAAATGGCTACGCACTTCAGTATTTCTGCCTGGAAAATTCCATGGACAGAAGGGTGTGACAGGCTATAGTCCATGGGGTCATAAAGAGATGGACACAGCTGAGCACACACCATTACAATCAGGGAGAGAGAGAAACTGCTTTTTCTGGGCACCAACAATCAACAGGCCCATCAGCCCAAAGGAATAGGTCTCCTCTACTCTTCTAATTTTGATGAGGAAAAAAGGGAAGCAACTCATTGATGATAAAGATGTAGAAAATAACAAATAGGACTCAGAGCCTTAAAAACACAGTAATTATAGAAGAACAAAATGATCAGCAAAATTAAACCTAACCGTCATCCACCATATATATTAATGACTACCAAAATAGCAGCAATCAAAATTCTCGACCAGCCCAAGACAGCACAGATGACATACTTCAGAACAAAATTATAAGAATCCCAATTATCTCTGATTATGTATGCACAGTAGGAAGTTTGCAATATTGCACACAAACGTGTTGCATGGCAACCACATTTTTTTGTTCAAATACTAAATTAGAGTCTTCAGGAAATTCTAGCTATGCAGTAATTTTCATTTTAAAATATTAAATATCAGTCACCTTTAAAACTAATTTTGGAAGGTTGCTAAACATTGGCCATAAGCATGTTAAAATATTAGTTGCTGGAAATATATGTCGATGACTGATAAGAGACATAGGTAAGGTGTGAAGTTTTGGATTTTTTTTTTTTTGCATTGCATAGGAGGATTTTGTGGTCTTTTGGTAGACATTCATGAAATCACTTATGCTCCTACTGATAAAACCATGGTTTAGAGCAAACACTCAGTGTATCTCTCTCATATCCTTCTTCATGTCATCTCATCTCACTCAGACAGGATTGGATGTCAGCTGGGACTCTCACATTTGTTTCCAGATTGAGACCTGATCCCTTACCTGATGTCCACACAATTTCCTAACAGCTACACTCTGAAGTCATTTCGGTTTTTGTCCTAGCCAGCTCCATTATCCATCATTCCTATGCTTCCCTGAAACAGACTGGAGGTCAGGTTCTTAGACTCCGTATAAGCCAAATGATCTTAAACTAGTTTCTTAATCTCTCTGCCTCAGGGTTCTCATCTGTAAAATCAGGAAAATGGCAAGGACACCCAGTTCACAGTGACCCTGGGAGGATGAAGTGGCCTGCCACAAGATGAATGAGAAGGATTCTCAGACAGTGTATGCAGGATGAATGCAATTTCTAGGGGAGGAGAAAAGAAAGAACATTCCAGCAGCGAACAGAAGGTAGAACGACACAGAGACTCCTGTTGGAAATGTAGGTCACAGTTTCATGAGATGATCAGTGGATGAGTGAAGACAAAATTCTATACAGAATTACATTCTGTATGGAATATTAAATGATACTCATGTTTGCTTTGTTCGCATTTCTCAAGGGATATTCACAGCTATTTAAGTATAACTCAGGGAACAGTTTATTCTTCCAAAACTGGCAAAAAATTAGGAATTATCTCCAAAAAAAAAAAAACAACCCAAAACAAAGCTTGGAGAGGTGAATTAACTTGCCCAAGTTAACAAAACACAAACAACAACAAAAAACATCAATAGTATTCAGAAATCAAGCATGTTCAGATCCCAAATAACTGCTTACTCGATCATGCCTCTGTAAGACACAGGGTTTGAATCAAAAAAAAAATAGGTGATGATAAAGAGAGGACTATATTTTAACATAATAAGTGAGGTACTAACCAGAATTTTGAAATGACTGGACTGTAAACCGCACTGGGACAAGTACTACAGGTTTCTCTCTAATATTTATTTAAGGACTTTTTTTTTTAATTTTTTATAATTATTCATATAATTAAGCATTGGTCTATAATTATGTATTTCTGAAAGTAGTTGAAAAATCTAAAGATAAAATGACATTCAGCCAAAAGTTTCTGTCAGATTTGCCTAATAAGACTCCTTTTATGTGAACCAGTTAAGCTGAAGTCATTGCTTTGCCTTAAGGGAACAGCATTCTGTTGTGATCAATCTGTGTGACTCTTTCGGGGTTATTTTATTTTATTTTATTTTATTTTTATTTATTTATTTTTTAATATAAACTTTTTTGATTTCACAGTCATAAGTCGAGTATATCACACCACTGGCACAATTAATATACTATAGGAAATAGTTATACAGAAATATATACGTTGTCAATGCTCTTTGGAAAACTACATAGTACAATACATATGGTCTTTTTTTTTTTTTTTCTCCCAAATCTTCCCACCCTCTCCCTCTCCCACAGAGTCCATAAGCCTGTTCTATACATCAGTGTCTCTTTTGCTGTCTCATATACAGGGTTATCGTTACCATCTTTCTAAATTCCATATATATGCGTTAGTATACTGTATTGGTGTTTTTCCTTCTGGCTTACTTCACTCTGTATAACAGGCTCAAGTTTCATCCACCTCATTAGAACTGATTCAAATGTATTCTTTTTAATGGCTGAGTAATACTCCATTGTGTATATGTACCACAGCTTTCTTATCCATTCATCTGCTGATGGACATCTAGGTTGCTTCCATGTCCTGGCTATTATAAACAGTGCTGCGATGAACACTGGGGTACACGTGTCTCTTTCGCTTCTGGTTTCCTCAGTGTGTATGCCCAGCAGTGGGATTGCTGGATCATAAGGCAGTTCTATTTCCAGTTTTTTAAGGAATCTCCACACTGTTATCCATAGTGGCTGTACTAGTTTGCATTCCCACCAACAGTGTAAGAGGGTTCCCTTTTCTCCACACCCTCTCCAGCATTTATTATTTGTAGACTTTTGGATCGCAGCCATTCTGACTGGTGTGAAAAGGTATCTCATAGTGGTTTTGATTTGCATTTCTCTGATAATGAGTGATGTTGAGCATCTTTTCATGTGTTTGTTAGCCATCTGTATGTCTTCTTTGGAGAAATGTCTATTTAGATCTTTGGCCCATTTTTTGATTGGGTCATTTATTTTTCTGGAGTTGAGCTGTAGGAGTTGCTTGTATATTTTTGAGATTAGTTGTTTGTTGGTTGCTTCATTTGCTATTATTTTCTCCCATTCTGAAGGCTGTCTTTTCACCTTGCTAATAGTTTCCTTTGATGTGCAGAAGCTTTTAAGTTTAATTAGGTCCCATTTGTTTATTTTGCTTTTATTTCCAATATTCTGGGAGGTGGGTCATAGAGGATCCTGCTGTGATGTATGTCAGAGAGTGTTTTGCCTATGTTCTCCTCTAGGAGTTTTATAGTTTCTGGTCTTACGTTGAGATCTTTAATCCATTTTGAGTTTATTTTTGTATATGGTGTTAGAAAGTGTTCTAGTTTCATTCTTTTACAAGTGGTTGACCAGATTTCCCAGCACCACTTGTTAAAGAGATTGTCTTTAATCCATTGTATATTCTTGCCTCCTTTGTCAAAGATAAGGTGTCCATATGTGCGTGGATTAATCTCTGGGCTTTCTATTTTGTTCCACTGATCTATATTTCTGTCTTTGTGCCAGTACCATACTGTCTTGATAACTGTGGCTTTGTAGTAGAGCCTGAAGTCAGGTAGGTTGATTCCTCCAGTTCCATTTTTCTTTCTCAAGATCGCTTTGGGTATTCGAGGTTTTTTGTATTTCCATACAAATTGTGAAATTATTTGTTCTAGCTCTGTGAAGAATACTGTTGGTAGCTTGATAGGGATTGCATTGAATCTATAAATTGCTTTGGGTAGTATACTCATTTTCACTATATTGATTCTTCCAATCCATGAACATGGCATATTTCTCCATCTATTAGTGTCCTCTTTGATTTCTTTCACCAGTGTTTTATAGTTTTCTATATATAGGTCTTTAGTTTCTTTAGGTAGATATATTCCTAAGTATTTTATTCTTTTCGTTGCAATGGTAAATGGAATTGTTTCCTTAATTTCTCTTTCAGTTTTCTCATTATTAGTGTATAGGAATGCAAGGGATTTCTGTGTGTTGATTTTATATCCTGCAACTTTACTATAATCATTGATTAAGGACATTTTTTGTCACTAGACTTTAAGTCAAATAAAAGTCACAGTCAAGCTTGATATGCCATTTGGTTCCCAGCCTATAGTAGGTGTTCTATAAATGTGTTAAATTAATAAGTAACAGAAGAGATGACCCAGTATAAGTGTTAAATAAATGAATATTAAATTAAACTGAGCTGATAATTTTAAGTGAATCAGCAGGGAGATTGAGCTTCCCTGGTGGCTCAGATGGTAAAGAACCTGCCTGCTACATAGGAGACCTGGGTTCAACCCCTGGGTTGGGGAGATCCACTGAAGAAGGGAATTGCAACCTGCTCTAGTATTCTTGCCTGGAGAATCCCATTGAAACAGGAACCTGATGGTCTACTGTCCATAGGATCACAAAGAGTCAAACATGACTGAGTGACTAACACTAAGACATGAGATAAAGATGGAATAAAGACAGATGATAATTATTGCATGTATTCTAGATCTTGGTTTGGATGGTAGATATAGGTGTGTTCATTTTGTTATTTATACAAATCATATATATGTATACATTATATATAATCTTACAATAAATAGAAATATACTATTACATCATTTTAAAAACAGAGGAAGTTTGAAAGAGTGAACAACATCAAAGAGATCTGCACTACCGCTCCAGTGCCATGAACCTGGAGTTTGATTAACTTGACTCTTTCAATAAAAAATAGAGGAGAAGAATATGATATTCTATTTATTTTTTTAAGTTGTACCTTTGTTGAACCTTATAGCATTAGACATTTCTGAGTCCCTGTTATGTGTGAAAGCATTCTATGAGATCTAGGTACCTAAATACGATTATGTCACTAATTATAAAAATGTGAGAGGATTACACTAGCTGTATGACTAGAGAGATATGGGGGTAGCAAGAATCCAATGAGTAAAATTCAGTAGAGGTGATAAGTGTTTGTTGTTCAGTCATGTCCAACTCTTTGCAACTCTGTGGACCATAGCCTGCCAGGCTTCTCTGTCCTTGCTCTCTCCAGGCAAGAATACTGGAGTGGGTAGCCATTCCTTTCTCCAGTGGATCTTCCTGACCCAGAGACTGAACCCAGGTCTCCTGCATTGCAGGCAGAAGTGAAGGAGAAAAGTAATTAGGAAACATTTACAGAGAACATTGCTATATAACCTGGTTGACCAAGGGCTGGGTGCCATCTTTTAAGAAGTAGACATTTTTCCACAACACTCTTTTCCAGGATGAAAATGCATATTTTAAATATTTCTTTGTTATGTGTGAATATATTCTCAAGCAACTTATCCTGTAAATGGGACTTCTCCTTTCTCTGTTGCAATGCATTCTAAAATAGGTTTTCTTATTTATACTCAGTATTGCGTGATGACCCACGATCACCTCAGAGCCAGGTCTTTGTAGAAATCTCTCACACTTAGGCCTGAAGGCAAGAATGCTTCATTGAGATAATTTGGGGAGTTCATTTAATGTGAATTTTCATTATTGATTTATGAGGTTCTCTTGCCAGTATAAAAGAAAAGAAAGGAAAAAAACTGTGAGTATCTCTATAAAACCTACCAGCTATGAACCATCTCTACAGATCATCCCAAGTAGCCGTAGTTTGGTTAATTCTCTACAGATGCCCTTGGGCTTCCCTGGTGGCTTAGTCAATAAAGAATCTGCCTGCAACACAGGAGACTTAAGTTCAATCCCCAAGTTGGGAAGATCCCCTGGAGAAGGAAATGGAAACCCACTCGAGTGTTCATGCCTTGGAATTCCCATGGACAGAGGAACTTGACAGGCTACAGTCCATGGGATTGCAATGAGCCAGACATGACTTAGCCACTAAACTACCACTACCACAATACATGCCCTTAGAACAGTGATGGAAGTCATCTGGCATTTGCCCTCAAAATTGGCAGCTTTGACTTTATTCACTCATTGAGCAAAATGCATAAGAATGTTTATGTCATCCCAAATCTTTCTCTCTCCATGTCTCCTTCAAAGATGAGCAAAACCTCACTAGATATCTGCTGGCATGGTGCCTAGAGAATGCTGTGTCTCACTGTTTTCTGGTCTATAATTACTTCTGTAACCATAGTTGCAATGCTTTTTAACACCTGTTATGTTCTTATCAATTCTCTTAGTGGACTGAAAGCTGTTAAATACCATCCTGTTCATTTTTATTTCCCCAAGCCCTAGCATTGACCCTGGAAGTCTCAATCAACGTTCTTCTGAGAGCACTTTTCATAATCTTACTCCATACAAACTAATCAACACATGCAGAAAATTTTAAAATAAACAAATTTTGTCAAAGAATAATGGATTATAGGGAAACCCATTATTTTAGTAATGGTTTCTATCTGCATTAACAAAATACAAGATTGCTGGTTTGCATTATACTACGAACAATCTACAGAAAAGAGACCTAGTTGAGCAGCATCTTTTGATCTTTTCTGACTTGAAATTAATGAGAATGGCAATTAATTAGGACTATTGTATACTGAATAAACAATATTCAAAGTGTATATTTTAATCTGATATTCAGAGTTTACTAAATATTTACTTGAAATTCTTGATCAGGAAAGCATCCAGAGATAAACGTAGATCACAGGCTTTAAACAGAGAGAAGAAAACATTGAAACTGGTGCCAGGAGATCTGGACTTCAATATTCTTTGTTTTAAAAAACTTCAGCAAGGTATTTTATCTCTCTAGTTTTTGTTCACCCCCTCAATCACGTATTATGTATACCTTTAATGAGTATACATCTACAATATACCAGATATTGGGCTGGGAAAATACCAATATCAGAATTTGGATACATGACTTTTACAATATTAACATATCATAATTTATGGAGATAGCATTTTCAAGGTTTACCTTATGTAATGTCATAGCACATCTATACATTTAGCAATATTATTTTCTGCACTTCATCATGGAACAAACAGACCCAAAAGACTAAATGACTCTCCCATTATTATGTTGATTTCATGCCAGAGCTGGGGCTCGAACTCGAGTCTCATGAACCGCTCTGTTGTTTATTTTTGATGCTATCTGTGGATGCTTTCCAAAATTTCTTTCCAAATTTCATGTTATCTGGTCACTTATTTCATCATTCCTCTTGCCTCCCTCCCTCCCTCCCTCCTTCCCTCCCTTCCTTCCTTCAAGAATATTTATTGAGCATCTACTTTATTTCAAGACCTCTGTTAGATATCCATTATCATTCAATGACTCAAGAAATGCTTGTTGAGAATTAATAGGAATACTGCTGGCCATCAATTGCATATGTACAAAAAATAATATAAATTCAGAAAAAAAATTAGAAAACCATTTATCTCCCAGAATATTAAAAAATAGACAGTATAAAGCAGTAGTCTAGGGGCAAAAAAATAATGATTTAAAAAGTGCTTTCGTTCAAAATGATAGTGCCTGATAGAAGATGCTCCTGGGGAAATAACTTGTACTGTGTTGAATTCCATTTTGAAAATAATGAGCAGTGATATGAAAGTTCTTATGTTTTTACTTTGCTACTTGAGAAAAAATAGCAGGCAAATATGAAAAGGCAACACTAGTTCTCTGCTAGCTGTTTTTCAGCTTTTTTTTTTAACCAAAAAATTATTAATTTTATTTGGTTTTGTTTTTGTACCCACAAGTAATATTACACATAAGTTTTTAGAAATTTAGGGAAAATCAGAAAAGTGCAAAGGAGGAAAAAATAATTCCATTATATTTAAAGAACAAAAATGACTACTGATCATTTCCTATCTTTCATACTTCAGTCATTTATCTATGCATATGGTGGCTTTATATTATTATACTTTGCAAAGTCCATGGAAAATAGATGGGGAAACAATGGAAACAGTGACAGACTTTATTTTCTTCGGCTCCAAAATCACTGCAGATGGTGACTGCAGCCATGAAATTAAAAGACGTTTGTTCCTTGGAAGGAAAGCTCTGACAAACCCAGACAGCATATTAAAAAGCAGAGACATTACTTTGCCAACACACGTCTGTCTAGTCAAAGCTATGGGTTTTCCAGTAGTCATGTATGGATGTGAGAGTTGGATCATAAAGAAGGCTCAGTGCCAAAGAATTAATACTTTTGAACCGTGGTGTTGAAGAAGACTCTTGAGAGTCCCTTGGACTGCAAGGAAATCAAACCAGTCAGTCCTAAAGGAAATCAGTCCTGAATATTCATTGGAAGGACTGATGCTTAAGTGAGGCTCCAATACTTTGGCCACCTGATGCGAGGAGCTGACTCATTGAAAAAGACTCTGATGCTGGGAAAGATTGAAGGCAGGAGGAGAAGGGGATGATAGAGGATGAGATTGTTGGATGGCATCATTGACTCGATGGACATGAGTTTGAGCAAGATCCAGGAGTTGGTGATGGACAGAGAAGCCTGGCATACTACAATATACGGGGTCGCAAAAGAGTTGGAGATGACCGATTGACTGAACAACAATGTTTGCAAAGTTAGTATCATGTTCTATGGTTGCATGCGTGCTAAGTCACTGCAGTCATGTCTGACTCTTGGCGACTCTATGGACTGCATCCCGCCAGGCTCCTCTGTCCATGGGATTCTTCAGGCAAGAATACTGGAGAGGGTTGCCATTTCTTCTTCCAGGAGATCTTGCCTAGGGACAGAATCCTTGTCTCTCATGTCTTCTGCATTGGCAGGTGGGTTCTTTACCACTAGCACTATCTGGGAAGCCCCATCATATCCTATACTACTTCTAAACTGCTCTTTCCTATTAAATACTATGAGGTTTAAAGACTATTTATTCTATGATTTGTCTCAGAAGGAACCTGAAAGAGTCTCCCCTTGTTTCAGTGAGCTGGCTTTATCAGGTTCTGGTCTGCAGTTCTGGAAACTCATGCTCTCGTTTCAAGTCTGCCAATACATGTATTGCCCTGGGCCAGTCCTTCTTCTCTTTAGACACTGATCTCACCCTCTGTATAAGAAAGAAATTGGAATTGGATGATGTGGCATTCAAGTGCTAGTATTCTAGAATTTTCTAACCCTCCATCAGTGCAAAGCCTACCATCCGTGCCTCAATGGAGTCTGGGAACCTGTGGGGAAGTGCAGGACTCCACACACTGCTGCTTCTACTGCTGCTAAGTCGCTTCAGTCGTGTCCGACTCTGTGCGACCCCAGAGACGGCAGCCCACCACGCTTCCCCGTCCCTGGGATTCTCCAGGCGAGAACACTGGAGTGGGTTGCCATTTCCTTCTCCAATGCATGAAAGTGAAAAGTGAAAGTGAAGTCGCTCAGTCGTTCCCGACTCTTAGTGACCCCATGGACTGCAGCCTACCAGGCTCCTCTATCCATGGATTTTCCAGGCAAGAGTACTGGAGTGGGGGTGCTATTGCCCTGCTGATGCTTACAAGTGCAAAATGGCTGCCAGACTTCTGTGTTCTGTCCTGAGCATTCCCTGCAGCTGCTCTAGTTCACCGACAAGGGGCAATATGAGTATTCTCGCTGAAATTGAACCCTTCGGCTCATAACTCAGTCAATCCATAGCAGCTAGTGTAGTCTCTCTAGCAGAGTTGTTATCAGTAGATTTGATCACCCTTTCATTTTCTGCCTTTGTTTTTGAAGTTGCCTATGACTATCTTCCCAAAGTCTTATAAGAGGAACAAAAATCTCCATTTGGTGAGTTGGAACTATACACGGCTTTTTTTCTTCAAGGTCATGTAAAGTTGCCTACAGAAGGGGCTCATCGTCAAAAAGCCCAAGCTTAATACTGTTCCCACCACCGTCTCTGTGGCTTAGAGCAAGTCTATTAGCCTCCAGAGGGACAGTATCCTTCTAAGGGCACAGCACAAATTTGGAGCCCAATGGACACAGCTACAGTATGTGCTTGAAAATTCACTTAAAATTTCTGAGCAGGGCTTAATATCATACTATATTATAACAAAATGTGAACTAAATTAATTGTCATTATTATTTTACTAGTGTTGTCCTTGTATTTACAGTCTCTTCCAGGGATTTTGTGACGTAGCCCCACAATCTCTCTGACCTGTCTTCTACCCGTCTCCCATTGCCTCACTCTTTTTAGCTATTCTAACCTCTTACCTGGCTTGCTATTCTTCAGAGCTTCTGCTGAGATTGGTCTTTCTCCAGATCTACAGGGACTTCTTTTCTTTAACACCTTGCTAACTACTATATCCTCAAAGACCCTCTGTAATGATGCTTCTCACCACCCCCAACCATCATATATAATACTATCTCTCATGACTCATTAAAATTTTTAATCTTTGCACGTATTCAAAAATAGCTTTTGATGCTAAGTCCATATGTCTGTTTTGCTTGTTTCTTTGCTGACTCTCTTCCTGCCCAGTAGACCAAAGGCTCTGTCAGCAAAGGAAGCCCATGAGTTGTATTCCCTTCTGTATTTATTGAGCTCAGTATGGTGCCTGACACAAAGGAGATGCTCAAAAAAAATATTTAGTGAATAAATGAATGAGGAAGGAAAGGATAACAAGAAAGGAAGGAGGAAACAAAATTGGAGAACGATCAGAAGGTAAGGATTAAACATCTATTTTAAGGATGTTTAAGATAATCCATGAAGCACTTTTCTGGTATTTCCCTCTGAAAATTAAGGAGTATTCACCCAGGCTTCTAGGCAGTGGGATTCTCATGTATCCTGAAGCAGCCTATGGCAAGCATGACCTTCTGTTTTGAAATAATGTTAATTTTAAAAGTTTATTTCATTTTGCATTATAATTATTTACACATCTGTTGAAATATTTTATTTTATTTTTATTTTTTTATTTTTTTGTTGAAATATTTTAAAATACTTTCACTTACCATCAATTATACAATGTTTCAGAAAGATGCTCAACCTCTGTTCTGTGGACGCCTCTTGTGACTGGAGCTCTCTTCTCTTTCCCCAGTGGAGGAAGTCCATCTGCAGGATGAAAATCGATGGTCTCCAGGCAGGGGTTTTCTGTAAAGTGCATGCCCAGTAATAAGCTTTCTCTAAATAACAGTTGTGTTTGTGAAGATGATGGATTGGAGGACAGAAGATAATCCTGTGAACTGGATCCCTTTTCAACCACCATTTGTCACACGTACATAGATGGAGAAAAAGAATGCTGACATAGTATTTCTCATCACTGAAGGATATTTTTTATTTAAAGCAAATGCTTCTTTTGCTCATAGGCTTAACACTTAAACACTGTTAAAATTCTGTCATTTTCATCTGAAATATTTGAATAATAATTTTGAATATAGTCTCCTGTATTCATAAATATGCCTAATCACTAGGGCTTTTGCCCCTTAGAGCTTCAGAAACAGCCTGGATGAGGGGTTACGTGCCTGGCTCAGACCCTGTAAGGGCCTCAGTTCCTATCCAGAAGAGTACACCTTTTGGCTCTGAGGTTTTTAGTCTTCTTTCAAGCCTCAGAAATAAATATTTTTAAGAATCTCCTTACATAATTTCATAAGCTCTCAGCAGAGCAGAAAGTATTTTGTCACTCCCACAGCCTTAGAACTGGTCAGAGCACAAATGATGTGTGTGACAGGCTCCCAGCCTTTGAGATGTGAACCAACCAGACAAGCCAAACAGGCAGAGAAGGTCTGAATGTCTACACTCAGTATATCTGGCTACTGTTCCAACACAATGTGATACTCCCCGATGCGTCTGCATCCTGCCTCCATCTGGCCATCACTGTCTCCAGGTGCTGTGATATTTGCCTACTAACTTCCTTTTCCCCTCTTTTCCATTCTTCTTCCTGTAACCATTGGATACTCAATTTTCAAAATCGTTGTGGTCTCACATCCTGCAATTGGACTCCCCAGTTAAGAGAGAGGATTACAAATCAATGAGACATCTACACAACCTCAAAATACCTCTCCATGTAACTCATTCATCAAAGGGGAAACAGTGTCTTTGCATTGGACAGAGCTGGGAAATATCACCTAAACCAGTTGACCAGGACTACTTCACCAGTGTTGCAAGAAGCTTATATTATATGGCTCTGGGAGGGGAGGCAATGACTCCCAGTCAATTATATTCTGTCTAAAAACATGTAACCCAACTCTACATAAGCAAACATTAGACCTACTAAAACTGAAGGATATTCTACAAAATCATTGCCCTGTACTTTGACCCCCTCCTCCAAAAAAAATCAAGGTCAAGAAAGAAAGATAAAGGGTAGGAAGAGTTTCAGATTAAAGAAAACTAAGTTGAATTGACACCTAAATGCATTGTGAGGTCCTGAATTCAATCCTGGACCAAAAACATAGCTGAAAAAAAAAATTACTGGGACAACTGATGAAAATTAGAACAGATAATAATATTGCATCAGATCAGATCAGATCAGTTCAGTCACTCAGTCATGTCCGACTCTTTGCGACCTCATGAATTGCAGCACGCCAGGCCTCCCTGTCCATCACCAACTCCCGGAGTTCACTCAGACTCACGTCCATCGAGTCAGTGATGCCATCCAGCCATCTCATCCTCTGTCGTCCCCTTCTCTTCCTGCCCCCAATCCCTCCCAGCATCAGAGTCTTTTCCAATGAGTCAACTCTTCACACGAGGTGGCCAAAGTACTGGAGTTTCAGCTTTAGCATCATTCCTTCCAAAGAAATCCCAGGGCTAATATTGCATACATAGTAAATTTCCTGATTTTGATCATTGTACTTTGGTTAAGTAAAAGAAGGTTCTTGTTCTTAAAAGATATGCAGAATGAAGTTTTCCATAGCAAAGGGGCATAGCCTTAAAATTATTTTCAAAAGTTTGGAAAAATATCTGTATATAAAAGCAGCTATAAATTATACTATTGGGATAACAGGTGAAATCTAATTTGGGTCATGGTTAGACAATGATATTAGGTCAATATTAAATGGCTTCCCTGGTGGCCCAGCCAGTAAAGAATCCATCTGCAACCCTAGAGACATGGGTTTGATCCCTGGATCAGGAAGATCCCCTGGAGGAGGAAATGGCAATCCATGCCAGTATTCTTACCTGGAGAATTCCATGGACAGAGGAGCCTGGCAGGCTACAGTCCATGGGTTCACAAAGAGTTGGACACAACTGAGTAATTAACACTTTCAATATTAAATGATTAATTTTTCTGATTTGAGAAGTTGTGTTTTTATATATATTTGGTCCAGTGCCTCCGTGTTGCTACACTGGATGTTAAATCACCCCTGTTTGACTTACTCACAACTTATTTGTTAGAAGTTCGGGTCTAGCAACTGGGTCTCCTGCAAATTGTTTGAACTATCCTGTCTTGTTATATCAACATTTAGACAACAAAGAGCAACAGCAATTAAAAAAAAAAACAAACAGAAACCATGGAATGATGAGCACTAAGAACTATCTGGGTGACGCCTGGAATCAGACCCACTAGCTCTGAGACTTTCTGACCATGGAAAGTTTTCTTTCCATGTTTAGTTTTCTGTGCCCTGGTTGTCCCATCTCTACAATGGAAATAATAATAGCTACACTAACTACTCTTAAAACTAAAAGGGAAATAATAATAGCTACACTAACGACTCTTAAAAGTTAGAGCTGATAATAAATGGGAAGGACGGAAAACAGTACTTTATGACTCATACTGCTACCGTGCTTACTTCCTTACATTCTGTCCCGTGTTTTCCACCTGCCCTTCCAGGTCAGCTCGCCATCCTGTTCCATGAACAACTTTAGGAATGCAGTTCATGAGCTCTCTTGTCCATCAACTTCTAGGTAGATTTGGAAATAGCAAAGCCAAACACTGGTGTGAGTAGAGGGAGGGGTGGATACTTATCCTCTTCTTAAAAAGTCACCGTTTAGTTGTGACCAGTGGTCTCAATATAAGCTTCAGTCAGGCATCTCCCTTGTGTAAGTTCCTACGGCTTTCCACTGGCCTTTTCTAGAAGTGAGAAGAGGTTCCAATCTTACTTTCCCAGAATTTTATTATACCAGAGTTTTATTAACTCTTGTTGGAGTTTCTCCAGTTTTACCCAGACCTTTGTCAATGACAGTATTATTAAATATTTCTCAATTAACTTGGTTGAAAGTGGCATCTATTCCTTGACAAGATTCTGACTGACGTACATTCTATAAGTAAAGATTTTCACTATTTAATGCATTCATTTATTCATTCACCAAATATTTATCGAGCATCTCTGTCAAACTCTGTTAGAGGTTCTGATTTTGACAGTAAAGTTGTCCTCATCCTTTCTTTTCCCAAAGATGAAAGGTTGGTTGCTCAGTTGCTAAGTCATGGTACTGCATGGTACTGCAGTTGCCCCATGGACTGCAGCACACCAGGCTTCTCTGTCCTTCACTAACTCCCAGAGTTTGCTCAACTTCATGTCCATTGAGTTGGTGATGCTGTCTAACTAAAGACACAATACTAACAAAAATTTTTTTAAATAATGTTTTTATACTAAATATACACAATAACCAATGCTGTCTCAGAGAATAATGTGAAGACAAACATATAAATTAGAAATATTGATGTGATGGATAAAAAGCATCATGGAGATGTGGACAGAATATCATGGGGATGGTAGGACTGCGACTGCTTGACTCTGGGGGTGAGAGGATGCGATAGAGTTGGAAGAGAAGGATTTTATCAGACAGAGACATGGAAGGATTCCTTTGCAATAGGAATCAGATCAGATCAGTTGCTCAGTCGTGTCTGACTCTTTGCAACGCCATGAATTGCAGCACACCAGGCCTCCCTGTCCATCACCAACTCCCGGAGTTCACTCAGACTCACGTCCATCGAGTCAGTGATGCCATCCAGCCATCTCATCCTCTGTCGTCCCCTTCTCCTCCTGCCCCCAATCCCTCCCAGCATCAGAGTCTTTTCCAGTGAGTCAACTCTTCACATGAGGTGGCCAAAGTACTGGAGTTTCAGCTTTAGCATCATTCCTTCCAAAGAAATCCCAGGGCTGATCTCCTTCAAAATGGACTGGTTGGATCTCCTTGCAGTCCAAGGGACTCTCAAGAGTCTTCTCCAGCACCACAGTTCAAAAGCATCAATTCTTCGGTGCTCAGCCTTCTTCACAGTCCAACTCTCACATCCATACATGACCACAGCAAAAACCATAGCCTTGACTAGACGAACCTTTGTTGACAAAGTAATGTCTCTGCTTTTGAATATGCTATCTAGGTTGGTCATAACTTTTCCTTCCAAGGAGTAAGCGTCTTTTAATTTCATGGCTGCAGTCACCATCTGCAGTGATTTTGGAGCCCAGAAAAAAAAGTCTGACACTGTTTCCACTGTTTCTCCATCTATTTCCCATGAAGTGGTGGGACTGGATGCCATGATCTTCGTTTTCTGAATGTTGAGCTTTAAGCCAACTTTTTCACTCTCCCCTTTCACTTTCATCAAGAGGCTTTTTAGTTCCTCTTCACTTTCTGCCATAAGGGTGGTGTCATCTGCATATCTGAGGTTATTGATATTTCATGGAGCAAATGGGAATGATATGTTCAGGACTTGGTAAGAAAGTCACACACCTGCAGAGTACAGTGTTGGCAAGAGGGGAAGTTGTGTGAAAATTCAGTGGGAAAAGGTTGAGGACATTTAATAAATAATTGAGCATTGTGTGAGCATCAGAAGCTAAGTTAGGTGCTAGAAGTATAACAGTGACAAGAAAAATATGATCCCTGACCTCCCTGACCTATAGTCTAGGGGATGAGAGCAAGCAAAAGAATCAGTGCAAAGAGTTAAGCAAACAAAAGAACCAACTACAATTACAGATGATAATTTCTCTATGAATTAAATAACTAGAACTAACTTCAAGCTCAGTGGGATGGTTTAGAGATGTCTCTGAGGAAGGTTACCCTTGCCGCAGGGTCTCTAAGGAGAAAGCATCATCCATGTCAATAACTGGGAGAGGTTGCTCTCAAAGAGAAGGGATGGGATTCCTACCACTGTCTACCCCCGTTCCTAGCAAAGTCTGACACATAGGAAGAGCCCAGGAAGTACCTGCCAATTGTGGACTATTAGGTGACTATTATCTTTCTGGTACTCTGAGTCAAATTTAATATCAAATAAATGTGTTGATTCCAGGTAAGTAAACGTGCTCCTTCCCACACCCATTTGAACATATTCATCACTTCATGAAATTGTACAGCCTCCAAAAATATCTATTGAATTCAATAGAATGTCCAAGATTATTTACCAGTATTGGTTTCCTAGGACAGCCGTGATAAAGTACCACAAACCAGGTGGCTAAAACAGCAGAATTTATTCTCTCACAATTCTGGAAGCCAAACGTCTGAAATCAGGATGTCCACCAGGTTGGTTTCTACTGGAGGAGCTCAGAAAGAACTTGGTCCACGCTTCTCTTCTAGTTTCTGGTGATTGCTGGCCATCTTTGCCATCCCTTGGTTTGTACAATAACAGCTGCATCAGATCAATTTCTGCCTCCATCTTCACATGGGTTCTTCCTGTGTCCATGTCTCACCTGTGTTCAAATTTCCCTCTCCTAAGGACAACAGTCATTGTATGAAGCGCCACCCTAATCTAGTATGGCATTCTTTAGCTTGATTACATCAGCAAGGGCTTTATTTCAAAGTAGGGTCACGTTCACAAGCCCCAGGGGTAGGACTTCACACATAGTGGTCTTTTTTTTTTTCTTTTTTTGGTGAGGAGGAGACACAATTTGACCCATAATATCATCCTTGCAAATGGCTCCAGTATGGCATGGGTGAAAATTTTGATAATGAAAGGGTACTTTTAAAAGATATATCTTTTTATCCGCTCCCCCTTTTTTTAATCCACTTAAATGAAGACCGTATTTCAGTCCCCTTGCCCCATGCTAACATTTTGCACAGCTGGTCTTCATTAAAAATTCACCTCCTAAAAATAGCTCAAGAATTTTATTTGTGGAAGGAGCCTGTTCTGGTACCATAGTTAGAAATGCCAGTCTCCTTCCCTGCCCTGATGAATCGAACACCCTCCCACGATGAAGGACACCCTCCCACCTGCATCCTGTCCCAAATAATGCAGGGCTCTAAGCCCCTTGGGCTTGCATTTCCAAGTGGCCTCACATTCAGAATGGCAGGGTTCACTCTGGTGACATCCACCTCTATATGCGGGTGTTTCTTTCCTTTTCCCTTTTGCTTAAGCAAAGGAAGCTGCTAGAGGAGAGCCTGAGCCCTTGATCATCCATAACTGCTCACTTATAAGTAAAATGAAGGCTTCTCTGGTGGCTCAGCTGGTAAAGAATCTGCCTGCAATGCGGGAGACCTGAGTTCAATCCCTGGGTTGGGAAGATCCCCTGGAGAAGGGAACCACTATTCACTCCAGTATTCTGGCCTGGAGAATTCCATGGACTGTATAGTCCACAGGGTCTCAAAGAGTTGGACATGACTGAGCGACTTTCACGCTTTCCAGGATGAAGACTCTCTAGGACATCAGGGTGCTCTGAGCTGATGGAGGGAATTCCAGCTGCAGGCAGCTGTAGAGGCAACTGTCAAAAGGATCTCATGTGGCGTTTAATCTCCTTTCTCTCCTCCAGTATCAGTAGACCCAGATCTGGTTAACTAGGAGACTGCTGACTGCATTCTTTTGTAGAAGGGTTTTTTGTTTTTGGTTTTTTTTTTTCTATCTCACCCCAACATAGCTCTTTATTATGCAAATGAGCAATGTGGACTTTCCTTTGTTTGTTTCTGTTTCAGCTAAATTAAAGAATATGTTGGCAGGAGCTGCCTCCTTCCAGCAGTCGTATGCTGCTGATTAATCACACATAATGGGCAGGCAGTGCGTGGGGTAAGGCAATTTCATACCAATCACAACCCATTATTTAAGATCCTTTTGACATATGGCCTCATTTTATCATGATGCCTTTGGGGTGGGAGAGGAGGAGCAAGAAATACAGAAAGAGACAGAAAGATGAAAGGAAGGGGTATAGAGAAGGTAAAGAGGAGAGGATGGCAGGGAGGGAGACAGAAAAATAATGCAGAGTTAAAGGAATATGAGGAGAAAAGGAAGATATCACATGAATTTGGAGGAATACGGTAATAAGATGATTCCTTTATTGAATCGTTCAACAAGCAGCACCACCCTGTGGACTCCAGGTCTGTAAAGCCTGAAACAAGTGCATAGATCTGACAGAGGAGACGAAGATGATGCGTAGGGACCACTAATGTGATCCTTGAAAGCAGAGAAAGACTCCTTCACTGAGGATGCAGCTCCAGTGCAGAGATCAGAGGAAGGTTCCTGGCATAAGAGCCATCTGAAATACATTCTCCTAGGACAAGAAAGAAGCACCATTTTGCAGGCTAAGAAGAACTCGCATGAGTGCATATTTGCTGTGCTAGACACAAGGCTCAGAGCATCTATACATCATCTAGTTCTCATGAACAGCCATTTGAGTTTGGCTTATCATCCCCAGATGAGACACAGAGAGCATAAGAATCTCATCTAATGTCACACAGCTTGTACATCACAGAGTAACACAGGAACAATCCAGGTCTGGATGATTTCCCAACCTGGCTGCTTCATCCAGGGTCTTCTCTAGTTTAGAGTGAACTAAACTTTTTTGTGAGAAAGTCAGGTCAGTGAGCTGGCACTTTGGGGGATTCCAACCATAGATTCTAGGAGAGCAGGGCACTGAGAGTAAATGCACATGAAATCAGCAAAAAGGGTATGATGTCTGGAGCACAGGACCTGCCCTTCCACAATCCGTGAAAGTAAAAGTGTTAGTCACAGTTGTGCCCAACTCATTGCAACCCGTGGACTGTAGCCCTCCAGGCTCCTCTGTCCATGGAACATTCCAGGCAAGAATACTGGAGTGGGTTCCTATTCCAGCAGCCTAACCACAGTCTTGTCTTCCCACCATTAACACCAGTGCCAGTTTCCACCCCAAGAAACAGGTTCAAATCTTGTTCATCACCTTCTCAGAAATATCAGATGTCTTGGAGCTCACGGGGTAGGAGTAGCTGCAGGGGAGGAATTTCCAAGAGTGATGGAGTGTGACAGCGGAAGCCCTTGTCACCTGGCTTTCACCACGGAGTCTCTTCATTCTGTCTTTTCATTCTAATCCCTTTCACTCCAGTCACTTAGAAAGTATCCCCAAGATTTCTCATCCCTGAGCTCACATTTCCTTTCCCAGAATTATTTTTTTTCTTCCACTTTTCCTTTGCTAATGATGCTTGCTTCCTCTTTCAACCTTACATCCAATTATCTCTGCCTTTTGGAAGCCTTTCATCCCTCAGGAGTTAGGAAGGTGTCCAGCGGATGGAGAAGAAGTGAAAGCAGAGGAGGAAGAGGAGGCAGGGGAAGGGGAGAAGCAGCAATAAAAGACTCTGATGAAAAAAAATAATGGTTTCATTAACTAGTATTTTGAATGTTTTACTTTGCCTTATGTTTTTTTTTCTTTCTTTCTTTCTTTTTCTTTCTCATAGTACAAGAAATTTTGAGCTAGAGAGTCTGGGCTTGGTGCAACAAACCACCAGTCCATCCTGGACTCAGAAGCCTCTCTTGTGGTATCTCCACTATACTCAATATGCAGCTTTGGCCTGTACGGGAATCCTGTGAAATATTAATAGAGCAATTCTCTGCTGGAAGTCCTCCAGGGAGACCCCAGTGGCATCTGTCCTCTGGAGGCCCTGTGGTCTGCATCCCCTCCCGATCCCCAGCTTCCTGATGCTGTCCCCCACCTCCCCTTCCCTGGCTAGTCCAGACTCGATGCATCTGCTCCCTCACATGGCTTTACTCTCAAATCGGCTATGGTCCAGCTGAATCCCTCTACTCTCTCTCATTTCTCATCTAGGTTACATCTAATTTCTTTAATAGCATTCAGTTGCCATCCTCAGTTCTCGACTGCTTGTCTAGGAAAAAAAAAACAACTAAGAGTTATCCTTTATCTGGAGAGATCCAGAAAATGTCATATCTAATCGTTGACCTGTTCCAAAGAATACTATTGCTCTTGGCACAGTAAGGGCATGTCTTCTAATAAGAAACTTAAAAAAAAAAAAAAAAAAAAGGAAACTTAAACTGTCTAATGGTTCATGGCCCATACAATGCTATGTAATGATGGCCAAAATTATGAGTTCTACTCGTATTTCTTTACAAATTATACTTGAACTGAAAATTAGGTACTTTAAAATTTTATATATGAATTCTTGTCTCTCATTAATGCTCACTGGATTATTAACACTATTTAAAATTTTCCATTTTAGAAAGGGATCTTTGTTTCTTTTTCTCTTCCTTTGTTTTTTTTTTTTTTCCTCTTTGTCTCCTTCCATCCTCTCGTCTTCCTCTTCCTGGTCTACATTTTATCATTTTGGCCATTCTGACATTAGATTTCAAAATCAATTCTATTGAACCTAGAAACGGTACACTGTTTTCTATAAATATTTGCCTATCAGAGCCTGCAATGCCTCATTATGCTTTGCTAAGGACTATGGTTCTTTAAATTATTCAGCGTTCTGCATCAGTGTTTATTTGTCTTGGTTGAATAATATCGTTGTTTGCTATTTATTTGTCTTTTGGTTTTCTATTCTAGCAATTGTATGAGGGCTTTATTTCACACAAATATCTAAGATCCCAAGATCTGCATTAATGAATGACAGTCTTGAAGATTTGTTGTGAAACACAGAGGAGTAGCAACAAAGATGCATTACCTATAAACCGTCTATAAAAGCCAATTTCTTTTTACATTTGAAAAGAAACCTTTTAAAAAACAAAATCAAATACTAGACATTTTGGCATGGTTGACAAATAGAAAATTTCTATCACGAATATAAGCCAGAATTACATGTTATTTTTCTAGAAACTTCCTCACACTATTAGAAAGATGTGACAGCCATTTTCTAGGACCATCATCCATTGAAATCACAAAGTTCATGTTGCTTAATTTTTTTGTCTAATCTGAGTATAAATTTCTTCATTTTGTAATGGGAAAGTCAGACTCATTATAAGAATCATTCTCTTTCACAGTCCTCTGGCTTTAATCAGTAATTAAATCTTCATTAGGAATCTGTAATATCCTGTAGGTGGATTTTATATGGCTCATATTTAATAGAAATCTGCTCACTTTCATTGTTCTGAATTTCTTAAAAATTTAATGAGAATTCTGAGGATTTTTTTTAAGCATTAATTTTCCTTTTCTTAAGAGACTTTGGTATTTCTATTTTTACCAGGATCCAAACTTGTCCTCAGTATTAATTATCGATGGGTCAAAAAATAAAATGTGGTTATATTAAAAGAACATAGATTTGAAAAAAAAATATAGATTTGAATATAAATTCATTTAAAATTAATTAAATATAATAATTTAAAATGTAATTTTAAACATATTTTCAAAATGTACTTTCAAAATAGTCAAGATTGACTACTAATAATACAATGCAAAATACCAATTGTGCCAAATTAAAATAAAATTTTACACTTATAATGTTAAATTTTGGAGCAATCTCAAATTTTAAGAGCCACAAGTGTATGCAAGTAATATTTTTTTTTTCTTAAACCTGACACTTTTTGATTCCAAATTCTTTAGCATGTATTTTCTACAGGAAGGACATTCTCTTACATAACACAACAATCAAAATCAGGAAAGCAACAATGACCATTATACACTTAGTTGACACATTTAATCTTCAGACCCCATTAAAGTTTTGCCATTTCTCCCAAAGATGTTATTTAAAGTAAAGTTTTCTAGTTTAGAAAAACACTGTTAACCGAAATCATTAAACCAGCCAGTTATTTTATGAGCAAAACTGGTTTTATTTGGGAAAAGTGAACAGTTGCTATTTGGGACAAGCAACTATAGCAAATGGATAAAAGGAAAGAAAATTATTTTATAGAAGAGGAGAAGTTGGGAGAGGCTATTATAAACAAAAAAATTCATCGGAGGAAACTGAGAATTTGAAGTACAGTGGCTTTTCATTCTCTAGGTTGTGACAGTGTGGCATTGGCTAAGCTGTCGCCAGGCAAAGAGAAAGCTTTCTTCCTCCTGCTGGTGGTAATAAAGTAGTTCCATTTCCTACAAAGTAGGTCTCTTCCTACTGGGACCAGTATTGACAGGGGGAGGTATGCACATGAGACCGCCTTCTGCTGCCTTCTCACTCCATTTTAGTGAGATCGTCCTGTCCTGTGCTATGCTCAGTCCTGTCTGTGGCTTCGTGGCTGTCAACTGTAGCCCGCCAGGCTCCTCTGCCCATGGAATTTTCCAGGCAAGAATAATGGAGTGGAGTGACATTCCCAAATCCAGGGGCTCTTCCACACCCAGGGATAGAACCCACGTCTCTTCGTCTCCTGCATTGGCCGGCAGAGTCTTTACCACTAGACATTTTCACAGCACATAGCATTGTGTTGTCATGCCACGTGCTGGCTTCCTTTGGCCTGGAATAGTTTGTCATCTTTCTTTGATGGTCATGACTTTGACACTTCTGAAAATTGCAGGTCAGTTTTTTTTGGAAGAGAGCCCAAAGATACAGGGGATTAGGAGACTGCAGAGCAAACGTCAGTGGATGCATTCAGTCTCTCCCTGAGGAAGACAGTTGGCAGTTTGCCGTATTTGGTCAAGGCAAACACAGGACTGAAAACTGATTTTTATAACATCCTGTGTTTTTCCTTCCTTCTTCCCACATGCTTATGTCTTGCACTACAGACTGATTTATAAATGAAGATAGATTAAATTTAGAATTCTAGCCTCAGTATTCCAATCCCTCATATCCTCTCTCTTTCGCTTTGCGTCTTCCTCGTCCTCCCACTCTTCTCCTTATAAACCAGAATGTTTTCTTTCAATTTGCAGGGATCCTGAATCACAAAACATAGAAAATAGAATAATGTTATTGCTCACTTAGTCATGTCAGACTCCATGTGACCCCATGGACTGTAGCCTGCCAGGCCCCTCTGTCCATGGGATTTCCCAGGCAAGAATACTGGAGGGAGTAATAGCTCTTTTCTACTATGGTATTCCTGGAAAAAAAGCATTTTATACATCTAGAGAGATCCATAGTTTGTTCAGCATGAATAATCTTCACTGAACTAACACTGATGAACTATGATCTAAGTGATTCCATTCTCATCTTTCTTTTGAGCACCAAGATACCAGCATTATGTGGTCCAGTGACTGGTACTTTAAAACATTATTAACGAATTTTATATGTCACCAGCCTTCACAACTATTCTTTGACCCAGGATTATTCTTTTCTTTTTATGGATTTGGAAACAGAAGCTGAAGAAGTCGAGTAATGAATATGCCATATTAGAAATCATATTTATGATTCCATGTCCAGGACTCTCTTCATTACCCCGTGATTTCTTTCCTATTTTATCAAATACAATATGTGGAAAGACTAGAGATCTCTTCAAGAAAATTAGAGATACCAAGGGAACATTTCATGCAAAGATGGTCTCAATAAAGGACAGAAATGGTATGGACCTAACAGAAGCAGAAGATATTAAGAAGAGGTGGCAGGATATACAAAAGAACTATACAAAAAAGATATTCACGACCCAGATAATCATGATGGTGTGATCACTCACACTCACCTAGAGCCAGACATCCTGGAATGTGAAGTCAAGTGGGCCTTAGAAAGCATCACTAGGAACAAAATTAGTGGAGGTGATGGAATTCCAGTTGAGCTATTTCAAATCCCCAAAGATGATGCTGTGAAAGTGCTGCACTCAATATGCCAGCAAATTTGGAAAACTCAGCAGTGGCCACAGGACTGGAAAAGGTCCATTTTCATTCCAATCTCAAAGAAAGACAATGCCAAAGAATGCTTAAACTACCGCACAATTGCACTCATCTCACACACTAGTAAAGTAATGCTCAAAATTCTCTAAGCCAGGCTTCAGCAATATGTGAACCATGAACTTCCAGATGTTTAAGCTGGTTTTAGAAAAGGCAGAGGAACCAGAGACCAAGGTGCCAACATCTGCTGGATCATGGAAAAAGCAAGAGAGTTCCAGAAAAACATCTATTTCTGCTTAGTTGACTATGCCAAAACCTTTGACTGTGTGGATCACAATAAACTGTGGAGAATTCTGAAAGAGATGGGAATACCAGACCACCTGACCTGCCACTTGAGAAATCTGTATGCAGATCAGGAAGCAACAGTTAGAACTGGACATGGAACAACAGACTGGTTCCAAATAGGATAAGGAATACGTCAAGGCTGTATGTTGTCACCCTGCTTATTTAGCTTATATGCAGAGTACATCATGAGAAATGCTGGGCTGGATGAAGCACAAGCTGGAATCAAGATTGCCAGGAGAAATATCAATAACCTCAGATATGCAGATGACACCACCCTTATGGCAGAAAGTAAAGAGGAACTAAAGAGTCTCTTGATGAAAGTGAAAGAAGAGAGTGAAAACGTTGGCTTTAAACTCAACATTCAGAAAATGAAAATCATGGCATCTGGTCCCATCACTTCATGGCAAATAGATCAGGAAATGGTGGAAAAAAACAGTGTCAGACTTTATTTTGGGGGGCTCCAAAATCAGATCGTGACTGCAGCCATGAAATTAAAAGACAATTATTCCTTGGAAGGAAAGTTATGACCAACCTAGATAGCATATTAAAAAGCAGAGACATTACTTTGTCAACAAAGGTCCATCTAGTCAACGCTATGGTTTTTTCAGCAGTCATGTATGGATGTGAGAGTTGGACTATAAAGAAAGCTGAGTGCCAAAGAATTGATGCTTTCGAACTGTGGTGTTTGAGAAACTCTTGAGAGTTCCTCGGACTGCAAGGAGATCCAACCAGTCCATCCTAAAGGAGATCAGTCCTGGGTGTCATTGGAAGGACTGTTATTGAAGCTGAAACGCCAATACTTTGGCCATCCGATGTAAAGAGTTGACTCATTTGAGAAGACCATGATGCTAGGAAAGATTGAGGGCAGGAGGAGAAGGGGATGACAGAGGATGAGATGGTTGGATGGCACCACTGACTCAACAGAAATGGGTTTTGGTAGACTTCTGGAGTTGGTGATGAATAGGGAAGCCTGGCATGCTGCAGTTCATGTGGTCGCAAAGAGTTGGACATGACTGATCGACTGAACTGAACTGAGTTAAATAAATCAAAACAAAAATCAAAACTCTATGTCTGAAGTTCCTTTCAAAACTTAAACACTTCCAGTTGACAATATGATGATTCACAAGCTGCCTCCTCCCTTCCAGAGAAGGATCTATAAATTCTCATCAAGGTCTGCAAAGACGGACACTACAAAAATGCATGGGGTGATGGGCAGAATAGATTACCTTGCTGCATCTATGAATGTGAGATTGCAATGTTTGACCTATTAGATTTTCTTCACACTGATGAAATTTTGGATGGCAGCTTCACTTAGAAACTAAATTAACTGAAAACCTTCATCCTGTTCAGGAATAATTTAGATTCTGAATGGATTATTTACTTTTCTGCTTCGTCAGAGCTTTGGCATTAAAAAAAAAAATGACTGGGGAGGGATCTGAAGCCTCATCATTTTTGGAGTCCACCTGAGCAAAGTATCAAAATCTTTCACTTCCACGGTAGGAAAAAGTCATTCATTCAGGTGATCCTTGTTTACTTTATAATAATTTATTATTTACTTTATAACAATTTATTATTTACTTTATAATAATTTATAAATCAGTTCAGTTCAGTTCAGTCGCTCAGTCATGTCCGACTCTTTGTGACCCCATGAATTGTGACACACCAGGCCTCCCTGTCCATCACTGACTCCCAGAGTTCACTCAAACTCATGTCCATCCAGTCAGTGATGCCATCCAGCCATCTCATCCTCTGTTGTCCCCTTCTCCTCCTGCCCCCAATCCCTCCCAGCATCAGGGTCTTTTCCAGTGAGTCAACTCTTCACATGAGGTGGCCAAAGTATTGGAGTTTCAGCTTTAGCATCAGTCCTTCCAATGAACACCCAGGGCTGATCGCCTTTAGGATGGACTGGTTGGATGTCCTTGCAGTCCAAGGGACTCTCAACAGTCTTCTCCAACACCACAGTTCGAAAGCATCAATTCTTTGGCACTCAGCTTTCTTCACAGTCCAACTCTCACATCCATACATGACCACTGGAAAATCCATAGCCTTGATGAGATGGACCTTTGTTGACAAAGTAATGTCTCTGCTTTTTAATATGCTGTCTAGGTTGGTTATAACTTTTCTTCCAAGGAGTAAGCATTTTTAATTTCATGGCTGCAATCACCATCTGGAGTGATTTTGGAGCCCCCCAAAATAAAGCCTGACACTGTTTCCACTGTTTCCCTATCTATATCCCATGAAGTGATGGGACCAGATGCCATGATCTTCTTTTTCTGAATGCTGAGTTTTAAGCCAACGTTTTCACTCTCCTCTTTCACTTTCATTAAGAGGCTTTTTAGTTCCTCTTTATTTTCTGCCATAAGGGTGGTGTCATCTGCATATCTGAGGTTACTGATATTTCTCCTGGCAATCTTGATTCCAGCTTGTGCTTCTTCCAGCCCAGCGTTTCTCATGATGTACTCTGCATAAAAATTAAATAAGCAGGGTGACAATATACAGCCTTGACATACTCCTTTTCCTATTTGGAACCAGTCTGTTGTTCCATGTCCAGTTCTAACTGTTGCTTCCTGACCTGCCTACAGATTTCTCAAGAGGCAGGTCAGGTGGTCTGGTATTCCCATCTCTTTCATAAATTTATAAAACATCTTTTCTATCTACTTCCCCTCCAGTCTAAACTGTCGACTACTTTAATATTTCATTTTTCCCTCAGAATATGTAATTTCCAGATTATGGAATTCCTCTGAGATCTAGCACTAATAGGAGTTCCCTGGTGGTGCTAGTGGTGAAGAATCTGCCTCCAAGTGTAGGAGACAGAAGAGATAGGGTTCAGTTCCTGGGTTGGGAAGGAATTGGCAGGAGGAGGAAATGGCAACCCACTCCAGTATTCTTGCTGGGAGTATCCCACGGACAGAGGAGCCTGGCAGGGCTACAGTTCATGGGGTCACAAAGATTCAGACATGACTGAGCATCTGAGCACAGCACAGCACTCATATGTCCTTGGACTCATTTTTCCCTGATTTCAAGTGGTTGTATCCTGTACCCTCTATGAAGTTGGTTCACTCCTTCACACTGCACTAAAACCTCGATTTCTGTAACTTTCTCTCAACCAATTTCCAGGCTCTCCATTCTTTGCGACATGTATCCATTGAGGATTTCCAAACCCTCTATCAGCCTAGTCTTTGTCGTCTAGATGCAGTTTTGTCAAGGTCCTTTTTAAAAGGAAGTGCTCTGAATTGGATCCAAGTGCTTTTGTATTAAGATAAGGAGCTGGGTTTCCTTTCTTAAAAGTGATTGAGAGACTTTGAAGGGAGGACAATAAGCAGATTTGCATCCTGTAAGGTCACTTTTGCAATACAATGGAGACTGGCCTGGAGGGGATCCAGGTAGTGCAAGAAAGGGACCAGTTTGATAGTCATTGAATCAATGTTGACTAGAGACGATGAGACTTTAAAAAAAGACCTTGACCAACATCCTCCTCTTTTAAAGGGTCCTAGCATTGGAGAAGGAAATGGCAACCCACTCCATTTCTTGCCTGGAGAATCCCAGGGACAGAGGAGCTTAGTGGGCTGCCATCTATGGGGTCACACAGAGCCGGACACGACTGAAGCGACTTAACAGCAGCAGCAACCTACTCCCTCTCACTGTCTTAGACTGTTTTTCACCTTTTGCTAACTGAGGTCTTTTAATTTTGATATTCATGTTATTAATGCCTGAATCTCTCATTTAATATGAACTAATACAAACAAGAACCATAAGGGAAGTTATAGAAGGAAATCTCCCAGTACTGTGAGTGATATCATTTGGCAGCTGATGAATCTTTTATAGCTTGGTAATTTGTAACTAAGCAGGATTCCATGGGGCCTTGGAGAATGGGGGAAACAAGCCTTCCCCCATATCCTCTGCTGTAGCTCCTCTCTGAAGTACCTAGACAAGTTTTTGATGAACATTTCCTAAGTTGTTTTGCAAATGTGAAACAATCTCCCCCTCTCCAACAAATAGGCTCCCCAGGTGACTCAGTGGTAAAGAATCCACCTGCCAATGCAAGAGAAGTGGGTTTGATCCCTGAGTTGAGAAGATCCCCTGGAGAAGGAAATGGCAACCCGCTCCAGTCTTCTTGCCTGGGAAATTCCATGGGCAGAGGAGCCTAGTAGGCTGCAGTCCATGATGTCACAAAGAGTCAGATATGACTGAGCACACATGCATTACTACTACTATTGTAGTCAAAAGGAGGGTATCTGTCTTGTAGGAGTCCCAGCACAGGCTGACCAGAATATATGTAAAGCAAAGACTCCTATAATAAATGGCACGATTTGCTAGCATGTCTGAAAAGAATTTACAATCATTTGGGGTTTGAGATTCAGCCCTTCTTCTCGTTTGTTCTTTTCCCAATTCTCTCTCTCTGTCCCTCTTACTCAAAAGATTGACCTCTTCTCTAGTTCTGGCCTCAATGTAAACACTTCTCTGTTGGGAACTCAACTAATATAGCAGAACCATTACCTACAGAGTCCAGAAGTCAAAGCATTTATCTAACTTCTCCTTAATGATGCAACAAAATTAGACACCATAATGACCAATTCAGACGTGCATTTGCAAGATCTCTCACACGCTTAAAAGATATAAGAGAAAGAGCTATATCACAGGCTAACAGAAGGTTGTTACTGATTTATTCTAAAATGAAAATTCCTGGGGATTTCCTATAGAAATTATGTACCTATAAAATCAGAAGTGCAGTTTGCAGTGCTTGACAGACATTGAGTGAGACAATCAATAACTTAGGGGGAAAAGGTTGAGTACATTTCACCAATGAAAGCAGACAATGTGGGTCAGATATTCTGATGAATTTAGAATAAAACAGTTTTCAATAAAGTGGTTTCCTGTTTCCTTCTTTGTTTTAGAAAATGGTATACAACTGTCAAAATGAAAAAGTACAATGTTTGAAGTGACTAGTCATGTGACATTGGAAATCTCTCTAAATATGTCAAGTTACCTTTTGAGGAATATAGAAAGTATTTACATAATAAGTTAGTTAAAATAACAAAACATGTTAATATAATAAAAATGGAACATGCTAATACTCATATATATTTGCATGCAGATTGTATGGAAATCTCAAGATGTCATCAATACTCAAGATGTCATCATCACATCACCAAGATGTCATCAACACTTAATGAGTGAAAGTGAAATACAAAAATCAACTTTATATGTCTCATGAATGTTAATGCATTATTATTGCTTTTATATGATGCTCAGTATCATGGAAAAAGCAAGAGAGTTCCAGAAAAACATCTATTTCTGCTTTATTGACTATGCCAAAGCCTTTGACTGTGTGGATCACAACAAACTGTGGAAAATTCTGAAAGAGATGGGAATACCAGACCACCTGACCTACCTCTTGAGAAACCTATATGCAGGTCAGGAAACAACAGTTAGAACTGGACATGGAACAACAGACTGTTTCCAAATAGGAAAAGGAGTACATCAAGGCTGTATATTGTCACCCTGCTTATTTAACTTCTATGCAGAGTACATCATGAGAAATGCTGGGCTGGAAGAAGCTCAAGCTGGAATCAAGATTGCCGGGAGAAATATCAATAACCTCAGATATGCAGATGACACCACCCTTATGGCAGAAAGTGAAGAGGAACTAAAGAGCCTCTTAATGAAAGTGAAAGTGGAGAGTGAAAAAGTTGGCTTAAAACTCAACATTTAGGAAACTAAGATCATGGCATCTGGTCCCATCACTTCATGGGAAATAGATGGGGAAACAGTGGAAACAGTATCAGACTTTAAATCACTGCAGATGGTGATTGCAGCTATGAAATTAAAAGACACTTACTCCTTGGAAGGAAAGTTATGACCAACCTAGACAGCATATTCAAAAGCAGAGACATTACTTTGCCAACAAAGGTCCGTCTAGTCAAGGCTATGGTTTTTCCTGTGGTCATGTATGGATGTGAGAGTTGGAATGTGAAGAAAGCTGAGTGCCGAAGAATTGATGCTTTTGAACAGTGGTGTTGGAGGTGTTGGAGAAGACTCTTGAGAGTCCCCTGGACTGCAAGGAGATCCAACCAGTCCATTCTAAAGGAGATCAGCCCTGGGTGTTCATTGAAAGGACTGATGCTAAAGCTGAAACTCCAATACTTTGGCCACCTCATGAGAAGAGTTGACTCATTGGAAAGGACTCTGATGCTGGGAGGGGTTGGGGGCGGGAGGAGAAGGGGACGACAGAGGATGAGATGGCTGGATGGCATCACCGATTGGATGGACATGAGTTTGAGTGAACTCCGGGAGTTAGTGATGGACAGGGAGGCCTGGCGTGCTGCAATTCATGGGGTTGCAAAGAGTCAGACAGCAAAGAGTCAGACATGACTGAGCGTCTGAACTGAACTGATACTAAGTATACGAAGTCTCAATAACATGTAAAGGCAACTTTGAGGATGGAAAACTCTAACTCCATCATTGTTTACAAGATAACTGACTTGTTCAGAAACCACACATTAATTTATGGCACCCACATGGGTCTACAGAAAGAAAGAGAAACTGTAGTTTTGTAGAGAAACAAAGCCAATCTGTCCCACATTTTCATTTTGGTGTGTTTAAACTAATCTATCTTTCCCCATTAAGAAATAATCACTATAATACACTTGCACAAAAGATCATAGGTAATACAAATTCTATTGGAGTCCAAACGTAAGTAGACTGCTTGCTTTCCCTACCTCCTTTCTTTCCCCAGAATTAAGTAAGAATGTCGCTATTTGGTATTCAGGGTAAGAAGTTCAGAGGAAGGATAGATTTTAAACTATTTATTTCCTTAAACCTTCACATCTAGTTGCAGTAAGCCTCAGCTATTTGCCCTTCTTCTTCTTTCAATGCAATTCTATATCTTTAAAGACACACATAAGGAAACTTAGAAGAGTAATGGGTCCCCCCTTTTGCAGCTGAGTATAATTACACGACTGTAAACACTGCCATAAAGCTCTGAGTCCATCTGGTTCTGTGGGTCTTTCTCTGATGGTGGAGGCATCGATCAAACCACAGTCTTCCTTTGTGTGTTTCTGAGAACTGAGAACATTTAATAAACCCCATCACTGTCTTCAAACAGCAACAATTTTGAGATTAGAATTTACTCGCATAAACAAAAGACCAATGCAAAGGAACATTGAGGCTTCCAAATAGCTGTTCTTACAGCAGTTTATCTTTTATAAGAGTGATCAGAAGTAATGGAGTCCTGTGGTTTTCCTCGATTTATTGGATACAACTGAGTTATAAACCTAGTCTATGGCAAGGGAATTTTATCTCTGACTAAAACACTGGCAAAGTAATATAGCTGAAGTAGGATTTAAAATGGAAATTATTCATATTAAGGCTATAAGGCTGGTTCCTCAGGAAATGATTAACAAGATATCTTGTGATTTAAGGAATAGATTTAAGGTTATGCCATTGTTCCCAGCCTTTGATGGGCATACTATTCATTACCACTTTTCTATTTATAAACTTTAATAAGTATCTTAGATCCATTTCACTCATTCACTCATCTGTTCAACATTAATGGGAAATTTTGTAGCTTCTATGTCATGTTGCTGAGGGTGTAAAGATATGAAGATAAAATTTCTGCCCTCAGGGGAGTTATAGAACATTTGTAAACATGCCTTTTCAAAAGATTGTTTTAAGAGGGGAGCAACTGCTATGGAGAATATAAAGGATGCCAGAGAAAGTGGATTCTAACTCTGGAAGAAATCATGGGAGGCTTCCTAGGGAAGGCACTTTGTAGACCATGGCTTAAAGATGTCTAATGAAAGCAAGAGGAATGCACTATTCAGATAAATGCTTGTAGCTTCTCTAAAAAATACTTTCACGTTTCAGGGCTTTGCACAATAGGCTTATTTTTTTCCCACTTCACTTCTGTGATCCACTTCACCCACAGCTCATTTGGAAGCTATGATAAAGCTTCACATATATCTCAGTTGGAAGCTATGATAAAGCTTCACATATAGCCTAGGAACCAGGCATCTCTGGTCATTTTCTTCTCCTTGGAGTCCCCTGCATGCTGCCCTGGCTCCTGACAAGTGGTTTTAGAGGCTGATCCTGACAGTGGCACCCCTCACTTCTCTTGGAATCACGTTGTCCCAGGCTTCCTACTGTGTCTTATATAGAAACAAAAGGCTAGAGCTGGTGGTTTGGTATTGGTTCCAGGGAAAGAAGGGTTACTAGTTGTTCAAATGCTCTGGTAGTACTTCCAGAATGGATGGGGAATCCAAAGACAGGAAACAGGATTTGCAGAAACACAGAAAAGGAGAGGATCATTGCCTGGTCAAGGAGGAGTGAAATGGAGGCAGACAGAACCAGGACTTGAAAAATGACATTGACGTTGGCTTTGTAAATGAGCTTCGATTTTGTTATGCAAGCATTGAGGGGTCAATAAAAAATGTTAATAGAGGAATAATGGGATCATATTTTCATTTATAGAAGGACAATCTGACGACAACATGGAGGTGAGATTGGAAAATAATAAAATGAGTTGGCATGGGATAGACTTTATAGAGAAGCATAATTAAGGAATAATGTAATTCTTGTACTGTTGGGTCTCACTATGTATTTGAAGATTTACATTTGTGTAGGACTGTGAATGTTCAATGCAGTGTCCCACTGATCACTTTTTATCTTCATGGTAAGAGTGTGATAAAAAGAACAGACCATCCTCTTTTACAGAGGAAAAAGCTCAGTTTTAGTGAAATTAATAACATTTGCCTTAGACAACTCATCTAAGAGAAGACAGAGAAGAGATTAAACCCAAGCCTTCTTTCTTGAAGTTCTAAACTTAAAGCAATCCTTGGGACAACAACGCCTCAGGAACCCACAAGCCATTTCATGTGTGCCAAGCAGAGTCACATCTGGTCTCTAGAATTTTGATGCCTTTGAGAGAATCTCCAGGAATGCATCTAAGGGTCCATTCTTTCTCAGGTGGTTAAAACTTTCCTAGAACTTTCTGGTGACATTTTCCTGACACATTCTCATTTTCTTAATTATCCTTCGGTTGTAGTCACTGATTGAACCATGAATTGGCCACAGATGAATGAACTGGCCACATGTAAAAATGGGCTTCCCAGGTGGCGCTAGTGGTAAAGAATCTGCTGGCCAATGCAGGAGACACAGGTTCGATCCCTGGGGCTGGCAGATCCCCTGGAGAAAGAAATGACAAGCCACTCCAGTGTTCTTGCCTGGAGAATCCCATAGACAGAGGAGCCTGGTGAGCTACAGCCCATGGGGTGACAAAGAGTTGGACACAACTGAGAGTCTGTGCACATAAAATGAAAACACAAGTAAAAGTCATAACCACTTGTATATTAATACATTTGGGGTTTTATTGGCCTGAAAAGTGGAAAAGGAAGGGCAGTTAATTAAATTAGAAACAAACAAAAACACACATCTGAGTCCACGAGAGAAGCCTAATTGGTGCTTGTTTTGTACATTTCTCAGGACATGCTGTAGGAGACTGTGATAGTTCCTCATCCACTTTATAAAGCCTCCCGAAAACCTCAGGTGCAGTGAATACAAATTTCTTTGGAGCATACAGGTTACAACCACTGGAAACTTTCCCCAAAACGATTTTTTTTTCCCCTGGGACCAAACGCAAACATAATGGTTAACATGGGAAACACTGGAAGTGCTTCCTGTAATTAGAACAAGATAAGCCCACTCCACCACGCTATTCATGATTAAGAGAAAATAGTTCATGCAACGAAAAGAAAAATAAGTAGAAGGTATATAAAAACACATTACAATGATTACAATCTGTAGATGGTATAATTACATGACTAAAATGCAACATTAAGAGAACAAACTGGGAAACTTCAGTAAGATAGCAGTATAAAATGAATACCCAGAAATCCATAGCCTTCACATATAAAATGTGCCAGGAAGAATATAGAGTAGAAAACAAGACCTCATTGATGACAGCAAAAAAGTATTATGTTTAAAAAAAAAAAATCCTTGTTGGATAACCTCTCTGTACTAAGATAAGGAACCCGAGATGCTTAAATGCAACATTATTGAATGGCAGCATTCTTTCAGAATTTGCTAAATTCTTGATATAGAGGGAACTAGTTCATTCATTTGTTGACCCTTTCCTGAGCTGCCTTATGGACCATCCTCTAAAAGTTGCCTCATTTGCTTTAAACTGCATCTCCCCTGCCTGAATCAGGAGCAAGACAGCAATTTTAAGAAAATGGAAAACTCTTTCATGTCTAACTTCATGCCCGTGTAAATTTCTTAGAACACTTTTATTGGAGAAATTCATTTGGCTGAAAGAGAAAAGATGAGACGAGATAAAATGCGGTGTTGGGATAAGTAAATTGAAGCTATTATATTTTCTATTCCCATAGCATCATTCCAGCATTAATAGATCCCTGACCTCGAAAACTGGGGGTCTTGTGACTGTCTTATGCTCATTTCTATTGTGAACACTTGCCCATCAATCATATTTATTTGAGAAGGAACCTTGAAAAAGCTTTCTCACCAGGCTTCACAGCAATATTTTTGTATATATTGATTTAATTCATTTGTTCCATGTCCTTTGTTGCTGTGGAATTTGTATTTTTGGTTTAAAGTGGAAAATCACCATGCATTGCAGAGAGTTTTTTTCCTCTATACCAATACTTACCACCTGTGGTCTCAGCATTGTTACATTATTTTTTTTCTTTTTTAATTTTCAGTGTGCATTATCTACATTTCCTGGAGCTAAGTATTTATAGAGTCTCTCACTGGCATGCCTATCTTAAAGTTTATGTGGTATTTTATCTGTTGAGTACTGCATTATATTTTAAATTTTATTTTGCTGTTGTCTAACCATAAATGTATCAACAGAAAAGTTTTGGAGATTAGGAAAATGGGGATTTAGGAGTGGAAGAAGGGAAGGAAAAGAGGGAAGAAGCGAGGAGGCAAGGGAGGGAAGAAGGGAGGGAGGGAGGAGAGAGAAATAGAGAAAGAATTTACCTTACTCTGAAAGAAGACAGGACTGTTAGTATCTTAGTGGGAGTGCTGACAGGCTTGTGCCTGTGCCAGATATACAAATGGAAACCCAGTTACCATGTATTTAAATATCTAAAAGTCAAATCAAATTAACAAACTGACAGTGAAATGTATTTTTCCTCCTACCTTGGCAGATACATCTAAATAATAACCTGGCAGTTCAGGCTTCAATAATGAAATCTCTGAATCTTAGAATGACTCATTTGTCATGCCAGCAGAGCCCACCCTCTTCTCTGACCCCAGCATTGGCCCCCTCCCCAAGGGCTTCACACAAGCTTGTACCCACTCTATGTAATCCAGCCAGCAAATCTAAGTCCTCTTCATGGACTCCTAAACTGGTGGTCAGCTCTTAGTGGTGTGGGTTTTATTTGGAAGGATAAATTGGAGAAAGAGGTTAGAACTCTTTAAGTGGAGACTTAATGAGAGTCTAGAGCTTCTGATAGCTAAGATTTTGTGAGCAAGGCTCCAGGTGGGCACATCTTTGCTCCACAGACAGTGATGAGGACAGAGCTAGAGTCTCAGGTAAACCCAAGGCAGGGTCCCACCTTCAGGACACTGATGCCTGAGTATTCCATGCGGGTACATTTCCTTCGAGATTTTCTAAGTACAGGCTGTTACACAGTTTTGGTCACATTGGGATTCCCTAGTAGCTCAGCTGGTAAAGAATTCACCTGCAATGCAGTATACCCTGGTTTGATTACTGGGCCAGGAAGAGCCCCTGGAGAAGAGATAAGCTACCTATCCCAGTATTCTTGGGCTTCCTTGGTAGCTCAGATGGTACAGAATTTGCTTGCAATGTGGGAGACCTGGGTTCAGTCCCTGAAGTGTGAAGACCCTGAAGGAGGGCATGGCAACCCACTCCAGTATTCTTTCCTGGAGAATACCCATGGACAGAGGAGCCTGGCAGGCTACAGTCCACGGGGTTGCAAAGAGTCGGACACGACTAATCAACTAAGCACAGTATCGGTTCAGTTCAGTTCAGTTCAGTCGCTCAGTCGTGTCCAATTCTTTTTGAGCCCATGAATCACAGCACGCCAGGCCTCCCTGTCCATCACCAACTCCTGGAGTTCACTCAGACTCATGTCCATTGAGTCAGTGACACCATCCAGCCATCTCATCCTCTGTCGTCCCCTTCTCCTCCTGCCCCCAATCCCTCCCAGCATCAGAGTCTTTTCCAATGAGTCAACTCTTCGCATGAGGTGGCCAAAGTACTGGCTTCAGATTTAGCATCATTCTTTCCAAAGAAATCCCAGGGCTGATCTCCTTCAGAATGGATTGGTTGGATCTCCTTGCAGTCCAAGGGACTCTCAAGAGTCTTCTCCAACACCACACTTCAAAAGCATCAATTCTTCGGCACTCAGCTTTCTTCACAGTCCAACTCTCACATCCATACATGACTACTGGAAAAACCATAGCCTTGACTAGATGGACCTTTGTTGGCAAAGTAATGTCTCTGCTTTTTAATATGCTATCTAGGTTGGTCATAACTTTTCTTACAGGGAGTAAGCGTCTTTTAATTTCATGGCTGCAGTCACCATCTGAGGTGATTTTGGAGCCCCCAAAAATAAAGTCTGACACTGTTTCCACTGTTTCCCTATCTATATCCCATGAAGTGATGGGACCAGATGCCATGATCTTTGTTTTCTGAATGTTGAGTTTTAAGCCAACTTTTTCACTCTCCACTTTCACTTTCATCAAGAGGCTTTTTAGTTCCTCTTCACTTTCTGCCATAAGGGTGGTGTCATCTGCATATCTGAGGTTATTGATATTTCTCCCAGCAATCTTGATTCCAGCTTGTGTTTCTTCCAGTCCAGTGTTTCTCATGATGTACTCTGCATAGAAGTTAAATAAGCAGGGTGACAATATACAACCTTGATGTACTCCTTTTCCTATTTGGAAACAGTCTGTTGTTCCATGTCCAGTTCTAACTGTTGCTTCCTGACCTGCATACAGATTTCTCAAGAGGCAGGTCAGGCAGTCTGGTATTCCCATCTCTTTCAGAATTTTCCACAGTTTGTTGTGATCCACACAGTCAAAGGCTTTGGCATAGTCAATAAAGCAGAAATACATAGCACAGGACATATATAAGTATATTCATTTACAAGCATGGACTTTCCAGGTAGCTCAGTAATAAAGAATCAGCCTGCCAATACAGGGGATGAGAATTCAATCCCTGGGCCAAGAAGATCCACTAGAGGAAGAAATGGCAACCCACTCCAGTATTCTTGCCTGGAGAATCCCATGGACAGAGGAGCCTGGCTGGCCACAGCCCATGGAGTCCCAAAGATTTGGACATGACTGAAGCACATACACACAATTTATAAACCTATGTGTGTGTGTGTGTATATATATATACATATATATATATATGTATATTGCAGTTTTAAAAATAATTTCTAACAGCATCATTTATTTTATTAAACCTTTACATGGCAACAAAGACAACCTCGGTGTATAATACTTTAATTACCCAAATTCATTTTGTAGATGATTTAAATTATGTACATTTTTATCTGATATAGAAAATGACAACATAAATCAATTGTGTGCAAGATTTCTTCTCCCCTATTTCAAAAAATACTTGTTCCAGATAGATTCCTAGTAGTTGACTTGAGGAATATGTGGAAAGTAAGAGAGTGAAACCAAGAGGAGTCTGGACAATTCTATTTAGAAACTTGCTTATGACAGAGCAAGAAATAAGCAGGTGGTATTAGCAGTGTGGGGGCTTCCCTGGTGGCGCTAGTGGCAAAGAGCCTGCCTGCCAATGCAGGAGACTTTGGAGACACAGGTTCAATCCCTGGGTCAGGAATATCCCCTGGAGGAGGGCATGGCAGCCCACTCCAGTGTTCTTGCCTAGAGAATCCCATGGACAGAGGAGCCTGGTGGGCTACAGTTCATAGGGTTGCAAAGAGTCAGACACGACTGAGGTGACTTAGCACAGCACAGCAATAGGCGTGAAATGTGGCATTGAGTTGGGTGTTTGATAGTGTGTGCGTGCGTGTGTGTGTGTGTGTGTGTGCTGTTAGTTGGTGCTAATGGAAAGATACCACTAGAACTGAAATCCCTTGTATTTGTGGGGGAGGGGATGCAAAGTGGGGTCATTGAAAAGGTAGACCTTAATGAGATCAGAGACTCTAGAAAAATAGTAGGAGAAGGTGCCCTGACTTTTTCCAAAAGTGGGAGAGGATAAGCGGGGCAGGCATTTCCAGCACTGTTATACTTGTCCTCAGAAAGTTCAACAAGAGTGCCAAGCATGGAAGCAATTTTCAATAAGAACGTGTGTACTCATTGAAGTGGAGTTTTCTTTTTTTCTGTACATTGGAGCTGAGGTCATCAGCTGAGACTCAGACTGTACAGATACATGTGAGGTCTAAGGAGTTATGAGACTATAAAAAACACCCGTTGTTGAGGAAGAGAGAGGATGCTAAGGAGTCTCTTCAGGGTCTTCTGCACAAGGTCAAGGTCCCTTTGCATTTGAGCTCATGGTTCAGAGTGGCACAGTAGATAGAAATGCATGACTTTTCTCCTGTACATCTCAGTGGTTCAGAAATAGTCACAGACCCTACAGAGAAAGGGCGCAGGGCAGGGAAGTGTGTTAGCAGGCAAAAGACAAAACACACTGGCAATGAAGCAAGAAGATTTAGATCACGCCCAAAGGGGAAGGCCATGGATGCTGGAAGTAACTGAAGACAAGAGATGTTTTTAAACAGATTTAAAATAGAGAGAAAAATTTAGAAATGGAGAAAAGGACTAAGGAATTTAAACATTTGTATTGTTGGCCTGAAAGAATCTTACCCTCAACTCTTTCTTTGTCTCACTGAAGACCTCCCTTCCTTTTTTATTCAGTCTCCCAAGAGACCCCAATCCCTCTTCAAATGTTAATTGATGATTAATGTTGTTAATTATTCTGCCTTCCGTCTTGGGTGCAATTCTGTTCTTTCTTGAGGACCAGAGGACCAGATATCAGCCACCATCTTACAGAGTAGATGCCAGTCATTCTTCTATTCCCTGTAAATTCCATGTTCAAGAAGATGAAATGTGAGATATCATCCTCTTAAAACAGCAATGGCAGAGGCCATGGTGGTTGCTTTATTTATTATTTCCCATAAATAGAGGCACAATATAAAGAAGCAGAAGACTGTCAGTGCCATTGAAAAGCCATGCTGTAAATTATCTGACCTGTGTCTTATGAACTCCCCATCCCATGGAAACCTAGTCACCTCGGTAATTATTAAACCATGAACATGGAGTCGGTTGATGTCCTCCTCCCCCACAATGTTGTTGAATATGCCTTCAATTCTTGGTCCTCGAAAGTGGTTTCTGAACAAGCTTTGAGCCCTACAGTGCTTCGATATCAGTAAATCACAGGGATGTTTTCATGCATTATTGATTTTCTATTGTCAGTTACTACTTCATTATGTTTAGGGAGTTTATTATTTATAATCACAACTAAGAAACTCAACAAGAGTGCCACAAATCAGACTAGAGCTTCTCCAACTAGCTGTCACGCTTCTTTATGACCAGTCTGGGAGTTTACATGATCATAACACGTTCCTGACTTCATTTCCAAGTACACCACAGATAAATGACTGTAATGTCAGATACTAAGTACTTGACTTTGAATATAAGCCTCAAGGCTATACAGTAATGCATTACGAAATGGCAGGGTGCCAAAACTCAGTTCTCTAAGAAATGGGTTCAGGCTTCCTTGGTGGCTCAGTGATAAAGAATTTGCCTGCCAATGCAGCAGACAAGGTTTCGATCCCTGGGTCAGGAAGATCCCTTGGAGAGGGAAATGGCAACCCACTCCGGTATTCTTGCCTGGGAAGTCCCATGGACAGAGGAGCCTGGTGGGCTACAGTTCATGAGCTCACAAAGGAGTCGGACATGACATAGTAATTAAACAACACCAAAAACCACGTGTGGTGAGCATAACAGTAGAAGGTAAGATGAAGGAGAAAGAATAAACAGGGTCAGTGCAGACTGAGGGTGATAAGGTGATGCTGGCTTGGGACTCTACAGACTCTTTTCTGTAAGGTGGTGAGGACATGACACGTAGACCTTGGGGGAGCACCACTCGTTCGGTTGGGGGAGTGCAGACACTGGGTTTCCTGCAGTGATGGTGAAGCTACAGGCAGATGTCCTAGACAGAGTGAGAGGGGCTGCAGTGAAGAACCAGAAGAGTGGCTTGATTGTAGGATACGATTCCAGACTATTCAGAGATGGCAGAGGTGACACAGCACCTCATGAGCACTTGCGGTTGCCTTCACATCCCTCAATAAGCCAGGCTGTTACACTGCACTTGGAAAATCCTGCCTGATTCTACAGAAACCAGCTTCTGGCCTGCCTACTCCCACTTCCCGCAGAGCACTCCCCATGACTGCAAACATTACACTGTAGGGTTAGCATACAAATGAATCCCACACAGGAAAGCAGCCTGTCATTTGTTCTCTTGAGATATCAGCGAAAATGGAGAGTACTTGGCTAATAAACTTGTAAAAATACCAAACATAATTATTCATTATTCTCATCTTACATAATTCAGTCTGATGCCCCAGTTCCCCAGCTCTTATGCTCTGAAGATTGCTGAAATCACTATTTACACAGTAATGAAAACAGTTCTTTTTCTTGACTACATCTATTTTGTTCTGCACTTCAGAGACTTTTTTTTCCATCTGTGGTGACATGGCTTAATCAGGATACCCATTCTTCCTGCTGAATTTTGCTGTGATTGTCTCTGTTCTGTGCCAGCTCTGAGGTGCCTGAGGTGTGGATGGTGTTCCTTCATTTCTCCCCCTAAATCATACTCACACAAAAATAAAGTATAATAATAAAACATCATTGATAGTTGTGCATCAAAATCCTGAGATGTTGTTTTAAAAAAAAAAGTGTATTCCTAATCTTGCAACGATGTCCTTTAAAAAACTCCTCGGGTGAACTGATTATAGTAAACCCCTACATACCAATGAGTTCTGTGCTGAGAACATGATCATAAGCCCAGTTTGTTCTTAAGTTCAACAAAGTTAGCCTAGGTACCCAATTATAGCACTGCACTGTAGTAGGTTTATAATAGTTTCCACACAAATAATACATTTAAAAAAAACAAAAATAAAGAAAATATTTTATCTTATAGTTCAAGGCCTTGAAAAATACAGTAGTAGAGTACAACAGCTGGCACATGAGGACTGGCATCGAGTGAACCAGCAAGACGAGTGACTGCCTGGGGGAGAGAAAGGAGGTGGGAGATGGTAGCCCTGAAGGATCGTCAAGCAATAGGAGATGGAGGGCAAGCAACAATTTCATTCACGCCTGACATTAATGGCTCAGGGTCTGGTTCCTTGCTGGATTCAATTCTATCTACCCTCTTGAGAAAACAATCCAGCGATATCTGGGACGTAGCTCTTTTCTTCTCATCATAGATGACACGGTAGCACTGGATTGTATTCTGAAAGGCTGCTGCAACCTTCCTGGATGATTCTATGTTCAGGTCCTCACCTCAAAACCTAACAGTGCTTCCTCAAATAAAGGAAACCCCCTAGCCATTTTCTGTGTCGTGAATCTCATTAGTCCTTCAGTTACTTCTTCTTTGTCTTATCCCTCTTGTTCTTGCTCTGGGCCTCCAACTCCTGGCACTTCTTAGCAGTACCAGCTACAACAGTACTGTTTTTACACTTGCTTCCAGACACCCTGCTCTTGAAATAAAAGGACTATACTACCGTATGCTGCACAGCCCTATACAGTAAAGTACACAAAAGCAGCACCACCGGTAGAGGATGCATGCAGGTGACCATGTCCACCAGACACGTGAACTAACTCATGTGACTGGAAACAAGAACATACTTCTTGCATCTTTAAAAGTTTGCAACTTGAAGGTTTGTCTGTAGGGGACTTAGTGTATAAGAAGTCTGGAAAGCCGTTATTCTAAGATTATATTTCTTTGCTTAATGAAGTAATGCTCAAAATTCTCCAAGCCAGGCTTCAGCAATATGCAAACCGTGAACTTTCAGTTGTTCAAGTTGGTTTTAGAAAAGGCAGAGGAACCAGAGACCAAATTGCCAACATCTGCTGGATCATGGAAAAAGCAAGAGAGTTCCAGAAAAACATCTATATCTGCTTTACTGACTATACCAAAGCCTTTGACTGTGTGGATTACAATAAACTGTGGAAAATTCTGAAAGAGATGGGAATACCAGAACACCTGACCTGCCTCTTGAGAAAGCTGTATGCAGGGCAGGAAGCAACAGTTAGAACTGGAAATGGAACAACCGGCTGGTTCCAAATAGGAAAAGGAGTACGTCAAGGCTGTATATTTTCACCCTGCTTATTTAACTTATATGCAGAGTACATCATGAGAAACACTGGACTGGAAGAAACACAAGCTGGAATCAAGATTGCTGGGAGAAATATCAATAACCTCAGATATGCAGATGACACCACCCTTATGGCAGAAAGTGAAAAGGAACTAAAAAGCCTCTTGAAAGTGAAAGTGGAGAGTGAAAAAGTTGGCTTAAAACTCAACATTCAGAAAACACAGATCATGGCATCTGGTCCCATCACTTCATGGGAAATAGATGGGGAAACAGTGTCAGACTTTATTTTTTTGGGCTCCAAAATCACTGCAGATGGTGACTGCAGCCATGAAATTAAAAGACGCTTACTCTTTGGAAGGAAAGTTATGACCAACCTAGATAGCATATTAAAAAGCAGAGACATTACTTTGCCAACAAAGGTCCGTCTAGTCAAGGCTATGGTTTTTCCTGTGGTCATGTATGGATGTGAGAGTTGGACTGTGAAGAAAGCTGAGCACCGAAGAATTGATGCTTTTGAAGTGTGGTGTTGGAGAAGACTCTTGAGAGTCCCTTGGACTGCAAGGAGATTCAATCAGTCCATTCTGAAGGAGATCAGCCCTGGGATGTCTTTGAAAGGACTGATGCTAAAGCTGAAACTCCAGTACTTTGGCCACCTCATGTGAAGAGTTGACTCATTGGAAAAGACTCTGATGCTGGGAGGGATTGGAGGCAGGAGGAGAAGGGGACGACAGAAGAGGAGATGGCTGGATGGCATCACTGACTCTATGGATGTGAGTCTGAGTGAACTCCGGGAGTTGGTGATGGACAGGGAGGACTGGTGTGCTGCGATTCATGGGGTCACAAAGAGTCGGACACGACTGAGCAACTGAACTGAACTGAACTGAACTGAATGAAAAGAATCACATTTCAAAAATGTTGCAAAACCGAGGTCAGCTTCCCATCTCTTTTAGAAACCCTAGATGGGCTTGCACTTTCTCGTTGATCACTGAGACTGCTCTCTATGCTCCATATTTCCTTTACCTCCTGCAGTTTCTCCTTTAACTGTAGGTTTTCTTCATGGCCCTAACCCTTGTTCTACTTTCTTTTCTTTTCTTTGGAATACCCACTTTTTGTTGAACAGCTGTATATCCGCTTGTGACTTCACCTATCACCTTTAGGCTGATGGTTTGGGAGCTAAAAAAAACCCAAGATAGTCAAATAGATTGATGGCAAAGTGTGCTGGACACTTGCATAAAGGAGCAGAGATCTTTACCCAGAGACACTTCAAACTCTCATTATTCTAAATCCTTCTACCCTTGTTCCCTCTGGAAATGGAAAATTCACTTCCAAAATCCTGCATTTCTTTTTCCTGGAACACTTGACTATTTGTGTTTGAAAACAACATCATGGGATACTGTGATCTTCTGAAAATTCGCATACAGTTAGATTTTTAAAAATGAGATGGGAAAAGCAAACACGATGTGTAAGTCATTAATTCCATGAAAAGAGGTTTTAATCCCTAAATACATTTTGAGACTTTCAGGGTTGGGTGCAAAATCTGTTGACTATAAGATTCAAATGTTTCCAAAAAAGAAGACGAGATCACTGAAGGAAATCTCAAAGGGACAATGCATCCTTATTGTGAGACCTTCTGATCATATCTATATATGACCTTCCTAAAATACAGAACTGAAAAATGTCATTCCAATAAAATTTAAGCACCATAAGGACAGGGATTTTTATGTATCCTGTGCACTAAAATCATGCCTAGCATATAGCAGACCCTCAATAACATCTGCTGTATAAATAAATAAATCTCCCTACTTAAAAACCCCCTTGAAATAGGACAAAGCTAACACTGAATAGCAAGCTAGATGCTTCCAGGTCAGCTTCCAACTAATTTGACAGTTTCATCTCAGGATCTATCTTTCCAAATTACACATAAATTCCCAAAACCATTAACATTTCCCCAAAGTTGCTTTTTTTTATGAAAATTAAATCTAACACTTCTTTGTTGTAAATATATTGTGTTTAACTTGTCCCCCCTTTTTTTTTGTTTAATGATCTACATACACTATTTCTGGGATACAACGGTGAAGAAAATGACACCCTTGCCATTGAGGTGTTTATAGGCTAGAAAAGAATAGAGTCATATAAATCAAAAATGACTATAAAGAAAATAACATATGCAACATAAGAGTCCATATAGAGAGAATAAAAACAACAACAAAAAAATTTGAATGTCTAGGAAAGGCTTCCTTGTAGAAGTGAGGTTTTAGCTGAAACTTGAAATACATGTAGACTTCTTTTATACATAAACCCAGAGGCAGGGCCCACTGATAATTTGCAAGGTCTAGTACAAAATGCAAGTGAAGGTCCCCTTGTTCAAAAAGTCATCTGTCTTCAGTGGTTTCTCTCTCAACTTGTCACAGTGCTTTTACTTGCTATCTGATGCCATTATATGTAGAGAAAAACTAAACTTCTAAATTATTAATATGAGTGTACTCATTTGCCTTTATATTGTCCCATACTGGGCTTCGTTGTAGATATAAAAGCACTAACCTGACATGTAAAATCACTAAAATTAATTGCGTGGTTTGTACATCTATAGGTATTTCATTTTTACCAGGGCAATGGAAATGCTGAAGAAAACTAACTCATAGTTTATATTTCACTTTGTGAAACATAAATGATCTACCAACAACTGCAGTCTTCACTTTACTGATGAGTAAAGATACCAAGGGCTCCCCTGGTGGCTCAGAAGATAAAGAATCTGTCTGCAATAAAGGAGACCTGAGTTTGATCCCTGGGTCAGGAAGATCCCCTGGAGAAGGAAATGGCAATCCACTCTAGTATTCTTTCCTGGGATATCCCATGAATAGAGGAGCCTGTAGGGCTACAGTCCATGGGGTCACAAAAAGTCAGACACGACTGAGTAACTTTCACTTCAAGGCCTCAGAGGAAGAGGAACTGCAGATGACCTCATCTTCTCCTTTCCTTCTTTTCCATCATTTTCAGCCTCTCCAGGCTGTCAGTAGTCTTACCCCCAAGCTCAGTTGTAAGTACAGTTACCTTGCACATTTTTGAGTCTTGCTGAGTTCTCACACATTCTGTCCACCAGACTTCTGTGTCCCCGGGGAAGCAACAGTGCTCTGTGCAGATGGGGCTGCAAGAAACAGTGGGCATGCACGGAACAGGTGTCGCCTCTGCTCACCCACCCACTCCAGTGGCCCTTGAAACTTCCCTCCCAAAACACAATACACGTTCAAGGATGAAATCATTCAGAATTTCCAGATGGCGACAGCAGAGCTGGAAACCCACTTTGCCTTTCTTCTGAGAGAAGCCGTGCTGCTACTGTACAGATCGGGCATGCATGAAGTCAGCCCTGATAAGAGGCAAGAGTGAGCAGAGTTGTTAGGGGCATCTTCTTCATTAAGGGTGTCTGGAGCATGTAGTGCAAGGAAAGTTATGAGGTAGAAGACAAAAAGCATCTCATGTGCCAACAAGCAGGTGGCTTCTGTGATGTGAAAGTGGACGCCCTTCAACCTCGCTGATGCTTACAATTTCAGAAGCTTTGGAAAGCTGTGGGAGTTTCTTCTTAGAAACATTTGCTCCAGGACCATGGGTTCCTGGTTTCCATCTTGACCTCCTGGCAGGATTTTCTGGGCCCATCTTCTTCCTCTCTCTCTTCTTAAATACCCTCAGGCTCTGTCCTTATTCTCCCCGGGCAATCTTATTCTCTCTCAAGATTTCTATTATGATCAAAACACAGGATCTAGCCCAGACTTCACACTGAAGCACCAAGACAATGTATCAGACATCCCCTTAGCCAAGCACTTCAGATTTTTCATCTCTCCTTGGCCATTCCTTTCAAGGATGCCCTTTCTTATCATTCCATTCTTCACTCTACATGATAATCTCTTTAATTCTACTCTATTGAATTGCTAATCCTTTAAAATAATCTTTCAGTTCAGTCCAGTTCAGTTCAGTCGCTTAGTCGTGTCCGACTCTTTGCGACCTCATGAATCATAGCATGCCAGGCCTCCCTGTCCATCACCAACTCCCGGAGCTCACCCAAACTCACATCCATCGAGTCAGTGATGCCATCCAGCCATCTCATCCTCTGCCGTCCCCTTCTCCTCCTGCCCCCAATCCCTCCCAGTCAGAGTCTTCCAATGAGTCAACTCTTCGCATGAGGTGGCCAAAGTATTGGACTTTCAATAATTTTTAAAAGTCTACATATGGCCATCCCCATTTCTACCGCCCCAGTTCAAGCCTAAGTCATACAATCTCTTATTTCTATCTGTGAACCCTCTTTTCCCCTTCAACTCATGCTGGACAAAAAGGTAAGAATGTCATCAGAGCAAAATCTAAGTGTCCTTCACCTGCTAAAGTTTCTTCAATGCCTTGCAAACTTTGAAGATATAATCCAAACTTTGTGAGATGATTAAAAGACCAGCATCTTCCAGACCTGAACAACATTTTTCTCGTCTCACCTTTTCTGACCTTGATGGTTTGGACTCTAGCTTCTCTTGCTGTGTGATCTCAGCAGGCACTTCACCATCTGTGCTTCAGTTCCCTTGCCTGTGAAAATGCAGGTAAAAACATGTTCTTCACAGTGTTGTTGGAAGGACATATGTCAAGCTCTTAAATGTTAAGCACTACATCACTATAAGCTATTGAGTTAGTCAGCTATCTCTGGGTAACACACGGACACACAATCACAGTGACAAACAATCTCAGTAGACTCTTATATCTTGCTCGCAGGTATGAAGGTTGGCAGGTGACTTGATTCGAAGCTAGGCCACCTGGGCTTGGATCCAGACTGCAGGACCATCACGTGACCACCTTGGACCCTGGCTGAAGCTGAAATGGTTATCTGATCATGTTCTCATGACAAAGGTAAGAAGCATCCAAAGAGACATGTGGGAGTATAAAACGCCTCCAAGTATTTGTTGAGTCATCCCATTGACCAATGGAGGTGCAAGGCCATGTCATGGAAGGGAAGACCCTCAAGGGAGACTATGGGAAATGATGGAGTTAATATATCCTGCATGCTAATTTGTCTCTGTCATTATTTCATTGTCCCGGCCCTTGTGCTCCAGTCACATTCTACTTTTGTAATTTATGTCATTTGTTAAAATGTTCCTGATTAACTTTGCATGTGAAACTTCCCACATACTACCTGGAGAATGCTCTCCACTTGCCCAAGTTGGCAGGCTTCTTTTTCTCTCTCAAACTAAAGGTCTGCATTTTTCTCTTGTCAGGATCAATTTACCCTGCTCTCACTGGACTGTGTATTTCTTCTATCATATCAAACATCTTGCTCTTGGATTGGATACAGGATACCTCTATACATAGGTCTAGATAACATGTCTAAATAACATAGGTCTAGAACAGTGCTTACCCAGCCCGGAGTAAGAGATACTGGTAGAAGGAATGATTCTTGTCTGTCAATATCCATTCAGGACATTTATACTCAGTGAGTAACAGAGAGGTGACACAATGTGAAGCCAGTCCTCCTGAGGGGGTAGCTGAGTGACCACAGAATGACCCCAGCACAGGGAATAAATTATTAGCAGAAAATTAAGGATATTTCAGAGCCTCAGTCCAGTGATTGATATTTAAGTCAAGTCTTAGATAGAATCAGATGTGTTTCTAGGTTTCATTTTTAAGATGGATACAAACCAAGATGGGAGAAAGACTACATGGAACTCTATAAAGAGGTGTCAGACATTGGGAGTCAAACCAGTTCAAGACAGACTTTTATCATGGTGGGCGGGGAGGCTTAATGTAAGTTAAATGTGTAGCCAAAAATGTTTCAAGGCTCCAAACCCCAAACTGGTGGTGGTGAGGGGATAAAAAAATAAGAAACAAGGCTGGTACTTATACTGAATCTGAAGCGTCAATACTTTGGCCACCTGATGTGCAGAGCCAACTGACTGGTAAAGACCCTGATGCTGGGAAAGACTGAAGGCAAAAGGAGAAGGGGGCTGCAGAGGATGAGATGGTCAGATATCACCATCGACTCAATGGACATGAATTTGAGCAAACTCTGGGAGACAGTGATGGATAGGGAAGCCTGGCGTGCTCAGTTCATGGGCTTGCACAGAGTTGGGCATGACTTAGTGACTGAACAATGACAGCAAGGGAAAGGAAATTCACAAGCAATGATGTCAATGTGATCATCAGTGCATGAGTGAAGTCTAGGTGTTTGCACAGGGAGAGAATGCTGGAGGCCAGGTCCTTCCCTCCCACCAACATGAAATACTCCTGAATTACTTTGCCCAGAAGAAGGCCTGAAAGCTTACCAGTATTGAATACATATAGGAAAGGATGGGAATAGAGCCTTCAGGATATTGCTGTCGTTTGTGGTGTGTTGATGATGTGATCTAAGGGCTTCGTATACGTTATGCTGCATTAACCTCATCATAGCTCCCATCAGGTGCATGGTCTTTGTTCTCACCATTCTTCCAATGAGGAGCCTTAAGTGTCAGGGGACTTCAGAAATGTTGTTACGATTATATTCCTACTGGTGTGCAGTTGGGTGTAACAAGTGCCAGGGTCCTGCTTGTAGTGGCCAGGTCATATATACCCCAAGAATGCATTCACTTGGCATGGTCAGCACAGGGACCCTGGTCTTGATGGACATGCATCTGTCCAGTGCTTATCCACCCACAGACCTACCGGTAGGGTGATTACACAATTCTAGACTCACCCTCTTTGAATCTGATATCTATTCCCATACTTTCTATTCTGTCTTTAAGAAAGGTGTCCTCAACTAACTGCCTGAAAATACCTAGATACCACAGTTGAAAGACACTGAGCAAAGTAATTTCTAACTTTTGAGAAAAGACTTCTTGCCTGATGGTAAGTGGTAAGTTCAACCCCATGAGTGGTAACCAAACACATATGCTTATCAATGGATGTGACTAGAGAGGAATTTGAAACAGACACATCTTTGATTTCATAATAGATTGTGTAAGCTTGCTGTTGTGCCCCTGAAAACAAACATCCAAGAGAAGAGAAGCTGCTTATAATGCCTGTGGGTCTCTTCAACTCACCTGAATGTAGAATCTCAGATTCCAACTAATGATCTGGTGTGTGCATGCATGCTCAGTTGCTAAGTCGTGTCCAATTCTTTGTGACCCCGTGGACTGTAACTCACCAGGCTCTCCATGGGATTTCCCAGGCAAGAATACTGGGGTGGGTTGCGATTTCTTTCTTCAGGGATCTCCCTGACCTATGGACTGAACCCACATCCCTGTGTCTCCTTACATGGACAGGCAGATTCTTTACCATTGTGCCACCTGGGAAGCCAGTGACCTGGTAGTGTTCTCCTAATGTGATTTCAGGATAATTAGTCTCTGTGTGTATCACATGACTGCATCCTATTGTGAAATATTGATTTTGTTGGGCTTTTAAACTGCAAAAGGTTAAGGATATAAACTGTAAATCATCTATCAAAGATAAAAAGCTAAATGATGGTGTAATTAAGGATCACTGGGTCTAAGTCTCTTAGAATCTTTTATTCATTTTCTTCTTCAGACAACTCTGCTTTACCAACATTAAAAAGTTGATAATAGAACATCCCTGGTGATCCAGAGGTTAAGAATCTACCTGCCAGGGAGGAGCCAAGATGGCGGAGGAGTAGGACGGGGAGAACACTTTCTCCCCCACAAATTCATCAAAAGAGCATTTAAACGTCAAGTAAATTCCACAAAACAACTTCTGAATGCCGGCAGAGGACATCAGGCACCCAGAAAATCAACCCAACTCTTCGAAAGGAGGTAGGAAAAAATATAAAAGACAAAAAAAAAGAGACAAAAGAGGGAGGGACGGAGTTCCGTCCTGGGAAGGGAGTCTTAAAAAGAGAGAAGATTCCAAACACCAGGAAACCTTCTCACTGCCGAATCTGTGCTGAGCTTTGAAGCACAGAGGGCAACTTAACAGGGAGAAAAAATAAATAAACAATTAAAACTCGCAGATTGCGAGCCCTATGGTAACTCCCCCAGCGGAGAAGCAGCGCAGACGCCCGCACACGCCATTGGCAAGCGGGGGCTGGTCAGAGTGGCGCGGCGCGGGCTGCATCGCTTAGAGTAAGAATCTGGCCTGAATACCCTGAGCGCTATCTGAGCGAAATAATTTGGCTAGCAAACCAGACTGCGGGATATCTACCACGTGAAAAGCCAGCCCTAACCTAAGACACCGCCAGGCCCACGCACGGAACAAAGGACTGAACAGAGATAACTGGCTGCAGACCTTCCCCCTCCTGTGGCAGGCAGCCAGAGCCGGAAGGGGGCAATCGCAGCCCCAGAGAGACATTATCTATAAAACTGTAAGCAGGCTTCTTTGCTAACTAAAACTTCTTGGGGGTCTGGATGGTCAACATCTGCCTGAGAAAGTGCGCCGGTTTTATACCCAGATAACCGAGTGGCGGGGAGGCGATAAGTCGCAGCATTGGCGCTCGCCAAACACCTCATCACCTGAGCTGCTTGGACCTGGGAAGAGCACAAAACGCAGGCCCAACTGAGTCTGCGCTTCTGAGGACTACCCGAGTGCCTGAACCTGAGCGGCTTGGACCTGGGAGGTACATGCAGCCCAGGGCCGGCCTCAGATTGTTCCCGGCGGAACAACCTAGAGCCTGAGCAGTGTGGGCAGGGAGGATACACGCGCCGTGAGCGGGGGCAGACCCAGTGTGGCTGAGGCACTGCGAGTACATGCCAGTGTTATTTGTTTGCAGCATCCCTCCCTCCCTCCCCACAGCACGACTGAACAAGTGAGCCTAAAAAACAAAAAAAAAGTGTCCTCCACCGTCCCCTTTGTGTCAGGGAGGAAACCAGACACTGAAGAGACCAGCAAACAGAAGAAGTTATAACAGAGGGAAATGCCTCGGAGATTAAAACCCTGTGGTTACTACGGACTACATAGGAAGGGGCCTATAGATCTTGAGAAATATAAGTCGGACCAAGGAACTAGTCAAAAATGAACTGAACCCACAATACTCACAACAAAACTAGAGAAAGTCCTAGATATATTTTTACTATTTTTACGATCCTTCTTTCTTTTTTTTTTTAATTAAAAAAATTTTTAAGTCCTCTATTGTTCCTTTAATTTTCACTTTTATAACCTATTACTTTAAAAAAAAAAAAAAAAAGACCTATTTTTTTTCTTCTTCAGCAAACTTCATATATATATATATATATTTTTTATAATTTTTGACCTTGTTTTTGTCTTTTTTTTTCTTCTTTTCTTTAACATTGTATTTTTGAAATTTCAAACTCTACTCTAGATTTTTAATTTAGATTTTTTTTGGTATATGTTATCAATTTTGTACCTATAGTTTTTTTATAATTTCTGTGACTTTTTTTTTTTTTCTCTGTTTCTTTCTCTTCTTCTTTTATATAACATTGTATATCTGAAATTCCAAACTCTACTCTAGATTTTTAACTTATGCTTTTTGGTATTTGATATCAATTTTGTACCTGTATTTTCTTTATAATTTTTGCGACATTGTTTGTTTTTGTTTGTTTGTTTGTTTTCTCTCTTTATTTTTCTTCTTCCTTTTTTTTAACATTGTATTTTTGAAATTCCAAACTCTACTCTAGATTTTTAATTTTTGCTTTTTGGTATTAGTTATCAATTTTGTACCTGTATTTTCTTTATAATTTTCGCAACCTTGTTTGTTTTTCTTTGTTCGTTTTTTCTCTCTTTCTTTTCCTTCTTCTTTTCTTTAATATCATATTTTTGAAATTCCAAACTCTACTCTAGATTTTTAATTTTTGCTTCTATGTATTTGTTACCAATTTTGTACCTTTAAGAACCCAATCTTCAGGACCCATTTTTCACTAGGGAGCGAGATTACTGGCTTGACTGCTCTCTCTCCCTTTGGACTCTCCTTTTTCTCCACCAGGTCGCCTGTGTCTCCTCCCTAACCCCTCTCTACTCTACCCAACTCTGTGAATTTCTGTGTGTTCCAGATGGTGGAGAACACTTAGGGAACTGATTACTGGCTGGATCTGCCTCCCTCCTTTTCATTCCCCCCTTTTATCCTTCTGGCCACCTCTGTCTCCTTCTTCCTTCTTCTCTTCTCTGTATAACTCCGTGAACATCTCTGAGTGGTCCAGTTGTGGAGTGCACATAAGGGAGTGACCACTGGCCCACTCTCTCCACTATTGATTCCACCTCATCTCATTTGGGTCACCTCTCCCATCTCCCTCTTCTCTTCTCCATGTAACACTGTGAACCTCTCTGAGTGACCCTCACAGTAGGGAAACTTTTCATCTTTAATGTAGATGTTTTATCAATGGTGCTGTATAGAAGGAGAAGTTTTGAAACTACTGTAAAAATAAGACCGATAACTGGAAGCAGGAGGCTTAAGTCCAAACCCTGACTCCAGGGAACTCCTGACTCCAAGGAATTTTAATTGACAGGAGCTCATCAAACACCTCCATACCGACACTGAAACCAAGCACCACACAAGAGCCAACAAGTTCCAGGGCAAGACATACCAAGCAAATTCTCCAGCAACAAAGGAACACAGCCCTGAGCTTCAAGATACAGGCTGCCCAAAGTCACCCCAAAACCATAGACATCTCATAACTCATTACTGGACATTTCATTGCACTCCAGAGAGAAGAAATACCACTCCACCCACCAGAACACCGACACAAGCTTCCCTAACCAGGAAACCTTGACAAGCCACCTGTACAAACCCACACACAGCGAGGAAATGCCACAATAAAGAGAACTCCACAAACTGCCAGAATACAGAAAGGACACCCTAAACTCAGCAATTTAAACAAGATGAAGAGACAGAGGAATACCCAGCAGATAAAGGAACAGGATAAATGCCCACCAAACCAAACAAAAGAGGAAGAGATAGGGAATCTACCTGATAAAGAATTCCGAATAATGATAGTGAAATTGATCCAAAATCTTGAAATTAAAATGGAATCACAGATAAATAGCCTGGAGACAAGGATTGAGAAGATGCAAGAAAGGTTTAACAAGGACCTAGAAGAAATAAAAAAGAGTCAATATATAATGAATAATGCAATAAATGAAATTAAAAACACTCTGGAGGCAACAAATAGTAGAATAACAGAGGCAGAAGATAGGATTAGTGAATTAGAAGATAGAATGGTAGAAATAAATGAATCAGAGAGGATAAAAGAAAAACGAATTAAAAGAAATGAGGACAATCTCAGAGACCTCCAGGACAATATTAAATGCTACAACATTCGAATCATAGGGGTTACAGAAGAAGAAGACAAAAAGAAAGACCATGAGAAAATACTTGAGGAGATAATAGTTGAAAACTTCCCTAAAATGGGGAAGGAAATAATCACCCAAGTCCAAGAAACCCAGAGAGTCCCAAACAGGATAAACCCAAGGCGAAACACCCCAAGACACATATTAATCAAATTAACAGAGATCAAACACAAAGAACAAATATTAAAAGCACCAAGGGAAAAACAACAAATAATACACAAGGGAATTCCCATAAGCATAACAGCTGATCTTTCAATAGAAACTCTTCAAGCCAGGAGGGAATGGAAAGACATACTTAAAATGATGAAAGAAAATAACCTACAGCCCAGATTATTGTACCCAGCAAGGATCTCATGCAAGTATGAAGGAGAAATCAAAAGCTTTTCAGACAAGCAAAAGCTGAGAGAATTCTGCACCACCAAACCAGCTCTCCAACAAATACTAAAGGATATTCTCTAGACAGGAAACACAAAAACGGTGTATAAATTCGAACCCAAAACAATAAAGTAAATGGCAACGGGATCATACTTATCAGTAATTACCTTAAACATAAATGGGTTGAATGCCCCAACCAAAAGACAAAAACTGGCTGAATGGATACAAAAACAAGACCCCTATATATGTTGTCTACAAGAGACCCACCTCAAAACAGGGGACACATACAGACTGAAAGTGAAGGGCTGGAAAAAGATTTTCCATGCAAATAGGGACCAAAAGAAAGCAGGAGTAGCAATACTCATATCAGATAAAATAGACTTTAAAACAAAGGCTGTGAAAAGAGACAAAGATGGTCACTACATAATGATCAAAGGATCAATCCAAGAAAAAGATATAACACTTATAAATATATATGCACCCAACACGGGAGCACTACAGTATGTAAGACAAATGCTAACAAGTATGAAAGGAGACATTAACAATAACACAATAATAGTGGGAGACTTTAATGCCCCACTCACACCTATGGATAGATCAACTAAACAGAAAATTAACAAGGAAACACAAACTTTAAATGATACAATAGACCAGTTAGACCTAATTGATATCTATAGGACATTTCATCCCAAAACAATGAATTTCACCTTTTTCTCAAGCGCACATGAAACCTTCTCCAGGATAGATCACATCCTGGGCCATAAAGCTAGCCTTGGTAAATTCAAAAAAATAGAAATCATTCTAAGCATCTTTTCTGACCACAATGCAGTAAAATTAGATCTCAACTACAGGAGAAAAACTATTAAAAATTCCAACATATAGAGGCTGAGCAACACGCTGCTGAATAACCAACAAATCACAGAAGAAATCAAGAAAGAAATCAAAATTTGCATAGAAACTAATGAAAATGAAAACACAACAACCCAAAACCTGTGGGACACGGTAAAAGCAGTCCTAAGAGGAAAGTTCATAGCAATACAGGTACACCTCAAGAAACAAGAAAAAAGTCAAATAAATAACCTAACTCTACACCTAAAGCAACTAGAAAAGGAAGAAATGAAGAACCCCAGGGTTAGTAGAAGGAAAGAAATCTTAAAAATTAGAGCAGAAATAAATGCAAAAGAAACAAAAGAGACCATAGCAAAAATCAACAAAACCAAAAGCTGGTTCTTTGAAAGGATAAATAAAATTGACAAACCATTAGCCAGACTCATCAAGAAAAAAAGGGAGAAAAATCAAATCAATAAAATTAGAAACGAAAATGGAGAGATCACAACAGACAACACAGAAATACAAAGGATCATAAGAGACTACTATCAACAATTATATGCCAATAAAATGGACAACATGGAAGAAATGGACAAATTCTTAGAAAAGTACAACTTTCCAAAACTCGACAAGGAAGAAATAGAAAATCTTAACAGATCCATCACAAGCACGGAAATTGAAACTGTAATTAGAAATCTTCCAGCAAACAAAAGCCCCGGTCCAGACGGCCTCACAGCTGAATTCTACCAAAAATTTAGAGAAGAGCTAACACCTATCCTGCTCAAGTTCTTCCAGAAAATTGCAGAGGAAGGTAAACTTCCAAACTCATTCTATGAGGCCACCATCACCCTAATACCAAAACCTGACAAAGATCCCACAAAAAAAGAAAACTACAGGCCAATATCACTGATGAACATAGATGCAAAAATCCTTAACAGAATTCTAGCAATCAGAATCCAACAACACATTAAAAAGATCATACACCATGACCAAGTGGGCTTTATCCCAGGGATGCAAGGATTCTTCAATATCCACAAATCAATCAATGTAATACACCACATTAACAAATTGAAAAATAAAAACCATATGATTTCTCAATAGATGCAGAGAAAGCCTTTGACAAAATTCAACACCCATTTATGATAAAAACTCTCCAGAAAGCAGGAATAGAAGGAACATACCTCAACATAATAAAAGCTACATATGACAAACCCATAGCAAACATTATCCTCAATGGTGAAAAATTGAAAGCATTTCCCCTAAAGTCAGGAACAAGACAAGGGTGCCCACTTTCACCATTACTATTCAACATAGTTTTGGAAGTTTTGGCCACAGCAATCAGAGCAGAAAAAGAAATAAAAGGAATCCAAATTGGAAAAGAAGAAGTAAAACTCTCACTATTTGCAGATGACATGATCCTCTACATAGAAAACCCTAAAGACTCCACTAGAAAATCACTAGAACTAATCAATGACTATAGTAAAGTTGCAGGATATAAAATCAACACACAGAAATCCCTTGCATTCCTATACACTAATAATGAGAAAACAGAAAGAGAAATTAAGGAAACAATTCCATTCACCATTGCAACGGAAAGAATAAAATACTTAGGAATATATCTACCTAAAGAAACTAAAGACCTATATATAGAAAACTATAAAACACTGGTGAAAGAAATCAAAGAGGACACTAATAGATGGAGAAATATACCATGTTTTTGGATTGGAAGAATCAATATAGTGAAAATGAGTATACTACTCAAAGCAATTTATAGATTCAATGCAAGCCCTATCAAGCTACCAACAGTATTCTTCACAGAGCTAGAACAAATAATTTCACAATTTGTATGGAAATACAAAAAACCTCGAATAGCCAAAGCGATCTTGAGAAAGAATGGAACTGGAGGAATCAACCTACCTGACTTCAGGCTCTACTACAAAGCCACAGTTATCAAGACAGTATGGTACTGGCACAAAGACAGAAATATAGATCAATGGAACAAAATAGAAAGCCCAGAGATAAATCCATGCACATATGGACACCTTATCTTTGACAAAGGAGGCAAGAATATACAATGGATTAAAGACAATCTCTTTAACAAGTGGTGCTGGGAAATCTGGTCAACCACTTGTAAAAGAATGAAACTAGAACATTTTCTAACACCATACACAAAAATAAACTCAAAATGGATTAAAGATCTCAACATAAGACCAGAAATTATAAAACTCCTAGAGGAGAACATAGGCAAAACACTCTCTGACATACATCACAGCAGGATCCTCTATGACCCACCTCCCAGAATATTGGAAATAAAAGCAAAAATAAACAAATGGGACCTAATTAACCTTAAAAGCTTCTGCACATCAAAGGAAACTATTAGCAAGGTGAAAATACAGCCTTCAGAATGGGGGAAAATAATAGCAAATGAAGCAACTGACAAACAACTAATCTCAAAAATATACAAGCAACTCCTACAGCTCAACTCCAGAAAAATAAATGACCCAATCAAAAATGGGCCAAAGAACTAAACAGACATTTCTCCAAAGAAGACATACAGAGGGCTAACAAACACATGAAAAGATGCTCAACGTCACTCATTATCAGAGAAATGCAAATCAAAACCACTATGAGGTATCATTTCACACCAGTCAGAATGGCTGCGATCCAAAAGTCTACAAATAATAAATGCTGGAGAGGGTGTGGAGAAAAGGGAACCCTCTTACACTGTTGGTGGGAATGCAAACTAGTACAACCACTATGGAGAACAGTGTGGAGATTCCTTAAAAAACTGGAAATAGAACTGCCTTATGATCCAGCAATCCCACTGCTGGGCATACACACTGAGGAAACCAGAAGCGAAAGAGACACGTGTACCCCAGTGTTCATTGCAGCACTGTTTATAATAGCCAGGACATGGAAGCAACCTAGATGTCCATCAGCAGATGAATGGATAAGAAAGCTGTGGTACATACACACAATGGAGTATTACTCAGCCATTAAAAAGAAAACATTTGAATCAGTTCTAATGAGGCGGATGAAACTGGAACCTATTATACAGAGTGAAGTAAGCCAGAAGGAAAAACACCAATACAGTATACTAACGCATATATATGGAATTTAGAAAGATGGTAACAATAACCCTGTATACGAGACAGCAAAAGAGACACTGATGTATAGAACAGTCTTATGGACTCTATGGGAGAGGGAGAGGGTGGGAAGTTTTTGGAGAATGGCATTGAAACATGTAAAATACCATGTATGAAACGAGATGCCAGTCCAGGTTCGATGCACGATACTGGATGCTTGGGGCTAGTGCACTGGGACGACCCAGAGGGATGGTATGGGGAGGGAGGAGGGAGGAGGGTTCAGGATGGGGAACACATGTATACCTGTGGCGGATTCATTTTGATATTTGGCAAAACTAATACAATTATGTAAAGTTAAAAAAATAAAAAAAAAAAAAAAAAAAGAATCTACCTGCCAAAGCAAGGGACACAGGTTTGATCCCCAGTCTGGGAAGATTCCACATGCCTCAGGGTAACTAAGCCTGTGCACCACAATTACTGAAGTCTGCTCACCTAGAGTCTGTGCTGTGCAACAAGAGAAGCCACACAATGAGAAGCCCTGGAACCACAACTGAAGAGTAGCCCTCACTTTCTGCAAATAGAGAAAGCCTGTGAGCATCAACAAAGGTCCAGTGCAGTCAAAAAAACACAAAACACAAAAACAAAAAATGTTTAAAAAATAAAATATGGAATCCATTTTTCTAAAAGTTGAATAATAATAATATAATAATTGAAAGATCAACATATAATTATAAAAAATCTGGCACAGACTATTACCTGAAATTGACCAGTGCTTCCAAACAATTTACTGTTGACATGGGAAATTCAACCTTCTTACTAATGATTGACAGTCTGTTCCTGGAGAGTGTAATATCTGTGGCTTCTATTACAAATTGTTGTTGTTGTTGTTTAGTCGCTAAGTCATGTCCAACTCTTTGTGACTCCATGGACTGTCGCCTACCAGGGTCCTCTGTCCATGGGCTTTCCCAGACAAGAATACTGGAGTGGTTGTCATCCGGGGGATATTCCTGATCCAGGGATCGAACTGGCATCTCCTACACTGGTAGATGATTTTTTTTACCACTGAGCCATCAGGGAAGCCCATACGTATTACAAATTGGGCCACCTCTATTTTCCAACAGACAGCAGACAAGAAAGCAAAGCCTCTATGGTTTCCTGGAGCTGCAGAGAATACGAATTCCCCTCCCTTCACAAATCTCTCAATCAGAAAGGAAGCAGGCCCTTAATCCTGTCTCTGTCATTGCTGTGTACAGAGTGACTGAGGGTTTTGTTTATCTCTGCAGTTATATCTCTAGACTATATGAGCATGAAAAGCTCCTCTTTCAATCTCCAAGTTTGAATCGTACCTACCTTTTTGCAACCCATGGACTAGCCTGCCAGGCTCCTCTCTCTGTGGGGAGTCTCCAGCCAAGAGTACTGGAGTAGATTTCCATTACCTCCTCCTGGGGATCTTCCTGATCCAGGGGTCAAACCATTGTCTCAAACGTCTCCTGCATTGGCAGACAGGCTCATTACCACTCGCACCACCTCTTTGCCATTGCTGTGTACTGTGTCACTGAAGGATTTTGTCTATTTCTGGGGTTTATTCCAGCTTCTAGACTACATTGGCATGAAAAAGTTCCTCTTTTAATTTCCAAGTTTGCATACAGTCTTGAGAAATTAGCTCAAAGCCATCATTTTTATTTTTCTTGACACCTTCCATAATAAGAAAAGTTGTAAGTGACCCCTGTTTTCTCTCAGGACTTTTTGCAATAATTATTTATATATCAGACAAGGTTCAATCAGAAAAGCAAAACCGGTAGGATGTACAAAAGGTGATTTGTTAGATGCACTTGGCCCTCACGATTATGGAGCTAGTTAGCCAGGTGCTATGGGGCTGTGTCTCCAAGTCTGAGGCTGGAGATTGGAGTCTGTGGGCTAAGAATATGGGGAAATATCAGAAGCAGGCTGGAACCTCATAAGCGTGAGTTAGAATCCCACGAAGATGGACTGAAGCCATGTCTGCTCTTGTTTCTGACCCTGGTGATGTGGACACCCTACAAAAGCCAGGACCCCTTGTCACAGAGCTAAACACCTCACATCTGATGCAGGAACCTTAAAAAAACTGAAGGAGCATTCAGGGAATGTAAAGCAATTCCCAGCCCAGAAGCTGCTTCATGCTAATGAGGTGAGTCTGTAGATTGATAACAACGTATGTCAGCTATAAAACTGCTAATGTCTTACTTCTCCCATCCAGATCTTGCATGACTCTCCCTTGTGGCCCATCCTGCTAGGAAACACACAGGAAAGAGAATTCTGGAAAATGTAGCTCCATCTAGCCAGGTCAATACAATAATTAGCCATACAGAAAAAGCCTTCCAAAAATAGAGGCTTAAAATTTAGAAATGATGATAGCAATTAAAACTATTATATGCCTTTGCTTTATGGGGGAATTTGGGCATGTCTTCCTGTTGGGCTGGAGCTGGATCATCTAGGATGTTCTTATCCCCATGGCCTGGATCTAAGCTGGGATCATTTATTATATCCAATCCATGGCAATCCTTATTTCAGCATTGCTGATGGTGCTTTGAGTAAGATTATGAATGCAGAAGTTTCACAGGATATTAGACATATAAAGTAGTATTTATTAGACCACAAACATTAGTTTAAGAAAGTATCAGTGAAGTATTAGTCCATGAATAAGCTTCACAGTAACCTCAGAACCTAGAGAAGATCAATACAGAGTAGTAAAAAGCATTGACTTTCCAGATGGCCCTTGCATCCCCACTGCAATATAGGAAACACAGAACACATGGGTTTGATCCCTGGGTCAGGAAGACCCCCTGGAGGAAGAAATGGTAACTTACTCCAGTATTCTTGTCTGGAGAACCCCATGGACAGGGGAGCCTGGTGGGCTATAGTCCACAAAGTCGCAGAGTTGTACACAACTGAGCGATTGAGCACACAACACAGTAAAAAGTATGTTACACTCTTGTTCATCCATTCATGCTCTCTCTCTCTTTGCTTCTTCCTTTCTTTTTTATTTATTGATGTTTATAGGCATTCCTCAGTTGCAACACAACAAAATGGTGTGCAACACAGCACACCATTGGAAAATATTGATCTGAGAATATACGCAGACAGTTCTTTCTTTTTCTTTTTCATTTATGGCAATTTCTTCTTAGAAATTGTAAACAGATTGCAGGGGAAGTTTCTGCTGATCTCAGGCTTTACACACAGGCAAGGGGGCAGTCTCCTGCAGCCACTCAGAAGGTGTTGCTTGCCAGAGATGATAGATGAACCCATATGGAAACTTCCATGCTCCTTTCAAAGAGTCAAGCATTTCTATTTCTTTTGTTTTTTGACCAATGTTTGTTCCTGGTAAGGAAGTGCAGTGGTAGAAGATTTCTCAATTTATCATGTGCTTTCCCTTGCAATTTTTTTATTTCTGACAAGCACTTGTAGTGCAGAAATATGTATTGTCATGTCGACATCAATATTTGAAATTTTCAGAATCAACAATATGTCAGCAGCTAGGGAACAAGCAATTAGGGGGAAAAAAGGTGTCTTTGTTGTGCTTCAATATTTCAATAATAAGGGAGAGAATGAAAAAATTGAGTTCAATCTGTTCCCCTCCAGTGGGATGATATAAAATTGTGTTTCAGGGGAACACATTACAACCATACATACTGAGTTGTTGAAAAATTAATCTTCTTATTGCTAGGACTATTGGTAATGAACAAAGAATCCTTAAACCCAGATATGCTATTTGAAAATTTAGCCCAATTTTATAAAAACTGATCTATACAAGAGCTCTTATGAAAGATGAATCAAGGAGATAAGCATTTCAACTTTGTAGATTTTAGAAAATCAGAGAGAGTTCTCAGCTTCCAGTGCATTTTCCACACACACTCTGGGCAAGATTCATCGTTTATCATAATATTGAAGCTCACATTTTCAGCTAGGCCTTCTTGTCTTTCCATCTGAAGCTAAAGTAATCTTCTGTGACTCAGCTTTACCTAGGCAAGCAGCTCATTGAACAGGACTCTCCAGGCACACCTTCTGTTCCCATCAAATCAGTCTCTCTGAGTCCACACTGACATGCCCACTCAACTCCTATTTGTGAAGTTCTTATGTGTAAAGTTGGTTTCATCTATAATAATAACTGACTTACCATATTCCAGATACTATGCCCTAAGAGTTGGAATTTTTATAACAACTCTACAAAATAGATGTGATCAGTACTACTTTGTACAGATGAAAAAGTGAGGAAAACAAGTTAATCTTGCTAATTCATAAAACTCCCACAGGATATTGGAATATGCAAAATATTGAGTCAAACCCAGGCTGACTGTCCTGTAAGAGCCTGTCTTAACCACTGCTGTCTTCATTTAGAAAGGCAGTCTGCTGAAAAGAAAAAAAAATAATCCTAGATTTGGAATTCATATTCTGATTATGCCATTTAGGAGCTAGTGAGCTAGGACAATGATTCACTTTATAAAAATAAGATTGTTGTGTATGGAAGAAAATAATGTCTAGTCTACTGTAGGGCATGATGTGAGATTCAGTTGAGACAATCTGTGAGGAAAAATAAAGGAAGCAAATGTATAGGTAAATAAAATAGACTTTTTCTTTCCTTCTTAAATTTTCTAAGTTATGTTTAAAGGGGTTAAAAATTACAGCATTGTTAGAGGAAGAAACACTTTCAAACTCATTCCACGAAGCCACATCACCCTGATACCAAAACCAGACAAAGACAACACACAAAAAAGAAAACTACAGGGCAATATCACTGATGAGCATAGAATGCAAAACTCCTCAACAAAATTCTAGTCAACAAAATTCAGCAACATATCAAGAAGCTCATACACCATGATCAAGTCGGGTTTGTTCCAGGGATGCAAGGATTCTTCAATATACACAAATCAATCAACGTGATTCAGTATATTAACAAATAGAAAGATAAAAACCATATGATAATAAATGCAGAAAAAGCCTTTAATTAAATTCAGCACCCATTTATGATTAAAACTCTTCAAAAAATGGGCACAGAAGGAACCTACATCAACATGGTAAAGGCCATATATGATAAGCCTACAGAAAACATTATTCTCAGTGGTGAAAAACTGAAAGCATTCCCCTTAAGATCAGGAACAAGACAAGGGTGTCCACTTTCCCCACTATTATTCAACATAGTTCTGGAAGTCCTAGCTACAGCAATCAGAGAAGAAAAAGAAATAAATGGAATCCAGATTGGAAAAGAAGAAGTAAAGCTCTCACTGTTTGCAGATGACACAATACTATACATAGAAAACCCTAATGATAGTATCAGAAAATTACTAGAGCTAATCAGTGAATTTAGCAAAGTTGTAGGATACAAAATCAATACACATAAATCACTTGCATTTCTATGTTCTAACAATGAAAAATCAGAAAGAGAATTTAAGGAATCAATCCCACTCACCATTGCAACAAAAAGAATTAAATATCTAGGAATAAACTCACCTAAAGAGACAAAAGATCTGAATGCAGAAAATTATAAGATAGTAATGAAATAAATCAAAGATGACATAAACAGATGGAGAGATATTCTGTGTTCCTGGGTATGAAGGATAAATATTATGAAAATGACTATACTACCAAATGCAATCTACAGATTCAATGCAATCCCTATCAAATTACCAATGGCATTTTTCACAGAACTAGAATAAAAAATTTCACAATTCATATGGAAACACAAGAGACCCTGAATAGCCAAAGCAGTCTTGAGAAAGAACGGAGCTGGAGGAATCGACCTTCCTGACTTCTGATTATACTACAAAGCTACAGTCATCAAGACAGTATGGTACTGGCACAAAAGCAGAAATATAGACCAATGGAACAAGATAGAAAGCCTAGAAAAAACCCATGCAGCTATGAGTACCTTATTTTTGACAAAGGAGATAAGAATATACAATGGGGCAAAGACAGCCTCTTCAATAAATGGTGCTGGGAAAACTGGACAGCTACATGTAAAAGAATGAAATTAGAACACTTCCTAACACAACACACAAAGACAAACTCAAAATGGATTAAAGACCTAAATGTAAGACCAGAAACCATAAAAACTCTTAGACGTATACATAGGCAAAATATTCGATGACAAAAATCAAAGCAAGATCCTCTATGACCCACCTCCTAGAGTAATGGAAATTAAAACAAAAGTAAACAGGTGAGACCTGATTAAGCTTAAAAGCTTTAGCACAGCAAAGGAAATGATAAGAAAGGTGAAAAGACAACCCTCAGAAGGGAGGAAATAATAGCAAATGAAACAACTGACAGAGGATTAATTTCCAAAATACACAAGCAGCTCATACAACTCAATACCAGAAGAACAAACAACCTAATAAAAAAGTGGTAAAAAGACTTAAACAGACATTTTTCCAAAGAAGACATACACATAAAAAGATGCTCAACATTGCTCATAATTAGAGAAATGCAAATCAAAACCACAATGTGATATCACCTCACACCGGTTAGAATGGCCATCATGTAAAAGTCTACAAGCAATAAATGCTGGAGAGGGTGTGGAGAAAAGGGAACACTCTTACACTGTTGGTGGGAATGTAAATTGATACAGCCACTATGGAAGACAGTATGGAGATTCCTTAAAAAACTAGGAATAAAACCACCATATGACCCAGCAATCCCACTTGTAGGTATATACCCTGAGGAAATCAAAACTGAAAAAGATACATGTATCCCATTGTTCATTGCAGCACTATTTACAATAGCTAGAACCTGGAAGCCACCTAGATGTCCATCGACAGATGAATGGATAAAGAAGTTGTGGTACATATGCACAATGGAATATTACTCAGCCATAAAAATGAATATATTTGAGTCAGTTCTAAAGAGGTGGATGAGCCTAGAACCTATGATACAGAGTGAAGTGAGTCAGAAAGAGAAAGATAAACGTCGAAGTCTAATGCATATATACGGAATCTAGAAAAAATAGTAGTGAAGAATTTATTTACAGGGCAACATTGGAAAAACTGACATAGAGAATAAATTTATGGACATGGGGAGAGGGGAGGAGAGGGTGAGATGTATGGAAAGAGTAACATGGAAACTTACATTACCATATGTAAAATAGATAGCTGATGGGAATTGGCTCTATGGCTCAGGAAACTCAAACAGGGGCTCTGTATCAACCTAGAGGGGTGGGAAGGGGAGGGAAATGGGAGGGAGGTTCAAAAGGAGGGGACATGTGTATACCTATGGCTGATTCATATTGAGGTTTGACATAAAGCAACAAAATTCTATAAAGCAATTATCCTTCAATAAAAAATAAATATTTTTTTAAATTACAGCACTGTTGAAGGGTGTTATAAGTGTATGTAGAGAAAATATTTTAAATGACTGTATCACAAACAAGGGAGGATAAAAGAATATAAAGTTTCTGGGTTCTGCTGGAACTGATAAAACATCACAACCAACACACTATAATAAGTTATGTATGTATAAGTTAAAATATAGAACCACTACTTACAAAGTTATACAAAAGGTTATACTCAAAAGCACTATAGATAAATCAAAATGAAATCCCCTAGACTGTGCAAGTAACCCAAAGAATGACATAAAAATAAATAACAGAGAAAACAACATTAAAAATTAATAATATGACAAACATAATCAAGAGAATTCTACCAAATGTTTAGTGAAGAAATGGCACCAAATCTAAAAAAACTTTTCCAGAAAATAGAAAAGGAGGGAACACTACTTAATTTATTTTTTGAAGCTATATCACTCTGGTATCAAAATCAAATAAATAGCTCAAATCAGGTGCTCTGTGATAATCTAGAGGGGTGGGATGAGGTGGGAGTGGGAGGAAAGTTCAAGAAGAAAGGTACATATGTATACCTGTGGCTGATTCACGTTGCTGTATGGCAGAAACCAACACAATATTGTAAAGCAATTATCGTCCAAGTAAAAATAAATAAAATTTTAAAAATCAAATACAGAATGAAAAATTACAGAGCAATATTGCTTAGGAATATAGATACAAAAATCCTTAGTAAAGCATCAGTACATGGAATCAACATGCAAAAAGAATGATACAACATGAGCAGTCGGGTTAAGTTCATGATGCAAGACTGATACTTGGGCATCAATGCAAGTATCACATAATCGTATGTGATGTAGAAAAAGCATCTAGTAAAGTTCAACAGCCATTCTCAGTAACTCAGAAGACTAGGAGCAGTGGGAGATTTCCTTAACCTGATTTTAAAAATCTACAAAAGGCCTCCTAAAATCATATTTACAAATGAAGTGAAGAAGTTAATGCTTTCCCCTAAGATTTTGATCAAGGCAAAGATGTTTGCTTGCTCTTCTGACAATCTATTAATACTGTTATCATCATGTTCTCTTATGAGGAAGTCCCTGTTTAAACAGAGTTAAGTCACACCTGTAGGATCACACAAATGTCAGCACTGAGGCTTATGGGTCCATTTAGTTCCGAGATATTAGTTACTAATGAATCATATAACATTAAATCTGTCACCACCTCTGGGTGGTAGCCAATAAGTGATTTATAATATTCCACCTGAAAGCTGGTAAGTGTATTTTGCAAATGCCCTGCCATTTCATGTGGACTTTAGGCAAAATGTACAAGCACTTCAGTTCAGTTCAGTCACTCAGTCGTGTCTGACTGTGACCCCATGGACTGCAGCATGCCAGGCTTCCCTGTCCATCACCAACTCCCAGAGTTTTCTCAAACTCATGCCCATTGAGTCAGTGATGCCATCAACCATCTCATCCCCTTCTCCTCCCACCTTCAATCTTTCCCAGCATCAGGATTTTTTCAAATAAGTCAGCTCTTCACATCAGGTAGCCAAAGTATTGGAGTTTCAGGTCCAGCATCAGTCCTTCCAATGAATATTCAGGACTGATTTCCTTTTGGACTGACTGGTTGGAGCTCCTTGCAGTCCAAGAGACTCTCAAGAGTCTTCTCCAACACCATAGTTCAAAAGCATCAATTCTTCAGTGCTCAGCTTTCTTTACAGTCCAACTCTCACGTCCATACATGACTTCAATTGAACTTGGCATGTATTCTTTGGTGGAATGTACTTTTAGGTCACCTGTATCTGCTAAGTTAATACAGTCATGTCTGACACTTTGTGACCCAACTATAGCCTGCCAGGGTCCTCTATCCATGGAATTTCCCAGGCAAGAATACTGGAATGGGTTGCCATTCTCTTCTCTAGGGATCTTCTGGACCCAGGGATGGAACCCAGGTCTCTTACATCTCCTGCACTGGCCGTCAGGTTCTTTACCACCAGCACCACCAGGGAAGCCCCTGAGTTGCTCAGCTGGTAAAGAATCCACCTGCAATGTGGGCGACCTGGATTCAATTCCTGGATTGGGAAGATCCCCTGGAGAAGGGAATGGCTACTCACTCCAGTATTATGGCCTGGAGAATTCCATGAACTATATAGTCCATGGGGTCACAAAGAATAGGACGCAACTGAGTGACTTTCATTTTCACTTTTACTTTCTTTAGGCAAAACATGGGTTAGGGGAGATGGAGAAACTGTATAACTGGCTGAGACATGGAGTCCATCAAAATACTCAGATAAGATGATAGTAAGTAATGTGGAGTTAACCAGCTGATGACAAGATGAGGTATAGGAAGTGAACCGGTAAACCCCAGAGGTAAGCACTGAAGCGCATCAGGAGAACATGTGGTCTCATAGGACAGACATTATTTGATCAGGGTATCTTACAGGACACATTTTAAGAAGTCAGAACAATAGATAAAGATTCTCAGCTTTAGGATGACATGAAGGGGCCAGAAAACTCTCAGTTGCAGGCAAGCCTCAGGTTAGAGTTCAAAGGCAGAGATTCAGGGGCAGGGGGAGAAGACTAGGGGATGAGATATTGCTTTCTTGTGGAGAGGGAGAGGGTGGGGAGATTTGGGAGAATGGCATTGAAACATGTGTAATATCATGTATGAGATGAGTCGTCAGTCCAGGTTCGATGCACGATGCTGGATGCTTGGGGCTGGTGCACTGGGACTGCCCAGAGGGAGGGTATGGGGAGGGAGGAGGGAGGGGGGGTTCAGGATGGGGAGCACAGGAATACCTGTGGCGGATTCATTTCGATGTTGGGCAAAACTAATACAATATTGTAAAGTTTAAAAATAAAATAAAATTAAAATTAAAAAAAAGAAATAGATTAGCATTGCTATTAATTTATTTCACAATATGTAGTTGCTGCTTCTGCTGCTAAGTCACTTCAGTCATGTCCGACTCTGTGCGACCCCATAGACGGCAGCCCACCAGGCTCCACCGTCCCTGGGATTCTCCAGGTAAGAACACTGGAGTGGGTTGTCATTTCCTTCTTCAATTCACGAAAGTGAAAGTGAAGTTGCTCAGTTGTGTCCAATTCTTCGCAACCCCATGGACTGCAGCCTTCCAGGCTCCTCTGTCCATGGGGTTTTCCAGGCAAGAGTACTGGAGTGGGCTGCCATCGCCTTCTCTAATACTACAAGATGTAGTACATACCTTCATATGCCAGGCACTCTGTTAAGCACAGCATCTGCAGTTGTAAACGATGGTCATACTGCTGCCTAACGAAGTGTTCAGTCTAGTTAGGGTGCAGACTATTAGCAGAGAGCTGGTTGGGTACAAACACCTAGTATTCAATTTAATCAAATGAATTATGTGTATTTACTGTGTATCAGGCACATAACCAGATTCTGAACCTGTGGCCAGACCACCCCTAACCCCTCAGACCTCCCCTGCAAAGGAAAACCTGAGCAGATCTAGGCAGCCTTGCTCACCCAGGTGAGTATAAGTGACCTCAACAATGAGGACGAGAGGACAGGTAAGAATATGGGATGCTGGGAAGATAGTGTCGTGCCTTTCCTGCAGGACTTTCCCTCTTCTACATCACCTGCTTCTCACCTTTGCCCTCATTTAAAACTGCTCATCAAAGCTGGAACCCACACAGGCATGAAGATATGGTGGGGTTGGGGGCTGGGATGGGAACTCAATCTAGAGGCTCTTGGTAGCCTAACAGTTTCATATAAATTTGAAAATAAATTAATCTGACATAAAGGAGTCTTTGGCATTTATGTCAAGTTTAGATTTGCATTTTCTGGTGAGTCCAGGTGGAAAATTGTGTAAAATGTTAGACTTCATTGAGCAGCCAGATGCTAAGTCCCAACTGAGATTTTGTGGGTCAGTAAATAACCCAGACCCATAAAGTATCTGGTGATAATGGGAAAGACTGTAATTTCTTTTAACAGATCAGAAAACAGCTGGTTGGTTTTCCCTTTAAGAAAAATAAAAATCCTTTTTTTTTTTTCTGAAAAAGCCAAATATCAACATACCAGCACAGTTGGAAATACCAAGCATATTATTCTTATTAATCAAATGTCAAAACCACAGACCTTTGCCTTTCCAGATCACTGATCTAATGGTGGTGCAGAGTGAGTTAGTTTCTCAGAGGGGCATTTGAATCTTCGCAGGGTCCATGAGACTAGTGGGAATTTGGGGTTAATGTGAGTGCCTTTGAGAGGAATGGCCATCAGAATATCAGATGGACAGAAGGAGTCTAACGATTTTTTTTTCTTGTTTTATAGTGGATTCAGTTCCACCTACTGTTTCTTTTTCCTCAATTCCTACTTAAATTTCCCCAATTCTCCATCATTACCATTCAGTTTCTAAAACACTGCCTGGTTACATCTTCTATATTTGAGTTCATATTGGAATGGGGATATTGTAAGTAAAGGGCAAATAAGCCTAGTAGTAGTGTAATAGTGAGAAAGCAGTCCTTTAGATAATAATGGGAGGAGCGGGGAACAGGGGAGGAGGGGAAGGAGGAGAGGAAGCGGGGGAAGGGGCAGTTGTAACAAAATAGAATTGCTATCATACAGACAGAGCTTAGACCGAAGCCCAGTATTTTTCGTTTCTAGTCCTTGACTGTCCACAAATTTCTGTGTAATATGGTACAAATTACATCCCCACTTCTCTCCACTTGCCATCAGTACTTTCGACCTTCAGGGATAATACCCAGATATTTTCATTAAATACAAGAATACCGGGCAGCTCCCCTGGTGGCTCAGCAGTAAAGAATCCACCTGCCAATGAAGGAGATGCAGGTTTGATCCCTGGGCTAGACAGTTCCCCTAGAGAAGGAAATGGCAACTCAATCCAGTATTCTGGCCTGGGAAAACCCATGGATAGAGGACCTGATGGGCTATATTATAGTCCAGGCGGTCACAAAGAGTTGGACACGACTTAGCAGCTGAATGACAACCATACAAAAATCACAGATAGTATAGCAGTTGTGTCTGCTGCAATCCATAATTCTCTGACAACTTTGAGTTCACCTGTAGCTCCAGTAGATAATTACCAGCAAGACAACATGTCTCTCCCTGATTTCTTTGTTTGAAGGCTTGCTCTGGACACATGAATTTTCTCTGTCCCGCAAGTAGTAGGGAGCTAATGCTGGCAGAATCAACATTCAAGAGCTAGAGGGTGAAAGTCAGTGACAAAGGACCTGAGCCTCTCCAGCTTCGGGTAGGAAAGTGTTCAGGTTTCTCAGAGAGACCTCTGTGGGTTTGAGTCCCAGGTGTTCAGACTGCTAAACCTCCTCACCACCGATGTGCTCTTTTTTGTTTTTCCCATTCCTCTTTTCTCTTTCCCATTCCCTCTCTTGTACTTCCTAAAATCATCTCCCAAACAAACTGTCTGCTTGCAAGTCCTTGTCTCAAAGTCTGCTTTAAGATGGACAGATAAGACAGACTGACCGTATAGGTTTTAATTGGAGGATAGTTGCTTTACCATGTCGTATTAATTTCTGCTGTACAGGAAAATGAATCAGCTGTAAGTGTACATATATCCCCTCTTTTTTGGATTTCCTTCCCATTTAGGTCATCACAGAGCATCAAGTAGAGTTACTTGTGCTATACAGTAGGACAGTAGGTTCTCATTATTCATCTATTTTTTTTACATAATATCAGTAGTTATATATAAATATATATAAATATATATATATATAAATCCTGATCTGCCAATTCATCCCTTAACCCTTTGCCCCATTGACGTCCATACGTTTGCTCTCTATATCTGTGTCTCTATTTCTGCCTTGCAAATATGTTCATCAGTACACTTCTAGATTCCTCATATATGCAGTAATATATGATATTGTTTTTATCTTCCTAATGTACTCACTATGTATACGTCTTCTTTTACTCAATGGTACACATATGTGTGTTTGTATATATATATATATATATATATATATATATATATATATATATACATGCACTTACCTTTCCCAGAAAATCAGTCTACTCATAGTAATTAATTGAAGAAAAGAAATTAAAAGTCAGGAGAAGGCAAGAGACAGATGTTCCAAACCCTTGGGACTAGCAGGAATTAAGAAATTCTTGGATCGGTGTTACAATAAATGAGACCTACATGATGCCACATGAAGGGATGCATTAAGCACCAGTTACATCTGCTGGATAACAAAGCTATTGATCATGAGAGAGTTGCTTAGAGGGAATTCAACTAGGAAAGATACTCTGATGAACAGAATTGTTTGTAGGAGTGACGGTTCTGGTGGGATTGAAATACGGTCTAAATCTCTTATGTGTATGGTGCTCAGCAACCACAGAAATGTAGTTATTTATAGATGCTCATTATGCACCTCCGCAGCCTTTACTAGATATCTTACACATATTGAGTGCCACTAATTATGGAATTCTGGGGTTTACAAGCATACAGAGATAGCTAAACTGATAATATAAAGCATACGGATTTGAAATAATCTTAAGTGTAACACTGGTGACTTCTATTGGTACACTGAAACAAAAAAAAATAAATGACATCATTGTTGACATACATTCATTTTGTTTCTTTCCTCAACTTAAAGTCTTCTGAAAAAAAGAGACAATTTTCTGCTACTATTTCATATGTTTAGCAGACATCTGTCTATTAACATAGACATCTTTTCCTCTCTATCTAGGACAGTAGAGAGGAGTAGATACAGGACTTTGCAGGGAAAATAGTCATTCTGAGAAAACTAGGAACTGGACCAAAAGTAAAGAGACTTGATGCCCCTTGACCACACACTATATACTGGTGGAAGGAGCAGCTGACATTTTGTTCCAAGATATTGGGCTTTGATAATAGATTAGCCAAAACTGCCATGAGAAGTGAGTGCTCAGATGCAGTCTTTTATCTTCTAAAACATGAACCCTGTTTATGAGGTGGATTATAATTGGACATGATGGTGATACAAGTAACGAGGCAGAAAATCTGGAGACCCAATCCTGAAGGGTACAGAGACAGAGAGGAAGAGATTAAAGGAAGAGGCTGTGGTGGCAAAGAAAGAGAGAGGGCTCCCCTGATGGCTCAGAGGGTAAAGAATCCACGGCAATTCAGGAGATACAAGAGATGAGGGTTCTATCTCTGGATCAGGAAGATCCTCTGGAGAAGGAAATGCAACCCAGTCCAGTGTTCTTGCCTGGAAAGTCCCGTGGAGAGAAGAGTCTGGTGGGCTACAGTCCAAAGGGTTATGAAGAGTCAGGCACGACTGAGAGGCTAAGCACAGCACAGAGAGAGAAAAGTATTAGTATTTTGTACATCGGATTTCTGCAACTCCTGACTTTTAAAAGACTTTCTCAAGAGAAAAAGACTCTAATATGTGAGAATCTGGCTTCCTTACTTCTCTGTGTATACTACAGTTTGGTTTGACACAATTTAAACAGGGGGTTGTTTAGATTCAAGAAGGAAAAACTGAGCCACATAGTAATGTCACTCACATGTTTAAAGGGACTGAACTTGGAAAAATAGCTTGACACTTTCTCCCTGGTCCCAGGCAGTAAATCATGCAAAGAGTAAAAGAACACAGGAAGACAGATGCTAACAAGATTTAAGAAAAATAACTTTCTTAGACTATTTTTGCTATAAAGATTATACTAGTCTCATAAATTAAAGCATAACTATTTTTTCTTCTCTCAGATTACTTTTATGTCACTGAATATTCATAGAATTTACCTGTAAGTTTATCTGTAAAATAATCTGTTGTTGCTAAGATTTTTGGCTTGCATATTTTATTTAAGTGAAGAATTTAACTAATAATATCAATTATTTTAATTATAGTATATAATTTGTATTTTTTGCTTCTTTAGAATTTTGGTACATGACTTGATTAGCTATAATTTCTACTTATTAAGTTCCCTGAAATTTTCAAATTCATTGGCAGAAGTTGTTCATAATATTTCTCTATTTCTGCTCATCTATACTCATGCTAAATTTTATATTTCCCATTAATTTTGTTGGTGCTCAATTGCTTTTCCTTGCTCAGTCTTAAAAGAGATCTATTTCTCTAATCTTTTAAAAATGCAGCTTTTGACTTTATTCTTTTTTTTCTTTTACAAAGTAAGAGTATACGGCCTTCATTTCTGTTCTTAATTTCATTATCTTTTTTCTACTTTGTGTTTTACTTTGAATTATTTTTCTTAAATTTTTAAATTTGAATGGTTACTCATAAATAATGAGTATTTGCTCTTGATTAATATAGGTATTCAGTGTCATATATTTGTCTCATATTTTGAGTTTAACTACATGCCACATTTTCATATGCAATCTTATATACTTCTTATAAATGGTTACTATTTCCATTTTATACACAATTTGTTTACATTCTTAACAGGTATATTGATACGTAATAAGTTGTAAATGCTTGAAATATACAGTGTGATGTTTTGAAATATGTGCATACACACAAATCAATCACAATAAGACAATGAACATCACACCACACCCTAAGACTTCCTTGTGACCCTTTATAATCCTTCTACCTACTCTCATCACCACCCCCATCACTGCGCGCTATGGACCATCTGCTTTCTATTACTATAGATTCGTTTGCATTTTCTAGGTATTTCTATAAATGGAATCATATCTATGTATTTTTCCCTGGGGTTCTTTGACTCAGCACAATGATTGTGAGAATCAACCTTATTTTCATTGAGCAATGTGTCATACTCTATTCATCCCATCCAGGGTAGTTTTCAACTCAGATATTTTACTTTTCCTCTTTAGTATGTCTTATTTAGGCATGTAGTATATTTACCATGGGCTTCCTCAGTGACTCAAGTAGAAAGAATTCTCCTGCAGTGCAGGAGTGAGAGGTCAATCCCTGGATCAGGAATATCCCTGGAGGAGGAAATGGCAAGCCACTCCAATATTCTTGCCTGGGAAACCTCATGGACTGAAGAACCTGGAGGGCTACAGTCCATAGGTAGGCAAAGAGTCAGACATGACTGAGCACACACGCATGCATATTTTCCATATCTCTACTTAACATTCTCAGTATTCCTTTTATGTTGGGACATGTCAACTACAGTTATAATTGTTTTAATGTCTTTATCTACCAATTCTATCATCTGTGTCTTACTGGGTTGGTTTCAATTGATTAATATTTCTACTTACTTATATTTTCCCCACTTTTTTGCATAAATGACATTTTACTGGCTACTGCTGCTGCTGCTGCTAAGTCGCTTCAGTCGTGTCGGACTCTGTGCGACCCCATAGACGGCAGCCCACGAGGCTCCCCCATCCCTGGGATTCTCTAGGCAAGAACACTGGAGTGGGTTTCCATTTCCTTCTCCATTATTGGATACTAGACTTATCCAATAATGTGAATTATTGTGAATTATATATATTATATCCAATTATATATATATTGTATCCAATAATGTGAATTATACCTTGTTGTGTGTTGGCTATTTTTATACATCTTGATATAAATATTATTGAACTTTATTCTGGATCTCAGCTAATTTATTACAGATATTTTTGGTAGATAAATATTTTGCTTTATTACAGATATTTTGCTTGTAAGCTTCATTAGGTAGACAAGAACATCACTGAGTCTAGGGCTATCTTTGCACCCTAATTTTGTGCTAAGACAAAGGGTTGAGGTCCTCTTCCTTCTATTCCATGGATTAGGAGTTTTTTTCAAACTCTTTTTCTTTTAAATTATGTATTTATTCATTTATTTTTTTAATTTATTTTAATTGGACACTAATTACTTTACAATATTGTACTGGTTTTGCCATACATCAACATGAATCTGTCATGGGTGTACACATGTTCCCAATCTTTAATTTTGAAATTTGGCAACAGTAACTATATCTAGGATTGTCTGGGCCTAAGATTTGTTCCTTCCAAACCTTCAGGTGGTTATTGCACTGCCCTCTGGTAACTGACTCACACACGCTATCAGTGTTCAGGTGAAGGCTTGAAGGAGATCTGCAGGTTTGGAGAGCTCTTTTCCTTTCTCTGTTTATTCCTTTCCTCTCTGATACTCAGCCCCGTCTCCTCAAGCAGGAGGACTGCCAAGCTCTTTCTGGGTTCCCCCTTTGTTTTCTGTGGTCTGGAAACTCCTCAGGCAATAAACTGGGGCAATAATAGTGCTTACTTTGTTTCCTATCCTCCCATCCTTAAGGTGTAACTGTTTTTCATTATGTGATGTTCAATTTGTTGAATATCACCTCTTTATTCTCCAGGCAGTTAGTTGAGTAAATAGATTTTCTGTTGTATCATCTTGGATGGAAGAAGGAATTGCAAACATTTTTTCTTAAAGAGAACAAAATTGACAGGCCTCATGACATGATAGACACAGACAGCCATATGATAACAGAGGAGACATGATGGATAAGTTGCCTGGATACCTGGTGATGCAGCAGGATCCTTTCTAGAGACCAGCTATGGCACCAGCAACAGATTTGGTTTCGTGATTCTTCACATTACCCTCTCCTCCCTCTGATACTATGACAATTTTTGTTATTAATCAAAATCGGTGTGTTCTCAGCTTTACATAAAAATTATACAAGATTATTTAAATATGCAGCACTTTTATTTTTCCCTAACGGGCAATTTTGGTAGCGATACCTGCTTATTCAAACACAGTTTCGGTACAAGTCTCCCTACGCTGGTAAACCCAACTCTATAGCTTACACCAAAGTGCTGCCTTTAACTCTACTCACTTAGGGAATCCTGGAGCCACCTACTTTGCTGGTGTCTCTGAGCAACCTTATAGTTTATCAGACTTCATTGGGATTAACTCAGGAGTCGGGTGAGGCTGACTCCAGTAAGTGCATCACCATGACGAGGGCACCTGAATCGGGCTTGCAAAGTCAGCAACCTACATCCCAGGAGGATATGTTCACCTTCCGCTCGGTGCAAAAGAGTAAAGTTAGTTCAGTTCATTATAAGAGAAGTAGAACTGTCCAATTTATTCTGCTACTATTTCAGTGGAAACACCCCTAAGCACTGAAAATGTAGAAATATGAAAAAGTATGCTGAATATTTTAGAAATTTTAAAAGACATTTTTTCTTTGCTGGGTTTACATAAGAGAAAAGCACATATAGATCAGTCAGCACCAACACTTCAAGCCGTTGCTATGGAATGGACCCCAGGAACAATGACTGTACATCGACAAATGGAGTTTTTATTTTTATTATCAAATTATGCAACCTAAATTATGCATCCGTTCTCAGCTAGCACTACACTTCAAATGATAGATTTTTATAGCTGTCAAGAAAACATGCAAAGAGAAGCCAAATTGGAAATAATCATTGCTTGCTGTTACTTTGTAAGCAGGACAAAAGAAGTAATAGATTGAGTAATTGATTGGAGTAATGGATTCTGGTATTTATTTAACCATTAAGGAAAGAAAAAAAACTTACATGTAAAAGAATAAATGTTAGACTCCTTGGGTTTCAATTGGAAAGATTAAAAATTCATCAACTTATGTGCCATTACTTTTCATCATTTATTATTTTTATAAACTACAGAGGAAATCTGAACCTGGATTTTCTCTATATTGTATGATCTGAGATGGGTCAAAATAATATGAAATATCTAAAAATAAGGGCTTCCTTGGTAGCTCAGATGGTAAAGAGTCTGCCTGAAATACAGAAGACCCAGGTTTGATTCCTGGGTCAGGAAGATCCCATGGAGAAAGAAATGGCAACCCATTCCAGTATTCTTGCCTGGAAAATCACATGGGCAGAGGAGACTGGTGAGCAACACCCTATGGGGTTGCACAGAGTCGGACACGACTGAGCGACTAACACACACAGTAACACACATCTAGAAACTAGATTTCCAGATCTGCCCAAATATTAAATTGAGTGCTCTAGTTGGAGTGAGTTTGGAAGTAGAGTCTGGGTTGCATTTATTCTGTAAATCAAGAGAATAAAGGCTTTGAAGATCCAGATCAAGAGAAAAAGAAGAGATGCAAGAAGTCATTAAAACTTTTCTTCGCTATGCTTATTATACAACCAGAGACACACAGGCAGAGGCAGACAGAAGGAGGGGTGAGGAGAGGAAGAGAGACAAGGAGAAAGAGTGGAATAACGAGGAGAAAGAGAGAGAGAGAGAGAAAAAACTAACTCAGGGAATGGTATATTTTGAGAAGAACGAGTAACAATATACCCTTTCTTTGATACCTATTTCCAGCTTGATAAAGCTGCAGGCATTGACAATAAGGCTAAAATATGGGACATTTAGAAAAATGTTAAAGCGCCTATAAACGTTAATTTTGTAGGATATCCTTTTGAAATTGTAGTCAAAAGTAATAAGCAACCTTTGTTTATTTAAATAGTCACCTAAAATATTTTCAGATGCATATATAATAGACGATGGGCGGCTCAGTAGTAAAGAATCTGCCCACCAATGCGGGAAACACAGATTCAAGTCCAGCATCCAGAAGATCCTTAGAGAAGTAAATGGCAACCCATTCCAGTATTCTTGCCTAGAGAATCCCATGGAAAGAGGAACCTGGCAGGCTACAGCCCGTGGGGTCGCAAAACAGTCGGATACGACTTAGCAACTAAACAACACCACAACATATAAGAGAGGTAGATAGAGTGTTCAATAAGAATAATCTTATTTAAATTGTTAGTTTAAAAAAGCACCTCCCACTTTGCAACATACCTCCTAAATCTTCTAGATAATGACCAAACAACCCACACACTCGTGGTGGTAGTGGTTTAGTTACTAAGTCGTGTCTGACTCTTGCGACCCCATGGACTGTAGCCTGCTAGGCTCCTCTGCCCATGGGATTCTCCAGGCAAGAATACTGGAGTGGGTTGCCATTTCCTTCTCCAAGGGATCTTCCCAACCCAGGAATCAAACCCTCCTCTCCTGTGTTGCAGGCAGATTCTTCACCGATTGAGCCACCTGCCCTAACTGTCTTACACACCTAAGAAAAGGAACTAGACTATGATACATTAAAAGAAGTCATCTCATTGCAAATGAGGAAAGTTTATTTGTTTTTTATGAAAATGTTTACCCTTGGTGACATTACAGTACCCCCAAAGTGAAACATCTCATCCAACCAGTGAACACAACCAGTGAGCAACTATCCAATTGAAAAGACAAAAAAGTTTTTTCTGGATCATGGCCATCAGAAAGAAGTGGTAAAAGGGCAGTCTGGAATAAAAGTAAAATAAAAGTAAGTAAATAATAAAAGTAAGTCTCTCTTCCTCCCCTCAAAATGATAGAATTCATCCCAAGCACATGTACTGTACACATTCACACAAACCCCAGCAGTACCAGTGGATCTCAACAAAATACCCATTTCTCTTTGAAAAAAAAATCATCATCCCAAGTCAGGCTGGCATACACTTGTGTGGCACACATTTAACTTTAGCCTTGAAAATGTGATCTTGGGGAAAGACTGAACTAAACATCCATATAGGAAGAACGTGCTTATAACGATGTTTCCCATTCCATGTTATGAATTATTTATAAACAATGCATATTTTCTGGTGAATGTAAATTTTTTGCCAAGAACAGAAATCTAGTTCTGTCAAGAGTTGATACCTGTCCCTACCTCACCCCTGCCTGATGCAAATACTGGTCATTTTAGAGAAATGCAGAGGAATCAGTAATTCACATAAGCAGTTAAGACTTGGGATTTATTTGAAGCACTACATTTTATTCTTGGGTTTTTATGTTACTGTCCTTTTTTTTTTTTTTTTTTTCTTGCTGCACCTTGAAAGTTTCCATTTTAGGAGACACTCAAAACAGCAACTCAGCAGATGATCTAAAAATGAGATTTGACTCATCTGATATAAAATGCAGTTAATACAGATACACATTGAGAAGTATCCATAAAATAAGGTTTCCTTTTGCTCTCATTGGCTCCTTCACACTCTTTCTTTGATATCAAGGAAGTCAGTTCTGCTATCAAGTTTTATTATTCCAAATTTTTCAGCCTGCCACATTTTATAGTGTTAATTATAATTCAGCTAGAGATTTATATAGTACACATGTCTCTCTCTGAAAGGCATTTCCTATCTTCATTCAAATATGCACGTCAGTATAATCGACATGGTTACCAGCAAATTAATTCTTCACTCTGTTATGGTTACATTTACCCTTCACGCCTTATTAAAATACTTCCCAACTAGATAAGGGGAATAAAAATAGTTTGATTTGAATACATTTTGCCTTATTTTAAACCCTTTTGATTGAAATACAAAAAATGAAAATAATTGTCACCATTTAAATCTGGGAAGTTTTAAATACAGAAGCAGTTTCCACAATAAGAAATAAAGCAAGTTTCTAGACCTTAGTTTAAAATGTTCTCATCTCCTGGATATAAATAATTATTGCTACAATAAATTTTAGAGCAGGTGTTGTATGAACACTCGCAGCATAAAAAGAGAGCATTTCTCTTGTTCCTGTGTTGTCCCCGAATTATTCACAAGGTGACTTTGTCCAGCAGGAAGGACACTGGACTTGTCACAGGAAATTCCAGCCACTGATCTCAGATGAGCCACCTTCCATTAGGACATTGCTCAGATAACTACCCTGAGTCTTAAAGCCCATGGATGCAATGAAGATAATGATATTTATTTTTGCCATCTCATGATGGCTTTGAGGAAGAGTGAATGATTTAATGCACTATAAATACTAAAAAGACAGCTGAGCACCAAAGAATTGATGCTTTTGAACTGTGGTGTTGGAGAAGACTCTTAAGAGTCTTGACTGCAAGGAGATCCAACCAGTCCATCCTGAAGGAAATCAGTCCTGAATATTCATTGGAAGGACTGATGCTGAAGCTGAAACTCCAATACTTTGGCCACCTGATGCGAAGAACTGATTCATTCAAAAAGACCCTGATGCTGGGAAAGATTGAAGGCAGGAAGAAAAGGGGACCACAGAGGATGAGATGGTTGGATGGTATCACTGACTCAATGGACATGAGTTTGAGTAAGCTCTGGGAGTTGGTGATGGACAGGGAAGCCTGGCGTGCTGCAGTCCATGGGGTCACAAAGGGTCATACATGACTGAGTGACTGAACTGAACTGAAATACTTTCTGCAAATAAAAAGTGTCTATGTATGTGCATATATATGCATATGTATGTGTGTGTGTGTTTCTTGATGCTTTCAAGAAGCCATTTGCAATTATTGAGACAGTCAGTAGGAAGGAAAAAAAACAACAACAAGCATTAGCATCATTATCTATTTAATATTTGATTCTAAGAACCAGACCCTCTTTATTTTCCAACAAGTACTAAGAAAAAGAAAAAGAAACAGAGGATAGAAGGAAGAAAGGGTGGGAAGGAGAGAGAGAAGACCCTGTACGTGGAGAAGCTGCTGGCTGACAGCGTGCTGCAGGAGACAAAACACATACAGGGGCTGCTGGGGAGACCTTTCTTCAGGGAAGGACCGGCGTCTAAGCAGGAATTCATGGGGCAGGAGCAGGCACACGAGGTACTGGCTGCTGCAGAGTGAGCTTCCCTCCAGCAGGCCAGGGAAGGACCCTCTAAGAAGTCTCTGGGAGTACGGTTTGGGTGCACGAGTTGTTTTAGGTGGTGACTCTGGCCAAGCACTTGTACTCAGCATGTAACCACGTCACAGGGGAGTTTATTATCATTATTGGATCCCCTTCCTGGGGCTTCCCTGATAGCTCAGTTGTTAAAGAATCTGCCTTTGATGAGGGAGACCCTGGTTCGATCCCTGGGTTGGGAAGATCCCCTGGAAAAGTCAATGGCTACCCACTCCAGTATTCTGGCCTAGAGAATTCCATGGACTGTATAGTCCGTGGGGTCACAAAGAGTTAGACACAACTGAGCAACTTTCACTCACTCCCTTCCTGAGTATTGATATCTGTTCTTCCAGCCTCCAGATCTAAAAGATGGTTTAACACCGCAGTTAGGAGCTTGGTTACTGGAGTCATATTGCTTGAGTTGAAATCCAAGCTCCAGCACTTATTAATTTTACAGCCTTATGTGAGGTTCTTAATATTTTGTGTGTGTGTGTGTGTGTGTGTTAGTTGCTCGATTATGTTCAACTCTTTGTGACCCCATGGACTGTAGCCCACCAGGCTCCTCTGTCAATGGTATTATCCGGGCAAGAATACTGGAGTGGGTTGTCATTCCCTTCTCTAGGGGATCTTCCCAACCCAGGGACTGAGCCCAGGTCTCTGGCACTGCAGGCAGATTCTTCACCATCTGAGCCACCAGAGAAGCCTTATTTGTAAAATGGGAATAGTGAATACTTGTAACATAAGGTCATTAAGGGAATTAACTTAATGAACAACTCAGGTCAACTGGGCAGAGGATACAGTCCCTAGAAGCTAAAGAGTGTGGTTTGTTTTGATTAGAAAGATTCACAGCAGAGTGTGTGAGACTCACCCCTTTCAAAGTCATCAGCTCCCTCTACGAATCAGCTGGGCAGATGTGGGGTCGCGGTTATTTCTCCTCCACATCCCTCTGCTTACTTATTTGTTGTTGCTTAGTCACCAAGTCGTGTCTGACTCTTTTGCAACCCCATGGACTCTAGACTGCCCGGCTCCTCTGTCCATGGGATTTCCCAGGCAAGCATACGGAAGCGGGTTGTTGTTTCCTTCTCCAGGGGATCTTCCCGACCCAGGAATCGAATCTGCGTCTCCAGCATTGGCAGGCAGATTCTTTACAACTGAGCCACTAGGAAGCCCACAGAAATCATTAACTTTTCTTATAATACTAATGAGACAGTGGATAAAATTACTTCCAGGTTGTTTTGATTTCTCAAGACTTGTTTTTAGGAAAACAGCCTATTTATTATTTACAGATAAACAATATATTCACAATGAAATATTTTAAAATTAATACAATGTATTTATATTTTTTTATTGCAGATGCTAGAAAATTAGAACAGTTTTACATTTGCAATACCAAGCCAAAAAAAAGAATCAAAACCAAAAAAATAAAAACTTCACAGACTAAAATGTGTCCTTCATCCTCATTTGTAAGTGGTAACAGAAATGCTTGTCTCACAAGGGATCTTACCAGGATTAACTAAGACCATAGGCAGAACAAGTCTGGCATAGAGTGAATATTCACTCACTGGGAAATGTCACTGTAACCATCCCAGAGTAGGGCAGCAGACCATTTCAAGGTCAAGATCCACAGGTGCTCAGTTCAATTCTTTTCTTTTGTAGTGTGTGACCCGAAGCAAGATACTTAGTCTTCCTTTATGCGTCCAAGTTTGTGTTTTTGATGTTCCCATCTGCAATCCAAGAGTAAATACCTACCTATGCTGTGTGGGATGAAACCGCTCCATCAGACCTGAAACAAAGTAAACATTTGGAACACAGAGGAGCCTGGTGGGCTGCCGGCTATGGGGTCGCACAGACGCAACTTCAGACTGTGTGAGGTCATGTCCTGCTTGGGACACAACTGAAGCGACTTAGCAGCAGCAGCAGCTATTATCATCACTGTCGCTGTGATGTTGAGGATGAGAATGATATAAGGGAAGGCAGTGGCATGCAACTGTGTCCGGTTCTCATAAGGAAAACAGCTTGATCACCCCTTAGGGGACACTCCTAGTGACATTCCAGGACAGTTATTAGCTCACAAGCCAGTGGAGGAGGATTGGAACTCACCCTGGACTGTGAAGCCAGCATGGGACACAGAAGAGGGACTTCTGTTGCGTAGCAAAATAAATTGCAAATAATTGTGATTAAGACCTGTGATCCCTCCAGAGGGTTTTTAAGTTACTAAAAATCAAGAGTTATCTCTTCCTATCTTCATAGTGATAAAGTGTATTGAAAATGCCTAGTAAACGGTTGTTAAATGTTTGAGTATTGAAAAGTACCATATTTGTATCTCAGCATCTACTAAGCAGTGATGCCATTTTTTATCTTTTCCAGTATTTATTTGTTGAGTGTAATCTCTGTGCCAGGTTCTGATAGGCTCTGAAGAAATAGTTATGAATAAATTAGGTACAGTCTTTCCCACTAGGAATTGTAAAATTTGGTTCAAGCAAAGAGAAACTAATACAATATTGTAAAGTTTAAAAATAAAATTAATTTAAAAAAAAAGAAAAAGTACACAGAAAACCAACATCTTCATAATACAACCTGTCTCTCTTTCTCTCATTTCACAAATAATTCTCTCAGGGCAAAAATGTAGAATTAAGATGTCTATAAAAAGAAACATGGCCCAACTCCTGCTAGAGTGGATGTTAGATGCTCTAATACTTTTATGAACTCTCTAATGAAAACAAGTATCCTATAGAAGGACATATATGGACTATACCCGCTGGACTTAAATTTCTAGGCACCCATTTATAGTAGACACATAGACATCTAACAGTCCTATACCAATGGGTTTGTGAATTCTGAATTCAGTGAGAATTGTGAAAACCAGGACAATTACTGAAACACTGAACATTTTGAAGACCATTTTAAGAGCTGGTAGAACAAAGAAAGGAAAAGAAGCAAGGCCATGGAGAGTGAATTAATAAAGTCTGAAGAGGAAGCAGGTGGATTTCTCCCATACAAGACCTAGAAGTTTAGAGAGAAATTGAAAGCCTTTCCCAGGAAATAATAGTAATTGATAGTGGCTTTGTAGCAGCTCAGATATTGTGCTAAGTTTTAAAAAATAAGAGAAAGAGAGATAATAGATGTCTCAATTAGAGAAAGGACAATATCAGATATGGAGAAGGAAATGGCCACCCACTCCAGTATTCTTGCCTGGAGAATTCCATGGACAGAGAAGCCTGGCAGGCTATAATAGTCCATGGGGATTGCGAGAGTCAGGCACGACTTAGCGACTAGCCACCAATATCAGAAAGGTACATGTAAATGAAAATCTCTAATAAGTTTCTTGGATTCTGACAATATACAAATAGGTAAATTTAAAGAAAATAGAGTTGGGAAGCCCCTGCATTGGAGACTTATCACTCTATATGTATGAAAACTAAGATCCAGGAATTTGAAATGATCCCAAGGCCCATTGGCAATAGTAAGAGCAAAACTAGGATTAGGATCCCAGAGCCCAGGGAGCCATGGTCCTTCCTGAAATGTCCAGCCTCTGTCCTCAATCCCTCAGTGCTATGAGCAAAGGGATAAAGGAAACTCCAACCTGGCTATGTTGAAAATGGGCCATGGTGGATCTTAGAGGTGGAAATGATGCCACAAGAAACACCTGCAAAGAGTGGACTTGGAACTATCTAGATGTAGGTTGCTTATGGTTGAACAGGCTTGATGGACACCACAGAAATATTTGTGCATCCATGTCCGTTCACTCAATGGCTTTACCTGTGCCAACTCCATTTGTGGGGGTAAATACAAGCCAGCATCCTCAGCCCCTAAGATATAAGGGGTTCTCTGCTTCCCTGGCATGGAGAAGGCAATGACACCCCTCTCCAGCACTCTTGCCTGGAAAATCCCATGGACAGAGGAGCCTGGTGGGCTGCAGTCCATGGGGTTGCTGAGGGTCGGACACAAGTGAGCGACTTTGCTTTCACTTTTCACTTTCATGCATTGGAGAAGGAAATGGCAACCCACTCCAGTATTCTTGCCTGGAGAATCCTAGGGACGGGGGAGCCTGGTGGGCTGCCGTCTATGGGGTCTCATAGAGTCGGACATGACTGAAGTGATTTAGCAGCTTAGCAGCTGTTTCTCTGGCTACAGCACTAGGTTGAAGGACAGCAAAGGGGCAAGTGGCCCCAGCTTGGCTAATCAGTCCTTCCGCTTCTCAGCCATGGTGATTGTTTTGAGGGATGAGTGTATAACCCAAGTATGGCTGATTCAGTCTTGGGAATTATTCCTTTGTATCCAGGCATGAGATGCTTCATTCCTTTCTAGCCATCGCCCTTAAACTTTGAGCCTAATAGCTGGAAGTGGTATAGTCTCTACCAGCAGAAGAAGGTAAAGCCAAAGAGCAGACTGACCCAAAGACGAGATGTGGATAAATTACCACAGGTGCCAGGGAGTCCCGTGATCTAATTGTCTCTGGATGTGCTTTTGCCCTCAACCATTCTACGAGGTAACAAACTTCTCTTTGTAGTAGACACATTTTAAGCTTCGTGTTTTTATCAGCTTCAGACAATGTGCCCTGTTAAATATTATTACTAAATAATCACACAACTTCGCTGGCTGCAATAGTTATTATACATGTACACGGTGCTCGAGTTTCTTAAACTATTTACCTTGTAGTTATACCATGAACAGCTATGCTTTACTGAACACCATGAAAGTTATTCCCATTACCTACTTGATTCCTCACCAAAAAATGTTCAAACAGGGCATGTTTTTTTCTTCCAATATTCAGATAAAACTGGATATTACAGACTATAACGGACTTATTTCTTTCACCCATGGCTCTTACAAAGATCTATATCCTAACAAAAAGGTTTCCTTTAAGTCCATCTAGCTGCATGGAAAGTTACAGAGTAAGAAGTTTAGTCTCTATGCTAAAAGTTAAGGACAGGTATTAAAACGATTTTTGATACTATATGACACGATATGATTTGATCGTGTTGGCATTTAAATTAAATACTATTTTTAATTAGTATCATAACTCTCTCATTATGTGTTCATGCCTCCAAGTCTTTAAGTGCCTCATAGAATATGTAGTCCAGGCAATTCGGTTTAGAAATGAGAGACTGGGGACCCAGAAACATTGAGTTCTTCCAAGGTTAAATGAGAAACTGTCACTGTGGGGGATGTGAGTCCTGAATTCGATCCATGCATATGTAATATCTATTTCTGTTGGCAAGTGAGGGCTCTTTCCTGCACCACTTGATTAATACTTCTTGGCCTAATCATCTTTGGTCAATTTATTTTAAATAATAGAATGTATTTGTATATATCTCTTTTGTCTTCAATGAAAATTTTTACATTACGAAAGTTATATCCCTATCATTAATTTTCATTAACAAATGTTTGATTAAGCTACGACCTTAGAGAAGTTTGTCTCTCTTGGAACTTTCATCAGGGGTTTAATATTCTTTCAACAAAGCAAAGAGCTAACAGAACAATCCTGGCTATTAAAAAAAAAATCTTCAAAACATGCACTGTTTCAGCTTAATGGTTGCAAATAGTAGTTTGTTATGGAATTTTAATGGTTCGATTATAACAGCCATTTCTAAAATGAATCACAGTTATTACCATCTAAGGTAGGGCATAAATTGTAGATTGTAATTGCTCACAGGCTTTTCTAAAACAACGATATGTCTACATCAAATCTGGAGCATGCTGTTGACATAATAAACTGAAGGAAGGTTTATCACAAACCTAAAACAAAATATGGGATAAAAGAGAAAGACTGCTATAATGATAAAGATCTTGCATTTGCTCAAAATGAAATTTAAACTGAAATTAAAATGAAGGAGCAAAAAAGTAATTTTCACCTCCAGACTCATAATCTTTACTGTATCTTTTCTTGGGTCTGTGAAGATTTTGATGTAGAAAGGATGTTGAAGATTGTTTAGGCTAATGGGTTTTAAATATGTTTTTAGCTAGCTATGGAGCTCTCAGTCACAAAGTATCTATAGCTTCAATATAAAAATATAGTCAAAGTAGATTTTTATCTGGCTGATTCAAGAGTGAAGTTTTTGGAACTTTTGTCCCTCAGTTCAGTTTCCCTTTACCCATCTCTTCCTCTTAATTGACCGTGCCCAAGTCCCCAGCAACATGCAAAGGAAAATTCTCCGCTCCATTCTGCTCATTCAGTTACACAATTAAAAGCATTGAAGCCAAAAAACGAATATAAATTCCCCAACATCTCCAACCTAATTAGTGGGAAATCAGGGACAGGGAGACACTTCTCTGCACTGCTGTACAGAGAATATTCTGTTATGCTGCCTATTATTCAAGGCTTTTCAGGTTTTTCCTCCTGTCTCAATATTCTCCTTACACTTGAAGCTTCTTGCCTCTTAATGAATGGTTGGAAGCCTAAAGAAACAAACTGTAGATATACTTGGAATTTGCCAGAAAATATAGTTAGAAAATAATTTGAAAAAAAAAAGGATAAAGGAACATCAACCTTTGTTTTTACCAAAACCCACAAAAGTCAAGGGAATTTAACATCTACAATTGAAATGGCAAGATGGTTTTTGTAAGCAAATATGTTATAAAGTGAGTAACCTTCACTCAGTTCAAATTCGGGGCTTCCATGTCTATTCCAAAAAGACTGCCTGCTTTTTTCTTTTTTTAAGTCAGGCTTATTCAATTCACTGCCTTCCCTGTGAGTCAGTAAGACTTCTGCTGAGACACTGCCTCACACCAATAGTTCTGCGCCTCATTTTCCCCCACGGCCTCTGTTTACTCACCAGCCTCCCTGTGCCTGGTATTCACATGTGCCTTTTGATAGTGGCGTCAGGGCTTCCTTTCACTTTATTCTCCTTTGCTGGACATCAAGGTTCTCTCTCTCTCTCCTGTTACTATTATGAAAAATGCAGCAACTAGTGCAAATGATACTAAAAATAAATTTGAAAAAGAACTTCTCTTGTATCTTCTGTTTTTTTGCCTTTTGTTTTTGGTTTCTTTTCATTTTTGTTGAAATACAGTTGAGTTACTGTTTTTTAGATTCTTTTCCTATGGAGGTCATTACAGACTTTTGAGTAGAGTTCCCTGTGCTATATGGGCTCCCCAGGTGCCGTAGTGGTAAAGAATCCACCTGCCAATGCAGGAGATGCAGGAAACACAGGTTCTACCCCTGGGTTGGAAAGATCCCCTGGAGGAGGAAATGGCACCCCACTCCAGTATTCTGGCCTGGGAAATCCCATGGACAGAGGAGCCTGGTGGGCTACAGTCCATGGGGTCGCAAAGAGTCGGACACGACTGTGCACCCACAGGTTCCACGTCATACTGTACATTAGGTCCTTACTTGTTATCTATTTTATATGTAGAAGTGTGTCTGTCTTAGTTCCAATCTCCTAATTTATCCCTCCCTCCCTTTCCTCCCTGGAAACCATAAGACTATTTTCTATACCTGTGATTCTATTCCTGTTTTGTAAATGAGTTCATCTGTACCATTGTTTTTAGATTCCACACATAAGCTATATCATGTGATATTTGTGCTTCTCTCTCTGACTTACTTCACTCAGCGTGACCATCTCTAGGTCCATCCATGTCGCTGCAACTGCCTTTGAGAAGGAGGACAATGATCCAAAGACTTCCCAGTCCACAGGTCTTTACAAACGCTGTCGTCTTTAAAAGAAGATAGTGAGGGTGGCCGCAGCTGGGAGATCTCTGTTGCCTTCAGAGTGTGTCCTGACTTCTGATCGCTGCTCCTTCAAACAATGGCCTGTCTTACTTGAGAAGCGGGTCCTCCGCCCCAGCCAGGTTCTGTCTCTGTGCTCCAGGCAGCTCTCCATACAATATTCCCTGTGATGTTCCCTGTGATGTGTTCACTTATTCTTGATCGGAGACCTTTGGATTCCAGGATGATGGGATCCCAAATAAAGAAGTTTTCTCTCTTTTATTATCTGCTTCTGTATTCGGCCTCAGCCTTAGAGGTGGGAACTATTCCTAGAGCTTGTCAAAAATTCCAGCTACTTTCTAGCATATTTCAATGCATTTCTGTCAGCCTTCCCCACCCACTTCTTTCCTTCTGCACTCAGCCTCTCTCTTAGTATTTCATTCTCACCTTTGTCTTTCTCAAAAAGGTCCTCTCTGACCACTCAAATTAAAAGATAATTTTTTCTGCTGTTTTTCTAATTTAGCATCCTACCTTTTCCCTATGTTTGCAACATTTCTTGACATTTATAATTATTTTACATATTTTCTTGCCAGGTTATTCATTGCCTTTATCCTTTAAAAATTGCAAGCCTCATGGGGCTTGGGACCACATGTGTCTGCTTACTTGTTATTTTACCCCCAGTGTGTAGAGTATTATAAGGGCTTCCCAGGTGGTACTAGAGGTAAAGATCCTGCCTGCCAATGCAGGAATTGTAAGAGATGCAGGTTCGATCCCTGGTCAAGAAGATCCCATGGAGGAGGGCATGGCAACCCACTCCAGTATTCCTGCCTGGAGAATCCCATGGACAGAGGAGCCACAGAGTAGGACACGACTGAAGCGACTTAGTATGCAAGCACATAGAGTGTTATACTCACCAGACAATGTATAAGGATATCCTGACTGAGTGAGTGAATGCAACCTGAACCACTTCTTACTCCTTTTCTGAAACCTCTTGCATTTCAGCAACTAGTTTGGTTTTTTGTTTGTTTGGTTGGTTTTGGCCACATTGAGCATCACAGGGAATCTTAGTTCCCCAACCAAGAATGGAGCCCAGGCTCCCTACAGTGGAAGGTCCAAGTCTTAACCACTGGTCTGCCAGGGAAGGCCCTCAACGTAACTACCACCTACGTCTTGCTTTTCTTGCCTGGGTTGTTATCACCACCTGGTGTACTTTTAAGTGGTTACCAAGCCCTGGGGTGAATGCCCAGTGTCCCTGTAGCCCTTCTCTTAGCTTGAGTATAAAGCTTTTATTCTGAAAGCTGACACCCTGCTTTAAAATGCAGTTACCATCTACCTAGGATCTTCTCTCCCTAGCATGGTCAAGCTCTATTGGTTCTTTATGGCTTCCTCTGTTACCATGGAGATAGATGGATTTTTTTTTTTTTGCTATTACTGTCGAGGGCCAAGGAATATACAAACAGAAGAGGTGGGAATTAACTTGGACACTCTTTGTGCAATTAGCATCTAATGAATCCTTCCTCACAATAGATTGGCTTCAACCCCATTAGTCCAGAGTCATAGCTGCTCAGACTTCATGTAATAAGATGTCGACTGATAACTCACAGCAGGGACTGTGAAAGGGCTGCTGGGGAGAAAATGTTTACTGAATAAACAGTCTGGTCACCAGGGAGAGAATGACTCATTTGCGTCTCCTGTTTTAATGTGTGAAAATGTTTTTCCTCTTGAAAAGGACTGCATTAAGGAGCTTGGAGGCATTTTGCCAGACTCATTTGTTCAGTGGATTAGGATCTGAATAAGATTATAGAATTTCATGTCGAGCATGAAGGGGAGCAGGGGTGTTTTGTGCAGTTTCTCTTCACTTTTGCAACCTTGTTACAAGACTTACTTTAAAAAAAAAAAAAAAGAAAACTTCAGTAGGGCAAAGTCTATAAAGGCCTTCCCTTTGACAAAAGAGGCTCAGAGAGGACAAGAGGAGACCAAGGTCATGAAGCTAACACAGGGCTGAAGGAACCTAAGTCTGGGGTGTCCTCATTCCTGATATCCATTACCATGGGATACTGCACCTTCGCCCATACCTCACAGGCTCTTCAGTTCAGTTCAGTTCCATCACTCAGTAGTGTCTGACTCTTTGCGACCCCAAGAATTGCAGCACGCCAGGCCTCCCTGTCCATCACCAACTCCCGGAGTTCACTCAGACTCATGTCCATCGAGTCAGTGATGCCATCCAGCCATCTCATTATCTGTCATCCCCTTCTCCTCTTGCCCCCAATCCCTCCCAGCATCAGAGTCTTTTCCAATGAGTCAACTCTTCACATGAGGTAGCCAAAGTACTGGAGTTTCAGCTTTAGCATCATTCCCCCAAAGAAATCAAAGGGCTGATCTCCTTCAGAATAGACTGGTTGGATCTCCTTGCAGTCCAAGGGACTCTCAAGAGTCTTCTCCAACACCACACTTCAAAAGCATCAATTCTTCAGTGCTCAGCCTTCTTCACAGTCCAACTCTCATATCCATACATGATGACTGGAAAAACCATAGCCTTGACTAGACGGACCTTTGTTGGCAAAGTAATGTCTCTGCTTTTGAATATGCTATCTAGGTTGGTCATAACTTTCCTTCCAAGGAGTAAGCGTCTTTTAATTTCATGGCTGCAGTCACCATCTGCAGTGATTTTGGAGCCCAAAAAAATAAAGTCTGGCATTGTTTCCGCTGTTTCCCCATCTATTTCCCATGAAGTGATGGGACCGGATGCCATGATCTTCGTTTTCTGAATGTTGAGCTTTAAGCCACCTTTTTCACTCTCCACTTTCACTTTCATCAAGAGGCTTTTTAGTTCCTCTTCACTTTCTGCCATAAGGGTGGTGTCATCTGCATATCTGAGGTGATTGATATTTCTCCTGGCAATCTTGATTCCAGCTTGTGCTTCTTCCAGCCCAGCATTTCTCATGATGTACTCTGCATAGAAGTTAAATAAGCAGGGTGACAATATACAACCTTGACATATTCCTTTTCCTATTTGGAACCAGTCTGTTGTTCCATGTCCAGATCTAACTGTTGCTTCCTGATCTGCATACAGATTTCTCAAGAGGCAGGTCAGGTGGTCTGGTATTCCCATCTCTTTCAGAATTTCCCACAGTTTATTGTGATCCACACAGTCAAAAGCTTTGGCATATTCAATACAGCAGAAATAGATGTTTTTCTGAAACTCTCTTGCTTTTTCCATGATCCAGCAGATGTTGGCAATTTGATCTCTGGTTCCTCTGCCTTTTCTAAAACCAGCTTGAACATCAGGAAGTTCACGGTTCATGTATTGCTGAAGCCTGGCTTGGAGAATTTTGAGCTTTACTTCACTAGCATGTGAGATGAGTGCAATTGTGTGGTAGTTTGAGCATTCTTTGGCATTGCCTTTCTTTGGGATTGGAATGAAAACTGACCTTTTCCAGTCCCGTGGCCACTGCTGAGTTTTCCAAATTTGCTGGCATATTGAGTGCAGCACTTTCACAGCATCATCTTTCAGGATTTGAAAGAGCTCAACTTGAATTCCATCACCTCCACTAGCTTTGTTCGTAGTGATGCTTCCTAAGGCCCACTTGACTTCACATTCCAGGATGTCTGCTCTAGGTCAGTGATCACATCGTCATGATTATCTGGGTCATGAAGATCTTTTTTGTACAGTTCTTCTGTGTATTCTTGCCACCTCTTCTTAATATCTTCTGCTTCTGTTAGGTCCATACCATTTCCATCCTTTATCGAGCCCATCTTTGCATGAAATGTTCCCTTGGTATCTCTAATTTTCTTGAAGAGATCTCTAGTCTTTACTATTCTGTTGTTTTCCTCTATTTCTTTGCATTGATCGCTGAGGAAGGCTTTCTTATCTCTTCTTGCTATTCTTTGGAACTCTGCATTCAGATGCTTTCCTTTTCTCCTTTGCTTTTCACTTATCTTCTTTTAACAGCTATTTGTAAGGCCTCCCCAGATAGCCATTTTGCTTTTTTGCATTTCTTTTCCATGGGGATGGTCTTGATCCCTGTCTCCTGTACAATGTCACGAACCTCATTCCATAGTTCATCAGGCACTCATCTATCAGATATAGGCCCTTAAATCTATTTCTCACTTCCACTGTATAATCATAAGGGATTTGATTTAGGTCATACCTGAATGGTCTAGTGGTTTCCCCTACTTTCTTCAATTTCAGTCTGAGTTTGGCAATAAGGAGTTCATGATCTGAGCCACAGTCAGCTCCTGGTCTTGTTTTTGCTGACTGTATAGAGCTTCTCCATCTTTGGCTGCAAAGAATATAATCAATCTGATTTTGTGTTGACTATCTGGCGATGTCCATGTGTAGAGTCTTCTCTTGTGTTGTTGGAAGAGGGTGTTTGCTATGACCAGTGTATTCTCTTGGCAAAACTCTATTAGTCTTTGCCCTGCTTCATTCCATATTCCAAGGCCAAATTTGCCTGTCACTCCAGGTGTTTCCAGAGAAGGCAATGGCACCCCACTCCAGTACTCTTGCCTAGAAAATCTCATGGACGGAGGAGCCTGGTAGGCTGCAGTCCATGGGGTGACTACTAGTCGGACATGACTGAGTGATTTCACTTTCACTTTTCACTTTCATGCATTGGAGAAGGAAATGGCAACCCACTCCAGTGTTCTTGCCTGGAATGCAGAGCCTGGTGGGCTGCTGTCTATGGGGTCGCACAGAGTCGGACACGACTGAAGTGACTTAGCAGCCAGGTGTTTCTTGACTTCCTACTTTTGCATTCCAGTCTCCTATAATGAAAAGGACAGGCTCTTAGATGAGGAGAATTATAGACTATCCACCTTCTTCACTGAAGATGGAAGGAAAATGCAAGACCTTTCAACAGAAAGTAGAAATAACAAAGAAATAATAACAAATATAAAAATCTTTTATATCCCATCACAGTCTCTTGGACTTCCCTGGTGTCTCAGTCGGTAAAGAATCTACCTGCAATGTGAGAGACCTGGGTTCCATCCCAGGGTTGGGAAGACCCCCTGGAGGAGGGTGTGGCAGCCCTCTCCAGTATTCTTGCTTCCCTGTTAGCTAAGTTGGTCAAGAATCCATCTGCAATTCAGGTCAATTGCAGTTCAATTTCTGGCTCGGGACGATCTGCTGGAGAAGGGATAGGCTACCCACTCCAGTGTTCTTGGGCTTCCCCTGTGGCTCAGCTGGTAAAGACTCTGCCTGCAATGTGGGAGATCTGGATTCAATCCCTGGGTTGCATAGATACCCCAGAGAAGGGAAGGCTACCCACACCGGTATTCTGGCCTGGAGAATTCCATGGACTATCTCCAAGGGGTCAAAGAGAGTTGCACACGACTGAGCAACTTTCACTTTCACAATCTCTTGACCCTTTTTTGATTCAGCCATTGTGGTATCGACCAGATGTTGAAGTAAAGTTCAACAATCCTGGTGTCTGATATACCAGGTGTATCTTACTCTGTATCTCCATCTGTATCTGCACCCTTACCCATACCAACACTCTGGTTCACTCAAATAAAAAAATAGGAAAAATGACTGTCATCTGTGTCTTCCTTCTGGATGCTTCAGTGTGGAGTGATGTGATTTTCATAAAGTCTGCTTCAGTTTGGAAAGTTTTGAGGGTTTGAAAAGTCACAGGATGGACATGGAATGTAGAATAGAGATTAGACCTTAAATGATTAGGGGAGAAGATTCCAGGCAAAATGATGAACAAAAACCACTCAGTAAGAGCAGTAGTGGGAGAAGTGCATAACTGAGTCCCAGTGAATAAGCAGGAGCTGTGGAAAGAAAGAGCTTCCCCAGTGACTCAGCAGTAAAGAATCCACCTGCAATGCAGGAGACATAGGAGATGTGTGCTTGATCCCTGGGTCAGGAAGATCCCTTGGAGGAGAGGATGGCAATCCACTCCAGTATTCTTTCTTGGAGAAGCCCACAGACAGAGGAGCCTAGTGGGTTATAGTCCTTGGGATTGCAAAGAGTTGAGCATGACTGAAGCGAATTAGCACGCACTCGTGTAAAGTCTGGAAAGATGAATTGGGCTAGGAGAAGGCAATGGCACCCCACTCCAGTACTCTTGCCTGGAAAACCCCATGGATGGAGGAGCCTGGTGGGCTGCAGTCCATGGGGTCGTGAAGAGTCAGACACAACTGAAGCGACTTAGCAGCAGCAGCAAGAAGAGTCTAACGGGCCATTGTGAATATTCTGCGCCTGCCCTTATATTGATTTGGGTCTCTAGGAGGCTGTCAGTTGGGAAGAGAGTGTGATGCAGTAGAATTCACACTTTATAAGTCTCCATAAACAGATATGGTGATTTTATCACAAACACTTTTTTTTTTTTTTTTTTTTGGCTGGGCTGAATCTTCTTTGCAGCATGTGGGCTCTTTGTTGCAGCCTGCAGGCTTCTCTGGTTGGGGTATGTGCGTTTATTTGCCCCTTGGAATGTGGGAATCTTAGTTCCCTGACCAAGGATCCAACTCAGGTTCCCCTGCATTGGAAGGCAAGTTCTTTGCCCTTTGGACCACCAGGCAAGTCCTTAAACATTCTTTTTACCACTGACTTTTCCATTCAACTATTCATTTATATGCAGGACAACATGCTATAACATCAAATACCTCTAAGATATTTTCAGGGCAGCCAAAAATGAAAGTTACACAAATGCCAGGCATCAGCCAGTTCCTTGGAAAGACATCATGGTCCCTGCTGAGCATAGTTGAAGACACTAACTTTGGGGTTTACTAGACCAAAAGGGTGAGTTCTGGCAAGAGCAATCCCTTTCATTTTTCTGAACTTCAGTGTCCTCCTGTTGAGTAAAGGTCATAACATGCATGCCAGAAACCCATGGAAAGGTTATGATGAGATACATTATAAAGTTAGATGCTCAGCACATGTCAAATCCCTGTCTGCTTTCACTTTTCTTGTCTTCTCTGTGTCTGAATAATGTAAAACAAAAGACATGTAGCTTCAGAACTGCTAATTGGATAGGAAAAGTTATCTTTATATTTAATACCACCCTAAACTTCAGATATTAGTACACAAATGTCTAATACATAAATTCCTAGCAGACTTATCCATTTAGATGTTTCTTGTACTGAAATTGAGTATACCCCAAACTGCCAAAGCATACTCCATTCAGATGTCCCCAGTTTCTGTCTGTAACTGTACTATTTACACAAACACTCAAGGAAAACATTGAAACTTCCTTCCTCAGTTTCATTCTCCCTCTAACATGGACATAGAATGTAGAAGAGAGATTAGACCTTAAGTGATTAGGGGAGACGATTCCAGGCAAAATGATGAACAAAAACCACTCAGTAAGAGCAGTAGTGGGAGAAGTGCATAACTGAGTCCCAGTGAATAAGCAGGAGCTGTGGAAAGAAAGAACTTCCCCAGTGACTCAGCAGTAAAGAATCCATCTGCAATGCAGGAGACATAGGAGATGTGTGCTTGATCCCTGGGTCAGGAAGATCCCTTGGAGGAGAGGGATCTCTGGCAGTTTGGGGTATATGTCATTCTTACTGCATGACTTTGTAGCGTGTTATCTCTCTTGACTCTAAGACAGTGACTTCCAGGTACCTCCCACTTTCAGCCCATGGTCTGGCATAGAGTTGGTGCATTCAGGTGTCTGTTAAATAAATGACCCTATGGTTTTTCACAGTTTAGTATAAAAGTACCTGTATATTAACCACAAAGGAAATAAACTAGTGTTTGTTACTAGCCTCCAAGGAGAGAAAGACAGAGAGATAGAGACACATTAGAAACAAAAAGGCTTAAAAGAAACCATTTATTTCACTCAAGGGTGATGTTTACAATAGAAATCATAAAATGGGTAATGTCCCCTTACATCTCCAGTGAATGATTTGAACAGAGCTAACTGCAAAGACAGTGTGTTTTTTCTCCCAATAGAGCTCATGTAGAGATTTTAATGAATTCTTTAATTCCAATAATTCAACCTTAAAACAGATTTAGTCACTTTTCCCTGAACAGCACAATTAGTGCACAGGAAGTATATTCCCCTGGATGTTACTAGCATTTTTAATGTACTAAAACTGGAAAACAGAATTGAGCAATTTGGAATGCCCTAGGATTCCAAAGAACTTCTTAGAACACTTTTCCAAGAATGTATAAAGATATTTTTATTAATTTTACATCAAATTATTGAAGAATGTTTGACATATAGAAAACTACATGCATTTAATGCATATGACTTGATGAGATCCACAAAGCCATCTCTACAATCTGCTATAAACATATCCATCACCTCCAAAAGTTTCCTTCCACCCTCTTCATCTATTATTACCACGTGTGTGTGTGAATAGACCAACTGAGATCCACACTATTAGCAAATCTCTAAGTGTACAATACATTATTAGTAACTATAGGCTCTGTTGGGGCTTCCCTGGTGACTCAGATGGTAAAGCATCTGCCTGCAATGTGGGAGACCTGGGTTTGATCCCTGGGCCAGGAAGATCCCCTGGAGAAGGGGATGGCAACCCACTCCAGTACTCTTGCCTGGAAAATTCCATGGACAGAGGAGCCTGGTAGGCTACAGTCCATGGGGTTGCAAAGAGTTGGACACGACTGAGCGACTTCACTTTCACTTTCACTTTTCACAGGCAGTGTACTGTACAATAGATTTTTAGGACTTATTCACCTCACATAAATGGACCTCTATACCCTTTGACTAATATCTCTCCATGTCCCTTCTTCTACCAGTCCCTGGAAACTATCATTCTATGTTCTGGACTATTATAAATTCCTTATATAAGTGGTATCACCTAATGTTTGTCCTTCTATGTGTGCCTCAGCATAATAATCTCCAGGTTCATCCATGTCCTCACAAATTGCATTTCTGTCTTTTTAGAGGCTGAACACTATCCTGTAACATGTGTACACTTTTCTTTCTTTCCTTTCATTCTTTGATGGACATCTAGGTTGTTTCCATGACTTGCCTACTGTGAATGATGTTGTGATGAACTTGGAAGATGTTTCTTTGAGATTTAACATTAACCAAGGGGAAAAAAAATAGAACAAACTCAAAGTTAATCAGAAACGAAAGAAGAGACCTTAAAACCAATGCCACAGAATTATTTTTTTAAATCATAAGGGACAACTATCAAAAATTATATATCAACAAAATGGACAACCTAGATGAAGAGGATAAATTCCTAGAAGCACACAACCTACCAATTGTTAATCAAGAAGAAATAGAAAGACTGAATGGACCAATAACATGAGATTGAATTCATACTCAAAAATCTCTTGACAAACAAAAACTCAGAATCAGATGCCTTCATGGGCTTTATACCAAGCATTTATTGAAGAATTATGCTTCTTAAACTCATCTTAAACTCTTCCAGGAAAAAGAAGATAGGACATTTAAAAATCAATAATGCCAGTAGCACCCTGATACCAAAACCAGACAAAGACTCCACAACAAAATAAAACAGAGGCTGACAGTCCTGGTGGATGTGGATGAAAATATTTCTCAGAAAAATATTAGCAAACCAAATTCAAAAGAACAGTTTAAGAATCATATACCATTTCAAGTGGAATTTATCCCTTGGATATAAGGATGGTTGAACATATGAAAATTAATTGATGTGATACATTACATTGATGGGATAAAAGCTTCTGTCATGCTTATATTTGTAGTTCAATGTGAATGTTCCAGGCTAGGAGAGTCTCCTGGTGATTTTCCTTCAGCAAAGACCTTAATCTCCTTTACCTTACGGATTCTCCGACCTTAAGACTCCCAGAGTCCTCTTCACATGGCTTGTGGATGGGGAAAGAGAGCAGAAAATCAATGTAGGAGGGTATAATGAGGCCAACCTGAAAATGTATCTCTGTTGCCCACAATTCTCCTCGTAGGCTTGTCACACGACCCATCACATGGCTTTACCTAGCTGCCAAGGAGGCTGGGAAATGTAGTCCACCTCTGTGTCTGAGTGTAAGGGCAGCATTTTGGTGAACAACCTTCCCATCTTTCTGGCAAGGGCAATGACTCTGAGCATGATGATGATAATTAAGACTCCTCCTTAACAAAATCAGAGCAAATACGGTAATAAAGTCACCAGGGGAAGCAATGAAAGAGTCCATAGACACAGAGCTCTGTGTCCTCAGCAGGAAGGGTGCGTGTGGTGTGTTAGAGTGTAGTATTGGTAAAGAATAAAGGTAATAGAATTAATGCTATGTGGGGCAGATATTTTTGCTATTAAGGAATTGGGGAACATCTACTCTGCCCTTGGAAAGTGCCTTCAAATTTATGAGGGGCCAGATTTTCCAGGAACTGAAGACCTCAGGCTCTCTGATTCTGATGCCTGAGTGCAGGCGTTAGTGAAACATCCGTAAGGTGTGGTGGGCTTCTTCGTTCCTCGGGGTTTTGTAAAGTCTCAGAATGATCTGGAGTGAGGTCAGTTTAGGGGTAGGAGCAGGGGCCTGATCTCCTTAATAGGAGAGGATAAAAGAACTGATTTCCTCAAGAATGTCCAAACCATGTAGCCCTAAAACAGTTTTCTGTTTTCAACTGAGCGCTGGGGCCAGAATAGATTGTTCCAGTCTAAGGCAAGCACAAACTAGGATACGGGTGTGAAATGAAATATTTGAATTTCAAATAAATATTTGAATTTCAGATAAACAGCATTTTCTTTAGTATCCCAAATGTTTCTTGGTGCATACATGTACTTAAAAAAAAAATCTAGGTATACATGTGCATGTGTATGTAATATATACATATACATGTAGTATATGTGCAGTGTGTGTATATTCTTATTTATCAATATCAATTATTATTTATCATATATACACACTAGATAACCAATAAGAATCTTCTGTATAGTACAAGGAACTCTGCTCAGTATGCTGCAAAATAACCTAAAAGGGAAAATCATTTGGAAAAGAATAGATATATGCATATATAGAGATATGTAATAGATACATGCATATATATAACTGAAAACCAGGGGATTCTCCAGGTAAGAATACTGAAGTGGGTTGCCAGTTCCTCCTCCAGGGATCTTCCCCACACACAGACCAAATTCACATCTCTTGCATCTCCTGCATTAGCAGGTGGATTCTTTCACACTGGGCCACCTAAAACCAACACAAAGTCCCCTGATGGCAGAAACCAAGAAATAAAAAGCAAAGAAGCTTAAAGAAAGGAATCCATTTTATTTGGTGTTACATAGCTTGTTGTTTCTTAAAGGGAATAAAAGTTTGTTTCAAATTAAAAGCACCACCTCTCTACAACTATCTTCGTAGCTTTAATTACAGGGTTTGTGACCCAGTGGAACCCAGAGGATATCTGTGGAAAGTGATTCTGGACAGACACTGTGGGATTTCACAGCTTCATTTGGGTTATGACTCGGCCCCTTTCATAAATAGAGTCTATTAGAGAATTTCTCTGAGAGCTGAATTATAGTGATGCAGTTTTTAAACTCACAAAACATTTGCTGGCAGAAATTAACCCAAGGGGTCTAAATTATATCCATTTCTTGATGGATCACTAATATTCCTTTTTAAAAATTTCTTATTTGAGTTTAAAAATAGTCCCTTCTTGGTCTTTCACACCATCTCATTTTAGCCACTTTCTCTACAGGGTGACTCCCTTATACTAAAGGTATTGGATAAGACCCATTAACAATTGAATTGAGCAACTGGACTTCTGGGTGTTTGAACACATATATAACAGCAGAATTATAGAGAAAATACTAGAGGGAGAACGAGTTATTCTGAGTGTGCAGAGAGACAAAAGGGCCTCTGCTGGTCATGAAACTAACCCTGGGGAAGATGACCCAGTGGAAAGATTTGGAGACTTACAAGGATAAGGCTTCTCATGCCATTAGTCGTGGTCAGTAGAAAAACAAGCCAAGATCGTGTACAACTTGAATTCATTTAGATATGTTCTAAATATGTATCTATATGTAACATAAAATTCATAGCGGATTCTGGCTATATTTCTCTATGTTGACTGATATACAGTCAGAATTTCTTTCTTTTTTTTTTTTTTTTTTTTTTGACTATGGAAGGAAATAATTGAGGGAAACTACAGCACTGATGTTCTTTCCTAGCGGTTAAAGTGGTATCATTCCCCGCACCGCCCCCCCCATTCTTTCCTTCTTACATCCAAAGTCTCCAAAACTGTATTCTCAGCTGTAAAGGCAGTAAGTTTTATTCATCTCTCCATCACACAGGGTCACTAGTGGAGAAAAAAGAGGTGGACAATCGTTCACTTAACAAATTGCTCAGTTCTGGTTGCTAAACTTTGAGAAAGCCATAGGTCAGTTTCAGGAAGTAGGGATACTGTTCAAAGCCTCAGATGCTGGGATGTTTTTCCATTTGTTTGTTGTTTTGGAATCAGTCCTATCTGATCAGGGATCATATCCCAGTTTTGCCACTGGATTTGCCTTGTAATTGAGGCATATTCTAACTGTTTCTCAGATTTCACATGAGTAAAATGGGACTGTTTTATTTTATTTTTAATATAAATTTATTTATTTTAATTGGAGGCTAATTACTTTACAATATTGTATTTGTTTTGCCATACATCAACATGAATCCACCACAGGTATACACATGTTCCCCATCCTGAACCCCCTCCCTCCACCCTCCCCGTACCATCCCTCCAGGTCATCCCAGTGCACCAGCCCCGAGCATCCTGTATCATGTATCGAACTTGGACTGGCGTTTCATTTCATATATGATATTATACATGTTTCAATGCCATTCTCCCAAATCATCCCACCCTCTCCCTCTCCCACAGAGACTGTTCTATACATCTGTGTCTCTTTTGCTGTCTCGCATACAGGGTTATCGTTACCATCTTTCTAAATTCCATATATATGCATAGTATACTGTATTGGTGTTTTTCTTTCTGGTTTACTTCACTCTGTATAATAGGCTCCAGTTTCATCCACCTCATTAGAACTGATTCAAATGTATTCTTTTTAATGGCTGAGTAATACTCCATTGTGTATATGTACCACAGCTTTCTTATCCATTCATCTGCTGAGGGACATCTAGGTTGCTTCCGTGTCCTGGCTATTATAAACAGTGCTGTGATGAACACTGGGGTACACGTGTCTCTTTCCCTTCTGGTTTCCTCAGTGTGTATGCCCAGCAGTGGGATTGCTGGATCATATGGCAGTTCCATTTCAGTTTTTTAAGGAATCTCCACACTGTTCTCCATAGTGGCTGTACTAGTGTGCATTCCCACCAACAGTGTAAGAGGGTAGCATTATGTGCATCAACATTCATAAAGCACTCAAGTATATAACAAACACTGTAGATGTGCTTTATTTTATGATCGCATCTGAAGCTGAACTGTGAGTGCATATTCTCTCAGTAAATGCCGGGTCTCACTTTCCTTAAAACAAAAGTGAGAGGCGTGTCTTGGGAGAGGTCATGTGACTTGCCCAGGAAGTCCTATTGGTTACAGTTAGGTAAGAGGAGTAAGACTCAGAAAAATCCTGTGACTTCTCTGAGGAGGGATTCAGCAGTCAATTCCAGAATCTGAGTGAGACCTAGAGTCTCTAGTTTCCTCATACAGAGAGTCCTCTCTCTGAACTAGAAATCGTTCACTCTGAAAATATTTTCTTAATCTTTAATGTGCATAATTCACATGGGATACCAAAGGCACTAACTGATTGATTTCCTGAAAAGTAATTCACTCAGGACTTTGCCAGTTAGAGTGGCTATAGGGGAAAAGGAATCTCAGAACAGAATTATGTGACCCAGATGCCTGAAAGCAGAACTTTCACCTTGCAGCTGTAGGGTAAGTACGGGTTACTGGTAATTTTTTCTCCACTCTTGACATCTGTCTCTTCTCTTGGAGAAATGCTCTGCAGAGCTCGCCAGCTGGTTTTTCAGCTGGGGTGTGCTACGACTCAGGTGGTATGGCTCAGCAGAGGAAAATAAATAAATGAAGCAGTAAACAAGACACAACCTGTCCATCTTTTCTCCAAGAACCCCATCATCAGTGGTTGCTAACTGTAGGATCTCCACCAATAATTGAGTTTCACGCTGCAGCATTCTCCCACCATGTGGTGATGTGAAATAGTTAAGTAAACTGATGGGAACATCTCATTTGTATCCTTTACTGGTGTTATGGCTGATTTTCTTAATATGTTAGGGAAATTGCCCATACTACACCTGTCACAGGTGAAAAATCTGCATAGACATGCATAATTCATGAATCTCCTATCCCAAAGAGAGAATTGCGAGGACTTGTTATTGCTCAAATGCCAGTTTTTATGGTGACATCTCAGATATAATTGAAGACTCTGGAAAAGGCAACTGTCAGTAGAAGCTTTTCTGTTTTCTCAATATTCCAGGCTGCTTGCCATTGGCCAGGGTAACTAATGGTTCCAGATTTCATCTTCCCTGCACCCAGCATTTCAGTAGAGCAGGTGCAGCCCTGATTTAAGCAGACTGGGTGGGAAGCAACCTGGATTCATGGTTGCTTGATGGGAGTGGAAGCCGAATGGGAATTCATTGATAGAATATGAGTGATTCGTAAGCACAAAAATATAACATTTTATATTTGCATATTTTCCATTGTCCTTCTGCTTCTCTAGAGGGGAGCTTGGTTAAGTTACAAAATCACCTTTGCTTATGATGTTCTTGATGTTTGAAATGGTACCTTACTCCTCTCTGTACATAGATAAATTGGACCCCTTTTTCTTTATCAACTATGTTAATTTCATTAGCTAAAAAAATAATAAGTGTGACATGCACAAGAATTTCCCAGAATCTGGATTTTGTTCATGTGTTACATTATGATTGTATTTAGTTAAAATGTTTGACAAAAATATCGTAAGGATACTTTATGTGTCAATGGCTCCTACCCAGAGGGTGATGATGTCTGCTGGCTTCATTTTACTTACAATAAAGACAGAAGCACATCAGTGTTTGCATTTGGAAGGGGGCCCAACAAGAGCTGGGGAAGAGGAATTACAAAAGGGCATGGAGAATATCTGTAAGTGACAAGCATGTTCACTGTCTTGCTTGCGGTGCTGGTCTCATTGGTACTGCTGTTGTTCTTTAGTTGCTAAGTCATGCCTGATGCTTTGTGACCCCATGGACTGTAGCCAACCGTGCTCTTCTGTCCATGGGATTTTTCCAGGAAGGTTATTGGAATGGGTTGCCATATCCTCCTCCAAGAGATCTTCCCAACCCAGGGATCTAACCAGTATCTCCGAGTCTCCTGCATTGCAGGAGGATTCTTTGACCACTGAGCCACCGGGGAAGCCACAAATAATAAAACTTACTGAATTGTGCAATTTAAACATGTGCAGTTTTTTCCATCAACTATGCCTCAAAAAACCAGTTCTAAAATCATGTGAGAGAATCAATATCTCTTGATCAAATATATATTTTCAAATATTCAACAAAATTACATTTCAACAAAAGAAAGTCTTCCCCAATAGGATTTCTCATAGATCACTATGAGATGACATATTCTGATTCCCCCAGTCCTTCCTAAATCTAGCATCCATCAGAACCCTTCATTTCTTAATAACTGATCATATTTACCAGAACAACTGTTTCCCAGTATATAATGTTTCAAGGATGAATGTAAACCAGTCTCTGAACACACTTACTGGACACAATGTTAGAACCTGGGTTTCACCTGGAGTAAGCCTAATCCGTGTTAACACCTCATTTATGAAGCATATACATACAATCAGGCTTCCCAGGTGGCTCAGTGGTAAAGAACCTGCCTACCAATGCAAGAGACATGGGTTCAATCCCTGGGTCAGGAAGACCCCTGGAGAAGAAAATGGCACCCCAATCCAGTATTCTTGCCTGGGAAATCTCAAAGACAGAGGAGCCTGGTGGGCTATAGTCCATGGGGTAGAAAAGACTCAGACATGACTTAGCAACTTAACAAACAGCAATACATATAATCAATAAATAGCGAACAAAACTAAATTGATGATATTATGGTTATGCATAGAGTATCTGCAAACACTTCTCTTGAGAAGCAAATTGGTTATTCATAGTTATGCTACAAACCACCTGAAGATTTAGTGGCTTAAAGCACCAGGACATGGAACAACAGACTGGTCCAAATTGGGAAAGGAATACATCAAGGCTGTATATTGTCACCCTGCTTATTTAACCTGTATGCAGGGCACATCATGTGAAATGCCAGGCTGGGTGAAGCACAAGCTGGAATCAAGATTGCCAGGAGAAATATCAATAACCTCAGATATGCAGATGACACCACTCTTACGGCAGAAAGCAAAGAGGAACTAAAGAACCTCAATGAAAGTGAAAGAGGAGTGTGAAAAAGCTGGCTTAAAATTCAACATTCAAAAAGCTAAGATCATAGATAGCATCAGGTCCCATTACTTCATGGCAAATAGATGGGGAAACAATGGAAACAGTGATAGACTTTATTTTCTTTGGCTTCAAAATCACTGCAGATGGTGATTGCAGCCATGAAATTAAAAGACGCTTACTCCTTGGAAGAAAAGTTATGATCCACCTAGATAGCATATTAAAAGGCAGAGGCATTACTTTGCTGACAAAGGTCCATCTAGTCAAAGCTGTGGTTTTCCAGTAGTCATATATGGATGTGAGAGTTGGACCATAAAGAAAGCTGAGTGCTGAAGAATTGACGCTTTTGAATTGTGGTGTTGGAGAAGACTCTTGAGAGTCCCTTGGACTGCAAGGAGACCCAACCAGTCCATCCTAAAGGAGATCAGTCCTGGGTGTTCACTGGAAGGACTGATGCTGAAGCTGAAACTCCAAAACTTTGGCCACCTGATGCGAAGAGCTGACTCATTGGAAAAGACCCTGATGCTGGGAAAGATTGAAGGAGGGAGGAGAAGGGGACGACAGAGGATGAGATGGTTGGATGGCATCGCCGACTCGATGGACATGAGTTTGAGCAAACTCTGGGAGTTGGTGATGGACAGGGAGGCCTGGTGTGCTATAGTCCCTGGGGTCACAAAGAGTCAGACACAACTAAGCAACTGAACTGAACGGAGATGACTAATTAGATTGCCTACATATCACAAATTAGGCAAGACTTGATGGAAGAAACTCATCTTGCTCTACAAAACATCAGTCCTGGCAACACTGGTGGACGAAGACTCCGTTTTCAAGATGGCGCACGCACTAAGCTAGGCAGCTGGTGCCGGCCGTCTCCTAGGAGCCCAGCTGAGAATGTGGCTTGGCATGTTGTTTTCTTCCTATGCAGGCCCTGGGAAGGGCTTCTGGAGATTTCTTCCGGAATGGCAGCTGAGTTTTAAAGCAACAGTCTCCACAAAAACCTAGGGAAATGTATAAGGCGTATTTTGGCCTAGCTTTGGACATTCTATAAGGTTCTTTTTGACATACTGTTTTGGCCAAGTCAGTTACAAGTGTCCAGCCAGGTTTAAATGTATGGGATGTCACCTTAACATATGGCTGGCAGCAATAAGCTGTAAAAGAACCTGTAAGAGGGATCTATTCCAGTTTGTTCTTTGGAAAAGACAATCAGCTACAATAGGGTTCATTTATTTGAGATGCGCTTCCTGTTTTAAAACTTAGCACTGTTAAATTGCTATTATGTTTTCTTATAACACATCAAGTTTTCATAGTTGTTTACAGTAATGACTTAACACAGTGTTGAGAACTCCAGCAGCTTCAATTTTATCCATCCCTCATCTTAAAGAAACAGGAAGCATTAAATTTTCTATAAGTGCTTTAAAGCCCGCACTTTAATATGCATGCAGAACAATTAAAAAGAAAAAAAGGAGAAAACACCCACATATAATTGTAAATCAAAATTCAAGGCATTTTGTAATTAAAAGTAATTACATGAATTTTCAAGAAAACCATTTCAGTATGTTAAGATCCCAGTTGATTGATTCTTCACTTGGTTGATTTTCCATTTGACTCTGGAGCTGGATAATAAACTGAATTGAGCACACTTGTTTTCCATTTTTAACTTACAATTCTTTAGTAAGATGTTTTATCCATATTTCATTTATATTAATTAATGTAGCCTCTGGGTGTGTGTGTGTGTGTGTGTGTGTGTGTGTGTGAACAAACCCCATTACATAGTGTGATGGAGAAAGTGTGCTTGGAGTTGTATATAAATTATTTAAATTCTGTTCACACACCTATGAGTCGTGCCATGTCAGGCAGGTTGTTTAATCTTTCAAACAAATCTTTCAAATCTTTTCAAAAAGCATCAGCCTTTTTCATCTATAAAATGGAAATAACAAGAACCACTGGATTTAATGATTACATGAAATGAATGAAATAATATTTTAATTTCTTGGCACAGAGTAGATGCTCAGTTAGTTTTTAAATTATTTTTCTTTCCTCTTATACCAGTTTGCTAATAGTTTTCTATTGACTTGTATACCTGACTTATTTTATTATTTAACACATTATTTCTATGTTTGCTATCTGAGATCTGAAGTTATCTGTCACCATATTCATCTTTATAATTGTAGCACTGCAGATGCAAAGGGCCTGATATCTGATAAATAATATGTTTATTATTATGTTTGCAAAATTAAGTCAGTAATATTGATAACTTTTTTATATTTAAGTAGCTATTCAGCAAGATCTTTTCTGACCCACCTCCTAGAGTAATGAAAATAAAAATAAACAAATGGTACCTAATTAAATGTAAAAGCTTTTGCATAGCAAAAGGAAACCATAAACAAGATGAAAAAACAACCCTCAGAATAGGAGAAAACATTTGCAAACAAAGCAACTGATGAGGGATTCATTTCCAAAATATGCTCAATATCAAAAAAAAAAACAAACAAACAACCTAATAAGCAGAAGACCTAAATGGACATTCCTCCAGGGAAGACATACAGATGGTCAACAAGCACATGAAAAGATGTTCAGCATCACTAATTATCAGAGAAATGCAAATCAAAACTATAATGAGGTTTCACCTCTCATCAGTTAAAATGCTCATCATCAAAATATCTACAAAGAATAAATGCTGGAGAGGATATGTAGAAAAGGGAGCCCTCTTACACTGTTGGTAGGATTATAAATTAATACAGCCACTATGGAGAACAGGATGGAGGTTCCTTAAAAAACTAAAAATGGATCTACCATGTGACCCAGCAATCCCACTCCTGGGCATAGACCTGGAGAAAACTGTAATTCAAAAAAAAAGTGCACCACAATGTCCATTGCATCACTATTTACAATAGCCAGGACATGGAAGCAACATGAATGTCCATCAACAGAGCAGTAGATAAAGAAGATGTGGTACATATATACAATGGAATATTATTCAGCCCTAACAGGAACAAAATTGTGCCATTTGCAGAGATAATGGGTGGACCTAGAGACTGTCATACAGTGTGAAGTAAAGCAGAAAGACAAAAACACAGATATTCTTATATGCTTATACTGCTTATATGTGGAACCTAGAAAAATGGTACTGAACTTATTTGCCAAGCAGAAATAGAGACACAGACATAGAGAACAAAGGTATGGATACCAAGTAGGGAAGAGGGGGTCAGATGAATTGAAAGATTAGGACTGACGTATATATGCTAGTATGTGTAAAATAGAAAACTAATGAGAATCTACTGTATACACAGACTACTCAGTACTCACTAGTGACAAAAAGCGGTAGGAAATCCCCAAAAGAGGAGATCAGTCAGTCAGTTCAGTTGCTCAGTCGTGTCTGACTCTTTGTGACCCCATGGACTGTGCACACCAGGCTTCCCTGTCCATCACCAACTCCCAGAGCTTGTTCAAACTCGTGTCCATCAAGTCGGTGATGCCATCCAACCATCTCATCCTCTGTTGTCCCCTTCTCCTCCCGCCTTCAATCTTTCCCAGCATCAGGGTTTTTTCCAATGAGTCAGTTCTTCACATCAGGTGGCCAAAGTATTGGAGTTTCAGCTTCAGCATCAGTCCTTACAATGAATATTCAGGACCGATTTCCTTTAGGATTGACTGGTTTGCTATATGTATACATATAGCTGATTCACTTTGCTGTACAGCTGTACATTGTAAAGCAACTATACACAAATTAAAAGCTAATAAAAAAGTAGCTCTGAAGTGTTTATAAGATTCTTGCTAATGTCTTATTTCCACTTAACAGCAAAAATCTGGCAGCTTTAATTTTGTGTTGAAGAAGCTAAGATGGAAAAGAGCTGAATCTCAGCTTAGGACATGCAAGGAACAAGAAACAAAATTTAGATTTCAGTTTATACCTCAGTATGTGCCTGCCATCTCAGATTTGGGGTTAATTTCAAAATAAGTAATTGCTGCAGAAAATTGCTTTCCAAAATGAAGCCACTCCATTTGACCAATTTAGCACCCATTGTCTCAGAAGGCTGGTAGTCACCATGGGGAGATTTGCAGAAAAGCAAACCATGGTCATGAATGAGTGAACCTCAAGAGGCAGCACAGAGCACACCCACTGTGGACTGCGAGGAGCTGCACCTCTGAAGGGCACAGCTTGTGAAGACAGAGCTGCAGAGAAAACTTGGTTTGATATTGTCAGAAAACTCATAAATGTTTCATAAGGGCCTCTCAGAAGAAGAGGAAGATAAAACCTCACAAAATGACCTCCTTTGATTTTGTCATAATGGAAGATTGTAAATCCCGATGAAACATCAGGCTAGAATGAAGACCAGCCTTTTGAAAACCTTAAAATGCCTTGTCAGGATCCATTTTCTCCTATCTGATCCTGCCTGTCCCTGCTTCTCTGCACTTGAAGAGAAAGAAGGTTATCAGATTGTCACGACAAGGGCAGCTGTGGAGTCACCTGGATAGGAAAATATACCCCACCCAACGCTGATGGCTGGGCAGGCAGAACGGATTCTCTGTGTGCTGGGAAGGACTCACAGGGGCTGGACCAGAATCCTTCGCAGGCCCCAGGTAGCTGTCTTTTTAGTCTCACACCCAAAGTAGGTCAAGGACACGGTAGCAAGGCTGCAAGCAAAGGCTATGAATATTATACATGTTAAAGGAATGAATGTGTGCTGGAACTCTTTGTAAGTTGTGTGACATAATATAGCATGTTTTACATAATTCCTTATTTATTTCCATTTTTTAAAATATTTTTTTTAATGTGGACCATTTTAAAAGTCTTGATTGAATTGGTTACAATACTGCTTCAGTTTTATGTTTTGCTTTTTTGGCTGCAAGGCATGTGGGATATTATCTTTCCGACCAAGAATTGAAATAACACACCCTGCACTGGAGGGCAAAGTTGTAACCACTGGACCTCCAGGGAAGTCCCTATTTATTTCCTCAATAGCAATTTTCATTGCAGAAAGGTTAAAGAAAAATATAAATATGCCCAAAGAAAACACAGTTATAGTTGACTCAAAAATCAGACATAATCTCTTGCATGTTATGAGGAAGAATCTTTTCCCAAATAAGAAATTTCAGGTTGATATAGACATAATGAGAGGATATGATTTACCCTGGCATAATCAAGAGACCTAAAGTTGCTGGAGAAAAGATAAGTTCTCCCAAACTCCTTTCCCCAGCAATTTTAGGTCTTAGAGACCACTCTTAATGTGTCTCTATCAACATCCAAGGGTATAAATATATACGTAATACTGTCAACTTTTAAAAAGTGCCCAATGTGAGAGCTGTGAGTTAAGTGTCATTTGGGGTAAAATGAGGACTGCAGCCTGGGAGACAGCATCTCAGAGAGCTCTGAGAGACTGCTCCAAAGCGGCAAGGGGGAAGATTGGTATATATGAGATTTTGGTTAAAGTAGAGTACATGCAGTCAAGCACATATTTTCCCAGAAGGTTTCTACTAGTTTTGTGAAGTTTTGCTAGTCACGAGAAACAGTCATCACCATGAAGGATTTTAGTGTTTTTCTAGGTATGGGGAGATGCAAGATACAAGAATTGGACTCATAAAATTTGCTCCTGAAAATATCTGAGACCTGTCCTGCCAGCTTTCCCCCCACCCCCCAAGCACAGAGCTCCTCATTTTTGCTTCCACCCTGAGCTCCTTCAGTGGTGTTGGAGGTCAGCAGCTTCAGTGTCACATGATTTAATCCTTGCAGAGGTAAATGGCAAGTGCCAATTTGTAGCTGACAATACATATTCACATATGCATATAATTTCAGTGCAAAATAGTTTGATATTTAAATCACATATTGTGTATTTTGTGTATATTTTATTATATAATGTATTAACATACATTTTATTATGTAATGTGATTAGCATAACATATGTAGTGTATACATGTTATACACATTTGTATATGTGCATAATACAAAGGGTATATGATTATACAAACACACGCAATTTGTACTGTGTATAGTGGCCACTGTACTTCCCTCCACTGTTATGCTTGAGACCTAGGTGGGCACAGAAATCTTGCTAAAGGGCTGGTGTACTTTAATGTGCTAGTATGCCTCTTCCCGTTTTAGATCACTCTCCGTTGGGTCTGAGTTGTACCAGTGAGCCCCAGAATATCCATTGAGCACTTGCATCCTTCCCTTCCTCTCCATCTAATAAATCCCACTCTATCCTTTGCAGTCAATCCTCAGTTCCACCCTCCATGCAGCTTCTCCCAATTTTCCAGACCACAGTGAGTATTCTACTTCTTCGGCCTTGTGGGGCCACATATATTGTATTTTGTTGTTGTTGTTGTTGTTGTTCAGTCACTCAGTTGTGTCCTACTCTTTGGGACCCCATGGACAGCAGCACATCAGGCTTCCTTGTCCTCACCATCTTCCGTAGTTAGCTCAAACTCACAAGTAATCCTTTATTTCTTTCTGAGAATGTTTGAATAACAGACTTCCCATTCATTGAATGCCTTTTCTCTTTAAGAGTTACTGACCCGGGTTCTCAGGATAAGACTAATTCTGTTTCAGTCAATTAACTTTCCCCTAGCTCAGATATGCAGGTGACACCACCTTTATGGCAGAAAGTGAAGAAGAACTAAAGAGCCTCTTGATGAAAGTGAAAGAGGAGAGTGAAAAAGTTGGCTTAAAGCTCAACATTCAGAAAACTAAGATCATGGCATCCAGTCCCATCACTTCATGGCAGATAGATGGGGAAACAGCGGAAACAGTGGCTGACTTTATTTTGGGGGGCTCCAAAATCACTGCAGATGGTGATTGCAGCAATGAAATTAAAAGATGCATACTCCCTGGAAGGAAAGTTTTAACCAACCTAGATAGCATATTCAAAAGCAAAGACATTACTTTGCCAACAAAGGTCCATCTAGTCAAGGCTATGGTTTTTCCAGTGGTCATGTATGGATGTGAGAGTTGGACTATGAAGAAAGCTGAGTGCCACAGAACTGATGCTTTTGAACTATAGTGCTGGGAAGGCTCTTGAGAGTCCCTTGGGCTGCAAGGAGATCCAACCAGTCCATCCTAAAGGAAATCAGTCCTGAATATTCATTGGAAGGACTGATGCTGAAGCTGAAACTCAAATACTTTGGCCACCTGATGTGAAAAACTGACTCATTGGAAAAGACCCTGATGCTGGGAAAGATTGAAGACGGGAGGAGAAAGGGACGGCAGAGCATGAGATGGTTGGATGGCATCACCGACTGGAAGACATGAGTATAAGCAAGCTCTGGGAGTTGGTGATGGACAGGGAAGCCTGGCATGCATGGGGTTGCAAAGAGTAGACACGACTGAGTGACTGAACTTACTTACCTACTTAAGGATTAAATGAGCTATAAATTTAGAAAGAAAAAAATATATATATAGAGAGAGAGTCTCCAGAGCTTAGTATTTGCCTAACAAATGTCTGTTAAATTGTAAATAAATATTAAATTTTAAAATATAAATATATCACTGATTGCATTAGTCAGTTACCATTATTATTATTATTACTAGCTTTAGTTCTGATATTAACTCTTCTTGTTTTTTTTTTAGCTCTAGGGTATATTCCAATACTGAATTCTAAAAAAGGAGACTTTCTTTCTTTTGATTATGTCTCATTTTTACCTAAGTTTCCTGTATCCAAAATTCTGCATACAGTAAGCTAAATTTCCCCTTTATGAATTAATGTATCTTTTCCCTATATTCAAGGATACCTGGATGAATTTCATTTGTTTCTGGTTTGACTTGTTTTTACAACTGCTACTTAACACTTTCCATAGGAAATTTTAACCTTATTGAATTTCTGTTAAGGTTTTTTCTGTGGTTGTTTTCCAGGGTTTCTTTGCATGTGTTATGTAAATATATGCCTGCAGTTCGAAAACATTTTCCCTAAATGGGAAAGAATTGAAAACTGATTAAAGTCGAATAGACAGAACAACAAATAACCAGTTTTGTACTTACAAATTATTATATTTTTACTTAATAGATTTCAGGGCAAATTATATTAGCTATCACTGAAATCATATAAAATTATCCAGGTATTCCCTGTATGGATTAGTTTGCAACTAATAACACAATTAAAATTAGCTGCATTGCCACTGGCTACACTTGTGGATAGATCACTATCCTTCCCATGAATGAATAATTCTTGGTGACCACTGGCCTCTCATTCAGCCTCTTTCTTTGCAACAAAAATCTCAGAAAGAGCAGCTCTTTGCCACATCAAGGTCACTCTTTTATTACTCCTTATTCCTTTGCTCCTAAATTTGTCATTGGTTAGAAAAGAGATTCTCTGTTACCCCCATGGACTGTAGCCCACCAGGCTCCTCTGTCCATGGAGTTCTACAGGCAAGAATACTGGAGTGGGTAGCCATCCCCTTCCCTAATTCTCAGGGAGTCTTCCTGACCCAGGGTTCGAACCAGGTCTCCTGCATTGCAGGCAGATTCTTTACTGTCTGAGCTGCCTTTGAAATCTAGATGTGATTTACCTAGTAGTTCAGCATGCAAAACTCACTGAGGGACAGGAACACAACAGCAAGTGATATTCCTTTCTAAGAAAGAGAATAGAATGGAGTCCAGGAGAAAGGAAAGGGGAGCCATTTACTTAGGGCTCAGTGCCTCTTAGCTTTTAAAGGAAAAGCCTTAAGAGGTCATCATAAAGGATATTCTGCATCAAGGAGTCCCCCAGTTTAGGAACAGAAAAAGTCATTCATGGCAAAATCCCCAGGATGCTAAGTATCGTGACACATGTATTAACACAATCAGGACAACAGAAACTTAAAAAAAAAAAAAAGTTTAAAAATGTTAAATGTGCTGTAAAACATAATTTACATCACAACATTAATCACATCACAATATTACATCACAATACACATATTATATATATATATACATTCACATATATAGCTCCATATTAGTAATCTACTAAGTTGTTTTCAATGGGAACATCCTTTCCTTTGAAGTAATTCTGTTATTCAGAAGTTACTCTTCTTCTTGCTGGTGACTAGATCCAATTCTTCAAGGATCCTGCCACTTCAAATATTTGATTGCATAAGAACAATTTCTAATTATTATTAACAATTCCCTCTGTGGAAAACAGACAAGCTCAAGGAGTCCCAGGAGTATTTCATCTGTGCTCAGCATACATGAATTTGAGCAAACTCTGGAATATAGTGGAGGACAGAGGAGCCTGGCATGCTGCAGCCCATGGGGTCACAAAGAGACACACCTTAGTGACTAACAGCAACAGTGTACTTACGTCCTCTCAAACTAGCTCCAAATATTCTTCCCACCCGCTGTGGTCTGAAGCACCTGTTACTCCACTGTCTTCTGCTGAAGACATGTGCTGATACTAGAATTTTCCTTTAGTAGTTCAGGCTGGGCCAATGCTTATTTTTGGAGTCCCTGAGATCTGGAAGCCTAACGCCAGTTGTTGCAAAGGTGTTGTATCAGTCAGGAGAGGCTGTTCTGCAGCACAATAACACATAACAATAACACAACATCAAACTCTAATGGACTCACACGACAAAAACTGACTCCTTGCTTTCCCAATATGTGCTGTAGGTCCAGCCAACTCATGGTCAAACTGTCTGCAGATGGTGACTCTGTTGTGCAAAGGTATGCTTCAAATGTGTGTGACTTCCATCCCAAGCAGCATAAAAAGGGAGCATGGATGGAAAATCAAGCACCAGATCCTAAAAGTTTCAGCTGAAAGTATACACATCACCTCCTGATGAAAACAAGTGCCAGGAACTACTCACGTGGAACCGCTGCAATGACAGGAGATGAGAAAGGTAACCTTCCACACATATGAGAAGTATTGGAAGACTGAGTTCAGTTCAGTTCAGTCGCTCAGTCGTGTCCAACTGTTTGCGACCCTATGAATTGCAGCACACCAGGCCTCCCTGTCCATCACCAACTCCCAGAGTCCACCCAAACCTATGTCCATTGAGTCAGTGATGCCATCCAACTATATCACCCTCTGTCATCCCCTTCTCCTGCCCTCAATCTTTTCCAGCATCAGGGTCTTTTCAATGAATCAGCTCTTCTCATCAGGTGGCCTAAAATTGGAGTTTCAGCTGCAGCATCGATATTGTCAGAAAACTCATAAATATTTCATAAGGGCCTCTCAGAAGAAGGAAGATGAAACCTCCACAGCCAGACTCACAGTTTGTCATAATGGAGGGTGTAAATCGATCTGAGAACATCAGGCCCTGAATGAAATCCAGCCTTTTGAAAACCTTAAAGTGCCTTGTCAGGATCCATTTTCTCCTGTCAGTCCTGCCTGTCCTGCTTCTCTGCGCGAAGAGAAAGAAGGTTATCAGATTGTCACGACAAGAGACTGAGCTGTGGAGTCACCTGGATAGGAAAATATCACCCACCCAGCGCTGATGGCTGGGCAGGGCAGAGCAGTTCTCATTGTGCTGGGAAGGACTCACAGGGGCTGGACAGAATCACCGCTTGAGCCCCAGGTAGCTGTCTTTTTAGTCTACCCAAAGTAGGTCAAGGACACTTGTTAGTAAGGCCTGCAAGCAAAGGCTATGAATACCTTATTAAAGGAATGAATGTATTGCAGAACTCTTTGTGGTTATTGTGACATAATATAGCATGTTTTACATAATTCCTTGTATTTCCATTTTTAAAATATTTTTAATGTGGACCATTTAAAAGTCTTGATTAATTGGTTACAATACTGCTGAGTTTTATGTTTTGCTTTTGGCTGCAAGGCATGTGAGATATTATCTTTTCATTAAATTGAAATAACACACCCTGCACTGGGGCAAAGATTGTAACCTGGACCTCCAGAAGTCTATTTATTTCCTCAATAGCAGTTTCATTGCAGAAGGTTAAGAAATATAAATATACTAAAGCAGTTACAGATTTGACTCAAAAATCAGATTATAATCTCTTGCATGTTATGAGGAAGAATCTTAAATAAGAAATTTCCGAGTTGATATAGACATAATGAGAGGATATGATTTACCTGGCATAATCAAGAACTGGATTAACGGAAAAGATAAGTTCTCCCAAACTCCTTTCCCCAGCAATTTTAGGTCTTGAGACCACTCTTAATAATAATGCTCTATCAACATCCAAGGAGTATAATATATCGTAATACCTTCAACTTTTAAAAAGTGCCCAATGTGAAGCTGTGTGAGTTAGGGTATGTCATTTGAGGTAAAAATGAGGACTGCAATGAGAACAGCATCAGAAGCTCTGAGACGCTTAAGCGACAGGAAAGGTGGTATATATGAGATTTTGGTTAAAGTAGAGTACATGCAGTCAAGCACATATTGTGCTTTTCCCAGAGGACACTAGTTTTGTGATTTTGTAGTCACGAGAAACAGTCATCACCATGAAGGATTTTAGTGTTTTTCTAGGTATGGGGAGATGAGATACAAGAGTGGACTCATAAAGTTTGCTCCTGAAAAATCGAGACCACCATGCCAGCTTCCCCCCACCCCCAAGCACAGAGGCTCTCATTTTTGCCGCTTTACCTAGGCTCCCTTCAGCGGCGAGTGAGGTGTTAGAGTCAGCAACTTCAGTGTCACATGGATTTAGAAATCATGCGAGGTGTGGCAAGTGTAAAGCATATTCAAAGCAGAGACATTACTTTTGCCAACAAAGGTCCGTCTAGTCAAGGCTATGGTTTTTCAGTGGTCATGTATGGATGTGAGTTGGACTGTGAAGAAGGCTGAGTGCTGAAGGGTGATGCTTTTGAACTGTGGTGTTGGAAGACTCTTGAGAGTCCCTTGGACTGCAAGGAGATCCACCAGTCCATTCTGAAGGAGATCAGCCCTGGGTTTCTTTCCACCACAATTAAAATTAGCTGCATTGCCACTGGCTACACTTGTGGATAGATCGCATCCTTCCATGAATGAATAATTCTTGGTGACCACTGGCTCTCATTCAGCTTCTTTCTTTGCAACCAAAAATCTCCAGAACAGCCTCTTTGCCACATCAGGTCACTCTTTTATTACTCTCATATTTCCTTTGCTCTAATTTGTCATTGGTTAGAAAAGAGATTCTCTGTTTACCCCATGGACTGTAGCCCACCAGGCTCCTCTGTCCATGGAGTTCTCTGAAACTTAAGAATACTTTTGGAGTGGGTATCATCCCCTTCCCTAATTCTCAGGAGTCTTCCTGACCCAGAGGTTGAATGGAGTCTCACCATTACTGACAGATTCTTTACTGTCTGGAGCTGCCTTTAAATCTAGATGTGATTTACCTAGTAGTTCAGCACATGCAAAACTCACTGAGGACAGGAACACAGCAGCAAGTGATATTGCTTTCTAGAAGAGAATAGAATGGAGTCAGGAAAGAAGGAAAGGGAGCCATTTACTTGGGCTCAGTGCTCTTAACAGCACAAGGAGAAAAGCCTTAAGTCATCATGAGGATATTCTGCGTAGGGAGTCCCCCAGTTTAGGAACAGAAAAAGTCATTCATGGCAAAATCCCCAGGATGCTAAGTATCGTGACCCATGTATTAACACAATCAGGACAACAGAAACTTAAAAAAAAAAAAAAGTTTAAAGTGTTAAGTAATAACAATAAAACATAATTTTACATCAACATTAATCACATCACAATATTACATCACAATACACATGTATTATATATATATATACGATGCATATGTAGCTCCATATTATTAATCTACTAAGTTGTTTTCAATGGGAACATCCTTTCCTTTGGAAGTAATTCTGTTGATAAGTTACTCTTCTTCTTTTTGGTATTCGTCCAATTCTTCAAGGATCCTGCCACTTCAAATATTTGATTGCACATAAGAACAATTTCTAATTATTATTAACAATTCCCTCTGTGGAAAACAGACAAGCTCAAGAGTCCCAGGGTATTTCATCTGTGCTCAGCATACATGAATTTGAGCAAAACTCTGGAATATAGTGGAGGACAGAGGAGCCTGGCATGCCACCAGCCATGGGGTCACAAAGAGACACACCTTGACTAACAGCAACAGTATTGTCCTCTCAAGCTAACTCCAAATATTCTTCCCACCGCTGTGGTCTGAAGCACCTGTTACTCCACTGTCTTCTACACAGAAGACATGTGCTGATCTAAATTTCCTTTATTAGTTCAGAGCTGGGCCAATGCTTATTTTGGAGTCCCTGAGATCATGAAGCCTAACAGCCAGTTGTTGCAAGGTGTTGTATCCAGTCCAGGAGAGAGGCTGTTCTGCAGCACAATAACACATAACAATAACACAACATCAGAAACTCTAAAAAATGGACTCCTGACGCGACTCCTTGCTTTCCCCAATATGTACTGCTGGATTAGCCAACTCATGGTCAAGCGTCAACTCTCACATCCATACATGACCACTGGAAAAACCATAGCCTTGACTAGACGGACCTTTGTTGGCAAAGTAATGTCTCTGCTTTTGAATATGCTATCTAGGTTGGTCATAACTTTCCTTCCAAGAGTAAGCGTCTTTTAATTTCATGGCTGCAGTCACCATCTGCAGTGATTTTGAACCCCAAAAAAATAAAGTCTGACACTGTTTCCACTGTTTCCCCATCTATTTGCCATGAAGTGATGGGACCAGATGCCATGATCTTAGTTTTCTGAATGTTGAGCTTTAAGCCAACTTTTCCTCTCCTCTTTCACTTTCATCAAGAGGCTTTTTAGTTCCTCTTCACTTTCTGCCATAAGGGTGGTGTCATCTGCATATCTGAGGTTATTGATATTTCTCCCGGCAATCTTGATTCCAGCTTGCCTATTTGGAGACAGAATACTGAATTCTAAAAAAGGAGACTTTCTTTCTTTTGATTATGTCTCATTTTACCTAAGTTTCCTGTATCCAAAATTCTGCATACAGTAAGCTAAATTTCCCCTTTATGAATTAATGTATCTTTTCCCTATATTCAAGGATACCTGGATGAATTTCATTTGTTTCTGGTTTGACTTGTTTTTACAACTGCTACTTAACACTTTCCATAGGAAATTTTAACCTTATTTAATTTCTGTTAAGGTTTTTTCTGTGGTTGTTTTCCAGGGTTTCTTTGCATGTGTTATGTAAATATATGCCTGCAGTTCGAAAACATTTTCCCTAAATGGGAAAGAATTGAAAACTGATTAAAGTCGAATAGACAGAACAACAAATAACCAGTTTTGTACTTACAAATTATTATATTTTTACTTAATAGATTTCAGGGCAAATTATATTAGCTATCACTGAAATCATATAAAATTATCCAGGTATTCCCTGTATGGATTAGTTTGCAACTAATAACACAATTAAAATTAGCTGCATTGCCACTGGCTACACTTCTGGATAGATCACTATCCTTCCATGAATGAATAATTCTTGGTGACCACTGGCCTCTCATTCAGCCTCTTTCTTTGCAACAAAAATCTCAGAAAGAGCAGCTCTTTTGCCACATCAAGGTCACTCTTTTATTACTCCTTATTCCTTTGCTCCTAAATTTGTCATTGGTTAGAAAAAGAGATTCTCTGTTACCCCCCATGGACTGTAGCCCACCAGGCTCCTCTGTCCATGGAGTTCTACAGGCAAGAATACTGGAGTGGGTAGCCATCCCCTTCCCTAATTCTCAGGAGTCTTCCTGACCCAGGGGTTGAACCAGGTCTCCTGCATTGCAGGCAGATTCTTTACTGTCTGAGCTGCCTTTGAAATCTAGATGTGATTTACCTAGTAGTTCAGCATGCAAAAACTCACTGAGGACAGGAACACAACAGCAAGTGATATTCCTTTCTAAGAAAAGAGAATAGAATGGAGTCCAGGAGAAAGGAAAGGGGAGCCATTTACTTAGGGCTCAGTGCCTCTTAGCTTTTAAAGGAAAAGCCTTAAGAGGTCATCATAAAGGATATTCTGCATCAAGGAGTCCCCAGTTTAGGAACAGAAAAAGTCATTCATGGCAAAATCCCCAGGATGCTAAGTATCGTGACACATGTATTAACACAATCAGGACAACAGAAACTTAAAAAAAAAAAAAAAGTTTAAAATGTTAAATGTGCTGTAAAACATAATTTACATCACAACATTAATCACATCACAATATTACATCACAATACACATATTATATATATATATACATTCACATATATAGCTCCATATTAGTAATCTACTAAGTTGTTTTCAATGGGAACATCCTTTCCTTTGAAGTAATTCTGTTATTCAGAAGTTACTCTTCTTCTTGCTGGTGACTAGATCCAATTCTTCAAGGATCCTGCCACTTCAAATATTTGATTGCATAAGAACAATTTCTAATTATTATTAACAATTCCCTCTGTGGAAAACAGACAAGCTCAAGGAGTCCCAGGAGTATTTCATCTGTGCTCAGCATACATGAATTTGAGCAAACTCTGGAATATAGTGGAGGACAGAGGAGCCTGGCATGCTGCAGCCCATGGGGTCACAAAGAGACACACCTTAGTGACTAACAGCAACAGTGTACTTACGTCCTCTCAAACTAGCTCCAAATATTCTTCCCACCCGCTGTGGTCTGAAGCACCTGTTACTCCACTGTCTTCTGCTGAAGACATGTGCTGATACTAGAATTTTCCTTTAGTAGTTCAGGCTGGGCCAATGCTTATTTTTGGAGTCCCTGAGATCTGGAAGCCTAACGCCAGTTGTTGCAAAGGTGTTGTATCAGTCAGGAGAGGCTGTTCTGCAGCACAATAACACATAACAATAACACAACATCAAACTCTAATGGACTCACACGACAAAAACTGACTCCTTGCTTTCCCAATATGTGCTGTAGGTCCAGCCAACTCATGGTCAAGCTGTCTGCAGGTGGTGACTCTGTTGTGCAAAGGTATGCTTCAAATGTGTGTGACTTCCATCCCAAGCAGCATAAAAAGGGAGCATGGATGGAAAATCAAGCACCAGATCCTAAAAGTTTCAGCTGAAAGTATGCACATCACCTCCTGATGAAAACAAGTGCCAAGAACTACTCACGTGGAACCGCTGCAATGACAGGCGATGAGAAAGGTAACCTTCCACACATACAAGAAGTATTGGAAGACTGAGTTCAGTTCAGTTCAGTCACTCAGTCGTGTCCAACTGTTTGCAACCCTGTGAATTGCAGCACACCAGGCCTCCCTGTCCATCACCAACTCCCAGAGTCCACCCAAACCTATGTCCATTGAGTCAGTGATGCCATCCAACTATATCACCCTCTGTCATCCCCTTCTCCTGCCCTCAATCTTTTCCAGCATCAGGGTCTTTTCGAATGAATCAGCTCTTCTCATCAGGTGGCCTAAAAATTGGAGTTTCAGCTGCAGCATCAGTCCTTCCAAAGAACACCCAGGACTGATCTCCTTTAGGATGGACTGGTTGGGTCTCCTTGCAGTCTGAGGGACTCTCAAGAGTCTTCTCCAACACCACAGTTCAAAAGCATCGATTCTTCTGTGCTCAGCTTTCTTTGTAGTCCAACTCTCACATCCATACATGACCACTGGAAAAAACTATAGCCTTGACTAGACTGACCTTTGTTGAAAAAGTAATGTCTCTGCTTTTAATATGCTGTCTAGGTTGGTCATAACTTTCCTTCCAAGGAGTAAATGTCTTTTAATTTCATGGCTGCAGTCACCATCTGCAGCGATTTTGGAGCCCAGAAAAATAAAGTCAGCCACTGTTTCCACTGTTTCCCCATCTATTTGCCATGAAGTGATGGGATTGGATGCTATGATCTTGGTTTTCTGAATGTTGAGCTTCAAGCCAACTTTTTCACTCTTCTCTTCCACTTTCCTCAAGAGGCTCTTTAGTTCTTCTTCACTTTCTGCCATAAGGGTGGTGTCATCTGCATATCTGAGGTTATTGATATTTCTCCCAGCAATCTTGATTCCAGCTTGTGCTTCTTCCAGCCCAGCGTTTCTCATGATGTACTCTGCATATAAGTTAAATAAGCAGGGTGACAATATACAGCCTTGATGTACTCCTTTTCCTATTTGGAACCAGTCTGTTGTTCCATGTCCAGTTCTAACTGTTGCTTCCTGACCTGCATAGAGGTTTCTCAAGAGGCAGGTCAGGTAGTCTATCGCTAGTATAACTTTCAGTTCTTCATTCAGTTTTCTCTGCAGTTTTTTTTTTTTTTTTTTTGCTCCTTAAAATTCAAAATCCTTGGGTTATTTTCAGTCAAGTGTTTATTCAAATATTTTGGCTACTTATTTATTGGAATGTCTATTTCTTCCCACTGAGTTATAAGATTTGCATATATATTATGGACACCACATATTAATCAGATATATATTTGCAAAAAAAAAAAAAAAGATTCAAATTGTTCTTCTGAGCTACAGTTCTATGGAACTGTACTCATTATGCTGCTGCTACTGCTAAGTCACTTCAGTCGTGTCCGACTTTGTGCGACCCCATAGACAGCAGCCCACCAGGCTCCCCCGTCCCTGGGATTCTCCAGGCAAGAACACTGGAGTGGGTTGCCATTTCCTTCTCCAATGCATGAAAGTGAAAAGTGAAAATGAAGTCGCTCAGTCGTGTCCGACCCTCAGCGACTCCATGGACTGCAGTCTTCCAGGCTCCTCCGTCCATGGGATTTTCCAGGCAAGAGTTTTAAGACCTCAAACTCCACATGATATCTCATCCACCTGCTTTCTCCCAAGCCTCTCATTTGTCTCATTTTCTTTCCTTTCCTTTTTTTTTTTTTTTTTTTCATCTCAGTAGAGTGAAAATTTGGCTTAAAGCTCAACATTCAGAAAACAAAGATCATGGCATCCAGTCCCATCACTTCATGGGAAATAGATGGGGAAACAGTGGAGACAGTGTCAGACTTTATTTTGGGGGGCTCCAAAATTGCTGCAGATGGTGACTGCAGCCATGAAATTAAAAGACGCTTACTCCTTGGAAGAAAAGTTATGACCAACCTAGATAGCATATTCAAATGAAGAGACATTACTTTGCCAACAAAAGTCCATCTAGTCAAGACTATGGTTTTTCCAGTGGTCATGTATGGATGTGAGAGTTGGACTGTGAAGAAGGCTGAGCACCGATGAATTGATGCTTTTGAACTGTGGTGTTGGAGAAGGCTCTTGCGAGTCCCTTGGACTGCAAGAAGATCCAGCCAGTCCATTCTAAAGGAGATCAGCCCTGGGATTTCTTTGGAAGGAATGATGCTGAAGCTGAAACTCCAGTACTTTGGCCACCTCATGTGAAGAGCTGACTCATTGGAAAAGACTCTGATGCTGGGAGGGATTGGGGGCAGGAGGAGAAGGGGACGACAGAGGATGATATGGCTGGATGGCATCACTGACTCGATGGACATAAGTTTGAGTGAACTCCAGGAGTTGGTGATGGACAGGGAGGCCTGGCATGCTGAGATTCATGGGGTCGCAAAGAGTCGGACACAACTGAGTGACTGAACTGAACTGAACTGAACTGAGTGTCAGAAACCCGAAGGTCATATTTCTGTCTGGCTTCAAACCTTCCTAAGACACTCCAGTAAGCAATGAGAACCTAATTAATACCTGTTGTGTTGAACTGCAGGTGGATGAATGAATGTAAAGACAGCCATGGGTGAGTTGAGGGAAAGAGTTCTGATATCTTAGAGGATGTGGGTGTCTGCTAAGAAGCATTTTTTGAGATGTTTCAGTAACAATGAGAAATAATGGTATCTCTTTCCTAAAGACGACTGAACACATATAATAGAAAGATGTGCTCTAACAACCATTAGTAGAGCTCCCTGAGACATTCAAGGGACTTGAAAAAATGTGGTATCCTCTCTTGTCTTTATGTCCAGAAATATTAAGTACTTTATTAGCACTTGGTCTAGTTAGCAACTCTTTGAAAAAAAACGGGGACCAAGTATGAACATTTCTGAAAAGAGAACACCATCTCCAGGCTGAACACTGCTCTGTCCTGTGGGAAACAAGCAAAGGACCATGATTGTTGACATGCTAGCACCCACCATCTTTCACCTCCACCAGGTGATACCCAGTTTTGGATATTTGAAAAGTTATGCTGGCCTTGAAGTGTGAAAAGTGAGAGTGTTAATCGCTCAGTTGTGTTCGATTCTTTAGGATTGCATGGACTGTCACCCGCCAAGCTACTCTGTCCATGGAACTCTGCAGGCAAGAACACTGGAGTGGGATCTTCCCCACCCAGGGATTGAACCCAGGTCTCCAGCATTGCAAGCAGATTCTTTAACATCTGAGCCACCAGGAAGCCTTGAAGTGATATTAAATCTGTCCACATTGCCTCAGGAAGAAATAAATGTTATTGTTTAAGCATTCACAATAGGATCATTAGGAGAGAAAATGAAAGCCAGTCTTGATGCCAGGCTCTGTTACTTGGTCTGCAAGAAGACCCAGGTCATAGCTACTCATCTTTGGGTCACTACTTGTGCCAGCCTCAGTCCAAGGCTTCACCTGTGTTGTCATGCCTACTGCTCGCTGTATTAAACAGCACGACTGGATGAGATAGTTATGTGCTTTCCCAGCTTGCAAATAAGGTGCTGAAGACATGGCAGAGGTTTTGTTAATATTTGCTAATGTTTAGGAAGTGTTTTGGGTTTCCATGGTAACTCAGAAGGTAAAGAATCTGCCTACAATGTGAGAGACCAGGTTCGATCCTTGGGTCGGGAAGATCCCCTGGAAAAGGGAATGGATACCCACTCCAGTATTCTTGCCTGGAGAGTCTCATGAAAAGAGGAGCCTGGCAGGCTACAGTCTATAGGGTCTCAAAGAGCTGGACATGACTAGGAGACTAACACTCACACAGTAAGGGTTTACTATGTGAAACTCTGTACTGCCTGGTTCCCAAGTCTGCCAGCTCAATCCTCTACCCTGTTGCACTCAGACACTCTCTGAGGATACATTCTGACTGATGACAAAGAAATCTGACTTCCTTCCCTCCAAGTATCATTGCCATCTTAGAGTGATGCGTTTCTATTAAAAGCACCTCAGGGCAGAGGAGAGAGAATATGAGAGTTAATAAGAATATCATAGGAGTTGGCTGGCAGTTCAGGACATGATTTCTACATTCCACTGGACATACATCTCTCTCCTGGTCCCAGTCTTACTGGGAAATGTCAGGTTCACACTTAGCCAGAAAGAGAAACGTTCTCTGCACATCATGAACTAAGAATAAGGACCCAGATGCCAACCATAGTTAGAAACACCAGCTAGTCCATTTTTCTCTCCTGATCTGGCACACAATCCTGATGGAGATTGTGTCTTTCTTATAATTAGAGGAACACACAATTATGTAAGGGTGGGTAGAAAATTGGACTTTTTGAGTTACATAAATGTGCATGCGTTCTTAGTCACTCAGTCTTGTCTGACTCTTTGGGACCCTTTGGACTGTAGACCACCAGAGTCTTCTGTCCATGAGATTCTGTAGGCAAGACTGGAGTGGGTTGTCATACCTTTCTCCAGGGGATCTCCCTGGCCCAGGAATTGAACCTGCATCTCCTGTGTCTCCTGCATTACAGGCAGATTCCTTATCCACTGAGTCACTGGGGAAGCCCATCATGAAAACAAGGTTTCTAAATCAGTCTGTGCATTTATGAATTCTGTGACAGGTGGCATGCTATATAATTGTATTGAACCTATTTCTTTAGCTATAAAATGATACATTGTTTTTAGAAATTATTTGTTCTTATATCCAAGATTACTAGGTACTTAGGAAACAGAAGATGAACAGATAGATAACCTCTGCTTTCATGAAAGTTATATAGTAGCAAAGAAAGTAGTTAGTCATAAGATAATCAATAATCACAAACATAAATAGAAAGTTCTATTAGTTGTGAGTGTTAATAAGCATATGTGCATGATAATTTGAAAGTATAATAGGAAATTTTTCATAAGAAGTCAGTGAAGAATTTTCTACCATGGTTATGAAAGCTGTGAGCTCTGAAGGAACGGGTCAATGGGAAATAGGTGGGTTACAAAGAAACATGGGGGCTATTTTCAAAGGGATTAAAGGCAATAAGAGATTAAACTGGCAGAGGTGAATCTCTGTTTATCTTACACTAAGAGATGCAATGAAGAGAATAAAAGTTATGAATGCTTTTCTAATACTAGGTACAATGGAAAGATACTATTTCATAATTCACCTGCCACCTAGCAAACAACAACAACAAAACCACAAAACCTCTCTACTCTGAAAAGCAATAAACCTCTGTTCACTTTAATAAACAAATCCTGTGTTAGGAATAGCATTAATTTAGTCTGTCTCTGTTGTTCTGATACGCAACTGCAGGAGCTCGTACACTGTGGTGCAGACTCAAGCCAAAGAAATCTGCGGTTTCTGAGTATTCTACTTGTGTGTTCTTTTCAACCAGTTTGTCTTTTGTCCCCAAGAGATGGATCCCATCTCAACCACTTTTTGTACCAAAGAGGTGGCACAGAGCCTGATGCACAGTCAGTGCACAGTATTCATTAGTTCTTTGCCCTTGAACTTCACAATCCTAGATGCTGAGATAGGAATAGTGTGCATCACCATGCAGCCTAAGGCTGTATCAACCAAATGAAGATCTCAACTGAGATACCTCTACTAGGCTTCTGGGAAGCTAGAGGTCATATCTGCCTTCATGACAACTGTGTCTGAGTGTTTCAGGACAGCAAGTCTCATTGGGCTGAATCAGCATCATTGTGGATTCTTGGTCGTCATCAGAAATCTGCTGAACCTTGACTTGGAGAACCATCGTGCCCCAAATCTAAAACTCTTCAGTCCTGTGTAGTGTCCATTGTGGTTACTAAGAAGCATGCAAATTGAGACAGCATATATATTAAGCAAAATGAAGTGTATCTGGTACTTAATATAATATCTTCATTTTCTTCTTAATGTATTATTGTTATTCGTCAAAGTCCAGGTAAGAATTATAAATTAAAATTGAATATGACTTTGCATTTTAGTTAACGTTTTTATTCCATAAAATAGCTGGCAAGTTCTGCAGTGAGATGATACCTGTATTCTAGCCTCATCCTGGCTACTTTCACTCACTGGACATGAGTCTGGGAAAACTCTGGGAAGTAGTGAAGGACGGGGGAGCCTGACATGCTGTAGTCCATGGGCTCCTGAAGAGTTGGACATGACTTAGCAACTGAACAAGGGGCTACCTTCAGAAAAGGACATTGGATTCAATGAACAATGTGTGTGAATATTGGTTTTGTCACTTGTTATATTTTAACTGCTAAAAGATTTAAATAACATGATACATACAGTGCACCAGCACAATAGCAATCACTTAACATGCCAAAGATAGAGAGCAGGTACATTTTGATGTGTATGCCCAGTTCAATTCATTTGATGGTCATGCCTGAAGGGATATATATAAAATTTGGAAGCTACATCTGGGCTCAGCAGAGAAATGCCTTGATGAATTGGTCATGTCTGTCAGCACCAGGGAGAGGGAGTTTGATGAAGGAGGCATGTGGGAGTCCAAGATGTACATATCTGTCTTCCTGTAAAAGGCAATTAATGTGACTTCCCACATTCCATCATGTCCTCTGGCATCAGTGATCTCATCAGTTTAATGGGTACAGTCATCCCTACCATATGTGCATTGAAGCATGACAGGAGCTTGGGCTGAGCTGATGCCTATGAAAACTCTTATAAAGGGAGCTAACTGAAAGAATAATCAGGATGAATAATTTTTATAGCATTATTTAATCATTCACTAATCACAGAGTGGCTTAGAGAAACATAATTTCATTGCATCACTTAACCTCAGGTTATGTGCGTGCTAAGTTACTTCACCTGGAAGTGAAGTCATTCAGTTGTGTCCGACTCTTTGCGACCCTGTGGACTGTAGCCCACCAGGCTTCTCTGGTCCATAGGATTTTCCTTCACCTGGAGTAACAGTCAAATTTGGCCTTGGAGTACAGAATGAAGCAGGGCAAAGACTAATAGAGTTTTGCCAAGAGAACACACTAGTCATAGAAAACACTGCACTGGTCATAGCAAACACCATCTTCCAACAACATAAGAGAAGACTCTACACATGGAAATCACCAGATGGTCAACTCCAAAATCAGATTGATTATATTCTTTGCACCAAAGATGGAGAAACTCTATACAGTCAGCAAAAACAAGACTGAGAGCTGACTGTGGCTCAGATCATGAACTCCTTATTGCCAAATTCAGACTTAAATTGAAGTAGGGAAAACCACTAGACCATTCAGGTATGACCTAAATCAAATCCCTTATGATTATACAGTCGAAGTGAAAAATAGATTCAAGGGATTAGATATGATAGACAGAGTGCTTGAAGAACTATGGACAGAGGTTCATGACATTGTACAAGAGACAGAGATCAAGACCATCCCCAAGAAAAGGAAATGCAAAAAAAGAAAAATGGCTATCTGAGGAAGTCTTACAAATAGCAGTGAAAAGAAGAGAAGCGAAAAGTAAAGGTGAAAAGGAAAGATAAACCCATTTGAATGCAGAGTTCCAAAGAATAGCGAGGAGAGATAAGAAAGGCTTCCTCAGTGATCAGTGCAAAGAAATAGAGGGAAGCAACAGAATGGGAAAGACTAGAGATCTCTTCAAGAAAATTAGAGATATCAAGGGAGCATTTCATTCAAAGATGGACAGAATAAAGGACATAAATTGTATGTTTGTCTAGTCAAGGCTATGGTTTTTCCTGTGGTCATGTATGGATGTGAGAGTTGGACTGTGAAGAAGGCTGAGCACCGAAGAATTGATGCTTTTGAACTGTGGCATTGGAGAAGACTCTTGAGAGTCCCTTGGACTGCAAGGAGATCCAACCTGTCCATTCTGAAGAAGATCAGCTCTGGGATTTCTTTGGAAGGAATGATGCTAAAGCTGAAACTCCAGTACTTTGGCCACCTCATGCAAAAAAGTTGACTCATTGGAAAAGACTCTGATGCTGGGAGGGATTGGGGGCAGGAGGAGAAGGGGACAACAGAGGATGAGATGGTTGGATGGCATCACTGACTCAATGGACGTGAGTCTCAGTGAACTCTGGGAGTTGGTGATGGACAGGGAGGCCTGGCGTGCTGTGATTCATGGGGTGGCAAAGAGTCGGACATGACTGAGCGACTGATCTGATCTGATCTGATCTGAACAGAAGCAGAAGATATTAAGAACAGGTGGCAAGAATATACAGAAGAACTAATCAAAAAAGATCTTCACGAACCAGATAATCACGATGGTATGATCACTCATCTAGAGCCAGACATCCTAGAATGCAAAGTCAAGCAGGCCTTAGGAAGCATCACTACTAACAAAACTAGTGGAGGTGAAATAGCTCCAGTTGAGCTATTTCAAATCTTAAAAGATGATGCTGTGAAAGTGCTGCACTTAAAATCCCAGCAAATTTGGAAAATTCAGCAGTGGCCACAGGACTGGAAAAGGTCAGTTTTCACTCCCTCATCTCACAAGCTACTTTGTAATGCTCAAAATTCTCCAAGCCAGGCTTCAACAATATGTGAGCTGTGAACCTATAGATGTTCAAGCTGGATTTAAAAAAGGCAGAAGAACCAGAGGTCAAATTGCAACATCCATTGGATCATCAAAAATACAAGAGATTTCCAGAAAAACATCTATTTCTGCTTTATTGACTATGTCAAAGCCTTTGACTGTGTGGATCACAACAAACTGTGGAAAATTCTGAAAGAGAAGGGAATACCAGACCACCTGACATGCCTCTTGAGAAATCTGTATGCAGGTCAGGAAGCAACAGTTAGAACTGGACATGGAACAACAGAAAGTTTCCAAATCGGGAAAGGTTACTTCAAGGCTGTATATTGTCACCCTGCTTATTTAACTTATACAGCGAGTACATCATGAGAGATGCTGGGCTGGATGAAACACAAGCTAGAATCAAGATTGCTGGGAGAAATATCAATAACCTCAGATATGCAGATGACACCACCCTTATGGCAGAAAGTGAAGAAGAAATAAAGAGCCTCTTGCTGAAAGTGAAAGAAGAGAGTGAAAAATTTGACTTAAAACTCAACAGTCAGAAAACTAATAGTGTTATCTGGTCCCATCACTTCATGGCAAATAGATGGGGAAACAGTAGAAAGAAACAGTGAAAGACTTTATTTTGTTGGGCTTCAAAATCACTGCAGATGGTGAGTGCAGCCATAAAATTAAAAGACACTTGCTCCTTGGAAGAAAAGATATGACCCACCTAGATAGAATATTGAAAAGCAGAGACATTACTTTGCCAAGAAAGGTCTGTCTAGCCAAGGCTATGGTTTTTCCAGTAGTCATGTATGGGTGTGAGAGTTGGACTATAAAGAAAGCCGAGTGCTTAAGAATTGGTGCTTTTGAACCATGGTGTTGGAGAAGACTCTTAAGAGTCCCTTGGACTGCAAGGAGATCCAACCAGTCCATCCTAAAGGAAATCAGTCCTGAATATTCATTGAAAGGACTGATGCTGAAGCTGAAACTCCAATTTTTAGGCCACCTGATGTGTAGAACTGACTCATTTGAAAAGACCCTGTTTCTGGGAAAGATTGAGGTTGAAGGAGAATGGGACAACAGAGGATGAGATGATTGGATAGCATCAGCTCAATGAACATGAATTTGAGTAAACTCCAGGAGTTGGTGATGGACAGGGAGGCCTGTTGTGCTGCAGTCCATGGAGTCTCAAAGAGTCAGACACAACTGAGTGACTGAACTGACTGCAGTCACTTCAGTTGTGTCCAATACTTGGCGACCCCATTGACTTGAGCCCTCCAGGCTCCTCTGTCTATGGGATTCTCCAGGCAAGAATACTGGAGTGGGTTGCCATGCCTTCCTCCAGAGGATCTTCCTGAACCAGGGATTGAACCCACTTCTCTTATGTCTCCTGCATTGGCAAACAGGTTCTTCACCACTAGCACTGCCTTGAAGCCCCTAACCTCAGGTGAGTAATGCAAAATTAGAACAAACATTTTCATGGAAACCAAGTAAGTATACTTTGACTGCATTGTCCTACTCCCAGGATCCACACTCCTTATCATGGCAGAAATTACTGACATTATCTGGTACCAGGCTATACCTCTGAACACACCAGCCTTAACTATACCTCTGTGTTGTCAGATTTGTGTTTATAAACATGGTAATTTTATAAACATGGAAAACTGGTCCGATGTGTTCTTGACAGTAGCCCCAGGGACCATAGAGTCTGGCATATAGTAGGCCTGTGGGAAAATATTTATACAACCTTTTTAGGAATCAGCCCTACAAGTAAGCAGGCCCCCAGAGACTTAAGGTTTTGCTCTCCTGGCAACATGACTCAATTTTGTGACAAGGTATGTGGAAGAGGGTGAAGACTGGTGGCACGTGTGCAGACAGGGGATTGAGGCAGCTCTCTGCTGTCCAACATATGCACAGAGCAATGCCTTCCTCTGGCTGGAGGTGGGAGCCCAGACCAGCCTGCTGAATCATGGAACCCAGGTTTTAAGTTCATATGTCAAAACTCCAAGGGAAGGTCAAATATTTCCAAGTTCAGGTGCAATCACAGTGGGAGTATGACTACTTGAGATAGCAAGGTTCTTAGAAAGGGAGGTAGATGTCTTGACCTGACAGTCTCTAAACTGATATTATTCCTGACTTCTTTCCTGACTTATCCTTATTCATTCATCACATTGTATTCTGGTGCAGTTACAAAATATACAATGATTGGAGGCGTTGTTCTGTTTTGTTTTTCCTAACGTTCTTCAGTGTTTTCCCATTGCACATAGAATAAAATGTGAGGTGCTTCTACCCTTGAACTGCAGAAGTGAGTTCACAATCTGAGAGTCACTGCCTACTCTTCCAATGTCATGTCCCTCATGATTTGAAACCCCCAAGACTTTGATGCTGGGAGGGATTGGGGGCAGGAGGAGAAGGGGACGACAGAGGATGAGATGGCTGGATGATATCACTGACTCGATGGACATGAGTCTCAGTGAACTCCGGGAGTTGGTGATGGACAGGGAGGCCTGGCGTGCTGTGATTCATGGGGTCGCAAAGAGTCGGACACGACTGAGTGACTGATCTGATCTGATCTGATCTGGGCCTTCTTTCTTATTCCTTAGAAATAGAATTCCCACAAGGGTATTCTTGTCTAATTATTATCAGGGGCTTCCCTTGCCGCTCAGCCAGTAAAGAATCCGCCTGCAATGCAGGAAACGTGGGTTTGATCCCTAGGTCAGGAAGATCTGCTGGAGAATGGATAGGCTACCTCCTTCAGTATTCTTGGGCTTCCCATGTGGCTCAGCTGGTAAAGAATTCTCCTGCAATGTGGGAGACCTGGGTTAGGAAGATCCCCTGGAGAAGGGAAAGGCTACCCACTCCAGTATTCTGGCCTGGAGAAGTCCATGAACTGACTAGTCCATGGGGTTTCAAAGACTACAACATGACTGAACAATTTTCACTCACTCACTGAGCCTTCTTCCAGGTTGTGAAACTCTTCCCCACTGTATACATTCGCCTGTGACTTTATCTTTGCTTGGGGTACCCTTTCCCCTACTCTGTACCTATCTGTCTCCTTTTCATCTTTTTTTTCTCTTTTAAATATCATTTACTCCAACCATCCTATTTAAAATAGTCACCTTATGCTTTTCTCTCTTGTTACCCACTATTTACTTTCTTCCCTATTATAACAATTCAGTATTATCTACTCATTGCTTTGCTTATATTTCATTAGCTGTTACACTAAGCTGGACATTGACTAAAATCAAAGGTTATGTGTTAGATCTCCCTTTCAATATAGGTATCTACAACAGAACCTTGCCCAAATCATTACTGAATGCACATAGTAGGTCTTAACAAAATTTGTAAGGATGTACAGGAGCTAGAAAGAAAGGTAGAAAATTAGGAAGGAAGGAAGAGAGGAAGAAAACTGTGAACCACTGGTGTGTAGGAGTCATCACCATGGAGGCTCCTTTCAGCCTTCAGAATCGAGTTCAAATGACATCTCTAAGGAGCCATGCCTGACGTCACACGCATCCCCTTCCACTCTGCCCCCATTGCTTTCATTCTGTACCTTTGGAAGTGTATCAGTCACCCAGTTGTGTCTGTCACTTTGCAGTCCCATGGACTGTAGCCCATCAGCTTCCTCCGATCTTGGAATTCTCCAGGCAAGAATACTGGAGTGAGTAGCCATGGCCTTCTCCAGGAGATCTTACTGACTCAGAGATCAAACCTGGGTCTCCCACACTGCAGGCAGATTCTTTACTGTCTGAGCTACCATGGAAGCTCATATTTTTGTAAAGAATAACAAAACAAGAGTTATAATCCTATGAAAATCTTGATGATAGAGAAAATGTCTAATTAATCTCTAAATCCTAGCACACTATGCGTCCTGGTGCACAATAGTCAGACAATAAATTTAACTGTAGTTGTTTTTAATAGCAGTAGGTTTAGTGGTAATATCATAAACTCAGTATTTTATTTTGTAAAATAAATTAAACCTTGATATCTCCAAATCCATGTCTGCTGATGACCTGGCTTATAACTCAAGACGCAAGCCTGTTACGCTGAAGTGATGGTTCTACATTCGTCTCTTTACATCAGTAGAGGCTATGCCTCCTAAGAGTCCTTTTGAGCAACTCTTCTGAAATTTAATGTGCAAACAACATCTTTTCAGAGTTTAGATCCTGATTCCCTATGTTTGGGGTAAAGCCCAAGCTTCTGCATTTCTCACAAGTTCCTAGCGGATGTGGGTACTTTGAATATGCAAAGGGCACCAAGTAGCAAGGCCCTAATACACACTTCAATCCAGAGAGTCAACATCAAAGCGATTTATCAGCCTCTGAGGGAATTTTGTTTTCTGTTGACAGGAAACCTCCCAGTCAGCCTTGAGCCATAATTCAGTGTCAAAACTAATTTCAGGTGAATCGAATGTTAATGGCAACCACATAAACCACTGGTTAATGACTGGCTGTGAAAAACACAGAATCCGTGTTTTGTTGCAGTGACTGAAGGCTTTTGAATCAAACTACCGAGTTTCTTCCTTGCTATGCCTTTTGCTATTTAGGGGACCCTGGCACATTATACAACCCCTCCGAACTCCTGCCTTTCCTTATCTATAAACTAGGCATAGTAAAATACTCATTCACTAAATTCCATGCAGGGAATGAAATATAGTCTGCAGTGCCTTCAGCACAATTCTAGCAAAATATAAGCACGTAATATATTTTATCTTTTTTTTTTTTTTTTTTTAGATTACTGTTTCATTTTCAGGGAAACTGTTCTGAATTCTCACTTGGGAGAAGAGCCTACTGTCGACTGGCTCATCACAACCCACTCCAGTTCTCTGTGCTACATCAGTTGGCTATCCACACAGCTTCATCCCAGCAGGCTGCGATTTGTGGGGAGACAAGTAGGGTTTGTGTAACTGTCATTGGAGGTCATGGAGAGGAGGTGGCTGCCAGTTGAGCTGAACCCAGGCAATTGGAGGCTCCCCACCTGCTCCCTAGCCTTGGAATGTATGCTCTGTCCCCTCTTCCCACAGAGAGGGCAATTTCAAGACATAGCCTTGAGGGCAATGTGTTGTAAGACCACCTGGACAGTGCACCTGACTGACCCCCGTCAAGGCTTCTCTATAAGCTTTGAAGATGCTGGTGGGTGGATGCATAGATCTATTCATCTTTTGGCCTCAAATAAGACTCATCTGTGAGTTCTTTGCTTATTCCACCTGCCACCTACTCATCTGGAGTGGTTGCCTTTCTTCCTTCTCTCCCTGGTCTTTATGTTTGGGGTCCAGTCTGTGAACCCACAGTATCCCAGGTGGATCAGTGCATTCTGTTCTGATTACTTGACTTTGGGAGTAATTCAAAGTGGCATTTTCAACCCTATCTTAAGCATCAGATATTTTCAAAGGTTTCCTAACCACTAATATATCTCACTGTCATCTACCCATCCTCATGGCCAAGGCCCAGGAAATCTGACTGCTTCAGAGAAGCCATTCTGATCCCCCCAAAGTTCTCTCTTTCTGTTCTCAGCATCACTAAAAAAACATCTGTGAATCTCCTCATGGCAAAGCAGGGCAATTCCCCTGCAAGACTAGTTTCAAGGTCACATGTATATATATTGCTTTTCTTCTGTTCTAATATGAAATTGGTTAACATTGATTATGGAAATCTAGAACAAGGGACATGATAGTTCTTCTCTTTATCAATAAGCTCCTGCCAGGGCAGGTAAATTCCATTTTAGACTCCATAAGTCACATAGATCTGCAGGAGAAAACAAAACGTCAACTAGTAAGAGTCTTGAAGTGACTTGAAATCATATCATGTAGACAGAGAATGGACAGGCAAAGAAAAGCCATATCAGCATAATAACGAAACATTTCCCTGTGAAGGAACAGGCAACCTTCTCATAATGCTCTGAAGAAGCTTATATGGTAAATTAAAATGATGCATAGTTTACACACTATTTTTTGATGACCTAAGTTGTACAAAAAGTGCAACGGACTGACATAGTGGTAGTGACTTCTCCAACACTTGGGAAGCCCAACCCCAGGCTGAAGAACCATTGAGTGAGATTGCTGGGTGTGCAAAACAACCATTTGATGTGGAGTTGTACTGGATACTCTTCAATGTTAGCTCCAAATTTGGGGATCTATGATTCAGTCTGAAAGCCACAAGAAGATAGTCTGTGTCCTCTAGTCTCAGGGTAGGGACCAGCGCTCACTGTTTACTCAATAAGGACACATAAAATGAGAAATTAGAACTCTGTTTCTTCTCCACCCAACTAACCATCTGGGAGGTGCACTGAACTTACCTGTTGACTCATTACTGTTTAGTCACTAAGTTGTGTCTGACTCTTTGTGACCCCATGGAGTGTAGCCCACCAATTTCCTCTGTCCATGGGACTTTTCAGGCAAAAATACTGGTGAATTGCCATCTCCTACTCCAGGAGATGTTTCCAACCCAAGGATTGAACCTGCGTCTCCTGTGTTGGCAGGCAGATTCTTTACCACTGAACCACTACAGAAGCCCACATGATGACTAACAAATACCAAAACAAAAATTTAGGAGCCTTCTGGGTAGTGAATTAGCTTTAAACAGCCAGGAAAGTTTGAACTAAGGACAACTCCTTATCCTAAATTTCCCATTCCAATTGTGAAGACACAAGCCGTAAATGTAATCACCTAGTATTCATATTCATGTCATAAGTGTTTCTCACCCGGTGCCTGTAACTATCTCAATTATCTGAAACGGTTTAACATCACAGTCAAAAGTAGACTAGTGTTGGCAATAACAATAAAACTAAAAAGGGTCCTGGCTACGTTATGACTCTGTGGAACCATTACGTTCCTCTGTGTTCAAGTGAGGCAGATAACAAGAGGGCATTAAAATTGTAGCATCCTCAAACAACAGTATGGTTATTGCTTATTAATTATACCAAAGGAGCACAACTAATTAGTTTAATACGTAGCATTATGTATGCCAGCGACAGATGAGAGGAAGGCAGTGGGCTGGGTAAAATTCTTTAGCGGAGCCACTGACACGTCTATTAGCAGTTACTCTGCACCCCCAAGACAGACGGAAATAAAACTAAGACTCTGAGAAAGACCTTGATTCGCTGCCCTTTCGTTTTGAATGTGGATTGCAATTTGCATATCACAACAATAATTTTCACAGGCATTCTTTTTTACCCTTCAGAAAACACCAGAAACACTTCAAGCTTTTTGGTGGTGGTTGTTCTTTCTTAGCTCTCCTGCCAATGAGAACAAAGGGAGAGAGGAAGTGAAGGGCAGGGGAGAAATCTCTGGATGTGTGTCGGGTGTAACTCTCATAAAACAGAATTTATGGATCAAAAGGTAAGCATACTTTGAGGGAAAAGAAATGCTTGCACATTGTTTCCCAGAAGCACTTTTGAAGTTTGTATTTTTATCTTCTTGTACTAGTTGAACATACTTTCCTGATAAAAGTGATTAATTTTTTTCATTTTCTTTAAATCTCCCCTCTAATGGGTTGAAAATGGTATCTGGTAATTGTTTTAATCTGTATATCCTTGATTTCTAGCACCTTTTTAATTATGTCAAATGTCTGCCATTTATATTTTTATAAATTATCTGCTCTTATCTTGGGCAATTATTTTTCAAAGTTTTTGTTTCCATTAATGCAAAAGCTATTTATTTATTGTGGGTGTTAGTCAATAAAAACCCACCAAGCTGACCCAAATGTAAGGATATCAGACAAGGATGTTAAACCCTTGATGATGAACATGTTCAAAGGCATAAGTCAAAAATCGTTATGATGGGTAAACAAATAGGAAACATCAAATCAAATGGAAAGTATTAAGAAGAGGCAAATTAATGGAACCACTAAATACAATATCTGAAATTCACTTGGTTAGATCAACAGCAGGTTGGTGACAGCAAGGGAAAAAAGAAAAACAGTGAATTTAAAGAGATTCAGTAGAAATTATACAATCTAAAAGCAGAAATAAAGATGAATAAGCACAAATATGTTATACCCATGTCTATACATAATAAATAGATAGGGCTTCCCAGGTGGCTCAGTGGTAAAGAATCTGCCTGCCACTGTAGGAGTCATGGTTTCAACCCCTGGGCTGAAACCCTGGGGGAGGAAATGGCAATCTGCTCCAGGATTCTCGCCTGGAAAGCCCCAGGGAGAGTGGAGCCTGGCAGGCTATAGTTCATGGGTCACAAAGAGTTGGACACTACTGACCAGCTGAGCATAAGCACAGTATGTAACTTCAGTCTAAGACTCTTTAGTTAATCTTTGTTTGGTCACTATGTGCTCTAAACCCAGTTACCTACTCAAAACCTTCCCTCGGGCAGCTACTCTCTTGATCCTAAATTATCCATTTCTAACTCATTGCTAGAATATAAGTAACAGAGAGGAATTTCTTAGAAGTTTGTTTACATCCAAATCTTACTTGCCCATGCACTGTTCAATTCACTCCCATCTAGTTTTCATTTCCTCTACTCCATTAATGTTTCCTCTCATCCCTTTACTCCATCTAACTCTGTTCTAACCCCCACACCTTTCTTATCAGAATAAATTGATTCATTTTCCTGCCAACTGCTTAACCTGGAAATCCAAGAATCACCCTCAATCCCTCCATCTCCCTCTCCCCTAAAATCCATCCCATTGAAATTGCCTACAGGTTTTAAATCTTAATACACTGTACTTCTGTCCTCTTCTTGCTACCATCTCTGCTACAACTGTAGTCAAGATGATCATCATCTCCACATGGACATCAATGGGCTCCTACCTGCTTTTCCTTCTTCCAATCCTACCACATGCAATCCCTTATGCTCCAAAATCTTTAATGAGCAAAATTAGTGTCTTGGTTTTTTTTTTTTTTTGAAACTATCCAATGGCTTTCTTTTATACTTAGAATCAAATCTAAACTCCTTACAATGCCCACAAAGTCCCACATGATCGAGTCCTGACTACATTCCTGACACTAGTTCTAAGTATTCTCTAACCTCCCTGGAGAGAATCTAGACACTGCTGCTTACTTCCTGTTTTTGAAACACTCCAAGGTAATTCCTGCATCAGGGGCGTTATGATGGTTTTTCCTGTGCTTGGGGTCTTTTGCTGTGGCTCATCAAATGGCTATCTTTCTCATTTAAATATCAACTCAAATTTTACCTCCACATAGATGCTTTCTTTGTATAAAACAACACATACAAACACACATAAATGTGCACACTTATTTTCTTCTGTAAAATGTAGTGTGTCTTGAAATTATTGTTTCTATACATTGCCTCCTCCCTCCACGCGTATGATAGATGAGAACAGCAATGCTGTCTGACTTGTTTACTTCTGTATTCACATTACTAAGAATGATCTTGGGTATAGAGTAGACACTCGAGATATTTATAAAATGAATAAATAAATGAGAGGACAAATACAATATAAAGCTAGGCAAGATTCAACTCACCTTCTGCTCTTATTAGTTTATAGACAGAAATGGGAGATGGCAGTAGAGTGGTTAATATTTATGGTTAAATTCTGAGAAATATAGGGTATTTGTGTACTTCAGTTACAGGGATGTCACTACTTGCTTTACTGAGCATAAGAAAATAAATGCTATTTCTAAATTTAGGTTATCCTTGGAGAACTGGGTAAGATACAGTTAAAATCAGGACTGATTAATTCTGATGGAAGAAGTCATCAAAATATGAAGAAAAATAGTGACCTCTAAGAAGGGAAGACAGTGTCTCGGTAAGCGACCTTGAGAAAATCTTTTTTTTTTTTTCCATCTGTAAATGGATTGTATTAAACCCTATTTAAAGTCCTTGTAGAATTCACTTTCTATGCACTATGAGTGTGTCAGGGAGAAATTCAGGGAGAAGGCATGTGAGTATCTGAATCCAAAGTAAACTCTGGGAGCAGGAAGTACCTACTTCTATGTCTTTATACGTCTATATCTGGATTTGTTTCTAAATCTATATCTTTAGTTATTTATTGGGGATAATGGTACATCAAATAAGAATTCTGGACTTGGTTGTTATCTGTGTATCCTTAAGCAAGTCATCTCCATTCTCTTTGCCTTAGTTGCTTCGTTTCTAAAGTTTCAGTTCAGTTCAGTTCAGTTGCTTAGTGATGTCCAACTCTTTGCGACCCCATGGACTGCAGCACACCAGGCTTCCCTGCCCATCAGCAGCTTCCAGAGCTTACTCAAACTCATGTCCATTGAGTTGGTAATGGCATCCAATCATCTCATCCTCTGTTGTCCCCGCCTTCTCCGGCCTTCAGTCAGTTTTAAGCCAGCTTTTTCAGTCTCCTCTTTCGCTTTCATCAAGAGGCACTTTCGTTCCTCTTAGCTTTCTGCCATAATGGTGGTGTACACATATAGTTTATCCCAATCGTTAACTCTTGAGTCAGCATCTTCAAAAGATAAGGACTCAGGGGTTTGTACACAGTTTCAATAGCAGAACTCACATTTCCTTGATCTCAACATTTTGGGTCTAACACATTTTAAAACTCCCCATGTTACCTCCACAACATACTGAATTTAACACCAAGTTCCCTAACTTGACTATTTAACTGTTGTCCATTTTTTAAAAATGCATCACATTATGGAAGGAAAAGCCAGTATGAAACCAACTTGACAATCTATGTTGTAAAATTTACCCATATACAATAACAATTATAATGTATATGAATCTGGACAAATTTGTCTATGCTCTTCTCAAACACATTTTACGGAGACATGCTCACTTAGTGAAATAGTCAAGCCTGTTCATAGGTAGCTTCAGACATTAGAAAGTTCAATTACATTGGCCTAACAACTATTCTCTAACAGTATCTTTCATGTTTGCTTTCCAGTACTCTGAAGTCTTAAAAAATAACAAGAAAATAGTAATTTAAAAAATCATCTCATATGCATTCTGCATGTTTCACTTTTTAAATCACAAAATATCTATTTTGATCTGAAACTGAGACACATATTATTAGTATCTCCAATGTACAGAGATCCAGAGAGATTATGTAGCTTTCCCAAGGTCATATTTTAGAATAAAGACAAAGCCATTACCTGAATAGCTTTTTCTAACTTCTAGTTAAATATTTTTTCTACTTCTCTATGGCAATCTTGCCAATATTTGAAAATAATTAACATTCCAACTGTCTTCTTTGTTCCAAACTAAAATCCCTAGGTTTATGTTTGAAGGTAATCTGATTCATGTGAGCCGTGTCCCAAGCAAATGACTGGTTTCTATCCTTTCTGCTTCCTTCGTGCTCTATGTTAGGTTTGGTTGTTGTCGTTCAGTTGCTAAATCATGCCCAGCTCTTTGTGACCCCAGGGACTGCAGCATGCCAGGCTCCTCTGTCCTTCATTATCTCCTGGAATTTGCTCAAATTCACATCCGTTGTCGATGGTGCCATCCAACCATCTCATCCTCTGTTGTCCCCTTCTCCTTTTGCCTTCCATCTTTCCCAGTATCAGGGTCTTTTTCAGTGTGTCGACTCTTCACATCAGGTGACCTAAGTGTTGCAGCTTCAGCTTCAGCATCACTACTTCCAATGAATAGTCGGGGTTGATTTCCTTTAGGATTAACTGGTTTGATCTCCTTGCTGTCCAAGGGACTCTCAAGAGTCTTCTCCAGCACCACAGTTCAAAAACATCAGTTCTTTGTTGCTCAGCTTTCTTTATGGCTTGGAGCTACTTGCTAAGTGTAAATCTTAGGAGAGTGATCATGGTGGTAAGGAGAGTGGAAATTCTCACCAGAAGAATGATGTAAGACCACAGGTATTTCATCTATAAGAGAGAGAATGAAATTTGCCTATAAGTATTTGAACAATTTTAGACAAATCTATACATTTCTTCTCACTATAGATGCAAGATTAGGATGGCAAATGTATGCTAGAGGGAAATTAATTTCAGTCCATTTTACCTTGCCTGGATCAAGTCTAATATTTCACTGTATCTTGAATCCCTTCAAAGAATGCAACAATGAGTTAATGAGGATGATCTTTCAAAAGTCACAGCTTTCCAAAGTGAAAGATAGGCTGCTTTACAGGCATGAGCTTAACATCTACCTCTCAAACCCTTACATTAAGCAGTTTTCACGACCCACATATCCATCCATTCCTCTGCACCCCTGATGCCCGTTTTGTTTTAAACTCCCATTATGTTCCCAATGGATCTTGAAGTAAATCATTTAGGAACACTTTCAACTATAAATTAGCAGAATACTAGACTGAAAGTGCATGTTGTGAAATTTTGGAGTTCAATCGAAAAGTCAATGCCACAAAATTTAAAGCTGGAAATGCCAATGATATAACATAAAAGCTTGATAGCACTAAAAGAAGTTGAGTTACTATACTCCAGCAAAAATGATATAGAGAAGATTCTCACAGTGAGTGGGAGACTAACCCAGGTCAGCATTTCTTGAAATGTGATCTGATGACCACCTGTATTTCTTTGGCATATTGTATGAAATCTATCAAATTATCCTTCACGATTATGTTTTTAAAAAGACTACACTTAACAGATTGCTACGGACCAAAAACTCAAGTAGGGAGAATGGTTACAAATATTTTCCACTGGTATGGGTGAGAGAGAAGGGTTCTCAAAAAATATGGACATCAATACACCATCAGATGGGCATCTACAGCCTAGCATTTTGGGGATATATCAATATAAAAAAATCACCCAACATGAGTCAGCACCACTCTTACCATCAAAGATAAACTTATCCTTACCTATTTTTTCTGGGTGTTGGGAAGATGAACCATCTGTTTGTGAAGGTCTTTAGCTATCAAGCATATTCCTTATTTTTTTTTCTTCATACATTCCTCTCCACCTGGAGCAGTGACATCAGTCCATCAGGAGTCAAAACATAACTTCCAAATCTCTCACCAACAACTTGACACCATGGTCATTTGCAGTACATTTTAGACATCTGTCAGCCATTTAGGTAAATCTTCTCTAAATTCACTATCATTTAATTGTATTGATGAATGTGAAGGCTAATTTCTTGAAATTGACTTCTATCGATTTGTGTCCAGTTGAATTCCATCAAGCCCCAGTGATTTGCATTGAACAAGTTAAATTGCACAGGCTAAATGGGTTGAAGGCATTTTCACTGAGGTAGAGCACATTCATGGGGATGAGCCCACTGTTGCGTGGCTTTATATGGCTCCTAGGGTGACAGTTATTGAAAAATTATTAAGACACAACAAATGTTTCAACTACAAAGAACACATGTTATAGGAGATGAGCCCCATAGGTCTTGTCATTACATGGAACTCTTTGGCTCTATAACCTGTAAATAGCTCAAGATTGGTTCTATGTGCTGCTCTTCTGGTGGAGTTTGACCTTAGTTGTAATAAATGAAGAATGTCAGACAAAAAAAAAAAAGAAGTAGAAAAGGGAGCTGACACTTATTTAGCCCTAGATGTCTCTTTTGTACCCTTGTTTTTGAACATTAATAGTCAAAATTAACCTATACAGTTATGTGTGTATTGGATACATTTTAATATTTCGCTTCCATCAGTAATGCTGTGTGTGCTGTGCTTAGTTGCTCAGTCATGTTTGACTCTGTGACCCCACAGGCTGTAGCCATGGGGATTCTCCAGGCAAAAATACTGGAGTGGGTTGCCATGCCCTCCTCCAGGGCATCTTCCCAACCCAGGAAGATTCTTTACCAGCTGAGCTACCTGGGAATCCCATTATTCCATCAGCAGTGCCTTCCCCTTATTCAGCCACCACTTGTAGTAACTTGTACCACGATGTGCACGCTGCCAAACCCCACCTCTGAGCCAGGTCAGTCTTACTTACCTCCAAGGGGCTTCTCTGTTGACTCTACAGTAATAAGCATCCCAGGAACCCACTAGCAGCCCCTCCGCGTGCAGACTTGAAATGCAGGATAGTTAACAGCCCAAGGAGTGAAACTCGAAATGAGGATGAATGGGAGTGTTTATGAACTGAGTGTTTGTGTCTCCCCAAAGTCTATTTATTGAAATCCTAACACCCAGTGTGGTAGAATTTGAGGATGAGACCTTAGAGATAATTAAGTTTAGATAAGTTCATCAATCCCAAAGGAAATCAGTCCTGAATATTCATTGGAAACACTGATGCTGAAGCTGAAACTCCAATACTTTGGCCACCTGATGTGAAGAACCGACTCGTTGGCAAAGACCCTGATGCTGGGAAAGATTGAGGGCAGGAGGAGAAGGGGATGACAGAGGATGAGGTGGTTGGATGGCATCACCGACATCATGTACATGAGTTTGAGTAGTCTCCAGGAGTTGATGATGAACATGGAAGCCTGGCGTGCTGCAGTCCATGGGGTCACAAAGAGTTGGACATGACTGAGTGACTGAACTGACTGAAGTTCCTGAAACTGACATGTTCATGGTGAGATTAGTGCCCTTTTATAAAGAGACAAAAGGTGTGTCCTTCTCTCTACCACATGAGGACGCTGCAAGAAGAAAGCCATCTGCAGGCCAGGAAGAGGGACTCTTCCAGGAACCACATAAGTGGGCACCTTGATCTTGGACTTCTCAGTCTCCAGAACTGTGAGAAATAAATGCCTATTCCTCCAGCAACACAATTCATGGTATCTCATGATAGCAGCCAGAGCAGACTAACACAGTAATGATTGAATAAATGCTTTCCGATCTCTTCTCTTGAAAGCAGATTCTTCTGTGCCTTCCCGAAGATTCTAAAAGCACTTACCCAGGATCAAAGAACTCAACTCCACAATGCATTTTTGCTTTAGCTTTTCCTCCATTGGAGACTGGCTCCTAGACTTAACTTGGCTCCCCAGATAAAGTACACTTGACCTTTTGTTTCAGGGTCTGCTTTCTGGAAAATCCAGATCAAGTCAACGCAATTGTCTTAGATTTACTGATTAAGAAGTTGATGCTTATACAGGTATCATTTGACAAATATTTCTCAGCACAAAATCCATAGAACCTGAATTAAACTCAAGGTCTACATCACTTAAATGCCTCTTGGGAGGAGGAGCCAACCAACATGACTCATTACTCATCCACATGGAAACACATAATATCTAATCTGATCTTGGAGTTCAGTCTGCACCTCTGACTTTGCTTTAAGCAGCTCTCCTAACTGGACTGACTGATTTCTATCTATCAAACCAAGTCACTAATCTAATCAGGAGAGTTTCAGAGCATATTTCAGAAGGTTTTCTCTTAGAATTAATCTCTGGTGCTCAATACACCAAATGATTTGTGTATAAGGAATGAGATACAGCGACTTGGGTCCGTTGACTACTACATGTCCCGTTCTCGGTTTTGTCGGTCCTTGTTTCTTCCTAGATATCCCACCACTCACTGACTGAAGAATCACTGCCGTCCTCTGACCTTGGTCACTGAGATCTCAGCATGTTTTGTGCTCCAGCAGGTCCCCTTTGTCCTTGCAAAACTTTTCTAATTCAGATCAGTGCCTGACACAATACAGACATCTAATAACTGTGACAAGAAAGAGAAGGGTTTGGGTATGGAGGTCCAAAGCTCGGTAACAGAGAAAAGGTTCAGAGAAGATCCAGCCTTGCATGCGTTCCCATTCCTTAATGGGAGTTGGCTCTAGAATAGTGGATCCTACCCTAGGATCTGCCCTGAAAATTCTGTAAGTGACAGCCACTGAAAAAGATCGAATTCTATTTACTCTGAAGCCCAAGACATACTGTGTTTCATTACCTGTGACATGGGCTTAGTGGTTTCAGGGCATCTTTTTCTGATGCTTGCAGTCTGATTGCATTTGTGGAGCATTTTTATAGCATTTAATTGATGCTGTTAGAATAAGGGGCCCCTGGGTAAAGTTATTAGAAAGATAATAAAGCTTAAACTGCAGGGCATGACTTTTGAAGAGCCTTCACATTGCTGATGTTTTGTGAAATTTTACAAAGTTCATGTAATAAATGATTATGACTTTTCTTTATCACACATCCACCTAGTACTTCTGTACATATGACCTCATCAGATCCACAAAACAACCATGGGAGATTCCTAGAGTAGACATTTTACCCCTCAAACCAGGCCATGTGGAGTCCCCATAGAATTTTGTTTTCCTTTCTCTTAACACTTGGTAGACTATAATCTATCAGTGTCCCTCTTCCATAGCAGATTGTAGGATCCTGGAAGATGGGTCTCATGTGTTATTAACATTTATCACATCAGCTCCTGACATGGAGCTGGTCACCTAGAAGACAATCCTAAACATTTCTTTGTCTGAACTTGATAGCTTTGCAAGACTTTGTAGAGAACACTGCATTAGGTAGCATGGTTTCCTTCATGGCTGGTTCATGTCAATGTATGGCAAAAACCACTACAATATTGTAAAGTAATTAGCCTCCAATTAAAATAAATTAATTAATTTTTAAAAAGTGGTGATGGTAATTTTCTCTCTTTTCTTCTCAATTTTTCCCTTCCATCACTGAAAACAGAAGGGCACAGGAATCAAAGGACAGACAAAACAAAATATTTTGAAAAGCTTTTAGGAAACTGTGATCCAAACAGTTTGCCTAATGAGGACCTGGGACATCTGTGAGATTCTGGGTAACGGGCCCATCCTGCCTGGTAATGAGGGAGGCAGCCCATGTGCCAGCAGGTCAGAAACTCCTCCATATGTTCACATTTTCTAGGAGCATCTGGGCATCCCTGCTTTGAATCCTAGAATATCAGAATCAGAAAGGAGCTTGGAGAGCATCTGTTCCAGAACCATATTTCATGTTTTAGAATTCTGGATCCAGCAAGGATTTGAGGATGTGCCCATAGTCATAGACTGCCTCTGAGTTGGGACCAGAAATCATCAGTCTGTGCTTAACAGCTTCCTTCTGCCTAGTTTCACTTCCTAACCTTATCACTATCCCTTTCCCATCCTCTTGCTAAAAGGATGAACAGGAAATAACAAAAAGAAGTAAAAAGACCTCCAACGTTCCTACCTGGGCATTCAGTTCAGTCGCTCAGCTGTGTCCGACTCTTTGTGGTCTCATGGACTGCAGCATACCAGGCCCTCCCTGTCCATCACCAACTCCCCGAGTTTACTCAACTCATGTCCATTGAATCGGTGATGCCACCCAGCCATCTCAAGTGAGGAAACATCCATAAAAGCACAGAACTGGTGCTCTGTAAAGGTTACCTTTTTGTTTCCAGACACATGGACAAATTATTATATATATCCTTCTAGATCTTTTCCCCTTCCTAATCTACTAGGAAATTCTGGGGAAAGTCTGAGCCGCCTCCATATTTTCATTTGTAAGTTTCCAAGAGTAAGAATGGTTACATGGGTATTTTAATTATGTTTATGAGATAGTTTCTTCTACATGTAAAATAATTCTTGTTAGACCCTGTTCAGTTCAGTTCAGTCACTCAGTCGTGTTCGACTCTTTGCGATCCCATGAATCGCAGCACGCCAGGCCTCCCTGTCCATCACCATCTCCTGGACTTCACTCAAACTCATGTCCATCGAGTTGGTGTGATGACATCCAGCCATCTCATCCTCTGTCGTCCCCTTTTCCTCCTGCCCCCAATCCCTCCCAGCATCAGAGTCTTTTCCAATGAGTCAACTCTTCTCATGAGGTAACCTAAGTACTAGAGTTTCAGCTTCAGCATCAGTCCTTCCAAAGAACACCCAGGGCTGATCTCCTTTAGAACGGACTGGCTGGATCTCCATGAAGTCCAAGGGACTCTCAAGAGTCTTCTCCAACACCACAGTTCAAAAGCATCAATTCTTTGGTGTTCAGCTTTCTTCACACTCCAACTCTCGCATCCATACATGACCACAGGAAAAACCATAGCCTTGACTACATGGACCTTTGTTGGCAAAGTAATGTCTCTGCTTTTCAATATGCTATCTAGGTTGGTCATAACTTTTCTTCCAAGGAGTAAGAGTCTTTTAATTTCATCGCTGCAGTCACCATCTGCAGTGACTTTGGAGCACCAAAAAATAAAGTCTGACACTGTTTCCACTGTTTCCCCATCTATTTCCCATGAAGTGAATTTTATGTGTGTGTATGTTAGTCACTCAGTCCTGTCCTACTCTCTGTGACCCCATGGACTGTAGCCCACCAGGCTCCTCTGTCCATGGAATTCACCAGGTAAGAATACTAGAGTGGGTAGCCATGCCCTTCTCCAGGGGATCTTCCCCACTAAGGGATCAAACCTGTGTCTCCTGCATTGCAGGAGGATTCCTTACCATCTGATCCACCACAGGAAGTCCAAAATTCTACACATTTTACTTCAAATTGTGGGGGCATGGCTATTTCCAAACTTAAAATTCAAGTCAGACAATAATAAGATCGCAAAGCTTCAGAAATGCGATTGGAGCTTTGAAGTTTTCAACTAAGGGGCAGGACTAGGACTGAATCCCCAGACATGACCTGCTCTGTACCTTGTAACCGAGTTTTAGTTTGGTTTTGCTCAGCCCATCATAGAAAGGTCAAGTTACCCTACACATTCCTGCAAATCCCTCGGGAGGTAGCCAAAGGCAAACGTTGATCACCTGGCTCCAAGTAGGGAAGTGAAAGTCACTCAGTTGTGTCCGACTCTTTGTGACCCCATGGACTGTATCCATGGAATTCTCCAGGCCAGAATACTGGAGTGAGTAGCCTTTCCTTCAGGATCTTCCCAACCCAGAGATTGAACCCAGGTCCCCCTCATTGCAGGGGGATTCTTTACCAGCTGAGCCACAAAGGAAGCCCAAGGAGGCATGCTATATGGTTTTGAGTAGAAAAGGGGTTATCTTGTTTGTTTGTTTGTTTGTTTTCTGACTGCACCATGCAACATGTGGGATCTTAATTCCCAGACCAAGAATCGAACCTGTACTCCCTGCACTGGAAGTCTTAACCACAGCACTGCCTTGGGGAAGTCCCAAGAAAAAAATTTTTGATGGGCTTTGGAAGATTTATTCTAGATAAACTCTGCTCCACAACCAGATCTCACCTGTGTCTGCTTCCCTGCACACAGCTTTTGATTCACTCCTGCTAATCTTCCCTGCAAACCTGCCAGAGTGACCTGTGTCTCTGCACCATGCACTATCCTCTTACTTTTTCATCTTTCTGATCTTTTGTTTGCCTGGAAATTTTAGACTCATCTCTCTGTAACTGGCATCTGGTCCCATCACTTCATGGCAAATCCATGGGGAAATAGTGGAAACAGGAACAGAGTTTATTTTCTTGGGCTCCAAGATCATGTGGATGGTGACTGCATCCATGAAATTAAAAGATACTTGCTCCTTGGGAAAAAATCTATGACAAACCTAGACAGTGTTTTAAAAAGCAGAGACATCACTTTGCCAACAAAGGTCCGTACAGTCAAAGATTTGGTTTATCCAGTGGTTGTGTACGGATATGAGAGTTGGACCATAAAGGAGGCTGAGCACCAAGGAATCGATGCTTTTGAACTGTGGTGTTGGAGAAGACTCTTGAGAATCCTTACAGTCCGCCCCACACCACCTTGCTCACCTTCTGTCCTTCAAACCTTGTGTGTGCTCACTCCACCCCAGCGACAGTGACCCCCTTACTCAGAGCTCTCAACTCGGTTCCCCATCTTTGGAATTCTCCATCCTCCTCCTCTGCCCTCCTCCCTCTCAGGCACATGGATCTTTCTCTCTATCCTTTCAGGCTTCTGCTCAGATCCCACCTTCTCAGAAAGCTTCTCTCTGTTCCATCCTTTAAGAAGAGATGTCCGTCCTTTCTACTGGGCATCATTGTCTGCATATTCCACCTCACTGTCATTGTGACAGTGTAGTATACAATTACACAACAACAGTTACAATTACAAAAGTTCAATTACAGATGAACCCTGTACAGTGGTATACAATACAGTATACCATTATTTACTTACTGTCTCTCTTTCCCAAACTAGGATCTAACTCTATGAAGACAGGGCCTTCCCTTTGTCTTTCATTTACTGGTCTGTGTTTCCTTTCATTACTACTGCATTCTGTACACTATGTCCTTGAAAATATGTATTGAAGTCGCTAGCGGTTGTAAGCAGTTTTAATAAATGAAAGATAGTGTGTCGATGTTCCATGTAAACCCATAAACACCGGGCACATGAACGTAACCATGACCGGAAACGAACCCAGCCTGCCTCTTAAAATCACCAGACAGGACAGTACATCGTCTTCAGTTCCTGGGTTTTGTTCTTTGCTTTTCCCAGGGTTTTCTCTGCTGACTATTTTTTTTTTTTATTCTAGATTTGTAAGCTTCCAGTTCTTCCTCCCTCCTCAAATGGCAAGCTCTCAGAAATGGGTGATAATCATTCATCTGCCTGTGCATTTATGTCAGAGACGCACTGCATATGTCACAGGGAGAAATGCGTCATACACCTCATGCTCTGTGTGAAGTAACCTGCTGTGTCTTCTGTCACAGAATTTTCTTTCCTTAATTTTTTTTCATTTATTTTTATGTATTTAAAATAGCAGTGGCAAATTGGAGGGGTTCATTTAGGACAAGCAGAGTGCTCCCTTTCCTACAGCCCTCATGTGTAACAGAAAACAGTGTGGTGAGTGGGAAGAAGCAGGTGCAGGGAGCACAGGGCTGACCGTGTCCTGGCCCTGCCTTCACCGAGGAAGGGGGGCGGCCAGTGGCTGCCCGGGCGCCCTCTCTCTCCTCTACCACGTTTGCCTTTACAGGTTGTGTTTGTGCCAAAAGAAGGGAGCTGCAAAGCTCACCTTCCAGCCCTTGCTGTCTACAGGCTGAGTGTCAGGAGAGGACCCCTTGCTCATCAAGATGGCTAGCATGGCCTTGAAATGAGTATATTAAAAAAATGTTAAATTATAAACATAGGGAATGAAAAATTTTTAAGAGGATAGAAGGTACATAGCAAAATTATATTATTTAGGTAAAAAAATAAGGGGAGCTTCCCTGATAGCTTAATTGGTAAAGAATCTGCCTGCAATGCAAGAGACCTTGGTTTGATTCCTGGGTTGGGAAGATCTGTTTTACCTGAGTCTGGCATCATTATGATTTATGACTATCTTTGGCAAAAACTGATTTAACATGGATTCACTGTGGGAATGATAATAATTTCACAAGTATACAGGATAATGTCCCTTCATAAGGCCATAAAGAAACAACATATTCCAAGCTAATAAAAGATTAATCACACTATGGCTTCAGGCAAGGTGAAGATGAAAATTAAATTCAAAGTTAGTTAAAGTATGGGTTTCCTAGGTGGTGCTTGTTGTAAAGACCCCACCTGCCAATGCAGGAGATGTAAGATTTGAACATTCAATCCCTGAATTGGGAAGATCCCCTGGAGGAGAGGACAGCAACCCACTCCAGTATTCTTGCCTGGAGAATCCCATGGACAAAGGAGCCTGGTGCGCTACAGTCCATAAGGTCACAAAGAGTCAGACACGACTGAAGCAACCTATCATGCTCGCTAAACTGTACCTTTCTATAAACTGGTCCTCAGAAGAGTCAACGTACCCAACCAAGAGGACATCCAGCTATCTGCACAAAGCAAAATCTGTTGATAAACACGTTGCTAGGAAACATAGTTGCAAAGGTTAAGGGAAAGATGTCTCCTCTGTTGTGTGGATGCAGTTTTCACATCATATGGTTATGTATATAGTAGCTTTTGATGTATGCAACTAGCTCTTCTGGAATTTCAAAGGAGGGCTATGAGGGTTTGGATTCCCCCAGCAATAGACTCAAGTACAAGCACTTTATTGGAAAGAGGTAGAGAAAAAGTATTCAGAACAAGAAAGACAGCTAGTAAAGCATGAATGATCAAGTTGCTGAGTGACCAGAGCTTAATCCCATAAAAGAACCTTGGGAAACACCTGGGAGTTAGTCCACCCAAGGGCCAAGCAATAGATCTTTTATACATAGATCTTTTATACACCAACTTTCATTAGCCCTTGCTTGAGGATGGCAGGGGATCTATCATGTGAAGAGGCTGAGTACCCACTGACCCCACTGAGGAAATCCCTCAGCCAAGAAACTCAGTTACTGGTGTTTGAAATTGAGTGAGGATGCACTGAAGTGGCAAAAAATGAGAGATAAGGGCAGGGCAGGGACAAGAGCTGCAAAAAGGTGACCTAAGAGAAAAAAATAAAAAAACATTTATCATCTGCTTGGAGGATATCAGTGCTAGGATTTTTTCATGTTTTACTTCCAAGCTTTCTAAACATGCCATGAGTTACTATTATTTCCCTTATTCACAGACAAGAAAATGGAGTTTTCAGGAAGAGCAGTGACTTTTCTAGAGTTGATAGTTAAAGGCATTTAGCAGTATTAAATCAAAATCAAAGTTTCTGTCACTAGGTCTTTTAATGTTATTTGCATCTATTTTTTTTTTTTTTTTTACATCTAGATGAAAGTATGCGCAAGAGAAAATACAAGAAGAAAAAGATAAAGCCCTCACTCCAGACACATATTGTGGCCAATGAATTTTTCATGTTGAGGTACAGGGGCTAATCTGAAACCTCACAGGTCAAATGAATCTTCCTAGTCCAGAATAAGAAGTAGAATGTTGCCCCATTAAGCAACAATACTGCCTTCCCCTTGCAGACAGGTTACTGCCTCCTCTGTGGCTTAAGTATTTCTGGTGAAGGGGGAACTCCTTTTGAATGTCATGGTCATCAAGGAACCCATTTTACTGATAAGGTGTGCTGACAAACCTGTGCTGTTTCATGAGATTTACAACACTTTCACTGCACTTACCAGCCCCATCCTCGAGTTTAGTTGAGCACACTAATGATTTTATTACATACAATCAGCAAAATGTGTACAGGCCCACCAAATCCTCTTTTCTTGAAGAGATCTCTAGTCTTTCCCATTCTATTGTTTTCCTCCATTTCTTTCCATTGAACACTGAGGAAGGCTTTCTTATCTCTCCTTGCTATTCTTTGGAACTCTGCATTCAAATGGGTATATCTTTCTTTTTCTCCTTTGCCTTTCACTTCCCTTCTTTTCACAGCTATTTGTAAGGCCTTCTCAGATAGCCATTTTGCTCTTTTGCATTTCGTTTCTTGGGGATGGTCTTAATTCCTGTCTCCTGTACAATGTCTCGAACCTCTGACCATAGTTCATCAGGCATTTTGTCTATCAGATCTAGTCCCTTAAATCTACTTATCACTTCCACTGTATAGTCATAAGGGATTTGATTTAGGTCATACCTGAATGGTCTAGTGGTTTTCCCTACTTTCTTCAATTTCAGTCTGAATTTGGCAATAAGGAGTTCATGATCTGAGCCACAGTCAGCTCCTGGTCTTGTTTTTGCTGACTGTATAGAGCTTCTCCAACTTTGGCTGCAAAGAAAACAATCAATCTGATTTTGGTGTCGACCATCTGGTGATGTCCATGTGTAGAGTCTTCTCTTGTGTTGTTGGAAGAAGTTGTTTGCTATAACCAGTGCATTCTCTTGGCAGAACTCTATTAGCCTTTGCCCTGCTTCATTCTGTACTCCAAGGCCAAATTTGCCTGTTACTCCAGGTTTCTTGACTTCCTACTTTTGCATTCCAGTCCCCTATAAAGAAAAGGACATCTTTTTTGGGTGTTAGTTCTAGAAAGTCTTGTAGGCCTTCATAGAACTGTTCAACTTCAGCTTCTTCAGCATTACTGGTCAGGGCATAGAATTGGATTACTGTGATATTGAATGGTTTGCCTTGGAAACAAGCAGAGATCATTTTGTCATTTTTGAGATTGCATCCAAGTACTGCATTTCGGACTCTTTTGTTGACTATGATGACTTCTCCATTTCTTCTAAGGGATTCCTGCCCACAGTAGTAGATATAATGGTCATCTGAGTTAAATTCACCCATTCCAGTCCATCTTAGTTCACTGATTCCTAGAATGTTGATGTTCACTCTTGTCATCTCCTGTTTGATCACTTCAAATTTGCATTGATTCATGGACCTAACATTCCAGGTTCTTATGCAATATTGCTCTTTATAGCATCGAACCTTGCTTCTATCACCAGTCCCATCCACAGCTGGGTATTGTTTTTGCTTTGGCTCCATCCCTTCCTTCTTTCTGGAATTATTTCTCCATTGATCTCCAGTAGCATATTGAGCACCTACAGACCTGGGAAGTTCATCTTTCAGTGTCCTATCTTTTTGCCTTTTCATACTGTTCATGGGTTCTCAAGGAAAGAACACTGAAGTGGTTTGCCATTCCCTTCTCCAGTGGACCACATTCTGTCAGACCTCTACACCATGACCTGTTTGTCTTGGGTGGCCCCACATGGCATGGCTTAAAGCTCAACATTCAGAAAACTAAGATCATGGCATCTGGTCCCATCACTTCATGGCAAATAGATGGGGAAGCAGTGGAAACAGTGGCTGACTTTTTCTGGGCTCCAAAATCACTGCAGATGGTGACTGCAGCCATGAAATTAAAAGACTCTTGCTCCTTGGAAGAAAAGTTATGACCAACCTAGACAGCATATTCAAAAGCAGAGACATTACTTTGCCAACAAAGGTCCGTCTAGTCAAGGCTATGGTTTCTCCTGTGGTCATGTATGGATGCGAGAGTTGGATTGTGAAGAAAGCTGAGCGCCGAAGAATTGATGTTTTTGAGCTGTGGTGTTGGAGAAGACTCTTGAGAGTCCCTTGGACTGCAAGGAGATGCAACCACTCCATCCTAAAGGAGATCAGCCCTGGGTGTTCATTGGAAGTACTGATGTTGAAGCTGAAACTTCAATATTTTGGCCACCTGATACGAACAGCTGACTCATTGGAAAAGACCATGATGCTGGGAAAGATTGAGGGCAAGAGGAGAAGGGGACGACAGAGCATGAGATGGTTGGATAGCATCACCGACTCAATGGACATGGGTTTGGGTGGACTCTGGGAGTTGATAGACAGGGAGGCCTGGCATGCTGCAGTTCATGGGGTCACAAAGAGTCAGACACGACTGAGCGACTGAAGTGAAGTGAACTGAACCAAATCCTCTGTCCCAAAATTCTGCCCTTGGTTCTTGTAAATCTGATATCCACCCCTTTCAAATCTCATGAACTCTGATCCTTAAAGATAGTTACAGGAAGCCCAGTGCACCTGGCTTCTGCTGCTTTTCACCCACAACTGATAAAAAGAGATGCCCCAATATTTCAATAGCTTAATTGCTTCAATTAAAAACAACCATGTTTTGGTACAGCAATCTTTTCACAATGTGTTCTTAAGAGATGAAGACCTTAAGCATTACCCCCTGAATTAGCCATTCTGTCTATCAGAAAAAAACACTTCCAGAAAGGTTCTATTCCACTTCCCCTTGATTAAAAGGGGGAAATGGGGGGAAAAAAAACAAAAACAGAAACTTCCCTGGTTGAGAGATCAGAATGGGAAGCTGTCATGCTCTGTGAAGATTACAGAGCATAATAGGAAAAGGAAAGAGTCCTCTTTCCTGGCAAGAAAGCAGCCAATTTAAAGCTGTGGACTCTTTGTTTACTAAAGCTCTCCCAGCGTCCTTTCCTCACCATAAAAGCATTCTCCTTCCTTTGCCATGTGGAGATTTGAATATGGCTCACCGTGATTGCAGATCCCAAATTGCAATTCTCTACTGACTCTGAGTAAACACATCTTTGCTGCCAAAATATCTGGCAGGCTATTTGTTCTAGGTCAACACCAGCTGCATAAACAACACTGAGAAATGGTCCAAGTAAAAAGCATTCAGAGCCCTTACATTTGGCACAGTGTTCATTCACCACCTGTAAGGAATACAAGGATCCCCAAAAAGACTGAACTTCCAAGAGATAGCTGCGCTCCCCATTATCATTGCACCCTTATTCACAACAGCCAAGACACAGAAACAAGCCAAATCTCCATCAGCAGATAAACAGATTAAAAAAAGAAAATACGGCAGATACATACCATGAAACACTATTCAACCTTATAAGAGAAGGAAATCTTACCATTTGTATCAACATGGATGAACCTAGATGATACCATGCTAAGTGAAAAAAGGTACTTAGAGAAGAGCAAATACTACATGAATCCACTTCTATAAGGTATATAAAATGGTCTAACACAGAGAAGCAAAGAATACACTTGTAGTGGCCAGGGCCTGGGAAGAAAGAGAAATGGGGAGTTACAGATCAACAGCCATAAAGTTTCAGTTAAGCAAAATGAGTACGTTTTAGAGATCTGCTGTAGAACATAATACCTATCACTAACAATACAGTATTATTCACATTAAAATATGTTACGAGCATAACAAGTTTCCTTAACAAGGTCCCTTGTTAAGCCTTTTTACACACACACACACACACACACACACACAAGAACATCAGGACATTTTTGGAGGTGATGGGAATGTTTAGAACTTTGATCATAAAGATGCTGTCACATGTGTACACACTTGTCCAGAATCATCAAAATGTACACATTAAAAAAGAACACATTTTGAATATCAATTATACCTAAATAAAGGGATAAGCCAGTTAAGAGGGAGTATTATGGAAACTATACTTCTTTGTTCATATCTTTATGGATATTTTTGCATTTTGAATCATGTAAATTATTACCTATCAAAATATTAATTGAAAAGAAAACTGAAAGAAAAAAGTTTTGACCTTCCCAATATAGAGAGATTATCAAGTGTGACCTAGGAATTCTTTATACTACCATGTAAAATTTATTCTGTGTGTAGAATAAAGAGCAGAAATGTGCACGTATATTTTCTAATACATAACATAGCTTTGTGCTCAGTTGCTTCAGTTGTGTTTGACTCTTGGTGACCCTATGGACTATGTACCCACCAGGCAAGTCTGTCCAAGGAATTCTCCATGTAAGAATACTGGAGTGGGCTTCCATCTCCTCCTCCAGGGCATCTTCCCAACCCAGGGATGGAACCCATTTCTCTTAACTTTGCATGCAATATATTCAATACACTATCAGTTCAGTTCAGTTCAGTCACTCAGTCGTGTCTGACTCTTGGCGACCGCATGAATCGCAGCACGCCAGGCCTCCCTGTCCATCACCAACTCCTGGAGTTCACTCAAACTCACGTCCATTGAGTCAGTGATGCCATCCAGCCATCTCACCCTCTGTCGTCCCCTTTTCCTCCTGCCCCATTCCCTCCCAGCATCAGAGTCTTTTCCAATGAGTCAACTCTTCACATGAGGTGGCCAAAGTACTGGAGTTTCAGCTTTAGCATCATTCCTTCCAGAGAACACCCAGGGCTGATCTCCTTTAGAATGGACTGGTTGGATCTCCTTGCAGTCCAAGGGACTCTCAAGAGTCTTCTCCAACACCACACTTCAAAAGCATCAATTCTTCTGCACTTAGCTTTCTTCACAGTCCAACTCTCACATCCATACCTGACCACTGGAAAAACCATAGTCTTGACTAGATGGACCTTTGTTGGCAAAGTAATGTCTCTGCTTTTTAATATGCTGTCTAGGTTGGTCATAACTTTTCTTCCAAGGAGTAAGCGTCTTTCAATTTCATGGCTGCAGTCACCATCTGCAGGGATTTTGGAGCCCCGCACCAAAAAAAAACAAATGTCTGACACTGTTTCCACTGTTTCCCCATCTATTTCCCATGAAGGGATGGGACTAGATGCCATGATCTTTGTTTTCTGAATTTGAGCTTTAAGCCAACGTTTTCACTCTCCACTTTCACTTTCATAAGAGGCTTTTTAGTTCCTCTTCACTTTCTGCCATAAGGGTGGTGTCATCTGCATATCTGAGGTTATTGATATTTCTCCCAGCAATCTTGATTCCAGCTTGTGCTTCTTCCAGCCCACCGTTTCTCATGATGTACTCTGCATAGAAGTTAAATAAGCAGGGTGACAATATACAGCCTTGATGTACTCCTTTTCCTATTTGGAACCAATCTGTTGTTCCATGTCCAGTTCTAACTGTTGCTTCCTGACCTGCATACAGGATTCTCAAGAGGCAGGTCAGGTGGTCTGGTATTCCCATCTCTTTCAGAATTTTCCACAGTTTATTGTGATCCATACAGTCAAAGGCTTTGGCATAGTCAATAAAGGAGAAATAGATGTTTTTCTGGAACTCTCTTGCTTTTTCCATGATCCAGTGGATGTTGGCAATTTGATCTCTGGGTCCTCTGCTTTTTCTAAAACCAGCTTGAACATCTGGGAAGGTCACGGTTCATGTATTGCTGAAGCCTGGCTTGGAGAATTTTGAGCATTACTTTACTAGCATGTGAGATGAGTACAATTGTGCAGTAGTTTGAGCATTCTTTGGCATTGCCTTTCTTTGGGATTGGAATGAAAACTGACCTTTTCCAGTCCTGTGGCCACTGCTGAGTTTTCCAAATTTGCTGGCATATTGAGTGCAGCACTTTCACAGCATCATCTTTCAGGATTTGGAATAGCTCAACTGGAATTCTATCACCTCCACTAGCTTTGTTCGTAGTGATACTTTCTAAGGCCCACTTGACTTCAGTACACTATATCATTAATCATAAAATATTCATTGTTTGAATAACTGCTGGTTGCCACTCACTTTCTTGGCAGACCATCACATGGGTTGTGACGGGCAGCAGTTTGTAACCAGTTTCTAAAGGTGCTATCTTCCTAGGGCATTGGCATCTCAATGTGTCCCCACATACCATTCAGAGAAGGTAGCATCACAGCCCCAAGCCTTCTACCCTGCTGCCTGAAAAGTTAAAAAAAAATTTTTTTTAATATTTAAATTTTGGGGCATAGGATTTTAACAAAGTCAACTAATTTTAATCCAGGTTGTCAATCCCTTTGAATTTGTATTAATGCAATCTCTCAGTCAACAAAGATGTACCAAGAACTGGAGATATCTATGACATAAGTAGAATGCAAGTTACTCTACTTGGGATAGGGACATCAATCACTCAGCAGGGCATAGAGAGTTTTCAGAAATTACCTCAAAGTCAATGGAGAAAAAGAAAGATATACCCATTTGAATGCAGAGTTCCAAAGAATAGCAAGGAGAGATAAGAAAGCCTTCCTCAGTGATCAATGCAAAGATATAGAGGAAAACAATAGAATGGGAAAGACTAGAGATCTCTTCAAGAAAATTAGAGATACCAAGGGAACATTTCATGCAAAGATGGGCTCAATAAGGGACAGAAATGGTAGGGACCTAACAGAAACAGAAGATATTAAGAAGAGGTGGCAAGAATACACAGAAGAACTGTACAAAAAAAGATCTTCACGACCCAGATAATCACAATGGTGTGATTACTCACCTAGAGCCAGACATCCTAGAATGTGAAGTCAAGTGGGCCTTAGGAAGCATCACTACAAACAAAGCTAGTGGAGGTGATGGAATTCCAGGGGAGCTATTTCAAATCCTAAACAATGATGCTGTGAAAGTGCTGAACTCAATATGCCAGCAAATTTGGAAAACTCAGCAGTGGCCACAGGACTGGAAAAGGTCAGTTTTCATTTCAAACCCAAAGAAAGGCAATGCCAAGGAAGGCTCAAACTACCGCACAATTGCACTCATCTCACACACTAGTAAACTAGTGCTTAAAATTCTCCAGGCCAGGCTTCAACAGTAGGTGAACTTCCAGATGTTCAAACTGGATTTAGAAAAGGCAGAGAAACTAGAGATCTAATTGCCAACATTCACTGGATCATCAGAAAAGCAAGAGAGTTCCAGAAAAACATCTATTTCTGCTTTATTGACTATGCCAAATCCTTTGACTATGTGGATCACAACACTGTTGAAAATTCTGAGAGATGGGAATACCAGACCATCTGACCTGCCTCTTGAGAAATCTGTATGCAGATCAGGAAGCAACAGTTAGAACTGGACATGGAACAAGAGACTGGTGCCAAATCCGGAAGGGAATATGTCAACGCTGTATATTGTCACCCTGCTTATTTAACTTATATGCAGAGTACCTCATGAGAAACACTGGGCTGGATGAAGCACAGGTTGGAATCCAGATTGACAGGAGAAATATCAGTAACCTCAGATAAGCAGAAGACACCACCCTTATGGCGTGGTGAAGAAGTGAAGAAGAAATAAAGAGCCTCTTGAGGAAGTGAAAGAGGAAAGTGAAAAAGTTGGCTTAGAACTCAACATTCAGAAAACTAAGATCATGGCATCTGGTCCCATCACTTCATGGCTAATAGATGGGGAAACAGTGGAAACAGTGAGAGACTTTATTTTTTGTGGCTCCAAAGTTACTGCAGATGGTGACTGCAGCCATGAAATTAAGACACTTGCTCCTTGGAAGAAAAGTTATGACCAACCTAGACAGCATATTAAAAAGCAGAGACATTACTTTGCCAACAAAAGTCCATCTAGTCGAAGCTATGGTTTTCCTAGTAGTCATGTATGGATGTGAGAGTTGGACTATAAAGAAAGCTGAGTGCCACAGAATTGACGCTTTTGAACTGTGGTGTTGGAGAAGACTCTTGAGAGTCCCTTTGACTGCAAGGAGATCCAACCAGTCCATCTTAAAGGACTGAGTATTCATTGGAAGGACTGATGCTAAAGCTAAAACTCCAATATTTTGGCCACCTGATGGGAAGAACTGTAAAAGCCCTGATGCTGGGAAAGATTGAACGTGGGAGGAGAAGGGGACGACAGAGGATGAGATGGTTGGATGGCATCGCCAATTCAATGGACACGAGTTTGAGTAATCTCTGGGAGTTGGTGATGGACAGGGAGGCCTGTTGTGCTGCAGTCCATGGGGCCGCAGATTCAAACACATCTGAGTGACTGAACTGAACCTCACCTCACCTCACTTTACAAAATTGTAAGTGAAAACCAGAAAGGTCAAATTGGCATAAGATCACCCAGCTGGGAAATGCCATGGAGTAGAAGACTTTAGATTGAAAATAAAACCTCTGCTTTGTGTGTGCGTGCGTGCTCAGTCGTGTCTGACTCTTTGCAACCCCATGGACTGTAATCTGCCAGGCTTCTCTGTCTATGCGACTCTCCCAGGCAAGAATATTGGAGTGGGTTGCCATTTCCTTCTACAGGGGATCTTCCACACCCAGGGATCTCCTGTTTCTCCTACATTGGCAGGTGTATCCTTTACCATTGAGCCACCAGAGAAGCCCCAAACCTCTCCTTTACCAAAGAGGAAATATCCCTCCCACCATCCCATTCCACATTTTTTCTTCTTTCCTCTCCTCTCAATCTTCTTCCTCCTTGTCCTCCATCCACAGACACACAAACACACAGATATATCTCACAAGGGATACAGGGAGATGATTCACCCACTTTTCAGGCAGTTATTCCAATATTCTGTTACCTTCAGTGGAGTTCATCCCAGCCATTTCAATTCTGAAATAGTTCCTTTCTTCCCTTAAGCTCTTCACCTTCCTTAACATTTCTTAATTTCATGGCTAGCTCCTGCCCTTGATTGAAAATGACAGTTTTGCAAAGTTAGAAATGAGAGCTGTGGGTGTCTTCACAATGATTCAATCTGTTAAAAAAAAAAAAAAAAAAAAAGCACTTCACTTGGGCTGGAGGCCCACTCTGTCCAGAAATGGAATCGTAGAGCCATTGCAGAGTTATTTTTGTGTGTTGAGTTCATGTCTAATTTTCTGGAGTGTTGAGTCTCATAATTGAAAGAAGTACTGAGTCTCCCTGACCAAATATATTAGAGCTGGCTGCTTTCAAATGCAGAATTGCATGACTTCAAACACCGCAGATACTGAAACTTAAGGATGAGAAGAAAATGATAATAATAATAACAGGGAGAAATGGTGGTAGGGCACTAATTTCACAGCACAATTAGGTGTTTTAGCACCAAAACCAGAGATGATGGGGGAACCCCAAACCCTGGGCTTGTGTTGAAGGTCCTTTTCTCCCACAGGAGACAAAAGATGAAAAAAGTAACTGAAGACAGCGTGACTCCCTTTAAACTCATCTTCACTTATTTTGTAAGACAAAATAAAATAAAATGTGAAACTACAAGAAATACAGCTGAGTGTGGGATAACAAGTGTCTGTAAGGAGGTGCTGTCTGCTCTCTTCATTACTTAAATCCGTGAGGGTGTCTCATCCGTCGTCTATTTCTCAGGGAGTTAGAGGAGGGATAGAAGTAATATTTAATAATACTGGCACTGAGTCAATCATTTTATGTATATAGTACCTGCTTTAAATTCAAGACTTCAGAAAAAAATTTTTTTTTCATTTCACAGATGAAGACATTAAAGTTCAGTTAGATGAAATACATGTCTTGGGGTCACATACATTATGTGTGGCAAAGTTGGGAATAAATTCTACTCTAGAACAACATGGAACTTAATTGAAGAGATGGGATGGGATGGGATGGAAGACAAGGCTGCTGTGAAGACCACATCAGTCTGTTTTTCAGTTTAATCTGGGAATCCTCCGGCATGTCTGCATTTACTGTGCCTGATTCCCTTCCAGGGCCTCTACGTCCTCACCAGGTGGAAAGAGGAGATCCCGTAACTGGGTGGTAGCACTCCCTTCTGACCGCATCAGTGATTTCACACGCCTCCGAACTGTGAAGCTCATTGTTCTTTGTCATTCATTTTAATGGTCAGAACGAATGGATTGTGACTGTTGGATGATACCGAAAATTAGGTTTATTTGGAGATGAGCTCATCTCAAATTGCTAAAACTGTCATCTCAGGTTGCAAATATTCCATTCATGCTTGAACAGAAAAGAAAAATATAGCATCTTCCCACGCCCCTCCCCACCAGTGATCTATACTAGAAAACTTGAAAACCCACTAAATTAGAATTACATTGTTCTCTCTAGCACTTGGCCAGTTTCTTACAATATTCAAGGCAATTATTTCATTTCAACAGCTCAGGGAAATTATGTGTTTTTTTTTTTTTTTTTAGTTTAAAAGAAAGTTGGATTAAAAGTTCACATTTGAAACACCAGGGCCAGCCAAATTCAAGAAGCCAGGCTGCCTGCGAAGGGTGCCTCATGTGGACACATTGAGGTGTGCCTAATGGTCCAGCAAGGTATCGTGTCTATACCCTGGACAAGTGGTTATAGAATTCAGGGTACGTGTGTTCCAGCCCTCACTCTGGGGGATTTACTGACCCATGTGAGCAAGCAGCTGAACTTCTCTGAACCTCCCATTTCCCACACTGTTAGAACTGAGAACCTGTCATGTATTTCAGAAAATGGAGAAATATTATGGTGACTGAAAATGGATAAAGGCATCAGTGGTAAAGAATCTGCCTAACAATGCAGGAGATGCAGGAGACGCAGGTTTGATCCCTGGGTCAGGAAGATCCCTTAGAGAAGGAAATAACAACCCTCTCCAAAGAGTCGAACACCACTGAGCAACTGAGCACTTAAGTAAGACCCAGTCACTCTTCCAGGTGAGTTTGTTCAAGCTTAATGTCTCTAAATCTCAGTTTCTTCACTGATAAAGTAAGAAAAGCAGGGCCTTTGTCATAAGGATGTTTGGGTGGAATTAAATGGAGAATATATGTGAAATTACCAAGAACCTGGCTAAAGCATTACCAAGATGCTCAGCTGTGTGGTTGGTATCCATGGGTTAGAATTCAGGAGTCAGTAAGCTGTAGCCTGCCGATCACTGCCTGCTTTTGTAATTAAATTTAATTGGAACACGGCCATACCCATTTATTTCATAGTGTCTATTACAACAACAGTTGTGCAGTTGTTTAGAGACCACCTGATCCTCAAAATAAAAAAGTAATAATAACTATCTGGCCCTTTAGAGAAAACTTTGCCAACTGTGGACTAGATGATGCTAAGGACCTTCTCAACTCTGACATTTGTAAGAATTCTTCTGCATCTTTTGTTTGTTTCTTTCTTTATAATAATTCTCTTCCACCTTCTGTTCTCTAAGTAGGTTTTATTTTCTTTGCTTTCCTCTTTTCTGCCTTCTTCTTCCTGCTCCCCCTCCTCCCCCTCCTCCTCCTTCCTTCCTTTTCACCACAATGAGAAAAAGGCTGGATAAATGCACTGAGCCTTTGTGAAGAGAGAAAGATGTGCCCCTCCTCCTGGAAGATGTCCCTGGAGCTGACGCCCAGACCCACAACATGGCATCAGTGGCTGGGACTGATGCCATCCCTACTTGTGGCCTGAGAGTCCTTAACCAGGAAACAGCCCGCACATGACAGTTCTTCGGCACTGGGGAGGCTTGGAACTTAATGCTGCATTTGTCCCACTTTTTAAACACATTTTGTTCATGCCGTTCTTTCATACTAGGCTAAGAACTTCTGGAGAGCAGGGGCTGGCTTCTTTGTTATTGGGATCATGTATATCATCACAGTGCCTGGCTCAATAAATGTTTACTGCTCAATAAATGTTTTCTGTACTGAATACTTTTCTTCAGAATTATGTTTCTTGCTACTGTTTTTTATTATGTCATTCTGGTTCTCTGGTGTGACTTAGTCTTTATCTGTATGCTTAAAAGAAAATAGTTTATTGAGGCATATTTGTGGAATCTGGAGCTATGGCAAAGATGAAGCCATCTGCAAAGCAGAAATAGAGACACAGATGTAGAGAACAAATGTATGGACACTCAGGGCAGAAAGGAGGGGTGAGATGAATTGGGAGATTGAGATTGATGTATATGCATACCACTGATACTCTGTATAAAATAGATAACTATGGAGAACCAAACTGGAAAGCACAGGAAATTCTACTCAATGCTCTGTGGTGACCTAAATGAGAAGGAAATCTGAACAAGAGGTGATATGTTTATATGTATGGTTGATTCATTTTGTCTGTACAACAGAAACTAACACAGCATTGAAAAGCAACTACACTTCAATAAAAATGTTTTTTAAATAAAAGTTTATTGAAAATGAGAACTGACACTTTTAGTACATATTGTCCACAAAGTGATGATAAAGAAATATGAACTAGTGGCTCATCTTTTACAGTTTGGATGGTTTGGGGAAGGGTTGCTTTTAAATTAGGAAGCAATAAACACCCCTCCCTCCAGCCCCTCTACTGTGACGGTTCATGGTCACAGCTGGGCTACAAGCTAACCTCTGCTCTTTACCCAAGTGTGACCAAATCCACCTGAGAAACAACATAACACTCCCCAGATCTGCTCATCAGTTCAGAGTGGGTCCAATTAAAGCCTCTTTTGCAGGAAACTAATCATGGCTTCCTGAAAATTGGAGGAAATGCTGTTCCAATCAAATACATAATTTCTCTTTCCTTACGAGTCAAGTTTCCTGATGTCATGTGGCATTTAGCAGTTGGCATAGCCCTCAAAATTATTCCTTTTGGGAAGGAATGTTTGCATTAGGAATAAAATTCTAACTAGTGCTGGCTTTGATAGAACTTATTTTTTCTGGGCAGCCTCTGTCAATCTCACATTATTACATATACAGACTTTGATGTCAGTTCAACCAGTTTCCATCTAATGATTGTTATTATATGAATGTGAGCAACAATAGCTTCCATTTAGAATGCACAGTTGACATCTATTTTCCTAAAGGTTTTACCAAAATTATGCCATGTAACCCTCAAAATAACTCCAGTAGGTATGTGAGCCTGCCATATTTTGCAATTTAAAGTTACAGTAACAGCAGCAATAAAACAGATGTGTAAAATGATTCCTTAAATTGTTTGAAATGGCATCCCTATCAAGTAGTAAGGCTTGTATTCACAAATGGGGCTGTGTTGGTAATTAGGCTTCCCTGCGTGGCTCAGACAGTAAAGAACCATCCTGAAATGCAGGAGACCCCAGGTTCAGTTCCCTGGATGGAGAAGATCCCCTGGAGAAGGGGATGGCCACCCACTCCAGTATTCTTGCCTGGGAAATCCCATGGACAGAGGAGTCTGGCAGGTTACAGTCCATGGGTTTGCAAAGAGTCGGACACAACTGAGCATTCATAAATGAGTCTGTGCTGGTAATTACTAAGCTATACTGATTTTCAGGACAGTCAAGGGTGAAGAAATGGTGAAGGGCAAAGGGCAATAATCACATCACTACTAACATTACCGCAATAATCTACTGCTTATAGGCAGGGTGTTTTGGCAATTGCAGAAATTGGAGAGGATTGGTCAGATGATCTTTTCTTAGCTATTCCAGCGCTGAGAGACCCTTTAGGGAAGAGGCTGCTAACTACACTTATTACATTTACAAGTGTTTGGGGGAAAATCAAAAGAATAGTATATTGTGTGACACATGGCAATTATATGGAATTCAAATTTTACTATCCATAAAGTGGTTTTGGAACACAGTATCACAGCTATTTTTGTGTTGTCTATGGCCACATTTGCATTACAACAGCTTGAGTTGATCAGTTACGACAGAAATCACATGGACAGCAAAATCTAGAATATTTACTATCGGTCCTTTTCATTCATTGTCAACAGTTTTGGGGCAGAGCCCAGTTGTCACCTCCAGCTTGGAGCCTGGTCTTGTATTGTTGGCCTCATTTAAATATGAATAGAAAGAACAGTATCTATCCTAAGGTATATGATTTCACATATACTGTTAGTGGGGCTTCCCAGGTAGCTCAGCGGTAAAGAATCTACCTGCCAATGCAGGAGACACAGGAGACATGAGCTCAATCCCTGGGTCAGAAAGATCCCCTGGAGAAGGAAATGACAACCCACTCCAGTATTATTCCCTGGAAAATTCCATGCACAGAGAAGTCTGGTGTGTTATGATCCATGGAGCTGCAAAAAGTCCAACATAACTGAGCAACTGAGCTCGGCACAACACAACATACCATTAGTACTGGAAGGTTTTCATTCAAGGCCGTCTAATTTGATGAATGAAGCCCTCCATAACAGTCCTGTCCAATAGAATTTATTGCAATGATGGAAGATTTTATATCTTTGTTTTCAAATATAGCACGTGATTGTATGTGGCTACTGCATCATTGGAATGTGGCTGGTGCAACTGAGGAACTTGATGTTGAAATTCAAATTAATTTAAATTTAAATGTGAGCTCCCACATTGGAAAGTGAAGCTCTAGAGGTTCTCTGCTGAGCCTTCATGCAGTCTCACCTTGAATGGTTCAGGGCCAGGGTTCCCAAACCCTCCCAAGCCTGCCATTCCATCTTTGGGCAGCACCTGCTCTTTGGCAGTTCTTTCTTTCATGGAGAAGGGTTTCCCAATAACATCCACACCTTAGTTTTAGTTCTGTCACTTGGAGGCACAAGAATAAACCTAATTTCCCTGGCACTGTCAATCCTTCAAATGTCTGAAGTAAGTGAGAGTATGTACTAACCCATTTAACCATCTCTGAGAGGCATGCAGCACCCTCCAAGTCTGGGCTGGGGGCAAAGGGGATGTGAGAGTCCCAAGCAGAAGCAAGACTATTCTAGCATCACCTGCTGGGAATCTTCCGTCCAGCACAGGAGCTCCTTTCCATACAGGGGCTTGAGTTCTAGAGGGCAGCAGGGATCCATGTTATGGAAGACCCAGTCTTCTTCTCCCTGTCTGCTTGAAACAAAGGCTCAGGCATGGCTAAACTTCTGTCAATTAACTGCCCCACCCTCTACTCAGTTTGGAAGGAAAAAGACAAATGAAGGAGAGCGTAAGAGAAATTTCAGAGTGGCAAAGTCCAGTGTCAGCAGTGTCCTGAGTTTGATGAATCTATCCATCAAACTATTTTCCTTGGTTTCCTCAATGCAAAGCTCTGGTCCATTGTAGCAGTCTGATTCTCCAGCCTTTCCACTGCTTCTCTATGATACACTTCCAGAAATGTATTCTCTAAGTTAGTCAAGTTCATTTTTGTTGTATACAGTTAAAAACCCCACTTGGAATAGCTATAGAAATTATTTGTGTAGAATTACCATAAATTTTGAGGTTTTAGTCAATGTCTGGTGAACAGGTGGGATGTCGGTGATGAGTTTTGGTTGACCTTAGACATACGCAATGCAAATGTGGTCAGGATTGACTCTGGACCTTGTAAGACCATGTTTGCAGAGGCCTCTGCTGAATGATCAAGAACAGACAAAACCCAACCCCTGCAGGGGCCGCAGTGGAAAAACAGGCAAGCAATGGTCACTTTCTATTACCATGCTGTGATCTAATGCTGATAGAGGATTGAAGAGAAGTTGAGAACACAGTAACTCCTAACAGTGAGAATTACATGAAGGGCCATTTTCTCTTTTCTCTCTGGGCTTTCAGAAAGTTCAGAATTGAATTTAAAGCTTCAAAAGACAGAAACTATATAAAACTACCTAACGGGGGATTTGACTTATTTATCTCCCAGTCTCTTGATGTTGTTTTCCATTTTGTATTCCTGCTGTAAGAGATTTTGGATGTCTTTTTGAGTTTAAGTTGTCTCTAATACTTGTTTTGAATGTGGGTGAGGTGCACATTGAAAATAAATGACTCATCTCCATTGAAAAGAAGAAAGCTTTCTAAACAAACACAGTGGCTAGTTGTGGAGAACAAGGATGTGGTTTCCTTCCTCAAGGAGCACACATTACCTCTGGGGCAGGGGTGGTGATCCATGAAGACAGTTCACCGCCAGAAGCTTTGGGGTTTGAGGTCAATGGTCCAAGCTACTGGGAGAGGAAGCCCAGAGCAGCCTAAGGAGGGAGTGATGGGATTCAGGGTGTGGTCTGCTGAGATGGCTTTGTGGCACCCAACACGACTGACATTTCAGTTGGATCTTCCGGTATTCAATTGGTCTTAAAGGAAAAAAGAGGAGAGTCCAGAGTTGTTCGTGTAGTTCATGAGGCCCTCCATGAGGGCTTAAGTGACAGGAACAAAGGCTCAGGGTAAGACCAGATCATTCAGGTGTCAAACATCTCACCACTTATCCCTTCACACAAAGCCCTTAGCTCAGTGACTGGCCATTTGGGGCCCTGCACAAGTGCTTGGAAAATTAAATGAGGCTGTGTTCAGAAGGCTGTGACACCATGACTCAAAGGGGCACCCCTGCTCTGGGTGGGAGTGATATATGGTCTATAAGATTCCTGGTGGCTCAGATGGGAAAAAACCCACCTGCAATGTGGGAGACCTGGGTTCGATCCCTGGGTTGGGAAGAGCCCTTGGAGGAAGGCATGGCAACCCACTCCAGTATTCTTGCCTGGAGAATCCTATGGGCAGAGGAGCCTGGTGGGCTACAGTCCATGGGGTCACAGAGAGTCGGACAGGACTGAGTGACTAAGCATACAAGATCATTACTGACTTATACTTCAGGAGGAAAAATATGAAGGAGGGAAGGAGAAGGAGGATGAGAAAGAGAACCCAGAGGGCAGCTTTGGGAAATGCAGCAAACTCTCCAGTGTTCCAAGAAGGAGAAAAATGGAGGAATGTGCTCTCAAAATAAGAGGAAGTTAAGAAGTAATTAGAGGAGAAAAAATAGAATAAACTCGCTGTTGACATTTAGCTATTTTGAGAATTACAAAGCTAATTTATGGTGATTGCTTCCAGAAGGATATGGAGGTCTTGATTGTTTCAATAACAGATCTACAAATATAATGAACATCAACGATGAGGAAGATACATGGTTGGGTCAGATACAATGGTGAGAAAGGAAACGGAATTGTTGGGTGCCTTCTGTGTGTCAGGCATGTTATCACTTTAATCCTCAGAAAATCTTATAAGGAAGATGCAAGTATTAGCACTCTGAGCTCAGCTCAATGCTCAGTCATGTCCAAATCTGTGAATCTGTAGACTGTAGCCTGCCAGGCTCCTCAGCCCATGGGACTCTCCAGGCAAGAATACTGGAGTGGGTTGCCATTTCCACTTCCAGGGGATCTTCCCAACGCAGGAATTGAACCCGTGTCTCTTGCATCTCCTGTATTGGCAGGTAGATTCTTTACCATTGAACCACCTGGGAAACACTCTATGGGGACAAAAATTGCTCAAGAGGAAATATGTGCAACAAAATCTATAGCTATGAAGGTTGACTCTGCACAGATAAAATAAACACTTTTGTGGGTCAGAGGGTCTACATGGGCTGGGCGGGGGGAGACATGTCAAGATCTGTAGGTGGACACTAGCTGACATGGGGGTCTATGAATGGTGCCATATTAACTTGGCCTTAATCTTTAGGGTATAGAGAGTCATTACAGAGTTTAAACCCTGGAGTGTAGTGATGGTTTTTAAAATTCTGAATGATTGATCATGCATCAAACTGTAGGGTATATTAATATGAGGTGAGGCAAAAGGCAGAAAAAGCAGTTAGGAAGCAGCAGCAGTGATCCAGGCAAAAAATTAATAGAGGACAATGAAAGAGCAGTTGAGATCAGCAGCAGAGACTCAGGGACTTCCCTCGTGGTCCAGTGGGTAAAACACTGCACTCCCAATGCAAGAGGCCTACGTTTGATCCCCAGCCAGGGAACTAGATCCTACATGACACAGCTAAGAGTTCTCACGCTACAACTGAAAGATCCCACTTGATGCAACTGGAATCTGAATGCAATCTAGTAAATAAACTTTTTTTTTTTTTTTAAGGGAGGGAAGACTCAATTCAAGAGATGGGAAAGTGACAATTAGTAGGGAAGGGGAGATTGCTTTAAACAAGGAGCTAGAGGCACCTCTTTCTCTCTGCTTGGTTTCAAGTTTGAGTTTGAATTCTTGAATGGATGATGTCCTTGTGGAGTCAAAGCCTCTCAATGACTGGGCTTATGCCAGCTCCTCTCCTTATGTATCTGCATGTCCAGGGATTGAACTGAAAAAAGGGTGGAAAATACTTGAAAAAAAAAAATCTGTGATATTCCAGAAAAAAACAGAACTTGAATTTGCCACTCATCTTCAACAGTTTACACAGCACTTACATTATATTTGGGCTTCCCTGGTGGCTCAGATAGTAAAGAGTCTGCCTGCAATGCAGGAGACACAGATCTGATCCCTGGGTTGGGAAGATCCCCTGGAGTAGGAAATGGCAACCCACTGCAGTATTCTTGCCTAGAGAATTCCATGGACAGAGAAGCCTGGCAGGCTACAGTCCATGGGGTTGCAAAGAGTCGGACACAACTGAGTGACAGCCTCTACAATGCTACCTCCCCATGGGGGGGCTCTGATTCCTCTGTTTTTGACCTAGCAGTTAGGGCCACTCTCAAAATGGACAAATTCTTCTGATACCTTGACGATTTTGGGTGTGTTCAAATTATGTGGTTTATTGTGCTGTTTATAAGCTGTGTCTTCTTGGACAAATTGTTGAACATCTCTGGACCTGCAGAGGATCATAAGGATTAAATGTACAAATACAAATTACCTGGAACATCGTCTTATGTATAACAGAGACTCAGTACTCCATTATTAGTAACGAAAGTCGTGGTGCTGATCGCACTGCTGCTAAGTCGCTTCAGTCCGTGTCCGACTCTGTGCGACCCCATAGACCGAAGCCCACCAGCCCCCCGTCCCTGGGATTCTCCAGGCAAGAACACTGGAGTGGGTTGCCATTTCCTTCTCCAATGCATGAAAGTGAAAAGTGAAAGTGAAGTCACTCAGTCGGTTCCGACTCCTAGCGACCCCATGGACTGCAGCCTACCAGGCTTCTCCACCCATGGGATTTTCCAGGCAAGGGCACTGGAGTGGGGTGCCATTGCCTTCTCCACAGGTGATGCTAATTTCAGTTGGGCTCAGTTCAGTCACTCAGTCATGTCCGACTTTTTGCAACCCCATGGATGCTAATTTAGGTAAAGTTAACTGTGCCTTGCTTCTCCTCCTGCCACGAATACTGCATTATTCTCTATAAAAGCACTTACCATTTTGTATGTATTAGAATTCTCCATTTTTATGGACGGCATTACATTATAAATCCCTTAAGAGCTGCCATCTTGTATTATTCATTTATATCCCTGGTATAAGGTATGTCATCTGGCCTACAGAGGTTTAGCAAAATAACTCTTCTCACTCCCCTCTTTATCTTATTAATTCTTTAATTGGATGTAAAAACAGACCAGATTAGCTTGAAAGAAAAAAATGACGCTCAATCATTTGAATAATTTTGTAGTATATGAATAAAATATGTTTAAGGCTAATCCCTGAGTTACATATTGGACAATGATTACAGGAACAATTTCACAATGTAAAGCCCATATTGTACATCTTCCTAATGGCAGAGATGCACTGAAATGAACTGCATGGCGTTTTCCCCTTTTTGGGGTTTATTTAATCCTATCAATCTTATTTCCAGTTCAATTATGAAACCAACATACCACACATGCCATACATTCAAAAACAAATTTAGTCTTCTGAATATTAATTAACATTGTTTCAAAGAGACAACCGCTGTTTATCATTGATTTAAATTAAATATTGAGGAGGAAATTAAAGAGATTTTTACTTCGTTTATGCAGCAGCAACATTACAATTTATACAAATGAAGGCATAATTAAACAGTCTGCCATTAAATTACAATCTGCATCTCATGTAAGCAAACATATTAAAATTGAAAATGCTTGTCATGAATATAAAGCCAGCTTCCCTGAATAAGAATTATTCCAAATGCATGATGCACATTTAAGCAACTCTTTTATTTTCCTTAAAGGAAGGACTGTGGGTTTTGTGATATGACCATATTTATAGGTTGCTTTATTTTTAAGATATATAGTTGATAATAACAATTCTAATACTAATAATAGCTAATACTGTGGTAATCCCTGGTAAGCGTGTAACTCATGTCAACAAATTTGACAATTTAATTCAAGAGACTGGCATCAACATTGTGTTCTGAAGAGTGTCTTTTTTACTTTTACTTCTTTTTTGCTTGTTTCTTTGATTGATTGTTTTGTTTTGTTCCAGGGAGGAAGAAAGTCATTAAAAACAGCCACGGAGAGGAAGGAGGACACAGATGTTCCCTTTCAGCCTGGATGTACCTGGGATGTAAAAGAAGGAAACAGCATCTACTTGAGATGCTGTGACAGAAAGTTCAACTCAGAGACAGCCCCGTTACAGTTAGAGCAAGAAGGTGAGGAACCAGTCTGCAAAGAGAAGACTCCAGGATAAGACTAGGCCTGGGTGTCACCTCGGGGAAGGTATATACTCAGCTAAAGCACTAGTCTAGAGCATACAAATAGAATTAAATAGGATTATTTTGGATAATTTAGGTTAACAATATTTCCTGATACTAGCGTGATAATCCTGCATAAGTTACTTAACCTCCCTGAGTTTCCACTTGTTCATCTACCAAGGGAAGATAGTAATATTCACAATCCTTTCAAAACCCCCGAGGTGAATTTCATATGATAATAGTTGGTGATTGGTATCTACTAGATATTCAAAATGGACATTTATTAAATGGTTGAAAATTTAAAATAGAACTTAAAACAACTTGAATGAAGTGTCAAGCAGTTCAGTTCAGTTCAGTTGCTCAGTCCTGTCCAACTCTTCGTGACCCCATGAACTGCAGCACAGCAGGCCTCCCTGTCCATCACCAACTGCCGAAGTTTACCCAAACTCATGTCCATTGAGTTGATGATGCCATACAACCATCTCATCCCCTGTCATCCCCTTCTCCTCCTGCCTTCAATCTTTCCCAGCATCAGGGTCTTTTCAAATGAGTCAGCTCTTCGCATCAGGTGGCCAAAGTACTGGAGTTTCAGCTTCAACATCTGTCCTTCCAATGAACACCCAGGACTGATCTCCTTTCAGATGGACTGGTTGGATCTCCTTGCAGTCCAAGGAACTCTCAAGAGTCTTCTCCAACACCACAGTTCAAAAGCATCAATTCTTCAGTGGTCAGCTTTCTTTACAGTCCAACTCTCACATCCATACATGACCACAGGAAAAACCATAGCTTTGACTAGATGGACCTTTGTTGGCAAAGTAATGTCTCTGCTTTCTAAAATGCTGTCTAGGTTGCTGATAACCTTCCTTCCAAGGAGCAAGTGTCTTTTAATTTCATGGCTGCAGTCATCATCTGCAGTGATTTTGGAACCCAAAATACAAAGTCAGCTACTGTTTCCACTGTTTCCCCATCTATTTGTCATGAAGTGATGGGACTGGATGCCATGATCTTAGTTTTCTGAATGTTGAACTTTAAGCCAACTTTTTCACTCTCCTCTTTCACTTTTATCAAGAGGCTCTTTAGTTCTCCTTTGCTTTCTACCATAAGGGTAGTATCATCTGCATATCTGAAGTTATTGACATTTCTCCCAGGAATCTTGATTCCAGCTTGTGCTTCATTCAGCCCAGCATTTCTCATGATGTACTCTGAATATAAGTTAAATAAGCAGGTGACAATATACAGCCTTGACGTACTCCTTTCCCAATTTGGAACCAGTCTGTTGTTCCATGTCCAGTTCTAACTGTTGCTTCCTGACCTGCATACAGATTTCTCAAGAGGTCAGGTGGTCTGATATTCCCATCCCGAGAAGAATTTTCCACAGTTTATTGTGATCCAAACAGTTAAAGGCTTTGGCATAGTCAATAAAGCAGAAGTAGGTGTTTTTCTGGAACTCTCCTGCTTTTTCAATGATCCAGCGGATGTTGGCAATTTGATCTCTGGTTCCTCTGCCTTTTCTAAAGCCAGCTTCAACATCAGGAAGTTCACAGTTCACGTATTGCTGAAGCCTGGCTTGGAGAATTTTGAGCATTACTTTGCTAGTGTGTGAGATGAATGTAATTGTGTGGTAGTTTGGTAGTGCCACTCAACCATGAATCAGCTAATAGCTATAAGTGGAAAGAATGAGATCTCAAGAAATTTCACATTAGTCACCCTACTCATGTCCATCCCCACCCCTGCTCCTGCCTCCTTGATATCAAGCAGTATGGTTTGCAATCAGAATGGTCCCTAATAATTTATATCCCTTCTAAGCCTGCAATGGGCTTCCCAGGTGGCTCAATGGTGAAGAATCCGCCTGCAATGCAAGGGATGAGGGTTCGATCCCTAGTTTGGGAAGGGATCCCCTGGAGAAGGAAACAGCAACTCACTCCAGTATTCTTGCCTGGAGAATTCCATGGAGGAGCCTGGTTGGCTACAGTTCGTGGGGTTGCAGAGTTGAACACAACTTAGCAACTGAGCACACAAGTAAAGAGCAGTTATCTGTGTATACTGACCAAGATAAAGACACATGAAACAGTTTGAAAAAATAAGCAAAAGTTTACACACAGCAATTTTAGGGATCACCAGATGGTAATTGCAAATGATTGATGTGATGCGAAATGTGTTGATCTGACCAAACAAAATCACATATTGGGAAAATATGCTTAACTAAAGAAGGAATTCGATGCTGAGGACACATATTGGAGAAGGGTATGAAATGTGTTACAGGCTGGGTCTGCTAACTTGACAATGAAACACAACTTCTTCAGTTGCAGTGGGGTGGGCTGCCAATTCTCTCTTCAGGCACGTGAGTCAAGGTAAAGAGTGTTCACCAATGGCAGCTCCATTTTAAGCCCTCCTGAAACATGCCTCCACAAATTAACTAGTTACCCTTCCTTTAAAAGGATTTTCCTTTTGAAAGCAGCCTCAAGTTATCTCCCCCTCCTTTCCAATAACTCAGGTCATCATTCCATACATCTTCATCCAAGGGTCCCAGCTGGAACTTTGTTAAATTCTGGGGAGGTGACAGTGACCAGACAGTCTGGTTGCTCGGACCCCACCACTCACTCTTGCTGATAGGGCTCATCTGTTTTTGTGTCAAATTGTTTGTTTGCTTTTTCCTTGCAATACTGGTGGTTATGTTCTGTGTCTTGCTACCTATTTTTCTGGTTACTAAGCACCTCTTCAGTGCTATTGGCCATGCAGACAGAACACCCTCACCATGACCTCCTCCAGAAATTCTCACTCTCTTTCAGTCCCTGGTCTACGTGGCTGCCGTGAAAGGAACCACAGGAGAAAACTCCCAGTGGCCTTGCCGCCCCTCCACTCTCTACACATGATGACCCAAGAATGATTGGTCCTCATCCAACCAATCAGAAATGAGGACTGGAAGACTTCAGCCAATCCAGTGCTCTCTTGAGTGGATTTATTATTAATAGCAGTTGGTGACTGACTGGAAGCTACTTTCTCCTATGCTGACTGGAAAGAAATGGCAGAGGATCTGCTGATCTGAGAGAAAAGACTCCCGAGGGAGACTTTACCTTAGTTCGTGTGGCAAACTCAGCTACAATCCTGCCTTTGGGTCTTGTGAGGCATCATTTTATGCTTGGAATCTATACCCTATATTTCTTAAACAAAATGAAGTGGGTTACTAAAGCACAAACACAAGAAATATGAACACATACACTCACCAAATCCAACTTAACAGGAGTACACACTGGTTATTTAAAAATAACCAACAAGGACCTAGTGTATAGCACAGGGAACTCTGCTCAATATTCTAAAATAATAAATGGGAAAAAATTGAAAATAATAGAAAAAAATTGTAAATCCTCTAGAGAAATAGCCCAATTTTTTATCTTCCCAGGTGCCAGCATTTGGATGGAGAAATTTTGCAAACATAACTTGAGACTAAAATCTTTCATGTTCCCTGACCAGTCAAGATGTGTTTCTATTCAGAAATCTATCCCATGCATTTTGTAGAATAATAAAACAGTGGAAGTGTTACTGATAGAACGACCTACATCAACTGAGAGGAATCATGGTCCAAGAATCCCCTCTGTGAGCTCCAGATCCTTGCATTGTCTTAGCTATGGATATGTGAAGATGAGTAGAGATTTTCAGCCAGAAGCACTTAGTGTACCACTTATTTATCTCCTAGTAGGTTCTAGTAGTGGAGAAGGCAATGGCACCCCACTCCAGTACTCTCGCCTGGAAAATCCCACGGATGGAGGAGCCTGGTAGGCTGCAGTCCATGGGGTCGCTAGGAGTCGGAACCGACTGAGTGACTTCACTTTCACTTCTCACTTTCATGCATTGGAGAAGGAAATGGCAACCCACCCAGTGTTTTTGCCTGGAGAATCCCAGGGACGGGGGGCCTGTTGGGCTGCCGTCTATGGGGTCGCACAGAGTCGGACACGACTGAAGCGACTTAGCAGCAGTAGCAGCAGCAGGTTCTAGTAGACCCTAATACGTGTGCAGGTGTGTGCTCAGTCAAGTCCAACTCTTTGCAACCCCATGGAGCCCACTAAGCCCCTCTGTCTATGGGATTACTCCAGTAAGAATATTGAGATGGTTGCCATTTCCTACTGCAGTGGGTCTTCCTGACCCAGGGACTGAACCTGAGTCCCCTGAGGCTCCTACATTGGCAGGTGGATTCTTTACCACTTGAACCACCTGGGAAGCCCAAGACTCTAATAGGACACTCTGAATTGCTTCATCCTTCTCCATTCATATCTCTACTCTCTTGTTTCCAGTAGGACTTAAATTTATTACCATTATTTTCTTTTTTTTTAATTGAAATATACTTGGTTTACAATGTTGTGATAGTTCCTGATAGTTGTGTTTTGACTCAGCTCTGTTTAGTTTGTTCTAGCTTTGCTAAGGCTCAACCACACTTCTTCCATCTGACATATTCTATTCTCTCATGCCAGCTCCATCTCATTTTTTTTCTTGTACTCATATCAATACCACCAGCTGGCCAACTGGAAATGAATCTTATTAAGAAGCAAAAGTACCCTGAATATCCAGGTCTCCTCCTCCTTAGCCCTGTCTTTGACACCTTATATTTCTTGATAATCTGTCCTCATGACTTTTCCTTCCCATAATTGGAAGCCATTTCATATTCTTTGATGTCTAACCTTTACACAGACTTTGCAATAATCATTTAAACATTTTCTTCAGCAAAAAAAAAAAAAAAAAAAAAAATTCAGTTGCAAGGAAACCCAGCTGTAAAACGGGTAATAGGGTGGATCTTCCTAACTGATGCTGTGGATTGCATTGCTTCTCTAGACATTTGGTGAAATCAGTAATTACCTTCCAGGAGTTAGGTCCCTGGAAGCTGCTTTCTTTATTGCTTCCTCTCATTTCTCTCTACACTAACAGTGACTGCAAATGGCTCCAGATCTGGCTTGGATCCCTCCTGATATAATCAGTGGTTACAAAGAAAAACCATTAGCACGATGCAAAATTAATTAGAAAAGTCAGTTGCAATTTATAAATACACATTTGTGGTTAAATCAATCTGAAGATTTGTATTTAGCCTGGTTCCCCTCAGGGTGGATAATGCTTGCAGCACAACCAAACAAGAGACCTAATCAGATTGGCCCTGCCATAAATGGAAGCCATTAATTTGGCCCTAATTGGGATCTGAGAAGTTATTAAAGCATATTTTTGGAGTTTGTTCAAATTAATTATTGTGAAGCAAATGAATTTATAGGCGATCTACTTTCTCAAAAATATATTCCATCAAACCAGCTGTACCTTTGTTCTAACAAACAAAATTACATGAATAGAACAAATATAATGAGCTAACAGAGATAGAAAGTTAGGGGAGAGACCTAGCTTTAGAGGCTTCAAAGGTCATAAAACAAAACAGATGTTTTTGTACCCAAGATTTCAGAAAACGTCTTGTTAATCATTCTATTGTATTTCCATGAGTAGAAACAAGTTTACTGCAAAAGGAAGAAATTACCCTGCATACAGATGATTCTGGGACACACAGGTTTATTTTCTGAATCCTGACTTCCCCTTAACACAGTAACCAATGTTGTGCTTAGTCACTCAGTCTGACTCTGTGTGATCCCATGGACTTTAACCTGCCACGCTCCTCTGTCCATGGAATTCTCCAGGCGAGAATACTGGAGTGGGTAGCTGTTCCCTCCTCCAGGGGATCTTCCCAACCCAGGGGTCCAACCCAGGTCCCCTGCATCACAGGTGGATTCTTTACCATCAGAGCCACCAGGGAAGGGAGCTTTAATTTCTCAAGCCCCTATGGAAATGGCTTGATGGGTTGGAACACTCTACCTCCAAGTTAAAAGATTCAAGGTAGAATCAATTTGGGGGAAAAAATAGAGTTAGATTAGAATTAGAACGTTTCATGAGAGAAGAGTCTAGGGATTTTATTATTTACGTTCCCAGATGACTCAGTTGTAGAGAATCTGCCTGCCAAGGCAGGAGACATGTGTTCAATCCCTGGGTCAGGAATATCCCCTGGAGAAGGAAATGGCAACCCACTCCAGTATTCTTGCCTGGAAATCCCATGGACAGAGGAGCCTGACAGGCTACAGTCCATGGGGTCACAATCAGAAATGACTGAGCATGCACACAATTCTTTCTCTAAATCATATATACTATCTGAGTTGAAATTAGGATTTGTAACAAATGAGATACATCATTACCTTAATAAGAATTTCTGTTTTGATTGAAGCCACCTATGAAAATGTGACACTTCAAAGTCCTCTCTAACCCAGGTAACCACACTATAAGACTCCTGGCTCTTCAAAATCAGTGGCCTTGACACTCTGGGCATCGATGACTTGATGTATAGAATGATATTAGGAATCAGTATCAAATCATCAATTTTAACTGGGAATGTTTAATTTCTAAGGTGATGTAACTATTACATACTCTATCCATTAGCTCTACACACGCTGATACAGTAGAGGATAGTCCACATCTAGTGGTTTAAGTAACAGGTTAGGTTATGTTCATTTTTTATGTACATATGTCTGTTTCCCAAAATTCATCCAAATTCATTTTGTGAAATAGATACATTTTCTATTTTATATGCAGAATTCTATTCACATAAAGATCAGCAAACCCTTCTCATGATCTTCTGGTTTCTTTTTTTTTTTTTTCCATCTTTCTTTTCCTGGTACACTTTCCCTTATAACACAAGTTTCGCCATGGGGTGATTTCAACAGCTAGAAGCCTTTTCATAAGCATATTATAAGTATCAGATAATCACATTCCCAGCCACACCCTCCCCAGCTCAGTGAAATAAAAAGGAAAGAAAATTAAACATGAAGCAACATGCATCATAATATAAATGTCACATTACAAACTATACAAGAATGATTTCTAAATAAATAAAATTTTCTTGACTCTTAAAGGATTTGAGATTACATGTAAACCCAGCCAATATTTGCTAAATCAAGTAATAAATAAGTAAACATAAACCATGTTACTGAAGGGTGCTGTGCACAGCTGAGTTTGGGTAGACCCTGGGAACACAACTCAAAATCTTTTTATTAGAAGAGTGAGGATTCTAGGTGTGAGTGGATTCTGACAAAAATGAGATACCCAGTCTGAAGTCTCATCCCCTCAAAATATGTTACTATTGTTGCCTTCCCATTTGACTTCCAAAACAAGGATGGGGAACATTCAAAAGCAAGCATGAGCAATGGGAAAAATAAGAAAAGATAAAACTACACTGAGTCACTTTTTTTAAACTGTAGTGTAATTGCTCTACAATGTTTGTTAGTTTGTGCTGTACAATGAAGAGAAGGAGCCACGTGTATACATATACACCTCCCCCCATCCCCACCCCACCCCACCATCTAGATCATCGCGGAGCACCGAGACATTGAGCCCTTTAAGACCAGGGATTCCTGACTGACAGCAAATCCGATGAAAGCAGCCTTCTTTCTGGAGTGGCAGGAAGATGACGCCCCAGCCTCTATGTTGCTCACGTAATTTATTTAATAAGTACACCTGCTCCTGCCAGCTGTGAAACATTTGGTAAGGTGACCTAAGGCTCATTTCAACCGCCTGGTGTTACCTGAACGGCACATACACAGGGAGGGAGAAAGTCAGATGTAAGATGGAGACATTCTGGCACCTTTGAAGTGGCAGTGGTTGCTATGGAAACCCTGCTGGAAGGTGCATTGGAGACAGTCTGTCTCCCAAATTCAAAGGACATGCTTCTGAGTTAGGTGTAGGGTGGGGAAGGGGCTGGACAGGGATCCTAGCCTCTTAACGTCTGTGTTAGGAATCTTAATAACTAATAACAAGGGAGGAGAGGGTGTTGCCATGAGTGAAACTCCAACAAGGAAGAAAACTCAACATGGCACTGGAAAGAGAAACCCAAAGTGCACCCAGAACGTGAAATAAGTTTACATGTGGGTGATAATATGCAATTTCACTGAATTCATCATTGGTTGACAAATTTTGTGAAATGTTGGCTCTGCGTCAGGGGCTAGACCTAGACCTGGGGAGTCAGCAGTAAAGATAAAATTCCTGCCCTCAGCAAGACAACTGGGATTAAAAACCCAATGAAGGGGGAAGTCCTAAGATGGCAGAGGAATAGGACAGGGAAACCACTTTCTCCCTCACAAATTCATCAAAAGAACATTTGAACACTGATTAAATTCCACAAAACAACTTCTGAATGCTGGCAGAGGACATCAGGCACCCAGAAAAGCAGCCCACTGTCTTCCAAAGGAGGTAGGAAAAATACAAAAGATAAAAAGAGAGACAAAAGAGGTAGGGATGGAGATTCGGCCTAGGAAGGGAGTCTTAAAAAAGAGAGAACTTTCCAAACACCAGGCAACACTCTCACTAGCGAGTCTGTGGCAAGCCTTGGAACCATAGAGGGCAACATAACCGGGAGGAAAAATAAAAAAATAATTAAAACCCACAGATTACGTGCCCAACAGTAACTCCCAGTGGAGAAGCAGCGCAGACTCCTGCATCTGCCACTAGCAAGTGGGGGCTGGGCAGGGAGGCGTGGGCTGCATTGCTTAGAGTAAGGACTGGGCCTGAATGCCCCCAGGGCAATCTGAGGGAACTAACTTAAGATAGCAAACCAGACTGTGGGATAGCTATCCTGTGAAAAGCCCTAACCTAAGACACCTCCAGGCCCGCTCACAGAACCAAGGACTGACTAGAGCTACACGCAGAGAAGGCAATGGCACCCCACTCCAGTACTCTTGCCTGGAAAATCCCATGGATGGAGGAGCCTGGTAGGCTGCAGTCCATGGTGTCGCTAGGAGTTGGACACGACTGAGCGACTTCACATTCACTTTTCACTTTCATGCATTGGAGAAGGAAATGGCAACCCACTCCAGTGTTCTTGCCTGGAGAATTCCAGAGACAGGGGAGCCTGGTGGGCTGCCGTCTCTGAGGTCGCACAGAGTCGGACACGACTGAAGCGGACTTAGCAGCAGCAACAGAGCTACACAAAAAGCCCTAACCTAAGATACCATCAAGCCTGCTCACAGAACAAAGGACTGAGCAGAGCTAGATGGCTGCAGACCAATCCATCCCCCTCCAGGCAGGCAAGGGCAGCCAGAGCCGGAAGGGAGCAATTGCGGCCCCAGAGAGGCATCATCTACCAAACTGCAGGCAGGCTTCGTGGCTAACCAAGACTTCTTGGGATTCTGGACAGGCAACATCCACCTGAGAAGGTGCACCGGTTGTACACCCAGAAAACTGAGCGGCAGGGACAGGGGAGGCGATAAGTCACAGCGATCAGGCTCTCCAAACACCTGGTCACCTGAGCTGCTCGGACCTGGGAAGGGCATAAAACGCAGGCCCAACCGAGTCTGTGCCTCTGAGGACTACCCGAGTGCCTGAACCTGAGCGGCTTTGACCTGGGAGGGGCATGTAACCCAGGGCCAGCCTCAGACAGTTCCCGGCAGAGCAACCTAGAGCCTAAGCAGTGTAGACAGGGAAAGCACACACACCATAAGTGGGGGCAGGCCCAGTGTGGCTGAGACACTACGAGCACATGCCAGTGTTATTTGTTTGCAGTGTCCCTCCCTCCCCACAGCACGACTGAACAAGTGAGCCTAAAAAAGTGTCCACCACTGCCCCCTTGTGGCAGGGTGGAAATTAGACACTGAAAAGACCACCAAACAGAAGAAGCTAAAACAGAGGGAACCGCCTTGGAAGTGACAGGTGCAATAGATTAAAACCCTGTAGTTAGCACCAACTACCTAGGAAGGGGCCTATAGATCTTGAGAAATATAAGCCGATCAAGGAACTATCTGAAAATGAACTGACCCCACACTGCCCACAACAACACCAGAGAAAGTTCTAGATATATTTTTACTATTATCATTCTTTAATTAAAAAAAATATTTTAAGTCCTCTATTACTCCTTTAATTTTCATTTTTATAACCTACTATTACTTTGCAAAAAAAAAGAAGACCCTATTTGTTAAAGCAAACTTCATATATATATTTTATAATTTTTGTGACTATTTTTTCTTTAATACTGTATTTTTGAGAATCCAACCTCTACTCTAGATTTTTAATCTTTGCTTTTTGGTATTTGTTATCAATTTAGAACCTTTAAGAACCCGATCTTCAGTACCCATTTTTACTTGGGAGCGAGATTACTGGCTTGACTGCTGTCTCCCCCTTTGGACTCTCCTTTGTCTCCACCAGGTCTCCTCTATCTCCTTCCTCCCCCTTCTCTTCTCTACCCAACTCTATGAATCTCTTTTTGTGTTCTGGACAGTGGAGAACACTTAGGGAACTGATTACTGGCTGGATCTGTCTCTCTCCTTTTGATTCCCCACTTTGTCCTCCTGGTCACCTCTCTCTTCTTCCTCCCTCTTCTCTTCTCTGAATAACTCTGTGAACATCTCTGAGTAGTCCAGACTGTGGAGTGCACATAAGGAAGTTATTACTGGCTAGCTTGCTCGCTCCTCTTTTGATTCCCCCTCTTCTCCTCCTGGTCACCTCTATCTCGCTCCTCCCTCTTCTATTCTCCATGTAACTCTGTGAACCTCTCTGGGTGTTCCTCACTGTGGAGAAACTTTTCATCTTTAACCTAGATGTTTTATCATCAGTGCTGTATAGATGGAGAAGTCTTGAGACTACTGTAAGAATAAGACTGAAAACCAGGGGCAGGAGACTTAAGTCCAAATCCTGAGAACACCAGAGAACTCCTGACTCCAGGGAACATTAATTGGTAGGAGCTTATCAAAGGCCTCCATACCTACACTGAAACCAAGCACCAGCCAAGGGCCAACAAGTTCCAGAGCAAGACATACCACGCAAATTCTCCAGCAACACAGGAACACAGCCCTGAGCTTCAATATACAGGCTGCCCAAAGTTACTCCAAACCCACTGACATCTCATAACTCATTATTGGACACTTCATTGCACTCCAGAGAGAAGAAATCCAGCTCCACTCACCAGAACACTGACACAAGCTTCCCTAACCAGGAAACCTTGACAAGCCACCTGTCCAACCCCACCCACAGTGAGGAAACTCCACAATAAGGAGAACTCCACAAACTGCCAGAATATGGAAAGGCCACCTCAAACACAGCAATATAAACAAGATGAAGAGGCACAGAAATACCCAGCAGGTAAAGGAACAGGATAAATGCCCACAAAATCAAACAAAAGAAGAAGAGATAGGGAATCTACCTGATAAAGAATTCCAAATAATGATAATGAAAATGATCCAAAATCTTGAAAACAAAATGGAGACACAGATAAATAGCCTGGAGACAAGATTGAGAAGATGCAAGAAAGGTTTAACAAGGACCTAGAAGAAATAAAAAGAGTCAATATATAATGAATAATGCAATAAATGAGATCTAAAGCACTCTGGAGGGAACCAACAGTAGAATAATGGAGGCAGAAGATAGGATAAGTGAGGTAGAAGATAGAATGGTAGAAATAAATGAAACAGAGAGGGAAAAAGAAAAACAAATTAAAAGAAATGAGGACAATATCAGGGACCTCTGGGACAATGTTAAATGCCCCAACATTCGAATCATAGGAGTCCCAGAAAAAGAAGACAAAAAGAAAGACCATGAGAAAATACTTGAGGAGATAATAGTTGAAAACTTCCCTAAAATGGGGAAGGAAATAATCACCCAAGTCCAAGAAACCCAGAGAGTCCCAAACAGGATAAACTCAAGGCAAAACACCCCAAGACACATATTAATCAAATTAACAAAGATCAAACACAAAGAACAAATATTAAAAGCAGCAAGGAAAAACAACAAATAACACACAAGGGAATTCCCATAAGGATAACAGCTGATCTTTCAATAGAAACTCTTCAGACCAGAAGGGAATGGCAAGACATACTTAAAGTGATGAAAGAAAATAACCTACAGCCAGCAAGGATCCTGTATCCAGCAAGGATCTCATTCAAATATGAAGGAGAAATCAAAAGCTTTACAGACAAGCAAAAGCTGAGAGAATTCAGCACCACCAAACCAGCTCTCCAACAAATGCTAAAGGATCTTCTCTAGACAGAAAACACAGAAAGGGTGTATAACCTCGAACCCAAAACAATAAAGTAAATGGCAACGGGATCATACTTATCAATAATTACCTTAAATGTAAATGGGTTGAATGCCCCAACCAAAAGACAAAGACTGGCTGAATGGATACAAAAACAAGACCCCTATATATGTTGTCTACAAGAGACCCACCCTGAAACAAGGGACACATACAGACTAAAAGTGAAGGGCTGGAAAAAGATATTCCATGCAAATAGAGACCAAAGGAAAGCAGGAGTAGCAATACCCATATCAGATAAAATAGACTTTAAAACAAAGGGTGTGAAAAGAGACAAAGGACACTACATAATGATCAAAGGATCAATCCAAGAAGAAGATATAACAATTATAAATATATATGCCCCCAACATAGGAGCACCACAATATGTAAGACAAATGCTAACAAGTATGAAAGAAGAAATTAACAATAACATAATAATAATGGGAGACTTTGATACCCTACTCACACTTATGGCTAGATCAACTAAACAGAAAATTAACAAGGAAACACAAACTTTAAATGATACAATAGACTATTTAGACCTAATTGATATCTATAGGACATTTCACCCCAAAACAATGAATTTCACCTTTTTCTCAAGCACACACGGAACCTTCTCCAGGATAGATCACATCCTGGGCCATAAATCTAGCCTTGGTAAATTCAAAAAAATTGAAATAATTCCAAGCATCTTTTCTGACCACAATGCAGTAAGATTAGATCTCAACTACAGGAGAAAAACTATTAAAAATTCCAAAATATGGAGGCTGAACAACACGCTGCTGAATAACCAACCAATCACAAAAGAAATCAAAAAAGAAATCAAAATATGCATAGTAATGAATGGAAATGAAAACACAACAATCCAAAACTGTGGGACACTTATAGTGCTAAGGGGAAGGTGCATAGCAATACAGGCATACCTCAAGAAACAAGAAAAAAGTCAAATAAATAACCTAACTGTACACCTAAAGCAACTAGAAAAGGAAGAAATAAAGAACCCCAGGGTTAGTAGAAGGAAAGAAATCTTAAAAATTAGGGCAGAAATAAATGCAAAAGAAACAAAAGAGACCATAGCAAAAAGCAACACAGCCAAAAGCTGATTCTTTGAGAGGATAAAAAAAATTGACAAACCATTAGCCAGACTCATCAAGAAACAAAGGCAGAAAAATCAAATCAATAAAATGAGAAATGAAAATGGAGAGATCACAACAGACAACACAGAAATACAAAGGATCATAAGAGACTACTATCAGCAATTATATGCCAATAAAATGGACAACTTAGAAGAAATGGACAAATTCTTAGAAAAGTACAACTTTCCAAAACTCGACCAGGAAGAAATAGAAAATCTTAACAGACCCATCACAAGCACGGAAATTGAAACTGTGATTAGAAATCTTCCAGCAAACAAAAGCCCAGGTCCAGACAGCTTCACAGCTGAATTCCACCAAAAATTTAGAGAAGAGCTAACACCTATCCTACTCAAACTCTTCCAGAAAATTGCAGAGGAAGGTAAACTTCCAAACTCATTCCATGAGGCCACCATCACCCTAATACCAAAACCTGACAAAGATGCCACAAAAAAAGAAAACTACAGGCCAATATCACTGATGAACATAGATGCAAAAATCCTTAACAAAATTCTAGCAATCAGAATCCAACAGCACATTAAAAAGATCATACATCATGACCAAGTGGGTTTTATCCCAGGGATGCAAGGATTCTTCAATATCCACAAATAAATCAATGTAATACACCACATTAACAAATTGAAAAATAAAAGCCATATGATTATCTCAATAGATGCAGAGAAAGCCTTGACAAAATTCAACAACCATTTATGATAAAAACCCTCCGCCGCCGCCAAGTCACTTCAGTTGTGTCCGACTCTGTGTGACCTCACGGACTGCAGCCTACCAGGCTTCTCTGTCCATGGGATTCTCCAGGCAAGAACACTGGGGTGGGTTGCCATTTCCTTCTCCAATGCATGAAAGTGAGAAGTGAAAGTGAAGTCGCTCAGTTGTGTCCGACTCTTAGCGACCCCATGGACTACAGCCTACCAAGCTCCTCTGTCCATGGGATTTGCCAGGCAAGAGTACTGGAGTGGGGTGCCATTGCCTTCTCCAAAAACCTTCCAGAAAGCAGGAATAGAAAGAACATACCTCAACATAATAAAAGCTATATATGACAAACCCACAGCAAACATTATCCTCAATGGTGAAAAATTGAAAGCATTTCCCCTTAAGTCAGGAACCCTCACCACTACTATTCAATATAGTTTTGGAAGTTTTGACCACAGCAATCAGAGCAGAAAAAGAAATAAAAGGAATCCAAATTGGAAAAGAAGAAGTAAAACCCTCACTGTTTGCAGATGACATTATCCTCTACATAGAAAACCCTAAAGACTCCACAAGAAAATTACTAGAGCTAATCAATGAATATAGTAAAGTTGCAGGATATAAAATCAACACACAGAAATCCCTTGCATTCTTATACACTAATAATCAGAAAATAAAAAGAAAAATTAAGGAAACAATTTCATTCACTTTTCATTGCAATGAAAAGAATAAAATACTTAGGATATATCCACCTAAAGAAACAAAAGACCTATATATAGAAAACTATAAAACACTGGTGAAAGAAATCAAAGAGGACACCAATAGATGGAGAAATATACCGTGTTCATGGATTGGAAGAATCAATATAGTGAAAATAAGTATACTACCCAAAGCAATCTATAGATTCAATGCAATCCCTATCAAGCTGCCAATGGTATTTTTCACAGAGCTAGAACAAACAATTTCACAATTTGTATGGAAATACAAAAACCTTGAATAGCCAAAGCAATCTTGAGAAATAATGGAACTGGAGGAATCAACCTGCCTGACTTCAGGCTCTGCTACAAAGCCACAGTCATCAAGACAGTATGGTACTGGCACAAAGACAGAAATATATATCAATGGAGCAAAATAGAAAGCCCAGAGATAAAGCCATGCACCTATGGACACCTTATCTTTGACAAAGGAGGCAAGAATATACAATGGAGAAAGGACAATCTCTTTAACAAGTGGTGCTGGGAACTCTGGTCAACCACTTGTAAAAGAATGAAACTAGAACACTTTGTAACACCATACACAAAAATAAACTCAAAATGGATTAAAGATCTAAATGTAAGACCAGAAACTATAAAACTCCTAGAGGAGAACATAGGCAAAACACTCTCCAACATAAATCACAGCAGGATCCTCTATGACCCACCTCCAAGAATATTGGAAATAAAAGCAAAAATAAACAAATAGGACCTAATTAAAATTAAAAGCTTCTGCACAACAAAGGAAACTATAAGCAAGGTGAAAATACAGCCTTCAGAATGGGAGAAAATAATAGCAAATGAAGCAACTGACAAACAACTAATCTCAAAAATATACAAGCAACTCCTGCAGCTCAATTCCAGAAAAATAAACGACCCAATCCAAAAATGGGCCAAAGAACTAAACCGACATTTCTCCAAAGAAGACATACAGATGGCTAACAAACACATGAAAAGATGCTCAACATCACTCATTATCAGAGAAATGCAAATCAAACCACAATGAGGTACCATTTCATGCCAGTCAGAATGGCTGCTATCCAAAAGTCTACAAGCAATAAATGCTGGAGAGGGTGTGGAGAAAAGGGAACCCTCTTACACTGTTGGTGGGAATGCAAACTAGTACAGCCACTATGGAGAACAGTGTGGAGATTCCTTAAAAAACTGGAAATAGAAATTCCATATGACCCAGCAATCCCACTGCTGGGCATGCACACCAAAGAAACCAGAATTGAAAGAGACACGTGTACCCCAATGTTCATCGCAGTAATATTTATAATAGCCAGGGCATGGAAGCAACCTAGATAGATGTCTATCAGCAGATGAATGGATAAGAAAGGTGTGGTACATATACACAATGGAGTATACTCAGCCATTAAAAAGAATACATTTGAATCAGTTCTAATGAGGTGGATGAAACTGGAGCCTATTATACAAAGTGAAGTAAGCCTGAAAAAAAAAAAAACCAATATAGTATACTAACACATATATATGGAATTTAGAAAGATGGTAACAATAACCCTGTATGTGAGACAGCAAAAGAGACACAGATGTATAGAACAGTCTTTTGGACTCTGTGGGAGAGGGCAAGGGTGGGATGATTTGGGAGAATGGCATTGAAACATGTATATTATCACATGTGGAATGAATCGCCAGTCCAGGTTTGATGCATGATACACGATGCTCGGGGCTGGTGCACTGGGATGACCCAGAGGGATGGTACAGGGAGGGAGGAGGGAGGGGGGTTTGGGATCGGGAACACGTGTATACCTGTGGCAGATTCATGCTGATGTATGGCAAAACCAATACAATATTGTAAAGTAATTAGCCTCCAATTAGAATAAATAAATTTATATTTTTAAAAACCCAATGAAAATTAAGAGTGAGAAGGCTAATGACTTGGGCAGTACAGGTGTCATGGATGAAACTTATTCCACTATATGCTGGGGAGTGGGTGGGGACAGGAGGCATCTATCAAAGGAGAATTCCTAAAAATGGGATATTATAGCACTAATAATGCAATTGTTCTGACACTCATCCATGCACCTTTAAAAGTTTGGGACAAATTATTTGTCAAATAATGTTATGGAATTCAGTGAAATACATAGTTCTTGACACACAATAACTGTTTCATGTATCTTAGTTTTCATTTGTTCCCTAATTATAACCACTACTCACTGAGGACTTAGTATGGATTAGACAGTGAGCTAAGTGATTTTTTTTCTGTGAAGACTACTCAATGAATTGCCACCATAACGATTGTATTCTATGAGCACTACTATTACCTCCACTGTACAGTGAAGGCAATTCAGACACAGGCACATAGAGTCAAGATCACAAAGCTCATATGCAGAAAACCCCACAGTCAAACCCAGACTGTCTACATCACTCCATTCTTAACAAACATACTCTACAGCCATAACCTCCACAGTAATAATGGACAGCTCCATAGTACTTACGGTGCAGCAGACAGGGTGCTAGCTCTTTCACTTACATCCTACTTAATTTTCACATGACAACACAATAGGTGTTATCATCTCCATGTAGCAGATGAGGAAAAAGAGGCGTCGGAGCTTAAATAATTCACCCAAGATCATGCAGCTAATCGGTGATAGAGATAAATTTGGACCCAGGCAGGCTGATCTAGACTCTACACGCTTAACCACACATCTAGGTCAGCAGTGGAGGCTTCTCTGCAGTGGAGGCTGATGTGAAGAAGGAAACTTGGGAAGCGCTCTCAGGATAAATACACATCAAGGACTCAAAAAAGCAAGGTTGGGTGAAAGGAAATGTCCAGCTGAGATTTACTCACCAAAAAACCTCAGCAGATCCCCTGGGGAGCTTGGGAGCTGGGATCCCTCTTCCAAGTCATCCCAAGTTGAGAAAAGGAAACCTAAGGATCCATCGTTGGTGGTTTAGTCACTGCATCATGTCTGTCTCTTGTGAAACCATGGACTGGAGCCCTCTAGGCTCCTCTGTACTGGGATTTATTGTACTGAATGGTCAGTCCCTGAGTGCAAGCTCTCTAAAGAAGACAAAGCCTGACTCAGTGCCCTTCAGCTGAGGCCATGCCCAGGAAGCCTTTAGCTGAGAGAGGGTTCTGTTCAGTTCAGTTCAGTTGCTCAGATGTGTCTGACTCTTTGCAACTCCATGGACTGCAGCACGCCAGGCTGCCCTGTCCAACACCAACTCCTGGAGACTATTCAAACTCATGTCCATTGAGTCAGTGATGCCATCCAACCATCTATCTCATCCTCTCTTGTCCCCTTCTCCTCCTGCCTTCAATCTTTCCCAGCATCAGGGTCTTTTCCAATGAGTTAGTTCTTCCCATCAGGAGGCCAAAGTACTGGAGTTTCAGCTTCAACATCAGTCCTTCCAAAGAATATTCAGGACTGATTTCCTTTAGGATGGACTGGTTGGATCTCCTTGCAGTCCAAGGGACTCTTAAGAGTCTTCTCCAAAACCACACTTCAAAAGCATCAATTCTTTGGCACTCAGCTTTCTTTATAGTCTGACTGCACATCTATACATGACAACTGGAAAAACCATAGCCTTGACTAGATGGACCTTTGTTGGCAAAGTAATGTCTCTGCTTTTGAATATGCTGTCTAGGTTGGTCATAACTTTTCTTCCAAGGAGCAAGAGTCTTTTAATTTCATGGCTGCAATCACCATCTGCAGTGATTTTGGAACCCAGAAAAATAAAGTCTGCCACTGTTTCCACTGTTTCCCCATCTATTTCCCATGAAGTTATGGGACCGGATGCCATGATCCTAGTTTTCTGAATGTTGAGCTTTAAGCCAACTTTTTCACTGTCCTCTTTCACTTTCATCAAGAGGTTTTTGAGTTCCTCTTCACTTTCTACCATAAGGTTGGTGTTTTCTGCATATCTGAGGTTATTGATATTTCTCCTGGCAATCTTGATTCCAGCTTGTGCTTCATCCAGCCCAGCATTTCTCATGATGTACTCTGCATAGAAGTTAAATAAGCAGGATGACAATATACAGCCTTGACGTACTCCTTTTCCTATTTGGAACCAGTCTATTGTTCCATGTCCAGTGCTAACTGTTGCTTCCTGACCTGCATACAGATTTCTCAAGAGGCAGGTCAGGTGGTCTAGGATTCCCATTTGAGAGTGGGTAGCAGCCAGCAATCCCAGCAGCTGACCCTCCATCAGTTTGATGGCTGTCCCTCACTGACCTGTCCTTAACCCTTTTCCTTCCACTGTTACACAATAAACCTGTTGTCCTCCCAAATCTGGCTGAGTATCTGCTTCCCAGAGATGGCAACCAGAACACCTTTGAAAATGGATGGGTTCAGTGAAATCAGCTTGCTGCTGGCTGGTTGGTGTCCTCAAAGCAGGGTACCACACTAGGAGTTCAACAGACATCTCTGTTATGGCAGCTTTGACATTTCTTGGGACTGTCTCTGTGGTTCCTTGTGGGCAATGAGGATTCTGTACCATAGAGAATGTCCCCATATCACCAAAGCCTCCCTGGTCAAACCTTGGGTTCTTCCCCACTCTGTCCAGCCCAACCAGGGTCCAACCCCCAGGACATGCTGGTTCCGTCAAGCCCCATTCTGGGGCTTCGTCTCTTTCACCTCCTACTGCATGCAGCCCTTTCCTGGGTGGGTTGTGTTGTGCCTCACCTCCTGCTCTGGTCTGGACTCCACGAAGGAGACAGAGCTATATCCTCAGAGGCACATGCTGTCTTTAAGTCAGAGCTTTTACATCGCCTCAAGAAGGAAGGACTAGCTTTTTAACAGAGGGAGCGCTATGTCTGTAGGATGAGAGTTCCCTGAAATCTGAGGATCCAATTATTTTTCTTGTGTTTCTCCAAAGCCTGGGACACCCCATCTGCTGCACTATGTCCCCACCAGGCCACCACAGGCAGAAGCTGTACAACCTCCTGGGGCTGCCTTACTCCCCGGACAGGAGGTTTGTTGCCAGCCACGGATGGTGACAGTTCCAAAAGCCCATATTCCCGTCTGCTTCCATGATCTCTTGCAAGTTCTCCAAGTGACAGTGTTTGAAGGAAGGAAGTTGCTCTTGGGAGCCCTAACTTGGAGGGAGGAAGAGAGGGAAGCAGAAGTTGAGCTGTGATGTCGGTGGCAACAAGACCACAGTGGAGCCCCTTGGAATTCTGCACAGTTGCTACATTTCCCCTTAAAGTGAATTCAAACCAAAAAGAATCTAGTGCAGTGCTTAGCACAGAGTAGGAGTTTTAACACGTGATTTATTCATCTTCCAGACCCCAAATTCCCTATATCTGCACACTTCTGGGAGGTTTTCCAGTCGGATCCTGATTCCAAACCCTAAATCCTGCTTTAACCCAGGCTGACACAGCCACACATCATTCCATTTACAGCATCCTATTCTCATTGTTTTTTAATTTTTTTAGCTTTAAAAATGTCAAACATACAAATGAGTAAAGATGTAACAATTCAATTAACACTCTTGTGAGCAGCATGCTGAATTAACAGATGTTAACATTCTGTCTAATTTGCTCCAGATTTTTTTTTAAATAAATGCATTTGATATTACAGGTACAATATTACAGGTACATTATTTCTTTGTATCCTTCCCCAAGTCTATTTCCCTTCCTCCACCCTTAGAGGAAATGGCTTTCATAAAGTCACTGTATTTAATTTCTTCTCTGATTCTATACTTTGCTGTGTCAACGAACAATAATAATAACTATAATTATTGTAGCCTATATTCTTTGTCACAAATAAGCCCAATGCTCCTTTTGTATTATCTTGTTTAGTATTCATAATAGATCATTGAGATACCTGCTATTATTCACCCCTATTTTGTGGAGGCACAAAGATGTTAAATTTATAAAGGTTGCATGCATGCTCAGTCGCTGAGTCATGTCCAACACTTTTGCGACCCCCACCAGGCTCCACTCCCTGTGGAATTTTCCAGGCAACAATGCTGGAGTGGGTTGCCATCTCCTACTCCAGGGGATCTTCCTGACCCAGGGATGGAACCCAAGTCTCCTGTGTCTCCTGCACTGGCAGGCGGATTCTTTACCACTGAGCCACCTGGGAAGCACAGTTACATTTTGCAGAAATGTTAAATTTTGCAAAAATTGTTCTCAATCAGATATTTCTGTTTACCCATCTGTTTTTCTAGTAGACTCTGAACTCTTGGACAAAATGTGTCTCTTTTTCTCAGTGTCCCTGGGCCTAAGACAAATAACACTTAATAGAAGAGTGCACACACAAGAAAGTAAACAAATGGATCAAGAATCAATGAACCATTTGCAACGTGGTGTAGCCCAGCCTCTCCCAAACAATTTCCTGTGTCCAGTTCCGGCAGCAGGATGCTCTTCTTCCCCTACTCCTTGTCCCACGGGCTATCCTCTTGTGGTTCCCATGAAAGCATCCTCCCCCAGCCCTGAGCGAGAAGACCAAGGCTGCTCCTTGCTTAAAATTCTCTTTGTCGTCACAGCATCACAAGCTGCTTTGAAGATCAGGTGTTAGCAAGGCAGGAGTGAGTCCCTGGACTTCCCAGAGGAGTCTGCCATGGTACCAAGAAGGCCTGGCTGGAAATTAATAAAACTGTGCCCCAGCCTGATCTAAGAGGCCATCAACACCAGATGGCACAAGCCCTTAGGAATTCCTCTAGGAACATCAGTCCGGCCATATAGGGAGCCATTAGCTGGGCACCATGAGTTGCTTTGGACAGACCGGGTGCCCTGCAAACATAACCAAGCACACAAATGTATTTTCCTACTAAGGAGACATTGTGGGGACTTTCCTGGTGATGAGTGATTAAGAATCCACCCCCTAATACAGGGGACGTAGGTTCTATCCCTGATCAGGAAACTCAGATCCCAAATGCCACAGGGCAATTAAGTCCACATGCCACAACTAGAGAGACGTGCAGCACAACTAGAGAAGCCGGCAGGCCGCAAGGAGGAGCCCAGTGCAACCAAATAAATAAATTTTTTTTTAAAAAGAGGCATTGTGTACACATGCTAGATTTTACTTTTATATAGGCCAAAGGTCAAATCTGCCTGAAAATAAGGGTATCAATACCCACCTTGTTAAGCCAGGGTGAACCTTCAATGTGTCAATGCATGAAACTCACCCAGCACAGTGCCCATGGGCACTGGGAGCCCAAGATCCTGGAACTAGTCTCGACCTCTCCCTGAGTGGCTCATCCATGCCTCAGCTGACCTTAGCCAGTGCTCACAGCTCTGCACACCCACCTCGCTCCACTCCTCTTCTTCCCACCTGCTATTTTCTTGTCTCAGACCCCAGCCTCTGCTTCATTTCCTGTACAGCTAATTCCCATTCATTGCTTCAAAGGCAAGTTCAAACCCTATGTCGACACCACCGGCCCACCTGAATGCTGTCTTCTGGCCTGGGGAGAATCCCACAGTCTGATTTTAGGGCTCCCAGGGAAGTCCGCATCTCCCACTCTTATTGATTGCAATTGATTATGTAGATAACCTCCCAAAGCTGTATTACAGCGATGACAACAACGGTAATGATTTTCCTTCTCTCTGCCTGGCTCAGCTTCACTCCCCATGCTTAGCACAAGTCACCATGTGACAAATTCCGTAATTATGGTATTTGTCGACTTGCTCCCCCCTCGTCCTAGGGCATAACTACCATCAGGGCGGGTCCTCTGTCTGCCTGATCCAAGCTTCATCATCAAGGTCTGTATCCGGCACACAAAGGTACTGAAAAAAATACGTACTCTACCCACGGCTGATTCATTTTGCTATGAAGTAGAAGTTAATGCGACCTTGTAAAGTAACTCTATTGTAAGAAAAATTAATAAAGAAACGGAAGAACGAGTGGAGAAAGGAATAAAAATGGATCACCATGCCTGCTGATTAAAGGCATAGGCTGAGCTCTTACACGAAGTAATGGAGCACAGGAAACACTCAAACACCCTCACCTCATGATGGTTTCAGAAACTTGATAGGGGCCACGGTTACCGCCTCTGAGCAGAGGAAATGCAGGTGTGAGGGCAGCGGGGAGTGAGGGATCAGATGAGCCCGGGGGCTCCGAGAATCCAGGGGTGGTTTGCAGCTGAGCAAGTGGGGCAGGCAGGCAGGCAGGCAGGGCTGGACCCAGGTAGCTTTGGTCCTCGACGGGTGTCATTTCCACAGAGTCACTCTGCCTTGGCAGGACTCCCAAGAGGAAAAGGTCTTGGCGAAACGATCAGCTGTGTTTTGTAGACTCAGCGATTAGAACGGTGCCCAGAAAAGAGAAACCAAGGGTCTGATGGATGATGGAGCGAATACCTGTAGCAACGCACAAGTAAAACTCATCAAGTCCCTGAGAAATTGGACTAACTGGAAATAGAATCAAGGAGTAGAATCAAGACGGCTCTCTGGACTGTACCAGACAAGTGAATTTTCCAGTCAGAGGTCTGGAGGGACTCAGGTGAGACGCTGAAGGACCCACGGACAGGCTGCCCGGGTTCAGGAACACAGCCCTCTGCTGCCCCCTTGTGGCGCCATTTGCCAGGGAGCATCCAAATAACCCGACTCGGGCATTCAATCTGCAAATACTGTCATTCACAGAAAGAGGGAAGCGTCTGTCCTTTCCCTGCGAGGTTTCTGCAACGTGGTAACTTCAGGCATCATTGCAGGGAAAGTGGGGCACAGAGTTTGACTGGGGAGTATTGAGGATTTCTTTATACATAGAACCTGATTCAAACAAGCTTCAGCTTTAGCGTGTACAGTGAGGGTTCTATTTTCTAGGCTTGACCAAGAAAGAATTAGAAATCAAAGGGAATTCTGTTCTGCAGACTCTTGCTTTTAGAACTTGAATTTCGCTCTTCTGATGACCGTAGGGATGGTAAACTGCGTATTGAGTGTTGTGGTGTCAAAAGTGTGTTGCTACTCCGCTGAAGGGAATTGAAATTTGAATTTGAAATTCGTGCTGAGTTGTCACACAGGGTTCAGTAGAACTTTATATTTCATAAATAAACCCTTCTTACAACAGAAGAGTGAAAACTCAATCCAAACTGCTAAACATATTTCGCAGGACTGAAAACCGCCTTTGTGTTATAAAGTTGTCTCAGTGTTTCTTTTTTGCCCTTGATGATAACATTTGTTGCCATGTGTCCTGAAAGTTGCTCTCACAGCATGCTCCCCGAAAACCTTAATAAGGTTAATAACCAACCTCTCATAAGTGACAGTGATCCCACGACTGAATCACAGAATCATGTGGCATAAAGCTGGGGAATTATATTCTAGTTTGGGGGAGGAAGTTTCACTCGGCCACAGGCAGCAGCCAGATACTAAGACATGTGAGTAATTTCAGGTGGTGCCAACATCATACTCGGCTTTATGTCAACTTTATGTGAACTGAAAAGGAAAGAACATGTATTAATCACCTGCTAGCGTCAAACTCTTGTGCTAGCTGTTTTGCACTGCTGGCTCATTAGCCATCACCGAGACGGAATGAAGGCGATCGTTACCATTATCTATTGCTGTGCGACACACTGCCCCCAAACTGACTGGCTTAGATAACAGGTTCTCATTTTTTTCCTCTTTCTGTCCTGAGTTGACCGGGCTCAGCTATGGGTGATGCAGTTGCAGAGACACAGTAGCCGTGAAATGAGTCCCTTAGGCTGAGTTCCAAGATTGGTGCCAGTTGTTGCAGAGCTCAGACGGAGCCATCACCAGGGTGTCTGTGCGTGGTCTCTGGATGTGGTGTGGGCTTCTCCAGACCCAAGGGGTCTCTCTGAACCCATGATGTCTGGGTTTGGAGCGATCTCGTCGTGAGAGTAAGCACTCTATGAGAGAAAAAATAGAAGCTCCTGGCTGAATAAAGACAATGACTAACACAGGCAAAGTATTTGCACATTATTGTATTGGTCAAAGGTGTCATGGCGCCAATCATAACACCAAATTCAATGGAGTGGAGGGGTCAGCTTTAGCTCCCGACAGGGGGCTGGCACGGCCATAGAGCACAAGGGTAAGTGGATGGAAGGTGTTGCTGGGCCATACTGAGACCACACAATCTTCTACAGCGATTCACGTATCTCCCACTTGCAAATGGTGCTTACCACACCCCCGAGCTCAACTCACCCCAGGATAGCATCAGCTCAAAGCCAGACTCTCATCAGCTAAATCAGATCCAAAGATGGAGGTTTTCCGAGAACAATTCTTTGAATCAGCATCTTGAGTACAATTTATCTCCATCTGCGGGACTGTGAGCTAAAGATCAAATCATCCACTCTACACCCATCAAACATACATTAGAGAGAAGAATGACTTCAGTAGACATTCCTGTTAAAAGGATGAAAATCTGAAGCACACAGAAATTACTCATCTCTAGTGATTCTGAAGTCCAGTTGGGCTTTTGTTCCCAGGGTTTTGACTCGAGACCAGCCCTGCTCCCTGGGCTGCTGGTTCTGGTGGTTCTTTGTCCCCTGTCTGAGCCATCCATCCAATTCTCAGAAGAAGGAGCCTCTTTATAGTTGCCTCTGCCTGCTCCTTGCCCAGAAGATGCCTGAGGTCCACTTTTAAGAGGATCCTTTCCGTTTTGCACTGTTTCTGTATGTTTTTGTCCAAGCAGGAAATGTTTCTGATAAAACAATAATAATAGTGACAATAATTAACTAAATCAATGTCTTGTGCACATTATGTGTTTGTATGGTGACTGCAGCCATGAAATGAAAAGACGCTTGCTCCTTGGAAGGAAAGTTATGACCAACCTAGACAGCATATTCAAAAGCAGAGACATTACTTTGCCAACAAAGGTTCGTCTAGTCAAGGCTATGGTTTTTCCTGTGGTCATGTATGGATGTGAGAGTTGGACTGTGAAGAAGGCTGAGCGCTGAAGAATTGATGCTTTTGAACTGTGGTGTTGGAGAAGACTCTTGAGAGTCCCTTGGACTGCAAGGAGATCCAACCAGTCCATTCTGAAGGAGATCCACCCTGGGATTTCTTTGGAAGGAATGATGCTAAAGCTGAAACTCCAGTACTTTGGCCACCTCATGCGAAGAGCTGACTCATTGGAAAAGACTCTGATGCTGGGAGGGATTGGGGGCAGGAGGAGAAGGGGATGACAGAGGATGAGATGGCTGGATGGCATCACTGACTCAATGGACGTGAGTCTGAGTGAACTCCGGGAGTTTGTGATGGACAGGGAGGCCTGGAGTACTGAGACTCATGGGGTTGCAAAGAGTTGGACACAACTGAGCGACTGAACTGAACTGAATGTATTTTACTGAGGTTTAGTCTATTAGAAAACAGTTATACAAACAGCTCTTTTTAGATAATTATCCCCTTGGCTTTAAATCAGAATCAAGACTCTGTAAGAAAAATAGCCTTAACTTTTTTTAAAGCAATTTTTGCATAGTTCAGGGGGCACTGTTAAAGTTCCCATAATTTTTTCTGAAATCTTCACAATGGTTTTTACAGCCACACACTGAGACGATCTTTACCATGATAACTTTTTTCCTTTGCCTTCTTCTTCTTTTTTTTTTTTTTTTTCAGTCTTCTTCTTCCTGGAAACAAACCAAAAAATTTGGATCACTCAAATTTATCTCATACTCTCAAACTGTAATGCTAAACCATCAACACATACCTTCTACCTTAAAAATATATCCAGAATATGAACATTTCTCATTATTTCCACTATAAAAATCCTAGTCCAAATCTCTACCAAAATAATTTAAATAATATTTTCACCATTTTCCTTTATTCAAACATATTCTTTATTGTCTATATCCACCAAACCTAGAAGTCATTCTTGTAAAACCTATGTTAGATTATTATACCTTTCTGCTATAAACCTCCAAAGGCTTTCTATTTTACTCTAAATAGAATAAACTCTTTGCAATGGTCTATAAGACCTATATAACCAGCTTGCTCAGCTCAGTTCGGTCACTCAGTCATGTCCGACTCTTAGAGACCCCATGGACTGCAGCACACCAGGCCTCCCTGTCCATCACCAACTCCTGGAGGTTACTCAAACTCATGTCCATTGAGTCGGTGATGCCATCCAACCATCTCATCCTCTGTCATCCCCTTCTTCTCCTGCCTTCAATCTTTCCCAGCATCAGGGTCTTTTCAAATGAGTCAGCTCTTCTCATCAGGTGGCCAAAGTATTGGAGTTTCCCCTTCAACATCAGTCCTTCCAATGAACACCCAGGACTGATCTCCTTCAGAATGGACTGGTTGGATCTCCTTGCAGTCCAAGGGACTCTCAACAGTTTTCTCCAACACCATGGTTCAAAAGCACCAATTCTTAAGCACTCAGCTTTCTTTATAGTCCAACTCTCACATCCATACATGACCACTGGAAAAACTATAGCCTTGACTAGACAGACCTTTGTTGACAAAGTAATATCTCTTCTTTTTAGTATGCTATCTAGGTTGGTCATAACTTTCCTTCCAAGGAGTAAGCATCTTTTAATTTCATGGCTGCAGTCACCATCTGCAGTGATTCTGGAGCCCCCCAAAATAAAGTCTGCCACTGTTTCCACTGTTTCTCCATCTATTTGCCATGACATGATGGGACCAGATGCCATGATCTTAGTTTTCTGAATGTTGAGCTTTAAGCCAACTATTTCACTCTCCACTTTCACTTTCATCAAGAGGCTCTTTAGTTCTTCACTCTGCCATAAGGGTGGTGTCACCTGCATATCTGAGGTTATTAATATTTCTCCCAGGAACCCTGATTCCAGCTTGTGTTTCATCCAGCCCAGTGTTTCTCATGATGTACTCTGCATAGAAGTTAAATAAGCAGGGTGCCAATATACAGCCTTGATGTACTCCTTTTCCTATTTGGAACCATTCTGTTGTTCCATGTCCAGTTCTAACTGCTGCTTCCTGACCTTCATACAGGTTTCTCAAGAGGCAGGTCAGGTGGTCTGCTATTCCCATCTCTTTCAGAATTTTCCACAGTTTATTGTGATCCACACAGCTTATTGATATTTTTGTAGTGATTGTACCATATCTTGGGATCAGCACTGACCTCTTTCTGACAGATGAATAATTTATCAGCAGGTGTAGGTAGATCAGCCATAGCAAGAGGACACCAGGCTGATGGTCACACAGTGTTCGTTCCTGACACCACGGCTACTCATGTACGACCCCTACGTAAGGCCTGGGCTTGCTAAGGGCAGAGGTGGCCAACTCCTCCAACCCACTAGATGTTCTGGTGCCTCTTCTATGCCACAGGCTCCCGGTGGGTGTCAGTGTGAAAATACAGACGCACACACTCGGTGCCCACTCTTTATGCCCTACTACACTCTTCTTCCCCAGACCCCCTTTTTTGTCTCTTAGGTACTGTATATTTAAAAGAAAATGTACTAACCCTGGAGCTTTATGAGGGCCTGTGACTTCATAGACAGCAATCACCTTGTTTAAAGACAAGAATGATAAACATGTACTAACAGAGTGAATACATGTGACAGGCCCTGTGCTAGATGAACTCATGCCTCTTTTGTACACTCTCAACAACACTTTGCCACACGTGTGATCACCCTGTTTATTGCAGATCCCAAAGGGAAAGTAAGAGTGAAGCTGTGAACTGGCTGAGCTAAGACGAGAGCCGAAAAGGTCTGACTCAAATCCTGTGTTGATTGGATAGCCCATGGTGCTATCCTTATTAGATTCACTCCATATCCCTTTAAAAGGGAAAGGATAAAACTCACGAGGGTTAATATGGCTCTAATAATGAGGTTTATGTAGGAGGGATTTGTAAAATGCACAACGCTTTATGAATTGCCAGATTCACAGTAAATTACCATGATCCCCATTTCTCCAATGTACCTGCTATTTCTTGAAATAAAAACCATGAAATCATAAAATTGGAGATTAGAAGGTGAGATCTCTCAGAGATGATCAGGCCAAACATTTTTCATTTTGGAGATGAAGGAACTGAAATGCAAGATGAAGTGACTTACCTAAAATCAGCTCACAAGTTAGTCCCAGAGTTAGACCCGAGGCCCAGGACTAGTTCAATCCTCTTTCCACTGTCATGCGCACCTTCAAACCAAAGCCTCATCCCATTAATGATCTCATTAAGCTGAGCCCCACTCCCCAACCCCATCTGTGCAGAATTTAATCAAACTCGATGAAGCACCACCTATAACTAATTAGATCTACACTCCACACCCCATGCAGACCCACTGCACCCCCTGGAATAAGGGAGTAACTGTGATGTGCTCATTTCTTGTATCTAGACCCGACCCTGATGTAAAATGTGGAGTATGCTCAGGTGGGCTTTGAACCCTTGGCCAGCTCCAGAAATCTGTGATTCTCCTATTTTGGCACCGTCTCATTTTCTTTGCATTCTTGTGTTTATGTTCCGTGGCTGTTTGAGTGGTAGGAATAAAGAAAGGGACACTAATACTCATTAATCAGTTTCTATTGTTTAATTTGCCTATATGCTTATTTTACTTTGAAGCAGGAATCTTTAAGTGCTAGTAACAAAGACCAAATCTGGCAAATGTAAGGGAAAAAACTTTATGGGAACCCTACTGGGAGGAGACGGGTGAGTTCAAAAATTGAAGGCAAACCTCAGAAAGGAATACATGACATAAGGGTTAAATGAGTTTGCATATGTGTACCATTTCAAATAGTCTCTGACAAATGGTCTGGGCTACAGAAATTTTAGTAAATAATAATAATAATGCTTATTTAACTTACATGCAGAATACATCATGAGAAACGCTGGGCTGGAAGAAGCACAAGCTGGAAGGAAGAAGCACAAGCTGGAATCAAGATTGCTGGGAGAAATATCAGTAACCTCAGATATGCAGATGACACCACCCTTATGGCAGAAAGTGAAGAGGAACTCAAAAGCCTCTTGATGAAAGTGAAAGAGGAGAGTGAAAAAGTTGGCTTAAAGCTCAACATTCAGAAAACAAAGATCATGGCATCTGGTCCCATCACTTCATGGGAAACAGTGGAAACAGTGTCAGACTTTTTTTTGGGAGGGGGGCTCCAAAATCACTGCAGGTGGTGATTGCAGCCATGAAATTAAAAGACGCTTACTCCTCAGCAGGAAAGTTATGACCAACCTAGATAACATATTCAAAAGCAGAGACATTATTTTGTCAACAAAGGTCCATCTAGTCAAGGCTATGGTTTTTCCAGTGGTCATGTATGGATGTGAGAGTTGGACCGTGAAGAAAGCCAAGCGCCGAAGAATTGATGCTTTTGAACTGTGGTGTTGGAGAAGACTCTTGAGAGTCCCTTGGACTGCAAGGAGATCCAACCAGTCCATACTAAAGGAGATCAGCCCTGGGTGTTCATTGGAAGGACTGATGTTGAAGCTGAAACTCCAATACTTTGGCCACCTCATGCCAAGAGTTGACTCATTAGAAAAGACTCTGATGCTGGGAGGGATTGGGGGCAGGAGGAGAAGGGGACAACAGAGGATGAGATGGCTGGATGGCATCACTGACTCGATGGACATGAGTTTGGGTAAACTCCGGGAGTTGGTGATGGACAGGGAGGCCTGGCATGCTGCGATTTATGGGGTCGCAAAGAGTCGGAAATGACTGAGTGACTGAACTGAACTGAACTGAATAATAAAGAAAGACTGGAGTCCAGGCAGTTATAAGGCTCTTGGCAGAGCAGAGTATGGAACGTTTTATCTGTGTCACCACGATCTGGATGCATGCATTGTAATCACCCTCTGTCTCTGTGTTATCTGAATCAAGATACAGGCTCCAAAGCAGCTCTGTCTCAGCTTAGATCATGGTCTCATGCCCTGGAGGGGGAGGATGGGACCCCTTGCCTGGCCAACTTGCCAATACGGCTTTACAAGGCCACAGGCATGTCTTCTCAAAGGAAAATCAGAGAGCTGGCATTCAACACCGTGGACCTGAAGGCTGGGCAGGAGAAAGTGGTATTCTCCGTATATTGTAGTTTCCAATTCATGCAAACATATTAAAGATTAATATAAGGTCTTATGAGACAACTCCCAAAGATAGGGACTCACACCTGTGAGGTTTGTGATAGTTCCTGTCACTCTTGTATGCCCCAGGGCTCTTGTTTTTAAATCAGGGAATGATAGTACTTGTCTCTGAGACTGAGGAAAGGATGCCTAAACTTTGGATGCTTAGAGCCAGCCTGACATATTGATGGAATGTTAGCTTTTTCTCACCATCTATGGGCCTTCATAATCTTACTGAGCTTTGGTTTTCCCCTCCTTATGATGTAACCAATGCTACCAGATCCCCGAATTGCAAAGATGGTATTAGATGTACTAGAAAAAAGTTTGTAATGGAGTAGGTGCATATTATAGAAATTAGTGGTAAGTTTTATAGAAAAAATGAATTATTGTCATCACATGCATGCATGCTCAATCACTTCAGTCATGTCTGACTCTCTGCGATCCCATGGACCGTAGCGCACCAGGCCCTTCAATCCACGGGATTCTCTAGGGAAGAAGAGAGGGTAGCACCCTCCTCCAGGGGATCTTCCTGACCCAGGGTTCGAACCCCTGTCTCCTGCGTCACAGGTGAATTCTTTATCAATGGGCCACCAGGGAAGCTCGGATTGTCAACATAAGTATAATGATATTATAAATAAGAAATCAAAGATCCCAATTAACTGAGTTTATGGATAAATAGCTTCTTTATTTTAACTTTTTATTCTCTATTGGAATATAGTTGATTAACAATGCTGTGATAGGTTCAGGTGTACAGCAAAGCGGTTCAGTTATATAAATACACAAAGAATTGATGCTTTTGAACTGTGGTGTTGGAGAAGACTCTTGAGAGTCCCTTGGACTGCAAGGAGATCCAACCAGTCCATTCTGAAGGAGATCAGCCCTACATGTTCTCTGGAAGGAATGATGCTAAAGCTGAAACTCCAGTTTCAGTTTTGGCCACCTCATGTGAAGAGTTGACTCATTGGAAAAGACCCTGATGCTGGTAGGGATTGGGGGCAGGAGGAGAAGGGGACGACAGAGGATGAGATGGTTGGATGGTGTCACCGACTCAATGGACATGAGTTTGGGTAAACTCCAGGAATTGGTGATGGACAGGGAGGCCTGGAGTGCTGCGATTCATGGGGTCGCAAAGAGTTGGACACGACTGAGCGACTGAACTGAACTGAACTGATCTATTCCTTTTCAAAATTTTTTCCCATTTAGGTTGCTACAAAATATTGAAGAGTTCCCTGTGCTATACATTAGGACCTTGTTGATTATCTATTTTAAATATAGCAGTGTGTACGTGTCCATCCCTAACTGCCTAACTATCCCTTCCCGCTTCTTCTTCCTGGTACCCTAAGTTCGTTCTCTAAGTCTGTGAGTCTGTTTCTGTTCTGTAAACAAGTTTGTTTGTATCATTTTGTTTTAGATTCTGCAGATAAGCAATACTATGTGATATTTCTCTTACTCTGCCTTATAACCAGATATATATATATAAAACTTATTATTATATAATAATATATAACTTATAATTATAATCTTATAATAATAATAAATAAATGACCATATTATTTGTTAACTAAATCCATCTCTGTAAGAACACTGGTTATGTTCACTCAGATACAGACTGGATCCCAAGTTTCTCTTTGGCATCAGTGTTTTCCTTTAAACCACCCTCTACCATAATGGATTGAGGAAGCTGGCCTTCAGACCAGGTACCTCAGCTGCCTGCCAGAATGTGGGATGACAGGAGTTATTTTGTCCCAGCCGTAGTCAAGTCTTGGCAAGGGCTGAATGTCTAGATTTCTAAATTTTTGTACTCAAGTACACAGCAAGAGTCACAGTTTCCCCACAGGTTAAAAAAAAAAAAAAAGGCTCTTCAAATTCCACCACTGGGGGATCAGTCAAACTTGAGGATCTGAGGGAATTTGCAGCAGGTGTAGAAATTCAGACAGCTATAAATTATCGCTAAATTTGGCACCAAACAGAGAAGTGTTTCTGAATAATTCTTTTATGCCTGTCATAAGAATTTGTCTTGCAATCCTGTGCTGTAATGCATGCCATAAATACAATAATTTATGGTTTGTTTCTACCCGGTAATATGCAGTGTCGTACTTAACTTGGGAACAAGCACAATTAGAACTATAATCAGTTGTGACATTTCTTTGAAATGTTTCTATTTAATTTTTTTTTTGCGATAGACTGACATTAATAGCTTTTTTTTGAGGAGACAAATCATAATAATTACTCCAGAGAAAATGACAAAGATAAATGATATTCATACAAGAAGGCAGCATTGATCCAGAGACTGACTGGTGGTTGACTACGTGGAAAGGAAGATGAAAGATACGTTGCTTTAGTTTGGTGCACCCATTAGCATCATCTGAAGAGCGGAGAAGACACGGTCAAGTTTAGTCTCCGTGTTCTCCTCTCACATCTATGTACATCTCTTGGTACCAGGTGACTCTGCTCCAAACAGTAAAAAGAGTGCAGGCTTTGGAGTCAGAAACATCTGGGGAAGAATTCTTGGATCACTAAGTACATTCTAACAATCTGACTGGAGGCAGGCACTGTTAATATGCATTAAGCAACTATTTATATTTCCTCATTTGAATAACAAATAAGAATACCCTTATTATACTATAAGGAGAATAGTACCCTATTCTCCTTATAAGAACACCAGTCATACTGCATAGCATTCACCCTCATGACCGCATTTTAACTTGATTATATCTGTGGAGACGCTATTCCTCAGTAAGCTCCCATTCTGAGTGACTAAGGATTAGGACTTCAACTTTTAGGGGACACAGTTCAACCCATAAACACTTCCCTGACATGGAAATTGGATTTTCCAGCTCACAAAGCTTTTCCATATCTGATAGAATTATGTTTTATAGAATCCTCTTACAGAATATCCACAACCACGACCAATGGATTTCATTTCACTCTTTTACACACATGGTAAACATTCACATTATAAAAACATCTACTCAGCACTCAACATTAATCAACATTTTATATACTCCCCCTCTCCACCACCAGATCCTGACAACAATGCAAAATACTATTAGTCCCTGGCTTCCAAAAGTAAACAGAGGCTCTGAGGACAAAAGTGACTTACACATGGCTACAAAGCTCTCTGCTGGTTTTATAAATGACCCACCAGCTTAATCGATGTTGTCCCTTTCTTCCTCTGCCCTCTGTTCATCCTTTACGACCCCATGACTATGGAATTCTCTAGGCCAGAATACTGGAGTGGGTAGTCTTTCCCTTCTCCAGGAGATTTTCCCAAGCCAGGGATCAAACTCAAGTCTTCCCACTTTGCAGGTGGATTCTTTACCAGCTGAGCCACAAGAGAAGCCCAAGAACACTGGAGTAGGTAGCCTATCCCTTCTCTAGGGGACAGGGAAGCCAAAAAATACTGGAGTGGGTAGCCTTTCCCTTCTCCAGGGGATCTTCCCAACCCAGGGATAGAACTCAGATCTCTCCCACTGCAGGCAGATTCTTTGCCAGCTGAGACACAAGGGAAGCCCATGAATACTGGAATGGGTGGCCTTTCCCTTCTCCAGGGGATCTTCCTGACCCAGGAATCAAACTGGGAGGCTCCTGCATTGCAGGCAGATTCTTTACCAACTGAACTATCAGAGAAGCCCTCATCCTTTGCCAGGGATAATTATTCCTTCATAACTTTTTGACTCAGGGAGGGTTTTATAAAACATAATTTGCCCAAAGCAGTTCTTCTGACCTCGATCATAGTAAAGCAGAACCAACTTTGATCACCACTGGATACACAACCTCCTTCAATTCTTCATGTACTCATCTTTGAATTTAGAGTCACATGTTAGGAAAGGAGACAGTAATTGAAGCATAGTTCCCATAAGCTTGGAAATTCCAGAAAGAGGGTATCCCAGCAATCAGACTACTGTTCTGAATAGCATGACTAGATATATTTTACATTACGCTGGCTTTCAATATTTTCAAAAGAGGACAGCCTTGCACTAAGAAATACTTGGTGGGTAATTTTTACTCTTGTATGTCTTTTCTCTCCCTGGGAACTTGAACAATTTTGCTTAAGGAGGCTATTCTACTGACTTTTGAATGCTTAACATAGGTCACATCCTGGTTGGGCTCCTGCCTACTCAGAGTCACCACCAGCTTTTTATTTGTTTCTTACTGTGTTGTTTTGTTTTGTTTTTAACCTGAGAGAGGAATGTGTTCAGATGCTTAATGGATGTTTCAATACCATTTCCAACTCATGATCCGTGACATTTTTCTAAATGTTAAATTTCTGATTGGAAAAATGCATCCCAAGAAAAGCTGTTTGTGAATAAGATGTTGCAAGCAAGACAGAAGCAGACTGTCAGTAAGAATATGGCCATTTCTGCAAAAGGGTAACTTTAAGTAACCTTACTTTATCAATGAGAACACAAGGAAATACAAAAGAAATACAAGTAACAACAGTAGATCACCACATGGCTTAGTCCAGTCAACCTGGAAGGCGAAGGATGCTGCAACTACAGTGTCCAGAGTATGAGATTGAATGGCAAATACCCATACACTGAAAAATTACCATGGTGACTAAACATGGACCCCTCTCCTTTCTATATTTATTTTTTGATGGCTGAGGTAGAAAACCAAACTCCTCCATGCGGTACCCATTGTCCTTCCAGTTCTAACCAGGATATGTGTTTCATGCCTCTCCATCTGCTTCTTATTTCCATTTTCCTTCAGTGCCCTTTCTCCATGCCTTGCCTCTTGGCCCCAGGCAGTCTGGACAGGCTGCCTCCTTTTACTGGAATGAATGACCTTTTGCAGTCTCTCCAACTCTCTGTTGAATCATTATGATCCTTACAGAATGCTGTAAGAGATGACTCTAAAGTTTGATGACTTGGAAACAAAACTTAGCTTTTTCTTTTTTTGGATTGGAGTGTTTTTTTTTTTTTTTTTTTGATGGGCATGAGTTAGAGCAAGCTCTGGGAGTTGGTGATGGACAGGGAAGCCTGGTGTGCTGCAGTCCATGGGGTCGCAAAGAGTGACTGAACTAAACTGTCATTTTTTTTTAACTGGAAGATACTTGCTTTACAATGTTGTGTTAGTTTCTGATTTACAACAATGTGAATCAACACGAAGTATGTGTGTATCTCCTCCCTCTTGAGCCTCACTCCCTTCTGAACCCGACACTAAGTTCCCTGTGCTATAAAGCAGCTTCTGACTCACTGTCTGCCTTAGCATGGTGATGGACATATGTCAATGCTATTCTCTCAGTTTGTCCCACCCTTTCTCCCTACCAAAGTCCACAAGTCTGTCTTTACTTCTTCATCTCTATTCCTGCTCTGCAGATAGGTTCATCGGTACCATTTGTCTAGCTTCCATACAAATGTGTTAATACATGATATTTGTTTTTCTGTTTCTGAGCTACATCACTCTGTATAACAGACCCTAGGTTCATCCATATCACTGCAAATGACCCAGTTTTGTTCCTTCTTATGGCTGAGTAATATTCCATTGTAAACACGTACGACATCTTCTTTATCCACTCATCTCTCAGTGGATACCTAGGTTGCTTCCATGTCCTGGCTATTGTAAAGAGTGCTAATAATGAATGAACACTGGGTTGCATGTGTTTTTTGAATTATGCAAACCTTAGTCTTTCTATCTAGAGGATGTCTGACCTCTGAAAAGATACTTTAATTTCTTGGTGCCTAGATATCTTTGTCTAATAAACAAGAATAAATTATAATGCCTACTTCCTATGGTTATTCTGAGCATTAACTGAGACAATATATGTCAATCTTAGAATCATGTCTAATGTATAGTAAGTACTCAAAATATATTAAGGATATCAAATTTTCTGCTCATCTCTACCAGTCAAATCCAGTGTCACTCCCTATAGAAATCTGCCATTGGCAGATTCTTCCAAACCACGTGCTAATGATCAGTTGGCCAAGGTGGAAAAAGTGACATTGTTGTATTCCCTAAGCCTAAGGAATTTCTTGCAGCTTCCACTCACATTCTCTTGTTTCCTTAATTCATTAATTTAGCTTGAGCTGATGAGCTTAATGATAAGAGAAAAGCCAGTTAATAGCCAGCACCAAATGACTGAGGTTTAAGTGATGTCATCTTAAACCACCAAGTTGGGACTTCCCTGGTGGTTCAGCGGTTAAGACTTCACCTTGCCATGCAGAGAGTGCTGGTTCAATCCCTGGTCAGGAAGCTAAGATCCTATATGCTTCACAGCCAAAAAAAAAAAAATCAAAACATAAAACAAAAGCAATATTGTAATGCTTTTACAGTATTGACTTTTGCAAAAATAATGACTTTTGAAAAAAAAATAGATGGGAAAACAATGGAAACAGTGAGAAAATTTATTTTTGGAGATTCCAAAATCACTGAAAATGGTGACTGCAGCCATGAAATTAAAAGACTCTTGTTCCTTGGAAGAAAGGTTATGACCAGCCTAGACAGCATATTAAAAAGCAGAGACATTTTCCAACAAAGGTCCATCTAGTCAAAGATATGTTTTTTACAGTAGTCATGTATGGATGTGAGAGTTGGACTATAAAGAAAGCTGAGCAATGATGAATTGATGCTTTTAAACTGTGGTGTTGGAGAAGACTCTTGAGAGTCCCTTGGACTCAAGGAGATCCAACCAGTCCATACTAAAAGAAATCAGTCCTGAATATTCACTGGAAGGACTGATGCTGAAGCTGAAACTCCAGTACTTTGGCCACCTGATGTGAAGGGCTGACTCATTGAAAAAGACCCTGATGCTGGGAAAGATTGAAGGTGGGAGGAGAAGGGGACGACGGAGGATGAGATGGTTAGGTGGCATCACCGACACGATGGACATGAGTTTGAGTCAACTCCAGGAGTTGGTGATGGACAGGGAGGCCTGGCATGCTGCAGCCCATGGGGTCACAAAGAGTCAGACACGACTGAGTGACTAACACACACACACACACAAAGCTACTATGTTTTGGGGTGATCTGTTACTCAGAAAAAGGTAACTGATAGGTCTCGCATCCACAATAATCATGTATTGCTGAGTGAGTGTTCACATTTAAAACTTTAGTAACAGAGTCCAGAAAATAAATTCTATGCAGGACCCTGTCTAAAGCAAAGGGTACCAAAAAGAATCTGAAAAAGGGATCTGAAAATTGTAACCTGAATCATGCAGAAAGGTTGATTTCTCCTCAAAGCTTTATCAGCCGTGGCCACAGGACTGGAAAAGGTCAGTTTTCATTCCAATCCCTAAGAAAGACAATGCCAAAGAACGCTCAGACTAATGCACAATTGCACTCATCTCATACGCTAATAAAGTAATGCTCAAAATTCTCTAAGCCAGGCTTCAACAATACATGAACCGTGAACTTCCAGATGTTCAAGCTGGGTTTAGAAAAGGCAGAGGAAACAGAGATCAAATTGCCAACATCCGTTAGATCATCAAAAAAGCAAGAGAGTTCCAGAAAAACATCTATTTCTGCTTTATTGACTATGCCAAAGCCTTTGACTGTGTGGATCACAACAAACTGTGGGAAACTCTTCAAGAGATTGAGTACCAGACCACCTGACCTGCCTCTTGAGAAATCTGTATGCAGATCAAGAATCAAAAGTTAGAACTGGACATGGGAACAACAGACTGGTTCCAAATATGGAAAGGAGTACATCAAGGCTGTATATTGCCACCCTGCTTATTTAACTTATACAGAGAGTACATCGTGAGCAATGCCGGGCTGAATGAAGCACAAGCTGGAATCAAGATTGCCAGGAGAAATAGAAAACTAAGATCATGGCATCTGGTCCCATCACTTCATGGGAAATAGAAGGGGAAACAGTGGAAACAGTGTCAGACTTTTTTTTTTGGGGGGGGGGCTCCAAAATCACTGCAGATGGTGATTGCAGCCATGAAATTAAAAGATGCTTACTCTTTGGCAGGAAAGTTATGACCAACCTAGACAGTTATATTAAAAAGCAGACATTACTTTGACAAGAGATGTCTGTCTAGTCAAGGCAATGGTTTTCCCAGTGGTCATGTATGGATGTGAGAGTTGGACTATAAAGAAAGCTGAGTGCCAAACAATTAATGCTTTAGAACTGTGGTGTTGGAGAAGACTCTTGAGAGTCCCTTAGACAGCAAGGAGATCCAACCAGTGCATCCTAAAGGAGATCAGTCCTGGGTGTAAATTGGAAGGACTGATGCTGAAGCTGAAACTCCAATGCTTTGGCCGCCTGATTCGAAAAACTGACTCGTTGGAGAAGATCCTGATGCTGGGAAAATTAGAGGGCAGGAGGAGAAGGGGACAACAGAGGATAAGATAGTTGGATGGCATCACCAACTCAATGGACATGGGTTTGGGTGGACTCCGGGAGTTGGTGATGGACAGGGAAGCCTGGTGTGCTGTAGTCCATGGGGTCACAAAGAGTCGGACATGACTGAGCTAATGAACTGAGGCAATGGGGGTTATACCAGGCTAACACCCTCACAAATATGTGTCTCCACTTGAAGAGGGTAGTGAGGAATTTTATAGTAATGGTTCAAAAAGTGTGTGATCAATTTGTGGATATTCTTCTGATTGGTTGATTGTTAGGTAAATGGAGGTCAACACCATGAACTTTTTGATTCCAAAGGCTGAAGTCTCTGTGCTTGTAGGTAGCATAGTGTTAACTTCTTGTTGGCGGGGGTTTCAATATCTGCAAAACAGCTCAAAGGTATTGTTATGTGTATCCCATAAGGAGGAACCAGGACTGTGCCCTAATGATGCACTATTGTGTTTGTTTGTTTGTTTTTTTAACTGCTCCTCCCTTGTCTCTGCATCCCCTCACTTCCCTACTTAACAACTCTTTGAAGTTTCCTGGTGGAACTCAGGAAAGGTCATAGAGGCTGCATGGAACCTCTTTCCTGTAATCAAGAAATGTGTGATACAGAAAGGTTTTTGTGCCCAGAAACCCCATAGGAAGGTCCTGCTCAGTATATCAGTTTCCGTAATAACAGACAGCTCCAGGCTTTTCATCAAGGTTTTGTACTTCTGTCCTGCTAGAAGTCTGTCATTCTCTAATTTTGCTCACAGTCATTGTTTTGCTTTTATTTGATCTCAAAAGCACATACTGGTAATTTTCTGGTGGAGTCTTTAGGGTTTTCTATGTAGAGGATCATGTTATCTGCAAACAGTGAGAGTTTTACTTCTTCTTTTCCAATTTGGATTCCTTTTATTTCTTTTTCTGCTCTGATTGCTGTGGCCAAAACTTCCAAAACTATAGTAATAGTAATAGTAATGGTGAAAGTGGGCACCCTTGTCTTGTTCCTGACTTCAGAGGAAATGCTTTCAATTTTTCACCATTGAGGATAATGTTTGCTGTGGGTTTGTCATATATAGCTTTTATTATGTTGAGGTACGTTCCTTCTATTCCTGCTTTCTGGAGAGTTTTATCATAAATGGATGTTGAATTTTGTCAAAGGCTTTCTCTGCATCTATTGAGATAATCATATGGTTTTTATTTTTCAATTTGTTAATGTGGTGTATTACATTGATTGATTTGCGGATATTGAAGAATCCTTGCATCCCTGGGATAAAGCCCACTTGGTCGTGGTGTATGATCTTTTTAATGTGTTGTTGGATTCTGATTGCTAGAATTTTGTTAAGGATTTTTGCATCTATGTTCATCAGTGATATTGGCCTGTAGTTTTCTTGTTTTGTGGGATCTTTGTCAGGTTTTGGTATTAGGGTGATGGTGGCCTCATAGAATGAGTTTGGAAGTTTACCTTCCTCTGCAATTTTCTGGAAGAGTTTGAGTAGGATAGGTGTTAGCTCTTCTCTAAATTTTTGGTAGAATTCAGCTGTGAAGCCGTCTGGACCTGGGCTTTTGTTTGCTGGAAGATTTTTTATTACAGTTTCAATTTCCGTGCTTGTGATGGGTCTGTTAAGATTTTCTATTTCTTCCTGGTCCAGTTTTGGAAAGTTGTACTTTTCTAAGAATTTGTCCATTTCTTCTAAGTTGTCCATTTTATTGGCATATAATTGCTGATAGTAGTCTATTATGATCCTTTGTATTTGTGTTGTCTGTTATGATCTCTCCATTTTCATTTCTCATTTTATTGATTTGATTTTTCTCCCTTTGTTTCTTGATGAGTCTGGCTAATGGTTTGTCGATTTTATTTATCCTTTCAAAGAACCAGCTTTTGGCTTTGTTGATTTTTGCTATGGTCTCTTGTGTTTCTTTTGCATTTATTTCTGCCCTAATTTTTAAGATTTCTTTCCTTCTACTAACCCTGGGGTTCTTCATTTCTTCCATTTCTAGTTGCTTTAGGTGTTGAGTTAGGTTATTTATTTGACTTTTTTTTTTTGTTTCTTGAGGTATGCCTGTATTGCTATGAACTTTCCCCTTAGGACTGCTTTTACAGTGTCCCACAGGTTTTGGGTTGTTGTGTTTTCATTTTCATTCATTTCTATGCAAATTTTGATTTCTTTTTTGATTTCTTCTATGATTTATTGGTTATTCAGCAGCATGTTGTTCAGCCTCCATATGTTGGAATTTTTAATAGTTTTTCTTCTGTAATTGAGATCTTATCTTACTGCATTGTGGTCAGAAAAGATGCTTGGAATGATTTCTATTTTTTGAATTTACCAAGGCTAGATTTGTGGCCCATTATAGTAAAGTTGCAGGATATAAAATCAACACACAGAAATCCCTTGCATTCCTATACACTAATAATGAGAAAACAGAAAGAGAAATTAAGGAAACAATTCCATTCACCATTGCAATGGAAAGAATAAAATACTTAGGAATATATCTACCTAAAGAAACTAAAGACCTATATATAGAAAACTATAAAACACTGGTGAAAGAAATCAAAGAGGACACTAATAGATGGAGAAATATACCATGTTCATGGATTGGAAGAATCAATATAGTGAAAATAAGTATACTACCCAAAGCAATTTATAGATTCAATGCAATCCCTATCAAGCTACCAACAGTATTCTTCACAGAGCTAGAACAAATAATTTCACAATTTGTATGGAAATACAAAAAACCTCGATTAGCCAAAGCTATCTTAAGAAAGAAGAATGGAACTGGAGGAATCAACCTACCTGACTTCAGGCTCTACTACAAAGCCACAGTCATCAAGACAGTATGGTACTGGCACAAAGACAGAAATATAGATCAATGGAACAAAATAGAAAGCCCAGAGATTAATCCACACACATATGGACACCTTATCTTTGACAAAGGAGGCAAGAATATACAATGGATTAAAGACAATCTCTTTAAAAAGTGGTGCTGGGAAAACCGGTCAACCACTTGTAAAAAAATGAAACTAGAACACTTTCTAACTCCATACACAAAAATAAACTCAAAATGGATTAAAGATCTAAACATAAGACCAGAAACTATAAAACTCCTAGAGGAGAACATAGGCAAAACACTCTCCGATGTACATCACAGCAGGATCCTCTATGACCCACCTCCCAGAATATTGGAAATAAAAGCAAAAATAAACAAATGGGACCTAATTAAACTTAAAAGCTTCTGCACAACAAAGGAAACTATTAGCAAGGTGAAAAGGCAGCCTTCAGAATGGGAGAAAATAATAGCAAATGAAGCAACTGACAAACAACTAATCTCAAAAATATATAAGCAACTCCTACACCTCAATTCCAGAAAAATAAATGACCCAATCAAAAAATGGGCCAAAGAACTAAATAGACATTTCTCCAAAGAAGACATACAGATGGCTAACAAACACATGAAAAGATGCTCAACATCACTCATTATCAGAGAAATGCAAATCAAAACCACTATGAGGTACCATTTCATGCCAGTCAGAATGGCTGCGATCCAAAAGTCTACAAGCAATAAATGCTGGAGAGGATGTGGAGAAAAGGGAACCCTCTTACACTGTTGGTGGGAATGCAAACTAGTACAGCCACTATGGAGAACAGTGTGGAGATTCCTTAAAAAACTGGAAATAGAACTGCCTTATGATCCAGCAATCCCACTGCTGGGCATACACACTGAGGAAACCAGAAGGGAAAGAGACACGTGTACCCCAATGTTCATCGCAGCACTGTTTATAATAGCCAGGACATGGAAGCAACCTAGATGTCCATCATCAGATGAATGGATAAGAAAGTTGTGGTACATATACACAATGGAGTATTACTCAGCCATTAAAAAGGATTCATTTGAATCAGTTCTAATGAGGTGGATGAAACTGGAACCTATTATACAGAGTGAAGTAAGCCAGAAAGAAAAAATACATAAATACAGTATACTAACGCATATATATGGAATTTAGAAAGATGGTAACAATAACCCTGTATATGAGACAGCAAAAGAGACACTGATGTATAGAACAGTCTTATGGACTCTGTGGGAGAGGAAGAGGGTGGGAAGATTTGGGACAATGGCATTGAAACATGTACACTATCATGTATGAAATGAGTTGCCAGTCCAGGTTCGTTGCTCGATACTGGATGCTTGGGGCTGGTGCACTGGGACGCCCCAGAGGGATGGTATGGGAAGGGAAGAGGGAGGAAGGTTCAGGATGGGGAACACATGTATACCTGTGGCAGATTCATTTTGATATTTGGCAAAACCAATACAATATTGTAAAGTTTAAAAATTAAAAAAATAAATAAATAAAGACCCAAGCAAGGAAAAAAAAAAAAAAAGCACATACTTCTTGTAACAATCCACACCCAGGGATCAAACTTGTTCCTCTTACATCTCCAGCTTTGATAGGTGAGTTCTTTACCACTAGCACCACCTGGGAAGCCCATTTTGTGGTTTACTGTATGTGAAAATTAGTCTCAGTACTATGTTCTCCTCCAAATAATTCCATTTCACAGCAAGGAAATCAGACAGCCATCACCTGCCTCCAAATTATTGTATTTTTTAAATTATCAAGAACATCTTGTTTACTGGCAACAATTTCATCAGAAACCCAAGTGATCCAGCCTCAGAACATAGGGATCAGAATTTAAGCCTTTATTTCTGCATTTAGTAATGAAGAGCTGTGAAGCAAGGCGAGGAGTATCTCCGTGTGGACCATGTGGAATTAAAAACCAACAGACTCAGCAAAGAACACAGACCAGACCATAATTCTTTTCTTGGACATTCTGCTTAATGAATATCACCTGTTTCTTACTCAGGTGGACTATACCATGGAGACCAAATGTAATGTGTGTCCGCTGAAATCTTTAGAGGGAGGTTCGTGGAGTAGACAGTAAGCAACTTTTTAACATTCTTCCCCTTCATTGCTGGCTGGCAAACTCTTCCATTTCCACTGAGATGAAACCATCATTACTCTGGATCTTTCTTGGCCTCCCCACCAACCCTTTCAGGAAGAGACACAGTTGATCTGGCCTCAGGCTCCTCTTCACAGATATATATTAACAATATGTTAACACTTGTCATGAAACACTGAAGGCATTGATTTAATCTCTAACTTTACTTGACATTAAGTTTCTTGAAGGAAGGGACCATTCTGACTCATCTCTTTATTTCCTGGTACATATTCAGAGAAGAAAAGGACCTTCAATACCTGCTGTCGATATTCAGTTTGCATGACTCAGACAAGCACACACTTTAGAATCTGCTCCTGGGCCATGATCTCGGAGAGGTCTGGAATGGTGTGTTTTTGCATAATTACCTTCCTTTCCTTTTACTCCACGTCAGGCAATTGTTTGAGATAAACACAGCTACTTTAGCATCTCCCCACTGATGAGTAATATCTAAATAGCTTCCTATGGTAGGCTGAACAAAGACACCCAATGACATTCATGTCCTAACTCCTAGAAACAGTGACTATGCCAGTTTAGATGTTAAAAGGAACTATGTGAATGCGATTAAGTTAAGGATATTGAGATTCATACTATCCTGAATTATCCTGGTAACCACAGATAGTCAGAAGGCTGTTTATAAGAGAGAAGCAGGAAGGTTACGGTCAGAGAGAAGAGATGCAAAGGTGAAAATAGATTGGAGGGATCTGAGAAAGGGGCCATAAGCACAGAGCCTCAAGAAGGTGAAAAAGGCAAGGGATCAGATTGTCTTCTAGATCCTTGAGGGGAAATCAGCCTTGTTGATGAATTAACTTCAGCTCCCTCAGACTGATTCTGGACAGATGACCTCCAGAATTTTATGATAATACATTTTTGTGGTGTTAACTCACTAAGCTGATAGGAATTTGTTATAGTAGCAAAGGAAGGTAACGCACTTTCTTATCAAAGCTACTGGTGTCCCTAATGCAGGAGTTGTAAACCATGGGATTCCAAGTAGAGTAACACCAACTCCGTCACAGCACAGAACCCAGCTCCACCCCTTCCCTTATGTGGAGCCCCTCCTGGAATGGAGGAAAGAGATGGGACTGTTAACACAAGTTCATGGGCCCGACACAGTGAGCCAAACAAACTGAGATGTTGGAATTTGGAGCTGCTGCTGCTGCTGCTAAGTCACTTCAGTCGTGTCTGACTCTGTGCAACGCCATAGACAGCAGCCCACCAGGCTCCCCTGTCCCTGGGATTCTCCAGGCAAGAATACTGGAGCAGGTTGCCATTTCCTTCTTCAATGCATGAAAGTGAAAAGTCAAAGTGAAGTCGCTCAGTCGTGTCCAACTCTTAGCGATGTCATGGACTGCAGCCTACCAGGCTCCTCCATCCATGGGATTTTCCAGGCAAGAGTACTGGAGTGGGGTGCCATTGCCTTCTCCATGGAATTTGGACCAGAGAAAGATTTATTGCAGGGCTGTGCAAGAAGACAGGTGGCTCATGTCCTAAAAAGCCCCTAGATCCTGAAGCCTTGGCAAAGCTCTTTTTAAAGCCAAGTGAGAAAGGAGGGTTACAGAGGGTGGTATCCGGGTTACCCTGTCAGTCCTTAGACTCCAGGAGGTCTGGGGCTGTGTGCTCAAGGTCTTAAGTCATTAACACCTTTCATTTGGTGGGGGGTTGTTCACATCTGAGAACAGCTCAACTACTCAGAAAATGTGATCAGATACTGTTCCCGGGTCCTTCAGAGAGGGGTTGGAGCAGAGCCTGTTGGGGAGGGCCATCCGGGAAGGCCCCTGGGTCCTGCCGGGTTACAGGTTCAAAAGATCACTTGTGCAATATGATGGCATGTCATCTTTTACATGCTGTGTACTCCTTTCTAACTCATGTTTGGACAAAGACAATTCCTATGGTCTATGATGAAATGGCAATGGCACCCCACTCCAGTACTCTTGCCTGGAAAATCCCATGGATGGAGGAGCCTGGTAGGCTGCAGTCCATGGGGTCGCCAAGAGTCGGACACAACTGAGCGACTTCCCTTTCACTTTTCACTTTCATGCATTGGAGAAGGAAATGGCAACCCACTCCAATGTTCTTGCCTGGAGAATCCCAGGGACAGGGGAGCCTGGTGGGCTGCCGTCTATGGGGTCGCACAGAGTCGGACATGACTGAAGTGACTTAGCAGCAGTAGCAACATGATGAAGTGGACAACTTGGGTCAATCAAACTTTCAAATGTGCTGCTGGCTACTGGTCTAGTTCTAGGTACTTTTATTCATCCAAAGGATTGATCATAAAAAGAGGACACCACGTCCTGGAAGGCTTAGCAGCACCCTCACCAACTCCTCCAATAGCCTCCATTGACATTTATTCTCCTTCCTTTTCTTTTCCTTGACTTCTGTCTCCAGGAGGGGAGGTTGGCAGGGCTTCGGCTGCACTAACATCTTCCAGAGAAGAAAAGGACATGGAAATGTTCCTCTTCCTTCCTTCTCCCATGCCCTGACCCTGTGATCTATTCCCTGCCAAGCAATTAACATTTCAGACTCATTTTCTCAACTTCATAAAACCTTTTATTTCTGATCTTTTATTTGGGCCATGTTTTCCTTTTCATAATACATTTTTCATAATTTACCATTCATTTACATTTCAATTAAGGACACTGGCTGTTTGTAAAAGCTACCCTGATGGGGGAGTGTGAAATAAATGATTGAAGTTGCTATAATCTGCACTTCCATTACCACCTCATTTACCCTAATGACACTAGAAAGATTGTCACCCTCGATATAGCTCATCCCAGTAATAAAGATTCCCTCTGGAGTCCAACACAAGGGAGCTGTAGATATTTGCATGTGGGGATGGATATGTTAATGAGACCCATTGCTAGCTGGACTTTACCCCAGGAGTTCTCAACCAGGAGAGTTTCAAATAAAAATTAAACTGTATCCAGAGCCTCCCAAGAAGATGCCCACGGGCTTGAATAATGAACATTTAACAAGAAAGGCATTCGATTACCATCACCATGGCCATAATTCCCTTGTCTTCCCTGGAGCTCATTTTGCACATATTTTTGCTTTAAGCAGAGAGAGAGAGAGAGAGGGTAGAAGGGAGACACTGACTATGTGTGGAACCAGCTAAGTGATAGACCTGCTCGGAGGACTTCTGTATATCCTGCCCCAAGAATTTCAAGCCATTGGGAAAGCTGGTGTGCATCAAATAATTACCATGTAAATCACAAAGGAGACTGTGTTGTGGTTCAGTCACATCCACCTTTTTGCAACCCCATAGACTGCAGCATATCACACCAGGCTTCCCTGTCCTTCGCTGTCTCCCGGAGTTCACTCAAATTCATGTCCACATGGAAGGAAGAAAGCTTTACTGAGCTCCTACTATGTTTAAGGCCATTGAAAATGCATTATCTTCTCAGTATTTCAGCTTAATCTTATCCCTTGTACTTTACTAACAACAGATAAAGGATACTGGATGCTTGGGGCTGGTGCACTGGGACGACCCAGAGGGATGGTACAGGGAGGGAGGAGGGAGGAGGGTTCAGGATGGGGAACACGTGTATACCTGTGGCGGACTCATGTTGATATATGGCAAAACCAATACAATATTGTAAAGTTAAAAATTTAAAAAAAAGATTTTAAAAAAAAAAAAAACAATAAAATAAATAAATAAATAAAGTTTATTCAACACACACACACACACACACAAAAAACAGATAAAAGTAATAGCTACTCATTATTGCAAATGTATCATGGATCAGTACATGTTTATCCTCCCAGAGACAAATTAAAAAAAAAAAAAAACAACCAACAATATATGTTCCTACTTTTCTTTGTTAAGGAACTGAGGCATACACATAATGTCAAGTAATAAACTGCCCTGACTGTTCGATCCATCACAGTTCTTTGAAACTGCCATTCGAGAGTCCCTCATGCTGGGCACCACAGAGAGTGCCCAGTGGCACCAAAAACTGTGTGAGGCCCTAGTCCCTCTCTCTCAACTCTCCTGCCCTTCAGCCATCTGACATATTTGCCTCTTTATATCCTTTCTACATCTTTTATATTTATTACAAAAACCTTTCCTTCTAACTAGACCTCAACCCTCTGGGTACAACTTTCCTGCCTCATCACATGCCCGGACACACACACACATCAACTCTGAGATCACATCTCTAAAGGAATTCTTCATTCTTCTTCCTGCTCTAAGCGTCCCTTTAGGATTATAATTTCTTCCTGCATCAGGCATTGGTTTCACAAACTTTTTACCATGTGCCCATTCATTCATTCAGAAAATAATTTGGATCATGTTTACAAATGTTTTCACATCCCAGATAATCCTTTTAAAACTTCCCATCTCTAATGTTCTGTAATTATATGAGTTTGGTAGATAGGATTCTTGTTTTATTCCCAGCTCCAGCAATTATTAGTCGTATGACTGATTCTGAAGTTCAGCTCTGTGAGTGCTATGCATTCAGGAAGAATTGTTACTGAGACTAGGAATCCCACCTCTGTACTTCAGATCCACAGGCTGATAAGCTATCTTCATTTTGCATTAGGGAAGAGCATCCCACATTTCCCTGTGATTTGTACATCTGACATTTCCACTGGTGTTCCCTCACCCTTCATCCAACTGGCAGCATTGCCTCTTTCACATTAAATAAATCAGAGGTAAAAGAAGAAAACAAGGGAATTTTTCAGCAGATGGCTCAGACTCCTCAGCTGTATCATTGCAGATCTAAGAGACTAACATTTTTGCACCACAAGATAAGTATCAAATTATATGCAAATGGGACTTCAGCTCACATCAACTGCAGTATATTTTCAGACATAAAGTGAATTGTTCCTTTTTTTTTTTTTTTTTTTGGTTTTTCTTTGCCATGTATGGCATTGACAGTAAACATTTGATGTGTTTTACAAGTAATAAGGTGTTTAATCAGTACAGTCACCAAAATCTAGATAGTTCATTCAGATATAACTCTAGACAAAAAGTCAAGGGTTATTGTTTCAAGGTGCCAAGCAGCAGAGCAAGATAACAAATTAGGGGAACTAAAAATTGAGTTCTAGTCTGTGAAGCAATTATTAATCGCTACAAGAAGTTTTAACAAACTCAATAGCATCTCTTCCAAGGTTGATACATCTGTGAAATGGAGATGGCAAGTGTTTCTTATACACCAGATACCAGTGAAGATAAAATAAATCAGAACACACAAGAGCTCTTGCTTGTCTTATAGTGTCAAAGTGATTTCAGAGAAAATGGCCTGGAGTGGTTCATACCAAGACCCAAGGATGGCATTGCTGTAGCTCAGACTTTGCGAATCTTGCTGTTACTGACATTTCAGACCAGATGATTCTTTGATGGGAATGGGGTGGGGGTGTCCTGTGCATTGCAGGATTAAGATCATAGGAATTTCACCTTAATTTTAAGCTTAGCATCATCCCTTGCCCTTATCCACTAGCCACCAGTAGCACCTCCCTAGTCGTGACAACCTAGAACGTCCACAGACATTGTCGAATGTCTAGGAGGAAGCCTCTCTTTCAAAACCACTTCAACTAAATCCTACTGGTTCTGAAGTTTTCCCTTTGGCTCTGCAGGTATTCAATCTCCACTTTTAAAAACATGCAAAGGCGATTAGTCTCAGGAAGACTAACTTGCAGTGACCAAATTTACATGGAACAGAAGGAGAAATCAGATGTCAATTTACTGTTTAAACTGAAAAATAAAAATGACAGCTGGGTTTTTTCATTAAAAAAAAATGGCAGCAGGCCCACAGGACTGCTACACAAGCTGATCAGTTTCTTCTGCCCTGTTGGATTGCCTATGAACAAAACTACGGTGTCATCATAAGGTCATTTGGCCAGGAGCCTGGGTTCAGAGCAATCAAAGTGAGCTGGAGCCAGGAAACAGGAGCAAACCTGTGGATGGTGCTGAATCCCCACTGGTGAGTGATTTTTCTTTGGCATTTTCCCACTTTTCTAGAGTCTGTGATTCCTTGCTCTCCTTCTCCTATTTTTTTTAATTGTTTGTTATATTCCATTGGTTACACAGCTTTCTGGAGAAAACCCAAATCACCTTCATGGTTTGGGTTTTCTATACTATATTTATTCTCATTTGAAAGATATTCTTTGATGTGGGAGAGGTTGCTCTTCCAAAGCACAGCAATGAGTTTTATAACTTAGGCTTCCCTAGATATCCATATTTTTATTTTGGAAGAGGTGAATTCTGAAATATGCGAAGTCTGGGTCAGGCATCCCTGGTGGCTCAGCTGATTAAGAATCCACCTGCAATAAGGGAGACCTGGGTTCAGTCCCTGAATTGGGAAGATCCCTTGGAGAAGGGAAAGGCTAGCCACTCCAGTATTCTGGGTCAAGTGCAGTACACATTTCAGTAAATGGGCTTAATAAAACTGATGAGGATGCTAACAGTGATGATGCTGAGAAAAGACCTCTATCATTTTCAGTGAGTTCAGAGATACTGTAGACTCTTTGTGCTCCAGTTAACACAGCTTTTTTCTTTTTTTTCTGTCTGTCCTGGATTTTGGTTGCTGCTCAGACTTTCTCTAGTTGTAGAGAGCATGGGCTACGTTCTCATTGCAGTGCCTGTTTCTAATTGTGGTGGCTTATCTTGTTATGGAGCATGGACTTAGTTGTTCGGCAACATATGGGATCCTTCCTAGATCAGGAATTCAACCCATATCTTCTGCATTGGCAGGTGAATTCTTTACCACTGAGCCACCATGGAAGCCCTAACACAGCTTCTTAATACTTCTCTGGACAAGGGTCAAGTGTAATTTCATGACCTCCATGTACCTGTTAAGACTCCCACCATCCTGTCCTTCCACCAGCATTCAGAACCTCACCACTGCTGTCTGCCATGAGATCAAGGTTAGTTTCAAGTGTCCTTTACTGCATTTCCCTATGTACCCATGAGGATGCTGGGACTCTTGGATGCTCTCTAAGTGATGCTACTATTATTATCCCTACTGCAATAATACATCAGATTCTTATATACTTATATATGTAAACTTAACATATGGTTGGAGAAGGAAATGGCACCCCACTCCAGTATGCTTGCCTAGAAAATCCCATGGACACAGGAGCTGGGTAGGCTACAGTCCATGGGGCGCGTGAAGAGTTGGATACGACTGAACGACTTCACTTTCACTTTTCACTTTCATACATTGGAGAAGAAAATGGCAACCCACTCCAGTGTTCTTGCCTAGAGAATCCCAGGGAAAGAGGAGCCTGGTGGGCTGCCGTCTAAGGGATCGCACAGAGTAGACACGACTGAGGTGACTTAGCAGCAGCATCAGCAGCAACATATGGTTCTTGCTGTTTAGTCGCTAAGTCTTGTCTGACTCTTTGCGACCCAATGGACTGTAGCCCTCCAGGCTCCTCTGCACATGGAATTTTCCAGGCAAGAATATTGGAGTGGGTTGCCATTTCCTTCTCCAGGGTATCTTCCTGACCCAGACATCGAATCCACATCTCCTGCATTGGCAGGCAGATTCTTTATCACTGAGCCACCAGGGAAGTTCAATGGTAGGCATGTTATAAAAGTATTTTCAAGATGTGTCTGGATGTGAATAATGAGAAGGCACTCAGTGAAAACTCAGCAGTGGCCACAGGACTAGAAAAGGTCAGTTTTTATTCCAATTCAAAGAAAGGCAACATTAAAGAATGCTCAGACTACCACACAATTGCACTCGTCTCACACGCTACTAAAGTAATGCTCAAAATTCTCCAAGCCAGGCTTTAGCAATACATGAACCGGGAAGTTCCAAGTGTTCAAGCTGGTTTTAGAAAAGGCAGAGGAACCAGAGATCAAATTGACAACATCCACTGGATCATTGAAAAAGCAAGAGAGTTCCAGAAAAACATCTATTTCTGCTTTATTGACTATGTCAAAGTCTTTGATTGTAGACAAGAACATCGTTGAGTCTAGGGCTAACTTTGCACCCTAATTTTGTACTAAGACAAAGATTGAGGTCGTCTTCCTGATATTCCATGGATTAAGAGATTTTTTTTCAAACCCTTAACTTTTAAATTTGAGAACAGTAACTATATTGACTGTGTGGATCATAATAAACTGTGGAAAATTCTGAAAGAGATGGGAATATCAGACCACCTGACCTGCCTCTTGAGAAACTTGTATGCAGGTCAGGAAGCAACAGTAGAATTGGAAATGGAACAACAGACTGGTTCCAAATAGGAAAAGGAGTATGTCAAGGCTGTATATTGTCACCCTGCTTATTTAACTTATATGCAGAGTAAATCATGAGAAATGCTGGATTGGAGGAAGCACTATCTGGAATCAATATTGCCAGGAGAAATATCAATAACCTCAGATATGCAGATGATACCACCCTTATGGCAGAAAGTGAAGAGGAACTAAAAAGCCTCTTGATGAAACTGAAAGAGGAGAGTGAAAAAGTTGGCTTAAAACTCAGCATTCAAGGGAGGAGCCAAGATGGCAGAGGAGTAGGACGGGAGAACACTTTCTCCCCCAAAAATTCATCAAAAGAGCATTTAAACGTTGAGTAAATTCCACAAAACAACTTCTGAAAGCCGGCAGAGGACATCAGGCACCCAGAAAAGCAACCCAACTCTTCGAAAGGAGAGAGAAGAAATACAGCTCCACCCACCAGAACACCGACACAAGCTTCCCTAACCAGGAAACCTTGACAAGCTACCTGTACAAACCCACACACAGCGAGGAAATGCCACAATAAAGAGAACTCCACAAACTGCCAGAATACAGAAAGGACACCCCAAACTCAGCAATTTAAACAAGATGAAGAGACAGAGGAATACCCAGCAGATAAAGGAACAGGATAAATGCCCACCAAACCAAACAAAAGAGGAAGAGATAGGGAATCTACCTGATAAAGAATTCCGAATAATGATAGTGAAATTGATCCAAAATCTTGAAATTAAAATGGAATCACAGATAAATAGCCTGGAGACAAGGACTGAGAAGATGCAAGAAAGGTTTAACAAGGACCTAGAAGAAATAAAAAAGAGTCAATATATGATGAATAATGCAATAAATGAAATTAAAAACACTCTGGAGGCAACAAATAGTAGAATAACAGAGGCAGAAGATAGGATTAGTGAATTAGAAGATAGAATGGTAGAAATAAATGAATCAGAGAGGATAAAAGAAAAACAAATTAAAAGAAATGAGGACAATCTCAGAGACCTCCAGGACAATATTAAATGCTACAACATTCGAATCATAGGGGTCCCAGAAGAAGAAGACAAAAAGAAAGACCACGAGAAAATACTTGAGGAGATAATAGTTGAAAACTTCCCTAAAATGGGGAAGGAAATAATCACCCAAGTCCAAGAAACCCAGAGAGTCCCAAACAGGATAAACCCAAGGCAAAACACCCCAAGACACATATTAATCAAATTAACAAAGATCAAACACAAAGAACAAGTATTAAAAGCAGCAAGGGAAAAACAACAAATAATACACAAGGGAATTCCCATAAGGATAACAGCTGATCTTTCAATAGAAACTCTTCAAGCCAGGAGGGAATCACAAGACATACTTAAAATAATAAAAGAAAATAACCTACAGCCCAGATTATTGTACCCAGCAAGGATTTCATTCAAGTATGAAGGAGAAATCAAAAGCTTTTCAGACAAGCAAAAGCTGAGAGAATTCTGCACCACCAAACCAGCTCTCCAACAAATACTAAAGGATATTCTCTAGACAGGAAACACAAAAATGGTGTATAAATTCGAACCCAAAACAATAAAGTAAATGGCAACAGGATCATACTTATCAGTAATTACCTTAAACGTAAATGGGTTGAATGCCCCAACCAAAAGACAAAGACTGGCTGAATGGATACAAAAACAAGACCCCTACATATGTTGTCTACAAGAGACCCACCTCAAAACAGGGGACACATACGGACTGAAAGTGAAGGGCTGGAAAAAGATTTTCCATGCAAATAGAGACCAAAAGAAAGCAGGAGTAGCAATACTCATATCAGATAAAATAGACTTTAAAACAAAGGATGTGAAAAGAGACAAAGAAGGTCACTACATAATGACCAAGGGATCAATCCAAGAAGAAGATATAACAATTATAAATATATATGCACCCAACACGGGAGCACCACAGTATGTAAGACAAATGCTAACAAGTATGAAAGGAGACATTAACAATAACACAATAATAGTGGGAGACTTTAATACCTCACTCACACCTATGGATAGATCAATTAAACAGAAAATTAATAAGGAAACACAAACTTTAAATGATACAATAGACCAGTTAGACCTAATTGATATCTATAGGACATTTCATCCCAAAACAATGAATTTCACCTTTTTCTCAAGCGCACATGGAACCTTCTCCAGGATAGATCACATCCTGGGCCATAAATCTAGCCTTGGTAAATTCAAAAAAATAGAAATCATTCCAAGCATCTTTTCTGACCACAATGCAGTAAGATTAGATCTCAACTACAGGAGAAAAACTATTAAAAATTCCAACATATGGAGGCTGAACAACATGCTGCTGAATAACCAACAAATCACAGAAGAAATCAAAAAAGAAATCAAAATTTGCATAGAAACGAATGAAAATGAAAACACAACAACCCAAAACCTGTGGGACACGGTAAAAGCAATCCTAAGGGGAAAGTTCATAGCAATACAGGCACACCTCAAGAAACAAGAAAAAATTCAAATAAATAACCTAACTCTACACCTAAAGCAACTAGAAAAGGAAGAAATGAAGAACCCCAGGGTTAGTAGAAGGAAAGAAATCTTAAAAATTAGAGCAGAAATAAATGCAAAAGAAACAAAAGAGACCATAGCAAAAATCAACAAAACCAAAAGCTGGTTCTTTGAAAGGATAAATAAAATTGACAAACCATTAGCCAGACTCATCAAGAAACAAAGGGAGAAAAATCAAATCAATAAAATTAGAAATGAAAATGGAGAGATCACAACAGACAACACAGAAATACAAAGGATCATAATAGACTACTATCAGCAATTATATGCCAATAAAATGGACAACATGGAAGAAATGGACAAATTCTTAGAAAAGTACAACTTTCCAAAACTCGACCAGAAAGAAATAGAAAATCTTAACAGACCCATCACAAGCACAGAAATTGAAACTGTAATAAAAATCTTCCAGCAAACAAAAGCCCAGGTCCAGAGGGCTTCACAGCTGAATTCTACCAAAAATTTAGAGAAGAGCTGACATCTATCCTACTCAAACTCTTCCAGAAAATTGCAGAGGAAGGTAAACTTCCAAACTCATTCTATGAGGCCACCATCACCCTAATACCAAAACTTGACAAAGATCCCAAAAAAAGAAAACTACAGGCCAATATCACTGATGAACATAGATGCAAAAATCCTTAACAAAATTCTAGCAATCAGAATCCAACAACACATTAAAAGATCATACACCATGACCAAGTGGGCTTTATCCCAGGGATGCAAGGATTCTTCAATATCCGCAAATCAATCAATGTAATACACCACATTAACAAATTGAAAAATAAAAACCATAGGATTATCTCAATAGATGCAGAGAAAGCCTTTGACAAAATTCAACACCCATTTATGATAAAAACTCTCCAGAAAGCAGGAATAGAAGGAACATACCTCAACATAATAAAAGCTATATATGACAAACCCACAGCAAACATTATCCTCAATGGTGAAAAATTGAAAGCATTTCCTCTAAAGTCAGGAACAAGACAAGGGTGCCCACTTTCATCATTACTGTTCAACATAGTTTTGGAAGTTTTGGCCACAGCAATCAGAGCAGAAAAAGAAATAAAAGGAATCCAAATTGGAAAAGAAGAAGTAAAACTCTCACTGTTTGCAGATAACATGATCCTCTACATAGAAAACCCTAAAGACTCCACCAGAAAATTACTAGAACTAATCAATGACTATAGTAAAGTTGCAGGATATAAAATCAACACACAGAAACCCCTTGCATTCCTATACACTAATAATGAGAAAACAGAAAGAGAAATTAAGGAAACAATTCCATTCACCATTGCAACGGAAAGAATAAAATACTTAGGAATATATCTACCTAAAGAAACTAAAGACCTATATATAGAAAACTATAAAACACTGGTGAAAGAAATCAAAGAGGACACTAATAGATGGAGAAATATACCATGTGTTTGGATTGGAAGAATCAATATAGTGAAAATGAGTATACTACCCAAAGCAATTTATAGATTCAATGCAATCCCTATCAAGCTACCAACAGTATTCTTCACAGAGCTAGAACAAATAATTTCACAATTTGTATGGAAATACAAAAAACCTCAAATAGCCAAAGCAATCCTGAGAAAGAAGAATGGAACTGGAGGAATCAACCTACCTGACTTCAGGCTCTACTACAAAGCCACAGTTATCAAGACAGTATGGTACTGGCACAAAGACAGAAATATAGATCAATGGAACAAAATAGAAAGCCCAGAGATAAATCCATGCACATATGGACACCTTATCTTTGACAAAGGAGGCAAGAATATACAATGGATTAAAGACAATCTCTTTAACAAGTGGTGCTGGGAAATCTGGTCAACCACTTGTAAAAGAATGAAACTAGAACACTTTCTAACACCATACACAAAAATAAACTCAAAATGGATTAAAGATCTAAAAGTAAGACCAGAAACTATAAAACTCCTAGAGGAGAACATAGGCAAAACACTCTCCGATGTACATCACAGCAGGATCCTCTATGACCCACCTCCCAGAATATTGGAAATAAAAGCAAAAATAAACAAATGGGACCTAATTAATCTTAAAAGCTTCTGCACATCAAAGGAAACTATTAGCAAGGTGAAAAGACAGCCTTCAGAATGGGAGAAAATAATAGCAAATGAAGCAACTGACAAACAACTAATCTCAAAAATATACAAGCAACTCCTACAGCTCAACTCCAGAAAAATAAATGACCCAATCAAAAAATGGGCCAAAGAACTAAACCGACATTTCTCCAAAGAAGACATACAGATGGCTAACAAACACATGAAAAGATGCTCAACACCACTCATTATCAGAGAAATGCAAATCAAAACCACTATGAGGTACCATTTCATGCCAGTCAGAATGGCTGCGATCCAAAAGTCTACAAGCAATAAATGCTGGAGAGGATGTGGAGAAAAGGGAACCCTCTTACACTGTTGGTGGGAATGCAAACTAGTACAGCCACTATGGAGAACAGTGTGGAGATTCCTTAAAAAACTGGAAATAGAACTGCCTTATGACCCAGCAATCCCACTGCAGGGCATACACACTGAGGAAACCAGAAGGGAAAGAGACACGTGTACCCCAATGTTCATCGCAGCACTGTTTATAATAGCCAGGACATGGAAGCAACCTAGATGTCCATCATCAGATGAATGGATAAGAAATCAGTGGTACATATACACAATGGAGTATTACTCAGCCATTAAAAAGAATACATTTGAATCAGTTCTAATGAGGTGGATGAAACTGGAACCTATTATACAGAGTGAAGTAAGCCAGAAGGAAAAACACCAATACAGTATACTAACGCATATATATGGAATTTAGAAAGATGGTAACAATAACCCTGTATACGAGACAGCAAAAGAGACACTGATGTATAGAACAGTCTTATGGACTCTGTGGGAGAGGGAGAGGGTGGGAAGATTTGGGAGAATGGCATTGAAACATGTATAATATCATGTATGAAATGAGATGCCAGTCCAGGTTCGATGCATGATGCTGGATGCTTGGGCCTAGGGCACTGGGATGACCCAGAGGGTTGGTATGGGGAGGTAGGAGGGAAGAGGGTTCAGGATGGGGAACACATGTATACCTGTGGTGGATTCATTTTGATATTTGGCAAAACTAATACAATTATGTAAAGTTTAAAAATAAAATAAAATTAAAAAAAAAAAAAACTCAGCATACAGAAAACTAAGATCATGGCATCTGGTCCCATCACTTCATGGCAAATAGAAGGGGAAAAGTGGAAACAGTGGCTGACTTTATTTTGAGGGGCTCCAAAATCACAGCAGATGGTGATTGCAGCCATGAAATTAAAATAAGCTTACTCCTTGGAAGGAAAGTTATGACCAACCTAGACAGCATATTCAAAAGCAGAGACATTACTTTGTCAACAAAGGTCCGTCTAGTCAAAGCCATGGTTTTCCCAGTAGTCATGTATGGTTGTGAGAGTTGGACCATAAAGAAAGCTGAGTGCCAAAGAATTGATGCTTTTGAAGTGTGGTATTGAAGAAGACTCTTGAGAGTCCCTTGGACTGCAAGGAGATTCAACCAGTCCATCCTCAAGGAGATCAGTCCCGGGTGTTCATTGGAAGGACTGATGTTGAAGCTGAAACTCCAATACTTTGGCCACCTGATGTGAAGAGCTGACTCATTGGAAAAGACCCTGATGCTGGGAAAAATTGATGGCAGGAGGAGAAAGGGATGACAGAGGATGAGATGATTCGATGGCATCACTGACTCAATGGACATGGGTTTGGGTAGACTCTGGGAGTTGGTGATGGACAGGGAGGCTTAGCATGCTGTGGTTCATGGGGTTGCAAAGAGTTGGACACGACTGAGCAACTAAACTGGAACTGGAACTCAGTAAAAGTCAAGCTTCAGAGATGGCAGCATGATGACCCACTGAAGATAGTAAGGAACAACTGGAAGTTCTTAATCCTGAAGATTAATTTTCATCAAGAATGAAATGGTCCACTTTATAATCCTTTAGGAAAGAGAACTTAAATGTTAAAAATAAAGCAAATTTTAAAATCAGGAAAAAAATGTGTTTTGGATAATATTTGTTCTCTTAATACATCAAATAAATGATTCAAATAGACAAAGTCTGTATTAGTTGTGCACTTCAGAAGGTCACATGTTGCAGGGAGAAGGAACAGAGGGGAGGGTTTGGGCAAAACAAAGGTCACCGTCCAGGTTGTCATCCACTGGTGACAAGCCTGTGGTCAATCCTTGAAGCACGGTGCCTTCTACCAGCCTCCATTTCCTCAAGGGTTAACCTTGGAGATCATTTTTACCCTACTAATTTCACTGGAATCTTTAAAGAGTAAGATGAGCTGACAGATGCAGCACCACTGTGCAAAATGAAAAGGATTATGCAAATAGAAGGATCTATTATAAGAGAAAAGTGGAGTGAGGTCAAGGGAATTCTTCAACTATGCACATCTCTGGTCAGGAAAGTATGTGTCAGTGTTTTGAATGACTGCAAAAAAAAATTATCCGTGGACATACACCTTGCCCTCATTTCTGACATTTTCTATTTTCTTTTTTTCCTTCTCCCATGGAACCTAAATAAGACAGGATTCTGCTGACAGGAAATGAAATACTTAACCCATCCAGCCCCCCGAATGCACAGAGAGATGGTTAGGACCTGAGAATGCCTTCAGCCCCTGGCAAGATCATTTCATACTGTTCAGAATCTGCTCAACCCCCTGCAGGGCAGAGGGGGGAAAAAATAGCTCTTTCTGTTTTTCCCTCGAGGTGAGAAATCATAAAATGAAGATAGAGACAGAATAACACAACTGGAAAAATACAGCCAGGAGCTGAGGGTTTCTCTGGCTATCAATTTGGCGTCAGAGATGAGGCTGGGAAAGGATGCTGGGTGTCTGGACAGTGCTGAGAGGGTGGGAGAGAGGGAGGGGAAGGTGAGCTGGTGACAACTGCCAAAGAAAGGTGGGCGAGACACCCACAGCTGTGCTAGGGCCCTTTCCTATGATTCACCAAACACGCAACCCCATACCCACACCTCGGTGACTGAGCGGATTTTTCACTGTGGAATTAATCATAGTAGATGGAGCCTGGCAGGAAGAAGGGGCATCTTTAGAGATGGTGCTACCTTTATAAGCACAATAACCTTGATGACATAATCAATGGATTCATTAATTATTTTATGCATTCACCAAACCTTTCAGTTCAGTTCAGTTCAGTTGCTCAGTCGTCTCCAACTCTTTGGGACCTTTATTGAGGGCTTAATATGCATCAGGCATTGTAATGCAAGCATGGCATAAATTAACTAGGTCCATGATGAACAAGATTCAGAGTCCCTTGGGAAACAAATTCTAAAACATACTGCTTGAGTATATCGTAAGAGGTATAATCATTTACGCAGGTCAGAATGCTATGAAAGGGACTTCTCTGGTGGTCCAGGGGTCAAGCTTTCATCTTCCAATTCAGAGGGAGCAGGTTGGATCCCCAGTAAGAGAGCTAAGATCTCACAGGCCCTGAGGCCAAAAAACCAGAACACAAAACAGAAGCAATAACAAGTTCAATAATGACTTTTAAAATGGTCCACATTAGAGAGTAGCACGAAACATAAAATCCCATATGCAAAATAGACAGCCGGTGGGAATTTGCTGTATGACTCAGGGAACACAAACCGTGGCTCTGTGACAACCTAGAGGGGTGGATGGGGTGGGAGGTGGGAGAGGCTCAAGAGAGAGGGGACGTACATATTGTTGTTGTTCAGTCACTAAGTCGTGTCTGACTGCATGAACTGTAGCACGCCAGGCTTCCCTGTCCTTCACCAGCTCCCAGAATTTCCTCAAACTCAGGTCCACTGAGTCAGTGATGCCATCCAACCATCTCATCCTCTGTTGTCCCCTTCTCCTCCTGCCCTCAATCTTTCCCAGCATCAGGGTTGTTTCTTTTCTATTGAGTTGGCTCTTCCCATCAGGTGGCCAAAGTATTGGAGCTTCAGCATCAGATCTTCCAATGAATATTCAGGGTTGATTTCCTTTGGGATTGACTGGTTTGATCTTGCTGTCCAAGGGACTCTCAAGAGTCTTCTCCAGCACCACAGTTCAAAAGCATCAATTCTTTGGTGCTCAGCCTTCTTTATGGTCCAGCTCTCACATCTGTACATGACTACTGGAAAAACCATAGCTTTAACGATATGGACCTTTGTTGGCAAAGTGATGTCTCTGCTTTTCAATATGCTGTCTAGGTTTGCCATAACTTTTCTTCCAAGGAGCAAGCATTTTTTATACCTTTGGCTGATTCACGTTGATGTATGGCAGAAACCAACACAATACTGTAAAACAATTATGCTTCAATTAAAAATAGATAAAGAAAAAAAAATAAAATGGTTACATTTAAAAAAAATCTTTAAAAAATGGTGCAAAAGCGGAGCAGAGGGTACATCATGTAGCCTGGGGCTGAAGTGTGTGTAGGGATCAGAGGAGGTTTCTGGGGGAGCTGAGTCTTGGCATCAGTCTTGTTTAGCAAGCAGAAACATGCCATAAGCCCCTAAAACTTTGTTCCCCAAATGCATTCCTCCTCCATGTTCCCAACACAGAGAACACTGGTCTGTCTGAGCTGAGTCAGAAATTTCAGTATCAACCAGATGTTTTCCTTCCCTTTTTCTGACACTACTGGTCTTTTAGGAGCATCCACATGGGAGCCAGCACAGACGGGAGGGACCATGTCAAGGATGGTGGATGTCTCAGAGATCTGGGAGGGTGAAGCTAGATTAGGAATGCAGGTAAACATGACTCAAGGATTTGAATGTTCTCTTTTTTAATTTATTTAATTGGCTGAGTCATTTCTTAGCTGTGGCAGGTGGGATCTTTCATTGCAGTGCATGGGCTCAGTAATTTCAGCACATGGGCTTAGTTGCTCTGCAGCATTTGGGATCTTAGTTCCCGACCAGAGATGGAACCTGTGTCCCTTGCATTTCAAGGCAGATTCTTAACCACTGGGCCACCAAGGAAGCCCCTTGAGTTTTCTCTTAATGTGTGCACATTGATGACCTTTACCCATCAGTCAACTTGACCTAAATGAAATTTCAACAAATATGTGAATTAAATCCAAAGTTTCGTAGGATCTCTCAAAAATAAATCAAACAAACAAATAACAACAAAAACATTCTACAAACTAACTTTGGACAAAACTGGAAAAAGAAAATGAGGACTCACGTTTGCATGCAAGGGATTTCATACACTCTAATGTACCATTCTCTGCAGCCCTGGGAGATAGGTAATATTACCATTTCCATGTCACCACTCCATGTGCCTTGGGTTTAGAGAGGTCACTGGTTGTCAAAGGAAGAAATTGGACCTGCAAATCAGACTTTTCTGACACTCATCATATCTTGCAAAATGCCATGTAGTTCTCTGATTGGCACCCTTGCCTTAGAGGACATCACATCATCTACCATTTGTAAAAAGCCCTTGGAAAGAGCTGATTCTGACCAAACAAAAATCTCAGGTTCTAATGTAATGCTTTTTCGAAAATGAAGCGTGGTTGGGGATACACTGAGGGGAGCAGGATGCAAGGGACACTTGAAGAGTCTGTTGCTATTTTTGCCCTATGTGGTATGGCAAGAAAATAATGAATTCTGTTGTTTAAAATAATGAGAGATTAAAGGATTAAAGAATTGATGCTTTTGAACTGTGGTGTTGAAGAAGGCTCTTGAGAGTCCCTTGGACTGCAAGGAGATCCAACCAGTCAATCTGAAAGGAAATCAGTCCTGAATATTCATTGGAAGGACTGATGCTGAAGCTGAAACTCCAATACTTTGGCCACCTGATGTGAAGAGCTGACTCATTGGAAAAGACCCTGATGCTGGGCAAGATTGAAGGCAGGAGGAGAAGGGGACGACAGAGGATGAGGTGGTTGGATGGCATCACTGACTCAATGGACATGAGCTTGAGCCAACTTCGGGAGTTGGTGATGGACATGGAAGCCTGGCATGTTTCAGTCCATGGGGTCACAAAGAGTCAGACACAAGTGAGCGACGGCACTGAACTGACTGAAAGGATGTCACCATGTATAGAGTGATGATAAGATCACCCTGTGTCAGTGGTCTTGTTACAGAAGACTTGCCTCTCTCTATGGCTACCACGTCAGCTGAATTTTGACCAGCCCCATAGCTCTGGTTGAACGATGCTTAGAAATTGACTAATGGCTATTGAAAGTTTTTTTTTATCTGCCTACCTTTGGGCTCTTAAATAACTTATTAATACTGCTGGATCTCTGTGACCCTGTAAATGGAAACCTGATAAAGCATCATTCACACAGTCATTGTCAGGATCAGATGAGATCCTGTTAATTGTGGTTGCAAATGCTCCGGATCAGAAGGGCAGTGCCATTCACAGCAGTTTAAAATACTATGTCAGCAACTTCCTGCAAAATGTGTGCCCAAGCATCAGATCGTTTTGATCCTCAGTCTCTGTATGTGTGAAAGGAGACTTGCAAACATTTACTAGACTTGTTGTGAAGATCTGAGATTCTGTACATATAAAACCTAACAGTGCATGGCACTTACAAGTGCTCACGTGCGGTTGCTGTTTTTGTAATTAATCCAGATGTACTTTGCTGACCAGAGCCTCATAAACGTTAGTCCTCATTATCATTACTATCAAGGCACAAGCAAGACAATCACATCTTACAAGTATTATTCCACTAGCCCATTAGACAACATTAATTTTTCAAAATCATCAAACAAAAAGTACAGAGAACATTAATGATGCACCTCATTATGTACCTTTTCTGACACAATATCTAACATGATTTTAAAAATAAATTGAGTCAATCTAAAATGGTACTTCATCCTGTCTGACTCCAGGGAACAAAATATATCATGGAAATTATAAGTAATAACTGAAAAATAGTTTTATAACTTAGGAAATTTTTAAAAATATATTTCCTTACTTGGTCCTTTTACAAAAACACTGCCAAATGGAAGAAGTGACTTTAATATCACAGAACTAAAGATTAGTCATATCTAAGAGGTGGCGCTAGTGGTAAAGAATCAGCTTGCAGTGCAAGAAATGCAAGAGACATGGATTCAATCCTGGGTTGGGAAGATCTCCTGGAGGAGGAAATCACAACCCTCTCCAGTATTTTGTCCTACAGAATCTCATGGACAGAGGAGCCTGGCAGGCTACAGTCCATAGAGTCAGACATGACTGAAGCTACTTATCACACATGCAAGCCTAGGTAAGTATGTAGAAGGTCCACAGAAGGATGTCTTAGATTTTATAATTTGAAGACATATGTACTCTTCATGAGTACATCTTACCTTCTAAGACCTGCCAGTAACAATGGGGAAAAAGTAAACCACAACGAAGAGGAAGTGGGGGAGCTCTGATACTGGTGAGTTATCAGTGTGGGGTACCTATGAGAGACTAGAAAGCAACTGGCAGAGATGTTATGAAAAGAATCAAAGCATCGGATTTCAAAGGAAGAACATTACACAATACTTGTTCATTCAGGACATCTTTCCTGAAAGTGCTTTATATGCCAGATGCTGGAGATAAAGAGATGAATAAGGCAATATCCCTGTGTTCAAGGAGTTAGGATCTTGTTGGTGTGACAGAGGACTTTAGGAGACAATTATAAGGCAGACTGGAAAACCTAAGTGGCTCCCTCAGGTCTGAAATGGCATGCCAAAGGTAATGAAGAGGGTGACCTCAGGTGTCGAGTCTGCAGGGATAATTAAGTTTTGATCCAACAAAATGAAAGTGTTTGATGCTCAGCCTTGTCTTACTCTTTGTGACCCCATGGACTGTAGCCCCCCAGGCTCCTCTGTCCATAGGATTCTCCAGGCAAGAATACTGGAGTGGGTTACCATTCTCTTCTCCAGGGGATCTTCCCAACCCAAGGATCGAACCTGGGTCTCCTGCATTGTCAGGCGGATTCTTTACTGCTAGGGAAGCCCAGTGAGCCAGTGAACCTCCCTCAAAGATATTCCAGGAGGGGAGCACAGCATGAGTAAAGCCATGAAGCTAGAAACGGCATGGCACCTGGGGAAAACCACAGCAGAGTCTCAATGCTAAAAACAGCTGAGCACGTGGCAGAGAGAGTCAAGCAGGAAGCTAAGCATATGAAGCCTTGAATGCTGAGCTACATCTCAGATTCTTGCTGGACGTTCCCCTTCAATGTCTTAGATACCTGGCTCCCAAGGAGTGTCACAGTCTCAATGGAGAAAGGAGGAAAGGAAGAGGAAAGAACAACAGTGTTTCCTTCCAATCTACTTCAGTAAGTCAACTGTTTAATGCACAAAAAATGTGACCTTACTGTAATTACAGACAAGAGCTTTATTCTAGCCGTGTTGTCACACTCATTTTCCACCACCTCTGTGGCGCCCACGAGCTGTGCCATTAACAAAACAGCATTCATCACACAACTCTTCTTTGCTCTCTAAAGATGATTCAGGCTTATTATCTCCCCTTGGGTCGTGGGCATCTCTTCTAATATATTATTCTAATCAGCTCAGAAATGATAAGATATGCTAAATGAAGGCAAGGCAATTGCTCTCCATTTTTAGTCTCTGAGCGTCAGTTTCCTTATTTTAAATGATCATTATTAAACAGGGAAAGATGCCCAGAAATAACAGGCATATCCATACATACATATGTAGAGTAGGCACTCAAAATAGTGGTAATTATTACAAAGTTTAAATTCTAAGAAATTGGAAAAGTTCTATACATTTGTGAATTTGCACCATGAAAATCTGGAAGAGAAATGACACTCATTTCTTCATTACTGTCACCTTTTTGCTGCAAAACTCAGCCACACAGTCAATTCTATCTCAAGGAAAAAAAAAAAAAAAAGGTGTTCTGGTTTTACTTTTCATTTCAGTCTTTTATTTCTCAGGATCAGCCCCCACATTCAGAACTGCCATCTTCATTTCTCACCTCGACATTTGAAAAATATCAGGGAGTATCCATTCCCAGTTTCACACATGAGGTTGTTTATGGCAACCAGCCCCGCTGTTTCTTGGAACTTGGTTATGATTCACTCTTCTGAAACTTAACTAGAAGTTCTGCAAACACAAATAAGTTATGGTTCGGAGTCTTCTAAAAACATAGGCTAATTGTGAAACCATTTTGTCTTCTCATAATGACGGTGGTCAACTAGACTTTAAGCCCGTTGTGCTTTAGTCAGCCTTATATTTCCTGTATCCAGCTGGGGCTTTGACTGGTAGGCACATAACATATTTCTCAAGTGAAATACTGACATATTATTCACCAGATATTCAGAATAACCCATACGATAGATGAGAAAGCTGAGCACCATGTTCTAGTCAACTACCATATGTGGTTATCTGAATTGGTAGAGGTTACATGACCATCAGTGCGCTAGATCTGAGAGTTAGTGAGGGAAGCAGAGACTGGGGAAGTTGCATTTGATTCAGCAGGGACTAGTGGGGAACTAGTGGGGAATTTTTCCAACAAAGGTCTGTCTTGTCAAAACTACGATTTTTCCAGTGGTCATGTATCAATGTAAGAGTTGGACTATAAACAAAGTTGAGCACTCAAGAATTGATGCTTTTGAACTGTGGTGTTGGAAAAGACTCTTGAGAGTCCCTTGGACTGCAAGGAGATCCAACCAGTCCATCTTAAAGGAAATCAGTCCTGAATATTCATTGGAAGGACTGATGCTGAAACTCCAATACTTTGGCTACCTGCTGTGAAGAACTGACTCATTTGAAAAGACCCTGATGCTGAGAAAGATTGAAGGCAGGAGGAGAAGGGGATGACAGAGGATGAGATGGTTGGATGGCATCACTGACTCAATGGACATGAGTTTGAGTAAGCTCCGGGAGTTGGTGATGGACAGGGAGGTCTGGCATGCTGCAGTCGATGGGGTCGCAAAAAGTCAGACACAACTGAGCGACTGAACTGAACTAAACTAAACTGAGTGAGGAACTTGCCTAGTTTCAGGAGTCAAGAAGACGTGCTGGTGAAGAACAAAGCTCTGTATTCAGTGGAATAGAATGAGAAACATAGAGCAAGTGAAGAAGAGGAAGAGAATTCCATTGCCCAGTCTATCAACAAGAACTGAGCCCCTAGTCTGGGATGGAGCACAGGTTAAATGCACTCTGTGTTCTCAGATCCTCAAAACTGGAAAGAAAATCACCATTAATCAAGTGCATTCTTCCCTGTCTTACAGGAAACTTCAACAACATGTAAATCCCACCATCTCCAGAAACACTTTCAAGGGAATGAACTACTGCAGAGCACCGCAGCTGGTTACCTGCTAACACTGGGCCTGAGAGCAGGGTGGATAATTTATGGGAAGGAAGCAGATGTTAAAAGAGAGAGACTTCATTTCTTTCTCAAGAATGTGCAACATAAAAGTCTTCTTACTTATTCTGTGGAAATGAATGGGGTTCAACCAGCTTTGAGCTAACGATATTGCCCCTTGTAAGTGAACACGAAACTAGTCCTCGATGTCTCACTCTGAGGCACACAAATCCTAAATCACTAGAAGGTGTGTGCCAGAAACCTCAGCTCTTGCACATTCTTTAGCTATACTAATTTTCATGCTGCCTCAGTAACTCTCATAATTCTAAATGGTCTTCTTGTGTCATTTTTGAAAACATTTGAAAACTTAGAGTACCCTTAAATAATGAGATAAAGTTCTGTGCAGTTTTGCCAACTTTTTTTTAAATGTTTTATTCATTGTTTATATGTTTAGGGTTATTTTTGTTGACTTCTTTGAACTATTTGACTAATCCACAAGAGGGAAAAAATCTGTTAGGTTTATAACCAACCAGGGAAGAACTCTACTTGATTGAATTGAGTGTGTGTGTGTGTGTGTGTGTGTGTGTGTGTGTGTATGTGTATATATATAGGCTTCCCAGATGACTCAGAGGTAATCTGTCTGCCAATGCACAAGGCACAGGAGACATGGGTTCGATACCTGGGTTGGAAAGATCCTGGAGTAGGAAATGGCAACCCACTCCAATATTCTTGCCTGGGAAATTCCATGGACAGAGAAGCCTGGTAGGCGCAATACAGTCCATGGGCTCACAAAGAGTCAGACACAACTGAGCGGCTGAGCATGCACACACACACACGTGTGTGTGTGTGTGTGGTTCACTTTGCTGTACATCTAAAACCAGCACCACCTTGGCAATCAACCATACTCTGATTAAATTCTTTAAACATCAAGGCAGAAGCCACGCTTCTAGCGCCTCACATGGAGGAAGCCCCGTGCGAGACCCACACTTGGTCCCTTTCAATGACTCTAAGACTCCCCTTATTCTTATTTCAGACAAACTGGTAGACTTGCATTCCTGACCTTCGGAAGGATCTGTTTTTATTTACAACTTTCCCAAAGCCCTTTAGGATGGATGAAGACAGAGGTGAAAAGGAAAGCCAGTTCCACACAGGGAAGGTGCTCGAAGCACAGGGTGCTGTAGTACCTAATTCACAGTGACACCTGTGGGGCTGGGACTCCTACAGAGGAACGGGACTGCCTGAGCTTTATCATCAGTCAGTAGCAGGTCTGAGATCTGAACCCAGGGCATCTGACCCAGGTCCTTGCTCTGGCCAGGCGCTGCTCAGTACCCCTCCCTGCCAGGAACTTTTAGAAAACTTATGCCCTGTCTTTGCAAGGATGGCTTGCATTTGGTATCTGGATACTAGGAAAGGTTGCATCACTGATTGATGCCACATGTCCACTTCTGCTGTGCTTCTCTCAGCATCACTGACTCCAATCCCATCAGAGGTCTGTTTGAAATATCTACAGCAAGATGCCCATCTGCTGTGAAGGCCCTCCCGTTGTTTCCTAGCTTTGATAAATAATATTTATAGAGTCTCTACTTGCCTGTATTTGCATGAGCAAGCAGCATAATGGTGTGCAAAGAAAACTGAGAGTATTCTTAGGAGATGTAGAATTTCACCCAGCTCTACCCTGAAGCAGACATCAGACGTGTCATTTAATTCCACATCTTTTGAACGTTGAAAGGGGCAAGTGCCCACCATTAATTAATTCACTCAGTTGATCATTCCACAAGTGTTCATCGGCACCTACCATGCCAGGCAGAGTTCTGGGGTGGTGCTCACTTATTTACCTTATCTTTTCAATTCTCTGGAGCAGGGAACAGAACAGACATCAGCACAAGTTTTCTGAGTAATTAGATAAATTTAATAAATAGAAATAATTATATTTGGATGTAGACCATTTTTTAAGTCTCTATTGAATTTGTTACAATATTGTTTCTGCTTTATGTTTCTTTCTTTTTTTTTTTTTTGGTTGTGAAACATGTGTGCCCCCTGTACTGGAGGGTGAAGTCTTAATCACTGGACCTCCAAGAAAGTTCCTAAAATAAGATTTTGACAAAGTTAAATGATTTTGCACAAACAAGATAATTTTATGAATTTTAAATTACATTTTACTATTAATATAAATAATATAAAACAGATTAATATAAAAGTAACAGTTAAAGATCCCCTATTCTGTGATGGTAATAGAACCACATTATTAGCAATGCAAGATACCCATTTTGTTTCTTTTTCTCATTCATATACAAGCCATATAGTATCTATTTTTTTTAATCACATCAAAGGAAAGGAACGCGGTGAGTTTGCACTATGCACTGCATGCAACGTGCAGATGAAGCACTCATTAGTGCCAGGTTCTGGGCATTTACCTGCGTCGTTTCAGTTTATCCCTGAACAACTAAATAGATTTAGGTGTTATTTATTATCTCCGTTTTACAGACAAAGACACTGAGGTTAGCTGACTGCTCCAAAGTCACAGCTAGTAAACTGAGAAGTCAGAAACTGCACGAGGCATTCAGGCCCCATGGCCTGTACTTCTACCCACTGTGCTATGCTACTAACTATTATGATGGATTCTATATGAACTCTGACATCTAATGGTCATACCAGACATCAGAGATAAACAGCGTATGCCTGATCTGAAAGGTCGAAGAGTTGAAATGACTTTCCCAAGTGACACAGCAACTGAAGGTCCCTGCTGGAACCCTAACTTAACTTTTTCTTGATTCCCTAGCCATCACCCCAAAGTCACTGAATATCTTGATATTGAATATCAGGAGCTTGTGTCCCATATGTTGAGCTTTGTCAATTCTTCATTTCCAAAACCCAAATACCCTTCAACATCCAGATACCTTTCAAATCCCAAACACCTTTCAAAACCTAAGTGAAACTTGACCAACCTTTAGTTCCTGTCCTAACCTCCTTCTTTCTGTCCTATACAAAATTTTGGTATATTTTCATCTAGGAAAAAAATATCTTCTGAACATTAGATTGCCCTCTGTTTACTGCTTGGTAATGTTCCTTTTAATCACTTGTCAACATAGATGAGCATTGTCTGATGGTTTCGTTTGTGTGTGTTTGTGTGCCCAGCTGCTTCAATCATGTCTGACTCTTGTGACCCCATGGACTGTAGCCCACCACCCTCCTCTGCCCATAGCATTCTCCAGGCAATAATACTGGAGTGGGTTGCCATGCCCTCCTCCAGGGGATCTTCCCAAACCAGGGGTTCAAACGGCATCTCCTGCATTGCAGGCAGACTCTTTACCACCGAGCCCTCATTTATTCTGCTGTGTGTGTGTCAGTCACTCAGTCATGTCTGACTCCTTGCGACCCCATGCACTGTAGCCCGCCAGGCTCCTCCATCCACGGAATTTCTCAGGCAAGAATACTGGAGTGGATTGCCATTTCTTCAGGGGATCTCCCAGACCCAGGGATCAAACCCGCATCTGCTGCATAATGGATCACTCTAATCGGTTCTGTAATTTAGTAATAAATATTTATTATTAGATTTATATTATCTTTAGCTTTTAATCACTAGAATCAAGTTCTTTGTAGAGAAGTAGTTGTGCGTATCTCTGTGTACATGTGTGTGTCCATATCAGGTATAGATGCTTAAAAGAAGAAAGCTGGCATCCAAGTGCACATGTTTGAATCTCATGATTCATGCCACCGATTCATTCTCTGAAGTCTGCCCATTCCTAATCCCCGCAACAAGGTGTGAGATTTATCACAGCCCAGACCCTCAGCAATTGAGTTCTAAAACTTATAAACCCCTTTTGTAAAACTGACAGCAGACTTCTTCCTTTCTTCTGCCCCAGTAAGCATCAATATTTACACCTTTTTAAGGCATTTCTCCCACCGCACTAAAGCTAGTTGGATTTATGGTTGTCTCCATTTCTGGCTTATGAGTTCTTTAAGGGAAGAAAGCATATAAATCATTTATTTCGCAATCCTCACAACTAGTGTACTACTTGCTACATAGAAGATGCTCAGAGATATTTGCAAATAAAATCAAGTTTTGCCAGTAGTGAAAGGGAGTCAGCAGCCAACAAACTCTGGAGGATTCAACCCCTTTTTACTAAGGTGGGTGTGGTTGTTTGCAATGCTATAAGCTGGGGTTAACCTAGTTCCACTGCTCTAAGCTCCAGAGCTTAAGCCAAATTTGTTGTGGAGAACAGTGCTTCAACTGAGCTGTCACCTTATGTCAGATCATTGAACACCTGGAGCCTGTTGCTTCATATATTACACACAAATCTTCTTTTCAGAGGGAAAGACCCAGAATTCAACAAAATGTACAGAAGTGGTACCTTCACCTTCAAAAACAAGTGATTTGTAACTTCTCTTTTGGAATGGAGCCAGCTTCCAGGTGCAGGTGTGCAAATTCATTTGCAAATCCACTGAGCTCTCCTGGCCAGTCACCATTTAGATACTTGTGCATCCATTCTGGGCAATTTACCCCAAGGGGCGTATGGACCAACCTCATTTTATTCACCTCGACTCTTCAAATTTGTTCCAAAGTACTCTACCACATGGAGTCTTAGCTACATGTTCCTAGCCCTCTCCAGAATTATTAATTCATCAATTTATCCATCTAAAGCATCTAATGTTTATGGAATATCTACCATCTGCCAGGCATTGTGCTAAATGCTTTACATATAGTAAATTATTTAATCCTCACAAGAGTGCTGTAGGGTAGACACTATTGCTACCTTCATACTGTGGTGATATCACAAGAAAAATTAAGGAAATTTTCTGAGGTTGGATGTTAGGAGGTAGAAGAAGGTATGTCTGATTCCAGGGCCCACACTCTCAAACACTACACGAGCCAACAAATATTTCTGAGAATTGACAATGTGCAACCCTGTCTTCTAGGTGTCATCTTTGTAACTCTGTCCTTCTTACCTGAACTGGTCATGTGTGATATGGTAGAACAGTTATCTTGTATGAGAACTATTTTCCGATTGCAGTGTCAGTGTTCAGATGAAATTTATTTCAGTATGTAAGTGCTTTTCATGTTGCTTCAAAGTAATGAAAAAAATAATTATTGATCTCACTCACCTCAAATCATTATTCCTTATCTGATTATTTTAAGTCTCTTAGCCTGTTCTACTTTCTGTCATCTTGACCATAAAACCAGTCTACTTTCCATTTAAAAATCTTTCTATGATTCCCAAATTCTTCCAGCGGCCACACTTCCTTTAGGGCAGGACCCCCTTTGGTATCTGGGGTCTGGCTAGCATCACCCTTCAATCATACAGACGTTTCTGCTTTCCCATTACAGGTCTCTCTCTCTCTCTTTTTTTTAATATACTCTGTATTTACTATTGTCTCTCATATGTTACTATACCCTGTCCTTTACTTAATTAACTCCTACTTATCCATTCAGGCTTAACAAGGTTTTCACCTTAATCTGAAGGCATCCCCTTGCTGTCTTGGGTTCAGCAGAACACTCCTTTATGTTTCATCCTTCACAGGGCAATAATGCTTTTTTTTTTTTCTTGTAAGCATGGCTTTTATCATGTTTTGTACAATGCTTTTATCAAAGCTGCTTTAGACGGAATGTCTATGTCCCCTCAGAGTCCATACCCAGAAACCTAATCCCCAGTGTGATGGTATCTGAAAGTGGGGTCTTAGGGAGGTGATCAGACAATGAGGGTCAAGTGAAGCTAGAGCCCATGTGAATGGGATTAGTACTCTTAAAAAAGGGACCCAGAAAGCTCTCGCCTCTGGCCTGTGAGAACACGGCAAGACAATGAACCAGGAAGTGAGCCCTCACAGACACTGAACCTGCCCACACCTTGATCTTGGACTTTCCAGCCTATATTTCATTTATAAGCACCCTCTCTAGGATATCCTGTTATATATCAGGTTATATATTCAGGTTGTTATATATTCAGGTTGCTGAATTGCAAAAAAAAAAAAAAAAAAAGACATGGTTCAGTTTTTCTTATTTGATTCTACTAGAATCTGTGCGCTCTGGGGAAGGGTGAGAAAGTATCTCTTGTCTCCGAAACCCCCAGTTCTACAATCATGCCTCACATTCTGTGCGCACACAGCAAACCACCCTCTCCATTTCTCTGTAATATGCCCTTTGACACTGATATTTCACCACTTAAGTATCTTTTCCCACTGCCGTGTCCGACAATCCACATTTCTCTAAGGATGCTTCTCCTTCTTTCTCATTTTTATGTTTCCCTTCTGTGTTGTCTTCCTTTGTCTTATTTTTCCTTCTCATATTTTGTTCTTTTATTCTTCCCTTTCTTCCTTTTTTGTCCTCCATCTTTCTGCTCATCCTTTCTGAACATATGTCTGAATAATATTGCAAGTATTATTTAGCACCTACAATGTACCAGACTCCTTAGCAAGTGTTGGAGATAAGAAGGTACACAAGAGTTTTCAGTCCTCCCCAGATGTTCTCAAGCTAAAAGTGGTGGAGGGGAGGCAGGTAGCTAGACATCTGTAGAGCAGTTTCACAGGGATCATAGGAGTAAAGAGACTGCCCCAAGTGCAGAGCCAGAGTCCTAACACAGCCTGGAGAGAAGGAGTCAGTGAAGACTTTCTTAGAAGGATACACTTTGCTGAGTCATAAACAAAAGGGCACTTAGCAAAACAAACAGAAGAAGGGGCATTCCAGAAAGGGATGGTTTTTCAACCGGAGATGACTGATGGGAGGGAGATGAGAGGGCCAGATGAAAGCCACATTCCTAGGCGGCTTCACTAGCGCCAAGCGAAGCTAGCGTTTGGATGGATAAATGACAAGGGGACAGGCAAGGTCATTCTAGTCAGAGACTCTGCATAATCCTTAGAGCCATGAGGGCACTTACCATGTATGAGTCTCCTATAAGTGGCCATAACAAATGACCACAAACTTTGTGGCTTCAAACAATAAAAAATGTATTCTCTTACAGATCTAGAGACTAGAAGTCCAAGAGCAAGGTTTTTTAAAAGAGCCTTCCTCCCTCCGAAAGTCCTAGAAGAGGATCGCTCTATGCCTCTTCCTATCCTCTGGTGACTCTTGGCAATCCTTGGTGTTCCTTGGCTTGTAGATAGGTCACTCATCTCTGCTTTCATTTTGTTTCATTTTTTTTATATTTAAACTTTTTATTTTCTATTAGGATATAGCTGATTAACAACATTGTGGATTGTTGAATCAGTTGTGTTTTGTAAACACTTGTATATGGGAAGGCATTTTTGTCTCTTGCGAAAAATCCACACTTGGGGAAAAAGAGCAAACACTGTTCTGACAGTTTCAGGCAAGCAAAGAAGGGTCTCGGCCATGCACATACATGCACCCATTCTCCCTCCAGCTCCCCTCCCATCCAGGCTGCCACGTAACATTGAGTGGAGTTCCCTGTGCTATATAGTAGGTCCTTGCTGGTTATCCATTTTAAACACAGCTGTGTGTACACAATCTCAAACTCCCTACCTATCCCTCCTCCCCATCCTTCCCTCCATCTGCTTCCACTTTTAGATGGACTTCTTTTCTCTGTGAGTATCTCTGTATGTTCTTCTTCTTCTTAGAAGAACACCAGTCACTGGGTTTAGGATACACTACAATCCAGTATAACCTCCTCTTAACTAAGCACATCTGCAGAGATTCTATTTCCAAATAAGGTCACATTCTAAGATTCTGGCTGAACATGAATTTTTCAAGGACACTAATCAATTGAGTATAGTTCACCATCTGGCCCCTTGAAAATCCATGTCCATCCCAGATGCAAAATACACTCACCCCATTCCAACATCACCAAACTCCTAATGTATTCCAGTATTAATGCTAAACTCAAAATCTCATCTAAATGTCATCAACTCAAAGTGTTCCAAATCTCATCATCTAAATCATCTAAATAAGGTATATAAATGAGACTCTGGCACCCTAATGTACCTCTAGCAAGGCACTTACCATGGTGTTCTCATTAAATATTCCATCAAGTTAATTCCTGTCCACATCAAAATTGGCCTGAGACATACCATCCTGCAAAGTAACCCATCCATGGGCAAAATTTCTCTCCATCTGTAGACCTGTGAAATTACAAAACAAGTTGTCTGCTTCCAAGATATAATGGTGGAACAGGCATAGGACAGAATTCCAATTCCAAAAGGGAGATGATAGAAGGAATAAAAGAGTCACTGATTTAAAACAAATCTAAAACCCAGCAGGGCAAGAATAATTTGGTAGTGCCAGGAAAATACCATGGACAGAGGAGCCTGGTGAGCTATAGTCCATGGGGTTACGAACAGTTGTACATGGCTGAGCCAACAAATATTACTATTACTATTATTATAGGAAATTCACAGAGTTTTCAAAGAAAATTTAATATGTAAAAATGCTTGCAGCTTGTATTCAAAGGACTGCTAGAGTTAAAAATGAAAAGAGGCTTTGGGATTGTCCACTGTTTACAGGCAGGAAAGCCTTTTGGCTGCAGAATGAGGTATTTCTTATGGAAAAGAAGGGAGAAATCAGAGGGAGGAGCCAAGTGCCCAGAAAGTAGAGCTCAGAGCTCAGAGAGTGGAGCCAAGAGTCAAAAATAACAATGTACTAAAAATCCATTCAACAAATGTCTGGGAGCAGAACTGGGCCCTAATCAGGAATATTTCCCTGGCCTCAGAGTTTGGAAACATGATCACATGGACCATCTGGACTTCAGAATTGCTGTGGGCTTACAACTGCTAAGTACCTTCCATCCCTCCCTGTTTTAGTAGGAGTGCTTATATTTTATCCCTCTGCATGGTTATATGATAGGAGTGGGCACATACCTTTATATAACTCAGATCACAAGAAGGCTCAGCAGAAAATGGATCTCTTGGAGATGGTGCAGAGCAATGTTCACTTTCAGGACTAAGGTGTTTATTAACCTTATTCCAATTAAGAGAAGCCCCATCCTCATTTAGAGCTAACACAGATCATGAGATACTAGGTTTTAAGCCTGGATCTGATCTAGTTGGGAGGACAATTTTGAAGGTCCTGAGATTGAGATAAACTTAAATTGATTATGGAAAAATGTGAATATTTTATAACCATAGCACAGGTTCTGGTAGATTTCAAAAAATGACCACAAATTCCTCTTATTTCAATATGCCCTCCCCCTACCTTTGAGATGTGACATTGTGGCTCCCCTCATCAAGAGATGTTTCCATTTCTTCAATATTTGAATCTGTTATGGCCTTATGGTTTGCTTCAGTAGACTTGCAGTGGCAAGGTCATGATGGGAGTTCCAAGCCAAGATCTCAGAGGTCCTGACAGCCTCTCTACTTGGTTCTGTGCTGCCCCAAGACTGTCATGGGAACACGTCTGAGCTAACCTGCGGGAGAGGCCATCTGAATGAGGACAGAGATACCGCAACCAACAGCCAACACCAAACACCCGACATGAATTTGAGACTGAGCCATCAGATGGTTACAAGCAAGTGAGTGCTGCCAGGCGAGGCCAGAAAACACTCTGCCCAGGTGCACCCAGCCCAAACTGCTAAGCTGACTTTGCACCAGTTAAATGGCTCTTGTAAGATAAAACATTTCAGGACGCTTTGTTATGTAGCATTAGATAACTAAGACACTAAAAAATTTTTATGCAAGTAGAATAATTTGAAAAACACTAAGGAAAAATAATAGAATTCTATATCACCAAAACTACCATTGAATAGAAAAGCCTGTAATCACTTTTTAAAATCCAGATGCATATCAGAACTCTCTTGGAATTTTTTGAAAAATACGAATGTTCAGGTATTGTGTTTTTTTCACCAGAGCTCCAGATATGTTTCTAATGAACAGCCATATTTGGCAAAACTAATACAATTTTGTAAAGTTTAAAAATAAAATTAAATTAAAAATAAATATAAATAAATAAATAAAAATAAAAACAACTGGAGTATATGAGGATCTTTTACTTTTATCTGGTTTGTTTCACTTTTTCTATTTCATATTAAATGCTCCCATTTCATTTATGTTTTCCAGTTTCTCCATCTCTTCTCTTATTTTTTGATGTTCTCTCTTAAGACCTTATCAAGTCTTAATACACATACCAATATAAATATTAATACAAATATCAATACATATTATCAAATAATATGTATAATATATATATTTTAGAAAACATGAATTTTTGTCTAACTAAAAAATTGATAACATTTTGATTCCACTTGTTTGACTTGGTGTGAGTAGAATGCTAGAGTTCTAATTTTAAAAAATATGTGTGTAATAAGCAACAAAGGTTTACTGTATAGCACAGGGAACTATAGCCAATATCTTGTAATAACTTATAATGGAAAATAATTTCAAAAATAATATATGTATATATGTATAACTGAATAAAAAAATCTATTTTTTGAAATTTAGTATTGTTTATCTTTGTGCCAGTTTTCCTAAATGTCCTATGGACATCTAATAAGGATGTATGAGATATAAAATTTTAAATACATTTGTGTAGGATAGAAGATTAGTATAAATAGATATCTATTATGCTTAAATTATTAATGACATCATTCAAGATGCTCTTATTCTTATTTTTTCTGCATTTGATAAAAGAAGCTCAGAGGAATGTTACTATGTCTCACTATGACTATATTTTTTTTTTGTTTTCCCTTATAGCTCTTCTGATTTTTGCTTTATGTACCTTTGTTTCTTACTTGTTAGATGTCTAATGGTTTATGATATCTATCTTCTTTGTGAATTGTACCTTTTATCATTGAACTATTCATTTTTGTTTCATTTACAAATAAATTAATTTTAAAAAGTTTGAAACAATGAAATTTCACAAAGGATGGATAACTTAATCAGGGTTCTATACTCGTCTTTGCTTACTTGGATTTGAAATGGAGTTATCTGTCTCTCAAAAACACATTAAATGCCTTGTGTCTGAGAAAGGGAACTAACATACAGAAATAATCAGCTTCAGAACCAGTCATACCTGGAATCCAGCCCCAAATTATCCAATAACCATGTCAGCATGTCAGAGTGAGCTTTCAACTCAATGTCCACAAGTTAATCACAAGACCTTACTTCTCTAAATGGTAAACTATCTTGTGGTGAAATGTCCAGGTAAAACTATAGTCTCATTATTATAAATGATAGATTGCATTTCAGGGGATTAGACAGGTGATGATGAGATTGGACAAGAAACCTGGTTTAAAAGGTAGGAGTACAGCTAGATGACTTTGTTAGCTCAATGCAAATTAGCAAAAGTTCAAACTATATCACTGAAAAGTCATGTGGACTTCACTGGCAGTCAGCGGATAAGGCCTCATGCTTCCAGTGTAGGAGGGCAAGGTGCATATTTGACCCCTGGTCAGGGAAATAACGGAGAAGGCCATGGCACCCCACTCCAGCACTCTTGCCTGGAAAATCCCATGGACGGAGGAGCCTGGTGGGCTGCAGACCATGGGGTCGCTAAGAGTCAAGCACGACTGAGCGACTTCACTTTCACTTTTCACTTTCATGCATTGGAGAAGGAAATGGCAACCCACTCCAGTGTTCTTGTCTGGAGAATCCCAGGGATGGGGGAGCCTGGTGGGCTGCCGTCTATGGGGTTGCACAGAGTCGGACATGACTGAAGTGACTTAGTAGCAGCAGCAGCAGCAGGGAAATAAAATCCCACATGCTGCATGGCCTGGCTAAAAAAAATGAAAAAGAAAAAAATCTGTATGTTATTTTTCTAGAATGATGAGCCAGGAAGTCCATCTTAGGTGTCTCTGTATGTTTGACTCCTAGAATATTGAAGACTTTCAATAAAGGAGTCGAAATGCATACTGTCAAATGAATAAATTATTTTAGAACATTATTTTTTTTTTGCTTCTGAGCTTTAGTCTCCTTATCTTTAAGTCATCTGTAGCGTGAAGAAGTAATGACAATAATTTGAAGTTAGAGATAATGACTGCTAACTCACAGATATACGATAATGATTAAAGTAGATTATATGCAGTATTTGTTGTTACTGTTGTTTAGTCTCTAAGTCACGTCCAGCTCTTTTGCAACTGCATGCACTGTAGCCTGCCAGGCTCTGTTGTCCATGGGATTTCCAGGCAAGAAGACCAGAATGGGTTGTCATTTCCTTCTCCAGGAAATCTTCCTGACCCAGGGACCAAGCTTGTGTCTCCTGCCTTGGCAGGCGAATTCTTCACCACTGAGCCACCAGGGAAGCCCACATACAGTATATATAGTGCCTAAAAACAATCATTGTGTAATACATGTTAGTTTACTGTCCACAAGTCCATTATGGTTCCATGTCTTTTTGCATTTCCTATCTACTTAGAATCTTCATTTAGAATCTCTTGTTTGACTTTGAATTGGGACCATTTCGATTTTCTGTCAGTTTTTCTACCTTGGTCTGATTCATTAGTATTAACAGCAGTGACCCCCGACATGTCAAAGAGTTCACATTAATGACAATGGGTCTTAATTATAGAAGCCAAGGTTACAGTTGTTACTTTTGGGGGTAATTTCCATTCCTAAGTTCATTAAACTCTTAAAAGTGGAAAGGTCAATAGTGATTTATTCTAGTGACAGCGAACTCGATACAATCCTGTACAAACAATCCTTCTGTCTTGACATATGGCGAGACTAATAGCTAATAAAGCTAACTTCATAAGGCAGCAAGCTGCCTACTTGGATTCTTTTGGGAAAGCCCAGGGTTATATAAAAAGAGGGCATCCCAAGGCCCTCCACTTGGGTGAAGAAGTCGAGAAGCGGCGGCAACATGAGGCTGGACCACTCTATGTCCCAGCATGTAGAACACTGCTGGGGTCATGTGCCAAATGCATGAACATCTGAAGCCCCAGGTTTTGTCATGGTGTTGCTTCATATAGACAAAAAATGTTGCTTAGTCTCTAAGCCGTGTCCAACCCTTTCTGACCCCATGGGATGCAGCCTGCCAGGTTCCTCTGTCCATGGGACTTCCCAGGCAAGAATACTGGAGTGAGCTGCCATTTCCTTCTCCAGGGGATCTTCCTGACCCAGGGATCAAACCTGAGTCTCCTGCATTGGCAGGTGGATTCTTTACTGAGCCACCAAGGAAGCCCTGGCAAAAAAACAGAAAATCAAAAAAGGTGACCCTTAGATAGAGGAAAGGCAGGTGGCAGGACACAAGCAGGATGCTTCATGGGCACAATCTTAGAAGAGCAGAGATTCTGAGAGAAAGGGAATCCAGACAGACTTTGGCCCTGGCCTCATCCATCACTGATGAGAGACGATGCTGTGACAAAGGCATGCTTTTGGAGTCAGGCTTCATTTTTCCCACCTTGTTATGTGTTATGGCCTGAGGTCATCACGGCAAGGGGAAGGGTCTGGGAAAATAACCTCAGTTCAGTCAGAGATGGTCCCATTGTCTTGTATGAGCTATATAGACAAATACAAGGTAAGTTGTCTGAAGATTTCCCGTCTCAGACATCCAAGATCTGGAACACCAGTGGTGCGAAGACCATTAGTCTCTTGTCTGTCCTGGAACTAAGTCATCTCATCTCTCTCCCTCCAAACGTCTTCACACACAAGGCAGAGGTCTTTGTCCTCCTTTCCTCCCTCCTTCCCTTCCTCCCACTCCCCTTTCTCCTCCTCCTCGCCCTCCCCTCCTCTTGCTCCTTCTCCTCCTTCTCCCTGTCCTTTCTCCCTCTTCTTTTATTCACTCGTCAAATGTACATCAAAATGCTACTGTGTGCCAAGCAGTGTCCTAAACAAAGGAAATAGGAATTACCTTTCTCCGTATTATTTCAGAAGTGTACATTCTACTAGGATAGGGAACTAAAACAGATAAAGAGATAAATGCCATGAAATAACTATTTTAAAAATACACAAAAAAGTTCAGATAGAGAATATCAGTCTGAGAGACACTTTATACAGGGTAGTCTGGGGAGACCCCTCTCTGGAAATAACATGGGAAGTGAAACTTCAAATACAAGAAAGAACAGGTGATATGAAGGGTAAGGAAATGGGATTTATACAAAGGCATGGCAACAACAATGCTCCAAAAATGAGAAATATAGTTGTATTTAATTAAATTAAGGAGTTTGGAACAAAGTAAACAAAGGAGATAATGGGGAAAAAAGTTGTTTAAGGAATACATTGGGAACCAATCACATAGAAGTGTATTGCTTCTTAGGTCAGAGAAAAAGCACTTTTATGGGGGAAAAAAAAGCATAATAGGAAACCAATGGAGTATAGAGGAGTCAGAAGAGTGACCGTGTATGACTTTGTTTTAGAGACACTCTTACAGCTGTAGGGGTGTAATGGGTTTTAGGTAGGTAAGAGTCAAAATAGGGCAATTAGTTGGCAGGATATTATAGTATTCCAGCAGGAGGTCATGGTGATTTAGAAAACACGGTATTGTTACACAAAGATAAATGAAGGGATTCAAGAGTTTGCTGAGAGACTGGTTATGAGTAAAGGAGAAGAAGAACCAGGAAAGACTCACTTTATCCACTGTAATCAGTGATCTCTGCTCGTCTCAGAATAAGTGTAGCAAAGCTTTATTAAGAATCCATACGGAAAATAGGAGCCTATTCAAATATGCATGGTTGAGGATTCTGCTAAGATATAATACATGTGTGTGATTGACATAAGCATCCAGAATTTCATTATTTTTGAGAGCAAATACACAGAAAAAAAGGTGTTCTGATCCACTGATCTGTGTTTGGAATTTTTCAGGGTAGCTAAGCCAGAAAGTGATTGAAGCTAAGGAAGTGAAAAGAGCTAATAGGAAAAGACTGTGCAGATGGGCAGCCCTGGGTTTCAGGCAAGGGCGGAAGGAGCAGGCGTCCAGGAGGAGGTGGTGTAGGAGCGAGGGGTGTGACACAGCTGGCCTGGGTGTCTCAGCACAGGCATCGTGGGTGAGGAGGGATGTGAGGGCCAGGGCAGACAACTAGGGAGGGAGGGAGACTGGTTTAACATTTCGGTAATAGTAGTGCTAGATGACTGCAGACTTTAAAGTTCAAGGGGGAGAAGGCAGCCCAAACAAAGGGGAGTCTCCTTCACTGAGGTGGGAAGTCCAGAACACAGAGTTGACCTGAGAGCTGCGTGACACACTTTGACACCGCTTGGGACATGAACTTGAAGGTGTGAAGAATATATACTATTCTTCGATGTCTTGCTCTTAATAGGGGCTCAGAAAGTAAATGTGGATTTGCAGTTTTGCAAAGATTCTTTTTTGATGTCTACCATTTTTAAAGTCTTTACTGAATTGTTTACAATATTGTTTCTGTTTTATGTTTTGATTTTTTGGCCCCAAGTCATGTAGGATCTTCGCTCCCCAAACGGCTTGAACAAGCAGCCCCTTCATTGGAAGGCAAAGTCTTAACCACTGGACTTCTGGGAAAATCCCTCAAAAGGTAATTGTTACAGTGACTTAAATTTAGGTCTCTAACATGTGTATCTCTAATTTTCTTGAAGAAATCTCTAGTCTTCCCCATTCTGTTGTTTTCCTCTATTTCTTTGCATTGATCACTGAGGAAGGCTTTCTTATCTCTTCTTGCTATTCTTTGGAACTCTGCATTCAGATGCTTATATCTTTCCTTTTCTCCTTTGCTTTTCACTTCTCTTCTTTTCATGGCTATTTGTAAGGCCTCCCCAGACAACCATTTTGCTTTTTTGCATTTCTTTTCCATGGGGATGGTCTTGATCTCTGTCTCCTGTCCAATGTCACGAACCTCCGTCCATAGTTCATCAGGCACTCTATCTATCAGATCTAGGCCCTTAAATCTATTTCTCACTTCCACTGTATAATCATAAGGGATTTGATTTAGGTCATACCTGAATGGTCTAGTGGGTTTCCCTACTTTCTTCAATTTAAGTCTGAATTTGGCAATAAGGAGTTCATGAGCTGAGCCACAAGCAGCTTGTTTTTGTTGACTGTATAGAGCTTCTCCATCTTTGGCTGCAAAGAATATAATCAATCTGATTTTGGTGTTGACCATCTGGTGATGTCCATGTGCAGTCTTCTCTTGTGTTGTTGGAAGAGGGTGTTTGCTATGACCAGTGCATTTTCTTGGCAAAACTCTATTAGTCTTTGACCTGCTTCATTCCGTATTCCAAGGCCAAATTTGCCTGTTACTCCAGCTGTTTCTTGACTTCCTACTTTTGCATTCCAGTCCCCTATAATGAAAAGGACATCTTTTTTTGGGTGTTAGATCTAAAAGGTCTTGTAGGTCTTCATAGCACCATTCAACTTCAGCTTCTTCAGCATTACTGGTTGGGGCATAGACTTGGATTACTGTAATATTGAATGGTTTTCCTTGGAAATGAACAGAGATCATTCTGTCGTTTTTGAGATTGCATCCAAGTACTGCATTTCAAACTCTTTTGTTGACCGTGATGGCTACCCCATTTCTTCTGAGGGATTCCCGCCCGCAGTAGTAGATATAATGGTCATCTGAGTTAAATTCACCCATTCCAGTCCATTTTAGTTTGCTGATTCCTTAGAATGTCGATGTTCATTCTTGCCATCTCTTGTTTGACCACTTCCAATTTGCCTTGATTCATGGACCTGACATTCCAGGTTTATTTCATGCAAAGATGGGCTCGATAAAGGACACAAATGGTATGGACCTAACAGAAGCAGAAGATATTAAGAAGACGTGGCAAGAATACACAAAAGAACTATACAAAAAAGATCTTCATGACACAGATAATCACAGTGGTGTGATCACTGACCTAAAGACAGACATTCTGGAATGTGAAGTCAAGTGGGCCTTAGAAAGCATCACTACGAACAAAGCTAGTGGAGGTGATGGAATTCCAGTTGAGCTATTTCAAATCCTGAAAGATGATGCTGTAAAAGTCCTGCACTCAGTATGTCAGCAAATTTGGAAAACTCAGCAGTGGCCACAGGACTGGAAAATGGCAGTTTTCATTCCAATCCCAAAGAAAGGCAATGCCAAAGAATGTTCAAACTACTGCACAATTGCACTCATCTCACACTCTAGTAAAGTAATGCTCAAAATTCTCCAAGCCAGGCTTCAGCAATACGTGAACCATGAACTTCCAGATGTTAAAGCTGGTTTTAGAAAAGGCAGAGGAACCAGAGATCAAATTGCCGACATCCGCTGGATCATCGAAAAAGCAAGAGAGTTCCAGAAAAACATCTATTTCTGCTTTATTGACTATGCCAAAGCCTTTGACTGTGTGGATCACAATAAACTGTGGAAAATTCTGAAAGAGATGGGAATACCAGACCACCTGACCTGCCTCTTGAGAAATTTGTATGCAGGTCAGGAAGCAACAGTTAGAACTGGACATGGAACAATAGACTGGTTCCAAATAGGAAAAGGAGTCCGTCAAGGCTGTATATTGTCACCCTGCTTATTTAACTTATATGCAGAGTACATCATGAGAAACACTGGGCTGGAAGAAGCACAAGCTGGAATCAAGATTGCCTGGAGAAATACTAATAACTTCAGATATGCAGATGACACCACCCTTATGGCAGAAAGTGAAGAAGAACTAAAAAGCCTCTTGATGAAGGTAAAAGAGGAGAGTGAAAAATTTGGCTTAAAACTCAACATTCAGAAAATGAAGATCATGGCATCTGGTCCCATTACTTCATGGGAAATAGATGGAGAAACAGTGGAAACAGTGTCAGACTTTATTTTTGGGGGCTCCAAAATCACTGCAGATGGTGACTGCAGCCATGAAATTAAAATACGCTTACTCCTTGGAAGGAAATTTATGACCAACCTAGATAGCATATTGAAAAGCAGAAACATTACTTTGCCAACAAAGGTCCGTCTAGTCAAGGCTATGGTTTTTCCAGTGGTCATGTATGGATGTGAAAGTTGGACTGTGAAGAAAGCTGAGCACCGAAGCATTGATGCTTTTAAACTGTGGTGTTGGAGAAGACTCTTGAGAGTCCCTTGGACTGCAAGGAGATCCAACCAGTCCATTCTGAAGGAGATCAGCCCTGGGATTTCTTTGGAAGGAATGATGCTAAAGCTGAAACTCCAGTACTTTGGCCACCTCATGTGAAGAGTTGACTCATTGTAAAAGACTCTGATGCTGGGAGGGATTGGGGGCAGGAGGAGAATGGGACGCCAGAGGATGAGATGGCTGGATGGCATCACTGACTCGATGGACCTGAGTCTGAGTGAACTCCAGGAGTTGGTGATGGACAGGGAGGCATGGTGTGCTGTGATTCATGGGGTCGCAAAGAATCAGACGCGACTGAGCGACTGAACTGAACTGAACATGTATATATTTGTTTTTCTCCAATAATGTTTTTCCTGCTTCTATGGCTATTCCAGCCAGAATATTTTGAGGGCATTTTAGAGATTTTGAAAATACCACAGAGAATATAATGGAACACAAATATTATTGTCCATGGCTTACCACTCCCAAACTGATATCATATATTCAAGTATTATGTCCTCACCTCATTACCAGTTAATTGAATTAAAACTAAATTTGTATTTATGCTGTGTAGTTAGGAATTACAGGTAAGGGACAGGAACATCCTCATTATTGGCCATCTGTTTGTAAGGAAATAGCAGGAGCAAAATTCCCAGGAATGCTTGTGGTGAGTGTGCATACGCATACATGGAATATGAGTGTTGAAAGGATACCCTCGCTGCATAGAAAAATAAATGTGGGCTCAGGAATTAAAAAGTCACACAACCACTAATAGTTCATAATAGACCTGGGCTAGAACCCTGATTTGTCAGCCACCCCACATGCAATTATTTTCTTTCTAGAACTATTCCTTTTAAAGTGTCCAAAGAGATCTCTGCCCTCCTGGGCATGTGCAGTAATGACTGACAGGCGAGTAAGCAGCCAGCCTTGTGAGTGGGTGAACCAAGGATTTAGAAGACCCCGTTCTTTCTGGAGAAGAGCATCACTGTACTGAAAAATAAGTCCCTCTGTTCTGCTCTGAGAACAAACAATGTTCCTTTTCAATAAAGGTCAAGGTCAATGCCCCTTATTTATCTTAGTTTTCCTCTTAAAAAATTCAAATAGTATCTCATTTTTCCTCTCTTGATCTTATCTAGCTTTTTTTAAGGTCATTGGCATACCATCATGATTGGCATCAATGTGTACCAGTTGTCAGGTAAGCCAGTGAATGATGTCCCTAGCTTCCTGACTGGCAAAAAGGAGTTAAGGGACTTGCCCAAGGTAATAACAAAGCCAGAGTCCAGCCAAGGAGTATGGTCAACTAAGCCACGCACTTATCAGCACAAACAAGGCATGCAAACAGTGATAAAAAGATAAAAAGATGGAAAGACAAAATAATCGATGGTGAGTTTTACTGCCCCAGAGGAGAGTAAATAAAGTTTCCGCATAAGTATTCATTCGTGCTTGCATTGCGTTCTCATTTATTTCATAACTTTTTTTTTAATCACCCACTATGTGTTTGGCTTGGGAGATCTGATATAATGGCAGTGCAGTCAGTCACAGCTTTGGCTCAAGTCCCTGCTATGTGACCTTGAGGAAAACACTCCCCACGTACAGGTTTCATTCTCCATATCTAGAAAGCAAAACCAATGGCTCTTACCTCCTGGAATCACAGTGATAATTGCAGTGTCACAGATAAGTGCACCGATGGGGCAAATATTTCGCACGAACTCCAGGGCAGTACTGTGCTAGAAAGATGAATACAGAATTGTTGCTATCATTAGAACTACACAAAACAAAACACACATTTCTTGTTCTCAAGGCGTTTAGTCTTGTAGAGAGGTTGGATGCCCACACACTCAAGGAGTAGCATGCTAAACGCCTTAGAGGTGACAGACTAATGAACATGCAAACATAAGAGAGACTCACTTTGGTTAGTTTGATTCTAGAGGGTGTCAAGGCGCTTGTGGTCTCAAGAAAGACCTTGAAGGAGAAGTAGAAAGTTAATTGGCAGAGATAAAAAGGACAGGCACAGCAGGCAGAAGGAATGAAATAAATCAAAGCTGAGGAATGAGAAAAGGGAGCTGGCAAGCTATTGACAAATTGACAAGGCTGCTTCCAATAGAATATGCATCTCACGAGGTTGATGCTACGTCTGATGAGGGAGGTCGGGAGAAGAACACAGATTCTCCAAGTTAGGCAGAGTGAAAAGCCCTGGGCACCAGGCCTGCTCCCATCCTTCATTTCTACCTCTCCGGCTCCCTCCCAGCAACGGCAGCTGTCTAGAGGTAAATTGTGTTTGGGGCCCTGTGTCTCGTTCTTGTGATTTATTGGTTCAGTCTTCCAGCAGGGTGAGAATACAGAGTGTGCTGGCTGGCACATACGTGGGGAATTTATGTTGCATAGCTAAACATCATGTCTGTCTATCTCTTCCCAGTAATCTCTGATAATACCCAAATGGGCTTTTTATTTTAAACATCTGGACAGCCTTATGGTGGTTGAGAATTAAGGTGCTGAGTGAAGAAAACAGCACAGTCATAAAGTCTGTCAGATAAACAAAGCTTTCTTTGGAACATTAACTCCTTTACTGAGAAATCTTCTCTGTTCCTCAAAACACACTTAGTAACTTTACATCTTCATCTCCAGGTAGCACTTTTCTCCTGCAAATACTCTTATGGCATTTAATGGAGTCATTAAGGTAGGAAACTATGAGATATTAGCATAAAAAGAACATTGCCAGAAAAGAGATGCAAAAGGCCCTCTCTCATATGCACTCTTTCTCCTCCTGATTTGGCGTTTGCTTTTGTTTTATAACGGCAGAAATTCCCATCGTGGGTGGTGGTAATTTTCGCTAGATAATAACTCTGTCGACACGTCATAAATCGGCAAGAGGTGTGTAACTCAGGGAAGGGGGAGAAGCTGGAGTGGAGAATAATGAAGTAGTGCTGTTTGATTTTTAATACAAACAGTTGTTCAATAAACAGAGGCCGTGTTTCCTCTTCTTTCTCTGAGATCTCAAGGGTTTCTTCTCGCCTTAAAGTGATGAGAAGATCTGATGGTATGTGTGATCTTTGACAGCTCTGAGCCTTAGCAAATGCCCTGCCATCTGTTCAGTGCCCATAAGGCTGGTCCTGGCATTTCTGGCCAGTGACCATCTTCTCACTCTCCAAGATTCAGCTCCCCTCTTTTCTAGAGCATGAACTTAGCTGATTCCCACAAGGTAGAGCTGGAAGCTTGCTTCTCTGAATGACCACAAAACCACGGCTGCTTCTCACCGGGTTTGTCATTGCCTTTACAATGTCCCCTACTGGACTGTGACCCACAAGCGTAGCTAGGTGTGGTTGCTGGGGATTTTTGAATTCTTTACCACTGGTTCAGGTCCCAAGTGCAGGGCTGAGAACAGAGTTTGACATTTAACATATTAATATTTCTGTGGTTTTGTTTTCTAGTGGTCCATAACAGATTAGCACAAACTTTACAGCTTAAACTAACATACACAATCTCAGTGTTCGAGGGTGAAAGGTGTAGGCAGGGAGTTATGTCCTCTGTTTTGAGTCTCCCCAGCTATTATCTCAGAGAAGGCAATGGCACCCCACTCAAGTACTCTTGCCTGGAAAATCCCATGGATGGAGGAACCTTAAAGGCTGCAGTCCATGGGGTCGCTGAGGGTTGGACATGACTGAGTGACTTCACTTTCACTTTTCACTTTCATGCATTGGAGAAGGAAGTGGCAACCCACTCCAGTGTTCTTGCCTGGAGAGTCCCAGGGACGGGGCATCCTGGTGGGCTGCCGTCTATGGGGTCGCACAGAGTCAGACATGACTGAAGTGACTCAGCAGCAGCAGCAGCTATTATCTAGGGCTGGCGACTCTTCAGAGCCTCCACTGGAGGGGCACTTGCTTCCAACCCCACCCCTCACCCTGGTATCGTTGGCAGAATTAATTTCCTTATATCTGTAAGATTTATGGATCTTATAAGAGAAAAAAGATCACTTTTTTTCCCTCAAAGCTGTCAAGGAAAAAAAGACACCAGAGAGAACTGGGTAACAAGTCATGGTCTAATTTGGATACCTTTTATTTCTTTTTCTTATCTGATTGCTGTAGCTAAGACTTCTAGTACTATGTTGAGTAGAAGTGGTGAGGGGACAAACCACAGTCTTACATACACAGCATAATCACAAGAGTGGTGCCTTGCCATCTCTGTGCAATATATTGGTTAGAATCAAGTAATCCCATCCTGGGATTACACCAAGGTATGACTACCAGGAAGTGAGATCAGAGGGGTCCCTCCAATGTCTGTCTACCACTCAATTTGTTTAAGAAATCCCTCACACAAGCCACTTTGTTTCCCCTAATCATAGCATCATTGAACTTGATGTTTCTATAGGTCATAACTTTCGGGTATTCAAGGTTCAATACCAGCTGGTATTTCACGGGTCCTTACAGGGCAGAGTTAATGTCTTGCCTATTTAACAGTATATTCATAGTACCTAGCAAGGGCTTAACATAGGCTGGGTGTTTGACATTATGTCTCAAATGAACGAATTCTTTAATTGCAGAGAGAGTATCTGAGAGAGCTCAGTCCTTGCTGTGAGCCACAGGCTGTGAGCCTTACCTTTCTTTACGGAATAGTCCCTTCCCATGTTCTGTAAGTGTTGGCTTAAGGATGAATAAAACATCCACAGTTACATCCCATGCCTGTAACCAATTTCTTTGTGTATTCAGACCTCTTCTTTACAGCAGCTCTGCATGGGCAAGTTCCAAAATAGAAGATTTTTGCCTCTGGTCAGAAAGCCTGGAGTTATTCAAACATGAAATAGGCAGAAATAAAAGATAGTTGAAGGCACACCAACGTCCCTGCAGACTCTCTTTGGGTGCTTGTATCTGCCCGCCCTCACGCTTCCATCCCCTCTTCACTCTCTGTTTTGATTCCATTCTACCTGGAATGGCACACAGCTCTTGATTTTCCAGAAGCTCTGATTCATTCTTCTCTCTCTTGATTCCCTTCGACCACCTTTCCCCTGATCCTGACATCCAGTCTCTCTAATCTCTGTCAAGTTTGACTTGTTTTCATGCCTAGAAGTGCCCACAAGTGAGCGCTTACCTGCCCCAGATCTGGCTGCATTTTGTCTACCGCCATGCTCCCAGCAATGCCTGTGATAACACAAGCAGGTCTGTTAGTTCCAAACTTGGGCGCTCCTCTGGACTAGCATGGAGAAGGCAATGGCACCCCACTCCAATACTCTTGCCTGGAAAATCCCATGGACAGAGGAGCCTGATGGGCTGCAGTCCATGGGGTAGCTAAGAGTCAGACAGGACTGAAGCGACTTAGCAGTAGCAACTGGACTAGCATCACCTCTTTCAAAGATTTTATATGTGAAGACACACTATGCTCTAAGAAATTGGACAGAAAATATACGCCAAGCACAGAGAACATGTAAGCCTGAAGTTGTATATTGATATCGAGTGAAATATATTTCAAAATCAGAATATTAAGAAATGAAAAATAAAAGCTTTGTGAGTCAAGCAGGGGGGTGATATTATCACCCTTCCTATGTGACAAAAGAGAAGACTCAGACTTCTGAGGCTGAGTCTTATTTAAGAATCTTGACTTTGTCATGAAAGGAATGAAACTGTGCCATTTTCAGAGACGTGGATGGACCTAGAGACTGGAATACAGAGGGAAGAAAGTCAGAGAAAAATAAGTATCATATATTCATACATATATGTGGAATCTAGAAAAATGGTACAGATAAACCTATTTGCAGGGCAGAAATAGAGACACAGGGCAGAAATAGAGACACAGATGTAGAGAACAAACATGAACACCAAGGGGGAAAGGTGGGATGGGATGAATTGGGAGATTGGTATTGACATACGCACACTACTAGCTATAAAATAGACAACCAGTGAGAACCTACAAAAGAGACTGTTTGGCTTAGAACAGTCTCCTGACCGAGTCACAGCTTCTTAAGTGTAGAGATTCTACTTGTGTGAACATCTCTCTGTCGTGTCAGACTCTTTGCGACCCCACGGACTATACAGTCCATGGAATTGTCCAGGCCAGAATACTGGAGTGGGTAGCCGTTCCCTTCTCCAGGGGACCTTTGCAACCCAGGGATCAAACCCAGGTCTCCTGCATTGCAGGCGGATTCCTCACCAGCTGAGCTACCAGGGAAGCCCAAGAGTCTGCTTATAAGCCTCCATATAGTGAAAGTACTCCACAATGACTGTTGAATGGATTATTGATTTCCAATGATCAGGGAAGGCATCATAACCCACTGACACATTTTCCAAATTGCCATTCACAGTATACAATGTGCATATATCACTTCAGTGGACAGCTAATGTTTCATCTTTTCAGAACCTAGACTAGCATCTCCTCTTTCAAAGATGTTATATGTAAAGACACAATATGCTTCAAGCAATTGGACAGAAAATATATGCCAAGCACAGAGAAAGTGTAAGCCTGAAGTCATATGTTAATATCAGGTGAAATGTATGTTTGTTTCCTTGGAACTCCCTCCACCCACCAGCCACATGGTTCCTCTAGAAACTGGTGTCTGTCCAGCATGACACAACGCTGGCCACTCATGATTAATCAGTGATGTGTGGTGACACAGTGAGGTCCTCTACTTTTCTTTACCTCATGATTTTGAAACTAAAGCTAAGCCCAACTCATTCATTGGCTGCCTGAAGCTGTAATGTGTAAAACTCAGGTACTGCTGACAGCCATGATTATCCAAAATTGACTTGGCCCTTGGAGGAAGCTGTTCAAGAGAGAGAGAGCAAAGAATTCAAAAAGAGAGGAAAAGAGAAGAAGATAAAGCATTTGGATAAATTCAAGCCCCTAGTTTCAGTTGATTTCTGAAACTGCCTGCATGCCCATTCTTGGTTCATTTGCAAACCCTGAATACACTACAAATGAGTCTCTTCTGGGCTTAAATCGGTTCCTGTTGTTTTTTCTACTTTTGAACTGTGGTGTTGGAAAAGACTCTTGAGAGTCCCTTGGACTGCAAGGAGATCCAACCAGTCCATTCTGAAGGAGATCAGCCCTGGGATTTCTTTGGAAGGAATGATGCTAAAGCTGAAACTCCAGTACTTTGGCCACCTCATGCGAAAAGTTGACTCATTGGAGAAGACTCTGATGCTGGGAGGGATTGGGGGCAGGAAGAGAAGGGGACGCCAGAGGATGAGATGGCTGAATGGCATCACTGACTCAATGGACGTGAGTCTGAGTGAACTCCAGGAGTTGGCGATGGACAGGGAGGACCTCTTTGGGAGGTCCCAAAGAGTCAGACACGACTGAGCGACTGAATTGAACTGATCTGAACCAATACACATACATACAAAACAGGAACAGACTCACAGACTTTGAGAACAAACTTACGGTTATCGGGGCGGGAGGTGGGGAAGGATGAGGAAAAGGGATAGGGAGTTTGGGATGAACATGCACACACTGCTACATTTAAAATGGATAACCAACAAGGACCTACTGAACAGCATGGGCAGCTCTGCTCAATGTTATACGGCAGCCTGGACGTGAGGGGAGGGAGAGGGAGAATGGGTACATGTATACTCAAGGCTGAGTCCCTTGGCTGTCCACCTGAAATTAGCACAATGCTGTTAACTGGCTATATAAAATAAATAAAACTCCAATATTAAATAAAATTCCAATATAAAATAAAATATTACACATTTTAAATGAAAAAAATGAGTCCTAACAAACATACTCATTTACATTTTATAGTTACTTCAAGAAGTTTGTCCCCCATTTATAATCTTTATAATGCAAAGTAGAAAGATGGGAAGAAGATCTTTTCAAGTAAGAGACTATGGCAGGCATGTGGGGAGAAGGGAAGGTGCTTCCAGGACCCCTGAAACTCCAACCTGCGGCCCGCTCTGTGTTCTCTCTACCCAGCGGTACCCTGCGGCAGGCAGGCTTAGCACGGTGCACTGTTGGGCTGCAGCAATAATCCCCAGCAACCAGGACAGTGCATCATCCAATTACACGGTCTATTGTTTCATTATTCACCCTACATTGCCTGCACCTGCCACAATCCTGCTCGCCTCCACTTTCCACTGGCAAGCTTACCCTCCCTCCTCACACGCTGCAATCACACCCTGTTCTGAGCCACCTCAGGATCCCATTAGTCTCAGTAAACAATATGCTTCACTTCAATTATACATTTAGAAACAGTATTCTCAATTCCTAGTGCCCATTTTGGCCAACATCGTACCATGAACCTGGGGCAGCGAGAGCGAACTATGGAAGCAGAAACGTCGGGGCCCAAAATGAAAGTCGCCTCTGCCTTCTGCTCTTTGAGGCACACCTCAGTGCAGGCACAGTCATACACACACCACGCAGCATGCCCATCACACATATTGTACACACATCACATATACAGCACACATGCCCGCCACACACACATATGTGTACCTACATGCACATCAGGAGAGCATAGTATTTATGCAGAACAGTTAATTGCATAATACATCTCTGGAACCTTGTCACTTCTGCTTTTTTGTTAAATCAATCAAATAATATTTGCATGATGCTATGGAGAAGGAAATGGCAACCCACTCCAGTATTCTTGCCTGGAGAATCCCAGGGACAGAGGAGCGTAGTGGGCTGCTGTCTATGGGGTCACACAGAGTCGGACACGACTGAAGCAGCTTAGCAGCAGGATGAGACATGCAAGAGAAATGTAAATTCAGTGCCTTCAGGGAAATTGCATCATAGCAAGTGAAGAAAATATACACGTGGACAACATTTCTGAGCAATCAGTGAGAAAGGACAAATCTTGGCCTGGGAAGTTCCATGGACAGAGGAGCCTGATGGGCTATATAGTCCATGGGGTGGCAAAGAGTCAGACATGACTAAGAACTGAACAGTAGAGGACTCAAGGAGTTGAAACTCAGGCGTTACAGGAGAGGGCGCTGCTGAGCTGATGCTGGCATGTCTAAACTCAGACGAGGGTCTTGATGGAGCTGGGCCCTGGACTTCCAAAGAAGTGACAGCGGCCAGCTGGTCGGGATGTCTCAGGAAACATGATAAAGTTAGCAGTTGGATCTGTATGTGCGTTTTGGAATAACAGGCTGCTTATGGGAAGGAACTACCACTGCCTGCATGAACAAGCATCACTTGGGTTATGTTGCCAGAACAGGAAGCGAAGTCAGGGAGAGAAAGCAAATGGGGAAAGAAGGTGCCCCTTTTCCCTTCCATAGGCTTCCTCTGGGTCCCTGTCAAGCTGGATGGTGGCAGTGGACATGGGGGTCAGCTGGAGGACCAGAGATGGACAAGCTCCTGAGTGGTGAGCAGGGTATCTGAGGGGCCATGTGCATAATGCAAAATCCACAAAGAATTAGGACTAATGAGCCAGATGGCTCTAGTGGTAAAGAACCTGCCTGCCAATGCGGAAGACGTGAGACGCTGGTTCAATCTCTGGGTTGGGGAGATCCCCTGGAGGAGGGCATGGCAACCCTCTCCAGTATTCTCGCCTGGAGAATTCCATGGACAGAGGAGCCTGGCGGGCTACAATCCACGGGGTCACCAAGAGTCAGACACAACTGAAGTTGACTTAGCACACGTGCACCAGCCAGAAGCTACTCTGTAAGGAATGAGGGAGGGTCCTGGTGGGGGATGAAAGGAAAAGACATCTATGCCTGCAACACAGAAGCTTCTACAAAATTTATTGCAAAATGCACTTCTGTTTGCACCATGCAACTGTGTGTTTTGAGAGGCAAAACAGAGATTCGGACCAACGGTGGGAATATTTTTTTCCCTATAAAGCATCAGATGGCAAATATTTCAGGCGCTGTGAGCTCTGAGATCTCTGTAACAACTACTCAAGTCCACGTGGCAGCCTGGAAGCAGGCACAGACAGTATGTAAATGACAGTATGTGGCCGCACTCCCGGAAAAGTTTATCAACACTGAAATTTGAATTTTACATAATTTTCACATGTCCTAAAATGCATGATTCTTTTGACTTTATTTCTTTCCCAGTCATTAAAAAATGTGAATTCTCACCTGTGAAGCACACAACAAGCGGTAGGTAGGATTTTCCTATGGGTGTAGTTTGTCAACTCTGGACTTCAGCTCTGGCTCTGCCTGCAAAAAAATATATAAAAACCTGCAGATAACAAGACAGGCACACAACGATGTCTAGGTAGAGGTGAAAAATATGAACATGGTTTTCGAAAGATGTGCAAAAAAGTTCTTGGCAAGTTTGGGGACCCAGGGAGCCTTTGGAAGGAGTAGAAGGTAAGAAAGTACAATGACTTAGAAACTGCTGACCTAGGCGTGGAAAGGAAACACTGAAGACCCCACCAGCACCCGATCTCCGGGCAGGGACCTGCAAAGGAGGTGTTCCTGTTTGGGTGGAACTGTGTATTATTTCCCACAGACCCTCCACAGCCTCCCTGTCTGGCTATTTATCATAAATGGGCCAAAACAGCAGGTAGGAAACCATCATTTTTCTAGAGTTAACATTTTCAAATCTCACCCGTCCTTATAGATCAAGGTAGCAGTGGATGTGATGGAAATCTGAGATGACAGAAGGGAAATGCCTGGACCCTCATAGACAGAATACTATTTACCATTGCACAAATGATTTTCCAAAACACACCAGGAGAACTTAGAGGAAAGACAGGAAAGGAAAATGAACTGTCTGGAAGAAATTAGCTTTTGGTCACTTGCACCCCTCCTGGGCTGCCTGATTGATGTGCTTTGGAATCTGAGTGTACAAAGACCGCATTCTCCATCATTACAGTTCAAATCAATTTGGAGCTGCAGTGACTGCTGCCGTGTCACCCTTCATCTCTGCCTCCCCACGCTCCTGCTCCCCAAATCAGGGAAAGCAAGAGGAGCATTGACACCAGCAAGGAAGAAAGACATATCGTTAAGGGCCTACGGCTTGGGAGCCAGACTCTCAGGATCCAAATCCTGTTTCTGCCACTTAATACAGTGAAACTTTGAATGAGATGGATTATTTATTCTTCTGGGCTTCCCTGGTGGCTTAGTGGTAAAGAATATGCCTGCCAATGCAGAAATGCAGGTTCGATCCCTGGGTTGGAAAGATCCTCTGGAGAAGGAAATGACAACCCATTCCAGCATTCTTTGCCTGGAGAATTCCATGGACAGAGGAGCCTGGTGGGCTATAGTCCATGGGGTCACAAAAGAGTCGGACACTTAGAAACTAAATGACATAAAAATTTAGTATTTTGGACATCAGTTTCTTTAACTATAAAGAAGTAGAGACAATAAAAGCATCTCTCACTGTGCTAATTAAATGGGTTAGTTTATGTAAATTGCTTAAAATAGTTCTTGGTGCAAAGTGAGCATTTAATAAGTATGATTGGTTCTAAAGCCTAGTAGAAAAGACATTGTTAGGTTCTTGCAACTTAGAGGATAAACTTTGGCTCCTTAATGTGGGGCATCATGAATAATAAGCTGCAACCACAGTGAATTTCAAATATTCTATGAAACCTCCACACCATTCTCATTTTATATTCTTTCATACTCACTCTTTAACTCAAAAATCTTTCCCTATCCCTATCTTCAAGAAAATTAGAGATACCAAGGGAACATTTCATGCAAAGATGGGCTCAATAAAGGACAGAAATGATATGGACATAACAGAAGCAGAAAATATTAAAAAGAGATGGCAAGAATGCACAGAACTGTGCAAAAAAGATCTCATGGCTCAGATAATCATGATGGTTTGATCACTCACCTAGAGTTAGACATCCTGGAATGAAGTCATGTGGGCCTTAGGAAGCATCACTACAAACAAAGCTAGTGGAGGTGATGAAATTCCAGCTGAGCTATTTCAAATCCTAAAAGATGATGCTGTGAAAGTCCTGCACTCAATATGTCAGCAAATTTGGAAAACTCAGCAGTGGCCACAGGACTGAAAATGGTCAGTTTTCATTCCAATCCCAAAGAAAGGCAATGCCAAAGAATGCTCAAACTACCATACAATTGCACTCATCTCACACGCTAGTAAAGTAATGCTCAAAATTCTCCAAGCCAGGCTTCAACAATACATGAACCATGAACTTCCAGATGTTCAAGCTGGTTTGAGAAAAGGCAGGGGAACCAGAAATCAAATTGCCAACATCTGTTGGATCATTGAAAAAGCAAGAGAGTTCCAGAAAAACAACTACTTCTGTTTTATTGACTATGCCAAAGCCTTCAACTATGTGGATCACAATAAACTGTGGAAAATTCTAAAAGAGATGGAAATACCAGACCACCTGACCTGCCTCTTGAGAAGTCTGTATGCAGGTCAGGAAGCAACAGTTAGAATTGGACATGGAACAATAGACTGGTTCCAAATAGGAAAAGGAGTACATCAAGGCTGTATATTGTCACCCTGCTTATTTAATTTCTATGCAGAGTACATCATGCAAAATGCCGGGCTGGATGAAGAACAAGCTGGAATCAAGATTGCCAGGAGAAATACCAATAACCTCAGATATGCAGATGACACCATCTTTATGGCAGGAAGTGAAGAAGAACTAAAGAGCCTCTTGATTAAAGTGAAAGAGGAGAGTGAAAAAGTTGGCTTAAAGCTCAACATTCAGAAACTAAGATCTTATTATCTGGCCCCATCACTTCATGGCAAATAGATGGGGAAACAGTGGAAACAGTGTCAGACTTTATTTTTGGGGGCTCCAAAATCACTGCAGATGGTGACTGCAGCCATGAAATTAAAATAAGCTTACTCCTTGGAAGGAAAGTTGTGACCAACCTAGACAGCATAATAAAAAGCAGAGACATTACTTTGCCAACAAAAGTCCATCTAGTCAAGGCTATGGTTTTTCCAATAGTCATGTATGGATGTGAGAGTTGGACTATAAAGAAAGCTGAGCACTGAAGAATTGATGCTTTTGAACTGTGGTGTTGGAGAAGGCTCTTGACAGTCCCTTGGACTGCAAGGAGATCCAACCAGTCCATCCTAAAGGATATCAGTCTTGGGTGTTCATTGGAAGGACTGATGCTAAAGCTGAAACTCCAATACTTTGGCCACCTGATACAAAGAACTGACTCATTGGAAAAGAGTCAGTTCATGCTGGGAAAGATTGAAGGCAGGAGGAGAAGGGGACAAGAGAGGATGAGATGGTTGGATGGCATCACCGACTCATGGACATGAGTTTGGGTAGGCTCTGGGAGTTGGTGATGGACAGGAAGGCCTGGCTTGCTGCAGTTCATGGGTCACAAAGAATCGAACACGACTGAGCGACTGAACTGAACTGATCCCTGTCTTAAAATTCCCACTCATCCTTTAAGATCCAGTACGAAAGTTTCTTGATTTTGTACACTTTTCTCTACCACCTTCCCCCCAAAATATTTAATTCCTTCTACTATGAGGTTTTTACTCAGAAAACTTTTTTCAACCTGCACAGCATCTGAGAGTTTAAATGGGTCTTAAAGAACTCTAGCTCTCTGGCACTTCTATCATAAAAGATGTGGAAGTCCATTTATATCTCTCTGGCAGGGGACAAATTTTTCTGCACATATTTTTAAAACATCAATTAATCTTTGCTTCATATGCTAAATAAGAGTTACAGGGGTGGTGCATTTATTAATACTATAAAAGTTCCTCCACAGGTTGACTAAAAAGAAATTCTCATCTTTTGGTTCAACTTGGTACTGCTAAGAGAGTCTGGACTTAAGAAAAAAGAAAGAAAGCAAAGAAAAAGTAATAATCATATGAAACCAAAAAGGAATTAAGCAGAGGGAACACATATGTAGGAATCATAGAAGTCCCAGTTCTGGTATGGAATAGAGCTTCCAGACTCTTCCTGCTCAGAGGCGGAAGGTATTAGGGGGTCATGCTTTCAACCTAGAAATGCTTGGGACTTTGCGGTTGGTCTCCGCCTGCCAATGAAGGGGACATGGGTTTGATCCTTGGTCCAGGAAGATCCCACATGTTGTGGAGCAACTGAGCCCATGTACCAGGACTACTGAACCCCCCTCTAGAGCTTGTGCTTGCAACAAGAGAAGCCACCGCAATGAGAAGCCCGTGCACTGCAAGAGTAGTCTCCACTCAGCACAACTAGAGAAAGCCCGGCAGAGCAACAAAGCCCCAGTGTATCCAAAAATACATAAATATAATTTAAAAAGAAATTCCCTGGGTTCAAATCCCAGCCCTGGGACTGTTGGTACATGAATTTGGGCAAGTGTATCACAATTGAGAATCCTCAGTCATCAACTGAACTAATGTCAGAAAACAAGAATATAAGCAATAATTAGGTAGATGTTACTGACAACGTTTTGCACCAGGCCTGACTCAATATAGGTGTGCATTAACCAAAATTAACTACCTTGGCCATTTTAGTGGAAAAGTGGGTACTTCAGTATTCCCTAACCTAAAGGATGGTTGGTTAGCATCACCAACTCAATGGATATGAGTTTGAGCAAACTCCAGGGGATAGTGAAGGACAGGGAAGCCTGGCATGCTGCAGTCCACGGGGTCGCAAAGAGTCACACAGAAGTTAGGGACTAAACAACAACAATGACCTAAGGAAACCACTTCCCAATTGTAAAGAAATGGTAACGCTTCCTGGGGAGTTTCCTGTGATTCACTTTCAGGTCCCAGCCCATTTCATACTCTCTATAATCCACTGTGCTCCTTTTTTTTTTTTTTTTGATTCAGCTACACTTTGCTCAGTCGCCCCAGTCATTTCTGACTCTGTGTGACTGATTAGACTGTAGTCCCCCAGGCTCCTCTGTCCATGGGATTCTCCAGTCAAGAATACTGGAGTGGGTTGCCATTTCCTCCTCCAGGGGATCTTCTCAACCCATGGATCGATTCCTGGGTCTCCTGCATTGCAGGCAGGTTCTTCACCACTAAGTCACCAGGGAATCCTCAAGTAACCAAGTAACTGATCATTCTAAAAATATCTAAAAGCCTGATAGAATTTAAAGCACAGACCAAGAGTGCATGCAAATCCTGGAACCCACCCACCTCTGGGTTCTAAGTACCATCCTCCTCCTTGAAGCCTGGAATGAGTATTGACAATACCAATATTTTAGGTTGCAAAAATCCCCACAAATAAATAAAAAGTTAGGTAAATTGGTAAATGAGAGAGATAAATAGATGATATATAGAGAGATACACAGAAGGATCATAGATAGCTGGTCAGCTGGCTTCATCCTACAGTAACTACAGCATCCAATTCACCAGGGATTATAAGTATAATTACAAGCTAGGTGGTGGTTTAGTTGCTAAGTCATGTCCAACTCTTTGTGACCCCATGGACTGTAGCTTGCCCAGGCTCCTCCATCCATGGGATTTCCCAGGCAAGAATGCTGGAGTGGGTTGCCATGTCCTTCTTCAGGGGACCTTCCCAAACCAGAGACTGAAGTAGCATCTCCTGTAGTTCAGGTGAATTCTTTATTGATAGAGCCACTAGAGACCTTCACAAAGCTTTCAGGCCTGTCTTCAAAGAAAACAGGGCCAGAACCAGTCATGTCTCTCCTCAGTGTAGAACATGGTAATGAATGTGCACAAACAGGAAATTAAAAAAAAAAAAAAAATAAAGCAAAACAGTGGCCATAACCCTGCAAGGACTGGAGGATTGGGAATCTAAATCATCAGCAGACATGTGGACATCTATCCATTTTCAAGCCTATTCTGTGGTATACAAGAATCACCCAAACGGTGTTGAAGAATCCTTGACAGTTCTCCATTTTGACCAAATTGTTATCTTAAAACCTCTCCTTTCAGGCCCAGTCACATTTGCCCAACTCAATTTCATGTGAGATTAAAAACCAGGAGGCAAGTTTGTTTTAATCCAGATCTGTCTTTATGCACCTTGAAATATTTGGATGCTCTGCCTCAGTTTTTAAACTTCAAAGGTCCATCTAGTCAAGGCTATGGTTTTTCCTGTGGTCATGTATGGATGTGAGAGTTGGACTGTGAAGAAAGCTGAGCACCGAAGAATGGATGCTTTTGAACTGTGGTGTTGGAGAAGACTCTTGAAAGTCCATTGGACTGTGAGGAGATCCAACCAGTCCACTCTGAAGGAGATCAGCCCTGGGATTTCTTTGGAAGGAATAATGCTAAAGCTGAAACTCCAGTACTTTGGCCACCTCATTCGAAGAGTTGACTCATTGGAGAAGACTCTGATGCTGAGAGGGATTGGGGGCAGGGGGAGAAGGGGACGACAGAGGATGAGACGGCTGGATGGCATCACTGACTCGATGGATGTGAGTCTGAGTGAACTCTGGGAGTTGGTGATGGACAGGGAGGCCTGGCATGCTGCGATTTATGGGGTCGCAAAGAGTCGGACAAGACTGAGCGACTGATATGATATAATGGTTATAGAGGGAAAAACCATGCATTGCTGATCTAATCACTTCACTTCAGTTCAGTTCAGTCGCTCAGTCATGTTCAACTCTTTGTGACCCCATGGACTGCAGCACATCAGGCTTCCCTGTCCATCACCAACTCCCGCAGCTTACTCAAACTCATGTCCATCGAGTCAGTGATGCCATCCAACCATCTCATCCTCTGTCATCCCCTTCTCCTCCTGCCCTCAATCTTTCCCAGCATCAGGCTCTTTTCCAATGAGTCAGTTCTTCGCATCAGGCGGCCAAAGGATTGGAGTTTCAGCTTCAGCATCAGTCCTTCCAGTGACTATTCAGGATTGATTTCCTTTAGAATGGACTGGTTGGATCTCCTTGCTGTCTAAGGGACTCTCAAGAGTCTTCTCCAACACCACCCTTCAAAACCATCAATTCTTCAGCACTCAGCCTTCTTTATAATCCAACTCTCACATCCATATGACTACTGAAAAAAAGCAAAGCTTTGACTAGACAGTGATCTAATAATATGTGTTTAAAGCTTACTAATTGTAGCCTAAGTAGACATCTTATAAGAGTATTTTATAAACAGGTAACTGTAGAGGTTGTCAAAATCTAGCAATTTCTAGTGAATTCTGATGTCTCTTTAAAAAATGAAATTGTGAAGAAGATCCTTCTTTAAGTAAGAGAGACTGTTACAATATAAAACAGATAACATATTTTCCATAGAAAAGAATTTAATATGACAAAGCAAATGACAGATATTCCAAGGAAGGTATTGGGAAAATATTTAGCTATTTAGAGGAAGTACTCTGGGTCTCACCTCACCACTAGCATGACAATAAATCCCTCAACAATCAGAGTTAAAAATTTAAATAGTCCTCATAGAAAAACAAAATAGCATTGAAAATTTACTAAATCTCTGGGGAAAGGTTCAGCTTTTTAAATTCTAGAAGAAAGAAGAATCAAAAAGGAAAAATGGACAGACTTGAATACGTAAAATTTTAAATGCATTTTATAAAAAAAAGTAATTTAAATTAAAAAGGCAAATATGTCCTGGTATTTTCAGGAAATAATTTCCCAATGGTTGTGAGAATTATTATACAAAAAGCTCAAGCTTTCATATCCAAAATAATACAGTCTCCAGGGGACAAGTGTACAAGGGCATGAATAGAGAATTTACAAAATAAAGCAATACACATTTATCAAACATTGAAATATTCAACTTTAATAATAGCACAAATTAATATACCTAGATGTGAGGAGAAATGGTTTCCATGCCTTAAAAGTTAAACTTAAACCTGCATGAAAAGTTTTCTACTGCGTAAATGCTTCCCAGGTGGTGCTAGGGGTAAAAGAACCCACCTGCAAATGCAGGAGACATAAGAGGCATGGGTTCAATCCCTGGATTGGGAAGATCCCCTGGAGAAAGCAATGGCAACCCACTCCAATATTCTTACCTGGAAAATACCATGCACAGAGGAGTCTAGCGGGCTACAGTCCATAGCGTCACAAAGAGTCAGACACGACTAAAGCCACTTAGCACACACGCATCATTTAAATATGGATTAGGAAATGGCAGACCACTCCAGTATTCTTGCCTGGAAAATTCCACGGACAGAGGGACCTGGAAGGCTACACTCTGTGGGAATGCAAAGAGTCAACACCACTGAGGGACTGAACACGCACGCACATAACGTGGAATGAAGAAGAAACTCAGACAAATCATAAACCATTAGATGCGAATGACCAGTGAGTAGTAAGTAAAACAGAACCTGGGAGATGTGGCCAGGGCAACATTAAAGAAAACTTATCCTCAGACATGGTGGTGGAAAGAAAAAAAGTTGAACATGTAATCCATTACATTTCATTTTTGCATAAAACTAAAAAAGGAAAGTTTCTTTGATTTTTGAGGTGATATCTGAAAGATATATAGAAGTCAACTAAATATGACAAGCAAAGGATATTCCAAGCTAAGAATTTGGAGAGATAAAGGAGAATCAAACTAGACCCTGGCCAGATAGTCTCCAAGGTTGATAGACTGTCTCCTCTTACCCTAAGTCCACTGAGAAACTAGAGGAAGTTCATTAAAGAGGAAAATATATGACCTGATCTAAGGTGTTTCACTGTTGCTCTGTTATGCCCACCCCTTACCTGTTCTGTAGAAACAAATAAAGGACATCTAGCTAGAAAAGGGAAATACAAAACTCTTTTATAGAGGACATGAACACTGTGTATAAAATCTTGTCAAATGTACGAACTTGAGAACTATAAATTAATTTATCAATTATTTTACAATTATAATTTAATCAATTAATTTATCAATTATAATTATTATTACTGTTGCTGTTGTTCAGTCACTGTCATGTCTTACTCTTTTCGATCCCTGGACTGTAGCCCACTAGGTGCCTGTAAGGGATTTTCCAAGCAAGAATACTGGAGTGAGTTGTCATTTCCTTCTCCAGGGGATCTTCCTGACCCAGGGGTTGAACCCACATCTCCTGCATCTCCTGCTCTGGCAGTCGGATTCTTTACCACTGAGCCACTGGGGGAAGCCCCCCTGACCTAATATCTCAAAGCAAAGAGGAAAATGTATTGAAAGACAGCAAAGGACACAAGAGTCTATTAGATTCACTGGAAGCAGAAGAAGGTGGTAACTAAGACTGGGGCACTGGCAGGGTAAGAGAAATAAACGAATTTAAGAAATGTGTTCAGAAGGTAAGGCATGCAGGACTTGGTGATGGGTTTCGTGGAGAGGGTACAGGTGAATGACATGCCAGTCACGACTTCAGTGTTGTCATTTATGGAAAGGAGAGAAACTAGAAGAGGAAATTAGTTCAATTGGGCAGATTTACTAATTTGTCCATTGCTTTGCTTGTTTGTTTTTAGTAATCAATTCTCAACATAATGGTTAATGATGAAGGACTGGCTGTTTTCCTTCTAAGTTTAGAAACAAGACAAGGATGTTTATTCTCACAATTTCTATTCAGCACTGTACTATAGGATCTAGCATGACAATAAGACAGTAGAAAGAAATAAAGGACATCTATCTAAAAAAGGGAAATACAAAACTCTTTTATAGAGAACATGAACATTGTGTATAAAATCTGATCAGATGTACAAACTTGAGAACTATAAGTTAATTTATCAATTTTCAGCATAGGAGAACCATATAAGAAAATTCATTGTATTTCTATATGCTACCAATGAACAATTGGAAATTTATATTAAAATATTAGTGATTACATAAAAATATGAAATATGTAAGGGTGAATCTGATCAATATGTGAAAAACTAGTACACTGAAAAGAACAAAGCATTGTTGAGAAACCAAAGAAAATCTAAACAAAGGAGATCTACCATATAAATGAATCTGAAGTTTCAATATTATTAATACTAAGATTTCATTCTTCCTAAACTGATCTATAGATTAAACACTATCACAATCAAAATATTATTCTAAAATGCATTTGGAATACCAAAAAAGTTACAGAATAACCAAAACAACACAGAAGTGAATAAAATGTTATTCTAAATGCCCGGAAACCACTTGATATAATTAGGTAGATAGCATACAACATCACAACTTGTGGTGTGTAGGCATCACACCACCTTGCGTTTAGAAGACTGAACAATTTAAAGGAGACTTTTATCAAGCCTGGATTCATTTTCGAAGAGATGGACATCAAAATGCCTCCTTCGAATAGCAAAACATGGATACTAATATTTTTCACACTCTATCTGAGCATTTTGCCATGTTGTGAGCTATTCTTTCAATCCAGCATCCTTCAGTGGTGGAAAGCATTGTCCTTCCCGAGCTGGGAGCACCTGGTCTTTTTGTAGCTTAACAGTCCATCAGTCCTGGGAGCGAAGGTGGAGCTGTCCCCGCTCACCATCTGGATGCATTGCATCGGTTCCTCTCGACATGGTCCCGTCACGTTAAACCTGTCATCCTACACAGCTCTGAACTGCTGGGCACACCCATGCTTCTTCCAGGGCCACCTGGGACCCTGCAGGACAGACGGATCTGGAGAGTGACCTTGAAGTGAAATGTTTCCAAATCACCAGTATGCAGCATCCCACAGGGCCTCGGATATAAGAAATTGTGCTCTCTGTGCCTGAAGAGCCTTTCAGAATCCTACAAGCATCCTGCAATTAATTCAAAACAACCCACAAAAAGTGCTGATCCAAAGATGACCTGGATACATGGAATATCTTTAGGAGACCCATTGTAACTGTTCCATTGAGAGAGTTCCAATCTCCTTCCTGGAGAGAGTCAATATCTTTTGTGCCTTTCCAATCTCCTTCTGGACCTTCCTTCATTCTGAAGTCCACTTTCTCTGCCCTCATCCTTAAGTGCTTTCAATCTGCTCCAGATTCTCATCAAAACACCATGCATTTTGCACTCACTCTTCTTACACCATCTGCAGTTTTTTCAATCAGGGTCTGATATGAGGGGAAAATATGATGGATGTTTTTCCGTTCTAAAGAGAAGCTGTCTTCATGCCTTTAGATAGGAAATGAAGCCACCATGTTTCTGCTCTGAGTCTTCCCCTGATTTTCCTTTAACTGCAACATCAGTCCCTGACCACAACGAACCGCATCAAGCTGCTCTCCCAGTCTGATATTTCCCAAAGGATTGTGTATCCTGTATGTGGATGGTTTGTATATCATGCCCAGTTTTTGTGCCTATGAAACTGAGGTTCCCTTTAACACCCATCTTGTTCATTATGTAGTGATAACTTTGAGCCCTGATGCCCTGTGGTCCAATACCATGTAGAGAAAGATCTTCCTTTTTGTTTTCAATAAGATTCTTACTTCTTCCTATTTAACTTTAATAACATTACCTATTTTAAGGAAAACAATTATAAACATCTCTAAGAATTAAAAGAAGTTTACATTTTGCATATGTCTTACTTCAATCCCCAAACTTTGCAGCTTTCATCATTCCATCTTACAGATTAAAGGCTAAGTTCCAAAAAGACATTATTAATTGTGACCTATATGTGATGAATTATATGACACAGAGATATAAAGATAAATATATAAATTTATGTAAATACCACCGTTATGAAGCAATGTCAGAACTTAACCTGAATATACTGACAGTAATTATTTTTAATAGGCATCATACCAGCAACCTATGCATATTTATAAATAAATATACCTATTCATATATTAACAGCTAAGCATCAATAGGCCATTGTCCAAGATTTAATCCATGGAAGATGCTTCCTATGTGTTTGCTATTCTTACTCTGGCATAGATAGAGTAAGGACTTCCCATGTGGCTCAGTGGTAAAGAATCTGCCTGCCAATGCAGGAGACACAAGTTCAATCCCTGGGGCTGAAAGATCCCCAGAGAAAATGGAATCCACTCCAGTACACTTGCTTGGAAAATCCCATGGACAGAGGAGCCTGGTGGGTACAGTCCATGGGGTCACAAAAGACTCCTCCGACATGACTTAGTTGCTAAGTCGTGTATTATTGAACTTATAAGGAGAAAGTGTAAAAAAAATGATCAGAAGTTCAGTGTTAGGAGTTTAATGATCCCCTGGTGGTTCAGTGGGTAGGACTCCACACTTTCATCCATGGTTTGGGAACTAAGGTCTTGAATGTCACGCAGCATGACTGGAAAAAGAAAAAGAATTTAATGTTACCTGAAAAAATTTCTTGGAGCAGAATATTAATTTTCAGAGAACAGAAGTCGGACAGGGAGTGGTAGAAAAAAGATTAGTGGTGCCAACAGCAAATACCTGTAGCTGAACAAGAGATTAAGAGCTGGTGGAACGGGAAGTCATCCGACCATTTAAGAAATTGATCCCTTCAGTCAGCCTCATTATGGGCCTGAAAGAAACATTGAATGTGATCCCAGGTCTGGGGAGAAGTTGTGTACAGGAAGCCATGAGCTGTAACGATGTCTGGACTTGGAGTCAGGGACCGCTGGGCAAGTAATTTAACTTCCGTAAACCTCAGCAAGCAAACCTGCAAGATGGAGATAGCTTTTAGCTAATTATTATGGCTGTGTCAAGAATCAAATGACAAATGCACCAGGATAGCGCCTTGTGGAGCTGTTCAGTGAATTCACTTTTTTCCCTTTTGGTCTGGACACAGAATGGAAGATCACTGAAAAAAAAAACCATATTTATTTAGCTGAAGTGATAATACAGGTATTGATTTAACAAATAATATTAATAATTACATATCCATTAGTCTTTAAGGGAGTAATTCAAGGAATCTTTTAGCAACTCTTGCTTTTTGATATTGGGGTAGGAATAGAGTCTCACATGTGGATTAGCTTGTTAGAGCCTCCATAGTAAAATACCCCAGATTGGGTGCTTTAAACAACAGACACTTACTTGCTCACAGTGCTGGAGGCCAAAATTTTATGATCAAGGTGCCAACAGAGTTGGTTTCTGGTAAAGCCCCATTTCCTGACCTGCCTTTTTACTGTATACTCACGTGGGCTTTTTCTCCGTTGTGTCAAGGACACTAGTCCTGTTGGAATAAGGTTAAACATGACCTCATTTAACCTTAACTGACTCCTTGAAGGTTCTATCTCCAAATATAACCACATTGGAGGTTAGAGCTTACACCTTTGAACTTGCAGGTAGACACAAGTCGGTCCAGAACTGAATGTATGAGATATATATATATATCATAAGGAGAGTGGTAAGATATCTTAGAAGGACCTCAGAAACTTGGGATTTCCCCAGACCAAGCTCTCAATCTCACTGCTATTATTTATTCTCAGTGAGACGGAGAAGACCAGTTTGCGCCTCTGAGTCTCCGCCTGCACAGTTGTAAAACTGGCATTGTGAGGATTACTTCATAATTTTGTTGTCAAAATTAAATGATAAATGTAATGATAATCATTTTCCAAAGAGTTGGTGTTCAGTCACTACTAATTCTCTTCTGAGACACACCTCTAAAGAACAGGGGCACCCTTTGAAATTGCCTTTTCTCTGTCATCTTCATTAGATTTCACACGTCACTTTCACATTACATCACTTGATTTTATTTTATTCAACTAGAATAAAGAAGAGCTGGATTTCCCTCATAGCTTGGGGTAAAGAATCTTCCTGCTCATGCCAGAGACGTGAGTTCGATCCCTGGATTGGAAAGATTCCCCTGGGAAGAGAATGGCAACCCACTCCAGTATTCTTGCCTGGGAAATCCCATGGACAGAGGAGCCTGCAGGCTCCAGTCTGTGGGGCGACAAAGAATAAGACAGGACTGAGAAACTAAACAACAGCAAAAGGAGAGTTGAGGCTCTTAGCCACAATCAAGAAGCCTGAGAACATACTCTGGGGATAAAATCTTATTTTAAAGAAATAAACTTTATAAGCAATTGGGGAAACTTTTAGTCTCTGGAAATATGCATGAACAATTAAGTTCATTACAACCTGACATGGAAAAAAAAAAGTAGAAGTGTTAGTCGCTCAGTTGTGTCTGACTCTGCCACCCCATGGACTGTGGCCCACCTGGCACCTCTGTCTGTGGGATTCTCCAGGCAAGAACACTGGAGTGGGTTGCTGTACCCTTCTCCAGGGGATCTTCCCCACCCTGGGATCAAACCCAGGTTTCCTGCATTGCAGCAGATTCTTTACCATCTGGGTCATCAGAGGATCAGTTCAGTTCAGTTCAGTCCCTCAGTCGTGTCCGACTCTTTGCAACCCCATGAATCACAGTATGCCAGGCTTCCCTGTTGGAGAAGGCAATGGCACCCCACTCCAGTACTCTTGCCTGGAAAATCCCATGGACGGAGGAGCCTGGTAGGCTGCAGTCCATGGGGTCGCTAAGAGTCGGACACGACTGAGCGACTTCACTTTGACTTTTCACTTTCCTGCACTGGAAAAGAAAATGGCAACCGACTCCAGTGTTCTTGCCTGGAGAATCCCAGGGACAGGGAAGCCTGATGGGCTGCCGTCTATGGGGTCACACAGAGTCGGACACGACTGAAGCGACTTAGCAGCAGCAGCAGCAGCAGCAGGCCTCCCTGTCCATCGCCAACTCCCGGAGTTCACTCAGACTCACGTCCATAGAGTCAGTGATGCCATCCAGCCATCTCATCCTCTGTCGTCCCCTTCTCCTCCTGCCCCCAATCCCTCCCAGCATCAGAGTCTTTTACAATGAGTCAACTCTTCGCATGAGGTGGCCAAAGTACTGGAGTTTCAGCTTTAGCATTATTCCTTCCAAAGAAATCCCAGGGCTGATCTCCTTCAGAATGGACTGATTGTATCTCCTTGTAGTCCAAGGGACTCTCAAGAGTCTTCTCCAACACCACAGTTCAAAAGCATCCATTCTTCGGTGCTCAGCTTTCTTCACAGTCCAACTCTCACATTCATACATGACCACTGGAAAAATCATAGCCTTAACTAGATAGACTTTTATTGGCAAAGTTATGTCTCTGCTTTTGAATATGCTATCCAGGTTGGTCATAACTTTTCTTCCAAGGAGTAAGCGTCTTTTAATTTCATGGCTGCAATCACCATCTGCAGTGATTTTGGAGCCCCCGAAAATAAAGTCTGACACTGTTTCCCCTGTTTCCCCATCTATTTGCCATGAAGTGATGGGACCAGATGCCATGATCTTCGTTTTCTGAATGTTGAGCTTTAAGCCAACTTTTTCACTCTCCTCTTTCACTTTCATCAAGAGGCTTTTTAGCTCCTCTTCACTTTCCGCCATAAGGGTGGTGTCGTCTGCATATCTGAGGTTATTAGTATTTCTCCTGTCAATCTTGATTCCAGCTTGTTCTTCTTCCAGCCCAGCATTTCTCATGATATACTCTGCATATAAGTTAAATAAGCAGGGTGACAATATACAGCCTTGACATACTCCTTTTCCTATTTGGAACCAGTCTGTTCCATGTCCTGTTCTAACTATTGCTTCCTGACCTGCATATAGGTTTCTCAAGAGGCAGGTCAGATGGTCTGGTATTTCCATCTCTTTCAGAATTCTCCACAGTTTATTGTGATCCACACAGTCAAAGGCTTTGGCATAGTCAATAAAGCAGATATTGGTGTGTTATTCATAGCACATCACCCCCAATATTTTTGGCAAGTAATATGTGTCAAAAACCAGAGGAATTAATTTAGAAAGCTATGTTCTAGTTGCATAATTCTTTGCTCATTTCTATGTCCATGAAATTGACTAAAATTCCCAAAGTCAGAACTGAGTTGTTGCTAATTTTAAAGAAAATAGAACAGTTGAATTAGTCATTGCATGTACTCTTAAATTTGGATCAATGATTTGAAAGAAAAATCTATAAGTAGTACAGGGACATATTTGAAGGGTGCGATCAGGTGGATAAAAAGTGGCCCTGACTTAGGTCAAGTTAAAAGTGAAAGACAAATATATGAGACATAGAAAAGTCAGAAAGACCCAAATGGGAACCACCTGTTTGTTAGACAATTAAGAACATGTATGGTTTTCTCTGCAGGTGAGTCCTGCCCTGACTTGTGTCAGATTCATCATAGGCTGCTCTGAGTCTACTCTGACAGTTTTATGATTGTGTTTATTCTGCTCAACCAAAATATCTTGTAGTAAAGTTGGCAGCTGTGCCATTAACCCATATACCAGTCAGTTTGAAGACCATTATGAGTATAACTGGACAAAGACATCTTCTGTCCACAAGAGGGGTCAAAACCTACCCACATCCTAGACCAACTCTAGTATGTCTGCCTAGGTCAATAAAGTAATATATGCTAACTCTTCCTGACTTTGCTTTTGAAAAGTACCCCCATCCTTTTTTCTAAAAAAGTACAGAATATACTTTGAAAAATACGTTGTATTTAAAATTCCAGGAAACACATTTTTTTTTCATGTTGTGACATCTCTCACATGAGAGGTGTCTTACAATCAATGGTATACAGAATTGAACTGGCAGAAATAATACATAAAATTATGAATGATTATAAAACCAATGTAACCATATGAGTAGATGAAATCCAGTCAATTAGATTATGTTTTAATACTTGTCTGCTTAAAATTCTGTTTCAGCAAGAACCAAAGCCAAGCTTTGTACCGGAACCAGAAGGACTCCTGTATTGACTGCATCTTCTTATTTTCTGTATTATTGATGCTCTGGCATTTGTCAACATGATCCTGGAGAGACTGCCCCTCCCAGGGTTAGCAAATCCCTAGAGATTGCAAAAGATGTCTTAAGAGCATGCTATTGACATAAAAAACATCTAGTTCAGAACCCACACACCTAACCACCTAGTTGTCAAACTGTCACACACTGATTCAGTATTTCCCCTCCCCTAAATCACCCTAGGGCCAGCTACCAGACAATTGGACCATTCTTTTCGCTCAGAGCCCAGCAAAATTATTCAACCACAACAATCGTAAACTTAATCAGGGTATGTACTCTACTTTGCCCAATTCTTTTCACTAAATCCCAATAAATAGCTTCATCCTCAGACATTATAGAGCAAAGTCCTTTTTATAAGCACTTTAATTTCCAGAGCCTTAGCACTAGGATTGCTGGCCACCCCTCTTGACGGAGACCAGGTACTGTCGCATTGGCTGACAAGTAACTACAGAACCACCCCACCCCTGCTCCCTGCCCTGTGCCTTAGCCAAACAACAGAGTTTTTGTTCTTAGCACCAAAGAACTGATATTTTCCAACTGTGGTGTTGGAAAAGACTCTTGAGAGTCACTTGGACTGCAAGGAGATAAAACCAGTCAATCCTAAAGGAAATCAATCTTGAATATTCATCAGAAGGACTGAGCTGAAGCTGAAACTCCAATCTTTTGGCCACCTGATGCGAAGAGCCAACTCTGATGCTGGGAAGGATTGAAGGCCGAAGGAGAAGGGGATGACAGAGGATGAGATGGTTAGATAGCATCACCAACTCAATGGACATGAGTTTGAGCAAACTCTGGGAGATAGTGCAGCGCAGAGGAGCCTGGTGTGCTGCAGTCCATGGGGTCACAAAGAGTCAGACAGGACTTAACAATTGAACAACAATGACAACAAAATGATTTTTACAGTTTTCTCACCTGGCCCTGATTTAGGCTCTTATCACCGGTCTCAGGTACCTTTGGAACTGACATCCCCATTCTAGCAATCCATCAATTAACCTACAGCTTGTACCAGTGCTGGGAGGATAGAAGTCCCTCCCCAGACCCATGGGATGTGCAGGGGGAGGCTTTGACTCCTGGTGCTTCACTCCATTCCCCTTATCTCACTGCACCACATCCTTTGCCTTGAAATGAAAGGTCTCACTTGAATATTCCTTCTGGAATCTGGTGTCCTTTCAAATATCAGAGCTAGGCAGATCTTCACAGAGTGTGATTCCTGGCCCCTGGGCTTGATCACATGATTAACTTTGGCCAAAAGGATGTTCATAGATGTGATACTAGCAAACTCAAGGAAGATGCTCGAATGGGCACGGCCATTTGAGGTCACTGTCATTGCTGTGAGGGCATACTGGAGCAGTCTGATGGAGGATGAGTGCGAAGAGAGGCAGATTGAGTCAGAGTTGCTGCCGCAGATAAGCGCAACTGAGCTCAGAGGACAGGGGAGAGCCAGCCAACCCCACACAGCTAAGCAAGCAGCACCAGAATCAAAAGTCACCCAGGCAAACCCAGACACAAGAGCAAAAAATGCCTCTCGTGGTATGCCCTGAGGGTCTGAAGCTGTTTGTTACACGGCATTACCGTGGCCATAGACAGCATATACACATACGTCAGCCCTTTAGCAGGTCCAGGAAGTGTGACAACACGTGATGGGCCACCAGAAAATTACATCGACGTGGCCAGAGTTGTCTTCAAAATGCTATATGAACAAAAACCCAGCAAGTGAGGCTCTTCTGTGAATTCTAGATCTCTAGGTGTGTAAGCAGACCCTTCCTGTGAAATTCCCAGGGCCACCTTAGAGAGAGGTTACTGACCAATGCTGAGCACTTACTATGTGTCAGGAACTTTTGTAGCCACTTTCATGTATATTTCCCAGTTGCTCTCAAGACAGTTTACATGAATTTAGTGCCCAAAATGACCATGAGCAGCATTTGACCGGTGATATTTTACCCTCCATTGGCACATGGACTCTTTTCATAATCGCCATCACCAGTTTGGCCTTCTGACCCTGCCTACCTCCTGGCTGGACCAAACAATCGCAATTTCTAGCTTCAAATGGAAACAAGAACTGAGGACTTTGTAAAAATAGCTTTTTAATATATAGGTGTCCTCGGGGGTTCCTGAGCATATTTCAAGATAGCAACTGATAAATGATGCTAACAATGGGCAGAGACTTTGCTCATTCAGTGGGGAATTGAATTTCCCTGGGTCCTTGCACGGGTCCCCAGCCAGGTGTGGAGCAGATGAAGCCACTGACTGTCTTAGAAATAAGGATCGACCGAAATGTGTAGATAATTTGCCCATCTCTCAGAAGAGAGGTAAACAATTCAAGCCATTACATGGCAATATCCATTTTAAAAACAATCCCTTATTATTTTGAGCAGCCTTGAAAAGTCCCCCAATGTAACCTGGTTTAGCTGAAGAATGACATTTTTCATTTTTCATAGGAATAGATGGGACTTAATACTGGACCCATTACACTTCAGTTAGGTGAGCACAGCCTCCATGTCCCTTGTGTAAAGACAGAAATGCATATCATCTCTAAATGTTTTGCTAAAACTGTCAACCTTCACTCTTAATAACCATGCACTATTTATTTTTTAATGATAAACTTCTACCTGTTTGCATTTGTAGACATATTTGTCCCACAGATAAGATCAGATAAACATAGATCACAAGCACGTCAAAGGAGAGCTCCAGGGGAAATCAGCACACATCATGATTTCTGTCCCATGAAAGGATTTCAAGGTGCCAGAATCACCTTCCGCTTGCTGAAAGGTGCGCCTGCTGGAACTTGTGGTCATTTGACATCAAACTTGGGTACCACTCCCTCTCTTTCACCCCCGGTCTCTGAGGAAGCAGAGAGGGCCTGGAACTCAGGGACGTGTGTGTGACAAAGCATCCAAGCTTTTGCACAAAGCTACCTGCCACCCAGGGTGGATGTTGGCAAGGTGAGAAACGGGGCTAGGTTGGTGTCCTCTCTAACATTATGTTTTTCCGGAGAGCAAATCACTTTGGCCAGGTTCTGTCCCTGGAATTTCTGAATTTTCCATCTCATCCTAATCAAAAGAATCAGAGTATGATTTATCCTCCAGAAGAGGAGATATTTTTAATTGGAGGAGAGCTTAAAGCAACCATCTTGCTTTTTTCCTGGTGGATGGGTAAAGGGGGAATTAATTTGTCTTTTCCTCAGGAAAGTGCCAGCTGCAGAAAGCTATTTCCTAACTCCAGCTCAGAGGTTTTTTCCCTCTGCTCTCTTTCTAAAAGGGAAATTCCATTTGTCACTTTTCTCACTTGACACAGCCAAGCCAAGTTTGTAACCATGGGCATGAAGCAACTTTCAATAATGGAATAAACAGCGAGCTTCAAAACTGAAGCCATGTGAGCAGTTAAAACTAGGAGGGAAAGTTGCTGCCAGTGAGAGAATGCGGGATGCATCCTCTCTAGAGCAGGCTGTGTTTTAGTGTTTCCTTTTGAAGCTGAAGTCTGTCATGTACAAGAAAAAGCAGAGGGTGGGGTCGGGGGGCGGTGGGGAGGAGGGAGTTCTGAATGTGTCACCTGTGGAAGGACCATCTTGCTTGTTCACTTCCGTGCCCTTTGGGAAGAGCTATTACAGGCTCTTCTGGGAGACATTTAAAAACCTCTTCACTAATCTTTCTAAAATTTCCGAAATTTGCCCCAATTAAACTGTCAGAGGGAGAGACGTACCTGACAAATGTCTCCGAGCGGCTGATGCTCCGTCAGCGCGGCGTTTGGCACCTCCTCGTGCTCGGGGACCTCGGTGGAGAGGATCCTCAGCCTGGACGTCAGATTCTGGAGCCTGAAGAGGTGCATTCTTGGCTAATTGCTGCATTCTTCATCTCATATCCTGCGATGCCCAGTGAATATCTATTTAGTTCTCAGCAGACTCCTTACTGATGGTATCGCAGTAAGACAAGGGCTCCAGCCTCTCCTGGTTTAGCCACGGAATTCACGTGTGAACTGTAAACTGCAGAGAAGGACAGTCATCCCCTCAGACAGCCCTTGGGAGGGTTTAGTGGGGCAGTTTGCACCAGGCACTGAGGGTGGGCCCTGCTCCACAGTTTCCCTGAGTCAGAAAGAAAGTGCAGCCTTGAATCCTACTTCTGTGGCTCTCTTTTCCTCTGGTGGCCACACTGTAGGGCAGGTGGCAAGTCTGCCCTACTGTAGCAAAGATCCTGAAGATGAACCCAAGTCGCTCCAGAAGTGAGTTCCAAAGGCGAGGTTCACTGAAGGTCGTGGGAGATTTCATTTCAGACTCCAATCCAGACTTAGCCCACTCGATTTCTCTTGGGATCTGACTCCTTAGCCAATCCAGGATGGGCTAAGACTTACGGGATTAAGGGGAACTGAATCACTAACCATCACCAAACCTCCAACTTATGTAGAAGAAGGAGGAGATAGATAAGACATCTAACCTACCCAAGGGGACCCACTCAGATCCTCAGGGTCCCCTTAGCTTCCCTAATTCAGTAACTCAACCTTTCCTCATTCCTCCTTAACTTCCTCTTTCATTCTGACTACAGCAAAACATGATGTCTTTTCATCAGACATTTATTTTTGCCCTGACCATGAAGCTACTGTGGTAGATGCAAAGAGGATTATGAAATGGTCTCTGTCACCAGGAAATACACTGTAGGTGAGAGAGACAGGGTATAAGCAATGAATACGCTATAATCTATATCAGCGATTACAAGTATAATGTGAGGCACCTCCCAAGTTGCCCAGTGGTTCAGACACCACGCTTCCACAGTGGGGAATAACAAGTTCGAACTCTGGTTGAGGAACTAAGATCCCACATGCTCTACTGTATGGCAAATTAAGAAAAGAAAAAAAACAAACAAAAAAAACAAACCCAAGTATAACATGAAATGTCCCAGACCCAACTCTCACCAGCAATGTGGCCTTGGGCAGGCTAATTAACTGCTTTGGGATTCCATGTCATCACCTGATAAATTAATAAGATAACCCCCTTTCCTGATAGGATTAGAGACTATGGATATCATTCATGATGTTATCAATGCCACTGTTTTGCAGGACTGAGAGCTTTCTAAAGGAGGAAGATGGGACCGCCGACCCACATGCAGTTCAATAAATAAGTACTTACACAGAACCAGGCAGGACAGCATAGGTCTGGGCTTCTGCTAAGTCACTTCAGTCGTGTCCAACTCTGTGCGACCCCATAGACGGCAGCCCACCAGGCTCCCCCGTCCCTGGGATTCTCCAGGCAAGAACACTGGAGTGGTTTGCCATTTCCTTCTCCAATGCATGAAAATGAAAAGTGAAAGTGAAAAGTGAAAGTGAAGTCACTCAGTCGTGTCCAACTCTTCTCGACCCCATGGACTACAGCCTACCAGGCTCCTCCGTCCATGGGATTTTCCAGGCCAGAGTACTGGAGTGCGGTGCCATTGCCTTCTCCAAGGTCTGGGCTGGTTGATTTCATAACAAACAAGGTGGCTCATCCTCAAAAGCCTTTAATAAAAGCTACTAAGTGGAGATTCTTGGAGGAAATGAAATTTGGTTCAGTAAATACAACAACAACAAAAATACCTGGCTTTGAATATTTTGAAAAAGTAGCTGCCATTTGTCAATGGGAGAATAAAGTCAATAGCAGAGAGGGAATGGATACTCACAATCCCCATTGTTGTGTAAGATCTAAAATCAAGCCTCAGTGTTATGCCTTAATGTTATATTGACATCTAGAGAAACCAAGGGAGCTTCAGTGACCTAACTGCAAGTTCCATGGTCCCACCCCTGCTCCCATGGATAAAGTCTCACAGCCAAACAGCCCTCTCTATCAGAGGGACCATGCACACCTCCTGCTTACTCCTAAGTAGAAGGTTTTTGTTCTCTGCCAGCCTGTGGAATTATTCAAACAAGCCAATCACAACCTCCTACAGGAAAAAAGGGACACCTGCCCCTCCTGATATTGCAAAGCCTGCCTCCTACACCCCGGGATGTTTGTTCTGCTCTCCAACATAATCTCCTGGCACGTGGTGTGCCCTGACCCACACGTGATTTTCTTCTTCTGTGCTGTGAGTATGCGTGATGAATAACCTGCTCATGCCCAACTCTCACAGACTACATCTCAAACTTCTGCAGCCCAGAGAGGATCACTGCACATGGGGAAATCCATCAGAGGCAGGGAGGTTCCCCGGAGGAGGCACAGGGATGAACTGCTAGTGAAGACAGCTGCCTGCAGAAGGACAGAGTAACCAACAACTCCTCAATTTCCATCTTCCCAAAGGTTTTTGAGTCATTCCAGCAAGAACCCTCTCCCCAGATGGTACATGTCTGTCATTTTATAATGGAAACCCCTAGTGATATCTGATCCATTTTATAGAAATTTTCTAAGGACCTTTTAAATCCATAATATAAAGCATAGTGGTCTTTTAAATATGTTTCATAAACAGACAGTGCATTCTACTAAGAGACATTATTTTCTGTCCTGCCTCTATTTTTTGGCTCCAATTATATTGTAAACTATTAAAAGCCAGGAAGCTCAACCTTTCATTTTTCTTGTTCTTCTTTGTGGAATCCACTATATTAACTGCATTAACCCGGCTGACCTTTGGTAAATATTGATTGAATCAAATTAAATTGAAGGACAACCTCTCTCTGAGTGCTATTTCAGAATTACAAACTTGGTGTCTATACAGTGAACTTGGGGCAGACTTCCAGGAACTTGAGAGCACGTGAGACCGATGAATTTTAGTCCCTGAATAGCTGCTGAAGCTGAAGCTCCAATACTTTGGCCACCTGATGGGAAGAGCTGACTCACTGGAAAAGACCCTGATGCTGGGAAAGATTAAAGGCAGGAGGAGAAGGGGATGACAGAGGGTGAGATGGTTGGATGGCATCATCGACTCAATGGACATGAGTTTGAGCAAGCTCGGGGAGATAATGAAGGACAGGGAAGCCTGGCGTGCTGCAGTCCATGGGGTCGCAAAGAGTCAGACAAAACTTAGCAACTGAACAACAAAACAGCTTCACTCACCCAGTGCAAGTGAGGGATGTGAACCAAAGAAGGCTGTGGTCCAAACATGGAGCTTGGAATCAGTCAGGGTCTGAGTTTACAGTCACTGGTCCCTTTATTCCATCAAAGTTTGAATGGGACTTGAGACCTGGACATCACGTGGATATGCTCTGGCCGTGTCTTCCAGTATGTTCAGGGCTAAGCCTGTTGTCTGTCCCCCCAGGGAATATCTTTTTCTCTTTACCCTACATTAGCTTACTCTTGGCTGATATTCACAATAGCCTGTTTCTCCTCCGAACCCATTCTGCTCCATCATTCCATACTCACATCCCAATGCTTAAAAACAAATCAGTAGCTTTTCATGGTCAGTAAGAGGGTCAGTATGGTGATGTATGTATTTACACACACAGATTTGACACTTCTAGGTAGGCATAAGATTTCCTGTTTTGCGTATTAGCGTTAACAGGACATACCCAACCTCACAGAAACCATTGTGAGTTGCAAATGAAACCCAGATCTGTTTGGTGCTGGGCTCAGATTGTTCAAAGAAGTCCCTATCAATAATATCCTCATCTATCATCAATTCCTACATTTTCATCTAGCAATTAAACATTATTGGTCATCCATTGGTTTTATTTTGCCATGAGTGCCCTGTTTAAGCAATTAGTGCCATTTAAATCATGATGATCAAACTACTCAACTCAATTAAATATTTATTGAGCACTTAATATGACAAATAAAATCATAAATGAATGCACAAGGACTTCCCTCGTGGTCTAGTGGTTAAGACTTTGCCTTCCAGTGCAGGGGGGTATGAGTTAGATCCCTGGTCAGGAAGCTAATTCCCCACATGCCTGGAGGCCAAAAAACCAAAACATAAACAACAGAAGCAATATTGTAACAAAATTCAATGAAGACTTTAAAAATGGTCCACATCAAAAGAATTTTAAAAAGACAAAAACAAATGGATGTCGAAATAAAATGGGAACAGACTGATTCTTCAGGGAAGCAGAAGGCTTGGAGAAGGTGTAAGTGTGTTGTCTGACTCTTTGCGACCCCATGGACTGTAGCCTTCCAGGTTACTCTGTCCATGGAATTCTCTAGGCAAGAATACTAGAGTGGGTTGCCCTTTTGAGATAATTTTCAAAGAAATGCATCATTTGAGCTGAACCTTGGACATTTCTAAGAATTTTGATGTGCAAAGATGAAACAAACTGGTATTGAAAACAACATATCACCCTGAATACAACTGTAATGTCCCCAAAAGGCAAGTTTGACCAGAGAATTGCCCATGTCTACTGAGGCCCAAGCACAGAAATTCTAAGTGTAAAGGCTGGAAATACAACCTGAGACTGAGTTTGAAGAGCCTCTGCTGTGCTTGAAGCTTTGATTACAAGGGCCAGATTCCAAGTGTTATATTTGCATTTTAGAAAGTTTGGTGTGCTGGCAGTGTGGCTGATGGCTAGAAGGGAAGGGAGAATGGAGCAGCGAGACCTGTTAGGGGCTGAACTGCCAGTAGGGAACAGGAAAGGGATGAGTAAGGCCTGGTTAGGGTGGTGGTAATAGGACTTCCCTGGTGGCTCAGCTGGTAAAGAATCCGCCTGCAGTGCAGGAGACCCAAGTTCGATCCCTGGGTTGGGAAGATCCCCTGGAGAAGGGAATGGCATCCACTCCAGTGTTCTTGCCTGGAGAATCCAATGGACAAAGGTTGCAGAGTCAGATACAACTGAGTGACTGACACTTAACAATAGGACTTCAGGGAATAAGATCCATCGAAGAACTGCTTCAGAAACAGAAAGAGGAGTAGACGGAGGAGTCTAGGAGACAATCCCAACGTTGTGTTTCAGATGATGGATGGGTAATAGTATTGTGGAAAATGTATCATAGAAGAGGAGAATATTTAGCGGGGAGATAACTAGTGTCTGGGGAACTGTCAGACTCAAAGATTGTGTCTGTGTGTGCAGAAAGAGAGAGGGAAGGAAAGGAAAAGAGAGAGAATGATGGAAGTCCACTCTAGAGTAATGTTCTCAGCTCTCAACAAGAAGCAGTTTTGCCCCCGAGGGACATTGGGAAATGTCTGGAGACATTTGGTCTTGGAGGGAGTGCTCCAGGCATCTGATCTAAAGAGACCAAAATTCTTCCCACATACAAGAATGTATGAGAGCTCTTGCATCCCAGGGCTGTCTAAATTTCCCATGTTAAAACCTTATATTTAACTAGCACCTCTGGCTCAGATGGTAAGAAATCTGCCTGCAATGCAGGAGACATGGGTTCAATCCCTGGGTTGGAAAGATCTCCTGGAGGTGGGGATGGCCACCCTCTCCAGAATTCTTGCCTGGAGAGTACCATGGACAGAGGAACCAGGTGTGCTATAGTCTATAGGGTTGTAAAATGTCAGACACAACTGAGCGACTAACACTTTCACTTGTTTCTATTATCATTTCCTACATACTATAAAACAGGATATATAAACTATTTCCAGTGTTCTTGAGGATGTAGGAGCAGAGAGATGTTACTTGGAAATCAGAAGTTACCAGAGAAAAGATCTAACCCTCTTGATAACTTTTTTTCCAAGTGTGCGTCAAAGGCCTTGACTCCTGTCACATGATTTTTTTCATTCTATCTGTGGGAAGAGAGGATATTAAGAAATGAAGATCAGTATTCTTAAGCAAGGCAGACCAAATTCACAACCATCTTTCCCATAAAATACTTGCCTTTCTGAACAAAGGAAATCTGAGTACTGTTTTAATTTCTCAACTTGTTTGATGTACATATTTTTATACAGTTTAAGAAGAAATGTGTCCCTTTGATTCCAAATAAGAGAGAAATAAGTAGAACATGGATTTTCCCATAAACTCACAATTCCCACCTTGAGACGGTGTAGCAGGTAGAATTTTGGTGCCCCAGAGATATCCTGGCTCTAATCCCCAGAACCCATGAAGATGGTATTTTACAGGACAAGAGGGACTTTGCAGGTGTGATTAAGGAACATTAAAGTGGAAAGATTATCCTGCATTCTCCAGATGGGCTGATGTCCTCATGATCTCCTTTAAGTGCTGAGAATCTCTTCTGGATGTGGTCAGAGAGAGAGATGACCTCAATGTGACACTAGTGCGGAAGAGTCTGCCTGCAATGCAGGAGGCGCAGGTTCCATCCCTGGAAGATCCCCTGGAGGAGAAAATGGCAACCCACTCCAGTATTCTTGCCTGGGAAATCTCATGGACAGTGGAGCCTGGTGGGCTACAGTCCATGGGGTGCCAAAGAGTCAGATATGACTGAGCAACTGAGTGTGGGCGCGCACACACACACACACACACACACACACACACACCAGTGAGAGATGAAATATGCTGAAGATGGAGAAAGGCAACACGAACGATGGAATGCAGGTGGCCCCTAAAAGATCCAAAAGGCAAAGAAGTGCGTCTTCCTCTAGAGCCTCCAGCAAAAAGCATGGACCAGCTGATGCCATGTCACGCTGAGACCCATGACAGATCCTGAACAACTGTCAGATTTGTGCCATTTCAAACTACTGAGTTCACAGAAATTTGTTACCACAGAATATTGGAAACACCATAGAAGAGTAATAAAAAGAGACCAGGAAGTCCCTCTCTGTGCTGCAAGTAGCCGGGTTGGATGTGTGGTTTCTGGGCTGTTTGGCTGAGGACAAGCCCTGGTTGGTCAACTGCCTCTGATCACCAGGCTTGGGCTGAGATGCACTTCACTGAGCCCAGATGCTCCTCTTTAGGCAGAAGGCTGAATGCAGGGTGGGGCTCTCTGATTAAGGAGCACAGAGCAGGAACCCAACTCATCTCTCTCTCCACTCGGTTTATTGCCAAGAGGCACAGAGAAATGTTTTTCAAAGGATAAAATCTATTCGGGCAGTTGACCTGTAAAAAGAGGAGCATAAAACTCTTGGACTGATCTCTGTCATCTGATGTCCTGAAATTTGGTCTATTATTTTAAGAAAAAAATCAAAGCATGGTTACAGCCATGAAAAGACAAGCTTTCTCACCAACCTAACTGATCTCAGAGGTCTACACATTCAAATTCTGAGATAGTAACTGATTTCCCCGGGGTCGTCTAGTAAATTAGGGACATAAAAGACCAGGGACATAATCCCTTGCCCCGCTACTGTCTGCATTTTACTAGCCTGCAGTGAAAACTGGAAAATCTATTAAAGAGACAGACCCACTACAATACATAGCACAGGAGATCATTTAGAGCCTAAACTAATAATTTCAACACAGCAAGCTATGTAATAAAAGTTGTGTGTGATGACTGCTTGTGGAACTTTTAGACAAGGTCATGGGTGACCAATTCATCCCCTAGTCCCCATAGGAGGGACTACAGAGAGGACAAATACACCCATGAATGGTACCCATGAAAGTTCATGCCATCACTCTCTGAAATTGTAGGGCACTGGAGCTGAAAATAATGTGGGCTTGAAATCTATAAGGAGTAACAATCAGATCTTGACTTGGCAGCCAATGAGGGTTGTAAGGGAGCCCGGCCCAGGAACTTGACCTCTGGAATCCTCAGTGTGCTCATTATAACAGTGCAGGCTCTGCAAAGTGATTGTAAGGATTTACTCATTCAGTGACCATGAAATGAAATTACATCAATGCACAAATGTCATACTAGTCATTCAATAAAAAGAGTTCTTTTTGAATTTTTCCCTAACATCTGAAAAGAAAGCTTGATAGAACACATACTGTAGGCTTACATGCTGCGTGCTAAGTCACTTCAGTTGTGTTTGACTCTTTAAGAGCCTATGGACAGTAGAACCCACCAGGTTCCTTTGTTCGTGGGATTCTCCAGGCAAGAATACTGGAGTGGGTTGCCATGCCCTCCTCCAAGGGATCCTCCCGACCCATGGATCGAACCCACGTCTCTCACATTTCCTGCTTTGGCAGGTGGATTCTTTACCACGAGTGTCACCTGGGAAACCCCCCGGCCCCCAGGAGACAGGCTTGGTGGCCGTTTGTATGGGGTCTTTCTCTGGCTCTTCTTTTCTTGGAATCCCTGTTCATCATGATTGTGGACTCACAGCTCCATCTCGTGGGCATCTGTGGACTTTCCCTTTCTTTCTCCAGACTAGAAAGTCTAACAAGGTAAAGTTTTCCTCTCTGCAGACACAGAGGATACAGACCAAAAAACAGCCCCCTGACCTCAAGAAGTAAAATCCTTCTGGGAGAGATGTCCAGATCCGTGGCTTGCTAATAGAGAAGAAGAAGCCCGGAAGTCAGGAAAGCTTCAAGAAAAGTATTTCCAACTCACTGGGGGAAATGTGTTTGGAGGAGTGATTGCGGCTTCCTGGAGGAGGTGGCAGATCACAATAATACAGACAAGTATTGCGCACTGCTCAGGCCCAGAATTCTTCTAAATACTTTATGTGTACCAGCCCATTTAATCTTCACAAAAATACAGTGATTACCTAAGGAAAGCTAGTCTTAAAATCCAGGTGGTCTGACTCCCACATGCAACTTCTAAGCACTCAGCAATAAATGCTAGTTCCTACCAACTGCATCAGTTCAGTTCAGTTGCTCAGTCGTGTTTGATTCTTTGCAGCCCCATGAACTATAGCACACCAGGCTTCCCTATCCATCACCAACTCCTGGAACTTTCTCAAATTCATGTCCATCAAGTTGGTAATACCATCCCACCCTCTCATCCTTTGTTGTCCCCTTCTCCTTCTGCCTTCAATAGTTCCCAGCATCAGGGTCTCTTCAAGTGAGTCAGTTCTTTGCATCAGGTGGCCAAAGTATTGGAGTTTCAGCTTCAGCATCAGTCCTTCCAATGAATATTCAGGACTGATTTCCCCTAGGATTGCTGGTTTGATCTCCTTGCAGTCCAAGAGACTCTCAAGAGTCTTCTCCAACACCACAGTTCAAAAGCTTCAATTCTTCTGCACTCAGCTTTCTTTATGGTCCAACTCTCACATCCATATATGACTACTGGAAAAACCATAGCCTTGACTAGATGGATCTTTGTTGGCAAAGTAATGTCTCCACTGCATAGTAGTCTGCATTTCAAATCAAAGATAGAAATTGAGATAAGCTAACATCCAAGTTCTTTGACTCCAAATTCCATGATTTCATATAAAAGAAACTACATTTGTTCAACCCAGCCATGGCCAATGGACCAGATCTAAAGATATAATTGGTAGCAGATGAGATGGTGAGATTGGTTTGGAAGTGAAGTTACATTCCATGGGGAGGAAGTGATCTGGGTAAAATATGGCTGTAGAAGTAAAGAGTGATTGCGGGAAAGGGTGGCTGCTGATGAAGGGTGACCGTGTCACTAGGTCCCATGGAGACTGATGTAGCAGGAAGAATGGGAGGCATGTTTTCAGAGACTTGTGGTCAGGCTCTGCGGGGAGGGGAGGGGCACTGGAGACTGAGGAGTGGATTCAAGGTTGCGTATCTGCTTTTCATGAGCTAGGACCACAGATAAACTGGGCATTTATCAACTGGGCATCAGAACCCCAAACTCAGACAGTGGCTTCTGACATGGGGAACATCCTGGGTGAATTCCAGGGACAGCAGCAAAGAGGAGGTGCTAGATAAGAAGCAGGGCCAGGTGGGAAAGGAATGGGAGATGGAGCAAATGAACTTCTGTGCCTCAACGTAAGATTTTCATTCTGAACGTGACAGAAAAGCATCCAAAGTTTTGGGGTAGGAGAGTGGTGTGGTGTGATCTATGTTTTTAAAAGTTTTCACTTACAACAGTATGTATGAATCTGACAAATACATTGTACAGGGAAGAAAATCATGGCTACAAAAGATAAGTGCTGAATTTCTTCATTCAAAGTGGGCACAACTCTTCTCTGCTCTCAGAAGTCAGGATGCTGGTTGCTGTGGAGAATAGCTGGTGTCTGGCGGGAGCAGGTGGAAGTTTGAGGACCAAGAAGCAGGTTCTCCTTCTTCATCTGGAAGCCAATTGTAAGAGGTGTTTAATTTGTAAAAATTCATCAAGCTGGGGGCTTGTTGTATACATACTCTTTTTGTATTATATGTTAATCGGAGTTCAAAAGGAGATATTCCTCTGGGTCTCATGTGGGTAAGAGATGGCAGAGCAATCAGACAGAAGGCCCATTAAGAGGCTAACTCGGTCAACTTGGTGACAGATGGTGGGGGTGGGACTAGGTTTTCTGGCTGCCAGTGGTAAAAGAAAACTGAAAGTGAAGTCACTCAATCGTGCCTGACTCTTTGCGACCCCGTGGACTGTAGACCACCAGGCTCCTTCATCCATGGAATTTTCTAGGCAAGAGTAATGGAGTGGGTTGCCATTTCCTTTTCCAGGGGATCTTCCTGACCCAGGGATCGAACTCAGGTCTCCAGCATTGCAGGCAGATGCATTACCATCTGAGCCACCAGGAAATCGCTAGTGATAAGAAGCTGTCAAAGTCATTCTCCCCACCTCCATCCCCTTCATTGCTTATTCCAAGCCACCGTCATCAGCCACATACCCTACACACAGCCTTTTGTCAGGAATTGGAGAAAATCTGAAAACTGCTTCTCTAACCTATATATGCTATTTCTAAGTATTTTTAGTGTGAAACCAAGACCACTGGAAAGGAGACATTACTTTTCACAAATGGGCCGGAACTTAAAGAGATGAGAATTTGTCCTAGATATTAGTGTCCTTACAAACCATATCAATGACTCAGAGCTGCAGGCTATAACTATTAGTTTGAATGAATATATCATACTTTTGTACATGTGAAAGCTCCTAATTAGTTCCCAGAATATAGGGAGCAAAACTTCTGATTCTGAGGATGAAAAGGATGTCAGTGGACTGTAATGATTCAGCAACTTCTTGCGTTGAGTATTTTTCCTCTCACTCTCTTATGAGCAGAGAACTTGAACACAGTAGGTACACAGAGCAGGTTCTCATTAATCAAAATGAAAGGAAGCTTGTCCTAATGAGGGTCTCATAAACAACTCCTAAAGAATGATCATCCATTATACAAATCACAGCCTCTCTCCTCTTGGTAAATGAAACAGGCAAAAGTGAAATAGCCATCTAACAGCAGTTCCTTTTATTTCCACCTAATAAAGTAAGGTCTATTATATGTCTTGTCTTATGATGCATACAATTTAAGCAGTTGTAAGCCGGGGCCCCTGCAATCAAGCTGAATAAATCTAATCTAAGTTTTCCCAAAGTAGCTTAAAAGGGTGTGTTTTGAAAATGGACTCGTTTGGAAAAATGCTAGATGAGCATAAATTAAAGAGGATTATTATTCCTAGGGTGCTGTGGAGTAAGGCACATTTTGACTCTCCTGATAGCTCAGCTGGTAAAGAATCCACCTGCAATGCAGGAGATCTGGGTTTGATTCCTGGGTTGGGAAGATCCCCTACCCACTCCAGTATTCTGACCTGGAGAATTCCATGGACTGTATAGTCCATGGGGTCGCAAAGGGTCAGACACGACTGAGTGGCTTTTGCTTTCACTTGCTCTCCAAAGGGGAATGTGTTTTCTTCCCTTCACACTGACTACAGGACTTCCAATCCTGTGTGCATCATCTTTTAGGGTTAATGTTTCCTGAAACCCACTAACACTTAGCTCTTTGGACTAGATTTTGTCAGTGACACAAATACCTCTATCTCATATTAAAACTAAAATAGTCATTACTAAATGTACCAACCAGCATTTAGTTCACAGGGCCTGAGATGCAAAGTATGGTAGAAATCATTGCATGTAAACCTTCGCTCTTGCAGATAAGGTATGAGCTCCAGGTTAATGCAAGGACTTGTCCACATTCAGCACTGCTATGGCAGAGTCAGGCTGGATCCCAAGTCTCCTGTCTGTGGCCAGTAGAATTTCCAACTCCCCAGTTTTGGTGGCATCTTTGAATAGTTCTATATTGAAAAGGACAATAATGCAAAATTAAGGTTCTATAATTTAAACTTGTAAGGCACCTGAATGACAAACTCACCCAATCATTCAACAGTGTTAACTTTAGATAAAACATATAAAGTCTCTAAATCAGTTTCTGCATTTATAAAAATGTTGAAAATAATGTTGATAGTCATCTACAAAAGTACGCCAACACTTTTATGAAATGGATATAGGAATATTTGAGTGAAGCATGTAGCACTATCCGACATATAATATGTACAAAAACTATTCCTTAAAAGTAATAGAGGTAATATTTAAGAAAATGATAACATAAAATCTGGTGGAGAGCTGCTTAAGTGGTTGATAAACTATACACACCATTTGGAATGAATTTAAGGACAGATCAATAGAATTCAATTTGAACAATGGAGAGAAAATACACTGGAAAAACAAATGAACAGAATTTCATAGACCTTTGAAATAATAACAAAGGGGCCTAACATTCATATTACTGGAGTGTCATAAGGATAGGGGAGGGAGAGAGAGAGAAAGATGAAAATTTATGTAAACAAATAATATCTGCACCCTTCCCAAACTGGCAAAAGAAACCTGCAGATTCAAGAATCTAAGAAAATCCTTAATTGGACAAATACAAAGAAACCCATGCCAACATATATCATAATTAAACTTCTGAAAATTAAAGACAAAAGAAAATTTGAAACCAGTCAGGGAGAAATGATAAGTTATATCCAGCAGATCCCTTATATGAAACCATGGACACAAGAAAGGAAGAATAAAAAAGAAAATATGAACATTTTCCAATGAAGGCAAACTAGGAGAATTATTTGTTAATAAGCATATCCTCAAAGAATATTCTCTGAACAGGAAGGAATGTTAAGAGAAGTTTGGAACTAAAGAAAGGAAAAAAAAATCAGAGTGAGTAAATGTAATTGACCATCTTGCTGTGAGCTTCTTAAATCTTATTCAATAGTTCAAGCAAAAGTTCAACTTTGCCATTGGACATGGTGTTCAATGTATCTCGAGGAAATACTTAACGTGACTGTATTTTAAGGTTCAGAGAGCAAAAGATCCTATGTGAGGGTGAGTTTTTCAAGTGGTAAAATATAAACACATCAGCAGACCTGGGCATGTGATTACAATAACCAGAACACACTAATAAAAATATGCCAATTAATATGTTAAAATACTATAAATTAGTCAAGATGTAATTCTTAAAAAAATGTGACCCATAGAAAGGCAAAAAAGGAGAAAGAAAGAAATGAGAAACAAAGACAACAAACTACAAACAGATAATAAAATGGCAAACTCAAACCCTACCTCTCAATAAATTACCCTGAAATTAAAAGATCTAAATATAGAAGTTGAAAGACAGATATTGACAGAATGAAATGGAAGAGAAATTTTAGAGTCAAAGGAAATCATAGAACATTCGATGACATGTAAGATGTACACAAGAGAAGACTCTACACATAGACATCACCAGATGGTCAACACTGAAATCAGATTGATTATATTCTTTGCAGCCAAAGATGGAGAAGTTCTATACAGTCAGCAAAAACAAGACCAGGAGCTGACTGTGGTTCAGATCATGAACTCCTTATTGCCAAATTCAGACTTAAATTGAAGAAAGTGGAGAAAACCACTAGACCATTCAGGTATGACCTAAATCAAATCCTTTATGATTATTCAGTGGAAGTGAGAAATAGATTTAAGGGACTAGATCTGATAGACAGAGTGCCTGATGAACTATGGATAGAGGTTCATGATATTGTACAGGAGACAAGGATCAAGACCATCTCCATGGAAAAGAAATGCAAAAAGCAAAATGGCTGTCTGAGGAGGCCTTACAAATAACTGTGAAAAGAAGAGAAGGGAAAAGCAAAGGAGAAAAGGAAAGATATAAACATCTGAATGCAGAGTTCCAAAGAATAGCAAGAAGAGATAAGAAAGCCTTCCTCAGCAATCAATGCAAAGAAATAGAGGAAAACAACAGAATGGGAAAGACTAGAGATCTCTTCAAGAAAATTAGAGATATCAAGGGAACATTTCATTCAAAGATGGGCTCAATAAAGGACAGAAATGGTATGGACCTAACAGAAGCAGAAGATATTAAGAAGAGGTGGCAAGAATACACAGAAGAACTATACAAAAAAGAGCTTCATGACCAAGATAATCACAATGGTGTGATCACTCACCTAGAGCCAGACATCCTGGAATGTGAAGTCAAGTGGGCCTTAGAAAGCATCACTACAAACAAAGCTAGTGGAGGTGATGGAATTCCAGTTGAGCTATTTCAAATCCTGAAAGATGATGCTGTAAAAGTCCTGCACTCAATATGTCAGCAAATTTGGAAAACTCAGCAGTGGCCACAGGACTGGAAAATGGCACTTTTCATTCCAATCCCAAAGAAAGGCAATGCCAAAGAATGCTCAAACTACCACCCAATTGCACTCATCTCACACACTAGTAAAGTAATGCTCAAAATTCTCCAAGCCAGGCTTCAGCAATACGTGAACCGTGAACTTCTTGATGTTCAAGCTGGTTTTAGAAAAGGCAGAGGAACCAGAGATCAAGTTGCCAACATCTGCTGAATCATCAAAAAAGCAAGAGTTCCAGAAAAACATCTAATTCTGCTTTATTGACTATGCCGAAGCCTTTGACTGTGTGGATCACAATAAACTGTGGAAAATCCTGAAAGAGATGGGAATACCAGGCCACCTGACCTGCCTCTTGAGAAACCTATATGCAGGTCAGGAAGCAACAGATAGAACTGGACATGGAACAACAGACTGGTCCCAAATAGGAAAAGGAGTGTGTCAAGGCTGTATATTGTCACCCTGCTTATTTAACTTATATGCAGAGTACATCATGAGAAACGCTGAGCTGGAAGAAGCACAAGCTGGAATCAAGATTGCCGGGAGAGATATCAATAACCTCAGATATGCAGATGACACCACCCTTATGGCAGAAAATGAAGAGGAACTAAAAAGCCTCTTGATGAAAGTGACAGAGGAGAGTGAAAAAGTTGGCTTAAAGCTCAACATTCAGAAAACGAAGATCATGGCATCCGGTCCCACCAGTTCATGGGAAATAGATGGGGAAACAGTGGAAACAGTGTCAGACTTTATTTTTCTGGGTTCCAAAATCACTGCAGATGGTGACTGCAGCCATGAAAAGAAGGCAAAACACTCTCTGACATACATCACAGCAGGATCCTCTATGACCCACCTCCCAGAATATTGGAAATAAAAGCAAAAATAAACAAATGGGACCTAATTAACCTTAAAAGCTTCTGCACATCAAAGGAAACTATTAGCAAGGTGAAAAGACAGCCTTCAGAATGGGAGAAAATAATAGCAAATGAAGCAACTGACAAACAACTAATCTCAAAAATATATAAGCAACTCCTACAGCTCAACTCCAGAAAAATAAATGACCCAAGCAAAAAATAGGCCAAAGAACTAAATAGACATTTCTCCAAAGAAGACATACAGATGGCTAACAAACACATGGAAAGATGCTCAACATCACTCATTATCAGAGAAATGCAAATCAAAACCACTATGAGGTACCATTTCACACCAGTCAGAATGGCTGCAATCCAAAAGTCTACAAATAATAAATGCTGGAGAGGGTGTGGAGAAAAGGGAACCCTCTTACACTGTTGGTGGGAATGCAAACTAGTACAGCCACTATGGAGAACAGTGTGGAGATTCCTTAACAAACTGGAAATAGAATGCCTTATGATCCAGCAATCCCACTGCTGGGCATACACACTGAGGAAACCAGAAGGGAAAGAGACACGTGTACCCCAGTGTTCACTGCAGCACTGTTTATAATAGCCAGGACATGGAAGCAACCTAGATGTCCATCAGCAGATGAATGGATAAGAAAGCAGTGGTACATATACACAATGGAGTATTACTCAGCCATTAAAAAGAATACATTTGAATCAGTTCTAATGAGGTGGATGAAACTGGAGCCTATTATACAGAGTGAAGTAAGCCAGAAGGAAAAACACCAATACAGTATACTAACATATATATGGAATTTAGAAAGATGGTAACAATAACCCTGTGTACGAGACAGCAAAAAGAGACACTGATGTATAGAACAGTCTTATGGACTCTGTGGGAGAGGGAGAAGGTGGGAAGATTTGGGAGAATGGCATTGAAACATGTAAAATATCATGTATGAAACGAGATGCCAGTCCAGGTTCGATGCACGATACTGGACGCTGGGGCTAGTGCACTGGGACCCACCCAGAGGGACGGTATGGGAAGGGAGGAGGGAGGAGGGTTCAGGATGGGGAACACATGTATACCTGTGGTGGATTCATTTTGATATTTGGCAAAACTAATACAATTATGTAAAGTTTAAAAATAAAATAAAATTTAAAAAAAAGAAATTAAGTGAAATTTTCAAAAAATTAAAAAAAATAAAAAGCTTAACATTCAGAAAACTAAGATCATGGCAACCGGTCCCATCGCTTCATGGCAAATAGATGGAGAAACAGTGGAAACAGTGCCAGACTTTATTTTGGGGGGCTCCAGAATCACTTCAGATGGTGATTTCAGTCATGAAATTAAAAGACGCTTACTCCTTAGAAGGAATGTTATGACCAACCTAGATAACTTTTGCAGAGATGTTACTTTGCCAACAAAGGTCCGTCTAGTCAAGGCTATAGTTTTTCCAGTGATCATGTATGGATGTGAGAGTTGGACTCTGAAGAAAGCTGAGTGCCAAGAATTGATGCTTTTGAACTGTGGTGTTGGAGAAGACTCTTGAGAGTCCCTTGGATTGCAAGGAGATCCAACCAGTGTATCCTAAAGGACATCAGTCCTAGGTGTTCATTGAAGGACTGATGCTGAAGCTGAAACTCCAATACTTTGGCCACCTCATGCGAAGAGTTGACTCATTGGAAAAGACCCTGATGCTGGGAGGGATTGGGGTCAGGAGGAGAAGGGGAGGACAGAGGATGAGATGGCTGAATGGCATCACTGACTCGATGGACGCAAGTTTGAGGGAACTCCGGGAGTTGGTGATGGACAGGAAGGCCTGGCATGCTGAGGTTCATGGGGTCACAAGAGTTCGACATGACTGAGTGACTGAACTGAACTGAACTGAAGATGTACATAAGGTTGAAAGAGCAGGGAGACAGTAGAAATCAATGAATCCAAATTGGAGGCAGAAGCCAGGGATTTTGTGTTGGTTTATGTATTTTGAACTTTATTCTAAAGGCGATGAGTAGCTCATCAAGATGTGTGTGTGTGTTTTGTTTGTCAACATGTGAGAGAGAGAGTGTGTGGGGAGAGAAGAGATGTTACCATAAATATATTTTTAAAGTTAATTGGAGAATGAATTGAAAGATGCAAGAACAGAAGAAGAAAGATCAGTTAGGTAGTTACCATGATACTTCATTCTAAACAGTTACAATGCTTAGAATAGGAAATGGCTAAGACTAGGGGAGGAATGGCAGAAACCGTTTAGTAATTGGATCCGAGATCCTGAAGCAAACACTGACAGGCTCTTGAATTTGGATTTCTTTAATCTTTTTATCTCTTCCATCTTTTAAGTCATGGTTGAAAGCATCTGTCTATATTCCTGTTTTTCAAAGGTATTAGTCATGGCTCTTTGTAAGAATATTGTAAATCAGTACATTATAGTCCAAAAATCTCTGAGTTTATGCATGTGTGCACACAGAGAGAGAGAAAGAGAGAGAGAGGTATGGCATGCACACAGATTTGAACAAAGGCAGGAAACAATATTTAACCTTCCTACCTGGGATGTACAGGCCTATTGTTTATTCTCACTTCAATCCATTTCATCCCATTTCTATCTCACAGCATTCCAGAACGTTAAATTAACAAGAGTGTTTCAAACCTAAACACGCTTCACTGTATCCTAATCATGACTTTCTACTCATTGTTTGAAAAAATCCTGCCAAAGGCCACGCCCATATATTTTATGCACCTCCATCAGCATGAGAGGTTGAACACAATGGCCAAGGGCTCCCTTCTAGCTCCACCCCCATTTTCAGAACCAATTGCCTCAGCTCTTAAGAGTTGTGACATATTTATAAGGTAGCCGACAAAAAACGACTATCAAGCCTGAATCGGATTTAAGCACAGTTTACCTCCAACAATGACTAGTCACTACTTTCAGCATGATGAGCACAATGAGGAGACAAATGGGTTGAGCACTGATTCTGCAGCGTCATGTCTCTGGGGGAACAAGGACATTTCCTCCTTCTTTTTTAATTCAGAGGTGGATTTTCAAGACATATAATTATTTGGTCTCTACTCCATGCTTTCTGCCAGCAACTCTCAAAATGTGTACTGTGGAACACTAGCTCCATGTACATATATGTGTATCATAAGACGGAAAGGTTTCTTAGCCAAATTGCCTTGAGAAAGTCTGGGTCAAATAATGATAAAGCAGCTTGCTACTGCAGAAATCCTTAGAGCTTTCAAAAACTACATGTATATAGTTTAATGTAGAACTTTTAATAAGCTATATATATATAGTTTATTATTATATATAGATAATTATATAATAAATAATACACCTTATAAATATATATTATTTATATTATAAATTATATTATTTATAATAAAGTATATATAGTTTATAATTTATTATATATGTAGATTTTTAATAAATTACATATGTAATTTACTCTAGCATTTTATTATATATAATATACATTTATATATATGAATGAAACTAAGCCATGCCCTGTGGGGCCACCCAAGACAGGCGGGTCATGATGGAGAGGTCTGACAGAATGTGGTGCACTGGAGAAGGGAATGGCAAACCACTTCGATATTCTTGCCTTGAGAACTCCAAGAATAGTATGAAAAGGCAAAATGATAGGATACTGAAAGAGGAACTCCCCAGGTTAGTAGGTGCCCAATATACTACTGGAGATCAGTGGAGAAATAACTCCAGAAAAAATGAAGGGATGGAGCCAAAGCAAAAACAATACCCAGTTGTGGATGTGACTGGTGATAGAAGTAAGGTCTGATGCTGTAAAGAGCAATATTGCATAGGAACCTGGAATGTTAGGTCCATGAATCAAGGCAAATTGGAAGTGGTCAAACAGGAGATGGCAAGAGTGAACGTCAACATTCTAGGAATCAGCAAACTAAAATGGACTGGAATGGGTGAATTTAACTCAGATGACCATTATATCTACTACTGCGGGCAGGAATCCCTTAGAAGAAATGGAGTAGCCATCATGGTGAACAAAAGAGTCCGAAATGCAGTACTTGGATGCAATCTCAAAAACGACAGAATGATCTCTGTTCGTTTCCAAGGAAAACCATTCAATATCACAGTAATCCAAGTCTATGCCCCAACCAGTAATGCTGAAGAAGCTGAAGTTGAATGGTTCTATGAATACCTACAAGACCTTTTAGAACTAACACCCAAAAAAGATGTCCTTTTCATTACAGGGGACTGGAATGCAAAAGTAGGAAGTCAAGAAACATCTGGAGTAACAGGCAAATTTGGCCTTGGAACACAGAATGAAGCAGGGCAAAGACTAATAGAGTTTTGCCAAGAGAATGCACTGGTCATAGTAAACACCCTCTTCCAACAACACAAGAGAAGACTCTACACATAGACATCACCAGATGGTCAACACTGAAATCAGATTGATTATATTCTTTGCAGCCAAAGATGGAGAAGCTCTATATAGTCAGCAAAAACAAGACCGGGAGCTGACTGCGGCTCCAATCATGAGCTCCTTATTTCCAAATTCAGACTTAAATTGAAGAAAGTAGGGAAAACCACTAGACCATTCAGGTATGACCTAAATCAAATCCCTTATGATTATACAGTGGAAGTGAGAAATAGATTTAAGGGACTAGATCTGATAAGAGTGCCTGATGAACTATGGACTGAGGTTCATGACATTGTACAGGAGACAGGGATCAAGACCATCCCCATGGAAAAGAAATGCAAAAAAGCAAAATGGCTGTCTGGGGAGGCCTTACAAATAGCTGTGAAAAGAAGAGAAGTGAAAAGCAATGGAGAAAAGGAAAGATATAAGCATCTGAATGCAGAGTTCCAAAGAATAGCAAGAAGAGTTAAGAAAGCCTTCCTCAGTGATCAATGCAAAGAAATAGAGGAAAACAACAGAATGAGGAAGACTAGAGATTTCTTCAAGAAAATTAGAGATACCAAGGGAACATTTCATGCAAAAATGGGCTCGATAAAGGACAGAAATGGTATGGACCTAATAGAAGCAGAAGATATTAAGCAAAGATGGCAAGAATACACAAAAGAACTGTACAAAAAAGATCTTCATGACCAAGATAATCACGATGGTAGGATCACTCACCTAGAGCCAGACATCCCGGAATGTGAAGTCAAGTGGGCCTTAGGAAGCATCACTACAAACAAAGCTAGTGGAAGTGATGGAATTCCAGTTGAGCTATTTCAAATCCTGAAAGATGATGCTGTAAAAGTCCTGCACTCAATATGTCAGCAAATTTGGAAAACTCAGCAGTGGCCACAGGACTGGAAAATGGCACTTTTCATTCCAATCCCAAAGAAAGGCAATGCCAAAGAATGCTCAAACTACCACCCAATTGCACTCATCTCACACACTAGTAAAGTAATGCTCAAAATTCTCCAAGCCAGGCTTCAGCAATACATGAACTGTGAACTTCCAGATGTTCAAGCTGGTTTTAGAAAAGGCAGAGGAACCAGAGATCAAATTGCCAACATCCACTGGATCATCGAAAAAGCAAGAGAGTTCCAGAAAAACATCTATTTCTGCTTTATTGACTATGCCAAAGCCTTTGACTGTGTGGATCACAATAAACGGTAGAAAATTCTGAAAGAGATGGGCATACCAGACCACCTGACCTGCCTCTTGAGAAACCTATATGCAGGTCAGGAAGCAACAGTTAGAACTGGACATGGAACAATAGACTGGTTTCAAACAGGAAAAGGAGTTCGTCAAGGCTGTAAATTGTCACCCTGCTTATTTAACTTCTATGCAGAGTACATCATGAGAAACACTGGGCTGGAAGAAGCACAAGCTGGAATCGAGATTGCCGTCAGAAATATCAATAACCTCAGATATGCAGATGACGCCACCCTTATGGCAGAAAGTGAAGAGGAACTAAAAAGCCTCTTGATGAAAGTGAAAGAGGAGAGTGAAAAAGTTGGCTTAAAGCTCAACATTCAGAAAACACAGATCATGGCATCTGGTCCCATCACTTCATGGGAAATAGATGGGGAAAGAGTGGAAACAGTGTCAGACTTTATTTTGGGGGGCTCCAAAATCACTGCAGATGGTGACTGCAGCCATGAAATTAAAAGACGCTTACTCCTTGGAAGGAAAGTTATGACCAACCTAGATAGCATATTGAAAAGCAGAGACATTACTTTGCCAACAAAGGTCTGTCTAGTTAAGGCTATGGTTTTTCCAGTGGTCATGTATGGATGTGAGAGTTGGACTGTGAAGACAGCTGAGTGCTGAAAAATTGATGCTTTTGAACTGGTGTTGGAGAAGACTCTTGAGAGTCCCTTGGACTGCAAGGAGATCCAACCAGTCCATTCTGAAGGAGATCAGCCCTGGGATTTCTTTGGAAGGAATGATGCTAAAGCTGAAACTCCAGTACTTTGGCCACCTCATGTGAAGAGTTGAGTCATTGGAAAAGACTCTGATGCTGGGAGGGATTGGGGGTAGGAGGAGAAGGGGACAACAAAGGATAAGATGGCTGGATGGCATCACTGACTCTATGGTCGTGAGTCTGAGTGAACTCCGGGAGTTGGCGATGGACAGGGAGGCCTGACGTGCTGTGATTCATGGGGTCGCAAAGAGTCGGACACGACTGAGCAACTGAACTGAACTGAACCCCTTCTTTATTCAAGGTTGCTTATTTACCAGTTTTCCCACCGAGCCTGTCTAGAATCACATCTTTCCTTACTCTTTACCCCCTTTTATTGCTTTAATTTTTCTCTCCTTGGGATTAACTCCTACCATCCATTGTTATTTCTTATACCTATGCCCAATTTTTGCTTGCTTTATCTTCCCAACTAGAATGTAAGTTCCATGAGAACAAGGACTTTGCATTAACAGCCACATTCCAAGCTCCTAGAAGTACACCAGAGACATAGTAGGCATTTAATCAATAAGTACTGAAAAATTAACAAGCCCCATGTGATAATTTGAATTCTTTAACACAACACTTTCTCAGCAAGTTTGAAGGTAATGCCTGCCCTACCCCAGAAGAGCTCTCACCCCTGCAGAGATCCTTCTTTTTAATTCTTCTCTAAGTCTTTAGCCTCTGCTTCAAATAAAATTACAGGATGCGTGCTTTGCAGGGAAGCCAAGTTTATTACTTTGTCTAGAGTGACTGCCTCAGTCCAGCTTTATCTGTCCTACACTGACTGACAGCGCACGTTTTAGGTCTATGTCATCACCAAATGAAGCATAGAATCTTGCTAAGAACAGTCGCAGTCCATTTGCTTTTGACGGTCCTTTGTAAGAATGTGATGAAAATAAACCTTGAAGAAGGTTGTTTGATGTACCTTCTTTCTTCTTAGCGAATACTTTAGATTACCAAGGTTTTTTTTTTTTTAATCTCTTTTGAAATAAAGCATCTGGAAATAAATCCACACCGATAGTTCTGCTCTCTCTCAAATGATGGAGACAATCACAGGAAACGGTAACGTGTTAGAGGTTGAGGATTGGGAGGAGTGGAAAAGCAAGAGGCAGGGAAGGAAGAGGAACAGAAGGAGGAAGGAGGAAGCAAAGGAGAAGGAGAGAGAAGGAAGGAGGAAGGAAGAAAGGGAAGAAGGAACGAAGAGACTAAGGTAAGCAGAAGAGAAAAACAGGAGGAAATCTTGAAGGAAATGTGAAGAGTGATGATGAAATAATAATTTTCTAACAATGACAAAAGGAAGAAGAAAAGAGTAAATTACCTTGAGAGAGGAGATGATAAGACAGAAAATGGAGGAGATGTAGAATCTCTTCTTATTCTACAAGATCCAGCTTCCTAGAAAATCATTACAATGGTCGTAACAGACTATGAGCAGTCTCTGAGGAGGAAAACGAAGAGCAGGGGAAGGGCATGTTTCATGGAGGAGAAAGCTAGACTCAGATGTTCCTCCCACAGTCTGTTGCAGCAGAAAGTGGTTTGAAACAGAGTTTGAAGTCAGGTGTCCTTTCTACAAAGCTCCTACTTTCAGTGCTGTATCTACCAGCTTCCTCTCATTTTCATGCACAATAATTCACTTGAGTCTCCAGAAGCTGAATCTGTTATATAATTAATAGGAAAACAAACAAAAAACAACCACCTTCCAGTGGGAAAAACAGAAAGCATTCATGGCTGATTTGTCAGAAGGAGGAAACAAAGGAGCCAACGAATCCAGAACCACCAGAGGAAGTGAACAGTCAAAAGAGAGGAACCCCAGAGACTACGCTGGCAGATGGGTTCATTAAGCAACCCTGCACTGTCTGAAAAGGATGCTAATCATTGCAGTATTTCCACTCCAAACGAGGAGAGTGAGTTGCATACTGAGTCCTCTCCATATGAGCTTTAAGAGAAGGCTCATTCTTCTTAGACACCATCAGAGCTGCCAGCACTCACCCTTGGGAAGCCATGGTCTTCTGCAAGGCAGTTCAAGTCCCGGCTCTGATGCCAGCTGTCACACCAGCGAGTCTGCTTCCTTTTTGGAAAGCTCAGAAAATGCTGGCTGTGCATCCTGGAGGTGGAGGTGAGAAGAGGATTTTTTCTGCGTGGTTGCAGGGGGAAGTTGGAAGAGGAAGAAGACAAGGATGGGAGGGAACCTAGTATCAATTACGTTTAAAATATCTACCACGCACCGTACTATTTCCGAGTTGAAATGCAAATTTTGCCTGTTGAAAAATTTTGTTCAAACTGAATGTACACTCAGAAACTGTGCAAGACCTGCCTTTACACATCTCCCCTTTGCTTCTGTTTTTCAAATGGCTCTAAGACTCATCACAGATTACAATGGACGAGAGTTCAGTTGTGTTCTGAATTAAGATAGCATCTGTGGGCAACCTTGGGAGCTGGCCTACTCTTACTTTATTTTGATTGGATGTTTACTTGAAGTATCAGGTTGAAAATCGACAAGCTAGTCTTCAACAAGCACTGCATATCTCTGGGTCCAATTTTTTTTTTTTTTTTTTTTTATTCTTGGGCATTTTTTTTTTTTTTTTTACTATTCTTAAGTGTACATTTTTTTTTTCTGTTCTTAAGCATATCCTTCAGCAATACTTTGGCCACCTGATGCAAAGAGCTGACTCATTGGAAAAGACCCCCATGCTGGAAAAGATTAAGGGCAGGAGGAGAAGGGGGCGACAGATGAGACAGTTGGATGGCATCATTGACATAATGGACATGAGTTTGAGCAAACTGTGGGAGACAGCGAAGGACAGAGGAGTTCATGGGGTGCAGTTCATGGGGTGGCAAAAAGTTGGACACAACTGAGTGACTGAACAACAAGCATATATATTGAATGCTATATTGATCAGGGTTCATTGACAGAGAACAGAATCTCCTCTGGCTAGTTTCAGGGGATTTATTACAGAGTATTAAGGAGGTAATAGAATTGTTGGGAGAGCCAAAGAAACAATCTACTAGACTGGACTTCAGGAATTCACTGTGGAGCTGGCTTTTTCGTGCTGCTGTGACTTGCAGGACCTGAAGGTTTTGGGATGAGAGCCTTGTCTGCCAATCAGGGAAACTCCTGATTTATCCCTCCCTTCCACATTCCCCCTTTAGTAGCCATAAGTTTGTTCTCCATAGCCATAAGACTCTTTCTGGTTTTGCAAATAAGTTCATTTGTATTATTTTTTGAAATTAGATTCAGCGTATGAGTGATAAAGGTAATTTTACATGTAGCCACATTAAACAAGCAAAAGGAAACAGCATTAATTTCAACAATATATTTGATTTAACTCAACACGTCCCAAACTTTAACATGTACTCAATATCAAAACCATTAACCTGATGTTCTTCAACTTTTTTGTGCTACAGTTTTGAAATCCATTTACAGAGCGTCTCAGTGAGAACAAGCTACATTTCAATCACTTGATCATCACATGTTGCTACTATGTTGATAGTGCAGGTTTAGAGCAAAGAAATAGTGATCACACTCTCTTTTTATACCAATTTCCACACTGGATTCCCCCAACTTAATATAACAAATTAGCATGGAGTACTTTACACGTTGATTGACTTGCTTAAAAATAGAGGGATTGGGAGTTTACATTAGGTCTTTTGAATCCAAATATAAATTTAAGTCAAATGAGAAATATCTTACACATTCCAGAAAAACATGGTCGAGTGAACCATTCATCTGCCTGCTTTTTATTTTATTGACTCAGCAGAAGCATCTTGTGTCAGACTGAATACCTGGCTCACAGCTCCCACCAAACTGGGATCCACCCAAGTTGTACTAAGAGAGGTCTCATCAGATTTGCTTTGCTTTTTGTTCCCTAAGTTTTGGCCTCCTGTACCCTTGGCTGTTCCTCTAGTCTGGGGCTTGTGCTCTGGTCACAATCTTTGGTATGTTTACAGACTTTAGTAAGACTTTCAAGCATCATGCTGAACACTCTGCCTTCTTGATTTCATTCAATTTTCACAAACAAAAACACCTGAAATTGGAATTATGACAGTTGTTTTCAAGATAAGGAAATTGGGGTTCCAAAAGTTTAATAAAATTGACAAAAGTCTCAAACTCCTAACTGGTGGACAGTAGATCAAAACTCAGATCAGTGTAAGAGAGCCACTTGTCACTTGATCACACAGTTCCTCTCAAGCAACCATTAAAAAAAAGATCTGAGTTAGGATTAAAAATTCAAGGCAACTTGTATTGGGCCAATTCCATCTTTCAACAGTCTTATTTACATTCTGAGAGGGAGAATGAATAGATCCAGATAAAGAATTATGTTCCTTTTAAAATTTTTAATTGCTGAACTTTGAGTCTCATCTCACTAATTTATTTGGGTGTTTATATTGAGAACTATGCTTTCTCTATTTAATCATTCATTACCACAATGCTATAATACTTGATGGCCCCAAGAAGAGTTTCTCTCCTTGGTCCTATACTTCATACAAAATACAGACACACTCCTTTTTATATATCAAAATAACAGAAAGCATCTGAAAAGAAATCCTTTAGGAACCAAGAACTAGATTTTTTTTTTTTTCCTGCATCTTGAAGTCCATTGTTTGGTCTTTTTTTCCACACTCTAGAATTTGGAGTCTTTTTAATAGATGGAATACTCAATTATTTTGGGGAGCAGTAATGTCTGCTGTATGATAGCCCCTTCCTACTACTGCATTCAGTAAAACAAAATAATCTTGATGGCGAAGATTACTGTTTATAATCTCCAGCACCATTATGATCTGCAACTGTAAAGGATGCAGTGAGTTACCTGTAAAAGTTCCCAGTGCTTGTTAGGTACCAGATGGAGGCTAAGCTGCTTCCCACCTATTAACACTTACAAGACAGGATACAGGTTTCCATTTTGCCAGAAATGACTTTCATGTTTTGGTCACATTATCTCAAATATCTCCATACATTACAGAATCTTGCAGAGTGTTTGTTGCTGTTTGCCAAATGCATTAACGTCCAGCATCAAGCCAGCTGCTCATCTGTTGGGGCTTTATCCATTGTCTTAGTCCATCTGAGCTGTTATAACAACAACAAAAAAAAAAAAAAATCACAAAGTGGGCACCTAAAAAAAGCAACAGAAATTTCCCTCTCCCAATTCCAGGGCCTGGAAGTCTGAGATCAGGGCACCAGCATGGTCAGGTGAGGGCCCTCTTCCAGGAGGTATACCTCTCATTGTTTCCTCACATGGTAGAAAGGGATGAGGGAACCCACAGAGCCTCTTTAATAAAGGCATCGATCCCATTTGTGAAGGCTCCACCTTCATGCCCTAAATGCCATTCAAGGTCCCAACTCCTAACCCTATCACTTGAATCATTTGGCTTTCATGATAGGAATTTTGGGGAGACACAAACATTGAGGCCATGGCACCGTTTCTCAGGGGGACAGTTTGTGACTCTTAGAGGAGGATGCTGTAAAGAGCAGCAGGAGCCAGGTCAGGCATGACTGCAGAAATGAAGTGCAGAGAGGACTTGGTACTCTCTTGCAGGTTTCCATGGCGCTTAGTGCACTCCTAGTAAAGATGATAAAACGCATTAGGAGAAATTTATTTTGGACATTTTTCTCAATGAGATCAAATCAGAACATTCTTTCACATGAGAGCTATTCAAAAAAATTGAAAATGATCTATTTTGCTGTTAAAAACTGTCTTTCTTCTTCTAAAGCTTGTACAACTCCTTTAGGAGTTTCCTAAGTTGGCAGTGTTATCCAGAAACCCATAATTTCCTACTCACTGAATGTTTTCCATTTAAAATTTTCTCTAAAAATGGATTATGTGAATTTTTCTAAGCCAAATTATCACATGCCTCTTTATCATCCTCCGGTAGAAAGAATTTCAACCTTGTTTTAAACAATATGACTTCAATGCAAGTCCACCTTGTTCTGTTCTTCCTACTCTCTCCAGCACTGCCTGGTTCCTGAAATTTTTCTTAGTCTCCAGTTCCAAGGATATATTTATCCTTAAAGACAGGTAACCATTTGGTTTATCTGGGTGCTGAAACTTTATCTCAATCTACATAGTGCCATTTCTCGCAGGGCTGGTGGAAAAAGCAGGATAACAAATCGGGAACATGTCAGGAACATTTAACATATCCTTTGACAAAGACACTACTAGCTCTTCATCTAAGACCGTGTCCTTTTCTCCTGGACACCCAGCCGTACTTCATTCCTCAGGCTCCCGCATAGGTAGGCGTCACCAAGAGTCTGAGTTCTAGCCGCTGGGGGATTGCAAGAAGCACTGTGTGCCACTTTCAGGCCTTGCTTGTTAAAGAAGAAGAAGAGGATGATTTAACTGGCATTATTGTAAGGCCAGCAGGCTTCCCTGGTGGCTCAGATGGTAAAGAATCTGCCTGCAATGCAAGAGACCCGAGTTCAATCTCTGAATCGAGATGAACCCCTGGAGGAGGGCATGGCAACCCAGTCCAGTATTCTTGCCTGGAGAATCCCCATAGACAAAGGAACCTGGCAGCTACAGTTCACAGGGTCGCAAAGAACTGGACACGACTGAGCAACTAAACAACAATAGCAACCATAACTGTAAGGCTGTGAGTTTATAACACTTTACATGAAGCGGTATGTTGTCATTTAAACATGGGCTGTGATGAATTAAAGGTGTATATTGAACCCAAAGAAGGCATAAGAAGCTTAGAGAGAGAGATGGAATATACAAACAGTGGGCACAAAATAAAACATAAAGATATCCAATTAACCCAAAAACAGTCAGAAAAAGAAAGAAAAAAAAAAACACACAGGACAGATGAAGCAAATGGGAAACAACTAACAAGATGGCATGTTCCAACCCCAGAGTATAAATAATTATATGAAAAATAAGCACGCCAGACACAATTAAAAGGTGATGTGATCAGTTTGGAAAGCAAAAAGAAAGGACAAACTACATATAGTCTACAAAAAAACACATTTTGTATATATACACACACACACACAAAGATTACAAGCACGGCATGCATGTGCGTGTGCAAAGTCACTTCAGTCGTGTTCAACTCTTTGCGACCTTATGGACTATAGCCCACCAGGCTCCTTAATCCATAGGACTCTCCAGCATGGAAGAGGACAAACATTGCAAGAACTCATTAAAGAAGCTATCTAGTGCAGCAGCAGTAATATCATACACAGAAGACTTGAGGACACGGCATTTTACTGAAAATAAAGAGGAACGATACAAAGTGATAAAAGAGTCATTTTCTAAGAGGACATAACAAATCTAATTTTATACCCATCTACCAATACAGCTTCAAAATACATGAAGCAAAACCAGTAGCTCTAAAATTAAAAATAAGCAAATGCACCATTAACATTAGAGATGTCAATATTCCTCTCTTAGTAATCAGAACAAACAGAGGAAATCAGTAAGGATGTAGAGGGACTTAACATTGTTGAACCATTTATCTATTTGAGATTTATAGAACATCTCATGCCAACAGAATCTTTTTTCCTAATGCCCGGGGGATCATTCTCCAACATAGACCATATTCTCAGGGGAATAGGAACCTGGGGTGGGATAAAATGTATATTCTTTGGTCACATGACCTTGAATAAGAAACTGATAACAGAAAAGTATCTGGGAGAAAAACCATCAAATATTTGGAAATTGAAGAATATACATAAATAATTCAAGGGTCACATGGAGAATTAGAAGAAAAATTAGAAGACATTTTAAATTGAGTGGAAACAAAAATATGACATAGCAAAACATGTGAAACAGCTACAGCAGGACTTGAGGCATTTGCAACATTAAATGTTTATGTTAGAGAGAGTGAAAGTCTCATACCAGTGACCTGAGCTTCTACTTTAAGAAACTGGGGGCAGGAAGCAAACGCACCAAATCAAGTGAAAGAAAGAAAAAAATAAAGAGAAAAAAAATGTAATTGCAAAGAGTAAAAAACAGAAAATCAATGGAAGAAAGAAAAGGTTCTTTGAAACGATCAATAAAAATGATAAGCCACTAGTCAGATTGAATAATGAATGACAGAGAATAGACACAAGTTGCTAAAGTCAGAACTGAAACAGGGACTTGTCCATAGATCAATCCTTCAGACACTGTCAGGATAAGAAAAAATATACGTAAGGTTGTTGTTGTGGTTTAGTCTCTAAATCATGTCTGACTCTTTGTGATCCCATGGAGTATAACCAGCCAGATTCCTCTGTCCTTGGAATTCTCCACAAAGAATACTGGAGTGGGTTTCCTTTCCTTCTCCAGGGGGTCTTCCCAACCCAGGGATCGAACCTGTGTTTCCTGCATTGCCCGTGTTCCTTACACTGCAGGTGAATTCTTTACCACTGGGCCACCAGGGAAGCCTATGTAAGGTTATGTACATGTGCCTGTGAGAATCAACAAAACACAGTTGGTTCTTTGAAGAGACCAATAGAGTTGAAAAGCCCTAGCAAAAATTTTGTAAGACAGAGACAATATTAGGAAATATCCTGAATGATCAAAGGGCACAGTATTCTAAATCTTCAAGACATTAAAATATATAGCAAATAAATTTACTAAGTTTACCAAATTTATTTACTAATAAATCTACATTTGAAAATGCAGATAAAAAAGACGAATTCCTATGAAAATAAATGTTTCCACAAACTGAAACAAAGTGTAACATTAACAAAATCTGAATAATCATATTAAATACTTCAAAGATATACATGAAAATATCCTCAGGAAAAGATGGCTAGACCAATAAACTCTTCCAGGTATTTGAAATACATATATATATATATATATATATATATATATATATATACTAATAGCATGCTTCTTTTCCCCCTCAGAAAATGGGAAAATAGAGAAACTCTCTAATTTGCTTTATGAAGCCTAGATATAACTTTAGTATGGAAACTAGAAAGGGGGATAACAAAACTGAAGAATACTAACCAATCTCTCTTACAGATAGAAAATGAAAAAAATCAGTAAAATATTAATAGATATGTAATAGACATCAAATACCTTTCAACCAAGTTGGGTTTATTTCAGAAATTCAAAGGTAGCTTAATAATTGCAAATTAATCAATGTGAGTTTTAATATTAACAGAATAAAGGAGAGCCATCATATTTTCATCATAGTAGATGGAAGAAAATCATTTTACCAATGTCATCATTGCTTCATAATAGAAAAGAAACACTCTAAGCAAAGAATAGAGGCAAACTTTCTTGATAGATATTATTAAGAAATAATTCTGCATCCAGTACAAAGAAATGAAATAAGATATATGGATCAGAAAGGAAGAAAAGAGAAATATTATTTACAGTTAGCATAACTGCAGAAGTAAAATATGTAACAAAATTGACTAATCACCATTTAGAATCGAAGAATGAATTTAGATAATTGTTGGATGCAGATCAATATACAAAACTCAGTTACATGCTTATATTCCATCAAAAACATTTAAATAAGCATTTTTAGAATGCCACTTAAATATCATTAAAATGTCAGATGTTTAACAGTAAATCTAATAAGTGACATGGTTTGCATGTGATGCTAGTGGTAAAGGATCTGCCTGCCAAGAGACACAGGAGATGCAGGGAAAATCCCTGGGTCAGGAAGATCCCCCAGAGGAGGGCACAGCAACCCACTCCAGTATTCTTGCCTGGAGAATCCCATGGACACAGGAGCCTTGCGGGCTACAGTCCATGGGGTCACCAAGAGTCGGGCAGGACGGAAGCAACTTAGCACAGCACAGAGCACAATAAATGACATATAAGACCTGTCTTCACAGTGCTGCCAAATACAAAAGAGAACAATTAAATGAAACCTAAATACAAGGAGAGATACATCCTGATAATCTGTTGAAAGAACCACTGTTAGAAATATTTCAGTTTTACTCAGACTGAACCATAAAGTGTTTGTGACAAAATCCCACATATTTTTAAAGTGAGTATTGATAGTTCAGTTCAATTCAGTCATATTGATAAGGTGATTCTAAATGCATGTGGAGTTTCAAAGTGATAGTCACTGCAAGGGCAACGTTAAGGAAAAGGTTGCATCATTTATTAGTAGACAATAAGAGTTCCCTGGTGGCTCAGCTGGTAAAGAATCCGCCTGCAATGCAGGAGACTTGGGTTTGATCCTGGGTTGGGAAGATCCCCTGGAGAAGGGAAAGGCTACCCACTCCAGTATTCTGGCCTGGAGAATTCCATGGACTCCATGGGGTCACAAAGAGGCAGACACGGCTGAGCAACTTTCACTTTCACTTTGAAGACTTATTGTAAAGCTACAGTAGTAGCCTTCATGACACTGTGGTATTGGTATAAACATAAATCATACACAGAGTCACCCTCAAGCAGCTTTCCAGGATTAGCTAGGCAGTTTGGAGTCAAATGAGTTGGACCTAGAGTTTCTGATTCTTCCCGTTGTCACTTTAAGTTCATTTCAGTTCAGTTGCTCAGTCACGTCCAATTCTTTGTGACCCCATGGACTGCAGCACACCAGGCTTCTGTCCATTACCAATTCCCGGAGCTTACTCTAACTCATGTCCATCACATTGGTGATGCCATCCAACCACGTCACCCTCTGTCATCCCCTTCTCCTCCTGCCTTCAGTCTTTCCCAGAATCAGGGTCTTTTCCAATGAGTCAGTTCTTCGCATCAGGTGGCCAAAGTACTGGAGTTTCGACTGTTGTGGCTTTGGGCCAACCATTTACTATCTCCAGCCTTGTATTTCATTTGTATATAGGGTTTGACAATAATTCAAATATCATTATAAAAATTAAGTAATATGTTTAAGGTGCATAGCATTTAACACAATGTCTGACACCCAACAAACCCCAGAAATTTTAAATGTAACTGTCAATGCATGTTAAACAGTTAGGAGAATATCTAGCCTGCAGTAAGCAATCAATGTTAACAGCAATTGTTATATTAATATTAAAAAGGCCAACATGGAAATAATGTTTGCCCAATGCTAAGCACTTATTATTCACTCTCTCAAAAGGATTGTGCGTGAATATTCAGGAGTGACACTAAAATTCTAAAGATAGGCAGATTTGTCCTCTGTCCTGAAGTGGGCAATTGCTCCAAATCTCCTGATTTTCTAAAAGACCTGGAGAGTGTGGAGAAAAAAAAAAAGAACATACCTCTCTGGTAGTTATTCCTGAAGTATGGGGATCATGTTAATAATAACTAAAAATTGCAATTAGAGGAATTTCCTCACAGCACTTCTGGGTCCCATCACCCCTGTTTCACTACAAGCGTGTTTAGCCATTTTCAATCTGTGCCTCATTAGACAGTTATCAGCAGGTGCTTCCTATAGAGATGTTTGGAAAACAAGCTTTGTGAGGAGGCAGGGGTGGGGTCCTCTCTCACCCTCCCGATCTTGTCCACTCTGTTCTGCGGAGGCTGGGGGACGCCGGAGAGAGGCTTTGGGAGAGAGGCGTCTCCCCGTGGAGCCGCCTGGCACAATTTCTTTCTCTCAGTTTACACGTGCGCTCGAAGCAGGGTGGTGGTGGTTTAGTCGCTCAGTCGTGTCTGAGTCTTTGCAACTCCAGGAATGGTGCTCCGCCAGGCTCCTTTGTCCTTGGGATTCTCCAGGCAAGAATACTGGAGTGGGGTGCCATTTCCTTCTCCAGGGGATCTTCCCGACCCTGGAATCAAACCCGGGTCTCCTGCACTGCAGGTGTACTCTTTACCAGCTGAGCCACCAGGGAAGCCCCAAAGCATGGGAGATGTTGCCATTTGGTCTCATCATGGAATCCTTAGCTCTTGTGGAGTCCTTCCTTTCCTGTAACCTGACTGGACATGCACGTGGTCTAAGAGGTCAAACGCTCCAGACAAATACAGCCACTTTATTCCCGGACATGAAAGACCTAGGAGAACCCCATGACTACCCACGTGGCCTTGGCACAGCCACTGCACCTCTGCATACCTCGGTGTACCTTTCTGCGAAATGGGAGGGAGGTGGGAGGGAGGCTCAAGAGGGAGGGGACATCGGTATACCTGTGGCTGATTCAAGTTGGCATATGGCAAAAACCAACACAATATTGTAAAGCAATTATCCTTCAATTAAAAATAAATTTAATTTTAAAAAATCATTATCAAGCCAGAGCTGAGGATTGAATACAATCTAGAGTGATCAGCTTTGCATGTGTATCTCTTCCTATTTGACTTTGAGGAATTCCCTCAGCTAAAGGTCTACCCTCATCCATCCACTGCAGACTCTGGGATATTTCCCAATAGGAACCTTCCAGCCTCTCCTCAGGGTCTTTGCTCAGCAAATGACAATCACCCCAAGATGAGCTCTTCCCTTCCAGATGTGCCTGTGGAAATAAAACACTGCTTTCTAGGGAGACTACAGCTCTGTCTTTTGACCCATTTAGAATGGCCTCATCGGATTCTAGGGGCTCTCAGTATGCGGTGACTCCTCTCTCCTGCTCCTGTCCTGCAATATCAGCAGACAATTTCGATCATCAGAAGTGGGATACACAGTGATGGAATGCTACCATCCTACAGCTCACAAGTGAGCCCTCGCAATGAAGAACTTCCCAGCCAAACATGCCACCAGTACTGAAGTTGGAAATCCCGCCTGTTATACAGAGTGGTATCCAAATCCTCAGCTCGTCCTTCAGACCCTCTGTGACCCGGCTCCAGATACAACAGCCCCATTTTACACCTTGGCCCTTTCATATGTCATTTTTCCATCTTAGTCTAAAGCCTGAAACATTAGGAATGTGTGAATTCCAGGAAGACAGGGGTGTTGTTTTTTTTTTTTTTTTCCATTTTATGCACAGATGTGTCTCCAGGTGCTTGATAAACAATTGCTGAATGAGTCAGTGAACAGAAAGGCAGTGCCTGCCCCCAGGGTTTGCACAGACTGGCTCCTCTGCCTGCAATGTCTTCTCTTGTTGAGCTAACAAAGCCCGTTGTCATCATTCAACATCTAAGCGGGCCCTCTTCAAGATGTCCCTCCTTGCCCCAGACCCAGTGTCCCACCTCCTCTGCTGGGCTGTTTGTACCTTTGACATCTGTCTGGCTTGTCTCGTCACATTGTTCTGTAATTTATCTTCCTCCGCATTCCTCTTCTCTGCGTGATTACAAGAGCTTTCAAGGCAAGGCTCCTGTCTTAATTATTTGAATATCTCCATCACTGTTCACAGCACCTGACACCGAAGAGGTTCTTAGTAAAGATATTTTGAATGAATGAGTGAGCAGGCGATGACTAGAGGTGTGACAGGCATGGTGATAAGTGTGAAGCTGGAATGTGGGCGTCAATTCATCTAGGAGGCAGCAGAGGGTGAAACATCCCTTCTCCACGTGACTTAGTGATTCTGCTCATTACCGGGAAGGATGCAGGGCCCTTGTGCAGGGTACCAACTCTTTCCTAGTAGCTATCGTGCACATAAGCTGGGATTTGGGAGAACAGAGACAGCATGTTGCATAGATTCACAAGAATAGGAGAGATTGAGAGCATGTATGAAGACAGGTGAAAAGTGTAACTTGCACCACTCTGGGTAATTTCTTCACTTTTCATGGAGGAAATACCACACTTGCATGGAGGCAATGGGGGAGAATTAATGTTTTCAGGGTTAAGGCAGACACTGAGAGGACTGATGGAGTAGACGAGGGTCAGGCAGTCACACCGCCTCCCTGCAATTGTTAAGATAAAGGTGAAACTCCACACGGGGCCAGGTAAGCTGAGTGTCAAGGTGGCAGGGAAGGTGGAAGAGGAGAAAGAAGTCAGGGAAGGGAATCAGCCCGGGGGAGGATACACATTTACCCCCGGAAAATTCTCCCAGGGGTGAGTCTGGTGGGCATAGCAACTGTGCTAATCCCTCAGAATTTAAGGTGACTTTGCAGGAAAATGGAGTAAAATGTGTTGTCCCAAACAGTTGATTTTGGCCTGTTCACTGATGCTCAGAGTAAGGAAGAACAGATCTGGCACTGGTATAGGTCTAGAGAAAAGGGGAAAGAGAGGGATCCAAGAAAGTTGTTACAGAAAACTGCTGACTAAATTGCTAAACAAATTTGGCGGTCTTAGTTGTCTTGTTGGATAATTCCGTAAATACATCTTGTGAAGATGTTCAAGAAAATATGGCAGGCAGAGAAAGAAAATTGCCCCTTAATAGAGAAGAATTATCTAAAATAAAATCCAGAGAGTGTTGAACTTATGATGTGGGGCCGCCATATGTAAAGGCTCTTCTGTCCATGGGATTCTCCAGGCAAGAATTCTGGAGTAGGTTGCCATTTCTTTCTCCAGGGGATCTTCCCAATGCAGGGAATGAAGCTGGGTCTCCTGCATTGCTGGCAGCTTCTTTATCATCTGAGACACCAGGAAAAGTGCCCTTAATTCTCTAAGGGAAGAGATTTGGGGGGCACTCAGACAGCTGCACAAACAATTCCATGAACCAATGAGGAAAAAGACACTTCTCTTAGAACTCAATGCAATTGTCATATTGTTCTGAGAGCACTCTCCTTTGAGCGTAAGAAGCTCAACAAAGACAGTGTTTTAAGTCAAACCAAACACTTTTGGAAATTTTTATAGAGATAAATGTTGGGGTTTTGGCTCATTTAGCAGCAATGTTTATTTGAATTTTTCAATTAGCAAAGTCCTTGATAGAATTACCTTCCCATTTTACATTTTACATCCATTGGTCTTAATTGCCCAAAGCATTTTTGCCATGGTATATTTAAGTTTGGGGCTTTCCTGGTGGCACAGACAGTAAAGAGTCTGCAATGCAGGAGATCCACTTCGAGCCCTGGGTCAGGAAGATCCCCTGGAGAAGGGAATGGCTACCTACACCAATATTCTTGCCTGAAGAATTCCATGGACAGAGGAGCCTAGCAGGCTTAAAATCTGTATCAACATTTGAGAAATGAAGGATTTCACATTAAAATTCATATTTATCCTTTCAATAAAAAAAATCCTGAAGATCTGGCCATTTGGAACCTTCTTTTCCCCATAGTGTCTTTGGATGGATCTGCCCCCTGCCAGTCCCCTTGTTGCCTACCATCGTGATTTAACAACATTTATAAATGTTTTTATTGAAACATAGTGGAGTTACAATATTGTGCTTGTTTCAGGTATTTAGAATCTTCTCCATTATGAATTTTGAGAGGGTCTTGAGGATTCTGGCTGCCCCCCACCCCACTCCCCATGGCCTTATCCCTATCTTTGCCCAGTTCGCTCTGATGGATATTTTGTTCCCCCAAGTCACACTGTTCCAATGGTCTCTTGGTCCAGTGAAGCCCAAATATGGTCCCCACTCATAGACCCTGCACAACAGCTCCTGCCCATCCAGGAGGGATCTCCAGATACCAATTGGTTTGATCATTACCTTGGTCCTTAGTTAATAGGGCCATCAGAGAGTTTGAATAGAGCACTCTTTATCATCTGCACCTTACAATATTTTGTGGGGTACTTCGATACTTACAATTTCAGGATGCCAGAAAAGGCACGGGCACCATCCCTATGTGTGTCAGGGCTACCACAACCACTGAGGCTAGCACAGTGCTGACAACATGTTTTGTAAAATGATTGAATGACTTAATAGCTACTGTTTATTGAATACATACTATTTACCAGCTACTTTTCATATATTTTCTCAACCAACTGTCACAGCAGTCTAGTGATGTGGGTGGGTGTCTCAGTCTCCAAAGTCGACACGAGACCCGTGAAGCTTAGGGAGGTAAATCATTTATTTGAGATCAACTGTCTGACTCCAAAGCACTTTAGATGAATGGATAATCAAATGAATGAAGGTATCAGCGATGAAAGGAATGACTCTATGAAAACACTAGTTGTCAGGCTTGAGTCTCATATCAGAGTGGGCATGGCAACCCACTCCAGTATTCTCGCCTGGAGAATCCCGAGGACCGAGGAGCGTGGCGGGCTACAGTCCTTAGAGTCACAGAATCGGACATGACTAAGGCAACTTAGCACAGGACCACCACATTCAGTAAGAAAATAAGGAGAGGGCTTAGCCTCACCTCAGGCATCTCAGAGGGACTAGTGTGGGTCGGCTTTGTGCTGTGTACTGACCTAAATGCCTGGATAGGGATGAGCAAAATAGACAAGAAAGATCCTGGCTTTCATAAAAGGTATATTCTAGCTGAGTTTTAAATGATCCGTATTAAATGATCCACAGTGATTCTCAATCCAGGTTGCTCACTGGATCAACTGTGGAGATTTAAAACCACTTATGACCTGGCCTCCACCCCCAGAGACTCTGGTTGAACTAGGGAAAAGAGTGGGCATTAGGATTTTTTTTTTTTTAAGCTCTGAGATGATATTTACATATACTCAGATCTGAGAACCACTTGGTTAGGGAAAAGGACATTATTCAACAGGCCTGGTTACATGATGAAGGAGATAAAGCTCATAATGGATATTTCTAGAGGTCAGGTATGTGTATTTTTAAGAATCGCACAGAATGATTCTTATCATCCAGCAAGTTTGAGCACCACTGTAGTAAAACTGAGGCAGCTGATTACGTATCTCCTGTCCAAGGATAAGGATTATGCCTGGACATAGCAATTGGCCTGATTTTGCAAGGGGATCAGAGGCACTAAAAGCCCATTGGCCCCACCTAGTGATGGACAAGAGAGACCCACCAGACAGAGTGAAGTAGATGACCAGTAATTTGGTGCTCTTCAAACTGATCATCCTTAAGTGTTCTTTAACATTTATTTCACAGGGGTTTGGAGTGATTGATTTGCTACTAATGCAGATGTAGGTACATAAATGTGTTTCCTTGGTTTTTATTTTATTATTTTTTAATAACATTTTATTGCTGTGACAGCATTTTGTAAGGAGAAAATCGTTTAATAGAGAAATGTTAGGTTTTTGTTTTGAAATTCATTTGTATTACTTTCTAACTTTGGCAGAATAATAAAGTCAAATTATATTAGGCAATTTTATTTTGTGGGTACTGAGAACTATTTATGTGATATCCCTTAACAGAGACGAAAAAGCTGACCATATACTGTTAGAGGCATCGTGCCAGGCCCTTTAAAGGACCAGAAAAAAAGAAAAAGCAGTGAACTCTGCCCTCTAGTGGGCAAAGTTGTACATGCAGGGACTCAGAAACTGCACATTGTAAAATCTCAGGAATAAGACTGGTTTAGGGTCCGTTCGGAGAAGGCAATGGCACCCCACTCCAGTACTCTTGCCTGGAAAATCCATGGACAGAGGAGCCTGGAGGGCTGCAGTCCATGGGGTCGCTGAGGGTCGGACACGACTGAGCGACTTCACTTTCACTTTTCACTTTCATGCGCTGGAGAAGGAAATGGCAACCCACTCCAGTGTTCTTGCCTGGAGAATCCCAGGGACAGGGGAGCCTGGTGGGCTGCCGTCTATGGGGTTGCACAGAGTCAGACACGACTGAAGTGACTTAGCAGTAGCAGTAGTCAAGGCTATGGTTTTTCCTGTGGTCATGTATGGATGTGAGAGTTGGACTGTGAAGAAAGCTGAGCGCCAAAGAATTGATGCTTTTGAACTGTGGTGTTGGAGAAGACTCTTGAGAGTCCCTTGGACTGCAAGGAGATCCAACCAGTCCATTCTAAAGGAGATCAGTCCTGGGTGTTCTTTGGAAGGAATGATGCTAAAGCTGAAACTCCAGTACTTTAGCCACCTCATGCGAAGAGTTGACTCATTGGAAAGGACTCTGATGCTGGGAGGGGTTGGGGGCAGGAGGAGAAGGGGACGACAGAGGATGAGATGTCTGGATGGCATCACTGACTCGATGGACATGAGTTTGAGTGAACTCAAGGAGTTGGTGATGGACAGGGAGGCCTGGTGTGCTGCGATTCATGGGATCGCAAAGAGTCAGACACGACTGAGAGACTGAACTGAACTGAACTGAGGGCCACCTGGTGGGGTGCAGTCCATGGGGTTGCTGAGAGTCGGACACGACTGAGTGACTTGACTTTCACTTTCCACTTTCCTGCTTTGGAGAAGGAAATGGCAACCCACTCCAGTGTTCTTGCCTGGAGAATGCCAGGGACAGGGGAGACTGGTGGGCTGCTGTCTATGGGGTCCCACTGAGTTGGACACGACTGAAGTAACTTAGCAGCAGCAGCAGGGCCACCATGGGGCTTCCCTGGTAGCTCAGCTGGTAAAGAATCTGCCTGCAATGCAGGAGACCTGGGTTCAGTCCCTGGGTCAGGAAGATCTCCTGGAGGAGGGCATGGCAACCCACTCCAGTATTCTTGCCTGGAGAATCCCAAGGACAGAGGAGCCTGGCAGGCTATAGTCCTTAGAGTCGCAGAACCAGACACGACTAAAGCAACTCGGCACAGGGCCACCACATTCAGTAAGAAAATAAGGAGAGGGCTTAGCCTCACCTCAGGCATCTCAGAGGGACTAGTGTGGGTCGGCTTTGTGCTGTGTACTGACCTATATGCCCTGGATAGGGATGAGCAAAATAGACAAGAAAGATCCTGGCTTTCATAAGGGGTATATTTTAGCTGAGTTTTAAATTATCCATATTAAAAAATCAGCAAAGACGTGAATAGACATTCTTCCATAGAAGGTTTAGGCCCGCAGACACATGAAAAGGTGTTCAACATCAGGGGAATGCAAATCAAAACCACAGTGAGGTATCTCCTCGCATTGTTAGAATTTTTGTCATCATTCAGTCGCTCAGTCGTGTCTGACTCTGTGACCCATGGACTGCAGCACCCTGTCCTTCACCATCTCCCAGAATTTGCTCAAACTCATGTCTGGCTAGTCTCAAAATGACAAGAGATAAGTGTTGGTGAGGATGTGGAGAAAAGGGAACCCCTGTGCACTGTTGGTGGGGACTTAAACCAGTGAAACCACCCTGGAGAGCAGTGTGGGGTTTCCTCAAAGATTAAAAATAGAGCTACCATGTGATTCAGCAATCCAAACTTCTGGGTGTATATATATATTAAAAAAAATCTCAAGGAGATATCTGAAGTCCCATATTCATTGCAGCATTGATCACAATAGTTAAGACATGGAGACAAACTAAGTGCTCCTTAAATGAATGAATGGATAATATATATGTAAAATGGAACATTTTTCAACCTTTAAAAAAAAGGGGGCGGGTGGAAATCCTGTCATCTGAAGCAATGTGGATCAAAGTGGAGGGCATTATGCTGAGTGAAATAAACCAGACGGAGAAAAAAATTTCTTCATGCTAGCACTTACATGTGGAATCTATAAAAAATGTTGAATCCATAGACACAGAGGATTAAAAAATGATTGTCGGGTGTTAGGAGGTGAGGAGGAGAAGGCAATGGCACCCCACTCCAGTACTCTTGCCTGGACAGTCCCATGGACAGAGGAGCCTGGTGGGCTGCAGTCCATGGGGTTGAGAAGAGTCGGACACGACTAAGCAACTTCACTTTCACTTTTCACTTTCATGCATTGGAGAAGGACATGGCAACCCACTCCAGTGTTCTTGCCTGGAGAATCCCAGGGATGGGAGAGCCTGGTCGGCTTCTGTCTATGGGGTCGCACAGAGTCGGACACGACTGAAGTGACTTAGCAGCAGCAGCAGGAGGTGAGGAAAATAGGAAGAGTCTGGTAAAAGGATACAAACTTGCAGTTACAGGGATGGCAAGACTTGAGGATCTAATGTGAAACATGGTTCCTACAATTGATAACACTGTATTGCCTACTTGCAGTTTGCGAAGAGAGTAGAACTTGAAAGTTCTCACCCTAAAAAGAAATGAATATGTGAGGTGACGGATGTGATCATTAACTAGATGGAGAGGGATCCTTTCACAGTGCATTTGCACATCACGTTATCATGTTGTCCTCTGTAAATACCATCCGCCCCAACGAGGTGCTCCCCAACAAGAGCAGCCACCACAGTGAGAAGCCAGGACCCCGAAACTAGAGGGCAGACCCTGCTCACCGCAACTAGAGAAAAGTCTGTGCAGCAACAAAGACCCAGTGCAGTCAAATAAATGCAATTATTTAAAAATGTAAAATATCTTATAATTGCATTTGCCAACTGGGTGAATGGATAATGGTGAACAGTTCAAAGCCCCATGATCAGTGTTATGTGCTAGGTTTTAGGGCTTTAATAATAAGCAAGAGACAGAGCTTATATACGGCTGGAATAGGTCAGGTTTTACAAGACATTTAGCCTTTGTCCCAAGAACAATGGGACTCACTGTAATGTCACAAACTGCAGGCAACATATTATATTTACATTTTTAAAGATGAATTTGTGAACTTAGAGTTTTGCAAATGTAAGGGGTGAACTTTTCCCCCTATGAGGTCCCAAGCCCAAAGTCCATGAATTCCACTGCCTCACTTCTGATTATCATCCTTGAGACCAGTGGATCAGCCACCATGAGCCCTGTCATTGAGAGTGACTGTGGAAAGAGCATGAAACACACACACACACACACACATATGGCCAAAAGCCCTTTCCATTTATTATACTGGAAAAATCAATTTAATTTATTGAAAAGTATATTACTGGCAGGAGTAATAATGATATGAATTCAAAAGGCAAATATTAACACTCAACCTACAAGCCCAGGACTTAATGAGAACTCATCCAACATCTGGTCTCCCATTAAAAGGGCTCAGATGGCCCCTGTGTCTGAGTAAAAGTCACTCTCCGTCTCTCAGAAGTTCATTTTTTAAGGGACAAGATAGAGAAAGGAAACTTGGGGCAGAAAGTGTTAAAAAAGCAGCCCCAGAACCGACTGTGGGGTGACCCACTGGTGGAGATGCAGCTGTAACAGGCCGAACTCCCGGCTCAGACGGTGTCAGTAAACCCCCCACACAGACAGGGGAACACAGTCTGCAGTGTAGCCAGCATGGGGCCGGGTCATGGCTTCTAGAGGCCACAGGCAAAGACCCGGGTCCTAGAGCAGCTTAGCTGCCTCCTTCTGAGTCTGTTTCCTCATTTGTAAAATAGGTGCTTGGACCCATGATTTTTAAGGGACATCCCCATTCTAAAAATGCCAATGCCTCTCTGTCATAAGGAAAGAAGGGACTGGTTCCATGGTGGCCAAGAATACTAGGTCCTGGGAAAAGCTTGGCCAGTTCTTTGCATTTTTTAAAAACTCTGGGCGATAGATACTTCGCTCTGTGGTCATGCCATTCTCCTCCCTATTGTCTGACAAACGTCAGAGCCTTTCATGAACTCTTGGAATAAACAAATTCACTTAACATACAAACAGGAGGGGCAAGAAAAAGTGCAAAGAGGGAAAATGATGCTAGAAGTATCCTGCTGTAAGTTCCTGAAGGGCAGGAATTCTGGACCCCGACTCCCCAAGTGAATCCCTTGGGCTCTATCCTTTTTGACAGCTGGGGGTCATGGCTACTGTTTGCAAATGAGGAGCAGGAAATCTAGAAAGGTCGATCCCTGTTTTATTCTTATTCGCATATTCCTCCAAGAAGAATACAATCTGACAGGGGGAAAAAAAATAAAACCCTCAACAATAGGAGAAGGCATCAATAATACTATTAACTATTAGCCATAAGAATCGTCAGTGAGCCAGCCTAACAGGAGTTACACTGACCGGCGGTTTCTACTGGAAGTGGGCATTGGGCATGAACTCATGGCAAAGGGCCTTTCCATGTAGCAGGAAACAATGGGTTCTTTTTTCCATGGTGTGATGCTTCTTTTCTTTAAGAAATGAAAAAAAAAAATATATATATATATATATATGTTATTTGTCCTTGTGATTTTTAGCAAAAAAAAAAAAAAAAAAAAGACAACAAAAAAACACCTCTTTTTGGAGAGAAGGAAATTATCTACTTAAAATACTTAGAACATTGAATCCCAGTAGTTGACTTAAATATTGTAATTCTGTTTCTCTCAGAATATTGATCATCCAGACACTTTCAGCCAAGACACCACCCAGAGTCCAAGAGTTCACTCCTCCAGAAGCATTCTGAGTGAGCAGCTCTGAGGGTTAAACTGTGCGGGTACACAGGGTGCGCTGGGCATACGGATGAAGACTTGGGGGTCCCCTGCTCACTGAAGGACACGGCCCATGCCCTGACCGGACCCTCCTAAAGGCCAGTTTGGAGTCTCCTCACTGCCCTGTTCAACCACCCCAAGACACCCTGGACCCTTTCTGCCGTGTGAGTAACAGAAATAACTTCCACCTGCCAGACGTCCCCTGACCAAACGTAGAAATAACCCCTTCAGCCCTAAGTGCATTCCTAGAGAGAGGCTAATGTACATTGCATAAACACAAAGTCCTGGCCAAAGAAAGTCAAAGGATTTTTTTTTATTATGATTGTTGTTATCATTGATACACATCACGAGCTACACAAAATGCCAACCAAAAAGCAAATGTAGAAAAATAGTAGAATTATATTGGTTCTGATGACTTTGTTATTCCCATCACCGTAATTTTACAATTTCCAAGGATGTTTGGGAGATTATAATTATTGTATACATTGTCACCAGAATAAATATGCATTAGGAATTCACAGTGGCATCAAGCTATACATTCAGGTTCTTTTTTCAGAGAAAGGGACCGTGCTGAAGACCCTGCCTCTATTTACCTTCTACAAGGTAGGAGGTCACATTTGAAAACTAGATTACAACATAATAAAACAAAATGAATTCCAGAGCCCTGCGTTGTATGACAGATAAACAAAAAGCCACAGGCTGGTTCTCCTGGTTAAGCTGGAGTGTGGTAATGTTTATGGACACAATCAGTGGACCATTTATTTATTTGATAATCTGTTTCACCTATTAAGGGGCTTCCCTGGTGGCTCAGATGTTAAAGAATCTGCCTGCAAGGCAGGATACCCGGGTTCGATCCCTGGATTGGGACAAACCCCTGGCAAAGGGAATGGCAACCCACTCCAGTATTCCTGCCTGGAGAATTCCATGACAGAGGAGCCCAGCAGGCTGCACTCCATGGGATCATAGTCAGACAAGACAGAGAAACTAACACTTTCACTTTTCACACTTTCCCCTATTAACTTGAAAGAAAAAAAAAGTAGAATAAACAGTTTAGCCACAGAGCATCTAGAGACTTTGTACTACAGACAGATAACATGCCATTCAGGAGGTGGTGCTTCTAGGCAGACTGAGCTGTAACCGGCACCACTGAACATCTCCTTTGACAAATTTCCTGACTTGACACTGACCTGGGGATGGTGTCAGTGTCGGCAAGGAAGCTTGGAGGTCTTGCATGAGAGGCACGGCTTATACCACTATGGCATCTCCTCTGGGCTAGTTTCCTCCTTCCAGACCCTGGCAGGATGCTGGCATCCTGATAGAAGCAGTTTGGCTTGTTCTAAGAGATGCTGAAGTGGTAATGTTCTTGGTGTTTCCCATCTGTTCTTTTTCCTTATTACTCTAGGTGGACATTCTGTGTATGTGGGTCTCCTCTCCTCCCCTCAGATTATAAACTTTTGTATGGCAGGGTCTCGTCTGATGAATTTCTGTAGCCACCTGTAGCTAGCATAGAACTCAGCAGAGACTAAATAAACACTGTTTAAAAAGAAATCCAGTCAAGTGTAAGCTCTGGGAATATTAGGAATGAAGGGAAAATCAGACTTTGATTTTGTTACATACGAGCAAGACAGTTTGTGGGACAGAATGGGATGCTTCCTTTAAAAAAAAAAGTTAAAAACAAGCAAAAGATAGTAATATATGCATAGGTTATCAGGATTATTATTAAATTCAGTATTTGGATTATTATTAAACTTCCTTGGAGCAAGAAGGATGGACTTAACCTTGGACTAAAGGACATTCAGCCCAAGCACTAAAAGTCTTTTTTGTTTGATGCAATAAAAAGATTCTGAGTGACATTTACAGAATTAACACTTCTGAACACCTTAAATTTGATGTAATATTGTTCTTAGTTGGGTATCAGGTTTCAGCCCTTCCTCTCAACTTAACCATGGCTTACATTATACCCTGAGCAGGAAAATAGTTTTACTACATAGATCATCCAGTTATTCATGAACTGAGCTGGAAAACTCCAGTTTGGAGGCTCTTGGAATCATAACGGAATGTTCTAACTTCTGGAAGTTTGAGTCTTCAAGTTTCAAACAGGGTGATCTCCTTCACACCATCAAATATGAATGTAAAAAGGTGTGGAGTTATAAAGAAAATTCCTCAGAGCGAACTTTTGCTATAAAGTATTTCTGAGCCATCCCCTCAGTGCTTACTCTGCTCGGGCACTGTTCCTCTCTGCTTACCCCTTTCTCATCCAGATGCCCCTCCAACCCCCACAACAACCTTTAAAGCAGACCCATGGAAGTCTGTTTTATAGCTGAGGACACTAGCCCCCTGGCTTGAAAGCATGCCCCAGAGATACAGTGGTTCTTCCCATTACAGGAACCTGCCACGGTGAGATCTTCTCTGACACAACTACTTTCCTCTTGCAAATCCAGAAGCCTAGAGGGCAAACAGGAACCAACGTCAAACTGTTTCTTTATGGGAATCCATTGCTGTGTGTCGGATGAGGTGCTAGAGAAGAAAACGCAAGCTTTCAAAGAACTGGGCCTGTCCAGAACTTCCTTACTGAACCCTGACTCTGTAATGGGAAACATTGGCAAAACAAGACTCCTGCTCTAAGGAGTGCGTATGGAGGAGGGCCACCAGAACACAGGAAGGACATGAGCGTGGCTTCATGGAAACATGAGAAAACTGAGCTCTGATGCTAAGACATCATGCTGAAGCAGGAATCCATAAGCCATGAACCACTGGGTCCAGGTTCACAACCAACGGACAAGGAATTGATTCCCGTATGAAAATGAGGAGCCCTTCCAATGTGGGAAAAGCAGAAAGAGACAGGAGGATAGATGCAAGGGTGTGGTCTGAGCAGTTATGGAACGCATTGTGGTCTAGGGGAAAGTGGTTTCAGGCCGGTAGGAGAAAGAAAAACCTGAGACACAGTGACTGGGAAAGACAGATGATTAATCAAGAGCCAACAGGCCAGCCAATCACCCCGTTATGCTTATGGACAATGCCTTATTAAACCACCCTTATCATTGAATTATGTTTTTCCTTTGCCATCTCATTTATCAGTTATGTAGGTGCCTTGAACAGGAATATGCTATAAGAGAAAACTCATAAGATCATGGTTTAGGATTTGAAGAATCCTGGCATTGATTTTTAACAGATATATGACTTTTGCGATCTATTAACATCTCTGGGCTGGATGCATTCAATAGCATGAAGGATAACAGGGAAGCTCAGGGCTCGAATCTTGACTCTACCATGGCTAAGTTGTGTGACCTTAGTCAAGTTACCTGACTTCTCCCAATACCATCTGCGTGCTATATGAGTTTTAAAGATTAAATGAACTCATAGATGCACATGACCTAGCAAACCAAAGTGGGGTGCTGCATGTTATTTCCATTCCTTTGCTCCTTCACATGTTAAAAAGAAGATAAATGAGAGCCCGGATTTGTTTTACCTCTAGAGGTCTCCGAATCCATGTTAAGTCATGGAGTTTTGGGTTTGAGGATCGTGCCTTGCAGTCATACTATCATAAACACATCTATGAAATGGAGACACACACAAGTGGAGACACTTGATAATTTAGCTGTGAAAAGATCAACTGTAGGGCTATGACCTGGCTTAGATATAAACAGAGTGTGACCCACACGGCCATATGTTTACATCTGTTCTAAGTGTACTTGTATACAGTAAGGCCATTCCTTTGTGTGAGAGGAGGCACTGGAGCCTTTTTCCCTAAAATTAAAACTGGTTTTTAGAATTCGACCCACTGAATAGTAAGGTGTGTTATTACCATTCAACATAAAACAAGCACTGGGAGAAGTTCAGCTTTTTTCGAGACTTTCCATAGTGTTTTCTATTGCAATATCTCTAGCATTATGTGTAATGGTAAAGAGGTACTTTGGGGATAAAAAGCTTTGAAAAAAAGTCAAAAGAGAAAGGGACATAGAAAGACTTGGGAAGGCACCTTGAAGGTTTAGAAAAGTCTTCGTGGGACAGTCCTTTATCTGAAAGAAGCATGCAGGCAGGCATGCATGTACTACTGCCTGTAACTTCAAAGGAGTATTCATGTATGCACTTCGACATATATGGATGAAGACTCACATGGTTAGTGGAGGTTGGGAGAACAAAGCTCAGATGCTAAATATCAGGTAAAGTCTGAATGAAACAACTCCTTGGTCCTCTTCCAGTTCTGAGATTTCAAGGTTTTAATTTAAAAACTACCAGCTAAAAATAAAACATGAAGTCTGATGGTTGATCCAGATCCTTTTAGTGTTTAGAATTACATGATGTATCTTAATATCTCTACACCCTAGGATGACAACCTCTCAGTTACATTTGAAAGTGAAAGTGAAAGTTGCTCAGTTGTGTCCGGCTCTTTGCGACCCCATGGACTACACAGTCCCTGGAATTCTCCATGCCAGAACACTGGAGGGGGTAGCCCTTCCCTTCTCCAGGGGATCTTCCCAACCCAGGAATCAAACCCAGGTCTCCCTCATTCCAGGTGGATTCTTAACCAGCTGAGCCACCAGGGAAGCTCTCAATTGGGGGCTTGTAAATACCTAAGAATAGCCTCCCTGGTGGCTCAGTGGTAAAGAATTCACCTACCAATGCAGGAGACACAGGTTCGTTACCTGGGAAGGAAAGACCCCTTAGAGAAGGAAATGGTAACCCACTCCAGTATTCTTGCCTGGGAATCCTATGGACAGAGGAGCCTGGTGAGCCACAGTTCATGGGGTTGCAAAAGAGTTGGATGTGATTTAGCAACTAAACAGCAGCATATAGCAAAATACCTAAGATAATGCTTTCAGTTCAGTAACCCTGGAGAGAGATGTGATTACAGTTGTGGAGTCTGGTTTCTCATGGGACCTCCTTACTGAGCAGAAATTTCCCTACTAGTGTTAATGATGGAAATTCCTTCCTGATATAAGAAGGCAATCCCCCATGGTGGCTAACTTCCTACACCTCCTTTCTTGTACCAAAACTGACTCTATCTGCCTGACCAGTGTAACAAAGGCTCTCAGCTGTCTCTCATATGAAACTTGTTACTTACCCTGTTCACTCCCTGAGGGTCCCCACAACCCACCCTCCACCCAGCCAACTCTTCTTCAGCCTGGTGTCTAGGTGTAGACACGAAATCTTCCACAAGGCCCCTTCTGATCACACACCATCCTATATCCACAGGGTCCCTCCTCTAAGCCACCATCAGATCCCTGCCACCTCCCTGGGGCCTGCCTGCTCTAACTTCCCATCTGATTGGCCGTATTCCTTGCTAAACTATGAACTACTGAATCTTACCAATACATTCCTGGCACACAGTAAGCCCTCGAGATGTGTTTGTTGAATGAATGATTGAATAAATGAATTGATGAATGCATACACTTGGTGGTAACAGGCTGTGCAAGGTCAGTATCACCCTTTTCAGGTCTCCCTTTGAAAGCCCCATTCTTATTCTCCAGGCAATGAAGACTAGACTTCTAGAATCCCCTTGATCCTGCCTGTGTCTCATCAAAGCCCTCATCACACCATGCTTTACTAACAGGGCCAGATCTTCCTTGCATTCTCTGAGGACACAGACTCTGTATTTTAGCCCTGTGGTCCCACCTGGCACAGGTGGAAGTTGCTCAGTGAACACCTGTGGACTCCAGAAACCAATAGGAATCCATTCTCACCCCACCTGCTCCCCGGGTACACATCACTGCAGCTGATTTCAACCTGCCATGGAGGTATTACTTTTGCCCCAAGGTGACTTTAGCTTCACATTCGTTTCTTTGGGTGTGTCTGGCTCATGAACAACAAATTCCATTCATCTCAATATTAATCATTTTTACTTCTAAACTAGTTCTGAAAAATTTAACAAATCATAAAGACAAAAACAAAAATTCTGTTGAGAATGAAGACATACTATTATTATCTTGGCAGGCATTTTGTTATAATTTTATAGTCAATAATAGAATGTCCCTGTTTTACATTATATGTATATTTATGTATATATATATATATATATATATATATAATATGTCTATACTTGATAGAAAGAGACACATAAAAAGCCTTTCAAATGAGGCATGACACGCAACACTGGACGCTCTTATTTACAATATAGAGATATATACTTTCTACACAATTATAATAGATGATCAGAGGCCAGAGAGGGTTTACAAAGACAGCAGAGCACCCCTATAAAAAAGAGGTGCACCACACAGCTGGATGTTTATTGCCATTAGTTCTATGTCCAGACAGCATATTGAAGTTAAAAATGGCATCTGGTTATTGGAAAAGACGACGGTCATTGATTCACCCTGGCTTCATAGCCGCTGGCTGCACGGTCTTTCAAATGACCAGGGGATGACAAACTTTGCTGATGGGCACAGGAAAAACAAACATGAAATGCTCCTTATTTGGCCAAAAAGGAGAAGATGCTATAAACCATGGTCCGGCCTTGCACTTGGGCACTTGTAAGGAACTGTAAGTTCATAGGCTGCACTGTGGGAACCACACCCGCTCTGGGTCATACAGCAGACTGGTCATGTTCATGAGTAACCAGAGCCTATGCCCATCAAGAGCTTGGAAAAATACCCAGTGGGAGAGTGACCCAAGGCATTACTTATCCCATACATGTTAAGACTAAGATACAATGAGATTTCGAAGAAGACCCACAGAGACCCTGAATCTCTTGTGTCGGAGGTTTTTCCAACCCCCTCTCCAGCTTTTCCTTTCTTTAGAAATGCCTCAGTCTGCTCTCCTGCAAAGCTGTCTACTTGGACTTGATTGCCATGGTCTACTGTGTTTTCAAAGTCACACTGTTAATACCTGAGGAACTGAAAGTCTCAGCTGAGAATTCCTTGGCTTACTACCATGGCACTGGTGGGCATCACTAAGGTTATGATCCAGGTGCTGGGACCAGGAGTCTGGTTCCAGACGAGTTTTCAGTTTCAGAAGCAACTTTTGCAGAAGTGGGAGGAGCTTCTGTCTGCAGAAGACGTGTCTTCTGTGTTAATGATCCCTATGGTCCTTGGTCATGTGTTCCTTCATTACAACTAAATGATCCTGCAGGCTTCTGTTAGCCCATAGCGCATACTCAGTCTTTGGAACCATATTAAACACTCCAGTAATTTTTCAAAAGTCCCCTTAAGTCTCTTACCAATAACAATTTGAATCCCCAACCTGGCTGTTGTTCTGTCTGATCTCACATTTGTCCTGTTGTCTCGTGTGTGTGTGTGTGTGTGTGTGTGTGTGTGAATCAATGATAACCTTCCCTAGCCCTTTATTTTCCTAAGGCAAGAAGACATTTCTAGTGAAAGATAACCAGCACCCTTCTCAGAGCCCCCCTGAGGTTTTAAATCCAGCACTCCTCCATTAAGATGTCTTTCCCCTTCCACGGAGAGGAGAAGCAGCTGGCCATGTGATGGTTTTCATTTGTTTGCGAGTGCGTCAAATGCTAACATAGCATTTCTTTGGACGGGTATCAGCAGGAGCTTCACCAGGTGTGTGCACATTTAAGGGCCTCCTTCTGCTAGGGTTAGTCTCAGTCTGTTTTCCCTACTACAGACAGAGATGTCAGCAATCACAAAAAATTATGTGTGAACCGGGGTTATGCATAGAAAAAGTCTGGAGGAGTAGGTGGAGCAGCCAGTTCACCAGTTAAATTTTTCTCTGCAACAAACTTGCATTTACTGATAGCATCGCTCTATACCTCAAATCACCCCACCGGCTGCTGTTAAGAAATAAAACCAGAGGTTATGAAGCATTCCTTTGTCCCTTGTTGAGAAAATATGAGGAGAGCATAAGAATATGGGTTCACACGGTCTTGAACAAGTGGCACATTTGAATCAATTAAGGATTATATTTACATAAATATGTTCCACTTCTGCACAGAGGTTAACCTGAGTTCTGAAATGCTTGAGTGCATCAAAAATGATAAAGCTATGAACTAGTCACATACCCAACAAATCTAGTTAACTTGGAGCCATCTCTCTGTGAGCCAATGGGAGTTAAGAAGGTGGGCTCACCAACTCCAAGGATTCTGTTTCTTTATTTTCTCCAAATTTTGCTAGAAAGCATCTTGAATGAGACTCCAGGTGGCTAGACAGGTTCGGGCAAAGTCTTGTCTTTGACACTATCGATTCAGCTTTCCCAAACTCTCCGAAAAGGGAAGCACCTCGAATGTCCGGTCCCACCCCACCCTCCACCCCTCAGCGCCTTCCTCTCTGAGCTCAACCTTGGAATGACAGAGGTCTGTAAAAGGATGTCTCAGCCAGAGCTCTCATGGATCTTAAACGTTTCTGGCGAGCTCCCCAAGGCCCGCGCGCTCAAAGCCACTACTTGAAGTAGTTGAGTCCCGCCACCAAGAAGAACTTCTCCAGGAAGAGTTCGGAGTCCAGCACAGCGATGTGAGCCGCTCGGCCAATCAGGGTGTTGGCAGTGTTGGGCAAGGCGTGGAATACATTGTGTCGGATCAAAGTGCAGTCCTTGGCGTCCACCAGAGGGCGAAGAAGGTTGTTGATCATTTCCGCGTAAACAGGGCCTGGGAGGAGGGAAGATGGACGAGAGGTGGGGGCAAAAGTTCAGCAGTGGAATCCACAGAAAAACACCAGGTATGTATTGGGCTCCTAGTCCTTGGCAGAATATCTGATGCGCCCTACTAGGCAGAGTTACCTTCATCATGATTTCCTTTTGCTTTTCAAATCAGAAAGTCACAAAAACGAAGAAGAAGGAAGAGGAAAGAAGGAGGAGGAGAAGGGGGCGGGGAGAAGAAAAAGAAGAGGGAGATGGAGGAGAAACGGGAAGGGAAGGAGAAAAAGGAGAGAAAAGGAAAGGAAATGTGGCTTACCTGTGTGTCTGTCTCTGAGGGCGGTCTTACACATCTCGATCCTGGCTGAATGAAAGGGCACGTAGCGGTCTTGGGGAGAAGCAACCAGCACAACGTTTTTAAAATACTGCAGACCTGCAATTAAGCCGGGCGGGTGCTGTTTTGCTCAGGCGGTTTCAACCCACAGCCCCTGCTTTGCACACATTTCACAAACTTGCCCGGGAGAAAGGAAAAGCGGAAAGATACCAGACACACCGGTGGAGTCACTGAATGAGGGTCTTCGGGTCTGGGACGGGGAAAAGAGGCTCTGCAAGTTAGAGGGGAGGGGGCGGCTTTGACTTCATCAGCCGCAGAAACTAAGCTCACGACCCTGAGCAGTGGAAGATAAATAACAGGTAAGTGACAAAAATGCCTTTCTGGGCGGGAACAGAAAGGAGTCCATAAGGAAGTAAATCTAGTATTTTGCCGCTCCTCCTCCCCAACCCCATGGTTCCCTGTGTGCCAGACCCAGTACCATCACCTGTGGGAGGAAAACAGCCTCTGACCTCATCGCTCTGCAGGTCACCTCACCTCCCTGAATCAGCCTGCTCTGAGGCAGAGGGATCTCCCAGTTGAAGCATCACAGCCTATTCTTTCAGTCCCCGAGCTCACCAGGGATATCCCAGCATTGCGGTGCTCTACCCAGGTCCCCCGTCAGACTGCTTTCAGCCCAGGGACACTGGGGGACGCCTCTAATGAAGGGAGCCTTTTCATCCCAGATAACAGCCCAAGACCACAAGCTGGGGCTGGCCAACTCTCAGTGATCCGCAGGGGGCAGATACCAGACCTCCTCCCTCTGCAGGATAATTCTGGAGGGGCCATGCTGTGATCCAACTGCTCCTCTGCCCAAGCCTGCTTCCGTCCCTTCCCCACGGGGGTGTAGCTCTCATGGAAGCACACAGATACAGACATGGGTAAGGAACTTGTCCAAGGTTATCATCAGTCCAGGGCTACACCAGGCTCACATCCAGGGAGGCAGAGATAGCATCAGAGTCAGTGTTTTGACACTGATGGAAGATTGTGGCCCATGAGACAGACCCTGGGTCAGGCCAGCTTGCTGGGCAGGACTCAGTACGACACCTGGTCACCCTCTCTGCTCCCTCAGTGACATGAGGTCACTGCTGTGCTCTGCTCACTCCCTTGGCAGGTAGAGTCTTCAACACCTGTATGTGCTTCCTCATTGCAAGTGTGGGTAAAGGTGTGATCTTAAGCACCCCCATGTCCCTCTGCCCTATCAACAGAAATGGACAGTGTCCACCTGCCCTTTTGGTAGGGGAATCTGCACCCGGGTAAAGGAGCTGTCGGTTGGCACACAGACCTGGGCACATTAAAATCTTGGTGGGAAGTAGATGCTGCAACTCTAAGGTAGAGGACACTGCACACACCTGCCTCTGGCCCCCAGGCTGCAGGGGAGGTGGTCAAGAAGCAGCTAGTTCTTGGGTAGCTGCTGGGCTCTCTGTGAACTGAGGAAGCTATGTCACACTGCAGCTCCTGATGACATCCTTCTGTGAGTGAAGTAATGCAACTTTGAATCTAATTTGGGTTTCAAGGTTTGGCTCTCCAGCTCCCACTCACTGCCACTTCAGGGTGCAGCTGGGGGATCCACTCACCTGTCTTTTGGCTTAGTTGGTAGAGGAAACATTTGCGCAGATCAGCATTATCCCTGAAGGTCAGCTGCAAAAGCGACCCGGATTTCTTCAGTTTCTGCATGAGCCACAAACCTAGAAAGACGACAACCAAACCAGACCGACATCAAACACATCCAACCAAAAAAACAAAAAAGCAAAAAAGAATAGGGGAAGATTAACATTCAACTGTGGCTTTTAGTTAACTTAAAAAGGAGAGTGTGCAATTTAGCAAATCCTTGGGAAGTTTGACATACATTTGTATTGTTATAATCCGGAGGCAGAGATAAAATCTTATGAGACAGGCTTCAAGAGTCATGAAGTTAACCAAACCCTTTGATTTTTCAATCCCCTTCCATAAATCTAGCCTAAGGAAACAGTCTGAAATACCGAAAGAAAAAAAAAATTAAAGATGCTCCTTACAGAGTTTTGCCAAGAGAACAAACTGGTCATAGCAAATACTCTTCTAACAACACAAGAGACGACTCTACACATGGCCATCACCACATGGTCAATACCAAAATCAGATTGGTTATATTCTTTGCAGCCAAAGATGGAGAAGCTTTATATAGTCAGCAAAAACAAGACTGGGAGCTTACTATGGTTCAGATCATGAACTCCTTATTGCCAAATTCAGAGTTAAATTGAAGAAAGTAGGGAAAATCACTAGACCATTCAGGTATAACCCTAATCAAATTCCTTAAAATTATATAGTGGAAGTGACAAATAGATTCAAAGGACTAGATTTGATAGACAGAGTGCCTGAAGAACTAGGACACAGGTTCGTGACACTGTACCGGAGGCAGTGATCAAGACTGTCCCCAAGAAAAAGAAATGCAAAAAGGCAAAATGGTTGTCTGAGGAGGGCTTACAAATAGTTGAGAAAAGAAGAGAAGAGAAAATCAAAGGCGAAAAGAAAACATATACCCATCTGAATGAAGAGTTCCAAGGAATAGCAAGAAGAGATAAGAAAGCCTTCCTTGGTGATCAATGCAAAGAAATAGAGGAAAACAATAGAATGGGAAAGACTAGAGATCTCTTCAAGAAAATCAGAGATACCAAGGAACATTTCATGCAAAGATGGGCACAATAAAGGACAGAAATGGTATGGATCTAACAGAAGCAGAAGATGTTAAGAAAAGGTGGCAAGAATACACAGAAGAACTATACAAAAAAGATCTTAATGAGAGCCAAACATCCTGGAGTGCAAAGTCAAGTGGGCCTTGGAAGCAACACTAGGAATAAAGCTAGTGGAGGTGATGGAATTCCAGCTGAGCTATTTCAAATCCTAAAAGATGATGCTGTGAAAGTGCCACACTCAATATGCCAGCAAATTTGGAAAACTCAGCAGTGGCTACAGGATCGGAAAAGGTCAGTTTTAATTCCAATCCCAAAGAAGGGCAATGGCAAAGAATGTTCAAACTACCGCACAATTATACTCATCTCACACACTAGCAAAGTAATGCTCAAAATTCTCCAAGCCAGATTTCAACAGTATATGAATTGAGAACTTCTAGATGTTCAAGCTGGATTTAGAAAAGGCAGAGAAACCAGAGATCAAATTGCCAACATCCGTTGGGTCATAGAAAAAGAAAGAGAGTTCCAGAAAATATTTACTTCTGCTTTATTGACTACGCCAAAGCCTTTGACTGTGTGGATCACAGCAAACTGTGGAAAATTTTCAAAGAGATGGGAATACCAGACCACCTGACCTGCCTCCTGAGAAACCTGTATGCAGGACAAGAAGCAACAATTAGAACTGAACATGGAACAATGGACTGGTTCCAAATTGAGAAAGGAGTATGTCAAGGCTGTATAATGTCATCCTGCTTATTTAACTTATGTGCAGAGTACATCATGTGAAATGCTGGGCTGGATGAAGCACAAGCTGGAATCAAGATTGCTGGGAGAAATATCAATAACCTCTGATATGCAGATGACTCCACTGTTATGGCAGAAAGCAAAGAGAAACTAAAGAATCTCTTGATGAAAGAGGAGAGTGAAAAAGCTGTCTTAAAACTCAACATTCAGAACACTAAGATCATGGCATCCAGACTATAACTTCATGGCAAATAGATGGAGGAACAATGGTAACAATGACAGACTTTATTTTCTTGGGCTCCAAAATCACTGCAGATGGTGATTTCAGCCATGAAATTAAAGACACTTGCTCCTTGGAAGAAAAGCTATGACCAACCTAGACAGCATATTAAAAAGCAGAGACATTACTTTGCCAACAACGGTCCATCTAGTCAAAGCTATGGTTTTTCCAATAGTCATGTATGGATGTGAGAGTTGGACTATAAGGAAAGCTGAGTGCAAAAGAATTGATGCTTTTGAACTGTGGTGTTGGAGAAGACTCTTGAGAGTCCCTTGGATTGCAAGGAGATCCAACCAGTCCATTATAAAGGAGATCAGTCCTGAGTGTTCATTGGAAGAACTGATGCTGAAGCTGAAGCTCCAATACTTTGGCCACCTAATGCGAAGAACTGACTCATTGGCAAAGACCCTGATGCTGGGAAAGATTGAAGGCAGGAAGAGAAGGGGATGACAAAGGATAAGATGGTTGGATGGCATTACTGACTCAATGCACATGAGTTTGAGCAAGCTCTGGGAGTTGGTGATAGACAGGGAAACCTGGTGTGCTGCAGTCCATGGGATCAGAAAGAGTCAGACATGAGTGAGTAACTGAACTGAACTGAACAGATCCAATTAGGATACAGCAAAGTGAAAATCAACCTTTCATTTCGAAGTCCAGCTATTTACTCTGGTTATGCTGACATTAACAGGGATGAGTATTATGTCACATGCACAAATACATGAATTTGACAAAATGCAAGGACATAAGTAAGACACAGGGTGTATATATGTTATGATTGACGTGATGATGTGCATGCTCAGTTGTGTCTGACTCTTTGTGACCCCATGGACTGTAGCCTGTCAGACTCCTTTCTCTGTGGGATTTTCCAAGCAAGAATACTGGAGTGGTTTGCCATTTCCTACTCCAGGGATCTTTCCAACCCAGGGATCAAACCCATGTCTCCTGAATTGGCAGGCAGGTTCTTTACCACTGAGCCACCTGGGAAGCCTTGCTGCCATGCAAATGTGCGTGGATGCAAATATAAGGAGAGTGAGCCATACAGAATCACTCTAAATACGTTAGATTGGAAGGATTACTGGTAACGTCTCATTTTTCAGTGAGATATTTCACTAGTGTTGCAAAATTACTGTTGGGAAAAATGTGGTCTAAATCGTTTGTTTCTGTTCAGAACTGGCTTCCTTGGTTTGTGAAGGAAGACAGCTTGACAAAGGAAAGAACTTCCATTTGTTATATATCAGTGTGTCAATAACCTATGTTCCCAGCTTATGTTCTGTAATAACGTGAAAGCAAACAGATCTGAGCCACCTCCTGTGAGGACATAACGCAGCCCAGTCCGCCCTGAGGGCAGGTGGGTACGGGTGCGGGGACAGTGGCAGACAGCCAGCGCCACCACTTTGAAGAGGCTGGCTCCAAAGCCAGGAGGCTCCATCAGGAAGAGCCTCCGTCTCTGCTTTGCCCTCCCCTGGGCCCTGCATGATGCTGAGGAGTGCCGATGCTGGTGGCATCTTACCTGTGCTGACCAGCGCGCTGTTGTTGTACAGGGTCCCCAGGTGGGGCCCAGACAGTGACAGGAAGGTGTGGAGTTTGTTGAGGTAATACCGGAACCGAGGCCGCGTGAGGACCGATCGGATGATGATGTTGCCGAGAGAATGGCCGATGAAGCTATGGAGAGATGGGAAGGGTCCATGTGAGTGAGCGCAGGATGGCAGCAGCCCAGAAGACGCTGCGCCAGGAGCACAAGGGGTGAGCCAGCCTCCAGCTCCCTCAGGACTTAGGGGGACATGTGGGGCGAAGTGGCGGGGGGCAATAATTCATCCCCATTGGGTTTCCAAATGCTGGATACGTGGAGCCCAGGATGGAGCCTTGTGATGGAGACCCTGGGCCCAGTGTGATCACAAGTATGAGCACTTTCCCACATTGTTATTAGAGCAGCCCCTCCACCCAGTTCTGGTCTCTACGCCCCCCTCGGGACACCTGGGAGTCCTTTCTGGAATACACATGGGGCATGAACCCTCCTGGTCATTCATAGGGTCAAGTCCCAGCTTCTCAGCCTGGCCCACTTCCACCTGCCTCTCCAGGGCTACTCCACCCTCCGTCACCCTGCTCAGCCCCCCGCACACTCTCTGCTCCAGCTGCTCCACTGCTTTGAGATCTGTGAATCCCACACATCAGCACTTTGAGCTTAAATAATTATTTATAGAAACCCAACTAGATGAGAGGCAGAGTTCCCTAGCTCTTCTCCTGTGTATCCTCTTGAAAAGTTTAAGTGAAAGTGTTAGTTACTCAGTCCTGTCCAACTCTTTGCAACTCCATGGACTATAGACTGCCAGGCTCCTCTGTCCATGGGATTCTCCAGGCAAGAATACTGGAGTGGGTTGCCATTCCCTTCTCTGGGGATCTTCCCAACCAAGGGATCAAACCTGGGTCTCCTTCATTGCAGGCAGATTCTTTACCATCTGAAATACCAGGGAAGCCCTGGTATCCACTTACTTTTTACTATTATCATTATTAATTTTGTTTGCACTGTGGGGCTTGCAGGATCTTAGTAACCCGACCAGGGATTGAACCCAGGTCTTTGGCAGTGAAGGCACCAAGTACTAACAACTAGACCACCAGGGAATTCCCATGAATTTTTCAGTTTGTTGACAGTCTATTTGTCTGACTGTGCTGTGCAGCTTGTGGGATTTTAGTTCCCTGACTAGAGGTCGAAAGCAGGCCCTGGCAGTGAGTACGGAGCCCTAACCACTGGACCTCCAGGGAATTCCCACACCCTTTTATTTTCATCTAACTCTGTCAACCTCTGAATCCTCATTTGTGAAATAAAGAAGTGATGGTTCATCCCCAAGGCCTAAATAGGATGGTGGCTATCGAGGACTCATTTCCAGATGTGTCCACATTGGCAAATGCCTGAGGAACACGCTATGGACTATCCCCTTAATCCTTTCAACATTGACACCCAGTTGTCTATTACAGTGTAAGGTCACAGTTAGTGCTGAATGAAGCCCTTTTATGCGGCAGCTAGTGAATCGCCTCGGGCTGGTCCCACTTAATAAATGGGGAAACAGAGGATCAGAGATGTAGAAAGCTTGTTCAAGGTTACATGGTAGAATGCAGACACAAACTTGTAACTGTCAAAAGAATAGGGATTTAAAACCTAGAGTATTTGTTTAAGGCCTTCCCTGATGGCTCAGCAGGTAAAGAATCTACCTGCAATGCAGGAAATGCAGGGACGCAGGTTTGATGTCTGGGTCGGGAAGATCCCTGGAGAAGGAAATGGCTACCCGCTCCAGTATTCTTGCCTGAAAAAATCCTGTGGACAGAGGAGTCTGGCAAGCTACAGCCCAAAGGGTCACAAAGAGTTAGACACGACTGAGCACACAGAACACACATACTTAAGCCCAGTTCTCTTTGTACTGAGCTGCACAAGCTGTAGGCTCCTACACAGCGGCTATGCCAGACATGGGTGTGTCAAGCAGGCTTGGGATCCACGGCTGCTCTGGAAGTAATCTAGTCCCTTGAAAGCCCTAAGTTAACTAATCCCAGCCTGGTATTCAGATGGCATCGTGCTGAACTCATACACAGCAAACACTTAAAAAGGGCACCGCTCCCCCCCAGCATTAACTACCTGTGGTTTCCTTTTACCTAATTCTCGATATGGAGAGGTTGTACAACTGGATGTGCTGAATTATTTCATCCAGTAACCGATCGGTCATGGTATCAAAATCCGCAAACGTGTCCATCTGGAAGGAGAGAGATGAAACGGGTGTCGAGGGGGCAGTTGCACAAGGCCAGGCTCTGTGCACAAGCTTGTTTTCCTCCACCAAGCCTCAGGGCATATCCTGGGTGTGTGCCCATGCCTGACCTTCGGGCTACAAATTAGGATTCAATATCAAGAAAAGAAGCCCCCAACTGGGGCTTTCCAGGTTGGACTGACTATGGGTTCCCTTTTCTGTGGGGAGACAACAAGGTCCACACTTCAAAGAAAGGTTGTGAAGATTAAAAGAGCAAACAGGTACAAGTGCTCAGCACATTGAAGACGTTCGAAATGATTCTCTTTCCTCTTCCTCACATGTCTGTCCCTTCACCCTGCAGAGTGCATGGCCTTGCACAAAGCAGGTGTCAGAGATAAGGAAAAGGACTGACCACTAAGAGGGGAGCAGTGAGACTAACATCCCGTGTTTGCTTGTTGACTATTCTCTGTGCAGCTCCCATGTTCCGTGGCCATGAGACCCTTTAGCTACAAGCCGTTCTCTGCCTCCAGAGGATACTTAGCCTCATCCATCTCAAGTCCCCTGGGCTGGGAATCAGTGACAACACCCAACCCCCCTCTTGGTCATGGACTCTTGCAAGTCTCGTCTACCTTGACACCCCATTAAAGTTCCAGCCCTGAAATGGCAAAGGCTCCATAGTTTCCCTCTGGTGATGAAAAGGTCACGATCCAGCTCTACCAGTTACACCGACACCAGTGACAAACCTCTTCCCCAGACAGACCCACGGATGCCCCATCGTTTATGCTCCAAGCTGTCAGCCAACCTACGACCTGTGAGGTCTAGAGGGCCAGTCCCCCGATTCACATGTTCCCCCTTCTTACTATTTCCTCCTCCCCAAGGAAAAGGAGCTCTCCAGACCTGAGCACCTGGCCAGGGTCACCTGGCAAAGCTCCCTCCCACCTGTGTAGCCATAACCATCACAGCGACTTTAGGAGGCTCATCTAAGATGTGACTCAGGGATTGTTTCAGTTCAGATGTTTTTGTTGTCATACCTGATTCTTCTCAGACATGAGGAAATCCAGTTTTCCTCCAGGGAGCCCCAGTTCTATGAAAGTCTTTACCAGCCGGAGGTCTGCACTGTTCCCTAAAGAGGATAGATGACCCCACATAGACCCACATTGAATCATGTGACCTCTGACACACTAAGGATGTACTTCTTATTTCTCTCCTATCCCTCCTATTTCCCATTTTTCAGTAAGTCCATAATAAAAGCAACTAACACACGCCCAGTCCACTGGTCCCTGTGCTGCTCCCTCCTCCCATCCACACAGGCTCAGGGCCACCCTGGCAGCCCTCTCTCACTGGGATTATTCCCCGATCTACCAGTTTCTGGCTTGTGAACGTAATGGTCCAGGAAGAGCTGAAGACACGCTGCCCCTCCCTTCTTTGACAGTTCTGTTTATTCAGGACTTTCTGCAAGTGTTGTTGATAAGCAGCAAAACCCAGCCTGATAGGTGTTTTTTTAATTTATTTTTAATTGGAGGATAATTACTTTATAGTGTTCTGTTGGTTTCTGCTGTAACAGCGCAGATCAGCTGCAAGTACATATATATTCCCTCCCGCATTGATAGCTATTTTTTTTTTTTTTTGGATGTGGACCATTTTTAAAGTCTTTATTGAATTTGCTACAATTTGTGGAATTTGTTCTTGTTTTATGTTTTGGTTTTTTGGCCATGAGGCAGGTGGGATTTAGTTCCCTGACCAGGGATTGAATCCCCAGCTCCTGCACTGGAAGGCAAAGTCTCAACCACTAGACCACCATGGAGAGTCAACTGCAGTTGCTGTGGGACCTTATACAAGTTACTGAGCTGCCCTCTTACTCAGTTTCCCCCTTTATAAATGGGGTAGATAATAGCAGCTACTCTGCAGGGCTCTTGTCAGGATCAACCACATTAATACATATTAAGCAGCTAAAAAGGCTCTGGGACCATGGTGAGTGATGTATACAACCTGGTCTTCATCATCACCACCACCACCACCACCACCATCATCATCATCTGGAATGGGTGATCTACCGCTGGATTCTTGAACACTTCACCAAATAGACCTATTGACTCAGCGTTCTGGTATGTGATGCATATAGCCAGGACTGGATACAGACAATTAAATGCATTAGCCCCAAGAGTGAGAAAAATTAAGGATATTAACAAGAGTGTGTCACGGAAGTAAAGTTATCACCATTCCCTATTTAGTTATCATAAGAAGTATAAGACCACAGGTTTTGCTGCTCAGCAACAGTGAAGCCGTAGAGAAGCCCTTTCATTTCTCTGACCCTTACTTATTTGTTAGATCCCATCTAAAGTGGATATGACTTATTTATCCCTCCATTGCATTAATTCATTCATTTGGGTATTTCATTAGCTTGAACATATTTTTGGCCAAAGAGATATTTCCTTTGGGAGCAAGGCCATGCCATTTTCCTAGATCCAGTATACTTACTATCATTCCACAGTTGCCTACTCATCATTTGTTGAACAACTCCCTGATCTAGAGTCAATCATAAATGTGATAATGTGTCTATGTCACCTTTTGAGGAGAAAACCTGTTAGAACTCACCATCCAGGCCATGGACACAGACTACCAGGTGAATCCCATCTTCCAAATTTTCTTCCTCTTCCTCTGGTGGGAAATACGGTATGTCAGAAGCTAGTACAGATAAGTCACTGTACAGAAATCCATCAATCTTCAGCTCTTTTTTAAATTTCTCTTTGGCCTGATAAAAACTGGAGAATACACTAATTAATCACAAGCCGAGCTGTGTGCTCCACATTGAACAGGAGATGAGTTGAGCTGAGATGTAGGAGTGATGAACATCTACAAGGAAGTCTCTGCCAAGCAGCAAAGGCTGAATATGGTACCTCAAGGGAGAGGCTAGTGAAGGAGGCTTGGTTCTGAAGGAGGCAAGAAAGCAATCCAGGAAAAACAAAGGCTAGATTGAGTTGGTTTCTGCAGATGTGGTTCCTGCAATGAACAGAACCTCAGAGAGTCTATCCAGCTTCAAGGACCCATACAATCTTTAAGCAGTGTTCCAGGAATGAAAGTTTATTACCCTGGCCTCCACCAACTTCTCCAGCATCATCCCCCGGCCCCCAAAAGAACAGTTGGAGGAGATATTTCATTCCCTGCATGAATTATGTCTCTTCTCTTTACTTCCATGCATTTGTGTATTCGGGTCTATCTGCCTGAAATGCCTTTCCCACCTGGTTATCATCTTCTTTGCCTGGCTACCTGACCAGGTGGTGATTAAAAGCATGAACACAGGAGTCAGAACCCCAAGGTCACAATCTCAGCTTTGACCGTTACTACTGGGGGTTTCCCTAGTGGCTCAGTAGTAAAGAATCTGCCTGTCGATGCAGGAGACATGGGTTCCATCCCTGGGTTGGGAAGATCCCCTGGAGAAGGAAACAGCAACCCACTCCAGTATTCTTGCCTGGAAAATCCCATGGATGGAAGATCCTGGTGGGCTACAGTCCATGGGGCGGCAAAGAGTTAGACACAACTGAGTGACCAAGCAGCAGCCACAACCACCTGTGGGCCGACTAGTAACCTCCCTGCATTGTTTCCTCATTTGTGAAAAATGAGGGGAATCACACCCTCGTTGAATTCAGAGTCGTCTTTGTTTTGTGTTTGAAGCAATATAATCAATGCAAAATGCTTAAAATAGTACTTGAAACAGATTAAATAGTGAAATAAAAAGATGAAATCTATTACCAGCCTTCTCATCATCACCATCATTGTCATCAACAGGATGTCTCATAGTTTCTCCTCCACTTGGGTGTCATCTCTAAAAAGCTTCTCCTGGCCACCATCCATTTCCATCCACATTTATTGCTCCACAGAAAAATTAGGTCCTCCTTTTTCTGGCTCAGCTGTGCACACATGAGCCACCCCGTGTACTCAACTGCTCTCATCTGCTTCTGTCATCTCTCCACCTCCTTCTTAGACTGAGAGCCCAGAACACTAGCCAGTGCTGGACAGTTCTGCCATGTATTAATTAAACTGATGACATGGGCATAGGATAGGTATTTAATAGTCTTCATAAAACATGGGATCCAAAATTTACCTGTCTGTGCCATTTCTTTCAGAGATATTATTAATGGGTAACTGTTCAATGCTTTTTTGAACAAGTGAGTGAAATGGGATATTTTGGTTAAATGATTCAATACTAAATTTAATCAAATGCATAGTTTATAGGGGAAGGACTACTATGAATGCAAACCTAAGACAAGGATAAAGGGCTGGATTCTGGCATTTCAAAAGGAATATTAAACTTAATAATCACACAAGAGGTATTTAGGAAGAAAATCTGATGAATTAGTCCTATTCTCAAATGGCTCTTAAAGGAATTGTGCAAAGACAGAGGTCATTCATCATAAGAAAAACTGAAAAAACATTTACAGTTTATCTCTAAAGGATTTTGTTAATAATTCATGGTGCATTTATACAATGGAATATTATTTAAACACCAAAATGGTAATGCAAAATAGATTTATAAACATAGAAAGATGTTTCCAATATATGAAGCTGGAAAAAACTTGGAGTTGGTAAAAATTATCTTACTTTTGCAGATTAATAATATATACATTGGAGAAGGAAATGGCAACCCATTCCAATTTTCTTGCCTGGGAAATCCCATGGACAAAGGAGCTTGGATGGCTGTAGTCCACGGAGTCGCAAAGAGTTGGACATGACTTAGTGAGTAAAGAAAAACAACACAATATATACATAAAAATGCACACAGGAAAAAATATAGAAGAACTTACACATGGGCTATATTTGAGAGGTGAGGTTATTGATCATTTTTACTTCCTTTTACTATTCTACTTTCCTGACTTGTACAATAGGAGCATCTTACTTTATTTAAATCAGAAAATACCTGATACGCAATCCTGAAACAGTATGCGTGAAACTGCAGAATATGTGGGAAAGTCTGAAAGATGATGCTGGGATAGGTTAGCCATCAGCAAACCTACCTGAACATCCTTTCGCTGACTTCCTCCTCCAGCTTTCTGGAATGGTTAGGAACGACTCCAAAGGAGCCCAAAGGTTGATGAGTGATGGGGAACGGGGTCTGTTTGGAAGAGAATCCAGCCCTGGCAGGGGTCTCCTTGGGCACAGATGAGAAAGGGAGACAGGTGGCAGCGCAGGACACAGACAGGTTGACGACCTCGACAGCTTTCAGGCTGTCCAGGGAGGAGCTCTCTGCAGAGGTCACGTGGGACAGCAGGATGGTGGTGCCTGCCCTGGGCTCCTGGTTTCCCGTAACCTGGGAGGGAACGGACGGAGTCACAGTGGAGCCCGCGCCTGCTTCACGCTCATCCTCTGGGAAGGTGTCAGCTCCTCTGCTCGGTGCCGTATCCTCCGTGATGCCAAGGGAGCTGCTTTGCTCACCTGTAGAATCCACGTCGATGGTTTTGGCGGCTGGTGCACAGCTCACTTCAGGCACCCTGGGGTAGGTGAAACTCTCAACGTCCAACATGTCGCTGTCGAGAGGAGCTCCTGTCCCCACGTCGGAGTCTCCAGGCATGCCTTCGGGGTCTCCACGAGTTCTCTGGGTAAAACTCTGTGCCCAGGTGATTCAAGTCCGAGGAGGCGTGGTACTTTTAAACCCAGACCTTTGGTTTCAACACCTGGAGGGTGGTCAGTCCTGCCATCCAGACAACAGGGGCCTTGGGGGTCAAACTGATGCTCTTGACCTTTAGGGATATCTATGTAACCGGGGCCCTGCAAGTTGTCAGCATCTGAGACTTCCTCCACAAGGCCATGGTCGACCCCGGCTTCCTGGATTGCGGGGCCATCGCTGGGTTGAAGGCAGCGTCCTGAGGGGTTGGTGCTCTCGGTGGGCACAGCTGAAGTTTCAGAGGGACCTCCCCCATGCCGCGTGGAGTCCGCATCTTCAGCAGACTCCTCGGGGCTACTGATCTGGGGGGCGGACACTGACTTGGTCAGCTTTGTGAGTGCCAGTTCCCGCTCCTCCTCCTCGAAAGGCAAAGAGCTAATGGACGTGAGGGAGGCCTGGATCCCGCTCGGCAAGCTCGTGTTGCTCTCAGTGTGCCCCCCTTCCAGGGAGTTTCTGTGCAGGGCATGTCTTCGGACCAGCTGGTGCAAGAAGTCCCTGTCACTGGGTAGCTCCAGGGTTCTGCTGCGAGCCTCGGACCAGGCGACAGAGCTTGGCTCGCTCTCAATGCCTGAGTCGGAGATGATGGAAGCAGATCTCTTGATGACCCCAGAGAGGACACACACTTCCTCCTTCTCCTCTATGTGAGGGTCCTTTGACAAACCCTTGATGTCCAAAGGGTCCCTCAAAGAAGAGTTCAGGGGCTCGCAGGGCTCCGAGGGGCTGACCTTCAGACTCAGCAGCACCATCTTGCTCCCTTGGCCCACCCCCTTTCCTAGACTGCTTAACTCATGCAGGGTGGTTTTCTCTGAAGAGACGGCACAGTGATGACTTCCACCGGCTACCCCTTTGCTTCGCTCAGTTCTGCCTAATTCGTGCTTGGCTCTGGAGCACCCACTCTCGTGCTGGGCGCCAGTGGGCACTGTGGGTTCTGTTCTGAAGGGGTTCTTATTGCTAGATTTCACATCAATGTAGGTCAGCGCTGGGGCCTGGCCATCCTCTGGACCAGGGCTCCTCCTGGGCAGATCCTCATCTGCCAGCAGATGCCCCCCAACATCAGACCTTGGGCCAGTCTGATGGTCAACTTCAGGCACACCTGCCTTGCTCTGGAAATCACCAACTGTCAGATACACCTGAGATTCAGAGCACACGTCCGTATGACTGGGTGTGGCGACATTCTTACTGGGCCCTGGACACCTAATAACCTCCTCATCAGAGTCTGTGGGGGATGATTTCATGGAGGCCAAGACTAGGTTTTCCCTCAGAGGTGATTTTCTATTTACAACAAGGTTCTCCTCTCTGTTGTTTAGGTTCATTATTGCTGGACTTGTTGCTGGAACATCAAAATTAGGGTAAATATTCAAATTACATCCTACAGAAAGAAAAAAAAAGAAAGAAAAATGTGTTATACTCTTCAAAATCTACATTCACAAATGATCCACTTGATTGTATAATAAAGAGTTTATCTGCACTCTATTCCTTGATCCTGAGAGATAACCTCTAAATTCTCAAAATTTCACAAGTAAGAAGGGCTTCCCTGGTGGCTCAGTGGTAAAGAATCCACCTGCCAATGCAGGAGATGCAGGTTTGATCCCTGTATCATGAATATCCCCTGGAGAAGGGCATGGCAACACACTCCAGTATTCTTGCCTGGGAAATCCCATGGACAGAGGAGCCTGACAGGATACAGTCCATGCGGCTGCAAAGAGTCGGACATGACTTAACGACTAAACGATAACAAAGGATGTCAGTTATTTGTGTTGGATTCTGATAGACAGCGGTGCTTATTTTAAATATCTTTTCCAACTGTTCAAATTTTCTGTAGTTCAACCATATAAATATAATGAAGATTAACATACATATAACATCCATTTCTGCTTTATTGACTATGCCAAAGCCTTTGACTGTGTGGATCACAATAAACTATGGAAAATTCTGGAAGAGATGGGAATTCCAGACCACCTGACCTGCCTCTTGAGAAACCTATATGCAGGTCGGGAAGCAACCATTAGAACTGGACATGGAACAACAGACTGGTTCCAAATAGGAAAAGGAGTCCGTCAAGGCTGTATATTGTCAGCCTGCTTATTTAACTTATATGCAGAGTACATCATGAGAAATGCTGGGCTGGAAGAAGCACAAGCTGGAATCAAGATTGCCGTCAGAAATATCAATAACCTCAGATATGCAGATGACACCACCCTTATGGCAGAAAGTGAAGAGGAACTAAAAAGCCTCTTGATGAAAGTGAAAGTGGAGAGTGAATAAGTTGGCTTAAAGCTCAACATTCAGAAAACGAAGAGATCATGGCATCTGGTCCCATCACTTCGTGGGAAATAGATGGGGAAACAGTGGAAACAGTGTCAAATTTTATTTTTTTGGGCTTCAAAATCACTGCAGATGGTGACTGCAGCCATGAAATTAAAAGACGCTTCCTCCTTGGAAGGAAAGTTATGACCAACCTAGATAGCATATTGAAAAGCAGAAATGTTACTTTGCCAACAAAGGTCCATCTAGTCAAGGCTATAGTTTTTCCAGTGGTCATGTATGGATGTGAGAGTTGGACTATAAAGAAAGCTGAGCACTGATGATGCTTTTGAACTGTGGTGTTGGAGAAGACTCCTGAGAGTCCCTTGGACTGCAAGGAGATCCAACCAGTCCATTCTGGAGTAGATCAGCTCTGGGTGTTCTTTGGAAGGAATGATGCTAAAGCTGAAACTCCAGTACTTTGGCCACCTCATGCGAAGAGTTGACTCATTGGAAAAGACTCTGATCCTGGGAGGGATCAGGGGCAGGAGGAAAAGGGGATGACAGAGAATGAGATGGCTGGATGGCATCACCGACTCAATGGACGTGAGTTTGAGTGAACTCCAGGAGTTGGTGATGGACAGGGAGGCCTGGCGTGCTGTGATTCATGGGGTCACAAAGAGGTGGACACGACTGAGCAACTGAACTGAACTGAACTGACTGAACCTGTATTAGATTATATATATACACATGTACATGTGTGTATGCACGTGTGCACACATACACACACAGACACAAGCCAATGTTTTGTACTTGTTGTGAGCAGCTGGGTTGGCTGCTCTCTCTGGAGCTTATACACATTCAAGCTGTCATGCACAGTGTAGACACTAGATGTCAGGGTACAACTAACTGAAAACCGAATAACGTGTTTTGTTTGAAACACTACACCGTTTTCAGAAGTCACCTAGACTTTTATGTTTTAATTGGTGGATAATTGCCTTACAATAGTGTGTTGGTTTCTGCCGTACATCAACACAAATCAGCCATAGCTATACACAACGTCCCCTCCTTCTTGAACCTCCCTCCCACATCCCACCCCAGGAGTCCAGAAGCAGGTCTTTCCTGTAACTGTCCTTGAGTTCCATGAGTTTGCCCATTCACTGCAGTGAAGTCACTTCCAATAACAAGCTTAATCTTAGTTCCTGCTTCTCCTCTGTGAACTGACAAAACACCTCACTGATTTGTTCCCATGGCTGTTGAGAGGTAAGCAGAGCAGCCGATGGGAACCCAGTGGTAATTCCAACTCTTGAGTTTTTCCAAAACTAAAAAGACACACCTGTGGCTGGGCAGTCCACATATCTGTCCTCGAAGATAACGGGCAGGGTGTTCCAGTCTCCATCAATGTCCAAGCACTCTGCGGGCAGCGGGGGCATGGTGGTGAGGTACTCCGAATTCCGGATATCCAGGGACAGCTGGCTGTGGGTCTGGATCCTGGGGAACATGGACCCGGTGAGCATCCAAAGGAGATTTAAAGGTTTTATTCTTGCTGCCCCTTCCATCTCATCCCATGACAGCATTTAGAAGATGTACGGTAGACAGTAACAATTGCCATCTATCTATCCACACTTCCTTTCTTCCCAGCTACCTATCCAGCCCCCAAAGCCCTGGCTATAGGTCTTCATACTATCAACATTTTCACATTCATTCATTCAACAAACTGTCACTGAACACTTCCTTCCTATGTGAAAAGAACTGGCTGGCATTGGTCAAACAGGAAGAGAGGCGATAAAACATACCCTTGCTACTCACCAGTTCTACGTCACTTTTAAACACTTTTTAAATAGTGCAACCCATGGCAAGAAATGCCCTTCATTTTCCATGGCCACCCCGTACAATCACACACACTCCCAGAAACACTCATGCTGAAACAAAAGCTTCAGAAATACTTCTTCTTATTACTACCTATCTTATTTCATTTAAAAAGTGTTGTTCTAAAGCCATGAAGACAATTTCACAGTCCACTAAATGGCTGTAACCTATTACTTGAGAAACACTCTAGTCTGTGCTTGAACAAGACAGGTCTTGACGGCTGAGTTCACTTGTCCACCCTGATTTGGGAGGATGGTTCTGTCTCTGATGCAAACACTATGACCTCCCTCCCCTCCATCTGACTCTAGATGAGAATGCCTGCATGCATGCTTTGCTGCCAGCATCACAGAGCCCACGTTCACTATCTCAATCTAAGGTTTAATTCTGTTCACAGCAATGAGGGCCTGTCCTCTGGTAATTTTCTCAATCTGAAATAAAATTTCCCTCTCAATTCTATAGTTCTTATTCTTTTATTTTTTACAATTTACTTTTAGTTTGTTCAGTTGCTTTACTGATAACAGCTTTACAAGGTTGTTTCTGCTGTACAACAATGTACAGTATGCTGCTGCTGCTGCTAAGTCGCTTCATATACATATATCCCCTGCCTCTTGAACCTCCCTCCCACCCCTTAACCTGACCCCTTTAGAATATAGTTCTTACTCTTAATGACCTAATTAAAAGTTCTGTTGCTGTTGTTCACTCACTAAGTTATGTCTGACTCGCTGTGACCCCATGGACTGCAGCACGCCAGGCTCCCCTGTCCTTCACTGTCTCCCAGAGTTTGCTCAAATTCATGTCCATTGAGTCAGTGATGATATCTAACCATTTCATCCTCTGTTGGCCCCTTCTCCTCCTGTCCTCAATCCTTCCCAGCATCAGGGTCTTTTCCAGTGAGTTGGCTCTTTGCATCAGGTGGCCAAAATATTGGAGCTTCAGCTTTAACATCTGTCCTTCTGATGAATATTCAGGGTTGATTTCCCTTAGGATTGACTGATTTGATGTCCCTGCTGTCCAAGGGACTCTCAAGAGTCTTCTAAGTTTACCTCCTCCTACACAGCATCATTGCTATCCTAGTGTATGCTCTTTATTATAGGTTAATATCTACTACTAATTGAATGGTAATCAATTTCTCTAATATCTGAATATTGAGATATCTATATATCTATTATATATCTATTATATATCTATAATATCTGAATATAAGAGATATCTAATATCTCTTATATCAAATGATATAATCACGTAGGTATCTGCAGGGCTCAGACCCTCACCTGCTTTAGACCTCTGCTCATATGTCTCCTCAGGGAGCCCATCTCTGATATATCTATGAAATAGCACCTTCTACAGCCTGTCACACTGATATATTTCTCCATAGCATTTACTGCATTTGGCATATCATATTTATTTATTTATGTTTAAATATGTTTCCATTACTAAAATATGAGCTCCATGAGAATGTGTCTGTTTGGTTCACTGCTGGATATCCTAATGCCCAAAATAGTGTCTGGCATACAGTCAACACCAAATAGGCTCTTTTTGAATGAAGGAATCTGCCTTTTACACCCAAGCACAAACTAAGAGAGGTTCAGTAACTAGTCAGATGTCACAAGTAGTATAAGTTCCAGGGTCAAAATGTCAAAACATGTGTATGAGATTTGAAATCCAAAGTCTTTCTACCATAGTCACTTGCCAGTTTTTTAAGACGTTAGTTATAATTATCATAGCACGAAGTCTGAATTCTTTATCCTGTGGGCCCATAAGTTCCCACAGAGGCTGGGTCCCACCCCACTTCTCCTACTTGTCACTCCAGTGTAGCTATGCTTGCTTACTGATGCTTTCAAACACCTTATGTTCCCATATAAGAAATCTTTACACCAGCTATCCCCTCTGACTCAACCGTCTTCTCTCATATCAGGACATGACTTATTATAACCCCAATTCAGTTCAGTTGCTCAGCTGTGTCCAACTCTTTGTGACCCCATGGATTGCAGCACACCAGGCCTTCCTGTCCATCACCAACTCCCAGACCCGGAGTTCTAGTATAATCCCAGTCTCTGCTCAAATGCTACACCCTCAGAAAAGTGGTATTTTATCACTTTGGCCAAAACATTCCTAACCTGTAAGTAATGCTTTAGCCATATTATATTGACATACAGGTTGTTCTTCAGTTGCTCAGTTGTGTCTGAATCTTTGCCATCTCATGGATTGTAGCACACCAGGCTTTCCTGTCCTTCACCATCTCCCAGAGCTTGCTCAAACTCATGCCCATTGTGTCGGTGATGACATCCAACCATCTCATCCTCTGTCGTCCTCTCCTCCTGCCCCCAATCCCTCCCAGCATCAGGGTCTTTTCCAATGAGTTGGTTCTTCGCATCAGGTGGCCAAAGTATTGGAGCTTCAGCTTCAACATCCATCCTTCCAATGAATATGCAGGGTTGATTTTCTTTAGGATTGACTGGTTTGATCTCACTGCAGTCCAAGAGACTCACAAGAATCTTCTCCAACACCATAGTTTGAAAGCATCAATTCTTTGGCACTCAGACTTCTTTATGGTCTAACTCTCACATCCACACATGACTACATACAGGTTTTACAGGTGTAAAAAAGATGAAAGTGAAAAGATCTTCAGGTCTGTCCTAAGTGATAGACGAATTTCAGTGTTTTTCCTGCTGGATTTACTGGGGCATCTCAAAACATTATTCCATCCAAATTTATTTTGGAGACAAACATACTATTCAGAAACAGAAAGAAACCTATAAACTTGTGTAGCCAAGACCAAACATCTTGGAGGAAACAGGAAGCACTGACTCTGCCCACCAGGGAAATCTATAACAAGAGACAATGATCTCCTCTTCTGTCAACCCTCTGACTTTTCTGAGTATTTTTACATTTTTTCCCATCTATCCTCCTAATTAGGTAGTTCAGTATTAATTCTTATGCTCAATGCATTTCATAGCTGCTACAAAGTCTCAGGTGAATTCTGTGGTTTTTTTTTCCCTGACATTGCTTGTGGCCATACCACCTGCTCCTAATTCATTTTGCAAAGAGGACTCAGCACAGATGTCTTCAGGGACCTAGGAAGTCTTGAATCTGTCTATAGAACCATCATGATACTCAACAACAGCAAAAACTCTGGCTGTTGACCTTCTTTGCCACCTGCCAGCTCCAACCTCTGCAATCTGTCTGGCTCTTGCCTTCAGAGAAAATGCACCTGAATGTAAAGAGATGGGCAGACTCTCTCCTTCATAATCAGGGATGAAGGGAAGAGCTAACTTTGAACAAGAATGTCCTTGGTGCTCATGGTGTGATGTGGACATGCCATTGGTTACTTACAGGTTTTCCTGAAAAGTCAGGACTGCAAGTTTTTGGTGCTCCATATAAAAGAAGGCCTCAGAAAACCTTCGGACCTGAAGAATAAAACAGTATAAACAATGTGACTCACTGGGTGGGTTTGGCCTTCATTTTCTAAAAGGAAATTAAGGCTCAATGAAGGAAGTAACATATATTAATAAGAAGAGAGCTGAGCCCACAACCCAGAGGTTCTGAAACACCTTTCTACCCTCCACAGCTGCCCTCTCTCATTTCTAGTTCTTAACACAAACCTGATTTATGGACACAATTGAACACATGTGTTTTGTTTTTTTTTTTTGAACACATGTTTATTGATCTGCTCTTGTTTTGCATTCTGTCATTTTTTTAAATTTAGGCCTTATTTCTTCTACTAGAATAAAAGACACTTGAAAACAGAAGCCATAAATAAATGCAGACGAATTAGAATTTGCAAAATCAGTCATGTAAGTGTGTCCAGAGACTCAGCTATTTGTCCTCTGGCTGGAAATGAGAAGACCAACATCTTTTATTACGCATGAGTCCCCACCCCCTGTGTACTTCCACCTGGTGGCAAAAAAAAAAAAAAAAAATGGCCTTAAGAACAATGGATGACATGTGAAGACACTTCCTCAAAATACTTTCAAAGCACTTCATCATATCCTTTAAGATCAGCTCGCCATCACTTGGTAGCCAAGGCTGGTACTTAATGAACAGTAGAGCAAAAAACTTCCCTAGAGCAAATGGGCTTCCCTTGTGGCTCAGTTGGTAAAGAATCTGCCTGCAATGCAGGAGAGACCCTTGTTTGATTCTTGAGTCGGGAAGATCCCCTGGAGTAGGGAAAGGCTACTCACACTCCAGTATTCTGGCCTGGGAGAATTCCATGGACTGTAGAGTCCATGGGGTCGCAAAGAGTCGGACACGACTGAGCAACTTTCAGAGCAAAGAACTGAGAACCAAAGGAAGGTCACAAAGTTTCTCTGCAAGCTCATGGTGGGTCAGGACTAGCACTTAGGTTGACAGCAGCCAATCCAGACTTTTATTCTGCCTGATGAACCAACTGTTGAAAAGCTTCCTGATATCTCTGCCATGTGACTACAGAACTTATACTGTTTGACCCCTTACCCGCAAGGTGTGATGCTCCTGGGTGAGATAAGTGGTCACTTGGGAGTGCAGCGTCACTGTGTCCAGGAACTGGGTCCACAGGGCCATCAGGTGGGAGGCCAGCCAGGCGAGATCCTTACTTATCTGCTCAGCTATCTTCTCTGGGTTATTCAACATCTGGGGAGGCAAAAGGGTGCAGTGAAGGACCTCCACTCCATGCAGCCACTGCCATCTTCCTCTGAGGGCTTTGCTGGCTTCTCTGCTTGTAATGAATCCCTCTCTTTCTCCAGACTCTCCTCTATAGCCCATTATACTCTGAACTCAGTATCTGGCCATCATGATAGCTTCCAATTATTAATAGTTACTATTTGGTAAGTAAAACACAAAGCATCTTTTAAATATATACATGAACTACTTAATCTCTACAATGAACCTTTGTTAGAATTATTGTAGTCATCATTTTACATAAAAAATAAAATGAGAGAATTAAATACATCAGAATACCCAAAGTCACACATAGCTGGGATTAAGCTGTAAGATCATCCCCCACAAAGCCAGGGCACCATGCTGCCTTTCCAGAGTAGGTGCTGGAAAACATCTCCTGAGAAATGATAAAGTCTTTATAACCTCACAGACAGCGTCAAACTCACTAGGTGATTTCCACATGGCTGGGAATAGCAAGAAGAGATAAGAAAACCTTGTTCAGTGATCAATGCAAAGAAATAGAGGAAAACAACAGAATGGGAAAGACTAGGGATCTCTTCAAGAAAATCAGAGATACCAAAGGAACATTTCATGCAAAGATGGGCTCGATAAAGGACAGAAATGGTATGGACCTAACAGAAGCAGAAGATATTAAGAAGAGATGGCAAGAATACACAGAACTGTACAAAAAAGATCTTCACAACCCAGATAATCACGATGATGTGATCACTGACCTAGAGCCAGACATCCTGGAATGTGAAGTCAAATGGGCCTTAGAAAGCATCACTACGAACAAAGCTAGTGGAGGTGATGGAATTCCAGTTGAGCTATTCCAAATCCTGAAGGATGAAGCTGTGACAGTGCTGCACTCAATATGCCAGCAAATTTGGAAAACTCAGCAGTGGCCACAGGACTGGAAAAGGTCAGTTTTCATTTCAATCCCAAATAAAGGCAATGCCAAAGAATGCTCGAACTACCGCACAATTGCACTCATCTCACACGCTAGTAAAGTAATGCTCAAAATTCTCCAAGCCGGGCTTCAGCAATATGTGAACCGTGAAGTTCCTGATGTTCAAGCTGGTTTTAGAAAAGGCAGAGGAACCAGAGATCAAATTGCCAACATCCGTTGGATCATGGAAAAAGCAAGAGAGTTCCAGAAAAGCATCTATTTCTGCTTTATTGACTATGCCAAAGCCTTTGACTGTGTGGATGACAATAAATTGTGGAAAATTCTGAAAGAGATGGGAATACCAGACCACCTGACCTGCCTCTTGAGAAATTTGTATGCAGGTCAGGAAGCAACAGTTAGAACTGGACATGGAACAACAGACTGGTTCCAAATAGGAAAAGGAGTTTGTCAAGGCTGTATATTGTCACCCTGTTTATTTAACTTCTATGCAGAGTACATCATGAGAAATGCTGGGCTGGAAGAAGCATAAGCTGGAATCAAGATTGTCGGGAGAAATTTCAATAACCTCAGATATGCAGATGACACCACCCTTATGGAAGAAAGTGAAGAGGAACTAAAGAGCCTCTTGATGAAAGTGAAAGTGGAGAGTGAAAAAGTTGGCTTAAAGCTCAACATTCAGAAAATGAAGATTATGGCATCCGATCCCATCACTTCATGGGAAATAGATGGGGAAACAGTGGAAACAGTGTCAGACTTTATTTTTCTGGGCTCCAAAATCACTACAGATGGTGACTGCAGCCATGAAATTAAAAGACACTTACTCCTTGGAAGGAAAGTTATGACCAACCTAGATAGCATATTCAAAAGCAGAGACATTACTTTTCCAACAAAGGTTCGTCTAGCCAAGGCTATGGTTTTTCCTGTGGTCATGTATGGATGTGAGAGTTGGGCTGTGAAGAAGGCTGAGCGCTGAAGAATTGATGCTTTTGAACTGTGGTGTTGGAAAAGATTCTTGAGAGTCCCTTGGACTGCAAGGAGATCCAACCAGTCCATTCTGAAGGAGATCAGCCCTGGGATTTCTTTGGAAGGAATGATGCTAAAGCTGAAATTCCAGTACTTTGGCCACCTCATGCAAAGAGTTGACTCATTGGAAAAGACTCTGATGCTGGGAGGGATTGGGGGCAAGAGGAGAAGGGGATGACAGAGGATGAGATGGCTGGATGTCATCACTGACTCGATAGACGTGAGTCTCAGTGAACTCTGGAAGTTGGTGATGGACAGGGAGGCCTGGCGTGCTGCAGTTCATGGGGTCACAAAGAGTCGGACATGACTGAGTGACTGATCTGATCTGATCTGATCTGATCTGGGCTCCACAGACCCAGCACCATCTTGCTGCCACGACTTCATATTTCCTAAGGAGAATCCAAGGCTGCCTTAACAAAAGCTTTAAGGACTCAGCCTAGAAAGGGCCTAGAGCTCTTGGAGGAACCTCGGGCTAGCTTCAGTTTAAAGCTAGGAGAGCCACCTGCTTGGGGGCGACTTTTATTCTGGAGAGGTAAGAAGAGAGATTACATCTCTGAGGACAGCCAGAGAACCAGTGGTCCAAGCCTAACACTGAGTCCTAGGCTTCATCATTTATCTACCAATAATTTAAAGTGCATCTCCCATGACCCAGGCTCATGCTTAGAATACATGGGGACACGAAGATGAATAAGAGAGTGTCTCTGCCTACAGAGAGCCTCATCCAGTGCAGGAAGTAGGAAGGTGTGTTTACCATGAAGAGTATAGCCAATATTTTCAAATAACTTTAAATGTAGTATAACCTATAAAATATCAAGATTATGTTGTACACCTGAAACCCATGTAATATTATAATTCAACAATACTTCAATACAAATGTGTATAGTATCCTTATCCTTAGGATATGGTTAAACATGAGCTCAAGAACATTGCAAAAAAAAAAAAAAGAGTTTAGGGATCTATCTGCCCTGGAAGATGATGCAAAGATACATAACCATGGCCATTTCAAACTCATCTCTGAGCTCCTTCTTTGCCGTGTGCCTCAGTCTCTCATCTGCAAAACGAAGGTGCAAAGCAAATAACTGTTTATTGGACATAATGAGGTCCAAAGCCTAGCCTGAAACACTGCAAGTTCTCTTCACTCTTCTTGGACCAACAGCTGACACTAGCATAATGCACAGAGGGTGGAGCAAAGCATCTGAGAGCAAGAAAAACAGAGAAGAAGAAATCTGACACCCAGTAAGGCTCTTTAATTTTGGGGTATTGAAGCTTTGTAATTAATGACTAGCTTCCAGATACAAAGCATCATTCAACTGTAGCGTCTCTAAGCTGCTTCTTCCAAGGGGAAAGATATGTCTTTGATGAAGACACAAGGTGCAACACTCCAAAATGAAAGAATGACCCTTACTTTCTTCTCATGGAAGCATTGCTTCCATCACTGGTTCTGTTTGGGAGTCAGAGAGAAAACAGGATGTTCAGTCTTGATTCAGGCCCATAATCCATGGCCCAAAGTGTTAAGGGTCAGAAAAGGAAGGACTTGGAGGGTGGGGGACATGGTCAGCCACTGGAAAACCTCCAGGCTGGAGAGTAAAGCTTTTAGATGGACTACTGAAAGGTTGTTGTTGAATCACGCGAAGACACCGGGATTCTTGGCCCCCAGAGGAGAAGAATTCAATCTGGGGCCAGAGACGAGGCTTGATCGCTCAGAGCTTTTGTGTAATAAAGTTTTATTAAAGTATAAAGGAGATAGAGAAATCTTCTGACATAGGCATCAGGAGGCAGAAAGAGTACCCGCTTGCTAGTGTTAACAATGAAGTTATATACTCTCCAATGAATCCAAAAAATGTCTAGAGGTTGTAAAGACCTCCCATAATTTACATTTTAAGATAACAGAATTAGCCAGAAGGTTGAATCCAGAGACTGTCCTCAGGCAGGATACATTATTGTTATATAATCCTAAGGAATGTAGAGAAGGAAAAAAAGTTTGTCCTTTCTTCCTCCTTGAGAATTCCAGACCCCTCTCTCCTTCGGGGACCCCTAGACTCCCTATCAACCTGCCTAGGAACTGACTCTCTCACTTATCTTTAAATTTTCCAACCTGTTTCCCTCACTAATGGACACCAAGCTCCTGTATCAGCACAAGACACTTCTTTGCCCTGATCATGTTCCCAGCTGTACCTCTGGCCTGGGGCTACCCATGGCTCCAGCCACATCAACCTGAACACACAGCTCTTTGCAAGCAGCAGACCTTTGATCGGCTTGCACTCCTTGGAAGGTCTCCTCGCATCTTCCAATCTCCTTTCCTCTTCTCTTCACCACTTTGACCTTGTCTGTTCTCCACCAGGGAACCGTTTCCAGAACCAATGCAGTTTGCCTTGTTTCTTTCTTTTCAAATTAACTTTTGTTAGAACTGCTTTATGATGTTGTGTTACTTTCAACTGTATGGCAAAATGCATCAGCCATACATATAGACACATCAGTCTTCCTGCTTTCTGATGGTTCTTTTGAAACTTCTACTGTGTTTCAAGTGTAACACTAGCCCTCCTCTCCTTGAAGTCTACTTGGCTTTGCACAGACCACTCTCAGGGCACCACTTGCCAGGTATTGCTCAGTGCCCGGCTTGGCCTGCATGCTGAGGTTTATCCTTTTCAATATTCTCCGTATCTTCTCCACAGCTGATGGATGATGAAAACTCAGCAGCTCTTTTCTGAGTAAAAGGGTGATTCTGCATCTATTGAGAGGCACCTGGGCCTCAGCAACTGAACTTCCCTCACTGGGCTTCTTATCCCAACACCCCAGCCCTCCCACCCTCCATTTCAGCAATATTGGCAAACACAGCATGAATTCTGAGCTCAGCCACCAGAGAGGTAAGGCAAAGCCATTCATTAAATGTGTCTTTGGGAGAATTATTTTTTCCCCTAGTTGATGACAGAAATGGCTCCAGATAAGATTAAGAAAGCCTCTAATTAAGCCACAAGAGGACTTTCCTACCCTCACGGAGGCCTGAGCCTGTTCAATTACTGATGATGGGTGTGGAAGGGTCTCTCTGGTGAGAAAAAGAGAAGCCCTTCCTGCTAACAAGGAGGCATCTTGGACCCAGTGACATTTCAGGGGGAAGTTGCCTACAAAATACATAGCTGCTCTACCTTGTGACTGCCCTCACGCTTTTCACTTGGGCCCAGACAAGCTCCTTTGCTCAATCGCGTCCCCACCCCTAACCCCCTTGTGGGGTTTACTGGTGTCTGTTGTGAGCTTGGAGGATGCTGAGCTCTGGGGAGACAAAGACACATACTTCTAGTCCTGGAAGAGGCACATGATAGCTATCTATCTCCATAGTTAAACCTACAAAGTGCTATGAAAGAAATGGATCCTGAGTACTGTAAAAAAGTCATGGAAGATTTCCTGGAGGAGACGATGGTAGCATTGCATCTTCAAGGTAAGCAGGGTCAGGTGGAGAAAGCCTGCTGTATTTCCCCTGAGTTAGCCGTGTTCTCTCGTCATGGGCCTCAGTCCTGGCTGCAAACTGAATCATCTGCTAAGTCGCTTCAGTCGTGTCTGATTCTTTGCAACCCTATGGACCATAGCCTGCCAGGCTCCTCTGTCCATGGGATTCTCCAGGCAAGAATACTGGAGTTGGTTGCCATGTCCTCCTCCAAGGGATCTTCCCAACCCAAGTATCGAACCCACATCTCCTAAGTCTCTTGCACTGGCAGGCAGGTTCTTTACCACCAGCACCACCTGAAGCCCCAACTGAATCACAGGGTTTGGGCTTATCTCTGAAGGTAGGACCCAAACATCAGGAATTTTCAACTACTGTCCGGTAGACACTGTGTGATCTGACCCTGTCTGCTGTACTGAAGCACATGGCTGAGTTTCACTAGAACCTTTCCATCGGTTACAGAGAGGTTACAACCTGTCCTTTCTTAAAGCACACTGCACAGCAGGGACCCTGACCAGCTGCTCCAACTCACCTTTCCAGCCCAGCCTCCCACAGCCGGCTTCAAATGTACTCCCTGAAGCCATCCCGGGTCCCAACCACATCATGGCACTCCATCAGGTCCAGTCTTGCACTGGTTTTGCATGGTGGTCCTTCCTGCCTCTCTCCTGACCTCACTGAGAGCCGCCTGTGCTCCTACAGCCCTGCCCCCATCTTATGCTCCCGGTCCAGCAGTAACAGCTCCTGCCTCACATGGGCTGTGAGTCCTGGGAAGCTCTCTACCATCTTCGTGCTTGTATTCCCAACAGAGTAGCCGGCACATAGTAGGTGCTTAAGAAATGTGAGTAAGATTCACATAGAGTAAAAGTGCAGGGACGCCCCTGGCAGTCCAGCGGTTAAGAACCCACAGATCCATTGCAGGGGTAACAGGTTCGATCCATGGTTGGGGAACTAAGATCCTACATGCTGTGTGGCACAGTCAAAAAATAAAAATAAATTTTTTTTAAAAAAGTGCAGGTGAATTGCTCCTTGACTGTAGAGCTCTATGTTTTCAAATTGTCTTAAATCGCCCGAAACAGTTTCCACTTCAGAGTCCACCCTTTTGTGACCATGTGCTCGGTTGACCACTTGGTGGTGATGCCCTGCCTCTAAACACCCTATGGGCAGTGATGTGCCTTTTCGGAAGGTTCTGGGGAGGCAGCTCTGTTTCTTTCACTCCCGGCAGTGGGCCAGCCCTTCAGGAAACCACAGAGCAGCCCGGTGCACACCCCAACTCTCCCTTTCTCTCCCTGACACCCAGCTGCCTCCCTCCCTGCAGCTAATCTGGTTACTCTGAACCAGATTAAAGTCTGCGGCAACACCGTCACTCAAAACCAGGGGCCATTTCCCTGCAGTTTGTGGGCTCCATGCCAAAGCAGGCAGGCAACCCACTGGCTTTTCGTGAAATATGTCTAGCAGCCTGAGTTGTTGCCTGAACCAGTGTGGGGACCAGATGCATCAATACTGCAGTGGCTCCCAGATGGCCTTGGGTTCAGGCCCTAAGCCCACCCCTTAGTGGTGCAGGAACCAGCATGTTCCTCTGTGCAAAATGAATGGGGACACACCTGTGTCCCCCCGACCCCAGGCACTCATGGGGCTGCCGTGGGGGAAGCACCTGGGGCATGTGTGCATTTCAGGCGCACAGTGTGATGACGTATCCACAGACTGTGACCCCGGCACAGGCCGGGACCTGGGACCTGGGACCTATGCAGCAGTGCTGCAGTGCCTGCATCTGGACACCCCTCTCCTCCAGCAACAAATACAAAGAAACTGCGCGAGGCTACACGTGACTGGGTGCACGAGACTACACGTGACTGGGGGCACGAGACTACACGTGACTGGGGGCACGAGACTACACGTGACTGGGTGCACGGGACTACACGTGACTGGGTGCACGGGACTACACGTGACTGGGTGCACGAGACTACACGTGACTGGGTGCACGAGACTACACGTGACTGGGTGCACGGGACTACACGTGACTGCACGGGACTACACGTGACTGGGTGCACGGGACTACACGTGACTGGGTGCGAGACTACACGTGACTGGGTGCACGAGACTACACGTGACTGGGTGCACGGGCACTTGAAGCAAATTCTGGGCAAAAGATACAAACAGGCCAAAACCCAACTGCCAGTTGTGAAGAGCCTGGAGCAAAAGCATGCCCCCTGCACAAGACACCTCCTAAGGGGTGGACACAACACCTAAGCCCTGCCCCTGGCCCTGGTCACACCCCACCCTCGCCCCATATAAAGAACCAGCTTGCCCCCACCTTGGGGAGTGAGCAAGCAAGGAAACTTGTTACTTGTTCTCACTCCCTCCTACTGCAGCGGGGACCCCAGTAAAGCCTTGCCTGAATTCCCTGTCTGGCCCCTGATCAATTTCTATTGATAAAGAAGACCAAGAACCCTAGTTGGTAACAACATGACTGCCACAATAAAGTTATTTAATACACCTATCACCTCATAGAGCTAAAATAGTTTTTCTTGTGATGAGCACTTCTAAGATCTACTCTCCTGGTAAATTTGAATGTATAATACAAAAGTGTTAGTTATAATCACCATACTGTATATTACAGCCCCAGAAGTTACTTATAGTGGAAGGTTTATACCTTTTGACCACCTTCACTTGATTCCCTCACCTCCACACACCCCTGCCCCTGGCAAACACCCATGTGGTCTCTTTTCCTATGAGCCTTTTTTTTTTAAGATTCCACATATAAATGAGATAATATAGCATTTGTCTTTTTCTAAATGACTTATTTCACTCAGCATCATGCCATCAAGTTTCATCCATGTTGTCACAAATGTAACGATTTCCTTCTTTTATGGCTGTATAATATTCCACTGCACTTAGACATAGTACATCTTCTTTATGCATTCAGGTTGACACTCAGGGTATTCCCATGTCTTGGGAACATAATGTTACAGTGAACATGGGGGTGCAGATATCTCTTCGTGATTTCATTTCCTTTGAATAAATACCCAGAAGTTGGAATTGCTATGGGCGGAGGAGCCTGGTAGGCTGCAGTCCATGGGGTCGCTAAGAGTCAGACAGGACTGAGCGACTTCACTTTCACTTTTCTCTTTCATGCACTGGAGAAGGAAATGGCAACCCACTCCAGTGTTCTTGCCTGGAGGATCCCAGGGATGGGGGAGCCTGGTGGACTGCTGTCTATGTGGTCGCACAGAGTCGGACACGACTGAAGCGACTTAGCAGCAGCATGGTAGTTCTAGTTTTAATTTTTTGAGGGACCTCCATACTGTTTTCCATAGTGTCTGCATCAATTTACATTCCCACCAACAGGGCACAAGAGTCCTCTTTTCTCCATATTCTTGCCGGCACATTTTTCTTGTCTTTTTGATGAGAGCTACTCTAACAGGTGGGCTTTCCTGGTGGCTCGGATGGTAAAGAATCTGCCGGCAATGTGAGAGACCTGGGTTCAGTCCCTGGGTGGCTAAGATGCCCTTTGGAGGAGGGCATGGCAACTTACTCCAATATTCTTGCCTGGAGAATCCCCATGGACAGAGGTGCCTGGAGGGCTACAGTCTATAGGGTCGCAAAGAGCCAGACACATCTGAGTGACTAAGCACAGCACAGCACATTCTAACAGGTGTGAGGTGATACCTTATTGCAGTTTTATTAATATCTGGAGAGCTTTTAATTAAACATGCAAACCCATGAGCTCCACTCTACTCCCATTTCCTCTGTTTCAACCAGTTTAGCTGGGACCCAGGTCAAGATGTTTCTTTAAAGTCCAAGTGTATTTCTACTGAAAGGCCAGGGATAAGAAACACTGGTTTAAAAGGCAGAAATGCTAGTTTTCAATGAGACCATCTCAACTCCTGCCCAGACATGGATTAGCCATGTCACCAACCCTGAAGTGCATGCTGCCTTCCACCTCGTGTGCCTCTCATGACATGAGGATAACCGTGCTCACCCAGACCTGCCAACACCATGGGATGCGACAGTGCTCCAGAGACTGTAAACAGCTGCTTGCATCAGCCGAGTACTTATTAAGCACAGACTCTTAGTACACGCTTGATGAACATCTGGCAAAAACACATCACTGTTTCAACATCATCGTCATCATTGAAGCTAGCCTCATGATACGTGTGAGCCATCTGAGCCGAGCCGCAAGATTTCTGTCACCCTCTATGAGAAACACATAACCCAAAGTCCACAAACGTTTGCTAGGTGGATGGATAATGGACAATAAAAAGTGTGAGTGCTGGGTTGCTTCAGTCATGTCAGACTCTGCAACCCTCTGGACTGTAGCCTGCCAGGCTCCTCTGTCCATGGGATTCTCCAGGCAAGAATACTGGAGTGGGTTGCCATGCCTTCCTCCAGGGGATCTTCCTGTCCCAGAGATGAAACTCACGTCTCCTGTGGCTCCTGCATTGCAGGCGAATTCTTTACCACTGAGCCACTGGGGAAGCCCAATAAATAGTGTAAATGTCAGGGAAACCAAGACCTGTTAACCTGTTTGGTATTTTTCAAAATATCTAGCATGTGGCCAGGCACACAATAGATGTCTAAGAGATCCAGAGATTTAGGGCAGTGGGATGTGAGAGTGTTTCTTCAGTTGAAGATGTAACAGGAGGTTACCAGTCTTGTCTCTTCATCTCTGATCTCTACACCAAGCAAGCAATGCTGCCCCATATAACTACTGCTGTTCAGAACCAAGGAGTTGGCTCCCTGATTACCTGCAGCTCTGAGCACAGCTGAGAGAGTGTTTCTTCAACAGCAAGTGACTCTAGAAAGAAAAAAAAAAAAACATAATGAAACAAACACATAATGAACTGTGGAATTGCTAATGGAAGGTAGGAAGCACAGATTTCAAGTTGGCATTGACGTCACAGAAAAAAAAAAAAAGGCTCTGTGGATTCCTGTCATCTCTTATGTCTAAAAGATCCTGTTTATAAAAAGCATGATTTGAAGCCATGTGATGTCACCCTGGGTTAGAGTCAACATGTTCCTTGTGATGCATTTTGAGAAACAGAAGATCCCCAAGTTCACTTTGTGTGGTCCAAAGCAATCCCACATTCTGCTGTGCTTTTGTGGTATGTGTGCACGGGCGCACGCACACACACACACACACACACACACAAAACTGGATCCTGACATCTGGGACCTAGATCTAGATCTCCTTCACACAGGTGGCTGTTTAGAAGTCCAGGAACGTGGGATGGCAGAGCCTAGCCTCCTGCTCAGCACCACCACCTCATCGCGACCTTCCACGCAGGCAGTAGAGGAGCCTGTAACCTTGACGTCTTCTCAGTTGGAACTGGGTGGACTCTGGCCATTTGCGGCTTCACAGTTTTGCCTGTGTTTGAACTCTCCCTAGTTCCATGTGGCTGTGATAAGACCTTGCGGGTGGCTGCTGCATGAGTTTTACTTAAAGCATGGTTGAAAAGGTGAGTGTGAGGAAACCTTCAGCTCCGACGGTCCTCACGGGTGGCACACACCTGCCTACCTGGCAGCTGCCCTCAGCCCCACATGAGGCGGAACAGGCTTTGGTCAGTGTCCGTGGCTGTGCACTCGGGGTCTGGCACAATGCCTGGTACAGTAAACATTCAATAAAAATATGGTGAGTGAGTGAATGAACAAATACATTCAGTTCTTTTTTTGGTTTAAAAAAAAAAGTTGAAGCAAGAAGCCAACTACAAGGACACTGACTTCACTTTCTGTTTGAGCTAAACTGGCTCTGAGCTGTGCGGGTCTCCTTTGAGTGCATCTGACCTGAAAAATTTCAACTCCAAGATCATGTGCTTCAAAGAGGGCATCAGAGGGACTTCCTTGGCAGTCCGGCGGTTAAGAAGACTCTGTGCTCCCAGTGCAGGGAAGATGGGTTCAATCCCTGGTCAAGGAACAAAGATTCCTTATCCCACACGGTGTTGCCAAAAACAATTTTTTTCAAAAGAGGGCCTTAGAGCTGACAAAACCCAGGTGGTAAGAGGGCGCCAGAGGTCAAGGCAACAACAATGTTGCAACTACTTCTTCATTCTGCACGCCAAGCACTGGGTGTGAGGCATCTGGGCTCAGATCCGGCTTCTGCCCTTAAAGACCCCCAGTCTAGTGGGGATGAGAAATATGCAAATACAGGATTGTTGTGTGGCGTGTTCAGTGTAATAACAGACACACGCAAGGCCATTGATCCCACCAAATCTACAACTCGCTCCAAAGGTGAGATCTCAGGGCTCAGGGAGAGACGCTGAGGTTCCCCACAGCAGGGCTGTTATTAACCGTGAATAGCAGGCTGAGTTGGAGAAGGAAATGGCAACCCACTCCATTGTTCTTGCCTGGAGAATCCCATGGGCAGAGAAGCCTGGCAGGCCATGGTCCATGGGGTCGCAGAGAGTCAGACACGACTGAAGCGACTAAGCACGCACCAGGTTGAGGGCCTGGCTTCTGTTCCAAGGACAAAGGGCCTCTTTAGGGGACTTTGAGCAGAACAATAACCCACTGCCTACTGTGAATGAGTGTGACCTGATATAAAAGGCTGCCCCAAGCACAGCACCTCTGTGCTCCTGCCCCATCCTGCCACACATGGCTGTGTGACCCTGAGTGGTCATTTCACCTCTCTGAGCTGCAGTCCCACCATCCGTCAGTCAAGAGGGAAGGGGCCCAATGATCATGATGTCTGGTGATGTACAAGAAGCAAGTCATCCCTGGAAAGCCAAAGATGATGACTACCGAGAGCTTTCTCTAATAACCCATTAAACACATACATTTAGGTATTTCTTGGACTGTTTTACACTCTTATAAGTTGCAATCCCGTAGCTACAGCCTCATTAAGAAAAAGGCTGCAAACAGGCATTTTCCCTTAGAAAGCAACTCCACATTATGTACCCAGGGTAGATGTTTAATACATGTTTAATAAATTTAATAACTTGGTGGGTGAATGAATGAATGAGTAAATGAACACGATGACTAGAGGCACATGTGCCTTTTCTTCCTGCATTGGCATGCCCACGATGTCCTCCTGCTAGAATGATGTAAAATGCCCAAACACCAAAACAAAAACCAAACCAAACCTACCCGAAACAGTGCTTGCTACTGTGACATTTATAAGAGCGTGCTGACGCCCGAGGGCAGAGGGTCAGCTGCTGGGCTGAGTCCCCCCCATTCCTAGTTCCCAGCCCCTTACCCAGCTCCATGCGCGGCAGCTCGGGGATGTCCCTCAGGATGGTCAGGAAGTAGGCACGCAGTCCCCGGTAGGCGTGCAAGAGCAGGAAGCACAGCTCCCGGTGCCACTTGTAAGCGTGCTGCATGCAGTTCTCAGACGGCACGTAGAAGCTCCCCTGTGGGGGGAAACAGAAGCAGAAGCTGAGGACCATCCCTGGAGCCTGGTCCTGAAAAAACTGGGGAAGACGGTCAAGACTCCAGCAAAAGAGTTGGAATCTCCTCCCTCCCCTTCTGCATGGGAAACCCACTGAAATTGGCCAAGCCTCTGTCTTATAATTTTCAAATTAAAACAATAACGATAGTAATAACAACATTAGATGATGATGATGACCATGATGAGGGCACGGACCTCACAGGTTTGGGGCAAGTGAATGTCGCCCCCTCTTATAAGACTCTTTCTTGCCACTGTAAGAAGAAGTCATGTGACCAACAGAGGGGGCTCCTTCTCACAGGGAGGTAAGGCATTTAGAAAGACCTCTGTATTGGTGGATGAAGAGCACAGTGCTGAGAAGGAGAAAAACGCTTTGCTGTAAAATAGGAGGAAGTTGGTGAGTTTCAGTTCTCAGTGTTGAAAGTGTCAGAGGCTGTGGGTGTGACCATGGAGTCTGAGAATGCTCCATACTGTGTTTGTAGGTGTAAGACACATTACACCCATAATTACACATTGCAAGTCATTTATCTTGCAGGAAAAGATGCCTGAGTCCACAAGTTACTTGTAGGCCGAGACATGATGGAGGAGGACCAGGACAGTTCTGAATTTCTTGCAACCCCACCAGAGAAGGATGACTTCAGGTGAATTTCAGGAAGGACTTAAAAATGAGAGAAAGGATTCTCAGAGATGGGTTTGGACGGAAAAAGAGAGGTACTGAGTACTGTGGGCTTCCCAGCTGGTGCCAGTGGTAAAGAATCCACGTGCCAATGTGAGAGACGTGGGACATGGGTTTGAACCCTGGGTCAGGAAGATCCCCTGGAGGAGGAAATGCAACCTACTCCAGCATTCTTGCCTGGAGAGTCCCATGGACAGAGGAGCCTGGCAGGCTATAGTCCATGGGGTCACGAAGAGTTGGATGCGACTTAGCACACACCAATTGGAGAATTCCACAGTGTAGGAATCTATGGCCCGTGTGGCTATGAGGGGAGCAAGTAAATGTCTCTTCACCATCTCGTGCTACCTAGCCTGCCCTGCTGGGTGAAACTCCAGGTAAAACGTTGTCAGACTACGTCCTCTTGGCTCCTGTGAGTTGACTTGCATGCTGTCTATGAGGCAGCCTCCTGCCCTCTTTGTCTCCTTCTCCCTTGCCTCCTTCTAAGAGGGCTGAGTCGGTGAAGTGGGGGCAGGACAGGTCTGATAGGGGTCAGCAGCCATCTGAAACTTCCTCTACTCCCAATGGTGTCACGAAGGTGGGTGCACTTGTTTGCACTCTCATCACTACATCATGTTTGCTGACTCATGGAATGCTTAGGAAACCTGGATGGAAGTCTCAGTCAGGTCTGCCGTCACCTCTCTCTGAGTCAGTTTTAGGTTAATTCCTTGTTTTTTCAGTCACCAAGTTGTGTCTGACTCTTTTCAATCCCATGAACTACAGCATGCCAGGCTTCCCAGTCCTTCACTATCTCCCGGGATTTGCTCATATTCATGTCCACTGAGTCAGTGATGCCATCCAACCATCTCATCCTCTGTCACCTCCGTTTCTTGCCCTCAATCTTGTCCAGCATCAGGGTCTTTTCCAATGTGTTGGCTCTTCACACCAGGTGGCCAAAGTATTGGCATTTCAGCATCAGTCCTTCCAGTGAAAATTCAGGGTTGGTTTCCTTTAGAATTGACTGGTTTGATCTCCTTGCAGTCCAAGGGATTCTTGAGAGTCTTCTCCAGTGCCACAATTCAAAAGCTTTCGAATTGCTTTTTGAATTCCCTGGTAAGAGACTGCAGGACAGACATTAGCCAGCAGGAAGATCGTGGCCTGTGCTCTGGAGAGCAATGTCCATGGGAAGGGGGTGGGGCAGAGGGAGGAGCCCGCTGCACAGAGACCTCAGTCAATCCCAGGGGAAGCTCTGGACCTGCAGACTCTCTGGCCAGGCCTTTGTACTCATGCATTGACTGTTACTGGTCACCCAGGGAGGAGGTGTGACCTTGGTCAGCAGCTCTCTCAGACAGAGCAGCCTCCAGAGAGGGACTTGGCCACCCACTGTTGGCCACCATTGTCCTTGGCAGAGCAGGAGGGAGTGATTCAGGTCTAAAGGTGGAAACTGGGCATCACAGAATTCCCTGTGGAAAGTCCCAGCAGCGTCCTTCACTCCCCAGCACCTCAAATTAACCCTGGCTTTGCCTAACAAGGTCCCTACTGATTTGGACTGAACAAAGACATTCAACAAGCTTTGGCATTGAAAGGTTTCTCCATTTCATCAAGCAGAAAACCCAGGCAGGACACCTGTAGTCACCAGTGGCCCAGGGTAATCTGTATATTCCTACTTCTCATCTTTCCTATTATATTAAGATCAGAAGCAGTACAGCTGTGGGAAGACAAGCAAAGTTTGTGCATAGCAGGGAGCATGTGTGCTGCACTCTCCAGGTCTACAGAGCAAGAAATAATTCACTGTTCATGAACCATCTAGATGTTCCCATCACACTGTATCTCACTGGATCCTTAACAAGCACCTTATAAGGCAGATATTCTCACTTTGATTTTCAAAATATAATACAGATATGGTAAAAAAAAATCTCAGTATTACCAAAGGAAGCACGATATACAGTTCCCTTTCCCCAGAGTGAATAATTTTCTTGTACGTCCTTCTATGAAGCTTCCATATGCATACATATTGATGTATATTTATGTGCACTTACATGCATGTATGTTCTAAAACAGACAGACTCATGTCGGAGAAGGCAATGGCACCCCACTCCAGTACTCTTGCCAGGAAAATCCCATGGGCAGAGGAGCCTGGTAGGCTGCAGTCCATGGGGTCGCTAAGAGTCGGACACGACTGAGCGACTTCACTGTCTCTTTTCACTTTCATGCATTGGAGAAGGAAATGGCAACCCACTCCAGTGTTCTTGCCTGGAGAATCCCAGGGACGGGGAAGCCTGGTGGGCTGCCGTCTATGGGGTCACACAGAGTCGGACACGACTGAAGTGACTTAGTATAGCATAGCATAGCATGTTGGAAGATGTTCTGGGACATTTCTCTGTTACTTATTTTTATCACTTATGCCTTGAAGTTCTTTCTTCTCAGACCAAATAAGTGATAAAAATCCAATTCCCATTCCGCAGGTTAAAGGCTGTGGCTCAAAGGATACAGTGAGCTGCACAAGGTCACTCCGCGTTTCTGCCCGCAGCAGGAAGGATTCTCAAGTTCAGGGGCTCAGCAAAGGCAGTCCTTGCTCACCTGCCACGTGTGCCTCTGGGAACCACACTGGTAGAGGACAGCTGCTCTGCTTAACTATGACAGAGGCCTGAATACAAGCCCTGCAGTGCCTCCCTCAGCCGTGACTAAGCAGAAATAAAAGCGACAGAGGATTAACAAAGGCATCGGATCTCGTGGCTCTGAGTTCCCAGCTTGTTTGCTTCCGACAGCCCCGAAACCCTCCATTTTCCAGTCCTGCTCACAACTGCATTTTCTTATCACCAAGGCCTCCTTTTGACAGTGCTCCAGGACCCATGGATGAGGCAAAGGATCTATAAAGTCCATTATTAAGTTCCACTTTTCAGACTAAACACAAATCTTATACAAATGTTCTTATACAGAGAGACATACAGAGAATGTTGGAGAATATTCAGAAGGCTGATTCAAGATGATTACTGAGATAATATGAAGTCAGAATGCTAACCCAAAGAGAAATCCTAATAAAATATGCCTGGATATTTTATGCCTATTATTATAAACAAAACAAATGGTATTTCCATAAGTACTCAACCGCATGTTTGGAAAGTGAGTGATTTGCCATAGGAAATCCCATTCGCTGACCCTCCAGGCCTGCAGAGCCAGCATGGATGAACCTATGCCCCTAATAGAATTGCAAGAAGTGGAATGAAAAACTTGCCCAATCTCCCCAGCACAAAGGAAGAACTTTTAGCCGTCCTCCTGATCAACAGTCTGGAATGGAAACCCTAAATAATACAACAGGATTCATGCAGGGTGAGCCAAACAGGAGACTGTGTGCAGACTCACAATGGAAGGCGCTCCTGGCCAGGGCCCACCCCCATGGGATCATCTGTACAACGTGTACATGGAGGAAGCGATCATAGTATGGTCTATTAGGGTTAAGGATTAAACAAAACCATCTGGGTAAAACATGGACTTATATGATGGCTCAGTGCAATGTCAGGGTACACCAAAAGGAAATTTTAAAATTAGGACACACCCATTGATGGCCTCTGAAAACACGTCTATCAGTTATGCAGCTCTTACTTCCACGGTTAACCAGGAGGTTGAAACCGACAAGTGGACTTTAACTTAATGGAAGTCTTCAGGGAGCTGTGCAGGGATAAAGATTGGTTGGAACACAGAATCCAAAGTCAAATAAGGTCTATTCCTTGCTTGTGTACTATCCATGTGATTAAGTTAGTCCTTCAATGTCTGAAATGTCAGTTTCCAAACATGGAAAGTGGGGATAATAAAATTCAATTGTTTAGTACAGTGTCTGATTTATATTAGGTATCTGTTAAATGTTAGTTAGGAAGTTCTTCTTTCTCCTTCATTTATTACCTAATGAAGATAGCTAAGCTTTCCATCAAATCAGACCTTTATATGCATGCCTCTCAAACCTACATTTCTGCATCTAATCCCTGCCCTGATCTCTAGATCTCTATTCCAAACTGATGATTGGATAGCTTGCCTGTTGTTATGAAGGCATCTTAAAATACTTGTTATACAGAGTGAAGTAAGTCAGAAAGAGAAAAACAAATATCATATATTAATGTACATACATTGAAGGGACTGATGCTGAAGCTAAAGCTCCAATACTATAGACACTTGATAAAGAACTGACTCATTAGAAAAGACCCTGATGTTGGAAAAGATTGAAGGCAGGAGGAGGGGACAACAGAGGACGAGATGGTTGGATGGCATCATTGATTCAATGGACATGAGTTTGAGCAAGCTCCAGGAGATGGTGAAGGACAGGAAAGCCTGGTGTGCTGCAGTCCACAGAGTTGCAAAAAGACACGATTGAACAACTGAACAACAACAAATAGAATCTAGAAAAATGTACTGATGAACCTATTTGCAGAGTAGGAATAGGGACGCAGATGTAGAGAACAGATTTGTGGACACAGCAGGGCAAGGAGAGGGTGGGATGAATTGAGACAGTAGCATTGACATATATACACTACCATGTGTAAAGTAGATAGCTAGTGGGGAGCTGCTCTATAGCACAGGAAGCTCAGCCTGGTGCTCTGTGATGACCTAGAGGGGTGGCGGGGGGGGAGGTGAGGACGTGGCTCAAGCCAGAGGGGACATATGTATCCTTATAGTTGATTCACATTGTTCTACAGCAGAAACCAACACATTGTAAAGCAATTATCCTCCAATTAAAAAAATTTTTTTAAAGGAGCTTATTACTGTCCCTCTTACCTGATCCTTCTCTTCCCTCTGGTCCTTGTAAATGGACCCACCTTGCTCAACATTATAGGAAGCCAAGGAGTTCCTCTAGTCTCTAGACCTCTCTCATCTCAAGAATCTTGAAAGTTTGAAGACACTCTTGCCTCTGCCCTACCTTGAGTCTTCTCTATAGCTTACTTTAATTGCTACCACATCCTTCTAATCATTCTCACTGCCCAGGTAGCACCTTTCATCTGCAGCACCACTGAATGCAAGTTGGTTTAGAGCATCCCCACTGACTTCCCAGGAGGCACTAGTGGTAAAGAACCCACCTGCCAATGCGGGAGACAAAGGAGACACAGGTTCCATCCCTGGATCGAGAAGATCCCCTGGAGAAGTAAATGGCAACTCACTCCAGTATTCTTGCCTGAAAAAATTTCACGGGCAGAGAAGCCTGGCAGGCCACACTCCATGGGGTTGCAAAGAATCAGACACGACTGAGCGAGTGAGCGCACAGACACTGTCTACAAGACTGAGTCTGTATCCCTTGGAATGGCATCCAAACCCTCGAGCCCCAATCACAACTCCAGGGTCAGTGGCTGCCTCTTGTTTCACTCCAGAGTCCACTAGTTGCCATTCCTTCTTTTAAAACCCCGTCCCCTTGCTGCTTGAAACTCACCACAAAGAATCAGATCAATGTCCTGTCCCTTGTGAAGCTTTTCCAACTACCCCCTCCTCTCGGGTCCCTTATACATACCTCATCAGACCACAGTTATTTCTGTGAAGTTCTCTCTCCAAACCTCCATGCACACTTTGAGGTTAGATGGTGTGCTATGTCTTTGAACCTGAAACACTTACCTAAAGAACTGATGCTTTCAAACTGTGGTGCTGGAGAAGACTCTTGAGAGTTCCTTGGACTGCAAGGAGATCAAATCAGTCAATCCTAAAGGAAATCAACCCTGAATGTTCACTGGAAGGACTGATACTGATGCTGAAGCTTCAATACTTTGGCCACTTGATGAGAAAAGCTGACACACTGGAAAAGACTCTGATGCTAGACAAGATTAAGGGCAGGAGAAGAGGGTGACAGAGGATGAAATGGTTGGATGATGTCACCAACTCAATAGACATGAGTTTGAGCAAGCTCCAGGATATAGGGAAGGACAGGGAAGCCTCGTGTGCTACAGTCCATGGGGTCTCAAAGAGTCAGACACAACTTAGCTACTGACAACAACAAATGTTCATTGTATGCCTGCTGTGTGCCTGGTACTATTTTCTGGTTCCTGAATTCCTCTTCTTGGCGATTTAGCCAGTTTTTCACCACTATCTTTGTTTTAAACAATAAAAAATAACAATAATAACTGCAACATCATTAATACACAGCTAACATTTATTATTTAACTCTATTAAATGTCAGGCAATAAGTGTTTTATAGGTATCAATTATTTAATTCATATGCCAACCCAATGAAATAAGCACAATTATTTATCCCCATTTTATAGATTGGGAAACTGAACTCCAGAATGATAAATATCAAATAACTTTTCTGCAGGTGTCATGGCATACAAAATGTACACCAGCAATGCAGACACAGTCTGACACTGGAAACCACACATTCCTAGTCTTAATGCTGAATTTAATCTTCGATTTGAGCTTCAGGGAGTTGAAAGAGTCTGTGTTCACACATCCAGGAGGCAGAAGAGTTAAGCTTCTAATTCCAGTCAAAGCCTCAATTTTCAAAGGAAACTAGCTCTACGGATTTCAAGAGGAATCAAAACCCCCTTGTGCTAGCCTTCACTTTGTAACTAACTAGCTGTAATTCCAGGAAAACAGTTTTAACTTTCTGCCCTTTTAATTGTCAGCAGCACATTGATGCTGGGCTTCCCAAGTGGTAAAGAATCTGCCTGCCAATGCAGGAGACACAGAAGACCCGGGTTTGATCCCTGGGTCAGAAAGATCCTCTAGAGGAGGAAATGGCAAGTCGCTCCAGTATTCTTGCCTGGGTAACCCCGTGGACAGAGAAACCTGGTGGACTACGGTCCACAGGGCCACAGAGAATCGGACATGACTGAGCGATAGAGCACACACACAACGCATTGCTGCTACCTTAGTTAACGGTTCCCAATTTTTGTGTCCCAACACACTGGGTCATGGTGACTAGCTGTGAGTTGAGTTACAAGTATTTCTTACCAAAAATGGTTAACATATAGAAATCACAAATTCAAAGTCGTTCCTATCACCCTCTTACTGGTAATCCACAGAGGTTCTTTCAGCAGGGGCAAAGGTGAAGGAGAGTTGCCAGGCTTGGACAGATGAGCAGACACGATGTGCGGAAAGTAACTCATGGTCTCAAGCCTAGGCCATATTCCCACCTAGGCATCTGCTCCAATTTGTATGTATGTACTTTCTGCCCTCCAGCACCACATGGCTCCAGGACTGAATGATCATACAAATGACTGTTGAACAATCCCAGGGAGATCTATGTGGCTCCAGCCATAAAATGAATACATTTGGTTTTGTGTTTCTCTCCCTCTGCAAGTTGGTTGTACCCCTGCCTCCCCTCCTGGAAATCAGAAACAGAATATTCTTCATCTTCTAATCCCAGCTACTTCCACATACTTTCCATCCATGTGGCTGACTGAAGGGGAATTTAGAAAAAATGAAGGGCAATAGGGAAAATGAAGAGATGCGCTGTAAAGGAGTATCACCGGTGGAAGGGGCAGTGGTTATGGCACAACATCCCACTGAGGGGAGCTAATGGATCAAAGTCCTAAAGGCACATGCTGTGGATGAGAACACTCTTCCTCTTCTCTTGATGTAGGGACATCCACTAGCTTCATACTTCCAGCTCCTCTCCACCCACTTACTGAGCAAAAGGTGAGTTCTGGATAAGAAACGAGGTTCTTCCTTGGACTCTCCCTCTCTTGGTAGCAAGTCCACTCTCAGCCCTGGGGGAAGCCTGGTAGATGAGAAGGTCTTCAAGGGGGGCCTGCATTTATCTAGCATGGCTGTATCTGATTAAGTAAGCAGTTTATTCTGGAGCTCAAGATCTGGGACCTCCTTGATCAAATATATAAACCAAGCGATCTCACATCTTCATTTTAATTCTAATCTGTCTTATTATTTTGTCTTATTTTCCAATTGGCACAGCACTCAGTTGGGGGGAATAAGATATTGTGTAGCAGCTTCCCTCCACATGTAGCAGATCTGATCTCCTTTGATGACACTAATTCTTCCCTGTGTCATATTACCTGGGGTGCTCAGGAACACAGGGCACAAACAGAAGAGTTGGTCAGTGTTGGCTGGAGGGTTAGAATAGATTAGTGGATTTCAATCGCTATTTTGAGAAGTCATGGGGCTACCACAGCAGCAGCAAAGGGGAAGGGTGGATGAGGCCCCCACTTCATCAGAGCTTTTCTGTTCACAGCAGTTTTATGTTGGACTCTGCCTAGGCATTCATTTGAAAAAGAAGTCCTTAGTTTAAAAATAAATAAATAAAACTTGAAAATCACTGCACAAAGCTAATGCCCCTGAGTGCTCAACTGTTCTATTGTGGTCCAGAGGACAAGCCTAAATTGTGTGGCTGAAAATCAGACCTCAACAGTCTTTGTTGTTTATTGTTTTCCTTCCTGATTCTCAATTATTGTTTTCTTTCTTCTTTACTCACACTGCCTGTCTTAAACAGCAGTTTTTAAAAGACTTCAGAAAGTTTTTTAAAGGAAAGAAATGACCCCAGGTCATTTCTGTAATTCCAAGTTCAATGAATTTCTATGGAACTCTGTTGCTTTACCCCACAAAAATTAAGAAAACACTGAGGGGTTACAATCCTGCTTTTGCTGCTCACCAACTTCAGCACCTCGGACAGTAGCTGATTGGCCTCACTGGACAAGAGTAGGGATAAAGGAAAAATGCTCTTTGTCTTCTTTCCTAAAGTACAACAAACACCAGCCCATTAGTCTTCTAATCATTATTGGTAAGAACTCCATATGAATTCTCCCACTGATGCACTGAAGGGGTGGTATTTTCATTAATAATTTTTTTCAATCTCTATATCACCAAGAGATTTATTTAAAAGTTTAAAAAGTAGTAACTCACTGGTTATTAGATAAGATGACATATTGACTCTGAATAATTCATAACTATCTTCAAAGTTTCCTTAATGCCTATTAAGTAATTTGGGCAAATGCATATACTGTTGTTCTGGATCCACTGGACTTCGGAGAACTGTATCCTTATATTAGAAGTACTATGGTTGGAAGTCCCATTGGGTGTCTTCAGCACATCAATGGGGTCAGTTCAATCTGGGTTATCATCATGATCCTAATTACTCTATGTTCGGTGCTTCCTGTGTGTCTATCAGTGTCCTAAGCACTTGAGCTCCAGACATTAGCACACACTGCCCTCCTCCCCCTGGAAGAAAATAGTCTCAAGTTGGAGGAACCAGGGACATGAATGCAAAATTGTAGCGCAACATGGCAAGCATACTAGAGAAAACCTTAGGATGCAATGAGTGTGTGGAAAGGAGCAGCTAGGGAAAGCTTCTTGGAAGAAGCAGTGCTACAGTCGAAACTCAAAAGGCTAGGTGGGTAGACCACGGATGAGGGAGGGAACCAGAACAGTCATAAACAAAGGCAGTGAGGGAACAAATTAATAAAGTGCAGGGAAATATAATCAGTACTTTGCTGCTAAGGTAAATAGTCAGGAGAAACAAGCAGGAGATGATTCGGGACAGACAGCCTGGAGTCTGATCATGGGAGGGTCAGACATATCATGTTGTGTGTGCATGATAAGTTGCTTCAGTCATGTCCAACTCTTTGTGATGCTATGGACTGTAGCCCCACCTCAGGGAGCCTCTGTCCACAGGATTCTCCAGGCAAGAATTGGAGTGGGTTGCCATGCCCTCCTCCAAGGGATCAAAAAACAATTCCCCGGCACAAAGAGGCATGTAAGAAACGGACAATACATGGCTGGTATGCCCGTCAGTGGGGATGGGAAGACAAATGTTTAGCCCTCTTCTATGACTGGCTTCTCATTAGTCATTGCATCTGGCCCTCCAAACATTCAGGGAAGTTGAAATCATGATGTAAATATGCAAAAGTGGAACAGTCCCAGAGATGTTAAGTAAATAGCCTGAGGTTCCATAATTACTAAAAGACAAGTCCAGGATTCCAAAGCAGCACAGCCTTGCTCTGTTCTTCCCCTGGGTCCTATTCTAAATTCACCAGAAACAACATCGTCTCAACTGAGGATAAGACAGCAAGAACAGGGACAATAAAACTGGCAGAAGTAAGGTGAAATGGCCATCAGATACACTGGGTAAATTATGTAGTGTGCTAAGGGTCAAGCAATTAATACCTCCATCCCAAGGGACTAGTTTACAGATCAGAAACCCAGACATATCTGCAGAATAAGTGAGCAGTCAGTCTCAGCACCTTGGGATATGGTGACCATGGTAAATGTTTCTACTTAGAATGCTGGAGGGGTTCACTACAGTCTCTTAAAGATGTAAAATTCTATGCCTTTGTGACTTAGTAATTATCAAAGGTATTAAATTCCTTTAGCTGGCACTGGAATTAAGTCAGCATAGAGTCAGCATCAATAATTACTCTCCTATTTTAGAGTTCTGAAGTCTCCTGTGTGAATTGGGTCCTTATCTTTCTCCCTAGTACTTCAGGTGGACTTTCTATTATACACAGCTCATTCTATGGGAAACCAGGAAAGAAGACCAGAGTAGGGCAACATGAAAAGAAAGAATCTATATTCTGATAGCAAACATATAAACACCACCCATGTGGCTCCTAATAAACCTTGTCTGAGATACACAGCATTCAGAGTCATTTCTAAGTAAGGCGGGGGATGACTGGCTCAAGGTCACATGGAGGGTACAGGTCACGGCTATGGCTGGAATGACATGTAACTAATCCCAGAGCCCACTTTCCTAACCACCAACAATTCCAGCCTCTCTGGAGCAAACACTGGTTCTCTCTTGGCCTCTGCAGAAAACAGATCATGCTGTTCTAAGAGATTATTAAGGCAAATGGGAGGCCACTGCACCAATACTGTCATTTTAGAATGTTTACTTCTATAAGAAACCAGCTCAGAATACTTCTGGCTTTTATTGGAATGATCATAGCTATTGCAGAAACCAAAATAAGAGTGTTTGCATAAGAAGTCATAGTATAACTAGAGCTTTTAAATCAATCCTATAAAGGATGTCATTATAATCCTCATTTTATAGATAAAGAGACAAAGTGTCAGGAATTGAAGAAGAGCTTTCTATAAAATACTATCAACATTTATAGACCAATAATAATCTTAACACATGTTAAGTAAAATCTGGATTGTGTCCACGGCCACGTTGCATTCAAATATTGCTGTGCAGTTTACATAGCTGCATTTTCCTTAGCATTCAAGACCAAACTGTTAAATGTAAGGCCACTAAAGTGACAGCATTAATATTGCAACACTTCTTAACTGAGGCTAGGGCAGTTGACTTATTTTTATGCTGGTCTATACTCATCATCAGAGAAGGCAATGGCACCCCACTCCAGTACTCTTGCCTGGAAAATCCCATCGATGGAGGAGCCTGGAAGGCTGCAGTACATGGGGTCGTTAAGAGTCAGACAGGACTGAGCGATTTCACTTTCACTTTTCACTTTCATGCCTTGGAGAAGGAAATGGCAACCCACTCCAGTATTCTTGCCTGGAGAATCCCAGGGACGGGGGAGCCTGGTGGGCTGCCATCTATGGGGTCGCACAGAGTCGGACATGACTGAAGCGACTTAGCAGCAGCATACTCATCATTGTTTTTGTTTTTGTTTTTTGTTTTAATTTTATTTTATTTTTAAACTTTACATAATTGTATTAGTTTTGCCAAATATCAAAATGCATCCGCCACAGGTATACATGTGTTCCCCATCCTGAACCTTCCTCCCTCCTCCCTCCCCATACCATCCCTCTGGGTCATCCCAGTGCACTAGCCCCAAGCATCCAGTATCGTGCATCCAAACCTGGACTGGCATCTCGTTTCATACATGATATTTTACATGTTTCAATGCCATTCTCCCAAATCTTCCCACTCTCTCCCTCTCCCATAGAGTCCATAAGACTGTTCTATACATCAGTGTCTCTTTTGCTGTCTCGTACACAGGGTTATTGTTACCATCTTTCTAAATTCCATATATATGTGTTAGTATACCGTATTGGTGTTTTTCCTTCTGGCTTACTTCACTCTGTATAATAGGCTCCAGTAAGTCATGTCCAACTCTTTGTGACCCCACAGACTGCAGCACGCCAGGCCTCCCTGTCTCTTACTATCTCCCGGAATTTGCACAATTTCATGTCCACTGAGTTGGTAATGCTATCCAACCATCTGTACTTATTGACTGCATATTATTTGCTATTACTCTGTTGAATACGGTGAGCACCTTCTGTATGACATATAGCCCAGTCTGAATGTGTGATTAATACCTCACCTACAAAACAAAAATAGTAAGAAATAATTACCACCAAGAAATATAGTGAGGAACAACCGAGACAGGAAATGGAAGGTGAGTACTTAGAAGAATATCTGGCAAAGAATGAACATCTCACAAATAACAAGGGCTTGTATTACAGCAATACAGAAAAGGTGCATGTATGCTACTTTATAGATGTGGGAGGACAGATGACAGAGTTCTAACTCGCACAGAAAGGACAGGTCAGAGAGCCCAGAAGCTAGCATGATGCTGGTGGCCTTTGTACTGGTAACCACACCATACAGACACTGTCTCCCTTTTCTCTGTACTAAAGAGATCAAGGCATAGAAATGGGAGGTGAGCCAGAATCCCACGTCCCTACTCTCTTCCAAATACAGGTGATTTTTTTTTTAATTTTAATTTTAAAGTTTATTACAGACTTCGCTTGAGGGGATGAGTAATACTGGTTTTGTTTTTAATTAGGTTTTGTGTTTTTGGCTACATCGTGTGGCATGCAGGATCCTAGTCTCCTGACCAGGGATTGAACCCATGCTCCTGGCACTGAAATTGTGGAGTCTTAACCACTGTACCACCAAGGAAGTCCCTAAATATGGGTGATTTTGATTTTCAGTATTACAGACAGAGCCTTCAAATGATATGAATAGGCCACTTGAAAACTGTATGTACTAACGAGGATTCTGCAGACAGTAGATTCTTTAATTAAGGTAACTGGAGTCAATACCCATCACTACAATGCAGAATATCCTGAAATATCCAACATTTGAAAATGCTGAATCTTTCCATTAAAACATTTATAGCTTTGACACTTTCACTTTCTAGTATTTAACTTCCATTTGTTCTTCATTAAAAGCAGTTCTCCAAACTGTATGTAATGTTCAGCAATTTTGCCAGCATTTGGCAAACTGGATGCTTAATATTTAATCTAATTGAGAGCAACATTATACAACTCAAACTGAACAAGCAATTTAGTTGTCAGATCATCATAAAAACCCCAAACACCTTTCTGATGAATGTCTTTATTTTTAAAGTCTAGTTTGAAGGAAGGCTCTGACTTAACTAAATAACTATCCATCAATGCAATTGGATGCATATCAAAGCTCTTTAAAAACTCCCAAACAATTGTATGTGTGATATTTTAAAAACATGAGAGACCATGTGTTGAATGAAATGAGCATGCCCTCCATTGTCAGGGTCAGTCTGAATTGACATGTTGGCGTAGCAGATTTTAACCTCATCAGGGCTCCACTCTGCATATGAAATCACTGAATCTATCTGTTAAAAAATTTGGAATGAGATGCCATCCATAATACAAGATTGATGACAGATTTTAGTTATGTAATAAGTCAAGAGCCTGGTAGATATTAAGTACACCAGATGGCCACTCCATAAATAGTAGATACAATGAATAAATAATAATGATGACTATTATCACTATCACAGTTAATTCTATTATTTTTATTAATAATATTTTAGTGTTAATATAATGTCATCTCATTTCTCCTCATAATTAGATCACGCTCAAGGGTTATAGCAGGCAGGCAGTGGGAGCAATGGGAGAGGTTAGTTCCACTCTGGGCATTATTTCTGATTTCATATAATTCCTTTTTTGTTTCACTTGATGCCTTTGATTCTTAAAGACTTGACTCCCTGATCTGGCACGAACATCTTTTGGGAATCGGATTTTAGCTTGTTCAGGATCAAATACTGAGGAGGTTTATCTCCCTTGAAAATTGCTGTTTGTGGATTTAAGCAAAAGAAGGGTAGAGAAAGAAGTGAAAGGAAATGGAGTGCAAAGGAGGGAAGGTTTGCTGAGCTCAATGAGCAGCAGAGAGAAAGCCGCCAGCTCCATTGAGCTGGAACCCATGCAGAGGTTGGCACCAAGTAGGCACCATGCAGAACAGGAGGGCTTGATGGGTATGAATCCCTCACCAGCCCTGGAGACCAGTGGCTGGACGCCTGGCTCTCAAGCTCACTCCCAGTAACTTGACAAGTAGGCCCCCTGGGTTTGTTATGAAAGCCACTCTAATCCAGAGACCAAAGCCTGGGCCCTCTGCCCATGGTTTCCCCTTGCCCTGACTTCAATTGTCCAGACACCAGCCTGTTCTGACCCTGAATCCAGTCTCCCATCCCCACCTGCCAGCATCTATATACCTTCCCCTCACCAAACCCAAGTCACAGATCCCCTAGGGCTGGCCACTCTCTGCCTCTCAACAGAAAGAAAGAAAGTGAAGTTGTTCAGTCATGTCCAACTCTTTGCGGCTCACAGGACTGTAGCTTACCAGGCTCCTCCATCCATGGGATTTTCCAGGCAAGAGTACTGGAGTGGGTTGCCATTTGATCCTAGTAAATGAGAGCTATTCTCTTTTTACAAACTACTCCACCATTTCCCTTATGCAAATGTTATTTTTAGTAATACTTCTACACCCAGCCAAGAGAAATTTTCGAGAAGAGTTTGGGTGGTTTTAACCCTAATTATGGTTGATATTATTACAAAGAGCCATTATCTTAGAATGAAGAAGAATACATCTGGTCTTTGTTGCTAAATCATATCTGACTCTTTGCAGCCTCAGGAACTGTAGCCTGCCAAAGGCCCTCCATCCACGGAGTTTTCCAGGTGAGAATACTGGAGTGGGTTGCCATTGCCTTCTCCAGGGGATCTTCCTGACCCAGGGATCAAACCCAGGTCTGCTGCATTTCAGGCAGTCTATTTACCAACTGGGCTACCAGGGAAACCCAAAGTAGAATATACATACATAAAATATTCAGCGTGGTGCCCAAATCAATCATGTATATAGTTTCTTCAAGAATCAATTATTGGGTGTTGTTTCTGGGCTAAGCACTAAGCAGAATGTTGTTAGAAAGTTTAAAAAGATTATTGGTACGTAATTTCTGGATTCAAGTCCCTTGTAGTTGAGTGTGTGAGGCAGCACACAGGTGAATGGTTTTGGTGCAGCTTGGTGAATGCTGTGATAAATTTGTGTATAAATGCTACAGCAACACGCACACATACACACACACACAGTATCTGTATCGTTCTTGGTCAAGACAAGAAAAAATGCCATGTAAGAAGTGACCCTATAATTTAAAAGACATAGTCATATTTTTTTTTCAAGGAGGATGAAAATTCCAGGCATGTATGTGAAAACTCAAGTAAAGGAAGACCTTTGGCAGAAGTGAAAAAAGAAAACACGATTTTAGCACAGTGCACACGTGGGGAGAAAGCTGAAGGTGAGTGCAGATTGAAAGATGTAAAATAAGCGAATATGACGCTCTTGTTTGTCATGATGATGCGCTTACAGTCCATCATCTCCAATCAGCCTGGGTGAGGCGAGGAGAGAGAAGAGGACCAGAAGGTGAGTGACAAGTGGGACGCTGAGCGTTTTCCAGGTAAAAGGGCATCTGCTCAGGCAGTAGAAGAGGGATAAGGGAGTGGGGGGGACAAACTAAGACTCCTGGAGTTTGAAGGAATCAGCCACTGATGAGGATGCAAGGGAGAAGCAGTCATAGGTGATTCTGAGGTTTCTGGTGACTCACTCAGATAAGCAACACAGAAAATGTGTTTGGGTCCCCAGAAGATGACCCCAGCTGAACAGACGTAATGGCTAAGAGCAAATCTCTAGGGTTATACCAGCGTGGGCTGAAACTCCAGCCCCGTCACTCACAGCCTACCTGGACTTGGGCCGGGTGCTTATCTCTGTAGGCTTCAGTTGCCTTGCCTGTAAAACGAGGGAAATAAAAGGCAGCTTCTTCATAGGCTGCAAGCAAAGAGCACATCAGAGAGTGTATGCAAAGGCTTAAGACAGTGCCCGGAAAAGATATTTTAGTTAATATTATTAGTATATTTTAGCTAATATTATTCTATTAATTCACAGAAAGTACAGAGTCTGATCTGAATCTTAGTCATGGAGCAAAACTCCTTACACCTCTATGAATTCCCTGCCATGATCACCAAGACAACTTACATAGCAGACAGAACACTGAATGCAGTCTTAAATCCAACATCTAAAGTTTACCAGATGGACAATCCTAGGCAAGTCACTTCCGCTCTCAGGGCTTCAGGGTCCCTGTCTATGAAAGGGGTTCAGGAATCAAAGGGGTGTGATTGGCCGTTAAGTAAAACAGGATGAAGGGGCTTTGGGACAGAGAGCGCACTATGGTACTCAAGGATCACAGTGCCAAGACTCAAAGCATCAACGATAAGTCTCAAGAAGTGTAGCTAAGGCACCGTGGGAAGTTCTCAGGGGCTCTCCACCCTCCAACCCTCTCTCCCTCCCATGAATGCATCAGAGCCTACAGGCAGGGCTAAGCCAAAGTTGGAGTGCTCCCCGAAGCCTCCAGCTGATACCCCGGCAGCCACAAACAGGCATCATTTTCATTGAAAGTTCTCTTGGGAAAGACAATGAGATCAATATGGAACAGGACTCTCTGTGCTACCCAGAGGCAGCAGCCAATGAGGCAGAGAGGATGGCAGAAGTCAGCGAGGAATGAGATTCAGTTCCAACAGTTAGTGGAGCAGACTCTGTTAAAGTGAAAGGTATGGTCTCGCTCCCCGGTCTTGGCCAACCCAATACCATTCACTCAACAGTGGCTATGTGCCCATCGCTTTAAATACATTAACCATGAGAACAACCCACAGAGGCCAGCATTATGCTCAGAACCACAATTTAGTTTAGTGAAAAACACAAAGAAGAGCAATCACTTCAGAACTACATACAGGTGGTTTAGAATTATGTTTCAAATAAGTGCCCTTAGGAAAAATGCTTGGCCTCTCAGATCCTTAGTGTCTTCATCTATAGAATGGGATTCATAATGTGAAATGTTCATGGATCTTACAAGGCTCAGAAGAGACCCTGTTTGCAAAAATTGAACAGTCTGTACACCATACAGTACTTGCTCAATAAAAATCCCTCTCCGGTTTTACTGGGTTTCTTGCTTCCTATAGTATGCTGTAGCTGTTGAGTCTACACTGCAGAAATCCTGTTCAATGACATGCCTCCCCCAAACAAACACATATACACACACACAAATAAAGTGTTTCTCATAAGACTAAGCAACATCGCCAAGAAATATCTTACCAAACACTGGCAACATGCCCTTCAAAAAAATTAAATGGAACCAAACTAGAAAATAAAACCATTTATAAAATCCCAATGACAAACATAAGTTGAAATGAGTTGAACACATTGCAGGCGATGATAAATATCATTTGCTTACTTACCAAGCTCACTCAGTGTGCCTTATATGAGCAGATGCCATTAATAATCACACAGCTGAACACTGGTGATTTGGTCTCCATGGGAACAGAAGGTAATATCACACCACTGTTCTTTGATGGATCTTTTATTATTTCAATATTTGAAAAGTGATTTTTCAAGATGATAGAAACTATCAAATATATTCAATTATGCATAACACTGGAGATAGAAAGTATGGAGTTTTGGAATATTCCATTGGTCCTGATCATTTTTCAGTGAGAAAAAAGGGACACTGATTAGGAGAACAGGCTGATATGTGGGGGGAAAACATCACAATATCCAGTTTTCCTGTAATTTCTAGAACTGCTGAGCCTGGAACCTGACCTAGGCAGCTTTCATCGTGGCCTTGAACTCCAGCCTTCAGTCGTATTACAAAAACCCACCAGGCACCAGTGAAGGTTCAGAGCACTGTAAACTCAGGGAAAACCCTCAGCAATCATATGGTGGAAAGCACCAGATCTGGTTACACATTGGAGATGAAGACTGAGAAAATACCAAAAAAGAGTTCAAGGGAATAAATGGGAAAACTATATATACCATTCCCAATTAGCCAAAAAGAAAACCAGAGTTGTCTTTGAATTTTTTTCTCCCGCACCCAGATCTATTTATTCTCCCTCCAAAATTCCTCTCACCCTTTACACTCCTCCTCCCATTTCCTGGGGTAATTACCTGGGGGCAGGTTCTTTCCTGGATTATTGCAAGGCCCCTCTGCTTGTTCACCTGTTTCACCCTTTCCCTTTAGGAGCCATCAGCTGACAGGCACACAGGTATGATGTGCTCGTGATAAGTTGTTAGTAGGAACCAGTACATGTATAGCGACTTATGGAAGGCTGATCTTGTACCTTGTGCTATGTCGCAGGCTTTCATATATTAACACGTTGATTTCTCACTCCAAACCTATACATTTTCCATATTAATATTATTTATATTTTACAGATGAGTTTAACTCAGGTATAGAGAGAATAAGTAAACTGTCTAAAATTGCACACACACATACACACACACACACACACACACACACACACACACACACTCACGCAGAGAGTCAAGAATGCAACATTTGCAACCTGGGTCCAGAGTCCAGGGCTCATGGCAGATACTGCAGACACTTAAACAGGTATATATTTTGAAATGCTAGGGTTTCCCAAAGATGATCATATATAACAAGAGTTCTCTGGCACGTAGGTGAATCATCCTAAACAGGACATAAACAAGACACAGAGAGAGTAGAAGAGCAATCACTTGCTCTATTCATTTTTAACTCTCGTCACAATTATAATGTATGATTTAATAATATAATGGGCTTCCCTGGTAGCTCAGATGATAAAGAAACTGCCTGAATTGCAGGAGACCTGGGTTAAATCCCTGGGTCAGGAAGAGCCCCTGGAGAAGGAAATGACAACCCACTCTAGTATTCTTGCCTGGAGAATTCCATGGACAGAGGAAGCCTGGTGAGCTGCAGTCCATGGGGTTGCAAAGAGTCAGGCATGACTGAGCAACTAACACATTTAACAGTTAATGATATAATTGTTTATTTAAAATATATACCCTCCACTAGTGTCCTGCTTGTCCGTGACAGAAGGAGAACACATGGTTAGCTGCAGTCTCACTAAAAATGACCAGATACAGGAATACGGTGAGATGGCCAAGTTACTGATTATGTTAAAGAATTAAGGAACAAGTATTACTGTTACTTTCCTGACCAGGGCTCTGAATCTCAGAAGGTTTACTGACTTACTCAAGAACAAAAGCTAATAAAGGTCAGAGTCCAATTTAATTATGGATTTCTTAACTCCAAGTCCAGGGCATGCCTAAGAGCCAGAACATAAAATGATTCTTTTCAGTAACTCTTGCCAAGTCTTTAACTCCTCAATGAGTAGTTATGCTCAAATTATGGTTTTTGTTTTCTCAGATGGAGCAATTATGATTACAGAGAGGTTTGGGGAGCATTCCTGCTATATTTAGGAGGAAGAAACATTCTATAAAGCTGCGGATGAGGGTGAAGCAATAGGATGGGCAAGGTGTGGCAAGGTGGCAGGCTGCTGCCATGAACATGAGATTCTTATGCACTGTGGACCAGGTGCCTACATGGGCAATTTCCAAGGCCAGGCACACCAGTGTTAGACACTCTCTGCCACACTGGGTTCTCTTCTGAAGCTTTGCACTTGTGTGACCTGAGCCTCAGATTCCTCGTGTCCAAAGTACAAGTGATGATTTAGCTCAGAGGGTTATCATGGGCATTAAATAGGATAAAGCATAGAAAGCATCAAGAGCCATGTGACCGGGACTTCCTGGTGGTTCAGTGGGAAAGAATCTGCCTGCCAATGCAGGAGACACAGGTTCAATCCCCGGTCTGGTAAGATTCCACATGCCACGGAACAACTAAAGTTGTTTGCCACAACTATTAAGCCTGCGCTCTAGAGCCAGGAGTTGCAACGGCCGAATGCACATGCTACAACCACTGAAGACTGTGAGCCCTAGAGCCTTTGCTCTGCAATGAGAGAAGCTGCCACAGTGAGAAGCCTGCATACCACAGCTGGAGGGCGGCCCCTGCTTGCAGCAACTACAGAAAAGCCCGCACAGCAAGGAAGACCCGGCACAGCCAAAAATCAACTAATTAATTAAAAGAGTCACGTGACAATGGCTGTGCACGTAGGGTTCTTTCTGGGGTGGGGGCACCTGTTGGTTTGAAATGATACAGTGAACAGTAACTGCCCCCAATACTTGCAATCTAGAAAGCTGAAGTCTCATGAGACTGGCTAGACAATGAGCAATGACAATCAACTACAAAGTCTGTGATGATGAGAATGAGCAAGAAGATACTGGGGTCCAGGAAGGGCCTCCTAATGCAACCTGGGGTCAGAGGAAAGAGTGGAAATTGGAGGGAAGAAATGCTACAATCAACAAAGCCTAATTAGAATATGCAGAATCATAGATGTTAAAGCTTGGATTGCCTTCTTCATGGACTGGACCAAATATCTCAATTGAAAAGGGAGGTCATTGAGCTTTGCCTCCAAATTGAGCACTTGTGTCTATACATTATCCCAAGCTCAGAGAGGTGATGAACTCAAGGACTAGAGTGACCCATCCTGGGTTTGTGCCCAAGTGAGCCCAACTCCAAAGTCTGTACCTTCTGGTTCATTCCAGGAGACCTCCACTCAAGTATACACCAGAATCAGGGGAGATTTTTTTAAATACTGCTCTCTAAGCCTTACTCTGATTGAGCTAAATCACAGTCTCTGGAAATAAGACTCAGAAAACATCATCTTAAAAAGAAGTGCTTCCCAGGAGATTCTGATGTGCACTCCTGGTTAATATAATAACTATCCCCAACTACAGGTCCCAGGGAAAGGCACTCTTTGCCTGTGACCTGGTACCATATTCAAGGTTGTTTACTGACAATAAGCTACTAAGAAGTGTGGATAGGACTCCCCTGGTGGTCCAGAGGTTAAGAATACACCTGCTAATGCAGGGGACATGGGTTCTGGGAAGATTCCAAATGCCAAGGAGCAACGAAGCCCTTGCCCCACAGCTACTGAGCCCACACTCTGCAATAAGAATGGCTGGAGCACTGCAACTGGAGAGTAGAGCCCACTTGCCACAACCAGAAAAAGCCACACGCACAGCAACAAAGACCCAGCACAACCAAAAATACAAGTAAATAATGCATTTTTTAAAAGTGCAAATTTCCTGAACTTCTGATGTCTATACTATGGTAACAAATATAACTGAGAGCTAAGCAGCCATGGAGCTCGACAGACATGAGTTAGCAGTGGACAGACCCACGTTTGACAAGGTGGGTTTGACAGGCTGAGCTGAGCTGGACACTCTTGAGCCAGTTTATTGGGGGCAAGTGCCATGTATGTCAGCTCTCACATTGCCCATCCCAATTTCACTTTCTTCCTTTTCAATGCAAGAGCACCTTCAGTCCAGGGCGAGCCTTGGAGAAAGGAGGAAGGTGCAAAGAGGCTAGCTGGGCTTGCAAGTTCTGCCTGAATTGCAGCAAGAGGCCCTTGATCACCCTCCAGTTACCAGGACTCTCTCCAGCCATCTGCCTGCAGCACCTGCTCCTCCTCGGCCAGCACACATCTCAGACCAAAGGCAGAAGCCTGGGCGTCAGGAAAATAAGTGTGCACTGCCCTGCTTGTTGGCTGATTGCATTCAAACCAGAACACAGTGACTTTGGGGGGACTGCTTCATCTTTCCTGCAAATATAACCACACGTGGCTGTGCAAGTACATGTGTGTGTGTGTGCGTGTGCACGTGCACGTGTGTGAGTGTGTGTGCACACACCACACTCACCTGGGCAACAGTGTCACCAAACAGTCAATCAGCCGGTTGCTGTGTATTTTCATTACTGGAGAAAGTTGCTTAAAGGAGGGTCGCTGGGTTCACGCCGCCATGCGTTCTCAGCATCACAGCTTAGGGTTAGGGCATCTGCTTCTAGTCTCTTCCATGTGCTCTTAAATCTGCTTCATTTCTTTGATTTTCTGCCTCCAGGTTTCTCTTAGGAACTAAATGGAAGTTGACTTGAAGGTTTCTGGGTCGATATGTGGGAGATTTGGAGCATTAATCTGATTTCTGCCCCCAGTCACTGTCACTTTATTTATATATTTATTTATTTGGGCTGTGCTGGGTCTTCATGGTTTTGCAAGCTTTCCTCTAGTTGCAGGGAGTGCGGGCTGCTCTTCACTGTGGTACACAGGTTTCTCATTGCGGTAGCTTCTCTTACTGTGCAGCACATGGGCTTCAGTCATTGTGCCATGTGGGCTCATGAGCTGCAGTTCCTGGGCTCTAGAGCACGGGCTTAGTTGCTCCGAGGCATGTAGGATCTTCCAGGACCGGGAATCAAACCCTCGTCTCTTGCATTGGCAGGCGAAGTCTTTACCACTGAGCCAACAGGAAAGCCCACTGTCGTTTTATTTAAATGAGGAGTTTTCTTGTCACACAAAGTTTTTGTTTGCTTTTAAAAATAATCATCTTAATGTTTGTGTTCAAAGAGAAAGAGATTTCCGAGCTTTGCCATTCCCCCAACTTGTGCACAGACTCTCTCTTCCTTTCCATGTGTGTTTGGAAGACACTTACTTCCCTCCCGAGCTCACCAGTTTTCTGTAACACCTCCTCAAACAGAGCCACATGCAGTAAGACACGCTGCTGCTAACTTTCTGTTTTCCAACCTCTTTCCCCAGAGCAGAGGTTCTCAACCAGGGGAAATTTGGCCTCCTGGGGGACATCTGTCAATGTCTGGGGATATATTTGGTTGTCACAACTGAGTAGCAGGTGCTGGGGCATCTAATGGGCAGAGACGAGGGATATTGCCAAAAACCCTGCAACACACAGGACAGCGAAGAATCACCCACCCCCAGTGTCCCCAGATGTCCCAAGTATCAAATGTGCCGAGTCTGAGAAACCTCCCTCCAGAGACACATTTCAGCAAGCCTGTGGTCTGCCTTCCAATTCTCAGAGGTGAGAGTTTACCAGATACCCTGCCACCTGGAACATGGGTCCTCACGGGTCCATCTTCTCGTATCAAAGTCTCCATTTCTAGATTGCGGATCGCTAAGGTCAGTGCCATGCATTTTCGGTTTTCACTGTGTCTGACACATAGAAAGGAACACGTTTTTCTTAATACTAACTATATAACAAGCAACTGCTACATCTCAGTTTCTTAACATTATTTTTCTTTTCTTTCTGTTTTCCCAAAGTCTGATAGAGCTCAGAGACTCTCCTGTGTGGGTGTCTCTAGATCCAAATTCTTCTGTTTGGTGCCACTGCCCTCTTAAACACATGACCACTGAGGTCACCATGGAAAGGAAAGAAAGACCAGATCATCAAGCAAGATGTTTTAGAGTGGGGAAAGAGGCCTGTATCACTTCTGCTCCCATTTAACCAGAATCTAGTCTTAAGGCTTAAACCTAATTCCAAGTATGCCTGGGAAATGCAGTCCTTAGAGATGCCTAAAAGACTGCAGTAAAAAGGAATGAAATTGTGCCACTTGCAAAACATGGATGGACCTAGAGACTGTCACACAGAGCAAAGTAAGTCAGAAAAAGAAAAACAAATATTGCATATTAACACATACATGTGGAATCTAGAAAAGTGGTATAAATGATCTTACTTGTAGAGCAGAAATAGAGACCTAGATGCAGAGAACAAATGTAAGGGAAAGAGAGGGGTGAGATGAATTGGGAGACTGAGATTAACATATACACACTATCAATACTATGAGTGTCTATGAACACTATGAATACTAATGAGCATCTACTCTACTCAGGGGTCTGTAGTGGCCTGAATGGGAAGGAAGTTCAGAAAAAAGGGACGTATGTATAACACATGGCTGATGCATTTTGCTATACGGTAGAAACAAACCCAACATTGTAAAGCTACTATATTCCAATTAAAAATTAATTTACAAAAAGAATGAAGGGTATGTGGGAGCATCTCTGCAGTTTCCTCCAGACCTCCACCCCACCCAACTCCAAGGTTCTGCATTTCCTGATTTAGCCCATCTGCATGGGTGGGCTCTGCTGGGGTCTCAGAGCATAGACACTAGGGAAATCAGTTCTAGAACCTCCAGCTTCTGGCTCCTGCATCAGCGTCCCTTCCACTAAGACCGCAGTAAATAGAAATGGCCTTCTCTCTGACATCAAGACTTCCTTTGGAAGATATCTGCCCAGCTAGACGTCAAGAAAGAACCAAATGAATAACTACTCTGCTAGGCAACGTCAGTTGCAGGCCCTTGTCATCTATCAAGAACCAGCTGAGAGAAGTGGGTCCCACAAATCCATTAGCAGTGAAATGCTTTATGTTCAGACCTTGTTTTCACATTCACACAATGCTAAATATATCCTGGCAGAATGAGAGCCAACACCCAGCCAATTGCCTCTGTGGCCAGAACTGTGTCCTCCTCTCTAATTCGCTCATTAGTATTTGCAGTGGTCAAGCGTTTGGTCTCCATTTCTTATGGCCCCCAATTTCCTTGATGTAGACCCCCCACCATGACCTGTCATTATCTCCACAAAGAGGACAAAGGTAAAGAACCCTGGACACTGTCAGCTCAGTCCCAGGGTCCTTAATTCCTGTTCTGCTTAAAATTCTGGTTATTGACCAAGTCTGTCATCTGTTTCCTCAAGGGGTGACCTGGTTTCACCCTGAGAAAGGAGGGTAAAATGTCCTTGGAGTGATTTAATTTTGAATATTGAGATGAATGACTATGTCCTCATGGAATGCTTTGAAATGATAGAACAAAAGAGACTCATTAAACAGTTATTACTTTCAGGCAAAATGAGAGAAGTATGCTTAAAGTGCAAATGTAGGACAGACAAATCAGCAGCTTATGGTTATCTGGGTTAGTCAAAGAAAGCTTCACATAAAAGGTAATGACTGAATTGGGTTTTGAAGGCTAACTAGGAGTTCTCTGGATGGAGGGAGTGATGGGAGGGGTCAGAGAAGGATATTCTGGGCAGAGAGAATAGAGATAAACATTCCCCTTTTGTGAGATAAACATTCATCTTTTTAAATGTAACTCCTAAATTCAGGTGAGGAAACCTTCCTTTTTCTCCTTTGCCTTTTGCTTCTCTTCTTTTCCCAGCTATTTGTAAGGTCTCCTCAGACAACCACTTTGCCTTCTTGCATTTCTTTTTCTTTGGGATGGTTTTGGTCACCGCCTCTTGTACAATGTTATGAACCTCCATCCACAGTTCTTCAGGCACTCTATCAGATCTAATCTTTTGAATCTATTCGTCACCTCTACTGTATAATCATAAGAGATTTGATTTAGGTCATACCTGAATGGGCTAGTGGTTTTCCCTACTTTCTTCAATTGAAGCCTGAAGTTTGCAATAAGGAGCTCATGATCTGAACTACAGTCAACTCGCAGTCTTGTTTTTTTTGCTGACTGTATAGAACCTCTCCATCTTTGGCTTCAAAGAGTATATAACCAATCTGATTTCAGTATTGATCATCTAGGGATGTCCATGTGTAGAGTCATCTCTTGCATTGTCAGAAGAGAGTGTTTGCTATGACCAGTGTGTTGTCTCAGCAAAATTCAAGTAGTCTTTGCCCTGTTTCATTTATCCAAGGCCAAACTTGCCTGTTACTCTAGGTATCTCTTGGCTTCCTACTTTTGCACTCCAATCCCCTATGTTGCAGCTTTCCTGTTAGTTTAAATAGTAAAGAATCCACCTGCAATACGGGAGACCTGGGTTCGATCCCTGGGTTGGGAAGATTCTCTGGAGGAGGGCATGGCAACCCACTCCAGTATTCTTGCCTGGAGAATCCCCATGGACAGAGGAGCCTGGCGAGCTATAGTCCATGGGGTCGCAAAGAGTCAGACATGACTGAGCGACTAAGCACAGCTCCTATAATGCAAAGAACATCTTTTTTGGTGTGAACTCTATAAGGTCTTTTGGGTCTTCATAGAATCATTTGACTTCTTTTGGCATTAGTAGTTGGGGCATAGACTTGGATTACTGTGATATTGAATAGTTTGCCTTGGAAACAATCCCAAGATTGTTCTGTCATTTTTGAGACTGCACCCAAGTACTACATTTCAGAATGTTTTGCTGACTATTAGTCTTCTGCTGACTACCATTTCTTCTAAAGGATTCTTGTCTACAGTAATAGATATAATGGTCATCTGAATTAAACTTGCCCATTCCCATCCATTTTAGTTTACTGATTCCTAAAATGTCAATTAGGGTCACCTAAAATAGGAAAAGGAGTACGTCAAGGCCGTATATTGTCACCCTGCTTATTTAACTTATATGCAGAGTACATCATGAGAAACACTGGGCTGGAAGAAGCACAAGCTGGAATCAAGATGGCCAGGAGAAATATTAATAACCTCAGATATGCAGATGACATCACCCTGGCACAAAGTGAAGAGGAACTAAAAAGCCTGTTGATGAAAGTGAAAGAGGAGATTGAAAAAGTTGGCTTAAAGCTCAACATTCAGAAAACGAAGATCTTGGCATCTGGTCCCATCACTTCATGGCAAATAGATGGGGAAACAGTGTCAGACTTTATTTTTGGGGGCTCCAAAATCACTGCAGATGGTGACTGCAGCCATGAAATTAAAAGACGCTTACTCCTTGGAAGGAAAGTTATGACCAACCTAGATAGCATATTGAAAAGCAGAGACATTACTTTGCCAACAAAGGTCCGTCTAGTCAAAGCTATGGTTTTTCCTGTGGTCATGTATGGATGTGAGAGTGGGACTGTGAAGAAGGCTGAGTGCCGAAGAATTGATGCTTTTGAACTGTGGTGTTGGAGAAGACTCTTGAGAGTCCCTTGGACTGCAAGGAGATCCAACCAGTCCATTCTAAAGGAGATCAGTCCTGGGTGTTCTTTGGAAGGAATGATGCTAAAGGTGAAACTCCAGTACTTTGGCCACCTCATGCGAAGAGTTGACTCAATGGAAGACTCTGATGCTGGGAGGGATTGGGGGCAGGAGGAGAAGGGGACGACAGAGGATGAGATGGCTGGATGGCATCACTGACTCGATGGACGTGAGTCTGAGTGAAGTCCAGGAGTTGGTGATGGACAGGGAGGCCTGGTGTGCTGCAATTCATGGGGTCGCAAAGAGTCGGACACAACTGAGTGACTGAACTGAACTGAACTGAAAATGGATTATTGTAGCCATTCACACTTGAGTGTGAATCAAGTTTACTAACTCTCTTTATTAGGAACTTAGCTCACAACCGAGTTGTAGTGATCCCTGACCAACAATTATTTTGTTGATTATTTGTAGTGATCCCTGACCATCACTTATTTTGCAAGTCTCCCCATTCGACTTCAATTGCAGTTCTGACATCCATCTATCTTTCTTCTCTGCTCAACTCACCTCTTCATTGCCCAGGTAATTGTTCTGTTCTTTCCTGGACCATTGCGCTGGCCTCCAACCTTGCCTCTCTGGCCTCAGCTGTAAACTCTACTCCAATCAGTCCTCTACATAACAGCAAGGATGACAACCCATCCTGTCATTCCAATCCCTGACTTGCCATATTTTTGTGGCTAAGCTAGCTGCCAGGGTTCCTAACGATCAGACCACTGTGACCGTCCCAGCCCCATGTCCGTCCACAATGACCTCCCTGGGAGTCCCCAGAGGACCCTGCCCTCTCACTCCCTGCCCGTAGCCCTGCTAACACTCTTCTCCAGCCCTCCTCTCCCGGCTACAATCGACAATCCACTCATTTTGACTCAGATTAGAGACGCTTCACTCTGAGAAGTGTTTCATGACTGTTTCTGAGTTCGGGAAGCTTGACCCTCATTTGTGCCTCCCTAGGAGACCCCCAGCCAAAGACTGACCCCGTGTGATGTGGGGTCCTCATCTCTCCCTTGGCTGTGCTTGTCTAATCCATCAGGGGGGTAATGAAAATAGGTATTCTATAGAAACATGCTAAATAAAGTAATAGGTAAAAACTCCAACAAAGGATATTCTCTCAAAAAAAGAAAGATGGACCACATGCTTTGGGAGGCCCCTAGCAATGCCTAGCTTTGGAAGATGGAGGACTTGGGAGGTCACTAGTCATGGCAAAAGGTGGATCTAAATTCAGTCTTACATCCTGAGTACCTTCTAGTTGAACAAGCAGATTCAATTTCCTCCTGCAAAGAAGCCTGCCCTCAATCACTGATTTTTTTTTTTTTAATGAAAGTGAAGTTGCTCAGTTGTGTCCGACTCTTTGTGACCCCATGGACTGTAGCCTACCAGGCTTCTCCATCCACAGGATTTTCCAGGCAAGAATACTGGAGTGGGTTGCCATTTCCTTCTCCAGGAGAGCTTCCCAACCTAGGGATTGAACTCAGGTCTCCTGCATTGTAGGCAGACTCTTTATCATCTGAGCCACTTTAGTTTTGGCATGTAGGATCTAACTGCCTGACCAGGGATTGAAATCAGGCCTCCTGCATGGGAAGCATGGAGTCTTAGCCAATGGACCATCGGGAAGTCCCACCCCAGTATCCTTGGGACCAACCCCCTGACCCCATTACATGTTTCTGCAGAGCTACAGCACCGTAGATGACCCTTTCTTAATGTTTATCTTGCATGAAATTATTTTTTCAGTATTTTTTTCTGGCCAGATTGTAAATTCCATGAGACTACAGATGGGGCTAATTTGTTCATGGTGACATCACTCAACCTCACACTTGAGCATTAACTAAAATACTATCTGAAAAAGTACACACAGAATGGCTTCGACTTGAGTTCTTCAAAAAATATTATTATTTGCAAAAAAGGAGCCAACATTAATATAATTATTGATTCAAGAGATACCCGTGTTGAATGCTTGATGCCAAGCATGGCAGACGTGGTCCCTCACTTACTAGAAGATTAAAGAAGACAAGCAGGTGAATAATAATTCCAAGTGGACAGAAGGCAGGGGTCAGATGCAGTCATTCCTGGGCTCATGTGCCAGGCCTATCAGGGACCTTCTGCCTGGTGCTGAGCTATTTGCTGAAGTTGTTAGAGCTTCAGTTTTCTCAATTATAGCATGTGAACCTATGCAGGGAGCTGAGAGACAGCATATTAAAAATATCCAGCAAGAGCCTAACACGGGGAAGTGTTTGATATATTTAACTGGTACAATTACGTTAGAAGGCAAATGTGATGTGTGGTGTCATGATTTCATCATCCCTGGAGAACAGGATGGGAGAGAAGACAGTAGAGAGAGAGGGGTATGCCAAGGGGGAGCCCCCTCTCCCATCTGAACCAAAAGCAGAGTTTACAAAGTGAGCAGTTTTCTTCTCTTGAGAGTCCTTTGGACTGCCAAGAGATCAAACCAGTCAAGCCTAAAGGAAATCAACACTGAATATTCATTGGAAGGACTGATGCTGAAGCCGAAGCTCCAGTACTTTGGCCTCCTGATGCAAAGAATCAACGCATTGGAAAAGACCCTGATGCAGGGAAAGATGGATGACAGAGGATGAGATGGTTGGATGGCATCACCAACTCAATGAGCATGAGTTTGAGCAAACTTCAGGAGCCAGTGAAAGACAAGGAAGCCTGGTGTGCTGCAGTTCACGGGGTCACAAAGGGTCGAACATGACTTAGCCACTGAATAACAACAAAAGACAAGAAGAAACAGGCTCAGAGAGGTGAACTGACTTGCCCACACTCTCACAGTTCACCCGTGGAAGAACCTGGCCTACCGGGTTTTCTTCCTCCAAATCTGGTGATATTGCCTGCATGTCCTGCTGCATCCACATCCTGCAATTCACTCGGTATGTGTTTATTATCTTTTAATATTTATTTGGCTGCATTGGCTCTCAGTTGCAGCACCTGGACTCCAGCTGTGGCCAGTGGGCTCAGAAGTCACAGCACGCGGGCTCAGGTGCTCTGTGGGTTGTGGGATCCTAGGTCACCGACCCAAGATCAAACCCGAATCCCCTGCACTGCAAGGCAGATTCTTAACCACTGGACTGCCAGGGAAGTCCCTTGGTATGTGTTTACTGAGCGTCTGCTGCACTGGACCCTGATGACGCAGTGAGGAAATGCAAGGCAGTCTGGGAAGGAGGGTACCATCCTCTCCTTTCCTAACTGACACCTCCCATCATGCCTTGACTCTCTGGAGAGGAGCAAGGCATCTGAAAGCAGGCAGTGTGGAATAAAGCAGCTCTTCACTAATGAAAAGGGTGGTGCATAAATAATCAATACTGTAGACTTCTGCACGAAAAGCCCATTTCCACTGATTTATATCCTCTTTTAGAAATAACCTGTACAATTATATTGCATCCATAAGCAGACTGATGTAACGGAAAGCCCATCATAGCCCAGGCACCATTTAGCAACCTACTATTTAGTCCCCAGGATTTTAAGGAAATTAGATAATCATTTAAATGAGACTGCTGAAACTGTTTGGCAGAGAGGGAGAGGGAGAACACAACAGTGTTTGCCAACTTAATTCTCAAAATAGTAGAAGGTGGACTTCCCTGGTGGCACGGTGGATGAGAATCTGCCTGCCAATGCAGGGGGCATGGGTTTGATCCCTGGTCCAGGAAGATCCCATATGCCCTGTGGGGTAGCTTGGCTCATGCGCTACAACTGCTGAGCCCTCCAGAGCCCACAGGCCGTAACCACGGAGCCCATTCGCCACAATTACTGAGGCCTGCACACTCTCGGGCCCATGAGCCACAACTAATGAGCCCCTGTGCCGCAACTACTGAAGCCCACGCGCCCTAGAGCCTGTGCTCCACAGCGAGAGAAGCCACTGCAGTGTGAAGCCTGCACGCCACACGTGGGAGAGCGGCCCCCACTTGCAGCAGCTAGAGAGAGCCAAGGAGCCAATGAGGGGGACTCCCCTGGCGGTCCAGTGGTTAAGACTGCCCTGCAATGTGGGTGACGAGGCTTCAATCCCTGGTCGGGGAACTAAATCCCACCTGCCATGGAACAGCTAAGTCCACATACGACAACTAGAAAGTCCAAGCACCTCCATGAAAGATCCTGCATGAGACAACAAAGATACCAGCTAAGACCCAATGCAGCCAAATGAATACGTAAATAAACATTAAAAAAATAATAATCCAGTGAGGTCTCATTTCAACTCGCCTGTGCCTCCAACATTAACTGAGCACCTGTGATGTGCCAGCAACTCGGATGGACCCCAAGGGCAACAGAAGGGACCTCACCCCACAAGCTGGGAGCTGAGGCTGCCGTGTTTGTTCACCCTACGTCACCATCCTTGTGCAGAGCCTGAGGCACGGGAGGCGCCTAATGATCACCTGACTAGTGAACAAACCAACAGCAGTGTCTCTCCTTACGGCATCCTGATGAGGTGTTAACAGTAATAACAAGCGTCCATGTCTTATCCTCATAACTCCGGATCCCCACAAGAGGGACCTGAAGATGCTCACAAGGAGCAAGGGTGTATTTAGAGCAAAGGGTACAGAGGAAAGAACCCAACAGAAATGGAGCAAAAAGGAAAAAAATAAAGAAGAGCACAGTGCATCTGGGAGAGGGGAGATTTCCACGTGGAAGTCAGGCCTGTGCCTCAGTTTCCCTCCACGTGCCCACCCCCGACAGGCACACGCCTCCCATCAGTGAGGGCGGGGCTGTCAGGCCACAGAGCTCAGCACAGAAGGACTTGCGAAGCCACGCACATGTGTGCACGCGCTGGGTGAGCACCATGCCCTTCGAGGAAGATGCTGCTCTTCACTTCTCAGTGATCCAAACAAAAGGGAGCCGGCATTTCCTCTCAAGGACACACGTTCCTCCATCTGGGGAAGCACCTTCTAAGGGAAGTGGAGGAAGGAAGGCCTTCACGTTGGCGGCCGGCGTGTTCCTCTGAGGCACAGTCCTCTGCTCGGGCAGCATGTCTTCTGTGATCGCCGCCGGTGAGCACAGGACTGGCGAGGCTCAGAGCACCAGCACGAAATAGATCTGTGGGAAAGTTAGAGGCCTAACCATCTCCCGACTCGGGCTTTTGATCTCTTTCATCTTGATGTTCTCAAATTCTAGGATCTCAGCCACTCATTCACTCAACAAAGCCTTCCTGAGCATGTGCCCTGTGCAAGGCACACCCACGGGAGCCAAGCAAACATTCACCTGCCTGGGCAGAGCAGACGAGCCCAAGCCCTTTCTCTGGTTACCATCAACCCAGTGCTGATTAACCGAGGGGCTTCCCTGGTGGCTCAGTTGGTAAAGAATCTGCCTGCAATGCAGGAGGCCCAGGTTCAATCCCTGGGTCAGGAAGATCCCCTGGAGAAGGGCATGGCAATCCATTGCAATATTCTTGCCTGGAGAATTCCATGGACAGAGGGGTCTGGCAGGCTACAGTTCACAGGGTCACAAAGAGACATAACTGAGCAAATAATACTTTCAGTTTTTCAGCAGCTTAAGACAGGTGGGGAGTTGGCATCAGGCTGAATTAAAATGCCAGCTTGGCCCCTGCCCAGCTGTGTGACTTTACAGATACGGCTTAACCTCTAAGTTTCTTCAGTTGTCAAAGGAAATAGGAAACTGTTTTGTGGAAATGGATGGAATCCACATGCATCAGTGGTTTAATAGAGTATCTTGGTGTAAAGCAGGCATTCAGAAATGTGATTTCAGGGACTTTCCTGGTCGTCCAGTGGTTAAGACTGTGCTTCCACTGCAGGGGGTGTGGGTTCAATCCCTGGTCTGGGAAGTAAGATCCCACATGCTGCACATTGAGGACAACAAATAAAAGCAGAATTTAAAAAAAAATGATTTCAAATGATGAGTATCACACTTTTCACTTGGAAAAGTGGGAAAAAGTGCTCCTTGGAAGAAAGGTTATGACCAACGTAGACAACATACTAAAAAGCAGAGACATTACCTTGCCAACAAAGGTCCGTCTAGTCCAGGCTATGGTTTTTCCAGTAGTCATGTATGGATGTGATAGTTGGACTATAAAGAAAGCTGAGTGCTGAAGAATTGATGCTTTTGAATTGTGGTGTTGGAGAAGACTCTTGAGAGTCCCTTGGACTGCAAGGAGATCCAACCAGTCCATCCTAAGGGAGATCAGTGCTGAATATTCATTGGAAGGACTGATGCTGAAGCTGAAACTCCAATATTTTGGCCACCTGATGCAAAGAACTGACTCATCTGCAAAGACCCTGATGCTGGGAAAGATTAAGGGCAGGAGGAGAAGGGGATGACAGAGAATGAGATGGTTGGATGGCATCACTGACTCAGTGGACATGAGTTTGGGTCCATCTGGGAGTTGGTGATGGACAGGAAGGCCTGGCATGCTGCAGTCCATGGGGTCTCAGAATCAGACATGACTGAGCAACTGAACTGACTGACACTTTTCACACAAACATGGAATTTAAACATTTTAATTACTCCTTTGCCTCACACACTAGATCCCATGACCCACTGAGGGTAAAGACTGAGTTTTGTTCATTTTTGTCCCTGCGGCACGCAGAGGCCAGCAGAGCGGAGGACTAGCAGATAAGTGAACAGACTCCCAGATTCCGCCACCCAAGGAGGCGGGGCTCTGAGAACGAGGGGAGTCCTAACGTCTGTGTCTCTCCACAACGTGGCTCTTCCTCCCCCGGGCAGTGGAGTGACCCCACTTCTTTCAGCGAGAAGAAAGTGAGTGTGCCCCAGCTCCTGAGGAAAAAAGGCTTTCTCCCGACTGTGAGTCACTGGATTCCTGACCTTCAAGTAGAATCTGTCAGACCCTGAGCACTGATGGTCAATTTTACGTGTCCATAGGGCCCATCCGTGGTACCCAGATAGGCAGTCAAGTGTTATTCTAGACGTTTCTGTGCAAGTGTGTTTCAGAGGAGATTCACATTTAAATCATGATTTGAATCATGGGTAAAGGTTAGTCACACAGCATGGGTGGGCCTCGTTCAATCAGTTGAAGATATTAAAAAAAAAAAAAAGACTGACACACACATTACCTGTCCTCCCCACTCTAGAGGAGAAAGAAGCCGGTCGTTCAGTCAGCAGATGGCCTTTGGACTCAAATTGTAACTGTCCCCTGGGTCTCCAGCCTACTAGCCTGCTCTGCAGATTTTGGACTTGCTGGCCTCCATATTCACATGAGACAATTCCTTAAGATAAGTCTGTCTATCTCTCTGTCTCTTTATACATGTGTATATGTGTGTGTGTGTATGTACACATGTGATCTTACTATCCTATTGATTCTGTTTCTGTGGAGAATCTGAATACACCAAGCACAAGTCAAGTGTCCTCAGTTGTACCAGGAAGTGTCAGGATATCACAATATAAGAGACCACAGCGAGGACTCAAGGAGGCCTCCAGAGTGATCTCACCCAATCCTCTTTCTGATATTGAGAAACCGAGGCCCAGAGAGGGCAATTATCTGGCTCAGGGTCACACAGCGGGGTGGAGCGGAAGCCAAGAACAGGGAACATCTAAGACCCTCCACATCCCTCCCACACGACAACACAAGGCTCTTGGGGTAACATTCAATTTAATTATGTGGACAAACGCAAAGAAAAATAAGACCAGCAGAGGATTTTATTGAGCACTTTTGTGCCAAGCTCTCCACTGCAGGATTTTATATGCTTATTTCATTTAATCTTCTCAGCAACCCTTCGAGGCAGGCATTAGTATCCTCTTTGACAGATAAGCCATGAGTGGGAGAGGGAAAACAGTTCCCCTGGGGCAAAGCTGCTGGCGTTTCTGGAGGTGGGAGGGGAAGGGGATGCAAGCTGCAGCTTCAGCCCTAAATTGGAAGCCCTCTTTGCTTAAGATGCTGCAGGCAAGAGCAAGGCTGCAGGACCAGAGACGCCTGGGCTCCTGGGGAAGGAGGCGTGTCACGTCATGGCAACTCTCACCCCCCGAGGATTTTTCATGCCAATGACCTTACTTTGCTGTGAATCTCTAGTTCCTGCACATGTCTCTGCACACAAAGGCTTATTTTGAAGGGAACACCTGTTCCCTAATCGCTCCAGCTGATGCTGCAATCTCCACAGATTGTGATGTTATTTGCTAATGCACTGGGCTTCTCGGGGACTTGAAGGCACAGCCCGTGAGGGAGGCGGGGGAGTGGATTTTATTCCTTGCTTGGCAGCCCTTGCCTTGCGGGGGGCGGGGGGGAAGGCACAGGATGGGCACGGGGCTCTGAGCCCACATAATCAGATGGGACCCAAATGGAACTGGTCCTGAAAATAGCCCATTGAGCTGTGAGCAAGTTCACCACTGAGCACCCACCAATAAGCTATTTTATCTGACTCTTGTGAAAGACAGAGATGTCTTCTTTGACACACATCCCCAAAAATAGCCAAGAAAAGAATGGAGGGGGAAAAAAAAGATACTGTATCTTGCGCCCGCTGTGAGCCTATTTCTGTACTAAAATCCTTTCTAAGATATAGGTATTGTCCCATTTTAGACTGAAGGAGCCTAAATTTTTACAGGGTGAATAGAGTCCGCCACATCACAAAGTATTGAGCAGAGCAGATATTTGAAAGCATAGCCTTCTCTCTGCCTCATCACTGCAGTGATGCTCGGCCTCTCCAGATGTAACAGAATCAGACAGGCGGAGATGATCTACACTGCTCCTCATCCCAAGCCACACCAGGTCCAGGGCTTCTGAACGGTTCCCTCTTAGCATCCAGGTGTCCATGGAGATGCCTCACTCTCCCCCTGCTCTCTGTCTGCCATCGTATAAGGCAAGGAACCCCTCTGTGACTCAGCTCTCTCACTGCTCAGAGTTCTATATCAACATGACCAGGTACTTGGATCAGTCATCCATCCAACACACACCTCCTGAGGGTTAACCACATGTGCCGGGCATGGTGCTGGGCCCTAAGGATGTGGAGTTGAAGGCACTGGGCTCTGTCCCCAGCTGTCTGGAGCCCAGTGGAGGAAAGACAGAGATGCCTAGAGTTGACTGTAGAGAAAGCATTTGGGAGGGAGAATTTCTTGCTAGGAGATCAGACAGCACTTCTCAGAGGGGCATTCGAGGATGTGCAGACAGGCACCCAGGAGTTCCTTCAGGACAGACACCCGATCACCATCATACCCTGTGCTCCTGTGGTCCCAGCAAAGGCTCATGTCTGGGGATAGAAGTGTCGTCAAAGATGCATTGAATTGATCTACAACCCCTGATATGCCCTGATGTTCCAAACCACGTTGCCTGGAAAAGAGAGTCTAAGTCGGAGATTTTCAGGTGGGTCTACTGGGGAGGTCTCAGAGGCAGAGCATATGCAGGAGTGAGAAGCAGCATGGGACAGAGGGAGAGGCTGGGCTATGATATGGTCACGATAAAGCCTTCGGTCAAGCCTTGGGGGGTCTGGAGCAGGGATGGAACTTTTTACCTATTACAGCAACGAACACACATACTCACCTGCGAGGTTATTGAGTATCAGCAACCCCACTCTACAGGTGGGAAAACTGAGGCTCAGAGAAGTGAGCAAATGAAGGATGGAGCCAGGTTTTGAAATGAGCTTATGGTCAAAGGGCTTTTGAGGTTCCACATGGTCCAGGAGGGAAAGCCTCTTACAACATGTCCCATGACCTCCATGGAACCATATTTTTCAAGGGGCCATATGACAGGGGTACCACGTGAAGACCCTCCTCTCTGCCACTACCCTGGGGGCTGGCATTAGGAATGTGATTGATAAATGTAGCAGCCAACCAAAGAAGGAACGGATGGGTCAACAAGAGATAAGGATGGAGGGAGCAGAGAAACTCTATATGCGGCATCTGAAATGAACAGAAGTCTCACAGAACAGACACAGCCTGCCAAGTGAGGTCTGCAGTCTTGGGGCCACTGCCCCACGCAGACGTTACCTCTGAGGAGGTCGGCTTGCAGTATCCAGCTCCGAAGACCAGGTTTTCCAGGGAAAGGCTAGACTGCTCTGGTCCTGTGTCTGGGCCGCCTTTCCCAAGCCAGGAGCCTCTTCCTGGGCGAGTAAAACTGTAAAGAAGTGAATTGAAAGAATTGAAAATGTGTCTAACTTTTGTCAAAGGATGTAAAGGAAAAGATGGTGCCATTAATTCAGCCTCCTTGACACTGTTGCTGGGGAGCCTGAGATAAGCCATTTAGAAGAGATAGTAGGTGGTCCTAGAGATAAAGAACCAGCCCGTCAATGCAGGAGACACAAGAGATGTGGGTTCAATCCCTGGGTCAGGAAAATCCCCTGGAGGAGGGCATGGCAATCCAACTCCAATATTCTTGCCTGGAGAACCCCATGGACAGACGAGCCTGGAGGGTTACAGTTCACCGAATGGCACAAAGTCGGACACAACTGAAGCGACTGAGCACGCACACACAGCTCACCCCCGAGGGATGCTTGGGTGGGACATTTATGGATGCCACCAGGACAAGTGGGTGTAACTGGCACATGAGCTTTGGGGCCAAGGATGTCACACATTCCACTTTGTCTATAAATGCCCACAACCTGCTTGATGAGATGCATGGAGGCAGAGGTGACTTAACCACAGGGGAAGGCAGCATGGGATCTTGGGCAGAAAGACAAGGGGAGGCTCCATCTGATGTGGTATGAGTCCTACAACTACTCCTGTCATTGGTACAACCCAGAGTGAAGTCCTCCAACCCCCAGGCCCCTCCTGAACCTCTGTTCTTCTGTGGGAGAAGGGAAAACAATATCCACCTCCACGACATGACCACACAGAAGTTTCATAGGATCGTGGATGTCAAAGATTTTCACTGTGTCAACACTAGTTAGAAACTCTGTACCTGTTCCACAGACAAAAATACAGACCCTGCTCAGCTCTGCAAGTCATCACAAGATTAACGAGCACAGAGAGATGGTAACCATCCATCTTAGGATCAAGGGAGATCAGAAAAGCCCATGGGAGTTGGTGGTGGTTTAGTTGCTAAGTCATGTCCAACTCTTGTGATCTCATGGACCATGGCCCACCAGGCTCTTCTGTTCATGGAACTCTCCAGGCAAGAATACTAGAGTGGGTTGTTATTCCCTCCTCCAGGGGACCTTCCTGACCCAAGGACTGAACCCTGTCTCCTGCATCTCCTGCAACTGCATGTGGATTCTTTACCCACTGAGGCCTACCAGGGTTTAAATTCCAGCTCCATGGGGAAAGTTTTAAACCTCCCTGTATCCTCATAAGTCAAAAAGGTTGATACCAGCACCTTAACAGTGGCGTTGTCTGAGGATTCCATGAGTTTAGCCACGTGCAAGTACAATGTCTGGCAAAGAACAACGATGCAATAAATGCTAGAAGTTCTTGTCAATAATACCACAAAATCATAAAATCTAACATAACCATTATTCTATTTATATAGCTATTGTTAATAATACCACAAATACAATCCACTCTAATAGAATCATGTCTTGGAATTGTTTAGAACCGAGATTTGAAGCAACTCTACAGTTTAGCTAGAATGTGGATAAATGGAACACTGCAGTAGAAATGGAGAATTTGTGTATGAGCCATGATGCTCATGGCACATTCAGAGGACCAACTGCAAATTAGTCACTAGAATAACTCATCGTTGACTTCAGTGTGACCTTGAGCTGCCGAGTCCCTCAGGTGTACCCAGTTGAGGTTTAAACACTGAGGGTTAAACAGACCTGAGTCTGTTTCAGGGAAGGATCTTTTAAGGTAAAATTTTCATTCCACACCTGCTTCTTCCTCGCTGGACTTAACAACTGATGCTAAAACTGCTTTTCTGGAAAAACTGGAGCTTGCCCTACTTGACAGGTATTTCCCATAACCTTAAAGGGTTCCCAAACACTGTGAGTGAACTCATAGGAATCCTTCCTGCAGAGCCCAGAGAACAGAAGGCAGGTCTATTTTTACCCCCATCCCTGGAGAAGCCTCAACTCTGCTGGTGAATTTCTATCTGCGCCGCTCTCTGGCAAGGTGGCTACAGACAAACTTGCAAAGAATTATTTCTGTTAGGAGGTTAAACTTTCTATGCAGAAGAGCTGAAATAGCCCCATTAGCAGGCAGAGCCCAGGACGGAGCTCAGCAAGCAGATGGGCATGGTGACCAGGGAAGTACAGCATGGTCACATCACCCCACCAAGATCTCATTTCCTACATGCTGACCCCAGCAGGGGATCAGGACACTGACCCCTACCCAGCCATGAGTGGGGACTGGAGTCTCCCCAACCTGCATTTCAACCCCCAGCACTGAGAAATGTCCTGAAAAGGGACATCAGGAAAGTTCCCTTCCAGAAACTGCATAATACAAGATTTCATCCCCAAATATCTCTCTGCTTACATGTGTAACCCACACCCTCACGCATGGAGGAGGTTTGAAGTGAGCTGATGGCACCTCTGGTCCTGCCAGGCATTTGGATGAAGATGCCCGGGTATGATAGGACATGCTTGTTGTTGCCAGTTCGGGCCCTCTGTTGTGGCATTCATAGAACCTCAGTGCACCTTGAGGCCATGGAGATGCTGGGACAATTCCCTGAAGAGAAAGCATGGGACCACTCAGGTGGTCCTACCCTTAAACAAACAGCCACCGGAGGAGGGGGCAGAAAACTGCATGCTGGGCACTGTCCTCATGTGAGACTCACTAAAACCTATGTGGACAGCCCCCATGAGTGTCCTGGCTTAGAGATGGAGACCGTGTATCTCAGAGATGTTAGGTGGCTTTTCAAATAAGGCACAGTTAGAAAGAAGCCAGGTCAGCTGAAGACAGCAAGTTGAAACCATTCAGCTCCTAGGTTCCCCATCCATGTCCTCCCCCAGGCCCCTGTCCACCTCTCCTCTGCCCCTCAGGGAGGCTCAGAGCTGAAATTTGCAGCCTGGGGGAGCTTCTCTGGTCTGCACTGATGTCCCCTGGGCAGCTCTCAGCATCTCAGCCACATGGGAGACTCAAGCATAACAAGGAAACCAAAGCGGTCACCCTGCCCCCAGAACCACAGGACATGTAACCTCATACCTGATCAGCGGCTGCTGCAGGGCCACCAGGGCGGCGTGGATGGTCACCGAGATCACCGACAGGTGGAAATAGTCGAACATGACGGGCACCTGGTGATGCAGGCCTCTCCGGGGGTGGAAGTGCAGGCCCAGCACACGGCTGCTGATCACGGGGACCCCGGCCATGTCCCTCAGCCTGCAAGGGAGGGGAGTGATTTACATGAGTGGTGGTGGCGTATCCCTGCCTCCAGGAGAGTCCCATGGCAACCTTGCCCACACACAAACACTGTGCACCCATTGGCTTATCCAATCCCTCCCTGCAAATAACTCTGCCAGGTAAAAACTTTTTTGCCATGATGGAAAAATGAAGCAACCGAGGCTCAGAGATGGAAAGCAACCCCCGGGACCTCACACAGCTGCTATGTGGCAGAGCTGGGCTCACACTCTGCTATCACGGATGCCGAGCTCACCTTGCAGTGATGAAAAGATGCCCAGATACTTTTCCAGGCTCAACAGTGAAGCCCTCCTGGACTCCCATGTCCCAGCGTGCTCTTATGTTTCCCCCATGGGCCCCCAGCACAGCACTTCCTTGCTACCACTGTGTTTTCTGCAAGAGTCCTACCTCTTAAAGGCAAGAACTGTGACTAATTCACTGTTGAATCCCTAACACCAAACACAGAATTGGGCACACATCAGAAATCAGTCAGATATTTGTTTATCAAAAGGGATATGTGACTGAATGAATAAATGACCTCCGAAGAGCAATCGAGTCTGATCAGTTTCATCCAGGATTCCCCATACCTCCTCTCTCGTGTTTTGTAACTGATGGAGACAGAATTCAGTTATTTGGGGGGGGGGGGTCTCAATATAGGAAAGGACTGAACTGCCTTCAATCTTTCCCACCCTAAGGCTGGGAAAGATTGAGGGCAAGAGGAGAAGGCGGGTGACAGAGGGTGAGATGGTTGGATGGCATCACTGACTTAATGGACAGGAGTCTGAGCAAACTTCAGGAGAGAGGAAGGACAGGGAAGCTTGGTGTGCTGCAGCCGATGGGGCTGCAAAGAGTCAGACACAACTGAGCGAAAGAACAACAAAACGACAAGGTGGGAGAAAACAGAGATGAACTGGATGGCATTGAGAAGAAAATCAAACAAACACAAAACAGAGAAAGGGCCCTGGTGTTTAACTGGAGGGGAAGAGATGGCGTAAAGAGCCGTGTGTGTCCAGCTGAGGTCTTTCATGTGTAGCCTCAAGGACTGAGCCTGAGAGCAACTAAGGGAAGGCACACAGGGGTGACCTGTCCCTTGAAGTAAAGAGGAATGTCCTGATAGGCAGGACTGCCCAGGACAGGGTGGGATCTGTCGGGGAGAAGTGAGGCCCCCATCCCTGTGCAAGCACACGCTCATGGCTCTTGGTAGAGCAGCAGTTTCAAATGCAAGGTCAGGCTAGAGCAGGTTTCCCAGCCTCAGTGATACAGACCCTTGGGAGCTGAACAATGCTCTGCTGGCGAGTGGGGTGCAATCTATGCATCATGGGATGTTTAGGACTATCCCTGGATCCCACCCACTAGAAGCCAGGAGCACCCACCCCCTGCCCAGAGTGACAATCAAAAATGTCCCCAGAGGGCCCTCCTGGCCATCCAGTGGTTAAGACTCTGAGCTCCCAATGCAGGGGCATGGGTTTGGGTTCGATCCCTGCTCAGGGAACTAAGGTCTTGCATCCACGCTGTATGGCACAGCCAAAAAATTAAAATGTGAAAAAAAAATTTAATAATGAGAAAATGTCTCCAGATTTGGCCAAATTCCCCTGGGGGACACAATCATCCCATCCACACTGAGAACCACTGGACAGGGTGGACATTCAGAGCCCTTGCGCCCCTGACATCACCTGGCATGCTCCTCCGTTTTGATCCTGCTCAGGCCTAAATGGATCCAAAAGAAGCTGACTGCCTGGGTCATGTTTCAAAGCCTGAAGTCTACCCCCAGGATGTAATAGAGATGCTTTGTCATTCCTAAACCCAATTTATGAAAATTAAAAAATATGGCATTTTCAAGTCCTGCCCGGCCTCTGGCTTCCTGTTCCTCTTAGCTAATCTTATACTCCAAGGAAACACTCCGCTCTGATGGTTATTAAGTACTTTGTGCTATAGGGAGGAAGTGACCCACGGAAACTTGCGCCACACACATCTAGGAAGCCACAGAGAGGAAGACGACACTGATCCCTGGGCCACATGCTTGGCCCGGCTTGGATATTCCCTCTCTTAATCCTCATAACAGACCTGTGAAGTACAGAACCTGTAATGAAGCCTGTCTTATAAACGAGACTACTGAGATTTAGAAAACTGCCGGAATGCACCCAGTGTCTCATGGTCAATGAGCTCAGAGCCCATTGCTGAGTTACATTTGCTTTGGGCCAGTCCCCGGCACGTAGCCTCTCTGTTAACTACTATTCTGATGGTAATAAGGCACGTTTATTGTATCTCGCATACCTGATCATTTCCCACCCTGGAGGGCTGGGTAGGGGAAGACTTCTAGGCTGAGTTTAGGATCAATGACAAGGTTCTGTGATCCAGTGGAAATGTGTGCCAGGGAGATATGGATGAACACCTCTGAAGGAAGAGGCGTAAGAATATAGATCAGGGGGTCCTAATGAAATTAATAAAGTGAGTGAATGATAGAAATCCTAGATTGTTGAGAGGGAACATGAGAACAATAGAGACAAGGACTTCACTTCTGAGTTTATAGCTTAGAAAGAAGGCCAGCTTCATATGGGGCTTCTGAGTTCCACATGGTGCTAGAACAATAAGTCCTGGGGATGGGGTGAGGAAGGTAAGATTTCTCAAGCATCCACAACCCCTCCAAAAGGTAAGCAGAAGTGATGAGAGAAGCAGGTGGCCAGAAGGGCTTGGGGTGCAGATAAAGACAAGCGTGAGGAATCTGTGATGCTGAGCACAGATCCAGTGGCAGGCCCATGGACAGATCCTCCTGCCAGCCAAGCCATGAGGCATTACCATCTACATACACATCAGCAGGTGTCTATTCTCAAAGCAGAGACATAGTCAGGTTTCTAACATTTTAGAAATGGTCCCTCTGATTCAACACCCCATGTTATGAAAACTCCCTTAACAATCAGACACATCTCAGGGATGGGACAGTCCTTAAGAAAGGAAGCAAAGCTCTAACAGGAACTCTGAAATTTGAAGGGTTTGGGAATCGTTCCACTGGCATCAGCCCCTTGGCCACCTGATCTCCTATTCCCCACCGGAGAAGGCGAAGCATTTGCTGAAGAGGTTGTGGGGTTCAGAAGCGAGGATTAATTTGCATCAAGTGGTCAGACTGTGCTGACATTGTGCTAATAAAACCAATGGAAAAGAAGCACCTCCATCTTCACCTTAAGCCTAATCAGGGGAGTCTTCAAGGGGGCATGCCCTGTGTCCCCTAGAATAGAAGGAACACAGGTCCTGGTGCCTGACGTATCCTGCAAAGGTCCTCAGGAAAGAAGCTGAGGGTAGCTGGGAAGGCCAAAGAAGAGTGAACCGCAATGGGGTGGGAGTCCCCACCAGCGTGAGATGAGGATGAAAGTGCTGTGGTCATTATCCAAGAGCCAGATGTGAAGTCCCCAGAGAAGAATCTGCCAAAAGAGCTTCTGGCAAGGAGTGAACGACCCAACCATAAGAGGCATCATTATTTCAAAGAACTGCAGGGGTTGGAGGAGAGGGGAACCAGCTAAAGGGCCTAGCTCCAAGGAGTCACAAGCACACCCCGAGAGTAGATAAAGCAGTGATCCAGCATCTACCCTGTGAAGCGTCCTGCCTGCAACTGAACCCATGAAGCATGACTCCCAGCGCCATCTGCAATCTCCTCCCTCGTCTCTGTGCCTGACCCTGAGAGGCCCACACAACCCGGGCGGAAGGAAACAGGAAGCTGTAAAAGAGGCTCCACAAACCCTTTTGCTACAGTGGGAGTTTCCCACCCTGAGAAATCTCGGAGCTGGGGTGCAGTGGAGCCAAGAGGCAGTGCCGATCCCAATAATCGTTGGGATCATTCCCCATTGGGAATGGACTTTTTCATACCTGAAAAAAGAACTATTTATGACATGAAAGAACAGGCTGTGACATGACTGTTTCACCCCTAGGGTAGAAGGAAGAGGCCACAGAACAAGCTTAAAGGAAGCAGTTATGAGAAAAAGGAGGGTTGCTTCCTTACTGAATCAGTAGGTTATACATCAGTGGATTTTCAGAGTTGAAACATAAGAGCAAAAATTCAGTGTAAAGATGAGGATCCAGGCAGAATCTCCTCTGATGCAGAAGGGGCCTTGAGGTTTATAGGCTTATAGGGTCAATCATTGGAGAAGGCAATGGCACCCCACTCCAGTACTCTTGCCTGGAAAATCCCATGGATGGAGGAGCCTGGTGAGCTGCAGTTCATGGGGTCACTAAGAGTAGGACACAACTGAGTGACTTCACTTTCACTCTTCGCTTTCATGCATTGGAGAAGGAAATGGCACCCCACTCCAGTACTCTTGCCTGGAAAATCCCATGGATGGAGGAGCCTGGTGAGCTGCAGTTCACGGGGTCACTAAGAGTAGGACACAACTGAGTGACTTCACTTTCACTCTTCGCTTTCATGCATTGGAGAAGGAAATGGCAACCCACTCCAGTGTTCTTGCCTTGAGAATCCCAGAGACAGGGAAGCCTGGTTGGGCTGCTGTCTATGGGGTCACACAGAGTTGTACATGACTGAAGCGACTTAGCAGCAGCAGCAGCAGCAGGGTCAATCATCTAAAGACCTAATTAATACTGCATTGCAAGTGTATGGGGGTGAGTGCTGGAGATAAGAAGGTGCTAGTGAATAAAGCTGGGAAGTCAGGAGTTGTCGGTGTCTGCAGCCACTGAGCAAGCTGCCTAAAAGGCACGCAGCTTGAAATGACCACATAGATATTGCTTGTCCACGTTTCTTCAGCTGATCAGGAACCAGGTTTCTAAGCGAGGTTCTGAGGTTCATGGCTATCAAGATACCCTAGAGCTGGAGAAGGGCTGAGCAGAGGGAATTGTACCATCACGCTTGAAGGATTCCAAGGACACTCACTGTTGTTCACTGTCCGTAAAGTGCAAATCCACCTTGAGCTGGAAATCGACTTCACTTACGGCTTCTTCCACCTGGAAGAGAAACAACATTTAAGGATTGCAGGAGTCAGATCTGGTTGAGAGAAAACACTGAGGTGGTCAATTTCCCAAAGTTAAATAATAATAATAATAATAATAATAAGCTCATTGCAAAATAAATATCATTTATGTGTAAAGCAGAATTTCCATGTTCTATGGAATTCTGGTGGCACAGGGCGTCCATATTACATGGAAAATGGAAGGGATTTATGCAGTCAGATTTCAGGAAAAGTCAGTTTACAGGAAAATAAATGTTAAGTCAGTTTTCTAGCTTGCAGGACTGTTGAGAAACTTATTTCCCAAAGAGATTTGATCTGGAATCTTCAGAAGCAGAGGTGAAGGGTTCTTTGGCACCTGCTTTGGAAAGGTGAAAGCAGGGAATTTCCACAGAGGAAACCCCACTTGGCTAGAGATGGGAAAATGATGGAGGTGGCATTACTTGTGGTGCCTTCGAGGGGCTGGCACTATCCTTCAGGTTCAGAGAAGGAAATAAAGTCACTTCCCAAGGCAACTCAGCTTCACAAGAAAGCGGACCCTGCACTTTTGTCTTGCAATCCATTACATGTAGCCTTTTATGCTTTCAGACACTTCAGCATTTCACATCCTACCTGTGACTGTTTCCATTCTCAGCTTTTAAAACACCGTATTCTTTGACTAGCACGGGAACCTATTTGTTCTACTTGCCAACTTCTCACGCACACCTAAAAGATGGTGACCCCAGGAGTCACTTGCTAAAAACCAGATCTCACTGATGCCCCCATTCAGGAAACCCAGGTGAGTACCACATGCCTGGGACGGGGGTCACCTCCTCCTCACCCTCAGGCCGGATGGGACCATTCTCCTCCATGAACCGCAAAACCATGTTGTTGTTGTTTTCTATCTTAGCATTCAATGCTTCCTATAAAATCGTCTCAGCTTTATAACTTTGGGGTTACAAGCCCATGAGACAAATATCAGGTTGGCCAAGAAGTTCATAACATGGTACATAAAAACCCAAATGAACTTTCTAGCCAACCCAATATTAACTTCTCAATGGACATGAATTTGAGCAGACTCCAGGAGATAGGGGAGGACGGAGGAGACTGGTGTGCTGCAGTCCATGGGTTTGCCAAGAGTCAGACATGACTTAGCGACTGAACAACAACAATGTTAGCTGCGGACACCTTCTGTTTAGTCCTCATCACATTTCTTACTGTGTTTTGAACAAGCAGAAAACACTTAGGAATCAGGCAGTTTTCACATTTCCATCGCAGGTTTCCAGCTTCTGAAAAAACAATCCCCGGATCTGGCCACGCTGAGCTGGCATTCAGAAGCTCCACTTGGCTCAGGGGACTCACTGAGAAACTCCATCTGCCTGTGGCTAAACCCCTCTGGCCACTTTCTTGCCTAGTGTCCCCTGTAATCTGATATCATTAAGGGACAGACTAGGCTTAATCCATTCTGGATCCACAGCTCCAGGAAAAATGCCCCCCATGTGAGAGCATTCATGAATAAATGTGTTTCTTCTCCACCCCCACCTGTAGATTCTGTTTCTTTACAAGAATGCCCTCATTCTGCAGGGATGGAAGTCTCCTACCCAAAAGCCTCTTCGGAAGCATGTTCCTGGTTAAGCATAACTTAGGCAGAGACATATGGATGAAATTTATCTTTAGCTTCCCAGGGTTTTAAAATTTGTGAAAAAAAAATCTAAGCATTTCAAAGTTCACATTTTGCTGAATCTGAGAGCTATGAATAACTTCCTCTCTTAGCTTTATTTTGCATAATCATGCACCCCGCTTTATACACAAAACCCAAGCAACTCAGCCTCTTGTCACCAGCCCCTGGGGAGCGAGACTGGCAAAACCAGCCCTCCTAACCACCTCCGAGCATGCATTTGTCTACTGAACAAAAATTCACTGTAGGCTCCAGTTTTAAACTTGCTGCAAGGCTCTTTGGAGCAAAGAGAGAAATTCAGGAGCAGGATCAGCTGTCGCTAGATGGAGCCTGGCTATGACTTCACTGAGGTCCCAATACATCTTTAATTGCAAGATGCTCCAGAAGGCAGTCACTGGTTTCTTGAACCATTCACTTCTCTCATTTCTTCATTACCTGCCTCTCTCTCCAAATACACACTCTCACATGCGCATGCGTGCACGCGCACACACACACACACACACACACACACACACACACACACACACACACACAAACTTGCTCTTCCATTGCCCTGCCTTATTCTGGTTAAAGAGATGGCTTCCTTTCAAGGGTGTTTTTTTTGTTTAATTGAAGAAGAGCTGACTTACAATGTTGTGTTAATTTCTGCTACTTAGCAAAGTGATTCAGTCATGTGTGTGTGTATATATATATAAAATATGTGTGTGTATATATGCATAATATATAAAGAACATAAAAACGTTTTAAAAGAATGTTATAGTACATACATATATGTTAAAGAATATGTAAGTACAATATAAGTAAAAACTATAAAAAAGAATGTATATACGTATACATTCTTTCTTTACATTTTTTTCATTACAGTTTATCATAGCTTATTGAAATAGTTCTCTGTGCTATACAGCAGGACCTTGTGGTTTATCCACCCTATATACAGTAGCTTGCATCTGTTAATGCCAACCTCCCAGGTGGGTGACTTTCTACTGTTTTATACTGTAATAGAAACAATAACCTAGCCAGGATTTACAGAAGGGTTACTCTGTAGCGACACTATATAGGACACATACCACTGCCATACACTATCTTATTTAATGTGGGAATAACTGAAATAAGACATATTTTCCCCAGTTACAAATGAAGAAATTGAGACTCAGTGTAGGAAAGTCACTTCCAAGGCTTAACTAGTTAGTGGGTCCAAAGTCCAGATTTAGTCAAGGGTTTCTCACTTCTTCAGTCTTCTCCCTCAGCCTAACCTGTGTTGTGGGTTGTACAGTTTAAGGTAACTGATTTCAACTCCACTTATAGTAGTAATTCTTGTGTCTTCTCTTCCCTTATGAACCTCTTTTCTGAGCCGTACCACAGCTGAGGGGATAAGAAAGCAGCTTTGGAAGCCAAGTTACATGGGTGCAGATCTTGCTCTGTCTTTTAGCATCTGTGTGACCTTGGGCCAACCAACCTAAGTTTGTTTTTCATCTGTAAATTGGGGGTAAAATGATTATGCTTACACTCCTTGCCTACATGCTAAGTTGCTAAGTCGTTCTGATTCTTTTGCAACCCCATGGACTGTAGCCCACCAGGCTCCTCTGTCCCTGGGATTCCGCAAGCAGGAATACTGGAGTGGGTTGCCATGTCCTCCTCAGGGGATCTTCCCAACCCAAAGGTTGAACCCGAGTCTCCAGTGGCTCCTGTACTGCAGGCAGATTCTTTACCACTGTGCCCACTCAGCGGGGAAGCCCACTCGTACTCCATAGATCACTGCTTTTGTGTAACTATGCAAGAAAAAGCACATAAAAGTGTGTGAAGAAAGGCCATTCTGCACTTACCGTAGCACAGGAAATTGTGTGCTGCCTGTGTCAGCACTGCATACGCCTACTGCTCACACCCAGGACTGTGTGCATGTGTGACCATGAACTCTGGCCTCCTGGCCATACGCAATGCTTTGGCTACCATAAACAGACACTCCCTAGAGCTAACACATCCATTCCAGAGATACAGCTTTTATGAACGTATCTAATTAACTCTAATTGTCACTCATCCAGATGCAATGATTAATGATAACACTGTTTGCTGCCATAAAGATTAACCCCAACACAATAATAAATTATTAGCTAGTAAAGATAAGTGACTTTCCACACAGAAGAAAACACAGTGTTCCATAGGAACAACGTCTTGTACAAAATGAACACAGGACTAAGTGCTGGCAAACATGCCCCGTTCATGCTCAGAACTTGGCTTGTGGCGACCTCATGTGATCTCAACTCGAGTGTTGAGTGCAAACCTTGAAAAGATTTGAACTCACAGGGGCAGGAAAGAGAGTCTGATGGAATTCAGATGGAATAATGACTGAGAGACCTGAGTCATGTCCAAAACCCAGCCTCCAATCATAACCATTCTGTCCATGAAGCTCTCTGAGATCAATGTGCCAAAGGACAATGGCCCATGAGAAGTCAAGTGACCTTCTCTTAGTAGAATTCGGGGAAGCTGAGCTTGGGCATGCAGCCTAACCGGGAGTCCCTGAGCCCCCAAAACCACCTCTACTTATCTTTGCCTAAATGGCCTGTACCCACCAGAGTCCAGGAAAGAAGTAGATGATGGCTTCAGTTCATTAAACAGAGTTGATTTACAAAGGTGTGGGGAGAACGTAAGGAAAGCAACCAGTGATGATGGTTGGGTACCTTGGGGTTTAGTAACGGCAGGATTCCTCACCACCTTCCCATCCCTACCTCAGGGCCTCTGTTCTAGTGGCACCCTCTCCAGGGATGCCTGGCTCCAAGGCCTCTGGGCTTTGACTCATACTGTTCCCCCTGTATGGGATGCCCTTCATCTTTCTCTTAGTCTGAGGAAGTCTTAGTCCTGGCATCTCAAAGCCGGCTTCGTTGTGAAGGCATCAATGTCTCCCTGCAGAGTTCCCCTCCATCCTCCGTGCCCTGTGCTCATCTGCAGATACAGTGGCACATGCATCTCAGCTACTAGTTGCTGTTCAGTCGCTAAGTCGTGTCTGACTCTGCAACCCATGGACGGCGGCACGCTAGGCTCCTCTGTCCTTCGCTGTCACTTGGAGATTGCTCAAATTCATGTCCATTGAGTCAGTGATGCTATCTAACCATCTCATCCTCTCCTACCCCTTTCTCCTTTTGCCTTCAGTCTTTCCCAACATCAGGAGTTTTTCCAATAAGTCAGCTCTTCACTTTAGGTGGCCAAAGTATTGGACTTTCAGCTTCAGCATCAGTCCTTCCCATGAATATTCAGGGTTGATTCCCCTTAGGATTGACTGGTTTGATCTCCTTGCAGTCTAAGGGACTCTCAAGAGTCTTTTCCAGCTACCAGTGCCTGTCTGTATGTCTTTTTTCTGATGAAGCATCCATCCTTTGAGGGAGTACTCCTGGTGCCTTCTTCAGGCTTTCTCATCATCTGAGGGCCTGCCCCACATCCCTTCACAAAGTAGGTACTCAGCAAACACTTGCTGATTGACCCACTGACAGAGACCCAGCAAGTTAGTCAACAGGATTCACTTGGTACATGAAACAAGCAAGTAAACGAACAAAAGCATGAGTACAAAACTGGCTAAATCAGGAAGTGCAGGAATGCTCTAAAATCCCAAGTCCTGATCTGTCAGATTTCAGAACAAACCCAGAGCATCTTCTTTGCGCCCCATTCTCCTAGCAATGGGGCTTCCCAGGTGGCACAGTGGTAAATAAATCACCTGCCAATAAAGGAAACATAAGAGACATGGGTTTGATCCCTGGGTCAGGAAGATTCCCCTGGAGGAGGGCATGGCAACCCACTCCAGTATTCTTGCCTGGAGAATCCCATGGACAAAGGAGCCTGGCAGACTACAGTCCATACGGTTGCAAAGAGTCAGCGTAACTGAAGCGACTTGGCAGGCTCCTAGCAATGGGTACAAAAGGCACAGGAGGACTCAGCACTTGTGGCTGGTGGTAGGCTCAGGACTTACCCTTTCACCGTCTAAGAGCAGATGAGCTCGGAAGATCACGGCATCATTGATGGGCACCTCCTCGTTCCTATATAAGATCTGGAAGACCCGGCTGCGCAAGGTGCTGTCGTGGACGCAGGCTGAGTGTGGGCTGCTGCTGTCTACAAAACAAGAACCGGTAGAAGCCCATGAACTCCCGTCCTGCCCTGGATCCTCAGCCTTTTGGGCTATCAGTCCAGCTCAAGGAAAGCAGTGGCCCCAAACTGCATTTCAATTCCCAAAGACCAAGGTCTACAGATGAACACGACTCCATCATGGAAGATTTATGGTCACCAAATGTCAGAAAGAACATTGTTCAATCCTTTGTAAGTCATGAGATCTTAGCAAAATCACTTGCCATCACGTGGGCAATGCTCCTTGGCTGGACAGTGAAAGTGAGAAAGTGTTAGTGGCTCAGTTGTGTCCAACTCTGTGCAACCCTATGGACAGCAACCTGCCAGGCTCCTCTGCCCATGGAATTCTCCAGGCAAGAATATTGGAGTGGGCTGCCATTCCCTTCTCCAGGGGATCTTCTCAATGCTGGGATCAAACTTGGGTCTCTCACATTGCAGGCAAATTCTTTACCATCTGAGTCACCAGGGAAGCCCCTGGCTAGAAATTAGTACCTGTGAAATTCTTCTCTTGCTTACACACCCCTTCCTCCATAATGTCTTCCTTAATCCCCCTCTCTGAGAGGTAATAACACAGAGATAAAGACAGAAATTGCCCTCCCTTCTCCAGAGATGCCCTAGTGCCCACAGAATCTCTCTCTCCTGAAAATGTGGCTTTCATACCACACAAGATATGAAGGATAATCTGTCTTTCATTTTAGATAAATGTGTTAATTCTCATTATACTAGATATCCAGTTTATTAAGGAATCTGTTCAACTTCATGTCCTCTGATACATTCTGTGCGTGCGTGCTCAATCATGTCCGACTCTTGGCGATCTTATACAAGCTCCTCTGTCCATGACCCTATACAGGCTCCTCTGTCTATGACCCTACACAGGCTACTCTGTTCATGGGATTCCCAGGCAAGAATACTAGAATGGGTTCTAAATGTACCCTAATCCCTAAACACTGACTCAGAGTTAAGTTGAATTTCAGGATCTTCCTGTGTCCATTGATCAGGATTACTATGGAGAGAAAAATGGGTGAATTCCTCCAAATCACTTAAACTGCACAGTTAGAAAAATCTAGAAATCTTCTAAAATCAATAATATTAATATTTATATAAAGTAATCATTATGCATTCATAATAATGGCCAAACAAGTGGTATTTCACAGCTTCCAACATATTTTTTAAATGTGTTTCTTTCCTTAGTCCTTACAGAAAATTGCTAGGGTAAGTCCTCATCACAGATGAAGAGACCAAGGTGCAAAGAGGAGGAGGCAGGTGTCCCATCGGTTGCTACAGGAGGAGGTGCTGTGTGGACCCATCCCCAGGTCTATGTATAACATCCGGGAAGAGAAGTCTCCGGTGAATGAGCAAAATGCTCCCATTTCAGACTTCCCCTGGTGGCACAGTGGGTGGGAGTCTGCCTGCCAATGCAGGGGGCACGGGCTCGGCCCCTGGCCCGGGAGCATTCCACATGCCACGGAGCAACGGGGCCCGCGTGCCACAACTACTGAGAGCCCAAGCGCCGCGATTATTGAGCCTGCTGCAGCTACTGGAGCCGGCACACCCAGAGCCTGTGCTCTGCACCAAGAGAAGCCACCCCAATAAGAAGCCTGCACACCGCAATGCAGAGCAGCCTCCACTCACCGCAACTGAAGCCCGTGCAGCAACAAAGACTCAGTGCAACCCAAAATGAATAAATGCCTAATTTTTAAACACACCCGTTTCCTAGCAAAAGGTAAGCTCTATTGAGAAACAACTAATGTGACTGCCAAAGGAAGCAAGAAAATGTTTTAAAAAATGAGCTCAACCAGCAAGGGGAAACAGCTTGAGTGCCTTGTGCAATGTCCCCAGCTGGCTCAAACTGTCCCTCAGAAACAGGGACACACGGTCACGGCCGCCACCCCATGCACAGTGACACTGCACACCTGCCTTGTTGCTTCAGAGGAGGGAGAAAAAAAGAAATGTAAAATCCCAGGTTGTTTCCACGGCTGCTCAGATTGGCACTTCATCATGAAGGAAATAAAATTACTGGCTCAATGCAGCCCTATTTAGACCTGTTGGATTCAAATTGATGTGGTTTTTAAACAGAAATGATCCTTGTGTGCAAGTGCCTTTCTGTTTTTATTTGCTGCACCAGACCTTTCTCTATCACTGTCAAGGCCAGGTTGATCTATAAGTCAGACTGACATCATGCCCAAGGATGGATGGAGTAAATACTCTGAAGGTCAGAGCAACGGAGAGCCGTCTAATACCTGGAGGGACAGCCAGCAAAACAGTTCAATCACTTGCCTTCTTGGGCGAGTGACATCATTCCTTGTAAGAGCAGCTTTCCACGTGAAAAATGGGCATCTCCACACATTGACCTTCTGTGATCAGTGTAGACCAAAGAGGATAAAATAAATCAAGATCTGAAGACCAGGCACGTGGCTGACATGCAAAATACAGTAGGATGATTTTTCAATTGTGTTTCGAGAAAAGTCGTAGCCCCTTTCTGTTGAATGCATTTCCAATGGCTACATACGTGAGACTGAGCTCCTCTGATTTTTCAGCAGATTGACAAACAGGACTTAGCAGTATTTACAGGAGACCCTCACATCCCAAGATGCCCCATTAAGCCCAGGATGAGGCATTTCTGATGCCCTGTGGGACCTGTGGCATTTTCTCATCACTAGTAACCAGGGCATAAACAAGTGCCTCCTTGCCAAGGAAGGTTCACTGATCACAAGGCACCCTCTGGGCTTGTGGGCATCACTGTGACAGTGCCTGCCAGCTTTGTTCCCACCAGGATTCTCCCTTCGTCGACAATGACAACCCACACTTGGACACCTTGCTCATTATCCTGGCTCCCTCTTCCTGACTTTCTGCAAGGCCACTTCCTGAATTTTCTATGATTGGCTCTCTTGCTAGTTCACGGAACCTTCCTTGGCAGACAGAGGGTGCTCGTTCACACCCGGTGCTCTGCACCCTCTCATGCACCAGGTACTGGGCACCCAGAGGTGAAGGTGGTGCCCGCTCTCTCTGTGCTGAAAGACCTTGCTCAGACTTTGGGAGGCTGCCCCTTCCCAGCTGCTGGGTAAAAGTCACTTTTCTCTTTCAACTGTTTTTTGTTGTTGTTGAAATGATGCTCATTTCCTCTTTCTACACTTTAATATTTTTACATTAGTGAAAAGAACATGTCTTGGCATATCCCAAGTGTTATTTCAAATATTCTGACTCACTTTTTTCTTAATTTTTTTGGAATATAGTTGATTTACAATAGTGTGTTAGTTTCAGGTGTACAGTAAAGTGATTCTGTTATACATATACATATATTCATCTTTTTCAGATTCTTTTCCCATATAGATTAGTACAGAATATTGAGTTCCTCATGCTACAACAGTAGGTCTCACTGGTTATCCATTCTATATATAGTAGTGAATATTAATCCCAGGCTCCTAATTTATCCCTCCCAGCCATGTTTGACCTTTGTTAACCATAAGTTTGTTTTCGAAATTTGTGTTTATGTTTTATAAATAAGTGCATTTGCCTCATTTTAATTAGATTCTATATATAAATGATTTTATATGATGTTTGTCTTTCTCTGACTTATTTCACTATTGCCAAGTCACAGAAGCAACCTAGATGGCCATCAACAGAGGAATGGATAAAGAAGATGTGGTACAAATATACAATGGAATATTTCACGCATGTTCAGTCAGGGTCAACTCTTTGCATCTCCATGGACTGGGCCTACCAGGTTCCTCTGTCCATGGGATTTTCCCACCAACAATATTAGATTAGGTTGCCTTTTCCTCCTCCAAGGAATATCCCTGAGCCAGAGATCAAAGCCTCATCTCCTGCACTGCAGGCGGATTCTCTCCCTCTGAACCACCAGAGAAACCACAAAGGAATATTACTCAGCCATAAAAAAGGATGAAACGATGCCGTTTGCAGCAACATGGACAGACCTAGAGGTTATCTTTAGACGCCTTTTGCATATTTGGTGACCAGACCACTGGTCCAATGAGAAGATGTAGCTTAGAGTCTTCCCAAATATGTGTCTCATTTTTTACATGTCAGGATCAATATCATGGATGAGGATATACAAGAAGAGTTAGAACTTTGAGGGAAAACAAGATTGATGGAAAGAAGGTGGGTGGATCAAAGAAGGGAACAGAAGGGAGGGGAGACAAGTAGAAACAAGTGAGCAGGTAGATGAAGGAGAGGAGCTTTCCAATGACTCCCACTGTCCAAAGGAAATAGTTCAATCTGGAACTTCAAACCAGAAAGCAAGAGTAAAACACTTTTGGGTTCTGCTATTTCTTTTCCCCAAAAATGAGTGATATCAATACTTTGCATATTTATGTGCCTCTAAATGCCTACAACTCAAACAACCACCTTCCCTCTGCAGAGATCTCCCTCCAGCCCCACATGGCTCTGAGAGCACAGATTACAAAGCACAGGTGCTGCTGATCTGGCAGAGACCCTCTGTCCCAGAGTCCAAGCCAGGATGCTCTCAAGGGCACTGGCTTGTGGCCTGAGCTCCCTCTCCCATTCCAAGCAGATGGCCATGACTCTGCCTGCACACAGGAGCCCCCCAGAGAATCAGGTCTGTGCTAAGCAGTCAAAACTCTGGGGGAAACCCTCCCAACCCTCCAGGCCTGACGATGTCTGGGTGAGGTCTAGGCTATTTGAAAACAAAGATGCTAAGAAGTTGTCATGATATTTCTTGTAACCCAGGCCACATTCACGTGGGACAACTTTCCAGAATATTAGAGTTCAGGGAAGTTGTAAAAGCCAAGTCCGATTATGAACAATTCAAGGTTATGAACAACTCAAGGTCATGACCTTGAATTTTTTATGGCTTAGAACAGGCTCTCCTTCAGTAAAGCAAACACAGATGTTCTAGACTCACCCCTGCTACTTTCTTGCTGTGTGGCCTCGGGCAGGACAGTAAACAGGAGCTTAAATGAGGCAAAAGTCATGCCCTGCTTATTTGACACAATCAGTGTCAGGTCCAGATGAGACGAGGATTAAAGAAGTGTGTGTTTAACTGTGAAATTCTCAAAACCCAACAGATTTCCTGGTATTATGAAGATGACAAGGATGATGACTCTTTACATTAGATTATTTGCTGGCCATTTCTAGGAACAGGAAGAACAGAAAGTCCCTTCTTTATAATAAGGGATATAATAATAATATAAAATAACCCTGAAGCCAAGCTTCGTTATTGTTTCCAACCGTTTCAAAGAACAGGCAGAAGAAAAAAGCCGCCTGAACCAGATGGTCACTGTTTCTCCAGAGAATAAGATACTCTCACTTGACCTTGAGGATGAGAGTTCTTCACTTCCTTTGGAGGGACTCAGGATCATAGGGCTATGTTACACTGTGGTTGTGCTGTTCAGTCACTAAGCGTGCCCAAGTCTGCAGCTCGCCAGGCTTCCCTATCCTTCACTATTTCCCAGTTAGGGCTTCCCTCATAGCTCAGAAGGTAAAGAATCTGCCTTCATTGCAGGCGACTTGGGTTTGATCCCTGGGTCGGGAAGATACCCTGGAGAAGGAAATGGCAACACAGTTCAGTAGTTTTGCTTAGAAAATCCCATGGACAGAGGAGCCTGGTGGGCTACAGTCCATGGGTTTGCAAAGAGTCAGACACGACTGAGCAACTCACACACACAGAGTTTGCTCAGACTCATGTCCATTGAGGAGATGATGCCATCCAACCATCTCATCCTCTGTCAGCCCCTTCTCCTCCTGCCCTCACATCCTCAGCAACAAATGTCATGGTGACTCCAAATAGTGTGTTTCTTTTCATTCTTTCATTTCTGAGCTTATTTACTCATTAACTATGTAACTAAACGACCCCACAGGCAATGCTAGACATAATGCCAGTCACTGATCATGGTACACCAACAGTAAGGAATGGTCTGCAATGTTTAATGCAATATTTTCCAACTTCTTTTTTCTCTCATCACACTTATGTTACTCCATCACAAAATCCCAACTCGTTACCCACTTCTGTTTTGCAGAAAAAGAACTGAAGTCCTAGCATGATGGAACAGCGGGGCTTGAGTGTTATATCCAAACAAATATTCACCGAGTCCATCAATCAATTAGTTATCAATGAGGGCGGGGATGAAGAGGGACGGCTTTTGGAAGGTTCCCTATGTTGAGGGTAGCTCAGTTCCCAGGACACTTGACTCCAATCTTAGTCTGCAAGAAAACTCAAGTTGCAAAGCAGAGATTGTGGCCTGGCAGAAATCCATCCCTGCAGAAGGAGAGCGACCAAACCAAAGAATACAGGAAAAAAACAATACGCTTAAATTGCTGAAAATGAACAAGGGCTGCTGATGTAATTTAGCCATGAGCATCCTCCCATCAACACTGAGTGGGCTTAATGACTTAATTATAAACCCTTGTCACCTACCTATTAGAATGAGCCCAGAAAGGCCAGCACTTGATAACACTTTATTAGCCAATAACGTGTGTTGCTATGTAATTTCAGAAGTAAAAGACCAGCGGGTCACCTCTAACACACTCCAATCACCCAGTGGTTTCCCTGCTGGGCTTCCTTCTGATCCGTCCTAACCCTCTGCAGTCTCAGGTGTTTCCGTTTGTATTCTAATTAGAGCCCAGTCCACGGCCTTGTCCCTCTCACTTTTGTAAAGACAAGAAATGGAAAGAGTTCCAAGATGCGGATTTTCTCAGGCCACTGTCACATGTACCTCACACACCTGTTAATAGGAGTGTACCTGGTCTGCAACTGGGTTTCCTCCCCCTGTGGTGGGGGATGGGTACTCAAGGGTAGGGAGGGTTGAATACCCAGATTACTGTGCAGAGAGGCATGTTAACAGGCATTCGGAGAGAAGGCAGAGCTTCGCTGGTAACTCAGTCGGTAAAGATTCTGCAGTGCAGGAGACCTGGGTTTGATCCCTGAGTTGCGAAGATCCCCTGGAGAAGGAAATGGCAACCCCCTCCAGTATTCTTGCCTGAAGAATCCTAAGGACAGAGGAGCCTTGTGGGCCACAGTCCATGGGGTCACAAGGGTCAGACACGACTGAGTGACTAAGCCACCATGGGAGAGATGGCAGTGAATACACCACTGGATGGGGGAGGAGGGTATTGCTGATACGATGATAAAACATTATCCAGAAAGGAATTCCAGCAGCTTCTAGCAGAACTCTTGGGGTAGTGGGAGGGAGACCCCTAATTGTTTCTTTTTCATTTGGATCTTTATTATGATCAGATGGACAAATGTCTCATTGCATTTCATAATATCTGAACTGTTCTTGTCTTTTTTTGGCTGTGAGGCTCATGAGATCTTAGCTCCCTGACCAGGAATCAAACCCATGTCCCCTGCATTGGAGACGTGGAGTCTTAACCACCGGACCATCAGGGAAGTCCCCTCAACTGTTTCTTGATGCTGGGAAGAGAGTGGGCTTGGACCAGGGCAGTGGGTGATGCCTGGAAAGACAGAGCATCGGGGATCTCCCTGTTGACTTGCTGGGAGTCCTTCGGTGAGATGTTAGCTCTCCCAGCCTTAGTTCCTTCACAGACAAAAGATGATAATAAAGATCTGACTCAACAGGATGGACAGATGAAGACTCCTTATTTCACCCCACTTGCCTGCTGACTGAAAGTAGCTAAGTTCATGCTTTCCCTCTCATCCCCCAACTCCCCCTAGGAATCTCCTGCTTCTCCTGCCCCTCCTGTCTCTGGGTTGTAACCTCCCTCCAGGTCTCACTGTTTCCAAGATTTTATATGGCACTCATTGGAAAAGACCCTGATGCTGGAAAAGACTGAGGGCAAAAGAAGTGGATGGCAGAGGATGAGATGGTAAGATAGCATCACTGACCCAATGGACTTAGTTTGAGACAACTCCAGGAGATGGTGGAGGACAGAGGAGCCGGTGTGCTGCAGTCCATGGGTCTCCAAAGAGTCAGACACAACTCAGCGATTAAACAATCCAAGACAAAACAATATGCCACCTACAAGCTCAGGGCCCTCAAATGTCTGACTCCAGCTCCATTGCTCTCTCGAGCAGACCTGATCCCTTGCTCACTTGACATTATTCCTCTGGTGTCAAATCCACACCATAAACTTACATAATCCAATACAGAGCCTTCAGTTGGTTGTGTTTCCCGCATGTGTCCCTTACCCAAAAACTTAACCACAAAGAGTAACACACTTCCTACTTTTCATCGATTCCTCTGCCTCCCTCAGCTTTGTATCCAATCTTGCACAAATCCTGCGAGTTTGCATTCAAAATGTGGTTCTGATGAACCCATTCTGGGTCACTTCATAATTTTCTCTCAATAGACAACATGGAAAACTTTATTTCTACTTCTACTATTACTACTCTTCAGTTGATTACTGTAAAATCTCAACCAGACTTCATCAACCCCCATCGCACTTGAAATAAAATCTAAATTATTTACTATGGTGGAACCGGCCTTAAGTGAACACTTTGGAGGCTTGCAGTCCAGGTAAGGGTTTACGCAGCACAGAAGCAACTCTTTTCCTGGTGTCCAAGTTGGGCAAATATTTATAAAACGCATGACTGACCAAGGCTGAGGGATCCAATTCCTGAGAACTTGGCAGCCGTGTTTCATAAACATTTGTGGACATGAACTAGATCTGGGCTCCAGCAGCTGGGTCCCAGAAGCTGGCTCTGTTTCCTGCTCTGTCCTCATGATGACCTGTCACCCACACCTACCCTGCTCCCTTACAAACAGCCGGCACTAAGTCTGCCTGAAACATACAGCCTGGGGTTTTCTGAGAAGAGTAGAAGCAAAGCTCCCTCTTCTAACTCTGAATCCCATACTGGTAGAAAGTCATCAGGAGACCCAGCAAATGGGAGGCAAAGAGCCCTGTTTATGTGCTTCAGTCTTGACCGAGCCATCTGTCTCAGCCATATGCTTCGCAAGGAGAACTAAGTATAGCACAATTGCAGCTAATCAAATATTTGTAAGAGCTGCAGTGTCCCCGCCCAGCCATGGTCCTGGCGTGTTCCAGGGAGCGCAGAGCCCTTCTCCAGCCCAAGGTGACCTGGTCCTTGATGGGAGACCATGGATGGAAGGGGCAGTTGAGATTTACTAGGAAAATATCAGGGTGTCCCTGGAGGCACTGCTCAGTAGATAAGAATGGGTGGTCACTCTGCCTTTCTTTTCCACAGACATTGAAGTTCCCTCCAAAAGACCAGCTCCAGGGCTATGGCTGAGCCAAGACTGACCAGTCCAGCAAGCTCTCTGAAGCCTCAGGCCTCAACTCTCTCCAAGGGTTGACCCCACCACAGTCCCCCGCCTAAGTTGTGAATGAGTGGAGCTACCCCCAAGTCATGTAAGGATGTGAGAGCTGGACTATAAAGAAAGCTGAGTGCCAAAGAATTGATGCTTTTGAACTGTGGTGTTGGGGAAGACTCTTGGACTGCAAGGAGATCCAACCAGTCCACCCTAAAGGAAATCAGTCCTGAATATTCATTGGAAGGACTGATGCTGAAACTGAAACTCCAATCCTTTGGCCACCTGATGAGAAGAACTTACTCACTGGAAAAGACCTTTATGCTGGCAAAGACTGAAGGCAAAAGGAGAAGGGGGTGACAGAGGATGAGATGGTTGGATGGCATCACTGACTTGATGGACATGAGTTTGAGCAAGCTCCGGGAGCTGGTGATAGACAGGAAAGCCTGGCGTGCTGCAGTCCATGGGATCACAAAGAGTCAGATACAACTGAGAGACTGAACTGATCTGAACCCCCCAGTCAAGGCCATTCTCACCTGGACTCTCCTCCGATGCCTCACCCTCCTTGCTTAGACTCCTGCCTCCTGTGCGTTAGGGCATGGACCCTGTCCGTTGGACAGGTACCAACTGATCAGAATGCACTCCAGGCACAGTGAGGAGCAGTGTCCTGCAGGCCATCTGCTGTGCCAGGCACAAAGCCTTTATTCATGGGCCACGGACTACAGGGATGCCAGGGTCTGGGCAAGGGGCCAGGCTAACCGGCCAGGGAAGGGGCAGCTTAGAAATTGGAGGGCAGTGGCTGCTCTGACAACTGCTCCTACCAGATGCATTGGCTGAACACATCCCCTGGTTAACACGAGCACGGCATCTCCATACCATGTGGGGGGTCAGCCCAGCCTTCCTGTTGAGACCAGGCCCTGCAGCTAGAGGCATTTTCCTTCTTGATTTCTCAGGCTGTTGTTGCCTCAGTCCTTTTCCTTCTAAACTCAGTGTCAGCCCAGAGACACCTGAGAGCCTGTCCTCCAGGACATAGATGGTCTTGCAGCTTCTGTTCATCAGCATCTTTTCTTTCAGCTGTGCATTGGCACCAAGAGCCCTCGTATGCGTGAGGACATAGAAGCCGAGTCTGTGTGACTGGGAATGACCCCAGGGCCAGCTCTCCTCTCTCCGGCTCAAAACATCTCCATCACTAGATACCCCAGGCGCCAGGCCTCTAGGAAGGAGCATGGCATAAAAGGCACAAAACTACTCTCTTTTAAGTGAATTGATAGCCTGGATCTCATCTCAAAACCCTGTGTCTCTTCGCAAATGTCACCTCTTCATGGAGATTTTCACTTTCAGTGTAGTTACAAGCAGCCCAGGCTCTGACATCAGATCTGCATTCACGTTCACACTCTCCATTCACTTGCCTTTAAAAAAAAAATTCTTTTAAAATATGTACTGAATTATAGCATATAGCTGTTGTGTGTTTAGCTATGAAGTTGTGTCCAACTCTTTGCGACCCCATGGACTATAGCTTGCCAGGCTTCTCTGTCCATGGGATTTCCCAGGCAAGAATACTAGAGTGGGTTGCTACTTCCTCCTCCAATAGTGTATAGTATATACTGCATTATAGGTTATTACAAGACAGTGGGTACAATTCCTTGTGCTATACTATATGTTTCTTATTTATTTTATACAAAGTAGCCTATGTATGTTAATTGCAAACCCGTATCTTGTCTGTCCTCCCTTCCCTCCTCCCTCTGTCTTCTAAATGTGAGTCTGTTTCTGCTTATTTGTTTGTATCATTATTTTAGACTCCACGTCTAAGTCATATCATACAGTATTTGTTTTCGTCTGTCTGACAAATTTTATGAAGGACAATATTCCCTGGGTCCATCCACATTGCTGCTAATGGCAGAATTTCATTCTTTTTTATGGCTGAATAATATTCCATTATCGCTCTATATATACATATTTTTTTTTTCTTCATCCATTCATTTGCTGAGGAATACTTAGGTTGCTTCCATATCTTGGCTGTTGTAAATAGTACTGCTATGAACACAGGTGTGCAGGCATCTTTCCAAATCAGCATTTTTCCGTTTTTCTGATTATATACCCACCTGCAAATTATTTTTGCTTTTTAAGCCTAATGTTCTTCATGTATAAACTAACCATGAAAATCTCTTCTTCTAAAGCGTTATGGTGAAAGTTAAATAAGACGGTGACTGGTGTCATTATTTGTATTAACAAGACACTTTATCCTTCCACATTCACACCTTTGTTGTGCATATCCCACCTTCTGTTTCATTCAACTTGGCACCGCCTCATCCTCACCCACATGCAGGTAGAGCATTTGCCTCCTACCCCCAAAGGTAGACTGAGTCCTCACTGAGGAAGGCAAATTTTTCTTTTTTCGTCTGAGCCACTATCCTAAGTCCGAGAATCCACACATCAATGTGGGGACTAATAGCTAAAAGGAAAGCACATAGCTCTATAAACCCATTTCACAGACGAGAATCTACATACAAATACGGGGACTAAGAGCAAAGAGAAAATAACATAGTTCTGTAAATCCATTTCAGAAAGGAACTGGGAGGCTCAAGAAGATGGCAGACCCAGCCCAAGGGCAGAACTAGTATCAGGACCCAGAATTCAACCTCCAAGTCCAGGGCCTTCCTCCCGTCCCACAGTGCCCTCCCTCGATGCTCAGTGGGGCACCAAAGGACTATTTCCAAGGATGTTTTAGTGCCTTTGTGTCTGAGCAAATTCTATAAATGGCATCCAAAATAGCATCCAAAATTCTATAAAGAGCATCCAGGTGACCAGCAGCACCTGGCTGGGTGTCAGCCAACGCTTAGCCAGTTGGCTCCAAAATCAATGCACGCCTAGGCCTAGAGCCTCAGAATTAATTATTGAAGCTTTAGATTCAATTACCAGATGGCCTCTTCTCTCAGGCTCATTTTTCTCAACATCTCCACCCTGGTGAAGAGAGGATAGCGCAAATCCACTGATGTGTGCCACGACCGCAATCACCTAACTGGCGTGAGCTGGGGTCAGGATGTGGGGGCGGGGGCAGCTCACTGCTGGACGTCCTCCCCCAAGGCTGGGCCACCATAGCAGCACATGTCCAATGATCACAAATGCTCAGTTACATCAGTCCTGTCCGACTCTTTGGGACCCTATGGACTGTAGCCCACCAGGCTCCTCTGTCCATGGGTTTTCTCCAGGCAAGAATACTGGAGCATGTTGCCATGCCCTCCTCCAGGGGATCTTCCCAACCCAGGGATCAAACCTGCATTTCTTATGTCTCCTGCATTGGCAGATGGGTTCTTTACCACTAGTGCCACCTGAGAAGCCCCATGATCACACATCAGCTCCTAAGTGTTTATTTACACGTCTGCATGCATTTCTTGGGATTCAGTCATCCTGTAGTTCATCTCAGCAGCCACTGGACTGGGACTGAGAAAACCTTTAATGACTAGAGAATTTCAATGACTTTCCCTACTTTATTTTACGGGTTTAACTTCTCCCAGACTAGATCCTTCCCAATGGCTTTGAAATGAAGTCAACTTTCTCTCTTTAGAAATAAAATACAAATAGCCCAAACTCACAGCCCTTCTGGCAACCTCTCTGTCTGCCTCCATGCCGCGGCAGTGACACTTACCCAAAGAATGCCCCTACTGACTGTCTCCATTTCTTCATCATTTTACTCACACTTCAGTGTCTCCCCCAAATATAGTTTCTGGACCCTTCTCACCGCCCAAAGAACTCCTATCAAGGTGATGAATGCGCTACCTGCCTGCAAGATTTTCAGGAAAGTTCTAGTGCACATTGTACTTCAATCCTCAGAAGCATTCTGCAAAGTTGGTCAACTCTTCTTCCTTAAAATACTCTCTTCCCATTGTCTCGGTTAGATCAAGTCCCACCAGTTTCCTCTTGATGCTTGGGTAACTTTCCTCTGCCTCCTTATCACAGCCGCCTCTCTGCCATCCTCAGCATCACTCCCTACCTCCCTTATGGTAGTTGGTGTTACCTCAAAGCTTACGGTACCATTGGAGGCATATTGACTGTCTTCTCTTCCAACAGAAGGTAAGCCCTGTGACTGAACTACATTTGCCTGTTTCACGCATTCTCTAAGTCCTGTACATAAAATGTAGCACATAGCCAGCCAACGAAATCTATGCATCTATTAATCACCCAGACTTCTCAATGTTCAAGACCTCTAAGGCCGGTTATCTAGTTGTGATCTTCTGTTTGGATTTTCAAAGGCACCACATACTTAACATGTTCCAAAGTAAATTCATATCCGACTCTTTGCGACCCCATGGACTGTAGCCTACCAGGCTTCTCTGTCCATGGGATTTTCCAGGCAAGAGTACTGGAGTGCGTTGCCATTTCCTTCTCCAAAAGTGAATTCTGCAAACCCCAACTAGAGGGGAAAAAAAAATGTTAAACTACCTGTTTCAATGTTAAACTACCTGTTTCTCATCCGGCGTTCCTTATTTTAGTAAATGGCTCTATGAGCCAGCCTGTCGTGTGAACGAGAAATCTGACAGTCACCATTTCCCTGGCCTTCCACGTGTGATCCTCATTAAATGCTCACTTCTCTCTATCCTAACCACCAACCAACCTGCCCACTCTTAGCTGGCATCACACCTGGACAGTTCAATTGCCTTCAGTCTGCTCAACCTGTCTCTGGTTCCAAAGCTTCACAATGTTTCCAAAGAAGTGTATTTTCGATATGTAAATAGAACCAAGCTGCTCCTCTGCTTCAAACCAGAATAAAGGGAAAGCTTTTTCCCCCTAATATAGTCCTCAAAGCCGACCTGCCTCTCTTTAGCCTCATCACCTTCCAGGCTCCCTAGTTCATTTTCCTGCAGCCACAGTTGAATGCCACCCTCCTTGTCACATCACCTTTGCCCCTGCCGTTCCTTCTCCTTGGTATGACACTTCCCTTCCCTGTAGACCACACCTACTTCCCTGAGACCACACCTACTTCCCTGGAGACCACGCCCACTTCCCTGAGACCACGCCCACTCCCCTGGAGACCACACCCATTTCCCTGGAGACCAGACGCACTTCTGCTCACCATCTCCTTCCCCAGAAAATGCTCTCTAATCGCCCTAAACATTGTCAGACCTGTGATTACAAGCTCACATAACACAATGCATTTCTCTGAATATTGTGATATTAGCTGATGTAGAACTGACTAATTGAATAATCTCCTACATTAAATCTTCTGCAAAAGATAAGTTCTTTTTGCTCAAATAGACCTAGGAAATCTATCTTCTTTTGTTGACTTTTATTGAATGTGAAATTTTAAAAATATACATTTTGGGCTTGAAAAAAATGTATAAATACTTAAACCTACTGGCTTTTTAATTTTTTTTTAAATTTCTTTCTCCTTTTACCATTACTAAAAATAATAAAAATAGAGAGGTCAAGTTATCCACTTCAAACAAAATTAACATTCACTGTGGCAATGATTCAGAAATGCCTGACTCCTTGATTCTACTGATTTATAAAATCTTTGAGATGGTTTCCTCCTTTGAAAACGGAAACAGAGATAACTTCTCTCCAAAGATTGTTATGAGGATTGATAAAATAGTATTTATGAAATACCTAGCACAGTGCCTGGTATATTCAGTTGCAAAATCAATAGAAATTCATTACTGTCATTGCTACCAATCCATGAAAATATGGGTCATCCATTGGCACATATTTCAGAAGGCTGAGGCAAAGTACATTGACTTCAATGAAGATAAACAAGAACATTCATTTTCAGGAGTCATGACTTTTATCGTGTTTTAAACTTTAATAATATCGACCTGAACTGCTTTAAACCAAGGCAATCAATACTGGAGAACGTGTTCAGGTGAAGCTTTCAAAGAGGATTTAGATGAAAGGGAAAGCATCTTTCAATGAGGTCTGGAAGTGATGTGAATTCTTGGCATTCACCTACTCATCCTTTCACCCATCCATCAGTCCACTGACTCAACATACCCGCACTGGATCACAAAGGTGTGATAGCAGGTGCGTGAGTGGTGTCAGTAAGTGAGTTTCTGTCCTCCTAAGACTTATACTAGGGTAACGGGGAAAAAGAAATGCTCAAGTGACCATTCAGTTATAATGTCATAAATACTGAAAAAACAGAAGCCGAAAGGAATATGGCACACTTAATTTGGAGTGGGGGAAGTGTACCGTCTAAAGGTAAAAAGAGGCATCTTATGGGTTACTAAAATTAAATTTTGACAGAGACCACAACACACCCTGCAAACCAATGTCAAAGGCTAGACTCAAAAGCACAGCTCGCAAACGGAGTGGGTGAGACCACCGATCTAAATTCCTCAGTTAGACTAGGGGAATAATATGGCATCAGGTGGAGAGGGAAGAAAGGGTTTTGGAGAGAGCATCCATACAGTTGTTTGGAGAAAGCTATGCCTGTGAGAGTTGGACTGTGAAGAAAGCTGAGCACCAAAGAATTAATGCTTTTGAGCTGTGGTGTTGGAGAAGACTCTTGAGAGTCCCTTGGACTGCAAGGAGATCCAACCAGTCCATTCTAAAGGAGATCAGTCCTGGGTGTTCATTGGAAGGACTGATGCTAAAGCTGAAACTCCAATACTTTGGCCACCTCATGCGAAGAGTTGACTCATTGGAAAAGACCCTGATGCTGGGAAGGATTGAGGGCAGGAGAAGAAGGGGACGACAGAGGATGAGATGGTTGGATGGCATCACCGACTTAATGGACATGAGTTTGGGTAAACTCCGGGAGTTGGTGATGGACAGGGAGGCCTGGCATGCTGCGGTGCATGGGGTCGCAAAGAGTCGGACACAACTGAGCGACTGAACTGAACCGAACTGATGTCTGTGAAGTCAGTCTCTATTTACACCACTTCCAGTGGAGGAGAGAAAAGAGGAGTAACTTCTTTCAGCCAAAAATAGAGCACCTACTCAAACAGCATGATGTAGACCCCCCATCTGGGGACTGGAGGACCAGGGCACGTCTGCCTCCTCAGGAAGTTAAGGCCAACCCACTTCCCTGATAGCTCAGTTGGTAAAGAATCCACCTGCAATGCAGGAGACCCCAGTTCTATTCCTGGGGTGGGAAGATCCGCTGGAGAAGGGAATGGCTACCCACTTGAGTATTCTTGGGCTTCCCTTGTGGCTCAGCTGGTAAAGAATCCACCTCCAATGCGGGAGACCTGGGTTTGATCCCTAGGTTGGGAAGATCACCTGGAGAAGGGAAAGGCTACCCATTCCAGTATTCTGGCCTGAAGAATTCCATGGACTGTTTAGTCCATGGGGTCGCAATGAGTCGGACACAACCAAGCAACTTTCACTTTCACTTTCAGGCAGATACACTGAATCACTTTGCCCCTCGCAATGATGCTACAAGGAGGAGCCTGTGGACATGGTGTCACATGTCAGATCTGTACATACCGGGCCAAATGAAAGATGGATGTCCCTGCCAAGTCAGTTCTGCAGGAGCGCACAGCTGAAATATGGGAGAGAGAACAGGAGGAGGAAAGGAGCTGACACTTGAATACTGCTGCTGCTTGTAAGGGATGAGCATCACCTAACCGAGTCTTCAAGCAGACCCTGTGAGAGACGTTCTGGTCTTGCTGTTGTTTTCATACGTGGAAATGAGGCACCAGGCACTTGTTTCACTGTTTCAAAGGCGAGGAACCAAGATTTGAACCCAAATAGACTGTAACCACTATTTCATGCTCTTCAATAGGTCTTCCAGGCATAAATATTCATTAAAATAATGACAAACATTTGGCTTATTGCGTCTTTTTTAAAAACGCTGAAAATATTTAGAAAGTAAAATTGAGATGACATGTACAGTATTTTGGGTGGCGCTTCTCAGGTGGTGCTAGTGGTAAAGAACCCACCTGTCTAATTCAAGTGACATAAGAGAAGTGAATCCAATCCCTGGGTCAGGAAGACCCCCTGGAGGAGGGCATGGCAACCCACTCCAGTATTCTTGCCTGGAGAATTCCATGGACAGAGGAGCCTGGTGGGCTACAGTCCTTAGCACCACAAAGAGTCGGACAGGATTGAAGCGATGTAGCATGCATGCACGTACAGCATCCTAAAAGCACATCCATGGGGCACTGGCAGGGCAGCCCCTGAAGGTCTGACTTTGCTACTGCAGCATCTATGGGGGTAATGAGGGCTGAAGGGTGAAGGGAGTGAGGCTAGGAGAAGGGTGAGGCGGGGAAAGAAAACTGAGCATGACCAGAATGGGGTCTGTGAGCTTGGAAGGGACCCAAGAGACATGAGGAAGAGGAGAAAATCTCAAGGGACAGGACTTGAGGTGGGCATGGAAAAGTGGTCCAAGGAGTAGTTCTGCTTCATCCTGCTGGACCAGCTGGGTAGCAAGACCATGCATCAGCACAGCTGACATCTTCCTCCAGCGGATGCTCAGCCCAAGTCTTGCCATCAGCACTGCGGGTGGAGCAGGCAACACACAGGACCCACCAGACTCTGGAGTCCGATTCACTGGGATTGAATCCTGCTGCACGAACCACTACCTGGGGGACCTTGAACCAGTCCTTAGGTGCTCCATATCCAATTTCCTCTTCTATAAAACAGGGCTTATTCATGTAACTTATCACTAAGGAAAAGTGTGATAATAAAGTACATCCATTCCCATAAATACTAAACACATTTGAAGCATTCTATTTCCTAGCACATAGAAAACACTCCATGATGATTTACTGAAAAGTAGCATTATTATTAAATTGTAGAGGAGACACAGACAATAAATATGTAATAAAACTAGTTGAAGTAGTCTGAAGAAAAATAAAGCAGAATAAGAAATTAAGTTACAACAGGAAATCTATTTTTTTTTTAAAAAAATGAGCAAGGAGCCTCTCTGAGGAGGTGACATTTGAGCAGAGACCTGACCTGAATTCATTGAGAAAGCAAACCAGGATAAGACCGGGAGAGGAAAGACCAACTTCCAGGGGGAGGGACCCCCAAAGTTCAGAGCTCTGATTTGGGAATGAGCTTGATATTTAAGGAAGAGTAAGAGCAATGGGAAGAGGGCAAAAGATGAGTTTAAGGGCAAAGTCAAGGATCAGACCATACGGGGCCACCAGGACCTGCTAAGGACTTTGTATTTTATTCCCAGGTCTGCAAGAAGCAATGTGATGCAGAAGATCTCTCGGCTGGGATCCTGAACCCACCTCTTCCCAGGTGTTCCCATCAGTATCTTCATCTGTAAAGTGGCAATAAGAATAATACCCACCCTGTAGAGTTGTGAGAAGTGAGAAAATGTAATACATGCAAAGAACAGAACCGTGCCCAGCACACAGTAAGCATTCTGGGTCATTATCATCATCATCGCCATCATTAGCAGACTGTGAGTAGGGGCCTGATAGTCTGAATTGTCTGTAAAATACATTACCCTGGCTTCTCTGTGAAGGTGATGCAGGCCGGCCTTTGGCAATGGTTGCAAGTGAGGTGAGTCTGAGAGGGATGGAGAGAAATCGCTGCAATGGACTTGGATGGAAAAATTCTCGGGCTGATTTGCAGCAATACGGATGGATCTGGAGATTATCATTACTTCACTTAAGTGAAAAAAGTCAGAAGGAGAAGACACACACCATGCGATATCACTTACATGTGGGATCTAACATGTGATACAAACGAACTTACTGCTAAACAGAAACAGACCCCCAGACCCGGAGAGCAGACTTGTGGGCGCCCGGGGGAGGGATGGGTGGAGAGTCTGAGATGAGCAGATGAAAACTACGATATACAGGATGCATAAATACCAAGGTCCCAGCGCACAGCACAGGGAACTTTATTCTGCATCCTGCGATAGGCCATAGTGGAAAAGAGCGTGGAAAAGAATGCATGTACTGCATGTGTATCACTGAATCATTTGGCTGAACAGCAGAAATTAACAACTGCAAGTTAGCCACACATCAGGAAAATAATTTAAAAAAAAATTCTAGTCTGGATGGCTTTGTGCATTTAGATTTCCAAGTTTCCCTGCGAATGTGTGTGTCTGGGATCAAGCCAAGTAGTCTTTTAGAAAATCACCATCTACTTAAAGTGGATGTATTATTACAGAAAAAAATAATTATGGAGTAAAGAAAAACAAGCTTTTCCTTCAGGAACATTCTGAGTAAAAGGCCATGCCCTTCAGAGGTCATGCATTCCTCACAGCCTTTCCTATGATCGTCACAAGTAGCTACCAAGACAAAACAGGAAACCCTGTTTCTGTAACTGTCCAAATACCATACAGATATGAAAAGGTAAGACAGCAATTTTCTGTTCATTTTCCTGCCTGAGCAGTTCTAACATCTATCCATCCTCTTATTTGGGGCTGTAATGGAAAGAAAGGCTTATTAGACAGAAGCATGGAGAGCCCATGGGTGGGAAAGCCTGATCCAGTAACCCCTCTCCAGGACAACCTCACTCTGCTTTCAAATGGATATTATTCAAATGGCTGGGCACCTGTGGAGGAATTTTGCTCTGTGTGGAGCTTCAAGTAACATTTTCCTGATATATTTTTTTAACTGGGTGCACAGAAATAGCACCATGAATCAAAGGCACTCTATAAAAGGCTAGAGTGAGCCTGGATGGGGATTTCGAAATGGCTCTGGGGCTCTGCGTGGAGAGTGCAGAAGCTCCAGCAGCAGGAGCTGTACCCTTAAGCATGTTTCTCCTCCCTCTATTCCAGAGGTTCTGATGCATCTGACCCTTCCTCTGCGTGCTCCCTTGAATTAAAAAGAAATCCATATGTAAACGGGGCTGCAGACTCCCTCATTCTACACGTGAGAATATTGACAAGACGTGTGTGTGTGCTCAGGGCTGTCCTTCTCTTTGCAACTCAGTGGACTGTATCCTAACACGCTCTTCTGTCCATGGGATTCTCCAGGCAAGAATACTGGAGTGGGTTGCCACGTCCCCCCTTCAGGGAATCTTCCCGAGTCAGGGATCGAACCCTCATCTCCTGCATCTCTTTCACTGGCAGGCATATTCTCTACCACTGTGCCATCTAGGAAGCCCATTTATAGGACAGACTTAATCATTCATCATGGTAAACAGAGAGCTTATGTCCAAGTCAGGGTAGACATTTAGGAGAGTTTGGACCAAAGAGAAGCAGGCTTCCTGCAGTTTATGGCAGTTATTATTCCACTTGTCTATCAGCCTCAGCCAGCTCAGCAGAAAATATTCCTTTTCATTTCATGATCGCATTGTTCTCCAGAGGAAATGGATAAAAGTGCACCTGTCAGCAGACGGGAAATAAAGACCCTCTGCTGCTTGGGCCCATCCTCAGGGACCTGTCTTTCACATTAAGGTGTTAAGACTTCAGCATCTCTTCTTGTAACTGTAAGTCACCAAAGGAAGAAGACTAAATCATTCAATTATCCATCATTAGCGTCAACTCCTTAGCTGCAATTATGGAATTCTAAGGTTCTGCTCTTGTGTGCCCCCCTGTGAATTTCCTCTTCAGCATTTTATCCACGTATCATTTCATCTTACTCTGAGAGTCTGACTTAGGAGGCGGGGCAGGATGGATCAAGAAACTGACTGCTTGTGAGTCCCGAGGGATCTTGTGAGAGGAGGTCCCTGGGCCACAGTGGGAGAAACTGCAGTGGTTCGAGAGGTCCTGAACAACCCCAGTCCCTGCCACCCGCTCCTGAAGACCCCTCACATTGTTACTCCAAATTCCACACCCCGTGGTCCATTCTCAGACCCTCAGTGACTACTTGGCTGAGTCAGAAAGAAGTTATCCAGCCTTTGTTGCATACTTCAGGGCTTTTTCTAAATAATCATCAGCTTTTTTGGGGGGAAGGGGGACTTCCTTGGTGGCTCAAATGGTAAAGCGTCTGCCTACAATGCGGGAGACCGGGTTCGATCCCTGGGTCAGGAAGATCCCCTGGAGAAGGAAATGGCAATCCACTCCAGTACTATTGCTTGGAAAATCCCATGAACAGAGGAGCCTAGTAGGCTACGGTCTATGGGGTCACAGAGTCAGACACAACTGAGCGACTTCACTTTCACTATCTTTTTTTTTTAAACAACTGCTTGACTATCAAGATCTCAAAACAGTATCCTTTCCCACTGAAATGCTTCCTTTCAAAACAACCTGTTCACTGAGGCTTCAAAAGCTTATTATTATAATTTTTTTAATTGCGTGGAATTCAGCCTCCCTGTTCCTTTCATTAAAGCCCAAGCTCTGCCCTCTGGTCTTTATTACTAACACAATAAGCGTACCTATTATGCCAACTGTGTCCCAGGCACTCCGGCAGGCACCAGGGAGCCAGAACTGAATAAAGAAGCAACATGGTACCAGGACTCTGGTGTGTAAACGTAAGCGTCAACTTCCATACTGAGGATTAATTTATTCCTATAAGTATATAATGATAATAATAATAATTCCCCTTTATTTTAGAAAAGACTGGGGACTTCCCTGGTGGCCCAGCGGCTAACACTCCAAGCTCCTGATGCAGGGGAATGGGGTTTGATCCCTTGTCAGGGAACTAGATCCCACATGCTGTAACTAAGACTGGCACAGCCAAATAAATAAATGTTTTTAAAGTAAATAAATAAAAATAAAAAAGACTGGAATGACTGCATATAATATAGGTACACTACCATGCAATGTTCTTTTTCATTAGCCACTGTCTTCTGCCATGTGAAAACTTCTGCATGAAGCCTCTAAGGATGAGACGTTCACTGCTTCTGAAGATAATAACATCAGAAGCTGGGCATCTGGAGGCTCAAGAGCTCCAGAAACAGTGCCTGACACATAGGAGGCGGCAGAGAAACAGGTACTGAGTAAACCATAAAACCCATCAGGACTAACATTTCAGTCCGTGTAAATTTCACCCAAGTCTGCTGATTCCAGCTTTTGTAATAAAACTAAAAATAGCCAGCATTTACTGAGGGTTTAGGATGGCAGGCTCCCCTCTAAGCACTTATATGTATTCCTATTAAAATGCTCACAACCCCATGAAGAAGTTACTGTTATTAATATTATTACCATTGCCATTTTACAGAGAAGGAAAATGAGACACAGGAAGGTTAGAACCGAGTCCAAGGTCACACAGGGTGTGCGGGATGCAGCTGCCTGCTTCTCTAGCCTATGTGTGGGGTCTAGAGATAAAGACTGTTCTCTCTTTCATCAGCAACAGGCATGTGTATCTGATGCATGTGTCTTCTCTGGCTTATGCTTCCAGGGCCCTGCCCTCTCCTCACCTTTCTCTCCAGGTGTGTTTCCCTGAAACATGGTTCCCCAGGTGCAAGGTGTGCCCACCCAGATGTGGGTGCACCCTGGTGGTGCTGCAGCCTGAGCGGGGGGTGGGGGGGCAGCAGGGGGCCCAGGAGCCTTGTTCAGCGGGGAGGGAGGCACCCGGGCAGCTGAGGCTGTGCAGACCTGGTGGCGGGACTCTGCCCACTTTCTGAACACAGAGAGATTTGCACTGATGACCTGGACCGAAGGCAGGACACCTGGAAGTCAGGTGTGCTCACAGAAGACCGGCCAGGAAGATGGCAGTCAAGCCTTCCCAGGGAGGCTGCCTTGAGGTCACAGCCCACACACACACACCTTGTCATTCGTGATTGTCACTCTCCCTTCAGTTTCCCACCCCAGTCCTGGAGCTCCAGGAAAGCAGCCTCAGCCATCCAGCTCTGTGTTAACTGTGCCTCACACACAGCCAGCTCTAGGAACCAGGGTCTGATGCTTTGTAAGTACCTCTGCTGGAAGCTCATTAAATGTGGGGTAGACAGATTAGGGGACTCCTCCTGACAAATGTGGTACAAAGGTGACCGAGAACGTTATGTTCTGATGAGTGGGTATACATGCAGGCTCCCAGGCGACAGGAAGCCCATTAAATACCCCCACACAGTACTTTCACTGATGCCCCAGATGGTCCTTCAGGGTCATTTCTATAGAGGCTGCTGGCACAGGGTCACCCGGAACGCAGGGGAACGCAGGTTTGGCTGACTCCACACCCTGCCTCCCATGTGATAAGGAGCAGCTGTACCACTTCTAGTGGTTTCAGGGGACAGATGATGAAGAGCAGATGCAGAGATGAGGACCTGTGCACAGGTGGTTTAGCACACATGTGTCCCATGAGACTGGGGAAGCAGGGACCCAGGGCAGGGAAAGTGGGGAAGGCAGGCAGAGGCGCATCTCAGCAAAGGTCCCCACGAAGGGAGCGCCAGCCTGCTCCTGCAGGGGAGGGAACTACATCTCAGCCTGTCCCATCCCCCGACAGGAGCACACCTCCACACATGTGCACTGATAATCACAGGCTCGTGGCAAGGGCTAGAGGTGGGGATGGGGGATGCTGGGCTTCAAACTCCCAGGCAAGTTCAGATCCCAGACAGCGTGCTCCCGGGAGCCTGGGGCTGGGTCCTCCAATGCAGAGTCCCAAATGCAGGTCCCCAGAGCAAAGGGGTGGGGGAATTGCACGAGACGGGGAGGGACACACGTGTGTACAGGCAGTGAGGATGCTCAGACGGGGAATGAGTGATTCTCACAGGGACAGGGATCACTGCAGAGAACCAACACAAATCCTTTCTGCCAGCTGAGTGGGCTAGAGGGGTGGAAGGTGAGGAAGAAAGGGACAGGCATTAAAAACCAGTGTGTGTGTGTGTGTGTGTGTGTTCAGTCGCTCAGTTGTGTCCAAGTTTGCAACCCCTGTAGACTGCAGCCCAAGCTCCTCAGTGCATTAAATTTTCCAAGCAAGAATAATGGAGGGGGTTGCCATTTCCTCCTCCAGGGGATCTCCCTGACCCAGGGATCAAACCTGCACCTCCCACACTGACAGGCGGATTCCTTATAACTGAGCCACCTGGGAAGCCCATTAAGTCGAAGCAGAGAGGGATCAACCAGGGTACAAGAGACTGAAGGAATCTTCCCAAAGAGGGACCTTGGAGGTTGAGCAGACTTTAAGATTTGATCTCAAGGACAAAGATGGACAACAATTCTGGCTTGGACCCCCAGGGAGCTGATCACTGAACCAGCTGGCAGAGCAGATTCACGGTCTACACTGGGAGTCCAAGGCGAGGGGCCCTGGCTTCAGAGTTTCCGAGATGACTTTTGTGAGGAGCAGAGGTGCCAACATCCTTCAGGTCTGGACTCCTCCAGACGTGTCCTTCTTGAGCAGCGCTCTCCTCCAACCCCAGGAGGGCACTCGCAGCCTAGGAGCGGGGGCGTTTTTACCTGATTAATACTGTCCATGAAAACAGGCATATTTGGTATTTAGCTGCACTTTAATGGGCTCTGAAAAGAAATTAGTTTGATTCATTTGAAGAATAAATGTCTCTCCCCACCCCTTACACGGTGAAACTCTTAAAAGCTTTCACTTAATGAAAATGTAAATTACCTCTCAAAACATTACTAAAACTAATCATGGCAATTTTTTCACGCTTCCACAATTTACTGCTCACCCTTTTCTCTTGCTTTGATGAGCAGTGACTAGCAGATGTCTGTTTGTGCCGAACCACTTAACACAGCCTCAGTAAGTTTAAGCAGTGTCCCTCCCCCATATATGACTTAACTGATCATCCCCCTAAGAGAAAATAATATTTTTTGACATCTCCAGGTAGGAAGGGTTGCAAAACCTATTAAATACCATCACTTGGGTGAAAGGAAACAGCCAAGGGTAAGTATACATAACATTCATTCACAGACAATTACCTGTAACCCTGAACTCAGAAAACAAATCTGTGAAACCCACAAAATGCAAGCCTTCAAATCAAGCAGAATCACATTAAAAAAAAAAAATTCTTACTTCTGGTTTCTCTTCCTAGAATACTGTAACCCTCATGTTTTTATTCACCATCATTCATCTCTGTATCTCTCAACGCTTAGGATTTTGGCTTATAGGAGGAATCTGAAAAGTTTTGGAAGAGCTAGAACCATCCTGGCTTCAGTGAAACATTAGAGGATCACCTACAATTTTTACTTTTATATTTTTGGTGATGACCAAGATCCAGTGGCCTTTAGAATCGTACTGACGTCTAAGCCCAAATCATGCACACATCCACATCCACAGAAAACAAGCTCCTTTGATGCCCTGCACCCAGTGCCGTGAACAGAGGGATGCACTGTTGCCGTGGGGGTGTATTCACCTCTTTACACACATGTCCCTACTGTAATGTGGGGGTCTTTCTAGAAGGCCTGGGGAGGATAACTCTTACCTGGTGCAAGCTCAGAGACTGTCCTAGTCTATTCCACAAGATACGTTGCTAACTCAGACAAGAAGGAGCCATCCATTTACCTGAGCAATTTTTCCCAAGTCACCTTTTTAAAAAGTATTGAGAAAAGAAACATTGTAGTATATCAATTATGACTACATTTCCCAGGGGAAGTTACTATTTTTCCTTATTCACAAAATGAAATCATAAACACCGACCTTGGAAAACCCAATGAGAAAGTAAGTCCCATCCAGAGAAGCAGAATCTAAATCTAAACCTGCGTAATTAAAGCACATTTCATATCATATGGCTACCAGAGAAGGAACATATTTTCAAAGAGAACAAGACTGCATAATTCTGCCCCTTAATTTATGCGGCAACATCCTCCGTGTGAACAGCACTGGGTTTATGGCTTCCTAGTGCTTTAGTTTCCAGTACTCTTGCCTGGAGAATCCCATGGACGGAGGAACCTGGTGGGCTGCCGTCTATGGGGTCGCTAAGAGTCGGACACGACTGAGCGACTTCACTTTCACTTTTTACTTTCATGCACTGGAGAAGGACATGGCAACCCACTCCAGTGTTCTTGCCTGGAGAATCCCAGGGACGGGGGAGCCTGGTGGGCTGCCGTCTATGGGGTCGCACAGGGTCGGACACGACTGAAGAGACACAGCAGCAGCAGCAGCAGTGCTTTTGTGTCATCTGGCTGTGCCTTGGGAGACAAAAATCTCATCTCAGCCTCCACCTCTACTGTATTAATTACTGTGACACTTCTGTCTCCCCATGAAGACTGGGTGCCTCCAGAGCAGGAAAGCATCTCCTCATCCCCAGGGATGCATTCCACAACACCAACTTGCGGCAGATGCTACTAACTAAACAACTGCTGAACGTGTAAGAGCGTCACTGACTCTTGCTGGTGGTCACTGTGAGCTTACTATGGGTCAGGACCATTCTAGTCATTTCCTTGCATAATTCATTCAAACCTTAACACAAACCTATGAGGTAGGGACCTTCTACCAGCCCAACTTTATAGATGAAGAATCCAAGAAATCATACAGGTGAAATAACTTTTCTAAATCCAGAAGGCTGAGAAGTGTCAGAAGCAGGAATTGAACCTGGAAATTTTGGAATGTGCGGCCTGTACCACTCCTGAATTCTGCCTCACTAGACACAGTGAGTTTTTCCTATTTCTATTTTAAAGCAATTATCCTGCAATTAATAATAATTTTCCAAAAAAGTTTTAAAATAATTTTAAAAATTTTTGAAAAAGGTTCTGTTTCTGACCTGGGACATTTCCTTTAATAACCTCTATAACATGTAAAGTGCCCTTTACATTTATAATCTCTAAGATACACAACCATACAAAATCGATGGGATGCAGCAAAAGCAGTTCTTAGAGGGACATTCATAGCAATATAGGCCTTATTTAAGAAAGAAGAAAGATCTCAAACAACCTAACCCACCACCTAAAAGAATTAGAAAAAGAAGAACGAAGAAAACCAAAAGTTAGCAGAAGAAAGTAGATAATAAAGATCAGAGAGGAAATAAATAAAATAGAGATTTTTAAAAAATCAGTAAGACCAAGATCTGGTTCTTTGAAAGGGTAAACAAAATGCACAATCCTCTGGCCAGGCTCACCAAGAAGAAAAGACAGGCCCCAAACAAGCAAAAACAGATATATAATGTGTAAGACAAAGCCCTACAGAGGACGGATATTTATCCTCATGTTTCAGGTGAGGAAGTGAAGCTCAAATTGTCAAGGCCTGGGATCACATGACTAGTTCATGCAGCATCAGGGTTCAAGCGTCCTACTTCCTCAGTCAACTCCACGAACCTTCTTCTGGCAGAAGCTGTGGTGGGAGGAGGCATAATACAGCTGGCAGCACAGGGGGAACCCGCAGGCACCTGAATGAGCACAGGACATAGGCGAGGGGGTGACCTCCAGTCTCGGATGCCTGACATTCCCCGGAGAAAGGAGGAGTGAAGAGTGGAGGAGAAGGACCTCCTTGGAAATGTGGGGGTTTGACTACTACTTACTGCTTAACTCTATGCAGAGTCAGGGGAGAAGCTAGCGGTCTCCAGGGTCTTTCTCTTTCTGAATCATAGGCCCCAGCCAGCCTGTTGCCCGTAAACTATTGGCCTCCCTGGCTTGTCCCTTGCATGGTCCACATAAGCTCCCTCTACCCTGCATCTCCCACACCTCCCCCAAGGAGGAGCTAAACAGACCACCACATCTACCCTAACTTTGCAGTCATTCAACTGCTACAACTCTACTCGCCATAATATCACTGCCAACAACGGGGTAATATAATTGCCAAGGCAACCCAAAATTAATTTTTGGAAATGTAGCTATGAATGACCAGAACTCTTGACCTTACTAAATTTGATTTCTACAATATTCTTGGCTACCTTGTAGAGTGAAAGTCAAGCAGCTTTTACACTGTTCTGTCTTTTTGTCTCCTTACCTTCTCTCTCTTCCATTCCAAAGTATGTCTCCTCCTTCTTAAGGTCTGGTTGATCTATATATACATTCTCCCAAACTTACTAATGCAAATACTTCTGCCAGAATATAATCTTGATGTCTAGCTTTACTTTTTATGTAATAAGTTCTGTATTTCTGACTCAATGCTATCACATTGAACTTGCTGATCGCCTGGGATACCTAACTAATGCTCCAAGGTTAGAACCTGGATTGTCCTTGGCAATCCTTCTTCCCAAGGAGGATTGCCTTTGACTTCTTATTGTGCACAGAAAGTGCTACCACACCTGCCTACTGACTCAGTCCCATACACCGAGCTGATTATTAACTCTTCTTTGACAGCAGGCTTCTTACCTACCAGCTAGATGCCATTTCCCATCCTCTTCCTCCCTGATTTGATTTTAGCCAACCTCTACAGCCAGGTTTGGGGCTTCCCAGGTATCTCAGTGGTAAAGAGTCGATCTGCCAATGCAGGAGACCCAAGAGACTCAGGTTCGATCCCTGGGTCAGGAAGATCCCCTGGAGGAGGAAATGGTAACCCACTCCAGTATTCTTGCTCAGAACATTCCATGGACAGAGGAGCCTGGCAGGCTACAGTCCATGGAGTCATAAAGAGTCAGACACACCTGAGCAACTGAGCCTGCATTCACAGCCAGGATTATCCTCAGATACCAGCTGCTCCTAGGAGAGTTTTTTGTTTTTTTTGTTTTCTTTTAGTCAGGTCCCCTTTGCAATAACACAGGGCCAAAGCAACAGTGGGTCTACATTTCCAAAATCCACTTATTCAACAATCAACAATGGTTCACTGAGTGCCTCTATGTGCCCTGCTAAGCCCTGGTTTACAGGGATAAATGAAGGCTTACCAGTGGGCAGCAAGTGCCCCACTGTTATCCTCCTGCTCACCTGTCTGCCCAACGATGGAGGCGCTCAGTCTGTGGGGGATCCTTGAGGACACCTTCAAGGTCACTCGGATCTGATAATACCTAAGAAAAGAACAGAGGACAGGCTGCTGAATATCAGACTTATTATTGCCTGCTTCTAAAAACACCTAGACTTAATCCTAAAGACTGTAGGCAACAGGCTAGTTTCTGGATGGCATGCATGATCGTCTAGCATCAGAGAGAGATTTATTTTGCCAGCACTGTCAGGGAGGGATGAGATGGGCCAAGATGGAGACAGGAAGTTGAGTACATCTGAGGATCCTATGAGACACAGAAAAGGTTGTGGTAATAGAAATAGGAACAAGGGAGCGATAAGTCATATGCCACAGGTACGTTATGAGAGATGGCCTGTTTTTAGGTGAAAAAGTCCATTTTACAGAAAATAGGATTTGCGTGCATGATGGACAATCCATACACGAACTGAACTGCTATCACATTGCAACACAAATATTTCCTTTAGAAACACAGCAGCTGAGCTGCCAATCCTGGGGGTATCAGCAAACAATGTCACCAGTGTATTTCTACGCTCTGGGTTTTATCACGTCACCCCCATTTCTAGATTCGGTCATTGCAGAATGTCGAGCAGGTTCCCATGCTGTCGAGAGACTCTTATTTGTCCTCTTCTGCCACATGTGCTGAAGCATGTTTGGAAGTTCTGCACCTCGCAATTAACGATCCTTTCATTTGCAAGAACACGTCTGGCCTATCATTGTCCTCCCCTTCCACTGTTTTCAAACCCATTGGGTAAAAGACTTTGAATGAAGCAAACTGAAATAGAAGTAAAATAGACTATGAACACGCATCAGTTTCTCATGGCTCACTGAACTCACAGCTGGGAGCTATTCTGCGACTGAGTCCGTTGCATGTGAATACAGTCAGAGAAGGTCCCTGTTGATGCGTTCATGGGTATACGGTGATCCAAGGAGACCGAGAGCAGAGAACACAGGCACTGCACTCGTGCGGCTTGGGTGACGTCACGTGAGAGCTGGGTGACTCTGAGGACATCACACACCTTCTCTGAGCTGTTTGTATCTGTAAAATGAGGTCTCCTGCATTGCAGGCAGATTCTTTACCCCCTGAGCCACCAGGGTAGCCCCAAAAGAAAGAAAGAAAAAGATCTGTCATAACTTCTGCTTCCAGGAAATACGGAGTAGACATATTTTTCCCTATTCTCACTAACCATAGCCAAAAGTTCTACACAGTGTACAGAAAAAGAAACAAAAGGAGGTTCTCAAAGGTGAAGAAGAAAGCAAACCGTCTAGGACCTCAAGGTCCAAGGAAAGGCATGGTGGTGGGTTTTCTGGATATTCTTTTGCCTCACAAACTTCTCACTGTAGTTCATCTGTTATTCCTCTCTACAGCACATTTAAAAAACAACGGTTTTTAATCTCGAGGAAGCTGAATTCACCATTTTTTATGGGTAATGTGTTTTGTGTCAGGTTTAAAAACTCTGCTTAGTTCTAGATCCCAAAACTCCTCTATTTTGTTTTCCTAAAAGCTTTCTATTTTTCATTGAGGTCTATGATCCACTTTGAGGTCATTTTTACATGAGGAGTGAGATAAGCTAAGTTTCTGTTTCGTCTTATTGGGGCCTATGGGTGTCCGGTTGCTTCAGGACTATTTATTGGAAAGGCTTTATAGAATTACTTTTGAAACTTTGTCAAGGATCTCCAGGGTGACCTCTGACTGCTGTGTGGGGCTACAGGTCCAGGCTCCCCATGTGGTCTGTGTTTAAACCAGGCCAGGTGGAGTTCTGGTTCCCATCACCGCCTGCTCGTAGGGAAAACCTAGCTCTCTATTTGAGACCTTCTCTTGCTGGCAGAGAGGGGGGAGGTGCTTGTTACAGCCTGGCAACATTGGACATCCAGGGTCCCACTCGGCCTTTGCTGGTGTGGGTGGAGGTCAAGCCACAGTTTTTCCTATGCTGCTTGGCTCATACAGAACTACTATTGTCAAAACTTTTCTGTCTTGCTGGGCTGCTTCCTATTTAAAAACAGAGACATTACTTTGTCAACAAAGGTCCGTCTAGTCAAAGCTATGGTGTTTCCAGTAGTCATGTATGGATGTGAGAGTTGGACTATAAAGAAAGCTGAACACTGAAGAATTGATGCTTTTGAACTGTGGTGTTGGAGAAGACTCTTGAGTCCCTTGGACTGCAAGGAGATCCAACCAGTTAATCCTAAAGGAAATCAGTCCAATATTCATTGGAAGGACTGATGCTGAAGCTGAAACTCCAATATTTTGGCCACCTGATGTGAAGAACTGACTCATTGGAAAAGACCCTGATGCTGGGAAAGATTAAAGGCAGGAAGAGAAGGGGACCACAGAGGATGAGATGGTTGGATGGCATCACCGACTCAATGGACATGAGTTTGAGTAAACTCTGGGAGTTGGTGATGGACACGGAAGCCTGGTGTGCTGCGGTCCATGGGGTCACAAAGAGTCAGACGTGACTGAGCGACTGAATGAACTGCAGCTGCTTCCTTCCTGGTCCTGTGTCTCAAGAAAGCAGACATTTTTGGTTGGAGCTTTTATTTTGATATTTAAAATGGCCTCTGAGTATAGAGCTAAAGTGCTGTCTAGTGTCCCTAAAAGCAAGAAGCCTGCGATGTGCCTGACACAGAAAAGAGGGTGTTCAGGTAGGCTTCACTTAGGAATGAGTTACACGGCTGTCAGCCATGAGTTCAGTGTTAATGAATCAGATGAATATATTTGTATAGGCAGATACATATATATGTATATATGCTACACTGTGCTTAGTCGTTCAGTCATGTCCGACTCTTTGGAAACCCATGGACTGTAGCCCACCAGGCTCCTCTGTCCATAGGGATTCTCCAGGCAATAATACTGAAGTGGGTTGTCATACCCTCCTCCAGGCAATCTTCCCAACCCAGGGATCAAACTCAGGTCTCCTGCATTGCAAGTGAATTCTTTACCTTCTGAGCCACCAGGGAAGCACAAGAATACTGGAGTAGGTAGCCTATCCCTTCTCCAGGGGAACTTCCTGACCCAGGAATTGAACTGGGCTCTCCTGCATTTCCACCCCACTCCAGTACTCTTGCCTGGAGAATCCCATGGACGGAGGAGCCTGGTGGGCTGCAGTCCATGGGATTGCGAAGAGTCGGACATGACTGAGTGACCTCACTTTCACTTTTCACTTTTTATGCATTGGAGAAGGAAATGGCAACCCAATCCAGTGTTCTTGCCTGGAGAATCCCATGGACGGGATAGCCTGGTGGGCTGCCATCTATGGGGTTGCACAGAGTCGGACATGACTGAAGCAACTTAGCAGCAGCAGCAGCAGCAGCAGCAGCTCCTGCATTTCAGGTGGATTCTTTAACAGCTGAGCTACCAGGGAAGCCCATGTAAAGGCACATATATATACACACTTATTTTAGGTGTTTCCACATACAGCTATAAACAGAAACACACCTAAACAAGCTATATATTGATCAGGTGATGAGAACATGACCAGATGCTGTCAGGAACATAACCCTGTGTTTCTGCTAGGATCTTTTACCACCATGATGAAATCCAGAGAGGAAGCATCTGAGTCAGAGAGACAGAGGCAGAGGGGAAGGTTCTTGCGCTGTCTACAGCAGACAGTTGCTACTTAGCAATAGTTAATGACCACTGTGCAGAAATGCTGGCTGTGTAATGCTAGACCATTTTATTTTTCCAAGGAAGACAGTAATTCAGATTTTTAATAAACCATTTTAAAATTTTTGAATGTTGGTTCATAAATCAATGACAATGCCAAGAGCAACAGCAAAAACAATTAGCAGCAGCAACCACAGCCACCGTGTTAACAATAAAGCCCTGTGCTGACAAGATAAAATACACTTGCAGGCTGAATCTCCATGGGCCAGCAGTTGGCAAACTCTGATTTATACAAATACAAGATGTCACTTTTAGTGTTTCTATAATAAAAGACCAATGCATTTTAATAATTTCATCATCAAAGGAAGAGGCACAAATCCTACCACCACCACCAGCAGCAGCAGTTGTAATATTCAAATGGTTTCCTCTCCAAACATAAAATAGGTCAATTATTGCCAGAGGCTATGCATTGCTTTTCTGTTGGATTATGCTCAGAGCAGTTACAATAATGCTCAAGCTTTATTAAGCATCTCTGTGCTAGGACTTATCCTAGGAACTCTCATGTATGTATTCTTGTTTGGTCCTCCACAAAGGCTTCATAGGGCTTTCCTGGTGGCTCAGTGGTAAAGAATCCACCTGCCAATGGAGGAGATGTAAATTTGATCCTTGGGTTGGGAAGATCCCCTGAAGGAGGAAACGGCAACCCACTCCAGTATTCTTGTCTGGGAAATCCCATGAACAGAGAAGCCTGGTGGGCTACAGTCCATAGGATTGCAAAAAAGTCACACAGGACTTAGCGACTAAGCAATAAAGTCTTTGTAAAAGAAAACATTATCTCAAGTGTCAACCAAAGAAGACACTGAGTTTTGGAGGACTCAAACTACTTAGCTAAAGTAGTTAAGTTAGCAAAAAGCAAAGAGGTTCTAACTTGAGAAACAACAGTAATTTGTTTTTGCCTATTATATCTGATAAGAGTCATATTTGTTGCACAAATTATAATTCTTTTGTTATCAACTCCGGAGCATTATCTGAATTGTGCTCCTTAAAAGCGCTAATGGTACTGAACCTTATTTCCAGGAACTAGTCATCTTGAACTTCAGATGTTTTATAGGCATATGTTGAAAGAAACAGGTTTCAATTAAGTTGGCCCATTTGGCTTCTGTCTTGATTACACAGAATGTTTCCATCCCTTTAGCAATTATCTTTTTTCTGAAAACAAGTTTCTGTCAGGCCATAAACTCATAAACCATGACATCTATGACATAGATGGTTTTGTTTGATTCTTTCAGGAAATCTTTGCTGCACTTCCTGACTTCCATCTTCAAGATTAGAAAACGAAAGCTAGAAATGAAGGCATCTGTCCAAGTTCACATATTCAGTAAATAATGTTAGTGCATCTCCTAGACCTTATTGCTTCAAATAGATATACTTTAACCATTTTAAAGTCACCTTCTTCGAGTTGTGATGACTCAAGGAAGACCCCATGAAGAAGGGAGTAGTTAGCACCAATCCTTGGGGAGTGAACAAGCAGTAGGAGAAGATGGGAGTAAGTCCCAGTCAGAAGGGATGGAGAAGAGAAGACCAGGAAGCGAAAACCTTCAGACTACATGCCAGTATATTTGAATAGTCTAGATTTGCAAAGGGCCCTTTTGGGAAATAAGAGGAAAACAGGCATCCTTTATTGGCTTCCACCTGTAAAAGTGACACTGAACTATGACCCTTACGTAATGTGGCAGGTAGAATAGTGTCCCTTCCAAAGATAGCTACATCCTGATCTTCAGAACCTTTGAAGAAGAATTAAGGTTGCAGGTGGAATTACAGTTGCTAATCAAAGAAAAAAAAGTATTTTAAGTATAATGAGAGCTGTACTTTTGTACACTGTTGGTAGAATGGAAAAATCATGATAGCCTTTCTGGAAAGCAATTTGGCAAGAATATCAAACATTTTTATTTTCCTTGACGCAATAGTTCAATAGGAATCTAACTTTATTTTTATTTTTTGGCTGCACTGCACAGCATGCAGGATCTTAGCTCCCTACCAGAGATCAAACCTGTACCTCCTGCAGTGGAAGTACGGAGTCCTAACCACTAGACCACCACGGAAGTCCCTAGGAATCTAACTTTAAAAGTGTGTGTGTGATTTTTATAATAGTGAAAAATTAGAACAACAAAGAAATGGTTAAATAAAATCCTATGATGACAATTATATAACCTATAAAAACTATGATTTTGAGGACTACTTAACAAAGGAAAAACGTACAACACATTTTTAATGGGACTATCCTCATTAATTTTTTCCAATATGGTGTTTAAAAGTTAAAATAATGCCAATAAGTGAATCAATAAAGTTTTATAAGTTTTTTAAAAAATCAGGAGATTATTCTGGATTACCTGGGTGTGTCCAAAGCATTCATCAGGCTTCTTTTCAGTGAAAGAGGAGTGAGTGACAGAAGAATGCAATGTGAGAAAGGTTATCATCCATGCTGGCTGTGAAGAGTAAGGGGCCACCAGCCAAGGAATGTGGACAGCCTATAGGAGCTGGAAAAGATAGGTTCATAGAACCTCCCCTAGAGACTCTACAAAGGATCACAGTCCTGCCAACATTCTTATTTTAGCCCAGAGAGACTCATTTCAGACTTCTGTCCTCCAGAATTGGTAGATAATAAGCTTACATTGTGTTAAGACTAAGTTTGTGGTGATGTATTACAGCAATAATAGATTAATGTGTACAGGCTTTCAAATCCCCTCCTCATGACAAAACAAATAGACAGGAAAGGTTATCTCTATGTTAACAATATACAAACTGCAACTCAGAAAGATTACATAATTCTCCTGCAGGCACACAGCTAGTTAACGGCAAGATTTAGTGGGGATTAAAACACCAGTGGTCAGTGTTCAGTCACTCAGCCATGTCCTACTCTTTACGACCCCATGGACTGCAGCACACCAGGCTTCTCTGTCCTTCACTATCTCCTGGAGTTTGCTCCAACTCATGTCCATTGAGTCCATGACGCCATCCAACCATTTCATGTCACCCCCTTATCCTCCTGCCCTCAATCTTTCCCAGCATCAGGGTCTTTTCCAATGTGTCGCCCCTTCCCATGAGGTGGCCAAAGTATTGGAGCTTCAGCATCAGTCCTTCCAAGGAATACTCAGGGTTGATTTCCTTTAGGACTGACTGGTTTGATCTCCTTACTGCCCAAGGGACTCTCAAGCATCTTCTCTAGCACCACAGTTCAAAAGCATCAATTCTTCAGTGTTCAGCCTTCTTTATGGTCCAACTCTCACATTCATATATGACTACTGGAAAGACCATAGCTTTGACTATATGAACCTTTGACCATTTGACTAAAATTTAAGTTCTTATTTGTGGTGGAAGCAAAGCCCGGTGCTTTAACATTCATAAGCTCACTTAAATTTCCCCATTGTCCATTTTTCCCCAGAAGCCTAACCCCACTTATTCTGATCACTAATGTATTTTTTGTCTGTTTTCTCAAAAATGCAGTCAGAATACGAATGCTGCTTTTTGCGTCTATGTTTCTTAGAGCTGTTACTAAGAGCACCATACAAAGGGAAGAAAAACATCTTATAAACATCACTTATTAGTTGATTAGAAATATCCAGCTTCTGGGGGAGACAAGCCACACCCTATTCTTCTATTTCCAACAACTAACATGGTGTTGACACAGAGCTGACATTCATTCAGTGCCAGAGGAATGCACGAATGAATGAATGAATGAATGAATTCATTCCTTCAATAAATCACATTAAGATTCCCTCAATAAACCACAAGGATATACAATCCAACCCCAACATCTACAACTGGGTGAGTGGCTCAGAACCCACGTGTGATTCTTCTAATATTAACAGAACTAGAAATAGGGACTTTCCTGGCAGTCCAGTGTTTGAGACTTCATTTTCCAATGCAGGGAGTGCAGGTTCAATCCCTGGTCAGGAAGCTAAGCTCCAGTGTTTCGTGGCCAGAAAATCAAAGCATAAAACTGAAGCAATACTGAACCAAATTCAATAAAGGCTTTAAAAATGGGCCACATAAAAATAAATACAAAGTGGAAATACTATTCTATAATGGGAATACAGAGGTCTATGGCATTTTGTCATAACCACTTTCATACCAGAAGTATTATGAAACCACCTTTCTGACCCAGGGACGTCTGACATGACTTAAAACACAAATCACTGTGCTTGCAGAAAGGTCAACATCAAGACTCTGGAGCCAGAATGTTCCAGAGCCAAGCAGACAAACTTGAGATAGTAACTTTCCTTTTCTGAGCTTCTTTCCTTGTGGGCAATGACACCACTAATGACACAGAACTGTCATGAGATGTGAACAGGGCAGTGCCTGTAAAGCCCTGGCTGATTCTAAACCCCATATTCCATTAAAGACAGAATACTGGTGTTACTGTTACCTAAGACGGGTGTGAAACACACATCCTCCCCAAACACGATCCCACTCTATCCTCCAACCTCATAGCTGGGGTGGAGCTGGGGAAAGGTGAGGGTCTAGGGGTACAAGATTCAGAGATGCCTGTGGCACAGAGTACTTCATAATACAAGTGGGAGACACAAGATGGAACTCTCTATTCTGATATGGCTTTGTTCATATGGCTGCAAAAGGAAGCATCTTTCTTTGAGTCTTCAGAGTCAATATAGCACAGTGGTTAAGAGCGTGAACTCTGAAACTCTGCCTGTTACTGGTCATGTAAAAACCTCAAAGTGGAGGGCCTGAACATCAGACATAATTAAAAGTTGTGAGATTGAAGGAAAACAGACTGGCTCCCAATCGGGAAAGGAGTACGTCAAGGTTGTATATTGTCACCCTGCTTATTTAACTTACATGCAGAGCACATCATGCGAAATGCTGGGCTGGATGAAGCACAAGCTGGAATCAAGATGGCTGAGAGAAATAGCAATAACCTCAGATATGCAGATGACACCACCCTTATGGAGAAAGGGAAGAAGAACTAAAGAGCCTCTTGATGAAAGTGAAAGAGGAGAGTGAAAATGCCGGCTTAAAACTCAACATTCAAAAAATGAGGATCATGGCATCTGGTCCCATCACTTCATTGCAAATAGATGGGGAAACAATGGAAAAAGTGAGAGACTTTATTTTCTTGGGCTCCAAAATCACTGCAGATGGTGATTGCAGCCATGAAATTAAAAGATGCCTACTCTTTGGAAGAAAAGCTATGACCAACCTAGACAGCATATTGAAAAGCAGAGACATTACTTTGCTGACAAAGGTCCATCTAGTGAAAGCTATGGTTTTTCCAATAGTCATGTATGGATGGGAGATTTGGACTATAAAGAAAGCTGAGTGCCAAAGAATTGATGCTTTTGAACTGTGGTGTTGAAGAAGATTCTTGAGAGTCCCTTGGACTGCAAGGAGATCCAACCAGTCCATCCTAAAGGAAATCAGTCCTGAATATTCACTGGAAGGACTGATGCTGAAGCTGAAGCTCAAATTATTTGGCCACCTGATGTGAGTAAAGACCCTGATGCTGGGAAAGATTGAAGGCAGAAGAAGGGGATGACAGAGGATGAGATGGTTGGATGGCATCACCGACTTGATAGACACGGGTTTGGGTGGACTCCACGGGTTGGTGATGGACAGGGGGCTGGTGTGCTGTGGTCCATGGGGCCGGAAAGAGTCGGACACGACTGAGCGACTGAACTGAACTGAAGAACATACTGTTTTCGACTGTCTTTTCAACTTTTATGTTTTTATATGCAACTATTAAAATTTCTTTGTAAGTCAAAAAATAAAATAAAATAAAATTCCATTTATGGCAAATTAAAAGCAAAGTGGAAGACCTGCTGGCTTTCAGGTGAAACTCCCTGGCATAGCAGGGAAACCAGCAAAGGCCTGCCAGTAAATAGAGGCTCAGTGTTCTGAAAACTTAACCATAACAATGACCTAGGAGAATGACCGATATAGTTTCACTACACACTCATAGACTGATTCATCTATTCTGACAGTATCCACCCACCATGACAGGACTATAAGCCATTTGGCCCCAGTAACAAATGATACTTCTTGAAGAAAAGATCACTTTACTATTTCAGCAAAACTTATCTAGATATTTCTACATGGTCAAACAATGATTATAACAATTCAGTCAGATTCCAGTAATGTTTACGTTGAGGACCCTCCTCATTCCTTTATCCTTTTCCTCCTTGTTGATCCAGAGGGTCTGTGTGTGGCACTCACACTGTGAACTGTCTCAGAATCCATAATCCCAATGCAAGGGGGTGTGGGTTCGATCCCCAGTCGGGGAACTAAGATCCCACATGTCTCACGGCATGGCCAAAAAACAAACAAACAAACAAAAAAAAAACTACAACAGCAATAACAACAGCCATGATGCTTTTGTGTGACTTAAGACAATTTAAACTCTCTGAACTTCAGTTTTCTCATTTACCAAGGGATGTATCAATTCCCTTCTGGAGCTGACACTGATAAAAATAAAAAACAAGAGCAACCCTGGGCTGCAAAAATGATGGATATTATTTTTGCTATTGTTACTTTTACACATCAACCCTAACGGGTTCACAAACAAACGCCTGTGTTCATAAAAGCAGGCCACTTACAGGAACGCAAAGCTGCAACACCAGGAGCCTCGTTGGAAATGCTTCTGTAAAAAACGAGGTCGTGCGCCTGCTGGAGCACTGAGATGCACCTCCCCATCCTGGCATCTCCCTGCGCCGTTTGCGTTCACACTGACTGCTGGACCTGTTGTTCCCACCTAATGAGTCAGCCAGATGGGGTTTCTAATGTGCACGAGTGGCCGTGTGTCAGTGTTGTCAGCGCCAGTCTTTATGTCATCCAGAAAAGCACCCTGTGCAGGTAAAATGAAGGCGCCTTCTCAAGAGCCAGGCTAGGATGGGATGCCTGACACCTAGGGCAGCAGGCTCTCCTCCTTTTTGACTGGAGGCCGTGTTTGATTTTCTTCACATTTGTGTTGCTTGATTAAATGACATTGGGTGGAAGCAGGCTTGCAAGCTTCTCCTGCAGCTTGAAATGACAGGGGTAATTTAAAACCTCAGACCAGAAAATCTACTGTGCGGTATCACACTGGGGTGAGGGTCTCTGGCAGAGAGAATTTTTCTGATGGGTGAGACCCGACCCAGCTACAAGTTCCAAGCTGTCTGCGGATAGGGGCAGGGTTGGAAAGCAAACACAACTCACAGGTCTTTTGTATAGCGAGGTCAGAGGCATGGGATGCAACCCTGGAGCTTGTACCTCACAGGGCAGGTGTTAAACACTGGCTCATCTCTTATGAGTGACCTTCAGCAATTCATCTGACCTCTCTGAGCACTGATTTCCTCATCTTAAAAATTAATAGTTGTGAAGAACAAATGGGGCCCTATAGGGAGAGCGCGTGGCACAGTGCATAAGACATGGGAAGCACCAACTCCTTTTAAAATTATAATTGTAATTATTAAAAGAATCGTGACTTATCTAGATGCAGCCATTGAGAAGCACATGCATCAAAAGAGAAAACAATCCCAAGACCACCAAGCTGGTTTGCAGAAACCATGCCAACACCATGCTAGAACAAGAGACTGCTCCTTCTGGCCCACTGTCCAACCCACCCTACCAATATATTTGCATACAATTTAATTCTAGGATATATTTTCATATTAACTGATAAGGCCCTCTACACAGAGATGACTAAATTATCTTATTGTAGCTTTGGATACTCTGCACATATTAACAACCACCACAATATCATAGTAAAAATAAAGGAAGCATATTTCTTATAAGCCAGTCTGAGTCAGGCACCATACCAGATGTTTAATATGCAGTGTCACATTCTATTTGGATAATACTCATAAAAGGTGGTCATTATCTCCTCTACTATTCCTTTGAGGAAACTGAAGTTCATAAAAAACAAAACTAAACACTCATAGACTTATAGCTTGTCGCTAGAACTGAAATATAAACTCATGGCTATGTAACTCCAAAAATAAAAATATATTCATATATTTCAAATTAAGGTCAACTCAAAATAAAATGACACATGCACCCCAATCTCACTGCGGCACTATTTACAGCAGCCAGGACACGGAAGCACCAAAACGTCTATCAACAGATAAAGAAAAGAAGGTGCGGCACATATATACAAAGGAGCATCACACAGCCAGAACAAGGAATGAAACTGAATCATTTGCAGAGACATACGTGGACCTAGACAGCGTCATACAGAGTGAAATAAGTCAGCACGAGGAACACAAATATCACAAACTAATACATATATGTGGAATCTAGAAAAAATAGATTATCTTATTTTCAAAACAGAAAGAGGCACAGAGGTAGAACAAACACGTGGACACCACAGGAGACAGAGGAGGGTCAGGATGCATATGGATACTGATGTATATTGACTGACACCATTGATACTGTGTGTAAAATAGATAACTAATGAGAACCTACTGCACAGCACAGGGATCTCTACTCAGTGCTCTGTGGGGACCTGAATGGGAAGGAAATCCAAAAACGAGGACAAATATGTATGCACATGGCTGATTCACTTTGCCATACAGTAGAAATTAACACAGCATTGTAAAGCAGCTATACTCCAATACAAATTAACTTAAAACAAATCAAGGTCATTTCATATATATACTGGTCACCTGCAAATGTACGTGGGGTGCAGTGATGGCTCATAATAACAGGAAGAATCCAAACATTCCATCATGCCAGTGATAATAATGGCGAAAAAATCTGCAACCTTTGTGTCCACTTTATCCACATTCTTGCTACTCAGTTATGGTCAACTGGAAATTAACCTATGCTAAGTGCAAAGCATCAAGGCAGGGGCTGAGGGCCCAGAGACAAACGAGAAAACAGTCCCCACCCTTAAAGAGCTTACAGTCCAGCAGATATGAAAATTGATTTCACAAATTATTCTAATCACAGGGAGGCTCTCTGAGTTTTCAAGAAGATGAGATGAAGGGCAAGGTTAGCTCAGAGTGCGAGATGTTGCTTCCAGTACAAAGCAGGGGTCCACCCAAGGAGGAAGTGAATTAAAACTCATCCTTAAAAATAGCACAGTGTACTGGAGAGACGTCCTATGTCAAGAGACAGGAGTGCAAGCCAAGTGTTCAAGCCCAATGAAGACATCAGAGTAGCTGGAGCAGAGAGGGGTAACTTGAATGTCACCCATTTTCAGTATGCCCGCATTATAATGCTGGTCTCCAGGAAATAAGGCTAGACCCTTGTTCAGTAGAACCACGATGTGCTTCTTAGGTATTAGAGTGCAGGCTTTGCCCCCGATCGTGACTGAGATCCTGGCAGGCAGGGGTGCTCTGGAACAGAAGTGTGTTCATGTTGCACGTAGCTGATGCATCTATGCGTGAGTTCACCTGATTTCTGTAGGGTTTGAGCCATCTCACAGGTGTAGGTTAGAACTGATGAAGCTCAGTGCCATTTTGGCTCACCCTTGAAGAATGGGTAGATCTTGGCCATGCTAGGAAGATGGAATGATATTTTAAAGTGGAAAAGCAACTTGGAGACCTTGCAGAGGGGTGGTTTCTGGAGAGCGTGAGTGAGAACAGTAGGGAGCTGAGTTTGGCTGGACTGCAGGATGGGGTAGGAGGAACTATAAATACATATTTCCCAAATATTTACTCTAGTATGCGTGCTCACTCAGTCATGTTTGACTCTTTCCGAGCCCAGCGGAGCCAGGCTCTGCTGTCCATGAGATTCTCCAGGCAAGAATACTAGAGTGGGTTGCCATTTCTTCCTTCAGGGGATCTTCCCAAACCAGGAGTCTAACTCTTGCCTCTTAGGTCTCCTTCATTGGCAGAAGAATTCTTTACACTAGTACCACCATTTGCTATTATAAACAGCAAGATACCCAAGATAACCTCCCGCACCAGAGGATGTAAGTGTGATGGCTAAAGACACCAACTGTGAAATCAAAGAGAGTTTGGTCCCACATTCATCACCTCCCAGCTGTTTGACCTCAAGAAAGTTACTCAATGTCTCTGAGCTACCATTTCCTCCCTTGCAACCTGCAGATAAACAATTAGACCAAACTGCTAGTGTTTCCTAAGGGTGACATACGATAGTTTAGCACAGCATAGAGTCAGTCCTCAGTAATTGTTGGCTGAATTAATTATCACCACGATTATTCTAATAAAGGTAGTTTTGTGGAAGGCATTGGGCAACACCACGGAAGACCAATATCTGGAGTTAAACCTGGGTTTGAATCCTGGCTCTGCCACCTGCCAGGAGTGTGACATTGGGAAAATCTTGCACCTCTCTGAGCCTCAGTTTTTTTCATTTGTCAAAGAGGGGTAGCAACACCCATTTGGTAGGTCTGTTGGAAGAATAAATGTGATAATGTATGAAAAGTGCCTCCACTCCACGTCTACTCAGAAAATACAAGATTCTTCAGACATTATTTTGGATGATATTACCTTCTACTCTGCTTTCTTCCTGAAAAAATACACAAGGAATCTGGTGTGAGTCATATATCATGCATGTGCCACGATGACGAGTAAGTGGGTACTAAATCTGTGTTAAAAACAGCTTGAAAGATGATGAGTGCACAGAGATAGACGCATAAACACCCTCACCAACTGTTCTCTTGGAGGAACCGCTGACCAATTTCCAGCCCTTTCCAAGGAGAACGTGTCTCTTTTGAGAAGACATGGTCACTACCCTGCTTAATTTTCTTCCCTTGGCTGCTATGTCTCTTGATTGCCTTTTGCTATAAAAACTAACAGAAGTTTGAAGGCGTCCTGGAGACTTCAAGGAATTTCCTTTTCTGCATAAAAACGTCCACTTCCTCACCCATCAGATCTTTATTACTGCAAAACCGTTCAGACAGAACCACCACGAAGAAGTCCCTGAGCTCCATTTGACTAAGAGATGCGCTCTATAATTACCATGGGGGAGGTATTTTGAAACCAAAATATCCTTCTATGAGGCCAATTGTCTCTGCCAGTGGAGGAGTGGGGAAGAAAGCAAGGCCTTGGGGTGAGAAGACCTCTCTGTTTGGCTATGAGGCTCAGAGGAAGGGGGGGTGTGTTTAGAAGGCAACAAGACTCCCAGCCAAGCCTCCGCTCTCTGGTCACAGCTGTGAATGCTAATACAAGCCTGATAAGTGCGTGTGGACAAGCCCTGGGCTCAGTGCGAGTGAGACCCGGGTCAGGAAGTTAAGAGACAGATGACACCACCTAAACGTTAAATGACTTGCACAGACAGACAAGGGAAAAGAGTCCCGAATGCTTAAGAGCAGAATGCAGAGGCAGCTTAAGAAAGCTGCGGCACACTGAACCCAGGAATGCTAGCTTAAATCTGGGGTGCCTCTCACCCTGGTGGGCAAAAGACTGCTCCTTGATGGGCTGGGTTTGCTCAGTCTCTCCCTAAGCAAACTCTCCAACCATTCTCTCTCTCCTGCCCCACCATCCACCACCCTCCACCCCATCACTGACACCTTCTTCTCTGACGATAAAGCTGAGGCATCTGCTTGTATTTCTGCAGCCAGGCACCAGCTGCTCGATTTTACTATCAGTTGCCTTTTCTTACATTTCTCCCTTAATCTACAATCAAGGGGCCTTGAGTTCAAAACTCCGGCTGCTGGGATAGGCCCTTCAGGGCCATGTCAGTCGTTTTTATGGAGAGCAATCCACCACTTCCAGTGTCCTCCCTGCCCTTGAGGACTGGGCAAGACAAACACCCAACCAACATCTGCAAGGGCAGGGCAGCCCCAGGCAGTCTGGATCCACAGAGGACACTGGAGAGAGCTCCCTGCACGGTCGCAATCTCAACACTGTCCGACCAGAAGGTGCTGCCCTGTCCAATGAAATGAGCACAACCTCCGGCCACCAAGCCCTGACCCTGCAGTGAGTGCAGCTCAGTCCAGGAGGACACCTTCTGTCCAGGGGTCAGTGAACCACCTAAGTGCAGCCATCTTCATCTTACCCATGAAGGAAATGAGTCCTCAGAGGTTAAGTGGCTCTCCCAAGGCTCTGCTGCTCATAATTAGCTGAGTGGGAACTGAGATCCTGCTGCTACTGCTAAGTCACCTCAGTCATGTCCGACTCTGTGCAACCCCATAGACGGCAGCCCACCAGGCTGCCCTGTCCCTGAGATTCTCCAGGCAAGAACACTGGAGTGGGTTGCCATTTCCTTCTCCAATGCATGAAAGTGAAAAGTGAAAGTGAAGTCTCTCAGTTATGTTCGACTCTTAGCAGCCCCATGGGCTGCAGCCTACCAGTCTCCTCCATCCATGGGATTTTCCAGGCAAGAGTACTGAAGTGGGGTGCCCAGCCTCAAAGCCCATGTCCTTTCCCCACCCCACTTTTTCTTAATGAGACGTGTATCCTGGAGGCGATCGATCACCTCCAGAGTGAGCTGTCATTTATATCCCCATGTCCTTGGCACATCACACATAGTGGGTGCTAGGGAACGTTTGCTGACTTAACACAGAGTCCCCAAAACATGAAGAGCTGAGTAATGAATGGCATAGATCATAAATGCAGTAAATATCTCACATGCGTCCTTCAGCATGCATTCTGTCACTTGACTCAGGCATACAAGGTACTAATCGAGAGTCTCTGGGTGGTTTTAACCAATGATGTGCCAAACCCCAAGTAGCTGACTTTATGACTTAGTTCTCAAGAAATAAAATGGCCCTACTATCTTCAGGATGACAGAAAACAGCTTCACTTCTTTCTAAAAGCGGGTCTAATAGTCATCATTATCTGAGATTACAGGTGAGGAAAAAGGTTCAGACAGATTGACTGACTTCCCCAAGGCCACACAGCCAAGAAGCAGCAGAGATGGGATTAAAAACAAGGTTTGTCAGACTCGTTAAACCACATAATCCCACACTAGAGAGAGATCTTCTGAAGCTGAGCATAACACAGTCAAACCTTAATAACCTCACACTGAAGACAAATGAGTGAAAACTTGAAAGGAAAAAAAAAAAAATGTCTTTACACTTGAGTGACCTGCTGAGTGCTTCCCAAAGCACTGGGTTTTGTTTGTTTGGTTTGGTTAGTTTTCTACTTCTTTTATGGCAGGTTGAGTTGAAGCTGAGATAAAGAAATGTAACAGAATCAGGGTGATCCCCCTGAGAACCCTGAGATGATTGTTTTTGTTGCTGTGCACGCATGCTAAGTCATGTCCTACTCTGTGCGACCCCATGGACTGCAGCCTTCCAGGCTCTTCTGCCCATAGGATTCTCCAGGGAAGTTCACTGGAGTGGGCAGCCATGCCCTCCTCCAGGGGATCTTCCCGACCCAGGGATTGAGCCCATGTCTGCTCAGTGATGCCCTGAACTCAGTTTTAAGGGGAAGCAGGAGTTCAGAGAGAAACCTGTATATGACAAAAAGAGGTGACCTACCACTCATCCCAGGTAAAGAGATCAGCGAAGGTGTGGAGGTGGATGAGTCTGGCCAGGTCAGACTTTGCTGTTACATGTGCTTCAGGAGGGGCGGTGAGGGTGTGTGCTGGGGCAGAATCCAGGGTTGATGGAATGGAGTCAGAGAGCATCTACTAGGCACCGGGCACCAGGATGGATGCTGTCACATAAATGACAGCATTCAACCCTGGCAGTTATGCTATTGAGGTGCCACATCCCAATTCCCAGGAGATGAACCTGAAAGTCACAGGTCAACCTGGTCAAACCAGCCCATCTGTTGAGGCAGTAGAACTGGGATTGGGACCCGGACCTGGTTGCAAAGAGCACACTCATCCTCTGTACCACTCTGCCCTGCCTGAGTTCAGGCAACAGATGCATTATGATGCCATTAACCCTGACAAGTGAAGACCCGGGTGAAGGTCTGTGTGGTCTGTTACGGGGCTGGGAAGAGACCGGAGTGAACACAGAGCACAGTCAACCCATGCGGGAGTCAGGAGGAGCCCGCTGAACTCCAAACCAATTCAACTGGACTCTGAATACACCAGAGGAAAAATGACCTCTAAATGAATGCAGCCAGCTGCAAGCTCACAAAAGGCACCGCCTCCTTCCAGATCTGAGGCAGGGGGAGGCACTTGAAACAGTGCTTGTGACAAAGAGTCCTCCGGGTGACTTTAAAGGGCTGGTGCTAATCACACGGCTCTTAGAACACAGCCACGCAGACCCCCAGGAGAGGAGAGGACGTCCAAGAGGGCGGCTGAGCAGGAGACTGACATCCGGCGGAGACTTCACTTTTAGCACAATGAGGTGGATAATTAAAGACTGACTCCGGGGAAGGACACGAGAAACGACAGAACCAAGGTCCCTCCTCGAAGTCCAGAGCCCCCAGTTCTGCATGCCAGAGTTCAGATACATCTGCTAGAGCAATTATTTAAACAAGCATACATGTGTGCCCACAAACATGCGCACACAGCCATGCATGTCCACAACTATGCATGTCAGAGACATGAGTGTGTGCCCATGCATGCCCACAAATGTAAGCACACATGACCACAGGCATGGGCACACGGAAACAAGCATGACCACAACCACACACACCCACAAACATGGGTGCACACACCATGCACGAGATTCCGAACCAACTGCACTCAAGTTATATGTTCACAGACAAGCAATCTTCCTAAGTCCCTAAGGAAGCAAACTTGCTTAAGTTCCTTGCTGCAGTGACCTGCACCTATTCTTAAGGTACGCCTGCATTTTTTTTTCTTTGAAAGTTTGGACCATGAAGAATAGTAGAAGAATGTACTCACTTGTAGGGAGGATAACTGCTTCACAATGTTGTGTTAGTTTCTGCTGTACAACGATGTGAATCAGCCATAGGCACACATATATCCCCTCCCTCTTGAGCCTCCCTCCCACCCCCCCCCATCCTACCCCTCTTGGTCATCACAGAGCACCGAGTGTTAGGGAGGAGCTTAAGTACTGAAATTCATCAGTGGAAGGGACAGATAAAAATCACAGCATCTGTGCAGCTTACATTTTAGCAGGAGGATCAAATAAAGAAAGAAGGGACAAATTAGTTATGTCCACGGTACATGGGAAGGTGATGCAGAGAAGTTGTGGGGTTAAAGTGTGATTAAAGAAGGTGACAAGCACAGACTTAACCCAGGTGAGAAGTTTTGCTCTGCAAACATACTAGGGAAGAATGTTCCGGATAGAGGAAGATACCCCAAAGGCCCCTGCCTGGTGGCCACAGTGGGAGCGGGGGACAGAGGGCAGTGATGGAGGAACGGGCAGGTGTCCAGAGTGGCTGGAGCATCAGGAAGGGGCTCGGAGGCCATCACAGGGACTCAGGATGCCGTCCTGAGTGAAACAGGGAGTTGAGTCACTGGGAAGTTTTGAGCAGAGAAGTGACACTCCCTGACTTAGGTCCTAAAAGGACCCTCTGGCTGCTGTGCTGACAACAGAGGGAAGAGGGAACCAGGAGGAAGCAGAGCCTGGGAGAGCAGTGGAAGGCATCCAGAGAGGAAGGACAGAGCCTTGCGGAGGGTCTGGGGTACCTGGTGAGTATAAGTCCAAGGCACTGCCCGAGGCATAAGAAGCACCAGGAATAACTCTGAGGTTCGTCTGTGTGTGGCTGCCTGTGATTCTCCGAGACAGGAGAAGCTACAATGCAAGACCTTCAATGGCGCTCTGAAGCCATGCAGAACCAGGTAGTCTTTTTAAAAATATAATTTACATGGATATTTTAAAATCAAACACAAATAGAACATGGTTTAAGTGCATGAATCCCTGGCTTCAGAAGAACAACAGAGGTGGTAGATAGTAACAAAAATGTATCCACAGCCCTGTTGCTTCTTCTGTTGATGAAACAATGTTACCTCTACAGAATCAAATACTGCAGTAGAAAAATACTCTATTCATTCAAGACTTTTCCCAGAACAGAGGTGATTATTATACACAGAGAGAGAGACACACACACACACACATTTGAAGGGCTTCCCAGGCACAATGATAAAGAATCCGCCTGCCAATGCAGGAGATGAAAAAGACTTGGGTTCAATCCTTGGGTCAAGAAGATCCTCTGGAGCAGGAAATGGCAACCCTCCTCCAGTCTTCTGGCCTGGGAAATCCCATGGACAGAGGAGCCTGGCGGGCTACAGTCCCCGGGGTTGCAAAGAGTCACACAGGACTGAGCAGACACACCACACACACACATGCCTGAAAATCCAAGCACAAGCAGTAACACGCAAGAGAATCTGGCCCTAGCTCACCTTTCCAGCAGTCACAGCAGCCTTATTTCAGCTTCTGGATGAAGCTGCTCCTTCCAGGGCCTCATACCTGCCCTTTCTTCCTGCTCTCTTTCCTCCCACTCGTACTTGGCTATTATTTTTCAAGTAACTTTCAAGTCTCCTTTTAAATGTTCCTTCCTCCACGAGATCCCTCCTGAGCCCTCATCTATTAATACATGAAGCATCTCCTGTCATACTTCTTACGGCCACCTGCACTTTACATCACAGCACACGTTTCATACCAAACTGGCTCCTTTAGAAAAGGGAGCTTAGATTCAATGACTGTCTTGACCACTGGACTAACGTTCTGTGAGAACAGGGACTGCTTTGTTTGGGTCATCACCCCGAAAACGGCACCCAGAACTATGTCAACTACACAACTGACCCTCAATGAATACTGTTGTACTGTTCAATACAGAGAAGAGGAGGGTCAAAATATTTCAACCCAAAGCATCCACTTGTCAACAAGCTTTTATTGGGCTTCACTGGGTGCCAGCCCTGAGTGGCAAGCCTGGGAACCAGGAGTGGATGGAACCTGGATGCCAAGACCTAGCAAGTAATGAGGAGGTGGTTGGCACTAGCGGTGGGACAAAGGGAGGGCCGAAGGATGCTCCTGATCAGGCTAAACTATAATAAAGTCTCCTGAGATAGGTGATCTCTTAGAAGAGACAAAGACAACCTGAGCAGGAGTTAGCAGGGAGAACACTGCAGACAGAATACTGCAGCAGCTGTGGGGGAGGCACGAGGCTTGGAGGCAACAGAACATGCAAAACCCCGGCTGATTTCCAATGCACAGGGTGGATGGGAGGCAAGTAAGCTGCCAGAATCATGAGAGGACTTCCCTGATGGTCCAGTGGTTGAGAAGCCGCTTGCCAATGCAGGGGACATGAGTTTGATCCTCAGCCCGGGAAGATTTCACAGGCCATTAGCACTGTACTCACAGAGAGGGACAATGTGCCTCTCCTCCAGCGAACAGCCCTCTTGCAGTCTCCTGAGATTTTTGAGTTGCTTTTCAGATAATCCAGGTAGCAGCCCTCGGTCACCCACCGTCCACTCTGCTTACATATCTACAGGGGCTGCTGGCTAGTCAGGACTGGACTCAGATACACCAGTTCTGGCATAATCAGAGACTGGTAAAGAATTGGCACAACCTTAGCGACCTGTGATCCTGAGCCCAGCTGTGTCGACTCAAATGTGTCCCATCAAATGTGACCCTCTTTTCTTTTGTCTGCATAACAGTCCACACAATCATAACCCTGACTTCATTAGGTTGTTTGAAGAACTGAATGAGATAATAAATATGAAGCCTAAAAGAGTTTCAGGCTCAGCGTTCAAAAAAATGTTAGCCAATGTGGTGTTTACATATTTACTGGTGGATTCCCAGTGGTTTTCGAACAGATGCAATGATACCCCCGTGTCCTGATGAACAGCCTCAGAGGGCACACCTCAAGAAATGTTGACCAAACCAACTCTACTTTTCCCTTTTATATTTCAGATTTCCTTGAAGATTCATCCTGAGGAAAGGAAGTCAAAAGTTTTTCACAAACGTTTGAAGGTTTGTGATTGAATATATCATCACCTTTGCATCAAATATGTAGTTTTCCAAGATTCTCAACCATCCGAACCCCATATTCTTCAGAAGGAGAACATTCGTGATGGTCAAAGCAGCCTGGCCCACTAAAGACTGGTACACTAGAAAACATTTCCTGACATAAAGCACTTAAAATATATCTTCCTTTCACTCCCACAGGCTTAGTTCTGGTCTCAGTTGAAGAAACTATTGATGAATCTCTTTCACGTTCCTGGAAGACTATTAGTGATCCTGAAATGGTGATCACAATCCTGAATCCTCCCCAGCTCATTTAATTACTCCTTGTTGGGCATAGCTGGGGCATCATTTGTAAGCTTAGAGAACTCAGGCTTGTCAACACGCTGCCAGGTGTCCTGGAGGTGAGACACTGAGAGGTGTTCAAAGCCCCTGAGACACGGCCACAGCCTAGAGGAGGGAGTGATGCCCAGCCTCCCTCTGGCACCAGGACTGGACAATGCAAGCCAAGAACGTCTGAGTTGGGCAAGTCCTTCCTGAGCTCACTCTGGACCAATGCCACTTGTGAAGTTACCGCCAACAAAACGAATGGTGTCTGTGAGTTTCCTCAGTTCTTCAGACCCGAGAAGATGTGTGGATGTAGAGGTCCAGGATATGGGTTTTGGAAGGGAAGCCGTGTGGCTTCTGAGAAAGCGTGTGGGGTTGGAAGTGAGACAGACTTGGAATGGCAGCTGTAGTAGTCTACATGGCTTCAGGCATTTTGTTTTACTGTTTGTCAAAGGCGGTTTGCTCATGTGTAAAGTGGGAAAGATAATATCTGCTTCTCCAGGATAATTAAATGAAACGATGGAGATAAAATGCCTAGCTCAGTTCCCAGGATACTGCAAGGACTAAGCTGAGGCCAATTCATTTCTTTGTTTCTTTTCCTGTTTGCTTACTTCCCCACTATTTGCATAGGTCGGGCCACCCATTACCTATTTGATATCTGCATGATGAGAGGAAGCATAAATGGGGAGATGAAGGGATGGATATGTGGAGAGATGAACGGTCAAATCTCAAGAGAGGTGATTCTGTGGCCCCTTCTGCAAGCTGAGATAAGGAGTGTGGAGTCAGCAATGCAAAGCACGCACAAGAATATATGAGCTGCACAGCAAGCTGGAGGCAGGCTTAAATCCTGGGCTGACACCAGCAGTAGGGCTCCTTCAGGCAAATTGTGTAATAACCATAATGATGATAAGGATAAATAATAATTAGATAGCTCAAAATCATCGAGCACAACACACACACATGTAATTTTTTGTTCACAAAAGCCATAGGAGGTTGATACTATCATTATCTGGCTTTCAGATGTGGAGAAATGAAGTCATGTGTCCAGGACCATACTGCTCTGGGGGCTTGGAATCAGGACCCAGAATCAGATGTTCTGACACCAGAGCCCAAACATCAGCCACTGAGCAAGCCCCTTTGAATTTCCCTTGTGTGCTCATCTAAGAAGTTTCCTCAGTCATACGGTATCTCAAAAATGTAAACTAAAAATCCGATTCGACATTCTTAATACAAATAGAGGGCAATAAATGTCACCCTGGATCCTTCACCAACATCAGCATTCATATCGCTTATTCTTCAAAAGAAGGCTTCGGGACAAAATGGAAAAAAGTCAGGTACCATCGTCCCCCCACCCCCAGTTAATTCCAACTTTGGACAGTTTTGCAATTCTATCCTTGTGATGGATGGACAACAGCATGAGAGAAAAAGCAACCTCCAAGAGATGTTCTTTGGAACATTCGTATCACACAGCCCACTCCACATGTGTGCATACACACACAAATACACATGTGTGTGTGCACACATCTGTGATATCATGAGTAGAGAAATACTGTTGCAAGGAACATCCCAAGAGAGGACTCTGGCAGGAGACCATGGAGGGACTAATGTTCCACAGAAGACACTGGGGATTTTTTGGTTATGAGAGAAGAGTTATTGATTAGGAACCAGGAAATCTGAGATCCTGAGAAGACTTTTCCGCTCTGCAGCTGTCTATTACAAGGCAAAGCATCCTTTCTCTGCACCCAGTTTCCTTATTCATATATGAGGCAAACTTGAAAGAGCTGATGGGAGAGCATTCCAGGAAATGGGAACAGACAGCACAAAGGCTCTAAGGCAGGGCCACGTCCAGTATAATCAAGAAACTACAGAGAGACTATTGTGGCCGGAGGTAAGCAAAAGAGGGAACGAGTAAACCAGCCATATGGACTTTGGCTTCATTCATAGCCAACTGGAGAACAGCAAGTTGGAACAGAGGAGCATCACTATCTGACTTAGGCTTTGCAAGGACCATCTGGCTTCTGCATTGTGAGGAAACTAGACATGGGCATGGATCAGTAGGATCAGCTGGGCAGATTATGGTGCAAATCCAGGTGGAACTTGATGGTGGCTAGAACCAGAGAGCATTAGCAGTAGAGGTGAGAAATGTTGTGTTCTGCATAACCTTGGACGATAAAGCCAGTAGGATTTCTGGATAAAGTGGACACGAGGTGTGAGGTAGAGAGAAGTCATGAGTTGCTCTAAGATGTTGACTTCAATAACAAGAAGGATGGAAGTGCCATGAACTGAGATGGGGTTGTTTGCTGGAAGAGGTTTGGGAGGGCAGGAGATCAGGTTTGCTGTTTGGATAGAGCAAGTTTAAGATGCCTTAAGACAGCAAGATGATGTTGGATGGAGGACACCTACTGGGCAAGTGTGAAGTTGAGAAGAGAGGAGAAACTGATGACCTAATAGGGAAGTCAGTAGCTTATAGGCAGGCTTTCCAGGTGGCCCTAGTGGTAAAGAACCTACCTGCCAATGCAGGAGACGTAAGAGATGAGGGTTTGATCCTTAGGTCTGGAAGATGCCCTGGAGGAGGGCGTGGTAACCAACTCCAGTATTCCTGCCTGGAGAATTCCATGAGGGGCCTGGAGGGCTACTGCAGAGTCAGACACAACTGAAGTGACTTAGCACAACAGAGCTTATAGGTGGTATTTAAGTCCACTGGACCAGGTGACCCAGGGGTGAATGCAGGAAGGCACTGCCAAATTGATTGGTGAAAACCTGGGCTACTGAAAGAGATGTATTTTGATAATAGATAATAAGAGATGTATTTTAATAATAGATAATAAATATCAAGCACCGTGCACAGACTTCTGCTATTTATTCCTTGTATTCAGTAAGTACAGCTCAGTCTATGAACACCGGGCCCCTCTTGGGCCCGAGGTATCCATTCATCTTCTCTCCTTCCCTCTTCCTCCCCTGTCTCTAAACACTGGAGTCTAAAGATTTATTTCAGTTGGGGTAGACAGAGACAGGAAGAAATCCCATTTTGGCATGCAAGCCTATGCTTAATCCTTATTGCTCAATCTATTTTCTCAATGCCCTGCCCTAAGAGAGTATTAGGAACTTTCCCAGCTATAAATAAAGGACACGGTTCCATTTCATTACTGTTTCTTATGGGTCTAGAGCCCACTAAGTCATCTGAAGACAGAAATCAGTGGTGGGATCTGAGCTTTATACAAACCTCAGAAACTACCAATCAACAGGATTTGGAGTGCAAAGAGAAACTTCCTTGTCACAAGGCTCAATAAACATCCCCTTAATCATCATGACTGGACTCAGATAAGTAACCTCACCCAATGAGTAGGATTCAAATGTATGAGTGTCAACTATCTGTCAGGCAGTGCCTGCATTCTCCATGCTTCAGCCAAAGGTTGTTTTAACCCGAATTTGATCCTCTCTTAAAACATGCCATACTCTCCCCTCCTATACCATCCTTGGGGCTTCCTGGTGGCTCAGATGGTAAAGAATCCACCTGCAATGTAGGAGACCCATATTAGCTCCCTGGGTTGGGAAGATCCCCTGGAGAAGGGAATGGCAACCCACTCTAGTATTTCTGCCTGGACAATTTCACAGACGGAGCAGCGTGGCGGGCTACAGTCCATGGGGTTGCAGAGTCAGACATGACTGAGAGACTATCACTTACACTTTTTTCTTTTCATCCTATCCCTAGAGGAGAAAGTTCAAACACCTTGGTCCGTATTTCCAGACCTGCTCCTCCAGCCAGGAGCCTTCTCTGTGTATCTTCCCCAACCTCAGCAGCATCAGCTCAGACAGGCCATCAAGCGATGGGTGACTGTGCTTATCAGCCCATCCACCCGATTTTGGCTTGATTACATTGAACAGCAAACCCGCTTTACCATGTCAGCTTTAGGTGGTAGCTCTCCCAGCATCTGGAACAGTTTCCCTCTATGGGGCCAGTTCGCATCCAGATTCGCAGACCATGTGCCCACCACACACACACACAAGCAGCTCCGACAAAGGTTCTGTCTGTTTCACCAGGGGCCGTCTGCACCACAGTTCCATGGGAGGGATGCCACACATTTCTTCTTGAGAAGGATGACAAGAGAAAGCTTTAATGGGTAGAAAAGGGGGATGGCGTCATGCACCTGGTAATGTACGTATGACTGATTCAGGGCACCCCAAACTGGCTCTCTGTGACAACCTGGGGGGTGAGGGGGTGGGGAGGTCAGTGGGAGGGGGCTCGGGATGGAGGCGATACCTGTATGCCTATGGCCAGTTCATGCTAACGTATAGTAAAAACCATCACAATATTGTAAAGCAATTATCCTCCTATTTAAATAAATAAATAAGAACAACTAGCACATTCTTCAACTAAGGTTCAGCCCAATAAATATTAATCATATAAAACTCAAAAAGAAAAAATAAAAGAGGGCAAGAGATCATCTTTGAGGATTCCATTCACTGAAAGATCTTTTGTCAAGGAAGTGTGAATAGATTTGGGTAAGAAAATGCCTCTGGGGCCTGTCAGTCATTGGCCAAGAGGATCTAATTCTCAGTACATCATCCTCTGATTGTTCAAGGTAGACAGACAGACAGTGTCGGGCAGCCAGGAAAGGAAGTCTGGGTGAGAGTTCCCCCTAAAAGTTGTGCTCTGAAGTTGTATTGTTTGCAGAAGTGGGAGTATTTAAAGAAGTGGAAGTGGGGAGTGTCCGTCAGAACATCTGAACACCTCTGTCTGCTCCAAGAGGAACAAAACAAGCCCAGCGGGGCAGAAAGCACATGTGTGGACTCTGGGGTGCAGGCCACCCCAGGAGAAGCCCTTCACCTGGCCACTTGCACAAAGTGCAAAACTGAACCAGACCTGGATCTCCTGTCAGTCTGTGCTTCCTCTGTGACTTGTGGATAACACTGCATCCTTGCAGAACTGAGGGCTTATGTGAAGCTCTTCATAATGGGCTTCCCTGGTGGCTCGGTGGTGAAAGAATCTGCCCTCAATGCAGGAGACCCAGGGTCAGTCCCTGGGTTGGATTTTACAGTTTCCAACCCCAAATATATTGCTGTTGACTCTAGTGGGTTGAGACATAAAAGTTTCATGCAGTGGAACTAAAGAGACTTTTTTCAAAGAGAAGAGAGAATTTCCCCCTTTCTTGGAACACACAGCATGCTGATGAAAGTTAAGTTCTATCTACATTTAGAAGGAGCAGCAAAGGGCCAGCCTTGCAGGGGTGTCTTTTCGTTTTCCCAAAGTTCCCAAACAGTACCTGCAGGGACCTGAGTGTCAGCCCCTGGGACCTGCGGAGCCACCCAGACACCAGTGACATGGGAGATTGTTACATCCCTACTGTTCACAAATGCTCCTCAACAGAAGGTGGAGATTTGCCTGATGCCATGAAGACTCTTGATCGGTGTTTAATTCCTCTAAGCTTTGTAAATGCCTGCTGCAGAAGTCTAAGAGGAGATGGAACAGGGATCTGGGGGTAAATGGGGATGGTTAGGCTGAAGATCATGCCCTCCCTCACCTCACTGGACGATAAAAGTGCTTGGTCAATTTATATTCCCACCAACAGGAAGAGTGAAAGTTGCTCAGTCATGTCCGACTCTTTGTGACCCCATGGACTATACAGTCCATGGAATTCTCCAGGCCAGAATACTGGAGCGGGTAGCCTTTCTCTTCTCCAGGGGATCTTCCCAACCCAGAAATTGAACCCAGGTTTCCTGCATTGCAGGCAGATTCTTTACCAGCTGAGCCACAAGGGAACTTCAAAAATACTGGAGTGGGTAGCCTATCCCTTCTCCAGCGGATCTTCCCACCCCAGGAATCGAACGGGGGTCTCCTGCATTGCAGGTGGATTCTTTACCAACCGAGCTATCAGGGAAGCCAACAGCGGAGAGGGTTCTCTTTTTGCCACACCCTGTCCAGTGGAATCTAGAAAAATGGTAAGATAAACCTATTTGCAGGGCAGGAATAGAGATGCAGACATAAAGAACGGGCCCGTGGACATGGGAAGTAGAGGAGGGTGGGATGAATTGGGAGAATAAGATTGGCATATATACACTACCATATGTGAAATTGATAGCCAGTGGGAAGCTGTTGTATAAAATAGTGAGCTCGGCTCACTGCTCTGTGATGACCTAGGTGGGTGGGGATGGGGGTTGGGGGTGGGAGGCTCAAGAGGAAGGGGATATATGTACACACATAGCTGATTCACTTACTAGTACAGCAGAAACCAACACAACATTATAAAGCAATTATACTCTAATTTTTTTTTTAAAGGTGCTTGGTCAAAGAGTATTCATCTTTATCAACATTATCAGAGACTTAGAACCAAGGCAGACTTCCCTTGTGGCTCAGCTGGTAAAGAATCCACCTGCAGTGTGGGAGACCTGGGTTCAATCCCTGGGTCGGGAAGATCCCCTAAAGATGGGAAAGGCTACTCACTCCAGTATTCTGGCCTGGAGAATTCCATGGACTGTGTAGTCCCTGGGGTCGCAAAGAGTCAGACACGACTGAGCGACTTTCACTTCACTTTCACTAGAACCAAGACACATGGGGAAAGTTCATTTTCAGGGTGTATTGTTTATATTATTAAGACTAAAGTGCTTCCTAGTTATTCAAGAACAAAAATGTCACGGTAACTTCTGAATAATGAGATGCATTTTAATATGTAAAAAAGGAAGCAAAACATCCAAAAATAGAGCACTGGTTAAATAAATTATGGTGGAGTTATATGACGGAATTCTTTGCAGCTGTTAATCATGTTGCAAAGGGACATACAGGTGATTAAAAATGTTCACCACGTGGAAAGAGAGAAAATAGAGAACAAATTAATATCGCACATTTTTTTTTTTGGCCAAGCTGCACAGCATGTGGGATGTTAGTCCCCTGACCAGGGATCGAACATGCAGCCCCTGCAGTAGAAGCATGCAGTCCTAACCACGGGACCACCAGGGAAGTCCAATATTTTACATTTTTGTAAAGGAAAACACATGTGCATATGAAATAATGTTTGCCCAGTGAAAAAGGAGAGGAAGAGGGATGGAGTTCTGATTACAAAAGTGATGATGTGTATCATGAAAAGTAAGAAAAAGTACAAGGATGAAAAAGTCACCATAATTCTTTCAATAGGCAAAACTGCTTTATGTGTGTGTATGTGTCTGCCATTAAAAGCTTAAAATGAGAACATGATGAAGTACATTTAAAACTGCTTTTGAGCAACATTTGACAACTGATGGGAACAAAAACAGAGCAGCTAAGGACTGTCTTATGTCTACTCCTCTGACCCGAGGTGCACTCAAAGACCCTTCCAGGAAAGAAACACGCTGAAGTTCAGTGGATCTCTAGTGACGGCAGTATTCACTAGCTGCCCGACCAGGTCAGCTCCAGCCCTGGCACTAACCAGCTGAGGACCATCGGGTGCAGATTTCAGTTGTGACCAATGAGAGAGAAAGGCTAGGATGGGCTTAGCCCGCCTTGCCAGCACTGCCAAGCCTGGCTCTCTCTAACTAGATGCTTTACAAACCTCACTCATGACTTCTTGTGTGTGTGTGTGTGTGTGGTTATTTATTTTTAATTGAAGGATAACTTCTTTATAGTATTGTGTTGGTTTCTGCATACATCAACATGAATCAGCCATAGGCATACATAAGATACTGCCAAAGAAGAAACTGAGGCCAGAGAGTCAGTGCTGCGCCCACGGGTGCCCGGCTCGTAACAGAAGACGTGGAAGCAGACCTGAGATCTCTGACTCTTAGACCAGACCTGTGTCTCTGCTTTTTCCTCCACACCAGGTTCATGACCATGTGCCCTTTCATTCCGCTTGAGAGGCCTGAGCGAGCACCGCAGTGAGTGCAGAACTGAAGGGGCCGGCACCACCCACCAGCATTCTGGTCCACCTGCACTCCTCCAGGAAGTTATCAGGCCCTGTGGGTGGTTCTGAGCTCACAGAGATGTTTCAGTCTCTGCAGGCCAACTCTCAGCCCCCTGGAAGGGTCTTTTCTCTACAGATCTGCCGAGTGTATCCTCAGCCAGGGGTTAAGAGGATAAAAGGCTTAGAGCCATAGGCTTATGAAGTCACAGATTCAAAGCGGAAAAAAATGGGGGAAAAAAATGGGACAGGGTAATTGTTAACAGGAATGTGGATTTGCTAGAAAAGTAATCCGGACAGTCCAGCTGCAAAAGCCCGTGGGTGTCTGACGTCTGTTCCCTCTCCATAGGAATAATTTTTTTTTTTTAAATGCCATTTCATGGGGAAAGAGAGATCAAATTTTTATTAAAATAATATCATGGAATTTCACAGAAAGAAAGACACTTAAAGATCACTGAGTCCATCTACTCTCCCTTGTGCTAGATGGAACCACTGGCAGCAAGTGATAAAAGTCCCAAATCAAACCTCATGTAGTCCTTCCTCCCTTTCTAAAGGCGGGAAGGACTGAAAAGGACAGCAACAAATTTTAATAAGAAAAGTGAAGAGAAGGATTGTTTCTGACAGAATCAGACAAATCAATTCATTGATCTCTGGCAAGCAAAGATAATTGTATTTCTGAGTCTATTAAGGCACATCAGGGCTAGTTAGCTAATTTCACAGGGAGCTTAGCTGTCACTGGGCTTTGGGGCACAATGGGAAATGTCAGGGCAACAATACGAGATGGCACTTTCTTTCAGGAGCCACTTGACTTAGGAGTGAACCGTTTTCTCTCCAGCAGAGATGAGGCAAGTGAGTTTTTTCAGAGGGGATTTCAACCCTAATATTTCTACAATATTTGGCCTTCCACATCGGGTCTTGATTATAGGTCCTTTTGTGTGCAACCCTTCTGTGGGCAGGACAAAATTTACATGTAAAATCATTGAAAACTTCTGGGCAGAAAAATCTTCTAAGTGACATTGTAAAGAAGGAATGGAGGAAAGACATGAAATGAAGCTTAATTAATATCAAGCAATGAAAACCTTCACATACATTATAGTCATGTGAGTGAATGGATGACAGAATAAAACATAAAAGATACTCTTTCGAAGCAGGGGAAAAGAGGATTCACAAAAACTGGGCTGAACAGAGCAGGTGAATATCAATCAACATACAGAAATAGTTTGGAGAGGAGGTTATATTTGAGCTGGAGCTTGCAGAGGGTAGAACGGTCAAGGCAGATATTAATATTAGGGGCAGGAGGGTCTGAGTGCAGACAATAATATAGCAGAAGTTTAAGATCAAACCACTGGGAGTCTGAGCACTGGGCTGAGAGTGAGAAAAGGAAGGGGGGATTTTTGAACAGGGAAGCAAGATCAAACGTCAACCCTTTGGGGTAATAACTCCACTAACAGTGTGAAGGACAGACTGGAAGCCAGGATTCACAGGTAGAAAGGACTATTTAGACAGCCTCTACTCGATACCAGTTTCCATGTTAGCTGCTTGCTCTGCATGTATTAACTAATGCAATTAGTGCCCTACCTGATCAGATTACCCCACAAGATGGACTTTGTCATCACCATTTTAGAATGATAGCTGGTTCATGTTGTCAGAGCCTACACGTTGCAGAGCCTGACTTCAAAGCCCAGTCTGACCCACAGCCAGGCTCCCCAGTGCCTCCCCACCCTGCCTTTTTATCAGGATGAGCCTCACCACCAAGCACAGAGGTGACCATTCATGAAGCTTTTGACTGGTCTCAGGAGATGCTTTTCCTTTGAGAATTCACCTTTGCCCTCAGCCCTAAATCCTTGAGCTCACCTCAGTATAGACTTGAGATAAATGCAAGTTGATTGTTCAACATCACCAAAAAGCAGTATACATTCTGGAACTAGAAAAAACTAATGATAAACATTAAAGTCCTGTAAGCAAGTAACTCCTTGATCAGGACAAATCCCCGGTCAGCATTCTCAGTTTGGTAGCCATGTGATTTCAACACAGCCTCTCACACAACACAGCCTCTCACACAACACAGCACCTCACAGCAAATCAAGAGTGGGGGAGGTGGCTGGGACCTCCCTCGTGCTCCAGTGGCTAAGACCCCATGGTCCCAATGCAAGGGGCCTGGGTCTGATCCCTGGTCAGGGAACTAGATCCCACATGCCACAACTAAAGAGCCTACTTGTTCTAAGACCTAGTGCAACCAAATACATTAAAAAAAAAAAAAAGGTTGTCTGTCTTGGCAGACAGGGTAAATGAACTGGCATATCTGGACAGAGGCTCAAGAAGCCTCTCATTAACTGGAGAAACCAAGTGGAACACAGATGACCACAGTCAAACACAGTTCAAAGAAGGACATGTTCCTTCTTCTCCAAGCCCCAGCTCTATTCTCTACCATCCAAGGACAGCATGGAGCACACAGCCCCCAAGCCTACTTTCTCTCTCTTTGATGACATCAGGAGATCATCCGCCACCTTTCACCCAGGCCCCCACTGTGCCCACGAGGTCTGGACAGCAGGCATCACATCCCCATGGAGTGCCTGCTAGGAAAGTAATTATATTTCACATACACAGGGTGCCTGAGAGGTTCAGAGCAGAAAAATCCTTAGCCCTTGAGCTCCAGGGGTCATGCCTGTCAGGAACTCCGCTGGCAGAGGCAGAATCCTGGCTAGCATCAGCCCAGCCTGTCTGCAGCTCCCTGCTCACAGAATCCAGGGGGCTGGGGACCATCTACACCAAGCTCTTCCTGGAGATGGGACCTTAGGGATCTTAAAACTCCTGCCATCCCTCCCTGAGAAGTCTAACAGACTTGATCCAAAAGTTGCCCTGGCCTGTTCCTGAATATAGCTAAACTGAACCTACTCTCAAGCAACTCAGATCATACAATTATGCCCCCATCCACTCTGAAGTGTGCCTAGATTTCCATACCCCTTCACTCCATGAAATGGAAGCATTAAGAGCTGAAAGAAAGCTGTGAGAGTCTTCCTTGCTCTGGGAGATGAGATGGACCAGTGGTCTCCAAGCTTTAGGATCTGCATATTTACCTGTAAAAATATTTTCAGGCATGCAGCCCCAATATATGTGTGTTTATTTATAAATCATATGCATGTACAGTTCTATTCATAAATGGTATGTGTTATAAATGTAAGAAAGGTATTTAAAAGATAAGAAATATGATAATTGATGGTTTAAAAATATTTTATGTGTTAATGGAACACATAACTTTTTGTAACATACACAGTAATCAAAATATATATAGCATATATAACATAGATATACAGTGGTAAGTATATATAATGGTAATATACAATAATAAAAATTATAAGTATTATATATTAAAATATACATATAAAAAACATAGAATAGTGATTCAAAGTTCTGGTTTTAACTCGGCCCAATTCAATATTAGACTTTATCAGTGAACATGGCTAAATAAGATGGCTCCCCAAACCATGTAGATATGGAAAGAAGAGTACCACAGACTTACTGGATAACTCATGATTTCCATATTCATTTTCAACCAGTTTTACCACCTACACAGAGCTCTTTTTGTGCCCTGGATGTGCCACTTTGAGACATCTTGCTAACAATAATGATTTCACACAAGCTTCAGTCAATATCTGAAGGTCAATATACAGCTCAGATGAGGTACATTATTAATAATTAGGGTCACAAACCCATATGTAAGTTCACGCTTCTCAGTCTACTAAGTGCTGGTTCTGATGAACTGGTCATTCTTTGTCAGCGTGGGATTCAAATGCCAAAGTCAGAGTACATCCTCAAAAAGTGAACCCAGCTGTATTTTAATTGTGTATTTTTAAAAGACAATGTAAATTCTCAGTTTCTGAGCGATCTGGGTACAGGTGTATGATATGTGGTTTGGTGAGCTGGCCTCTACAAATATTGATCCTACAGACACCTTTTTATTAGAGTTACACAGGCAAGCTTCATCTCCAATAAATTCACCTTCCTTAAATGCTGACTGACAGATGTAATGGGAATAGCAAGTAGGTAGAGGTGCAGGAGGAAGAGAGAAATTAGCATTTTCTGGTCTTTGTCAACTTATGGCTCATTTTCAAGTGCACTAAAAGTCTGGGTTTTCCACTTGGCAGGAAAAAAAAAATCATACAATTCTTTTCTCGTGAATCCAAAATTCCCTCCAACCTCTCCTTACCACCATCATCTCCTGCCAGAGGAAAAACAAAACAAGAGAAATGAACAAGCAACGAGATAAAGAAGCACAATTAGTGAAAGCATACTCACCCTCTCTGAAACAGATCCACATTATAAAATTTATGTAGCTCTACAGAAAACTCAACTGTTCCTTGTACTTCAGACATGATCTTCTTGGTTCATTACCTAAAAAAACAAGAGGGAAATGAAGAGCTTGAGGTCTCATCAGCCAAACACAGACAGCCTGGGCTTCTACAACTGGACCCCAAGCAGAGCTGATGTAGATGGACAAGAGTGTCTGGCCAATGGGCCATAGTGTGTCCACCGGATGTCATCACTCAGGGGGGCTCCTTTCAGAAGAAAGACACAGAGAGATGGGATGCCTTACATAATGCCAAACAGCTCACACTTCCGAGAACTAGGACTCAGACCCAGATACCCTAGTTTCTAAAGCTGGGCTAGCCCCTGCCCTTCCTTACCTGTCAGTGCCTGGAGGCACTACCATCTGGCTACGAACACATGCATAATGACCAGCAGTGCAACAACCCCTATTCTACTTGTGTGACCTTCAGCAGGTCACTGAACCTCGCCCAACCTCAGTTTCCTCATCTGTAATGGAAGGACTGGTAACAGCATAGGCGTCTCATAGATGATGGGGAGATTAAATAAATCTGCCACAGAGAGCACTTCACACAGTTTCTTGTTGCTGTTCAGTGCTTAAGTCATGTCTCACTCTTTGCCACCCCAGGGACTGCAGCACACACCACGCTCCCCAGTCCTTCATCCCCCCCCAGAGTTTGCTCAAACTCATGTCCATTGAGTCAGTGACGCTATCTAACCCTCTCATCCTCTGCCGCCCCCTTCTCCTCCTGCCCTCAATCTTTCCCAGCATCAGGGTCTTTTCCAATGAGTTGCCTCTTCCCATCCAAAGTATTAGAGTTTCAGCTTCAGCATCAGTCCTTCCAAGGAGTACTCAAAGTTGATTTCCTTTAGGATTGACTGGTTTGATCTCCTTGCAGTCCAAGGGAGAGTCCCAGAAGAATGCTGGGATAAAAGTTCTTGCCCCATATGGCAGATAAGGAAAGAGATCAGGAAGTCTCTAACCTGAAGTCCCTTTGTGACTTTAGAATGTTCTAGTGGTGTGTGCTTTCATCAGCAGCCTTTCTTTACTACCATGTGTAACGGGACAATACAAGCTACCTAGGAGGAAGCTAAAAGGTAATTACTTGAAATTCCTTGCAACTGAGCAGGTTCTGGGGGGACTGTTGCTGCTGCCACTATTTAGTCACTCAGTCGTGTCTGACTCTTTGCGACCCCATAGACTGTAGCCCACTAGGCTCCTCTGTCCAGGGGAGTCTCCAGGCAAAATACTGGAGTGGGTTGCCATGCCTTTCTCCAGGGGATCTCCAAGGATCAAACCTGCGTCTCCTGCATTGGCAGATGAATTCTTTACCACTGAGCCACCTGGGAAGCCTCAAAGAACTTGATGTTTCTAAATAGGTCATAACAGTAGCTGGCATGATCTTGGAAAGGGGAGAGAATAAGGAGGGAGTAAGAAGAGATTTGGTCTCTCTTGGCTGGCAAAGGATGATTGGCACCTAAGTTTCCTTTCAAAGGCCCCCCTCTTTCTGCCCCCAAGTTGCCTGGAGGACCAGACCACCGTTGCTGGCACTCAGAATCCAACCTCACTACAGGTAATGGGGTCATGCTATGCCAGACCCAAAAATAAGAGCACAAGGGATTAACTAGGCTTTAAGACTTAGTAACTAAACAATGACAACAGCTTTGTCTCAGCTCTGGCCAGAGTGCCATCTGGGGCACCGTGTCTGAAGACGCAGGATTCCACATACCATGTTAAAATGCAGCGGATCTTAGGACCCAAGCTCTATAAATTCTGCAGGATGGAATTTCAAGCTGATAAGCCTGAAAGGCCAAACTCAGAAAATGTGTTAAAAACCTATTTCCCTAATGGGTGAGCCATTGAGGCATGCCCCAGTCCCACAAAAGGCATCAGAGCCAGTCAAGGTCAGAACCCGCTGCTCAGTTTCAAGGCATTTCTAGTAAAAGCTCAGTGGAGGGACCAACGAATAAAGCCATTCTGAGCTTCATTTCATTATCACATTAAACAGGAACCATGCAACATCTTGTCTTTCTCATCACCTCTCTCGGTCTCAATTCTCGAAATATGGCAGAACTGGCAAAGGTGTCTGATACCCTTGCTTGTAGATATCAGTTCCAATAATTCCTGAACCCTCTGTGATCTCTGCTCCTGGGGGGAAAGATCGGGGGAGGGCAGGAACAGGACACCCCAACACCCACAGGCTCAGGGATTTCCATTCATTATTTCATACCCTCCTCATGTCCTCTCTGAGGCAGGTAGTACTGACCCCCATGCACACAGGTGATTATCCACTCCACACGAGGGAAGAACACTGACCCAGGGGCCCACAGCCCTGGTTTCCCAGCGCCATGCCTCACCTGCAGAATAGCCAGTGTCTTGTTTTAGAGTGGGGAATTAACATTTAGAAGAAAAAAAAATACATAGAAAATATCATACAGAACATTTTCTCCTGGGAAGTCACACCCCACCCTCCTACAGTTCAGGACTAATAGGATGCAATCCTGGAAAGTGTATATGCAAACCCAGCTTCTTGGTGAGAAGCTGCTTTTTCCTTTTTAACCCGACGTGGTTCATTATAACCCAACACCCAGTAATTCAATGAGGGTGATGAGCTCACGTTCAAAACATCAGTTTTAAAACTCCACATTGATTCTGCTGGCAACCACTAGGCCCACTTTGAAGGAGGTGCAGGAATCTGCAGGAATTCAAACTCACTGGCTCTGTTTCCAACCCCCTCCCTGGTCTTTCTGAGGCCTAGAGAGAGCTCAGTGACAGCAGTGGTTTACAGGGCTCGCTCCCCAGGCCTGCGGCACCTGGTTGACCAGATCACCACTCTCTTTTGGGACTACCTCCACTCACAAGTGAAACAGAGCAGGACTCTGTGGTCCTTGCCCCTCCCTGATCCGCCTCCACATCCTCTGCCTGCCTTTTGTCTGTGGAAAATTTTAATCAAAGATTAAATTTAATCAGAAAAGTGGGAAATGGGGAAACCAAGGAAATCAATCACATGAGCCTAAATAATAATAATAATAATGCAGTCATTAAGCATAGTCAGGGCCTTTAGTTCTTTCTCAAGGGCTATAGACAATAGTCTGGGCCATATCCTGTGAGCTGTCTCATAGATATTAAAACACCAGGTGGAGAAGTTACCTACATGATGACCAGGACACAACTGCCACAATTCTGAGACCTGGCCGCAAAGAAATGGGAACAAATGCAGCCCATTAGGAAGTGATTAGGACTATTAACTGTACTGATTAAATATTAATTAGGAAGACTGTACCTGAAACAACCAAGATGATGCTGGTCAGGCCACTGATGACCAATTTAAAGATGACTGTTAGAGATGACTATGCTGTTTCTGCACTTTGTCTATAGAACGCTCAACCCCTGCTTTTGGTGGTGGTGGGAGGGGGCAGGTCAGAATTTGAACAGATGTCTGCCACCCTCCTCCAGTTGCCAACATCTGAAATAAAGCAAACTTTCCTTTCCACCCACCTGGCCTGTTTATCGGCTTTTGGGTGGTCAGCAGCCGGACCCACACACACTCTTTCAGTAACACAGGCACAAGACTCTCCTCCCCCTGCACGTCAGAGCTGAGTCTGAATCCCCTCCCCTTAGTTCTCACACACTGAGATCCTGCCCAGCTCCATCTCTCCATGGGTATGGTGAAAGAAATCGCGTTAAGGAGGTTCAGAGGATTGAAGATTATCAGGTATATAAAGAGCTTCCGTCATTTTCTGACAAATCGTCAATCATTCATCAGTGGAAGCAGCATGTATTTTTATTTCTGCCTTCAACACCACTGGCAGAAATTCAAAAGCCCCCTCACACAATGCAGACCCAATGAAGACTCATTCTCTCTCCTTTATATTAGAGGTTCTGGGGTCCCTGGAGGCCTGCCCTCCATGTCAATTAAGGTGGAAAAATTGTTTGCACTTTTCATTGCAATGTTTCTTAAATGTTTCATTAGTGACTTACATTTTCAGAAAATGTTTCAGAACATCCTCAAGAGCCTCTGAGGAAATTTGTTAAAAATATTAAGGCTATTTTGGAGAAATACCACGATGCCAAAACCTCATTAGATACTGCTTGGAAACAAATCCCTTTACAAACAGGTCTTCCTTTAAAATGTAATCTTTCCCTTAAAACATCAATCTTCAAAGTGTGTGGCCTTTGAAAGATTAAATGAAAAAAGGCATGTTGATCTTAATGGGCATCAGCATTGACTTTATGAAAAGGGCATGCAAAGTTACTGTGCTCAAAAGATTACCAGCCATAGAATTACAACACAGCGAGTGGAGAAGGTTCAGGAAAGGACTGTCTGATGCTACAGAGCAGAAAGTGAGGACAGAGAAGGCATGCCAGAGCACAACCCAGCAACGTTCCAGGGGGACCCGAACACTCTATCAGATCCTGCGGCTTCCTCTGGTCTGAGAGATGCAGCAGAAATGGTCCTCTGACCTCCTGTAACTGCATTCATGAGTGCCCTTCTCCCCAGGGCAGTTTTCTCCTGGCAGCCATTCTAAGAAGGTAGATAGCTCCACTCTTCTGCCCAGTCACTGCAATGGGAATCAGCTCTATGTTCAAAGAAAACAATCTCATTGGGAATGAAGACCAGCATCTCTTCATTGGAAAGGGAGCTTCACCTATGAGGAAGGTTTGTGCCCTGCTTCAAGAGCACCCCAGCTGCATTATATGCCAACCCTGGGCCTCACCTCTGAATGGGACCTTGGACCAGCCAAGCAGCATCTCTGAGCCTCCGTATTCACACCTGGAATGTGGGCCAACACCCCGCTTTCAGGCAGGATTGCTTAGGATCCAAATTGGAGCATCTCCCGGAGGTGTTCATTCCTTTCAGACACTGGGAACAGAATCGAGCACAGGGACCCACCCAGAGCACCAGGGATAGACAGACAACTGTGTCATCAGAGGACACAGGCCAGAAAGGAGAGAGCCGGGTCACAGCTGTGGTCCATGGGAGTAGGTACCCTGACATAAAGGTGTACAGAGAAGACCCAGCAGGGTAGCCTGCAGGAGGCTGGCCAGTCTCTCAGGTACCAAGATCAGACCCTCAGAGCCACAGGACTTCAGGCAAGACCTTATGCACTCTGTGCCTTGGTTTTCCCAACTGGAAACTGCTTTGCAAACAGCCTATCATACACACTTAATAAGTACAAGCCATTCTGATACAGAAGAAAACCTAAAAACAATACGATGAGCATGGCAGGAAAGAAATGATTACTGCCTTCCTCCTACAAGTTACTGGACCCCCTGGCAGACTGTGAGCTTCCCTGGGGTCTCCCAGCTGGCAGGAGGCAGAGGGGTGGTTAGAATTCATGTCTCTGATTCCCACACATCACAGCAAATGCAACCTCAGCCACTTGGCCCCCCTGATGTTAAAAAATAGTATTTTCTTTCCTTCAGCGTAGAAATTAAAATGGGCTGTATATGTCTATTATTTTTCATGTCTGAAGACAATGCCAAATGAAGCATCCCACACTGCACTGAGGTCTTATTTCCCATGGGATGCTGAGCTCGCCTTAGGCAGCATCTGAAAACCCAGGCATAAAGGCACATAAGGTTCACAACCTCGGAAAAGGATGACAGAATTGTAAACTCAGGTAGTCTAAAAGCACCAAAAGCAAGGGAGCAGACACCATTGCTGTTGGCAGCTCCCAGCGCAGAGCCGGTCCCTTCCCACCAGTGCTGGTGGCGCCCACCCAGAAGTTAAGCATGTAGCCAGAATGGGTGGCAATGCATCGCTCCTTCTACCTCCTGAAATGCATGTACACAAATGGGCACCTAAGTCTGTGTGTCTGTGCACACACACACACACATACTTAAAATGCATGTTGGGAGTGACCTCTTGGAAAGACGACACAGAAGCCTACAAAAAGCAGCAGCTCTGATCCTGCCAAATATGTGTCACGTGCAGACCATTTTAAGGACTAGCAGGAAATGGTAACCCACTCCAGTATTCTTGCCAGAAGAATCCCACGGACAAAGGAGCCTGGCAGGCTACAGTCCACAGGGTCACAGAGAGTCGGACACAACTGAAGCGACTAAGCAGCAGCAAGGGCCTGTTAAACCAGATTTTGTCCTCCCAGCTTCCACATCTGCAACCCTAAAAAGTAGTGTCTGTTTCGCAGTGACTATATTTTCAAATGGACACTAACATATTTCCAGCAACATTATGGATGCTCAATAAATAGTGAATAAGGCTAATGTTAGAATAGTTAATAATAACAATAGGAGTTTATACAGAGCAAAGACAAGCTTGAGCACCAAAGAAGTTCATCCTGGAGGGTGGGGGAACCAGCAGGAGAACCCGGGCTGAGCCCCGAAGACAGACATGCCCTTCAAACTCTGGGGCACTCTGTCCTGCCAACCTGTCTTCTCCCACCCTGTTGCCCACCTCCATCACAAGCTCCAGGGGCAGCCTCATGGAAGCGCTCCACCTCCTCTGAACAAGGCTTACCTTTGCGTGACTGTGATCCGCTCTGTCCACCAGGTGGCTCACATATCTCCTCCCTCCCTGACCTGCTCCCAGGGCTTAAATGTCCAACCCAGCTCCCCCAGGACCATTCCTCAACAGTTATGCCCCCAACAGGCTGTGCCACCACCACCCCGACCAGCCTGTGTCTGGAAGTACATCTGTCTTTCAGGTTATACATTTCCCTGGGGGTCCAGGGGGGAGGAATCCACCTTGCAATGCAGGGGACACTGGTTCAAACCCACGTCTGGGAAGATTCCACACGTCACAGGGCAACTAAGCCCGTGTGCCACAACTACTGATCCTGGGCTCTAGAGCCTGGGAGCCACAACTGCTGAAGCTCAAATGCTCTAGAGCCCGTGCTCTGCAACAAGAGAAGTCACCGCACAGAGAAGCCCAAGCTCCCCAACCAGGGAGTAACCCCCACACTCTGCAACTAGAGAAAAGCTGGAGCAGCAAGGAAAACCTGGCACAGATGGGGGAAAAAATGTGAGCTCTTTAAAGGAAGGACATTTAATGAGTTTAGTAGAAAACATGGTAGAGAAGAGCATGAAATAGCATTTGTGGGACAAATCAGAGAAGGAATAAAACAAAAACAAATGCAAGAGAAATTTACATACACACTGATAAATAAATGAATCGATGAGTTGATTCTCTTATTTCCAATCAAATATAAAGTTTCCCTGAGCACCTGGCACCAGCCCCGACTTAGGACTTAAGAGTCTGAAATGATTCATGGCTCTTAGTTTCAATGCAAGCCTGACTTCCTTTCTGTGCTTGGTGCAGGAAACGCAAGGCAGTTCAATCCATCATGTTTAAGAAAATTCCAGAGAGAAGCCAACATCCGAGAGGGAGGCAGTCACTGATGGTGGCTCCACAGCAGAGGACACTCTATTTATCCTTCCAGAAGCCACAGTGTAAACAGGAGAGGCGGTGAATGCCAGCCGCGAGGCTCCCACCCAACGCGTTGAGGCTGGCATTTCAGGCGCGCTGTGTGCTGGTGCCCCATCCGTGGAGCTTAGGGATCTGATTCTGCTGACATCTGTCACCAGCTTCACAAAGGCAGCAATGACTCAGCCTGAGGCGGTGTTCCCACGTGGACCACCCACGAGATCTGGAAGCCCCCACTGGCAACCTTCTCACACACGGATGGCCACCCTCCTCCCAGCCACCCTTTCAGCCAAAAATAGAGAGGAAAGGACTTAAAAATGATGTGAATGATGTTTTGTGGAGCCTCCTGGGAGCCAAGAGGAAAGGGAGAACCGGCCTGCTTCGGCACGTCTATTTTTTTTTTTTGCCACATGGCATGTGGGATCTTAGTTCCCCAACCAGGGATTGAACCTGTGTCCCTGCATTGGAAGCACAGAGTCTTAAACACTGGACCAACAGGGGAGTCCAGTGTCGGCTCTTTGGAACTGATGCTGCAGGCTCCTCCTCCTGGGAACACAGGTACCTCCAGGGGTCGGCGCGTCCCACCAGGAAGGTCTCTGCCGAGGCTTGGGCTGTTGGCTCATAGACCCACAGAGCTACATAGGCCTTGGCGCTTAGAAAGCCTGACCCCCCTGTGACACAGAAGAGAAAACTGAGGCCAGAGTACACTGAGAGGCAGCCAGACGCAGAGGAGGCAGCAAAGTTTGGTGACATCAAGGCCATGAACGGTCACAGCCACAAGTCCTGGCCTTGATTAGTTCCTGCTTTTGTGCAGATTTCTTTTTCTCTGGTCCTCAGTGTTACTATCTGTGGATAGGGCTCCTGACACCTTTCCAGCAGAGCTAGTGTGCGGAATGGAAGAATTGATATGTAAAGTATACTAAGTAGGTGCTGCACTAGCCAGCCCTCAGAAAACACTCCAAGCAGCTGCTACTGTTATTGACATGATTTCTACAGTGACAACAAATACTCAGTGAGCAATAACTGAAGGAAGCAATAAGCCTTTCATTCAAGGTCAGCAATTCCTGTTGTGCAATTGCCAAGTTCTGTCTGACTCTTCATGACCCCATGGACTGCAGCACGCCAGGCTTCCCTGTCCTTCACCATGCCCCGGAGTTTGCTCAAACTCATGTTTACTGAGTTGGTGATGCCATCCAACCATCTCATCCCCTGTCATCCCCTTCTCCTCCCGCCTTCAATCTTTCCCAGCATCAGGGTCTTTTCCAATGAGTCAGCTCTTCCCATCAAGTTGCCAAAGTACTGGAGTTTCAGCTTCAACATCAGTCCTCCCAACGAACATTCAGGGTTGATTTCCTTTAGGATTGATCTCCTTGTTATATGTTTTGTGACAAGAACTTGGACCATCTTGTTTTGCCAAAATGATGTATGATGATACTCTTTAATATTTTTTATTGTTTGTGTGTCAATGTTTGAGTTGAGGTTTACTATGTTAAAATTCTTGTGAACACTTCAAATAAAGTTTTTTTTCTTATTAAAAAAAAAAAAAAGAAATGCCCAGATTTCTGTGGGCTAATAAATGTCATGATGGTTCTACAACAGCACGGCCTCGGCTGTGAGTCCCTGACCAGTGAGAAGGGGATGATAAGTATCCTGGAAAATGGAAACCAGGGTTGTGCTGAGACATGGGGTCACAGGGAGTAAGGATGGAAGGTAAGACCCCAAAGGGATGAACACAATGCAAGACGTGGCAGGGTGAAGGATTAGGGTAGTTACCTTCAAGTGTGACATAGAGCAGACTTGAAATAGCAACCTTCACACTGGCGTGAATATTAATCTTTATAAAAGGATGATGACAATGTGCTTTGGGGCATGAATTAATCATGAGCTTACACTTTTTAATTTTTAAAAACAAGCTTCCCTTTATAAACATCTCAGCAACACCTGCTCAGACTCCCTTTGTGGCCATGATGAGACCACTGGTTCAATCATTCTGAAAATGCTGATACTAACTAAAGGCTTCACATGTGTCAGCAGTGGTACTAGGTACCAGGGAGACAGGCATGTGTAAGTCAGGAGTTGAAGAAAGGGAGAAAAGACAACAGATGATTAGTCTGTGCTACAGTAAGTGCTACAAGGGGATCATACAGGAAGTCTGTCCCAGGGCCATGGAGCCTCCCACCATTGTCTCACCCATGTAAGAGGTGAGGGGCATGGAGATCATGTAACAGGACACACACCTGTGAAGGCTGAGCACATGTGAAGTGCTTCTGCCACGGTGACCGTCTCCCACCTAACCTGACATGCTTAACCACATATGAGGTGTTAGTTGATATTTAAGGATGAAGGATGGGGGAGTCCCTGGTGGCTCAGTGATTGAGAATCCGCCTGCCAATGCAGGAGACAAGAGTTTCAAGCCCTGGAACGGAAGGATCCCACACGCCAAGGGGCAACTAAGCCCGCGCACCGCAACTATTGAAGCCCTCAGCCCTAGAGCCTGGGCTCCGCAGCAAGAGAAGCCCACACACCGCAACTACAGAGCGACCCCACCTCCATCTAGAGAGCGTCCATGCAAACAAAGACCGCAGCAAGAGAAGCCCACACACCGCAACTACAGAGCAACCCCACTTCCATCTAGAGAGCGTCCATGCAGCAACAAAGACCCAGCACAGCCAAAAATAAATCAATAAGATTATATGAGAAAGGAGAGGGACAAATAATAAACAGTTCACACAAATAGCACGCTTGATTAGACAGAGGAGCATGACAGAGCTGGCCCCGCAGGGAATGCAGGCGTAGCACCAGAGCCAGGCTCTCGAAGTCCTGCCTTTAAAGGGCCACACCCAGCTGGAGCCCAGGACTCACCCCATCCATCTCTCCCAACCTGCCAGCAGCACACAGACCCCACAGATTTCCAGAATATTTGAGACAGTTCATAATCCTCACCTCCCGGTTAGAGGAGAATGGATACATGTATATGCATGGCTAAGTCCCTTTGCTGTCCACCCAAAACTACCACAACATTGTTAACTGGCTATACTCCAATATATAAAAAAAAAAAAAGCTTAAAAATAATTAATTTATTAATTAAAAAAAATAATTCTCACCTCCCTAGCTCTGCACAGACTATTCCGCTGCCCTGACCTAACCTCAGAGAATTTTGAACATTACTTTGCTAGCGTGTGAGATGAGTGCAATTGTGTGTTAGTTTGAACACTTTTTGGCATTGTCCTTTTTTGTGATTGGAATGAAAACTGACCTTTTCCAGTCCTGTGGCCACTGCTGAGTTTTCCAAATTTGCTGGCACATTGAGTGCAGCACTTTAACAGTGTCAAATTGCCAACATCCATTGGATCATAGAAAAAGCAAGAGAATTGCAGAAAAACATCTACTTCTGCTTTACTGATTATGCCAAAGACCTTGACAGTGTAGATCACAACAAACTGGAAAATCCTTCAAGAGATGGGAATACCAGACCACCTTACCTGCCTCCTGAGAAATCTGTATGCAGGTCAAGAAGCAATAGTTAGAACTGGACACAGAACAACAGGCTGGTTCCAAATTGGGAAAGGAGTACATCAAAGCTGTATATTGTCACCCTGTTTATTTAACTTATATGCAGAGTACATCATGTGAAATGCTGTGCTGGATGAAGCACAAGCTGGAATCAAGATTGCCAGGAGAAATATCAATAACCTCAGATGCGCAGATGACACCACCCTTATGGCAGAAAGCGAAGAGGTACTAAGAAGTCTCTTGATGAAAGTGAAAGAGGAGAGTGAAAAGGCTGGCTTAAAACTCAACATTCAAAAAACTAAGATCATAGTATCCAATCCCATCACTCCACGGCAAATAGATGGAGAAACAATGGAAACAGTGAGAGACTGTTTTCTTGGGCTCCAAAATCACTGCAGATGGTGACTGCAGCAATGAAACTAAAAGACGCTTCTTGGAAGAAAAGCTATGACCAACCAAGACAGCATATTAAAAAGCAGAGACATTACTTTGCCAATAAAGGTCCGTCTAGTCATAGCTATGATTTTTCCAGTAGTTATGTATGAATGTGAAAGTTGGACTATAAATAAAGCTGAGCACCGAAGAACTGATGCTTTTGAACTGTGGTGTTGGAGATGGGTCTTGAGAGTCCCTTGGACTGCGAGAAGATCCAACCAGTCAATCCTAAAGGAAATCAGCCCTGAATATTCATTGAAAGAACTGATGCTGAAGCTGAAACTCCAATATTTTGGCCACCCAATGTGAAGAACTGACTCATTGTAAAAGACCCTGATGCTGAGAAAGATTGAAGGCAGGAAGAGAAGGGGACGACAGAGAATGAGATGATTGGATGGCATCACCAACTCAATGGACATGAGTTTGAGCAAGCTCTGGGAGTTGGTGATGGACAGGGAAGCCTGGCATCCTGCAGTCCATGGGTTCGCAGAGAGCTGAACATGACTGAGTGACTCTCATTCACTCACTTCACTCAAGAAGAACTTACACGCCAGCTGCCCTCTGACATCAAACAGCCTAGCTGCTTGGCCCTCAGTCGTGACCCTGCTCCCCTCTTACTCACTAAGTTCATTCTCTAATGATTAGAGCAGCTAATATTTACTGAGTGCTCCCTGGGTGTCAGGCCCAATTTTAAGATTTCCTGTATAATTAATTTAATCCTCCCAACAGTCCCACTGGTAAATACTGCTATAGTCATTCCCATCTTATGGATGATGCACAGATAGGTTAAGCAACCTGCTGGAGGTCACACAGCTAAATAGAATCAAGGCAATGTGGCTGGTTCCAGCTTCTTGCCACAGTGCCTCTTGCAGGCACCATGCAGGAAGGAAGGATGCTTACCGGTCTGACCCAGAACCAAGCCCAGGAGGCAGCTTGGGGTGCTCGGTGAGTAGAATGGGAAGTTGTTGTTTAGTTACTAAGCCATGTCTGACTCTTTAGGGACCCCATCAAGCTCCTCTGTCCATGGGAATTCCCAGGAAAGAATACTGGAGTGGGTTGCCATTTCCTCCTCCAAGGGATCTTTCAGACCCAGGAATAGAACCCGCATCCCTGCATTGGCAGATGGATTCTTTACCACTGATCCACCAGGGAAGCCTGAATAGGACTGGGTATTAATTCATTAATTGAAAGGAGTTGGATCACATATGCAAACCACCTTGCATAGTCACACATTCAAATACAGTTTGGAATGTAAACCTCTCATTTGAATAAATATTTGCCTTTCCTGTCTCTGCAACAGTCTTTGCAAACTGCTCTTTCATCTCCTGGCCCCCAGCCCAGGAAGCCCTCCCACCCATTTGAGCTTCTACTCCCAACTTGCATGCACCTCCAGGCCTGCTTCAGAGAACTCTCTAGGCCAGAAGACTAAGCAGCACTTTGCTATGTGTGAAGACATTAGTTAAATGGGGTAATTCACACTAAAGTGCGAATGAAGCCAACAGTGGGAGGGGAGCAGGGAGGAGAAGGCATTTTAAGGTGGGAGCTGAGTAAATCCTCTATTTGTTGCAAGCACCTCAACTTTCTGGAACTCGGGGTCACCGCGGACACTCATCAGCCTGCCTACCTTGATCCTCCCCCTCAAAGTCACAAAGCCAAATTACTCAGTTGTCCACTGGCATCATATTTTTGAGCCAAATGGGAAAAGAACAGTGTTTTAGAATTAGACCTGAGTTTGAATCCCTCCACTTTTGAGCTTTGCAACCTTAGACAAGTAACCTAACATCTTCCGAGCCTCTAGTTTCTTACCTGTAAAATGGGTCTGGAGAGAATTAGATCAGCCCAAAACAGTCCTGGCACAAGAAGGGGACAGTGTGCTGAGCGTTGCTCTCTCTTCCCTGTGCCAGCCTCACTCCTCCTCTTTTCCCCTCCTCCAGGTCTCTGGAAAGGACTTTGAAATTACACCAAGTCACCTACATACGAACCCTCAAGTTGTGAACTCTCAAAGATTTGAACGTGTGTCCAGTCAGGTAAGTTAGTTCGCATGTCTGGCATGCATTGTCACAGGTGCGCATCCCCTGCAAGGGCTTGTGCTTTTGTGAACTTTACTGTAGAGTATGTGTAGAGAACAGTAGAACAGTATCTGTGTTTCCAGCCCAGGATGTCCAGTAGCAAGGGTAAAAGGAGCAGTATGCAGATGATTGTGTTAGCTGGGTACCTAGGCTAACTTCGTTGGACTTACAAATAAATTGGACTTAAGAATGTGCTCTCAGAACAGAACTTGTTCGCATGTAGGGAACTTACTGCACCTCCCAGGCTATGTGCTGAAGATATTCTTACCAGATGTTTCTTCCCAAAAGAATCTCTTAGTTCAGTAAGCTTGGGAATCACCAGATTATGCAAGGTTAATTCTTGAGCCTAAAGAACTTCTCACAACCTTTAAACACGATGCTACTTGCAGCAACTCTTCAAGCCAAGGACTATGATGCTGATTTGTCCCAAAAATTAGAGGCAGAGGGTGGGATGATTTGGGAGAATGGCATTGAAACATGTATAATATCATATATGAAACAACTCACAGTCTAGGGTCGATGCATGATACTGGATGCTTGGGGCTGATGCACTGGGACGACCCAGAGGGATGGTACGGGGAGGGAAGTGGGAGGAGGGTTCAGGATGGGGAACACATGTATACCTGTGGCAGATTCATGTTGATGTATGGCAAAACCAATACAATACTATAAAGTAATTAACCTCCAATTAAAATAAATTTATATTTAAAAAATTACATTTTAAGAATATGCTACATGCCATGAACATTGCTATCTACCAACAATGAACTTACTTCCTGAAACTTTGCTTACAGGCTGGAAGGGTATGTGCATTAGCAGAAAATCCCCTTTTGCCTGAAAAGATAATTATGATTTCAGTGTGGGGACCTCTGCATGGGCGTGACAGCTCAGTGAGTATCCAGGGCCTGGAACCTTCAAGCGGTTTACTTTCCAGTCCCCACTGAGCACATGCCAGGCATCTGCCCTCCTTTGTGCCCACCCTTTGTTCTTTTGCATTATCTCTGTGTGTGCCTCTCAGAGTCTCTGATATCCTGGGAAGCAGAGCAGAGTGTGAGACAAAATAAGTATCCACAAGAATGATGGTTGAAAGGATGGATGGAGGACTGAATGGATGGACGGATGGATGGACAGATGGGTAGATGGATGGATGGACAGATGAGTAGATGGATGGATGGATGGATGGAAAGATGGATGATGGAGGAATGGATGAGTGGGTGGGTAGATGGATGGATGGATGGATGATGGATAGATGGGTGAATGGAAAGGTGGGTAGATAGATGGATGGATAGAAAGATGGATGGATGGACAGATGGGTAAATGGATGGATGGACAGATGGAAGGATGGAAAGATGGATGAATATGAATGGACAGATGAATAGATGAATGGATGGATGATGGAAGAATGGATGGATGGATGGGTGGGTGGATGGATGGATGGATGGATGGTGGATAGATGGATGGATGGTGAAGAGACAGAATGATATGAGAGTCAAAGTGCTAATCAAGGATTCATACCACCCATATTGAAACCCAGATCTTCCATGAGCACATATATGCCTGTGACTCCACCTCTTCGTTTACAAAACAAGTGACCTGCATGAGTCAGTAGAGACCATGGGGCACGTGATGGGCCAGAGAATAGCACCCCAAGCCCCAGTGATAGTGGCTTTTGAGCTACGTAGATCTGGAGCTGCCCAATCTATTTTCCAACAGAAAAGACGAACATCTTCCTTACTAGGTGAAATCTCCTGACATCAATTGTTGGAAATAAATTTAATAATTTTCAAAACCATCTGCAGTCTAAACAAATTCCATCTGTGGAACGTGTTTGTCCCAAGGGCCACCAGCTCATGAGATGTGGAGCAGATAGTCATGAGCTGGTGTTTATTCAGTGGCCGCCGGGCTTTACCACAACATCAACCTTCCACCGGTTCTGGGACTGCTTATGATCATCATCCCCACTTGACAGATGAGAGGATAGAGGCTCAGGGAGGTTAAGTAAGTAACTTCCCTGTCACCAGACAGCAGGGTCAGAGCTGGGTGACCTGGGAGAGCCTCCTCCTGTGAATGGCACAGAAGCTCATGTTCCTTGTCCTTGGCATCAGCTCTCACTCAACCCCACAGCAGCCCTGAGAGGTTCTGATTTTCCTGGTGAGTCCACTGAGGCTCAGAGAGTCCCCAGTAGAGTGCAGGCAGGTCCCAACTCAGGTCTGTGCGACTGAAAACAGCAGCGCCGCAGGTAGCTGCAGGCTGTGCACAGGGCTTCCCTGGGGCTCAGCTGGTAAAGAATCCGCCTGCAGTGCAGGAGACCCGGGTTCAATTCCTGGGTCAGGAAGATCCCCTGGAGAAGGGACAGGCTACCCACTCCAGTATTCTTGGGTTTCCCTAGTGGCTCAGCTGGTAAAGAATCTGCCTGCAATGTGGGAGACCTGGATTCAATATCTGGGTAGGGAAGATCCCTTGGAGAAGGGAATGGCTACGCACTCTAATCTGGCCTGGAGAATTCCATAGACTGTATAGTCCATGAGGTTGCAAAGAGTCAGACACAGCTGCACGACTTTCACTGTGCACATACAAGGAAGCTGGTACTTCATGCAATTTCCTGAAAGATGGGGGAAGGAAACACATATAACCATTTAAGGAAAATCCTTTAACAGCGTGGTACAATTAGGTCACTGTGACCCTTCTCAAGACTTTCATTTTCCCCTATTTCTCTACCTTTCTCCACCCTACTCTTTTTAAATTACCCCCACTGACCCAGCAGGACATTCCTGATGTAGTAAGTTGACGCCTTTGCCTTTCTCTGTGGGCCCATGTCTGCAAGGGAAACATGCCCCGAATCCCAAGTGCTATTTATCTAATAAGACTGCAGTTACCTTAATTATATTTCAATGTCTCCACTTGTCCGAGAAATTTGCCTGCACTGCCCTGCCATATCTCTGCTTCTCTAGCCACCTCATGGTCTCTGGGTCCTCTAAGGAATTCCCCACAGAACTGCCAGCCCCCAAACAGAAGGAGCCTGGTGGGGAGACGGCACACCGCTGAGTTAGCGGCTAGCGTGGAAGGTCTCCTACTTTGCATTGCAGATGTGTTCCACACCAAGCCAGACAAAGCTCAGAAGCCAGAGGAGCACTAAGGTGGGGTGGGGGCGGGGGCAGGTGAGGCTCACACCTGAGCTTCTGCATCTAGTCTCTGCCGCTCACCACCTGGACGGCCTTGGTGCCATCACCCGACCTCGTTGAGATTCAGTCCTGTTAGATTTCAGAGTTTGGATCAGTGCAGGTATAATGATGAATGTCATCCTCCCAGGCCCCAGGTGGGTCTCCTTGGGATCAGGTCTCATTTACTCAGCAAACATTTACAGAGTGCACGCTCAGTGCCAAATAGTGCGCTCGGCACCACGCACGCGAACACGAAAGTGGATTGATGGTCCCTGTGCTTCGTGGGGAGAAAGCAGGAAAATTCTGACTCACAAAGACTTGTGTGATCTTAACCCCTCTGCTGCTTAAAAAAAAGACAAGTTTAGGCAGATGATTTAACTCTGAAGCACCTCATTTTCGTTATTTGCACAAAGAGAATAGTTACCTTTTCCCATATGCCTGTGATGACTAAAATAATACAGGGTAAATCCCTACCACAGTCTTTGGATCACAGCCAGTACTTCACAAATCAAGGCAGTTATTCACCTGATAACCTGTGAACAGGATGCAGGGTATCAGGGCTTCACTGTCAGTATCCCTGGCAAAAATTCATGTCATTTATTTTCTGTTTAAGGACCTCAGTTTACCCATCTGTGCAATGGAAGGGCAGTTCTGCCTCCTGAGAAGAACCCAGGTTTTGGGGGCAGACTTGCACTGGAAGGCTAGCTCTGCCCGTTACTGAGCAGCGTGACCTTGGGCTCTGGGACCTCTGAGGGCTCCTTTCACAGACCTCTAAATCCTGTGTGTACCCTTGACCTTGTGTCCATAAGGGAAGAATGGTGGCCAGCATGTGGCAGGCTCCATTATCACTGAGAGTGAATAAAGGAGAGAAAGTGATCAAATTAAAGACAGCCACTTTACAGCTCTGCTATAAAAGACCGTATGAACTAGCGAACACTCATTCTTGATTCTTTTCAGTCTCCATCTAAACTACCAAGTCCCCAGCACACGGGCATGAGGTAGGGAGGATGGAAAAGGGACTACAGCCTGAGCAGATTCAACCTGTCCTTCCTCCCCAGCATCCTGCTGTTTAGTTGCTAAGTTGTATCCGACTCTTTGCAACCCCATTGAGTGTAGCCCACCAAGCTACTCTGTCCATGGAATCTCCCAGGCAAGAATACTGGAGTGGGTTGCCATTTCCTTCTCCAGGGGATGTTCCCAACCTGGGGATCCAACCTGCATCTCTCTCTTAGGTAGACTGTCCACCACTGAGCCACCTGGGATTCCCAGATACTGTTAGTGAGGGCTCCATAAATAGTCTGTGGATGCACTCAGTCATTTATTCAAACCTCACAGCAACTTTCTGTATAACAACTGTTGCACTGGGGAAGTTGAGGTACATGGCAGAAGTGCAGATTCGAACACAGATTTTCCTCCATAAGCTTCCACTCTGTCCACCTTGGCACACACAGGAGAACCTCACCCAGAGCTGAAGGTGCTCTGACTCAGCTCGCCTGGTCTCCCAACCCAGAGAGCATCAGCAGGAGCCCATCTGGTTCCCTGGCCTGGACCTACTGCCAGCCAGCACCTGCCTCTGCCCCAAAGGACGTGCACGCCCCTCCCTCACAAGCATCTGTAGGGGGCACGTGGCTCATTCAGTCATGTAACCAAAGCATCTGCAGAAACACACCAAACATGTATCCAAGGAGGTGTCCTTGGCTGAGTTGCCCCAGATCCCAGCTCCCTTGTGCCTGAGCCAGGGTGTACAGTCCACACTCAAGTTTGGAGAGCAAGGTGGTTAATCACCCCCAATCTTGAGCTGCCCAAGAATCGGCGAGCTATTCCAGTAGATTGAGATCACTGGTGTGCATCTGTGATCCTACGTGGGGCCCGGCTCTGTGACAGGTGAAATGTTTCCGGGAGATCTGGAGCCAGAGAGCCGGATTGCCGAGCCCCACGGTGGGGATGGATCTCAAAAACATTAAAGGCAGGCACAAAAAGGTCACATATTGAATGACTCCATTCATAGGAAACGTTCAGGACATGCATATGCACAGAGAAGGCAGTGTGGGGTTTCCAAGCACTGGGGAAGGACGTGGAGGTGAGTGATGTTAAATGAGCAGAGGCTGTCCCTCTAGGGCGGTGACACTAAAGGGGATACTTGCACAACCCTGAATGTGCTCAGGGCCACTGAATTGTACACTTCAAGTTGTAACGTTGATGTTTTGTGAATTCTATCTCAGTTGAAAAGATGTCATCTCCAATAGCACACATGCTTGCACTAGGCAACTCCCCTATCCAACAGCTCAGGAAACACTACTTCATTCTGAAAATAACTCATAATTTTCTTACGTCTTTGCTCTGACATCAAGGCCACCTGCCCCTCCTGGATTCCACTTGCTGTGGTTTAGAATCCACAGATTAAGCCTCCTTCTCCCATAGGACAGGGCTTTAAGAGTCTGACACCAGAGCTCGTGTCCCAAGAGCATTTTCCTCAGAAGATGACACGTGCTGGGATCGTTCAGCCCCAGACAAGAGAGAGGCGCTGTCAACAACCCTTGCTCACTGCACCCCCAAGTTGTCTTCTGGACCAGCTGGGGCAGCCCCCTCCCGCCCCTGGACACGGCATCTAAGTGCACGGCAGCCCTGGGGCCTCTGCCCACCCTCGGCTCAGCGTGGGGTTCTCCTGGACCTCAGCCTGCTCGTCTTTGTCAGCTCCAGACAACACAGCCTGGTAACGAGTTTCTGCACCTCTGATCTTCAAGGACTGTGATGCTGGGTCAGCTACTTGACATCTTCTGTAAAACAGGGAAAGACTGCCATTCTGCACCCGCCAGGGCGGTGAGGAGTCACAGCACAGACACTCCAGCATGTAAGTGCAGAGGCACCGACTGGCTTTTCAAGGGTATAAGGGACATCCGTAGCCCAAAGGATGCTGCTGAAAATATTAATAGCAGCTCTCCTATGGGTTCTCCCATTAAATCTGTTCAACTTAACCTCGTTACCTTCCTTCCTCATGCCTTCAGGCCTCAGGGAGCTAATAACAGATGCTCTCAGTACACAGGAGAGGGAGCCGTGGGTTTTACTAGAAATCAGTCAAGTTCAGAGACTCCAGAGGGAGGGGTCCAGCTTATCAACCTGCAGACCCAACCTCAGGGTGTGGACTGAAGGCTTGACTGGGGGACAGGGCAGATGTGAGAGGGTCTGGCAGGTGGGGTGGGGGAGAAGGTGGTGTAGGGAGCAAAGAATGGGTGGACAACATCCCCCCAAGTGCAGGGGCAGGGCTTTCATTCATCTTAAGGCAGCACGTTAATGTGACCATTTTAAATGTGTAGTGAAAGGCTTTCCGGAGCAGCCATGGAAAATATGCTATTGAGACACCCGCACTCAGACCCCAAGAGAAAGTGCTAAACACGCTCTGTGCTCAGTGCACACCCCACTGGCCCTGTCTCCAGCCTCTGCTTCCCTCGATTCATCATCCAGTCAATTCCTTGGGGTACTCTTGTTCAAAGACAGACTAGGAGCACACTGTGCACTTTCTTACTAGAACTTGAACTGGTTCCTCCAGACTCTGGAACAGTTCGTTCTACCATACTCCCTTGCTGTGGATATTTGGTCTCGAACTCCCTATTGATAGAAGAATGATAGGAGCAACTGATGCCAACTAAATAACAGAAGAATTGATGGTGGTGTTGGAGAAGACTCTTGTGAGTCTCTTGGACTGCAAGATCAAACCAGTCAATCCTAAAAGAAATCAACCCTGAATGTTCATTGGAAGGACTAACGCTGAAGCTAAAGCTCCAATACTTTGGCCACCTGATGCAAAGAACTGACTCATTAGAAAAGACCCTGATGCTGGGAAAGACTGAAGGCAGGAGGAGAAGGGGACGACAGGAGGATGAGATGGTTGGATGGCATCACCAACTCAATGCACATGAATCTGAGCAAACTCCAGGAGATAGTGAAGGACAGGGAAGGCTGGAGTGCTCCAGTTCATGGGGATCCCAAAGAGTCAGACACAGCTTAGTAACTGAAAAGCAATAACAAATAGAAGCAATAATAATATCTGTTTAAAGAAACACCCATTTAGGACCTATCACATACCGTCATCTTAAGGAACCCGTGTGTCTTTATTTTCCAGGGAACGTCCCAGTTGACATCCAACTGTCCTGGCAGAATTGTTAACAGGTCCTCACTCAGGCTCAGAAGCAACCAGATATGAACAAGACATTCTCTGGTCCATGGCAACCCCCTAAGAGATACCTCATGATCACATGAGCACTGCCCATTTACAAAGAATGCACTGGAGGCTCAGACAGATGAATTATTTCAGCCAAGTGTCAGAGAAGGATTCAATCTAGCTGGTCTGAAACAGAGGCTGAGTGCTAATCTCTCCCCCAATCCTTTTCTCTCAGCATGAGTGGTTTTCAGATAGTACGCCTAAAACCCCAGGGCAGGGGAGAACCCATTCTTAGAACTCATCAAGAGAACTCAAGGTAACCAAGTAGGTGGAACTTGAAGAGTCTCCCACCCCTACTACCGTCAGCAGATCAAGCCTCTTTTCTCTGTTTTACAGAGGGGGAGGGAGGGCTTTTATAGGAGTTCCTTGGGGGGAAAGTCTATTATTTAAAAAACTGAACAAACTCCCCTCCCATCCAGGCTGCCACATAACATTGAGCAGAGTTCCCTGTGCTACACAGTAGGGAGGGGAGTTTGGGGTTTTCCTGGTGATCGTATATGGATGTAAGAGTTGGAAGAGACAGGAATACCAGACCACCTGATCTGCCTCTTGAGAAACTTGTATGCAGGTCAGGAAGCAACAGTTAGAACTGGACACGGAACAACAGACTGGTTCCAAATAGGAAAAGGAGTTCGTCAAGGCTGTATATTGTCACCCTGTTTATTTAACTTATATGCAGAGTACATCATGAGAAACGCTGGACTGGAAGAAACACAAGCTGGAATCAAGATTGCCAGGAGAAATATCAATATCCTCATATATGCAGATGACACCACCCTTATGGCAGAAAGTGAAGAGGAACTCAAAAGCCTCTTGATGAAAGTGAAAGTGGAGAGTGAAAAAGTTGGCTTAAAGCTCAACATTCAGAAAATGAAGATCATGGCACCTGGTCCCACCACTTCATGGGAAATAGATGGAGAAACAGTGGAAACAGTGTCAGACTTTATTTTTCTGAGCTCCAAAATCACTACAGATGGTGATTGCAGCCATGAAATTAAAAGACGCTTACTCCTTGGAAGGAAAGTTATGACCAACCTAGACAGCATATTCAAAAGCAGAGACATTACTTTGCCAACAAAGGTTTGTCTAGTCAAGGCTATGGTTTTTCCAATAGTCATGTATGGATGTGAGAGTTGGACTGTGAAGAAGGCTGAGCACCGAAGAATTGATGCTTTTAAACTGTGGTGTTGGAGAAGACTCTTGAGAGTCCCTTGGACTGCAAGGAGATCCAACCAGTCCATTCTGAAGGAGATCAGCCCTGGGATTTCTTTGGAAGGAATGATGCTAAAGCTGAAACTCCAGTACTTTGGCCACCTCATGCGAAGAGTTGACTCATTGGAAAATACTCTGATGCTGGGAGGGATTGGGGGCAGGAGGAGAAGGGGACGACAGAGGATGAGATGGCTGGATGGCATCACTGACTCGATGCACGTGAGTCTCAGTGAACTCTGCGAGTTGGTGATGGACAGGGAGGCCTGGCGTGCTGAGATTCATGGGGTCGCAAAGAGTCGGACACGACTGAGTGACTGATCTGATCTGATAAAGAAAGCTGAGTGCCAAAGAACTTATGATTTTGAACTGTGGTGTTGGAGAAGACTCTTGAGAGTCCCTTGGACTACAAGGAGATCCAACCAGTCCATCCTAAAGGAGATCAGTCCTGAATATTCATTGGAAGGACTGATGCTGAAGCTGAAACTCCAATACTTAGGCCACCTGATGTGAAGAACCGACTCATTGGAAAAGACTCTGATGCTGGGAAATATTGAGGGCAGGAGGAGAAGGAGACAACAGAGGATGAGCTGGTTGGATGGCATCACTGATGCGATGGACATGAGTTTGAGTAAACTCCGGGAGTTGGTGATGGACAGGGAGGCATGACGTGCTGTGCTCCATGGGGTCACAGAGAGTCACATGACTGAACGACTGAACTGAACTGAACTGGGGAGTTTGGGCAAGAGTGGATACATGTATATATATTGCGGAGTCCCTTTGCTGTCCACCTGAAACTATCATATTATTAATCAGCTATACCCCAATACAAAGTAAAAAGCTTAATAAGATAAATCAATAAAAAATAAACAGAATTTCAATTTTGCTTACTGAAGGCCTGGAACAATGCTGGGCATACTGGGTCCCCAATAAAGGCTAACCAAACAAACAGATGAACTATAATCAATATTGAATATCTTCCCAGGTTGATGGCTAGTTTGAACATGACTGACACAGACTTCACATTCATAGCAAAATTCACTACCAAAATATTGAAGTCAGAATCATCCAATCCCAGCGGCAGAGGGTATCACACAGAGGGAAAAACAACAGAAGTCCTAATTACAAAGGAATCCTTGAGGTCACCTGACCTTGCAGGTAAAAAGTATGCCCTTGGCAAGGTTATACAGAAAAGCAAAGCCATGAACACATATTATTATCTGCTGAAACTACCTAGAAAACCACATACTTTTTATTTTCTCCTGAAAACCAGCCTTTGATCAGCACCCATCCTCTCTGATCCCCCAGTGCCTGGAAGTGCATCATTATATTTATCCAGGGCATAGATAATTCCTCATTTGCTTGCCTTCCCCATCAGGCCAGAAGCCTCAGGGACTTGGTTTTTTCATATCTAATTCCTCAGGGGCTCTGAAGAGTACTTAGTGCTGTGTAAAGATTCAATAAATATCAGATGTGTGGATGGAGGTTTGGGGCTTCCCAGGTGGCGCGAGAGGTAAAGAACCTGCCTGCTAGTGCTGGAGACCTAAGAGACGAGGGCTCAGTCAATGTGCTGGGAAGATCCCCTGGAGGAGGGCATGGCAACCCACTCCAGTATTCTTTCCTGGAGAATCCCATGGACAGAGGAGTCTGGTAGGCTACAGTCCTTAGGGTTGCACAGAGTCGGACACGACTGAGGCAATTTAGCATGCACGCACAGATGGATGTTTGGGGTGAAAGATTTCCCCTGTGCTGGCTCTCTTTGGAATGTGGGCTCAGGTGTTCTGGGTGCATTGCAAGACTTGGCGGGGATTCTGTGTGCTGTGCTGTGCTTAGCCACTCAGTCGTGTCCAGCTCTTTGTGATCCCATGACTGTGGCACGCCAGGCTCCTCTGTCCCTGGGATTCTCCAGGCCAGAATACTGGAGTGGGTTGCCATGCCTCTTCCAGGGGATCTTCCCAAGCCAGAGATCGAACCCAGGTCTCCTGCATTGCAGGCAGATTCTTTACCACCAGAGCCACCAGGGAAGCCCAAAAATACTGTGGTGGGTAGCCTATCCCTTCTCCAGGGGATATTCCCGATCCAGGAATCAAACTGGGGTCTCCTGCATTGCAGGCAGATTCTTTACCATCTGAGCCACCAGGGAAGCCCAGGCTGGCATTCTGCTTGAGGTCAAAAGGAAGGCTGGCTAATGCTGAAGCCAGAGATATCACAGCTAGGATGGGACTTAAGGAGAATATGAGTGTCCCAGACTGGGAGACCACATGGCCATTTACCCAGAGCCCATCTAGAACAGCATGCTGCCTGTTATCAGTTCTGGAGTGGCTGGGGAGTAGGATACAGTTCTGAGGATCAGAGAGCAGGTGGTGGACCTAAAACCTGGTCATTTCCACAAGGTTTGATGTGTATCCCTGGTTTATCCCAGGCTCACCTGCCACCCACCACCTCTGGATGGAAGTAGGAGGAAGGAAAGAAAGAGAGGAGGAGGACAGGGAGAAATGCGTCAGGGAAAGTAGGTCAGACACCTACTCTTCCAGCAGAACCCCAAATGTGGAGACGATGCTTCCAACCCGAGGAATCCCCTCTGATTCCTTAGCACGCTGCTGCTCAACCCATGTTTAAACCCCCCAGAGACAGGGAACTTCTACCTTACAAGGCCGCCACGGCCATTTCCCCCCGAGGCTACTCAGTCTCACTCCACACTTATGGGCAGGGACTCTTTCCCCTGACTTTAGGCACCTCCCTATCCAACATTCTAAGTTGCCCTGAATGGGTCCCTGTTCTAAGAAGGGTTGAGAAATGCTGTCTAAGATGAAGAATTGAAACATTGATGGACTATGTACAGTTTGCTGTCCAACATCTGGCGAGTTTGCAGAAACTAAGCCATCAGCCGTGTCAAGACCTCTGATGACATTCCACAGTGCTGAGTGGGCAAGCTGGCGATTTAGGAAACTCACAAAATGTTTGAGGTCCAAGGAAAGACCTCTTAGTCCTCTAAGATTATCTAACTAAGCATATTTTTATAAAATTTTGAGCCTGGATACTCTTCTATATATGAAATACTTGTTGGCATTATATCAAAGGAGGTTTCAATGCTCACCCAAGCTTAGGAGAAACTGGGTTAGGCAGCTGTCAAGACTGCAGGACTTCTCAGTTCAGTTCAGTCGCTCAGTCGTACCCGACTCTTTGCAACCCCATGAATCGCAGCACGCCAGGCCTCCCTGTTCATCACCATCTCCCGGAGTTCATTCAGACTCATGTCCATCAAGTCAGTGATGCCATCCAACCATCTCATCCTCTGTCGTCCCCTTCTCCTCCTGCCCCTAAACACTCCCAGCATCAGGGTCTTTTCCAATGAGTCAACTCTTCGCATGAGGTGGCCAAAGTACTGGAGTTTCAGCTTTAGCATCATTTCTTCCAAAGAACACCCAGGACTGATCTCAGAGCCTTTAATAAGACAATTTCCTCTGTGACAATCCAAGCAAATCTAGCACAGGGTATCTCTCTACCTTCCTTGATTGTGATAATCCTATTTTGTAGGTTATCACCTGGACTAATAGACTACAGTCCACTTCTTGAGAAAAGCTATTAAATAATATGATCGAATTCCCATTAAAGATAAGGAAATTCTCATTTACCAGCTCTGCAACCCGAGCACATCACGGACACTTTCAGAGCCTTGGCTGCTTCCTCTGAATTCCCACCTCCAGCTCCAGACAGAAGAGAAATAACTATAAAATCAGGAGCGAGCACACGGGAGCCCTATGGTACTCACACCACCCTTCTTCCCTGAGTGATAGCCACACACTTGCAAGGGACCCATCTGTTTACCAGCCCAGGCTCTGAGCCAAATGTTGGTCCCAGAGACATCTTCACATCTATTTTCCCAGCCTTCAGCAAAAAGAAAGAAAAATGGCCTTTTAACCCAGCTGACACAGCGCTGGGACCTGGAAAGTCTAAGGAGGCCAGTCTTTCTAGTGAACGCAGTGTTTTTCCCTTCAGAGGTCATGACCAATTGCATTTCCTTTCTCAGGAGCTGGGTGATGAATGTGGCTGATGGACAAGAAGTATCACCTCTGGGTGACACGTTTTAGGGGAAAGTGAACTCACCTCCTCACTTTTGAGCACCGCCTGGCTTAGGTGGATCTTCACAGAAAGTAGAGCTCTGGGAAGCTAGGCTTGGTTTTCCTGGATGAGCTCTGTCTTTCACAGATATTTATATTGTTCACAGGCCAGTCAAGAGGCTTATAAACAGTTATTGAGTGCTTACTATGTGTGTGTCCCTGGCGTGTGTGTGTGTGTGTGTGTGTTAGGGAGAATTGGCAGAAGCTCTCCAAACAAAAGGGCTCTTGTGCACAGAGAAAAAGAAAGAACAGTCAAGGGTAAACTCCTAATTCGTGGGGCTTTTAGGAGCCTGCAGACTCAGAATTACCTGGAACATTTCCTTTCAGACACAACCAACCTTTCCCGTGGGTGTGACACATGCAGGATATTTCTGGTATTGTTCTAGGTCCTCTAAAGCCTGGACACTTACAGATCATGGATCTATTATTTTATTTGGAAACAGAATTCACATTCAAGAGGCAAACATGATGGGAATGTAAATAGGTGCAGCCATTAGGGAAAACGGTATGGAGGTCCTTCAAAAATTAAATCCAGAGCTAATATATTATCTAGCAATCCCACTTCAGAGTATTCCTATGAAAAGGATTCTGCTGCTATGAAAAATAAACTTTCTTCACAGTGTTACACAGAGGTTATTTGATTTAAACATTACAACAATTCAAAAAAGAACAGGACTTTTTATAACAATCCAAACAAGAATGGATTTTTTTTACCCTGTTCTACAGGGGACAAAACTGGACACCAAACAGCAGAAGAGGCTTCCCAATGCCAGTGGAGAGCCAGGCTGAACGCTGTGCTCAGGACACAGTGACCCTGACACACTTCCCCCTTTGGCACATTCTACACACTCTTCTGCAGCTCTCTCTACCCATTCCTTTCCCGGAAGACATACAACCCTCAACATCCATCCAGCCATTCATTTTTTTTTAATTCCTGAGTTTTGATTAGCACAGGGCAGAAGTCCTCAACTGGAGGGAAAGGCCATTTTTTCTGGCAATATCTGGAGGCATTTTGGGCTCTTACAACCAGAGAGAGTCACTGGCATGTGGTGAGTAGAGGCCTGAGATGCAACTAACTTCAATACAGTAGTATCAAGGTTGAGAAATTCTGTGTAGAGTGTATATAGTGAAAATTATAGGGACTTCCCTGGCGGTTCAGTAGCTAAGACTCCAGGCTCCCAATGCAGGGGGCTCAGGTTTGATCCCTGGTCAGGGAACTGGATCCTGGATGCCTCAAGTAAGAGTTCACACACTGCAACTAAAGATCCCACACGCCGCAACTAAGAGAGAGAAGCCAAATAAAACAATACATATTTTTTTAAAAAGAAAATCATATGCCAAGAAAATTCTACATTGTTTCATGTTTTTATACATTAAACTAACCAATCTTCAAAATGGCATTATGAGATGAGTAAAACTACTGTTCTGTTTAAGTGGAGGAAGTGGAAAGCTGAGAGTTGACTGCAGTTGCTCTGCATCATGCTAATGCTATGCTAAGTCACTTCAGTCGTGTCCGACTCGGTGTGACCCCATAGACGGCAGCCCATCAGGCTCCGCCGTCCCTGGGATTCTCCAGGCAAGAACACTGGAGTGGGTTGCCATTTCCTTCTCCAATGCATGAAAGACAAAAGTGAAAGTGAAGTCGCTCAGTCGTGTCCGACTCTTCGCGACCCCGTGGACTGCAGCCTACCAGGCTCCTCCTTCCATGGATCTCCCAGGCAAGAGTACTGGAGTGGGGTGCCATTGCCTTCTCTGGCTCTGCATCATAGAATGGAGATTGACACCCTAAAGTCTAGCCTCAGAGGTGCACACACTCTGAACTGCCCTTCATGGTAGAAGAAGACACTGCCTGTATTTTACTCTGGTGGTCGAAGTGGGAGGCTCCGCAGCAGACACAGTAGAACCAAGGCCAGGATGACTGGGGTGTCACCTGGTATAGCCACAGTGCCCACAGCATATCTGGAGAAAGCAGAGCGCAATGGGGCTGAAGTTATCAGGATAGGCTCCAGGCCCAGGAAGGGTTGAAAGGCCTCTGGGCTGGTGTCCTCAGTGGCCTAAGAGGATCGTGTCCCGGGGATGACTGTAAATAGTGAATGCAAGAGTCTGTGTGGCAGGCAGCCTCTAAGATGGCCCCAGGAACCCCATCTCCTGGGATGCATTCCCTTGTGGACCCTCTTTCAAGACCACAAACATCCTGGTTCCACTCTGCTTGTTCTGTCAGATAAACCCGCCACAGGGTCGTAAGCTGCCCCACGGCAAGGGCCAGCCATAAAGGGACTGAGGGACATCCCCAGCCAACAGTCTGTGGGACCCAAATCCTGCCAATGCCCTTTGAGTGAACCAGGCAGGGGACCATCCTTAAAAGGACCGCAGCCCCGGACAGCACCTTAGCGGCACCCAGGTGAGAGACCTGGGCTAGACTACCCGGCTGAGCCACAACCACCCGCCTGACCCACGGCCACCGTGAGATAATACACGTTTGCTCTTTCAAGCTGATAACCTTTGTGCTAATTTATTTTACAGCATAGAAAACGAATACAGCGTGCCTATCAGATGCTTTCTGCAGGCTGTTTCAAACCCTCTTGGCCTCACCCGGCTCTGATTCCAACCATCTCAGAGCAGACTGAACTGTTTGGGCTCCAATCACCTTCATGCATGTAGGTGGAATCTGATCTTACCTTGCCTGATTCTTAAAAAAAAAAAAACAACACTTTAATTTAATAAAGGACATGGAAACCCATAGCTGTAATCAAACTCAGTAAGTAAACCCTGAAAACCTTCTCTACACAGCCATGAACAAAGAAGGATGCCTGCTTTTGCCAATTCTATTCAACATAGTACAGCAATTCCTAGCCAGAGCCAGTGGCCAAGAAAGAGATATGAAGGCATCCATATATGGAAGGACAGAGCAATGTTTTCTCTGTTTGCAGATGTCATTACCTTGTATGTAGAAACCATTACAGTCATCACACATATAAACACACACATATACGCAAACAGCAGGATACACACACATTTTCAGAGCAATTAAATGAATCTAGCAAGGTTGCTGATACAAATCAACATGCAAAATCATTTCTGTTTTTATACACTAACAATGAACAATGCAAAACAGAATAAAATTCATAGGAGTAAACAGAACCAATGAGGCAAAACACCTGTATATACACATACATATATATATACACATACATATAAAGATATATATACACACACATACACATGTATACACACACACATATACACACATACACACATATATGCACATACACATATATACGCACATACACATATATACACACACATATACACATATATATAAAGATACATATATACACACATACACATATATACACACATACACACATATACACACATACACACATATACACATACATATAAAGATACATATACACACATACACATATATACACACATATACACATACTCACACACACACATACATGCACATACACATATATACACACATACACACATATATACACATACAAATAAAGATACATGTATACATATGCACACATGGACACATACATGTATACATGCATGATGAGATAGATCTTCGTTCACCTTGCCTGATGCTTACCACACCCCTCCCTCCTCCCACCTGCTTGACCTCATGCATGTCCAGTCTGGAAGTGCAGGGGAGTTACTTTGCTGGGGAACAACCCTTGACCACAGGCAGGCAGGAACAATGGATAAACAGTCTCCTCTCTCCTGCCACCCAGGATGGGCATCAGAGATGCAGTGTAAGCTGGCTCCCAGGTGAAGCTCTATGCTGCCCGTTGGAGTGTGGAACCACTTGGGGTAGAGCTGGCTCCAGGTACCCCCTGCACGGACTGGCCCTCCTTCCTTGGAATCACTCTCCCCAAAGCACACGGGCCTTTGTCTCTAGTTCTGCTTTCTGGACCAGCTGGGCTGAGATAGACAATATGTAGCACAGAGGGAGGTGCAGTCAATGGGAACTATTGAGCCTTCTCTCTCTATGGCTGGGTGACCCCAACTGTGCCCCTTTGACTTTGAAAGTTTTACAAGTCCATAGCTTTTTATTTGTTCTCACGGCCTCTCGCCTTCCTGGGGCACAAAGCTCTTGGGCAATGAACAGGTTTTGGAATCACATTAATGAAGAGCTTTCTTCTTAACTCTCTCCTTCCTGCATCCCCGCCTTCTTTCCGCACCACCACCACCCTGTCCTTCCTGCCTTGTTGATACTTCCCAACTTAGGTTTCCTCCATCTCACCATCTGTTCATACTTCCAAGTCTGCTCATCTGTTCCCTCTGCTTCCCTCCCACCTTATGCTTAATACTTTTAAGATTTTTTTTTTTGATGGACCATTTTTAAAGCTGCTGCTGAATTTGTTACAACATTGCTCCTGTTTTGTGTTTTGGTCTATTTTGGTTCAAGGCATGTGGGATTTTAGCTCTCTGACCAGGGATCAAATTGGCACCCCCTGCATTGGAAAGTGGATTCTTAACCACTGGAACTCCAGGGAAGTTCCTAGTTAATTCTTTTCTTTAATTTTTAACTTCAGGACAGGTAGTTTACGATATTGTGATGGTTTCTGCCATACCTCAACATGAATCAGCCATAGTATACATATGTTCCCTCCCTCGTAAGCCTCCCTCGCACCTCCCTCCCCATCCCACCTTTCCAGGTTGTCACCGAGTACCAGCCTTGGGTTTCCTGCATTGTGCAGCAAATTCCTGCTGGCTATCTATTTTATATATGGTAATGGATGTTTCAATGCTACTCTCTCAAACCATCACACCTTCTCCCTCCCCCACTGTATCCAAAAGTCTGATCTGTTTCCATTGCTGCCCTTGGGTAGATTCCTCAGTACTATCTTTCTAGATTCCATATGTATGTGTTAATATATAACATTTGTCTTTCTCTTTCCGACTTACTTCACTCTGTATAATAGGCTCTAGGTTCATTCATCTAATTAGAACCAACTCAAAGGCATTCCTTTTTATAGCTGAGCAATATCTCACCATGTATATGTATGACAGCTTCTTTACCCATTCATCTGTCGATGGGCATCTAGGTTGCTTCCAAGTCCTAGCTACTGTAAATAGTGCTGCAATGAACACTGGGGTACATGTGTCTTTTTCAATTATGGCTTCCTCAGGGTATATGCCCAGTAGTGGAATCACTGGGTCATATCGTAGTTTTATTCCTAGTTTTTTCTTCATTCATTTTTTAAATATTCCTAGTTTTTAAAGGAATCTCCTGACTGAGCGACTTCACTTTCACTTTTCACTTTCACGCATTGGAGAGGGAAATGGCAACCCACTCCGGTGTTCTTGCCTGGAGAATCCCAGGGACGGGGGAGCCTGGTGAGAGTCGGACACGCTGGCGCCTTAGCAGCAGCCATACCGTTCTCCATAGTGGCTGTATCATTCTCTGCACATCCTCTCCAGTATTGACTGTTTGCACACCTTTTGATGATGTCCATGCTGCTCAGTGTGAGATGATACCTCAGCGTAGTTTTGATTTGCATTTCTCTAGTAATGAGCGACATTGAGCATCTTTTCATGTGTTGATTAGCCATCTGTATGTCTTCTTTGGAGAAATTTCTGTTTAAGGCTTCTGCCCACTTTTTGATTGGGTTGTTTGCTTTTCCAGTACTGAGCTTCATGAGCTGCTTATATATTTTGGAGATTTTCACTTTCATGCATTGGAGAGGGAAATGGCAACCCACCCCGGTGTTCTTGCCCGGAGAATCCCAGGGATGGGGGAGCCTGGTGAGCTGCCGTCTATGGGGTCGCACAGAGTCGGACATGACTGAAGCGACTTAGCAGCAGCCATACTGTTTATGTCAAAGCCATACAACTTTGACAGTGGTCTCATTTGCTATTATTTTCTCTCATTCTGAGGGTTGTCTTGACACCTTGCTTATAGTTTCCTCTAGCTAATTAAGCATTCTTTTTTTAAATTTTTTGTTTTATATTGGAGTACCATTATGCTGGGAGGGATTGGGGGCAGGAGGAAAAGGGGACGCCAGAGGATGAGATGGCTGGATGGCATCACCAACTCGATGGACGTGAGTTTGAGTGAACTCCGGGAGATGGTGATGGACAGGGAGGCCTGGCGTGCTGCGATTCATGGGGTCACAAAGAGGCAGACAGGACTGAGCGACTGAACTGAACTAACCATTGATTAACAATGTTGTGTTCAGGTGAACACCAAAGGTTATACATATATATGTATCTATTCTTTTTCACCCAATTAAGTTGTTACAGAATGTTGAGCAGAGTTCCCTGTGCCATACACTTGCTCCTTATTTTTAACAACTCATGTGAAAGGGCATCCTATCCTGTAATCTAGGACATCTGCCCCAAGGACCCCTGTTCAGTCTAAACATCCTTTATTCTAGATCTTGGAAGAACCTCAAGCATTTGTCTGCCTTAAATTATTCATTTTTCTCCAAAGATGCCACAAACTCAACTGGGAGAAGGATGAAATCTTCTCTCATCTAGCTTTTGAGTATGTCGTGCATACATGCTAAGCCATTTCAGTTGTGTCTTACTCTGTGTGACCCTATGAATTATAGCCCCCCAGGCTCCTCTGTCCATGGGCATTATCCAGGCAAGAATACTGGAGTGGGTTTCCATGCCCTCCTCCAGGGGATCTTCCCAACGCAGGGATTAAACCTGTGCCTCTTATGTCTCTTGCACTGGCAGGCAGGTTCTTTACCACTAGCACCACTAGTCGAGAGGAGAGCCCTCGACTACATCACTCAGTTCAGTTCAGTTCAGTTGCTCAGTCGTGTCCAACTCTTGGCAACCCCATGAATCCCAGCACACCAGGCCTCCCTGTCCATCACCAACTCCTGGAGTTCACTCAAACTCATGTCCATCGAGTCAGTGATGCCATCCAGCCATCTCATCCTCGTCCCCTTCTCTTCCTGCCCCTAATCCCTCCCAGCATCAGAATCTTTTCCAATGACTCAACTCTTCGCATGAGGTGGCCAAAGTACTGGAGTTTCAGCTTTAACATCATTCCTTTCAAAGAACACCCAGGACTGATTTCCTTTAGAATGGACTGGTTGGATCTCCTTGCAGTCCAAGGGACTCTCAAGAGTCTTCTCCAACACCACAGTTCAAAAGCATCAATTCTTTGATGCTCAGCTTTCTTCACAGTCCAACTCTCACATCCATACATGACCACTGGAAAAACCATAGCCTTGACTAGACGGACCTTTGTTGGCAAAGTAATGTCTCTTCTTTTGAATATGCTATCTAGGTTGGTCATAACTTTCCTTCCAAGGAGTAAGCGTCTTTTAATTTCATGGCTGCAGTCACCATCTGCAGTGATTTTGGAGCCCCAAAAAATAAAGTCTCACACTGTTTCTACTGTTTCTCCTATTTGCCATGAAGTGATGGGACCGGATGCCATGATCTTAGTTTTCTGAATGTTGAGCTTTAAGCCAACTTTTTCACTCTCCACTTTCACTTTCATCAAGAGGCTTTTGAGTTCCTCTTCACTTTCTGCCATAAGGGTGGTGTCATCTGCATATCTGAGGTTATTGATATTTCTCCTGGCAATCTTGATTCCAGCTTGTGCTTCTTCCAGCCCAGCATCTCTCATGATGTACTCTGCATATAAGTTAAATAAGCAGGGTGACAATATACAGCCTTGACGTACTCCTTTTCCTATTTGGGACCAGTCTGTTGTTCATGTCCAGTTGTTGCTTCCTGACCTGCATATAGGTTTCTCAAGAGGCAGGGCAGGTGGTCTGGTATTCCCATCTCTTTCAGAATTTTCCACAGTTTATTGCGATCCACACAATCAAAGGCTTTGGCATAGTCAATAAAGCAGGAATAGATGTTTTTCTGGAACTCTCTTGCTTTTTCCATGATCCAGCAGAGGTTTGCAATTTGATCTCTGGTTCCTCTGCCTTTTCTAAAACCAGCTTGAACATCAGGAAGTTCACAGTTCATGTATTACTGAAGCCTGGCTTGGAGAATTTTGAGCATTACTTTACTAGCATGTGAGATGAGTGCAATTGTGTGGTGGTTTGAGCATTCTTTGGCATTGCCTTTCCTTGGGATTGGAATGAAACTGACCTTTTCCAGTCCTGTGGCCACTGCTGAGTTTTCCAAATTTGCTGGCATATTGAGTGCAACACTTTCACAGCATCATCTTTCAGGATTTGAAATAGCTCAACTAGGACTATGTCACTACTCTTTATTAAATAAATGATAAATAGGATAAAGAAAGAATGGCAAAAAGACACTTTTCTCTTGAATACTGCTGACAATTTCAATGTAAATCTGCAAGCTGCTCATTTCTGTGTTCAAAGAGAAGGGTTGGAATAAAAGAACATATTTTTTCAAGCAATTCTCTGCTTTGAGCCCACAGTTTGACAGGCCCCATTGCCACTTTCCAGCAAGGCCAACAACGTGGCCCTCCTCATGCATTTGAGACCTTGTGAGATGACACAATAAAATATACAGCAATTCAAGGGAGAAGGTAACGAGTGCTTTTCACCTCCCTGTTTACCTTGGGTAAGCCAACAACCCTTACCTCTCAACACCTCACCTCCCATGCCGACTGTATTTCCAAAAGCAAGAACATGAAGAATCCAAACTTCTACAGCCTGAGAAATGTGTCTATATATCAGTGACTTTAAATCAAGATACTTAGGACCTTCTGGGATAACTTAATAATTCAAGCCACTTAAAATTCCCTGGTGGCGGGGTGGGGGGGGCACTTCCCCGGTGGTCCAGTGGTTAAGACTCTACCCTCCCAATGCAAGGGGAGCCCGGGTTCAATCCATGGTTGGGGAACCAGATCCCACCTGCTGCAATTGAGATCCCACATGTGACGACACAGATCCTGTGAGCTGCAACTAAGCCCTGGAGCAGCCATTTTTTTTTTTTTTAAGTCCCTTGGGTCACACGCACATCACATGCACACACACACACACACACACACACACCACAAAATGGGAAGCTCATTAACACCTGGGGCAGCTCATTCAGTTTCCACCTAAATAATGAACACACAGGATTTTCGATTTGTCTTTGTAAGGGTATGACCTGTGTCAAGTCACCTACACACTAACCCTCAGCTTCTTCATCTATAATCAAAACCATAATGGGCCAGCATGGCTCCCCCACAAGGGGTGGAAGTGATGATTACAGGAAATAATACGAATGGAGTAGAACTCTGAAATATTAGGAGCTTCCCTCTTCCATGCAGACGACTGTCCCAGCACTGTCTTTCATCTGGGGCCACTGGGCATCCAGCCTTCCCCAGTCCCAGAAGAGAGACAGTGCATTTAAATTGAAGACATAGAAAGAGAAAATTGGGCCCCTGATTTTAAGTTTCAAAATAGACTTTTGAATGTAATGAGAAAGACCAAAATTTGACAGCAAACATTTTGGAATTTCAAAAGTCTAGGAATTCCAGCCTGAATAGTAGCTTTAGAACATTACAGTGTAATCTATTCTTCCCCCTCTTCAAACTAGAAATTACCAACGTTTTACTGGAACAGGGCAATTTGAGAGATAGTTGAAAGGAGGAATGATGCCACATTCCCTGTAAGAGGCTCCATGCTCTTCCCCACCTGCAAACTCGGCCAGGTATCCCTACTTACAGAGACAATGAGTCTCTCCTGACAACCTCTGTGCAGACTGCCCCTGTATCTGCTCATCCTAGGTCAGGCTGGGGGACACAGCAAGTCCTCAGTGTTTTCCAGGCACTGACTGGTGTCCTAGAAAAAGGACCTCAAAGTGTTCATGGAGCCAGACATGGAAGGAGGCCCTGGGCTAAGAGATGAGAGGTTAAGACTAAGGCTCCTGTAAGAAGATATAAAATTCAAATGATGTTGATGAGGGCAGATAATAAAAAAGGATTAAACAATTCCATCTCCCAACCTCCACCCTCACCTCCGATACTGTGACTTTCTGCAAGCCCAAGAACTTGGCTTCAACCTCACAGAAGAGTAAAGAGAGATTCTGGACTCTATGGCTGCTATTTATAACCTGGAGATTAGAATAGAAATGAAGTTCAGTGTCAGAAAAAGAGCTACATCCCTTGTAAACCTGGGTTGGTGAGCTACATCACCATGAGCTAAGGGCCTCACATGGTGTCTGGTTGGTGAGCTGTAACCGTGAGCTAAGGGCCTCACATGGTGTCTGGCTGGTGAGCTGTCACCTGAGCTAAGGGCCTCGCACAGTGTCTGGTTGGTGAGCTGTCACTGTGAGCTAAGGGCCCTCACAGTGTCTGGTTGGTGAGCTGTCACCTGAGCTCAGGGCCTGACGGTGTCTGGTTGGTGAGCTGTCACCTGAGCTAAGGGCCTCGCACAGTGTCTGGTTGGTGAGCTATGTCACCCTGAGCTAAGGGCCTCACACAGTGTCTGGTTGGTGAGCTGTCACCTGAGCTAAGGGCCTCGCACGGTGTCTGGTTGGTGAGCTATGTCACCCTGAGCTAAGGGCCTCGCACGGTGTCTGGTTGGTGAGCTGTCACCTGAGCTAAGGGCCTGGCATGTTGTCTGATTGGTGAGCAATGTCACCCTGAGCTAAGGGCCTCGCACGGTGTCTGGTTGGTGAGCTGTAACCGTGAGCTAAGGGCCTCACATGGTGTCTGGCTGGTGAGCTGTCACCTGAGCTAAGGGCCTCGCACAGTGTCTGGTTGGTGAGCTATGTCACCCTGAGCTAAGGGCCTCGCACGGTGTCTGGTTGGTGAGCTGTCACCTGAGCTAAGGGCCTCGCACGGTGTCTGGTTGGTGAGCTGTCACCTGAGCTAAGGGCCTCGCACAGTGTCTGGTTGGTGAGCTATGTCACCCTGAGCTAAGGGCCTCACACAGTGTCTGGTTGGTGAGCTGTCACCTGAGCTAAGGGCCTCGCACGGTGTCTGGTTGGTGAGCTATGTCACCCTGAGCTAAGGGCCTCGCACGGTGTCTGGTTGGTGAGCTGTCACCTGAGCTAAGGGCCTGGCATGTTGTCTGATTGGTGAGCAATGTCACCCTGAGCTAAGGGCCTCGTGACGGTGTCTGGTTGGTGAGCTGTCACATGAGCTAAGAGTCTCGCATGGTGTTTAATTGGTGAGCTATATTACCTGAGTTAAAGGCCTCGTACGGTGTCTGGTGAGCAATGTCACCACGAGCTATGGGCCTCACACAGTGTCTGGTTGGTGAGCTGTCACCGTGAGCTAAGGGCCTGGTATGGTGTCTGGTTGGTGAGCTGTCACCTGAGCTAAGGGCCTCCCTCAGTATCTGATTGGTGAGCTATGTCACCTGAGCTAAGGGCCTTGCACGGTGTCTGATCTGGAGCAGCTGTAAACTAAGTAGCAGCTTCCTCCCCGGGATGTTGAACTGACCCTGACCTTCCTGCAAATCTCTACAGTTTAGCTGTCTGTGGTGACAGTGACAAAGGATTTAATCACAGAATTTTTGCCTGGTGGGGAAATTGCTGGGCTGCCTCCTTCAATATAGAATTTGGCACTGAAACCATGGCAGGTTAAGAGACACCCCAGGACACAGCAAAGGAGCAGCAGAAATCGGGTTGGGACGGTCTCTGATTCATAATAGGGTCCCTTCCACTTTCCATGAAGCTTCCCAAAGAGCAAAGGCCTTTGCAGGAGATCATCAGTGATTTAAGTGGCTGAAGATAGAAGGTCAAGAGGCAGTTAATTAATATAAAGAGCCAATTAAGAGGACATTGTCTCAAGGGAATCCTTTACTCTCTGGAGTCTAAGAATGAAAGGCAGTGATATAGTAACTTACTCTAATAATCCCTCAGCTCCCCTTAGGCCCATCCCCTGAAAAATAGTTTTATCTACTTCCTCTGTCAAACATCTCCACTGGCTTCCCAATGTCTGGAGACTAAAGTCCTTCCCTTTGGCATAGCACACAAGGCTGTCCTTGATATGGCTTGAAGGTACTTTCTTAGCTTCATCTCTCACCCTAGCCTTCCAGGCAACCTCCTCTTCAACCCTTTGACATTTTCTGAGCCATACAACACATTGCATTTTACAAATATTATTTCTTAGGTAGTTATTCAAAGTGTCCTTATGCACAGATATTGTGTAACCTTGGTGGCTCAGATGGTAAAGCATCTGTCTGCAATGCAGGAGACCCAGGTTTGATCCCTGGGTTGGGAAGATCCCCTGGAGAAGGAAATGGCAACCTACTCCAGTATTCCTGCCTGGAAAATCCCATGGATGGAGGAGCCTGGTAGGCTACAGTCCATGGGGTCACAAAGAGTCAGACAGGACTGAGCGACTTCACTTCACGAGGCTCAGTTAGCCGTAGTTTGTTTACTCCGCTGATTTGCCTCTTACTTTACAGCAAGCCCATCACAAATGCATCCCAAAGCTATGTAGGGCCAAACACGTGGTCATCGCTATCTTTTACTAAATCTCAAAATTACACACTCTTAAGTATCACCGTTAATAACAAGATCTGTCACTAAGTGAGTGATCAGTCTTTGCCAGGAGTTCTCCCAAATATTTCATATTCATGGACTATTTGACCCTTACAATGACCTTGGAGGTGGGGGAGATTAACCTAATGTTAAGCTGGAAAAGACTCAGAAAGGGCAAGTCACTTGACCAAAGCTCAAATGGAGTAAATGAAAAATGGAACTGGATCCCAAAGCACATACTTTTGGGCACTGTATTTCAGCCACAAGCACTTACTTGGAAGCATCGGGTGTAACTGGGAGATCAAGGATCACTCTGAGTAGGCTCCATGTAAATGAGATGTGGCTGTGGAGGGAGATGAGACAGACCCCACTCCTGTATCCATAAAACTGTTGAGAGGGAAGGCAGGTGTTCTCCTGACAGTGGCCATATTAGAATGTCCATTGTTCAGAAGGACTCCACTCATTGGCTTCATTGAGCATTCCATTTGGAATGGCTCTAGTGCAATGGAGATGAAAGGGGCAGCTAAGCCTTCTTAATGCATTCTCTTTAGAGCACATGATTAGCATCCTCCAGGCTTGGCTTTCCATCCTGGTTTCACCTCTTTGAATAAGAACCTTATTTGAACGCTGAGCTTTCACATGAGCTTTGGGGAACAACCGGGCTGGTAGGCACTGTCCTTGGTGCTGAAGCCACACAAAGGAGGCTTAGTTCATGGCATCCAAGCGTTTACAGGAACTGGAGAATTTTAGTACAATTTGGTAAGCACAGCACAAAGGAAACATATGCCTCGAACTATACATCAATAGACTGCACCAAATGACTAGTAATCAAATGTAAAGGTGCTTCACTTCACTTACAATCTTACAAACATGAATTAAAAATTGTAATATGATATTAATTCACACTGACCAGATGGCCAAATGAAAAAGGTAGATGAAGCCAAGTGTAAGAGGATGTGAAAGTGTCAGTCACTCAGTCGTGTCTGACTCTTTGTGACCCCATGGACTGCAGCCCACCAGGCTCCTCTGTCCATGGAATTTCCCAGTCAAGAATACTAGAATGGGTTGCCATTCCCTTCTCTGGGGGATCTTCCTGACCCAAGGATCCAACCTGGGTCTCCTGTATTGCAGGCAGACTCTTTATCATCTGAGCCACCAGGAAAGCCCAAATGCTTAACTTCCTTTGCAATCTTACAAACACAAATTAAAAACTGTAATATGATATTAGTTCACACTGACCAGATGGCCAAAATGAAAAAGGCAGATGATGCCAAGTGTAAGAGGATGTGAAATAAATGAAATTTCTTTGTACAGATGGGGTTAGTGTAAATTGATATGACCACTTTGAAAAACTATGTAGCAGTATCTATAAAAACTAAATGTGCACATACCCTATAAAATAGCTATGCTAATCTTAGCAATATATCCAACAGAAATGCATACACATATACATTAAAAGGCATGGATATGAATACTAGCATACCTATAATATTTCAATACTGGAAATTATACAAATCTTAGTAGAATGAGTAAATTAAATGGGGTATATTTATATTTTAGACACTAAATGGTAAAATACTACTATAAGCAGGAATATGGATGGATTACATAGTCATGTTTGAACAAAAGAAGCCAAATGAAAAAGAATGCATACTGTGTGATCCTATTTCTATAAAGTTCAAAATAGTCAAAACTAATAACCTATGGTGTCAGAAGTCAGGACAGTATGTTCTTAGCAGTGGTTTTCAGTACCCAAAGGGAATCAGGCAGAATGTATATGATGCCTGTTTGTTTGATATAGATGCTGGTTAAACTGAATTTCTGAGTTTTGGAAAATCCATTGAGATTATACAAATATGCATTATTTCAATCATTATTTTTACATTTTCTTCCACAATATTAATATATGGCAATATGCCTTTTAACTTTATTTTTTCAAAAGGCTCATGTTTTATCCTGAAAAAAAAAAAAACACACATTCATGTCCATTGAGTTAGTGATGCTATCTAACCATCTCATCCTCTGTCATCCCCTTCTCCTTTTGCCTTCAATCTTTCCCACATCATGGTCTTTCCAGTGAGTCCGCTCTTTGCATCAGGTGGCCAAAGTATTGGGCCTTCAGCTTCAGCATCAGTCCTTCCAATAAATATTCAGGATTGATTTCCTTTAGGATTAACTGGTTTGATCTCCTTACAATCCAAGGGACTTTCAAGAGTCTTCTCCAGCACCACAATGCCAAAGCATCAATTCTTTGGCACTCAGTCTTCTTTATGGTCCAACTGGGGATTCAATAACAAATAGCTAATGAGGTCATGGCTTCCCCTGTGGCTGAAACAGTAAAGAATCTGCCTGCAATGCTGGAGACCTGAGTTCAATCCCTGGATCAGGAAGATGCCCTGGAGAAGGGTGTGGCAACCCTCAACAGTATTCTTGTCTGGAGAATCCCATGGATTGAGGAGCCTGGTGGGCTACAGTCCATGAGGTTGCAAAGAGCTGGACACAACTAAGTGACTAACACTTTCACACTTTCACTTTCAAAGAGGTTATACCTTCCTCTTAAATTGTCAATATTTTTATATTTACTTTTGTCCCTAGTACAAATGCAGACTTCTATTCATCCTTCAAAACCTAATTTAAACATCTCATTCCCTCAGAAGTCTTTCCTGATCTCGTACTCCCTTATTCCATTCAACAAACTGTCCCTGAGTGCCTACTGCATAGATGTCACCAGCCCAGCTACTAAGTGAGTAAAATGGCCTGTCCTTGCAGTGCTTACATTGTTGAAGCAGGACTCATGTGCATCGCTCTCAAATACAATTTCCAGCTGTCGTAAATGCTATGAATGAACAATGCACAGAGCTTTAAAACAGGGAGCATCAGGGCCAGTCTTGGAGGTCAGGGAAGACTTCCTCAGGCAGAGTTAATTAACCTGGTACCATCTGGACCTTCTGTGTTTGCACTCTCTTCACTGCACTGTAATTCATTTTCTATCTGTCTCTACTATCGTCTATGAGCAACACAAGGTCTGGACTGTGCCTTATTCATGCCTTGATTTCATGTCCAAGGAAACTTGGGTGGCCTCTTATAGGCAGTCAATAGATCTCTCTTGAATTGACTTGTATGATCATCACCATTATTCCTGCTCTCCTTGTGGCTGCCACCATTACTGGAGAAAAATGTAGGAAGCGTCTAAGTGAGCACAGACCCTGTGTGATGAACTCTATATTAACCGTAACTTCTTGGCAGCTAAAGGAAGAAAACAGCCATTTGCTGATGATAAAAGAGAAGAGGAAGCTGAGGAACTCTGACTACTTCTCTGGAATGTTCATTTGTTTTCAGCACCTCCTCTCGAGTTCCTTGTAGCACTGGCACAAACTTGCAAGCTTTCTGTGGATGACTATGGGCAAATCCCATATCATGATTGTGTTTTACAAAAAGCCTGGCTAAAACCCCTGCTTACAAGGAGGACAGCAGACAGAGGTGGCATCCAGACCAGAGCAGAGATCAAATAAACTGTCCTGACATGAAACAAAATCTCCTCTTAAGTACTTTAAATATTAGAGCTGGATTCACATACCTGAAAGGCCCCTTTCAGAAATCTTCCCCCATCATAAAAGGACAAAGGCACTGACTGAGACCTGGGAAGATCAATTCCAGAACATGAGCAAGCAAAGGGCAAAACTGTGTCTTGGGTCCCAGCTTTGAGGGTTTTATATGCAAGAATCCCCCCACTGTGCCTGGTTATTTTAATATTTTTCCTTGTACTTTGTGACATATTCTGTGCATCTTTTTAAAAAATTGTGTTAAATCATTTAACATGAGATCTACCATCTTAACAAAATTTTAAGTGTACAATACAATACTGTGAACTATAGCCATGATGTTATACAGCTGGTATCTAGAATTTACTTAATCTTGTATAACTGAAACTTTATATCCATTGTACCCAAAATATGAAATTCTAGCTAAGAGAGTACTTTCTAGAGAGGAAAGTTTACAGAGATGGCAAAGTCAGTATTTTCACTGTTTCATTTAATCCTTTCAACATCTTTGCAGACCCACCCTCCCCTGGCCAACTTTCATATGTACCTGACTTGGCTCCTGTGGTTTCTAATTCCATCTGTGCTGATATGAGCAGCCACTACTTACTGATCACCCATGAGCCACACACACCCAGACACTTGACATGCACCACTTCTCATGCTAGGATGGACACTGAAAGGGCATTTACATGTGCCTTGGATATCCTCTGACACATGACAAGATAACCCTGAAACTCACTGACTTAAACAACAGTGTTATTGTCGGCTCCCAATTCCCTGGGTCAGAAATTTGATCAGATCTCAGCTTCCTGACCCTACATCCAGCCTGGGGGCTCTGAGTCGTGGCTGGGATGTGCAAAATGGCACCTGGCCTGTCCGTCTTAAGGGGCAGTCAGAGTTCATGTTGGTGCTGGTCTCCATGAGAGAACATTCTGGAAGGTAAGAGTAGAAGCTGCAGACCTCTTAAGGCCCAGGCTTGGAAGATAAAGGACAGTACTTCAGTCACATCCTACTTGTCAAGCCAGGTGAGATGACTGATCCAGGCATAAAGGGAGGAGAAAGAATTTCTGCCTCCATGGGGGAGAGCGAGGTCACCTTGCAAAGGGAGAGATATGTCATTACAGGCATCCTTGGACATGAAATCTACCAGAGTATAATGGTTAGGGCCACGTTCTTTGGAGTCAGACATGTCAGCTCTCCCATTGCTGTGTGTCTATGAACACGTTATTTCTCCTTTCTGAGCTTCGGGTTTTTTTGTTTTTTTTTTTCACCTCTAAAATGAGACTAACAGCAGTCATCTCATAAGATTCCCTAAGGGAATAGATAAAATAATAAATGAAATGAGATTAATACTCAAAAGATTTCCTAAGGGAGCAGACAAAGTAACACATAAAATGAGCTCAACACGAGGCCTATGCAGAGCAAGACTCTATAAACAGTTACTAACGCTAAAGGGACCGTGCAATTTAACATCCAATTTTGGGCAGTTTTGAGAAGGGGGGAGGGGGCTGCTTTGTGTAATCATGTTTTATCAACAGGTATCCACTGAGGTTTATATTTATATAAACCTCCACGTGTATATTCACCTCCAGCTACTATTATCATTCACCTTTCAGAAAGGAGGAAAGCAAACTGAAACTCAAAGAGATGAATAAGCTGACCCAAGTGTGTGTGCTTGCGTGCACGCTCCCTCACACACTCATGGAACTCTTCTCTGTGCCGGGTGTTGAACAAGAGAATACACATCCCTGTCACCACAGAACTTATCTCCAGGGACAGAGAAGGGATTACCAAACAAGTAAGTAATCCGTTTGCAGTAATACTGGCATCTATGGAAATGAGTCAGGGTAAAGGGAGAGAAAATGCATCCGTGGCATGGCTTCACCGGAAAGAAACAGACAATCCTGATTCAATGATTAAACCCACATTGGCTCACAGGGCTGTCCGGGTATCCCTTTTCATGAGAGTTTTGCTGGAACACAGCCATACCCTTTTGTTTGCATATCCTCACGGCTGCCTCATGGTGCAACTGCAGTACCAAATACTTGTAACAAGTCACAAGCCTGCAACTCATAACAGATCTCCTATCTTTGGCTTAAACAACACAGAAACATAACAAATGTATACTCATCCCCCCACACACATACACACAGTAAGTGAAGAGTCAGAGGAAAATGACATCATGCCCCGGGCCCCTGCTGTCGTGAGGTTCTCAGGCTCCACCCGTGGCTTTCAGGTTATAGTTTTATCCAAGCTGAAGCCTTTCAGGTTTGCAAAATGGCTACAGTTATTCCACATATTGACATAGCATCAATATCAGAAGGAGGAGAGACATCTCCTAAAACTGCGTCTTTTGGGAGAGAAAAAACAGTCCTTCCCAGAGGCCCCCATGATCCCCAGGCCTCACTGTAGAGGACTGAGTCACATGCCCTTCCCTAAACCAGCCACTGGAAGGGAAGGAGGCTGAATGGACGGATACCCATAGGAGAATCCCTGGGATGAGCAGGAGGACTCCTCTCTCCTAAATCACATTTCGGAGAGGTACACACGTGAAGAACTGGGGGCAACAGAGGAAAGAACTAGACACCTACAACATCTGACATGAAGAGCGATTGCAGCGGGCAAAAGGGTCAAAAATTCCATTACAAAGGGAGTTCAGTGAAGGACTCAGGATATGACATCCGAACACAGACCTGGATGACAAAAAAAAAAAAAAGCAGGCCTTCAAAAGATTGTATAAAAGAGCTTCTCAGGTACAGGAACTGCTGGTTAAGAGCAGAGCTGGTATTCAGAGCCCCTGTCTGGATTCAAACCAGCGTGGTCCTCCCCACTCCAAGCTGCCTATTGAATGTGTCCTTGGTTCTTCACCAGCTGTCACTTATTTCATGGTCTTCCTTAAAGTCTTTAGTCACGTCCTCTGGAGCAGATGTGTCCCCCTGTCTCATTCCACCTGTACTGCCAACGATTCTTGGAACATGGATTAGCTCAGCCTTCTCTTCTCCTATTACGATGTAAGGTCCTGAAGGTCAGTGGCCAATTTTGACTCAGACTCACAGCGACTCTGACAGTATTGAACAGTGTGAGCACACAGCACAGAAACAGAGCAGGACTCTACAGTCCTTCCCTGACCATGTCCTCCACCTGCCTTTTCCCATGGAAAAGCTTTAGCCAAAGAATAAGTTTAATCAGAGACGTGAGAACACGCAGAAGCAAAGAAATACAGTGAAACAGGACAAAATAATAACAGTTTCATCAGTAAACAAAGTCAAATTCCTTCTCCAGGGCTGTACCTAATATTCTGAGCCACATCCTGTGAGCTGCCTTGTAGAGACCAAAACCCACACAGGGTAGAAGAAGTTAACTGCATGATGACCAGACCGTAGCCATGACTTAAGCTGCCACAATTCTGAGAATTGGCCTCAAAGAAATGAGAACAAACCAACCCTGACACTGAAAACTAACTGTACTGAGAACAATCAAGATGACGCTGGTCAGACCCACTGCATGACCAATTTCAAGATGACTCAGAGCTGATTGTGCCATTTCTACATGTAGCCTCCTCCTTCTGCCTATAAAACTTCTTGCTTCTTGATTGGTGGTGAAGTGTGGGGGAAGCCAGCCCTTGGACAAGCATCTGTCCTCTCCCCCCTGCCCCCTCCCATTGTTAGCATCCAAAATAAAGCAAACGCTCCTTTCCAGCAACCTGGCCTCCTCACTGGCTTCTGAGCAAATGAGCAACTGGAGCCTACTTTGGTCACAGCGCTCACGGTCTTGGTGAGTGAACGTGTCTTGTATTAAACACAGTATAGATCTACGCTGCTATCTGCTTCACTTCCTTGGGGTTGAAGGAGCCCCACAAGAACTTGATTTTCTTGCAAGAGTCTAGGTACTCAATCATCGACAGAGGGATGGATAAAGACGATGTGGCTCGTATATACAATGGAATATTACTCAGCTGTAATAAGGAATGAAATTGGGTCGTGATGTGGATGGGCCTAGAGTTTGGATACAGAGTCACAATAATCAGAAAGAAAAGAGCAAATATCACATATTAATGCGTTTATGTGGAATCTAGAAAAATGGTACAGATAAACCTATCTACAAGGCAGGAAGAGAGACACAGATGCAGAGAATGGACATGTGGGCACAGTGGGGAAGGAGGGGTGGGATGAGTTGCAGGGTCAGGACTGACGCATATACATTACCACATATAAAACAGAGAGCTAGTGGGAAGCAGCTCGGTGCTCTGTGATGACCTGGACGTGTGGGACAGAGGTAGGAGGGAGGTCCAAGAGGGAAGGGATATATGTACACATAGAGCGGATTCCCTCAAGTAGGAAAGGGCAACTCACCCCAGGATTCCTGCCTGGAAAATTCCATAGACAGAGGAACCTGGCGGGCTATAGTCCCTGGGGTCACAAAGAGTCAGACACAACTGAGCACGCAGGCATAGCTGATTCAGGTCATGGTACAGCAGAAACTAACACAACATTCTAAAGCAATTATACCGCCATAAAAAGGCACACAGAAGAAAAGATGAAGGAGTGGTATCCACTCAAGCTTCAGTTCCTAGAAGACTCCGACGGGAAAACGCCAAGTCGGAAGAGGAGGCAGGGAAGCCATGCGGTATCCAGCCAGCAAAGGGAGTAGATGCACATGAAGGGCCTCGAAAAGCGTAATAAAATTAGGTCTGATTTTTCCAGCAATACAAAGCCACTGAGGAGCAAACAAAATTGACTGATCACCTATTGTATTTCAGGAACAGTGCAAGCTATTTCACACACATTTCATCGTCATCAAAGAGACTGCTAAATGAATGTCGTTTCTGTTTCATAGAGGATGAAATTCAGGCTCAGCAAGGTGAGGCGGCTGAGGGTCACGTGGTGAGAAAATGACTAATGCCCGAGTCTGTGACCTTTCTTCTCAGCCACACAGTTGACCAATGCTCTAAGAATCCACTTCGGTAAGAAGAGAGAGAACAGGTATGCTGGAGAGGGGCAGATACAACAGGTGGGGACACCCGTTAGGAGCTGCTGCAATAATCCACAACAGAGAAGATGAAGCCGGCTCTGGGCATCGTTAGTAGAAATCAATCATACTTGGAAGCTCAGTGGGTGAAGAAAAGGGAGCAGCTGCAGATAATACAAATGCACCCACCTTGGGGAGGTAGGTTACCAGGGAACAGCAGTCTCTCCTGCCCTTGTCCCTGTGACTAAGTCAAAACATGGGCAAAACTGCCCTCGGGATTCTTTGCTCTAACTCTGGGTCTGCGTTCTAAGCTTGGACGAGCTTTAGTCACAAGGACGAAATATTATTAGTTTAGCTGTGTTTTAGCTCCAGCTTTCTCTATGAATCATGTGTGCATGAATCATAATCAACACTCTTCATATTTTAGAAGCAAATGCATAATTTTTCTTACCCAAGGAAAAAAATCAATTGCTGTCTAAATATGAATCTAATGTTGTTTCTGCAGCTCTTGAATTTTTTTTCAATTCTGAACCTTCATTTTCTTTGGAAGGGAGGATAATCAGGAAAGCTAAGGAAAAAGAACAGAAAAAATGACATGTATTGAGTATCTATCCTGTATTAGACTTTCCAAAGCCACGGTAGATATAAATGGTTCCATTTTATAGATGAAGAACCTAGAGGTTATAAAGCAATGTGTTGGCCCAGCATCACACACCTAGTAAGAAGCAGAAGATTAGGATCCATTTACAGACTGCAGACACCAAGTCCTACACTGCAATGCTCCTGCCCAGCTCACCGGGTCACAGCATAAAGAAAGGATGTCAGAGTGACCCCGTGACATGGTTGCTTTGGGAAGCGACATTCAGTGCTCTCCTTAACATGGCTATGACATTTCTTATCTATTGTCAGTTTGTTGCTGTTCAGTAGCTAAGTCGTATCTGACTCTTTACGACCCCATGTACTGTAGCCCACCAGACTCCTTTGTCCATGGGATTCTCCAGGCAAGAATCCTGGCATGGGTTGCCATTTCCTTCTCCAGGGGATCTTCCTGACCCAGAGGTTGAACCTGCATCTCTTGCAATGGCAGGCAGGTTCTTTACCACCGAACGACCAACGAGGCCCAACTATCATCTTAGGACCCTGTATGAACAGTTGAGAAGCAAATCATCTCAGGACCTGTTAACTGTGTGTGAATTGGAGATACCAACCAAGCCTGGTTCTCTGAGTTGATGTGAAATATACGGTTCAAGTAAAGACATTATTACCAAAGAGTGGCTGCAGTCAGCCTGCCATCTCTCAGCTCCAGGACGTTCCCTGAGCAGCCCACCACCTGCACTGAGCACCCCAGGCACAACCTCTGCTCTTCCTCTTGGGACTTTTGTCTCCCAAGTCTGGCTGAAACCAAGCTCCAGGCTTAGCATCCCACCGATACCTCCTCACCACCGGGGAAGCAAAGGTGTCATCTTCATTTTATGGGCGCACTGCTTTACTATGTAGTATCACCACTGTTTTTTAATACAGTGACCTTAGGAATGTCTTACTTATTAAAATGCATTACACTAAATATTAATTATCAAATGCAACAATTATAATAGCTATAAATAGCTAGGTATAAGAGTTTTGAAACCTTTTGTGAATTTTCACCAACATTATCTCATCCAGTCTCAGTCTGCTCTGAGCATTAGCTCCACAAAAAAGTTTCTAAATAAATCCACAATGGAATATGACTCAGCCATAAAAAGAGTGAAATAACGCCACTGGCAGCAACATGGATGGAACTAGAGACTGTCATACTGAGTGAAATAAGTCAGAGTAAGACAAATATATGATACCGCTTATATGTGGGATATAAAAAATGGTACAAAGGAACTTATTTACAAAACATAAATAGGGTCACAGATATAGAAAATAGCATTATGGTTACCAAGGGGGAAAAGAGGGAGGGATAAATTGGGAGATAGGAACTGACATATACACTCTTTTATATATAAAACAGATAAGTAAGAATCTACTAGGAAGCACAGGGAACTCTACTCAATACTCTAGTGACCTGCATGGGAAAAGAATCTAAAAAAAGAGTGGATATATGTATATGTATAACTGATCCACTTTCTGTACAGCAGAAACTAATACAACATTGTAAATCAACTATAAAAGTCACTTCAGTTGTGTCAGATTCTTTGCGACCCTATGGACCTGAAGCCCACCAGGCTCCTCTGTCCATGGGATTCTCCAGGCAAGCATACTGAAGTGGGTTGCCATGCCCTTCTCCAGGGGATCTTCCTAACCCAGGGATCAAACCCAGGCATCCCACATTGTGGCCAGATTCTTTACTACCTGAGCCACCAGAGAAGCCCAAATCAACTATACTCAAATAAAAACTAACTTTAAAAAAAAGCCCCCACCTATGTAAAGGTCACAAACTACCCTCTACTCTCAAAATGATTTTTCTAAACCACAGTTCTAGTAGTCCTTTTGTTTAAAAACTGTAAGAGAGACTTCGTATTTGGTTCCCCATTGGAACTGAAGCAAGCTACCCCCGTGTCCAGCTGGAAGGCTAGGATCTGGATTTAGCAGATATTGCAAAACTACAGATGCATTGAGCAGGGCTGTTTCAGCTTTCTACCACCTGCGTCTCCTGGACTTCAGACCACACCATCTGTGATGATCTGCATGCCCTATTGTACTGGGAGGGTTGGGTACCCCACTTTGTAATAATAGTGTCACTAAAGAGGTGGGGCTGGTCTCCTTCCCCTAACACGGGGAGCATTTAACCTAACACATATCTTAGACATGACTATTGGTCACTGGAGAGGGAAATCATGGAACTCAGCAATATCCTTGGTAATAAAATGATGGGAGAACCTATATTCACAAGAAGAGCTCACTGGGCATAATGTAGGAGGCCCAACGTATCTGATTTGGTGAAAAGATCATATTTACATGTACATCTCTTCCATTTCTCTGCAAAACACTCCTGCACTGCATTTTTATGTTATGTGTGTTGTTACTGTGATGGCAATGCAATGCGGAGAAGTGGCTTCCTCCACAGAAATATTTGTTGAAAGGTATTAATTTGAGTTGGACAGCAGGGATCGAAGTGCCCGTGGGTTTTGCCAGTGACCACCGTGTCCTAAGTACAGCTCTCTGTGAAAAGAACATAGCGATCTGGCCTGTGTGCCCATCCCGTCTGCTCTGTGTGAAATCAAAGACTGAGGCACAGGGGGTTAATCTTGGCTTCAGAAACAATTCTGTGAACACAATGTAGGTTAGAACACAGGAGCACCCCCAGGCTTACTCTGGGCAAGGCTGTCTGTAACATAAACATGCCACGCTGGCACAGGGATAAGGGAAAGGACACTCTTGCATTTTGCTGGTATGAGCAAGTCATAAAATCACAATAGTCTCTAAATACAAACTTGGCAACCTTGTGTCCACCTTGAACAGAAAATCCTTACATAGTAACGTCCACACAGGGCTTCCCAGGTGGCTCAGTGGTAAGGAATCTGCCTGCCAATGCAGGAGACGCAGATTTGATCCATGGGTTGGGAAGATCCCCAGGAGTACAAAATGGTAACTGGTCCAGCTGCCTGGGAAATCCCATGAACAGAGAAGCCTGGCAGGCTATAGTTCATGGGGTCACGAAGTCAGACACAACTGAGCGACTGAGCACACTTGCAGAATCCACACAGGTAGGCATATTGGATTCAGACAGGATTGGCCATCAGGTAAGATTCGAATGTGACTTTTTTAAGTGTATGTTTTATTTTATATTGGAAAAGAGCTGATTGACACCGATGTGTTAGTCTGAGGTGTATGGCAAAGTGAGTCAGCTATACGCACACATTTATCCATTCTTTTGCAGATGTTTTCCTATACAGGATACTGCAGAGTATCCTGTGCTATACAGTAGGTCCTTGGTTATCTACAGAACGCGGCTTTTTAAACAGCCTGAGTGGTAGGAACCTGCCTTGGCAATTAAATAAGCTGGTGACATTACTTAAGGGCTATGCAACCTTCAGGAAATCCTTTCATCTTTCTAAGTCTTGGTCCATGGCTCTATATAATGAAGATAAGAACCTATCTCATAGAGCCGGTGGCGGCAACACTTAGTAATGTGTTTCCTAAAGTGTCTGCCCACAGTACGTGCTCATGAGCATTGAGTTGCTCCCTCTCTTTGCCTCTGGGATGACTGAGTGCTGAAGACTGACCCTGACAAATGGATGACACATAAGGTAGAATAAGGTCCGAGGCATTAGCCTGTTCTTCAAGCCCCTCACAGTCCAACTTCTATCAACAGCCTCTCAGCTCCTTTAACCCCCAATTCTGAACTCCCACTCTGAGTCAGCTGGTCTGTGATGAGCTGCTATTTCTGATGAGAATGCATTATATTCCTCAGGATGTTAGGAATAAGGGGGAAAGTCATAGCATTTGTGAATGATATTAGCAGAGAAAAAGAGTCTAGGTGTAAGAATCAGACAAATGAGCCAAACTCCCGGGTTTGCTACCTCCTAGCTGGACTCAGGGCAAGCGGCTCAAGTGCTTTGAGTCTAGTTTCCTAGACTGTAAAGTGAAGAGAAGACCTAACTTACAGCAGCAGAAGGCGAAAGGAAGACCTACTTCCAGAGGCTCTGGGAGAAAGCAATGCCCGACTGCCAACCACGGGCCAGGCTGACTGGCAGGCGTTTGACCAGTGGTAGCACAGAGACTCTCACAAGAACATCAGTATTCATGAGTTTCATGAATCACTGATATTATCGTTATTATTCTGAAGAGCAGTGGAATCTGGCAACGTGGTTGGTGTGCTCGTGCTGAATTCACCCATTCTCAGAACATAGTGGTTGACTAGTTCAAGAACTTATTGGTGCCTCAACTCACTCACCTGTACAAAACACACTTGAAAGTACAAAAACAGTCACCTTCTTTGTCTGGGAAATCTGCTCATTTTAATTAACCTAAAAGGTTTCCAGCAATTTGTGTTTGTAAAGCACTCTGACATCCTGAGAATAAGAGGTAATTTAAATGCAAAATTTTATTATAACATCTTTTATGATTATTACTCAAGGGACTCTCAAGTAAGGAGCTCCTACAATTCCACACCTCTCATCTCAAGGAGGTGCTGTATCTTCTAGCTGAGGGTAGGACCCTATGGATTTCCCAAGAGTTCTTGGAACTCTACTTACTCAGTAAAAGTGTGGAGTACAGTTGGCATCTATAAAAGACAGTAAGAGAAAGGATATTTTGAGTGCTTTCAAACACCAGCTAAATTCTGATTCTCCCTAAATCTACAAATCAAGTTCAAATCACACTCCTGTTACTGCATCACTGCTTCCTTGTTAAATGGCTTTAGCATGCGGGGAGGGCACCACTCTTATAAAAGATGATAGTATCTTCGGCCTAAGGGACTAGAGGACAGAATTCAGGACAATTTCAGCCTCTGCAGATACCTAGAAATGAAAGAAACAAAGAAAGGAACCACACATTCTGTAGACATTCTGTCCTAATCTCTGGCTGCCCCCAAACCACGCATGTGTGGGGCAGACCCCAAGCCTCCGGACTAAGGTTAAAATTTTAAAAGAGGTTGACATATTACCAGGTGCATTTTCTGTATAGATTGAAATGTTCACTTGGCTTTCCTCTTCTAACTTATTAATGTGATTAATTACACTAGTAGAGATGTCTCAGCAGATAAAGAATCTGCCTGCAATGCAGGAGACACAGGAGATGCGGGTTCAATCCCTGGGTCAGCAAGATCCCCTGGAGGAGGAAATGGCAACCCACTCCAGTATTCTTGCCTGGGAAATCCCATGGACAGAGGACCCTGGAGGGCTACAGTCCATGGGGTCGCAAAAGAGTTGGACATGGCTTAGACACTAAGCACAACAAGACGATTTTCTAATGTCGAATCAAAGTTCTTAGAATAAACTCAACTGAGTCATGAAAAAACAAATAAATAACTGAACTCCGATTTGAGCTGCTGTCCCAAAGTCAGAAGATGCCATTGGAGTTCAACCAAGCTAATTTCACTCTAAACAAACAAACCAACAAACAACAACCATCACATCAGCAAGAACGTTAACAAAACACACTCATTGGAAGAATATTATGGACTATAGCACAATGTTCACAATATCCAAGACAGAGTCCAAAAGGGTTCAGCGTGAGAAGAAATATAAAATCGTGACCCATTCTTAAAAGACAATCAATGGAGACTGACCTCAAGAGGATCCAGATGTTAGAATTAGCAGTTATTAACTCTGCTCAATGACATAACAGAAAATATGCTCAGAACTAATAAAAATTAGCTACAAAGCTTGCATATCCCTTAGACTTCAAAAGGAAAAATAATAAGCAAAGACTCCTATATGACTGGAAAGTTTTTATCTCACAAAGATAACAGTTTCAGGAAAGTTTCCATTTTTTCTGTGGGGTGGAAAACAAAGTATTTGAATAAGCCAGCTATGAGAACTTTTGTACAATCATTAATCACTTAATTAATTATTCAGAATATTATTGAAAAGATACTAGGCTTCAGGCAGAGCTCTAGAATTGACCTCAACAAGCTACCAGCTTTCTTGGGCCTGCTATTAAATATTCATCATACGTGATCATCACTTTGTGTGAGATAATTAGCTTACACTATATAATTGACCATCGAAACTATTGTATCTGGGTCTTCTTAAATCTTATTTCATGCATATGGCACCCCACTCCAGTACTGTTGCCTGGAAAATCCCACAGACGGAGGAGCCTGGTAGGCTGTAGTCCATGGGGTCGCTAAGAGTCGGACAGGACTGAGTGACTTCACTTTCACTTTTCACTTTCCAGCATTAGAGAAGGAAATGGCAACCCACTCCAGTGTTCTTGCCTGGAGAATCCCAGGGACGGGGGAGCCTGGTGGGCCACCGTCTATGGGGTCGCACAGAGTCAGACATGACTAAAGCGACTTAGCAGCAGCAGCAGCAGTCCTCACGGTCTCCCCAAAAGTCTTCATTTATTGTACTAGGTATTGCTCTCCCTGTACTGTGTGTGTGTGTGTGTGTGTGGGTGTGTATGTATACGAATATGTATGTATATATATATAGAGAGAGAGAGTTTTAGTCCCTCAGTCATGTCCAACTCTTGGCAACCCCATGGACTGTAGCCCACCAGGTTCCTCTGTCCATGGAATTCTCCAGGCAAGAATACTGGAGTGGGTTGCCATTTCCTTCTCCAGGATACTGTGTGTGTGTGTGTGTGTGTGTGTGTGGATATAGAGAGACAGAGAGAAAGAATAAGGCAATTGTGAATTTTGATAAGTAGTATGAAGACAATAAATAAAAGAGAAGAAAGTGTGCCAAGAGTAAAAATGGGTGATTTGCTTCCTTCTATGAGTCTGTGATATGGTATTTATACTTTCCCTTGGCAATTAGGAATCCTTAAAGACACCGACATAGCATTCACTGTCCTAAATGACAGCCCATCCTCATCTCATATCTATTTAATATGAAACTGTGGCTCATAATATGCATTGAGATTTTATTTCAAATCTTCTTCTCACTCAGCAATAAAAAAGCCAGCCCTGTGAACACGGAGGACCAGGCTTAGATGCCTGGCAAATGGTGCTAAGTCATTTCAGTTCAGTTCAGTCGCTCAGTCATATCCGACTCTGCGACCCCATGAATTGCAGCACGCCAGGCTTCCCTGTCCATCACCAACTCCTGGAGTTCACTCAGACTCACTTCCATAGAGTCAGTGATGCCATCCAGCCATCTCATCCTCTGTCGTCCCCTTCTCCTCCTGCCCCCAATCCCTCCCAGCATCAGAGTCTTTTCCAATGAGTCAACTCTTCTCATGAGGTGGCCAAAGTACTGGAGTTTCAGCTTTAGCATCATTCCTTCCAAAGAAATCCCAGGGCTGATCTCCTTCAGAATGGACTGGTAAGTCACTTCAGTCCTGTCCAACTCTTGGCAACCCCATGGACTGTAGCCTGCTAGGTTCCTCTGTCCATGGGGATTCTCCAGGCAAGGGTCCTGGAGTGGATTGTCATGCCCTCGTCTAAGGGATCTTCCGACCCAGGGATTGGACCTGAGTCTCTTGCCACTCCTGCACTAACAGGTGGGTTGTTTACCACTAGTGCCACCTGGGAAGCCCTAAAGGTATACAGTGCTAAGTCGCTCAGTCGTGTCCAACTCTGTGACCCTGTGGACTGCAGCCTGCCAGGCTCCTCTGTCCATGGGGATTCTCCACACAAGAATACTGGAGTGGGTTGCCATACCCTCCTCCAAGGGATCTTCCTGACCCAGGGATCAAACCCACATCTCTTACGTCTCCTGCATTGGCAGACAAGTCCTTACCTACTGAGCTACTAGTAGGCCTAAGGAAATACAGATCCTGCTGCTTAATGAAATGTAGCCATGATTCAAGCCAAGCTTGCAGTGGGCTGCATTTCACTCATCAGCATTTTATGTCTTTTAATGGGATGCTTTTTTTCCCCCTCTAATGACCATGGAGACTTTGTGAGTGGAGCAGGAGAGGCCACTGTGCAAGTAGGTTAACAGAGACAGATGTGAATTCTGTTTGATAATTGGTACCTGAAAAAACAAGTGTGCCATCACATGAGCTTGACTTAGGACATCTCTCACCAGACCATTAGCCTTTATAAAACACAGATCTCAATTAACTTTCAAGGAAATTAGATTATTTCCTGTCAATTTGAAGGATTTCATTTATCCAGGGGGAGCTTTACCAGGCAAAGGTTCCAGCATTTGTGTCCACGGAAATCTCTGTGGAGGGCTGCAAAAAGATGGTACCCTTTCAGATTACAAACTACTGTCACAAATTAAAACTCGCTGTCACACGAGTTGTCATTCCATCATGGCCCTGTGTGGTCACCATAAGGGAAATCCACAGCACACAGAACCATAAAAGAGGCTTGAGGGTTAGGTTCAGTTCAGTTCAGTCACTCAGTCGTGTCCAACTCTTTGTGACCCCATGGACTGCAGCACGCTAGGCTTCCCTTTCCTTCACCAACTCCTGGAGCTTGCTCAAACTCATGTCCATTGAGTCAGTGATGCCATCCAACCATCTCATCTTCTGTTGTCCCCTTCTTCTCCTGCCTTCAGTTTTTCCCAGCACCAGGGTCTTTTCTACTGAGTCAGTTCTTCGCATCAGGTGGTAACTAATCACAAATGTTGCCATGGTGAGTCAGCTAAGGCTTGATGATCACAAATCCCATTCTCTCTTCACTACATGGCATAATCCAAATGCACAGTCTCATGTTCAATCCAAAAGGAAACGCTTCACACTAACCCACATAACATTAGAGGAAGACTTAATCTAGGGAGAGGGAGTGTTTTGAGCTTCCCTGTGACAGGAGATCATCAAGGGATCCTCCAGATTCTGTGGACAGGGTGCCACAAAGTGACCAAAAAGGAGCTGACTTGTCTTGGTTCAAGCTCTGCATGTGCCAGGGACTCTCCTAGGTGCTTCATCACTGCTCCGTGTTGTTCTTTAGTTGCTAAGTCATGTCTGACTTTTTGCGATCCCATGAACTGCAGCACACCAGGCTCCCCTATCCTTCACTATCTCCTGGAGTTTGCTCACACTCATGTCTATTGAGTCAGTGATGCCATCCAACCATCTCATCCTCTGTCAGCCCCTTCTCCTCCTATCCTCAATCTTTCCTAGCATCAGGGTCTTTTCCAATGAGTCAGCTCTTCACATCAGGTGGCCCAAGTACTGGAGCTTCAACATCAGTCCCGCAAATGAATATTCAGGGTTGATCTCCTTCAGGACAGACTGGTTTGATCTTTGTGCAACCCAAGGGACTCTCAAGAGTCTTCTCCAGCACCATAATTCAAAGGCATCAGTTCTTCGGTGCTCAGTCTTCTTTATGGTCCTACTCTCACACCTGTATATGACTACTGGAAAAACCATAGCTTTGATTATATGGACCACTGCTCCCTAATTCAATCCTAACTCCTGCCCAGGTATGCATTATTGTGCCCCAGCTGCCTCCCAAGGAATGGCATGGACCACACAGCACATCAATCATAGGGAAGGAAGGACAGCTTCTGAAACTATCTGTGCATTTATTATGTGCTGTGTGCCAGACACCTTTCTAGGGCTGCCGAAATCAGAGTGATGATGACTGCCGGGGACCAGCCCCGGCTGATCCAGGGTATTCGAAGGAGAGACGGCATAGGCGAGGATCAGGATACAATAGCTTCAATTAGATATTAATTAAAGATATAAAGAGTAATAGAATAAGGATAGCTCAGTAGGAAAATTCAGTGGAGAAAAAGAGGCTGAGTAGCTTGGTTTACGCTGGGGACCAATAAAACTTCAAGACAAGAAGCTCAGGGCGCAGGCGCCTTCCGTTCTCCCGAAGGAGAGGAGACACTGAGGCCTCCCGGTCGGATCTTAGAAGCCCAGGCATAATTAGTAAGCATGGTGGGTTCCAAGGCCCAGATGGAGACTCAGCCAGAGTGAGAGAGAGAGCGACATGGGGAGACCAGGAGAAACTGATCCCAATTCTTTATTTTCCAGAGTCTGTTTTTATACACTAAGATGTTATACAAAAGTCACGTGGGGACAGCAGTCCTGACTTTTATCAAAGTCAGGTGCTTCATACAAATGTATACAGAGGTCTTAGGGTGTTACATCATCTTCTGGCCAGGGGGCCTGCTGACAATTCTGACCCTCTCCTTGTGACAGCGGTCAGTCAATCAGGACACTTATTTCTCCAGGGCTGATTATTCTCAAAACAGACGCCACCCAAATAAAGTTACATTCCTACAGGGTGAGGGTGTATTAGTTAAGGAAAGAATTTACTTAGCCTAAGGTCTAACGTGATTAATATCAAAGGTTAATACTTATTTCTTCTACATATTCATTAATGTGTGTAAGGGCAGGGGATGTGGAGACTTAGCAACAAACATTGGCTCAACAAATGAAAAACCCTTCACCAACACAATTTCTAATTAGCCCATTATACTTATACTAATAGTTTTCTAACTTTTCTAAGGAACCTGTTTTTAGAAGGTTTAAAGCATCTCGTGCCTCTCACGGTTGGGAGGCTGTGAGCAATCACATGTGGCCGGACGAGCCTGTCAGGCAGGCTAGAGAACCTTCAGAGGAGTTTGTAGGTTAAAACACTCTTGTCATACCCAAGAGTTTTTATTGACTGGAGCTCTAGGTTAACTCCTTCTCCGAAAGAGGTGGTGGGGGACAGCCCCCCGTAAAGTCAGAGGTGTAGGTAAGAGCACAAAGTAGTAAAGTAGGCAGGCTCTGGTTATGGGGGTAGACGCGAGGGGATTTCCAGGGGACTCCTGAGGCTCGATCCCGCCTTTGCGTATGTCGAGCCTCCTTCCTCATGACCTTTGCCATGGGCGGAGTACCTCACTCTGGCCCCCAACAGATGACGAACTTGCTCCTGACTTCAAGGAGCTTAGAGTCTACTGGGGTGGGAGGAGAAGTGACAGGCTGTGTGCAAGTCAAAGAAAAGCACTGACGGTTGTTGTAAAAGTTTATTATAGAGACTTCCCTGGTGGTCCAGTGGCTAAGATGCTGCACTTCCTATGCAGGGAGCCCAGGTTTGATCCCTAGTCAGGGAATGAAGATCTCAGATGGTATGGCAAAAAAAAAAAAAGAGAGAGAGAGAGAGAGAAAACTAAACTAGATCATCAATGGCCTTGTGAGCCAAAATGCAGGAGGTCTGGATTTATCCATCTGCCACAGTGAGCCATTTAGCTGGAAGAATTATACTTTTTTTTTTTAATTTAGAAGAAAGATTATCTGGCATCAATAGGAAAGAATGTTAAAGGATAGCACATGGGATTAAAAAATAAATTAAAAAGAAAAGGACAGCACAGGAAAGGAGGGAGATCAAGTACAGGGAAGGAAGGAGACCAGATAAGTCCTTTAGTAAGGGAAGCAAAAAATGATGCAAAACTGAAACCACATTATACACGAAGGAAGATGGAGACAGGGCTGTCAGCAAACTCAACAGGTAAGTATTGCAAGACTTGACTAGATTAACTCAAGCTGGAGAAGGAAAAAGATGAAATCAAAAGAGCCCTGCTACACAAATAAGATTGGGTGGGTGAGTATGTACACATATGAACCTTCAATGAACAGAAATGATCCTTATTGACTCCCATCGCGGTCGTCAGGACAACGTGATGGGGATCTTTAGTCGCCAGCACTCAGCAGAGACCCTGGAACTGCAGGCTTGAGCTCCGCCTCTCCGTAGCTCTACGTGGGCTATTTACCTTTTGTCACACAGCCGCAAGCCCACCGCTTTATGTTCTTTGATTCAGAGTTTAGGTCTCTGCAAACCACATTACCAGTCACACTAGTAGGCTGACTTCCTCTTAGCTGCTGCTAATGGAGGTACCAGAGGGAGAACAAGAAGCAACAAAAAGGGACAATGAACTTCTTTCATCTTTTCAGACCCTCCTATGCAGCACTAGCAACAGAGCACAGCTCCACTTCAGACATCAGTTCTGTGTGGCACTCCCAGCATCAGCTTTTCAAAGCTGCAACCAACAAAAATGGACTGCGCCTCCCTGTCAGTCAAAATATCACCTGCAGAGAGTCCTCCCCAGAGAACCGTGCGATAGCTTTGCAACAGCCCCTTAGAGGTCTGAGCGTGGACTACAGGAAGCTCCACCTAGAGATCAGAGCTATTACGTTCTGGGAACACAAATTCCTCCTTTTAGTTCCTCAGCCCGAGCAATCACTGCCTCTTCTTACAATAGTGTTGATCGCTGAGTCATTAATAATCATTAACAATGATAATTATTAACCATTAATTGTGAAGTCATCCCAATGTCCCCTTCTTGCTCTGTCAACCTTGCCACGCTTATATAATCAATTGCCTCTATTAAATACCCTCTGCTTGAAATAGTTAACTGTGGGTTCTGTCTTTCTGATTAGGCTTTGAGGACTACTTTGGTTCGTACCAGAATTACTCCAAAGATGCACACCCTCAAATATAAGAGTCAAGGAATGGTCTGTTTATTTATGTCTTTAGAGTTGAATGCTGTGCTGAACTCCTTATCAATGAAAAAATGGAATACAGATGACCCACGGCAAGAAGTCGCATGACAGTTCATTTGCTGCCTAGACAGGCATTCTTGGGAGAAAGCTCCTATTCCAGCAAATGCCAAGTAGCTGTTGGCCTGGGTTACTGTATTAAAGGTGACGACAAGGACACCAGTGGGATGGACCCTTCTCACTGCACCGCACAGGCAGCAGGAAGAAAGTAACAAGATGCAGGCTTCAGATTGTTGCATCAGCTCAACTCTGATCAGAGAATATGAGTGCTTCTATGGTAACCTTAAAAGAAGTTCTTATTTCTTATAGAAAAAGAGCAGACATGGCTAAAACTCAGAATTAAATCCTATTTATACAGCTTGCATAATGACAAGGAATACTAAAGTCCCATACTCATCAAATCTCTTGTGTGAACTTTAGATCATAAATTGGGAAGGAGTACCAGTCACTGACACTTTGAAAGAGGGCATTTGGTTGGATTCAGACTAGACTGGGAGTCTCGAACTATCATCCATCACCACCATTATCATGCAAAGAACTAACACACTGCATTTAGCATAGCCTGACATGCTATTTGCTTATTATTCTTTTTTCTTCTTTTCCTCCACTAGCAAATACACTCTGTGAGAGCAAGGATGTTGTTTGCCATGTTGACAATACCTTTACATAGTGTGACATGACTAGAATCAGCTTTTCTAAGTCTTTTGTATTTCCCATTTTAAAATAATCAGGTTGAATTTAAAGACAAAGAAGATGGAAATTATAACTGTTGATAGTTGAGCATCTCTTTTTGGTCACAGTATGTGTGTGTGTTTCTGTGTTTAATGTTTCTCTTACTCAACACACATTAACTGAGCACCTACTATGTGCCAGGCACACACAACGCCCCTCATGCAGATGCTATTTATCATCCCTTTTCAATGGGCTTTAAATAAAATGACAGGGACTCAGCTTCCATCTTTCAGATCTAGAATTGAAATATCTTTCCATTATATTATCTCCACCTAATCTCCACTGCCAAATACAAAGGGAAAAAGAAAACAAAGCTAAAAAATAAATAAAAAGAGAGAGAGAGTGTGTGTGTCTTTATGCGTACGCATATATATGGAGAGACAAAAGCAATCAAAATGATTCTGGGGAGTAGCCAGAACTTTACACTGGGCACTCCACAGAAAGTAAAATGTAAAAAGTAATAGCTCTTCAATTCACCAAGTCCCTCAAGTAATGGATTCCAAGCAAACCATATTGTGTCAAAGAGCCTTGCTGTGCAGGGGAGTTCCCGCTCCTGGGGGAAGGGCAGATGCACCATAGGAGGTGCTATAATTTGATGAGTAAAGAACAGCAATGGAGTTTGGGAAGTGAGTTAATTTTAATGCATTGCCACTGACAAATCAGAAAGAACTAGACAATGGTTCTCAGGAGAACAAGTCTGCATCACCTCATGCTTTACCTTAAGGATGGTTTATCCTTAACTAAGTTAGTAGGTTACAGCTACAAGGCAGCTTCTCTGGATGATGAGTCAGGACTCTTTCCAAGGCTTGCATAAAGTGGACAGTAACGACCCCCCTAGGTCCTGTGTCTAGACAGAACTGTGTGTTTATGGAGAATCCACCTGCAATGCAGGAGACCTGGGTTCAATCCCTGGGTGGGGAAGATCCCCTAGAGAAGCGAATGGCAACCCACTCCAGTATTCTTGCCTGGAGAATCCCATGGACAGAGGAGCCTGGCGATCTACTGTCCATGGGGTCGCAACGAGTCAGACAGGACGGAGTGACTAAGTACACATGAGGTGGAGAAAGTCCATGATTTACCAGAATTCCAGGCAGTGAATTTTTTCATCTCGATTTTCATCACATTCAGGTAAAGTAGACTGTGTTAACCCCAAACAATAAAACAAGAAACCCCCTTCTCCCACTTAGGTCCAAGTGGAAAAAATAATAATAAAACAAGTAAAATGATGCCCTTCAGTCTCATCGTACCTAGAACCCCTCAGCTCCGCAAACCAAAGGAGCGTCTCCCTGAAGTTTGGGATTTACTCAATTAGCAGCATTTGAACTGAAGATCAGTTCGGAAAATGAGCAGGAGGAAGAGGACTGTCTTCAGCTAAAAGGCAGGGTCCATGGTCAAGGTTACCCCTTGGGATGAACAGGGTCACGTGCTGTCCTGAGTACCTTAGGAGCAGCGGAGTGTGGTGGTTCAGAGAGCAGGCTCTGGAGCCAGGCTGCCTGGGTTCAGCTGACAGCACTCAGCACACATTGGCCTTGTGACATCTGCCAGTCGACCTATACTCTATAGGCACAATTTCAGCATCTGTATAGTGGGGACAACAGCTGTACGGGAAACTAAATCCACTAATCTACCTAAAGTATGAAGATCTCCTCTTCTCTCTTGGCAATCTTACACTCTGTTCATTTCACTAAAGGAGAATCTGATTCCCAGGGAGTTAAGTGGTTTCTCTAAGGATAATGCAGATGGGCAAGCTATATCCAGGACTCATGAGTCCTAACTTCAAGACCTGGGGTAGGGCTTTCCTGGTGGCTGAGTGGTAAAGAATCTGCCTGCCAATGCAGGAGACACGAGTTCAAACCCTGACCCAGGAGGATCCCATGCTGCTGTGGAACAATGAAGCCCTTGTACCACAACCATTGAGTCTGTGCTCTGGAGCCCCAGGAGCACAATTACTGAGTTCCCTGAACTACTGAAGTCCATTTGCCCCAGAGCCTGTGCTCTGCAACAAGAGAAGCCACCACAATGAGAAGCCCCCACACTGCAAATAATAGAGCAGCCCCTGCTCGCTGCAACTAGAGAAATGCCCGTGCAACGAGGACCCGACACAGCCAAAATTTAATTACTTAATTAATTTTTAAAAACCAGCTGGGGTAGATGCTGAGTTAGTATAGGCAGGTAACAGAAGGGGAGAATAGTTCTGCTGAGGCAGGAGAAAGGAGAGGTAACTGCGGGATAGTTCCTTTTAAGTCCACTGCTTTTAAAGTGGGAAGAATGATTTTGAGAAAATTCTTTTGTGACAAGCAGCCAGAGTTTAAGCCATTGCATTGGCCAAGTTTCTCCTCAAAGGTCAATTCTCCTGGCCGAGAAATGGGCTGAGCTAGAGGGAAAGTGGATTACTGGAACACAGCCATGTTTCACTGTCCCAATTTTTCCCTCATCCATCAAATGGAAAATAACTGCCTTCCACGCCTCCCTTGTATGATGGTTTTTGAGGGATTTATTGTGTTAGTTCCCTTGGCAGGAATGACAAAATGGTGGTCAGATTCTAGTGTCTTCCCCTAGAAGGGTCCAGGGAGTTTATCTACCTGAACCACCTCATTAAACAGAGGAAGAAACTGAAGTCAAACATATTATAAAATTGTCTCAATATTATCAAGCAAATAGGGCAGAACCAGGACAAGTGCTAAGGTCTGACTCTGCACGCTTTCTTCCTCTGTCATTCAACATGTACAAACAAAAAGGAAATGATCCTTTTTGTTCAGAATTAAGTTCTGAAATTAAGTTCACTGGAGAAGGCTCACTGGGATGCTGTTGTAAGAGCATCACTGAACCTGGAATTAGCAAGGGTGAGAACAACTCATTGCTGTGGACCTAATGTGTGCCCAGTGCTCTACTACAGGTCCTATACAGAGCCTGTATTCCCCACAAGACTGTAGTCTCTACAAATACAAGACCTTCATCCACCCTTTCTGACCTTTGTATTATTAGCCGTCACCCAAAAGCTTGGCATGAAGTAGACATTCAATGAACATGTTGAGTCAGTGAATGATCTCACTTAAATCTAAGAAGCCAGGGACTTCCCTGGTGGCCCAGTGGCTAATACTTCACCTTCCAGTTCAGGGGATATGGATTCAATCTCTGGTATGGGAGCTAAGACGCTACATGCCTCACAGTCAAAAGATGAAAACATAAAACAGAAGCGCTAATGGAACAAATTCAGTAAAGACTAAAAAATGATCCACATCAAAAAAAAAATCTTAAAAAAAAACCACATAAGAAACCAGATGATAGGAGAGATTGAAGGCAGGAGGAAAAGGGGATGACAGAGGAGGTGATGGCTGGATGGCATCACCAACTCAATGGACATGAGTTTGAGCACACTCCAGGAGATGGTGAAAGACAGGGAAGCCTGGCATGCTACAGGTCAAGGGGTCACAAAGATTCAGACAGGACTTAGCAGCTGAACAACAACAAAGAAACCAGATAAGGACTGAGCTTAAAATGATAGACTGAGCTTCAATCAATGTTTGGCCCTAATCAAGGTATAAGTGTGGGAACAAGTAGTAACTGTATGGCCTTCAGAAAGAGGAAGTCCTTTGGGGATCTATTTTAATGTAGAAGTAAGACTTCTTTTTGCGCAAACTCTGGGACATGGTGAAGGACAGGGAAATATGGTGTGCTACAGTCCACCAGGTTGCAAAGAATCGGGTACAACTAAGTGACTGAACAAGAAGACTGCTACAAACCCAACAAAAACAGCATTGTTGGTACCAGATCCTTTTAAAGTGCTTTGGAGGTTAAATATGACCCCCCCAACCAAGCAGTTACGTTTTAGTTCTGCCTGTTTGCTCAGCAACCTATTGACCATGAATCAAAAAACCAAAAACCACAATGGGACCATGGTCTGCACAGCTGTCAGATGTCAGTCCCTGAAGGCCAAAGTAAGCAGCATCTCATACTCCATAGATCCCAAGCAGTTGGTGGGACCGATTCTCTTAGTTTCTGCCAGTTACATGAAATTAAGTATAATGTAGTTGCAATAATAATAATAAATAATAACACTATAACAAGAACTACAAAGAGCCAACCACTGTTCTAAAAGCTTTACATATATCACCATATTTAATCCCCACAACAAACCTAAGAGGTAGGTTGTTTTTATTATCATCCCCATTTTACAAAGGAGGCAACTAAAGCAGGAAGACATATTTAAGCACAACAGGCCAACTACATCCAAATGCTGATTCTGCTTCTTCCTGTCTGGCGTCATTCGTCTTGTGAATGGATGGGTAGGTGGGTGGATGGGTGGATGGATAGATAGACGGATGGGTGAACGAAAGAACGGAAAGAGGCAGGAAGCAACCAAGGCAGTGTCACTGTTATGGATACACAGTCTCCAAGTAACCAGCCGAATCCATAATTCAGTGTGGGTAACTGTTGTGTGGGCTGAGTCATGCTGGATTGTTGGGGAGGCCAAGAATAGTGGTTGTGTATGCAGGCTCAGAAGTCAGATACGCCCATCCATATGCCAGCTCCACAATTACAAACTCTTTGCCCTTGTGTGTGATTTCTCTGAGCCTCAATTTCTATCTATATTAAATGGGGGAAATACATTTTCTACCAAAAAAAAAATGTACAAGGATCAAAAATTATACTGGCTCATAGTAGGTGCTCAGTAAATGTATGTTGAAAGGCTGTGTAAATAAGTTGACAACGGATGAAAGTCAAGATTCAGTGGGTCTCTCTTATGTTATGGTGTGAGCTACAAAATCTACAGAATCCCCCAACTGCAACAAATTCATCAAAGTCTCCAGATTTATACTGTAAATCCTCATGCATATTATCAGACTTGTAGTAGAAATGCTCTGCCTTTGTTTACATTTAAATCATCAGGATGGACTAACTGCTAATTGTGATCCACAAAGCCAGGTAACCTCCCTAAGACTTTGTATCTTTGAACTGCAGATTTCCACTCTGCCAAAAACAAGTGTATGGTGTGAGAGTTGGACTATAAAAAAAGCTGAGTGCCAAAGGATTGATGCTTTTGAACTATGGTGTTGGAGAAGACTCTTGAGAGTCCCTTGACTACAAGGAGATCCAACCAGTCCATCCTAAAGGAGTCCTGAGTGTTCACTGGAAGGACTGATGTTGAAGCTGAAACTCCAATACTTTGGCCACCTGATGTGAAGAACTGACTCATTGGAAAAGACTCTGATGCTGACAGGGATTTGGGGCAGGAGGAGAAGGGGACGACAGAGGATGAGATGGCTGGATGGCATCACTGACTCGATGAACATGAGTCTGAGTGAACTCCGGGAGTTGGTGATGGACAGGGAGGCCTGGCGTGCTGCAGTCCATGGGGTTGCAAAGAGTCAGACACAACTGAGCGACTGAACTGAACTGAACTGTAAAACAAGTGCATTTCTAAAGGCTGTGAAAAGAGTTGGGAGGAAGCATTGCACTGAGAGACTGTAAGGTTAAGACAAGGTGTTAGCCTTTCTGGGTCTGGCACCTATTTAGCCCAGGCACTCAGCCTAGGGAGATGGTATCTCTTGGCTTCAGGTAGCCCCCATCCCCAAAGCATGGACAGCCTGTAAGTAATGGGTTTGTCTGGGTCTCCTATGAGCAGCTCCACCAATTCCTAGGTAATAATTATGCACCAGCTGGAAAAACAAGATCACTTTAAAGCCTTCCTAGCCTTCATCTTCTCTACAATGTACACCAAAAGGTGTTTCCCCCATATTCCCTTGAAGCTCTTTAGAAGCACGGTTTTCCCTATCAAAGAGAAGATGAAAAGGATGTTCATGTTGTGAGAGTGATGCTCTACATAGATCAGCACTTAGCAAGATGAAGGGGAAGCTGGGTGGTGTAGATATGAGCCACACTCCCTTCCTTGAATCATCCCCAGTTTCTCTCATCTCTGACATGGAAAGATGAAAGAAATGAAGGGCCAGGAAAATCATTTTGGGAAAGCTTTGGGGAGAATAAAACTGGGACACACAGAAGATGTCAAAGGAAAAATAAAAGGAACACCAAAGGAAGCTCTAATGTAGAATTTAAAGTACAGGGTAATAAAAGAATAGCCAAGATGTATCTGGAAAGGGGAGGGGATTGTAACCAAGTGTCTGGGTTAGACCTCGGAAGATGACTGGAAGGCAGACAACAGGCAAAGGGGCATAGGGTATGTGTGTGTGCTGATAGGAGAGAGGCAGGGGCTCAGGCACATGGGGAAGGGCGAGAAGAGGGACTCGTCTAATCACTACACCAGTGAGAGCCATGCTGGACCTTCCTCACCACGTCCTTCCCGCCAGAGTTTCTCCACGTGTAATACTCAGACCAAGCAGCTCACTATGGCTCAGAGATGGGTATTACAGTTGAGGGCCTGAGCCCCTTCTGAGGAGCCATGGTGTATATCATATCCCCCGAGTCTGCACTGAATGTCTGTGTCCCTTCACGATTCATACGTTGAAGCACAATCCCCAAGCAAAAGTGAAAGTGTCAGATGCTCAGTCGTGTCCGATTCTTTGCAACTCCATGGACTGTAGCCCACCAGGCTCCTCTGCCCATGGGATTCTCCAGGCAAGAATACTGGAGTGGGCTGCCACTTCCTTCTCCAGAGGATCTTCTGGATCCAGGGATGGAACCCACGTCTCCTGTATTACAGGAGGTGGGGCTTTTGGGAGGTAACCAGGTTTGGCTCAGGTCCTGGGGGTGAGGCCCCCACAATGGGATTAGTGCCCACACAAGAGGATGAGTTACCCAAAGCTCTCTCTTCCCACCAGGTGAGGTACAACAAGAAGTCAGCTGTCTGCAGCTCCAAAGAGTGATCCCACCAGAACCCAACCAACTGGCACGACCATCCTGACTCCAGACTCTGCAATGGTGAGGAGGAAGTTTCTATAGTTGACCAGCCACCTCATTTATGGTATTTATTTTAGACACCCCCCAGATTTACAGATTGAAACCTTTGGAAATGGGAGTAAGTAGACGATAGATGTGTCTGGGGAATTTCATGCTTATAGCCTGTCCGTATAAATACAGCATTATTAAAACACAGTCACAGCCATTCACGTATATATATCTAAGGCTATTTTCTCACTACAAGAGCAGCTTAGACTAGTTGTGACAGAGCCCTATGGCCTAAGAACCCAAAAGACTGACCACTCATCTACCCATTTACAGAAATTGTTTGCTGACCCCTGATGGAGGAGTTTACTTAATTTTCTGCTATTTTATGAATTATGCTGAGTTCAGGAAAAGTAGCAAATGACGACTTTTCTGCCAGCACACAGCTAATTTCAGCAGAGGAAAAGCAAAATATGAGATTTCTGACTTTCAAAACTGTCAGTATGTACCAGCGGCCACACAGTGCATGGGTGTCGGAATTCCTTACACACAGAAGCCCAAGGAAATACAACAGAATCTTGGCTTCTGAATCCACACAGCCCCCACCCTAAAAAAAAAAAAAAAAAAATACGCCCAGAGCAAAAGGAAGTGAGGAAATTCATGAGCACAGTGGCTGTGAAATTCTGTGATGGAGAATGATAGCGACTCAGCAGAAATTGTAACCGATGGAACAACACAAGGAAGACATTAAGGACTCAAGCTATTTCGCCATTAACATCAGCAGGCTCCGAAAGCTCCCATTCTCAGGCATTAGGAGAATTTGATGATATTGTTCCAGAACCACCTCTCACAATAGCTAAAATGCTATGATGGGGAAAAGCCAGAAGCACAGGCATAAACAGCAGCGGGGATCTGGCAGGGAGGCAGGCCGAGGGCTTCAGTGTCAGGGAGAGCTGAAACCTGCAGGATGCCAGAATTGTGAAATCAGAAACTCGAAAAACCACTTCAGAAACTCCTCCAATTTCTTGCCCAGCTAGCCAGAGTGGGCTGCTTTCTGATTATTGAAAATGATGAAGTCGTTGAATGCCTTACTGGCAATCTCCTTAAGGACCAGCGTGATCATGGGAGGCACAGGCTGTGCTGATACAATACTCAAATTAGAAAGACTGTGATGCATGGTCAGCCTCAGCCTATCTGGTCCTTTTTAAGAAGAACCGCACCCTGAACCTCAGTTCTGCACAGACTCAGATGGAAATCCAACTAAGTAGGTCCCAGACCCTCCCACACACACAGAGGGGTTCCCAGCATTCTACAGTCAAAGGGCTCATATTATGAGATCTAAGGCCTTCCCATCTCCTCTTCCAATCCTGAGCAAAGGGAACTGGAGAGGTTAATAATGTGAAAGTCTCTGTGTCATCTTAATATTGTGATTGGTCCAGGGAGCTGGGTCTGGAATTCACCGAATTCACCTTGGTTGGAATCCCAGATAACCTGAGGTGGTTACTTCTCATCTGTGCTCCATTCCTTCAGCTGTAAAACATGTAATAAAGGAGGCTTCCTCCTGAGTTTATTTTGCAGATGAACTGACTTAATGGTTGCAAAAACACTTTGAATGGAGCTGTGCTCCTAGAAGGTATCCTATAAGTATTAATTATCATTCTTTGATTTATCTGAAGGTGAAGCATTCAGGTGAGCTGTGCAGAGCATCTTCTGTTCATCATCACATATATTCCTCACAGCCTCGCTAGAAGACAAAAGCATCACTGAGATTTCACAGATCAGGGACATGATCTGTTCAGAGGCATACAGCCAGGAAACAGTGGAGCCAGGAATGGAAGATTCCATGGACTGTCTGGTTTGAAGCCCAATGAGAATAACAACCCAGGGCCATGCTGCTATGCCCAAGACTCCCACAGACCCGGAGCCTTCTTCTTAGTCCAAAGCACAAGCCTAGAGGGTGAAACACACCCAACCCTGGAAGTGGAGGGGAGAAAAGGATGTGGCAAAAGCCCATGAGCCAGTTCACACCCCCAAGGTATTAATCCCAGCATAGCAGATGCTACTGGCTGTCCAACCCAAGAGCTGTTCATTTCCAGTCTTCTCCATTCAATCCTGTCTCTGCCTCTAAAGACTTGGGCATGCATGCTCAGCGGTGTCTGACTCTTTGTGACCCCATGGACAGTAGCCCATCAGGATCCTCTGTCCATGGAATTTTCCAAACAAGAATACTGGAGTGGGTTGCCAGTCCCTTCTCCAGGGAATCTTCTCAATCCAGGGATCAAACCCAGATCTCCAGCATTGACAGGCAGATTCTTTACCACCACACCACCTAGGAAGCCCTTAAAGCCTTGAGAAAAGAGGACAGATATTTACCTTCCCAGACTTAACCTCTAGTTTAAATAGCTATGCCATCCTGCTTTGCTAATGAAATAAAAGAAGAAATATTCTATGAGGCTTCTGGAAAGATTTTTTTGTTTTTGTTACAGAGGGACTGACAAAGGAAGTGAATGGTTGGGGCTGAACTTCCCATCCCTTTTTCCTTGAACACAGATGTGATGTTTGGATCCTTAGTCATCATATTATGACATGAGCCAAGAAGACCTTAGCTAAGGAGGGCAAAGAAAAGCTTTATTCAAAAAACAGAGTGAATCCCTTATTTTAAACTATGAAGGGGGAAAAAAAGCCAAGAACACATTACCCCCAGGTAATGCTGTCATTAAACAGCAGTTGAAGCCATCACCTTGGGTCAAGTCTACTATGACTGAGAGATGACAGTAGTCTGGCTGACACTGCAAGGTACTCAGATCTGCACAGCACTAAGCACCCACCAAGAAGCAGGACATGTCCATGTTCAGGGGACACATCCTTGTTCCCCAAAGAACACTCAACCTCTGGAATATCAATTCTCACTTGTAAAAAGAGATTTGTAAAAATCAAATGTCAGAAGAGATTCGTCTCAATTTGGAGGTTTTGGCTTTCTGCAGTGAGGAGCTAAACTGAACAGCAGTGTGGCATGATAAAGGCAGAGCACACAAGTGAGGTTTCCAGAAAATCAGTTAAAGATGGCTTCAGAATTGACAAGACTCTCTCTTGCTTCTCGAGCTCCTATTACAATATGCAAATGAAATGTTAACAAATGCCTTATTTTGATACACATACCACATTTAACCCTTCAAGTGAACCCTATGAAATGAGTTGTGGTGGTTTAGTCACTAAGTCATGTCCCGACTCTTACGACCCCATGGACTATAGCCTTCCAGGCTCCTCTGTCCATGGGATTCTCCAGGCAAGAATACTGGAGTGGGCTGCCATTTCCTTCTCCATATGAAATGAGTAGGGTTAGTTAACAAAAGATAAAGTTCTGACCCCAAGAGTCTGTCACAGCCAACTGAGACAGTATTGGGACCAAAGTCCAGGCTAGATCCCTCTATAAGTCATGGTTACAATGGCACTGCTCCCTGATTCTTCTCAAATCCAGCACATGCTCAAGAATGGTGATGCTCTCGCTGTCACATTCAACCACCAGGGTGCTCATAACCACCCACCTAGAGCAGCATGACTCATGTGGCCATCACCCTGCTCCAATGACACACACCCTACAGAGCTCTTGGTCCTCTTTCAGAAACCTGAGTCACCTTGATGGCCAGCTGAGCTCATTTTCCAAGGCTGCCCTGATGGGCACAAATTATAATAATAATAATAATAATTAAATATATCTATCTGATGTAAAGACTTCCAGAAACCAAGAAAATAAATGCATAAATATGTATGTAATACTTCAATTATCTTCTTCTCCTTTCCACTGATTTCTACTTTCTCATGCATCAAGGGCCATTTGGGGACAGCACATTTGTTCTACTGCTTTTTGCAATTATTCTTGGTTCTGCTGTTCTGCAGAAGGCTCTCCTATTTGGTAGAGGAAGTCACATTCAAGTTCTTTCAAGGATTCAAGAGGGTGAGGACTAAGCCCCAGTGTTTTTCTGTAAGTTTCCCAGGTGGCATAGTGGTAAAGAATCCACCTACCAATGCAGGAGATGCAGAAGACTCAGGTTTGATCCCTGGGTTAGGAAGATCCCCTGGAGGAGGAAATGGCAACTCACTCTGGTATCCTAGCTTGCCCTCACTTGGAGGACAGAGGAGCCTGGTGGACAACACCCCATGGTGTCGTGAAGTATCAGACATAACTGAGCACGCACATACACGCATTCTGTTATAAACTAAGTCATCTCCAAAGGAGGTGGTTTTACTGTTCAGCGTGCATTTGCAATGAGAGACAAGGAATAACTGCAGAGCAGTGGGTTTTAAAACCTTCTCCCGAGAGCCTGTGGGTCCTGGAAGACTGCTCCAGACACAGGAGGGGTGGGCAGTGGAAAACCCAGGGCCATCGAGTCAATCCAAGTAGCTCTCCTCTCCCATTGCCTCTGTATGAATTTTTTTACTTAACTTCTTTGAAAAGGAGTTGGCACCTTTTCATGAGTAAGTTGGCACCCTTCCCTAGAAAATGCTAAGGAGCTATCCATCTAGCAAGGACCAGCATGCGATGTAAAGAAGCAAGGTGGTCAAGATGCAGAAGGAGGAGGAGGAGGAGGAGTCAGAGCACATCTGGACACAGGCCCAGGTTAGGCAAAGCCACTGCCTGGTCCAGCCTGCCTGAGAATTTCACCTACAGCCTCTCCAAGGGTTCTGAGTCACTGGGATCCAAAGTTTGCTCTAGGACTTCCCTGGTGGTCCAGTGGTTAAGAATCTGCATGTCAATGCAGGGGACATGGGCTCCATCCCTGCTCCAGGAAGATCCCACATGCCGTGGGGCCACTAAACCCATGCGCCCCAACTACCGAGCCCACACTCTAGAGCTGGTGCTCTGCAGTAACAGAAGCCACCACGATGAGAAGCCTGAGCACCGCAGTGAAGAGTAGCCCCCACTCACCCCACCTAGAGAAAGCCCGCGGGCAGTAACGAAGACCCGGTGTGGCCAAAAATAAAAGCAATTGATCAATTAATAAATCAATATACAACAATCAATCAAAAGATAAAGTTTGTTCTATATACTCACCCCAAAATTAACTACTGGTAGACTATTCACATCACATTGTTAAATGAGAGAGTAAGAAGTCACAAGAAACTATTTGTGGAAATTATCCACAAGCACCTAGTTGTGTGTCAGAAAACAGCTGAAGATTTTCAAGTCCTAGGAATAGGATCTGCTCCTGAACTTTTGGTCAAAAAGCACCGATTTAGTACGTCCTTCATCAGGTTGGAAGACGAAGAAACAGAAAAGAGGGCATTGCTACCTTCAAATTCCTGAAAATCTAAGAGGGTGAAAAGGCCAACTATCAAATAATCAGAAATCAAGAGAGAACCCACGCAGTGCAGGGGATCAGAGAGGAGACACAGGCCCAGCCAGTTAGAGAAGGAGAGACAGCTGAACCCGAGAATTCAGAGAGGATGAGAGAGGATTATAATGGAAAATGCGATGTCAGGCTTCTCAGATAGAGCGAAGATCTGTTATCACAACTTACGAAACCAAAATGAAGTGAGAAAAGCACAGAATCCCAGATCCACCACCTTCTGGAGGCACAGTCCCTGCCTGAGCTCCTCCATGTAAACTGGGGCAGAGGACACGGCGTGCTTCACCCTGCCTGGTTCCCGGAGCATCGCGGGCCCTGAAGCTCTAGGGTCCTTTAACAGAGCAGGAGTTTGGGAAGAGGCTTGGGAGAAAAAGGAAGCAGCCTGTCTGGGCACCTCTGGAGCTAATAAAGAGAAGGAGACAAAGGATGGTAATCTGAGATGTGGCAGAATGGAGGGACATTTCTGGAGAAGGGCCCTTGAGTCTGCAATTAATTCTAAGTAGAAGGGTCCCATGGAAAGGGAACCATCTTACATTTTAAGATAGAAAGAAAAGCCCACTGGTCAAGAGGCTCTGAGGGGAGATCATAGCAACAACAAGAGCAATAATCAACAGGTATTGGACAGTGAGGGGTTTTGCAGGTGGCTCAGTGGTAAAGAATCCGCCTGCCAATGCAAGAGATGCAGATTCAATCCCTGATCCAGGAAGATCCCCTGGAGAAGGACATGGCAACCCACTCCAGTATTCTTGCCTGGGAAATCCCATGGACAGAGCAACCTGGCAGGCTACAGTCCATGGACTCGCAGAGTCGGACACAGCTTTGCGACTAAACAACAACGTTGGGCAATGGAAAATAGAAGTTTTGATGGGAAATCCTGAAACTGCCTGACCTCATTTAATCTTCCCTAAAATTAAGAGCATGAGTACTTACCAGGCTTCCCTTGTGGCTCAGCTGGTAAAGAATCCACCTGGAATGCAGGAGACCTGGGGTCAATCCCTGGGTTGGGAAGATCCCCTGGAGGAGGGAATCGCTACCCACTCCAGTATTCTGGCCTGGAGAATCCCCTGGACTGTATAGTCCATGGGGTTGCAAAGAGTTGGACACGACCGAGCGACTTTCACATTCACTTTCAAGCACTTACCACTTACTTTCGCAGACAAGGAGAAAGAGACTCAAGGAGCTGATGTAGCTGGACTCGCTCGTCCCTTCATCAGGTATTATTTGACTATCAAAACCACGTGCCAAGCCTCACCGGACAGTGACAGTGACACACTGAAGCGAACGCCATCCTTAATGTCAGGAATCGGCAGAGCAGCATGGACGGTGAGGTGCTGAAGCATCAGCACCACGCAGAGGGGTTCACGAAGCTCAGGAGGCCTCCTCTTTCCTCCTGAGCAGGACACCTCCTTGGTCTGCTGGGTTTAGTCCCCAGGGTGAAAGTGAAAGTGTGAGTCACTCAGTTGTGTCCAAGTCTTTGTGACCCCATGGACTGTAGCCCACCAGGCTCCTCTGTCCATGGGATTCTCCAGGCAAGAATACTGGAGCAGGTTGCCATATCCTTCTCCAGGGATCTTCCTGCTTAGGTATCAAACCTGGGTCTCCTCCACTGCAGGCAGATTCTTTACCGCCTGAGCCACTGGCTCATCAAGTAGCCCCACTCTCAGATCCAAACTTCCAGAGAAGGACTTCTCAACAGCCCGCCCCCACAGGACACACAAGGCACCCCCAGGGCAAGACTCCCACTTGCACCTCTGAGCCCTCTGGCCTCAGGGATACCCCTGTCCGGGGTCTTCTAAAGACTTGAAGAGTTCGCCTTAGAATTCAGGCTGTGGTGCCCTGAGAAAGGAGGGAAGGGAGGTGGGAGGTTTGCTGAAACTACACTGCAATTCCGAGATGGAAAAACACAGAATGGAAGCCTTTCAGGACCGTCTGCCTTCACCCCAACAGAAACCCTTGGGGCTGGATGGAGTGGGCCTGCTGCCCAGAACGCTAGAAAAACAAGTTCTCGTGGAAAATGCCTCCAAACACTTTGGACCACTGCATCCGGTGCCTAGGCAGCATCACACCCGCTTCAAGGGCCCTGGATACAGCAGTTAAAATAGCAGAAACTGCCTTTCTTTTGTACCTGGCACTCAGAAGTACCCGGCCATAGTACCACACTTCAGTTACTGCAGAAAAACACATTCCGAAGTTGGGGAAAACTATTATTGGCTGGACTCATTGTTTAAAGAACAATTAATAAGGGAACAGCAACAAGCTGGAATACAGGCTTCGGGGCAATTTTGCAATTAAGAAAATTAGAGGCTGCTGTTTCAGAAAGCAGACTGTCAAGTTTGAATGCAGAAACGTATGCATAAGCCGAGCTTCCAAGTAAACATCAGGGCACTATTTGGGGAGTCCTGAAGTGGGGAAAGGAAGGGAGGAACATTGATGGAAGTTGTATATATCAGGCGTTTTACACCCAAATTTCACTCACTGTTTAGCTGCTCAGTCATGTCCAACTCTTTGCGGCCCCATGGACGGTAGCCTGCCAGGCTCCTCTGCACTTGGAATTTTCCAGGCAAGAATACTGAAAGGGGTTGCCATTTCCCTCTCCAGAGGATCTTCCCAACTGGGGGATCGAACCCACATCTCCTGTGCCTCCCACATTGGCAGGAGGATTCTTGACGACTAGCGCCACCTGGGAAGCCAAATGCCATCTGTCAATTACCCTTGGTGATCCTTTACTAGTAAGTGGTTAGGGAGCACCAGCTCTGTGCCTGGCCCCACACTAAGGTCTTTCCAACACATCATCTCATGTGATCTTCACTTTTCTGTGAGGGATTAGTCGGATCCCCAATTTATAGATGCAGTCATCGAGGTTACACAAGGTCAAGGACTTTGCCTTCAGATTACATGATAAGAGGCGGGGTTCCCAGAGGAACTCAAGGCTGTCCCATCCCAGATTCCTTGTCCTTTTCACTCTGAGACCCCGTTCCTCCTCTCTGTTGAGCTGCATCTCTGAACTCCTTTTGCATGCTCGTGAGTCCATTGGAACCATCAACAAATGCAATCTCCACCCTCCAAGTCCCATCTGGATGTCGTCACTCAAGTTCTGCCAATGGAAGGGAGCCCAGCTCTGCCAACAGCCAAAGCCTCTGACCTCTCTCCCGAGTCTGGCAGTGCACCTGGCCTCCTGCTCAGTCCTGTTCACTTGGCAGGGAGGAAGTAAAGCTTCTCCAAGTCAATAAGAAGATATGGACTGTCCCCGCTCTTAACACCTCTTTTCTAGCACAGAAACTATGACAGGTCAAAGTCAGTAAGAGAGCTGTGCTGTGACCCAGTTAAAGAGAGCAGGTCAGAATCTCGGTCAGGAGTGAAACTGGGTCAATGCTAGGCTGAGATGAGGTACACCTGCGGATGACTGGAAAGGCCCATGAATAGGCGCTAGGAGGAACTAAGATCTCACAAAGAGCAGCATGATCAGGTGGGCAGGTGAGTCTAGAGTGTGCAAGATTCACAGCTTGGAGGGAGCCGCCAGAATGCCCACCAGGCTTCAGGTGGAAGAGCTGGTGTCCGGTGCTAGAAGTTGTTCATGTAAGGTTTGCTTGAAAAATAATGGGAAATAATGGCTGAACAACTGAATCAAAAACCTAAAAGAAGAAATTGTGCCTTAGGGAATGAGAGGTAATGGCAAATTAATATATCTAGAGGACGTCCCTGGTGGTCCAGTGGTTAAGGCTTTGCCTTTCAATGCAGGGGAAGCAGATTCAATCTCTGGTCAGGGAGCTAAGATACCACATGCCTCTTGGCCAGAAAAACAAAAACCATAAAACAGAAGCAATATTGCAACAAATTCTATACAAACTTTTTAAAAACTGAAAAAATTAACATATCTGTGCCAATGCAACTAGACTAGGTTAAGAAACTTTTCTGTTTTTAAAGCTACTGTGCTAAGCCACTTCAGTCATGTCCGACTCTTTGCAACCCCATGGACTGTAGTCCACTAGGCTCCATGGGATTCTCCAGGTAAGAATACCGGAGTGGGCTGCCATACTCTCCTCCAGGGGATCTTCCCAACCCAGGGATTGAACTTATGTCTCTGACGTCTCCTGCGTTGGCGGGCAGGTTCTTTACCACTAGTGCCCCCTGGGAAATCCCTTTAAAGCTACTAGTTAACAAGAATGTAGGGCTGGGATGTTGTGTTTAAGTTTAGTTCGAGAGATGAGATATCATTTTTGCATCAATCCCTGTTGATAAGTTCCTTTTTCTTTCTTAATAAGTATGGTTGGCAAATTTATATAAGCCTTGCTCTGATGATTCAGGATCAGGCAGTTGTGTCATGGATGAAACACTGCCAATTATCACATGGAAATATGTATTAAGGAGGTGTGACAAAGTGTGAAGAACGGAAGACAATCCCAGAAATAAAGACAGTGAAAAAGGATTCTTCCTGGTGGTTTTCCAAAAATCTATCAAAAGGCAAACTCCAAATAAGTCCTCGGTCACTAAAGTTCTACATAATTCTTGCCTTCCCTGAATACTGGCTGAAGATTCTGTCTGGCTTATTCTCTAAACCTGCAGAAGGACTTGGAAAACACAGTCTGATTCACCACCTGCTACCTTATATTAATGGTGAATCACTTTAACCTTGATGTTCACCTAAGGGTGAACAGAACTAAAATCTTTAAAATTGTAAAACATATTTAAAGTATCCTGAGGCATTACAGCTGAAATATTTTATCTGAATTTATTCATCCCTCCAGATCTGTGCTACTCAATATCATAGCACCAGATACCCGTGGTTACTTTAAATAAATTAAATACAAGTAAGACCTCATTTCCTTATTGGTTGTACTAGCCACAGTTGAAGTGCTCAGTAGATGCCTGTGGTCAACGGATACCACATTGGACGTTGCATACAGATATTTTCATCATCACACAAAGTTCAACTGGACAGGAATGCCTTAGACCTAACTGGTAGTGTTTCTGAAATGCAAGGGGGAGAGAACCAAGGTGAATGACATTACGAGAAAGCAGGCAACTCCAGTATGTGACAATTTTTGTAACACAACTGGCCTCTCCTCTCAATGAATGAATGAAGAGACATTTGAAGGACTCTGATAGATCACACTCATATAGTTATCAAAGTTCAGGATCTAACTACATAATACAACTTGCTAGTGTCAGCAAGACACGTTACTGTCTCTGATTGAGGCTAAATTCTTTAACTGGTATGTGTGCATGTATTTTTTTTTTTCTTTTTTCAACAGCCAGGCTGGAAATTTAAGGAAGAAATTATACCAATCCCCTACAATATCTTTAAGAAGATAGAAACAGATGGAATGTTTCCTGATTTATTCTGTGAAGCTCACATTACTCTAAAACCAAAACCAGACAAAGACATTACAAGAAAACTACAGATCAATAATTTTCACGAATATAGAAGCAAAGACTTTGAACAGAATATTAACAAATTAAATTCAACAATACATAAAAAGAATTATACACCACAACCAACTGGGATTTATGCCAGGCGTGCAAGGCTAGTTCAATATTTTTTTTAAATCAATTCATGTAATTCATCCTATCCCCAAGATAACAAAGAAAAACCATATGAATATAACTTTAGACATAGAAAAAGCACTTAACAAAATTCAATACGCATTCATTACAAAAACTCAGTACACTTAGGAGAACTTTCTCAACTTGATTTTAAAATATCTATAAAAAAGACATATCAGATAAAAGAATGGTATCCAAAATATACAAAGGGCTCCTAAAACTCAATAAGAAGAACACAAACAACCCAATTACAGAATGGGCCAAAGATCCTAACAGGTATCTCACCAAAGGAAACATCAGTTCAGTTCAGTCATTCAGTCATGTCCGACTTTTTGTGACCCCATGAAACGCAGCACACCAGGCCTCCCTGTCCATCACCAACTCCCGGAGTCCACACAAATCCATGTGCATCGAGTCGATGATGCCATCCAACCATCTCATCCTCTGTCGTCCCCTTCTCCTCCTGCCCTCAATATTTCCAGCATCAGGGTCTTTTCAAATGAGTCAGTTCTTTGCACCAGGTGGCCAAAGTATTGAAGGTTCAGCTTCAACATCAGTCCTTCCAATGAACCCCCAGGACTAATCTCCTTTAGGATGGACTAGTTGGACCTCCTTGCAGTCCAAGGGACTCTCTAGAGTCTTCTCCAACACCGCAGTTCAAAAGCATCAATTCTTCGGTGTTCAGCTTTCTTTATAGTCCAACTTTCACATCCATACATGACCACTGGAAAAATCATAGCCTTGACTAGACAGACCTTTGTTGACAAAGCAATGTGTCTGCTTTTTAATATGCTGTCTAGGTTGGTCATAACTTTCCTTCCAAGGAGTAAGCATCTAATTTCATGGCTGCGATCACCATCTGCAGTGATTTTGGAGCCCAGAAAAATAAAATCAGCCACTGTTTCCCCATCTATCTGCCATGAAGTGATGGGACCGGATGCCATGATCTTAGTTTTCTGAATGTTGAGCTTTAAGCCAACTTTTCACTCTCCACTTTCACTTTCATCAACAGGCTTTTTAGTTCCTCTTCACTTTCTGCCATAAGGGTGGTGTCATCTGCATATCTGAGGTTATTGATATTTCTCCCGGCAATCTTGATTCCAGCTTGTGCTTCTTCCAGCCCAGCATTTCTCATGATGTACTCTGCATACAAGTTAAATAAGCAGGGTGACAATATACAGCCTTGATGTACTTCTTCTCCTATTTGGAACCAGTCTGTTGTTCCATGTCCAGTTCTAACTGTTGCTTCCTGACCTGCATATAGGTTTCTCAAGAGGCAGGTCAGATGGTCTGGTATTTCCATCTCTTTCAGAATTTTCCACACTTTATTGTGATCCACACAGTCAAAGGCTTTGGCATAGTCAATAAAGCAGAAATAGATGTTTTCCTGGAACTCTCTTGCTTTTTTGATGATCCATCAGATGTTGGCAATTTGATCTCTTGTTCCTCTGCCTTTTCTAAAACCAGCTTGAACATCTGGAAGTTCACAGTTCATGTATTGCTGAAGCCTGGCTTGGAGAATTTTAAGCACTACTTTACTAGCATGTGAGATGAGTGCAATTGTGCCATAGTTTGAGCATTCTTTGGTATTTCTTTCTTTGGGATTGGAATGAAAACTGACCTTTTCCAGTCCTGTGGCCACTGCTGAGTTTTCCATATTTTCTGGCATATTGAGTGCAGCACTTTCACAGCGTCATATTTCAGGATTTGAAATAGCTCCACTGAAATTCCATCATACAGATGGTAAATAAGCATATGAAAACATACCATATACAAGTTAAAGCAACTGTAATTTACCACTATACCCCTATTACACCAGAGAACACTAACATCAAATGCTGGTGAGAATGTGAAGCAACAGGCACTCTGATTCACTGCTAGTGGAGATGCAAAATGGTACAGCCAAAAATAACTACAAGCACCTTCCTTGAACAATTGGGGAATAATGAGTATGGCGGATACACTGAAAGGTATTATGGTAATTTTCTTCAGGGTGATGATGTCATTCAGGTTGCACTGAAGAATATCTTTTCCTAAGATTTATTGTGGTATGTTGTCTTGAAATCTGCAGCTTTTCAAAGGATCTAGAAAAATGTGCATATATTCATATGCAGATAAAACTGACATGCTAGTATGCTAATAACTGCCAAATCTAGGTATACAAAATGCAAGCATCATGCCTTTCTTCAATTTTTCTGGATGACTGAAAAGGTTCATAACAAAATTTTTGTGACACAGCAGCCCAGTGGAATTTACAGAAGCTGACGTATGTCAAAACTCTGCAGAAATTTGTATTTGAAAGCCCTGTTTGCTTTTTTTAACCTCGTAATGGAAGATTTCCATTCTTCTAACAGTTTTATTTACATGTGTCAAGGAGATCAAGTGAGAGAAATAACTTTATTGTACTCTGTGATTCAACAGCTTTCAACTTTTCACGGCTCATCATCCAAGGGCAGAAGAAAGCCTGCACATTTTCCTAACATGAAATCCTCAACAAAGTTCTCCCAGTCCCAAAGGAATAAATTTCATTGCAATACTGCTTCAGTGGTCTTTCTTTCTCCTCTTCCTTCCTCTCTTCCTCTTCCTGTGTGTTGAAATGCACACATCTATTTCAGGTTGCCCGTTAAACACCACACACCTCATTTCTCCGGCATAGATCCCAACTCGCATTTGATTCAGCCAGCTCTCACAAGAAAGCCTCCTCATCAGCTCCAAAACTTAAGATTAAATACATATATGAAAATATTTTAATTGACAATTAGAGTTGCTCCCCTGTGTCAGGACGAGCCAAGGAAAACAAAAAGGAATCAAGTTCCTAGAATTAAGAAACTCCATGATAAATGGAACCTAGCATGATTAGACGTGGGAAAGGGAAGACAAGGCCATTTGTACAGAGCAACTAGTAAGCAGGCACTTCTCTGAACAGACCCAAGTAGCTTAGGTGGCAGCTAATTTAGTGTAAAACCTAGGTGCTAATGGGATATCCTGAGAATGAAAGGTGCATCCATATGGCACAGAAGATCCTGCACATCTTAGGGACTGGGTGCGGGAGGCAAGAAGGAAGAGAAGTGTCAACGAAAGAAGAAAACGCTGAGCTCACCCACTACAAATGAACAATGGACTCATCCTGATACCAAGAGATGGATACAAAGCCCTCTGCCCTAGAACTTCAAATATCAGAGATACCTCAATTAATCATGTAACTTCGTATGTCTTGAGACATGGGTCACAGCAGGAAAAAAATAGGGATTAGAATGGGCAGATGTAATCTCTCTGAATCTTTTTTTTTTTGGCACACAGGACCTCAGTTCCCGAACAGGAATTAAACCCTTTCCCCCACAGAGGAAGCGCAGAGCCCTAACTGCTGAGCCACCAGGGAAGTTCCCTCTCTGAGTATGCTAATGCTACCTAATTTCACTGTGGGAAGAAGGGATGTGAATTTTACACACTGGTTTTTTAACAAGCTTGGGTGGCAGTCTCTAACCTAGAGCTTCAAGCATGCTCTTCAAATGGCAACATTCACTGGGAAAATATAACAGCTGTAGTGCAAATGCCAAAAGCCCTGACGTGTATTCATTGACACTTTGAGTTATTAATTCAACCTCTAGGATGTGGTGGGGTACACAGGACGGGCTACAGTCCCAGATGTCAGCAAAAGCAAACACGTCCCCTTCCACATGGAGCATGCAGGCTAATGAAATAACCGAAGAAATAAATAAAACATAAGGACAAGTGCCATGAGTGGTATAATATCTGAGCTGAAATCTGAAAGACATACACGGGAAGAGACCAGCATATCTCAGGAAGAGGGTGGTGTATCCCCTACTACAAAATACATGCAGCTTTCATGGGGTGCTTTCTAAACATTCCATCACAAGCGGATAACAAAGATCATATACACACACATGCATGCATATCATAATCTATATACATTTATATTATTTCATTCATTAATATTTCAAGTCTCAGTATATCTAGAGGTTAGAGCTCACTGGGCATGTGGGGAAACAGACATCTCTATTTCCAAGGGTCTTCTTGATAATGCATTTTCAAATTTCTGGTATTATTTCATTACATCAACTATTTTTTAAGTTGTAACATGACCAGAGAAAAAGCTATTTGATTTTCATTCAAGTTGTAATTATCAAGCATTGTCTTAAACCTGTAGTTTTCTTGTAGGGATGTTTTAAAGTCACTCATGCATTCTTTTGAGGGCAGTTTAATTAAAAGTAAATATGATATTAACCCACAAATGTACCTATCTGGGTCCTATAAATGCCAGATTGTCACAATAAATGAATTTGAAAGGACAAGTAAGGACACCACTTCACCCTGCCTTGTCAGGAGGCTCCTTTTCTCTCTGGACACCTGTCATCCTGCAGGTGACCTGTGTATGGGTGAAGCCACTGAAACCAGGCAGAACAGTCACCATTCAGAAAGCCAGTTTCTTACTTTGTACTTACAAGAGCCATATAAGTAAAATGCTGTGCATTTTCTCTCTGGAGAGAAAGAGAGCTGAGGTCCAGAGAAGGAGGAAATGGGGTTGTTTAACCTTCAAAGAAGGTCTATGCTTTCCAGGGAAGGATGTGCACAAACGGAGTGACACTGAGAACAGGGTCGTTCACAGGGAAAGTGCCCACCTTGTTAGGGTTTCATTGTGTTTGCCTAGTGAGGAGGAGCGGAGAAGGCACTGGCACCCCACTCCAGTACTCTTGCCTGGAAAATCCCATGGGCTGAGGGGCCTGGTAGGCTGCAGTCCATGGGGTCGCTGAGGGTCGGACACGACTGAGTGACTTCACTTTCACTTTTCACTTTCATGCATTGGAGAAGGAAATGGCAACCCACTCCATCGTTCTTGCCTGGAGAATCCCAGGGACGGGGGAGCCTGGTGGGCTGCCGTCTATGGGGTCGCACAGAGTCGGACACAACTGAAGTGACTTAGCAGTAGAAGCAGTGAGGAGGAGAGGTGGATCTCCCCCAGAGGTGAGGGAAAATGGTGGCTAACTCCAGGAAGGTGGTGATTTGGAAGATTTTGAATGTTTCAAGTTCCAGTAGGAAGGAAGAGCAGATTAAGAAGGTTTTGAAGAATTCCCTAGGCAAAGTTAAGAACCAAGCTTAGTTTTAGAGATGATGGTTTAAAGTGGAAGGGCCGGGGGTGTCTTTCAGAACCCTGGACAGCTCTAGAGCAGCCTGAGAGAGCCGTGCATTCAAGCCTGGATGCTACCGGGTGCAGATGTCCAGGTTTGTCTTTGCTGACTGCTTTGTTAAAGCAGCTACACTAACTCCTGTCACCTGGCACCTTCCTTAAAGACAAAGGGGTGGAGCACATTTTATCCAGAGGTCATTTGATCCTGTGAGTCCCTTGAAGAGCATGCGCTCATCAGGAACTCTAGTCAGAAGCACAGCTGTTAATATGAATTATTACATTTTGGAAAAATCAGAATAAGCTGAAAGTAATTAAATTCTTCTCTGCTTGAAATGATTTCACCTTTTGTTCCACATAAGACTGTGATCATGTGATCAGCTTTTCTCATGACTAATTACAGCTTTGTATTAATCATGAGAGACAGAAGCTTCTAGTCAACGAATCTGAAACTAAGTGTTAAGAATCAAAAGTACTGACCTTATTTATATCCAACCTGACCTAGCCTATAGCCACATCCTCATTGCCACAGAACAATCTATAAAAAGTTCTAAACTCTTTTCATGTCATTCTTTGCTCAAAAGTCCTTTAAGGATCCATGATGCCCACAGGATAAGGCATACCATCCTTGATGTGCCTTACATGACCCTCTAGGATAGTCTCCAAAAATTCTCCAGACTCTTGTCTGGCTCCTTTCCACCACAGATCCCATATTCCACATGGAAATGAATACCTTGGGGAGTCCTAAACTCTTATAACCATTTTCTTTCTAACTGCTAAAAGACAGTCATTCTTGAAATGGTAATAAAAAGATGAGAACATCAGTGCTCTAGACTTCCCCCGTGTCTCAGAGGTAAAGAATCCACCAGCCAATCCAAGGGACACAGTTTCAATCCCTGGAAGATTCCACAAGCTGTGGAGCCTGAGCTCTAGAGCCCAAGAGCTGCCAACTGCTGAGTCCGAGTCCTCCAACCACTGAAACCAGCTCACCCTAAACCCCATGCTCTGCAACGAGAGAAGTCACTGCAATGAGAAGCCTGCACACCACCAACCAGAGAGTAGCCCCCACTTGCCACAACTAGAGAGACCCTCATGCAGCAGTGAAGACCCAGCATAGCCATAAATAACTAACAAATAAATATTTAAAAATTTTAAAAAAAGAAAAGTCATTGCTCCAACCAGATTCAGCCTCATGTCTTTTAAAGCAGTTTCCTAAACTCCGGGTGTTGGTGATGGACAGGGAGGCCTGGCATGCTGGGATTCATGGGGTTGCAAAGAGTCGGACATGACTGAGCAATTGAACTGAACTGAAAGACTCTCTGGATACTGAAGGCAGCTACTTGCTGCCAACGGGAATGGTGCACTGGTAATTCATGAGCACACAACCAGGAGCTCAGTCATCATCGCAGCAGTTAAGAAACAACAATGAAAACAAACAGGAACAGAATTATTGTTGACGAACTGATAGTATTTGGGTTGCTCCTTTTTTATATACCAAAGTCAGAAAGAGAGAGATCGTGAATTTTTCTATTCAACTGTAATTTTATTGTTTTAATTCAGGCTGAGCATTGTGTAAATGTGCATAAAATTATAAACAGAATGAGCTCTCTCAAACACAAGCTAGCCCTGGGGACTGCAACACTGCAAGGAGTGCCTTGGAACAGATTTGCTATGCACATTACATAAAGATCAGTGTTTCATGTTTTATTTGACTTTATCAACTCGTCTTGAGCAAAACTTTAAATAGATTCAGTGATTCTATATGAGGATTGTGAAATCATTTTAAAGAGTCAGACAGACAACAGAAAACAAATATAGCCCTGGTGCCTTCTTTCCAGTGCAGAGAGAGTTGAAAATTGCTTGTGGAATATGCTGTGGATGGTATGGTCAGGGCCATGTGTGGAGGATGGTATAGATGAACAAAGAGTGCGAACCTTGAAGGCAGACAGACTCCCAAGTATCATTCTCCTCATCTCATTCATTAACTGTGTGATCTTGGGCCAATTATTCCTTTTCTGAGCCTCAATTTCTCTCCTCCAAAATGAGAATAATAAGACTGCCTCTCTCACGTGGCTCTAAGAGACAAATGAGAAAAGGTCAAGTGGTGAGTGCAGAGACCAGCACCTGATGGGACCCCAGCACAGATTTCTGCTTCTGCAAGTTTCATGTCTGTGTTATTCCTGCTCTAAGCCATGCAAACCTGTTGACAATCTAGATAGGGCTCTGAAGATGTCATCCTGAGCATCCCTGACTTGACTGAAGTCTCCGTTCAAATGATCTGACACCAGACAGTGTCCCCGACCCCTCGATCTGACCCACTTGTCATCTTTTATTTTGCTGCTTTTACTTCCCATTAAATTTATTTATTTTTGTATTTTGACTCCCTCCACTGGATCTGAGGCTCAGAAAACTGAGCATGTGGTCCAGTTTGTTTGCCTTCTCTTCCCATGGTCTCCATCCCAGAGTAAGTGGCAAGAAACATTTGTCAACAAGAAATGAATAAAATAGTTTACATACTCACTTTGGGACCACACCTGGTACCACCTTGTGCTGTTACCAAACTGTGTAATATTTGCTCTTTTTGCTTCCAGATTAACCAAAAATAAATCCAAAAATATCTTTTGAAAGCTACAACTTATGTTTCCTAAGGATAACAGGGAGCCAGAAATAACTGGATAATCCAGTTCCGTATCTGCTCTGCCGGGCTCCAAAGTTCCGGGAAGATGCTATGTTGTTTGCTGTGAGCTTGCCTTTCTCTCCAGACCCCAAGTGAAGCTGATTTCTGTACCATCCATACTTCTTTCTCCTGTCCTCGTCTTTTCTCTTTCTACAGGAAAGAATCCAAAATGCTCTAACTAGGGAGTCACATCAGATCTCATGAATTTAACTACAATCTTCATGCCAATAACACTTGTAGTTCTATCACCAACCCAGATCTCTCCAAACATCCACACACTCTATGGATATCTCGTACCAAGACGCCAGATTGTGGTTGTGAAAGCTTGTCTTGGTCCTTCACTTTTCTGTGTTTGCAAGTAGCATCACTGTTCATCCTGTCGCCCAAACTAAAACCCTAGAGTCATCCAAGATTCAACACACTTCTGTAACACCCAAGGCCAACCCATCACCAAGATCTGTCGACGTGAAATCCGCGGTAGTTCTAGAATCTGCCTGCTCTGTCTCCACTGACCCATCATTTTTAACCAGGAAAACAAAACCCTGAAAATGCAAAATGAGGATGAGGAAATGCAGCAATAGGCACTATCATTTGTTGCCGGTGGGAATGCAAAATGGAACAGTCACTTCGGAAGATTGGCAGTAGTTTATGAAACAAAACACACTCTTACCATATGATTCAGCAATCCTGCTTCTCGCTACTTACCCAATGAGTTGAAACCTTAACGCCCACACGAAAACCTACACACTGATGTTTACCATTTTATTCATAATTACCAAAACCATAATCAACCAGGATGCCCTTCAGTAGGTGAATAAATACAGAAAGCATGGTACATCCAGAACATGGAATATTATTCAGCACTAACACAGAACTATCAAGTCGTCAAAAGACATGGAGAAAGCTTAAACGTATATGAATAGGTGAAAGAAGCCAATCTGAGAAGGCCACAGACTGTGTGATTCCAACTATATGACATTCAGGAAAAAGTCAAAACTAGAGACAGTTAACAGGTCAGTTGCCAGGAGTTAGTGAAAGAGATGGACAAACAGGCCGAAGTGGAGAATTCCTAGGGCAGTGGAAACACTCTGCATGACTGTAAAATGGTATTTTGTCATGTCACAATGAATTTGATACACGTCATTACAAATGTTTCCAAATGCACAACATCAAGAGTGAGCCCTGATGTAAAATGTGGACTCGCGGTGGCAAGAATGTGTCAATGTAGGTTTACCAGTTGTACCTGACACACCACTGTAGTACAGGATGGAGATGGTAGGGGAAGCTGTGTACGTGTGGGGGCAGGGAATACAGGAGAACGCAATTCTTCCATGAACTTAAAACTGCTCTAAAAATAAAGCCCATTAAAAATAAACAAACAAGGCTTCCCTTGTGGCTAGGTGGGAAAGAATTTGCATGCCAATACTGGGGACACAGGGTCAATCCCTGATCCCACGTGCTGCAGAGCAACTAAGCCCATGCATCGTAACTACTGAGCCCACGCTCCAGAGCCTGGGAGTCGTAAGTACTGAAGCCTGGGTGCCCAGAGTCCCTGCTCCACAGCAAGAGAAGCCACCACAGTGAGAAGCCCGAACACTGCAACTGGAGACTAGCCCCCGACTGCCGCAACCAGAGACAGCCTGCACAGCAAGGAGGACCCAGCACAGCCAAAAATAAAATATTCCATAAACAACAAGCCTCCCATGTAGTTATGCAGGACCGTCATGGTCCTATCTCATTAATCCACCACTGAGTCCAGAAGTCATTTCTAAACAGAAAATCTGATCAAGGTATCCACTACCAAAAAACCCTTCCAAGGGCTTTTCAACAACTCACAAATTAAAGGGCTCTGAGCAACAGGTTAGCAAATCTCTCCCTTCCTGTGTTAGGAATCTGACCACTGGTTAAGCTTTCTAAGTCTGTTTCCCTGGAAACAGATAATGATGTGAACTCTATCGCTAAACAATATTGCTTATTGTAAAATGACTCCTGCTGGGGAGACTGAATCTGGACTGGGAGAAGTATGGGTATCGGATGGGGGTGCCTTGTTTTGGAATTCTCTGAACTTAGAGACTCCTGTGCTAAGCGTGTGTTTTCAGGCATCCTAGAAGCTCTCCTTACACAGTTTTTACATGAGATAAACAGCTCCTGACAGGCAGGAGGCTCTTAAGCCAGAGTGAAATCCCCATCATTAATGTGGGCTGTTCCTCTTTCCTCCAAGCTGTCTTGCTTGTGCTTATTTCTTTGTCACCAACCCACATTCTTCCTTCAATCCCTCCCATCATCACATCCTCTGGGAACTCCTACCCAGACCTTGCCCCACTCAGGGTAAAGCGCTCCTTCATGTGGCTTCTACATCACCACGGACTTCCTCTCTTCTATCCTATTATCCTCGTTTTTCTCCCCGTTTCTTCACTTGAGCCCTACTTGATGGTCACGGTTGCAAGGTCTGCCACTTGACAGCTGCCAAAGCCATCTCTGTAAACCTAAGCTGATGACGTCACTCCTAATGGCAGGCGCTTTCTCATTTGTTATCCAAAAAAAAAAAAAACTTCCTTTTCTCTCTAAATGGAATTTTGGCATTATCTGGCTCAGTCACATACCACAATAATAAGCACTCTACAGACACCCTTTTCATCAGTAGGGGTCACAAGACCTAGTTCAGACCAAGCAGATGTTAGTGGAAGCCTGTTGGATGGGATTATGAGAAAGCAATTGTTTTCTGACAAAAGAGAGAGACCTGGTGACAGGAGTCTTTCACTCTTCCCCCTTCCTGCTTCCTATACATCTGAAATACGGACACCATGCCTGATGTTAGAGAAAAGACCCCACCACCATGAATCTGAAAAAGCAAGTTGCGTGCTAAAGATGGCAGAGCAGGAAATTGGGCAGAACATTAAGCTGTGTCCTTGATGTCTTCCTGCAACCAGTGGTAGAAGCCAGATGTCATTACATAAAACTCCATTTGGATAACTTACTGTCATTAGGTGTCTATTGTCACAGCTAAACCCAGTTTTTGCTGACACACAACTATATATAATACATTCTCCAACAGGGTAAAATCCCAACCCACTGCCATAACAGCTCTTTCATCTCAGAGCCCACATACCTTATCATTCTCATCTCCTAACACCTCCTCATCACCACATGCTCTCTGAGTCCCAATCATTCTAATGGGTCCATTAGCAAGTACCCTAAAAAACCCTTCTTTCCACAGGAACTTGTCTTTGCACAGGTTCTTCTGATGTGGAATACTGTTTCCCACTAGTTGGAGACATAAAGCTAGTCTACCAAGGCTGGCTCACCTCCTCTACAGTCTTCCTTGATAGCTCCTCCCTCCTTTGAATTCCAGACAGCACCCCATGGCTGATTTTCTTACAGCAATTAGTAAATTACTTTCAAATTATTAATCATCTGCCTCCTCCCCCATAACTTGAAACCCAGAGAGCTATCAGGCATTCAACATGTGTTTAAAGGTACCTCTAAATCTATGGCTTCCATCTACTGAAGCTGTGACCTTCAGCTTCTCCAAATTACTAAAATAATGTATAGAGATAAGCCTAAAGCGACCATAGCATTCTGTACTCTAACAAGTGCCCCACCCTTGGGTGTGTGCAGAATAAAATCCTAATGGAATCCTGGAGTAGAGCACCTTGCAGATTAAAAACAATAATGTATGAAAAGTGCTTATCACAATGCCTGCTAAATAAGTTCAATCAATATTAGCTATTGGGATGATAATGATTGTGTCTTTGAATCCTCAGCCCTGGACTTGACCCAGGGTAAGTACCCAGTAATATTTTCTGGATGTAGAAATCAAATGAAATCCAGGTTTATTCTTAGTTCTAAATTATAAAGCATTCTGAAGTCCCAGCCTAAAATAATACAGAAATCATAATGGTATCCCTGGATACCTAATTTTCCCACCAAAATATCCCCTGATATTTCTCCCCTGGAGCTTACCCCATTAAGCAGACTCAGTGCCTGCTTAAGACAGTCTGTTTCCAAGCACAGTGAGACCCTGGGGCAGGAGCTTTCTGAGAAGGTTCTCGGTGGAATCAATTGTGCTGGCAGGACTGGTCTAATAATAAACAAGGCTGAACAATGCAGCTGGTAGTTGGAACTGGATGTCCTTGGGCCTCTGGGAGTTCGGCTCTGGATTTTCCATTCTTAAGAATTTAATGTTCCTGTGTAACTTCCATGGGGGCTCTCGAGACAAGTGAGGGCTGGAGAGAATTGAGTGGCCATTCACAACCAGTGCGCAGCTCAGGGCGGCTAGGCTGCATGAGCAGCTCTCAGCCTGGGCTGGTGGCTCAGAGGAAACCTCAGAACTTCAGTAATTCGGATCCATCCTGTTCCAAAACATTTGCACCTTGACATGCTGGGATCACCCTATTTCCGTGGGTCATTGCACTGGGCAGTACAATAAAATCCTAGTTGAACGATTCAATGATATAAGCATTTAAAGTCCACCTATGGTATGAAAGCATCTCATGCAAAGACTGGCACAGTAAAGGACAAAAACACTATGGACATAACAGACGCAGAGGATACTAAGAAGATGTGGCAAGAATACACAGAAGAATTGTACAAAAAGATCTTAATGACCCAGATAACCACAATGGTGTAATTACTCACCTAGAGCCAGGCATCCTGGAGTTCAAAGTCAGGTGGACCTTAGGAAGCATCACTATGAACAAAGCTAGTGGAGGTGATGGAATTCCAGCTGCGATATTTCAAGTCCTAAAAGATGATGCCATTAAAGTACCACACACAATGTGCCAGCAAATTTGGAAAAAATCTGGATGAAGCACAAGCTGGAATCAAGATTGTCAGGAGAAATACCAATAACCTCAGATATGCAGATGACACCACCCTTATGGCAGAAAGTGAAGAGGAACTGAAGAGCCTCTTGATGAAAGTGAAAGAAGAGAGTGAAAAAGCTGGCTTAAAGCTCAACATTCAGAAAACGAAAATCATGGCATCTGGTCCCATCACTTCATGGGAAATAGATGGGGAAACAATGGAAACAGTGACAAACTTTATTTTCTTGGGCTCCAAAATCACTGCAGATGGTGACTGAAGCCACAAAACTAAAAGATACTTGCTCCTTGGAAGAAAAGCTATGACCGACCTAGACAGCATATTAAAAGACAGAGACATTACTCTGCCAGCAAAGGTCCATCTAGTCAAAGTTATGGTTTTTCTAGCAGTCATATATGGATGTGACAATTGGACTATATAGAAAGCTGAGCACCAAAGAACTGATGCTTTTGAACTGTGGTATTGGAGAAAACTCTTGAGAGTCCCTTGGACTGCAAGGAGATCCAACCAGTCCATCCTAAAGGAAATCAGTCCTGACTATTCATTGGAAGGACTGATGCTGAAGCTGAAGCTCCAATACTTTGGCCACTTGAAGCAAATAACTGACTCACTGGAAAAGACCCTGATGCTGGGAAAGATTGAAGGCAGGAGGAGAAGGGGATGATAGAGGATGAGATGATTGGATGGCATCACCAACTTGATGGATATGAGTCTGAGCAAGCTCTGGGAGTTGGTGATGGACAGGGAGGCCTGGCGTGCTACAGTCCATGGGGTTGCAAAGAGTCTAACACGACTGAGCGACTGAACTGAGCTAAATGGTATGAAAGCATTGGGAAGAAAGATGAACTATGAAATAGATTCAGTTTTCACACTGCTCACATTCTAATATGACAGAAAAAAAATATGTAGCAAATGCCTCTATTAAAAGAATAAATACAGTATATACGAAAGAAATAAGGGGGGGGAGGAAAGAGAGCATCAGAAAAGGAACAAATTCAAAAGAAACTTGAAATTATTTCTTAGTGGAAGAAAGCCCAACAGAAACAACAACAGGAGTCACCTCCTCGTCCTCCTTGTTTTAAAAATAGGGAGACAGGTAGCCACTATGGAGAACAGTATGGAGGTTCCTTACAAAACTAAAAATAAAGTTACCATATGACCCAGTGATCCCACTCCTGGACATATATCCAGAAAAAAATGAGGAACTCAAAAAAAAATACATGGACCCCAATGTTCATAGCAACACTATTTACAATAGCCAAGACATGGAAGCAACCTAAATGTCCATGGATAGGTGAATGGATAAAGAAGATGTGGTGTGTGTGTGTGTGTGTGTGTGCGTGTGTGTGGAACGTATATAAATGGAATAGTACTTATTCAGCCATAAAGAATGAAATACCATCTGCAGCAATTGGATGAACCTAGAGATGATCACACTAAAGTGGAGTCGGACAGAGAAAGACAAATACCCTATGATAGCACCTACATGTAGAATCGAAAAAATGATACAAACTAACTTATTTACAAAATACAAATAAACTTACAGACACAGAAAAGAAACTTATGGTTACCAAAGGGAAAAGGGTGGGAGAGAGATAAATTAGGCGTTTGGGATTAATGGATATATACTGTGTATAAAGTAGATAAACAAGGACCTACTGCATAGCACAGGGAACTCTACTCAATGTCTTGTAATCACCCATAAAGAAAAGGAATCTGAAAAATAATATATATACATATATTTAACTTAAAAACTTTGCTGTATATCTGAAACTAATACAACATTGTAAATTATCTATGCTCCAATAAAAAGTTGCTTGTTTTGAAAAAAAGTGAGCCTTAGAGAAGCAACGGAGAAGGCAATGGCACCCCACTCCAGTACTCTTGCCTGGAAAATCCCACGGACGGAGGAGACTGGTAGGCTGCAGTCCATGGGGTCGCTGAGAGTCGGACACGACTGAGCGACTTCCCTTTCACTTTTCACTTTTATGCATTGGAGAAGGAAATGGCAACCCACTCCAGTGTTCTTGCCTGGAGAATCCCAGGGACGGGGGAGCCTGGTGGGCTGCCGTCTACGGGGTCGCACAGAGTCGGACACGACTGAAGCGACTTAGCAGCAGCAGCAGCAGCAGCAGCAGAGAAGCAAGTGCACTTGCTTCCGTTCCCGTCATTCTGTGAGCACTTTGCCAGCATTCCTGTTTTATAACTCAGCCTCATGAAAGGGATTAGGAATCAGAGGGCCCTAAGTTGGAATTTGTACTCTAACTGTGATCATTTGTGCAATTTTCTGGCAAGTTACTCCATCTCTCTAAGCTTCAGAATCTCCATTTGTGAAAATGGTCTAGAAAGAATCTTTTCAGCTCATACAACTGTTGTGAGGAATCCAAGAGAAAATCCACGTCAAGTGGCTGGTTCAGGGAAAGTGTTCACATACGTGTTGAAGGTACATACGCATTAGTAAATGAATGAATGAAGGTTCAAGTGCACCGTCTGGAAGAAGAAATAAAACAAGTTACTACTGCCCGGGGTGTCTGCCTTCCCCTACTCTCCCACTGCAAAAATGTAAGTCCCGAGAGAGAGAGACTAAGTCTTGTCTTCTCAACAAGATTCCAGAATGTAGCATGAGGCCTGGCCCTAAGTACATGCTTGAGTAAACTTCTTTCACTAATAAAATGGCTCTTCCTTCTCAATTCTTTTGCTCTGTGTCAGGCATTTTTATAAGCCCTATGCCTGAGGTGGGCATATTGTCCAGGCCACCTATGAGGAAAGTGGCCTTGCTACCCTTCTATTTGACAGATAAAGCAACAGATTCTGTCCCAAGAAAGAGACAAAGAAGGACTTAAATCAATGTTTGATGTGCAGACAGTAACATTTATTGAGTCTTGCAATATGCCAGATACCATTCTAAACATTTTACTTATATTAATATTTGTTCTTTAATCCTCACAAAGATCTGAAAGCAGCACTATTGTATTTATTCGCTCATTTGGCAGCACTGGGTCTCAGCTGCAGCATGCAGGATCCTCCCTCTTCCGTGCAGTTTGTGGGATCCTGACTTGCAGCAGGCGAACTCTTGGTTGCAGAATGTGGGGTCTAGTTCCCTGACCAGGGATGTAAGCCTGGCCTCCTGCATTGGGGGTGCAGAGTCTTAGCCTCTAGACCACCAGGGAAGCCCCAAGAGATACTATTTTTTTAATCCCAATTTTATAAATGCATAAATATAATCACAGCAGGGATGAGTAATCTGCCCATGGGCACACAGGTCACCAGGAGCAGAGCCAGGCTGTGAGCAGAGCCTCACTGTCACACTCAGCAGCCTTGAAGGGTTTAATTCTGTGGTCAAGCTACATCCAGCTCCTGTGGGAGGCCAGAGAAGATGACGGAGTCAGCCTTCAGAAGAGTGTTCATGCTCAGTCATATCTAACTCTTGGACCCCGTGGACTGCAGCCCACCAGCCTCCTCTGTCCACGGGATTCTCCAGGCAAGACACTGGAGTAGGTTACCATGCCCTTGTCCAGGGGATCTTCCCAATCCAGGGATCAAATCTGCATCTCCTGCATTGGCAGGCAGATTCTTTACCACTGAGCCACCTGGGAAGCTCCTCAGAAGGATGGAGAAAGGTTTTTCAAGAGATGATGACTGAGGTGAATCTGAATCAATGAAGAAGTTGCCCAGATGAAAGCGTGTCAGGGTATGATGTGGGGGGTGTGTGCAGATGTTTATGTGTGTGTGCGCATGTGTGTTTGTGTGTATTCACTCTCCATCTCTCTGGCAACCACAATCAGGACCCCAAGATTTTCTGCAAAGGAAACCTCAAGCACAGTGCACACTTCATTCCTGCCATGACTCACATTATATGTCCCTGGGCGCCAACCCAGCCTCAGTTTTAACTTAAAATGAGATTTATCCTAAAGCACATATTGATTTAAAGTTTAGATGTATAAATTAACATCCCAGAAGTTTTGACACGTACATTAATCACTGAATTTTGAATGAAAATTTCCAGGAGGATGTGCAATTAAACCACACAAAGAAAGCAAGACAGATCTGCTGTTTCAGTAAGCATATTTTCTTTCATTTTGGATGGAGATAGTCAACTAAGTATAAAGTGGAAAGGCAAACACTTAAAATTCAAACTGCTTACCTACACAATTAAAGAAGACACAGACTTCTCTAGATTTCTTTCTTCTTTTTTTTAAAGGCCGCTAATTCCAGAAGTGTCTTTTCAAGTAAACATGCTGTATCCTTTTCATGCATAATCCAGAGTCAAAAGATGCTGGAAGCAGACCTGTATTAAAGGTCATCAAACAAATCCTCTTCTCATCTTCTTCATATTCTAAGTCAAACAGAAGCTCAATTCCATTTCCCATGTTTAAACAACTGCATGGTTAAAAGCCAAATATTTTGACTGAGTAGTTTTGGGCTTTTACTTTTGGTCTTTTGTTTTGCTTTGCTTTTATGATCTATAGCTTAATTTTAAATGCCCTTCACAAGGGACGCCTATGGGGTGGCTGAAAAGGAATAAGCCTTGGGATCAGGCCAGTTTCAGGGACAATTCAGGCTTCCTCTCTTGCTATCTGTGGGACTCAGCAAGTGATTTCCCCCTCTCTGTGCCTGCGTCTCTCCGGCTTTAAAGATCACTAGTAACACCTCCTGCATGAGGATTAAATAAAACTATCACCAGGGAAATATTTATGACAGTCACCAGCACAGAGAAGGTATTCCGAAACAGCTTCCTGTCTCTCTCATCTGTACTACATAGAACTCAATATCTGCCTGTCACTTTAAAAGGATTGATGATCATTTTTTTTTTTTGTCTCCAATACATGCATGTTTTTGGAAAGAAAGAGGAAAAGAGAAAGCCAAGGGAATCTCATTCTGATATTCAGAAGCAATTATATTAATATTCATTTTATTCTCCCAAAGGTTCACACCAGTCAGCATGCAAAAAAAAAAAAAAAATCACGCTTGATGAATTCTACCTTGGGCACAAGATTCCAAAGATAATCTTATATTTAAACATTTCCTCTAAGCAAACTGAAAAAGGCCATTTATTCTTCGGTGCATTTTATATTCTGATTTAAAATCAATAAGGTTTCACAAAAACCACCGTTCAGTCATCCACTCTTCTCCTGTAGTAATACCTCTGCCATGAGGATGTGTGCCCAGAAATTAATTTTCAAGATGATTTATACCAAATGCTTTAAATATCAAATACTTTTATATTTAATTTTAGCAATTTTCAATGTAACTCATTTTAGAAATTATACTCCCATGCCTTCTTTCAGCAGAGTTTACAGACTGTAATTTAGTTCTTCCTTGATGACTCACTGTCACACTTCAGAACATAACTTATTGCTTTGTGCTATTATGCTTTGACGCACTCAAAGACCCCTCAAGCCTGAACATCTCCAAGTTCCTTCACTCAGGATCCAAAGGCTCCACCTAAGGGATTTCCCTTCGTCCACCCCATAGAGAGGTTCCATTCAAACAAGAGTCTCATTCAGGTTCTTCAGTTTTCACAGCAGGATGCCAACCTTACCATTCTCTGTGTGTGTGCTTAGTCGCTCAGTCGTATCCAACTCTTTGGAACCCCATGGACTGTATGTAGCCCACCAGGTTTCTCTATCCATGGGACTCCCCAGGCAAGAATACTGTGGGTTGCCGTATCCTCCTCCAAGGGATCTTCCCAGCCCAGGCACTAAACCTGAGTCTCCTGTGTCTCCTGCATTGCAGGTGGATTCTTTACCCACTGAGTCATGGGGAAAGCCCTCACCACCCTCTGAGATGGCATTAAAGTTCACAAATGAGCTTTTACTTACAATAAACACTGATTAATCACCTATAGCATGTCAAGTATTACAACAGTGTTGAGTTTGCTTTATTTTTTAATTCAATTTTCATTAACGTCTTCTTATGAGTTGCCTGTTTTTGTTGTTTCACAGTTAAAGAAACTAAGATCAGTGCAGGTAATGTAACACAATATCCTCAAGAGAAGCTGAGGTTATGGCAGGGTTATCAGGAGAGCGCTGCTGGAATTACATACCATAGACCCATAAGGAGGGAACTCCTAGAAAAGAGGGATAATGGATGGACCTAGAGATTGTCATGGGGCTTCCCAGGCAGCACCAGTGGTAAAGAACCTGCATCCCAATGCAGGAGACAAAAGAGATGCTGATTTGATTCCCTGGGTTGGACTTCCCTGGTGCCTCAGACACTAAAGAATCTTCCAGCAATGCGGGAGACCTTGGTTCGATTCCTGGGTTGGGAAGATCCCCTGGAGAAGGGAATGGCAACCCACTCCAGTATTCTAGCCTGGAGAATCCCATGGACAGAGGAGCCTGGTGAGCTACAATCCATGGGGCTGCAGAGTCGGACATGACTGAAATGACTTAGCACACACAGAAATTATCATATGAAGCAAAGTAAAAGAAACACAAATACTGTATTGTATCACTTATATGTGGAATCTGAAATATGATGCAAATGAACTTCCCTACAAAACAGAAACAGACTCATAGACATAGAGAAAAGACTTGTTGCTGGGGGTGTGCAGGGGAGGGATGAATTGGGAGTTTGAGATTAACAGATGTAAACTATTATATATAGAATGCATAAACAACAATCTCTTACAGTACAGCATAGAGAACTATTGATATACTGAATATATAAGTGTAAAATATAGCAAGCAAAGAGAGGAAGCCAGGTTCAATACATTATTCGGTCGCGTCTATAACAAGTATGAGACATGAGTGAATATATGGCTGAGTGGAATAGAAGAAAAGCTATCCAAGCTGAGAAGCTGAAAGCCAAGGTGCTATCGGGGCATTCAGCTTGACTAGGAAGGCATCTAAGATAATGGCAGGTGCTGAAGCAAACAAGACCCAGGGACCAGAATGAATGGAGACTGGACAGCAATGTGTGAGCAAAAGACCAGTCTGTGACTGGTCAGTCCAATAGGCACCAGCATAGCTGGCAGCCCACTGTAACTTTCCTACAATGCTCTTAAGAGAAGAGTAAGGGGGAGATTACCCTGGTAGTCCAGTGGTTAAGACTTGCACTTCCACTGCAGGAAGCATGGGTTTGATCCCTGCTTGAGGAACTAAGATCTGGTATGTTGTGTGGCATAGCCAAAAATAAACCTAAAAAAAAAAATTATATCGATACAAAAAAATCCATGATGAACTAAACTTTTAATGTTTTTAAGAAATGTATGAGCAGGAGAAGGTGTGGCTAAATGGGGAAAGGAACCCACAGCAGGGCTCCCTGGGCTCCAAGCATTACACAGCTTAAGGAGACCCTTTTAGTCATGTTTACACAACTGCCTAACGCGAACAGACATTCTAAGGGGATCACAGGGTTGTGCGACCAAACATTGTGAGCTCCCCAAGAAACAGCTATGGGGAGGTTTGTTTGTCTTAAAGGAGGACTTGGAGGGAGCTCTAATGGGAAGAAGTGGAAACATCAGTTAGAATGTGGTAGACCTACTGGTGCTTCACCCTGCCCCCTGCCCCAGGCTCGTGTGTGCCCATCACTGAGTTACCGTGTTGGCTGGTAATAACCCATTATTGCTCTGTCCTCCAAAGGACTTTCCTGAGCTGACAGGAGCTGCCTGCCCCAGAAATACTTGGGTAGACAGATCCCCCAGAGTTGGCTCCACGAGAATGGTCTTGCTTGCTTCAGGACGGAAAGCAGATCCGGCTGAGCTTAGGTGAGGCACCCACACCTACGCCTGCCTTCTTCCCTGCCTATTTCTGCTCTCCTCACTCCCTCTGAGGTTTCCACTGAGAGCAGCCTCTCAACCAATCACCTGTACAAGATCCATCTTGGGATGCGACAGGTAAGTCTGTGTCACAGAACCTGAGGCAGGAAGCAGGGGGGACCACTCCACAGAGGCCACATAACTGTCCGGGGTCACTTGGCTGACAAATGTCAGAACTAGGATAACCATCCAACCAGGTTTGTCCGGGACTGAGGGTAGTCCCAGGATGCCAGACTCTTAGTTTGCAAACTTGAACAGTCCCAGAAAAAAAAAAAAAGGAGAGAGAGAGAGAAGTTGGTCACTGTAGTCAGACTGGGATTCAGTCTCAGGTCTAGGGAATTCCCTAGAAGTCCAGGGGTTAGGATTCCAGGCTTTCGCTGCTTAGAGTTGGGGTTTGATCCCTTGTTGGGGAACTAAAATCCCACAAGCCACGAGGTGAGGCCAAAACAAACCGATCCAAGGCAGTCACATTCTAAACAGCCCCCGGCTCTAGAAAGTGTCTTTCATTAAAATGCGTGTTGCTTTATGTATAACCTAGGCACCTACTCGCTCAGGCATCAACAGAGAACACACCACCCCATGGTGCCCACAAAGGGATGTCTGTAGGCTTTGAAACCACCCCATCCCTCTCCTAGAACACAGATTCTTATTTGGGGTCCACGGAAGGAAGGGCTTCAGGGGATCCATAACCCTTCTGATAAAAGTGTTGTTTCTTTCTTTTTTTTTTTTGTTTTTTGGAGAATGACTGCAGATTTCATCAGATCCTCAAAGTGATCCTCAACGTAATGAAGGTTAAGAACCATTGTCCAGGAACACATTGCTTTTATTTCCAGATTAAGTTGAACAGTGGGGTGCTGCACTTCTGTCTCATACTTGCTGGCCTCAAGCAGAGCTGTTTCCCACCTCAATGGCCAAAACACCCACCTCTGCATTTACTAGAGCATAGTGGGTGGGAATCATCTACCTTCATCCCCAGGTTGTCTTCATCTCAGTACCGGGAGAAATTTTTCCTTTTTTTTTTTTTTTTAATTTAAATGGAAACTTGAAACATATTTGTCAGGGTTGGCTGAGAAAACAGGAAGGGGAGGTGGTTCCCTGCAGGGAGCGGGTGCATAAGGGACCAGGAAGTGTTTCAGTGTCCCCACCTGATGATCAGGAGCTCGGAACGGCACTTAAATAGGACTGTGGGTATTTGTTTTACTTGGAAGAGTGTTATTCTATTACTGGAGATTCCTCGTATTAATTCCTCTATATGCACTTTAATGAATATGGGCTCTATGCTCACTGAGTGCCAGGAAATCTCTTCTAGGAACTTGGTGCAGCTATAAACATGACAAACTCCCTGCACCACGGAGCTTACCATCTTGCAATGGAGATAATCAATTAAACAAGCAAATACATATGTAATAATATTAAAACAGTTATACAGTGATGAGTGATGTGGAGAAAAATGAAGCAAGCTCTGAGGGGCTATTTGACTAGGGTGGTCCAGGGAGACCTCTCTAAAGAAAAGACTGGATGAGGGGAAAGAGCCCTGGAAACATCAAGGCTGACTTCCTAGCCGGCAGTATGGAGACAGAGTAAAAAGCCCTTAAGGGAAGAGGAAATTCTAGAATGTGTGTTTTGTATTTTTTTTTTTTCTTTTTTTGAATGGGTTGAATAGGCGGTGTTATCGACCTTGTGAGTCTAAAAGAACACTTTTATTTCCTCATTCTATATACTCCCTGGGGTGATCACTGCTACCCCCATGCTCTCAATTAACATCTATGTGCTGATGATCTTCTAAGCTCAGATTCAAGTCAAGAACTCCTTTCCGAGCTTGACTGATAACTCAAATTGCATAAAACATACATGGGTTTCCACAGAGATCTAAAAATCTACTTATCCAAAATAGAAGTCATCATTTCCCCCTGAAAATCTCTTCCTTCCCCTGTGTCCCCAGGCCAGTGAACAACATCAAGGCCAATCCATTAGAAAATTAGGAGTCATCCTTGATAATTCTGCACTTTCAGATACTGTATATTGAGTCATCCATACTTCCCAGTGTTCACCTGCCTTAATATTTCTGAAGTTTATTCTCCTTTCTTTATCTCTGTGACCTTAACCATGGTCAGGACCATCACTACCTCCTGCGATGACCTCCAATCACATCTCTACACGTCCTGACTTGCTCCCCTCACATGCACTCTCTCTACTGCAGCCAGAATCCAAAATACACATCTATGTCTGTCATTACCCATTGTAAAATCCTCTCACTGCTGAATGAAGCTGGAAGCATCACATTTGCTGGTTTCAAATTACATCACAAAGCCATAGTAATTAAAACAGCATGGTCATGGTAAAAAACAGACACATAGAAAGGGCAAAAATAAACCCACACAGATACAGTCGACTAATCTTTGACAAGGGTGTCGTGAATACACAATGAGGAAAGGATAACCTCTTTGATAAATGGTGTTGGGAAAACTGGATACTCACATGCAAATGAATAAAACCAAACCCTTATCTTACACCTTGCACAAAAATCAACTCAAAGTGGAGAACAAAAGATTTGAAGCCAAAAATCTCCTAGGGATACATAGCAGGGAAAGTTACTAATGCAAGTCTTCACAATGACTTTTTGGATACAGCACCAAAAGCACAGGCAACAACAGTGAAAATTAAATAAGTGAGACCACATTAAACTAAAAAACTCTGCATAGAAAAGGAAATAATTGGCAGGGTAAAAAGGCAACTTACAAAAGAGGAGAAAATTTTGGAAGCTATATATCTGATAAACAGTTAATATACAAAATATCTAAGGAACTCAGACAACTCAATAGCACAAAAAAAAAAAAAAAGATAAGTGTTGGCAAGGATGTGGAGAAAAGGGAACTCTGGTGCACTGTTGGTGGGAAGATAAATCAGTACAGCCATTATGGAAAACAGCATGAAAGTTTCTTTAAGAAATTTAAAATAGAACTACCATATGACTCAGCAATCCCATTTCTGGGTGTATGTCCAAAAGAATTGAAATCAGGATCTCAAAGAGATATCTGCAATCCTACACTCACTGCAGCATTCTTCACAACAGCCGAGATACAGAAGCAGCAATGCACACGTGTGCACGAATGAATGAAGATGTGGATGCAGACAATGGACTGTTACTCAGGCTTTAAAATAATTAAGGAAACCCTGTCATTTGTAACAACATAAAAGGAGGATATAATGCTAAGTAATATAGATCAAAATGTGTACAATCTCATTTAAAGGTGAAATCAGACAGTCAAACTCACAGAAACAGCAGGTGCAATGGTGGTCACCAGCGGCTGGGGGAGGGGCACATGGGGACACACTGGTCAGAGATGCATGCGTGCTAAGTCGTCTCAGTTGTGTCTAACTCTTTGTGACCCCATGGACTGCAGCACACCAGGCTCCTCTGTCCATGCGATTCTCCAGGCAAGAATACTGGAGTGGGTTGCCATTTCCTACTGCAGGGAATATTCCTGACCCAGGGATCAAACCTGAGTCTCCTGAATTGCAGGTGGGTTCTTAACCACTAGAGCCACCTGGGAAGCCTTTGGCCAAAGGTACAAAGTTTTAGTTCTGTAAGATGAGTAAGCTCTGAAGAGCTAATTCAGAGAATGGTGACTATAGGTAACAATACTGTATTGTACACTTGAAATTTGTTGAGATGGGGGATAATAAGTGTTCTCATCACATCTGATTTTAGTCTCTCAAAGATCTCTCTAGCTGCCCTGTGCAGAGTATAGTGAAGGTGCACATATGGAGCAGAGATGCCCATTTAGAGGCTCTTGTGTTCGTTCAGGTGACAGATGAAGGTGCTGGGTGCAGTAAAGATGTAAAGAAACCTCTGAGTGTCGCCCATGATCCCTCCCTCCTATTGACCCACATTCAAGGTCAAAAGGCCTTACAGTGTTCCTCTGATATTTTTATGACAAAGGAAGTAGCTTGTTCATTCAACTGACCCCTCTCCATCTCTCCCTCATTAGGATTCCTGCTCTCACTATCCCCTATCCATCACTTCTCTTCATCTTAATTCCCCTTCTTGAATTGAAGACTTTTTTTTTTCTGATGGCACCCAGTGGCATGTGGAATCCCAGTTCCCCAAGCAGGGATCAATCCTGTCTTGAAAATAGGAAGTCCTATCCACCGGACCATGAGGGAAGTCCTAAATTCAAGACTCTTATCTGAAAAGTCTCCAGAGAGGCCATCATATTTCTGGCTTGAACCATCTTCTTGACTCTAAACTCTATTCTGAAGCTAGGGAGAGTTGTCGGTCCACTTCTAAACCTCTCCATGTTTCCCAAGACCTTCAGGTTAGAGGACAAGCTCCTTGGCTGGCCTCAAAAGACTCGCCAAGACGTGCCCCTCTTCTGTCCCCAGCCTCAACAGACACCGCTTTACTTGTGTTCCAGCCTTGCCCATTCATATCACTTCTTCACTACCCCCAGCCTCCACGGCTTTACACGTTACCTCCTACTGAGGGCCCCTCCCCCAACTTGGAAATTTCTGTAGATTTCTTTTAGGCTCTCTCTCTTCTGTGAGGGCTTCCCAGGTGGCACGAGTGGTAAAGAAACCACCCGTCAATACAGGAGACAAAAGAGATGAGGGTTGGATCCCTGGGTTGGGAAGATCCCCTGAAGGAGGGCATGGCAACCCACTCCAGTATTCTTGCCTGGAGCATCCCATGGACAGGGGAGCCTGGTGGGCTATAGTCCATGGGGTCACAAAGAGTTAGACATGACTGAAGCACCTTAACACAACGCACTCTTCTGTGAAGACTTTCTTGACAGTCCCTCCCAGGAAATGTATCAAATGTCTCTCCCCTTTGCTTTCCAGAACCCAGCCTTGCCTAGTTCATTCTTCTGTTTCCATCCCTGATCCCCAAATACCTGGGGCAGCTCTTGGCCTTGCTCACAGGTGAAACCCCTGCCCTGGTGTGATGAGTGACACGCAGCAGGCTCTTGATTCAAATTTCCTGACCTGGGCACACACAGTGCCTGTCCAACCACATCAGAGGTGGAAGGCCATGGGAAAGAGCCTTGGCCCAGCTGGCCAATTTCACTTGTGATGCTAAAACCTCCCTTGAGAATTGCTCCTGAAATCAGTGTGCAGCCATCTAGAAATGATTCATGCTTGAACAGAAATATTTGATGTTGCTGAGCACCCAGAGTCTGGGAAGCTCAGCGAATATTAGGGATATCTGTGAATCCCCTCCAGTTCTCGCAGGTAAGACAGAGTTTCATCCACACAATGTCTTATATTTTTAATGAAAGAGATCTTCCAGGATGGACAGAGCAGCAGACTATCTTACTTGAGGCCAGATAAGAAGCAGGGTAGGACAAGGAGAGATGGTAGGGTGCACTCAATACCTGCTTAAGTCCCATGACCATGGGACAATTCTAAAAGAGAAATATGGTGGGGAAGAAGTGGGTATACAGGCATGAGCTGTGCTTAGTCGCTCAGTCATGTCCAATTCTTTGCGATCCCATGGACTGTAGCCCATGTATCCCCAAGGACTGTAGACTTTGTCCACAGGCAAGATCCCTTTTTTTTTTTTTTAAACATGTAGATTTATTTTAGATTGGTTTGGTACATGATACAGATTGGTTTTGCAGTTTTTAATGAACTGAAATTTGTCCACAGGCAAGAATACTGGAGTGGGTTGCCACACCCCCCCTCCAGGGGATATTCTTAACTTGGGGATTGAACCCAGGTCTTCCACACTGTAGGCAGGTTCTTTATCAGCTGAGGCCATGTGCATTAAAATGTAGTATTTGGACAAGTGACAAGCTTTGACCCAAAAGACAGCCAGAGGGCCACAGAGGTAACCTTGGTGAGGACAAATATTAATTAACAGATGGAAACACTGAAATCAGGAAGATGGGGCCACCAAAATCACCCAGACTGTTTATAGATGAATAAACAGAGGCCCACAAAGGTGAGGAGGCCAGGTCGACAGTCCTGTGAGCAGTTAGGTTCAGAGTCGGGATGAGCACTCAGCACTCAAACCTAAACTTTGAGCTTATTCCACTGTTTCCTGGCATCCTACATGGAAAGAGGGCCCTTAGAAACCACCATCCTCCTATTAGTAGCTTTTCGACCCCTGCCTGTCCTCTGCCCCCAGCGCCCTCTAAAAGATAAATGAAATACAGGCATAGAGAGAGAATGCATTTGGGGACATTTCTCAAAAAAGTTGGAACTTCTATTATGGGCAATTACATCTGTCATTTGGAAATTACAGATATCGTGAATTATGTGCCAGGCATGTCACTTTTCTTATAACGTATGCCTTGCCAACCCGTCGTGAAAGGTAGCTGCCATTATAACAGTACAGAGACAAGGCAGATGGCTGAGGGGACAAAGCGAGGCACTGAAGGTCACAGAGAGCTAACAAGTGTAAGAGTCAGTGTTTCCAGCTCACTTTGTCTTACGTTGTGCAATCAGACACAGAGATTTTGCTCATTTTCTAGGACCAAAAAAAATGAAAAGAAATAAGGCACTGGGATTGTTTTTCACTGCACAGCTTCCCGTTCATGCCTAGCGCTTGGCGTCTCCGAGACACAGGGATCACCATATTTCACAAATGAGAAAACAGGAAGGCCATGAGTCCTTGTCCCGGGTCCTCTTAGTACCAGGATTCAAACCTAGGCCTTCCTGACCCAGCCCATGTGCTTCTCCATTACACTGGAGCTGAAATCAAGGAAAGATATTGAAGGGAGAGAAGTACATTCTCAGTTTAAAATACGCCATCAGACGTTTCCAGCAAATGCTATAGGAAGGCCATTCAACACCAGATTACCGTTATTCTAAAGTACCCACTCAAAAAGATATGAGCATTTTTAAGACAAAATATGTGTTTTTGTTCGCCTTCACTCTGCTTCAGTGGGTTGACCCTAAATAACGCACAACAACCCAGCAAGCATCCTTCAGGCTTACTGCACAGACTGAGACTGAGGAAGGCAGCTCGGTCAGGTCAGCCTTTGTGCAGTCTCTTCTGGGGCTGGCGGTCATGCTGCAGGTAAGACTTGTGCACGCCTTCAACAACCATCTGTCACGACAGCGGCTGTGCCAGGTGCAGGGACCACAATTGGGATAGAATAGAACCCAGATCCTGCCCACAGGAAGCATGGAATCTAGAAGCAGAGTGACAAATGCAAGCGACAACATGACACAGCACAGGCTGTCACAGAGCAGGTCCAAAGTGCTGTGGGAGCACAGGGGAGAGTCCAGAAAGGCTTCCTGGAGGAAGGGGCATTTGAGTTGTGTCGTGAACAGAAAAAGGAAATGAGAAATGGTCCATTTGAGGCAGAGAGACCAGCGTGAGCAATCTCAGGGTTAGAAAAGAGCAGAGAATGGTATAAGACAGTCCAGCCATGCCATCAAGCTATTAGCCTTCAAACTGGCGAAGATTTGGTAAACACCTGGCATTACAGAGCACAGCTGGGTGAAGGTGAACTTTGCCCCAACGAGCTCACAATGTGCGTCCAACGAATCCATCTAAGCAGCACTGAAATGAGTCCCCACCATGTGCAAACCGCTGTTCACAGGGGAAAATGCTTAGTCCAGCCCTGCGGAGAGCAAACCTCAGTGCTCCCAAACTAGATAAGTACTGCATTTGATGCCAAAGCCCTTGACCTTCAACATCTGCAGGCAAGGATGTCATGCTGTGTTTCCTCTGATAAAGCCCTCTTTATATTTCCCTGAGTGTATCTTGGACCAGACTACAGGGTTTCAGCTGTGAGTCACTGACCGATATTTCTACTCCTTGTTCATAGCTGAAGCGCATTAAATGACCTGAGAAAGGGAGTTTCTTTAGAAAACAATGATAATTCCTTTTATTTGCACGAGACATTAGGTTTTGAAAAGTTCTTCCCCATCCACCCTCCCCATCATCCCACCTGACTGTCTCAAGAGCCTGGCAAGCATCAAGAACTGTTAGCATCCCCATTCCACAGATGAGACAAGGGAGTCTCAGTAAGGCGGGGAAATTCAAGGTCACACAGCAAGTGTATGAAGAAATCAAGGCTCCCATCAATGTTTCCTGGCTCCCAAATCATGTCCTCTTTTCTCTACACCTCACCATCTGCCTGGAATACAGTAATATCATTCTCATTAAGACAGAAATCCCAAATGAAAGGCTGGTCAAGTCACAACCCCACAGGCAACATAACTACAGCATAAATTAAAAGCCCAATTAAAGAACATGGCCTTTTAACTGGGACTTATCACTATCCCCAGAAGCCCGAGTATAAAGAGAGAGCCTGTAAAAGTCAATGGCTGCCCATCTCAGAAATTACCCAGAGACCCACTTACCCATATGCAGAAGAGACGTTAGACCCAAATTATTCACCCAACTTCATCTCCCTCCTCTACAGTCTTCTGGAGCCCTGACCCCTGCTGAGCTGGGTTTGGAATCATGCCCAAACCTTTGCCCCTCTCTCTGGTCTCCAGACAAGGTTAACAGTCCATCCTCTGAGAATAGCACTGGTGCCTCTCAGCTCTGACACATCCCCTAATATCAGGAACAGCAGAACCTGATGGAAAAACAATGCCTCCGTAGTTCAAACAGAGAACTGAAGCTGAATTTTCTAGCTGTTTGAAAGTGAAATAGTTTGCCCACAGCTGGTGTCCTCTTTGGCCAAGGGGACAAAGAGTATTATTATAATCCCTGAAAGTCTTATTTTGCTGACAATAGTTGTAAGGACAGCTAGACATGAGTTAAGGGGAAAAAAAGAGGGAAATTTTTGACCGTTCATTTATAATTTTATATCTATTCCCACTCCACCCGTTATGGCCAAAGGCAATCATGTGATAAACTTCAGGGATACCCTGGGTCCAAAGATGGTAACAGTTACCACTCCCCCTTGTCTAAATATCCCTTCCAGTTGCTAGGCTTGAAACTGACTTTACAAAACAAGACCTGGTGAGCGCTCTGCTCCCTTTCCGTGTCAAATACCACCCACCCTTGCCCCTGGCCAAGCCACAGGGTCAGCCTGGACCACAGAGAATCACTATCCCTGCCTCAGTTCTTCCCAACATGGTCCTCCCCCCAGCCTGCTCTGGGTCAAGGGCTCCGAGAACCTGCCTGCAGAAGGGTCGGGATGTGCCCTCTCAGCCTCCACCTGGGACTTCCGTGGGGATCACCTCATTAACCCAGCGTCTCCCCACCAAGTCACATCAGATTGCCCCTTGTACCCTCTCAAGACGTGTCCAGATGTGCCCTGAGACTAGAAGACAGAGACTGGTGGAGACAGAAGGAGATAAAGCACATTTCGCGGCGGCGGAATCCCTGTTAAGTAAGAAAGGCATTCAACTAGCAACCACGCTTCCAGAAACGTCACTACCACAGAGGACAGAGTTTTGCAGCTGCCGAGCCTGGAGCGCTCTCACCTACCTGTCTTCCCACTGCAGGGCTCCCCTCTCTCACCTCCGGGGCCACCAGCTCCTCGGTCCCTCACTCAGCTCTTTCCGCCTCTTTCAGTCGCCAACACTTGCAGCGGCAATGGGAGGACCGCGGAGTCCGGGCACCTGCGAGCTGGGTCTCGGGTCCCCGCAGCAAGGCTGCCTGGAGGAGGAGCGAGAGGCTGCTGCCCTCGCCGCCGCCGCTGCCGCCGCCGTGGTGCTGATGCGGTTGCTATGGTTATGGAACTCCGCAACTGCCCCCCTCTCGGCGCAACAGCTGCCCGGCCGCGGCCTCTTCCGGGGCAGCCCCGGTGAAGCGGGGCCGGGTGGCAAGGCTGCCAACGCTGGCGAAAAGGACCCGCCGCCACCACTGCGAAAAGGCAAAAAAGGACCGAGCGCCCGCGCCCGCGCGCGCTCTCGGCTCTCGCCCGCTGGCTCCGCTCACCTCCGCGCCCTCGCTTCTCCCCTTCCCTCGCCGGGACGCGGCCAGACCCCGGCACCCGGCGCGCAGCGCGCCCTCGCGGCCTGGAGAGCCGTTCCTGCCGCCGCCGACTGGCCCGGTTCCCCGCAGCCCTGCGCACCGCCCCGAGGCTGCGCGTCGGGCGCGGAGGCGCGGCGCCCCCTTTCCCCAGCCTCGGCCCTCTCCGCCGCCAGTCGGCGACGGGAGCCCGCGGGCCGGGCCGGATGCCCAGGAGCCAGACCCCGCCCGCTCGCCCGCCCGCCCGCCCGGCCCGTGTAAGGGGGCGCAAGCAGCTCGAGACCCGAAGCCCACCGGCTCCCGCCAGCCAGTTCTGGCCGCGAGCATGCTCAGTCTTCGCCTCGGGAGTTGCCCTCCTGAATTAAAGACTAGGATGCCCGGGGAAATAGAAAGGTTCTCTCCAGACCTCACTCTGCCCTCTTCCCTGCCCAGGGAGGCGGGGTACGGATGACAGGAGTTAGAGCAGGCGGCAGTGATGGTAAACTTTGAAGAGGGGCCTAGGGGCAACACATGAGATGCCCGAGAAAGGGTGAATGCCCTAAGCAATCAATATTCCCAATACAGTCAGCAGTGGCTGTCAATCAATTGGCTAACCCATCATTGGCTAGTCACCTACTTCATGCTGGACATTAAAGATTCAGACATGTCTACGATTTGGTCCCCGGAAGAGGGGAGAAGACTGAGGAGAGTTAAACCAACTCCCCGCCTACTGAGCATGCTTAACCAGGCACTGCACATGGAGAGGTCTCTAATTCTTGCCATCTCCGTTTTAGGAAGGACTCCAGGCACCCATGATACAGATAAGAGCCTCAAAGACAAAAGCCAAGATTGGGACTGCAGAGACCAGTGCTTCCTCCTTTAGACTGGGTTGCACTAATTCACAATCCAAGAAGAGATGTGCTTGTAACCAAACTGTTACAACTAGGGTGATTAGTGTCTAACCCAAAGGAATGTGCCCCAAGACCTATGTTCCCACTCACCCCCAACTCCTAATGGGGTAAATAGCATTATGGCTTGTCACTGTGAAGCCTTCTTCTTCATTTCCTGCTCTGCTCATGAAGAGGAGAGGAGCACAGAGATACTATAGAAACTGAGGCCTCCAGGCAGTCAGGAGTAGGGAGCTGTGTGGACATTACCCATGTATCGGGACCCAGGGGTCTCCCCATGGACACCAATCACAGATCCCTGGTGGTCAACAAGATATCCAATATCATGCAACTGGAGCACTGTCCTCTAGGTCCTCAGGTGCCCTCACCCCATGCCCTCATGTAGACAGAAACTCAGGGCCCTGCTCCAAACTGGTGCATTCTCAGCTCGGCTGAATGAGGCTCTGAACAGCTAGGGGACTACAAGAGGTCTTGAGAAAAGCCCTCCCTGACCACTGCCCAGGATGGGTCTAGGTGGAACCAACTAAAAAGCAGAAGTAACCCTCCACAGTTACCCCACCAGCCAGGGACTGACCCACCATCCGTCAGATCACACAAGCCAGAGACCTAGCATCACCCTGGGGTCCTGGGCTCCCTGCCTGCTTGTCTTTACCCATCCCATTCCACTCGACCCACACACACCTAATGAGATACCACCTTCGGTCATTTCCACCATGTAAGCAGCAATCAACGTTGTCATTAGCAGGACCTTTTTTTTTTTTTTTTTTTTTTTTTTTAATGTCTTACAGTAGGAGGCAATGAGTACTAGTGTCTCTAGAGAAATGGGTCTCAGCATTATGGTTTGAGGTGGCCATCTCGAGATGGGACAGGAAGACACTGACAGACACAGAGCCCAGTCCAGCTCCAGATGAAAGGTAACACCCCACATGAAGAGCTGAGAGATACAGCTGAGTGTGGGGAGCTCCTGGCTGCATTTGGTTCTGGAGGGAAGGAGGTAGCCTCCCTCACAGGACCAGAGGGGCTCGAGCCCCTTCAGAATGAGCAAGCGATGACAGCTGAGTGGACCTGCATTGTCTCACTGTGTTGTAGAAAGCAGGCTTTCGATGGTGACATCCTGTGGCAAAAAGAAGCAACTGTCTTTTCATGTGCCTGTTGGTCATCTGTATGCCCTCTTTGGAAAGTGTCTATCCGATCTTCTGCTCGGTTTTTAGTCTTAGTTTGGTTGTTTTCTATTGACTTGTGTGAGCTATATGTATGTGTGTGTGTGTATATGTATATGTATTTTATATATATATATATACACACACACATATTCTGTATATTAACCCCTTACTGGTCATATCATTTGCAAATATTTTTCCCGTTTTGTAAGCTGTCTTCATTTTGACAAAAGTTCCCTTTGAGAAATGCAAATCATAACTACAGTGAGGCTTCCCTTTCTAGCTGTTAGAATGGTCATCATCAAAAGGGCTATAAATAACAAATGTTGGAGGAGATGTGGAGAAAAGGGAACCCTCGTACACTGTTTGGGGGAATGTAAACTGGTGCAGCCTCTATGGAGAACCATGCGAAGGCTGCTCAAAAAGCTAAAAACAGAACTACTGTGCGACCCAGCAGTTCCACTCCTGGTTAGTTGTTGATGTTTTTTTTTTTTTTTTTTACTTTACAATATTGTATTCGTTCTGCCATACACCAACATGCATCCACCACGGGTGTACACGTGTTCCCCATCCTGAACCCCTCTCCCACCTCCCTCCCCATACCATCCCTCTGAGGCCTCCAGGACAATATTAAATGCCACAACATTCAAATCATAGGAGTCCCAGAAGTTGTTGTTGTTAAGTTGCTAAGTCAGGTCAGACTCTCTTGCGACCCCATGGATTGTAGCTCGCCAGGCTCCTCCGTCTAGGGGATTTTCCAGGCAAGAATACTGCAGTAAGTTGCTGTCTTCTTCTCCAGGGGATCTTCTCAACCCAGGGATTAAACCCACATCTCCTGCTCTTCAGGTGAATTCTTCACCACTGAGCCACCTGAGAAGCCCAAGAATAGAACTACCATATGATCTAGCAGTTCCACCCCTGGGTATATAGCCAAGAAAATACAAAAACATGAATTTGAAAATCCACATGGATCCCAGTGTTCATAGCAGCATTGTTTACAATAGTCAAGACATGGAAACAGCCTGTGTCCATCAACAGATGGATAGATGGGCCTAGTAGGCACCAGACACTATTTTAAACTCATTTCATCTTCACAACAACCCCTAGATAACCCTCTTAGGAGGAAACGGAGGCAAATTGCAGAACTTCACTGAAATCACACAACTAAAGGGAGCTAAGCCTGGATTTCAGCTCCTGACTACTGTGTAATGCAGCCTATATGCTCTGTTGTGACTATGGTTTACATTATCTGTCATCCGTATTTGTAAATTATATAGGAATCCTACCCGCATCATCTAATGCAGGGTTATCAACTTCTGCATTATTGATATTTGAGACCAGGTGATTGTCATGAGGACTGATGCTGCCACCTGATGCGAAGAGCTGACTCATTTGAAAAGACCCTGATGCTGGGAAAGATTGAGGGCAGGAGGAGAAGGGGACGACAGAGGATGAGATGATTGGACGGAATCACCGACTCAATGGACATGAGTTTGAACAAGCTCCAGGAATTGACAAGGTGTGCTGCAGTCCACGGGATCGAGAAGAGTTGGATTTGACTGAGTAACTGAACTGAATTCAACTGATTGTCATGAAGGCTACCCTGTGCATTATGGGATGTTTAACAGCTTCCTTGAACCCTGCCCACTAGATGCCAGTAGCACCCTGCCCGCCACTCCACCACCCTCAATTTTGACAAACCCAACAATCTCTAGACATTGACAGGTGTCCTTGGGCAGGGAACAGGGTGAAAAAAATCACCCTATATTGAGAATCACTGATCCAAAAAATAGACTTAGGGTAAATTTTGTAACAACTTATAATGAATGCAAATCCAATTTTGAATAAAGTTACTTACATTTTTTAAAATTAGGCCAGAATTTATTAGGTATGATCAGATCATCTTTGTTTTTCCCTGAAGACTGGGCTGGCAAAGGCTTTCTTCCAGTCAAGGTGCTTGCTTGATCTTGTCTTCTTGTTCGCTTGTATTTCCATTGCAAGTACATCTATCTTTAATCTCTGTACATGTATTTCAAAGGGGGTCTTTTCAAGTTATTTAAACAGTTTGAGAGGATCAGTTTAAATTCGTACACGATCGTAATTTAATTCCCTGGTGGCTGAGATGGTAAAGAGTCTGCCTGCAATGCAGGAGACCCAGGTTCAGTTCCTGGGTGGGGAAGATCTGCTGGAGAAGGAAATGGCAACCCACTCCAGTATTATTTCTTGGAGAATTCCATGGACAGAGGAGCCTGAGGGGCTACAGTCCACGGCACCACAGAGTTGGGTACAACTGAGTGACTATCACCTTCACTTTTCAAGCACCTATGTGCTGTAGCATTTCCCATTACGCTGAATGAAGGGAACCACTGACAAGTTCTACTTGCCATAGGGTGCTTGGAACCACCCCCCGGGATCATGCAAGGCAGGTGCCCATCGACATGTGGACTGAAGGCATCCTCAATCCATCTTCATACTTAACATTAATGGAACAATCATTTTTAAAGGCAGAGTTCAATGTAAATGGATACTTCAATATATTCGGACTCTAGATTCTAAAATATGATAGCCTCGCACTTGCCCACTCCCAACCTAGAGGCCTGCTGTTTAAAAAAAAAAAAAAATCAATTAGGGATCCATTAGAATCAGAAGGGCCCAATGTTGGCTGAACCAACTTCAGCCATTTCCCACTTATGTGACTTAGGACTACGTGCCTAGGACATAATCTGCCTGAGCACGTTTCCTCATCTGCAGATTTACAGTGTTTAATACACAGGAAAGGACTCTAACCTCAGGCCAGTTTTGGTGACCATTCTAATTCATTCTAATTCTTTGCAGCTATGAAGCTGCATTTGTCAGCCCTCCTCGTAGCTGATGAAGAACTTCGTGATGGAGTCCGTACCAAATCGGGTGAGCAGAGGTGATGTGACTTCCTATGGGAGGAAAAAGAGTGGGTGTGAATTATACACACAGGCTCTCTCTCACATACACACACACACATACACGCACACACATTCACATAATGTTTCCTTTATTGGTACAATTCATGTTGATGTATGGCAAAACCAATACAATATTGTAAAGTAATTAGCCTCCAATTAATATAAATAAATGTATATTTAAAAAATTTTTTAAAAAAATGAATAAGCCCAGACAAGAAAATGGCCAGTTCAAAATGGAGACACACCAGAGGTTACCTCTGAAGCTCCTGACTGTGGTGGCCTGACCTGCATCAGACTATGATGGAGCAAAAGTTAACTTATCTATGTCACCGAGATTTCAGTTAATCTGTTTACAGGTTAGCATTGAATACCTGACATTGGCTAACACTGAGTAGAGAAACACAAACTTCCAAACCACTAGATAATCCCTGGAGTAGGAAATGGCAACTCGTTCTAGGATTCTTGCCAGGATAATCCCATGGACAAAGAAGTCTGGTGGGTACAGTCCATGGGGTCACAAAAGAGTCAGACACGACTGAGCATACACACACACAGATAGTCCCCGGTCAGGGAACTAGATCCCACATGTCACATCTGAGAGTTCACACGTTGCAACTGAAGGTCCCACATGCCACAACTACAGCACGGTGCACCCAAGTAAATAAGTGTTAATTTTTTTAATCCACAAGACCAGCAACAGTTGACATGGCCACACCAGGAGATGAATGCTATTACTGCTCACTTTTTTCGTAGATGAGAAAACTAGGCACAGCTAGTTGTTGACTGGAAAAAAGCACTACCTAAAAGTTGAAAATCATTTTACTCAGTGGATTTTTCCAAGGACTTCAGCCTGGAAAACAGCCTCTCAAATCGTTTGAGAGACTGCTTCAAAGAGGTAAGAGGGGAGCTGGGATATATAGGTGCTATGCAAGAGAAAACAGGTAGCCAGAACATCAAAAGATTATTGTTAATTAAAGAAAACTAAATATCTTGAGTTGATGAATTTAGTGCTTTTCTAGCTATGTGTTGTTTGCATATGGAAAGATGCAAAAGTCCGGACTCACCAGAATCATTGCTTTGATACCTACCTTAGCCACACAGGGCCAGTACCCTGTTCTTTCCCACCTTGAGTCCCTTCAGTTCAGTTCAGCCACTCAGTCATGTCTGACTCTTTGCAACCCCATGGACTGCAGCACGGCAGTCCTCCCTGTCCATCACCAACTCCCGGAGTTTACTCAAACTCATGTCCATTGAGTCAGTGATACCATCCAACCATCTCATCCTCTGTCATCCCTTTCTCCTCCCACCTTCAATCTTTCCCAGCATCAGGGTTTTTTCAAATGAGTCAGTTTTTGCATCAGGTGGGCAAAGTATTGGAGTTTCAGTTTCAAAATGCCCTACTGTAGGTGGTTGTTGTGGCTGAGGGCTTGTCTCCATCCTAAATCCCCTCATAGCTCACCGTTAGGGTGACGACTTGATGGCTGCAGCATCCTTTGCTGATAAGGCAGGCAGCATTTCTTTTGTCCACAGAACGTCCCCATGTTGGAAAGCAGCAGAATCAGGGTTTGACCCTAACCAACCGGTCCTAAGGTCTACACATGGGACTTCTGCTCTGTTGCTTCAAAACCTTGGGAGCTTGCCAGGGTGAAGTCTGAAACTGGTTCCATTACTCGGAAGGTAAGGAGAGACCAAAGAAAGAGGCCACTTCAGATGGGCAGGTGACAGGTTTACTAGGCAGGGGACTTACCTCGGAGACTTGTCTTGGGCCTCAAGAGACAAGTCAGTCTCCACACTTGCCAGCCCTGATCGCCAAAGTTTGTAGAGAGGCTGTCCTGGGGTTCAATCACATATGACCATCCAGAAGGTCCCAACTGCTGTTTAGTCCTCAAGGCTGCATTCTTGGAAAGTGTTCTCATTGAGGGGAAGGTGGGCAGAGTTTACATTCCAAGGACAGGGGAGGGGTAAGGAGCCTCTGAAATGACCCCAGCTCTGGGTCAAATGGCGATCATGTCCTCTCCATGACTTCCTCTGACAAACTCTGGGACATCTCAAAAAAGGTTTATGAGATGAAAGACGGAATGCCAGGCACAGGACTTACTTGCATTTACTTGTCAAACTTCAGGGTGTTCATCACTTTACTGCTGAAAAAAGAAGTTGCAACAAATATATCATTAGTGTCTTTCAGAATTCAAACACTTTGAAAGAAAACAGGAACTATTGAGTTGATAGTGTGATGATATTAACAAATAAACACTTGAAAGACAATGCTGTGAAAGGGCTGCACTCAATATGCCAGTAAATATGTTAAACTTCTCTGTGGCCACAGGACTGGAAAAGGTCAGTTTTCATTCCAATCCCAAAGAAAGGCAATGCCAAAGAATGCTGAAACTACCGTACAATTGCACTCTTCTCACACGCTAGTGACTTCACTTTGACTTTCCACTTTCATGCATTGGAGAAGGAAATGGCAACCCACTCCAGTGTTCTTGCCTGGAGAATCCCAGGGACGGGGAAACCTGGTGGGCTGCCGTCTATGGGGTCGCACAGAGTCGAACACTACTGAAGCGACTTAGCAGCGGCAGCAGCACACGCTAGTAAAGTAATGATTAAAATTCTCTAAGCCAGGCTTCAGCAATACGTGAACCGTGAACTTCCAGATGTTCAAGCTGGTTTTAGAAAAGGCAGAGGAACCAGAGATCAAATTGCCAACATCTGCTGGATCATCGAAAAAGCAAGAGAGTTCCAGAAAAACATCTATTTCTGCTTTATTGACTATGCCAAAGCCTTTGACTGTGTGGATCACAATAAAGTGTGGAAAATTCTGAAAGAGATGGGCATACCAGACCACCTGACCTGCCTCTTGAGAAACCTATATGCAGGTCAGGAAGCAACAGTTAGAACTGGACATGGAACAACAGACTGGTTCCAAATAGGAAAAGGAGTATGTCAAGGCTGTATATTGTCACCCTGCTTATTTAATTTATATGCAGAGTACATCATGAGGAACACTGGGCTGGATGAAGCACAAGCTGGAATCAAGATTGCCAGGGAAAATATCAATAACCTCAGATATGCAGATGACACCACCCTTATGGCAGAAAGTGAAGAGGAACTTAAGAGTCTCTTGATGAAAGTGAAAGAGGAGAGTGAAAAGGTTGGCTTAAAGCTCAACATTCAGAAAACTAAGATCATGGCATCCGGTCCCATCAATTCATGGCAGATAGATGAGGAAACAGTGGAAACAGTGGCTGATTTTATTTTTCTGGACTCCAAAATCACTGCAGATGGTGATCACAGCCATGAAATTAAAAGATACTTACTCCTTGGAAGGAAAGTTATGACCAACCTAGACAGAATGTTAAAAAGCACAGACATTACTTTGCCAACAAAGGACCATCTAGTCAAGGCTATGGTTTTTCCAGTGGTCATGTATGGATGTGAGAGTTGGACTATAAAGAAAGCTGAGTGCTGAAGAATTGATGCCTTTGAACTGTGGTGTTGGAGAAGACTCTTGAGAGTCCCTTGGACTGCAAGGAGATCCAACCAGTCCATCCTAAAGGACATCAGTCCAGGGTGTTCATTGGAAGGACTGATGTTGAAGCTGAAACTCCAATACTTTGGCCACCTGATGCAAAGAGCTGACTTATTGGAAAACACCCTGATGCTGGGAGGGATTGGGGGCAGGAGGAGAAGGGGACGACTGAGAATTAGATGGTTGGATGGCATCACCAACTCGATGGACATGGGTTTGGGTGGACTCTGGAAGGTGGTGATGGACAGGGAGGCCTGGCGTGCTTCGGTTCATGGGGTCACAAAGAGTCAGATATGATTGAGTGACTGAACTGAACTGAATTAGATTATAATTGATGCTTTTGAACTGTGGTGTTGGAGAAGACTCTTGAGAGTCCCTTGGACTGCAAGGAGATCCAACCAGTCCATCCTAAAGGAGATCAGTCCTGGGTGTTCATTGGAAGGACTGATGCTGAAGCTGAAACTCTAATACTTTGGTCACCTGATGTGAAGAACTGGCTCATTTGAAAAGACCCTGATGCTGGGAAGACTGAAGGCAGGAGGAGAAGGGGACGGCAGAGGATGAGATGGTTGGATGGCATCACTGACTCAACAGACATGAGTTTGAGCAAGCTCCAGAAGTTGGTGATAGACAGAGAAACCTGGCGTGCTGCAGTCCATGGGGTCGCAATGAATTGGACACGACTGAGCGCTGAACAGACCTGAACTAGCGAGGCTACAATGGTGCCATTGTTTAACTCAACAGGTGATGGGGGCAGAAGCCCAGGGGCCTCCCAGGAACAGCCCTTCCTCCAGGTCCTCTGCTTTGGCTCCTCTGAGAAGCACCTCCATAATACATTTTTATGCATATTTCCTGAGTTTTTCAGATGGTAAAACCACCCGCAAATGGAAGAAATCAACTACTTGATGATCACTAGCTGGTAACTCAGACCTTCTGGCACCCAAGGATTGGCCACCATCGACCACAGAACTGTGCTCGACCTGATCACATACCCTGGGATGCCCGTCCCTCACCTGCAGTAAGCCTTTCTCTGCTCTGAACTCCAGTGTTCTGGTTTGTCTGGCCTCGCTGTGCGTCTGGCACACGAACTTGCCTTCAGTAGCAAAGGATATTTGTGTTATATACATATGTATATAATTTTAAGTGGGTGAATCATTCAATTAAATGACTACAGTAGTTGTTTAGGGACAAATTCTTCCTTCTCGAAAGGACACAGCACTGGGAGGCAGCCAGGACCTTCTCACTTCTCGTAATCGAAGTGTCTGGGATGTCAATATCATTCCTGTCTGCAGAAGCACCAGGCCCTGTGCCAAGGCCTTTCCCTCAGTGAGTTATAAAGGGGAGGAATTCGTCGTGAGCCTGGCGCTGAGGCTTGCTTCCTTCTCTGTGAAGTAGGAGGTGAACGGCGTACCATATAGGATAGTCCTGGGGGCTCAGGGACCCCTGCATAGCTCTGACACCCTAGGGACCCATTCCTCCCTGACTCCTGCTGCCTCCCCAGACCTGCTGTTTACCTTCATTCTGAGATGCCCTTGCAGGGGATGTAAGAGACTCAGTGATCAGGCAATAACTTCCTAAGAAGAACACAGCCAGGGGGCCCAGACCTGGCTGCTAGTCCTGGAACCTGCTAATAACCAGCTCAGTGACTCTGGGAAAATTACTGTGACCCTCTGAGGCTCAGCTTCCTCATCTTTAGAATGGACAGGACTTATAAGAGGAACACTAATGTCCCTCCTAATGTTAATGATTGTGGGCCTCCAGACCTAGGCTCCATTCCCTCTGGGTCTCTCATGGTTTGTGTAAGAAAGTGCAAGTTTGACACAAAGCTCATCACAATATATTACTTTATTTGATATCAGTGTTTTCTCCCTTAACTGAATGTATTTCCTACTATCTTAAGGTTTTTTTTCATTTTGAAATAGATTAACCAGATAAAATGTTTCTACACATATATTATACACATACATAGAGAGTGTACTCATACATGTTCTTTAAAAATAATTTTTAAAAACTGGATGCAATCAATTCAGTTTAAGGAAAAGACCGCTGCCCACACCCCTGAAGTGTCGTGTGCGTCCTTTTGTAATCCTGATGCCATTCTATTGGCTTTTTCCCACTGGTTGGCGTGATTCTGAATTTTGAGTTATTCAGTCCTATGCTTTCTTTGTATATTAATATTAAATGCATTGCTTAGCTGAATCTTTGTATTGAAATATAATGAAGATGCATTTTATTCCATTTATATTGAAATATAATGAAGATTCATTGCTTACTTATTTGGATAAAAATAATTAAATTATATGTGTTCTTCTTCTGAGACCTTTTCCCTCAAGTGTTTTTGAGAGAGAGTCATATTGACTCAAGTACTGTAAATTCATTCTCTATTTCTGTAGAATATTTCATTTAAGAACACAATGGAACTCATTTAAGGAATTCTTCTATTAAGGGACATTTGAGTCATTTCCTCTGTGTGTATATGTGTTCACTGTTTCCAATAAAAATTCCATGAATATTCATGTACTCCTGAATATCCATGAATATTCAGGTACGCGCCTCCTGGTACACCTGTGCCAGTTTTTCTTTCTATTTAGAAGGACAATTGCTGAGTTACAGAGTACATGTGTTCCAATTTTTCTGGGTAGCATCACATTACTTTCCAAACAAGCACTTCATTTCGTAGGAGTATCAGCAGGTGACACGAGTTTCCATGGCGGCATGCGTTTCCAACAGCCGGAAGATCAGACTTTGATCTTGCCTGGGTGATGGATTGGAAATGACGTTTCATTCAGAACAGGTTCTAATTTGCACACTTCTGATGAGCAATGATGCTCCGATGGCTCTACGCGTTTGCTGCCGTTCATGGTTCGTGTTCCCTGGAAATGCTTCTATTTGGCTGATTTTTATTATTGGATTGTTTATCTGTGTCTTATGGGTTTGTACAAATTCTTCATTTACTTATAGAATTTCTTAGGTTTATGTGTCCAGATATCATCTCACCATTTGTGGAAGTTGTTTATCCACATGTCCGTGGTGTCTTTTGAGGAGTAAAAGTGAAAGGGAAAGCCGCTCAGTCACGTCCGACTCTTTGAGACCCCATGGACTGTGTCCATGGAATTCTCCAGGCCAGAATACTGGAGTGGGGTGCCATTTCCTTCTCCAGGGGATCTTCCCTACTCAGGGATCGAACTTGGGTCTCCCACATTGCAGGTGGATTCTTTACCAGCTGAGCCACAAGGGAATCCCAAGAATACCAGAATGAATAGCCTATCCCTTCTCCAATGGATCCTCCTGACCTAGGAATCAAACTGGGATCTCATGCATTGCAGGTGGACTCTTTACTGACTGAGCTATCAGGAAAGCCCCCTTTGATAGTAAACTGCCTTTTATTTATGTCAGTTTAACTTCTCTCTTCACTTTCTGTTGATGGTATGTATTTTGGACCACTTCTCAATCTTGAGGACATTAAGATCCTCCTCTGTATTATTATTTCTTAAATTGTAAGTCGTTGCTTTTTTGTTGTTGTTGTTGTTGTTTTTTACCTTTAAATCTCTCATCCAGTTCCCTCACACCATTCATTGTCCAGACCACCCTCAGCCCAGTAATCTTCAGCACCAGCTCTGGTACAGACAAGGCTATCATCCATGGAGGGGGTTGGCTCTGGGTTCTCTATTTTGTTCCACTGATAGAGTTTTCTCCCCGCTCTTATCAATAATATGCTACAACAATATGCTACTGTTTATCATGCTCTAGTTTTACAGTGAACTTTTCTCTTCAGCAGGCTAATGCCACAGGCTTCTCTGGTAGCTCAGCTGATAAAGAATCTGCCAATTTGATTCCTGGGTTGGGAAGATCCCCTGGAGAAGGGATAGGCTACCCACTCCAGTATCCTTGGGCTTCCCTGGTGGCTCAAACAGTAAAGAATCCGCCTGCAATGCAGGAAACCTGGGTTGGATCCGTGGAAAGATCCCCTGAGGGAGGGCATGGCAACGCACTCCACTACTCTTGCCTGGAGAATCCCATGGACAGAAGAACTTGGCAGGCCTGCAGTCCATGGGATTGCATAGAGTCAGACATGACTGGGCACAGCGCAGGCTAATGCCACACACCTGGGACTTCCTCAACTACATATCAGCTATTCTTGGTAACACAAGACTGTAGGAGTTTGCAAGGAATGGAACTAAAGTTTCTTTATTTAATTTTAGAGAAGATTTTGTTAAGTTTCATGACATCACCAATTAGGTTTTTCATTGGAATTGTACTGAATCCACAGAGCAATTGGGAGTAACTGACGTATTTATGAAAATGACTGTACATTTATGTCAGTCTTCTAGTGCAGTAAAATATTATCATTTTCTATTTAAACTCCTTACAAATATTTTGTTAGACTTGGACCAAGGTACCACTGATATACATGTTACTAGTTTAAATGTATCCCTTTGAAAGTCGCTTTTCAAACTATCAGTAGCTAGAAATGGCAATTACTACAGCCTTGTTTGCTGGAGAGATCCGTCTAATCTCCAGCTAATTCTAATAATCTGTCTATAGATTCTTTGAGTTTCTTATGTAGAAGAACATGTGTTATCTGCAAATAATGAAACTGTAATTTTTACTTCTCATATTTTATATAAATTTTTTCTCTTTCATGTCATAGTTCCTGGCTGAGCTCTCCTGCAGAAGATAGACTAGAAGAGCAAAGGGGAGCAATCTTGCCTTAATCTTAATACTAAAAAGTGGTTTTTAACAACCCAATATTGTGTACATTGTTCCATTATTTTATCTGTAATACTCATCAGTTACCACTTTAAATAAGTTCTTGTTACTCGTATATTGCTAAACTTTTACAATAATGAATAGTCATTGAAATTTTATCAAATATTCTTTTCTAAGTCTATTAAGATAAGGTGGTTTTTCTCTTCACTTCTGTGAATAGAGTAGATTACATTAATCTGTTCTATAATGTTAATATGAATTTGCATTCCTGTAATAAACCCTGGTGGCTCCCAATGTACCATCTTTTTGTATATATGCTCCTCTTCAGACTGCCAGTGTTTTATTTAGAATTATTTCATTATTTGAATGCAATTTTCCTTTACTTTATCAACGTCGTTTGGTTGTAAAATCAAGTGACTCCATATTCTTAAAATAAGTTGTAGGGTCTCCTCTTTTTTTTACTTCTTTGAAAAAAAATGTATGATATATTAGCAAGAATTTCTTTGTTGAATATTTAACTCAACTGTAACATCACTGGGAGTCTTAACATTCTCTGTGCAGTAAGAATTTCAATTATTGATGCAGATGCTAGATAGAGAAGTATAGTTATTAAGGGAGGTCCCAGAGATGGAGGAGGGATGCTTGTTCCGGACTGAACCTTTTTGTAAACGGAGAGGAAAGAACCATCAAGAGGGAGACTGCGGATAAAGGGGAGAAAGGAAAGGAAATAGAAATCCTCGGGGAATTAGTTGCTGGGCTTGGATTCTAGGGCCTAGAGCAGGAATGAAGGGAGCTCTTGGGCTATGAATTAAGGGTCATTGCATGAAGTTGGTTGAAGAGATGGGTCATGATAGACCAAAAGAGAATGAGAGAACAGGGGAGTGGATGTCTGTGAGGCCAAAATAAAAAGGAAGCTTAGTGGAAGAATGGGAGAGGGCAAGGAAGCTGAAAGACAGATGTTGTGATCAGGAAAGACAGGCCTGAGTTTATGCTGCTCAAGTTTTCCAGATCTGGGGTTGGGTCACGATTAGGATCAATCCTAGGGACACGATGGAAGGGAGATGGGAGGGACCTTCTAGGTAAGACACAACGGAGCCAGGGCTGAAAGCAAAAGCTGCAGAGTGGTCTTCCTTTAGGCCACCCTTCCATTCTCTGCAGTGTTAAGGGGTTTGCAGACATCATGTAGTTTAATCCTGGCACAGCATGGTTAAGGTGAGTCCCAGTGTTATCGCCAATGTACAGATGAAAAGCTGATACTCAAACAAACAAAAAGCTGATGCCCTTGGGACATTTCTCAGATGGGATTTAAGTGCAGGTCTTTCTACTCCAGGTTCAATCGCTGGGTCGGGAAGATCTCCTGGAGGAGGAAATAACAACCCACTCCAGTATTCTTGCCTGAAAAATCCCATGGATAGAGGAGCCTGATGGGCTACAAGTTCATGGATTGCAAAGAGTCAGACATAACTGAGCAACTGAACAAATGCACTCTTTCTAATCCAAACCACTTTACATTTAACGGACCTCAAACACTATTTAGGAGGCCAAGAATGTGGATAAGTCATTTCCAGGGCATTGAAATCTCACAGAAATAGCAGGACTTTGGGAGGAGACAGAGTTTGAGCCCACAAATGTCGGTGAGAAGTGAAGCCTGGGAAAATCCATTGTCGCAGATTTCAGGAACCCCAGGTTCTATGCCTTCTCACCCATCGAAAACGGGCGTTCCCGAGGCTCTGCCATGTTTATGGACACTGCAAGGCACAGTGGCCTTTGTGGTCTGTGAAGGCAGTCCTGTTCTGCACAGTGGTGTGTACTCTGTTGCTCTGTTGTGTCCAACTCTTTTCGACCCCATCCGTGGGCTGCAGCCTGCCAGGCTCTTCTGTCCACGGGATTTTTTCAGGCAAGAATACTGTAGTGGTCTGCCATTTCCCCCTCCAGGGGAATCTTCCTGACCCTGGGATTGAACTCATGTCTCCTGCGTCTGCTGCATTGGCAGGCGCTTTCTTTACCACTGAACCACACGGGAAGCCCTTTGCACAGTTACACAGATAGGCTTTGAGTCTCCCCCCTCTTCTCCAATCCTTCTTCCTCCAAAACAAACAACCCTCCTGCTCTGATTCTCGGTGCCACCTACTTCCCAAAATTGGCAAGAGAACTGAGTAAGGCATTTCACACTTAGCATCTTTTCTGATCCCTGTTGTCACTCTGGGACGTAGATATTATCATCCTCATTTTACTCACAACAAAGCTTAAGCACAGAGATTGAGACTTGGCTTGGTACAAACATCCCTTGCAATTGCAGAGCTTTTTGAAAGAACAAATCATTTACTGTATGATTTTGCATCCATGTTCTCCTCTTGATTTTGTTCTTGCCAAGAACTCCTGAAGGAGACAAGTCCTGTGATCCCCACTGGCAGAGGAGGAGGTCTTCTCTCAATCCAAGCCTCATCACCATGAATGCTGCAGCCAGGACAAAGCCTTGCCTCGTCCATCTTGCTCTCTGTCATTTTTTTTTTTTTTTCTTGACTGCACCGTGCAGGATGTGCAATCTTAGCCCCCTGATCAGGGATCAAAACTGTGCCCCCTGCATTTGAAGTTCAGAGTCTTAACTACTGGACCTAAGGAAAGTCCCTCCTGTGATCTTTGTATAATGGTCATGATACTTCTTCCAGAACTCGAGAAAAAGTGCCAATCTCCAGACATTACTGTCAGGCTAACCATGGTGAATAGCACCAGTTTGGCTCAGGGCTCCCCAAAGACCTTGCTGAACATGGCACCCACTGAAGATCCCTTGTCCTGAATCATCTGGACTTGAAGGAGTGCCTCATGGGCCAACAGAGGGCCCTGCAGGAGACATAGCACAGGCCAGGGTGACCAGTTCCAGGGCCCCTGCCTAGGTGCTGATCAGCTCGCCCAGGCCCATGCTGAATTGCCTGTATTAATGCTGAAGGAAGTCAACCCTGAACATTCATTGGAAGGACTGATGCTAAGGCTGAAGCCCCAATACTCTGGCCACCTGATGCGAAGAACTGACTCATTGGAAAAGACCCTGATGCGGGGCAAGATTGAAGGCAGGAGGAGAAGGGGACCAACAGAGGACGAGATGGTTGGATGGCATCACCACTCGATGGACATGGGTTTGAGCAAGCTCCAGGAGATGGTGAAGGACAGGGAAGCCTAGCATGTTGTAGTTCATGGGGTTGCAAAGGGTCACACACGACTGAGCGACTGAACAACAATTTCTAGTTAAGCCACTTACTAGCTGTATGCTCCTGAGTAGGATGTGAACCTCTCTCTACCTCAATATCTTTGTTTTTCAAAACTCCCAGCAATATTCCTACAAGAGGATTGTTGTGACAAATGATCCTTGAACACAAGCATTCTATAAGTTTTGCTTCTGATATTAATGATGATGATTGTTATTGTTATTTAAACATATGTGAAAACTGAGGCCCAGAGAATACAAGATAACTTCCAAGTTCTCTCACTGAGCCAGAAGCCATAATTCTGTTTTTCTTTTATTTTTTTCTCAACTTCAGCATTTTCCTTCCCTTTGGAGGATGAATTGAGGTAATATAAGTAAGCTGCGGTATTCGTCAGCTAGAGCTGCCATAACAAAGTGCCTCAGACTTGGTGGCTTAAACAACAGATTAATTTTTTCTCCATTCTGGAGGCCAGAAGTCCTGGATCAAGGTGTTCGTGGGGTTGACTTGTTACAAGGCCTCTCTCTGCCTTGTAGATGCTGTTTTCTCCTTGTGTCTTCATAGGCTCTTCCCTCTTTGTGTGTCTCCATCCTAATCTCCTCTTCTTACAAGGACTATGGAATTAGGGCTCATTCTAATGATTTCATTTTAGCTCAGTTACTTCTTTAACGACCTCTTCTCCAAACACAATCACATTCTGAGGTGCTGACGGGGAGTGGAGGGGGAGGTTCGGACTTTGACACGTGGACTTTGGAAAGGCACCATGCAACCTATAATACATGCCGATCACAGATTCTGACACAGAGAAGATGCTCAGGAAAACAGTATCATTTTCATGATATGGAAACTACTGTGCCTTATCCCTCGAGTTGGATGAAATTCCCATATTGAAAAGGTATGATGTCCGCAGCCAAAGACCCTCAAACTTAGCCCCTTGTATGTGCCCTGCAGAGGATGTCACACAGTTCCAGAAACTGCTGTGTGCCCACAGGACCCTTCTGAGGAAAGAGAACTCATGAACTCTCCCTACATGGAGTTGCTTTGGCTCAAGCCATGAGCACTGAGTGGATTAAGCTCTACCTCCCCACCCATGGATCTTCCCTGTAGCTCAGACGGTAAAGAATCTGCCTGTAAGGCAGGAGACCCAGGTTCGATTCCTGGGTCAGGAAGGTCCTGGAAAAGAAAATGGCAACCTACTCTAGTATTCTTGCCTGGAGAATCCTATGGACAGAGGAGCCTGGCAGGCCACAGTCCACGGGGTCGAAAAGAGTCGGACTCGACTGAGTGACTAACACACTCCCCACCCACAGATGGCTCAGATGGTAAAGAATCTGCCTGCAACGTGGGCAACCCAGGTTCAAGCCCTTGTTCAGGAAGATCCCATGGAGAAGGGAAAGGCTACCAACTTTAGTATTCTTGCCTGGAGACTTCCAGGGACAGAGGAGTCTGGCGGGTTACAGTCCATGGGGTCACAAAGTGTCAGACATGACTCAGCGACTAACACTTTCACTTTCACTTACCCACCCACAGGACCTTGGTCAGACATCAGTGTAAGTTCACTGCAGCCAAGAATGGACCTGTGAGCGCAGACCCTGTCATCTGCAGTGTGAACTGATACTCCAGCCAATGGTAAATGTTATGTAGGAAATTTCTCCTTGGAGACACATAGAGAAATAAACCAGAATTGAATTTGATCTCATCTATACCTGGAAAATTCCATGGACAGAGGAGCCTGGTAGGCTGCAGTCCATGGGGTCGCTAAGAGTCGGACACAACTGAGCAACTTCACTTTCACTTTTCACTTTCATGCATAGGAGAAGGAAATGGCAACCCACTCCAGTGTTCTTGCCTGGAGAATCCCAGGGACAGGGGAGCCTGGTGGGCTGCCATCTATGGGGTCGCACAGAGTCGGACATGACTGAAGTGACTTAGCAGCAGCAGCAGCAGCAGCATACCCACTGAATATAAAAAGAGACAGAGAGAGAGGGAGTGGGGAGCTCTGGAACAAACTTTGTCTTCTCTTGAGTTTATAACCCACAATCCTTTCCGTAGAGTCAGTCTTTTTGATTCCCTCTGCCATTTTCCGAGATCTTTCTCCACTCCCTTCTTCCCAAGCCAACCATATTCCTTTCCATGAAGTGCCCTTCCTATCTGTAATGCAAATGGTGAAAATAGAATTAAAGATGTCTCATTCAATCTAGAGAAAACCTGCTGGGTGTGAGGACCTGGAGTTCCTCTTCAATACCAGAAGCATCTGGGGTCCCCTTTCTAGGAACAGGGACTTTGTAACATGGGGCTCACCTGTGAACAAGAAGATTGTGCAAGCTATGTGTTAAGGTCCTTCCCAGCTCTGATGAACATATGGTCTCTATGTCATCCGGGGTACGTGGACCTCAGGCTCTTCCTTCTTCCTTCATACTCCAGCAGAACCAAAGCCTCAGGAGGCAACTCCCCTCTCTGTCATTGCCAGGAGAGGCCAGGAATGATGGTCGGAGAGGGACTTGATAGGTTGATTTCAGTGAGTGTGGGTGGGGATGTTCACTTCTGCCTGAAGAACGCAGGAGGAAACACCACATCCATGATACAGGGCTCAGCCCTGTACCAAACAGCAATGCCCTGGCCTCTGCACTGTGGTCGACTCTGAGAACACAGCAGAGCCCAGTCTCTCAAAGGAGCCACTGACCCGTGGACAGATCATAAATCAAACACTACAGGAAGCCCACCAGAGTGTAGCTTGCATGGCTCGGGGAAGAGGTTTCAGAAGCGGGAGCTTTGGTCACTTACTAGCTGTGTAACCCTTACCAAGTCCTTCACACAGCGTGGCAAATCTTGAGATTTAAGGAAGCACTCTATAAACTGTGGATTGCTTTACAAATAGTAATTGTATTAGGAAGCTGATTGCCCTGGGACACGATCAAGTCCAAACTACTTAGCAGCCAAGGTGGCTGAAGTTCCGGCTCCCGATACTCCACCCCTGCAACGTGGTCAGCGCTCCAGACACACAGCACACAACTTGACATTTCTCACATTTTCGACATCCAGTCGTGCGTCCCTGCCCTTGCTCTCTTCCTGCTTGCCATGTGGCAGATAACTGCTTGTTTATCAGAATTAAAATCTCACATCACCCCCACCACACACACAGGGGCACATGGACACAAACTAAGCGCCGTCAGCGTCTCTCCTGGGTAAATTCTTTGATCTCAAGATAAGTCAGGAAAGACCAAATTCATTAAGCAACGCTCAGTCCCCTTCTCACGATGTCCCCAGATTCTGATAACCCAGAGGTCGTCAAAGAGCTCTAGCAGAGGTCGACTCCTGAGCCGACCTGCAGATTCTCAACCAGCGTGAAGCTCAATGCAGTGACGTCATAGATAACCTTTCTTCTGCAAAGTGAGGATGTTTATCCCTGCAGTGTTTGCAGTACACAAAACGGGGAAAACATCTTAGTGAGGAACAATAGTGGGGACTGGTTGGATACGATAAAAGATAATAAGCTATCAATCAATCGCTAAAGGTAAATGCTTTATTTTATTTTATCCTTTATTTTAAAATAAAGGGAAATGTTCTATTATGTGGAAAAATCCATTTTATGAGTTTTATGCTGTAATACCAGGCTTCCCTGGTGGCTCAGTCATTTAAAATCTGCCTACAATAGTGCAGGAGACTGCCTGCAATGCAGGAGACCCAGGTTTGGTCCCTCGGTCAGGAAGATCCCCCAGAGAAGGAAACGGCAACTCACTCCAGTACCCTTCCCTGGGAAATCCCACAGACAGAGGAGCCTCAGGCTACAGCCCATGGGCTCGCAATGAGTTGAACAGGACTTGGCAACTAAACAACCACCAGCAATAAAAAAATTATGCCCCGAAAGAATGTAAAACAGAGATAGGCTCTGGGAGTTGGAGAGTGCAGGTGGCTGTAATTCTCTCCATTGTGTTTTACTGCATTTTCTAAATATCCTATAAGAAATCATTCTTTATGTCATCAGGTAAAAAATAAATATTTTAATTTTTTTTAATCACTTGGAATCAAACAAACCCAAATTTTGAATTTTAGACTTTTGTGTATTTTTAATAGTCACTCTGATGCTGGATAAGAAGGAAGGCAGAAGGGGAAGAAGGCAACAGAGGATGAGATGGTTGGATGCAATGGACATGAACTTGGGCAAACTTCTGGAGATGGTGATGGACAGGGAGGCCTGGTATGCTGCAGTCCATGGGATCCTGAAGAGTTGGAAGTGACTAGGCAAATAAACAATAGTTACCCATCTGTCCATCCTTCCATCCATCCACCCTAGGGGAAAAAGATAATCTCACTACTTAGCGTCAATCCCTCAGACCCTTGGGATATAACAAAAGCCATTGGGAAGTTTAGAAATCTGCCCGTGCAGAAGGAGGAGGTGCTGGGCCGTGGAGTGGTCCTTCCTTCACATCTTGCTGTCTTCCGTGAGATCTGAGTGCATATCACAGCATAAACCAGGAGCGTCCCCTCTGTGCCAGTGGGTTGTGCTGGAGCAGCCAAGAGCAGACCAGGAGAGGTGGGCATGGAGCCAGTGGGCCAGAGGCACACCGAGCGAGGTCCAGGATGACTCCCAAGTCTGACTCTGTGCAGAGGTTCAGAGAACAGTGGATGCCAGTGGAAGATTTGCTGGATGAGGGTCACAGAAGCAGGGCTTGGTTCCAACAGTGAGAACTAACGTGGATCAAGCCCTTCCCAAGTCTCAGACACCACCTCCATGCTTCACTGAGCACCCTGATGTCCTGCTCGCTGGCTCGGTGACCTCCAGGGAATGGCTCAAATCTTGTCTTCAGTAAAAGCGTCTGTAAGTGGGGCAGAGGCCTCAGCTTGGCCTGCCTGCCTGGGTTCTTTTAAGGTACAAAAGAATGCACAGATGCAGAAGCCCATTCAAAGCTTCCACTTCCTGTATGTGTGACCTGAGATTTGCACTTGCTGATTTACAGTGTTGTGTTTAACTTTGCAAGTAGGTTTCATGCGTGCCCACTTCAGTTTACAGAAACCCAAGCCATTTCACAAACAGCAGTTTTCCCATAAAGGCATCTTTGGAAACTGTAAAGGCTCCAAATAAGACTTTGATGTCTAAAAGAAAATGCATACCATCCCTTCTGATGTAAAAGTAATTGACTAACTTCCTACACAAAGGATTCTTTTCATTTAAATGGAGAAGAAATCTTAATAATAGATGATTGCTTTATGAATATGAAAATTATATATTCGTTGCATAATCAACCATTTAATTGACACATCATTGCAGTGCCTGTGGAGTGTGCGGGACAGATTTAAAACCACGTGACCAATGGCTCCAATGCTTCTTTTACAAAACAAGAGACCTGCTATGCAGCTTAGGGTAAAGGAAATAGCAGATTTCAATCTGCCATTGCTTGAGAAGCACCTGCTATATACAAAGAGAGACTGTTGCTGAGTTTACCATCTTTAGGATGTTATCTCCTCCATGGTCAAGCTCAAAAAATGAATTTATTGGAGTTAGCAGAGGCAAACTATTATACAGAGTGGATAAACAGCGAGGCTGTGCTGTATAGCGCAGGGAACTATATTCAACATCCCATGATAAACCATAATGGAAAAGAATATCAAAATATATATATATATGTGTATAACTGAGGCATTTTCCTGTACAGCCAAAGTTAAACACAGCACTGTGAATCAACCATATTTCAATAAAATTTTAAAAATAAAATAAAAAAATGTTTAAAAATGAGATTAGTGCATGGATTATTGCAATTACTATCCAGATTAAAATCTATAGAGAGAAAGACAGTTCATAGTGATAAATAAAGAAAAAAATGGCTTTAAGAATCAGCTGTGGACAAGCACTTTAGACACATCATTTTATTTGCCTCTTGGCATCAAAGCTAGGGCAAGATGGGTTCACTTCTCTGAAGACACATTGCAGATTCAAGAAGAGAACCTTCTGCCTTCCAAAGTCCAGTATCTGCTTTATATCATGCTGCCTCCCCGGTGGGTGACCAAAAAAAAAATGTTCACATGATTCCAAGGAGGAGCAGCTGTAACCAAGCAGGACCCACCGACTTTCCCAGGACAGCCCACCCCCTCATCCTTTGCTGTAGCTCCTCTCTGAAATACCCAGAGAGGTATTTCCTGAGTTGTTCTACAAATGAAAAAACCTCCACCTCTCCAACAAAGGGAAGAAGTTAACTACTTGACAATCAGGAGCATGTAGCCCCAGGCCTCCTGAAGCCTAAAGGCTGATAATGTGATACCACCTGGTGATCGCACCATCAGCCAATCAGAGAACCGTGCAAGGGAGGATCACACACCCTGTGACGCTCCCTCTCAGTTCAGCTCAGTTCAGTAGCATAGTCGTGTCTGACTCAGAGATGCCATGGACTTAGCATGCCAGGCCTCCCTGTCCATCACCAACTCCCGGAGTTTACTCAAACTCATGTCCGTAGAGTCGGTGATGCCATCCAACCATCTCATCCTCTGTCATCCCCTTCTCCTCCTGCCCCCAATCCCTCCCAGCATCAGAGTCTTTTCTAATGAGTCAACTCTTCGCATGAGGTGGCCAAAGTACTGGAGTTTCAGCTTCAGCATCATTCCCCCCAAAGAAATCCCAGGACTGATCTCCTTCAGAATGGACTGGTTGGATCTCCTTGCAGGCCAAGGGACTCTCAAGAGTCTTCTCCAACACCACAGTTCAAAAGCATCAATTCTTCAGTGTTCAGTTTTCTTCACAGTCCAACTCTCTCATCCATACATGACCACAGGAAAAACCATAGCCTTGACTAGCCGGACCTTTGTTGGCAAAGAAATGTCTCTGCTTTTTAATATGCTGTCTAGGTTGGTCATAACTTTTCTTCCAGAAGCAAGTGTCTTTTAATTTCATGGCTGCAGTCACCATCTATGGTGATTTTGGAGCCCAAAAAATAAAGTCAGCCACTGTTTCCACTGTTTCCCCATCTATTTGCCATGAAGTGATGGGACCCGCCCTCTTACCTGTCTTTTAAAAATGCTTTGTCCATACCCTTTGGGGAGCTCCAGGAGGAGTTTCTTTTTTTGGGGGGGAGGGCATGAGCCACCCCCCTCCTTGCATGGCCTGCAATACACCTTTCTCTGCTCCAAACTCCAGTGTTTCAGTTTGTTGGGCCTCACTGTGCATCGGGCACACGAACCTGAGCTAACACAACCTCAAAGCTCCAGGGTGTTGATAAAAGCTCCGAGAGCAGGAGGCATTTTCAGGGGACTGAAAAGAGGCTAGAGCTATGGCATGGGGCAGCGAGCATGAGGATAGATCCCTGCGGGAGTTACTGCATCTAGAGACACCTCAGAGGTGGAGGGACGAGAGCTGACGCAGAGAAAAAACTGGCACAAAACTCAACATTCAAAAAACAAAGATCATGGCATCTGGGCCCATCACTTCATGGCAAATTGCCGGGGACCAACCCCGGCTGATCCAGGGTATTCGAAGGAGAGACGGCGTAGGCGAAGATCAGGAAACAACTGCTTAATTAAATGTAAATTAAGGATATAAAGAGCAATAGAATAAGGATAGCTCAGTGAGGAAATTCAGTGGAGAAAAGAGGCTGAAATAAGGATAACTCAGTGAGGAAATTCAGTGGAGAAAAGAGGCTGAATAATTCAGCCAGAAGGTAAGAGAAAGAACGACATGGGGAGACCAAGTTTCGGTGAACAAGGCCCGCGCTTTATTTTCCAAAGTAGTTTTTATACCTTAAGTTATGCATAGAGGATAATGGGGGAAGGGGTAGAGTCAGGCAGCAAGCCAGGCTTTCTTCCTGCAAACTTATCATGTGCAAAAGCTTAGGTGATTTGCATCATCTTCTGGCCCGGAGGCCTGTTAACATTTTAAGACCCTTTCTTCAGAAAACTTATTTTTCTCTAAAGGTGATTGGTCAGGAGCCACCCTCCAAAAGCATTAGATAAAGTTGCATTCCTACAGAGCAAAGGTGTGGTGGGCTATAACAAGAAAAAGAATTAACTCAAGGGTCCCAGGTTACAAACATTAAAGCTACTACTTACACCAATTATATTAATCAATACACTGCCAGGGACACAGCAGGTAAGGGATATGGAGACTTAGCAGCAAACATTGGCCCAACAAGTGAAAATCCCTTCACCAATACAATTTCTAATCAACCTTTTAACTATTCAAAAGAATCTGTGTTTACACAGTTTAGAACATCTCCTGCCTCTCACAGTTGGGAGGCTCTGAACAATCACATGTGGCCGGAAAAACCTATTCAGGCAGGCTAGAGGATTTCCAAAGGAGTTTGTAGGTTAAACACTGTCACACCCAGGAATTATTAACTGGAGCTGTAAGCTAACTTTTTTCAGAGAGGTAGTGGGGGACAGCCCCCCGTAAAGTCAGAGGTGTAGGTGAAAGCACAAAGCAGAAAGTAGGCAGACTCTGGTTTTGGGGGTATATGATCGAGAATTTCCAGGGGGACTCCTGAAGCTCAATCCCGCCTTTGCGTATGCCGAGCCTCCTTCCTCATGACCTTTGTCATGGGCGGAGTTCCTCACGCTGGCTACCGGCAGTGATAGAATTCCAGTTGAGCTATTCCAGATCCTGAAAGATGATGCTGTGGAAAGTGCTGCACTCAATATGCAATATGCACTATGCACTCAATATGCAATATGCCGGCTCCCGGCAGCAAATAGATGGGGAAACGATGGGAACAGTGAGAAACTTTATTTTCTTCTGCTCCAAAATCACTGCAGATGGTGACTGCAGCCATGAAATTAAAAGACTCTTGCTCCTTCGAAGAAAAGCTATGACCAGCCTAGACAGCATATTAAAAAGCAGAGACATGTCTTTGCCTACAAAGGTCTGTCTAGTCAAAGCTATGGTTTTTCCAGTAGTCATGTATGGATGTGAGAGATGAACCATAAAGAATGCTGAGCGCTGAAGAATTGATGCTTTTGTACTGTAGTGTTGGAGAAGACTCCTGAGAGTCCCTTGGACCACAAGGAGATCAGACCAGTCAATCTTAAAGGAAATCAGTCCTGAATATTCATTGAATGGATGGATGCTGATGCTGAAACTCCAATACTTTGGCCACCTGGTGCGAAGAACTGACTCCTTGGAAAAGACCCTGATGCTGGGAAAGATTGAGAGCAGGAGGAGAAGGGGACGACAGAGGATGAGATGGTTGGATGGCATCACTGACTCAATGAATATGAGTTTGAGTAAACTCCAGGAGTTGATGATGGACAGGGAAGCCTGGTGTGCTGCAGTCCATGGGGTCACAAAGAGTTGAGAGTCCATGGGGTCGCAGAGCAACTGAACTGAACTAAAGAGAGCCTTGGACCACAGTCACATTTGGGGCTGGGAGCTCTGAAGGGCCGAGGAGAAGGATGTGGAGGAAGGCAGTTGAAAGAAAGGAGTACATCAAAGGGACTCCAAAGAAATCCCAGGATCCAGCCATCTCACCAGAGTAAGGATCCCAGGCGCAGCAAATAAAAATAAGTATGTGTAGTTAAATTTGAATTTCAGGCCAACAGCAAATAATTTTTGAGTAGAAGTTTGTCTCAAGGATTGCATGGGAAACACTTCTACTTAAAAGGTGTCTGAAATTTACACATAACTGGGTACCCTGCCTTTTATTGGTTTGTCCCACCCAGAGGGACACACACTCCTAAGTGACGCAGCCAATGTCCCTACAGAATGGGCCCCTGGCCCTGAAGAACTAAGGCCCTGGCCATCTGCAGTGGCTGGCGCGCAGCAGGGATGGCGTGGGGTGGTGGAGGGAGGGGGAAATGCTGTACAGACTCCAAATAGAGCACAGTGCAGCCAGGTAGCACAATCACTAAGGGCTCTTTCCAGAATCAGAGTGTCTTCCATGGCGTGTGTGTGTGCACTCAGTCATGTCCAACTCTTTGCAGCTCCATGGACTGTAGCCCGCCTGGCTTTTCCGTCCATGGGATTTTCCAGGCAAGAATACTGGAGTGGGTTGTCATTTTCCACTCCAGGGGATGGCACTTTCTACTTCCCAACCCAGGGATGGAACCTGTATCTCTTGCATCTCCTTCATTGGCAGGTGGATTCTTTACCACTAGCACCTGCTGGGAAGCCCGTCTGACGTGGACTCATGAGGAATACCATCAAGAGGGCAGGTATGGATGAAGGCAGGAGTCAAGAAAGGAACAAAAACACTGTGTAATCACTTGAGAAGTTTTCAAAGAAGGCAACAAACACCAAGACTCTGGAAAGGAGAAATCAATTTCCTTTTATCCCCTGTGTTGCAGTCGCTTCTTCCCATTCAATGAATATCAATATGTAACAACTTTCTAGGCTGTGCGGGGTGTTGTGAGCTGCAGTTGCAGAATGAATAAGCTAGAACCCAGCTTGTACCCTGGGTTTCAAATGCTGGCTTTGCCATTTACACACTTCCATTGATCCTCAGTTTCCTCATCTGAGAAATGGGTGTAACCATTTGTTGTAAGGATTTCTGTAAATGATGTAAGGGAAAAAATAGTGCTCACAAAAAGCCGACTTCCCCTCTGGCTTTTTCTAATCATGGAGAAACACAGATGGTTTCACAATCTCAAAGTATTGAGCAAGCGACACCGGGTTTCCAGAGCCAATCACAGACAAACTGAATCCGGTTGGCTTCTGTTTGCTGCTACTTGACCACACTCACCAGAGTAAACTTGCCCACATGCTGGGCAAAAGGAGCCCTAGCAAGTTCAGCTTCAGAGAAGTTGCCTGCAATAGCTAACCAAACCGGTCAGTGTTCTACAGGGTAATAAAATCACAACCCTAGAGGTTGTATTTTCTACCAGGCAGAAAGAATTTGCATCATTAGAGAAAGCTGAGACGTGAATAGGGAATGCCACACAGAAATGTCAAGTTTTAAAATGAAACAGAGGTAAATTCCCCTAGATAATTAAATAATCCTTGAATGTCCTTGTTAAACAAAGCCCCATTCGACATGATGAAGGTTCCCTGCACTCTCTTGGCCTTATTTGTAAGTTTGAGGCTTGTTTTTCTAATCAAACATTATGTAACAACAGAGAAGTCAAAACCAATAAAAGGCAATGATAGAGGGAATTATTCAACATAGAAAAATAAGATGTTGTAGTTTCGTGTCAGCAACTTTTATAGACTTTTTCTAAAACTAGAAATAATACTTTCATATGTTGTTCAATGTCCTGTGTTGTTGTTTAGTTGCTATGCCGTGTCAGACTCTTTGCATCCTCATGGACAGCGGCCCATCAGGCTCCTCTGTCCATGGGATTTCGCAGACAAGAATACTGGAGTGAGGTGCCATTTCCCTTTTCAGGGGATCCTTTCGCCCGAGGGATCCTTCCGCTGGAGGGATCCAGCCCGCGTCTCCTGCACGGCAGGCGGATTTTTCACTACCGAGCCTCCCAGGAAACCCATTCAGTGTCCTGCTGGCCAATAAAATCTTAAGCTCTGTGGTTATTTTCCTTTCTAGGAAGAAGTAATTTACATTTCTTCTGGACAAAAACCTTCAGACCGGCATTCAATGTCATCATCGGTAGTGAATAGTAAGTCAAAGAAAACATCCTTGGGGTGACTGACAGGCGACTTTCTAGTCTGATTTTCAAAAGATGTGCCATCAGTCTTTGCTTATTTCTAAGTCGTGGAAAGTTGTTTTCTTAATACTACACTGGTTGGGATGAGCTTGAATTAACAGCATGTTATTATGCCGGGACTTCCTTTGAAACCTACCCAGAAGGTTGTAACCGCTAGCGTTATAGCCACGCGTTCTGGGAAACAAACTCACACAGAAGGGCAATGCAGATAGTGGAGTGCAGTTTATTACACCGACGGGCCCAGGGCAGAGTCTCCTCTTAGCCGAGGACCCTGACCAACTTCTGTGAAAACCTTATGTACCTTATTTGTACTGCTCAAGCTCACTTCCCCAAATTCCTTAAAGCCAGCCTGGAAAGTGTTAAAGGGAGATCCAGGTTACAGCCATGATTCACCATCAGAAGGGTCAGCTGGTTATACACTGTAGCCTACACCAATGGGTGCCATAAAGACTACAAAGGTGACTGACTACATAGGGGATTATCTGGCGACAGGAAATCTTGGGATGGAATCTGTGTGTATTAGTCCGGGAGGCCAGTTCGGCAGTGGGTATGTTATCCCCATGGCTACCAGGCACATGGTCCAAAGCTCACTGTAAGTGCAAGATGGAGTTTCCTTCTTTGTCAAGATGGAGTCAGCTCAGCCTGTTCCTTTCCTCCCTCACTAGCTTTAAAGGCACATGATGCTGCCATGTGTTCTCTTAATTTTCTAAGAAACTACAAGGAAATTTAGAATACACAGCTCGGAATCTCACCGCCACCCCCTCCCACCCCCCCACCCCGTCCATTACTTCTAATCAGGCTCCTACCTATTACTCCCTCTTTGTCCATTTGCAAAGAATGTTTTTCAATTAAGCAGCTTTACTCTGTGAATGAAAAGAGAAGCCCTTAGTTTGGCTGCAATTGCGTTACTTCCCAGCTTTTCTATTTCTCTGAAAAACGATGGGTCCAATTTCTGATTGGTTGTTTGTTGTCCAATTTTCCTTTGAGAGCAACAGCGAGTCGAGGCTGTGTTTAAACACAATGAAGAAAGTGGAAGATTGACACAGTTTTCCCAATCGTTTGAGTTAAAAGGAAAGCAGTAATTGAGTGGAGAGTAAGCAGTGTTTCAGCAGACGCGACACAAATGGGTTAGCCTTCTTGGTCAAGCTCATCCTCCTGATGATTGTTTTTGGTTTTTTTGTTTGTTTGTTTGTTTGTTTTATGGATTCTCTCTAGTGGGTTTCGTAGTCAGAGATTTTATTGTGCGTGACATGTGAGTCAGCTTGATACCTATTCGCTCATGCATAGATTCTGGTGAAATCTCTGCCATGTTTTCTCTGGAGTAAAAGAGAATGTGTCTTCATCTGGACAGATCCAGCTCTAATTCCACCTCCACTCTTTATGAAGGATGGCACAAGGGCAGGCATCTGTCCCTCCTCTTCCTGCTCCGTCCAAGAGAGAGACCAGTGCTGACATCCCAGGTTAGCATGAGGAGCCTCTAAGGCATGGTGTCCAACTGCCAGCAGGTCCCCAGGAAATTCGCCCCCATCCTCCTGTCTCTTCCTTCTCTCCAGCAGGTCCCCAAGAAATGCATCCATCTCCCTCCCCTGTCTCTTCCTTCTCGAGGAGGTTGGGTTGCTGGAGGATTACGTCACAGAGGTGTTGACTTAAAAAAAATACACAATGTGAAAGTTGCGAGTTAAGTTTTATTTGGGACAAAGTGAGGACTTTAGCCCAGGAGACAGCATCTCAGATAGCTCTGAGAAATTGCTCCAAAGAGATAGTGGGGAAGGTCAGTATATATTTGATTTTGGTGAAGGGGGAAGAGTACATGCAATCAAGCACATATTTTTTTTGCAGAAGGTTTCTGCTGGTCTCAAGGAGCAGGCATCATCATGAAAAATTTTAGTGCTTTTCTAGACTTGAGGAGATACAAGAATTGGGCTCATAAAATCGGCCCATCTATCTGGAGACCTGTTCCACCAGTCTTCCTAGAGCACATAGCACCTCATTTCTGCTCTCTGCCCTGAGCTCCTTTGAGGGGCTGTTGGAGGTCTGCAACTTCAGCAGCACGTGATTTAATCCCTGTAGAGGAAGATGGCAAGTGCCAATTTGTAGTTGACAGAGGAAAGAATACAGGTGCAGAGCTTGTTAAGACGTGTCCTTCAAACTCTCCTGGTGCTAAGAAACCTTTTGAGTGCTTGTCAAATGTGTGAGCAAGCCCCACCCTAGACCCACTGAATCAGATCCTCCAGAGGAGAGGCTGGGCCAGTGGTGATGCTCGGTCTATAGAAGACTTCATGGAAGAGATATTCTTCATTAAATTCAAGAGCTCTGAATTCATCTTAGAGCTGTAGGTAACCCAGGCAACTGACATTTCAAACAAACGTATTTGTTTCCATTGCAGGACTTCCTTTAGACAAATCTAAATTGGAAGTAGAATATGGGAAACATGAAGCGGAGTGCTCTGGTTTGAGTCAGAGACTGAATAAGAGCTTCCGGTGGAATATATTTGCTGTGGTGGATGGAATAATGCCCCTCACACGGATGTTGTTGTTCAGTCAGAGTTGTGTCTGACTCTGCGACCCATGGACTGTAGCACACCAGGCTCCCCTGTCCTTCACTACCTCCTGGAGTTTGCTCAAATTCATGTCCATTGAATGGGTGAGCCTATCTAACCATCTCATCCTCTGCCACCCTCTTCTCCTTTTGCCTTCAATCTTTTGTGGCATCAGGGTCTTTTCCAATGTGTCAGCTCTTCCCAACAGGTACCCAAAGTATTGGAGCTTCAGCTTCAGCATCAGTCCTTCCAATGAATATTCAGGGTTGATTTCCTTTGGGATCGACTGATTTGATCTCCTTGCTGTCCAAGGGACTCTCATACAGATGTCCATACCCTGAAACCCAGAACCTGTGAATAGGTTATGACCCTTTTGTGACCCCCATGGATTGTGGCCTACCAGGCTCCTCCCTCCATGGGATTTTTCAAGCAAGAAAACTGGAATGGGTTGCCATTTCCTCCTCCAGAGGATCTTGTGGACCCATAGATAAAACCCACATCTCTATGTCTCCTGCATTACAGGCAGATTCTTTACCATCCATCGAGGAAGCCTGAATAGGTTACCATAGATGGCAAAAGGGACTTTGCAAACAGGATTAAATTAAGGATAGGGAAAGAAAGAAAAGAAAGTGAAGTCACTCGGTTGTATCCGACTCTTTGCAACCCCGTGGACTGTAGCCTACCAGGCTCCTCTGTCCATGGGATTTTCAGGCAAGAATACTGGAGTGGGTTGCCATTTCCTTCTCCAGGGGATCTTCCCAACCTAGGGATTGAACCCAGGTCTCCCGCATTGTAGGCAGATGCTTTATCATCTGAGCCACCAGGGAAGTCCACAAGGATAGGGAGATTACTTCAAATATTTGTATGGGTCCCATGTAGCATGAGGGTCCCTAAAAGAAGGTAGCAGGAAGATCAAGCATGAGAAGATCTTGTGATGGAAGCAGAGGTCAGACTGATGTGTGATCATGAGCTAAAAAAACACAGCTGAGCTTTATTCACTGGAAAGGCAAGGAAATAGATTCTTCCCTGGAGCCGCGAAAAGCCCATTTTGGATGCTGGCTTCTGTGGCCCCAGGCTTCAGAATCTTCTTACTACAATGCCCTCATCACAACTAACTGAGGAATGGGTGTCTCGGCCAGAAGACATCTTCCGCCATCAAATGCTGCCCTCCTCTTCTCCACACACACAAACACAAGCTGGGAATGGGGAAGTAAACAAAGAAAACTGTAGAATCCCAAATATCAGATCTGGAAAGGCTCTAGTTCTAGCTCAACATTCAGCCCACAACATTTGGTTGATGTTGAGTGAGCATCTGTTATGTACCAGACACTGAGCTGGCCCAACCCTGCACTGCACTTATGGGCTGTGGTGTGAGACTTGGGAATTTTATTCTTAGCATCAGAGGAGGTCCTTGGAAGATTTTGAGCAGGTGAGTGACATGGTCTGGTTTATTTTTTAATAAAGAACACGATGTGGAAACTTCTCCGGTGGTCTAGTAGTGAAGGATCCACCTGTCAATGTAGGGGACATGGGTACAATCCCTCATCTGGGAAGGTTCCACATGCCACGGCAACTAAGCCCAAGAGCTGCAACCAGGGAGCCCGTGCCCTGGAGCCTGTGCTTTGCAACAAGAGGCGCCGCTGCAATGAGAATCCCGTGCACCACAAGAAAGAGTAGCCCACGCTCACCACAACTGGGAAAGCCCGAAAGAAGATCCCGCGCAGCCAGCAGATAAATAAAGAATAAATTTTAGAGAGCATGGGTATGAAGCATGAATCCGAGAGGAGGAAGAGACTACATCCTTGGGCAGCACAGAGAGTTAGAGCCAAACCCAGGTCAGAGGGCAGGCAAAGCGATTTCAAAAGGGAAACAGAAGAAGTAAATAAATAAAAGGAGAAAACTGAAAAGGAAAGAAATAAAATTAAATACACGAATGAGTGAATAAAATAAATGCAGACAAGCCCAGGAGGGGTAGAGATGAGGTGAGACCGCGCTTAAGACTGCGGGCATGCAGTTCCACGAGAGTGTGTATCTTGCTTATCCTCTCCACAGTCTTGCCCCCAAAGCTACACAGTGCTCATTCATGGTGTTCTATAAATACTTGTTCAAAAGTGGAAGGAAAGAAAGAAGGGATATTATAAAGTATTAAGAAAAAATCTGTGTCCGACTCTTTGCAACCCTATGGACTGTAACCCGACAGGCTCCTTTGTCCATGGCATTCTCCAGGCAAGAATATTGGAGTGGGTTGCCATGCCCTTCTCTAGGGGATCTTCTGACCCAGGGGTCAAACCCATATCTCTTAACGTTTACCTTCATTGGCAGGTGGGTTCTTTACCACTAGCACCAGCTGGGAAGCACTAAGAAAAACTACTAATGCAATTGTTGGGCTGATGTCTGAAAAATCATGAGACAGACAGGTATCCAATGGGTGGAGGTGGATTAAACATCATTTTGATTTGTAAAAGGTCTGAAGAAGGCAGATTCCACAAAATATGTGCTGTGAGCCTGGCTTCACTTATGTATCGGGATTAGTTTCAGCTGTGCGGGAAGGAAACCCCAAAATGGCAGTGGGTTATCATAGGCAAGATAATTTCTCTCTTGACCTACTAGGTCATAAGGGAAGCATTCCAGGTCTGTGGTCCAGTCTGCTGCACCGAGATCTCAGGGATCCAGGCTTCTCCCAGCTCTCACTCAGCCTTGGCTAAGATATGTTGTCCACATGGTCAAGAGGGTGGCCTTTGGATTGGAACCCAATGCCACGATTTCCACAAACTCATCAGCTGGAGTTTTATTGCACCATCACATCCAGAAAAGAGTTGTCAAACAAAGGTGGGCTGGGAGACTCTTTTTGTAAATGAAGTTTGATTGGAACCCAGTGGCACCCATTCATTTATGGATTGTCTATGGCTGCTTTTGCTACAGCGACAGTTTTGGGTAGTTACAACAGAGGCTGTGTGCCCACAGAGCCTTCCATAGTAAGCCTCTGACTCTCTGAAGAAAGTTTTCCCACCTCTTCTACAATAGAAGACGGACAGCAAGGCCACCTGGGAAATCCCTAGTTAGTACTATAGAATAAATCACCGAAGAGATGAAGGGTAAGGACATAGAGGAGGAAGCAGAAGGGGTCATTGAAAGGAAGGGGAAGAGGGTGGTCCTGGGGTCAGGGAAGCCCCATGAAGGGCTCCGTTTTCCAGTCAATTTACTCAGTAGTTGGCAGTTTCCAGTGCCTCTCAGGGTCACAGTTTCCTCAACTATAAACATATATGTGGAATCTAGAAAAATGGCACAGATGAGTCTATTTGCAGGGCAGGATAGAGGCGCAGACATGGGGAACAGACATGTGGGCACGTGGGAGAAGGGGAGGTGGGAGGGACTGGGAGACAGGAACTGACATAAAGACTCTGCCACGTGTAAACAGACAGCTGGAAGGAACTGCCGTGAAGCACGGGCAGCTCAGCTCAGAGCTCTGTGATGACCCCCACGGGTGGGATGGGGCGGTGGGAGGGAGGGCAAGGAAGGGATATATGCATATATACAACCGATTCTCTTCCATATACAGCAGAAACTAACACAGCATGGTAAACCGATTACACTCCAATTTAAAAAAAAAAAAAAAAACGCATCAGCAAAACGTCTTTTAATGCAAGTCGTAAGGATTATATGAGCTGAGGAGTCTGAAGTTTCTAGCACCCACCCGGACTGTCACATGGTGTATGTTAAAGGAACAGACAGTGTTAGGGTTCCAAAGAGTAAGTTTTCACACACTGACCTCACTTTCTTCCTCTCTCAGATCTGTAGAAGGCAAATAAGTGGGCAGGTGACCTAATATTCTGGGTCTTAGTAAACCCTTGGAGAGAAGCTTTGGCCAGTGTGTGTTTATGTGTGTAAGTGGTATTTGTTAGTGTGTGTGGGGGGTTGTATGTGTGAATGAGTTGTATGTGTGTGAGTGGGAAAGGGTGTGTTTGTGTGTGTGTGTGTGTGGATTGAGTTACATTCTTAGACAACAAGGAAAACAATAATTAATTGAGTAATTATGCAGAAAAGTTTGGGATTCATCTGTGTTGAATTACTCAGTATTATAATAACACCAGCCTTGTGCTTGGGATACCAGCCGAGACATTAGAAATAATTTTTTAAAAAGCTCTTCTGGAAAGATTTTCTATTTGAACACTAAAATAGCAGCAGGATGAGAACACATGGGACTTCTCTCCATTAACTTGATGGCGTGTTACTGCTTCTATTTTAAAGCTGAGTGAAGAAGCACTGTCATATTTTTAGTGCCCGACCCCTCCCAGGTCTTTGTTCGGGGCCATGACAGGATGGATGTTGACGGGGAGGGTTCGGAGGTTATGTGCTGCGTCACTGAGTCAGTTCTTGGTAGGTGCAGGCAAGGACCCACCACAAACAAACAAGATCACACTTAAAAGCTTAACATTAAAACCTACAGTCACATTCCCTGAAGAAGCAAACAAGCAAATGACTGCAAAAGACAAATATCGCAGGATATCGCTTATATGTGGAATCTAAAGCAAAAAGAGTACAGATGAACTTACCTACCAGACAGAAAGAGTCTCAGATGGAGAAAACAAACTCATAGCTATAGGGGAGGGTGGGGGCGGCAAGGTGGGGAAGGGGAGGGACAGATTGGGAGATTGGGACTGACAGATACACACTGTGTATAAAAGAGATCACTAACCAGGACCAAAGGTGTAGCCCAGGGAACAGCACTCAGGACTCTGTTATGATCTATACGGGAAAAGAATCTAAAAAAGAGTGGATGTGTGTATATACATAACCGATTCACTTTGCTGTACACATGAAACTAACACAATATCACAAATCAAAATTAATATCTGGCAGACAACAACAAAAGGACGATGGAAACCACACTGGCCGGACTTCCCAGGCAGCCCAGTGGTTAAGACTCCGCCTTCCAGTTCAGGCGCTGCGGATTCTAAGATCTCCGGTGCCTCAAGGCCAGAAAAGCAGAACACAAACAACAGAAGCAATATTGTAGCAAATTCAATAAAGACTTATACAACAAACAAAAAACACACTGGCAAAAACAAACTCAGATAGCTGTAGCTCTTATTACATCAGGGTTGACTCTAAAGGAGCCCAGAGACCTGGAATCAAAGTGAGGGCTGGCCTCAGCTGCCTCCAGAGAGGCGCAGCATCCCTCTAGGCTTGTCGGTGGTCCCAGGACTCTGGAGAGTGAGTGTTTCGCAGCCACCTGGCATGAACAGATGTGCAGTGGCTGTGCAAATAGCAGACGTGGGCTCTGATACCAAGTCTCCCCCAAAGGGCCACAGGGCCTTGCACAGGTCACCCCGCCCCTCTCAGCCTTGTCTCATCTATAAAACGGGGATGCTGCCTCCTCTGCAGGGCAGCTGACAGGTAATAAAACATGGGTGCAAAGCCCTGGCTTAGTGCTTTGTCCAAAGCAGGCTTGGTAGGACCTAGTTATGGAGCATGTGAACATCCCGCTGGGTACGTGTGTGTTAGTCACTCAGTCGTGTCTGACTCTTTGTGACACTGTAGACTGTAGCCCTCCAGGCTCCTCTGTCCCTGGGGTTTCCCAGACAAGAACACTGGAGTGGGTAGCTCTTCCCTTCTCCAGGGGATCTTTCCAACCCAGGGATCGAATTCCAGTCTCCTAAATTGCAGGCAGATTCTTTACCATCTGAGCCACCAGGGAAGCCAGAACGTCTTGCTAAGTGAGCCTAAATCTCAGCTTTAAGGGAGTTCCAGGGGTCCCAAGGGACCCACACCATGGACCCCTAGAAGTAGGTTATGCTGAGACAGCACTTCCTTTTAACACTCAAGGTCATTCCCATATGCCACTTTAATATTCACTAAAGGTATCTTTCTACCCTGACAGTCTCTGAGGACAGAGACCGCTGTGCTGGTCAGCCATGCCCTGCTCTACTGCCCGTGGAAGGCGAACACTCCCAGCCTATGTCACAAGTGTCTGAGCCGAGCCATCGAGACAAGCCCACGCGTCACCAAGCACTTCCCTTGGATGTGGCGTGTCGTGCACATGACTGCCAGCGTGCTAAGCATTCAATCCTTTAAAACAGGAGGGACTGCATTGTTATCCAGGAAAGAATGATGGATGAGTGAATGAATGAAAGGATGAATACGTGAATGAAACAAGAGTCTGGATTCACATTCTCATCCTGCTAGCTTCGTGACTGTCACTTGACTCCTGTGAACATTGGTCTGTTCTCTGTATGCGTGCTTGTTGTAGAAATCTAAGGAAATCTTTAAAAACAATGCTTGGCACAGGTCCTAGGATGTGAGAAAGACTCCACATAAGGTAGTTACTATGGTGTTAAAAGGAGCCTAACCCCACAGGGATATAGTGTGACTCAAATGAGATAATATGAAGAATATCTATTATTCAGTGACAAATGCTAGTGATTAGAATTCTAGCTCTGAGTAGTGATGAGCGTATGGCAGGAAGAAGATTTATTTTCTTGGTAAAGGAGGTACAATCTTCAATGAGTCAGCCTAAGAACATCAAGCAAGAGGATCGTGCAGAAAACATTCACTGCACACATCACAAGAAGAAACCTTGTAGGGGTTTTAATGGGCTTATTATTTGTTCCATTCCAAAAAAAATAGATAACTCATTTAAAAGGATTTGGAAATTGTATCAACTCAGGAAGAAGAAAATAAAATTACTCACCTACCAGCCAGAGACACACTGTTAGCATTGTAATATATTTCCTTTTATACTTTTATTTTCCTCTTTACAGATGTTAACAACAAACTTCTGAGAATTTATTTTTTAACCCAGTGGTGAAGATGGAGGATACAAGATTTAGCATTTTATATTTTGTTCACTTTTCTTTTTTCCATCTTTGCTTAGGTTTGTGAATACAATTGTGATGGCTGGCAAAATATCTCAAAAGTGTATGCCTACTTTTCTTTTTTTAGTCAATTAATTTATTTTAATTAGAGGATAATTATAATATTGTGATGGTTTTGCTGTCCATCAGTGTGAATCGCCATAGGTATACACGTGTCCCCTCCATCCTGAACCCCCTTCCCTATGCCCACTTTTCTTAATCCCCACTGTTAGATGGTTTCCACTTTTTATTGCCTCAGTAAAGATTGAAGGCAGGAGGGGAAGGGGACAACAGAGGATGAGATGGTTGGAAGGCATCACCGAAGCGATGGACCTGAGTCTGAGCACGCTCCGGGAGTTGGTAATGGACAGGGAGGCCTGGCGTGCTGCAGTCCAAGGGGTCGCAAAGAGTCGGACACACCTGAGCGACTGAACTGAACTGAATGATGGGTGAACAGCTTCACACGTAAAATTTTCTTTTTAAACTTTAGAAAAGGCTTTGCGTCTGATCAGCATTTTACGGTTTGTGCAGGTGGCTCGTTTTACCGCATCCTCTGGGAAATAGTTTGTGAGCATCCGCCATGCGCCAGGAGCTGTTCTCAGGACCAGGGCATTCCACAGACAACAAGACGGAGGCAGATCCTCGGGATACTGCAGACAGCAGCCCACCGGGCAGCGCATGAACCCATGTCGCAGGCACTCACCACAGGTACCATTTTAGCTCGGAGATTCGGAAGGCGCAACCTGCCTGCGGCAGAATGATACTAAAATGGATCGTTCCGGATGCAGGTCCAGCGTGCTTCCTGGCTTCCCACCCCTCTCCCCCACCTATACAAGAAGTGATGGCTGCTCCTTTGCCTTCACTGTGGGGCCCGCAGCACATCCGATGGGCTGTGCCTAGTCGTCAGCCCCCTGGACTCTGAGCTCAGTAAGCACCAACGTGCGGTCCTCACGTCTCCAGGTTCCCCGTGCTCAGCTCCCAAGATGATGTTCAAAAGATGTTTAATGGAAACCTTAATGATCGTGTCTTCTTTTTTCCTTCCCAGTGTCTGTTATAATGAGGGAGTCTCATCCATCCCGCTGTCAGCAGAGCCTATTTTCTCAGCCCAGCTGTGAGTACGTCACCTGTCCAAGACTTTACTGTCGCCACTGCGCAGGGCCCTGGGGGAGGGATAGGCACTCAGCCCCACCTTGAGCCCCCAGACTTGAGCCCAGTGCCCTCAGCAGGGTGAATGCCCCAGGAGGTGAGGGTGGGGGACAAATTCAAAGGGGCCTGCAGGCAAGGGGAGGGGGGTTTGATGAGAACAGCAGGATGCTTTCCATCTGGGCGTGAAATGGAGGTTTTCTGTGGTTAATGAGAACAGCCTGTTTCCAATCTGACTAATGTCTTCCGTTAGAGCTTTGGCACAGCCCAGCACAGACGCGCTATCAGGGGCTTTGCTGTCATTTCTTAAAAGCCAGAAACTGCTTTGTCATTCAAAACTTTCCTCTGGTCCGCCCCAGAATCCTAAGGCAAGGCGTAGGGAGGTGGAGTTGCAGAAAAGCTCAACTCCCCACATGCCTGCCGGCTAGCTGGGAGCCCTGGGCAAGATTGCCCCCCTCTCTGAGCTTCGGTCGTGTCCAGCTCTTTGTGACCCCGTGGACTGCAGCCAGCCAGGCTCCTCTGATGGACACAGCTCCACGGTTCATAAAACTGAAGTGAAGGCATCAGCTGGGCTGCCTTCTCATCTGGAAGCATCCACCTGTGTCCCCCAGGTCGTCGGGAGAATCCATCTCCCGGCAGCTGCAGAAGTTATGGAGTTGCTTCTTCAAAACCGACAAGAGAGCAAGTCTCTTCACATCGAGACCTCCCTCTAAACATCTCACTCAGGATTACCCTGGTAGTCCAGTGGTTAGGACTCTAGCTTCCACAGTACAGGGACACAGATTTGATCCCTAAGCAGGAAACTAAGATCATACATGCTGCGAGCCATGGCCAAAAAATAAATGAATAAAAAATAAGTAAAGCCTCGCTCGACTGGGTCCTGTGCACTCAGGATCATCTCCTTTTCAGTCCCCTTAGAGCTATCTGACTAGGGACTATGGAACTCCTCTCCCTTTGTCAAGGATGGACGTGGGTGACAGTGATGTGCAAACACGGTCCTGTTGTCTCATCGCCTTTGCCGTCATCTGTGGCTGAGGATCCAGTTGCAGGCCCCCTTGAATTAAAGGGGAGGGGAATTGTTCAAGGGCATGGGTCAGAGGGTGGTCTTGGGGATGGGAAATCTGCCTACCATAAATGGAGTGGTGTGAATGGGATGGGATATCGAAGCGAAATTCACTCTGAAGACCATCTCATCCAGCTTCCTTCTTTACAAATAAGGAAACTAGAGTCCAAAGAAGCAGAAGAAACAGCTTCTGGTTTATTCCACACACAGTTCACTAACATCTCTGGCTCCTGGAGATGTTCTTGGTGCCGAGGATACAGCCATGAACACATAGCAGACAAAACCAAATGCTAGGAGATGGAGAAAGACAATCACTGAAACAGTGAGGGAAAAAGGCAGGGTGAGCCTTGAGGCTGGAGACAGGACCCACCGGTATGGATGCGAATCATTCCAGGTGGGAGGAATACTTGCTTCCCACGGGAAGGGCTGTGATCTTGCTGGGGCTCCAAGTCCCTGGGCGCATTGCCAGATTCTGCCTCCCAGAAGCCACATGGGGTCTGCTGGGCCAGAGGCTGCCTGGAGATGCAGCCTCACCCAGAGCCAAGGAGGAGGGAGGGGTCGTGCATAGGGCAAAGGGCAGGCTGAGAGAAGGTACCCATGAAGACCCCTGGAGAGAAGAGGAAGCAGCGGAGGCCAGCGACGCCTCCCCAGGAACATCTGGCAGAGGCGACCAGCCCCTGTGTGCTGCGGGCTTCGTGCTCCCTGCTCCCTGCTCCCTGGACCTCCGGTTCTCTTTTCCTCTCCACCCTTCTCTCTCTTACTTTCTTACTTATTCACCTCATTGCTCGCGCCTCCATTGCTACCTCTGTTTTTTAAAATTGAAGCACAGCTGATTTATTCATACAAGATCATATTAGTTTCAGGTGTACAGCATAGTGACTCGGGTTTGGTTTTTTTTTTTGAAACGGATTGAGCTGCATTAAAAGTTATCATAAGATCATGGTTCTAATCCCCTGCCCTCTACAGTACACCCTTGCTCGGATCTGTCTTCTGCACAGCAGTTTGCATCCCTTAGCCCCTCGCCCGGGTCTGCCCCTCCCCTTCACCCGGGTCTGTCCCTCCCTCTTGCCCCCTCCCCTCGCCCTGGTCTGTCTTCCCCCTTGCCTCACCCCTGGAAACCACCAGTCTGTTTTCTGTGTCTGTCTCTGAGTCTGTCCCTGTTTTGCATATACATTCATTTGTGCTATTTTTAGATACCGCATAGAATGATATCATGCCGTATTTTTTCTTTCCTCCTGAATTTTTGGCAGCCCCCTCTCCTTCTCTCTCTCTCTCCATTTGAGCTTCTCCTGTTCTTTCGTCTCCCACCCAAATAGCATCTCTTCCCAACAAGCTCGCCTTCCCTTGGCTCCCAGCTCGCCTCCCTCTCCCAGCTACTCCTGTGTTCCTTGCCCAGTCCCTCTCCCCTCTCTCTTCTCACGCTTCCCTCCCTTCCCCCGACTCCTCCCCTCCCTCTAAAGACACAGCCCACTTCAGTCCCTTCTGACAGCAAACCACCTTCTTTCTCTGAGATTCAATTTTCTCTTTCCCTGTTTGCAATAATTAAAGGAGATAATGCACTAATGCTTAATCAGAAGAGACTTCCCATAACTGTCTGCTTCCCTTCCCTGATCTCCGTTCCTTTTCTTTAAGCTCTTGGTGACTTAGTCTTGTATTTCCCCCCAGCTCTCTTTTCCTACCTCCCTTCAGGTTGTGGGGGCCGGTGGAGGGGGATTTACTTTCTGGCTGACAACGTTTCATTTCTGGCCTCCTGGCTCTTTCATGGCATGCTCTGAAGTCTGCACACTGTCCACCCTTCCATCCCACCTCACTGCCTGCGTTTCTCCATTGCACCCACTGCCCTGTGGTTCAGTTCAGTTCAGTCACTCAGTTGTGTCCGACTCCTTGTGAGCCCATGGACTGCAGTGTGCCAGGCCTCCCTGTCCATCACCAACTCCCGGAGCTTGCTCCATCTCATGTCCATTGAGTCGGTGATGCCATCCAACCATCTCATCCTCTGGTGTCCCCTTCTCCTCCCACCTTCAGTCTTTCCCAGCATCAGGGTCTTTTCAAATGAGTCAGCTCTTCACATCAGGTGGCCAAAGTATTGGAGTTTCAGCATGGCTGGCTTATTTATTTGGTGACAAATCCCCACCAGAATGTAATTTCCTTGGGGCAAAGATCTTGTCTCCCTTGTTCAAGATTCCTCCCATGGCCCTCAAAGCATGTGCTCCACAAATACCTGAGTCTATTAAATGGATGAATAGATGGATGTGCGTACGTGCCTGTTCAGTCACTTCAGTCGTGTCTGACTCTTTGCGACCCCATGGACTGTAGCCTGCCAGGCTGCTCTGTCCCTGGGATTCTGCAGGCAAGAATACTGGAGTGGGTTGCCATGCCCTCCTCCAGGGGATCTTCCCAACCCAGGGATTGAACCCACATCCCTTATGTCCCCTGCATTGGCAGTCCAGTTCTTTACCACTAGCACCACCTGGGAAGCTGGTACAGATGGATGGATGGGCCAATAACTAGATGTGTAAGTGGAGGGATTTCTAACAAAACTCAATCAGGTCAGAGTCATGGGAACATGTAATGGAGCAGTAAATATAACGGGAACCTGCAGAGATGACCTCGATTGGAATTCTGCTGTCTGGAGCCGGAACGCGTTCCTGCTCCTTGTCCCTGTGCGGATGTCTCCTTACAGACAGCAAATGCTTTCCGGAAAAGTGATCCGCCTCCAGGAGAGTACTACCCAAGGTGCCCAGTGATCGGTACTCCCTGACGGGCACAGTCTGGCTTACGTGTTATCAAAGGACCCCCAGTTCCTCACTGGAGCAAAACTCACTTGAAAGAAGCCACAGCCAGCCCACCTTCAACAGGGCTGGGTTCTAACAGATTGAGCACAGACAGGCTTGCATCTCTTTTGAGAAAAGTGCTGCTCCCTGAGCCAGATATAGCCCTGGGGGATGTTTATAGACCTGCTAACTCATTTCAGAGCCAAATTAATCAGAAACATAACAGGGGAGGGAGGTATCTTTCGTTTCTCAAGTTAATGAACAAATGGATTTCCTATTCATTATTCATTGACTTTGAAGTTTAATGAATAGCTCAGGGACAATCCCTAAATTTTGATATTTATAGAAAATCAGCACCAGCCAGATTCACTGTGCATCAGTTTATTATACATAATGAATTTCTCTGATTACTTGATCTGGTATTTATCAACTTTAAATTTTTAATGAAGAGGAAGCGATGAATCCATTGAGCTTGCCCTTACTCTTCACTCTCCTTTGGTTTTATTCCTTTGTGAGAACCAGATGAAAATTTCCAGGAGCCTGCACTGCTTTTTTGTCCGTGTCTGTGTTCTAATTTCTTTTTCTTTTTCCAGAAGAACTAATCTTTCCTGTGACATTCATCAACTTTTTCCATTCACTTCTTCTGCTGCTGGGAAAGTAATATCTTTCCTCCTCTTCTCTTCAGAAAAAAAAAAAAAAAATCAGGGATCTTGTGTTTAATATTAGAGTAAGTAGAAGAAATAAGCATTTTAAGACTCACACTTTGGGATAACTTAAAACCAGCAGCAAACCTATAAGAAAAAGAATAAAACTCCATTTCAGGAGTCCTCACCCATTCCCCATAATCTACAACCATAGACACTTTTTTTCTCTAAACTTTAAGCTTTTTATTTTGTATTGGGGTATAGCCGATTAACAGTGTTGTGGGAGTTCAGGGGAACAGTGAAGGGACTCAGCCATATATACACACGTATACATTCTCCCTCAAACTCCTCTCCCATCCAGGCTGGCTTATAACAAGAGCAGAGTTCCCTGTGCGATACAGTAAGTCCTTGTTGGGTCTCCATTTGAAATATAGCAGTGTTTTCTTGCTCTTCCCGAAGTCCCCAACTATCCCTCCCCCACCACAACCGTAAGTTTGTTTTCCAAGTTTCTGAGTCTCTGTTTTGTAAGTTCTTGTATCATTTCTTTTTAGATTCCACGTATAATGGATGTCATACAATATGTCCCCTTCTCCATCTGACTTACTTCACTCAGTATGACAATCGCTAGGTCCTTCCGTGTTGCTGCAAATGGCATTATTTCATTCTTATTAAAGCTGAATAACATTCCATTGTATATACGGACCACATCTTCTTGATCCATTCTTTTGTTGATGGGCATTTAGTACAACTACAGATTTTTTACAGAGAATAAACTTAGGGATGGTTTCAAAAGGGAAAAGTAAGAGGAATTCTCTGGTGATCCAGGGGTTAGGACTCCATGGTTTCACAGCCAAGGATCTGGGTTTGATCCCTGGTCAGGGAACAAAGATCCTGTAAGCCTGCTTGGCCAAAAAAAAAAAAAAAAAGGAAAAAATAAGAGATGGATATTACCCAGCAGGGCCTCTCGGTCATTTTATCATAATCAATGGTATAGTCATCACATCTTTATTTTAGGGAGGAGCCCAAATATGCTGGAGGCAGAGACATAAAAACGTTTCACTTTTCCAATAATGATTCCCAGCTGTGATCTGTGAAACTCTCTGGAGAGTCATTTTCTTTAGCATCTAAATCAGATCCGATGATAGTTTTAGTCATTTTGAAGCCATCTTGCTTAAGTTACTTAAGGCTCACATGGCCGGTCACTTTCACATTTCTGTCCCATATCTGACTCTAGGGGCCCCACACCCTGAGCCTCCCACCCCAGCACCTGTGCCTGCTAATCAATGCCTCATCGGTGGCCCTGGACCTGAGGAAGGGAGCAGAGGCTGTGGGGTTCTCTTCTCACCTCCTTCTTCCCAGTCTTATCCCCTGATTTGGGGGAATAACAGCATAGAGAAGGGAGCTCTGGGAGTGACGGCCTTCTAAAAGGTTGATGAGGATGGTGGTAGTGGTTGAGTGGCTAAGCCGTGTCCTTCTCTTGCGACCCTCTGGACCGTAGCCTGCCAGGCTCCTCTATCCATGGGATTCTCCAGGCAAGAAAACCGGAGTGGGTTGCCATTTCCTCCTCCAGGGGATCTTCCCGACCCAGAAATCAAACCCAGGTCCCCTGCATTGCAGGCAGATTCTTTACCGACTGAGCTAGCAGGGGAAGACCCCTGTTAGTGTTGATGGATGTTTGGATATTTGCTTCACAAAGCCCCCTTTGCGGGGACTCCCTCCACATCAGGCCATGCCTTCCTGCTGACCTCTCAGGGCCCACCTTTACAACGTACTCCATGCTTCTGCTGCAAGAACTTAGCTCCCTGTGTAGAGGTCCTCGCCCAGCCTGAGTCCCCCAGTCTCACACCACTGTGAACCCAAACTCTGGGACCTGGGCACGGAGAGGGTCTATTTCTATAACCCTCGGGAAAGGAAACACAAGGAAAATGTCTTTTCTCCTTTTTCTGCAGGAACGTGTTATCAGGCTCACCTTCTGCAAAGCTCTGTGGCCTGTTCCAAGAAGACCAGCCAGGTCGGCAAGCCCAATGGATAAAGGAGACCCAACTGGGGAATGATCTAGTTTCCTCCTCTTACTGAACTTCCCAATTTATCTGCAGTTTTATGAGTGGCTCTTTGGGGACTCTGTTCTTTAAGTAAAGACGAAACTTCTCTAGGGCCATACCCTTTGCAATAAGGCTTTGCATTGAGCATCTCTCATCCAGAAGTGATGTCTACATGCCCCCCATCCATCTGGGCTCATCTTGCAACTTGTTTTGACCAACAGACCCTCCCCTCTCTGGGCCTCAGTTTGTATGAGTTCAGGAAATACACTGGGAGTTTGTATTCAACTCTCCATGAGTTGACTTAGATGGAATGGGGGCCTCTGGAGCTGTGCTTTCCTCTACATTTCCACCTTGTCTTATTCACTCTTCCCCCAGGGCCATACAGTGACCACACGAGGAAGCGGAATCAGCAGTGCAGGAAGAGCACACGCGGCAGAGATGAAATAAACTCATTCAGAGACTTAGTAATCAATAACGGTTGCTGCGGCAGGATTCTCTTCCCTGATGAAAGCTGGAAAGAGGGATGGTGAGATCACGGTCCTGAACTGCTAACCCTTCTGTTTCCCTCAAGCAGGATGAAATGTGTGTTTTAGTGACTGTGTATCATTTGAGGGGAAAAAAGCGTGGATAGAAACTTCTGTGGTTGCTAGGCACCCTGAAGACTTTGTGAAATAAATACATTAACGTCTGATGGTCAATCTTTCTTAATATTATATCTTTCCACTCTGGCAAGGCTGTGACTCTGTGGAGTGCCAGGACAGAGTTATTAACAATTATGGACTCTAGTCATTTGGAAAACATTGACAATGAATGGATTTTTAAATTCTCTTTCAAGATGTTCCCCTCACCAAATCACATAAAAACTCCTTGACTGGCTTCTAAGGTAGTCATTCAGTTTGAGAGTCAGCTAAAACCCACTGAGTGCCCTATGCCAGGCATGGAGCTAGACAGTTTAACTGGGGTTGTCTCTGTTTCACGCTCATGCAAACCCTTGAGATAGAAACAGGCATGCTATTTGTAGATAAAACAACCGAGGTCCAGAGAAACAAATTGATTTGTTCAAGGGGAGATTGGAGGCTGGAATCCCACTTTGCTGACCCCTGGTCTGACGCCACCTGTTTGTCAAACATATTTCTCCCTGCTTCTGACAACCTTTGTGTCCCAGGATATAATCTAAACAAAGTGTGAAATAAATTTTAATCACCACAATGATGTTTCTTTTGTTTTCCTATATGTGAGGCATTGCGCTCAGTGCTTTGTTGCATTATTTCATTTGATCACTGTCAAAATCACTTGTGATAGAGTATTGTAACAGTAACTATACAACTGAGACTCTCAGGGAGATAAATAAGTGGTCCAAGATCACCGAGCTAGACAGCGGCAGAGCCAGGATGATGCTAGGCTTGATGCACCTGCCCCCAGGGCCTGCCTGTCACCTTGACATATGACACACCCACTGTAGATCTTACACCCCAAGCCTGTCTACCCTTCTGAACACAGTGAGTTGTGATATGTTTTAAACTAATTCTGCTGCTGCTGCTAAGTCGCTTCAGTCGTGTCCGACTGTGCGACCCCATAGACAGCAGCCCACCAGGCACCCCCATCCCTGGGATTCTCCAGGCAAGAACACTGGAGTGGTTTGCCATTTCCTTCTCCAATGCGTGAAAGTGAAAAGTGAAAGTGAAGTCGCTCAGTTGTGTCCGACTCCTATCGACCCCATGGACTGCAGCCTACCAGGCTCCTCCGTCCATGGGATTCTCCAGGCAAGAGTACTGGAGTGGGGTGCCATTGCCTGCTCCAAAACTAATCCTAAGTTCCCTTAAAAACCTTAACTCCATCCTGTTATTCGCATTGCCCGTGACTCTGGCCTTTACCTTATAGCCCTGTCCATTCATTCCATTAACAACTGTGTCCACTTTCTCATCATTTCTCACCGTCTCCAGGTCACCCTGGAATGAAGAAGTGCCTCCATCTCCCAGCTGGGTTATGACAATGATCTCCTTTCTGGTCTCCCCCGTCATGTCCTTGACCTCCCTGGGGTCTATTTTATAGAGACAAACAGAGGGATTCCCGTGAATTACAAACCAGAACGCATCACTCCCCAAAGTCAGGCCTGCAGCAGCCTCGCATCTTACAATGAAATCCAGACCCATCTCACAGACTTTGAGGCCCTGTGGGAGCTGCCTTCAGCTGCCCCTCTGGCCAGTGACCACCCCCATTTTCAGCCACAAAGGTCCCTTCTCTGTTTTGGGACAGGGGTTGCAGCAGCCCCATCAGAGCCTTGGAACTGCTGGTCTTCCTTTCCTGGAATGCTCCTCCCCTGCGGGATGCCTCCCTCCTCAATCTATGAGCAGGTTTCTGGTCATAGAAGCCACCCCTTGATTCCATGCCCTGAGATACTTTCTTCTGCTTTATAGAATATTTCACCCCTTGACCTCATATTATTAAACCCTTTCTTTTCTTTCCTTCTGATTATAAACTCCACAAGGGCAAGGATCTTTATTTTCTCACCAACACACTCCCTTCCCCATTGCCTACAATAGAACCTGGCACATAATAGATGCTCAATAAAATTTTTGAAAAGATGGACAAAATCCTGAGATCCCTTTCATGTTTACTCAGATAAATTCTAGACAGTATGTCCTCTCTTCTCTATATTGAAAGTTTTTTAGGAGCATGGACCTTGTTCTTTGTGCTCTAAGTTACACAAGTTTCAAAGAAAATTGATTGAAATGAGTGGAATATGAGAAAAGAGGATCTAAATTTTCTGTGTGAGTAATAACTATCTACCAACAACAAAACTAAGAGGTTGTGCTTCTGGAGCACAAGAAACCATTCAGCTGACCCACTTAAAAATTAATTAATTGAAATACAGTGACTGTCAATACAAAAGAAATAGCTCAGTCCAAAGGAATTATTGTGTGTGTCTCTGTGGGTTTATTTCTTACTTGTTTCTTTGTTATCACATTAGTAGGGTTTGGGAAGGAACAGAAATAAACTCATACATTCAATTCTCCTGATTAACAGGAAGTCCATCACATTCTTCCCAGTGTCCTTTGAAGCATCATTTAGATGGTTAGTGTTCCCAGATCTTCAATCATTCTGATCCCTAAACAAATGCTTCCTAATTTTTTCAAGTCTGAGGACCTCTTATCAAAATCAAGCACTGAGATGCTGCAGAATCCACTAATTGAGAGGCTACATAAAAGACCAAATTTCCTATGGGCTTAACCTGTGCCTGGTAGAGAATTAATAGTGAATATTCATATACTGAACTAATTCAATATTTGTTGAGTGAATCACTTCTGTAATTATGTCTAACTCATCTATATATTTGATAATAATCACAACATATACATATATATTTGAGATGATTGCTGTAGCAGGGAACAATAATGGATAACGTGGATTTTGCACCTGCTCATGTCTGATTTTGTTCAGGAGAAACACTAGGAGAGCATGGAAAACTGCTCCCAGCTAAACATGGCCAGGTAGGAATACAGAAAATACACACCTCCTCAAACCTCGAAGACCTGCCTTCTATCGCTAGGTGTGTTAGGAGCCACACGCATCCACAGGTGATATTACAGCTCTCCATCTCCTATTAGATAACCTCCCTTCTGTGTGGTGCATGCTGAGTCGCTTCAGTCCTATCCGACCCTTTGTGACCCCATGGACTGTAGCTCACCAGGCTCCTCTGTCCATGGGATTCTCCAGATAAGAGTACTGGAGCGGGTGGCCGTGCCCTCCTCCAGGGCATCTTCCCGACCCAGGGATCGAACCCATGTCTCTTACATCTCCTGCCTTGGGGGATGGCTTTTTCACCACTAGCACCTCCTGGGAAGCATGGCACAGCACAACCCTTCCGATGCCTGTCTTCACAAGCAGAGGCACCAAAGCAGACTTTTATTCCAGAGTCAGGGGACTCCTCTGACAGCCAAGTTTGGCTCCAGGATTCCCTGATGTCAAAGTCATTCTTGCATCGCAGTCTGACTCCTTCCCAGCCTCTTCGGCTCCCTCCCTTGCTTTTATTCATACAGGAAATGCCCTAAATACTTTAAATAGATTAAATGCTTAATCTAACACGGATGCCTGCTCCTCAGAGGACCTAGGACTGATGCAGTCTTTTTTCCCGACTATATGTTAAACTTCAGGAGGGTAGAGAGTGCACATCCTTTTGGAATACCACTGGCCCCAGGACCTCACACAGCATCTGACACTCACAAGGTTGCCAATCACCACTAAGTAAAGAATCATTGCTTCTGAGCACCCTTTCTCTCTCCTCGAAACAAGGCTCTGTGGGTCTTAGCCGCTTAACCATCATAATTCACCCACCAGCCAGTGAACCTTCACCAACATCACGATTGAGTTTTCTATTCTCACTCCTGTGCTCTCATTAAATATTTCACATTGGTCTACCACACCATTTGTCACTATTTATGGCAAATAGATGGGGAAACAGTGGAAACAGTAGCTGACTTTATTTTTCTGGGCTCCAAAATCACTGAGAATGGTGACTGCAGCAATGAAATTAAAAGACGCTTACTCCTTGGAAGCAAAGTTATGACCAACCTAGATAGCATATTAAAAAGCAGACATTACTTTGCCAACAAAGGTCCATCTAGTCAAGACTATGGTTTTTCCAGTAGTCATGCATGGATATAAGAGTTGGACTATAAAGAAAGCTGAGTGCTGAAGAATTGATGCTTTTGAACTGTGGTGTTGAAGAAGACTCTTGAGAGTCCCTTGGACTGCAAGGAGATCCAACCAGTCCATCCTAAAGGAGATCAGTCCTGGGTGTTCTTTGGAGGGACTGATGTTGAAACTCCAATACTTTGGCCACCTGATGTGAAGAGCTGACTCACTTGAAAAGACCCTGATGCTGAGAAAGATTAAGGGCAAGAGGAGAAGGGGACGACAGAGGATGAGATGGTTGGATGGCATCACCGACACAATGGACATGGGTTTGGGTGGACTCCGGGAGTTGGTGATGGACAGGTAGGCCTGGTGTACTGCGGTTCATGGGGTCGCAAAGAGTTGGACACGACTGAGCGACTGAACTGACTAAATGAACTGACTGAACTCTGCAGACTTTACCACTGTTTCAGAGCTCCTTGAGTGTAAAGACTGTCTTCTTCATCTGTGTCCTTGTCGTCTACAATGATTAATCCATTTTAGATGACCAGTAAATATAGGAAGGAGGGAATGAAGGGAGGGAGGGAAAGAGAGAGGAAAGGAGGAAAGAAAACTGGGAATAGAGTTTAGCTTCTGTAAATTGTGCTTCCCTTGTGGCTCAGCTGGTAAAGAATCCGCCTGCAATGAGGGAGACCTGGGTTTGATCCCTGGGTTAGGAAGATCCCCTGGAGAAGGAAAAGGCTACACACTCCAGTATTCTGACAGAGAATTCCATGGACTATATAGTTCATGGGGTTGTATTGTGGGACAGGACTGAGTGACTTTCATTTTCTGTAAATTATTCATGTCTTCATTTTAAAATGTTCCAGTTATCCCAAATATTTTTAGGAAACATGAGAGAAAATAGACATTCTTCCTATACCCCAAATTACTGTTGGCATGCTTAGTCGCTCAGTCACGTCTGACTATTTTCAACCCTTTGGACTGTAGCCACCCCCCAGGCTCCTCTGTCCAGAGGGTGCTCCAGGCAAGACTACTGGACTGGATTGCATGCCCTCCTCCAGAGGATCTTCCCGACCCAGGGATTGAACCCACGTCTCCTGTGTCTCCTGAACTGCAGGTGGATTCCTTACTGCTGAGCCATCAGGGAAGCCCCGAATTATTGTTTAAATAGAAGCAATTCTGGAAGAGTTTCCCATCATGAGAAGGACACGGACTTTGAAATCTCTCAGCCCTGGGTCAAAACCTTCGTGTACAACATGCACCTCTGTGACCCTGAGAAAATGAGATGGCTTCGCCTCCTTCATCTCCTCCACTGAAATCCAGAATCCAGTAAAGGTCATGAAGCAATGCATGCAAAGCCCTTGACACTTGGTAGGAGCTAGAGAATTAGAAGCTATTCTGTCCTTTAGAACTCGAGTCTCAGGGCAAACCCTGAAACACTTGACTGGAGTTAATTTTTCAGTCTAAAGTCTTAAACAGATAAAGAGATGCGGCAAGTCTACTGCAAAAGAATATATATTTGTGTCCTGGCAGCCCAAGTGATTTGAGCTTCACATCATAGGCGATTGTCAGACCAAAATAATCTTCATCAGGATTTCAGCTTTCAAATATGTGGGTTTAAAAAAAAAAATTCTTGGCTCCATATGATTTGTGAAGCTCTAGTTTTATATTTTTATTGAGAAAAAAAAAAGCCCTGTCATTTCACACTTGCTTGTTACTGTTTGCTGTCTTCTGACAGCTTTCATGACTTGGATTGTAATTCTGAGATCGTCAGGGAGAGACAAGGTGAGACAGTTGAAAGATGCTGACCTTCTCAGGGACCACAGACAAACTAACACACCCTCGCTGTTAATTTCACATCTTCTGAGCTCCATGTCCTCCAGCCCCACCAACTCCTGGCAAAGGCTCCCTTGGGCCATGCTGTCGCCAGCCTCCTCTATTTTTTTTTTTTTTTTTTTAGTATTTAAAAAAAAATATTTGTTTGGCTCTGTCAGGTCTTACATGTGGCACTCCAGGTCTTGGTCATATCATGTGGATATTTCATTGCTGCTATAGCACACTTGCCCCTCTGCATGTGGAATCTTAGTTCCCCAACCAGGGATGGAACCCATGTCTCTTGCATTGCATGGGGGATTCTTGACCACTGAAGCACCAGGGAAGTCCCCAGCCTCCTCTTTAAATATCATCACTGATGCCTGGAATCCCTCCCTACCTGGCCTACCTGCTTTTACCTGGTCACCTCCTCCCTGGCAGGTTTCCTTTACCTATGAGTCAATCTCTCTCCGTGGTGCCATGACTGGACATGACTTTCTCAACTCCTTTTGTATGTTCCCTTCACAAACATTCATCAAATGTCCAGCATGCGGCAGATTCACAGAGAAGGGCTGAGTGTACAGAAGTGAATAAAACGGATGTGATCTCCTTCCAGTCCTGGAGAGTGCATGATTTGTTTGAGGAAATGAATAACTGGATTATCAGATCATTGTTGTTGTTCTACAGTCACTCTAATGTCTGACTCTTTTGTGACCCCATGGACTGTAGCCCACCAGGCTCCTCTGTCCATGGGATTTTTCAGGGAAGAATACTGGAGTGGGTTGCTATTTCCTTCTCCAGGGGATCTTCTTGACCCAGGGATCCAACCCATGTCTCTTCCATTGGCAGGCAGCATCTTTACCAATGAGCCACCTGGGAAGCCCAGGTAATTACGGGTGTTAGATCATGGCATCTGGTCCCATCACTTCATGGCAGATAGATGGGGAAACAGTGGAAACAGTGGCTGGCTTTATTCTTCTGGGCTCCAAAATCACTGCAGATGGCGATTGCAGCCATGAAATGAAAAGATGCTTACTCTTTGGAAGGAAAGTTATGACCAACCTAGACAGCATATTTAAAAGCAGAGACATTACTTTGCCAACAAAGATCCATCTAGTCAAGGCTATGGTTTTTCCAGTGGTCATGTATGGTTGTGCGAATTGGACTATAAAGAAAGCTGAGCACCAAAGAATTGATGCTTTTGAACTGTGGTGTTGAGAAGACTCTTGAGAGTCCCTTGGACTGCAAGGAAATCCAACCAGTCCATCCTAAAGGAGATCAGTCCTGGGTATTCATTGGAAAGACTGATGTTGAGGTTGAAACTCCAATACTTTGGCTACCTGATGCGAAGAGCTGACTCATTGGAAAAACCCTGATGCTGGGAAAGATTGAGGGCAGGAGGAGAAGGGGATGACAGAGGATGAGATTGTTGGATGGCATCACCGACTCAATGGACATGAGTTTGGGTAAACTCCGGGAGTTGGTGATGGACAGGGAGGCCTGGCGTGCTGCGATTCATGGGGTCACAAAGAGTCGGGCATGACTGAGCGACTGAACTGCACTGAAAGTGCCACAAAGGAGGAAACAACTGCAACGAGACTAAATAATAAAGTTTAGTCATTAAACATAGTCAAGGACCTCTAGGTCCTCCTCAAGGTCCATAGATAATATACTGAGCCATACCTGCGAGCTATATTGTAGATACTGAAAAGCCCACCAGGAGAAGTTGATGGCCAGATTGCAACTTTGACATGCTGCTGCTGCTGCTAAGTCGTTTCAGTCGTGTCCGACTCTGTGCAACCCCATAGACGGCAGCCCACCCGGCTCCCCTGTCCCTGGGATTCTCCAGGCAAGAACACTGGAGTGGATTGCCATGTCCTTCTCCAATGCATGAAAGTGAAAAGTGACAGTGAAGTCGCTCAGTTGTGTCCGACTCTAGCAACCCCATGGACTGCAGCCTATCAGGCTCCTCCGTCCATGGGATTTTCTAGGCAAAAGTACTGGAGTGGGGTGCCACTGCCTTCTCCGATAACTGTGACATAAGTGGCCACAATTCCAAGAACTGGCCTCAAAGAAATGGGAACAAACTGACCCTGAAACTGAAGATTAACTGTACCTAAAACAATCAAGATGATGTTGATCAGACCACTGACCAATTTCAAGATGACTGTCAGGGCTGACAGTGCTGTTTCTGCATGTAGCCCCCTCCCTCTGCCCCCTGATTATCAGTGAGGGGAGTCAGCCTTTGGACAGGAGTCCTTCTCTCACCACACCTCCAGTTACAGGCCTCCAAAACGAGGCAAACTTTCCTTTCCACCAACCTGGCCTCTTTACTGGCTTTTGATTGGCAAGCTGCCCTCATGGAGGTCATGTTCTAGAGAAGGGATACAGACTTGTGTTAGATGGTATTAACTGCCATGGAGACAAACAAATATTCAGGTAAATAGGAATCTGAAATTGGGAAAGAGGGTTGTTTGCATAAGATTCTTACGTGTGTGTGTGTGTGTGTAGGTGTTCAGTCGCTTTAGTCGTCTCCGACTCTTTGCGACACTTTGTATCCCACCAGATTCCTCTGTTCACAGAATTTTCCAGGCAAGAATGCTGGAGTGGGTTGCCATGCTCTCCTCCAGGAGATCTTGCCAACCCAGGGATCAAACCCATGTCTCCTGCATCTAACGCACAGAAGGAGGATTCTTTATCCACTAAGCCACTGGGGAGCCCCAGATTCTCACGGAAAGACACAAGTTGATATCTTTTTTTTTTGAGAGGGGGGGAGCATAATTGCTTTACAAAGTTGTGTCAGTTTCTGCTGTACAACTAAGTGAATCAGAAGTTGACAGTTATGCAAGGACCAGGGAACGTGATATATGGTCAAATATATATCTGCAAATAGAAGTTTATAGACAAAGGAGACTGCTTGTGCAAAGGCCTGGGAACAGCAGTTTGCCTTGTGTATCTGAGACCCATCACAGAATTGGTGTGGAAGAAGAGCTAGCCAGAGTTGGGGAGGTAGCCAGGGAGGTGGGGGGCACAGGAGTGAGGATGGAGTGGGGAGAAAGTGTGGGTGATGTAGGGTTCCACAGTGCAGGGTGAGGAATCGGACTTCTGATCTGAATGAGAAGGGAAGCCAGTGGAATCATTGGGGTGGAGTTATTACAGTCTCTGACCTTTATAGCATCTCTCAGGGTTTGGAATTTTTTCTGAGTCTAGACAGTAAGGCTCTGAACTCTGAGCATCAGCCATTGATCACTATGGCTCTTGATCACTAAGATCTCAGCTTTTCTGACAGGCTGCCCTGTAGGGGTCTGGCATTCTATTCATCTCCTGCTTCAAATCTCTTCCTCGTCACTGGTCCTGGATAAGATATCCTTTGATTGTTTCTGAACCCATATCTCTAGATGGATAGGGTGCTCAGGAATTTCCTTTGGCTGCCCTCTCCTTGCTCACCCTGTGCTGGAGAACGTCCCCTTGGCTGGACCAAGGACGGCTCCAGGTACGATTTCTCAGCAAGGACTATAAAAAGCCACGTGACCCCTCCACTCACACGGATGTGAAATATCACTTGGCCTTTACAACTGGGGCCAGTGTAGCGGATGACTGCCTTTCTGAAGCAAATGCCATAGGTTATAATGAGCACTGGGTGGGAAAGAAACGAGATATTAACCGTGATTCATGCCTCAAATTGAAGGTAGGACAAGTAGTTCGTGAACATCCTGATTAGATTTTCATCTTGTTTTAGCAGCAGCAGCTCAAGTGAATGTTTGCTCAGTGCAATCACATCACACGGATTGACACGTAGATAATTATGCTATTTATCTTCTTACAAAAGTCTCTCAACTGGGGAACTGTGATAATTTGATGCCTGAGAAGGTTGGGGACAAAAGTCACTCCAGCAAGAGAAGAACAGCAGGAAGTCTTTGGTGATCAGATGATCAGCCCCGTGGGAAGGGCAGCTTCTTTCACCGGGTTCCCCAGCTCAGGTGCACCCTGCCTCTCCAGCTCTCGTCTCTCATCATATTTCCATCCTCCTGCTCTCAGGAGCCTCCCTATTGTCTTCTGGTCCTCTCCCCTCCATCCTGCCTCCAGGCTGGCCTGCTCACCCCACCTTTGTTCCCCTTTCCCATTTCTCAATTATTTCCTTACTAAAAAAAAAAAAAAAAAAAAAAATCTCTCAGTCATTAACACAGTGGTACATGGGCTCATTGCCTGGAGAATCCCATAAACAGAGAAGCCTGGTGGGCTACTGATCATGGGGTCACAAAGGGTCAGACACGACTGAGTGACTAAGCACAAGCACATGGACTTAACATACAGTGAACGACTCGTGTTCTAAAGCCCAGGCCAAATCACATTCAGTCAGTTGAGTCGCTCAGTCATGTCCGACTCTTTGTGACCCCATGGACTGCAGCACTCCAGGCCTCCCTGTCCATCACCAACTCCCGGAGTTCACTCAAACTCATGTCCATTGAGTCGGTGATGCCATCCAACCATCTCATCCTCTGTCACCCCCTTCTCCTCCTGCCCTCAATCTTTCCCAGCATCAGGGTCTTTTCCAAAGAGTCAGCTCCTCGCATCAGGTGGCCAAAGTATTGGAATTCCAGCTTCAGCATCAGTCCTTCCAATGAACACTTAGGACTGATCTCCTTTAGGATGGACTGGTTGGATCTCCTTGCAGTCCAAGAGACGCTCAAGAGTCTTCTCCCACACCACAGTTCAAAAGATCAATTCTTCGGCGCTCAGCCTTCTTCACAGTCCAACTCTCACATCCATACATGACCACAGGAAAAACCATAGTCTTGACTAGACAGACCTTTGTTGGCAAAGTAATGTCTCTGCTTTTTAATATGCTATCTAGGTTGGTCATAACTTTCCTTCCAAGGAGTAAGCATCTTTTAATTCCATGGCTGCAGTCACCATCTGCAGTGATTTTAGAGCCCCCCAAAAATAAAATCAGCCATTGTTTCCACTGTTTCCCCATTTATTTGCCATGAAGTGATGGGACCAGATGCCATGATCTTAGTTTTCTGAATGTTGAGCTTTAAGCCAACTTTTTCACTCCCCTCTTTCACTTTCATCAAGACGCTCTTTAGTTCTTCTTCACTTTCTGCCATAAGCGTGTCATCATATGCATATCTGAGGTTATTGATATTTCTCCTGGCAATCCTGATTCCAGCTTGTGCTTCCTCCAGCCCAGCGTTTCTCATGATGTACTCTGCATATAAGTTAAATAAATAGGGTGACAATATACAGCCCTGACATACATTGCTCACTCTTATTAGAAACTTTCCCTGGCTTCTTATTACCCACAGAATTAAAACCTCATACCGATATAGTCAAAGCTATGGTTTTGCCAATATCATGTACAGATGTGAGAGTTCGACCATAAAGAAGGCTGAGCACTGAAGAACTGATGCTCTTGAATTGTGGTACTGGAGAAGATTCTTTACAGTCCCTTGGATGCAAGAAGATCAAACCAGTCAATAAATCAACCCTGAATCTTCATTGGAAGGACTGATGCTGATGCTCCAGTACTTTGGCTACCTGATGGGAAGAGGTAAGTCATTGGAAAAGACCCTGACACTGGGAAAGATTGAGAGCAGGAGGAGAAGGGGGTGACAGAGGATGAGGTGGTTAGATAGCAACACTGATACAGTGGATATGAATTTGAGCAAACCCTGGGTGATAGTGAAGGACAGAGGAGCCTGGTGAGCTGCAGTTCACGGGTCACAAAGAGTCAGACACAACTCAGCGACTGAACAACAACAGCAACCAGCCTGTATCAAGATGCTCCATGATCAGCCTCCATTTACCTGTGAGGAACTCCTTGCGGCCTCGCTTTGCAAGAAACCTAAAGTCTGTGCATCGTCCACTCACCCCTCCTTCATCTTGCAGTGGGACATGGTCTAGGGCTTGGGCGTGTAACAGGCCCTACAAAGACAGGAAGTCCTCATTCACCCTCATATTTAACAGCAAAGCAAATGGACAGGAAGCACACCCTGGGGGGGAAGAGTAAGTCTGGAAAAGTTGAAGGAAATGAACTTGTATTCCTAGATACTGAATTTAAATATTGGGTTGGCCAAAAAGTTTGCTCAGGTTTTTCCTTACCATCTTACTGAAAGCTCGAGTGAAACTTTTGGCCAATCTATTTAAGCTTATACATATAAGTTTATAATTTGGGTTTAAATATAATTTAGATAAAGATAAATATGATCTACATGTATATAATTTACATAGGTATATTTGGATATTTACTGATAGGTGTAGTTATAAGCACAGATACAGATACAGAGGTTTGTCCATCCCATATCCCTCTCTGGTCTTCTTCCCAAAAAAATTACTCAAGGAGCTCTCTGTATCAATGTCTCCACTCCCTCACTTCTGATGTGACCTTCATAGGCTGAGTTGGGCACTCAGACCCATCGCTGCTCTGAAATTGAGCTGAACAACCCTCAAGTCACTTCCACGTGACTCCAGCCAATAGCCTATCCTCTGTCCTTGCCTTTCCTGGCTTTCTGCAGCAGTGGCCATGGCTGACCGCCACTTCTTTATGAAAACTCTGTACTCTGGGCTTGCTCGACATGGAGCAGGCTGGCTTCCGTCTACCTTACTGCACCTTTCCCGGGCTTTCTTTGGGTCCCCCCCTTCTCTGGAAACTCCAGGAGTCAGGAGTCTCGATGAGCTGGACTCAATCTCTTTTTCTTGGAGGGAAATGCACATGGGAAGAGGGTGTGTTCATTGCCACAACCGGAGACACTGTCTCTATGCTAACGACACTCACAGTTACATCTTCAGCAGCAGCTCCTCTCTGAAGTCCAGGTTCATCATCCAGGTTCATCCTCTCCTAGGATCTTTGGGCATCCCAAGTTAATCTTTGTAAAATAGAATCATTGGTACCACACTGGATCGTTTCCCACACTTATGACATCTTTGTTTCATCCAACATCTCCTTCACCACCCAACACTCAGGCCAAGAAATGGGTACCCCCTGCCTTGCACATACCTCGCATCAGTGATGTCCTTTGGCAGTGCCTCCAAAGAGCCCTGGTTCCACCACCTCTACGGCTGTTGCCCTGCACCCAGCCCATCCTCCTCACCTGGACTACTGCAACACCCCTACCTCATCTGCCCACCCCCCACCTTCCTTTCCCAAATTTGTGAATGAAACATTTCCAAGGACCCCTGGGCTTTCCTTATTCTTAGAGGAAAAGCCCTCTGTTCAGTCCCTGAAGGTCTTGCTGAGCAGGTGCCCGCCTCTTTCAGCTCTTTTTTCTCCTCTGCAGACCCTTCATTCAGAATCCTGCAAACGTGACATCCTGCTTCCTGCCACAGGACATTTGCACACTCCTTCAGCTTGGAAGTCCTTCTCCTCCTTCCCAGACCTATGCTCAGCTGCCTCTTTTCATCTCAAATGCAGTCTTGGCAGAGATCTTTCCTCCAATCCTCCTAATATAGGTACTCTATCATGTTACTAATCATTCTATCTTATTTGTGGTTCTTTTCAATATCTTTTTATGTAGTGCATGCATATCCTCCCTAGAGAATTACATTGTCACTCTCTCTCTCTCCTCTCTCTCTCTCTCTCTCTCTCTCTCTCTCTCTCTCTCTCTCTCTCTATATATATATATATATATATATATATATATCCCCACCAGAATAAATCTTTCTTGAGAACAACAATAATTAGTTTTTAACTCTTATATCTCTTGTGTCTAAAATGGTGCCTTACAAAGTTAATAACTGCTTTCTGATAAGTTATAAACCATAAATATATAGACAGAGCTGCAGCCTAAAGGCACTACGCCTGGCTTTAACCCACAAAGTTAGCTGAAAATATCATAGCCCAAATATATGTTCAGCAGTATCCACAGATCCATAAAGAAATGTTTTTTTTATGGATGTGCACTTTTTATGTACTAGCATCAAGCGCAAGTGGTTAAGTGATTTTCAGTCACTGTCAAATGCTGAGAAATAAATGAAAAATAAATTTAAGAGCAACATGCTGCCTGCAGAGAAAAGTCATTTTTGCCTCCATTTGAATCCTCTGCTGACTGGCTCCATGAAAATGGGTAAAGTACTTTCTTTTTCAATGTCTAACATCTCTGAGCCCCAGTGTTGCCATCCGTAAAATGGGATAACAAGCCCATCGGTACTGAGGCTTGACTGTGAAGATTATACGTATTGATGTGGCTCAGTCGCAGTTGCGGCTACCTCTTGCCCTTTCTTGTCTGCTGAAAGATGTGCGGTTTCTGTCTTTGGTCTTAGACTAGAAGGACAACAGATACTGACTGGGTAAGAAAGCCCTGCTCCTCTGCCATCACCTCTGCATCCACCTTTTCCCCAGATGGCCCATCAGGAGAACATCAGGAAGCAGAACACAGTTCAGAGTTTGCTTCAAAAAAAGCTTCAGAGACTTCTCTGGTGGTCCAGTGGTTAATTTGCCTGCCAACACAGGGGTCACAGGTTTGATCCTGGTCCAGGAAGATCCCATATGTCACAAGGCAACTAAACTCCTGAGCCACAACTACTGAGACCACATTCTAGAGCCCGCGAGCTGCAGCTACTGAGCCCACAAGTTGCAACTACCCAAGTCCTCGTGCCCCAGAGCCTGCGATCCGCAACAAGAGAAGCACCACAGTGAGAAGCCCACGCATCGCAACACAGAAGTCCTCGTGCCCCAGAGCCTGCGATCCGCAACAAGAGAAGCACCACAGTGAGAAGCCCACGCATCGCAACACAGAAGTCCTCGTGCCCCAGAGCCTGCGATCCGCAACAAGAGAAGCACCACAGTGAGAAGCCCACGCATCGCAACACAGAGCAGCCCCCACTCTCTGCAACTAGAGAAAGCTCACGCACAGCAACGAAGACTCAGGGGAGCCCAAAATAAGTAGATGAATTTAAAAAACAGCTTCACCCTCTCCTGCACCACTCTTTGCTGATAACTCCCAAAACCCATCATGGAAGTGTTGGCTAAAAAAATGCACAAATGAGGGTTTCAAGTTAAGTTTTATGTGGGGCGACATGAGGACTGCAGCCCGGGAGACAGTGCCTCAGATAACTCCGAGAAACTGCTCCAAAGAGGCTGGGGGGAAGGACAGTATATACGTGATTTTGGTGAACGAGGAATATGTGTGATCAAGCACGTATGTTTTGTAGAAGGTTTCCGCTAGTCACGAGGAGCGGGCATCACAGGGAAGGGTTTTAGTGCTTTTCTAGATTTGAGGAGATACAAGAACCGGGCTCATACAATCAGTTCTTGAGAATATCTCTCTGAAGACCTGTCCTGCCACTTTCCGGAACACAGAGCGCCTCATTTCTGCTCTGCGCCCTGAGCTCCTTCAGGGGTGTTGGAGGTCAGCAGCTGCAGCATCACATGATTTAATCCTGGTAGGTAGATGGCAAGTGCCCCTGGTAGGTGCCAGTTTGTAGTTGACAGAAGAAAGCCCTCCTTGGGCACACAGCCTGGACAGGGAGGATGTTTGGTCCAGAGAGAAGAGAAGACTTCAGGGTCCCCACCTGATCGTGGTCCTCAGGGATCCAAAGAGCTGAAAGTAAAGGGATCTCCCAACCAGGGAGGCGGCCGGCCCGGAGGAGCCGGGTGGGTGTGTACTGAGCCCCGGCCCCGCCAGCTTCCAGCTTCCTTCCCGGCACAGTGGGTCACGGGGCCCCGGTGGAAGGGGCAGCACACCAGTGTCCCTAGTGTGGAGGATGCTTCTGAGACTTGTGGCAGCTGCACAGTGGAGAGCGGGGCCAGGGACCGGAGCCCACGGACATCAATGCCCAGAGCGCCCACCTCACCACGGGGTCTGCAGCCACGGCCTCTCCCAGAGCCCCCGTGGGCGTGGCCAACCCAACGGGACCCAGTGGAGGCTCCAGGCTTCACTGAAGCCTGAGTGGACCCTGAGGACAGGCTGGGGGGACCTCAAGGTGGGGCAGAGAATGGAGTGGAGACCGCCGGGTGTCCTGGCTGAGGGGCCACCCCATGCCCAGAAGAGCAGGACACTTGGACTCGAAGGTCTTGGTGGGGTAGCCACTGGGATGGACTGAAGGCTGTAATCCTCAGAGCTGGGGCCAGAGAGGCAGCTGAGGCCAGGCCTCAAGCCCTGCCTCACCAACCAGAGGAGATCAGATGCTGGACTGCCTAAGGGGAGGAGTCGGGGGTGCAGGTGAACCCCTGCATCTCCTGAATCTGGGAGTGGACTCAGAAATTTCCAGATGGGGAGCCTGGGAGTGGCTGCACGTCAGAGCTCAGAAGGACAGGCCTCCTCACTGGGGGAGGGGGTGGTCTCAGAGAGGAGGAGTCTGGACCAACTTGATATGGGGAGGAAGCCCCTTCTCCCCACATCAGTCCCAAAAGGCTTATGTAGAAGGAAATCATCAGGTCCGCTAAGATTCCAGACACAGAGAATGTGTCTGTTAATGACCAGCTTTGTGAGCCTTCCAGAGCAGAGGCACTAACAGATGGATTCTAAATGGGGAAAAGCCCGTGACAAGCATCCACTCAAACAAACAAAGCCAAGAGCTCTGCTTTTTTACTAGAGGCCAAAGAAACCCTCACCTAACTCTGCAACAGAATTAGCCCCGACTTAAGGGGGCAAAGCCAACTGTGCAGCTCCAGGCTGGAAGGGAATCCCACATCCTCCTGCAATGAATAAGAGGCTGCAGGGTGGGCCAGGCATGGGGGCTTGGAGGACTCCATGCTTCTCTGCAGGGGAGACCGCCTGCCCTGGGGTGGGTGGATAAATAAACCCCCTGGGCCGCCACCACTGCCCAGAGAACTGAGGCTGCTCCTCTTGGGCATGGAGCATCCAGGAATGAAAACAGGGCCCATGAAGCTGGAAGCTTCCAAGATGGTCAGCCCAGGAGGAGGCTCAAAGTGAGAGCAGGGGTGAGGGGAGAAGGTGGCGGGTGCTGGGAAGGGGAGGGAGGAGGAGGAGGAGGGCAAAGAGAGAAAGCAAGGAGGAGGTGGGAGAGAAAAGGCAAGGGAGGGCCCAGCTGGCAATCTCAAAAATCCAAGGCTGCCTATGTAGAACACAGCGGGAAGGAGACTGAGAAGGGCAGAGACCCCAGGATGGGTGAAAAAGCAGAGAGCCAGACTCTAGAGTTGAGGGAGAGAGGCTGGATTGTCAGAGATTGGAGATCGTAGAGAAAAATGAGAAAGAGAGAGCGGAGACAGACAAGTGTCAAATCCATACCAGCCATTTACAAGGGTATCTGTAACTGTCTCGTCTCTTCTCACCCTCCATGCGTGCCCCCACCCCGTTCCTGCCCACCTCTGACAGAGACGATTTTTCTAACACAGTCTTGTGAGCTTTTCTTCCCAGTCTTTCGCCTGGTAACCTGTCTGGTCCCTGTACCCTCTTCTCATCGTTCTCCCATAAGGATGTCCCATCCCTGAACCCCAAGCCGTGACTCCCCCAGAGCCGGCACAACTTTCCCAGCCTGACCAGGGGGCCATGGTGTGACCCCCTCCTCCACAGCACCTGGAACTTCAGGATGGGGCCAGGCGCTGAAGACCAGGTACTTACATCTGTCCCCTCCTAACTTGACCCGCCCGTACCTTTCCTGGGCTCTCCCTGGATTCGCTGGGCGGCCCCTGCATCCTCCTGCTAGGTGGAATGTCACCAGCTCTCTTTACATCGGGGTTTAGGTCCAGACCAGTGTCCTCTGTTGCGCCACTGTGGGTTTAATTCCTCCTGAGCAGCCTCCCGACCCCTCCCTGCGGGCTGGCAGGCAGGAGGCTGGGGCGCTGTGTGTCCAGACTCCATCCCGTGAGACCCACATTCCCCGAAGGAGCCCAAGCTGGGGGTGGGGGATGTCTGTCCCACAGGACTCCTCGCGTCTGAAACAGCTCATCTCTGCAGACCTCCGTCCAGACCGGACCATGCTTGTCTCCTGAAACAGGATGAAAAGTAGAATCCAAGGTTCTCCAGGGCAGTTACTCATAGAAAAGAACTGCCAGTTTGCTGGGAGACTGAGCGACGATGAAGAGAAGTCTGCAGGGACCCAGGCCCGCCCCCCATCTGATGGGTGGCCGGTGAAGGGGCAGGGGCCCGGAGCCCACGTCCACACCAGTACACGCCTGACCTGCTGCTGCCAGAAGACCTGGAGGAAGTCACCATACCTCTCTAGTTCCCTGTGTTCTCACCTATAAAACCAGGCTCAGGACACTTGCCCCCACGATGGCTGTCAGACAAAGGGAGCAAGGCTGTGGGCATATAGTGTGTGCCATCATTCTCAGATGATACTGGTTTTATTTATCGTGGAGCCTTCCATAATCTTTGCAGATTTCTCTTGCACAGCACTGATCAGATTAAATTGTAAGGCTCTGCTTCTTGTATATCTGTCTCCCTCTGTGTTGCCCAGAAATAGTGTCATGGAAATAATTACATACATACGATGATATACAATTGCCTTAAATCTCTCCCGACTGCGACCTCCATCCATGAGATGGGCCTGTGTCGACTTGCCATCCAAAGTGCCTGGCACCACATCTGCTGAGCATAAACAAGCCAGCATCCCTCTTGAGACTGGACACAGGTCCTCCAGCCTGGTCTCTGCTGTGCCCTTTGTCTGTAGGGTCCCCACACGCTCAGACCATCAGAGGATCAGACATGCCCTGAATGGCAGCTGGCTGGGTTAATTCCTGCCAAGTTCTCCATTCTTCCCTGACTACAGTGAATATTCTGGAAGGGAATCGAGGTGAGACTGGGTCAGCCCACCGCTCCAGCATCTCCATGGCAACAGCCACAGTGCTGTTCCACACAAAGAATCTTGGTTAACGAAGTGGTCAGAGGTCACGCCGCCAGGACATGGCCTCCTCGCCAGGGTGTCTTTCAGAACAGGGCTGGCCTCCTCAGCTCACTCCCTCTCCAAACATCAGGGTTGTAAGAGGTGAGGACAGGAGCTGTTGAAACGGGAAATCGGCCTAGCAGTCAGCAGTCTGGGTCTGCCACTGCTTCGTCTTATGCACCTTTCCAGGTCTCCAGTGTCTTGACGAGAGAAACATCCCTTACTCCACATTCTCTCCCCCTCCAGGGGAACCTCCTAGCCAGATCTGAAGTTTGCCAATGGTTTTAATAACTTCCTATATATAGGCACACACTTGGAACCCTGGCCTCATAAAATAGCACCACAAAAGAAACCTGAAGCTAGATGTTCCCAGCTGCAAAGGAAAGGAGAGCTACAAAATGATTGCCCTGAAATAGCGTCTCCCCAACCATATGCCGAAGAGCCAGAAAGGCCGCCTGCCGCCTTCTAGTAACTGAACAAGTGGCATCTCCTCTCCCCCATGGGAGTATTCTTTTAAACGTACGTCTGGAGTTCGCCTCTGCACAGAGCCAGGAGAAAGCAGTTCATGAGAAAACACCGGGGTGAGAAGACAAGGTGGCCTGGGTCAAGGCTGCAGTTTCCAGCTCCCGTGGATACCTCCGTGTGGTCCTGCAGCGAGCTGGACACACGAGCTGTGTGTGTGATTTGGGATAGGTGGGTTCACAGTTCTGCCACCGTTTCTGAATTACCATGGGGAGACAGAGCCAAGCCCAGCCCCTAGAGATGTGTTACAGGACAAATAGTTCAGTCGCTCAGTTGTGTCTAACTCTTTGCAGCCCCATGGACTGCAGCACGCCAGGCCTCCCTGTCCATCACCAACTCCTGGAGCTTCCTCAAACTCATGTCCATCAAGTTGGTGATGCCATCCAACCATCTCATCTTCTGTCATCCCCTTCTCCTCCCATCTTCAATATTTTCCAGCATCAGGGTCTTTTCCAGTGAGTCAGTTCTTCACATTAGGCAGCCAAAGTATTGGGGTTTCAGCTTCAGCATCAGTCCTTCCAATGAATATTCAGGACTGATTTCCTTTAGGATGGACTGGTTGGATCTAAACCTAGGGGAATATACTTTGAAAACCAAACCAAATATCAAGCAAATATTTGGTCTGAAAAGTTTCTCTACTTGGATTACTGTAAACAGATGAGCAAAGTGGACTCAATCACTCTGCTTGTTAAAAGCATTTATTTATGTATACTTATTTATTTGGCTGTGCTGGGTCTTTTTGCAGCATACAGGAGTTCAGTTGCAGCATGTGGAATCTTGCTCTTTTTTTAAGTTGTGGCATATTGGATCTAGTTCCCTGACCAGGCATCTAACCCAGGGCCCCTGCTTTGGGAGAGCAGAGTGTTAGCCACTGGAAAGTGAAAGAAAGTGCAGTGGCTCAGTCGTGTCCGACTCTTTGCGACCCCATGAACTGTAGCCGACCACTGTAGCCGCTGGACCACCAGAGAAATCCCTCAACTGCTCCTGATGGAAGACAAAATAAGATGTTGTAAGGGACGGATTCACGTGCCCTGCTTTTAGGTGTTAACTCACTTCTTGTCGGAGAAGGCAATGGCACCCCACTCCAGCACTCTTGCCTGGAAAATCCCATGGACGGAGGAGCCTGGTAGGCTGCAGTCCATGGGGTCGCGAAGAGTCGGACACGACTGAGCGACTTCACTTTCCCTTTTCACTTTCATACATTGGAGAAGACAATGGCAACCCACTCTGTTCTTGCCTGGAAAATCCCAGGGACGGGGGAGCCTGGTGGGCTGCCGTCTATGGGGTCGCACAGAGTCAGACATGACTGAAGTGACTTAGCAGCAGCACCTTCTTGTGGTCATCATTTCAAAACATACACATATCAAATCATTCTGTTGCACACCTTACAATTATACCATTTTACATGTCAAGCATATCTTAATAAAGCTGCAAGAAAAAAATGAGCCTCATAGACATCTTGTGAAGAAGTTGGACGCGTTAGTCGCTCAGTCGTGTCGGACCCTCTGTGACCCCATGGACTGTAGCTCGCCAGGCTCCTCTGTTCATGGAATTCTCCAGGTAAGAATACTGGAGTGGGTAGCCATTCCCATCTCCAGGGGATCTTCCTGACCCAGGAATCGAACCCAGGTTTCCTGCATTGCAGGTGGATTCTTTACCTTCTGAGCCACCAGGGAAGTACCCTCCCCCACCCCCCGAAATCCTGTGAAGTCCTGTTAATTTCATTTCACAAAGGAGGAAATGGAAACGTGGGCTCTTCGATGATGCAGCTGACATCCCCAGGCTAGTACAGCTGCAGTGCAGAGGGGACCTTCCCACCTGGACAGCTCACGAGGGACCAGAAGTGAGGGTCACTGTTTAACAGCTGACCAGGGGCAGATCTGCCCTGAAGCTGGGCTGAACTCAATCCATGGATGTTCTCGAAAATCCTGGCTCCCAGAAGGGGAAGGCTGCTGATCAGGAAGCTTCCAACATGCCTCCAGTAACAATCACTGCTGTGCCCTGAGCAGAGGACAGAATGTTTCCAAGCTGAGACCAGTGTGGCTGAGTCCACTCCTGCTTGCTGCCCACCTCTGGCTGGAAGAGAAGTGAGCTTTTATTGCTGGTTCCACACAGGAGAAGCACAGGTTCAGGGGGTCTCTGGGAAGCCCCTGGTCTGTCATTTATCAAATATCTAAATGAGGCTACATATTTAGATAACTGTTCCTTCTGGGAATCAGAACCAACTCTCCTGCACCTCCCTCAGGGCATTCCAAGAAAAGAACAGAAGCTCATGGAGATGGGTCCTTGGGCTGCAGCCATCAGCAGGCAGAAATTTGAGGCTTGGTTGGAAAAGAGCCAGCAGGCTGGAGCCTAATTATCTGGACCACTTATTCACACTCTCTATTTCTTCCAAACACACTGGAGCATCCTCAGACTCTGAGGAGGAAGCATCTCATCTTTGCAGGTCTTGAGATCTGACTTCCCAGGTGGCTCAGTAGGTAAGGAATCCGCCTGCAATGCAGGAGATGTGGGTTCTATCCCTGGGTTGGGAAGATCCCCTGGAGGAAGAAATGGCAACTCACTCTAGTATTCTTGCCTGGAGAATCCCATGGACGGAAGAGCCTGGAGGGCTACAGGCCACGGGGTCAAAAAGAGTCGGACACGACTGAGCAGCTGAGCATGCACGCATGCACAAGATCTGGGGCCAGTGCCCACACCACCGCTTGCGGCCCCAGGCAGGTCCCGTCTTGGAGACGAAAACTACGACCTGGGAGCCCACTGTGGTTTGTCCCGGCCCCTCGGGCCACGCGCCATGGTTTCTGCTCTGCTGCCAGGTGATAGCTTGTGGGAGCAGGAGCTGCCCCATTGCCTGTGCACAGCAGGTATTGGAACAAAGGTCTGTTGGAAGTTCTCCTGACTCTGCTGGTGTGTCTACAATCCGGAACTTTCTGTCCCACCCTCCAAGTACCCGGTGTTTCTATCCATCTCAGTTTAGAATTAACGGAAGTGACTTCCTCTTCCCTCACTCACACACTGGGGCTTCATCCGAAGCCAAAGGGCCCTCAGAGCTGCCCCACGGGTGTGAGGCCAGGGTTCGGGTGTGAGGCTGGGGGTGCGGGTGTTGAGGCCGGGCATCTGGGTGTGAGGCTGGGTGCAGGTGTGAGGCCAAGGTTGCAGGTGTGAGGTCAGGGTTGCAGGTGTGGGGCGGGGGTGTGGGTGTGAGGCCGGGTGCAAGTGTTAGGTCAGGGTGGGGTCGCGGGATGACTCCTACCATGGTATGCACTCTCACTGAACCGGCCCCAGGGTGGTAACAGGTGATGACGGAAGATGGCGCCCATCACGATGGTGGTCCTTGGGCCAGGGGGCTGGAATTGGCCTCCAAGCTGCCCCCAGACAGAGCTGTAGGCCTGGACCCTTCACACCCACCCTCATCTGCTGTGAGCATGTGGGGAGGCCCGTCCCCCTGAGGCTGCAGGGTCCACACCCCATAGGAGTTTCCCTGGCTCAGAATCCAGGGAAGGCCCGAGTGACACACTCTTGCTCACACACGTGCACACTGAGCACATGGCCTGAACAGTGGCTTGGTCCGTGCTCCCCGGGGGAAAAATGATGCTTCCCTGGCCTCGAGGGGTCCACGTGGGGAAGATGCTGGTGATAAGGAAGGACCATCACAGAAAGCAAAAGAAAAGGAAACTCGGATTTATTGAGCACCTGTTGAGCTGGGCGAGTCATTCACAAATATACACTCAACGCCAGAAGCTGGAGACACATGCTTCCCAGCTCTGGCCAGCACCCCGGCCAACTGCCCGGCATCAGACACACGGGAGTGGTCTCTGGACCCTCTTATTTCAAAATGAAAGTGAGTGAAACCAACACAGGGGCCACGGAGGAGCCTATCCATGCTCAGAAGCCAAGTGAACACACAGGGGCATCTTTTTCTGTGTCAGCTCCCACATTTTTGGTGCAGACGCTGCGAGATTCCAGGAAGCAGCCTCCAGCCGTGTGCAGTGTCTCCCTTCTGCAGGCTTGGGACCTGGAGGCGCTGAGCCGCTCCCAGAGGACGGACCTGCCCGCTGCTGCGTGCACCCGCCATCCAGAGCAGAGGCTGCGCTTCGTGTCTGCACCTTCCTTCTCTTTCTGCTTCACTTACTTCTCCTGGGAAGCAGCGGCTGTCAGCTAATCTCTCCCTGGGCGACCTCTGGGCACAACCAAGAATAGAAGCCCATTGTCCTCATTTTCTTAAAGTTTCCTTTTGAGGAAAGAGGTAAGTTTGGCAAGTGTCCGGTCAGGGTTTCATAGCACCGAGAGTTTCCTTAGAATTGGCAGCTACACTTCAATCGGGGGCCGTCAGGAGAATGAGAAATGTTCTCTGCCTCACGAATCAGGTTTCCCCAACTTCAGAGCAGAGGGGAAAAACTCGAAAAGCATTACCATATGAAATAACAATAATAATAATTAACAATAATAATATTATAATCTGACCGACCGGCAGCATCTGTTGGTTTTAATAATGTTGAGGTCTCTTAAGAAAAACAAGACAAAAAAAAAAAAAACCACACACACACATGATAAAAGAAAGAAAGGAAAACAAAAACCACATGGCTGAAATGTCTCAAGACCTCTGGCTTCCCATCGGGCTGTGCGTTCAAGTTTCAGAAATCCACCAGCGTCTCCTGGCATCCCGGCATCTTCTAGGGGCCCTTCACGTTACCAGGTCGAGCAGCAGCAAGGCTGGCGAAGTAGGCACACTGTGAGGGGTCGCACTGGCCCGGGGGGCCGGGGGGACCTGGGGGGCCGGGGTGTCCAGCCGGTCCTGTCTCTCCTTGAGGCCCGGGACTCCCGGGAAGCCCATCTTTAGCATAGCCAGGTTCCCCGGGCTGACCTGGACCAAGGAGCAAAAGAAAGAGACGGTGGTTCAAGTTCCTTCCGGAGCACACACAAGCCCTGATGCCACTATTTTCATTCAGAAGTGAGCTGAGGATGCCACAGGCTCAGAGCAAACACCCCACGGTCTGGGCGCCCTGCCTAGAGAGATGAGAATGGTCCCCGTGGACACGGTGCAGCCAGATGGCTGCTCTTTGCATCCGACACCCTGGGGCCCGGCCCCTCGCCTACCCCAGACTGCAGCCCAGCCACTCCTACCTGGGATCCCGGGGGGTCCCATCTCGCCTCGGAGGCCAACTCCAGGTGCCCCTGGGTCACCTTTGGCTCCTCGCTCACCTGGTGAGAAAAACACGCGCTTCTGATGCTGGAGACTCACAATGGTGGCGGAGGGAGGGGGCCCACCACGGGGCTGGGGGCAAGGCCAGCACTGTGTCAGACGCCTCGCTCCTGTTCACACACTCATTCATGCACACTCGCACTCGAGCACACACTTGCACTCAGAAATATGCCCATGTGAACACCAAAACAGACACCCCCTCGAAAACATTTGCTCAAATACACATATGCACACGTACACATTCACTCAAGTGTGATTACCAATGATACACACACATATGTACACTCACACATATATTATACGAATATGCATATGTCATAAACACATCAAACACAGACACCCAAACGTTCACACTCTCTCCTATACAAACACATATGTCCACACACATCCACTGGCACATGCCTACACGTCCCCGTGTTCTCACAGCATTCCTTCTGAGCCTTTGTCTAGGAGGAGCTGGGTGATAAACAAGCCTGAGTATACGTAAGACACAGCCCTACTCTTGAGAAGCATGAATTCTAAGACAGATGACACAGGACACAAAGAAGATTCTAATATGAAGCAGAATCAGGTATAAGTCTTAATAATCACAGGAATTTAAAACTCTAACATGTTCAGAAGAAAGAGGGTTCATTCCCCGGGAGGATATCTGAGACCAGGGAGGAGTTGGGGTTAATACTATACAAACTTGATTAAACTGCCTCGCAGCTTTTTTTTTTCATCATTCCTTTTCTTTGAGATGTTGTCTCCAGAATATCTCCTGTATGTAGTGTATAACGTTTTCTTTTATAATCCAAACCGAAATTCTGCCAGTCCAGGGAGATTCTAGGCCACTCTTATTTATTGTTCCAGTTACTAAACTCGGTCAGTCGTCTGTCACAGTCTGACTTTTCTGTGCTTTATGCTTTCTTATTGGCATTTATTTAGTAAATTTTGTTTCATGAACCAACAGAAGACAGACTTGGATGCAAACGTTAAAAAAGTTGAGAAGCAGAAACATTACAAGATGATGCTTCTCAGTGAACGAAGAATTAAGGGGGAATTTCCTAGCAGTCCAGTCGTTAGAACTCTGCCCTTTCACTGCCCAGGGTGTGGGTTCAATAATCCCTGGTTGGGAAACTAAGATCCCAGGGGGCATCTGCCCAAAAAAAGAATTAAGGAATGGAAGACTGAAGGAGGGAGACGTGGCAGCTGAGATGACAGCACCGCCTCTCCCCTCCCCCGTGCTTATTCCTCGCTGGACAGAAGGGGTGAACAGCCAGGCTGCTGAATTTGGGCCCAGGTCCTTCCTCGCCCTTCCACATCTGTCCACCAGCAAAGACAATGCCTTCCTCTGTGCACGGGGCGCTGTTGACGGCAGCAGGCACTGTGCCTTGCAGGACAGGCTCGCTGTGTCCAGCACAGCCACGTCCAGATCAGGTATGTCCCTGAGAGCTGGAGAGCTGGCAGCCATGTCCAGTTTTAGTTCAAACCACTTCATTCCCATGGAAAAGCGTTACTCGCTCAGTCATGTCCGAGTCTTTGCAACCCCATGGACTGTTGCCCGCCAGGCTCCTCCATCCATGGAATTCTCCAGGCCAGAATACTGGAGTGGGTTGCCATTCCCTTCTCCAGGGGATCTTCCCAACCCAGGGACCGAACCCTGGTCTCCTCCATTGCAGGCGGATTCTTTCCTGTCTGAGTCACCAGGGAAGCCCATGTACAAGTGAAGTGAGTGAAGTCGCTCAGTCGTGTCCAGCTCTTTGTGACCCCGTGGACTGTAGCCCACCAGGCTCCTCCGTCCATGGGATTCTCCAGGCAAGAATACTGGAGTGGGGTGCCATTTCCTTCCTCCAGCCCATGTATAGCTGGCATCTGATGCCCGTTTGCCTGGAGATTAAATGTCTTATTCCTCAGTGACCTCTTGAACGGGGAAAGAGAAGACATCCTGTGTACTCCCCGGACCGTGAGCAGTGGAGACAGAGACCGACCAGGATGGGAGGAGAAAACAGACTCGCTCCTCTGGGCAGAAGCATCATTTTGCAAAAACGTCAAGTTTGAAAACCTCTTAGGCAGATGAAGAAACGACACGATGTCAACATGCAGGGTGTTAGCAGGCTGCGGGGGCGGGGAACGGGCTGACTCCTGCATATTCAACGGAGCGTGTGCTGTGCACACTGGTTCCTTCTCTACAAAGCACCTCGTCCCAGCTCCTCACTCACCTTTGGGACCTATGGGGCCAGAGGGTCCCTCCAGACCCCCTTGCCCTGGCCTTCCTGGCTCCCCGACGGGGCCTGCCCGACCTGGAAGCCCATCTTTTCCAGGAGGCCCTGGGGGTCCGGGTCTGCCTTGAGAGGCCTTCGTGTGTGCAGAGGGCATCTGGGCCAGGAGGTAGGCGAGTCTGGCTGTGGAGTAAGAAAAACAGAGAGATGTTTCATGAAGGAGGGATAAAGGACCGAAGATGGGCCAGCAGCGCACTGCAAAGCTCGAGGCAGTAAGAGCTGGGAAATAGCAGCGAGAGAGACACACCAAGAGTGCGCCGCAGGGCGCATGTCCATGTGGATGCTGCTCCGGAGCCAGGCAGCTGGGCTGGGGTCCCAGTGTCACCACTGCCAGCGGCATGGCCCTGGGCAAGCCACCTGACCTCTCTTAGCCTTTGCTGCCTTTTCTGCAAAACGGGGGCAATGAAATAAGTCCGACCCCACTGGGCTGGTGGGAAGATGGAACCAATGAGACGAGGCATCATGACAGCCCCCGGCACAAGATCCAAGTGGTGCGTGGATGTCGCTGCTCCCCTCGAGGCGGCAATGACAGCAGCAGCAGGAACTGTTGCAACTCTCAGGCTGGGGAAACTGAGGCCAGTGGGGGAGGGTGAGACTTCAGTGGCTTACACAGAGCAACTTAGGGACTTCTCCTAAGTGTGGAATTCCTCATCTATAAATGAAGGGCTGGACGCAATGTCATTAATAATTCTTAGGTGTGTGAAATGTTAAAGATCACAGGCTGATTCCAAATCCAGAGGTCCAGCCGCTGGCCTCCATGCCTTCCTACTGCACGGGGCATACACAGCCCACCCCAGGGCCACCAGGGGCTCTTCCTGTGTTTTCCAGACGATCAGGCCATGCCCTTCACCTGGCAATGGGGAGCGACCAGCCCAGAGAGACAGTCCTGACGCCCTCCTGGGTCTCAGTGGTAAAACCGAAGCAGAATCGGGTTTCTGACAGCCTGGCGGGGGGGCTCCCGAGTAGCCCCTTCCCCACCCTCCCACATGAGGAAGCGGGAGGGGCATGCGCCGGAGACCGGGGCACACAGCTGTTCGGCTCACAGCCCGGACGCTGTCATCTTGAACGTGGAGCAGATGCTTCTGATGCTTCCTCCTCCCAAGATTGTTTAGAAGAAAGGACTCAGCTCAGCAGATGCTCCGTCTGAACTCATTCAAAACAGGACTCGTCTCTGCCCAGGGGCTGGAAACTCCTCGTGTGCCCGATAAATCTAACATCCAGAAGAAAGGCTGTAGATGGGGATGCTCACACACGGGAGACCTCAGGACTGCCCCGCCCAGGGGGAGTCACCATTCCAGCCTCTGGGATCCTTCCTTTCTTCACCCTCCTTACCACCAGCCCAGCTCTGTGCTGTCCTCTCCAGGGAACGGTCTCTGGTTCTCCTGGGCAGGGAAGATGGACCACACTCACTCGCCTGGATACCCCACGAGGGCAGTGAGACAGTCATTGTGTTCTGTGCTGCATCCACAGACCCAGTGCAGAGTCTCGAATGTGCCAGGAGGAATATTTCACTGTCTGAGACCTGACCATGTGAATTAATGTGCCCTTCCCCTTTGCCCACCCCTGCCTGGTAATGGTGGTGGGTTTCTGATCTTCCCTAGCCCAGAGTGGTCTGCGACTTTCTTCTCCTAACAGTTTCCAACACAGAGGGCAGGCGGAGATGAGATGGGAGAGGATGCAGTGGCTAAGAGCCTGGACTCTGCAGCCGGGCTGCCTGGTTAGACACTCACCAGCTCTGCAGCCTCGGGCAGGTTACTTAGCGTCTCTGATTTAACCCTCATCCATGGCTCAAGAGCTCACAGAGGCTTCCTTATGTCAGTAAACACGTGTGGGTTCTGAGAACTCCACCTGACGTGGAGCTGGCCCTACATACTGGTGCTATGACTATTACCTCCCCACCCCTCACTTCCTGAGCACCTGCTCTGTATGGGGCCCATGCAAGACTGGGATTTCACAAAGAATCCTACACAGGAGAATTACAAGGATTCTAGTTCCTTGAAAGCACAGTGTGTTCCAGCTCCCATTAGGGTCTCTGCACATGCTGTGTCTAAGGTCTGGAGTCTGGTCCTTGGTGTCAGCTCCCACGGCCCCTCCTCCAGGAAGCCTTCCCTCACCTGCTCCCCACCGTCTCTGAAATCTTAGTTTCTTCCCCTGTCCTCCTCTGTGTCCTCTGTGTCACATTAAATCACAGGCATTTTCTTACTATACCGAAGTCATCTTGCCTGTGTCTCTGTCTCCTGTTCTGGGCTGTGAGTTCTACAAGAGCCATTGCAGGCCTGCCAGAGCTCCTTGTTGATTAGATAAACAACTGAATGCACAGATAAGTGCTCATGGCAAGGCTGGTTCTGTAGGTGGTGAGCTCCCCTTCCTGGAGGTAATCAAGCAGCCATAGCTCAAGCATCCCCAAAGAGCACCTTGGAGCGGGATCTGTGTCAGAAGAGGCTGGAGGGAGCCTACAAGGTGAGCCTCTGTGCTGACTTCTGCAGGAGCCGCCCTGAGGCTGCCTTTACCAAGCCAGGCTGCAGAGGTCCCGAAGGAGAAGTGAACGGACTACCGCCCAGGCTTACAGAGCATCTAGGACCCGATGCTGTGAAAAAGCCAGCGACTCACTTTCCAGCTGTTTCTCCAGTTCCTCTTGGATGAGCCGCCGCAGGATGTCCATGGATGGAGACTCGCCCTGGGAAGAGGGAGGGAAGGTGGAATTACTCACCTTCCTAGGACCACCTGCCTCCCAAGACCCAGAGTGCTCAGGAAACCAAGACGGCCACAGCCACGCAGACCACAGCTCCCTAGTCCAATCCCTTTAACACCTAGAACCATCTCCCCACCCCCTGCCACGCAGGCAGCATCATTGTGTCTTGCATGGTGACCTGGATGCCTTTCTCCCTGAAGCCCCTGCTCCCTCTCCTTCCTGCACAAACCCCCTCCCCAGCCCTGGACCCTGGAGGCCTGACTCTGAGCCTCTCCGGGCTGAAGTCCCCCCACCTGCAGGGCCAGCTCGCAGGCTGCCCCCGCGCTACCTCAGGCTTGCCTTCCTCCCACTGGCCACGTGGTGGCTCTGGTGTCTGGCCTGCCCCGCTGGCCCCACAGGGTGTCTGCTCACACAAACGATGAGATGAGCGGTCAGCGGAGCAGAGCCCTGCCTCCAGGCCCCCACTGCTACATGCAGCTCTTAGAGTGATCCGTGAGAGCAGACCTCATGCCATGTCGGGCTCCTCCCTGGTCGTCAGAGCCCTTCAGGGAGGTGTCCACTCCCAAGGGTTGGGGTGTTTACTGTGCTCATCGCTGCAGCCCCAGCATTGGGCTTACAGTCTTATTTCCCTTTTTTCCTTTCTGGCCAATGACCTTTTATCTTACTCCCAGAATTCCCATTACTACCCAGAGCAGCAGGACACGCGGCAAAGACTCGGTGGGTGGGGGCGCTCTGGAAGCCCACTGAGTCCGCCAGCACCCACATTTGGCTGAAGGACAGGACCTGGCTGCCCGGCCTCTCCAGGGGGGTGAAACCCAGGCTGACCGCAGAGCCCCGCAGGAACAGGGCCAGAGCCTCAGAACAGGCGGGGCACGGGACCCGGGCCTGTGCTCTGGGCCACAGGAGGGGCCCCCGAGGACCACGCAGGCTGCAGAGCGGGGGTGGGGAGATCACATGGACCTGCAACCAGCCCCCAGGGACCAGCCCACCAAGCCCTCCCTGACACACTACAGCCAGCGTGTCCCTGTGTTGCAAGACTGTGTCACGTTAAGAGCTTGGCCACAAGAAACACTGTGTTCAGAGAAAAAACAAACTGCTCTCAACAAGCCTTTCCTTTTGCACTTGGGAAAAGCTAGACCCAGAGGGAAGACCAAGCACCCCAGACAGCAGACAGGAGGGAGACTAGAGCTGGGTGTCAGATGGACGGGGAAGGAGCCGTCCCCATGGGGAAGCTCGGGTCACTGGGAGCCTCTGCATCTTCTCGACTGCCTGTTGCACAGGGTCCTGGGCAAACAGCATCACCGCCCGGAGTGAAGCCTGAACCACGGGGACAGAGGGACTCTATCCCCAAGCCCTTCGTAAGCCATGTGTGTCATTTCACTTAACCATCACAGCCAGCCTGTCGGGAGAGAGGCATCCTCGTCCCTTTTGGGAGGGACGGGAGGGCAGGCTCAGAGAGGACAAGTAGGGGTCAGCCCTGGCTCACACAGGTCACCAGTACCTGCAATCTTGCCCCTCTGGAGCCCACACACCTCTCTGGCTTCCCCTGAGACCCTAAGGAGCCCCAAGTTTGAGGCATCGCCCGCACGCTTACCCTTAGCCCTGGAAATCCTGGCTGGCCCGGAGGCCCTGGGGGACCGGCCGGCCCACTCTCCCCAGGTGGCCCCTGGGGGCCCATGAGGCCTGTGTGACCCTTGTGGCCTGGGGTCCCGGGGTCGCCTGGCTGGCCCTTTCCACCGGGAGGGCCTTTGTCACCTTTGATGCCAGGATCTCCCTAGAGGAGGCAAGAAGAGCGTCAGTGAGCAAAGGTTAGAAGGCACCCCCAGGCCGGACATGCCCCAGGCTGCAGGAGGGACCCCCGGGCCCGGGTCCTCAGTGTGGGAGAGGAGACCTCAGTCTTGCAAGGCCCGTGACGCTGCACTGGTGAAGACAGGACTCGGGGCCCAGACGGACAAAGCTGTGCCCCTATGTCACGCAGGTCTGCCGGGGATGAGGTGTGGACTTTCAGATCCCAGTCTCATCTCCTCCCAGCAGAGAAGGCCAGCGCAGTGATGAAACCATCTGCCATATACATGCTTATATGGAAAAGCGTAAAGAGTGGTGGAAAAAGTCTGATAGGTTTCGGGGGGTTTACATAAAAGGTATATGCATATTTACACGTGCACACCCACCTGGTTCTGAGCACATGGGTTCCAGAAAGATACAAGCAAGTGTACAGAGACAGACCCAAGAAAAGCATGCTGGATGGGCACCTAGTCTCCACTGCATTCACTTGTTTTTTTTCAATTTATATTGTTTAACTGTATCACTTTTCAACAGAAACAGTAAGAAGAGTGAGTTAAAAAATGAATGCAGCCAGATTTGAGGAGGGTCTCCTAAATTTCTCCCACGTGATGGGTTTTATGGGGGCGTTGTCATCTGTGGGTGGTCTCCAGTGTGGGGGTCTGGGAGGGTCCCTTTCATGCATCTCAGTGCCAAGGCCTGTGGTACAGCGTTTCCTATTTATTCCACATCTCTACATCCCTCTGCGGTGAGAGGACCTGTCCCATATTTCAAATGTTCCAGAGCGGAAGGCGTGAGGAGCCTGACCGCTGTCTGGCAACCTTCCAGGAAACCACTTAATGGGGGGAGGCAACTTCCTTTATTGACTGGGTATTAGAGAAGCTTCTATTGATTAAGTATTAGAGAAGGTTCATGGTCTGAATTCCCCGGCTCCCAACCAAAACTCCAGCATGTGGCAGCTCCGGCCAGCTCCTGGCTGGCAGGACCCTCACTGTCTTCACAGCCACAGCCCCAGCCCCTGGGTCCATCCTCAGGGGCCAATAACCACGAGAATCACAGTCGCTGGGAAGGAGGAGGGCGAGAGATCCAGGTGGGGTGAGAATCCCCGACCTCTCAGCTTCCATTTCTCTCTGGTCTGCAGAGGAAACCAGTCCACACCCGTCCAACTTGCAAGGAAAGCAGAGATAAACTCTGTGGGACCACGGAAAAAAACCCAGGGCGGGTATGGGATGGCAGTGCCTTCCGTGTTGGGCAGCAGTGGGACCCTGTGATGGCCAGCCACATGGAGGACTGTTTAATTTCTCTGGAGGGAACAGCGGTTGTTATGGGTGAGAGAACGCCCCCTCCCCCCACCAGTGTTTCTTCCAAAACAGAATTGATTTTTTACCCTGTTTCTTGTTTTTTTTTTTGAGGAATGCAATGTAAAGAAAAGCTTTCTGAGCACAGCGCCAAGACGATTCATTATGGGAAAATCTGTTCCCTTGTCACCTCCAGGGACAGAGCTGGTTCTTGGCAAACTGGCACTTTGGGCTCCAAGCATGTCATGCACAGGCTTCCGCGCACGGGGAGGAGACAGGGAGATTTGTCAAAGTCTGGGCATGCTTGCCTCTGAATGTGTAATTGCAATGATTTTACTCCTTAAAATAACAACCATGAAAACCACAACAAAACCCCAACAACAGGAAAAACCTCCTGCTGTGGGCTCATGACTGTTGCGGGGGGAAAGAGAACAGGAAAGCCCCCACAAGCTGCTCCCCTGGGTGGGCAGCTTCCCAAAGCCCTGGACACAGGCCCCTTGCCCCCAGGAAGGTCGCCTGCACGTGACCACGTGTCCCACTCACCCTTTCTCCTCTGAGTCCTGGCTCTCCTGGCTTCCCAGGTGCCCCCTGCAATGAAAGCAAAGGAGAGCAGTCACTTCACCAGGGGCATCTCTGTCCTTCTTAGTCCTTGCTGCCTGCGGAGGACAGGGGGTCCTCCAAGAGTCCCGCTCTTGCCTGGTCATAACCCCCTCTCTTATGTACCCATCACCTTCGCCTGGCAGTTCCTGAAACATGCCACATTTTCTCCCCAATGCTTCACATGTGCCGAGCGGTCTTTTCCTAAAGCCCTTACCTGTCTCCCCCACCCCTTCCCACCCCTGCCCCTGCTCATCCTGACCAGGGCCGGAGCATCTCTGCTGACGGAGCCAGGGGAGGACAGAGCTGAGGCTTGAGCTGGAAACTGACATCATGCTGCTGGGTGGGGAAGGACCATGGGGGGCAAGGCTGGACATGAGAAGTCAGTTAGGAGGTCCCTGCAAATGCCCAGGGGAGAGATGACGATGGTCTCAGGCAGGTCTCTTAGTGGGAGAGATGGAGACAGCTGGACAGAGCTGAGAGGTACTTGGGAGTCCGAACGGACACGTCTTGTTAATAAACAGGACTTGCTGATGGGCTGGGTGCAGACCGATAAGTGAGAGATGTATCAAGATGGGACCCCGGGACCGCTCCCACGCAGAGTGAAAACACGGACCTTTGTTGACTAAGCACCAGGGGGACCTCCCTGGGGGTCTAGTGGATAAGACGCTGAGCTCCCAATGCTGGGGTCTTGGGTTTGATCCCTGGTCAGGGAACTGGATGCCACATGCTGCAGCTACGAAGCGAAGACCCCATGTGCTGTAACTAAGACTAGGTCAGCCAGATAAACAAATATTAAAAAATAAAATAAAAAGAAGGCACTAGGATCTCAGGACAGTGATGGCAGAATGCAGAAGCAAGTGCGGGCGCCCTGCTACGCCGAGGGCCACCTGCAGACACCACGCGGCAGAGCACGCAGCACACCACCAGCCGACAGCACGCGCCACCCGCTGATGACGCGGCCCCGCGTCTCCCGCAGGAACAGGCCCCAGGGGAACAGGGCTGCGGCACTCACCTCCTTGCCTGGGACTCCTTTCTCGCCTGGCTCCCCCTACAACACAAAACAAGTATCCGTTAGCTGCACGGCTGCATCAGCATGTTGCACGCAACACGAGTGCCTTTAAAACAGACACTTTGGCCCGAGTCGTCTCGAGCAACAGCAATCAAGGGTCCCGCCAAGGAGACCCTGACAGGGTCCCTGCTCACCTGAGGCCCCCGGGGACCCAGGAAGCCCGGGAGCCCTGGGCTGCCGTTTTCTCCTTTGGTTCCCTTCTGGCCCTGCGGAGGGAAAACGGGGCAGTCACTCTTCAAGCTCAAGGGCCAACTCAAGAAGGTTCAGAAATCTCGTAGCCCCTCTGTACTCTGCAGGCCTGGCATGTGAACAAAAGAAAAGACAACCCTTTTCCTGGAATGAAAGGGCTGGGTTAGGGAGAGAAGCTGTGCTGAGAATCCCACCCATGGGTGGGGGACAGGAGAATTTCCTGTGAATAGTCAACGGCCTTCCCATTCAGAGCAACAGAAACACAAAGGGACAAACATGTAACAAAACCCCTTGATGGGGATGGGCTTCCCTGGTGGCTTCATCAGTAAAGTATCTGACTGCCAAGCAGGAGGTGCAGGTTCGATCTCTGGGTCGGGAAGATCCTCTGGAGAAGGAAATGGCAACCCCCTTCAGTATTTTTGCCTGGGAAAAAATCCCATGGAGAGAGGAGCCTGGCGGGCTACAGTCCATGGGGTCCTAAGAGCCAGACAAAACTCAGTTACTAAGCCACCACACTTGACATGTGTGGGGCCCCTCTAAGTGACTTCCCCAGAGAGGCAGAGTTCCTCTTCCCAACTGGTCAGCGATTCTCACGGTTTGGCTCACTTTTGGGGGCAAAGTGTGTGGGAATCTTTCAGCTTCAACCTTTCTGGGAAGCCACCAAATGTGGGTCAGCCCTTCTGCAGCCAGCTCTGCGCTGAGGTGGATCAGCCTCGTGACACAATCCTTCCTGTCTGAGATGTCTCAGCATAGCTGACAAGACTCCTGCGATGCTTCCTACACGGCTGTCCCTGGTCCAACAGGAAGATGGGGCTCTACCGGGCACCCAGGTGCCTGGTCTGCTTGGGAATGATGGCTCTCCCAGGAGGCAGGATTTGCAGAGCTACCACCAGGAGGGTTCCTGGCAAACCAGGATGCACTGCTCATCCTGATTTCCACAGTGACAACAGTTAGCCAGCCAGATGGGTCTGCCCATTGCTCCGTGCAGTTACTGCTTGAGTACCAAACTATGAGGATGGCCATCTCAAGAGGATTGCCAATTTTAGCTAATAAATCTACTGTAAGGCTGGGGTGGGAGAAGACGAGTGGACAGGCATTGACTTATCCAACCCTAGGCTTCATCAAAGACCTGTCTTCTCCACCACGTCTCGCCATCTACCAGACCTGAACCCTAAATCCTGAATCCACTATCCAGGGATGAGGACACTGCTCAAGCCCCGCTCTTTCTACTCCCTGCCCGTTGTTCCTTCTTGCTCTCCCTTTTTCCCACCTCCCAACCAGCAGCAGGATCCTCTTCAGCCCACTCTGGGTTACATTCAGCCCCACGATGCATGATGCCTACCCTCTCTCATATGTTAGGGGTCGTGGGCCTGACCCTGTCCTTCCATCCTCTAAAGGCATCAAACAACTAACTTGCACTCTTAATACACATTTTAAAAATTCTTTAATAGTTTTTTTTTTTTTTTTTTTTCCTATTGGATGCCTATGGTTGTAGACCACAGAGTTAAGCGCGTAATCACATGAAAGAGGTCCTTCCTGGATCCTCTTGCCTCCAGCCTATTCCTACCATCCAAATACCATGTTTCCCCACTGAGGCTTCTGGTAACAGAGACCAGACAGGCTGATGTAAACCACACACCCTTCCAAAGCTTGCCCTGATTGCATCACAGCCGAGGGACAGTACTCACAGGGCTTCCTGGGGTGCCAGGCTCTCCCGGTGATCCAGGCGATCCACTCTTACCCTGATGGAAGAAACAGCAGTAAGGGTTCTGCTGGGATGTTCTGCCATGGCACAGGGCACAGGGCACAGGTCACAGGGCAGGACGCAGGGACAGAGACTGCTGGACGCGGAGGGCCGGTCTCACACAGAGCCATGACTTGGACCAGCATGACTCCACGTGCTTACTTAGAGGCTGCTTATCAACCCTATGGGGCTTCCCTGGTGGCTCAGATGGTAAAGACTTTGCCTGCAGTGCAGGAGACCTATGTTCGATCCCTGGGCTGGGAAGATCCCCTGGAGAAGGGAAAGTCTACCCACTCCAGGATTCTTGCCTGGAGAATCCCATTAATAGAGGAGCCTGGGGGGGTTACAGCATGGAGCTTGGGATATTTAACTCATAATAAATGATAAATACTTAAATGAGTTCACGTGCATGAAAGATCCTGGGCTGGTGACTGCTGCCTGGAGCACAGGCATGGTAAATCTTCGGGACCACATTTGCTGACTTATCCATTCATCCTCCCACTCAGATGCTGACTTAAGGAACAAACAAAAGTGCTCACATCCCTGGAGGCCTGGTCTCAGCTGGGGATGCATGTTCCTGCCTTTATGCTCTCCTCCTTCTCTGTGAGGGGCACCGCTGACTGCGTGGATAGAGATATCAGATAACATGGCAGGTGCAGCATCACCTGGCCACTGGATGGAAGGTCCCCGCATTCCAGATTCCAGGACAGACTCATAACCGTAACATGCTCTAACTTGATGGGCATTTTGTGCCCAAAACTCACAGTCCCTCCTGCTGCCAATCCATAGGCTGAAGTCCTAATCCCAGGGGTGTCAGACTTTGGCCTGATTTGGAAATATGGTCACTGCATATGTAATTCATTAAGGTGAGGTCACACAGGAATGGGGTGGGCCCCTAATCCAATATGACTGGTGTCTTCATAAAAAGGGGACATTTGGACCAGAGAAATGTCACAGGGAGAAAACCATGTGAAGATGGAGGTGGAGGCTGGGGTGATGCTTCTAGAAGCCAAGGAATGTCAGAGGCTGCTTGCAAACCACCAGAGGTTCAGAGAGCCATTCAAGGCTCTCCCTTGCAGCCTTGGAAGGAACCAACTCTACTGGGACCTTGACCTTGGACTCCTAGGCCACAGAACACTGAGATGATGAATGTCTTAGATTTCTAGCCTCCATAACTGAGGGACAATACATTTATGTTGCTTAAGCCGCTGTGTTTTCGGTCCTTTTGCTACGACAGCCCTAGTGAATGAATACAGAGCACACTCAAACCCCAGGATTCCTAAAGTTGGCTCATGATTCAGGGTTGGGGGCTGTTATAGTGCCCCAGCCATGCCAAGTGGCCCTTTTTTAGTAACTGAATTGTGGGTAGGTGGTCCCAGACAAGAGCCTGGGGAGTGTGTGCTGGGCCACAAGGGTGGGCTTAGGGCAGCGGCTATTTACCAACTGCTAAGACATTTTGAGGGCTTCCCTCATAGCTCAGTTAGTAAAGAATCCGCCTGCAATGTGGGAGACCTGGGTTTCATCCCTGGGTTGGGAAGATTCCCTGCAGAAGGGAAAGGCGACCCACTCCAGTATTCTGTATGGAGAATTCCATACAGTCCATGTGGTCACAAAGAGTCGGACACGATTGAGCAATTTTCACTTCACTTCACTTCAAGACGTTTTGAAATGAGATGGTTGGATGGCATCACCCACTTAATGGACATGAGTTTGAGCAAACTCCAGTAGAAAGTGAAGGACAGGGAAGCCTGGCATGCTGCAGTTCATGGGGTTGCAAAGAGTTGGACACGGCTGAACAACAACAACAAAGACATTTTGTCATTTTTTAATGACACACAGGGCTGTACCAGGATGAACCAACCAAATATCACCATGGTAACAGGCCTGACAAAGCACGGAGCAGATCGCCCTCAAGGCAAAACTCACCGGCAGGCCCCTCAGTCCTTGGGGACCCTGTGGCCCTGTAGGTCCGGTGTCACCCTGGAACAGAGAGAGGTCACATCACCCCAGAGTCACTGCATGAAAATGGTGGAAGCAGACTTCCCCCAGGTGCCCTAGAGACCCAACAAATGGGGCCCAACGTGTCTCATCACCAATCACCAGCTGTTCCCCAGGCACAGCTCACTTCCTGCAGGTAAGTCCTCATTTGTACACTTGCTGACTTAATTTACTTGGATAGACCTGGCCCACCCAGACACATGGGGATCTCGGGGGCTCTACCTGGAGCTAAGGGATGTGACAGGGAAAAGAACTTTCCTTGGCATCCCATCTCTGATGGGACGCTGGTCAGTCACCTGTGGCCACTCCTGCCTCAGTCTCCACAGTAAGAAAAACGCCATTGGAAGGTCTACAGAAACTTCCAAGGTGCCGAGCAGCGGGGACTCACCACTGCCTCCCACACGGTCTTCCCAGCAGCCTCCTAACTGGGGTATAAATCTCCTCATATTATAAATGAAAAAGACAGAAGCTTGGCCATACTCCTACACAAATTAGACTGTACAACACCCTAAAAAAATGGGGGTTTTACATGCAAAGAGAGAGCTGAGCGGCAGGGAGGCAGGCACTTGTACCACGAGCGGGCCTCTGGAGCCTGTCCCCACTGCACCCTGAACTGCTGGGCGACCCGAACCCTCCACCCCCTGCCCAGGGGGCTTCCCTCACACCCTCCGCTATAAACTGGAGCAAGAGGGGTCAGGGAGCTCAGAATTCTCAACCTGCCTTTCAACACCGAGAAGCACCCTTGGGGGACAGGGAGGGGGAGAGGTTTCACTCCAGTCAACGCAGCTGCCCTGCTTTGATCTGCCTGCAAGGCCCCCGTGTACCAGACAGGTAGGTTTGTGGAATGGATCCTACTGCTAAGGAAAAGCACAAGAAGAGCTAGATCCTTTCCAGCTCCAGCATCTCATGACCACAGAGCAGCCGAGGTGACAATGTACACCAAGAGCCAGGGTGGGGGGCACACATCACCAGGGCTTAAAGCCAGGTCCTGAAGGGCGCCAGGGGCTGGGCACGGGGCCACCTGGGACCTCAGGACTGCAAGCCGGTGCTCCTGACCAGACACTCACGTCCAGGAGGCCGAGCCGTGTCCACACACATCGGATGGCCCTGTGGGGAGGGTTCAGGTGGCCTGCGGTGCCAGCAGGCAGGACATCGCCCAGAGAGTCTCACAATCCACCTGTGACTCCCTCCATCGTGGTACCCGCTCCCCTGCCCAAGTTCTAAGTGTCTCCTGGTCCTTGTCTAAACTATCAACACCCCTCCACCCATAGGCCCAGCCAGGACCCACTGGACACCCGCACTCACGTCTTTCCCTGGTGACCCCTCCCGGCCAGGGGGCCCCGTGGCGCCAGGCTCTCCCTAGGAAAAGCAGAAACACAACAGCTGCTGTTATAGAGAGAAATGCGGAACACCAGTGTCCCAGCCGCCAGGCCTCGGAGCACAGGAGGAGGAAGACCGGGAGGACCGCCTCCGCAAAAGCATCCCCACCCCAGGTCCTGGCCCCCAAGTGGAGTCTGCAGTGCCCCTCTAGGCCAGCTGTGAGCCCTCTAAGCTGCGGGGAACCACCAGCTGACAGATTAGGCAAACCGCTGGGGGTTCCACCTCTCCATGCGCCGACCCGCTGGCCCCTCGCTGCACCCTGGCTTCCTCCTCACCGCACAGAGCAGCAGGCCTCACCGAGGGACCCCCCCGCCAGGGATCCCTCTGTTTGGGGCACTTGGAAGAGACAGAGCAAGGCGGAGCACAGGAAGACAGGACCCAGGGTTTCCCAGCTGGGATAAGCTGAAGGTGTCCACACACGAGCTCTGGGACCTCAGGAAAACCACCGCCATCCTCCGGTGGCAGTGACCGCACCTGACTCCAGGCTGACCTGGTCAAACTGGTCGGTCATCACTGTGAGGCCCCTGGGAGAAAGGTCTAGAAACACGTAACCGGGGAGGGATGATGCTTCCAATGGCTGCCACTGTCCTCTCTCAGGACACACCTCTGCCCGTCCCTCCAGGGCCCAGGAGCCTTGTGGCTAGAAGCGCCAATTCGGGTGCATGGGGACCGCCTGACGGCGACATGTCCACTTACCCGGGGGCCAGGTGGGCCAGAGTCGCCTGTGTGTCCCTTGAAGCCCTAGAAGAAAAAGAATGATGTTATCCCACCAGGGAGCAGACTGGTAACGCAGGACCAGGCAGACTCCAGGGGTGGAGGGGAGCAGGAGGAGGCAGCAAGCCCCCGCTGGATATGTGCAGGGGGTCTTCTCGACCCGGGGATCGAACTCGGGTCTCCTGCATTGCAGGCAGACTCTTTACCGTCTGAGCCCCCAGGGAAGCCCTTATCTCCTTTAATCTCCTGTTTTCAAGAGCAAGTGAAGGCCCTTCTGGGGAGAATACCAGCCCTCAGGCTCAGCCATTAGATGAGAGCTCTGACCTGCAGGCCCCACCGTTGTGTGGTTGTGGCTGTCATCCTGCAAATGTGTTCTCTGTCCTATCCTCCCCACTCGATGGACAAGGATGGTGACTTCCGGAGGGAGGCCGTGAGGGTCACTCCCCAGGCTGTGGGGCGGTGCAGTACCAAGGGGAGCTCGAGACTCCGGGAGGAGCCGGAGAGAGGAAGACGCACTCCCTCGGATTTGACTCCAGATTCAACCCTGTGACCTCAGAGAAGTCAGTTGACCCCCTGGAGTCCTAACATCACCATCTAAGAAATGAGGATAATAAAAATTACCCACCTGGCAGAGTTCTGCAGGACTGATTGGCAGAAAGGGGTGTTCTATGCTAGTCAGTGTGACGGAGCAGGGCTGACTTTGGAGCGAGGTCAGAAAATGAACCTGGTCTGGTGCCCCACTCTCTAGCTGTGGGCCTTGGGAGCTTTACTTCTCTTTCTTGGGATTCAGTGTCTGTATCTATCGAGTGAGGGTGAGCCCACATCTGCAGGGCTGCTGTTCAGGATTGAGAAAGAGGAAAACAGTGCTCTCCACTGTTCAAGACGGCCAGTTCCCTTTCCTTGGGTCCCAGGATATTCTTCCAAGACACTCGAGTCCCAAATCCAGCCATGCTCAGAGCCAGGGACCCTGGTTGTTCTCCTCCCAACAATCATGGACAAAAGCACCAAGTAAAGGAAGCCACACGCAACGTACCTGTCATGTGGCTGGGAAATTCCTTTAGTACTCACAACCACCCTGCAGAAGCGGGAGCAGCTCTGCTGCCCATTTCATAGAAGAAACAGGTTCAGAAAGGTCCCCTGACCCAGGTCAGAGTTATTAAATGGCAGAGCGGAAGCTGAGCCCAGGTCTGTCTCTCTCAAAGCTTATACGTCTCTAATTCACACAGTGCCAGCCAGAGGAGGCGGGTCTTTCATCACCTGCCTGGGTCTCTAACCTCTATCCCTGCACTGAAGCAGGACTCCTTACAACTCTCAGTTGAGAGATGGGCCTGGCCCCAACACAGTTCCTAGCAAATGGATCTTCTTGGTTGAAAAAAACAAAGAAACAAACCAAGAAACCCCTCCCTCCAATAAACCAGTGGCTACGGTGGCAGTTTAGTCTGAGTTGTGTCCAACTCTTTGGGACCCCATGGACTGCAGCCGGCAGGCTCCTCTGTTCACGGATTCTCCAGGCAAGAATACTGGAGTGGGTTGCCACTTCCTTCTCCACCAATAAGCCAGTAACAACCTTAAAAAAAAACATCCTAACTCTGTGTTTTAATCCTCCAAAGAGGTGATATTCTGCAGTCTTAGGTTTCTTCTCCTGGTGCAATCAGGTGAAAAGCAGGGAGATTTAGGAAAAAGCAAAGTACTTTTTTGTGTTTTATCTCCTTATTGGATACTAGCCAGCTGAGTTATTGATTTTTTTCTTTTAACAGAGAAGCAAATTAAGGAAGTAGAACTAGCATTTTCTTCTCCCACTTCTTGCCAGTAGGCGATTTCTGGCAATCTTATATCTGGCAAAATTATATCTAGATAATTGGATTTTAAGATTTTCATTAAAAATCACATTTTCCCAAAAGAAAATCTAAGGAACTGGGTAAACAACTTTGAAATTATAAAGAAGTAAAGCATTTAGCAAAAAAAAAAAAAGAAAGAAAGAAAGAAAAAACCCAAGAACTCTAAAATACACAGAGTTCATTTTTGGAGAAAAGGTATCTTTGTTTATGTGTATAATAAATAGCTCAACAGCTAGATCTAGATTTAAATATATAAATGATAGATATAGACTTAGATATATAAATGTTGGATTTCATACATAGAAGACTAAAACTCATGTAGAAGATTAACAGAGCGTTACTTCCATGTTGTAGAATTATGTTAACTCAATTTTCTTCTCTATAACATTACTTTTCTTATTCTTTTTATGACCATCATCATTTGTTATTGTTATGCTGTGAAAATGTGTTACACTTCTAATTGGAGAAAAAATACTTTAGCTGTGGAAAGGTTTCAGAATGAAAATTAAGACTCATTTTTAGGGTTTGTCATCCAGAGAAAGCCTATTAAAAATATAATAAATAGGATAAGAACAAAGGAAACTTAGAGTACCAACACTGTGACAATGGCTGCAAGAGGGGAAATAAATTTTATCGCAATGGCACAGGAAGCGCCTGGATTTACTGCATGTAAGTACCAATGTCTTGGAAGGAAGGCACTTCTGGAGTCCACGGCTGGGCGGTCTCAAAGAACCCAAAGAACCCGACCCACAGTGTCACAGGCAACTGGCTGGTGGCTTTATTCTATGTGGACAACACACTTACACACACACACACACACACACACACTCACATACACACTCAACACTTACAGGGGGACCGCGGGCACCCTCTGGTCCTGGCAGACCCGGCTCTCCTGTTTTGCCCTGAGGATAAAGAAGAAAAGAAAAATCTGAGGACAGTATTTTCAGGATCTTCCTATTCTTGGTTGCCCAGGCTTCACATCATATTTCTACCAGCCAGTCTCTGCACCTGCCAACCCTACCCTCCAACACCGTGGTCCATGTCAGTCCATACAGAACAGCACTGTGTAGTCCAGCCTATTAGACTCTTGGTTTTCCTGGGACGGTGCTGGTTACACAAGGTTCATCTCTGAGACGCCCATTCACGGTTGCCCCTATTTAATTCTCTGGATTGTTCTGGGTGGATGAGAAATTAGGTAGACACCCAAGCCAGAAGTAGCTTTATGCCACTCACAAAACCACTGCAAGGCAGCTACTAACAACTGCATCTTACAGAAGGGGACACTGAGGCTCAAAGTTACAGCGTCACTGAGTTAATAAACAGCAGAGCCAGAATGAATCCCAGTGACACCGCAAGGATGCTCTCCTCACCCCAGCCGCAGTGAGTGACAGGCGGGCCTGCAACTGACTCATCCCGGCCCCATCCCATCTCCTCCTAACTCGACGCAAGTAACTGGGACACTCGGTTCAAGAGTCTTCCCTACCAGCAGTCTTGTACAGCCCTGGATAGAATAAGCAATAAACACAGGCTCGTGGGTGCTGAAGTCCAGATAAAAGTGGTGAGGGGAGGGAGGGTTGGGGGAGCAGGGCAAGTGGGTGAAAGGCCACAGGGGTTGATGGGGAGACGGGCAGGGCACAGGAGGGCACACCCACCCCCACAGCTTATCAACCTTGAGGGTCAGATGGGGTCCAAGAGGGGGCACAGGAGAGGCACAAGAACATCCGTGGATTTAGAGTGAGAATTATGGGGAGAAGGAGGACGGGCACCAAGCTCCGATTTCTAAGTCGGTTTCTTCTCTGTCCCAGCTCCTCGAAGTCTAGCCATGTGGTCTTGGGTGTCACCCCCGCCCCTGGATCTGTTTGTCAGCTGTACACTCAGGACCATCTCTGCTCCACAGGGCCGTTGATGGAGGGGATATGGGCCTAGCCTGGCCCCAGCCCCACAGGCAAGTGGGACGCCCAGCACTGGCTGAAGCTGTAGCAGGAAAAGGGCGACCGCCAGCCCTGCTGAGGGTGTTCTATGCACCAGCACAGCCGGTGCTTCACACAGTGACGTCAATGAGTCCTCCCTGTAACCCATGAAGGAGACACTTCTGTTCCCCACCAGGCAACACCCCAAGGCATGGAGACATCAAGGGACCTGCTCAGGGTCAAACAGCTGGGGTTACAATGCAGGTAATTTGGCTCCAGAGTCTCCGAACTTCATCCTACGCTATAATGCATGCGCAAATGTCTCCTATTAAAAATAATGCAATGGGCAACTCTTAACAGCTGCCTGTCTACCCATCTGTGTATCTATCCATGCGTCCACCATCCGTCTCTCCACTGTGTTCCTCCGTGTCCCCAGCGCACAGGAATTTAAAGGACCAGGTCAAAGTGGAAAGCAACCAGCCGCCACCCGCAGTCAACGCTGCAGTTTCTGGACCCCCGCCCTGGGCTCCCCTGGAGGGGCTCCTGGCACTCTGTCCATCAGCCTCTGCTCAGGGACAGGGCAGCACTCAGACCCTGAGGGTGCAGAAGGCCCAAGAGCACGGGAGTCCAGGCCCCCTGGAGCTATACTCCCTTCAAGCAGGTGAAGGGGAGATAAATACCCCGGCCTCCGGTCCTTTGGCAGCGGTGGGAGCAGGCAGGCAGGTGTGCTGCTCACGCGCTCTCAGCCGGTCGCCAGGGGAGCGGACCTGGCGTGCCCACTGGACCGTCCGCTCACCGGCTGCCAGCGGCTCTCGCTCCTGGCTCCACCGCCTCACTCGGTGCCTGCTCCTGGGGTCTGCTCCCTGTGTCTGACCCTGTCCCACCTCCTGGGCTCCCGGTCTGCTTGGAGGGAGCCCAGGAGGTGACGCCACCCATCCTCTGCCAGTTTCCTCCCAAGCAGCTCACAGTGATAAACGTCAGGACAGCCACCCTGAGACCCCAGAAGGAGCTGCTGGTGAGCTCTGGACTGCCTGCTGTCAGGGGGAATGGGGAGAGTCACTGAGCACCCTCTGCTCCCAGCAGAGCCGGCCCTGTCTCCCGTGGGTGGACTAGGCCAGCAGTGACCCGGAGCAGACCTGGCCCCTATCCGTCTACGCCCAGTGCCTGGCACAAACCTTTCTGTATGAAGACCGAGGGCCTCACACAGGTATCCTGTGCTGTCAGTGACACCCTCTCGGGATAGTACGTGGAGCATGCGTGCTTAGCCACTCAGTCATGTCTGACTTCTTGCTACTCTTGGGAATGTAGCCCACCAGGCTCCTCTGTCCATAGGATTTCCCAGGCAAGAATACTGGAGTGGGTTGCCATTTCCTCCTCCAGGGCATCTTCCCGACCCAGGGATCGGCCCCCCTCTCCCATATCTCCTGCATTGCCACATCCTGCAAACAAGCTTCCTGCCTGCTCTGTGGTACTGACCGCTGGGGTCAGCCTTCAGGGTGTGGGTCCTGACTGCTTCCTTTACCAGCTGGGTGGCCTCAGCCAGCCTATTTAACCTCTCTGTGCCTCAGTTTCCTCATCTGTACCAATAATGATACCCTCACCCCACAGGGATTTTCTGGGGGTTACACCAGGCAAAATGTAATGGAGCACTCGTACCCCACATCAGCTGTCGGCCACAGTGGTGACATTTGTCCTTCTCTCTCCCTGGCCAGGTCCTCAGCCTGGCTACCTGCCCTGCCCACTGGGGCTGCTTTGCTGGGCATCAGCCTTCAGTGGCTCAGATGAGCTTTGCACTCTGCTCGTTACCCTGGGCTCTCTTTGCTCCTCTCAGCAATGAATTCTGCTTTCAGCATCTGGCGAAGTGTAAAAAGTGATAACGAAGATGCTTCTGGGGAGTCACAGAAGACGCAGAATGAATTATAATAGTTATGACCAGACAAATCAACTGGAACACAAACCTCACTGAAGAGATTTTTACGTAACTCCACTTAGCGGTTCTATAGGCTGCACAGTTCTAACCTCACCAGGAGTTAAAACCATGGCAGTTGGGAAAAGTAACTCACTAAATCGATTAACAGTTAAAGAAGCCTGATGCATTTAACCAGCTTCTCACCTCATCTGATTCTTCAGCAACTCCAGCGAGTGGCTACTATTATTCTTGTTCTGTCTGAAGTGAGACTAAAGCCGGGGGCAGGCTCTGACTCACGCCAGATCACAAGCCTGCATGGAGTGGAGCCAGCACCCAAAGCCAGCTCCTTTTTCTGGGGGCAGTTGCAATTTTGGCATAAAATAATTTAATTTTATCAATAAGCAAAATTAAATATAATACCCTACTGGGTTCTTGGGGAAAGAAAATGAAGACGTGCACGGAAGAGAACTCTCACTGTGCCGGGGTCCCAGCAGCTCCGGACACAGAGCGGCCGTTTCTGCTGCTCTGACGTGTAAGTGATAAGACACCAAAGAGTCCCTTACCAGCTCTCCGGGGGGCCCTGGTTTTCCATCTCTGCCCTCTTTGCCTTCTTCTCCCTGCAAGAGAAATTCAAACCAGTTATCTGGCTGCAGACGCCCAGAGGGAGGGAAGGACAGACTTCTTTTTCTGCCGGGTGTACAGCTACATCCACACGCGACCGACAGACTGGCTGGGTTTCCAGGTCTACTCCCCAGCACCACCACTCTGACCTGGATCCTCTGTTCAGCAGCGCCTGGCGCACAGCGGAAAAGCAGTACGTTGCACCGGCATCACTTTTTATTGCTATGGATGGAGAGAAGCCCCTCCTGGACATTCCCTAACTTAGGACACCACAGGCTCATCTCCAGGCCTCCTGTGTTGACGACAGCGACGAGGGGGTGAGGATGCGGCCTCTGATGAGGGTCAGGAACCCCAAGGACTCAAGGAACTCCTGGGACTTGAGGGGGCACTGAGAATGACAGCCAGGGCCACGTCTGGGTGCAGGAAGGCCACCAACATGTCACATTTCTTTCCTTGAAATCAAGCTACGACTCCCACCTGCTCCCAACCCCCTACCAGCCCACCCGCTGCTCTCAATCAAGACACCCTTAGCCTCATGTTTCTCTAAGAGACTAAGAGGTTGCAGGACTCTCTGCAGATCAGGACAATGATACGTCACACAGGCTTAGGTTCCAATCCGGGGCTACCTAGACTGGGCGGGTTCCGGGGAAAGAAAGCAGCAGGCGGCAGGGCCGTGGGAACCAGAGCCATGGCGGGCAAGGTTAGAACTCACTTGCACCAACAATGCATATGATCTTGGGTGAACTGCTGACATTCTCAGCTCTGAGCGGCCCCTCTCCTAAACAGAGATGACAAACCTGCCTGGCAGAGTCATGAGGGGGCTCAGAATCAGTGCTGCCACCTGAGATGCTTAGCCAACCAGCGACGGCAAACGACACCAGCAGTGAAGCTGCTCCCGCCTGTCAGGTGCGCAGGAAATCACGCAGCGCCCCTCATCAGCGCCTGCAATGTCAGTGCCCGGGTTCCAGGGGGAAGCACTGTGGACGGTAATTTAAGTTTACTGACCATTCGGGCCACTAGCCAATGCTCCGTGTGCATCCGTAACCCGTAACGATCCCGCTCCTGGCATAACCATGGTAACACCGGGCCACTAGCCAATGCTCCGTGTGCATCCGTAACCTGTAACGATCCCGCTCCTGGCATAACCATGGTAATACCAGGTAAGCCAGCTGGGCAGGCCCGGAGGCCAGGCATGTTGGTCCTTTTCTCAATTAAGAGTTAACTCCAGAAACTGCTTCTCCCCCTACACGGAGTGGCAGAGAGGAGGGTCAAGAGACCCACGCACAGCAGAGAGAGCCCATGGACAGGGTGAGATCAGCACAGCAAGGAGAGCGGCCGGGACTGGAGGCTGGAGACCTCGGCATGAACCGAGGAGTGGGGCTGTGGCAAGGACTATGCAGGTTAACATGCCCACAGCCTGCCCTGCGATTAGCACCAGGCACACAGAAATTATTATGACTCCTATCGCCCAGGCAGAAGGGAGAGAAAGAGTTTTCTAGACAAGGATGATTTGTTAGAGGAAGGCAGGGTAATGTAGAGTGGCTGGGAGGAAGGGCCGTGGAGTGAGAGTGGATTTTACAGGGACAGAATTGAAGAGACAGAGAGGAAGAAACGGGGCTCAACTCATGAGGCACCATGGAGGTCAGATCTCAGCTCCCACCTGCTGATAACCATGAGCAGATGGGTTCTGCACGGGAAGGGAAGAAGGGAGGCAAGAGAGGAGGAAGAAGGAGTTCTTCCAAATCACAGAACCACATCTAAGGTCATTTCTTTCCTCTTCAGTTACCCTAGGACTTCGATGACAAGGGTTTGGCACAAAATTCAAACTGGGATCTTCTCTCCTTACCTTTACAATGGCTGGAATGAAATCGAACATTCCCTAGTTGCTCTGACACACTAGGCCACATGGTTGCAGTTTATACCATCAGGGGTTTCACATCCCAGACTGTCTTTTAAGATCTGGGCACCCTGGACAGGGGACTCAATCTCCGGGGTAGCATGGCCACAGTGAGGGCTACTGGCGATGCCCAGGAAATGCCTCCTTGACCAATGCGGGCATTTATCAGACATTCAAGGAGGAAGGGCTCCACGAAAACCATTCATTCACCCACATATTTATTTCAGTAATATTTTCCATGTGCTCAGCATGTGTGGGGAGCAAAAAAGCCTGGTGTCATAGAATCCACAGCCCAGAACATATCCCAGTGACTACCAGCCGCTCTTGTTTTATGTCCCCAGATCTAGCAACTAGTAAGTGCCTAATTAGACTGTGTTGAATAATCAAATCAATTAATAATGGGGGAGGTGGTCACAGATCACACCATGACATAAAGATGTGATACCTGCTGAGACAGACACTTAAGAAAAAAGGAAAGAGACTAAGCCTATCCTGGCCTGAGGGGCAGAGGGCACTTCTGGAGAGTGATGCCTGGGATGAGATGGGAAAGATCACAGGCATCGACTAGTGACAGAAGTGCCAAGAGGGCATTCACGGGGGCACAGACACATGTGCAAAGGCCCTGCGGCCCGGAGAAGAGAGGGTGCAGAGTGTTCAGGAACCCAAAAGACAGCCAGTGCATGGCCAGCACAGCCGGAACAAAAGGACACGCGGTGGGGGGCAGTGGGTGGGCCCTGTGGCCAGGAGCGGCGCCAGGAGCAGGCACACTCCAGGCCTGGAGCCACACGAGGACGCATTCTCAACGAGAAGGCAGCAGGCAGCCTCGCTGGGCCCGCCTTATTCCTAACACACTGGAGAGTCTGACCCTATCGAGAAATATATTGGGTTGGCCAAGAGGTTTGTTCCAGTTTTCCCATAAGATGTTGCAGAAAAACCCAAACGAACATTTTGGCCAACCCGATATTAAACTGAAAAGTCCAGAACAGCAAGCTTCCCGGGTGGCTAAAGAATCTGCCTGCAATGTGGGAGACCGGGGTTCAATCCCTGGGTTGGGAAGATCCCCTGGAGAAGGGAATAGCAACCCACTCTAGAATTCTTGTCTGGAGAATCTCATGGACAGAGGAACCTGGCGGGCTACAGTCCATGGGGTCTCAGAGAGTCGGACACGACTGAGTTACTTTCACTTCACTTCAATTTTCAGTATGTTTCAAGAATCTTAGATATTACTACACTCTGACAAGTAGACTTTTGGGCACCATCCTACACAAGTAAGGAAAGTGCTCTGCATGTAAAATACTCTACTGTAGATTTTTTAAATAGTTATAAAGTTTATCAGGCAATAAAGAATAATCATATATATTTTGATAGATTTATTGGGTAGAGTGTATGTAAAATTTATGAGCATTTAATACCAGTGCGGAAAATATAAAATGTTTATATTATCACAAACCATTATCAGAGTTATGTGTGTATGTGTGTGTAGAGAGAGAGAGATGAAAATTTTATTTACATAAGTAAACAACAACAAATATATACATAGAGAAAGAATGAGATTAGGACTGGCTTTGCTTAGTGATTTTTTTTTTCTCTAATTTTCTATTGTACTAAAAAGTCCCCTAGTAAACACCCTTTGCTTTAACAATGGTGAAAGATCATTTTCTTGGCATATTTTTGTAGTAGAGAAACTTGATTTAAAATAAAAAGTCACTTACTGGGATGCCAGGTAATCCAGACGGGCCTTGGGGGCCAGGAGGACCTTCTTTCCCCTAAAAGATCCAAAACACAGAACACCGGTAAATTTCTTGGCTGGCTTTTCTGGAGGTGAGTGATCTCTCGCAGAATCGCCTTCGTGGTCTGGAAGGAGTCCTCATCCACCTTGTTCCTTTCCAGGAGCTGCTTCTCTGCGGGCAGGGAGGTGCCCTGGGCAGGGCAGAATCACACAGCTGATGTGCAGACCGCAGCTCACTTTGGCCTTATTACATAGACTCAGGGAGAATTAGGGCTTGGAAGGCACAGTGGGAAGAGGCTTAGGGGTCCATGAGACCTGGGTCCAGATCCAACTCTGCACTCTGTCCCCAAACAGCCCGCGTCTCGGGAGCCTGCCTCACTGCACAGACACAGCACCCGCAGGGCTTCAGCACACAGGACGCAGGACAAGAAAAGAACTGACCGGGACACACACAGCAGCTGCTTTTGTTACTGCCGCCCTCTGATCCAGAGGTTCCCCGACTTTTTACCATCCGTGGTGGCGTTTAGTATCCCTTTTCCTCTATGAAATCGACTTTGAAGGATTGTGTTTACCAAGCTGCCTTAATTAATACTTCCTTTCCATTTTAGTCACCAAAAACACACGCCACCGTCAAGCAGATGGGGTAATCAGTGTTACCATTTTTATCCCTGTGGGCTTATTTATAAGCCCTGTGTCTCTACCACGAGTATTTCAGAAGTCCTGGTGACTTCTGAATCTCCTGTCGTTGCTTCTCCTTTGTAGGAAGACACTGACATCAGGTTTTACACTCTAATCCACGTTCCACACTTGGGATTGACAACAACTTGTAAACATCTCTATAAACTTATGTTGCATGATATTTGAGATTGTCCAGAGACACTGTCACTTACACCAATGCAAAATAATCACAAAGCAAACAAAAAAATTTCATCCCCTCCTGCATCACAACATCTGCAAACACATTAACAAATAAAGTGGGGTTTCTGTCAACTTGGGCCAAATATTCGATCACATGAGGTATTTTTTAAATAGCGATAACAGAGCTTCCCAGACACCTCGTTGGATGCTTATTATTCCAGAGATCCTACTATGTAAACACCAGGAACCTAGGACAAGAGTCAGCAAGCTCTGGCTCTCAGCTCATTTGCACAAAGTTTCATCAGAACACAGTCTCACCCACTAGTCTACACACTGTCTGTGGCTGATTTCACCTTATGATGGCAGAACTGATTATCTGCACCAGAGACCATATGGCCCCCAAGACTAAAATATTCACTGTTCAGGGTCTTTTTGCTCCAATCAGGTGAGTTGAAGACTCAATAAGGAGTCAGTATGGTTGTTCCTAAGCCTGTTTTCATGAGTTGTTGCATGCCATAGAAATTATGCAATTTAATTTTTCATTAGATTACCCAATTAAATTTAGATGGAAAGAAGAAAAACAATCATCAATTTATGCAAATTCAGATGTTGAAAATACTTGATAAAGGTGAGACACTCACTGTCTAAACAGATAGCTGATAGCTGTACCATCAGAAGATAGCTATAAAAGATTAGCAAAAAATCCTAACAAACTAGGATCCTACATTCAACTGCTTCACAGGTGTTGTTATATATTCAAACTACTTTTTAAAAAAAACAACAAATAGTAAATGGGTGGATGTTCTTTCTACAACATAATGACAAGAGACTCTATTCAAGGGAACAGAAATAAAAATGAGGGCCTTCCCTCTATGTCAAAAAAATTGGCAAGTAGTTTATACATTTTAATTCAAAATGCAATAGGAATGTTTTAGATTTCTCTCCCTGTGTAAATTCTTTAATTTTATTTCTGTCTTTTAACTACCAATACTCATTGCTTGTGCCAAGAAAACTTCAGCTGTTTTGTGGTTTGATGTTTATGCGTAAAGATGAGGACAGTGGACAGCTTCAAGCACAGGCCTAACTTGCAAGGACAGAATCAATGTCTTATTTAATGTCATTTAATTCCTAGAAATGCGAGGATTTACATCTGGGCCCCAAATCTTATTTTCCTCGGCAAACAGTAAGTTAGTTTTTATCAGGGCCATCTTTTTCTGTCTGAGAATCAATAAAAAGCTGCCTGCAGTATGGCTTATATTTTATTCAGCCTGGAATTTCTAGGTGGGCTGCTTCTAAAGGATCAGCCAGATGATAATCATAAAAAGAACCACATGGCTCTTACTTTTCAATCTTGGCTTCCCCCTGCCCCTAACCCACCATCCCACACAGGGGGTGAGCGTGGAGTTAACAGAAAGAATGCCCGAAATAGGAATTTTCAAACTGACTTCACTCCTAACTTGGATATTAATTTTCTGTATGACCTTGGATGAGTGACCTCACCCCATCTGCTTTGTCTTCTCATCTGAGGAAGACGAGTTCTCCTGGCTGACCCCTGAAGTGTTACTGGCACCAGAGTGCAGAGATACCAGAGCAGGATTGACCTGCTTACTAGCAATAGTCCTACCTGGAACATGACCCTGAGATTTCCACAGAGTGGGGTCTGCACCTGGCCCTGACACTTCCTCACTGCATGCCCCTGAACTGGTAGCTGCATTTCTCTGATGCCCGCTTTCCTTATCTATAAAACGGAGACAATGATTCCTATTGATAAGAGGCCATCAGATGAGATAAGAGGTTTTAGGGGACTGTAAATCCCTTTAAGAGACTATGCATGTAGTGACTACAAACACAATGCCTGCTAAAGTAATGTTCATCTTTGCTTTATGGTGCTGAAGCAAAGAATGGTCCCACAGCTTCAAGCAATGAATTTAATTCTGGTTTTTGAGATAAAAGTCTTGGGTTCCAACCAAATCGACCTGTGTGTTTTTAGGGTCCTAACCTGCAACTTTCGCTTTCACTCTTAACTTCACTCTCATTTCACTCAGGGCTTTCTGAACAGCTGGGTAACAGGGGCTACTCCTGCCTGACATGCCGCCCATACTACAGGCTCAGGACGGAGCAGCTCCAGGCTTTCTAGTCCCCATGCCTGTTCCAAGTGGAAACCACACCAGAATGGACTAGAGAGATGGGGCTAAACCTTGAGCCAGTGTGAACTGGTCGTAAACTGAATTTTGGAACAGCCAATGCCAGGTCATTTCATCCAAATCTTTCATTTACAGGCTGGGTAACCAGGGTCCTAAAAAAAGCAACTCCTCCTGCGGTCGACTAGTAGTCAATCGACCCTTGGAACGTGGGCCACGGGAGTCAGGGAGGACCAGGGCAGGGCTGGCAAACACCTGAGGTTCTAGGAAGTTCCAAACACAGGCTGAAGGCAGATCCTGTCCATTGAGGAACTTACTGGGGGTCCTTGGATTCCTGGTGGTCCAGCAGTTCCCGCTATTCCGTCTGCTCCCTAAGGAAGGTAAACCAGAAAGCCAGTTGGTTGTATATCTGAATGGAGGTCATCAGCACCTCTTCTTTGGGCATGAGGCAATGCACAGAGCTGGCACCCTACGCCCCTTCACAGCTGCCTGAACTGGGAGTATTTCAGAGGTGCTCTGCCTTTCCCAGCAGGCTGCGATAGCCTCTGGGAACACAAAGATGCTGGGAGGACAGCAGGAGAGACCAAAGCACTCACCGGCCAGTGATCCACAGGCAAGAGGAATAAACGGCCTCCCAGCAGAGAGGACATTTTCAGCTAATATTGGGGAACGATTTTGGGACACAAGGCAAGAAATATACAACTGGATGTATAATATCTTCCAGGGAGCTGAAGAAAATGACTGCCTGTATCAACCCAGGGATGAAGGGAGGAGGCATTCCACACAGGTGAGGAAGTGGTGTGAAGCAAGCCCCAGACACTCTTCTGCCCCAGGGTTCCTGGGCATGCTGTTCCCTCTGCCTGTAGTCGAAACCCACACGTGTCAGAGCTCAGATCCCACCCTCCTCATCACAGCTCAGGCATCAGGTCCTCAGTGAGATATTTCCTTACTACCAGATTCAAAACTGCAAGTCCCTGCTCCTCACCACCCGTTTTCTGTTTATATTTTCTCCAGCCTTTATGTCCACCTGACCTCCTGGTGTTTATCACTGTGTTCATTGGGAACTAAAATGGTGCCTTTGAGATAGTAGACACTCAACAGTTGTTCAATAAAGCAATGAACGAGGAGCCAGGCTGGCTGGGTGATAAGGCAGAGGCTCTTTAGATTAATGAATGCATTACTGCTTACTGGCTCTGAGGGAATGGTGTAAGACCTCTAAGCTGTCCGCGTCCATAGAAGGTAGGCAGTGACACTGCCCGAGCCACAGCGGGGTGAGGAGTAAGTGAGGCAGTGTCCCACAACGTGCCTAGCACAGAATTGAGGGTACCAGTTACGAGAGCACCCTCTCAGAGCCAGACTTCCTGGGTCCATGTCCCGGCTCCCCACTGAGAGCTGTATGGCCCCAGGGAAGTTATTTTATTTCTCTGCCATTTCAGTTCCTTTGTAAAATGGAGAAAAAGAGAAAGATAGCACTCATTTAATTTGAGTAAGGTATAAATACAGAGTTAACCTGTTCCAGGCACATATTAAGAGACTCCTAGAGGGCTTTCCGTTATCGCAGGTCTGATGACAACAGTCTTCTTCTGTGCCTGTCTGGTGGCCAACCCAAGCCAGGAGCACTGCAGGGAGTAACTAAACACGGGATACAAGCAAGCAAGCTCACAGGACTTTATTTATGCCTTTCAGCCGTCTTTATTCAGTCGTTTCATACATTTATTGGGTGCCTACATTGGCCCAGGTGCGGGCAAAGTTTCAGGAATACAGAAGCGGCCACATCATGATTCATTCATGAACCGGGAGCTTTTTATGGCAGCAGTTGCCTCTCCAATGTCCCTTCTCCCTTCAGGCCAACGCCTTTTCCCATGATCTATACTATTGCTATCTTGATCAGTTTTTCTTTTTGCTGATCGTCGGATGTCACCAAATCCAGTAACACAGGCACACACAGTGTAAAGAAATTTCCTACATGAAATTATACATTTTGAAACAACCAGATTTTCATGAAACTAAATGATAGCAACCCAATCAATTCCCTACAAGGTTGTTCACAAATGTGGCCACCGCAGTGCACACCAATGGCAAGGCCAGAAGAGGAAGGCATTCCAAATAATTACTTACTGGTGGTCCAGGGTCCCCTGGGGGGCCCATGAAACCAGGAACTCCGGGATGACCCTAGGAAAACACAAGACAATTATTTTAAATGATTCCCCAAAGGCTTTTTACTTTGTGCAACTATAGATTTCAGATAACTAGCCAGAAGCCATCTCCTAACTCAGATAACAATTCTGGATATACATGTGTGTTTGTGTGTGTATACATAAATCTACATATTTATATTTATATCAAAAGGTGGCCGAGGGAGTGTCTAGCAATCTACCCTGGAACTGGATTTGCTTCAAAATAATATGAGGAAGAAGTATACAGATGAAAACAAGAGTGGCTATAGAGCTGGAAGATGCTGTGACCAGGTGAGAAGTCCAAGGGGTGCTTTTTATTATACTCTCTTATTTTCTTAATGAGGTTTCCCCAATGGCTCAGTGAGAAAAGAATCCACCTGAAAAAGAATCTGCCTGCAATACAGGAGACACAGGAGATGCGGGTTTAATCCCTGGGCCAGGGAAGATCCCCTGGAGGAAGCAATGGCAACCCACTCCAAAATTCTCACCTGAAAAAATCCCAAGGACAGAGGAACCTGGCAGGCTACTTGTAGTCTACAGGGTCACAAAAAGTCAGAGATGACTGAGAGACTAAGCACGTTTTTAAAAAATATGTATTTATTTCCATGGCTGCTCTGTGTCTCAGTTATGGCACGTGGGACCCTCAGCTGCAGTGTGTGGGGTCCAGCTCCCCAACCAGGCATGGAACCCAGGTCCCCACGTTGGGAGCGCAGAGTCCCAGCCAGTTGGCCACCGGGGAAGTCTCTACACTCTTATTTTGATGTGTTTGAAGTATCCCGTAAGAAAAACTTAAAAGCAGGTAAATGCATATACACAATTTATACAATGGAAATCGCTCAGTTAACTGAATTACGGCATCTCTGAGAACATTACAATTATTTTAAGAAAGAGAGTCATGCCCCCGTGTAGAAGGGAGTCTATGTGTATTACAGAATGAGCTATATCGGTTATGGTGCAAAGTATAGCACCTCAGCGTTCATGCAGTACAGCAAAGTTATCAAAGCAAGCCAACCGCCACGAAAGAAACGCTTCCCCGCCCTCCGCCTTCACCTCCTTCCACAGGAAAACGCAAGCTGCAACGTTCGGTCTAGAGAGCACTGCTGTTGAAAACTACTGAGAGTAATGCAAACACGGTTTGTTTTTCAGGACAGACATTTTTGCCGAGTACGTCATCCAGACCTTGAGTGCAGTGCTCATCTCCTCGCCCCTTGGGTCTCTGCCCCCGAGCCTCACCTGTCGCTGAGGGTCTGTGGGTCAGGGATTTGCCCACCACTCAACCTGAACCTCAGAGCCTGGGGCGGGGCCTGGCGTGGAGCGGGTTTACCGTGAAGAGATGGATGGAAGACTTAGAAGGAAAGGCAGGGGCACGTGGAGAGAGGACAGGAGAAGGAAAGGGGGGAAGGGGTGGCGGAAGCAAAGCACAAGCAGAGGAGTCGGTTTAAACGCAGAAAGGCTGCTGTAGCTCTGGCTGGGCGGTGATAGGGGACAGTGTTCAGACCCGCAGGAAGAGCACCACATCGTCACAGGGACCATTTTAGAAGGCGTTTGGAGAAGTGGTGCAGCAGGGATGGGTAGGCTCTCACAGGGGAGAGTCATGTGGCAGAAGCAGAGCGCGGGCAGGAGGAAAGAACGCAGCATTGTGCATTGGCAGAGAATGACTGCCATTTCAGTGAGCGAGAAGCACTAAAGGTAAGTGAGCACAAAATTTTAAAATATATATTAAAGAAAAAAAAGGAAAAAAAATCCCAGATGATTGGGAAAGGGGAGTGTGACAATGAACCAAGGTGGAAACTATGAAATCCTGATTAAAAAAAAAAAATCCCACCGAAGACAATGAAGAGACAAGAAAAGATTTCCAAAATGGTGGAGTGAAAATTACTTAGGAAAACATAGTGCTGCTTCTTCAGGGTGAGCAGTTTATTATAAACTGAATTCTTACCTGGTCACCTTTCTGTCCAACCTCACCGTCTGCACCATGTTCTCCTTTATTTCCCTTAGGAGAAAAAAAAAAGAAAATTACAGAAAATCTTGCCAGAGCTCCTTTGCAAAAGAAAACTTTCATGTTGCATTCATTCACTCATTCTTCATCAGTTTCTTATCAGGTTTGTGCTGGGGCCCCAAGTAGCTACATGACCTTGAGCAGGTCATTTAAAGCCCAAGTTGTGGGGCATTTTTAATCGACAAAATGAAGAGAATGATGATTGCCCACCTCCTGAAATGCTGGGAGAATGAAATAAAATAATACATGGGAAATACTTAGCATGGAGCTCAAAATATAGTTAAGAGCTTATAATTATTTTTACTATTCTGTGTTGGAATCCTGATTTTGTCATTTACTAATTGTGTGTCACTGGTCAAGGTGTTTCAACTCTTCTGCTTCCTACTTAAAAAACGGGAATAATAACAGTAGACTCTTTGTCGTGGGGTTGCTGTGAGGAAGAAATGGCCGAAAATCCATAAAGCGCCTGGACCAGTGACTGCTTCAGGGGTCTCACCCGTCTCACTGTCCCATCACCAAGGTCATTGTCACCAAGGTCACTGTCACCATCACTGTTGCTGTCACTGCGGCATCACCATGACAACCACTATCCTTCTCCTCCTCTTATCAACCATCACCACCACCACCGTTACTGTCATCCTTTTGCCCAGCACCATCACTATCATCTTTTTCTTCCTCCTCCTCCTCCCTCACCATGATCAGTACCCGCACCACTCTCATCCTCATCCTCTTCATCAGCTATACCATCGTCATCTTCATTGCCGTCATCATCAGCACCATCGCTACATCACTCACGACTAGCACCTCTATCCCCCTCCTCCTTCACATCACCGTCGTCTTCATTATCTGGTCACCAAGACACAGCATACAAGCTACCAAAGATACAGTCTTACAAACGAATCCTGAAAGTACCATTCAAAGCTTCCACTCTCTCTTAACTGTCACCTACTTAGGCTTAGCGGGTTAACAAGTGTATTCCAGTAAAATGTTATTAAACAAAAACACGGTAGTTTCTTTGAAAGAATGCATTATGCATTAAAAGCTGTTGGCAATGACTCAGTCTTGGCTGTGGTTCCAGGCCTGTCTTCCCTTACCTTTGCACCTTTGAAAGTTCGTGTTCCCTGTTTGCCCCGTTTGTTCATTCAGTAGATGAAGGAGCAGAGGTGGTGGGTGGCAGACCTACGTCCGAGGGGCCTTCCAGACTCCCAAACCCTACAATTCTCTCACTGAAACATCACGCCCAGCCCTCTTTCCATCCAGACACTGAACCACACCAGCAGTTCGTCGATGACAATAATTACCCAATAACACCCTAGCCTCCTCCTCTCTGTGGTATATTGGGAGGGTTAGGTGCTCCAGCATCTGTAAAGTGCCAAATGCTTTTGTGTGCAGGAAAAAAAAAATAGGTTCCGAGGGGAAGAGCATTTGTTGCAACATTTTTGCGTGCAATTACGTCTATTCTTTTAAGATCGTTAAAGCCAGCACACTGTCTGCAGGCCACTTCCTAATCTCAATGAAAAGAAGTCACAGACTAGCACACTGCTTCTCTGACTTTAAGGATGACCGCCTTAAAAGTAAATGGTTTCCTTTCAATTCCCATCCTCAGTCTGGGCTTAGAGTGGCTTCAACCCTCATCCCGCAACAACTAAAATGTCAGCGGCTCAAGGATCTCCACGGTTGTCTGTCTCCTTCTCCACTGCAGCTGGGGATCAAAGCACACATAGCCACCCCCCAAGCCTGACTCACTTCCTTTCAAAAAAGAGTGCTGACATTTACAGAGCCCCTGCTCAGCTGGGCACTCTGCCAGAGTCCACATGAGGTTCCACTTCATGTATTTCTTTGTTTATATCCTGAGCTAATGCAAAAGAGCAATCGATGTGTCCACATTCTCTCATTCAGCCAGGAAAACTACTCAGTGAAGTAGGGGGCTATTATCAGAGCATAAAGATAAGAGTCCTGAAGACCAGAGAGGTTAAGCCATTCACCTGAGGCCACACAGCTGAAAAAAAAAATAATCATAGTATTTGTCACCTAGTGGAGGTGATGAAATTCCAGTTGAGCTATTTCAAATCCTGAAAGATGATGCTGTGAAAGTGCTACACTCAATATGTCAGCAAATTTGGAAAACTCAGCAGTGGCCACAGGACTGGAAAAGGTCAGTTTTCATTCCAATCCCAAAGAAAGGCAATGCCAAAGAATGCTCAGACTACTGCACAATTGCACTCATCTCACACGCTAGTAAAGTAATGCTCAAAATTCTCCAAGCCAGGCTTCAGCAATATGTGAACCGTGAACTTCCAGATGTTCAAGCTGGTTTTAGAAAAGGCAGAGGAACCAGAGATCAAATTGCCAGCATCCACTGGATCATGGAAAAAGCAAGAGAGTTCCAGAAAAACATCTATTTCTGCTTTATTGACTATGCCAAAGCCTTTGACTGTGTGGATCACAATAAACTGTAGAAAATTCTTAAAGAGATAGGAATACCAGACCACCTGATCTGCCTCTTGAAAAATCTATATGCAGGTCAGGAAGCAACAGTTAGAACTGGACATGGAACAACAGACTGGTTCCAAATAGGAAAAGGAGTACATCAAGGCTGTATATTGTCACCCTGCTTATTTAACTTATATGCAGAGTACATCATGAGAAACGCTGGACTGGAAGAAACACAAACTGGAATCAAGATTGCCAGGAGAAGTATCAATAACCTCAGATATGCAGATGACACCACCCTTATGGCAGAAAGTGAAGAGGAACTCAAAAGCCTCTTGATGAAAGTGAAAGTGGAGAGTGAAAAAGTTGGCTTAGAGCTCAACATTCAGAAAACAAAGATCATGGCATCTAGTCCCATCACTTCATGGCAAATAGATGGGGAAACAGTGGAAACAGTGTCAGACTTTATTTTTCTGGGCTCCAAAATCACTGCAGATGGTGACTGCAGCCATGAAATTAAAAGACGCTTACTCCTTGGAAGGAAAGTTATGACCAACCTAGATAGCATGTTCAGAAGCAGAGACATTACTTTGCCAACAAAGGTTCGTCTAGTCAAGGCTATGGTTTTTCCTGTGGTCATGTATGGATGTGAGAGTTGGACTGTGAAGAAAGCTGAGCACCGAAGAATTGATCTTTTGAACTGTGGTGCTGGAGAAGACTCTTGAGAGTCCCTTGGACTGCAAGGAGATCCAACCAGTCCATTCTTAAGGAGATCAGCTCTGGGATTTCTTTGGAAGTAATGATGCTGAAGCTGAAACTCCAGTACTTTGGCCACCTCATGCGAAGAGTTGAGTCATTGGAAAAGACTCTGATGCTGGGAGGGATTGGGGGCAGGAGGAGAAGGGGACGACAGAGGATGAGATGGCTGGATGGCATCACTGACTCGATGGACTTGAGTCTGGATGAACTCCGGGAGTTGGTGATGGACAGGGAGGCCTGGCATGCTGCGATTCATGGGGTTGCAGAGTTGGACACAACTGAGCGACTGAACTGAACTGAATCCAGATCTGTGTCCAAACTTTCTCCTCCTAATCAAGTTAATTTCCTGGTTATGTTTTTAGGTCACGATGCTTTGTCCCGCTGGTTTCATAATGTCAAGAGCACTAGATATTTAGTCTGGAAGCCTGACTGATTATGCTAACCATGTTCTCAGAACCTTTCAACACACTAAGAATAAAGCCATCAAGAAAAAACAGATTGGAAACAAAACAAACCAAGAAACAAGCTGCCGTCCTGGATTCTGCGTCCAGGAACATTACTAGTTTGCTACTCTGCAAACTTGGCTTTCTGCAGTAGATGTTTACTGAGGATGCAATGAAAGGGCTTCGCTTTTCCTGTTGAAATGGACAGAAGAAACTCGTACCACAAGCCCTTATATCAGAGCACTGCCTTTAGAAAACGTGACACTGTGAGTTCTTTCTCTGTCTCTTAGAAATGGATATCAATCCTTTTCAAAGGTCAGCAAGCCTTTTGCTGGTTCTAGGACCCAGGAATCGGAGAAGGCAATGGCACTCCACTCCAGTACTCTTGCCTGGAAAATCCCATGGGTGGAGGAGCCTGGTAGGCTGTGGTCCATGGGGTCGCTCGAGTCAGACACGACTGAGCGACTTCACTTTCACTTTTTACTTTTATGCATTGGAGAGGAAATGGCAACCCACTCCAGTGTTCTTGCCTGGAGAATCCCAGGGACAGGGAAGCCTGGTGGGCTGCCGTGTATGGGGTCTTACAGAGTCGGACACAACTGAAGCGACTTAGCAGCAGCAGCAGCAGCAGGACCCAGGAATGGCCTTCCTAGGTGGTGCAGTGGTAAAGAATCTGCCTGCCAGGGCAGGAGACATGGGTTTGATTCCTGGGTTGGGAAGATCCCCTGGAGAAGGAAATGGTAACCCACTTCACTATTCTCGCCTGGGAAGTCCCATGGACAGAGGAGCCTGGTGGGCTATAGTCCATGAGGTCATGGAAGAGTCAGAAACAATTTAGCGACTAAACAACAACAAAAAGGACCGAGCAAAATATTTCTCAAGCATCTGGGAACATCTCTTTGAAATTTAATCAACAAGAGAAATAAAACCCCATCAGCCAGATGCTGTAGGAAACTAGGAGCCTAACTTCTGGGTCCTTTTTTCCAAGCTGCAGAACTACCTCCAGGCAAAAAATGTGAGCAGTTTGTTTTGATTTTGTCTGAAGCTAATTCACTAGAGCAGATGATTAGTCCAATTACCAGGTGAATTAGGATGAACGTGACAAACAGTGCTACGTGGGCCTTTTACGTGAGGACTAATTACTATTCACCCTGAGGACACACACGTCATCAGTCACAGCTGCCTGACCGTAGAAAAGGTGAGGTTTCTTTGTCTTTACAAGCTCTTGGCAGAATTGCCTGTGGTACCCATAATATTCTGGTTTAATGCTTGTGCAAAAAAAATAATTATTTCAGTTCTACCTTCTGGTATGGGAGAAGATTCTGTTTGGTTTTTAAATATATTTCCCCCATGCCATCATGTACTAAGTACATAATACAACAATTATTTAGAGGTTATATTCATAGCAGAGGCTGCTCTAAGGATGTTAGGTTTTGGGAATCCATCAAGCAGATAATTCTCTCTGGGATTTTACAAATTTTTGAGAGCATGGCCTAAATTTTCTCAAATTAGTAAGCCTCTGCTAGTCTCAGAAATTTTGTCCCTGAAAATTTGTGTGCTGTTTCTCTGCTTAGAAAACCTTCCCCCAAGAATGCCTGTCAATGCAAGTAAAATCCTACTTCTTGGGACCTCCCTGGTGGTTCAGTGGTTAGGAATCCACCTTGCAACGCAGGGGAATCGGGTTCGATCCCTGGCCGGGGAACTAAGATCCCACATGCCGAGGGGCAACTAAGTCAGACTGCCACAAGCACGGAGCCTGCACACCACAACTCTGAGTCTGTACACCGCAGCGAAAGGTCCCACACAACACAGTGAGATCCTAGTGCTGCAACTGAGACCTGAGTGAATAAATAAATGTTAAAAAAAAATCCTACCTCCTCCTCCAGGTAGCCTTCACCTCTGCCCCGTGCCATTATTTTCCTTAAAATCATTTAACTCTCCTCCTGGCTATCTGTCATAGTTGTTATTAACTCAGAAGAAGGAACGGTAAGGAGGACCATCCACAGTCACATGCATCCAGCACTTTCTACCTATGTGCTGGGCACCATGCCTGGTGCTTTATAAATGTTTCCTTGTTTAATCCTCATGTCCTCTCTGTGAGATGAGCCATGTGGTCCTTCTTTTACAGATTAGGGACCCCTGCTTCAGAAAAGCCCCAGTTCCCCAAGTCTTATGATCAGTCAGTGCAATTCACCCAGCTAATAAGAGGCAGAACCAGGCTGGGGAACCACTGACCACTCACTGCTCTCGATAGCCTTGGCCCCAGTCTGATTTTGCTTAGAGTCATCACCTTCTAGATCTTTCTTCTCCAACACATCAGGCCCTAGAAGACATGGCCCATATCCGACCTAACACTATCCCTCCTGACTTGGAAGGGAGCTGTTTAAGGGCATGCCTGGTGGGAATCTCTCAGGACTGAGGCAGCCGTGGAGAGCATGGACTAAATGGCTCTGGGCTGTCTTCTGGGAAGAATGGGATTCCAGGGCCTTTTCTGGCAGTTCTAATAACAGCAAAAGAGGTTTTATCTCCCACCTCCCAGAATTGTCCAGAACCTCCAATGAGGTCTTCTACTCACCTAGCATCCCCAGTGCCTGTAGTTCCCATTACATGATGTGTGGACATGTGGACAAGAAGAAAACCATGTTTTTCACGAAGGACAGAATAATCAGCATTTCCAAACTCAAAGGGGCTTTTACATCTGCCTCATTAGAAAGTCATGGTCTGATGACAATCTCGCTTCTTCTTCCTCTGCATAGATGGTGATCATAATGGGAGCCACTGTTTTCAGCTTCCTCTCCTTAGTCAGTATCTTACGCAGTCTGAAAGCTCCAGAATGAAGCTCTGGAGCTGACGGTGTCATTCATCTCCCCAGACCCAAGATCCAGAGACGGCAGCTGCAAATAAGCAGGAAAAGTCTCGGGAAGCCTGAGTCCCCAGATGTTAGATCACAGTCACAATCAAACCTTCCTGATGAAGCCTGTGACCACTGAATACCTAGAGCCTCTGGTTATAAAAAGACACTAACAATGACCACAAATACTCCACTGTGGGCAGCGTTTTCAATTTAGAAATTAATCATGAGGTCCACAAGTCTGACAGATATCTTGTTTGATAAGCCAAGTTCAACAGAAAGGAAATGAAACAGCCCTCTGTTTTGTTTTCTAGAGAGAGGCATGGGTTGAGTGAAGAGCACAGAGACACGCTTGAGTTTGGAGCCAAAAACCAAGGCAAGCCTGTGGGTGCCCAGGCAAGATAAACCAGTCAATATTAAAGGAAATCAATGCTGAATACTCATTGGAAAGACCTATGCTGGTGCTCCAGTGTTTTGGTCTCTGGATGCAAACAGCTGACTCATTGGGAAAGTCCCTGATCCTGGGAAAGACTGAGGGCAGAAGGAGAAGAGCAGGTTAGAGGATAAGATGGCTGGATGGCATCACCGATGCAATGGACTTGATCTTGGGCAAGCTCCAGGATAAGGTGAGGGACAGGGAGGCCTGCCATGCTGCAGTCCATGAGGTTGCAAAGAGCTGGACATGACTGGGCGACTGAACAAGTGCGATTCATCTTCCCAGCCACAGTTGGTGAGAAAGGGAAAGCTATTAAGAGTCAGTACCAGGGGCAGTGAATCAATAGATAGAAGCGTTGAGTCTTCTTGGGTGCTTTCCTTGGTGCTGGTGTTGGTGATAGCATTACTGGGTTTAGTCACTAAGTTGTGTCTAACTCCTGGGATCCCGTAGACTGCAGCCCGCCAGGCTCCTCCTCTATCCATGGGATATTCCAGATGAGAATACTGGAGTGGGTTGCCATGTCCTTTTCCAGGGGATCTTCCCGACCCAGGGATCAAACCTGCATCTCCTGCTTTGCAGATGGATTCTTTACTGCTGAGCCACAAGGGAAGCCCCTCCTGGACGAGTAACAGCATACTACCTAGTGGGGGTCTAGGACCTGGACTTCAAGGATTCACTTTGACCTACTAGTTTTGTAGTAGTTTTGTAAGATTGGCATTTAACCTTGCTAGACCTTAGTTTTCTAATATGTAAAGTAGAACACTATCTCTACCTCCAAGGATGATGCTCACCGTCATAGGAGATGACATTATAAAGCAGGTAAACTGGTCTTTGGTCTTTAATACACTAGGTATAACATCTCCTGCAGCTCCCTGAGATCTCACTGTGCAGGGTGACCCTGAGAACAAGGCCACCGCAGACTCCCAAGTAGAGAAACAAAACACCCTGTCTTTCAGAAGCAGCACTGATTTCTGTTCTTTTCCTGGATGGAAGCTTTCTTTGACTTTCTCCAACTCTGAAAAGGAACAAACCCTCCCTTGAAGGGAATTATAAAAGAACAAAGGCAGAGTCATTGTCCCAAGACACCAGCACTTCAGGAGTGGTTGGGCTGATTGAGAAAACAATTCCTCCTTAGTGGAAGGAACGCCTTATCTGTTTAATTGATCTGCTTTCCTTTCTCTGAATAAAGGTTATCATGTGGCAGAGGTAGCACCCAGAAGCTGGCAAGCTGACAGCAAAGGTCGTATACTGAGGGTCAGCTGAAACGAGCCACCTGCAGAATCCTTCAAGCAAGGAGTTTAGCCGCCACTTATGACCCCAGAAAAGGGGAATCCTCAGGAAATAGCACAGAGGATGCTCAGCTGTGCTGGTGTCTCTTAGCCTAACACTTCCCCAGGGCAGAACCTCCAGTTCTATCTACACTGAGACCTGATGTGGCCGGGGCCTGGGACACCTGCTGTTTTCCATCCTGATACCCCACAGGCTCCCAGTTGGTGTCATACCTCAGTATTTTTGTTTGCCTCCTTACCTTTTAATAACAAATATAATGGCTCCAACCCCATCTTTCAGGGCTGTGCCTAGGGTGAGGCAAGTGACCACTCACCCAGGGGCCCCATAAACCTCAGATCGGACATAAAGAATATGTCAATGACATATTTTTAAAAGTCAAAGTTAATGAAAAATGAAGAATTTCATCACCTATTCAGTATAAATCTATATCCCTTCCTACTTGAGAACTTCTGAATATGTCTGTATTTAAGTTAAAAGAAAATCGTACTATATGTTTTAAGTGGTAAATTTTTAAGTGATTAAAAATATTTTTCTTTTCTAATAAAAAATTAATGCAAAATAATACAAGATGAACAAAATATGAAAATGGAAATAAACACAGGGCTCCATATCAGATCAGATCAGATCAGTTGCTCAGTCATGTCCGACTCTTTGCAACCTCATGAATCGCAGCACGCCAGGCCTCCCTGTCCATCACCAACTCCCGGAGTTCACTGAGACTCACGTCCATCGAGTCAGGGATGCCATCCAGCCATCTCATCATCTGTCGTCCCCTTCTCCTTCTGCCCCCAATCCCTCCCAGCATCAGAGTCTTTTCCAATGAGTCAACTCTTCCCATGAGGTGGCCAGAGTACTGGAGTTTCAGCTTCAGCATCATTCCTTCCAAAATCCCAGGGTTGATCTCCTTCAGAATGGACTGGTTGGATCTCCTTGCAGTCCAAGGGACTCTCAAGAGTCTTCTCCAGCACCACAGTTCAAAAGCATCAATTCTTCGGTGCTCAGCCTTCTTCACAGTCCAACTCTCACATCCATACACAACCACAAGAAAAACCATAGTCTTGACTAGACGAACCTTTGTTGGCAAAGTAATGTCTCTGCTTTTGAACATGCTATCTAGGTTGGTCATAACTTTCCTTCCAAGGAGTAAGCGTCTTTTAATTTCATGGCTGCAGTCACCATCTGCAGTGATTTTGGAGCCCAGAAAAATAAAGTCTGACACTGTTTCCACTGTTTCCCCATCTATTTCCCATGAAGTAGTGGGACCGGATGCCATGATCTTCATTTTCTGAATGTTGAGCTTTAAGCCAACTTTTTTCACTCTCCACTTTCACTTTCATCAAGAGGCTTTTGAGTTCCTCTTCACTTTCTGCCATAAGGGTGGTGTCATCTGCATATCTGAGGTTATTGATATTTCTCCCGGCAATCTTGATTCCAGCTTGTGTTTCTTCCAGTCCAGCGTTTCTCATGATGTACTCTGCATATAAGTTAAATAAGCAGGGTGACAATATACAGCCTTGACGTACTCCTTTTCCTATTTGGAACCAGTCTGCTGTTCCATGTCCAGTTCTAACTGTTGCTTCCTGACCTGCATACAAATTTCTCAAGAGGCAGATCAGATGGTCTGGTATTCCCATCTCTTTCAGAATTTTCCATAGTTTATTGTGATCCACAGGGCTCCGAAGGGGCAGAAATTACCATGAGACAAGGGGACACGACTGAGCTGTGTAGAAGGAAAACGAGGGTCTCGTGTAGGCTGGGTCTCATCTTGACTTAACATTTCTGTATTTTGTTCCTCATGGATCTACTTCATTCATTTTAAACGTTTCACAATACTGCATTAGAGGCTCATTTAGCTTGGTTACACCTTCCGCCCAGGTCTCACCTCAGTCTTGGCCCAGGCACTGACAGAGGGCTGACAACGCGCCAGGCGCAGGTGGGAGCATCGTTGAGCAGTCGTCAGGGTCAGAAGCCCGGAGGGTCTCTGCCCTCACAGCCCCTTGTTCACCAGGAGGAACGGGAAGGGCCGGGAGGCAAAAAGCCAGCCCAGGGCCGTTGCCGAGACCGTATTCCCACCCCAAGGGTCTTGCTCCTGTGGTCTCTCTCCCACTGACAATTTCATGCTGCAACCCCCATCAGAGGAGCCATACCGAGTCCCAGAGAAACACGGTGACATAGTGACACGCGTGTCCCTGAACACGCATTAGGCACAGAGCAATGTGCAGAGGTCACAGCAGCACAGAGTTGACAAGGCGGGGGGGCAGAGAAAGCCCCCCAGGGCAGCGTGGATGTCCACTCCCTGCCTACACACTCTCCCAGCCTACACACTCTCTCCCCCTGAGTGCTGAACACTGTCCTGACCGAGGGCCTGAGAGCCGCAGCCCCGAAGCCTGCCTGTTCCGCAGCTGCGCACCCAGCTCCCCCCTCCCATGCCAGCCTCCGAGCTCCGTGAACCTATAGAGCCATGCTGCCTGTTCCAGACAGGTGTCTCATCATTCACAGCACAGTGAATGATGCCCACTGCGTTTCTATAGCACTTTCCTAATAACACTCTTTTTTAAAATTATTTTTTATTGAAGGATAATTTCTTTGCAGAATTTTCCTGTTTTCTGTCAAACCTCGACATGAATCAGCCATCAGTATACATATATCCCCTCCCTTTTGAACCTCCCTCCCATCTCCCTCCCCATCCCACACCTCTAGGTTGATACAGAGCCCCTGGTTGAGTTTCCCGAGCCATACAGCAAATTCCTGTTGGCTGTCTATTTTACATATGGCAATGTAAGTTTCCATGTTACTCTTTCCATACATCTAAAAATACGGAATGCTTCACGACCTTGCACGTCATCCTTACACAGGGGCCAGGCTAATCTTCTCTGTATCATTGCAATTTTAGTGTATGTGCTGCCGAAGCAAGCACCCTAATAATCCTTTTATCGAGTGCTAAGTTCTTTATCTGTACAATATGTTCAACTCTCACTTCTCTCTGCAGTTGTTTTTATTCACATCATTAGTGGTTGGAGAAATTGAGGCCCAGAGAGGTCAAAGATTTTGCCTAAGGTCACACAGCAACAATGACTCAACTAGAATTCAGAGTTGTCTGACCCCAAAGTTCATGTCATAACCATCACTACACATTCCTATCCAGTAGCTCATCTGTACTTCCAACCACTCAGGTATTTGTAGATGAGCAATCTGAGACTCAACAAGTTCAAGTGCCCATTTCCAAGGTCACTGAGACAGCCAGAGCAAAGGAGAGACCTTGAATGTGGGTTTTCTGATTTTATTTTATTTTATTTTTTAACCTGGACTGGCATTTTAAAATTTTCTGATTTTAAAACCATGATCTCGTTACACTGGGCATCACTCTTCCTCAAACTTAGGCTAACCAGTGAGATGAGAACAGATACACGTGAGTTTTATGACGGTTCACTGACCTGAGGTCCAGCTATTCCTGGGGGCCCTGGGAGGCCTCTGGGCCCAGCATCCCCCTGCAGCAGGAAGAACGGGGAGAAAAAAAGAAAAAACAGCAGGAATAAGTGTCTGGACCCGACATACGGCATCGTCAGCAAGATGTCCACTTCCATATCATTCACTCATTTCCCATGGGATTCCCAGGTCCCCGCCTGCCCCTCAGAGTGTCTGAGCAAAGGCAGGCGGTGATAAGGTGTGTGGCTGTGATTCAAGGGTATAACCCACCCCCAAAGTGGTAAATGGTGCAGGAACCAGTCCCCAAGGTGACCCCAATGATCCTCGCCTCCCAACGGGTACCAGAGAGACAGTGCTGGCATCTCCAAGATGATTCACTTTGTCCCAATGATAAAAACGAAATCTCCTCTTTTGTTCCTACCTTCTTCCCTTCTGTGCCTTCTCTCCCTGGCTTTCCTGGGAGACCTTTGTCCCCTTTAAAACCTGGAAGACCAGGAAGGCCTGGGGGGCCCGGGGGACAGTCATTGCACACGTCCTGAGAGAAAGAGTAACATGATAATACAGTTACTTGCAAAACAAAAGGTGACCCATAGCTCCAACCCCTCCAGACAGGAGGAAGCCAGCAAATGATGAAAAAGCAAACGGGTAGATGGAGTCATTACCCACACAGCCTGTGTCAAACTTCACGTTTTTCTCTCTCGTTCTTAAACTAGGTTTCAGCATTGATATATCTGTATTATTACCGCACGTCTCCCTACTTCCGGCCAATGGATGAAGTGTAGCCCAAGACCAAGACGTCAAAAGCACATGTACCGATGTCTGTGAACATCTAAAAATATTCACAGTACAGATTTAAAGCAAGCATTTAGTACTGTAAGAAACAGCATGCTTTGTCCCTAAAGCCAGAGACAAAACAATGCTGGAGGCTGAATTCTCTGTCTCACAGGTTTACCTAAGTGGTTTCTGAACAAAGAAGCAAAATAAAGAACGCAAGAGGCAACCCCCCTCCCCGAGGTCTTGCTCACTGTAACACACACCAAGTATCGCCTGGCATTCTTCTTAGTCCAAGAGAAACTCACTCAGTCGTGTCCGACTTGTTGCAACCCCAAGCACTATACAGTCCCTGGAATTCTCCATGGCAGAATACTGGAGTGGAGTATCTTCCCAACCCAGGGATCAAACCCAGGTCTCCTGCATTGCACGCGGATTCTTTAGCAGCTGAGCCACAAGGGAAGCCCTTCTCAGTCCAAAGTAGGTATTTAATCAAGGCTCTCTGGAATGGAGCTTTGCTCCTCGGCTCTGAGGCAGGTGAGTTCTGTCCCTGGAGTGAATTTAAAGCCAGGGAACCAATTCTCGAGCTTGTCTGTGTCATCCCCAGGTCTTACAGTTTGGAGCACAGTAAACCCCAAATGAAATTCACTGGCCTGACCACACTCTGTCCAACTCACACCCCAGCATCTTGGACTGCTCCTTCCTTGTGCTGTCGTTGTGCTCAGTCATGTCCGAGTCTTTGCGACCCCATCGACTGTAGACCGCCAGGCTCCTCTGTCCGTGGAATTTCCCAGGCGAGCATACTGGAGTGGGTTACCATGTCTCCCTCCAGGGGACCTTCCTGACCCAGGGATCCAGCCCACACCTCCTGCATCTCTTGCGTTGTAGGCGGATTCTTTACCACGGTGTTCCTTCCATGCCTTCACTCTAATCCTGTCTTCCTCCCCGATTCCCTCCTTGTGATAAAGGTTAAATAAAGTAAAACAAGCATGGCTCTCGGAACAGTGCCAGATCATTTCCAGAGCGTTCGGCTTTGATATGAATTCACATACTCAGCCAGCAGCTCCCTCGCTGTTGGGCACGGCGCTCTTCTGCTTCGAGACCACAGTAAACAGCTGTCTTGAAGAGCTCACGGATCCATGGCACCAACTGACCCAAGTAAATGTGCTAACTCGGGCCTTGGGCTGCTCCACTGGAGAGACGGGCCAAGACTTGCTCACGTTCACAGTGGGTGATGTCTCAGGTGGCCTGGCACTCATCTTGATCTCTAATTCAGGATGGACGGGCTTTCATCAACAAAAAGCATCTCTGAGCAGTCCACCTTCCTTTCAGGTGCTCACGCCTACTCAATCTTTGATGTTTCTTTAGAGGTGTCCTACTCCAAGAAGCGCTCCTGATTGCTTCACACTGGGGGTATGCTTCTGCCCCTGAGAACCTCCTGCTACAGAAGCACCTGTCTCACTATAGAGTGGTCTCTTTATAGCTCCATGCCGTCCCCATCAAGCAAAAAAAAAAAAAAAAGTGTGAGCTCTTCGAGAACAGAAGTAGAGTTGCTTTATCTCTGCATGTCTGATTTATAGCAAATAATCTTCCACAAAGCATGAGCTCCGTGAGGGGCCCAGCCAACCCAATCAACCACCACCAATTGACCTTCACACGCCTAGGGCCACCTCCCAGAAGCTGGTTGAAATGTTGAGGGGAACGAAATGTTGGGTATGTGAAGAAATGGCAAATGAGGTGAGCTGAAGGGCACTGTCTTCAGTTGCTGCTGTTTGGAAGGGTGGCAGGCTAGGGAGAAACTCTTCTATTCCTAGACAGTCTCTATAGTTGCTTAAAATAGGATATATCTATGAAATAGGGCAACCCCAGACACAGGATGCATGGAAGCAGAGCTAGGCTGGTTGCAGAAGGACTTCCAGACACTAAGAATTTTTGGACTTGGAGGTAAAGTGGGATCCACAGCAGAAAGCGATCACATCTAAGACAAGATCTCACTGTTTTCTCACTTCTTGTTGATTTCTGGCATGGTTAAGTCAGCCTGAGCATGTCACAGTCACACATCCTGTGAGCATTGTTCCCTGATGGCCAGGGCAGCCCCCAGACTTGCTAGAGAGGGGGCTGGACTTAACATACAGACCCGGTCCTGGAATCCAGTGCGCAGGGCAAGACCAGCCCCCGACCCGCTCTCCCACCAAGCCTCCCTTTGCCTCTGTGCCCGTGGGACCCCAGCCCCTGGACCTGGGACACCTCAGTCATGTGGATGCTAGCACTGGGACCCAAGCGGACTGCCCCCAAACACATCTCAGTGGCATATTAACTACTGTGAATTAAAGTTACTTAAGAAATGGTCAGTGTAAGACAGACATTGATACTTCTGTCTTCCCTAAAACAGGAAATAAACCAAAATACAGGAAATAAACCTCTCACGTGAAAGGGGCCCTCCCTGCAGCTGGAGGTGGGAGGACACCTTTATCCCCAGAAACAGGGATTTCAGGGCCAAGAAGCCTGTATATATCTTCAGTTTTAATTTACTACCCTGAACCCAAGCTCTGCTTAAAGTCTTCACTAATTAAGCACCCAGAGCCTATGTTTCTTTGCCCTGTCAATTCCTCACAAATGTCTTATGTCTTTACCTACAAAGTATGAAAGCTGCCTGTTTGGCCACTTTTTAGGTCTCATTTCTAGGAGACCTCCATGTGCACAAATTAAAGCTTATTCTGCTCCTGTTAATGCCTTGTGTCAATTTTTAGTCCCATCACAGAACTCAAGAGGACCCACAGGTGGAATTTTCTCCCTCCCCATCACCAGCCAGAGTTCTGTGTCCAGCTGGACAGGCTTGCCCAGACCACAGTGAAGCCTCTGCCCACTTGGGGTTCACGGCTACACCTTTCCAAGGCTCAGTCTCCCTATCTGTGAGATGAGAACCTCAGATTCTGGGGAGAAATACATGGCGAGAACACAGGAGTTTCAGCTGCCATGTACATCCCTGTGGTTTCAGCTGTGATTTTCCTCCCTTTGTCCCACTGGCAGATCAGAGAGATGACCCTGCTCGTCAATTCTGCTCCCAACTCTTCCACTTAACTGAGTCATCTCAGGCAAGCCACTTTAGTTCCTTTGAGTCCACTTCCATATCTGTTAACAAGGCTCTTTCTCCTACTTGGGAGAGAGTGCAAATTTTAATACATGTGAAGCATCTAACATGTTGCAAGCTCCAGTGTGTAAATGCAGACCCCTTTGTCTCCCCTTTGTCTCCATCCCCTTCCTATTTCCTGAGACATTTTCAGCAAACCCTGTGTCATTGTATTTGGTGCAGGAGAGCAGACCAAGCAAGCGCTCAAAACTGCATAACCCTGGAGGGATGCTGCGGTCTCTTGCCAGGCACAGAAATCATCTCCAGATCATCTCACACAAACTTCTGCTGGATTCCTGAACCTCCAGTGCACGTTCATGCCAAGCGTGTAGCCTATACCTCAAACCTCGAGCTGACAGCCAAGGAACTCACTACCTGCCTGTCCTGCATCAGGTGGTCGTCAGGAAGCTTGGATACACGCAAAGATGAGGTCACGTAGCAGAGGGGTCGAGGGCATGAGGAACTGGAGCTGGTCACACTGGGAGTGAGTGTTGGCTCTGCCACCGTGCAGCTCTGTCACCTTGAACAAGTGTCTGGCCCATCCCTGCCCACCTCCTGCTCTGCAAAAGGCAGCAGGTGATAGTACCCAAAGTCCATCTAGTCAAAGCCATGGTTTTTCCAGTAGTCATGTATGGATGTGAGACTTGGACTATAAAGTAGGCTGCACACCAAAGAACTGATGCTTTCAAACTGTGGTGCTGGAGAAGACTCTTGAGAGTTCCTTGGACAGCAAGGAGATTAAACCAGTCAATTCTAAAGGAAATAAACCCTGAATATTCATCAGAAGGACTGATGCTGAGGCTGAAGCTCCAAAACTTTGACCACCTGACGTGAAAGGCTGACTCATTGGAAAAAACCCTGGTGCTGGCAAAGATTGAAGGCAGGAAGAGAAGGGGATGACAGAGGATGAGATGGAATCATTGACTCAATGGACATATGTTTGAGCTAACTCTGAGAGATGGTGAAGGACAGGGAAGCCTGGCATGCTGCAAGTCCATGGGGTCACAAAGTCAGACACGACTGAGCAACTGAATGATAACAGTAACTGGGTTGTTGGCAGGGACTGGGTGAAACAATATTTATCCTGGGAATCGTCTAAACTTCCAACCATGGAAGTTTAGTAAACGGGAACTCTTAGAATACAAAGTTTCTACTCAGGCAGTCTTCCAATGACCAGGAGGAGGCAAATTTTCTGTAACGAAAGATGCCTTCTCAGCAAGAGAGGGTTCCCCCACTCGACAGCCACCCCATCAGGCTTTAACTAACATCAAGATGGCAGTGGGTGATTATCAACTAGGGAGCCAGGATAGTGACTCTGCAGACCTGGGCAAACCCACGAGGGCCAGGCTTCCATCTACAGAGTCTCCAGGCAAAGCACAGCTTTGGAAGGCCAGGGAGTCTCAGGTACTGCCCTGAATGTAGGTGCTCACATTCTCTTGCAGTTCCTGGCTGCTACATCCTTTGGCAGGTCAGAAGTATCAATTTGACTAAACGTCTATTTCAATGCTGCAGCTGTAAAGCACACAGCAGTCACTCCTGTTATCTCTGCCTTAAAGACTGGGACACTTTGAGGCTGTAATCCTTAAGGGGAGGTGGGGGACAAGAACCGAGGCAAATCCAATGCCTTCCCAGTGGGACAGAATTAGAGAAAAATCACCTAGACTAAAAAGCCTGTACTAAATAGGACTTCAATAGATAATGATTTCTTGCCATGTCCTGGTTGTAAAAAAAAAAAAAAAAAAACCTCCCTCTTGTCAGTAAAAATCAAGAAAGATTGCTCCACTCCTCATTTTTAAGTAAAATGTATCGTTTTCCATCAAGGCGTCTCAATGTGTAGAGAGATGAAAAGTCCCAGGCTTCTGAGGTTTCCTTTTTCCTTCTGCTCTCCTCCCTTGCTCTCATGTACGAACCAGGTGCTTTCAAATGCCTCCCAAGTGGTTTTTAGAAGACAGGAGATGAGGGAGGGGGTGGTCACGCAAAAGGCAGGGCCGGGCTCCACCCAAAGTTCAGACCAAAGCTGAGAACAGAGGCAGCAAATGGTCCCCCGTGTGTGGCCATAGGACCGCTCTTCTGGAAACATGGATCTTACCCCACTCTGTCCTGCCTGTCCCCCTTCTTCTCCGTTCAAGACCCGAGGTCCCTGGCCGAGCTCCCAGGCAGCCAACTCTCCGCCCTATCTCAACCGAGCTCTCTCAGCTCACGTCCCCCACCCCCCGGGGAGAGGGTGCTGTGGTTCTGACGATGAGCTCCGTCTGCGCTCAGATCCAGACTCCACCTGACCAAGGGCCCAGCAGCTCACTCACCGCTTGGCACCTGCGCCCTGGACCTGGCACCAGCAGGATCCTCACCCAACCTGCTGGATTCTGCCCAGGACTGTCTTTTCAGAACCCTAGGACGCAGTCCTGTGTGGGGTCCAAAGTCAGTCTCTGGACTCGTTGAGGAGTGGATTCTATTCCCAGAAAGTCACTGACCCTCATGGTGACTCAGGTTTCTAATAAACAAAGAGCTAGTCACTAAGTCTTATCTGACTCTTTGCGACCCCTGGACTATAGCCCACCAGGCTCCTCTGTCCATGGGATTCTCCAGGCAAGAATACTGGAGGGGGTTGCCATTCCCTTCTCCAGGGGATAGTCCAGATGCAGGGATCAAACCCGGGCTTCCTGCATTGCAGGCCAATTCTTTACTGTCTGAGCCACCAGGGAAGCCCTATAAAGGCTGACACACATCCCTGGGTGGGCTCAGACCACCAACCTTTCGGTTAATCGCTGGATGTGCTAACTGACTGCACCAAAAACACACCAGCATAGCCTTAAAATCCCCTGGAGAAGGGAACGGCTACCCACTCCAGTGTTCTTGCCTGGAGAATCCCATGGACAGTGGGGCCTGGCAGGTTGCAGACCATGAGGTTTCAAAGAGTCTGACACGACTGAGCGACTAACAAGCAAAACGAGAACATAATGGTACCAACCTCATGGAGCAATTGTAGACACGAGAGATGCACGTGAAGCATTAACCATAGTACCACCCGGAAGGATTTCCCGTGACAACGGATCTTTTTGTCCAATAAGACAGCCACTAGCCACAGGTGGCCAGTAAGTACTTAGGATATAGCTAGTGTGACCAAAGACCGGAATCTTTTTTTTTTTTCATTAAGTTAAACAAGTTTAAATTCACACATGTGGCCAGTGGCTTCTGTGCTGGACAGTGGATTTTAGCGCACTGCTGGCACGGCATGTTCTCAACAAATGTTGTTATAGTTGTTTATACTCTGCTCAGACCAAAAAAAAAAGACCATATCATTGACATCGCCAGCCTCCCCGTCACAACTCTCAAAAGGCATGCACATTTATGTTTTTACCTTCACCAAGAGATTTACGTCCCCTGGAGACAGTACTGAAGAGGGGCCCTGTCAAAGTAAAAATAAATAAATACATACACACAAGTGCACACTGCATATTCCATGCTTCTGCAGCGAGCAGCCTTCAAAATGTGACTGTAACAGGTGATATGTCTACACAGGACACAAAGAGCCTGGTCTACGCCCCACGCTTGGGAACCACAGGCAGACTCTTCTGAGCTGTCCTAACTAACATCAGACTTTCTGGTCCCCGCCTTCCTGGCCCTCTCTCTCTCCTGCTGCCCCTCCTCCCCCTTCCATCACCACCAGCAGGTCCTATGGGTACTGTGGAAGACGAAGGGGGCAGGTTGTCCTTTACTCCAGGTGGGTAATAGCTGCCGCTGTCATTCACATCTAGTATGAACCTAAAGCAATTCCTTCAGCTCCCCCAGGTGAACTAGCATTTTAAGCCTCATTCGTCTTTATGAGTTGGAAGTCTCTAACTTCAGGAGGGGAGTTCAGAAATCATGAGTAATTACAAAGCCTCTGAAGGTGTGAAGGAGTCTGCAGGTCCCTGAATTCACACTCAAACCCACAGTGAGTTGGGAAGTGGCGTGTTATGACCATGGCAGGCCCAGAGCCCAAGTGGAGTGGAGGCTGGGTTCACCCCAGGGTGCAAGGGACAGGAAGCTGGGAAGGAAAATGGAAATGCAAAGGCAGATGCTGAAGGGACGAGGGATTCTTAGGTAAGGACTGGAGACTGGCGTGCTGCTCTGCACACTTCTGCACATCGCAGTGGACAAGGAGTGCCAGAGAGCCCACGGTGCAGAGGGAGGATGGCAGGCTTCCTCCAGAATGTTGGAAGCCTGGGACCACTATTAGACTTGTGGTGGCTGCTTCCTTCTGATTGAGTCCAGGTTTATCCAGTCTAGCCTGTTACAATTTCCTGGCTTCCCCACTTTCCCTGACTCCATGGGGTTTCTGCCACATCCTGTGGCTGCAGACAGTGGCAGAGGCATTGTGTAAGTTCACATAGGATAACCTTGGCACTGGCTGGGTGTACGTCATGCTTCCTAAGCTGAAATGCTCAAATATTCAATCACTGCCCTGGGTTGCAAGAGGACACCACCTGAGACAAACTGGGGTCGGGCTGAGTCAGAGTCGGCGGTTCTGAAGGGGCCCCTCGCCTGCAGGGAAAGCTTGCCTAGGCTGCATCTGCTGGAAAAAGCCTAGAATACCCTTAGTTATCGGAGACCGACCCTGGGGAGGAAGGCCAACCCATGCTACACGCTAATTGAGTAAAACTTTAAAAGGGGAAAGGGGTTTTATTTTGACATTGCATGTTTTCTTCAGGCAAGTTAATAATGCAAGATTTATACTGTCCAAATTGGGAGTTTTTTTTTTCCTTCTTTTACAAATTGGGAGATTTTTATACTGCTGGCCTTGTATTCTTGGGGCTATTTTTCTGCTGTCATTTGAGCCCTCTGTAGAGTTGTTAAAGCTCTATGAGCATGGCTGGGCATCAGTTAGAAGAGAGAGAAGAAGGGGTGGATTTCCCGTCTAGGTACAGCATGCCCTGGGGGATAATTTAATTAACACCCTGTTGTGATCCATTTCTGTGGGCCTCCAGAGAGAGGCCTGAATACACAGGAGCAAGGCCCGTGCGGGGGGCAGTGGCCAGTCGGTTGTTGATGGGAGGGAAGTGCTGGGGTGAAGAGAGAGAGTCTGTGCCCTGCCCAGGCCATCATTACCTCCTGGGCACCGACCACCTGCTGCCAGGATGCTGGCTGGCTGGTCACAGAGATGTCAGCTACACAGCCACTGATGACGGGCTGACGTGGAGGTGAGTAAGAACCGCTTCTTGACGGGCTAGCTCTATTTGCTGCTCACACCCGAGAGCTCCCTGTGGGATCAGGCTGAGGCTAGATTCCAGCTGAACCCCCAGCTTTGACCGCCTCTTCCCTCACCATGCCCTGTTTTCTTCAATCTTAACAGGTTTCACCTTAATCAATCACTAGGCACAAGAATCCCCACCAGAGGCTCTGCTTCTAGAGCACCCGAGGGTAGACAGGGGACTCCTGCTACAGGGATTCTAGGGATACAGCCCTGGGGGAACCCCGCCCAGGGCCCACTGTCCACCCTTGGAGGGCTGGTGACTGCAGGAGAGGCCTTGGTTGTCCCAACCCTGCACATTCCCAAGACAGGTCTGGCCCTGGCTGCTCTGGAGAGATGTACTAAGTCCTTGGAATGCCCTCCCTGATAAGAGTGACTTTGTTTGCCCAGGGCCTTGGGCCATGCAGTTAACAGTGTCCTTGCTGGGGGCCTGGGGCCAGTCTGACCTCTGGGAGGACGGGAGACGGTGGAGTAACCAAGACCACCCAGGGAGGCATGCCTGGTCTGGGTGAGAGTCCCTTGATGGCAACACCCGCTGAATTTCAGACTACTCAGGGTCACCTCCATGGATTCAGATTACACACAACTTCTGGGAGAGCCGAGTGTGGGGAGGGGACACGTGGAGGCCTCAGCCTCGTGTCTTGGGGGCTCCTTCCCTGGGATAAACCGTCATCCTGAGTGTAACAGCTCTCCTGAGCTCTGGGAGCCCTTCTGGTGAGTCACTGAACCTGAAGGGGGTCCTGGGGACCCCTGAGAACGTGACTCGTCTGATTATCGAGACCAGAGACCCTGACAGCAGTACCTGGGACCACGTTGGGGGAGGGTGTTCTGTGAACTTAAAGGTAGTCAGGAGAGACCGATGCTCTCTCAGTCTCTGCCGGAAACCAGTTGAGTCACGTCAAGGTGAGCCCATCCTGTCCGCTGGACTCTGTGGATGCACTTCCCTCTGCAGAGGTATCAAGGTCTGGATCTGGCAGAGGTCATTTGAACCCCTTCAGCCTTTGGCCTGAACCTTACTCTTCCACCCACTTCACCAGGGCCTGGCACTTGGGTATCAGGGTGGATTCTGTGAGCTTTATTTGGCCGCTGCAAATCTGACTCCGTGAAGGACGAGGAGCATATGAATAAGTACCCTCAACGTCCAGCAAGACTTTTCACTCACCCTTCTGGCGGGTCTTAGTGAAGTTTCAGGACCCTTCTAGGAGACCAGGGTGCCCATCCAGGTGTCTGCTGTTCCCAGCAGCCTGGACGAGGCAGAGACAGATGCTAACGCCCTCAGGGGCCTCCAGGTCTTGGGTCTTTGCCTGACTGACACTTGCAGCAGGCCGGGCTCGCAGAGCAGACAGACGGCCATCCTGAGGGTAAGCCTCTGCCCAGGGGAGATCCAGTCTGAGACCAGTCTCGAGGCCTGGGACTCCCCAGTCGTGGCTGCCACTGTCTCTTCCTTCTCAGGCAGCAGGTTTCAAAGGGCTGATTTCTCCTGTATCTTCCCAGCGGCTTCCTGCCCACCCAGACCCACTCATCCTCACTGCTCCTTCCCTGGAGGGCCCACTGATAGCCTGGTTAGCTGGCTAAGCCTTCGGAGCATCTCTGGCGTTGGTAACTTAATCTGGGGGCTGGGTTCCCAGAGGGGATGCACTGCACACGAGGGAAGCCTGCTGGAGCTGAGAGCCCGGCCATGCTGCCTGGGACCAGACACTCAGGACTCTCTTGTCCTGCGCAAGCTCCTGTAGCTCTCCTTGTGAGAGAGGAAAGGAAGCTTCTACTTTAACGGGGGGAAACCAGAAGGAACTGACATTACTGAGAAAAGGTCAGGACACAGGCCAGTGAGGAACTAGCCCTGGACAAGAAGTGGCTCCTGTCCATTTGCTCACCCCCAGGTCCCCATCCATCCCTTTCTGCTCCAAGTCCTGGGGGTATCAGGGACTCACCTGCCTCTGGTGCTCAGGTGAGCTGGCCCAAAGAGAAGCACACGGGGAAACCGGGATGGGGGCACTGCTCCCTCCCAGCCTCTGGCCAGGTTTCCTGGCAGTGGCTTTGAACCCACAATTTCCGCTCCCATCTGGCAGCCCCGTCCCCACCGTTCCCGCTTTCTCTTGGCTCTGAAGATGGGTGCAAGGTGGTACTGGCTTCTGTGTTTATCTCTGGGCATCACAGCCACCTCTGATTAGTTCCCTCCGCCCACAGCTTTGTAAAAAGCCCCTTCTTAAAGCTTCTTGAGCCATCCGAGTTGCATTTTATTCTGGCTGAACCCCTGATGGTCAAGATTCATCCAGAACAGTTAGATGACATACTGGTTTGCCAGGAGGCCCTCTTTCTCCTGGATTTCCTGGTACACCCTAAAAGAAGAAAGAAAGAACAACATTAACTCTGTTAAGCACATAATCCTGATCCACTCTGCCCACTCTCTCCCTCAACCTCTCTATCTGCCAAGTGCAACTCAGGAGAAAACAGATCACCCGACCGTGAAGACTGGCACCAACAAAAACTCACAGCTTCCAACCTCAGCTGAAGACCCAGAGCTTCTCAGAATATATCAACCGGGGGAAATGTTCAGAACAGTAAGCCACCCCTCTCAGAACTCCTTGCCAAAACACAAAATTGAAAGTGCATACGTGTGTGTGCACATGTGGACACACACTCACACATCTGATCTTCAACTCGGGCCATCTTTTTCCAAACACAGGCAGAAGGACCAACTTTGAAAGAGAGGAGGGCAGAACAGCAGGAGGTGTTGTGTGGGATATAGCCAGGAACTTGCACGGTTCTGACAGCATCACACAGAAGCAAAAGAAGTGCAAGCAGACAACACACGCTTAGAGGCCACCGTGGACAGAGAGGCCAAACACACAACAGGCTCCCGGGGGAGCGGGCGGGGCTCGGTGCACAAAGCAGCTCCCCCGGGGTTTCCTGGTCAAGGGAGGCCAGGGGAGGGGGAAGGGGGTCGGCGGGGACACAACCGGCACCCCTTGCCTTTACTTACATCCTGGCCAGCTGGTCCCTGGGGGCCGGGAAACCCAGGCGGGCCTCGAGATCCCTGAAGAGAAAGAAGACATCCCCCAACACTTAAAACAAAAACCAAGGGCCCCCTTGCCTGGGGTTGGTTCTCCTTGTCCAACCGCCTGGCGCACTGACCAATCTGATGGAACGGAGGTACCTGAGAGCAGCCAGGGCTTGAGGACTGGCTGTCTTCAACACACAGATAGAACGCTCTGGAAAACCTTCCCCATGAGGCTGACTGCCCAGGCCCCCTTCGCAAGCCCCCTTCTTACTCCTGCAGTGAGACGGGCCTGAGCTCACTCCGGGTGCAGGGTCGATTACCAGCCTCAGGAGCCCGCTGGCTGGACACACTGACCTGTGAGAGGACTAGTGCGGAGCCCGGCGCTCAGATGACTGCTAGATATTTTTATTGGAAAGTCGTTGCCACCTGGCTGACAATTTCTAGATGGTATTGGGAGTCGACCCAAATCATCTTTCAATTACGGATCTCACTTCCTGCAGGAATCTTCCTAGACCTTCCTGCCTGCCTCACAGATTAAAAGAGCTCACTGGCTCCTGGCTCTGTGGCTGGGGACAGTGAAGCTGGGATTCAAAATTACTTCCTCTGGCAATGTGATGACATGCGTGAAACCACAGCTGTCCGTCTAGAGGGAAGCAGAGGCGGCGAAAAGCAAAGGCAGTGCCAGTCTGCCCAGCTGTCACTGGAGCTCAGGGCACTGGACAACCCTCCTCCCGACTCCACCATTCCACAGGTGAGTGCCTGTATCTTCGAGAGTCTGCACTGTATAACGTTAAAGTTGTTTTTTAAACTACTGTCTTTGCTGGCCTCTCCAACCTCAAATGGCTTTGATTAGCGCATAATTTCTCCCATCAAGACACAGCCCTGTATTTAAGTCATACTGTACCGGAGGACCTTTTTCTCCTGGTGGTCCAGAGGGGCCCTAAGAAACAAACAAACAAGTAAGTAAGCCAACTGGAAGTGAAATGTCTGTTTAAATGTAAGGCTGGGTCCTTAAGGAAAAGCTAACGCCCTCCCATCTTTTTTTAAGAAAAACTTTTTATTTTTGTATCAGGGTATAATTGATTAACAGTGTTGTGATAGTTCCAGGTGGACAGCAAAGGGACTCAGCCATACATATGTATGTATCCATTCTCCCCCAAACTCCTCCCATCCAGGCTGTCACATAACCTTGAGCAGAGTTCCCTGTGCTAGACAGTAGGTCCTTGTTGGCCATCTATTTTAAATACAGCAGTGTGTACATGTCCACCCCAAAACCTAACTATCCCTTCTTCCTCCCATCCTTTCCCCCAGGCAACCACACGCCGGTGAGTCAGTTTCTGTTCTGTAAGTTCATTTGTATCATTTCTTTTCAGATTCCACGTATAAAGGCTGGCATATGATACTCCTACGTCTCTGCCTGACCTCCTTCACTCACTACGACAATCTCTAGATCCACCCATGTTGCTGCAAACGGCAATGCCATTCTTTTTAATGGCTTCCTGCATGTTTAAGGCAGTGTCACCCCCTCTCTCATGCACCCATTATCGCTGTGTGTGGGGATCCTCCTGGAACCTTCTCCCACCTGCCCTGCACTGGTGCTGCCCCATCCTGGCAGCCAGCGGGTGTCTCATGCCTAGCCCATCTCTAGCCCTGGTGTGCAGTGGACCCTGCATTTCAGCATTCCTGTGCTGCATGCCCTGCTTGCTTGGGTGGGATGGGTGGGGGAAGGGGCACGTCTAGACTCCCCAGAGTGGGCTGCATGGCTGAGGGTGCAGTGGTACCCCTTCCTGCACACACATGCACACATACAGATACATGTGTGTGTGCGTGCACACACACACACCACGGTCTGCCATCCCACACATGTGAGCAGCCTACAACCTGGCTTCCCGAGCTGCACTGAAGATGCGTGCCCTGCCTGAGGCACTAGCGTCGAGTGTCAGGCCCCGAGTGAGCGGCACTGGCCCTGGGCCCCAAGCCTTCGCATCTGCAGAGAAGATGCCGCCCTGCCCTCCTGCCTGGACGTGTTCTCCTTGCCACACGTGGGTTCCCAGTATAGATGTTGGCACCCTTGGGCATCTCCCAGGCTTCTCCCGGGGGGCTCGTTAGAACCGGTCCCCAGCCCCTGGGTCACCCCATCTGGGACGGATGGCCTGGTACTGTCATTGCTTCTGGGCTCATCTGCCCTCTCTCCTCTGCCCTGGGGGTGCTCAGCACCCACTCTCCAGGACTCAGCACCACCCTGGGAATAGCCAGACACAGCAGAGCATAGCACACGGCATGCTGTTAAAATTAAAATTTTATGGTATGAGAACTTGAAAATCAAGTGTTATCATCCTCATCATTGATGATCAAACTAAGGCCAAAAGAGACAAAGAGACAGCCCAAGCCACATCTCGAGTCACTCTCCAGGTGCAGTGAGTCCCACCACCCGTTCTTGGTCCTGGGCACCTGTGTGTCCCTGAAGCGGCACCCGGGAGAACCTCCAAGATATCCGAAGAGCGAGAAGAGTCTTCACACAAAGGCACAGGTCCCAGACAGCATGACAGACCAGGTAACCTAAAAGCCTGCCCATTAAATATGTCCCAGAAATTCCTGATAAAATAAAATAAGCATCATTTTCAGTGTAGAGTTGAGCACTAAACTAGGGGAAACTTCCAGAGGACTAAGTCAAGCAGGTAAGAAGACAGTGGGCTCCGGGCTTCCCTGGTGGTCCAGCGGGCAAGAATCTGCCTTGCAATGCGGGGTCAGTGCGGGGTGCTCAGTAGTGGGACTCTTTGCAACCCCATGGACTTTGGGGCCCCATGGAGCCCCAGTGGGCACCTCTGTCCATGGAATTTTCCAGACAAAAATACTGGAGTGGGTTGCCATTTCCTACTCCAGTACTTTACTCATATCAACCTAAAAACTCCTCTCAAGAAACACAAACAGCCCTTTTAACCCTCACAGAAGATTTCTTTAAGAGTAATACATGAAATACTTTCCTTATTGCACTCTGCAAATATTTACTGAGAGCCTCACATACACCAGGCGTGGCAGCCAGGGGACACGGGTTCAATCCCTGGTCCGGGAAGATTCCACAGGCCGCAGCACAGCTAAGCCTGTGTGCACAACTCCCGAGCCTCTGCTCCGGAGCCCCAGAGCCTCAGCTACTGAAGCCCAGGCACATCGGGTCCATACTCTGCAACAAGGGAAGCCACCGCAAAGGGCTGCCCAAGCGCTGCAATCAGGGTGTGTCCCCCACTCTCTGCAACCAGAAAAAGCCCTCGTGCAGCAATGAAGACCCAGCGCAGCTGAACATAAATAAGTAAACAAATTTTTTTCTTAAAGAGAAGACAACGGACTCAGAGTCCCACCCGGAATCTCCCTGACTCACAGATCACTTCCCCCTCCATGAGCTTTCATGCTCTCGTCAAGCTGAAGGTCAATGGTACCCATGGATCAATATACATTCATCCAAATGTCATTCCTACCATAGTAGCTCCTTACTGAGGCTGTATACTTACTGCTCAAGGAGAGGGCTTAAGGACAGTTTATTACTGGCCTGGGGAATGCTGCCAGAGTTTAGAGGCACTTTTTGTTTCTAAATTGAACTCCAAGATGCACCTCAAGCATTTGACTTGTTCATCAGACTAAGCGTTGGATTCCTCTCATCTGTCATTTAATAGAACATCCACATGTGAAGGACGGAATTGGTTGTCAAAAAGGTCTTCATTTCAAATCTTAGTTCTATCAATTATTAATTGTTTGAGCTTGAGCACATTTGTTTTTCTGAGCTTCAGCTTCCTTATTTATAACACAAAGCTGGGTGATCACCTTGGCTCCTATGATCAGAAGCAGAAGATCCTCTAAGTAGAGGACAGGACCGGTGCCTGGCCCGTAACAGGCATTCCCACAGCTATCTTGCTACTATACTTTTAAGAAATAGCGGAGTGTGCTGTGGAGGAGGGATTGTGTAACGACTTCCCAGTGTCAGTCTGAAATCTGAAGCCTAAACACGTGTTCCACAATAGCGACCCCATTTCTGAGATCACACCCTCTGATGGGTTTTATTCATGAGTCACATTACCCGACACACATATTTTGGCCTTTGAAACAGTGTTCCACTTAAAAGGAACTACAACTCCTTGGAGAAATGACTGATCCCAGATCTGGACAAGGAATATATTCAAATCTGGAACCTTCTATCATTCCAAAGATCAGGGAAACTACCAACCAGCATCTCTTACATCTGCATTGGCAGGCGGGTTCTTTACTCCTGTGGCTCAGCTGGTAAAGAATCTGCCTGCAATGTGGGAGACCTGGGTTTGACCCCTGGATTGGGAAGACCCCCTGGAGAAGGGAAAGGCTACCCACTCCAGTATTCTGGCCTGGAGAATTCCATGGACTCTATAGTCCATGGGATCACAAAGAGTCGGACGCGACTGAGCAACTTTCACTTTCACTTTCTTTACCACTAGCGCCACCTGGGAAGCCCGAAGACTGCTAGGCATGTGTTAAAAGCACTTAGGGTCAACCCGAAGAGGCTCCTATTTGCATAAAATAAGACAGTCTGGACAGCAAAAGGAAGAATATCTGCCGCACATTAAAACAAACTGAATGTGTTTAAATCTGAGTTCAAAATGATTGATAAAAAACCAAAAACACCTCACTGATCATCTTTGTGAGATACCAGGGAACCAAGTCGTTATTTGAAAATAATTAACAGGAAAAATGAGGGAACACCTCTCCACCTAGAAGGACTGGAGCTTCTACATAAAAGAACTGACTGAACTAAGAGAGCACCAATTTGCAAGCCTTGATGTGCTAATTGATCTAAGGCTTGGACATCAAAGGCTGTGCACGTCAAGACAAGACACCACCAGACGTCAGATACCTCCTGCTGGAAGGACACAGCCTGTGAAGTCTTGTCAGAAAGATCAAACCTGAATTTGCTCCAGCCTTGAGGCCCAAGTATGGGTGTACAGGCAACACGGGGACCAGGAAGCCCTGAGCTATTCTGTGAGCAAAGTCCAGAAGCTCCATAAGACCTAACAATAAATCTTGTTTCACCAATTTAAAAAATTGCGATTTATAGGTATCTAAACTTGAAATTTGATCCCCTCTACCTTGCTCCTCCTCCCGTAGATATCTATCTAAAGACACAGCCCATTTTATTCGCCATCATCTTTTATCTGAAAGGTTCATGGGTACCACGCTACATGCTGGGCTCCCGGGGCAGGTTCAAACACTTGCTTTGCCTTTCATCAGCAGACTGAGCCAGGCCCACTGTCTGAACCTCTCCAAGCCTGAGTTTCCTCATCTGTAAGCTGAACACAATCACAGCTTGGGCTCCTAGGACCACTGAGAAGACTGCGGAAGGTGATGTGTTGCGAAGCCACACACGGGAGCCTTGCCCATTTGTGTAAGTGCTCAGTATGCCTTGGGAACCATTACAGGAACCTCAAAAAGCCTTGTTGAGTTTTGAAAGGAGCATTTTCAATTGGAAACGAGAGTAGAAATTTATTTAAAACCTTTTTTTCTTCCAACAACAGAGGAGTCCCCTGAGACTTCAGTCGAAAAGCCAAGATTAGGATATTTGGGGTACTCAGCTCCTGGTTATACAAGGGCCCTGGGGCCTGGGTTTCCCAGGGGGCACTAGTGGTAAAGAACCTTCCTGCCAGCGCAGGAAGAGACATGGGTTCAATCCCTGGGTCAGGAAGATCCCCTGGAGGAGGGCATGGCAACCCACTCCAGTAATTCTTGCCTGGAGAATCCCATGGAGCCTGGCGGGCTACAGTCCACAGGGTCACAAAGAGTCAGACACGACTGAAGCGACTGAGCACATTCCTGGGGTCCGGGGCGGTGCACAGCCCCTCCTCTGCAGCCCAGGGGACCTCGCTGTGCACAGAACAGGATGAGAGCACTGGGCGTGAATGAAGCTGCAGCGCCTGTCCTAAGTCCTTGGGGTGACTGCCGAGAAATGCCTGGGGTCCCCAAGTAGCAGCTGGGTGAGATGGGGCTACCTGTCTGCACACACTCCTTTAGAAGGGCAACAGGACAGCCTGACCTGGGGATGGCAGGAGCGGTGGTGTGGTTCTCAGAACCAAAGGAACTGGACTCAACCAGGAGACAAGACATACGAACAGAAGCAACAGTGAGACTCACAGGTCAGTAGTTCAAAAGCAGCGAAGAGTGTGAGATGACCCTGGCACGAAGGAAAGTGTGTTCTCGGTCACTCAGTCGTGTCCAACTCTCCGCAACACCATGGACGGTAGCCTGCCAGGTTCCTCTGTCCATGGGATTTCCCAAGCAATGATACTGAAGTGGGTTGCCGTGCTCTCCTCCAGGGTATCTTCCCAGCCCAGGGATCAAACCCGCATCTCCTGAGACTCCTGCCTTGGCAGGTGGATTCTTTACCACTAGCACCACCGGGCAAGTCTGGTGCTACAGGACTTTACAAGGAAGGACCATGTAAACGTGAACTCCTGCTCTACTGCTGCCCTGGCTTGGAGAGCAGCTAAGGGCATCTGCTCGGAGCTAGAACACTGGGGTCCAATCCTAGCTCCCCGACGTCCTAACTATGACTTCAGGCAAATGTCACATCTCTTACGTGAATTCCCTCATTCGTAAAATGAAAGAGAGAACAGGATCTGCTTGGCAGGGTGGCTGGGAGGACTGGGTGAGAGGATCCCATGAACTAAGTGAGGGGATGGATGTGGGTATCTTGCTCAGAGCTGGACACTGCAAGTGGGCAGGCCATGTGAGCTGTGGTCACGAGCGCTCCAGCTTTTAGTGGCTTTCATTTCCATTCTTGTTCTATTACTCCCTGGAAGAGGGGGGAGTGGGAAAAAGAACGGCTCCACTCAGGAAACATGACAGATGCTTTCCCACATCATCAGCACCATGCTTCCTCTCTCCCGCAGTCTGTAGGTCTATAAAGGGCTGTGAGCTCGTTTTCTCTGTATGTGAACCCTCAGTGTCTGGGCAAAGTCAGAACAAATGACTCCAGAGAGGGAACGCTGAAGACAGAGAAATGAGAGGTGATTCCAGGCAACGGAGGCTGAAAAAGATGTTAGGGGAGGAGTTTTATGGCATTTAAAGGTTCAAGGCAAGCTTCTAGGTGTTACTACCAACATGACCGTGCTGCAACCCTCCCTACACCCTTGATCTAGAAACTACTGCTCAGGCCGGGGTCCTGGGGTGCTGCTGGGGGAGCCCCGCCCTCGCTGACCTCAGGCTCAGAGGCTCAGTGAAGTTCAACAGCACTTTGATCTGCCCTCAGGCCTAACTGGGTCATTTTCAAACTTATCAGATCCTGCTAAGGAAGATCACAGGCAACCTTAAGATAAAAGGGATGTTTTGTTAATGTCTTGAAGGGAGCAGTTGAAACGCCAAACAATTGCCTCTCCATCCAGTCCCCTGTCCAGTGATGCGCAGAGCTTGGCAGAGAAAGCCTCGCTCGGGCTCCCTTCCAGGCGGGGTGAGTGCTGCTCCTGGATGCCCAAGCCTTGGAGTACAGAGCCACAGGAGGAGGGACCAGAGGAACTCAGCCTTAATGTGAGGAGGTGATGGAAATGAGCAATCCCACCCATGCTGGGGAAGCCACAGGCCAGCTGAAGCAGAGGAAGAGAGCTGGCTTCAGAGGACTGGAAGCGATGGTCCTGGTCCTGGACTAGCTGTGTGACATCAGCCAAGTCGCCTCACCTTCTGAGCCTCAGACAGTTTACCTGGAGAACACTGAAGAAGCAGACACCTTCAGTACGAGTGTGATCACTCAGTGGTGTCTGACTCTCTGCGACCCCATGGACTGTAGCCCACCAGGCTCCTCTGTCCGTGGGATTTCCCAGGCAAGAAACCTGGAGCGGGTTGCCATTTCCTCCTCCAAGGGATCTTCCCAACCCAGGGACTGAACCTGTGTCATCCTGCATTGCAGGAGGATTCTTTACCACTGAGCCACCAGGGAAGCCCTAGACACCTTCAGTGACCCTCTCCAGCACCTCTAGGCACACACCCACCTTGTAGGTTCTGGTTGAGGTGCCTGCCCTGGGGCATCTGTAGCCATGAGGGGATGCTTAGCCCAAGTTCCAGCCCCCCAACCCCCATACCCTGGAGCAGCCTTCACTGACTCCCACCAGGAGTCGACCCTGGCTCCACCCCAACCTGTGTAGATCACCTCTGCAGCTGCACCGACATCTCCAGGGCCTTGCCAGGGGAGGATGCCACTCCCCAAGGGGTGATTTCTGAGATAATTTCCCCCAGTAAACCCTCAGCCCTTGAATTCTGATCTCGGGAGATGCTAATGCAGAAGCCCAGCCTTCAACAAAGGATAAACCAGCTTTCACAGGACGCAAGGGTTGAGGACGTGGACGCTCTAGACCCAGCACCAGATACAGACCACTCAGCCTGTGGCAGGGGGCTGCTGAGCCCGGGGGCATGAGGGGCGCATTCACACCCTGTTATCAGCCCCGCTCCACCTCCACATCCCCCTAAACCCTCACACAGATGGCCCGGCCACCGGGAAGGAGCCCGGGCCAGCAGCCAAAGACAGGATTTATGGAAGCTCCATAAGGTCTCACCCACCACGGAAGCTTTTAATCAGTGGAAGTGGAGGAAGGACCTGGAGCGGTTGACTTATGGCCTCTCGGCTGGAGGCAGCCAATTACTTTTCAGGTGGAATCACTTGGGTGGGGACGTATTTCAGGGGCGATTTCATGGCTCTGCGTTGGGAGGTGGGGCGACAAGCATCCCCCTCTGCTGCCTGGCTTTCTGATTAAGGTTTTCCTATGGTGAATCCCTGGGGAGTGGACGGGACATGCAGAGGCCCGTGAAATGATGGTGGGACCACTCCAGATCACAGTTTCTCTTCTAAGCAGCTAACGCCTGCAGGACTCGGAATCCTGACTCTGGCAGAGAAGGCCCCATTAAAAGCAGGATTTCTGAAACAAAAAGAAAGCCTGAACCTGCTGCATGTCTTCACTACATCTTTTTCCATATTGTTTCTTCTAGTTACCAACAGATTGTAAAAGACAGCCAAAGACAAAAGATAAAGCTGATGCAAGAGAGGGTTTTTTTTTTCCATCAGAAATTTTAGCAGAGAAATTAAGAAAAACAGATTAAAACTGGACATTTCCAAGAGGATACCACCTGCCTTCTCCCTGTTTTCCAGGGACCTTTAGGAAGACACAAGGCACTGGTCTTCCCGCCTTGAAGGCAGCCCCACTGCTGGGAGTGGAGTGGAAGCGAGGTGGTCATTCCTGGGAGGAAGAGAACACAGACGAGGGTCCCTGGGGGGAATTTCAGGGAGAGAATGAGAGGCGTAAGAGCAGCACTGGGGCAAGGAGAAGGGTTTTTACTGTGGTGCTGTGGGTAACGGCACTTCCCAGGTGGCTCAGTCGTAAAGAATCCACCAGCCAATGCAGGGGAAGCAGGAGACGTGGGTTTGACCCCTGGGTCGGGAGGATAACCCTGGAGAAGGAAATAGCAACCTACTCCAGTATTCCTGCCTGGGAAATCCAGAGAAAGCCCACGGGGTGGCAGAGTGGATGCGACTCCGTGACTGCACACACACTGTAATACACCAGGCTTCCTCTCAAGCTCTTTGAGAGACAAACCAGGCACGCTGCTGCTCTGTTTTTTGAATGAGAAACCAGGCAGAGACCAGGCCATGCGTTGCTCCAGTTTATATTCAGATTTCGTTTACTGGGAGTAAAGTCTGATCGTGCTTCTGGGTTAAGATGATGACGACGACAACATCATCAATGAAACACGGGCAGTTTGGATTCTGTGAGGTTTAGCAGCTATATCAGAAAACCACTGAGTGTTGGAGCTTCCTAGTAGACTGATGTGAATTATCCACCAAGACCACCAATCCAAAGACCACGTCACAGGATTTTATTTTGGAGATAAAAACCTCTCCTGGGGGCTTCCCTGGTGGCTCAGTGGTAAAGAATCTGCCTGCCAATGCAGAAGACACAGGTTCACTCTCTGATCTGGGAAGATCTCACTTGTCCCACAGTAACTAAGCCCATGGCCCACAACTGCTGAGCCTGTGCTCTAGAGCCTGGGAGCTTCAACTACTGAACCCACTGCCCCAACTGCCGCAGGCCACGTGCCCTCCAGCCTGTGTGCTCGCACCAAGAGACGCCGCCACAGGGAAGCCTGAGCACCCCAACTACGGAGTAGCCCCCACTTGCCGGAACTAGAGAAAAGCCCTCGCGGCGATGAAGACCCAGCAAATCCAGAAATAAATAAATAAAATAAAATTATTACAAAAAGAAAAAAACCTTTCTTGATTCTATTGATGTCGTCAGCGATATATTAATTGGAGAGGGATAATGAACTCACCTTTGCCTGAAAGAGCATGAAGGCAAGTCACTCCTCCAAGACCACACCCCTCACCCAACCAGCTCAGGCTCACTGGCTTCCACTCAGGTTTTGCCAAGTTTGGACAGTGAGTCCTTTTTTCCTCCCTTTTCTTTTTTTAATGAGCTTTGTTCTCTCACTCCTCTTTGAAAGGACACGTCTTGGTCTCCCCAGAGGCCTTACTCCCATAAGAAGTACACCAGGTTACAGTAACAGCATCAGCCACAGTGCACAGGCCTACAGCCTGACTGACCCAGGGATCACGACCCACCACCAGATCAGCCCGGAAAGGAGCGGCCCTGCGGTCCTAGCAGGCCCTGGCTGTGTGTCCTGGAGCAAGGAGGTGCCGGGTGAATAAAGACTCACCGGAGGGCCGGCGACCGCCATGCCTGGCTCTCCACGGTTGCCAGGAGAGCCGGGGATCCCAGGCGCACCACGGTCCCCCTGAAAAGAGAAAACAACACAGTCAAGATGTCACCTCTGGGCAGGAGAGAGCAAGGGTGCAAGGCAGTTCCGTTCCTCCCACTGTCTGGACCACACCCTCCAGCCAGCATCTCTCCCAGCACCTCACTCTGCACACTCCCTGGAGTTCATCCAAGCTGCCCCTCATCCCACTCAGTCCAAAACGCCTGGACCACAGTCACCAACTGTGACGACTCACCTTTGAGCAGTGACTGTGCCCCACTGTTGCCCATGGCTCCAGATGTGATTATAACAATATCACCCCCACCACAGGTGACCACAATTTCAAGTTTTACTGGGCTTTTTCCACGTTTCTCCTGCCAGCATCCTGAACTCACCCCAGAGTTGACCATGTAGCCACATTTCAACCCAATCCCCACATCATCAATAAATGAATTCATCATTTTGCCAATAATGTACCAAGTACCTATATTTTGTGAGTCACTTTCCCAGGGGTTGCAAGGGGCAAGAATGAGATACAATCTCTGCCTTCAAGCATGGTGGTTAATAGAGTGTAGGTTTAAGTTCTGGTTTCAACACTTGGTAACTGCCAGCTTCAGAGGGCAACAATTTCCTTCATTTACAAAGGCCAGGGTATACCAGGAGCTGCCAGGCCAGTAGAGGCTATGTTTTTTCAGAGATCACGAGAACAGAGTGCCTGGCATGGCAGTCAATGCACTTCAGCTGCTGTGGTTGTTGCTGGTCTCAGGTGCCCATCATTCTGGACTTTGATCAGACGAGAAAAAGGAGAAGGAAAGGAAAGCAGGGGAGGAATTCTGTTTGCTACTTTCTATAGAAGGACACTGAGACAGTCATACCTTTGTATCCACAATTTCAAAATTCTCGACCTCTGAAAACAAGTGTTTACCCTAACTTATCAGGCAGCAAAAGCTGACTTCTACTGACTTGAAGGCTAATTAAAATCTTTAGACATCCCCTTTTTCATGGATATTTACACATTTCTATGGCATCACTATTGGAGAAGGCAATGGCACCCCACTCCAGTACTCTTGCCTGGAAAATCCCATGGATGGAGGAGCCTGGTAGGCTGCAGTCCATAGGGTCTCGAAGAGTCGGACATGACTGAGCGACTTCACTTTCACTTTTCACTTTCATGCATTGGAGAAGGAAATGGCAGCACACCCCAGTGTTCTTACCTGGAGAATCCCAGGGACGGGAGAGCATGGTGGGCTGCCATCCATGGGGTCGCACAGAGTCGGACATGACTGAAGTGACTTAGCAGCAGCAGCAGCATGGCATCATTATAATGAGTTTGACGAGGAATTTTGCCCCACACACCACAGTAAATGCTATTTTCATCACTTATAAATTACTACTTTTCTAAATTCCAAAATAAACCCAATCCAAAGCACACAGGACCCACACAATTTCACGTAAGAGACTGTACCCCTATATTAGGTCAGCAGATGGTAGCCAAGCCTAATACTGAAATGGGAGGTGACCCTATTCAAGCCACTTACCATCTCCAGGGTGAGTTAATTTGTATGGCAAATGGAAGTAGCCTTAGGAGGTCGTCACGAAGAGCCAATTAGATAATGTGCAACAAATTTATTCCAGGTAGAACCCGACATTGCTAGGCAACACTACTTTATCGAGGCTTATGTTTTTAAGCATTAAATGAAAATCCTATTAATAACTGGCTTATCCTGCAACCACCATCTGAATTTGAAAACTTTACATCTGGACCTTTCAGAAAAATAATGCTTCAAGATGATTTGTTTTTCCTGCAGTGTGACTGTTGCTTGGACAAGTTTGTAAGTTATATATTCATTCAACAAATGTTGGTTGTTTATTCACAGCAAACTGCAATCTGGCTCCACGACCAAAGATGACTCATTCAGGGGCCCTGCCCATTTCCAATGCTCTGTGTTCAATTCAGGAGAGAGATCGGAACAGGCTTGAGAAGTTCTCACGAAAGAGATGAACCACAGCCTAAATGCTCCCTAAACTCTGGTAACACTCTCTTTCCCTCCTGCCCCCAGGCCCACGGTGGCCTTGTGTCCTCAGGACCACAGCCTCCCTCTGGCCCACCCTCGCCTCTGCAAACAGTCCCCGAGAAATCCTCTTCAGAGCCCCAGATGGTGCATCCTGTTTCTTTAGAATAAAATGCTGTGGCTGATTCTGGGACTGCCAAAAAAGCTGATTTGTGCGCAGAGGGAGGGCGGGGAGGGGAGGAAGTCAAGAAATAAGGCAAAGGTGGAAAAAAGTGCAATGAACTAAGAGAGATACGATCAGTGCCGGGTCCCTCGCCAGCATCCTGGACGGTGAGAGGACGAGGCGGAGGAGTTCACACTGCCGCCGAGCGACAGCAAGTCCAGTCTCAGGACCGAGACCGAGTCCCCCTTAAAACCACATTCCCCTGCGGGTTCACGACTAACCTCTCTATCCAAAAGTTTACTCCTACCCTTGCCCTGCCCCTGCTCCCCCCAGGATAGAAGAGGATCAAAGATAAAGGTGGGGGGTGGGGACTGAAACTGAGCAGGACCCTGCAGGGTCTTCCCGGGTATAACTCCCTCCGTGTCCTGTCCTCGATTCTTGTCTGGCCTTCCCCAAGTCCCAAAGAGCAGATTCAAGCAGTTACTAATTAGGGAAGAGAGGGGAAGCAAAAACAGGAAAATGGAAAGAAAGCAAAGAACAGCAACAAAGCAAAAAGCAGAAACAAAGGAAACACAGTCAAGCAAGAAAAGGAATGATGACCTAAACAGTGGCTGAGCAGTGAGACAGAGTCACAGGACTCCTAGTTTCTCCTGAAGGGCTATACATAAAAACCTGCCATGCACTTCTGAGCTGTCGTGCAGAAACCAAGATCCCCTCGCGTTAGAGGATGCTGACCAGCATGTGGATACCAGACTGGTTGGAACCAGAAGGTTGATGATTAAGATTTCCAAACATCACCCTATTACCTCACCACCAACCTGTTAGAAAGATGTCCACCAACCCACCCCATGACCCTCATATAAATGTTGCTCTTCAACCCTGTCTGAAAGCTGCCAGGGCTTCGGGTCTCACTTGCCTCCCCGTTCTCTTGGCTCCAGGCATCAGACACTACTGTCCTTCGCCCCGTGGCAGCAGGCTGGCTTTGCTGTGCATCAGGCAAGCGTCCTCAAGTTTGGTTCAGTCACACAATAATGTCAACCTGGTCCTGTGACCTTGGATGACTCCCATAACCTCTCTGGCACCCTTAAGACCCTCATCAATGAGGAAACAAAAGAACATTTTACCAAATTCCCACGTACCTACTGCAGACTCATTTACAAGGTAAGAGACTATATAACATGGAGTGTTAAAAGGTGTATATTGTATTTTATTAGCCAAGTGCAGTTCAGTTCAGTTCAGCTGCTCAGTCGTGTCAGACTCCTTGCAACCCCATGAACCGCAGCACGCCAGGCCTCCCTGTCCATCACCAACTCCGGGAGTCCACCCAAACCCATGTCCATTGAGTTGGTGATGCCATCCAACCATCTCATCTTCTGACGTACCCTTCTCCTCCTGCCCTCAATCTTTTCCAACATCAGGGTCTTTTCAAATGAGTCAGCTCTTCGCATCAGGTGGCCAAAGTATTGGAGTTTCAGCTTCAACATCAATCCGTCCAAAGAACACCCAGGACTGATCTCCTTTAGGATGGACTGGTTGGATCTCCTTGCAGTCCAAGGGACTCTCAAGAGTCTTCTCCAACACCACAGTTCAAAAGCATCAATTCTTCGGCACTCAGCTTTCTTTATAGTCCAACTCTCACATCCATACATGACCACTGGAAAAACCAAAGGCTTGACTAGATGGACCTTTGTTGGCAAAGTAATGTCTCTGCTTCTGAATATGCTATCTAGGTTGGTCATAACTTTCCTTCCAAGGAGTAAAGCGTCTTTTAATTTCATGGCTGCAGTCACCATCTGCAGTGATTTTGGAGCCCAGAAAAATAAAGTCTGACACTGTTTACACTGTTTCCCTATATATTTGCCACGAAGTGATGGGACCAGATGCCATGATCTTAGCTTTCTAAATGTTGAGCTTTAAGCCAACTTTTTCACTCTCCTCTTTCACTTTCATCAAGAGGCTTTTTAGTTCTTCTTCATTTTGTGCCACAAGGGTGGTATCATCTGCATATCTGAGGTTATTGATATTTCTCCTGGCAATCTTGATTCCAGCTTGTGCTTCATCCAGCCCAGTGTTTCTCATGATGTACTCTGCATACAAGTTAAATAAGCAGGGTGAAAATATACAGCCTTGACATACCCTTTTTCCTATCTCGAATCAGTCTGTTGTTCCATGTCCTAACTGTTGCTTCCAGACCTGCATACAGGTTTCTCAAGAGGCAGGTCAGGTGGTCTGGTATTCCCATCTCTTTCAGAATTTTCCACAGTTTATTGTGATCCACACAGTCAAAGGCTTTGGCATAGTCAATAAAGCAGAAATATATATTCTTCTGGAACTCTCTTGCTTTTGATGATCCAGCAGATATTGGCAATTTGATCTCTGGTTCCCCTGCCTTTTCTAAAACCAGCTTGAACACCTGGAAGTTCACAGTTCATGTACTGCTGAAGCCTGGCTTGGAGAATTTTGAGCATGACTTTACTAGCGTGTGAGATGAGTGCAATTGTGCGGTAGTTTGAGCATTCTTTGGCATTCATTGCCTTTCTTTGGGACTGGAATGAAAACTGACCTTTTCCAGTCCTGTGGCCACTGCTGAGTTTTCCAAATTTGCTGACATACTGAGTGCAGCACTTTCACAGCATCATCTTTCAGGATTTGAAATAACTAAACTGGAATTCCATCACCTCCACTAGCTTTGTTAGAAGTTAGTTAGCCAAGTTAGAAGACAAAAAATAAACTAAGCACTATACATATTAGAAAAATCCATATTCTTTTGCATCCCAGTTTCTCCTTTAAAATAGTTAATATAGGGATTTCCCTTGTGGCCCGTGGTTAAGAATCTGCCCGCCAATGCAGGGGACACGGGTTCCATCCCTGGTTCCGGCAGACCCCACATGCCTCAGGGCAACTGAGCCAGTGCACCACAGCTACTGAGCCCATGCCCTGAGAGCCTGTGCTCTGCAGTAAGAGAAGCCACTGCAGTGAGAAGCCTGCACTCCACCACTAGAGGGTGGTCCCTACTCACTGGAACCAGAGAGAACTCGAGTGCAGCAATGAAGACCCAGCACAGCCAAAAATGAATAAAAACTTAAAAAGAACGTTAACAAGGGAGTGGACCTCCCTTGTACTTTGTTTTAGCTCGCCTCCTTTCTTCTTCCCAAGGCTATATTTTATGCACAGCACAAAACCGTAACAGCTGCAAGCTAAACCACACCCATGTTGCAGTTTGTGTTCTTCTAAGTAGCTGTTCACACTCCTGCTTCTCGAACCAGCTGATCCTCACATGCGGGTCTTTCATCCAGGTTCTAAGCTTCCAAATACTTCAGTTCAGTCTCTCAGTCGTGTCTGACTGACTTTCTGTGACCCCATGGACTGCAGCACGCCAGGCTTCCCTGTCCATCGCCAACTCCCAGGGCTTACTCACTCATGTCCATCGAGTTGGTGATGCCATCCAACATCTCTATTGTCCCCTTCTCCTCCTGCCTTCAATCTTTCCCAACATCAGGGTCTTTTCAAATGAGTCGGCTCTTTGTGAGTTTCAGCTGCAACATCAATCCTTCCGATGAATATTCAGGACTGATTTCCTTTAGGATGGACTGGTTGGATCTCCTTGCAGTCCAAGGAACTCTCAAGAGTCTTCTACAACACCCCAGTTCAAAAGCATCAATTCTTAGGTGCTCAGCTCTCACATCTATATATGACTACTGGAAAAACCATAGCCTTGATTAGATGGACTTTTGTTGGCAAAGTAATGTCTCTGCTTTTTAATATGCTGCCTAGCTTGGTCGTAGCTTTTCTTCCAAGGAGCAAGCATCATTTAATTTCATGTCTGCAGTCACCATCTGTGGTGATTTTGGAGCCCCCCCAAAATAAAAGTCTCTCATGGTTTCCATTATTTCCGAATACTTACCCACCAATTAAAACTCAGCCCAATCATTTCATTTCTATAAACCCACCTTTGCCTGCCCGCCTCTCAGCCTTCGAAAAACATTTGAATGTATCTTCGTTAACTTTAAGACACCACCCTCCCATTGTCTCTGACCTTCTGACTTTTATGTAAGTATCTTAAAAGAATAAATATTCCATTGATTCATTCATCCATTAGTTCAACAAATATTTGTCAAGTACCTAAATGGGGTCAGACTCTATGTTGGGCACAGCATCTACACAGTTCTGCACCCACAATGCCTACTGTTGGGCCTGGAACAGCCCTTTAACAGCCAATCCCTGAATGCCTGAATAAGTGAATCTATCATCACTCGCATTTTGTCAGGTACTAAATTTTGCTGTTGACCAAAATCAACTTTTTGCTCAGGAGGGAATATGATGAATGACCTCTGGCAGCCCTGCCAAGAATCTGAGTCACAATTGATCTCTGCTGCAGGAGCACAGGCCTGGCTCCATTTGTACGCTTATGGCCCTCTGTGATACCAACACTTCCCCGAAGCAACAGCTTAATGGACTGAAACTCGGAGAAAATGGCTCCAAGAAAAGAGCCAAAGACCTTAAAGCTCAGTCAGAATAAGCAAGGAGGTTCCTGATTAGAAGAAAGGGGGCATGTGAGCTCTAATCTAGAATAGTGACTGTGTTATCTGTTTGGAAGACACTCTGAGCCAGCTCAACAGTGTTTAGGGAGGAAAATGTGTGAGGTCATGGAAGGAGGAGGTCATTTATTGAAAAACTATGTGCTGTGAGATTACTTATCCACAGGAGCCCACTGGGGGTTAACCACGTTTTACTCCTTCATACAGAAAAGGAACAGAGTCTCAGAAACAACAAGCCCCTTGCCCTTATGTCATAGATCTTGGGCTTCCCATGTGGCATCAGTGGTAAAGAACCCACCTGCCAAGGCAAGAGACATAAGAGATGTGAGTTCGCTCCCTGGGATGGGAAGATACCCTGGAAGAGGGCATGGCAACCCACTACAGTATTCATGCCTGGAGAATCCCATGGACAGAGGAGCCTGCAGGGCTATAGCTCATAGGGTTGCAAAGACTCAGTCAGGACTAAAGCGAGGGCATGCACGCATCTATCTTACAGGTAGCTGGGCTGGGATCCTAACCCAGCTCCGTCGGAAGGCAAAGCTTGTTCATTTCGCTAGAAACAAGTCCACCCAAGAGAAGGAAAGGCATCTTTAAGAGTCTTTTTGTGGCTGTAAGTCACTATGAAGGGCTGAGAAAGCACCAAGGAAAATCCTTGTAGCGCACTCTTAAGTCCCCAGGGGTTTTCAGCACCAGGGACAGCACCCAGGCAAGGCCCACAGCTAAACGCTGTGAGGAAGGGCGTCTCTCCCCTTCCTCCCACCTTGTCCCCCCACGAGCCCCTCATTCTACAACTAAAGATCTCTCTGATTCCAATTTACCTTCCCAATGCCAGCTGACTAGGGAAACTTTTATTCTAAACTACATTCCACCTTGCAAACATATACAGTATTAACGCTGAAAGGGTCATCTGTTTACACATCTCATATATAAACAGGGAGAGAGCACAGCTTACCATGGGCCCCATGGATTTGAAACTGGCTGGTCAACTGTACCCCAGGGCAAGGCCCTCTGCACATCTCACCCCAGGTCTCCGCCCACCTCTCTTCTCCACGCCTCACTGCCGCCTCCCAGCACTTCCACTGGGGCTTCTCTCTCCAAAAACAGGCCGACAGGGATGAGTCAGGTCTCTCTAGACCCCTCACCTTCTTGCTGAACCCTAAAGTAGACTCCACAGGGTGATCTAATGATAAGGATCACTAATATTTATTGGGCACGTACATGCGGCAAACATAAGGCTAGGCAGGCAAATACTTTATTTGCATTACATCATTTTTTCCCCAAACTCTGCCTGGGAGGTAGATTTTTATCAACCTCATAAATAAGCAGCCCAGAGAAAGGACGTCTTTACCCACTTCCGCATCTCTCGTTTCTGGTGCCCTTTCCAGTGCCCTTGCCTCCCTGCCTTCTAAGAGGCAACTGATTTCTCCCAGATCCTGAAATCCCTCCTCTAGGGGGAACTGAGAGCTCAAAGTGCTGCCGGGCAGATGCCGGGCTCACGGCATCACGCAGGGACCTCAGACACACGTCTGAGCTGGCTGTGGATCAGGGGTCCTCCAGTCCCTGGTCCTGCCGCCCTGCTTCACACAAGCCCACTGCTCTGGGCACAAGGAATTATTTTACAGGCCTGCAAATTCAGGCAAAGTTGTTTCCTCTTTTTTTTTTTTTTCTTCAGAAACTAGGGAGTTGTCAAATATTTGCTCAGATCACTCAAAAGAACTCCCTCATTTCTTTTTCCTTTCATCGTGAAAAACAAAATCACCATTAGGGAACGCACTTGATCTTCATCAGTACAACCTCAGTATGACTGCAGAGGTCACCCGCCTGAAGGGTGGAAAAAATCAGGCAGCAGGTTTAACCTAGAAAGTGAAAGTCACTCAGTCGGGTCCGACTCTTTGCAGACTATACAGTCTTTGGAATTTTCCAGGCCAGAATACTGGAGTGGGTAGCCTTTCCCTTCTCCAGGGGACCTTCCCAACCCAGGGCTTGGACCCATGTCTCCCACATTGCAGGCAGATTCTTTAGCAACTGAGCCACAAGGGAAGCCCCCAGCAATTACTCTTGAGTTCTCAAATTCCATATCCTGGTTATTACTGTAAACAAAGTCTTTTACATACTATAAAAACAATATACTCTGTGGTTTTGTGGCTAAGATCCCCAAAACACAGCCAAAAAATAAAAGGAGAGAAATAAAAGAATGAGTATCTGGGCCTTCAGATAAAACTTCCCGTAAGAGCAGCATAAATGGATTCCCAAAGTGTTCTATCTTCAGTAACTGGGCTGGGTGGTAGGGATGTGGTTTAGGAAAGTGCTGGCTGACTCAGAAAGTGGGTCCAGGAAAGATAGCCAGTGACACCAAAGGCACATAAAAAGAAACTTTAAAAATCTGTTTGTATAAATTTTGTATAAATACATGCAAGTGGATAAAAATATGGTAACTCTACACTAATACTTCACGTGATTTTGAATATATTTGTTAAACTAAAGCAAAAAATAAACATTCTAATGTCCTTCACTGACTATGTCACCCACGTTCTTAAGTTTATGCATCTGAGCTGGTCAAGCAGTCGTTCACTGGCTGTGGGGGCCTGTACAACACATGCTCTGCTCTGAACACATTCTATCTCGTGCACCTCTGGTCTTCTCCCATGGTAGGACCCTGCAGAGAACTCCTTCCTTGTCTTCCCCTTCAGCTGCTACACACATTTTAGAATCGGGACAAACATCATCTCTGCCAAGAAGCCTTCCAGAGTCAAACCAGGCTGGGCTGGGAGCCCCCTCTGAACACTTGTGCCTAAGCCTCCCTCTATCCCAGCATCTGTTCATCTGCTTCTCCCCCAGCTCCTGAGCCAATAGAGGGCTGGGGAAACGTGCCACTCATCCCTGACATCCCCCAGCCCACCTCCAGATCTGACACGCACCAGAGGCTCAGCAGATCCGCAATGAATGAGATAATAAGCATGTCATTAATGGATGCATGAATGACTCAATAAACTCATTGATTCAGTGTAAGGATAACTTCAGGAAAACTGTCCTCATCACCCAGGAAAGTTCTCTTATGAATACTCCCTCATGGGCAAAGTCGTCTTTTCTGAGTCATGGTTACAAGTAAATTGAAGAAGAGACGCCTGCTATTGACTGAAGTGTCTGCTTTTCCTCTCGGAGGCCTGGCTAGATGACAACCAACCCCCTCCCCTGCAGGGTCAGGAGGTTGGTGGAAATGAGTGACCACCTCCGGGCCTGGCCCACAAAATCTTCCCACAAGGTCCTCTACCATCTTTTCCATCATTTACTCTGGCGTACGGAGGACTCAATAGGAGACACTGAAGTCTTACAGGAGGGAGTGCACGGGACCAGGAACGTGGGCCCCTGAACGGCCGTGTGGTCAGGACTCTCCACTCACCAAAACTCCCATTACACTTCACGTGAATGCAGAATAAAGTTATATTACGTTAATCATCTGAAATCCGAGGACCCTCTGTGTCCCCAGTTAAACCAACAAGACTTGTCATTGTTTAGTCATTAAGTCATGTCCGACTCTTTTGTGATCCCTTGGACTGTAACCCACCAGGCTCCTCTGTCCACGAGATTTCCCAGGCAAGAATATTGGAGTGGGTTGCCATTTTGTCCAGGGGCTTTTCCCAACCCAGGGATCGATCTTGGGTCTCCCGCATTGACAGGTGGGTTCTTCACCACTTAGCTACCAGGGAAGACCCCAGTACAAGACTACATCTACTCCTTCACTGGCTGCACGCATCTTTTGTGACTAATTTAACTGCAAGTATTTATTAAGGAACAACTGTGTGGCACCCACTTCCATCTCATGGTTCAGAGCTGCAGAGGCTTTTGTTAGGTGACAAGCGATGAACGTGGAAGTAAACAGGGGTGCCCAGAGATGCTCACAATTAACTCTGGCATGTTCACTTTCTAAGTGCAACCCACGGTATGTACAGTTTGGTAGATAAATACTCACCTTGGTTCCCAGAGGTCCTGGCAATCCAGGTGGGCCACGAAGTCCCTGGGAAAACAAATGGGACAAAGACGATCATGGAACCACGAGTGACCATCTACCCATCTACCCTGTGCTCTGGGGACACACAGGACCGGGCTCTCTCCACGACCTGCTGTGCATAAAGCAAAAGCAGCTGGTTTTGAGACACAGGAGCCTTGGGTGTGAATTCTGACCCTATCACCTACCAGTTCTGCATGACCTCGAGCAAACCCCTCAGATCTCTCTTAGTTTCCTTTCTTAAGATCCTTTTTTTTTTTTCTGTTTTTAGGTAGTGAAATTTCATTTTCTTAATTTTTATTTTGTATTGGAGTATACTTGAGGTGTTGTGCTGATTTTGAGATGTACAACAAAGCGACTCAGTTACATATACACATGTGTGCTGTGTGCTCAGTCGTGTCCCACTCTTTGTGACCCCATGGACTGTAGCCCACGAGGCTCCTCTGTCCATGGCATTTTCCAGGCAAGTGTACTGGAGTGGGGTGCCGTTTCCTTTCCAGGGAATCTTCCCGACCCAGGGATCAAGCTGCCTTTTGTGCCTCTGGTGCTGGCAGAAGGATTACACATACATACACCCACTCTTTTCCAGATTTTCCCAAATAGGTTATTACAGAGTATGGAGCAGAGTTTGCTGGGCTTGGAGGTGCTAGGTGACTACCTATATTATAGTAGTATGTATATGTTAATCCCAACCTCCTAACTTATCCCTCCCTGCAAGATCCTTATTTTTCAGATTCCCTCAAATAAGGTCAAGGCCAGGTTTCAGGTTTTTTCGCTGTAGGGGCTCTTCTGATCCCAAATTCTGGTCTCTTTCTTACTTACCACTTTCTGTCCAGGACACACTAAAATGTGTTTAAGTCCCCGTGCACGTAACACCCTCATGAACTTACACACACAGCTCATCTGTCTGCAACACCCACTCTGTGCTAGTCCATCTAAAAAATAATTTCTTCCAACTTTCACTTTTTGCATAGATGCCACTTCCTGTGTGAGGCTTCCCTGGCTTACAGATCAGGGAAACCCTTCTCCAGGATGGCCGAGCTACGGTCATCGGACTGCTCGGCTGTCTTGTGAGCATCTCAACAGCACAGGCTCTAACCCATGTCTGCGTCCTCGGAGTCTGACCCACAGCTAGCAGTCCACACGGGACCCTGTGCCGTGCTGGCCTGATGCGGGCGGGAGCCAGCTGCTGCCCCCATACAAGACCCCTCTCCCAGCCCAGCGGCTTTCTTGCAAAGTTTGACAGCGGAGCCTTTTTTCCTTTTCTAATTCCAGCGTGGTCGTTACAGTCACCGAAGCCCCCGACACTTACCGGGTCTCCATCTTTCCCTCTTCCAGGGGGCCCGGGGGGCCCGGGGGGCCCGGGGGAACCAGGATCGCCCCTGGGGCCGGCTGGCCCTGGGCTCCCTTCTTCTCCTGCTGCTCCCTGGAAAGACAAGTGACAGTGTCCGGGATCAAAGAGATGCAGAAAGTAAGGTTTTCAACGGACAACCAATCTAAAGGGAGGGCTTCCCTGGCGGCTCGGTGGTCATAAAACCACCTGCCAATGCAGGGGCAGAGGGTTCAATCCCTGGGTCAAGAAGATCCCCTAGAGTAGGAAATGGCAACCCACTCCAGTAACCTTGCTTGGAAAATTCCATGGGCAGAGGAGCCTGGCAAGGCACATGGGGTTGCAAAAGAGTCAGACACGACTTAGTGACTAAACCGCCACCACCTCCTGAAAGGGGTGGGTGGACTTCCTGGTGATGCCCTGCTTCAGAAAGCCCACCCCTTCTGAAGGCACAGAGGACAAGCTGTGTAATGTGACCCCCAAATTCATATGCCAAAGCCCTCAACTCCAGCACTTCAATGTAGAAATATGGTGTAATTAGTTGAGAGGTGCTGATACTGGAGAAGCATGGAGCCTAACCCAGAAAGAACTGCTGTCCTCACGAGAAAGGGAAATCTGGACACAGGCCTGTGTAGAGGGAAGTCCACGTGAAGACACGGAGAAAAGACAGCTGTCAATAATCCAGGGAGAGGGGCCTGGAAGACATCCTTCCCTCACAGCCCCCAGGAGGAACCAGCCCGTCTGATACCTTGATTTAGGGCTTCCCAACGCGGTGAGAATGGTGACACAGCGCGCTTCTGTTGTTTAAGGCACCCAGTCTGTGATGCTCTCGTTACAGCGGCCTTAGCAAACTATACAGCGTGGAATGTGGGCATGGGAGGACACTGTAGTTCTCTGGTCCAACCTTCTGCCCACAGCAGGAAGCCATCAGGTGTGCCTCTTCCAGGCAGCCCTCCCATTTCTGCTTGGACTCCTTTGAGAGCACAGAGCTCACCACCTCCCCAGGCAGCTCATCTCCTTACTGGGCAGCTCCATTAGATGCTGTCTTTATATTCAGCCGAGACAGTCCTCTCTGAAATCTTCCAGAGGTTTGACTTCAAACTCGGGGCTATGCAGACAAAATCTAATTCCTCTTCACACAACAGGCCTTCAGTGATGTGAGCACCATGTGGGGATCCAAAGTGGGGAGAGAGAAAGGGAGCCAGGATCTGATGAGGGAGGGAGCTGGGCTTGGGGTTTGCTCCCGTTTCTGACCACACGCCAGTGCTCGTGCAGCCCCAGCGTGGACTGCTGCGGGGACCCCGTGGCCACAGGAAGGCCCTCTCCAGGCAGGGCTTTCTTGGGCCTAAGCTGCCACCTGCACCAGGCATTCCAGATGCGGAAGTTAGGGGAGGTACCGTGTCCCACGGAGGGCAAAGCAAAGGATGGAAGGACCTCTCTCCAGGCACAGGGCAGAATCAGCTTCTGCAAGTCTCAGGCCACCCACTGGACAGTCAGAGAGAAGAGCAGATCCTGCTGTGAGGGATTTTTACCACTTTGTACAGCACCGGAGGGGTAGTCCCCTTGCAAATGCATTCTTCCGCTCATCAGAGCAGAGGTGTCTGGCTCCCTCTAGCGGCTGAATGAGCCAACTGCTGTTACTGTTTCAGTTCAGTTCAGTTCACTAATGAAAGAGAAAGTCGCTCAGTCCTGTCCGACTCTGCTACACCATGTACACTATAGTCCATGGAATTCTCCAGGCCAGAATCCTGGAGTGGGTAGCTGTGCCCTCCTCCAGGGGATCTTTCCAAGCCAGGGATCGAACCCAGGTCTCCCACATTGCAGGCGGATTCTTTACCAGCTGAGCCACAAGGGAAGCCCCAAGTTGTGTCTTTTTAAGTCATGACTCTTAGTGACCCCATGGACTGTAGCCCGCCAGGCTCCTCTGTCCATGGGATTCTCCAGGCAAGAATACGCGAGTGGGTTGCCATTCTCTCCTCTGGGGCATCCTCCTGAACCAGGGATCAAAATCGAGTCTCCTACCTGGGAAGCCCCAGACGTTCTCACGTTTGCTCAACTAGTCCTCAACATTCCCTTCTAACCAACCCTCTTCTAAGCCCCTTCTAATTTGTCAGTGCCCGTGTGTCCCAGAATAGAGGCCCATCCTTTACACATGGTAATAATCAAAGCAAAACAGATGGCCCAGGTTTCTTTTCTTTTTTTTTTTTTTCCTCCCTCGCTTAAGGAGATTTTCCACAGGCTGGTCAATTATTTTTCTTCATAACAAATCACCCCTTCTCCAAGGGATGCATTTACAAACAGCCTTCCCATCAAAACGTAAAAGTTTGTATTTACTCCTATTACAATGTTTTGCCAAAATAGAAAAGATAAAATGGTCACACCTTCCAAAGGTCCCAGGTGAAGTGGGAATTTCCTGAAGGAATTTGCATTGATAAGTTCAGAGACAGGAGAGCTGGGTAGGAGTTGGCTGCGGAGGACGCATCAGGAGTTGGGGTAGGGTGAGGAGGGGCACTGGGATTTCTGTCTCTGGATGAGAAGCCTCCGCTGGGGGCTCAGGACAGCAAGCCCCTCTCCCCTCACCGCCTGCTCTCTGCCACACGTCAGGGCCTCAGCTCCTCCTCACCACCCGTGCGGCCCCGCGGTCCGTGTGGGCTCAGTGCAAGCCTGAGACCCGGGCTCCTCAGCCCTGACACCGCTGATGCTCACGGCAGACGGTCTGCACTGAGAAGGGGTGCAGTCCTGTGGGTGTTCAGAATCCCCGTCTCCACCCACAAGATGCCAGAAGTCGGAGTAAACATGGGAGACACATGCTAGAATGCGAGGTCAGGACGTGCCGGGGAGCCTGCCCCTCTGCCCTCGCGGTATTGCTGTTTTGGGGGAGGACACCATGTCCCTCTTCTTCCTAATGGATAAAGCTTTTCTCATAGCCTGGGAAGGTTTAATTGCGCATGGGCTAGTATGGGGTGGCTATGCTGGAGCACTGAATTGAGAGAAAGGGGGGCTTGGGAGGCAGACAGACCAGCTCTCCGGCTCAGCAGCTACGGGACGCAGGACACAGAACTTCAGTCTACACCTCTGTCGGGCAGGGCCCCATCTGACCCTGCGTCTGTGGCGAGGATTAGAGGAGCCGACTGCAGAGGAGCCCTCGGCCTGCCGGGTCCTGAAGTGGGTCTGAGCAGAGCGGGCTCCTTTCCTGCCTCTTAAAAGCTGAGAACCGCCGCGGAGGGTGGAGACCACACTGCGTCTTACCTTCTCACCACGCTCCCCATCTTTCCCAGGGGGGCCTCTGGAGCCCGGGGGACCCTAGAGACAGAAAGGTGATTGACAAGGTCAAGTTAAAGAGGGCCCAGGGCACTCAGAGAAGAGCGTTGGGCCCCCTCCGGTAAGAGGCTCCCGACTCGTTCTCCACCTCTGACTTATTCCTCCTCCACCGCCCTCCCACCGCCTCCCTGTCCCCCGGGGACCGTCAGGCATCCTCGCACATCCTCGCACATCGGAGCTCTAACCACGCGGCCCTGCTTCCCGGCGGCCTGCCCACTGTGGGCTGTGGCTCTCAGAGGGCAGGCAGTGCGTGGCACGGAGGGGACCTCAGGGAGGAGAGGGTGACCCAAGAGCACAGCCTTGGCGTCGGTGACCTGCCCGTGTCATGAGCGTCCCCCAGAGGCTGACTTTTCGAGGCAAGGCTCAGGGCAGGCATCCCGTGGACGCACCAGCAGGGACGTCAGAAAGAGGACGGGCGGGTAGGCACACGTTCGCGTGGCTGCAGCTCGGTCCTGCTGGGGGCTCCGGGGTCCAACGGCAGACGCGCGCCCGGAGCGGCTCCCCCAGGGGTGAAGGAGGTGGGCCGTTTACACACCTGTTGGCCAGGGCTGCTTCTGCTGCTGCTACTGGCCACATGCCATGTGGCTGGACCATAAGGTCTCTTAAGGCCAGAGAAAACCCTCGGGCCAAGGGATGCAGGGCTGGCTCCGGGAAGAGTGTGCTGACACTGCGGGGGGAGGGTCACGTGACACTGGCCAGGGTCTTGTGGTCTCCACAGCAACCACTGACCACGTGACGCAGCCTCCCTGTGCCTCAGTCTCCTCCTGAGTGAAACGGGGCCACTTCTGACAGTCACCTCCCAGGGTCGTGAGGAGTCAGGGAGTGTGAGGGACTTACAACAATGCCTGGCACACACCTACACCCACATCTGTCCTCTAAGCCGCTGCGATTATTAACAGAAAAGCTGGTGACAGAACAGGACTGGACTCAACCTGTCTGAGGAGCACAGTTCACCGATGCCCTCCACCGGATGCCATTGGGTGTTGTGTTCCACAATTGAAATAGAAATCAATGTCCAGGGTGGCTCTTAACGCGGGTCACAAGCAGACCCCAGGGCCCCACGGGGTGGCCGCCTCCGCAGGCCAAGCGCAGCGGGGCACGAAGGTGAGCCTACACAGCCCACACGCTCCAGGCTGAAGATGAGAAAGCCGAGGCCTCAGGAGGCCCCCACAGAGGCCTGGCAGCCAGTGAGCTGCGGCTAGGACCCGGCAACCCGACAGTCAGGGCGTCTCACATTCCTGCAGGTTCATCCTGCTTCTGCCAAGGCCAGTTGTGACGCTGATCCTGCATCAGCGCTACTCACAGCTTTCTGCCCCCAACAGTTTCCTTCACCACCCTGAGGTCTCCTGAGTTACCGAAAGCCTCAGGTTGTAGCTTTGTAGGCATCTTTGCTGGGCCTCGATTTCTCCATCTGTGAAATGGGAGCAGGGATGCCTACACCCTGAGTTCTGTCGTGGAGGATACATGAGTTCACCAGGGGGATGGACACCATGGATCCACAACCAGTGCTGGTGTCCCTGCCCTCCCCACCCACCCCAGTTACTCACCACGCTCCCTGGGGGGCCGCTGGGGCCAGGGGGCCCTACAAGTCCAGGAACTCCCTATAGAGAGGCAGAAGACGGTCAGAAAGCCAAGGAATTGATCACAAGCGGCTCCCCCAGTCTTTCTCCAAACTTGCCTCCTATTCAACTCTCCCTGATTTGCTAAAACTGCTTCTAGATGACATTCCCTCCACAGGAAGGATGACCCTCCTGTCCGGGAGGGTCCAAGCCTCAAAGGAGGTGGATTCCAGCACAGAGAGGGGTGACAGGAGGCCAGGAGGACTCTGGGACAATCCTAAGGCCACGGCATGGAGGCGGCAGGGAGGAGGAGTGGGTGTTGAGGGGAGGGCAGAGAAGAAGGTCAGGTGCTGTCAAGCACACGTCTCAGGTGGGGCGTGGCCTCTAGCTTCCGAGCATGGGGGAATGGAAACCCTGAAAATGGAAGAAAATCTGCAGATGTGCACTACGGAGACACGTGCTCTGGTACAATGTAAGTTGATTGTAAGGGTGCGAACAAGCTTTGGAGACGAGCAAGAGGATCTGGTGAGGCGGGTGGACAGGAGCCAGCCCTGGGCCCGGCCAGCCCTCCGGTGTGGACAGCACCTCCCAGCCCTGTCCGCACACTCAGCGGGGAGCTGGGCGCCCGGGGGCAGGGGTCAGCCCAGCCCCCTCCCAATGGCCCGGGAGGCAGTGGCCAGGAAGAACTCACGGGGCTCCCGGCTGCTCCAGGCGCTCCCTGGGCGCCTTCTTGTCCCTTGGCGCCCTGCAAGGGAAACAGAAAGAAGTGAGACACCTCCTGCAATGCTGTTCTCGGCCCTAAGCAGCGACGTGGGGGCACTTTGTCATCAGAATCAGGTGACCCAAACACAAAGGACAGGATTCCCTAGCGACTCAGAGATAAAGATTCCGCCTGCCAATGCAGGAGATGCAGGTTTGATCCCTGGGTCAGGACCCCCTGGAGAAGGAAATGGCAACACACTCCAGTATTCTTGCCTGGAGAATCCCATGGACAGAGGGGCCTGGTGGGCTATAATCCATGGGGTCACAGAGTCGGACATGACAGAGCGACTAAACCACCACAACCAAACTGAAAGGACAGGGAGCAGGTTTATAGGCGCAGAGATCACAGCTCCAGGCCCCCTAAACTTCTTCAGTCTTCACAACCCCCAGGACACAGGCAGCAGCCCCTACCCTTCATCTTGATGTATACGAGGCGCAGAGGGATGGGCCTGCCCAGGTGCAAACAGGCAGCCGGGGGCCCCTGGGATCTGAGCTTGGACAGGCCACTCAGAGCACGCGAACCACTGCCCAGCACAGAGCCAGTTAAGAAGCCAATCAAAATACAATCAAAATGCTAACACTCTCTAGGAGTCCTTTAAATTGGCATTGGAGATTTCCTGCACTTGAAAAGCCTCTGAGAGTCAGGACCCCCTGGATTTTAAGAGCTGTCGGGGAGGGAGGGTGCAGCAGGTTACCAGCTCTCCTAAACCCACACTTCAGTGACAGAGAAATGACCTCCTGGGCTCCAGAGGTTGCGTTTTGGGGTTTTCTGGGAGAACCTCTCTCCACAGGCCCTGGACTCAGTCCTAGCAGCGCCTGTTGTGGCGCCCCCTGGTGGACACTCCTAGAATGACAGGGTGGAGGGGCCGGCGAGGGGCGGGAAGAGCTAGCACGAATTTCTGCTCTGGGAGCCAACGGCGGACAGAGGGCTCTCTTACCGGTGGTCCAGTGGGTCCCCGAGGCCCCAGTTCTCCAGGATGACCTGGCAACCCCTGCAATGAAACAACCCATCAGCAGACGAGGTCACACCCTTGCTCTGGGGAGGCATGAACATGGGCAACGGGAAGGGATTGAGATCCACAAAGAGGAAAGAGGAGGAAGGAGCTACATTCAGCTCAACAGGGCTCCTGTGTGCAGTTCAGACAGGCCCTTAGGTGTCAGATCTCAGGAAAGCAGACGCACAGGGTGAGGGGTGCGGGGGCAGGGTGTGGGGCAGGAATGAGGGGTAGGGGTGTGGACGGGGGTGAGGGGAAGGGTGAGGGGCGGGGTGAGAGGCAGGGGTGAGGGGCGGGGTGAGGGGAAGGGGTGAGGGGCGGGGTGAGAGGCAGGGGTGTGGGGCGGGGTGAGGGGAAGGGGTGTGGGGAGGGGTGCAGGGAGGGGTGAGAGGCAGGGGTGAAGGGAGGGGTAAGGGGCAGGGGTGCAGGCAGGGGTGCGGGGAGGGGTGCAGGGCAAGGTATGGGGCAGGAATGAGGGGCAGGGGTGCAGGGAGGGGTGAGGGGCGGGGTGCGGGGCAGGGTGCGGGGTGGGGTTCAGGGTGAAGGGAGGGGTAAGGGGCAGGGGTGCGGGCAGAGATGAGGGGAGGGATGCGGGAGGGGTGCAGGAGGGGTGCGGAGTGCAGAGCAGAGAGCACTCACCGGCTCCCCAGGCGCGCCAGGATCGCCCTTCTCTCCCCTGGGCCCTGGTTCTCCCTGTTGGCAGAGAAGCAGAGTAAGGCAGCTGTGCCTGGCCCACCCTCGGGTTGGCCGCGCAGACCTTCCGGGCCTGTGCAGGCACCTTGCGCTGGAGAAGCCAGAAGAAGCCGGCACCACCCTGTGCAGTTTCCACGCTGCTTTCTCCACCCACGACCTTGCCCCCGAGGTTCCTGCCTGCCCCCCACTGCCCAAGCCCATCCCTGATCCCTGAGTTAGCGTCCCCACCGCCTGGGCTGGGACCCCGCTCCCCCTACACCAGCTGTTGATGGAATGTGCATGCTCCACCGCAGAGGGCCGGGGTTCAGTGAGGACACCCCGACAATGAGGCTTTCAACAGAGGCAAGCTCCTTCCTCCTTCCAGAATCTCCATCTCCCACCAGCTCAGAAGAACACACTCTGGCTCCATTCGTCAGACAATATCCTTATCTCTAGCTTGCTTTCCCCCTAGAAAATTTCCCAAGGCAGGAATTTGCAAAAGCGCTTTGTCTGGTCCTCAAGTCACTGGAGACACGACCCATAAAGATGGAAGGGCTGACGGGGTGGAACTGGAGGACACAGAGGGAAGGAGCGCTGCATGCTTTCTGCCAGTGGGGGAAGGGACTGTGGGGGTCGGGTCAGGAGAGGGACCCTGACGCTCTCAGACAAGATGCTCCAGGCGTTTCTCCCCAGGGCCTGAGATCCAGGAGCAGACTTCACCATGGGGGTGCTCAGCAAGCGCCCATCAACAGCTGCTGAATGCTGAACGCGGGAGCCTCCTTGTCCTCCACCGCTCCCCACTGGTGATGCCAGCCCAGGGAGATGCCCGCTCTGGGCTCAACAACTGCAGGCACTGGCCAGGCCTCCCAGAACCCTCTGCAGGCGCAGGGGGTGGGTCAGGCTGCTCTTCCAGGGAGCGGCTTCTGAACCAGTTACAAAGCCCCCGTAAGCTCTCAGCTGTACTGTCTCCCAGCCTGAGACAGCCTGTCACTCCATCCTCCAGACAAGGAACGGGTTCCCGCTCCTGACATCGAATCTGCACACCAGCTAACAGCCCCTGCTCTGCTCCCCACTGTCATCACCATGCTGCCTCGCGGCTTCCCCAGATGGGATCCCCGACATCCCCAGGAGGCTTCTTGTTCCTGCAACAAGAGTTGGGGCTCTCCTTCCAGCCTTCCTCCCCTTTCTAGTCACCTTAATTATGCTGCAAACTTTGTGCATACATGCATGCTAAGTCGTTTCAGTCGTGTCCGACTCTTTGTGACCCTGTGGACTATAGCCCGCCAGGCTCCTCTGTCCAAGGGATCTGGTTGCCCCTCCAAATCTCCAGCCCTCGCTGTGTACAGGGATTCGAAGGCAGACCACTGAGGTGAGCAGGGAGAAGTCAGAACAATGGCTTCCAAAACCATCAATACAAACACGGTTACCACAGCAACGAGGCAGCCCCAGAGGAATTCATGCAGTAACCCCCAGTGAATCCTTTTTCCCGTGGACACAATTTCCTTGCTTTGCATCTGTAAGTGGCCTCCTGGTTTCTGCAGAGCTCAGACCCTGCAGGAAGGTGTCCCCCTCACCAGGATTCAAAGGGGAGGCTGGGCAGACCTCTGGCCCCTCTCAGTCCCTTCCCGTGAGAACACCTTGGACATCATCTTTTACGGATGGAGCGATTCCTTTACAGAGAGGCGGGATGTGTAGGTTTGCCGCAAGCTTTAGGGATTCAGGGTGGGCAAAAGGGAGGAGTCCCAGAGGATGAAGGGCTGAGGCATCGTGTAGGGGGATATGGTTCTGGAAGAGGAAGGCAGTGGGCCAGCGTGACGGAGCCTCAAACCTCGGCACCGGCAGGGACAGCGGTTCAGCCAGGGCCTTACGGCCGATAGCTACATCCCGATTCCTGACTCCAGGAAGGCCCTGTGCAAGGCGCTTTGCTCCTCGAGCCTCGGGCCATCATCTGTGAGCTGGGCACAGGGCCAGTCCTGCTTTGTCCCTCTGAGCCCTTCCTTCGAGAGAGAAGACACAGCCGGAGCCCTGCCTGCTCTCCCCTCAGCATCCTTGGACACTCCTGCAGTCCCCTGCCTCCCCCCACCACCTAGGGACGGCCCCCTTGCCCTCGCTTCCTGCCCGTTCCTCCTCCAAAGCAGCTCAAAGTCCTCCCTCTCTTTCCATGACGATTTTGGCACTCAGTCTCTCTCTCTCTGCTCTGCTCTGTTCTTTTCCATCACATCCAGGATCTCTTTAGCTTCTCAAGTTGTAGTTACTTAATAGCAGCAATGTGGAGAAGGGTCCTCTCCTAAGCCTCTTGGCCAACACACGTGGTGCAGCAGGTCAAGTCCTAACCACAGGAGAACCATGTTCCCAAGAGCGAACCAACAAAGGAGGCAAGCTTGGTGATGTCAGAGACCCTGAACACGCTCGTTTTCACAGAAGCCCCTTGAGAAAGAGGAGGGAAAGGCTCCTGGAGACTGTGGCCACGCTGAGTGTCCTTTTCCATCATGCGCTTCCGTCTTCAGAAAGAGCCACGTGCTCTCCCACCAGCCACCTCCCCAAGCAGGTTCGGTTCCCACTGGCCCCTGAACGGCCCTCTAAGACTTGGCCCCCAAGACCCCCAGGCCGGCCCCCTCTGCCCTTTCACCTTCTGCCGCACACAGGGCTCTGTCCTGCTTGGAACAACCGGCCACCCTGTGCAGTGAGGGGGTCACTTTACCCAAAGAGAGGGGTGGCCTTTACCCTCGGCTACTGGGAGGCCCCGTCCAGGCCCCTGACCCAGGAGGTCCCATCTGCCCCTGGAGCTGGTTAGTCCCTCGCCCGGCCCGCTCCCTGCCGGCTGCCAGGACAAGGTCGGGAACCCAGAGGCCTGACAACAGTTGGCAGGTCAGGGCCGAGGGTCAGGACGCAGCCCAGCCCCCTGCCCCCCAGAGCACCCAGGGGCATCGCGAGCCCCGCCAGGGGGCACCGGGCAGCCACAAGGCACCGCCGCTACTTACGGGCATTCTCGGGTGTGGTGTGAACAGGGAAGTCTGCAAAGGAGACCACAGAAACAAGACAGACATAAGTGGACATCAGCAACCTGCCTTGGACCGACCTACTGGTGAATGCAGCTTCAGGGGCTCCTTTAAGGATGATTTTCAACAGAATCACACATTCCTTTTAAAGTCCTTACCCTCCATATGAGGCCATCCCCTGCCTCAGCTACTAACTGACCAATCCCTACGTGCCCAGACAAGGCCAGTTCCCAGAGCCATGTTCATCTCCCTTCCTGCACCCCCCCACCCCGAAATTGATTAAAGCATAGAATACCAAGGCTGGAAAGAAACATTCAAGTGAAAAAAAAAAAAACATGCAAACCATGCTCACATATTTATATAGCCTTTGTTTTTTTAATTTAGTATTTATTATATATCCGAAACTACACAATGTACCTTACATATTTCAGTCAATTTTCACTACAAATGTACAAGACACAGCTCCGTATTTTTTTTTTTTTTCTTAACAGATGAGAAGATGGAGTCTTCTTCACTCTAAATAACATGTTTAAGATCACAATGCTGGTGAGCAGCACAGCTGGGATTCAAACCCACTCTTTTCTTCTGGCTTCAAAGCCCCTGCTCTTTACTCACGCCTGAACCCCAACTCATAATGCCCACCCTGGGACCTGCAGAGGGTGGAGGTGTGAGTCACGGGTGTATACCCACGTTGCAGTCTCACCCTGGACAAGCTGCTTCCTGCCTCTGACCTCATGCCCACAGGCAGCAGGTGGGCATGGGCGCCAAGTGTCTAGCCAGTGTTCTGACCAGCGATAACCGTGTGGCCGAATAAACTAAATCAATAAGCACAAGGTGGTTCTTACAGAAGCTCATGCACTTTCTGGATCACGAGACCCAGGGATGGGTCTGGCTATGGGCAGACTCCCTTAAAAAGATGTTTACAACTATGTGGTCGGTGTACAGGAGGAGAAAGGATTAGAAGCAGAGTGACTTACAGTGCCAGGTAATCCAGGGGGCCCTGGTGGGCCCACTTCCCCCTAGATGAAGAAATGGAAACAGCAGTAAAGATTCCACCTGCCAATCCAGAAGATGTAAGAGACGCAGGTTTGATCCCTGGGTCGGGAAGATCCCCTGGAGGAGGGCATGGCAACCCACTCCAGTATCCCTGCCTGGAGAACCCCATGGATAGAGGAGCCTGATGGGCTACAGCCCATGGGGTCGCAAAGAGTTGGACACGACCGAGCGACTCACACACAGAGCCCTGCTTATCCTGGGATACCGTTCCTAAGAAGACAGACTCACCCAGTCTGCCTCTACTGCAACTGATAGATATATAGATCCAAGCTATAAAATATTTCAAACACACCAGAACTCTGCTCTAAGAAACATCTATGCGGCCATGTGTAGCTGTAGGTCGTTTATACCACTCTATACTATTCCATGGCGCACACGGAGACAAAGTGACCCGTGATCCATCCTCCGCTGACAACACTGACGTGGTTTCCCACCTGCTGCAGCCAACGTCCCCACACTCTGTCCTGAAGCCAAAGCTTGAGCCCCCTGAGAGGCTCCTCTGGACCCTGCCCTCTCCCGAGGGCTCAGGCTCTTCTCAGCGGCCTGAGGGGCGAGTGTTACATGACAGGCTTGGGAATCGACTCACCTGAGCTTAAAACCTAACTCCACCATTTTATACATTATTTTACTTCTGTTGGCGTGTTTTCCTGTGTGCAAAATAACGATGATGGTACACACAGCTCACAGCGTCCTCTGGGGACTGAGTGAGACCTTCAGCGGGCTCCCAATGAGGAGGAAATTATTATTCCATTTGCCTCGAGGAAAAGAGACTACTGGGCTGCTCCATCAGGAGGAACGGCCCCCAAAGCCCTTCATTCCATGTGAGTCACGATGGTACTGGGACATGGATATCTCTGCCCACGTGTATCCTAGCAGCCCCAGGTCCCCAAGTGGTTATTAGTGGACAAATGAATGAATAAAGCTGACTGAGAGATGGGCTAGGCTTTTCTTATTAATAGTGACAACAATAAGATGATAATGAAAGCAGTTACATGATAAACCATAATGGAAAAGAATATCTTTAAAAATGTCTATGTGTGTGTAACTGAGTTACTCTGCTGTACAGCAGAGATTGGCACCACGTTGTAATCAACTATACTTTGATTAAAAAATTTTTTAAGTGGTGACATTGTCTTCTATGCTTGTTTCTACAGTTATACAGGATTTAATCCCAGGTTTCAGCTCACTTTCCTACATGCATTAATTCCCTTCATCGCCACCAAAATGCCTGGAACTTCATGTGTACCCCCATTCCATGGAAGAGCAAACTGAAGCGTAGCCACACTCGGGCCCCTGCCCAAAGTCACACAGACAGCAGCTGGTGCAGCCTGGTGGCAAACTCTGAGCCCAAGCCCGTAACTACTGCGAGGCATTCCCCTGACCACGTTGCAGAAGCTCCAGAGAGAACACAGCACCCTTTCTAGTGCCGAGTTCCAGAACCAATCTCAACCAAACCATCCAAGTTCAGTGTTTCCCCGTGCAATGCACGTGCGATCAAGCTCCGTCTGTTGTGCCTGAGTCTTTGTCACCCTATGGACTGTAGCCCACCAGGCTCCTCTGTCCATGGGATTCTACAGGCAAGGACACTGGAGTGGGCTGCCATGCCCTCCTCCAGGGGATCTTTCCGACCCAGTGATTGAACCCACGTCTTCAGCACTGGCACGCGGGTTCTTTACCATTAGCATGACAGTGCAAGGTATGAACAGACATAAACAAGAAGAGGGTTGGAGGAGAGATGTGTCTCCAACCCCGAGGGCCTCAAGACCACCTTTCAGGAAGAGCCTCGCCTGCCCTGAAGGCTGTGGGGTGAACACAGGACCATGAGCTGGCGGGGCAGAGCCCAGGAGCTCTCTGACTTGAGGAAAGATGCTCGCCTAGAGAAGGGTCTCTGAGATCTGGAGTCAGTGGGGCTGGCGGGGGCTCCCATCCCCGCTTCTCTGCAGTTTAAGTGTCTCAGCCCCAGCTGACGCAATCCTCTCAGAGATGCCCTGGGGTCAAATGCTTCAGTGCCGGGTTGGGAGGAGGTAGACCAGACTACTGAGGAAGGGACACCCAGGCACAGCCAGCAGGGGGCAGTGTTGCTTCAATGTCATTTTTTTTTTTCAAACGCAGAATTGTCTATGATGACATATTTCTCTAGAGGCAAAGAAAAGCAGGCCAGATTTTTCGGAATCGTGAATGCGACTCTGCCGTGGCCCCGGCAATTCTGCCAAAGCAATAAAAGGGGCTTAATGGCCTCGCCGAGTCCTCTGCATCTTGGAAATGAGTTTCTCAAATAGAAATTGCTTTTCTGAGAAGTCCAGGAGAGCAGTGGGCCTGAACGGCTTATCCACCAAAGCCCTTTCCATTGCAGGATCTCTATTTATAGATCGCAGGTCCGTTCAGAACAAAGACCTCAGCCCTCAGCCTGGGAGCGGGGATGGGGGCTGCTAAGCAGGATGGTGGGCAGGAAAGCGGGACACGGGAGGGTGCAGAGCTCAAACTGGGAGAACCAGGTGGCCCCCCGGGCAGCAGAGGGGGGATCGCAGGGCCCCGCTGGGCATGTGAGGCTGCCCAGGCTCCCCTGGGCCAGGCCGGTGTGCCATGTCGACCCGCTCAGAGCCTGGACGCTGGGCCTGAACTGCAGTCAGGTATCGACTCCCACCACCCTCCATCCACACAGCCCTGGGCCGGTAGCCTGGCCCTTCCATGCCTCAATCTCACCTATAAACGGGGTGGGGGGTGTCACTGATAATCTGGCCCACCTCCGGATGCCACCAGGATCACCCAAGTCACTATGTGTGCCGTGCTCGCTATGACGACCCCGGCCCGTGGCGGGTCCCACCTCCCTGGCGCTGGTTCCTGGAGGCCCACGGTTCTCAGGCTCCACCACTTTATACGAGAGACTCAGGCACCCACGGATTTCAGTTATCCACAGGGCTCCTGGAACCAACTGCCCGTGGATGCCAGCCTACACAGGCAGCTCTGCTTTCGGGCCAGCAAGGGAGACTCCAGGATCAGATGGGATGCCCAGGACCACAGCAGGGAGAACCAGGACTGCCACCCAGGCCACCGCTGCAACTCCAAGCACGCACTCCCTCCATGTGAACGACGGACAGGCGGTTGTGCGACACGGGGTACTGACGCCCCGGACAAGGGCAGCGGCTCCTACCTTTACACCTTGGTCGCCTTTCAGTCCCGGAAGCCCCAGGGCACCTTTCTCTCCCTACAGAGAAAAGATAAAAACCAGGAGACATTAGAACGGAACTGAGTGTAACTGCTGCCTCTTCCAGGTGAGAGCAAGGGGGGACCCTGGGCAAAATACAGTTTCGTCTCCCCAGCCTGCCCTGCCATGGGGAGGATAGAGTTCAAGGGATGTTGGTTGTGCAAAGGGGCAAGTGCTCCATTCGGCACCCAACAGCTGACGTCCCTGGTCATTCCCACAAATTTCATCTAAGCTGCTCCACCCACCTTTCCAGATGGACCCCTTGGCCACCGTCCCTTCGTCCCAGCGCGTGGCCCACGGTGGCCCGGTCCCCTGCCTTTCCCCTTCCTAGACACTGGGGAAAACGCTCCAACCCCAGCCCGGGTCAGCCCATGCCCAAGCGCACAAACCAGGGCCAGGGGCGCTCTCCTCGGGCGCGGCGCAGGGCCTCACCTGGTCGCCTTTCTCTCCCCTCGCACCTGGAAGTCCTGGGAAGCCTGGGAGCCCTGCCTCTCCCTGCGGAAAGAACACAGCGCCGTCATCAGTGGGCTCTCAGGAGGGAGGCTGCGCCAGACTTCTGCAGGAGCAGGGCAACATGGAAACAAAGCAGCGGAAAGAGGGGGATCCTAGACGGTGCTCTGGGGCGGCCCCAGGCGCGGGCCCACTCTGCAGCCCCTCGCCCGGGAGCCCTTACTTCCCCTCTCATTGTCTGACTCCTCATCCCTCTGGGTCAGCCACAACGTCACCTCCGGGCCACGTCTCCTGACATTCCCTGAGCCTGAGTGAGGGGCCTCCTGGGACCTCTTTGGTCACCTGCAGGCACCACAAGCTGCACCTGCTCAACTGCTCTTGGCTGACGGTGGTGACCCTGGTACCCAGTACAGCAAGGGGTGTACAGGACATGCTGACGGTCACGGGGCAAAGAGACGAAGGCACACAGGCGTGCTGTGAGCTCCAGGGAGCCAAACGATACAGGCGCAGCGGATACCAACAAACGAACGCATTGGATGAACAAATGAAAAATGAATGAATGAACAGACCTTTTCTCCAGGTCGGCCAGCCAGGCCCTGCTCCCCAACTTCACCCTGCAGATAGAATAACAGACACCCCGTCACTTACCATGCACGTTTGCAGAGATGGCTGTCACCCCCAGGTGGTCCCGCAGACTCAGAGGACCTGGCACCCACACCCTCGATGCTCACACAAGCAGCACAGGCAGCACAGGCCCTGAAGCCCCAAGTGCTGAGTGTTTCTGGAAGGAGGCTTCCACACTCCCCACATGGTCTTGCACGCACGCTCAGTTGTGTCCAGCTCTTTGTGACCCCATGGACTGTCGCCCATCAGGCTCCTCTGTCCATGGGGTTCTCCAGGCAAGAATCCTGGACTGAGTTGTCATTCCCTCCTGCGGGGATCTTCCCAACCCAGGGATCGAACCCGGGTCTCCTGCATCTCCAGCATCGGTCGGCAGATTCTTTACCACTAGTGCCACCCGGGAAGCCCCACCCTGGCTTGACCTTCCCTCAAAAGAAACGGTTTCTGGAGTTGCCCTGATGGGAGTTTACACAGGTTGGATCCAGTGATTCTGACTCTAATCACAGTCTAGAGCCACGGGGAGTCCTGGAGCCGCCCCGACTCTGAGCTCTGCTCCCTTCCAGGGGGATCTCAGACCCCTGGCTGGGTCCAGTGGTGGAGAAGCTGTTGATGAACTTGTCCGAGCTGACCAAGCAGCCCGCAGTTGTTCAGACTCCTTGGTAAAACACAGGCAGCTGGGGGTGGAGGAACTCACGGGCAGGAGAGAGATCCATTTCCCCTCCCATGGTGTGTTGCTATAGGCAAGTCTCAGGTAAAATGTTGCTTAAACATCTAAACTTATATTACGTTGGAAAGCAAGCCCTCAGCAGGGCTTCCGGTCGCGTGGATGAAGTCGTGTCCTCTGGCATCAGGTTTCTGACCAGCGTTCCCTGGTCCTGCTGAAGTGGGGGGCAGGGGGTACAGGACCAGAGGGGCCCACTCTCTGACTCCACCCGGCTGCTACGCTCAGCAGGTCCCTGTAAGTCACTGAGGCAAAGAGGCCTGTGGTGGGAGGAGTGGGGAGGGACTGCAATTTCTAACCAGCCGTGTGTCTTCAGAAACACTAACTTCTTGAATGCCAGTTTCTAACATCATTATGCATGGACACATAGTCACTTCAGTCACGTCTTGACTCTTTGCGACCCCATGGACTTTAGTCCTCCAGGCTCCTCTTTCCAGGGGATTCTCCTGGCAAGAATACTGGCGTGGGTTGCCATTCCCTTCCCCAGGGGGTCTTCCCGACCCAAGGACCGAACCCAGGTCTCCTGTATTGCAGGGAGATTCTTTACCGTCTGAGCCACCAGGGAAGCTAAGTATGGTCCTTATTAAAATCTTTATGTAGATTTCCATAAGGAAATTTGGTTTTCTGGTAAGTGGACACATGAATGAATGAATGAGTGGTTATGCAAACACATAAAGGTTTTCCCCGCAGCTATGCCAGACTCCAGTGGTAGTGAAGTCTATACCGCATGTTGAGAGAGACAGAGGAAAAGAAAGAAAGTAAAGAAACTAAAAGCACTGTTCAGCATGAAGCACACATTTCATCCTGCAGTTCTGGTGCCACTAGGGCCACTGGTGCCTGAGTCGGTGCATATAGAAATTCTAGATGCGCTCCGCTTCTCCCATCAATCCCCAGTGCTCACAAGCACCATTAGAAACAGCTGCTCTTACTGGATCTGTGCAAACACTTGCTACACAAATTGTCACTTTAAATCTGCTAGGACAGGACAACCTTTACACTTGGAAAGGCGCTGGGTGGGGGTGGTGCTGAGGTTGGGCAGCAAGCATTTTGAAGGCCTCCTGAAGTGCCTCCTGAATCCGTGCTGTGAATCCTAAGCCAGAGCATGACCCACGAAGGGCTGGGCGGCTCCTGAGCCCAAGAGGGCGATGCACCTGCTCATCCCGCAGCTGGTCTGTTCCGAGTGGGCTTGAGACCCGTGGTCCAGGATGCACCCACGACCTTCTTCAGAGATACTTACCTTAGGAGGCGTGATGTCAAAATAAAGCAACAGACCTCCTGCCCTGTCTCCTTCACAGCTACAAAGGATGTTCTAAGAGCAACGTAACTGCGGAAATTCAGTTTCCAACTTCCTAGAGAAAATTTTTAAATGCACTGCACTACACTAGAAATCGTACAAAAACGGCAGACGAGCTGTGGTTACGGACCTCTCCGAAACTTTCAGTCACTGGGGGCGAGCATAAATACTGAACACGTAGCTGGAAAGACTAAAGACAACGCCGAGGGCACCTCAAATTCACCCCAATACTTCAGATCGTCCACACAAGGAACTCGATGGGAACAGGTTCTTCTGAAGACTGTTTAATTGAATGTGGGAATTTACACACTGTAAGCTCAGAAGGATGAGCCAACTCACACATGTGAGGAAACACAGCTCAAACAGGTCTGGCTGACCCCACAAATCCCCCATAAAATCCAAGGAGGATCTATGGAAACACAGCTCACAGGTCTGGCTGAGTCCATAGAATCCCAGCAGTCAAAAATGAAATATTATAGTGACCTATGCAAATGCTTTAAGTTATTTCTGGAAGATGATCGAATTTCAGCCTATCAATCAAAAACAGGAACATGGCCTTTGGTGTTTAAAAGACCACGTGATTTACCCCACAGCAATGGAGGGACAAAACGCAGCCAGTTACATATCATTACATTTCAATCACAGATATTTTTTAAAAACAGGAATGTTGAGTCTTAAAAGATGGAAGTACTGTGCTTTTAAGCAACAGTGATCTGGCTCGCAGAGCCCTGAGGAATCTGGGGCGCAGGGGCTCCGAGCGGATGCTTTCCACAGGGAGTCCACTGGGCATCCTGGAGAGGGCGGGCACGTGGTAATGCACGTGTGTTCTGCTCCATTTTAATTTGGTCTAAATTGTGGCTCTGCTGGTAAAGAACCTGCCTGCAACGAGGGACACCCGAGTTTGATCCCCAGGTTGGGAACATTCCCTGGAGAAGGGAAAAGCTACCCACTCCAGCATTCTGGTCTAAAGAATTCCATGGATTGTATCGTCCATGGAATCGCAAAACGTCAAACACGACTGAGCGACTTTCACTAAAGAATGATCACTTCTTGAAAAAGCGAGGCCACAAGGAACCAAGGGTCCAGGGATTTGCCCATCAGCCTTCACTGGCCAGCAAGGTGACCCAGGTCCTGCCTCCCGGGACAGCAGGGTCACCACTGGGCCAAGTACAGACCATACCTGTGCCCTTTCTGGGCTGTGAGTTATCAGTCAGCCACCAGTGAGCCCTGACTGAGTGCCTGCAGGTGCCTGCTGTGGGCTGGGGCTGGAGGGTGGTCACCAAGAGCCAGTCACAGCCCTTAACTAGCTCTTACCCGGACAGAGTGTGAGGGAGAGGGCCCCCGCATGAATGTCTGTCTGGACACAGGCCCCTCCAGAAGCACAGGCGCCTGCAAACATACACACCATGCACACACACACCCTCACACACACACACACTGCATACACACACACGACATACAGACCCACACACCATGTACATACCCACAACACACATACCCCTCACACACACACACATACACCCCTCACATACACTCATATACTGCATACACACACACGCATGACATACAGACCCACACACCATGTACACACACACATACACACCCCTCACATGCACACACATATACTGCATACACACACACGCATGACATACAGACACACACACCATGTACACACACACACACACTGCATACATACACACATGACATACAGACCCACACACCATGTCCACACACACATACACACCCCTCACATACACACACAACATACAGACCCACACACCATGCACACACACACACACCCCCCTCACATGCACACACATACACTGCATACACACACACGACATACAGACCCACACCATGCACACACACATACACACCTCTCACACACACACAGATACACGACATACAGACCCACACACCATGTATACACCCACAACACACACACACCTCACATACAGACACATCCCGCATACACACACCCACACCACACAGACACACACCATGTACACACATACACACACACATACACCACATACTCACATAACATACAGACACACCCACAACACACACCACACACACACGACATACAGACACACCCACATGACATAGACACACCAGACACACACACTGTGTACACACACACCTCACATACACACACACACTGCACACACACACCCACACCACACACAGACGCCCACACCATATACACACCCACACACACCATATACCCATGTACATACCCACTCACACACCATATACACACCCACAGCACATACGGACAGTCACCCAAATCCAGCACTTGGGCCCCTTCCACAGGAGGTGCCCCCTCTGCATGGCACGTAGGTTGCCTCCGCCGCCTCCGTGTATCCAGTCTCCACACGTCTGCACCCCCGGAAGCCCCAGGCTTCCTTCCTTCTGGAAGGGTCAGGTGTGAAGGGACACTGAGGCAGGGAAAGCTCAGGGGACAGGACGGGCGGGGACTGACCCCCTGGCCCCTCACCCCCTAGGACAGGCTGGTTAGCAAGGCTGTCCCTCTTCCTGAGGCCAAGGCTCTCCCGTGGGGATGGGGTCCTCTCCTCCAGCTGCAGGGCCCCCTGCCTCCAGGAACTCCCTGCTCCTCTCCCTGGGCGTGCCGTGGTGTGGCTCTCGGCGGTCGTCAGTCCAGGGTGTCACCAGTGACCCCAACCTGCCCCTACCTTTCAAACAGCCCCTGTGCGATGGCCCTGGCTGTCCCTTGCCTGACCCCAGCCTACAAGGCTCTGACAGTGGGGGTTCACACAGAGCCTCAAACACACCGCTTAGAATAACAGGCGCGAGAGGAGGATGTCAGAGTCCTTACCCGCGGGCCGCGCTGTCCGGGCAGACCGTCCTCCCCTCTGTCTCCTGGGTCTCCCTGCAAGGAAGGCGGAAGAGAGTCAACAGCAGGAGCCGGGAGTGGAGGGAAGCAACTGAGGACCAGCTCCAGGCTGGAAGCAGGAAAGCTACTCGGACCCGGGTGCTACTGAGCTCCTTTAATTCTGTGAGACCGCAGTGGCCCAAAACAGCAGCTCCAACCACCTCCTAGATTCACCAGCTCTGCTTTTGATTTACAGACTCAAGTGAGCGGGAATGAGGGATTCAGAGCAGGGGAGACCCTGCCTAAGTGCTTTTGAGACGACAAAATACTTGGTCAGCCCTTATCTTTTGTTTTTAAAGACAGGAGAATGGAGAATATTTACATGACATGTTCTTAAATTAAGTTACATCCGTATGTATTCTGTATTCTGTCATGAAAAAGTGGAGCTTCTAAGTCTGCCTACTGAAAGGGATGGTGAAAACGCTTGTAACATCCAGAAGTTGCCTTGCAAGGACTGTTGACACTCATCCTTGAGCTTCTGTATCTTTGCCATGAAAAGGTGAGGTTCACTTGTTAAACTGTTGGCTTATGGGTTTTTAATTGTCCCTCTGAAGTGAGTAAACTGTGAACTTGCTTCCCAATTTTATGACAGTTAACCTCTGACTCCTCTTAATGATCTTACTGTAATGAGCCCCAGAATATTTTTAAGTTGAAGTCTCTTATTATGTAAGAGTCTCTGAAAAGGCTTCCTCCTTACAAATAAAATAGATGCATGTCTCTAACAGAATAATTTAAAAGTCCTCGGCCTCCAAATCCTCAACCAGTTACCTAGGTAGGAATAAGGGGCTCACCCATATCTGACCTTGAATATTAAACATTTCCGAGCCCTGCATGACTCAGGATCCAAATGTGATCCACAGCTGTGGCACCCAACCATCAAAGAGCTCTCTGGCTTCTGGGTTCTGGGTTCCCTCACTCATACCAACCTTGGGTCCTGGCAGGCCTGGGGGTCCATTCGGCCCATCCTTTCCAGGCGGTCCCTGGGCAGAGAGGGAAAAAACAGACCAACATAAAAGGCCCGGTCAGGGCAGCACTGCGCTGAACTGCTTCCAGCCAGAAGCAGATTCTGCAGCCGGAGCTGGCCGGGTGGTGCCTGACACATGTGGGACCGCTCCTGGGTGCCAGCTCTCGGGTGCGGTCACTGCCGTAAACTGTTAGTGGGTGAAACAGTGGGGATGGGCGTTCAGGAACATCTGTGGATGGCAGCTAAGCATGCGCTCCAGGCTTGGACGGGCTCCCCTGAGAATGGGCCTCACAACACTGGACCTCACGTCCAGAGCCTTCACTGTGGTGCCCAGAGCTCGACAGAGCCAAGCATGCCAGCATCCAGCCATCACATCTCAGCATCCCGGGCCTCCACCTACAGCCGCCTGTGGATCCAGCGCCCAGTGACAGGGGGAAAACTGCCCGTGCTGCCCAGACTGACTTTTCCCTCAGTCACCCTTTCTCCAATGTCCCGAGCCCCCACCAGTGGTGCGGGTTCCACTGGCTTCTGTAGCCACAGCCTTTCCCCACCCGTTGGCCCCACCAGACAAGCAGCAGTAAGGAAATTCCTTCTGGACGAGCAGAGGCCTCCTGAGGGCCATCACCTCTGACACCCATCATGGTCACATGGTCTCAGAGGCCCAAGGCCACTCTATCACCCTGCCCTGAAGAGCTGCTGGCCAAGAGGCAGGAGACACCCAGCTTGAATCTGCACCCTGCTTGTGCGGACGTTAAGGTTTGATGATCTCCACCCTCAGGACCTAAAAGGATTGAGAAGACCTGGCTCCCTGGCTCCTGCTGACTGGGAGAGAGGAAACAGCAGGCACAGAGGCAGGGCCGCCCTGCCACGTCCTGGACCGAGCATCGCGTCTCCGTGCCCATTACTTCCATGACCCCCTGGTGGTGTCCCCACAGACGAGAAGCCACGCTTCCAACAGCCAAGGGCTGTCAACTGTGCCTCGGGGTTACAGAACACAGGCAGTGGCCTGAGGAGTGGGCGCCTTAATCTGCAGCCTGGCTGGGGCCCTCGGGGCGAGGCCCTCCAGAGACAGCATGCAGCAGGCACCATGGAAGGGAGGAGAAGGAGGCAGGGTGCCAGGGCCCTGGTCCCCCCAAAAAGAAGGGAAGAGCACAGAGCATCACCCACCGGGAAGCAGCCTGGGCGGCCAGCGGAAGGGCCAGCCCCTCCCACGTGGAAGGGTAGGAGAGGGGAGAGCGGGGAGGGGCGCCCCGGTCACTCACCGCCTGCCCAGGGGGCCCAGGCTTTCCCGGGAAGCCGATCTCTCCAGGCAGACCCTGCCAAGGGGAACCACAGGGGAACCATTAGTCTGACCTCTTCCGAGCACTGGCTCCCTTCTCTAGGCGCTTTTGCTGGCAGGAGCCCAGATCTTTAGCTCTGACGAAGGCACCCAGGGTGGACACCCCTCGGGGGCATCTGGCCGTCCGTGGTGTGGACCACGGTGAACAGAGGGGTCGACACGCCTCCCAGGCTGGCCAGCGCGGGGCTGGGCTGGGCTGCAGTCGGGGCCACCAGCACCTTCACTCTCCACTGGTGGGATGGGTGGAAGGAACCACCTCTCTCTGCCCCCCACCGTCCACTCTGCCCACAGGTACCTTCCCAGCTGCTCCTGAACTGGGGGAGGAGAGCCAACCCACACACTGCTGAAAAACCCTGGGAAGGACGACCCCACGCTTCCTGCACACTCTCTAGGAGCAGCCACGAACACGCTGAATGAGCTCAGGAGCTATCTCCAGTCTAACGGGCTCCAAAGCTAGCTGTGGGCAGGGCCCTCCTCATTCATGCCTTTGCTCTGCTCTTGGACAAAGAGCCAACGGATGGCTCCACACGACGATGTCCCTGTCTCCCGGGGCCATGAAACCTCCATCTAAGTGCCCTGGGAAGAGAAAGTCAAAACCAGTCTCACCGGGGGGCCTCCGGGTCCAGGGGAGCCTGGGACACCAGGTGGTCCTGGGGGGCCCTGAAAAGAAAGAGGGGGGCCTGGGTGACAAACGTGCGTGGAGCAGCCTGCCGGTGGCACTGTCCTTCGAGAGGGAGAGGGATGGGGACACAAGAGATGGGGGTGGCGGTGGGGCTTCAGTTTTACTGCAATACCTTATTTTTTTTTAAACAAAAAGGAACAAAAGCAGAAAGAAAAGATCTGAAGTAAAACTTACACCATGATAACGTGTCTGCTATCTGGGTGATGGGCATGTAACTGGTATAGTATCTATTCTGATATTTATTGAGAATATTTGTGCATTTAAAATAAATGTGTCTGTGTGTGAATACACACACACACGGAGTTAACCCATTAACAAAAATTTCCTAGAACAGCGGTACCCAAGCATTATTCAGCATCGGATCACCTGGGGTGAACAGACAGATCCGTTAAACAGCAGCTCTCACCACGACACAGGTTCCAGGAGACGCACCTCTGGCCCTTCTTTGTCCAGGTGTCTCTCCACACATGCCCTCCCTCCCATCTCCATCTTTCTGAAACGTTCTGCAATTCCCCCGGCAGAAGTAACCGCTGCGTCCCCCACGCTGAAGGCCAGTGTGACGGTGCTCACGTGACTCACAGGCCCTTGAAGGCAGAGTTCCCCCCTCGTCCCCCGCCCCGCACCTCTTATCACACAGCGACAAGCCCAGGGCTTGCAACAGAGCAGATGTTCACTCAATGTTCGAAGCCAACTTGATTGGAAACAGCTGGGGAGAGGGCTGTGCACTCAGAGAAGAGCGTCCCATCCCCACTAGAGGGAGGTAAACTCTAAAAAATGGCCACGGTTGCCGCTGCTGCGGACACTTCCCTTTTCTCCCGCTGGGGGCACTGCTGAGTCAACGACGGGCAGCGAAGAAGACGTGAACGGAACAGAACTTCCTGCTTGGCACCTGGACCTGGTTTTCCGCGTGGCTCACTGAGTGCTGGAGAGTCTTTGGGGGGTAGCGTCTACTTTTACTGGGAGACATCTGCTTGGACCTGGAGCAACTGAGTGGCCAGGCCGCGCTGGACAGGGGACTGGGCAGGTACGATGGAGGCACCAAAAGTGGCTGGTGACCTCACTTCTCTCCACGTCTGCTCCAGCTCAGCTCTGCTCACCTCCGGGCAAAGCAGCAGTCTTGCAGGTGGCACTCCCAGGACCCACCTCTCCCTGACCTCTGAGGTTCTCACAGTGACCTCAGCCCTGCGGAGCTCATCCGAGGCCCCTTCCCACCACACGCAACTCTCCCTCCAACAGCAAACCAGACACACCTGGCTTCCATCCCTCCTGTGACACGACACCCCCTGGAGTACCCTGGCCTCTTTCAAAGTAGCCGCTCCAGGAAACGGGCCTCCCGACCAGTTCGTTAGTCTGAACCCGTCCCCCCTTCCTCCTCCACGTCCTGCAGAAGTCCCTGTGGGCTGACGATTGCTTGTCTCAGGCTCACAGCCTGTGTGAGTGGGCTGAGTTTTAGTGATCCTCTACTATAAACTAATGGAGAAGGCAAAGGCAACCCACTGCAGTGTTCTTGCCTGGAGAACCCCATGGACAGAGGAGCCTGGCGGGCTCCCTGGGGGTCTCAAAGAGTTGGACATGACTGAGCAACTGAACAACTAGAAATTAAACCTCCTTATTTGACAGTATGGAAAACTGAGGCCCAGAGAAGCTAAGGGCCCCACCTGAGGTCACACAGCCCTCACGTGCAGTGGATCCTGAATCTGCCACAGAACCACCTGGAAAGCTCGTTGTAAAACCAGGTTACCAGTTCCCTTGACGGCACTCTTAGAGGCTGGTGGGGGGCTGGGATGATGGAGACAACAAATGGAGCAAGTGAAGGGTCCATTCTGGGGACTGGAAGCCCTGGTGATGAAATCATTGTGCCTGTACCTGAGGGGCCATCCTAGCTGGGGCTGGTCAAGGAAGGCCCTGCAGTAGGGGCCACATCTAAGCTGAGAGCTGAGGAAGTCCAGAGAAGGAAGAACACTAGGTTCAGGGCCTGAGAACAGGCAGACCTCCATGTGTTGCCAGGACCGACAGTCAGTGTGAAGGAGTGGAATGGGGTTGTGGGGTGGGAGACAGGGCTCCGGGAAGCGGGGGGACACAGTGGTGGGAGGGGGAGCTGCTGGGAAGTGCCCGGGACCTGGCTTTAGCAGTGGAGAAGCAACACAAGAGCTGGTCTGACTTGGCTGGAATAGCATTTGGAAGGAGAAGTTAACAAAACTTCATAGCAAGTCGGGTGTGTGGAGCGAAGGGGCAAGAGCCTGGAGTCACCAGAACGAAGGGATCCGTGATGGTGCCCTGCGCTGCGGTGAGGATGCAGCAGGGTGAGTGTGTCTGGGTGGAGCGGACACCGGCTGAGTGTTCTTGGCGAGTGTTTGAGGCACCAGGCAGAGGTGCCCAGGAGCTCAGGGAGTGGAGGCTGCAGGATTAAATATAGAGGCAGAGGGTGATGATAAAACCAGGAGGGGCCTCATGCCAGCCGATGAACGAAGGTGTGTGAAACCAACTCAGCTCACGCTCTTCTCTTTTTATCATCAATGTGAAAATGCTACTCGCTCAGTCGTGCCCAACTCTTTGAGAACCCATGGACTGTAGCCCTCCAGGTTCCTCTGTCCATGGGACTCTGTAGGCGAGAATACAGGAGTGACATGCCATTCTTTTCTCTGAGGGATTGTCCCGACCTAGGGATAAAACCCAGGGTTCTGGGGTTCTATAGAATCTAGACACAGATTCTTTACCATCTGAGCCACCAGGGAAGCCAATATCTAAATAACCAATTCACCTAATTATTAAAGAGAGTGACAAATTAGCCAATAGATCTAAATGTTAACAACAAAATCCCTGTTTTAATTATTATGAATAAAAACAACTGAGTAATGACTCTATCAATTAACCAATAAGTCTAATTATTATTAATGGGATGTTTTATCCTTCTTGATACGATGGTGACTACACACCAACATGCTCAGTGATTGCAGTGGTGACGTGTAAATAACCAATTAACCTAATTAGCATTAATGATAACAGAAAAGCAAATAACTATTCCTAATAACCACCTTGTTCCAACTGGAGTAGATTTATGAAATTGGATGGAATCTGAAGATGCATGAAAATCCCTTGCATAATTAGCACTTAGTCACACTTCCTGAACAACTTGCAAATGTTTGTTTTCAGAGGTTATTCGTGATCGTGAGTCCTCCTCCATGATGGAAAGTCTTCCTCCAGGACACAGCTCCAAGGGCACAGGGATTGTTCCCCCCTCAGGGGAGGGGGTTTCTGGGTTGAGAAACCCAGGTCAGTCCTCTGGGGTCAGCCCCTCCCCTGGCTGTGTTCCCATCCACTCAAGGGTCTGCCAGCCATGCTGACCTCAATACCTTCGCATAAACAGTCGTCCAGACCAGACACAATTTCCCACTTTTCCTAAAAGGCTGCCAGTACACAGGAGTCACCACCTAGAATGTGTATCTTGAGTCTAAAACATTCCAGGATGACCGTTTTCATCCTGAAAAAAGAGGCACCAAAAGCATCTTCCAGAAGGCCAGCTGCCCTGGGGCCTGGCTCACCCTGAGGCTGGCTCTTCCTGTTACAGCAAAGCTAACTCAACTCTAAGCTCCATTTCTGTTGGGGCCTTCCCTACTGGCTCAGATGGTAAAGAAGCCACCCGCAATGCAGGAGATCCTGGTTCGATCCCTGGGTCGGGAAGATCCCCTGGAGGAGGGATGGGCTGCCCACTGCAGTATGCTTGCCTGGAGAATCCCACAGAGAGGAGCCTGGTGAGCTACAGTCCACGGGGTCGCAGAGGGTCGGACAGGACTGAGAAACTGACACTTTCATTTTCACTTCTCCATTTCTTTCGATTGGAAATGGGATAAGCCTTCTCACAGGTGGCTGTAAAGAGCAGATGCGACTGTATACTGACACAGGGAGAGCGTCTGACAGGAGCAGAAACTGAACGGATGGACCCTCAGCCTTCTCATCAGACCAGGAAGCCCAGGAACTTCCTTTCTGCTGTGACAGAATCAACCCAGATTTTCCAGATCAGCTCAGGGACCCTCCTCTGGGCCCGAGAGGCTGATGCCCCGTCCCCCAGAACCAGAGCTCTGACTACGCCCCTCCCAGGCCTTAGCTCAGAGGATCGTCCCTCTATCAGAATCTCTCCCTGCCTCCATCACATCTGGCTCCTCTGGGCTTGGACAGGGGCCACGAGGTTCCCCTTCCCAGGGCCGCACCCGCACACGGTGGGGGTTAGGTGAACACCTGCTGGATGAATCGATGAGCAAACACACAGATGACAAGCAGCACAAAACTGTGGCCAGGCCCAGGGCAGGTGAGCGTGCGTGTAAGTTAGGAAGAGTGAATTACGAGCTGGGCAGGGATCCAGCAGGGAAACACTGCTCTTGAAGTGGGCATGGTGGGCTTGAATGCAGCTCTGCATCTGTGCGGTGGTGATCCAATGCAGGGAGCCAGGTGGTACCTATCATACACTACACCCTCTGGTTCTGAACCATGGAGATCCCCGAGTATATCAGGGTGCCCCATTTCTGGCAAAATCCCTGCCCTATTTGTGTCTATAGCATCCAACTCAAGGCCTGGCACTGAGGAAAGATTTTGTTGAAGGGAAAAAGGCTTCAGAATTTAAAACAAAAGAAAGAAATATATTTTTCAGGGTAGCCAAGAAAACAGTGATAGGGAAAAAAATCTGTAACTTAAAGTATTTTGATGGAGCCGTATTTATGGTGAATTTTTGAAATACACAAGCTTTGCTCGCAAGAAACAAGGTCATAAAACAAATGCAAAAACACTCTTTATCTTGCACTACTAACATCAAAATGTCACAGTGAGTGTGGAATCTTTAGAAGACCATGAATAATGGCTGGTTTTACAGCCCCTTATCCTGTGTTACAGCCTGATTGGCATGTGAGGGGCTGGAATAAAGCCTGAGATTCATGTGTGGGGTGCCCGGCACACACTTCATATTCAGAGCGGGAAAAGCCCATTTGGAAGCATGGTCAGCAGCGTGCCCTGGGTGGGTGCCTACCAGATATTAAAGGACAGTGGCTACCATCACAGACTTGGGTGTGGAGGAGATGTGCCCAGGAACAAGTGGGCGCCAGAGCCAAGCCTTTACTGCAGTGGGAAGCCGGCAAACAAGCCTGTATTGATCCCGCCCGCCTGCTGTGGCCACCAAGCCAGAAAGATGGGACAGCACCCCGCCCAGGGCTCCCTGTGCTCTCACTGGGACCCCAGCACATGGGCCACATCCCCACATCTTCTGCTGAAATCATCACCCTGTTTTGTTTTTATTGGCATTTGCGACAAATGATGAAGCAGAAGTTCAGAAGGTAAAGGGACTTGTTCAAGATGCCGCAGCCAGCAAGTGGCCGCGGCTGGGACCCTAAGCTCCTAATCTCCGCCTCCCTAACTGTGACCCCCCCCAGTGCTTCCCAGGAATTTACCGACCCTAATTCCAGGAAGGCTGGGGCTGGGGGTCAGTGGCGAGCTTTGGTGCAATTAGCAAAGAGATCACAAAGTGGGGTGTGATCACCACCAGTGCTGAGTGCCTGTTCTGTCCACACTGAAGTGTGTGTGTTAGGAGGAGGGTGAGGGTGTCACAGTGACTCTGAATTTATAGAAAAGGGGGACTGAGAGGGGTCAGGGCCCAGGTGGCCTGGGATAGGGGCAGGGCCCTCCTGAACAGCACGTGACCCCAAGCGAGTCCATGTATTGGGGAGTCGCACCCCCACCTGGTCTGAAATGGGGAGGGTGACCTTGAGCCTGCCCACCTGCCGGGGCGGCTGGAGGGATCCACGGGGGATCACAGGGGTGGCACACGTGAGACCACGGGGGAGTAGGGAGCTGGACCAGCCTGGGGCCGGGGGAGGAGGTCTGCTCTCCTTCAGGCCTAATCCCCACGCCCCAGGAGACTGAATAGCCCGTTCTCCCAGCACTGAGGTGGGATGCAGGGAGGGCGAGGGACCCGCCGCACATTGTTTTTAATGCTCTGATGAGTATTGCTCAGACTCATGCAAGAGTCTGGTTACAACCTGAGAACTGCTACCCTATCATTTCCTTAATCAGAGAAAGCAGTGTGGCTAAGGAAGAGGATAGGAAGACAGTAGTTACCTGCTGCCCCAGCAAGCCAGGGACTCCAGGAGGACCCGCCTCACCTCTCTTTCCCTGAGGACAAAAAGAAGAAGCCAGGATTAACAGGCAGCCCGCGCCCAGAGCCCGTCTAATGACACGTCTGGAGGAACCCCCCTGATAACAGACTGTCCGTCTCGAGACACCCTGCAAGGAGGCAGTGTGGGGTGGGGGTCGGGGAAGTCTGGGGCCAGGGAGCCTCCCCTTTGGATGTCAGCGCTGCAATGCGGATGACTTTGGAAACACATGGCCCCACATTTTAAAAAGTACCACACGGTTTACCTGAGAAAAATGCCCTTGTCCTGTCCCCATGACACTCATTCCCTTTCCTTGACAACAACTAATCCTACCAGATGTTGGTTGCTTTCCAGAGGCATTTTATGTTTAGGCAAGCTTTGCACAGGCGCACACACACACACACACACACACACACAAATGCGCCCACACATGCACACACATTCTCCCCCCTCTATCCCTTTTTTTCTTTAGAAATATGGCATAACATTCAATCCGCTGATAAACTCCACTTTATTTCGCTTGAGGATTTAACCCAGACGCCTCCTGGGTCAGCACGTGGGGAGCAGCTCCACTCTTTCTCACAGTTACAGACCTTTCAGCACGAGGATGAAAGGTGGTGCATCTCGACTCTGGGCAGGCAGGTCACATGGACCATTTCTGCGCTTCTGCCATCAGGATCCGTGCTACTCTGCATGACCCCAGCCGGTCATCCCTTGGGGGTGTGATCACTAAGCCTCGGAGTCTACCTGTCTGGACAGGGGTGAGGTGCGTGCTGGCGAGTCCTCACGACACACAGCATGTACCCTATCATACGTGTACACAGACGATGGAAGGCCCGCTCATCTGCTTCCTTCCTTAGTTATCCTCACAAGGGCACAGCATTGCAATGAGAAATGAAAAGGAAGGCAGGACTCTGAATCAGAACCACATTCCTCGAGCACCTCCTCTGTGTCAAACCCTCTTCGGGGATTTCCCGTATTTTCCTTGTGTCTCCACTCTGCAGGAATCCCCTCGCTCCAGGATGCAGGCACTCTCAGTCCTACTGGGAGGCGGGGACACTGAGGTTCAGAGTCAAGTCTCACCGGGGACCCAGCTAGAACCTGATGAGGTTAAGATCCGGCCCCAGCGCTGTGTGCAGGGCCTTCCCAGGGCTCTGACAATGAGATCATTGGGATGAAGCGTCTCTAACAGTCTGCTGGATTACGGAAGCTGGATGACATCAGCGTCTCCCCTCTTCCTTAAACTCTGGCCCCTCCCTCTCTGCTCCTGCACACTCCTGTTTGTCCCCACGCACTGCCCACCCCCAGAGGGAAGGTGTCTTTACGACCGCAGACTGTGCCAGCCCAGCCCTCTGACCTGCTCTTTCAGTCTGGCGTCCGGTGGCCCTGCTCCCAGCCCTAAGCCACAGCTCACGTGGGCTGCTTAGCTTGGCCCCAAAGATCCCAAGGACTTGGCCCGCCAAGCCACCTCTGTCTGTAGGACCCACGCTGCATGTCAACTGGTCAAAGTCTCACCCCACTCCACTATCTCCTCTTTCATGAAGTCCCAGCTATAATGAGAAATACTGGCAAAATAGGGCAAAAACATATTTGAGACAGATTCCCAGGTGTCATTCAAGAACTCATGAGTTACTGATGCTGGATGCTTGGGGCTGGTGCACTGGGACGGCCCAGAGGGATGGTATGGGGAGGGAGGAGGGAGGAGGGTTCGGGATGGGGAACACATGTATACCTGTGGCGGATTCATTTTGATATTTGGCAAAACTAATACAATTATGTAAAGTTTAAAAATAAAATAAAATTGGAAGAAAAAAAAAAAAAAAAAGAACTCATGAGTTAGAATCGCCAGGGGTGGGGCATGGAGCTCTAAGTAAGCGGCTATGAGAACTCGGCCACTCACCACAATCAAAGAGGTCTTTGATCTTTTCTTTTCCCAACCCCCTTCCTCTGCAATATTGTAAGAAAAAGAGTTCTAAACCTAACATAGATGAGGACAGGCAAACCATTTAACTTGCTGAGTCTTAGTTTCTTCATGCGGAAAATTATAATTATTGTAATTATATGAAAAGACAATAGTAGAAGAAATAATTCAATATTTGAGAAAATGATTTAAAAAGCATAACAGAGCATCATGCAAATATAATAGATAGTTATGAGGATGAGAAGGAAGATGACGGTGACTCTGATGAAGAAGAAATGCTAATAGAATTCTGGCCCTTTTGAGTCCTTAAGTGGGTGAGAGACCACGTGTCAAGCGGTCCGGCTTCAAAACCACTACCTCTGAAGAGCACTGCAAAGACTAAGATAATGTCCACAGAGTGCGCAGCACAGGATCTGACATTAAGAAGTACACAGTGGTGATGGTGGAGGTGCTGGTGATGACACTGGTCATGGTGGTGGCAGTGACTGTGATGGTGGTGAATATGCTGGTGATGGTGTTGATGGTAGAGGTGATGAGGGTGGTGATGGTGGGAATGATGGTGGTCATGATGGTGGGGGTGGGTGGTGGTGAATATGGTAGTGATGGCGTTGATGGTGGTGGTGATGGTGGTGGTAATGCTGATGATGGTGGTGCTGGAAACGGTGGTGGTGACAATGATGCTGTTATTGGTGTCAATGACAATGGTGGTGGTGACGATGATTCTGTTATTGGTGTTGATGGTAACGGTGGTGGTGATGATAGTTATTGGTGTCGATGGTAATGGTGGTGGTGACAATGATACTGTTGTTGGTGTCGATGGTAATGAGGGTGGTGATGATGATACTGTTACTGGTGTTGATGGCAATGGTGGTGACAATGATACTGTTATTGGTGTTGATGGCAATGGTGGTGGTGATGATTCTGTTACTGGTGTTGATGGTATTGATGGTGGTGACGATGATACTGTTATTGGTGTTGATGGCAATGGTGGTGGTGATGATGATAGTTTTTGGTATTGATGGTAATGGTGGTGGTGACAATGATACTGTTGTTGGTGTCGATGGTAATGATGGTGGTGATGATGACACTGTTACTGGTGTTGATGGCAATGGTGGTGACAATGATACTGTTATTGGTGTTGATGGCAATGGTGGTGGTGATGATTCTGTTACTGGTGTTGATGGTATTCATGGTGGTGACGATGATACTGTTATTGGTGTCAATGACAATGGTGGTGGTGACGATGATTCTGTTATTGGTGTTGATGGTAACGGTGGTGGTGATGATAGTTATTGGTACCGATGCTAATGGTGGTGGTGGTGATGATAGTTATTGGTGTCGATGGTAATGGTGGTGGTGACAATGATACTGTTGTTGGTGTCGATGGTAATGAGGGTGGTGATGATGATACTATCATTGGTATTGGTGGTGACAATGATTCTGTTATTGGTGTCAATGGTAACGGTGGTGGTGATGATAGTTATTGGTACCAATGGTAATGCTGGTGGTGACAATGATACTGTTATTGGTGTTGATGGTAACGATGGTGGTGATGATGATACTATTATTGGTATTGATGGTGGTGACAATGATACTGTTATTGGTGTCGATGGCAATGGTGGTGGTGACGATGACTCTGTTATTGGTGTTAATGGTAAAGTTACTGGTGGAGGCAGCAGCCCTAGTGGTGGTGGACATAGCAGCAACTCTGCACTCGGGACCTATACTTGGGTGTGGGGTTTGAGAAGTGCTGGCCAGTGCAAGCTATGCATCAGTAAAGAACCATTCATTCACAATAGCCTATTCCCTGTCATTTTTCTTCTCTTTTAAATTGCCACCCAACACATTGTTTGGATAAATGTCTGTGGTTTATCAATGAGGGCAGAGTTCTCAAGCTATTCTGGGTGTCTGGATGCTGAGCAAGACCACTATTTCCAAGGCCGCCTGTCTGCCCATGGAAGAGAGAAGTCGATAAATTCAAAAGAGCATCTCCTTCCCAGGCAGGATGAGTTAACACGGCCGCATGAGGGACCATTATCAGATAAAAAGACTGCTTGTGCAAGTGATTCTAATCTGAGCCGTATGGTCCTTTTTGCTCAGTTTCTGTTCTCCGTGCCTCCAAATGTCAAACATGATTATTTTCTACTGGTGAGAGCTGAATCCAGGTGCTCAGGGAAAACCTAGAGTGTCCTGAAATAAACCTGGCTCCGTGCCATGACAGGAATCAAACAGTAGCCTGTGATCCAAACGATGCTGTTACCATCTGGTAGGTCAGGGAAAGGCAAGAAAAAAAGGCTTTAAAAATCGAAAAGTAAAAACAAGTTCAACCCAGGTTGCCACTGACAAAAGACTTCTTGTGCTTCTCTCTCTTAGATCTATCAGAAATTGGAGCTAACGGGCCTGACTACATTCAGCCACATGAGACCATTGGCTCCAAGGGCAGCGGTCAGAGATGCAAGTGATGGGTGCTCAGTGCATCCGCCGGAACAGGTGCTGCCAGCTACTAAGAGGTCCAGGTGCTATCAGCTACTAAGAGGTCTGTGACCCCATGGACTGCAGCCTGCTAGGCTTCTCCATCCATGGAATTCTCCAGGCAACAATACTGCAGTGGGTTGCCATTCCCTTCTCCAGGGGATCTTTCCCACCCAGGGATCGAACCTGGGTCTCCTGCATTGCAGGCAGATTCTTCACCGTCTGAGCCACCAGGGAAGTCCACTAAGACGTCCCACATCTCTCCAAAGCTTCCATTGAAAGGCCTATTAATGTCCAGCTTAGAATTCTGGTGTGTATGTGGACACACACACACATACACACCCCATCCTAAAGCAATGGCAGGAACGGTTTAGATCCAGGATGACCTGAGTTCTAATCCCTGCCTCCTCATTTACAATCTGTGTGCTGCTGGGTAATCCAATCTACACCTTCACATCTTGGTTTCCTCATTTGCAGAATGGGATTGAAACTGCCAGACCTCATAGGATCTTTGTGAGAATTAAGTGCAAAACATGTGTTCAAAAAACAACAAATGAACAAACAGCTAAATGCCTGCTATGCAATGACTCAACCAATGTCACCTCCTTCCTATCTTATACTAGAGTTCTACACATGTATGGATAGATTCTGTTTTTAAAATTGTTTTTAAAGCAACTGGCACAATCAGACCCACCATAAGACACTTGGGGATCATTCTATCTCTAGTAAGAAAGAGAGCATCACACTTGATAGCATCACTTCTTCAGGTCTCACCTCTTGGTAAGAGAGGAAAAAAGCCAAAAAATATTGATAAAATGATCAAAGGAACCAAAGAGACTGTCCCCAGCTTGTGGAAGGAGCAGTGACAAAGCCCTGAGTGACCCTGACCTGAGCAGGGAATTTCTGGACATTAAATTTCTCACTATCAATCTCAGAGACTCCCTCCACCATGACAAGTCTCCAGTTTAGCCATTTCAAATTTGACATTGTTTAAATGCCTGGCAACATGGAATTCTATTAAGCAAATCTCCCCACCCCCCACCCCCCGACCCATTTTTGTCCAAAGGGGAAAGAAGATACCTAGGCTATTTCAGATGGGGCTAGGACCACAGAGCAAGATAAAAGCTAAGTAAAAGGTACAGAAGGAACCACGTTTTCTTCTTTAAAACTGGACATTCTAGATACACAGATGACTAACGGGTACATGGAAAGGCGCTCAACATCCCTAATCATCAGGGAGGCGCAAGTCAAAACCACAATTTAGACGTAATGTCACACGTGTTAGAATGGCTATTACCAAAAGATAAAGAATAACAAGTGCTGGCGAGGGTGTGGAGAAAAGGGAAGCCCACTGCTGGTGGGAATGTAAATTGGTTCAGCCTCTGTGGAAACAATATGGAGGTTACTAAAAAAAAGAAGAAGAAGAACCAATCCATGATCTAGCAACCCCAATTCTGAGTATTTATCCCAAGGAAATGAAACACTAACTTGAAAAGACATATGCACCCTCATGTTCAACGCAGCATTATTTACAATGGCCAAGACATAGAAGGTCCCTACATGCCCAAAGATGTATCAATGGACAAAGAATAATATCATGGTATTATACACGCAATAGAACAGTATCATAAAAAGACAGAAACCATGCTATTTGCAACAACATGGATGAATCCTGAAGGCACTATGCCAAGTGAAATACATCAGACAGAAAAAGACAAGTACCTTACAATCTCACCTATAGTACAGAATCTAAAACAAAATTGAACTCATAGGTATAGAGAACAGATTGGTGGCTGTCAGAGGAGAGGGGGTAGATGGTGGGTGAAATGGGTAAAGGTGGTAAAAGTGAAAAAAAAAAAGAGCTGGAATTCCCTGTGGAAGGTCAGAACCCAGATGGCCAGATGGCTAGTCCTGGGTCCTGTTCTGCCCACACCACCTGGGTGTGTCAGCCGCCCAACTGCAGCACTCACGTGTGACCCATGAGCCTTTCACTCTTGCAACCCTAATTGTCTGATGCTCACTAGTGACATTATGTTATTGTTGAGTTGCTACGTCGCATCCGACTCTTTGTGACCCCATGAACTGCAACCTGTCAGGATCCCCTGTCCTCCATTCTCTCCCGGAGTTTGCTCAGATTCATGTCCATTGCATCGGTGATGCCAGCCAACCACTTGATTCTCTGCCACCCCCTTCTCCTCCTGCCCTCACTATTTCCCAGCATCAGAGTCTTTTCAAATGAGGTGACTCTTCACATCAGGTGGCCAAAGTGTTGGAGTTTCAGCTTCGGCATCAGGCGTTTCATTGAATATTCAGGGTTGATTTCCTTTAGGATGGACTGGTTGGATCTCCTTGCAGTCCAAGGGACTCTCTAGAGTCTTCTCCAACACCACAGTTCAAAAGCATCAATTCTTGAGCACTCAGCTTTCTTTACAGTCCAACTCTCACATCCATACATGACTACTGAAAAAATAATAGCTTTGACTAGATGGACCTTTGTTGGCAAGGTGATGTCTCTGCTCTTTACTACACCATCTAGGTTTTTCATAGCTTTCTTTCCAAGGAGCAAGCATCTATAAATTTCATCTTCTGATGACATTATACATTTAGGCATATTTTATGCACTCATATATGCTTTTATTTTCATATATATATAATTTTATAAATGTGAGGCACTCCTCTAAGTGCTACAAATACAAAAATAATGTTCTCATGGACTTACATTTTAGTGAAGAAAAACAAAAACAAATGGATTCTCAAATAAGAAAAACACAAGTTCTCTACAGCAAATTAAAATAGGCTGGTGTGAGAGTGACAGGATGTCTGTTCTGAGATTGATGATCAGGGCGCAAGAGGATATTCTTGGGGGAAAACTTAGCCTCGTGGACGCTCTCGTGTGTCCAACTGCCTCAGTGGCTTGGAGCCAGGCTGCCTCCACTCTGGAACGCTCTGGGCTCAGATGCTCTGCAGCGCTGCCAGCTCCAGCTAAGAGCGCTCCCCTGACCGCCCTCTCCCCAGTGCCTCGCTCAGACGAGCATGAGGAAATCAGAACCTCAGATAGGCTTGAGCACCTCCTTTTTCTTTTTCTGACAGCATAGTATTCTTTATTAAAATATACAGGTCCGCTAACTTAGAAAACATGACAATTCAAAAGAGGGTATCTGTTCAGATCCATAAAAAAGACTTGATCTTCGCATTCATCACTGGTTTTAACAGTCTGCTCTAATGGCCAATCTTATTTGTTTTAAATAGAGGATAATTGCCTTAAAATATTGTGGTGGTCTCTGCTGTACATTAATGTGGATCAATCATAACTCTATATATAATGTATATATATATATATAAATACAAGCTTATTTTTATAAATTTATAAAAATATATAAAAATAAATTTTTGAGCCTCCGTCTCCTCCCATTACACCTCTTTAGGTCATCACAGGGCACCAGGCTGGGCTCCTGGTGTTATCAGGGAGCTGTGGTAACAGCTTCCTGCTAGTCTTCTCCTTTACACATGATAGTGAACATATGTGCATGCTACTTTCTCCTCGTGTCCTAGGACTGATGAACCTATCCAGAGGAGAAATGCAGACCCAGACCTGGAGCATGGATGTGTGGACACAGCTGGAGCAGGACAGGGTGGGACAGACTGAGCGCCTCCTCTGCCTCCATCTAAGGTGGGAACCCAGCCAGGCAGTGAGTGCCCAACCCCTGCCTCCACCGGCGGGGGCAGCGGGATGAGACGGGGTGGAGACGTGGATGGGGAAGGGGGTGCCTCGCTGCGACCTCCCCTCCCTTTCACGTCCTCCCCTCCCTTTCACGTCCTCATTGTGGAAAAACAGCAGCTTTGTCCAAAATGAAGGCGTTCGCCTCGCCGGGAATTATGCTGTCTGCCTGTTGCTAATCTCTAAAGTAAAGGGCCTGGATCCCTTTCCTCAACCCACGTTTTAGTCTCAGGGTCTCAGTTCCCAGGTCCCTGGACTCATCACTGTCTCATCTCTTCCCCCATCGCAGCCTGAGCGCTGAAACCAGGAGCTCTGTAGACCAACATTTCAATGGACACTGACAAGGCAGGTCACCCACGGCAAGAGGAGGGATAAGGCTGTGAGTGAGTCGTCACCCTGTCTCAGGCCCTCCTGACTCAGCCAGAGGTGGCGCAACAGGAGGCCGCACCCCAGCCACATTGACATCGGCTGCTGTCTCTCCAGCATGTCCACAGGATCGGCCGCCAATGAGCAGCACCCATGGGAGGGAACAACTTGAGTCAGGAGATCATCAGTGATGCTGCAGGACCGGGGTTCCCAAGGACATGCTTGGTCGTCACCCCCTGCTCACCCGTGGATGCAGGACGAGACAGGCGCCGTCCTTTGGGCCCCTGGCACATGCTCTACTAACACTCTTGCCATGCTGCCCTGTGACTCCAGTACAAAAGAGAATGCAACAATGCCTAGAGATGATGGTGCCAAGTGAAGGAAGTCAGAGAAGGACAAGCCCCACTTCATGTCATTTACACGTGGCATCTAAAGCATGACACAAATAAAGCGGCTACAAAACAGACTCACAGACGTTTAGACATTGTGGTTGCCAAGGGGTGAGGGGAGCGGAGGAGTGAAAGTCTGGGATTAGCAGATGCAAACTGCTAATAAACATACAGGACGGATAAACAGAAGGCCCTACCGCATAGCACAGGGACCTATACCCAACAGCCTGGGATAAGCCATAATAGAACAGAATACTAAAAAAGAGTGCACGTATGTGTATGTTTGAGTCACTTTGCTGTATAGCAGAAACTAACACAACATTGTGTATCAACCGGACTTGAATAAAATAATTTTTTTCAAAACCGTGATGCTACAAGATTAGAGCCAGGGGTCAGGAAATGTGAGCTGAGTGTTCACTCTGCATGACGTCCCCTGCTGGGAACTGAGTCTGTGGTGGTGGGGGCACCAAGGTGGGCAGCCAGCTCTGGTGTGCCACAACACCCTCTATCCTACAACACAGGAGTCAAACCCGTAAGGTGTGCACAATCTGGACAAAAAGAAAAGGGGGCTCCATCAGGTTAAATGACATGCTCCTAAGAAATTATGAGATTCAAAAACCATACGGATTCTTCACTCAAGAGTAGCTGAGAGCCTATCGGCAGACCTCTATTATCTCATGGCTATTTTTTCTTATTTTCTCCTCAAGGCTTAGCTCAAACATCACCTCTTTCAGAAGGCCCTGGCTTGCGCCCAGCTTGGGTCAGTACTCTCAGGACTGAGTGTCCCCTGATCACACAGAGATGTGAGTTTCTATGTACACAACTCATGGAAAACCACACACTCGTCTGCAGGAGATGAGCCAGGACCCAGCTCGAGGCTGCCCATCCTCAGCCACTACCGAACTCAGCTAACCCTTCAATCTGCTTCCAGCATTCATCTCAAGCTCAGGAGACCGGCACTATCTCCTCTGTGTGAGCAGCTAAAATGGGGAGTGTGGTGTGGCTGAGTTGGGGCACCAGGAAAGAAACACAGTTTACTTACTCGGAGACCTTGCAAACCAGGAGGTCCATCCTTGCCTTCTGGACCCATCAGACCCTTTAGGAGGAAGAGAAAGGGGAAAAAACAACAGAGATGGATCATGGCAAACACACACAGTCAACACCACAGGACATACTTTGTCTGGACACTCTCATTGGATAGGAAAATACCACCCTGTTCAAATGGGGAACCTGGGAGGTCAGGAGGGGAAAAAAAAATAGAACAATAACCATCTAATTCCGTCAAGTCTGTAACACTTAAACATGTGCGCCTATCCGATGTAATTAAGTGTGACTGACAAGCAAGGCGTAGGCACCATCGTTCATGCTCTGAAAACATGCACAGTAAGGACCAAATGCCCGGCCTCGGTGCTCTGTATCGAGTGCACACAAGAGAGCGCCCGGAACCCAAGTGTCTTTAGCTCTAAGCCTGGTGCCTTTGTCGCTGTATCTTGCTGGCTGGGCAAGGACGGGCTTGGGTTATCTGACCCTCCATCCATAGTGATATCCAAACTGATTGTCTGGATAAATAAACGAAATTGTCTAAGGAAGATCAATTTCCACTAAGCAAGGAAAACGGGCACAGGAAGGGGTCATACTGAACTGACAAAGATCCTGCCCTCTGACCCCTCACTATGTATCTCCTGCCTGATCTCAGACAAGTACACTGGGCGTCCTTGAACCTCAGTCAGTTCATCTCCAAAGCGAGGATAATATACCTTCTACTGAGTGGCCGTGAGGACAAAGCGAGGAATGGGTGCCAAGGCCCTGACATCCACCTGGGTCTCCTGACGGCACCCTGGTTTACACTCATGTGCATGACGTCGCCTAGAATACGGCATGAAATGTGGATTGGAAAATGAAGCCTTCAGCTCTGAGACCCTATCACCAACTTTATCAGTGAATTGGGGCCAACAACTCCCTCTCTGCACTTCAATTTCCTCATTTTCAATAATATGTTGTTGTTCACTCAGTCATGTCCAACTCTTTGCAGCCTTATGGACTGTAGCCCACGAGCTCCCCTGCCCAAGGGACTTCCCAGGCAAGAATACCGGAGTGGGCCATTTCCATCTCCAGGGGATCTTCCCGACCCAGGGATTGAACCTGTGTCTCCTATGTCTCCTGCATTGGCAAGCAGGGGATTCTTTACCCCCTGAGCCACCTGGGAAGCGAGTCTATAGACTCAATAATATGACTGTCATACAAACAGCTATTATTGCCACATTTTGCATAACTATTAAGCGACAGAACTGTATTGAGGTTTAAGGTCTTTTCTCTTAATAACACCATTAAAACAAGCATGTTACTGTACCAACTATGGTAACCAAAGACTTAAATATCCCTTTCTCACAAGGATTATTCCAGTGAGATCAGGGCACACTTCAAGGGAAGCCCCTGCAGAGGTGAGTTTTCATGAAGCATCAAGACATGTCTCTCATTTGATCTGCCAGCTGATCCTTCTTTATTACATTCAATCAAACATTGATACAACTGCCACAACCCGTTCCATCTTGGGGAAAGGATGAAAGATGCAGGCCTCCTCAATGACTCCCAGCATCCGGGAGCAGAAGGCTGTGTGCCATTTCCACTTAGAGAATGGGATGCACTTTTCACTCTCTGGGATTGCTTGTCACAAACTCAAAGTTTTCACTTCTCAACAGAAGCTGCTGAAGCCAGGCTTTCACTCTCATTCAATCTAATGAGAGCCACTGCTCTGCGGAAGGCCCTGGGCCAGGTGCTGCTGGAGATTCAGAAAAGCCAGAAATAACAACTGATCTCTGTGTTGGGCTTAATAAGGCTTCCTAGAGCAGTGCTTCCTACAATCACCCGTTTAACTCTCACAGCACGTTAATGTAGGAGGTGACGTCGATGATGATGATTTCCAAGCCAGGAAGACAGAAGAGGATAAGATGGGTACAGTGATGCCATCAAGACCCAAAGCTACTTGGTGGAAGAACTGGGACGTGAAACCAATGGTCTGGGGCTCCTAACCCCAAGAGTCTTCCGTGGCCACAGTGCTCCTTATGAGCTCAAACTGAAATCAGATCTCACTTTGATGTCCCTCCTAAACATTTGCTGTGGGTCACTCCTTCACAAGCATGTATTAAGTTCCCACCATGTGATAAACTGTGGATTTGAGAGATGGAGAGACACTGGCCCTGGCCTTAAGAACCTCACACTCTGGGCCTTTCATCACTGTTCCTCATTTTTCACAAGGTCTTTAGGTTAGGCTACTGGCTTTTTGAACTCCTTCCAAGGGAATTTCATCACCAACACCAGGTACTGTACTCAATCCCATTCTGTCAAGAGCATCTAGCCCCGATACCCTCTTCAGGACCCTGGACAGCTCCACTGAGCTGCAGGGTTGTGCTGTTCCAGTATTTGCAAGAACCGTGGGTTCAGGAGCCTCTCCTTGTTCTAGAAAATGGCCTGCAGGAATGACATGAAACACTTGAATCCTCACTGCAAGTGTCAACTCACAATTATTTCTTTTTCACACTCTTCACCAAACTATGAAATCAGTCCATGTGCTTTCATCCCTGTATCTCCACCCTGAAATATTTCAGTTGATATAAAGCATGTGACCAAAATGTTTGAGGTTTCTTCCCTCCCTCCCTTCCTCATTTATCAAATTTTACACAAAGGGGGAAACTGCCGTTAGTACATCCCAGACCCCCGAATGAGAGATCAAGAAGGCTGCCTTGGGAATAAGCAGGCCTGGGCACTGTTACCCTCTTATTCCTTAGTGCGAACCGGGAGGGAAAGTCACTCTGCTCTGTGCAACTCGGAGGACGTGTTGCTGCACTGTGCACTCAGGGGTGAAAAGACGATGGGCTAGACTGTCAGATGGATCTGGGCTCAAAGCTCAGTCTTGCTTTTTAGCTATGTGACTTTGTGCAAGCTACTTACTTATATCTCTGTGCATATCTTCTTTGGTTAAAAAAACAAAACAAAACAACTTCACCCTTCCATACTATGCATATGTTTGCCTACGAGATGTACTACAATAAAGATGATCAATACTTGCCACTTACTGATCTGAGCACACTGTATTACCCATGTTATCTACTTTACATCTCTCAACATACTGACGATGGTGGAGAGATTTGGAAATCAAGCCTCAGAAGGGTTTAAGCAAGGTATCTAAGGTTATAGAGACAGAAGGGAAGCTATTCTAACCTGAATTTTTTGATGTGAAAATTTTCTAATTATACTGGAATTAAACATCTTCTCAATTCTAAAGGAAATCAACCCTGAATGTTCACTGGAAGGACTGATGCCGAAGCTCCAATACTTTGGCCACCTGGTGAGAAGAGCCAATTCATTAGAAAAGACCCTGATGCTGGGAAAGACTGAGGAGCAGGAGGTGACAGAGCATGAGATGGTTGGCTGGCATCATCAAATCAAACGACATGAATCTGAGCAAACTCTGGGAGATGGTGAAAGACTGGGAAGCCTGGCATGCTGCAGTCCATGGGGTCACAACGAGTCAGACATGACTGAGTGACTGAACCACAGCAAAATACATCTTCTAAGTTTCTTCTAGTTTTACCCCAGCAAGAATATCCACATTTATCCTAATGAGGAATAGGCTTTACTGTAAATCTGATTATAAATCTGACTTATGATAAATCTGAGTTACTTTAAGTATGATCTATGGGCATTTCAAAATAAGAGTTGTTTTATTTCCTTCAATGAAACAGTCACTTGAAAGAAGCAGAAGTATGTTACCAAAAGGGACCTGATTCAACCTCCACCATGTGGAATTGACTGATTCATATTCATTATCCTTAGTATCTGAACTCACATCAAAAATCATCACAGAGTCCCTTTGAAAGGCCTCTTCCCAGATGGTAATTCTTAACATTAAATTCTTAACAGAGGGAGAAACCGAAGGCTGAAGTGTTCCAAGCCACTTCAAAGTCAGGATTAATGAGAAACAAGCGAAAAGCAAATGTGCACTGGAAACGATTCAATCGGCGTTGAAGTGTCCAATGTTTTCATTCTGTTTTATCTGAAAGGACGGTAAAACACCAGACTGAGCACCAGAACCCCAGCCCTGGCCAGTCTGGGCCTGGGGACTCTGGAGGCAGGCTGCCTGGGCTTCGACTCCAGGTGCAGACATGCTCACGCCTGACTCGCTCCCGGCGATCTCAGCCCTCAAGGCCCAGTGTCTCCCGTGCTAGATGCTGGCAACAACCCCTGTCACTCAAGGTGACGGGATGAGACTCTGAAATAACCCTGAAATGACTCGGCAGCGAGAATGGCCATGATTTTGCAGACCTAGAGGTGTTCAGAGCGGACCCCTGGCTGGGGGTGGGGGCGGGGCGGTGGGGGTGACTTACCGGGGCTCCTGGTGGCCCAGGTGGGCCCTGGTGACCCCGAGGTCCGGGGGCTCCCTGGTAACACAAGCCAAACGCGAATTAGCCGTGACACCCTCTCCTCATGTCCCAGGCCTCCAACCAGGACCCTCTGCTGACTGTCTTCTTCCCGAGTTCCCAGCGTCTCTGAGGGGCTCCGTCTGAGCTCAGCAAGCAGTCTCACCACTACGCTGGTGGCCGTTCTGTCTCTGCCACCACCTGGGGTGCCAGGACAAGAGAACCCACATCCCGCTTACCTGCTCGCCTTTCAGGCCCTCTCTCTGCACCTGGGGGACAAACCAGACGTCAGCAAAGCTGGCAGCCTCTTCTCAACAGTCACCCTCACTCCACTCCATGGTGGGCATTTGCACAGCCATTTCTGACTTTTCTCTGATTTTATCCCATTTTCAGTGTGCAAAAGCTTCAGACTCTCTTGTCATCAGAAGAGTTCCTCCTCATTCTCAGAGGCAACAACTCTCCCAACTACACAATACGATCAGTGTCTGAGTCCGGGATTTTACCCTCTAGGGGCTGCACCACTTACCACAGAGCCTGGAAGCCCAGGGGGGCCTGCAGGACCCACGGCACCCTGCAGAGAAATGACAGGCATTTCATTATAGGGAACTATTTTGATATTGAGCTATAGCCCCAATGACTGTTTCAAATTGGAAAGCAGCCAAGATCTGTCCCAGTAACATTCCTTCAACATGAGTTGAGAGTCATTGTATCATCACCCAAGAACCTCTGGTTTCTAGACCCTTCCAACAAATGCTCCAAATCATACCATGGCCCTTGGACCTTGTCTTCCTACTTCTGCTGCATTCATCATAATAAGCAATGAAAACTCAGCTATCAGTTTGGTCCCAATCAGGAGGGACCAAACATCTCTATAAATGAGGGGGAGGTTGGAATTTATAATACACACACACACACATGCAGTAGTGGGAAAGAGCTGTCACCTAGATCCAAACTTTAAGAACCATCCCCTCTTAGTGACTTGAAATAAACTACTTATTTTAGGCTCTAGCATCCTCGGTGTCAAGAAACTTCAAGAATACATTAAAATCCTGACACCAGATAACAGAGCAATATAAATCTCAACTCTAAAAATATTTAGACAGAGAGAAAATAATTAGGCAAGAACTGAAGTTCAAGTGAGCAAGTCTGGAAGGGATCAACCTTCTCCAGCCACCACTGCTAAAGAGAGGCTTTCTCAGCCCACAGGTGTCTTATTTATAACTATACCCTGTTTCTGGAAGGAGTCAGAGCAGCCTTTTTCATTTCCAGCGTGTGCTGGGAAGGCATCCGAGTCGGGCAGTAACCTTGACCTGCGCTCTGCAGTGTGACACTGAGCAGTGACGCATCTCTGGTCCAGCCCTCTGCTTTAGCCGGACTCCCCCCGCTGCCCCGTCTCTCTCCTGGCTATTCTCAGACCCAAAGTCTGATGTCTTTCTTAAGGGCCTAATCATCTGAAAGAAACTCTTTCTCTTGTACTAAATGCAGGGCTGGGTCTCATCACCCCTCCTGCCATAAATCCAGAGCACAGCCTGCCTTCTCCATTTCCCTTGTGACCCTGAAGGCCTAGCAAGGTTATTATCTTCATACATTTTCATAGCGCTTCACAATTTTACATGCAGTTCTTTGCATAACAGAAATCCTAAGCAGCAAATTCAGTTAATAAGCCTTGTTGTGAAAATGTTCTAACACAGATGATCAGCAGGATGAGATGCAACCTCTATTTTATTTATGAAATACCCAGCACATTTTCAGAATTATAATTCTGGTTAAAAAAAAAAAAAAAAACAGTAAACGCTGCAAAGGAGAGAAAGAGGAAAAGGAATTTGTAAGATTTTTCTATTTGCTCCTACTCTGCCTTAGCCCAAAAAGCCATTTAAGTAGCACAACATTTTAGTATGTCCAGATGTTATATAATGGGGATTTTCATTTGTTTTTTAGATGGATTTTTATTCCCCCAAATAGAAAAACATGTTTAAATACAATAACCAGAAATTTTTTGTAGGCTGAGTTCTAATGCACGATTCACCACCTCTGTCTGCCCTTCGTTCCCAGAACTCTAGCGTGGCCACCCCCCAAAACACAGGCCTCAATTTGTTCAGGGGAGCAGCTCCACAGCTGCTCATCGGGAGCCGTCTCCCACCCCAGTACCTGGCTTACCTTCTCCCCCTGGGGCCCTGGCTCACCAGGAGGGCCGGGTCTTCCCTGGAAAGAGAACACGGGGTCCATCAGGGGAGTGAGTGGAAAAGGCAGGGCTGAGGGTAACACACCTCCAGACCTGTTCCTGGCCTTTTCCCCAGAAGGGCCCCTCCACAAGTTTTCCCAGACCGCACTTGTCGCTATAAAGCTTCCCCAGGCCCACATCTCCACGTGGTTCCCTGTGGGCTCATGGATGCATCTCACGGAACACCCGTGTCAGGACTTTAAGAGTTGCGTTAATTTGCACAGCTTCATATTATTCCCTGTATTTATTTAATACACACCCTGATTTATTCAACTTGTTTCTTATTTATGAGCATCTGGGCTGTCTGTAATCTTTTAGTCTCGGGGACAGGACTGCAACTCATCCATCACTTTGAACACACGCATATCGCCTGTGGTCTTCCCATTAATGACCAGCTGTCGTGTTACTACGGTTAGACCAGTTTTAAAGTGGTGTGTTCTCTGGGATCCCTCCACTCTGGCATGGAGGAGTCCATGAGTGGCAAGCTGGGGGCTGGTCATTAAGCCTCCCAAAGCCCCCAGCCGAGCAGGATAGACTGAAGCCCACAGGCCCTATGAGCCTGACCCAGGCCCCACCCTGTCCTGCCCACCTACCTGCTCACCAGTCTCCCCCTGCTTCCCGGGGAATCCATCCAGGCCTTGCTCCCCCTGGCAAAGGAAGGAAAGTGAGATGAACAATGGAGGGACACGCCCAGGGTCAGAGGCACAGAAACGAAGGAGCAGCGAAGGCATTTAGTGCTCCACTGTGCTCTACTCTCCACCAGGCACCAGGAGAGAACCTCCCAAACACACACACACACACACCAGGAGATACACACACACACACCAGGAGACACACACACACCAGGAGACACGCATACACATACCAGGAGACACACACACCAGGAGACACACACACACACACCAGGAGACACACACACATACCAGGAGACACACACACACACGACACACACACACACACCAGGAGACACTCACATACACCAGGAGACACACACACACACGAGACACACATACACCAGGAGACACACACACACACCAGGAGATGCACACACACACGACACACAAACACACACCAGGAGACACTCACATACACCAGGAGACACTCACACACACCAGGAGACACACACACCAGGAGATACTCACACATACACCAGGAGACACACACCTGGAGAGCCCCTCCCCTGTCTACACACACACCCACACACCAGGAGAGAAAGAGACACACACACACACCCCAGGAGACACATATACACCAGAGACACACACCAGGAGAGCCCCTCCCCTGCCTACATACACACACACACACACACACACACACCCACCCAGGAGACACACACACAGAGTAGACTGGACTCTACGTGTACTGGGGGTCAAGGGGAACAGAAGCTGCAGGGAGGTCCCAGAGCTGCTGGTGGCAGAGCCATGGGCTGCTGAGCCCAAAGCTGGTGCTCCAACGCCCGGGCTTCCATCCCCAGACAGGGCAGGACCCTGGGATGTCCTCCCCAGGACCCCAGGAGGTTGCCATCACACCCCGCCAAAGCTGTCCAGAGAGCACGCTCTTCTGGACAGGGCGGGGGCGGCTGTGTCCATCCCCTGGTCCCCAGGGAGTGGGCACCCCTCTTTTTGACTGAGTAGACCCACTATACACTCTGCTGACTGCCCCGAGCCCAGCGGCCCCTGGACAATCCATTCAGGCCTCACTGTCCCTCAGTCACTAGGAGGTCCTTGTGTCCACAGAGCCTCCATACCTCGTGTCTGGCAGGGCCTTTCTGGAAGATGCCAAAAGCAAGGCTGGCCCACCCACCCCAAGCCCGCAGAGAAGGTCCTGACAGGCGGTAGCAGAGCTGGGCTTGGTGGCAGGTGGGCACTGGCTCTCTCTGGCCATGCTCCACTTCTAGGAGGCCAGGCAGCGGGATGCGCCTATCTCGAGGGGAGATGGAAACTTCCTTTTTGCTGATTTAAGAAATTTAGGAGGTTCACGAGAAAATAAACTGTTCTAAGTACTTATCAGATATAAGAACTGGAAAGGAGCCCAAGAGATCATGCAGCCCAAGCATCTGGTTTGACAGATGGGAAAACAGAGGTGCAGAGAAGGAACCAGCTCCCCCCAGAGTCGCCGAGAACATCGGCAAGGGAGCTGGGGATCAGAGTCAAAGCAGAGCTCTCAGTGCTCAGGTTATGCCTCCCTGCCAATCCTCTATGCCTCGCTGTTTCTCTTCTTCTCGTCTCCCACCCTCCGTAAATATGGCCTCTGTTGCCCAGCACTGCTCTAAGCATTTTACAAACATTAGGTCATTTAATCCTCATAGCAGCCTTACATAATAGCTACTCTCTACACTGAGGACACTTGAGACTCAGAGGTGAAACGAACTCTCCAAAGGCCACACTGCTTGCAGACCCCAGAGCTGAGCCTGAAACTCCGGCAAGCTGGCTCTGAAATCACCATGCAGGGCGTCCTCTGGGCCACGCTGTAGACTGAGGCTGATGGCTGACGGCTGGACTTCCTCTCCAGGGCCTGCCCTGCAGGTGACCCCCTGCCCCCCCAGCTTCCCTGCCAGGTGGCGGCTGCAGGGCGCTGGGCTGTGGCTCAGCCCTCCTGCCACGTCTGTTCCCCAAACCCTGCATGCTCCCAGGGGGGGAACCTTCAAATTGGACCCCTATCGCCCTGTGCACCAGGGCTGCCCATCAAGCCTGTGCCTGGACCCCCAGTTACCCGAAGGGTCACTTCCCAGTCCCCACCTTGTACAGAGGAGGAGCAGAGGGCCACAGAGAGGCCCTCCACCCAAAACCTGACACACGGAGCCACAAGAACTCTCTCCAAAGAACCAAGAGACACGCGTCCCAACCACACAGGGCAAGGGATTCCACTGTTGAAGCTGCAGTGATGAAAGTTTGATATCCGAACAAACAGAAACCACACTTTGGGGCCTGAGGTGAGGGGCGTCACCCTGGCTCTCGCCACACTCCTTCCAAGAGCCTTTTGGGGACCCACACGCTTCCTGAGTCACACAACACATTCGTCTCCTTTGACCACAATCTCCCTTCTAAGGGAGCGGCCGGAGAAAACCATCCTAAGTTGGGAAAAATAAATAAATAAAGGCATTGGTGTGAAAATGTTCACCAAAGCAGTATTTTTTAATCATGACAAACTGGAAACAATCCTCCCTGATCGATAATAGGGGAATGAGCCCATAAATCATGGCCTATTCACACACGGGGACACTGTGCAGCCATTTAAGATAAATCATAGACGTCTGCAGCAGCACGGCGGGGGAGATGCTACCCGGAGGAGGAGACACGAGGGTACGCAAAGCAGAACACGTCACGTGTGACGATGTAGAAAGACGTCAGAGACACAGGAGTGAGTCCTGCAAGAAATCAAGAAACGGGCCAGAGTGGTCGCTGCAGCTGCAGTGGGATGGTGCACTTACAGGCTGCTGGTTTTTTTTCCTGTTGCCAGATATGGCTGTGTGTGTGTGTGTTAAGTTGCTTGAAATAAAATTAAATTTCTTAATATTTTAGAAATGTTCTATAAATGAGAGAAACACGTACTCCAGGAAGACGGAACAGGGCAGGTGCTGAAAAGGGGGCTGGAACACAGCTAAGCTCGAGAGGGCCAATTTTAAGCTTTTGATTTGAAGGAGCCCAGTGAGTGGATGGGCCTGGGATTCCTGGGAATTCGATGCCTGCTGCTGTCCGGGGAGGTGGGGAGGTGGGATGCCATCCTTCTCCCCACCCCCAGAGCCCTGAGCACTCCACCCATGGAAAGATCTGGTCTGCGGATGACTTGTGACCTGGTGGCGTCAATATGAAGGCACAGCCAGCTTCGGCGTGGAGAGTCTCAGCTGAGGTCAGGTCACAGCACTCGGTCCACAAGGCTGTGTGGGTCACCAAAGCCACAGCTGTCCCTGCACCCCCTCCCTCCGTTGACAGTCAGCGTCCCTGAGGTATGGAGAATGCAGGCCAGTTGCTAAGGAAGATGTGAGTCCCCAGCAGCAACTGGAACTTTTTGAATCCCAATCCTGGGCACTTTTAAAACCCCTCTGGCCTGGAAACCCCAAACTGTCTCTGCAAGGAGATCTCAACCCCTGCAGGTACCGGGACCACGGCCTTCTGGGCCCAGAATTTACATTTGGGTCAGAAGCTAATGCCTCCTCTGCACCAGCCCTCAGTTACCATAGCACACACACATACACACACACACACATGTTCACACACACACACTCACACACATGCTGTCCACAGAAAGCTGCACAACTAACTGAAGCAGACTGTAAATACCTTTTCTCCCCGGGCTCCCTTTTCCCCTCGTTCTCCATGGAGACCCTGGAAGGGAAGGGAGGATGAGTAACACGCAGACAGCCCCGTCCAGCTTCTCTGCACTGAGCTTGAGGCCCCGGGACAGCCTGCTCGCCTGGGATGGTGGTGAAGGTCTGTCTCCCGTGTATCTCACTCCCTACGGCAGCCTGCTTCTCCCTTGGGCCTGGGTGGTGAGCTCGGCCCCTGCCTGGATGAGAGCCCCTGGGGCTGGTCCCCCCATCCCTGGATTATCCAGGTACCCCCAGCTAAGACCTGAGCTCAGCTGGCCGAGTGCAGCAAGGTGGCCCCGGAGTCAGTCCCCACTGCCATCTGATCATGGAACCAAGGAATTGAACCTGAGACTCAGGGCCCCTTGAAGCCACATTCCTCCCCCTCCCCTGGGAGAGGGCCACTGCCCCGCCCTGCATGCACACACTGTCCTCAGGAGAAGCACCCAGAACCTGCGCGAAGGCCACCCTCCCCTCTGGGAGCAGACGTGATGGAGACGGCAGCCCAGGTGTGGGCCTCTCTGACCACATGCTCCAAGTTGTATTTATGCACAGATGTGGGGTAGGGACCTGTCACAGGGCCTGGGTCCCAGTCCCCTAGGACAGCAACACAGCCCCTTCCAACAGCAGCCTCTACTTACGGGAGCGCCGATGGGGCCGGGAGGTCCTGGAAGTCCAGGCGGTCCCTGGGATCCCTGCAGAAGACAGTTCCCAGAGCAGAGGTTTGGGGATGGAGAGAAAAGGGCAGGGGCAGAGGGAAGACGCACTCAATAACCGTGTTAGGGGCTGAGACAGCTGCTCCTCATCCGCTGCCACGTGCCACCTGCATAAAGTCCCCCCAGGAGACCCCCCCACCTCTGCTGCCCCCCTCCATGAAGAGCTCATGTCACCCCCTGCCTGGGGGAGCTGGGATTCACATGCAGCTCGGCTCGACTTCCACAGCAGCCTTTGAGCTCTCACGAGGCCAGTGCAGCAATCTGGTGAGGCCGCGCCCCGTGGCCATGCTGGGACCCGGGCTGGACACGTGCAGAGCTCCTGGTCACAGGCTGGCTTCCCGTGGCTCATCACGCACACCTCACGTGGGGCCAGCACAGCCTGGACACATCCTCACAAAGCCCACCTGGGGTCCCGAGCCCGGGAGCCCCTGCTACCTGGACCAGGATCTGCTGCCACTTTAAGGCTGTTAAACTGGCCATATTTGTTAAAACCCATTAATAAAAGATTGGGGGCAGGAGGAGAAGGGGAAGACAGAGGATGAGATGGCTGGATGGCATCAGCGACTCGATGGACATGGGTTTGGGTGAACTCCTGGAGCTGGTGATGGACAGGGAAGCCTGGCGTGCTGCGATCCATGGGCTCACAAAGAGTTAGACACGACTGACTGACTGAACTGAACTGAACTGAATGTTAAAAAGTGCTTTTTCCTCAGCCAAAGATACCCTAATTTTTGTCACCTACTCTACTGAAACAAAAAAATAACAGTGGTGTGTGCATTTACTGATTTTTGTGGAAAACAAATGAAATTAGAAATAACCTGGAGGGCCACAAACAGAGGAAAAGTTATGTAAATTATGATGCATCCATATCATGGAACGGTAAGCACTAATTAAGAGAACAGGTGGTATTGATCTGAACTGGGGAGGAAAGACACGTCTCTTGTTAGAAAAGATAAATGGCAGAGAACGGTAGGATTCACTTTCTGTGAGAATTTAGGAAACATCAGGGATGTGAACACACACACACACACACACACACACACACGAGCAGGCGTGTGGCTGCATGAGAAGCATTTGTAGAGCGTTGAGTGGGCCCATAAACGTTGGTTTTGCATCAAGATCTGTGCACTAGAAACATCAGAAAGTGAAAGTCGCTCAGTCTGCTCTTTGTGACCCCGTGGACTGTATAGTCCATGGAATTCTCCAGGCAAGAACACTGGAGTGGGGAGCCTTAGCCCTTCTCCAGGGGATCTTCCCAACCCAGGGATCGAACCCAGATCTCCCGCATTGCAGGCGGATTCTTTACCGGCTGAGCCACCAGGGAAGCCCAGAAACATCAGAAGAAGAGCTCAGAGCAACACTCACCCGCAGGCCCACCTCCCCGGGCAGCCCCGGCTCGCCCGGTTCTCCTGGCTCCCCCTGCAGCACAGAGAACAGCACAAGGTCACAACCCGGGGGACTCAGGCCCAGGCCCCGGGGCGTCCTTCCCAGAACTGGATCTCAGCACGGAAACAGCGTCATAACGGCCGGCAAGCCGAGACCTAGGCTCCCCCAGAAGTGCCTCCGACAAGCAAAGGAGCTGATCTTCACTGCAGGCCTTCATCACTGGAACCCCCAACACGCCCCAGTTCTGCTGGTCCACAGAACCAGGCCGGATGGAAGAGCGGAGAAAGCACAGCAGCTGGCATTGATGGTGAGGAGCCACTGAGGACCCAAACTGAGTTCTTGGTGGCGAAGAGGACCTCTTTATCCCGGGTCAGACGGACCCGCCTGAGCTGAGATCACTTCCGCCTGGGGTCCCGGGGTGTGTTCCGACTCAGAGGCCGGGGAGGCAGAGGGGGAGTCAGGTGCCCACTGCAGGCGGGCGGCTGGACACGTGGGCTATGGGGCCCCCTCCAACTTAAGCTATGAACTGAGGACTTGGGAACTGGGTCCCCTGGCTCCATTCCAAGTTCCAGGCACTGGGACAAGAGCCCAGAACTGCTGGTCAACCAACTGTGAAAACAGCTCCCAGGGGCAGCCAGGTGACGCCCGGTGGCCAGAGCTGCTGGTGTGGTGATAGTTACCAGGCTGACCTCCAGGGACCTGGGACGATCCTGGTACAAAGGTGCCCAGTTGGAGCCTGGCCCTGGCGAAGGCCACCCCCCCCCCTCAAGGACAGGGGCTCCGATCAGCAGGCCCCCAGAACAGACATACCCGCATGCCTTTGCTGCCGTCTCTTCCTGGGGGACCCGGCAGGCCCAGGGAGCCCTAGGAGGGGAGAGAGAGAAGAGCAGTTAAGACGGGGTGAGGACCACGCTGGACATAGGCTCTCCGCTGTGGCAGCAGAGGATGCGCCAGACGGGAATCATGGCTGAGATACTCCTACTCAGAGGGCGGCAACACACAGATCTGCAGCCCGGATGCCTCCAGGGGAGGGCAAGAAATGCAGGCCGCGGGCCTCTCTCCAGACCCTTGCCTAGGGGGCCACATTTTAACCAGACCCCTGGGGGGTCTGTATGCGCCTGACAGTGGGAGTGAGATGCCCCAGCCCTGCCTCTCAGTAACTCGCCACGTGGCCGCCCCACTCCAGGCCCCAGTCACACATGCGAGCAGAGCATCAGCCACAGCAGGGTTCTCGACCTGGGTCCCCCAGCACCAGATGGGTCAGTCTTTGCTGGGGGCGGGGAGGCTGCCCTGGGTGATTCAGGGTGTCCTCCAGGGGCCCTGGATGCCGGGTACCACTCCCCGGGTGTGACAACCCAAGCATCCCTGGGAGGAAAAATCACACCAGAAATGCTGGGCTAGGCCAGGTATCAAAAATGCTTCTTAAGCTGGGGCAAACTCCGTTCCAGCAAATCAAGAGGAAGCATGCAACACATGTGCCCATGGAGCAGGTGTGGGGGCCTCCTCATCCCACCCCCATGCTCCCTGGAAGTGCAGCAGGGGGGCAACTCAGGAACAGGGAACCCGAGGACCCCTTATCTCCCATCCAGCTCCCACACCGTCTCCTTCAAATCAAAGGATTCCACCAAGACCTTCATCCCACTCCCCACTCTCCATCAATTTTCCAAGGACCACAGAGCAAGCCAATGCCTCTTTCTGGGGCTTTTCCATCTGTGAAATGAGGATGTCGGACATTCAATGAATCAATGAACTGATGAACCTGTAAGTAATATTTAGAAGAAAATGCTATGGGCTAGACCCTGCAGGATGTCTTCTACAAATATTTTCTTACTTAGTTCTTATAATACGCCCGTGAGAGAGGTTTCGTTTTCTCACAGACACATCACACATTTACAGTTTTACCTAGAAATTAAGATGCACGCATGTATGCACACGTCCACACACACACACACGCACACCCACAAATACTTTAAAAATGTTTACAGAGTGCATTCTACGGCCGAACATTCTAAGTTATTCTGTTATTGGAGAGAAAGACAGACAGACAGACATCTCTGGCCCACACCTGCACCTTTCTAGCCATGGGACCCCAAAGGCAGCCACCCTGGAAGGCCGTGTGCAGACACCAGCAGGATCACTGGGCGGGTGACTGGCGATTTCAGATATAAAGCTCACAGCCCACTGGGCACCCCCATGGCCAGCAAAGGACACCACAGCTCACGTGCGATGTGCATAGTAAACTGCCTGGGTGGCCATTTCCTCAGGACAACTGGGAGCTGATGGGATGCTTGCTAGGGTCAGACTGTCCCCCCCTGTCCACCCCTATAAGGGAAGGGCAGCTGTGGCCGGAGATCCCTCAGCCTCTAATCCCACCGCTGCACTGTGGGGATGAACCCCCTGCCCGCCTGTCCCTCCATCTGACTATTCTGAAACTCAGCTGAGGTTGAACGAGGCGACCAGTCCAGATGCAAGTGATTTCTCTGATATGGAACGGCGACTAGACACCAGCTAGCACTGCTATCATTAGCATTAATGGCAGAGCCAACAGCAATACGAACGGGATACTAAAGACAGTATCCCACCAACATTCCCAACCTGTCATGTTCTGAGCTCTCTCCGCTCATCAGTGCACTGAACTCGTCCCCCCAGCACGTCCGTGTTTCATGCTCACGTCACATGCAGCCCACGAGCACACAAGGACACTGGATTCCTGGTGGCCTCCCAGCAGTTCCATGGCCTGGTGAGGCAGGCTGGGGCAGCGGAAGCCTGGGCACCCAGCCCTGCTCTCCCTCCCCAGGGATCAAGGTCAGCCCCACTCGGCCTCACCAGCCCCCCTTCCCTGGGGAAGCATCAGAGTTTCCCCAAAGGCCTCTCAGGAGGCAGGCCCCCTGCTCAAGCCAGCATGCTGGGGGTCAGGTACAGTGTGGGCTCAGCTCCCCAGATGCCTTGTCTGTCTCCAAGGCCCACGTTTCATCTGCTCGGAGCTAAAGCAAAAGGCAGTGTGTTTCCAGGTAGCCAGGGCCAGCACACTTAATGGTGCTTCCCTACAACATGAGGGAGAAATTCAAGATTTCCCAAAAGGGAAACATCAAGAAGAATAAGGACACCCCCAAGATCAGGCCCCCTGGGGTGGCATGGCGCAGAGCTTGCCCCGGGGGTCAGTTACCCAGTCCTTCACAGGCCAGTCTGTCTCTTCGCGGCTGCAGGTGGGGAAGGGAGGTCTGGGGGGCTCCTGCCGCAGGAATCCAGGGGGCAGGAGCAGCAGGGCACAGAGCTGCCAGGACCGTGTAATAAAGGAAGCCGGGTAGGAGTCCAGAGACAATGCCAGAGGGGACTCGAGAGAGTTCCGGAACCTCTGCTGTGCCCACGGCTGTCGCAGGTCCAGCCCCGTCACTGCTGTCCAGCAAGTGTCTGGGTGAGTCTGTCTGATCACAGGACCGGAGAGCCACGAGGTGGGAATCGGGACTCGGACACATCCGTGTGAACAGTGTCCACCGGGCCCAGAGCCCCACAAGTGTTCCCTGGGCATCCATCCCTTCCTAAGCCCCATGGGCATGCAAGAGGAGACAAAGGGGAAAGCCCCGTACTTCAGAATTAGCCCTGGGGGTATGAAATGCCAGGGCCAAAGTGAAAATCAGGCTGTTGCAGGAAAACAACGGCTTCAAGAGCCAGTAAGTTACAGCTTCAAATCCTGCTCCGTCACTCCGTACTGACAGAATAGGCCAGGTCAGGGCAGCGCTCTGAGTCTCAGGCTCCACTGGGAAGCAGGTGTCATGAACCTCGCTGCAGGATCTGTGCTTCCCACAAATGGGAACAGCTCGACAAACTGGTTTTAGAGAACTGGTATCCCAGAACCAGGGCTTCCCCGGTGTCTCAGTGGTGAAGAATCTGCCTGCAATGCAGGAGACATGGGTTCGATCCCTGGGTGGAGAAGATCCCCTGGAGATGGGAATGGCTACCCATTCCAGTATTCTTGCTGGGAAAGTCCCACGGACGGAGGAGCCTGGTGGGCTACAGTCTGTGTCGGACACACCTGAGCACACACGCATCCTAGAGCCAGTCCCTTCTGCTTTGTCTGCAGGGATGGGCTAGCCCTGCAGCCTAAGAAAGTCAGCCTCTGTAGAGATGAACGAGTATTTTCTTTGTCTAAGAAGCTAACATCTTTTTTTTTTTTTTTTTTTTGAATCATGGTTGAGATAACCAAGCCAGCACTAGAAATAAGACACATACTGAGAAACTTCCACTTTCAGTCATCGTGAGGTCCAGGCATTTCATTTAGATGGGTTCCTGCCCCAGGAGGCTGTGTGCCCAAGAAAAAGTCAACCTGGCCCAGATATTTCATGTTCCAGGGTCACATAATCTTAGCATCACAGAATGCCACCATGTTCACAGAACACACCTTCCAAAGTCCTTCTCTTGAACTCAGCTGCCTGCAGAATCTGTGAAGAGAGAAGTCAGCGCCCTAAGCCGCTCCCTGACATCCCACCAGCAAAGTCACACTGCCTCCTGGAGCCTTGGTGTCATCATTTGTAAGATAGAGGTTCGTGCTGCTTGAGATGAGTAAACAAGTGGGGATATAATTGTAGACTATAAAATATTATTGATGTGTCAGTTGCTTATATTCTGTGGAGAACTAAGAACACTTTCTCAGGTCTGTAAGGCGGGTCAATGAGAGGAGTGGGAAACAGACCGGAGGCTGGTCTGGAGCAGGAAAGGCTGGCATAGAGGGCTCCTGAAAAGGGAGTTTGGAGCTCAGGATCCACGGCAAAGCACACAAAAAAGGAAAGGGGATGGATGGAGGGAAGGGAGGAAGAGAAGGGAGGAAGGAAAGAGAGAGAAAGATAAAGATGAGAGACGGGGAGGAGAGGAGAGGACCAGGCTGCGGGGGCGGGTCTGGGTTCATGCGACGCCTCTGCTGACCCTCAGCTGAGCAGAAACAGCTTCCTTCCCCTCCTGGGTCTCAGTTTCATCACCTGTGAGCAGGGTGATGCAAGGAGGAGCAGCACCTCCGGCCCAAAGTGAGATGCCTTGAGACAATGCTTTAGAAAATGACTTGAACATACGGGAATCTGAAAAGAGCATGAGGTTCTGTTATTTGGAATATAATATCTGGAACCTCCATTCTTTGCCTGTGAAAAGGAAATCACTCAGCTTAAGATGACTATATCCGTATATACAATGGAATACTACTCAGCCATAAAAAATAACAAAATAATACTACTTGCAACAATGTAGATGAGAGTAGAGGTTATCATATGAAGTGAACTGAGTTAGAAGGAGAAAGGCAAACTCCATACTTATCACTTACATATGGAATCTAACATGACACAAACGGAACTGTCTATGGAACAGACTCGGAGAAGGCGATGGCACCCCACCAGTACTCGTGCCTGGAGAATCCCATGGACAGAGGAGCCCGGAAGGCTGCAGTCCACGGGGTCGCGAAGAGTCAGACACGACTGAGTGACTTCACTTTCACTTTTCACTTTCATGCATTGAGAAGGAAATGGCAACCCACTCCAGTGTCCTTGCCTGGAGAATCCCAGGGACGGGGGAGCCCGGTGAGCTGCCGTCTATGGGGTCGCACAGAGTCGGACACAACTGAAGTGACTTAGCAGGAGCAGCAGCATGGAACAGACTCACAGACATGGAGGACAGACTCCTGGTGGCGAAAGGGGAGAGGTGGAGTGGGAGTCTGGGGATAGTAGCTGAAAACTATCACATAGAGAAGGTACAAGCAACAAGGTCCTACTGTCCAGCATAGGAAACTATAGTCAGTATCCTGGGACAAACCATGAAAAAAAGAATATATGTACACACACATACACACACTGAGTCACTTTTCTATACAGAAGAAATTAGCACAACATTGCAAATGAACTATACATCAATAAAAAATAAATTATAAAAAGAAAATACACTTCGCTTCATCTTCCTGTGTCACAGTCATGATGGAATAGAATTACTAAAACCTGGGTGAAAAACAAACAGGAGGACGAGTGTCGATAGTACACATGAAACGCATCACCAACAACAGCCAGGGCTCAGGGGTGAGGGCTTCCCCGCAGCTCACACTGGCAGCTGTGACTCTAAATCGGGGGCCCTGATTTCAAGTCAAAGCGCTGACCTCACCCCCTCCACAAACACACTGCCTGGAGGATCTCGCCAGAAGCCCCAGCGGGTAACGTCTGGCAGGAAATTACCCACCTAGGCCCACTTGCGAGAACCATAGCTCCAAGGATCATATGGTGACTTCACTGGGCGAAATACAAAGAGAAAACAGGAATGTCTCCTGTTCTATTACTTAAATATCAGAGCCTGCCCCCTAAATCCTGACAAAAGCACTGCTTCGCTGTGGAGATGCCCCGTTAGGATTCCTCTTTGCCCCCTGGCTGAGCCCGAGCAGGCTCTTCAGGTGGAACAGAGGGGTCCTCTGCACAGTGATCCTTCAAGTGCGGCTCTGGCCCAGCAGCATCCCTGGGCCTGGTTAGGCAGGCGGATTCTCTGGCCTCACCCCAGGGCCATCGAATCAGACAGATGGGGAGCGGAGCCTGGCCAGCGGGTTCAACAAACCCCGCTGTGGTTCAGGTGCTTGCTCAAGTTTGAGAGCCACTTTTCTGTGGTGTCTGAATATATGAGCACAATCCCTGGCTTGGCCACACAGAGATAGTCACTTGCACCTGGTCACATAGTGAACAGGCCTGAAAACAAGGACAACAGTATCTACCCCGAAACTAAGTAGCTTGTGCTGGCAGACACTTGTGAGTACAGGGGACTGCTGTTACTCCTGGATGCTCTGCAAGTTGTTTTGGATGAAGTGAAGAAAGAGAAAGACACGTTATACCCCTGTGTCAGCCCACCTGGGACACACTTTCTAAAAACACCCTCCAGGCTTCCTGAGGCTCCGGGAGTTGCACAAGTCCTCCTGAGGTGGGGCAGGGCGGGGTGGGGACACTGACATTTCCCAGCTGTCGGCCACCCCTGGGGATAAGACCTCATTGCTGCAGAGGATGCAGAAGATGTCATTCGGTGTAAAAAGTGAAAAACTACATTGGCGTGATAGTAATTATACTCAACATTTATGAGTACTTCTTAACAATAGAAGTCATTTATTTTCACTAGTTCACTTCGTCCTTGCTGTAACCCGCCGAGGCCGGTAGAATTATAGTCATCAGTTTATAGATGGGGGAAAGCAAGGGTTGCAGGGGTTGAGTAACTGACTTCGCCAGGGTTACACAGCTGCTAAGTGGCCAAGCTGGGATCTGAGTCCAGCCAGCTGGTGTCTAGGGTCTGCACGCTTGGCCTCCACTGCCCTCCCAGTCCAGCACTTACCCTTCCAATAAATGCTCTCACCCTCCTGTATGAGGCCCTTGGCCCTGTGACTGGGCCATGAGACTTGGCAAGAGCCTGAGTGTCAGACGGAGCTGGAAAAAGTGCACACTTTACTATTCTGGCTCTGCCTGGGGCTGTGAGAACCCGTGAACTCAAAACTTCCTCAGTGTGTCCTTCAGCACCACGGACAGGGTCAGCAGCACCTTTATTTATTCCAACTCCCAGCAATCTGCCCCCACCTACAAGGCTATTTGAGGGCACGTAGGCAGCTAAACTTACTTCCCCCTAAATCCTTTAATTATGATAAAAATAGAAGGCACTCGACCACAGTTATCCAGCTCGATAACCATGAATAATGCACATTAAGGCACAGGCTAAGAATAGGAGATGGGGGTGCTGATTAAGCCAGTCGTTAACAAAGGGGATGAGACCCAGAGCTGGAGGCAAAGGGTATAAATACATCTTAGAAGTTTCAAAAAAAAAAAAAAGAAGTTTCACACATATAAACACACACATATAATTTATATTTTATGGCTCAGAGGCTCTATAATGTAGTCATTGCCTAAAATAAGTTCCTCCCCACAAGGGACGTGGGTTTTGAGGGTCAAGAAATCCCAGATAAAGGCATCTCTCTAGGGGCGGGCAGGGAACCAGCATTGGCCAGTGTGGTGTTAACAGTGGGGCATGTAGGGTCAGACACGGCCCCAGCCACCCTCACCCACCGCTCTGTGCCCTCAGGCGTGCCCTAGACTCCTTCAAAGAGTTGCAGAGGCTAGTACTCATAAACTGGACAGCAGGCAGATGAAAGCGGTCAATAAAAGGCTGACATCATGATTCTTTCCACTTCAAGGTACCTCTCGGAGACGATTCCAGACAAAAATCACCAAGCTCTGGCCACTAAATTCACCTTGGCCACCAGTGTTAATTCCCCCAGGCCATCCTCTCAGACAGAATCTGTGACATAAAGTGGATCCATCATCCCTTGCAAGGGTCCACGTCTCACCTGCACCAGACCCCCGTGATATGCAGAGACAGCTGAGACCTTCTGAGGACCTGACTTGGTCACTAGCTCTGAAAGGAGGTGCTGGGAATAAAATCCATCACATAGCAGAGCCTGCGCTCCACTCCCATCCACCTGGGCAGTCCATCTCCACTTCCGCAAAATCCTCTCATCTCACAATTTCAAAGACCGCCTGCCTTTAAAGACACCAAACAAAGAACCAGATCCGGTGGGAGAGACCAGGTCTTTCATGCTGTGATGGCACAAGGTGGGTCTGTCGTGTTGAGATGAGAGAACAGTCACTGTGAGAGCAGGTCTGACCATCCTCTGGAGTAGGGCCCCAGGCACCCCTGTGATGTTCATGGGAAGGGCTCCCAGCTGGCTCAGATTGCGGGCTAATCAGGACCGTGTGAGTAGCCACACTGCCACCCACCGCTGGCTCTGCCCTGCGAGCTCTGCAGGGGCCACAGTGATTCTCCCTTCTCTCTCTTTGTCACTCACCCCGACCCCATCCTGGCTCCTCCACCCACCCTGACTCTCAGATGTTGACAGCGGGTTAATCCTGCTCTAAAGCTCATGCCCCTCACTGTGCCATCCTTCCCCCGTCTCCGGCCAGTGCCTGGCCCTAGACTGGGTAACTCTTAAACTTCTGAATGAAGCAGAGCTCCTTACAGACTACTTCCTACACCTTCTACAATGAAAAAATCACTGTGTAAGAGCACTGTCCTAAATCTTGGGGGCCTTTTCCACAAGAGAGAGAGAAGGTGATGCCCTCCACCTGAGCTCACTGCCCTCCAATACTCTGGCCACCTGATGGGAAGAACTGGCTCACTGGAAAAGACCCTGACACTGGGAAAGATTGAAGGCAGGAAGAGAAGGGGACGACAGAGGATGAGATGGTTAGATGGCATCGCTGACTCGATGGACATGAGTTTGAGCAAGCTCCAGAAGTTGGTGATGGACAGGGAAGCCTGGTGTGCTGCAGTCCATGGGGTCGCAAAGAGTCAGACACAACTGAGCAACTGAACTGAACTGAAAATTCTATCTCCTATGAGCCAACCAGCCCAAAAAAATTCAGCTGAGTTTCTTCTACTTGCTCGTGTATTATTTTCTGGGGCACCGCACTGTGAAATCCAAGCACAAAATCCATACAAAGTATTATTTATTGCCAGACAGGATTCCTGTGAAAATGCTGAAGAAAGGGCTTTCAGGTTGTTGTTTGGATTTTTTTTTACCCCGTGTACCAAGTGCTGAGTATAGAGTTGCTGACCCAAGCATGGCTTGGAGACACTTTGCCCTGATTCCATCCCATGTCTCCCAAAAGCCGTCACCATCTATAAGTTGTGATCCAGACTCCTGAGGGGGGTTGTAAAGCCTGCTCCCCACCCTGTCCTCGGTTACTCTCCACTCTAGGGAAACTGTGTGTGTGGGGGGGCTGGGTCTTCCCAGCACCAGATCTGGGCTGCTCTCCGCCAGAAGGCCACCCAGGGCAGGTTTTAGAGCTCCGTGAACCCACCACTGTCTCCCACGTACTCAGTACTTTAAGACTGCCTCCTGAAGAAGCACTTGTCACTCTTTCATGGATCTGAGTACTAGTTTCTAGCAGATGAATGAAAGGAAGAATGATGAAAGACAGATTTTTATATGCACCTACCTAAGGACCTAAGGCAGGCACTCTCACAGGCAATGCCAACCTCCTTTAACACAGCCCTAAGGGATGGGCATCAGCGGCCCCACTTTACAGACGATGAGACTGAGGCTCAGAGACACCACCTAAAACTCGCACAGCCACTGCAGAGCTGGTCCAAACCAGGTCTGCCCACTCCCCAAACCTGCTTTCTTTCCAACACCTGAGCCCACATTCGAGCACAAAACGAAGGCTCCTTTACCCTTATTCCGCCATGTGCCAGATTCCCAGGGAAAAGCAGTGCACCCCCAAAGGGCAGAGAGTTCCCCAATATTGAATGAAGCCATGCAGAAGAAAACTGGACCGACACCCTGACTTCCAGACACCAGAGGGCACTGTGGGTCCAGGAAGCGGCCACAATGCAGCCTCTCCTGGTTCTTCCCCTGAAGGGTCTGGTCCCCAGAGCACGAGGGCCCTCAGAATGAAAAGGAGGTTCACTGGACACCCCACGGTTTGGCCTTGCATTTTTGTTTCTCAATCTTTTTCTCTCCTTGGGGCTCATGAACCACGTCTCCAAGGAAAAAAGACACTGTGCCCAGCTGCAGGAAACCTCACACCAACATCCTCACCACGGTTACTCATTTACTTTGTCAACAGGGAAGGACCAAGGATGGAGGGCCGTGGAAGTCATCGCCCCTCCCTGCTCTCCCTGACTCTCCCCAAACTAGTCCAAACCAGCCCAGAGCAGTGGCTCTACCCTATCATCATCATCATCACCACCATCACCATCGTCATCACTGTCACCAATGTAACTGTCATCACCTTCACCACCATCATGACCATCATCCTCATCATCATCACCACCACTATGACATCAGCACCACCACCACCATCACATCATCACCATCACCACCATCACATCACCACCATCATCACCATCATCACCACCACCATCACATAACCAGCACCATCACAATCACATCACCACCATCACCACCACATCACCACCATCACATCACCATCACCATCATCACCACCACCATATCACCATCATCACTATCACATCACCACCATCACCACCATCACCACCATCACATCACCATCATCACCACCATCACCACCATCACCATCACAATCACATCACCACCATCACATCACCATCACCATCACATCACCATCACATCACCATCATCACCACCATCACATCACCATCATCACCACCATGACATCACCACTATCACCACCATCACATCACCATCATCACCACCACCATATCACCATAATCACTATCATATCACCACCATCACCACCATCACCACCATCACCATCACAATCACATCACCACCATCACATCACCATCACATCACCATCATCACCACCATCACATCACCATCATCACCACCATGACATCACCACTATCACCACCATCACATCACCATCATCACCACCACCATATCACCATCATCACTATCACATCACCACCATCACCATCACAATCACATCACCACCATCACATCACCATCACATCACCATCATCACCACCATCACATCACCATCATCACCACCATGACATCACCACTATCACCACCATCACATCACCATCACCACCACCATCACATCACCATCACCATTATCACCATCACATCACCATCACCATTATCACCATCACATCACCACCATCATCACCATCATATCACCGCCATCACATCACTGTCATCACCACCACCATCACATCACCATCACCACCATCATCACATCACCACCACCACATCACCATCATCACCACCATCACATCACCATCACCATCATCACCACCACCACATCACCATCATCACCACCATCACATCACCATCACCACCATCACATCACCACCATCATCACCATCACATCACCACCATCACATCACTGTCATCACCACCACCATCACATCACCATCATCACCATCACATCACCATCATCACATCACTGTCATCACCACCACCATCACATCACCATCATCACATCACCACCACCACATCACCACCATCACATCACCATCACCATCATCACCACCACCACATCACCACCATCATCACCATCACATCACCACCATCACATCACTGTCATCACCACCACCATCACATCACCATCACCACCATCACATCACCACCATCATCACCATCACATCACCACCATCACATCACTGTCATCACCACCACCATCACATCACCATCATCACCATCACATCACCATCATCACATCACCACCACCACATCACCACCATCACATCACCATCACCATCATCACCATCACCATGACAATCACATCACCACCATCACCACCGTCACATCACCATCATCACTACCAACATCACATCACCATCTCCATCATCACATCACCACATCACCATCATCACCACGATCACATCACCATCACCATCATCACCATCACATCACCATCACAATCACATCACCACCATCACCACCACCACATCATCATCATCACCACCACCATCATATCACCAGCACAATCGCACCACCACCATCACATCACCATCACAATCACAGCACCACCATCACCACCACCACATCACCATCATCACCACCACCACATTACTATCACCATCATCACCATCACATCACCATCACCATCACAATCACATCACCACCATCAACACATCATCACCATCATCACCACCACCATCACATCATCATCATCACTACCATCATCACTATCACCACCACCACCATCATCACCAAGACAGAACTGCCAACGATGATGGGATAACAAGAACAGCAGTGTCACACATTATGCAGGCAAGGGCAGTGGATGAATCCTCTGAGCAACCTCTCATGGTAGGAGCTATTATTTCTTTTCCTATCTTTTACAGAAAAGGAAACTAAGGCTCAAAGTAGCCCAAGGGGAGACACACAATCAACATGAATTTGAAGCTGAGTCTTTTTGACCACAGAGTCTGGGACCCCTCTACTGGCCCCTGGTCCTGGATGATGGAGGTCCACGTTCCAACCACCCATTCACTTCTTAGACAAGTACGGATTAATTGCAGATGTCTTCCAGACACTGTGAGGAGGTCTCAAGTCCCTTTTTCTCTATCTCCCCAGTGCCTGAGGTGCAGGCAGATCTTTTCAGGTAGCCCCACAAGCCTGCTTTCCCCTTTCCCTGAGCCTGATTCCATACATATTAAAACACTGAGGGACCAGAACCCCAAGAACCCCGGGGAGAATATGGGGCACAACAGGAACCAGAGAGGACGTTAATTTCCAAAATGAAGGGCAGAAGCAGCCCAGGAACAGAGAGCCACACACCAGTCTTGGGCCAGGAGAGTCAAGGGGCCAAGAGCTCCTACAGAGCTTCAGGTGTGTGACCCTCAGCCACTCATCACCTTCTCTGAGCCTCAGTTCACTCAGCTATCGGACAAAGGGGATTCAATCAGCCTCCCAGCTTCCCTTCATGGTAGTACCCATCGGGACTGTTTTCTAGCCATCTTACTAGCAGTGACCTTGGGCAGGCCACTTGACCCCTAAGCTAGCTCTCTCATCTGTGAAACGGGCAGGGCACTGCTTTCCCTGAAGCACCATGTGAACAGTGACACACACAGCATGAGACACAGCTTACAGGGTGCGTGGCCTTCACGGGGCTGATGCACATTGTCACACTGGTTAATTGCGTCACCAAAAATTAAAAAAAAACAAAACAGCACAATTCAGAGCAATATGATTTCCAGACACATCGGGCTCCTGTCCATCCAATCTGCTTGGTATTCTGCAACTGCTTTCGAGAGAATATTCAAGCAAAAAAGCCAGTCTGCAAAGCTCTTTCCAAGTGCATGAGTCACCAGTGGCCTTCTCCCTGCCGTGGATTCAGTCATCCCTTTGACTCACCTGGGCCTCCTGCATCCTTGGAGGAGAAGCAGAGGCTCCAAGCTACTGAAGGTGACCCCAGGGACTCAGGCTGGGGGTGGGCTGATGACCAAACCTCAGAACAGCCACCTGCAAGGGCCTTTATGCATCATCACACCCACTCCCTCGTTTCCACTGATGAGGAAGCAGGGACCCAGAGATGGAGGTGACTCACCCCAAATCGCACAGCTCATATGTGGCAGAATCTAAACTCAGACTTTACTAAAAATGTCCAACTGCAAGAGAGTGTCAATCGAGGACAGAGCCAGGCATGCCAGAGCCTCTTCTGCCAGCGCCACGTGTGTGAGGAGGTGCCCCCACGGGGCTCTGACAGAGCAGCTTCAGCTTTGAGGGTGGTGCTGCAGCCTGGACTCCAGGGCACCAGGGACGTGCCTCCAGGCATCGGGAGGAGGCTGCCTAACCTGAGCTCAACCAGAATGCACGGGGCAGAGATGCAGCTGCTCCTCCGAGGAGAAGGGGTGACTGTCAGTTTCTCCTGGCGACATCTACACACGAGAAGGGCAGCACGTCACTCAGAGCTCAGGCTGGACCAGGACCCAGGCTGAGCCCCGACTTCAAGAGGGCTCCGGCAGCCCCAGTCCTGAGCCCGAGGAGCATCTGGGTGTCCTGTTAATAGCCTGTGCTCTGGCTCTGGGCCCTCAGGAACCAGCACGCTGGCAGTTATCAAACCAAGTTCCAGCTGCGATGCTTTGAGCCTACACAGGAACCGTGGAAGGTGGTCCGTCAGCCCTGCTTCAGGCATCGGGAGACTAGACTCTGACAGCAGGGCTGAGAGCAGCACCAGCCACCCAGGTCTGCAGGTGCAGAGCTCGCGTTATGCTGTCTGCTCACGCCCTCTCTCCAACGGCTTTGCATTCTTGTGCACCAGTTACTATGTGTGTGAGCATGTGCCTGAGCTTCTAATACAGGTAAACAAAGAGAAGTTCATTGTGGAATCAACGAAGACACAAAGGAATATAAGGGACAAAATAAAGACCCTCACAGCCTGGCCACCCAGACAACCAGAGGTCAACAATGGGGATTTGCTTCCAGAATTCATCTGTCTCTCTTCCACACACGCACATGCCCACACACAATGAATGAGTCACACTGCATAGATATTTTGCAATGTGTTTTAAAAATTAACAAAATATTACCTTCATTTTCTGGGTCGTTAATTATCCTTCTAAATGTGACTATGTGTCCATAAGTGTTATTGCGTTACGGAGCTGTGCCGTTGTGTTATGGAACAGCACAACGACGACTCATTCTACAGTGCTGTAGCTGCCGACAGAGCGATAGTTCTTTCCAGACTGGCTTATAGATTTCGCTGAAGGAAACGTGTGGCTATGTACTTGTGCACAACCTCCATTTATCTCCTCAGAGTAAATCTCTAGACCTGAACGAACTAAATAAAAGGTACTCTACAGAGAAAATGGGCTGGGTATGTGAGAGCTCTGTTTCCATAGTAACTTGACAGAGCGGCACCTGCTTTACACCATAAACCCTATGCAAGAGGTTGATGTGAGCCCCCCAGGGTCCAGTGGTCTGCATCCTGAGTCTGAAAGTGCCCAGACTCTGACAAAATGATCAACATGAATGTATGTTGCAAAGTCTTGTGGCTGTTCTCCTGAGAAAAGGGAGATGTAGCTTTGATCACTGGTGTGAGTAGAAGATGGCATTTTAGTGACTATTTTATTGCTTCTTCTAGGTGGACACTGTAAGAAAGTGATCCCCTCTTTCCCAGAATCTGTTGAGTGTGTGCATCATCGCCACGACGGATGAAGGTCAGAAAAGGTGCAGCATTCGTAGCTGGGGAGCACGTCACAGGCCTCCGTCCCTCCATCTGTCCTGCTGCTGCCGCCTGCCACTCTGTCCCTCCTCATCTTCCTTTTGTGCTTCTGCAACAATCTCCTGGCAATTCCCCAAGCTCCTCTGGTCTCCCCCCTCCTCCCGGTACCTGCTATTCGAACTTTCTCAGCACGTCTGATCAAGCACAGACCATCCTTCCCATCACTGCAAACAAGCCTGGACAGGTTTTGATACTGAACGCCCAGCGTGCTGGTCCTCAAACCACATCTGCAGCTCTGTATCCCACTTACCAGGAGCCCCATGAAGTGCCCTGTGCTCTTAGGCACTGCAGAGCATCCAGGACCTAGACAAGCCTTTCCCTCCTCGCACTTAACACTGAGGCACTCAGCCGGGAGACCTCTTCCCTCCCACCCAATTCTTACCAGCAGCAACACGGCACACACACCTCTCCTGAACCCAAGGCCCTCATCCTGGTCCTGAGCCACCTCCATGGCCCCTGGAGGAGTGAGACAACGGGGAGGTGCTTACCTTTTCACCCTTTTCTCCTTGCACAAAAGGTCCTCCGCCCTGGAAGGGGAAAGCAAAAGACAGGTTTGCTGCAGACCATCTCCATGGCACGGCACCACACATGGCGAGCGTGCCTTGGATTCGAACGGCTGGCTGCTTTTTCACAAGCTCTGCCAGAGAACCTCTAAAAGTCGTCTATCATTCACTGAGTGTTGATTATCAACATTTTTATTTCATTTTCCCAATGACTCAGCATGACAGTAGTATTCTTTTTTCCACATCAGCTTTTTAAAGATGTAATCTGTTGTTGTTTAGTCACTAAGTCACATCCAGCTCTTTGTGACCCCCATGGACTATAACCCACAAGGCTCCTCTGTCCATGGGATTCTCCAGACAAGAATACTGGAGTGGGTTTCCATTTCCTCCTCCAGGGGATCTTCCTGACCCAGAGATCGAACCTGAGTCTCCTGCACTGGCAGGCAGATTCTTTACCACTGAGCCACCAGGGAAGCCCAAGATACAATCTACACAGCACATAATTCAGCTATTTACATTCAACTTAGTACATTTATAGACTTGTGCAACATCACCACAGTCAATTTTAGAGTCTCATCGCCCCCCAAAGAACCCCATACCCATGGTTGTCGCTCCCCTTTTCCCTCACCCTCTGCTCTGGGCAACAATCAGTCTCCTTCCTGTCTCTGTAGGTTTGCCTATTCTAGATATTTTATATAAATGGAATCATACAATATGTGGGCTTTTATGACTGGCTTCATAGCCAGTGTTTCCTTAGCGAAGTGTTTCCAAGGTTCACCCTCCTTATGGCCTGTATCAAACTTCATTCTATTGCAGAACAATATGATGTTGCATGGCTGACACATTTCATTTATCCGTTCATCAGGTAGTGAACATTTGGCTTGTTTCTGCTGTCTGGTTATGATGAATAACGCCGCTATGAAAATCCATGGGCAAATTTTCATACAAACACGTGTTTTCATTTCTCTTGGCTATATACCTAGGAGTGGAACTGCTGGGTCTTGCGGTAATTCTGTGCTTAACCCTTGAATGAGCGCCGGATGGTTCTTCAAAGCAGCTGCAGCGTATCGGAGGGCTCCACGCCTCCACACTCCTCGCTGTGCACCCGTCCCTGTGCGTGGGGCTCCACGCCTCCACACTCCTCGCTGTGCGCCTGTTACTGCGAGTGGAGCGCCGACATCTCTAATCCTTGGTGACGACTTGTTTATCTCTCACTTCAGTTCTCAGTACTGACTTCACGTATTTAGGGGTTCTGTTCTTAGGTGCACATATGTTGATAACTGTTGCATATTTTTGAAGGATCAACATTTTTATGGTGATAAAATGCTCCTCTTTGTTTCTATTAACTTTTTAAAGCCTACTCTCTCTGGTATGGCTACAGTCACTCCAATTTTAATGTTTTCAACTTGTAGAATGTGTATTGGACACATTTTCAGCCTATTTATATATTTGAATCTAAAGTTTGTCTCCTCTAGACAGAACACACTGGATCTTGCTTTTATGTCCAGTCTGAAAATCTCTGCTTTTTTAATTAGTTTGTATAATCCATTTACAGGCAATGCTGGTTTTGATATAGGCAGATTTACATATGCCATCTAACTTTCTGGTTTCTATGCCTCCTGACTTTCTTCCTTTTTTTCGTTCTTTATTACTCTTTCCTTTACTACATGAGTACGTTTTTACTGCAATATTTTAACCTCTTTAAGGATATTGTCACTGTATACTTTTAAATTATTTTTCTTGGAGGTTGTTTGAAGTTTCCCATATATGTCTTAACTTTTCAGGATCAACCTCAGACTTACACTAACTCACTTCCATTGAGGTTGAGAGACATACTGCTGTGTGACCTATTCCATCTCCCCCCCTTTTGAGCTACTGTTGTGACAAATATTTAAGTACCCAGTGATACACTGCCATAATTATTACTTTGAAGTTGTCATCCCCCTACATTCTGACCTCAATTATTTTTGGTGATGAGTCAGCTGATGATGTTATTGGGGTTTCCTTCCACATCGTGACTCATTTTTCTTCTGCTGCTTTCCCATTTTTTGTTTTGTCTTTTAGCATTTTTTATTGATATTATTTTCTTGGGCTCCAAAATCACTGTAGACGGTAACAGCAGTCATGAAATTGAAAGATGCTTGATCTTTGGAAGACTCCTAGACAGCATATTAAAAAGCAGAGACATCACTTTGCCAACAAAGGTCCATATAGTCAAAGCTATGGCTTTTCCAGTAGTCATGTATGGATGTGAGAGTTGGACCATAAAGAGGGCTGAGCACTGAATAACTGATGCTTTTGAATTATGGTTCTTGAGTAGACTCTTGAGAGTCCCTTGGATTGCAAGATCAAAGCAGTCAATCCTGAAGGAAATCAACCCTGAACATTCATGAGTGACTGATGCTGAAGTTGAAGCTCCAATATTTTGGTCACCTGATGTGAAGAGCTGACTCATTGGAAAAGACCCTGATGCTGGGAAAGATTCTGGGCAGAAGGAGAAGGGGACGACAGAGAATGAGACGGTTGGATGGCATCACCAACTCAATGGACATGAGTTTGAGCAAACTCTGAGAGACGGTGAAGGACAGGAAGGCCTGGCGTGCTCCAGTTCATTCGGTTGCAAAGAGCTGGACATGACTTAGTGACTGAACAACAAATTGATATTATGATGTTTCTAAGGATGGATCTCCTTTTGCATTTCTTGATTGGAGTTCCTGAGGCTTTCCGAGTGTGTAGGTGACTATGCTTCATCAAGTTGAGGATGTCTTTAGACATGATTTCCCTGATTACTTTTTATTCTCCTCTCCTGGTAACCATATTATGTGCCCACTGATTGACTTCACGGGCCCCCACATTTCTCTGAGGCTCTTCATTTCTATTCATTATTTTTTTCTCTCTGATCTTCAGTTTAAGTAATCTCCACTGATTTATTTTCAAGAATTCTGGCTCTTTCTTCAGCCAGTTCAAATCTGTTATACTTCTTTATATTCTGTATTTGATGAGATATTGTCACAACACTCCTCTCCATTTCCTTCAGAAGTTTCCTTTAGCTCTTTGGATATGATTTAGTGCCTGCTTTGCAGGCTTTGTCTGTTAAATCTGACATCTGAGACCTCTCGCTGGCTGTTTCTGCTTTTTTTCCCCGTGTATGAGTAAGATGGGTGTTTCACTAGCCCCCACCTTGTAACACCGATCTGAAGGTTAAGTGAGAAAGAGTACTGTCAAACAGTACTCAGGTAAACAGAGCCAGGTACACAATGCACACTGTGACACCAGCAGGTCTTCCTGCTTCCGTGTTGCTCTGCACATAGCAGGTGCTTCCCACCCCTACAGGAGGCAGGCATACACGGTGTGGGTGAAAGGCGGAGCTCAGCAGGTGAGCACAGGACTCAGACTAACACAGGTTCAAATCTCGCCTCTGACACATGTAGGCTCCATGATAACAAGCATATCATACAAGTCTGAAAATCCTGTATCCTTCACATCAGAGAAGTGACGAGACTATGTTCTGGGGTGGGATGAACTGGGAGACTGAGATTGGCATATGTACGCTATTGATAGTATGTCTAAAATAGATAACCAGTGAGAACCTACTGTATGGCACAAGGAACTCATTCAATGCTCTTTGGTCACCCAAGTGGGAAGGAAATCCAAAAAAGAAGGGACGTGCATGGCTGATTTGCTCTGCTGTACACCAGAAACCAACACAACACTGTAAACCAACCATACTCCAATAAGAATTTAAAATAAGCGCTTCTAAGAAGTAAGGAGGGAACCCACATGGAGCACTGGTGAAGAAGGGCAGGCAGTACAGTTACAATTACGAGCTCTCAGATGATGATGTGAGGGGTGCTATCTGCCAGGCTAACTCGTCTAGGAGAGTGACTCTGTCTCATCTGTCTTGTCTTCAGGGAACCCCCTGAGCACAGAACCTAAAAGGAACTGGCTATACCCACTCTCATTCACTGACCACTTACCACGGCCCAGGCATTTTATAGACAAAGCTGTTACTTTCTTTACTTTGCTAGTGGAGTAAGATGAGATTTTCAGAGGTTAAGAGACTAACCTCACAGTCACCCAGCTAACGAAGACTGGAGCCAAGGCCAATGGCTGGGGTCCACCTACTCTGAATCTGTGCCATTGATGCTAGGAGATGCAGCGCCCATCTGGAGCACAGGATTCCGGGGGTTGGGGGTGGGGTGGTGTGGGGTGAGGCCAGAGTGGCCGGGAGGCACCCCCACGCCCGTGGAGAGGGGTCCCCCACACTAGCCATGGTGGAGAGGCCTTCACTCACCGTATCTCCTTTCTCTCCCTTGGGTCCAGGAGCGCCTGCTGGCCCAGTGGCTCCCATGTCTCCCTGAGGGGCGGAAACCAGAGACAGCAGCAGGTCAGTTCCTCCGGTCGGGCAAGGCTCCCTGACACCGGCTGCCCACAGCCCACCTTGCCCCCATTTCCTGGAACCGACTGGTTTTATCACTGCCAACTGCACCATGAGGCCAGGCTTCCCACCCCCGGAGAGGGGAGAAGCATCTGAATAACTTCCCCAACCTCCTAATTCCAGGAGCCCAGGGCAGCTTGAGACAGCGAGTGGATGAAAGCCTCGCACGCTGGTTGCTGGGAGCAGGAATGGGAGATTCCATGCATCCTACCAGACCCAGCTCAGGCAGGGGCCCCAGGCATCCTGGAGCCCCCCAGGCAGCTTCAGGGCTCCCCTCTGGCCCCACTCCCCCACCCACTCTCCCATCTCCCAGTCATGCCTCTTCCTGCTGCCTCTGAGTCCTGGGGACCTGGCTCCCTGTCACCCATAGGCACATCCTTGCATCCAGAGAGGGCCTGGGCACCTGGGTCCACCAGGCCACACCTGTGGACATGACCTGAGTGACCTCTAGGTAAACGGAGCCAAGGGACTCACAAGTGTTCATGCAGCCTCCTAACCATGGACGGGCTGGGACACAGATGAAGGGCCAGGACAGCTGACCAGCCACAGGGCAGCCAGGCTCCCCTGCAGGCCGTGGGGCCTCTTCTCTCCTTGGAATCCCTCCCTCGCACCTAGCTTCTCTCCCAGGGCCGGGGGGTGGGCTCTGCCGCCCCACAGCCCGGATCTGTTCCACCACAGCCCCAGTACAGTTGCTCTGTGAACAGTCGCTGCTTCAGACAAACATTTTCTACTTAGAGGCTCACACCCCCAGACGGCTCTGCTCCTTTCTTTCATCTGACAGCCAAGAAGTCAAGGTTAGAGCCTGGGGATACCTGAGCAGAAACCCCCACTCTCCTCTTTGCAGAGAACACCGGGCACCCTGGATCTCAGAGCTGCTTGTGTGTGTGTGTGTGTGTGTGTGCTCGCACGTGCATGCACGCCCATGTGTGTCTTGTGTATCTGTGTGTGTGTGTGAGTGCACGCCCATGTGTGGTGTCTGTGTGTGTGAGTGCACACCCATGTGTGTCTGTGTGTGTGTCTGAGTGCACGCCCATGCGTGTCTGTGTGTGTCCTCTCCATCCTAGCAGACTCGGGGCAGAGGGGAGCAGGGTGACAGGAGGGGAGATGAAGGAGATACCCACAGAGGAAGGAAGAAGGGAAAAGACAAAAAGGGACCTTAGCAGGCACTCCACGGTGGTTCGCTGAACTTGAACATCATCCATGCAGGTGAGGGATGGGGAGAGGGAACGAAAGGGGGAGGGGGAGGGGAGAGTGAATTAGGGAGGAGCGAAGGGAGGCATCCCTGTGTCTCCACCCTTACACTCAGCCCCTCTTTCTGACACCAGACCAGGTGATGGTCACTGGGGCACGCTGACCTCTGCCCTCAGCCACTGTATGACCCACCCCCAGGGGCAATCCACATCTTTCTGGGTCTCAGCTTTCTGAGACCAAAACCATGATGGGAGATGACAGCCCCGTCCCACCCCATAAATGCTGTAAACCTGGGCAGTGGTGGAGACAGAAGAGGCTGGGCCCTGAATGAGGAAGGGGGAGGCCCCGGGGAGACACCTGGCTTTGAGCAATTGGTGAGCTTGGAAAATGAGCACAAAAATAATTCCAACCAATTTAAATAAACAGATCGCAGGTGCTAAACAGACTGTTTAAAGCCCAACCCCCAAAGTTTCTGGACTATAGAGGCCTGAAAGGATGGATGAGGGTTAGCTGACCACAGAGAACTGAGGCTGCTGGAACAAACAGGATCTGAGCCTGGGTGTGCGAGTTCCACCTCCTTCTAGCTCACACTGTCAAGCTGAGAAATGAACCTTCTGAGCTGCGAAGAGACTCAAAGGTTCCGAACTTCGTGGCACTTGCTCTGTTCTTCCATCTCAACAAGCTCAGAAGAAAAACCCCACAGGACAGTAAACTAACACACCACTGTTTTGGTTATTTTTTCTTTCTTTCTTTCTTACAAAAAGAGCAAATCAAAAGATCCTCGGGCTCAAAGGACTCGTCTGCAGCTCCAGTACTGACCTTTGGGCCGGGGAGTCCCACGGGGCCATCGAAGCCCTTCTCACCCTGAAGGAAGAAAGACAAAAGAAACAAGTAAGGCTCTGTCTTAATTTCCCCCTTCTCTCTTCACTGGTGGGTGATCCCTGGCACAGGCTCGTAAGCCAGTCTCTTAGAAAGCCATGTGCTGATCAGTAAGCTGGACAGAGTTCACGGCAGCTGAGAGCTCCTGATTGCAAACTGCCAACCTGCATGGGGAGCTGGGACCTGGCCTCCAAATACAGCTACTGGTGGAGAGATCATCCATCAATCGACAGACGCCAGCCTCAAACTCTGGGGAGCATCACCCAATAATCCATTCCATCCATCGCTTCATACGCTGCCTGGATCCCACCTTCCCATCAACTCAATCATTTAATACAGTGGCTGAAAATACACACATGAAATGATTCAGTCTTTGCCATCTGGAATTTATGAGCTTATGGAAGTAGAGACAAACAGTCTTCATCCAGGATGATAACTGCCATGGTAGATGGAAGAAGAGGGAGAGAAAAAGGCCATAATGTCATGCAAATAGCAGGTGCTGAAGGAATAATAACGGACAGATGTGATAATGAAAGGAAGAATACAAACAGGGAGGGAGCCTAAAGGAGGGGAAGAGAGGAGCAGGGAAGGGGAGGACAGGAGGAAGGAAGGAGGAAAATCAGACAATAATACGATGAGAAAAGGATTTTCTGAGGATGTCTTGAAAGAAGAGCAGGCATTAGCCAGATAAAAAGGCCAGAGGGGGAAAAGGTGTTCTAGGCAGAAGAACCTTCACATGCAAACTGCAGAAGGCAAGGAGGATCTCGCCCCCTCCATGGAACAGGACGCTCCTGCCTGCCTGGAGACTGGGAGGGGAACGTGGAGTGAAATGAGGCAAGAAGGGCAACTGGGAGCCACGAGGGGCCGCACAGAGCAGGGACAGCTCGGGGAGGGGATCCAGAGGCCAAGCCGAGGAGGTCAGTGGCCATCCAGCGGGTGTCTGTGAGCTGGGGACGGGGAAGGTGGGTGCTAAGAGGGGACAGAAGCCTGCTTGACCCCAGACTTCCCTGCAGGGGTCCCCGCCAGGGCAAGGCCCCGGGGAATCCTGACCTGGGCAGCCCCACTGGCCACCCTCTCTGGCACAGTCCGCGTGCCGGTGCGCCAAACCTCACATTGTTGCAGTTACCCTTCTCATTTGGGGTTTTTAACGGAAAACAAAGACTCCAAAAGGATTTGGGTTTGGATGGTTGCTTTTGTTATGACATTGATGAGTGAGAATATGATCAGCATGTTGTCCGTGGCCTGAAGCCCTGAGCGTGCCCAAGGCGCCATGGAGGAGGAGCCCTGCCCAGCACCCTGTGGGCACCCACTCTGACTCCCTCCCTGGCTTCTCCCAATCAGAACCCAGAACCAGGCCAGAGGTGCCTCACTTCACCAACTCCCCAGGAAAGCTTCAGCTTGGAGCAAGACTGGGCTGGCTCCTCGAGGTCTTCCAACAGGTAGGGCCATAGTCTGACCACCCCACCTGACTGAGCGCTCCTGAGGGGCCCTCTGGGAGGAAAAAGAAAAGACAGAGTGATGGAGAACAGAGGAGAGGGAAGGCGGTAGGGAGGAGAGGCTGCCACGACGGGCAGGCTTAATGAAACACATCTGTTGGGAAATTCTTAAAGTGTGTTTATTCCAGGTAACCTCAATCACCACTTTGTATGCTGGCCTGTCTCCCAAGACCCCTGCAAAGTCGGGCGGCACCTGCTGCGTGCCAGTCCCGAGCTGGGAGGGGTAGACAGAGCGATGACTATGCTGAACACTGGAGATGGAGGGCCCTGGAGCCACCCAGGGCAGAGCCTAAAGCAGAGCCTCGTGGAGACCAACTCCAATTTGTCATCCTGGTGTTACTTGTTTGTTCTGCTCCAACGGTGGAATTTTTTTCTTATTAAGAAGGCCGCTGGTCTACAGGAAAACAACAGATGATGGCCCCAGGCATCCAAGGAGACATTTCATCCAGACAAACAGGAGGTGGTGGTGCTAGTCAGAAATGCACTGGGTTTTAAAACAAGAGGTGCTGAACTCTATTCCTATATACGTTCAGATTCCACAGCATGGCCAACAGAATGCAGACGGATGGCGGTGGACCCCACAGAGCCACCTGAACCCTCTGCCACTGCCCTGCTGACACTTATTCTCAAAGCAAATCTGGCTGTTTAGTTGCACAGGAGTGAAGAGGACACCAGGAGGCAGAGAAACTTTGGGAAGACATCATTAACGTCAGGAAAATGTTCATCCCAGTGGGGTCTGAGGGGCTCCCCTCCCAAGGCCCACAGAGATCCGGAAGAAGTCCCAGGAGCAAGGATGGTCCCCAGACCCCAGAGCTACCTGGAGCCCGGGGTCATCCTGCCCTGGCAGCCCATGTGCATGATGGGAAATTCCCAGCTCCACCGCTAGTTCTGTGAGCTGTGGGCCCACTGAGCTCTGGGGCCCCAGGCCTGCGGATAAGGGTGGACTGTGTACCTTTTCTCCAGGTGGGCAGGAGCAGTTGATGGTCTTCAAAAACCCGATCTGCTCACTGCCGGAGGTGGGAGGCGGCTGGGGCAGCGGGGAGGGTTCCGTCAGCACGGTCACCTGACACTGGGAGGAAAGCAGAGCGGTCAGAACCTGGCTTTTTGTCCAGCACCCTGGAGCACTTCCCTGTCCAGGCAAAGGGGAGCCAGGAACCCTGAGGAGGCCAGAGCCTGAGCAGGACAGGCAAGTATCTGACTATAGGTCCTGGCACTCCGAGATCTCGGAGTCAGATGGGCATGGAGTCAGGCTCATCTGGAGTCAAATGAGACAACAGGTCTCGGCCCCTCCACTGGCCTCTCAGCAGCCTGAGGGAACCGCTTAACACCTCTGAGCCTCAGTGTTAACCTCCACAAAATGGGGACAAGGGCGTTTCCATCATAATGCGGTGAGAAGGGTTTAGTGGGACTGAAGTATCGAGCTGGACACCAGGAGCCAGGCACGTGCCGGATGACTTATTTCTTCCCTTCCCTCGCTTCTTTCCTCCTTCCCTTCCCCTTCACTGCCTCGCTCGTTCTTTCCCTTTGTTCTCTCCTAATTTAATCTGTCCTCCTCCTTTCTCTCCCTCTCCTCTCTCAACAGCCAGGCTCATCTGACTCTGCAGCCCCACCTCTGACAATGACCACCTCTGGGTGCCTGTGCCCAACGGTCGTCCTGAGACAGGACACACTGACAGGGTGCTCACTGTACTTAGGATCTGGGCCGCCCAAGCACAGTATGGGGATTTTAGCCTTTAGCCCTGGAAGGCAGGACTACTGAAGCATCCTTGGGGTGGGTCCTCGGTAAAGAGAGTGGAGAGGAGGCACCTTGGCAGAGGCGGAGGTGGGGAGGGCCCAGGACAGGCAGAACCGCACGGAGGGTCCAGGCACACCAGGCAGTCTGGTCCGGCCCGCTGTTCCCGACCCCGAGCTGCCTCCCCGGTCTTGCTGATGAGCCCTGAGCACTGACAGCACCAAGGCCATTCTCTCCTGGGGACACGTGGCCAGCCTCTGCCCCTCATCACCCAGAGCTGGGCCCCTGGGACTGCTGACTTAGGCCAGAGGGACCTGCTCCCCCAACCCACACCCCACCCGACCCGGAACTGGAGCCCCTGGTGATGACCACCAGGCTCCCTCCGAGCCCGCACTCTGATGGCGGGTGTCCTGATTCTGCTCCCAGACCCTGAACACCCCCTCCCCAGAGGGTCACGGGGAGGAAGTCAAGGGCCCATCCCCCCACCCCCCGGCAGAGTCTCTGCTCACCGGACCCGAGGGGATGTCACAGCAGGTCTCCAGTTCCGCGTGTCGGGAGTCGCAGTAAATCACGACCCGCTGGAGGTCAAACTGGGAGGGGAAGTGAGGTCAGAGGATGAGTTTGGGGGGGTTCAGAACCCAGGCTTCCCCCTGGTATCAGGCAGGCCCCGCTCAGGGATCCAGCCCACTTCCTCCTTGGGGTCCTGTGTGGTGGTCTGACTCCAAGCTGAATGTCAGAGGGAGCCAAAGTATCATCTACCGACATCCCATCCTTCCAAAAGTGCAAGCCCTGCGTGCAAGGAGCGAATGAGCACAGGCTAGGAGCAGTGTCTCCTGCTTTCTGTGAGTCAGGCCCTCGCACACCCCTCCTCTCCCTGCTCACTGCCCTGCATTCACTACAGGCCAGGCTGTGACGTGGTCGCCAACGGTCTCCGAAGGTTCAGCATGTTCCTCTTTTCGACCCTTCAGCAGCTCCACAGGGTGTCTTAACTGAACTTTTTTCATATTACAAATCTGCTTCTATCACTGTCTTCAATATCACTGTGCCCTTAATATAAAGGGGCTCTATTACCCCATTTTCTCCAAGAAAGCACACCAGAGAGAGACCAGCATATTCAAAACCCAAGACCTGCTGGTTATGATGGTAACACATCGAGGCAACCTAAATACCCACCAACAGGGGAACAAATAAGCAAAATGTACACCAAAATAGAGTATTATGAAGCAGCTAAAAGGAATAAAGGCTTAGACACATAATTTTAGAGGAAAAAAGCAGTATGTGACTATACATGCTATACATTACTACATACATTTCAAAATATCCAGCACACATCCAACAACACTACATTCGATCACAGAAATGCAAATACATGAAAAAAAAAAAAAAAGAGAGAGAGAGATGGCCTTGGGAAGAGCTAGCTATCCCAGATTATGATTTGTTTACATCTTGGCAAGCGGGGGACACTTCCAGTTAGAAGGATAGAATGACTTTAGTTTGAAGATGGTGCATAAGTGTGTGTGTCTGTGTGTGTAGGTGTCGGAATGCACCTCTAGAGAAGAAAATACATTAAAGGAAAAGAGAAACAAAGGAGGAGGAAAGACAAAGAAAAAAGAATGATGGAATGAAGAAGGAAGGACAGCTCTTTCCAGCCACTGGTTAACATTCTGGGATAGTGGAATCAGGATGCTTTTTACTTACTTCCCACATACTTGCCTATATTTTCCTAATTTCCAACAATCAGAAAAGGGAAAAGAGTCTATTTAAATGTAAAGGAAACTATATAACTCTACCTACCCATCGATTTTGCCTACACATATACGTAGATGTGGCTCAGCAGTAAAGAATCTGTCTGCAATGCAGGGGACACAGAAGATGTGGGTTTAATCCCTGGGTCGGGAAGACCCAGGGAGGAGGCACGGCGACCCACTCCAGTATTCTTGCCTGGAGAATCCCATGGACAGAGGAGCCTGGTGGGCCACAGTCCATGGGGTCACACGGAGTCGGACGTGACTGCTTGATGAGTGTGGGTGTGATATGGAGATACATGAGCCACTTCCCCAGCGCACAGTGCCCGGCACACAGGAGGTGCTCGGCATATATGCTAAATGAGTAAGTGGCTAGGTCACTGAACGAGTGATCGATGGGACACGGCAGTGTTCTGAGCCGGGGCCCTCCCTCCTAAGACGGCCCACGGTGACGACTCGGTGAGTGATACAGGCAGGCATGGGGGCACCCGGCTCCTGAGGCCCCCTCCCCTGAGGTGACCCCGCGACCCCGGAACTCACGTCGACGGGCACGCTGTCGTAGAGGCGCTTGCCGATCGCCGTCTTGCCCTGGATGTCGATGTTCTCCCGCTCCTCAAGGGGCAGCGTCTGCACCAGTGCACAGTCGACGTACAGGGAGGCGTGCTGGGCCTGCACGCTCAGGGCCACCTTGTGCCAGTCCCGGTCGAAGAGGTCGTGGACCCGGGGGCCCCGGAAGACCACCCTGACGGCATCCTTCATGGCGCCCACAGCGCTGTACTCCACGGCCTTGTTCTCGCCATCCAGGCGGATGGACACCTGCGGAGGAGGGCACCAGGGACCTGTGAGCTGCCTGGGCCCGAGGCGGAGAGGACAGCGGAGAGGGGAGGCCGCAGAGTCAGGCCGCGGCCAGGACCCTCCCGAGCCGGTCAGCCTCGGGGCCTCCTCACTGCGATGCGATGGCTGACAGCTCCCTTGTACACTGTTCCCAACCCTGTACTGGAAGACTTGAGCTCACACGTTAATCCAGGGGTCAAACTCTCAAATGCCCAGAGGGGCCATGCCGTAAGAGCACATTTGTAAACCTGCAAGTGTGGATGGGGCTTGAGTTGTCAGACCTACCAGAAACCGTGGGTGGTTTCAGCGTCTTTTAAAAGCCCAGAGAACAAGACTGTTTCCAGATGCCAGGTGCCAAGTGTGTAATCCGTCCACTAACCTGCCACTAACCTGCTCTTTCTCTCACCTTGAGGATAAAAATGAATCCCCAGCAGAATACAGGGAACTTGCCCATCTTGTTCACTGGATTACCCCCTAGCCTTTTGCAAAATGCCTGGAAAACTCTGGAGGAAACTTTTACTTTCCTCCTACACCCAAACTGGCAAATCACTTTTAAGCTGTGTGACCTCAGGCAGGTTATTTAACCTCTCTGTGCTATTTCTTCATTTGTAAAACAGCACCAATGATAGTGCTGACTTCATAGAGCTATTACAGGAATTAAATTAATTTACAGATATGTAAAACATTTACAGTACTTGTTATAAGTCAAGTGCTGTTCCACGTATCAACTATAATAAATCAAGCGAGTTCAAAGACATCACTGCAGTGCCGCCTTCTCTGAGACACACACATAACTGGATTCTAGCCTGGTCATTTGCTCTCACATCCTCAGGCATGTTGATTTATTTTTTCATAGAACTTTGGGTCAGTATATGAAAGTATCCCATTCACTTATTTTGTCCACCTGTTTCTTGCCTGCCCCACCCCATCTTTTTAAGCAGGCACTCTGTCTCTGTCGCTCATTTCTTTAACCCCAGTAGCTAGGACAACCAACACACTCCACACAGTAGCACTTAACAGAAAGGGAATGAATGAATGGGAGCTCTGAGGTTAAAGGAAGGAGCCCACTGCTCTGCATATCAGCCAGTGTTCAGGACACCACCCAGGTGTTCTAGTTTCTCTGTCTGGGCTCCACGTGGGCTCAGTCCAGCCAAGGGGGACCTAAGATTTATTATTTTTTGCACTGTCTGGTGGTATGTTACAATTATAGGGAGAAATAAAACTATGAACCCTTAATACCCTGAAACTTCTCAGGTGCTGTGCTTAGTTGCTCAGTTGGGTCCGACTCTTTGCACCTCCATGGACTGCAGCCCGCCAGGCTCCTCTGTCCATGGGGATTCTCCAGGCAAGAATACTCAAGTGTGTTGCCATGCCCTCCTCCTGAAACTCACATACATATAATCTAATACTTGTGATTATACCTAGTCTGCTACTTCTTGAAATTGGCTTCACCTGTTTGAACCCTGAACCCCTGAGGACTTGGCGAGCTTCATGAGGCCATGAATTTTTCTCCAATGTTTCCATTTCTTCCAGCATGATAAGAACACAGGAAGGCCTGTCAGGCCCAAGTCCTGTGTCTACCAATCTGAGCCAGGAAGCCTCAGAAAGACAACCCATGGGTCGGATCCATCAGCAAACCCTGCTGATTCTATTTTCAAAATACATGCCCGGAATCCAATTTCTCCACAGTTCCCCACGATCACTTGATCTAAGTCAGCCTCATCCCTCGCCATCCCTCACCAAGAGGACAACGGTCTCCCAGGCTCCCTGTTCCAGGCCTGCCCACCTCCCAGCATCCGGAGCAGACACTCACCTCCTCTGTCCAGCCTCCCGCGCTTAGGTCCCTGCACTGGCCGCCCACCCAGTCAGGAGCCTCATCTCCAAGTATGCCCCCCTCCACCCCTGCTCCAAGGCCAGTCTCTTCCTGGCCCTTTATCAGACCTGGAGTTAGTGAGCGCCCCTCAGTTTCTCCCAATGACATGCCAGTGGTCAAGGGAGGCTGTAATCCTACATGGGGTCATGGAGGTAAATATAGCTAGGTCCGGTTACAGGTTCAAGAGCTCAGAGGGAGGCTGCTCGCAACACTCTGCTCAGAGCTCATCTGCTGCTTGGCTTCTGTCCACTTTTCTTGGGTCCGGCCAGGATTCCCCAGGGCATGCTTGGGGTGGCCATCATGGCGTCTCCAGGGGAGGATCAACCCCGAGGCTGGTTCGACGGAACGGGACTGCAAGGTGCCTCTCCGAAAAGGCAGGTTCTGACTGCGCACAGCTCTGCAGGACCCCAGCCTGGGGCGCATTCTGGCAGAAGAAGAGGAGGGGGTGGACATGGCAGAGGGAGCAAGCAGCCCTGCAAACACCATGAAGGAAGAGGACCCAGACGGCGGGGGCAGCGCACGCTCACCCACAGGAATGTCATGGCAGGCGCCCAGGCCCACAGCACCGGACCCCACGGAGCCAGAGATGTGCGTGTCTGCAGACGGTGGACAGGGGTCATGGTGCGCTGCCTGCTCTCTGCAAAACAGCCTCCGGAGCAGACGCTCACCTCCTCTGTCCAGCTTCCCGCGCTCAGGAAATCAGGCCAGGGCAGCCAAGCCTGACCACGCTCTGCATCCCAGTCTGACCAGGGATGCTGTAGCAGTCTCATTACAGGACTAGCTGATGGGGACCGGAGCCAGGAGGGACTGCCTGGGCTCCAATCCCACCTCCCCACATCATGACCTACGAATGCTAGGCAGACGCTGAAGCTCACTGTGATGCCTCCTCCTCCTATTCACAGGAGGTCCCCAATAGCTCAGATGACAAAGAATCTGCCTGTGATGCAGGAGACCTGGGTTTGATCCCTGGGCCAGGAAGTGCCCCTGGAGAAGGAAAGAGCAACCCACTCCAGTATTCTTGCCTGGAGAATCCCACTGACGGGAGCCTGGCGGGCTACAGTCCATGGGGTCACAAAGAGTCAGACACGACGGAGCGACTACCCCTTTCACAGAAAGGGTGAAAGCCACCCTTTCATAGGGTGGCTATGAGAACTGAAGAAGGATCTCGAAGCAGTCGGAACAAGCTTGGGCTCCTACTGACTGTGTGTGAGTGTGGGTACAACGTGTGCTCGGGGGCAGGGCTCAGCTTCAACCTCGGGAAGGGAACTCACCACCACGGAGCAAGTCCCCTCTCAGCGAGCAGCCCATGAGTGGCTGCTGTGGTCCTGCGGCTTGAGCATGCTTTTGTTTTGTTTCAACCCCAAATGAAAATACATGTGTCTCCCGGATGAAGATGAGTCATGTCTCGATACAGCTCATACGTTGTCAAGAGGGGACAAGGGTGAAGGACAGACACAGTTGGTCCATGGGCTCTGAGAACAAGGGGTTTGGTAGCTGCACCTCAGATGAACACATCATGCTGCTTTGATGGTCAAATCAGAGAGAGGCAGGCCCTCACTCGGCTGCCTGCTCTGCTGCACTGTCCCAGCTTCACAGGGATGAGAACCACAATGCACCTGATGTGGGCAAAGACAGGCTGCAGCGCTCCATTCAAGGTCAAACCAAGGACGACCATAAAAACTCTATTATACATCAGGCAGCATCTTAGATGCTTTACAGACATCACTCTGTACGATGCCTCCACCAACCATTGACAAGGAGGTGCTCTGTGTCCCGACTAAGAACATCAGGACTCGGAAAGCCAATGTGGCCCTGAGCCCACACCAAGAAAGGACCAGACACAAGGTCTGAGCCCAGTCATGCCAACTCTGAGCCGGTTTCCTCCACTGCATCACAAACACGCTGCTAACACAATACGTGCATTAGGACAGCAGTGCTGGCCGCCACCTCCCTGGCTGGGCTGAGGGTCCCTGAGGCAGCAGCTAGGCCTCCAGCCCACCAGGGTGCTGGGGGCTTGGCCATTAGTGAGAAGTGAGGCTGCAGTCCCCCCGGGGGCCTCCCGGTCCCCCAGGGGTCTCCCAGTCCCTGCAGGTGCCCTGGGCCTGGATACACTGGACTCTCCATTTTCAGAGCCCAAGACAGGACCCATGGAGAAAACACAGCGGGTGCTGCCCTGCCCATGAGGAGGAGACAGAAGCCCACACTGGGACATGGTGTGCAGCTCGCACCTGTGGGATGCCGTACTGGTCGATGACCTGCCAGATATACCAGTCTTCTCTCCGGGATGATTTCCTGAGCCGGAAGGTGGTGACAAAGGCGTACTCATCGGGCAAACCTTGCGGGAACACGTCCCTGGAGGGAGACAAGAGACAGACACCACCAGGCTGAGGGCAGAGGCTGCAAAGGCAGCCCATGCACCCCAGGGTCACTGAGTCTTGCCACGCTGACCTCGTGGATTTCTGAAGTCCACCTCATCACCTGCCTTTCACTGCCTTCTCCTTCCAGCAGTGCCTCCACCCAACTCTTTCTGAGCCCTGCCTTAGCCCCTTCAAATCCACCTGCTCCCCTCCAGGGCTCACCTGCTTCCATCTCTCCAAAATCAATGAGATGCGCTACCCTGCCTCCTGCCCTGGGGTCAGATGCAGCCGACTGTGCCAGCCCTCACCTCTCCCTGCCTGCTGACCCCAGCAAGGCTGCACAGGGGTATCTTATCCTGCCTGGTTGCTGCCCCACATCACAGGACACCCTCCATCCCCTACAGAGCACGGGGGCCAGCTCTCATCTGGGGAAGTCCCTCAACCCCATCAGCTCCAGCCCAGACAGCCCTACAAGGCAGGCACACTGCCCTTTGCCGACAGCATCCCAAGGGAGCATGGCTCCCCACCAGGAGTCAGGGCCGTGAGGAGCTGTGCCGCTCCTGTCCTAGCTGAGGGCAGCCTGGCTGTCAGGGCAAAACTCCTGGGGCTCAGCAGCCCAGTAGAGGCTCCCCCCCAGAGACCAGCTGGTCTCCAGAGCGCCCCTCATCACTATCAGCTGTTGCCCTGCACGCCCTGCTCAGAGGCACTGCCTTCTGCGCTGGAGCAGGTGGAGGCTGTCTGGTCTGAAAGCCAGGACGGGAAATGAGGGGGCGTCTGGCTTCCTGGTTCTCAGACTCATGGACCCTCAGGGGCCCTTGGTTTGGCTGTAGGAGCTGCGAGCAAAGACTGGTCCTCTCTCTGTGCTTCTCAGGTCTTGGATCCGAGCTGCGAGTTGGCCCAGCTGCTCAGAGTCGTTCTCTGAGCTGGAGTCTCACCCTAGATCACACCCCAGCGCTGTAAGCAGCGCCCATCACTCCCCTGGGCCTCCCCCAGAGTCAGGGCCACCCCCGGTCACTGCCCACGGGAGGGTCTGCACAGACATGGGCTTGGGAGCCTCGGATAGACGCTGCCCTTCACTTCCTTTTTCATCTTACTGAGTCAATGAGGCCAACTCTGCTACGGAGTTTCTAAACACACTTACATCTCAACACGTGTATGTGTAACATACAGACAGATATGCTATGAGCGTGTGTGTGTTCAGTCACTCAGTTGTCTTCAACTCTTTAGCCCACCAGGTTCCTCTGTTCATGGAATTTTCCAGGCAAGAATATTGGAGTGGGCTGCCATTTCCTTCTCCAGGGGATCTTCCCAACCCAGGGACTAAACCCACGTCTCTCGCATCTCCTGCATTGGCAGGTGGATTCTTTACCCATTGAGCTACCTGGGAAGCCCATGTATATATATATGCTGTGTCTATGTATTTATAACTGTATCTACATCTGTTTACCTATACACAGGCATGCCTCGTTTTGCTTTAGCTTTACAAAGATATTGTGTTTAGATACTGCTTTAGTTTTGAAGATACTGAGTTTTTTTAAAACACAAGACTGGTGGCTGCTCTGCACCAAGCAGGCCCATGGCTGCCACTGTCACACAGCATTCTCTTTTAATTAAGATATGTACATTGTTTTGTTAGACATAATGCTGTTGCACACTTAACAGACTACTGCTGCTGCTACTGCTGCTAAGTCACTTCAGTCATGTCCGACTCTGTGCGACCCCATAGACGGCAGCCCACCAGGCTCCTCTGTCCCTGGGATTCTCCAGGCAAGAACACTGGAGTGGGTTGCCATGTCCTTCTCCAATGCATGAAAGTGAAAAGTGAAAGTGAAGTCACTTAGTCATTCCCGACTCTTAGCGACCCCATGGACTGCAGCCCACCGTCCATGGGATTTTCCAGGCAAGAGTACTGGAGTCGGGTAACAGACTACAGTTCAGTGCAAACGTAACTTTGATACACACTGGGAAACCAAAAGAGTTGTGACTTGCTTTGTTTCGACATTCAATTTACTGGGGTGGTCTGGAACCAAACCTATAGTAACTTAAGGGCGTGCTCCTCTCTCTCTCTACCTCTGTCACTACCTTCCTGTAAATCTATCAAGAGACTAAGACTTTTTATTTGGCTGTTTATACATACACAGATATACAGGAGGGGGTAAAGGGATTGAAGTTGGAGGACTAGAGTTTGAGGCCAACTTCTGCTTCCTAGGACTATGAGATTTTGAACAGGTTACTGTCCCATTTTCAGACAAAAAAAAAAAAAAATACACGCATGAGTGAATGAAGGATGGACACCAAATCCATATGGAGAAGTGAGTGTAGGAGGACCGGGGAACCAGTAACATTACAGGGAACAGATCAGTTAAGAAACAGGTGGAATTTCTGGGGTCAGTGATACAGACGCTTCATCGAAGGGTGATCTCACCAGGCACTCTGCAGGCTAAACCCCTACCCAGTGCTCAGCGAGCAACCAAGCTCTCTGGCTGCTTCCCGCCCTTGCTAAGGCGTCCGGGGCAGGTCTGGGGGGGAAGCCAGCACTCACTCCGTCCTCTGCACCACAGGGAAGGATCCCATCCGGACGTAGGAGCTCTGCGCCCGTTCTCTCTCTCCCCCAAGAGCGTCTTCACACTGAACAAGTCCATCAGGTCAAAACCTGTCCAAAGAGACGAGAGGCACATCAGAGAGAAGACGACTCTGTCTGTGATACCGCAGGAACAGAAACGTGTCCTTCGCTTTGTTTTGGCTCCAAGAGAGGACCTGGCTCACTGGTCATGGGAAGTAATGGGAAAGACATGACCCTAGGGCTCGGGGGAGCTGGCGGGACGAGGCGGGGGCATCCAGGTCAGTCATGTATCTGTGTGATGCTGAGCAGCGACATAACCCCCAGGAGCCTGGGCGCTTGGTTGTGACAGAAGGTTGACACGCCACCTGAGACTGTCCTAAGGCCCCCAGGTGGTCACTCAACACAGGGTAGGAAGCTGACTCAGCAGGTCGGTTATTCCTCAGGATTCTGCATCACCAGCCACACATCCAGACCCACGACCCTCTACAAAACCTCCTGGACCAGCGTGGGGGGCTTGCTCGAGTCCTGTAGATACGGTCCTCAGAGAAGCCCAACCACAGCGCCCGCACGGACACGTCAGTGGGATGCATCGGCCTGACACCGCATCCCCGGGGAAGGAAGCGCTCCCGGCCGGTGAAGGGAGGCCCTCACCCGTCTCCGCATCCCCAGGTCTAACGTGCCGCTCAGCATCGGCAGCACCAAACCCACAATTCTTCAGTAAGATTCCTCTGTCTCCAACACTCTGGGGCGCGGCCATGGAAAACAGGAAATGAACTCTCACGTTAGGATGATTAAAACATCTTCTACCACAAAATTCTGCCCTAAGAGATGACTGAGTCATCCAGCTTGTATTCTTGAGAGCCTGTCTGTTCCCAACTCTGCGCAAGGAGCTGCAAGGACAGAAAGCACTGACCTCCAACCGAGAGTCTGAGCAGCAGCAGAGTCAGACCAACCTGGGCTGACCCGGAAGTGAAAGTGTTAGTCTCTCCGTCGTGTCTGACTCTGCCACTCCATGGGCTGTAGCCCTGCCAGGCTCCTCTGTTCATGGGATTCTCCAGGCCAGAGAATACTGGGGTGGGTTTTTCCATGTCCTCCTGATCATGAGGTCCTAGCTATGTGACCTGAGGCAGGGTGCCTGACGTCTCTGAGCATCCATTTCTTCATCTGTAGAAAGGGGGCTGTCTTTGCATGCGTCTCACAGGGCTGTGGTGAAGCTTGAATAATATGGTACAGAGCTCATCATACATAGCCTGACATGCAGTGAAAGATCCACGGAACAGTTTTCATATTAATTACTTCCCCTGACAATGACTGCCGTCTCTTATCCCACTACATCTGTCCATGGATTTCATTTATTCATTCAATATGTATTTTTTGAGAGGCTGCTCTGAGCCAAGCACATGTCAGCACTGGCAACAAGCTGGGAGAACTGGCCCCCAGAGGTTCCCAAGAGAGTGGGTTCAAAATCCAGCGGGCACGTGCCCGATGCCCACACAGCAAGGTGCCAGGGCTGAACGGGAAAGAGGCCTGCTCCTTCCCTTCACAGCGCCATCCCTCTTCCTGGAAACCTCCACTTTCAGTTTGGTTTCCCTGTAGTAGTTATTTGTGAGAGAACAACAAAAAAAAGACTTTTCAAAAAGCAAACATATGCTCTGCTGCCTAATTCCACTTTCACTGGTTTCCATGAATAAAAACAAAGACTTAAACACCACGAAACTGAACAACAAGCAATTAAGAAGGTGGCAGCAAAGGGCACCGAGAGAAAGATGAATTGCCTGCAATAAATAAAGGCCGGGAAGGAAAATGAAAAATGTTCCCCAGGTAAGCGGACTCAGATGTGACGCACCGAGAGATAAAGAGGCAATTGTTTAATGCAGCAAGTGCGAGGGGGCACCTCCCTGAAGTCGTGGACTCAGCTGAAGCAAATGGCATCAGGGACACTGTAACCCTGCCCAGAGTCCTTCAGGGGTCTGCGTGGGACCAAGCTCCGCTGGACACCCCGGGCATGAGAGTCACTTCCAGGTCTTCAGTGGGTCTGGCTGAGGTACACACAGTGTCTGTGTCCAAGGAGGAAGCTGAGCAATTGGGGGTGGGGCCTGATCTGATTCACGCTTCCATCCCTGAAAAAGGATGGGACCCGCTGCTGTTCTTAACTGAGGCTCACACTGGTGGAGAGAGGGAAGGAGAGAAGAAAGGAATTCACTAAACCACTCAGGGCTTCCTACGCCTTACAATGCCCCACTGGCTGCTCAGATTTCAGTAATCAACAGGACAAAATTCCCACCGTGCCTCCCACTGCCTGAAGTCTACTGTCCACAGAGAAACGGGCACAGAGGTGAGCAGTGTCCGTATAGTGGGTAGATGGGAAGAAGGGAGATGTCTGGGCTTGTAGAGGAGCACATGGAGTATCTGCCTGGCCCAGCTGAGGAGACATTAAGGAGGGCTCCCGAGAGGAGGCAAGGCCTGGCCTGAATTTAAAAAACAAATGAAATCTGGGGAGAGGAGGAGGGAAGGGCATTCAAGGTAACTGGATGTGCAAAGGTCACCGGACCTGAGGCAGTGAGGTTCCTTCCGAGAATCCCCACTATTTCAGGATGTCAGGAACCACGAGAGGGGGACCAAGGAGTGCGTGAGGCAGATGCATATCGGGCCAGGCTCCAACGGCCACATGAGGTGGCCTGGGCTTCCTTCTGTAGGAGGTGGGGGGCGGGGAAAGGCTTTAAAGCAGGGAGAAACACAACCCCGGGCCTGTGCTCAGAAGTCACTCTGGCTGCAGGGATGGAGGAGCTGGGAGACCAGGGAGGACCAGACTGGAAACACGGGGCTGGGGGGCGGGAGGGAAGAGGCACTAGGCTGGGATCATCTGAGTCGGTCGGGACTTGGTGATGATTATCTGGAAGTCAGAGACCAGACAGAAGGAGAGACCCATCAGAATGCCTGTGGCCAAGTTTCAGAGTAAGACCGAGCCCAGCACCTCCCTTCACCATTAAATAACTCCTTCAGAGAGCACTGCATAGCATCGTAGTTGCTAGAATCTGCAGAATGTTCAGGTTTCAGAGCTGGGAGGGGTCCTAAAAGGCATTGTGCCAGAAGTGGGTAAACTGAGTCCCAGACTGCCGCCTCCAACTGCCTGGTCTGTCCTCCACCCCGTCCTCACTGCTCCAGCCCCACTGAGCCCGAAGACTAGCTGGAGTCACTTAAGGAAACACCTGGAGATAAGCCTTTGCAAACCGCATCTTTTACAAAACCTCCTCCCATTACCCGGCTGTGCTGAACATGGCATGTCTGCAGCACCTTCTGTCCTTAACTCCAGCCTCAGCCCCGGCAAGCGGCTGCAGCAGGACCCCACTGGGACGCTCCAGGAAGTGGGTCAGAGGGCCTGAGTGTTTCCTCACCCGTGGTCACTGGCTGAGGTCTGGGTTACTCTGTTACACCTGAGGAGGGTTAACCTCCTGATTCATCTCACCTGCTGTGCACACAGGCAGCACAGTCTCCTGCCATTCTAGAAACATCCCCCAGGCACCAAGTTGCAGATGCTGGCTCATTCATGTGGGCAGGCAGGGTTCCTGGGGTAGGGGTCAGGCAGAGCGGCACCTACGAGACACCTGGTTCTGATCGCCCACGGCTCACTGCCTCGGGAGGGAGACTGCACGTGGGTTTGTACTGGACCTGAGATAGTTTAGGGTGGATGGATGGGGCTCCCAACCTGGCCGGCACTGGTGAGGAGAGCTGGGCTGCTGTCCTGGAGGGGGAGAAAGCTCCCCTGTGATCATGCACCTAAAGTGTCTGCAGGACGCCTGGCCACAGGGAGCAGTAGACAGATGCTCATCACCGCCAGGATGAAGGGGAAGCCGGCTCAGCCGTCCCTACGTACCCCCAATCACCCCGTCATGGATGGAGACAGCCTCTGCAGTGCTTATTTCTGCTGCTGGCTCTGCAGTCATGTGTCTCTCTGCTCCCTCATCCATTGATTCGCTCCTATATTTATAACTCTGATTCACTCTCTCCTTCACGCCCAAATGCAGCTATTTATTCACCTTCTTACTCGGGCTGCCCATCACTTACTCATTCCCCACATCCCTCATCCTACTTCATTCTCTACCGACGCCTATAGCATCACCACCGACTCCCAGATGGAAGACGTGAATGGCTCCCCCAGTGGGCAGTTCGTGGACAGGAGTTGCTACCTGCACAGCTCAGACCGTCCCCAGGAATTTGGTGAAAGACAGCGATGAGGACAGTACCAGCAAGGCTACCACCCTTGAGTCCAGGAGGGTCACGGTCAAGTCCGGCAAAGAAGAAAGTAAAAGTGTTAGTCGCTCAGTTGTGTCCGACTCTATGTGACCCCATGGACTGTAGCCCACCAGGCTCCTCTGTCCATGGGATCCTCCAGGCAAGAATACTGGAGTGGGTTGCTATTCCCTTCTCCAGGGGATCTTCCTGATCCAGGGATCGAACCCAGGTCTTCGGCATTGCAGGCAGATTCTCTGCAGTCTGAGCCATCAGGGAAGATTCACGTCTGGCAAATGGCATCGCAAAGCAAGCCGTGCTGGGTGGCTGTTTCTCGTACCTGTGATCTCCTTGGTTCCGCCATTGGTGTGCTTAAAGCGATCTCCTTCCACACGAACGCTGGGGCAGAGCACATCTGAGAAGGGCGAGAGGAAAGAGACTGATGAGCAATCTTGACGTTCCCTCCGTGGAAGTGACAGGGCAGAGACCCCGTCCACCCCCCAGCATGTGGGACATCTGCCGGGAGCAGCGGCAGAAGCAGGGCCACACCGACCGCGTGTTCTCTTTACTCCCAGATGTACCTGATGAGCATGGGCCCTACTGCCAGTGCCGTGCCCAGAGGTGACACAGGAACAGGCAAGGTCCCAGCAAGGAGCTCACAGTGTGCCCGTTAGAGGGAGCCCAGGAGCAATGCCCACAGGGTCAACAGCGTCCTAAGTGACAGAAATAGGTCTGGATTCCTGGGGGTCTCAGGATCCAACACCCAGCCTTGCCTGGGAGGTCAGGGAAGCTTTCCCAGAAAGGTGATGCTTGCGGTTTCTCCTAAAGGAACAGTAAGACTCAGCCAGCCGGACCAAAGAACAAAAGGGGACACAGGCAGAGAGGGAATGTCACTCACACAGGCATGAACCTAAAAGATGAGAATCCCAAGTCAGAGAGGTGTCAATGGAACGGGAAATGTGCTGAGGGCCCACCTGCAAGGCATCTGTTACAACGCCCGAGGGAGCTTCAGGTGCCACTCCAGGCAAACCCCAGAGGAAGCAAGACTGCTCAGTTATACAGAGGCAATGGAGGAAGTCAAAGTAAAACATACTTCGTTATATGGCATATCATATCTAAACATCTTCATGATTTCTCACCTTTAAAAAAACACTGGAAGGAAAAGGGATTCTTTCAGTTGCCCTAAAAATCCCAGAAACTCATTGTTACCAAAGGGGAAAGGGTCAGTTCAGTCGCTCAGTCGTATCCGACTCTTTGCGACCCCATGGAGTACAGCACGCCAGGCCTCCCTGTCCATCACCAACTCCCGGAGTTCACTCAAACTCATGTCCATCCAGTCGGTGATGCCATTCAGCCACCTCATCCTCTGTCATCCCCTTCTCTTCCCAGGGAAAGGGTAGGGAGGGATAAACTAAGAATTTGGGATTGGCAGATACAAACTACCATATACATGTGTGTGTGTATATATATACACACACACACATATATATATATATATATATACTAAACAACTAGGACATATTGTACATACAACACAGGGAACTATAGTCAGTATCTTGGAATAACCTAGAATATTAAAGAAACTGAAAAAGAATACATATGTATATATACACATATGTGCATACACATATATGTGCATAACTGTATATATACACATATGTGCATAACTGAGTCACTTTGCTGCACACCTGAAACTAACACAACATTGTAAACCAATTATACTTCAATTTTTAAAAATCCTAGAGAACCCACTGTGAATGTTGAAGTCTCGGGCCCTAGTGTTGGCTTCCCTGCAAGAGATTAGGCTTCCCCTAATCTCTTTCTCTGTGTGAGCATGTGTGCCATGGGACACCTTACAGAGAACACACTTGTCATAGGGTAGCTTGGAGGACAGGCAAGATCAATTCATAACGGGATTAAATTTATCACCAGAGGCAACTCAGCACAGACGCTGCCCTGCCCTGGAAGCAATCTGGTAACACACATTATTGTAATAATCACACCTGATCGGGCAGTCCTGTCATCCCACAGATGTCACATACAATGACTTCTTTTCGGCACAAGTGTTTCATTGTGGGACTCTTCACCAATCAGGAGTGAGGAGCAAGAATGGGATTCTCCCTGATTTGGGAGGAGGTATTTTTAACATTTATCCCTGAAGGCACCAGAGGTCTGACAGGCCCCAAGGAAGGGGTTATTTTGGAAACAGCACAGAGCTGTCTGTGTCTAGAACCACATATATGCAAGTGGGTGCCGGCGCTGCGCAGGGTACAGACAGCGCCACCCAGAACAGAGGCAGCTGCGGGTGACAACCAACTGCTCCAAGGCTGGCAGGCCGCCAGAGGGATGCACTGGGACTGTGCGTCATTAAAATGAATTGACTCAGAACCTGCTAGCCTTGATTATGAGCAAACCTCTGGAGTCGACGGCTGGAGCTCAGGGCAGGCAAAGCCACTGAGTCTTTGTCTCTGCAAATATCCCAGGGGGAGGCCCTGATTCCCGAACCGATGGTCAAAGACAGTTTGAAGGCCACGAACACAGAAAAGATGGAAACGTTTCAGAGATGTCAACATGTGCCCAAACCACTTTAAGAAATCAGTCCCCAGACCACCTGCCAGTCCCCTCATGGGAGCCATCACTAAGCCCCATACATGCCAAAGCCTCAAGAGGGAATTTATAGCTGACAATAAGTCAGGACAAATGGCTCCCAAAATACACACTACATCCAGGCTTCCCAGGGAGGAGGGGGCCCTGGAGGGTAACCTCTTTGCAGGGAGTGGGGGTGAGCACCCAAAATCACTCTCAGCTCGTAACTATGTGCCTTTGGCCAAGACACGTCCACCTCTTGGATAATGATCTATTTATTTCCACATGAACTTGCTTATTGGAATTGAAATACAGAGGTCCAGACACAATCCAGGTCCTGAGCTAGTTTTAAGGACCCACAAATGAGAAAACAGATAAGATAGCATCCCTGCCTTCAGGGTGCTCGTGGGCTGACTGTGGCCAGGGCCTGAGACGGGTCAGCTCCAGAAAGTGCCAGGGCTGCCCTGACACCCTGTGTCTGTCTTCTTGCCTCACAGCATACTCCTCCTTGACCCTCCAGACCCTGATCAGCAGCCCCCTGGGCCTTGCTCCCACTCACCCCAGCCTGAGTGAGGACCCCTCAGCAGGGTCCCGTGTCCTAGGGCTGGTGGTGCCGTGCTGAAGGCACTGACCAGCGTGGCTGCCTCCCCAGTTAAGTCTAGAGGCCCAGCTGAGTCTCAGTCCAGCCCTGTCTCCACTGCCTTCCCGGCTCCAGGCTCAGAACGGGAGGCGAGTCCATGATGGACGGAAGGACCAGCGGTGCCTGAACCAAGAGGTAAACGCTGAGTGGTAGACCAGATGCCTCCTGGGAAAGGGCTTCACTGTGCTTTCAACCAGGTGAGAACTCAGAGTCCAGGACCCCAGCCACTGGGGCAGGCACTGTTAGCTGCCACCCTCATACCCATCCCTCACTTCCTCCTGGCGAAAACAATGTCACTTTTATTCAGATGAGCAGCATTGTTAGCCCAGGGAGAAAAGCGGTGAGTGGTAGGTCCAAGCCAGTTATGACTCCTATGGTCCCCACCTTTCCAGCCACCCCCTCCAGCTAGAGATGCATCTGTTACCCAGTTCTGGCCAAGGGCGTAAACACCAGAAGTGCACGGTGGGTGGGAGAAGGCTGAGGTCTGAGAAGACCTCCGTTTCCCTGATGGACGGGGACAGGTGGGCCGAAGGGGCTGGCAGGGGCACGTTCCCTTCCTCCTCCTTCAAATGCAGGACAGAACATCTGCAGCACTGTCTAGGAGAACTGAAGAAAGAGGAATTCCGCTGCCCCCAAGTCCAAGTGAAAAGCTTGAGAAAAAGCAAAGGAGCTACTGAGAGACTGGATTACCGTCACATATCCAATCAATACAGACTTTTCAGGTTATCATTCAGGATCAACGTAAGGAGCCGCTCTGGAATTAAGGAGGAGAGTAAGTTCTCAGCAGTCAAAACGTGCATTTAACTAGTTCCCGGTGAGCTGGTTGCTTTTCCTTTTTGAAAGTGTGAGAGCATAAAAAAGATACAGCTGATGACAAAGCCCCGTTTCCCCTGGAGTTCACTCATTGATGTCTGTATTCCCTCAGCCTTTAGGAAGGTAGAACATTCTAGACTTCCTGGGAGCAATGCGATCTCCCTTTCCCCAGGATGGATTCTTTTTCATCAGAAGCTGCAACAGAGGCTGAGTCTTGGCTGATCAGAGCTGCTGCTCCCTGGGGCACATGACAGAAACTCACTGCAGGTTCTCAGGAAGAAAAAAAAAAAACTTGCCCTCAGTTTACCGAGTTGCAAATAGGGAGCATGTGTCTGAGCATCAGGGGAGGGACGTTAGCAGAGACAGTCTCTGCTGTCCTCTGCTTCGAGCTGACCCACTCCGCAGCTCTGTATGGAGGAGACACGCCAGGCCATCCCAGACATGCCTCCCAGTCCCCTGGCTCCCAGTCCAGAGCTTCTCCAGTGGGGGGAAAATGGGAGGGTGCTGGCAACTACTGAGTGGCTACTGCGCGCCAGTCACACTGGAGATTTGACTCACAACAGCCATTCCAGGAGGCAGATTTTGTTCCCATGACTTAGATGGAGGAATGGAGGCTAAGACAGGTTAAGAAACTCACCAGGAAGGAAGGGTGTCTGGGTTTGAATAAAGGGCCACCTGTGTCTAGAATGAGCGTGCAGAGGTGGTTCCCCGGCCAAGCTGAGCAGCACCGGGAGAAGCTGGGAGCAGAGCCCGAGGGAGGAGGCGGTCACTGCCCATCCATCACCTCACGGCCATGAACCACAGACGGGATGACGACGGTCCAAGTGGGCAGGGGAGGGGACGGGGGAGGCAGACACGGGCCAGACTCATGGGGTCGTTACTCTGAGGCCAGGAGGCCAGCCAGGAAAACAGTCCACACACCCCCACTCTGGAGAGCCAGGCCCCAAGGCCCCAGGGATGAAAGGAATAATGATTAGAACCACAGGCTTCCAAGGCCGATGGCCCACACATCGAGGTACTGTGGTCTGCTTCTGCCCGGGGCCAGAGCTCTCCCTGCGGTCAGCAGACGGAGGGAGCTTGCTCTGCACAGACACTGCGCCAGGGGCGTTGAAAACATCAGCACGTCTGACCAACTCCTCCCTGCAGCTTTACGGGCCAGGTGCGGCGGTTCACAGGTGCAGAAACAAAGGCATAAAGAGGTCAGCAGGCTGTCCAAGGCCACAGAGCGAGGAGGCAAAGCCAGCACGCCAGCCCTGGCGTTGGCTCGGGACCACGACAGCACGAAGCTTCTCTCCAAGGTCACCAGCCCAAGGTCACCCAACACAGAGGACCCAAGTCTGTCTTGTCTCCAAAGCCTGCGGGGACAGATGGCCAGCTTGCTACTTTTGGGGGCACACCTTCTGCCTCTGGACGCCCCGACATGCACCCAGAGCTTCCTTGGTCTGCACTGAGGATTCATCTGCTCTCTGACTTCCGCCCGTCAGACCCGAATACTTGGGCCCGCTTACGGCTGGCTCTGAACAGGACACTGGGGAACCTGGGGAGGGCAGATGTCAAGACTCTGACCTTGAGTGTACCCTCTGCTGGTGCCAAATCCAGAACGGCCCCACTGTCTCTCACAAAAGTGGGTTAGATGTTTTCAGATAGTCAGCGTCCTCCTCTCTCCAATCGTCTCCAGCTGAGCATCCCTTGTTTCCAGCAGCTCCCTCACCCAGGAGAGGAAGATCGGAAGCAGTAAGACCCCAACCTATGAGCACACACACCGTACACTCACAGGTCCCGGGGCACGGCTGAGGAGTGGCTGCCATCCTCCGGGACTCCAGGTCACCCCTGGAAACAGCCCTTGCACCCCCCTGCCCGTCCCTGGTAACCCTGCCACCCCTGCCCCTACAGCCTCCAGCTGCCTAAGCATCGAGGGTACCAGAGCAAGGCTCAGGCCTCCTTCTAGTAAAGTACAATATTGATAACCTGCAAATACTGTGCTAGTGACTCACCTCCGTATCTTCTGCCGACAGAGGCCAGTGGTTGGCCTCCTTTGTGACACCCGTCAGTGAAGTGTTATGCCCATTTTTCAGATGAGACAACTGAGTCTAAGAGCGCTTAGAGAACCTGCTCCAAGCACACCTCTGGTTAGCGGTAGAAGCAGGATTCAGACCCAGTATGACCCCAGCATTTCCACACTTGACACCATAACTCGATATAAACGTATGGGGTGGGGAAGAACACACGTTAACACTTAAACTGTGGCTACCTCTGCGAGGGCAGGACTTGAAGTGGTTTTTACCTCCTTTTTGCTTTTCTTTGTTTTCATGTGGGCCTTAAAAATATGAAAGTGATTCACTAGTACAGTATTTGCAGGTTATCAATATTATACTTTACTAGAAGGAGGCCTGAGCCTTGCTCTGGTACCCTCGATGCTTAGGCAGCTGGAGGCTGTAGGGGCAGGGGGCGGCAGGGTCACCAGGGATGGGCAGGCGGGCACAAGGGCTGTTTCCAGGGGTGACCTGGAGTCCCGGAGGATGGCAGGGACCTCGTGGGGCTCATATGCACGTCTGGACTCAAGACATCCTGCCACAAGGAGCAAATGTGTAAACATACAGACGAGGCAGTCCTGCCCTGCTGGAGTCACAGGCCAGACATGGGGGATGCCGGGAGCAAAGGCAGAGAAAGACACGGAGAAGCAAGGGGTCGTCATGGGTGATCAGTCCACGGAGGAAACTGGCTGGTGAGGGGCGCTAGGTGTGGGGGTCAGGACGCACGTGGGGTCTGAGACGACTCCGGGCTTGATGCTTCTGGGCTGAAAGCTCAGAAGGGAGCAAGCAGCCACAGGAAGAGCAGAGGGCCAGAAGGTCCCAGTGAGGGCAGAGCCCCGGGGAGGAAGCCGCTCGGTCAGCCCAAGGGTGATGGGCAGGGGGGTGGGAGGGCAGTACCAAGCCCTGTAGCAAAGTCCAGGGAGGGGAGAGGGCAGAGGTGGATCAGGGGACATCTCCTAACCCCAGGTAGAATCTTTCAGAGCAATGAGAAAATGACTCTGCCCGGGATACAGAGCAGGGCAGGAAGGGGGCCATCCCGGCCAGGGAGAAAGAGTTTATCACGGTGACCTTGGAAGTGCGACCCCTGCCAGGAGGGTGTGATTCCAGCTGTCCGTATTCCTTGGACCTCCTTCCTCCTGGGGACTGTCCCGTGGGCTAAGCACCAGTAGGTGTCAGCAGAGACTGCGAGGACCTCCTGGAGGCCAGGCAGGGAGAAGCCTGGGGCGGCTGGAAGTTGGGAGGGCGGCAGAGCCTTCGGCCAGCACCCAGGTGCTCAGCCCCGCAGTGACCGTTAGCACCTGGCATCTGAGCAGCACCTGAATGCAAACCTCCTTCACGCCGCATCTGACGAGCGCCTGCCACACACCTGGCACTAAGTCAGGCCAGGGCTCGTGGTAAGGGGCCCTCGGCACTCAGGGAGCTGCTGTCTCCAGCAGACAGGGTGGAAACTGGTCAAGCCAGGCACTGATGTCTCCAAGAACCGTGTGATCCCAACCCCTGGAAGGTGCGGAGGCCAGTGAGGGGTGCAAACAGCAGGGTCGGAGCTGGCTGGAGGGCCAGGGTGTCTCCACTGAGGTCTGAGGTGGAGCCAGGCAGGTGATAGCAGGAGGAGGGCGGTCCTCCAGAGGCACGGGCATGGGCCAGGGCCGGGGGGCCAGGGAGCGTGGCCACCATGGCCCGGATGGCAGACAGGGAGGAGCGACCGTGAAACAAGCTGGGGGTGGTCCAGGAGGGGTGGGGACTGACAGGCCCCTGTGGGAGATGCCGCTCTGCCTGCGCAAGGAAGGGGGCGGACAGGCCCTGGTGGGAGATGCCGCTCTGCCTGGGCAAGGATGGGGGCGGACAGGCCCTGGTGGGAGATGCCCCTCTGCCTGGGCAAGATGGGGGCGGAGGGACCAGCCAGGGGGTGGCAGAGAGCCACAGGGTTGCGGAGGGAGAGGCGGTCAGACCCTGGGCTCTCTGCCAAGCAGAATGAGCAGGCGGGTGGCCGACTGGATGAGGAGAGAACCAGAAAGAATGTTCTGAGTGTCTGGAAACCTGTAGGAAGAACCCATCTGGAAAACAGAGAACCCAAGTCCAGTTCCCACCACCCTGTGTTTGAGGTGTCTCAAGACACCCAGCAAGCAACCAGATCCATAAGCCTGGCTTTCCGACTCCAAGACGAGGCGCCTGGCTTTTGGTTTGGGAGTGGCCCATGTGCGGACAGCGTTTAACGTGCTGGGAGGGCGTGGAGGACATGGTTTGGAGAGTGAGAGGGCCAAGAGGAGGCCTCGGAGTAGGTCCCAGCCTCCCGTGTCACACGCCGGGACACGAGAACTGACCAGCAGAGGAGGCTGAGAAGGAGAGGCTCGTGAGATGGGAGTAGGACCCGGGGCAGGGAGGAGGCCCAGAGGCTACAGGAGGGAGCGTCTCAGAGGACAGGGTCAGGCCTCTGAGTAACAGAGTTCACCACCAGGAGGCAGAGCTCACGCCCAGTGTGGGATGGCAGCACGACCCCGCCCTGCACCCCGAAAGCACCATGTGGACGGCCAGGGGCCAGGGAGGCTTCGTGGGGGAAGCCACGCTCTCTGTGCGAGGCACCCTCCATCTTCTCTGACCTTCCGAGACTGTCTCCTCAGTTCCAGAACCGAATCCACACCCTTAGCATCGACCCTTCAGGGTTCCAACAGGGACTGGACAAGAGAAAGGACAGGAGGCTCCAGACTCAGGGCTGAGGCCATGGCGATCCCACGGGGTCACGGTCCCCCTCACCCCAGGACGCCGGTGCCCAGCGAGGTGTCACCTGAGGTGTCCGCACCCCCGAACCCCGAGCTTCTGCAGAATCAGAGAGGACAGGGAGCAGCCCCAAGGTTTTCACACAGGGCAGGGGTCCCACGTGAAAAGGTTGCTGAACGGGCGAGAAAAGCTAGGCAAAAGGAACCCTCCATTCCTTCCAACATGGAGTCTGAGGAGATGGAAAAATAGGTAAAACCAAAAAAGCGGCAAAATTATCACATGACTCCAGAGAAGGGTGAACAAGATACGTCCCCCTGGCCCTGTGCAGAGGGGCTGAGACTGGGCTGGGAAGACCGGAGGCGGGGGTGGGGGAGAAGGGGGAGACCCACGGCGGGAAGAGGCCTCGGGAACCCAGCTCTGGAGGCAGTGCAGATCTGAGGCCCTCAGCATGTGGCCAGGACAAACCACCTCCCCGCTGCATTTCAGGAAAGAGGACAGGCTGAGGGAGCACAAATGCCTCCTCACAGGCACACCCCTGACCGCTACCCACAGCGTCTGTGGGTCTCAGGGCGGATGGGCGAGCAAGATACCCAGTCTCTTCTCTCTACTTTCAGCCACAGCCTCTCCATTAGCAGGCGGCCTGGGGTCAGACTGTGTCCAGACTCAGGGTCATGTCCCCAGTCAGGGGAGAGAGACAGAGGCCTGGAGCCCACTGTGGACAGTGGGGCCCAGCTCAGCTGTGCACCGCGTCAGGCCCTGAACGCCTGTGTGTGGGGGGTGGGATGGCAAGGTGGGCACCAGGGCACCAGGCAGAGGCAGACACAGCCAGCCCCCAGGCCCACCTGCCCCTGGCCACTCTCCCCAAGGTCGGCGGAGGTGGGTTCCTGGAACGGCCACCAGCTGCATTTCCGTGGGAGCCATGGGGAGGCCAGTGGGTCAGCACGGCCAGCCTGGCTGCCTCCCCCCAACACTGGACAAACCAGCCGCAGAGGCAGAGCGCTGAGTGGAGCCGGGGCTGAGGCCGGGAGGAAGGCTGGGGCACGAGGGCACACGGTCCGGGGAGCAGGGCCCCCACCTAGGGCTGCCCGCCCACCCGCCACAGGTGGCAGCCTCCCCCAAGGACCTGCAGGCAGAGGCTGCGGAGCCCCTTCCGCAGTGCGGCTTCCTGCCGACCTCACGCAGGGAGTGCAGGCACGGGGGCCCCCCCTCCTCCCAGCTGACCATGGCTGCTGCCCCATCCCCTTCCAGCCCCGTGTCTTCACCAGGGCATCACCAGGTGCTGGGCTGTCTGGTCAAACCTCCGCTCACCTTTCCTAACTTCCGAAGGCCGACCCTTCCGCCCACCCTAGGCCTGCCCTCAGACAACCTTCTCGGGGACACGCACCCCATCTCCCGGGCTTTGCCCAGCCCACCTGCCTGGGGTGCTGGGCTCAGCTCCAGCTCCCTCTCCTGCTCCACCCTGAGCCTGGGGGCACCAGGACCGTGAGGGGCAGCCGTCGGTGGGGTCTGTGGACAACACTTGACCTTGCAGCCTGGGGGGTCCTTACCCCCACAAGGGCCCTGTGAGGCAAGGCCAACTGAGCAGGAGCAGTGACGAGAAGGGGGCTGGGCATAGGCTGGGCAGACTGGGGCCGCTGTGTCCTAGACACCACTGGACGGGGGTCTCGCCCGCCTCCTAGGCCCACGTTACGGGGATGGGACATGTTTCCGGGGACACTTTTCACACTTGATTGGTGACTTACACGTAACAGAGTGCACAGTGGGTAGGTTTCCTTTTGTTCTTCTGCCTGGGGTTCGGGGCTCAGGGCCTCCCCAGTGCTGGGCAGGCTTTGGTCAAGGCGGAGGTCACTGGAGATGCCCAGCTCTGCATTCCAACCCCTGGAACCATGGGTCCCACAGGGTCCACCAGTACAGGCTCCTCTGGTTCAACCTGAGCTCAGGGCAGATCTCAGGCCCTAGGCAGACACGGCAGCAGCGCAAAACACCCAGGCTGAGCAAGCGGCGAGGGACGCCGGGCTCGCCCTGCAGGGGAGCTGGGGCCCCTCCAAGAGCTCCTGTCATCACTGCCCCTGCCTTGGTCACTCATCCTACGTCCAGCTGTTAGACTGATGCAAGGAACAGGAGATGGACTGAAAACAAACAAACCAAAGAAAATCACTATGTGTTCATTACTTGATCAAGCAACACTGGCTACGTCCAGAATATGAGCAGGTATTTCAGAAGCGCAGACAGACACTCCATATGCACTGGGGTTTTTTGTTCCTATTCCCCATGAGATTCCTCCATCTCTCTCCCACGCGTACGTGTCTGCTAAGTCGCTTCAGTTGTGTCCGACTCTTTGCAAGCCTATGTACTGTAACCCTCCAGGCTCCTCTGTCCATGGGATTCTCCAGGAAAGAATACCGAAGTGGGCTGCCAGAACCTCCTCCAGGGGATCTTCCCAACCCGGGGATTGAACCTGCATCTCTTAAGTCTCCTGAATCTGCAGGCAGATTCTTTACCCCTAGCAGCACCTGGAAAGCCCCAAATGCACTGATTTTTAATAAAGCTGTAATTTTACAACTTCCAGGGTGAGGGTCAGGAGGAAGGGGGTTTTGCTGTATGGACCACCTGTCTCTAGATTCGTGTGTGAGTGTGTGTAGGCACATACATGATCCATGTGTGTGTTCTGAGTGGGCATGTGTGTTTGCGTGCCCGTGTGTTTGAGTGTGTGTGTGTATCTGTGTCTGTGTGACTGTGTGTCTGTGATTTGTTGTGTTTATATGTGGATAAACTCAAAGAAACCTGAATCTGTGTCATTAAAAGGACAAAGACAGACACATTTTACAGCCAAAAAGTCGCCAAGAACATGCTGCTTTGACAATTGTTTTCCTTCAGCCTTCCAGGAAGCGTGAGGCTGTATCAGAAGCACAGCAATTAATCAGCTGCATTTCTTGGAAAGCCCCAGACACCGTGTAACCCCTGTGCCCCCCTCGCCCTCCCACAAGTGTGAATCCAGATCAGCTAGGTCAAGGTTAGCTACAGGACGTGAGAGACACTCAGAAGGCAGAATTCCTCCACATAGTTAATTATATAGATGCATACTTATTTACAGACACGTGTGTATATATAGACTGTGTATACGTGTATATACATTTTGCAAGTGCCAATTTCACTGTGGCCACTACATTTCATCCCTTTACCAACGCAACACGAAAGCCACTGTGGCAAGTGCAGAGTCAAACCTCCCTCCCTGAGCTGGAACTCCTGGCGTGACGATGCCAGTAAATGAGACAGTCATGCCTGCGTGCACGCACTCTGTCTGGGATGGCCCAGGGACAAAGAGCGCCATGGCTGGGACCATCCCACAGCCGGGCAGTGGCAAGGGGAGCACGCAGACCCACAGCTGACCTTGAGTCCTTTTTAGTCGTACCGGGGTATGAATCCTTGTCTAAGACGTGGGATGGCAGAAGGACTTTTTAGGATACACGAGTCACCCCTAAAAAATGGCAAGGCGAGGAAGCACCTATAAAGCAACAGCTCCTGGGGGCAGGGGAGAGGGTTATGCAGGATGACAATCAAGACACAGAAGGGAAGGGGCCTTCTGGATAATTTATAATTTACAGTATATAATGGGTGGGATTATATATAACATATTATTTATAATAGTTAATATTAATTTTAATGTATTAATTTATAATATAATGTAAAATACATATTAATTTATAATATAATAGGTGGGTGGGAACCCCACACACCCTGCTCAGCACCCCATGAAACGCCCTCTCCAGGGTCACCCCAGGAGACAGTGGCAGCGACTTCAGATTCTCCTAACCATTGCATCAGAACCCATCATCGGGAGTCCGTGATCTTTCCCTCTACAGAGCCAGAGAGTAAACACTTTGGACTTCATGGGCCACGTGGTCGCTGTCACAACCACTCTGCCTGTGGTTGTGTGAACAGAGCCACCGGCCATATGTAAACAAGCTGACATGAACTACATCCTCCAATAAAACTCAGTGTGTAAAACGTGGTGCCTGAGCGGATCTGGCCTGCGGGCTGGAGTTGGCCAGCCCCTGCACTAGGTCAAGGACGGGCTTGCCTTCCTGAATAGGCTAGCTCTCTTTACAGAATCCAAAGTGCGTGAACTTCGAGACCCTGCCTGATTCCCTCCTGGGATGAGGAGCTCACACGCAGTCGTTATGTCTCAGAACTTCAGTTTTTTACTTTTTTCAAATATAGATTTGTCATAAAAATAGTTTATCAGTTGCACCTGACTCTCTGATCCCATGAACTGCAGCATACCAGGCTTCCCTGTCTTTCACTATCTCTTGGAGTTTGTTCCAATTCATGTCTATTGAGTCAGTGATGCTATCTAACCACCTCATCCTCTTTCGCCCCCTTCTGCTTTTGCCTCCAATCTTTCCCAGCATCATGGTATTAAGTATGATAATAAACAATGCAATAAAAACAAGAACCACTGTAAGTGGTTCACTAGATCAGTAAATATCACATTCTTTCAGACGAGGAGACCAAGGCTCAGAGAGGCTCACACTCCAGCCCAGGCACCACCAGCGGGCAGCAGGCAGCGGGCAGAGTTGGGATTCCATCCAGTCTCTGTCCACAGATCAGAAATGCTGGCAAGGCTGTGCCCTGATTATGATGGTCACAAACTCTGTGCCAGGCTACAAAGGGAGCCTTTCATGTGCATGTTCCCTGGGCTCCAGAGAGTAGGTAGTAATATTACTGTCCTCGATTTATAGTAAAAACTAAAGGTTAAAAAAGGAAGCTGTCCAACAGAGAAACTTGTGTTTAACTGGGGCCTGTAGACCTCAGTCCATCTGCTCAACCCAGATGCTACAACACTGTAGCTCCCCAGGGGCAGAGGGCAGGCTATGAACGCAGGCCCTCCCCAAGTTCTCATCCTGTAATCCTCACACACGCCAGAAACCACGCGTTCCCAAAGCGGGTAATACTGCCTCCAAAGGAGCAAAAATGGCTTTCAGTGAGGGTTTGAAAAAATCTGAGGGATTTCAGATGGGGCCCTCCAAAGTTCAACCTACCCAAACAGCATAAATAGTAGGTGTGATATTACGGTTTCAGAGAAGCAGGCAATGAGAGGAAACAAAACACTTACATAAATACCCTTCAAAGGAGATAATTATTTTTAAAAGGTCAAGAAATACTGCCCTGCATAAAACACATAAACTCAATCACCTTTCTGACAAACAATAACTATGCACACGTGAGCTTCCCAGGCGGCTCAGCGGTAAAGAGCTGGCCTGCTAACGCAGGAGATGCAGGTTCCATCCCTGGGTCGGGAAGGTCCCCTGGAGAAGGAAATGGCAGCCCACTCCAGTACTCTTGCCTGGGGAACCCCACGGGCAGAGGAGCATGGGGGCTACAGCCCACACATGCCGACACACACAGTAAGAGCAGACAGTGGCAGAATGTGTGCTCAGGGCCATTGTTGTGTCAAGCACTTTCCGCATCCCAATCCTTAGATTTTTTAGGACGCTCAACAAGGTAGAAATGTCACCATCATCCTCTTTGTACCAATGAACAGGACAGGAAGAGGTGAGCTAACGGGCCTGAGGCTTCACCCAGGGTGCGGGGTGCCAAGGCCTCCCACCAGCCCACACTGCACCGGGGGGAGTCACTGGGCATGTGCAAGCCTGCTCTAGGAGCCTCCCTACCTGCACAAATCCACAGAGAGCTCAGCACTTAAAAGGCAGGACAGCCATCCTAAGACCCCAGAACCCAGCAGCAGAAAGCGATGGTCAGGTGGGGAGAACTCAGGATGCGAGGGGGCCTACTCCTTCTGTGCATCGGGAAACACCCATCAGCAAGTGTGGACAACACGAGCTGCCCTCCCTGGTTCAGCAGAGGCTAAAGGCGGAAGCTCTGGGGTTTGGACATGTGGGTCACGCAGATGCGGCCAACAGAGGAGTCAGGCAGGGGCCTCATCGGGGGCGCGGGCCCTGTGGGGCCGGGCTGGGCAACTCTGCCTTCTTCCCCAAGCACACAAATCAAGAATGAGTGATGGGTGGTTTTTAGTTTTCCATTGCTTTCAGTAATTTTCCAATAAAATGTCCCAGCTCATAATCAGAATTAAGAAACCCCATGACCGTTTCCAGGGGGTGACCTCAATCAAGACAAGTTTTCCCAGGGAGGACCTCCCAGTGACCTTCAGGCAAAGGGTGGGACCCCCAGCCTCGCTTCCTGAAGGCGATGTGGTCAGGGAGCCAGGCCACAGGCATCCACGTGGCGGCTCCAAACCCGCAGTTGGGGCGGCCGCCGGCTCTGCCCCAGCTTCAGATCCATCCAGGGGGGACAAGCTGGGCAGGTCGCCTCATGGGCACGTGTGTGCTCCTAGATGTGAGTGTGTGTGTGGTGTGTGCAGTGTCTGGGGGTGCATGTATGATTTATGGGGTGTGTGTGGGTGTGTGTAGAGTGTGGGGGGTGTATGTATGCTTTATGGGGTGTATGTGAGTAAGTGTGTGTGTGTGTGCACGCATGCGCTGACCTCACAAGTCTCTGGGCCATGCAGAGGGACGTGGGAAAGGAGACGGGTAGGGACAGGAGGACTTGGTCCCTGGGCACAAGGCCGCCAGCAGGGCTGTGCCCTCTCTGATGACCACAAGACTCAGGCCCCGAGGGAGACAGGCCCAAACAGACTCCCAGCCCAGACACGCCGCCCAGACATGCCAACAGCTGGGCCCAGGCTCTCCCTGGACAGTATCTCTTGGTCCTCAAGGGGACATTCTTGGGTGCTGAGGTGCGCTCTGCCCTTGGCTGGTTCTCGGCCCCCTCCCAGCTGAGTGGACTCTGGAGAATCAAGCCCCAGAGTCAAGCCTCAGCATCCACCCTCAACAGTAAGGGTCCCTCGGCGGCTTTGGCGATAAGCGCCCCTCGGGGGTAAGCGGCCCTCACAGGTAAGCGCCATGATGCTCCACCCCTGGGCACCACTGCTGCCCACCCCCGCCAGGCCGAGCCCCTCCTCCACCAGCATCAGGCCCAGGCCTCCTGCAGGCCCTTGGCTCTCCTGCTTGCCTCTGCTGGAACTCTGGCCCATCAACCTTGGCGTGAACGGCTGTTCCACGTCATTCCAGCTTTTCTCTTCTCAAAGGCCTTCCTATAACCTTCCCACTTAAGACCCTTTATCATGCAACCCTTTTCATTTCTTCAAAGCACTTAACCACTCTATGAAATCACAATCAAGTTCACTTGATTTTTTTTTCCCTCCATCTTCTTTCTGGAAAGTATTGCCCTAAAAGTAGAATCTCAGATGTGATCACTCACCATCGTGATCCCCTTGCCTCAGAACAAAGTCCAGGAGATAAGAGGGAAACAAAAAATATGTGTTGAGAAAGTAACACAAGCGTATCACAGAGAGCCTTTAAGACGCGCACTGCTGCGAGCTGCTGTCTTCAAAGGTCCACCTGGTCCGTTCCCAGTTACACAAATAAGTCCTGTGATTTACTCACACTGTTTTTTGCTATTAAAAAAAAAAAAAGCATAGAATATATTTTCAAGTGATTCCCTCACCTGAAGGTGAAGTGGCCTATGGCAGATACGGTCAAAAGCAATAAAGAGCCTCTCAAGGAATCTCAGTGCCCAGCCCCCAGGCCCATCTTCCCCATCCTCACGGTAGCCAAGTCTGTGAGCAGGTCTAACGAGCAGAGGACGTCGGGACCCTTCTTGCAGGGGCTGAGGACATGCATAAAATCACAAACTGGTGAAACGCATGGCTGGGGAGGGGATGCCGACATGCTCCCCGTGAGATCTGCAGGACAACAGTGAAATGCATTCCACCTCACACATAAGAAAGCCCCTCTGTGTGTGTGTGTGTGTCAGTGTGTGTGAGTGAGTAAGGATCGCATCCAGTAGTCAAAACCCACTGGGAAAGCATGTGGACACACAGCACAGAGGAGGGAGGGAGGGAGGCTGCAGAGACACGAGAAGCTCCTCCTGGGCCCTGTCACACTAACATCCAAGAGCTACAGGACACAGCCCAGGACATGGCCCTTGTCCCTGGGGAGAGGGGAGGCAGGACCACCAGAGAGCGTCCCCAGAATAGAAGTAGGTGGAGGCTCCCCGGCTGTGGGTGCTGGCAGCCACAGGATCGCTGAAGGCCACACCACCAGCTATATAAAGGCTGTGTCGTGGCCGTGACCGAGCCCAGGGTGGAGAGGGCTCTTAATTACAGCTGCGGCTCTGGGGCTGGGCCTCCGCCCCACGCTCTGCAGGAAGCCAGGCTGAGATCCAGTCCCCTGGGGGCCTCGGCAGGCCATGGAGGGGCAGGAGCTGATGCCCTGACACGGAAGTGCTTCCCTGGATGAGTCCAGGGCCAGGGGGACAGTGAGCCATGGGCCAGAGCAGACCTTAGGGGAGGTCACTGGGCAAGGCCACGGAGGTCATGATGCTAGAAACAGGCCTCTGACAACACCGCCATGCATGCTTAATGCTGCTGCTGCTGCTGGTCCACTCCTAAGTCTGCAGATCATCTCTTTCATTTATAAAATGAGGATAAAGATTTCTTCAGCTACCATGACCTTCATCTGTCTACTGAACAAACAGCCACTGGTCACCGTGCAGGAGCCAGGGCTGGTCCAGGCCCTGGTAGGGTTCAATAATTAGACATCTGATGGGATTACTACGGAAGGACAGCTCAGAAAAGCTCAGACTCGCGGGCACTGAGTGTTGAGCTGGGTGAGGAGTCGAAGGCCTGATTCCCTGTGATCCTGGATAAGCCACTCGGCCCCTCAGTGCCGTCAGCGACAGAAGGAAAACTTACTTAGGGGATTGGGGTGAGACTTCAAAGCCACAGTAGGTTTAAAGATGGTTCCTGAATATCCAAACTTAGTGGGAAGAGCTCAGGCTCTGCGGTCAGAGTGAGGTCAAAATCCCAGGTCTGCTCCCAGCCAGCAGGGCCACTTCAGGAGTGACCCGAACTAGCCACCCTCCGAGGGACCAGGAGTGGCCATGGGGTAAAAGCCAATATAAGTACCTAAGTGTTGTGAATATGAACTCTGAGAAAGGATGGACGTGGAAAGGAAGCCATAAATGCATTAGAAAAAAAAAAAAAAATCAGCTGGCGGCACTAAGTTATCCTATTTGCTGCTATGATTTAGGAGGCAGGTTATGGGAATTTTGCTCCAAGCAGAGAGGGATGATGGCATTCTGAGGCCTGAGAAGCAGGACAGTTCGAGTCCATGGCTGATCCAGGAGCAATTTGGACAAAGAGAAGCTTCTGCAGCAGCCACCCTCAAAAAGCACTGTCCAATCTCATGCCTGGTCCTGTCCCCACATCACCCCCTCCTCTGCTCACATGGTCACTCCCGGCTGGGCTTCCAGACCAGAGCAGGGCAGCCACGGCCCCCACATCCCAGCCTGTCCTGCCTGAGGGCTGGGGCTGGGCACCCACCTGGACACTGGCCCCTCACCTCCTGTGCGCTGAGCTGGGACTCAGTTTCCCTACTGTCCCCCAAGACTGCCCTGCCTCCCTCTGGTAGCCAGGCTGGCTGGAAAGCACAGGCTCTGGAAGCAGTCATACCTCAGTTCCCATCTGCAGCATCAGCATCATAGAAGACGGAGGAGGAGGAGGAAGCGGAGGAGGAAGAAGATCGTATGAAATTTCCTAGCAGCCACAGTTTTAAAAAAGTAAAAAGAACTAGGTAAAATTACTTTTAGGAATATGTTGTATTGAACCCTAAATTTTGAGGATGTGTGTGTGCTTCATCTCTCAGTCGTGTCTGACTCTTGCGACCCCACGGGCTGTAGCCTGCCAGGTTCCTCTGTCCATGGGATTCTCCAGGCAAGAGTACTGGAGTAGGTTGCCATTTCCTTCTCCAGGGGAAATCTTCCCGACCCAGGAATCCAACCCAGGTGTCCTGCATTGCAGGCAGACTCTTACTGACTGAGCTACAAGGAAGCCCCACATTTCCAGAATACTATCATTTAAACATGTAATTAATATAAAAAGATGCATGAGATGCTTTACTCCCTTTTTTCATACCTCGTCTACAAAATCCAGTGGGTATGGCACTCAGGCACTTCTCAGTCTGGACCAGCTCCAGATTGGTCACTGGCCACATGTGATGGCCAGCGCGGGACGAGGCACTAGTTTCCCCAGATGCAAATCGTGAGCACTGACACCGCCCCTTCCCCCCACCCCAACTGGGCTGGGTGAGAACACAGTGTGAATGAAACGCAAATATCCTCCCCAGCCTTCAAAACGTTTGGTGCTCAGAGAACAGCGGGCTCTCTGAGTGCTGTTCACCTCCCCCACACCCTGGGAAGTCAGGTTGGGGTCCTTCTCCCCCAGATGTGGCCTGCCATAGGGTGCAGGTATGATTCACCCCCCACCCCCCATGCCCCAGCCTGCCTTTTCCAGACGTTCATCAACCTCCAACATCTAATCGTTCCACTCTGCTCACCAACATACACACGAGGGAAACAGTTATTGTTGGCTAGGATTTCAGATTTGCTGAATATGCTTAGTCTTTGCATTTGGGAGGCAGTAGATCATTGCATGAGTTGCTTCCAACATGCACAGCACAGAATCCACTGCAGGTTGCTGCCCCTGATTTCTTTTTCAACAACATTCAGGCAGCTCCTCCTCCATCCCAGGCTCTGTTCCAGGCACTGGTACCCCTAGGAACAGCCTTTCCTTGGTAAGGATTATATTCCGTGGGTGAAGGCAGCTCTGACGCAGACAAACGAACAGAAATTTCAAACGGCAGGAGGCAACCAGCATGCACAGTCTGTGGTATAATCATGTGTCACTTCCCTGCTGCCTCCAGGAGGAAAAGCTTCCCAAGGACAAGAAGGACATCAGCTCCAACACCGCATCCTGGACACCTGATAATTGCCTGGCAGAGGACTCACTCAGTGTGTGACTGCTCAGTGAATGAATGAATGGACCGACAGATGGACTGAAGTGAACCGATGCCGACTACAGCGTACGGTTGGGTTGAAGTTGAATGAATGAACAGATTAGTGTGAATCCACCATGGCTGTTGAATGAATAAATGAATGAGTGGACTGGATGGACTGAATGATCACAACACTGGAAACCCATGTCCTTACTCTCAGATCTCCCAGGTCATCAGTGAGAAGCCCCCGCGGGAACAGCCCAGATCCAGACCATGCATCATCTGCAGGTACCCTGCCTGTGCCAAAGGGCTTCTGGCTGTTTGGATGCTGTGGGGCTCCTCAATCTCACCCGCCATGTGCTTCCCACTACGTTCCTGTTCGCTCTTCTGTTTTGTTTTGCTTTGTTTCTAATTGAAGCAATTGTGAAGACATTTTGCTTCCTGAGTCTCCAGAATACAGCGGACCCTCTCAGCCTCCAGCTGTATTTACAAACCGGATTCCCTTCAGATGATTAAGAATAACTCGACTCTTCCCTCCATTCAGGCATGTGGAGAAGCCTGCGAGGGAGAGTCCTGACTTTCTCCTGACATTTCCACAGCAAATGTGAGATGTGCTGGCCGGCTGGACGTGCATCCTTTCCCCTTTGGGTCTGGTCCCTGGTGTTCCTGCCGGGGTCAGATCCCTTTCCCTGGGGGAGGAGAGGCAGTAACTGACCCCACTGCACAATATCAAACAGGGTCCTGTGGTTCAGGCCCAGAGAGTCAGCCTGCTTTCACTCTGAGGTTACGGTGATTGGCTGGGGACAGTCACAGGGTCTAAAAGGCGTCCAGCTAGTCAAGTCCAGGCCTGTGGGGTCACCCTCTCCTCTCCTGGGTCCAACCCACACCCGCTCTTTCTCTGTCCTGCTCAGGCCCCTGTCACCCAGCCCTTTCGCTGGCTGCTGTGGGATGTCAGCCAGCCCGGCGGACAGGGAGTGAGGCAGGGACTCCTTTCCTGCTCCCTCTGGGTCACGGCCGAGTGGGCAGCCGCGATTCTCCCTGAGACGAGGAGACCAGAGCTTGTGATGGTCAGGCCCTCCCCACCCAGGGGCCCCGGCTCCCTGCCATCCCTGCTCCAGCCACTGGCTCCCGGTGCCTCCCTCTCCCTCCCCAACCTCAGTCTTCTCCAAACAGAACCTCATCAGCATCTCTTCCATCCACGCTGGTCACTGCCGGACGCTGACACACAAATCTGCCAAGAACAGAATTAACAGCAAAGGCGAGCAGAGCAACAGGAGAGTAGAGGGCCCGGTCCCCGCTCGGGGCTGCCCAACCGCTGGCCTCTGCATCCTGGGTGATGTCCCTGTGTCTTACTCCTTAAGCAAGTTAGAGCAGGGTTTGCTGTTACCTGTGACCATTGTCCCTCGCTCAGACCCAGGGTCAGTGGTGGTGAAATCTGTGTTCTAGGGGCACAGGGGGATGAGGGCAGAGGCCGACAGCCCAGATTCTGTGCCCACACTGCCACTTTATTAACTGGGCAACACGATCCAGTGACTTGACGTCTCCAGGGTTGTCCGAACCATTCCCAAAGCCATCCCCTGGGAGGGGGAACCTCTTCAAAATCTAGCTTCTGGTCTGCCAAGACGAAGAACCACTTTGAACCCAGGCTGCCAGGATGAAGAGATGCTGGCGGGAGTGGTCAGCTGGGTGCTCACAGACTCTGAGCCACCAGGCTGGATGACTGCCCCTGGGCTGACCTGGTCCTAGCACCCGCCTCTGTCAGCCGGTATTTCTGGCCATATGCACCTAGATCAAGTCTCTACCTGGCCGTGGCGCAGCAGTTCATCCTCCCTTCCTCCTCTTCCCCACGTGGCGCCATCACCTCTCTGGACTGCTGCTGAGGGCCCTGCAGGCCTTGCAGCTGTGCCCCCTTGGATCTCAGCATTCAGCAAGAAGGGGAGCATCTGTATCTTAGGAGGCTGTAACGAGGGTCAAATGAAGTCACTGTGGAAGTCCACAGCCAGTGAACTGCACGCTATGGAGCAGGTGAGTGTCCCTTAACCCTCTGGGCATCCCTTTCCTCATCTGTAAAACGGGCCTGGGCATCCACCCCCAACACCATTCTCTGAAGTTGCCCAGCTGTCTTGTGAGGGGGCTCACTAACCTGCCAGGATTCCTTTCTCCGCGAAGATCTGACCATGTCACGTCCTGCCCAGAACCCTCAATGCCTCGCGGTGCACACAAGGCCCCTCTTTATCCAGGCCTTGACAATCACACAAAGCCACCAGCCCCCACTCTGCTCCTCTCCTCCAATCATTATAGTGCACTGACTAAACGTTGCCACCTCATCCTGAAGCTTGTGCTCTTTCTTCTAAACTAAGTGCCACCTCCTCCAGGAAGCCCTCCCTCATTCTCAAGGTCACCATCCACCAAAACCACAGCAGGACCTCACCCACCACATTCTTTTCTTTGGTGTCTTTCCCAATATCTAGATGAGGAACAGATTTCATTTTCTTGGGCCCCAAAATCACTGCAGATGGTGACTGCAGATATGATATTAAAAGACACTTACTCTTTGCAAGAAAAGCTATGACAAACCTAGAGAGCATATTCAAAAGCAAAGACATTACTTTGCTAACAAAGGTCTGTCTAGTCAAAGCTATGGTTTTCCCAGTAGTCATGTGTGGACCATAAAGAAGGCTGAGCGCCGAAGAATCAATACTTTTGAACTGTGGTGCTAAAGAAGACTCTTGAGAATGCCTTGGACAGCAAGGAGATCCAACCAGTCCATCCTAAAGGAAATCAATCCTAAATATTCCTTGGAAGGACTGATGCTGAAGTGCCAATACTTTGGCCACCTGATGTGAAGAGTCAACTCATCAGAAAAGACCCTGATGCTGAGAAAGATTGAAGGCAGCACAAGGGTACAGGATGAGATGGCTGGATGGCATCACTGACTCAATGGACATGGGTTTGAGCAAACGCCAGGAGATGATGAAGGACAGGGGATCCTGGCGTGCTGCAGTCCATGGGGTCTCAAAGAGTCAGACACGACTTAGAGACTGAACAGCAACAGATGAGGAAAGCCTGAGGGCAAGGGCTGTGTCTTATCTTTTTCTATAGGCCCAGAAATCAGCACAAGGCTGCACAAAAAACAGACTCTCATTAAGTATCTGTGAATAAGTAAGTAGAGATTGAGAAAGTCAACACAGAGAAAAAGCCACAGAGTGCAAAAGAAATGGAGACAAGCATCAAGGCTCAGACAAGTCTTAGCTGCAAGGCTGGCCCATCCCTGAGACCAGGTCCCTGCAGCTCCGGCCTGCTGTTCCCACTGTCAGTCCCTCCTCCACTGACCCAGCCTCCTGCCCCTGTCTAGGTGGGACCCTCGGGGCTCCCTGACCCAGGGCTCAGTCCCCCAGAGAAGTCAGTAAGACAGAGGCAACACTGCTCCCTGCCCCCACCTGGGCCCGGGAGGGGGAAGTTACCAGCAAGGAAGGAATGTCACCCCAGTGAAGCAGGCACAGGCTGAAGCTGGGGAAAGGCTGACACGGGAGAAACCCACTCCAGCCCCTCCTGTCCTGGAGAGGGGGCTGGCCTCAGGATGACCCCACTAGAATCTTGAGGTCAGCCGCCCAGGTCAGAGCCCTAGGGGCTCCTGGCTCTCTGCCCAGTTGTCCCCTTACTCCACCCACAAACTCTTCCCTCTCTCATCCCCCTAGCCCTAGCCACAGTCAAGATTCCAGACAAATAACTCGGAGGCCTCGGGTGACCTCAGAGAGCAACAGGTCAAGAGCCCCTGGCCTTTGGGACCAGCAGCAGCCATCATCTTGAAGTGGCTGCCTCGGGCTTGTCGGGGACAGTTCCTGAAGGCGGTCTGTGCCCCATTCTTCCATGATTTTTCACTGTGACACCTCAGGAAAGGGGCAGGACCTGACATCTCTCACCTGTGTGAGCAGGTGCTTGGGCGAGGCCTTGCAAGCACCTGCTCTGACTCAAGGGCCCTGAGAAACCAATGCATAGTCCCCATGGCAGATATGGAGCTGCAACCAGAGACAGGTAACCAAAATCTGAGGCTGGATGGGGTTTAGGACCCAGCCCTCATGAATTTTCTTTCCCTGGACTCAGGGCCCAAGGCACAGGGCCCATGGGACCCTGAGGGTAGGTGTGCACGCTGGGGGTGGGTGCGCCTGGGTTTCCAGGTTCCTGAGCTGCAGAGCAGCCGCAGGGTGTCCTCAGGCCCGCCTCTGCCTGGAAGCTGGGTTTGCCCCTCGCCCCGCCCGCCCCGGGCACGGTCCCCACTCACTCTCGCACAGGCGGCGCCGCAGCTTGCCCCGGATCTTGTCGATGGCGTCGAAGTCAGACACGTGAAAGATGTGCGCCGCTGTGGGCTCGGAGGCGATCTCCTCTAGCTCCTCGCGCAGCGCCTCGCCCACGCCCACGGCAAAGATGCGGATGCCAGCACGGCGCGCGGCCGTGGCAGCGGGCAGCACCAGGTCCTGGCTGCGGCCGTCGGTCAGCAGGATGGCCACCTGCTTGAAGGCGCGGTCCCCGGGGCGGCCGCCGGCTCGCGGCGTGAAGCTGTGGCGTGTGATGAAGCGCAGCGCGTCGCCCGTGTGCGTGTGGCCGCCGTGGTAGGCCAGCTGCCGCGCCGCCGCGCGCACCGCAGCCCGCGAGCCGAAGCGGCCCAGCTCGAAGGCTGTGGCCGGGCGGTCGCTGTAGCGCACCACGCCCACCCGCGTGCGCTCTGGGCCCACCTCGAACGTGTCCACCAGGTTGGCCACCCACTGCCGGACCTTCTCGAAGTTCTCTTTGCCCACGCTCGAGGAGGAGTCCAGCACGAACACCAGGTCATAGTGGACAGTTTTGCAACCTACAGGGGCAACGGGAAAGGCAGGGTCCTTGCAGCGGGCTGGAAGCGTGGTCATCTGGGTCCCCAGACCTGCCTCCAGGCCCCGCCCGCTCCGCGGGGTGAAGCGAGGCTGGGCTGCCGCCTTAAAGCCCCAACCTTGGTTCCCTAAAGGCTATCTGATGGGGAGTCTCCCCAAGATTGCTGTGAAGTTCACCTGACTACGTATATAGTTAATATGTACACTCACATATATACATAGTGAATAACATATAAGTATATATTATATACTATAGATAATTATATATATAGTCTACATGTATTTATACAAGTGAATAACATAATTATATATTATATATTATGTACTGTGTATAAGCATATATGATTATATATAGGTTACAGATATATCCATGTAAGTGCATAACAGTCATGTAACAGTGCTGACTACTGTTGTCAGTTTCTTTAACTCCTCCTACTATGTTGGTTCAAAAGTGACTTCATTGTCTTTCAGACCTGCAAAAGGCAATCCAAAAAATCTTCAAACGCTCATATTTCCATCTGGGCAGAGATAACTACTGCTAACCCACGGTGTATTTATCTATGCTGTTGGCAGAAGCGGGCCTGTACCCGTGGCACTGATATATAAGCTGGTTCCCAGCATCCAGTGATAGGCCAGGAGCCCATTTCCAGTGTGATAATGCTGGTTTCCATGGCTGCAGAGATTCCGCCACAGGGATGAACATAATTTATTTAGCCAGTCCTCTCCTGTCAGAGAGTTAAACAGTTCACAGTGTCTCACTATTAGAAATCATATAAAATGGATTGCATTCATATATTTTAGAAAGTCTACGGTGCTTTATAAAAATAGGCTCATATCTTTACAAATATAAACTTTATATAAGCTATATGACACTTTTGATTAAATAAAATGCAGCACTATAATTTATTTCTGATCCACAGGGCAACCCTGTGCAGAGAGCTTGCTGGTCCCCATTTTACAGTTAGATAATAGGAAGAAAAGTGTTTTCTAAACTTCAAAGTGCTGCCCAAGTAGACAGGGGAATCATCAAAATGCCCTTGCCTCGATTTTTCCAGAATCTGAGTCTTGGCCATGACAATGGGAGCAGCGGATCAGGCTTCTGGAAATACCTGGCACAGACAGTTGATCAGTGAAAAAATTTTTTTTTTTTTAAAGAGAGATCTCACTGTGTTAAAACGTCCAGTTGGCAAAAGTAAAAAATATTGACTGTGGTGGCCAGTGAGGATATAAGGAGAATGCCTTTATGGGCTCAAGGAGTGAGTCTGGGGTTTGTCACCCCCATCATCAGAGCCCTAAAAGCCTTGTATCTTTGAATCCGCCAATTCCAGATTCAGTGATTTACTTAAAGAAAACCAGCAGATAAATAGAAAGGGCAAAAGTAAAGCTGTAAGGAAGTTCATGGCAGCATTGCCAAGCAAAATCCCGGAGCCTGCCTTCATGGGTACGCATAAGGACCACTTAAATAATATTCCGCCTGCATCATTCAATGGAATGCTAGGCGGCCACCACAGTGATGGCCGTATTTACCAACGTGGATACACCTTCCACTCTACCATTGCCACATTTACCAATGTGGATACATTTTTCACTCTATCATCTATCACTAGGTATGAAAAGCACATGTGTGTGTGTCTGTGTGTGTCTGTGTGTGCATGTGCATGTATACAACTGCGTATTGAGGAGAGAAGCTACGAAAAGAACCATTGCTTCTTTCTGGCAAGCAGAGCCATGAGCGAATTGTATTACCTTGTAGTTCTATGTAGTCCTGATCTTGCGTTTACACAATACACAATGCATTAAGTTCAAAAAACAAAAATAATATAGCTAGGTATATTTAAACACACACGCACACATCCTCATCCCACCCTGCTCCAGTGCTCCCCTTGAATTTTCCACGTCTACCTTCCCCTCTAGTTTTTTAAAATCCAAGTCCAATCGGCTGAGAAGCCGAGGTGAACCCCTGCCTTCGCAGAACGGATCCCCTAACAGGATCAGAGCTTTTGAAGTGTGTTTGCCCAGATGTGTGCACTCAGAGAAAACTCCTGGGGAGTTTTTGCCCTGGACACAAAGGTCATCCTTTTGCCTTTGGGACCATGATGTCCAAGCCTGATCAGGGTGATTGCTGCCCACGGCTCTAACCCTTGAGGTGATGTGGTTGCAGGCGGCAGAAGGTTCACTCGTGCGGGAGGCCTCACCACGGGGCCACTTTCTCTGGAGGCCAGGGCACAGGTGCGGTTGCAGGAAGGTGAGAATGAAGGGCAATGAGGCGGGAGGGGCCCTGGTTTCTGGCTTCGGTCCTGCCACTCGCAGGGGCCCTGTGACCCCACAGACTGCTTTCCACTCCATGAAATGGGGGCGGAGACAGAAGGTCCTCGGGCCTTCCCACTTCTGAATTTGATAATCCTGGTGCCAACTGGGCACTTGCAGCTGTCCTGGGGGCACAGAAATCTCCTGGGAAGGCCCATGTTCCCCACACGGAAAACAAGATGTCCACACTCATCACTGTCTGTCTAGCTACCCCAGCTTTGTGAGTCGCAGGCAGAATAGACCCTTGTAAAGTGATGGAGAAACACAAGCCTTGGGGGGTTGTTGTTTGTTTTTCCTCTTCTTTGGAGGGCCCAGATAAACAGCCTGACTCTAGCTCAACCCTGCCCATTCGTTCAACCTCACAGGGGGTGGGGCATGGTGGGGGGGCTCTCTTTTTTTTTTTTCAACGTTTTAAAAAAATCAAAGCATAGTTGATTTACAATATTGTGTTATTTTCAGGGCTTAGAGCAAAGTGATCTGCTTATGCATATTTATGTATCAATCTATAGTCTTTTTAAAAATTCTTTTCCATTATAAGTCACTACAAGATACTGAATATAGTCCCCTGGACTGCACAGTAAATCCTTGCGGTTTACGTAGTTTTTATCCAATACTGTGCACCTTGTCTGTAAAATGGGGCAGCATTTCACACCCAGCCATCCAGCGGCAGTTCTCTCCCTGAGACCAGGTCCAGCTGTGTACCGCAGACCTGGCATGCAGGCTCGGGGCTGGGTGCCGGGACAGCCCAAGCCGCTCCCGTCCTGACTCCTTCCCCAGGTCTCCCACGGACCATGACTCCTCTCAGGAGGCCCTCGGACAGGTGGGCAAGCCGTTCTGTCACTTCTCACCTCTCCCGCCCGGGCTGTTTCTGCTCCTAACTTCCCCACTTTCTGGCCGCTCACTGTCCCGGCCACCCCTTTAGGCTGGACTCCAGGGCACTCAGTGCCCCTCGGGCTGTGGCCCAAGGTCCTCTCAGGAACCAGACGAGGCAGCAGGACGCTAACCCCACTGCTGTCCCCACACCATGTATGTGGTCAACAGAGACACAGCCTCAACACGTTGTATGATCGACCTCAGATGTGTGTTCACTCTCACACACGTGTACACGCCCCAGTGGCATGGCTGATTATGACTCACACTGGCTGGGGGACAGTGGACACCACACCTGGGATGACCCACACTCTCACACCCCCTGGCACTAGCTCACCCCTGGCCCACACCCACACACACATGGACACACACCCACTGCTCTGTATTCCGCCTACGGCCCTACCTGCCCTCTGGGCCTGACAGCCGCGGTCCCCGCTCCAAAGCAGCAGCATCCACAGGAGGCCGGCCACGACGCTCCCTCTCAGCTGGCCCATGGCTCTCTCGTGCTTGGGAACCAGCATTTCTTGGCCAGGAAGAGACACCGTGAGGGTCTACTGGAACATGTCCTGTGTGGAGAAAGAACATCTTTACAGGAGGGCCCTTGAGCTAAGAAGCTGCAGAAGTAACCTCTGGACCCCCTCAGGGGAGGAATTCCCCAGACCCAGCCTCCCAACCCTCTTCACTGCTGAGACTCAACTTTTCACACAGCCAAAGGTGTGACTTTCTAAGAGCAAAGCTCAGTGTTACCTCCTGTTCCCTGATTCATCCATCTCTCCGATCCCCATCCATCCATTAGCAGATGCAAATTAATTAAGAACCCGCAGGCCTCCTGTTATCTGCTCCCTAAGGCTCTGACCTGTGACACTAACGTCATTATTCTGATCGTATTTTCTACTTTTAGACATTAATAGGCTGCTTTATTTGTTTAGCATGTCACAAGAGGACATCTCTTTGCCCATACTCAGCTATTTTCTTACAATAGATTTGTAGGAAAACACTTGGGGCGTCCGTCCTATGGGTTTTGAAAGGGCCCTGGTAAGAACTGTCAAACTGCTTTGCAAAAAGGCTGCCCTGTTTTCACTGCCCCCAGCAGGGTCGGAGTGCATGTGTGGGTGCCCCTCTCACTGCGTACCTGGCCGCACAGATTGGCACCATTCCTTTGATCTTGGCTAACTCAACATCCCTTCTTGCTTTCAATGCATTTCTTTGATCCATTGAGGTTTATTAGCTAAATGATTTCCCATTTTGTGTATTTTATTTTCACGTGGATGGCCATTTCAAAAACTGTTTGTCATTGAGAACACCAAGATCCAGGTAAAGGAAACTGCTTATAGATGTTACCATTCATTTATTCACTCACAAATATTTGCCAGTGGCCCTCATGTGACAGGTTCTGAGGGCAGGCAGATGAATGTCACCAAATCCATACTCACGGACACCTGGGAGACAGGTAAGACATAGGCCCAGGCAAGGTAGGCTCAATGACACTGAGAGAGGGAAGGGGGTGTTTATGGGGCTCAGGAACAGGAGGGGGATTGTCCTGTGACCATTTCAGGAGAAGGTGAGATGATAGTTACCACGTGTAAGAAACCCTAAAAACTCACAAAAAGCCATTAGAACCAATAAACAAACTCAGCAAAGTTGCAGAATGAAAAAAAAAAACAACATTCAAAAATCTTCTGTATTTCTGTCCAGGAGCAATGAACAATCCATAGAGAAATTAAGGAAAAGAATTTTATTTACAACAGCATCAAAAAATAGCGTAAAATACTTAGGAATAAACTGAACCAAGGAGGTGCAAGACTTGTACACTGAAAACCACAAGTCACTGCTGAACGGAATTAAAGAAAGGCCTAAATACGCAGTAAGACATCTTCTGTTACTGCTTTATGGTTATAGGGTTTCTGTCTGGGGTGATGAAAATGTTCCAGAAATAGTGCTGATGTTTATATAATATCTGAATGAACCTGATGCTACTGAGTCACACACTTAAAATGGTAAATGTTATGTTATATACTTTTTATTACAATAAACCTTATAAATGATGTCCATATCCTTATCTCTGTGAATATGTTATGCTACATAGCAAGGAAGAATGACAGATACAGGTGGAATTAAGATTGCAAATCATGACTTCCTTGGTGGGCCAGTGGTTAAGAATTTGTCTTCCAACACCAGGGACGTGGATTCAATCCCTGGTTGAGGAATGAAGATCCCACATGCCACAGGGCAACTAAATCTGTGTGCCACAACTGCTGAGCCCACACACATAGCTAGAGAGGCTGTGCGCTGCAACTGGAGAAGCCTACACACCGCAGCAAAGACCCAGGACAGCCAATAAATACATAAGGAAATGAAAAAAAAACAATAAGTTAATGCTAAAAAAAAAAAAAAAAACACATAGCTAATCGCCTGACCTTAAAATATGGAGATAACCTGGAGTATCTGGGTAGGCTCCATGTAATCACAAGGATCCTTACAAAAGGAAGAATCTGGGTCAGAACACAGAGAGATGGCAACCTGAGAAAGACTTGCTCAGCCATTGTTGGCTCTGAGGACAGAGAAAGGGTCCACGAGCCAAGGAATGCAAGTGACCTCTGGAAGCTGGAAGAGGCAAGGACTGAATTCTCCCCTCTGGACTTCGAAGGGGACAGCCCTGCCAACCCCTTAATTTTAGCCCAGTAAGACCCATTTTGGAATTCTGATCTTGAACACTTTAAGATAATAAATCTGCATTGCTTAAATTGTTCTATGATTTGTCACAGCATCCACAGGACACTTAATTCAGATGACAGTTTAGGGGAATGGAGGGCCCAGTGGATCCTGGGGCATACTGAGTGGTCCCTCCTGGCAACTTCCCACCCTCCCTTTCTCTTCACCTACCATCTACAAATGTTTGTCCAGGCCTTTTTCTCTGGACTAAATCAAGTCCCCCCCAAATTCACGTGTTGAAACCTCAATCCCAAGTGTGATGGTGTTTGGAAGCCGGGTCGTTGGAAACTGTGTGTGTGGTAGTTGCTCAGTTGTGTCTGACTCTTTGCGACCCATGGACTGTAGCCCTCTGTCCATGGGATTCTCCAGGCAAGAATCCTGGACTGGGTTGCCATGCCCTCCTTCAGGGGATCTTCCCAACCCAGGGATCGAACCCAGGTCTCCTTCACTGTAGGCAGATTTTTTATGGGCTGAGTCACCTGGGAAGCCCCTTTTGGAAGATACTTAGGTTTAGATGAGGTCATGAGGTTGTGTTCACCACGATAAATTAGTGTCCTTATAAGAAGAAGAGATCTCAGGAGTGGTTCTCTCTAGTGAGGGTGGACTGGTTGGCCTAACTGTGAAACAGGCAGCAGATTCTGTAACAGCCCAGGAGCATCCCCACACTGGGCTGAGGACTGCCTGACCCCACATCCCAGGCTGCAGGTCAGCACGCTCAGCCCTCTCACAGCTCCATCACCCACCAGCACCACTAAGAGAAAAGCAGCTTCGGTCGATGGGGTCAGATGTAGATTGGGGCAGACCTCGCCAGGAGGTCAGGAGGCAGAGCCTCAACCCAGAGTGCCTGGTGGTGCAAATCTCCGTCAATCACCAACTCTGCAATCTCAGAGAGCGACCTAAACTTTCTGCGCCTTAGCATCCTCACTGAGGAGTGAGATACGAACAAACCACCTTACAGGGTTGCTGCAAGGGGATTAAACAAGAAAACTGCAAGTAAGGGCTTCCCCGGTGACCCAGCGGTTAAGAATCCACCTGCCAATGCAGGGGACACGGGTTCGATCCCTGCTCCGGGAAGATCCCACATGCTACAAGGCAACTGAGCCCATGTGCACAACTACTGAGCCAGCACCCTAGAGCCAGAGAGCCACAGCTGCTGAGCCTGTGCACCTAGAGCCTGCGCTCTGCAACAGGAGAAGCCACTGCAATGAGAAGCCAGCCCACGGCAACTAGAGAGCAGCCCCCACTCACTGCAGCTAGAGAAAGCTGGTGCAGTGACAAAGACTCAGTGAAAGCAAAAACAAACCTTAAAAAAAAGAAACCTGCAAGTAAAGCCTTAGCACAACCTTAAGGCCATGTCAGTAGCAGAAGCCAGGGCAGGGACTCCGACCACACGTGCTTCTTCAGCCCATCACCATCCTGTGCACGTGTGCATGCTATGCCACTTCAGCCGTGTCCAACTCTTTGTGACCCTGTGGACTGCAGCCCTCCAGGCTCCTCTGTCCATGGGATCCTCCAGGCAAGAATCCTGGAGTGGGTTGCCATGCCCTCCTCCAGGGGATCTTCCCGACTCAGGGACTGGACCTGTGTCTTTTACTTCTACCTGCACTGGCAGGCGGGTTCTTTACCACTAGCGCCACCTGGGAAGCCCAAGGGTCCCTTACCTGGGTAAAACCCGGCGTCACTGGAGAGCCTCCACACTGCACATATCATAGGTCCCATCTCTAGAACAGCACCATGGTGTGGACACCTGCATCCCCCATTCACAGGCCAGCAAGCCAAGGCTGACAAGCAGGGAGATGCCCCCAGCACACCCAGCCGGTGAAGGGTAGAGCTGCATGTGAAAGCAGGTCCACAGGACTCAGAAATAACTATTCCTTAGGCAATGGCACCCCGCTCCAGTACTCTTTCCATGGGAAAATCCCATGGATGGAGGAGCCTGGTAGGCTGCAGTCCATGGGGTCACTAAGAGTTGGGCATGGCTGAGCGACCTCACTTTCACTTTTCACTTTCATGCATTGGAGAAGGAAATGACAACCCACTCCAGTGTTCTTGCCTGGAGAATCCCAGGGACGGGGGAACCTGGTGGGCTGCCGTCTCTGGGGTCGCACAGAGTCGGACATGACGGAATCGACTTAGCAGCGGCAGCAACACAGCAAGCTCCCCCAGGCCCAGTCTGTGCTGAGCTCTGTCCCGGTGAATATGTGTGGAGTTGAAAATTCAGTCTTGCTGTCTGGTCCTCTAAAGAAAAGGCTGGGGAAATGTGTGTGCTGCAAGCCAGGCCCCTTTTAGCAACATCTTCTCTGCAAGGCAGTACTGCGAGCCCCACCCTCCTGAAGACAAATCTGGGATCAGGGAGCACAGACAATTTTGCTAGGCACCCAGGCCAGTAAAGTCGGAGCTGGACCTGCTGTCAGGCCTGAATGACCAAAGTCCACACTCTCCAACACTCACCTTTTTAACATATATCACATGCTTACTAAACGCCAAGAGTCATTCGCAGGACTTGATACATAATAGCTCATTTAATCTGGAAGGCAGGTATCATGAGACCCATTTTACAGATTAAGAAACTGAGGCACAAAGGGCTCAGGAACCTGCCCCTGACACACACCCAGTAGCCGGGATTTAGTCCCAGGCAAACACAGGCGCATAGGTATAATCAAGCATAACAGGGCTTCTCAGGATGTTGGGATCTGGCTGGAGAAACCCTTCTTTCTTAAGCACAGAGACAACATGGATATAGCCAAAACAAGTCGTGCATCCTCCAGAGGACAGAGAAGGGTCTTCTCTGGTTGTTGTGTGATGGATTCCATTAAGTGATTTCCAAACATTGAACCATCCTTGCATGCCTGGGATACACTCTGTTTGGCCATGACCTAGAACTCCCTTTATTCACTGTCATATTTATTTGCTAATATTTTGTTGAGAGTTTTTGCGTCGAGTCTCACGATAGATATTGGTGTGCCATTTTCTCTTCTCGAATGCCTTTATTTGGGATTAGGATCATGTTGGCATCACAGAATGAGATAGGAAATGTTCCCTGTACTTCTGTCTTCTGGAAGATGTTGTAGGGAAGAGAATGAATGAGTGTTCATAGCAAAATGCCCACGAGGAGGCAGGCTAGGTAAGGTACCTTTATGCTCAGGAGCCACTAAATGAGCATCCCATCTCCATCAAAAGAGGGGATCACCCCTACTCCATACGGGATGCTGTGAGGGTTCCATGAAGTCGTTTCTACAAAGCATGCTGCAGAGATACTGGCACAGACCAGGGACACAGCCACTGTACCTGGTGAGATCTGTGTGCCCTGCTTCCCCACCAGCAAGCATGGGTACCACGATTCTACTTCTCTCACCAGCTCTGTCTAGGACTTGGCTGCCAAGTGGGCATGACGCAGGCCACACCCTGTCCCTAGGAGGCAGGGCTATGCCATTAGTCTCCAAAAAGTCCAGCAATTAATTTACTGAGCTGAGTTCCTTCCACGAGCCAGCCCATCGCCATAGTAACCAGCCTTCCCTATTCAGGGACTCAGAGGTGGGGGAGAAAAGACACTGAGCAGAAGGCAATTTAGAGGGAGAAAATGAGATCTGGCACATCGCGAGGCAGCCTGGACAAAGTGCGAGCTCTGCCTGCTGCAGAGGGTCTGGCCGCTGCCCACGGAGGGTGGAGACTGCGTGGAGTGAGGCACCGCGGATGTGTTGCTGGGGCGACGGACGAAGCTCTGGGCAGGAATCTGGTGGAGACAGGAAAGCCTGGCGTGGCTGTGTCCAGGACACTGAGCCGGGTCCTTCTGAGCCTCTGCTGTGCTGTCTGATGAAGACCGCACTTGCAGGGGCAGAAGGGCAGAGGGAGCTGGCTGGCTTCTGTCTCTATGGAAGCCCAAGAGGCCAGCTGCCTGGGGAGTGCTGGGGAGCCTGCCTCCTGGATTCAAGACCTGCAAAAGTCCTCCTCAATCACCACAAACCGAGCACCTTCAGGGCCGTTGACTATTCCTGCAGCAGCTGGCACAATGACAGAGCTTCTGTTTAGAACCCTGTGTTCAGAGTCCAGTTCTGCCTGTGACTCACTGTGCAAACCAGGGAAGTCACTTAACCTCTCTGGACCTCAAACCATTCCGTATAACACCTATGTCACAGGCCAATATTAACTGCGTAGGGGTCCCAGGCCTTTGATGTCTAACTATTCCCCAATTCAGTTATGCCCTGAAGGCAGGTCAGGTACTTACTAAGTGCCAGGCGCACAGAACAGGACACTGTCCAAGAAGCTTCAGACCTAATAGTGGACGCAGATAAGCAATTAGATGCTTCCATTTCTGTAGGGTCAGTGCTCTGATAGCACTTGACTTAGGCCTGAGAGTCAGGGAAGGCTTCCTGGAGGAGCTTACACCTGAGCGGAGTTGGGAAAGATGGGTGGAGAGCAGGCAGGGAGATAAGGGTTGTCTTCACCAGGAATAGCCCGCCTCCCTTCCAGGATCACTTATGAGCAATAAGTAAAGTATTTAGATGAGGAAGTAAAAGCAATGATGAAAATTCAGGCTGGACCACAAGGCCAGAATCCATGTTAATAAAGGCAGTCAAAGGACTTGGTCAGTAACCTAGTAAAAGGGGTCAGACTTTGCCCTTGGAAGCAGTGGATGTCCTCATGCAAGGGAGTGACCTATATTAGTGCAATTTCAAAAACCCTATTGAGAAGGATGGATGGAGCAGAAGTACCAACAAGGAGGTCAGTGCAACATCCAAAGAGAGATGCTGATAATCTTTCCTAAGACAGTAAGGAGGTCAAGTGGTCCTTGGGCTTCCCTGGTGGCTCAGACGGTAAAGAATCTGCCTGCAATGTAGGAGACTAGGGTTCGATCCCTGGGTCGGGAAGATCCCCTGGAGGAGGGCACGGCAACTCACTCCAGTATGGACAGAGGAGCCTGGCACACTACTGTCCATGGGGTTGCAAAGGGTCAGACACGCTGAGCAACTAACGCTAACATTTTCAAGTGGCCCAGCTGCAGATCCCATGGTACCAGGCTTCCAGTTTGAACATCTGGGAGCCAGGCACTGAGTGGGGTGGGGGCGATAAGCAGGACATAGTGAGTGAGTCTGAGTCGCCTGGAAGACACCCGGGTGGAGAAGTCAAAGACATCTGAGTCTAGCTCAGAAGAGACAATGGGGCAGGAGACCCTCCTGGAAAAGTGAAGAGGGAGCGGAGGACAGAGCCCTTAGGGAAAGCAGTGTGCAGCCAGGGTGGGGGCAGGCAGAGGAACCAAGTGCCTGTCCCCTGCCCTGCTGACACAGCGTCGGCCTCACGGTCAACTACCGCACTTAGTCTCAGAAGTGCTAGGGTGCTTCTGTGCCGCTGCTTTGCTTCCCGCGATCCAATGTTTTCCTGTGACTTCCATGGTGGAGAACCCTCTGTGGTGCACTTTCAACTATAGACAAACAAACAAAATCTTCAAGAGAATAAAAAGATACGTCATAGATCAGGAGAAAATATTTGCAAAAGATACATCTGATAAAGAACAGTTCTCCAAAATAAACCCAAAACCCTTAAAACTCAGCAATAAGAAAACAACCTGATTTTAAAAATAAGCTGAGGTTCTTAACAGACCCCTCACCAAAAAAGATATACAGAGGGAAAACAAGCACAGGGGAAGATATTCCATATCACCTGTCATCGGGGAAACATAAATTCAAGCAGCAGCAAGACACCCCTCCACACCTGTTAGAACGGTCCAAAGACTGACAACACCAAATGCAGGCGAGACTGTGGCCCAACAAGAACCCTCAGTCATTGCTGGTGGGAGCGCAGAATGGCGCAGCCACTTTGGAGGACACTCTGGTGCTTTCTTACGAAACTAAACACATTCTTACCATGTGATCCAGCAGCCACCCTCCTTGGTATTTATCTAAAGGAACTGAAGCCTTAGGTCCACACAAAAACCTGCACACGGATGTTTATAGAACTTTATGTATAACTTCCAAGACGCAGAAGCAACCAAGATGCCCTTCAGCAAGTGAATCAATAAATAAACTGTGGTCCATCCAGACAATGGAAGATTATGCATCACTACAAAGAAATGAGCCAGCTAGCCATGGAAAGACCTGGAGGAACCTTAAATGCATATTACGACGTGAAAGAAGCCAATCTGAAAAGGCTACATGCAGTATGGTTCCAACTCTGTGCCATTATGAAAAAGGCCGAACTATGGAGACAATAAAAAGATCAGTGGTTTCCAAGAGTGTGTCGGGGGTGAGGGGAGGGAGGGATGAACAGGCAGAGCACAGAGGATTTTTAGGGTAGTGAAAATACATGTCCAAACCCACAGTATGACAGCTGGTTCAACAGGTTATGCGATAACAGATGTGGTGAACGTACAGTGGCATGAACAATGTAAACAGTAGCCAGAGCCATGCTGTGGTTTCACTTGAATTGTTTTATCTCCTCACAACAAGCTGACCAAATGGTGGTTAGAATCCAGGAATCTCAAACTCAGGAAAGTTAACACATGTGTCTCAAATCATACACCCAGGAACATGCAGAACTAGAATTCAGCCGTAGACAGATACCATCAGTAACCACAGAGGACTGCTCCCTGCCCTCTACAGAACGAAAGCACTAGCTGATGTCTCATAGAAGAGGAGGAAACAAGGGAACTCGGGACTTTAGGAGTCTAGTTCTAATTACCAGCAAGAACACCCACCCAGCCCTCCTTCTACTCAGACATTGAAAGACTCACATGGAATCAGCTTAAACCCCAGGCTACCAAAATGCAGGATCAGTTTCATTGCAGGGGATGGAAACAGAATGAGAAATGTGCTTTGCTAACCTCCTTCTTTGTGCTGTGGAATTCAAAAATATTTCCTATCAGTTCTTTTTATCAAGAGACCAGATGCCAGTCGCGTTTCTCTGCCAGTTGCTAAAAACTGTGAATGAAACTCAAGCCACGGCATCTCTGGAAACTCTGCTGGAGTTTCCGGGAAGAGAGGCGTGTTTCTGATAGAGATGCTAGGTTTGGAGTTGTGGAGGGCCATTTGCCATGACCCGGGGGTGGGGGAATCCTGATGGAGAAGGAAGCCACCCATTGAGGGGAACGAGATGAGTTTTGTCGCTTGAGCACCTTAGCCCAGTGTTGCCCAAAGTCCACAAGCACTCAGAGCTTTTGTGTTGGGGATAAATATTTCTCCAGCCCCATTTTTTAAAAAATATTAGCCAGTCTGAGCTGGGCTTCTTTCACTTCCAAACCACAGACAGGCCTTGGACTTTATATGGCTCTGCAGATAATGGCTCCATCTCGCGCTCACCCAGGCCCTTCCAAGTGCCCTCCCCACCCCGGGTCCTTAATCTCCTTCCTTGCTCTGTGTCTTTTCCCCTCTTCCCCTCCTTTCATGTTTGATTGACAACTCAGCTTAGACTGGCTTTCCCAGAATCCCTTTCCAGGGGCTGACTTCCAAAGTCCATCCAGATACCGCACCCCTGCATCCTTCCTGGGCCAATGGGGCGGCACAGAGAAGGATGCCTTCCCTTGAGAGAGCCCCACCATCCGCACCAGAAACCACTCAAGGCCCGTGATGGCTCTGTGAGTCTGTGCAAACATCCGACAGCTGCCGTAACCCTGTTCTTCTCTCTTTCATGTTCAGTACTGAATTCTTCTTGATTTTGTTCTTTATTTTCTCTCTCCACCGCCCCACCCCAAATAGACTGTCTCAGTTCATTTTACAAGAGACTGTCTCCGATTACAGGGTCCTGAGGACACAGAGAGATATTTCTGTTTAACTTATTTTGAGTAGCGTCTGGTCTGATGAAGCAATGCATATAAATAGTGCTGCAGTGCCCACTCTGATTTGGGAGGTGCCGACCCAGTAGAGTCCTCATTTTTGGGGGGAAGGACAGTGAGGAGTCTTAAGCGGTGTCCCCCGCTGCCAATCTCAGCTCTCAGCCCCGGTGAGAGCTGAGATTGGCAGTCAACAGAGAGCCACGGGCCGTGGGGCCAGACAGACTAGAGTTCGGTTCCTGGGTCCAGCACTTGTCAGGTTTGCTCCATGATCTCAGCTACTGTCTAAGCTTCCACGCCTCGTCTGTAACAAGGCGATTAGCCTGCCCCATCAGCTTATGGGAAGGATTAGGGTCCCTACCACAGTGCCCGGTTGCCAGTCAATTAAAAAAAAAAAAAGCTATGAGCACTCAATTAAAGGAAGTTACCAGAGAGCCCTTTCTAGCACTTGTTTCAAGTCAACAGTACCTTCTGTACCACCACATGAGACCTCTGTCTGAGAGAGTGGTCTACTCCAAACTCCCCCACTGCCCCATGCTTGAGGCAGAGGAACCAGAGACCAAATTGCCAACATCTGCTGGATCCTCAAAAAAGCAAGAGAGTTCCAGAAAAACATCTATTTCTGCTTTACTGACTATGCCAAAGCCTTTGACTGTGTGGATCACAACAAACTGTGGAAAATTTTGAAAGAGATGGGAACGCTAGACCACCTGACCTGCCTCTTGAGAAATCTGTATGCAGGTCAGGAAGCAATAGTTAGAACTGGACATGGAACAACAGACTGGTTCCAAATAGGATAAGGAGTATGTCAAGGCTATATATTGTCACCCTGCTTATTTAACTTATATGCAGAGTACATCATGCAAAATGCTGGGCTGGATGAAGCACAAGCTGGAATCAAGATTGCTGGGAGAAATATCAATAACCTCAGACATGCAGATGACACCACCCTTATGGCAGAAAGCGAAGAAGAACTAAAGAGCCCCTTGATAAAAGTGAAAGAGGAGAGTGGAAAAGTTGGCTTAATGCTCAACATTCAGAAAACGAAGATCATGGCATCTGGTCCCATCACTTCATGGGATATAGATGGGGAAACAGTGGAAACAGTGGTTGACTTTATTTGGGGGGGGCTCCAAAATCACTGCAGATGGTGACTGCAGCCATGAAATTAAAAAACACTTACTCCTTTGAAGAAAAGTTATGACCAACCTAGACAGCATATTGGGAGAAGGCAATGGCACCCCACTCGAGTACTGTTGCCTGGAAAATCCCATGGATGGAGGAGCCTGGTGGGCTGCAGTCCATGGGGTCGCTAAGAGTCAGACACGACTGAGTGACTTCAATTTCACTTTCCACTTTCATGCATTGGAGAAGGAAATGGCAACCTACTCCAGTGTTCTTGCCTGGAGAATCCCATGGACAGAGAAGCCTGGTAGGCTGTAGTCCATGGGGTCACACAGAGTCGGACACGACTGAAGCAACTTGGCGGCAGCAGACAGCATATTAAAAAGCAGAGACATTACTTTGCCAACAAAGGTCTGTCTAGTCAAGGCTATGGTTTTTCCAGTGGTCATGTATGGATGTGAGAGTTGAACCATAAAGCAAGCTGAGAGCCAAAGAATTGTTGCTTTTGAGCTGTGGTGATGGAGAAGACTCTTGAGAGTCCCTTGGACTGCAAGGCGATCCAATCAGTCCGTCCTAAAGTAAATCAGTCCTGAATATTCATTGGAAGGACTAATGTTGAAGCTGAAACTCCAATACTGTGGCCACCTGACGTGAAGAACTGGCTCATTTGAAAAGACCTTGATGCTGGAAAACATTGAAGGTGGGAGGAGAAGGGGATGACAGAGGATGAGATGGTTGGATGGTGTCACCGACTCAATGGACATGAGTTTGAGTAAACTCCAGGAGTTGGTGATGGACAGGGAAGCCTGGCGTGCTGCAGTCCATGGGGTCGCAAAGAGTCTGTGACTGAGCGACTGAACTGAACTGAACTGAATCCACTCAGCCCCTCTCATGCTTCCACCTAAGCCTGAGTGCCCCCAGTAACCAGGTGCTGGCAACCTCGCAAGGCACTAAGAACATCTCAGAATCCTGCACTCTTGGAGCTGCACGGTGTCCGAGAGACGTTAACCATCTTCGGGTGAGGAAGCTGAAGGGAGGATCCAGCCCTCACTTGGAGCCCCTACCTTAAGAGATGCTGTAGTCTAGCATCCAAGCTCCTGGCTCAGCCCTGGGGGTACCCAGGACCCCAGAATCTCTGAAGACACTTTTCCTTCTGAGGGTGAGACTCTGACATCTAAACCAGATTGTAACCCTGTGGGTTAAGCTCTGTAAGTCTGTAAAGGGCCTTGGGCACAGTTGTCATTGGAGCACACAGGTCTGTTCACGTCATTCCCAGCAGAAAGCCTTCTCCTTCCGGCCCTCAGTCTGGTCCCGATCTCCTTTTCCAGGTTCGTGGTCCCCACCGAAAAGGCTCCTCATGAGCCTTTTCCTCCAGCCTCAGCAACTTCCCCCTCTTTCTTCAACACCCCACAATTGCCCTAAGTCTTTGCCACTGCCTCTGTCATTACCTCTGGGATGACAACAGTCTTTTCCTTGCCAGGCAGACTCCTACTTATCCTTCAAAACCCCTAGGATGCATCTTCTCCTCTGTGAAGCCTTCTCTGATTTCCCACAGAGGGAGTGTCACTATCTTCTTCAGGCTCCCACAGACCCCCGGGATGATACTGTTTTATCATCTCACAAACAATATTAAAACTGACCTCCTTATCTTCTGAATCCTGTCAAGTGGGAAGCTGATATTGTAGTGTGTTGCTGTTGTTCAGTAGCTCATTTGGGTCTGACTCTTTGTGACCCCATGGACTGCAGCACTCCAGGCTTCCCTGTCCTTCACTGTCTCCCAGAGTTTGCTCAAACTCATGTCCATTGAGTTGGTGATGCTATCCAACCATCTCATCTCCTTCTCCTTTTGATTTCAGTCTTTCCCACCATCAAGGTCTTTTCGAATGAGTCAGTTCTTCGCATCAGGTGGCCAGAGTATTGGAGTTTCAGCTTCCACATCAATCCTTCCAATGAATATTCAGGGTTGATTCAGGTTGTATTATGGTGGGCTCCAGCATAACTGTCTCTCTCTCCCTCTTTCTGGGCCATCAATACATGAGCCTAAGGAGTGACTGAGCTGAACTTAAGGCATTTCCCCTCTGGCCAGGCCTCTGGGGGTGGGCAGAGGTGAACTCAGGCAGCTTTGGCTCCTCCCATCCCCTCATCTAGTGTTTATGTTATTTTATCTTATTTCCTATGATCTTTTTTCCTTCTCCTTCTGGGTCAGGAAGATCCCCCTGGAGAAGGGATAGGCCACCCCCTCTAGTATTCTTGGGCTTCCCTGGTGGCTCAGACAGTAAAGAATCCACCTACAAGGTGGGAGACTTGGGTTCTATCCCTGGGTTGGGAAGATCTCCTGGAGGAGAGCATGGCAACCCACTCCAGTATTCTTGCCTGGAGAATCCCCATGGACAGAGGAGCCTGGCGGGCTACAATCCATGGGGGTGCAAAGAGTCAGACACGACTGAGCGACTAAGCACAACAGCTTATTGGTCTGTGTTTTCCACGGAGCTCCTTAGACTTAGCGGTCATGTCTCAGGGCCTGGAAGGGTGACAGGCACAGAGCAGGCACTCCATGCATCAGCATAACCATGACAGAGTGTCTCCACTAACTTAACTCTACATTGACTTAGATAATAAAAGCACGTTCTCTTTTATTTTTTTGAAAAAAAAAACTAAAAAATATAATCTTAAAACTTCTACGTGCTGAGAATAGAGCAAGCATGTGGCTTATGAGCACAGGAGTTACCGTCTCTGTCTAGTCACAAAGGGTGTTTCTTTTTTTCTAAGAGAGCTTCTCAGATCTCCAGGACCCATGCTCCACAGGTGTGAGTAGGTGGGGAAGGTCAGGGATGCCTGGGGAGGAGCCAGGAAGAGACCCCCACGGGGTGAGTTTCCTTCTCAGGGAATCAATGCACAGATGTGCCTGACACAGTGGGACCAGGGAGGTTCGTGCCCAGCGTTTCCCAGGGCTCCGGCTCACTGTTGTTCAAAGGATCCGCTGTGCGGATCACTGTGTGGGGACTCCAGGACCAAGGAGAAGAGGAAGCTCCAGAAATACCTCCCCTTCAGGGGGGGCAGCAGTGGGAGGGGTTCTGCTCATCACCTCTGTGCTTTGCCGTGTCCAGTGAAGTCAGGCTTTTCAAACCCAGTCTGAGCATTTCTCGGTGGGAGAATTCGCAGGAGCGATAGAGAAGAGCCTCTTGAAAGGTTCTCTCTGAGGACTGAACCCTGCCACCCCATCCTCTTTCCTTCCTTTTCACCTGAGAACAGTCCACACATGGCAGATCAACTCGTGGCGACGTTAACGCATCACAAGGCCCTCGTGCATCCATCCACCCGCAGGCTTGGTCTCTCACTCACCGTTTCGTCAGTCGGCTCTCTCGCCCGCCCTCCACCCAGGGAGTCATGCATTTCTGCACCCCTCCGTCCCTCCCCACCTCATCACCACCAACCACCCACCCACACAGGCGCTCACTCACACCACAGGCCCAGTACGGAACCCACTCCCACCCAAGCCCACACCAGAGCTTCGGCAACGGAGATAAACCAGGCAGAGTTCCTGCCTCCGGGACTGCACATGGTAGGAACACAGCCCCAGAGAGGAACAAGGCATTCAAAATAGTGTGGGGTCAGTTGCAGCGACGTGGGTGAACAGAGTGAAGAAAGTCAGAAAGAGAAAAGCAAATACCACATATTAATGCGTATGTGTGGAATCTAGAAAATGGCACTGATGACCTGTTTGCAGGGCAGGAATAGAGACACAGACAAACAGAACGGACGTGTGGACCCTGCAGGGAAGGAGTGTGGAACGACCTGCGAGAGTAGCACTAACATATATACACTGCCATGTGTAAAGCTACCGGGAAGCTTCTGCATAGCACAGGGAGCTCAGCTCGGTGCTTGCTCTGTGATGACCTAGAGGGGTGGGTGGGGGGTGAGGGGTAGCGGGGAGGCTCAAGGGGGAGGGGATATGTGTGCATGGCTGATTCATTTTCTTTCACAGCAGAAACTAAAACAACATTGTGATGCAATTATACTCCAGTTAAAAAAATAAAAACAGATAAAAATAGTTAGAGGAATTCTCCACTTTCCTCCAAGGCTCCGTGTTTACCCTCTAGGAAGCCGGATGTGAGAGCCCAGCCTTAACAGACAACACACTGACACAGAGAAGGGAAGGGAGGGGAGGGGAGGACAAAGTTGGGGGAGCACAAGCGAAAGAGGCTTCTGCTCTTATCTGGCCATTTGCCCCTGGACAGGTCGCCTACCGCTCTAGGTCTCTTCTCCTACATAAAGTGATGACTAACTCTGTCTAGTATTCTTGCAGAAATTAGCCGGGGGGAGTGTGTTCCAGTAAGTCCTGCTGCTTGGTGAGTGGTTGGCTAGAGGCACCCAAACCCCCGCCTGAACACACCGGCGGCAGCTTGGCCTCAGGGCACTGGGGTATCTGCCCCTTGAGGCCCTAAACACATCTGGCCTGCAGCAGGCATTCAGAGCACTAACCGGACACAGCCCTGGGGGCAGGGCTATCAGGAAATGACCAACCAAAGAGGCAAGAGATACAGGTATTTGTAGTCAGTATGTAATGCTGGAGATCCTGGTTGGATTCCTGGGTCAGGAAGTTCCCCTGGAGAAGCGATAGGCTACCCACCCCAGCATTCTTGGGCTTCCCCAGTGGCTCAGACGGTAAAGAATCCACCTGCAATGTGGGAGACGTGGGATCGATCCCTGGGTTGGAAATCCCCTGGAGGAGGGCATGGCAACCCACTCTCTTGCCTGGAGAATCCCATGGACAAAGAGCCTGGTGGGCTACAGTCCACCGGGTTGCAAAGACTCAGACATGACTGAGCGACTTAGCACAGTACATTCAGTATGTGCTGTACAGCCAGTGCATCGTCTGAGGGAGGGGTGATCCTCTGTGATCAGGTGTTGAGGACTTTCTTTTCCAGCATAAGAACAGGCTGGTGTGGCTGACAGGGAATCCTGGGGCCTGTACGACCTTCTAAAGGTTCTAGCAAGTTGACCTACCAGGCATTAAGGATGTCAGATCTACTCACTGACCAGAGATTTCTGGGCCCTGAGCTGTCCCTCACCGTGTTTTCTGAGCCCATCCCCTTGGCTCCGGTAGAGATTCTCTAAAAGGTCCTGGACCACACAGACAAGCAAGAGAAGGGCCAAATTCAGACCCAAGCCAGACTTACACCCACCAACACAGCCCAGTCCATGAATCCAGGCCCCTAGGGCTCAGTGGGACCCCCAGCAATGCCCAAGGTCCAGAGCTGCCTGGTCATCACTCGGAGCTCACCCCCCACCCCACCACCACCACGCCACACTGATGGGAAGGACTAACATCCGCCATGCATGCCTGTGTGTGGGACGCTGTGCCAGACACTGCAAATAATGGTACCACTTTTCCAATCTTGATATTTCACTCCCTTATTTGTGATTTAAACCAAGCTGTAATTTTATTAATCGGATACTATGTGCCAGGCACTTGATTATCACCGTTTGGAAATTCCTTCCTCCCACAAAGATGTACTAAGTTCCTTACTGCACCCACCATTGTGCAGACACTAGTAATTCAGAGATAAGAAACACAAAACCCGTGAACTCCAGGAACTCACTAGCAAGGGGCAGAAACAGACCAGCCCTTGGGGGATGACAGAAGTTGAAGACGTGAAGCTGTGGCAGCATGGGGGGCAGGGGGCGAGGAGCACCGGGAGGGCGGGGTTCGTGGGAGAAGCGAGCTGCAGGGAAAGCCCACGCGGACTCGCCCACAGCAACTCAGGAGCAAAGGGAAAAGCTGAGCTGCAGTAGGTGTTTCCACAGAGACCATGGCAAACATGCCATCCAGGGTCTTATCCTGCCTGTCTGTTTCGCTGAAGGCCAATGAAGACCATTGCCCCGCAGCCCAGTGGCCTCAGAGAAACCATTAGACCAGGCAAAACAGGCAATTCTACCTTTCAGTTATTAACAGAGCCCCTCCTATGAGCTAGACACAGTGGTAGGTAAACTTGTTGTAGTGGTCATTGTTGCTACAATTGTTCAAATGTTGGATTTTTGATTGATGTGTATGTTTGGATATAAGATTCTGAAAGGGTATTTGTCAGAATGTTACTACTGGATAAGCTGGGGAGATGAAAACACAGGACATTGCCAATAATTTTGCCCTTGTAAAAATACACTTTCAAGTGTAAAGCAACTATACACTAATAAAAAAAAAATAAAACAAACATACATGTATTTAAATGCTAAAAAACATGCTTTCATTGCTTTTATAATTTAAGACATTCTAATGAAAAATATTTTCTAAAAAGAACAAAGATTGTCCTTTGGATGAATGTTATACATTTATCTTACACACTTAAGGCAGATCGGAATTTTGGTTCAGCCCATGGATTCTGCACGAAGACATGGGTTTGAGTCCCAGCTCAGCTGCTTACTTACTGAGGGACTAAACATCTGTAAGCCCCGGATGGACAGGCCACTGGGCTGTCCATCTGCACAGGGGTTAGCAGCATAACTGATCCCCAGGAGTGATGGGAGAATGTGGATTATATACCCTGGGACCAACTGGAGTCCAATCTCAGGCTTAGGGTCACATTAGTCTTGTTTTTATAGGGGTCAAAAAAATGTCATGGGAAAGGAGATTTCAATTATTCTACTTTTCTTTTTTTTCTTTGGCCACACCGCATGGCATGTGGGATCTTAGTTCCCTGAACAGGGATGGAACCTAACCCCTTGCATTGCAAGCACAGAGTCTTAACCACTGGACTGCCAGGGAAGCCCCCTTTAATTATTCTAAGTACCGCCAAAAACATGGAGTAAGGGCTGACAGACAGAGGTGGCAGGGAGAAAGTTTTCATTTTAACGTGATATCCACTAACAAACCACTGGTTCCCCTTGGGAGGTGGCAGTTTCTCTGCCCGGGAGTAGGATAGGAGAAGGTAGGCAAAGGCTGGGACAGATGAGTCAGACTCCGGTAGAGGAGATGGGGCAAGGTGGCTGTGATGGTCATCTCACAGGCTTGAGAAGAAAGAGCCTGTTAAAGGAACGACTATCCGGTAAAGCCCTGTGTGGTCATGAATCTATCACCCCAAAGAAGCTTGTAGCACTGTTTGATTTTCAAGTGAGACTTTGTTGAATGGATTGTTGAGCTCAGTTTGCTTTTTCTTGTTTTTATACAGCACACTCTGGCTTCAGCTACTTGGCTGCTGGGCAGTCAAGACCAGTTCCAATTGGCTCCTCTCTGTCAGGATGCAGTTAAAAGAAAGTCTTCTCTTTAGAGAGCTCCAAACAAAAAGGATGTGCAAATTTTTTTTTTTTCCAAAACTGTATTATGAACCCAACTTTAAGAAATTAAAATGATGTTCTCATCTCTATCAGAACTTAGGCAGAGTTAGCTAGAAGTAGTGAGCACACAGTAACTGGGAGTGTCCAAGCTAAGGCAGGCAGACAGCAGATGAGAACTTAACCCCATCAAATGGGGTTTGTCACTAGAGGGTTCCGACAAGCTCCACGACCACAGCGGGAGGGCTGGTCGGCACATTCCCTGGATCTCGGCCAAGACTTCCCTCTGTTCAGACCACGATGTTACCCAGCTTTTGGCTTCTCATGAAGGCCCAGTCCCAAAACCTCCTGAGAGCCACTAAAATGGCCGTGCCCTTTGACCCAGAATGCCTATTCCTTAGGAATAATCTCAGGGAAGGCATCGCAAGGGGGGGAAGTCACATGCAGAAAGATGCTCGCTGAGGCAGCAAGCGGGAATGGGGAGTTGGGGGGGCACATCCACCAAAAGGATTAGAAGAAGTGATAAAAAATGGTGCTTACTAAACCACAAAGAAGGCAATGGCACCCCACTCCAGTATTCTTGCCTGGAAAATCCCATGGACAAAGGAGCCTGGTAGGTGGCAGTCCATGGGGTCGCACAGAGTTGGACACGACTGAGCGACTTCACTTTCACTTTTCACTTTCATGCATTGGAGAAGGAAATGGCAACCCACTCCAGTGTTCTTGCCTGGAGAATCCTGGGGACGGGGGAGCCTGGTGGGCTGCTGTCTAGGGGTTGCACAGAGTCGTACACGACTGAAGCGACTTAGCAAACCACAAAGAAAGCGACCAATTTTGCTAAATCATAAGGCTGAGGAGTGCTACATGTCATTCACTCATTCAACGTTGCAATTCCTGTGGACATTTGTTCACTTACTCATTGCAAAGTGCAAGGAGGAGAGGTCAGTGTGGCCGCCTGGCCTTGACACACACACACACACACATGCACAATGGGCAGGAAGACCAAGGGGAAGCCCTCTATGCCCGGGCATCTCTCAGTAGACATGCATTTAAGACCAATCTCTGTCTCTAAATACAAAACAGTCAAGTCATTCACGTTCTCCTGGACTCTGTCCCTTCATCTGTAAAATGGGGCAACTGTACTCTTCTCATCTTACCAGATACATCTTTCTTGATTTCTGTTATTTGATTTTTATTAATAAAAATATTTATTTAATAAAAATGATTAAAGCTGTTTTTGTCAGGCAAGCTGCCTTGTCTTCCACTCTTGAGTAGGAAGATGGGCTAAGAATTCCTCAGGGACCTTTCCCACCCTAAAGATCCCTGTGGGCTTTTTTCATTCTGGTTCTCCTCAGCTGCCTGCATCTGTAATGGTGGCTCCTTCTGTTGGTGTGATAAGGGCTTTGATCCCCCAGATGTGGCTTTGAATCTTGGCTCTTGTATTCCCTCTACCTGTCCCGAGGTAAGCCATTCAGACTCTCACCTTCGGTTTCCTTGTTCACAAAACCAAGAAATGAATGACCCACAGAGAGTTCACAGTCCTGACCCGAGTGACCACACACCCATGCTGGCCTCTATTGGCAGCAGCACTGAAGTAAGAGCAGGGGGCCAGAGTGGATGAGCAGAATTTTAGGGAAGGAAGCACTTAGGAAGTGCAGACCCTCAAGCTGGGAGAAGACCTTAAATGTTCACATGGCCATCGACGTTCAGATCAGCACCCATTCCGGCCCTGTGAAATGGCCGTCCAACCTCTATTTAAATCCCTCCAGCATCGGAGCCTCGTCCCCCAGTGATTGAATCCAGGGGAACCCCTCCTGTCTCTGACCCGATATTCCCACTGGACAGGAATCCAGCATCCAGTGAAATTTCATTCACCGGTCCTCCTGCTTCCACCCTCTGGGGACCAAGAGAGTGGGTCAGCTGTCTCTTCTCCACAGCATCCCCGCAGACTCCATCAGCCACGGGTCTTCTCTCCTCCGCAACAGAGGCTCTTTCTTACAGTCCACAGCTCTGTTCCCAGGGCAGCCTGCATTCTCTCTGAAAGTGACTCTGCTTATCTGCAATCCTCTTAGAATGGAGCCAGAGGGAGAGAGAGAAGCTGGACCTTCCAGTCCAGAGGGGGCAAGCCCCCTGCCGGTCACACCAGTCACACCGATGACCGTGGATGACCAGGGGGCATCCGCCTGGCTGGTGGGCAGCCACATGGACGGCCTCCCTGGGACACAAGCCCAAGGCTGTCCCATCTTCTCACTTTTCAAGAGAAGCCAGAGATTAAGATGTGTACATGAAATCTCCTGATTCAGTTTATGTTGAAAAGTAATCAAAACAAATGCAAAATGCTCCTAAGAAGCATTAAGACTATCTGAGGGCTGGATCAGCCTGTAGGCCACTTCCTTAACCATTTTGTAAATAATGAAAAAACTTTCGAGAACCTGACGAAACTTTGAAGAAGCTCCAGGGGGAAAAAAAAGTTACAAATTTCTGCTCCCAACATTTTCAAGGCCCCAAGGAGGTGTGTGCGTGTTTTCCGACAGTTGTGTCTGACTCTTTTCGACCCCAGGGACTGTAGCCCACAGGCTCCTCTGTCCATGGGATTTTCCAGGCAAGCATACTGGAGTGGATTGCCATCTCATACTCCAGCAGATCTTTCCAACCCAGGGATCCAACTCGAGTCTCTTGTGTCTCCTGCAATGGCAGGTAGATTTTTTACCATTAGCACCACCTGGGAAGCCCCTTCAAGGCCCCATTGATCCCCAGAGTCACTTGTGGATCTGCAGGAAAGGAAACCCTCGACTCTTCCAGCCTCTTGACAGACACAGGACACCCACCGACACAAGGTGGCAATTTCCCTCAAATCACACAGCTGGCCCCTGAGCAGCAGAGTGACAAGGAGATGCAGGATGGGGTGGGGGTACAACCACTGATGCCACCCCCTCCCCGGGTCTGTGCAGCAGAAGCTAACTTAGATCCACCGCATGCCAACGAGGTCCCGGGCACTCTCAGAGTTCTCCCTGTGTGCTTTAATCATGTCCATTTGGCAGATAAGGAACCCAAACCTCCCTGGGCACAGCTCCCCCAGCTCAGGGCAGCCAGAGAGAGCAACGGAGTTAAGACCAGGAAGCCAAATGAGCAGCAAGGCTCCTGACCTTCTTCAGCATCAGTGCCAACCAGATAGCACACCCCACTCAGCCCAACATAGAAGCCCTGGGCTTTAGAACTTCCCTGGAACAACTCAGTGAACTAAACTCAAAGGGTCTGAAGATGTGGCCCATCACCGGGGGCTCTCACAGCACAAGTCTGGCTTCCTAGGATTTTTCCGGGTGTACATCCTCAATGAGACACAGACAGACGGGAGCTGGAATGACCTGTGTTCCCACAGGGGTGCCGTACAAAGTGCTGGAAGATGACAAGTAATGGAATGATGTTCTGTGGAGGGGACCAGGGGGGTCGCCCCCTTCAGGACATGCCTGATAAGCCTCTCCCCTGTCTGTCATCTCTGAGTCTGGACTTGAGTGGGGAGAAGGGAAGGTACATTTTCCCAAAAATGTGACTAATTTCAATTACACTTTATAACCTGGGACAAGAAGCTCAGGTCTGCTGCAGAGATTGGCTTTGCAGAAAAGGAACAAAAACACCTTCCTGGGCCGGAGAAAGTTGGGAGAGGGAGACACACTGCTCAGATAGGAAAGAGATGTCAACTGAGACCAACAGGCAAAGCTCCTGGACACTGAATGCAAAACCAAAGGGACACTATCCTTCCCCACTTCACTCTCTTTGTGATTTTTTGTCTTTTTTTTTTTTTTAATCTTTCTGGCTCCTCTTCCAAATTTCTTATTGGAAAGTTAAAAGAAGCTAGGATGTCTCAACAACTCAAAAGTAGCAACTCAGAAACCAACCTGCATCTGACAGGCTGCCGGGCGCCAGCCACCCTGTGCTCCTGTTTCCCAGGGTTGTTTGGCTGGAATCAAACAGGTGCTTCTCACCGACTTTGCTCCATCCCACTCTGAACCTGGGCCCAGCACAGGCCCACCTGTCAGGACCGAGGTCACACTGCCTGAGGAGCTCAGTGCGCTGGTGCTCCAGAAAGAGCTAGATCCCAGGGAGGAGAGGGCATTGCCCCCGGGGCTCACGCCCCCAGGACGCTCCCCTCCTGGTCGCGGAGGAGATGGGGGAAGCCTGAAGCCCTGTGACCCCCGGCAGCCCCGAGCAGAGAAGAGAAGCCGGCCTTACCTGGCAGGGGCGAGGCTCAGGGGGATGCCAGCCGGGGTCCCAGTCCAGGCGGATCCAGAAGAAGCGAGTCTGGAGAAGCCGCGAGCCCCAGGCAGCCCCCTCCCGGGCGGGGGGGTGTCACCGCCCACCCTCCCCCCAATCTAGCAAACTGACTCCCTAGGTTAGACCTGTAATAGCTCTGGCGAATTGGCCCCGGCCGGGGTCCGGAGAGAGAGCTACTTATCCGACCACTAACTAAATAAATACTGTAAAAAAGGTGAGGCTTGGCACTTAGAGGATAAAACAGAAAGTTTGTGAGAAACAGAAAAATAAGGAAACGGGAGACACCTCCTTGGGGGGAAAAAAATGCAGCAGCGGCAGCCAGCCCAGCTGCTGCCCAAGAACAAAGCTGCTCTGGTCCCCCCAGGGGCGAAGCGGCCGGGGCGGTGGGATCCCCAGCCCGGAGCGCGGAGGGCGGGGCCCGGAGGTGGGCGGGGCGATGAGGGAGGCGGGCAGTGGGAGGGGAGGGGCTAAGAGGGGCGGGGCGGGCGAAGGGGCGGGGGCGGGGGCGGGGCGAGCGGAGAAGGAGACGCCTGGTCCCCTGGAGTGCCAGGGGCCGGAGGGGCGGGAGGCTCCCGGAAGAAGGGGGAGAGGAGGATGGGGTGTCCCTCTGGGGGTCGCGGTTGGGGGGTGGGGGCAGGAGGCTGGGGAGGGGTCAGGCAGCAGGAACAGCGTCGGGCCCCAGGCGGCAAAGAGAAGTCGCTCAGAAGCCCGGGACAGGGCCTGACAACTCGTCCAATTATAGACTTTAGCGGGTATTTCGGTCCCTTTTACAGCCTGGTCTGAAATAGCCGCCTCGCTAGGCAGCAGCTGCCTGCAAGTTTGGAAAGTTTGGAGGGGCAGGGGGCCGGAGGTGGGGGGCTTCGCTTTTGCCGCGCTCTGTGAGCCCCTCTCCTGGCTCAGCACCTGCCTGCCTCTGGCTACAGGTGGCCCCTCTCCCTGCTCTCAGAACATCCTGGGCGAGGGGTGAGTTGATGTCCTTATTTTGAGATGAGGACTAGGAAAGTTCAGGGAGAGCCGTTGTCATCCGCCTGCGGGGGTCCCCCAGAAGAGCAGGGGTGGGGGCCAGGTGGGTGTGAGAAGCACACTTCCCTTCCTCAAGGGTTGCCAAGCCTCCAAAAGAAGAGAAGGAACAGGTGCTGGCCCCAGGGGCTCTTCTGCTTTTTCTTGCTGACCTCCGTTCCTAAAAATGGGCCGGGCATGAGTATTTTGAACTAGATGAGAACATGGCTTAATTTGAATGACCTCCCTCAGCCCCACTCGACCCAAATCAGACTCCCAAGCTCGGGGGTGTCTTTATTTGGCCTCCTGCTCGGCAGCAGGGATTTAATAAACAGACAGAGTGGGGCTCATCTGTGACCCAGGGAATTCTCAGCCATCCAGCCCCTTCCTTCCCCTCCTCCTCATTTCCCTTTTCCCCTGTGGCAGTTCATTCCACATGTGGTTACTGGGAGCCCACTTGGTACCAGGCAGAGTGTCAGGTGCCAGGTAAATGGAACACAGGAGGCGTGCTGGGAGCGGGGGGGTGGGGGGCACTGTCCTGGCATGGGATGGCGACAAACTGACATGGGTGCCCTGGTTATCAGAGTGACAGGTAGGGTAGGGAGGTTAGGAAGAGAGTCATCACACCTGCGTGAAAGGACTAGACGGCACAGTCACTTAACACACAGGCGTCATGGGCCCCGTGTGTGCCCAGGTGCCAGGTATCATGGTGAGCCTGGTTGGGAGGGGGAGGTTGCCTGTGTCCATCATCACAGGGAGACAGAAAACAGGGATGCAGCCCACCGCACTGAATGACCAGGTTGTCCTAAGAGCTGTGAAGGACACAGAGAAGAAAGATGAATTAGAGAGTGAATGGAGAGGGAGCCGGACTCCAGAGTCAGTACCACGGGGCCGTGACTAGAGATGGGAGCACCTCTGCCCTGCCTGGTGAAGGAGGGCACCCAGGGTCGAGGCTTGCAGGGTGCCCAGAGGTCACTACGGCACAGACAGCTGTCCAGGCAGAGTGAAGGACTTGAGCGTGGAGTTGAGGGCCCCTTGTGGCCTGGGGTTCGTGGGGGGACTGTGGCCAGGGCCAGGCTAGAGAGGGGAGCAGGGCACAGGTGACTGATGCAGCTGGGGAGGCCTGAGAAGAGTGTGGAGTGGAGCCAGATGATCAGGAGTGTCTGGAGCACTTGTGGGGCAGGGGTTTGGCCAGTAGGGAGCTTTCTAGAGCCCATGGGCCATGGTAGGGAGGTGAGCTGGGAAACCATCCAAGATCAGAGAGAGAGCTCCTAGAACAGCTAGTGCCGAGCCCCGTGCTGAAAACGAGCTTGCACATTTGAGGGGCGGCCCCAGTGGGGTCCCACAAACAACCTCTCCCCTCTGATGACCCCTGAGACCTAGTGAGGGAGGTCGGCTCACAGGACAGAAGGCCCCTTCCACCATTGTGACTGTCTCTGGGACCCTGCCCTGCAGTGGTCCTGTCGCCCAGGGCTCTCCCCCTGCCCCTGCCCCACGCCTCACCATGACGGAGTGTGTCCTGACCACCAACTGTGGACAGAGCCCACGGCCCCCACCACACACCCTAGCCCTCAGTCTCCCATCTTCCCTTCTGCTGCTGCCAGTGGTTTCTTAAAAATTATTTTGTTTTTAATTTTTATCAAATGTAATGGTAACCTTTTTTTGCCATCTATGGGGTCGCACAGAGTCGGACACGACTTAAGTGACTTAGCAGCAGCAGCAGCATCTATGGGGTCACACAGAGTCATACACGACTGAAGCGACTTAGCAGCAGCAGCAGCAGCAGAAGCAGCAGCACATGGGAACTTAGTTCCCTAACCAGGAATTGAACCCTTGCCCCTGCAATGGAAGCACAGAGTTTGAATCCCTGGACTGCCAGGGAAATCCCTGCTGCCACTGTTAAACCAGGATGAAGGCCTCTCTGGACTGGACAAACCCCCGGAGACCAGCGGCCTCCCCTTCCATCTCCTTCCCCACCTGAGCACCCCGAGGCCCAGAGAGGAGGCTGGGCACACTCGGGACTGCTGTCCAGCCCCTCCTCGCTGCCGTTCTTCCAAACCAAACCTCTTCACGAAAACGGATCCGTGGGTTCACAAGGTCATGCCCTTCCTCTGAGAAATGGACACGAGGATTTGTTCTGTTCTGCATCTCTGCAAAGAGAGGCTGAGAGCCTGGAGAAGTGAGCAGAGGGCTCTGCAAAGACAATTTCAGAAAGCTCTGTCTCGCCTCCTTCCCTTCTGGACTCTTTCTCTGCTGAGTCCAGTTGCTGAGTCCAACTCTGATGCCAAGCTGCCCACATTTTCAAGATGTGTTAAACAGAAATGGAAAATGCGCATGGGTATCATTCCTCATGGGCCTCCTGATGGCTCAAACAGTAAAGAATCTGCCTGCAATGCAGGAGACCTGGACTCGATCGGGAAGATTCCCCGGAGAAGGGAATGGCTACCCACTCCAGTATTCTTGCCTGGAGAATCCTATGGACAGAGGAGCCTGATGGGCTACAATCCATAGGGTTGCAAAGAGTCAGGCACGACTGACTAATACACACACACACACACCATTCTGCATACAAAAGTATATGGATATCCATTAAACAAAGAGCTAGAAAATGTCTCCTGTGACTTACTTCCTTCTCATTTCTTCCGCCCATTCCATCATGGTGATGATTAACACCATGGGTAAACATATGGAACAACTTTAAGGTGATCGCCAGTCATAGTTTGCATTTCTGGGTGGAAACATCATGGGATCCTCTACTCAAGGTTTCCCGAAGGTGCAGTTCAGGTGTTGCAGACCACATTTCCCTCAGAAATTTCTGGGGAAGAATTGGCTGCCGAGTGCATTGAGGTTGCTGGCTGTGGTGCCTTGCTTGTAGCACAGAGATCCCTGTTGTCTGGCTCCCCGTCAGGGCCGAGCGTGGCCCCAGCATCCCTGTGAGAGGTCAGTGCTCTCCGTCAGACGTCTACTTCTTCCTGGGCCAGCTCAGTGGGAGCACCGCTCTCGTGTCTCTTTCTGCCTTCTTCTGCCACCAGCCAGAGAAAGTTTGGCTGATGGGATTAGGTGAGGCTCTCCCAGACAATCTCAATAAGCTCCCTCTATTAATGTCACGTGGGCCCCATCACATAACACAAACCCAAGAGTGATATCCCACCCCATGCTGATGTTCTAGGGGTTAGAGAGGGACGTTTTCCTGGGAGGAGTCACTCTGACCCACCACGCCCTTTTATCAAACTTCTTCACTTATTGAAATCTGTAGTTATTATTTTCCTTCCTCTTAAGAAAATTGGGGTATTTCCTGCATTTCTTTCTTACTTCAGTCTCTGTGAGGGCAGTAAATGCATCTTCTTGATCACTGCTGTGTCCCCAAGCCTAGGGTGGTGCTTGCGTGTAACAGGTACGTTACAAATCAAATACAATTGACAGGATGAACATCGTGGAAAAGCGAGGGGGCCAGCTTGCGGTGGTTGGAAGGGTGGGGCGGGGGAGGGCATGTTTGGAATGGATTCTGGGCACCCTCCTCCCTCCACCCACCAGCCTCCAAGGGGATCCTTTGAAAATCAAATCCAGTTTCTTTATCTTTGCTGGAAATGCTCCTGTGGGTTTCCCCATTTGCTTAGAATCAACTCTGAAGCCCCCCGGCCACACCGTGTTCCTTCACAAACTGCCCAGGACCCTGCCCTCCCCACCGTCTGTCCCTGGACCCTCATCCCAGAGCACCAGCCCCAGTGGCCTCCCTGCCTTTCCTCGCACCTGGAGTCCCCCTGCACAGTCGGGGCTCTCGGTGACCCTCCCTCCCACGAGGGCCGGCCTCAGGCGTCGTGTGCTCCTCCACGGAGGGTTCGGGTCAAAGGCCCCCTCCTCAGCAGGCCCCCTCCCCACCCCATCTGCGTTTATTGGGCACGATGTCCGAGGTTATTTCGGAACAACCTAAATGCCCCCTGTGGATGGATGGATGAAGACAGTGCGGTATGGACATATGATGGAGTGTCATTCTGCTTAGAAAAAAGGAAATCCTGCCATATGTGACAACACAGTGCGTCTTGAAGACACTCCTCTCGGTGAAACGGGCAAGTTTCAGAACGACCAACGCTGTATGATTCCACTTCTGAGCAGCTGGAGTAGTCAGATACACAGAAGGAGGGCATGGAATGGTGGTTGCCATGATCCAGGGGAGCAAGAAACGAAGAGTCCCTGTTCCAGGGGTATGAAGTTTCACGTAAGCAAGATGAATCCGTTCTAGATTCTCTACAACAGTGTGCACAGTATGGTATTACACACCTAAAAATGGGTTAAGAGGGTAGATCTCATGTTAAGGGTAGGTGTCATGTTAATTTATGACAATAATGAATTAAAAAAAAATGCAAACCAGCTCGACATCTGTCCCTGCTCCCTACTTGGCTTTGTGGTTCTCCAAGGCCTGTCATGGGCTTCCCTGGTGGCTCAAATAGTAAAGAATCTGCCTGCAATGCGGGAGACCTGGATTCAATCCCCAGGTTGGGAAGATCTCCTGGGGGAGGGCATGGCAACCCACTCCAGTGTTCTTGCCTGGAGAATCCCCCTGGACAGAGGAGCCTGGTAGGTTGCAATCCATGGGGTCTCAAAGAGTCGGACATGACTGAGCGACTGAGCGACTGAGGACAGGCCGGTCGTGCTTTCTGATGGTGTATTTTATGTTTGAGTGTTTCCTCTTTGTCTCCGCAGCCAGAAACAAGACCCAAGAGGGCAGGAAATTCTATTGCATCCTTTGGTGAGGACAGCGCCTGGTCCAGATCAGAGAGGAGCTGGTGAGTGAGGGGACTTAGTCCCTGGGCTGATGTCTCCTCCTGAGATGCCCTGACATCTCCAGTGAAGTTGGAAGTGTTAGTCGCTCAGTTGTGTCTGACTCTTTGTGACCCCAGAGACAGTAGCCCCAGCAGACTCCTCTGTCCATGGAATTCTCCAGGAGAGACAGCAAATAATATAGCAACTAAACAACAACGACATCAGTCACCACGAGTTAGGCACCTGTGTGCTAGAAACACTTGCAGACATGCGTGTGTCACTTTGAGCACAGCTGGCGGGGTAACAGGGCCAGCCTCCTCTCATGGATACAAGGCAGAGGCTTGGTTGCTGAGAATCCTGCCAGAGTTGTCCACCTGCCTATGAACCTAGGTCTTCTTCTAGAAGCTTTTCTTCTACATATCCCAGCCTGAAACATGACTTGAAAATTTCCTTTTTTTTTAGCACAAAAATGCTCTGGTTTCTGAAAAGTGGGTCGAAGTTATCTGCTGAGAAATCAAACACTGATTTCCTGGCAACTCAGAATCTCCTTCTTCCTGGATCTTTCCCGGTGTCCCATTCAGGGTGATTTCAACCAGAGCCATCACATTCATGGTGTGATCCTGCCAAAGCCACCTAGGCAAGTCCTGGGTCAGTTGCTTGCCCTTGGGTTCACACCCCATTCCCAGGCTTCCCTGTTTTAGAAATTGAGCCAGTTACCCCAACATCAGTAACTCCTTCTTCCTGTGAATCCCCTGCTAATATTCCTTGGCACCCCGGGTGATTTAACTGCCCACGTCCAGGGATCTTCCCTGTCGGTTGGCAGCATCTCAAATCATAAACTTCCCTTTTCCAGGTGAGGCAAGTGAGCTTCGGAGGGTCGCTTGCTCTGTGTCAGAGCTAGTAAAGGTTGAACCATTCCTTGATTGTGAAATCAATTAAATTATGTGCAGTGGGTCAAAGACAACTGGAAGGAACATTAGTAAAAACGGCAGTGATTGTACTTCCCAGAATGCATTCCTCATCAGCACAGATATGTTCCCAAGAGTGTTCAGACCAGCACTGTTTACAAAAGTGAAAAATGGGCAACAGTCATAATGTCCAACGCTAGGGGAGCGGATGAAAGAAACGATGGAAAGTCATTCAAGTGGAGATTTAGGGTTATGCTCATTATAAGGTAAGAAAGAATAAAACAGGAGAAGAGTTGGGGGAAGAAAAAAAGCAGACTCTCCCTTTCTCTTTCCAAAAGTCTTTATCGAAGAGATGCTTTTGTAGCTTTCTTAATATTTTCTCCATTCTATTTTCTAAAATGAGAACATGTTCTTTACATACCCTGCATGCGTGCTAAGTCACTTCAGTCATGTCCGGCTCTTTGCGACCCCCGTGGACTTGTAGCCCACCAGGCTCCCCTGTCCATGGGATTCTTCAGGCAAGATACTGGAGTGGGTTGCCATGCCCTCCTCCAGGGGATCTTGATTTCCATCTGTTCTTTCATTTCACACACACACTAGACGCCCATCACATGCCAGGAAATTTCACTAAGCTTAGTGAATGGAGAACAGGAATTTCGTCGCGATTCCTCAAGGGATAGGTGGCTATTCCCAAGTCTTCAGTCACTGACAGCAGGCTGCAGGAAACATCTTTCCGTGTGCGTCTCACTCTGTTCTCTGTCTGTGCTTGTGAATTAGGCAGGAAGGGTCCTAGAAATGGTCCCAGGTGGTTAAAGGATGTGTACACCTTATTTCCTGATAGATTTATTTTTCTTGGATAGCTTCAATGTTAGAGCCCAATAAAGAAATAGCAATCTTACTCTGTACAGGACAAGAGGGATGGGGGGAGGGGGTTTGAAGACGGGGGGCTGCTTTATAAACTGGAGTTTTAAGAAAGAAGGAAAAGTCTGGACGGTGCATGTGTGGAGAATCTACTATCTGCTCGGCACTGTCAGAGCTGGTTACACCCAGCTCACAGAGACAGGGGCTCCACGAGTACGCTTATGTGGCTGAATGATGCAGAAGGCACCATCATCCCTGCTGCAGAGATGAGAAAGCAGAAGCTGGTTTTCGACTTCCCCCACGCCCCACTGCTGCCCAGAAGTCAATCTGTGTCCCCCATGGGCAGCTGGGAGGGGGTGGGGGGGACCAGCGAGGATGGAGTGCTCACCCACAGGGCCGCCATCCGGTGATGGATGCCTGCAGAGCAAGCATTCAAAACGGAGGAGAGAAAAGCGGTGCGGATCTGAACTCTCCAGAGACCGTCTTGGCTGCGTGGAGTGGCATTATCTGTCCCCGTTGTTCCAGAAAAACAAATCCACTTTCCTAAATTACACGCCTGCCTGTATTATAGGGATTACATATCCTCGCCCATCTGCTCGGCAGGCATCCATTGAGCCGGGCCTCCGGCCTCGCAGTATCAATTATGCTGACAAACGGCCTGTGTTCACATGCCCCGTCTGGCATTGCGCTCACCCACCTTTACAGGCTGTGAGAAAGGTGCAGACAAATCTTTACAGAGCGACAGTGGACTGGGCATGGGCTTGCACGCGGGATGCGCCCTGCCCTCAGGCTATCTGGACAAGGAAAGGGTTGGAAGGGGCGGCCTTCTGCCTGCAGGGGTTGGGGAGGCGGACCCATACATGGTCTCGGAGAGATACCCTGAAGTCTGAGTATCACCCGCTGCAAGGACTCAAGGCAGAGAGGGGAGACCACCAGGAACCCTTGTTCTGCTGCTTACCTGGCTGCGTAAGCTTGGCCGAAACACCCACTATCTCCTAGGTCCTGCCTCGTGGCGCCCATCCCGTGGGTTCACGCAAGTCTTCTGAGGGTGACTTCGAGCCTTCAGTAGTTTCCTCATGTAAATGACAGCCCCTCTGTGAAATTAGCCACAAATGCCAGCACTTAGTAGGTGCTCAGAAAAGCTAGTCACGGTCCTCTATTGAACCATACAGTCTCAGGAGAGTGGTCTGCATGTGGGATGCGTGAGGTGCTGAGAATGAAAGAGAAGATGTTTGTGGGCACAGAGAAAACTCAGGCACCCCTGGGTGACCCGCGAGACTCGGTGATTGGTGCTCCTTCTTGGCCCCATCCCTGCTCTCAGGTAAGTGAAAGCAAAGTCGCTCAGTCATGTCTGACTCTTTGTGACCCCATGTACTGTAGCCCAGCAGGCTCCTCCGTCCTTGGGATTTTCCAGGCAAAAATACTGGAGTGGGTTGCCATGTCCTTCTCCAGGGGATCTTCCCAACCCAGGGATCAAACCCGGGTCTCCCGCACTGTAGGCAGACGCTTTGGCGTCTGAGCCAGTAAGGTGCCTGCAATTCTCACCAGCTCCAGGGTCAGGACTAAGTGTGCATACGTTATAGGTGAGGTCCAAAGTCAGCACCAGACTAGCCAGGAAGCCTGAGTTCCAGCATGTAAGTTAGCATGCAGGGTCGGCTAGAGCCAAGACCCCTCCTGTCTCCAGTCTGAGCTGAGGGAGCACGTGGAGGTCAGGGCCCAGGGAAGGGAGAGCTGAAGGGGCTGGAGCCAGGCGGCTGGGCGTGATTCCTTGCTATCTTCTTTTGTTTAATCTTATTGATTTTCGACTGCACTGGGCTTTCACTGCTGCATGGCCTTTTCTCTAGTTTTGGTGAGTGGGGGCTGCTCTCTGGTCGTGATGTGCCGGCTTCGCATGCGGTCTCTCTTGCTGCAGGCCACAGGCCTTAAGTCATGAGGGCTTAGTAGTTTCTGTTCCCAGGTTCCAGAGCACAGGCTCAATAGTTGTGGCGCGTGGACTTAGCTGCTCTAAGACGTGTGGGATCTTCCTGGATCGGGGATCGAACCCACATCTCCTGCATTGCCAGGTGGATTCTTCAGCCCTGAGCCACCTGGGAAGCCTTTCCTTGCTGCCTTGAGTCAACCAAACGCAGGAGGCTGGTGAGATGGGGAAGGAAGAAGAGGGGGTGGGTGACTTTAAGGCATGCTCAGATTTGGTTGGAGGCAGAATGAGCACAGGGCTTCCAACCTGGGAGGAAAGGCTGTGTTAGGGAAGACTTTCCTAAGGACAGGGCAGGTGCGCCGCGTCCAGCCACAGGCCCATCAGAGCACCTCCGAGGCCTGCTGCCTGCGCAACCCCCAGCCCCCTGCCACCAAAGCCCAGCCCAGCTTCCTCCACCCACGGTGCTGTTGCCTCCCTGAAGAAGCACCTTTCCTTTCCACTGAGCCAAGACGCCCTGACCCGGTGGCCCTTGGAAATGACCTTCGGATTCAAAGCCGGTAGGATAAGGCCAAAGCAGGGGGGGTGGGGGGAGTTGCCGTGGGAAAGTGGAGGCCCCACGAACCAGAGGGTGGACACCGACTCCATGCTCAAGGCGAAGACGTGCCCCCTCTTTTCTGCACACTTCAAGGCACCCTTCTTTCTCTGGGTACAATGCAGTGAATGAGGCTGGGATTCCGGGCCAGGCTGCGCATTCAGGCTTTGTGCCGGCCACAATGAGGGGTTTTCCGTGGGCCACGGGCCTCACAGCATGGGGCTTCACGTGGCCAGAGAGACTTTGTTGGGGAAGAAGCAGGGAGTTTCTGGGACTTTCTCATAAAACAGTTAAGTACACAGCCTGTGCCCTTAGAGGAGGCCAGCCTGGCTGGGGCCCCTGGCAGCTTCCCAGAAGAGCTGTGTCCTGGGCATGGCCTTGGCAGCTGGTGAGCTCCGCAGAGGCTGGGCAGGGCCTGCGTGGGGCCGGACTGTGTGGGGCAAGAGAACTAAGCTGTGAAAGGAGGGTTAAAATAAAGTCCTCCCAATTCCCTTTCAACTAAAAAACTTGCTGTTCAGGACTGGCTACATTTTATGCAGATTCTAGCTCAAAATGAAAATGTAGGATGCCTTGGGGCTTCCCACATGGGCAATAGTGGTAAAGAACCCAGCTGCCAATGCAGGATACATGAGAGATGCAAGTTCAATCCCTGGGTTGGGAAGATCCCCTGGAGGAGGGCTTGGCATCCCACTCCAGTCGTCTTGCCTGGAGAATCCCCTGGACAGAGGAGCCTGGCGGGATACAGTCCTACAGGCCATGGAGTTACAAAGAGTTGGATGTGACCAACATTACTTGGCACACACCCACACAGGGTGCCTTGTTATCTCTCTCTCTATCAAGGAGCCAGCTTACGAGCTATGGAGACTGAGAAGTCTCATGAGCTACTGTCTGAAGTTGGACACCAACCCAGGGAAGCTGGCAGTACAACTCCAGTCCAAGGGCAGGAGGAGACCCAGAGCCCAGCTCAAGGGGTCGGCAGAGCGGACTCTCCCTTCTTCTACCTTTTTGTTCTATCCCGGCCTCAGTGGATTGGGTGATGCCCACCCACGTTGAAGAGGGAAATCGTAGTCCATGGACTCAAATGTCAGTATCTTCCAGAAACATCCTCCCCGACTCACCCAGAATAAGGTTTAACTAGATAGCAGGCCATCTGCAGGTCCAGCCAGGTCGATATAGAAAATTCACCATCACGAGGCCCTTCTGGCCGTGGGGTCCTGCATGTGTCTGCACGGGTCTCCTGTGTGAGGCTGGCCCAGCCGCTGGTGCCAGTCACTGTCGCTCCTCTGGAGGGTTTATCTGATTTGGCTTGTATGAAACCCTTCCATAGGCTGCGACAAGGACACACCCATCCACCTTGTGCTGGAAGACCTTAGACAAAAGCCTTGCACACTTGAGCCTCATCTTCCTTCTCACCTGCGTGATGGGGGTACTGACAGTACTTAATCAGCCGTGGGGATTACAGGCATGAGTGGCGGGGCCTCTCTGAGTCTGCTTCCTCACCTTGAGAACATTCTTTGTTGTTAGGACCATTAAATCAGACAATACCTGCAAAATATCTGGCACGTACTGCAACTCTTGTTTTAATAATTATCATAAGTAAGAGCATCTCCCCAGGTGCATGGGGAAGAACAGGAAGGGCCCAGGGTCTGCAGCGATTCTCAGAGTCAGGCAGGGCAGAGGCGTGGTTCCAACGCTTGATCTGAGGCAGGATCAGAGAGTTGTTGAAGTTCACGGGGGCCACGCAGCTTGCAGGATCCCAGCCAGTCTCTCTGGATCCCCAGACTGGCCTCCAGCCCTGCACAGAGCTGAGGTGCTGGACAGGAAACTGAGGCAGAAATTCAGTTTCAAAACCAGATGGCGGGTGTAGACCCTGGCTAGGGATGCAGATGCCCAAGGCTCTCCCAGCCCCACCACAGGGAGCATCGGATGTTAAGCACGAGGGGCTAAATGGCTTCTGGACCCCTTCCTGCTGAGACTGTGTTTATCTGTCCAGCCCTGTTCCCTGTCAGGACTGGCTTAGAGGAATACTTCTCTGTCTTCTATGAGGTGTAAATACACGTTTCTTGGAAAAAAGGAGGAGGAGGGAGGGAAGAAAGAAAAAGAAGAGGGGGGAGAGGAAGATGAGGAAGAAGGGGAGAGGAGAGAGAGAGAGGGAGAAAGGAGAGGGGAAGAGGGAGGGAGAGAGCAGGAGGGGGAGGCGGGAGAGGGGAGGAGGGAGGGGAGGAGGGAAGGGGAGAAAGGAGAGAGGAAGAGGGAGGAGGGAGAGGGGGAGGAGGGAGGGGAACAACAAAAACAGCATGATGGTTTGGGAAATAACAAGTTAAATTTCAACAAACTCTATACATGGAAACCCACAGCATCATTAATAGACTCCAGAGCTTTGTGAACTGCCGGCAGGAAGTCCCAGACCCATCTGCACAAGAAGCACTTTCCGGAAAACACTTTGCGGAGCATAGTTAGGCAACTCCAAACCATGGAGCTCTGATGAGGCTGGGACCTTCACTGGGGACATCTGGGCTGGCCAGGCAGAGCAGGGGCGGGTAGTGAGCCCCTTCTTAACGCCCCTTGGAGGGACCCAGAGTTTTGAAACCAGGAGAGGAAAAGGCAGCGTGCTAGGAGCCGTGTAGGTCGCTGTTCTGGGGAAGACGCTGGCCTGGGTACCACATCTGATGATGCAGGGTTGCAGGTGGTCATTAACCTTCCGCAGAAGCCAGGCTGGCAGGGACATCAAACATGAGAAGCAGTGGAGCATTTCCGGGAGGGTCATGTCTGGTTCCCACGCCAGCCTGACAGCCGCCCCCGCCCAAGTCCAGGGACATCTGTCCCGTCAGCTCGCCAGGCTCCTCTGAGACCTGGCTCTGCTTCTGCAGAAGCCCGATACCTTCTCCCCTCAGGGCAAAGTCCACAGCACCCCACAGCCGTCCTCTCCAATCCTGGGGCTGGGGACGGGCATAGCGGACCTTCCCCTGCCCCAGGCTTCTTTGGGAAGGTGCTGTCTTTGAGGAAAGTGGCCGGTCACTTGGTGGCACTGTTACTGGCCCATTGTCTCTAAGAAACTCTCTTTCTCCTCCCTTGGAGCCCAGGGCACTGCCCGGTGGATGAGAACTCAGTGCTCTACATTCAACATCAGCACCTGGGGAGACTGAGTAAGCTCTCTGCCCCTTGGTGAGCCTCAGAGTCCATACGCAGAAAATGAAAGAGCCAGAAGCTCTTATCCAGCACGTTCATCACATGACGAACGAGCTAGATCATATGGAAAAACACTGCCCTGGGCTCTTTTGTTTGGTTCCCAAGGGGAGAACTTGAACTGTGGGAAGAGTCAGGCATCCACTCGGGAGAAAGCAGGTTCAAACACATGGACAAGGAAGCATCGGGACAAAGGAGCACACAGGCGAGGCAGGAATCCTGGCAAATCTTTATCTAAATCATAGCATTCTCGATTCCCTAACCTTGTAGTGGAGGGCCACTTCCGTAACAAGTGCAAACCTGAGTGAGGTTCTGGCCTGTAAAATGCAGATACAATCAATTACCATGCTAATCACCCACCCACCCTTTGAAGGGCAGCACCTGAAGGGGTGAAGCTGCTGAGCTCAGAGTTCATTCCCCTGATGGAGCTGCCTCCTGAAAGAGTGAGCTGCCTGGAGGAAGTCCGGGAGTACGGAGAAGGGAAGCGGGGAGGAGGTGATGGGCCCTGCTTAAGGGGGCTTCTGGGCTCCCTCCTGTCACTAAGGGACCAGTCCAGCCTGGGACTGTGACCACAGGCTGGTCCCCAGAGTGGAGCTCTTTCTTGGACTCACACCGGAAGTCAAGCCAGTGCAGGGGAGAACAGGTGGGCAGGGAGAGGGAGCAGCAGGGGAGAGGTCCATCCAAAAGACAGCAGCAAAGCGGGTAAAAGGGAGTGAGCGCTGGACAAGGGGCCAATACTCCTGCCTGGGCTGATTCCCGACAGGAGCGCGCCCCCTGGTGGACGGCGCGGGTAATGGCCCGGCCCCGCGCTCGGACCCCGTTCTGGTCTGTCTGGGTCTGACTGCCCGGTGCGCTCTTAGATACCAAAGCACATGCACTATTAGGATGAGCCGGGAAAGGTACAAGCCACGAGAACGAACTGTGGAGGGGAGGAGGTTAATCTGCTATATTCGCAAGACCCAGACGTACTCCCACCCCGAGGGCTTTGGAGCGGACTCTTCCCAGAAATTCACCCTCTGTTCCCAGGACTCCTCACTCCCTCCATTGCTCACAAGGACAACCTGCCCTCTCCCACCCTGGGCTCTGACTTTTGATGTCAAAGACTGAGTCATGCTCAGGCCCAAAGCTGCAGACCTAGTGAACGGCTCTCTCCCTGTTGCATGGTAGGCAGTGCAGTTCCTGATGGTGGGCACGTTGTTTTAACAAGACGAGGCCGGCAGTGAATTGGCGCCCTTAGTAAGGACCGGCTGGCACTTTCCTTCTGAACTTTCCCACCTCCGCCTGGTCTTCATGGTGCTCAAGACTCCATGCTCCTGCCGGCACCCACCCCCTTCAGCGCCAGCTTCTGCTCATGGTCCATGCTGACGGGGGAGTGCCCACCACAACCCCCACGCCCACCACACTCCCTGGTCATGACAGACATGTGGACTGGTTGTGGCCAGTTCAGGATGCCCCAATGGTCCAGGCAGCTGACCTTGCCAATATCCAGCCAGTTAGCTTCTCCCTCTCAAGAGCCCAGCATGGACTAAGCAATGTGCTGCCAGTACCAATTCCAAAGAGCCAGGAGAGGGAGGCTTGCGTGAGGGTGGGGAGATGGACTTGGTTATATTTTAAGCTTGTGATGATTTGCTTTGCATCAGCGTGGCTGGGCCATGGTGCACAGATATGTGGTCAAACACTGTGAGTGTTTCTGCGAGGCTATTTGGGGATGTTTTAAATTACATGTAAACTGGTGGAAATTTGAGGGAGCAGATTGCCCTCCCACGTGTGGGTGGGCCTCATCTAATCAGTTGAAGGCATGACTAGAACAAAAAGCCTGATCTTCAAGCAAGAGGGAATTCTGCAGCAGACAGCCTTCGGACTTGAATGGCAACAGTAGCTCTTCCTGCATCTCCAGCCTGCCAGCCCACATTGCAGATTTTGGACTTGCCAGTCTCTGTAATTACATGAACCAGTTCTCACAGTTGCATGAGTTAGGAGTAGAGTGGTGATGTAGGGTGGGTCAGGACAGGTCGGCTGGGGAATGGTGTTAGCACAGGGCCTGGGATGTCTGCAGTCACTCAGCTTCAGAGTGTTTTTCTGGTAGGAAAATAATTGCTCCTCGTACAACACAGCAAACCTGATGATAATTCACTGGTGTCAGTGAGAGGATGACAGGTGGCCAGGAAGCCCATGTGGAAGGCTTTCTATGTGACCAACACAGTGTGAGACCCAGGTCACACCAGCTGCCTCCATTCTCTCAGAAACCAGTTCTACGTCATAATATGAAATTCATTTGTTTCTGATTTATATTTATTTTTAAGTCTGCTTCAAGAAGGCATTATTGAATTTATATTTATGAGTAAATTTATAACATATATTTACAAGTTATAAATCTGTAACTTATAAATATATGTATTTTAATTTTATGACATAAATAAATTGATAGATTCATATTTATAAATAAATTCCAGAAGAAATCCAGGAATCTGCGGAGCCTCAAGGAAGATGTTTGCTTTCAGTTTTCTCATATGTGTACACTTTTATTTTTTCTTTTCCTACAAAACAGATGACATAGAAAATATGTCTATGCATATTTAGTAGAAAAGTAGTCTACTAAAATGTTTAAAATTAAAATCTTCCCAAATATTAAGTTTGCAAATATTCACTATGAACAATTTGGAGTATTTTTAATCTAGACTTTTTTTTTAATTAAGAAAAAGCTATTTTGAACGTTACTGAGAATATACAGAAGTGTCCAAGTATATCATGGTTTGATTCTTAATACAAACATGTCCTAAATATTATTTTCAAATGCTTATTAAAAAGTCCCACTTATATAAATATTATTTAGGGTATAAATTATATAATCATCTTAGTAAATCATTCTCTATTTTGGTTGATTTCCAATATTATGGAAAAATATCACAAACATTACATTATTTGACTGCTTTCCCCTACATTTAAGGCTTAAACCAAAGGACAAGGCTCTTTTGCCTATGGAGCTTGGAGGTAGGCGGTGCCTGAGTGAGTCCTTGGCTTCATGGCCCAGTGTCCCTCAGCTGCTTTCTCTGCCTTCCTCTCATCCTTGTCATTGGATAAAAACCAGCATCAAGGCCCTGTTTAGCTCTCTAAGGCCAGGCAACTGCAAACTTGATAATGTCACAAGAGGAGCTCTGTCGTGCAGTTTGGATGTCCGACAGTGCCCTTTAAATGTCACTTCACTGATATTTCCTTTGTCATTATTTTAATAGTTCCCTTCCTTTCTTGCTCTATAAAAAGTGAGCATTAACTTTGACTTCAAACCTTTAAGACAACCAACTTATTAAGCCAATTTGAAAGGATGATTCAGCAGGGTCTATAAATCTGAGGCTCTGACACCCCTTGATAACTTCATCTTGCCCCACACCCCTGGACATGTGGCTTCAGTGTGTTCTCAATGCCTGCTGGGCGCTGGGTGCTACTCTAGGCTCTGGGGGCACACAGAGGACCAGCTGTGGTTTCTTTCATCAAAAAACTCAATGAACAGAAGTGTCAGAAAAGAATGCTGTTCAGTAAGAGGTAGGGGGAAATTGTCAAAGCAGTACCCCAGACTTCCATGCAAGGAACTCAAAAACTCAGAGCACATTGAATATGAAGTCAATTTTTAAAATGAAATAAGAGGAACAACCAACAGCTACAAAAAGGGTCAATAGAGGGGGAAGGCACTAACACAGTCTCAGTGAATGAGGGGCGGGACCAGGGCCGGACCCCACACACCTTGGGGCTGGAGAGGGGTCACTTCTTCCCCCAGGACGCCCTCAGCAGCCTGGGGGGAAACAGAGCTGCAGCTTGGAGGAAGGCGGGCCTCAGGGAAGGGGATGTGGGGAGGCAGGACCATGCCAAGGCCAGCATCCTGCTGAGGCCAGCATCTCAGTGTCCTGAGACTCCAAACCCTCTCGGCGATCAAGGGAGTGCCTGGTCCTGGCAGCTCTGCTAGTTAGAAATTGTGCCTCCTTGGGCGCAGCGTTAGCCTCTCTGCACTTCGTTTCACTCCCCGTACAGTCGGGGCAGGGGAGGGGAGGGTGATAGCAACGCCTGGGCTTCTGAGTATCCCGAGGACTGACCAGGGTGACGCGGGCTGACGTGGAGCTGGCACCCCATCCCAGGGATAGTGGGCTGAGGCAGGAGAGCTGGTGGCCGAGGCCCCGCCACGCAGGGACTTCCTCCTGCCCGCCTCCCCGGTCCTCCTGGGCTTTCTCTCCCGACTCGGTCCTTCCTGGATGCCAGGGCCGCCCGCACGCTGAGCCCAGGCTGCCCTCTGAGCTTGAGCCACACAAGGAGAACGTGTCCAAAATCTGTAAGCGGGCAGCAAGCAAAGAGCCAAGTGCTCCCTGGGCCAAGCCCAGAGACCAGTGATCGCCGCTTGAAGGCCAGCTGAACCCAGGGACGAGCTCCAGCCGACACCGTCTCACTCCCAGGAAGTGCTCCCTCTCGGAGAGTCTTTCTGTGACTTTGTCTTTCTGTCTGTGTCTCTGTCTGTCTCCCTCCATCTCTCTGCATCTCTGTGTTTGTCTCTCTGTGTCTCTTTGGCTTTCTGTCCCTCCCAGTCTCTCTCTGTGTCTCTGTCCATCTGTGTGTGTCTCTCTCTGTGTCTCTTTGTCTTTCTGTCTGTGTCTCTGTCCGTCTCCCTGCATCCCTCTGCATCTCTGTCTGTCTCTCTGTCTCTTTGTCTTTCTGTCCCTCCCAGTCTCTCTCTGTGTCTGTCCATCCGTGTGCATCTCCCTCTCTCTGTGTCTCTCTTTCTGTCTCTATACCTCTGTTTCTCTCTCTCCATCTCTCTCGCTGTCTGTCTCCCTCTCCGGTAGAAAGCCGATAGTGTCAGCTAAACCACTTTCAGCTGAGTTTCCTTCCCAGCTTTCCCCCCATCCCCAGGTGAGTCCCCTCCGCTTCGGGAGGCCCGGGGCTCAGAATGCAGATCCCTAAAGGGAGCGGGGCACAGACACACGCTCTCCAGCGTCCCCTGCACGTCGCGTCCCTGACCCCGGGCTGTGTGCGAGTATGCGTGCACACACACACACCCCCACACTGCCCCCTGCAGCGTCCCCCAGGCCCCTGCCCTGGCTGCCTCCCTGCACTCCCTTGGTCTAAGGGCGGCTCTCAGCGTCTCTGATTTTACCGCCTTCTCAGAAAGGGAAGGCCACGGCCGGAGAAGGCCTTTCACGAATGCCCCCCATAAAGCTGCCCTGGGAGGGGCACCGGTGAGCAGAAAGCAAATACGTAAACAAAAGGCACAGCGCCCCCTGCTAGCAGGGCCGGTGGACGGCAGCCAGGACAGGCCTGCGGGCCCGGAGCCTGGGTCAGATTCTCCAGGGTGGAAGGACAGAACCAGTGGCCCGCAGGTCAGACTCGACCTTTAAAGTTTTCACTCTCGTTGTTATTATTATTACCTGTGTGGTATTAAAAAAAAATCTGACTTCATGACCACCATTTAAACATCTTGGAAGTTCACACTCAAGCTCGCCTACCCAGGGCTTCCCAGATGGCTGAGCGATAAAGAACCCACCTGCAATGCTGGAGGCTCAGGAAACGCAGGTTCGATCCCCGGGTCAGGAAGCTCCCCTGGAGGCGGGCATGGCAACCCCACTCCAGTCTTCTTGCCTGGAGAATCGCATGGACAGAGGAGCCTGGCGGCCACAGTCCATGGGGTCTCAAAGCGTCGGACACCACTGAAGCTACTGAGCGCACATGCGCACCGCCTACCTAGCTTCTCTGTGAAGCCGCCCTGAGCACGCACGCCCCCACCAGGCTCCGCCCCCAGAAGGAAGGGCGTGTCGCAGTCCCCGCCACCCCGCCCCGGCTGTCTCCCCATCCTCAGGGGCATCTGGCCCTTCTGTACAATGCAGCTTACAACAGCTGCTTTGAAGCCCCCCTGCTATATCCTGTGGGGGAGATGAGTGCCTGGCGGGACCGTGAGGACGATCTGAGCTGACCCGGAGCAGCCTAACAGGCCCGAGGCCTCTGACTCTACGGTTCTGTGTCCCTGGAGCCGCGGCTCCAAATCCACACTCCAGGTCCAGAAGCCACCGGGCTGTCACAGTCCTGTCATCGCGAAATCCCAGGCCACCTGCAGCCTTTGCTCCCCACGCGGTCATGACTCATCCACCGCCACTGACATTCTGCGAGCGTTTAGGATGTCACACATAGGCTGGATGCTGTGGTCCCAGGAGGGATAACAAAGTGAGCCATGACGACCCTGCCATTTGGGGGCCGACCGCTGTCACAGAAAGACCCCAGACTGGAATTCTGCTGTGACGCTGCCCAGCTTCGGGAGTTGAATGAGTGAGTCATTCGCCTCTGAGCCTCGGTTTCCTCCTGTGTGAAGCGGGGGCTGTGGGTCCTTTCCCGAGGGGTTGTGGGAGCAGACATGTGAGAGTGGGCAGGCTGTGGTCTTGGTTTCTGTGTGCTCTCGCATCCGCCCACCCTGGCACACCCTCATGTGCGAAGCCGGGACCTGCACTCCCCAGACAGCTTTGTTCCTGACTTACCAGTCGGGGGGGGGGGGGGCGGGGCGGACCAAGTTCCCAAGAGCCAGCCTGGAGGGCAGCTGGAGGAGGGGAGGCCAGGTGCTTCCCCTCTTTTTCTTCTTTTGGGCACAAGCTGGCCACGCTGTGTCCCCTCTCCTGTTCCAGGGCATCCACCATGGATTTGGCTGCTTCCCGAAAACCCTGGTTCCCGGGATCTGCTGGTGTAGCTTTGGTGCGTAGAGATACACTTACAGTTTAATCGTCTGTCTAGCCTCTGGGGAAAATTCAGAGCATGTATATGGAAGACAAGTGCAGAGAAAAAGACAATGAGCTGGGCAGTCAGGCAATAAAAGGGAAATTTATTAGAGGGAAATGAGAGGGCGACTTGAGGAGAACCAGCATCCTCCCTTTCTGATGGGGTCTTTCTCTATACCCACTAATGAAACATTCTCTGAAGGGATGCTTAATTTTTAGCCTGCAGTTGAGTCCTGTGGTCATGTAGCCAGAGGTCTGGAATCTGGAGGTCTCATAGCTTTGAGAAGGTAGGCGCCAGTGAAAAAAGAATGTCGTCTGGGCAATTTGGTCAGCCTGAAGGGTCACGGATTTTCTTCTTTGTTTGTGAGGTCAACATAATGAACTGTCTTAATGATGAGCCCCCATGTAGACCCTATCAGTATACACACAACCAGCTCCCCATCAAAGGAGGCCAATGCTCACAGCTGCAGAGAACGATCTGTAAATTCACCATCCAGTCCTCTGCTTGGGGTTTCATTGTGAAGCAGGGTTTCTGATTTCCTTAAGAAAGGGCGTCCCTTTGTCATACTGGACTTTGTAATTCTTGTGTTTTCTAAAAGGAAGCTATGAAAACAGCTGCTCTGCCAACATAACCAGTGGACTAACCGCAGTCTTCACTTGTACAGAAGATGGGGCCTGCTGAGATATGCAAGAGGCTCAGACACCCCGAGAAATCTATGTATTGTTTTGGGATCCCTGGATGCAGGAATGATGGGGGGCTTTAGGGGCCATCTGCTTCAACATACACCCCTTCCTTGGGAGTCTGCTCCTCAGCCTCCTTTCTGGGTGGCCTCGGCTTGAATGCCTCCAGGAACAGGGAGCTCAGTTCTTTCCTTGACAACCTCTCCCTTCCAGGGCAACTTGAGCTGCCAGAAAATGATGCGTCTCAGTGGAGAGGGCAGCTCCTCTGTGGTTTCACCCACAGAGCCTCGTCTGCCCCAACTGTGTACGTCCTCCACAATGCCCACCTATGTTTGAAGTCAGGAGCCTCCGAGCACGCTGTCACTACACATTCCTGTAGGTTCCAGGCGGGCCTGCGACCTTAGCTAAGTCATGCAACCTCTGAGCCTTGTTCAGAAGGAAAGGATGAGAACATTTCCTGCCTCATGGAGTTGATCCACACACTTAGTGAGAAGCAGGTGAGTGACCACAGGTCCGGGGAATACAGTACCCTCTGCACAATGGCGGGTCAGCGTCACTTTAGCGCTGACTGTTAACAGGGCTTTACTGTTAATGACAGTCACGGGCAGTTCCCCTGACACCTGCCTGTTTTATTAAGGCTGCCAAGTGCCGCTTCTTCATGTCACCCTCCAGTAAATTCACCCCTCTCCGAGTTCAGATTCCTGCAGATAAAATTAGAACCACTATACAGGCTCAGAGATCTGAGGCCAAGTTTTAATGATTTAATGTGTGGGGAAATGCTGACACAAATCTGGATTTAAGGTGCCAGAGCCTGACCTCCTTTATCCTTCCTTCTCAGATCCAGGGTAGACCACAAAAATTAAAATACATAAACGTCTGGAGCCCAATGCGCAGCCTGAATGTCAAAAGAAATTGATCTTTTTTATTGAGATATGATCCATATACTATATATTGACTTAAAAAATGCACAATGAGAGCTGTGAGTTAAATTTGGTTTGGGGCAAAATGAGGACCGCAGCCCAGGGGACGGTTAGCAAGCACCTCAGACAGCCCTGAGCACCTGCTCCAAAGAGGCAGGGAGAAGGGACAGTACACATGTGATTTTGGTCAAGCGGGAGTACATGCAATCAAGCCCGCATTTTTGTTTTAAATTAGTTTATTTATTTAAATTGGAGGCTACTTACTTTACAATGTTGTAGTGGTTTTGACATACATTGCAACATTTCTGCGGGTCTTGGGAAGCTAGTCACCAGAAACAGTTGACACCATGAAGGATTTTAGTGCTTCTTTAGATATAAGGAGATACAAAAATTGGGCTCATAAAATCAGCTCCTGAGAATATCTATCTGGAGACCTGTCCTGGCAGTTTTCCAGGAGCACATGAGTGCCCCATTCCTGATCTCCACGCTGAACTCCTTCAGCTGCAACAGCACGTGATTTCATCCTTGTAGAGGTAAATGGCAAACACCCCTGGCAAGTGCCCATTTGTGGTTGACACATAAAATTTACCATTTTAAGCTGTGTACTTCAGGGGTTTTCATATATTAACAGGGTTGTATGATATCATCCCTAATTCCAGAACAGTTTCATCATCCTGAAAGAAACCCGTGCCCATCAGCAGTCACTCCCCCTCCCCCCGTCTGGTCCCTACCACCAATAACGCCCTGTCTCCACAGCTTTGCGTACAGTGGAAATTTCACATAAAGTCCTCGCTGCGTGTGTCGCCTTTGTGGCTGGTTTCTTCCACTTAGCCTACTGTTTCCAAGGTCTGTCCACACTGTAGTGCTGGACTTTGGAATGGAATTCACCGTCATAACCAGAGCAGGTGCTACTGTTCCCGCCTTGGAAGTGGGAGGCCTAAGAGATGAGCTGGTTTGCTCAAGGCCATCGGGAAAGGTGCAGCAGCCCCTCGGACTCTCGGCCTGTACTCAGACCGGATCCTGGCTAAAGCTGCTTCACAGAAAGGTTTTCCCTCCCCATCCTGCACCCCCTGCCCTTCAGGATCCCTGCCTCCACCCTCCCCGCCAGACCCCCGGATGGTATTTGGAGCTGACTTCTATGCAGGCTTAACATCAGTTCACGATGTGTGATTGTGTGTAAACACTAAGAGCCCTCTAGCCTCAGTCTATCTGTCTGTGAAGTAGGGATCTTAATGGCATTTTCCTCAAGAGGTTATTTTATTAAATGAGGCAGTGCCTTCTGGTGTTTATCAGTACCCACAGAGGTGCATGCTTGCATGCTCGGTCACTCAGCCATGTCCGACTCTGTGACCCGACTGTAGCCTACCAAGCTCCTCTATCTGTGGGATTTTCCAGGCAAGAATCCTGGAGTGGATTGCCATTTTCTCCTCCAGCAGATCTTCCTGACCCAGGAATCAAACCCACATCTCCTGCATTGGCAGGCGGATTCTTAACCACTGAGCAACCTGGGAAGCCCTCCGTGGAGTGTAAATGACTCACAAATATTGGTGATGCTGTCATCTGTGAAATGGGGTGAGTGAAAGGCAGCTCACAGCTGTGTCTGGAGAGAGGCATGGAAGCAGTGGTGCCTGGGAGGCTGGCCCGAAGCTGGCCGTGTGCTGATGGCTCTTAGTACTGTCCTCAATATAAGCATTTTTCTTGAAAACCTCCAGCTACAATGCTGCCTCCCCCCTCCCTGACATCCAAGCCATGTGCTGGCCATTGCATAAGCCTGGGTGGTGCTCTTCCGGCCAAGTTTTCAAGTCAATTCCAGAGAGTGGCTAAGGTCTGGCCCAGTGGGAGCAGAGAGCTGGTCAGATCTGCCTGCTCTCTGGGTGCAGTGGGGCTGCCTGCCTGTCTACCTGGCTCTCGGGACCTCCTGCCCTGCCTCAGGCCACGCAGAGCAGGAGCAAGAAGGGTGAGGGAGGGGGAGAAAGGGGAGCCACAGTGACCACACCTTCCCCATGGACTGCATTCTGGTGATGTGGTGTTCAGACCAAACCCTGTTGTCATCTTTCCCAGCACCAAGCTCAGGAGTGCCGGGCACTGCCTGCCTGGGTCACACTGCAGCAGTGGTGACGCTTGCTTGCTGTGGGTCTTGGACCAAGCTGACACTCTGCTCCTCCCGGTGCCCTCCAGGTGGTCTGTCTGCTCCTGGTCAGCACCAGCTACCATACAGGCATCTCAGATTCCATTTTCCTATAAACAGCACCCCCACCCCCTTTCAATGGACCCAAGGCTCAGCGGTCCCTTCATTAACCACAGACAGAATGACTCCTTTTCATCTCCATTCAGAACACTGTCACAGTTCACTGTAATCGTTTGTTTACATTTCTGCCTTCGCCAACCCAGAGGGCACAGGATGACCTGATGTCAAAGCTCTGTGACAGCTGGCCGGGCTCCCTGGGCCCAGAGCAGCAGGGGCTGAGGGCTGCTCCGGGGCAGGGATGAGCTCTGATCCAGGTCTGGGAAGATGGGGACCGTTCGTAAGGCTCGTGACCGGAGAAGGCGTTCCAGTATGGAGCAGTGACATGGACACAGGAACAGAAAAATATTTGAGAAAGGCCTTGATAGAGTTTAGAATCTGCCTGCAATGCAGGAGACCCAATTTCCCCTGGGTTGGGAAGATCTCCTGGGGAAGGGAATGGCAACCCACTCCGGTATTCTTGCCTGGAGAATTCCATGGACAGAGGAGCCTGGTGGGCTACAGTTCATGGGGTCACAAAGAGTTGGATATGACTGAATGACTAACACTTTCAGTTTGATAGAGTTTAACTCTTTGGAGTTTAAAGATTGAGAGAGCAATCTTGAGGCAGACCAGCAAATGCTGGCGATGCTCAGCCAGGAGGGACAATACATGCTGTTGTCAGAGGGAGAGAGAAGGAAGGAAACTCACTGCTTGCATAAAACTCTGTCCTGAAACTGTCCTAAAAGCTTAGTGGGTAAGAATCTGCCTGCAATGCAGGAGACCTGGGTTCAATCCCTGGGTCAGGAAGATCCCCTGGAGAAGGAAATGGCAACCCATTCCAGTATTTTTGCCTGGAAAATCCCATGGATGGAGGAGCCTGGGGGCTACAGTCCATGGGGCCACAAGAGTCAGACACGACTTGGTGACTAAACCACCACCACTCTACAGGATGACAGCATTTAGGTTCAAAAAGCCTGACTGATTTCATCCATCCAGAAAGTGATAGAAGTAATTATAATTACTATAATTAATTTAATTATAAACACCAGATCTGGTTACAACAAATTTCTTGAATTTTCTGTTATATCAGTATTTGTTGTCTACAACAAAATACTGTCATATAGATGTGTAGCTATAGATTTATAGCTATAACCTTTCTGATTCTATAATTACTTGCCCTAGTGTTACTCTTGAGCAATTTTAAATAACTTACCTGGCAAGACATCAGTCAGTTCAGTTCAGTCGCTCAGTCATGTCCGACTCTTTGTGATCCCATGAACTGCAGCACGCCAGGCCTCCCTGTCCATCACCAATTCCCGGAGTTCACCCAGACTCACGTCCATCGAGTCAGTGATGCCATCCAGCCATCTCATCCTCTGTCATCCCCTTCTCCTCCTGCCCCAATCCTCCCAGCATCAGAGTCTTTTCCAATGAGTCAACTCTTCGCATGAGGTGGCCAAAGTACTGGAGTTTCAGCTTTAGCATCATTCCTTCCAAAGAAATCCCAGGGCTGATCTCCTTCAGAATGGACTGGTTGGATCTCCTTGCAGTCCAAGACATACATCACCACAAATTTAAACTGACTTTATTTTTGTCTTTTTGAATACCAACCCCACAAGTCCATTTGCAGGGCTAGAAAGAGTAAGTAGAGATACTCTTGTTCACAATGGCAGGGGGCTGACCCATCCTTCCATTCCTGGGCGTTGAGCTTCTAATTGGAATGTGTGTTGTGTAATGAGGTTTACTGTTTACCAGCTGCTTCCTGAAGGGGCAAACCCCCAAAACAAAATGGTATTTTTGCATTTTTATTATTTTACCTGTGGCAAGAGAGGGAACAGAAGGGCAAGATCAAGGTGAGCTTTTAGAAGTGTCTCCATACCAGGGAGCTGGTCTTCATTCATTTCCATGTCTTTATTTTCCCATAAGGATTAGCTTTCTTCTTCAGGAAATACAGAGGAAGAAGTGACCCCTTCTTAAGGCGAATTCCAGAGAAGACTCCGTGGAGGAGGTGCCATTTGAATTGGGCCCTGGAGGGTGAGTAGAATCCTGATGTTCCAGATTGCAGGCCCAGGTGTGGCGTCTCTGCACACGACCCATCACTGCTGCCATCTTGGCCTGGTTGTCGTGTGGGGCACCTCTGCACACGGCCCGCCGCCGCCGCCATCTTGGCCTGGTTGTCGTGTGCGGCACCTCTGCACACAGCCCGCCGCCGCCGCCATCTTGGTTAACGTGGTGTCTTGCACAGCATCCTGCACACGGCCGGAGAGCTGAAGTGTGGGTGCAGCCATCTTTCATCAGGAACTCTGGACTAAAGCACTCGGTGCAAGGCCTCTGCACGTGGCCCCCTGTGAGCCAGTGAAACTGACCAAGCACAAAGGAAAAGAAAAGGTTAGACTTTATTTTATCACCAAGACTAAGTTTTTATTCCCTGGAATTGTTCATGGGCTTTGCGGTGACACAGGGTGGGAAGAGGTGGGGAAAGCTCTGTTCTGGGTGCTTTCAGACACCTCCAGATCTCTTCTGTGCTGGCTTCTTCCTTTGGTCAAGTCAGAGTCAGTTCAGGGCAGTTGACCACCACATATCTCTTAAAGTCCAGCTGCAAACATCTCTGTCAAATCCCCAGTGCTTTTGAAACAAACAGAGATAAATTGAGGCAAGGCTCTTTCAGCTCTCAGGGGCCAGGAGGGTGACAGCTTCAGCTGTGATTCTCAAAAAAAGCAGCAGTTGCTCTGATAACCAGGATGGGGGACATGTGCACATTTTTGTGGTTTTGACAAAGTTCTTATTCATGATTGCCCAACAATCTTGTTTGTCTAGATCCATCATGGGCAGAGTGGCCTTGTCTAATGTGGATATTCTGTGAAATGTTTGGGTTCAGCAGGAAAGCGCAAGGCCTGCCTGAGGCCAGGGGCTGCCTGCCTGGTTCTCAGCTCTGAGGTCACAGCTGAGTGGCTAGTTTGGTGCTTCAGTAGACAGCCGGGGAAGAGGAAAGAGGAATAGACTCAGCAGGGAGGGAGCATGACCATCTGGGGAAGCACAGGGGCTCAACGGCGTGAAGCAGGAGTGAGCTTGGGCTCTAAAATTAGAGCCTAGATCCCTTGGACTTAAGAGCAAAATACCATTTATTTCTAAGCTTTGTTCCCAGGAAGTGGGTAACAGTAACTTTGTGGAGGCATTTGTGAAAACAGAGGACTTGCTGTCTGGTACCTGTGGGCAAAGTACACAGGGATGCTCCTAGAGATATTCAGGAAGTGGCACCATCTTCAGCTGGACAGACTAGACAGATGGGTGGACACCCCTTAACAAGGTGTTGCTTGGTGAGCAGAGCATAGGCAGAGCACAGGCAGGATTTCAGTGGCCACAGGCTCAGGCTGGGGGGACCTTTGTGTAGTGCACAGATCAGGAGCTGGGTTCCTCCCAGGGGTTCTGGGGGAGAATCTGTCCTTTGCCTTTTCCAGATCCTGGAGGTACCTGCTCTCCTCGGCTCATGACCCTCTTCCCCCATCTTCAAGTCCAGCCACAGTCTCGTCTCTTTTGTGTTCTCACGATTCTCTCTGGCTATAACTAGGAGATGTTCCCTGGTACTAAAGATCCATATGATGAAACTGGGTCTACCTGGGTACTCCAGGATAACACCCCCACCTCCATCTCAGGGTCCTTGGCTATCATCACATGTGCAAAGTCTCTTTGTCCATGTAAGGGCATATATTCAAGATTTTGGTTATGAAGTCATGGACATCTTTGGGGGACCATTACCTTGCCTCCTCCAGTGACCTCCAGCCAATAACTAGGAAGAAACTGAGGTCCTCAGACTAACATTCCACAAGAAACTGCATGCTGCCAGCAGCCACGTGGGCCAGGAGCAGAACCTTCCCCAGACCAGCCTCAATCCAGTCCCAAAGGAGACCTTGGTTGAAGCCAAGGGTGCCTGGACTCCTGACTCACATGAATGGAGAGAGTACATGTGTGTTGCTTGAAGCACCTGATGTTGTGGTAATATTATTCTACTGCAATGGTTAACTAATACATTATACAAAAGTCTAAGTGGCTTTGATCTTGCCTGCTTTCCAAACCCATCTGCCATCATCCTCCCCTCAACCAATGCATATTAACATTCACAGAAACACACACACAAAACCACCTACAGTAAACACACATTTTCAGTTCTTTACACAAAACATATGGTTTCATGCTTCTGTGCTGTGACATTAAAAGAAGATTTCCCAAATGAAAATAAGCAAAGGCTATTTACTTTGAACTTGCTCTAGCAGGGGAGTCAACCACCATCTCTTACGTTTGGCAGGGAATCAACACAGAGGAGTTGGAAAGCTTTATAGTGGAGGAAACACAAAAGTTCAGATGTCCCCTGATTGGAGGCTGTTGGCCTGGAGAAGCTGGAAGTGGACTACCTCCCTCCAGTGGGGCCTCCTCTGTGACAGTTTAGGGGTGACCATTGTTTTATTCCATTGGGCCCTAAGCTGGAAAAGGGGACAAAAATGAGGGAAGCTGTCAGTTATTAAACAAGACCTGGCCATGTGGGGCTGATTGTTATAGGGGTTATTGTTTGGCTTCCTGAGTTGGTTGCTAAAGATAGTAGTTGGACCTACTGTGGGTCATGGGTTGGTTTCCTTTTTGTTGTTGTTGTTGCTCAGTCGTGTCTGACTCTTTTGTGACCCCATGGACTATAGCCTGCCAGGCTCCTCTGTCCATGGGGTTTCCTAGGCAAGAATACCAGAGCCGGTTGCCATTTCCTTCTGCAGGGGATCTTCCCCAACCCAGGGACTGAACCCGTATCTTCTGCATTGCAGGCGGATTCTTTACCACTGAGTTACCTGGGAGGCCCTTGAGTTGGCTTTCTGGATTGCCTGTAGATTGATTTACTATATATAGTTACTATATGTGTGTGTGTGTATTTCCTTTTCTATATTGAGTCTCACAGCACTTTTCCACGTGCTGTTCTCTCTACTCAGAGTTCCCATCCCTACTCAACTGCCAAACACACATTCAACCTTCAGAACTCTGCTTCAGAGCAGTGACTTCTGTGAGGCCTGCTGCAACCACCCTGCCTTTTGTAATCTCTTTGGTAGCATGTCCGCATCAGGACTGAATACCACACACCGCATTATTTTATGGGCGCGTGTTTTTCTCTGCAATTTGATCATGAGCTCTATTTCTCCAGTGTCCAACCCACGGCCTAGTAACTAAGTGCTCAGTAAATGTCTGCTGAGTAGTTATAAAAGATAGCTAGGGCCAGTGACAGAGTAATATTCCCGTTTTCTCCCTCCAACCCAAGGGTTTCATTTTTCCCTTAACCCGAAGCCATGGAGTCATGCAGTCTTGGACTCAGAAGGCATCTAGCTCATCTTAGGAAAGAGAAGAGGAATGATGGTGAATCTTGCCCAGACTCCCACACGGGGAAGAGTCTAGATAAGAACCCAGAGGCAATAAAGACCCCAAGGCCTGGGTGCTTTCTGGTTTTCCATTCATCCTGGAGACCTAGGGAGGCTGGAGGGCTAGAGCCAGAGTGCAGGGGGTGGGGGCCTCTGTCTCAGTGAATAAAACAGATGCTGGCAACACAGAGGCTGTTGTTTATATACAAGAATGCATTCATGAATAATGGAAAATCACTCATCACCTAGAAACTACTGTGATTCACACTTTCCAAGGAATTAATAGCATAATCCAGGAAGGCACTGGACAAAAAGCTGGCACTTCAGAATTATGTGAGTGTACCGCTTTCTCTGACTATGCTCTTATTAGCCCCACGTCATGAAAACACAGACAGTTATAAATATTCAAAGTCATGGTGGTGGTGATGGAGCTCAGTCGTGTCTGACTCATTGCAACCCCATGGATTGTATGTATAAATTTGTTGTCATGTAAGGAGCTCAATAGGAAACACATGCCCACAGCTGTTATTTCTTTGACTTCTTTGGTCCTTAACCCAGGTGAGTGGGCATGTTCAGAACTTTTCTTTCTTTTTGAATCAATTCAAGTCCCTGTATGGTTAATTAAAAGCAATGGCATCATCTCTGCGGTGATGGAGCAGTCCCATCTCAACAATCCAACTTGCTAATTAGCAAGGGGAAGAGGGATTTGTCTGTGTTCAAGTTGTCTATTCTATAACCAGTAGAATTCAGAGGAGATGCACCAAGGAAAATCCAACATGCAAAATTTTGTTTGGAAAACTCGGAATTTTGAACTGTAACTTGGATTTCTTCAGATTTGGGCCTCTTGCATTATTATTGTTGCTGCTAAGTAATAATTAATAACTGAATAATAGTTATATTAGCAATAATAACAGTAGTAATAATAATAGTAGGTAGCATTTTGGAATGTATATTCTGTCTTACACCATCATTGCACCAGGCGTGTTTGTACAACACTAGGGTTTTCTGTGGAAAATGCTTCCTGTGTGTCAGAGATGTATTGAAAAACTGAATATTCTGGTACTTCCTTGGAGATTTAGAATAGTCACTAGAAAGATCCCTTTAGGAATCATAAAATGTAAAATAGTTTCTTCTTAGAAATGATGAGCCATGTTTGATAACGTATCCGTTTATATGTGGAATATCTATTAGCATCATGGAGCTGGTATTTCATGGAATAGATTTTGATATTTTAAGCACTAAAAATAACTAACTAATCACCCCAGATAAGAAAAATGAGACCCAGTGGGCAAGGTGATGTGTCTAAAGCCAAGACGTAAATTCCATCCCTGTAAACTGCACTTCTGTCTGTCTGACCCCAAAGTCCATACTCCCTCGAACTCCACACTGCATACTGTTTATAGCAGCAGGAATTACAATAGCCAAGACATAGAAGCAATCTAGATGTCCATCGACAGATGAATGGGTAAAGAAGAGTGGTGCATATATATTCATTGGAATATTACTCGGCCATTAAAAAGAATGAACTAATGCCATTTGCCGCAACATGAATGGGCTTGGAGCTTATCACACTAATAAGTCACGTACTAAGTAAGTGATTTACTTCACTTAGTACGTCAGATAGAGGAAGACAAATATCATGTGATCTCATTTACATATGGAATCTAAAGAAAATGATTTGTTATTCTTATTCAGTTGCTAAGTCATGTCCAACTCTTTTCAACCCCCTAGTGATATAAATGAACTTATATATATAAACAGAAATAGACACAGAGGCATAGAAAACACACTTATGGTTACCAAAGGGGAAAGGGGAAGAGGATAAAAAAATTAAGCCTTGTATTTAATAAAATTTGTACATGTTGTATAGTGACATTAATGGATGGAAATTTGTGAATTTGAGAGGCATAATCAGATAAAATGAAGAGAGAGACATAAGACTTCTTGTAGTGAAAATGGGAATATTCTGTCTTTTCCTTACCCCAGACCAAGCTGTTTATTTAATTAAACATGGATTTCTTCCAAAATGAAATATTTGAAGACAAAACAGTTAAGGGTGTTCATTGCTGGAAATACGCCCAGATCTGGTTGAAAACAGCTCAGAACAAGGGTGAAAATAGGGAAGACGGGGAGCAGTGGTGGCTTGGGGAGAAGTACACAGGCAGGCAATTTCCTGCTCTAATGTTTTTTTACAAAGGCCCACTCCCAAACAGAGATACCGACTTTGAACATTGCATGTTGTCATTTTCTACAGGGAACTTTGAAGCTAATAGTGATTGTGGGCTTGTTAAGATCATGAACCTCAGGCATGTTCAATCCATTTCTGCTTTCACTCAGCAGATGCTCAATATTTACTAACAGAAGTCAGGTTTCATTGGAGACAAAACCTCTCAGCCAGCCTTCCTGTGATGTCTGTGCTGGTGTCCATATTTTACAGACAGGGAAGCCAAGGCTCAGAGAAGTTAACCAGCTTCCTGGTGAGGCAGCTTGTAGTTTCCAAATATGGGTCATAACAAAAGTCCATGTGCTCTCTGGACCACGTGACCCAGGGCTCCCCAGGCAGGAGGAGTGTCCGTCCCCTCCCCTGGAAATCAGGGGGGTCTCGGTGACTGCCTGGGCCACGACAGTGAGGCAGAAGTGACCCATGTGACTTTCGTGGAAGGAAATAGTTTCTTCCTAACTCTTTCTGGAGCCATTCGTTCTTGGAGCTCAGCCACCGTGCCTTGAGGAAGCCCAGGCTACATGGGGAGCCCACAGGCAGGTGCTGTGGCCGATAACCAACCCCAGCCAGCAGGTACAGGAGCGAGGGGGCCTCCAGACAGACTCCACCTCAGCCACATCTGGCTGCAATGCAGTGGCTGCCTCCCAGTTAGAGCCTTTAACTGAGTCCCGTCGGCCCCAGACCAATAGAAGTCACAGCACTAGGAGTCACAGTAGCAGTAATAATAAACTTAGGGTTTTTTTTTAAGTTGCACTAAAGCAGTTGGGGGGCTTCCCTGGTGGCTCAGACAGTAAAGAATCTGCCTGCAATGCAGGAGACCCAGGGCTTGATCCCTGGGTCGGGAAGATCCCCTGGAGGAGCGCATACTCCAGTATTCTTGCCTGGAGAATCCCATGGACAGAGGAGCCTGGAGGGCTACAGTCCACAGGATCACAAAGAGTCACACACAACTGAGCCACTAACACTACTACACGAAAGCAGCTGGGAGACTGGAGTGGGAAGAGGTGGGGTCGGGGTAGGGAGAGAGGCCCGGTGGACAGTGTAGGTGAGAGCCGGTGAGCAACAAACCGGGGCAGCGATGGTGCCGGGAGAGGAGACCGCACGGCTGGCGGGGGTGCTGGTGGGCTGGCGGGGGAGAGGGAGCCATCGGGGAGGGTGGGCGGGCGGTGCTGAGCTGAGATAGGACACGTTGGGGCGGTCAGCTAGGATGCAGAACGACAGGACAGGTGCCACAGGAAGCCCCAGCCACAAGGGAGCAAGAATGGTTCTTAAAACACGAACAATAATAATCCCCATTCAAAAAAATAAAGTTATATTAATGACAGGCCAGGAAAAGATTTTTTTCCCCAACTTCCGAAACAGACATATGATTAATATCAGTAATAAAAGGTAAAATTCCTGAAAATAAAATATAAAAGACACTAAACAGAGTACAAATATGAGCTGAGGCTATAAATAGGGCTACTGACAGATGGGGAAGTCAAAATTACTAATGTGTTTAGTGAAAACATGGAGACTCAGTAATTTAAAAATGCTAATGGAAAGAAAGGTACAACTTTTTATCCTGACAACAACGGCGCGGGGGTACAATGGGGCGTGTGGGAGGGGGCGTGGGGAAAGGGACACTGGCGGCCCCTCAGGGCGGAAAGGCAGGCGGAATCCGCAGAAATAAGAAGGCCCGTGGCCGGCTATCCATTTGCGGTAGCAAGTGTCAGAAGGTGCCCAGTCGCCCATCAATGGCAGACCAGACAGGTGGGCTGTGCGAACGCACTGTGGACACGGAGCAGTCAGAAGCGGCGGACCAGAGGAACACCCCGTAACACGGCTAGGTCTTAAAAGTGCCGAGTGAAATCTCAGCAAGACATCGTTGATACACATTCAAAATACGTATGCAGAAGACAACTTGACACATTTCCCGAAGATACCCACACCTCCAGGGAATGCCAGCAAACGCACAGCAGTTACTCATGGGGAGACAAGGGGTATAACTGAGGAAGGAGCAGAGGAGGAGCCAGACACGGTGAGAGATGCAGACAGAGAAGGGGAGGAGGGGGAGGAGACAGGCGAGACTGAGCCTGAAGGGACATTTTGTACGGATGCGGGCGAGTGGGGACTGAGGAATACAGCCGGTCCCTTTCTCTGCACGTGAGGTTTCTGCACCCTCCAGGGCGGGGGCCGAGAGACGGCCCAGCAGAGGAGATACTGATGAAGTCGAGTTTGACGTGGGCCTGGGCCCTGCAGCAGTTGAAATTCAGGAAGCACGTGCAGAGGTGGGACCAGAGATCCTGAGAGGGGAGAATCTGGAGAGAGAGCCCGACACAGCCCAGGAAGGGTCCCCGAGGGAGGGAGATATCCCTAGGGGGATCGTAGGGTAAGCTGGCCCATCTGGGGGCTGAGAGCACCGGTCGTCAGCGGGCCCGAAACAGAAAAACCGAGGGGCTGCAGGGTGAAGGCGCTGGGCAGGGGGCGAAGAGTGACGGGTGGGTCAAGCGTCTCTGGGGTGCTGAGTAAGCAGCATTGGAGACGGCGTAGCACCCCTCGAGGAAGGGGCAGACACCACTCCTGCATCTGTCCAGGATGTGTTGCTCTTATTAATAACATTAATCAGTGCTCTGAGTCTGGAGGGTGTGGGTAGAGGCTGTGGAGAGCCTCAGAGGAGCACCAAGTGGTCCCTTTGCCCTTCTGCCCCTGTCGAGGTGTGCGGGTCATCGTGCAAGCCACTTCTCATCTCTGGATCCCAGTTCTATGGGGATGAAACACCAGTGATTACCTTCCGTGCACCATCCTTCTACGGCTTCTGTCAGATGGCACACGTGGAAGTCCTTTCAGATGTCATGCTTCTCGGAGCATAATCACTCTGACAACCACTGCTGTACTTTCTGTCTGTGGATTTTCCCTTCCTAGACATTTCATACAAGTGGAAGCAAACGCTATGTGTTCTTTGCGGCTGGCTTCTTTCACTTGGTGCAGCTTTTTTTTTTTTTGAAGCTCCTTTCAGTCCTTTGTTAATTTATCCTCAAATCTCTCTCGAGTGTTTACTGCTATGTCCAGGATGGGCTGTTTGGAAGAAAGCCAATCATCTTGATCTCTGATCACTTGGGGGAATTGGACCACAGGTATTTCAGAATCCATGGATGCCTCAGAATGTCATCCACGCTCATGACAAGGATGCGGAAATGCAGAGTGACTTCCCCAGAGTCTCAGAGTGGCAGTAGGGGGGTGGGGAGGTGGGCAGAGGTAGGGTGGGGACCAGCCCTCCTGACTCTCCCAGCATCCCTGCTGCCCCCTGCAAGCCACACAGGCAGAGTGGCTGGGGTCTTCTCACTGCAGGTCTTCTGCAGTTTTCCCCAACATTTAATTCTCACAAAGAGCTGCAGTATAATTTATCTGAGGGAGCAAGCAAAAATGGTGTAGAATAATGGAAAATAACTGAACTCAGGGCCAGGATGAGCATTTTCTTCCTGTCATTCCTCCAACTCACTGTGCAGAAAAGTTCCTTTCCCTCTCTGGCCTCAGGAAAGCACAAGTCTCTCTAAGATCCCTTCCGTCTCTGAGCTTCAGCAGCTTAGGTTTCAGTTCAGCAAAGAACCTGTTCTCCATTTCACAAAATGTCTTGCTCTTTATGCGTCTGACATCGTCATGGGAGCTAAACGATACCATTGTCCATCCTGATTTATACTGAGAAGCCAAAGGGGTGGCTACCAAGCTTCAGGGAGAGGAAACGGGTCTTGGGCTGCTTGCCTTGAAGACAGCTGGAACCCACTGAATGGGGTCTGGCCCCACCTCTGAGGCTTCCTCCAGTCCATGGAGAGATGGGACCCCCTGAATGGGGCCTGGCCCTACATCTGAGGCTTCCTCCAGTCCATGGAGACACAGAACCCACTGAATGGGGCCTGGGCCCACCTCTGAGGCTTCCTCCAGTCCATGGAGAGACAGGACCCACTGAATGGGGCCTGGGCCCACCTCTGAGGCTTCCTCCAGTCCATGGAAACACAGAACCCACTGAATGGGGTCTGGCCCCACCTCTGAGGCTTCCTCCAGTCCATGGAGAGACGGGACCCCCTGAATGGGGCCATGGAGACACAGAACCCACTGAATGGGGCCTGGGCCCACCTCTGAGGCTTCCTCCAGTCCATGGAAACATGGAACCCACTGAATGGGGCCTGGACGCACGCCGGGGCTCCCTTCAGCCCATGGAGAAGCACGGGCAGCAGATCCCAAGGCCCTCTCCTCTGGTTGGCAAGACTTCCAATGTCAGAAATGTGCATGGCTTCTCCGCCTTTGGCTGTTGCCTCCTGTGGGTCACCCAGGCAGGCCCCTCTTCATGGTGTAGGATGTGGAATTCTGAGCTGGGTAACAAGACCTGGCGCTGGATTTTGACTTCACTGGGAAAAGCACTGGGGCAGATATATTCAGCACTTGCTCTGGACTGAAGGGTGTCTCACTAATTGCTTTTTGTTGAGGCCTACAGCAGATTCCATGCCCCCTACCCCCACCCCTCTTTATAGATCAGGAAAGAGCTGAGAGTTTAATGATGGCTCAGGCCTCTAACCCAAGCACAGGGTAGAGTCAGGGCTCCAAATTAGTCTGAATCCAGAGCCTGAGCTCTAATCTCTCATGAAGGGACACCTTCCACTGTGATCTGGGAAGTATCTGTGTGTGTTAGCCGCTCAGCTATGTCCGACTCTTTGCGACTCCATGGACCGTAGCCCTCCAGGCTCCTCTGTCCATGGGATTCTCCAGGCAAGATAATGGAGTCGGTCGCCATTTCCTTCTCCAGGGGGTCTTCTCAACCCAGGGACTGAACCCGGGCCTCCTGCATTGCAAGTGGATTCTTTACCATCTGAGCCACAGGGAAGACTGCTAACCAAATGCCAAGCCGGCCAGCCATCCAAGTCAGCATCTACAAAAGATGAGAGGAGAGGACAGGTCAGCTTCTAATGCACGCTTAGAGTTTGACAATCCATGCTCCCAAGTGGTCAGGCTGGAGTTAAAACTCAGTTCTGACTGCACAGTTCAGTGCTGGTACCACTGAGGCAACCTGCAGCTCAGCGCGACCTCCATCCATCCAGGCAGGGGGTAGGAGCTGCCTGGGAAGCATGGCACACTTTGTCACTTCAGATACACATACATTTCCAGGGTCTGGGGATGAATTTTATAAAAGCCACCCCCACACCACCCCGAAATCAATTAGACATATTTCTTAGACTCTAGAGGAGTGTTGGAGAAGGAAATGGCAACCCACTCCAGTATCATTGCCTGGAAAATCTCACGGACAGAGGAGCCTGGTGAGCTGCAGTCCATGGGGTCACAAAGAGTCAGGCACGACTGAGCGACTAACACACTTAAGAGGAGTGCGTCAGCCGCAGTCTTTTCCTCAATCCAGTGGAAACAGCAGCAGTAACTCCATGCCTTGGCAATTCTCAAGGTATCACTGAGCAGCTGATCCTGCTTGTATCCACTTAAGAGGTGTGCCTTCCCCCCACTCTGATGGTGTGAGACTCCTGGGGACATCATGACACCTGATTTGGTGGTTCAAGAAGTTCTATATCATGTTCTGACTTGCTGGAAGGGATTAATTGCAGAGATTCGGCTTAGTAAGAACTGACCCTTTCTGTTAGTGGTAGGAATTCATTCACGTACCTATTAATTCTGTCCTGCCTCTTCTTTGCTGGAGACTGAAGGCAATGGTGAGCAGAAGAAGATTCGGGGTCTGTACTCTTGGGGCTCCCCAAACACACCCACTGGCAGAATCATCCGACACACCAGGAGCTGGAGACGGGAGGGGCTGTCTTAGGGACAGGGGGTGTCTGCTGCAGGTGGATCAGAGCCCTGAGCTTTGAAAAGGAGGTGACATTGGTCAAGAAGACCCAAGAGTGAGCTTCTGTGCCAGACCACACAGGGCCCTATGGGCCAGAGGAGAGATTTGGCTCTGCATTCTCAAATCACTGAAAACCCAAATAAAAGGTTTTAAGCAGGAGTAAGGATGGGAGATCGGAGAAGGCAATGGCAAGCCATTCCAGTACTCTTGCCTAGAAAATCCCATGGATGGAGGAGCCTGGTGGGATACAGTCCATGGGGTCGCTATGAGTAGGTCGCGACTGAGCGACTTCACGTTCACTTTTCACTTTCATGCAATGGAGAAGGAAATGGCAACCCACTCCAGTGTTCTTGCCTGGAGAATCCCAGGGATGGCAGAGCCTGGTGGGCTGCCGTCTATGGGGTCACACAGAGTTGGACATGACTGAAGTAACTTAGCAGTAGCAGCAAGGATGGGTGATGGTCTTCCTTGGTGGCTCAGATGGTAAAGAATCTGCCTACAATGCAAGAGACCTGGGGTTCAATCCCTGGGTCAGGAAGATCCCCTGGAGAAGGAAAGGGCAGCCCACGCTAGTATTCTTGCCTGGGAAACTGCACAGACAGAGAAGCCTGCGGGTCACCGTCCATGGGGTTGCAAAGAGCTGGACATGACTGAGCGACTAAGCACGCACACACACAAGGATGGTAGATATAGTCAAATATATGTTGTAAAGTAAGGTAATCAGGAAAGATACAACTTGAAAGCTGGAATACAAGCAGGTTCCTGGGTCTGGAACAACCAAGATCTGAGTTAGCACTAAAGTCTGGTCCAGATCATCACGCCCCCACGCAGGGGGAACTTGGGGTGCAGGATTCTGATGGTACATGCACCTTGCCTCGGTGTCTTAGAGAGGACACTGTTTTCATTTTCTTTTTTGTTTTGGGGATACAGTTTTAATAAGTAACAGAAATTCCAAATCAAACTGGCCTAGACAATAAAAGAGAGTGGATTTAGGACCAGTGGAACAGCACCACCTCTGTTTCTCTGCAACTTCCTTTATTCTGCTCATCTCTACGCGTCTGCTTTCTTCTCATGTTGGCTTTATCTCATACTGGGGAGACAATGGCAGTCATCAAGTTCCAAGTTTTGCATTTTTAAACCACAGATAGGAAGCCTGTTTCTCAGAATTGCCTGTAAAATCCTGAGTTCATAAGGCACTCCCTGTGGCTGGGAGAGAAATCAGGATCTCTTGGCCTATGCTGGTCAACACAGTGAAGAGGGGAGAAGTAATCTTTCTGGTTAAGTGCCCCTGCATCTTAGGAAAGAGTTGAAAACTCATTTCCAATCCCAGGGGCAAAGTGGGTTGGGTAATGGAAGGGCAAACACGGTGTCCTGCATGGTGAACGTCTGTCCCTCTGCTCTTCCCATCAGTTGTCTGTTTACATCCCCATTTCAAATTCTTCAAAGAAGGAACCCATTTCAGCCAGTTTCCATCACCCTTGTTTGAATTCTTCGACCAGGCTGGAGCTTGATGTCCCCAAGGAAGGGCCCTGCCTCGGTCTGCCCTGCTGCTTCTACTCAGACTGTAGGGAGTCACTTTGTAAAGATCATGAACACCCCAGCTCAGGGCTACAGCCTGAGGTCTCAGCCGAAGTTATGGGTGCAGCAGGCACCTAGAGCAAATCCTGCAGAGGGTGGGCTTCCTCCATTGCTGTTGTGTAGTCTCTGAGTAGTGTCTCTTTTGTGACCCCATGGACTGTAGCCTGCCAGGCTCCTCTGTCAATGGGACTCTCCAGGCAAGAATACTGGAGTGGGTTGCCATTCCCTTCTCCAGGGGGTCCTCCCCACTCAGAGATCAACCCCCAGGTCCTCCATTGCTGGCATCTCTTGCATTGCAGGCGAATTCTTTACCACTGAGCCACCAGGGACACCTTCCTTCATTAAAGCCCAAGCTGGATGACCACTAGGTGGCACTGTTGAGGATTATCAAATTACCAACTGGGCATGGGACCAAACTACCTCCTTGCTACTTTGAAACTTTAACTACAGTATTATTTGATGATTCCCCTTAGTCTGTCGAAGATGCCCTCTGTGAGATCAGTATTTTTCATTCCATTAATTGCTTCAATATTGTCTGCTGGGAAAAGGACTTGGCAGCATCTCAGAGCTGGGGAGCAATCAAAGCAGATTCTGCTCCCGCCCCCTCCCAGCTGTCTTGCTTATGTCGTATTTTTACTTAAGGCCACAGGATGTGAAAGCCAGAGTGCTCCTTTGAGATGCAGAGACTGAGGCACAGAAAAGGGAAGGGACTGAGCGGTGAAGACACGGGGATTAGAGGAAAAAGCAAGTCGGACCCCAGGGGCCTTACCACCAGCGCCAGTCCCTTTTTTCTCCTCACTGAAGTCTCCTCAAGTGTTAATGACAATGCCTTTCACACGCGGGGCCGCATCCTGCCCCGTGCTTTCCCCTTACTGGCTCTGTCTGCTGCACGTTCCTACCGACGTCTCAGAGGCCCCTGGGAGCCAGCTGCTCTGCAAGGCTCCCCTGTCCCCCAGCATCCCGAGACTGGACTCCTCCCCACCTGTGCTCCTCTGTTACTCTGTGCGGTCTTCCCTCCAGACCTCGTGAAACCTGACAGGACATGGTCATACACTGCGCACACTTTTCCCCAAACGCTGTTTCTTAAGGGCGAGGACCCTCCACTCACTCATATTCCTATGAATATCTAGCTTTAGACACTGTGGAGGCTCAGACAACGAGTGCTGGGTAACTGAATGGGTGAGTCGTTAGTAACTGAAATAAGCAAATAGAACTTATACACACATGGTCATTTCATACAAAGGAATGTCTCTCTGCAAAGGGGTTTAGAAAACAGAGAAACGCTGTTGAAAAGACCATGTGTGACCTCTAGATGCTGACAAGCGAAGATGTCTGACAGATATGGACTGAAAGGTGTGTCAGAGAGTATACAAAGAAAGATCCTATCCTTCTCAAGCAAGAAGGAATCGTCTCTTCAATGAAATGGATGTGTGAATGGATATGTATCTATTTTAGTATAAGCATGTGTTATGTGTGAGTCTATATTTAACCACAGTTTAAGTTATGAATTAGACTCAGGTTTTCCCTTAACACTGCTCACTGACTTTGTGCTGCACTTAGACCACACCTAATTCACTGGCTGAAGCCCTGCGTGACCTGGACCCCAGCTGCCCTGCGCCTCACTCTATTCTTCCCTGTCCTCCACACTCCAGCCACTCTGCTTGGGGGCTGAACGCACATAGCTTGATCTTTCTCAGGGCCTTTGCTTTTTCTCATCAGCTCACTCTTACCCACGCTTTATAACGTCTGACTCTTCTATATCATTGGATCTCAATTTCGGAGACAGACGCACTCTGATCACCCTCTCCAGAGCAGCCCTCTTCCGAGCCACTGCCCCCTTCTGTACCTGTGGGATGCTGCTGTCGATTCACTTGCTTACTTCCTATCTGCCTTCATCATTGGAATATAAAGTCCATGAGAGGAGAGACTGTGTCTTGTTGCCTTGCCCTGGGATCTAGCGGAGTATTCCAGCACACTAAAGGACATCAGTGAGCATATGCAGAAGGAATAAAGCATAGATGTAATGTAAGCCCCTAGTATTGTGAGAATCATATATCAAACTCTTTATAGCAGTTATATCTGGGGATGGAAGGAAGAGGAAATTATAGTGTTTTTATTATACTTGACAATGCCTAATAAATATTTCACAAGAACACATTTGGATTTGGTGAGAACCAATTTTTTTAAAAAAAAGTTTTGTTTTTGGTTTTTATTACTTTTTTACACGAAGCTATTATTTTTTTCCTGGAATTGTGATCTAGACATGGTCTGACAAACCTTTAAGCGTAAATAGAAGAGGGCCTCTGATGATGTAACACGGGTCATGTCCCTGACGCCCTTGAAAGCTTTCACAGGCACAATGAAAGGAAAAAATAGAATCATGTTGCTGGAAGGGACCGGCTGTTAACCTAGTCCAACTCCCTTAGTTTAATAATGAGGGAACCTAGGCTCCGGGAGGCAGGTGCTTCAAAAGCAAAGAGATAGATAGATGGTGAGTTGGAGTTCTGACCCTGTAGCTAATTCCTGGGTAAACTTGGACTGGTTCTCTCTGAGCCAATTTTCTATACTCTAAAATGTGAGGGGGGTTGTCTTGCTGACCTCTAAGGATCTGTTTTGGTCTACCAACTCATGTTCCTACTGATGACTCAAACAAGTCCAGCGTGACAAACCCAGACTGCTGTTCACAGTCACCCAGTCATGTCCAACTCCTTACGGCCCCCTGGACCATTTTCTTGTAGCCCCCTGGGTTAGCATTTCCTTCTCCACAGGATCTTCCTGACCCAAGAGTTGAACCAACGTCCCCTGCATTGCCAGATGGATTCCTTGCCACTGAGCCACCTAGGAAGCCCCCCCACCCCATATAAAGAAGCAAACCAAACCAAATCAGGTGTCATAATGTTGTATCGAAGCAGACCCATAGGTAGTTCAGAGGTTGGAATTAGCAGATGGGGGCTTCAACACAGCTGTGAAAAATATGTGAAGAAAATACAGTGGAAAAGGTATAGAAAAGACACTTGATGGAAATTCAGATCTACAGGAAAAATAAGAGAATATCAGACACTATAAATATGTACATAAATATATGAAAAATCTTATTCTGTACATTTTTTCATTAAAACATAATGACTGTAGAAAGCAAAAATAACAATATTGTGGAGTCTGTAAAATCTAAGTGAAATATAGAGTACAAAATCAGGAAGGAAGGAATGGAATATATATGCAAAAATTTATAACAAAATGTTGGTAAAATGAATCTAGAAGTATCTAAAATATGACCAAGTGAAGTTTATCTCAGGACTCTTGGGGTGTTTTCAGCATTTGAGAAACAATCCATGGTAATTCACCAGATTAAGAGTATCAGTCAATTATACCTCAATTAAAAAAGAGTATCGAAAAGAAAAATCATCTGACCATTTTAATGAAGGAATAAAAATTATTTTATGTATTTTAATAACTATTCATGATGATAATCAGCATCAATGAGAAATATATAGTAACCGTCTACAAAACCCCACAGCTGTCATCACACTTAATCATAAAATAGTGAATGTTTGTCTTCTCTCATTGTTTGTAAGGCAGAGATGCCCATCCTCACCTTTCATACCCAATCTTGAACTGGGCATCTTAGAGCAATGGGCAAGGAACAGGAAGAAGATAAACATTACAAAGAAGGAATTCAAACTCTTTATTTTCATGGATATGGTTGTATCTACAGAAAAATCTAAGGGCTCTAAAAAAAGAAGAGTATAACAGATAAGTGAATTTCATAAGGTCAACTTGCTAAACAATCAAGTATCCATATTTAAAAAAATGAAATCTCTACCTCAGTCATACAGACACACTATTTTTAGTATACATTTTAAGTGAATCATAGACTAAATTTTAAAATCTTTAGAGCCGTTAAAACTTGCAAAAGAACACATGTCATATATATGCCACTTTCACATAGGCAAAGGCTTCTGAGGACACAAAAGCACCAACCCTATAAAAGAAATAAGAGAAAACCTGGGCTTCAACACATTGTTGCTTCAATGTGCTCATCAAATGACATCTGTAAGTAAATTGAGGGGTAAGCTGCAGGCTGGGGAACAAAGAGTCAGTGCAGTGCCTACGTGACAGAAGACTTAAGTCTTTGAGAAAATCCACACAATAAAGAACACTTAAAAAAAATCAATGATGAAAAGCCAGACCCACAGACACTTCCTGACAGCACTTTTGTGCTGAGTGAACTCCGGTGGCTTCCAAGAAGGCACCAAGGCAGATCGCAGAAAGACTCCAAGGTGTGTTGCTATTCACAAGTCTCTACAGGTGAGGCTGAAATCAGAGCCAGAGACAATGCCACCTGGGGCACCAAACGCATCTTTGACAGACAAGTTCACCTCCATGCACACTCCTGTGGCACTCAGGAAATTAAGCCGAATGAAGCTGCCGCCAGTGTATCTTCTGAGTTTAACTTTTCCTTAAGAACGTGGGGGGCTAGGAAGGGAGAGAGAAGCCCAGCAGAAGGGGCAGGAGCTGGGCCATAAGGTCAGGACCCTAAGTAACTAATAGGAACACGTGGCTGCAAACAGGAGGATGAGGACATTTCTGTTGACTTTTTAGTAAGGGTGAGCACAGAGCCTGGAAACACGTGTAGAATGAGCTACTCTGGGTCAAAATCATCTCCTTAGCAAAACAGCTCACTAAATAACAAGAAATAAATGAAGTTCATCCAAGCAAAGAGGAGGCCAGCAAAATCAATAATGTAAACAAAAACTGCCCATTCTACTCGCTACTCCTGTAGTGCAGTGAAGTCGCTCAGTCGCGTCCAATTCTTTGTGACCCGTGGACTGTAGCCTACCACGCTCCTCCGTCCATGGAATTTTCCAGGCAAGAATACTGGAGTGGGTTGCCATTTCCTTCTCCAGGGGATCTTCCTGGCCCAGGGATCGAAGCCAGGTCTCCCACATTGTAGGCAGATGCTTTACCATCTGAGCCATATTCCTATAGGACAGTGCAAAATGATTTTAAATGAGAACATTTAGGAGGCTATACACTATAATTTGGGCTTCCCTGGTGGCTTAGAGTCTACCTGCAATGCAAGAGACCCGGGTTCAATCCCTGGGTTGGGAAGATCTCCTGGAGAAGGGAACGGCTACCCACTCCAGTATTCTTGCCTGGAGACTTCCATGGACAGAGGAGCCTGGCATGCTACAGTCCATGGGGTCGTGAAGAGTCAGACATAACTGAGCGACTAACACTTTCACTTTGACTTCACACTATAATTTAGGTTTAAAAAATAAATTTAAAAAACATTTGACTACTGTGGTGGGAGAAGGGTGTTCAGTGAGAAGTTAAAAATGTACAAATGTCTTTAAGAGGATAAAAATTAACATAGAAATATTTAATAATAACTGAAATTTAATTAAAACATATTTAAATATTTATTTAAAAATAAGGGTATTTACTAAAAAAAATAGATACAAAATAGGTTCCATATATCAGACAATAAGGGAATTACAGGCTCATTTATCTCTGAAGAAAAAAGAGAAGGAAGCATCATCTCATGGTTTCCAGGGGCCTGGACTCTGCAGTGGCTTCTCTGGGTGGTTCTGGCTAAAGGTCCCTCAGGAGGTAAGCATTGAGTGCATGGCCACCATCATCTCAAATTCCAGGTTCACTCATGTGACTGTTGGATGGCAACCTCAAGGGGTTGCTAAGGCTAAGAACTGAACTAGACCTGGGAACACAGATGATGACAGCAGTCATGTTGATACTGATGACAGTAATGAAGATGATAGGGATGAGGAGCATCATGAGAATGATGGTGGTATTAATGAAGATGATAACGAGGAGAGTGGAGAGGATGAGATGATGGAGACAGCGAGATGATGGAGACAGGGAGATGATGCAGACGGTGAGATAATGGAGACGGGGAGATGGTGCAGATGGTGAGATGATGGAGATGATGGAGACAGTGAGATGATGGAGACGGGGAGATGATGGAGATAACAAAATGATGAAGACAGCGAGATGATGGAGATGATGGAGATGGTGAGATGATGGAGATGGTGAGATGATGGAGATGGTGAAATGATGGAGATGGTGAGATGATGGAGATGGCGAGATGATGGAGACGGCAAGATGATGGAGATGACAAAATGATGAAGACAGCGAGATGATGGAGATGATGGAGATGGTGAGATGATGGAGATGGTGAAATGATGGAGATGGTGAAATGATGGAGATGATGGAGATGATGGAGACGGTGAGATGATGGAGATGATGGAGACGGTGAGATGACGGAGATGGCAAGATGAGATGGCAAGATGATGGAGATGATGGAAATGAGATGAAGACACGGTGAGATGATGGAGACGGTGAGATGATGGAGATGGTGAGATGATGAAGACAGCGAGATGGTGGAGATGATGGAGATGGTGAGATGATGGAGATGGTGAAATGATGGAGATGGTGAGATGGTGGAGATGATGGATATGGGGAGATGATGGAGATGGTGAGATGATGGAGATGGTGAGATGATGGGGATGATGGATATGGTGAGATGATGGAGACGGTGAGATGATGGAGATGGTGAGATGATGGAGATGGTGAGATGATGGAGATGATGGAGACGGTGAGATGATGGAGATGGTGAGATGATGGAGACGGTGAGATGATGGAGATGGTGAAATGATGGAGATGGTGAGATGGTGGAGATGATGGAGACGGTGAGTTGATGGAGATGGTGAGATGATGGAGATGGCGAGATGAACACCATCATGGGCATGACAGTGATGATGATGGTGTTGATGATTATGTTGGTGATGGGGATGATAATAAGGATGATGGGGATGATGAGATGATGGTGATAAGATGACCATCACAGGCATAACAATGAGGGTGATGATGATGATGTTAATTTTGATATGCTGGGGATGGTGAGGATGATGATAATGTTACTGGTGATGATGTTGCTGCTGCTGCTGATGGGGATGATGGTATCTTGATAATGATGATGGTGATGTGATGGTGAAGGTGATGGTGGATAGGAATTGAGCATAGCTTCGGTGCCAAGCTGGAGAAGGCAATGGCACACCACTCCAGTACTCTTGCCTGGAAAATTCCATGGACAGAGGAGCCTGGTAGGCTGCAGTCCATGGGGTCGATAAGAGTCAGACACAACTGAGTGACTTCACTTTCATTTTTCACTTTCATGCATTGGAGAAGGAAATGGCAACCCACTCCAGTGTTCTTGCCTGGAGAATCCCAGGGACGGGGGAGCCTGGTGGGCTGCCGTCTATGGGGTCGCACAGAGTCAGACACGACTGAAGCGACTTAGCAGCAGCAGCAGCAGTGCCAAGCACTCTGGTTAGATATTTACATATTTTGCTGCATTTTCTTCAAAACTCTTAGCACAGTTACCACAATTATCTGCATGCTTGTGCAGAGTTGAGATTTAGAGGGTTTATGGAAACAGCTCGAAATCACATTCCCAGCCAGTTGTGAAACGTAGATTTTAATGTTAGCACTTTTGCTCATCAGTGGGATCTGCCAACCACTCTGCTCACCTGCCTCACTGTGCCCTGTTTTCCAAAACATGATCTGCTCTTACAGAAGGATGTGACCTGTGGGCAGGGGTGGGGCGCAAGGAGGCCTGCAAGTCTACAGAGCAGGACAAGTCTGAAAAAGCGTCACAGAGACGTGCATTTCACATAACCTTCAAACAACCAAGAGAAACAGAAGTAGTGGCACAGTCATTCCCAGCAGAGCCAACTGGAAATAGACGACAGTGAGGGGCCGTGGTCCTGATTGGGACAATTTGAAACAATTATGGCTGCGATGGGAAATAAAGCTGCAAAGGCTGTTTTTGACCAGGGGGTTATAAGCTCTGAGTTCCTGTTAAGAGACTTGGAGTTTATGGCGCCTCTTATTTGTTGGGTTTGATTCAAGGTTAGGGCTAGCTCATGATGAAAAATGTAAAGGGCCTTGACTTCAGACCGTAGGCACCACCGGGCCCACTGCTCCAGTGCTTAGCCAGAAGAAGGACCACACAGATCTTTCAGGTTGCTTCACCTAAATTCCTCCTCCAGCACGATGCAGTGAATCTTAAACATGTTTAATTTTTTTCTGGGGCCTCAAGGTCTCACCTTGCAACTCATTTTGTGAGAAGCCGTGAAATCTTGTAAGAACACAAAGTAAGTTCAGGCCTATGGCAGTCTAACCCACACAGAGAAAAGTGACTTTGCTCCAACTGAAGCAACAAAATCTGCAGGAATTCTTCCACATCCAATTACCACATCCAATTAATTCCCATAACTAAGCAGAACATGTCCTTTTTCATTTTGTCTCAGAGAACTCATTTGGGTCACTTTGCTGAATTAAAATTTTTTCCCAAGGCATGAGGATAAGAAATTCTCTACAATGCACTCCCATGTAGTAGATTTTCCAGAACAAAGTCGAGTCTGCCCTAAAAACAGTCAATTTGGTCTCCTCTCAGAATAAAGAATTGACTCACTTTTTTTTTTTTTTTTAAAGACTAGTCTCCTATCTTCAAAATTTTGTAATCCAGTCTAAGCGAGGGCACCTGATTACTTTAACAACCTTAAACATGGTCTGGGGGAAAAAGTAAAGTTCAGTATTGTAGGCATGAGTGTCTGTTCTGGATGTCTGGGTCTGACTTAGGGCATGGGGTGGAGCACATATTCACCCCCAGGAACTGCGTGTTCACTGAGGCAGAGGTAGAGGGTGATCCTCCTGGGGCGGCAGCGGGTGGGGAGTCCTCCATGGAGGACCACACGCTGACTCCTCTTTGTCTCTTCCATGTGAGGTGATGGGAAGGTTCTTGATGGGAGGAACCTGGTCTCATTCCGCCATGTGACCTCAGCCTGTATTGGGCCCTGAGGCTGGTCTTCCATAGAAGGAGATAGAAAAGGAGGAAGAAGGACCAAGATGAGAGAAGAAATAAGAAACAAAGAAGTCTTGTGCTGTCCATCCAAAGGGGACCAGACCCCCCCCCCCACCTTAGCCAGTTGTATTCCTTTCTATAATCTTAAGACTCAAACTCCCCACTATCATCTAAGCAACCCCCCACCCCCCGTCCTGTGGACCCAAGAGTGCCAGAGGACAGTAATAATAGCTAACGTTCAATATGTACATGTGAGCCCCTGTGTCTGCAACACTATACTTTTCAGAGAGTGGGTACCTCTTTTCCCCCACTGAATCAGGGGCTGTTTGCACACACAGCAAACCCTAAGGAGATGCTCAGATTGGCGATGGGAGCAGGAGGGGCAGAGCTGACAGGCGAAGCCCATTCGGCTGGATCTCAAATGTGTTTGGAACGTGATTTCTCTAAACCTGCCTGATAATGAAAGTCAGCAAAGGCACTTTTGAAACAACAACAACAAAAAATCAGCCAAGGCACTTTACAGATGGTAGGGTCCCTCAGCTGGGGATTCTGGGATTCATGTTTGGAGAATGTTACAGGAACCCGGTGCGAAGTAAGATCCCCCAGAATCCTGGGCCTGAAACCCCACGGATGGGATGGTTACGGAGGTTTGCAGGTTTCCTCCCACGGGGCTCCCTTATAGCGGCCGGTGGCCGGCAGGGGGCAGCAAAGAGCTTCCGTGTGTCGACATCCTCCGCGCACACATCCGTGTGGCTGTGATGGGAGCCTGAGGAGGCGTCGCGCGGGTGACCGCCTCGGAGCATCAGTTGGAGGCTGGTCGGTGGGCAGGTCACAGGTGGGCTTGCAGCTGCAGAAGATGGGGAGTTCCTAAACAGAATAGCCCCCCTTGTTTTCGGAAGCTCGCTGTAGCAGTTGCAGGGCAGGTTCTGGCAATGAAATGGGGTGGTTGTGGGAGACGGGGTAGCCTGTTAGGAAGGGTCTTCCTCTTCTTCTGCCAGGCGAGCAGCTTCCCCTCCAGGCCAAATGGGAGGTGCAAAATGGGAGGAGTGATAGGATCCACTCCATAGGTTGTTACTGAATGAATTAATCCACTTAAAGTGCTTACTGTGGTGTCTGCCAAGTGCTTAACTATTGATTAAGTGTTAAGATTAGTAGTATCTTCACTGTAATTACAGAGACATTTGTGGTCTGGTTCACAGGATGGTGGTGAGAGGCTGAACGCCAGGCAGGAGGTGGGTGGGCCATTCTCCCAGACCAGACAGAGCAGTTTTGCGGGGAGGCAACAGCCTGCTCCCCCCAGGGGCAGGCAGGCTCACCTGGGGCCCCGTCCACCTGAGGAGGGAGACTCTGGGTCTGAGAGTGGACAGTGACGAGGAGGAGCCTGTGTCCAGAAGGTCATCGGAGTCCCCAGAGAGATGACCGAACAGACGAGTAAACGTGGGTTAGAATGAACACGGAGAAGAGGAGAGTGAGACAGGAACTGCCATTCAAGGGTTTAAGGCCCCTCCCTGGGCAGGTATGGGGAGGACCGGTGAGCCTAGGCCGGCGTGAGGGGGACAGGTGAGGACAGCCTCCCAGGAGTCAGGAGAGGCAGGTTTCCAAGGAGAAAGCACAGAAGTCAGGCACGATGTGACGGGAGAGGGGAACAGTGCCAGGCAATGTGCCAAGGACAGCCGTGGGCAGGCAGAGGCCTGGCCACAGTGACCCCAGGAATGGGCAGGGCAGAGGAGCCGCTGGTGGATGCCAGAGACACGTAAAGGGAAGTTGGGAGCCCAGCTGAGGCCGTATCCTAAATGCCACCCTGTGGACATGGGAGACTTACACATAATAACATTAACGGCCACTGATGTTCATCACTGCTAAGCCGTGGTCACTGTTCCAAGCACAGTATTGAAGGTGGTGGATGGGCCATTTCAACAGGTTACTCAGTTTTCCTGGGTCTCTCCCATGTATACAGGAGAAATCACATTACTAAACATTGGCTTTCCTCCTGTTAGTGCCTTTTATGGGGTTCTCAGCCGAAAGCCTAGGAGGGTGGAGGGAAATGCCTTTTCCTCCCCTATATACTCTTACCTTAGAGATAGTGTTCAACATGAATACACCTTCCATTTCCTTAATCTTGTTAAGTTGCTCAGTCCTTTCCTCTCCTTTAGGATGTACATGTGTTGAATTTCATTGCTAGATATTTTGAAATTGAGCCATTTTTTTTTCTTTTTGCAGAAATATGTTGCCATTTCAAATAGATCACTCATGAAGGCCACTGACCTTAAAGCTAAAATGGAGCTTTAGGTTAGAGTCTACCAGGAGGACTATTTCATAGCAGCTGTCACGTATCTTTAGCATAAAACACCCCTGATGATCTAACTCTCCTCTCTGTGATTCTTCAGGGCCTCTCTTTGTTCTCTGAGTTTCAGGCTTTTCTGAGTCTGTCCAGGGCCCTTCACACTCATCATCTCATCTCCAAACTCATCCCTTATCTGTCTTCTCTTCTAAGCCTCTCATATCCAGCCAATCACTGTAGCTTGATAATTTGTCATCTCTAAGTGTTTCTTTAATCCAATCCTGTGAGTTTCCATATTTAGAATCCTTGTCTCAGCTCAATCTCCTGGCTCTCATGGACTAGAGTGAGGTCTCTGAAATAGCAATTGCCAGCTTCAGTGTCCTTGGGGTAGGACGTGCTCCCCAAAATGAGGAGCCCCGTTTGCCTCCTTCCCCTCCAAAAGGCTCTGCAAGATGAGCAGATGGCTTTGACCCAGGGTCCTTTCAAACTACTGCTTTTCTGCGGGACCCAGAGTGCATGAGGTTTTGTGTAGCCCCTTCAAGAGCAGATTCTTTTTCCTACAGCCCACCAGATCTATCATACAAAAGCCCCCTGGCCTTCAAATGTTCCAGGGGCTCATCTTCCTTGCTCAGGATCCCTTTGCTGGGAGCCCAGTGTGGAGGCTGGAGACCCCGCACTCCTTGGGGAGGACCTCTGCAATTGTGGTTATCCTCCTGTTGATGAAGATTGCAGTTGACAAATTCTCAGTCAGCTACCAGCATTTAGTATCTTCTGGGAGGTGAGAGGGCATTTACTGGGATCTCATTGCACATTAAATTTACCTAAAAAGGTTGAAGGCTTCCCAGGGGGCTCAGCTGTAAAGAATCTGCCTGCCAATGCAAGAGACTTGGGTTCTATCCCTGGGTCCAGAAGATCCCCTGGAGTAGGAAATGGCAACTCCCTCTTCTTGCCTGGAAACTCCCATGGCTGGAGAAGCCTGGTGGGCTACAGTCTAGGGGGTCACAAAGGGTCGGACACAACTGAGCAACTGAGCATGCAAAGAGGTTGAACACACTTCATATACTTGTTTGGCTTTTGGATAAAATTTTTTGGAAACTGATTAGTCAATTTCTTGCTCATTTTTTATTGAATTTTCTTTCTTTTTCTTGCTGATTTAAAAGATTTCTTTATTCTGAGTATGAGTCCTTCATAAGATATAATCATCTCCTCCTATCCATGGTTTGCACAGTTCTTCTCTTACTGGAGTGTTTTGATGAATAGCAATTCTTAATTACATCCTAGACAAGTTATCTTTAAAAAAATACTTAATAGTTTATGAATGTTTTTCCTGCTTAAAAAAAACCTTTTTTTAAGATGCCTGTATCATAGCATTAAGCCATTCTTCAAGTTACCTTTTAAGAATGTATAACAATTTCTCTTTATATTTAGATCTATAATTTATCTGGACTGAATTTTATGGATCCAACATAGAAGGAATCAATATTCAGAGTTTTAAAATATGGATATCCAATTTATACGGAATAATTCATTTATTTGATTACATGTGTGTGTGTATGTGTGTGTGTGGAGAAGGCAATGGCACCCCACTCCAGTACTTTTGCCTGGAAAATCCCGTGGACAGAGGAGCCTGGTGGGCTGCAGTCCATGGGGTCGCTAGAGTCGGACACGACTGAGTGACTTCACTTTCACTTTTCACTTTCATGCATTGGAGAAGGAAATGGCAACCCACTCCAGTGTTCTTGCCTGGGGAATCCCAGGGACAGGGGAGCCTGGTGGGCTGCCGTGTATGGGGTCGCACAGAGTCGGCCACGACTGAAGCGACTTAGCAGCAGCAGCAGTGTGTGTGTGTATTCAGTGAAATTTTTCATTGTATTCCATTCCTCTATTCGCCCATTTCTGCATCTGTTAGTGTACTGCCATAATTATTAACTTTATATAAATCTTAATGTTTGGTAGTAAAAGTCCTCCATGTTGGTTCTACTTCTTCAAGATTGTCTTGGCTATTTTTATCACTTGTAATTACATAAAAATGACTCAGATGAAAGAAGCAATATGCAATTTGATTTTGGATTCACCTCATTTTGTTTTAATTTCCCTATGATTTACAGCCCCAAATTCTAACTTCCTTGACAAATTATCTATGCCAGTAAATCAACAAATACACACTCATATCCAGTGCATTGTGCTTCCTGGAACATATGCACTTTGTAGCCTCTGTCACCTTGACTCTTGCTTTGGATTGACCTTGAGGCTAACTTTTAGCTCCTGAAACAGCAAAATCATGTATTCTGATGCTTGGTCCCTGGGACACTGACTTTGGGATGCTTCCTTTTCAAACCTAGGAGAAGCTGGGGCACCGTGAGAAGCTAACCCAGCCATCTGGAGAGGCTGTTCAGGCCCAAAGACCTGGCTGAGGTTCCAGCAACAACCAGCACTAACTTGCCAGCCCCAGGAGTGAACCCTTCTGGGAATAAGTCCTCCAGCCCTCTTCAAGCTCCCCCAGCTGGAGCCACGTGCCCAGTTGAAGCGCTCGAGAAAATGAATTCCTTTGTTTATTTTAAGCCTCTAAATTTTGGAGTAGCTCCTTATACACTCATGGAATATATGTGTGTGTGTGCACATGAATATATTGGGTGGTTTATTACACATTCATAGAATTGCAATGTGAAATGAAATATTTTTAAACTCTTCTTGGTATTCTTGGAAGGAGTGTTGGCCTAACGCCTTTTCACATCAGTGGTGCAAATATAATTGAAGAACAGTTTCCCTCTTAAATGGCATAGAATGGAAGAATGATAAGACTGAAACCTCCTGAGTAATTGGACACCATGCCCCATTAATCCAATCCGTTCAGTAAAGACAAGGCAGGCTAGATCCTATAAAGTGCATTATGATAACAGTAGTTTTGATGATAATACAAGGATTGTGATTGTTCTCAGGTGCTTCTGTGGTCAGTAAATAACAAGCCCTTGGAGTTGCTGAATTGCAGATTGTGTAAATATATGTTATATGTCATGTCTCTCATTTCCTATAATGGGTGGAGAACCTAACAGGATGTATGAAGATGATCCTACAAGTGAATTATACTTTTTAGATAATTATACTCTTTCCAGTTGACGTATTTACATTGTAGAAATGTTCGTCAGGCGCACAGCAGGTCTTATATGTTCCAGTTAAACGATCTTTTCTCCACGTCTCTGATCATCCTTGTAAACATGGTGAGGCTCCTTTGATGCACCTCCAACGATGCAGAGATATGCCCCAAGTAATTTGAGACTAATAACCATTAACATGCTGAGGTTTGCAAATTACAGGCTTTATAAATAACTTGGAGCAATTCAAGGTTATCTCTGTAAAATTCTACTTGATCGCATTCCGATGTCTCCTGCAAATTGTGTGCTGTAAATTTTCTGTCTACCGCTCTCCCCACTTGCTCTCTCTACTCTTCTCACTTTGCTCCAAGCTCACAGGGGAGCCCTGGCAGAGATCCGAGGGCAGGGAGGTGGCAAGATCAGGGTCTTCCTTCTTTTTCCTCTCCCAGCAAGATCTCTGCAGGTTGGCGGTGTCCTTGGCAACCACAGCTCATCTTAGATGCTGTTCCCCATGCAGCACCCCCTCCCTCCAGGATCCAGTGACTACCTTCAGCGGCTCTGCAGGGACCAGACGGTGATAAGCCTGTGGACTCTGACCAGGTGCTTTCAGCGGCCCCCTGGGAGGCACTGCTGAGTCTTATTTCATCGCTGACTGGCCAGGTGACTGTGGACAAGTCCCTGGTCCTCTCAGACCTTTGGTATCCTCATCTGTCAAGTTGGGCAAACACAGCCACCACTGCAGGGCTGCCAGGAAGCATACGTGGGTTCTGTTGTCACCACTGTCTCCAGGATGTCTCCTCATTTCCGTCTGCCAAATGTCAATGCTGAACTAGGCAAGGGACTACTAAACTGTATACATTAAAAAGAGCTACTTAAGAACTTAAAAAATACAGGCCTCATCCCTGGATCAAAGCCAAGTCCAGTGACCTAGACTTTGCAGGGACAGGGCCTGGAAACCTGTATTTTCAAACGAACATGCCAAGCGCCTGATATTTGGAAGTCACTCAACAAGATGTCCTCAACAGCCCTTAGACACCAAAAAGAGCTTCCTTGCATTGGTGCCCCCAGCTCCGGCCCTGGGGCCCACATCGCCTGTGACCCTCTGGAGGTCAACTGCATGGCCAGTTTCCTGCTCCAGGCTCTGGCAGAGTCTCTGCAGATTATATTGGACACCTTCTCTCCCTCCCTGTTTCATAATCTAATTATCACAGCAACCAGATGTGACAGGCTCTCTCCCAAACCCATTTAAACATCTCAAAGGGCACCATTCAGGACCCAGGCCTTTTATCATCCGCCAGGCCCCAACCCGAGAAGCCTGGAAGATCTCCTTGTACTAATTAGCAGTGAAATGTCCTTCTGCCAGAATAATCCGATTATCAGGCCCGGGAGCAGCTGCAGACCTTCACAATCAAACCCACGTGGAGACAGCACGGGGGTCGGCCCCCTGGAGTAGCACGCCTTCCAGTAGGGAACACTGGAAAAGACCCTGATGCTGGGCAAGACTGAGAGCAGGAGGAGAAGGGGGTGACAGAAGATGAGTTGGTTAGATGGCATCATCAACTCAATGGACTTGAGTTTCAGCAAACTCAGGGAGATAGTGAAGGACAGGGAAGCCTGGTGTGCTGCAGTCCATGGGGCTGCAAAGAGTGAGCGACTGAGCGACTAAACGACTCCCTACAAATACTTCCCTGGCCTGTATGTGTGTGTGAAAATGTGGTGAGTAGAAAGGTGCCTTTCGCCAGGAAATTCAATGCACAGATGCAGGCTGATCCACCCCTTTCCAGAGCTGTGAGCCATGTCAGTCCTGTGGTGCCTCCTCTGGTGGCTGACATGAGCCAGCCACGCCTGTCACTCACCCTACACAGCTTCCTGTACTTCATTCTGGACCTTTACAGGTAAGGCTTTTCTTTCTAGACACATGGGATTATACCGTTGATATTGCTCCTCAACCTTTGAATGAATGGTCAGTTGCTAAACTGTGTGTCTCTCTGTGACCCCCAGGGACTGCAGCATGTCAGGCTTCCCTGTCCTTCACTATCTCTCGAAATTGACTCAAACTCACAATGGCACCCCACTCCAGTACTCTTGCCTGGAAAATCCCATGGGCGGAGGAGCCTGGTAGGCTGCAGTCCATGGGGTCGCTAAGAGTCGGACACGACTGAGCAACTTCACTTTCACTTTTCATTTTCATGCATTGGAGAAAGAAATGGCAACCCACTCCAGTGTTCTTGCCTGGAGAATCCCAGGGGTTTCTCGGGGGAGCCTGGTGGGCTGCTGTCTATGGGGTCACACAGAGTCGGACACGACTGAAGCGACTTAGCAGCAGCAGCAGCATGCCCATTGAGTTGGTGATGCCATCCAACCATCTCATACTCTGTCGTCCCCTTCTCCTCCTGCCCTCAATCTTTCCCAGCATTAGGGTCTTCTCCAATGAATTGGCTCTTTGCATCAGGTGCCTAAAGTATTGGAGCTTCAGCTTCAGTGTCAGTCCTTCCAATGAATATTCAGGGTTGATTTCCTTGAGGATTGACTGGTTGGATCTCCTTGCAGTCTAAGGGACTCTCAAGAGTCTTCTCCAACACCACAGTTCAAAAGCAGCAGTTCTTCGACTTGGCTGTCTTTATGGTCCAACTTTCACAGCCATACATGACTACTGGTAGAACCATAGTTTTGACTATACAGATCTTTGTCAGCAAAGTGATGTCTCTGCTTTTTAATATGCTGTCTAGGTTTGCCATAGATTTCTTTCAAGGAGCAAGCATTTTTTAATATAGTAGACTGGGTGGCTTAAATGTCAGACATTTAAAAAAATTACTGAAGTATAATTGATTTACAGTGAACAACATGTTTTCCTCATAATTCATGTTTTCCTCATAGTTCTGGATGTTGGAAGTCTAAGATCAAGGAGCCAGCATGGTTGAGTTCTCTTCCTAGCTTGCAGATGGCCACCTTCTCAAGAGGTCTTCATAGGATGGAGAGCTTTGGTGTTTCTTCCTCTTCTTATAAGGGTACTAATCCTATCCCAAGGGCCCCACCCTCAACTAAGCTTAATAGCTTCCCAAAGACCCCACTTCCAAATGCCATCACAATGGGAGTTAGGGATTCAGCAATGAATGAGGGAAGGGGTATAGTTCAGTCCAGAGCACCTTGGTTGACTTGAAATTCCCTTTTGGCATTTATGTGTATTGTCATCCTCCTTTTTAATCTCTTTCCTCTAAGGAACACTGAACAGTGGGTGCTGTGCATTTTACAGCATTCAATTATAATAATGAATCACATTATGAATAAGACAGCCGAGGCATCTTAGTTTTAACTCATTGAATCAAGAAAAGAAATAAAAATTTTCTTATAAAGATGGCAATATGTTTATTCAGGAGAAATATTTTTAAGAGTTTTCTGAGGTAGAAGTGAAATCACAAAAATAACCCAGTATAAAGCCTTCTGGGGGCTTCACAGGAGGCGCAGGGGTAAAGACTCTGCCTGTCAGTGCAGGAGATGCAGGTCTGATCCCTGGGTTGGGAAGATCCCCTGGAGAAGGAAATGGCAAACCACTCCAGTATTCTTGCCTGGAGAATCCATGGACAGAGGAGCCTGGCGGACTACAGAGAGTCAGACGTGACTGAGCATGCGCGCACAAAACCGTCCAAGGAGGGAGCCCTTTGTCCATCCCTTCTTTGAAGAGCCTCTGATGGTCTGAGACAGCCATGGAAGTGGAATTGCATTAGAGCAGAGGGATTTGAAGGTAGGTGCAGGGCTGGAATCTGGAAAGAAAGGGGAGCTGGAATAAGTATCTTCGAGGGGGCAGGTAGGAAGAGGAATGAGGAAAAACAAAGACCCATCAGCCTGTGAGGAGGCACAGGCGAGAAGGGAGTTTGGGAGATATTTGCCCATTGCTGTGAGTTGTTATGTATGAAGGATGCCGTGTAAACCCTCCTCCACCCTGACACCTCAGTAAAGTCTGCTGTGCTCAGTGAGGCTCTGTGCAAATGGGTTATCTCAGGGACTTCCACGAGGATGAGTTCTCTTCCAGGTTAGCAGAGAGTGAGAGCAGCTTCAGCACGTCAGCAGAGACCAGAGGGGTACCTGCGCAGCCTCTGTATTATGGACAAGCACCTTGAGGTTTGGCAAGGACATTGTCTAAAGCTGTGGTATAACCTGAAATAACCCATCTTTAGAGCTTATTCAAGGAGAATTCAGATAGTCTGGCTTCAGTGACTGAATCATTTACACACTTCTGTAATGTTTCTAAAGAAGTCAAGTTGTGAGAATGGCTACAAGGTGGTAAGGTAGATGGATCATGAACAAAAGCTTTCCTCCAAGAGTTACATGGTGCCCATCCCATTTCTACTTAAAAAATCAAAGGTGGCAGAAAGCTCACTGCCTCCCAAGGAACCATTTAGATTTCTTTTAATTTTGGGGGGTTAAAGTTATTCTTCAAAATAAGAAGAAGTTCACTTTCAATATTTGAATCTCTTAGTCCTCATTGAAAATTTTGAGGTAGCATCAAAGAAATATTTTCCCCAAATATCAGAAAGTCTTTCCAACTCTTAGAGGGTAGTTCACAGCTGCAATGACTTTTCTCCCCAAGGCTAAAGAACCACAATGTTGCGAATGAACGTTTCTATGACAACAATATCAAGTTCCTTCTCCAAAGGTTGCCTAGTTCAACCAATGCTCAGTCTTCAAGAACAGCTTCCCCAGGTGGTGCTAGTGGTAAAGAACCTGCCTGCCAATGTAGGAGGCATAAGAGATGCAGGTTTGATCCCTGGGTAGGGAAGATCCCCTGGAGGAGGGCATGGCAACCCATTCCAGTTTTCTATTCTTTCCTGGAGAATCCCAGGGACAGAGGAGTCTGGTCAGCCCATAGGGTTGAAGAGTCGGACGCGATTGAGCATACATTTGAAATTAGTAATTTTTAAAGGAAAAAAAAAAGGTTTTATATGCACAGGATATTAGTCACCAACAACTTGCTTTCTATTGAGCCAAAGACATGTTAGGAGAGACCTGGGAAGGAATGTAGGGAGCTGGCTGATGGAGCCGTGGAGTAAAAAAACCGCCATCTGCTGAGTGGGGGACAGGACCTGAGAGGTAGCTGCACAGAGTTGGATCTGCTTCTCACATAGTCAGGCTTCCCTGGTGGCTCAGCTGGTAAGAATCCACCTGCAATGCGGGAGACCTGGTTTCCATCCCTGGATTGGGAAGATCCCCTGGAGAAGGGAAAGGCTACCCACTCCATATTCTGGCCTGGAGAATTCCATGGACTGCATAGTCCATGGGGTTGAAAGAGTCAGACACGACTTAGCGACTTTCACTTGCACTCACATTTGTCTCGAGAGGAGACAAATCACACAGCATAGTATGTCCCTAGGAAGGAACCAGGCTCCCTGTGGGAAACTGCAGCACCCACGGAGCGCCAGGGGTCCCGGGGTCATGAACATGGGCTGGCAAGTACAGCCAGGGAGGACCGAGAGGAGGTACCAGCACCATCTCTCATTCCCTGGCTGGGGTCCCTTCCCCGCCAAGGCCCATGTCATAGCGAATCATTGTCAAAGGGCTCTCAGGTCCCCGGCCAAGGAGCATAAGGAGAGACTGTGGCCCAGGGCCGAGCAGGAGACGGAAGCCGGCGGGGGACAGCTGTGGCTGTGGAACGGTCCCTGGCAGATTTCCAGACGATTCAGCAGAAGAGCCAGAAGGTGCATCCCAGGACTCCAAGGCCCACTGTGAGCAGTTTAAGCTTCTGCACCGGGGAGAAGAGGCGTTGGGGCCGTGAGATGTTAGCGTGTGAGGACGTTGGCACTAACTGTGGAGAGCTGATTTTGGAATCAGGCTTTATTTTCTTATCCCGTAGGAAAAGGCAATGGCACCCCACTCCAGTACTCTTGCCTGGAAAACCCCATGGATGGAAGAGCCTGGTAGGCTGCAGTCCATGGGGTCGCTAAGAGTCAGACACGACTGAGTGACTTCCCTTTCACGTTTCACTTTCACGCATTGGAGAAGGAAATGGCAGTCCACTCCAGTGTTCTTGCCTGGAGAATCCCAGGGATGGGGGAACCTGGTAGGCTGCCATCTATGGGGTTGCACAGAGTCAGACACGACTGAAGCGACTTAGCAGCAGCAGCAGCAGCAGCAGGACAGAGGAAGGAGACGCTTTCATAGAAAGGACATGGCTTATTCCAGATCTCACAGACAGCAAGCTGCGAACCAGGGTTTGAACTCACGTTTGTTCCACCCCAAGCCCACCAATCACACCGCACTGAAAATCAGAAAGCAGGTGGAGTTTCCCTCACTCTTCTGGCCCTCGTGGTCCATATGCCTGGAGAGTGAATGTTGTTCTAATGGTTTTCCCTAATGCCTCTGGGATGGGAAAAATAAAACCCAAACCAACTCAAATAAGGTCATCTCACCAACAGAAGGTATTTAGCATTTTTGTGAAACCTTAGTCCTTCCAGTGGCCATATAACCCCTGCTTTAAGTACTCAAAATCCATGGATTTGGGGCAATTCCAGGGAGGTTTCTACATTCTACATTCCATTTATTTGTGAGACATACACCTGTCCCCAAACCAATGAAGGATGTCATGTTTAACCTGCTTCCATAGATCTACTCTACTTTTACAAAACTCTAACAACTTTTAAAGAGAAGGAGAGCAAAGAGTCCCACAGACTTTCTCTTTTGAGGTGGTGCTTAGGAAACTATTCACCAGCCGTAGGTCACTGAAAACCTGAGGAAGTACGCGGATGAGTCAGGATTCTGGCGGTTTTCCCATTAGACCCGGGAAATCCCCTCTCCCACTCAAGCAGCATCTGAGAACCCAGGATGGGAGAGGCAGCTGCCCTGCGCATGCCCTCATTCACCTGTGTGTCTGTGCACATGTGTGACAAAGCTTTCTTTGTGTGTCCATTTTAACTGCGCTGGAAAGAAGTTACTCAATCAGACATCACTGTGAAAGTTAACGGTGCATCCTGATTATGTTGCTGAGTATCTGCCACCTGAGAACCTGCCCTGTCCATCAGTTGTCAGGTGAGGCCACCTGAATTGTTCAAGAACCTGAAGACACTTCTGCTTGGGTTTCAGGATGTATATGATGCGTTATGTCCAGTTGCATGGGGGAGAATTAAATACAATCTATGTTTACACAATAGCATTGAGTACATTTGTCCTGTATTTGCATATAGAATGGTTGGGCGTCTGTGTGTGCTCAGTCGCTCAGTCGTGACTGACTCTTTGAGACCCCATTGGACTGTGCTGCTGCTGCTGCTAAGTCGCTTCAGTCATGTCCGATTCTGTGCGACCCCATGGACTGCAGCCCACCAGGCTCCCTTGTCCCTGGGGTTCTCTAGGCAAGAACACTGGAGTGGGTTGCCATTTCCTTCTCCAATGCATGAAAGTGAAAAGTGAAAATGAAGTCGTTCAGTCGTGTCCGACTCCCAGCGACCCCATGGACTGCAGCCCACCATGGGATTTTCCAGGCAAGAGTACTGGAGTGGGGTGCCCTTGCCTTCTCCACATTGGACTGTAGCCAGATAGTAAAAAAATATAGTGGTTATCTCTACGCGCTGGGATTTCAATAATATAACTCTCCTCCTCTTCCTCCTCCTTCTCTGTCTTCTCTTCCTCTTGACTTCTCCTTCTTGCTGACCTGGATTTCCAACATTAGCCGTTAACTGTGTGCGTCTGGCTTACTCCTACTTGTTTTCCAGGATGCTGCCTCTCCTCTGGGAGGGCTTCCCAGAGATGCCAAGTGAAAGTTGCCTTCCTGCCTTGTCTTCTCAGAGACCCCAGGCCTCCTTTCCCAGAACTGCCATCCAGTTTATGCTGCTTAACTGTTAAGCACCTTGGTCCAGAGGAGGGGCCGTGGGCAGGGTTGATTACAGGATGAGAAGGGAAGTGCCGTGCATGGTGTAGGGCACTTGCAGGGCAACCCTCTGAGATGTGGTGGCAAGCCAGTGACAGTACATAGTCACAGAACAAAAGGTTCCTTAGGGGAAATGTCCCTGGTGACTCAGATGGTAAAGAATCTCCCTGCAATGCAGGAGACCTGGGTTGGATCCCTGGGTCGGGACAACCCCCTGGAGAATGGCACCCCACTTCTGTGTTCTTGCCTGGAGAATTTCATGGACAGAAGAGCCTGACAAGCTATAGTCCAAGGGGTCACAAAGAGTCGGACACAACTGAGTGACTAACAACACACAGCAGAATTTTCCAAAGCCAATATTGATGGAGCTGCTGAAGTTGAGGCAGTAGAGAATATAAGAGTTTCTTGGTGGAGCTGAGTAGGAATGAAGACTGGAAACGTGATATTCCCAGAGGTTTAGATGTTTTGGGCTCCTAGCTTATAATATCATTAGAACACAAGTAAATACTTGTTAAGTAATTATATACAACAAATTTTACATCTTCCCTTTGTAGTCAAGAGCAAGTGAATATTAGCGTATTGAAAATTATCTATTTTGTCAAGTAGTTAATTGAAATTCAGCTATTTTATTCTATATATTTTCCAGATGAATTTTTCAATCACTTTAGAAGCTATGTTATTTGTAAGCCAGATGTCTAGTCTCTTACACGGTTACGAAATGCTTACTGAGAAAAAATGTGATACCACAGAAGAGAGCAGAGAGTTAGGCAGTAGCCTGAGAGATTTTCTGAAGGCCCATTTTCAGCCTGATGAGTCTAATCTCCCATGACAGGGTAATGGGGCTTAGAGATGGGAAGATGGGGACAGGTGTAATATATCTTGACTTGAGCAAAGTTATGGATTCTTCATAGCATGACACATCTATTTCATATTAAAAAGATATTCCCAATGACAACTGCTAGGTACATACCCAGTCATGTTTTCTTGGGTAATATTTTGTGGGTGAAAGTTTGTCTATGTGAAGTATAAAGAGAGATTTTCTAAAAAGACGGACTGAAATGCTGGAATTGTGAAAATCAAAAGTCACCATCAACTCCTCCATCACTCTGACCCATCCCACTCATCCAGCCCTCATATCCTATCAATTCTACCACCAGGGATCCGACAGAACTTCACACCATATAGACACCACACCTCCATGGCAACAGAATCAGAAGAACAGGCTTCTGACCTAAATTCCCTATGAATTATCTCAAATATGGTACCAGAAGGAAAATATTTCAGTTGGAATTCTAATGCTTCTTTGATCCAAAGTCATGGAGTAATTTTTGGAAACTCCATTTTTCTCAATCAAGCCTTCATCTTGCTGTTGGGAAAATGAGGAACTTGTGTTACATCAGTGGTTTTTCGCCTGACCCCTCACTACTGTGGCCAGAGGTTAGCTTGGGTGAGTGATCTTTATAAGCCTCAAGTTCTCATGTCTGAAAAGGGTAGAAAGAACAGTGATTTCTTTACAGAATTTTGGATAACTCTCATTCATGAAGATAACCTTTCATCAAACATTTCACAAAAATAAGTAAAGTATTATTTATAACATTTATAAAAGCATAAAGAATGATATTGTCCCAGAGCAAATCCAAACTACAGAGTTCCAAGCTGACAGCAGAAATCAGCCTAATGAAATTCACTTCTTTCACATCTCCACCTGGCTTCGAGGACACAGTGACACTTCATCCAGGTCTCACTGATGAGAACACATTACAGCAGGAGGAAGATACGCAGGCATCTCAGAGGAAAACAATGTATAACTGTTATGCAAGAAAAGCTTCCACTTCAATTGCTTTCAATGCCAAAATCTTCCTTTTAGATGAGTGCAGACCCAAATCCGAAACCAGACATGAAGAGTTTAAAGGTCAAAGCTGCTTCATCATTTCTTTTTTTATTAAGCAAATCCTGATTAAACAAACCCTTGAATAATGCAAAGCCATAAGTCATTGACAGGTCCTTAATGTGATAGAAAAATCTGACTTTCAGGTTGTTGAACTTCTAAGATGTAATATAATGAGTAGGAAGGCAGAGATGTAAAATGCATCCCTCTTTACACTAAATGAGCCCAGATATCTTCCCTTAGCTCAGGCTTAGAAGCATTTTAGGTTTCTATTATAGCTTTTGCCACCCTATTAGGAGACAATCAGTCATGACAGGGAATTTGAGTGAATTATGCAATCTCTGAAGATACACCAATGTCTCATAGTCCCCAGTGTCTTTGATGAGCTCACTTCCTGAAGTCATCAATGCATGCTTTAAATGCAACCTTGACTATAGCCTTTTGACTTCCTGGAAACTTTCTATGATGCGTTCTAATGCACGAGGAGAGAGGGCCATGCATTCCTAATCTTTGTTCTGGGTGGCAACAGTAAGAGTTGAAGAGAAGAAGGGACAGGCATTCATTTTTGTTTTTGTTGTTGTTTCTTTTTAAGATATTTTTGATGTGGGCCATTTTAAAAGTCTTGGTTGAATTTGTTACACTATTGCTTCTGTTTTGGTTTTTCAGCCAGGAGGCATGTGGGACCTTCGCTCTCCCACCAGGGATTGAACCACACCACCTGCCCTGGGAGGTGAAGTCCTAACCGCTGGGCCCGGGGAGTCCTGGGACGGGCGCTCTTGATGGAGGAACCAGTGCAGGAAAGGTGTGGAAGAATAAATGCACACACGGGGCATGCTTAGAAGATCACGCATTGACTGAATTGTTTTTCCTTGGCATGTTGACTGTTTCATAGGTTAACACAAAAAGAAGGTAGAGTTCAGAGTCATTTCCCTTTATTTGTAATTCACACAAAGACCTAAAAGTCTCCACTAAAATGAATAAGAGTCAAGCCACAAAAGTTAAACCATTGGAGGGGTTAGTTTCACCAGGACACATCCATGTGCTGGCTATAACCATGGGCACCAAGGATAGGGCCCCTGTCTTTGTGGAGTCTGAACCCTTGTGAGGATCATAAGGAGATTCCTTAAGTTAAGTTATCAGCAGAGATGGGTGCATTAACTTCCTACTGCTATGCCAACAAATGACCACAAACCAGGTGGCTTATAGCACAATGGATTTCTTATGGTTCTGGAGGTCAAAAATCAGACCTGGGTCTCACAGTTTGGCAGGGCTGTGTTCCTTCTGGGGCTCTAAGGGAGAATTCATTTCCTTGCCTGTTTCTGCTTCTAGAGACCTCCTGCATTCCTCCGCCAGTGGTCTGTTCTCCATTTTCACAGCCAGCAGTGTGTCATAGTCAAGCCTTTCTCAGACTTTGCTCCTCCCAGTTTCACTTAGAAGGACCCCTGTGGTTACTTTGGACCCACTGTAACAACTTCCCAGCAAAGATGCTTAATTTAATCTCATCTTCAAGATCCTTTTGCATGCAAGGTAGCATATTCATAGATTCTGTGGGTTAGGGCATGGGCATCTTTGGAAGGCTATCATTCTGCATAACTAGGGAATATTTCTCTGAGCTGATCCTTGAAGTTTGGATGAGATCTGAGTCAATTAAATTTCTTTTATTTCCCCCTGCTTCTTTCCTTCCTTTCCCCCTTCCTGCCTTCCTTCCTTCTTTCTTCAGTTAATTTAGTCCAAAAGTCACTGGGAAGACCAAAGTGAATCAGCAACAGTAGCCTATAGGATGCTATCAGAACCAGACCACAGAGCCAGTCAGTCCAGTGGCGACCAAAATGCTAGTCTGAGATACAGTATCAGAACGGGACAATAGAGGCATAGACTGGCATACAGGCATTTACTTATCTAAGTAAATATGCTGGGAATGGGAGCCAGTGTTTGAGTAACAAGAAGGAAGGTAGAAATATGGAAAGACATCTTATGGTAATACCATGTGTGTTATTATATAAGTAGATGAGTAGGTAGTTGTAAACATAAAACAATTAGACTTAAGGGGTATATGTGCACAAACACATTTCCACTGGGAGGGACTGTGGACAATAGCAACTAGAGTAGCAATTAGCGTCTAGATCTTGGCTTTTAAATACTGTGGAGGTTCAGTGCACTATCCAAACAGGAGTTGTCAAAGTAGAAGCATTTTGGTGCCCCAGACAGCACCCTGGACAGCTCTCTGAGGGCGGACTTCCTTCCAACATACCAATGTAGCATCCAATTGCAAGTCTGAGCTGAGTGTCTTGTCTATCATCACTTGAGTATGCCGAGCGAAGCACTGGGTACCCACACTATGTGCTGCTGAAAGTACATCCAGAAAAAAATCACCTCATTGAATAATGACCAAAGAGAACATTACTTCATCTATGAAGTATAATTGCAGTTCAATGGGAATTAAACTGGCTTTTCAAAAATTCAAGAAGCCAGAGCCTCTGTAAAATGGAGCAGAAAACCACTAGGTAAGCAAAATTTAAGACAAAAAGTCAACAGGATGAGATAGTGAAGGAACGTAAACAAAAAGAGAAAAGTCACACTGAGGACTAAAAAATATGGAGATGTAAAATTCCATAGGCTCAAATAAACAATACAGACCACAAATATGCAAAAAATACCTCCAGGTTTCAGAGGAAAATAACTGAGATTAAAACCATCAGTAATTTCAAGAGTGGGAGGCTATAATAATGTATTCAGAGCTTAAAATACATAAAATTTAAATTTATGGAGAAATGTACTTTCAAAATAATTAATGAAATTTTAAATTGCTAAAAACAATAATTGTATATTATTAAAACATAAATGGTCACAGAAACACCCTATGGCTATTCACCAGGGTAGCTGTGCATAGAAAAATGGAAACTCATAGACCTTTCATCAGACACAGGCTCTCACTGTCTCTAGTCCTGGGCACCCAAGACATCACTGAATACTATTAGTTGGTTTCGGATTAGGGTAGTGAGATGACAGATTTTTATTTACATCTGCTTCACGGAGAAGGCAATGGCAACCCCCTCCAGTACTCTTGCCTGGCAAGTCCCTTGGACGGAGGAGCCTGGTGGGCTGCAGTACATGGGGTCGCTAGGAGTCAGACACGACTGGGCAACTTCACTTTCACTTTTCACTTTCCTGCATTGGAGAAGGAAATGGCAACCCACTCCAGTGTTCTTGCCTGGAGAATCCCAGGGACAGGGGAGCCTGGTGGTCTGCCATCTCGGGTCGCACAGAGACACGACTGAAGCGACTTAGCAGCAGCAGCAGCAGCATGTTGGGTAAGTACTCTGCCACATTCTTGAAGCTTCTGGGCTCCAGAGTGTAGGGCAAGTGGAAAAAGTCCTTTTAAAGGAAGAGAGAACTTGCTTCACCTCATACCACTCTGCAGAACAGGATATGCTGCTTTGTGAGCCTCTTTGGATTTTAGGGGTAACCACATACCACATTTGGGAATACTGTTTAAATCCATTTACCCTTAAGATAACCCATAGGCTGCAAGTTTTCATACGGGCTCAGCACAAAAGAAGACTCTGCTTTAGGTCTTTAGAGCTTTGGACTCTGCTCTCTGGGTCTTTTGAACCAGACAATAGTAAAGGGAAGGTCTGTGTCAAGCCACAATGCAGGAAACTGTTGGTGGAAGGGAGCACCTCATTTTGTGGGACAGCACCCCAACCTTGCACAGAGTTACCTCAAATCTATGCTGAGTCTCAGAAGCCCATTCCATCTGTTTGTCAAGCCAGTGACTTTGTCGTATAAGGCACATGGCCGCAAAATTAATTTGTAGGTTTTAGCTCATTACGAATTCTCCTTCACAGTAAAATGATTTCCTCGGTTAGTGTCAATGCAAAGTGGGATACTATGGTGATGAATTCCACAAGCCGCTGAACGATGATGGTTCTGTTGGAAATGTTTCCTGCAGGGAAGACAAATCTGCATGTAGAATATGTATGTGTTTCTGTTAGAATAAATTGCTGCCCACTGCACTACGGAAGGAAAAAGGTACTGCACCTACCACCTGGCGGCAGGGTGATTGTGTTTGGCAGCGGTGCCGTATCAGCAGGGCGGCCACACAATCGGCTTTCTCTAGTGGGACACTTTAGAGAATGAAAAGAGGAGCGTATGGGACAGCAGGACCGAAGGGATAAACCACGACTCTGTTTGGTCCCTGTTGTTCAGTTGCTCAGTCATCTCCAACTGTTTGCAACCCCAGGGGCTGCGGCATTCCAGGCTCTCCTGTCCTTCACTGTCTCCCAGAGTTTACTCAAACTATGTCCACCGAGTTCATTATTTCATCCCACCATCTCATCCTCTGTCACTTCCTTCTCCTCCACCCTTCATCTTTCCCAGCATCAAGGTCTTTTCCAGTGAGTTGGCTCTTCACATCAGATGGCCAAATTATTGAAGCTTAAGCTTTAGCATCGGTCTTTCCAATGAATATTCAGGGTTGGTTCCCTCTAGGATTGACTGGTTTGATCTCCTTGCTGTATAAGGGACTCCCAAGAGTCCTCTCCAGCACCTCAGTTCAAAAGTATCGATTCTTCAGCACTTAGATTTCTTTATTATTTTATTATTGTATTTACTTGACATTAGTCACTGCCAAGGAAATCATCAGTGCACAGAAAAGGAAGCCATAAACAAGATCAAAAGACAACCTTCAGAGTGGGATAAAATATTTGCAAACAAAGAAACTGACAAAGAATTGACCTCCAAAATATACAAACAGTTCATGTATCCCAATAAAAAAAAACACAATCAAAAAATGGGCAAAGACAAAAATAGACACTTCTCCAAAGGAGACATACAAATGTGTAAAAAACTCATGCAAAGTTGCTCAACATCACTAATTATTAGAGAAATGCAACTCAAAACTATAATGAAATATCACCTCACACCAGTCAGAATAGCCATCATCAATAAATCTGCAAACAAGAAATGCTGGACAAGATGCGAGGAAAAGGGAACCTTCTTGTACTCTAGGTGAGAATGTAAATTAATACAGTCACTATGGAGAAGAGTGTGGAGGTTCCTTAAAAAACTAAAAATATAACTACCATGTGACCCAGCAATCCCACCATGGGCATACACCCAGAGAAAACTATAATTCAAAATGACACATTCACCCTAATGTTCATTGCAGCCCTATTTACAGGAGCCAGGGCATGGACACAACCTGAATGCAATCTATATGCAAGGGAATGAATAAAGAAGGAGTGGCACATATACAATAGAATATTACTCAGCCATGAAAAGGAACAATGTTGGGCCATTTGTAGAGATGGATGGATCTAGAGACTGTCATACAGCATGAAGTAAGTCATAAGGAGGACAGGGGAGTGGGTGGGATGAATTGGGAGATTGGGATTGACATATACACACCGCTTCAGACTGAAATTGAAGAAAGTGGAGAAACACACTAGACCATTCAGTGTGACCTAAATCCAATCCCTCATGACTATACAGTGGAAGTGAGAAATAGATTTAAGGGACTAGATCTGATAGACAGAGTGCCTGATGAGCTATGGACAGAGGTTTGTGACACTGTATAGGAGACAGGGATCAAGACCATCCCCATGGAAAAGAAATGCAAAAAAGCAAAATGGCTGTCTGAGGAGACCTTACAAATAGCTGTGAAAAGAAGAGAAGTGAAAAGCAAAGGAGAAAAGGAAAGATATACCCATTTGAACGCAGAGTTCCAAAGAATAGCAAGGAGAGATAAGAAAGCCTTCCTCAGCGATCAATGCAAAGAAATAGAGGAAAATAATAGAATGGGAAAGACTAGAGATCTCTTCAGGAAAATTAGTGATCCCAAGGGAATATTTCATGCAAAGACGGGCTCAATATAAGGACAGAAATGGTATGGACCTAATAGAAGCAGAAGATATTAAGAAGAAGAGGTGGCATGAATACACAAAACTGTACAAAAAACAGCCTCATGACCCAGATAATTATGATGGTGTGATCACTCACCTAAAGCCAGACATCCTGGAATATGAAGTCAAGTGGGCCTTAGGAAGCATCACTACAAACAAAGCTAGTGGAGGTGATGGAATTCCAGTTGAGCTCTTTCAAATCCTGAAAGATGATGCTGTGAAAGTGCTGCACTCAATATGCCAGCAAATTTGGAAAACTCAGCAGTGGCCACAGGACTGGGAAAGGTCAGTTTTCATTCCAATCCCAAAGAAAGGCAATGCCAAAGAATGCTCAAACTACCGCACAATTGCACTCATCTCACACACTAGTAAGGTAATGCTCAAAATTCTCCAAGCCAGGCTTCAGCAATATGTGAACTGTGAACTTCCAGATGTTCAAGCTGGTTTTAGAAAAGGCAGAGGAACCAGAGATCAAATTGCCAACATCCACTGGATCATCGACAAAGCAAGAGAGTTCCAGAAAAACATCTATTTTTGCTTTATTGACTATGCCAAAGCCTTTGACTGTGTGGATCACAATCAACTGTGGGAAATTCTGAAAGAGATGGAAATACCAGACCACCTGACCTGCCTCTTAAGAAACCTGTATACAGGTCAGGAAGCAACAGTTAGAACTGGACATGAAACAACAGACTGGTTCCAAATAGGAAAAGGAGTATGTCAAGGCTGTATATTGTCACCTCGCTTATTTAACTTCTATGCAGAGTACATCATGAGAAACACTGGGCTGGATGAAGCACAAGCTGGAATCAAGATTGCCAGGAGAAATATCAATAACCTCAGATATACAGATGACACCACCCTTATGGCAGAAAGTGAAGAAGAACTAAAGAGCCTCTTGATGAGAGTAAAAGAGGAGAGTGAAAAAGTTGGCTTAAAGCTCAACATTCAGAAAACTAAGATCATGGCATCCGGTCCTATCACTTCATGGCAAATAAATGGAGAAACAGTGGAATCAGTGGCTGACTTTATTTTTCTGGGCTCCAAGCTTGCTGCAGATGGTGATGGCAGCCATGAAATTAAAAGACGCTTACTCCTTGGAAGGAAAGTTATGACCAACCTAGATACCATGTTCGGAGAAGGCGATGGCACCCCACTCCAGTACTCTTGCCTGGAAAATCCCATGGACGGAGGAGCCTGGTGGGCTGCAGTCCATGGGGTCGCTGAGGGTTGGACACAACTGAGCGACTTCAGTTTCACTTTTCACTTTCATGAATTGGAGAAGGAAATGGCAACCCACTCCAGTGTTCTTGCCTGGAGAATCCCAGGGACGGTGGAGCCTGCTGGGCTGCCATCTATGGGGTTGCACAGAGTTGGACATGACTGAAGTGAGTTGGCAGCAGATACCGTGTTAAAAAGCAGAGACATTACTTTGCCAACAAAGGTCTGTCTAGTCAAGGCTATGGTTTTTCCAGTGGTCATGTATGGATGTGAGTGTTGGACTGTAAAGAAAGCTGAGCACCAAAGAATTGATGCTTTTGAACTGTGGTGTTAGAGAAGACTCTTGAGAGTCCCTTGGACTGCAAGGAGATCCAACCAGTCCATTCTAAAGGAGATAAGTCCTGGTTGTTCATCGGAAGTACTGATGTTGAAGCTGAAACAGTCCATCCTAAAGGAGATCCGTCTTAGTTGTTCATTGGAAGGACTGATGTTGAAGCTGAAACTCCATTACTTTTGCCACCTGATGCGAAGAGCTGACTCATTTGAAAAGACCCTGATGCTGGGAGGGATTGGGGGCAGGAGGAGAAGGGGACGACAGAGGATGAGATGGTTGGATGGCATCACCGACTCAATGGACATGGGTTTGGGTGGACTCCAGGAGTTGGTGATGGACAGGGAGGCCTGGTGTGCTGCGGTTCATGGGGTCACAAAGGGTCGGACACAACTGAGCGACTGAACTGAATACACACCACTATGTATAAAATAGATAACTAGTGAGAAACCACTGTACTGCACAGGGAACTCCTCTCAGTGCCCTGTGGTGAACTGCGTGGGAAGGAAATCCAAAAAAAGAGGGGATACATCTATATATATATATATATCAGATCAGATCAGATCAGTAGCTCAGTCGTGTCCGACTCTTTGCGACCCCATGAATTGCAGCACGCCAGGCCTCCCTGTCCATCACCAACCCCCGGAGTTCACTGAGACTCACGTCCATCGAGTCAGTGATGCCATCCAGCCATCTCATCCTCTGTCATCCCCTTCTCCTCCTGCCCCCAATCCCTCCCAGCATCAGAGTCTTTTCCAATGAGTCAACTCTTCGCATGAGGTGGCCAAAGTACTGGAGTTTCAGCTTTAGCATCATTCCTTCCAAAGAAATCCCAGGGCTGATCTCCTTCAGAATGGACTGGTTGGATCTCCTTGCAGTCCAAGGGACTCTCAAGAGTCTTCTCCAACACCACAGTTCAAAAGCATCATAGCTATTCACTTTGCTGTGCAGCAGAAACTAACACAGCATTGTAGAGCAACTAAACTCCAATAAAAATAAAAGAAGAAAGCAGAACTATCAGTATTTGGCAGTAGCAGTGTCCAGTGCAGCTTGGTGAAGGACATCCAGCTTGTGGAGACCATGCCTAGTCTTCCTTCCTGATGCCACAGAACCTTTGTGCCCACAGAGAAAATGCCAGGCTTCCTGGAGAAAGAGGCCGAGGGATGTCCACATATGTTCACCTTGTCCACCTGGCTACTGAGTGTTTTCCCAATGGGCTATGTCTCCTAGTGCTTATTTAGTTCTATCATAGATATTTTCATTCACCATGCCCTTTCTAAGAGGTCTATCCACACATTACTCCTCTATATGACATGTAATTTCCAAGAGTTATCTTTTGGGAAAAAATACCAGCTGCCAACCCATCCATTTGTGATCACTATACAGGATCTGTCTTTTCCATTGTATAATGAACATATATATAGAGAATACTACCTGAACTCTTCCTTGCATAACCTTATTGTGTAATGGTCCTAAAGGGGAACCCTTGAGGGGGTTCTCTCATGGTTTCGTTCCCAAAGGTGAAAGAGACCCATAATTCTTTCCAGTTGTGTTGGCTGCCCTTGGAGCTGCATGTGATTCTGTAGGTGTGAGTTCACGGAGAAGTAGTAGAGTATTAATAGTTTATATTAAGTAAGCTTGTGCTGACACGACAAAATATCAGGGACTGGGCGGCCAAGACAATAAAAATTTACTTCCTTACAGTTCTGGAAGCTCAAAGTCCCAGGTGAGGGTGAAGGCACGGGTGGGTCCTTAAGAGAATTCTCTTCCTGTCCTGCAGACGGTCCACCTTCTCCCGGTGACCTCACATGGCACGGGGTGGGGAGAGCAAAAGTGAGAGAGAGTTTCCTCTTCCTATAAGGCCACAGGCCACGTTTGCATCAGACTACGGCTCCACTCTTATGACGTTATCTAACTTTAACTCCTAAAGACCCTTTCTCCAGATATAGTCACAATGGAGGTTGGGACTTCAACATGCGAATTTCAGAAAGACACGATTCATTAGACAGCACAGTCAGAGCAGGTAACTTTGGACTATGAGCCACATTCTCTCGAAGGTTACCTGTGCCTCTGGGTTAGTTTTGGTCTCACTTAAATAACTTCCACTTAACTAAACAACTTTTTTAAAAAATGATTTGCCAGTTCAGGTAACAATTAGCCAATAATAGTAAATTGAGGTTGCTGAGTCACTTGATGTCCTAGGATGAAGCATTTGATCCTAGGATTTGATCCAAAGCATTTGATCCATTGAAAGTGAAGTCACTCAGTCGTGTCCGACTCTTTGCAACCCTGTGGACTGTAGCCCACCAGGCTCCTCCATCCATAGGATTATCCAGGCAAGAATACTGGAGTGGGTTGCCATTTCTTTCTCCAGAGGATCTTCCCAACCCAGGGATCAAACCCAGGTCTCCTGCATTGCAGGCAGACGTTTTAACCTCTGAGCCACCAGGGAAGCCTTTGATCCATTGAACCAGGGCTCAAATGGTAAAGAATCTGCCTGCAATGCAGGAGACCCGGGTTCAATCCCTGGGTTGGGAAGATCTCCTGGAGAAGGAAATGGCAACCCACTCCAATAATCTTACCTGGAGAATTCCATGGATAGAGGGGCCTGGCAAGCTATAGTCCAAGGGGTCACAAAGAGCAACTAACAAACACACAGGGCCCAATAACACCTCTGGTATTAGGCAAAGAAGAGCCACTGTCTCTAAAGAAAGTTTGGATTCTGAAGGTGATGCTAAGCCCAGTAAGGAAAAGTGGTGCAGTCGGCACATTGTTTAGAAGGCAACCAGGAAGCTCTATTTCATTGCAGGGAAAATGAATCAGAAGTAATGCAAGCGATGAGAAAGCTTTGAAACTGGTTCACACCAGTGGAAAACAGAAACTGAACTAGCACTTCACTGATGGGGAGAGAGAGAAAGGAAGAGTCAGAGAAAAGCAATTTTCAACCACAGGGTAATATAACCCCCACGGTATCTGTTTCTTCCAGACCAGGCTGCAGAACTAAAGCATATAAATAATAGATGAAGGATATATTGATGATGCAAGTTAATAAGAATATTTTAATACTGTGCTTAAATGAAAACTCCAGGGTTGGAGAAGCGATTCAGAGTGAGTATGATTAGAGGTCCATCTGTAGCGTCCTGGTTCTCTGGTTGTTTCTTAGAGGTGGTTCCAGTGATGGTGTCGGGGATATGTGATAACAGAGTATTCATTACATATCAGGCATTGGAAATACAAAGTTATTTGTTTTTTTATTTTTTGGCTGCACTGGGTCTTCATTGCTATACACGGGCTTTCTCTAGTTGCAGTGAGCAAGGGCTACTCTCTAGCTGCGGCGTGAGGGCTTCTCATTGTGGTGGGTTCTCATGTTGCCAAGCACAGGCTCTAGGGCACATCTGCTTCAGTAGTTGTAGCAAGGGCTCAGTTGCTCTGCTGCATGTGGGATCTTCCCAGACCAGGGATTGAACCTGTGCCCCTTGCATTGGCAAGTGGACTCTTAACCACTGGACCACCAGGGACGTGTATCGTATAGTCCCAGGAGTATATCATACAGTGCAGAGGCTCTGTTATTGCCAAGCTCTATTTTATATACTTGTGATACATCAAGAAATAGAAAAACCCTGCCTTCTTCAAGTAGATATGGGTATGTGTCATCCTTCTTCCTATATAACTTGTGCAATCCTCCTGTTTCACTTGTGCCAAATAGCCTAACACAGGTACCAAGTTTCCTGAGTGCTACGATAGAGAAATGAGTATCTGACCCTTGATAGCAGCAAGAGGAGGTCTGGACATTGCCCTGCGCAATTATAATCCTTGCTTTTAGAACTCTCGAGTTGTCACCCTGTCCCATGCAGGGTAGCAGCTCTCCATGGGCATAGCAGCTTGAGCTCTGACAGCATGGGGAGGAGTAGGAGAGCCAAGGCTGGGGCTGGCACTGCACGCAGGAGGTGCCCCCTACCCAGATGCCAGAGATCCATAGGATGTGTACTTCTGAGCTCACCAACCGAGACATCTTGTTTTTGTTCACTCAGCGAGTTATCATTGATATGCCATCCAGGTAAGCAGTTTAGGATATTAATAACCACCTCATTACACGGTCATCAATAGAAGCCATAAAAACAAAGTCATCAAAGAGGAATTTTGCATGAACTGAACAGATATGAGAGGGGGAAGCCGACTGCTGGCTCAGAAAATGAACTTCATGAACTCAAACTCTGGTCAATAGCTTTATATAACTAAAGAACAGAACTTACAGGTTCTCCAAGAGTTTATCTCGTTCTGCAGGATGACTCATATTGACCAAGCGCATGATTGAAATTGAGTGCCTATTTATTCAGTTTCACGGGGAGACTAGAGCTGTCTAAATAATCAGTTCATTCTCTCACCTGGGAAAAGCCATTTGGGAGACCAAGGCATGAAAAATTAAATGGCGAGATCTGAGCTAACGTGAATGGAGCATGTGTGAAGCACTGGGTGCTAGACGTTTTATTTATCCCATCACATTTCATTCAAATAAAGAATCTGAGATAAACTACCAGAAGCTTATGGAGTTTCAGTACTTTCCCCAGAGCTGGGGTATAGCAGAGCCAGAGCTTGAACCTACTTCTGTCTGTCCAGAAAGGTATTCTCTCAGCACTCCACTCCTGGAAAGTTAATATCTTCCTGGAATTAATGAAACTTGATGTTGTATTTTATTGTAGGATATTTTCTTATGGAGTGAGGGACAGAAATGCACTGTGATGAGAACGTGACGTCTGAGGTGAGCCTCCTGTGTTTCTATCTTGCTTCTGCTTCCTGCGTGGTTGATATTGAGCAGATTTGGTTTGGCTCCGTCAGTAAGTCATGTGCAACTCTTTGCAACCCCACGAACTGCAGCCCACCAGGCTCCTCTGTCCATGGGATTTCCCAGGCAAGAATACTGGAGTGGGTTGCCATTTCCTCCTCCAGAGGATCTTCACAACCCAGGGATTTCCTGCAGGTGGATTCTTTACCACTGGGCCACCTGGGAAGCCCTTGAGCAAATTACATGAGTTCAATTCTCTGCAAAGTCATCTTTAACTATAGAAATGAGGGAAATGACAGTCAAGTGCCTAGCATGTAGAAAGTGCTCAATAAATACTAATTATTATTTCACTTTATACCCCAATTAATTGTCCACTGTTTTTATAGCTATGTCAATGCAAACTAATTTTGTTGAATAAAATAAGCCTTCCTCCAGATAGTCACGATACTTTGGGCTTTTTGTCCACTTCTTTTTGTTGTTTGTTTTTCTCAAGATTTTACACACACTGTGTCATGGAGAAGGCAATGGCACCCACTCCAGTACTCTTGCCTGGAAAATCCCATGGAAGGAGGAGCCTGGTAGGCTGCAGTCCATGGGGTCGCTAAGAGTCGGACACGACTGAGCAACTTCACTTTTACTTTTCACTTGCATGCATTGGAGAAGGAAATGGCAACCCACTCTAGTGTTCTTGCCTGGAGAATCCCAGGGACAGAGGAGCCTGGTAGGAGACCATCTCTGGGGTCACACAGAGTCGGACACGACTGAAGTGACTTAGCAGCAGTGTCATTCAGACAGCATGATTCTACTACAATTCCATACTGTGAGTTTAACTTTCTAGAATTTTGCTCTGATCCAGGCTATCTTGAGTGGATGAGACTGTTTCCAACATCTTTTGGAGGAGCCAGAGAGTCCAGTCACAATCCAAGACAGTCCACCTCTCACTGTTACTGGTTACACCATAAAAGTGACTTCACAGGCCTCAGACTTGGGTGGACATTATCACAAGCAGAAAGTTAGACATGGAAAGTTAGATGTGTAAGGACTTTTTGATCCTCCCTTGAGGGATCAAGACCCTGAGGTTCCTACAGAAGCGACAGGCCATTTACTGACAACTTGATCCAGGGTCGGCATTCAACAGACATGGTCTGATTGGGCACACACAGCAGCCTTGTGTGATAAGCCACACAGGCATTGTCCACACCATCCCAGGAGACAAACTTTATATCTCCATGTTTAAAATCCATTACCTCCAGGATAGAATTCATTCTTCCAAACTAGATCCATGGACTGGCCTCTGCCGGTTTTCCCCAGCCCATCACTCATGACTTCTCTGCCTTATGACTTGTAGTGCAACCACATGGAATTACTGGTAGGCACCCCCACTGCCGCATCTACCTGATAATCCCTGCAACTCATCTGCCCACGCGCTATTTCTCAACTCCGCACTCACTTCCTCTGCTTTGTAATGCTCTTCTAGATGTTTATTTTTAGATTAGCCTTTTTTTTTTTTTTTTTTTTTTAGCTAATAGACTATTTTAGAACAATTCTACATTTATTAAATAAATCAATAGATTTACTGATAAATTAAGCGGATGCTATAGAGTTCCCATGTTTTCTCTCTCCCCTGCACAAATTACTTCTATTAACTGTTTGAATTACTGTGGTATAGTTGTTACAATTAAAGAATGAGTACTGATACATGTGTACTGACTAAAGACCGTATCTTACATGAAAGTGCACTCTGCGTTGTACAGTGAAAATATGTTTGGATAAATATATCGTGTCATGAACCTACCATCAGTACAGCATCATAGAGAATAGTTTAATTGCCCCGAAAATCTCTGCTTCATCTGTTCACCCTTCTCCTTCCTCTGAACTCCTGGAGACTACCATTCTCTATACATTCTTTGTGGTTTGCTTGTCTGAATGTTATGTGATTAAAATAAGACACTATTTAGCCCCTTTCACTTCAGTTCAGTTCAGTTCAGTCACTCAGTCGTGTCCAACTCTTTGCAACCCCATGAACCACAGCACGCCAGGCCTCCCTGTCCATCACCAACTCCTGGAGTCCACCCAAACCCATGTCCATCGAGTCAGTGATGCCATCCAACCATCTCATCCTCTGCCGTCCCCTTCTCCTCCTGCCCTCAATCCTTCCCAGCATCAGGGTCTTTTCCAATGAGTCAGCTCTTCCCATCAGGTGGCCAAAGTATTGGAGTTTCAGCTTCAACATCAGTCCTTCCAATGAACACCCAGGACTGATCTCCTTTCAGATGGACTGGTTGGATCTCTTTGCAGTCCAAGGGACTCTCAAGAGTCTTCTTCAGCACCACAGTTCAAAAGCATCAATTCTTTGGCCCTCAGCTTTCTTTATAGTCCAACCTCACATCCATACGTGACCACTGGAAAAACCATAGCCTTGACTAGACAGACCTTTGTTGACAAAGCAATGTCTCTGCTTTTTAATATTCTGTCTAGGTTGGTCATAGCTTCCCTTTTACTTAGCAGCAGGCATTTTCCCATGTCTTCTCATGGCATGATGGCTCATTCCTTTTGTCACTTAGGGATGCACTGTATGGGTGTACCACAGCTTGCTTATCTATTCATCTTCTGAAGGACATCTTGGTTGTCTGCTCCCCCATCTCTGGGATTCTCCAGGCAGGAACACTGGAGTGGGTTGCCATTTCCTTCTCCAATGCATAAAAGTGAAAAGTGAAAGTGAAGCCACTCATGTCTGACTCTTAGCAACCCCATGGACTGCAGCCTACCAGGCTCCTCCTTCCATGGGATTTTCCAGGCAAGAGTACTGGAGTGGGTTGCCATTGCCTTCTCCCAAATGAAACTGATTTAAACCTCTGTGTGTAGGTTTTTGTGTGGACCTAAGCATTCAAGTCATTTGAAAAAATAACTAGGAGCACCTCTGCTGACTCATAAGACTCTGTTTAGCTGAGTAAAAAACTGCCCACCAGTCTTCCAAAATGGCTGTACCATTCTGCATTTCCACCAACAATGAAGGAAAGTTCCTTTTGTTCTGCATCCCTGTCATCATTGGTATTGTTAGTTCTTTAGATTTTAGCCATTCAAATATGTTTGTAGTGGTATATTTTCATTTCACTTTATAATTCTCTAATGACCTATGATATTTACCATCTTTTTTATATGCTTATTTGCCATCTCTATATCATCTTTGGTAAAGTGTCTGTTCAGCTCTTTTGCCAATTTTGCCAAAACTTGGGTGTTTATTTTTGAGTTTTAAGAGTTCTTTGTACATTTTAAATGCAAGTTGTGTATCAGATACATGCTTCACAAATATTTTCTCCCAAACCGTGGCTTGGTTTTTAATTCTCTTAATGAGTCTTCCTTTTTGGAACTTTGATAATTTTCAGGTATGAAATTAAAATGCTTTTCTAAAGGAAGGCAAGAGGACATGCCGTGTTCTTCTCTGCAATTTACTTTCTCTTTTTCATTCCCCCAAAGTGGCTGTACTATGAATCTATCTCCCACTCCTGCTTTAAATTCAAATCAGTGTCACCTCCTTCCAGAAGCTACCACAATACGCTGTTTCCTCCAAGGCATAAGACAGTAATGGATCCCTGCCTAGCTATTCTATGCTTCTCTAAACCTTATGAGTCATCCTCCCGTCCCCCACCCCCTACTTCCTCCCTCTCCTTGAGATCACCCATTATATTATGGCATTCCGTTCATGACTCAGTTTTTTCCTCCTGCAATGAAAGATGCCTCTTGGCAGGTTGTTTTTCTTGTTCGGTTTTGACCATTACTGTCTGATACATTATGAGCACGCAGTGAAAGGGCTTGGCCAATATTGTTGAATACATGAATGTGTTTAAAATATTGAATGTACTAAATAAGCTCCTGAAAAAACTCAGAATAAAAGGGTAGGCATTCAGCAGACCACTTTAAGACTCATTCACGGATTTCAATTTTCCTCTCAGAGTGACACAAATTAATAAAATATACAAAAGGATAGTGTATTAACATACCTAATCTGAAATTTATCTTTCATATGCAAATGAAACATTTGGAATTTTGACCAGGCACTAGATCACAAATAAATCTCAACAAGTTTGAAATAACCAAGATACAGCTCATAGGCTCTGACCACAATGAATTAAATCAAACAGCATTAATAAAAATATAAAGAGACAAAATAACCTATAGAGATAAAACAAAACAAAGTTGCTGCTGCTGCTGCTAAGTCGCTTCAGTGGTGTCCGACTCTGTGTTACTCACAACCAAATGACTTAGAAGTCTACACAATATTCACACTTATGCTAATCATAAGGTAAAGAAACTGAAAGTTAACCAGTATTTCTTTTTTAGAATAAACTTATGAAGATAGTGTATGGTCAATCACCTACCTCATAAAATCTTGTAAATAACATTTTCCTTTTGTTACATTTGTAATAAGATTTGGAACATCTCAGAAGGGTTTCAAACTTTATTTCTTAGAGCCCACAGGAGGAGCAGCAGCAAACAGGTCCCCAGGAGTGATTTTGCCAGTGAGGATGATCCAGGCTCCATGAAAGTAGACCCCTAACGCCCAACTTTAACATCGAAGGCATGGACTGCTGCGTATTTTCAAGTCCAAAGGTAATACAGGACTTCATCATTGCTTGGGTCAGTGACTCAAAAGATTATCAAAAACTAGTGTATTTTTTTTCTCTCCTCACATTGCTGTGAACTCTGTGACTTTGTTCTTAGCTTCAGAGAAAGTCCGCTACAATAATTCCATGGGTCACATATGAACACCAGATCCAAGGGGAGAAGGGAGAGCGTCTTATATCAGGTTTCTCTCCTGGAAGGAAGGAAACTGGGCCCTAGAAGCCTCCCTCAGCTCTTGCTACATGAACTCGTCAGCTCCCTGGAGACAGCATGGGGTGAATCTCCAGCAGGGCACTTTGCTGTTAGCACAGGCTGAGTCATTGCTGGGCAGGGTACCTACAAATCACTTGCAAGTATGTGAGTTAGTGAGGTGATGTGCAGGTTTCATGTGAAAAAAAATTAAAAGTTCTGTTGGAAAAAATATTTCAGTTAGGAGACTACTGGCTTTAATGATCTCAAAGGTTATTCTCACTAATCCGTCTGCAGTGCATGAATCGACACACCCAGGCTTGTACATTTAAGGCTCCATCTGAGGGCTGGTGCTCGATCAATAGTGGTGGATCCTCAATTTGCTTCTAGGTTCCCACTGGTTCAATTGTAAACCTTATGTAACCCCCGTGCCCTTACTTCTTGGGTTCTTGGCGAAAGAGATGTATCACTCAGAATGAACTGCTTGAATCAGATGCCCCAAAGGAAAACAGCTTGTAAAAATTCAGCTACTTTACTGTGATTAGAGTGTAGGGTGGAGGGAAGAGTAATGAGATCAAACTGTTCCTGAATGAATTATTTTGGTCAAAACGCACCAGGTCACATTCAACCTAAATCATCCCTAAGGATTCTTTACACAATCGCTTCTGCCAAGTGTACAGTGATTCTTAGAATTCAGAATGAGTCATTATTAAATTCTGTGGACACTAGGCGGATGAGCTGTAACAGAAGTATGCAATATAAAATTTTAAGGCCCGTGAAGTTTTTATTATGTCAAACATACTACATATCACCCTCTGTAGATATGTGCTTCAGTTCAATTCGGTTCAGTCGCTCAGTCATGTGCAACTCTTTGTGACCCCATGGACCACAGGACACCAGGCCTCCCTGTCCATCACCAACTCCCAGAGTTCACCCAAACTCATGTCCATTGAGTTGGTGATGCCATCCAACCATCTCATCCTCTGTCATCCCCTTCTCCTCCTGCCTTCAATCTTTCCAAGCATCAGGGTCTTTTCAAATGAGTCAGCTCTTCGCATCAGGTGGCCAAAGCATTGGAGTTTCAGCTTCACCATCAGTCCTTCCAATGAACACTCAGGACTGATCTCCTTTAGGATGGACTGGTTGGATCTCCTTGCAGTCCAAGTGACTTGCAAAAGTCTTCTTCAACACCACAGTTAAAAGGCATCAATTCTTCTGCGCTCAGCTCTCCTTATAGTCCAGCTCTCACATCCATACATGACTACTGGAAAAACCATAGCCTTGATGAGACAGACCTCTGTTGGCAAAGTTTTTTAATATGTTTTTTAATATGTTTTTAATATGTTTAATATGATGTGTAGTTTGGTCATAACTTTCCTTCCAAGGAGTAAGCATCTTCATTTCATGGCTGCAGTCACCATCTGCAGTGATTTTGGAGCCCCAAAAAATAAAGTCAGCCACTGTTTCCACTGTCTCCTCATCTATTTGCCATGAAGTGATGGGACCAGATGCCATGATCTTAGTTTTCTGAATGTTGAGCTTTAAGTCAACTTTTTCCCTCTCCTCTTTCACTTTCATCAAGAGGCTCTTCAGTTCTTCTTCACTTTCTGCCATAAGGGTGTTATCATCTGCATATCTGAAGTTATTGATATTTCTCCCAGCAATCTTGATTCCAGCTTGTGCTTCCTCCAGCCCAGCATTTCTCATGATGTACTCTGCATATAAGTTAAATAAGCAAGGTGACAATATACAGCCTTGATGTACTCCTTTTCCTATTTGGAACCAGTCTGTTATTCCATGTCCAGTTCTAACTGTGGCCTCCTGACCTGCATACAGATTTCTCAAGAGGCAGATCAGGTAGTCTGGTATTCCCATCTCTTTCAGAATTTTCCGCAGTTTATTGTCATCCACACAGTCAAAGGCTTTGGCATAGTCAATAAAGCAGAAATAGATGTTTTTCTGAAACTCTCTTGCTTTTTTGATGATCCAGCAGATGTTGAAATCTCAAAGTAGATCTCTGTAATTACTCATCTTTACAAGAATACATTTTGAGTAAGGATAGATACAGTCAGGGATTCCCTGATGGCTCAAGTGGTAAAGAATCCACCTGCATTGCAGGAGACACAGAAGACATGGTTAGATCCCTGAGTCAGGAAGATCCCCTGGAGAAGGGCATAGCAACCTGCTCCAGTAATCTTGCCGAGAAAAATCCCAAAGACAGAGGAACCTGGTGGGCCACAGCCTGTGGGGTTGCAACAAGTCAGACATGACAGAAGCAACTGAGCACACATACACAGCCACAGTCCATCCAAAAGGAGGAGGACGGAAGACGGCAGCTCACAAAAAAGAAACCTGAACTATGCAAGTAACCGTGCATCATCGAGATTCGCTTCCCATCCTTGTTCCCTCACTGGTTCTCAGCAATACAGCGAAGGCCACATGACTGTCTAGCCTAAGTACCAGGAGGGCTAGAGGGACGCACAGGGCAGTCACCAGGAGGCGAGGCTCAGGTGAATGGTCCGGTGTGGAATTTGCCGTAGAGTGTCCAGCAGTCAAAACATCTGGTGGGCACTGTTCTTTGGGCTTGTGGTTTCCAAGGTGATCGGTGCTGTGTCTGGAGGTTGGAGCCATGGACTCTGTGGTGCTGTGAATGGGTGCTGTGTTCACGAACCACGTTGGGGCTGGTATTTGATGGATGTCTTCTAAAACCAGAACACTAAATACACGTATACCCTTCTCTTTACTGGGAATCTAAGTTTGTCCTGTGTGCTCCACAGATGCACTCAGTCCATCCCCAAATCTCCCGAGAGAATAATGGATTCCCACGCCTGCATCCTGTTCTGACCAGGATTCAGGCTACAGTATGAGGACAAGCCCTCATAATATTAATATTCCCTCCGTGGTAGGATGAAGGAGTGAGCGAGTGAAGTTGCTCAGTCGTGTCTGACTCTTTGCGACCCCATGGACTGTAGCCTGCCAGGCTCCCCCATCCGTGGAATTTTCCAGACAAGGACACTGGAGTGGGCTGCCATTTCCTCCTCCAGGGGATCTTCCCCACCCAGGGATCGAACCTGGGTCTCCCTCAATGCAGGCAGACTCCTTACCATCTGAGCCACCTATGTTCACGGCACATCAGCTCTGTTTGGTGTTGGCTTTCAAGAGCAGGAAGCAACATTTCCTGGGTGGTTGTAGGGGGCTCTTCCTTTGAGTCTTGTATCCTTAAACATGTATGTGGTCTGTCTTAGGAGGACTCCAGGGCCGCTGTGGTAGCGCAGGAAAGATTTGCAGAGCCCTCTCCCAGCTGCTACGTCCTCTGGGTCCTCAGTTCTACCTTCCAAGTCTCCTGGAGAATTAAAACACCAATAAAAGCAAATTAAAAATAAAATTCATGATCAATGGTGTTATACAAAACCACAAGAATGTTAAACTAATTTCTCACAAGAAGTTGTTAAATTTAAATTCCATGAGTAGATTTCTTTTATTAACGTGATGTACATGATAGGAATTGAAGGATGCCAGATTTTAATATTTTTGAACCGTTAAAGCATATTTGAAAGGTATTTCTCCAGCAGTGGTAGACATTTTAGAACTCAGAGAATTTATTCTGAGTCAAATATGACCATGTAACATCATCAAATGCTATCAACTCAGTGAGGCCAGGGTCACACACCAACTCCACAAATTAAAGTCTTCCCTGTGAAATTGAAGTGATATTCTTTGCCCTTTCAATGTGTCATGTGAAGGATGAACCCCCTTCCTCAGGTCTGTAAGTGAGCCACAGGTGTTGCAAATGCAAGATTTCTTATTAAGAGAAGCTGCTCAACTACTGAGACCTGTTCGGAATCTGCCTCCCCACCTCCATCGCCACATGGACCTGGTGCTGGAAGCCAGATGCTCTGAGCTTCTAGAAGGCCCCCTTCCACCTGTAGCAGAGGAGGGTGAGGAGCATGCCCAGCCCAGGCCTGCGTCGTTACTGCTGATTCGTGGGAAGCGCAGCGGGTATATAAGGGCAAGCCCGCTGCTGCTGATCAGGGTTGGGTTGCTGAGCCGGGCTCTGCCCCAGGGGTTGGGTTTGCTTTGAATGGGTTTCTGGGGAGGTTGGGGCTGGTGGGCTGGAAGGATTTTGTTTTTCTTCAGGGCAAAGTCCCCACTTTTTCTTCTCTCTCTGGCACTCTCCTCCCTGAGCGCGGTCTCACTGCGTCTCTCCTGCTCGCCCCTCTCACTCTGGCAGCTGGGGGGGCCTGCCTCCGGCCTCTCTAAGGGGCCTGGCGCTTGGGAGGGCCTGAGCCGGCCTCCTCACAGGGATAAGCCTCTTTTCTTCTGAAGCCCCCCTTCCTCCCCAACCCTTTATTCTTCAGTAAAAGAACCTTGAAAAGTGCCTGTCCTCAGGCCAGCAGGGGGGGTGACGCTTTAGGTTGCTTTATAGAAAATGAGGTGGAGAGAGGACCCCGTCCCTTTGAGCCTTCTAGGGCAGCAGGGGGCCGGGGAAGTAAAGTGGTGGGGGGGCGGGTGTGGAGAGGGTACAGCAGGCTGCCCCGGACTGTGTGAGACAAGCGTGCGGGGAGGCCTGGGGAGGATGCTCTGGCCAGTCTGCGTCTCTGTCCTTAGAGAAGCGGACAGAGCTAAGTCGCTCAGTTGCGTCTGACTCTCAGACCCCGTGGACTGTACCCCGCAGGCCCCTCTGTCCATGGGATGCTCCAGGCAAGAATACTGGAGTGGGTTGCCATGCCCTCCTCCAGGGGATCTCTCTGACCCAGGGATCGAACCTGTGTCTGTCTACCTGCATTGGCAAGTGGGTTCTTCACCACTAGAGCCGCCTGGGGAACTGGAAGCCGGGCTGGGCTGTCCCTAAATCTACAGACCCAGACGGAAAATGCTATCGCCGTCTCCTTAAGCCAGAAGACACTGCCTCACTCTCTTCCTTCTCCATAAAACAAGACGCCGCTTGCCATCCCGGCACGCAGTTGTTGCCTGTCTCTCTAAGTGCTGCCTGGTGTAGGTGAATGAACGGCTCAGGCCTGCACCTTTAACCTTTTGAAGAGAGTTAGACCCAGGGAGGAGGAGGCCTTAGCCATCAGAGTGACAGCCAGCTGGCCGTGAGAGCTAAATGGGCTCTTGGGGCAGCTTCAGGATCCTTCGAGATCGGTGGTCCTTCACTCAGAACAGGTGTCTTGAGTCGCTCCTTACCAAAGAGTGCAGGTCCTACGTATGGGGCAGGTGATGAGGGCCACCTGCAGGCATGCGGGTGGCATCTCGTTTGCTCTTCCCTCAAACTCTTCACAACAAAAACCCTCTACAAAGCACTAAACAGAACGGCAACCATACTCACTTCAGTCAGCCTAGGACCTGAAGTCCGACAGTCCCACTGTGAAGCTCACTTTCATGTTAGAGTTGGCCAGCATTTCCTCTAGTGGCTTTTAGTAATGCTCACTACTCCTGTAAGACAGTGTGGTGTGAACTGCCCTTGGGGCAACTGCATGTTAGGTGAGGACACAGATTCTCCCTGATGCCCCTCTTACCTCCAAGGGTGAGCGGCTGTCCCCAAGGCCACAGGGAAGCTGGGAGAGGCTGCCTGCTGACGGAGGGAGGGAGGGGCCCAGGGTCATCTGGGCAGAGGGGGCAAGGCTCCCCGGTGGACCTGAACTGGCAAACTGTAACGTCGTCACAGCGGGCTTGGGGACAGGGTAAACGAACTTGGGTTTGGCACCTCTGACGACCCTAAGTCATTGCAGTCCAGAGAGTCTGGGGGCCTGTCCTGGGTCAGTTGGCCTGAAACGTCCTTGGTTCCCTTTCTGTCTCACAACAGTGATTATCATAGGGAGCCATGGACCTCTCGGAGCCTGGAGGTGACCTAGGATTATCCGGCAGGCTCCACAATCACGGGAGAAAAAGCCAAGGGGTGGGAAAGGACAGAGGGGTGCAGTGATGGACACGGGCGATGCTTCCTGTGGGCCCTGCAGAGGCGAGCTGCCTGCGGGGGCCGCCTCCACTAGCTCTTCGCCTGCTGGACTGGTTCTGTTGCCAGAATCTTGGCTCTGTCTACCGATGCCAGAGAGAGAGGTGGAGACTGAGTTTGTGGAGGAAGTAGACAAGAGCAGCTTTATTTTTGCCAGTCCAAGGGAAACGCACAGCAGGCTAGTGCCTCCAGAACATGCCGCCTCTTTGGGGAATAGGGAGAGGTTTTATATCCTCTTGAAGGTTTTGCATTTCTTTTGAGAAGTTTCCAAATGGCCACAGCCGGCCTCGGGCAACTCAGCAAGCAGGTCTGGTGTCCCTGAAATTATTGGCCCATGACGTTCTTTCTGAAATGCAGAATTCTACACGAGAGGGGAGAAGAATGCTAGGTGCAGAGTGTAATCTACATGGAGTCAGAGTGATTAGCTTTCCGAAGGACAAGTCTAGCTACAAGCGTGTGTTAGGAACAGCTAAACAGTAACCAGGGTTGTTTAACTCCTGTAGGTCTGTTTGGCTGGTATGTGCCATAAGGCTGTTCACTCATTTCATTTTGCTACCACAGTCCTGGCGGTCAATGCCACCATGTCCACACCTTGTTCCTCTGGCGCCCAGCTTGCGTGACTGCTCAGCGCCTTTATTCAGACACTAGCCTGGCGAAGGAAGAACTGACCACTTTTCAGACTAGCTGTCTGTTTTCAAGGAGAACAGGACCCTCAGGACAACCTCTGAGACAGGTTAAATCCATGAATTCATGTATCTTAAAATTTATTTCCTAAGAGTCTGAAAGGATCTGCATGAACGTGGCTTGATCTTGGACGTGTGTTGGCGGGAGGACAGGGGTCCTAAAATGACCCCAAGGCCCAAGACGCTCTGGACCCTTCTTCATGATGGACGTGCCAGAGTGAGAAGCATGGAGGGACTGAGCCAGGACGATAACTGGCTGAGGGTGAGTCCTGGGGAGCCAGGGGTGACCCCAGCATTGCAGGCTTCTCACTGGGGACCTTCTGGGTGCCGACTCACCACCATTTTAACGTGAAAAACTCAGTATGGGGCCACAATAGCTATAAGCCGCTGACATTTTTATTCCCAAAACCTAATAGAATTTTCTTGATCACTTATAGCCCTTCACATAGGGGCTTCCCCTGACATCCTTTTTGGTGGCAGATGGTAGCTGGCATACAGTCCTGGAGGTCCTGGTCCAGCTTTTCTGACTCTAGACTTTAAAAGTGGTCCCTCTGCATTTTGGACCTGAATGACCCAAGTGCACTCTTCAGGGCTCCCTGGGCGTATCTCCTCCCGTGCTGGGAGGTCTACACCTAAGAAACCTTCTACTCACTGTGGTGTCCTTTTGTGGAACTTCCTTCCTTCTCTGGCATCTGCCAAACATATCCCTAGATTTTTCTGGAAGGCTTCATGATGCTGCAAATCGGAGTAACTAAAATATTAATGGTCCCCTGAAGGGTAGCCTTTCAGGGAAGCTCCTGGTAAACAGCCTGAGCCCTAAAATAAGTGAGGGATGGCTTCAAGGTTTCCCTGTCACTAGGGTGTGTCTGTCTTGCCCTGAGGATGGTCATCTATGTCTGGTTCTACGCTCAGCTAGAAATCCTGCATGAGCCACACACTGACCTACAGATCCAAGGCAGCACAAGCAGCCATGTGACAGGAGGGCTTAGAACTGTGACTTCAGGCTCTTTACATGGTGTCCTGTAGCTAACCTACAGTCTAAAGGTAGACTCTGACGACTGTCTCCCATACTTTCCGTCAGCTGCCTGATGTGAAAATCTGTTCTCAAGGTTATTTGCCCATAAAAATGAAGCAAAATGCAGGGAGCGAACTGGCGACATCGACCACCTTTTATCAGCTCTGCTTTCATTGGTCGTCTCGGTCCCTCGTGGGTGACTCTCCCCCTCTGTGGTGCCTGTTGACGTGGTGCCAACTGCCCCTCGCGAGCTCATGTTGCCCTCTGACCTCCACTTCTAGTGGGACTTTGATATCTGGGTCATACGTTCGAATTCAAGTCTAGACAGCCCAAATTCAAGTCTTAGTTGAGTGGCCAGTGGGAGTAACTGGCAGGTGTCTGAATCTACTATATCCCTCTGTCCCTAGTCTTTGAAAACAGCAGTTGGAAGAAGTGATATTAGGTGTCTTCCTTTCCTATACTTAAGATGAACCAAATAAACCCTGAATCCAAGTCTAAGGATGAGATGAGCCCTTTCCATTCATCCTAGAAATAGTCACCTTGCCTTATGTTAACAGGCAGATCCTGTCTACCCTGTAATACACTCTCATGTCAACTTGCATTAAGTCTACTTAGAAGATCTGTGGTGTCTCCACTCAAAACTGTCTCTACCCATCTTGTGATCACAAAGGGTTAGGAAAATTCGTATTTGTATTAAAGATAAAGGGAATTGAGGTCAGCAGTCCAACCTCGCTCCTCACTTCTGTTATAACACTCAGGGATGTGTTAGCAGGCAGAGAATGAGGGACAGACAGATGAGGTTGGTAACGGGGTACCAGGATGGTTACAAGTGTAAATCCATGTGTGTTTAAAAAAACAAACCATGTGCTGTTGGGTATGGAGTCACTTTCATTCACATTAACGTTTTTAATTTTTTTATCAAATTATAGTTGCTATACAACATTGTTACAGGTGTACAATATACTGATAGCCTGACGATTATACTTTATAGCTACTATAAAATATTGGCTATATGGCGGGGAAAGTAGGGGCTACTTGCTTCTGAGGAAGTGTGGAGAAGGGAACAACATCCTGGGTGTTGGTAGGATGTATCTTGAGGGATAATCTTTTCTGGAAACATCTACCCTGCCATCTTAATTCCAAATCCTAAGAATTCTTCCTAAAACTCCACTCAGTTGCTTCTCCCAGCAGTACCACAAGGTTCCTCAGGGAACATTCCTGAACATTGTGTGTCTGGAATTGAGCCTCACAACTGAGCTTCAGTTTTACAAATCTGTCTTCAGATTATTCCAGGAAGTGATTTGGAGTGACCTATATTTGTGGACTTTTTATCCCTCCGTTTAAGCGTAACCACCATCTCCTGCGTCTTTCCAAACCAAGGGAATGACTCCGATCTCTTCATATTTGCCCCAATTCTCAATGCCAAGAGCCTGGCCACCTGGGAGTCCTATCCAAAGGAGGAGGTTCTCTAGAAGTGGACGAGGACTGGGTGTTCTCCTATGCCTTGTGTTGGGCCTGGTGGCAGATGAGAGCCCAGGAGATCCCCAGAACCTGCCTGGCTACGTCACAGTGGTTTAGAAGCCAAGCTTTTTATATCAAGTCCTGGCTTCTGGTGACACTCAGTATACTTTTAGGAATTGGTTGATGGGGGTTGAATGTGATGGATCTGGATCAGGATGTGGGGCTTACAGTAGACGTCATTTAAAGTAAAATGCAAATAGTTCTCACTGAAGGCAAAAGTTAATGTAGATCTTAGTTTGGGGAAACTGCTATTATATCATCTGTCTTACCTTCTTCCTGCTGAGACCACAGCCGCATGCAGGTTAGCCCTCTCCTCTGCCACGTCCCGCATTCCCTATGCTACTTCTGTCTTCTGTTTTTCTCTTGACACCACCTCACTTATGGCATCTCCTGCTTTGATTACATTCACTAAGTTAATCTGTGAGTTAGCCAGGATTCAAGAGGCTTTCTGCTAACAATCTCTAGGACAGTGGTGGTGACAGGTTAAAGGGATGTGAGGTGTTAAACTTCTGCAGAGCTCCAGAAACTAGACCAGATCTACACACACACGGATACAAACACACCCTCTAGGAGGAAAAGTCTCGACAACTTGTGGCTGCCATCGGTGCAAGTGCAGCTAAACACTTGAAGTTGCTATGAAGTTGCAGGGCCAATAGCCCCCAGGGGCAGTACAGAGGCCTGCTGGGTTTCGGGTCCACAGCAAGATTAGAAAAGGATGTGACTTCCACAAGGCCAGGGTTTTCAGTAGTCAGCTTACATTCCTTTTTCTATTGGTGTAAGATTTCAGGCTGTCTGTTAGCTTTTTCATAAGGAGAAGCTGGAAATCGAGATAATAGTTTAAAAAAAAGGACCCTGCAGTGTGAGATGGAATCTGGCTTTGATGTGAAACTTGTCTTGATGTCTAAATCCTACATTACTAGACCTCCAGCTGTCTCTTCCTCCAGGCACTTCATGCAAGGATCTCTGGTACCACCAAAAGCCTAACAACTCACTGGGGCATCTATGGTAACTGCCTTGAATGTCTTTTTAAAAATTTGAATCTCCAAAATCTAGACAAATTGAGAGTGGTCAAGTAGGGAATAGTGTGTGCCTAGCCTGTAGCTTAATCATAAAAGAAGCTTTACAAAATGAAACTTTCAGAAGGTCCTTGCCATCCATGATAACACTGATTGAAGACCCCAAGGATGGGATCGAATGAGACTTCCCTGGTGGGCCCGTGGTTGACTCCTCACTTCCACTGCGGAGTCTAGAGGTTTGATCCCCAATCAGGGAGCTAAGATCTCACATGCTGTGGGCGGCGGGCGGGGCGGGGGGTGGATTTTAAGGTATTCTACCTGCCACAGAGCTGGTGTCTGCCAAAATTGGCAGGTGGCAATTTTAAGAGAAAAATGGAAAAAGAGCCTCTAGAAAGTACAGAGGGTCAATAACTCCTGACATTTATCCAGGAACAAACGCAAAGGTTTTGATTACATTTCTCAGACAACCCAGAATTAGGGTAACACTCAGTTCAAGGAGTCAGCTTTATATATGAATCTGAGAACAATTTTGAATTTACAAAGACTTGCACCAATGGAAAGTCACATATCTTGATAATCCAGGCTGTATCTTTCCAAGTTCACACTTAAAGAAGGGAGGAGACAGATGAAAGACCACCAAGAGACTTAGACAACTTACACTTCATAAAGACACAAGGAAAGATCATGGGTGAACATGCTTGCTCATATGTACAAAGCTGCTACAACTATGGAAAGAGTCAGTTTCACAAACTGAGGGATTTCATAGAGTCGCTATTATACCTTCGTCTGCTATTTTCTGCATGTTTTAAATGCTCCAAGACTTAAAGATTCCAGCATCCTATGGGCTTGACCTTTGAGCTAGACATCGCTAGATGAAGACCAGGCCATCGCCAGGTCCAGTGCTCACGGCTAGGACACAAGCATGCTCCTGGACTCCAACAGCCCAGATGTGGAGCATCCTCTTCTGTACACCAACCGACCTTTGGGTTCAACTTCTGATCCTGCCCAAAGGCACACCTGTGTTGGGTGAGTTTTCAGATCTACACTTGCCATGTTCAGATCTGGCATCATGGAGATGGCAGGGAGGGGATCCTGTGTCCTCAGAATGCTCTGGTTCATTCAGACTCCAAGGAGGACATCCACTGCCTGGTACCTGTGGTGGGCTGCAGAGGCCGTCCGAGCTTTGGCGACCATCAGGGAAGCAGAGAGGGTGCCACCCACAGGATGGAGGAAACCCTCTCTGGGCTTCCAGGTGATGGCTGCTCTTGCCTTTGTCTTGGTCCCCAACATGATGGCTATCCTAGTTCCTTTGTCAGACTGGCTCTGCATCCTTGGAAAGAAGTCCTATGAGGGTGGAGGATAGAAGCTGATGCCTTTCTCCTGAGCTCTGCAATGTGTCCAGAGGAGCCTGACATTCTTCATTGCAGAGGGTCTCGTAAAATCCTCTTCTTGCTCTTTGTTATGCAGAAGAGGTGATGCCCCTTCCTGGGGCTTCGTGGTGGAGAGGAGCTCCCATCTAAGGGGCTTAACTTAGGTTTCTGCTGACTCTGGGGCTGTCAGGGCTGTAGCTCTTTGGCACACGGTGCTTGTCACGTGTGTTGAAGCTACAGGATGGTCCCCTTCCTCCGCCCCCTCCACTCTGCAAGGACAACCTGGGGCCGCTCATCCCACCTCTGTCTAGTGTGTGGAATGTTCCTGGCTGACTCAAGTGCTGCCCCCACTGCTGAGGATGGTCAGAGTCAGGCTCGAAGGGAGTCTTGGGGGTGGGCAGTGAGCCCAGGCCACTGTGCTCCTTGCCATTTCCAAGTCATGGACCCCAGAGGAGAGATGGGAGGGGGGCCCTCCCTGGGTCACACTATTGTCAGTGACCTCGTAAATGTCCTTGAGGGTGAGTTCTCTCCTACAGTCTGGATGGGCTGGACCTTCCTGTGACTGGCCCCCAAAGCCCCCAGAGGAACTTGAGGACCAAAGTGTGGGGGGAGAAAAGAGCTCTGCTGAGCAAATGATTGGATGCTCCTGAGAAGATGGTGGGGCAGAAGGGGAGGGCCTCTGGGGACAGTGGACAGGAGCTTTGGTCCAGGGGAACAGTTGGCTGAGGCCTGGGACCGGGGCCTCCTGAGGTACTCAGGGCCCCCTCTAGATGCCCACCTCTCTGGTTCTAAAGCTGCACCTGGATTCTGAGGTGTGCCTGCCTGTCTAGCCTGTTCTTCCCTGACAGCAATACCAGGAAACTGGTCCTTGAAGGCTTGGAGAGGATACTGGTGTTTGTGATGGGGTGACAATGTCTGCTTTCCCCTGGCTGCTTTTTGTAAGCATTCCTGAGCCCAAGCTTGAGGCCATTCTTGTGGATGCAACTGCTCTTTCCTTAGGAATTGGCACTAGGCTCTGCTTTTGAGGTCTTGCTTGTCTCTGAAACCAGGGATCACTCACATCCACCTGCCGGCGGGGCTGCTCAGCGGCCCAGGTCCCCTATCCCTATGTCTGTTCGTAACTGGCCCTCAGTAAGCGTATCACTTTTCCGTCTCTCCTGTTTTGCTCCTTGTCCTCTGTTGTGAGCACCTTCCTTCCTCTAATTCTGGCTCTGAGGCTGCTGGGCTGTCTGTCGGGGCTCAGTGCTCCTGTCCTCCAGGTTGCACAGTCTTCAGCTGCCCACCAGGCCCTGGGGGAGCTGCAGGCCACGCCCACTGCCCTCCCTAAAGGCACTGTGGTCGAGCCACTGTTGCTTTGGGGTGTCTCTGGGGCAGTTCTTCGCCTCTGAGACAGATGGTGATGGGATCGGTGGACTTGTGGCTCCTCTGCATGTGGTTCAGGAGTCGGACAGAGGACTCCATCTCCATGAGGGCACTGCACGAGACGCAGGACACACCAGGCCTTCCCTCTCCAGGCTCACCCACGAGAGACCAAAGCCAGAGCCCCACTTCGTGTTTACCTTGTGAAAGAGTAGGAATGTCTCTCTCGTACTCCAGGCTTGGAAGGTTCGAAGATATTTCTGAACTTCAGACCATCGAGTCACTTGAGCCAGGAAAAACCCCAGGGCCACTTCAACAAACATTTATTTTGGTCTTAAGTGAAGCATGCCTATTCTCGTTGTCACTAAAGAAGCGTTTACCGAACTAGAAATTACTTCTATTAGCATGAGCCTGTTTTGAGTGTCACTGAGTTTTCATAACTTTGAGTCAAATTGACGTAAGTTTGAGGTATACAAAATCATGATTTGTGGACACTGATCACCATTCAAGTAACAAAGGTGTCTTTCCTTGTGATGAGAACTGAAGGTCTGCTCTGTCTGACTTCTAGATATACAGCATGGCAGCTCTAGTAACAGAGGACTTGACGTCCCCTTGATTATAGCTGGAAGTGTGTCATGGCCCTGCCTTTCACCCAGCTTTTCCCATTTTCTTCCCCTCTGGCAAATACCAATTTTCTCTGAGTTTGCTTTTATTTTGTGAGAACCCTTGAGTGATGAGGGTCTGAGAGCATTGGTCCATATGTCAAAGTCCAAATCTGCTTCTCTTTAAAAGATAAACCAACATAGATGCCAGACGCTGCAGAGGAGTTTTCAGCCCCATCCTGGTCCTTGTGTCCTTGAAACCCAGACGGGCAGTGATGTTCAGAGTTGTCCATGGCTAGATATCCAGGGAGTCATGGGTCAACCTAGATCGTGGTATCTCAAATGAACAGACTTTTCAAAGCACAAGTTTAAGAGAATGTCGTAAAACAAGTGTCAAGAGTAAAGCTGAGTTCTCTTAATGAAACATAAACTGTATATACTAAACTAGAAGTGTTGTGATGTGGCAGTGGGTTGGCAAAACTCTTTAGTACAGGGGAAACTGGCCTTCTTGATTCAGGCACCAAAGCCTTTTTTTTTTTTTTTGAAACACTTAGGACTTCGGGCACCTCAGTAGCCTCTGGTTTGGGAGGAAATGAGTTTGAGAGGAACCCCTCTGCAAAACCAGGTTGCCCAAGAAAAAGGGAAGGGGGGACCTGTAGGAACAGATACCTCACTAAGTGGCACTGACTTCAGTGAAGTGACTTCTTGGACTGGCTGCTCTACCCTTGTTCACTACAGAGATGTGGGTGGCAGATGCTAGGCAGCTCAGGCATCAGCTAAGAGGCTGGCACAGGTGCAGGAAAGCCAGGGGTGACACATCTGGGGTAACAGGACTTCCCAGGCCTGGAGGGACAAACATCTCTTCTAATAGTGACCCATTAAGAATACAGGAAGCCATAAAGAAGGATTTACTGTAGAGCACATGGACCTTGTATTCCGTATCTTGTTACAACCTATACTGAATAAGAATCTGAAGCTGTACACCTGACACTAACACTGTAAGTCAACCATAGTTTACAAACAAGTTGCAGAAAGAGGACAGGGAGTGATGCTGCCTTTACAAGGAGGGTGGGAGGATGGGTAGTCGCATCTGAAGTCAGAGGATGGTACGGCCTGAGGTGAGTGGTGACTGTCTCCAGGATAAAATCCACACGCTGGATCCCAAGCCAGCATTGGGCCCCCCAAGCTGCCAGTAGGGACCCATCCAGAGAGCTGAGAAATCCAAGGTGTTGAAGTATAGGGGCAAGAATCTTTTGCAGAGATGGGATCTCAAATTAAGGGCTGGTGTGAACTGAAACATGGTGCTCAACGCTCAGTGAGAGCGTGAAGGCGGCGAGGGGCCCCTCCAGAGCTGCACGCTGCTCCAGGAGGCCCGTCCATGCCCTCGGCTTGACTGTCCTTGGACCTCACTCTGTACACTCCTGGCCCAATATTGATCTCCCCCTTCCCGACTCGGGTAGTCTTGGCCTGCCAACCGGCATCAGCTTCTAGACGCATGGCCATTTGCTCAAGGCAGCAAGCCAGGACCCACGTCCACCACCTCCCTCTCGGAACCCATGGCAGTTTTAGAACTGTGCATAGAGAATATTCCCTTAAAGACCCATTACCCAGGACCAAGATGACCGTTATCCCACCAGTGCTGTGATGTCCATAAGTGCAAAGAGGGCTGTTTGAAACAGACTTTTGTACTAGACAGATTTCTGTGGAGAAACTTCTGGACCTAAAATGTACTGTGTCCTTGAACCCCCAGAAACTTGGATAGGGACCAAGGGAGCATCCTGTTAGACACTGTATCTGTTTGGCATTTCATACTCCTCTCTGAACTGGCTTACGATCCCCGCAAAAGAGGCCGGATGATAGTGTCCTGGTCTGAAGTGAACCCCCTGGAGCAAGGCTGAGTGGTGAGGGATGGCACCTCATCTGGTTCCATGTGGGGCTAGATACAAGCCGGCCTGTGGCTAGAGATGGCTGGGGCTAATCGTAAGGCTGAGAAAGGCCACTGGCCCTGAGAAGAGGGCACAGTGCCGAGGGCGTATGTGCACGTGTGGGTCAGGCCCTGAGAAGAGGGCACAGTGCCGAGGGCGTATGTGCCCGTGTGGGTCAGGCCCTGAGAAGAGGGGCACAGTGTGGGCGTATGTGCCCTGTGGGTCAGGCCCTGAGAAGAGGGCACAGTGCCGAGGGCGTATGTGCCCGTGTGGGTCAGGCCCTGAGAAGAGGGCACAGTGCCGAGGGCGTATGTGCCCGTGTGGGTCAGGCCCTGAGAAGAGGGCACAGTGCCGAGGGCGTATGTGCCCGTGTGGGTCAGGCCCTGAGAAGAGGGCACAGTGCCGAGGGCGTATGTGCCCGTGTGGGTCAGGCCCTGAGAAGAGGGCACAGTGCCGAGGGCGTATGTGCCCGTGTGGGTCGGGCCCTGAGAAGAGGGCACAGTGCCGAGGGCGTATGTGCCCGTGTGGGTCAGGCCCTGAGAAGAGGGCACAGTGCCGAGGGCGTATGTGCCCCGGGTGGGTCAGGCCCTGAGAAGAGGGCACAGTGCCGGCGTATGTGCCCGTGTGGGTCAGGCCCTGAGAAGAGGGCACAGTGCCGAGGGCGATGTGCCCGTGTGGGTCAGGCCCTGAGAAGAGGGCACAGTGCCGGCGTATGTGCCCGTGTGGGTGGGGCCCTGAGAAGAGGGCACAGTGCGAGGGCGTATGTGCCCGTGTGGGTCAGGCCCTGAGAAGAGGGCACAGTGCCCTGGGAAGATGTGCCCGTGTGGGTCAGGCCCTGAGAAGAGGGCACAGTGCCGGCGTATGTGCCCGTGTGGGTCAGGCCCTGAGAAGAGGGCACAGTGCCGAGGGCGTATGTGCCCGTGTGGGTCAGGCCCTGAGAAGAGGGCACAGTGCCGAGGGCGTATGTGCCCAGGCCCTGAGAAGAGGGCACAGTGCCGGCGTATGTGCCCTGGGTCAGGCCCTGAAGGGCACAGTGCCGAGGCGTATGTGCCCGTGTGGGTCGGGCCCTGAGAAGAGGGCACAGTGCCGAGGGCGTATGTGCCCGTGTGGGTCAGGCCCTGAGAAGAGGGCACAGTGCCGAGGGCGTATGTGCCCGTGTGGGTCAGGCCCTGAGAAGAGGGCACAGTGCCGAGGGCGTATGTGCCCGTGTGGGTCAGGCCCTGAGAAGAGGGGCACAGTGCCGAGGGCGTATGTGCCCGTGTGTGGGTCAGGCCCTGAGAAGAGGGCACAGTGCCGAGGGCGTATGTGCACGTGTGGGTCAGGCCCTGAGAAGAGGGCACAGTGCCGGCGTATGTGCCCGTGTGGGTCGGGCCCTGAGAAGAGGGCACAGTGCCGGGCGATGTGCCCGTGTGGGTCAGGCCCTGAGAAGAGGGCACAGTGCCGAGGGCGTATGTGCCCGTGTGGGTCAGGCCCTGAGAAGAGGGCACAGTGCCGAGGGCGTATGTGCCCGTGTGGGTCAGGCCCTGAGAAGAGGGCACAGTGCCGAGGGCGTATGTGCCCGTGTGGGTCAGGCCCGAAGGCAGAAAGTACCAGCTCTAGAAATGGTGCAGTCTCTGATCTTAGCAGGCTTGCTTCCTTTTCTAGAAGCCTGTTCTGTCATCCTTCCCGGTCAACTTCAGGAGCGTTGAAGTGACTTTTCATCCTAGTCAGGTTGTGTAGACCACACTCTTCCTGGTTCTCATGTAAAATAAAAAAATGAACTGGCTTCTAAACGTATGTAAACTTCTCTGTAAAACCCTCAGACCTTGTCTCTGCTCTGTGATCTGCACTGGCTGCCTCCGATCTTCCTCGATTGTTCGAGGACGCCCGAGGACAAGTCGAGTAGGAGGGAAGAGGTCACTGCACATCCACACGGAGCCTGACCTTTCAGACTTCATGGACTCGACAAGCTGGGCACCCAGGGGGACCACCTTGTGCCCGCAGTGAAGGAATGCTTGCTCTCCAGAGCGATGTCTGATGTTCTGGAGGCTGATCCAACCACTTCTGAAGGAAACCGGAGTTATGGAAAATGGTGGTCTAGAGGGCTGGTTCAGAATTTTTCTTAACATTTAGCCTCTGGTGGATCATTAGAAACCAGGTTTGATGCAGACTTATCATGGTGTTTGTGTCAGGAAGGGAGTCTTTGAGTAGGAGGATTGGAGGTGCTGGTGCCCAGAAGGTAAGGGAACTGCTCTCACCTTAGTCTCTTTTCTGGGATAGCAAACCCCATCACTGGAGGGTGGGCATGTTGGGGAGGGGGCTTTGTGACATCCAGGACACAAGCTGGAGTGTGAATCAGACGTGGCTGAGGTTTTCCTTGCTGTGCTGGACGTTCGGCACCTCTGTTACAGCATTGTAACCAGAGGGTCACCCAGGTCCTTGTCACTGTGGGAAAAAACTGTCCTACTGGCTCTATGGACTTTGACACTGCAGCTTGCATGAGCCACGTCTCATTACCTAAAGCCCCCAGCTCCTGCATGCATCGACTTAGCCCAGGGCACACCTGTTTTGGAATAAGTGCAGGTGATGCATTAATGATGCCTTAAATGATTACATTTCCTCTTAGCTTCGCAGACTTTTGAGTTATAGAATCTTTCCATGGAGAAGCCTGTGAGCTTTTGCTCCTGGCTTCAGATGGTAAAGCATCTGCCTGCAATGCAGGAGACCCGGGTTTGATCCCTGGGTCGGGATGAGCCCCTGGAGAAGGAAATGGCAACCCACTCCAGTACTCTTGCCTGGAAAATTCCATGGACAGAGGAGCCTTGTAGGCTACAGTCCATGGGGTCACAAAGAGTTGGACACGACTGAGCGACTTCACTCACTCACTTATTTTCAAAAACTATTAACGTTGACTAGAATGTTTTATTCATGGGAGTCCTGGTTTCTCTGCAAGACTGATGGAATGACTTGTTCTCACCTAGGTCCTATCTCACCATGTAATAAAAGGAATGGGATGTGAGGGTGGGAATCACGGAGGGCTTAACAAGTTCTCGTTTTCTAGAAGGGATGTGGGTGAGTCACTCATTGGATGTCTGAATGATGGGGGTGAATTTTAACTTAAAGCTGTGACAACTAGGATGGCTGAGGATGGAGCTCGGGTTTCCATGACGATGGAGGTCCTGGCTGGCAGCAGACACTTCTTTCTCCAATAGTCACCCTGGCCAGTTGTAGCTCCCTGAATGGTCCAGAGAGGGCAGCCAGGCCTGGTCTCCAGGCTGCCTTATTTCCTGGGATCTCAGTGCTTAGCAGACACATCAGAGACAAGCAGAATAGAACTCTGAGAAGGAGCACAACTGAAGTCCGGAGGAAAATAAGAACAAGATGCCTTCCATCAGTCTTCTACAAACTGGGGCTCATGTAACTTCAGGCCATCAGCACAAGTCCATAGAATGTTTTCTTAAACTGAGATCCTCAGGAGTGAGGGAGGAGCCAGCTTCCCAGAGAGCAAGACTACATCACAAACAGAAACAGCTGCAGAGGAAGGATGCTTGCAACAACGTCTCTGGACAAATCAAATGTTTGTCCACTGTGGTCATGTTAAGAGTTGGGGTGTCGAATCTGTTCAGTCACTAAGTAATGTCTGACTTTGTAGCCAGCCCCACAAACTATAGCACTTCAGGCTCCTCTGTCCTCCACTCCACTATCTCCCAGAGTTTCCTCAAGTTCATGTCCATTGAGTCGGTGATGCCGTCTAGCCGTCTCATTCTTTGCTGCCCCTTCTCCTGCCCTCAGTCTTACCCAGCATCAGGGACTCTTCAGTCAGTCGGCTCGTCTCATCACGTAGCCAAAGTATTGGAGCTTCAGCATCAATCCTTCCAATGAATATTCAGGGTTGATTTCCTATAGGATCGACTTGTTTGATCCCTTTGCAGTCCAAGGGACTCAAGAGTCTTCTCCAGCACCACAGTTCGAAACCATCAATTCTTTGTTGCTCAGCCTTTATGGTCCAACTAACATCCATACATGACTACTAGAAAAACCATAGCTTTGACTAAACAGAACTTTGTCAGCAAAGTGGTGTCTTTGCTTTTTAATGCACTGTCTAGGTTTATCGTAGCTTTCCTTCCAAGGAGCAAGCATCTTAATTTCACCACTGCAGTCACTGTCTGCACTATTTTGGAGCCCAATAAAATAAAATCTGACACTGCTTCCACTTTTTCGCTTTATATTTGCCATGAAATAATGGGACCAGATATCATGATCCTAGTTTTTTGAATATTGAGTTTTAAGCCAGATTTTTCACTCCTCTTTCACCTTCATCAAGAGGCTCTTTGCTTTCCTCCTTGCTTTCTCCCATTAGAGTGGTATCTGCATATCTGAAGTTATTTTTCCCGGCAACCTTGATTCCTGCTTGTGAGTCATCCAGCCTAGTATTTCACATGACATTCTCTACATATAGGGCTTCCCTTGTGGCTCAGCTGGTAGAGTCCACCTGCAATGTGGGAGACCTGGGTTGGATCTCCGGGTTTGGAAGATGCCCTGGAGAAGGGAAAGGCTACCCACTCCAGTATTCTGGCCTAAAGAATTCAATGGACTTATACAGTCCATGGGGTTGCAAAGAGTCGGACATGACTGAGTGACTTTCACTTCCCTCTATAGTATTAGTAAAGTATTAGTCGCTCAGTCATGACCGACTTTTTGCGACCCCATGGACTCTATGTAGCCTGCCAGGCTCCTCTGTCCATGGGATTCTCTAGGCAAAAATACTGGAGTGGGTTTCCATTTCCTCCTCCAGGGGACCTTCCCAACTGTACATAAAGGAGACTTCATTAATGTGCATTAGAGGATACCCCAGGTTAACCTGTTATAGAAAACTGTCTCTCGAGTCTTTAAATTCTACACCTCTGGTTGGCCGATGTTTGTTTAGGTTTTAAGGTGAATGACCTGGGGCTCTTTGTTTCCATCAACCTGATTGTGAATCTAAAGGCACAGTTGAAATGTCTATTTTTCTTGCCATCCTCAGAAGAGATTGCTGCAGATCTACTCTGATTCTCATTCTTCTCAGCTTACAATACAAATAGCTTATTTTTTGCAACCTATGTCTTATAATAAAGCAGTGCTGAAAAATAGAAGAAAGTTCAGTTGCCATATAGGCTATGAAAATGATTTGCTAGTGGTGATTTTTAAGCTTTGTTCTAAATAGATTTATGAAGAATGGCACTTGGAAGACATGGTTCAAATTTTGCTATTTAAGGTATCTTGAAGTTATAGGCTCACTCTCCCTAAAACTTCAAAAAGCGTAGAGCTTAGGCTTTTAAGGGTATAAAAGGGAGAAGGCAATGGCAACCCACTCCAGTATGCTTGCCTGGAAAATCCCGTGGGTGGAGGAGCCTGGTGGGCTGCAGTCCATGGGGTCGCTAGGAGTTGGACACGACTGAGTGACTTCACTTTCACGCATTGGAGAAGGACATGGCAACCCACTCCAGTGTTCTTGCCTGGAGAATCCCAGGGACGGGGGAGCCTGGTGGGCTGCCGTCTATGGGGTCACACAGAGTCAGACACGACTGAATCGATGCAGCAGCAGCAGTGATACAAGCTTTCATAGTCATTTCTAAAAAGCAACCCTTCATAGGTTTCTCTCTCCAATGGTTCTCTAATATACTTGTAGAAGGAAGGCAACAGAAAACCAAGAATAAAGAGAGCTGAGCTCTCCACAATTGGGCTTCCTGCATACTTTCCCTGCTCAAAGAAAAAGAGACACCATCTTGCAATAGAGGCTTCACAGACAAACAGGGTGACAAAATACAGTCTTGGTGTACTCCTTTCCCAATTTTGAGCCAGCTGGTTCCATGTAGGGTTCTAACACTTGCTTCTTGACCTCTTTACAGGTTTCTCAGACAGGTAAGGTGGTCTTGTACTTCCATCTCTCAGAATCTTCCAGTTGTGATCCACACAATCGAAGCTTTAGCACAGTCAACGAAGCAGTAGCACATATTTTTCTGGAATTCCCTTGCTTTCTCTGATCCGATGGATGTTGGCAATTTGATCTCTGATTCCCCTGCCTCTTCTAAACCCAGTTTGTATATCTGGAAATTCTTGGTTCATGTACTGTTGAAGCCTAGCTAAAAGACTTTGAGCATAACCTTGCTAGCATTCAAATTGAGCACAACTGTGTGGTAGTCTGAGCATTCTTTGGCATTTCCCTTCTTTGGGATTGGAATGAAAACTGACCTTTTCTAGTCCTGTGGCCACTGCTGAGTTTTCCAAATCTGACAAATTGACTCAGCATTTTAACAGCAGCATCTAGGATTTTTAAATCACCAAGCTAAAATTTCATCTCTTCTAGCTTTGGTAGTAATGCTTCCTAGGTGTTGAATCTAGCACCTCATTTTTAGGGCTCATTCTGGTTTGTGGTCAGATCTTAAAGGCTCAGGGCTTGTGTGGGGCCAGCTCTCCCCACCACTCTGGTGTGCTTCTTCCTGATGGGCAGGGTGAGGGCAGGGAGCAAAGAGGCACTCTCCTGACTGCATGGGGACCAGGATGAGGGAACCTCAGGTGACTTGAGGGAGAACCTTTAGGAAGGGACGGGATGAATGAGTCACCACACCTGCTAAGTGGAAATGTGCACTGCCTGCTTTGCTTCTGAGCAAGTGGGGGTGGGGAGGATACTCAGCAACCTTTGCTGAAACAAGAGGTATCAGACTAAGTTCTGGTAACATGAAAAGACAAGTGGTGACATCCCGTTGTCCAGGACAGGCCCTTTTAGACTTAAGCCTTTAGCATTAATTTCCTCCATGTTGAGTTTTGGTGAGATACCCATCCTCAGGTCTGACAAGACCTTGCCTCTACCTGCTCACAGCGCTGCTTCTCCAGGCTGCAGAGCTCAGCTCCATGGAGAGCCAGGTGCACAGCCCACTGCAGTCCTGTGCCCCACACGTGTTAGGCTAAGGAAGCTGAGCACTTAAGCTCCTGGGTCCCCAGTGAGATAAAGATGCTGTGGACACAACTTCTGTTATTAACATGATCCTCTTACAAAGCCACATAGATATTAAACACCTGTTATGTCCCGTGGCCAATCTGCCCTCACCACAGCTGTGTTGTAGTAGAATACACCAGCTGGAACTTCTCACCTTCCCTGTGTCGGAGGTTCTGGCCATGTGACCAGTCACTGACTAGACACAGAGGCCAAGACTGGGTTTAGCAGCCTCTCTCCACCAGGTGCCTAAGGTGGGAGAGCCTTGGGTGTCTTCTCCATTTAGGCTCAGATTCCTGCATTAGGAAGGTAAATTAGCAGTGTGCTAGGAAGAACCCAATGGCACCCCACTCCAGTACTTTTGCCTGGAAAATCCCATGAGCAGAGGAGCCTGGTAGGCTGCAGTCCATGGGGTTGCTAGAGTCGGACACGACTGAGCAACTTCACTTTCACTTTTCACTTTCTTGCACTGGAGAAGGAAATAGCAACCCACTCCAGTGTTCTTGCCTGGAGAATCCCAGGGATGGGGGAGCCTGGTGGGCTGCCGTCTATGGGGTTGCACAGAGTCAGACATGACTGAAGGGACTTAGCAGTAGCAGCAGCAGGAAGAACCCAGGTTCCTGTCTGGGGGCCTGCATTTATTGCCCTTCTGATTACTTCAAGATAGCTGCAGCCTTTCACTGGGTCTCCTGAAGGGTCTCTCGCTGCACCAGTCCTTGGACACGAAGTCCTGCATCACGGGTCACAGAAGACCCAGGTGTGTACATGTTCTACATTGTCAAGATAGAGAGGGAAAATGTGCCCAGAGTTCAAGATACGTCTTAAAAATAGAGATTCCAGACATGGCTGCGAGTCTCCTGCTCAAGCAGAAAGATTCCATGGCTCCTCACTGCTCTTCTCTGGCTGTTTCAAGGAGAATCTGTCAGCAACGCCTCACCTGAGTAGCCAGGAGCCTTGTCACTAGAAACTGAATGTCCAGGTGTCAGGCTGTGTAGTAGACTGCTCAGGAACTTAGACATTCGTGGGCATTGTAAACCGTGTCACTGTACCATGCTTCTTACCTGCCTTCAGGGAAAAAATAATGGAAGGACCCTTCTTAGTGCCATGGACTTAGAGGGGCCCCCAGCTCTGTCAGGCCTTGTCACAGATCCTACATCATGACTGTCACATGAAGCCTGCAAGGGGTAAACTGCAGCCCCAGCCTCTACTAAAGGCCAAAACTATGGAATTGGAAATAGGGAACATGAATGGCAACAAAGCGGTTAAGCCAGACCTTCCAGGGAGGCAGAGTCTGCACCCGATTCTACTTGACTCTCCCAAACCCACATTGATGAGCTGTTGGGGCTTCCGCCATCCAAATAAATTGTCCACATCCCGGGGTCAAAACTAGTTATTTGAGGGACAATGTAGGTAGTTTGCGAAGTGAAAGCAGTTGTTGTTAGAAATACACTGATTATATCTATACTGAGCTCTGAAAAATGTCATTTTGTTCGCCATCTGAGGAGTTTCCTCTTCTGCCTTTGGCTCTGGGGCATTTTTCAGCTACTCCTAGTGTTTTATGGAGTATTCTTTCTACTCTCATCTTGTGTTCTTTTTGTTCTTATTCTGGATTATCAAAATAAGTCATATCGTTTATCTCTTCCCCTCTCCTTTTCCCTCTTCCATTGTCTAGCAGTTTATTCTAGGACCACTCTAATCTGCACTCTTGGAATACTAAGGTCTAACGTACACTAGCATTTTCTCATGCATAGGAACATAAGTCCTAGAGCACTAACTCCTTACCTCCCTACCAATTTACGTGCTCTATTACCCTGTTTAGGCTGCCACACAAAATACCACAAATTGGATGGCTTAAATACAAATGTATTTTCTCGGTTCTAGAGGCCAGAAGCCAAGTTCATGGCTGTGGTCAATTTGGTTTCTAGTGAGACTTTCTGGCTTGCCAATGGTCTTCGGCTCACTCTTGTGACAGTCTGAGCTACCTGGTCTCCCTTATAGGGACTCTCACTTTATCAGACCAGAGATCCACCATTACAAACTGATAGAGTCCTAATATAATCCTGTCACTTCTTCAAGGCCTCTTCTCCAAATATAGCCATACTGGGAGTCAGGGTCTAAGATGAATTTTATGGGACACAAACATCCAGTCCATAACACGTGCTATTACAGTTGTGAATTTGAATTTTCTGAATTCAAATTTAGAATTTAGATCACTGAAGACATTGGACGTGGATTTTTGGGTGTTTCACATACTGGGAACAGTGTGTGCAAATGCTCAGAGGACTAAGATGCCTGCATATATAAGGAACTATATCCCATGCAGAGTTTCTGAAAATGAGGCAGGAAAGTTGGGGTGATGAGGGTAGGTCACAAATAGCCCTGGAGGGCCTCAGTCATGGGAGCCACTGAGCCAGTAAAATGTTTTAGATAACATGCTCTAACTTCTAGAAAGCTGATTCTCTTCTAAACCTTCTTAGAACATCCTCCCTTCCACTGTCAATCAAACCACTTCCAATCCTTGCTGACTCTTCCAGCACAAGTCACTGTGATTATCTTGCCTGGGCTGTAGTGATGGCTTTATCTCTGCTTCAACTTTGCTTCTGTGGCTTTGCCGATTTATTTTCCTGTGTCGCTCTACTTCCTGAGTGTTCCCCTCCCAGGAAACCTCAATAACAAAACAAGCTAGAATTGCTGATTCCCCAGTGCGACGAAGTCAAAACCTTCCAGGGACATGAACCATGAGGAGCTCTATTGGATCTGTGGGCTCTTTAATCTCCCCAGGTTAATGTGATGATCTGTGACTGCAGAAATAGTGATCTTAGATATCACAGATAAACCTGAACCTAGGATCAAGCCTGGTTGAGTGTGTGATGAAATGTGATTATGGTAGAACTAAGCCCCAAGGACAGGCAGCAAGAGTTTTTTTTTTTTTTTTTTACAACATTGTATTGGTTTTGCCATACATCAACATGCATCTGCCATGGGTGTACACGTGTTCCCCATCCTGAACCCCCCTCCTCCTCCCTCCCCATACCATCCCTCTGGGTCATCCCAGTGCACCAGCCCCAAGCTTCCTGTATCCTGCATCGAACCTGGACTGGCGATTTGTTTCTTATATGATATTATACATGTTTTAATGCCATTCACAAGCCCCAGACCTTGCTGTGAATGTGAAGGTGATTCTAACCCAGGCATGCCTGACTGCAATGTCCCTGTTCCCCCCCAAAGTCTCTCTGCCTGTCCAGGGAAAGTAGGCTGTCCTCCGGAGTCCCACAGCACATGCCCCATTCTGCTTTGCCTTGTGGGCACTCAGCTCCTAACAAGGGAGCACTTTCTTTTCTCTTCCCTGAGAACTCCACCCACACCTGGCACAGAGGATTTGCTAAGGACATGGTGATGAATTGTATTGCTTTATCAATCTGTTCAAGGCCCAATACAGGTTGCATTTAAGATTTCTTTCCAGGAGATGTGAAAGTGCAGTCCTCTAGTAATCTTAAAGTCAAAACAGGTTGCATTTAAGATTTCTTTCCAGGAAATGTGAAAGTGCAGTTCTCTAGTAATCTTAAAGTTCTGGGTGCATATTAACATGGCTATAGAATCTTATGGAAACCTACATAATGATCGGTGTAGCCTTCTCTACTTTCCTGTGTAACATGAGTCACTAAAGTTTCCAAGTTCAAGATCAACATGTTGATGAGATAGGGAAGGAAAACCCACTTAATCTTGCTGAGCCTTTGAATTATAATTCAGATGGAGGAACTCATTATGTAGGAATAAAGGGGGAAATGCTTGTGAAAGCCACCTGTACAAGATAAATATACAAATATAACAGACAACAATGAAAAGGAGCATCTTAAAGATGAATAAGGAAGGGACTGTAGAGCTATTTTCCCACTTTGGGCTCCTGTACTGTTTCCCAGCACAGACGGGTATCACTCATTACCTGAGTCTGAAACTCCATTCAACCTCTTACTTGTATGGACTGACATAAAATTTTTAACTGCTTGTGTCATCAGTAAAATGGAAATGCTAAGGGCTAGTTTAATTTCATGGGATTATTGTGAAGATTCAGTGGGAAGGTAATGCACGTGTTATGGACTGAATATCTGTGTCCTCATCCCCCAAACTCATGTTGAAGCTCTAACCTCCAGTGTGATAGTACTAGGAGATGGAGCTTTGTGTAGGTGATGAGGTTTACATGAGGTCATGAGGATGGTGCCTCAAGATGGGATTAGTGTCCTTAGAAGAGGAAGAAGCACAATGCTGAGACAGGCTTGGACCTACGTCCCTCTGCAATGCTGGAACACTTGCACCTAGACGTTTCTCGAGCAAGAAAATACAAAAGTTGTATGGGACTAAAAATCACTGCATACATGAGCAGTTGGGACAAATTCTGGACACAAGATAGGAGAATCAAACAACCCAACTGCCATTTCTGAGCAGCCTGAAGCAAAAGCAGAGGGTTGAACAAATTCAAAAACATGGCCGATGCCCCTGCACACAACACTACCTAAGGGTGAGCAAGCCACCTAAGCGACCCCTCCTACCCAACACCCAGGCACAGCCTCTGCATCAGGGGTCCCAATGAAACCTTGCCTGAACTTTTTGTCTAGCCTCTGGTTAATTTTTATTAAGGCAGCCAAGAACCCTGGTCAGTAATAATGTGAGGATACAGTAGGAGGAGGTCTCTGCCAGCCAGGAGCAGCTCTCACCAGAGCCCAACCACCCTGGCATCTTGATCTTGGAGCTGTGAGAAATTTCTTACATAAACCGTGCAGGTGGTGACATTTCATTATGGCATCCTAGACAGGCTAAAACAGCAGGCAAAGTGCTTAACTTTGTTTGGGCATGTAGTGAACACTTATAATGCTAGTAACCATCCTTGTAGAAGTCATATCAATGATGGGATGTGTTGTTTTGGTCTCCTTGGGTCCCTACAGTTGGTTGTGGTGATGAAGCAAGTGTTCTCAAGGCAAACTTAGCAAAACTAAAGAACTGTGTTGAGGCTGAGGAATGTACTCCTTGCCTTTTTTCCTCATGTCCACAAATATCTTGTTAGGGTAGCAGCTTAATCTGTGACTTATGATAAAGGTGTGCTTTATCGTACCAGCCTGAATGCCAATGTGCTAAATGGAGCTGGTAGTTGAAAAGCAGCCTGTATGCACAGGGAAAAGGGAAGCCTGGAAACTCAAGGCAGCAACTCCTAAGCCAGGAGTTCACGTGGCCCAGAGAAGGGGTATTCTGGCAAATTGTTTGCATGAGAGGCTCTAAGCTGCCTCATCTTTCTCTTGGTCTCCATTCTTCATGTCTTCAAACGTCAAACAGCATTGTGTTCCGCTAGGTCAGGCTGAAGTTGGCACTCAAACACCTGGAACCCCTGACATAAAGCACATCCCTGTCACAAAGTACCACAAACCTCTTCATTCCAGATGCTGTTGCCATCTGGAGCAGGAAAAGCGAGCAGATGGGCTAGAAACCTAAATGAAACAATTTCAACATAGCCTGCCACTGGCAAGACTCCCATGACCCTTTCTGGGTGCTCGAGGGTCCCACCCTCGAAAGCCAGCATCGCTGTCAGCTCACTGGTGGTGCACAGAAAGGTGTGCGGTCCAGGTGAAACCAGCACGGGCCAAGTATGTCACAGGGCCTTGCCCATGGCCAGTCAGCCACAGATCCTCCCGCTAGAGCTTGGGTGTGTGAGAAACACACTCCAAGGGAGGTGGCAGCCTGGAGCAGAAGGTTTTAGATCCAGAAAAGCCTCATTTTCATACCTTGTAGATGAAACGCAACAATTGCTATATTTCCTTGAATCTGTTTCCTCACCAACAGAGCTGGATCAATAATGCCCACTTCATAGCACCCTTGGAGTTGATGAGATAATGTTGCAAAAGCCAACTTGCAGAGTATGACCCTCAATATTAGGGTCCTTAGTACTTATTAGCTCTATACTCTATATTTTTAGTTGCTAAGCTGAGTCTGACTCTTCTGCAACCCCATGGACTACAGCCCACCAGGCTTCTTTGTCCATGGGATTTCCCAGTCAAGAATACTGGAGTGGGTTGCCATGCCCTTCTCCAGGGTATCTTCCCGACCTAGGGATCATTGCAGGTGGATTCTTTACCACTGAGCCACCCGGGAAGCCTATGCTATATAGGTAGGTTCTATTTAAAAGTGCATCTTTTGAGAAACTTAAAATTTAAAGACTTCTAGACGTTGAAGAACCACCTTCAGTTCTCATGTATAAATTGGGAGAAAATAATATAAACCACATCCTGAATAGTTATAAGGGGGCAAAAAAAAATTGTGTAAAAATCAAAGACCTTTGACATACAACCTAATCTGGTATAGTTAGTGTTATTATAAGAGACACAGAGGCTTCACTTCTGCTGTCTTATGAGAGGACACAGTGAAAAGGCTGGGTGTCTGTAAGCCAGGTAGAATGCCTTCGCCAAGAACCAAATCAGCTGGTGACTTGAACTTCCAGCCTCCAGGTTGTTTAAGCAACCTTGTCTATGCCATCTTGTTATAGCAGACTGAGCAGACTAAGAAACATAAAGATATATCAATTAAATGGTATAAATACACCAACAAAAAGAAATTTCTAGAGGATTTAAGGAAAGGCCTACATAATTTGTCTATAAGAAGTGAACTTCTTAAAGACACTAAATGGTTAAAAGTAAAGGGATAAAGAAAGACCATGTTAAAACTACCCAAAAGAAAACTAGCTGTATTTCAGACAGAGCAGACTTTAGAACAAGAAAATTTTAGTAGGAATAGAAGGGGCATTACACAATGATAAAGGACTAATTTTTCAAGAAGTCATAACAATTTTAAATTTATCTGCCTAATGAGAACACAGGAATTCCTCAAACAGGGAGCTGAATGGAAAAGTAGAAAAACAATAACTTTAAAGTTAGCCTGAACAGCACTGTCAATCAACTTGATCTAATCAACCTGTATGGAATATTTCAACAAAATACACCTTCCTCAAGCCTGCATGATACAGTCACCAGAATAGATCACATTCGGGGTTTAGAATGCACCTTAAATTTAAAAGAACAAACCATAGAATGTTCTCACACTATAAGATTAAACTAGACATAACAGATACATGGAGAATCTTCAAACATATCCAAACTGCTGCTGCTAAGTCACTTCAGTCGTGTCCGACTCTGCAACCCCATAGACGGCAGCCCACCAGACTCCCTCGTCCCTGGGATTCTCCAGGCAAGAACACTGGAGTGGGTTGCCATGTCCTTCTCCAATGCATGAAAGTGAAAAGTGAAAATGAAGTCGCTCAGTAGTGTCCGACTTCTAGTGACCCCATGGACTGCAGCCTACCAGGCTCCTCCGTCCATGGGATTTGCCAGGCAAGAGTACTGGAGTGGGCTGCCATTGCCTCCTCCATATCCAAACTAAACATACTTGTAAACACTTTTCAAAGTATCAAGATTAAAGTTTTGAACTAAATTCTACATATCAACTTCTAGGATAAAGCAAAAGCTGTGCTTGGAGGAAAACTTGTAGACTAAATAAATGTATTAGGAAAGATTAAAGGTCTAAAGTCAATAACCTGAACTTATATATCTTAAAACTAGAAGAAGAAGATCAAATTAAGCCTAAAACAATAGAGAAAAAATGAATGAATTGAAATCAGGAAAATGGGTTCTTTGTAAAGATCAATAAAAGTGAACTTCTAGCCAGGCTAATGGAGAACAAAGTATCAGTGACAGATAAAACGGGGTCTTATCACTGCCGAACTCCTAGACACTAAAGGAATAATATAAGAGCATGACTGTGACAATGTGAGGCCCACCATGTTGATAATTTAGGTGAAGCTGACCAAACTCTTTGAAAGAGAAACTACAAAAACTTGCAGGGAAAACTGACACTCTGAATAGCCCTATATCATAGAACCAATAATTAAAGCTTAAATGTACCCAGCCCAGATTGCTCTGAATTCTAGTAAACATTTAAGGAAGAAATAGTACTGATTCACTAATCTATTCCAGAAATTAAAAGCAGAGGTAACAATTCATGATAAAAGGTTAGAATTACTGGTCAGACAATACCAAAACCAGACAGGCAGAATAGATGAAGCTCTGGATATATGGTAAAATAACAATTCTGTATCATATGGAATGGTGAAGATACTGTGCTTTAATTTTTTTGGACAGTTTACAAAGGCATGAAAGACTGAACCTTAATTTTTGAGTTCAGAAAAAAGTTTGGGAGACCCCCACCCCCCCGCCCCAGGATCAAATTCAGTTCAGAATGTGATTTAAAAATATATATTAAAGAAGAATGGATGCACGTGGACAATCCCCGTGGTGAGCCCAGGAGGAGGGGAACTCCTGGTGCAGCACCCTAGTCCAGCAGCCGTGAGGAGCCTGTCACCCCAGCCCTCCATCCGAGTCTCAACTGGTGTCGGTACCGTTGTCAGGCACGGGCTGAGCTGTTTCCCTGGAGAGCTCGTGTCCAGGACGTGAGCCTCGGGGCCGGACTAGGTCAAGACCGATCTGCTGAGGACAGATGGAGGAGATGGGTAGACGGGGCCCCTCCGCTGCACGCAGTGGGGCTGTGGCACGCCAGCCTGGGTGGTGGGGCCGGGTTGTGGGAGGCTCCGGGGGTGGACGGGGCCGTCCGGTGTCTCAGGCATCGCGGGGGCCGCCGTCCTGTGTGTGGTGGTGGGACCCCGCGCTTGTTTTCCTAGTGGCCCGTCTGTGTCTCAGCCTTTCTGGTCCCTGGACAGCACATGCAACCCTGTCCCGCAGCCCTCGCTGTGCGTGGTTGCTGCCCCTCCCCGTCGCTGCTGGCCTCACCCCCGACCCTGCACCCCCAACCTGGTCCCGGACCGGTGACCGCCCACGCCCGCTTCCCCTTTCTGGGACCGAACCTGTCTTGTCTCACGTGGGTGGCATCCCCAGTGGAGTAGTGCGTGAGGGGAAGGAGGAACAGACAGAGCTGGACCCCATCTTAGGCCAGGCTACAGACTTTAAGCTACACGCACGGTCACCCTCCCAATGGACTCTGAACTTTGTGCCCAGTGTCTATAGAAATGGCATACCAATGGAAAACCAGACCCCCGGATAAAAGAGCTTCCGGACTTGGACTCTCCCTTGCCTAAAAGAATATGCTAATTATCTCTGTAACAGAACAAAGTGGACTCATTGGCCTTTGAGATGCGGCTGTGAATTTCACCTGGGAGGAGTGGCTTTTACTGGATTCCTCACAGAAGAAACTCCACAGAGGCGTGATGTTGGAAAACATCAGGAATTTGGCATCAGTAGTGGCAAAACGGCCAGATCATCATGACATTGATGAGCAGGAGAAAAACCATGGGAAAAAATTAAGAAGGCCAATGATAGAGAAACTCTGTAAAAGTAAAGACATTAGTTCCTTTGGAGAAAACTTCAATCTTATTACAACTCTCAAAATGAAGGGGAAAACTCCTGATTTAAAACCATGGGAATGCAGTGCATATGAAAATACCGTCATGAGTGGTTCATCCCTTACTAGATACATGAAATGTCACATTGAAGACAAATCAAGAGAACATCGAAAGTACCCTGAGAAGGTATGTAAATTCAAAGAATGTGGGAAGGCATTCTTTTCTCCCAGTGCTCTCATATCACATGAAAGGAGTCGCACTGGAGAGAAACACTATGAATGTTTACCATGTGGAAAAGTTTTTTCATATCGAAACTCTTTGCAACAACACAAAAGAACTCACACAGGGGAGAAACCCTATGAATGTAAGAAATGTGGGAAAGCCTTCTTGTGGAGAATAACTTACCAGAATCACATGTTAATACACACGGAGATTTACCTTACAAATGTCAGAAGTGTGAGAAAGCATTCCTTACTCCCAGTTGGCTTAGAAGTCATGAAAGGAAACACAATAGAGAGAAACCCAGTCAAGGTAAGCACTGTGGAAAAGCCTTTAAAAGCCCTGAGAGTGTTCCAGTACATGAAAGAATTCATAGGGGAGGGAAACCCTATGAATGTAACCAGTGTGGGAAAACCTTCAATAATTTGAGTTCCTTAAAGGCACACACAAGAGTTCACACAGGAGAGACACAATATGTATGTAAAATATATTCTAAAGTATTGACTTGTGCCAGCGCTCTTCAAATACATGAAGCGATCCACAGTGGAAAAAACCATATGAGTGCATACAATGTGGGAAAGCCTTCAGATTTAAGGAAAGCCTCCAGAAACACATGATAACACACACTGGAGATGGCCCTTATAAATGTAAGGAGTGTGAGAGAGCATTCATTAATTTCAATTCTCTTGAAATACATGAAAGGAATCACACTGGAGAGAAACCCTATGAGTGTTTACAATGTGGAAAAGTTTTTCCATATTGAAACTCTTTCCAAGAACACAAAAGAACTCACACTGGAGAGAAACCTTATGAATGTAAAGAATGTGGGAATGCCTTCATGTGGAAAGTAACTTTTCAAAGACACATGGTAACACACACTGGTGATTTACCTTTCAAATGTCAGAAATGTGAGAAAGGATTCATTTTTTCCTGTGATCTTCGAAAGCATGAATGGAGTCACAATGTAGAGAAACTATATCAATGTAAACAATGTGGAAAAGCCTTTAAAGGTCCTGAAAGTATTAAAAAACATGAAAGAATTCACAGGGCAGAGAAACCCTATGAATGTAAGCAGTGTGGTAAAGCCTTCCATTATTTGAGTTCCTTAGAGAGACACAAAAGACGTCATACAGGAGAGACAACATATGTATGTAAAACATGTTCTAAAGTATTCTTTTGGCCCAGCTCTCTTCAAAGGCATGAAAAAATCCACAGTGGAGAAAAACACTATGAGTGTATAGAATATGGGAAAGCCTCCAGAAACGCAAAATAACACATGCTGGAGATGGACCTTATAAATGTAAGGAATGTGTAAGTAAACATCTAAGAACCCATACTGTAGAAACATCCAATGATTGAAAAACATTCAGGAAAACCTTCACTTTCTCTTATGTGCTGGTGTATGAAAACATTCACACTGGACAGGAATCCTGTAAAATATGAACAATGTGGAAAAGACTTTTTGTTTCCCCATAAGAATAAACACCTCCCTTCTGTCGGGGAAAAAAAAAAAAAAAGAATGAACTTCACTAAAAGTGGGTAGGGGAATGAGATCCCAAACCTAAGAGTGGAGTCTGCAAGGCTAAAGACAAAAGCAAATGTGCATACACACTGCCCTCTAGTTAGCAGAAGTTTGCCATGAGTCGTACATGTTAACTAGGGTCAGTTTCACTGTGACCAGATTGGGTAATGCTAACAGTGTTCAAGGAATAAGTTATTTATCAAAGCAGCTTTAAGACATGACTCAAGTGTACTTACTATGAAGAACCTGGGGGAAATATACCTGAGAAGAGATCTTCAGGATCCTCAACAAGAAAATGGTAAAAAGATGAATGAGTAACATGGGCATTCTCCTTGGCTTGGGATTTAATGCCTTGGCAAGGGTCCTCAAGACAGTTCTACTGCATGATAGGAAAGATGATGAATGCTATGAGCGGGGAGAAGGTCTCAACGGGATGCTGGAACTCTGTCCCCAGGAAGGAAGGCTCAGGCAAGAAGACATACTAGGAAGGATCCATGATATGAGACCAGAAAGTCCCATCAACCGACAGCATTCTCTGGGCGTTCTAGAGAACACGTTTCAGTTCAGTGTGCTGGGGTTGGGTGCTGACATTGAGCCGTGCTGTCAGCTCTTAAAGGGTGACGTTTGGAAATGCTGGTGTCTTTGAGATGACAGGATTACAGAGACGCACAGGCCATGGAGGGGCCATGACCAACCAGCAAAATCAAGGATCACATGACTGACTAGATGAAAGACCACAACGATACCCAGGGGCCTTTACCCAGAGGAATCGAGTGGGCCACACCATTCATAAGGGCAAGACGAGTAGGCTGCTGATGAAGGGATCTTGTATCTATAAATGTAATACAGGAGTGGCAGCCAGCAAAATAATTGTATGTGATATGTGAAAATACATATAAATGCACACATAAGCGTTTAGAGATAGGGAGAGTGAGCAGAGGCTACTGGAAAGTCTTGATCCCTCAGTTTTCAGAACTGAGCCAGTTCTGTCTGAGGACATATTGAAAGAAAAGGTTCCTTTGGAATGGATCTAGCAATGCATAAGCACCTGGCATTAAATCACTATAGGTGATCACAGATTTTATTTTGCAGTTCCTGCTCAAAGGATCCTATGGTGTTCTCAAATAACTAGGCAGTAGGGATGTGAGAGTGACATGATTCTAGGAGTCCCAAAGTGCCCCGTGAGAGTAAGGACTTCTGAAGGTCAAGGGACAAATGAATCTGACCCAGCTCTGACCAATAGAGCTCAGAATGGTCCACAGGCCCATCCATTACATCCCCAGTTTCCAAGTACCCCATCAGGATGGACCCAGCAACTGGCCAAATGCTCACTGGTTCCTTGACTGGTGGGGTAGGGAGCCATAATGGCAGGAAAGGCCCAATGGACCCCAACCCCAGCTGAGGTTCCTGTGGAATGAAAGAGGTGAATGGTGCCCTTGAGTTGGAGTCGTTGGGCCCACCATAGCCCTAGACGGACCCCTTCGAAAGCCAAGCGGGTCGCTGCATAGGATGGTGGACTTCCTCACTGTGACCCTGGGCTGCTCTGATTGGAGCACAGGTGGCTAGAAATGCCTGGCAGCCCACATCTCCCCACGGGGACCGTAGCCAGTGACTGACCTGTGCTGGAGGTTGCAAGTCCCCACACCCGCTTGGCCACTTTTGCTGTAGCCGTTGTGTAGCAATCTCACCTGTTCCCTGAAGGGGCTCTTCTGTCTCTGATGGGAAAGAGATGAGTCCAGTACACATTGAGCTCACTTGATTCTGAAAAGGAGCCATAAGATCTCTTCTTTAGAGATACAGAGATAAGGAAATTGAGGTGTAGAGAAGCCAAGAAACTTAAAGTCCAAAGTCTCATTGCCAGTAAGTTTTGAGGTCAGAATCTTTTTCCTTCAGTATTTTTATTCCTATTATCTAGAGACAACCAAGCGCTATGAAATCTGTAGAGGTAATCTCTTAACACTGCACAAGTCGTGGGCAGCCCAGTATTGGGATCCGTGCCTCCCACCTCACCCAAATAGAATTAACCCGAGTCCTGTGTCCTCGTCCATCCACTGGGCAGCCTGGCCTAGATCACCTGGACTTCCTGTACTTCAGCCTTCTCACCCTTTAGAAATAGAGGGGAATTTGGCTGAGCTATAACGTACCTGTTTTCCTCTATTTCATGACCCTGAAGATTTTTCCCTTCTCTCAAGAGTTAACAGAAGCATTTCTAATACTAATTTTAATAACTCTCCCAGGAAAATAAGCCTCACTTACCCAACACTCCCTTCTCTGCCTATTATTTATGATGTATTGATTTGCTTCCTAAATAGCAGGGGTGTGAAACAAACAAGGAAGGTGGTTAGATTGTATTTAAACACACGTGCAAACTACACACATGTACAGACACACACGCAGCAGCAGTAACAAGACATCTGGCTTCAACTGACACCTTTGCATTCACCACCACCTTCACCTGTCAGTTAATGAATGGGATACATCATAATCCGGATACCAGTTTGCAGACATACAGTGAGTCTTCAGGTTTTAAGAGCTATTTTTAAAATAGTAGCATAAAGCAGCAAAGGAAACCTAGAGGAGAGAGGCCTCGCTTCCTGGAGATGAGTTGCATGGGAGGGAGTTTAGGAGGATAACGTCATTCTGTCTGCATTCTTGAGCTGAGGTTTCACAGCAGGTACAGGGAATATTTCTTTGCAATGCATACCCTGTCTCCTTCCAAAAGTGTCAGAAACAGATTTTCCTTTATTTTTAAGGATGTGCTGGGACTAGTCTGAGTCAGGCAATGACCTTCACATGAGCTCTGCTATATCATGCCGAGTAGAAGGGATGTGCCTCTGTCTTAGTTGAGTTGTGCCTCTGTCTTAGTTGAGTTGGATAGCCGAGTTCCCATCCATCTTCCAACTTATCTTCTATCTACGGTGTTGAAAGTCTCCTAAAGTGCTGTGAGCCTGGGTAAAAATCATTCTTTATCTCACACAGGTCTGCCTCTCACCACCCATTTCCATTATGATACTGAGCATGATACTATATTACTACCCCTGTTCCCTTGGAAATCAAGATTATCTAGAAATTCCAGAATGCTTACAAAAATGGGTTCTCATTGTCAACCCATTGGCATAGCCCTTTATAGGGTGCAAACAATTTTTATATACAATTAACTTACTTGAGGTTCAGAACTTTAGCTAACTCATTAACTGATCTCTTAATGTGCTTAAAACATAAGTGGCACTAACATTTTCTTGTTCTCTAAGGAATGAGTAGGGTTTTAGAGTTAACATCCTGGTTGATCACTTTTCAAACCCTGGTCAGGCAGAAGATGGAGGAACAACAGAGAACCAGCCACAATTTCCTCATTTGTAGCATGAGGGCTAAAGAGGATTGCCTACATGGTAGGTTGTGTGGATCAAAGGAAATAACTCATGAGTCAGATTTATGATCTGCAAAATCAACACAGTCAAATGCTTATTAGCTAACAGTCAACCATTCGCTCAATATGCAAAAAATAACTGGAGGAGGGATACAACCCAGTGGAGCCAGAGCTGGTTTTCCATTGCAGGTCTCACCTACTCACTGAACAATTTGAGTTGTTTTCCCTACCTTGGAGGACAATTACACGCATCTCAGAAATTACTTGCAAGAACATAGTTATAACTACAGTAAACCACTTATGGAGTCCACAGTGTGACCTGTAAGTTATGACAGGCACTCACTTATGTGGTATACACTCCAGGAATATTAGAGGCCGTTACAGTTTGAAACAGAAGCAGACAGTGTAGTATGTGGAACCCTTGGAAGGGGTGCTGAGAACTGACCCCTCACCTTCAACTGAAGGCATTACAAATCCTCAAGCTGCTGGCTGATCCATAGGCAGCTGAGAGCTGGTGAAGGTTGAATTTGACTACAGGGAAGGGAGGGCCATTGTATTCTTCATCAGACATTCCTATGGGCCTGTCTACAGGCAAGGAGCTTAAAGGGTGGGATGAAATATCCCTCCCCACCGTGGCACCTGATCTCAAACCTGTAACGGATACGTGTGGTGCCCCTTCCTCTCTCCATCCTAGACAATATCACCCTCACCTAGCACCTCTGCTGGATCCAGACTCTTATCCCTGGGGACTTGAACCAGTTTGCTTATGTACCCATTTACCATCACAGTGGGCAGAGGAGCTCCAAGAAGTATCCGGATGGATGATTCAGGTCCTGACCATATTCCTTCCTGCCCTTCTTACATCAGAGCGGCCCGCATCTCCTGATCAGGACTAACAACTCCTCCTCACGTGCTGACAGCTCTTGTCTGCTGGTCTCTGATCACAAGTAGCCTAAAGTTCCTAAAGGAAGCTAGAGCTTATAGTCCAACCTCTTGCTTCCTGGTGAAATAATTCCCCCCAGGGGACCAGTACACCTAATCTTGCAAAGCCCAGAGTTGTGGGCTCAGTAAACACACATTTGCCATTGTGAGTCTTTTGGATAGATGTTAAGTGAGACCCCACTGCCTTATCCCCTTTATTCCCAGATCTATATATTGTTCCTCCTGGGGACAGAGACTTAATGTCTGATTCAGTACATCTACTGCATCCTGGGGGCTGGCCCCAAATTCTCACAGGATTACCTCTCAGCTGGGGCTGTGGCTATGCCTGCAGCCGGCCACTTCACGCTTTATGAAGGCAGGCAGCACTTGGGTGTCAGCCTGTCACATGACTTGCATTTCTTATGCCCGCTGGTCCTCCCCTTTGTAAAACGGGTACCCTGCTCTCATGATATGTTAAGTAGGACCCGAGGCCAGTGGGTCAAACATTCAGTCAGTAAGGACTTAGTGAGGACACTGGCTAAAATCCAGAGGAAAGACGAGCCCATGCCCCGAATGCCTGCTCCTATCAGCAGTCTTCCTCCTCCCTCAGTAGTAGAGGGATCCCAGGAGTCTGCTCAGCTCCAAGTTGGTCCCCTAGAATGACGGTGCCAGGCCAGGGCCTCGACTGCTGTGGCCAGCACAGCAGGTAGGGATCGGAAGTGGTCGATGCACAGTTTGGGAAAAAGAAACTAGAGACAGAAGTAAAGTTTTAAAGGTGGGACCAGGGGACTCAAGACCTCTTGGATCAAGAGCCCTGCTCCTTGGAGCCACATCACTTTTCTTTAGTGTCTTGGCACGCAGAAAGGATCTGTTGTGCTATGATGAAGTCAGCCTCCCGTGTCCCTGGTCACGTCTCCCATTTTATTGATTAAACTATCTTTGTTATTTTCTTGTACAAGGGCTCTCACCTAGCTGGAGGTCATAGACCCGCATATGCCTTGGGGAAACATCTTGGTGTGCGCACAAGCAGCGTTCTGAACTTGCGCTGACCCAGCGTTCCAAGGTCCACACTATGTTTTTCCTTAGCTTAGCAGGGTGTGATGACCCCAACTGATCAACCCAATGAACCTTTATTTGGGTTATGCTGTATTGCTATATTTTGCTTTTATTCTTTTCCCGTGGTGATTTTCTCATGGCTATTAACCCCTGACTTGACTTTGGTCCTTGCCGGAGATTCAAAGTCATTAACTCAGCTTTGGTAAGCGAGAGCCCATGCTGTTTGGCCCGTGCCTGCCTCCTTGGTCACGTGGTTCATGTGCTGTTTGTGTCGGCAATGGGGAGGCCAAAGACGGGGGGCGGCTCATGTCAATTGGCCAAGTCTTTCCTCCACCAGCTCAAAGGCTAATCCCTTGGCCTGAGTCAGGAAACCTGAGCACTCCACTCCAGTTTGGCCAGTCCCTGGCCCCACCATCTCGGCACCTCCACTTCCTCTTTGCAGAGCAAGGGAGCTGGGCTGTAAGATTGCTGAGGTGTCGCTGGTTCTAACATCCTGTGATTGACAGGAAGCTCTGTGTGTCTGTGCAGTAAGTTACAATGAACTCCTGTGCCTTGAGCACCTGCCAGCTCCTAAATGAGCAGTGTGCATGCGTTATTTAATGCCCACAAGCTCCTGAAGACTAGGCCTTATCTTACAGAAAGAGGAATTGACAGAACTGGGCCGGCTGGTCCTGGCCCTGCCTCTTCCCGGCCATGCAGACTTGAACCTGCTGCATCTTAACCCTCCTGAACCTCAGAATGGAGGCCAGGGAGGGACGGTCCTGGTGTCATCCACCAGCGAGTCTTTGACTCCATCAGTAGAGGGAGCGCAGATGCTACTTGGAGCAATAAACGTGGGTACCTGCATGCAAGCTGCACATCTCTGCATTTCTTCCATGTTTCTGAATTTGGAAAGCATCCTATGATCTATGAGGCAAGCATCCGGTGTGTGTATGAGCGAGGGTCCTGCCTGTCTGTGAGCATCAGGGGTCTGGGGCTCTGTGTGTCTGTCTTCATCTCCTTCACCACATACAAGCTCATGGTGATGAAGCTCATAGGAAACTGACAAGCACCAGCAGGTTAGAAATGGAGACAGGGCTTCCAGCCTCCCCAGTGTAAGGGAAGCAAAGCTTCCTTCTACCCTCTTGTCAGCTTGATTCTTAGAACCTAAGACAGAGTAACAGGAGAAAAACATACCAATTTAATATCTTTAATACATACACAGGAGTCTTCAGAAGCAAAATGAAGATCTGAAGAAGTCGCTGGTCCTAAAACGTTTTCACATCTCTTTATCCACAATGATTGTGGGGATGTGAGGAGACTAAGGGGCTTGGTCTAAGGGCAGTGAATTACAGGCCAGCAAGCAGGAAACGGATGGGGAAAGAATGGGAGAGAAGGGTTGTCTGAGTAGGTTGGCTCCCACGGGTTCACTTTGGTGTTGTCACTGTCTCCAGTGACAAGAATGTCCTTCCCCGCCTGCCATACTGTGACCTTTGGTCAGGAAAATTTTATGACCTGCTTTAAGGGCAGAAGTGGATAGGCCAGCAGTCCTTCCTACATCTGTTTCTCAAGTACTTTCAGCTCAAAATAACATGCCGGGGTGGGGCACGTTGGGGTGGCATGCTCTGAACCCCTCAGCAGGAGTTGGTGCTCGTCCTCGTGCTAACCCAGGCTTAGCCCGGTCCTCCCCTCTATTTGAGGGCTCCCCATCCAGCTTCAATCGTTAAGGCTATGTCTCTTCACCTTCATCTACCTTTGTATTCTGTTCCAGCTGTTTCTCTTCCATAGACGACATACTTCCACAGACCCCACTGCCTGCAAGAGAAAGCGTACACCTTCCACTCTTGCTCACTCCCCCACCATTGGTGCGGTGCCCTCTGTCAGTCACACACATCCTGCCTCCCTATTTGGCCGTGTCTGGGCTCCGTTTAAATGTCGGCCAGCCAATAGATGTGGGCAGCACGGTGCCAGGAGAAGAGCTGGAGTGGGACAGACTAACCTTGCTCCAAACTCTCTCCCGTTACATCTGTACTCCATAGTGGTCTTGAACACTGCTAACGTCTGAGCTATTTTTTACACATAAAATGGGAGTCGTGTATGCACCAACTTGAGTTTTTGTTTTGTTTTTTGGGGGGGCGGGGTCAGAATTTATAAGCTATCATAGGAAAAGTGCCAGATATGTAGTGGATAAAACACATGGTATGTGTGTTATATATATTATTTTTACCTATCAGATTGGCAAAGTAAAATTCAATTTTTATTGGAATATAGTTTTACAATGTTGTGTTGGTTTCTGCCGTTGTATATATAACTCAATTCAACTGCTCTCATGAAGATGGTCTGGACGTCCTATTCCACCTCTCATCTCATCCAGAAATAATCTCTCTTAAAGCCGAATAACTTTATCAACTCTTCCCCCAGGTCTCAGTTCTCTCCACTCTGTACTTGGCATGTCTTCTCTACTGGACTGTGAGCACAGCCCTCATCTGATTCAATTTTATATTCTCCAGAGGGCTTGGCAGACAGGAAAGGCTCAATGAACACTCAAGAAGATGAACAAATAAATGGATTGCTTTGGCTGATTCCATTATGACTATGAGATTGTCATTCCATAAGCGTAGCTCGAGCAACAACTCTGCTCCAAGTTCCATGAAATTCCCTGGGGCTACAATAATGATTCAGATGACTCAATCAGCAAGCCCGCACAGACCTGATTACAATCCCACAAAACAAGAAATCTGTGTGCTTTCCAGGTGGTCTAAGGATGAACCCAAAGGGTTTTTTTTTTTCTTCTTCTAGTATTTGTTACTTAAGATCCCCTTGATTGGGTTTGCTCTCCAAATGTCACTGTAAAATCTATGTCCAGGACCAACATGCTCCAGATAATGGCATGGCATCATGAGAAAAGCTTTGGTAGTCTCAGTTGAAATTGTAAAACAAGCCAATTTATAAAAGCAATTTTTCCTTGAATAGGTAGCCAGTTTCACAACTCGGCATTTGAGAGCTCAAGTTGTCAATCTCTTGGTTCTCGAGATGTGAATTCTGTTGCTAAAGAGATAGGAATCTCGCTAGATTCTCCCCATTGTTTATGATGGTAGGTTCTGGCAAGTATTTAATAAATGGATAAGTGAACCTGTCTCTTCAGCACCAATCCCTCATCCAGGAAAAGGTTGTTTAATTAACACTTAATTGAATTAAGACTCATCTGAAATCCCTGCCAAGACTCATGATTGATGTTTGGATGTGATGGCTCTTCTGATCAGATGATATAAGGCAGTTAGAACCAATGTGGTAAAGACGGTAGGGTCCCCACCAGTCGGATGGATCATGATTACAGTCCCTTCAAACTTGACTGCTGCTTGAACATTTATGAAGCATCCACCAGATGCCAACTGTTTTCACTTAGTTAATCCTCAGAATCTCTCAGAGGTGTGGTTTCCTCCCTAATTTTGAGGTGGGAGGCTAGACATTAAGTATGTTTGAACAACCTAAGATCTAGTAAGTGGCCAAGTCAAGGTAGGAGTCTAGGTTCTGACTCAAAAGCCAATGCTCTTAGCGTTTTACTGGAACTTTCTACCAAGTATAGGAAGGAAAGAGCAGTCTCCAGCTGTCATCTCCTTTGGGATTTTCTTGAGCTGCTAAAACTCAAGTGGTATCACATCACAGGCCTCAGCTCTAATTGTAACAATTCTGGTTCCTTCTTCTTGATGCATGGGTCTGGTTCCAGGACATTAACCATTACAGACATGCTAACCATTCAACTGCTGTCATTGTTCGGTCACTAAGTCATGTCAACTCTTTGTGACCCCATGGAATGCAGCATTCTAGGTTTCCCTGTCCTTTACTATCTCCTGGAGTTTGCTCAAACTCATGTCCATTGAGTTGGTGATGCCATCCAACCATCTCATCCTCTGTTGTCCCCTTTTCCTTGCTGCCCTCAATCTTTCCCGGCACCAAGGTCTTTTCCAATGAGTCAGCTTTTCACATCAGGTGGCCAAAGTATTGGAGTTTCAGCATTACTCCTTCCAATGAATATTCAGGACTGATTTCCTTAGGACTGACTGGTTTGATCTCCTTGCTGTCCAAGGGACTCTCAAGAGTCTTCTCCAGCAGCACAGTTCAAAAGCATCAATTCTTCCATTCTCAGCAGCCTTTACAGTCCAACTCATATCCATGCATGACTACTGGAAAAACCGTAGTTTTGAGTATTCAGACTTTTGTCAGCAAAGTGTCTCTGCTTTGCGAAACACTGTCTAGGTTTGTCACAGCTTTTCTTCTAAGGATCAAGTGTCTTTTAACTTCATGGTGCAGTCAGCATCTGCAGTGACTTTGGAGCCCAAGAAGAGTCTGTCACTGTTTCTGTTTTACTGTTACCTGCTAATAAACGTGATGCGTACTTAGCAAGGGTGTGCCACTGTGGTGAGCACTGTGCTGAGCTCTGGGGACTCGGTGGCCCTTTTTGTGACCTTCCCTCTGAAGATTGTCGTTGGGCGCTGAAGACAGGGCTTGCACTTCACATGGGCTGCTTGGGACTAGGTACTGATGCTGGGCCAGGTGCACGGCAGACCCGCCCCAGGCTGAATGATTCAGCTCCAGTGACACACACCAGCTAGGGGATGAGCCTGCACCTTTAGACAGTGGCCACCATCTAACTCCTCATTCCCAGGCTTTCTCTGCCACTGGGGATGTGGATTACAGCAGAGCACCACACCCTATACACCCTGGATCTCCGCCCTCCCCTTGCTTCTGTTACCCACCAGTTCCCTAAACCCTGCTTATGACTGACCACAAGGCTCAGATCCCTTCCCAATCACTTGAACCCCATGTCTGTGCAATCAGCCCGGACTGCCTTGTGCCTGCACCTCTGTGGGCTTCCCAGGTGGCTCAGTGGTAAAGAACCTGCCTGCCAAAGCAGGATCAACCCAGGGTTGGGAAGATATCCTGGAGGGGAGAGCATGATGACCCACTCCAGTATTCTGGCCTGGGGGATCCCATGGACAGAGGAGCCTGGTGGGCTACAGGCCAGGGGGTGGCAAAGACCTCCAGTGAGGCCTGATACCACATATAAAGAAGGTCATAGGCTTTATAGAAATCACAGGAAGCATATAGATACATAATGGCCAGTCTCACATGCAAAGAAAGCCAAATGCAAAGAAAAATGCTTTGCTTGTTAAAATATCAGTGATTGAAGGAGAAAATAAAAATCACTGGAGTTGGGATAGAACTCTCCTGTCCCTCTTTTGTAAGTGACTATTTTGGAAAGCAGTTTGGCAAATACTTCCAGAAGCAAAGAACTACTCATATTCTTTGACCCAATAACTCACTTCTGGGAACTGAGCCTAAGGATGTAATTTCTTGTCTGAGACACAAAAGCAACATCTATGTATAAATATATTCCCTAAGGCATTTTTAATGGGGAAAAAACTAGAAAGAGCCTTGAATAATCAATAATAGGGAAATGGGTATATAAATTTCAGTATATACACTCAGCTCTTTTAAATGAGTTAAAACTCTAAAATAACATGGGAAAAAAGCTTACACCATGATGTAAGCAGGGAAAAAACAGGATAAAAAGCAGAATGATTTCATCTAGGTAAATATTGAAATATGTAAGAATGTCCTGAAACCAATACAGATAATTATTGTGATCGGTCGGGGGGAGATGTTACAGGCTATTCTCTGGCTTTCAGGTATCTAATATGTAGCTATATTTAAAATGGTAAAAAAAAAAAAAAAAAAAAAAACTCTTGTAATTTATAAATATGTTTTGCAGTATGGCTGAGCTAAGGGGATAAGAGGAGATTTTTACTCCATGAAGAAACATCTGGTCGTCTCAATGACTGTCCTTCCTAGAGAAAATTGTGTAGAAGATTGGCTACACAGGGAGACCCATAAAACCTGGTTCTAAGAAAAAGTCCTGCCCACCTCCTTGTGATCAGACTCTGCTGGAAGATTGTTTCAAACAGTAACTTCCATTGCATTTCCTTGATCGACAGAGAGAAACTATTTTTAGACCTAGATGCCTGACCTCCCATACCTGTTTTAGTGCTTGATAAAAGAGCTAAGACATTAGACCATTCTGGAAGCAGAAAACGCCCCATCACAAACCTCCTGGGATGCCTATCAGCTTAGGGTCCACAGAGCACTCTTCCTTCCATTGACCAACAAGTCCCTGGCAGAGAAAGCAATTTCTCAATCTTGAAACAGCTGGGGACACCACCACTGGGAGAGGGCAAGCGACCCATCCAAGGTCGCTCAGCTGTCAAGTGGGTAAGGAATAAGACATGAGTCTAAGTTCAGTGAGAAACTGAGGAGCATAGACTGTATTTTCACTTCCCCCCTGTGATGTATTAACTGTGTTTTCTAAGCTAATGGCTTCATATCTCTTCCTCAAGTTGTTTATTAACCAGAGATAATTGAATGTATTATTTTTACCTTGGCAACCAAGTGAAGTAGATACGACTGTTGCTTGATGTTACAGCATCAAGCTGTAACATCACTTACGCTTACACATAAGTTCACGTACGCTTTATCATAAACGGTTATCAATGTGTGTGCTGGTGAATTTACACCACCTCTTGAGGGGTGCTGGTGAATTTACACCACCTCTTGAGGGGTGCTGGTGAATTTATACCACCTCTTGAGGGGAAATTACTGTTTTAAGGAAATCACATCTCAGATGTTCGAGTGGCATTTCAGTCAGAAAACCCCTCCAGGTATGGGTAGTGGTAGGCTTTACTTGTGAGCAATACTAAGTGGTTTTCTAGTTAACATGTTGGATATGGGAAATAGACTTTTTTTAGAAATAGGTGGTATCCATGATGTATAGCCAAAGATGTTCTAAATGGTTATCCATGTTGCATAAGCCTTAAAAGAACTTAGTACCCTCCAGCCTGAATCCTTAGGGACCAAATTTTAGTTCGGTCCAAAATCACACTTAAGACCCTCAAAACACAGGTTCAAGTCCTAATCTCTAGTACTCGTGAATGTGACACCACTTGGAAATAGGATCTCTTCAGATGTAATCACCTTTAGAATGAGGGCCTATTGGATTCGGTGAACTGGGGTTCAATGACCTTTGTCCTTATCAGAAAGGAACTTGGACACAGATCAAGATACATTGGGAAGAAACCCACGTGAGATGGCTGCAGAGACTGAAGGGAATCACACAAAAGCCAAGGCCTGGCAGCCACCACCAGCAGCGTGGAAGAGGAGTGAAACAGACCTTCTTCAGAGCCCCCAGCAGGAGCCAAGTCTGCTCTTGCCCTGACCTCCAACTCCTGTCATCCAGAGCCGTGGTTCAGTTTTGTTTCTGACTCACCCAGTTTGCGGTATTTTTTATGGCAGCTTCAGGGACAAATGTGATGACCCGTTTCCAATGTGGGGTTAAAAGAATTCTCCCTGTCTGAGGCTGACCAAAAGGCTAACATGGGCCTGTTCTAGGAATATCTGACTTCCAGTTAACTGGTCTAACTGTGCCTTGCGTGAAATGTTAACCCAATAGAGAACAGGCCTCAGCAGCGCACTCAGGTCCAAGCCACCCACCCCACTAGAGAGCCTGGCTCTGGCCTCATGAGGGGGTGGCAGCATCAGGGACCTCCAGGCTGTTTCTGTGAGCTGGTAACCAGGGAGCTTCTGGTGTGCATCTTGTCGGCTGTCTCGGTTTTCTCAGTGATCAAGTCAAGAACATTGTCCATCCTAAAGGAGATCAGTCCTGGGTGTTCATTGGAAGGACTGATGTTGAAGCTGAAACTCCAATACTTTGGCCACCTGATGCGAAGAGCTGACTCATCTGAAAAGACCCTGATTCTGGGAAAGATTGAGGGCAGAAGAAGGGGACAACAGAGGATGAGATGGGTGGATGGCATCACTGACTTAATGGGCACGGATTTGGGTGGACTCCGGGAGTTGGTGATGGACAGGGAGGCCTGGCGTGCTGTGGTTCATGGGGTTGCAAATATTTGGACAGGACTGAGCAACTGAACTGACTGGAAAATCGGCTGCAGAGCTCCTTGTGCCCCAACCTGGGCTCTGGGAACACCATCCTCCATGTTCCTGGACAAGTTTCCAGAAGCCACTGCAAGGTCTCAACCTTCCGGGGCCCTCACCGCACTTCCTCATGCTGATCCCTGCTCTGTGCCCCTGACTGTATTCTCCAAAACAGGGCTTTGGGCAGCTCCGCTTGGAGCCTCCTGCCCAGGATCTTAAGCCCGAGAGACCAGGCGCTCCCATCCCTCCTGACCCTCAATGCAAGGATGCAAGACGCACAGGGAGGTGCTCGGACAAGCAGTGGATGTGCCCTGGCTCACATCTCCTGCTGGGCAGGTGCTCACAAGCCAGGCTGCCATCGGGGCTGGCCCTGGGGGAGAGGTGTGAACACCACCAGCTATGGTGAGCCTAGGGGAGGGGCTCCTCACCCCCCTGTTTCCCCTGGGGGGGTTTTAGAAGGAGGCTGTTTGCCCGGGGCTGCTTGAAGTCTCCAGGAGATGCTGCCTATTTCTCCCAAGGTTTCAAGCTTTTCTCTCTCGAGTGCAATTCAGCTCAGCCTAAATACCTTCTGAAGCAGCCAGAGGCAGCCCTGGTCAGGAGTTGAAGGGGAATTACCAGTGCAGGTGCCCTGCGGTACCCTCCACATCGCCTGTCATTTTGTACTCATGGCCACACTGCAGGTGTGACCCTCCCTGAGTTCTAACATGGATGAATGAGCTCAGAACAAGTGAGTTCACCAAGGATGCAGTGACTCAGTCATTCAACAAACATCAAGCACACACCGTGTGTTAAATGCTGTTCTGTATCGTCACTGAGATAGTTAAACTCAAACACTGGACTTTGACATCAGGTCCTCCTGCATTTGAATTCAGGCTGGCCCATCTCTTACTAGCTGTAATGCCTACTGTGAAGTTCCTTAATCTCCCTAAGTCTTTGTCACATCTGTTCATTAGGATTACTGATGTCTCAGACAAGGGTAACAAATCATCTCAGAGCAGCCACCTATTAATGTCACGGCAAATACTAGGAAGTCATCAAGTAGAATAAAGGACAATGGTTTTCCTGAAAGTTGCAGGGGGAGGACATTGCGAGGAAAGACATTTGAGAAAAATGTGACATGATGGTTATATTGACTCAGAAGTGCTAACTGTACTGTGCCGGGGTCCAGCCCTGGTGGATCCAGGGAATTCGAAGGGGAGATGGCTTCGGCGAACTGGATACAATAGCTTTAATTAAATATTGATTAGAGATATAAAGAGTAATAGAATGAGGATAGCTCAGTGGGAAAATTCAGTGGAGAAAAGAGGCTGAATAACTTGGTTTACGTGGAAAGCTAATAAAATTCCAAGGCAAGGAATTTACGTCACCTACATAGGCCGCAGGCGTCCTCCCATTCTCCCGAAGGAGAGGAGACTAACTAAGGCCTCCCCAGTCAGATCTTAGAAGCCCAGGCATAATTAGTAGGCTTGACGAGCCTCCACATTTCAGATGGAAATTCAGCCAAAAGGTGAGAGAAAGAACGACATGGGGAGACCAGTCTTTCGAGGAATTGATCCCCTTTTTTATTTTTCCAGGATCTGTTTTTATACACTGAGATGTTATACAAAAGTCACACGGGGTCAGCAGTCCTGACTTTTATTAAAGTCGGGTGCTTCATACAAATGTATACAGAGGTCTTAGGGGTGTTACATCATCTTCTGGCCAGGGGGCCTGCTAACAATTTATGACCCTCTCCTTGTGACAGCGGTCAGTCAACCAGAACACTTATTTCTCCAGGGGTGATTATTCTTAAAACAGACGCCACCTTCCGAAGGTACCAGATAAAGTTACATTCCTATAGGGTGAGGGTGCAGTGGGTTTTAATTGAAGGAAAGAATTTGCTTAGCCTAAGGTCTAATGTGATTAATATCAAAGGTTAATACTTATTTCTTCTATATATTCATTAATGTGTATAAGGGCAGGGGATGTGGAGACTTAGCAGCAAACATTGGCTGAACAAACGAAAAACCCTTCACCAATACAATTTTTAATCAGCCCATTATACTTATGCTAATAGTTTTCTAACTTCTCTAAAGAACCTGTTTTTAGAAAGTTTAGAGCATCTCGTGCCTCTCACGGTTGGGAGGCTGTGAACAATCACATGTGGCCAGACAAGCCTGTCAGGCAAGCTAGAGAACCTTCAGAGGAGTTTGTAGGTTGAAACACTCCTGTCACGCCCAGGAATTTTTAACTGGAGCTCTAAGTTAACTCCTTCTCTGAAAGAGGTGGTGGGGGACAGCCCCCCATAAAGTCAGAGGTGTAGGTGAGAGCACAAAGTAGTAAAGTAGGCAGACTCTGGTTTGGGGGGTAGATGCTCGGGAATTTCCAGGGGGACTCCTGAGGCTCCATCCCGCCTTTGCGTATGTTGAGCCTCCCTCTCATGACCTTTGCCACGGGCGGAGTGCCTCACGCTGGCTCCCGGCAGTACTGATGGCTGTCTTTCAAAGCTGAGAGAGTAGCAAGATGCTGGTGAGCTTCTAAAAAGCAGATCCCAGGCCCTGAAATGGAGCGTGACCCTATGGTCCTTGCCCCTGCCCCCACGTCCTCTGCCTGCCTTTTGTCTGTGGAAAAATTTTAAATCTATTCCAAGTTTAAAGAAAAATCAGAAGTGAGAAAATGCAGAAGCAACAATCAGAGGAGACCAAATAATAATACTTGGTCATTGAGCAAAGTCAGCAACTTCTAATTTCTTCTCAAGGGCTATAGATAATATTCTGAGCCATACCCTATAAGCTGTCATATAGATGTGGAAACTCCCACCAGGTGGGGAAGTTGAATACACGCATCATGACCAGACAGAAGCCATGATGTAAGCTGAAACAATTCAAGAACTTCCCTCCAGGAAATGGGAACACACCAACCCTGGAACTGAAGACTGTGCATAAAACAACCAAGACGATGCTGGTCAAACAACTGATGACCAATCTCAAGATGACTGCCAGAGCTGACCGTGCTGTTACTGGCTGTAGCCCCTTCCCTCAGCCTATAAAAGCTTTCGCCCCCCTGATTGTCAGTGTGTGGGGCTGGGGGAGTCAGCCTTTGGACAGGTGTCTCCCCTCCCCTCCAGTTGCTGGCATCCAAAATAAACTTTCCTTTCCACCAACCCGGCCTCTTTAATGGCTTTTGAGCGGCCAGCAGCCAACCCCACTCTAGGTGACAGCCCCACTCCGGAGGTTCTCATCAAGTATCTTATTGTCTGTACCAAGGAATCAGTAGTATTAGTAAGTACTGAAGCCATTCTTCATTGGTGATGAGCCTGTGGACTGTCCTTTGAGGAATCCTGGTACAGATGCATGCGTTCAGAACAACTGTGTTCAGTTTGGAGCTCCAGCTTTCTATCTCTGTACCCACGAAGTAGGTCACTTAAGCTCTGAGTCTCAGACTCAATACTTTTACTTTCAAATGCACGTCAATGGGGGACCTGACCGAGGACTGTGCAGTACATCTTAAGAACACTAACATTTCCATAGGGGTGAGTCATGGCTTGTCTCCCTGTTGGAAATGGGTCTGTACAGACCCCTTGAGCTGGGAGCAGAAGGAAAGACCTCCTGGGGTTGCAAGACTGTTACCTGGTGATGGTGAGGATTGTGGTTTGGTCAGAGACAAACTGTTCCTAAGGTGTTGTCTGATTGACTCACGTGTTTTTTTTTTTTTTCCCATGGTACCGAATCAATCATATATATATTTTTTAAACTTAGAGGCTACTTTACAATATTGTATTGGTTTTGCCGTACTGAATCTGGAGAGATTAGGTGGGTGGGATAAGTCATTCGGCCTCCCAAATCTGGTTTGTACTGCTAACAAGGGAGTCAGTGATGTTTCCAGACTTTGCTTGTGAAAATGTTTTTGGATGCTGATTTATAAATGGCACCAGGAATGCCACTGAGGGGGAAAAGGTGGGAGTCCCCATTTTCTCTCCTGTAAAACAGAAATCAGAATTTCAAACATGGCTTACTCATGAGGTTGGGAGGATGGAATTAGATAATATGAAATGTTCTGAAAACTAAAAAGCTGGGTAAGTGTATAGAAACACTTCCGTTAGTTCCAGGGGTTATAGAGGCTCGTGTAGCCTCTTCACCAGGATCACCTGGCCTCTGCAGGCACCTTCTGATTCTGAGATGCCATCCAAATATCCCCCCTTCCTGCAGAAGCCTCACATCATGGAAGAAATCTACCACCACCCCACTTCTCAGCACCTGGGGGTCTAAGGACTGTCTACACCAAGGGGCAAGACCTAGAGGTCAGAGGAAGACTTCTTGGTGTCTCTCAGTTTACTATCAGTTTTCATTATCAAATTTTCACAAAGAGGTTGCTTTGTTTGCAGTTACAGTTTTGTGTAACTGTGATACTGTGTCATCTGTTTGCCGCTTGGACTGTATCTTCTTCCAATTTGTGCAGAAATGGAGGTCCTCCACTCGGTGAGTCCTGGATAGTGAAGCACTAACCGTAAGAAGGGTCTGGGGTCAGATCCTGGCCTGGTGGTTGGGAGAGTTAACACTACCTGCCTCAGGTCATCTAGTTACCAATTCCTAGCTGGCTCATCTGCAGATTGCAGTATCCACCTTATGGAGTTGCTCCAAGGATTAAAGTCACGAATACATGTGTATATATGTAATCTGACAGTAAGTGATGAGCAGTAGTAATATTAGATGTAAATGGCCATGGAAGAAAGAGGATTATCAATACCATGAGCCAAGGAGTGATTTCCTTCTAAAACACCCCGAGTTAAAGCAGTTACTAATAGGATTTGCCTGTTAAGCTGGGACTTCTCAAGCTTTAGTGAACATGCAAATTGTCTGCGGCATTAGTTAAAAGGCAGGTTCTGATTCAACAGGTCTGACGTGGGTCCTGTGATCTGCTGTCTTCACAAGTTCCCAGGTGATGTCAAGGCTCCTGGTCGAGGGCCCATACCTTAAGGAGTGCAGGCGTTTTAACTAGAGACCCACGCGATTTGTGTGCTCATTGAGAAGCTCTGTGCTACGTTCAAGAAGCTGTGGGCATTAAGAAGGAATCCTTAGGGTGACTCTTCAGAGCTTGGATGTGGTCAACTGTGGGCCAGCCTCTGGGGGACGTTGACTTAGAGGGTGTAGATGACACCATTAGGTGTACAAGGTATACATAAATGTCAATAATTCTCTGGGGTAAGCACAGCTACAACTAATCTTGAGTGTTCCCATATGTGATTATCTTTTATTTAATACTCACGTTAATGCTGAAGCAGGAGTTGTTATAGCAGCCAAAGTAGAGCTGAGGAAACCAAGTCTTATGGGGTAACTTATTCCTAGTCTCACGAATTCCACACTGGGTTTGAATAAACCCATTATGTTTAGAGTCCACAGGCTCAAACTGTCCTGCCTCTGGGTTCAGCACCCTGACAACCATCAGAGAAGCAGGTTGGGCGTATGTAGTGGAGCAGGATGGTCAACGACCTTGATCTAGCCTCAGCCGTGGGCACCTCTGGGTCATCTCTGCACTGCACTTAAGCTGAAGTGTGGAGCCCAGCCGTGCCAGGGGCCCAGGACCATTCCCTTGGCAAACTCGTGAGCATCAGATGGAGCTGGAGGAAAGACCGACTGTCCCCTTCCACCTCTGCCTGGGCTGGGAGATTCTTGCACTGAAGTGTCTGTGGGCTTCGTCACCATGGACAGGCCTGTGGTGCTTCATTCTAACCCCCATCATTTTCTGTCCCAACCCTCCAAGGCTATGTGAGGGCATGTAGCAGTTATACTGATTTTCCCCTAAAACCCTTTAATTATGATAAGAATAGAAGGCACTCGACCAGTTATCCAACCCTATAACCATGAATAATGCACATGAAGGCACAGGCTAAGAATAGGAGTCGGGGGCGCTGATTCAGCCAGCCGTGAGCAACCAGGATCGGGGTAAACTGTATGTGTGGGACTTCCAAGATATTTGTCCAAACATGCATCTCCTGCATCTTCAGATGCAGATGCCACATACCACGTCAAGCAGGCTGGATTGGCACCATCACCCAGGGTGAACTTCTGGCGGGGTGGAAAAACCCAGAAATCTGCTTTAACAAGTCCTCCAGGTCACTCTGTTTTATCTAAGAATCATGGTTTTATTTCGAAAATGACTTCACATGTCATCAGTTTCACCAGCCCTTAAATTATCAATGGGGAATGGGCAGGAAGCACCTTGACCAGCATAGGGGTTAGGAGCGGGGGACCTGGGGTCAGACGCGCGGGTCGCCTGCTCGTTGTGTGGCCTCTGGCAGGTCATGTCTTCTCCAGAGTTGTTGGGAGCTCGGGAGAAGGTCTGCTGATAGCTCAGGATGTAATGGGCTTCCCTGGTGGCTCAGATGGTAAACAATCTGCCTGCAATGCAGGAGACCCGGCTTCTATACTTGTGTCGGGAAGATCCCTCGGAGAAGGAAATGGCAACCAACTCCAGTATTCTTGCCTGGAGAATCCCATGGGTGGAGGAGCCTGGTGGGCTACAGTCCATTGGGTTGCAAACAGCTGGACGCGACTCTGCGACTAAGCACACCAAAGCTCAACGACAGGTACTGCCTCCTGGAAATGCCTTCTTTTAAGCAAGAACTCACTACTCACTACTCGCTACTGTGTAACAACAAAGTGTTGGCCAATAATTCTTAACGGCTGCACGTCTTCTGTCCTGCTGTTGCTAATGCCCCTGTTGTGTGCACCCAGAAGGAACAGGGTGGAACAGGGTGTGTCATTGTCCCTGTCACCGCTTATTTTGCCTGGACTGTTACCCAGGGAAGTAAAAGTCCCCTTCCAGCATCTGGAGCTCATATAAATTCACTGCTGAAGTGTGGAGGGTCTTTGGGGGAAAAGACTGTTATCTGAGCCCCTCCCTTCTACTGACCACCCACGTAATGGATCAGATGGCCTCCACGGCCGACTTCTAGCTCCCAAACTTCTGAATCTCAGAATTTCGAACAGACCCTCACTTGGAACCAGAACCTGGATTCTCCTGTTTTCAAACTCCCTTTGTTCACGTGCTGTCTACGCTGTAGGAGGAAGCCCACACCACACTGAAATCAGATGCTGACATCACGGATCCATGTAGGACTGCCCAGAAACCACGAGGACGCGCTGTTCTGTAGGAAAAGCCACCTGGGGCAGGATCCGACCAGTGACTGCTCCAAAACTTCTCCCTAATTAGAAGCTGAGCTGAGTGGCGACATCACCGCTAGCTACTGCCTCTGCCAGCTGAGCCTCACAGCAGGACACACAAGGACTGCCTACAGATAAAGCTGAGTTATGTTTTCTAGACACACCCCCACTTGCCTTCATGGAGCTCCATCCATGGCTCTCAATGAGACAGGAGCAATATCTAGCGACATTTCTGGTTTTTATAACTGAGCAGAGGCCAAGGATGCTGCTGAACATGCTGCAGTGCCCAAGACAACCCCCCACCACAAAGATTCATCCAGCCGAAAATGCCCATGCTGCTAAAACTGAGAAATCCTGAGCTTAACTTCTACTGAGCTAAAGTGTTGCCTCTTCCAGGAAGCACTCCAGGCCGGTACCTACTTCCCCAATGGGACATGGGTGCCTTTGCTCTGGGTGCCCATGGAGGTAACTCAGAGCTATCAGAGCATTTACTCTGTTACATCCAATCAGCTGTAGTTCCTGGTCAACATTTCCTCCTGTGGACAAAGGGGGTCCTTCCAGGAAATAACTAGGATCAGGTCCTTTTTTTTTTTTTCCCCTTAACCTCAGGTGCAAAGTGTTCATCATATCAGCTAATGGGACTTCTCTTCCTTCGTCTACACAGTATCTAGCAAAGGTTTGGCACCCAGTGGATAATCAATGATACATATGGAGATTAACACTTGTTCTGTTAAGAACTACTTTGCAAGAAAAAACAAGTTCAAAAGGGCATCTGGTGCCATGAAAAATGCAGGACTCTCACCCTCTTGTGGGGCATGGATTTTGCGGTCAGGGCTGGAGCCAGGTGGGTGCCACTGCCTCTCAGGTGCTGGCTTCTATTTAAGCCAAAGGCTGAACTTGAGTCACTGCACCTTAGCAAGGCCATCTGCCTCGAAGTCCATAGAGTGAGGAGGATCCTTTTTGGCTTCTGATAACGTGAAGATGTTGGAGAATTTTATGAAGGAGCTTTAGGGACCTAGGGACCTTGGGGAGACCTGGGTTTAGAACAAATGGGCCTAGAACCAGACTCCTCTGTGGCCCCGGCGCTCGCAGCACCACTGTGCTCAGTTGGTGGATAGAAACCTACGTCTTGCACAGCCTTCCTGATCTGAACCTTGGGTTCTCTCTTCCCATCACCTATGTGGCCAGTCACGCGTGGGGCCTTGGTGCTCGCTTGTAGAACACGCATGTGCTGATCGCTGTTGCACCAGGAGTCTCTGGTTTGGAGCCCTCGGAAAAGCCGTAGAAAGGTAGCCCCTCTGGACACAGAGCTTCCTTGGCTATTGTCTCAGCTCAGAGTCTCCCCGTTCCCCACCCTCATCCCCTGCCAGGTTTATGGTCCCATAAATGACAACGAGCTTCCCTTGCAGCTCAGTCGATAAAGAATCTGCCTGCAGTGCAGGAAACCCGGGTTCGATCCCTGGGTCAGGAAGATCCCCTGGAGAAGGAAATGGCAACCCACTCCAGTATCCTTGCCTGGAAAATCTCATGGACAGAGGAGCCTGGTGGGCTGCAGTTCATGGAGTCGCAAAGAGTCGGGCACGACTGACTGACTAACACTTAAAGGACAATGAACTCTCAGGGTTGTGCAATCCAAAAGTCTGATGCTGAGTCCACCAACTCTAAAATTCAGCTGGATTTCTTTTATTCACTTGCTGAACTTTTTCCAGCATCCCAAGCGTAAAATTGGAGCATAAAATCGATATGAGGTTTTTATTTATTGCTTCGTGCAATTCAGTGAAGACGCTAAAGAAATGGCTTCTTGGTAACGCTGCTGCCAGCCACATCTTGAGGTTTTGGTGGCTGATATAAGCATGTCTTTATGGGACATGTTGCCTTCTGTCCCCATATCTTCCCTGTGAACCTCAAAGGTCCCTGTGAGATGGTATCCGAGTGTACCCTGGATTTTTACATGCCTGCACAGACCTGCCCAGTAACATCATCTGTTACTGTGTACTCCATGGAAATCGTGACTGGGTAAAGGTTAATGCTGTCCCATATCCAAGCCTTTTCAGTCTCTAAAGCCTCTCCTAGCTCTCAAACTACATGACAATGGTGATGAGAATTACGGTGATAAGACATCAAAAAATGCTAACTATGCACTGAACTCTTCCCATCTATTAACTAACATGAGCTTCCTAAGAGCCATTTAAGTCCTCTTATGATCTCACAGGACCAGGAAGGATGCTGAGTAACAAGGTTTAAATATCGCTGCAGGTGGAGCAGCAAAGCAGAGGAGGATTCAAATCGACCCACTTTGGCTCCAAAGCCTATGTTCCTAATCCCTGGGCGGTTCCATCTCCAGGGACAGCTACAGCTTTCCTACTTCCACTATTCAGAAAACGAGTCACCAACTCCCAGATGGCAGCACAAACCACCCAACCCAGAAGGGACCTCTCACCATTCTGAAATCATGTCATCATTTGGTTCTTTCTTTTGCACAGTTAATAATCTGTATTTTTAATTTATTCACTTTGTATTAGGATTAAAACCTTCACATAAAATTTGTATCTTTGCGTGAAAGTGTGCTCCTCAATTTTTATCACGTTAGCAAAAGACCGTATCCCAAATTACATCTTACTATACTATCTCCTCTTACTGAGGGTACATCTTTTTTTAGCTGTAAATACCTGCTCTTATATTTGTACTTAACCGCATACATCTTTCCACCTTTCAGTATCTCCCTAATTCTAACTTTGTATGGCTGCATCAGGGTCCCTCTGACTGTAATTCTGTTCAGTTAGATTATGTCCATATCTGTGTCCTTTACCAAGTCCTGTTAACAGTATCTTCTGCATGTGACTAATTCCTTTTTAAAACTTTCATATAAACTGTTTGCTTAGAATAATTTATTGGGAATATAATACTGGGTCAAAGGCAATAGCATACTTAATTGCATTTCCTGATTGTTCTTTTCGAGGTGCAGTAGATTCAAGTTAACTCCAAAGGGATTCTTCTTATGTGACTGTTGCTGCCTCCTCCCTCTCGTGTGTGCCTTATGGACCGGGCATGGTTATTAGAACCATTAACTCCTTTCCCATCTCTGAAGCAGGGATGCAATTACAATGAGACCACAGCCTCAACTTAACTAGCTTAACAATACATTAAGAAGGTTCACTTTCACGCAACCATCTTAAAAATAAAGTTGTATTCTTGTACAGTGCTTTCTCTCCGTTGAGTTTATGAGCTCCTGGGGGCGGAGGGTGGTCAGGTTTTAGAGATCTGTGAATCCACCACTCTTCAGCACTCCATTAACATCTATGGAAGGGTTTAGACCTTCTTCTGGACCTTAGCAATTTCATCTAGCTTAGAAAGGAAAATATTGAAGTCAAGGCAACTAATTATTTAATGTGAGTCTACGGAGTGTCAGGAAATGCTCAGGGTGCTTACACCTGCATTATCTGTCTTCTAATTTCCTACAAATACTGAGGCCAGGCAAACAATTGTGGATCCTTCAGCAAGTTCGTAGTACAGCCCAGATCCATTACATGAGCCCACATCTGAACACAATGAGAGGACTCCCCTTGTCCTCCTTCCCTCTTAAATCTCCAGGCTCCCAAGGGAGACAGAACAGCTCAGAGGATGGTGGGAATCTCAGGAGCATCCCTTCAGAAACAGCTGCTCAAAGGAAGCGGCCAGAACACTTGGGCTCCCTGACACTAGAGGGCGCTGTGTACCCAGGAAGCAGCGGCGCTGGGTGTCCCCTCTGGGGTTCTTCCACCCAGTCTGGCTCTGGTCTTTAGAGCAGAAGGTCTTTCAGGATTCACTGAAATAGATCTTGGCATAATTTTAAAAAGGCAACAAAGCCAGCCTACATCCTTTTCTACTCAAAGATTGCATAGCTCGGTGGAATCCACATCATTCTAAACCATATGGCTCAGCTGCCCCCCGAGGAAGGTTTACCCTGAAGTCCACTTCTGTTTATATGGTCGTATTTCAAAAGGTCAAAGACTAGACATCTGGAGAGAGTCTGCTGCAGGCCAGTGCAGCCCCTGGCCCCTGCTTCCGGCCCCTCTGATGGACTTAGCTGACTCTGGTGACCAGCTTAATCATTGTCATCATGGGACTGAAAATTAGTCATAGAATAACAACATAAGGAAAGCAAGGAGATCCAACCAGTCCATCCTAAAGGAAATCAGTCCTGAATATTCATTGGAAGGAATGATGTTGAAGCTGAAACTCCAGTGCTTTGGCCATCTGATGTGAACTGACTCACTGGGAAAGATTGAATGCAGGAGGAGAAGGGGAGGACAGAGGATGAGATGGTTGGATGGCATCACCGAGTCAATGGACATGAGTTTGAGTAAACTCTGGGAGTTGGCGATGGACAGGAAAGCCTGGCGTGCTGCAGTCCATGGGGTCTCAGAGTTGGACACGCCTGAGCGACTGAACAACATAAACAAAAGCTAACGTTTATCTTCCCAACAACCATAGTGGTAAGAATTATTACCCTCTTTTAGAGAAAAGGAAATAGACTCAAAGAATGGAGCCACTAATATGCATCAAAGCCAGCATTTGAAGTCAAGTCTGTCTGGTGCTCACCTGTGGTCTTCATACTGAGTGGAGCTGCCTTTTGGTCCTCAGGTCACAATCTGGATGTATGGAAGTTGGGATTTTTCTTCATTTGCTCATTTACTCACTATAAATGAATTTAATTATTTGCTTTATTGAGGTATACCTGGTATACAGAAAATTGCATATACAGAAAATTGCATACATCTAACGTACACATCTTGGTGAGTTTGGACATATAATTACACCTGTGATGACTTACCTGGTGGCTCAGATGGTAAAGCATCTGTCTACAATGCGGGAGACCCGGGTCGATCCCTGGGTCAGGAAGATCCACTGGAGAAGGAAATGGCAATCCATTCCAGTACTATTGCCTGGAAAATCCCATGGACAGAGGAGCCTGGTAGGCTACAGTCCATGGGGTCGCAAAGAGTCAGACACGACTGAGCGACTTCACTTACTTACCTTCACCATAACCCAGGTACTAACATGTTCATCGCCTCCAAAAAGGTCCTTATGTTCTTTCATGGGTTTTTGTTTTGGTGAGAACACTTAACACGAGATCTCTCCTCTTAACATTTTAAAAGTGAGCATACTTTAAATGCACATACTCTTAACCTTCAGTTTTTGTTAACTAAACTTACTGTGTTGTAGAGTGGATCTCTAAAAATTTATTCATCTCACATAACAAAAACTTTATACCCAATAAAAACCAAAACTTAATGAAAAATAATCTCCCTTCCACCTCCCTGTACCACTCTGCTCTCGTAGTATTTTTCATGTCCTTCATATTTCTGTGGCATCAGCTGTAATGTCTCCTGTTTCATTTCTACATTTATATGAATCATTTTAAAATTATTTTTTAAAAAAACAGCTCTCATTTTCACTGGTCTATCGTTCTAGTCTGTATTTCATGTGTTTCTGCTCTTAGCTTCCTTCTGCTAACTTTGGGCTTAGTTTGTTCTTTCTCTTAGTTCCTTGAGGCATAAAGATAGATTTTTATCTGATCTTATTGTAGGCCTTTATTTTTTTAACTTTCCTCTTAGTACTGTTTTATTGGCACCTGCTGTATTATTTTTTACTCTTTATTTTCTTTTTTTTACTCATTTACACTGAATATACAAACAATAGACTCTGACATGAGTCTGAACTATGGTGATGCTCATACCAAGCTTGTTCCAAGTCCTCTATTCAGGAACAAAGAAGACAGACACTCCTGCACACAGGTGATGAGGGGAAGGCCGGTCATCAAAAATAACAGAATGGGAAAAAACAAACGAACAAAACAAAAACCTGGAGCTCGCCTCGCGGGCACTCAGAGAAGCACCTTCCTCTGGCTCCTCTGTCCCCGAGGCCACCTGGATCCACACCCTCCTTCTCTCCTTCCATGTCCCCAGCTCAGGCTGCAAGTCTCTCTTTGAGACCACAGCCTCATCTTGTCATCAAGGCAGATTTGCCCCCCAGGAAGCCTTGTAACAACGGATGGGCACGCCTAGATCCATAGACATTACTGAACGTGGAAGAGCGGGTGAGTTTCCAAAACGAGGGGCAGAGGCCACGGACACGGCCTCAAGCAATTGCACGTGGTGAAGAACGCCAAGGAGCTGCAGCATCCGGAAAAGCAGCTCTGGGGACCCCAGACCTGGTACCCTCTTGAAACCTCAATTTCCTCACTTTTGAAAAGGAAAAAATGGGGTTTAGAAAGAGTTCAGCTCCTTATTTCAATAATAACCATCAATTGCATTTTATAGCCCACTTACTAACTGTGACAGCTGGCCATCTCTAAATCTCTCCATCTCATCTCTCTAAAGTATAATAACCTCTTCCTTGAAATGAGGATAACATTAATATTCCTGAAGCATTGATGGAAGAATTAGGAAGTATTAGCATATCTCTCCCTTGTTTAGCATAGAGTAGGGATCCCATACATGATACTCATTCCTGAAATCAGCAACATAAATAACAGAAAACTCAAATCAGAAATATTTCTTGGAGTCAGACTTCACACTGAATTTCCTCGGCACATTGCAACTCTGATTAATAGACTTTTCTGCAGTGGGGCCCTCCATGCCCGTGAGTCACCACTGCCTCTGCTGGCCTGGAATGCCCCAGCCCCCGCTTCTCCAGCAGAGGGGTGAGGGGGGGCCCAGCCTGATCAGTGGGGCTGCTGAGTGATGGGGCCGGGGGCGGAGTGACTGTTCATCTGTCGAGATGAGGAGTTTGGACAAGATGATGCATAAAGGCCCTGCCAGGTGGGGAGATGAGACTTGGCAAAGGCCCAGCCTGGGGAAGTGACTCACCCCAAATCATCAGCTAAGACTAGGCAGAGCTTGAATTTAAATATTGTTTAGAAAGATGCCCAACTGCGAGAGAGGGTCGGTGAGACTGCTGGAAGTCGGAGAGTCCTACTGCCGGGCCCTACATCAGAATACATGCTTCCTGGAACTCTGCTGTGTTCTGTGGAAACCTGGGGGGGACGGGGCTTGGGAGAGAATGGACACATGTGTTATGTATGGCTGAGTCCCTTTGCTGTTCACCTGAAACTATCACAACATTGTTAATCGGCTATACCCCAGTACAAAAGGAAAAGAAAAAAAAATGCACTTCCTGGGCAGGGGTTTCAGAGGTAGTGCCATAGTTGTTTCTGGGTTTTGAATGTAATAAGTAAGATCTGAGCTCCTCAGAGAGCTGTCCCCAAGAATGAAGAAGGGATGAGAGCAGAGACCTCCCTCCTACCTGAAGGGGAAAGGATGGCCATCCATTCTAACTAAAGTCATTATCATCATCGTGCACGGGAGAGAACTTGCAAAGCAGGAGAGGCTGGTCCATGGAGCACCCAGAGAAAGCAGTCATGGAGGCAGACGGTGGCCATGCCAGCAGGTTCTGCCAGGATCTGGGTGCCCCGAGGCCCAGGACCCCGGCAGCCTCACACTGAAACCCGGCTCCCCAGTCAGCATCCTTTGCTCTGAGTCACAAGATCACATCCGTGCAAGTCCCTGCACAGAAGAAAACTGGAATGTTATTGTTCTCTAACAATGTCAGCTCCCTTATTTGAGCAGATGTGCTAAGGGCTCTATGCTATATCTCACAGAAATTGTGTCAGAGTTTTTATAGATCCCCATTCGAATAAACAACTCAAAGGTGAACTGCTGTTTTAAATCTAAGGTCTGAGGTTAGAAAATGGCAGAATGATTTAATAAACAAGGTCTGCCTCATTTTAAAAGTTTTTTTCCTAGCATACTCTATCAGATTTTTTCTCTATCGTTATATTTTAATATGAAATGTGTAAACATGCATCTTATAAGCTATAAAAATATAAATCATCCTATAAGTATAAACATAATGGATGTTCATTGTGAAATAAGTAGAAATTTTAAATGTAAGGACTATCGTTCTGGGATAAATAATGTTAAAAATTTCAGGTATTGCAAAATAGTAAAAGCTATATATGACAAACCCACAACAAACATTATCCTCAATGGTGAAAAATTGAAAGCATTTCCCCTAAAGTCAGGAATAAGACAAGGGTGCCCACTTTTACAACTGCTTTTTTCAACATAGTTTTGGAAGTTTTGGCCACAGCAATCAGAGCAGAAAAAGAAATAAAAGGAATCCAAATTGGAAAAGAAGAAAAACTCTCACTGTTTGCAGATGACATGGTCCTCTACATAGAAAACCCTAAAGATTCCACCAGAAAATTACTAAAGCTAATCAATGAATAGAGTAAAGTTGCAGGATATAAAATCAACACACAAGAAATCCCTTGCATTCCTATACACTAATAATGAGAAAATAGAAAGAGAAATTAAGGAAACAATTCAATTCACCATTGCAACGACAAGAATAAAATAGGAATATATCCACCTAAAGAAACAAAAGACCTATATATAGAAAACTATAAAACACTGATGAAAAAATCAAAGAGGACACTAATAGATGGAGAAATATACTGTGTTCATGAATCAGAAGAATCAATATAGTGAAAATGAGTGTACTACCCAAAGCAATCTATAGATTCAATGCAATCCCTATCAATCTACCAACGGTATTTTTCACAGAGCTAGAACAAATAATTTCACAATTTGTATGGAAACACAAAAACTCGAATAGCCAAAGCAATCTTGAGAAAGAAGAATGGAACTGGAGGAATCAACCTGCCTGACTTCAGGCTCTACTACAAAGCCACAGTCATCAAGACAGTATGGTACTGGCACAAAGACAGAAATATAGATCAATGGAACAAAATAGAAAGCCCAGAGATAAGGTGTCCATAGGTGCGTGGATTTATCTTTGACAAAGGAGGCAAGAATATACAATGGAGAAAAGACGATCTTTTTAATGAGTGGTGCTGGGAAAACTGGTCAACCACTTGTAAAAGAATGAAACTAGAACACTTCCTAACACCATCCACAAAAATAAACTCAAAATGGATTAAAAATCTAAACATAAGACCAGAAACTAAAACTCCTAGAGAACATAGGCAAAACACTCTCTGATATAAATCACAGCAGGATCCTCTATGACCCACTTCCCAGAATACTGGAAATAAAAGCAAAAATAAACAAATGGGACCTAATTAAAATTAAAAGCTTCTGCACAACAAACAAAACTATAAGCAAGGTGAAAAGACAGCCTTCAGAATGGGAGAAAATAATACCAAATAAAGCAACTGACAAAGAATTAATCTCAAAAATATACAAGCAACTCCTGCAGCTCAATTCCAGAAAAATAAACAACCCAATCAAAAAATGGGCCAAAGAACTAAACAGACATTTCTCCAAAGAAGACATACAGATGGCTAACAAACACATGAAAAGATGCTCAACATCACTCATTATCAGAGAAATGCAAATAAAAACCACAATGAGATACCATTTCACGCCAGTCAGAATGGCTGTGATCCAAAAGTCTACAAGCAGTAAATGCTGGAGAAGGTGTGGAGAAAAGGGAACCCTCTTATACTGTTGGTGGGAATGCAAAGTAGTACAGCCACTATGGAGAACAGTGTGGAGATTCCTTAAAAAACTGGAAATAGAACTGCCATATGACCCAGCAATCCCAATGGTGGGCATACATACCAAGGAAACCAGAATTGAAACAGACACGTGTACCCCAATGTTCATTGCAGCACTGTTTATAATAGCCAGGACATGGAAGCAACCTAGATGTCCAGCAGCAGATGAATGGATAAGAAAGCTGTGGTACATATACACAATGGAGTATTACTCAGCCATTTAAAAGAATACTTTTGAGTCAGTTCTAATGAGGTGTATGAAACTGGAGCCTATTATGCAGAGTGAAGTAAGCCAGAAAGAAAAACACCAATACAGTATACTAATACATATATATATGGAATTTAGAAAGATGGTAATGATAACCCGTATGCAAGATAGCAAAAGAGACACAGATGTATAGAACAGTCTTTTGGACTGTGTGGGAGGGGCAAGGGTGGGATTTGAGAGAATGGCATTGAAACATGTATATTATCGTATGTGAAATGAATAACCAGTCCAGGTTCAATGCATGATACAGGATGCTCACGGCTGGTGCACTGGGATACCCAGAGGGATGGTATGGAGAGGGAGGTGGGAGGGGAGGTTCAGGATGGGGAACACGTGTACACCCGTGGCAGATTCATGTTGATGTATGGCAAAACCAATACAATATTTTAAAGTAATTAACCTCCAATTAAAATAAATTGTATATTAAAAAAATAAAAAATTACAAATTTCAGGTATTGCCCCTTAGTTTTTCCTCTCCACACACACACATTCAATGCTGATACAAGCTTTCCAATATGTTTTGTAAAATGAACATATTGTCTACACTTAAGAACCACCTATAAATATAAATTTAAACTCTTGCAGGCTAGTCCACAGTTTGGTTATACCACAATCTTACCAGTTCCCCCACTGCAAGACATTCTAATGGTCTCCAGTTTCACCCACAAATTACACCATCAGAATTATCTACGTGCACATATCTGGTTATTTCCTGAATTTGTAAATCTACTTCCATGGATTTGTTCAAAGCGTTTGGGTATTTTGACTGCCTTTGATCGGTCCATCTACAGGGAGCAAATGGGATTGTCACACTAACACGAGCCTGCCAGTGGAGAGAGCTGCTTCTCACTGTAACATGATAAAGTGGATTTGGTTCACATACCCACTCCCGCGCAGTCAGCTAATGTGAGTGCCCTACTGAGCCAAAGCACAAACCCCGTGGGCTGCTGAAGCTATCTCTGAACCTGCAAGTCTCCAAGGGCTAGAGAATTCATCAAGGTGACTGCTTCCTCCTGAGGCTTCCTGCCTGCCCGACTCTCCTGAGAAGATGCGCGTTCACCAGGCAATTGCTTTCAGACTTAAACCACTGTCCCAAAGGAAGGTAATGGCTGATTGATGAGAAAGGAGAGATGGCCTTCTGTGCTTGCCTCTGCCTCTTACAAGCTCCATGGACACAAATCCAGGCCATTCCTTCCCAAGACCCACAGGACACAAATGACATGTGGAATAAATAGAAACATACATCGTGAAGCAGGAAAAACTCACAGGTTCCCCAAGGTCCCGTCTACTTCTCTCTCCTTGTACTGTCCTTCTACCGCCCCTGAAATACATCACAGCTAACTCTCAGAACCCCCATTAAACTCCTGATTTTTCTAAACTTTCTAGTATAGTTTCCCACATATTTCTTTTAAAGCTGTGCTTCCTGGTTACTGAATAAAAAAAGTAAACATGAAAAACTTTGCACAACAAGCAATTAACGAGGTGGCAGCAAAGGGCGCCGAGAGAAAGATGAATTGCCTGCAATAAATAAGGCCCGGGAAGGAAATGAAAAATGTTCCTGAGGTAAGCGGGCTCTTATGCGAGGCTCTGCGAGATAAAGAGGCAATTGTTTAATGCTGAGACGATGAGAAGGCGGCTCACTCGAATCCTCAAATCGCCAAATCACGTGGCTTCAAGTGCCGATGGTGGATGGTTAACTGCTTGTTGACGGCTAGCCTCTTCTGTGACCAGCTCCATCACCTCCATGTACTTCTCCCCGCATCCTGGGAGGCCCGCGTGGAGATGGCCTTTCCTGACTCCACACAGGTGTAGTTGTTCCAAACGTGTAACAACTTGGGGTGTACAGAAACATCACTGCTCCTTTCTCCCCCTCTCACAGGTGGTGAGCTTGGAAAAGGGTTTCATTCACCCCGAAAATTATATAATTTTGTTTGAGGTGCTCTCATCCAAAGGAAATCAAGAGAGCAGGTGGAGACGGAAGAGAGGAATCCAAAGGATATTCACCTATCATACCTCAGACATGGAGGTATGTTCCAAACCACCACAATAAAGGGAGTCTTATGAATGTTTTTGTTTTCCAGTGTGTATAAAAATAATGTATGTAAGCATGCAAAGTCATTTCAATCGTGTTCCAACTCTTTATAATAACCTTATGGACTTTGTAGCCCACCAGGCTCCTCTGTCCATGGGATGCTCCAAACAAGAATACTGAAGCGGTTGCTATTCCCTTTTCCATATCATCATCCCAAGCCAGGGATCGAACCCAGGTCCCTTTTGTTTCCTTCATTGGCAGGTTGGTTCTTTACCACTAGCGCCACCTGGAAAGCCCCCAAATTATGTTTACTCTATACTAAACAACAGCATCTGGAAGTTCATGGCTCACATACTGTTGAAGCCTGGCTTGGAGAATTTTGATCATTACTTTACTAGCATGTGAGATGAGTACAATTGGGTGGTAGTTTGAGTATTCTTTGGCATTGCCTTTCTTTGGGATTGGAATGAAAACTGACCTTTTCCAGTCCTGTGGCCACTGCTGAGTTTGCCAAATTTGCGGGCATGTTGAATGCAGCACTTTCACAGCATCATTTGAAATGATGCTTTTAGGATTTGAAATAGCTCACCTGGAATTCCATCACCTCCACTAGCTTTGTTCATAGTGATGCTTCCTAAGGCCCACTTGACTGCGCATACCAGGATGTCTGGCTCTAGGTAAGTTACCACACCATTGTGGTTATCTGGGTCATGAAGATCTTTTTTGTATAGTTCTTCTGTGTATTCTTGCCACCTCTTCTTAATATCTTCTGCTTCTGTTAGGTCCATACCATTTCTGTACTTTATTGTGCATATTTTTGCATGAAATATTCCCTTGGTATCTCTAATTTTCTTGAAGAGATCACTAGTCTTTCCCATTCTATTGTTTTCCTCTATTTCTTTGCACTGATCACTGAGGAATGCTTTCTTATCTCTCCTTGCTATTCTTTGGAACTCTGGATTCAACTGGGAATATCTTTCCTTTTCTCCTTTGTTTTTCACTTCTCTCTTTTTCATAGCTATTTGTAAGGCCTCATCAGACAGCCATTTTGCTTTTTTGCATTTCTTTTTCTTGGGGATGGTCTTGATCCCTGTCTCCTGTACAAAGTCATGAACCTCCATCCGTGGTTCATCAGGCACTCCATCTATCAGATCTAATCCCTTGAATCTATTTGTCACTTCCACTGTATAGTCATAAGGGATTTTATTTAGGTCATACCTGAATGGTCTAGTGGTTTTCTCCAGTTTCTTCAATTTAAGTCTGAATTTGCCAATAAAGAGTTCATGATGGAGCCACAGTCAGCTCCCAGTCTTGTTTTTGCTGACTGTATAGAGCTTCTCCATCTTTGGCTGCAAAGAATATAATCAATCTGATTTCAATATTGACAATCTGGTGATGTCCACGTGTAGAGTCTTCTCTTGTGTTGTTGGAAGAGGGTGTTTGCTATGGCCAGAATGTTCTCTTGGCAAAACTCTATTAGCCTTTGTCCTGCTTCATTCTGTACTCCAAGGCCAAATTTGCCTGTTACACCAAGTGTTTCTTAACTTTCTCCTTTTGCATTCCAGTCCCCTATAATGAAAAGGACATCTTTTTTGGGTGTTCTAAAAGGTCTTGTAGGTCTTCATAGAACCATTCAACTTCAGCTTCTTCAGCATTACTGGTCAAGGCACAGACTTGGATTACTGTGATATTGAATGGTTTGCCTTGGAAATAAACAGAGATCATTCTGTCATTTTTGAGATTGCATCCAAGTACTACATTTCAGACTCTTTCATTGACTATGATGACTACTCCATTTCTCCTAAGGGATTCCTGCCCACAGTAGTAGATATAATGATCATCGGGGTTAAATTCACCCATTCCAGTCCATTTTAGTTCGCTGATTCCTAGAATGTCGACATTCACTCTTGCCATCTCCTGTTTGACCACTTTCAATTTTCCTTGATTCATGGGCCTAACATTCCAGGTTCCTATGCAATATTGCTCTTACAGCATTGAACTTTGCTTCTATCACCAGTCACATCCACAAAATGGGTAGTGTTTTTGCTTTGGCTTTGTCTCTTTATTCTTTCTGGAGTTGTTTCTCCACTGATCTCCAGTAGCATACTGGGCATCTACTGACCTGGTAGAGAAATATCAATAACCTCAGATATGCAGATGACACCACCCTTATGGCAGAAAGTGAAGAGGAACTAAGGAGCCTCTTGATGAAAGTGAAAGAGGAGAGTGAAAAAGTTGACTTAAATCTCAGCATTCAGAAAACTAAGATCATGGCATCTGGTCCCATCACTTCATGGCAAATAGATGGGGAAACAGTGACAAACTTTATTTTTGGGGCTCAAATCACTGCAGATGGTGACTGCAGCCATGAAGTTAAAAGACGCTTACTCCTTGGAAGAAAAGTTATGACCAACCTAGACAGCATATTAAAAAAGCAGAGACATTACTTTGTCAACAAAGGTCAAGGCTATGGTTTTGCCAGTAGTCATGTGTGGATGTGAGAGTTGGACTTTAAAGAAAGCTGAGTGCTGAAGAATTAATGCTTTTGAACTGTGGTGTTGGAGAAGACTCTTGAGAGTCCCTTGGACTGCAAAGAGATCCAACCAGTCCATCCTAAAGGAGATCAGTCCTGGGTGTTCTTTGGAAGGACTGATGCTGAAGCTGAAACTCTCCAATACTTTGGCTAACTGATGCAAAGAACTGACTCATTGGAAAAGATCCTTATGCTGGGAAAGATTGAAGGTGGGAGGAGAAGGGGACGACAGAGGATGAGATGGTTTGATGGCATCACCGACTCGATGGACATGAGTTTGAGCAAACTCCGGGAGTTGGCGATGGACAGGGAGGCCTGGCGTGCTGCAGTCCATGGGGTTGCAAACAGTTGGACATTACTGAGCAACTGAACTGACTGAAACAGCATCAGACTGCAGTGTACTAAGTGTGCAACAGCATTATGTCTGAAAAAGGTTTAAAATGTTTTATTGCTAAAATATGCTAACCATCCTCTGATCCTTCAGTGAGTCATAATCTTTTTGTGAAAGTAGAATCAAACATCAACTGATCAGATTATCATCACATATATAACAATGAAAAACTTTGAAATATTGTGTGAATTCCCAAAATGAGACACAGAGATTCAAAGTGAGCAGATGTCCTTGGAAAAATTGGGTCAACAGACTGACTTAACACAGGATTGCCACAGCCTTTCACTTTTTTTCTGTTGTTTTTAAACAAACAAAAACCCATGAAACACCATAGTATCTGTGAAGCACCATAAAGCAAAATGCAGTAAAATGAGGTGTGCCTCTATTAGCTCAGATTCTAGTGATTAACAAAAATCTCTGCTTTCCATGAGTTCAATATACGGAGACTAAGACAAACCCATAAATCCATCATTTCAGTATAATGAGCAAATGATGAGCTGTGGATGCCCAAAATGCTATAGGAGCACATGGGTTATTTTCCTCACCCAGCTGCTAAGTCAAGGAGGGCTTCCTGCAGGAGTGAACCCCTGCTTTGAATTTGGAAGGATAGGTCAAAGTTGATCAGGTAGAGGGAAATGCCATGTAGCTATAAAGGCTGGGCAAAGGCCTAAGGGCCTGAGTGAGTCAGGTTTGTTCTGGAAAAAGCAGCTGTTTCAGGGTGTCAGGAGCTCACAGCAGGTGCAGAGGGGCCGGCAAAGCCTCCTGGGGATAACGTGGAGGAGGGAGCATTGGGGACCAGATCAGTCTGGACATTGGCCACGCCGGGGTGTTTGCCTTTGCAAGATGTGAGTCAATGGGGAGCCATGGGAAGATGCTCAGCACAGGGAGGGCAGGAGGCATGATCAGAGCCACAGGGGAGGATGTCACTCTGACAGCCAAGAGGGGGGTGAGCAAGGAGGGCTGGAAACGGACCTTTCAGAGACCATTAAAGACGCTCCTGCAAAGTGACGTTGACTTTCTCCTGACTGTGGCCAGGGCAGTGGGAGCAAGTAGTTGGCCTGGAGGAGATGAAGGGGTCGAATGAATTAGACTTGACCTGTCTTTACCCTAAGATGGTCCACTGGAGTGAGTTGAAGCCTGCACACAAAAGTGTGTATTGTTTTATAATAACTTTTGATGAAGATGAGAAAAGGGTTATTGATGGAGGCTAAATTCAGGTAAAATGAACATCAGAATCAAGAAAAATATATACAGAGGTAAACGATATGTGAATTGTTGATTCTTACTTGGGCTTGCTTTGGTTTCTCCACCAGCACACTGAAAGAGGACTTTTCGGCCAGATACCAAGGAAACACACCTGGGAAAGCCAAGGGGAGATGGGCAGATGGATGAACAAAAGTCACTCACCGTCACCTTGAGAAAGGCACCCCCGGCATATAGTGGGAGGACCATTCCATCCGCAGCAAAGGTGGAGGGAACCGATGAGCCCGCGTTTATCCATCCTCTACCACTTTCACACACTTGCTAAACATTTACTCTGGTGTTTCTGAGGGTAAAATATAAACAGGGCACAGGCAACCCATGAGTTCAGAATAGTTGTGTTTTGGGTCCCCCAAACCACCTTCAGTCACAGTATTTCACTAGAGGGATTCAGCAAAGCCATTAGACGCTCATATCAGGTAAGACATTCCAAGGGGTTAGAGGTGACCTCCCAGGAATCAGGCAAGGCTCTGACTTCAGAAAGTGCAGGATGTGGACCCCTGCTGAGTAATCCTTTACTGCATCCTAAAACCATCCGGGCTTCCCTGGGTCTATAGCTTGCAGATGTCAGGTTGTGAGACATCTCAGCCTTCAAAATCATGTGAGCCAATACCTTAAAATAAATCCCTTTCTTTCCACCAATACCTATTTGTTTAAATCATTCAAGTTCAGGTGTCTGTTACTGCACCTTTTTTTCCAAGGCCATTGAGTGGATCTGGGTGCTGGGTTTCCTCCCAGACTTCTGGAACCAGTTAATGAGTCTGGTTAAGAAAAAAAAAAACAAAAACAAATACCTTGTTTTCTGGTAAAGGAGAGAGGGACTTACTATAATAGTCATCTCGGGTCCAGCTGGCAATCATTTAGGATCAGATAAGTAATCCTTTTACCAAGAAAAGGATGAGTTATCAGAATTTGGGATTGTATCTATTTAGTTTTTGTGGGTTGTTTTTTTTTTTTCCTCACTCTCCTTCAAATATGAGGGATAAAATCTGCTTACCATGAGCTTGGCCACTAGGAAGCATCTTTTCTAGGGCCATAGTTTCTCTACTCATTTACTTTAGTTTCCCTCAGATCTTGTATGACTAAAACCCTCCTGGAATCCTAGAGGTGAAAAAGGCCTCTACTTGGGAGTGAGCTCCCTGTTACTAGAAGCAATCAAGCAGATATCAGTTATGTTGTTCACAGCTGCTGCTCTGAGGAAAATTCTGTTGCAGCTGTGAGGCACGGCTCTCCTCCAGCATCTGGCATCCACCGTGTGACCTGGGGCTCATCTTTCTCTTTGGCAAAATGGGAGGCTGTGTGTTTTGTAGGTGGGAGGAGTCCAGCATTATACAGGGTATCTCTGAAGACCATCTACCTTCAGTCATCCTTAGACAGTTTTTCTACAGAGAAACAAGCACACCCAGCCTCTGGTCCTTCCTTTGCTCCTGTTTCTGAGTTGCCTGTATGTTCCTCCAACAGTCAGCAGTGACAGACCGCCAACACTAACAGGCTGCCCCTGAGCAGGGGGATGGGTAATTCCCACACAATGGCCATCGCAAGGAGTAGATTTCTTTTCCCATTGCACAAATTAAAAAAAAAAAAAAGAAATGTTTGGAGGTTTGAATAGTGGAGAATTAGGTAAATTCTGCCAAATGGAGAGTCATATTTTAAAATTCAGGCACATTCAACATGCAGGCTGGAGACCAGGCAGAGGATCAGTAGAAGCTGGGGAAGAATGCACGGATGGCCCTGCTGGGTAGCAGACAGGAAGCAATCACTGCCCATCCATCACCTCCCAACAGCCGCTGCTGAGTGCAGCTAACCACAGACGAGATGATGACATTCCAAGTGGGCCGGGGAGGAGCAAAGGAGGAGACGGATGAGTCAGACAGCTGGCAGCCTCATGGCACAGTTCCTTTGCAGCCCCAAGGCCAGCCAGCCAACACCAGGATTGGCAGGAGGGTCAGCAGTGATCATGATCGCAGTGGCTACCAGGGACTGAGGCTCGGAGGTGATCCCCCTGAGATGGTGTAGTCCACATAGGAGAGCAGACGTGCCAAGCTTGAAGTGCTCCTGACCTCACACAGTGGGTATGGGCAGCCCCCGCACACCAGTTTGTCTGCCTACAGTACCCCCTTGGACAGCTCTGCTGTGGACCAAGATCTTTGAGAACTAGAATCTGTCCTCCCAACCTTCAGGGCTATTCATCTAAAACTGCTCTCAGAATTAACCTGCTCACTTGCTCCACCATTCATTTCCTCACCAAACAAACATTTCTTGGATGCTTGCTAGACATTGGGCACCACATTGAAAACGGGAGGGTCAGTTTGCCCCCTTTTGCTTTCAAAAGTCATTGACAGGGATTAAAAGAGTGCTCTTCTTTGGGTTAAACTTTCTTTCCTCACCCAGACAAACCTGCAGAATGACAGGTAGTGTGAAGGGTCAAATCAAATTTGGTAAACAATTCACACACACACACACACACACACACACACACACACGAGTCCTTAGCGAGCTGCCTGGCTTATAATGCTGGCTCAATGTTCTGAATGGCTACATCTCCGCACACCTGTGCTGGGTTTTCCTGAGCTCTCACAAACCAGTACTTCACCTGCACATCCATCTCCTCTGCTCCTGACAGTGTCCCCATTGCGTAGACAAAGGCACACCTCCTTCTACTGTGATTTGCTGTATTGGACTTTGCAGATACTCCATTTCTTTCTCTTCTTTTTTCTTTCTTCAGAAATTGAAGGCTTGTGACAACCCTGCATGAAGCAAGTCTACCAGGACCATTCTTCCAACAGCGTGTACTGACTTCATGTCTCTCTTGTCCCATTTTGGGAATCCTTGCAGAATCTCAAGCTTTTTTTTTTTTTTTCAAGCTTTTTAACTATTGTATTTGTTCTGGTGATCTGTGATCAGTGACCTTTGTTCCTACTGCAACTTGCTGAAGGCTCAGATGACAGCCAGCTTTTTTAGGAATGTGTGTGTGTGTGTGCTCAATCATGTCCGACTCTTTGCAACCTCATGGACTGTAGCCCGCCAGGCTCCTCTGTCCATGGAATTTCCCAGGCAAGAATACTGGAATGGGTTGCCATTTCTTCCTCCAGGGGATCTTCCCAATCCAGGGTGTCTCCTGCATGGCAGGCAGATTCTTTACCACTGAGCCACTGGGAAAGTTACACTTTAGCAATGAGGTATTTTTTAATTGAGGTATGTATGTTTTCTTAAATAATGCTATTGCATTCTTAATAGACTATAGTATAATAGAAACAAAACTGGTATAGGCACTGGGAAGCCAAAAAATATTTGTGTGATTTGCTTTATTGCAGTGCTCTGGAACTGAACCCGTAATATCTCCAAATACACCCATACTAACACTGTCATTTTGGGGTAAGATAATAAAGGGCAAAGAGTGAGACTTACTGAAGGTCAACAGCTAGTAAGTGGTTGGAACAGGATTCAAACTCAGAGTGTAATTCCACAAGTCTTTCATATCACCATGCCACTCCACTTACAGGGACCTTTCAAACTAAGTCCAGAACAATGTACTTGAAGATGTCAACAGTGCTGGCCCTTGGGGTGAATTTTTACCTTTTTGCTAATCTGCCTTCTCAAGTTTGGTCAAAAAGCATTGCTCATGGGCTTCAGTTTCTTATACAAGTATGTTACTTTCAGCGTTTCTAACCTGGCACATATAAGTGCCCAAGAAGTGGGTATAATGATCACAATTTCCTGAATTTAGGGGAAATTAAGGTAAAGTACCCTGTGGTTTGGTGCAGTGCTGGCTTTGTTGCAGATGCTTCTGGATTCCCTTTCTTTCCGTCGCTATGAAAGAAAGAGACCAGGTCCTAACTCAGAATTTTCTCAGTGGAAGAAACCAGAGCTCTGACTTTGAGGAAACGTTTTGCAGACCCCCTATGCTCACCATGGTGTCAGAACAGAGGAGAACCCACCAGCTGGACCATCGCACTTCCCACTGCCTGCAGGTGTGGCAGACCATCCACAGGATGCTGGAGATGGAGGAAGGTAGGCCCACAAGGCGGAGAAGGCAATGGCACCCCACTCCAGTACTCTTGCCTGGAGAATCCCATGGATGGAGGAGCCTGGAAGGCTGCAGTCCATGGGGTCGCGAAGAGTTGGACACGACTGAGCGACTTCACTTTCACTTTTAACTTTCATGCATTGGAGAAGGAAATGGCAACCCACTCCAGTGTTCTTGCCTGGAGAATCCCAGGGGCGGTGGAGCCTGGTGGGCTGCCATCTATGGGGTCGCACAGAGTCGGACACAACTGAAGCGACTTAGCAGCAGAAGCAGCATCAGGGCCACAAGGGAGGTCCAGGGCTGGTCCTGCCCAAGAGCTGCAGAGCATTTTCCTGGATGAAAAGAACTCTGTGCAGCCCTCCCCAGCAGCCCTCAGAAAGCTCCAGGCAGTCTGGGGTCAGAACCTGGGAGGCAGGGGAAGTCACATTTTTTCAGTCCCAAGGGCTGATGCGCCAGCTGTGGATTCGGGTGCTTTAGCCACCATGCCCACGCTTGGCTCAATCAATTTTCACAGCAACTCTAAGGTTAGCCATCTTCCACCTGTGAAATCTGAGGCCCAGAGAGATGAAGACATTAATCCACTATCACACAGCTAGATGGGCAGGCAGAGGAATATTTGCACCAGGCTCCCTGGCTTTAGAGCAGCTTTCTGCTAAGTGGTTAATAGTGGTCTAGGGAGGCAGACACTGAATTTAATCCTCACATACCAGAGAGGGAGGTGAAATAGTTTGTGGATATTCCAGGAAATTGACTCCCAGAAAATAGAAGTGAGTTGTCCCTGGTCACAGCCCCCAGATGAGACTGAACTGGGATCAGAGCCAGGACCCTTGAGTGGTGAGCAGACCTCTTTCCACACAGATGATGACACACAGTTCAACATTCTACTCTTTTGGAGAGGGGTGGGGGAGATGGGGAGGGGCATTGCAGGGGAGGGAGAGAGGTTTTCCTTAAACAAAACCTTTCTCCAAAGTCCAAGATGTAGAACAGGCAAGGGGCATGGTCTAGCCCATCACAGTCTCTAAGGAGCCTCCTGAAACACGTTTTAAAAGCCACACTGGTCCCTTCACACACAGACTGACTTGGAAAGGCCATAAACAGCACCTGATTATCTGCTTCTATTTGCCAACCAGCTATGTAATGCCAGCTACCCTGAACCACACACAATACCCATATTATGGTATTGAAACCTCAAAAAGTCCTGCAAGCAGTTCTGATCAATTGGATAAATCTATCAACAGATCCACGTGTGCTGGGTTTGCTTCTGATCTAGGGAATTCACAGGGCCAGGGTGCGGGGTTGGGGATGGAAAGTCGGTAGTAAATAGCCCTTAAACAGTAGACTAGACAGGACCAGAAGGACATAAGTGGCTAGTGAGAAAACGGGCCTGGAGTTTCTCAGACAGGGGGACCGCCCCCCACTGCCAGCTTTCTTCCCAGACACACCTGTAAGGGTGAGGGGTAGAAGGAAGCTGTACTTGAGTAGCTGGGGGGTCTTGCGATGGATAGAGGTGCTGCATCTCCTGTGTCCTCACTGTGACTAAGTGATGAAAAACCTAAGAGTCTGAAAACCTGAATTTGCTGTGTGTCAGCACCGGAGCATAAAAACGGGCCCCAGACCTTGTGGGGCTCACATTCTGGTGTGAGTGCTCAGTTGCTTCAGTCATGTCTGACTCTTCACAGCCCCATAAAGTGTAGCCTGCCAGGCCTCTCTGTCCATGGGATTCTCCAGGCAAGAATACTGGTATGGGTTGCTATGCCCTCCTTCAGGGGATCTTCCCGACCCAGGGATCGAACCCACATCCCTTACGTCTCCTGCACTGGCAGGGGGATTCTCTACCACTAGCACCACCTGGGATGCCCCCTCCAGTGGGAGAGACCGATGTAACTAGGACCTGTCGTTGGTCTGCTCTCTGCTCATTTCCTGAGCTGATGGTTGCTGCTGGGAAGGAAGCAGAGTGATGCAGGGTGGACTTGGGGCAGAGACCACATGCTCGGGAAGGGGCTGGGCAGCTGGTGAACAGAGACCGTTGGATGGAAAAGAACCTGCAGGATAAGAGTGTCCGAGGCAGAAGGATCTGTGAGGGTCCCCAGCACAGGGAGGGCATGGAGGAAGCGGCCGGGCGTGGGTGGGTCTTGTCACCAAGGCACTGAGCTTGGGTTCATCCCACATGTAAGGGGAAGCCAAGGGCAGGCTTGGAGAGGCAGGCTCTTACCTCTTGTTTTCTTCCCAAAGCTTCCCCCAGCTGCTGAACTGCAGAGAGGTTTGTGGGGGTCATGAGCATGAGCAGGAGGTGATCCCAGTGGTGGGGGCGCCATGCAGCCATGGGGACGCAGGCCTCATCCTCAGCTCTAACACTAGGGTGTCCTAAGCTCTAGCTCCCCGCACCCTGTGACTCCAAAAGCCTCAGGGTGTCCTCCACCCCCACGGACCAGGCACCAGTAGGTGTCACCAGAGACAAAGTTTTCGCCGTTGGTGCCGATGGTGGAGACGGTCTTGCAGGATTCCTAGTGTATGGAGGAGTGGAGGGTAGAGGGACCTTTAGATATTGTTAGCTCCAACAACTGTGCAAAACAAGTAGCTCCATTACTCCAACGAGAAAACAGGCTCAGTGAGGGATCGTGAGCCACCCAAAGGTAACCTACCTCCGAACTGGTGGCCCAGGATTCCAGCTGGTGTTTGATGGCCAAGCGCCATCTTCCGGGCACGTGGAGCATTGGTGAGGGAGAAACTGCGCTAGTCAGGGTAAAGGGGCCATCTCTTCTGAGAGGATACAGGCAGGGGGAGCTTCGAGGGGCGTGGTGGAGCATCCCTGCCAAGCAGAATCTGTGGGGCTTGGAGGGGCAGGGATGCTGAGAGCCACGTGCAGTGCCAGTGACCAGCAGTATTCAGATGTGGTGCCCATCAGGATGCAAGACTTCCACGTTCATGTTAGTGTATGTTGGGATATGGTGATCATTAAGCTGAGAGTAAATGTTAGCTCAGACGTCCCCGGTGGCTCAGATGGTAAAGAATCTGCCTGCAGTGCAAGAAACCTGGGTATGATGCCTGGGTGGGGAAGATCCCCTGGAGGGAGGGCATGGCTACCCACTCCAGTATTCTTGCCTGGAGAATTCCACAGACAGAGGAGCTTGGCGGGCTTCGATCCATGGGGTCACAAAGAGTTGGATACCACTGAAGCGACTAACACACAGACGTCAGCTCATTTGCCCTCCATTCCAAAACGAGGCTCAGAACCCAGCCGACGCTGCGTCATGCTCCACTGGGTCCCTGTGTCCACAATATATTTATTGTCTGCTCTAAGCAGTTCTTCTGGTGGCTAGGAAGAGAGCAGCAAACAAAAAACAGCAAGCCCTGCCCTCTTGAGGGTCACTTTCTACCTGCTGGATTTAATTTTTTCAATCTCTCCAGGTGGGTGTAATCACCCTCAATTTACTGTGGCTCAGCTGGTAAAGAATTTGCCTGCAATGCGGGAGACCTGGGTTCAATCCTTGGGTTGGGAAGATCCCCTGGAGAAGGGAAAGGCTACCCACTCCAGTATTCTGGCCTGGAGAATTCCACGGACTCTATAGTTCATGGGGTTGCAAAGAGTCGGACACGATTGAGTGACTTTCACTTTCACTACAGATGGGCAGACTGAGAGATTAAACAGCCCACGCAAGACACACGGCTAGGAAGTGGCAAAGAAAGGACTGAAATGTGTGTCTGGCTGACTGCTGGGGGCTTGTTTCCACCCTGAGTCATGACACCCTCTGGGAGCGGTGGGGGCCAGTGATGAGCCCTGGGGAGTCTGAACTCACTGAAGTGCCTCCCCGCTGCACACACACCACCGCCAGGGAGCAGAAGTTCTACCTGCTCACACACGGGCCTGTCTGCATGGACGGATGCCCTGTATGCTACACCCTGGTTTGCTTTAACAGGTGCTTCATATAGCCAGCAGCTCCAGTCTTGACTCTCCTACAAGTTACATCCCCATTTTGCTTAAGTAGAAGGTGATGTTCAGAGAGGACTAAGCCACTGACCACAGCCATAGAACTAGGCTTGCAACACAGAGCCCTCTGGGTCCCCTAGCTCTTGCCTCCCAGGGAAGGGGAGCCCGAAGAAAGGAGGACACGCCTTGATGGCAGGCACTGTGCTCAGTGCATCTCCATCGGGCGGTTGTGGCTTGAACCTGAAGAGTGTTGGTCCCAACCCACCTGGACAACACACTGGCTGTGTCTCAGCCATTTAACTTCTATGTGAAGTGGGTACCATGCTAGCATCTACCCAGTTTCCTCCTCGGGTGATCTGCTGCGGAGTAACAATCACACAGACGGAGGCTTTATTCATCAAGCATTCAGCATCGTGAGGGTGGTGCTGCAGTCTGAGACATGAGAACCTATTTGGGCCCTGAGCAACCTCAGCGGCTCCTCCTCCAGGGCCCCCTCCATCCACCTTTCTGATGGCGCTTGGGATGGGTCACAGCAACCACCATGCCACTCCAACAGTGGCGGGGAGGCGGCTCTCTTTACAGCATCATCATCCTAGCTTCTCCCTAGAGCCCGAAGCATCCTGGCTCATGGTCTGTGGGGACTGGGGCGGGGCGGGTGGGGTGGCTGTGGGAAGGCCAGCTGTCCCTGCAGGGCCCCCATTCATGCAGGTGAGCCTGGGTCCTTTCTAAAGACATCCACCTGCTGAAACTTCTCAAAGTCCTCTTGACTTGTGCTGGAAGAGCAGGTGTAGGATGAGGACCAAGTTGCCATGGAATTTTGTTGCCAGAAGGCAGAGGAGAGGAAGGGTTTGGGGCAATCGAGCTGTGCAGTGACGAATGAAGCAGAAAGGCGTGCTCTTTGGGGTCAGAGGACTGGTTGAAATGTCCGCCCTGCCTCCCATTAGCTGGGTAACCTTGGGTCAAGTACCCGCAGCCCCGGAAGTTCAACTTCCCCAGCGTCAAACAGCACGTGGAGAAGATAATGACCCTCACTCAGAGATGCGGAAATGTCAGAGGATAATAAGTATTTACTGGGCACCCATTAGGCACTTTAAGTAATTTTGGTGTTGCTTGTTTTTATGAAATTGCCTTTTTGTTGTTACAGCCAACACGTTGGCCATCAGAAGAATCCAAAGAAAAACATAAGATAAAAAGTTCACCCACCTATCCAGAAAAATCAATGTGAATATAAAAATGCATGTAATTTCAGATCATTTTCTACTTGTATATGATTCTTTACCAAAAGAATGCAACCACAGTGTGCATGCCTACTTATAACTTGTTTTTCCCTCCACTTCACAAACATCATCACCATCTCCCCAGCTCAATAAGCCCATTCCTACAACAGCCTTACAGCTATCAGTGTGTTTTATTACATGGATGGTATACGTTGTTGAGCTAATCTCTAGGTGTTGAAAATTGAGTGGTTTCCAATGCTTCTGTAAGAAAGAGCATTCCACTAAAAAGTGTTCTGTCCTTTACTGCCAATACTAACCTTGTGAAGTGGGCCTAATCTCATTCATTTTTTAAATTATATAATATTGGAAAGCATGTTAGACGCTATAATGCATCACAGAGATCCATCAAAGATTTGTTACGAAGAGGCCTCAGCCTTACATTTTCCTGGGTCTTGAGCTTCATAGGGGTACTTGTTAACAGTAGCTGAAAGTCTCTGGAAACACTTTGCAAAAGCTCTTAAACATACACACACCGCTGAAACAATGTAGTGACACGCCCGGTTAGATCAGAAATCTGAAGATACTCATGGCGCAGGAGGATATGAGAGCGCTGGCATTGAGGTGTTCTGCTAGCAAGGAGTGTGAGCTGGCATGATCTTTGGGGAGATTGTAAAAGTCCTTGTGAAAAGAGGGTTTTCACTTTGAACAATTCCAAGTCTTATATTTTATCCTAATGAAAAGAAAAATAGCAAACACTAGTGTGTTCAGTACAATATTGCTAAAGACAAAAATTTTAAATAGGAAACAATCTGTTAACAATTAAACCACCCAAATAACCATCTGTATCTGTTGTTGTTTAGTCACTAAGTCATGTCCAACTCTTTGCAACCCCATGGACTGTAGCCCACTGGGCTCCTCTGTCATGGGCTTTCCCAGGCAAGAATACTAGAGTGGGTTTCCAATCCTTCTCTAGGGGCTCTTCCCGACTCAGGGAACAAACCCACATCTCCTGAATTGGCAGGCAGATTCTTTACCAATGAGCCACCAGAGAAACGCAACCACCTGCATGGTAGATGGGAATGGTTAAATATACATACACGCATATACATATACAGTGGAATTCCAGGCAGCTCCTAAAATGATGGCTATAAAAATGTATTTATATTTATCAACATCAGAAAATGCTTCCAAAATATTGTTGCTTGAAAACCTTATGTGTCATGTGATAATCTTCTTAGTGAGAAAAATACACTTTCGTATCTATGTAAGCATAGATGTGTTGATGCTTGGAAGAATATGCTTGAGAAAAAATAGTGCTAAAATCCAGAAAGATAAGATTATGCAGAATATTTTTGTATTCTCTGGCATTTTCTAAGTTGTGTAAATTATTAATTTCAAAAAGGAAAAGCAGCAAGGCTTTGCACACACGATGCACACCTGTGTGCATGTATGTATCGACTTTCTGATCTGACCTTCAGCCCATTTTATTTTTCACTTCTCCTTGCAACTTTCTATTTGCTTTTATCTTGAAAAAGTTTATTGAGGTATAATTTGCATCAAATAAAGTTCACTAATTGTAACTGTACAGATTGGTGCAATTTGGCAAATACAAATAGTCATGAAACTCCCATCACATTCATGATACAGAACAATTTCCATCGCCACCAAAAATCCCTTCTGACCTTTTCTGTCACTATGCACTACAGTGTTTAATCAGTACAGTTGGATTAAAATTACCATCTTGCTATACATTTTCTATTTGTTCCATCTGCTTCCTGTTACTTCCTTTCCCTGACTTCTTTTGGATCAAATTTTAATCTCATTTTATTTCCACTAATGTCTCAGCTGTCTCTCTTAGTTTTACTTTTGTTAAAAGTCAGCATTCTACGGTTTCAAATAATATTAAATGTCTTCATATAGTCACATTTCACGTAACTTTAAAACCCTGACAGAATGTTGCCGATATCTTTTCCTGGCCTTCATGCTCTAGTTCTTATTATATATTGCTATATTTAGTTTAAATTTCACAATTGAAATTACATTTGCTTTAAACATTCAATGATCTTTGCAAGGTACTGAAAATAAGACGTATCTTCACTGAAATATTTACCATTTATGGTCCTTTCATAGGGACCTTTGGGTCAAGTATGTAATATGTCTTTTTTTCTTTGGGAGCCTTAGGATTTTTATCACTGATTTTCAACAATATAAGATGTCTTGATACTTTAAAATTTTTCTTGCTTGCTGTATGTGAACTTCCTTCTTTGGATTTATGGTTTTTACCACTTGGAAACTTCCGTTGTTTCACGCACTTATTTTTGGCCCATCTCTTTAAGGACTCCAATTGTATGTACGTTAAATAAGTTGATTATGAAAACGACCCTTGATTCTCTATTCTCATCACTTTCCTCCCTTTTTCTTCCCTGTGCTTCATTTTGAACAGTTCCTATGTGTTCAGCTTACTGATAATTTCTTCAAGTTTATTCTGTTGTTAATTCCATCCAATATATTCTTTTCTGATACAATATTTTTATCTCTACAAGTATTTTTAAGATATCTCAATATTTTCTATTTGTCTCTTTATTGTATTTGTTATTATCTATCTTCTAAATATATGGCACATATTTATGGGGTTGGCCAAAAGGATCATTTGGGCTTTTCTGTAACATCTTTTGAAACTTTTGGCCAAGCCAGTATAATATATCTGATGGCCTTATCTGATCCTTCCATCTCTATTATCCCCATTAAGTTTCTGTTGATTTTTTTTTTCTTCTGAATCTCGGTTATATTTTCCTTCTTCTGTGCCTGATTGGTTGAATTCTAGAAATTGCACTGGTGCTGGATTTCATAGTATCCCTTTAAATGGTATTTGCTTTGTCCTGGGATACAGTTAAGTTTTTGAGATGAGTGATCCATTTGAGGCTTGCTTTTCAGCTTTATAAGGGAAGGTCCAAAGCAGCCCTTAGCCTAGAGCTAAGTTAGCTGCCCTACTAAAGAGGTGCCATCCTGAATCCTCTACCAAATGCCTGAGCTTTACAAAGTCAGATCAGTCACCAGACGAAGAACAATGAGGCGCCCTCTGTGGGTCTCAAGTGTTCTCTCTCTGAAGCTCTCTTTGATATTTTGCCCCACAAATTCTGTCCCCTTGACCCACCTCCCAGGTCTTATTCCTGTCTTCTCAACTCAGTGTGACTGCTGGGCTCCGCTTGGCTCACGCCTCCCTTCACTACAGCCTGGAAGTTGCCGTTGAGTTGAAAACTCAGAATCTCAGGGCTCACTCTGCTTTCCTTTATTCACATTCTCAGGGAACTCAGTTCATGTTTCCAAAGTCTTAAATTCGTTACATGTATATATAGCGTGTGTATATTACTGGGGCTTCTCAAGTGTCACAATGGTAGAGAATCCGTCTGCTGATACAGGAGACACAGGTCCAATTCCTGGGTCAAGAAGATCTCCTGGAGTCTTGCCTGGAGAGTCCCATGGACAGAGGAGCCTGGTGGGCTACAGTCCATGGGGTCGCAAAGAGTTGGACATGACTGAGAGACTGAGATGCAACATTTTTCTTTGGGGGTACATTACATTGTATAAAATGTATGCTTATATCTTAATGAAATATATACCCAGTTTTCTGCTTATTTAAAGTGGAAAGTAAATTTGGCCCCTTTTATTTTCTCCTGGTCATAAATGGAAATTCCCTGGTAACTCAGATGGTAAAGAATCCTCCTGCAATTCAGGAGATGTGGGTTTGATCCCTGGGTCAGGAAGATCCCCTGGAGAAGAAAATGGCAACCCACTCCATCATTCTTGCCTGGAGAATTCTATGGACAGAGGAGCCTGGTGGGTTACAGTCCATGGAGTCTGCACAGAGTCAAGCACGACTGAACCACTAACATTTTTTACTTTCACCCGCATTTCTTCCAAATCCATGTCAAAATCTGTATGCTGTTGAGCTGAATGAAATCCCTGCCTTGGCAGAGCTGGTCCCTAATAGAATAAAAGTATTTTGAGTGTGTTTGCCCAACTGTTAGACTGAGAGATCTTTCTTGGGAGCTTTTCTTCTTGACACCGAGGCCTGTCCTTTTGTCCTGGGGGCAAGAGCATCTCCAGGCTTTCAGGATAATTGTGGCCCAGGGCCAGGCCAGACTCTGTCTCCGGGGCTTTAATCCTACAGCAAATCTGTTTTAGGGCTGGGGAAAGTTTTTTGAGTTCAGGAGGCCTCACCTAAGAGCCCTTTATAGCTTTTAGAAATTATCTAGTAAAGGCCCAGGAGTGGACTAAATTGTGCGTATGTGAGAATGAAGCGTGATGTGGCAGGAACGTTTCTAAAAGAAGCCGTCCGGTGTCCTGGCTTCTGGCCCCTGTGACTTTGGACAGCTTGTCACCTCCCTCTGGGACTCCACTTCCTCCCTTATGTGAAAAGAAGTTCGATTAAGACCATTTCGATAGTCCTTAAAACTGTGTAAGGGTGCACTTGTGCTTCCAAATGTGAAGGTTGGGTTCTCTCAGTTTGCTTGTAAAACTAGGTGCAGAACTTCGTCTTACACACGTGTTCAAGGAGTTATTACAGATGGAATTATGCTCCCCCCAGATTCATATGTTGAAAGCCTAATTCCCAGCTTAGAATACAACCTTGATTGAAAATGGAGTTATTGCAAATATAATTAGTAAAGTTGAGGTCATACCACAGGGGGCCCTTAACCCTATGTCATTTAGAAGGGGAAATTTAGGCACAGACATGCATGCTCGTACAGCCCTGTGTGAAGGGAAAAGCAGAGATGGGGATGACATTTCTACAAGTTGGGGAACTCCAAAGCTTGCCACCAAACCAGGAGAAAGTGAGGGAGAGGCCTGGAACTGATTCTCAGTTACAGCAGCCCTCAGGTGTGAAGTGTTGAAATCACTAAGTGTTTTAATCAGAATTCCCTTAATAAATAATGATGCTTGGTATCTTTTCATGAGTCAGTAGATTCTTGCTACATTAAGGAACTGTCTCAAAGTTTAGGAAATTAAGACAACTACCATTCATTTGTCCCCAGATTTGGGTTCCACTAGGTGTCCCTTCTGGCTTCAGTGCTGCTGAGACTTGACTCTATACCTAGGTGTAGCTAACCTGGGGATGGCCAGGCTACCATGGACTCAGCTTGGGTAGCTGGTGTCCGCTCTGTGGTCCCTCTCTCTCCAGCACCATCGAGGGCTTGTTTGTAAGAGAATGAACAGAAGTGTACAAGTTCTCTCCCAGCCTGGGCTCAGGGGCACAGTGTCTCTTCTATGTGAAATCTAGCAGGCACTTGGTAAGTCACGGAGCCTCTCCCTGTCTTGGCCCCTGCACCTGTAAACCAGGGATAATAACAGATACCTCATAGGGTTGTCAGGGTGTCACGTGACAAGAACACAGCACCCCTAAGTGTTCAGTCTGTGCTATTTTTCTTATTTGTCAGTCCTCAGTCTCTTCACCAGTTAAGTGCGATCGGTGACCCCTACCTCGCAGGTTTGCAAGGATCACGTGGAAGACTGCAAGTGAGGATGTTTTATAAGGTGAAATCCAGTATATGACACTTGCCATTGTTGTATTTATAATAGAACATTGCGGAGGCAGACATCAGTCTGAGCTACCCCGTGGACGTGGGTGGAGGTACTAGGGATTTTGTTATCTTTTTCTTCACTCATTCGTTCATGTGCTAACTAAGGGCTGGGCATGGTTTTGGGAGTTATCTACATAAAGGATGACAGTGGATGCCTAGAAGCAGTGAGGAAGAACAGAAGCCAGAAGAAACCTCTGGGTTATTGTTCCTGTACGGCAACCCAGGGGAAGCTCCTTTCTTCTCCGTCATTCATTTTCTTTCCCTGATTTTTCCACTGACATTTATGCCAGAAGGTACAGTACAGTGCACTTTGACCCACATAAAACACTGAGTAGATCAGACTGTGTGCAGATGCAGAATTATCTTCATAACTCTTGATCCTGGTCCTCATCACCCCAGGAGGTTTACACAGGCAACTTCATTTAAAATAGCCTTAGGAGGCATCCAGTAAGATGGTCCGCATCACCCCTTGCTTGTAGCTCAGGAGACTAATGCTCAGAGATGGCAAGTAATTTGTTCAAGGTCACAGAGCTATCCAGCAATGAAAAGGAGGTTTGAAACCCCCAAGAAGGGACTGAGGGAAGGGCTGCTGCTGCTGCTAAGTCACTTCAGTCGTGTCCGACTCTGTGCAACCCCATAGACGGCGGCCCACCAGGCTCCTCTGTCCCCGGCATTCTCCAGGCAAGAACACTGGAGTGGGTTGCATTTCCTTCTCTGGGGGGATGGGCAGGGAGACGGAATCGGTGGGCTCTACCCATCACTCTGCAATGAACTATATGGAAAAGAATCGTAAAAGATTCACAAAGCCCCATGAGACAGGCAGCATCGGAACATCTGAGCAAAATAAGGCCTCCAGGAGCGGACCACGACGTGGTTTCTGAAGAAGGAGGAAACTGTTGTTCTTCCTCCTCCATGCCTCCCTCCCTCCCTCCAGCCCTCTGAGAGGTCGGTGCCAACGAGGCGGGTGGGGGGCAGGGGAGGAGGTAGGAGGGAGTCAGACCAATGTTCGTCTCACCCCAGGCTCCTCGGGGCGGGTGATCAGGTCTAGGGCAGGATGCTGGAACACTGCAAAAGAAACTACAGGATCCTTACACGAGGAGCCGGTGGCAGTACTGGGCTGTCATAGATAAGGTGGGGACACTGACCAGAAAAACTAGCAGGTCAGAGTGGCAGCCAGCTCTGTGAACCCCAGAGAGATGCGGAGGTGGTTAATAGCACATGGATAAAGACAGACGGGCACCAACAAAGTTATTGTTCAATCTATTAAATCAAGAGATATCAAGAACTGACAGCCAACTGTGATACCTGACCCTACACTGGATCCTGGTGAGGAAAATTGCTATAAATGACACTTTGGGGTCAACTTACAGAACTGGAATGGAGGTGACGGAATAGATTAAAATATTGTACCCGCGTTAACTTGATTGAACTTGACGAAGCAGAGCTTCACAGGCATGGCGAAGGCTGGTCCGTCTTCCTCAGGATTCCCAGGTAATTGCTGGTCCTTCCTCCTGTTTCGTGCCTCCTGTCCTGGCTTCTAGCTCCTCACTGATGCTATGTCCTAAAATGCTGGAGACCGTTACACTGTCTACGCTTTTTAACCCGGTAACTCCCACCCCTCATCCAGAATTTACCCGAGGGAAAGAGTCCCCAGTGGGGAAGGCTGTATGCGTGTGATGTTCGTTGGATTCATTAAGTATGGATTATCCAACTGTTGGGATGGTACAAAGCAAATGGTGTTTATTCACCCTAAAAGCATAATTAATATTGTTTAAAAATAAAGTGGCGTAGAAGAACTGCATCAATGTTGTGAAGACAATTCTGTTATAGCCACAGATGCCTGTGCCTAGGAATTGGAAAATAAAATTCGGACAACTACTATGTGCACAGTGCTTTAAACAATAGCTGCTCTGCTCTAATCACTTGGCTATCTGCAGAAATGAGAGTCACCAGAGTTTCTAAAACAGGGCGAGCTGAGACGAGAGAGGCAAGCTGACTTTTCCAAGGCCCTTCGGTGACCATATGATGCCACGTCATTTGAACCCAGGGCCGTCTGAGTTTTTAAAATAAAAAACCCTTATTTTACCTCCCACTCTATGCTTACTCCTTGGAAGGAAAGTTATGACCAACCTAGATGGCATATAAAAAAGCAGAGACATTACTTTGCCAACAAAGGTCCGTCTAGTCAAGGCTATGGTTTTTCCAGTGGTCATGTATGGATGTGAGTGTTGGACTGTGAAGAAGGCTGAGCACCGAAGAACTGATGCTTTTGAACTGTGGTGTTGGAGAAGACTCTTGAGAGTCCCTTGGACTGCAAGGAGATCCAACCAGTCCATTCTGAAGGAGATCAGCCCTGGGATTTCTTTGGAAGGAATGATGCTAAAGCTGAAACTCCAGTGCTTTGGCCACCTCATGCGAAGAGTTGACTCATTGGAAAAGACTCTGATGCTAGGAGGGACTGGCAGCAGGAGGAGAAGAGGACGACAGAGGATGAGATGGCTGGATGGCATCACCAACTCGATGGATGTGAGTTTGAGTGAACTCCGGGAGTTGGTGATGGACAGGGAGGCCTGGCGTGCTGTGGTTCATGGGGTCGCAAAGAGTCAGACACGACTGAGCCACTGATCTGAACTACTACCTAAAGCTCCCCAGATGGCTCGGTGGTAAAGAATCCACCTGCCAAGAGGAGACATGAGTTTGACCCCTGATCCTGAAAGAGCCCCTAGAGAAGGAATTGGCAACCCACTCCAGTATTCTTGCCTGGGAAACCCCATGGACAGAGGAGCCTGGCAGGCTACAGTCCATGGGGTCGCAAAGAGTCAGACACAGCTTAGCAACTAAACTGCCACCACCTCCTCCACCGCACTACCTAAAACATACCAAGAGGTATCTTAGGGTGGTGGGAGTATAGATAATTTTGTTTTAATATTATGAACTTATTTTCTGATATCGTTGTCAGAAAGACAACCATAGTCAGACATAAACAGTATTCGTAATGAAGCCATTCATTTTCCCACTTCTGGTCGAGGTCTGTTTCATCCAGCTCTCTTCAGCTAATTTTCCACCCTTGTCACTATTGACTTTGGGGACTAGATCCTATTTGCTGTGTGGGCTGCCCCATGAACCACAGAATGGTGAGCAGCCTCCTTGGCTCCACCCACTAGATAGCGATAAAACCTACTCTCCAACTGGGACCCCAGGAGTGTCTCCAGGCACTGCCAGGGGTCCCTGGGGCACACAGTCACCTTGGCTGTAAACCACTGAGATAATCCTGTTGCATCCAAGTTCCCTTCTCTTGCATCGGCCGGACTCAGCGTAAGACGTCAGCCCCCTCTCCTTCCTGGTTATCACTGAACGAGCCTCCTCAGCTTCCACTCACAGTGTAGGAATGAGCAAAAGGCCATAAAATCAGAAAACTCTAAACAATAAAAATCATTAAACCAGTGTCTTTGGGGTTGGGGAAAGCAGCCTCAGATAAAATGTTTCTTCTGATTTAGCATCATTCCATCAGGAAGGATTGTGGAAGCCATTTGTGTTAGAGATTATGACTTCTGAGAGAGGAGTCACTTTGAAATCTAGATATCATGGCATGAACACTGCTCCAGAAATAGGTCCCGAGACGGGTGGTGGACCAGCTGCCAGCTGGAGCTCGGTCCTTCCCGGCTATGTGTTCACTTACTCGTCCATCCATTTACACACTGGTTCATCCTCTATTCTTTTGGGTCCTGGGCAAACCACGATGGGAGAGATGTCAGTTTGTCCTCCAGTTCCGGGGACTCATCACAAGCTAGAACACTGGAGGCACAGCCCACCTTCGCCTGATGTCTCAGGAGACCGGCTCCATGGTCATGGCTCTGCTGGTGATACGTGATTCACAAGAGTGAACCCTCCCTGGGCTTCAGTGTGCTCTTCTGTGAGATGGGAAGACTGGACTTCGCAGCAATGTGTCCTGAAAAGTATAGCCAATTTCATCAGACCATCAATCCTGAGACATGGGGTGGTTTCTGCAAGAGGGAAATGAACCCCGCACCCCAACAGCTGTGCTTGCCTAAGGGGGATCAAAATCAATCTTGTTTCCACAGAAGTCCTTCCTGGCGGTGGACATGGGGCTCATATCCACCTGTCCTGCTCAGACCTATGGACCCATTCTTCCCTGTCTGGAATCCAGACCCCACACCTGATTAGCATAACCGCCTTGAGCCCCCCAAGCCCAACTCCCCACAGCCCTTGGAACTCCCTGCCTGACCCCCTCCTGGACGCACACTGTGATTTCCTTCCCTGACAAGAGGCTGATCTCAGCTTCTCAGTGTTTGGTTTTGGTTCCTTGGCTTTGTTTCAGTCTGCTCATTTTCATTTAATTCCTTTTATTCTTCTACCTCTAACAATCACGCGTTCCATCCTTTCCATCATGTTATGTCCTTATTCTCTTTGGTGAACTTTGAACTGGTCTTTTATTTGCACGCTTGGAATTTCTGTGGTTTTTGTTTTGTTTAAATACTAGCTTTTTCTGGGCAACAAGTCAGGCATCCCTCAAACCTGGCTCTGCCTCTGGCCACTCTACATGTTCATGGTGGGCACCTGGGAAAGACCGTCAATCTCTCAGAACCTTAATGAGTTCATCTGAGAAGCGTGGGTCCCGATCTCTTCACCATGGGGCTGAATGGGGTGGAGCTGCAAGCCTGGCACGTGGTAATTGCACCGTCAGTCTCGGCTGCTCACACCCTCCTTGCTTCAATCACAGCCAGAGGAAGAGGTGAGTGAGAAGCAGTTCTTTGGGAGTCAAAGTGCCTCTGCTGTGGGAGGAACTTGAAGGATGCCTGGCACAGCCTCCGAGGCTGGGGTTACTTGCTGTCTGAGAGCTGTCCAGGTTCTGTGCAGCCTCTGTTTGAACACGATTTAGGGGAGCTTCCCCACTTATGGGACTGTCCTTCAATCACTCACAGCTCCCCTCTTTAATTTCTTATCTTCTGAGCAAAAATGTGTTGCCAATAAAGCCCAGACATCGGCCTTGGTTCTCCTTGGTGCTCAGACCCCCACTGCAGAGCTGGCGCCCTCCTCCCTGGTTTCTGAGAGTGCCATCCCCTTCTTAGAGGATGTTCCTGGTTGATAGGAGCTACCAAGACAGGTAAGGAGAGGTGGAGAGAGAGAAGAATAAGACATCAGATCAGCATGTGTGTTCAGTCATTCAGTCATGTCTGACTCTATGCGATCCCATAGACCGTAGCCCACCAGGGCTGTCCATGGGATTTCCTAAGCAAGAATACACTTCCTCCTCCAGGGGATCTTCCTGACCCAGCTATTGACCTTGCACCTCCTGCACTGCAGGCAGATTCTTTACCCACTGAGCCATCAGGGAAGGCCAGGAGGGGTGGGCACTGTGGCTAATTAGAGAGCGCCCTCGAGGTCTCAATGAAAGCAGACCTGCTCTTCAGCTCCAGCCGGCTACTTGCTGCCTCTGAGAAATTAAAGCAACGCGATGCAAACTTGATATTTCCCAAAAAGCCAGAAATTCTGTTTTCTATTTTTTTTTTAATGAGAAATCTCCTGAACTTCACATATTGGCAACTTACTCAAAAAATTCTCAAATGCTATGTAAAGTCATCAGACACTCTTGATTGTAGTCCAGTAGTTCTTATTTTTGGGTAGAAGAGCTTATCTTCTCTTTGATGATAGCTTCAAGCAATTGCCAGAGGGAAAATTGCTCTCAAAATTATGCCAAATCTTGAATACAGTTGAGAAGGGTCTAGGAAATTCAGAATAAGAACAAACCCTGATAGACTGTAATCTTTCAATGAATAGGGTGGGTATAGGAGGGTTACTGATGACATTGATCGCTCTTGGTTTGTTTTTTTTTTAATGTTGTTGAGGTGTATTTTTGTGTGCAGTTTGAAGAGTCTTGATATATAAATACAACAATGTAAATAAACATCAAGATATAGTTACAGGAGACTTCAATGATGCTCCAGTAGCTAAGGCTCCATGCTCCCAATGCAAGAGTCCCTGGTTCAATTCCTGGTCAGGGAACTAGATACCACATGCAGCTAAGACCTGACACAGCCAAATAAATAAATAAAATATTTTTTAAAGATATTAAAAAAAAGATATAGCTACAAAAACTTGTATAGTTTCCCCTCTACTTCTTCCAGCCCAGGCAACTACTGATGGCTTTTTGTCATTTCAGTACGATTTGGTTTTCCTAGAGTTTTCTATAATTGGAATCATATAGTATTCTTTGGTGTCTGGCTTCTTTCATGCCACATAATGGTTTTGAAATTCATTCAGAGTATGTATGTCAGTAGCTGCATCTATTTTTATTGGCAGGTTGTATTCCATTCTGTGAATTGTCACATTTTCTCCATCTACCAGATGATTATTCTTTAGCCACAAATTCTGGCCATAATACTTTCATAAATGGGTTGCTGAATGTGCAGCCATAGCTTTTATAAAAAACTGAAGAGTATGCATACAATTAGAACACTGACTGATTTTTTCAGTTTGATTTTGAGCTTATGATATTCAGTATCAACATTAAATAATGGCATTTGCATCATAGATTCAGTTCCAAAATTTAAGAAACAATACTACCTCATAAAAAGGCCATTAGCTCAACTTTATGAGGGACTTTTTTCATTTGATACTTGAACAGAGTATACTTTCAAAGTTCAGATTGGCTATCTAGTGCCCTAAGCCCTAAATGATTCATAACTTTCTTTACTGTAGGCCGTATAGAATTTGCAGCCTCTTTGGAAGACTGTCTGAAAACTAAAACCACTTACCATTTAAATAATTTTTAGTTGTTAAGCTGATACTTTTAAAATTCTTGTTTGTTTGTTTTTTTCCTTTTTTCTCTCATTCTTTGCAAAAAGTAAACTTCCTAGTATTGAATGTATATCAGGTGACTTAAACAAGCAGGGTTAGTTTTTTTTACATTAATTTTATTTATTATTTATTTGGCTTCCCGGGGTGGGTCTTAGTTTCAGCATGCAGGGTCTTATTTGCAGTGTGTGAGCTCTTACTGGCAGCATGTGGGATCTGGCTCCCTGACCAGGGCTTGGACCCCAGCCCCTACATTGAGAGCTCGGAGGCTCAGCCACTGGACGACCAGGAAAGTCCCAGAGAAAGTTTTTCCTCTTTCTTAAATTAACAGACTTTTTCTCCGTAAGAGTTTTAGGTTCGAAGAGAAATAGAGAGACCCCACATCCCTCCTTCCCACAGTACTGCCATCAACACTCCCCACTGGAGTGGTGCGTGGGTCACAATTGATGACCCTACATGGACACATTATTATAACCTGAATCCACAGTTTATATGAGGGGTCACTCCCTGTACACTCTGCAGGTTTGGACAAATGTATAAAGATGTGTCCACAACTACACTGTTATCCAGAGCCGCTGCACTGCTCTAAAAACCCTCTGTGGTCACCTGTCCATCCATTCACTCTCCACTCCCCTGACAGTCACTGATGTTCTTATTTTTTCCCTAGTTTTAATTCTCCAAAATCTCACATAGTTGGAATCAGAATGTGTAGATTTTCTGCTTGGTTTCTTTCACTTAGTAATATACCTTCAAGGTTCTTCCATGTCTTCATAGCTCACTTCATTTCACGACTGAATAATATTCCAGCATATGGATGGACCACAACTTTTATCCATTCACCTACCAAAGGATATCTTAGTTTCTTCCAAGCTCTGACAATTATGAATGAAGCTTGAGTAACATCTGTGTGCAGATTTTTGTGTGGACATAAGTTTTCAACTCATTTGGGTAAATACCATAAAGTATAATTACTGGATTATATGGGAAGAGTATAATGAGTTTGTAAGAAACTGCCAAACTGTCTTTCATCGTGACTGTACCTTTTTTGCATTTCCACCAGCAGTGAATGGGCGTCCTGCTGCTACACATTCTTGCCAGCATTTGATGTTCTCTGTGGTTTGGAATTTAGCCTTTCTAATAGGTGTATAGTAGTTTTAATTTTTTAAATTTGCAATTCCCTGATGATATATGATGTGGAACATCTTTTCACATAATTGTAGCTATATACATTCTTTGTTGAGGCAACCATCAGGTTTTTAAATCATAACTAAAATAATATCTGCTGTATGGCTTCTATGTGCCCTCTGTTGTAAACTTGTAAAACTCCCCTGCTCACTGGGTTATTACCTCCATTTCACAGATGGAGAAAGTGAGGTTCGCAGAGGCAGGGGTCCCAAGCTGGCAAATGACTGTGTTCCAGGGGGAAGCCAGCTTCACGCTCACTTGACCACGCCCCACTGCGCCGGATGCACCACTGAGAAACCTGTCAACCAAACGAAAGCCCTAAAGTTTAAAACTTTATCAAAATCACTTTTTCATGTAAACTAGAATGGACCAACTTTCCAAAGCAGGGGTACAGAAAGAAACAGCTTTGAAAGTTAATAATAACTAAGATCAGTTTAAATGAAAGAGTAAAGACAGATGAATACATTGTAAACAGTAGGTTGAGTAGCAAAAAACAAACCTCACCCTCTGTCCCATCACCTAAAGTAAATGAATATTTTGATTTTTAGTCTATTCTAGATCTGTTCTATAGATGAAACAAAAATTAAAATGACATAGATTTATCTCTCATGTTGAACACAGTCTTTCTCACAGGCTGTCATGAGATTTTTTCCATTAAAATTGCTTGAAAAGAGGCAGTCCTTTCTCTTTGGCGGGAGGAGAAGGGGACGACAGAGGATGAGATGGGTGGATGGCATCACCAACTCAATGGACATGAGTTGGAGTAAACTCCGGGAGTTGGTGATAGACAGGGAGGCCTGGCGTGCTGTGATTCATGGGGTCGCAAAGAGTCAGACACGACTGAGCGACTGAACTGAACCTTTTAAGCTATTCACAACTTGATTGGAAAGATACTCTATTATAAGATGAACCTAAGACACTTGATGGGTTTCAAAGGGAAGAAGACACAGGAAGGTAAAATCTTGAGGCTCAAGGAGTGGTTCCATGTATGGGCCCCGGCAGGGGCTCTGATTGAATCAGTAGTGTATTTATTTAATAGCCTATTACACCCTGCAGTGTGTGTGTGTGCGTGTGTGCACCAGTATCTTTAGAAACCACGTAGAAGAGTGATCTACATCTCCCGACACATTTAACATCCTTGTTACAAACACAAGTGTTTCATAAGGCTTGGAACTGATTGCCTTTTGCTAACTTATAGAATATCTGGATGCACAAGCTTCTTAAATAGCAAACAAGATCATCCTCCCACCTGTTTAGCAGGTAGGTAAACCAAGGAATAATTTGCACAAGTCTCCCTGAAATAGAAAACTGAAAACCAGAATTTGTGAATGAACTGTAACCCTTACTGTCAAGACAAAGGGACTATATCCGTGTGTGAATTTCACAACACAAAGCATCAGAGCATAGATTGCTATCGTGGCCACTCTTCCCATCCCTATGATTCACCGTAAGATGACACGAATAACTGTTCTGCTTGGTCTCATAATTCCAAAGATAAGACCACCGATCAGCAACTTATCTCATGTATGAATCCTTGTCAATCTGTGCCCCAAACACTCTAAGACTCACTCTTGCATCAATTCAACAGTCCAGAGGGGATGCTTATACTAAGCCAAAATTTGACTGGCCATCCGTTCCCCTGGTCATCTTTGTAAGGGGTCTTCCACAAAGGTGATTTCACTTTTAAACAATGGACAACATGTGGAGGATTTTTTAAGCCTTCAAAGACCCATTATTTCCGTACTTTGCTGGATAATGCTTTGTTATTTACAAAGCTTCGTTTTTGTTCCATTTTCTTTTCATTTCAAGAGTAGAGAAAATTGCACATAAAGATGAAATTTGGGGTTAGAAATCCATTTATTCCTTTCCATAAAATTACAGGCTTCTCTTTTAAAAAATGACATCTGTGTCTAGCAGAACATGGAGCAGGGTTTGTGCTCTCTGCTCCGGAAGCCCAGACTCTTTCAGGTGGACGTGGATGATCAGTTGCCTGGAGTCCTTGGTCTTGTGCGATGCCAGCCTTCACCTGTCCTGCACTTGCTGGTAACTGGGCCCTGGGTGGCACCACCCAGGGGGCAGCCATGGTGACACTGTCGCAGCCTGGCCCTGGAGGAAGTGAAGTGAAAGTCGCTCAGTCATGTCCGACTCTTTGTGACCCCATGGACTATACAGGCCACAGAAATCTCCAGGCCAGAATACTGACGTGGGTAGCCATTCTCCACTCTGGAGGAACCTCACTGGTACTTCACGGGATGGCACCCATAAGGGTGGATGCATCGGTCTTCGGTGATGTCTGAGCAAAAGTAGTTGTGACTGCAAATTGAAAAAATGATTTCCTCTGTGGAGCCGAGACCACAATCTTTTCTGCGTTCACCTTAATGGGATAAAAAGTGCCCAAGTGCCTCAGTTTCCTCTGGAGGTGGAGAGGGTGTTTGGAATGCGTGATGTATTCAAGGAGAGTCTGGTCAGCCCCTCCCCAACTCACCCATCACAGGCTCTGCTCCCAGCAGCCGCCTCCAGAGGGATCATTTAAAAATATAATTCAAATTGCATCACCCTTCCTGGAAACCCTTCAAAGGCCTCTCTTCACACAGAAAATCAAACCTCAAGTCCTTCCTCTGTACTTTGAGTTCCTCGTGATTTGTCCAGTGGCCCTTTTTGACCATTTTTCACTCAATGTTCTCCAGCCAGCTGTTCTTTCAAATCACCCCAAGCTCTCCCACTTTGGGGTGTCACAGGCTGAAACTTCTTCAGAAATCCTGCATCTTCACTTCCCTCAGGTCTCTGCTCAAAAGTCACCTCCTCCCACAGTCCTTCCCTCACCATCCTTTCTATATCAACAGCTGCATCACAAAACTTACCTCCTCTCCCTGGATGTCTTTTCTCACTAGCAATCATCACTGTTTATAATATGCTCTTGATTATCAAAATCTCCCACTTGAATTTGAAATCCTAAAAAGCCAGTGCCGTAAACCCACTGCCTAGCACGAAGTATGACACTTGGAGGGCACTCACCACACACTTGTTGAATGAATGAAATCTGCACAGTCTACATCTGACGCCTGCTGAGAGTCTCAAGGTGTAGTCTCAAGGTTTCCTGGAAACTGGTGAGAGTCATCACACCTACGTGCGAGGTGCTGGGTGTCTTGCCCAAACTGTGTCTGATGCTCACACATTCCTGGTCAGTGGAGACAGAAGGAGACACTGCAGCTGAGTTCTTCAGCAGTTTTGAATTTCAATTCAACCAAGTCAAAAGAGATGACACGACCTCCCTCTGTGCCTTGGCCAGCCACCTGGGCAAACGCAGGGTTGGAAGACAGAAGCAGATTCTTCAAAGATGGACTTTCAAATCCCCTGAGCCCCCTGTCCACTTCTGTCCCTGAACAAGCTCCTGCTTCTAGAATTTCTGGGCATCCTAAGAAGGCGAGAAGTGATCATGTCCATGGATTGACCCGGTTCCTCTTGCCATCACGGCTGGTAGCCTCAGGCCACCACAGGCCCCCAGACCCAGTGTTCCTGGACCTGACCATGAGACCACTGTGGCCTCCAAATAAGGGCTGGTCTGGTTGTGCTGAGTCTTCTGCTGGCCAGGCTGCCCTGGCTTTGTCCCTAACTGAGTGGGAGAGTCAGTCTTTGCTGCCAGTGATGGAATTCCTGTGACCTCACAGGCCTGCATCTTTAGAATCAAGAAGGAGATTCTCTTTCTCTTGGAAAAGGTTCTCTGGAGAAGACAGGAGGAGCAACTTACCTGTGCTTGCTGACCTTGACCCCTTCCACGTCTCCCGCCCAGGACCTGACTGCAGTGTTTGACCTCTCACTCATCTGGCTTTGGACTCACCACTCTCTCAAGCATGACTTGCTCTATCGCCTGGTTCTTCTGGTCCCATTGGCTTCAAGTAATAATCACAGCCTCTACTTATTGATCATGTAGTGTGAGCCGACAGCGAGCCCTTTGAGCTGTTCAATTTCCATTCACTAATCATGTCTTATTCTTGCAACAACCCCTCAGGATTGGAAACTCCAATCTTAAAATGATGAAACTGAGATTTACTGAGATACAGAGGTTTTTTGGTTCATGGTCTTGAAGCAGGTGAGTGGCTGAGCTATCTCATGGTTCCAAAATTAATCAAGAAATGGAATATTCAAGGTAAACATGAAAACAATTTTTTTCCCCTGACACCTAGGAATATAGTCTCTATGGACAAAGATGTATGCACAAGAGTGATCAACTTGGCACTACTAATAATTGTGAAAAACTGGCAATAACCTCAATAGCAACACAAACAAATGATGAGAACTCCGTGTAATGAGATATTAGGCCGTTGTGAAGAATGGTAATGTAGGGCTGTGCTGATTTTCATGTAAATTTGCCTAATGGATATCGTTGAATAAAAACGCATTACAGAACCAGTCTCCCATCTCATTCTCTAGAAGTTAATGCCAAAGTGTTTCTTCTACAGCTTTGCATATATTTTCTGGGCATTGAAAGGTATTTAGATGCAAAGAGAGAGAGAGAGAGAATGACTCTGTTTTATGAAATAGAAAGAAAATATTCTGTTCTTCAACTTGCTTTTTTCACTTAAAAATCTTGTTGCTGTTCAGTTGCTCAGTCATGCCCGACTCTTTGTGACCCCATGGACTGCAGCATGCCAGCCTTGGGCATCAATTTCAGCTGACTGAGATCTAGCTTCTTTGTTGAAATGGTAGCAATGCATTTTATTTATTTATTCGGCATTTATTGAGAGCCTATCACATGCCAGGTGCCATGCTAAGCACTAGAAAGCTCTTCTCAGATGGTAGAACATACTGTTCTTTATTATTCCTCCATCAATGGGTGTCTTTCTCTTACTTTTCCTATTACAGAGCACACTGCAACAAATCTGCGTGTGTGTATACTCTATATTGCTCTGTTGCGTGTCTCTATGCTACATTTCTAGAAGTGACATCACTTTGGTCAGAGAGTAGGCACAGCCTCAATTCTGAGAGATTATTTTTCCTGAGCATCTTAACTGTGAGAGTCTAATCAGCCAAGGGATGTGGGCCTTTTCCAGTATAGAGGAAGGATTCCTCTGATGGGGATTTTGGAACAGAGAAGTTGGTTTGTGAAATAGATCTCAGCAAAGAAGAAAAGGAAGAAAGCCACAGTGTACGGAGCACATTGAAAAAGGAAATGGCAACCCACTCCAGTGTTCTTGCCTGGAGAATCCCAGGGACGGGGGAGCCTGGTGGGCTGCCATCTATGGGGTCGCACAGAGTCAGACAAGACTGAAGCGAATCAGCAGCAGCAACAGCAGCTGCATGGAGCACGTACTCTGTACTTGGCATGCCCCATAGATAACAAGCGTTTTCCTCACAACACCTCACTAATCATGAGGTTAGTTCCCAAGACGCAACACAATAGCTGCCAAGAAATGTTTACGTGAGTACATGTGGGGTGGACATTATGATCTCCATTCTGTGGGTGAAGCCAAGGAGATTCAAACCTTGTTCAATCCCACCCAGTCTGCCAGGGGTAGGACTGCCGCCCAGAGGTCCCTGTGTCCCCCTGCAGGATGGGTCAGAGGTCAGGAGCCTGAGGCCAGGGGATGAGCAAGGACTGACTTGCAGAGCTGCCCTCCTGTGATGAAAATCTTACAGCAAAAGCAAGAAAAGCAGGGGCAGAGCACTAATGTCCTGGCTATGGAGTGGCAATCCCCATCCCTCTTGTTTAAGAAAAAGTAAGCCCACTTTCGTAAAGAGCCTGCCCTCTCTGTATCACAGATATCACTCATCCTTCCCTGTCTGCTGTGCAAGCAGCCACTGCCCGGGCCCTCTGGCTGGGCAGTATCAATCATCTTGACAGATTGCAAAAGCTCACATCTCCTGCCTGGCTTCTCACTTGCCCACCTTTGCCAGGAGAGGGAAAGGCTCCCGACAAACATTTAGAGCATGAAGAGTAATAGGGCTGCGGCTGCAAAAACCAGTGGAAAGCAGGAGCCAGCTACAGTGATTTGTAAGCGCTGAATGTGAGCGCCTCCGCCCCTTTCTTCAGTGACAGCATCCCACTGGGAGCTTGACTGTGGCCACGGTGGATGTGTTTCCTTCAGGAAAATCGGCAGATCAAGAGAGCGGCTTTCCCCACCCGCCCTTAAAGAGTCATTAAACATTTACTGCTGTACAAACCCTAGAGGAGACTTAGCTTGCAACTACTCAGTTCTGCCCAAGACCAGAAGTGGGCTGACGTATGATGTTACGTCTATGTGAAATCTACAATACGACACAAACGAACCCATCTATGAAACGGAATGGGTCTTCCCCAGTGGCTTGGTCAGTGAAGAGTCTGCCTGCAATGCAGGTGACCCAGGCTCAATCCCTGAGTCGGGAAGATCCCCTGGAGAAGGATATGGCTACCCACTCCAGTATTCTTGCCTGGAGAATCCCATGGACAGAGCCTGGTGGGCTACAGTCCATGGGGTCGCAAAGAGTCAGACACAACTGAGTGATGAACACACGAAACAGAGCCAGACTCATGGATGCAGAGGACAGATGGGTCGTTGCCAGGAGGTAGGGAGTTGGGGGAGGGATGGAGTGGGTGGTTGGGGTTAGGAGATATAAGATAAATAACAGGGTCCTACTGTATAGCAGTACATCAAGGCTGTATATAGTCACCCTGCTTGTTTAACTTATATGCAGAGTACATCATGAGAAATGCTGGGCTGGAAGAAGCACAAGCTGGAATCAAGATTGCCAGGAGAATATCAATAATCTCAGATATGCAGATGACACCACCCTTATGGCAGAAAGTGAAGAGGAACTAAAAAGCCTCTTGATGAAAGTGAAAGTGGAGAGTGAAAAAGTTGGCTTAAAGCTCAACATTCAGAAAACGAAGATCATGGCATCTGGTCCCATCACTTCATGGGACATAGATGGGGAAACAGTGGAAACAGTGTCAGACTTTATTTTTGGGGGCTCCAAAATCACTGCAGATGGTGACTGCAGCCATGAAATTAAAAGACGCTTACTCCTTGGAAGAAAAGTTATGACCAACCTAGATAGCATATTCAAAAGCAGAGACATTACTTTGCCAACAAAGGTCTATCTAGTCAAGGCTATGGTTTTTCCAGTGGTCATGTACGGATGTGAGAGTTGGACTGTGAAGAAAGCTGAGCACCGACGAATTGATGCTTTTGAACTGTGGTGTTGGAGAAGACTCTTGAGAGTCCCTTGGACTTCAAGGAGATCCAACCAGTCCATTCTGAAGGAGATCCTGCTAAGTCGCTTCAGTCGTGTCCGACTGTGTGACCCCATAGACGCCAGCCCACCAGGCTCCCATGTCCCTGGGATTCTCCAGGCAAGAACACTGGAGTGGGTTGCCATTTCCTTCTCCAATGCATGAAAGTGAAAAGTGAAAGTGAAGTCACTCAGTCGAGTCCGACTCCTAGCGACCCTATGGACTGCAGCCTACCAGGCTCCTCCATCCATGGGATTTTCCAGGCAAGAGTACTGGAGTGAGGTGCTATAGCCCTGGGATTTCTTTGGAAGGAATGATGCTAAAGCTGAAACTCCAGTACTTTGGCCACCTCATGTGAAGAGTTGACTCATTGGAAAAGACTCTGATGCTGGGAGGGATTAGGGGCAGGAGGAGAAGGGGACATCTGGCTGGATGGCATCATTGACTCGATGGACGTGAGTCTGAGTGAACTCCGGAAGTTGGTGATGGACAGGGAGGCCTGGTGTGCTGCGATTCATGGGGTCACAAAGAGTCGGACACAACTGAGCGACTGAACTGACTGTATAGCACAGAGAACTATACTCAATATCCTATGATAAACCAGCAGTATAAATGCTATTAAAAAAATATATATATTTTTGATCTGTGGTTGAATGAATCTACAAATTTGGAACCAGTATATTTTCATTCCAGAAAGTTCCATAAAGCAAAACTTGAATTTGCTCTAACTCAGCAACTACTCATATAGCATTTACATTGTATTTACAGCTATTTACATAGTATTTATATCGTATTAGGTATTATAAGTAATTAGAGATTATTTAAAGTATACAGAGGATGTGCATAGATGGTAAATACTACTCGATTAAAAACTTTTTCATTTTACTGTATTATTCTTCTCTTCTCTTTCGTTTTTAATTTTTTTTTAGTTTTTATTTATATTTTCTTAGCCAAGCTGCCACAGCATATGGGATCTTAGTTCTCTGTCCAGCTATCAAACCTGAGCCCCCCACACCGTAAGTGTAGCATCTCGACCACTAGACCACCAGGGAAGTCCCAGTTCCATGCCATTTTATGTAAGGGGCTGGAGCATTCATGAATTTTGGTTATCCGTAGAGATCCTGGAACTAGGAGATGACTGTATGGCCTTTCACACTGTTCTCCTGAAGTAAGAATTTCTTGCCCTGGAGGCTCCAGAGCTACAAGTCCTTGACAACGAGAGAGACGGGGCTGTATCACTGATCTGGTCATCGCCTCTCCCCATCCCTGCAAGAACTTAAACCCTCATACCAACCTTTCTGGGTCCCTTCCTACCCTCTTCCTGTTTCTCCAAGGACAACCTCTCCATCCTTCCCCACAAGTCTCCTTCTGGCCAATGTCAACAGTCCAGGCCCTGGGACTCAGGGGAAGGCATACCCTCCTCCACCCCATTTCTGCTGCTGGATGGCCAGACTGACACCTGGTCTCAGGAATGGGGCGAAAGAGCTGGTGAGGATCTCACTTGAGGCCACTTCGGGCCTCACTTGATTTTTTTTTCTTAATATTTTTTAAAAAATATGCCTTGCACCATGAGGATTAGTTTCTTGCCAAAATATCTCATAAAACTTACATAAGAGATCCCTACTGTTTGCAAATATAGCCTTGACTTTAGAATGATAAAAGAGTATTTGCCCTTTTCCAACCTCATGTTATGATAGGAATTTACATAACCACGAAGGATACTGCTCCCCACCCCTCATCTCTAATTACAGGGCCTGTGTACTGGCTGGGGAGGGGAAGGGGGCGCATGGGTATCAAGAAAGAATGAATAAATGAATGAATGAAATCTCCTGTCCTTGAGAAGTCTATAGTCTAGTAAAGTACTTCAGAGAGATTCACTGAATTACAATTCCATGCAGTGAACATTATGACTAAATCCTGCCCTAGATGTGGGAGGTTTGTGTAGGAAGTAGTCTCCTCCTGGAACAAGGTTCAGGAGGTGTCCACAAGGAAGGAGGGGCCTCGAGCCCCTCAAGCTGGGCCCTCGAGGACGAACAGGAATTTTCACATTGCCAAGACAGTGATGGATATTCGCAAGAGAGCAGGCAGCCTGTCTTGGTGAGTAACTAACTTAGAATTTGAATCCAGTCTTTCAGGCCCTCACTTTTAAGAGTTGTGTATCTACCTTCTAGACTCTTCTCTGCCCTCATATAGTCATATTATCTATAATCAATATCTTGAGATGTACATCTTTTCTTTTATATATTTGCAGCTACTTTCTAGCAGGGGAAAGAATTGCAGCATAGTAAGTATACCATAATTGCATTTTACCAGATTTTTTCCCTTGCCACAAAAAATTCTGCAAAGATATCATCGTACATTCTTACATGCCAGTAATTTTATTTTCATAGTAGATATTCCCCAAAGTAGATTATTGGGTCAAAAGTTAGATGGATTTTTAATTTTAATAGAACAGATTACCTTCAGAAATGAACCTGGTAATTTATAATCCCATCAGCAATATATGAAAAGTCCTTTTTCTCTAATTCTTTGCCAGTTATGAATTTTATAAATCCTGTTACTTTCTGTCAGTTGGACAGTCAAAAGTCCCAAACTCATCGTTAATTATGTGCCCGTTTCCATGAGTCTGCATGAGGTTGAGGGTAGAGCTGGCTCTTGTTATTGAGCTGGCAGCTTCTGGGGTTTCCTGCTCAATGAAGGAGGAGACACGCCTATAGGTCAGGAGCTTCACACCCCACATGTGTGCGGTTCCTCTTATTACATCTGTGGCAGATGGCACCAGTCAGCCATGGCTTCCTCTTCTTTCAAAATAACATACCAGAGAAACAGTAACCCTTGTGCACTGCTGGTGGGAACCTGAAACAGTGAAAACTATGAAAAACAATATGGAGTTCCCCCAAAATCAAAATAGAACCACCATATGATCCAGCAATCCCACTTCTGGGTATACAAGCCCAAAGAATTCAAATCAGGAACTCCAAAAAATAAAAAAACTGCACCCCCATTTTCACAGCAGCGCTGTTCAAATAACCCTGGGGTGGAAGCAACCCAAATGTCCTCTGATGCATGGATGGAGAAATACAATATGGTACTTACGTACCGTGGAATGTTATTCAGTCTTTAAAAGGAAGGAACTTCTGACTCCTGGAGAACACGGATGAACCTTGAGTTCATTCTGCTCAGTGAAAGAAACCGGGAGCAGCAGGATAAACACTGCACGATCCCACTTGCAGGAGTTGTCTAGTCAACTTCATAGGGACAAAAAGTAGGCGGTGGTAGGGAGGAAAGAACGGGACGCTATTGTTTAACGGGCAGAGATTTCCAGTTTGGGAAGATGAAGAGAGTTCTGGGGATGGATGATGCTGACGGTGGAGCAAAAATGTGAATGTACTTCATGCCATTGAACGACACACCTAAAAATGATTAAAACGGTAGATTTTATGTTCTGCATATTTTACCAAAATTGTAAAACATTAAACAATAGGCAACAGTGCGCTGTGTGCTGAGTCGCTTCAGGCATGTTGGACTCTTTGCGACCCCGTGAACTGCAGCCCGCCAGGCTCCTCCGTCCATGGGATTCTCCAGGCAAGAACACTGGAGTGGGTTGCCACGCCCTCCAGGGGATCTTCCTGACCCAGGGATCAAACCTGAGTCTCTTTCTTGAATTGGCAGGCAGACTTTTTACAACTAGTGCCACCTGGGAAGCCCCATGAAACACAGGAGAGGTTTTATATGTGTGTATATATATTCAATGTATACAGACCTCCCCCCAGAAAGAGCTAGACCATGGCTAATACAGTTGTATTTCTCTGTGAATATAACTCCTACATAAATTAGGGGGCATTACATTTGCTGTATCTGAGCCAGAGAGAAGCACGAAGACATTGTCATTGGGAGAATCTCACAGTTGAATTCCAGAGTGGGTTGAGAAGTGATGGGTAGGCTCTGGGAACACCTGCTAAATCTTGAGAGATGTTTTTCCTCTAATTTTACTTGTTTGTTTATTTTATTTCCCAATTTGGATCTTGTTTACAGTTTTTATTTCCAACCTTTTAGAGTTCGTCCTTGACATTTTACTATTAAAATTACTCTACACATTCTAAGATTAATCAAAAACCACATCTTTCTTTCCCAAGCAAATTGTATCAGTTTGGTTCTTATAAACCCTTACTCACTTCCATGTAGTTATGTTGGTATTTTATTATGTATTTTCAATCATATATATTTAAGTTGTTATTATTAAACACCAAGAATGTTTTTTGGGAGTTATTTACATGTTTATCCATCTATTAATTCACTATTCTTTCTTGTTTTGAAGGCTTTTTTCCTTCTTTATGAAGTATATCCTCAAGTAATTTCTTTAGCAAATTTAACCTCAAAATTAGTGTTGAGGCAGTGCACTTATGTAGTTAGAGATGTACGTGTTCATCTAAAGAAACATGAGGAGACTTCCTCATAGTTCAGTCAGTAAAGAATCTGCCTGCAATGAAGGAGACCTGGGTTTGATTCCTGGGTGGGAAAGAGCCCCAGAGAAGGAAATGGCAACCCACCCCCATGTTCTTGCCTGGAGAATCCAATGGACAGAGGAGCCTGGATGGGGTATAGTCCATGGGGTCACAAGAGTCAGAAATGACCTGGCGACTAAACTACCACCAAAGAGACATTTAGAGATATGCAAAAATGTATATGTCCATTCTGCAAACATTTATTTGTATACATCCCTTTGATATATCCTTGCATCTCTGTTTCATATATATGTTTATTTCCTTCCCTCTATCCCTAGCCCACTATGATGTTATTAAAAGATAATTCTCAAAATAACAAAGATCATGACTTTCATACAAATATAAAGTGAACATATATCAAAAGATTTGATTAAATCCATTAGTTAACAGGAAAATCGGCAATACATTAAAACTTCTCAAGAGAAAAATCTGAAGAAGAGACACATATGATCAAGAATCAGAGATGTTGTAAAGAATTTGCTAACAGATACATAACTGGTTGCTGTCCAACCAAAAGTGATGTTTGAAGGAAGCTCTTCCATTGGATCAGGGTGGGGAAGTCAATTACATCACCACCAGATAAAATCTGAAATTCCTTTACATCTCTATGGGAAAAAAAAGTCTTTAAAAAAAAAAAAATATATATATATATATAACTTAGAGTTGTAAACTAGTCCAGTTATAGACTCTGAGGGACTCAGAACCTTATATGATCAGATAAACCCAGATAATGCCTAGGGTTCTGTTGGAAAAATATCCAATCCCCTTTTGCCCATTCCAAGTCTTTCATGATGTTCAGTGTCTCTAAAAGCACCCTGGTTGAGACATCTCTAACAGTCCAGCGGTTACAACCCCATGCTTCCACTGCAGGGGGTGCCGGTTCGATCCCTGTTCTCCTGGTCAGGGAACTAAGATCCCTCATGCTGGGGTAGTACAGCCCAAAAAAAGGCACACTGGTTATGGGGGGAGAGGGTATGAAGGCCAACTTGGATATCCCATTTCAGCCACGTGAACTTTGGATAAGTGACTTCCAGCTTTTCAGGAGGTCATGGAGAGCTTCAGGAGGAAAGGCCTGAAGTCTTGACCTTCGAGAAGGAGCAGGAACTAATCAAACATGACCTGGGGATACATGGACTGGCTTAATGCAGGTGGGTTAAGAAGACCAGTACTCTAGTATTCCTGACTTCAGAAAAATGGAAAATAACTTTATATTTGTCCCTCTGCCTTCTCACCTATGAAAACTTCTGACCTACATGTATGAAGAGAATCTGTGACTGTCACAGGAGCTCATGTTTACGAAAGCATTTTTAGATCTTCAAAGGACTGAATTTTTAAGTTCTATTGTGCTTTATGTATATTAAGTCACTGAATCCTCATGATGATCCTATGAAATTGAAGCAGTTAGAATCCTGTCGTCTGAATCTTATAGGAACCCAAGCCTCTTGCCCAAGGTCACACAACTAGAATCTCGGAGCAAATCCTGGCAGTCTCCTGCTATTGCAGCTGAATTTAAACGTAGAATGTTGATATATACCAAGACCTAGAAGAAGGTGTCGGGGTGTGGCTCAGGTCTAACCATAGTCCTTTTCCCTTCAAGATTTTTCATTTGTTGATTCGTTCACTCCCTCATGAACTTATTAATTCAATTGTCCTCTATTCTTCCTGCATTATACAACAGATCTCCTGCATAGCATACATTAGATAGATGAAACCTCAACAACTCAATGTTGATTCTACTTAGCTTCACTAATCAGTGAGGAAATGGAGGTATGAAGGGTTCAGGTAACTTTCTCAAGGTCGGAGAGCCAAGCAATTTGAGCCATGACTAGGATCCAGGACTCCCGTTTGTCCTTGAGACCATGGCTTGCCCACAGTCAAGCCCAAGGCTGGATGACTCTGAACGCACGCAGCATGGCTGACCTCTTGTATCTTTGTTCCACTGCTCCCTGAGGACTTCACACCCCTGACTTCTCCCTGGGTCACTGCAGCAGGTGTTACCTGGGCTCCAGACTCCATTCCCATCACTGCACATGCTTGGTTCCACGTTGTTCAGTTGGTCAGTCATGTCTGACTCTTTGTGACCCCGTGGACTGCAGCATGACAGGCTTCCCCTGTCCTCCAATTTCTCCCATTTTGCTCAAATTCATGTCCTTTGAGTCAACAATGCCATCCAACCACCTCATCCTCCTCTGTCCGTTGTTGGTTCCTTGAGTAAAAGCCAAATGGAGCCTCTCACACAAGTCCCTCCCAGTTCCCTGGCCCTTAGCTATCTCCCTAGACCCACGTGATCCCACTTGTCTTCTTTCTCTCTAACCTCATGGAAGGACTTCTCCAAATATCCCCCCTGCTCTTGTTTGCAGACAGAGATTCTTAGCATCAAGTTCTGCTTTTAACTAGCTTGAGTTGCTTTCTCTGGTTTTTGTGTGTAAGGTCCCTGAGCTCAGTTTACTCCTCTATGGAGAGGAGATCGTGAAAGCAGCGACCCACCAGCTGGCTTAAGTGAGGAGCCTAGTATGTTGAATGGCCCACTGTAAACACCCAACTTGCCTTCGGTTTGGTGGATGTTCCTGATGTCTTTCGCCCTGCCAGGCACTGCCCTTTCTGCCTGGTGCACCCTCCCGTTCTTCTCCTCCCCCCAGCCCACATCATTGGCAAGCCGTCTTCATTTTAAATGCCCAGCTCACTTTTTTTAGGGAGCATTCTCCAGTGGGTGGCGGGGAGCTCAACCTGGGTGGGTGGCCCCATCTGGGTTCATGAAGGATCGAATGCTTCCTTCAGCAAAGCACAGATCACCCTGCACTATGGCTGTCACTCATTGTCACTGTCCATCCTTGACCGGTGAGCTCCATGTAGGCATATCTCTGCATCCATGTGCCCTGGGTATACAGCTCTGTGCTTGGTGCACAACATGAGCTACAGATGTGTTTGTTGAATGAATGAACCAGGGGGTGAACACAAGGTTCACGTCTCTCATGCTTTCAAGGGATGGAAGACATGTGGAATTACTGATACCCACCCCCCACCCCCCACCCCCGGATCCTTCTTCCAAATTAATTAAAACGTGATTATCTTGGGGACTGGAAATAGATCACATCTCCATTTGGAATGAATAAGACAAGCAGATCATTAGAATAATGACTAAGGAAATATAATCTCTGACATTTAAAGGGCATTGTCAGAATCCAGGCCCCAAGTCAGTGAGTCCTGCAAGTGACATTTCAGGTTTGGAGGGTCAGAGCATCATGAAACTAAATGAGGCCTTGGAGGTGATCTCATCTGACCAGCTCATTCTGTACGTAGGAGACTGAGGGTGAGGGGAAGGGAGACTTGACTGAAGAGATCTGAAAAGGAGTCTTGCCCAAGGCTGGTTTGTTCACTCTCATGTAAATGACAGCATTCTAGGATGTTCATAGCAACCTGTGCACCAACCACACAAAGCTTCTATACACAATACACATGTGACATCATCTGAGCCATGAACCTTCTGACACTTGGGTCTGAGTTATTCTCCTGCCAGAGAAGGGCTCTTCCCCTTTATCAGGGCACAGAAAATTGCATGATGTCACACAGGGCTGTTCAGAGAACTAAAGGTGGGCCATACAACCCCATGGGGAGTGAACAACAGGAAGTGTGTCTTGTTTCATTTGGTGATTTTAATGTGTATCCTTGTTTTGTAATAAATTGTAACCATGAGTAGAACAGCTTTCCTGAGTTCTATGAATGCTTCTAGTGAACCACTGAACATGAGCATGGTTTGGGGGGACCCAGATACAGCCCCCTACTCTGTTTATCAACATATCACATACCTGTGGGAGGAGCCCCATCAAGATGGAAAATGCATGGTCTTCCCCAGGAGCACTGATTGTGTCATGAGCTTTAACTGTATAAGAAAACCACACTTCGTAGCATCACACAAGAGTCATGATTTTGTAGGTTTCCATTTGGACTGGGCTCAGCCAGCCCGCCGGAGAAGGCAATGGCACCCCATTCCAGTACTCATGCCTGGAAAATCCCATGGACGGAGGAGCCTGGTAGGCTGCAGTCCATGGGGTCGCACAGAGTCGGACGCGACTGAAGCGACTTAGCAGCAGCAGCAGCAGCCAGCCCGCTCTTCTTCTCTTAGCTGGGCTCATGCGGTCAAGTACCAACCAGCTAATGACTCTGCTTCAGGGGTCAGCTGGATGCCAGATAAGAGCGGTGGGGGAGGCTGGGTGGGGTGACTCTCTTCGTCTGCCAGGTGCGCCATGCATTCAGATCCCAGACGCTCCACGGCAGAGCCCCGGTGGACAAGTACTCTTGAGTCCCTGCTTGCTTCATGTTTGCTAACCTCCCATCGACCAAAGCTAGTGCCACGGCCGACTCAGACTCAAGAGGCAGAGAAACAGACTCTGTGCATCAAAACATGGCCAGGCATGGGTACAGACAAGGGGAGAATTTGCAGCCCGTTTTATAACCTCCCACACCGGGACACCAGTGTGCTCCCAGGAGCCTGGCATCACCGACAAAACAGTGACAGACCACAGGCTCTGAGCTGGGTGACTGAAAGCCAGCAGACTCCAGTATAGTCTTTTTGGCAGTCCCTGTCTGGCGCAAAACTCTCTCCAGCAGCTGAGTCAATAAAAGCGATAAAACAAATACCCTACCACTCACCACACATCAGCAAACCACAGTTTATTGTTTGGTCTAAAAAACAAACAGGGACAGTCATTCCAATGCCATCAAACCCTAGTGGAAGTGCCGCATGCTCATCGTTGTATGAAATCCCTTCCAAATCCTCATGTATTGTGTCCTCGGGGTAATTTTATAAGTTCAGAGCTGTTCTCCTCTATTTTTAGATGAGGACACTGAGGCGTGGGGAAGCGATGGAAGTGCCCACCCGGATTCATATTCTAGGTCTGATTCCAACACCACTCTCTCAGCACACTGCTGGGCTGCCTTTAATTCAGCATCATAGGCAACACTCTGTTTTTACAGATGAGGAGGTAGAGGCTTCCAGCAGTGGGTAACTAAAGGGCCATGACAGCCCTGAGTCATCACCTCTGTGTGTTACAGCCTTCATCACACACTGATTACCTTCTGTGGGTGCTTGTCCACAGCAAAGGTATGGAGTTGGCAGGCAGCAGCAACATGCTCAGGGCTTTCTCTCAAGGAGTGCCAAGTCATTAAAAATACATCTTGGCAGGTTTGTGCTCTTTTGTTCATTTGCGTTTAGGTAGCTTACAAGGATGCATAGATCTGGGCAAGAAAAATTTCCTTTAAGTAGGTGATTCAGAATATGTGCAAACAAGGCGAATGATACCATAGTCAGGAGGGGAAAAAAAAAGAAAGAGAGAAGTACAACCAGCTGGTTTGTGTGCATAAGAGCAATGCTCAGGACCATGACCTCTCCCCGGGACAGGCCAGGAAGAGGAATATTCCAGTCTCTGCCTGGAGGGATGTAACAGAGGGGCTGGTGTCGGAGAGCTGATGGTGGACCTCTTCACGTGGGTATATTCTTCTCTCATCTTAGCTTGTTGGGGAAGCTCCTCTTGCTCCTGAATTTCACCCCCGACCCCAGACAGTGATGCATCCTGCTCTTGATCATATGACTTGCCAAGACTTCCCACTGGCCAGGGAAGAGTCTTGCCCTGATCCGGACTTTGGGACACAGAGGATTTTGGATGTCAACCTACTTCAACCTCAAACACTGAAAGTTGCCTGTTTTCTTTGTTTCCTTCGCTCCGCTGCTGCTCCTGCCACAGGGAGCAGATGCAGCCGTGGGCGACGACTGGTCCCAGGAAAACGGAGATGCTGGAGCAAAGCTGAACTTGACCCTAACCCTGTGAATGAGAAATACAAATGTCTGATGCTCAAAGCCACTGAGGTTTTGAGGTGTTTATTGTGTGTGTGTGTGTTTGTGCTCAGTCGTGTTTGACTCTCTGTGACCCCACGGACTGTAGCCCGCCAGGTCCCTCTGTCCATGGGATTCTCCAGACAAGAATACTGGAGTGGGTAGCCATTTCCTTCTCCAGGGGATCTTCCCCATCCAGGGATTGAACCCCCATCTCCTGCATTGGCAGGCAGATTCTTTACCACTGAACCACCAGGGAAGACTCGATATTGAGGTGGGGTCCCCTAAAATGTACCTATTGTGGCACTCACTGTATGGGACACGTCACACAGTCCGTGTCATCCGCCCTCCTACCCTCTGGAAGAGTGGATGTTAGTAAGTCGTGTAATCAGAGCAGCCTGGTGCAGGGCGTTCCCCCTCCCCCACTGCCTGCTCTGAACCAAATGCAGAACCAAGGGGAATGAGCAGGGCTGAAGGCGCGGTCAGGAGCTCGAGTGGCCAGAGCCCCCCGAGGGGGGCGGAACATGGCCAGGCTGGCTGGTGGGTCAGCTGGCTTGGTCTGCGGGTACACTCCAATGATGGACTCCCCTGTAAGTGGGAACTAATCATACCATGTCACTCTGGGGGTGGTTGTGAAGATTGATCCCAGTAACATTGTCAAGTACTGACACACACAGGCAGTCAGCCAGGGAAGATGCTGGTAGGATTTCTGTTTGTGTTATTAGCTCCATCACCAGAGCAAGGCGGAGTTGTGCCTGCACCCACCTCCCCCAAGCCCTTACCTCTGAGCTGCTCCCTGTTAACTAACGCACTCCCTCCTGGGCACAGTCCTACATCACACAGAGTCTGCGGTGATACACTGAACTGGAGTGGTGCCATTAAAATCTGTCAGCTCTCAGTACACAGGCGCCCCCTGATACGCAAAAGCAGAGCATACGTATGAAATCTTTCCTAAGTCGAAATGGTGTAAAACAAAGAAGCAATTGCCTTAGGACATGTCTTGCTAATGGATACACAAAATAAATCAAGATTAAGCACAAAATCGGTTCAAAGCTTACTGCAGGTGGATGCTGAGATGTGAGGCAGTTCCAGGGAAGAAAGGAGATTTGCCGAGGCCGTTCTCATCGCGCTGAGTGCTCAGCGCCTCCATAACAGCTCAGCTGCCCGCAAAGCAAACACTGGGCGTGATTTTCACTTTACGCTATTTTTGTAAAAGTGAAAATCCTCTTCTGTTTTCAAAAAAGGGTACTACTGTAGGCTTTTTGTAAAAGTAAAGTGGTAAAGAAAAGCTTTCAAAAACAAGAGGTAAACAGGGAGATTGAAATTAATACATATACACTGCGTGCATGCTTAGTCACTCAGCTGTGTCTGACTCTTGGCGACCCCACGGACTGTAGCCTGCCAGGATTCTCCAGGCCAGAATACTGGAGCAGATTGCCATTTTCTACTCCAGGGTTCTTCCCAACCCAGGGATCGAACCTATGTCTCCTGCATTGGCAGGTGGATTCTTTACTGTCTGAGCCACCAGGGAAGCCCTAATATATATACTCTACTATGTACAAAATAAATAACTGATGAGAACCTACTGTATAGCACAGGGAACTCTACTCAGTACTCTATGGTAACCTAAATGGGAAGGAAATCCAAAAGAGAGGGGTTATATGTATACATGTAACTGATTCACTTTGCCGTACAGCAGAAAATAATACAACACTGTAAAGCAACTCTGTTCCAATAAAATTTTTTTTAAAAGGCAGAGGGTACCTGTGCGAAGCCCTCCTAAGGACCCTCCTGTGCCAGCACCCCCCAGATGCTCTCTGGAGTAACCAAAAGATTAATTAAGCAGCTCTTTGGGGACCACTTGCGGCACTTTTCACAAGCACAGGAAGAACCAACGTCACTTTAGCTTGAGTCTATGCCCCGACCTTGAGGGAGGCGGCAGACAGCTACACACGCACATGCACCCCTGCTCACAGCAGCCTGGAGGAGCAAAGAAGAAAGCAGACAAGCCTCTCCCCACGGGCAAACTGGATGAGCGGGGGTCGTCAAGGCATCTGCTGGCCCCAGAGTGGACTCATCTGAGTTCCGGCTGCGGTGAAAGAATGCCACAGGCTGGGTGGCTTTAACAGCAGACATAGACTTCTCATAGTTCTGGAGGCTTGGGGGCCCATCAGCAGTGTGCCAGCACCATTTGGTTCTGGGGTGGTGGAGGGCCCCCCATTTATAGATGGCCACTTTCTCACTGTGTCCCCACATGATGGAGAGAGAGGGCTAGTTCTCTTCCTCCTCAAAGGGGGCACTAATTCCATCATGGGGGCCCCACTCACATCTCACATGCCCTAGTCACCCCCCTCCAGAGGTCCTACCTCCAGTACCATCACTGGAGGGGGGGGCGTTAGTCTCAGCATATAAATTTGGGGGGAGAAAGCATGTGGTGCTTCTCACCACCTTAGCAGAACCTCATTTCTCATCCTCTAGGACAGAAGTTGAAAGCTGGAAGCCTAAAGGTCAAATTAGCCTCCCGATTGCATCTCATTTGTCCTGGGCATGTAAAGATGAACTGATTTAGTGACTGATACTTAACGGTGGTAATATTTCTCAGAAGCCAGATGCCAAGCTCGTCTTCAGAAACAAGACTCTCTGGGAACATGGGGCCAGCACGGGCTGGAACCACAACCCTCTAGAAGGGACACGTGACCCCCTATTTCCACAGCCCCTCCCTCCCAACCCAAGTGTCATTTGATATCTGACACCCACATCCAGGCCCGCTCCTCTCAGAACTGTAGCCCTATTAACCTCTTTATCATTTGAATGTGTTGCTCAGTCATGGCCAACTCTTTGAGATCCCATAGAGTGCAGTATGTCAGGCTTCCCTGTCCTTCACCATCTCCTGGAGCTTGCTCAAACTCATGTCCATTGAGTTGACAATGCCCTTGAAGACAACACTGCCTTGTAGCCCAGCAGGACCCTATGAGGCCTTCCCAGAATAGACCCCAACCCATGTTCTCCACCTGCTTTTTTCTGTAGAAAAATTTAGTCAAAGAATGATTTTAATCAGAGAAGTGAGAAAATGCAGAAAGAAAGAAAAACAGTCAAGCAAGACAAAATATTGGAAGGACTGATGCTGAAGGTGAAGGTCCAATACTTTGGCCACCTGATGCGAAGAACTGACTTATTGGAAAAGACCCTGATGCTGGGAAAGATTGAAGGCAGGAGGAGAAGGGGACGACAGAGGGTGAGACTGTTGGATGGCATCACCGACTTGATGGACATGAGTTTGAGCAAGCTCTGGGAGTCGGTGATGGACAGGGAAGCCTGGCGTGCTGCAGTCCATGGGGTCGGAAAGAGTTGGACACGACTGAGTGACTGAACTGAACTGAAGACAAAATAAGAATGCTTTCACCATTAAAGAAAATCAAGAACATTTAGTTCTTCCTCAAGGACTGTAGACAATATTCTGAGCCATGTCCTTTGAGCTGTTTTGCAGATACTGAAACTCACACCTGGTGGAAGAGGTTAACTGCATGCTGCCCATAAGCACATACGATCCTAGACCAGTTGGAACCAGAAGGCTGATGATGCTGACTCCCACTCCTTACCACAAACCCATCAGAAGGATGTCCATGAGCTGACCACGCCCTGCTCCTTGAACCTTTACTGTAAAACTCCTCATTATCCCTTCCAAGGTTTTGAGAGCATTAACACAGTTAACCTGCTGTGGTCCCCTTTGCCTGACAAAGCAATAAAGCTATTGATCCCTGGATTGGGAAGATGCTCTGGAGAAGGGAGTGGCAACACACTCCCATATTCTTTCCTGAAAAATCCCATGGACAGAGGAGACTGGTGGGCTACAGTCCATGGGGTCTCAAAGAGTTGGACACGGCTGAGCAACTGAGCATATCTAATTCAGGGCATAACTGATTTGAACGCCATTTCCCAAGTAAGTCCAAGTCCTTGTTTCTCCTCTTTTGTGGACAGGGATTCCTCTGAAATAAACCTGATTCCTGAGGGAGATCCAGAGCAATAAATGTGGTCCTTAGACAGGAGTGTCTGCTCAGCCAAAATTCAGAGCAGGTTTGGGACTCCTTTTCATTTCAGAAGGTTAAAAAATGGTTCTTCTTTATTCCTCCTTTGGGCCACTGGGGGAGAATTTGGAAAATTTATACACACAGACAATAAGCCTGCTATCAAAAGGGGACTGGTGCTCCCAGCTGGGAAGAACAATTGGCCAATTCTCCATTCCTGGGCTGTGTTTACCCTTTCATTGTGATGCATAATCACTGTTTCCTTAAGAAGGTCTGTGATTCTTAATCAGAGTCAACTTTGCAAATCTTGCATTTTCCCGGAGAGAACAAGCAAGTGGTTGCCTTTACCTGGAAGCAGATTAACCCCAATCTTCCTTCTTGCAAAAAGCACAGAAGTTCAAATGAAGGTGTTGAAACATAACCAGAGAATCTCAGAGAGTGGGATGAACAGGGACTTCTATCCCTTCTCTCTGGAGCCTCATCCTCAGCAACCCAGCCCGTTAGGTTGCTTCCACCTGTTGCACGCATGTCTCTGATGCCAAAATTCAGCCTCTGTACACTGGTACAGAGGAGTCCATGAGGTTCCTCTGTCCATGGGGTTCTCCAGGCAAGAATACTGAAGTGGGTTGCCATTCCTACTCCAGGGGATCTTCCCGACCCAGGAATCGAACCCAAGTCTCTTGTGTCTCCTGCATTGGCAGGTGGATTCTTTACCACTGTGCCACCTGGGAATTATATTTTATCCTGCAGACATACTGAGGACTTAAGACCAGATGGCAGACAGCTTGGAGGGTCTGTTCTGAAGGGATATGGGAGGAGCCAGATACATAGGGGGATTTGTGACAAAAACCAGGTTGTAGGAATATCAAAAGAATACTGATAGGGAAAAAACAAATATCTCAAGTTAATGAATTTTAGCCCTTTTCTATGTATGGGAAGGTGCAAGAGTCTGGGCTCACGGAAATCATTCCTTTGATATGCACTTTTATCTGGAGCCAGTATCCTGTTCTTTTCCATCCTGAATCCGCTCAGGGTGCACCGCTGGGGACACTGAAGTGGCTGATGGACTGATAGCTGCAACACGCTTTGTTTGCTGGCATGGCAAACAGAGTTATCATCAACACCGTTATCATTCCTTGTAGATGGTAATAAACAAGCCTGGATCCCTCTACATTTTCTCCTACCATTTGGCAGGAAAAGTGAAAGTCACTCAGTCATATCTGGCTCTTTGCAACTCCATGGAATTCTCCAGGCCAGAATACTGGAGTCGGTACCCTTTCCCTTCTCCAGGGGATCTTCCCAACCCAGGGATCAAACCAAGGTCTCCTGCATTGCAGGCAGATTCTTTACCAGCTGAGCCACCTAGGAAACTCAAGAATACTGGAGTGGGTAGCCTATCCCTTCTCCAGGGGATCTTCCCAACCCAGGAATCGAACTGGAGTCTCCTGCATTGCAGGCAGATTCTCTCCCAACTGAGCTATCAGGGAAGCCCTACCATTTGGCATATGAACGCTTAATTACTCCAGTTGCCTTACAATGAAAATGTTCCTAAGCCCAGTCACTCAGCACCCTTGCTTGCCCCAGCTTTAAGTGGGGAAACGAACATGTAAAAGCACCCTGCATGTCTGCTGACCCAGAGCAGAGGCTGTGATGGCTTCAGTCTCCCTGCTGATCCACACGCTCCTCTGGGGCATTACTCATTTGGTCTTTGCCTCCCTCAAGGAGTTCAGGTCACTGCCCTGAACACCAAGAGGGACCAGCAATTGCTTTTGGGATGGAGTTTGCTATATTTTTATTCCCTCTCTGCATAACAGCCTGATGATGTCAAGGTCAACTCTGATGGCTCCCAGTGAACAAGTAAGAAGCAGGAGGCCACAAGGTGGCCTGGGTTATCGCAAGCATGCATGTGTATTAAGTCGCTTGAGGCATGTCCGACTCTGCGACTCTATGGACTGTATGTACCCCAGCAGGCTCCTCTATCCATGGAATTTCCCAGGCAAGAACACTTGTGCAGGTTGCTTGCCTTCCCCAGGGATCTTCCTGACCCAGGGATGGAACCCGCATCTCTTCTGTCTCCTGCTTTGGCAGGCGGATTCTTTATCACTGAGCCACCTGGGAAGCCAGATTATCTCAAGGCCTCCCTTTAAAGCAAAGCTCCACCTGCCCTTCTCAGCCAGGATAACAGGATCTAGTGTGACATCCTTTGCTGCCCTCACTCTTGAGCTCATTGCTTAGAATCCAAAGCTGCTAGATTATAGACAACATCTTTTGGCCTCAGTTTCCTCGTTTTGTTGAAAGGAGGTCATAGCAGCACCCATGTCATTGAGCTGTGAGTGCTGGATGAGAGAAACCCTCCAAAATGTTAGCACAGCCAATCTCAGTAGTATCGTTGAGTTGCTCAGTCCTGTCTGACTCTTTGCAACCCCGTGGACTATAGCACAACAGGCTTTGCTATGTCCTTTACTATCTCCCAGAATTTGCTCAAATTCACTTCCATTGAGTCGGTGATGCTATCTAGCCATCTCGTCCTCTGCTGCCTCCTTCTACTTTGCCTTCAATCTTTCCCAGCATCAAGGTCTTTTCCAATGTCAGCTCTTTGCTTCAGGTGGCCAAAGTATTGGAGATTCAGCGTCAGTCCTTCCAATGAATATTCAGGGTTGATTTCCTTTAGGATTGACTAGCTTGATCTCCTTGCTCTCCAAGGGACTCTCAAGAGTCTTCTCTTAAAATGGGGTTAACAAGACTCACAACATGGTTCTCATAGGGAGAGTTTTACAAGTGTGGTTCAGAGCCTGGCATGGGCCAAGGACTGCTGTTGCATCATGTCAGCTTTACTAGCATTTTGCTCCAAAGCTCCAGCGCTGTGCCCACCACATCTGAGCCACCTGCGGGTCATTGCACATATCCAGTTTGATGGGCAGAGTTGGCAGCATCCCTAACTCTGACATGCTTCCAAAAAAAGTTTTCAGGCTGGATTCCAGACAGCAGCTCCGGACTGGCCACTCAGGGACCCAGAGCCACACACAGGCTGTGCACACCGGCCCCAGGGCCCTCTCCCTGCCAGCCTGGCATGATGCTCAAGGCCTGGGGGCTGAAGAGTGCTCAGGTGGTGAATAATTATCCTGCTTGCTGCTGCCTGCATGTTGATGAGGCATTACTCACACCCGCTCTCTCCAAGGAGCCTTGTCATTGTCCTGGACCTCAGGACTTGCGGCTGCAGAGCCCCCACCCCTGGTGGCTTGGGAGCAGGCTGTCAGGGAACAAAAACCGTAGTCAGTGAGGCTGTTTTCTGCAACATTTTGGCCTCGCTGGGGCCCTTGCTCTGGCCTACTGTTCTTCCTATGGCTTCTAACCTGATGTTGGTTCCTTTCAAGGAAGGGAGGAAGGAAGGAAGGAAGGAGGGAATTTTCTGCCTGCCCTGATGCCCTCAGACTTTCCTCTCTTCTGTGAATGAAAAGTGTTTCCTCTGCTATCAGTAAACAAAGGATGTTGCGGCCATTAAGCCATCACTTTGCAATCTCCCCTAATGGTGCCACCAAGCCCTCAGCCACTGCAGGCCCACCCAACTGGGTACCCCAAGGGACTCAGTATGAGAAAGCGCAGGACTCTGGCCCCAGATGGCTGAGGTGCACATCAAAGGGGTGATTTCAATGAGCCCAGACTCTTGCATCTTCCTGTACATAGAAAATATGAAGCTCCTTCCCTTGAGACGTCTGGTTTTCTTTGTGCTGTGCTTAGTCACTTCAGTTGTGCCCGACACTTTGTGAGCCAATGGACTGTGGCCACTGGGCTCCTCTGTCCCTGTGGATTCTCCAGGCAAGAATACTGGAGTGGGTTGCCATGCCCTCCTCCAGGGGATCTTCCTGACCCAGGGATTGAACCCAGGTCTCCAGCATTGCAGGCAGATTTGTTAGCATCTGAGCCACCAGGGAAGCTTGAGATGTCTGGTTTTCTTCAATTAACAATAATCTTTTGGTATTCCAGCTACCTGGTTTTGTTACAAAACTCCAATATATCCTGGCTCCTCCCTTACTTCTTCAGAGCAGCTCCTCAGAGTGATCTGAGAGTTCTGTTTCCTGGGCTTGAAGTCCTCAGAAAGTCTGATGAGTAAAACATAGTTCTCAACTTTTAGGTTCTGCAACATTTTTTTCTCAGTCGGCACATCCATATTGATGATCAGGAGTGCAGAAAGGGCCCCAGAGTCTGTATCATGTCTTCTTCTCGCCCTTCTTAAAAACACGATGTCACCTCCAATCTCCACCCAAGACAGCATCAGTAAGACTCAAGCCTGTAAGTGTCATCCATCTCCCAGGCCAGGCATGCCTTGTATTCTAGACTCCAGGTACCACAATGATAAACATCACCATGGAAACTGGAAACTCCATCACCAATCCATTCAGGGGTGGACTTACTGCCCAGCACTCAGCACCGGGCAGCAGGGTCAGCAGGCAGCCTCCAGCTCTCAGCTCCTCTGGGGTTTAACTCAGCTGCAAGGAGCCTCCATGTCTGAGGCCAGGCCCCTCTGAGGACAGTCCACCCTGGTGACTGAGCAAATGGGGCTTAAGGGCTCAGGAAAGGAATATGTGCTAGAAGGGATGTGTTGAATGTGGATGGAAGACTCACCAGTGTGAAGTGCTGTGTGATACCACGCCCGCACCCACTGTGGGTTGTTGCTGTTTTTGTCTTTGGCACTGCTTTGTGGCAGGTTTGGTTCTGACACCAAATGAACATAGCTTCAGCCCAGCTCTCTTCTACTCTTCCAGCAATCCTCAAACCAGGACCAGATTTTGTAATCTGTCCAGCCCATTTCCGGTTCCATTTAAGGAAAGCAACACAATTATAAATCAGCAATAAAGTCATGCTGTGCTGTGCTTAGACACTCAGTCATGTCCGACTCTTCGTGACACCTTGGACTGTAGCCCACCAGGCTCCTCTGTCCATGGGGATTCTCCAGGCAAGAATACTGGAGTGGGTTACCATGCTCTCCTTCAGGGGACCTTCCCAACCCAGGAATTGAACCCAGGTCTCCCCGTATTGCAGGTGGATTCTTTACCGACTTAGCCACCAGGGAAGCCCAGCAATAAAGTTACACTTCTTTTTCCAGCATCCAAGTTTCTCCTAAATCTGGGTGCCACCTCCCTGGTACATTTCTTGTTCACTCTGCTTGTAAAGCTTGACTCTGGACAGGCCGGGTTCTCACTGTCTTGACCGCACACCATTGGGACTATCTGGATTGTGCTCTTCAACCCTCCAGGAATGGTTGCCCCATCCACTGGGGACTTTCCAGCTTCTCTCCAACTTGCAGTTCACTGTCTCAGTCCTCCCAGAAGCTTCTCTGCAGAGTCTCACCCACTCAGAGCCCTCCCTGCTCTGAACTTGAATCCCATCTGCACTGGCCCCTTAGAAGTTAAACATGCTTCATGAAAGTTCTTCAGCTGTAACATGGAAACAAAAATGTGTTATTTGATTTTGAGTGTTTATGTGTTGTCTCCCAAACAGGACTGAAAGCTCATTCAGGGACCAAGATTCAAGAAAGCCGTTCAATTCCTCAATACCCTTCACAAGCTTTTTAAGCCACGAGAAAAGTTTACAAAACAAGTTTCAGTTCAGTTCAGTTCAGTCACTCAGTCATGTCCAGCTCTTTGTGAGCTCACGGACTGCAGCACGCCAGGCCTCCCTGTCCATCACCAACTCCCAGAGCTTGCTCAAACTCATGTCCACTGAGTCAGTGATGCCATCCAACCATCCATCCTCTGTCACTCCTTCTCCTCCTGCCCTCAATCTTTCCCAGCATCAGGGTCTTTTGCAAGGAGTCAGTTCTTCCCATCAGATGGCCAAAGTAATGGAGTTTCAGCTTCAGCATCAGTCCTTCCAATGATTATTCAGGAATGATTTTCTTTAGGATGAACTGGTTGGATCTCCTTGCAGTCCAGGGGACTCTCAGAAGTCTTCTCCAACACCACAGTTCAAAACCATCAATTGTTTGGTACTCAGCTTTTTTTTTTTTTTTCTTCAATTTTATTTTATTTTTAAACTTTACATAATTGTATTAGTTTTGCCAAATATCAAAATGAATCAGCACAGGTATACACTTTCCAGTCCAACTCTCACATTCATACATGACTACTGGAAAAACCATAGCTTTGACTAGTCAGACCTTTGTTGGCAAAGTAATGTCTCTGCTTTTTAATATGCTGTCTAGGTTGGTCATAGCTTTTCTTCCAAGGAGCAAGCGTCTTTTAATTTCATGACTGCAGTTGCCATCTGCAGTGATTTTGGAGCCCCCCCAAATAAAGTCTGTTACTGTTTCCATTGTTTCCCCATCTATTTGCCATGAAGTGATGGGACAAGATGTCATGATCTTAGTTTTTTGAATGTTGAGTTTTAAGCCAGCTTTTTCACTCTCCTCTTTCAGTTTCATCCAGAGGCTCTTTAGTTCTTCTTCACTTTCTGCCATAAGGGTGATGTCATCTGGGTATCTGACGTTACTGATATTTCTCCAAGCAATCTTGATTCCAGCTTGTGCTTCATCCAACCCAACATTTTGCATGATGTATTCAGCATATCAGTCAAATAAGCAGGGTGACAATATACAGCCTTGATGTACTCCTTTTCCAGTTTGGATCCAGTCTGTTGTTTCATGTCCAATTCTAACTGTTGCTTCTTGACCTGCATATGTATTTCTCAGGAGGCAGGTAAAGTGGTCAGTATTCCCATCTCTTTAAGAATTTTCCAGTTTGTTGTGATGTACACAGTAAAAGGCTTTGGCATAATCAATAAAGCAGAAGTAGATGTTTTTCTGGAACTCTCTTCCTTTTTCGATGATCCAATAAATGTTGGCAATTTGATCTCTGGTTCCTCTGCCTTTTCTAAATCCAGCTTGAACATCTAGAAGTCCATGGTTCATGTACTGTTGTAGCCTGGCTTGGAGAATTTTGAGCATTACTTTGCTAGCCTATGAGATAAGCGCAATTGTGTAGTAGTTTGAACATTCTTTGCATTGCCCTTCTTTGGGATTGGAATGAAAACTGACCTTTTCCAGTCCTGTGGCCACTGTTGAGTTTTCCAAATTTGCTGGCATATTGAGTGTAGCACTTTCACAGCATCATCTTTCAGGATTTGAAATAGCTCAGCTGGAATTCCATCACCTCCACTAGCTTTGTTCATAGTGATGAACAAGGCCTGCTTGACTTCACATTCCAGGATGTCTGGTTCTAGGTGAGTGATCACACCATCATAGTTATCTGGGTCATGAAGATCTTTTTTTATTAGTTCTGTATATTCTTGCCACCTCTTCTTAATATCATCTGCTTCTGTCAGGTCCCTACCATTTCTGTTCTTTATTGTGTCCATTGTTGCATGAAATGTTCCCTTGGTATCTCTAATTTTCTTGAAGAGATGTCTAGTCTTTCCCATTCTGTTGTTTTCCTCTATTTCTTTGCACTGATCACTGCTTTCTTATCTCTCCTTGCTATTCTTTGGAACTGCATTCAAATGGGTATATCTTTTCTTCTTTCCCTTTCTCTTCTCCTCTTTTCACAGCTATTTGTAAGCCCTCCTCAGACAGCCGTTTTGCCTTCTTGCATTTCTTTTTCTTGGGGGTGGTGTTGATCACGGCCTCCTGTACAATGTCACGAACCTCCGTCCATAGTTCTTCAGGCACTCTGTCTATCAGATCTAATCCCTTGAATCTATTTATCACTTCCACTGTATAATCGTAAGGGATTTTATTTAGGTCATATCTGAATGGTCTAGTGGTTTTCCCTACTTTCTTCAATTTAAGTCTGAATTTGGCAACAAGGAGTTCATGATCTGAGCCACAGTCAGCTCCTGGTCTTGTTTTTGCTGACTGTATAGAGCATCTCCATCTTTGGCTCCAAAGAATATAATCAATCTGATTTCGGTGTTGACCATCTGGTGATGTCTATGTGTAGAATCTTCTCTTGTGTTGTTGGAAGAGGGTGTTTGCTATGACCAGTGTGTTCTCTTGGCAAAACTCTGTTAGCCCTTGCCCTGCTTCATTTTGTACCCCAAGGCCAAATTTGCCTCTTACTCCAGGTATCTCTTGAATTCCTACTTTTGCATTCCAGTCCTCTATGATGAAAAGGACACCTTTTTTGGGTGTTAGTTCTAGAAGGTCTTATAGGTCTTCATAGAACCATTCAACTTCAGCTTCTTCAGCATTACCCATTGGGGAATAGGCTTGGATTACTGTGATACTGAATGGTTTGCTTGGAAATGAACAGAGATCATTCTGTCATTTTTGAGATTGCACCCAAGTACTACATTTCAGACCCTTTTGTTGACTATGAGGGCTACTCCATTTCTTCTAAGGGATTCTTGCCCACAGTAGTAGATATACTGGTCATCTGAATTAAATTTGCCCATTCCAGTCCATTTTAGTTCACTAATTCCTAAAATGTCAGTGTTCTCTCTTGCCATCTCCTGTTTGACCACTTCTAATTTACCTTGATTCATGGACCTAACATTCCAGGAACATAGGAACATTCCAATATTCCTATGCAATATTGTCCTTTACAGCATCGGACTTTACTTCCATCACCAGTCACATCCATATCTGGGCGTTGTTTTCGCTTTGGCTCTGTCTCTTCGTTCTTTCTGGGATTATTTCTCCACTCTTCTCTAGTAGCATACTGGGCATCTACTGACCTGGGGAGTTCATCTTTCAGTGTCATATCTTTGCTTTTTCATACTGTTCATGGGGTTCTCAAGGCAAGAATACTGACGTGGTTTGCCATTCCCTTCTCCAGTGGACCACATTTTGTCAGAACTCTCCACCATGACCTGTCCATCTTGGGTGGCCCTACATGGCATGTTTTACAGTTTCCTTGAGTTAGACAAGGCTGTGGTTCATGTGATCAGTTTGGTTCATTTTCTGTGATTGTGGTTTTCATTCTGCCTGGATAAGAGGCTTATGGAAGCTTCCTGTTGGGAAAGACTGACTGTGGGGGAAACTGGGTCTTGTTCTGATGGGTGGGGCCATGCTCAATAAATTTTTAATTTCCTCCCTGTGTTTCCTCCCTGTTGTTTGACCTGAGACCAAGCTATGGTGGAGGTGATGAAGATAATGGGACCTCCTTCAGAAGGTCCCGGGCACACACTGGCACACTCAGTGCCCCCGACCCTGCAGCAGGCCACAGCCCACCCATGTCTCTGCTGGAGACTCCTGGACACTCACGGGCAAGTCTGAGCCAGTCTCTTGTGGGGTCACTGCTCTTTTCTCCTGGATCCTGGTGCACACAGGGTTTTATTTGTGCCCTCCATGCATCTGTTTCCCCAGGCCTGTGTAAGTTCTGTAATCAAATCCCACTGGCCTCCAAAGTCAAATTCCCTGGGGGTTCTCAGTTCCTTTTCCAGATCCCCAGGCTGGGAAATCTGTTGTGGGCCCTAGAACTTTTTTAACAGTGCAAGAATTTCTTTGGTATAATTGTTCTGCAGTTAGTGGGTCGTCTGCTCGGCAGCTCTACAGTGGGGTTAATGGCAACCTCCTCTAAGAGGGCTCATGCCACAGGTTTCCTGTGTGACCAGGTCTCCTGTACCCTGAGCCCCTGCCCCTATGGCAGGCCACTGCTGACCCGTACCTCCATGGGAAACACTCAAACACAATGAAGTCTTTTCCTTCAAGCAACTGACATGTGACTCCAGGAAAAGCCCTGGGCTGGAATATGGACGATGAGACTTAAAGCTTAAAATCTGCCACCACCAAACCATGGGATCTTAGATGAATTACTTAACCTCAAGGAACTCTTTGTCCAAATGTAGCAATTCTTCCATAAGATTTGTTTCCTGAGATGGGGTAAGGGAATTCCAACTAGAGGGAGCACAGTATGGAAGGCCTGAGATGGAGGGAAAAAAGAGTTGATATGTTCAAGGTAATGAAAGCAAACTAGGCTAATTATATTGTTTGCTATGGACAGACATATTCTCAGTTGTGGCTCAGCTGGTAAAGAATCTGCCTACAATGCAGGAGACCTGGGTTCAATCCCTGGATTAGGAAGATCCCCTAGAGGGAAAGGCTACCCACTCCAGTATTCTGGCCTAGAGAATTCCATGGACTATTCCTATGGGGTCGCAAAGAGTTGGACACAACTGAGCAACTTTCACTTTTAACTTTATATGCATCATTTTGCTTTAGCATCATAATAATTCTACAGAGTTAGTCTCAAAATTGACTGGATAGAGATACAGGAAAGAATTAAGTCACTCAGCTGCCCAGGTACTGTGCAGAGAATTGAAATTTCAACTCAGGAAGTGTATCCCGGAGCCTGATCAATTCTTCTCTCTTCATTATTATGTCTTCTGTAGAGACAGGCTGGATCACATCCTAAAAGCCAGGGAGACCTGGCCAATGGGTTCAGATCTTCTTTGGGGTGCAATAAAAAATCACCGAAAGATTTTGAGCAGAGGAGTGCATGGCAACTTTATGCATAAGGTCACTTTTTCATTGCAGATTTCATCAGAGTATAACACACACAAAGCAGTGAACAAAATCCAGCTCAATGACATTTTTCAAACCAAATACACAGATGTTACTAACAACCCAATAAAGAAACAGATCATGAACAGAAAAAAAAATACCTCCTGCCCCCTTCCAATCACTGACTGTCCACCAAAAGTAATCATGCAGCTAATTTCAAACACCATACATGAGTTTTGTTTATTTTTTAAACTTCACCCAAATAGAATCATATAGTAAGTTCTCTCTCATGTTTGGCTTTCCCTCTGGCCCCCCTCAAAATAGCTTGTGAATCCACCCACAATGTTTTCTTTCGTTGTGGTTATTCATTCCCATTGTTAGTATGTAATCTTTTCCCTGAACATACCACTTCATTTATCCATTCTACTGTGGATGATCATTGGGTTGTTTCCAGTTTAGGGCTGTTATAAAGTAGCCTGCTCTAAACATGCTTGTTTGTATCATTTGATAAATAAGTGAACACAATTCTTTCAGAAGTATACATAGGAATGAAATTGCTGCGTCTTCAAGAATGCCAGTGTCTAAAACGGTCGAATCAGTTCGTACTACCAGAGTAACACATAAGTTCCACGGCTCCCCTTCTTTGCCAACGCTTGGTATTGCCAGACATTCATCAGTCTAGCCCTTCCTGGGCTGCTGTGTGGTTTTATGTCATTGTGTCTTTAACTTTTATTTCCTTGAGGACATGAAACTGATCACCTTCTTTGTTTATCAGCCATTGGTGAAATCTCTGTTTAAGTTCTCTGCTCTCTTTTCTGTTGGATTCCAAGTCTGTTTTCATAGATTTTTCCTTTTCTTTTTACATGCCAGATATGAGTCCTGTTCTAGATACATACTTCGCAAAGCCCTCCTCCTGAAGTCTGTGTTTTCACTGCCTCAGTCGTGTTTTAGGTGCCTGGTACCCAGCCATTGATTCTGTGAAGACATTCTTTTCCAGTCCCATCAGGAAGGACAACTGAAACCCTTCTTTTTTATTTCAGAATAACACCTGTACATGACTAGTGTTTCCCAGCATGCTAACTCTCTGCCACCTTAAATATGAGAATGTGACTGTCTGGACATTCCATTGATTTAACCCATCAGTGGCATCTTGCTAATTGGACAGGACGCACAAGATAATACCAAGGATGTTGAAGAGACCTCTGTAAGAAACATGAGCTCTGAAGTGTGAGAAATAAACTATGCTAATATTTAAAGGTCTAGTGGTCTGGAACCCTCTGGGACTAATGGCATTTTTAGGGCTCTAGTGGCCTTGGGCACATTCTGGGGCTTTCCTACCAAAGAAAATGCCAAATTACCACATCCACCCTTCCTCTACCACTAAGAAGGAAGCGTGGTGTCTCGCAGCCCTGGCTGAGTTCCAGAGGAAATGCATATCCTGCTTTTGGAATGCTGCTCCAACCCATACACCCTGCAGCGCAGAAGGCCGCTGGCTCTGAGCAGGACCAGGACAGGGCTCTGAGGCAGGTCCCCCTGTAGCGTCATGCAGGGTCACTCTGGCCCTACGGCCTCGCAGACCCTAAGGTACTACAGGCACCTGTGGTGGGAAGATGCTGGGTGAGGTTTACGTGTGTGTGTTCAGCTGCTCTGTCTCATCTGACTCTCTGGCAGCTCCATGGACTGCAGCCCGCCAGGCTTCTCTGTCCATGGGATTCTCCAGGCAAGAACACTAGACTGGGTTACCATTTCCTCCTCCGGGGGATCTTCCTGACCCAGGGATCGAACCTGCATCTGATTGTGTCTCCTGCATTAGCAGGCAGATTCTTTACCGTCATGCCCTAATAAGGAGACTCACAATGTGGACCTTATATGTCTGGAGTAAGGTCTTTCCACACACAGCGGCCAGTGTGACCCTTGGTCCTGGGAGAGAAGGAACACCTGATCCCAGGTGGCCAGACTTTCCCATAAATATATCCATGGTAAGTGGCAGGAAGGGAGGCTATGCTTGGGTTCACCGAGGGTGCCCTAGCCTCTGCAGCCACAATGTCCGTTGTGTCAACAGCCAAGGTCGGCACTGAGCCTCTGAGACAGCACCATTCCTCAAAGAGGTCAGTTACCCACTCGACATCAAGTTTAGTTTCACTGGAGCCCATCCTCCCTGGAAAGGGTGTAAATCATCTTGATTGAAATTGACACGTATTCTGATAGAGAAGCCCTCAGCCAGAACCACCATCTCAGGGCTCACAGCACATGTGCTCTTCCTGGAGACAGCTGCCTTCCCCCAACACTCCCCCTCCCCAGCTGCAGCCCACATCCAGAGAGGGACAGTGTGGGGGTTCCAAGACCTGGTCCCCATGCCTCTAAACCGAGGGCCAGTCCTGGGTGAGAAGGTGGAGTGGGGGAGGTTGAAGGAGGCCAGACTGTACAGAAGAAAATTAGCTTCTTTGGTGAGCAAGAGAAAGAAAGCACTGGAGGTGTGAGTAGAGTTACTGGTATCAGACTTACATTTTATGAAAATAACTCCAGCTGCCAGGTTGAAGTCAGTTGTTGGGGCAAGAGTCCAGCAGGGGCCATTAGGGATTCAGGATAGAGGCAGAGTGAAAGCCATGGTCCCCTACCATCTGTGGAGTCACTTGTAATATTAATACTTTCCCTAAAAGAAATCAACCCTGAATATTCATTGGAAGAACTAATGCTGAAGCTGAAGCTCCAGTACTTTGGCCACCTGATGTGAAGAGCCAACTTATTGGAAAAAGCCTTGATGCTGGGAAAGATTGAAGGCAGGAGGAGAAGGGGACGACTGAGGATGAGATGGTATCCTCTCATTGGAGATGGCATCACTGATTCAATAGACATGAATTTGAACACATTCCAGTAGATAGTGGAAGATAGGGAAGCCTGGCATGCTGCAGTCCATGGGGTTGCAAAGAGCCAGACATGCCTTAGCGACTGAACAACAACAGAATATACACAGAGCTGGGCAGCAAGTAAGGATTGAATTCTGGCAGGTAAGAATTCCGCTGACCTCATCGTCCGCCTCTTGACCGTGTCTCAGTGCCAATCAGGGCAGCTACTGACCCCTGTAATGGTCACCCCTGTGCCTGCAGACACCAGCATCTCAGCATCTTTCCAAGCCTGCTTTGCCCATGGTGCGCTCATCTTGGGGTGGAACTTCATCGCATTTTTCCTCACACCCTCTTCTTTGGGGAAAGGAAGACCAGAGGAATGAATGGACAAATCAATAAATCATCTCATTTCATTCCCACAAGCACTCTCTATGGTAGATTTTCTAATGTTCCCATCTTACACAGGAGATTGACACTCAGGGAGGCCAAGTATCTTGCAGAACTAGGTCAAGACATGACATGAATCCAGATCCAACTGCAAATCCCAAACCTGGTTTTGAATCATAGCTAGACAGGTAATGGGCATAAAAATATTTGGGGGAAAGTGTTGTTAAAAATACTGTTCTAAACTGAATATATACATATACATACCCACTCATATGGCTTCCCAAGTGACTCAGTGGTAAAGAATCCACCTGCTAATGCAGGAGCCACGGAGGACATGGGTTCGATCCCTGGGTGGAGAAGATCCCCTGGAGGAGGAAATGGCAACCCACTCCAGTATTCTTATCTGGAAAATACCATGGACAGAGGAGCCTGGTGGACTACAGTCCATGAGGTTGCAAAGAGTCAGACACGACCAAGTGACTGAGCACACAGGAAGAGGAAGAGAAGGAGATCTTTCCAGGAGCACACACTGAGGAAAGGCCATGTGAGCACACAGTGGTGAGAAAGCAGGGGTCTGCAAGCGAGGCCTCACCAGACGCCCCCTCTGCCATCACCTGGGCTCAGATTCCCCAGCCTCCAAGGCTGTGAGAAGTAAATGTTTGTCGCTTAAGCTGCCTGGGCTACAGCCCCAGCTAAGATACGGAAAAGGAAATGGCAACACACTCCAGTATTCTTGTCTGGGAAATCCCATGGACAGAAGAGACTGGTGGACTCAAGTCCATAGGGTTGCAAAGAGTCAGACATGACTTAGCAATGAAACAACAACAGCTAAAATAGAGATCTATATGTTATATACACATGCACAGAGGGAGATGACTTTTGCTGGTGTTTAAGCATCGAGTTACTTTTGTAGTCTTTTAATGTTCCTTTGCATGGCTTACCTGGCATGACATTAATTGCGGCAGGCTTAAAATGACATTGCATTCAATTTTCTTTCCTCTTGAATGCCAGCCACACAGCCTGTTTACAGGAAGCGCCAAACAGAAGTGGAAGAAGAAGAGGAAAAAAAAGGTTCAATCAATTTTTCTTCCTGCTAATTGGGAATTTATTGCTGGTTGGTTTGCTCACAATGGCAGGGAGGAAGAATCATCCTTCGGTTTCTGGGTCTTGGCTGCTAATTGGAATCTAGTTTATTCTTGATGGCTGCTGCAGAAAGGAACAGAGCTGAAGAAGAAATGATGCTTTTATCTTTTTACTGTTTTTTCTGTAGGATGAGAGGGGCTTTCTAGGATGTGGTGGGCTTACCCCTCAGTCTGCTGCACTCCAGCAGGAGGGGCAGGGGGTAGCTACTGTCAATGCGTCTTTTAGGAGAAACGTCCCATAGGCTTGCGCTCAGTTACTTATTCCTTGACTCACATATTCATATTCTGATGAGCTTCGCTGACTGCCTGCTAAGCAGGAGCCCGGTGCTGGGCCTCGCTGGGGGCAGGACACCCCAACCTTCAGGGAGCTGACCATGCAGGAGAGAAGCAGGCCCCGCAGTCATATGTGTGTTCTACTGGACATGGCAAGGACTAGGAGGACTGGGGTGGGGGGGCGGAAGAGACCCATCATCCCGGGGATTCAGAAAGATCAATTCACTGAGCTTTCCAGGGCAAATAGAGGCCCAGGGGGTCAAGAAGAGGGGAGCCCAGGAGCCAGGAGGTGCCACGTGAGGGGAGTGAATGGCTGGTGAGGGCAGAGTGTGATGAAGTGTCTTTAACTGTGTCTGCATCCAGGGCAGACAGAGCCCTAGAGGGTCCTGAGGAGGGGAGCAGGGAAGTTTTAAAGCCACTGCCCAGCTAGGGGGTAGGCTGAGGGGAGAGTGAGGCTGGGGGTCAAAGGAGGGGCAGGGGCCAGAAGACAGAGCCAGGTCCAGAGGGAAGGGGAGACAGCTTCCTTTCTGGATGGCAGGGGTCCTGGCCCCAGGGCTTCAGGGCTGGTGAGCATCAGCAGCAGTGCACTTACTGCCATGCAGGAGATGAGTGAGGCTGGCTCACCAACCAGGGAAACAAGAGGGCCATGCCCACTGCCCTTTACAAAGGCAAGACGCATTCCCACTCAGACCCACTGGAAGCTCGCAGCGCGTGGACACACCTGGTATCTGCACAGAGCAGACAAGGACCCCCAGGTCCTGATTTGCCCCTCTGGACCTTCCTCAGCTCTGCACTCGCCTCCCCCAGCTAGTCTACTCCCAGCTTAGCGGAGTGCTTTGCTGGATGCGTTCAGTCGGCCTTGACTCTGTGTTCCTGGCCTCACCCCTCTCCGGCGGCCCTACCTCTCCCCACCTCTTCCCGTCTCTTCCCCAGTGACTTGCCTCATCACCACTGGAGTCCAAACACTCCAGCCTGGGTCCCAATCCCCTATTCTTCCCAGGGTCCTTCTGTCTACTATGCCCACTGCCTGGACCAGTAACTCACCTGCTCCTAACCCCTTACAGCTCAGGTCTTTTGTAGCCAAAATGTCCCTCTACCTAAAGCCCATCCCTATCTGCATTCATCATCTTCATAATTGAAATAAATTTCAGGAATTTCATGTCAATCTGTGTGATTTTTGTTTAGGGCCCCCATGTGTGTGCGTGCGTGCTCGCTGAGTTGCTTCAGTCATGTCTGACCCTTTGCAACCCCCATTAGGCTCCTCTGTCCGTGGAATTCTCCAGGCAGAAATACTGGAGTGGGTTGCCATGCCCTCCTCTGGGGGAGCTTTCTGACCCAGGGATCGAACCCAAGTCTCCCACATTGCAGGTGGATTCTTTACCCACTGAACCACCTAGGAAGCCCAGGGGCCCCATACCTACCTTCATAGCCTTCAGTTCAGTTCAGTCACTCAATCGTGTCCAACTCATTGCAACCCCATGGACTGTAGCACGCCAGGCCTCTCTGTCCATCACCAACTCCTGGAGTTTACCCAAACTCATGTCCATTGAGTCAGTGATGCCATCCAACAATCTCATCCTCTATCGTCCCCTTCTCCTCCCACCTTCAATTTTTCCCAGCCTCGGATCTTTTCATAGGCTTGGGCGTGTAGAGTTATTCTGAGGAAACTCTCAGAATATGCCAAAAATTGGCCCACAGTAGCTGGTCAGGAGTACTTTAAAGGAAAGATGAGAGAGTTGGGGTAGAGGCAAAATTCCAGGAAAAGTTCCTGGATCTGGTCTTGTGCTCTTGTGGTGACTTCCTGTTACCTTCCCGTGGCCTTGAGCAAGTCCATCCTTGCTCTCGGGTCTAACCCGGCCCGCCTGTAGCTGGAAGGGTTTACAGTAGATGGACCACCTGGTCTTTTCTACCTGGCATCCAACAGCCTGTGGAAGGCTGCCCCCTGGTGTACCCGATTGTCAGCGGCAAGCACACAGTTCAGCTGCCGCTGGCCACCCAGGAAAGGTGTCCCAGGTATCACGGGTTTGTTTGAGTAAGTCGTCGGCCTGTTGGCCAGGGTGATTAACTCCGGCATTTTCTTTAGGTTGCTCTTATCAGGGAAGCTCACTTCTGTCCATAAATGGACAGAGTGATTCAGAAGTCTGAATCACTAGGAGTCTGAGCGGGAAGGGAGGTCAGGGATTGAGCGTCTCGTCCAGGGATGGCCAATCACGGCGCTCATGTCAGAGTGCTGCACACTGACAGGCATCGCTGGTAGATGTCAGTGCCCTTCCCTGCTGGGCTAAGACGAAACACTCACGTCTCTCAAAACACAGCGCTACAGGCAGCCATTAACAATCAATTCGCATCAACCTGTCAGATGAAACCTGAAGAAGTGAGGGTGCCTGGCTCAAAGCAGATGTCCTGCAGCTGGACGTGTTGGATGAAGGGACTCTGTGCAGAAGGGGCCCTAACAAAGGATGTGGAGTCGGGGAGCAGCAGTGGGCGAGGGGGAGACATTGCCACCCCTAATGAGGAAGGCAAAGAGGGACTCTGTGTTAAAAGCTGGGTTCAAAGTCTCCAACTCGCAGAGATGGATGCAGGCACAGGAGCCCAATCAGGGCAGGCGCAGAGGAGCAAACACCCTGATTCTCTCTCCCCAGCCCCCTCATTGTCCAGCCTCCATTGGCCAAACCACCCAGATGCTAGGAGGCGGTCAGTCCTAAAGACAGTTTCGCTGTGAGCATCGCAGGGCACAGAGCAGGACAGAGAGAGACTGTGAGTGGGTGGAGAGCTCTGGAAGTGGCCTGGGAAACAGATCTGGGTTTGGGAGTCTGTCCAAGGTCAGGTGCCCTAGCAGCAGAGCCTGAGACGGAGGTTTGGAATCACGTGACTTGTTAAGGGCGGGACTCCAGGAGAAACCTGAAAGGGAGTAAAGGGGCACAGAACAGAGGAGGGGACAAAGCTCGGCCTGGATCCACAGGGTAGGTTGGGGATGGTCCCCTTAGGCAGGGAGGCTGGTCATTTGTGTCCTGTATCAGCCAGCCATTGGCTGCAGGCTGTGTTCCCTGGGGCTAGAACATGCTGTTTCCATCAAGGACAAAGGTCAGGAGAAGGGGACACACTGGGGGCCCTCGGCAGACAAAACTCAGAAACCATCAGAGGTCAGTGGTGAGAAGGGGGTGAGGCTGGGAAGGGAGTCAGGGTCCCGAGTGGAGGGGACCTGGCTTGGAAGAGCAGTTTAAGGAAGAAGCCTGGGGAAAAAATTCACAGGTCAGACTACATTTTGGGAGCATTTCTTTGTGGCACTGAGTTGGAGACAAGTAAAAGAAGATGCTGTCTGGCAGGTGAAGCCAGCCCCGGCCTTGTGAAAACAAGATCAGCTTCCTGGTCTGCTCACCTCACTGTCTCCACACCTCAGGGTACAGCTAAACCCCCACCTCCCAAATACCCCTTCTTCCTGCCCTCTCGTTCTTCAGCAGAACAGGGGAAGTTGATCTGTTTCTTCAAAATCAGCAAGCAAAGAGGAGGCAGAATTTAAGGCAAAATCCCAAACCTTCGCTGTCTGCTGTTAAGGGAGAATGGGTGGGCTTCAATGTAGGGGCAGTGTTTGCTGCAAATGAGTTGCTTCCATGATGGCCCATTGAGTTCTGGAAGAAAGCAATTAATTTGTAGACTTTTCTGCCTTGTGTCAAGAGGCTCTTGATTCTAAAGCATCTTTAAGCCTATTCCCCATCAATACCCCTATCCCATTAAATGGCACCAACTCCAGTTAAAAAGTTAGGAGACATGCCTGCCTTGAAATATAAGCTGGTCACTCCACTGCTCACTGTCTCCCACCCATCCCCACCCTGTTGTCCCTATAACACACACACAGACATGCATGTTGTCCCAATAGTTGACTGACTTCAGCTCTTTACATAAACTACACCTTTTCATTTAGTTACTTTTCAATTGCTGTTCCTTCCATCCAAAAAGCCTTTCCTTCCATCAAGCCCACCCGATGAACTCCTACAAATCCTCTGAACCATACTCAGGGGGAATTTCTTCTGACCTTTCCTGACCACCCACCCCGCCCCCCCTTGAGTTATTGTATGTGATGTACATTATATTTATGTGTCTGTGTTTACCAGTCTAATTAGACTTTTTGGTCCTTGAGATCAGAGGTGGGTTTGGGCTTCTCCATATACCCCACAACCCAGAACCTAGCAGGTGATAATCAAATGTCTGTTGAATTGAGAGAAAGTTGTTAGGGCCCACCACAGTCCAAAGGCTCTCATGCAGAAGTGATTCAACTTCTAGGAAAGGAAAGATGCGTGGAACAGGGACCTTCAGAAATGCCCTCTGCAGGGCTTCCCTGGTTGTCCAATGGTTGGGAGTCTGCCTGCTCATGCGAGGAACTTGTGTTTGAGCCCTGGTCTGGGAGGATTCCACATGCCACTAAGCCCATCCACCACAACTACTGAAGCCTGCTCACCTAGAGCCCATGCTGTGCAACGAGCTTTGCCACTGCACTGAGAAGCCTGAGCTTCACAGCTAGAGAGTAGCCTCTGCTCACCACAACTAGAGAAAGCCTGCACCAGCAGTGAAGACCCAGTGCAACCAAAAATAAGTAATTTAAATAAACAAATAGATACACTTTTTAAAAAGAAAGAAAGAAATGCCCTCTGTAAATTAACCCAGAAGTGGCCTTCCAGTCTAGGGCCTGTTTCCAGAAGCCATGCTTCCAAGAAACCTGGGGGGTGTTGGACAGGCCTTAAGACCAACAGAACTCATTGGATACAGGAAAGTGCATGTAAGCAATGGAAAATCACTCATGACTCAAGTGACTGTTTGGGTTTGGCTGGTCTGAGGAGTAAGAGCACATGCCCAGGAAGACGTGGAGAAAGTCTGGTGCTGTCAGGCACAGGGAACCTGCCATTTCTTCTCTGTCTGAACTTCTTTACCTTACCTGGTGGAAAGAGACCGTTAAAGACGCTAAGTGGTGTCTGCATCCTTGAGTCACTTTGTCGCCAATCCTTGGAGATCTGGTGTGTTTGGGACGTGAGTCCTTCTGCGCCCATCTGGAGACTGGTCTCCGCTCTTCCCGCTTCCCTCAAATCCCTGTTTGGTTAATTAAAAGCAACAGCATCATCTCTGCTGTGACATGCAGGATCACCTCTCTACAATCCATCATCCTAATTAGCAAGGAGAGAAGGGATTTGTCTGCTATCAATATGTATGTTTTAAACCTGCTGCAAATTCATGGGAGATGGGCCTGACTCAATCCAGCACAAAATTCTCTTTGGAAAATTGTTCGTGAATTTTGAAACATGATCTCAGGGCTGTTCAGGTTCAGGCTTCCTGTATGATTTCATTAGTAAATAAGTAATAAAACAACAGTAATCTGAAAATAATACTACGAGCTAAAGCTACTTTTAGTGCCTACTGAAGGATGTCTCAGTATTCCCAAACTGTGTTCCAAGAACACTCATTGTTCAAAACATACCTTGACAAAATGACTGGGTACATTTGACTTGCGAGGCTCACGACAGACTCCTTGTGGAGATGATAACATCCAGAGGGTATGAGAAGCTCTGAGAAGTTCTGCAGTTTAAAAAAAAAGTGTCATTGAAGTTGTCTTCTTTGAAGATGGAATTCATTTGTGGAATACTTCTTATACAGTTCTATTCAACACAGCCTTTAACTATAAAACCACCCAGCTAGCCAGCCACCATGTTGCAGGTGAGGAAAATGAAGCCTGGAGTGACCCTGGAAACTGAACCCAGGTCTGTTTGGCTGCCTGTCCCCACAACGCTAAGCCAGCAGCAAGGACTTAGGTGTGTGCCCACTCAGGCAGTTCAAGCTCACACCTCGTCCTCATTGTGAGGAGGCTGCTCATCAAGCCAGCGTAAGCATCAGGAGGGGAAGAGGGGCAGAAAAGAAATCAGCATTTCCTGAGCATCTTTGGGTACCAGATACTGTACTCAGTGCAGAGAACACAGAGATGCACCGATGTGGGCTCCTAGTCTGCCAGTGCTCACCCTCTGGAAGGAGAAAAAAGTGAATAACCAGCTTGTTATAAAGGCAATTCTTTGGAGCCAGAGAGCCCTGAAGTCCATTAATTGCCTACTGTGTGTCTGGCTATGTGCTGAGCCCAGCCATCTCGAGTGTCCAGAGGATTCCCAAGCCCAGACCTTCTAGACTGAGTACCTGTGAGTCCTCTGAATGCCAGCTCCAGCCCACAGTGCAGAATTCCTTCCTGCCCGGTGTCTCAGGTCAGCCTGGGGCCTCACCAGAGCTGCCTAGCCACCTCTCTCCTGTTCAAGGAGAAGGAATCATTCTTTCTTGACTCACAGCCAGCAACAGGACAAGCCACCTGCTTGCTTTCAGGAGTGTGCAGAGGGGATGCTCTGGGGAGGACTCAGGTGACAGCCGGGCCCGGGCAGGGAGCCCGTGTCCCATCCTCAGGGGCCTGGGGCTCATTGTTCAAGCTCCAGTGGGCCCTGCGAGCAGGGGTAAGCCCAGATGCCACCATATTAATCAAGGCTGTCACTTTAATGGAAGCAGTGAGGTTATTACTTTATTCATTGATTAACTCATTCACACTTTCCTCCCTTGTATCTTTCTGTCCATTTCACTTCTCACTTTCCATACAAAATGGAGGTGATGACACCTATCTCGATGGGTCATTGTCATGGTAAACGCAGCATTAGTGAGAGTCTGCCTCAGGTTCTACCACCAGAAAGTGCTCAGTAGATTTGATGTTGATGGAGGTTTACACCTGTCAGGCCTCTAATGGAATCTGAGACTTGTCCCCAGCTGTCAGTAGCCAAACTGACCTTTCCCCTGGACTCCATGCTCTTTGCGGGAAAATAAGGAATCCCAGGTTGTTGCCATCTGGGGTGACAGGTGGTCTTGATTTGCCCAGGACTGAGGGGTTCCAGGAAGTGAGACTTGTAATTCAGAAAAGAGAGCAGGCATTCTAGTTAAGACTCCATGCTCCCAACGCAGGGGGCATGCGTTTGATCCCTGGTTGGGAAGATCCTGCAGGCCATGTTGTTGCTGTTCAGTCACTCAGTTGTGTCCTACTCTTTGCAACCCCATGGACTGCAGCACTCCAGGCTTCCCTGTCCTTCATCATTTCCAGGAGTTTGCTCAAACTCATGCCCATTGGGTCAATGATGCCATCCAACCATCTCATCCTCTGTCGCCCCCTACTCCTCCTACCCTCAATATTTCCCAGCATCAGGGTCTTTTCCAATGAGTCAGCTCTTTGCATCATGTGACCAAAGTATTGGAGCTTCAGTTTCAGCTTCATGCCAAGTAGCCTGGCCAAAAAGAAAATAAAAAAAAAATAGAAGCAGTCTCAGGAAAGCTGGGAAGAGTTGGTTACCCCACTCCTGATCAACAAATACGCTGGAAGAGAACCAGTAAGGAAAGCTATGAAGGTGCTCAAAGTCCTGCCTAGCTATGGAGAACACCTTCATTGTTCTTGATCTGCAAAAGTCTAGGTCTCTTGACAGCAGGGGTCAAGGAGATCAAACTGGTCAATCCTAAAGGCAATCAATGCTGAATATTCATTGAAAGGACTCATGCTGAACCTGAAGCTCCAATACTTTGGCCACCTGATGCAAAGAGCCAACTCATTGAAAAAGACCCTGATGCTGGGAAAGATTGAAGGTAGGAAGAGAAGGGGACAAGAGAGGATGAGATGGGTTGGATGGCATCATCGACCCAATGGACAAGAGTTTGAGCAAATTCCGGGCGATAGTGAAGGACAGGGAAGACTGGCGTGCTGCAGTGCATAGGGTCACAAAGAGTCAGACACGACTGAGCGACTGGACAACAACAAGCCTCTTGACACCATTCTGATAATAACAGTCAACAGAGCCCTCTCTCTAGAGACAGAGGTCACGGTAAGAAGACCTGGATCAGCCACCTACAGTCCGTGAACTTGGGACAGAGCGTGTAACTTTGCCTCACTTCCTCATCTAGACTTAGTTTGTTAATATCTTGTTCAAGATTTTAGATCTATTTTCAAGAGGAACTTGGGTGCTGTCTTTTTTTGTTTGGGTCTGAGGTTATATACATTCACCTCAAAATGAGTTTGGGCTGAGTTTTATTCTTTGGAGGCATTTGTATCAAATTGGAATTTTATATACATTTCCCTCATGCTTGGGAGGGCCCTACTCTAAAGACATGTGAGTCTTATTTTTCAAGAAAATTTCCATGTTGTCTGTTTTCATTTACTGACATATTGCATTCATCAGAGACCATTATATCTTTAATGTCTTAGCACTGGCAAGTTATGTCCTATTTAATTCCTAACGTTTATGTTTACACTCTGTCATTTTTTTTTCTTGACGAGTATTATCAGATGCTGTGTAAAATATTGGGCTTCCCTGGTTGCTCAGTGGTAAAGAATCCATCTCCCAATGCAAGAGACACGGGTTGGATCCCTGGGTGGAGAAGAACCCTGGAAATGGCAACCCACTCCAGTATTCTTGCCTGGGAAGTCCCCTGGACAGAGGAGCCTGGCAGCTACATCCATGGGATCACAAAGAATCGGTCATGACTTAGCGATTAAGTACAAGAGCACAAGCACTTGTAAGACATTAGCTCTTCAAAGGAGCAAATATTGCTCTGCTTTATATTTGTTTTCTAAGTCACTATCTTCTAATTTTATATTTAGATGTCTCTTACATATTAGAAATAGGTAGAGGAGAACTGTCTTGTCCTTTTTCCAAACTTCTTGATGCTTATCTAATGTCGTAAGCTTTTCTTTTTTCCCAACATAAAATACATGGTTTGGTGTGTAATACTTTCATCATTAGCAATGACAAGATATTGACAATTACAGATTACAATTTCCTCTTTGAACCATGAGCTGTTTAACACTTGATGTAATTTCAAATTCTTTTGAGGTTGTGAGAAATAAAAGCTGTTTGCCTCTCCAGGTCTATTCTGCCCTCTCCCGCCACTATTTTCTGCCCAGAAAGCTGACAGCTGTGGATCATAGCAATGGCTCCGGGGGCCCCCTGGCTTCTTCTTGGGAGGAGCTATGAGGGATGAAGAGGTGTGGCATCAGATACATACACTCTGGGCTCCTTTTTCATTCTTTTGTTTCATTCAGGGCACACATCACATCCTCAAAGGATGCCTATCTACTTCTTTGTTTTCTGTCTCCCTACTGATAAGGTAAGTTCCATGACAGCAAAGAGGCTTCCCAGGTGGCATTCATGGTAAAGAACCCTCCTGCCAATGCAGGAAACATAAGAGACACAGCTTTATCCCTGAGTTGGGAAGATCCCCGAGCAGGAAATGGCAACCCACTCCAGTAATCTTGCCTGGAGAATCCCATAGACAGAGGAGCCTGGTGGGCTACAGTCCATGGGGTGGTAAAGAGTTGAACATGACTGAAGCAACTTAGCACACACATGACATCAGAATCTCCACTCATCAAGCCCCGGGCCTGGCATGGGTTAAGACCACCAAGGGGTTAAGAGATGAAGAAGAATTTTTGGATCACAGAGTCCAGTTCCTTCCTGGTGCATCTGAGGGCGCTGAGCCTGGAGAGGTGAGAAGACTTGTTAGTGGGCAAGTGTCTCATTAGAGGCAGAGCCTGGGCCCACCCCCAGATCCCTGGGCTTTTTCTGATGCAGCATGAGGCCCCTGGAAAGCAGGCGAGAAGAGGGACTGGGGGAGCCCACACCGGGACACAGCACAGGGGAACGGGTATAGCCGTTCTCCCAGCAAAGGAGTAGGACACGCCTGCAAACCTGAGTCACTCATTCCTTTTCTTCTCCTAAGTTCCACAAATAGCCTCTCATTTCCATGCCTCGCGTATCCAGCCTGCACAGACGGTCAGTTAATTAAATGAGGCCTCAACAGCCAAATGGCCTGGAAGCTGCCCGTTCCTGCTGCCAAACCTCTAACTTCTTCCTGGCTGGGAATTTGAAAATAGAATAAACAAAGTTTCCCAAGAAACTGAGAGAAAGCTATTTTCCTGAGGTCAAATTAAATATGTAAGTGACTGCCAAGCACAGACGCAGGGCTCACGGTCTCAGAGCAGCCGGAGCCACAGACAATGGTCTTTGAGGCCAAGATGCCCGAGTGCCTTTTACCGTCCCCCTTCACCAACCCTCCGGGGGCCACCACTGCAGCATAAAGGGGAAACATATCAACATTTTGAAACAAATCCCTGTAGGAGGGAGGGAGGAGCAGCAGACACTGAAAAGTTTGATTCATTGTGCTTTGTCAAATACACAAAATATTTAGGGCTTACACGGTGCTTGTCATTTGTTAGCTGAGTGTGTGTCTGTCTCTCCCAGGCATCCGTAGGTTTCTTGAGATAGTGTCCCATTCTCTCTGCTACTGGCTGTTTCTGTCTCTGTGGACTACACATAGGTGCCTCATGGTGGTATGTTTGAGATATCTGCATACTTGTTTGAATGAATGTCCTGAAATTTACCTGGGTGGAAAATGAGGTGAAAAATGGTGACGTTACTGTGGCTCTGCTGTGTGACTTTGGACAACTCACTGCCCCTTTCTGGTCCTTGGTTTTTCCACCTGCTGTGTAAGCTCTTTAAATCCGCTAGTCTCTCGTTTCCCACCAAAGGTGTGCCTCCCTCCCACTGGAGGCCCCACCCCTACACACCCAAAGAAAGGCGAGAGACAGCAGGTCTAGCAGAGAGGACAGTGGCTGCGCAACCTCACAGCGGACGCCACAAGAGGCACCTGCAGAGCCGGAGCCAAAGCTGGTGAGCAGGGCGGGGGCTGGAGATGGAGCTAAGTGGGAAAGTGGTAAACCCCGTAAGGGCAGACGGGGCTCCCTCCAGCACAGCTGCGGGGAAGAAGTGCAGTGACCCGGGATAGGGCCCGGGGATCCCAGCCTCTAGAGGAAGAAAGTATAAGTGTTAGTTGCTCAGTTGTGTGCGACGCCATGGACTGTAACCCACCAGGCTCCTCTGTCCATGGGATTCTCCAGGCAAGAACACTGGAGTGGGTTGCCATTTCCTTCTCCAGGGGATCTTCCTAAGCCAGGGACTAAACTCAGGTCTCCTGCATTGTAGGCAGATTCTCTACCATCTGAGCCACCAGGGAAGCCCTGTAGAGGAAGAAAGTGAATAGCAAAGGCCGTCCAAGAAACAGAAAAATGACCAAAAAGTGTGAGTTAAACAGAAGAACATGGGAGGAAGAAAGCCAGGGAAGGAGAGAATTTCAAAATCCTGAGTGAACAGCAGCAGCAGCACAGCAGAGGGGTGCTGTAAGATGAAGGCTGAAAGCTTTTGTAAAATGTGAGCCACGATGTTTGCAGTTAGCATGACGGCAAGCACCGAAATGAGGATTGGTTTGGGACTGAAATCCCTCCCCACACCCACTTCCACTCTGCCACCAACCCTGGCTGTGACCGAATGTCCCCAGCTTCACCGTTGATGGAAAAAGGGTACCGACATGTGACTTGAAAGGTGTCTGTGCTGCTCAAGGGAGTAAAGGAAAGGAGCAAGCGCTTTTGAAACTATTCATTGGTTCTTCTAACACATGGGTTATAGTCAAGGCTATGGTTTTTCCAGTAGTCACGCATGAATGTGAGAGCTGGACTATAAAGAAAGCTGAGCACCGAAGAACTGATGCTTTTGAACTGTGGTGTTGGAGAAGACTATTGAGAGTCCATTAGGACTGCAAGGAGATCCGTCCAGTCCATTGAATATTGAAGGAAATCAGTTCTCAATATTCATTGGAAGTACTGATGCTGAAGCTGAAACTCCAATAATTGGCCGTCCTATGCAAAGAACTGATTCATTGGAAAAGACCCTGATGCTGGGAGAGATTGAGGGCAGGAGGAAAAGGGGAAGACAGAGGATGAGATGGTTGGATGGCATCACCGACTCAATGGACATGAGTTTGGGTAGACTCTGGGAGTTGGTGTTGGACAGGGAGGCCTGGCGTGCTGCAGTCCATGGTGTCACAAAAAGTCAGACAGGACTGAGCAGCTGAACTGAACACGAGGGTTAGAGCTCATGTGAGAGATTTGGATAATAAACCATGGAACAGCTTCTGGTATAGACTGTGACACTTCAGTGAAGGCTGGATTTCCTCATCTCCAGTGAGGACATCTTGAAGCTTATCATGTGAAATTGTCCGAGTCAGTAAAAGGGGGCTCTGAAACGCTTCAACACCCAGAATGAGATGGAGATTTGAGGCTTTGTGAGTCAGTGTTCTTGATCTGACTCTCCTTGGGGCAGCAGGTGCCCTGAATTTACTTCTGCTTTGTGGTCTGTGCCCTTCCAGGAACAAAGTCAGGGTCTCATAGTCATCACACCCTTTCCAGTGACTGACACAGAAGAGACCCAAGACATGTGGTGAATGGCTGGATACCAGGAGAGAGAAGAAAACACATGCTGGAAGAACACGAAATCAAGAATAAACCAAGGAGAGGAGTTTTCGGGCTGGAGGAGCTGGAATGGTTTCCCAACCGGAACTTTGAATGAAGGAAAGATGGGACAGGCAGGGAGTGGAAAGATAAAGGACTTTCCTGGTGGCTCAGACAGTACAGAATCTGCCTGCAGTGCAGGATACCCAGGTTTGATCCCTGGGTCAGGAAGATCCTCTGGAGGAGGGCATGACAACCCACTCCAGTATTCTGACCTGGGGAATCCCATGGACTGAGGAGCCTGGCAGGCTCCAGTCCATGTGGTCACACAGAGACAGACACGACTAACACACACACACGCATACGTGCAGAGCAAAGTGTGAATGCAAGCACAGCATACAGCAAACACAGGCACATTGGCAGGCCCCCCGTGCTCTTTCTAGCTGATCATGAAAGATGCACACACAGAGTGCTTGCTACATGCTAGACACATGGTGGATAATTTGCCTTCTCGTTAAAATGATAAATACCTGAGTTCCAGGCACATCCCAGGATGGTAGGTAAGTGAGTGGGCTCTGGGTTCAAACCAATGTATGTTTTAACCCCAGTCCCGCCATCTATGAGAGTGTGACTCTGGGTGATTTAAGGAATTTCCTGTAGCCTCTGGTTCCTTGTCTACCCAGTGGAGGGAACAGTACGTCTTCAGGGGTGTGTGTAATGATTAAACAGTGTGATGATCAGGACGTGCCCAGCACTGAACTTAAGAGACGCCCAGGCAATGTGACTCCTGCCCCCTTTCACTGCAGCCAGTGACTCTGGGCAGCCTGAGGGCACACTGGGGTCCTCACGGGTTCATGTTCATTCTCAAATAGTATGCGCTGTGGGAAAGCAAGGTGCCTTTCCCACACCATGATGGACAGAGCTTTCTTTTCCTCCCAACTCAGGTCTTTTTATTTATTCATTTGGCCGCACCGAGTCACAGCTGCAGCATGCGGGATCTCTGATCTTTGCTGTAGCATTCAGGATCTTTAGCTGTGTCAAGCAGAATCTTTTCTTTTCTTTTTTTTAGTTGCAGCGCATAGGATCTAGTTTCCTGGCCAGGGATGGAACCTCAGCCCCCTACATTGGGAGTGAGGAGTCTCAGCCAGTGAACCGCCAGGGAAGTCCCCCAAACCAGGTCTTTATGGGAACCTTCAAATAGTACAATGTTTCAGCCCCTCGGCTCCCTTCCCTACCTCTATTTTTGTCTCTTCTCATGTTCCTAGGATGCAGCTTCTTGCTGTGGCGACAGACACGAGGCTGGGTTGGGAGCAATCAGAGACAGATGGGAAGGACCTCCTGGAAGAATCCTGGCAGGAGGAGCTGGGAGGATGGTGTGTTCTCTGGCTCCACTGCTCCCCGTGGCCCGACTCCAAAGCCCTCGTCCATACGGGAGAGCAGAGCCTCTCCCTGCATCTGGGTCAGCTGCACCGAGATACCCACCCAATGGAGAAAAATACTTTCAAGCAAATATGCTCTTCTATTTGAAAAAATGCTTACACACTTTATACTCCACTCCAAACAGATCAAACCCCATTATTCACATCAAGGTAATATTTGTAAATCACCTATTTTTTTTCCCACAAAAATCTATACGTAAGATGGATGCTCCAAGCATAAAACCACACAAAATGTTTCTTTTCCTGAACTTCAAGCACTGCTTGGAAGACGTCCGTCTCTTCCAGGTGAAATGTAGACTTAGGTGGGAAACATGAGTAGACCCAAACTTCAAACTATGAGACTAAAACTCGGAGTTTGGAAATTGATTCTTTTTGGACTTCATTCTCCACTTATCTTCATCAGTGTTGCTTATTTAATCCTCACAAGCCAATAAGAGAAGAAGGAAGAACAGGTTTGCTGTTACTTCCACTCCAGAGATGAAGGGACTGTGATGCAGGAAATTGGCATGCTTTGGTTGCAGCCTCCCAGGTTGCCACGGTGGATTTCAGTCTTGGAAAGAAGATTCTCCTACCAGCCGAACGTGAGAGCAGCATGGCAGGTGCTATAGCAGAGGGGGTTGCAAGGCCTGATGGGAGCACCAGGAGGGGAGTCGGTGCAGCCTGGAGATTCAGGGAGGATCTGGGCTTTGCTTAGACAAGACAGTAGCGACCTGTGAAAAGAGAACTTACTGCAAATTCAAGTCCTAAATGGACCAGCCGAACACAGGATGCTGTAGACTGAATGTTTGTTCCCCCCAAAACCCCTGTGTTGCGACTTTATTCCCAAAATGATGGTGTTTGGAGGTGAGGGCTTCAGGGGGTGATTAGATAATGGAGATGAAACCATCATGGGATTAGTGCCTTTATAAGAGAGACCCTGGAGAGCTCCCTTCCTTTCCACGATGTGAGGAGACAGGGAGAAGACAGTTGTCTGTGAACCAGGAAGCTGGTTCCCACCAGACACTGCATCAGCTGGTGCTTTGATCTTGGCCTGCCTGGATCCCTGAACTGTGAGAGATCCATTTCTGTTGTTTATAAGCCAAACAGTCCGTGGTATCCTGCTACAGCAGCCGAACGGACTGAGACACTGGGCCAGCCATTGAATGGGATGACAACTAGACAAACCCGAAGATGATCTTGTTGGTGATAAAGGCTCAGAAGCAAACAAAAAGGACCCCAGCATATTATGAAGAAGCTCTGTCCACCTTTCTCAGAAAGAAAAGAAAATCAACCAGACAGCTGCTCCCTTCACCTGATGCAAACACCACTTAAATGAGTCTTAGTGAAGTGTGAAGTGAGTGTTAGTCACCAGTTGTGTCTGACTCTTTGCGACCTCATGTTCTGTAACCTCTCTCCATGGGATTTCCTAGGCAAGAATACTGGAGTGGGCTGCCATTCCCTTCTCCAGGGATCTTCCTGACCCAGGGGTCAAACCTGGGTCTCCTGCCTCACAGGTGGATTCTTGACCATTTGAGCCACCAAAGAGCAGTGCTAATGAGCAGAAATTCTCCAAGGTCCAGGAATCCCAGTCTTGACCCCCAGCCTCTTCCAACTCCTAGTAGGAAATTCCCCAGACCCCGTCATCTGGCCATCAAGTAGGCACTGCAGCAAATGCCTCTTATTTGCTAAGCGGCTGTCTCCCCACATTACTCCTAGAAAGGACTGGGAGGAGATTTTTCTGGTCCAGGGACACCCCGGGGACAGGGACAGACACTGTCATGCCAGGGCGAACACCCACTTTTGAGCAGTCACCCCATCTCACCAGAGTATGCGTAGCTCTGCCTCGTGAGGATAATTTACCAAACTGGAAATTGATGAGGAGCCAAAAGCCCTGAAGGAACAAATTCTCATTTCCTATGGAGCAGATTGAATGCCTGGATTTCTCATCTGCAAATAAACGTGGCGTGGTATCCCACACAACCCCAGGAGTCAGTTCACCTTGCAGCATTAAGAAATGATGAGATGGCCCTGCTAAGTGGGCAGATGGCTCTACCTGGTGAACACCTGACTGTGTAGCCAAAATTCTGCCTCTGTACACCAGTAGCAAGTTGAATCTCGGAGACAGAGGTTTGGTTGAAGTAGAAAAACATATAGCTTTATTGCTTTGCCAGGTAAAGGAGACTAGAGCCGGGTAATGCCCTCAAAACTGTGTGTCCTGGCCTATAGCAGGTAGTGAGGAGTTTTACAGTAATGGTTCAGAGAGGGTGACCATGATCGTGGATCGTGATGGTTTCATGAGGAGATAAGTGAGAGTCAGCATCATCCAGTTTCTGGTTCCAACTGGTCTGGGGTCTTCATTCTTCTGGGCTGCATACTGTTAACTTCATGTTAATATCACTTCATGGCAAATAGATGGGAAAACAATGGAAACAGTGACAGACTTAATTTGGGGGGCTCCAAAGTCACTGCAGATGGTGACTGCAGCTAAGAAATTAAAAGACGCTTGCTCCTTGGAAGAAAAGCTATGACCAACCTAGCCAGCATATTAAAAAGCAGAGACATTACTCTGCAAACAAAGGTCTGTCTAGTCAAAGCCATGGTTTTTCCAGTAGTCATGTATGGATGTGAGAATTGGACCATAAAGAAAGCTGAGTGCCAAAGAATTGATGCTTTGAACTGTGGTGTTGGAGAAGACCCTTAAGAGTCCCTTGGACTGCAAGGAGATCCAACCAGTCCATCCTAAAGGAAATCAGTCCTGAATATTCATTGGAAGGACTGATGCTGAAACTGAAACTTTGGCCACCTGATGCAAAGAACTGACTCATTGGGAAAGACCCTGATGCTGGGAAATATTGAGGGCAGGAGGAGAAGGGGACGACAGAGGATGAAATGGTTGGATGGCATCATTGATTCGACAGATATGAGTTTGAGCAAGCTCCGGGAGTTGGTGATGGACAGGAAAGGCTGGCGTGCTGCAGTCCATGGGGTCGCAAAGAGTTGGACATGACTGAGCGACTGAACTAACTTCTCCCACCTGGTGGGAGTTTCAGTATCTGCAAAACTGCTCAAAGATACTGTCCTGTGTATCCCTTGAGGGGGAGCCCGGACCCTGCCCAAGGCTGCACTACTGTTTCTTGCCTGCTTCTCGCTTGTTTTTGCATCCTCTTCCTTCCCTGATTAGCAACTGTTTGAACCTGCCCTTTGGATCTCAGGGAAGGTCATGGAAGCTGAATGAAACCTATTTCCTGTGAGCAAAAAAAAAAAAACAAAAAACCTGGAGCCACACAGAGTCCTGCTCAGTTTCACCTCCACTTTGCAGGGAGATGGTGCTGGTAGCCAAGGGGACCCTACCTCCAGGATAAGGTCTTATGATAGGAGTGTGTGGCTTGGCTTTTCAGGAGATGCCCCTGACTGAGGCTGCAGACCTGTAATTTGTCTACTCAGTATCTGTGTGCTGCCTACCACTGCATGTGAGTGCTAAGTCTCTTCAGTCGTGTCCAACTCTTTGTGACCCCATGAACTGTAGCCCACCATGCTTCTCTGTCCATGGGATTCTCCAGGCAAGAATACTGGGGTGGGTTGCCATGCCCTCCTCCAGAGGATCTTTCCGACCCAGGGGTTGAACCCAAATCCCTTATGTCTCCTGCGTTGGCAGGTGGATTTTTTACTGAAGGGGGTGGCGGAGGGTCAGTAGACATGTGATTTGGGTGAAGGGGGTGTACATGCAATCAAGCACTTATTTTCGCAGAAGGTTTCTGCTGGACACAAGGAAGAGACTTCACCATGAAGGATTTTGGTACTTTTCTAGCTCTGAGGAGATGCAAGAACTGGGCTCAGAAAATCTTCTCTGGAAAATATCTATGTGAAGGCCCATTCTGCCATCTTCCCCAGAGCACAGAGTGCCTCATTCCTGCTCTCCACCCTGAGCTCCTTTCATGGGGTGTTGAAGGTCAGCAACTGTAGCAGCTCATGATTTAATCTGTGTAGAGGTCGATGACAATCGCCAGTTTGTATTGTAGTTGGCAGGCTTCCATGGCTCAGACAGCAAATAATCTGCCTGCATTGCAGGAGACCTGGGTTCAATCCCTGGGCTGGGAAGATCCCCTGGAGAAGGAAATGGCAACCCACTCCAGTGTTCTTGCCTGGAGAATCCCATGGACAGAGGAGCCTGGTGGGCCAGTCCCTGGGGTCACAAGAAGTCAGACACAACTGAGCGACTAACCCTGAACACTGTAGTTGGCAGTTTGTAGTTGCTGGTCACCTTTCCATGTATGTCTGCTTCTGAATTCATCTCTGTATGAGGACATCCGCCTTCCTGGATTAGGGCACACCCCAGTGACCTCTTGTCACTTCCCTTGTGGCTCAACTGGTGAAGAATCCGCCTGCAATGTGGGAGACCTGGGCTCGATTCCTGGATTGGGAAGATCCCCTGGAGAAAGGAAAGGCTACCCACTCTAGTATTCCAGCCTGGAGAATTCCACAGACTGTATAGTCCGTGGGGTCGCAAAGAGTTGAACATGACTGAGCGACTTTTACTTTCACCAGTGACTGCTATTTAATGACATCTCCTCTCTAATTGATAATTGGGTCCTCTCTCCAAGCCCCGAGACACTGGGAAGTTAGGGTTTCAGTGCGCATTTTGAGACCCTCCAGTACCGCCCACTGTGAGCTTGTCTGTGATTGGCTGTATCTGCACAGCTCTTTGCCGCATCATAGAACCAGGGCATCGTGCTGTCAGGCGCTGCTTTGTCCAGGGCAGGCAGCCATCCTGGGAGACACAGGTGTGTGCACAGCTTGTAGGAGGAAAGGCCCAAGTGAGAAGGTGGACTTGCCGCCCAGCAAAGCACCTGTCTTACGAGCAGCTCTGCATGGGGGCAGTGGGCGCTGGGGCCACACAGGTGGGTGACCACCTTCCAGGGCCAGCTCCCACTCACCAGTCTGCTGGTATAAGGTTTGTATCTGTCCACGTGGCCCTGATGCAGGTTACCAGGCCCGGAAATTTGGCACCAATGGAAACAAGTGCTATGAGGGTAACCATTAACCCTTCACTAGTTCAGAGAATCATGGCCAATGCTCTGATGGAGGCCGAGATGCCATGAGAAACGGTGGCTGCAGCAAAGTGAGGGATCAGGGCTCAGGCCCTTGAGCCACATTCAGGCTCTGCTACTCGCTTGCTCTGTGACCTTGAGCAATTAATAACCTTCTCTGTGCCCGAGTCCTCACCTCTGAAAAGGATGACTTCACCAGACTTGCCTTTTTGAGTTCCTGTAAAAAATAAGCAATTAACATTTACCAAGAGTGCCTGGCACTTTTCTCAAGGGTTTATTTTATTTTTATTCAAGTTCCAACATTTTATCCAATACCACAGGTTCCATGGGCCAATCGCTACCCTATTCTCAGCTTCTCACTGTAAATGTCGAGTCAGCAAATGCATTCAACATATATTTATTAAGCGCCTACTGTGTACCTAAGGTCTGTGCTAGGAGCGGAAGGCTGGTAACACCATTCCTGCGTTCCTGTAAGGGTGGTGGTAAGGATTAAGTGGAACTGGGGCTGGTGCCAAGCACAGTTGGAGTGGTTTCTGTGTCCCTCCACTGTGTTGCCAGTATGTTTTCCAGCAGTCTGCGTGGACAACCCGGTGGAGGGTGACCCAGAGCAGCGAGGGGAAGGGAGGCAGAGAGAGACCAGATGTCAGGAGAGGTGGAAGGCCTGTGCCCACATGCAGAGAGCGTAGGCCTGGTTCAGGCAGACGCAGGTCTGAGTTTTCCTCCGCATCTCCATGCGAGGTTGGCAGCTTGCTTACGTTCTGGCTGTTTGTCCTGTTCTGAGAGATGGAGAAGATGAGGGCCGGTGTCTGCTCTGTGCCCACCCCCACCGTAAGGCTTGAAGGCTGGCATAGCCGGCATCAGTTCTGACTGGTCTGTGCAGTGTCATGCCAGGACAAAGCCTGACCATCTCTGGGGAACCCCACCACAGAACTTGGCACTCACCCCTCAGCCAAATTCAGATCCTTCTTTTAAGACGAGGGATGAATTGTGGGCGACAGCTCACAACACTGGCCCTGGCAGAAATAAATGTACTTTGACAGATGACAGAAAGGCCTAGCTTTGGGAATTAAAGGTTCTTCCTTATTTATGGAATTAGAGGTGGTTGGTAGATGAGAAGAAATTCCCTTAAAGACAGTCTTACCTGAATAAAGGACTTTCCACTCTTGAAACTTCATGGATGATGATCCTCTTGCTGGAATTTGTGGACAGGAAGCTTTGAAGTCAGATGCTGTAGTGTGTGGTTCAATGACACCTTCCCTGTCTCTCAGTGAAAAGTAACCGTGTGCATGCAAGGACAGCAAGAGAAGCACTAGAGCAGGTTTGAAAAACCAGTTATCTGCTCAGTGTGTTTCTTTGCACAAGTCAGACTTATTTACCATTCAAACACTTTCTAACTTGCTGTGTGATTGTGGGGCTGTCGTTCATTCCTGTCTGGTTTTTGTGTCTTGAGGATGATATGGCTTGAATAGATACCATCTAAGAGTGAGAAGGAATCTTAGGAAAACTCGAGTCCAGTTTCTGACCTTACAGATGAGTCTGATGGAGAGAAAAGGGTTTACCTTGTGATTCCAGAAGTCTTTGGGCTTTAAATTCTAGACATCTCACACAACCCAGCAGAAAGTGCCAATGTTAGACACACAGAGACAGCCTAACCCAGCAGATTGAGACTTTTCCTCGGCCATGCCTGCCAATGATGAAGATGGAGGCCGGATGAAGTGCTGCTTCAAAGTGTGTTCATTTCCATCCATCGTGTCTCTGTCAGCCCTTGCCGGGTGAGAGGAAAGATAATGCAGCTGAATCTGATTCCCTACCCAACTGATAAAATGCTGGTGCCAGGCGCATGGGTGGGGAGTGTTTCCATCTTCCCCAGCCAGACAGCTCCATGACTCTTAGGTGGGAGATGTATTCTCTTCTGGGTTGATTAATAAACCCAACTTTGATTCTACCTCTTGAAATGGCTATTTGGGCACAAGAGTAGAAAATAATGGGGCTCAAGAGAGAGAACCCTGATATCAGAGTCTAGCATCTGTCAGACAAAGGGAATTGTGGAGCTGAGAGGGGGCACACGTGTCCCCGAGCCCCCCAGCTCCTATGTATGTGGAAATATCTTAATACCTTTGGGGTCAAACTAATTGTTTTTTCCTGTATTGTTCATAAGTTCCTTTGCTCTGCCTGATCCTTCAATGTTGCTATTCTTCAGGCTTCCAAGCTTTTCCACTCTTGTCTCCCATTGGGAACGGAAGGGGTCATAGATCCTCCCTGGAAGCCTAACTCCCTGGCCAAGAAAGCCCTGTAAACAAGTATGTGACAATGCAGACCACAGTTGCAGGGATCTCAAAACCCCTAGTCTACACTGGCGGATTCAAGTTACTCCAATATCTTCTCTACCCTATGTACTTGCAAATCTACCTCTTTAATCTAGAACTTTGCTCACACATCATCCTTCTGTAAGCCAGAACACCCTCTTCCATCAATACAGTAGGGACATAATTATGCCACCTGTGCACGCCGTTAGCTTTTAGTCTGAAATGAAATGCCCAAGGGAAAGGGTGATGGTGTATGACCAAGGATCCTACAGGTATCTTGGAGAACCCTGATCAGGGTCTTCAGTGCTGAAGATCAGGCTCCTAGAAGAGTAACTGTGTTTGTCATTTTCACCTAAAAGAGCAGAAGAAGGGACGGAATTTTGTGTGGCAGCCTATCTTAGGTGAATGGGAAGGAAAAATTCCTCACAGTGAAAGCTGTCACAAAAGAGAAGTTCAAAATGTGGTGAGATTCAAGGATCTGCTCTTGGCTTCTAGGGTTTATTCTGGAGGCAAGCTCTTGGTTGTCAATCGCGTATTTCCAAACTCGGAATCTAGTAGGTGTGTCTTGGGAAACAGAATTTCCACATCTATTGCAGTCCCTAGTGGAGCATTTCCTCGGGTTACAAGTGTGTGTGCTGTTTCAGAACAGTGTATGGCCTCCACTCCCCGATGGAGCTCAGGGGGATGGAATCTACCCCACAAAACATCTCATTAGAAAATATGCTCATGGCACCAGGACCTGCTTCTCCTGGAGTCTTACTTGGTGCTCTCTCTGTCTCTCTTTCTCTTTCTCTCTCTTTCTTTCTCTTTCCCTCTCTCTCTTTCTTTCCTTCTCTCTCTCTTTCTGTGTCTCTCTCTCAACAGAACAGAGGTCTGGGTAAAAGCCAAAGGCTTGGGGTCAAAGAGATCCCAAACCTTTACATATCTGTTTAATTTGAAGTCATTTCCAAGAACTTGTCCTTTTCTGCCACCGCTTATTCTATAAACCCTTCATTCATGTATGTGAAACTGTCACCAAAGCCCTCTCCATGATTTAGAACTAAGATTCAGTCTCAGAATGTAGGCTCAAAGTTGATAGACACGAGAGCAATGGAGAAACAGACATACTAAGCAAGTCAGGCAAGGGAAAGAAAATGTTTTATCCTCATGGTGAAATTCACAAATCATCACCATTGACTTTCCTTCAGCCACAAGTGTGCTAATTACTACTGTTGATATCTATTTGCTTATTATAACTCTTTGCAAGCTCCTTGGAGGTGTTTAATTTGATTGACTCTTCTTCTGCCCCTGATGGCTGTGATGCTCTATTTACCTGAAACTAATAAAATCAAGTTCTTGTGAAAATAAGAACTAATGGGAAAAGTCAAGGGCTTTACAGGCATCCTTCAGAGGTGTTAACAACCATCGGATGTGAGGAGAGAGGGAACTGGGTTTAAAATTTTAAAGTTATTAAAACTACTTAATTCTCCATTTTTGCACCTATAAAATTATACTGAGTACCTATTGTTGGGTTTCCCAGGTGGCCCAGTGGTGAAGAATCCTCCTGCCAATGCAAGAGACTCATGTTCGATCCCTGGGTTAGGAAGATCCCCTGCAGAAGGAAATGACAATCCTCTCCAGTATTCTAGACTGGAGAATCCCATGGACAGAGGGGCCTGGTGGGCTACAGTTCATATAGTCATAAAGAGTCAGACATGACTGAGCACGCATGCACCTATTGTTAGGATTTATTGATGATTAAATGTGATCGTGTATTTGAAGTGCTTGGCATATTGTCCAACATGTAGTAATTTGTCCCATGAATGCTAGTTATTTATCCATATTTGGTGCTACTGATTTTATTACTCAGATGAGACAAATTGTTTCTAAAATTGTATAGGAATGCCAAGGACCTAAAATAGCCAAAACAATCTTGAAGAAAAGTCTAAAACTCTAACACTATGTGATATCACAACTTAATAGAAATCTATAGTATCCAAGAGAGAGTGGCATTGGTGTAAGACTAGACAAATAGATGAATAGGGTCAAAGGAATAGAGCAAATCATATATATCATCTGTTGTTTGACATTTCAATGGAGAAAAGAATAAATTTTCAACAAATGGGGCAGGAAGAACTGGATAAAAATAAGAAAAAAATAACACACAGCTAGAATATGGTGGGGCCAAGGTCTAAAGAAAAAGTTTTAACCTTCAAAATCTGAATTTAACACTAGCCTACACTGCCATTCCAGCATGGTGATCTGAAAAGGGCTCTAATTTAAAAGCTAGCCATCTTTGTCAAGCTGCTTTCTCAAGCTGTTTACAAGGAATGAGAGGATAAGGTGAGACAATTTCTAAGATTGCTATAGATTTGGGGAATCTGTTCCTAAACGGTAGACCAACAATTGGACCCCTGACCTTCCTGGGCACATCACTGTCCACTCCCCTGACTTTCTTCCCAAAGGAAATCTTGATCCTGTGGTCAGGGAATGAGGGCTCCCCTGGGACCCCAAGAAGCCCATTGTCACTGCAGAATACAGACAGATCCAAAAATATCTCAAGGGCTTGGCAATGCACTTTCTCACTTTGCTCCCTGAAATTGATTAGACTAATTTTTTAAACTCCAGAAGCTTTTGCAGAATATAGCCTTTCTCCAAAGTCATCAGAACACCTCTCCATGCAGGTGAAAGTTAAAGTGTTAGTGCTCAGTCATGTCTGACTCTTTGTGCCCCAGGAGTTGTAGCCCACCAGGCTCCTCTGTCCATGGAATTCTCCAGGCAAGAATACTGGAGTGGGTTGCCATTCCCTTCTCCAGAGGATCTTCCCGACCCAGGGATTGGACACACATCTGTAGTGCCAGGCATTGGCAAGTGGATTCTATTACAGTTGAGCCACCAGGGAAGCCTCCATATATAATACTTACATCTGCTAATCCCAGACTCCCACCCCATCCCTGTCCCACCCCTTGGCAACCACAGTCTCTTCTCTATGTCTGCGAGTTGGTTCCTGTTTGGTAGATAAGGCCCTTTGTGTCGTATTTTAGAGTCCACATATAAGTGATGTCATACAGTATTTGTCTTCCTCATTCTGACTTATTACACTTAGTATGATAATTTCTAGGTACACCCACCTTGCTGCAAATAGCATTATTTCATTTTTTATGACCAAGTAGTATTCCATTGTACCATCGCACCATTTCATATGGACCATATCTTCTTTATCCATTTATCTGTTGATGGACAGTTAGATTGTCTCCATGTCCTGGCTATTGCAAAAAGTGCTACTATGAACACTGGAGTGCCTGTATCTTTTTGAATCAGAGTTTTGTCCAGATACTATGCCCAGGAGTGGGATTGCAGCATCATATTAGAGCTCTGTTTTCAGTTTCCTAAGGAACTGCCATCCTGCTCTCCATAGTGGCTCCACCAGTTTACATCCCCACAGTGTGGGGGGTTCCCTTTTCTTCTCACCCTCTCCAGCATTTGTTATTTGTAGACTTTTTAATGATGACCATTCTGACCCAGGTGAGGTGGTACCTCATTCTAGTTTTGATCTGCATTTTCTCTAATATTAGCAACTTTGAACATCTTCTCATGTGCTTATTGGCTATCTGTATAAGATACTGGAGGTTTTAGGCAAGGGTAACAATGATGGTCTCTGTTGTAAGATGAGACTGAAATCTGCCTCTCAGAGGGAATCAACAAATACTTGTTGAGTGTATAAATATGCATAAATGGTATAAACACCAATAATGTAGGAGAAACTGATAGTGAATTGATTAGTGTGGTTTTTTTTTTTTTCCTCTGAGATGGGATTTCAGGGGGATTTTGCTTTTCCAATTATGCATTTCTGTATCTTACAAATATTTAAATCAATACATGTTGTCTTTTCTGTGAGGAAATAAAGTTTGTTTTCCTTTCTAAAAGTAAAATCTCTGCAGACAATGCCTTCTTTAGACAATAGGAATAAATTGCAAAGGAAATTGCCCTAATGTGACCCAGACTGGGACTGGGCAAGCTTTAGACATAAATAGAAAGGTCTTTTGATGATGCAATTTTAAAAGTGTCCTTGACATTCTTGAAGGTTTTAGCAGCCCCAAAGAAAAGAAAAAAACATAGAATCGTGTTGCTGAAAAAGATCTTAACAGTTCAAACAATCCAACTTGCATATTTTACCACTGTAGAAAATAAAGCTCTGAGAAACAGATATTTCATAGAGAAATCCACTCAAAAATCAACATTAATAACCGATTAGACATTGAATTTTTTAAAAGATTCAATCACTGAAAGAAACAAAATTTAAGTTAACTAAGAATACATCTAACCAAATGTGTGCAAGTTCATCACAAAGAAGATAAGAAAAAATATTTAAAACATAAAATGACCTGCACTAATGAAGATCTATATACCATGGTTAAGGATGGGAAGATTCACCATCAGGACCTACAAAATGGACTGACATGCAGTAGTGATCCAGTTATCCTAGTTCAAGTGAATTCTTTAGAAATATGTCATTTTTTCCCCATATGTTAAGCATGGTTTTGCTGTTGTTCAGTCACTAAGTCCAACTCTGTGACCCTATGGACTGCAGCACATCAGGCTTCTCTGTCCTTCACTATCTCCCAGAGTTTGCTCAAATTTATGTCTGGTGAGTTGGTGATGCTATCTTATTATTTCATCCTCTGCCACTCCCTTCTCCTCCTGCCTTCAATCTTTCCCAGCATCAGGGTCTTTTCCAAAGAGTCGACTCTCCATATCAGGTGGCCACAGTACTAGAGTTTCAGCTTCAACATCACTCCTTCCAATGAATTGTTTTCCAGGCCAAATCCTGACAAGTTTTGGTTGATTAGTGGGTTGGTTTTTCTTTGTAACATCAATTTTTTTGCACTATAATTTACATTAAAATGCGTCTTATTTTCAAGGGTACAGTTTGACAAACATCTACATCAGGGTAAACAGCACCCCAGCTAAGACTTAGAACCTTTCCATTACTCAGAAAAGTCTCACAGGGCTTTTCAGGAACTTGGCAAACTGATCTTAAAATAGATCCAGTGAAGTAAAAGGTCAAGGATACTGTAGACAATTTTGAGGAATAACAAGGGGAAGGATTTTTCTTATCTAGAAGATATAAAGATTAATTTTAAAACCACAATAACTAAGACCTAAGTAAACAGTCCAAAGGCATAGTTACAAGTTCCAGAAGTAGACACACTCAGATACGAAATCTCTCTCTATTTTCCAAACTATATCTACCAAAAATGGCATCTCAAGCCAGTTATTGGAAGATGGCCATGTCAATTCGTTTACAGATTGCTTGTGGCTGCTCTCCTGCTCTGATGGCAGAGCTAAGCAGAGACCACATGGCCCACAAAGCCTAAATAAAGTCTGGCCCCATCTAGACAGGCATTTACTATCTGGCCCTTTCAAGACATTTGCTGAATTCTGAAGCTGCATGATAGGGAAGGCTAAAACCATGCTAAAATTATCTGTATTTCATACAAATTCTCATAATCATCGAAATTTAAAATTCTTTAACCCTTTTTACTCCTCTCATCTTTTGCATGGCTTTTAGAAATTTCTGTTCCACACATGTCTGCTAAATTTGGGCTCTTCATCTCATGCCACATTTCCTTGTTTAATAAGGAATCACTTTCTTCTGCCTTTGGTATTTAGAGCAGATCTGATGATATTAAGTAATCGCTCATTTCTTTCAGAAGTAATTTTGTTTTCCCTTCATCTTTGAAGCTACTTTTGCTAGACATAGAATTACAGGATGAATTTGTTAGCATTCTAGTGGTTGCCCCCTGACTTACTACAAATCCAATACAAATCAGTTTTCTCATAATGGTAGGGCCTTGGAATAGTCTAATTATTACCTTTATTCTTTGTTGTTGTTGTCTTAGATTACAATATATCAAGGACCCACATTCTAATCACTGAGTAATGACTAGAAGAAGAATAACAGATGTATAACTAATTTCAGAGAAAAGGAAAGCAACTTTTTAAATCTAAAAGGCAAAAAATTACAAAGAACAGAAATAGGAGCGTAGAATAAGTAGATGACTCAAATAGAGAACAAATAGGAAGGTTGATAGACCCCCACTTTTATTAGTGCTTACTTTAATTGTGAATGGAATAAACATTCACTTAAAACACTGAGATTATCAGAGTAGATGTAAAAGAAAATACAATAATACTTTTGCAGACAGGGGTCATGCCTTTAGTATAAGGATACAGAAACACACAAAGCGAAGGATGAAATGTGCATATCTTGTGACTGCTAACCCTAAGAAAACTGGTTTAGCTATACTAAGGTAGACCTTAAGGCAAAAACATTACCAAAGAAAAAAAGACATTTCCTTAACGAAAAAGGAGCCAAATCACCTGGAAGGAATAACAATTCCAAGCCTGTATGTAGCTTCAGAACACATACAGCAAAAATTGACAGAACCTGAAGGAGAAGTAAAGAAATTCACAAGGATGCTGGCAATTTTATAACAGTCCTTATAATAGCTGCTAGATCATAAAGGAAAAAAAATCTATACAAAGAAAATCAGAACAGTGAACAAATTATTTCATGTCATGAACCCTGCACCTATGTATACATTCTTCTCAAGTATACATGACCACTTTCCAAAACTTACCATATGATGGATTGAAAAGCAACCCTTTACAAAATTCAAATGGTTGTGATTATTCTTATTATACTGTTGTTGTTTAGTCACTAAGTCATGCCTGATTCTGTGCAACCCCATGGACTGTGGCCCACCAGGCTCTTCTGTCAAGAGAATGCCCAGGCAAGAATACAGGAGTGGGTTGCCATTTCCTTCTCCAGGGGATTTTCCTGACCCAGGGATCAAACCTGTGTCTCCTGCATTGGCTGGTGGATTCTTTACCACTGAGTTACCAGGGAAGCCCCTTATTATAGTATCATAATAAAATTAAGCTAGAAATATATATGGCAAAAGATAAATTTTAAATCATCAAACTATAAGTTAAGCAATATGCTTTTAAATAATGCATCTCAAAGGAAAAATATCACAACAAAAAGCAGAAAGGTTTTGAACTGAACATTGAAGAGACAAGATAGCAAAACTTCTGCAAGGCAACTAAAGCGGTCCCTGGAGAGAAATGTACAGCCTCAAATTCACATACTATTAAAAGGGAGTGAAGGTAAAAATTAATTTGATTCTATCTCAAAAAATTGGAAAAAAATGAAAAGGAAGCATGTAAGAAATAAGTACTAAAAATAGAAACTGATAGAATTAGAAAAATGTGAAATAGAAAAGTTCATCAAAACCAAAAACTGATTCTTTGAAAATATCAATAGAATTGCTAACTCCCTAACAATACCATCAAAAAAAGCATGAGCGAATGAAAATGTTTTACCAAGGTCAAGAAGTAAAAGGGAGAAATAATCGATCTTCGTACATTATTGATGGGAAAGTAAATTGGGAAAGCTACTTTGAAGAGCAGTTTGGTAATATAATACAAATGTTGATAATTCTGCCCTTCTGTACAGAAGCACCATGGGGATACGGCATCAGGTCCTGGTTCTGAAACCTGGATGTACCTTAGAATTGCCTAGCAAGCTAAAAGCCAAATTAAACCAAGATTAATGAAATTGGAATGTCTAGGGGTTGAGTGTGCCTTTATTCTCCCTTCTTTTGAATTCTCTCATTTTACAATTCTTTTCAATGTATAGCCAGAGTTGAGATACACTGCCCAGGGGAAATACATATAAATGTTCATAGGAGAGAAGAATGTTCTCTGTACTATCCATAAGAGAGAGATAAAAAAAGAAACTGTATCAGTATTTATCAATATTTATCAGTATTTATCAGAAACCTTAATAATAAATTTGGAAGTGTTCAGTATTGGCATACCAGACAATGTTTGAATGAATGCCTAAATACATTACATGGATGAATCTCACAAATGTGGTAGGAAGAACAATTGCATTATGATAAGGCCAGTATGATACCAATTTTGGAAAGGTGAAAAACAAAACAAAACAAAACTATATGTTTGAAAGTTAAAGGAGCAAGGCAGTAAAGCGCACAGAATCTGGTTGGCTGGTTCAGACAGCGGCCTCCCAGAGACAAGTATGACCTTAGCCGTCACAGGATTTCTGTGTGCCTCACGGTCCCCCTTTATAAAAGGAGGATGCTCCCACTCGCACCTTGAAGGACTGCGGCGAGGGCTGAAAAAGCTGGCAGGTGTGAAGGGCCTGGCACGGGGCGTGTGATGGGGAGTTGTCTGTTGTTACTCTTACAGCACAGGCCTCAGCTGTACTTACAGTCTTTCTGGCCTGGCAAGATGTTAGAACAGAGTAGAACTGGATGGTGAGTGTACACCTGTTTTTATGCTATTTTCTTTCCCATGCACTTAAAATAGTTAAAACAAGAAAAGCAATCTGAAGTCCAGAGACCAAGGTCGCTCAGTGACTCAGAGAAATCCAGAAGTTGTCTGGCGCCAAAGATCTTGCCCCTAATTTAGCCAATGTGATACAAGAAATTAAACTCAGTGTGTGTGTAGGAATGGTTTCTATTCATTCCAGCCGCTGAAGATTGGCCTGCCGAAGCCATGGTTTCCAAAGTCTATTATAATTTTTTAATTAGTTTTTTTGTTGTTGTGTTGGGTTATGCTTTTATAATACTTGGCTTATCTCTCCTCCATTGACTTATGACTAGAAAGTTGCATGGTACAAAAGAAAGAAAAATAACCACCCCCATGGCTTCCTATCTCACTGAGAATAGAATGCAAAAAGAAAAAAGAAAAAACACTTTCCAAGGGTGCATGTAGTATCTGGCCCCCAGATGCATTTCTCTCTTTATCTCCTACAGCCCTCTCCTCTGTTCTTTTGCTGAGACCATACTCATGACAGTTTTTTTCCCCGCTTTCAGATCTCCTAAGCATCCTCCCATCTCAGAGTCCTGGGACTCGCTCTGCCAGGGTCCCTTCCCACAGGCTGCTCGGTAGCCTTCTCCCTCCCTCCCTCCCTCCCTTCCGGTCTGAGCCCACCGGAGGAGCACCTGAGCACCAGGCTAAAATAGCCATTCCCCACCATTACTCTGCACCCAGCCTGGTTAATTTGTCCTTGTGGCTTACTCATACCGGCCCCCAACATGCATCAGACCAGGGCACGGATGCAGAGAGAAGCCCAATAATAATAAATCCAATTATTTACAAGCTACAAGCCAAGCTTGGCAAGCTGTGAGTAACACGTTTTATAATATCCCTACACTGACAAATATGCAGTCATAACCATCTACCAAGCGATTTGCATTTAGATTTTTCAGACTCCTCCGAGACCTGTACTGGAGAACATGGAGGGTGGCCCTCTGGTTCCCAGACTCTGTCTCACACCCTTCTTTTCTACCTCGGCTCATAGAGACCAAGGGAAATGGCCCCACTGCTGATTGTCAACTGCCCTGTGTCTTTCCTCCAACAGTTCACAAGGAAAAGGGGGTCTGATTTTCTCGGCATGGGCAGAGCCTTTCCAGTTACCAGCTCTTCCTCACACACACATACGGCTGCCCAACAAATGGCTCAGCGCCTGGGTTCACAGGCAGAGACAGTGACAACAAAAGAAGTCAGATGTACAGGCAGACTGACACGCCTGGCACAAATCTGTAGCTCAAAGACGTCAAAGCGCTGGTCCTCATCATACAGTCATGATGGACTGTATCAGGCTGCAGCCCAGACATGGCAGAGGGTTTTAAAAACACGGGATCCAAAATCACTCAGCTCAGGGTCAAATCCCAGCTCTGTCATTTACCAGCTCTGTGACTTTGAACAAGGCAGAGAATCGTCCTCTGGCAGCTCCAGAGGGTATTTGAGGTGACGGCTTGAGTCAGTGCAAGTGAGCAGAACAGGGTCAGGCAGTTATTCAACTTCCAACCGGTTGGGCATTAGATTGTCGTAGCCTTCAAAGTAGTCCTCTCTCTAACCCTCCACCAAATCCTCATGGTTTATAATAGAATCAAGGACGAATAGACAAATTAGATATCTCCTTGGAAATAAGTTCTGAGATGTAGGCTTTATATTCCATAAGGTTTCAGAGAAAGAAAAGGAAAGTAAGCACTGAAATCAAACAGAAAATCTTCCTGGAGGACATGGGACCCAGATGAGCACAGAGGATGGGGATGTTTGGCTGGAGAAGGACTTCCCAGAAACGCTGCTTCCTTAATGAGGGTTGAGCGTCCCAAGGGCAGTATTGTGTTTAATATTCATGTTGGAGGATAGTTGATTCACAATGTTGTGTTGCGTTGCTGCCAGGTGTATGGCAAAGGGATTCAGTTATGCATGTTGCTCAGCTAAGTCACGTCCAACTCTTTGCCACCCTGTGGACTGCAGCCTGCCAGGCTCCTCTGCCCTTCACTATCTCCCAGGGTTTGCTCAAGTTCATGTCTCTTAAGTCAGTGATGCTATCCAATCATCTCATCCTCTGTCATCCCCTTCTCCTCTTCCCCTCAATCTTTCCCAGCATCAGAGTCTTTTCCAATGAGTCAGCTCCTCACATCAGGTGGCCAAAGTATTGGAGCTTTAGGTTCAGCATCAGTCCTTCCAATGAACATTCAGCATTGATTTCCTTTAGGGTTGACTGGTTGGATCTTGCAGTCCAGGGGACTCTCAAAAGGACCTAACTTTCTTGGCACCTGGATTGTGAAATTTCTAGCCTCCGGAACTACAGGAGAATACATTTCTGTTGTTTGAAGCCAGCCAGTTGTTGTGCTTAGTTATGGAGCCTCGCAGACTGCTATAGAAGCCACCTGTGATCTGTGTTCAACATCACATAGACATCAGCAACTCAAAGGGTGATGGCTGTTGACCTCGTATCCACCAGCCCTGCCTAGGGGGGCCTTTTGCATGTCTGTCTCACTTCTGGTGTTGTGGGGGGTGTGTGTGCGTGTGTGTGTGTGTGTGACTATCACAGAAACATGTTAAGGTGTTTCTCCTGGATGCAAACTTCTTCTGTGATGTTGGACCAACTGATGTAAACTTGTCATCCCCCTTGGGTTTACAATAAGTACTTGAAGCCCATGGACTCAGAGTAGGAGACCAGCCTCTCAGATGACTCCTAATGACTTCATATCCTGATATTTACACCCTGATATAGTAGTCACTCCTCTTTCTGAGAATAGACTCCTTTTAACATCAATTCCCCAGAACTGCCTCTTGCATCAGCATTTACTCATTCATCCATTCAATAAATATCTACCCAGAGGAATTTTATTCTAGACACTATTCTGACTGTTATAATTGCTGGGGATATAGCAGTAGACAAAATTGACAAAAATCCCCACCCTCACAGAATGTACATTCTAGTAGGTGAAGCCAAACAATAAAACAAAAAATGGAAACATATAGTGTTCAGTTCAGTTCAGTAGCTCAGTCGCGTCCAACTCTTTGCGACCCCATGAATCACAGCACGCCAGGCTTCCCTGTCCATCACCAGCTCCCGGAGTTCATTCCGACTCACGTCCATCGAGTCAGTGATGCCATCCAACCATCTCATCCTCTGTCGTCCCCTTCTCCTCCTGCCCCCAATCCCTGCCAGCATCAGAGTCTTTCCCAATGAGTCAACTCTTCTTATTTAATATAAGATATACTATATTGTTGGCTTCCCTGGTGGCTCAGATGGTAAAGAATTTGCCTGCAATGCAGGAGACCCAGGTTCAATTTCTGGGTCAGGAAGATCCCCTGGAGAAGGGAATGGCAACTCACTCCAACATTCTTGCCTGAAGAATTCCACGGACAGAGGAGTCTTGTCGGCTACAGTTCATGGGATCTCAAAGAGTCAGACATGACTGAACAACTTTTTCTTCATAAGATATACTATATTGTAGGTACAATATACTACAGATTCTATGGAGAAAAATAAATCAGAAAAAGAGGATATGAAGCTCTGAGTCGGGGAGAGGAAGTTTCCATTTGACTGAGTGCTTTAGCCAACTTTCTCTGCAGTAATAACCCTTTGCCAAATCTCATTGACTTATGACAGCCATCATTTATTTCTCATTTGTGGGTCTTGAGGTCAGCTGCAGTTCGGGTTTGTTCAGCTGGATTCCACAAATCTTCCCAGTCCAGGACTCAGTGTGTGGGAGGGGGCAGCCTCTAAGATGACCCCCAAGGACCTCACATCCTGATATTTACACCCCAGTATTATATCCTCCGAGTATAGGCTGGGTTTAGTGACTCAGTTCTAATGAATGAAGAAGACAAAAGCAATGGGGTCACACTCCTGAGATTAGGTTATAAAAAGACTGTTTTCTTCTGTCTCTTGCTGGCCCTTTCTTATTCTCGCCCTCTGGGTCCTCATTCTGGGGGAAGCCAGCGGCTATGCTGTCAGCTGCCCTATGGAGAGGCCCCAAGGTGAGCAACTGATGTCTCTGGCCAACAGGCAGTGAGATCCTGCAAGTCTGGTTCAGGGTAAGTCAGGAAGCCAATGCTTTGTGCTCCACAGGGCAGAAAATGAGAATGAGAGAGGGTGAGAGAACCTCTCGCTGGGGAGGCGAGGACAGACACCTCTTAGAATGTGGCATCCTACTAGGACGGAGGAAAACATAGAAAACATATTTTCCACAAATTTATTCCAGGAAAATCAGATGCTGTTTTCTTTGTTTTTTGGAAAGAGTGAAGTGTGATGAAGACAGAATTTTTTTGTAAGTTTCCCAACTGAGGAGCTGTTATTATTTTTTCTTGGCTTTTTTTTTTTTTTTTACTGATCTGATATTTTGGGTCTCTTTTTTCACCATGATCTTTTTATTGTTTTTCTTTCATAGAGAACTAGAAATACAACACTTGCTACTCCCCCCCCTCCTCCAAAATCTGGTTTTATGATACTCAGATACAAGACTATTTTGGGATCCCTTCGCCACACCTTTAAATAAATCTATGTTGATGCTTTCAGAGTGGCTTTGGGAGGGGAGATTCAGTCCCAGAGAGGCACTGAGACCATGCTTGGCTCTGACAGGCTCCCTTGAAAGGTGCAGCATATGCTGGGGTCAGGAGGGCTCCTACAATTGCTCTCACAAACTGAAACTCAGGATTTTTAATCAGGGCACGTGTGTTCAGTTCTGCCACTTAACATCTGTGTGGCTTACAGCAAATTCCTTCATCTCTCTGGTTAATTTCACTCACCTGAATATGGATATACGCGTGGTGGTGCTATTTTCACCTCCAAGTTCTGATGGACTTTAAATAACACAGTGCAGAAAAAAAGAGCGTCCTACGTGGGAAACTAACTTCATATAACGATGCAATGGTCGTAAGTCTGAGAAGGTAAGTGAATGTTCTTGGGAAAGCATAAGCCACTGTACATATACTGGACCTTGGTATTGTAACTCTAAGAGATTGTTGGTCCCGTCTTCCCAGGGGACATGATGCAGCCAGGTGGGCAGTGGGAGTTCTGATTATTGAAGGCTGAGAGTTAAAGTCGACTCAGGGGCCTGATAACCTTTGAAATCTATGAGTCTCAGGATAATCATGTTCCTAGATCACGCTAACCCCTCTCACACCTTCATCTTTCTTCTCTTATTTCTTATTTCTCTTTTATGATTTTGTCTCCTTCATCCTGTCTCCTCTGTGTCTATTAGGGGGGTACACAGCATGCGGACCGGCCACCTCCAGCGGCAGTCTCCTGACAGCATCCATCTGAGCAGCTTCAGGGAACACTGCACACCTGAGGATCCATCTGCAGTGACCATGCCCGGCAGGGGGCCTGGCCATTTCCACCCATATCCTGATCAGGGAAGGTATAACCCGCTGGAGATGAACCTGGGGTGCAAGTGTCAGGATTCAAGGGCAGGTCAAAGGTCTCCTTCCAGGGGGTCCAGCCCAGAGTGTCAGGGTCGGGAGTCAAGCTCAGATGGTCCTCTATTCCCTGGGGGTATGACTGATGACTTGGGCCTGCCGTCTGGAGAAAACCCACTGCACTCGGCATCTTGACCCTCCTAAGAAGGCTGAGGGGGGCCAACAGGACAGGGTGAGCCTGGGGCTGGGCACTGGAGCAGGTGGGTCACAGTGAGGGAGAGGCTGGGGAGCGGAGACTTCAGGGAGGCCTGGAGATGTAGCCTCAGGATCGAAAATGAGAAGCAGGTGGTCATGTCACCAAGTGGCAGGAGGCTGCCGCCAGCTTCCTGATGCCAACTCCACTCTCATTTCAAGGTGATGGTGATCCTCTAGGCACTGAAGTCATTTTCTCAGAATTTAATCTGAACCACAGGTTTCTGGAATGGACTTGGTCAGGGAGTCAGGAGGAGACTGAGCTGGGGAAGAGTTCCAGAAAGTAGTGGCCAGATGCTCCAAGGACCAGGAGCAAGCAGGTATTAGGGTATTTGGCTTGTCTCCGCTTCTGGATCTTTCCCCAAGGCCCCATACACATACTCCTCTCTTCCTCCCCCAAGTATTTATTGCCTCTTGATCTCAGTTTTCCCTCAAACCAGCCCTGGAGAGAATCTGATTAACAGAGCCTGGGCTACAGCAGGGACTTTCAAAAACTTCAGGAATTTTTTGAGTAACAATTGAAGTTACCCAGAGGGCATACGCATGCTAACAGGGGTGAAAGGTGATACTTTCAGCCAAAGAAAAGAATTTCAAGCAGTCTGAGCTCAGATCCTGTGGGACTAGAGGGTTTTGGTGTGTTCTATTTAGTATTTTGTGGCTCTTAGGTTTCAATATATATTCACCCACATCTCTCCACTTCTCAAGAGGCAAGCATTTACACAATCCCCCATCTTCGTGTGGCATGTAGCTAAACTTTTCAACATATATGATTAGCAAGCATTTATCTTATTCAAACTTTTCAAGTCCTCTGAGGCAGGTTTTAAGAAATCTCGGTTCATTGTTTTGTTTTCAGGAAAAGAAAGAGCTAGGCCTTTGAATTGCCAAGGGTGGGAAAACAGCGACAGAACAGAATCTGGGACCCAGGTCTGGCAGACAGCAACCTACTAGGCTTTCACAAACCTTCCTGAACAGAAGAGTCACCTAAGATACTCATGGACAAGGCAGCTGCTGGAGGCCCCAGCTATGAGCACAACCTACCTGCCTCAGGGTAGGGGCCCTGGGCCTGGTTCCTCAGAAGCAGGTAGAAAGAAGTGGGGAGAAGCCTCAGATCTTCACCTCTAGGGGTGCAGATTGGACTGTAATAAGTCATGACAAGGCTTCTGAGGAACCTACTGGAAACTCTGGAGCTGGGATAACCCTTCAGAACTGGCCTGAGCTGGAAGAAGGGGGCCACATTTTACTCCACTTCTTGAGCAACCCTTGGGTATGAATTGGCCTAGAAGGTGAGGGATGTGGCCCAGGGCTGAGTAGCCTTCCTCAGCAGTTCCAAAAAGAGTCGAGAGTTGACAAGTCAGCCAACAGCCTTCCCAGCAGCTGGCAAAATGGGTCCTTTAGTGATGAAGGGGAATTTGAGCAGCACAAAACAACAGGAATGTCTGTATAAAATCCATGGGGATCATGAAGTTCCAAGGGTGATTATCAGGGGGAAGGCTATGGACTTCATTGTCCTCACCCATAGTTCACGAAGGCCAGTAGGGGGAAGCAAAGAGCTTTCCAGGTGCTACTCTGGAGCGTTATGGTGAAGTAGGAGCCTGGTGAACAGGATCACCTGGGAAGAAATTGCAGGGTGCCCACAGGAATCCAGGGTTTCCCTGGTGGCTCCGATGGTTAATAATCTACCTTCAATGTGGGAGACTTGGGTTCAATCCCTGGATCAGAAAGATCCCATGGAGGAGGGCATGGCAACCCACTCCAGTATTCTTGCCTGGAGAATCCCCATGAGCAGGGAAGCCTAGAGGGCTACGGTCCATAGGGTCTCAGAGTCCGACATGACTGAGCAGCTAAGCACAGCATGAGGGAATCCAAGCAAGCCCAAGACTGAGCCATCAGCAGCAGAATCTGAGAAGAGGTAAAGGATGGGACCCAGATTACAAGAAGATATGCCGTGCAGAGAAGTTGAGCGATACCCTACAGCTGTTGGGGGACCCTTGAGTGGTTTGAAGCCCAGGAAGTAATGCATTTAATGGGTTTTAAGGAACTTTCTGCCTGCGAGGAGGATGTCTTATTAAAGGACTCCACCTCTTTGCAGTCACACAAATTACTTATCTTCATTATCCAGATCGGAAAAATTGTGGGAGGTAATAGTGCTCACCTTATATGGTCTCTTTGCCAAGGAAGAGAGCTTCACTTATTTGTAAATAAGGGAAATTTTCTCTCTTCTTTCTTCTTTGTGACTTTCTCTCTTTCCTTGTAACTCTTGTGTCTCTCATTTTTTATTCTTCTCTTCTTACTATGCTAAGTAGGATCTCCAGTAAAATGTCAAATAGACATGCTATTTGATAGAAGAGCATGATAGAAAGTATTTGCTCCCATTTTCAATATAGTAATAGAGATGCTTCTAACAGGTCACCCTATGTATGATGCTTACTATAATGTTTTAAAGTAAATACTGTTTAGTCAGTTAAGGAGGCTCCCTTTGGTTTCTATATTTCCCATAAGAATTTTTATCATTAATAGGTGTTGAATTTTTTTTTTATTTAACACTTTTTTTCCCCTGTGCCAAGTGATAATAACCTTATCTTTTCTTCCTGAAATATGTTAAGGTATTTCATTGCCTTAGTGAATGTTCTGGTTAAACCATCTTTGCAATTCTGAGATAAAATGTTGCCATCTGAAATTTTTTTTTTAATTTAAAGCCAATCACCCTAACCTATTATAATACATGGTCATGTCGAGAACCCTTCTACATAAGCATTTTCCAAGAGGTATCATTTGTCTTCAAGAGAAAACCATGTATCCAATTGTCTCCTTCCCCAATTTAAATCTTTCAGTGGCTTGCCACTGTCTTCTAAAGACTAGATCCTTTGATGCACGTGATTTGATTCTCAAATCGTGTCTCCAAATCCTCTGCTTATCTCTGGCCCATTTCCTTTACTCATTGCAGCTAACCTGGCATCAAAGCTTATTAACTTTCCTCTAAAACATATGTATTTATTATATTTAATATACAATGTTACACTTTAGTAATGCTTATTTTAATGTATTTAATAACATATATATGTTTTATATATATATAACATATATATGTTTTATATATATAATAAATAAATTATATTTATTTAATAACATATATATATATAGCTAACAGAGAAGGCAATGGCACCCCACTCCAGTACTCTTGCCTGGAAAATCCCATGGACGGAGGAGCCTGGTAGGCTGCAGTCCATGGGGTCGCTAAGAGTCGGACACGACTGAGAGACTTCACTTTCACTTTTCACTTTCATGCATTGGAGAAGGACATGGCAACCCACTCCAGTGTTCTTGCCTGGAGAATCCCAGGGACAGGGGAGCCTGGTGGGCTGCCGTCTATGGGGTCGCACAGAGTCGGACACGACTGAAGCCACTTAGCAGCAGCAACAGCATACATATATATATATACATATAGCTAAACTAAGAATCTTTCATCTAGATTATTGCAATGGGCTCTTGAACAGTTACACAGTGAACTGTGGAATACAAATTGGTTCCTGTATTTGTATATACATAAAGCTTGAAAGCTCCTTCAGTTGGCCCAGTGGTGTGCTGGAGTCTGTTCATATCATCTTCTGAGCATCCATTGTTAATACTCAGGAATTTCACAAGCCAGTTGTCAAACTGTTATTAGCTTGAAATTGACTGTGGTAGAACAATTTGCTCTAGGGAAAAAAAATGGCCAATACTACAAATCAATGAATTAAAAAAAAAAAAAGCTTTACCCATGATATAAAGATTGTAGCCCATGATCAAGCTTCTCTGCTTTGTGCCTGGTTAGAAGTTCTAGTTCCCAGAACTTCTATATTTCCTTGATTTTGTGGTACCTTCCTTCTGAGTATAATGCATTTCCTCTCCCATCTGTGAGCACCTCAATTCAGTGCCCGTCCCCTAAGGGAGCACTTAGAGGGCGCTTCTTCTCTGCAGCTCTACAAAAAGCACTTATCACGTGATTCCCTAGTCATTGGTTTCTGGGTCTGTGTGCTCTGTAAACTCCTGAAAGGCATTCCTCTTCATTATTCATCCATTTATCCTCATGGTTCGTCCACTGTCTAGCACATGACAGGCACTGCATATATGTTGGACAACTAAGGAGTAAATAAAAGATCTTCCCACCTTCCTTTTAGTTCCCGTGTTTCCAGCAAGATCACCCAATTTCCAAGCCATGACTTCACGCTCTCTCCCCCTATTCCTTATCTATAAGGAGAACTGCAGCATGGCACCACTTCTAATCCCACCTTTATCCATGAAGCAGAACTCTTGAACCAACCGCAAGTTCAGAGGGAAATGGAACTGAATGGAAATTTTTCTCATCTGATGAAAGAGGACTAGAAAAATAATCACTGGGGCAAAATCATTGAAAGAGATTATTCTTGTTATCTATTGCTGCATCGCAAACTATCCCCGTATCTGGTGATTTATTTTTCTCCCAGTTTTGTGGGTAAGAGATTTAGACCCACAAAGTCTGTGGGGACTCCTAACCATGGGATGTCCAGGGATGCAGCTGGGGTTGGATGACCCATTTCCAAGCTGGCCTCTTCACACACAAGTTCAGCATTTCTATGTCCTTTGGTCCCTCTGTCTCCACAGGTCAGGTCCTCTGCAGGGGTTGCTGCATGCAGGGTGGGCTTCTCTCAGCATGGTGATCTCAGGATAGCTGTCCTTCTCTGGGGGCTGTCTTCTAGGAGAACAAGGCAGAAGTTGCCTTGCTGATCTTAAAGGGCAGCCCTAGAACGAGTATCGGATTACATCCTGTGTGAAGTGAAGTTAAAGTTGCTCAGTCTTGTCTGACTCTTTGCGACCCCATGGACTGTCCATGGAATTCTCCAGGCCAGAATACTGGAGTGGGTAGCCTTTCCCTTCTCCGGGGATCTTCCTAACCCAGGGATGGAACCCAGGTCTCCCGCATTGCAGGCAGATTCTTTACCAGCTGAGCCACCAGGGAAGCCCTGTGTAATCTATGGTAAAAGCAGACCCAGGCCAGTCTGGATTCAAGGAGAACCCATTTTCAGGGGGAAGAGTATCAGACACTTCGTGTTTATCTCTAATCTGCCACAGAGGGGTCTGGCTTCTGTCTCGCTCTGATAGAAACAAGAGTGGCAAACTACACTGGGGAGGAAGATATGAAGCCCAGAGGTATCCCCCGTGGAATGGGTTACTGTCTCCAAACAGCTGGAGTACTACCTGGCACCAGCTGCTGCTGCTGCTGCTGAGTCGCTTCAGTCGTGTCCGACTCTGTGCGACCCCATGGACAGCAGCCCACCAGGCTCCCCCGTCCCTGGGATTCTCCAGGCAAGAACACTGGAGTGGGTTGCCATGTCCTTCTCCAATGCATGAAAGTGAAAAGTGAAAGTGAAGTCACTCAGTTGTGTCTGACTCTTAGCAACCCCATGGACTTCAGCCTACCAGGCTCCTCTGTCCATGGGATTTTCCAGGCAAGAGTACTGGAGTGGGGTGCCATTGCCTTCTCCAACCTGGCACCAGACATGTCATCAAATCCCCCAAAGGTGGTACTGAACTCTTTTTTTCTAACATTAATCCCAAATCCATCTCAGCTGACGTAACCCCTCATCTAACCTCTAGCAGTTCCCTGAGTCGGAAGAGTAGATAGAACCTGTGACTTTTAGAGAAAAGGCCCTGCCTCACTATGGTGAGCAGTCAGTTAAGAAGTATTCTCACTACATCTGAGCGAACAGAAGTGAGAGGAATCTAGAGGTGATTGAAATGCAAAGAAACGGCTCCTAAGCCACTGGAGCACACTAGAAGGAGAGGCAACAAAAATAAGCATACAAAACAAACAAACACAACAAGTTCTTTCCAGACATCTGGATTTCAAGGCTTTAATGCATTTCCCGAGGAATATAAAGTTTAATCGCTGAAGGATTTTATGCTTATAGATCATTACAGTCAAGGTTAAACAGGAAACAGATGGCATACTCAAAAAGGGTGAATGAAAATAATGAAGCAGAGAGTCTATTAACAAAGGTGAGGGAAACATTCAGAAAATCAGCAGGAGGTGGTGGAGCACAGAGGTGCAAACAACAGCAAGAGGTAGGTATAACCCCGGGGGGCTAACAGGATGCAGGGAAGAGGCTGATGCTGAAAGCCCGCAAGGATTGGAGCTGTAGGGAAGGGCTGTCTCTCGGGAGCTGTGACCTGGGGAGAGGAGCCCCGGCCCTCCCAGCTGTGGCCCAGGAGAGAGGGACCTCTCTCGGCTCCCCTCTGATTTCCTGCTACTGCCTCTCTCGCCTGAACTCTATCGGAAGGAAGGTCCTAGGGAGCCGATGGGACATGGCCCAGAGCGGGTAGCCTCCTGGAACACCCGGCAGAGTGGAAAAGTGCGCCAAGTGGGTCTGGAGAGATGGATGTGGTTGTTGCTCAGTCATTCAGTCGCGTCTGACTCTTTGCCACACCTTGGACTGCAGATGTAGCTTATACAACCGAGTTGGCCTGGTAACAGTATTCAATTTAAATCTTAACATTTGAATGTATGTGAATAGCTGTATCCCTATGGAGGAAGACTCTGGAATGATCTTTATCTTCCCCCTTTTATGTACAGAGGTTTTAGAATAATGAATCCATTTTATTCTTTCTCTTAATGTATATGGAAGACTTATCAAATTGACATTACAGAACTAGTAAGTTTATTCAACAGAATAAGCGTGGTTGACTGTTGAACCATCAGCATAGAGGGATGGGTTTCAATTAGTGATTTCTGATGAAAAGGAGAAATAGTAAGGCAACTAAAGGTCCTGGTGGTCCAGTGGCTAAGACTCCGTGGTCCCAAGGCAGGGGGGCCCAGGTTTAATCCCTGGTCAGGAAACCTGATCCCACATGCCACAACTAAGACCCACTGCAGCCAAATAAACAAATAAATAAAAATAAAGCAACTAAAGATGGCTAGTAGGTACGTAGGACAAAAACAGGACAAACTATAACTGGTGGCTCTAAAGGAGAAAACCCAACAAAGGCACAGAAGACATATTTAAAGGTAAAATATAAGGGGATTTCTCTAAAATATAGAAATGATGTAGGAAGACAGATGAATCTATCACTTGGGGAATTGTTTCAAATTCTTCAACTCCACGGCATTTCTTAGTTGATATATTGAGCTCAACAGTTAAAAAACAATACATTTCAAGCAGAAAAAAAATTAATCACACACAAAGGAAAACAAAACATCAGGCAGAACTCAAGCTTTCCAGATCCACCTTAAATGTCATAAAACAACAGAGGAATATCTACAGAATTCCAAAATCAACAAGTTTAAGCCAAGAATGTGATTAAAGGTGAGATTACCAAATGCATATTCTTGGCTAACAGACTTGAGATTGTTTTTAAGTTATTACAAGACATTGAATATAGTTTCCTATCTGATACAGCCGCACCTGTTGTTTATCGATTTTATATATAGTAGTATCTGACTCCTAATTTATGCTCTGGCCCCTTCCCCCTTTGGTAACCATAACTTTGTTTTCTATGTCAACACATCATTTCTTAATTCTATAGTAGAAAGAAAACTCGAAAGAATATATTTAGATGATATGAGAGTATATCTAGATGTTTTGTTGTTGTTGTTGAGTCTCTAAGTCATGTCCAACTCTTTGCAACCCCATGAACTGCAGCACACCAGGCTCTCCTGTCCTTCACTATCTCCTGGAGTTTGCTCAAATACATGTCCATTGAGTCGACGATGCCATCCAACCATCTCATCCTCTGTCATCCCCTTCTCCTCCTGCCTTCAATCTTTCCCAGCAGCAGGGTCTCTTTCAATGAGTCAGCTCTTGGCATCAGGTGGCCAAAGTATTGGAGCTTCAGAATCATCCCTTCCAATGAATATTCAGGGTTCATTTCCTTCAGGATTGACTGGTTGGATCTTATAGTCCAAGGGAGTCTTATGAGTCTTCTCCAGCACCACAGTATCAATTCTTTGGTGATCATCTAGATTAAATCATCTAATTGAATTTTAGGTCACTAAACCCTCTTGTAAACTGATAGGTATAAACTCCAGAAATAATATCTGTCCAGAACAGGACACAGGAATTCCAGGAAAAATCATCTTCTCTTGCTCCTTCTTGGATATTCCTTCTTGTCTTAGAAGAGCTGGTCTCAAATTTGATGTCAGCTCTCTGGTGTATCTCAGTAAGCACTAGCAACTGGAGGTTAATGACCATTAAATAATGGATGTACTTCAAATGATGTACTTTATAAATAACTTGGGGAAAATTCAAGGTTACCTCTGTGAAAGCATCACTCTTGCTTGAATTCCCATAGGTTTTCTTAAAGTGTTATTCTGGGTGTCATCCACATCCTGGGGCTTGCTCTGTGCCCCCTGAGGCTGGCTCTGTGCCCCCTGAGGCTGACCTGAATTTTATACATCAGTGAATTCTGTGGGGGGGGGCTACAAGCAATAGCCACAAATTCCTCCCCTTCCTGTATCTGTGCTCTACTACAGCACAGCTTTGTGGTTCTTCCCATCAAGAAGTAGAATCTATCTCTCCACCTAGTCCTCCTCTTTCAGCCCCCGGAGTCTGAGTCAGCTTGTGATTTACTTTGACCTTTAGGATGGAGCAAAAGCAAAACTGTGGGGAGTTCTGATCCTGGACCTGATGATCCCTAAGCTTCTGCTCTTTCTTAGAACCCTGACAGCACCATATGAGGAAGCCTGGACTCCCTTCCCTGAGAATCAGAGACCAAATGGAGACAGAAGGCCAGCCTAGAGCCAGCACCAACTGCCAGACATGTGGGAGAGGCCCCCTGGGACTCACCTGCCCCAGGTGAACTGCCAGATGATGCCACCGCCGGAGCCAAATGGGCAGTGACAGCGAAAGAGCCACCCAGGTGAGCCCATTCCAAAATGCTGACCAACAACAGAATCTTAAATTCCAAGAAAATTCCCCAGTGGTCCAGTGGTTAAGACTCCATGCTTCCACTGCAGGGGGCCTGGGATTGATCCCTGGTCAGGGTACTAATATCCCACATGCCATGTGGTGTGGTCAAAATTTTCTTTTTAATTCCAAGAAAATTCAGTGACATTTCTAGGAATCGAGTGATCTGGGGCATGTTGATGTATTTCTTCCAAGGTGAACTACAGGCCTCTGTATCTGGTCCCTTCTCCCTCTATGAAATAGACACAATGCCTCCTGGGTCTCTCTGGATCTTAGAGGTGACATATGCTTCATTTGGTGACCCATTTTTCCAAGAAACATGAAGGCTGCCCACGTTGATTAAGAACCAGAGGAAGAAAAGGCACTGGATCAGGTCAGAGCTGTCACTCAAGCTGCTCTGCCCTCAGGCTGTGTAGCCAGCAGATCTGATGGTGTTTGAAGTCTCTGGTAGATACAGATGGTTTCTGGAGCCCATGGCAGGCCCCATGGAAGAATCACAGCACAAATTTTGAAGGATTTAGAGTGAAGCTATGCCATCCTCTTCAGATCCTATTCTTCTGAGATTCCCTGGTTTGATATAGGCCCTGGTAGAGAGCAAATGCTTGGCTGCAACACACCAAATTACTAGACAACCTGATTCCTCCATCATGAATCGGATGTTGTCGGACCCGTCACGTTATAACCCACTGGCATGCACTGAAGCACTCCATCAGCAGGGAAAATGGTGTGTACAGATTGGATTAATAGGATCTGAAGGTTCAAGCAAAGTCCACGAGCAGATGACCGTGACTCTCAGGACTCTTCCTCTGTCTGCATCATCTCCCCTCCCTCAAGTTAGTGCCCATCACCTCAAGGGGAATTCCCCATGACCAGTTAACTAAAGAAGAAAATAGGCAAGCCTTGTTGACAGACAGTTCTGCGCAAGATTCTAGCAATAGGCCAAAGGTGGACAGAGGCAGAGCTTCAGTCACAGAGAAGACCTAAAGGGCCATCAAGGCAATAAAGTGAAGGCCTTGCAGTAGCCAGAACCTCAAGATACACACACACCTCTGGCTATTCAGTTTGCTTAAAAGAAGAGGTCTCCGTCTATACTGGTTCATGAACATTGACTAACAATTTGGCTGGAGAGATGAGGATTCGAAAGTAAGATGGTTGGGAAATTGATAATGAGGGTGTCCGGGGAAGATGTGTGTAGATAGACCTCTCTGAATGGGCACAACCATGAAGACGTTTGTGTCATGAGTGAATGCTCACCAAAGAGCACCTTCGCCAGAGGAGGACCTTCATAACCAGGTGGGTGAAATGATTCATTCTCTGGATGTCTGCTGACCTCTTTCCCCAGTCATCTTGTCTTTATAATCAGTGGGCTCATGGGCCCAGGGCATGGTGGCAGGAATGGAGATTAAGCCCAGGCTGGGGCTGACATTCACTGAAGCCAGCCTGGCTGTGGTCACTGCCGAATGCCCCACCGGCCGACAGCACAGACTGCAAGTGAGCCCCTGATGTGCACAGAAGTTGGGTCAAAACACGGTGGATGGGAAGCTGCATGGTTTAATGGAGAGAGCCAGGAACTAGGAGTGACAAGTCGGAGGTTTCTATTTCTTCTCCCAACGACAACGGCAGAAACACGAGTGGCTACATCTGTAATGAAGTGAGGGCACAGGAGAAAGTTGAAGTTGGAGTCAAGAGCTGAGATCCTGGGTGGGGGGGTAGGGGTGGGTGGGCAGGGGTCAGCTGGGAGGACTGGCATCAGCTGGATCCGCTGGCAACAACTAGGTGCCACTTCGTGGGTGGGGACTCTGTGACTGTGTTAGGAAGCCCGGACAACAATCACCTAAGGGCCCTGGAGGCACTGATGCTGTCTGCTCTGGGTGCTCCCTAGCTCTGTGACCTTGGCTGTGTTTCCAGTCCTCTCGGGACCTCGGTACCCTCATCTGTCAACTGCAGGGCTGCTCGGGAGGGATAAACGAGATACACCGTATGTGCAGTTCACGGCACAGCGCCTGTGCTGCTGTGCTTATGGCGTGACCCCAGGTGAATGTCCTCACCCTGCTCTCAGATGCTGCTGTCGAACTAGGTCAGTGACTGCTAAATTGAACAAGCCTCAGAATCACCCAGAAACTTGTTTAAAATACAGACTCCTGGGGCCAAACCTGGGTCTGCTGGTCTGGGATGTGCAGGGGCAGGACCTGAGAAGCTGTACTGTCAAACAATCACGCCAGGGGTTCCAGTCCCAGAGGCTCCGTGGACGGGGCTGGAGGCCTCAGCACAGATGCCCTTCAGGGCCGGGCCTGCAAGCCTCAAGTTCTAGGCTGTGTGGTCCTCTGGAGGTCACCTCTGCACACCATCTATTTTCAGATCCACCTCCGGGCTCCTGCCGAGTCTGTGCAGATTACACTGGACGCCGTCTCTCCTCATCTCTCTGCTTCCTAATCTAATTATCACAACAACCAGATGTGACAGGCTCCCTCTCAAACCCATTTAAACGTCTCCAAAGGCACCTCTCCGTATTCAAGCCCCCTCTAATTTCCCCCCTCCCTCCTCTAGAGGGACACCTTGGCTCCTGGCACTCTCCCTATGCCAATTAGCAATGAAGTATCCTTCTGCTGAAATAATCCGATTATGGGGCACTGAATAGCAGCCACAGACTGTCACACTCAAATCCTCATCCCCAGAGAAACTCAGGTCAACCCTCTTAGCATCCAATGGGCTCAGCCTCCTGGAATAGGAAGGCATCTTGCTCCGACAGCCACACTTCTGAGCTCTTTGGTGCATCTGGGCCTCTCTCAGTATCTTTGAAAATAGGATGGAGGTAAAGGGCTGTCCCCACCTCCCAAAAAAGCATGTGTGTGTTGATTCCTAGTCAATATCCTGAGTTCACAGCCTCTTAGAGACCACCCCTGGGCCGGTGGCTGACATGGCCCCACCAGGGTCCACCACTCACCACTCATGTTTCCACATCCCCTTCCTTACCTTTTCCTATTCCGGAATCATCTTTTCTTTACAGAAGAGTAAGTGGGATCTTACCATACCCCTCACTCCCCATTGTGCTCTTCTCACTTTAGTATACCTCCTGGCCACCTTGCCGTGTCATGCATTATCCACCCATGCATTATTTTTAATGCCCCACCAATCCCACAGTGTGGATTTTTCTTAACCATGGATGGACATTAAATTGTTCTCCTCCACTTTCAGACAGACCATGCATCCCTAGAAAACAAAGAATTAAGAAATCGGCATAAACAACATCGATCAGGGAAGACTTCAGGGAGGAGAAAATATTTTAAATCACTGCTGGCAAGGAGATCCAACCAGTCCATCCTAAAGGAAATCAGTCCTGAATATTCATTGGAAGGACTGATGCTGAAGCTGAAACTCCAATACTTTGGCCATCTGATATGAAAAACGGACACATTGGAAAAGACCCTGATGCTGGGAAAGATTGAAGGCAGGAGGAGAAGGGGATGACAGAGGATGAGATGGTTGGATGGCATCACCGACTCGATGGACATGAGTTTGGGTAAACTCTGGAAGTTGGTGATGGACAGGGAGGCCTGGGGTGCTGCAGTCCATGGGGTCACAAAGAGTCAGACATGACTGAGGGACTGAACTGAACTGACCACAGATCATATCCCATTGAACCAGCAGACCTGCCCCAGGTCCCCCTCACCTAGCAGAGCGCATGGTCCCCAGCATGGCCTGATTCAGGCCACCGCCATCTGGCCCCATCAAACATTCCAACCTGTACCGGGAGAACTGCAAACCCTGGGTTATTTATGATTTCCTGAACATGCTGTGCTCTTCTCCCGCTTTCCCTTCTGGAACTCACCCTCTTTCCCTCTCCCTTCAGCTGGAGCTCAGACTCCCTCTCTCCCTCCCTCCCCCCGCCCCCCAGCCCCACCAGAGAAATTTACATACTAAAGGCTTAAGGAGGAAAGGGACTGATTTAACTCCCATTCACATGCTGCACCTTCTCCTCTCTCTTCCTTCTACACCTGGCCTCCCTCTGTGCCAGTTTTGGGGGGGCAGCAGGCCCCCCTTCCTGGGACTGGCAAACCTCTCCCCCAGTGGAGGGGACGAAGTTTGGAATATCTGGACATGGACCGGTCTTCTTGTGGTTTGTGGTTTGGGTCTGCAGTCATCCTGGACTGTCTTAAAAAACACAGTTCCACTGAGTTTATTTTAAAGATCTTATTGGCTTCATTCAACAATTTTCGGGTAGTAGTCAATGTAGCAGATAGAAAGGACTCCAAGGAGCTGTACAAAATGAAAGACTTTTATGGGCAAAAGAGAGCAAGACATGAATGTTCTGCTAGACAAAAGAAAAGCAGATTGGGCTACGACAAGGTCACTTTTCTTTAAGGGATGGCAGGGATGTCTCAGCCGGGTGACCTAACTAGTCCTGATCAGACGATTCCTGATTAATTTGTGGCTCCATTTCTGGGAGAGCAGAAACGAATGGAGGTGAGTCTCGGTGTGGTGATGTGGACTTAGCAGAAGCAGCTCCATGCTGGGCCGCCTGCCTTGTTTTAACAACTACAGCAACAGTCCACTCAGCTTGACCATCCCTCTCTTCCTCCTGCAATAGCCCAACACAGATGGGGCTGATCAAGTTTATCACTTAATAATCTTGAGGGCAGGGCTTTGGCCAAGGACAGGTCATAGGACCCACACAGCCAAGCGGAATTCACTTTTGAGGGGGTCTCTATTCCAGGTGCTGGATGAGAAAGGCTCCTTTTTTCCCCCAAGGGTGCTGAGCTGGGACTTGTCCCATGGAGTGGAGGGCGACACCGGGACCTCGGGCTATGCAGAGACCAGCAGAGCTTCCGGAGCAGACAGAGACGAGGGTCAGGTTGTTCCTATCCTTCCTGATTCTCTGAGCTGCCCCAGACTGCTTTCCAAATGGTGGGATGGTAAATTCCTTTCCTTTTTTAAAAATTTAAGTCACTTTGACTTGGCGTTCTGACACTTGAAAATATGCGTTTGACAAATATATACCAAATTTAGCAGCTACACAGGTCCTTAGTATTTAGCTGAAAGGTTCTGCATTCTCCAAGCTCTTGCATCTCTCTGAGCTCACCCTGTTCACTCAACTCCAGGACAGGCATTTTTTTTTTCTGCTTCTCAAAATAAGCTCAGGGAATTTGCAGGCATTTTCCATTCAGCTTAAGGTTCTCTCTGCCCAGGTCGTCTCGCGGCTAGCTTCACAGTTGTGTCTCCAACAGCTAGGATAGCACCTGGAGATAAATACCTACCAAATAAACAAATGAGGAAGGTGACCAAGCTTATTGGAAAAGACCCTGATGCTGGGAAAGATTGAAGACAGCATGAGAAGGGGACGACAGAGGACGAGATGGTTGGATGGCATCACCAACTCAATGGATATGAGCTTGAGCAAACGCAAGGAGATAGTGAAGGACAGGGAAGTCTGGCGTGCTGCAGTCCACGGGGACGCAAAGAGTCGAACATGACTGAGTGACTGGACAACAACAAATAGAGCAAAGGGCTCAGATCTTGAAGCAGATGGGGGAGCCTGGTGGGCTGCTGTCTACGGGGTCGCACAGAATCGGACATGACTGACGCGACTTAGCAGCAGCAGCAGCCCTAAAATCACACAAGCTCCACCACTTACAAGCTGAGTTTTCCTTAGAAAAAATAATTAACATTCTGTTGCTACTTGCAATGAGGAGAATATTCATACACGGTATTGCTTTTTTTTTTTAAGTAAAAGAATTCTTTAATGTTTTGGCTGTGGTGGGTCTTCACTACATGCTGTAGTTGCGGTGACTCAGGGATGTGGGTGGGTGGGCTTCTCTTCACTGTCAGGTTCCTCACTGTGGTGGCTCCCCTGTTGTGAAGCACAGGTTCTCAGCACTCAGGCTTCAGGAGTTGTGACACACGGGGTTTATTGCTCTGTGGCACATGGGATCTTCCTGGACTAAGGATTGAACCCAGGTCCCCTGCATTGCAAGGCTGATTCCTAACCACTGGACCACCAGGGAAGCCCCATAGTATTGCTTTTTGGTTGATTTATCCTTTACTTCCAACAAGACTGGAAGATGTGAAAGTTCTATGTTAACTGCAATGTACTGACTGCATGATGATGACTACAGCCAGCAATATTAACCATGTTCTTCTGTATTCTAGACATGTGCTGATAGCTTTATTCTGTTCATTAAAACACTCACCACAACCGGTAGGCAGGCATCAATATATCATCTTACTGATGAGCGGCTGAATCCTGGTGATGTAAGTAGCATCTTAAAGTCAGCTGGGAAATACGGAGCTTGGGATTTGACTTTATCACAGTCTACAAGGAGATGCCGTGCAAAGTGGACCAAACAGCCAGCTGATAGTTGGACTAAGTGATCTGATGGTACCTTTAGAGCCCTGGGATTCTGTGGTCTTTGTGGTCAACCAGCTCCCATTTATAATCTATTTCTCTGGAACATCTCTGCTTCCTCTTGGCTGTCATTTAATCAGCTCTTCACTGCTACTGATAAGTCACTTCAGTCGTATCCGACTCTGTGCGACCCCATAGACGGCAGCCCGCCAGGCACCCCCATCCCTGGGATTCTCCAGGCAAGAACACTGGAGTGGGTTGCCATTTCCTTCTCCAATGCATGAAAGTGAAAAGTGAAAGTGAAGTCGCTCAGTCGTATCCAACTATTCGAGACCCTGGACTGCAGCCTACCAGTCTCCTCCATCCATGGGATTTTCCAGGCAAGAGCACTGGAGTGGGGTGCCATTGCCTTCTCTGAGCTCATCACTAGTTGGGACTCAAGACACCCCTGATCATAGACAGACCTTGTTGAAGTGAATTCAGGATGTGTCATCACTGGGAAAGAGTGGTGTTGGCTTCCCCTGTGGGCTCTGGATCCAGGATGTCTGAATTTGAACCATCTCTGCCTCTAACTGGCCTCACCAGCTTAGGCAGGTTACTAACTTCCTCTGCCTTAGCTTCTCCAGGATAAAAGGGAAATAGCCAGAGACTGTCCATACAGGATGGTTGTGCAGATTCCATGAGTGAACATAACTAAAGCTCTTGGACAGGTATCTATCTGGCCCACAGTGAGTATTCCACAAATGTGCACCATTAAACATAGAGCTGTGTAGAAATAGAAAGAAAACGAGTCAGAATGAGCAATTCTGAATTATACAACACCCCTTGGGAGCAGAAAATCAAATTCATCTCAGAGCCAGCTCACATAGCACGATACCCTTTTGAATCCTTGGATTTCTTTACAGCATGCATCTATTCATGCATTCATTTGAGGGGAAAAAACCTTATGAGCATGGCCAGGATTCTCATTCCTCCCCCTCTCCCACCTGAGACGCAAGCAATTAGTAGCAAGCTGAAGAAGACAGAGAAACTTTTGTTCAGCACAATTCCTCCCAGTAAGAGAGTGAGGTAGCCCTGTGTGTAGTCAGGAGAAATCCCACCGTAAGCCTTCTGGGCAGGAGGCTAGTCTCTAGAGGCCCTTGTAAATTGCCTTCCAAGAAGGAGGTGCACTTCTCAGAGGTGGGCCCTGTGTTTGCAGAGCATCAGGTGGGTCTGTCCACAGAAGTATCGAGGAGACGTGCTCTGCTTAACGGCAGAGGTGAGGGAGACTTTGATAATAGAATAAGGGATGGAATCTAGAAATAAAGAGGGGCTTCAGAGATTGATGTTACTGAGGGAGCAGGTGGAGAGAACAGAGGGAAAACACAACTAAACAATCGCAGAAGAGGCACAGATGCTAGAAAGAAACAGTCCCTCCATGCAACTCCAAAGGGTGAGCGGTAAGGAACTAAGTGAAATTTCTAAGATGACATTTCTCTTTCCTATAGGGGGGATTTATTTTTATACACTCATGTTCAGAAATGGAAGTTACTGCTTGGATTAGGTGATGAGCTCACCAGTAGTGGAGGCATTTAAGCAGTGAAGGGTTACTCACTGAGGGATTAATTAGCTTGGGATTCACTTGTTTCAAAAAGAGAAACACTGATTCATGATTCTGAATCATGCCCCAGACAGGGTGGAATCCTGGAGCCTGTCCTTCTCCTTCGTGAAATCTTACAAGGATAATTGAGTTAAAAATGCGGCTGCCAGGGTGGACCCTAATCGCACCTGTCTGGTGTGTTTATAAGAAGAGAGTAGAACACAGACACTCAAAGGAAGGGCTTCCCTGGTGACACCAGTGGTAAAGAACCCGCCTGCCAATGCAGGAGATGTAAGAGCTGCAGGTTCGATCCCTGGGCGGGGAAGATCCCCTGGAGGAGGGCATGGCAACCCGCTCCAGTATTCTTGCCTGGAGAAGCCCATGGACAGAGGAGCCTGGTGCGCTACAGTCCACGGGGTCGCACAGAGTCGGACATGACTGAAGCGGAAGGAAAGACCCTGGGAGGACACAGGGAGAAACGGCTGTCTGCACGGCAAGGAGAGGGGCCTCTGAGGAAACCAACCTTCTCGATAGCTTGATCTTGGGCTTCTGGCTTCCCGAGTTATGAGAAAATTAATTTCTGCTGTTTAAACCACCCCAGTCTTTGGTATTGCTATGGCAGCCCTAGCAATTGAAGACAGAGGAGCAGTGACAGCTAGGTGACCTTTATTTGACCGAAGGGGAGCCTAAGCCTCAGAGAGATTAAGTGATTTGCCCCAAGGTAAGCGATAAAAGATGATTTGAACCAAGTCAGTCTGATGCTAGAGTGTGACTATTTCTGTTCCATGCTGCTTCTCAAGTGCAGGATATCATTTCCAAGCACTGTAAGAAGTAATAGCTGAGATCCTCCAGCCAATCGTTCCCTTGGTAAGCGTCCCACCAAATGCCTTAAATACCTCCATTGCTAGAGAGCTCACCACCTATCATAGAAGCCATTTACATTTTTGAACATCTGAGCATGTAAAAATAAATTTTCCTTATATGGGAAACAAATGTCATCTGAGAATACTCACGCAGTTCTTTACATCTCTCTCTTCAGAGCAGCATGGAAGAAGTATTTGTTTGTGTCCCTGGAAAGTGCTTCAAGTTCTGTTAGAGGACAGTTGTGTCTGTATTGTCTCTCTCTTCTCAAAACAAAGCAATGACAAAATCATGAAAACATCCTCATGTCATAATATTTCCAAATTCTTTCTTTATAACACTAAAATTAGGTCAACAGAGAGTTGCCTAGTCCAATTAGCAAAGCCATCCTTAAAAAATGGACAAGCATGATTTGAGATGAGTGTAATTTGGCATCCTTACCAATTCACAGGCACAGGAAATTATTCACCACCAGTTTGCCTTCTCCCGAGCCAAAGACATATTGGGAGTGACCTAGAGCATGGACTCGGGCTGCCAATGGATGAAGCAATGAAGTGAAAATCACCATCTGTTAAGTGGAAATGAGAGCCGCTGAGAGGAACCTGGAGGAAGCGGCTTGTCTCAAAGCAGAACCCCGAGACGGGTGTTCGCACAAACCGTGGCGAGGAAGAGTCCCGTAGGTACTCCATCCCCACCATGCACTCCAGCACATGGCAAGGCTGGGGGAGCGTGCGCTGTGGGGCTAGAGTTCCCAGGATGCTGGCTCAGGTCGAGATGCTGTAACAGTAGGGAGGGACATGTGACAGCCTCTCCATCTTTCCCATTCCCTGGCTGTCATCGCCTCAACTCCAGGGTTCAAGTCATTTCAAATCATTGTCAAGGCCATGTCAAGGTCCCCACCACGGAGAGAAAGCGAAGGTGATGCTCTCTGAGCTAAGTTGGAGCCCAAAGAGATACACAGGCCTTGTGTAAACATCACTGAACAATTTTGACTTGATTCAGCCAAAGGACCGGAGGGTACAACCTGGAACCAAAAGACAGAGTGAAAATGCTTGAGTGCAGAGCAGAAGAGTTTAGGTGACTGATGTGCAGACATCTGAGGGACATAATATTAGCTGTCACTATCTGATGACACATGGAGGGATATGTATTTTCAAATACTTTTTAAGTAATATATAATTTTCTACCTTCAAATGTATGCAAATATGCAAAGAAAGCTAATAAAGAGAGGCAGAGTAAACAGTCTCAGAGAACTGGCTTTAATTAAATTACCCATTAAGTATTTCTTAATGGCTTCTTCTAATGTGCCTGAACATTTACTATGAAGTACATTAAAACATTTTTTTCTCCCCTAAGAGCAATAAAGAGGATGAAATACCTTGACAAGCTTAAAATAGATGGACACAAGTGAGTTGAAAACAAACAAAATAATGAAAACCAAAAGAGCCACCCCCAGACTAAAATCTGACAAAGTCTTTTTGACTTATGTTTATACAGCTCCAACATAAATCTTAGTGTGATATCATAAAACAAAAGGCTTCTAAAGTTTATCTGGAATAAAGTAAGCATAGGATATTAGCCAAGATATTAAAAAAAAAAATGCTGGGTAGAAACTGCCTCTCCAGGTAGCAGCTGTAATAAGTCTAAAATAATTTTAATAGTATTTAAATGGTAATTCACTATTAACAGCCACTTGGTGCCAACATGGTCACACATTAAAATGAATGTCAGGTCCTACTATTGCAGGAGAGTCTTGAGCAGAAGTCAGAAAAGTTTTCTGTAAAAGGCCAGATAATAAATGTTTAGACTTTGTAGCCACCCAGTCTCAGTTGCAACTATTAAGCTCTGCTGTTGTAGCATGAAAGCTGCCATTAACAATATAAAACGTGTTCCAATAAAACTTTATTTGCAAGAACAGACAGCAGGCTCCATTTGGCCCACAGACTGTAGTTTGCCACCCTCTGGTATCTGCTCAAAATCTAGAATTCAGAGCACACATGGGCAATTCTCACGGAATTCAGAACTTTTCTGACTTCTTAGGTAGAACTCTGTGGTAGATTGAAAAAAAAAAACAAAACCAGCCCCAATCCTTTGCAGCTTCTCCCAACAAGGGTGTAGTCTATTTTCCACCCTCCGACTTGCTTTGCTCTGATGTCGTCAGGTTAAGCCTGGGCCCCAGGAGGAGAGGCACGCTGCTTCTGTCGCTCTTAGACCTCAGTTTCCATGGCAACCTGTCTAGTTGTTGTTGTTGTTGTCAGAGGACTTTTCATGGAGAAGAATCCTGGTGCCCCTGTTCAATTTCTGCTCTGGGAGTTGAACAAATTCACCAGTAAGCCCCGGTCAAGGTCAGCTAAGCCTGGATAAATGAGCAGACAACCTAGCCAAGCCCAGCCTAAGTACTGACCCACAGACTTACAACATCCATAATTGATGTTATGCTAAACCACTACATTTTGAGATGATCTATATGTAGTAAAAGCTGATTAAAACCATTCTGCCACCTAATATATGAAGCAAACTTATTTTGTAATGTAGGATTTCCAAAGGGAAGAACAGTTAGAAAATCAACTGTGCTTTTGTTTGTACACTTGTTCTTAATACCCATTTGCTTAACTAGCTTCTTCTGCTTTGATATCTGATTTGATTGCATGAATATATTAAAGAGGATTAGATTCTTCATCCCCAATGCTGTGGGGATACAGGCATACTTTTGAAATACTAATCTACAGAAACCTGTTATCAAGGCATAATCATTTTTGTTTATGACCATATTGGCACCGAGTAGCTAATAATATTGCATTAACTGTCTCAGACTAATGAGAGAAGAATAAAGCAGATTATCAGGTAAATAATGTGTTTATGTCTGGATCGGTAGAAGAAAATGCTAGTGAGCTGCATGAGACAAGATTTTTCAATAGTTTAGAGTGAGACACAGAGAGAAAATTAAGTCTGTATGTGGCAAAGAGCAGTAAAGCTATGAAAAATTCAACAAGACTTGTCCTGTAGCAACTGTGATCATCCATGTTACAATCAGCATTTCATTCCAGCAAAATAACTTCACCTATCATATTAGTGTTGTCATTTTGAATTTCATTGTTTTCTGGTGGGTTTTGGCATTTGCGTTATAAATTTTCTTTGCTTCTGTTGCTGTGTTAAGGAGTTTGTTATTCCCTCAAAGTAAGAGCATGGCCTTTTTCTTTTCTTTCCTGGCTGCACACCATGCATCATGTGGATGTTAGTTCCCTGCCCAACTAGGAATTGAAGCTGTGCCCCCTACACTGGGAGCACAGAAGTCTTAACCCACTGGACTGCCAGGGAAGCCCATAAGAGCATAGCCTTTAACCTTGCTAACCCCACTTCTGATACAATTCACTGGGATAATCTGGATTAGATGCCAACAGACTGAGAAAATCTCTTCCCTTCTCTGGGCTTCAGGCAATCACTAAAATATGTTATTCTAATTTGAACTGTGGTTCTCAAACTTCAATGAACATGTTAAGAATCATAGTTATGAGATTCATCTCCAGAGATTCTCATTATGAAGGGTAAGACAAAAATAAAATATAAGGCAAAATTGAAAGATATAAGATCAGTTCAGTTCAATCACTCAGTCGTGTCCGACTCTTTGCGATTCCATGAATCGCAGCACGCCAGGCCTCCCTGTCCATCACCAACTCCCAGAGTTCACTCAGACTCATGTCCATTGAGTCAGTGATGCCATCCAGCCATCTCATCCTCTGTCGTCCCCTTCTCCTCCTGCCCCTAATCCCTCCCAGCATCAGAGTCTTTTCCATAGAAATAGACAATTTAACAAAACAGCTGAATAATGCCACACTTTTAATAACATACAGAGCAACTAGACAGAACATAGCAAGTAAATGGAAGACGTGAACACGATAAACCAAAACTGAACCTAACAGACTTATGTAGAGGACTCCATCCAACCCTGGCAGACACACCATCATCTTAAGCGCACATTCTCCAGGACAGACCACATGTGAGGCTGTAAAGCAAATGTGAATAAATTTAAAAGAAGTTAAATCATACAAAGTATGTTTTCTGACCATAGAGGAATGAAATTAGAAATCAATAGCAGAAGGGAATTTGGGAAATCTACAAGTATGTGGACATGAAACAATACACTGCTAAATAATCAAGAGGTCAAAGAAAAAAATCACAAGAGAAGTTAGAAACTACGTCAAGATGAGTGAAAACAAAAACACAGCATACCAGAGCTTATGGGATTCAGTTAAAGCCATCTTTAGAGGGCAAGTGATACCTATAACTGCTCTATTAAGAGAGAGAGACCTCCAGCTGGTAGCCTAACTTCTTACCTTAAGAAAATAGAGAGGTAAATGTTAATGAACCAAGCAAAAGGAAGATTAAATTAGCATAAATCAGTGAAATAGAGAACACAAAAACAAGAAATTATTAACTTGTTCTGTGGAAAGATCAACAGAATTGACAGTCTTTAGGTAGACTAACCAAAAAAAAAAAAAAAAGAAAATACTCAAATAACTAAAAGCAGAAATGAAAGAGGAGATGTTGCTATGAACTTTACAGAAATAAAAAGGATTATAAGAAAATGCTAGAAACAAGTTTATGCCAACAGATTAAACATCCTAGATGAAATGGTTAAATTCCTAAAAAAAACAGAAATACTAAAATTGACTGAAGAAGATAGTTCTAACTAATCTCTACTTCTAACAAGTAGAGATTGAATCAGTAATCAAAAATTTTTCAACAAAATGTCCAGAACAACCTCCATTGGTGAAGTCTACCAGTCATTTAAAGAATTAACACCAATTCTTCTCAAATTTTTGCAAAAAATAATATATCACTTCCCTCAACTCATTCTGTGAAGCCAGTATTATCCTGACACCAAAATCAAACTACAACATCTCAAGAAAACTACAGATCAATATCCTTTATGAATGCATAATCCTCAACAAATTACCAGCAAACCAAATCAGCAACATATGGAAAGGATTATACAACCCAACCAAGTGGGATTTTATCCCAGGAGTATAAGATTGGTCCAACGATCAAAAACTATCAATGTAATACACCATATTAATAGAATATAGGACAAAAACCACATGATCACCTCAGCAGGTGCAGAAAAAGCATCTGACAATATCTAACACCCTGTTTTGATAAAAACACTCAACTAATCAGAAACAGAAAACACTTGCAACCTGAGAATGAGCTTGACATGATATACAAGACAAACCCAGCAGGATTCTGAACCACGGGGAGAAGACAGGCCAGCTAGGAGCCTTAGGACCCCAAGCATGAGAAGGCAGGGCTCTCCCTGGGTTTTCTTTCTGCCTCACGTATCTCAGATTTAGAGCTGAAGGAAACAGCAACTCAGAAACACCAATGGCTGCAACCAAGATACTCCAACGAAAGCCCTTCTAGCCAAAGGACCAGGAAAGAGGCAGCCTAGCGAGATGGAGACCTTTTAGACAATAACCACCCTTTGCCCTACAAACACCCCTGGAAAAAACTGGCCATCCACCCACACCAACATGTTGAGCCAGAGTCCCTCCACCCTGTGGAGGCTGTGCTGAGGGCCCCCTCCGTCTCACTAGGATCATGGCCACGCAGGGAGTCAGGGCTGTCATGCCTGCCCACTGGTAATAAGGCACAACTCCCCCTCCCCAGGTCAGTGGGGACCACATGGGCAGCCAGGACCCCATCCACCCAGCAATAAGTAGGAGACTCCTCCTTGGGTGTCACTGGAGGGAGGTCCAGGAGGGATCCCAACTCCTGCCTCCACCTGGTAGAGAAGAGTCGGTGCGAACGTGAAATGGTACAATCATGATAGTAAACAGGCTGTTTCTTAAGGAAATGAACATTCACCTGCCTTCTGATCTAACCGTTTCACCCGCAGGTCACCCCCGCCCCTCCAAATAAATGGAGTTCAGGTCCACACAAAGACTTGTGCACAAACACCCCCTAGTTGCTTCATTTCTAACAGACATATACTGGAAACCAGCCCAAATATCCATCACCAAGTAAATGCGTATATGTGTTTTGGGATGTCCATGCAATGAAATAGTGCTTAGAACAAAGAGAAAGAAACCATCGTTGCCTGCAACAGCATGCGTGAATCTCCAAATAATTATCCCCAGTGGAGGAAAGTCGGATGAAAGAAGTCCACACTGCATGATTCCATTGTATAAGCTCACTACTGATATGTGGGAGGACTTTCCTGGCAGTCCAGTGGTTGAGACTCCATGCTTCTGATGAAGAGGGTGTGAGTTTGATCCCTGGTGGGGGAACGGAGATTCCACATGCCACAGGCATGGCCAATAAGTAAACAAACTAAAACACATTAAAAATTCACTATTGGTACAAATGAACTTACTTACAAAGCAGAAACAGACTCACAGACTTTGAAAACAAACAAGAGTTACCAAAGCGGAAATGTGGAGTAGAGGATACACTAGCAGTTTGGGATTAACATATACACCCTACTAAATATAACACAGATCATCAACAAGGACCTACTGTACAGCACAGGGAACTCGACTCCATGTTCCATAACAACCTGGATAGGAAAAGAATCTGGAAAAGGATGGATATATGTGTAACTGAATCACTTAGCTGTGCAACGGAAACTAACACACACACACAATTCACCACTCTGTGATAACTCAGAGAAGGTTGATGGTCACCTGGGAACCTGAGAGGAAGCATGCAAGGAAGAGGTTACCGAGGGAGACGCAAGGAAACTTGGGGACAGTGGTGCCTTTGTTATCGCCATTCTCTGTGTTCGTCATCCTCATGCACCAGCATTCCTAGTCCTCCTGGATTCTGGAGCACTGATGAATTAAATTAGACGCCTTCATTAGGTTAAAAAAATATCCATTTCTCCTCTGTCTAGATTTAAAAAAAAAAATTATAAAAATAAGGTTTTGGGGCAAAATATAAGATTTTATTACTCAGTACTCTTGGAAAGCATTGCCCTAGGAAAGCAGACCACTTAATAAATGCATAGTCCTATCTGCACAGGCCTGCAAGCTGAATTCTGAATGTTTCAGTCCACAAACGAGGGCTGAACACTGGAGCCAACTGAGCCGAAATTCTCTGAATCCAGGGAAACCAATTAACACCTTAGCATGCAATAAACTGGAATGCATAATGGATTGTAACTTTAAATTTATTTTAATAAATGGCCCAATAATTTGAAGTTCAAATAAATAATTCATCCTCCTCTCTCCCTCAGCACTATAGCTTGGAAGATATATGATAAGCTGAAATCATGGTGCGGTCTTCAGTGGGTCCTTTTGACTGGATTCTAGTCTTAAAGGCATGACCAGAATGGCTCCTGAAAAAGGTAACAGAGCCCTGCACTCTCATATTTGCCAAGCATAGGTGTGAGTATAGATCTGGGCTGTTGCAGCAGCCCGCAGTGAGAGCTGAGGCCCTGCATCTCTGGTACCTCTCACTTCCCTCTACTCTACAGGGACCTACTTGGATCATTCATATTGGAAGACTTGCCATGTTGCTAGAAACATTTCTCCTGCCTTTAAAAAAAGAAGATAATCATTTTTAATTGAAGGATAATTGGTTTACAATAGTGTGTTGGTCTCTGCCATACATCAGCACCAATTAGCCATAGGTGTACATGTGTCCCATCCCTCTTGAACCTCCCTCCCACCTGCCACCCCATCCCGCCCCTCTAGGTTGTCACAGAGCAAGGATTTGAGCTCCCTGAGTCATACAGCAAATTCCTACTGGCTCTCCATGTGACATATGATAATATACGTGTTTCTTTGCTACTTTCTCCATTCATCCCACCGTCTCCTTCCCCCACCTGTGCACAAGTCCATTCTCTCTGCATCTCCATTGCTGTCCTGCAAATAGATTCATCATTACCATCTTTCTAGATTCCATACATATGCATTAATATATTTGTTTTTCTCTTTCTGACTTACTTCACTCTGTATAATAAGCTTGAGGTTCATCCACCTTATTAGAAGTGACTCAAATGTGTTCCTTTTTATGGCTGAGTAATATTCCATGGTGTATACGTACCACAGCTTCTTTATGCATTCATCTGTTGATGGCCAGACCATCTCCCTGTCCAGGAACTTTAGTCCAAAAGTGAAACAGAAACATTTCAAGTGTGTTCTTTCAATCGCATGAGGCAAAGTCCAAGATCATCTTTATACCGGGCACAGAAACATCCATCCTCAGGGGCATTTCCTCTTAAAAAATGAACTGTTCTGGTTAAATCCTTCCCAGGTTAAACTAAATCTATGGGGGGAAAATATTCCAAACTGTATTATGTTTTTAGAAACCTCTTCTTAACCGTCCTAAAGATGGAGAAGGGGCAAACAAATTTTATTTCATCAATAAAATACATCCCCAGTTCCTAACACTCATTCTGCAAGTTTTTATTGACCACCTACTATGTGCTGATCACTTTTCCAGCATTTGTGATATAGCCATGAAAAAAGAGGCAAACATTCCTGTCCTTAGAGAGGAAATTCTAGAGGAGGCAGAAGGGCCTGCAATAATTAAAAGAGGTAAGCGCTAGAGTATGGGAGAAGTAATTATGTTTTAGGGAGAAGAGTGAATTCGAGAATGGAGATAGAATGTCAGGGGGAAGGAGGGGCTACAATCGCACAGATAAGGAAAGCCCACCCGGAGAAGGTGAACTTGAGCATTGACTTAAAGGAGATGAGATGAACCACACAATATCACAGGGAAGGGGTTCCCAGCAGGAGAAGCAGCAAGGATGGGGCATAGCAGCAGGGCTGCCGTACTGGAGGGACTTCATGGAGGCCCATGTAGCCAAGGACGAGACTAGACTCAGACAGTTAATGGGGTCATGTCAGCAAGATGCTTGACCCTAAGGACTTTGATCTTGCTCTGAATAAAAGGGGGAACCACCAAAAAGTCTTGAGCAGGATATGACATGATCTGACTTGGTTTTTTTTTTTTAGCTTGTTTTTCAATTGTGATAAAATACACATTACATAAAACTTACTCTCCTAGCAACCCTTTTCATCTTGCAAAACTGGAACTCTCTAATCATTAAACATCTCCCCATTCCCCCTCCCCCCAGCCCCTCCCCCCATGCTACTTTGCATCTCTGTCAGTTTGACTACACAAGGTGCTCCATGTTATTGGAATTAAACAACCTGTGTGGTTGTGTAACTGGTTTACTTTGCTTAGAATAATGTCTCCCAGGCTCCTCCATGGTAGAGCATGTGTCAGAATTTTCTTCTTCTTTAGGGCTGAATTATACTCCATTGTGTATATATACACCACATTTTTTATCCATTTATTCATCAGTGGATACGTGCATTGTTCTCACTTTTCAGCTATTATGAATAATGCTGCTATGAATGTGGGTGTGCAAAGAGCTCTTTAAGACTCCTTTCAACTCTTTTGGATAAATAAATACGCACAAGAGGAATTGCTGGATTGTTCTGCTATTCTATGTTTGATTTTTCAAGGAACTGCCATACTACTGTCCATAGCATTAACTTGGGCACTCTTGCTGTTGTGTGTAGCAATAGACTACAGGAGGACAAGAATAATCTCAGGGAGGTCACCGAGAAGCCTTCTTAGGCATGTTTCCCTGCCAGATTCCAAGATAGAAATCTGCATGAAGAAACTTTAGCAGGGATCACCTTGGATTTATGTGGAGAGGGAAAAAACAGATTTAGCAGAGGGAGGGTTTGTTCAGAAATACAGGTGCAAGAAAGCTTCATATGATCTCAGGGGTCTTGGAAGCTGCAATGGTCCTTTAGTGTTGTCCAGACTTAAGAGAGCTGGGTCTTTCTACCCCCATTGGGGCCAGAAACTAGATGCATGCTGACTCCAAGACAAAGATGGGACTTGTGTTAGGCAGCTGTCTTCAGGGGAGGACAATTCCCAGTGAGGGACTCACTGAGAACCTTCAGCCACCAGCCCTTCAGCAGTGGAGGGAATGTGGGCTCAGTTCTGAGGGGGCCACAGGGTCTGGGAAGCACACCATAGCCCCCTCCACACAGGCTACTGCAATGGTCTGTATAACTGGCAATGCTGCTTGGCCAAGGGTCTTAGCAGTCAAGGTGAGGAGAAGTGCTGAATTCTTGAACTGTTTTCAAAGTAGAGTAAAAATTATGTGTTGATAAACTGGATATGTGATGTGAGATTTAACAAAACTAAGCTAGAATGAAGCCAAGACTGTTGACCTAGCAACTAGAAAGATCGAATCATCATGACCTGAGATAGAGAAGACTCTTGGAGGAGCAGGTCCTGGGTTGGGGGGTGGTGTGTGGATGCTCAGGAATTTCATTGTGAACCTGGGAACCAGGGCTACTGTTGAGTAGAGGTTGAATATAAGAGCAGGTTTCCAAGTGAAGTTTCATCTGAGGATATAAATGTCAAGGTCATTAGCAAATGGATGGTACTGGAGGCCATGAGACCTTAAAAGATCACAAAGGCAAAACTAATACAATATTGTAAAGTTTAAAAATAAAATAAAATTAAAAAAAAAAAAGATCACAAAGGAAGTGTGGTTAGAGAAGGGAAGAAGACATCTGAGGACAGAATCACCAGGAAGTCCAACTTCTCAGGAGGGGACCCAGCCCAGACGGAGAGGGATAGTCAGTGTTGCCTGCTCTGCGGCCGCTGTTGCCTTCTGAGGTCCTTCCTCCGCCTTACCCAGCTGCGTGTGCCCTAGAAGGCTGCCACCGCTTGATCCATCCTGTGGGTTTGCTTGCCGTCTGGTTCCCCTTTGGGTTTATCCAATGAGCATCTCTGTCCGGACAACAGAGGGTACAGGCGGAGTGATGGGCATGTCTCCTCCCTGCCATCCCTCCTCAGAGCAGCTCTGGCAGGGGTTACATTCTCCAGGACCACTCTCTGTGCACCCCCTTTTTTGGTTCCAGCTCCCAACAAGGTCCTATAACAACAATTGCACCCTTCACCCCTTCAGGTCTGAAAATGCCAACAGCTTCCTGGGGTGATTATTCTTCAGGTTAATAACATCCCTTTGCTCTGTCAGGCTTCTCTCAACAGTCCATTCATGAAAATGTTTCTTTAAAACCCCTGCTATTTTATCTATATCTGCTAAGACCTCAACTAATACACGTTTTTGTGTATGTGTTCAGTCACTCAGTTGTGTCCGACTCTTTGTGATCCCAGGGACTGGACCCCAGCAGGATCCTCTGTCCATGAGATTTTCCAGGCAAGAATACTGGAGCAGGTCGCAATTTCCTACTCCAGGAGAATCTTCCCAACCGAGGGATCAAACTTGTGTCTCTTGTGTCTCCTGCATTGACAGACAGGTTCTTTGTATGTGTTGTCCTAGAAGAAAAGAAACATTTACCATTTTGAAGGAGAAGGATGAAGTTGACAGCACTGCTCACAGTTTAACTAAGATGCAGGCTCTGGAATGACCACAGGGTTTCACAGCAGGGAACAGATGTTGATGTTATCAAGTCATATCTTTATAAGTGGGACAAGGGCTCAGAGTCGAAGAGAGAAAAGGAAGAAAAGAATTTGAAACAGCAAGAGGAGACAACTATTTTAGGCAATTTTTCTGTAAACAGGAGCAGAAAATGGAACAGAGCAGGGAAGGAAAGTGAGATCAGCGCTGGGTTTTTAAGGTGGGAGAAATAATAGCGAGCTTTCAAGCTCAGGGAAGCCATCTAGTCAAGTGGAGAAGTGCTGATGCAGAAAGGAGTGGAAAATCACTGTCTCTGTGTCCTTGAGTAGGAGGAGGGGGTACGACTGCATGGAGGAGAGGAGGGGCTGGCCACGAAATGTTACTTCAAGAATTTATCCACGGTACTTGGAGGGAAGGCTGAAGGTGTAGGGACAGACGCTGATAGATGGGGAGGTGTGGGCGTGAAAACATGTGGAATTTCTTTTCTTATCAATTCTATTTTCCTAACTAGAAGCAACACCATCCCCCACCCCACCCCTGAGAGTGAGGATAAGGGACAGATTGCTGGTCTGAGAGGGACAGCGTGTCACCGTGCAGAGTATGGGAGCATGACCAGACCGGGAGAAGGTGTAAGGTGGTTGGTGAGGTTACATTAAAGAGCACAGCTTAGAGGTTCAGCTTCCCCAGGGGCTCAGACAGTAAAGAATCTCCCTGCAGTGCAGGAGACCCGGGTTCGATCCCTGGGTTAGGAAGATCCCCCAGAGAAGGGAATGGCTGCCCACTCCAGTATTCCTGCTTAGAGGTTCAGAGTCATATATTTTAAGTGGGACCGTGGTTGTTCCGGGGCTCTCCTGCCATGTTTAGCTACTTGGATAAAGGCACAGAGCAGGAAAGAATTCTTTTACAGGCTTGGGTTTTTTTTCCCAAGAGAGAAACGACAAAGCAAGAGAGGGCAAGAGAGGAAGAGAAAGGATACAGAAAGGGAATCCTTATCATGATTTTTCAGGAATCAGCATGTCAAGGAGTGTGAACAGTAGTGTGTTGGTGTGAAGTACTAGAAGGAGATGATGTATTAAATGTATCATTCCACCCAAGATACACTGAAGATACAAAAGGATTTTTGTATACATTCCTTGTTCCCCGGGAGTTTGAAGTCTGATGGGACGAGAGAAATTTCTCGTGGTAGGGTAGGGGACGGGTTCACCAGCTGTCTTTGCAAACTTCTGAAATACAAGGAACTTGGTTTGCAATTTCTGATTCAAGACACTTCCCAGAAACAAGAGACATAGATATTATGTTACGTATTACATCGCTCCATCCTTGAGATGAGGAAACTCAAACTTAGTTCCTTGTCTCTTGGGGCTTCCTTGGTGGCTCAGTGGTAAAGAATCCGCCTGCCCATGCAGGAGACGCGGGTTCAATTCCTGGTCAGGAAGATCTCCAGGAGGAGGAAATGGCAACCCGCTCCAGTATTCTTGCCTGGGAAATCCCATGGACAGAGGAGCCTGGAGGGCTGCAGTCCATGGGGTCACAAAGGCTCAGACATGACTTAGTGACTAAACCACAACCACCTTGTCTCATATCCAGGGTAACTCAAGCCAAGTGTCTTAGTTTGGCCTGTTTTAACCACATACCTCAGACTGGGAGGTTTAAACAAGAGAAATGTATTTTCTCACAGTTGTAGAGGTTGGGAAGTCCAGGATGACAGTGCTGGCCAATTTACCTCCTGATGGAGACCCTCTTTCCCACTTTCAGACAGCTGCGTTCTGTGGCTGGGTCCTCACCTGGCCATTCCTCAAAGCATGTGGATGGACACACACACAGAGATCTCCCCCTTCTCATAATGCCACCAGTTCCTCTTGGATTAAGGCTTCACTTCTGTCACCTCATTTAATCTTGTGTTCAGTCACTCAGTTGTGTCTGACTCTTTGCGACCTTATGGACTGTAACCCACCAGGCTCCTCTGTCCATGGGATTCTCCAGGCAAGAACACTGGAGTGGGTTGCCATTCCCTTCTCCGGGGACCCATTCTCCCGACCCAGGGATCAAACCCAAGTCTCCTGCATTGCAGGCAGATTTTTTACCGTCTGAACTACCAGGGAAGCCCCATTTAGCCTCAATTACCTCCTAAACACAATTCAACATTAGGGCTTCAACATACAAATTTGTTGGAGGGACATAATTTCAGTCCAGAGCACCAAGATCTTCTGATTCCAGAATCCATCATTCTTGCCACTTGCTCTAAGATAGACAAATGCAAAGAATTGTTGCAGATGAAACAAGTTCTTTGGACATGTCCTTTCTTGCTGGCCTCAAAATCCTTGCCGTGGTCCTGCTATAAAATAGACTTTAATATATTACCTTCACACTGATGTATTTGAGAGAACAATGTAACTTAGATTTATAAGTCTACCAGAGGTGTCCTTGATAAAGTGTAGAAGCAAACCTCAGCCAACAGGTGTGGTGTGATACCGTTTGTTCTCAGATGACACTGGGCTGGTTCGCTTGGCTACTGTCACATAGTCCCTGGGCTGGATGGCTCAAAAAACAGAAATTTTTTCTCTCACAGTTCTGGAAGCTAGAAGTCCAAGGTCAAGGTGCCCTCAGGATCGATGCCTCTGGAGGCCTCTCTTCTTGGCTTGTAGATGCTGTGTTCTCCTCATATCCTCACCTGGTCTTCTTATTGTGCCTATTTGCATCCAAAGTTCCTCTTCTTTATGAGGACTTGAGTGACGCTGGACTAGAGCCCACCCTGCTAACCTCATTTTAACTTAATTCCCTCTCTAGAGACGTTACCTTCAAATAGTCATGTTTCTGAAGTATTGGGGTTAGAATCTCAAAGATTCTAAGAATTTGGGGGTTCACAGTGCAGCCATGACAGATGTCAATATTGTGTATATGGACAGTGTCCACGTGTGTGACTGCTTGTGTTTGTAAAGCATGAGGGTGTTTGTAAGTGCAGAATGTGAAGTTTGGAAAGTTCATAACTACTTTATGGAACTCACCTTCAAGTTGGGGTATGGTTTGGGAGATAAGGTGTAAATAGGGACATTTGCTTCTGATTTTTGCACAGCATTTCATTCTTGATTTCTTATCATGAAAAGATATTCGCTTGCGTTGAAAGGAATGATATAAAAGGAGGTGTATCTACCAAGGCCCACTCGGACTTCATTATGTCAGCAAGGTCATACAGACTCCACACTCATCCGTGAAGTGCAAGTGGCTGAGTTTTAGGAACTCACCTCTGGATGCGGGTCCGAATCTGCCCCTCTCTACAGGATGAAGCGCCTGAGATGACGCATGACTGATGACGCACAGGCCTTTTCATCTGCGACAGTCTACGTTCCGTGGTCTCTGTGGGCTGAGAAGGGAAACAGTGGGCAGGAAGGAACATTGAGTAGCAAGAGATGCGGGTTCTAGTCCTCTTGCTGGCACCTGTGTCACTGTGTGAGCCTGGGAAATTCACTTTCCTCTGCAGCTCTTGGCCCTGTCGTCAGGGAAATAAGAAGCCTGATCCGCATCAGTGGGTCTTTACTTGGCCCTGGAGTGTTCTGACCAGGAATAACTTCACATATGTCTTAAAAGGCCAAGGAGCAGGGGTCCCTCTCTCTCTCCTGCCACAAATGGGCAGCTTCCCTATTAGTCACCCAATCGTGTCCAACTCTTTGCCACCCCATGGACTGTAGCCCACCAGGCTCCTCTGTCCATGGGATTCTCCAGGCAAGAATACTGGAGTGGGTTGTCGTGCCCTTCTCCAGGGGATCTTCCTGACCCAGGGATCAAACCTGGGTCTCCTGCACTGCAGGCAAATTCTTTACCATCTGAGCCACCACGGAAGCCCGGGCAACTCTCTATTCATCTGTAAAATAATCAACTTTTTAAGAAGTGTTTACTTAGAGGAGAGAGCTTGATGGCTAAAGGAAGTGTCTCAGAAAAAGGGACTGTCATTGTAGCAAGATGCTGTTGCATAGGGAGGAGCTGGGTCTTATTGGAAAACTACTTTTGAAGAGTCACAGGAAATACAATGGAATTCCAGAGGCTATGAAGCCCAGGGGCCTGACTTTGTATGCCTGTCCCACCACCTACTTACCCCCTGACACTGGATCAATGACTTAACTTCCTCTGAGCTTCATTTTCTTGACCCGTAAGATTGGGATGATTGCACCATTTACCAGGAAGGTTTGGAGGATAAGCTCAAATCCTGTGCTTTTATCCTGACTGTAATTTACCAGCCAGTTCCTATGCTAAGGACTTTGCATATGTTATTCAGTGATCAGTTAAAAACCAGTGATCACAATCAGTGATCACAAAAACCCAACAAGGTATAGGTTTCCTTACCCCAAAGTACAGATGTAAAAGCAGAGGCTCAAGAGGGCTGAAATAATTCACTTGCCCAAGATTAAACAGCAAGTAACCTATGGAAATGCAGTTGACGCTGCTTCCATCTGGCTAATAACCAATAGATGGATGGAAGCTTGTATTTCACTGCTCTTATTGATAAGGCCAGTCTGCAGAGAAAGATGTTTGAACAGCATGGGGATATGGCAAGTGCGGGCAGGAAAGAGGCGCGGGCAGCTCCGGTGTGAATTAGTGGTGACACAAAGGGGCTGCATTCCCAAGAATGAGGCACCCCCACTTGTCTTCTGAGGACAAGGTCTGAAAGCGTGGCTCTGCGTAGAGAGACGAAGGTCTCGGTTTGGGCACCTGTACTTCCCAGTTCTGGGAATTTGGAAGGTCACTTCTCCTCCTAAACCTCAGCTTCCAAGGTGAGAATAACAGTCCACACGTTGCGGGCTTGCTGAGAGGATAAATGAAGTAGGAACACACGTGTGAAAACACCTAGACCAGTACTTATTATCAACTAGGATGGGAGCCAGGAATCAGACTCCAGCCCAGTTAACTTGGAAAGTACTGTTTCTTTCACACTCATGTCCTGCTTCCCGCAGGGGATGGATGAGGTGCCTGACCCAGACAAGTAGACCTGGAACAGCCCAAAGAAGATGGAGGGGGTTCCAGCTGGCGAGAAGGCTCTAAACTCGTGACCAGCCTTATCTACTCTTTTCTTCCAGCAGCTTTTAACCCTCAAATATTTTCTATGTTTTGGCAATAAAGCCAAATGTGAAATGGACATAAAAAGCTTAAAGGTAAGGTTTGCTTCTTCGGTTACTTCCTTTTCTTCTTTTTTTTAACATCATTCTTGCAGTTAAACACAGATCTTGAATAATGCAAACCTATAATTCATGCAAATTGATCCCTAATGAGATGGAAACCAGCCAAGTTTTAATTTGTTGAACTTGAGGGAGAGAGTATAATGAGCTGGAAAGAACAGATGCAAAAATGTGTCCCCCTTTCATCCACAATGAGCCCCAACATTTCCTTTCTGCCCTCAGCCTCAAATGGCTTTGAATGTCTTCAATACGATTTACATTTTTCTGTTAAGGAGATGAAGATACCTCACAGGCACATTGAGTTACCTTTCTGTCCATTTCACAGTGCTTTGGTTGCCCAGACTCTCCAGTGACCTCATGTTCTGAGACTTTTACGCCCTGGAAGAGAATGCAGTCCATTAATGATCTGTAATTGACAGATGCTCTAAAATGTAACTTTACCCAAAGCCTCAAAAATGGTCAGTAATTAGTTCCAATGTGGGGAAAGGGCGGAGGCACTCACAAACTCGGTCCGGTAGGAAGGCTGAGAGTGGAAGCCAGCAGAGAGGAGCATTTCGGGGAGAAGGTGACTTGAGCACCAGTGAAGGGTCTGAACATGTACATGTTAAGCACACGGTGACTGGACCGCTCACGCTTCTCTGTGATGCGTCTCCTCCTACGTACACACAAAGGAGGTAAACAAATTGAATTTCTCAGTATACTTCCTCACTTTTAATCCTTCCAGTGGTCCTGGTCTTTCCCGTGGACAATAAGCAGTTCTCCCTCTTTGAACCAAACGTGGAAGAAACCAGTAGGACTCGCATGTGCCCTTTGCTGGGCAGTGAGTGGCACTGCTGTGCCTTGCTCTCACTCAGTCGTGTCTGACTCTTTGCGACCCCGTGGACTGCAGCCCACCAGGCTCCTCTGTCCATGGGATTCTCGAGTGGGATTCAAGAATACTGGAGTGGGTTGCCATCCCCTCCTCCAAGGGCTCTTCCTGACCTGGGGATTGAACCTGTGTTTCCTGCATCTCCTATATTGCAGGCAGATTCTTTACCCACTAAGCCACCTGGGAAGCCCAGGGCAGTGCCAAAAATTTGGTCCCTGCCCATGTGAAATTTGCAACTAATCAGGCAGCGTTTCCACAGCAGCTCCACATGTTGCATGGCCACACCTCCTGGCAGAGGTTCCCTGGTGGTCTCCACTCTTGTCAAGGGATGCTGGCTGCTGGGCCCGGTAACGGTACTTCCTGACGCCAAAACAAGGGAGGTAGTGGTTTTGTGGTGTTACTAAAGCTTGGCTGGCTCACCATCACCTGTTCACCATCAGCTTTTCTACTACCTGTTTAACCAACTCGGGACATCTAATACCCTCTCTTTCAAATATTCAAAAAACTGTTGGTTTCCTAACTGGCCCTCATGCACAGAGGGGAAGGAGAGATGGGAAGGTTGAAAGCTGGATAAGCTGGGAGCTTACCTACAAGGCCAGTCTTGGACTTCAAGATAGCAGATCTCTGCATTCACCCACCAGGATCTTCAATGTTTATGGAAAGGCCTTAAGGGGGTGAATCACTTACCTCATCCAGATGAAATCAACACCACACTGCCCTCTCAAGGCTGTGTCCTTGAACATGGTACCCGCTGGGGGGAAATGTGGGCCCAGCTTGTGTTCCAAGGACAGGGGAAGGGGCCGAGGAGCCCAACTTCCTGGATCCAGCTCGTGGGTCAACCAGACGTGACATCCTCTCAACCTCCTCCAACCCAGAATGGTGTCTGCTTTCCTGATTTTTATCCCAAATGATGCAATGCCTTCCTGGCTTTTTATAAAGTTGCACATTTAATACACGGATGTATCGACTACAATGCCAGGTGTCAAGTCACATGCAATCATGAATACTCTGCTTAGCAGCAAAGATCAAACTTCGTGGATTTGAAGCTGTATGACCTTCAGCAAGCTATTTAAAAGTTCTTTGCCTCATTTTCCGAATATGCAAGATCAGGATAATGGTAACACCTACCCGAAAGATTGCTGTGAGGGCTAATTTGTTTCACGTGAAGCACTTGGCTTAGTCCCAAGTACAATAGGTCCAGTAAGTGTGGGTTATTTTCGAGAGATTATCGCTTAAAAAAAAAAAGTCAGTTGATGAAGTTCCAGCAGAAAAGCAAATGAGAAATTAAAGTCTTTGAGCTCCCAGTTTGAGCTAGTTGGAATCTTACGATTTCAAAAGCAAAACCACTTATCTTTCCAATTATCTCAAGAGGCATTACCCTAGACAAACAGATACTCTCAAAACTGGACTCTCTCATCCCTTATAGGATTGAAGAGTGTGTATATATACACACATATGTCTGTATCTGTGTGTGTGTCTGTCTTTGTAGTTAGAAATGTGACTGTTGGGTTGTTCCTGGCTTGGCTGGTCCTACAACTTTGGTGGATAGAGCACTAGACTTGGAGTTGAGAGTTAGCAGTTTGGATTTCTGGTTGCAACTGTACCATGTAACACTTATGACATTGAGAATGAGCCACAAGCTCTCCGAATTTAATTAAACTTACCTGTAAAATGGGAATAGAATCTTCCTTCATTGTGTATCATACAGTGAAGGAATTTTGCTTATACAATAATAGCAAATTATGAGATGGGTGCCAGGCGGTTGGCACTCTAAAGCAGAGGCTGAGCGTCAGGACAGCACTGTTATATCTCTGCCCTGTGGGTTTTCTTCCATTTTCGTCCCTATTTTTCAGATAAAAGAACAGATTCATGGAGATAGCTTGTGAGCTGCAGAGCCTGAGTTTGAACCCAAAACGTCTGGAACCAGAGCTCAGTTTAGGGGCCGTGACTTTGTCTCCCACCTCTAGGCAGGTGGGGTGATGGACTGCGTTTTCCAGCATCCTGCCTGAGGCAGGAATGTCACCCATGTCAAGTAAGAACCATCACAAAGGCAGGCCCGTGTAGGGTCGGAGAGCCAGGGGGAGGGAAAAACCTCTGAGTCCTTCGTGAGATCACCCCCAGTGACTCCTCGGGCCCACAGGGAAGTTTTCAGCAACACAAGTCTGGAGGGAACCTGTATTTATTGAGAAAGCTAGTGAAGGGCTGGAGTCTGCATCCCAGCTCACTCAGAACAATGAATAACTAAGCTGATACAGACCCGCGAAGATGAGCACTAAGGAGGTCACGGTAAGACCTGCCAGAGAGGGTGAGCCTACCAGCCTCCAGCGTTGGAGACTCAGGCCTTCAGAGAGGCCTCATGCCTGCCTGAACCCTGCAATTGGGCACCAGGAGAAACTACAGCAGTGTAGGAAGGGCCCTTCCATCAGGTACCAGGCAGCACGCATAACTCTCTGTGCAGGTACTCGTGTGGAACAAGGAAACACCTGTCATGTCTATGGCAGGCCTGCACAACAGGAAGACAGGACAAGTCGTAGTAACGTTCCTTATTTACACGTGTTTGCAAAACGGTTTCAGATACACCTTCCTACATGCATCTTACACCCGTCTGACCTTATTAATAAAAGTGATACTTATTGGAAATTTACAATAGACCAGGCATGAGAGTAAGCCCTTTACCTGTGTTTTCTGATTTAATCCTCAAAAAACTCCATTTTATAGATGAGAAGACAGACAAGGAGAGATTAAGTAACTTATTGAAGGTCTCCCTTGTAATTGCTGTTGGAACACTGATCCCAACCCAGAAAGTCAGCCTCCAGAAGCCTGGATGAGTGGGAGATTGTGGTTGTTCAGCCACTAACTCATCTCCGACGCTGCAACCCCATGGACTGCAGCATGCCAGGCTCCCCTGTCCTTCACTATCTCCCAGAGTTTGCTCAAATTCACATCCGTTGAGTTGGTGATGCCATCCAACCATCTCATTGTACATACACGAAATCAACTCGCTGATGAGAAAGTAGCACAAACACTTGGATGACTGATGGAGAAATGACTTTGAAAAGAGCTGAGTGCTCAGCAAAGGGATCACTTTGATGCAAACACGGATCTTGCTGCCAGCGGCAAACGTCAAGTTCAGGTGCCAAGGTCTCCTCTGCAGCGTCCGGGCCAGATTGTGGCCCTTCTGGTGCGTCTGCAGTTGGCCGATCCGCCTGACGAGTACCATGCTGGAGCCAGGAAGCCACTTCCCGAGAGCGAGAGAGCCCTCCCCCGCTCGGACCGTGGACCAAATGGCAGATCCTCAGGCCCCTGCCTATTTGGTTGCATTTCAGGCATGTCAGGCCTGCTCCTCTCTGAGTGTTTTCTGTTTGTCAGGGCAAGACAGATGCCTCTTGTTTAATTTATACCTTAATATTCCGCCTTGAGGGTGTCCCTGGTGATGCTGACGGTGAAGAATCTGCCTGCAATGTGGTTCAATCCTGAGTTGGGAAGATCCCCTGGAGAAGGGAATGGCAACCCACTCCAATCTTCTTGCCTGGAGAATCCCATGGATGGAGAAGCCTGGCAGGCTACAGTCCATGTGGTCTCAAAGAGTTGGACATGATTGGAGTGACTTAGCATGCATACATACCTTCAGCCTTTAACCCCTTGTTACCACCCGAAGCTGGAATTTGGGAAGAGTCCAGACCTGGGTTTAGACAGACAGTGGAGACATGCAGTATCTGCTTTATGAGATTGTCGTGAAATAAATCAAGACGAGTAGGTGGACCCTGGGACCCCCTTCAGCATTGCAGAGGATGGATGAATAAGGCAAGTCCCAGAGGCCTTCAGAACAGCTTTGTCAGTGTATGACTCTTTCTTGTCCAGGGGCTTACTTGCTCTAATGGAGTTAGTCCTGCTTCTACATACGAAATAGGGAGTGGAGAGAGCCAACCCAGGCCCTGCCAGAAGCGCTGTTTGGAGTTCTGTGGCCTCAGCGGTAGGAAGGGGCCACACCCTGCGCCAAGCACTGTCATGCATTTTGCGTTTGCTTCCTGGGTGCTGTCACTGTGTGGGCCCGCCGGAGCTGGTAGTTCTTCCGGGAAGAATACCCCCAACTTCCCTGTGGCTAAGAATCCACCTTCCAATGCAGGGGATCCAGGTTCCATGCCTGGTCTGGGAACTAAGATCCCACGTGCCGCAGAGAAGCTAAGCCCATGCGCCACCACTATAGAGCTCACGCACCACAGCCACTGAGGCTGCACGCTGCATTGAAGAGCCTGAGCACCCTGGAGTCTGCTCACTGCACTGAAGAGCCTGAGCATCGCAATGAAAGATCCCGCGTGCTATAACCAAGAGCCGATGCGGCCAAAAGTAAAAATAAATATTAAAAAAAATAGAAAGAATGGCCCCAATCTTCTGATGCTGGCCTGGGCCACAGCCCTGCCTCCTCCCCAAGCCAGTTAGTGTATGCCCACCATCACTCCCTTTTCTCAGCACCAACCCTTGGAGTCAGGTGCTGGGTGGGGGTTCTACCAGGTTTCCTGATAGAGCCTGTACTGTATCAAAACCCACCCTCCACACTCCACGAAGACAGTGCTTCTCACACCCCAGAGTACATGTAATGCTGATTCCAGGCCTGTTTTACTGCTACTTTCAATAATAAAATAACCATATGAAAAAGCTAAATTGGAACAAACGTTAGAATGAAGAGGATGCTGATGGAACTGGCAGGAGCTGGTCTTCGAGGGCAAACAGGTCCTATGTCACTAGAGTTATGAACCCTATAAAGTGGGAGGAAATACGGTTCTTGTTCCAAAACAGTTTTGGCAAGCGGCTGAGACTCCTTGAACACAATTATTTACGTTATGATGTATCTGCTTTCTTCCTTGTGTTCTAAAGAAAAAGGTACCAGATACATGTTTATGTGTGGCCGAGTCCCTTTGCTGTCCACCTGAAATGACCATAATGTTGTTAATCTACTGTACTCCAATATAATTTTTTTTTTTAAAGAACAATGTAATGCAAAGAACAGCATTTAAATTCCATGGTGGGGATGGAGACAAAGAGAGACATCAGGAATGAAGTGTGTTTGAGCTGAGTCTTGAAGGCTGATAGAACTGAGAACCAGAGGGTAGGAAGCACAGGGGAAGGGTTCTGAGCTGACCTTGACCTTGGCAGTGGGTCAGGGAGGGATGAGTCAGCAGAGAGCAGATGAAAAGAGGAAGAAAGAGAGTGCGCGGGAATGGAAATGTAGTTTGCCGGAGCTCAGAATCCTCTCCAGGAAGTTTCGATTTGATTCCCCGAGGAATACAGATCCCCACGGGGGCTGGTGGTGGAGAAGTGGCCCAATTAGGACTGGATTCAAAGAAATCGCCGGTGGCCCTTTGTGTAGCTCATTAGTGGAAGAGGGACTGGAGGCGGCGGCAGCGTGAGGAGGGTCCCGGCAAAGACCCCGCAGCAGGAGGAGACGGAGAGCAGAGGAGAGACCACTGGGAGAAAATCATCAGAACTCAGTGTTCCCCAACTGGGCAACTTGAGTGCTTGTTATCTGCCTCTCCTGAGTCGGGAGATGGGCTGGAGCGTGTGAATAACAGATGAAGTGCTGTGTAGATGATGTTGATTAGAATGAACAGTTTAACAATGTGCTTAAATGAAAATTTCAGGGCTGGAGACCCAATTAGGAGTCTCATTAGAGGCTCAGCACAAGGGGCGCCGGCTTTGTTCTCTGGATGATTTTTAGGGAGCGATGCAGAACATTTTAATGATGATGTCACAGTGGGGCGTGATTTCTGGAGGGTCCGGCAGGGCAGCGATCCGGAGACAGGCAGCTTCTGCTGCAGCAACAAGGATCTGAGGGCATAGTGTGATTCAGCATTCCTCCTGCACCTGTTTCTGGCAAAAATAATCATAATTAATTTTAGGGTCTGTTTTTGGATCCCCCTCAAAATAGAACTCATGCATCGGCACTATCATTTCCATTTCATAGGATCCCAAACACACTCACCTCAGGAAATAAGACCCATATAATTAGCAAAGGCCTGGGATCCGCCCGCCAATGCAGGAGACGCAAGAGACGACATGGGTTCGATCCCTGGGTGGGGAAGATCCCCTGGCGGAGGAAGTGGCAACCCACTCCAGTGTTCTTGCCTGGTGAATCCCATGGATGGAGGAGCCTGGCATGCTGTGGTCCATGGGCCCGCAGAGCTGGACAGGACTGAGCGACAGAGCACGCTGGTTTGGGCTCTGAAGCTTTTACTCTGCGTGCTCTTCTTAAGACACACAAAACCAGCCATGTTGTGACGGTAGTGAGCAGCCGACTTGAACTGAAACCTGAGTCTTCTGTGAGAAACTAAAGCATTGGAAATGTACATTGTAAACTTGATATTAAGCTAACTGTGTTCCATGTTATCTCCAGAAGTAACACTGGTTATAGTTAGTAATAATGATTAGCATTTATGAGCACCCACCAGAGTCAGGATCTGTGCCATGTGATCTCCACAAATTAATTAATTCTTACAACAACCATTGAGGTAGATTCTATTACCGTCAAGTAACATATGAGGAAACTAAGGTGGGAAGTGGTGGACCCAGGGTTCCCAGTAACAAGTGGCAAGTTGGGAATTGACCTCCATTCCTTCCGACTCTTAAGACTTTGCAAATACGTAGCCTGATGGCAACCCACTCCAGTATTCTTGCCTGGAGAATTCCATGGACAGTGAGCCAGACAGGCTACAGTCCATGGGATCACAAAGAGTCGGACACGACTGTGAGACTTTCAGGGTGTTGTAGCCCTAACAAAGACCTTTCACAAGCAGCAGTCTTTTTTTTTTTTTCCCCGATACAACACAAAGATGTTGCTGTCAGTTAGTCTCTGCAGCCAAAGCAGCGGAGGTTCAAAGAGCTGAAAGTGACTCACGTAATAGTCATATGGCTCAAGAGTGGCTTGCTGGGGATTTCCAACAAGGTCTCCTGACTCCAAAATATATGGGTGAGTCAGGTATGAAGCCCATCCTGTTCTTGCTCTAAACCTATTTCTCTCCCTTTATTGAGTCCCTATTTTGGTCCACGGCATTGCCAAGTCGCCCAGCTCAAATCCAGGACCATTCTTCACCCTGGCCTCCTTTCTCCCCACACACACGCATAGTCATCACCGCCTATCTCTCTCTTTCCTGAACATCTCTCTCCTCCTCTCTGGTTTCATCTCCAGCTGAACAAAGCCTTCACCTGTAATGGCTCAGTGCCCTTTCCTGGTGTTCCCCTAATTTTCCCCAGGGGGTACTCGAGCTTCAGTATACACAGGAGGTACCCAGAAAGCTTTTAAGGACATAGATCAGAGACTCTGATTCAGAGGTCTGGGGTGGGAGTCACAGATTTGCGTTTCTAATGAGTTCTCAGAGGAGGCTCCTGACGCTGGTCTAAGGACCTCACTTTGAGAACCACTGTCCTACTCCATGACTACTGGAATGATCATTTCACTTCTGTGCGTATAAACTCTCCATGGCTCTGGATAATCTGCTACAGATAGACACCCAGTGTTTTAAAGCCTTCAGTCCCTGAGAGCCCAGGTGACCCAACATTGACCAGAATCAAGAGCTGGGAAAAGCCACTCTTGCTGAGGGGGCTAGCACGTGTACAAGAATTTTCTTCAGCTCAAAGTAAGAAACCTAACCCTGAGGACTCAAAGTCTGAGTGAGCAGGTCAGGGATAGCTGATCTCTGGTAAAGCATTTTTCCCAACCTCATTTTTTGTGTGTTTAATCATTCATTCAAATTCTAGACAACTAGAATACATCTTTCAACAAATGGAGAAGCATCCTCGCTCTCTTTAGTTATTATGACAGGCACACCCTGTTCCTAGATACTGGGGACACAGAAGAAAAATGAACTGAGGGAGTATTCCCCCAGCCCCACAAGAAGGTGTACTCACTGCCAGGACTAGCACTTGAGGTTTGGAGCCCCGTCCACAGACGCTTAAACATCTTGCTGATAAAACTGTGGCCTGGACTATGACTTATTAACCAATGGAATACACTATATTAACAGATTAAAGAACAAGACCACATGGTGATCTCAATTAATGCAGGAAAAGTATTTGACAAAAATCATCTGTCCTTCCATAATGAAAACACTCAGCAATCTAGGAATAAAAGGAGAATTCTGAGCCAGATGGAAGTCCATCTATAAGAAACCCACAACCAGCGTCCTTCTTTAGGGTGAAAGACTGGACGTTTGCCCCTAAGGTCAAGAACAGGACAAGGTCATCTGCCCTTGCCATTTCTATTGCACGTTTTAGTGAAGGTTCTAGTTGGCACAATTAAGCAGGAAACGCTTTAAAAGGAAGACATAAAGCTATCTCTGTTTGCAGATGACATTATCATGTATATAGAAAATCTGGAGGAACCCACTAAAAAAAACTGCTAAAGCTGATAAAAGGCTTCAGCAATATGGCAGCATACAAAATCAATGCATAAACTTCAATTGTATTTCTATATACCAGCAGTGAAATTAAGGAAACAATTCCATCTATAATAGCATTTATAAGGTTAAAATATTTAAATACATTTTTAAAAAAGAAATGCAAGACTTCTACATGGCAAGTATAAAATATCGTGCTCAGACATTTTACAACCACCATGCTCCTCTGTCCATGGAATTTTCCAGGCAAGGATACTGGAGTTGGTTGCCATTTCCTTCTCCAGGGGATCTTCCCAACCCAGGGATGGAACCCTCGTCTCTTTTGTCTCCTGCACTGGCAGGCAGATTCTTTACCAGGTCCACCTAGGAAGCCCACCAAGGAAAGGTCAATGCAAATATAAGGAAAGCTGTTGTTTATGAATCAGAAAACCTAATATTGGTAAAGCAGCAATAATCCCTCAAGTAATCTACAGATTTTATGTAATCTCCTAAAATCCAAATGGAGTTTATTCTGCAGAAATTGACCAGAAAATACTGAAATTTGTTTGAAAGTTCAGGGATCAGAATAGCCAAAATAGTGTTGAAAAAGAGCAAAATTGGATGATTCACAATTTTAAAACTTACTGCAAAGATATAGTAATGAAGGTAATTAAAAGGTACAAACTACTATTTAATTCAGATATATAGTACAGCACGGGGAATGTAGCCAAAATTTTATTATAGCTATAAATGGAGTATAACCTTTAAAAAACATGAATCAGTATATTGTATAGCTGAAACATACAATATTATACCTCAACTATACTTCGGTTAAAAAAATATACTAATTAAAAGAAGCCGGACACAAAAGGCCACATGCTGTATGATTCCACTTACATGGTGTGTCCAGACAGGCGGATGTCTAGAGACAGAAAGTAGATCAGTTCCCTTTCCAGGGCCCTGAAGGCCTGAAGGGAGCAGAGAGATGGGGAAAGACTGAATGGCTAGGTTTCTTTTCAGTGTGATGAAAACATTCCAAAGTTTAAAATAGTGGTGATAATTATGTAACTCCATGAATATGCTAAAAAAAAAAGTTGAAATGTACTCTTTAAATGGGTTTGATTTATGATCCATAAATTTTGTCATAATAAAATGATTTTATGGGCCTTCCCTGGTGGTCCAATGATTAAGACTCTGTGCTTCCACTGCAAGGGGCACACAGGTTCCCAACTAAGATCCTGAATGGTGTAGCTAAAAATAGATAAATAAAAAATAACATGATTTTGTAATTCTATTAGGATAAACTCTTAACTAGATCCGGTAGAACAAATAGGTGGTGTGTGGAGACAGAGACCTGAGGAAATTGGCCAAATGCAATGCAGATGATACAGAACACGAAAGACATGGGAAGCAGCCCAGAGGCTACACGGGGAATCTCCAACATCCGTGGAGTAACGGTGCCGGAGCAGGAAATGAATGGATGCTGACGAAGGAGATAGTAGCCAAAAATATTCCCAAAGTGGAGATTTTTGACAGAGACTCTCACTTTGAGGATGATATTCTGAGCTCTAAGCAAAAGGCATGGATGTCTAGAGAGACTTTAAAACATAAAGAAAGAGGAGAAAATCCCAGAAGCTTTCCAAAAAGAATAGATCGCTTACCGAAAATCTGTTTCAGAACAGATTTCTCATCCACGAGAGAACTGCTGCAGATGGGAATGAGATGATATCTTTGGGTACCAAAGGAAAGTAATTTTCAACCCCAAATTCTAATCCTAACTAAGCTTGATGCATTTGCAGTGGCTAAATGTGTGACTCAGGAGCTAGAAGATGTGAATTTGAAACTCAGCTCGGCTACTTATTTATGTGGATTCCAGCCTCAGTTTTCTGACCTGTAACACAAAGATAACCACCTTATAGGGAGTTGTGAGAATTATGTGAATTTGCATATGTAATCACACTCAGAACAATACTTGACATATAGACGCACAGTTGAAGGGTTAGCTACTAACTCAAGACATTGCTGTTCAGTCGCTCAGTCGTGTCTGACTCTGCAACCCCGTAGACTGCAGCACGTCAGGCTTCCCAGTCTTTCACTATCTCCTTGAGTTTGTTCAAAGTCATGTCCACTGAGTCGGTGATGCCATCCAACCATCTCATCCTCTATCATCCCCTTCTCCTCCTGCCTTCAATCTTTCCTAGCATCAGGGTCTTTTCTAATGAGTCGGCTTTTTGCATCAGGTGGCCGAAGTGTTAGAGCTTCAGCTTCAGCATCAGTTCTTCCAATGAATATAAAGGATTAATTTCCTTTAGGATTGACTGGTTTGATGTCCTTACAGTCCAAGGAACTCTCAAGAGTCTTCTCCAACACCACAGTTCAAGATATATACTTAGATAATGAACTCAAGATATATACTTAGATATTCAATATGGAAAACAACCTTCCAGTTATATAACCAAGAAAGTTATTTTAGCAACGTTTAGTATTAAATTGGCCTTCCCAGATGGTGCTAGTGGTAAAGAACCTGCCTGCCAATGCAGAAGATGCAAGAGATATGGGTTCGATCCCTGGGTCAGGAAGTTCCCCTAAGGAGGGCATGGCAACTCACTCCAGTATTTTTGCCTGGAGAATCCATAGATAGAGGAGCCTGGTGGGCTACAATCTGCAGGGTCACAAAGAGTCAGAAACAACTAAATCGACTTAGCATGCAGTATTAGATTTTAAAAAAAAGAATCAAGAGAAAAACACTGAAAGAGTAAAAGGATCCAGTCAATAGAAGGATTAACTATCCATCCAAAAGATATCATGAGCAGGACCTTGCCTGCATCTTTCTGTACAAAACTAGTCTAAAAATATATAAAATAAAAATCAAAGAAAAAGTGACAATTCCTTGATTCATGGTATATTTTAATGTAATGATTTAATGTAAAAGATTAGCAGTATTATGACTGAACAAATACATGCACACACATATTCCCCTCACAAACCTTGTAAAAATGTCTCAACACATTTCAGTGAATTGATGAACAGTTCACAATCTCTTGCCATACCGTAGTTAAAACAGAAACCAACAAAGAGTAGAACAGAACCAAAAAAGTGCATTTTGAAATCACAGAAGGAAAAAAAAGCAAGAAAGAGTAAATGTAAGCAAGTATTCAACCACCTACAAAAAAATAAAGGAATGGAGAAAATAATGAAGACATCTATGAAAAATTCAGAACTCACTAATATTTTGTTCTAAAAGTCCCTTCCTAGTGGCTCTCATTTGTAAATTTAAAAAAGTAACTTTTATTTGTACACAGACATTAAAATTGTGAGATGCATACCATAAATAGAGTGCCTATGTGCATGTGTTAGTAATGCTTAATAGAGATTATAAATTCTAGGAGAGATTATAAATTCTAGCATTATGATTTATTCACTACCATATCCCCATTCCATATAATAGTGCTTGGCACCTAGAAGACTGATAAATATTTATTGAATATTGTAGTTGAATATGAAGTAAAATGAGTCAGAAGCTAACCCTCAGAGGATTTTGCAGAGACAGACAGAACTGGATTATAATCCTGGTTCTGGAACATTCTGAACTCTGGGAAAGTCGAATGTCTCCCAGCTACGATTTTCTACAACATAAAATGGAAATGGCAATAGCTACTTTGCAAGGATCTTGCAGGACTTAAACATGAAGACCAAGTGCCAGCTACTAAATTATTAGGTTGTAGCCCTATATCCAACTTTCAAGCCCTCCGTTCTGCAATACTAGGTCTGGGACTGCAAACCACATTTCTGCTTGGCTCAGTCTGGCAACGAGGACTCTGGAGTGGGTGCTGGGGAGAGAGAAACTCCTTCTTGTTTGCGCCCCAGGGAGGCCCCATCGACTTCCTGTTTCCGGGAGCCTCACAGCAGTTTCTCCACCCTTGCGGTGGCTCACTCCTTCCTCTGGGAGCCGTGAAATCTACTCGTCATTTTTTTTTCCCCCAACACTCACAGAACCAGCTTCTTCAGGGCACCTCAGACACCAGCATCAACAGAGCAGACCCTTTCTCAGAAGGATGGGTTTCAGCTCCATAACCCCTCCTCCAAATGTCTACATCTTAATACCTGTCCTTCTAGCCCTTTCTCTTTGATCCCCTAGCCCTGAAATTGCTACCTCTGTGATGAAAGTGAAAGTGTCAGTCTCTCAGTCGTGTCCAACTCTTTGCGACCCCATGGACTGTAGCCCGCCAGGATCCTCTGTCCATGGAACTCTCCAGGCAAGAATACTGGAGTGGGTTGCCATTCCCTTCTCTAGGGGAATCTTCCCAACTCAGGGATCCAGCCAAAGTCTCCCACATCACAGGCAGATTCTTTACCTTCTGAGCCTCCAGGGAACTCCAACCTCTGTAATACTGTCCTTTTATTACCCAATTAACAATTCTCTGTATTTTCTCTGTTAAAATAACTTATGTGGTTTCTGCCTGGTGACTGGTCCCAGATTAAGAACTCAAAGCCCCGAACATGGTGGTTCCCATCACCATTCAGTTCAGTCGCTCAGTCATGTCCAACTCTTTTCGACCCCATGGAGTGCAGCATGCCAGGCTTCCCTGTCCATCACCAACTCCTGGAGCTCACTCAAACTCATGTCCATCAAGTTGGTGATGCCATCCAACCATCTCATCCTCTGCCATTCCCTTCTCCTCCTGCCTTTAATCTCCCAAACACCAGGGTCTTTTCCAATGAGTGGCTCTTCACAGCAGATGGCCAAAGTATTGGAGCTTCAGTATTAGTCCTTCCAATGAATATTCAGGACTGATTTCCTTTAGGATTGACTGGTTTGATCCTTACAGTCCAAGAGTCTTCTCCAACATCACAGTTCAAAAGCATCAATTCTTTGGCATTCAGCTTTCCTTATGGCCCAACTTTCCCATCCATACATGACCACTGGAAAAACCATAGCTTTGACTAGATGGACCTTTATCAGCAAAGTAGTGTCTCTGCTTTTTAATATGCTGTCTAGGTTTGTCGGAGAAGGCAATGGCATCCCACTCCAGTACTCTTGCCTGGAAAATCCCATGGATGGAGGAGTCTGGTAGGCTGCAGTCCATAGGGTCGCTGAGGGTCGGACACAACTGAGCGACTTCCCTTTCACTTTTCACTTTCATGCATTGGAGAAGGAAATGACAACCCACTCCAGTGTTCTTGCCTGGAGAATCCCAGGGACGGGGGAGCCTGGTGGGCTGCTGTCTATGGGGTCACACAGAGTCGGACACGACTGAAGCGACTTAGCGGCGGCAGCAGCAGGTTTGTCGTAGCTTTTCGGCATTTTTGCACGCATGGTCACATCTGATCCTCAGAACAAAGCTGGAAAGGAATCACTATAGGCAACCACCCACCCCTGTACCAGGTAAGAAAAATAAGACTCAACCACATCCAGGCTATTTTCAAGATTCAATCATACCCTTTGCTTCTTCAAATATTTTTGGCCAATATTTTGTTTTAAGGAAACAATCTGAAATAAATATTGATTGAGTGGTCTTTGACTTATTTCAGCAGAATATTGTACTTATCAAAATCTTTCAATTCTTTGAAACATTTTCTACTAAGGGAATTCTTAAAAGGATATAAACATGTGATAGACTGCAAATATTTGATGTGAAAGTGAAGGACAGAGACTTTAATTCAGCTAATTAACTGTCTGTCTTGGGAATCAAAGACCTGGCATATGAGTCCGATGACCCAAATTATCAGTCATGTAACCTTGCACAAGACATGTGAGTTCTGAACCTCAGTCTTCTCGTGTGTAAAATGGCCAAGGTCTTGCTGGGCTATTTGAAGAATAAATGGCTTCTGTACAATTCCTGGTACATGTGTGTATGTGTTACTCAGTCATGTCCGACTCTCTGTGACTCCATGGACTGTAGCCCCGCAGACTCTCTGACCATGGAATTCTCCAGGCAAGGATAGTAGAATGGGTTGCCACGCCTTCCTCCCCCTCCAGGGGAATCTTCCCGACCCAGGGATGGAACCCAGGTCCCCTGCATTGCAGACAGATTCCTTACTGCCTGAGCCACCAAGGAAACCCCCCTGGTACATAGACTGTCTTAAATAGAAACTGTGTCATTATAGGATACAGAGATAGGTCTACTCGAGATAAAAACATAAGGACATCCATCACCTCATATAATATTCAGTCCAGAGATAACATAGGCTTCAGTGCCTTCAAGATATCTGCAAAAACTGTCGTTCCTTTTTTAATCTGTCCATTCTGCCATCCTCACCCCCAAGGGTGAGGACTTTTTTATTTCACCCCCAAGCCAGGAGGAAGATTGCTTATAATCATATAAGTGATCCACTGACACCTTGTGGAAGAAAGGAGTGTCTTCTTGGTTCTCTATTAGGATCAAGGGCTGTTTTCCCAGAAGGCTCATCAGACCTCACCTGGTAAGTCAGCAGCCAGGACGAGGCCCTATGTTCCTTCCCAAGGAATAAACACACGCCCTGAAGTGGGAGAGAGACCCCTTTCTCTGCTGCACACTGCTTCCTGGAGAACAAGGGACACTCAGAAAAAAAAAAAAAAACATGTTTCCAGTAGAAAGGAAGAGGTGGGACTCGAGAAAGAAATCCCCTTTCAAATAGATATTAGGGGACCACCGACCCCAGTGACATCAAAGCTTCTTGGTTATTCCCTCTATGGAGGATACCTGTGTGTATTAGCTTCCTTTGTGGTGGTTGCTGTTCAGTTGTTAAGTCGTGTCCAACTCTTTGTGACCCCATGGATTTCAGTACTGACCCCTCTGTCCTTCACTATCTCCTGGAGCTTGCTCAAATTCGTGTCTATCGAGTCGGTGATGCCCTCCAACCATCTCATCCTCTGTTGTCCCCTTCTTCTCCTGCCCTCAATCTTTCCCAGCATCGGGGTCTTTTCCAGTGAGTCGGCTCTTCACATCAGGTGGCTCAAGTATTGGAACTTTAGTTTCCTGCTGCTGCTGCTGCTAAGTTGCTTCAGTCATGTCTGACTCTGTGAGACCCCATAGATGGCAGCCCACCAGGCTCTCCCGTCCCTGGGATTCTCCAGGCAAGAACACTGCTGTGGGTTGCCATTTCCTTCTCCAATGCATGAAAGTGAAGAGTGAAAGTGAAGTCGCTCAGTCGTCTCCAACTCTTCGAGACCCCATGGACTGCAGCCCACCAGGCTCCTCCATCCATGGGATTTTCCAGGTAAGAGTACTGGAGTGGGGTGCCATTGCCTTCTCTGTTGGTTTCCTAGCACTGTTGAATTAAATTATCATGGTTTTGTGGCTCAAAACAGTAGACATTTATTTGATCATAGTTCTAGAGGCCAGAGTCAAAAATCGAGGTGTCTGCAGAGCTATGCTTCCTCCAGAGGTTCTAGGGGAGATCACTCCTTGCCTCTTCCAGCTTCTGGTGGCTCCAGGCATGCTGAGCTGGTGGCTGCAGCCCTGGATTCTCTGCCTCATTAGTCACCCGGCCTACTCCTCTATTCTATGTGTCAGCTCTCCCTCTACTTTGCTCTCAGAAGGACACTTCCCATTGGGTTTAGGGCCCACTTGGGTAATCGCAAAGAGTCAGACATGACTGAGCAACTGAGCTGAACTGGATAATCCAGGTGATCTCATAACCCAAGATGCTAAACTTAATTATAGCTGCAAAGACCATTTTCCAAATAAGATGTTCAGTTTCAGGGGATTAGTATGTGGTTGTAATTGGGGCGGGCGGTTGATCCCCATTCAGCCCACTGCACTTAAGCACAGGCTTGTTGTGACACAATGGGTTTAAAAGTTCCGGCAGGGGCTTCCCTGGTGGTCCAGTGGCCAAGACTCCTCGCTGTCAATGCAGGTGGCCCACGTTCGATCCCTGGTCAGGGAACTAGATCCCACATGCCACAACCAAGAGTTCACATGCTGCAACTAAGATCCGGAGAAGGCAGTGGCACCCCACTCCGGTACTCTTGCCTGGAAAATCCCAGGGACGGAGGAGCCTGGTAGGCTGTAGTCCATGGGGTCACTACGAGTTAGACACGACTGAGTGACTTCACTTTCAGTTTTCACTTCCATGCATTGGAGAAGGCAATGGCAACCCACTCCAGTGTTCTTGCCTGGAGAATCCCAGGGACGGGGGAGCTTGGTGGGCTGCCGTCTATGGGGTCGCACAGAGTCGGACATGACTGATGCGACTTAGCAGCAGCAACTAAGATCAAAGATCCTGCATGCAGCAACTAAGACCCAGTACAGCCAAATAAATAAGTAAATAAGTATTTTAAAAATAAAGTAAAAGCTCTGGCAGAGGGCTGGCACCCAGTGAGCATGTGATAAATATTGGTTGAGTCTAAATCCATTTATACATCTCTGCAGCCTCAGCTGGCATTTTACTTACTCCCTATGCCATGACTTCTGGGGTTCTTGGCGAAAGACAGCCTTCCCTTGGCCTGAACAAGAAGAATGTGAGCCAGCAGGACGAAGGGAATAACTGCAGGATGGAGAGTCAAACGCAGGGCGAGCAGGTTGACCCAGATGGCAAGGAGAGGGAACAGGAAGGCCACGGCTGCGGGAGCCTGGGGAGGCCAAGGTGCGTGTCTTGGATGGTGCAGGCGGGATGCTGGCCCCTGTCTCACTGCTTTTCCGAGTCCTGGCAGGGACTACAAATACCTTCTCTGCCTCAAGTCAAGCAATAACCTCGAGAGTACGTAGCTTCTTCCTCTTGAAAAATTCACAATTTCATAAAGGGTACACTTTATAGACCTTACATCCAAGTTTATTTTTCTTCTGGGCAGACACATCAATCTTCCTCGTTTGCAAATAATGAGCCAAAGTCATTCTCTCATCCCTCTGTTTTCCATCTTGCAAAGAAAGGTGATGCTGAAAATTCATACTTAAATTTCATGCTCAGACGGTTTCCCAGCTGGAATGAAGGCACCTTAAGGATCATCTGTCTTAGCCCTGCATCACAGAGGAGGAGTCTGGGGCCAGGAGATGTTCAGTTAACTTGCTTAAAATCACAGTCGGGGGGTTGGAAGGAAAGGATGAACCATCAGAAAGAACAGCTGGAGCCAAATCCCAGATGGGAAAAAGATCCTGGAGTTCCAGGCAAGCAGCACTGGAGAGGAGAGTGGCGACCTTGTCATTTTCCTGGGTCACCAACTATAGTTGAAAATTTCAGTGCTTTGTCCCTTAAATTGTCCCTAAGATTCTTTATGTAATCTCATTAAGCAAATAAAGGTTAGACACTTAAACTGTCAAAGGGTCATTAGTCATGTTCTGGAGACTCCGAGCAGGTGAAGTGAATCCAAAGTATGAGATAAGAAGATCTATAACTTTGCCATCCATTGCATTAAATGTGTCATTTATCACCATCCACTGATGCACAGTGACCATCCTAAAACCAGTCCATGTTACACTCATCCTTTTAAGAATACATTTTTGTTGTTGTTGTTGGCTTGGGACAGACTGACATGATGGATGAAAGAGGTCATTAAAGAAAAGAACTTTGAACCAAGCAAGTGACATGGCAAAACTGCATCTCATTCCCCACTTCTGTCTTCTCAAGGGCTCTGGCCCAGGGATGGTTCAGCCAACACTGATGCTGCCCACGAGGAAAGACAGGTCTGGAGAACTGAAGGGACCGTGGGAACTTCTGTCTCTTGACAACAGTGCTTTCCACAACTCCACGTTGTTAAATCAGCAACCCAGAGGAGAACTTTTTCTAACAGAAAAGCAGCTGCTCAAAGGCTTTGAGAAAATTGAAAGTAGAGTAATTGATTTGGCAACAGCAACAGAGTAATTGTATCAGTCAAGGCTCGATTAGAGAAATAGAGCCTGTGTGTGAAATAGACCCTGTGAGTGTGCGTGTGTGTGTAGGAGGGAAGGGGGATTTAGGGGGTGACTCAGACTGAGTTATTGGATCACACAACTGCAGGAGGTGCTCATGCAAGTTTGAAGGGTGTAGGACAGGCCATGAGAAGGGAAGAGCAGAACATGCAAGAAACCAACAGACTTGTGATCCAAAGGCAGGAGCTTCTCTCTCTCCCCGGGAAAAGCATAAAAGATGTTCCAACTGATTAACTGAGGCCCACTCAAAGAATTCCCCTAATTTAAAGTCAACGAAGTATGAACTGTTACCATATCTGGAAAATTCATTTACAGAAGCATCTAGGTTAATGTTGTTATTGAGTGACTGATGACTTGTCCAACTTAGCCAAGTTAACAAGAAGCTTTCCTCAAATTCATGGATACCTAGTAACCAGATTTCCAGCCAAGTGGAAAAATCAGGAAGAGAAGAAACAATCCTGGGTGAGAAAATGCTTGAAGTCCATGATGACATTTTCAAATTTTATTTATAACGAAAGAAGAGTTTCAAGATATGTCAAGGTTCCAGATACATTATTGGCTACAAGTAGCTATATTGCTGGATCAGTTTGCTAGTGTTTGTTAAGATTTTGCATTTATATTCATGAGAAACAGTAGCCACTATTTTTTTTCTTATAATGTCTTTCTTAGGTTTCATTATTAAGATTATGCTGTCGAAAGTTGGATGGTGGTTACTGTTAGGTGGGGATAGAGACTCTCAGAAGATACAAGAGGACTTGTCTGCCCTCTGGTAGTTTTTCTGTTGACCTGTGTGCTGCTTACATGGAGGTGTTCAACATGCAAATACTTATCGATCTGTACACTGATGAAGTATGTACTTTTCCATCTATAGGTCCAACTGTCCAGACCCTTCAGGAAACAGACACTCAGAAGGAATACAAGGGACTTCCATGGTGGTGCAGTGGGTAAGACTTCACCTTCTAATACAGGGATACGGGTTCAATCCCTAGTCACAGCCAGAAAACCAAAATACGTGAAACAGAAACACTATTTTAACAAATTCAATGAAGACTTTAAAAATGGTCCACATCAAAAAAAAAAAACCTAGGGATGCAAGAGAGGCGAAGAGATCAGTTACAAAGTGACCACAGCTATATGACATTGTAAATCACTGTACATCAATATTTTTAAAAAGTTCTTATTGATTTAATAAACATTATTACTTGACCATTTAGAATTAAACAGAAAAAGGTGACCACAATAGCATAATCTTGAAAAATTCACCTTCAGGCCAACAGACTACAGCAGAGCAAGGACCAGTCGTGAAAGGAGCCTGCACTGGAAAAAACGCCCCAGCCCCAGTGTTCCCACTTTGCTCTCCATCACTGGATGAGCTGGGAGAGCCGGTCCCAAAGATGCAGAAGCTGGGGGCTGCCCACTCATACACTCCTCTGGGCGGGCTGTCTCCTGAAGGGAGGTCTGAGCCAGGCACGCCCATTCCTGAGTGGGGGAAAGAGGGCATTCTGAGAACTCCTTGTTCACCAATGAGAAAAGTGTGGCTTGGGTGCATTCAACCCACACTGGCACATCTGAGGTATGCAGAGTTCCAGCTGAGACCTCGTGGTTCCCAGTCTTCCTTCCTCCCCGTTACACCACATCTCCATGCAACGAATTCTGCACAGACTCCAAATGAAGACTCCTTTGTCAATGTCATCCCACAGTAGAGAGAAACAACATCCTTTAAAATGTGCCTCTGTGCTATGCAGCTAAGGAAACTTGAGGGAATGGTGTGTTGAAGGATATCAGTTCCTCTTAGATAATTTTGCAGACAATCCTCCTGGGAAATTAGTGATAATTAGTATTCTGGCTGCTTTTCTAAAGATGGATACTTCTGCAGTGAAGCAGTTCAGCTCCATAGTACCTGAGGCAGAAATAATGTGTGCTACGAACACAGGGGATGGTCAAACAGCCACCACAAGGTCTCCACTTAGAAACCTGCAATCAACCCAGAAGACAACAGAGCAGACCATGATGAGGGTCCCTCCAGAGGGAGCTGAGATACCACAGAACCAGAGAGCCCAGGGGAGCGTCAGGGTCAGGCAAGGGCTGCAGCTTAACTAGCCTGCTGTTGGGGGAAGGGGTAGCCTCTGGGATCAGAAGAGACCAGGGAGGCTCTTCCCTGCGACAAGGTCCGAGGGAGCAGGGCAGAAGGCAGCCCTGAACCTGTGTCCTTGCTTCATCTTCCCCTCAGATGGGAAAAGCCACTCTGAGACGGTTTTCTCCAGGCTCTGTTTCCTATTACAACATGTTACTCCAAACATCGTGGCTGAACCCAATACACATTGACACTCTGACAGTTCTGGAGTCAGAAGTCCTAATGTGCCTTCCTTCCGTAGGCTCCAAGCGAGAATCTGTTCCCTTAACTTGTCCAGTTTCTAGAGGCTGCCCACTTTCCTTGGCTCTCAGCCACAGCACTGTAATCTCCAGGCTTTGGGGGCAAACCCATAAATTTGTATCCCTGCCTCTTGCAGTTCCAAAAGGACATCCACATTCCTTGGCTTGTGGCTTCTTCCTCCACCTTCAAAGCCATCAGCACTCGCAGAGGTTTGGGGGTGGTTATTCTGGCCAGGCAAAGGACACCTCAGTGGGTCATTGGTAGCTTCTAGAACAGTGGTTCTCAAACTTCAGTGTGCATCAGAATCATCCAGAGGTAGGGTTGACAGGCTGAGCAAGTAAAAGTACAGGACGCCTAGTTTAATTTGAATTTTAGATAAGCAGTTTTTTCATATGAGCATGCAATATTACTTGGGACTTTGTTATACTAAAAAAATTTTCACTCTTTATCAAATGTATTCAAATGTAACTGGGCAGTCTGTGGTTCCTCTCTTCCCTGGAGGGCTTGGTGAAACCCAGTTTGCTGCTGCTCCTGATTCATGAAGTCTGGAGTGGGGGCTGGGAATGTGTCCCCCTAACAAACCCCCTAACGGAAATCAACCCTGAATACTCATTGGAAGGACGAATGCTGAAGCTCCAATCCTTTGGCCGCCTGATGCGAAGAGCTGACTCATTGGAAAAGACCCTGATGCTGGGAAAGATTGAAGGCAGTGACGACAGGATGAGATGGTTGGATGGCATCACCGACAATGGACGTGAGTTTGAGCAAACTCTGGGAGACAGTGGAGGACAGGGAAGCCTGGTGTGCTGCAGTCCAGGGGGGTCACAAAGAGTCAGACACAACTGAGCGGCTGAACAACAACAAGCCCCCAGGTCAGCTGATTCTGCTGCCCTAGGGTCTATGCACATGTTGAAAACCACGGTTGCAGTAAAGTACATACATACTTTGAGAATGTAAGTCAGATTAAATTATTTACGGCTTTTCCAAGTCCCATAAAGGACAAGCCAAAGTTATGACACAATCTTTCAAGGGCCAGGTGCCCTGGCAATTACCTCCCTCACCTCGCTCCCTAAGCCCCTCCCCACTATCGAGAAGCTCTGGCTGCACAGTTGCTTCTGGAACAAACCAGGCACAGTCCCACCTGAGGGTCTTCGCACAAGTAGCTCCCCCAGTTAAACGAGTCTCCCCTAGTCAGGGACAGGGGTTCCTTCAGGCTTTGCTTAATTCTGCCTTTTTGCCTGATTTTAAATGGTACCCCCACCCCCACCAATCCACCCAACATGATGATTTCTGCCATAGTCTCCACCTGACATGCAAGAAGTATCATTGCTTATTATCTACCTGCTCCCACTAAAACTCAAGTTCCACGAATACTAGGGTTTGTGTTGATTACATTCACTGCTATTCACAGCAGTGATGGTGTTTCCCAGGATGTAAGAGATGCCCAACAAATGCACAGAATACGTGTTTAAAGAACAGGGATGCCCTAAACACTTTGTCCGTGCTGTGGGCACAGGTGTTAAGTTACCCTGCAGAGAGGGGTATAAAGAACCATTTGCAGGGACTTCCCTGGCAGTCCAGTGGTTAAGATTTTCCCTTCCAAGGCAGGAGGCACGGGTTTGGTTCCTGGTCAGGAAGCTAAAATCCCACGTGCCTTGGGGCCAAGAAACCAAAACCTAAAACAGAAGCAGTATTGCAACAAATAAAGACTTTTAAAACATGGTTCACATCACCAAAAAATTCTTAAAGAAAGAACCATTTGCAGAAAATATCTGCTTTGCCAATTGGGTAAAATCAAGTCACCCAAGTGTGTGTGTAGGGGCGTGGGGCGGGGTAGAACTTTAGAAATGCTATTGCAAAATGACCGAGAGCGACTGGACCACTCCACAGCTATCAGTGATTTGTTGCTTTTGTGTTTTTAACCAATAATCAGGCAACAGAGGCAGGTGGAAAGCATTTACCTGTCCATAACTGTACAACCAGAGAGTGCATCCCAGCCAAGGTAAGGGTTAGAGCCCATTCTGAAAACACGCAAGCATTCACTAGCAGTCAAGCCTCATGTGGTCAGGTAGTTCTAGACGTTCAGAGAGTTCCCTACACTTTGTCCCCAAGTGTTCCAAAAACAGGGTGAACATGTTCCTCTGGGGCAAATGCACTGATGTCTACAAGAACAGGTCAACGCTTTCATCTCTTCAGGGATTTTTGCAACGCCACAAGTCGGTCTTAATCTGGGTGTAAGAGAAGGTGCTGGGCTGACAGGCTGCTGGGCCCCGAGACCCTGTGCATCCAAGGTGCTGGCATCCGTGCGGCTTTCAGGGCAGCTACATGGCTTGGCCGATGCTTACTGTACCAAAGGGAAATTACTTCTAATGTCCCTTAGAAGTGGAGGGGTATTTGGTAGTCTCCTCCAGGTGTAGAATCTCATTTAAGTTACTTCAAAGTTAACTGAAGGCTCCTAGGATATAGACTAAAGGTATTCAGATACCTTATAGTGTTTATTCCAGAATATTTTAATTAACTACATATTAATAATAAAATAGGAGTCTTCATATGTATGCATACATAACATTTAAGATGTGTTTGCTAAAATCAATACATATCCATTAAAGTACAACTTTACAAATGAAGTCATTTCAAGATGCTTTGTTTTAACATTTCAAAGCTGGCAATGAAACAAAACCCACTTAATTCATTAAACTCACTGGATTTCCCAGTCCTGAGGATAAATGCAATGAAACCAATAACCACTGCAGAGTCAAAATTCCAAATTCTTCACTCTAGCTGTTTACATTGGAAAAAACCCTGATGCTGGGAAAGATTGAGGGCAGGAGGAGAAGGGGACAACAGAGGATGAGATGGTTGGATGGCATCACCAACTCAATGGACTTGAGTTTGAGTAAACTCTGGGAGTTGGTGATGGACAGGGAGGCCTGGTATGCTGCAGTCCATGGGGTCGCAAAGAGTCGGACACAACTGAGCGACTGAACTGACTGAGCCACTTACATTCTGTTTGTAGGATCAGAACAAGCATCTTTGAAACAAGCATCTTTCATGTGGACTGAACCCTAATGCTAAAAACCTGACATTTAACGCCTCAAATGGGGGATAATCACACTTTTTAAAAAAATCTCTCCATTCAAAATTGGTGTTTGTTATAACTAATATGCAGAAATATGCATTTAACAAAGCTCACAAACTTTTAACCTTTTCTACCAAAAATTAAAACAATCTGAATTATGAACATTCGGGAAGGCTTCCTGGGTTTAAACTGGCAGAATTGAGAGAGGTCTGAAGTTGTTCATAGATCTAAGTGGTGAAGGAAAAAACACAAAAACATTTCACTAAAGCAGAATGCTTCCTACAGCTCCCAGCCCACCCCCTGCCAGTTGTGCAGGCACCCCTGTCCGGTGGAGTTTTGCTCCAGAACCCAGGGGAAGTCACCACATCTTCTGGTCTGCCCAGGGCTGCGGGGTCTCCCAGGACACAGGACTTTCAGAGCTAACATGGAAATGGTCCCAGGCAGCAGGAACAAGCTGTTCACCCCACCTGGACCCTTAGCTCATCTGCAAGAAGGATCCCTCCCCCATGGCTGCCCCCTAAGCTGGGAGGAGGCCCATGAGAGGCTTTTTCTTCAGAGTAAGCTTCTAGCCTCCGCCCTCCTTAGCTGTGCTCACCGACTGGGCCCTTGGAGGCCCAACTGCCCCTCCTCAGCCCCCAAACCTGACAGGAGGCTGATGGGTGGGCAGGTGAGGGGCTGCGGGCACAGGTGGCTGGAGCCGGGCTGAGTGGGGGGCAGGGAGAACACGGTGCATAAGAAGGAGGGTTGCACCCCCTCTGCCCCTCTTGGGTGAGGGCGCCTGACCACCCTGAGCTGCACTGGGGGCTCTGCTGCTCCCTGACAGATGGGGTTGCTGGGGCGTGTTTTTGATAGGACCCACATGGGGTCTCATTGATAAGATGGCTTGTTTTGTCAACCTCAAAAGAAGAAAACGAAGAATATAATCACAGTGATCTGTGAGATTGACCAAATGGCATCCTGTTATCTCAGTGGCGTTTATCGTCTCAAAGCTCTGAGACCACCAGATTTCCAGGCCTCCAGCTACGTGACCATCCCTTCAGGGAATTTTTCATCGGTGGGGTATAAGAAGGACGCTGTCGAAAGGGAAGATGCTGGTTCTCCTTAAGAGCCAGTCACCCTCTCTTTTCCCTCTAATAAATTTCCTTTTCTTGTCTGACTGTCCGGTTCGCTCTCTTTTTCTCTGCACTCGCCTTACAGTTTTCAAGCTTGCAAATTCACCCCTTTCTCTGGGTTCAGCTCTCTCTCCTGAAGATGCTCCTGCCTCTTTCTTTCTCCTGCTAAAGTGTGAAGAGGCTGCAACCAGCAAAAGCCCATCTCGGCAACTCCACTGCTGCTGTCTGCAGCCGCTTCTTTGCACAAAGAGCCTCTTCTGTTTATGGGCCTTTCCTTTCTCCTTAAAAGAGGATGGGGACAGCACGTCCTTGGTCCAGGGTGTTACAGGCGAAGCTCAGATGGTTTATCCAGAAGAACAGGACAGGAAGGAGCTGGCCGGGCCCCTAATGACTCAGCCTCAGAGGAAACAGAAGAGCAGGGTTTCAAAAGCTTCCCCCTCCCAGCATCTCCACGGAAACTATCGTTAGGATGAGAGCCAGGCCAGGGCCTCTGCAAAGCCTGGGAATTGGAAGTTGAGAGACGTGAGGGGCTGGGGCTATCGCTGTCTGCCTTCCACAAGAATCAGGCCAGCCTAACCATACAACCATCATGTCGAAGAAACCAACGGGGCCAGCGACTGCCAATGCATGCCCCCAAGCACTGGGCACTGTCCTCTAGGGGCCGCTTCATCAGGTCCTCTTGGAGTTGGGGGAGGCCTCGAGCAACTCCTCAGTCCTGAATTGAGAGTCGCAGACTCCCAGCCCACTCCCCTGGCATCTGGGCCAGCCGTCTGGGGAGGCAGGGAAGCACACAGCATAGGTAAGGAGGAGCGCGGACCTGGGATAGGCAGGGATCTGGCTGCCATTCTCCCGAAGTTCAGGATGCTGGCTCCTGTTCTAGGCAATGGGTGCCTAAAATGGAGGCTCTGGTCCTTAGGCCACTTTAATAATTAGGTCAGACTCGAATGCTCCTGGAACGGAAGTGCTGAGAAGTAGTAGCAGGTCATTCTCAGCATAGCTGACCAGTAGAAACCCTTAGGACCGCACGCCCTAACTTATGAAGCACGGGGCATGTTGCCTCCTGTTGCCAAAATGCCACCTGGGTAATAGGCTGTCAGCAAGTTACAAGCTGTGGAACTTGAATTTGTGCCAGATTAACCGTCCCCTCTAGGACTGGGGCAGTTCCTGAACTAAACCGAACCCAGTCTTTTTTCCTTAACCTGGGCAGGGGTTTAACAATCCTTGTCAGTTGCTTCACTTCTCTGGTCAGCATTTATGTTCCAAGAGGAAGAGACCCTGACCCCAGTTTCCAGCATCTCATGACATACTTCCACGCTTGGGTCTAATATGCCATAGGGCATATCCTCTCCTATGTTAGGAAATACCTTAAGTGAACTTGGTTCTAGCCAGGCTTCTCCCCATCCTAGTAAACAGGCTTTCTCGGCTACTTTGCTGCTGGCATCCTAACTAGTAAGACAAGGTGGGTAGGTAAGAGCTGCTGAGGCCTTCACAGGCATCCTCACAGTGTGACAGAGGCCCAAAGCTGGGGACAAGGGCTAAACCACTGACAGCGGGAGCAGAAAGCCAGCTGGCTGTGCAGTGCCAACTAGATTGCTCGAGGCAGCCCCTGAACACTGCCTCAAATAGCCATCAGCTGCATTTCAGATGCGGGTGAGGTCAGGGCTCCTCGTGGAGAACGTGGAGATGCACGGGACTAGCAATTGTCTCTAACTGTCATCCTGGGGAGGAGACTCACAATGCAGGGTGTTGCCTAGCTGCTGATACTCTGCTGTAAATACTGCTGCATTTTAAACTTCCTTTATGGTGAAGAAAATACCACAATCCACAGTTTATGTGCTTCATTAGAAGAAGCCATTAAACTTATCTTGTATTGATCACAAGCCTGGCTTCTCACTCTAGCTTCTGCAAGCTGCCCTGCCCTCTATTATGGCTGAGAGAAGTCCCCTTGAGGGTTTTGCCAGTCATTTAGCTGTTTCCAAACAATAAGGGTTTGTGTTGGTGGGTGACGGTTCCTAACTCTCAGAGAAGTAACAATATTAAAGACTGTTATAAAGCTGGGCCTTGAATGGCTGCAATTGATGTACCTGAGGTGTAAGTGTTCAGAAGCTCATCCAGGTTAGACTGTGCAGTGGGCAGGGTCCCATCACTGGGGGCCTGACACTGTCCCGTGATGTCTGTGCTGGGGCCACTTAGATGTGGGCGTGTGGGGCACTGGGGAGTCAGGGTGGCCCCTGTGGTGGACACTGGGAGGCTCAAGGTGCCCAGAGGACAGGCTCATTACACCCCAGGGCAGCGATGCCTGCAAAACCTGATTCAGAAGTCTGAGTGTGCAGGCTCCGATGGAGAACAAGTCCTGTGGCTGTCATCGCCAGTGTTCTCCCGTGAGCCTCATTTCTCCGTTCCCTACTGAGACTCGTCAGGATATAGGAGTTGAGAGCAAAAAAGCAAAATCCTTCCAAAACCTCACTTGATAGGTATTAGGTCTAAATGTCAGGTCAGTAAGAATGCTCGGAGGATCCCAGAGTCCCGAGCGAGAAAGGCCAGGCTTCGTTGGGAGAAAACTTGGCTCCAGCCTCTGCTCGTAGGATTAAGGAATAGTGGTTGCTTCCAAGACCAGAGGTGGGAAGATCCCCTGGAGAAAGGGAAAGACTATCCACTCCAATATTCTGGCCTGGAGAATTCCATGGACTGTACAGTCCATGGGGTCACAAAGAGTTGGACACGACTGAGCGACTTTTACTACCCGAGACCAGAATCCACCACAACTTCAGGTCCCAGTGGAACGAAACACAAATGGACCACGGGCCTGTAAAGGGTCTGATGGCCTCACTCTGGATCCAAGTGGGAGCTGAGTAGACTGACCTGACCCACCTTGCACTCGAAGCAGGCCCTTAGACCTGGCTCAGATTCTCTACCATTTGGAGGTTTGCTAGGGTTCACATTCAGCTGTTAGCAATTTGCCCTCCCCTTCCCCGTGGCCTCTGTCTTTTTTAAGTGGCAGACTAAGACAATTCACGGACTCCTTAGAGCTGTGTTTCTTCTGCTTCATTGTTTTCCGCTTGAGCCTAGCTTGGGAGCTAATAAGGATTCCATGTGTCAAAGGAAGAACGCTCTTGCAAAGCATTCAAGTAACTTAACACTCAGTAACTTAAAATACCAAAAGTTAGCCCAAATATCACCAAGCATTGCCCACGGGCTGGAAGTAAGCAGGGGATGCAAAGTGAACTGTTCTGCAAAAAGGTTGGCAGTGTCCGGCCTAGAGGATGAGTCCTACAGGAAGGAGGGGGCCATGGAGAAACCTCCAGCCAGGACCTTCTTTGTTAAGTCTGACTCCTGAGTGGTTGGAGTTTGGCAACTCAGTCTGAAGTGTAATGAAGGACCCTGCCCTGGACGCTTCACTGGGCTGGTCCTTGCTGAGCCTCACCTCCACCTGGTGCTGTGCAGGTGGGGTGACTTCCATTACCTGTGAACAGATCTTCTGTAGGTCTTTGTCTAGTGAGGTTGACTGGAGTTAGTGACTCATGTTGCTGATAAGGGGCCGGGTTCCACCATCCACACCGAGACCCTCTTGGGAGGGAGGGGGAATATCCTCTGTTCCTGAATTGAGGATTAGCACACCACCAGTGCAGACAACTGCGCTTCCCAGGTGGCTCAGTGGTAAAGAACCCACCTGCCGATGCAGGAGATGCAGGTTCAATCCCTGGGTCAAGAAGATCCCCTGGAGGGGAGGGCACGGCAACCCACTCCAGTATTCTTGCCTGGGAAATCCCACGACAGAGAAGCCTGGTGGGCTACAGTCTGTGGGGGGTCACAAAAGAGTTGGATACGACTTAGCAACTAAACAACAATTCAGACAACCAAACTCAGTGCTGGTGTGAAGGGCCAGGCAGTCACTAAACTGGATGATCTGCGGGTCAGTTGCCCCTTGGTCAGCTTGTGTCCCAGGGAGGCAACTGTCTGCTTAAAGTAAACCAAAAAAATGATGAACTCCAGTCCTGGGCTGCTCTCCCTCTGAGACGGGGTGTCTTGGGAGCATTTTCTCAGAAGCAGCGTCTTTAGACCTGAACCAGAAGCCTGTCTTCCAGCTGCAGCACAAAGACTTTGTCACCGTGAAGGGAGGCCTGGCAGATCAACCACATGAAAGGCTGGTACCAGCTGTGCTTCTGAAAGAGGTGCTCAGTCAAAACGTACACGGGGGCAGAAGGTCCCCCTGGGCACTTAGTCTGGGTCACGGATGACACGGCATCCAGCGGAGAGCATCCCTCTGGCTGGATCTGGGGGAATGACTACACCTCCCTCTGCAGCTTGTTTGCAAGAGCACAAATGGGCACCTGCAGGTAGATTCCCCAGCCATCACAGGGCAGCTCTGGGAATGCAGCTCCTTCATGAGCACAATATCTGCCTACCCAGTACTGGAGGGCACCTTTGGGGTGGGCCACGGATGAGGGGAGTGACCTTTAAAAGGAATAAAGTCCTGGGACTTCCCTGGAGGTCTAGTGGTTAGAACTTCACCTTCCAGTGTAGGGGTTGTGGGTTCAATCCCTGGTCCAGGAACTAAGATCCCACTTCAGTTCAGTTGCTCAGTCGTGTCCGGCTCTTTGAGACCCCATGGACTGCAGCACGCCAGGCCTCCCTGTCCATCACCAACTCCTGGAGTTCACCCAAACCCATGTCCATCGAGTCAGTGATGCCATCCAACCATCTCATCCTCTGTCGTCCCCTTCTCTTCCTGCCTTCAATCTTTCCCAGCATCAGGGTCTTTTCCAATGAGTCAGCTCTTCCCATCAGGTGGCCAAAGTATTGGAGTTTCAGCTTCAACATCAGTCCTTCCAATGAACACCCAGGACTGATCTCCTTTCGGATGGACTGGTTGGATCTCCTTGCAGTCCAAGGGACTCTCAAGAGTCTTCTCCAACACCACAGTTCAAAAGCATCAATTCTTTAGCACTCAGCTTTCTTTATGGTCCAACTCTCACATCCATACATGACCACTGGAAAAACCATAGCCTTGACTAGACGGACCTTTGTTGGCAAAGTAACGTCTCAGCTTTTTAATATGCTGTCTAGGTTGGTCATAACTTTCCTTCCAATGCCTGGGGCCAAAAAGCTAAATTATAAAACAGAAGCAACATTGTAACAAATGCAACCAAGACTTTAAAAACGATCCTCATCAAAAGTCTTTTAAAAATCTTTGTTGAAGTCCCTACCCTGTTCTGATAACTGACTTCCAGAGTTGTCCACCCCTACATGCGAACTGTTGAGATTTAAGGTGCTCAGTTGTCTTGTTTGGTCATGGGGGTGGGTGTCTGCTCAGGGTTTTGTTTTCCCGAAAACAAAACATTCTGTTGTATGGCAGAAACCAACAACATTGTAAAACTTTTAAAAACATATATTAAAAAATAAAGGGAGATGCATGTGAAGTAAGTTACAGACATCAGTACAGATCACCCTCAAACACTTCAGCATGCATGCTGTTAGCTAGAGCTCTAAAAGTGAACCACCAGATAAGTTGAGTTTTGGTAAATGCATTAAAGTGCCCAGTTCTTAAGTCTAACAAAACCAAATTCCCGATGGTCAGAGGGAAGAAATGATCTCCCAAGATTAGCCTGCTTTTGTCCTGAGAACTGAGTCATTGTAGGTCCCAGTGTGAGAGGGACCTCCAAGGTAGGTGGTCGCACTAGCATGGCCGAAAGTACCGTCTTGAGTTTCTGTGCCCCTGGTGCTGATGAAAGCCCTATAACTAGGGGTTTGGGGGGAAACCGGGTCATGAAAGAACCTTTTTCAAAAGGTAGATGTGCCAGTTTTGACAGAGTCCTCCATCCCCAGCACGGATGGTGAAAGTACGACTCTTGGCCTCGGTCGAGAGACACAGATGGCTTCAGGTTTGCTGTGATTTTTTTAAAGAGAGGATTATTATTGCTATGAAGTGATATTAGACAACCTGAAGGAGCCCAAGGCAGAATATATGTTGTATACCAGTTTACTCAAGAGTTTTAAAAATTCTATGGCAGTGAATGAGGAACAAGAAAGTTTCAAATGTCCCTGATACGACTCAGTACTTGAGTCTTTGCAAGTCATGTTGAGCTCATGACACTCTAACACAAATCAAATCTCAACTCCTCCTGCCTTTCATAATTGAGGACTTAGATCATAACCTGAAATAACCAGAAGGATCAGGCTCCTGGAGAAGTCCTCTCTGAAGGCGACCTGTAGTGAGGATTTGGGCTTAAACTGGCCAAATGGGGCTGTCGCCTTGTACCTAAGCCCTAGATTCTGCATCCTTCTCCATGAAAGGAAAACTGGGCACTTCCACCCATGTGGCCTTCATCTGTTCCAGAGGCAAAACTCGGATCAGTCTCTATCCCGTGGTGTTGAGGTTAAAGGCTGAGTTCTCAGGGCAGGGGATTCCTAAATGGTTCCTGTAGGAATCCTATTCTTTCCACCAGACACTAGGAGATGAGACTGGCCTGGTGTGGTCTGAAAGCCCAGGAATGTTTCTGGATCTTGATATGACTATGCTATTTGGGGCTGTTCTCAGGCTTCTGAATATTTTAAGACTGATTCCTACTGATCTTTTGTTTTAGCAGGTGGTCAACCCATTTGCTCAGAAAGCACAGCACACTTAGATCAGCTGTACATCAAAGCACAGCTGTAGATCAAATGTTAGTTCAGCTGATAAAGCTCCTGCCATGCTGTTCTGGTCGATTCCACCGTTGTTACCCCAGGGTCTCCTCGGGGCAGGAAGGAGAGCTGCCATCCCCATGAGGGAAGTGGGGTGGACATGGGCATTGTGCCCGCAGGCTCTGGGAGAAAAGGCCTCTTCCTCGCTCCGCAGGAGTGGAAGAAAGATTCTCCGTGAACTCTGCCGCAGCCCTGATCACTAGGGTGGGGGAGCAGCTTGACTCTTCTCAACTAAAGGACATCCAGGTGTGGACTTCCTGGTGGTCCAGTGGTGAAGACTCTGCCTTCCCATGTAGGGGCTACAGGTTCGATCCCTGGTCAGAGATTCCCACATAACCACAGGGCTTAGTTGGGGCTACTGAGCCTGGGCACAGCAAATACTAAGCCCACACACTCTAGAGCCACAAGAGAAGACTGTGCACTGCAATGAAGACCCACCGCAGCCAGGATTTTTTAAAAGTGACTCCTTTACTTCCATACTAGGTGGTCATCAATTTAAAAAAAAACCAGAAAGGTGTGAGTAAGGGGCTCCTGCCACGTTGGGCATCCTTTCCCCAGGCAACATAGGATGGGCTTTCCTTGGGGCTGTTTCTCATCTGTGCCCACTGGCATTTTCTGACTTCTGATCTCCCTGGTGCCCAGGCAAGTATGTATAGAAGGTCAGACAGAAACCCAGGAAGCTCACTGCCAGGCAGTTCTCGCGTCCCAGGGTCCCTAGCCTGGAGGCCGCCTTCTCTCCTACTTCCAGAACTTCCTGGAAGGTGACTCCTGCAGAGAGGAGACAGCTTCCAGCCCCAAAGTGTCAAATTGAGCTGCTGACTGCAGGGAATTACTGCTTCTCTCTAGACAGTGAAATAATACTGGCTTTCTGACTTCCCCAGCATCTCTTTATTCCCTTGACATCTACTAATCTTGCCCACTACTTACTGACGCAACCTAGCAGCCACCTGAACGTGTCTCTGTATGCTTATTTTCATCCTCTTCTGATTCCTTATGTTCATCATCTGACACTTAAGCCAAAACAAAGACACTGTGAGTGTTCCTTCTCAGACTACGGCTACTGCTGTGCATTGTTTTAATCACCACCACCCCCCCACCACCACACACACACACCATGGTTATACTGCTGGACAGATGAGAGTCACAGAAGATTACTTGTCACGTATGCTCGGACCCTAGGAGAAGACCCCGTCCCACAGGGCCCCTCGGGAACAGAGAGAACAAGGGGTCATTACTAGACTTCCAGACTTAAAACTGCCTCCCATCAGCTACTGTACAACACAGGGAGCTCAGCTCGGGGCTCAGTGACAGTCTAGAGGAACAGGAAGCGGGTGGGTGGGAGGGAGGCTCGAGAGTGGGGATAGATGTGTACTTATGGCTGATTCACACTGGTGTGGACCAGAAACCAACACGACACTGTGAAGCAATTATCCTCCAATTAAAACGTTTTTCAAAAAGAAACCACCTCCCACCCAGTGGACTGTTTCTCTTTAAGAATACCCAGAAACCTCCAAAATCAGTGACTATGGCTGCATAGAATTTCTGGTAGCTCACTGTTCACACAGGCTGTGCAAGCTTGGATTCCTGCAGTGTAGGGATAATAAAAATGGAAAGTGGTCAGTGATGTCTCTCCCTGGACAAGCTCTTCTCTGGAGACCCAGTAATCCAGTTTAAATTCATCAGCCATAGTTGTGATGAACAGTCATGTACTGCTTGATTTTTATTTTTCACTTTTTCCTGCTCTCTGAGCAAGGAGGAATTTGGGCTAGCACAAACACTTCTTGCTGGAGCGACATATAGTACATTCAGTCAGGTACAAAGCTTTATAACTAGACTAAAAAGCCACCTGGCTTCTCACAATAAGACCCAGCTGGATTAGGGGGCATGTTCTTATGTTTTCCTAACAGAACCTAGTCCTGTTTATGAGCACTATTTTGCTGCTACATTTGGCTGGTGGATCCTATGCAGACTCTTCAGACGTACAGTATGTGTGTGAAGTCAGACATTCCTCTAACTTACCAGGCAATGAAAAGAGTATAAGTAACTCTACAGATTAGTCTCAAGCCTCTAAATGGAATCACTGTGCTGGTTAGGATCCGAATGATCTGACTTCTGCCTTTGGCCGAAGGCCACGAGAGAGATGGCTGGGAAGTGTTTTGATAGCTTTCAACAGGGGGTGGGACCAAACTTAGTTTCAGAGAAGCCCAGCATTAGTGTTGCTTCCTGCCAGTGACGGAACAAGGCGTTAACAAGACCTCCTCTGCTGCTGTCTGACGGTGGACGAAAAGAACAAGTGCAAAATGCCGAATGTCCTTCCTCCTCCTCTAACTTTCATGGTTTTTCTCCGAATCTTGTATTTCTGTTCTTTCATGGGTTGTCTTCTCCATGAGCAGATGTTGAGAAATGGTCCTATAGAAAGGATGCCTATCTTATGTATAAAATAACTGAGAACCTACTATGTAGTGCAGGGTCTACTCAGTGCCCTGTAGTGACCTAAATGGGTTGGTGTCTTAGTTGCTCAGTCAGGTCCAACTCTTTTGTGACCCCATGGACTGTAGCCCTCCCATCCTCTGCCCATGGGATTCTCCAGGCAAGAACACTGGAGTGGGTTGCCATTTCCTTCTCCAGAGGATCTTTCTGACCCAGGGATCAAACCCACATCTCCTGCATTGGCCAAGTGGATTCTTTTATTTTTTTTTAAACCACAGAGCCTTTAGAGAAGCCCAAAATGGGAAAGAAATTTTTTTTAAAGGAGGGATATATGTATACTTACAGCTGATTCACTTTGGGGCTGTACAGCAGAACTATTCTAAAGCAAGTCCAGTCAAGTTTTTAAAGAAAAAAGGATGTGTACTAGGCCCAGAACCTGAGTCAAGAAGAGGGAAGACATGGGATCAGGCAGAGGAATACTGAACTTGAATCTAGATCCAAATCCTTGGGTCAGAACAGCCAGACCCTTGCACTGCCACCTTCTGGGTCATCGGCTGTTGATGCCCTGAGAAGGGTGTGATTGTGGGAAGAGCAGCTTCACACGAGGCAGCCCTGAAGGAGATGAATCTGAAAGTGGCTTGTTAGCCTCACTCCCCACAGCTGGGCAGCAAGAATCTTCTAGCTATTCACTGACTCCTCAGACTTTTATGGATACAGAAAGCATAGGAGAACTTGGGTATTATGTCTCCATGGTCAACCAATCACATAGCACCACGTGGGAACTGTAATGGATTTTACACTCTTCTTTGAAACCAGCAACGAGTTCTTAGGTTCATTAAGTTCTCTGATCCCTGTCAGCTTTCCAGTTTGGGGGGAAAAAATGGTGGCTGGAAGATAAGCCATTCGTGGAAGATTTAAATAAAAATCTCTATTAACCCAAAGAAAGCAGACTGATCATTTGGGAATAAGGGCAGCCTTAGCAAGTTTATGATCCTTGCTAAGTTTGCAGTTTATGAAACTAGAAATCCCTCCACTCTTGATGCAAAAAAGACAAGCTAAGAGTCACATCCACAGTAACTCAGGACTTTAGACCTCTGCTGTTGTTCAGTCTCCAGCTCATGTCCGACTCTGCCTCCCCATGGTCTGCAGCGCACCAGGCTTCCCCGTCCTTCACTGTCTCTCGGAGTTTGCTATATGCCCATAGTCTAGTCTAATCATAACCTATGTGCCATAGCCTAATCCAGAAAGGTGCCGTGCCCATCCCCAAAGGGAAGATCATGTCCATTTGCACAACTCAAATAGGTGGATTCTAAATGACGTCATGAAAATCCATGGTTCGAGATGTATGACTTACCCCTCCCCACCCCCGCCCAGCTCTGTCCTCATGGGAATTCTTTGTTCCTTGGATGTTATGACCTTCTTATAACTTTCGCTAACTAAGTTGTGTGCTCAGATGCAATTATCTGTTCTTGATGACGTAGCTATTTTAGAGAGGTGTGCCTCTTCTGATGTTATCTGAAGAACTAGATTAAAGGACTGTTCTATGTGAAATATCCAACAAAAAGCCTAAATGTGAGCTGCCTGGCTATCTGAATAAACAAATGGAACCTAGGTATGAATGTGTTGGTTTGAATTTACTCTGGGAATTTTCCCAACCCTTTGGGTTTCTTGATTTCAGCTTCACGTTCATAGACTACCCCTCTCTGTAACCATGGTTGCCATAAACACAAGAGGGTGTCCAGACGAGGTAGGTAGCTATTTCATGGCTTGAGACGCTAAAGGAGTTTAAATGGTGGTGTTAGATCATGTGCTCAATTACAGTAGAGCTTACTATAACTAAACCTCAAAAGGATACAAAGAACTTAAAATCTCTACACAGTCTATTTGCAAGGATAACACTTGACTCTTAAAATACCTCTTCCACGAAGGAAATCTCAGGTAGCTTGGTCTTATTTTTTAAGCCACTCTTTTCCTTTGCTTTTACACTAAGAATATAGAGATGTTAAAACAACTTAATCCCTTTTCCTACATTTTGCAATGCAAATTTTTAGGGGAAAATGAACTTCTAGAGATGCAAGAAGGGTAGAAGTTGAGACAACTGCCAGAGAGGCTAGGGGCTGAATTGAGGGAAATTACCTGAAAAGGGGGAGACCTTTCTCTTGAGGAACTCCCATCTTCCTATAGTCTTCCCAAATGTTGCTTATCAATGAGATTGGAAACTTGTGTTCATTAGCACCCAGAACTATATCCACTGCCCGCCCAGTGGAAGAATTGCCATAAAACTTGATTATTCAGCTGTACGTCCTTGTGATGTGGCAGCCACAACCTTTGGACACATGGTGAATATCAGGGAAGATGAATATCAGAAGCCTGGGGGCTTCTGACTATTTACGGTTGCAAGGTGAGACGTTCTAATCAATGACTCTCATTGATCTCAGGTATATGGTCTTGAGTTTCAGAATGGTTCCTTCCATAGCAAGTTCAATGGTATTGTTGATGCTAGGAAGACAAGACTTATTCTTATTTGGAAGTTCAATCCCCTCAACAAGGAATGGTATCCTCTATGTTAATTGGTTATGTGGAAAGAATAGGTTGTAGAGCCCAGTGGTATCTCAGCTGTTTTAGAGAAGGCAGAGGCACTCTTGAAGAGGGACAGCAGAAGGAACCCTCATCTCTACCCCTTCCTCTGACAGCCCTAAACACCCGAGGCAACAGAAAACCCATTGCACTGGCCCTCTGCTCAGCCATAGGTTCCCCAGGTTTCCAACTGAAATGTTTGAGTTGCCCCGGCAGAGAGGGATGGAAGGGGCCCAGGAAAGTCAGCATGCTAGGGAGTGTGTACTATGTGAGTCCAGAAGATGATGCCCTTGCAAAGGCCTGGATGATATGGCTTCAGGAAGGCCACCAACGATGCTCTGAGAAGGGCACAGCATCACTAAGTGCAGTGGTGGCTCCCCTGCAGACAGGGCTGATGGCAGCTCCACTCATGGAGCTCAGATCCATGATTAGCAGTGGGGATTGCTCCACACCCCAACTCAAGCAGTAGAGGCCAGAGGGCAGCACCTATCCACTGATGGGTGGAAAGGCAACTGTTGTAGCCAAGAGGCCATGACCTTCAAAGAACAGTAGAGATGACTTAATAGAACCTGTGAGATACTAAGCTGTATCCTACTTGGATGCATATCTAGTTTAGCCTATGGATATGATCAAAAGGAAGTGAGAATTATAAACAGGAGACAGAGCGATCATAGGTTAAAATATCTCACAATTCCTAGACCTAAGATGGCTTTTAGACCCAGCACCTATTGACCAGAGAAGTGGTCAGATACCCAAAGAATCCACAACACAAGTATATTTTCTTGTGATTTGACCAGGTCTTTCCCAAGAAGACCTATGGCCATTTACTCCAAACAGTACTGTGAGGAAAAGAGGAACTCGGCCACTTCAAGGATTGTTTTAGAGTAAAAACTCTTTGATACCCAAAACCCTCTAGCCACCTTCATTGTGACTTCTGATTAAAAGACATTTGGGGCCAAGTTTTAAATGGGCACTTGGCCAAAGCCCAGCTTTCTCTAGGTCCACTGTGTCTGCAGACACACGTTGTTGCCTTATCTCTGACCCTGGATCCATGACTGGGATGCGACATCCTTGATGCGGAATGACACGTTGTTCTTTGCTGTGACACAAGCTATCATTGTAGGCAAGGCCAAGTGGAAGCAGCTTAAGCTGTCTTTTCTCCCAGCAAAAATAACTCCTGAACAATACTGTATCCCAGGGTAATGGCCAAGATCCAGAGCATCCTTAAGGATGCTCAAGATGCAGCAGTGACCGTCTTCATTACACCCCCAGGTTGTTCGTTTGCCACGACAGAAATTGGAGAGGTTCTGCAGGATGACGATAGACCACCGTGAGCCTGGAGTCAAGTCCTGATCCTAGCTGCTGTGGCAGGCACAGCATCCTTGGTAGAGCAGGGGTACTCAGGAGCGTCAGCCGTGTTCTGTATGCCCACTGGCTTGGCAGATGCATTAACTTACATCTTAGCAGGGCAAGAGGATCAGAGCACCTTGCCATTCAGAGCTTTCAACAACATGTATCCAGTTTTCTCCCAGGACTTCGTAAACTTCCCCATCTTATTATATTTTATTTCAAATGACTGAAATGGCCAAGCATCCTGAAGAAGAAGAATCCCATTACGTCAACACTATGCTCAGCATGCATGATGAATTAGAGGGGCCAGCATGTAGGAGGACTCGGTAAGATGCTGCACCTCAGAAGGTGGGAGAGAGATTCTCCGAGGATTTGGGGAGCTTGCTTTTTCAGTAAGGACGCTTAGAACCAAGAGGTCAAGACATCCTAGGACATCTCTGTGAAGGAAAAAGACAAATCGTATCTTGCATCTAGAACAGTAGAGAACCACTGTGCCTGCTAGGCTTGTCGGGGTTCTAGAAGCCACTCTCCAAGTCTAGGTCGATTGTCCCAACCTGTACACCACATGACATGAGGGAGGCCACCAGATTTGTGTGAGGCTGAGAGCAGGGATGGGCTCTGTGGAGGGTCTGGGCTGTGGGGCGTGAGCCCTGATGCTCGGGCCATACAGTCAGGCAGACCCTAGGGTGTGGGAGATGTGACTGGTGGGGACGGTGGCATCGTGGAGCTCATGGTAAATGACCATGAGAGAATAATCACACTGCAGGTTCCCAGGGTGCTAAGCCAAGGCAGGCCATCTGCTTACAGCACCCCAGAATTGTCCTGATTAAGCAATGGCCTGCTGTCTGTGTCACCGGAACATGAGCTCAGGCAGGGCTCTGTGAGGATGGGTGCCACCCTCAGGGTTCAGAGTTCACATCAAGTAGAACTCTCTGCACGCTGCCTCCCAATAGGAAGAACCCGTGAGTCCCGTAACCACGGGGTGGAAGTGGGTGTGGCCTCACAATCATCTCAGACTCTTCCAGGGGACTGTGTGCTTAACCACCTCCAGTTCAGCTCTGAAGGACTGGAGGCCCTACTCAACAGGATGGAGGCTTGGAGAGGGTGGGGGTCCTACCCTCTCCAGAGGGTGGAGGGGGACGTTCTTGCTGGGAACACAGTGTGAGGTCCCTGAAGGAAAAGGTGTTGCACAATGTGTATTGGTGTTTCTCAGTGGGTGATGGGAGGACCGGGAGAGGCGCTTCCCCTGAGAGTTCTCAGTGGCTCCAGCACCAGGAGTGGTGAAGTGACCTAATTCTGGAGGGTTACGTGCTTGAAGCAAAGTCAAACAGATTCACCCTCCCAGACTTGATGTGAGTTCCCTTCCTGAGGCATCCTAGAATTGAAGATATGCTTTCCTGTGGCATCTCATCAGAGGCATCAAATGTAGAAACTGCCAATGAGTCCCTTATTCTCACGGTGACATTGTTCTAAGGAAGTGGTTCCCTGAGCGACAATACTGCTCCTGTTTCTTACCGGTGCTGAAAGTGACTGAGCCCGCAGAGAAGAGCACAAGCCTCAGAGCGCACACCCGGCTCTTACAGTGGAGGGGAGAGTCCTTGGTGATGGTGGCACGGAAGACCCTTTGCGGGGAGCAGGTGCTCAGTGACTCACCTGCAGCCAGAGTGGGGCGGGACTTCCCAACACTCGTCCTAGAACACGGTCTTCATGTCCTGGAACAGTCCTCACCCCGGGCTCTCTGAACTTGGTCGAGAGAAGAGCCCAGTGCCTGCGTGCTACGTTGCTTCTATCTTGTTCGACTCTTTGCAACCCTATGGAGTGCGGCCCACCAGGCTCCTCTGTCCATGGGCTTCTCCCAACAAGAACATTGGAGTCAGTTGCCCAGAAGGTACTACAAATAAGTTCAGGGTCAAAGACCTGCAGGCGGAGAGAGACCAGTGGAAGCCGAAACTGAGACCGCTCAAGAGAAACAAAAGTGGAGGTGTAGGGGGAGCACAGGGTTTTTAGGGCAGTGAAAACACCGTGCATGACCCTGAAAATACTGTCTCTGACCACCATAGGTGTATGTCATCGTACAGCTGTTGGAACACGCACAAGATACAGCATGAAGAGTAAACCTGAGGTCAGCTCTGGACAATGATGTGTCAGTTCACCAAACATTACAAGTGGTAACATCCCTACAGTGGTGTGAGCTGCAAATATTATGGAAGTCTGTGCATGGGGCGGGGAGAGGCATGTGGGAAATGTCTGTACCTTCCCCTCAACTTTGCTGTGTACCTAAAGACGTTCATTCTTTTAAAGGAGTTTTTATACCAAAAAACAAAACAAAACAAAACAAAACCCACCTTGGCCGGAATATTCCTAATCTATGTATGGAGCAGGATCCATGGCCTGATACTCTATGCTCCCCTCTGGGTCAGGGTCCTGTCCCCCTGTATCTCTGACTGAAGCATCTCTTGGTCTCTGCATGCCACCTTTGTGGCCACCCCAGGAGCGTTTCAGAATCCCCTATGCCAGGGCATGCCAGCTGTTTGGTGCTAACCCCAGGGCTGCAGGTGTGCTGCGAGCCCACCGGTTGGGCTCTGTGGGAAGTGGAAGCTGCTCTGTGTTGATTCTGGTCTGTGTGAGTCTCACCATGCCATCCTATGCAGCCTTGATGCACAGGTCATACAGTAATAGACCGTGTAGGCTGGGGAGCGGGTCAGACGAGGGTGTTATCTCGTATACACAACACCCGGGAAGAGTGTTTCCCACATCTTAAGGGTGTGGTTTCCATACAGCTGCAACAAAAGAAACCTCTTACCTTCAGTCTGGGGCTGTGAGGTGGGTAGGATCTGAGTGGCATATGTGCTGTGCAGGACTAAGTCACCTCAGTCGTGTCTGACCCTGTGCGACCCCATGGACTGTAGCCCCCCTCCAGGCTCCTCTGTCCATGGGATCCTCCAGGCAAGAATATTCGAGTGGGTTGCAGTGCCCTCCTCCAGGGGATCCCCCTGACCCAGGGATCGCTCTAGTCTCTTCTGCCTCCTGCACTGGCAGCGAGCTCTGTATCACTAGCATCACCTGGGGAAGCCCGGGTTGTGCCCGGTTCCTTGTGGCTCTGGCTTCTATGGGATGGGTCTGAGGGTGGCTGGTGTGACTTGTGTCCTGACCACATGACCTCTGAGCCACTGCCCACCATACTTGCCTTAAGTGCAAGTCGCCTTTGCAGACCTCTTCTGCCACCAGCCCCTATTAGAAAGGGACCAGTGCCTGTCTCTGCTGTGACCTTGACTACAGGAACCTCAGAGGAAATCTCGGACGCAAACCCAAAATAGCTCACAATATCTTTAAACTGTCCACCAAATAGCAACTCTTCATCTGGAAAATGACCCATTCATAACTCGGGCATCAGACACACAAGTCAGGTGACCAAGGCCTTGCAGAGGAAGATTCTAAGACAGTCCTGTCTACTGGGGAAGCTGCTGGGCTGGAGAACCTCTGAACGTGCTAAGAGGGGTCGAGATCCCTTCATCGCCGGCAGTCCCGCTGCCCCGCTCCTTGGCTTTCGTCCTGTTATCTGGGAACCCCTTGGACCCACAGCGCCATGTTGCCCCCAGAGTTCATTTTGTTTGGCCTCCGGTGTCACTCCCCACCCCACCACATATTCTATGATTGTATTTGGTGGCAGTTTTGAGCAAGACGTGTCTTTTTTTCCATGTCATAACAAGCACAAAAGGCCCACTGAGCTGGCTTCCTTCTCAGCTGGAACCTTCTCCCAAAATAAATCACACCGCATCTGTGACCTCAGCCCATGTTAGGTCGCCTCCAAGGACAAAAGGTCACCACGAAAGAACCTTGATTTGTCCCTCAAAAAGCAACGAGTGGCAATTATTCTTCAGTGCCACCTGATGTCCAGAGGTGAACAGGCTTTCAGAGTTTCCAGTTGCAGTCTTCACATCGCAGGCCAGAGGAACCTGTTGCAGGTCACAAACAGCACTCAGCGTCCCCAGGATGGTCCAGGGTGTTTGTGTGGGGTCTTGTGTGGATGCTGACGCAGAGGGTTCAGATTCTGTTAACACGGTTGTGAAACATAATGTGGTCCGTGGGAAGCTGCCCCCTCTAAAGGGCCATGTTCTACCTGATTCTCCCCCAGAGGGCAAGCTCTGGGGCCATCTGGCCACTGACCTGAAGGCAAAGTGGGGCGGGGGTGAGCAGTCCGGCTTGGAGGCAACTGTCACCCTTGGGACTGGGCGCTTAGGAGGCTACAAACCCCTTGAGTTGAGGCTGACCTGTCTCTCTCTGTTCCTCCTCCTCTGTGCCCTCCTATGTAGGGAGCGAAGTGGGGAGGGGGCCCCGGGAGCCTTCTGAGCTGTGTGAGGCTGGCTGTCTCTTCCTATGTGGTCTTGAATTTGACACTAAACCATCTTCCTTGATGGAAGTTGAAGGGGAAATAAAAGATAGTCACAAAGAGACTGAAAGACAAACGCGTGGTTTCTCTTCAATCACTTCCCACCTGCTTTCAGTCTCTGATGGATTCCTTTGTGCTGATGTGGGTGTAGGAGAGGGATGTATCCTCTGTAACACAATAGACCAAATGATATCCCATTTATTTTAAATTAGTGTTTTCTTTCAATGTGTTTGACGTTACAATTCCTGATACAACTATTATATCATAGGCTATAAGAACTACTCTTTATTTCAAGTACATAATAACTCTTCTAATAACAGAACAAAACTATTAAAGTGTTCCCGGTGTTCTCACTGTAACCATCTCATGAACTGCCAATGGAATATGGACCACAGTCTGGAAGCCCAGGGTCACCAGAGCAGCAGGCACACCCTGCTTCCTACTTCATCCGTGGCCCTTCACTGCCCTCAGCTCCCCAACCCCGGGAAAGCTTGAGGGGCAGGGAGGCAAGACTGAGGATGAGTCCTGCCTCAAAGCCGTCTCTGCTCATGTCATTCTCCTCCAAGGAGAAAGAGAGAGACACATTGGGGCACGGGGAAAGTGTTTCTCAGATGTTGCTAGACACTGGAGAGACAGGACAGCCCGATCAAAGCCCTCAAGGTGCTGGGGGGTCGGGTGAGTCTTTTTCTGGAATGTCGCTGATTTCTCTCCCAATTTTGGTTGATCTGGGTTTTCCTAGTTGTGCACAGGCTCTCTCTAGTTGTGGTGTGCGGGCTTCTCACTGCGATAGCCTCTCTGGTTGCAGAGCCCAGGCTCTAGGCATGTGGGCTTCAGTAGTGGTGGCTCCCAGGTCCTAGAGCCCATGCCCAGTAGCTGTGGTGTGCAGGCTTAGTCGTTCTGCAGCATGTGCAATCTTCCTAAATCAAGGATCAAACCCGTGTCTCCTGCATTGGCAGGCAGATTCTTTACCACTGAGCCACCAGGAGCCCTCTTTGCCAATTTTTAAAACAAGGTACTGGACTCAAGGGTTATTGAGCCATAGAGCGGAGTGCTGTAGAGACCCAGCTCCCAGCGTTCCACAAGTATACCTGGCTAGAGCCACAGTGATAGCCTGGTTGACCACCGAGTCCAGCTACAGTGCCTACGTGGTTGGGGCCTAGGTTAGCCGTGTTCCAGAGCCTTCTCTTGGAGTTCTGCTGGGGAGTGTTCCAGGAAACAATTGGTATCTTGATTGCTTGCTGAGGATTCTAGTTCAAGGCCAGGGGAAGACTCTTGGGTTATGACTAGGAATGAAGGTAGAGTCCTGAATCTAGGTTTCTAGGCTGGACACTGCAGACAAAGCCCATACCAAGTCCCTTGGCTGGCACTGGTCGGGTGCATGGACGAACTTCTCATGGGCGGGTACATGTTAAGTGCCCACACAAGTCATAATTACACTACACTGAATTCTGATGTTAATGGGGATAAACATGTTATCAGTTCAGTTCAGTCACTCAGTCGTGTCCAACTCTTTGCGACCCCATGAACTGCAGCACTCCAGCTCCCGGAGTCCGCCCAAACCCATGTCCATTGAGTTGGTGATGCCATCCAACCATCTCATCCTCTGTCGTCCCCTTCTCCTCCTGCCTTCAATCTTTCCCAGCATCGGGGTCTTTTCCAATGAGTCAGCTCTTCACATCAGGTAGCCAAAGTATTGGAGTTTCAGCTTCAACATCAGTTCTTCCAAGTCCTGAACACCCAGGACTGATCTCCTCTAGGATGGACTGGTTGGATCTATTTGCAGTCCAAGGGATTCTCAAGAGTCTTCTCCAACACCTCAGTTCAAAAGCATCAATTCTTTGGGGTTCAGCTTTCCTTATAGTCCAACTCTCACATCCATACATGACCACTGGAAAAACCATAGCCTTGACTAGATGGACCTTTGTTGGCAAAGTAATGTCTCTGCTTTTGAATATGCTATCTAGGTTGGTCATAACTTTCCTTCCAAGGGGCAAGTGTCTTTTAATTTCAAGGCTGCAATCACCATCTGCAGTGATTTTGGAACCCAGAAAAATAAAGTCGTGCACTGTTTCCACTGTTTCCCCATCTATTTCCCATGAAGGGATGGGACCAGATGCCATGATCTTCGTTTTCTGAATGTTGAGCTTTAAGCCAACTTTTTCACTCTCCTCTTTCACTTTCATCAAGAGGCTCTTTAGTTCTTCACTTTCTGCCATAAGGGTGGTATCATCTGCATATCTGAGGTTATTGATATTTCTCCTAGCAATCTTGATTCCAGCTTGTGCTTCTTCCAGCCCAGCCTTTCTCATGATGTACTCTGCATATAAGTTAAATAAGCAGGGTGACAATATACAGCCTTGACGTACTCCTTTTCCTATTTGGAACCAGATGTTGTTCCATGTCCAGTTCTAACTGTTGCTTCCTGACCTGCACACAGGTTTCTCAAGAGGCAGGATAGGAAGATTTAAATCCTTATTCAGTTAGCTTGACTTGCTGCTGTTTTAGAAATGTTCAAAATACATGACTATGTCTTAAAATCTCAAAGTACAGAAATCCCCTATGCGGGGTTTTTTATAAAGTCTACATTGATTTTGTCCCCCTCGCTCCCTGCCCCTGCCAGTTTTCAAGCACTGGGGCCCTTCTTGGTTCTTTTCCCCTGGGGTAGGGTGGGGTCCTCCATACTGTTTTCCATGGTGACTGCACCAATTTGCCTTCCCACCAACTGTGCACAAAGTTTTCTTTTTCTCCACACCCTTACCAACACATTTCTTTTTTGAAAGTCCTTCTCACAAGGGTGAGGTGATATCTCACAGTCTTGATCTGTGTTTCCCTGATTAGTGATGTTGAGCCTCTTCTCATGTATCTGTTTGCCATTTGTATGGCTGCTCTTGAGAAATGTCAATTCAGTTCTTCTGCCCCATCTTAGCCTGGTGGTTTTCTTTTTACTATTGAGTTGTACAGGTTCTTTAACTGGAGTATAGTTGGCTTCAGTTCAGTTCAGTCGCTCAGTCGTGTCCGACTCTTTGCGACCCCATGAATCGCAGCATGCCAGGCCTCCCTGTCCATCACCAACTCCCGGAGTTCACTCAGACTCATGTCCATCGAGTCAGTGACGCCATGCAGCCATCTCATCCTCTATCGTCCCCTTTTCCTCCTGCTCCCAATCCCTCCCAGCATCAGAGTCTTTTCCAATGAGCCAACTCTTCGCATGAGGTGGCCAAAGTACTGGAGTTTCAGCTTCAGCATCATTCCCTCCAAAGAACACCCAGGGCTGATCTCCTTTAGAATGGACTGGTTGGATCTCCTTGCAGTCCAAGGGACTCTCAAGAGTCTTCTCCAACACCACAGTTCAAAAGCATCAATTCTTCTGCACTCAGCTTTCATCACAGTCCAACTCTCACATCCATACATGACCACAGGAAAAACCATAGCCTTGACTAGACGGACCTTTGTTGGCAAAGTAATGTCTCTGCTTTTCAATATTCTATCTAGGTTGGTCATAACTTTTACAGGCTCTTTATGTGTTTTGGATACCATCCTTACTAGATATGATTAGAAAATATTTCCTCCGGTTCCATAGGTTACCTTTTCATTTTCGTTGTCTTGTTTTTTGCTGAGTCTGAAGAACAGTCTTTCCCTGTAGTGGAAATCTGGTGACAATTTTATTTTCACTAAAAAGTACAACGTATACTCAGAAAAGTGCACACACACCACACCTGAGCTTCATTCGTGGCAGTGCTGACATACCTGTACTCAGTTCTTTTTCATCTTCCACCTCTTTTCTGTGTGAAGAAATGCAACTGATTAAAAAAAAAAAATGTTAACCTCATATCCAGTGATTTGTTTAAAAAAAATTGTTCTCAGATTGTAGCTGCTTTGGGATTTTATACATAGTCACTATGCATATTTTCTTTCCCTAGAATCCTTAGGCCTTCCACGTCTTTCTACTTTATTATGCCTTAAGTATATCATTCAGGGAAAGTAGTGACTTTGGACATCTTCCCAAACTCAGAAGAAATGTTTCCAGTATTTCACCACTAAAATACAATGTTTACTGTAGAATTTTTTTCTTCCTTATCTGCTGATGCTACTTTCTTTAACAATGACAAGGTGTTGTGATTTTTTTTTTTCATGCTGTTTCTACATATATCCCAGTGATCGTGACTTTTTTGGCTTTATTTGTTAATGTGAAATTCACTGAGTTCTTGTCCTAGGTTTAAAATAGCTCTTGCATTCCTGGGGGGCAAAACCCATTTGATCATGCTGAATTATTTTTATAGATCACTGATCTGATGTACTAAAATTGAGAACTTTTGAAACTACATGAGAGAAATTAGTGCATAGCATCCCTCATCACGTTCTTATGCTCATAAAGCATGAGGAATTGTTCCCACACAGATGGAAAGGGGGGATGTGAGGGTCCTAGGCGAAGCACGGATGTTCTGCATAGAGTTAAGATCGGATGGGCAGTGGGTCTGCTGAGGTTTTCTTGTTAATCTTGGCTATATTCTTTGCATGTCTAACAATTTGAACAAATGGCATTATGAATTTTAAATTAAAAAAATCTAAGAATGCCTTCTACCAGAAAAGGGTCATCTTTGCGAGGGTAAGGAGATCCTCCCCTCACCCTACCATCAAAGACTGAGCCGATCAAGGCCAGATGGCCCTTTGAGCTGATCAAGGCCAGATGGCCCATTTAGTAAGGCTCGGGTTGTCCTTGTTTCTGGGCTTCGGTTGAGAGCTTGGGAGGTCTATTTCTTTCACCACGAAAGTTTTGGAGATCTCACTATATGCCCATCAGAGAATCCTACCCCTTTCCCACAGCCTAGACACCTGGAAGATGTTTTCAGAGGAGACAGCAGCAGGAGTGGGGCTGTGTTCAAGCATGGGAGGACGGAGAATGGTTTCACTCTGCTATCTATAAGCTTTCAGCCCAAGTCCCAGTCTTCCAAACAGCCCGAAGATATAGAAGATGTCCCCTGGGAAAACTGTCATGCACTCAAAGCCCTTCAAATTTCCAATTTGTCACAGCAGCCCTGTACAATCAATAGAAGCTCTCCTGCTCTTTGTCCCAACAGTGCCCCAGCCAGGGCCATTCAGATCCTCAGCCCGTCCCCAGAACTGACAGCTGCCACCAGCAAAATATGGTCAGCTATAAGCAAGTCACCCTGACAGTTTCCGTCTCTGGAACTTAGTTTATCTAATCATCTGTGCTTCTGATGCCTGTAAAGATTTTTTTTGTTTTTTGGTAACTTTTCCTAGTTTTCAGCAGTTATGACCTATCTTCTCTCCAGAAGCAGACACAGCTAAAGGTAACTTCTAAAACTCAATAGTTACTTTAGAAAAACTCAAGACACTTTAGTGAAGAAAATGACCTTATGGTGACATGTCTATGTTCTACTATTGTTCAGACCCAGGTCAAATGTCCTGTCCCTACACCAGGCCTCTTAATCCAGGTCCATCTTTATGGGCATATGACCTGGGAAGTCACACACACGCTGGGCCCTGCATTTGGCATTCTCGATAGTTAAAAGGAGAGGGCCTGCATGTTCCTTTGGCTCTAGGCCCACAGTTCCAGTGGCTACTCCTGCATTTAATCTAAGCTGACATCACTGCTCTTTCCTCTGAAAGTCTAGCACTCTACCCCAGCAAGGTCCCGAAGGATGACACCTCCTTTTTACCTACACCCCAAATGCCCCGTGAAAATTCACATGTTGGATAGTCTTCTCGTTTGAAATACGACATAGGAAATAACTCTCAAGGTGCCTTCCTTCCACCCGAAGAGAGGTGATCACTATACTCACCCTCCAGAAATCCCCAAAGGCTCAATCCCTCCAAGGGATCCCTTATCCCAGGAAACCCATGAACTTGCAACCAGCAAGAAAGGGGCTCCAGGCCCAGGTGCTCATCATTCCAGTTAAGTGGAGGAGGAAGGAAAAGGCAGAGGAAGCAGGCAAAGGTGTCCCTCCACAGAGAGCTCCCCCGGTCCAGGGACTGAGTCCTTGGAGAGCAGGCCAGTGAACCCTGTGAGGTCCAGGTTCTTGGGGGAGGGGAGGGGAAGGGTGTCTGAAAGTGCTGTTGGGATGCAGTGAGCAGGGCTGCACGACTGTCTTTGCAGGAAACCAGTCTCCCAAAACACCCTGACTGCCTCCTTCCCTTCCTCCCTTACCAGCTCTCCTGTACTCACTCTTGCTCACCCAAAGGGGGCAGCAGGCAGGGCTGCAGGCATGCAAGTCCCTAAGGCAGTGGAGGGCATGACAGCCTTTGTCCAACAGGACCCAAGAGGAGACCATGAGGAGGTCCTGCCAGAACCAGGACCCTTCGAAGAGCCCTTCTTTCCTTTGAAACCTTCCTCAGTCCTTCACAAAAGAATCTTGGAAACTGAATACCCCCAGTTCAGGAAGCCAGGGTGAGGCTTAGGTTGTTGGCTCAAAAGGACAGGGCAGGGAAGAGATGGCTGAACACTTGACTGGCCTAACAGCAGCCAAGGGATTCTGCATCACCATGGAAACCAGTGTCAGGTGGGAGCTTAGAAGGGGGAGCAGTGGAGTACCACTGAATACCGAGGGGTGGAGTCTTGTGTGCTTGTGGGAGGACCATGCACTGAAGCCCTTCTTGATGCTCTTTATTAAACTTCTCACTAATCTCCATTTAACCTGGCAGTTGTTAGAGACAGCCAAGTCTTGTGTGGTCCTCTGTTCAATAAAAGCAGCCATGTCGATCCAAATGGAGTTGCAGAATGGTCTCTAATTAAAGACTCTGTAATGAGGAAAACAGCTGCCATCACAGTGCCCACAGAGAGCTAGGCCCTGTCCTAGGGATGCAATTTCATTCACTAGCTCTTGTGGCCTCTGAGGATTAAATGGTGATGGATGTAGATGCGGCTTCATCGACTAGTAGGAATCTCTGTAAAGCTTCAGAGTGTCACTTGCTTCATCCAAATAAATCTATGGGGTGGCAGGTGTCCTGCGAGACTGCAAAAGGCAGGATGCTCACAGTAAAACTTGGCTGAAATTCTTAATGCCGATGCTTCTCCTGAGGAGGAAATGAACAAAAGTGGAAGCTATTGTCTCTAGGCCCCTCTTCAGGAATAAAACTGCATTAACTGTGTCCAGGATGCAAGACATGGATGGGGCCTCAGCCATTATTTAGTCTTTGACCCCAGAAAACTTGCAGCTAAATTTCACGAATATATTCACCAAGTACTGGCTGGGTACCAGACTGAGAATACTGTTGTAAACATGTAAATAGCAACTTCAGAATCAGCCATTAAGTAAATGTTATTGGCCCATAAGGAAACAATTTGACAAGCTGGATTGTGGTTGGTCAATCTTATTCTTAGGAACAGCGCGTCTGTGTGATTCATGGTGACAGGAGCACTATGGTCCCAAGTAACGGGAAGGAGCTGTGACTGGGAACAGGGAACGTGTCACTCGGAGATGTGCAGAAACCACTGTCCCACTTTAGAAGGGGGGCGCATGGGTTTGGTGCTATACTTGCTCAAGTAACACAACAAGTTCCTGATGGAGAAGGGATGGAGTCTAAGGTCTTCTGACTTAGGCTGAAAGGTCTTTATTACCTGATGCTGGGAATCCATGGAATTGAGCTATTGTCCTGGATCCGCCACCACCTTGTGCTAATCTCCTAAACAATAAAACCCCAAGGACTCATCCTTGTCCCCAGCTGCAGGAAACCTAGAATGAGAGCAATGAATGACCTAGTCAATGCAGAGCATGCGAGGTAACTGAGTACTGATGAAATGGCCACCCCATGGGAAGCGGAATGCCAAGTGCACTGCGACGCTAATGAGATACCATTCACCAGCCAACATGCTGTGTTAGTCAGAACTCTCCAGAGGAACAGAGTCAGTGGGAAGGTCGGTAATAAGGCACTGACTCATGCCGTTAAGGAGGTGGGCAAGTCTCAAGATACACAGAGTGACTCAGCAAGCTGGAGAGCCACTGGTATGGTTCCTGTGCAAAGGCCAGCAGGCCCAAGACCCAGGAAGAGCCAGTGTTTCCATTTTAGCCCAAAGTGAGGAAAATGCCAACATCCCCATTTGAAGACAGGTGGGCAGGAAGAATTCTCTCTTGGGAGAAGGTCTATCATTCTATTGAAGACCTTCCACAGATTGTCCTTCCTAATCTGGGTGTCCCCTGCCAATCTACTTAATCTACCCATTTAAATGTTAATCTCCTCCAAAAACCACCTGCACAGACAAACCCAGAATGTTTGACCAAATACTTGGGCACCCCGTGGGCCAATCAAGTGGACACAGAAACTAGCCCCACGTGCAGTTCATCTGAAACATTACGAGATTCCGTGTTCTGTCACTAGCACAACTGTCCTGTCCAGTCTGTCTTAGTTCACTGAGTCCTAAAATTCTTGAATTCCAAGTTAAATATTTCCAAATTCTTGTCATGTCCTGTTTGACCGCTTCCAATTTGCCTTGATTCATGGACAAAACATTCCAGGTTCCTACGCAATATTGCTCTTTACAGCATTGGACTTTACTTCCATCACCAGTCACATCCACAACTGGGTGTTGTTTCTGCTTTGGCTCTGCTGCCAAAGCCTTTGACTATGTGGATCACAACAAACTGTGAAAAGTTCTTAAAGAGATGGGAATACCAGATCACCTGACCTGCCTCTTGAGAAACCAGTATGCAGGTCAGGAAGCAACAGTTAGAACTGGACATGGAACAACAGACTGGTTCCAAGTAGGAAAAGGAGTACGTCAAGGCTATATATTGTCACCCTGCTTATTTAACTTATATGCAGAGCACATCATGCAAAATGCCAGGCTGGATGAAGCACAAGCTGGAATTAAGATTGCTGGGAGAAATCAGTAACCTCAGATACGCAGATGACACTACCCTTATGGAAGAAAGCAAAGAACTAAAATGCCTCTTGATGGAAGTGAAAGAGGAGAGTGAAAAAGTTGGCTTAAAACTCAACATTCAGAAAACTAAGATCATGGCATCTGGTCCCATCACTTCATGGCAAATAGATGGGGAAACAATAGAAACAATGAGAGACTTTTATTTGGGGTGCTCCAAAATCACTGCAGATGGTGATGGCAGCCATGAAATTAAAAGACACTTGCTCCTTGGAAGGAAACAACCTAGACAGCACATTAAAAAGCAGAGACATTACTTTACCAACAAAGGTCCATCTAGTCAAGGCTATGGTTTTTCCAGTGGTCATGTATGGATGTGAGAGTTGGACTATAAAGAAAGCTGAGCGCTGAAGAATTGATGCTTTTGAACTGTGGTGTTGGAGAAGACTCTTGAGAGTCCCTTGGACTGCAAGGAGATCCAACCAGCCCATCCTAAAGGAAATCAGTCCTGAATATTCATTGGAAGGACTAATGTGAAGAACTGACTCATATAAAAAGACCCTGATGCTGGGAGAGATTGAAGGTGGGAGGAGAAGGTGATGACAGAGGATGAGATGGTTGGACGGCATCACAAACTTGATGAACATGAGTTTGGTCCATGAACAGAAGTTGGTGATGGACGGGGAGGCCTGGGGTGTTGCAGTCCATGGGGATACAAAGAGTTGGACACGACTGAGTGACTGAACTGAGAACTGTCCTTCCTATAAGGAATGCTGAAGGAGCTTTTGGGCTTCCCAGGTGGCTCAGTGGTAAAGAATCCCCCTGCCAATGCAGGAAGACGTGGGTTCAATCCCTGAGTCAGCAAGATCCCCTGAAGAAGGAAATGGCAACACAGCTCAGTATTCTTGCCTGGTAAATCCCATGGACAGAGGAGCATAGTTGGCTACAGCCCATGGGGTTGCAAAAGAGCTGATACAACTTAATGACTAGATGAAGACCAAAAGGAGCCTTCAGACTTCAGTGAAAAGGACGCTAGACAGAAACTCAGATCCATATGAAGAGATAGTGGATATGAGATTTCCTTTTGGGGATGATGAAACTATTCTGGAACTAGACAGTGGTGATGGCAGTATAACATTGTGAATGTAATAAATGCCACTGAAGAGTACTGAATACTAGACTTTAAAATGGTGAAATTTATGTGAATTTTACATCGGTTTAAAAGTCTCCTGGGAGTCATAGAATAAATTGAATAACTGCATAGGACCTATGTGATTGAGCTGGTACATTTCCAAGGAGTCTCACATCAGCAAAGCCAGAATGTGGCTGTCAGTCACATTACAACTGTGGGACAACCGAGAAATACTGGGAGATGTTTGGCAAGACCATGTACACAGATTAGACGGTCTTGATGGAACTGACTTCAACTCTTAACTCTTGAGAAACCAGTATGCAGGTCAGGAAGCAACAGTTAGAACTGGACATGAAAAAACAGACTGGTTCCAAGTAGGAAAAGGAGTACGTCAAGGCTATATATTGTCATCCTGCTTATTTAACTTATATGCAGAGCACATCATGCAAAATGCCAGGCTGGATGAAGCACATCATCCAATTCAATGAACCAATAGTAGAGTGTGGTTTAACAACCATACGAAATGGATGCAGTCCTGACCCAAGCTCAGACTTCCCCCTGAAAATCCCTGGTAATTGAAAGGCATGTATCAGATGCTGTCCTGTCCACGTTTTCCTCAGATCTGATTAATCTCAGGATTCAGGAATGAAGTGTGGACCTTCTTCCAGAACATCAGTGACTTTCTCTATGAGTCATGTTTGTCCTTCTCTCAAAGAAAGACCAGCCCCTCTCAAAGACCATCCATTCCTCTGGTCTCACGATCGTCCACACCTGAACCCCTGAATATGGAGTCCCTGTGCCATGTCCCCAGGATTAATTCTCCATGGACATTGCTGTGACTTCTCTGTCATGGATCATTTCAGAAGACACACACCTGCCACCAGATGCAGTGTTTCTGGAATCATACAGACTTTTGTCAGTCTGGAAATAGGACAGACTGAGCTCAAGAGATTGAGTGGGACTGGCCATAGTCCTTGAGGGCAGGAGCTATTGCGCATTGAACCACTCAGGAATCCATTTTGTAGAAGGAGATTAATGTATAAGTAGTATGTATACCTTTGGGACCAATACCTGGGAGGGATTGGATGGAGAGGAGCTCATCCATGACCCCACAGAGTAATTCAGAGCCATCTCAAGATGGGGTGAGAGGGTTGACACCCTGGGAATGGTACATGAGCTTAAGCAAAGAAGTTTCCCTCAGCCGAGGCAAGCCCACAGCCCAGGGCTAGTAGTAAAAGCTCTGGGCTTTCTTTAGGGAGCACTTTCCTCAGGTTCAGTTGCTGAGCTGTGTCTAACTCTGGAACCCTGTGTGCTGCAGCACACCAGGCTCCTCTGTCTGCCACCATCTCCTGGTGGTGGTAGTGCTGTAGTCACTCAGTCCTGTCCAGCTCTTCCGACCCCATGGGCTGTAGCCTGCCAGGCTCCTCTGTCCATGGGATTCTCCAGGCAAGAAGACTGGAGTGGGATGCTGTTTCCTTCTCCAGGGGATCTTCCCGACCCAGGAATCGAACCCAGGTCTCCTGCATTGCAGGCAGATTCTTTACCAACCAAGCTACAGGGGAAGCTCCTAGCTTGCTCAAATTCATGTCCATTTGGTCAGTGACACTATCCAACCATCTCATCCTCTGCCTCTCCCTACTCCATTTGCCTTCAATCTTTCCCAGCATCAGGGTCTTTTCCAATGAGTCAACTCTTCCCATTAGGTGGCCAAAGTATTAGAGTTTCAGCTTCAACATCAGTCCTTCCAATGAACACCCGGGACTGATCTCCTCTAGGATGGACTGGTTGGATCTCCTTGCAGTCCAAGGGAATCTCAAGAATCTTCTCCAACACCACAGTTCAAAAGCATCAATTCTTCAGCACTCAGCTTTATTTATAGTCCAACTTTCACATCCATACATGACCACTGGAAAAACCATAGCCTTGACTAGATGGACCTTTGTTGACAAAGTAATGTCTCTGCTTTTTAATATGCTGTCTAGATTGGTCATAACTTTCCTTCCAAGGAGTAAGCGTCTTGTAATTTCATGGCTACAATCACCATCTGAAGTGATTTTGGAGCCCAGAAAAACAAAGTCTGACACTGTTTCCACTGTTTCCCCATCTATTTCCCATGAAGTGATGGGACCAGATGCCATGATCTTAATTTTCTGAATGTTGAGCTGTAAGCCAACTTTTTCACTTTCCTCTTTCACTTTCATCAAGAGGCTCTTTAGTTCTTCTTCACTTTCTGCCATAAGGGTGGTGTCATCTGCATATCTGAGGTTATTGATATTTCTCCTGGAAATCTTGATTCCAGCTTGTGCTTCCTCCAGCCCAGCATTTCTCATGATGTACTCTGCATATAAGTTAAATAAGCAGGGTGACAATATACAGCCTTGATGGACTCCTTTTCCTATTTGGAACCAGTCTGTTGTTCCTTGTCTAGTTCTAACTGTTGCTTCCTGACCTGCATACAGATTTCTCAAGAGGCAGGTCAGGTGATCTAGTATTCCCATCTCTTTCAGAATTTTCCACAGTTTATTGTGATCCACACAGTCAAAGGCTTTGGCATAGTCAATAAAGCAAAAATAGATGTTTTTCTGGAACTCTTGCTTTTTCCATGATCCAGCAGATGTTGGCAATTTGATCTCTGGTTCCTCTGCCTTTTCTAAAACCAGCTTGAACATCTGGAAGTTCATGGTTTACGTATTGCTAAAGCCTGGCTTGGAGAATTCTGAGCATTACCTTACTAGCGTGTGAGATGAGTGCAATTGTGCGGTAGTTTGAGCATTCTTTGGCATTGCCTTTCTTTGGGATTGGAATGAAAACTGACCTTTTCCAGTCCTGTGGCCACTGCTGAGTTTTCCAAATTTGCTGGCATATTGAGTGCAGCACTTTCACTGCATCATCTTTCAGGATTTGAAATAGCTGCACTGAAATTCCATCCCCTCCACTAGCTTTGTTTGTAATGATACTTCCTAAGGCCCTCTTGACTTCACATTCCAGGATGTCTGGCTCTAGGTGAGTGATCACACCATCGTGATTATCTGGGTTGTGAAGATCTTTTTTGTACAGTTCTTCTGTGTATTCTTGCCACCTCTTCTTAATATCTTCTGCTTCTGTTAGGTCCATACCATTTCTGTCCTTTATTGAGTCCATCTTTGCAGGAAGTGTTCCCTTGGTATCTCTAATTTTCTTGAAGACTCTAGGCACTAAACATTCTTTCGTGCCTTACCCCTCCTGGTGATGGAAGCCAGTTACCCCTGTCTGGTGGTGTCCCTTCTTGTCCCCTGGTCCCTTTACTCAAGGAATCTGGAGTGCTTGGGGAGCAATCGTGGATCATTAAGTTGATCTTTCACTGTGTACTCTGATGTAGGTTTCCCTTCAGGGAACCAGTGGCTCTAAATCTGGAAGGTCTGGAGTTGTATGTCTGAAAAGAGGAACAAATCCACTAGTGAGTCCCTTGAGTTGATAGCAGATGAAAGCCACACCAGTTTGAAGCCCCTGGCTCCTAGGCCCATGTCAATGACATCTGTTCTTTCTACATTTAAAACCACTTCTTTGCATGAATTGTTTACCAATACAAAAAGGTCTCTGATTTAAAGTAATCTGCAGCAGAGTACTTTATTAGAATATTTAAAATATTCTGGCTGAGTCAGCCCTTGCATTCTTAATAAGGCCCAGTGTAAAAATGTTGAAAAGACCCCGTGATGACGGCTTAAAAAGACCTTCATCTCCTTCAGCCCTGTTTCATGTAATAAGCCTGGCTTGTATGACTTGACTCATGCAGAGTCTAGAGCCCCATTACAGATTGTAGTCTCCTGGCCTCCCTCTGATATTTCCAAACTCGACACCCAACAGGCCACAGCCTTCTCACCAGCTTTTGGCATGTTGCTATGTCACTTTTAAATATACTTCTATTTTGGGATCATAGGAGTTTAAAGAGTATATTTACCACGCCACATTAACTGTTTGGGCTCTATTTAAAAACTAACAAAGCCTGACAATGGCTTTGTTGTTGTTGTTGTCAATTCACTAAGTTGTGTCTGACTCTTTGAGACCCCATGAACTCAGCACACCAGGCCTCCCTGCCCCTCACTGTCTCCCAGAGTTTACCCAAGTTCATGTCTGCTGAGTCGGTGATCCCATCTAACCATCTCATCCTCTGCCGCCCTCTTCTCCTTCTGCCTTCAGTCTTTCCCAGCATGATGATGGCTCTAAGCCCAATAATTTAAAGTCTTGAAATCGCTTGGAAAGGGTTTTTTCATGCCAGAAGTCTAATTTCTGATGACTGTACATAGTTGGTCACCAATTTATATACAGCGTTTGCTTTTTTGGCTGTATTAAATTTTCTTGCAATGTTGGATCCACTTCTATTAGCACCAGTTAAATACTGCAGCTTGGTTTGGTATCAATATTAACAGGATCTGCAAACAGAAGTGTCCAACTTACCTTAGCCCCTTGGACTCAGTATCTCTAGGTTTTTGCATATTTTACCCCGAGGAGTCTATTCTGATACATAACCTTCTCTAGTTTTGCCAGATAAAACACAGGGATGTCCAGTTAATTTTGAATTTCAGAAAAAAAATTTTAAATATGTATATACCATTTATTGCATGGGACATAATTATACTTTTAAAAAACCACTTATTTAAACTTGACATCCCGTGTGTTTGTTAAATCTTGCAAACTTACCTTTAGATAACAAGGCGATAAAATACTGCCTAGGATCTTCTCAGCCTTCACACAATATTTTCCTTGAACCAATAGTCCAGTTTTTTAGCATTTGCTACCAGTGGCTCAGTGGGTAAAGAATCCACCTGCAGTGTGGGAGACCTGGGTTCAATCCCTGGGTTGGGAAGATCCCATGGAAGAGGGAAAGTCTACCCACTCCAGTATTTTGGCCTGGAGAATTCCATGGACTGTATAGTCCATGGGGTTGCAGAGAGTTGGACACAGCTGAGCGACTTTCACTTCACTTCCACCAGTAACAAAGCCAGACAGCTTTATGCCTCTACGCATAAACAGGATGCTCGGATCAGAGGCTGTGCTCAAAGATACGGTGACTATGGGTGACGTCTATGGTCCCAGTGGGGGGCAGACCCAGGCGTGTCTGATACCCTGGAAGTTGACTTTCTATGCCCACAGTTCAGTTGGCACTGGTTCATGAATGGTCATGACCACCCTAGACTATGAAATAGGATCTTAACTCCTACTTTAAACAGCAGCTAAAAAAATATGAGGAGCCCATCCTAGGACCAGAGAAATCGACTGGAGGCCTCTTAATTCTCAATCTCAGGACCTTAAATTACTCCTAAGCCTTCATTTAGTATTTACAGCATGACGCCCTTCTCATCTGCCTCCTGGACTATTAAGATTTTGCCCCTACACAATTGGCTCAGCCGGGGTCCCTTAGCATTTTTCTTCGTGAATGTCTTTCAATGGGTTATTTCAAACGATTCCCACATATTGTAATAACATTTTTTTTTAACTTTAGGGTTATGTTTTCCCCAAATTCCCTATTTTCTTCCATGCTTTTTTTTTTTTTTTAATCAACGCAATATGCCAGGCATGGCCAAATATACCTTGAGGCAGGGTCCATATCATTCTCACCTGTCCTCCCTGCTCCTTAGTCTTATAAGCCTGGTGACCAGAAATCAGAAAGTCTGCCTATCAGGGCTAGAATCCATGATTTCAAGCTGGTGCCTGAGTTTATTTAGCATGAATCATCTAGTCTACCCCTTTGACTAGTGACACAAAATAGATCTTTCAACTTCCTTACTAATGTTTCCAATTTTTCTGTATAGACCTGTAGATTGCAAAAGAAGAACATCTACACCACACTAAGTTTTTCTTATTCCTATAAAGGGAATTCTGATTGCTTCTGCAGATGTTTGACCTGATTTACAGCCATGGTCCTTTGGGTGGAAATTGGAGCTGGGATGCCAGGATGACACAGAGTTGTCTGCAGTACCTAGGGATGATGTGGTCCTGGCACTGAATTTTCTACATCTCACAAACGATTTTTGTATGGAAGCCCTCCACATTGCCACCTTGATTAGTTGCCCTGTGAAATGGTCCAGCTGATTTTCTCCCATCTTGTCATTTGGGAACAGCCAGGCTGTCTGAAAACAAAGGTGTGCCAGGGGTCACCAGGAAACAGTGACACAAGATAGAATCAATACTCACCTAGCTGGAACGATAAGGAGAGCTTGGGTAGATGCGAGTTCTTGGAATTACATTGCTTACATTTCCTTTTAGAGCTCATTGTTCTGCAAGCCAAAATATAGATCTCTTTTCATTAATATTTATAGCTGACCTTGAACAATGTAGGAACTAGGGCAATGACCCACCTTGCAGCTGAAAATCCATGGATAACATTGGACTCTCCCAAAGCCCACTGTTAACCAGAAGCCTTACTGGTAACAGTTGACTAACACATTTTGATGTTATGTGTACTATAGACTGTAGTCTTGATTTTCTCTAGATTACTATAAGAAAATCATAAGAGAATACATTCACAGTGCTGTATTTATTGACACTGTAAGTTTGTCTTTTACAAGCTGGTCCGTCTATACCTATACCAATATTGTTTTGTATAATACGAAACTGTATGTTATATGTAACTACTAACATCAGACTTCAGAAATGAAAAGATAATGTGAAAAATTCATTTACAGGTATAATCCATGCATTGATAAGGGGCAGCAATATGATTTCTTAATGGTAGGCTAGCATAGTCAATACAATTGCTTCAAGGTAGCCTAGCCTGTACATTAATGAATGAAACACTGTAAAATCTTTATGGCATACAGTATTATAGTCACTTATAACAGTATTTGAAATATTGTTACATCTCTTAAACCATTTACCTGTGTCGATAGGCTGCTATGCAGTTTCTTCAGTTACATGAGAGAGGTGTACTGTACGGTAATGTAATTCTTTGAAAGCAAAGGTATAAAACAGGACTGACACTAATTTTATATTAAATATCACTTCCCTTATGTCTTTATAAGAATAGGTTATCCACTTCTATAGCCTTGTACACCATGTTCTACACATATATTTTTTTATATTTATGAAAAAAAATCCAAGTAGACTCACAGCATTTGTCTCAACTGTATTTCACTTCAGTCGCTCAGTCATGTCCGACTCTTTGCAACCCCATGGACTGCAACACACCAGGCTTCCCTGTCCATCACCAACTCCCAGAACTTGCTCAAACTCATGTTCCATCTAATTGGTGATGCCATCCAACCACCTCATCCTCTGTCATCTCCTTCTCCCATCTTCAGTCTTTCCCAGCATCAGGGCCTTTTCAAATGAGTCAGTTCTTCTCATCATGTGGCCAGAGTATTGGAGTCAGCTTCAGCATCAGTCCTTCCAATGAACATTCAGGGCTGATTTCCTTTAGGATTAATTGATTTGATCTCCTTACAGTCCTAAGGGACTCTCAAGAGTCTTCTCCAACACCACAGTTCAAAAGAATCAATTCTTTGGTGCTCAGCTTTCTTTATAGTTCAACTCTCACATCCATGCATGACTACTGGAAAAACCATAGCCTTGACCAGATGGACCTTTGTTAGCAAAGTAATGTCTCTGCCTTTTAATGTGCTGTCTAGATTGGTCAGAGCTTTTCTTCCAAGGAGCAAGCGTCTTTTAATTTTGTGGCTGCAGTCACCATCTGCAGTTATTTCAGAGCCCAAGAAAATAAAGTCTGTCACTCTTTCCATTGTTTCCCCATCTATTTGCCATGAAGTGATGGGACCAGATGCCATGATCTTAGTTTTCTGAATGTTGAGTTTTAAGCCAACTTTTTGACTCTCCTTTCACTTTTCATCAAAAGGCTCTTTTGTTTTTCCCTTTCTGCCATAAGTGTGGTGTCATCTCCATATCTGAGGTTATTCATATTTCTCCCTACCATCTTAACAATCTTGATTCCAGCTTGTGCTTCATCCAGACTGGAATTTCGCATGATGTACTCTGCATAAAAGTTAAATAAGCAGGGTGACAACAGACAGCCTTGATATACTCCTTTCCAGATTTGGAACCAGTTTGTTGTTCCATGTCCAGTTCTATCTGTTGCTTCTTGACCTGTATACAGATTTCTCAAGAGGCAAGTAAGGTGGTCTGATATTCCCATCTCTTTAAGAATTTTCCACAGTTTGTTTTGATCCACACAGTCAAATGTGTTGGTGTAGTCAATATAGCAGGAGTAGATGTTTTTCTGTAACTCTCTTGCTTTTTTGATGATCCAACAGATGTTGGCAATTTGATCTCTGGTTCCTCTGCCTTTCCTAATCCAACTTGAACACCTGAAAGTTCACGATTCACGTATTGCTGAAGTCTGGCTTGGAGAATTTTGAGCATTACTTTGCTAGTGTGTGAGATGAATGCAGTTGTGCCCTTCAGAACAAGACCCAGTTTCCTCTCAAGTCAGTCTCTCCCATCAGGAAGCTTCCATAAGCTTCTTATCCTTCTCCGTCAGAGGGCAGGCGGACTGAAAACCACAATCACAGAAAGCTAATCAAACTGATCACATGGACCACAGCCTTGTCTAACTCAATGAAACTATGAGCCATGCCGTGTAGGGCCACCCAAGATGGACAGATCATGGTGGAGAGTTCTGACAAAATGCGGTCCACAGCAGAAGGTAATGGAAAACCACCTCAGTATTCTTGCCTTGAGAACCCCATGAACAGTATGAAAAGGCAAAAAGATATGACACTGAAAGATGAACTCTCCAGGTCCAGTAGATGCCTGACATGCTACTGGAGAAGAGTGGAGAAATAACCCCAGAAAGAAAGAAGGATGGAGCCAGAGCCAAAACAATGCCCAGTTGTGGATATGACTGGTGATGGAAGTAAAGTCTGATGATGTAAAGAACAATATTGCATAGGAACCTGGAATGTTAGGTCCATGAATCAAGGTAAATTAGAAGTGGTCAAACAGGAGATAAGAGCGAACATTGACATTTTAGGAATCAGTGAACTAAAATGGACTGGAATGGGCAAGTTTAACTCAGATGACCATTACACCTACTACTGTGGGCAAGAATCCCTTAGAAGAAATGGAATAGCCATCATAGTCAAAGAGAGTCCGAAATGCAGTTCTTGGGTGCAAACTCAAAAATGACAGAATGATCTTGGTTAGTTTCCAAGGCAAACTATTCAACTGTATTTAAAATACTTAAAAATACATTTTCCCTAGATCTTCTTAAACACTTTCAAAGCTATTTTAAAAACTTGAAAGAATAATACATCCTTCTTCCAGGTCACCAATTGTCAATATTTACTTGCATTTGATGTCTCATATTTACATATAAAACATTGTACAAAAAGAACCCTGACTAACATCAGGTCAGTTCAGTTCAGTCACTCAGTTGTGTCCAACTCTTTGCGACCCCATGAATCGCAGCACGCCAAGCTTCCCTGTCCATCACCAACTCCCAGAGTTCACTCATACTCACGTCCATTGAGTCAGTGATGCCATCCAGCCATCTCATCCTCTGTCGTCCCCTTCTCCTCCTGCTCCCAATCCCTCCCAGCATCACAGTCTTTTCCAATGAGTCAACTCTTCGCATGAGGTTGCCAAAGTACTGGAGTTTCAGCTTTAGCATCATTCCTTCCAAAGAAATCCCAGGGCTGATCTCCTTTAGAATGGACTGGTTGGATCTCTTTGCAGTCCAAGGGACTCTCAAGAGTCTTCTCCAACACCACAGTTCAAAAGCATCAATTCTTCGGTGCTCAGCTTTCTTCATGGTCCAACTCTTACATCCATACATGACCTCTGAAAAACCATAGCCTTGACTAGATGGACCTTTGTTGGCAAAGTAATGTCTCTGCTTTTCAATATTCTATCTAGGTTGGTCATAACTTTCCTTCCAAGGAGTAAGCATCTTTTAATTTCATGGCTGCCGTCACCATCTGCAGTGATTTTGGAGCCCCAAAAAATAAAGTCTGACACTGTTTCCACTGTTTCCCCATCTATCTCCCATGAAGTGATGGGACCAGATGCCATGATCTTCGTTTTCTGAATGTTGAGCTTTAAGCCAACTTTTTCATAATAGTATACAAAACTTTTGCTCCAATGTAACTATATTCTCCCTTCTTTGCACTGTTACTGTCATGCAAATGACATCCTTATACATTGGGAGTTCATCAATAGTTTTATAACTGATTTCTGTAGCTGTCCTTTTAAAAGTACTTTTATTATTAGACTTGACTATTTAGGCCAGTTTCTGTATAGGAATATTGTAGTAAATATAGTAAAAAGTCCCCATAGACCCCCATACAAAGTTTTCCCTACTATTAACATATTACATTAGGATAACATATTTGTTACAATTAATGAACAATGTTGATGCACTGCCAAATAAAGATCATGGTTTATTCAGATTATTTATCTTATCCACTGTCCCTCTCCTGTACCCAGTATGGCATCCAGAATATCATATCACATGTACTTGCCATGTCTTCTTGGGCTCTTGACTATGACAGCTTCATAGAGTGTACTAGTTTTTAAGGATATTAGCAGTCAGGTCAGAGAAGGCAATGGCACTCCACTCCAGTACTCTTGCCTGGAAAATCCCATGGATGGAGGAGCCTGGTGGGCTGCAGCCCATGGGGTCGCTAGGAGTCGGACACGACTGAGTGACTTCACTTTCACTTTTCACTTTCATGCATTGGAGAAGGAAATGGCAACCCACTCCAGTATTCTTGCCTGGAGAATCCCAGGGATGGGGGAGCCTGGTGGGCGGCCGTCTATGGGATTGCACAGAGTCGGACATGACTGAAGTGACTTAGCAGCAGCAGCAGTCAGGTATATTGCAGTGTTTAAATTCATGTGATGGTTGTCTCATGATTTGACTGAAGTTACAATTTTTAGGGGATGGGATGGGGCAAGTTTAAATGCACTGAAGCTCAGTGTCACAGTTGAGATCGGGCCAGTTTTCCTGAATAAATACTCCTCAAAGTATTGCAAGTCTTTGGCTAATTTCAAGAGTTCTAACAAAATTGATTGCTGACAAATTTTGCCTGTGTTCCCATCATGTTTTTTTTTTTTTTTGGAGGCATGAACCTTGAGAAGTTTGTTCCTCAGCCATTGTAAGAGTGCTTCTCTCGTCAGGCTGGTTTGGTCCCAGCTTTTCCCACTTTTAAAGTGACATTGACAACCTAGAGGGTGGGATGGGGAGGGAGGTTCAAGAGGGAGGGAACATGTGTATACCTATGGCTGATTCATGTTGATATATGGCAGAAACCAATGCAATATTGTAAAGCCATTATCCTTCAAAAAAATAATTTTTTTAATTAAAAAAAATTGGTATCTCTGAAGTGTCTGGGTCAATCATCTATAGATAATCCCATATTATAGACAACATTTATACCTTATTACTTCAAATATGCTGTTCTTTTCCACACCACGTTCTGATATTAAACTACAATTTCTCAGTATTCTCTGAGGGAGTGAAGGATGGGAGGTGGAAAAGTTAAGACTAAAATTTAAATCAATATTGAAAATTTTAGAGGAAGAAATGGTAAATCTTGCCACCTAAAAAATTATCTGAAGTTCAGCTGGACTAGTCCCATTTACCTAGAGAAGGAAATGGCAACCCGTTCCAGTATTCAACGGACAGAGGAGTCTGATGGGCTGCAGTCCATGAGGTCACAAGAGTCGGACGCGACTGAGTGACTAAACAACAACAAGGCCCATTTACCATCTATGATGTTAAGACCACAGACAATATATTATCCAATAGCTGTTGTAGTATTCTGTCAGTGCATAAATGACATATTAACATTGTTTTTAGATACAACTGGCATGCTGCGATTCATGGGGTCACAAAGAGTCAGACATGACTGAGCAACTGAACTGAACTGAATAACAAAATAATCTGTAAAATTTCAGAAACATATATACAGAGTTATTTCATGGTTATTAAAAATATCTAAATTTAGCTTTAAGTACATAATCAAGTTTTTGCATGATAGAATATACCTACAATTCAATCTTGCAATTTTAGCAATTTCATAGGTATTATAGAGGTGAAAAATGAATCACCATTAATTTGCTAAAGCCTATTAGCACTTTGCCATAAAAAATATTTTCCCTAACGCAATTTGCAACATCTGTCAAATTTGACAGTTGTGAAAACTCAAATTTTGCACTTGTTGAAAAAAATACAGTATAATATTACAATTCTGATTTGTTTAGATCTGTGGTGTTTAATAACTTTTTACAGAGCTCCAAAAAAGTAAGGAGAAATGAACTAGCCAATCTCCCCTTCCCTTTCCACTAAAAGGTAATTGCCTCAAACCTGAGTTTAAAGACTTTTTGTTTTATACTAAGGCCAAAACTTTCTCTCTTGGTGATTTCTAAGCACAGTCATTCTATCCTGATTGCCTATTCCTTTTACTTAAAAGGGAAATTAAAAGTTAAATCATATACTTGATATTGAATGCCTAATATTCAATAATTCAGACTTTATTTTGCTTTAAGATACATAAACCATAAACCAATGAATTTTTTTCTTAGTAAATAAAGTCTAAAATTTATCAAGCATTCAACTTGGCCAAGACACAAACTCATTATAAATAGATTCTAAGCATCTGACAAATTTAGCAATGGAAATTTCGTGTCTTCAATTAAGTGTCAAAATTGACTGTTGAGAAGGCATCTCTCCAAATAATTACTTTCAAAACTTTGCAGATGTTGAGCACTAATTTCAACCCAATTATCTACGTATATATGAACAAATCAATGTCCAAACCCATTTCTTAGTAAAAACTGTTCTTACCGAATCCTCTTGCCATAATCGGAATTTTTTTTTCCTCCTTCAGAACCTCAGTGATTCTGGCTCTGGGTCAACAATTTCAGGAACATATTTGTTTTGTGTGTGTGTGTTGGCTATTGTTTTAAATTTGTTTGGGGGAAAGAACACACTCTGGAATAAACCAGAGTTTATTCTGTTTTTCCTCTGTGCCGGGGGAGTTAGAAGTTCAGGTACTATATTTGCCAGACCCTTACGTCTGGGATCCTAGATGTTATTCACATTCTGCTAGTGAGAAATCCTCATATAAGCCTGGAAAAGTGATACTGAAACAAAATCCATTTCTTCACCTCTAATGCATGTGCTTGCCAAAATCAGACTTAAGCAGTGTCCTTTAAGAAGCTGCAGGGGAGCTGTGAAGTTAGCAGTGGTTTCAGAAGCATCCTAACTCTAGGTAGCAGCTGCTTTATGAGTCTGCAGCAGAGAAACTGAAAGAGTTGATCCCTCTAAATTTGGTCCCTCCATTGTTCTTTAAATCTGATCATTTCTGTTTGAAATACCTACAGTGGTTTTTCTGTTTTCCTGGACCCTGAATTATATGGCATTTGACGGAAAATGACATGGTCTGCCTATTTTTGATGGTACTAGAGAGATCACAGAACAAAAATGACAAGCTCAGGCCAACATTTTTTCAGTGCAAGGCATTGTCAGAATTGAGGAGCTTGTTTAAAACAAAACAAACAAACAAACAAAAAAATCCCTGAATATCTCACCTATTGTAGCTATAGGGTCAACGTATTATAACATCAAACCGAATTTTGATACTTCAAGTGGTGAAAGAATTACAAAACTTAGTTTCTTATCCACAGAAGGGCTCTTAATTCGTGAAAGTCAGATTCATTGAAATATCCCCATTCCAGGTTTTCAGGATTCTATTTTCAAATCAGTCATGAACTTCCAAGTCCCACTGACCTTCGTTTCTGCCAAAGTGTAAAGTAGCATCTCCTTCCTGATCTTGGCTAGTGGCCTCTAGCCACGACTTCATCTGAGGAAGTTGCCTTGCAGAGGGCTCTGTATCCCTTCAAAGCCCACTTCCACCAACCCTCTTTCTCTCCAGATCAGTAACTGCAGTTGGATCCAAATATACCAAGGAGACACGTTGAAAACAGGAAACAAGCATGTACACAGTTATAATCACAACTTTTGGTGGTTCTACTAGCCCAAACCTAGGTGTATGTGGGGAAATAGATCATAAGTGCGTTAAACCAGGGAAGAATTGCATTGGTCCAAAATCACCCGCAAGAGTGCTTATTATACAGGTTCAGCTCTGATGTGTTATCTTAAGCAGCTAGGAGTAAAGATGTTGGTTTAAACAGGGGTTCAGTGTTGGCTTTTATCAAATGTCAAGATGCCAGAAGTTCTTTCATAAAATGTAGAAAAGAGAATTCAAAGACTCGGATGAATTTTTATGTAGCGCTTCCCAGGTGGCCCAGTGGTAAAGGATCCAGATCCACCTGCCAGTGCAGGAGACGCTGGATTCAATCCCTGGGGCGGGAAGATCCCCTGGAGGAGGAAATGACAACCCGCTCCAGTATTCTTGGCTGGGAAATCCTATGGACAGAGGAGCCTGGCGGGTGGCAGGCCATGGGGCCACAAAAAATCAGACACAACTGAGCCACACTCACAGTCGCTTTACAATGCTATGTTAGTTTCTGCTGTTCAGCAAAGTGCATCAGCTATGTTATACATATATCCTCTCTTTTTAGGGTTTCCTTCCCATTTAGGTCACCGCAGAGAACTGAGTAGAGCTCCCTGTGCTATCTAGTAAGTTCTCACTAGTTACCTGTAAAAGGTATCATGGTGTATATATGTCAAGCCCAATCTCCCAATTCATCCCACCCCCCTCTTTTCCCCTCCTTGGTCTCCATGCGTGTTCTCTACATCTGTCTCTGTTTTGCAAATCCATACCATTTTTCTAGATTCCACATATTTACATTAATGTGTATTTGATTTTTTTTTTCTGACTTACTGCATTCTGTATGATAGTCTCTAGGTCAGTCCATGTTGATTTAGGGATTTTTGCCCCATCTCTCACTCTTCTGGTCTACATTTATGCTTCAGCATTGCTGCAGCAAGTACAGAAGTGTAGTCTGACAACCTCCTATTAATTGCACCACATCTGTCTTGCTTCCTGCCCCAGGGCTTCTGTTGCCACTACACAAATACCTGTGGGAGTCCACATTTCCGTTCTGGCTCAGCCTCAGACGTGGAACTGCAAGGCGCCTACCATTTGGCCAGAGGGTGATAGAATATTGTAGAAATATACTCCCCTATTTCATGCCTTGCACAGCACATTCTGCATGGTTCCTCAGAGGGATCCAGAAACTTTTAGAGAGCTGTAGCTTCCAGTAGTGGTCAGGACCCCAGTAGCTCACAGTAGCAGATGCTACGGGTGTCTCTGCAGTTCTTCCCTGGTAACCACCAGCATCTTCCCCTCTCATCGCACAGCTGTTTCTGGCCACTGGAGGCTGCTCTGTTTGTGCACATGCAGACCTAAGTGCCTGAGAATTTCACCTCCCAGGAGCCACCCTAGCCAGGAGCTGACAGAAAGCTATACAAAAATATCTCCCTCCCTCGCGTCTTAGGTGGGATGATATTGATGCTTGGAAAGATTAAAGGCAAAAGGAGAAGAGAGTGGCAGAGGGGTGGGATGATTAGATGGCATCACTGACTCAATGGACACGAATCTGCGCAAACTCCAGGAGAGAGTGAAGGACAGGGAAGCCTGGCATGCTGCAGTCCACTGGGTCACGAAGAATCAGACATGACTTAGCAACTGAACCACAGCAATCCAGAGTCATGTGCTCTGGGTCAGTCCCCCGAGTTCTCCAATGGCATCCATCTCTGGTTCCACAGGGTTAGCTTGCCTGAGGATGTACCACTGACTGGAGGATGATCCCAGGAGATGCTGGTGAAGGAACAAGGCAGTGAACTTGCCCTTGAATCCTTGCCCCAGGATTCGCTCCTATGGGGACAATAACTAAGGTCTTAGGAGGCAGATGCTCAGAATGGGGATCTAGTATCAAACCCAGGCACATTTTAAAGATTGAAAGGCTTATTTGAGCAAAAATCCATTCAAATCACATAGCACCAAACTGGATGTGGCTGGGGCACTCAGCCAGCAGGAGCTGGGGGAAGACTTACATATACAGAGAAAGGTGCAGAGGTGGAGAAAGGAAATTGATTGGTTATAGCTTAAAGCCTGTTGGTCTATGATTAGCTGTCCTCAGGTTTTGGTGTTGTAACCTTGAGGCATTTATAGGCTTAGATTTTGGTTTGGTGAAGTAAGCCAGCGTGGCAAGGGTCTAATTAAACACTAGACTTGGATCACTCGCTGGCCAGTCTTCAAGAAGGAGCCCATCACTGATAATAAAGGGTAGGACAGCCCCTGGCAATCTGAGGGTGACGCTGCTAGTTCCCTCCCTTGGGCAGCAATACAAGCGGAAGAGAATGAACATCTCCTGTGGTGTCCAGTGTTGAACGCTTGGCAACGTCTAGAGACAGTCCTGGTTATCAAACAGGCTCGGGGAGAGGATAGTTAGCAGCAGCTAGCGGGTAGAGGCCAGACAGCTAGATGACTCAGAAGGCACAAGACCCACCCCCCCAGAGAATTATCTGGTCCAATGTCACCCAGTGAGGGTGAGAATCCCAGGTACTTTTCAAGTCTTTGATTATGCTCATCTCTGAGGGTTATATTTTTTTGATGTGAAAATGCTTAATTTTCCATTGAAATTCAAATAAAATGATCTCTCAAACGTCCGTGTGCCAAACAAAAATACCCTGATTTTTAAAAGCACTTACAAATAAGTAAGAAAGGAAAGTTTAAAATCCCCCAGTAGTAGCAAATGTAAATAAATGCAAGCCTCAATAGAAACAACACAAACACTAACAAATTTGTGAAAGGAGAAACCTCAACAGTAGCAAAAAAAAAAAAAAAAAAGGTTAAGAGAGTCAGTTTTGTTGTTCCATGTTGATCCGTGGGGTTGCAAAGAGTCGAACACGACTTAACAACTGAACAACACAAAAATATCTGCAGATACTCACCCACTATGTTTAAGATAGAGGAAACCAGCTAAAATATCCATTGATAGGATTTTTATTGGAATCTGATTGCTTTACAATGTTTTAGCTTTTACTGCACAGCAACGTGAATCCGTTATATGCGCACACACAGCTCCTGCCCCTTGAGTCTCTCCCCCACTCCCCGCTTCCCTCGCCCCGCCCCTCTAGGTCATCACAGAGCAGGAGCTGAGCTCCCTGCGCTACACAGCAGCTTTCCACGAGCTACGTACCTTACAGATGGTAGCGTGTTTATGTCAATGCTACGTGCTTCTACATCACACACCCAGGGTCACACAGCCATCAGATGTAATGAGGCATACTTGTATTTCTTGATACATTCTTTTTCTGTGACCTCCATGGTCCTTACGGAGAAGGCAATGGCACCCCACTCCAGTACTCTTGCCTGGAAAATCCCATGGATGGAGGAGCCTGGTGGGCTGCCGTCCATGGGGTCGCTAAGAGTAGGACACGACTGAAGCGACTTAGCAGCAGCAGCAGCAGCCACGGTCCTTACGATAAAATCCAAAATTCTTACCTGCAGAACTCTGGGTACAATGGCCCTACCTTGCTCTCCTGGCCATATCTTCTGCTACTTTTCCCCACGCCAACTAAGCCTCAGCCACGTGGTCACCTTCGGGGGCTGCTTTCCCTTCCAAGGTAACCCTTCACATTGTTACCCTGCCCAGAACACAATGTATGATGTATATCATCTGATTTGGGCATTTATGTATAAGCACATGTGAATATATGCGTAGAGGAACTGGATTTTAAAAGGAAGATATTCTCATATTTCTGTATCTATGGTTATATTTGCAACTCTATGGGAGCTTGTTAAATTACTTTGCAAAGTGAAAAGACAATTTGAAAAATCTAACAGAAACGATACTTGCAACTTTATGACAAATTTGTAAACCTAGTGGAAGCAGACACTTTTCTAGCCAAAAGGTTAAAAAAGAATGATTCGGCAAGAGGTAGAAAATTTGACCAACCATAGAAAACCTTTCTGTCATGGTTCACATGTTTCTCTTAAAATGCAAGTGGGTATTTTTATAAACCAGTTTAAAAAGGTATTGAGCATGTAGAAGGGTGTTTACGACCTAGGAGTATTTGCCTTATCTTTCTTTGAAATATACATCTACTATTCAAGTTAATCAAACATTTTCAATACCTTGGAAGCCCTCTGTGTTCCTCCTTCATAGTATCCCCTGTTCCTCCCCGCACCATTAACACAGAAACTAGCGGTATGATCCTGATTTCTTTCGTTGTTCAGTCACTAAGCCCTCTCTAACTCTTTGTGACACCATAGATTGCAGCATGTCAGGCTTCCCTGTCCTTCACTATCTCCGAGTTCGCTCAAATTCACGTCCACTGCGTTGGTGATGCCTCCAACCATCCCATCCTCTGCTGCCCCCTTCTCCTTTTGCCTTTCCTCTTTCCAGCATCCAGGTCTTTTCCAACGAGTCGGCTCTTCACAACAGGTGGCCAAATATTGGAGTTTCAGCATCAGTCCTTCTGACAAATATTCAGGATGAATTTCCTTTAGGATTGACTGGTTTAATTTTTAATAAATGTAATGGCCATAATAGAAATACCAAAACAGTATATTGGATAGCTTTTTAGAGGCCGGATAACTAGCATAAACCTGACTAAGAAAAGAACACTGTAATTTCTGTTAGACAAAGGCTCCTATGAGGGAAAAAACAGACTCCTTGGGTCTTAGCATGCAGTCAGCTCCAGCCCATTCTGGTCCAGCTAGCAGACAAGCTTATGAATGAGTTCTGGGAGACAAGAAAACCACAGCTGGGCATTAAGATCTCCCTCACTTGCCTCCAGTTCTGAGGAATCCATCAAAACAGAACAGTTCTGTGTTTAGAAATTGCTGGTCTCTGGTGTTTCCAGCATTGGGACCTAGAGGGCAAGAACTCCATCAACATCAGCTCAAGACAAACCAAGTAAGGAAAAGAAGGGAAATTTCTCTTATCTAGAGAAGTCATGCTTTGAAAGAAATGTGTCTTGGATTGGCCACCCTTGGGAAACTCCTTTTAGGAACCCAGCCACTGTGAGAAGTCCAAGCTCCATGAAGAGGCCATGTCCCTAGCTCAAGGATAATAGAGCACCCACAAAGCCAGCATCCATGGCCAACTCTGTGGGTGAACCACCTTAACATCCAGCTCAGTGGAGCCTTCAGATGACTTCAGACGGTAAATCTTATGTGTCACCTTGGCTAAGTTATGGTACCCAGTTAGTTGTTTGGCCAAACACCAGTCATTTTTAGATGGGATTAACATTCAAATCAGAAGACTTTGAATAAAGCAGATAACAGGGGTGGGTTTCATCCAATCAGTCGAAGGTCTTCAGAACAAAGTTGACATTGCCCAAAAGAAAGAACTGCTGCTTCCAGCCTGCAGTATAGAAGTTTTGCCTAAGTTTCCAGCCTCTGGATTCAAGACTGCGATATCAGTTCTTGCCTGAATTTCTAGGATGCTGTCCTGTCCTGAGGGGATTGATGTTTACATGTCAACTTGGCTGAGCTACAGCTCCCAGATATTTGGCCAAACATTATTCCGTATGTTTGGGTGTCTCTGGAGAGTGTTTTGGGATGAGAATAACATTTAACTTGGTGGACTTTGAGCAAATCCAATTGTCCTCAATCATGTTGGTGAGTCTCATCTAAGCCCATTGAAGACCCAAATAGAAGAAAAGACTGACTTCCACCAAACAAGAGAGAATTTAGCCAGACGACAGGATCTGGACTTGAACTACAACATCAGTTCTCCCTGGGTCTCCAGCCTGAAGGTCTACCCTGCAGATTTCGGACTTCCCAGCCTCCATAATTACATAAGCCAATTCCTTAAATCTCTCTCTTTCTTATATATGTATATATTCTATTGACTCATTTTCTTTGGAGAACCCTGAGTAACACACGTACCCACTACAAGTACAAATACACAAATATAAGCCCCGTCACATGTGCACTCCCAAGCAAGGACCACTCAGCTGAGTCCAATCAACCCACAGAACCATGAGACATATTGAATTGTTTTGAGCCACTAAGAATTTGGATGGCTTCTTACCCAGCAATAGGTAACTGGACCACTATGCTTTTTTCACCCACAACCAAAAGCATCTTCACACACACACCATCTACCGTCTCTGTTATACTCTTTCCTGCGAGGTCCTGACCCTGGAGGCTTGTTTCTTCTTCTCTCCAGTTTGCCCTAGTAACTCCATTTCACTGGAGACTATTTTCTTTTTGTTCAGATTAATTATCTATTTTCACACTGTCTTTCAAATATCTGTAAAGAATCTCAGTCTGTGTGGATGAGAAGACAAAAAGCAAGTCCTTCTCAGCACTGGTTCTGCAGCGATGTCTGTGTTTTCATTGGACTCTTTCCAAGAATACACTAGCACTATATAATTGTCATATTTTATTAGACTGGTCATTTCAGCAAGATTTGGGGGAAAGGAATCACACATATAAGCATAATAGGTGTTCTTAGAACTTTGAATATAGTATTTTAGACCTAGGTACTGAACATATCATCAAACTATTTCTGCCCATTGTGAACTGGACCATTTATCAATACAAAAATCTCTTCATTCCATTTCCTTCTGTGTCTGAAATCAGTATCTCTTTGCCACCTTCCTGAAGGGCTTCGCCCTGAAACAAAAACGGAAGGTAAAGACAGAAAGATAAACAAGTCTGTGAGTTTCTTGTTAAGCAAAATGTATCTGAATTTTTTTGTAGCCCAGTTGGAGAGTCAGACATTTTTGTTTTTAATAAACGAGTTTAAATTAGTTCATCTTTCCTAATTATGGGGCTCTTCTGCAATATCAGATGGTGCTTTCAATTCTGGCTGTTCATATACAAAGGCAAGTCGCCTTTAGGTATATGAACATGGTCTTAGAACATGTATATGTATGGTCTTAGAAGTTTACTCCCCAGTAAACTTTCTCCAAAAAAACGGGAGTAATGGTGTAAAAGAACTGAAACTATATATATTCAGCCAGTTAAATGTTGCTATGGTTTGATTAACCACGCGTTCATGCGTGCTCAGCTGCATCTGACTCTTTGCAGTGCTATGGATTGTAGCCCACCAGGCTCCACTGTCCATGAGATCCTTCAGGCAAGAATACTGGAGTGGGTCTCCATTTTCTCCTCCAGGGGATCTTTCCCACCCAGGGATCAAACCTGTATCTCCTGTGTCTTCTGCAGTGGAAGCCGGATTCTTTACCGCTGAGCAACCTGGGAAGCCCATCTAAAACCACAGTACTATTGCAAGGATTAAATGTGAGCATGTACATGTCTAAACTTTAACTCCACATACACACAAGTTAAATCTAGATAAGTCTTGATACTTGAATTGAGTTTAACTCTACCCATTGTTGAGAGAATATAATGTTAGATGGACTAGTTTTAATAACAGTCATTTGGAATCTAAAAAGTGATCTGGATCCTACGATGACAAAAGCTTGAAATTTGATTTTCATAGTAAGAGTAGGGAAGGCAAGCTAAATTTTTAGATGGTGCCAAGATAAATGCCCCCCTCACCCTCCCTAGGTTTCAGAACACAGAGAACCTAAGAAGGAGTGGCAGGTGAAGCTCCAGTGTATTAGTTTATTATTGATAAAGGTGGAGCTGGGTATTGTAACTCCTTGTAAGAACTAAAGGGCTTGCTAAGTGAGCACCAAGGTCAGCAATCACACCCACCTCATTCCAGACATGCAATGTCCAGGCTTGGCCTGAAGGAGCTGGGAGGATGGTGTTCTCTCTGGCCAGCTGGTACCCAGAGGAGGGGAGGAAGAGCTGAGCTGGTGTGTGTGCTCAGTTCATGCTTCCCTAGCTTACCAGCTGGTCAGATTACACTCTCCCTGACGCCAAATGAATGAAGAGGTGACATAAAGCCAGGGGTTAACATTAAGGGGGAACTCTGCCCACCTAGGAGGAAACATCTGGGGTAAAGAGGAAAGATCCCCCTCTAATAATCATCTTAGGGGGGATCTAAATGACAGCTACCGTGGAGCCTCAGGAGCTTAGCGCCACTCTAGGGGCTTCCTCCCCCCACCCCTGCCTCTCCGTCGCCTTCACTGCATCGTCTTCCTTGACCCTGCCTTTAAGTGTCAGAGTCCCGGTGTCTACTCCTTGGTCCTCTTCTCTACTCACACCGACTCCTAGGTGAGATGGTTGAGGACTTTATAAGTACCAGAAACAGATGGAAAGCTCACCATTTCATTTTCTAGAACTAACATAACAATATCAATCTAAACTAAATCTAAAACCACATGTATTATGAATATAAATGAACATCATGCCGCTGCTCAGCACATCGATCCATCAGTTGTAGTAGATGATACGGTTCATCACACAAATCTCGCACTACCACTTTTAAAGTTTTACTTTTTAATTGGAGGAAAATTGCTTTATAGTGTTGTGTTGGTTTTTGCTATACAATGCTGCTGCTGCTAAGTCGCTTCAGTCGTGTCCGACTCTGTGCGACCCCAGAGACGGCAGCCCACCAGGCTCCCCCATTCCTGGGATTCTCCAGGCAAAAACACTGGAGTGGGTTGCCATTCCCTTCTCCAGTGCATAAAAGTGAAAAGTGAAAGTGAAGTCACTCAGTCATGTCTGACTCTTCGCAACCCCGTGGACTATAGCCTACCAGGCTCCGCCATCCATGGGATTTTCCAGGCAAGAGTACTGAGTCATAATTATCCACGCACCTCCTCCCTTCTGAGCCTCCCTCCCCCTCCCCCACCCCACCCCTCTAGATTATCACAGAACACCAGGCTGTGCTTTAGTGCCCCCTGTGTAGCTCTCTGTATCACACACGATAGTATATATGTGCCACTTTTGTTGATGGGATTACTGCCAGCAGATGGAAGTATTGGTGGCTGATAGCTCTCAGCTGAGACCTTCCCTGGGCATTGACCTTGACTAGACAGAGTGACTCCCCAGACTCCAAGGTTATATAATAACCCCTTTCTTAGTGGGTGTAGCGGGTACAAAGGCCCAACCACCTTGTCTCAATCTAAGACCTCTCAATCCATCAGTTAGTCCCAGCATCCCCTGTAGGGTTAGCAGTTCAACATCCCTTTCTGTCCAACCCTGCTTCCTTCTCTCCCTCTATTGCTGCACACAATTCTCCATCTAAGAACCTGTTTCCATGGAACCCAGTCTCCAGCATCAGTAGACAGTGACCAAGTCAGTTCTGGTCTGAGAGAACAGAGAGAATTCAACCTCAGGAACTCTAGCCTGTGAAGGTAATAAATTACATGATGGAGGTTAAATAATTGTATCAATGGCTACCAAATTGGCATTTTCGTACAGTTCAGTAATTCCTAATAAAAATTTTGTGAAATAGGATTAAATAGAAACTACTATGTATTAAAGGATTTTCATTAAAATCTAGAGCATCTAATGTTTGTTACTAGATATTATAAAGACTATCAAAAACTATTAATATTTTCAGAGCTATTAACACGTATAATAAGATATGCAAAGTAGATGCCTAGGACAAGTATTTGAAAAAGACATCTGGGACTTCCCTGGTGGTCCAGTGGTTAAAATTTCACCTTCCAATGCAGGAAATATAGGTTCCATCCCTAGTTAGCAAGCTGAGATCCCATAAACCTAACGGCTAAAAAAAAATTTTTTAAGTAAAAAACAGAAGCAACATTGCAACAACTTTAATAAAGACTTTAAGAATGGTCCACATCAAAAAAAAAAAAAAACCTTTAAAGGAGGCATCTTTATTTACAGATGCTAGAATTGCATAACAATAAATCCAGGAAATCTTAGACACTTAGGTAAAAAGAAAAAAAAATTCAGACTTTCAATTTCAAATGGCAAAGAATATCCAGATATACATTAACAAAGCTTTTCTCTAACAATAAAAAGCTAGAAATGAATAAAACCCATTCATAACAACAATAAATCTGAATAACCCCAAAGCTGAAACAACCCAGATGTCTATCACCTGACGAATATGGAATGTATAATACAAAGTGTGGTCTCCACCCACACACTGGAACTCCAGCAAGCAACAAAAAGGAATGAAGTAGAACACTGATAAACCTCAAAAACACTGTGCCCAATGAGAGAGGTCAGACGTTCAAGACCGCACTTTGTATGATCCTAGTAATACAAGCTGTCCGCAGTGGGCAAATCAACGGAGACAAAGATTAATGGTTGTCTAGGGCTGATGGGAGTGACTACTTTTGAGGGTGATGGAAGCATTCTAAAATTGCAGTGACTTTTTTGGTACAACTTATAAAAATACAGCCTCCAAATTGAATTTTACACTTATAATATGCATACCATAAAATTCAGTTTTATCTCAGCATGGCTATTTTTAAAAAGCCAACTCAAATATTTTAAGAGTTCAGGCTCACAGAATTTAGCATATATCTTTTGGCAACTGAGATTAATATTTTTAGTTCAACGAAAGCTGAGCTTTTTCTTCTCTGATTTGTCAGTGTTAAATCTCCTATCCATGTTAAGTATAATACAAGCATATGTTTTTATTCTCCTGGGGGATGTTCTTCCAACACTGTTTCAGGTTTACAGATCAAAGCAGCTGACATTACTCCTACATGTTCAATATTATGAAAAATAAATTTGTATTTATCTAAATCATTCTTGTGATGAACTTGTATCTGTTTTGTGGTTTGTCAGCTTGAAGACAATTTCCAAGATCTTTAGATAACTTAAACCCTTGGACTGATATTAAATTGACTTAGTGATCCTCACTGGATGCCCAGATAAGTTTTGGGTGAAATAGAATTCTGAAGCCCAGATCACAGAGCCTGACTTTAAGGTTATGTGATTTCGCTTCTTGTTTTTGTACACTACTGCATCTTTGGGTCTGTTAAGAACAGGTTTGTTGCCACTGAGATGTTGTATGAGGAATGTGTGTGTCTATTTAACTGTGTTGTGTGTTTCCATGAGCCCTGACAAGCTCAAGCGCTGGAGTGCAACACATAGCTCTCATTTATCCCCCAGTTTTCTGTAAAATATTACTTAAATAACTAGTATAGTTAGTATACTAATTTATTAGAAAAGTGTTCCATACTTCACCTGGGAGAGTGGTTGCAAAGACATAGAACCATGCACGTGCTTCTATTTTGCAAGGAAGAGTAGTTTTGTCCTAAAGCACAGTGTTGAAGGTATTTTTGTCCTCCAAACTGCCTTTCCATTCTTCAGAGTTCTGTGGACTGCTTAGTTAAAAGTCTAATCTGAGATTCCTTATGAAAACTTCCAGCAAAGCAAGCTTAGGGCCTATATGGTAAATTAACAGACTAGGTATACCTGTGTATACAACCAGGCCCAAATTAACAAGACCAGCCTTACTCTGTGATCAAGAATAGTTTTTAACTTTCATTAAACATGTGGCAAGTGTATACTTCCATGGAAAATGTGGTGTATCTATAGCACTCTCTCCCTCAAGTGATTCTGAATTTATGGAAGTTACGTGACAACTCTGCAAGCTGGAGATAAGTGTTAACAGTGCAAAACCATTCTTGCAGTGAAATGCAATGAACCCTCCACCCCGTCCAGCATCAGACAAATCCATTTCAGCTCCGTTGGCACATCCATTTCAGTATTTCAGATCTATAAATGTGTTCTTTGAATTCTCCTTTGAACTGGTTGTACCACCTCACCAGTTTTCTCATTATTCAGTTAAGCAAAATATTTAATGTTTTATCTTTACATCTGGGTGAGAATCATGATTGTGTTTTTAAAAATTACGATCTGATTTGCTCACTCCATGATAAAGACTGCATTTCAATTCAATGGGAAAGTAACTGTCTAGGTTGTGAATGTTGCTGGTATAATTGGCTCCCTATTTGGAAGAGAGCAAAGCCAGACCCCCAAGTCATACCACGTGCAAAACTGAGCACCAGGTGATTAAAAATGGAAGTGTACATATGTGAAAAATGAACGTAAAAATGTAAAGATTTAAGTAATAACAAATGTGCATAATAAAACTCCTAAAAGAAAATTTAGGAAAAAATCTAATAAGCTTGGTGCGCTGGAGGCCTTCCTGAGTAGGACAGAAAAGTGTGCTACTTGAATATTAAAAATGCTAATTTTTATCTTTCATATGGGTTACATAAGACTCCTACCCATTAAGTTGGTATTATAAAGATAAACACTGCCTCAGGCTATTATGTCTTTTGACTCTATAGTGCTTATTGTTATTCAAATTTTTAATCTTTTTAGTCAAGTTTCTCTTGCAGTTCAGCTTCTGAGTTTACTATTTTGCTTTTGGAAAGTTGCCTTTAATATTTTTTTTGTTCTGTAACAATTCACATTTTGCTTTTAGCTTATTTTTTTTCTGTAACAATTCATATTTTACTTTAAGTTCAATTAGAAATGTTTTTTGCTATACAGTAGGTTCCCAGTTATCTATTTTATACGTAGTATCAACAGTGTATAATACATCAGGTTCATTGCAGCACTGTCTACAGTAGCCAGAACATAGATACAGACTAAATGACCATCAACAGAGGGACAGATAAAGATGTGGTGCATACACACAGAGGAGGGCATGGCAACCCACTCCAGAATTCTTGCCTGGAGAATCCTATGGACAGAGGAGCTTGGTGGGTTATAATCCATGGGGTTGCAAAGAGTCAGACACGACTGAAGTGACTTAGCCCATATATACAATGGAATATTACCCATAAAGAACAAAATTGGGTCATTTGCAGAGATGTGGACGCACCTAGAGAGTGTCATACAGAATGAAGTAAGTCCAGAAGTTGTTTTTATATTATTATTCAGTACTATTATTTTTATAAAGTTTTATATTATTGTTGCACCAAAGTTATTTTCCTATCCACATGTAGAGAGACTTCTTCATGGATTTTGAAAAGAAAAATGCATCTGAACAGTTACACACCAAAGAATGCATGGTGACTTTGTCCTGGGGTAGGATTATGGATCATTTTATTCTCTTGGGTTCTATTTGCTTATCCTCATTAAACAAGCAATACAGGTTCGTTATAAAACACACACACACAAGAACTTTTTTTCCTTAGAAAATTTAAATGCGTTATCTTTAGAAAGGTGTATATATTAAAAAAAAAAAAAAAACAGGCTAAATTGGTTGTCTGTGTGGCTGGGGACTGGATAGATGGGGACAGGAGTGAGAAAGAAACTTCACTGAGTCCTCTTTTGTGCCTCTTGAATTTTGAACTATGTAAATGAATTGTCTATCCAAAAAATTAAAATTGTGATTCCTCCGGTCCCAAGGGAAACCCCCTCCCTCAACACGTGGTTTCAGGCACCAAGTTGCCTGCTAAAGTATCTCCCCAGCAGAAGCGTCTTCACACCAGGTCATGAGTACAGCCCACCCCGCATCTCTGCAGCCAGGTCTGGGTACCAAAGGCCTGGGCCTAAAGCCCTGAGCGACAGGAGCCCAGGAGGAACCTGCTTTCCCTCTCTGCTCATTTCCTCATCTCCAGAGTGAAGGTATAAACCTCAACAAGCCTCCAAGTCTGGAGTCGAGATGCTGAACGTCAAGTACCTCATTGCAATAGATGCTTTGAGACTTCCGATCAGGTATCTTCCACAGCAGGGTTCCACATATGGCATTACTGCTGTTTTAGATGAAAATTCTTTTTTTTTTCTTTTTGCTGGGGTGAGGTGGGTGGTCTGGTCTGTCCTGCACATAGTAGGATGTTTAGCTGCATCCCTGGCCTCTACCCACTAGATGCCAGTACTCCCACCCCCCACCCCCCAGGAGCTGTGGCAACGAAATCTGTCTCCAAACTTGGCCAAATACCCCTCGAAGGTTAAATCAGCCCCAGTTGAGAGCCACTGACATAGATGGTCCAGAAAAGTCCTCAAATGAGCTGACTGCTACTAAGTTTTCACACACAGGCTGGTTCATCCAGAAATCTGGGCAGCCCAGCTTCTACAGAGCTCAAGGTCTCTCAGCTTGGCCATCCCTGAGCTTAAGCCTCATAAGGAGGCTTTATTCAGAAAGCTTTACTCACTGTGTGTGTGCTGACGTCATATCACTGGCAACTCCAGCCCTCAGGTGCAAACTGTCCCTGTTGTTTTTCCCTCTTTGACACATTTTTAAATCCCCTCCTTTGGCTGTTCTCTTCCTCCACAAGCTTCCATGGTCTTCATTCCCACCCAGAGTCACGACCTTTATCAACATGGATTTATGAGAAGCTCAGTCTCCTCTTCGGGACGAAGAGAACAGAGGCTGCCTGGAGAGCAAGTCACACAGCGGCCTGTGGGCAGAGATGGGCGAGAGCCGTGTCTTCTGAGGGGCTTGGGCCTGAAACTTTCTGTCTGCCCTAAAGACGCCATATAGTGCAAACATATGTTTCCATTTTCTTCTAAGTCTCCACTAAAACTGCAGAGAATGTTTCATCTCTGCATCCAGAAGCACAGGAAGAAAATAGTAGTGGACAGCGATGCACTTCAGTAAGAGGAAGGCAGATGGGGTGACCGTACTTAGCTCAGCCTCTCTGAGAAACCCAAGTTCTAACCGGGCAGTGGGAAAGCCAACAGACACAGCTGGATGTACCAAGTCCTCAGAAGGCTCAGGAATCAACAAACCAGGTACCTGCAGAGGTGGACGGTGAAATGGGAGCCTAGAATATGAAGGCAATTTAGAAGCATCCTTAGAAACCCCTTTCACCTCACCCCACTTCAGGGCTTCTCCTCCCCTACCCTGGCAGAAGACTGGAAATTTAGTCACTGAAATGAGTAAAACAGAGCATCTCTAACCTAGAAGATCCTTGGATGCTGAGGGACAGAAGTATTAATGTAGAAAACCAGGGCATTAAACAGCCACATGGACATCGAACAACGAAACATTCCAATTCCTTTTCTTTCTTGGCTCCTAACCACTGGCAGCCTAACCTCAGTCCTTCAGACAGGAGTTGGAAAGAGTGCTCTTTGCAATCTTCTGCCCACCATCAGGGGCTCTTCCCCAAAATACCTTGCTAGATCGCCCTGCATTGAGGTTCACAGTCAGTAAGTCCCACCCTGTGCTCAGAGACCCCATCCACTTCATTGTTCCCCACTCTTAAACGTAACAGCCAACCACAGTACCAGAAATATGAGGGGAAAGTCTGTAACATAAAAAGCAGCCAAAATAAGCAGGAAGGAGAAACACCACTGAAATGAGACAAAGCAGGAAGAAAAGTGGAGGAAAAACACTTATATCCTCAGAGACACTGCATCCAGGATGTGAAACAGGAAGTCATACTTTATTGATTTAAATCTGCAAGCACTTATTGAGTGCCTGCTGTTTGATAAGTACCGTGAGGACACAGCAATGACAATGTTATAGATTCTGCTCTCAGAGTTGGGATACATATGTAGGTGTCCAGTTCTTTGGTTACTGTCTTCTAACAAGTTGTCACAAGTGCTGTGAATGAGAACATCTGCCTGTCAATGCAAGAGATGCAGAAGACACGAGTTTGATCCCTGGCCAGGAAGATCCCCTGGAGGAGGGCGTGGCAACCCACTCCAGTATTCTTGCCTGGAGAATCCCATGGACAGCGAAGCTTGGTAGCCACAAAGAGTTGGACATAACTGAGAGAGCATGAAAGAAGTCTAGGGCATCGTGAGACAGTACAGGAGAAAACTAGAGTTTACATTGAGAGGACCTAGGGGGTATGGCCAAGGAAGCCACCTCTGAGACCCAAACGATGAGTAGGAATTGGCCAGGCCCCAAGAGGGGGGACCCTCCATGCAGACCTAAGAGCAGGGCCCAGGCCCTGAGTTGGGAGAACACAGGTAACTTAAGGATACCAGGAAAAAAAAGATTGTAGCTGGAGGGCAGGGAGCCAGGAGGAGTGTGTTGGAGGCTGGGCAGGACTTGCAGGGTCATATAGTCTGTGGCAAATAATTCAGACAATGGCCTTTCTCTGCCCAGAACCTATTCATGGCCTCCCAGTGGCTTAGGACAACAGCAGCCTGCTGGTGGGGCCTTTTCATCAACCAGAGAAGGTGTTGAGAGGCTCCGCTTTGATTCAGAGCAGACAATGATCACTGGCTGCCTTCTGAGATTTGACATATCAGCGAGGGGTGGGATCAGAGTTGGACAAATGCCTCAAAGTCACCCTCAGGGCATGGACCCTGAGGAGGGCTCTCCCCACCTGACAGCATTCTGGTTGCCTGGTCTCCCTAGAGGCATTGGGATGGTGACATGCACACAGCAAGCCCTGAAAGCACTTACTGCTTTGCTTCACTGGTCTGGTTCAGTGCCGTCTGCCCACCTCCCGAGGGTGCCTGGCACAGAGTGAGTGCTCAGTGGGTTGTTTTCTAAGCCAGTGAGGGTGAGCACCAGACTGATCATCCATGGGGCGAGGGAACAGTGTGTAAACGAAGGTGACGTAGCCCCATCCCTTGCCTGGCATCACGGACCCAACACATACCTCTGCTCATCCTTAAAGCCCTGTCAGGGCTTTAAGAAGAGGTGGCTTGTAAGTCGACAGTGTCCTTACAGCAATTAAGTGTGCCTAGGGAAATACAGACCCTCCAGAGAGATTACAGAGGAGGAGCGCTTACCTCATTGTCTTTTAATTATTATTAAATACTCGGTCATTGTGCCGGGCCCTGGGGTACAATCTGCCAAGCAATTAGACCCAGCCATGCCTCAGAGAGAAAGAAGGCAGGAAGCCCAGGCTGTGGGCTCCCCCGGGGAGGCAGGACGGCAGGGCGGGCTCCTGCCCCTCTCCCTCTGGGCCTCGTCTCTGCAGGCTGAGACTCTTTCACCTCCCTGTGGAGCCAAGATCAGCCTCCGGGGTGTGCGTTTAGGCATCTCCCTGTTGCCAGAAACTTCGCTCCCTGTCCACTGATGCCAAATAGAAACAGGGAGACAGAGGTTGACGGAAGTAGAAAAAAGTGGCTTTATTTTTGCCAGGCGAAAGGGAAACACAGCAGGCTAGTGCCTCAAGAACCGTGCCCCGCTTCTCAGGAGTCGGGAGAGGTTTCACATCCTTATGTAGGCCTTGCATTTTTTTTTTTTCTTTTGAAAATTTCAAAACGGCCACAGCTGACATCAGGCAACTCAACAACCGGGTCTGGTGTCCCTGAAGTTACCGGCTCGTGACCTTCTTTCTGAAATGCAGAATGTTACGAGAGAACGTAGGAGGAGAAGAATACCAGGTACAGAGTACAATCTATATGGAGTCAGAGTAACTAGCTTTGTGAAGGACAAGTCCAGCTACAAGTGTGTGTTTGGGAGTAACAGCTAAAGGGCAAACAAGACGGTTTAACTCTTCTGGCCTGTGTGGCTGGTTTGAGCCACAGGCTGTTCACTCATTTCTGTTTTTGTTGCAGCATCCCTGAGCAGCAAGGGCAGTGACAGTCGTGCACAGCAGAAGAGGGGTGACCGCACTCTAGGGGCGACCACCTGTCCCCACCTACCTGGGGCTGGGGGACCCGAGAAGGGGGCACACAACGTTAAAGCCTGCAATGTCCCAGGCAAATCGTAATGACTGTGACACCCTGCTTCTCCCTTTCACATCCAGGGGGCCAGACTCCTTTGAGCCTATCAAAGGCTCATAAAGCATGTTGTCCTTTTGCAGAGGTTGGAGTGGCCCTGCACCCCCAGCTCCCTGCAGACTTTCCATCACCCGAGGTGGGCAGCCACCTAGCAGTTCCCAGACCTAACCTTCTCTCAGGGCTCCAGCAGGAGATGATGGGGTGTGCCGAGGGTTTCCTCTGAGGGGGTGTAATGAAGAGACCTCCAGTAGAGATGAGGGCAGAGTCAAGGGGACAAGGAAGGGAGGGTGAGGAGCCAGAGGTCTGAGAACTATGGGAAACCTTTGCACTCTATGCACTCTGGGGCCAGCAAGGTCTGGGGGAAAGGACGTTTTGCCAAGGGGTTTTGCCAAGCCCAGAGAGGGACAGGCCACTACTGTTCCATGGCAAGGCAGGAAGGGGTCAAGGTCGGCATATACTCTAATATCTCCTCCCGCTTCTGTCTCCTAGCAGTGTCTCCTCTTGACGAACTCCAGCGAGAAGCCAGAGGGAACCTGGGTGATGAAGCTCACAGGTCAGCCTCCCGGGGCACCAAGCAGGGAGAGGGGTAGCAGGTAGAGAGCAGGTCTGGAGAGTGGCCAGCCCATACATCCTTAGGGAAGTCATCCAAGACCAGAGCTCAGGAGCTTGAGTCAAAGAGCCCCAGGGCCAAACCAGGCACTTCCTCCAACAAGGCCAAGTACCCAGAGGCATAGACCTCGGTTCGACTCCTCACCTGACCCGTGGTCTGTGTCTTCAGTGACCACACAAGGACGATAACGTCCCCTGCACAGGCAGGCACTGAGGGTTCGGTGAGCGGAGAAGCAGGGAAGCAGGCAGGTAAGCCGCCTGTTTAAGGAATGAGCTGAGAAGGAGTGAACACGTAAAGGATATTTCTTTACTCTTATCAGATGGAATTGAATCCTCTCACAGCACTCTCATTGTAAAATGTCCAGCATAGCACCTGGTTTAAAATGTGCCTTCATTTGACTTCTGGATCCTATAAATCTTAGAGTCGGGTTAAATAACCTCTTTGGCCCATGAAGATCAAAGTGATACCTTCCAGACAGGCTCACGGCAAGGATGAAACATGTACTTAGCATGTGCCGGACTCACAGTGCGTTTCCACAACCGTTGACTATGGCTATCACTTGTCTTTATTGCTAGCATTAGGTTTGAATGAGATGCCACGTGTGAATCGTGCAGTAAGCTCCCGTGAAAGCCCACTGGCCCCGGCCCCACTTTCAGAGGAGCCACCAGTCCTGGTCTTCTTATGTATCAAACAGTCCCCAGTTTCTCAACCAAGCACTCATTTACGTGTTGCTGAAAAGATATCTTTGTAGATGTGATTACAGGCCCTACCAGTTGACTTCCAGGAAGAAAGATCATCCTAGAGAGTCTGGGTGAGTGTTGTGCAATCCACTGAAAGGTCTTGAAAGCAGAGCTGAGGCCTCCCTGACAAAGGAAAAAAAAAAAAAAAAACTCTACCTGTGGACAGCGGCCTGAGCCTGTGCTGGAGAAGTCCAATCTGTCCTTCCTGGAGGTCTGCTCTGTGGACCCCAGACTCAGCTGAGCCAGACCCCACAGTCATGTAAACCAACTCCAATAAGCCTCCTAAAACATTATCTCCTCCTGCTTCTGCTTCTCTGGTTGATCCGAGGCCGATTGCAGCATTGAGCCTTTGAGAGGTTAAGACATTTGCCTGGGGCTTGCTCAGTAAGAAGGACCCAAGATAAAGATTCCAGCCCATGTGACCCCAGGCTTTCAGCTTTGCCTTTAACTGGAAGGCCGGGTGGTCCGGGGTGGGCCCTGGCCTCCAGGGCTTAGAGATGAATGGGTCTTGATTAAACCCCATCTTTCCCTCTGTGTTCACACCGCAGCTCCCCATTGTGCCCAGACCATCACCTGTGCTCCATGAAAGCAGCTGACGTTTGTCTCAAGGATGTAAGGAACGGCTGCTTGTTGGCAGGACAGGGTGGAAAGGAGCAGCTGTGCACTTGGGTGGGCAGCCCAGGCCCCTGTGCCCACTCAGCCCCTCCCTCCCCCCAATTGCTAATATTTTTCACAAGATGCCAGCCCCCCCACTTTTTAAAAACCATCTATTCCTGGTGCTGCACTGGGGCGTTGCCATGGCAACAGGGCAACGCAGGAGGCCTGGTAAGCGGGCTTGCTTCTCTGATGGTTCTGTGGGGACCTCAGGGTTCACAGAGTAGCTGTACAAGCCCGCACCATCTGCTCCGTGCAGTGAACGCACACCCTCCCCGCCTACCCCCACCTCACTGAGTTTACTGCATGGCAAACCCAGGCCCAGGGTCTGAGGACCCCATCAGGGGGGCTGCAGAAGAAGGGTCGGCTGAGAAATGCAGAAAACCAAGGTCCGGATTCTAGTGCTGAAGCTAGGAGCAGGGTGGGCTGTACAGCTCAGGAGTGGGAGGTTTGTATCTCCAGGGAGGAATAGGCCTTGTTACCCTCTGAAGGGGAACACGGGGCAGGTGGTGCTTCCGAAGGGAAGAGTGGAGGGACATGCCCACATAAGCTGTGTCCTGTCTCTTAAGTCCAGAGCCATGCCGGGGCCAGCTGCCCTGAACCCTGGGAGGTCAGGGACGGCTGGACCTCAGGGGTGGACACAGGGCTGAGCCTCACCAGGCTGTGCTTTTGTGAAACAAAAAGGAAGGATAGGCTTGTCCTCCACATCCTCCTGGGGCCACTGGGCTGCATCACAGTTCAGCAGACACGTCCCATGGACTGGGTCAGCACAGCTCCTGTCCTGCAGATGAGCACTGAGGTGACTGCTGGGAAACCCCAGGTCCTCTCCATTGCCCTCCCCACACCCCTGTCCCTTCCTCCACTCCCAGTCTCAGCCTGCTTGCCTTTCTCCCAGCAGATAATGGGTTCTGGTTTTGCAGGAGACATGGCCACATAATCCTGGAGATGATCAATCACAACTCTCATGTCCTAATCACTCATATACTAAGCAATTGATCTCCTTCCCCGGACAACCAAAGTTAACTTTTCCAAGATCAGTGCCTTGGCAGGGATGCGCACCCAGCTCTCAGGATGAGATGATCGCATGGTGACATTTTGCCAACTTAGGCTGAGTTGTCTGAGTGTAGCAGTCGCGACTCATTGGAAAAGACCCTGATGCTGTGAAAGATTGAGGGCAGGAGGAGAAGGGGGAGACAGAGGACAAGACGCTTGGAATGCATCACAACTCAATGGACATGAGTTCGAGCAAGCTGTAGGAGACAGTGAGGGACAGGGAAGCCTGGCATGCTGCAGTCCATGGGATTTCAGAGAGCCAGACACGACGGGGCGACTGAACGACAGCAACAAGCAGTCGGGCAGTGTATGTGGCCGGCAGGGTCTGCCAGAAGACAGATCGCACGCTCACCTTGGGTGGACCATTTTTAAGTCTGTATTGAATGTGTTACAGTATTGCTTCTGTTTTCTGTTTTGGTTTTTTTGGCTGTGGGGCACTTGGGATCTTAGCTCCCCAACAAGGGATCGAACCCACACCCCCCGCACTGGAAGGCAAAGTCTTAACTGCTGGACCTCCAGGCAAGTCCTGAGAACAGTTTAATGAAGGGACTGTTTTCAAAACCTTAAGAGTACAAGGAAGCCATAAAGGACATGCAGTACCAGGAGCTGATAATGTCAGGCCACTGTTGCCCCCTGAGTCAGGGGAAGAGGGGTGATTCTGAACCTGGGAGCAGATGCTGTGTGGAGAAGGCCACCCAGGAGAGGATGGGAGCCTTGCCATAGGAAACACCCAGACCCCAGAGTCTCTACAAGGTGAGCAAAGGGAATAAACGCTGCCACCACCTCCACCCCCACCCTGCTGCTTCCAACCTCCTGACTTCCTGACAGAGCTCCCCATTGGCTGAATCTAAATGGAAGCCACACAGGTTCGTTTCCATGGACACAGACCAGCCTGGATAAAGGTGGAGAGAGATTTGGAGGGGAGAACAGGAGCATTCCAGCAAGCACTTGACACGGGGCACTAGAGTCCAGTCTAAGTTCGCACTGGCTTGTTGAAATTGATGAGCTTATGTCATCGGCAGAAAGGGCAGGGGAAGATCAGGTATGGCTTGATTCAAGACCTGAATACTCTCAGGCTCTGTGTCTGAACGCCTCTTCATCCTCTCAGCCCACCTGCTTCGACAGGCCCCAGCTGGTAGCAGACACAGCTTTTCCACCGAGTCCTGCTGGGCAAGAAAAGAGATGGCTAGTACTGGCCGCTTTAGGGTCACGTGTTCATCCCTGGAGCGATCTCTGTGCTGGCCCAGGGGACGTGGTGCTGTCATTAGCCCAGCCTGGGTGGCAGACCACGCCTGTGGCTGGGAGCGGGAACCAGAGCAGGGAGCTCACCAGTGCTGAGTGCCCCTGTCCATTGCTGCAGTCCAGAACTTGAAGCAGCCCATGCCGGGTGACTCGGGGGACCCACTGGACCCACTTCGAGACAGACTCAATCTCATTGATCACCTGACCTGTATAAGCTCCTACTCTGACGGTGGAACCACGGTGATGTTTTGAGGTCTCTTGGAATTAGTGTCAGCTCAGAGCCAGTGTCTAGAAATCCCCCCCAAAACAAGTCTATTTCCCTTTCCGCACTGCAAAGTCGCCCTGGTAAATGGCCACAGGTCCCTTTGGCGAGGGCTGGGGGAAGATCAATAGTATATACTGTTGGCGATGGACTCGGCTACTTCCTCAAGGGCACCCAGCCTCCTCTTCCTTCAAAGGGTTCTGGGTCAGTAATTTGGCTCGAGTCTGGACTATTACTAGAAGAAATAGCACAAGAGGGTGGGCACCAGACGAATAAACACACTGGAAGCCACTTTTCATTGTAGACACACAGCCCACGGCAGACACACAGTCAAAGGGAATGTGTGTGGAATGCATACAGCGGAACTTCAAATAATAACTGCAGGCGCAGGGTCTCAGAGCAGCGCTGGCACACAGCTAGCATTTATTATGAGCATTGCATGTATTATCTCAGTAGGTACCCTGACTCATGGGGTGATGTCAATAATAATAATTCTTCAAAAGAGGCCTGCTTTACACATGGGGAACCTGCAGTGTAGCGAGGTTAAACAGCATTGCTCCCTAAGACTGTTGGCGCCGAGCTGGGAGGCTGACCCAGAGCTCCCCACTCCCCACGTCCCCACTGTGTCCAACCCTGCAGGTGGGCCCAGTGAGAAAGTCTTACATCCTCGAGCTGTTTGGGTTTGGTTGAGGCTGAGCTGATCAGAGCTGCTAACACAGTGGACTCGAGCTTCTCAGGCAGTTTATAGCTGAGTCTATATAGACTGTCTAACTCCTCAGAGGGAGGGGACTTGGAAAGGACACCCAGGCTGTGTCACTGACCCTCGCCTAGAGCTCCCCACAGACATCTCATGTTCTCTCTTTGGATGAATGCTTCGAGCTCTCAGGAGGGCTTGGTGGGACTGGGATCACAGCCAGGCTGAGGTTTGTTCTCTGCTGCTGCCAGCGCTAGACACATTATGAAAAACAAGATCTGGATTTTACCTACAGCCAGTGCTGCTGATCCCTCTTCTGCTGCTGACTGAAGGATATTGAGGAGCCTGGAAAGGAAGAGGCTTTCTCAACATACTCATTTGTAAAGGGTGTCGCTACCCCTGGTGTGGGCCCCTCTGCACGTAGGGGAGACACTGGACATGCCAAAAGTGGGAATGGGGCTGGAGTAGCTTGTGCTTAAGTCAGATAAGTAAGACCCTGATGTGGAACTGATTTCACTGCATGCAGCTGTCTCCAGGAATGTGCCGCAGGCTGGCCGCTAACTCAACTCATAGACAATCATGATTGTTACACAACCAGAATTGGGTCCACTTGCCCACAGGCAGTAAAGTCAATCTACTGACACTGGGCTGTGCTGGAGAAAAGTACAGCACTTAATCCAGGATGCCCAACAAGGAGAATGGACAGCTTGGGCTTAACTCCCCAGTGCCTTTCAAGGAAGGGGTTTCAAAAGCAGGGTGTGGGAGGAGTTGCAAGGTGCATGATAAGCTCATGGACAATTCTCAGATGGGTTGGCATCAGGGTGAAGTTTCAAGCATCACCAACCTTCTGGTTTCAACGTTCTAGGGTCTAGGTGATGTGGTCAGCAGTTTTCACCTGCAGGGCCTCTGATTCCTAGAAAAACAACCTAGGAATGTATATCAGGCCTTTATCTTTCAGGGAACTGGGGGTTTGGTGACTCTGCCCCGTCAGGGATTTATAGTCTAAATCGTCACCTGGCAGCAGATGGACTTGGTTTCTACTTCTTCACATCTCTAACCTTCCAGCCAGGCTTTTGAGACTCATGGGAGGCCTGAGAGATTAAAACAAGGGCCTTTTATTTCCAAGAACAGGGACACAAGGGTTTGTATATGGTTTCAACAGTGAACTCAGCAGAGGAGCCTGGTTTCTTTATGAACCAAACACATGCCCAGGCACCACCCGCCCAAGAAACCAGTGTCCCAAGGCATGTGGCTCAGTCAGGAAATAGGTCATGGACAGTCCCACAGTCCCAACCCTGACATCTCATTGGACATTGAAGGTATTTTTCTCGCTCAGAAACGGGGTCTTTTATTTCCAAGAACAGGGACACAAGGGTTTGTATACGGGTCTCGATGCCCCACCTCTTCACTTCAAGACCTGAATTCAGCAGCCACTACCTTGAAAGCTGTCAGCATGGTGTTCTGGAGGGGCTTACACCAACAATTCTGCAGCTGAGAAGGGATCAAGGCCACCGCTCATGATTCGTTGGCCAGAGCTAGTCACATGATTCCATCCACCCAGTGGACCAGGAGGTGCCAGCTATCTATGCCTGAAGAGTGGGGTGCTGGGAAGAACTGATATGCCAGTGTGTGCTGGGTGGGGTCATGATGCTTATAAAGAGGTGCCTTGGGGAGGGAGGCCTCCTTTACCCATTACGCTCCCAAGTCACTAGGTGAACAAAGCTCTGAGGTTCTTCATGTGGTAAAGGCTCAGAGGAGCTGTATGTAGTGAGTTGTCAGTCTCCAGGAAAGGGGCTTGACCTCAGTTACACCCTAGAAGGATTGCTGTAAGATTCCATGTGTTGTCAGGATTTGGAAAACTCTATATTCAGAAAGGGTGATTTGTTCTCTGTGTGAGTTATGTCTCGTTAAGCCTGAGTTTAAAATGCAAAGGCATTCTTTGGCTTCTATAATAAAAACAGGGGGTTAGGGGAGGAGAAGGGGATGACAGAGGATGAGATGTTTGGATAGCATCACTGACTCGATGGACATGAGTTTGAGCAAGCTCTGGGAGTTGGTGACGGACAGGGAAGCCTGGTGTGCTGCAATCCATGGGGTCACAGAGAGTCTGATATGAGATGAGCAACTGAACTAGGGGATTGGGGGAAGGGGGAGGGCCGACACAATAATCCAGGGGAGACACAATCATGTGGACCAGGGGGACTGGTAGAGGTGAGAAGGAGGGGTCAGAGTCCAGATAAAGGTTGAAGGTAGAACCCATAGGACTTTGGGTTGGATTTGGGGTAGAAAAGAAAGGAGTCAAAGATAATTCCAAAGTTCTTTGGCCTGAACAACCGGAAGGATGGTGCTGACTTAGATGAGATGCCCTTCAAGAGAAGCAGGAATCTGGGGAGATGAGTGGAGGGGGTGAGCAGGGGTTCATGTTGGGCCTGTGAAGTTGGAGATGCCTGATGGAAACCCAGGTGGACTGGGAGGGAGGGAGGGAGAGAAGAACAGGGGAGGGGTGGGAGGGAGAGCAGGAGGAAGCCATCCTTGACTGTTGTCCCCTCCGGGACCACCTGGGTCCCCAGCAGCCCAGCCAGGCTGACACAGGATGGAGGCCTATCACCGTACCCTGAGACTCGTGGAGCAGGGAGAGACCATCATCTCTAAAATGTCGACACACACAGTAGAACACTCTGCCAGGTACTGCCTGGTATCTTCTTGGGAACCTCCCAGAGGCAGGACAAGGAGACTGGACTGAGCAGTTTTCTCGGAGGCGGCATCACTGGGAACCATGGCCTGGGCTCCCTGGCCTCACCCGGGGGGTGGGGGTGGGGAGGCTGCTTCTGGCCCTTACGTGTGCCTGCTGCGTTGCTGTCTGAGCTGATGCTCGATGTTCGGGACGGTGGGGCGGAGGGCTGGTGCAGAGCTAGGAACAGAACCACGGGGGGAGGGTCAGGGGAGGCTGGCCTGGGCCGGCCGGGCGGATCATCTTTCTGAACCCTGCCAAAGGTGGAAGTCCCTGAAGGAGGAGTAAAACAAAAGCTCTGACCTGTGAACTGATTTCTGGTCCTTGGCTCAGATGAGAGCACTGGCTGGTGATAATAGCACCAGGCTGGGACTTGTGGGAAGATAAAATGAGTCTGTATCTGAAGAAGAGCTTAGGGCAGGGGTCTGCAAACTGAGCCTCCAGCTCTCAAACACCAGGCCCACAGTCTCTATGTTGCCCACCAACTAAGAATGAATTTTACATAATTAAATGGTGGTGGTGGCGGGGGGTGGGGGGTGGTATTAGTCACTCAGTCGTCTGACTCTTTGTGACCCCATGGACTATAGCCCACCAGGTTCCTCTGTCCATGGAATTTTCCAGGCAAGAATACTGCAGTGGGTTGCCATTTCCTCTTCCAGGGGATCTTCCCTAACCAGGGATCGAAGCCGGGTCTCCTGCATTGCAGGCAGATTCTTTACCACCTGAGCCCCAAGGATGGGAAGGGGCAGAGCAGGGCACGGTCGGGGGCGATACCAAAGATGAAGAATATTTCTGACCCACGAAAATGTGTGTGAAATTCACATCTCAGTCTCCATAAAGGCAGGTGTACTGGCCACCGCCAAGCCTTTGCATATCTATGTATCATCTCTGGATGCCTTCCTGCTGTAGCAGCAGAGCTAGGGGATTGTATTAAGTCTAAAACACATACTATCTGGCTCTTTACAGTCAAAGGTGTCCAGCCTCTGGCCTAGAAGACCCTGCCCCCAAACAAGATGTTCTATCAGGGAACAAACTGGTGATGTGATGTCAATCATTAAGAATCAAGGTTCTTACTAAGGACAGGCATGTTCCCTGCATAAGCCTCTGTTATGGGGGAGCAGAGCAAAGCAGGCAGCAGGTACCCTAAAAGAGTGCATTTCCCACCAGACAGGTAGAAAGACAGGTCACACCTGTGACCACGATGTGCTTTGGTCCAGAATCTCTCCTTCATCTCGGATTTGGGACCGTATGGAAAGGATTAGGTTCCTCGAGGTGTGGGCCCCCCTCCAGCAGCATCAGGACCGCTGAGACCTTGTTAGAAATGCACAGTCATGGCCCCATCCTGGACCACGCTGAGGGTAAGCCCGGCAATCTGTGTTTTCGAGGCACCTTCCGAATGAGGGCAAAATCGGAGAACCACCAGCCCTGATGCAAAGAGTCGACTCATTGGAAAAGACCCTGAGGCTGGGAAAGATTGAAGACAACGGGAGAAGGGGACGGCGGGATGAGATGGTTGGATGGCGTCACTGACTTGATGGACATGAGTTTGAGCAAGCTCCGGGAGTTAGTGATGGACAGGGAAGGCTGCCGTGCTGCAGTCCATGGGGTTGCAAAGAGTCAGACACGACTGAGCAACTAAACACCATGACCACCACCCCGCTGGGAATCTCTGGCCCTGCCCTCCCTCCCCTCACCAGACGGAGTTCCACAATGCCCAGGCCTCTGCAACACGAGTGAAGTCAGAAGACTCTCACGTTTCAGCAGATACTGTAGGTTGCCAGGAGCAGAGTTTTCCTTTGATGGAGAGATGATTTGAGCATGTTTATCTGCCTGTTTTTCTCTTTTTTTTCCATACACACAGAGGCAGGTAGAAAAAGAGTAAAAGGAGTCATCTCATGTTTTGCAGTCAAATCCCTCAGCCCAAAAAACAAAGAAGTGGCAAATCAGATCTCAGTCAAATCAGATCTCAGTCAATTTTATTTGGAGTCCTTGCTGGGGTTTTTAGCAGCAAGGCTTCTCAGCGGGCCTGCCTGCCGCGAGGAAGACCAGTGACGAGACGGATGCCCAGTTTTGACTCTGTCCACCTTGCTTGAGAAAGTTTTCCAGAGGTGAGATCAAAGCAGGAAAAAGCCTGGATGAAAACACTCTTAGCTCCCCATTCTCAGTGAAGGAAGACCAAGACACATTTGCAAACGTGCCATAGAGATTTTAATGAAAAAATTAGAAAAGTGCATTATTTTACAACACTACAGTAAATGGTTCTTTCTTTTTTCTGTAAAGACATTGTAAAATATATACAGGCTGCTTAGTGCATTCGTTACAAAAGAAAGATGCAATCCCTTGCATAAATTACATATTTTACACGGGCTGGATGTCTACTTGGACTTGTAAACATTGGTGATAGTTTTGTTTTTGTTTGTCATTCTTCAGATAAGCTGCGATAGTAAATACCTCTGATATTCATTGGATGGTTGTCTCATTCTGTTAAACTTCAGAACGGCATTCTAAGGCCATTTGTGAAGGCACCCTCTCCACAGGCGGAGAAGGCCAGAGAAGAGAGACAAAAGGAAAACAAACAGGAACAGGAACAGTAGGCTTCTCTGAATTTGGTTCACTGTGGTCCGCGGGGGATCACTGGCTTTGCCAAATCTGGTGCGGCTTCCCACCCAAGGTCTGATGCCTTGACCACTCTCGGGCCTGTGGTCCAAATCCCAGACTCCCACCAATGTGGGAAGGGAGGTCCCTGCTAGGCGGTTTGGGACAAACCATTCCATCCTCCGGGAACGTGGCCAGGCTGACCCAGCTTCTGATCGAAACTTCCTAATTGTCATCACTCCCGGGGAGCGAGTTCTGGAGGCTTTCCAGACAGCAGCAGCATCACCATCAGAAAACACGCAGGTCCTTTTACCAACGCAGTCATGAGAATGTCCAGCAATGCCCCCAAAACAGAAAAAAGCCAGAGACCCAAAGACACCCAGTCAGTGCATATGTGTGCGCACCTCAAAGGAATCAGTGACGGTCACACCTCCGTGCCCCCACCCCCCAGAATGAATCCCCCGTGCATACGGGCTGATCATTTTAACCAGTGTGAGTTTGAATTTAATTCAAGCTTAACTTCTTCTACGCCTAGGGTCACAAACGACGCTTCCGTAATGTTTAATGTTTTGAGGTACAAGAATACACAGTTGGCTGAAGTTTAAAAAGTAGAGAGGGAGCATCAGCAATTTCTTGGCCTGCTGGGAATGGACTAGGAATTCTTCCTCCTCGTTAAGCAGTTCAGTGGCTTAAAACCTCCTCATCCTCTTTGACATCTTTGCCTATAGATCCTGTGTTTGATAAATTGCAAACCTTCTGATCAACATTTATGGACACATGAGAGAGCCCCAACCCCACAGTTGGGGTCAGTCTGTTCTCCTATTTCAATTTCACTCGATAAGGCCAATAGCTTCACCTAACCCAATGCGTTTTCTATTCCGTGGAGGTTTCTGATAAAGCACAGGGTGGACTCAGATGGCCCCTGGAGGTCCCTTCCAGCCCCAAACGGCTGTCAAAATGCTATTTGTGGGGCTGAATAAGCAAAATATATAATTAGCCTTTTTTGGGACTGTGTTCTTCTCTGAGGAGCCATCAAATTATACAGAAATCTTGTTAATTGTGGGTTCTGCTTCATTGGGTTCCCACTAATCGTGTTTTGCCTTTCACTGGATTATTTTTATTTTTCTAAAATTCAGCTCAAGAAAATGCAGCAAGAGCCGAACCACATTATGCTTCCAAGAACCGCTCATCCGACTCTGTTTCGAGGCCTCGTGCATCTTGGGAGCATACGGTCCATTGGAATTTTAGCCTTATGAGGCGAGGGAACCTGACCGTCCAGTTCACCACAATGGCCTCCTGCTTGAGGTTGGCTTATGGCAGATGCCCAAAGGCTCTGCGGACAATCACTGGATGAGAGAATCAATCAGCAGACAACACTGCTCAGAGGGGGCCCTGCGGAGCCACCAGGCCACTGGGGCTGCGGTTCAGAGGCAGCTACAGTGGTATCTCAGGTTAAGGAAGGGTGGGACACTTCCCAAGGTTTTTCAGGGAAAGGTGGGCTTTGGTTTACTGGGAAACGTCCCCCTCAACACCATCACTGAACATCCGGCCCACTGGGGACGGCAGGGCTGAAAAAGAGAACTCATCAAAAGAAGAGTCAGAGGAGCTGGTAAAGACACGATTCTTTGGTGCAAGGAAGGTTCTAGACTAACTCTACCTGGAAAATGTGATGTCCCCAGGGGAAGGGAGCCCAGCTGAGGAACCCTATGTTGGGAGGACTTGGTCATCTCCCCTCCAAAGCTGCCCCTCAAGGAAACGTCAACCAAGAGCCTGGTACGTAGTGACCTTTATCTCCTTTCGTCTTCGCCAGTATCTGTCTGGGGGATGCCTGCCCCTCCCCTGCCACTCCATCCTTTGTAGAAGAGAGGGAATGACTGGCCAAGGCCACGTAGCCCGGTTACAAAGAGGCAGGAAGGGAAGCCCTTGTCAGGGGTGCTTAAGAAGGCCCAAGGAGCTGAAAGGGACAAAGCTGAGGTTGCATGCTTTTTTAGCAGCCGAGGCTTATGGACAGCTAAACTTCGCAAGACCTCCCTCTTCAAGACTAAGAGTGGCTATCTGGATGGTAGGGGTCTTCAGGAAACTGGACTGGAGTCTCTGGAGAGGCAGGGGTTAGGACCCGAGAGTGAATGGGGTGATGTGAGGAATAAACTCTCCCCAAGTACAAAGTGCCCTCGCCCTTAAATGTGCCCTCCTCTCCACCCCGATTCCTGGTCACAGGCAGTTGCAAAGTCTGATGCTCAGAGATTCCATTAGGAAATGGCAAATTCTTCATGCCAAGGAAGCCCAAGAATTATACATTTTCCCTTTACTGGTTTCATGCTAATCTTTGGTCAAGTCGTCAGAAGTCTTCATCAGAACAAGCCCCCAGGATGCTTCAGAAGATGCTAGACAAAGAAGATCTTATCCAGAAATATTCCCATATGCAAACTATAGCTAATGTCTAGAAGAAGGAGGGGGTAGGGGGACCTCTAAACAATGGGACACCATAGAATTCAAGTTGGATGAGACTTGAGACTCCAGGATCTATTTTCAGGCTTATTTTCAGAGGACCCAGTAGGGACTTCAGGATGGATGACTCCGCCATCAGAGCCCAAGACTCAGGCTATGGTTGGTAGAGGGCAGGCGACCCTGAAATAATCTCATGTGTGGGCACTGGGGAGCCATGGAAGGTTCTTGAGCAGGAGGATGGCCTGGATGGATGACTGAAAATGTGACCAGCTTGTGAAGGGCCTGGACAGTTCCCTGCCTCGTCTGTCAGGTGTGACTCTGTGGCAGGACATTCCGACTACTGGATAAGACCTCTGCTGCCCTCACTTTCACATATCTGTGCCTTTGCCTAAAATAGTGCCCATTTGCTCCTTCAAGGCTCCCCTCAAAGATTACCAAGATTCCTCCTCCATGAAGCCCTGCCTGAGTTCCTCCACCAGACCACTCCACCTCCTTTCACAGCTGGACTGCGAGTCAAGGCTCAGGAGTAATCTTGCAGGAAACTCAGACTGGCCATCATGAGAAATGCAAACGACGTAAGAAGTCTTGCTTGGCACTTGGCTCAGAGCAGGGGCCCGTAAACGTCATCACACGCTGTCCTTGAACCCCGCTGCACCAGTGGCTGCTTCTGGAATCTCCAACTTAAAGATGGGAACACTGAGGCTCAGAGAGGCAAAACCATCTCCTGCCTGTGAAAAGCAGAAGCTGGTCCCAGGTACACGTGTAGCTTTACTGCCCTGCTGCTCTGTGGAGGAAAAGGAGCCTGCCCTGGCCTGTCTCAGGGTCCCAGAGTGAGCGCTGGGCAGGTGCAGAGTGGAGGCCAGGGGTCCTGTCACTCCCTGCGTGTGTCACACACTGCTCAGCATCTATTAGAAGTACCTCAGTGAGAAGACGATGCTGACCCGCCTCCAGGCAACATTCACATCTCAGGGCTCACTCGCTGCCCGGGGAAATGTCACAAGTGTGAGCCTGCAGTTTGATTGAACCTGCGTCTCCTGCATTGTAGGCAGAATCTTTACTGTCTGAGCTCCCAGGGAAGCCCGTGAAGACCTACTGATCACGTTTTATGGGAAATGCCCAGCTGTGGACAGCTCGTGGCCCTATCTTGTGTGGCCCACCCAACATTACTGGGCAAACACCACTGAGTTGCCAATGGTAGGGTGATGGTTTGCAAAGGGGCAAAGCTGAGGTTTTGGGTTTTTTAACATAGAGGATGTGTGTTGGTTTCCAAGGATGAAACAAAGGTCTGCATTGAAGTTAAGACATGCCTCGATGACAGCCACAGATTGCCATTTAGGCAAGATGCTGGAAATCTGACTGTCTTTATTCCCTGCTGTGGGCGCTGCCCAGCACTTAATAGCCAGGACCATTGGCGGTCTACTTCTGATCCTGGTATTGTTAATGTTGCTGTTTAGTCACTAAGTCCTGTACGACTCTTTGTGACCCCATGGACTGCAGCATGCCAGGCTCCCCTGTCCTTCACTATCTCCCAGAGTTTGCTCAAACTCGTGTACACTGAGTTGGTGATGCCATTCAACCATCTTATCCTCTGTCGCCCCCTTCTCCTCTTGCCCTCAATCTTTCCCAGCATCAGAGTCATTCCCAACACATTCCCAGAATATCCATCCATTATGGAAAGAAGGACCAGGGACCCCAGAGGGCATCACTGAATCCTTCGTGGGGCAAACTGTCGGGAGGAGCTGTGAAAGGATTCATGAGCTGCTCCCATCTGCACGTCCACACTGCAGAGTGGGAACAGCATGGGTGGGGGCTCAGAGGCAGGAGCCCACGTGGACATATTTTCTTGATCAAAATAAGAGGTAACTGAGCCACAGCAGGTGGGTTGCTGTACGCTACTGGAACTGAGAAGACCATGCTATAGAACTTGCCAGCACAAACAAACATCTCAAACAGAGGTCCCCAGTCTTAGCACTTAATGGCCAAGAAGAGCGCCATGCCAACAAATTACACTTTTGAGGAGTATTGATTGAAAAGGCGCTTACCACTGCTCATCGGAAAGCACCTGGGTGCCAAGTACCCCACTGGCTCACAGGTATCCTTCCAGCCACCCTACAGGGCTCCACCTGCCAGCCCTTTGTAATGGATGAAAGGACGTCTCTGTGCTTCGTCTATTTATAGCTGGACCATCCCCACAGGTGTTTAGGGGAATGACTGCTGACTCTCAGCACAGAAGAGAGATCTCCGTGAGAAGTTGGAAATAGCAGAGCCTTATTCAGCTTTGGTGATGAGACCCAGCATCCTGGACACCTCTCCTGCAGCTTCAGTTAAGTGTCTCCAAGAGAGGAGAATGGCATTTAACACGCCTTGTTTATCTACCACGAGAGAGAGGTAACCACAGGTCTCCAGGGAGCCAGACTTCTCACCTGCATTCATTACAACATTAACTATGTGGCTCTCTTGCCTAAAATTCTTTAACCTAAGGAAACAGAGGCAGGTCGTGGGCCAGCCCACAGGACAACTGGCCCAGACTCCAAACCAGCAACATCACGACAAAAGAAAACAGGAGAAAAGTGTCCTAGATTGGAGGGGTCTGGCACAAGCAGACAAGCAATGTGAGATGCAACCTCGGATTGTCAGATTCACATAAAAAGCCATGGAGGACAATTTTGGGACAAAGTAGGAAATGTGAATATGGGTTGCCTCTTAGATCATTTTATTGTACAAACGCTAAACTTGTTAGCGGTGATTACAGCACTGTTACCAAAGAGACATTGTTCCTGTGAGAGAAACAATTTTTCCTTTGGTCCAACCACTGAGAAGTTAGAGAGACCACTTCCTCCTCCCAGTATCTCTGGGTATGAAGGGGGTGATGTGGAGGGTGGGAAGGGATTAAGCAAATATGGCAAAGTAGTGGAGGCTGGTGAGTCTGGGTGAAAGGGGTACAGAATTTCATCATTCTGGTCTTCCAGTTTTTCTGTGAATCTGGCTTTTCATAACCGAAAGTTGGATGCGGGGGGCAGTGGGGGGGGGCGGGCGGCAGGGAGGAATCATGGTAATACATGTGTTTTTTTCCCCCTCTGAAACAGCAACCTCTATTAAGGTGTGCTCACGTAACAACTACATAAAATGGATGTACGCCCAGGGCGTGGAGGAACGCAGCCCACCCGGGTCCTTGGTGTTCATGATGACCATTGTTCTCAATGCCTCTGCCTATTCCTTCTCCATCTTCCCAGCTCCTAGGATGCTGCCAAACAAATGATTTGGGATTTTCATTTTTGTGGCTCAAATGTGCCCAGTGACCAGAACATCAGGCCAAATGTCTCTCATCAGTCAAACTGATTCTGTGCTAAAGGCTCACGAATTCCACCCAAGCTGGCCCACTGTGTGGATGAGGAAGCCACTGAGGCCCAGGGAGGGGACAGGACTTCCGGGAGCCCAGAGACGTGGAGCTGAGAGCCAGGTTGTCCTCCCAACCTTTTCTTGCCTCGGATGCTCCCAGTTCCCACACACACTGTGGCTCTGTAAGAATGAGTCTTTAGCATCCCCAGACAGTAGGCACCAAGTCCCGCCCCTTTCAGAGTGCAGACACAATTCCCTGCTGTGTTTGACAGATGATGTGGTCCATCCCATCAAGAGAAGGGACATGGTCTGGCATCCGGCCTCAAACCTACACTTCCATAGATGCCCTTAAGTAGGATACTCTAATTAGGTCCTATTCTGTGTGGGGGGGGGGGGGGGCAGAAATCACCTAAAGACACAGGACCAGAAACCTCAGTGATAGATGGTTTTCCTCCTATAATCATTTTCACCTCTTTTCTCTCTCTCTCACGTAATGTGTACAATGAATGCCTTTAAACCATTCTCCCCTCTAGCTTTGAGCTGCTAGTGATCAGGAATCAGGACCCACAAGACTCTTGGATCTGGAGGCAGAGAAGAATGACCTGCCTAGGCTTATCTGTGTGTTTCCAAGTCACCATCCAGATAGTCTCCCAATTGAGGATCTGTGTGCAAAGACTCAGCAGTGGTAAGCCAAGATTAAACAGTCAACTCGCCCTTTTTTATGGATGGGTTTTAATGAGCACCTGCAAAGGCAGGCATCCTGGGCAGCAGTCTACATCCATCTGCTTCCTTTCCTGGAAGGATTAGGGACCCAGTGGGGATTCCTGGGCTGCAAGTGATCTGCTGTGATCATTCCAAAGTGCTGGTACTGTCCTCCCCAATGGGTGATGCACAAGAGGAATACAACAGATGCTTCAGAGAGTGTGTTTTAATTTAGAGCTGTATTTACCAGGCTGATGCCTGAGTTTCAGGATGGAGTGCAGAATGAAAGAACTCTGATCTCAGCCCTAGTGCTGACTGGGTACTTCAAAACCCAAACAGAGTGTTTCACTCCTATGTAAAGAGTCTAGCAGGGCAATGCGACAGCACCATCCAGCCAGGATGGATGCCATGAAGATTAAAGTGGAATGGTCTCTAGAAAGCATGGTGCCCAGAGCTGCTGGGATAATCAATATCATTGCCTACCTTCCCTTGGTCTTTGATGGAAGGGATGGATTGAGACCTCTTAGTGGGAAAGCATTCAAGCAAGAATCCAAAATGTCTAAGTATCTACATGGTGTGTTGATCTCTAGACCCCATCAGGACTGGGTGGCAGGCCTATTTCCTGTGATTCTGGTAGAATGTGGTTCTTCCTCAGCTTGCTTTAACATAAGCTGAAGCTCAAATCCAACCAACCTGGTGAGACTTCTTCCCACTCCCTGAGCAGGTGTGGTCAACCGGAAGAAGAATGTGGGAAACCTGGGCTGAAAGAAGGAAATCACCAGGTATGAGAGGCGGAAAGAGACTTGGGTCTGAGATGCTAAGGAGTCCAGCAACAGGGACTGTTGGGAGGGTGTGAGTGACAGTGGTAACAAAGCAGCCAGGAAACCAGCAGGAGAAATGAGTGGGAAGACCCTGTTCTGGCTGTGGGGCCTCAGATTTGTGCAAGAGCCTTTCTGGACCTCAGTTCCCCTCTCTGAAGATGAGGAGGGGCCTCATCAAGGTGACTCAGGTGAAGCGTCCCTCTGGCTTCTGAGGACTCCAGCGCTGCTCAGGAGGACCACACTCTAGGAGGAGAGGCCCTGGGCCAGGTTTATCAAGAAGAGAACCCCAGAGAAGCCCTGACTCGGCACCCCCATCAGAGCACCTCATTGGATGCATCTGGAGGACTCCTTGGCCAGACAGCATGGTAAGGAAGAGCTGGACCATCTGAGAAAAAAGACAGATAGCACAAGGGAAGCCAACCAAGGTTGACCTCTGCCCCTGAACACTCTGAGTATAAACAAGGATGTCTGACTTCAGAAGAGAAGACTCAGTAAGTGTCCTTCAGGGGGCCACGTGGGTAGTAAATGGCGGGGGACAGGGGAAGGGATACAGAACTAAGACAAATTTCAGGTTGGTTCAGACACTTAAGTTGGTGGTCATCCAACATAAAAGACTTCACCCTACCATCCTTAATCCTACAAAGAAGAGTCAGTTCTGTGGAAACAGAGATTATGGGATGTTTTCTAAACTTTCTTGCAAAGGGAGGAGCTCCCTGTCATTTGGAAGCATTCAAGCAGAAGTATGACCATTGTACCCTGGTTGCGGGGGGAACAGTCCTAAATGAAGGGTTGAGCCCATGTTCCTCTGACTTTAAGAACCTGGTGTATTTACGTGCGGAGAAAGAGAAGCAGGTTCCCTCATCCGAGGGCTGAGTGAGGGTGTCATGGTATGGTGGAGTCAGTTTCTTGGACCCTCTTGGGGGGTCCAGACTGAAACTAAAGTCTCAGTTCTAGTCAAGACCAGTTTTCTGACATTGAGAAACTCACTCACCTTCTCAGTACCTGTTTCTTTACAGATAAAGGTTATCACACACCCATTCGAGGGCAAGTCTTACAAAGGTTTTCATGAGAAACCCACACTTACTCCAAGCACCTTCCTCCAGAGCATGAAGCAATCTGCAAATACGAACGACTACTCTTGCACCTGTGACCCCCCTAGAGCCAACGAGCTCTTCCAAGAGAGAAAAAAATTTAAAGAGCAACTGCTTCTATTCTCTAGACAGATTTTAGAAACCTCAATTTTTTCTTTTAATCTTAAAAATGAGTTAATCGATATGGCCTTGAAGGTTGGTAACTGTGCATTTTGGTCTAGAGAATCAGGTTCTCAGACTTGTTCCGCAGCCCCCCATGTCCCAGACAAAGGGATTATTTTCAACAAGGAAGCTAATGTTAAAGTGCTTGCCTTTTCAGGGAAATCTCAAGGGCCTTGTTCGGTCCAACAGCCCAGACGCTTGGGGCGGGTGCACTGGGGCCGTCTCTTGGGAAACCTTGTAGGTCTGCTCTTCCTAGGGAGCAGATCCTCCATCCTGGGAAATCGCACAGGGGCCCCTACTTCCCCTTCCAAGTGGCCCAGCCAAAGCCCATTTCCATCCGAGAGCTGTGAACTTCCAGTTTTTGAAAAAGGGGAATGAGGATGGCTGATTTTTTAGAGATGGCAGAGACAGTGATGAGGGAATGAAGGTTCCCTCCATGAATCTGGAGGTCAGACTCTCCTTTATTCCTGCATGGGAAGGGCCACGTTCTATAGCCCAACTGGCCTCCAGGAGATAAGGAGGCCTTCACTTTGGGGGTCATCCCCTCTTGAGAGTGGGGAGGAATTTCTCCATTACTCAGAAAAAGTCATCCCCTGAGATTGACAAGTTCCCAGCAGGCCAAGATGCAGCTCCTTGCCTCCAAACTCTTCCTGAGACCAACATCAACATTCCCTTGTTTATAAATCAAATGCAGTTGGAGACACACTTTAAAATACATTAAATATATTCTTTAAAACGAGGAATGCCCTGTCATTGTTCATTAGGGAAAGAAACCACATCCACTTAGTCATACCCATTCTCATCGTAGCATCCCAGACTATAAATCTCACTCACGTAGGTAGACGCTGCACACATCATCCACATCGTCACATAAATAAGAGAGAAACAATAAAATAGATACTCTGTGGTTGCAACAATTTTCCAGCTTCCCCTGACACTTCCAGTTACATGGAAAATTGTTGGAACTAGAGATGGCAAAATTAAGAATGTCTCTAATAAATTAATATTATTGGCTTTTGATTATTCCATTGCTAGTTTTTTGTTTTCTTGTGTTGTTAACGCATACCAGTTTAACAAAGTGCATGCTTGTTTAAAAAATTTTTGAACTGGCAAGCTACAATGATCCATGATGGCTTGCCCACCCACCCCCTAAAAAGAAGTTAATAGAATTTAGAACCTAGCAGTTAAAACATGTGATCATGACACGCCTGGGATAAAGGCTGCTTATGGAACATGCTTGATTTGGCAAGATGATAAATCAAACACCTCCTGGGTTTTGTTTTCCCCTTTTTGTTTGAAAGCAGCCAAAAGCGGACTATTAACAGAATTGTGTGATGGAAAAGAAAGATGAACACCTGGTTTCCATTTCGTCACACACACACACACAGACGCACACTGGTGTGTGCCCTCACTCGCAAACACTCAGACCACACACATACGGCCACCCGCCGCTTGGGGAGGAGAGAGGAAGGAATTGGGTCAGAGATGCCACTGTGGGTGGGCACTCAGCGGGGTGTGCAACTTTGGGTAGGTATCCTCTGGGCTCTGTCTCCTTGTCTGGGTCTCACACCTGTCCTGGGAAAGCCACCCCTCCCCACCCCACATATGGGGCAGGTCGGGGAGAAATGTAAGGCATACTTTGCTGGGAAGAAGGACAAAATCCATGCTTCATGCTCAGATGCGAGTTTCAGAGGAAGACGGGCCTTCTTTTCCCTTTGGCCTGCTCTGTCTCGCTGGAAAGGTGGGGGAAGAAATGAAACCAAGAAAGGAAGGAAGGAGAGAAAGGAAAAAAAAAATGATGACGATAATCATAAAGGATAATCATAATAAATAAGACAAGTTGGGCCCATGAGACTGAACGTCAAAGAGGACACAAGACTCGGGCTTGTATTTCCCGCCCCAGACCTAGATGGACTTCCGTCGTCTCATCAGCCTGTGGTTGTCGGTAAAGCTGTGTAACCCGGGGGAGATGGAGCTGATGGGGGACGGAAAGAGGCTGTTTTTTAATGTGCTTGGTGAGATCTCCTCGATCTTGTAAGAGATGGAGTGGAAGTACTGCGGGGCGAGCTTGGCGCTGAAGGAGTTCTGATGTGCCGCCGAGCGGCCGCCGTACTCCTGCGGGCGGTAGCAGGTACAGGAGCACACGGACTGCAGGTCCGCCACGTCCGCCTTGTACCGGGGCCGGCCCTGCCGCGCCTCCTCGGGAATGTGGATGACCATGCTGTTGCGGTTGCCGGCCAGGGACGCCCGCTCCTCGGCGTCCCGCCGCTCGTCCTCGCTGTTCATGGTCAGGAACCTGAGGACCACCAGGTTGAGGAAGGCCCCGATGACCGTCAGCCCCACCAGGATATACATAAAGCTAAAGGCCACGTAGAGCGGCTTCTTTTGCAGGGCACCCTTGGTCTGCAGGGCCACGTAGTCCCCGAACCCAATGGTAGTCAACGTGATGAAGCAGTAGTAGTAGGCGTGGAAGAAGCTCCACTCCTCGCACTGGGAGAAGGCAGCCGCGCCGATGCACAGCGTCCCCATGCAGGAGAAGAAGCCCACGGTCACCATGTTCTCCATGGACACCTCCGTGTTGCGCAGGCCACAGCACCTCTTGATGCGCTTCAGCAGGTAGCGCACGAACGTGTTCATCCGCTCGCCCAGGCTCTGGAACATGACCAGGGTCAGGGGAATGCCCAGCACCGCGTAGAACATGCAGAAGGCCTTGCCCGCGTCCGTGCCGGGAGCAGCGTGCCCGTAACCTGCAAGGAGGAGGTGAGAAAGGGGAGAGGCAGTGAGGCAGGGTCTCCTTAAGTCAGGGTGGAGTGCGGTGGGGTGGATGTGGGTATTGCAGTTGGGATGCAGCTGGGGTAACCTGAGGCGGGGTGGTGGAAAGAACAGGCAAGAATCAATGAAGAAATGTTCCTCCATGTTTGGAACACTTAATTTAGGGGAGGAGGAGTTTGGGGGTTATTTTACTGTTCTTAGAGTAACACGAAGGTTTTCCAAAGAAAAGCAGCATATTCACTCATATGATTTTGCAGAAAGCTGCAGACGTAGCCAGCCCAAGGGAGAAAAATGAAATACGCCCACCATGGATCATCCCTAAGAGCAAACAGTCAAAGAATGCTAACTGGGTTTTCTTGTGGTTGCTGTTGACCACCATGCTTGTATTCTTAAATAAACGCTGGGTCTAAGGCCAGGTTAGGTGGACAGGTGGGTGGAAAGCCCAGGAAGTGTGGATCCTTGCACCTCCCCCACTGGGAGCAGTGGGGCCACCCAGGGAGGTGGGGGCATCTCAGAAGGTAAGAGGGTGCACAGGCTGGAAGGGCATGATGGATCCACCTGAGTCGTTTCTGCGTGTGCTGGTAAAGGGGGAGAAAGAACCCCAGTTTCCACAGCCTCAAAGGTGGTGCCAGAAAGCTCAGCATGGTCTAGAGAACCCCCTGCCTCCTGCCCAGGCTCCCCGTACCCAGCTCAGGTAGCCAATCAACTAGTTAGTCTGTGTGACCCGCATCACACACCACCTCTTTCTAACCTTGTGCTGACCCTATAAAACAGACACAATGCAGACACAATGCATCCGACACCACTGGCAGGAAAACAGTTATTTAATAGCAGGGTAACTCGATTTCTTCAGAATTGGGATTTAAGCCCAGAGTTTTCAGCAAATGAGGCTTAAAAGCAGAGGTCTTGAATCTAGAGGTCCCTGCTGAGTGGAGCATAAACACCACAGGGGCAAAGATGTTTACCTCTTTTGTGAGAAATACCGAGCACACAAAATACCTCTTTAACAAAGGACAGAATACATCCATGCCACTGTGTGAATGCGGCCTTGTCAGAATCGAGGGGACACACAATCCTAAAAGACCCCACATGTGTAGGAGCCTCTGAAACTCTTCACGCAGCTCCACAGAACACCTCTCTGTGGATTCCCTGCATAAGCCATGCAAAGCTGAGCCTGTATTCCCTCAGGTTCAACTGAGCACGGTGGTGCTGGAACGGTGAAGTTACCTGCCAGGGTCACTTAGGTGCTCAGTGATCATGTCAGAGTCTGGGTAGGGTTGGCACAATATGGCATGAGGAACCTAAGACTAATTCAAGTTCCAGGACTAATTCTGCCCGGAAAAAAAAAAAAAAAAAAGGATCACAGGCGGTATGTGGACTGCGAACTTGGAGGATGAACATGGCCTTCCAACATCTCCAATCCCGCCCCACCAAGAAGGGTTCCCCTGGTGCTCCCCTGAGTCACGTGCTCATGGTCACTTAACTGGGTGTATTACCGTGGGCTGCAGACCACCTTCCCAGCCTGGGTGTCCTCACCTGTTACACGGGATAATAACTTTGAGGTAGCTTGTTGTACAGATGTGCTGAGATCAAAGAGCAGGGTGTGGGACTCAGTAGGGATCTGCCCCCTCCCACTGCCTCCTCCAGGAAGCCTGCCCTGCCTGCTCTAGCCCACACCTCTCCACCAGGGATTCATCACTTACGTTCAGACTGCCTGCCTCTCCCCTGCCGTGAACTTGTGCCACGTCCTGCCTGACTGGGAGTCACACTTTTACTGCAGAGTTGACATCACAAGTTTGTACCTTCTCTGGCCCTCAGTCCCATTGAGGCAGCACAGAGCTCCGACCCTCTCAGAGACCCCATGGCCTTTATGAAAGAGGAGAAATGGCAGAACAACATCGGAGTTGGACCAGAAAGGACTGATGAGGAAATAGCAAGAAGAAAATAACAGGCACATGAATAGAAATTATCTAATCTGAAGAGACGAATAAGTAAGTCAGAAAAACAAATCATATATTAACGCGTATATTGATGCTTTTGAACTGCAGTGCAGGAGAAGAGTCTTTGACAGTTCTTTGGACAGCAAGGAGATCAAACTCAATCCTAAAGGAAATAAATCCTGAATATTCATCAGAAGGCCTGATGCTAAAGCTCCAATCCTTTGACCACCTGACGCGAAGAGTCAACTCATTAGAAAAGATCCTGATGCTGGGAAAGATTGAAGGCAGGAGGAGAAGGGGACAGCAGAGGATGAGATGGTTGGATGGCATCACCGACTGAATGGACATGAGTTTGAGCAAGCTCTGGGAGTTGGTGATGGACAGGGAAGCCTGGCGTGCTGCAGTCCATGAGGTTGCAAAGAGTTGGACACGACTGAGCGACTGAACAACAATAAAGCATACATGTGGAATCTAGAAAATGGTACAGATGAACCTGTGTCCAGGACAGGAATAGAAACACAGACACAGAGAATGGACATGCAGACACAGGCGCAAGGGGAGGGTGGAGGTGGGGGGAGGGCGGGCTGGGCTGGGGATTAGGACAGACATATATACACTACCATGTGTAAGGTGCTTGGTGGGAACCTATGGTTTAGCACAGGAAGCCCAGCCCAGTGCTCTGTGGTGGCCTGTGGGGGTGGGTGGGAGGGAGGGAGGTCCAAATATACACGCATAGATGATTCGCTTTATTGCACTGTTAGCAGAAGCTAACACAGCATTGTAAAGCAAAGTATTCCAATTAAAAAAAAATTAATAAAAAATGGGATTATTTCCTCAATTTCTCTTTCTGATCTTTCATTGTTCAGTTCCGTTCAGTTCAGTCGCTCAGTCATGTCCGACTCTTTGCGACCCCATGAATCACAGCACGCCAGGCCTCCCTGTCCATCACCAACTCCCGGAGTTCACTCAGACTCACGTCCATCGAGTTGGTGATCCCATCCAGCCATCTCATCTTCTGTCGTCCCCTTCTCCTCCTGCCCCCAATCCCTCCCAGCATCAGAGTCTTTTCCAATGAGTCAATTCTTCGCATGAGGTGGCCAAAGTACTGGAGTTTCAGCTTTAGCATCATTCCTTCCAAAGAAATCCCAGGGCTGATCTCCTTCAGAATGGACTGGTTGGATCTCCTTGCAGTCCAAGAGACTCTCAAGAGTCTTCTCCAACACCACAGTTCAAAAGCATCAATTCTTCGGCGCTCAGCCTTCTTCACAGTCCAACTCTCACATCCATACATGACCACAGGATATAGAAATACAGCAGGTTTCTGTATATTAACTATGATTTCTTCTTGGGAAGGAGAGGCCATCTTCCCTCACTCGTGGCATATGTGCATTTTGTATGCTTTCCGCTGCGTCTCTTGTACCGTAATCTGTAGATGGTGTGTATGCTATTGAGAGCTTCCCTGGTGGCTCCGTGGTAAAGAATCTGCCTGCCAATGCAGGGGATGTGGGTTCAATCCCTGGGTCAGGAAGATCCCCTGAAGGAGGAAAGGGCAACCCACTTCAGGATTCTTGCCTGGGAAATCCCATGGACAGAGGAGCCTGGTGGGCTACAGTCCATGGGATCGCAAAGAGTTGGACACGGCTTAGGAACTACACAATATTGTTGAGCTACGAGAACGTGCGATCCCCGCAGCGTGGGCATACATGTGGTGCACAGACCCTGTGTCCTGAGTGCTCGCTGCATGTTCACCCACATCCTACGCCACGTGTGTGTGCTGTGGGTGTACAGGAGATGCTCTGCATGTTAGTCTAACATGTAGATGGTATGTGGCTTTCACCTCTACACTTCACATCCACATCCAGTTACTCTACCTAACACATCCACCTTTCACAAAGTTCCAAGCGTATGCCACGTGTATTTATATAAAGCGTCCACAGACACTGAATGAATATTCTAGATGTAGGCTTCATATGCGTCCTGTTTGCATGCGGCGCCCATCACACTGCATCAGAAGCAGATATGGGAAGCGGATCCAGCGGAGCGTCCACATGGATCAGCCAAGGGCTTTGCTCGTCCCAGGCCACCACACCTTCTTCCTTCCTTGCACTCCCATGCTATAAATAGCCCATTAATTAACTGTTCAAGTTGAGAGTGCCACCTCCCGCAGTCACGGAGAGCTGTCAGTCCACACGCTGTGGATGTAGCTGCCGGCACCTGTAGAGAGTCACTCCAGGGCATGAACCTGCTGAAGAGGTCGACTACCAAGGTCCTCCTCTCCCTCCCTTCCTCAGACCTCCTGCTGGGGCTGTCCCATGGATGAACCCAGCTGGACACCAGAGGGCCAAGAAGCCCTAGAGGTGGTGCAGACAGACTTAGCCTCCCCAGTGGGGAGCAGGGTGCAGATGGATGCATCTCGCTGGGGACACTGAAGATGCCCAGCACAGCTCCCTTCTTCCTGGAGGCTCTGCAAGACACAGCCGCAGTGGGAACGGTCCTGCGCCCTGGGCCACTGGGGCCCTTGGAGATTTGTTCACCTGGAAGCCCTAAGCTTTGGGGTGTTCTGGGCCAACACGCTCGTGTACCTGTCTTGCTCTAAGGGATGTCTTTGCTGTAACACACCAGTGAGATATACCACGGGCCATCAAAATGATGGCATTCTTTCCTTCCGCAGGGTGGTGGGCTACAGAAGTGACACCCCCAGGGACGAGATACACAGGCATACTGCTGGCCAGGCCCCTAGAAGGGCCACTGCTTCACTCATCACAGGAAGGGCTGGGGGCTGGGCACCTGATTTTGACCCAGCAAGTACTATGCTGGTTTCCTTCCAGTAAATAGATCCCATCCAGAACCACTAGCTAATTTACCACCTTGTTAAGTTTTCCAGCATCCATCTGGGTTTTATATCAGCCGCACAGGTGAGCTATATGGAGATGTCATGGGACTCCCACCCCTGCGTTTTGTATAAATATAAACCTACTTGTTTATCAAGATGCGCTTCGTTCTTTCCTGAAGACCTCAGTTTCCATCTGGTGTCATTTCCCTCCAGGCAGAAGTACCTCCTTTAGAAATCACGCCGCTCTTCAGAGCGGCTGGAAACAAGTTTTGATTCTGAGAGTGGATTTTCTCTTCATTCTCAAAAGATATTTTCCCTGGATAGACAGTTACGGGTTATGGTATTTAAAAGGCTTTTTAAAGATGTTGCTCCACTGTTTCTTGGCCTCTGGTGTTTATGATTAAGAAGTAAGTGCTGTTCAAATAGCTGTCTCACTGTATGTGACGCACTGTTTCTCTCTGACGCTTTCGAGAGTTTCTCTCTGGTTTTTGGCAGCTCGATCCTGATGTTTTCTTTGTATTTATCTTGCTTGAAGTTTACCGAGTTTCTTGAATCTGTAAATTTGTGTCTTTCGCCAGATTCGGTGCATTTTGGCCATTATTTCTTCCGTTTCTTTTGAGTTATTCTCTTTCTTCTGGGACGCCTGGTTACAGTGCCCTACAGGCCTCTGAGGCCTTTCACTATTGAGTGAATAGACACGGCAATCTCAAGAAAGAAAAATGGACTAGGAGGGATCAGGCTCCCTGACCTCAGACTATACGACAAGGCTACAGAAATCAAAATAGTATGGCACTGGTACAAAAACAGGCCTATAGCTCAACGCAACAGGATAGAAAACCCAAAAGGAGAACAAGCTGCAAATACTCGATGCCATCACAAAACCTGTGTGACAACTCAAACCCTAAAAGACTTTGTTTTTCCTAATCTGTGAGTGAATGAAGGCAGCCTGGCCTCCTTGGGCAGAGCTGGATTCAAGCATCTACTCATGTTATCCAGACTCACCCAGAGCCTTGACTATGCACACTACCTGTGCTTGGTACAGGGGGCCCACAGGGGCTTTTTGTCTTCCCCTGATATCTTAGGGCTGCCAGCCAGCCCACGGCCAGAACTCCCTTAGGTGGAGGGCATGGGTGTCACAATGCCACCAAGGACTCCCAGGCTGGTGCGTGTTCTCGGCCACCTTCCATCCCACCTGTGAGATCCAACCCCACGAGCTCAGAGCCACACCTCTGTCCAGCTTTGCTCTCTAAGACTCTAGGCTCCCCCATGCCCCCGTGCTCCCTCTAGAGCCTCTAAGCTCTAGGCTTCCCCAAGCACTGGGAGCCGCTTTCTCCTCCACCAACATAACCTCAGGAATCCCACCTAGGACCATACTGTTCATCCTTCCATCATCCTTTCATACAGTTCATCCTTCCATCATCCTTTCATACAGTTCATCCTTTCATCAAAGAGACTTCTAAAATTGATCCATACGGGGTTCAGGAGGTGTGCATGGGGCCCAGGAGAGACTCTGAAACCCCAGCCCCAGGCAGAAGCCTCTGGGCTCCTGCTCTGTGACCTCAGGAAGACGCACTCACGTCACCGGACGGATGTGGGAAATGCGGCTGGCAGGGGACAGTGAGACCAGGTCACAGCCCCTCCACAGGAGACAGGGTCATCCCTCCACAACCCTGCAGGAGCCAAGCAGTGACCAGTACGACTGTCACCCAGACCTCCCCAGCCTGGGGAATGTGAAGGCCACAGGCTGCTGGGTATGAAGCTCCCTGCACGCAGGGGACACAGTGGCTCTCACTGTCCCTCTGCACTCAGCCCTGCAGCCCCCTTGCTGCTGACTCTCCACAGATGCAGAGCCTGAGACTCAGATGTGCTCATGGTCCTGAGGGGCCAGGCTCCTGGGCGTGAGGACAGCTGTGGGGAACAGTGACAGCCTGTAAAGCCCCCCAGTTTGCACACACAGCAGCTCTGACCCCAGCACCGTCCTCCCTGAGCTCCAGGATGCCAGCTCAGGATCCAAGCACAGGGAGTCACCCTGGAGGCCGTCTCAGGTGATGCCCCATCCCGGCTCACTCGCCAGCCAGCCCCTGCTGGGTCCTCGCCTTGCAGCTCCCAGCCCATTGTCGCCGACCAGGAGACAGGTGAGCAGAATGGGATCAGGGGGAGGACCACCCCAGAGGTGCTCCCAGGTCCCAGCCCAAAGCTAGAGCAGATGGGGACACAGACTCTGAATCAAATTCAGGCACCTCTGGGCCATGACAGGAGGTGGAGCCCTTGCCAGAGTGACCCCAGGGCTGAGACCCAGCTTAGCTCACTAGAGCGGTGGGGTGGGTGCGGAAGGCTCAGGGACGGTGTGAGAGGGGCCTCAGGTCAATGCTGGCCAGCATCCTCTCCACGAGGCCCTGCATGGGTTGTGGGAGAATCTGATCCAGGCCCTGTGTGGGTTGCGGGAGGATCTGATGAACACAAGACACAAAACTGAGAGGCTGAGCACAGTATCAGACTCTCAGCCTCATCAGCTTTGCCTGGTGGAAAGATCTACCCCAGGGCCCATGCTGGATGTGATAGAAGCATGGAGAAGGCTCCCTGCTCAGACTGGGGCATCAGCGCAGGGTCACCGCCGGATGAATAGGAGCCCGCCAAGAGGAAAGGTGTGTGGAGTTCTCCCAGGCTGCAGTCTCTGCTGGAATTCAGATGTTACTCAGTGCTTCCTGTCTTGTCCTGCTCCCACAAATCAGGGCCTCCCCCTGGACCCAGGGTCCTGTGGCAGAGCCCAGGACCTGGCCAAAGGGCAGAGGCAAGGGGCATCCACTTGAGGCCCAAGGATCCTGGCCTCCCCTGCAGGAGCACTGAGGGCATAGCAGGTGGATGTGGGGGCTGATGGAGGTTCAGGAGAACAGAAGACCCTCGAGCTCAGCTTCACAGCCCAGCCCATGCACCTCACCCCAGGCGAGTGCCCAGAGGCTGAGCCCAGGGAGATGGGGGTGGAGTGTGCAAGAGCTGCAGGGCTATGCGTTAAGAGGAACGTGGGGATTCAGCCTGGAAAAGAACCTGCAGAGCCCAGCTCCACACCTGCCCGGGCTTCCTGACCTACACATCCAGAGAGGAGATGGAACTGTTCAGACAACAAGCCCCACCTTGAAGAGCTATCTGAACTCCTGAGTATCCGAGAAAGACACCTCCATTTCCCTGTCTGTGAAATGGGGCCAAGGACAGAAAGCAGAGAGGGACAGAGAGGCAGTGGGAACTGACCGCTCACCAGGGCATCAGATCCCTGGTATGGACTGAACGTTCCTCCAGTCCTGCAGGGAGATTCAGGATGGGGCCTCTGGGATGAGGTTTACATGAGGTCATGAATGCGGGCCCCTCTGATGGGACTGGTCCCCTTAAAGGAGACGAAGGAGCCAGGGCTCCTCTGTCTCGTGGTCACGTGAGGACTTGGCGAGAAGGTGGCTGTCGGCAGGCAAGATGAGAGCCTGCCTACCCAACCAGGCGCTGGACCTGCTGTCACCTGGATCTCGGACTTGCAGTGTCCAGAACTCTGAGACGCGTTTGCTGTTGGAGCCCCGCAGTCTGGCACTCCGTCCCTGCAGCACAAGTGGATTGATGCCGCCAGAAGTGAGGCCAGGCTCGCGGCCCCGCTCCACGCCCACCCAGACCTGCGCTCTGCGGCCTTCGGGCCAGGGCACCGGAGCTGAGCTCCCGCACAGGACGGCACGCCGACCCGGGCGGGCCTCCGACACGTGGGCACCCGCGTCGGGCCCTCAGCCAGCCACGCCTGGACACGACAGGCTGCCCCGCGGCCTGCCCACACCGCCAGCCTTCTGTGTCTCCTCCCGCCCCCGAGCCCGGGCCGGGGGGCTGGGGGCTCCCGGGGCAGGACCACCACCTGGACCACGTCTCACACCCTTGGGACACCGCCCCGCTGCAGCCACCGTGGGGCTTGGCCTCTGAGTGGGGATGGAGTTGGCCCCCGCCCTTCTCCTCCTTCTGCTGCCCTCCTCTCTTCCACTGCCTTCTCACCAGACTCTGGCTCCCAGGTGGGCAGAAGCCCACTCCTGGTCTGCCCTGGCACATCCCAGGGCCTGGCACGGGGCAGTCACTCAGAATTTAGAAGGCAGCATCCCTGTGCACATGACCTCCATCTTCCAGGCCTGCCTTGAGGCCCTGGTCCATTCCCGAGCCCAGCACGGCTGGGGGCAGCTCTGCCCGAGAACTACATCATCCAGCCTGATTTTCACGGCCCCTTTAATATACTTAGTGGGTCTCTTTGATCTGTCCTGGGAGAGGTTTAGCAGAGAAGAGGCCTGCATCTCAGGGCTGCAGCGGGCTAACAAATAAAACAAATGAATAGGCTGTCCCCGCAAGGGAGCCAGGTGGGCAAGGAGGGTAATGAAACCGATGGTTCCTATTGGGTTGAGGGTGCCCAAAGAGCCCACTGAGGTGACAAGGCAGCACTCCCAGAAAAGCGCCCTGTGCCCCCCACCCCCGATTTCTTGCTAGATTCCCCAAGAGTGTGGCAGCCACCAGGTTTGAGAAGTTCCCGGGCCCGGCTCCTGCTCTGGGCAGCGTTTCCCTAAGACACCGTGAGCATCCAGCAGGCTGTCCTCACTGAGAAAAGTATAAGGCAATGGGGCAACGGGGGTCGCAGACCAGCCTCACTCCTGACACTTCAGGACTGCCCGTGGCTCCCCCGAAATCTAAGCCCATCAACAGCTGGCCGTAAATGATCTCACCGGACTTTTGCAGCCCTTCACCGTGTGTGAAGCTTCCCCCACTGTGGGGTGCCCCTCCGTGAAGCCTGCCGGGATCCCTTGGTCAGAAACGACCAACCGTGCTCCGAATTCCCCTCCAGGACACTGTAGAGGGGCGGTGAGGGGTGGGGACAAGATTGGCCCCCGGGGATCAGGACAGGCTGGGTTAGACTCTGCCCTTCAGGGACCATGGGTGATCACCTCCCTGCCCAGGCCGCCTCGTTCTCCTTGGTCAAATGCACTGTGACCCCAAGCTTCCGGGGTGCTCTGCCACTCCGAGCGGGGGCGGCCATCAAGGCCAGGTGCCAGGTGAAAGTGATCCACCATCGCACAGCCCAGGGAAGGAGGAGGCCACCCAGGCATTTGGACATCAGGAAATTTGCTGCTGGAAGACAATGAAATATTTATAAAGGACACACAAGGATTCTGTGCCTGTAGGAATTAAAATAGGCACAAATTCTATTAAAGAATGACTCAGGGTGGCTTTGAAGAGGGATGGGCTGGGGAAGGGAGCTGCCCTTGGCCCCCCATGCTTTCTGGCGGCCCCCCACTTCAGCTGCAACCAGCATCCCACTCATCCATCCTCCCGGCACCGGCCTCATGCCAGCCCCGGTATGGGCTCCCCAGGATTCCTGAGCCCCAGGTGTCTGCAGACACTAAAAAGGAGAATGAATCACAGGCCCTGTGGGGAGTGGAGGGGGGTGAGAGTGGGCAGGAAGGGTCCTCCTGGGGTTCCTGGATAGAGATCAGGAAGGCCCAAGGACCACATCCGGCTCCATCTCCTGTTTCACTAGCCACGACACTGGGAAAGCCACTCAGATGCTAAGCCTTGACTTTCTCCTCTGTAGAGGGGAGTGAGGGTCACCCCCACAGCACTCCACAGCCTACAAAGCTTTTCTGAATTCATTCTCTCATCTGGAAGGGCCACCTCTGTGACAGCTCCAGGTCAAGGCACCCTTCTCACGATATAATGGAACCCGAATATCCCCTGGGTCCCACCACAGGGGCTTGGGCCAAGGTGCACGACCCCCATTCAGCCCAAAAGGGGATGACGTTTCTTGTGGGCTCTGCTTGGGTCCACTGGCCAAGCCCTGAACCAATGAGCCTTTTGTTCTTTCCTGCCAGAAAGGAGCCAGAGTGTGATGTCTGGAGCCCCAGAAGTTATTTTACCACCATGAGGATGTGCCCAGCCACAGAGCAGACTGTCCTGAGAAACGGGGCTTTCATTCCACCCCCAGTCTCCAGTCAGCTCTTCTCAGGCCCTCCCATCTGTGTTCCAATAATCTGGCTTCAGCGAGTGTCTTGATTGCAATGGATTAACACTCAACATGTCCTGGACCTCAGCATGACTAGAAATAATTCACAGGCCCCTGCACCTCACACGGTTTCTCTTACAGGCCACCAGGTCTGTTGGAGGGGAGGCCAAACCAGGCCTGTGGGTGGCTGGCGGCCAGCTGGAGACCCGAGTCCCCAGAAAGAGCAGCTGTTCCCCCAAGCCCGGGACCAGGGCTGCAGGCCAGGGTGACCAGTTTTTAAAGAGAAGCTGGAAATACTGGATATTGAAGATATGGAATCTAATTAGCATCTAATGAAACATTTTAAAACGCGGCCCAGGCCAAACAAAATAAGACAAAACCGACCATCTGTTTGTCTAACGCAGGAGTCACGAGGCTCCAGAGCCGGAGGAAGGGAGGAGAGAAGAGAATGGACTTGAGAGGGCAGGCGGGGACAGGAGAGGGGCGTGAGGGGCCGGCCAGGCCGTGGTCCCCACCGCCGAGCCCTGGCTCACGGCGCCCACCCACCCCGTCCACCTTGCCCCATCACAGCAAGGCTCCTGCTGCAGGAGTCACCCGCTGGCCCCATTTCGCAGATGCACAAATCAAGGCCATGGACGCGCCTCCCCCCAAGTGGGCAGAGGTCAGCCCCACCCCGCACAAAGTACCAAGCAGAACCACAGCCTGGCAAGCGTGGCCATCCTGGGCAGATGGAGGCCCCTTCCTACCATCCCCATGGGGTTTGGTCTACAAAACCTCAACTGCAACTCACAGATGAGAACCCAAGGCTCCCCGTCCAGGCTGGGGACGCCACTGCTTGAGCCCTGGCCCCTCTGGGAGGCGCCTGGAGCCACCTTGCTCAGTCACCGGTTTGCACTGTGATCTCTGGAGGAAAAGCAGGTTTGGTGTTTTATTTAATGACAGAGCAATTCCCTCATAGGCTTTTTATTATTATTATTATTATTATTCATTTCCCAAAACATTCCCTTTGGGTTTCACTTCATTGTTTGTTCTTAAGAGGGAAAGGAGACCTAAAACTATTTTTAAAAATATGCAAGTTCACAAGCCACAGGTTTCTAATGACAGCTCATAGTCATTAGAGGGAGGACCCACACCTGCCCCGCCCCGGGGAGAGCCTGATAAGTCCCTTCCTGGGAGGGCTGGGAATGATGGGTGGGGGGTGCCAGCTGAGAGCAGAGCCCACCCGGCCTCAGGGACCTTCCCGCTCGTACCAACCTGGTGCCCGCTCCCCCTGCTTGTGCTGGATGGACATTTCACCTTTCGCTGGGCCTGTGTTATCACTCAGGAGTGCCTGGCGGATGGGATGGGGGGCTCCTGGAAACCCTGGTCCAGACTCCCGCTGGGCTTTACCACCCCGCCCCAGCCCAGGGCTGCATCTCCCTGGGCCCTGCTCCCTCCATGTTATGAGAATCCAGTGGGACCCAAAGACGCGTTATTATTCCCATCTTACAGATGAGGAAACTGAGCCTGGGCAGCCCCGTGTGCTTCTCCTTTAGTGCCACAAAGACTCGGGAGGCTGCCATCAGGAGACCCTCAGATGGGGCCTGGATGCATCCTGGCTGGGGGCAGGGGGCCTGGCACGTGCTGGAAATGACCCACGACCGACAGTGGTGACCACCCAGACATCAGAGGGGAAGTAAAAGGCGAGACTTTACAGTTTGCCTAAGAATGTTCTCTAAGAGCAGAAAAAAGTAACCAAAAAAGTACTCCCTTTAGAGACTATTTTTAGCAACTCTACTCCTAGGTGTATAGTCAAAAGCATTTAAAATAGGTATTCAAATACTCCATGCACGTTCACAGAGCACCATTCACAGCAGCTGAAAGGTGGAAACAGCCCAGATGTCCATCAACGAATAATGGACTAGCAAAATGTGGTCTCTCCCTACAATGGGATATTATTCAGCCTTAAAAACAGGAACGGAAGCAACCTAAGTGTCCATTGGTTGATGAATAGATAAAGAAAATGTGGTGTGGAACCTAATTGAACTTAAAGGCTTTTGCACAGCAAAGGAAACCATAAACTAAACAAAAAGACAACCTACAGAATGGGAGAAAATATTTGTAAATGATGCAATCAACAAAGGAATTAATTTCCAAAATACACAAACAGCTCATACAGCTCAATATCCAAAAAAAACCATTCAAAAAATGGGCAGATCTAAATAAACATTTCTCCAAAGAAGACATACAGATGATCAACAGGCACATGAAAAGATGCTCAACATCACTAATTATTAGAGAAATGCAAATCAAAACTGCAATGAGGTATCCACTTTACACCGGCCAGAATGGCCATCATCAAAAAAGTCTAAAGATAATAAACACTGGAGAGGGTGTGGAGAAAAGGAAACCCTCCCACACTGCTAGTGGGAATGCAAATTGGTGCAGGCACTATGGAGAGAAGGATGGAAGTTCCTTAGAAAACTAAAAATACATCTACCGTGTGATCCAGCAAGCTCACTCCTGGGCATATATCTGGACAAAACTCTAATTCAAAAAGAAACATGTACCCCAGTTCATAGCAGTACTGTTCATATAACCTCAATCACTTTGCTGAGTGACTGTCTCAATCACTTGAGACAAAGACAACATTCTAAATCAACTGCTTCAATAAAACATTTTAAAATAAATGTTAAAAAAAAAACAGTAAATGCACAAAACAAACACGCAGATACAGAGAACCAGGGCAGTGGTAACCAGAAGGGAGGAGGGGAAATGCGTAAAGGGGGCCAACAGTGTGGGCACAGATGGAAACCAAACTTTTGGAGTGAGCGTGCCTTGCTTTGTACAGAAGCAGATATTCAACACTGCACAAGAAACATACAATGTCATAAACCAATAAAAATAAATAAGAAAACGTGGTGTTTGGGATATTACTCAGCTCTAAAAGAGAAGAGAACATACTATTTTTAAAGCAGACTCTTCCCAGCTTCCAGGGTCCCGGCTCTGACCTGAACAGGACAGATATCGGGAGCAGGACCGGGTCAAGGCATACCCCACTCCCAGCCCCCAGCCCCTCAAATATCTCAGGCTTGGACCCACAGAGGCATGGAACCCTGCTGTTGGAGGAGGCTAGAGGCCCTCCATCTGCCAGGTAGGTTTGCTTCTGAAGAGGATCACAGATGGTGTAGCCAGGAAAGAGTTCAAGGGGCTGAGATGCCAGTTAAAGCCCACAGCCCTCGGTATTTTCAGGCCCACTTGCTAAGGAGCCTCCGTGGGCCGCCAGTCAGAGACCAAAAATGCAAGCGCGCCCTCTGGCGGGCACGCGGACGACTGCAAATGGCGCGCAGCCACCAGCCCGCGGTTCCCCTGGGACGGCATCCAGAATCAGGATGCGGGGGGGGGGGGGCCATTCATCTTTTTCTCAGAGGCCATGTGTCATGTAGTGAGCTTCTCTGAAGTTACCACCAACCAATAATAGCAGTAATAATAACAGATGATGGTGGCGGCCACAACCACAGTTTACTGAGGACACACACCGGGCCAGGGAGGAGTCACCTTCCTTAACTCATTCACTCTGCAGGAGAGGGGGCACTCTGCAGGAGAGGGAGCACCCTGAAGGAGGGGGAGCACCCTGAAGGAGAGGGAGCACCCTGCAGGACAGGGAGCACTCTGCAGGAGAGGGAGCAGCCTTCCCACAGTGAGTGGTGTTATCTCCCAGCCATGGATGAGGAGCCCCAGAACTGGGCAGAGCTGGATCCTCCATCTCTCCCATTCCACTCTCCTTCCCTCACCACCCACAGTCCATAACCGCCTCTGAAAAAAAAAAAAAGAAAAGAAAAACTGCAAGGAAATATGGGGAAACAAACCTAAATATAAAAATCAGGTTCACAAGAAAAATTATATAAAATTGGGCTGACTTTTGAAAAGTCTATGGCAGAATAAGAAAATTGTAAGTCAGCTTTCATACCCAAGAATACTGTCTCATTCAGTAATAACTGATACTTGGGTATTTTTTTTTTAAATGAAACGAAATATTCAAACTCGCGCTTGTTTCTGTTAGAAGTGGGGACTCTTCGTTCAGGGCCTGGAGTAGAGGAGAGGGAGGGAGCAGGTGGAATTCATGGAGGAAAGATCCTTCAGGCAAAACAGAGGCTTGGATATCAAGGTACTCAGGACTCTGAGTGCTGGGACCCCAGCTCCTCCAGCACCCGCCCCCAGCCCCACCCAGGTGCCCCAGCGTCCTGGCTCCCTACAGACACAGCCTGCGCCCCCCTCCAGGAAGCTCTTGCCCCCCTTTCAGGACCCAGCTCAACGGCCACCTCCTCCAGGAGGCCCTCTTCTCCCTCACTGCGAATCCCAAAGGAGCTCTGGGCACACAGGGACCTAAGGGACACAGACTCCGATGGCCTGTGGTCAAGCCAGGAGCCCCCCTCCCTGAAAGGAGCATGATCCACGCCAGTGGGGGGATGGGGCCGGGAGAGCAAAGACACTGGCGCTTTCACGGCTGAAAATAGTCATCTCTGCCTCTCGGACGCCTCAAGAGCCGAGTGAAGGTAAATGCTCGGCTTCCCAAACTGCCCGTGTTCACGCGGCTGGACGTGCTGGGGTCTTGTTCCAGGGCCGACCCTGAGGCAGGAGGCTGGGCCTGGGACTCTGGGTTCCCCTCCAGCTCTGCGGATTCCTCCTCTCCCACTGAGTAGGGGTCACAGGGTTCTGTGAGAGCTGGCGGGGCCAGTGCTCGGCCTCAGAGGTCACTACCTGACCTCACCCAAGCACATGGCGGTGGTGAGACCGGAGCTCATCTCCGTCCACACACGTCGGCAGCCACCCATGTCTCCCAGACTGAGAGCCACTCACTTCCTCAAGAAGCATCAGAAGCAGGCGGGCTCTAGTCCCAGGTGCTGGTGCCCACTTGGGTGTGGGTCCTCCCCTGCCCCAAGCACAGCTGGCCACAGCACCCTTCAGGACTTGGGGCCAGTGGGGCTCCAGGCCTGGCCCCTGAGGGCCTGTCGTGCAACTCTCATCCGCTCCCTTCCTCCTCCCCGCTCTGCCCCGACAGGAAGAGGACTCAGGACCCCAGGGAGGACGGGGCCTCCAGGTGCTGGGAGCCGGGTTCCTGAGTGACCGTGCTCAGCAGGGGCCCCGCTGACCCGCGGTGACTGTGACCTGAGCAGCAGAGGGACTCACGGTGCAGGAGACCAGGGGTGTTGGGGGAGGGGCGCCTGCTATGCCCCCAGCTCAGAGATGCTATCTGCCAGCACGGAGGCCACATGCAGAGACCAGACACGCGCAGACCATCACTGCCGACCTTGCAGCCCAACAGGAGCCCACGGAGCCCCCGACTCCGATGCAGAACATCTGCTGGGGCGGCCGGGCAGGGACGGTCATGTCCATTTCACAGGCGGGAAGACTTGGGCTCAGGGCCATGACTGGCTGTGTGACCTTGGGGACATTTCCTTAGCAGTGGGGCAAGGCCTGGGACGTGGCAGTGAAACCCGAGTGCAGACTGCTGTACGATGCTGACGGTCCCATGCACGTGTGTGCAAATACACACATATGCATGCATACATGGGTGTATATAGATACATTTGCACACACAGATACACGCACGCACGCACACATACCATATACATGCACACACACAGACATACACACAGAGGCACACACAGATACATACACATGCAGACGCACCACATGCACTCATGCACACGCATATGCAGACACCCACTACATACACACACGTGTGCACACACAGGCACACACAGATACATCTGCACATACACATAGGCACATTCAGATCACACACACACACACACCTCTGGGGCCCGAGGCACTCTGGAAAGTAATGGAAAAGCAGCAAGATGAAGCTGAGGAACCCGAGAAGCCCACTCACTCCTTCCCCAATTATGAACGGAGAACGTGCATCAAATGTGCGCACTTAGAAACACCGCGGGGCAAGGCTCGGAACACGGCCTCTGTCCTTGGTCCCCGTGCTGGAAATCCTGAGTAACAAGAGCAACAGCCTCATGGAGCGTGGAGGATTAAAGGGTTTCAGCCAAGTCACTGGCCCAAGGACATGCACTAGCATGCGGGCAACCTCAGCTGCCACACAGACACCCGTGTCGACCTCCTTCTCAAGAGGCTGCAGCTGGCACCTGCGGGAAGACATACACGGGCGTGCATGCACGCACACACACACACACAGAGACACACACAGGCATGCATACAGACACAGAGATACACACAGACAGATAAACACAGACACACACACAGACACAGAGATACACACACACACACACACACACACACAGGCATGCACACAGACACAGAGATACACACACACAGATAAACACAGACACACACACAGACACAGAGATACACACACACACACACACACACCATAGACACAGACACGCACACAGAGACACACAGACCACAGCACTTCCAGACCCTCGCTTACGTAACAGCAACCTAAGGGGTGTCCAGGCGGAGTGGAAAAACACCAGCCTGGAGCCACACCAGCTCAGCCTGCCTGTCCATTGGTGTGACTCCGGGATCACATGCCAGTGCCTCGCACCCACGTCTGTCCTGACGCCAGGGAGACCCCCGCCTCCCGTGAGGCTGGCTGCGAGCGTTAGAGAAGGTGACAGACACGGAACGCCAGGCAGCACCCTCCCTAAGGTCAGGGGCCTCTCCCTGGGCCCTTCTGCTCTTTGACTCTTGCCTTGTGGCTTCCCAGACCCCCTGCACCCGTTGTATTAATAAATGAGCTTGTCCCAGGAGCACACGAGTCTCCTTTCTGCTACTTCATGCCCCAGGGACTTTGCACATGCTGTTCCGTCAGCCATGGATGCCTGCGTGCTCCACAGCTCCACCTGGTTCATCCCGGGCCCCTCAGGCTGGGACGGCTCAAGGGCTCAGCTGAAGGACCCAGTGAGGAGGCAAGGGGCCCCGTCTCATGGCTCCCCCAGGCTGATGGCCTCAACTGACCTGTAAGTGCCTGTCCCGAGGGAGCAGGACTTGTCCTAGAGGCCAGAGGGAGGAGGAAACCCCGAGGAAGGGGAGAGTGTGTGGGCAGCCCCAGCCAGTGACTGCCCATGGGGGATCAGCCCGGGGCCCTGACCTCCTTCACAGAAAGGCAGGCGTCCAAATGCATAGATGAACGTCTGCAGAGCCTCTGCCTCATGGATGTCTCCGCCACCCTCCTGGCAAGGAGGTGCTGGTGTCTGTGCCAGGGTGTGCCGTGTGCCCTCCGGGAGCCCTCAGTCCCCTCCCTGAGGGGCACAGGGCAGCAGGGTGTGCCGTGCGCCCTCCGGGAGCCCTCAGTCCCCTCCCTAAGGGGCACAGGGCAGCAGGGTGTGCCGTGTGCCCTCCGGGAGCCCTCAGTCCCCTCACTGAGGGGCACAGGGCAGCGGGGTGTGCCGTGCGCCCTCCGGGAGCCCTCAGTCCCCTCACTGAGGGGCACAGGGCAGCGGGGTGTGCCGTGCGCCCTCCGGGAGCCCTCAGTCCCCTCCCTGAGGGGCACAGGGCAGCGGGGTGTGCCGTGCGCCCTCCGGGAGCCCTCAGTCCCCTCCCTGAGGGGCACAGGGCAGCGGGTCCACTGTCACCAGCCCTGCAGGACAGCGCTGTCCCCCCATCTCGAGACTACCCACCCCTGCCCGTCTGCTGGAGGGGCCGGCTCGCCTGTGCAGGACCGTCCGTCCTCCCAGACCAGGGCAGCCTCTGACTTATTCCCGGAGCCCCAGGACCACGCCTGGCATGAGGGCAGGGCAGCTGCCTGCTGAACAGCTAGACAAGGGCGGGCCCCTCTGCATGTCCCCTCCAGCTGTCGTCCCCCACGGGGGTGACACTGCGTGTCAGTGGGGTTCCTGGGGGAAGACAGATGATATAGAACTAAAGCAGCAGAGGCCGGCAGGGCCCCCCCTGGTGTGTGTGGGGACGCTCAAGGGCTTAGAGGGATCCCGCCTGGAGCACAGGGGATCTGTGATGAACGGGAGTCACCTGCCATAGTGGCTGGGCAGCTGGGTCAGAGCTGCACATGGAGCCCAGCCATGGACAGTGGGCGGCCGGGCCACAGGTAGAGGGGGGGCAGGCGGCGCCCCTCACAGAACTCCCTAAAACCTGTCTCACTCACAGCCAGAAGACCCTCAGTGTCTGGTACATAGACTCTCAATAAAACGTTTGTGACATGGATGAATGAGTGGATGAGCAAGTGAATGAATGAAAACCACATGCCTGCCACGTGCCCGGCACTGTTCTAAATGCAGGGTATGGTCACTACATGCACACACGCGCTCAGTCGCGTCCGACTCTTTGCACCCCAGGGACTGCAGCCCTCCAGGCACCTCTGTCCACGGGATTTCCCAGCACCACCCCTGAGATTTGAAAGAAGCACACCAAGGCTCAGGGGCCAGTAACCAGCACAGGGTCACACAGCTGTGAAGACAGTGAAGGGGGACCCAACCCAGAAGGCGGCCCCCTCGAACCCCCATCCCCAAGGCCTGCGTGCCACCAGGGTGGGGTCCGACTGTCCTATGACAAAGCAGTGCCCACTGTCCCGTGGGGACAGACAGGGCAGGGCCTTGGGAAGGGGGCTAGGGCAGGAAGGAGAGAAGGCAGTGGAGGGGCAGGTGGGGCGTGGACGAGAGGAAGGCAGAGGGCTCTGACATCGGGGCCAAAGGGCTCAGAACTCTCCGAAGGTGATGCCCGCCTTTATGAGAGCAGACCGCCACGAAACCAGGGGAGAGCATCTCCTTCCTTCCTGTGTTAGTGGGTGGAGCGCCTGTGACTGCCATCACTGCGGCCCCAGTGCCTGGCACATGTCATCACTTACTGCATCCTTTCGTTCACTCGACAAGTATCTACGGAGCACCTACGACGTGCCGGGCACTGAGAGCCCAAGGCAGTGACAGCAGTGAGGATGGGGGTGATGACTGGGAGCGGAGGGAGGGAGATTTGGATGATGACAGAGAGGATGGTAACGATGGCCAGGACAACGGACATGACGATGGTGACGACGAGGAGGAGGAGGCAGGCGACAAGGATGACGAGGAGGAGGAGGCGATGAAGACAATTATGACAACGATGGGGAGGAGGAGGAGGCGGAGGGGGGCGCTGAGGGTGCTGATAACAACCGTTATGACAATGATGGCCGTGACGATGGGGAGGAGTAGGAGGCGGCGGACAAAGACAGTTATGACAATAGGAGGAGATGGACGATGCCAGTTATAACAAGGATGACGGCAGGAGGGTGGCGGTGACGATGGGGATAAGGAGGAGGAGGAAGAGGATGGTGGTGATGAGGACAACGTGGGTTATAAAGACGACAGCGATACGGTGATAATGATGACGAGGGCGCGCTGCGCGTCGGGCCCTGCGCTGGGTGCAGGCAAGGCCGAGACAGCGATGACGCAACGACGGTGAGGATGGTGATGACGAAGACGACGATGAGGACGACACCGGGAGGGCACTGTGTCGGCCACTGCTGTGAAGGCTGTAACTCAACGGCATCATCACAGAAGACATGGCAGCCACGAGGGTAGGGTGAAGGATGTGGAAAAGATGGGCTCTCAGGGAAGCCCACCATACCCTCTGTTCACACGTGAGGACCTGAGGCACAGAGACCCCACCATTTCCCCAGGGTCTCACATGCCGAGCCCCCTACCCTGCCCCTGGTTGTAAATGAGGAGCCCAGCCCTGGGCTCAGCACTTGGGAAGGGGAGGGTACCTGTCCCCACACCCACCCCTGCAGAGAAGACCCTGCCCAGACACCCTCATCCGGCTGCAGGGAGCGTCTACACACAGAAGCCGAGCCATGGAGCCCTTTTAATTAAAGAGCCTGCCAGCTGTCTGTGGATGAGACATGGCCCTTGGACTGCGAGAGCGGCCCTCTGTCTGTCTGGTGAGCAGCTCGGTGTCCCGGGGCTGCTTATGCAGGACTGGAGACTCGGCCTCGGCCAAAGGAGCCAGTCCAGAGGGGACCGCCCATCCTGCTGCAGACTGGGCTGTGCTCTCCACCAGAGCAGCCTGGCCCAGCCTGGCCTCGGGGAAGACGAGGACCACGGGCTCGCTTCCGTGACTGCCCCAGCGAGGTCCGCTCTGGGATCACCACACTCCTCGGAGACCCTGGGTGCTGGCCCCGGGGAGAGGGGGCCTCCGAGGGACGGGTCTGGGAAGTGCACTAGGGTTGGGTCACAGGAAGAGCGCTGGCCTCACTGGGACCTAGTTCCCACCCTGCCACATGGAACGAGATCGGTCCTGCTGCCTGGGGAGGCTGGGAGGGCTCGGTGGGGCAACTCGAACTCTGATCAAACAGGGCCAGGTACAAAGCAATTACTGCTCAAAACAATACAAGGTCACCATCCATCACTGATCTTCCTTGGAACACCGCAGTGGACATGAAACGGCATCACAGACCCATAGCAGGCCCTCAGCAAATGCGAGTGGAGACCCGACCCCCTCGGATGAGATGAGGCTGAGATGGGGAGGACAAGAACACCACTCAGGTGTCCCCGAGCCCAGCATTCTGCAAAACATAGCCAGAGACCCTCCTTTCCCCCGTCAAAACCTGTGCCCAGAACGCCATTCCTCCAGGATGGTCTGCTGCAAGGACCAGGTATATACAGTAGTGGGAAAGCTGTCTGGCCTCTCCCCCAAAGGCTGGAGGTGACAGCAGGGAGCCCTGCACTGGCTGGTCTGAAGTGGGACTACAGTGCTCACACAGGGCACGTGCCTGAGTAAGTCACTGAGCCTCACTGTGCCTCCACGTCCTCATCTGTCAAAGGGGAAGGAGCCCCCACAGTGCTGGGGGGAGGGGCGATGTGCTGTGATGCACACGGCCCAGGGCTGGGCACACGCAAGTCCAAGCGGTGGTCGTCATCTCCTCCCGCCAGTCCTGGGCCACCTCCACACGTGTCCTTCTTTTGCAAAACCCCACATCCCTTCCTTCTGAGGCACCACCCACTCAGGTGTTCCCTAGCCCAGCGTTCTGCAAAGCATGGCCACAGGCCATTCATGGGGCTGGGGCAACGGTCAAAATGCAGATTCTGGGCCCTGCCCCTGACCTATGGAATCAGGACCCTGGGAGCAGACCCTGGAGTCTACACTGTAGAACCACCACTGTAGAACTGGAGTCGGAGAGCTGCCGCCCTGACCTGAGCCAGATTTTGGGATTGGTGCCTATTTCTGAGCCTGCTGTGAGGTGGAAAGTTGGCTGGATCTCTGAGAATTTGGGTGCAGTCTGGATGGATGCTCATAGGGCTCCCAAAGGCAGACACCCCGTGATTTAAGCTTCTGGGTACCAGTCCCACAGCGAGAAAAGCATGCCTGCCCAAAGCACTGCCCTTAATACCCTTCCCCAAAAAAAGTCAAGGGTGACAGTCACTGGGGTGGACGCTCTCCTGAATCTGTCAACACCGATTTCCATCACACCCAGCATCAGACACCACCAGCAAGGGGAGCGGGCTGGTATCTCCGAGGGGGATGCTCTACGCCTGTAATCACTCCGTCATAAGTACGAGAAAGGACCCGGGTCCTGGCACCACCTCCTCCGTGTCTCAGCCATGTGACCTTGGGCAAGTCACCTAACCTTGCAGAGATCAAACACTGAGATACAAAACAAGAGATGGAAAAATCCCCATTGATCTCATTCTCCTCCATTTATCTCCTAGACTTCCAGCCACTTCACCTTATTTTCTACTTTTGAGGTTTTTCCATTTTGCAAATTTCTAATTGTAGGAATAATACTTGCCTAGTGAAGAGCACCAGAAGTTTAAAGACAAACTCTACAGAAGCAGGAAAGAATTACCCACAGTGCCACCACTCAAGAGGAGCTCTGTGACCATCTTGTTATACTTCCTCCAACCTTTTCCTAAATACATCTTCCACAGCTGAGAGCAAATCATACATAAGCAATTATGTAGCCTTCTTTTTTCTACTTATAAGAAAGTGCTGTGCCACTATATTGCCAATAGAAATTCTTCATAAACATCATTTTTAATTCTTCATAAACTTCAAGTAGATGAGCCATAATTTCTTTACTTAAATAGGCTAAATAGGAAATCCATTGGTCTCCAATTTGTCTCTGTTGCTAATAACCATCTGTGGTTTAGCCAAAAGCACACTGTTTCTGGCCCTTGGTATTTTATCTGTATCACACAGAAAGACCAGAAACCTGAATGCCTGAACTTGGGCTGAGCACTGCAAGAGATTCAACAGTGAAGGAGATCCCTCATTGTCCCCCCTACCTCTGAGGGCAACACCTGGTGAGAACCTTCTTCCCAGGCATGCCCATCTTCTAGGGAGGGTCAACCCCATTTTCCTGGATGAAGACACATGCTTAGAGAGGTCAAGCGATTTGCTCCAGGTCACACAGCAAGTATGACTCCAAAGTCCCAGATATCCTCATGCTAAGGGTCACAGTCAGGACTAGGGTCATCCTGGCCAAGATAAACGGGGCTGGCCCTGTGGCCCAGGATTCAGTCAATTCCTGAGCCTCTCACCTGGCCAGATCTAGAGTCTCTCTTTCCCCTGCCCTCTGTGGCCCCTTCCTTTCAGCAGAGGTGGATCCTGCCTACTACCAATGAACCCAACCCTTAATGTGCTTTCTGAGGTCACAGAGCCTCACTGATGGACGGCCAACTTCCAGAATGGCAGCGTAAGGACTTCCAAAAATCTACTCCTCCAGAGAAACAATGACAGCACTGGGAAAACTGTCAAAATCAACGTTTTCAAATTCTGGAAATTAACTAAAGCCTTTCAATAATCCAAGATGTTTATTCAAGAAAAATGACTAAATTGTAGTAAGAAAGGAAAGCCTTATGGCATTTTAACTTTTCCTGGCCCCATCTCCCTGTCCCCAGCTCCACGGTAGCCTTGAAAACCAACGGCAGAGCATTCATGACAGCTGTGAACGCAGCATCCCAACATCCAGATGGGGCAGAGGAGCTCGAACCGAGCTCCTCACAAAATCCCACACCCAGAGAATTACCACTGTGTGACCTGTCTCACAGCTTCCTGAAAGTTCCACTCGCACAGCTAGTCTTTATTTGACCTGACTTAGAGCCTGCTCAGTGAGAACGCATATCCCCAGGGCATTTGCTGAAAATAATCAGAGGCAATTTTTTAACAGCACAGCTGCCTGAAGTGGCGTTACTAGTTGGAACTACTAGATTGGTGCAAAAGTAATTGCAGTTTTGCATTGTTGAACTTTGCCGTTTGATATTGGAATACATTCTTAAATGTGGTTATGTTATACATCATTTTAATGAACATTTCTTGCTATAAGCTAATGATATTACTTACTGTCTATTTTATATTTATTTTAAACCAGGGAAATGATGTTAGACAAAAAGCAAATTCGAGTGATTTTCTTATTCAAGCTCAAATGGGTCGTAAAGCAGCAAAGACAACTCTCAAAATCAGTAACACATTTAGCCCAGGAATTGCTAATGAATGTATAGTGCAGTCGTGATTCAAGACGTTTTGCAAAGGAGATGAGAGCCATGAAGACGAGCAGTGCAGTGGCCAACCATCAGAAGTTGACAACGACCAGTTGAGAGGATTATCGAAGCTGATTCTCTTAAAACCACTCGAGAAACTGCCAAATAACTCAATGAAAATCATTCTATGGTCATTTAGCATTTGAAGCAAATTGGAAAGGTGGAAAAACTCGATAAGTGGATGTCTCATGGAGCTGACTGAAAATAAAAAAATCATCATTTTGAAGTGTTGTCTTATTCTACACAGCAACAACAAACCATTTCTTAATCGGATCGTGACATGCGTCTAAAAGTGGATTTTATACAACTGGTGATGACCAACTCAGTGGCTGTACTGAGAAGAAGCTTCAAAGCACTTCCCAAAGCCAAACGTACACCCAAAAAAGATCAGGGTCACTGCTGGTCTGCTGCACTGATCCACTACAGCTTCCTGAATCCCAGCAAAACCATCACATCTGAGAAGCACGCTCAGCAAATTGGTGAGAGGCACTGAAAACTGCAAGGCCTACAGCCAGCACTGGTCAACAGAATGGGTCCATTTCTGCATGACGACACCCGCCTGCATGTCACACAACCACTTCAAAAGCTGAATGAATTGGGCTGTGAAGTTTTGCCTCATTTACTATATTCACCTGACCTCTCGCCAACAAAAACTTTTTGCAGGGAAAATGCTTCCACAACCAACAGGAGGCAGAAAATGCTTTCCAAGAGTTTGTCAAATCCCAAAGCATGGATTTTTATGCAACAGGAATAAATAAACTTATTTCTCATTGGCAAAAATGTGTTGACTGTAATAGTTCCTATTTTGATTAATAAAGATATGTTTGAGCCCAGCTATAATGACTTAAAATTCAGTCTGAAACTGCAATTATGCTTGCACCAACCTAATAACAAGAGGCTGACCAAAAACTTAAAAAGGAAAAACTGGGGAATGGAAGACTTTGACCCCTGTGAATCTAGAAGGCCACGGGCATATACAGGATTGTGCACATTACATTACAGGGAACACTTTATACAGCCCTAAACTCCCCGTTCATGAACATGAGGCTCTAACCAAGCAGGAACAAAGGCTAAGATGGAGGTGTAAGCTGCCTACCAGGGCAATGTGTACCCCCAACCCCCTGTACAAATTCCTTGGCAAAGACTTTTATTGGCTCAAGGCATCTGAGGAAATCTCTGTCCAACAACTAGCTGACAACAAAGCTAAGCCGGCAGAGACTTCTTGGCCACATGTGACAAAGAATACAGAATTTGTAGAATCTTCCAGGACAGTTGCTAAGACAGCAAACAGCAGCAGCATCGGCAACAAAATGTAGCAACAACAACAAAAGCAACATGTTAAATCCTGGAGGGTAAGGAGCAATTTGATTTCCAGAGTTTTCATATCGTATCATTTTAAACATCTAGCTTTCAACGGGCTTCTCTGGTGGCTCAGCTGGTAAAGAATCCACCTGCAACGCGGGAGACCTGGGCTCAATCCCTGGGTCGGGAAGATGCTCCAGAGAAGGGAACAGCTACCCACTCCAGTGTTCTTACCTGGAGAATTCCATGGACTGTATAGTCCATGGGATCACAAAGAGTCGGACACAACTGAGCAACTTTCACTTTTCGACAGAAAATTCTAAGATACACAAAGACACAGGGCAGTAAGGCCCATACACGGGGGAAGGAAGGTGGAGGAGGGAGTCAACAGACGCTGTGAGGAGGGCGGAGACCAGCAGAGACGCTAAATCAAGTGTTATAAATATGTTCGAAGACTGAAAGGAACCATGTCTTAAAAAACAAAGGAAGGCATGAAAGAGTCTCACTAAAGAGTAAAGAGATAGAAATTGTTCTTTAGTAAAAACTCTAGGATTGAAAAGTACAATAACTTTAATGAACAATCCACCAGAGGGCTCAACATCAAATATGAACTGACATATGGAGAAAAAAAACAAAACAGTGAACCCAAAGACAGGGTAATTGAGATTATGAAGTCTGAGGGACAGAAAAAATGCAGAGAAAAAGATGCATAGTCTTCAAAGACCTGTGAGACTATAATAAAAGAGCTACCATTTATTCCCTTACAGTCCTAGAAGAGAAAGAAAAAAGGGGGGGGGGCAGAAAGGACATACAAAGAAATAATGACCCAAATCTTCCAAAATTTGATGAAAACATTAATCTGCACATCAAAGAAGACTAACAAAAATACGATAAACTCAAAGAGATCCATACCTAGACAGCAATAGTTAAGCTACTGAGTCATAAACAAGGATAGAGTGTTGAAAGAAGCAAGAGAAGAATAACCCAGTGTGTACAGGGATTCCCATTAAGATTACAGCTGGCTTCTCATCTGACCACAGAGGCCAGAAGGCACCAGGAAACGTGTTCAAAGAGCTGAAAGAAAAAGACCGCTAACCAAAAACTCTATATCCAGCAAAACTACCCGCCAAGAACAGAGGAGAAGTTTAGCCATTCCCAGATAAACAAAAACTCAAAAAATTCATTGCTGGTAGTCCGACCCTATAAGAAGTATTAGAAGTAGCCCTTCAGGACATTTGACAGTAATTCAAATCCACACAAAGAAGTAAAGAATGCCAGTTAAGATAACAATACAGGTAAATAGATAAGGATACATATGTGTTTTATATGTAACCCTTTTCTTCTACCTGATTTACGGTGGCTGTAAAAAGCAATACTAATAAAACAGTGCTGAAAGGCTTATAATATGCAAAGATGCATTTGTTTTTTCCTTTGGCTGCACCACATGGCTTTCAGGATTGTAGTTCCCCAACCAGGGGTTGAACCTACATCCTTGGCAGTGAAAGCCTGGAGTCCTACCCACTGGATCACCAGGGAATTCCCAAAGATGTAATTTTTTAAATAATAATAGTACAAAGGAAGAGAGAAGAAATGGAACTGTAATGGAGCAGTCTTTACACACCATTGAAATTAAGTCGGGGGACTTCCCCGGTGGTCCAATGGTTAAGAACCTGCCCTCCAACGCAAAGGACATGGGTTCGATCCCTGGTCAGGGAACTAAGATCCCACATACTGCATGGCAAGTTAGCCCACATGCCACAGCTCCTGAGCCTGTGCACTCTGGAGCACGTGCAGCAACTAGAGAAGCGTGTGTGCTGCAAGATCTGATGTGGCCAACTCAACGAATTAACAGTTTAAAAAAAGGAAACTAAGGGGGTCTCCATCCAAACTAGACTTTTTAAGGTTAAGATGCGAATTATAATCCCCGGGGGAACTTAAGAAAATAAAAAACATATATAGTAAAAGAAACAACAAGGAAATCAAAATCATATACTAGAAAATATTTGAATGCAATACTGCAGGAATCAAGGCACAGGCAAGAACACATAGAGACAGCAAACAGCAGAATGACAGGCTTGCAGCCCACATTATCGGTGACGGTACTCAATATACGTTTACCGCACAGCACAACAGACGGAAACCGGCAGAACGGACAGACACCAAAAGCAGGATCCAACTACACGCTGCCTGTGAAAGACACGCTTTAGATCAAGGACACAAACAGGTTGAAAAGCAAAAGGATGGAAAATACAGACCACGCAAACTCGCCGAAAGAGCTGGAGTTACCATACTCAGTTCAGTTCAGTTCAGTCGCTCAGTCGTGTCCGACTCTTTGCGACCCCATGAATGGCAGCACGCCAGGGCTCCCTGTCCATCACCGACTCCCGGAGTTCACTCAAACTCATGTCCATGGAGTCAGTGATGCCATCCAGTCATCTCATCCTCTGTCGTCCCCTTCTCCTCCTGCCCCCAATCCCTCCCAGCATCAGAGTCTTTTCCAATGAGTCAACTCTTCGCATGAGGTGGCCCAAGTACTGGAGTTTCAGCTTTAGCATAGTAGCAGTTGCCATACTACTACCAGATAAAACAAACTTCAAGACAAACGTTTTTAATAGAGACAGAGAAGGACATTTTATAAGATAAAAGTTTCAGGCTTTCAGGAAGGCATCACAATCACAAACATATACCACCTAATAACAGAGCCCCAAACTGCAGGGAACAGAACTTCACGGATGTAAGGACTGGTTCAGTGTTTGCCCCAGCCACAGCCTTCAACCACACCCTGTCTGCCCCATTGTCCCTTCATAAGAATTGGGGGGAATTCCGTAACTTTTCCAGTGCCTTTCAGTTATTCAAACCTCAAGAAAGTCTAAGGTGTCATCTCAAACTCAATTTAAATCTTGTCTCCTCCTTTACTTCCAGTGCAAACAAAGCTTGGATCCTGACTGGGAAAGAGGAGAAATGGAAGGGGCCCACAGTCTGGCCAAGATACCTGCTCCCACCCCCTCATGGGCAGGTCTTGCATGAATAACAGAGTAGACACAGCAGCGGGCGGGAATACATCCCTCTGATGTATTCTGGGCACTTGCTGCCAAGTTAACATCACCCAGATATCAAAGCTGCAGCATTCACACAGAGCTCTGTGGTTTACAGGAGCATTCCATGTGTGCTGCTAATTAACATAAGTGGGAGGGGCGTGGAGAGCAGGGACCCTGAGCTTTGCGGTCTAATAGGCAGCTATCCCACCTTGGGCAAATTACTGCACCTCTCCGAGCTCCACTTTTCTCACGAAACATTCACTGAGCACTTTATGCCAAGTGATGCTGAGTGGATAAGCCCACCAACTCTCACCATAATTCCCCAGCAGGTCCCAGCATTTGCAGGAGCAGAAATGGAGCACAGGGAAGGTGGAGGACCTTACCAGGGGCCAGGCCACCAGCAGGATTAGACCCCAGGTGGTGTGACCACAGACATCTGCTTATTTGCCATGCCTGGCATATAGTAGGTGACCAACACATGCTAGCTACTCTCCCTTCTCTGTCCAAAAGTACCAACACACCCAGAGGCCACAGGGCGAATAAACAGTTGCCGTGTGCCAGGCAACTGGGAAGGAATGAAAACCAAGCTGTTAATACAAAGCAGGTGGCGCTGAGAGGGCCTGTGGCTCCACCTCACAACTCTGAGGATGCGGACTTTAAGCCTGCCCATGTGGTTCATTGTAGCCACATGGGGGTCATAGCACACGGGGGCTTCCCGGGTGGCTCAATGTTAAATGAACCTGCCTGCCAATGCTGGAGATGCAGGAGTCGCCGGTTTGACCCCTGGGTCGGGAAGATCCCCTGGAGGAAGAAAGGGCAACCCACTCCAGTATTCTGGCCTCGAGAATCCCATTGTCAGAGGAGCCTGGTGGGCTCCAGTCCATGGGGTCGCGAAGAGCCAGACAAACAGCACATGCAATGCCCAAAAGGCTAGAAAAGTGCTTCCCTCCAGGACTGGCCTCTCTGACTGCCTTGGAAGCCCAGCCTCCATGTGTGTGGCAAGACCCCAGCACATGGAGCAGCCCCCCTCAAGTCAACCAGAACCCAGCTTGCCGGCTCCACACTAGCAGGCGCTGGCCAGACCTTGTGAGACCGCCCAGCTGGGCCTCGGATGTTCTGTCTAAGGCCAGGGTCCATGACCGCAGGTGAGGCAAGGACCCCGGCTCCGCCCCATCCATCACAGAGACGTCATCGGGGGAGGGCCTGTCTGTTCAGGGCTGAGTGCCAGCCCTCGCCTGGTCCCCACACTAGCCTCCAGCAGATCCTGTGGCCTCTGAGCCTGCTAATTGCACCTTCAAACTACCCTGAGCCCAGCCTCCTTCTGCTTTGCCAGGTAAGGCATGCCTCCCAGGGCCTCCTGTGCTCGGCAGGCTTCCCAGCCCCTGAAGAGCAGGAAGACCAGCCTTGGCTAACACTACGGACAGGGCCCCGGGCGCCATGCTCAGCTCCACGCGGCATGGAGAGGTCGTGTGGAGCTTAAAGGAAATAGTGCCCACGGCCTTCACATCCACAAAGCCTCTACTTGAGCCCATCGGCACTCCAGCTGGTGACTTGAAACCTGGTCTGTCACCTAACGCACCCCCTTACGTGCCTTTCCCCCTTGCTCTACGCAGAGTCCCCGCCAAGCCCCTGCAATACTGCCCGTGTTCCACTCCCCAAACCAGCCACCTTGTTGACCTCCGGGGGGGTGATGGATGGGATGGTGCCACAACCCGTGATCCCTCACACCTCTTTCTCCCAGAGAGCAGTCTGGGCTCATCTGTGGGGCCCTTCTGGACTGGGTTGGGGTCCTCCCCCCACTCCTGCAGCCCTGTGCTGGCCAGGGTCAGCCAGAGAATTGTTATTTCTTCAATGCTGATCATCCTGGTCACGGACCTGCACCCAGAGCCACCTGGGGTTCATGAGGGCCTCCTAAAACTACGAGTCCGTCTGTCCTCAGGGCAGGGATCCTGAACCCTGGTGGCCTGTGGATAGAATTCAAAGTCTGGATGGGAAGAAAATACACCACCTTCATTGTCAGCCCCCCACTGGCGGCAACGCGGCGATGCCTATACACTTGGGCACGGCAAACCAAAGAGGGATCCGTAGCAGCTGCTGTGACTTCAGCAGAAACGGGGCGTGTTTCCCTCCCACGTGTGCCACTGGGGGCCTTCTGAGGACTCATGGACACACATCTTCACTGGGGGCTCATCATAGTCACTGGACGCACCATCATCCCTGTTACTGAACTCATTGGTCAGAACGCATACTTATTGGTGGATCAGCCACCTTTAAAAAATGACCTTCATACCTGTGTTTCAGGTTCCTAGTTTCTAGAAGGGACTAAGGGAGATGATCGGGGCCTCACCCAGTGCAGGGCCTGACGCCAAGCAGGGGTTCTGTCTCTTCTGATGGCTTGGGGCATCCTGTGACCTGCACCTCTGGGGGTGGCCGTGGAGGCCTGGGCCACCCTGCAGCTGCACCCCAGCTCTACCCTAGGGCCCAGGACACTCAGGGTGCTTCCCCCTCCAACTCCCGCCTCCTCAAACCACGTGGCTCTCCCCAGCCTGCTGCAAAAGGCTGCCCCTCAGCATGCTGGGCTCCGCAGGAACCACATGGCCTGTGGCAGATGACCTGAGGGGTGTTGGGCCTGCTCCTGGCATCCTCAGTCTTCCTCAACCCCCAGGACGTGGGCCTCATGACCTTTTTTCTCCTGGAGGTGGAGTGGCAATAATATGGTCACCCCAAACAACAGTGTCCGCACCCACTCTGACCCACGCCCATCTCTCCAGTTCGCTCCTGCCGCATGCTAAGTTGCTTGAGTCGTGTCCAGCTCTTTGCCATTCCATGTACTGTAGCCCGCCAGGCTCCTCTGTCCGTGGGATTCTCCAGGCAAGAATACTGGAGTGGGTTGCCATGCCCTCCTCCAGGGGATCTTCCCGAACCCATGTCTCTTATGTCTCCTGCATTGGCAGGTGGGTTCTTTACCACTAGCGCCACCTGGGAAGCCCTGCTGCATGCCCAATCTCCAACACACACCCCTTCATCCATGAGCAGGCCAAGCCCTTTCTCACCAGCAGCCTGGTCTCTTGCAGGATAAGCTGATCCTGGCAGCCCATCCATCGCAACGTTCCTGACCCTGCTTCTGCCCAGCGTCCCACCTCTGCCCTTGGGCAGGCCCATGATCCCCTTGGTTATATGCTTCCCTGGCCCTGGCTGGCCCGCACCTGACCAGGAACTCCCTGAAGGCAAGGCCGGGGCTGCAGGAGATGAGAAGAGCTCTGGAAGGGCCCGGTGGAGGAGCTGTCCTGCTGGCAGGGATCACCCCGTGCAGTGAACAGGCCTACGCTCAGGCTCTGTCAGACAGATGTCCACGTCAGGGGCCAGCCACAGCCCAGTGAGGTAGTGAGCTCCCCACGGATGACAGTATGCAAGCTAGGGCTGGATGACCACTCACCCAGGGTGGTCCCGAATAGATTCCTGCATCAGAGAAGGTACTTTGGAGTGTCCTTACTTCAGGTAGGGTGCTCCTAAAACCCCGAGTGACATCTATGGCTTAGGGGCAGCCTTTTACCTAAACCTGAAATCAACTAAATTCCATCCCTCACCAAGAGCAAATTTAGCGGCTCCTTCAGACATAGCAGCTCAGGCTCAGGAGATGCTAAGAACGTGGTTGGAACCAGAGGTCCTTGAACAAAGGAAATCCTACCCCCACTGGAAAATTTGGGAGTAGCACCAAAACAATTAAATTAATTGAAAAAGAAGAACTCTAATTCACTCGTTTTGTTGTAATCAAAACCAATCAATAATTTCCATGAGCTTAAAAGCACATTTTTTTTACAAGTCTGAGTTGTTGTTGTTGTTGTTTTTTTAAAATGAGCCTCCTGCAGAATGCCGTGGGTCTGAACTAGCCCCCAGTCTTGTCAAGTGACAGGTGATTCTGCCAGTCAACATGCCCTCCCTGGGCTCCAGCTGGGGCCCTCCCCTCCTGGCTTAGCCTGGTGGCCCAAAGGCCCGGAGCACACACAGTTCTTGACAGGTCGCCCCCAGAGGGGACCCCGGGAGCAGCTCCTTCCTCGTGGCAGAACCCATCCACTCAGAGGACTTAGGGGAACGGCAGTGGGGCCGGCCCCACGCCAAGCAGATGGAAGCCCCAGGCTGGATCCCACACCCGAGAGACACGGTAAGGATGGGGGAGCGCCTGGGGGGAGAGCAGAGAGAATTCCAGAACCCAGGCCCAGGAGGCCAAGGGCTGGTTTCTGACTTTGCCGGGTGACGGTGATCCCCACTCCTGCTCTCCAGCGGCTTCCCTGCCATGGAGTGACCAAGCAGGACGCCTCCTCCAGCCTCCTTCCCTGCCACGCCCACTCCGCAGAGAGGAGCACGAAGCCCTGCAACAGCTCCCCACTCGGGCAGAGAGCTCGGCCGGCTGTCTCTGGCCCGGCCTGAGTATTTAATCCACTCTGGGCCCCGGGATCCTCTCTGTCCGGCAGGAGAGAGGGTCTGGGGGCAGGTGGCTGATGAACATGACTTGGGTACTGTGGTCGGAAAGGGGACAACTGCCATCTGCCCCCTGCTCAGATACCCCCAGGGACCCTCCAGACCCTCCAACGAGGCCCAGACCCCTGGGTCTGACAGTCAAGACCTTCCCCCACCTGCCCCAACTCAGCTGGGCCTCCAAGAGCCCCACACACACCCTCGGCCGTATCCCTCTGCCTCTCACCCTTGCAGCAGGTGAACCGGCTTGCCAAGGTCACAGGCGCCCTTATCTGTCAGGCGGAGAATCTAATAGCCCCTCACCCCACCCCATCACAGTCCCACAAAGCAGGGACTCACTGCCAGCACCAGGATCAGCAAACAGTTCAGAAACCATGAAACCAGCCAAGCTGGATCACCTCCACCTCTGCATCTCCAAGTTATGCCCACTCCACAAAGCCCCCTCTTATCGGAAGTCCTCCTGATATTCCAACAGGGAGCATTTGGGAGGGGGTTGGGGAGACCACCCATTGTGTGCAGGCATCATGGGAGCCCAGAGAGCTCCCAGTGGACAGGTCAGGCTGATCAGGCAAGAAACAGGGCCCCCCACTCTGGAAGCCAGGTTCAAGGTCCACCCTGGTCCCCTGGGCTGTGGGAGGAGATCAGGAGGGGACAAGCCGGCAGGTGTCCCTTACTGGGACTGGGGCCCAGAGACGGTGCCCTGGAGGAGAGGACTTCACACCTGTCCCACTTCAGGACTCAGCTGCAGCTGGATAAACCCCCAGGGGTCAGGAGCAGAGAAGAGGGAGGGACAGGGTCCCAGACAGAAGGACTGTCTGAGCCAAAACCTGGGTAAGACTAAGAGGCTGCTCCTAAGAAAGGCCCTCGGGAGGGCGGGGAGCAGGGCTGGAGACCATGCTCCAGGCCCCGAGATGGGTACATCTTTTCTGAGCTAGAGGCTTAGTGGGCAGATGACTGGAGGGGAGAGCTGCTATGGGGAAGGGGGCTCCAGGGACTGAGACAGCCCAGCAGGGAGGAGGGTCACTGCCAGTCTCCTCTGTCCACAGAATTCTGCAGGCCAGAATATCAGAGTGGGGAGCCATTCCCTTCTCCAGGGGATCTTCCCGACCCGGGCATTGAACCAGGTCTCCTGCACTGGCAAGTGGACTCTTTACTGTCTGAACTACCAGGGAAGCCCAGGAGGAATGCAGGGGCTCTTGGAATTTTAAGGGTGAGCCCAGGGCTCACCAGTAACCAGCCCCAACAACGATAACAGTGAAAAGGGGAGAGGAGCAGAGGGTGGGGAGGAGGAGGAGGTAGGGGAGAAGCAGGAGGAGGGGAGGCGGGGGAGGGAGGAGGGAGGAGAGGGGGTGGCTTTCCACAGGCAGTCTGCCTCACTGGAGCTGTCCCCGGGACAGACCCACAGGCCCCCTGCCCTGACTCCAATCCAACCATACTGCAGGAGCCCTCTCCACCCGCTCTGCCTGGAATTATGCCCACACCCCCCACCTGCTACCCAGAGCCTCTCCCACCCTTCAGGCCCTGGTTCACCTGCCCCTCATCCAGGGGGCCCTGTGGTCACCTGGCCAGAGCGCCCTCTTCATCCACCTGGCACTTCCTCACCCCCAGGGCTGGAGGAAGGTCTCTTGCCACAGTGCCGTGGACCCCAGTTCTCCGGGAGCTGGGTGCTCTCGGCATCAACCTGGGGCCCCCGAGGGTGGTGGCTGTGGTCCCCACCCCTCCAGTGGCATCCATGCACACCCAGGAGCAGGCAGCTGTTGCTGAAGTTACGATAGTCCCGGCTTTAACAGTCTCGTCGTCAGACAGGGCCAGGCCCGCTCTGCGGATGAGGGGTTTGGGGATGGGCAGGTGTAGGTCCTACCATCATCCTTATCACCCCGTCCGACTGACGAGGGGCGGAGGGAGGAACAGACCGGCGTCTGCCACTCGCAGGTGGCAGAGGCGACAGTCAGACCCAGACAGGCTGAGCCCGGCGCGGCCAGGAATGCATGCGAGGCGGCCAGTGTGTGCGGTCAGCCGGGTCTCAGCACGGGCTCTCCTGCCGGCTCGCTTCCTCTCTCTCTCTATCCCACTGTTTGATTCCCCTCTATTCTACTGTGCTCTTTAATATTCTGGCTGTGACCCGCTAACTTTATTTCATGACCCACTAATGGGTCACCGCCCACAGTTCGACGGTCTTCCTGGGCAGGGCTGTGTGGGCCCGGGCAGGTGCGGTGGGCACGGGGGGCGCTTGGGCGGGCCCCTGGGCTCAGGGGCACCCACTCGGCCCTGGGCATCACTGCCCCCGACTCGGAGCCGTGGCTCAGGAGACCTGCTTGGCAGCCCCAGGGAGCGCAGGGGGGTCTGCTGCCCGGCCCAGCCAGGCGCACACCAGGCGGGAAGAGGCCGGCATCAGACCGAGACACAAAGCTGCTCCTCCCCAGGCAGGGCCCCTCTTGTCACCTCAGATAGGAAGGTGGACAGCAAACCACAGGGCTTCCCAGGGGGCTCTAGTGGTAAAAGAACCCGCCCGCCAATGCAGGCGACACAGGAGATGCGGGTTCGACCCCTGGGTCGGGAAGGCCCCCCTGGAGGAGGACGTGGCAACCCACTCCAGTGTTCTAGCCTGGGAAATCCCCACTAGGACAGGGGAGCCTAGCGGGCTACAGTCCAAGGGGTCACGAAGGGTGGGACACGACTGAAGCGACTCAGCTGGCATGCACGCACGCACTAGGACCGTGGGCCATGGCCCCCCTAAGCAGGGGCTCCCCCGAGGGCTCCATCCCAACAGGCGCCCCCGGGGCCCTGAGCACCAAGGCTGAGTGGAAGATGTGTGCTGTGTGGCTTTAGGCGCCTCACTCACCCTCTCTAGGACTTCCCTGGTGGCTCAGATGGTAAAGCGCCTGTCTACAATGCAGGAGACCCAGGTTCAATCCCTGGGTCGGGAAGATCCCCTGGAGAAGAAAACGGCAATCCACTCCAGTACTATTGCCTGGAAAATCCCATGGACAGAGGAGCCTGGTAGACTACAGTCCATGGGGTCGCAAAGAGTCGGACACGACTGAGCGACTTTGCTTTCGCTTTCGCTTTCTTTCTCTCACCCTCTCTGGGCTCCAGTGGACCCGCCTAAAGAAGAGGTCAGGATTCTTTCACCCTCCAGAGTCTGGGGCTGGCCCGTGAGCCCAAGGTCCATTCGACTCAAGGATTCGGCTGCAGAGGGAAAGGGCCCCTCCCTCTGCCCGCCCAGGCCCACCTGCCCTCAGCACGGGACCAGGCCGGGCCTTTGGGGTCCTGGCAACTCAGGAACCTGGCAACACCAGGCAGGAGAAAAGCCGGGAGGCTTCCCAGGCCTGGGCTTTCCTGTCTGCAAATCAAGGCCTAACCTGCCTCCCACCCAGGGTGCAGAAACTGCAGGAGAAGTTGTTCTGAAAACTCTGGAACTGGGCTCGCCCAGGGCAGGTGCTCCAGGGAAGCCAGCCCTCTGCCCTCCTGCCCATCCCCTGGCACTGGGGACCCGCCACCACCATTCTGGCCCACGTCTGTCTCGGGGACAGCTTCAGCCAGACACCCCCCATGTCACCTGCAGCCGATTAGCCATGGAGGTGGAGTGCCTGCCTTTGAAGCCCCGAGAGGTGTATGGGGGGATTCGTCATGGTTGCAGAGGCCTTCCACTCCCCTTCTGCTCCCCAACCTCCACCCTGGCTACAGAGAGGGGGGTCTCCTACAACTCAGACCCACATGCCGCCCTGCCACTCCTGAAGACCCCCAGCACTGCTCAGCACCCCACTGCCTTAGCCTCGCACCCCGAGTCCTCCCAGTTCTCACCCAGCTGCCCCTCCTGGCGAGGTCAGAGGCCCCAGGAAAAACCTGCCCCTTCCCCCCTGCCCATCCTCCAACACCTCCGCCCGGGGGTCCTGCCACTCCCCAGGAGGATTCCTCCCCCACTTCTCAGTTGGGAACTGCACCCAGTGTTCAAGGCCTGGCGGCTGTCACCTCCCCAGGAAGCCCTGCCGGGGCCTGGCGAGCAGGAAGACCTGTGGGGCCAGCACCTGCGGGGAAAGGCTGTGAGCGGGGCACCTCTGCAGCCGCGCCGAGAGGCAGCCCCAACCCAGCTCCCCCAGAGGTAGCACTGCTTCCGTTTGGAAAGACCGAAACCACTCACAACGGACATTTGGTCAAAGTCATCAGTTTCTGAGTCTCCTCCAGTATCCCGTGGAGGAGATGGGTGAACATGTGTGATTGGGGCGGTGGCCTCCGAGCTTCTGTTAATAACTGTACAACAGGGATTCTGGGGACCGGTCAGCGCAGAAGGAGGTCTCCAGTGGAAGGCCACGGGGCTCTATCTTGGACTTGACCTCATCAATATTGCTCATCAATGACTGCCACAATGACCCAGAAGAGGCCTCTCACATGGAGCAATGGGGGGACAGTCTGCTGTAAAACGATGGGTGCCCTCAAGGACAGTGCTCCAACTTTGAGTCAGGCAGTATCTTAGACGTGGGAACACAGGTATTCCGGGGACATTTGCTGACTGATTGACTGAATAAATGAATGGTATTTTGGACGGTGCTTGCTAAGCTGCTTGTATACAACAGTTTGTGACCTCACAGACTGTAGCCTGCCAGGCTCCCCTGCCCATGGGATTTTCCAGGTGAGAATACTGGAGTGGGTTGCCATTTCCTCCACCAGGGGATCTTCCCGACCCAAGGATCAAACCCGCGTCTCACATGGCTCCTGCATTGGCAGGCGTATTCTTTACTGCGAAGCCACCAGGGAAAGCCATTTTTGGATGTGATAGTTCGGCCACCTTTCCAGCATTTTAAAATCTTGACCCTAACAAGATAAAGATAAATCGTGATAAACAAGGACTCCCAGAAATGGGCTCTAAGTTTATGGCACAAACATAGACTCAGTAACTAACAGGAAACCCTCAGCTGAACACGGTGAACTGATGTGGCTGCCCCAAAAGGACATCTTAGACATCTCTCACAGGGGACCCTGGCCCACTGTCCTGCCGCTGGTCCCCAGCCCTAAGACATCCACAGGGCAGGCATGCTGAGCATAAAGGGGAACCGGCCCCTCCACGCGCTGGGCCCCTAACCAGGCACTCCCGCCCCTCTGGGCTGGCAGAACCTTAGGTCTGAGGTTCACAGGCACGAGCAGGGGGCCGGGGCTGTGCTCCGGGAAGCGTGGGCTTTCCAGGGGACACGGATGCAGGGGGGCAGGCCCAGGGGCAAAGTCTGAAGGGGGCTCCTGGCCTCCCCAAGCCCGTAGGCCCCTGAGAAGTTGGTGGGAGGTGTGGGGAAAGAGCTCACCTGTGTCCTCAGCTCATTCGCCCACTCAGCAAATATTTACTTAACCATCAGGCACAGCTGGAGACACGTGGATTCTTTTGTGGGGAGAGGAAGGGAGGGAGGCTGGAATAGGAACTAGCAACCCAGTCCCGCACTCTCATCTGGAAAAGTCAACGGGAAGAGGAGCCTGGCGGGCTGCAGTCCATGGGGCCCCAGGAGTCAGACGTGACTGAGCGCAAGCAGACACACACACACTCAAGGAAGGGAGGCAGTGACCACCCAACACAATAAATAAGCAAACGACACAACTGGAGAGAGGGCGGAGAGGGCACACGTCACAGTCTTCTGCCTGACCCCATGGCCATGGGACAGCTGTGCAAAGGCCCTGAGGCACAGGCTTGCTGGCCCGCTGAAGGACAGTGGAGAGGCTGGGGCGGCCGGGGGTCACCAGTGGTGGGGAGGAGGCAATGATGGGGGCATGGGGATTCGACGGGCACGGCTGTGGACCATTGCAAGAGCTGTGGTTTTCCCTCCGAGAGAATCAGGGCGGTCTAGAAGGCTCTGAACCCCAAAGTGCTCCACCCTGACTTCTGCTCTAAAAGGAACCCGCAAATCTCCAAGCCCCACCTTTGCCCCCTACTCAAGAGGCTACTGCAGAATATAAGATGGGCGGCCACTGTATAAAACAGTTTGACAGTTCCTCCAAAGGCTAAACCCAGAGCCACTGCATCATCCAGCACTTCCACTCCTAAGTCCACGGCCTGGAGAACTGACCACAGAACTCGGACAAGCCCACGTTCACGGCAACGCTATCCACCACGGCCAAAGGCTGGAGACAAGCCAAGGGACCACCCGCACGTGAATGCGTCTGTGCCCACAACGGCACACCCCTGAGCTGTGGAAAGTGAAGGCCCGACATAGGCAACAACGTGGACAGGCCTCGAGGGCGTTCTGCCGGGAGAAAGGAGCCAGACACAGGAGGCCACACGTGATGGAACCCACGCGACAGCCAGAAGAGGCAGGGCCATAGGAGCGGAGCGCGGCAACAGGCACACCTCAGGGACCATCCGCGCTAGGTCTCAGACCACCGCAACGAATCGCGTGTGCCACGAACACGAGCTTTCTGGCTCCCAGTGCACGCAAGAGCTGTGTTGATGCTATACTGCCGTCTATGAAGCACGTAATAGCATTATATCTAAGAAAATGGATGTATCTTAATTTTAAAACACTTTGTTGCAAAAAAAAAGTACCCCAACAATTACTAATATAATAGAAAGGCAGAAGATCCCTAGTCACAGGTCACGGAAACAAATATAACAATAAAGAAACAGGTTGAGACGCCGTGAGAATTGCTGAAACGTGACACAGACGCACACAGTGAGCCAGTTGTCAGGAAAAATGGTGTCAACAGACTTGCTTGACAGCATGGTTGCCACGAACCTTCAATTTCCAAAGCAGTATCTGCAAAGCACAGTAAAACAAGTTATGCCTGTTTCAGGGCTGGGGGAGTGGGGAACAGTGAGTTAGTGTTTCATGGGTACGGGGTGTCCTTTTGGGAGGACGAAAATGTTTTGGAAGCAGACAGAGGGGATGGTTCCACAACACTGAATGTAGAAAATGCCATGAATTGTCTGCTTTACAATGATTGATTTTTGTGACAAGTATTATGCCTCAGCTGGAGGTAGGGGGCTCTCACACACAACCCCGACTCAAGGTGGTGGTAGCTGCAGTGTCGACCCCCACGTGGGGCTCCTGCCTCCTACACTCCCCCTTACCGAGCGGCTGGCCGCTAGCTCAGCACACAAATCCGGGAACTCGCTGCCACCCACTAGCGACCATAAACACCCGCTGGCATCAGCCACCCAGGACAGCTCTGTCTCAACCCAGAGCCTGGTTTAACCAACGAAAAGAACTTGCAGACAGGCAGGGACACAGCGCCTGCCCGCAGGGAGCCGCCCCTGGGCTACAGGTGGGTGGGATAGACAGAGGCCCACTGGCCACCCTGCTGCCTGCAGCTGCATCCCGGGGACCGAGCTGGGGGCCACTGCTGCCCCTCTTCTTCCCCGATTGCAGTCTCCACCTCACAGCTCCCCCCATGGCAGATGCATGCAGGCATGCTCAGTCGCTCAGTCGTGTCTGACTCTTTGAGACCCCATGGACCATAGCCTGCCAGGCTCCTCTGCCCACGGAATCTTCCAGGCAAGAATACTGGAGTAGGTGGCCATTTCCTCCTCCAGGGGATCATCCTGACCCAGGGATCAAACCCACATCTCCTGTGTCTCCTGCATTGGCAGTGGGTTCCTTACCACATAGCCACCTGGGAAGCCCCGCTGTGGCAGGTAGTCATCTGCTTATAAGGGGAAAGGAGCCACCGGAAGCCTAAGGAGTTACTGCCATGAACTCTCTTAATTCACTTCCGTAAGACATCCCCCAAATAATCGAAGAAGGCTGAGCTGCTCTCGGCCCTCCAAGGAGTGTCCCCTCCTCCCGCGCACACACACACCCTCATCTGCAGACAGGGCCGGACTGCTCACTGGCACTGAAGATGGATGCGCTCCGGTTAAATGATTCTTTTTCACTCTAACTCAGCTGGTGGAAAATGACAGGATTTTCAAGCAAACGCGATCTGGAAAATTGGCCAGAGTGGCGTGTCAGAAGCGTGTGTTTAATTATGCAAACGCTGGCGCCGGGGGTGAGGCAGGCCGGGTGACAAGCTCACCCTTGGACGTGGGGGTTGGCAGCCCGTGGACATCGTGGGTGTCGGAAGTGGGCGGACTGAGCAAAAACAGAGGCACAGGGTGGGCCCAAGGCACTGCCCCCGTGTGACCCCCGCACACGCCGCCCCCGGCTCCTTGCATGGACCCTGCACCCCGCCCTGGTCTGACTCCCCCTCCCCACCCCCTCCTCCTGCACGGCCCTGCTCCAGTGCCTCTGATGGCTGCCCAGCACCTGTGAGTCAACCGGGTCTGGTTCCAGGGCTGTGCTGCCTGGCCTCCAATCCCAGTCCTTCCACTTCTCAGCTGTGTGGCCCTGGGCTAATTGCTTAACCTCTGTGCCTCAGTCATTCATTAAGAGAACACTGACTGAGCACCTGGCGTGTCCTAAGGTCTGGGGACACAGCCGAGGACAGAGCGGCGCTGCTGCTGAGCAGTAAACACAGTCTCCCCACCAGAGCCGAGGATCTGCAGAAGCTGAGTGGAAACTCCCTGTTCACTGCGGGAGAAGCAGTGTGGGGAGGCGTGTGGTCAGGGAAGGCCCTCTGTTCTACCTCCTGAAAGGCAGTGAGAGGGCAAGTCAGGCAAGTACCCGAGAGGAGGGCATTCCGGGCAGCAAGAGCGGCACGTGCAAAGGCCCTGGGCAGGGACACTCTGCTCAGGGAGGTTAAGAGCCGAGGCCATGGGACGAGCTTGGCTCCGAACTCACCAGGGCTTCTCATTTCACCCAGAGCAAGCTCCAGAGTCTTTAATCTGAGTTTACTTTTCTATGGATCAGCCTGGCTGCTTTGTGAAGTGCAGACTATCGAAGGCAAATTTGGGGCACCTCCTGTTAACACAGGTAAAGCCTCAGCTCACTCAAGTCGTCTGCACACCAGACCTATGGGTACCAGTAACCCCCTCGTGCAGCCCAGCCGCGGATCTCACTGTGAACCCTGAAACAGCCTGGCACACACACCGGTTCATTCAGTTCTTATTATTACTGTTAACAGCGCCCCAAAGAGTCCGAGGGTGAGCGACGGGGGCAGTGCTGACTTAGGACAGGGCAGAGCCAAGGTGCCCCATGCCCAGCCAGTGCGTGTGGCTGCCCTGCCCCTCCCCATCCCTCCTGCTCCCTGAGGAAGGCGACCCCCAGGGGAGACAGGAAGGAGGAAAAACAGAGGACCATGTGCCCTCCCATCTCAGGTCCTGGCCATCTAGCCATGGCAGGAAGCGATGGGCTTTGCACCAGGTACAGACTGAACGTTTGCAACCAGACCAGAATTTGTTGAGATTCTGGTTGCTGTGAATTTCAAAAACCAGAAGTCCTAGGAAATGCAATGGACATATACCTGGGGAAAACTATAATTCCAAAAGATACATTCACCCCAATGTTCCCTGCAGCCCTATTTACAATAGCCAGGACATGGAAGCAACCTACATGTCCGTCAACAGAGGAATGGATAAAGATGTGGTATATATATACACACACAATGGAATATGACTCAGCCATAAAAGGAACGCAATAGTGCATTTACAGACATGGATGGCCCTAGAGTCTGATATACAGAGTGAAATAAGTCATAAGGAGAAAAAGAAATATCGTATATTAACACACATATGTGAAATCTATAAAAATGGTACAGATGAACCTATATGCAAAGCAGAACCTATATATGCAAAACAGACATAGAGGAAACAAGTATGGGCACCAAGGGGAGTGGCGGGTGGTGGGATGAACTGGGAAACTGGGACTGGCGTATACACAGCACTCTGTAAAACAAATGAGAACTTGCTGTGGAGCTCAGGGGCTCTACTCAGTGCTCTGGAACGACAAAGAGGGGATATGTGCACACACATATAAAGCGGACTCACTCTGCTGTACAGCAGAAATTAACATAACATTGTAAGGCGACTAAACTCCAGTTCAGTTCAGCTTAGTCGTGTCCGACTCTCTGCGACCCCATGGACGCCAGGCACCCCAGGCCTCCCTGTCCATCACCAACTCCTGGAGTTCACCCAAACTCATGTCCATGGAGTCAGTGATGCCATCCAACCATCTCATGCTCTGTCGTCCCCTTCTCCTCCTGCCCTCAATCTTTCCCAACTTCAGGGTTTTTTCAAATGAGTCAGCTCTTCGCTTCAGGTGGCCAAAGTATTGGAGTTTCAGCTTCAGCATCAGTCCTTCCAATGAATATGCAGGACTGATCTCCTTTAGGATGGACTGGTTGGATCTCCTTGCAGTCCAAGGGACTCTCAAGAGTCTTCTCCAACACCACAGTTCAAAAGCATCAATTCTTCAGCACTCAGCTTTCTTTATAGTCCAACTTTCACATCCATATATGGCCACTGGAAAAACCACAGCCTTGACTAGACAGACCTTTGTTGACAAAATAATGTCTGTGCTTTTTAGTATGCTGTCTAAGTTGGTCATAACTTTCCTTCCAAGGAGTAAGCGTCTTTTAATTTCATGGCTGTAATCAACATCTGCAGTGATTTTGGAGCCCAAAAAATAAAGTCTGACACTGTTTCCACTGTTTCCCCAACTATTTGCCATGAAGTGATGGGACCGGATGCCATGATCTTCGTTTTCTGAATGTTGAGCTTTAAGCCAACTTTTTCACCCTCCTCTTTCACTTTCATCAAGAGGCTCTTTAGTTCTTCACTTTCTGCCACACTTTCTTCTGTGTGGTGTCATCCGTATATCTGAGGTTATTGACATTTCTTCCAGCAATCTTGATTCCAGCTTGTGCTTCATCCAGCCCAGTGTTTCTCAAGATGTACTCTGCATATAAGTTAAATAAGCAGGGTGACAATATACAGCCTTGATACACTCCTTTTCCTATTTGGAACCAGTCTGTTGTTCCATGTCCAGCACTAACTGTTGCTTCCTGACCTGCATGCAGATTTCTCAAGAGGCAGGGCAGGTGGCCTGGTATTCCCATCTCTTTCAGAATTTTCCACAGTTTACTGTGATCCACACAAAGGCTTTGGCATAGTCAATAAAGCAGAAATAGATGTTTTTCTGGAACTCTCTTGCTTTTTCCATGATCCAGCGGATGTTGGCAATTTGATCTCTGGTTCCTCTGCCTTTTCTAAAACCAGCTTGAACATCTGGAAGTTCATGGCTCACGTATTGCTGAAGCCTGGCTTGGAGAATTTTGAGCATTACTTTACAGCGTGTGAGATAAGTGCAATTGTGTGGTTGTTTGAGCATTCTTCGGCATTGCCTTCCATGAAAATTGACCTTTTCCAGTCCTGTGGCCACTGCTGAGTTTTCCAAATTTGCTGGCATATTGAGTGCAGCACTTTCACAGCATCATCTTTCAGGATTTGAAATAGTTCAGCTGGAATTCCGTCACCTCCACTAGCTTTGTTCGTAGTGATGCTTCCTAAGGCCCACTTGACTTCACATTCCAGGATGTCTGGCTCTAGGTGAGTGATCACACCATTGTGATTATCTGGGTCGTGAAGATCTTTTTTGTACAGTTCTTCTTTATATTCTTGCCACCTTTTCTTTACATCTTCTGCTTCTGTTAGGTCCATACAATTTCTGTCCTTTATTGAGCCCATCTTGGCAAGAAATGTTTCCTTGGTATCTCTAATTTTCTTGAAGAGATCTCTAGTCATTCCCATTCTATTGTTTCCCTCTATTTCTTTGCACTGATCACTGAGGAAGGCTTTTTTTCTTTTTTTTTTTTCAGGAAGGCTTTCTTATCTCTCCTTGCTATTCTTTGGAACTCTGCATTCAAATGGGTACATCTTTCCTTTTCTTCTTTGCTTTTCATTTCTCTTCTTTTCACAGCTATTTGTAAGGTCTCCTCAGACAGCTAGTTTGCTTTTTTGCATTTCTTTTCCATGGGGATGGATTCCTGTCTCCTGTACAATGTCACGAACCTCCGTCCATAGTTCATCAGGCACTCTGTCTATCAGATCTAGTCCCTTAAATCCATTTCTCACTTCCACTGTATAATCGTAAGGGATTTGATTTAGGGTACTCCAACAGAGGTTTTGAAAAATAAAGTAAAATAATGAATGCATTTAAGGACCAGCACCTGAGCAATCGGGCAGGGCGAGCTGACCACACACATATGGCACTCCCTGATTTGGGAGAACCGCCCTCCATACCCGGCCCCTAGGCTGTCCCAGGGGCTCAGGGTTCAAGCCCCTGTCCTGCATCAGCACCCCCCCCCCACCACCGGTAATAAGCTGGGTGGGAGGGGCTTCCTCCAATATCCATCAGGTGAGGGGCGGGAAGAGATGGGGACTGTCCACCTGGGTGTCCTGACTGGCAGGATTCTCATGCTGGGAGCTGGAGGTTAATTAAATGGTTATTTGTTCTGCCTTCCAAATGACGGAAATATGCACCCTAAAGAGCTTTCAGGAGGAAAAAAGTGCTGCGTGATGATTATTTAATATTTTATGGGTCCATAAACACAGCAAGCACCGCGCAGCCAAACGCTGTCAACCTCCGGCTGCCGGGACTGCCCGTCAGCAGGTGGCTCTCGGTGGACTCTCCTGACTCCCAGCCCCCGGTGGCGGCAGGCCAGGGTCCCTCTGAGTTCAAAACTGCCGAGACCAGGCAGGGGCTCGGGACCCTGGCTCCATCCTCCTGGAGTCAGAACGTGGTACCTCAGGGGCAAGGGATGGTGGCCGTGGCCGTGAGGGCAGACTGCCCAGCTCCCTGCCAGCCACCTCGGGGGCCCTCCGTCCACCGAGGATGGTGCAGGCGGCCGGAGCGCTAGCCTGCCTGGGGCCTGCCGCTCAGGGCTCCCTGCAGGAACTGATGGAGAGCCATTCCACGAGCCTCTGATCCCAGACCTGCTTCCAACTGGCTGAGACCACTCTTTTTATCAAAAAGTATATTTTGTTATATGAGGTCACAAATAACTCACCAGGAAGTGTTTGGACACATTTTATACATACTAGTTTTACCTCGACAAAATTAAAAGAGCGGGTTTCCCAGGCGGCGCTAGTGGTAAAGAGCCCGCCTGCCAATGCAGGAGACATAAGAGACATGGGTTTGATCTCTGGGTGGGGAAGATCCCCTGGAGGGGGAATGGCAACCCACTCCAGCAGTCTCACCTGGAGAATCCCATGGACAGAGGAGCACGGTGGGCTACAGTCCATGGGGTCACAAAGAGTCGGACTCGACGGAAGCGACTGAGCACACACAATAAAAGGAGCACCTGAAATGTCTCTCTTGCTGCAATATTTGCTTTGGATTGAACTGAGGTTCCCCCCGCCCAGAGCCCCTGCCTACGTAGTCCCCCCAGCCTGCCCCCGCTGGCGGCCCTCCTTCCAATTTCAGGGTCACACCTAGGACCCCTCACCCAAGACCCTCCCTCCCTCCCGCTCTCTCCAGAATGTCTGGGGTGTGGCTGAGGCCTCCCTGCGATCGTGAGGAGCCATTCCCGCTGCCTCCCTGACCCCGCAAGGCCCAGCTCCCCCTCGTCCACCATATGCAAACACTTGTTCGGCAGACACTCAAAACTCAAATCAGATGACACAAGGGAAAATGCTTTCAAAATCCATAAATCGCTCCACAAACACAAGACGGTGTTATCGGCTCAGGAAGAACCCGTCTTCCACGCTGTCCAGGGGCCCAGAAGCTCACCTCACCCCACACCAGCCTGGCTCAGCTCTCGGCAACACCCTCCCAAGAATTTCTGCTCCAGGCGGCCCTAGGCTGCACAGTTCCCATGTCCCCCAATCCCAGAGCCTCATCACAGATGGGGCAGGCTCTAATCCCCATGTTCCTTTCAGCCTGGAGGCAGTGGAGGCCCAGAGTGGACGAGTGAGTGCTCAAAGGCCACACAGCAAGTCAGAGCCCAGACCAGGACGCTGAGCCCGGTGCCCAAGGCCGTGTCCATGCAATTCTCTCAGCAACAGAATTTTGCAGGTTAATACACCTGAGGAAGAAAAGGAAGATGCTTTAAGAAAAAAAGAAGACTCTAAGTTCAAGCACAGCCTAGGAAGAGCGGAGGTTTATGTGAATTTTCTGCTTATACTGTGAGGGAAAGCTCTAGGCAGTGTTTCTACCATGTACTTGTAAAACGTAAGCCCCGAAATCGCTGGGGTGCCCCAAGGTCGCACTGCCGCAGGCCCCTTCATCTAGGGGCGGCTCTGCCTGATCAAAGAAGACAGTTTCTGAGCAGGAAGCCGGCCTCAGGGCGTGTGTCCCTAGGTCCAGACCTTCCCGATGTGCCACGGTCTGCATCAGACGCAGACAGATGCTCGCCAGCACTCTGGGGCCTCGCTGTCTGACCACCTCACCCCTCATTGAGCTGCAGACCCTCCTGCCCCCTGAAACAAGCCCCCTCCCACCTCGGAGCCTCCCCGGCTCCTCTCTCAGCAGAGGCAGCAGAGAGGCGCGCTGGGCGGACTCCTGGCCTGTCTTCAAATCACCCCTGGGACGTCTCCCCCACCAGGAGCCTTTCACTTTGGGCCCTCATGCTTCTCCCACAAGGCACCCAGTTCACATCCTCTCAGACCCCTAGGGATATGTAAGGACCAGAAAGATAAGCACCAAGTGCCAAGGTAGCTGTTTAATCGTGGCCTCTGTGGGAAAGGCAGGGGGCAAGGCGCGTCTTGTTTGCCATCCTATCCTGGAGCCTCATACAAGACAACGCACGGATTTATGGGGCCCCTCTGGGATCTGTGGATGCATGGGTAGGCCAATGGATGGGTGGGTGAATGTATGAAGAAGTGGGTGGATGGATAGACAAATGGTTCACCTGGATAAATGGGGTGGATGATTGGGAGGATGGATGGGTGGAGAGATAACAGGTAAACATGAATGGGTAAGAGGATGGATGGGTGGGTGAATGGGCGGGTGAGTGGGCAGGTGGGCGGGCGAGCGGGTGGGTGACTGGGTGGGAGAGTGGGCGACTGGGTGGGAGAGTGGGCGGCTGGGCGGGTGAGTGTGTGAATGGTGCAGTGAGATCAATGGATGGACAGATGGTTGTGTGGATGGGTAGATGGACGCATGGATGGATGGTGAGATGGACTGATGGATGGGTGGAAAACTGTTTCAATGGACAGATGTTTCATATGGACAAATGGACGAGTGGGTGGGTAGACAGATGGGGAGATGGGTGAATGGGTAGAAGGAAGTTGGTTGCAAATGGACAGAGCAGTGGGTGGATGAGTGGACAAAGGAGCAGATGGCAGAGCTGGAAATAAAACCCTGGTGTGGCAGGACTGAGTTCCCTGCCCTCCCATCCCTCCCCTCCTCCACGCCCTTCTCTCAGATGCTGCTTGGGAGCAAGCTGACAGTGACGAGTGACGGGGCTAGGCTGCAGACCCCGGGTGGCCTCCAGTCGCCAGGAGGTGTGACGGCCCGTCTCACCGAGAGCCGCAGCCCTCGTCCCCTCCCCATCCCCGGCTCAGCCTCCACGCGATGTCCAGGGGAGGAGAGGCAGGGCCCTGCCACCTCTTGCAATCACGAGGAGCAAACAAAACAAAGCACTCCTTCCCCGCTCGTTCCCAAAATAGCCGCGCTCGCCACCCAGACACGCTGGCTGCTGGCTCCCCCTCATTCAGACCTGACTAGGCAGATTTTCTAGAGCCCTGAGCTGGGGGTGGGGGAGGGAAGGGGCAGGAGAGGCTGGACTCCCACCAGGGCCAGAAGGGAAGCAGGGAGCTGGGTGGTGCCAAGCCCCGTGCTGCGGTGTCACGAGGTGGTGACTCCCCCGTGCACCCTGCCAGGAAGGCACTGCACCCCCATTTCTCATCCGAGTACACTGAGGCCCAGAGAAGGGATGTAACTGCTTGATTAAGTTGGCACAAGCAGGCGTGGCTGACCCCAACAGCCTACTTCTCCCATGCCCTGAGTCTCCTCATCCAGGGGCTCCTCATTCAACTAGAGTCAGAAGAGAGAAGGCAGATGTGGCGGGCCAACCCAGGGTAGTCATAGAAGGCTTCCTGGAGGAGAAGACAGAGTTCAAAAGGGGATTCTTACGTAACTAAGGCAAGTGAGGCAGAGCAACGCGGCAGGGCCTTGGGAAAGTTCCTGGAGTCCTGTGAGCCTGGGCTTCCTCATCTGTGTAATGAGAACAAGAACCCTTGGAGGGAGATGGGGCAGCTTCAGGTCAGATGAAGAGCTAGGGCTGCTCTCTGATAGGCACAGAGCCACAAGCTCCGTGGACACTCACTCAGGTGACTCAGGGCCCCTCTGCTCCCCACTCTTCTTGTGAGCACAGGGAGGAAGGTTCAGATGAGCCAGGGTCAGGAGGTGGCTGATGCCCACAGCCATAGACTGTGTGGATCACAACAAATTGGAAAACTCTTCAAGAGACGGGAATACCAGACCACCTTACCTGCCTCTTGAGAAATCTGTATGCAGGTCAAGAAACAACAGTTAGAGCTGGACATGGAACAACAGACTGGTTCCAAATTGGGAAAGGAGTACGTCAAGGCTGTATATTGTCACCCTGCTTATTTAACTTATATGCAGAGTACATCATGCAAAATGCCAGGCTGGATGCAGCACAAGCTGGAATCAAGATTGCCGGGAGAAATATCAATAACTCAGATACGCAGATGAACCACCCTTATGGCAGAAAGTTGAAGAGGAACTAAAGAGCCTTTTGACGAAAGTGAAAAGAAGAGAGTGAAAAAGCTGACTTAAAACTTAACATTCAGAAAACTAAGATCATGGCATCTGGTCCCATCACTTCATGGCAAATAGGTGGGGAAACAATGGAAACAGTGAGAGATTTTATTTTGGGGGGCTCCAAAATCACTGCAGATGGTGATTGCAGCCATGAAATTAAAAGACACTTGCTCCTTGGAAGAAAAGCTATGACCAACCTAGACAGCATATTAAAAAGCAGAGACATTACCTTGCCAACAAAGGTCCGTCTAGTCAACACTATGGTTTTTCCAGTAGTCATGTATGGATGTAAGAGTTGGACCATAAAGAAAGCTGAGCACTGAAGAATTGATGCTTTTGAACTGTGGTGTTGGAGAAGACTCTGGAGAGTCCCTTGGACTGCAAGGAGATCCAACCAGTCCATCCTAAAGGAAATCGGTCCTGAATATTCATTGGAAGGACTGATGCTGAAGCTGAAGCGCCAATACTTTGGCCACCTGATGAGAAGAACTGACTCATTAGAAAAGACCCTGATGCTGGGAAAGGTTGAAGGCAGGAGGAGAAGGGGATGAGAGAGCATGAGATGGTTGGATGGCATCACAGACCCGATGGACCTGAGTTTGAGCAGGCTCCGGAAGTTGGCAATGGACAGGGCAGCCTGGCATGCTGCAGTCCGTGGGGTCACAAAGAGTGGGACACGACTGATCAGCTGAGCAGAACTGATGCCCCCAGGTGCAGGTGAGCAAACCCCACTGATGCCCAGACCGGAACTGAGAGGTCTCAGCCATCAGCCCTCCCCACAGCCAGCCTGGCCCTTGGGAGCACAGGACGCAAAGTGGGAGCCACCTGATGGCGAGCCGAAGGCGGCTCAGCCCCAGACCCTGCCTGTCCAGCCTCCTCCGGCCCCCACCTCCCTGCATGACCGCTGTCCAGATGCAACAGGCATGTGCCCACCTCCGGGCCTCCATCCACACTGTTTCTGCTGCCTGATGCTCTCCTCTTCCCGTGTCATCTCAGGTGGGACCACACTCGCTTCTCCCCCAGCATCTCGGGCCAGCCGGCCAAGGCTGCTCTTCCCAGGGGGTTGGAGGGAGTCCCAATCCCAAGGAGGAGACAGACGAGCAAGCAGCCGGGTGCATGGAACCTTGTCCGATGGCCCCTCCTCCAGGAAGCCTCCACCTCCCTGCCCCTGCCTTCCTGGAAATGATCAATCACTTCCTCCTTTAAGTCAAGTTTTTTCTTTGGTAGGGGGGCTCAAACCCACAATGCTCTGTCCACTGCCACAGACCCTTCCTGAACCATCTTGAGCCTCTCTCAGATCTGTCGCTTCTCCTGGGCTCCATGCACTGTCCGGGTGCAGGCCACCATCCTCTGTCACCCTCCTCACTGTGTGACCTTGGGTAGGTTGCTGAGCCTCTCTGAATATAAACCCTCTTAGGAGTCTGAGCAGGAAAGGAGGACCCACTTGAAAAATTTAGGACAGAGGGAATTCCTCCCAGTCACAGGGGCAATAAGAAAGGTGAGGCAGCCCAGAGTGGAAGACTAAAAGCTGCCACCAGGCTCGAGCAGTGAGAGAAGGCAGGCCACGATCAGGTCACTAGGCCAGGGAGGAGCCGTGGGACCTTCCACCGGGAGCGGGAGCCGCTGCCAGGGATGCTGGGGGAAGGAGGGTGCAGGGCGCACCCTCTCATCACCCTGCCCTTCAAACTTCTGCCGCCACTTGCCCCTGGGCTAAACACTGCCAGACCAGAGAACACGGGCACCTGAGTGTGAGTTCCCTGCTGCCCACCGCAGGAGAAGGGGGCCAAGTGGGTCCTTGAGCACAGCCCTTTCGCTGCCTGATAAGCAGAGCTGATGGCATGGTCACGGCTAGCAAGGCTGTGTTCCAGAAGCTCTGTAGGTGTTAGCTTCCTGTCTCTCTAAGCCCCGGGTTTGTCAGGGCCCCTGGATTCCCCCTCTAGGTTCCCACTGACTTGGGCGCTGTCCACGGTGCTGAGACTCCACATTCAGAGGGTAACAGGGGGTGGGGAGATGTTTTCTAAGGGGTTGTGGAGGAGATGGTCCTGGGAAGCTCCCTAAGGGGATAAAATCAGAAGTGGTACGGAAATAAAAATTAAAATGTTGAGGCAGGACAAGTTATCAAGGGAGGTATTCCAGCAGGGAGGACCAGCAAGTCACTGGGAGCCCTGTGGGTGTCAACTGAGTTCATAGGTCAGAAAGTGCTTGTGCCCCAAGGCACCCCATGTGGATGGGGGCTCTAGCTGTGATAAGGGACTGGCCCAAGCCTTCCCCTGCCAGCCCACAACTTAGAGTCACAGCTGTAGGCTTGGGCCCTGGGCTCCTAAGACAAGACCCAGGGTTTTTCTTACTGGCCCCAACAATCCCTTTCAAATTTCTGAAGCAAAGCTCATGCCTAGGATTGAGGGCACAGGCTGGGTTTCTCTCCTCTGCCCTCTGCCTCGGCCCTGTCCTACCCCCTGGCACCAGGCACGGGGCCCTGGACACCTCTCCAGCTCAGACCTGACCCCAGTGCTGCTATCCAACAGGACTGGCCAAGTGATCAGAAATGGGGGAGGGCGGGCTCCTTCCCTAGGGGCCTGATTCTCAAAGGTCCCCCTTCTCTTTTTATTATTAGTTCCCCATTTCTTCTCAAGTTCTAGGAGAGCTGGAATTTGAAACCGGGTCAGGAGTCAAAACTGAGAGCCTGGGCAAATGACAGGTACAGACAACGTCCTAAAAAGCAAGGAAGAGACACAAACAACACTCAACACACAGGAAAAGACACGCAACCTCACCCTCAAGCTACACCAAGCCACCGTTCCCCACTAACAGGTTGCTGGCGGGCAGGCACAACTGTCCAACCCCACGGAGGGGAATTTCTACTCTTACCAACTTTGCAAAAGCATTTGCGATTCCACTTCTGCACTTATCCTCAAGGCACACCTGCACACGTATGAAATGACGTTCATACAAAGTTATTCATTCACGAGTTGCTTCTAATCCTTTACTATCAGGAATAGAACACAAATCAGTAGACGATTCACTGAATTTAGCTACATTCGCATGACAGAATACTATGACGATGTCAAAAAAAAAAAGAAAAGAGAAAAGAAAAGAGAGGTTACATACTGGTATGCCAAGGTCTCCAGGACTTACTGCTATGAGAGAGCAAGAGACGGAACAGTGACTGAGATGCTGCCTTTTATATAAGAAGGGGGGGGGGTAGTAATAATAATAGATATTTGTGTCTCCATCAGAAACATAAGACTTTAATAAAAATGATTCCCTCTTTATTTGTAAGGACATGGAAAAACAGATGCAGGTGGAATGAAAAGAACAGGCAGTGAGTTCTTTCAATGAACACCTTTGTATCTTGACTTAAAATCTGAATTATGTAAGTGTGGTACCAACTCCATCAAATAGCTGGTCAGAGCAGTTTTATTTATTTTTATGTGACCCTGAGTGAGTAACACGTTTCTGAAGGTGCTAGTACTGGCAATAAAACTGAGCCTCGGCCTCTCTGGAATGTCGTCATATGGATGAAACGCGAGAATGTCTGAAAAGCACTTACACCACCAAACCACAGGTAGCACGCACTCAGCAGTAAGAGCTCATGGAAGAAGGGGCTATTTTGGCCCAAATCCTTCATAGAAAGCACAAGAATGTCTGAGTGAAACCTACACACTGGATACGTTTCTCACCCAGCCAACAAACATGTGCTGATTACCAGCGATGCGAGCTGTCTGCCATTAAGAAGCTTAGCACGCGGGACAGTTGCTCCCACCCTTCCGTGTCCACGCCCTTCCCCGTATTTGAGACGGGAAAACCTGAGGCTCAGAGAGGTCAAACCATCTGCCTGAGCAGGCCTCAGAGCCCGCTGGCCCAGGTGACAACACAGGAGGGGCGTCAGGGCCAGGAGAGAGTGCGGGCCGGTGGGCTCTGGGCAGATCTCAGCAAGAGTGCAGGTGTGCAAGTGGGGAGCACGCTGCTGGACGAAGATGCGGTGCTGCGCGGGCCAGAGCACGGAGAGCCGTGGGAGTAGGGGAACCTGCTTCCTGCGGGGGAGGACAGGCGGGTGGTCCACTGTGAGGACTTGACTCGAACCTTCCAGAAGCTTCCATCTCCCTCAGAATGAAAGCCAGAACAATGCAGTCAGACTTCGTCTTCAGCGGGATCGCACTCACTCTGGCTGCGGCATGGGGACTGGAGGGGACCAGCTGGGCAGGTACAGGGTAAGGAGGGGGCCAGGCCAGCATCAGCAACCTGTCCAGAGGGTGGCCAGGGTGGTGGGAGGAGGGCCAGAGGCTGGGCCTCGTCTTGAATGAAGCCGAGGTTTCCAGTCCCAGCGACTAGAAGGAAGGAGGAGCCAACACCGGGGCAAGGGGGACAGCTGCTGGAGGAACTGGGTGGAGCAGTTAAGAGGATGGTGATTCACATACTCCCATTCTGCAGATAAGGAAACTGAGGCACAGAGAGGTGAGACTTGCCCTCTGCAGAACCAGAGCTCAGCACAAGTCCCCCCACCGGGCTGCTGCCTTGACACCCTCACCTGCTGGGTGCCCCCAAAGCATAGGCTCAGCCTCTTTCCTTCATGGGGAAACCGAGGCTCAGAGGGGCAATGGCCCAGCTCCCCAGGTCTTCCTTGGGACTGAGACCTGGGCCCCACCACCTGGGGAGGCTGAGCACCACCCAACCTGCTTCCCTGTTACCATGACAATCTTGTAATTCCTTGCTGCCCAGCCCAAGAGGGAAGGGGCAGGCAGCATCTGCAGTGCCCCAGCTGGGGCTACCAGGTGCTCAGGGTTGGACAGCACTGGCCGGGCGGGTGGCGTTGCCCTCCCCTTGTCAACCCAGGGACAGCTGTGCTCCAAATCCCGCCCCCCTGCAATGCTGGGGTTCAGGGCCACAGATCGGACCCACCCCCTGTGATCCCAGCCGGGATCAGGCCAGCCCTGGCCTCCCCTAGTCCCTGGGCTGCTGAGTGCTACTGCGGGCAGGGACGGGCGAGCGGGGAGGCTGTGGTCCCGCTGCCCTGCCCAGGGCTCAGTGAGCGAAGGCACGAGGAGGAGGACTCAGAGAGCAAAGACGCAGGGGTGGCCGGACTGAGGCAGACACGTGGTCAGAGGCGGCCCTACGGTCCCCCTGCCGCACAAGGTACCATAGTGCCTGGTGTGTGGACATGTCCAGGTGAAGCGGGCCTTTCTTATGCAGCCGTCAGGCGCCCACCCTGCTGGGAACACCTCACAGGTGGTCCCCACGGAGCTGGGCTCCTTCCCCCTCCTGGCCCCTAACAACTTCCTTCTTGTGAAATGGGATGAGGAGGCGCAAAGCGGGGTGGTAGTAAGGGACCCTGTCCCATGATCGACTCCAGAACAGCCGAGGCAGGGTGACCCCAGCCCGCTGTCCCCAGACCAGCACTTCAGCTTGAACGTGCACGGTCCCCTGGGGGCGTCTCCCCAGAAGGCAGCTGAGGGGGTCCGCCTCCACACTCGAGCAGCAAAGACCTGCAGAGTCAACCACCCAGACAGAAAATCAGCAGGACACAGAAAGGATGTGATGGAGAGCACGACGGGGCAGTGGGCAGAGGATGAGGATCTTGGTTCCCTCGCCAGGGATTGAACCCAGGCCCTTGGTAGTGAAAGCGCTGAGTCCTAACCACTGGAACACCCAGGAGAACTCCCAGACTCACAGAAGGCTAAGACTCCCCTGTCCCCTGGCTGCCAGGTGAGGCCGGCGCTGCTGGCCCCGGACAGCACTGAGCCAGCGGAGGGGGAGGATCTCGGCTCTGCCCCCTCGCAAGAGCTCAGCTCCTCGAAATGCATGGTCTACTCCATCAGCACCACGCCTGGAATGCACTAAGCGTTCACAGCCCAAAACTGAACCCTGCGAGGGAAGAACGGAGACCCATCTGGGATCTGATCCTGGCCACTGGCCGTGCATCGTGTGACAGCCAGGCAACCCTAATCTAGGGCAGGGGAAACTGGAAGCAAATAGCAGTAACTGATAGAGACACAAGTGCAAATTCTGCTTTTACCAAGTACTGGCTGGTGGCCAGAGGCAAGTTCCTTATAGTCCCGAGCCTTGGTGTCCCTACCTGTACAATGGGAATCAGTTCAGTTCAGTCACTCAGTCATGTCCGACTCTTTGCGACCCCAGGACTGCAGCATGCCAGGCCTCCCTGTCCATCACCAACTCCCAGAGTTTACCCAAACTCATGTCCATGGAGTCGGTGATGCCATCCAACCATCTCATCCTCTGTCATCCCTTTCTCCTGCCCTTAATCTTTCCCAGCATCAGGGTCTTTTCCAATGAGTCAGCTCTTCGTATCAGGTGGTCAAAGTATTGGAGCTTCAGTTCAGCATCAGTCCTTCCAATGAATATGCAGGACTGGTCTCCTTTAGGATGGACTGGTTGGATCTCCTTGCAGTCCAAGGGACTCATAAGAGTCTTCTCCAACACCACAGTTCAAAAGCATCAACTCTTCGGCGCACAGCTTTCTTTATAGTCTAACTCTCATGTCCATTTATGACTACTGGAAAAACCATAGCCTTGACTAGAGGGACCTTTGTTGGCAAAGTAATGTCTTGGCTTTTTAGTATGCTGTCTAGGTTGGTCATAACTTTTCTCCCAAGGAGTAAGAATCTTTTAATTTCATGCCTGCAGTCACCATCTGCAGTGGTTTTGGAGCCCCCCAAAAAATAAAATCAGTCACTGTTTCCACTGTGAAAAAGTTGGCTTAAAGCTCAACATTCAGAAAACAAAGATCATGGCATCCAGTCCCATCACTTCATGGCAAATAAATAGATAATGGGGAATAAACCCTGTTAAAACAATATACAACAGTCTCTTTAGCCTTGCTACAATATGCCCTTCTGCTGCTGCTGCTAAGTCACTTCAGTCATGTCCAACTCTGTGTGACCCCATAGACGGCAGCCCACCAGGCTCCCGCATCCCTGGGATTCTCCAGGCAAGAACACTGGAGTGGGTTGCCATTTCCTCCTCCAATGCATGAAAGTGAAAAGTGAAAGTGAAGTCGCTCAGTCGTGTCCGACTCTTACTGACCCCATGGACCGCAGCGTACCAGGCTCCTCCATCCATGGGATTTTCTAGGCAAGAGTACTGGAGTGGGTTGCTATTGCCTTCTCCCTGTGAAATGCTAAATAAATACATACACACGACTACCTACCTCTTGGGCACTGGCAGGTGTGAATGGGTCAGCTCCTTGCTGGCACTCTACAAACTCGATCGTCCCATTTTACAGATGAGGAAACTGAGGAAAGGGAGGACCCATTCATCCGCCAGCTCTGGAGGCTGGTGAGCAGCACAGCCAGCACTTGAACCTGGCTGCCCTCCCAAGCCTGTGCTCTGAGCCACAGCAACACTGCATCCAGCAGGTGCTCAAATACCTGCCGTCTGAAAAAGCCCCGCAGAAAAATCCAGATCCACGTTAAACTGTACCTAACAGCTGAAACCCCACCAACCCTTTCACCAACGCCGAGTGCGATTTTTATTTCTCTCCAGTTACAGTTCCTTCATCTATGTTCCAACCTTCAGCCACGTGCCTCCTTGGGCACTGATGTCCACGGCCTTGCCCTGGCCTGGAGGACTGGCTCTTGCCCTTGAACAAAGTGCTCCCTGCCCCACCTCCATCCACGGCATCCCTGTGGCTGCATCAGAGGCTGGCGCACCACCCACTCGCCCAGCACCTGGCAGCTCTGCGGTCAGGGGCCCCGTGGGGAAGCAGGGCCTGGCGGGGGCCTGCGTGCCAGACGTGATGCGGCTAAGGCCACTCAGCCTCACAGGCGCCCACGGGGGCAGGGAGCAGGCCCACGCCCACATTCCATACGCAGCTCCGTGACATGAGAGAGTCCAGAGCACGGGGCCCGGCAGGCGATGGTTTCTGGGCCTCTGATGCAGAGACCAAGGGCTTTTAGACACGAGGCATCTATGCTAGAGACAGAGAAACGTCCCCTAACAAAACACCAACAGCACCTTAAAACATTTCTATGTGACCCGTCCACACCGGCCATGGGTCAAAGCTTAGGAAAGGCCTCCAGCGGGTCAGGCACTTAATACCTCTGCTCCAGAGGGACTCAGGAAGGCCTCGCCACACCTCTCATCCCCCCATTTCAGGCGAGGAGATCCGGCTGGGATCGGGTCATGAGGTGGCTCACCAGGACCGGGCCCTCCATCCTATGGGGTGCAGGCAGAGGCCAGAGGTGGGCAGCGTGATGGAGGTTCCCAGATGGAGGGCCACGCGGCGTCCCGTGTGGCACACGTGTCCTCTCTCTGAATTCCTGCCAGGACCCCGAGGCCAGGGTCCCTGTACATGCCCCCACAATAACTCGGAGATGCTAAGGCCTCCAAGGCAAAGGGGCTAATCCAACCGTCTGTGCTGAGAGCTCAGGGCTGCCTGACTCCACAGTCGAGGCCGGGACCACAGAGAGAGCCTGCTCCCTTCAGGACCACGGACAGAGCCTGCTCCCTTCAGAGGCTGCCCCTAGAGAGTGTCCACTGACTGAAAAACAATAAGTACTATACGTGTAACTGCTGGAGCAGGAAATAAGCAACCCATTCCAGCATTCTCGCCTGGAAAATTCCATGACCAGATTCACTGTGCTGTACAGCAGAACCTAACACAGCACTCTCACAATACTCTAATAAAAATTAATTTAAAAACTAACAATAGTCACTATACCACCGAGGCACACTTTGGGGCAACCTAACCTGGGTCCCAACAATAGCAACAATGAAATATTTTTTAACAAGAGAAACAAAGAACACATGACCAAAGGTCCCATCTTCAGGGGATCTTCCCAGTTCTGCTGGGGTCTCCAGGGCATCCAGAGGGAAGGGAGGCGGGGTGCTACAAGAGACCCACAGACCACGGCGGTGGACAGTCAATTTCCTGGCTGTGGTCCTCATACTTTTCTGATCACGGAAAAGAAATGAAGAGAGAGAAGAGGTGAGAGGGGCGGGGAGAGGAGGAAGGAGGTGGCGAGGAGGGAGGGAGGGAGCACCCACCGCTGTGGGGACCTGTCCTCCGATTTCCTGGGGAGGAGGCCGGGGGGCATGCAGGTGGGCGCCAGGCCAGGGGGTTAAACCTGACCCTCTCTCCTCTCAGCCTGAAGTATCCCAGAGGCATCAGCTGGCCCTTCCTTTCCCTGCAGACAACACCAAGGTCCCGCAGAGGGTCCTGCCCACCAAGGCCACCCAGCCCCAGGGGTGGCCCGGAGCAGCCAGTACCCAGAGCCTGGCTCTCGCCATGCCTCTGGGACCTGTTGTTAAAATGAAGAGGCCCCACAGGGCCCAGCAACCCTTCAGCCTGGCAGGTCCCATCACCCGTGCCTGCGCCAGGCTGAGCCTCACACACGCCCGCTGATGGTGCACCAGTAGAGCCGTCCCAATACATACCTGCCTGGACCCCCTGCCTCCTCCTAAGGAGCCTGGGCTGGGCGGGGCGGGCTAGGAGGTGGGGGGCAGCACCATCTCTGGATCATGTGGGGGTGGGACAGGAGTCTGAGCTCAGGCCCTCCATGGCTGGGGTCCCTGAGCATGATCCTAACGTAACCCCTCTGGCTCCAGGAGGCCCAAACGGGCTCCAGAGGTGTCACCAGGGAAAAAACGTGACTGAACAGGCCCCACCTACTCAGGTCCTGAGACACTCTGTTCTGAAACCTCCATTAAGGAGATTTGGCAACAGGGCCCGGGGCGACCTGTGGGCAGCTGTTCAGGGTGGCCCCTCCCTGCCTGTCCCGCCACCCAGAGCCAATGGGCGCGCCCCGCCACTGCCCTCAACGCCCCTCTGCATCTCTGACTGCATGCCTCCTGCTGGTCCCCGTAGTATCGTAACCTGAGCGGCATAAGGGCTCCGTCAGGGCCAAGGAGCAGCAGCACCCAGACCAGCCAGCAGCGCCTGGACCCGGCCTCCTCCCGGAAACACCTCCAGGTGGTCTTACACCCCTCCCCAAGGCAGGGCTGCCATGGCATCAACTGAAAAGGGCCCTGACCCCGATATCACAGCTGCACTGCCTTCTCAGGCACAAGAGGGTCCATCGGCGCCCAGAGCCCCCACTCCCAGGCTCTGGACAAGGCAGGGCCCAAGGACAGGCCCACGTGGAGGGGCGGGATCACATGGAGGGCCACCCAGCCGCAGGTGGGGAGCTGGAGGGAACTTGGGGGCCACAGGGCTTGTAGCACACACCACACCAGTCTCGACTCCCTTCCTCTCTCTGGGAACTGCTCAGCTAGCGACGCCCAGCCCACCATTAAGGAGGGCTGCGCACAGACCCCAAAACCACACACCCCTCAGGCTTCTGATGGCTCTGACCCACCACGCGGGAACCGTTAGTCATGACACCAACTGCTCATCTGAACCCCTATCTCCTGTCCTCCTGGAACGACCTGCAGGAGCCCCAGGGGGCCCTGAAGGTGGCAGAGAAGGGCACTGGCACTCCCCTGCCTTGCTCAGGCCCATCCCCTCTGTCATCACTACAAAATCATGTGAAATCAGTCCCAGACATCACCGGGCATAGAGGGTGAAGTGATTCACTCCCAGGTAGGTTCTGCTGAAATGTGCGGCTCTCCTGTGCCCTCGCCCTGCCCCGGGATGGACAGATGCCACCCGGCCAGAGGCACCATCTCCACCCTTCATTAGAAAGGCCAGCACCCAACACCGCAAGTGACCCGGCACTGAGAGACTTCACCCGCAGGAAGACCCAGTGAGGTGAACTCAGTTATCCCCACTGTAGAGATGAGAAGACTGAGGCTCTCAATTACGTGCATAACTGCCGTGTAAGTAGAGAAAGTTTGTCAACCCCAAGGAAGTTAGGGGGCGTCCCCCACAGAGCAGATCCCCACGCATGAGCTGCTGCCCACGCCTGCCAAAGGGGCCCCCCAACACGGGCTCCACCTTCACAGCGCAGGCAGCGCTGGTGAGGACAGAGCAGAGTGGGCTGCAGATGACAACGCTGCAGTTGGACTCACAGGACTGCACCCAAGAGCAACAGCAGACGAGTGGACAGAGGGCTGTGCACACCATGCTCATCGCGGCGCTCCTTACAGCCGTGGAACTGGAGAGGACCAGAATCTCCAAGACAAGAGCAGTTCATTATGGCTTATTAAGAGCCCAGTGCACAGACGGGCCATTAAAGCAGGACTGGAGATGTCCACTGTTCTGCTTCTGTTCCTGAAAGGTTCTGGATACGCTAGATGGCAAATGCCAAAGGTCCAGGCGAGTAAGCATGGTGCATGCGTGCTAAATCACTTTAGCAAAGCTTTGTGTCCAGCTCTTTGCCACCCCGTGGACTGTAGCCCACCAGGCTCCTCTGTCCATGGGATTCTCCAGGCAAGAATGCTGGAGTGGGTTGTCATCCCCTCCTCCAGGGGATCTTCCCAACCCAGGGATCAAACCCACGTCTCTTATGTCTCCTGCATTGGCAGGTGGGTTCTTTAGGACTAGAGCCACCTGGGAAGCCCAAGTAAGTGTAGTACGATCCTGCTTTCTTATAAAGTAAATAAAAATAAGAATAAGAACAGGAAACGGATGCCAGCTGCTTCTGTACTTGAAAAGTGTGGACCAATTCACTAACAGTGGCAGATTCAGTGGGGAGGAAATCAGATCCTTTTCCTCACCTGTACTTTCTAACTTTACTTAGAATGATCGTGTATGGCTGACCTGATTATAATGGGTTTCTTTTATTTATTTATTTTGGCTGTGCACCACATTGCATGTGGGATCCTAGTTCCCTAACCGAGATCAAACCTTCGCCCTCTGCAGCGGAAGCATAGTCTTCACCACTGGAACACCAGGGAAGCCCCCCCAGTGTTTTATTTTTCAAAGTGAGAAACACTGCGATGGGACACGTTTGGCAGCCTAACCTCCCACCTCGTCTTTCCAGCTCCAGGATCAGGTGACAGCCGGGGGGACACCCCCGTCACCCCCATCACCAAGCAGAGGCTCTGCGGCCACATCAGCTTGACGGCTGCCCCGACCCAGCCTCGTGGAGCGGGAGCGGGAGTGTCCCCTGCCCATCCCATGGGCTTCCTTCCTGGATCCATGTCTGCTTCAATCATTGCATCAGTGAGAGAATATCCAGGCAAAGCAGCAGCTGGCCTGCGAGGACACCAGGGGGTCACCCGGCAGCCACTCCTGGAGCCAGAGGCAGCAAGGAGAGCACACGCCTGGGCTCTGGGCAGCCTGACCTCAAAGACGGGCTATCCACACACAGCTCCGCCCTCCCAGGGGTCACGCTCCCAGACCCCCTCTGGCCGATGCCTTCGCTCCTCTGCTCTGCGGCCCCAGCATCAGGACCCTGAAGCCTGCCCCCGGGGAGGGGACAGATGCCACCAGAAGCTCCCCCAAGCAGGAGGCCTGGAACACTTCGAGCCCCCTCCCCGAGAACACTCACTCACATTCACTCTCTTATTCCCACATCTTTATTCACAGTTCCCTTGTGCCAGGCACACCGTGGGGATGGCGGGAGCAGCACAGTCCCGGTCTGTCCCCGTGGGGCCTGCAGCCCAGTGAGACAGGCAGATGTTAAGTGTACACGCTCTCAGCTCGCAGTCCAAGCTCCAGTGAACGCCGTGAGGGGAGGCGGGGGGTCGCTGGGAGTCACGAGCGTGGCCAGAGCCCTCATCAGGCCGGGAACAGTGGGAGAGCTGCGGACAGCAGTCACTCATCAGGGTTTCTGCCAAGGCTCCATCGTTCCTCACCCCCAGACTCTCGTCCAAGTCCCGGTGGCCCTCTCCTGGGCTCAGCATCTGTCCCCCAGGGCACAGCCCCGCCCACTGATGCCCTGGCTGGCCAGAAGTGTGGGGGAAACACCCCATCACACCCTCTGCAGGGGGTCCTCTCAAGGCCCCCGCTCCCCACAGTTACCAACTGCTCAGACTGTGCTCTGGGCAGGGCACAGCCAGAAACAAACCCCGCCCAGCCCTGCTGGCCAGTCAAAACCCACTCACTTGGGGAAAACGTAGGAAAACCAACAGCCAACACTAGGCAGCATTCAAAATCACGCTACGAAATGGTCTCGAAATAGATCCCAATACACAGTTCCCATGGCAACGGCCCCACGCCGGAGGGCTGCCTCCTGGGGAGTGCGGACATGGGGCAGGTGGGCCCAGGCTCCCTGGAACTTGGCCCACCTTGGGGGCAGAGGGCCCAGCCCCATTTGCAGCCCTGTGTCTTCTCCAGGGACACGGTGGGCTAGGAGCTCAGGGGGTCCAGGAACACCCTAGAACGTGCAGACCGGGCCAGGCCACGGGAGAAGCTGCCCCAGCCTGCAGGACCGCCACAGCTCCTCCCTGACCCGTCTCCCCAGCGTCACCTCCCCCAAGGTCAGGTGCCAGGCCCACAAGGTGGACGAGGCGAGGCAGCAACCAGTCCAGGGGGAGACGAGACAAAGCAGGAGAAGTAAAGAGCCATGGGTCCAGCCGGCACACCACCAACAGAGCCCCTGCCCCACCCTGTGCAGAATGGGGTGCAGACCCAGAGAGGGGCAGGGAGGGCCCTGGGTCCTCGGCTTCAAGACCTCATCCACCCAGGGGCCAAGCCAACACCCAGCAAGGGCTCAAAGCCCTGCCTGAGAGCCCCCGGGGATCAGCGGTGGTTTCGAGCTGGGGAGGGAGGCAGGGTGACTATTAAAGGGCACAGGGCTTCTTTTGGGAAGACGAACAGCTCCAAACGTTGCACAATCTGTGAATGTGCTACATGGAATTGTACACCCTAGATGAGGAGCTAATATGGTCTAAGAGGGCTTCCCTGGTGGCTCAGTGGTAAAGAATCCACCTGCCCATGCAGCAGACATAAGAGATGTGGGTTTGATCCCTGGGTCGGGAAGATCTCCTGGACTCTTTGGTCCATGGGGTCACCAAGAGCCAGACACGACTTAGCAACTAAACAACAACATGGTCTAAGGCCTGTATCTCAATAAAGCTGCTACGAAAAAGAAAATCCCGTGGGGCCTGTGCCAGGAATCAGGAGGGGTCACTATGGCAGTACTTGGCTGGTGCCAGGGGAGCAGCGGGAACCCTGAACTTCCACCAACCCCCTGGACAGTCCCTGTCTTACTTGACAGCCCTGAGAAGCTGACCTGGTAAACGCCAGCAGCCCATTTTATAGCTGGGGATAGAGCTTCAAGAGGAGAAGGCAATGGCAACCCACTCCAGTACTCTTGCCTGGAAAATCCCATGGATGGAGGAGCTTGGTAGGCTGCAGTCCATGGGCTCGCTAAGAGTCGGACATGACTGAGCAACTTCACTTTCAGTTTTCACTTTCATGCATTGGAGAAGGAAATGGAAACCCACTCCAGTATTCTTGCTTAGAGAATCCCAGGGACAGAGGAGCCTGGTGGGCTGCCGTCTATGGGGTTGCACAGAGTCGGACACGACTGAAGCGACTTAGCAGCAGCAGCAGAGCTTCAAGAGCTCACAAGAGCCACACAGCTGGCAGACACAGGCCGGAGAGACAACCTGTGTACAGGACTCCAGCTTCTGTTTGAGACAGTGGGTGAAACACCTTTTCAGGTTGTGCAAACGCTGCCAAAGAGACAGCCCCGTCTCCCCCCTTCCTTCTCATGGTCCCACAGGAAGAAGACAACCTATCCCAGCCTTAGGCTGAGCACGCAGCCCACCCACCGCCCCACACTTCCTCCGGGGCTGGACCCCACTGCTCCAGCCCGAGGCGGCTCAGCCCGAGGCGGCTCAGCCCTCCTGCCAGTTCGTCTATCTGGACCATCCTTCCAGCTCCAGACCACTGCACACACCAGGAAGACATAACCCCAAGCTTGTCTTCCGTGGCCCATTTGGAGTGTTAGGCACTGAATGTCTGTGTCTCCCCAAAGTCCATATGCAGGTCAGGAAGCAACAGTTAGAACTGGACATGGAACAACAGACTGGTTCCAAATTGGGAAAGGAGTATGTCAAGGCCGTATATTGTCACTCCGCTTATTTAACTTATATGCAGAGTACATCATGAGAAACGCTGGGCTGGATGAAGCACAAGCTGGAATCAAGATTGCCAGGAGAAATATCAATAACCTCAGATACCCAGATGACACCACCCTTATGGCAGAAAGCACAGAAGAGCTAAAGAGCCTCTTGATGAAAGTAAAAGAGGAGAGTGGAAAAGTTGGCTTAAAACTAAAAATTCAGAAAACTAAGATCATGGCATCTGGTCCCATCACTTCATGGGAAATAGATGGGGAAACAATGGAAACAGTAAGAGACTTTATTTTGGGGGGCTCCAAAATCACTGCAGATGGTGACTGAAGCCATGTAATTAAAAGACACTTGCTCCTTGGAAGAAAAGCTATGACCAACCTAGACAGCATATTAAAAAGCAGAGACATTACTTTGCCAACAAAGGTCCATCTAGTCAAGGTTATTGTTTTTCCAGTGGTCATGTATGGATGTGAGAGTTGGACTATAAAGAAAGCTGAGTGCCGAAGAATTGATACTTTTGAACTGTGGTGTTGGAGAAGACTCTTAAGAGTCCCTCGGACTGCAAGGATATCCAACCAGTCCATCCTAAAGGAAATCAGTCGTGAATGTTCATTGGCAGGACTGATGTTGAAGCTGAAACTCCAGTACTTTGGCCACCTGATGTGAAGCTGACTCATTGGAAAAGACCCTGATGCTGGGCAAGATTGAAGGCAGGAGGAAAAGGGAACGACAGAGGATGAGATGGTTGGATGGTATCATCGACTCGATGGAGATGAGTTTGGGTAAACTCTGGGAGTTGGTAATGACAGGGAGGCCTGGCGTGCTGTGGTTCATGGGGTCACAAAGAGTAAGACATGACTGAGGACTGAACTGAACTGAACTGAAAGTCCATATGTTGACATCCTGACACCCAATGCAATGGTACTGGAGATGGAGCCTTTGGGAGGCAACTGGTTACAGATGAGGTCGTGAGGGTGGGGTCCCACGATGGGATTCACGACCTCACAGGAAGAGAAGGGACCAGAGCGCTCTCTCTGACACAGAATGATATATGAAAAGGCGGCTGTCTGCAAACCAGGAAGAGGGCCCTCATGTGATCATCCTGGCACCCTGATCTCCGGCTTTGCAGCCTCCAGGGCTGTGAGAAATAACTTCTGTTGTTTAAGGCACCTGGCTTGCAATTTTGTTATGGTCACTGAGCTGACCGAGACAGGGTGCCAGAGTCAGGTGGACAGACGACAGTGCCCCAGGGACCTTCTGTCTATGAGGCAGGGGACCCAGCACCCCCGTTCCACACATGGGGAGTCTGAGGCTCTCTCTCATACAAGGCTCACCGCCGTGGAGCAGGGAGTCAGGACGCGAAGCCAGGGCCTCCAGCCCTCGCACTGAGCTCTGCCTGTCACACTTGCGCCTCCCCCACCAGGAAGGCCAGACAGCTTCCCTCCCCGGCTTGGCCCGGGGGCCCGGCTCCTTCGCTGACATGTTGACAGGGAATGACGGTGCTGTGATGGGGCCCATGCTGCCAGGGTCAGAAGGGCTCAGGCATCGGTGGCCCTGAGGCCAAGCGAGGATCAGGGGTTCAGCACAGGCTGTGCACGGAGAGTGCCGCCCTAAGAGCCACACCCAAGGGCCCTGTCCCCAGCGCATCAGCCCCCGCCAGGGCCTTCCCCACACTGGGTCCCCCAGGCACTCCTGGCTCAGCTGACATGGATGTAAATAGCACTGGCCGTGGCCTGAGACACGCTGGGATTCAAATCCTGGCTCCACGCTATTTGGCTGAGCAAGCTACAGGAAAATTACTCATCTTCCGGAGCCCTGCTTGTCCACCAGCCCCAAAGGGAGCAGAGGTGGAAGGACTGATGGAGGTAATAACGTCCACAGCGGGGCCTGCTCGGGGCATGGACACCCAGACCCTCAGGGACGGGGAAGGGGGTGGGGAGGACAGAGGGGAGACATCCCATGACCCCCTGCATGCCCTTCCACACCCCTGATGCCCTGGGTTCTTGTCTCCCCCCATGTGCTGGGCTCTCCCAACCCTCACCCAAGCTGCAACCCCTGTGTGGAGGGCCCATCTTCCCTCCCCACGCCCAGCCATCTTCCACAGCCCGAGCCAGCCTCAGCCTCTCCCAGAAGCCTCTAGGGACAGACCCCACTTGTTACGGCAAACCTCACAAGCTTCCTCCTGGACACACAGCTGGACTACATCTCCCAGACTTCTTTGCAGCAAGCAGGATCACATGACCGCCGCTGGTCAACAGGATGTTGGTGGGTGTGAAACACAGCAGGGCTGTCTCTGCACACACCTCCAGGCTCTCTTTCCCCACTGGCCAGCGGAATGGGGAGGACTCCAAGGCCCTAGGAGAAGGCAGAGCCACAAGACAGAAGGAGCCCGGGGCCCTGAGTGACCTAGCGGAGCAGAGTCTGTGACCTGCATTAATCTGAGAGCAAACTAGAAAGATGGTTCTGGTGAACCCAACTGCAGGGGAGCAATGGAGACACAGACACAGGGAACAGGCTTGTGGGGGAAGGAGAGGGTAGGACGAACGGAGACGGTACCACGAAAACATACTCTTTACCGCATGTAAGATAGATAGCCAGTGGGAATTTGCTGTATGACTCGGGGAGCTCAAACTGGTGTTCTAGAGGGGTGGGAGGTGGGAGGGAGGCTCAAGAGGGAGGGGACATGTGTATACCTATGGCTGATTCGTGCTGATGTACGGCAGAAATGGACATACAACACTGTAAAGCAATCATCCTCCAATTAAAAAAAATGCGTTTAAAATAAACAGAAATAAAGCATCTCATAAAAAATAACCTTGCATTTTGCTAAGCCACTGGGGTGTGGAGGTGTTTCTGTGATGCTGATGGACACACAGCCCTGACTCCTCTGCAACAACAAAGATTCCTCGAGCCCCTCCTGGCCCTCGGTCCTCTGTACCATCAGCCAGGTCCTCGTCTGCCTCCTGCCCTGGCCTGTGAGCTGTCTGAGGACCAAGTGACAACTTGTCCCACACTTCCGCTCCCCGAGCTGCTGCAGAGTGGGCACTCGTGAATCTTGCCTGATGAAGACCCCAGAGTTCCTCGCACTGGACACCTGGAGAATGTGAAGTCTGTCCCCAGAGGGCCTTAGCTTGTGTCTGATTCTCAGAGTGATGGCAGGGCTGACGTGGGATCAGCCCCACATCAGGCACCCTCCTAAGCTCTTCCCAAGTACGCGCTCAATCTACCCTTCCTCAGTCCAAGGCACAAAGGAGCTGAATCGCTTGTCCACAGCCCGTGGAAGGGGGGCTGCCAAGGCAGGATGGAAGCCAAGCCCCAGAATGCACCTGCTTCCCCCAGAGGCAGGTCAGCCCCACCTCCTGCTGAGGACGTCACAGTCTGGCCTGAGGGTCTATCGTCCCCCAGGGCTGCCGTCAGGAGCTGCTCACTCCCAGCTCTTGTGCTAAGATGCTTTAGTTGTGTCCGACTGTTTGCGCTTCCAAGGACTATAGCCCGCCAGGCTCCTCCATCCATGGGATTCTCCAGGCAAGAAAACTGGAGTGGGTTGCGATTTCTTCCTCCAGGGGATCTTCCCCACCCAGGGACTGAACCCATGTCTCCTGTGTCTCCTGCAGTGGCAGGCGGGTTCTTTACCACTAGCGCCACCTGGGAAGCTGCTCACCCTCAGCTGGGCTGAGTGCAAACTGCAGGCACTCAGGACAAAGGAATCAAGTGGGACAGAGACTGCCCCCCAGGTGAGTGGACGTGAGGCATCAGAGAGGGCCGCTGGCCCCCGAGACTGGGCCTGCCCACCCCATGAGCCTACTTGGGCTTGAGAAGGAGGAACGCATCCCAGGGGCCCGGAGACCAAAGGAGACCTACAGGGACGCTGCGCTCTGCACACAAGGTGCCTCAGATGCCACCATCCCTCGTGAGGTGGGTGCTCAGGTCACTAGCGGCTCTCGCCAGCACTGGGAAGCCATGCTACTGAAACACCGAGAGTCTCTCACCAGCTGGGAGACGGCCACTCCCTTGCTCACCACCCTGTACTCCCCACGGTCCATCACTCACATCTACCAACTCAAGGTTGACCCGGGCACAGCGGGGCTCCCGAGCAGGTCTGCATCACCCCCTCCCCGTGGCTCTGTCCACAACGTGGGTCCTGCAGGCTAGTCTGACCCCAAAGGCCAAGAGACGTTCATCACCCGGCCTGCCTGGTTTGTTCAAACCCCAAGAGGCAGCCAGGGGCCAAGTGAGAGCATAATTCCTCTAAACATCGAGCACTAAGAACAGGGCAAAAGTGGGTCATAACCCTTGACAAGAAGAGAAGCGAGCCGGCCGTGCCCATGGCCAGTGTGGGAACTGGCAGCCCTGCCCAACAGCTCAGCTGTCCCACTGCTTGGCTTGGAGCTCCAGATCTGCACGCCCTGCCTTCTTCCCCAGGCTCCGCAAGACCCCCAAAACCCCAGGAAGCCCTGGGATCAGGGTTCCGCCAAATGTGGATACCCCTCTTTCAGCTGGATGGACTCCACGGGGTCGTGGCGAGGACTCTCATGGGAGGTGGGCCTCTTGGGTGCCACGCCCCTCAGATTCGGGATCTGAACCCACCTGCCCTCTGTGGGCTACGAGCCCCAAGGGCTCTGTGCCCCTGGGACCACTGCCCGTGTTCACCCAGGCTGCTGGGACACCCCGCTCCAAGTCACTTGGAAGTGACTCTCAGCCCTTCCTCAGGGGCCTCCAGCTCTGCAGGGGTGAGACTCCGAGGAGCTGGGTCCTCACGCTTCTAGGATGTCCTCTGGGTCCCCAAGGGCCTCTGGGCCCACTCCTGGGAAGGTCCCTGGTCCACCACACGGCCACTGCTAACATCCGCAGACACTATTCCCTTTGGGAGTCTGGGGCCTGCTGGCTTGGGGGCACTGTGGCCAGGCTGAGGGCCATCAGGGGGCCCTTTCGGGGCTTATGGGCTCCGACGTGGACCCAAGGCCTTGCTGTAAGACTTAGTAATGAAGGGCCTCTTCCCGGGTGTTAAGTGGGCAAGAAAACCACCCTTCCTCACCGGGTGTGGCTCCACGTCATACCCGCATAGTGGCAGAAACACAGCGGCTGCTCCAGAGACCCAGCCTGCGCTGACCTGAGACCACCTCAAGGCACTTGCAGGTTTATGGGTTTTTAAGCCCATTTCAGAATAGGAAGCATTCGATTAGGGGCCTGAATCTTGTATGGCCACTCCATACCGTTCCCCCTTTTTCTTTACCGAGAGGACCCCAGTTGGACACGGAACCACCACGGGCCCAGCTAGAAACACCAGGCATGGGCTCAGGCCTCCAATCTGCCCAGTGACGGCTGGAGTGGGCATCGGGCAGGGCTCCGGGAGGGCCGTGTCCCCAGTACGCAGGTGCGGCCCCCCGGACACTGACCTTCGCTCCTCCCTTCTTCCCACGAGGAGGCAGGATGATGGATGACAAACAAAAGCTGCCCAGTAAGATGGGGGAACAGGGGCCGGAAGGGGCTGGGTCCTCAGCGACTTCCCCAAGGAGCAGTACCTGCCTGGCCTCAGTCCGTTCAGTTCACTTCAGTCGCTCAGTCGGGTCCGACTCTCTGCAACCCCATGGACTGCAGCACGCCAGGCCTCCCTGTCCATCACCAACTCCCGGAGCTTACCCAAACTGATGTCCATTGAGCCGGTGATGCCATCCAACCATCTCATCCTCTGCCTGGCCTGCAGACACCCAAACTACCTGTTCTAGGGAAAATCCCGAACCGGTTAAGCTGCAGTGGTCAGACTTTTACAAGATGCTCAAGAAGGGAGCACAGTCCTCACGGACACAGGTAGAGGTCATTCCACCGAGCACCTCTGGGTGTGCACATCCTTGGATGAAACCGGGGACTGTTAGCAGGAACCAGCCAAGTTCATCAAGGGCTTACATGTGCCAGCATTTTCTCCATCGGTCCTCACACCAGCAGTCCCATTTTACAGATGCAAAAACACTCAAGAGTGATTGATGAGCTCACACTAGGCCACACAGCCTGTGAGGGCACAGGTCAGGGTTTGAACCCAGGTCTTTTTAGACACACCCAGGTCACAGGACTGGAAAAGGTCAGTTTTCATTCCAATCCCAAAGAAAGGCAATGCCAAAGAATGCTCACACTACCGCACAATTGCACTCATCTCACACGCTAGTAAAGTAATGCTCAAAATTCTCCAAGCCAGGCTTCAGCAATATGTGAACCGTGAACTTCCTGATGTTCAAGCTGGTTTTAGAAAAGGCAGAGGTACCAGAGATCAAATTGCCAACATCTGCTGGATCATGGAAAAAGCAAGAGAGTTCCAGAAAAACATCTATTTCTGCTTTATTGACTATGCCAAAGCCTTTGACTGTGTGGATCACAATAAACTGTGGAAAATCCTGAAAGAGATGGGAATACCAGACCATCTGATCTGCCTCTTGAGAAATCTGTATGCAGGTCAGGAAGCAACAGTTAGAACTGGACATGGAACAACAGACTGGTTCCAAATAGGAAAAGGAGTACGTCAAGGCTGTATATTGTCACCCTGTTTATTTAACTTATATGTAGAGTACATCATGAGAAACGCTGGACTGGAAGAAGCACAAACTAGAATCAAGATTGCCGGGAGAAATATTAATAACCTCAGATATGCAGATGACACCACCCTTATGGCAGAAAGTGAAGAGGAACTAAAAAGCCTCTTGATGAAAGTGAAAGTGGAGAGTGAAAACGTTGGCTTAAAGCTCAACATTCAGAAAACAAAGATCATGGCATCTGATCCCATCACTTCATGGGAAATAGATGGGGAAACAGTGGAAACAGTGTCAGACTTTATTTTTCTGGGCTCCAAAATCACTGCAGATGGTGACTGCAGCCATGAAATTAAAAGACGCTTACTCCTTGGAAGGAAAGTTATGACCAACCTAGATAGCATATTCAAAAGCAGAGACATTATTTTGCCAACAAAGGTTCGTCTAGTCAAGGCTATGGTTTTTCCTGTGGTCATATATGAATGTGAGAGTTGGACTGTGAAGAAGGCTGAACGCCAAAGAATTGATGCTTTTGAACTGTGGTGTTGGAGAAGACTCTTGCGAGTCCCTTGGACTGCAAGGAGATCCAACCAGTCCATTCTGAAGGAGATCAGCCCTGGGATTTCTTTGGAAGGAATGATGCTAAAGCTGAAACTCCAGTACTTTGGCCACCTCATGTGAAGAGTTGACTCATTGGAAAAGACTCTGAAGCTGGGAGGGATTGGGGGCAGGAGGAGAAGGGGACGACAGAGGATGAGATGGCTGGATGGCATCACTGACTCGATGGACATGAGTCTAGGTGAACTCCAGGAGTTGGTGATGGACAGGGAGGCCTGGCGTGCTGCGATTCATGGGGTCGCAAAGAGTCGGACATGACTGAGTGACTGAACTGAACTGAACTGAACTGAGGTTCCTCCTTCACAGACGAGAAACTGAAGCCAGATGCGGGAAGCGGCTCCACACCGGGGTCAGAGGGGGACTCCAGGGGGATGCCTGCCTTGCTAACTCGTTAAACACTGAGCTAGGATGTGCGGGCGAGAATGAAGCAAGGACAGAGCCCACAGCACGCCACCCTCCCACCTCTGCTCTGGCCCTGGAGTCCTCAGTCCACCTGAAGCCGAGGGCTTGTTCCAGCCACGCCTGGAGTGTGTCACAGCTGTTACTCTCCAAACGATGGAGTAACCCCCCGGGGGTGAGCCTGGGGGCCGCAGCTCCTGGGTCCTGTGCCCCGAGCCACCTGGTCCCACTCCACGCCTGCGGGGACCTGGGGCCTCAGGCCTGAGCCCAGCAGGCATTGGCAGCATTTCTTCCGGCTGGCACAGACTCTGCCCAGGGCCAGCCAAGTGTGGGCGCCTGGCCTGGCCTTGGCCAGCAGTGGCAGAGGTGGAGGGACCGTAAGTCCCAGGGCCCGATGCTGCGGGGGTGTCCCAGGGGCAGGGCAGGCCCGAGCATCAGGAAGAGGCCTTCCCCAGGGCGGCCGCAGCACATCCTTCACCAGTCCACCTCGCCCTGGACTCCTGCTTCAGTGGCCCCAGAGCGAGGGCTTCGTCTGGGGTCTGCAGTGGGCCCTGCACACCTCCAAGGGCTGTAGTTGGAGGGGGACAGCCCCAGGGCTGGGCGAGGGGCAGAGGGAGGATCCTTCCCACGGAGGAAGCTGCCCTCCTGGACTCTATCTCACAGGTTACAGGAGGTGTTAAGGAAGCCACACACTGGTACACAGTGCAGCCGGGATTTGAGCCCCACGGGTCAAATTCTCTAATTCCAGAGTGCGGCCCCCTCCCTCCAACTCTTCCAGGCCCCACTGGCCCAGCCTGGGGTGCATGCCCCAGCCTTCTTTCAACCCCTCTCCTGCCACCCAGCCTTTGCACACGCCACGCGGCTCCTTCATCCTGGGAAAGGGCCTTGTCCCTACATCATGCCTCAGTTCGAATGGCGCTTCTGGCAGATGCCACCCCTGGCCACCTCATCGGGGTTCAGGCCCCTCGCTCTCACAGCATCCACCTGCCCTTTACAGCCCATGCCACAACTTGGAGCTTCAGACGTGCGTTTACTCGTTTAACAACTATCGTCCCGAGCAGACATGTGGCATTCGGGTCTGTGTCACCCACCTCTCAGCCGACCGCACTTGGCGGAGTTCAGCCCATCATCACCATCACTGCATCCAGCATCCATCCGTCATGGACCACGTGCCACGTTCCATCACCATCACTGCATCCAGCATCCATCCGTTATGGACCACGTGCCACGTTCCAGGCCAAGTGCTGTACCCACCTTCTCTCAGTCCTCACAAAACCTCTCGGAAGCAGCCAGCTGTCTACCCATTTTACATATAAAAACACTGAGGTGTCCAAGAGGCAGGCCAGGACGTGCACCCATGGGGATGAGCCCACAACAGCTCTAACCACGGGGCAGGGCTCCTCTCGCTAACAAGCTGCTCCACATATGCATGTTGAATAAAGAACCAACAGAACAGCCTAAAAAGGTATCGGGCAGAAAAAGCTGGCTTAAAACTCAACATTCAAAAAACTAAGATCATGGCATCTGGTACCATCACTTCAAGACAAATAGATGAACAAAAAGTGGAAACAGTGACAGATTTTATTTTCTTGGGCTCCAAAATCACTGCGGACAGTGAATGCAGCTACGAAATTAAAAGACACTTACTCCCTAGAAGAAGAGCTATGACAAACCTAGACAACATATTAAAAAGCAGAGACATCCCGTTGCCAACAAAGATCTGTATAGTTAAAGCCATGGTTTTTCCAGTAGTCATGTATGGATGTGAGAGCTGGACCATAAAGAAAGCTGAGTGCCAAAGAATTGATGCTTCTGAATTGTGGCACTGGATAAGACTCTTGAGAGTCCCTTGGACTGCAAGGAGCTCTAACCAGTCAATCTTAAAGGAAATCAGTCCTGAATATACATTGAAAGAACTGATGCCAAAGCTGAAGCTTCAATACTCTGGCCACCTGATGCAAAAAGCTGACTCACTGGAAAAGACCCTGATGCTGGGAAAGACTGAGGGTAGGAGGAGAAGGGGGTGACAGAGGATGAGATGGTTGGATGGCATCACCAATTCAATGGACACAAGTTCAAGCAAACTCTGGGAAACAGTGAAGGACAGAGAAGCAAGCCTGGTGTGCTGCAGTCTGTGGGGTCGCAAAGAGTTCGACTGAGCGACTGAACAACAACGGAGGACTGACCTGAGCCTGGGTGGGAGGCAGGAGCCACGGCCCACGGTGTGAAGAAGAAAGGATGCTGGCAGAGGCGGGCGGGGCCGTGGGGGGAGATCCACTTATCTCAGAAGTTTGGACTTGACCCAGCAGACTTCCCAGAGGCCCTGAGGGCTTGGGGGCTGGGACAGGGCTGCAGGCTTGTCCTGTGGGGGGGGGTGGTGGAAGCTCACCCCACATCACAGGGAATGTTGGGTTGACTGCTCCCTTGGCTGGAAGGTACTAAAGTTCCAGAGGCTTCTCTGATGAGGCCAGTGGTAGGTCAATCCTACATCATGGGATGGGGCACTGGCCACCTGCAGTGGATGCCTGGACCCAGCACCCTACTTAGAGAGGTCGGGCCATGGACCAGTGCACAGAGCGATGCTGCAGAGAATTTTTATTTGACTGGCAGCCTGTGTGGCCCACAGTCAGAACTGCACTTGGGGCTCAGGAGAGCGAGCAACCTGGAAGAGAGGCACAGCCCCAGGTGGATGATGGAAGGCCCCCTTCCTTCCTAGGCCTGCTCCTACGAAAGCTCCAGCCCCAAGGGAACCAAACCAGAACCTGCAGGCACCCTGGGATCTGCAGGAAAAAGGGCAGGGTCCTCAGAGCAAGCCGGGTGGCCAAGGGGCACGGGGAGTAGCCCACTTTCAGCGCAAGGCGGGGCTGCCTGCCCCCACAGCTGCACTGCCCACCACTTCTTGCAGACACCGGCTATTCAGATTCGCAGGCTGTGGCTTTCCAAGGATTTGCTTGTCTGAAAGAGTTGGAGAATATTCTCGAACAATTAAACATAGCCCCCATGGAAGCTGTTCCATTTCCATGCCTATATTCATTCAACCAACACTCTCCAAAGGTCTGGCAGGTGCCAGACGCTGGTGGACAAATGTCTCAGTCTCTGCTGGGAAGGCTGGGGGCAGGGGAGGAAGTTGGGCGTGGGGGGAGCTGAGCACGATACGGAGAGACGGGGGCTGAGCTGGTGGGGGTCTGGAGCTACAGGATAATAGGGGGCTGACCAGCCAGAGAGGAGGGGTCTTCAGTGGTTAGGGGCTCTGGCTACATGGCACAGGGTGCCTGCGGAATGAGGCCAGGAGGCAGGTGAGCGCTCAGACTCCAAGGGCCACTGTGAGCAGTGCCTGGATGTCGTAGGCAGCTGGGAGCCATCGACGGCTTCGGAGCAGCAGAGTGACTCGATCTGATCTGATGGCCCATGGCCAGCTTGACGCACATCAGCACAGACCTTGAGCCATCTCAGAAATGCATGCGCTGGGACAAGGCCGAGTGGGTAACGTGGTCCCAGAGCACGGTTGCATAACGCCCCGTGGCCCCCCGCCAGCCCTTTAAAAACAAATGCTTAGGTCATTCCCAGAGGAAGCCAAGAATGAGAGAGGGCTCCTCCGTGTGCCCAGAAAGGACCGAAGCTCAGCTGGAAAACAAAACCTGAAGGAAAAAACCCAGAACATTTCTGATGGCTGGGTCTCCTGGCTGTGGGAGCAGGTGGGACTTCAGCCAGGGGGCATTGCAGCCTGGGGAAGGGGGCAGGACATGGTCCTGGCGGATGGCCAATGTCCACTTGATAGGCAGAAGCGAGGAACAGGCACCACAGCACTGAACACCCCACCTTGTAAGGGTCACTGCTGGGCCCAGGAGGAAGGGGTTAAGGAGACGAGGGCACTGGCTCGCCAGCAGTTGCCCTGCTGGTGGGTGGGGAGCAGGTGTCTGGGGCACCAGCCTTGAGAAGGCGGTGGCCAGGGACAGGAACACTACCTCGGCCAGCAGCTCCCTCTGCTCACTGCCCTCCCCCCATCTCTGCCCCTCCCACCACAGGAGGTGCTCCCCCGCTGACAGCATGCCCATCTTCTCCTTCCCTCCCTTGACGGGGAACCTATCTCTTGGGACACCCTGAGACGCCAAATAAAGCAGCCAGTGGCCTGTGTCTTCAGCAGTGGGTCCAGGGGTTTCCACCGGGGACCTCAGAGCCAACCTCGCCTGCGGGATCACTTCCCACTTGGGAGATACAGCCCTGGCAGGGAAGGGAAACCTGCCCAAGGGGCTGGAGCTGACCACAAGGTCCTGGGTCACACCCCAGGACATGTGTTAGCTGACTCTGGCCAAGGGCTCGGAGGCCATACGGGCAGAATCTGCAAGGCCCTGAAACAGGCTGTTGGGAGGTCCCTTTCACTCCAGGAGTCCAGGCTGCAAGCCCCTATGCCTCTCGGGAGGTGTGAAATGGGGCAGGCAGCCACACCCCCTTCTCCATCATCCTCCAAGGACTGGGCTAAGGGTAGCCACGTCACCCACCCCTGGCCCATGAGGGAGAAGCAGCAGTTGCTGGGTCAGGCTTCCAGGAAAGTTTGTTCAAAGAGCAATCTCAGCTGGCATAGCCCATCCTGCTTCTTCCTGCCTGGAACACAGATGTGATCAGCATAAGTGACGACACATAAAGAAGATGAAGCAAGAAAATCAAAGGAACCAGGACCCCAGATGACCCTGGACAGAGTCCCGCAGAGCTCAACACCGTCACTCCCTGGACGTTCCACCCAGAAGTTCTTTGGGAACTCCACGTCCTCCGGTTACCCTCCGGGTCAGCCACACCTCAACAGAGCCCTCGCTGATGGCCCTGATGCCAACAATGGGCTTGGTGAGCCCTCAGTGAGGGCGTGAGAGCAAATTCTTGTGCAATTTAGCCCAAACACTCTACAACAGGAGCGTTAGCATTTGATGTCTTTTCTTTTTTGTTCTTTACCCTAGCAAACTCCAAGTAAACTTGATGTTCTATCATGGCCATCCTATACATGAATCACACACACACAGAGTCCACAGTCTTGGACTTTCGTACCTCATTTCTGGGCATTTTGTTACCAGCCACATTAAAATCTTCCTAGAAGAAAAAGGGTAAAGTTAAGCTAAAAATATGAACAGACACACACACATAGACATATATATATATATATATATACACACACACACACACACGCCTACATTTATATATATAACAAATGCTAATAAAAGAAAGCAGGCACAGAAATAATATCAGGAAAAAAAATAACCCAAGGCAAAAATATCAAACACAATTTTAAAAAGCTTGTTATATAAAGGCAAGCTTATCTCCACACCCAGAAGAAATAATAAACACGAACCTTTATGCATCTAACCACATAGCTTCAAAATACGTAAAACTAAAATACAAAGAAGTGACAAGCCACGGCTACAGTGACAAAGCACTGAAAAAGACACTGACATGTCTCCCTAATAACAATGATAATCAGACGATTATAAGCCAAGGACACAAGCGGAAATGTCTCTAAAGCCAAGCAGCTGAGGCAAATTAGTGAGGTGACCTTATGTGACGAGGATGGGGACTGCGGTGAACTGGATGGACAGAGCACACATTCCATGAAAGGCATAAGAATTAACAAAATAATGATCATTTCAAAGAGTATATATGCTTAATACAACATGTGTGCAGGTTGATTTAGGCCATAATCACTACTAGTAACCCTTGAAAGGTTTTGAACAACATAATAAAGCTTGATTTAACAGACTTACAAAGAACTTCATGCACAACAAAGAGATGTGTTCTTTTCAAATATACATGAAACTACAAAAAAGCAATCATTAAGCTACAAAGAAAATGTCTAATAAATCTTAGAATACAGAAATTAGGCTTTAGCAATGTGCCTGAGATAGTGAACACTCAATAAATGTTTGGAATGAAATAGCTAACAATTTTTTCAACTTGTGGGTTATTTTATTATTATTATTTTAATTATTATTATTATTACTACTACTACTACTACTTCTACCATTATCCTCATTTTATAGATGAGAAAAGCCCACGGTCACAGTCAGTAAATGACCAAGGAAGAACCTTACCCAGGAGATCTGCTCCAAAGCTCATGCTTGTAACCACTATGCTAACTTTATGTGTGCACAATATTAAAACACATACTTCAGATAATTCTTGGATTCAAGAAAAAACTAATTTGCAAATTGTTTACAAATAAGTGATAATGAGAGACCTATGGGACGCAGCCAAAGCGGTAAGCAGAGGAACATGTATAGCCTTTGATACGTTTATTTGAGAAACACAAAGACTAGTAACTGTCAGGGTGTGAAGGGAAGAAAAGAAAAATAAAACTAAAGAATGTAAAATAAACAGTTAATAAATACAAAAGCAAAAATCAATAAGATAGATAACCTAACTGTAATATAATAAAACCAAGAGCTCTTTTTTTTTAAAAAAGATCAATATATGTTGGCAACTAATTTAAAATATTTTCAAGCATCATGAGGGCCAAAGAAACCTTGTGAGCAGGCCAGAGCCTGCATGGGAGCCAAGTGCTTCATACTCTTCTACTCAGCCACCCACCCCAGTCATCACCTGAAGTGGGGCTGAGGGGCCAGACTGTGATGAGACTTCCACTTCTACTTTACGTTTTGCTCAATACTTGAAATTTTTCAGTATAAAAATTCTCAAATACAGACTAAGGTAAAGGTTTAAATTATACCCACCCCCAAACACAAACAATAAAACTTCAGTAATTAACAACCTTATTTCACCTAAACCTTCACCCACTTCCCCTGCGAATTCAGAAAATTTTGAAGCAAATCTCAGACACTTCATCTGATCACTAAATATTTCAGTATATATCCCTAAAAGATAGGAACTCATTTATTAATATTATATATTGTTGTTCCGTCACTAAGCTGCGTCTGACTCTTTTGCAACCCCATGGACGGTAGCCCTCCAGCCTCCTCTGTCTTTGGAATTTCCCAGGCAAGAATACTGGAATGGGTTGCCATTTTCTTCTCCAGAGGATCTCCCTGACCCAGGGATCAAAGCTGCATCTCCTGCATTGGCAGGTGATTCTTTACCACTGAGCCACCTGGGAAGCCCCATATTACATATAACCATACTAAAATAATCACACCGACAACGTAACATTAATATGTATGTGCTTAATTACAGAAGTAACACATGCTACCTGTTTAAAAAAAAAAAAAAACAGAGAGAAGTTTAAAAGAAGTTCAGTAGACCTCATACATTTCAAAACATGCTGAAGGATCACCCACAAATGATCCTTGTACAAATGGGGACACTGAGGCTGAGACCAGGGCAAGGGTTTGCCTGTCATCCCCCAGCCAGTAAGATGTGGAGCACAGATTTGAGCTCAGAACTCTTGGTGACACACCCCAGGCTGGGTCCACTCTACCATGGCAGCCTTTTAACCTGACTTATAGCCAGGTTCTGAAAATAACGATAGAATACTTAACACAGTGTGGCAACAAAACCTCCTCAGCCATAAGGATACATGCCATAAGATACATCACATCTTACAGGTGATGGGGCAGAGAACTAACATCTGTACAGGAAACTCTGCGTGGTAAGCCTGGGTAGGTACTTTCATTTCCATCTTCTCTTTCAAGGCTCCCGGCAGCCCTAGGCTATGGGCTGAATTTGTCATTGTTGTTCAGTCACTCAGTCATGTCTGACTCTTTGCAACTCCGTGGACTGCGGCATGCCAGGCTTCCCTGTCCCTTCACCATCTCCTGGAGTTTGCTCAGACTCATGTCCCCTGAGTTGTATCTCCTCAAATTCATATGTTGAAGTCCTAAGCCCACATCTCAGAATGGGACCAAATTTGGAGATGGGGTCTTTAAAGCATGATTACGGTGGTGCTAGTGGTAAAGAACCCACCTGACAACGCACAAGACGTTAGAGACAAGGGTTCAATCCCTGGATCAGGAAGATCCCCTGGAAGAGGGCAGGGCAACCCATTCCAGTATTCTTGCCTGGAGAATCCCACGGACAGAGGAGCCTGGTGGGCTACAGTCCAAAGGGTTGCAAAGAGTCAGACGTGACTGAAGTGACCTAGCACGCATGCTCATGTTAACATGAGGTCACCAGAGTGGCAGAGCAGTCCACCGTGACTGGTGTCTCTCTTTGGCTGTGGTGGGTCTTCGTCACTGCACGCAGGCTTCCTCTAGCTGCGGTGAGTGGGGGCTACTCTTCATTGCGGTGCCCGGGCTTCTCATTGCAGTGGCTTCTCCTGCTGCAGAGCACAGGCTCTAGGTGCATGGACTTCAGTAACTGCAACACAAGGGCTCAGCAGCTGCAGCTCACAGGCTCTAGAGCACTTTCTTCATAGTTATGGTGCACGGGCTCAGTTGCTTTGCCAAACTGTGGGATCTTCCCAGATCAGGGATCAAACTGGTGTCCCTTGCACTGCAAGGCAGATTCTTCACCACTGAACCACCAGGGAAGCCCCTGGTGTCTTTATAGGAAGAGGAGATTAAGACACAGACACCCACAGAGGTATGACCATGTGAAGACCAGGAGAAGAGGGCCCTCTCTAAGCCCAGGAGAGAGCCTCCGAAGAAACCAATCATGTAAACACCTTGATCTCGGACTTCTGGTCTCCAGAATTGCAAAAAAAAAAAAAGTCTGTTGCTTAAGCTACTCAGTCTAGGGTACTCTGCTACAGTGCAGCCTGAGCTTCACCGAGAGTAGAGGTGCACCGCGTACTTCACCGATGAGAGAACAGCACTCACCTTACAGTGCTGAAATGGGCTTGAACCCAGATGAGAATCCAAAGCTATGTTCCCCCCACCGCACCAGGCAGCTAGGTGTGCGGGCGAGCAGGGCTCAGCAAAAGTGAGGACAGACGCAGTCAGCCAGGAGGGTGAGCAGACCGCGCCCCTGCCTCGGCCCCACCGTGGGTAGGCACACCTCCAGCCCTTCGGCTCTGGACTGTGTCACCTGACTTGCTTCCGACGACAGGATGTGGCCAAAATGACAGCACGGTAGCAGGGGCAGGGCATGATACAGCTCACTTGCTTTCGTGGCCCTCATGCCCCTCTGACATTACCGAGAAGATAGCACACAGTGGCTTGGGACGGAGCTGCCCCATCAGCTCGCAGACCAGCAGTGAGAAAAAGCTGCCCAGCAGAGCTCTCCAGGGCAGCCAAGCCCAGCTGACCCACAGTCTTTGAGCCATAAGAAACAGTAGCTGTTTTAAACCTCTAGGTCTGTGGGTGATTTGTTACATGCCACTACGTAACTGAGATAAAAAGTCAAAAGAAGCAGCATATAACCAAAGAGATACAAGCGCAGACTCTAAAGTCAGACTGCTGCTGCTATGTCGCTTTAGTCATGTCCAACTCTGTGCGACCCCATAGACGGCAGCCCACCAGGCTTCCCGTCCCTGGGATTCTCCAGGCAAGAACACTGGAGTGGGTTGCCATTTCCTTCTCCAATGCATGAAAGTGAAAAGTGAAAGTGAAGTCGCTCAGTCGTGTCCAACTCTAGTAACCCCATGGACTGCAGCCTACCAGGCTCCTCCGTCCATGGGATTTTCTAGGCAAGAGTACTGGAGTGGGGTGCCATTGCCTTCTCCGAAAGTCAGACTGCCTGGGTGTAACTCCTGGCTTAGCTACTGTTCTGCTGCGTGACCTTGGGCAAGTTGCTTAACCTCTCTGATCTTCCGTATCATCTGTAAAACGGAATGCATGAAAATATCCATCTGATAGGGTTGTGGAGAGCATGAAATTAACTGAGATGGTGTCTGAAGAAAAACAAAACTTGCTGAGTGATAGCTCTACTGTTGCGACTAGGAACTAGAGGTTAAGCTTGTCCTGGGGTGCTCTGGTCAGTATGACTGAGACAAGAGATGAGAGACCTTGTGTTTTCTTTTAATATCCATCCCACATCTGCCTTTCCCTATTAACTTAGTGAGACAGTGAGGTCCCTATCACTGGAATATCAAGCAATGATCCACCCTCAAAAGATAGGACCAGATGCAATAATCACTGAGGCAGGTAAACAGTGGTATCAAGAAGAGAATGTTGGGCTTGAGGGCAGATCCGGGGTTTTGAGTCCCAAGCTCCATGTGTGACCTTGGGAAGCCATTTGACGTCTCTGGTCTCATGCTACAGAATTGTTACTTGGATGAAAGGTAGAAATGGATGGGACTTTGCCTTGTAAACTAGTAACACCAAGACAAGCTATATCCACAGGGTCATCACAGAAATGTTACTCCAGGCATATTGATGGAAAAGCCCTCCACCTCTGAAGTTCTGTCTCTCACCGGCTTAGGGCGGGCAGGCATGCTGACCCCATCCATGCTATACCAACCGCATGACTGATGGATTACACACAGCTCTCTTCCCCGGTGGGGCTGCCTCTCAGCCCAGAGTTCCAGTGACCAAGTCAACTGGCTGCATCAGGTCATCATCAAGCAAAACCTCCTACCCTGGGAGCCAGGCCAAAGCTCACTGGCTCCCTTCTCTCTGCCTGCTTCTGGGGTGTCCGGGAGATTGTGGGTTCTGGGTGTCAACTGAACCCATGGACCCCACTGGACCAGCTGAGCCCACAGCTGTGGACACCAGCCTTCCAACCCCACGTGACCTGGTTCAGGCAACACACAGATTACTCGTAAAATGTTCTAAAATAGTAAGAACATCAAAAAAAAAAAAAGTCTTCAATATTGCTGAGGGTTGCTGCAATTGCAGTGAGACCAAAAGCCCTGCACCATATGCTGTTGTGTTTACCGGGCAACACATACCACCACCAGGTGCTTCTGCCCTCTACCCTAGGAATCCTGCCACGACAGCAAAGCCTTAAGTGGGGAAATAACCCAGCAGGATCTACACACACACACACACACACACACAAACAGATGTTCAATAATTGCAACAAAAAAAAAAGGAAAGACGGATACATTTGTTGTTGTTCAGTTGCTAAGTCATGTCTGGCTTTTTGCGACCCCATGGACTGCGGCACGCCAGGCTTCCCTGTCCTTCATCATTTCCTTCAGTTTGGTCAAATTCATGTCCATTGAGTCAGTGATGCCATCCAATCATCTCATCTGCTGCCACCCCCTTCTCCTCTTGCCCTCCACCTTTCCCCATACACATTAAAACATAAATATAGAAGTAATTAAACAAATGATCATACATTCCTTTAGTGGATATGGAGCTATGAAAATAGATTTTCTTTAAGACTGCAGAAACACAAGATAATGTTTGATGTGTTTGATGTAAACTTAAAGAGAAAAGGACTCTGAAATACCAGGCATATGCCATAGACACCATGGGAGAATACGTATCTCTACTCCTTCCTCACCTTCAGAACCCATTCAGTTTGAAAAGCAACATGCCATATCTTCCCAGACTCCCTTGCAGCTAGGGTTGGCCATGAGACACACTCCTGGCTAATGCTGCTACTGCTGCTGCCAAGTCGCTTCAGTCATGTCCGACTCTGTGCGACCCCATAGACAGCAGCCCACCAGGCTCCCCCATCCCTGGGATTCTCCAGGCAAGAACACTGGAGTGGGTTGCCATTTCCTTCTCCAATGCATGAAAGTAAAAAGTGAAAGTGAAGTCGCTCAGTCGTGTCCGACTCTTCGAGACCCCATGGACTGCAGCCCACCAGGTTCCTCCGTTCATGGGATTTTCCAGGCAAGAGTATTGGAGTGGGATGCCATTGCCCTCTCCGTCCTGGCTAATGAGATGTAGGTAAAAGTCCCTGGGTGGGCCATCCAGGAAATCTGTTTAGAAAGGAGCAGATTCAGTGGGCACACATCTTTGTCTTTTGTTCTCTTTTTTCCTGCCAGGAAAGGATGCTGGAGGTGATGCCGGATGTGGAGCAGCCATCTTAGAGCCATGAGGCACCAGCCTAAGAACTAAAGCCAAGATAGCTGGCTGAGCAGAAAGACAGAAGGAGTCTGGGTCTCTGAAGGCATCATGGAGCTACCTGTCAGCCCGACTACCTGCCCCAGACTCCTTCATTGCTGTTTGGTCCAGTCACTGTAGGCTAGGTTCTCTGCTACAGGCAGCTGAACACAGTCTCTGAAAGATTCATTCTGATGAAATGACAGAAACAGTGGGCATACATTTCAGTTCAGTTCAGTTCAGTCGCTCAGTCATGTCCGACTCTTTGGGACCCCATGAATTACAGCACGCCAGGCCTCCCTGTCCATCACCAACTCCCGGAGTTCACTCAGACTCACGTCCATCGAGTCAGTGATGCCATCCAGCCATCTCATCCTCTATCGTCCCCTTCTCCTTCTGCCCCCAACCCCTCCCAGCATCAGAGTCAACTCTTCGCATCAGGTGACCAAAGTACTGGAGTTTCAGCTTTAGCATCATTCCTTCCAAAGAAATCCCAGGGCTGATCTCCTTCAGAATGGACTGGTTGGATCTCCTTGCAGTCCAAGGGACTCTCAAGAGTCTTCTCCAACACCACAGTTCAAAAGCATCAATTCTTCGGCGCTCAGCCTTCTTCACAGTCCAACTCTCACATCCATACATGACCACAGGAAAAACCATAGCCTTGACTAGACGAATCTTTGTTGGCAAAGTAATGTCTCTGCTTTTGAATACGCTATCTAGGTTGGTCATAACTTTCCTTCCAAGGAGTAAGCGTCTTTTAATTTCATGGCTGTAATCAACATCTGCAGTGATTTTGGAGCCCAGAAAAATAAAGTCTGACACTGTTTCCACTGTTTCCCCATCTATTTCCCATGAAGTGGTGGGACCGGATGCCATGATCTTTGTTTTCTGAATGTTGAGCTTTAAGCCAACTTTTTCACTCTCCACTTTCACTTTCATCAAGAGGCTTTTTAGTTCCTCTTCACTTTCTGCCATGAGGGTAGTGTCATCTGCATATCTGAGGTTATTGATATTTCATACATTTGGGCAAAGATAAAAGTGTGAACATGAAAAGCTAAAGCCATTCCCACATACAACCATAGGACCATAGGGGAACGATGGGGAACTTCCCCCCTTCATGAAACCATCTTCGCACGGCTCACTACTTCTCCTTTTCAGCCATATGAGAGCTACTTTGTGAACCAACACACACTGACATCCACTGAGCTCACTGGTGTTTGAATCCCTCTGGCCTAAACACTTGCTCCAAATAGATGCTGGACCAAATAGATGCCCCTCAGCACTTGGGGTGGGGTCAAAGAGGTCACTGTCTCCCTGAAAATGGTGCTCACACTGGGAAACCTCTCATGACAACTGGACTCAGTGGGAACATCCCCCACAGCCTGGGTCAGGCCCTTTCCTGGGGCCCAGATGAGACCTGTGGTCAGAGCCCAGCCAGTCCAGCCCTGCATCGCCAGTGGTTTGAGAGAGAAAAGGTCCCGACGTTGCACACGTGAGGAACGAGGGGCATGGGGCTGCCTCCAGACTTACTGGGGCCTCGCAGCTAGACTGTAGCAGAATCCATGCCCCCTATGACACAACAACGCTGCCGAGAGAGCTTCTGCCTCGGGAGAGGGGAGGCCGAGTGTCCTCCTGTGGCTTTCCCCAACGCCTCTCGCCCCCTCCCCCTGAGTGACTCACCCCAGGGGCACCTGAGCTCCCATCTCCCCTCCACACAGGACTGTACCTGAGAGTCACCTCCCTCCAAAGACCCCCGCGCACCCCGGGCGGTTGTGTGGCTTCCTCCGGGCAGGAAGGAGGGAGCAGGCAGACGGAAGGAACCCACGGCCCAGGCACGCAGTGCGCACGTGCACACGCCACATTACGCAGCTCCTCCCACCACGGGCTGTGGAGGCAGCTCTTTCTCCCCGTCCGCAGAAGTCAGCAGGGCAGGGGACACTGTGTACTTTGGAGGTCACGTGGCAATGTCTAGAGACGTTTTTATCTGTCATTGCTGGGTGGGGGAGGGGAGTTGCCACTGGCAACTAGAGGACGGAGACCAGGGGTGCTGCTCAGTGTCCTAAAACGCACAGGAGAGCCCCCACTGCAAAGAGGCGGAAGCGGAAGTGAAGTCGCTCAGTCGAGTCCCACTCTTGCGACCCCATGGACTGTAGCCCACCAGGCGCCTCCGTCCATGGGATTTTCCAGGCAAGAATACTGGGGTGGGTTGCCATTCCCTTCTCCAGGAAATCTTCCAACCCAAGGATCGAACCCGGGTCTCCTGCACTGCAGGCACACGCTTTTACCACCTGAGCCACGAGGGAAGTCGTAGAGGCATCCAGCCCCAAACGTCGGTGGTGGGAGGGGGGAACTGTGCCCCTGCCCGAGGTCACACGGGGACCAGAGCCGGGGCCCCGCGCACAGCCTGTGCTCTTCACGGCATTCACAGCGGCATCCTCATCATGGGTCACGAGTCGTCACGGTCTCCTACCCACGGAAGCAGGGACACTGCCGGTGGGCCCCGGGAAGTACTTAAAGGAACAGCAAGAGCCAACAGGCAGATCCCCACCAAGCTCCACTGTGCCAAAGACCACAGTGCAAAGGTGTGGGGCGGGCATGCGTCCACAAGTGAGTCTGGGGGCCCGGGCTCCAGGGAGCAGCCCCGCTCTCAGCCTGGACACCCCAGGGCTGCAGCGCCCATAGCAGCTGCCAGCGCCAGTCTCTCATCCCCCGCCAGGCCTCACCTGCCCCTAAGACTCACTGCACCCCAGCACCCCAGACGTCTGCCCCCTCGCACACCTCCAACAAGTGGCCGACGGGAACCAAGGACCCCACTGCACATGCTTCACACACTAACGTCTAGTCCCGGGCAGTCAGTCATCAAGCAGCCGGTAAGTACATCCCCGGGGCTCAGGACACCGGGATAAGAGCCCTGACCCCGGCCCTCTAGCATCTTTCGTGTGCAGAGACCCAGCACAGCAACGGGGCCCGCTGTCACCTCCCGACAGTGTCAGGGGACAGGTTCAAGGGTGGCCCCAGAGCCCTGTGAGTGCACAGGCCAGCTGGGCGGGGGGACCAGCACGGGCAGGGTCTGAGATGGGAGCAGCCTGCCAGGGGCGTCCAGGGAGGGGTGGAGGGGGATGGCGGTGGAGGGGGGAGGCTGGAAGGGCAAGGAGAATGCGCCAGGGTGGAGGGCTGGGTGCCATGACAATGCGGCGCAGAGGGCAGACACCTGTGCCCCTCGGCCCCGGGCAAAGGCCAGTGATGCTGGCCTCTAGGAGGCCTCTGGCCTCCTGCCCTGCGTGTCTGGCAGGGCTGTGACAGCCCAAGGCTATTTTGCAGGTGGGTATCTCTCCCCGCCAGGTGCCTGGCAGACTCACATGGGCCTGTCACTGGTGGTGGCCTTGGGGGCTGAGATCACACATTCAAGCTATTGGAGCGAGGTGCTCCCCATCAGCGAGACGGGTCTCCAAACTGCCATCTTCCCTAAAACTGACAGCTGAGGTTCAAGAAGCTGGGCCTGTGTCCTGCACGTGTCCAGGGGCCCCAGGGCCCAGCCATGCAGGAAGAGGGCCCCTAAGCACTCACTTCAAAGTCCCCCCCCAGCTCTCAGGACCAGGCGTGAACCTCATCCCCAATAGGTGCCCTGAGGAGGGCCCCGGAGAGCCCGAGACCAGTGGGCGCCCAGCCCTGCCCTGGGCACTCAGGTGTCCACTGAGGAGGTTGCGGCACACACACAGACTGGGGTGCCCTGAGGGAAAATGGTGGGGCTGGCTCTGACCCGAGAGGTTGGGGGTGCAGAGGGGTCAGTTGCAGTGGGATTTGGTGGTGTGGACTTCAGAAGGGCCACTGCGGCTGCAGGGTGGAGGAGGGTGGCCTCCCAGGAAGTCACATTTTTCCAACAAGCCTGGGGTGAGAAGACCTACGGCCCAGGCTGGGACCCCACGACTCCAGAAGCCCCCAGCCTGGCATCCCCCCCACCATGGGAGCCTCCTTCTGCTGCAGGCCAGGTTTGCTATCTCCAGGAGTGTTCTCTAATGCAGCGTGGACACGGGGCAGCACCCACAAGGGCCAGTTCGACGGGAACCCTCAGAGGCGTGGCGGCCCCCAGAGAGTGGGCAGGGAGCCGGGCTGGGAGGCTGTGATGACGACACTTACAGTGTGGTTCCCTTCCTGTCCCGAAACAGTCTTGGGAATTTGGAGATAGTCCCAGGGCCCCTGAGCTGGTGCGGCGCAGGGAGGTGGGAGGCACCTGCCAGCCTCCGTCATCACAGCAGAGCCTGGGGCCGTGAGAGGAGGCCTCTCACCGCACATTCTGGTGTGTTCTCTGACGCTCGAGACACACAGCCACCAAGCTGTGCGTCCCCATCTCATGGATGAGGAAGCAGGTTAAAGAGGTGTGCCCAGGATCGGGCCTCCAGGACAGGCTGACGTGAGCTGCCCTGCCCAAGGCTGGGGGACCCCGTGATCTGCCGGCCCCTCGAGTCTCTCTGCACTCAGGCTCTGGAGACAGGCGGCACCGTGACCCACACCTCCGGATGGAATATCGAGGCCAGAGGTCGGGCCTGGCCCTGGGCCCCTCTGCTCTCCACATGCCAGGCCCAGCATGCCCCTTGCCACACCGAGTGCACCTGCACACCCACCAGCCCGCCACTGCCCACAGCTCACCCACCTCAAGGTCTGGCCCCCTCCTTCACCACATTGCCACCACCCAGGGACACTCCCAGGGCTGGGGACGCAGCAAGGGTGAGGGCAGGTCAGGACAAGCCCACTGCACAGGGCGGGCCCCACCTTTAAGCAGCTGTTCCCCAGCCAGGCCCCCTCCTTGCTCAGGACCAAGACTCCAGGAAGGAGCATGGCTGGGAAGGTGCTCAAGCCAATAGAGGGTCACCAGCTGGGGACACTGGTGTCCCCAGGCCTGGGGACAGACATCTCATGGTGTCCTGACAAGCTGGGCCAGTGCACTCACGGAGCTCCTGAATTTTCTCATCTTCCCCCGCTGCAATTTCTTTCCATCAATCATCTCTATTTCTCTGGGTCCACGGCACATAATTGTTTTCTGCTCTGAGATCAATGTCAGGGTCTGGGTTCACCCCAGTTCAAGACAGTGACTACAGGAGAGTTCTCTTGGAGCAGACAACAGACGTTCGAGTGGGCCGAAAGCTCAGAACTCATTGGTGCAGGGAGGGGGCTGCCCAGAAAAGCTGGCATACTGAGCGGTAGCATTAACAGAAGTATAGTGCTAGACCAGGGGAGGTGATTCTCTGCTCTCGCTGCGTGATCAGACCTGAGTTGGAGAGCACATGTGCATGCCAAAACTGCTCAGGGGAGAGGGGCCCAGCTTATGAAGGCATTATCGAAAGAAACTCAGGGGCCCTGGGACCAGTTCCAAAATCCCAAGACTGTTTTAGGACAGGAAGGAAACCAAGCTCTACTCAGCCCTTCCGCCAGAGAACTGGTAAACCACAGGGTGGGCGCCTTCAGTTTGAAAGGGAGACCCTTCTACAAGCAGAGGTCCCAGAGTGAGGGCAGGCAGGAGAAGGAAACTCTGAACACAATCCCTCAAGGAAGTGAATGCCAGACCCTCCCGGCCCCTGCACATGGGTGGCAAGGAGGAGGATGTCCATCAGGTGGAGGAGAAGACCCTCAACCAAGCTTTCACATCCCAGACCCCGCTGCCCATGGACTCCCTCAAGTGCCCACTGCCTCTGCTTCTGCAACCCAGGGGCCTGCCTCCCTAATCTCAGTATTCCACTCATTTCCTCCTGTGCTTTCCCTGGTCCTCTAGCACAGCTGGTGTGACTCAGAGCACAGGTCAGCTGCCTGGGGCTGGCTGCCTGTCCATCCTGGCTCCCTGTGCCCATCACACTCTGGACCACGCCACATGCCTCCTGCTCCAGACCCACCGCACTCTGGGTGCTGAGTTCTCTCTCCTCTTCTGGCTCTGGACCCCCAAGTTCGTTTCTAAATGGAGACCTTCTGGTCCCTCGTCAAGTGACCACCATGGAGACTGGCCAGTCCTTTGAGAGAAGGCCAGTCCTCGACATGCAAACTGCTTTTCCCTGTGGAGGGAATAACCTCCACATTCATCAAGGCACACACACTTCATCACATGTGAAGTGATGAGCTCCCTGTCACGAGAAGCATTCAAGAAAAGGCTGGCTGATGATGCAGGATTCAGGGGGCTGACAATGTTCTGTCTCTTGAGCTCAGTCCTGGTTGCATGGTAGGGTTTGTTTACAGGGATCACTGAGCAATACATTTGTGATAGGTGTGCTTTTTCATACAAATGTCTTAAAATTTTTCAAATTAAAAGTGACTGAGATCTGCCGATCATCTGATGGGAAGATGAGGCTGGAACAACCTGAAGATCTCCTGCCATCGAGGCATTAACACTCACTGAGCCTGCTGGGGTGCCATGCACCTCCCCCCCACAGCGGCCGCCACCCGACTCTGCACATGGGAGCAACTAGGCACCATCCCACCGGTAGAGGAAAGCGTGAACCATGAACAGAGCTGAGTGAGTGCTCTGAGCAATGAGGAGTGAGTGAACAAGCAAGCGAACAACAGCACGGAGGAAAGGATGGATGAACACGTGGGTGTGTAGGGTGTGACACACGGGTGCAGGGAGGACGTCGGGGATGGGCAGAGACAGGTGTGAACACAGGTGCATGGGGATGGGCAGGTGCAGGTGTGAACACAGGTGCATAGGGACGGGCAGGTGCAGGTGTGAACACAGGTGCATGGGGATGGGCAGGGACAGGTGTGAACAGGTGCATAGGGACGGGCAGGTGCAGGTGTGAACACACGCATGGGGAAGGGCAGGGATAGGTGTGAACACAGGTGCGTGGGGATGGGCAGGGACAGGTGTGAACAGGTGCATAGGGACGGGCAGGTGCAGGTGTGAACACATGCATGGGGAAGGGCAGGGATAGGTGTGAACACAGGTGCGTGGGGATGAGGGGACAGGTGTGAACACAGATGTGTGGGGACGGGCAGGTGCAGGTGTGAACACAGGTGCGTGAGGACGGGCAGGGCAGGTATGAACACAAGTGCATGGGGAGGGGCAGGTGCAGGTGTGAACACAGGTGCGTGGGGACAGGCAGGTGCAGGTGTGAACACAGATGCGTGAGGACGGGCAGGTGCAGGTGTGAACACAGGTGCGTGGGGATGGGCAGGGCAGGTGTGAACACAGGTGCAGCGAGGTCTTGGTGAGGGAGGGCATGGGGTGGGCAGGTGGAGATGTGGACGCAGGTCCACAGGGGCGGATATGTACATGGAAGCCTGATTGACCTCCTGCCCCAACTTTCCCAGGCTTAGCTAGTGAAAGTCCAGGCTGATGAAGACAACAGGTGTCCAAACACGGGGTCTCAAGCTGTACCTGCCATCTCGAAGCCCTCAGCGTGGTGGTGTCTCTTACACCTCAGGAGAGCCATCTCTGTCTCAGGTTGCCCCGAGTCAGGGAACCCACCCCTCTGCCTCCCCAGGACGTGTACAGACAGGCCGCGTTTGCTGAAGGGCCAGGGCCACAGGGCGCAAGGCCAGGTCCAGGCAGCCCTGGGAGGCGGAGCTCAGCACGGCCTGTCATGCAGCCACACCCAGCCCGCTGCCACACACAAGGTCACGAGGAGACCCCAGCCCTCCCCTCCAGCCCACCGTGTGTGGGTGGCCAGGCCTCCACCTGAGTCTGGCTGAGCAGGATTGCTGGAGGCAAAGGGAGAAGCAGAAGGACACAGATGGAACATTCCACAGGCCCGTCCCTGGCTCCTGGTGGAATCTGTACTTGGAGCTGGCAGTGAGGGGATCCTGACTAGGAGTTCTGGGCCCTCTGCCCCAGTGCACACTGCCTCCTCTGGGCCTCAGTTTGCTCATCTGTAAAGTGGGGCAATGCTCCCTCCTACCTCAGGGGTGACGTGTGTGGAAGCTGTGTACTCAGGGGTCCTGCTCCCATCCAGGGTCCTCCTGGAGGTGCCCACTCCATGTGAGGCTCTATATGGGCCCCAGCATGCCAGGAAAGACACACTTCCCCTGGGGCAGAATAAATGGCATCCACAATGCTAGAGCTGGAGGAGGCGCTGAGGGCAGCGGCAATGAGGGGTGGAGAGGAAGCCAAGTGTCCTGGAGGACGAAGGCCAGCAGAGACTCACCAACTCAGGGTGCCTGCTAGTGGCACGGGAAGGGTTAAGTGAGTTCAGCTGTCCCTGCGTTTCCCACTGGACGGTACCCAACTGTGTGGGTTTCCAGCCCCGCTCCTGCCTCAAGGCCAGACCTTATCTTATCATCTTAGACGGTCCCAGAGCCTCAGAGGCAATACAGGCCAGGCAGGGGCAGCACAGCGAGGCTGTGAACTATGGACAGAACACCGCGCCAGGAGCACCAGAGGATGACGCGGGAAACACTTGCCGCCTGGCGAGAACTCTGTTCAAGGTCCTGTGTGTGAGCAAGGAAAGGGGATGTCCCACCACATTCTCAGGGGACCTCGAGCAGGGACAGTGTCCCACTCCCCACCAGAGACCCGCTCCCTGAGCCGATCACCTTGGTTCCTGCAGCAGCCACCCCGCCTTTAGCTAGGGGGATCCCCCCACCACGTGTCAGTCTCCCCTCCTCCAAACAGCAGCAAAAACATAAACCCACGTCCTCCACTCCCTCCTTCCCCTGTGAGGACCAGTTTTTAAATCGTCCTCTTAGATCCTCCAAATGAGATCAGAATTCTAAGCACAGTTTCTTCCTTAATGATCCCGAAGGTGGTAACAGCTTAGAACACAGATGTGAAGAGTCTGAAGAGAAGTGTCGAGATTCCCGCTGCTGTCAGGTGTAGTAGCTGAGTGTGGGACATAATTTTGGCCTCCAGCGCCTCCGTAGGAAAAGCACAAGTTTGTTGGGGCTCCTTCCCCACCCAGGCCTTAGCCCCAGCAGAGCAACTCAGCCCAGGCACCCTACAGCCCTGCCAGGCCGAGTCCCACCACTCCTCCCGACAGCCCAGGAAGCGGAGTGGGAGGGCGTCCAGCCCTCCTGCGAACCAGACAGGCACGGCAGGGTGTGCAGAAGGATTTTCATCTTGACGTGATGGAGAGTTCCAAAGCCTAGGACTTGCCAAATTTAGAACCAACATGATCTACTGGGCAGTAGCTACAAGTGCCACAGACCTCAGAAGCAGTGAGCAGGGACAGATGGCACCCAGACCTGGATCAACGACGGAAGCGAGTCTGCCCTCTCAAAGCCAGTGTGACCTGTGCTCGTCCCTCCTCGGGACAAAGTTGGCTGAGTCTGGGCCTCCCGGGACAGCAGGGGCTGTGGTCGGCGTGAGAGCCCAGCAAAGCCTCTTACGAAGACGGCGGCCACGGATCCAAGGCAAAGTGGTCATTATACGTGTTCTTAAAATCCATTTCACCGAGGGCGCTAATAAGTGCATCCATCCGGGAAGCAGGGTTCATTAGCAGAGCGGGAGCGGGTGCGGGTGGCGCCTGCCCCACCTTGGAGGCTGGAACTAGAAGTTGGAGCACACAGGCTCAAGAAACCGCTCAAGGTGAGATGAAAAAGAATCCTGCGAAGACGCACCTGACTCATCAACATCACCATCTGATAGGAGATGGCTCCTCAGAGGGCCTGGCTTGGGGCTGGGTTTTGTTCTAGGCCTAGGAGAACCTTAATTTACTATTAAAAAAAAAAAAAAAAAAAACAGAAATTAACTAGAAAGGTGCTTGGTTTCCTGCAAATGCGAGCTCTTCAGAGCTAAACAGCTTCTTAGGGGAGAATCTGAGGCTGATGTCAAAATTCCTGGATTCTCACCTACTAACTGCAGACAGCACTGTACCAGGTGACTGCACTGGCCACTGGCCCTTCAGAATCACCCCCGTAGGTGTTCCCAAGTCACAGTCCTCCTACAGGTGGGGGTAACTGAGGCTAGGAGTCAGGAACCAGCCCACCCGACGTGCGCCATGGTCTTCCAGGTCTGACCGGCCTCAGGTTCCAAGCCTGGTCAGTGGGCTCCAGCTTTGGCATCTTTCCACGGCAGGGAAATGCTGTTAGGACAGTCTTGTCTTCCTAACCTTACACATATATTCCAACCTTTCTTGCTGGAAAATCAGTTGGAAATTCAACAAAAGAACTGAGAAAACGTCACCCAGTCATCAGCGGCCCCTTCTCCTGTGCTGACTGGAATCCCACCCGCACCTCTGGCTAAGATCCACTCGGCCACCCTGTCTCGACTCTTTGTCTTTGGAGCCCGAACTGTTAGAAGCACATGTCCAGAACCACCAATCAGAATCAATCAGTGCAATTGACAAGAACCTGATCAGGTAAATGGACCATCTCTGGGTTTGATTTGTAACTCCAACCACCATCTCACCAAGGCTGCAATTCAATTCTCAGGACTAGCCCAAGCGAGGTATCCTGGGCTCCTGTCACTCCTGGAGGCGGGCATGCCCGCAGGTTTTATCTCTTTTGAGTCTACATCACCCAAGGCCCTTCCAGGAATGATGAGTTCTTCCCCTCCCCCGGGGCGGTCGGTTGTGGGGTGGGGGGTGCACATTCCCACAAGCAGGCCCCTGCCCCACAAGATTGCCACCCTGCACATGTGTGTCTTGGCCACAGCTCACGCTGAAAGTTTAAAGACAGAAATGCTGGCCGGCTGGCCCTTTCGGGAGCTGGAAGCACAGGGTGGGAAAGGAAGGACTTTTCTGTGTTTTGGCCACAGGGCCAAGGGCGTGTGGCAAGAGGGAGCAAAGCTGGTTCTGCTGACAACAGAAGGACGATTTCCTTCTGAAAACATAGAAACCTACACCAATGAATTAAACATTTCAAACAAGATGACTCTCTACAAAGTCTTTTCAACCAAGAAGGAAAGACAAGCCGTCCTGTGCTGGCGCTTCCTGTTGCATATGGCACTGAGAAATACTGTTTTTGCAGCATGCAGAGCTTTCCAGAGAAAGGAAAATATCAAGGGAAGGAAAAATCAGAGAAAGAGGTCCAGAGAAGTCAGGCAGGAGGGATAATGAGAGGCTGGGGAGAGAAGGGGCCTTTGCTCAGGGCGCAGGGGCACAAATACATGGAGGGGGTCAAAAGAGTGATGGCCGTGAGCCAACGCGGTGGCCCCGACAGGTCCAAGGGGGTGGCCGTGGAGAGGCTGGAAGCCACGCTGGGACAAGTTGCAAACCAGAGACGCCACCCCTACCTCCTGCCTCCATGGGGAAGGGTCCCCACCTCCACTGGGCTACAGAGACCTACTCCTTCCCCCACCTCTCCAAGTGTGATAGACACAGTTCTCCAAACACCTAGGCCTCGGTGGGGGTCCTGCCCTAGGAAGCCCCCAGAGACTGCTTGGTGGGCAGTGCCTTTGGGCTCAGAACCCACAGGATGTACCAACTGGACTCTCTCCCTGAACCGGGCCAGAACTTCCCCAGCTTCTCAGCAGTAAGCACACTTGCCTCACCCACCCTCACAGCCCAGGGGTGGACTGGTCCTGTCCCCACCCCACCCCAGCCCCCCCCCTCCTAGAGCCTTTCAGAGGGCTGTCACGGCCCCCTAGTCTCCCCCCAACCCCCCGCCCTCCACATCACCAAACAGCAAACTCTCTCCTGCCAGGGGCCTGGCACACCCGGGCTCCAGCCCTGGAACAAGAGGAGCCAGGAGGGAGGAAAGCTAAGATGTGGGCTCGGAGAAGGCTGGCGAGGGTCAGCGCCTCCCACGCTCCAAGAGCAGTGCCCGGGCCATCTGAGTCGGTCTCCGCGCCGCGAGTGCCAAGCCAGCCCTCTCCAACTCCGGGAGAGGTAGTAAGTGTAAGGCTTGGAGCCCCGCGCAGCCCAGCCCGCGCCGGGGCGGTGGGTGGGTGGGTGTCTGCTACGGGATTATTCTTAGCGCTCCACTCTCTTCGCAAAAGTGGCGCCTCCGCCCTCTAGGCTCGGCACGCTCGCTCCGGGCTCGCTCGCCCGGTCCAGACACCGGCGCGGAGGAGAGCCCCGGGTGGGGTCCGCGAGGGGTGAGGCCGGCGAGGAGGCGCAGGAGAGGCGGGGGGCTCCCGGAGAGGAGGGGGCGCTGCGGGAAGGGCCCCCCTCCTCGCGCCGGCGACAGGCGGCGTTTAACCCTCGGCGCCCCGCACCCAGCCCTGCGCTGCGCGCTCAGCCGCCTCCCCGGACTCCTCCCGGGACGCGGGGAGCCGGGCGGCGGCGCGCCCAGCTCTTACCTATGGTGGTGATGACCGTGATGGCAAAGTAGAAGGAGCCGGCGAATTTCCACTGGACGCCGGCGCGGTGTGGCTCCGACTGCAGGATCACCAGCTCCAGCTGCCGGTAGTCCTCGCTGCTGATGTTGTACTTGCCCTTGATCCGGATCTCCTCGGCTTTGAGTTTCTCCTCCTCGCGCATCTCGTGGTCCGACTCGAGGGCGTCGAAGACGGCGGCGCCCACCAGCAGGTAGGTGAAGGTGCAGACGATGAGGGACAGAGTCCGCACGTTCTGCCTCTTCATGGCCGCCAGCAAGGAGCCGGCGCGGGGGGCATGTCCCGCAGGCTCGCAGCCGCGCGCGTCCCACTGCAGCGCCCGGCGGCCGCCGCCGCCGCCTCCTCCGCCGCCGCCGCCGCCTCCAAGTTGTAAGCGGCGGCGGCAGCAGCAGCAGCAGCAGCAGCAGCGGGGAGGCGGGGGGCGGGGAGGCTGGGGGGGCCCCCCTCCGCCGGGGCCGCCACAGCCGCTGCCACCGCGAGGCGGCTGGCGGGGCAGGGGCGGCGCGGGCCCGGGCTCCGGCGAGAAGGCGGACAGGCACAGGAGGCTGCTGGAGCGCCGGGGCCAGGAGTCCGGGAGCCCCGACACCCTGCGCCAGACCCGGCCAAAACAGCCCGCCCCACTGCGCAGGGCCATGCACGGCGGCCCCGCCGGGCACCGCGAGGGCCTCGCTGCCCTCCGCACCCCGCCCCCCGCTCCCGCCGGAAAAGCAGGGGCGGGAGCGGGAGCCGGAGCGCGGCCGCCGGGGCCCGCGCCCCTCCGGGTCCGGCTCCCGGGAGGCGGCGCCCAGCTAGGAGCCCGCAGGTTTGCGCGCGCCCCGCGGGACCTCCTTCCCCCTTTAGCCCTCCGCGCCCCCCTTTGAAGGGGGGTGAAAAAGTTTGCGAAGTGGCTGCGTCTCCGGAGTCCCCAGCGATCCGGGAAGGGGCCGAGCAGGTGCAGCGGGCCGGGCGGCCGGCTGCCCGGAGGTCCGAGCGCCCTGCGTCCACCCGAGCGCCCCGGGACGCGGCGGGGTCCCCGCCAGGCGTCGGCCGTTCTGCGAAGTTTGCTGGGCTCAGCCCCCGAGGCGCGGGAGCGGGGCGCGGCCCCCGGGCGGCAGGGCCCGCGGCGGAGCGGCCTCGGGGGCGGCCGGGGGACGGCGCGGCGGCGGTCGGCCAGTCCGCTCCTCCGGGGGCGGCGGGCGCGGCGGCGGCGGCGGCGGGAGGGGTCCCGCGGGCCTCGCGGAGATGCGGGGTGGGCGCGGGCGCATGAGCCGCGCCGGGGTCGGGGCCCTCCGGCGTCCGGGGAGGCGGCCGCAGCGCTGGTCTGCCTGGAGCGCTGCGTGCGTGCGCGCCGGAGGGAGCCCGAGTGTGTGTGCGTGTGTCTGTGCGTATGTGTGCCCGTGTGAGTGAGTGTGTGTATGCGCGCGCGGGCGCGCGTGTGTGTGTATGTGTGTGTGTGTGTGCGCGCGCGCGGGCGCGCGCGCGTGGCAGCCCGGCTCCGGCGGGAGGGCCACGGGGGGCGGGGGCCGGGCTACGCTGAGGCCTGGCCTCCCTTTCTCCTTCCCCCCTCCCGCAGCCTCTTGGGTGCGCCACCTCCCGCCTGGTCCCCAGCCAGCTGGCGAGGCAGCCGCGGCGGCGGCTCCCGCTGCAGACCGAGCGCGGCGCAGGGCGCACGCGGAGGGGGCCGGGGAGGGGCGCCCGGTGGCACCGGGGAGGGGGCGGAGGCGGGCGGAGGGCCGGGTGTCGCCTGAGTGGGGGTGGGGGGCGGAGCGCCGACAGGATTTGGCAGGGGGATGGGAGGATAAATGAGGCTTCTCAGGCGGCTCGAGTCCAGCTCCCCGAGAGGCGGAGAGTTTGAGAGACCCGGGCTCGGACGCAGAGACGGCATGCAGCCGGAGAAGGCAGACAGGCAGCTTAAGGGAGAGGAGAAATCCAGCGGAGAGTGGGAGCACGAGGGGCGGGTCCGCGGGCGCCCGAGGGGAGCGCGCCGCCGCTCGCGGCTTCCCCCGGGGTCAGCCACCTGGCCGCGGGCGTGTGTCATGGGTCTGGATGCACCTCCTCTTGGCGCGCTGGGATCCGGAGGACCGCGTCGGATCCGGAGGGTGCCGCCGGCCGGTCGGCCCAGCCCCGGCCGGGGAGCGCTGAGGATTGCAGGAGCCGCGGCTCCTGGGATGGGGCCCCTGGGGAGGACGCCGCTTTCCCCCGTCCGCTTCCTGTTGCTTTTCCGAGAAACACTCCTTAGTTCCCCTAGGCTGGGCGCGGGGTGCCCCCGTAACTCAACCCTGACCCTCCCCGCGGCTCTCCGCCCCTCGCGACGGCGCCTCTCCCGGCCAGCCTGGGGAGGAAGCCCGGGACTCGGCCTGGGCGCAGCTGCTCGCTGAGTCCAGAGAGGAGCCCTCGCTCGCCTCGACTCGCCTTCTGTTTCAGCCCCCTTTGCCCTCTTTCCCACCCCAGTCTTCCCTCAGGTCGTCGAGGGAGTTTTCCTCGATCACTAGCCCCTTTAATAGCCTTTTGAGCAATGAAGCCCGAAGGGGCAAGCGGGAGTCGCGGAGACCCCTGGGCGCCCCTTCCCTTGGACTTCGGCCAAGAAAGGGGAGACTTGAGGGAAGGGGCGCCTCCCCCGGGCGGCGGGCTAAAAAAACGGAGCAGAAGCTAGCCATGGACTCTAGGCCAGGGAATTAAACTCAACCCTCGCTCATCTCGCTCCAGGAGCCCAGATCCCTGCAGAGCATCCCCTCGGGCCGTGCTGGGCTCCCTGTTCACAGGACTCAGGATCAAGAGAGTGTGGGGACCCACGGAGGCTCCCCGGCTGGAATGCTGTCAATCACATTTTGGGGACTTGCGGGTGGTTGTGCCCCGGGCGTGCGTACCGGGGAAGGGAACCCGCGCTGCGGGCGACGTCTGGGCCGCTGGGTCCCCTCTGGGTCCGAGCTCGCCCTCGGGCGCGGGGGCGGGGAGCCCCACCCGGTAGCGGGCGCGCTCCCCAAAATTCATTTTGGAAACCGAGGCCCCCGCGCTCGGCGAATGAGCCTGACCGCCCGGTGAGTCACCGCGAGCGGGCGACAAGGATTCCCAGCAGCTGGTAATTAATTGCGCCGTGGCGGCTCGGCCCACGGCGGAACCCCAGCCGGGCCTCCCGCCGCGCTGCCGCGGCGCCACCCCTGAGTCACAGCCGTCGGGCCCACGCCGTCCGGAAGCCGCCCGGACGCCACCAGGGGGCAGCGGACTCCGACCCACAGGTCGCCCGGTTTGAGTCAACCCCTGGAAGGAAAAGTCCAAGTTGTCCCCGCTGGCAGGTGCGGGAGCGGGGGATGGAAGCTGTCCACCCACGGATTCCAAGCTTCGTAGGGAGCCACTTTTATTCAGTTTACAACCTTTCAGGCAAACGGAGCAGCCTTGTGTGCAGCATTGGAAGGGACCTCAGAGACGAACTAGTCAGAACCGCTTGTTTTACAGATGGGAACGCTTCCACCTGTAAATTGCTAGGCAATTCGGGTCCAGAACCAGCACTGAACTTCCTCCTGGCTTCTGTCCTGCATTCCTTCAAGGACCTGGCTGGCCGCCGTCCGACCCCAAGTTCAGTGCCACGAAGAGCCCCAGACCACTCCCAGACAAGGGTCCTTCTTTCCTCTCCCCTTCCAAATACAGCCTTTAGACTCCAGAGATACAAGCCTGGGAGCCGGACCTCTGGAGGGTTCTTGATTGGGGAGAAAAGAAAGAGGAGGGCTCCCTGGTCTGTCCCCCCAGCACCCACACTGCCCTGTCCTGCCATGGTCTTGACCTGCAGGGGGAGGTGAGCTACCTGGAGCAGAGCCTGGGTCTTGACACCTTCCCTGACCCCAGACACTTATCCCCGCGGCAATCACTCAGCTGTAGCCCTGTGGGTTGCTCAGTCCAGAAAGCAGGCTGCTGGACGTGGGTCTGCAGAGACCACCTCCCTCTTTGCCCCGTAGTCTGGGAACACCAACTCCAGCTCAGCCTGGAGGTGGATCCAGATCCCAGGTGTGGCCAGTCGGCCAGGTTCCCCTAGCCCGCAATGATTGGCTGGGCGTGGCTCACCTCCTAGCCAATGAGAGCCCAGGGAAAGCATTTCTTGAGGAGCCGCTCAGGTCTTGAGGGTGGAGGAACGCTGCAGGCCATCTCCCCGGAGCAAATGCTTCATTCACTGTTTGGTTTAGGCCACTGTGAGTTGGTGCCCAGGAGACCTGTGCGCTGGCAGCCTGTCTGTGCTCCTCCGGGGAACTGACCCTGGGCCTCCCTGGCCATTAGTGTCTTTAGTAAAGCCAGGTGTATCTGATTAGATAATAGATAATATCATGGTTTTATAACTCTGCCTACTTGTTTTCTCGGTTCTCTACACATGGTGAGGTGTCCAGAGCCCCTGGGGTTAGAATCACTACCCTGCCTCACCCAGGGAGGCCAGCCAGTCAGGTGGACCTCACTTCCGGTCCAGCGCCCCTTCCCCATCAACAGATGAGTCTGTGGGTGGTCCCGCCATGGGGCGGGGCCAGTGCCCAGGGCAGCGGCCTCTTCCAATCCTCACTCCTCCCTGCCTTTGCTCTTGCTGTTCCCTCCACCTCATTACCGTTTCATGCCCCTTCAGGCTCTCCTCTCCTCGTCGTCAAGATCCAGCTCTGGCATCTCCTCCAGAAGCTTCCCCTGTCCCCAGGCTGGATGAGGCAGGCGCCTGCATCCCTGCGCTAACTTATATCCCGTGACTCCTTCAGTGCCAGTCACACCACCCCTGCCAGTCAGTGAGTTCCTTGAGGGCAGGAGCTATGCCAGCATCAACTCAGTCACACGGGACCTGCCACACAGTAGGCTCCTCTGTCCGTGGAATTCTCCAGGCGAGAATACTGGAGTGGGTAGCCATTCACTTTCTCCAGGGGATCTTCCCCACCCAGGGATAGAGCCCAGGTCTCCTGCATTGTAGGAAGATTCTTTACCATTTGAGCCATCAGGGAAGCCCCAAGGTATACAATAAATGTTTGTTAAAGACTAAAGAGCAGAGTTGAATTCATGTGCCAGTAGGTCTGAGGTCACTGCCCCAAGCGGGATCTCTCATAGGAGGGCAGGAAGAACTAGAGGCAAAAGAGTGAAAGGGGGAAAAAAAAGCTATGCAGATGGCAAAGGTGGTTACCTGCCAGGACCCCAAAGTGCCCAAGGTTTAGGCGTGACCCTGATGCCCCTGGGGGTCCAGTGCAGTGAAGGAGAAAGAACACAAAAGACAAAGGTGGAAGAGAGGGCAGGAGGGAACAGGAGCTCAAGCAGGAAGCAGTGAGCTCGGAGAGGGGAGTGGCGCCAAGGCTGAGCTCACTGATGTTAGCATACGGGCTGCCTTCCCTTGACCTGGGCCTGCGGCAGACATTATTAATCAACCCCAGCCCTGTCTTAGGTCAGGATCTGTTGTTACAGCCTGAGAATCTTGAACACAGGTGCACACACAGGGTTCATTCTGGGCTCAGTACTCCCCTGTTTCCTTTCAGGGCCATCACCAATCTGGCCCCATGGCAAAGGAGAGTTTACACCCATTGTAGGAGGACAGAGGGGGCCATGAGAAGCTCTTGATTGAGAGTGGCACCACGATAATGGTGTATGGCCCCTGCTGTGATGGTCCCGAGGGAGTCTTTCTCGAGCACCTGCTGGGTGTTCAGCTTGAGCTGGGGCACCAAGTACTCATGTTGACCCTGTGAGGCCACCGGCATCCCATTGGCTGGTGATAAGGCCAAGGCTCCACACTTGGGGCAGTGACCATGACTGCAAGTGCTTGGTGGAACGTGCTAGGAGCTGGGAGGCCATGCCCTTCTCTTCCAGCCCAGGCCGCAAGGCTGCGAAGGAAGAGGGAGGGTCAGCCCAGTCCTTGGTACCCAGGAAGGGCTCACAGTGACTTCACTGGCTCTGTGATTAGACCCAGAGAGGCCAGGGCCAGCCGCAGGGCTGATGTGGCGAGAGTTGGGGAAGGAGGGCAGGAAAGGGGCCCAGGGTTTGAGACACAAGAGGCAGAGCCATGACACAAAAGGGAAACTGAGGCTGGGCCTGGCTCAGTGTGCCCAGAGGGTTCCAGGAGGTCATATCGGGGGCCAGGGAGGTTGTTCAGAGAGTGAACTGTCACAGCCCATGAGCTTCTGGTTGTTGGACTTCCAGCTTCCCTGAATATTGATCAGCAGGTGATGTGAGGACGTGCGCCCCAAACTGGGCAGGGCTCCTCCTTGAGACGTGGGCCCTAGGAGGTCTCACATGAGGTTTCTGAGCCCCAGCGTTCTCCGTGTGCAGTGGGGTCTCAAATTGCGGCTGTGTGGGCAAAGACGCCTAGGAGATCACACTCTATAAACTGTTGCAGGAACAATCGGTGTGCGGAATCAGAGCTCCGGATGTGCCCCCAGAGTCAGAAGACTTTTAAGAGTGGGAATTTCATCTAGTCAATGAGGAGCCGGCCAACGCTCCCTGGGACTTGGGCTGACATGCGAATGAGGGCGGAGGCAAGGCCAGGCCAAGGCCCCTTCCTTCAAACCAAGGACGGCCCCCAGTGCCCGCCGCACTCACATGCCCTTGCTTTACTGGAGGAAACGTGATTAATGGATTTCAGGCTTCTTAATGCGGCCTGAACAACTGCCCAGCTCCATACCTGATCCATAAATAGCTCCATCGCTTTCCCCACGGAGCCTCAGCACTGCCAGGATCAATCAGGCCATCGGCAGAAGCTTCACCAGCTGACAGCTCCCGAGGGGGACAGATGGAGGAGCCCAAACCCTGTGCCCACCAGGAGGGTCTCATTAACTGAGGCCAGGGCAGCAGGGCCAGTACCTGCAAGAGGCTGTTCCCAAACCAGGCCCAGGAGATGGGAGGGCGCGTGTCCACGCCCACAGCGGGGCTCCTGGGCAGGGGGAGGGGCATCCTGTCCCCGACCTCCGCTGCTGGGTACCCAGCGCTTGGCAGAGCAGAGGCTCCTGGGCGTTTGCTGACTAGATTAATGAAATGGATTTGAGAACGACATAGCGGTGGCCAGGAAATGGCATCGGTGACCTTTCTCAGTCACCTCCTCATCACCCAGGGCCTGAACTAATGGTTAAACACCCATAGAGAGACGTTCAACATTTGTTGAACCCAGCTCTTCTCCTTCATAATAAAAATGATAATATAAATAAAAATAAGAAATCTAGAAAAATCTCCTGCTGTTAAGAATAAACAGAAACAATAGTTTATGGAGAATGCTCTAACCAAGGACGTTGAGAAAGCCTGAACTTGGGTGTGAGACAGGATCATTTGATGCGGTAATTGCTGTCGTTGGACAGGAACACCCAAAAATTGTCCAGCATGGGGAAGGGACAGAGCCGGGTGTGGAAGTCCAGCTGGGGACCATCTCCACGGAAGCAGCCTGTCTGCAAGGTGCACACGCAGTGTGACCAGCTCTCTCCCTCATTTGCAATTCTCCCAGGTGGACCCTAATGGTACTCGATGTGGAACAGCCTTCTGAGTTCGGTGGCTGGGATCCCAATTCCAGGTTTGTCGTCTCCACCTGCTGTGACCGCGGGCCAGTGAGTGACCCCAGGCCAGTGAGTGACCCCCTCTGTGCACCCCCGGGTTGGTTGGCAAGGGCAGAGGTGCCCCCATCCGTCCAGATGCAGTGCAGGCAGGCTTGTGCGGTGCCCGTGGGGGGCGGGGGGCACGCAGTGTGAGTCCACTGCCCTCCTCTCTGCACCGCCCTGCCCGCCGGCCGAGGAGCTGTGCCAGCCACCACACGCTTGCGGTGGAGACGCTGCTCACAGCCAGCTACCCCGGTGGGAGCTAACTTTAGCCCAGTCACACGGCGCCATCACTGTCCCCGTGCCGAGAGCTTACAGGTCCCTGAGGAAGGTGTTTAAATATTTTTCCTTTTCCGAAGCCTGGTTCTCGCCTCTGCCATTTTCACCTTTGTGTGGCAGAAGGTATTTTTGCAAACGCAGCCAAGGTGGCAGCAATTTCGCAGCAAGAATGCGGCGTCCCTGTACGCACCGCTGCTATTTGGGGACTTGCAGGTGTATCCTGTATATCATTACAGGGCTCGTCACCCTCTCAAGGGAGGGGAGAGAGGGCAGGGTGCCTCCTCCAGGGAGCCCTCCTGGCTCAGGCCAGGTCTAGGGCACGGCCCGTGTGCCCCTGTAACAGTCCTGACCTCAGCACGGTTACTCCATCCTCTGCTTTGCTCCAGGCCGCGAAGAATCCCAGGCAAGGGCTTGTCTGACCTGAGTCCCAGCAGAGTAGGGCTCAGGAAACATCCACAGAGTTTAATTACCACCCGGGGGGCTCTGCAGGGTCTGGCGCTTCAGAGGGGCTTTCTCTGCCCCTGAGCTGCTCTCTGTCCTGACAGCACTTGCCAGCCTGGGGGCCTCCATGCCAGGAGAGGATTGGGAGTTTGTGATGCAAAGTGAACAGGAGATGGCAGGTCTGGAGTTGGAGACCTGTGGGTCACGTGGGGGTGTGGGCACCCAGACTAGCCTCAACTCTGGCCCTCAGAGGGCTTCCTGGCAGAGGGGACTTTGCCTGCCAGTCCCCAGGCTGCGGGACAGGCTGATGGTCCTCCCTGGTTCTGAGCGTGGAGCAGGCACAGCGAACGCTTTGAGGATACACGTGTTGTAGAGCACTGTTCAGGGCTTGATTCTCTTCCCACGGTGCCGGAAGGGATTTGACAAGTCAGGAGGTGGCAGCCCAGAGAAGTCCAGGCACTTATGGGAGATCACAGAGTCGTCATCGTCACCAGGGCTGGGACACCATGCACCTATCAGGCCCCCAAGGTCAGGTCTGGCTCCCATCCCCTGGAGGGTCTCCAGGGGGTCTACACAGTTTGACAATCCAGCTGTTGCCTCCAGGGGTGTTAGGGAGCCAGTAGCAAGGTCCCTGCTGTCAAGGAACAGTTGTCCTGCTGGGAGAATAAACAGTGAACCAGTTAACCATCAGGGTAAAGCCAGGAGTGGGTGACTGGGACGGTGAAATGTGGGCTGGACGGAGGGACGTTAGTGGGGGTGGTAGTCAGAGATGGAGCACCAAAGAACTGATGCTTTTGAACTGCGGTGCTGGAGGAGACTCTTGAGAGTCCCTTGGACCACAAGGAGATCAAACCAGTCCATCCTAAAGGAGATCAAACCTGAATGTTCATTGCAAGGACTGATGCTGAAGCTGAAGCTCCAATACTTTGGCCACCTGATGCAAATAGCTGACTCATTGGAAAAGACCCTGATGCTGGGAAAGATTGAGGGCAGAAGAGGGTGACATAGGATGAGATGGTTGGATGGCATCACCGACTCAATGGACATGAATTTGGGCAAACTCCTAGGGAATATGAGGGACAGGAAGGCCTGGCATGCTGCAGTCCATGGGGTCACAAAGAGTCAGACACGACTCGGCAACTGAAGAACAATTCAGGGATGGCACTGAAACAGAGGCGTGAACGACATGTTCAGATCCAGGAAAGGGCATCTAAGCACAGGGAGCAGCCTGTGCAAAGGCCCTGGGGCCAGGGGAGGGGTCTTGGCTTCTTCAGGGAAGAGCCAGAAGGCAGATGTGACTGGGATGTAAGCCTGGGGGAAGTTGGCACAAGGTAAGTTCAGAGGGCAGGGCTCTGAGCCTCCAGGGGGACGGGAGGCCGGACCAGATCATGAAGGTTCTCTGAGGCTATGGGAGGAAGATGGATTTCACCGGTGCACTCACGGAAGTCTATGTGTGCACTGCGTAGGGAGGGAGCTTAGGCACACCCCCTCATTGGATGGTGTGGGGCAGCCCCTTCCTGCAGTATCAGCCCCTCAGTGTGCCTGGGGAGCTCTCCAGCCTGGAGGTGGGGGCGAGGATCAAAAGCCATAAGGTGAGCCAGGCACCACACCAGCAGTCTCTGAGCTTGGGGTAGGGGTAGTGCAAGCTGCTTGGCTACAGAGTCGGATGGTCCTAGGTTGACCTTGGGCCTGTTACTTCACCTGAGTCTCAGTTTCCTCATCTGTGAAATGGGGACATGGTATGTTTTGCCCTTAGCAGAGTCAGTGGCACAGGCAAGCAGTGAAGGAAGCCGAGCTGGTCGTGTTTGTCTCTGTCTCCAGCTTTGAACTTCACTCTCTCATAAGCTGGACTTCCCTGGAAGCTCAGATGGTAAAGAATCTGCCTGCAATGTAGGAGACCCGGGTTCTATCACTGGGTCAGGAAGATGCCCTGGAGAAGGGACTGGCAACCCACTCCAGGATTCTTGCCTGGAGAATCCCATGAACAGAGGAGCCTGGCAAGCTACAGTCCATAGGATCTCAAAGAGGCAGACAACCAAATGACTAACACTTTCACTTTTTTTCACTCTCATGGGCTACTGTTTCTTCTCTAAGTGCAGGGGCACTGTTGACTCCTGCATGACTGTCCTACGATTTTGAACCCAGCAGAGCAGGGGCTGGAACAGGAGGATCATGACATCAGAAAGGAAGGGCTGGGGAGTGGAGGACCAGAGAGAAGGCTAGAGAGCCTGGGGGCATCAGAGAGAAGAAGGGGAGATACAGGAATCAAAGGGGTGGGGGTGGGGGCAGATCAGAAAGAAGCGGGGAGATGCTGGGCAGGGCTGATACTATTGGGGTAAGTGTCCCTGACTTCGGTCCAGATGAACTCCTCTTTGGTGTTCCCACCCCAGTGTCTCTGTCTCTCTCCCAGACTTCATTTTAGAATCTGAGGCCAGAATAGAGCTACCGGTGTTCATTCTTTCTTGACACAAGTGTCTGTTAAGCATCTACTCGGCCGGTTCCTGGTCCAGGCCCTGGAGGCACAGAGGTGCGGTCAGGAAGCTTACACGTCACAGCCCAAGGCGCCGTGTACGTGCTCACCTCTGATCCCGCATCCACAGTGCTGTCTACAGCTCAGCGCACCCACCCTGCGCCCTCCCCTGTGCAGCCGTGCTTGGCCATACTGACCCGTGGTCTGGCCTGCACGGCAGGCGTCTCAGCCGTTGTGGAGAGCATCGGGAGAAGGGTCAGGCCAGCCTCTGGGGCCAGGCCTCGCTTCATCTCCTGTCCATCTGCCTTTTCTGAGCACGCATCTTTGGCAGCAGGATTTGACTGAGTATTCGGTTTCCACCTGCCATCCTTCCTTCCCTCTCTCTTTCACTTAAGTGGGACCACGGTATGATGGCTCTCCCAGCTCCCTCCCCGTTTCCTCTCAAAGTGACTGAGCACTGTGCGTATTCAGTCATGTCGACTCTGCATCCCCTGGACTGTGCCCGCCAGGCTCCTCTGCCCGTGGGATTCTCCAGGCAAGAATACTGGAGTGAGTTGCCATTTCCTCCTCCAGAGGATCTTCCCGACCCAGGGATCAAACCCTCATCTCCTGTGTCTCCTGCATTGGCAGGCGGATTCTTTACCACTGAGCCACTTGAGAAACCCCTCACTTAAGCGTCCTCCCTAGTAAATTTCTTGTGTAATTAGTTGCATTGCAACATCTGCTTCCTGGGGGACCCAGACAAACATGGGGGTATTTTGCTGATAAAGAAAAATCATACCACCTGGGTGGGAGAGGTGGGGGGAGGGGCCAGAGCCCGACAGGAGGGAGAGAATTATACCTGGAGAGTGAGAGCATCCCATATCCAAATGGCTTCTGAATGAGTCAGATAGGGTGGGTTATCCAGCAAGTTATGGACTGAGTGCTTGTGACCCTCCCACCAGATTCATTTGCTGAAACCCTAACCCTCAGCGTGATGGCACTTGGTTGTGGGGCATTTGTGGGGGGTAACAGGTTTAGATGAGGTCCCAGGAGTGGGGCCCCCAACGGGATTAGAGTTCTTACAGAAAGAGGAGGAGACCAGAAACCACCTCCCCTATGGCCGCCTCAGCCACGTGAGGACAGGATGAGAACGGGCCATCTGCAAACCAGGAAGAGGGCCCCTGCCAGGCACTGAGCCTGGGCTCCCCAGCCTCCAGAGCTGTGAGGGCTAAGTGTCTGGTGTCACCCTCACTGTCTGCGGTATTTCCTTACAGCAGCCTGAGCTGACTAAGACACATCAGTACCAGAACAATTTTTAAATGAAAAACAAAATCAGTCATTCAGATCACAAAGGCTCATCCTGCTCATGTTGAGTTGACAGTAGCTCTTCGCACTGGTCCACTGAGACCCAGGCTGGCAGACACTCGCCTGCCCTAGGCTCCCATGATCCCTGACAGGGAGAGGGAACCTGGCAGATCTCACCACGGTCCCAAAGGCTTCTGCCCAGAAACCTCCTCTATCACATCTGGAGGCCACGCCAGTGGACTTCTGTCCACTATCATGCCCAGCATAGACCTTCCCCTGAGCATCCTGTTCCCAGGTAAGTTCCCGCTCACCTGTGAAGCCGAAGGAAGATTCTGCGATGACACTTTCCAAATTCTCGTCTATTCCCTGCCCCTTCTGAAAAAAAAAAAAAAAAAGACTCAAGAGAAGACTCAAATCTGGAAATAAAAGAGACAGGACAGAGCCCAGAGAATGAAGAAAAATGAAAAGGGAAAGACATAGTGAGCAGCAGACCTTGATATGCGGGTAAATTAAACAAAAATGAATCAGGATAGACCTGTCTCAGACTGTGCCATCTAAGTGCTAAGTAAGGGTTCCTGAAATTGAAGGTCTGTACTGGGAGGAAAAATTCTAATGATAGTCTATTTACAAAAGTCATAGCTCAGCAGTAGCTATGAGTTATGGCCGGGGGAGGGGGGGCGCAAATGATAAACTTTGCAAGGATCTCATCTTGGAGGGGAAGGGGAAAGGAAGAAAATAAAAGATGTCTGGAAGGGTCATCTTCTTAGACTGAGGGGGAATAATTAGCAGAAAAATAGAACATCTTATTGTGTAGAATAGTTGGTGTCTTATTTTCAAAGCAGAGAGATGTGGGAAACGGAACCATCAACGCAATGGAAGGAATCTTAGGGTCTATCCGCTTGGGTGAGCATAACAAAATACCAGTCTTGCCACAGGCTTGCACAACACATACTTGTTTCTGGAGGCTGGAAGTCCAGGATCAAGGGGCCTGCAAGACAGGTTTTGTTCTGAAGTCTTGCCTCTCAGTTTGCGACGGCTGCCATCTTGCTGGGTACTCACATGACCTCTTCTTTGGGCAGTGCTGGAAGGAGGGGCAGGAGAGAGAGAGAGAGTTCTGGTGTCTCTTCCTAGAAGGGCACTAATCCTCCTGGATCTGGGACCCATCCTTATGACATCATTTAACCTTAATTACCCCCAAGAAGCTCCATCCCCAAAACAGCTACTCTGAGAGTGACTGCTTCAACATATGAATTTGGGGGAGACACGTGAGAGAAGGGCCTACTTGGGGACTTCCAGATTAAGAAAGGGGAAGATGGAAGGAACAGCAACTTGATCAAGTCATCAAAAGTGAGGAAGAAACAATGATACAAAATAATCAACAACAGCATCTCACAGGAGCTACATTATATATGTAAGTGTTCGGACCTTCAGTGGAAAGCATCGAGTTCTCCCGTGGAAGGATAGACCCTGTCACACTGGGTTCAACACACAACAGGAAGGCAGGCCAGTTGTCAGCTGTTTATTAGAAACACACTTGAAACAAAGTAATATTTTATATATTTAAAATAAATTGCTGAGAGGGACCTCCCTGGTGGTCCAGTGGTTTAGAATCTGGCTTGCAACGTGCAGGCTGGATCCCGGGTCGTGAACTAGGATCCCACATCCCACACAGCAACTGAGTACACGTGCCACAATGAAAGATCCCGCATGATGCAAGGGAGACTCGACACAGCCAAATAAATATTAAAAGATAAGATCCATTTCTGGGAAAACATCTACAAGGATAAAGCAGATGAAAACAAAGTATCAAGTAGGACTGGCAGATATTAATTTCAACATGGTTTAAAATAATTGTATATGATACGTTAGAATGTTATACAGTGAAGTGCTATGCGGTCATAAGCCTGTATTTAAAAACAACAACAAACAACTACTTATCCAAGTGAAACCTACTAGTAAAGGAAGGAGAACCTGAGACAGGTAAAATCATAGTGAGAAAAAACTGCACCTTTTTGTGAGAAATGGACAAGAGTGTTAGAAATTAGGAAGCAATTGGAAGTTACGAGGCAATCAAATATATTGCATGGCCATCGACTCGATCTTAGTTTGAACAAATCAGGTTTTTAAAAGTCATTTCAGGAACAATTAGGGAAATTTGACTATGGATGGAGTTCTATATTATAGAACATCATCGTTATTTTCTCAGGTACAGCAACAGTTTCATGGTTAAGTAGGGAAGAGGCAAACTAGTGTCTAGGGGTGAAATGAAGCCTATAATTTAATTCTAAATACCGCAGTAAAAACAAACATAGCAAAATGTACAGCTATTGAATCTTGGTGATGGATGCTTTTATGTGTTATCTCTCTGCTTTTATGTATATTTAAAATTAAAAAACAACAAAGTAATAACAGAATTGAATAATGCAAATCATAACTGTGAATGGATATATAACATACAGTTTTATACATTTATATATATGTATATATATATATATACATTTTAAATCAAATAGTGAATCCCTGTTTATGTGCCCAAAGGTCACTGAAGAAAATCAGGATATAATAGGCTCACAAGAAAATATTATCAGATTAAAGAACATAAGAGTGAAGTTTTCACAGGCCTCATGCTCCAGCCATATTCAATAGAGGGAAAGTGTTAGTCAATCGTGTCTGACTCTGTGACCCCATGGACTGTATAGCCTACCAGATTCCTCTGTCCATGGGATTCTCCAAGCAAGAACACTGGAGTGACTTACCAGAGTCTCCAGGCAAGAATACAGGAGTGGCTTGCCATGCCCTTCTCCAGGAGAACTTCCGACCCAGGGACTGAACCTGGGTCTCCCACGTTGCAGGCGGATTCTTCACCGTCTGAGCCACCAGGGAAGCCGTGCATTGCAAGGTGGAATCTTAACCCCTGGACCGCCAGGGAAGTCCCTAGTACATGTTCTGACATTTTTTTCCTTGTTTCTTTTCCCAGGTAGTATGTAATTTCTCTTTTGATTTTCCTCTTCAATCCGAGAGTTATGCAGGACTGTTTTACATTTGCAAACAAAGTGTGTTTGGCTCCCTTATTAGGGGTGAAGGTTTCACGTTCCAATGGAGGGCATGTGGGTTCGATCGCTGGTCGGGCAGCTAAGATCCCACATGCCTTGCCACCAAAACAAACAAAAAACAGAAGCAATATTGGAACAAATTCAATAAAGACTTTTAAAACAGTCCACATCAAATATGTACGTATGTATGTATATATACATACATGCTAAAGTTAACACAGCTTAGAAACACACAGCCTGACATACTTCCATTAGAGGGGCAAAGACTAAACATGGCATCATTTTTAGTGCTTGTTTCAAGCAATTAGGAAAAGAAACAACAAAAGAATCAATAAAAAGGGAATTCATAAGGTTAAGACCTGAAATTGATGGAATAGAAAACATTTTTAAATAGTGGGAAGAATATATAAATGTAAAAGCTTGTTCTTTGAAATGGCTAATAAAATAGGAAAAAAACCCTCGTGAGTCCAATTATGGAGAATGGAGAGAGAGAGTAAAATTAGACAAGATTAGGAATGAGAAGGCAGACATACCAATATAACTACAGATACAGGGGAGATAAAAATAATTATGAGAGAATATTATATGCAACTCTGTGATAACAAATTGAAAACCTCAGGGAAATGGATGATTTCCTAGTAAAAGTAAATTACCAAAATCAGTCCAAGAAAAAATGGAAAATTTTAATAGACCAATTACCATAGAAGAGATTAGAAGGTGATTGGAGATCTGTCAGTGAAAAGACTGCAGAATCAGACAGGCTTACCGCTGAATTTTATCTAATTTCTAAAGAACTAATCATTTTAACACTGTTTAAACTATTTAGGGCCATGGAAAAGGATAGAAGAGAAATTCCCTTATTCATTCTGTGCATCTAGAATATCTTTTAATACAAAATAAGGTGAAGAGTCAACTCATTAGAAAAGACCCTGGTGCTGGGAAAGATTGAAGGCAGGGGAAGAAGGGGATGACAGAGGAGGAGATGGTTGGATGGCGTCACCAACGTGATGGACATGAGTTTGAGCAAGCTCCGGGAGATGGTGATGGACAGGGAAGCCTGGCATGCTGCAGTCCATGGGGTCGCAGAGTCAGACATGACTTAGTGACTGAACAGTGACAACAAAAGAGGAATTGTAGACCAACGGCACTTACGAATATAGATGAAAATTTCTAAATAAAATCCTAGCAAATGGAATCCAGTGACTAATTAAAAGAACAATATATCACCCTTCAGGTTCGTTGTGGGGAAGGACTGTGTGGTCGAGGACCCTTAGCCCTGGGACATTTTGTGAGCATATCGTCACCCCCTTCTCTGAGTATCTCTTGGCATAGCAGAGTATAGACACAGTAGGCAATGGTCAGGGGGCTGAAATGAACCAGAGTGACCAGAACTAGGACATCCAAAGGAACCTTAATATCTGTTAGCAAATGCCAACATTTTATACGGAAATTTTGTGGGGTTTATTTCTAAAACAGACTCTAATTGTTTCAGCTTCTTTTAAATGTTCCAAAGGATTTTTTTCCCCCTGTTTGAAATACACTGAGGGAAAGGGAATTTTCTTGGTTTTAATTGTGTACCAGAGCACAAGATCTAATATTATTGAATTCTCACAGCAACTCTGTGGGGAGTGGATATGATTGACACTGAGGCTTGGCGAGGGGCAGAGACTTCCGAGAGCACTCAGAGGGTGGGGGCAGAGTCCAGATCTCAACCCTGCTGACACTCACTGCAAAGCCCAAGCTTTCCATGTGGAAGACTTACACGTGGAAGTCTCCTAGTGACTTCCTGGTTCAGGGAGGAGTTCCAGTCCATTTAGCCAAAGCCAGGAGCAATGGAACATAGAGTGGATCAGGTATCAGGAGACATGGGTTCTGTTTCATCCTCTGCCTGCTGGTGGCTTGGGCCAAGACTGTGAAAGCCTCTGCCCTTAGGCAATTCTCTGAATCCCTTTGCAGCTGGTCTCTGAAGGGCCAACAGTGGGTTGCTGTCCGTGGTGCTGAAGGTGCTCCTGCCCTAGGGCTTCCACTTCACCTATTTTCAGAGGAGCTGGCCTGGGCAGCTGCCAGGAACACACTGTGATTAATCAGCAGGTTTGAAATGGCAAACCGAATTCTAAAGGTGGAAAAAGGAATTTCTTTATTGGTTTGCTGAATCTGCGCCAAAGGAGCTTTCTTTCTTTCTTTTTTTTTTAACCAAAAGCCATGTCTTTGACAGTTCTCATCACCTGGGCCTGAATTGAACATCTCAATTTTTAGAGAGAAGCACAGAACTAAGTTCTCACTACCCAGGTGAATAAATGGAACATCATTTGATTCCCAGAGTCCAATTTTCCCTCTCAAATCCCATCCTTTTTCTCTGCTCCACAGGGAATCTATGCTAAATTTTGTATAAGTAACTCATTTGCTTATCCTTATTGCTTTAAAAAAAAACAACAACAACAACTTTTTGCTTTGGGGACTTCATGTAATTGGAATCATATTGCATGTGCTTTTCTGTTGGCCGCTTTCTCCCATCAATGTTATGTTTTGGAAATGGATCCACATTGTTGCATATTCATCATTGTACATTATTCTGCTATACAGATATGCTAAAATGGATCTGCACATTCCATCCTTTCTATGGAATGTGAGCTGATGTCCTTTTTTTCCCCCTGCTATGAACAACTATTCTGGCGCCCAGCTCACATTACACACGCCATGTGTGTATTCACTGTGGTATGTACCTGGCAGTTAAGTCACTGGGTCACGGCAGATGACCAGTTCAACCTCACTAGGGGTGGAAGAAGCTTCTGCTGCTCATACTCTCCTCACTATAAGGCACAGGCCACACATCTTCAGTCGCTGACTTGTTCTTTTCCATGGATTCTGAGCATGAGTGACCTACATTATTTCTAGGCTAAATAACTGTATAACAGTGGGAGACTCTCCTCAAGTTTCTCCTAGTTTGTGACTTGTCTTTCCATCTTCTTTAGGTATCTTTTGATGAAAAGAAATTCTTAGTTTTAATACAGTGACATTTATCATTTTTTATGGCTTGTGCTTCTTGTGTCTTATTTAGGACATCTATCCCTACCCTGGGATCAGAAGATATCTTTAATATCTTGTAAATGTTTTACACTTTGCCTTTTACATTTAGGTCTTAACCTACAGTAGGTTTTTTCGTGTGGTGTGTACTAGGGCCCAATATCTCTTTCCCTATGGCTACTCGCTTACTTTCTGAGACCATTTAGGGAAAAGTCCACCCTCTTCCACCGATATGTGACAGCAATATTTCACACGTCACATGTCCCTATATGCATGCCTCTGTTTCTGGACTTTCCTTTGGTCCGTTTTCTATTCCACATTGTGTACTTGTTTAACATTATGATACATTTTGACTTATTCTTTAAGAGTATGTTGGCTATTATTGGGCCTTTGCGTTTTATATATGAATTTTAGAATCAGTTTGCCAAGCTTCACTAAAAACTGTTAAGATTTTTATTGGTGTTGTGTTGAACTGATAGATCAATTTAGTGAGAATTTACATCTTTATGAGAGAGTCTTCCAACTATTTATTTAGATCTCCTTTAATGTCTTCCCATAAATTTTTTATAACATTCTCCATAATGGTCTTGCACATTAGAGAAAAGATTTATTCCTGGATTCTATTGTCCTTTTGTTTCTGTAACAAGTTACTGCAAACTTGGTGGCTTAAATAGCACAAGTTGCTTATCTTGGAGTTCTTGAAGTCAGAGTCCAAAATGAGTCTCTCTGGGCAAAAGTCAAGATGTGCCCAGGGCTTCGTCCGTGTGAGCGAAAGCGCTAGTGGAGAATCTGTTTCCACTAGGCTAGTGGAGAAGCCTTTTCCAGCTTCTCGAGGTTGAGGCTCAAGGCCCCTTCCTACATCTTCAAAGCCGGCAACTTCAGGCTAAATTCTTCTCACACTGCCATCTCTCGAGTTTTCTTTTGTTTCCCTCTTTCCCTTTTAAGGAACCTTGTGAATACACTGGACCCACATGGATAATCCAGAATAATCTCCCTAAAGTCAAGCTATCAGCAACTTTCTCTGTACCCATAATTACTCTTTGCCATGAACCCATCATTCTCACAGGTTCTAGGAATCAGGACATGGACATATTTGGAATCTCGTTATTCTGCCTACCATGAATTCTTTATACTTTTTGTAGTTCTATAAAAGGTAATGTTTACAACTATTTTCTAGATGGTTTTGGTTGTGGCACAAAATGCTGTGGATTTTCTATACTGATTTTGTATCCAACAACATTGCTAAAGAAAGTGAAAGTGAAGTCGCTCAGTTGTGTCCAACTCTTGGTGATCCATGGACTACACACACCCACCAGGTTCCTCTGTCCATGGGATTTTCCAGGTAAGAATACTGGAGTGGGTTGCCATTTCCTTCTCCAGGGGATCTTCCCAACCCAGGGATCGAACCCGGGTCTCCTGCATTGCAGGCAGACACTTTACCCTCTGAGCCACCAGGGAAGCCCCAACATTGCTGAGCACTTATTAATTCTAATAAACCTGAAGATTCTCTAGGATTTAAGTATCAGTTCAGTTCAGTCGCTCAGTCGTGTCTGACTCTTTGCGACCTCATGAATCGCAGCACGCCAGGCCTCCCTGTCCATCACCAACTCCCAGAGTTTACACAAACCCATGTCCATTGAGTCGGTAATGCCATCCAGCCATCTCATCCTCTGTCGTCCCGTTCTCCTCCTGCACCCAATCCCTCCCAGCATCAGGGTCTTTTCCAATGAGTCAACTCTTCGCATGAGGTGGCCAAAGTACTGGAGTTTCAGCTTTAGCATCATTCCTTCCAAAGAAATCCCAGGGCTGATCTTCAGAATGGACTGGTTGGATCTCCTTGCAGTCCAAGGGACTCTGAAGAGTCTTCTCCAACACCACACTTCAAAAGCATCAATTCTTCGGCGCTCAGCCTTCTTCACAGTCCAACTCTCACATCCATACATGACCACTGGAAAAACCATAGCCTTGACTAGACGGAACTTTTAAGTATAACTGATGATAAAATGTGCAAATAATGACAGTTTTGTTTCTTTGTTTCCAGCTCTTATGCCTTTTATTTGCTCTCCTACCTAAGTTTCCCTGTTGGCATGGACCGGTTATACAATGTTGAATGAAAGTGGGGATAATGAGACCCCTTGTTGTGTTCTCCATCTTAAAGAGAGTGCCTACATTTCAACATTAAGAATAATGTTTGCTCTATATATATTCTTTATAGATATCCTTTTATTAGGTTAAAGAAACTCTTCTAGACCTAGATTACTAAGAGGCTTTTGTGGGAGGGTTGGTTTTTTTAAAAGTCATAAAAGGATGTTGACTCTTATCAAAGACTTTCCCCATGTCTGTAAGAATTATATGCTTTTTCTTCTTTAATTTACTAGTGTGGTGGATTCATTAATATCTTTTCCAATGTAAAACCAACCTTGCGTTCTCTGGATGAATACAGCTTGATCGTGGTCTTCTTTTACACATTACTGAATCTGTTTGCTAATATTTAGATTCAAATTTTTGCATCTACATTGATGTAGGATTTAGCCTAAAATTTTCTTTTCTTATGCTATATTTGTTAGATTTTGATATCAAGGTTATACCAGCCTCATAAAATATATCTGAGTGCTTTACCATCTTTTGCCATGTTCATAAATATTTTGTGTGGCACTGGAGTTTTTTGTTCCTTGAATTAGAATTCACTGGTAAAAACCATCTGGACCTGGAATTTTATTTTTGAAAAGTTTTTAAGATTTTTAACAATGGATTTGATTTCTTTAATGGTTTTAGGATTATTCATCCTATTTATTACCAGAGATTTTAATTTGTATTATATTTATTAGAAATTTTATATTTCATTTATACTTTCAAGCTTATTGTTATGAATGTCACCATAATTTCCTCTTATTCCTCAACAATATTCTATTGTTATAAGATCTGATGTTCCCTCTTTATTTGTAATGTGGCTATTTGTGCCTTTTCTTTTTCCTTTATTAATCTACTCAGAGTTTTCTCAATTTTATTAGCCTTTTCAAGAAACAACCTTTGGCTTTTTGCTATTGTGGCTCTCTTTCTTATTTTATTAAGTTATGATCTTATCTTTATTATATTCTTCTGTTTTCTTTGATCTCCTCTGCCATCTCTTTTAGCTCCTAGAGATGGTGCTTTGTTCATTAACTTTCACACTTTTCTCTTTTGAATATAAGCATTTAAGTTTATAAAACATTCCTCTAAATACTGATTTATCTGCGTCATACAAGTTCTGATATACTTTTGTTGCTGTTCAATTTCAGTATCTCCTACTTTCCATGGTGATTTCTTCTCTCAACTCTGAGGTATCTAGAGGTATTTACTAAATTTCAACTACATGAGAGCTTTATAATTATCTTTTGGTGATACATTTCTAACTTAGGTATACGGGGTTCAGATAAAGCATCCCTATGGTAACAGTCCTCCGACTATGTGTTACTGTTCAGCTGTGTCCAGCTCTTTGCGACCCCCTGGGCTGCAACACGCCAGGCTTCCGTCCTTCGTTTTCTGAATGTTGACTTTTAAGCCAGCTTTTTCACTCTCCTCTTTCAGCCTCATCAAGAGACTCTTTAGTTCTTCACTTTCTGCCATTAGAGTGGTACCATTTACATGTCTGAGGTTGCTGATTCTTCTCCCGGCAATCTTGATTCAACTATTTACACGGCCATAAAGCAAATCTTGCATGTGCTTGATATATTTTTCTAGGCTGCTGAGTATTCAGTGTAAATGCCTTAAATCAAATTGAATGATGGAGTTTTACAAACCCTTTATATCTTTAACGATTTCTGTCTTCTCCGTCCTTGAGTTACTGTGAGATTTGTCCGTGTCTCCTTGCGGTTCTACCTGGTTTTCTTTGTGGATTTAAAGTTGTGTTATTGGTTGCACACATAACTGGAGTTATTATAGGTGTCCTGATGTTATTACTCTTGTCATCATGAGGTTATTATTTTTATCACTTGAAGTACTTTATTTTTTACTTTAGACTCACAGTTTATTAGGATTTTTGCTGGTACATTTTTTCCAATATTTTATTCCAACCTACTATATCCTTATGTTTTAGTGTCCCTTGTAAACATCATAAACATGAATTTGTGGGTTTTATATCTAGTCTTTTATCTGGGATATTTAGTTTATTCCAAGTACTGATATGTTTACTTCTATAACTTATTTTATAACCACTTCTAGGTGTTACTTTACTGCTCTGTGCCCCATGTTTTTCAACTGTAATATCGGGGACAGTAGTATCATTATGATTGCCATTTTATTTGTTCTGTCATTTCTATTTATTTCTTTGGTCCTTTTTCTTTTCCTTCTTCTTTTTGATTGAATAATTAGTTTTCCTTATTCAATTTTTTTGGAGAAACTTGTTTAGAAGTTGTTCGTACTATTTCTCATTCTCTTAATGCTGATCCCAGAAATTGAAAGTTCCATAAACCCAGCACCAAAGCCTAAGTCTATGTTACTCAACATCTTTATCCTCCTCCTGAATCTTTATAATTGAAATTAAAGCAGTTTTTAGAAAACATTGATTCCAATCATCCCCTTACCAAAACCTGTTATTTTTCTATACATGTCAATTGTTTTAATCATTATCATACAGTGAATGTCTGATTTAGATTTATCCACACGTGTGCCCCTCAATCCGTTGTTCCTTCTTTCTTGTGTCTCTGACTTTCTATCTGGCATCAATTTCTTTCTGCTTGAGATTCATTCTTCAGAATTCCTGTTGTGAGGTTTCAGTGGTGGAAAACCCTATTTTTGTTGAAAGTATAATCATTTCACCTGTTGAAAAATACTTGTACCACTCAGCGCATTCTCATTCTCTATACCACTGACTTCTGGACTTTGTTTTTGCTGATGAGAACTCAGTTGTCAATCAAATTGCCACTTCTCTGAAGGCAATTTGTCTTTGTCTTTCTAGCTCCTTTTAAATCATCCCTTTGCATCTGGTCTTTGAAACTGTATTATTATATGTTTATTACATCTTTAAAATGTTATGCGACTTGGAATTTATTGGGCTTGTTACACATGTGGACTTGTGTCTTTATCAGTTCTGAGAAGTTCTCAGTCATTAAGCTTTCAAATACTGACTTTTCTCCATCCTCTGCAACCACTTCTCTAGGAACTTGATTAGATGTATATGAAGGTGTCTCACTCTGTCTGCTGTGCTTCCTTAAGTCTCTTTCATATTTTTTGGTCTTTCTGGGCTGCACTTATAACGTCTTCAGCTCTTTCATTTACTAGCTCTGCCCCAAGCTGGGTTTAATATACTCTCCAACCTATTCGTTAAGTATTTAATTTCAGCTCTCTTTTTCAAGTATAGGAGGTGGTCCATTTGATTATTATTTTATGATGTTCTAGACCCATTATAATCTTCTCATTTCTCATAACATATAAAGCATACTTATTTTGTAGCCTGTGTCTGATAAATCCAATATCCTATCCCTCTTCAGGCCTGAGTTTGCTGCTTTTATTTCTTCTGGCGCTCACACATGATGCATTGTTTCCTTGTATATTTAATGACTTTCTTTCTTTTATAACTCTGAATTATTCATGTTCCTTGTAGAAATCCTCAGAGATTTGGGACAAGAGTAGATTCCTCCAGAAAGGATACATTCTCTTCTGTAAGATGTCTGATGTGTGTACATATCTAGGATCATTTTCAAATTAATGAACAACTTGAAGTTTGGGGGTGGCTTTCCAGGACTGTGCCTCGGAGGGCCAATTTGGGATGGAATCAACGGGTTGAGTCAGGACAGTTTCATTTCCATTCTCTGAGTTTGGTAGGGCTCCCAAATTACTGGGGAGTGGTCTTCTATTAGATTTCTTGCCTGGTGGGCTCTGGGGTTTGTCTTCCTCCTTCCTGTTTCATGAGGCTGCAAAAACTGATGCTCCTGCTTTGGCAAAACCCTCCAAATGAAAGTTGGCGTCAGTTCATCGCTAGCCTTTTTGGATTCTGCCTACACACAGGTACCAGGCTGAGTATCTCTTACTTTCCTGCCAGCTTGTGGGTGCACTCGCAAACATGTTTTTACACAATTACCACCGTTTTCAGTTGTTTTCAATAGGAGCTTGGTCTGGGCCTCTGCTCCATCATGGTGACACCCTCTTTTGATCTTTCCCTATCATCTGTCTTAATCCCTTAAGTCACTGTTCAGAGGCCCCAGGAACCAGGGGTTGACAGGCATAGCTCAGCCTCTTCCTGCTTACTGGGACCAGGCTGGCTCTTCAGACCTCAGAGCCCTCAAACAACGACTGCGTTGTGTGAAACCACCCACACTTGCGGCTTTCACTGGACTACACAGTCATGGAGCTCACTCCTTTGCTAAGGAACCCCTTTCCCAGGTGAGCACCTGCATTAGAAACGCCTGCCTCGTGTTCTCTCACTTCACCTCATCAATGAACCCGTGCAGAGGCCTAGTGGAGGACAGTGAACTCACATGCTCAGCTCTGCGATTCCGGGCACACGCCAGGGTGTGGACGGGAGGACATGCAGGCAACGGGAGGGGGGCCAAGTGGGAACCAGTATTCACAAGGAGTTGCTGTCACGTGTAGAAAGGTTGGAGATCAAACAGAACTCTTAACATGAAAGTTCCCATGAAATAAGTATTTTCATCTCCATTTATTCAGATGGAAAAAAAAAAAATCGAGTCCAAAGTGACGTGTCTGAGGTCACAGAGTTGACAAATGGCTGAGTCAGAGTTCAGTACCTGGGGCATCTTCCCATGGACCCAGACTCTGCTCGGTGAATTTCGGATGACAGAGTCTGACGGTGGGGTGATTTTAGGGTCGTTGCAGGCCTGTCCTGCCTGAAGGGACCAAATGTCAGGAGGGCAAGGCCAAGCCGGCTCAGCTGGTGGGATGAAAAGGACACGGGCTATTCCTGGCTTAGCCGCCTCTGGCCCTCGGAGGGAGGAGGGGTCCAGACACGGAAGCTGTAGCACTGCAGGGCCCAGGAGCCGGCAGTCTGGGACCTGAGAACCAGGATGCATCGTCCAGACGGCAGCACCTGGGTCTGCTGCCTCAGCCACACAGCTGGAACGCCCCAGCCACAAAAACGCCCCACCCCTGCTCTACACGCTTCCCTGGCTCCTGCTGGCCCCACGACGGAGCTCCAGATATTCACGGTCCACGCAGGGCTGCCCTCAGGCTCGACTCAGTTCACCTCCTCCACTGTGGGAGGCATTCGCGACACAGGCCTCAGCTGGGTCACCCTTCGGGGTGCCTGGGTTCATTCCAGCACCCACTCCTCCAGGAAGCCTTGCGACTTCTCTCTTGGAGCATCCGGTAACTTCTCTGATAACTGCTGTATTTGTTTGGGAAACTAGAAAACACTCGCGGTTCCCATGACCCTCTTCAGGTTTGATAGTCTGCTAGAACAGCCCAGAGAATTCAGGAAAACACGTAACTTATGTCGACCAGTTGATTATAAGTGACATTACAAAGGATACAGATGAGGAGGCGCCCAGGGCGAGGTCTGGGAGGGTTCCGGGTGCAGGCACTTCTGTCCCTGTGGAGCTGGCACGGACGGCCTCTGGCTCGTGGACGTGTTCACCGACCAGGAAGCTCTCCACACCCACCGTGGAGGGCGTTCTAAGAGGGCTCCATCCTGCAGGCTTGATCAATTAACTTACCCTCTAGCCCCTTCTCCCCTCCTGGACAGTGGGGGTGAGACAGGAAGGTCCAAGTTTCTGGTCTCACTAGGCCTTTCTCGTGACCACGCTGAAGCCACCCAGGAGCCCATCCAGAGCAGCCTCTTCAGAACAAAAGTTGCTCCTGTCATCCAAGAAATTCCAAGGGGGTGAAAGAGCTGTATCGGAGGCTGAGGGCAGAGACCCAGTGTCTACTACGTCACACTCAGCTGATCCTGGAAAATGGCTGTGGCAAGTCCCCACTCTTGGCCCCCAAGGTTCCCTGGAGTTCCCAGTGCTCCCAGAGCTCCCAAGGCCAGTGTCTGATCTGTTCACAACTGAGGACGGGTGGTGTTCAGGGATGACCCCCTGCAGGATGGACACACACCGGCCAGCTCATGCCGCTGGGGGCGGGCCGGGGTGGAGGCTGCCTTCTCACTGCCCCCAGGCTCCTTGGGGATGTCAGCCCTGGGGACCCGCAGGTCCTTCTGCACTGGCTTGTCCCTGCCCTGACCCCTCATTCCCCCTTGGGGGTCCCCCACCTCCCAGACGCGCTTATGTGCCCCAGGGCCCTCAAGCGAAGCCCCTCCCTGGGCTGGCCTGTACAAGCAGCCAGCTGCGTGCCCGGGGCAGGCCTCAGAAAAGCAAGGCCCAAGAGGGTGGAGGCCGGTGCAGTGGGGGACGGGCGCCACGGGCCTCGCGGCAGCAAGGCCCAAGAGGGTGGAGGCGGTGCAGTGGGGGACGGGCGCACGGGCCTCGCGGCAGCTCTGCGTTTGCGCCAGTGCTTCCTCCCTGCCACCGCAGGGCAGCTCAGCCCCGCTCGGGGCAAGTCAGGATGCCCTGCGCTCAGCCCAGCTCCTGGCAGACGACAAGCTGCCTGCAAAACCACCAGGGGCAGCCTGGCCCATGAGGTGCGGGCTTAGGCCCTGAGATAGAGCTGCGAGTTCCCGCCTTCTCCACCGGTGATCCCGCCAGAGAGACAGACTGAGACCCGGCTCAGCCCACCCGTGGCCCTGAGCTCCGTCCCCCCGGAGTAGGCGAAGGCAACCGTCACGGGGGGTGGATCCAAGGCTGGTTACAGGACTCCCACCTCCAAGCTTCACCTCGACTTCTGGAGGCCAGTGTCACCCCAAACACCTTCCCAAGTGTGTGTGTATCAGTCTCCCCGTCTGCATGAGGCAGCACCCAGGGGCCCAGAGTGTTCGGGGACTGCCCAGCAGGGCCGGGTCCCCGCCACACCTGGCTCTGGGAGGCGCTGACCAGGAGACACGTGCAGCCCATGGAGGTAGGCCCAGGAGCTCTCTGCTGCCCTGAGCCTGTAGCTCTGCTTGAGAGGTTTTCTAGCCAGGGTGCACCAGTCCCCGTGAAGGGGTGCCCGTCTCTGAAATCTCGGGGCTTCCAGCGGCCTCATGCCCCAGGCCCACGACGGCCTGCTCCCTGCACCTGCCGCTCTGCTCCACGAGTGGGTCAGCCATGACCCTGCTGCCGTGAGGACACGGGGAGACCCGGGAGCCTCAGACACCTCTGGCTTCTCCCTAGCCCCACTCTGTGCCTTGGGACCCTCACCCTCTCTTGGGCCCCAGGACACTGCTCAGGACGGGCAGTTTGCTGGACAAGGCCTGCCTGAGGGTGCCTGGATGGGGGTAGGGGCTTGGAGCCCACCTGGAGTGAGGGCTGCAGGCAGGGGCGGGTGCCCAGGGTGGGGGCGCTGGGTGACCCCGGGAGCTGTGAGGGGGAGTAGGCTGTGAAGGCAACCGTCACAGCGGGGGTGGGTCCAAGGCTGGTTACAGGACACCCACCTCCAAGCTTCACCTCGACTTCTGGAGGCCAGTGTCACCCCCAAACACCTTCCCAAGTGTGTGTGTATTTCAGGTGTGTGCTGAGTCGCTCAGTCCTGTCTAACTCTTTGTGACCCCATGAACTATACAATCCATGGAATTCTCCAGGCCCGAATACTGGAGTGGGTAGCCTTTCCCTTCTCCAGGGGATCTTCCCAATCCAGGGATTGAACCAGATCTCCCGCATTGCAGGTGGATTCTCTACCAGCTGAGCTACCAGGGAAGCCCATGTGTATCTCAGGAGAGGAAGTGAAAGGCTGGGGAGGCCAGAGCCATCCTGGGGGCTGGGGGCCACAGTGTCAGGACTCGAGACGGTGTTTACAGAGAGACGAGAACATGCTTGGGGAGGGGCTGGGGTTCACAGGGACAGACGGACATGGCTCCAACCCTGCTGGCCACTGGCCATGTGTGCCGTGGGGGGTTGCAGGAATCCCTACCTGAGCTGGGGGCTGATGAGCTGAGGGGGCGGCCGCCTGACCGCACTGGACAAGCAGAGGCAAGGATGCAGGTGACCAGCAGAGAAGCAAGGCAGGCCCTTTATTGGAGAATCTGTCACTGATACACAGACACACACAGGCCACACCCCTGAGCCCGGCCTGGAACCAGCCCAGGGCCCAGGACAGCTGACGCAGGGGTGTCCACTCCCCGGGGGCAGCAGGAAACTCCCGGTGTCACCCACAGTGCCGTCTCTCCCAGCTCTGCTGCCTCAGGGTCCCCAGGAGAAGAGCCAGCCCTCGGGGATTCCAAGGGCCGAGGGGGCCGGGGGAGGCTCCCCAGACCCGCCCGGGAAGGGTCCCTCCCTCATGCTTGCCTTCTCTTCCTACCGGCTAGGTTGTGAACCCCAGGTCATGGGAACAGGTGCAGGGACCCCAGGCCTGGGCTGGGTGGATGGGCCACACTCTGGGGTCTGGGTCAGCATCTGCCTTAGCCCAAACTCGCAGGGGGGTCCCAACGGGCAGGGTGGGAAGGGGCGAGGCTGCTGCGTGCAGGGGCCCCTGCGAGTCCAGAGAGGACGCGGCGGGCAGATGTGGGGGCTGCGGGCTGGGGGCCGGGTAGCCGGAAGGAGGGGATGGGTGTCACAGCAGCAGCCGTGGCCCCATCCCCGGGGAGGGGGGCCTCTGGTTGTCTCTTCCTGCAGGATCAGGGACCCAGGACGGGGTGGGGTGCTCAGGCTTGAGCCTCCAGGGCGCGCACGTGCACGCTGGGCAGGCAGAACCAGGATGGGGGCAGCTCCTTGCTGGGGCCGTCCTCGTGGAACCGGATGTGGAGGAAGAAGTCGCCCGTGTAGAGGAAGAGGAGCGCCCCGAGGCAGGCCGCCTGGCCCGACGGCTGAACCTGAGAGAGGAGGTGGAGGTGAGAGCCAGGAGCCATGGGGCCCAAAGCCTGGGGAGACCCGGGGCCGACCGGGAGCCACGGGGCCCGTGAAGCCCGGGTAGACCCAGGGCCGACCGGGCGTGGGGGTGGGGGAGGGCCCCCAGGCCTGGCTCCATGACCCTCCAGGGCTTCTCTGCGGTGCTGCCCCCGGCAAGTCCCTGAACCTCTCTGCGCCTCAGCTCCTGTCCCGGGAAGGAGCTGACAGCACATCCCTCCCTGGGCTGCCTGGGGGTCAGTGAGCTGGGGAGTGTTTGGGGCCAAAGACGCATGTCCACCCGTGAGCGGAGCGGGAGGACCGTGCCTCGTGACCTCATCTGCTCCTCTGGGCACAGTGACCGCTGAGCAAGGGGGAGCTGCCCGCAGCGGGCAGGCCAATGGTGCCCTGGATACCCCACCCCAGCTCCTCAACAGCCCCGCCTCGCCATCGTGGCCCTGCTCCCGGGACTCGCGTATGGAGGCGTGAACTGTCTGGGGTCTCCAGGAGAGTCAGGCGGACGAGGGTCGATGCGGACCCTCTGCGTCTGCCGCCCCAGGGGAGGGCCCCACGCACCTTGTCCAGGTAGAAGGTGCCGGAGCCCACGAAGGACACGGCGTGGCGCAGGTCATAGCTGTGCACGCCGTTCTGGTGGTCCTGGAAGGGCACCACGCTGAGGGCAAAGGGGCCCACGCTGCGCGGGCTCCGGTTGGTCAGCCGCACCTCCAGGCGCACCGGGTCGCCCACCCGGCAGGCCGCCGCCTGGCAGTCACAGGGCTGTCCGTCCACCAGCACGTCTGCAGGGAAACAGGGCGCCAGAGCGTCAGGGCCCCGTCCGCCCCCTGCCCGCCTCCCCTGTTCACGGGCTCCTCCACCCGCCAGGGCTGCCGCCCGCGCTGTGCCAGCCTGGGGCGGGACACCTGCAGGGCCCAGCGCCTGCTCTCCTGATCTGCAGGCTGGAGGGTCCCAGGGGGCCTCCTAGATGCCCCCGGCTGGAAGAGCTAAGCTCTGGCCCTGACCCCCAGGGGCTCCTGCAGGTGGCAAGCAGCCAGGAGAGGGACTTGGACCTGGAGGGGACCATGTGCAGGCCAAGGACCAGGCAGGAGCCAGGCCAGGTGGGCCTTTATGGAGTCACCTGCAGGGTGACCTGCCTAGAGGCCCCCGTGAGGGCTGGGCTGGCCCTGGGGGCACCAGGGAGACGTGCCAGCAGCTGGGGGGAGGCCTGGGGGTCACGGAGCAGGCTGAGCACTGTCGGGCAGGGGACAGGGAACAAGGGGCTGCGTGGGGTGGGGGGGTCGGGCAGGCAGACGGGAGAGGCCAAGCTGTGACCCCCGAGCAGGCTGGCCGGAGGACTGCTCTCTGGCCTGGGCACAAGGCACAGGCTGGGAGGTCAGAGGGACGAGTGTCCTGAAAACAGGCAGAGGAGGGAGGAGCTGAGCAGCTTCTCCCAAGTCCTCCCACTCGCCCTCCCTGGGCCCCGGCGTCCTCTTCTTTAGGAGGTAAGAGGAAAGTCTACTTCACAGAGGTTTTGCGAGAACCAGAAACCTGAAAGCAGTGGGGCTGGGACGCATGGCCACCCTGCCGGATCTTATCACCGGCGCCCACACCCACCCTGGGCGGCGGAGACTGTGCGGGCGGGCCAGGTCCCGGCCTGGCTGTAATCCCCAGCCCACAGGGACAACTGGCATTCATACAGCTCTTCCAGGCCCTTCCTCACCTCGGCTGGCGATGAATGCGGATGGGGGCAGGTGAGCCAGCGCGGCGCCGACGCAATGCACAGAGAGCGCCCGGGACCCAGTCCTGCCAGCCTCTCCTGGGCCGCTGTGTGCAGGAGGGCCGTAGACCACAGCCTACCTGCTGGCAGGCCACATGCAGAACCCGGAGGGTCCCAGCCCCAGGGAGGGGGCCCCCTAGAGAGGTCAGGAGGGGTGTCCCGGCCTGGAGGCCTGTCTCCTGACCCTCAGGCTGTGGGGGAGCCATGCACCAGAGACCTCGACCTGGGGGTTCCTTGGGAGCGGTGGGTGGGACACACAGAACTCAGCCTTCTTCCTGAGAGACCCCCGGAACCCTGGGCCTGTGCCACCCAAGTGGGGGTGTGGGAGACAGAGTGACACCCCCAAAGATGTCCATGCCCTACCCCCTGGAGCCTGAGCAGGCTGTTCCCCAACATGGCAAGGACCCTGAGAAGCCGAGTAGCTCGGAGCATCCGGGAGTCCGATGTCATCATCTCCGAGGTCCTTGTAAGGGCAGGAGGGGCAGGAGAGAGCCCGGGGAGGCTGTGTGGCCAGGGAGGTGGAAGACACTCAGAATAAAAGGGAGCTTTGACCACAGGGTGGCCACTGACACTGGTCTCCAGGGCCCTGCTCGGCCCTAATCCAGGATCCCCCCTCCCTGTGTTTCCAATCACACTGCCTCTCCACCCAAGTCCTGCAGGCCCAGCCCAGCCCGGCCCCGGGGTCTCTGCACCTGGGCCCCCCTGGGAGAGGCGGCCTCTTTCCGCGCAGCACAGCGCCGTCCTACCCAGCACTCCCTCACGCTGCATCTCCTGGCCCTCGGCATCTTCTCTCAAGTTCCCTTGTTTGCCCACCTGTTTGTTCACTGTCTGTGTTCTTCTCTTCTTGCCCCAGCACCTGGGCTGGGCAGGCGCCCTTCTATTTCATCTTTGTTGACCAAATCAATGGATGAATCAGAGAGTGGATAAGTGGGCTTTGGGGCTGGGGTCAGTTCAGCTCAGTTTAGTCGCTCAGTCATGTCTGACTCTTTGCGACCGCATGGACGGAAGCACGCCAGGTCTCCCTGTCCATTACCAACTCCCGGAGTCCACCCAAACCCATGTCCACTGAGTCAGTGATGCCATCCAACCATCTCATCCTCTGTCGTCCCCTTCTCCTCCCGCCTTCAATTTTTCCCAGCATCAGGGTCTTTTCAAATGAGTCAGTTCTTCGCATCAGGTATTGGAGCTTCAGCTTCAGCATCAGTCCTTCCAATGAATATTCAGGACTGATTTCCTTTAGGATGGACTGGTTGGATCTCCTTGCAGTCCAAGGGACTCTCAAGAGGCTCAAATCCCTCTCAAGGGGCTCAAAGGACCCTTGGACCCCCCTGGAGCTCAAAGACACTGGGCCAGCCCCTTGAATGTCCCGTAGAAGGGACCTCAGAACCAAGCTGCTGCCTCCCAGCTCTGATCCTGACTCGCACACCAGGCTTTTGTGGAGGAGATTCTTCGTGCAGGAGCAGCTCATGTTGTAAGAAACCTCCTGGGAGCGGATTAGCCTCTTCCCTTGGAGCATTAAATCGGGCCGCAGTCCATCTCCTCCCGCCGCCCCCAGCCCGCTTCTCCTTCACTTTTAATACCAGCCAGCATCACGGACTTCATTCTATCCGGCCCAGGATCCCTCCCGAAGCGGCTGCCGAGTTTATGCTACAGCACGTCGCCAGGCTCTGGCAGGAACACGGCTATAAATAGAAGGCGAGAGGAGGGAAGGGCCTGCGGGGCCCACTCCGACGAGGGAGGCACGGGGAGAAAAGCAGCTGGCCAGTGCCAGCCAAGGGCGGCCACTGTGGGGATGCGGGGCGGGGTTCACACGGGGAGAGCGCGCGGAGGGTCGGGGAGCTGCCTGCACCCCGAGGCTACACCTGGAGGCAGAGTGAGCACGATGACGTTGTCCCCCCGACCCCCCATCCAGAGCCTCACCCAAGGCCAAGAAGCCTCCCCCAGCAGCCTCACGGGCTCCTGGAGGGCACAGGGCACAGGCGTGGTTTCCACGGGTTTTGAGCAGGGGTGCTGAGGTGTAGAGAGGAGATGGGGCTGCCAGGGCCCTGACGGAGGGTCTGCCACCCAGGGGCGGGGGCCAGGTCTTTCTGCCTCGGCTTCCCCTCTCTCCCAGGAGGGGTGGGAAGAGCTCTGCTTCCCCAGGTGGGGCCAGTTTTAGACCCCCGCCCAGCCTCACCGAACGCAGCCTCTGCTGCACTCTGTGCCTGGAGGGAGCTGGCCTTCCTGGTGCCCAGGAGACATGGGGCACAACACTCACTGCAGAGGGTTCCTGGCTCAGAGCAGCCTAGCAGCAGGGGCAGGGCCCGAGGGGAGGGGGTGTCCGGGCTCGGCCTTTGCACCCAGGCCCCTCTCCCTCCCCACCTCCCCCCACAGGCACTGCCCGCCTCTCATCTCACCATTACCGCCTCTCATCTCACCATTACCGTTCTTGGGGATGACAGGAGCTCCTGAGAGCACCCTGGCCACTGTCCTAAGGTTTCATCATCTCACGCAGTCTCCAGTCCAAGCCCACCAGGTGGCACGGACACGGCCTCACTTACAGGGCACCCTGTCCCGGTGGGGAGAGGCCCGTGGCCATCCAGGTACACAGCTGAGCACTCAGCTCCCTCAGGAACCCTGATGGCCAGAGCATGCGTTATTTTTCATACAGCTTTATTGAGATTTAGTTCACAAACCACAGCTCACCCACTGAAGTGCACAATTCCATGGCTTTTCATCTATTACCAGATCTGAGCAACCATCACTACAGGCAACATGAGAGTGTTTTCATCACCTCCAAAAGCAACCCCCTACCCCTTCTCCATCCCACATGTCCCCCACCCCCGAACAACCAGGATTCATGCTTCCAGTTCTACAGAACACCCCAGTTCTATGGACTGTCGCACCAGAGTGGGGAACCACTCCCTTCTCCAGGCGATCTTCCCGACCCAGGGATCAAACCTGGGTCTCCTGCATTGCAGGCAGATTCTTTACTGTCTGAGCCACCAGGGAAGCCCCCATAACCACACATATTTGGTCTTTAAGAGCAGGCCTCTCTCCCCGAGTGTGATGCTGTTGGGGCTCAGTCTGTGGGCGTCTATGCCTTGCTCCTTCTCATCATGGACACACCACAGCTGGTCGTCCACGTGTTTGTGAATGGGCACCCGGGTGCCTCCGCCCTTGTCTATTGTGAACAATGCCGCTGCGGACGCTCGAGGACAGTGTCTGTGTGGACACAGTTCTCCGGTCCTCGAGGGCACACACCTCGGAGCGGAATTGCTGGTTGGAGTTGTGGGGGGGGCTGGCATTTAACCGGCTGAGGGATCACCAGGCTGTGCTGTGCAGCAGTGGCATGACCCGCAGTGTTCAGATTCTCCATGTTGCTCCCGGCACTTGCCCCACCCACCTTTTCTGTCCAGCCATCCCAGCACATGGCACAGTGGCATCTCCTGCCAAAACTGTGCCTGGCCAGGCTGCTGTGGCCCTCATGGTCCGCAGGGTGGACGTGCGTCTCTGCCCTCTGACCCAAACACAGGTTTGCAAAGGCCTTCTTTCTGGTCTTATTCACTCATCTCTCCCTGGCTGGGAACCTTCTGGAATTCCAATCCCTTAACCCCACTCATCCTCTGGGGCCTGGGGCCGGGCTGAGGGCTGGGATGTAGACTGGGCCCCTCTCCCTGTAAGCACGGCAAAGGACAGAGGGCTTGGCAGATCCAAGGCCAGCACAGCATGTCAGGACCCGGACTCCAGAAAGGCAGCTGGGAGCAGGGGCTCCAGAACCAAGAGGAGGGCTGGGTGGAGACTGGAGCCTGAGGATGGCAAGTCAGGGACAGGCCAGTGGTCAGGCTGGCCCTACAGTGTCCACGGCGTCTCTCCATACGGTCCACGGAGCGGGTGGGTGTGAAGGCTAGGGGTGGGCAGACGCTCCTGGCACTTGAGAGACACTTGCCAAATGGCTGCGAACAGTCCGGCAGTTCTAAACCACTGTGGACTTTTCAAAAGAAAAGACCTGCCTGGCGGCTCCCTGGAGTTGCGCTTCCTAGGTCTGTTCTGGCGTGTGCGTGTGAGTGTGTGTGTGTGTCCAGGACCACGGGCACTCTGAGGCATGGACAATGGGCAGGGTGGGACTCTGGGTGGAGCCTACACAGCATGTTCCCCTGGGGGCCGAAGGAGACACAGAAAACATCAGCAGGCCCCAAGGTCAGAGGCAAGTCACTTTTCAGTGGCGAAGAGGGGGGCTCGTGGATTTCGTGTTCAACCGACTCATCTAATGGTCCGCTCATTCCTTCCTTAGGGCCTGGCTCCCACAGTCAGTGGTGGAGGCCTGTTCTTCCCCTGGCGCCCAGACTCCCAACAAGGATGCTGTTCCAGGCTCACCTTTCTTTCTGGGGTTTTGGTTTCTTTGACAAAACTGGATGGCTAAGCAGACTTACGGTCTGATTCTGGACACAACAGAATCTTTAGAGACACAGGAAGAATGAGTGAGAGGAAGGCCCGAGAGGAGCCGGAGAGAGTCAGGTTCTCAACAATCTACCAAATGGGCTTCAGCTAAGATGTATTTGAATTTCAAATTTCACAAGGCACACACATTTTTCTAGTTGACATAAATCTTGGATGGGCCTAGATTTTAGAGCCAAATTTGATTCAGGCCAGGCTAGGTTTGAGAATTAATCAAGTTTGTCACCCTTTAAATGAAGTGCAAAAAAAGAGCAAAAAAAAAAACCCTCAAATGAGAAAAGAACAGTAGCTGAGCCTTGGGACGTGGGCTGAGAACCAAGGCAAAGCCCCTGGCCAGTGAGTTTTGCTTCACCCTCCTCAACACCAGCTGTCCTTGGGAGAAAGCACAGGCAGACGTAGCAGAAAACCCTGTAATTTCCAACAATGCAGTAAAAAGCGGTGAACTTCCTCTACTGCAAATGTAGCAAGTTGCTCTGTACACAACCAAGGCAGTAAGTCTTCCCTGGGTACCAATGAGAGCCAAGTCACTGACCTACTCTCTGTGGCTATTAGGAAGCTCAGAGACAAGAGTGTATTGACCTAGGGTACCATGTGGGCCCTCAGCACCCACATTTCAGCTCACACGCACACGCATGCACGCACACACAGCCTCTCCTAGCATGCCCACTCCTCCAAGTCTTGACCAACGGGACAAATATGGTTTCCCTTAGTCCAGAAGTTTCCAATGTTGTTTTGCTCCTTTCCTGAAAGAGTTGGTGAAAGAGGTTAGAAGCGCAGAAATGCCCTGCAGGTGGGGGTGACGGTGTTCTGGGAGAGGATCTTACACAGAAACAGGCAGTGGCATCTGGGGAGGACGTGTGAAACCACGCAGTCCCCCGGCACCTACCCGGCCCTCAGCCTCCCTCCCTGAGGGAAAGAGGGTGGGTCCTTCTGTCCGCTGTGCGGGGCTCAGGCAGGGCGACGTGATGGGAGGGATGCACCAGGGGCAGGACTGCTCCCGGGAGCTCAGCTCGGGCTGCCCGGGCCCCAGGGTCACGGGCTCGTCCTGCCCTTGGGCGCTCATCAAGGTGGGCACCGCGTGAGCCCAGGGCCCTGCTCTCAAGGCGCCAAACGTCGTGTGTTTTTAACAGTCACTGAGGTAGCTAATTAGTTCATAAACCAGAATGCCTCCTCCCCAGCACCCGGGGAGGGAGACCGCTCCAGACCCGCACGTGTAATTACCCTCCAGTTGAGAACAGCTCCTGAGGAGCCGTTTGGCTCTCTTGGGTAAATAATTTACTTTTACAACTTTTCATTAAAGATTAAAGGGAATTAAATTAAAATTAAGGCGAGCTGGAGTTGGAGGGGGACGCTTGAGGCTGGGAGCTGGCTCGTGGAGATGTTCTCAGGCTTCCTGAACACGTCCGCGCAAGGGCCGGTTGGTGGGGAGCCCCAGGCGGCGTGGCCCACGTGGACCGTGGCTGCTGGGGACCCTGTGAACCTGCTTCAGTGACGGGGAGAAACACACTCGGCCCACACCACCCACCGGGTCAGGGGTCCCCTTGCCCGTGGTTTCCCCGGGCTGTTGGGCCAGGCGAGCAGGGTGGCAGAGCTCAGACCACGTCCTGGTTTCGGGAGAGCCAGAGCTTCTGCCTCCCCTGATGCAGCCAGAGGGCTGGGGTGCGGAGCCGAGAGACGGCTGAGCTCCAAACAGGGGCAGAGACGTGCCAAACAAGGCTCGAGGGGTGACAGTGGGGACCACGGGTGAGCCGGGAGACGGCTGAGCTCCAACCCGGGGCAGAGACATGCCCGAAGGGCTCGAGGGGTGACGGCGGGGACCACAGGTGAGCCGGGAGACGGCTGAGCTCCAAACAGGGGCAGAGACGTGCCCAACAGGCTTGAGGGGAGACGGCGGGGACCACAGGCAGCAGTGCACGCAGCTCAAGGCCGGGTGGGTGAAGAGCCTGCGTTCGGGGCAGGGTCTTGCTGGAGGGTGCTGCGCTGCGGGCCGGCCCTCTGTCTCCTCCCTGGCAGCGCGCCCCAGCCCCCGGGGGGCTCAAGGCCCTGCCCACTGGCCCCGTCTGCAGGGAACCCTTGCGGTTGGCCCGCAGGCTGGCCCTTCCCTCAGGGAACACTTGCCCTTGAGACTTTCTGGCGGGCGGAGGCTGGCTGGGTGCTCACCAAACCAGTCCCTTTCCCCCAGGGCGCAGCGCCCACAGCAGGCGAGGACGCGGGCCTGCGTAGGGGCCAGGGGGTAGTAAGGGGTACAATGACACACGCCCTGCAAAGCTGGCCCACAAACTCATCCCTCCTGCAGTCCCTGCTCGGCCAAGTGACAGAACTAAAGATATTGAGCCAGGTCCGGGGAGGAGCCACAGGATAAGGGCAGCGGTGTGGTGGGCGGGGCCATGGGTGGGCGGGGCCATGGACCCCCCATGAGCCCCAGACAGACCCCACCACCCACACCACAAGACATAAAGTAAGGCTGCTGTGTTGGGCCCCTGAAATTTGGGGCTGTTTGTTATAGCTGTGCAGCTTCCAGGCCTTCCAGGGCTCGTCTATCCAAACCGTCTCCTTTCAGAAGGGACGCTGGGACCCGTACGGAGCCAGTGCGCCCAGGGCCGGGCTTCGAATCCGATGCTGGGTGGGTCCTGGAATCCGGGGGGCCCCTCCCTTCCTCTCTGGAACAGAACTGCCTTTTGCACAGTGAACACCACCACTGCAGGCTAGAGACAGGGCCTCCATTAAGTCCTCTGCCTTCAACCTTCTCTTTCTGGACAAGCACCTCAACCGACGATAAACCAGGGGAAACAACAGGACAAAAGAATGAATGCTGTGCCTGCTGGCTGGTGGCATTATGCAAAGACATCATTCTGAGGACAGCAGAGAATTTAAAATGACTCCACTGTCCCCGAGCAGCGTCCCTACCTTTTCAATCTCTCGTTTTTCATCTTCTCTCAAGACTTCCTCAATAAAGCAGCGATCACTGCCACCCAGGCAGGCCCCTCCATGGCTCCCGTGGCTCTGCGTCCAGCCTGGTCCTCCCCACACAAGGTCACCCCAGCCCCGGACCATCTCCCCTGCAGGGTCAGACTGCACAGGCGGCTGCTGGCGCCAGGAGGATAGGGAGGAATCTAAGACCTTCCTTCCCAGATGAGAGAGCTGAGGGCTGGAGGGCGGGGGTCATCCCAGCGGGCATGGGAAGGGGCTGTGCAGCTGGTTTCATGCCACTGGGCCTTTGCACAGGCTGTTAAAGCTGCCCTGTCTGCCTGTCCAGCTCAGCCTCACCTGTGCTGCGCTCAGCACTCAGCATCTACCTGGAGTCCTGCCTGCACAAAAACGTACGCACGCTTCCCTCCATCCCCCGGTGCCCAGCAGGGCCTGGGCACCTTGGGTCTCCGCAGGATTTGCAGACCTTCTGCTGTCTGATAGTGGGGCCAGGCCTAGAAGCCAGGTCTCTGGATTCCTGGGTCAGTCCAGAGGGTCGGAGGGTGAGGGGGAGACAGCCAAGAAGAGAAAGGGTTTCCATTGAGAAGATGAAAAGGGTGTTGATACAGGCTTGATGGCCTTGGGAGTGTTCTAGACCAAGCTGAAGGCCGCCTGCCGCTCCTCCTCTGCTTGCCCTTCCCCAGCGCCCTGTGACACCCCTCCTGCCATCCATCACCTCCTCACAGGACCCCCGATACTCTCTGCCTTGCCAGCTCCTCTGGCCCTTTCCAAAACTCAGGTCGAGCAGCACTCTCTCCAGGAAGACTTCCTGAACCACACCCAGCTTTGCACTAGGCTATATCATGTATAGCCTCATGCCAGGGTTTTCCGTTGACACGATGTCTCATTGATTTGAAGCTCATTGAAGGTGAGCTTTTTGAAGGCAGGGCTCAGGGTTCAGTCACTGAACTGATGAATGAACAAGGCCTGCCTATGGCTTGCCATGTGACCTTAGGGAAATCACTTAACTTCTCTGAGCCTCTGCTTGCTCATCTATATACTACATGGGAGGAATGAACCGGATGGCTTCAAGACAGGCTTCATGGTGCCCAGGCCTGGGCTCAGCCCTCCAGGTCCACTTCAGACCATTCTCTCTACTGAGCCAGGGTGGCATGTGGGCTCACTTGGCATCTAGTTGCTGTGCCAGGACTGTCCCCCCACACTCCCCAGCCCCAGTCTCAGCCTTTTTGCACACGGCCCAGGGCCTGACCCCTGCCTGGTGCTCGATCAACATTTATCATGTCAAACGGACTCTTTAAGCAGTGACAGCCAAAGCCTCCCATAGACACGTAGCGTCCCAGAGCACACAGATCATTCAGGAAGGACACAGGCCACAAGAGAACCTACCACAAGAGAACCACTGGGATCGGGGTCGGGCCACTCCTGGCCATGAGAAGGGGCACCTGTTGAGCCCCCAGGGCACTGCCCTGCCAAGACTTGGCCACCAGCCCTTTGGCAGGTGGGCTAAGGGCTCAGGAGGAGGCGGTAAAGGGGACCCCCCCGGACCCTCTGCCCAAGCCAGGGTGGGCAGCACCGCAGAAAGCCCCTTGGTGGAGCTCTCAGTGTGTGTGTGTTGGGGGTGGGGGTGGGGGTGAGGCCTGCACAAACCCACTGCTCCTGTCCCGACCCAGGGCACAGGGGTCAGACAGGGCAGGGAGACTCCAGAGCAGACCAGCTTGCAGACGATGGGCCCGGCCGGCTGTCCACGTGGCGAGGACCTTGTGTTGGGCCTAAGCACCCTCACCAGAGGCGACCCTGTGGACGGAAGCCCTGGCCTGGCTTCTCAGACGGGGCCCTGACCATCCCAGAGGCTCCGGGGGGCTGACACACATGAGGGTCCAGACTTTCTTGGACTAAGGCGGGCCCCCTGAAAATGACTGCGGGCCAACCGGCTCCAAGGGGCCCGGATCCCAGGGGCCCACGCCAGCTCCCATCTGCTGCCCTCCGTGCCCCCTCCACTGGAGCCGCGCCCGGCGGAGGACAGGTGTCCGGGGGCCACCGCCTCTCCTACCGGCCGGGCCCTCTGTGTGCAGAGGAGGAGCGGGGGCCAGGCCGCACCCCTGTCCGGCACAGTGCGCTGTGAAAGGCTCCGGGGCCGCCTGGGGAGCCCTGAGCCGGAAGAGAAGACCCTTGCCCAGGGGCCCACGGCTGACTCGTGGCCCTCTGCTCCCAGACGGGCCTTGCGCCACTCTGGAAGGACTGCTGGCTTCTCTGATGCACTTGGTGTCCCCAGAGGCCCCACAGCCAAGAAGGTTTCCCCCTCTCCCTGAGGGCCTCTGAGCCCTTGCTCCCTCCTCTGAGAAGCCCTCCTGCACCTGCCCCAATAGAGCAAGGAGCCCCTAAAGCTCCTGCCCCGCCCCCCACCCCGCCAATTCCTGACCCTGTCTGTCTCTGAGCTTAAAGCTCTGAGCTGCGACTGCTTCTTTCTCAGCACCAAGCAGGGCGTGAGCTCCTCCAAGGTCACCAGGGCTCCGTAGCCCCCAGTGGGGAGGCTCCAGGCCCTCAGTCCCTGCTCAGACCCCCCGGCAGCCCCTCAGTGCCAGTTGATGGAACGGGTGAGCTCTTAAATCTCTTCCGGGTCACGGCACCTCCCATCTTTTTTGGTGGTGACTTCCGCATGTCTGGCTCTGCTACAGAAAACAGCAGGCCTGTCCCCCTGACCCCCAGCCTCAGGGCCTGCATTTAAGTTTGCAGAGGACGAAACCCCCTTGGCTGGGGACCCCTATGAGCAGGCCTCTTGGCTCAGGGGCTGCGTCCACCCTCCTCTCCTGTAAACGGGGTCGAGCCACAGTTGGAAGCTGATGCGGGCCGCACTGTTGTTTGCCCAGTGGTTTCTCATTAACTGAAAATGAAAAATTAAAGACAAAAAGTCCCCAGAGATGCAGGGGCTCATGGATGACCCTGGGGAACTGGGCCTCCACCACTCCCCAGAACACAGTCACCTCCCTGGACCCTGTTGTGGGGTCCACAGCTGGGGTGTGGCAGAGCTGGGGTGAGGCCAAGCCCATGTGACCTCACCAGACCCCCCGCGAAACCAGGCCATGTCTCTGCAGCCTTCATGACCTGCCAGCAAACGCTGAGCGAGGCCAGGAGGGATCCGCCTGCTCCTGTGTCCCCAGCAAATGCTCAGGACACACAGTGACCCGCACCCCCCCCCCACCAACGTCCTGCAGCAGCAGGAGCACCAGGGCCGCCACCTGCCCAGGGCCACTGGGTCCTCCCACGGGGCTCAGGAGACAGGCAGCGGTGTGTGGGGCCACCTCTTCCCTGGGGAGCTGGGGGGACGGCAGCACGATGTCATTAGGGCACCGAGCTCTGGGGGGCGCACGTGACCCCTGCCCACCCTCGGGGACTATCAGACCCCGGTGTCCTGGTGGGGTGGGGTCTCTGGTCTAGGAGCCAGAAGGCCCATCTGAGAGCCCTGGCTGAGCTTGGGGAACACCATGTTCGTGGCTCAGTGAGTGGGCCCGGCACCCGAAGGCTGGTACAAAAGAAACCCGGGTCACTTGCATTCCCCCTAACAGCTCGTCACCAGGCCCGTGGCATCTGTGGCCTAAATCTCACCCAAACCACACCAAAGGTGTGGAGGCCTCGATACTCCAGGCCTGAGTTCAAACCCATGCCGATGGGTATCTAAAGCCTGTGTCTCTGTGCTGGAGCATGTGAATGGTACACGACAGCCATGGGGCCCGGCCAAGACCTGAGGAGAGGCTGCGGAGGCTGACCAAACCATAATCCAAATCCTAAATCCTAACCCCTAATCCTAACCCTAACCCCTAACCCAAAACCCCAAACCCTAACCCCTAATCATAATCCCCAACACTAATCCTAACACCCAAACCCAATCCCCAACGACAAATCCTAACCCCTAACCCTAACCCCAAACCTAATGCCTAACCCTGACACTAACCCCTAACCTCAAATAATAACCCTAACCCCTAACCCTAACCCCAACCCGTAACTGTAACCCAAACCCTAACCCTAAACCCTAACCCTAACCCCAACCCCTAACCCTAAACCCAACCCTAACCCCTAACCCTAAACCCAACCCTAAGCCTAAACCTAACCCTAAACCCAACCCCAACCCCTAAACTCAGCCCCTAACCCTAACCTAAACCCTAAGCCTAACCGTAAACCTAAATCCTAAGTCCTAGCCCTAACCCTGTGCTGCCGCTGCCCCGCCTGCCCCCGCCACATCCATGAAACAAACCCTCTGCCTCTTTCACCTCCCCTCCACCCCCAGCAGCCCCCCACTTCTTCCCACGTGACCCAGAGCCTTGCCTCCCCATAGATGGTCGATGGCATCTCTCGGGCCAGGCCCACAGTCAGAGGCCAAGCCCCTCAGCCCCGAACAGGCCAGGAACTCCAGCGGGTCTGCGGACTCGCAGCCCCCCAGCCCCAAAGCCCAGAGACAAGGAGCTCCCTGTCCTTCTGGCTCAGCGAACTGTCTAAAGGGCCAGAGGCCAGGAAACATCTTGAGAGATGAGTTCACTCAGCCCTGATGGCTGGGGAACCCTGGAGCCCTGGGGATTCATCAGGGGGTGGGGGCGCTGCTGGGCTCACTGGGTTCTGGAAGTCCCCGGGGCATGTGCCAGGCACCCTAGAGTTCCTCCTAGTGTGACAACACTCTGGGTTGTAAGACGGTGGGTTCACCGCTCACTGCTGCTGGGGTGGGCACTGGTCAGAGACTCTTTTAACCCTTGTGCCCCCCAGCACCCCGCCCCCCTGCTGCAGAGAAGGTATCAGTGTTGCCGTTTTGTGGATGAGAAGGCTGAAGCCCAGGGAAGTTAAGGAAAGGCTTGGTATCACCTGGGCTGCCCCACACCCATGCTTGTGCCTGGGACAACTTGACAGTCCTGGCGACCCATCAGACTCCTCGCCCCTCCGAGAAGTCTGACCTGGGCTCCAGGCCAAGCTCTCCATCCTCACCTGACCCCCAGACAGCGTTACAGCTGCCCTTTCCTCCCAGAACCGCCTCCTCTGGGCTGTGAGCCCATGCCCCCTCCCCTCTGAAACCTGGCCCCGACGCCAAGCTCCTTCCAGGCCCCCCATTCTGCCCCAGTGCACACAGCAGACCAGGCCCCCGGCTGCCCCACGTGGCGTCAGATGGACCCTGCAGACGCCACCAGATGCTCCTTTTCACTCCCACCTCCAGCAACGCCACTCTACCCCCGCTTCAAAGAGAGGCCCCGAGGATGGGGTGAGTGTTGGGGGGTGAGTGCAGCTCCCAGGCTGGGGGTCAGGGCAGTGTAGGGGTGAGGGCAGAGAGAGAGGTGTGCAGGGCGAGGGTCCCTGGAGGGAGGGCTTGGGGTGGTTTTCGGAGAAGCACAGAGGAGGTGATGCCCAGCTCGGAGAAGCTTGTGAAGGAGCAGGTGTGGGGACCTTGAATCGCTGAGCTGGAGAGGACGGGGTGATTATTCAGCCTCTCTGCCCCACCCTCGCGCCCTCCTGGTTTGACCGATCAGCCTCCTACCGTCATGTGAGAGGCAGCCCGTACCTCTCTGGGCCAGCACAGCACTGCTTCCAGGAGAAAAAGGGAATGTTTAAAAGCAATGTGGATGCTGACTGCATGCTGTGTTGTCTGCTTAATTAACAGGAAAGCCATTTTGGCCCCAGAGCAGCACCCTGGACAGGGGTCCAAGGCTTCTGACATGTGGGGGCAGGCTGCCGAGGCCTTTGCTGCCAAGGGCTGGGGAAGAGACCCGCCAGGCTGGGCCCGCCACACTGCCAGCTGAGCTCAGGGCAGGAGCACAGGTGGGGACTGCCTCCCCCGGGGCCGGATGTTCAGCAGCTCTAAACCAGGCTGGCCAGCCAGGACGGAAGGCGCTTCACCCTCCTAGCCTGACACACACACCTCCGTCGTGGCTGGGAGCCCGAGCCCAGGTTTGCCAGCATGGCCCTCGGAGTCCGGGGCTGGGACAGGGTACGGTGTGAGCACTGGGGCCGGGCGGTCCCCTCCCTCTGCATCCGGGGTGCGTGCTCAGCCGCTTCAGTCATGTCCGACTCTGCGCAACCCCATGGTCTGTAGGTTCCTCTGTCCGTGGGATTCTCTGGGCAGGAACGCTGGAGTGGGTTGCCGTGCCTGTTCCCAGCTCCAGCGCCCCTCATGCCCGGTCTGGCTGCCCGCCTTGTCCCTGCACCTCTGCTGTCCCCCCTCCCTACGCAGCCCCCGCCCCCCGGCTCTGGTACCAAGTTCAGATGCAGATTCCTGACTGACACGCTCCGCAGCACACAAAGCCGTAAGGAGCACAGACGGCCCTCCGCAGGGGACCAGGGGCTCCTGGCCACACCCTCACACACGCCGGTCAGGGGGTGGCCCAAGTCTGAACAGGCTGGATCACAGCTGACGGTACCTCGGCGGTGCCCGCTGCTACACACAGGGCAGCCCGCCCCCGCCTCGAGGCTGGCTGGAGGGAGAGCTGCTGCTTTAGAGACCCCTGAAGAAAGGCTGTAATGAGCATGTCAGGAGCCGGAATGCAAATCAGGACGCTGGAAACAGTTTGTTCTCCAGAACAATTTCATCATCATCACCACCACCTCCTTCCAAGCAGCGCCTGTTTGCTTAGGAAGCGGGTGAGCCAGTCAGGCCAGGCTCCATGGGGCCAGAAGCCTTGGGCAGCCCCTCTTCACTGCAACTCACCTGGAAAGTGAGGGTGGAAACTCAGGCCCAGGCTCCAGGGGTCAGAGGGCTGCACAGCCGGGGTGGAACCCTGAGCCCACCACTAGCCACACCACCACCCGGCTTCCTGGAAGTGGACAGGTCTTAGTAACAGGGCTGGTGGAAACTTCTACATTCTCTCATCAAACAGGACAGAGAGGAGTATTTACTGAGGGACTTGGCTTGACACTAGCCGGATGCAGATACAGCAGCAGGCACGTTTCAAATGACTCTCTGTCTTCTCAGTAGCCTAGTAAGTGAGGGTTAAGAGAAAGAAAAATACCCAGGCTCGGAGAGGCTAAGTGATGTGATTGTACCCTCGGGCAGTGCTGGGGTTAAAGCGTGGCTCTGTCTGAACGCACGGCTCGGGGCCTCTCACCAAAACCACACTAAGGCCTGGCCTTCTGGAAGAATGAGACGTACCGTGGACTCATCTAGGAAAACGACTCTCTACTGAAATGCCTTTATCTAGTCCTAGAGAAACAGGACCTGGGGAAAGCTGTGGTCCGTCTTCCCCTGCAGAGAGCCCTTTAGGTCTGTCCTTCCGTCCATCTGTTCACCCGGCTCAGGTGTTCTCACTGAGCCCACAGGAAAGCAGCAGACAAGTGAACACACACACACACACACACGTCTCAGCTGGCCGGGCGGGCAGACCTGAGGAGTGGAGGAGGAGGGCCGGGTGGGAGGCTGATATACACTGGCTGTCAGGGACGTTGTCTGTGAGCAGGGGCTGGACGTACAGACAGACACCCGGAGAAAGGGTGCTGGAAAAGGAAGAGTGGGTACGGAGGCTCCAGGGACCAGGCAGAAGGGTGTGGTCCTTCCATCAGGTGAGGTGGAAAACACAGGGGACCCTGGCCTTGCGGGCTCACCGGGGCTGCAGGAGCCGGCAGTGCGGGATGGGAGCTGAGCCAGTCAGGGGGCTCCCGCGAGTGACTGGGGAGCGATGGAGCGGCGGCAGTGATGGAAGGTGCAGTCAGACCCTACGGTGTTCTGGAGGCTTCGTGAGCGCATCGCTGGTGTGGAAGGCACCCAGGGGTGGAGCCTGAGCCACCCCGTGAGCTGCTTAGGGAGGGGGCCACTTGGGAGTCTGGAGTAAGCATAACGTGATTTGGGCGTGGTGAGCCACAGGGCCCCTTAGACACCCAGGGAGGTGTGTGAGGGGCTGAGGACAGGCGTGGACACAGACACGTGTCCTAGTACGCAAGCACCTCGGAAACACTGCACTCCATGAGAGATGGGTGCAAAGCTACGTGCCGTGCGATGCACTGATACGGACTGTCCAGAACAGGCAGGTGGTGAGAGAGGAAGCAGATGGGTGGTCGCCAGGGGCCCCGGGGGGAGGCAGGGAGTGACAACTAGTGGGTACGGACTTTCATGGTGGGGCCAGGAGACTGCTCCGAAACCAGACCTCGGTGCTGGCTGCGTGGCTCTGTGAAGACACCAGGACCAGAGGGGCAAACCCTGTGACACATAAGCCACGTCTCCACATTAAGAAAGGAGATGAGGGCAGCGGTGGAAGCAGAGCTGCACTGGATGGGAATCCGGGCGCAGGTCAGAGCCCAGGGACCCCGGGACACCTGGAGGTCGGGGATGAGGAGAGATGGCAGAGGAGTGGACGGCGTGACCCCAGAGAGAAACGTGTCCCAGGAGCCGAGTGGACAAGGCGTGAGGAGGACGATGTGATTGATGGTGACGGGGCTGGGGCCCCAGGAGGTGAGCGAGGGGAAGGAGGGGGCTCAAGAGGGCCTGGGCGGGGAGGAGCGGGTGGGAGCACTCACTGCAGCTGCGGCTGCAAAGGAGGAGGACGGGGGTCACAGTGTCTGTGCCATTGAGAGCTATCCTGGAGGGAGGCGGGGATGGGAGATGGCGGTGAGAGCAGGACAGAGCCCATTGCAGAGGGAGGGCCCTGGGGAGGCCCCAGGGAGGACGCCCACGGCCCACGCCCCTGGCCGCACCTCACACTAGGCTCCAGCACGGCCCTTGTCTTGGGGCGGCCGCCCCCGCTTTCCCAGCACCAGGTTGGACACCCACTCAGCCGAGTTGCTTATCCCTCCAGCGAGTGCACTTCCAGAGTGTGAATGCCTAGACACACCAGTCCCACAGCCACCATCGTGGGGGAGCCCTCGTCCCCGGGGGTTCTGTGCGGACCAAGGGAAGGACGGCCGGATCTGACCCAGCCAGGCCCAGGGGATCTGAGTCCCCTCACCCAGGTGGGCTTTGGGCGTCAGATCCCGCCAGTGGGTTCCAAGCGCCTCGGGGTGAAGGAGACGCCAATGCAGGGCGGACAGTGTGTGTGCTCTGGTCCCACGGCTGCATGTCTCTGCCACCCCACCCCACCCCGACCCCACCCCATGAGACGCTGCCCCTCCAGGGCTTCTGTCTTCTCTCCCCGCTCAGGCCTAGCACCTGGCACACAGAGGGTCTTCAGCACCGCAAGACCAATGGTCATTAAAGGCATTCTGTGGTCAGTCTCAGTCAGCAGATATTGGGCTCCCCCGGAGGAATACTGAGCACTTCTCTGGGCTGCCCAGAGCTGAGGGGAGGGTCTCACCCCACGTCCAGGCACCCTGCCAGCCCTCCCTGCCCCTGGCTGGTTCGTCTGTCCTCCACCCTATTGTTCCTTGCTTACAGACCATGCTCAGAAGAGGTCTGGGTAGATGCTGGAGTTCTGGGGGCAGGAGGAGGGAGGACCAGGCAGAGCTGGGGAGAGTCTACGGCGGGTGGGGGCTCTGAAAGCTCAGCCCACCTCCACAGGGTCCTGGCCGCCCCCCTGGAAGGACAGGCATGCGGTGTGGACTTATGCGAGTCTGCGCCTTCCTGGACAGACTGTGCAAAGTTTCCATCTGATCCTTGAGATAGCCTGGGGCCCCGAGTGGTTAGCGGCCAGTGTCTTGAAGGATGGTTGGGCCCAAGCAGGAGGAGGAGAGGTGAGGGAAAGAGACTGAGTTAAGAGGAGGAGACAGGAAGGAGAATGAAGGCGGGTCCAAGATCCATGCACACCTCAGAGTCCCCATCAAGGGCTGACAAGAGAAGGCGGATTCTGAAGTCCCTCGGACAGGCTACGGAGCCGGGGTCCGGGGATAAGGGCAGGCCCCACATGCTGAGTCAGGGGAGACTTTGGAGGCTGAAAGCAAGAGCAGCAGGCGTGGGTGTGCGAGACCCGTGTTCTCGGAATGCAAGGCCCACTCCACTCTGCTCGTGAGTTACACCCAAGAGAGTCCCTCTCCCACAAGTGGGTTTGCACCCACAGGGCGAGGACAATGCACCCAGACCACATGCCCCTGGCACCCCTCCCATCAGGGACCTCGGTGGGGCTGGGAGTGGGAGACTCACTCAGCCAGGTTCTCTGGCACCCGATCCGGAGCTTGGAAACTGGCAGTGGCCCCTTTAAGGACGCAGAACTCTTTATCCCCAAAAGGGCTACAAGTACAAAAATAATCATGGAACAATTTTCATAGACACAACAGCTAACACACAAAGCGACTCAATAGTGGGGTGTTTTTCTTTTTTCCCCCTTTTCACAAGGCCCCAAGGGGACCTGCCAACCCCTCTTGGCCCCAAATATCAAGGAACAGCCACGGGAAGGAGGAGGAGCTTCCCTGCCTTGTGGGGGCGGAGACTTGTTCCTGGGCGGGTGGCCTCTCAGCTCCGCCCCAACCTGGGAACAGAGACAGCCAGAGTCCTAAGGCCCTGCCCCACCACCCTGGGACCGGTCCTCTGCAGCGCCCAGAGGCCCCTGCCCACCTCTAAGCCTCCATCCCCAGGGTGAGCATGACGGCTGTATGCTCATAAGCCCCCAAGGTGACAGACTGCTTTTCTGCAAATGAACACTGCGGCCCTGTCTGCAGCCTTCCCTCAAAACACAGGCACTGACCCCTGCACCAAGGTCTCTGATATCAGATACCCACTCACATCAGGGCTTTCAGGCTTACCGCCCCTGGACTTCGGAGGGGTCAGGCCACTTTGGGGCACTTCTGATTCCTTCTCTGTGACATGCTAACCTGGCATCGTGTGGGGACGTGCAAGCTAGTCCCTGAAAACGCACTCAGCCCAAGGTATTTGCCCTTAGGGTCTCCAATTCCAAGCTCCCCACCAGAGAAGACCACAGCGGGGTCTCAGGGCTGGGGTCTGCCTGCACCAGCGTCCGAACCTGGCTCCTCCCAAGCACCTTCCTCAAGGGAAAAGCCAGGCCCACATCGCATCCCCTGCGAGCGTCTGTTCTCCAGAGGGGATCACTGGTCTGGGCGTCCATGAGCTCGCTGCTATAGTTTCGTCACAGGTCCTGACTCCCTACACGAGTCAGGACCTGTGTGTGCCCCCCACATGACTGCGAGCCCGGGCACAAGCCCACTGACAGTCACAGTGCTGTACCTGCTGCTGCCCCCTCCTGAGGCTGCGAGGCCCACAGTGATGACCACGGCCTTCACACAACCCCTGTCTCACTGCTCACAACAGCCGTGCCAGGTGGGAAGGGCGATCCCTCAGATCACAGGTGGCGGGCAGCCTCCGAGGCTCCGGGAGCACACCACCTGCCCCGTCTGATCGCAAAGCCCCGCTTTCCTCGCTCCAGCCACGTGTTCTGAAGCAGGTGGTCGGTCAGCTCCACGCAGTGAGAAAAGCAAGGCGCCAGCAGACGAAGCCTGAGACAGAGACGGACCCAGGTGAGGGGTTTGGGCAGAAGAAGGTGGGAGGGCAGGGAGAAGCTACCAGATGCAGGAGACGCAGGAGCCGAGGGCAGAGATGGGAACGGGGTGGGAGCTGGCCGGGCCCACACTCCGAACAGAGGCAGGAACCCAGCAGACATGCCGGGGCTGCGTCCAGGGAGAAGCACAGAAAGCTGATGCCCACGTGGCGAGAAGCCAAGCCCGGGCAGCAGGCAGAGAAAGCAGAGAGGAGGCCGTGCTTTTCTGTGCTGACCCAGTGGACTGGCACTGGTTTCTAAGGAAAATATGAGCCACTGCTGGCAAGCGTCAAGGGAAATGGATATCTACAGACACGGCTGGTTAGCATCTAGACGCTATAGTGTGTATGCAGGGCAATCTCAAAATAAGCAGCAAACAGCCTCGAGAAACAGACACAGTAAGTGGGTGATTTCACTTCAAGGAGGTTACTGATGTGGGTGCATTTGGATTATAACACGAAGAGACCGGAAACTGCCTACGGTCCAAAAACGGAGGGGACAGGCTACATAGATTAGGAAACACACATTACATAGGTTAGCGTATGAAAGAACGCTATGCAGTCACGAAACATCATGTTGTAGATGTACAGCTGCTACGGAAAGACACTTGACTGTGTGCGTGAAGAAGAAGGATAGTTATACACCTTTGTTTCCCGTTACATCTCGTTTTTATAAAAGATGTACACAGGAGCTAATATAGACGATGATAAGCCTCTTTGCTCATGGTCACCACTTCTGGATTATGGGATTGCTGCTATGCCTAACTTCTTTGTGAACACGTGTATTATATGGACACTAGTGTATGTCATGTCTAAAGCTGGGGCTAAGTTGTCAGATTCATTTACTAAAACGCTACCATCTGCAGCTCAGAACATGACTGCATTTGGAGTGTTGAAAGTGTTAAGTCACTCAATCGTGTCCGGCTCTGTGCAACCCTGTGGACTGTAGCCCACCAGGCTCCTCTGTCCATGGGATTCTCCAGGCAAGAATACTGGAGTGGGTGGCCATTCCCTTCTCCAGGGGATCTTCGCCACCCAGGGATGGAACCCAGTTTTCCTGCATTGCAGGCGGATTGTTCACCATCTGAGCCACTCAGGATGCCCACTAGGGAAGTATTTGGAGAGCTGGCCCTTAAAGAGGTGATTAAACTAAAAGGGGCTCCTCAGGGTGGGCCCCAGTCCAGTGTGGCCAGTGAAAGTGGGTCATGCTGGAGCCGCAGCGGGTGCTGAAGTCAGGGGCCCCGCTGGTCCCGGGGCTTTCCAGCACCCTTCCTCTGAGCCTCAGCCCCCAGGCCCTGCCTTGGGCAGGATGTAACCAACTTCAGCGGACGCCCGGCAGCCATCCTTGTGTGCCCACTCTTCCGAAACAGGGACCTAACTGCACACTTTCAAATAAAAAATGTACACGGACAGAAGACTCTGCCCAGGCCACTGAGGACTGGACCGTGCAGCTGTGAGGAGCCCCGCTGGCCGCCTGCACCCACTGCCCCTGGGGGGCGCAGTGACTGGCTCAAAGCAAACCCTGCAGGAGCGGCGGCCGAGGACACACGTCTCCTGATTCGGACCCCAGGACAGCCGTGGCGTGTGCACATGCCGCCCCCCAACCGCCCCTGCACAGCACCCACATCCAGGTCAGGTGTGTCCTGGGACACAGGTCCCGCAGCCCCTGCGCCTGCTCAGAGCGGGGGCTCAGAGAACACGCCCCTCGGCAGGGATCCGTACAGCTGCTCAGGTGGGATGGGCAGTGAGACGACTCGGCGGCCGGTGGCCGCACCGTCGGTGGGAGCGTGATTCTACTGCAGCCCGGCCTGCAGGGACGGCAGGGGCGCCGCTGCTACACGTGGCCAGTGGCTGTCGATCCGTCCTGCCAATCTCTGGGGCCTGTATGTAGCCTGCCTACAGAATCTCCTGGGGTCCAAATGGGGAGTGACCGTGAATCAAGCCAAATGGCCCACGTGCACGAGCACAGGTGGGCACGGCCAGGGCAGGTCTGCACGCACGGGGACAGGGAGGCCCGGCTCCCTCCGCAGCACCAACCTCCGTGCCCACCTGGCAGGCAGCATGGTAAGGTCAGTCCCGCCAGACCAACGCCTGGCATACCCGGGTTTTCTTGCCTCTGTCTTTCCACATGCCGGTGGCTTCAATAGGTTTTTAACGAAAATCCAGAGTAAACACTAGTGCTAACTGGGATCATTAGAATTACAGTATGTGGAGATGAAGCTTCCCCAGGGAAGCCAGAGGCCCTGGCTACAATGGAGGAGCTCGTCCTAAGGCTCAATCGCCCCCTGGTACCGGGCAAAGCAGCAGATGGAGGCAGCCCATCATGGAAAATGAGGCGGGGTTGGGGAGGGCCACCGCAGAGGGGCCTCGGCATTGATGGAGCAGTGGCCTCCCGCTCACATAGACCCCTGCCCCATGCTGCCCTTTCCATGCCCAGCCATGCCAGCGTCCCCCAGGTGCCCGTCACACCCACTGGGCTGGATGCCTGCCCTCTCTGTGGGCCTTTGGCCACGCAGCCCTGCTGCCTGAAACCAACCGGCTGGTTACTGCATTCCTTCTTCCAATGACCCTTCACCAGCTCCTCCTACGTGTCAGGCATCCTTCTAGAAAGAAGACAGATTTCTACAAAGAAATAAAATAGGCAAACAAGGGCCTGCTTTCCCGAAGCCCGGGTTCTCGTGCGGAAGGCAGAAGCACTCGACTGGCACACCACACGGTGCTGAGGGGCTGGTGGGGGAAGGAAATGGGGCGGGGGTGGGAGAGACGTGGGCTGGCTGGAAAGGCGGTGGGGGGTGGGCAGGTGTGGGGTGTGAGCACAGCTTCCCAGGCTGGTGGACGGGCAAGCGAGGGCTCGCCTGGGCGGGCAGGACAGAGGAGGGGGAGAGGTGGCCCTCATGGTCGGGGGAGCTGGAGGGAGATGGGCAGTGACTGGGGTTTTGGCAGAGGAGAGACAGCCGGAGGGCACGGGTGCAGAGGGTCTCCTGGACTGAAGAGAGACGTGATGGTGACAGAGAGGAGAGGTGGGGGCCCCGAAATGGGCCCCGGGGAAGCAGGATGCTGGTGGCCTGGACTGGGTGGGGGGGGTGCTGGGAAAGCAGCCAGCCTTGGGGCTGCATTCACGCACAAGTACACACGTGTGTGCACAACAGGTGGCTCTATCTGCACACGGCTCACCCAGCGTGACCTTCGATGTCACCATCCAGCTGGCCGCCACCGCCCCCCGGGGCCATCAGCAAGGGGTGCTACCGCCTCCCAGGCCCCAGCCGTGCCCATCCCAGGAAGGCACTGTGTCCTTCGTGACCCGGCCAGAAACAGGCGGGGACGAGCTTCAGCACACTTACTGCAGGAACGGTGTCTTCTGTCACCCCAGAGTAGCTCATCACCATTAATTATTGAGACGACGGTTCCCACTCAGGGCCCGGTAAGGTGAGGGGAATTCACTTAACTGATGGGTGAGGGACAGAGCTGGGAAGGGACCTCAGCTGCTCAAGCCCAACCCCATCCCTTCCATCATCACTGCACCCACTCGGGGGCCCAGGGAGCCACGGAGAACTTGCTGTTAACAAGAAAGTCTGCGGGGCTCGAGGGAAGTGACCCAATGGCACTGTGCAATATCAAGGTGACGCTGGTGAAGAAGCAGGCTGAAGGCTGTGATTCGGGGGCCAGCAGGGCCTTCATGCCACCCATGGGCAGAGTGGCCCAGAGGCCTGCTGGCAGCCGCCAGCCTGGGGCTGAACTCCCGAGCTCTCCACACTCAGCATCCTACTCAGGGAGGGACGCAGCAGGAGGCGGCTCCCAGTTCCCTAGTGGGGCTCACTCTGGCTCACTTTCCTAATAAAAGCAAGAGCCTAGAATATTGGTCTCTGGGGACCGAGAACGGGGCTGCAATTATTCATTCGTTTTGTGCCTTCCTTTCCTGTAAACATTTCCCCTTTTCACGAGCTGATAAATTTGCTTTTCCCAGAAACTGAGAAGCGAGCCTTTGGCCTAGGCTGGGCACCAAGACTGGAAATGAGCAGGTGCTGTCACAGGGGCAGGGAGTTCGAGGGCTGGGGTCACACCCTGGAGGGAGGGGGCATGGGCAGGGGCAGGGGTCACCCTGGGCAGGGAGGCCTGGCCTCAGCCGACTGTGAGCACAGCTGGGTCCCCCTGCCCCCGTGTGGGGCCAGGTGAAGCCCCTGGTCAGGACCAAGCTCTCTGTCCTACCCTCTACAGCTATCTGTCCTTCTGGCCCTGGCACCTGGAGCTCCACATGGTGGGGCCCACGCAGAACGTCCTCTCCATTTAGGTCACTGAATTTAAGTCTGTTGCTGGGGTCCCGGTTTGATTCCTGGGTCGGGAAGATCCACTGGAGAAGAGATAGGCTACCCACTCCAGTATTCTTGGGCTTCCCTGGTGGCTCAGCTGGTAAAGAATCTGCCAGCTATGCTGGAGACCTGGGTTTGATCCCTGGGTTGGGAAGATGTCCTGGAGAAGGGAAAGGCTACCCACTCCAGTATTCTGGCCTGGAGAATTCCATGGACTGTATAGTCCATGGGGTCGCAAAGAGTGGGACACGACTGAGCAACTTTGACTTTCACTTTCTGGGGCCCACTCAAAGGCAGCTCCCTTCTTAACTCCTCCCTGCAACTGTGACTCGGGGCATGCACCCGACATGTGGCCACCCCAGTCCCTGCCCCTCAAGTCACAGTGCTCTACCCCTAACCTCACCAGGCACTCTCAGAGGACTTGGGTGTTGGCCACCAGCCTGGCCACTGCCTTACCAAGGATGAGAAGACCATGCTGGGCAGACCCATCGGGACTACGGTTAGTTCTGGCGGCACTCAGGATCCAGGTGTATGTCCTTGGCTCTCAGGTGGCGTGTTCTCTACCCTACGAGGCTGTAAGCACGTGAATGCCAGGCCTGGTGCTGCCAGACGACCACCCAGGGGCATGGGCAGAGCCTGCTCCCCGGGGCCAGCAGGGGAGCTCAACTGCCCACTGACATCACCCCATTTTTCACAACACAGTGCCAACCAGTCTGTCCCCTGCGGCCCAAGGAGAGGTGGGCTAACCGGAAAGGGCGGGTGGCACAGAGGTAAGGATGGCAGCATGCCCTGTTTGTAGAATGAGGATGCGTGACAACGCACTCAGGAAACAGGACCTTAGTCACCAGATCGATCACCTGATCAGAAAGCTGCCCATGCAGCAGCCAGGCTCTCTGCCTGTGATTCCTCCCTGGACCTGGCCTCCAGGGGCACTTCTGTTAGGTGGGCCCGCCTGCCCCTCCAGTGGTCTGCCCGTGTGCATGCATGCACGCGGGGAAAGGCACGCATGTGTGTCACGGAAAGGCCCGGGTGGTGCAACCTTCAAAAGTCTGGTGTAGAATATGCTCCCACGCCAACAGAAGTAATTAGACATTTTACTTCAGAAACCACCATGAAGTTCCTTCAGGGAAACCAAAAATGATTTGGTTTTGGCAATAAAACCAAAAGTCCATCATGCCTTTGAATTCTTATCAAATGATAGCACAGATCTGATGTGCCTTAAACCCTCTGCGTCTCCCGCAGCTCCACACCCCCAGCCTGCCTGTGAACCCCGTATGGAGCGCCCCTGCCAGCCTCGTCTTGGAGCCCCAAATGCTGTGGCTCCTGCCTTGATAATCTCTCAAAGTTCAGTTCCATGGCTACCTTTTCTGGGAAGGGTCCTCTTTCTACCTCGTGGTCAAAACCAGCACATTATCTGTTCTCTGGATTCCAGTCTCAGCGTTCAGTGGTCGCTTTAGGACCACATACCTAGCACTCGGCCTGCGTGCTCCTGGGCTGTGCCGAGACGGCCTGGCACACGCCAGGCACTTAGTGACTGTCAGCTGGATGAAGGATGGAGGCTTCCCCAAAGGAGCTATTAGAAGCCCTTGGACCCGGCTCCCAAAAAGCCCCACAGCTGTGCCTGGTTTACTCCCGTGTTCTCCTCCCGGCCTTGCGGGGGCCAGGCCAGCATTTCCTGAATGAGCAAATGAACAAATGAATGACTTTCTCCTTGACAGTAACAAGTAAGTTACTCATGCTTGCCAGAGACTGCTTGCAAACTAACGTGCACTTTGGTGAAATGGAACCACATGGAAACAACTAGGGTGAAAGAGACTTTCATTCCAGCCCAGGAATAGTGGGGACAAGTCCGAAGCAACAGTCAGAACTGGACATGGAACAACAGACTGGTTCCAAATAGGAAAAGGAGGACATCAAGGCTGTATATTGTCACCCTGATTATTTAACTTATATGCAGAGTACATCATGAGAAACGCTGGACTGGAAGAAACACAAACTGGAATCAAGATTGCCAGGAGGAGTATCAATAACCTCAGATATGCAGATGATACCACCCTTATGGCAGAAAGTGAAGAGGAACTCAAAAGCCTCTTGATGAAAGTGAAAGTGGAGAGTGAAAAAGTTGGCTTAAAGCTCAACATTCAGAAAACGAAGATCATGGCATCCGGTCCCATCACTTCATGGGAAATAGATGGGGAAACAGTGGAAACAGTGTCAGACTTTATTTTTCTGGGCTCCAAAATCACTGCAGATGGTGACTGCAGCCATGAAATTAAAAGACGCTTACTCCTTGGAAGGAAAGTTATGACCAACCTAGATAGCATATTCAAAAGCAGAGACATTACTTTGCCAACAAAGGTCCATCTAGTCAAGGCTATGGTTTTTCCTGTGGTCATGTATGGATGTGAGAGTTGGACTGTGAAGAAGGCTGAGCACCGAAGAGTTGATGCTTTTGAACTGTGGTGTTGGAGAAGACTCTTGCGAGTCCCTTGGACTGCAAGGAGATCCAACCAGTGCATTCTGAAGGAGATCAGCCCTGGGATTTCTTTGGAAGGAATGATGCTAAAGCTGAAACTCCAGTACTTTGGCCACCTCATGCGAAGAGTTGACTCATTGGAAAAGACTCTGATGCTGGGAGGGATTGGGGGCAGGAGGAGAAGGGGACGACAGAGGATGAGATGGCTGGATGGCATCACTGACTCGATGGACATGAGTCTGACTGAACTCCAGGAGTTGGTGATGGACAGGGAGGCCTGGCATGCTGCGATTCATGGGGTCACAAAGAGTCGGACACGACTGAGCGACTGAACTGAACTGAACTGAACTGAGTGGAGCTCACTGCAGCACAGCACAGCAGAGCCTGGGCAGAAGACTCAAAACCATGGGTTTCAACATACTGGTCGTTATGCAACAAGGTACAGTGACCCCTGAGAGATGACGTGAGCCCACAGTACGTCAGCTTCCTGCCTTGAGACATTTCTGGGTCATGACACAGGGAATGGGGAGCTTAGGGGGAGCCCAAAGGCTCTGTGAGGTGAGTGGCTGGACCTGTGAGTCCAGGGAGGTGAAGGCCACCAGAGCTTATAGGAGAGAATGCTGGAGAAAAGAGCCAGGACAAGAGAGGGAGACCTTGGAGACCCAGAGGGGTCCCACAGGAGTCAGCACCATCCGGCACATAGGCAGGGCTGGGGAGGGCCACCTGCAGGGTCGCAGGGAGAAGTTGCTGCTCACACAGACCCAGGCACAGAACCCGCTCCCACCAGCAAGACGAAAGAACATCAGAATTCAGAAAGTGGTGGCCTAGCTGGGAAGCTCTTAGTTCTGCAGTGGGAAAGAATTTGCTCTAGACTAAAAGATGCTCTGGTCTTGCTTAAAAGATCTTGAAAGCAAAAACCAAAATGACATAACCTTTTCTAAGCAATAGAACTGTGTCCCAGAATCTCGAGCATATTTATATCCAGCACCCAACAAGGCAAAATTGATCATGTCTGCCATCCAATGGAAGACTACTAGGCATTCAAAGAAACAGAAAAATATGACTCACGATGAGGAGGGGAAAAAAGCCAACAATCAAAACAGGTCTAGAAGTAACACTGAATTAGCAAATGAGAACATTAAAGCAACTGTAATAATCTCAGGTGTTCAAAAAGTTAAGCAATGACAGGGAAGGTACAAAAAAGACTCGATCCAAACTTCTATCAATGAATTGTATGGTATTTGAGATAGAAATAAGTGGGATGGGGTTAATAGCAGACTACACTGCAGAAGGAAAAATAAGTGTACTTGAAGACACAGCAATACAAAAGATCCAAAATAAAATATGCAGATTAAAAACTTTACAAGAAGAATATAGTTAAGTTCTTAGACAATTTCAAGTGGCCAGACCCACCTGCAGTTGGAGTGCCCTGAAGGAGAGGAGCGTGGAGAGACACAGAAAAAAATAACTGAGAAATAACGGCCATTTCCCCCCCAGAATTGATTAAAAAAACACAACTATAAACTCCAAGGTCCAAGAAGCTAAACAAACCCCAAACATAAGAAGTAAACTACAGCAGGGCACACTACCATCAAGCCCAGTGATGATGAAGACAATCCCTAAAGCAGCCAGAAAGCAAATATCGCTCACAGAGGAACAAAGGGAAGAATGACAGTGGTTTCTCATCAGAAACACGTACAGAGACTGTGTAAGTGTTGGCAGGGTGGGGTGCAGAACCGCTGACCAGGATTTGAAACCAGGCTGAAAACAACTCTTCCCAAAAATAAAGTGAAATAAAGACTTTTTCAGAATTACAAAAGCAGAAAGAATTTAGCAGAAACAGACCTGCATTTTCAGAAAGGTGAAAATAAAGTCTTTCGGGTACAAAGAAAACAACACCAGATGAAGACACAGGCGGAGAAGGCGATGGCACCCCACTCCAGCGCTCTTGCCTGGAGAATCCGAGGGACGGGGGAGCCTGGTGGGCTGCAGTCTATGGGGTCTCACAGAGTCGGACGTGACTGAGTGACTTGGCGGCAGCAGCAGGAGACGCAGGTAAGAAGAAACAAAGGCACAGGAAATGGTGACTACATGGGTGAATATATAAGGTTTTGTTCTTGTTGAAAACTCTATAAAATAATAAAGATTTTTTTGTGGTTTATAATTTTCACACAAATAAGATGCATGATAACAGTGATAGCACTCGGGGAGAAGAAGGTATAAACATCAAGTTTACAATGTCACTTTAACTTAAAAATGTATAAACTTAAAACAGGCACTAACGTAATACAGTTAAAAAAAAAAAGTCATAGTTTTAGCCAAAAGGAAGATAAATTGTCTTTGTTCACAGATGACATGATTGTCTATGTAGAAAACACAAAAAGCTAACTAAAAATCCTCTTGCAACTAAGTGATTATAGCTAGGCTGAACGATACGAGGGATAATAAATACACAACATTAATCAACGGGACTTTCCTGATGGCCCAGTGGCCAAGGCTCCATGCTCCAAAGGCAGGTTGCCTGGGCTCCATTCTTGGTCAGGGAGCCCGACCCCACGCCTGACAGCGAAGAGGCCACGTGCTGCAAGTAAAGACCCTGCAGGCCGCAGCAAGGAGGGAAGACCCCGCAGGCCACAGCAAGGAGGGAAACCCCGCAGGCCACAGCAAGGAGGGAAACCCCGCAGGCCACAACTAGGAGCCAGTGCAGCCAAACACATAAATGAGTACTTTTTTTAAAGGTAGTTAGCTCCCCCCAAAATGAAATACTTAGGTAAAAATCTAACAAAATATGTTTAAGATATGTGAGGAAATCAAGCAAACTCTGATGAAAATAATCAAAGAAATAATTAAAATATAGAAAGAGATATTCCATGCTTGTGAATAGACTCAATATTGTCAAGATGTCAGTTTTTCCCAACCTTATTTATAGTCACTTAAATCAAAATCAAAACCCCAGAAGGTGACTTTATGGACACTGGCAAACAGCTTCTAAAGTTCATCTGGAGTGGCGCAATTAAACCGCCCAACCCAAACACCAGAGCAGCCAATGCTGCACTGACAGGAACGAGCAGAGGTGAAGAGCTGAGACGAGCTGACTTCGAGACTTCCTAAAAGGCACAGTGGTTACGACAGTGCAGCATTGGTAAAAGAACAGGCAAACAGATCAACACAACGAGAGCCCAGAGGCAGAGCCAGGTAATACAATCCAACAACCCTTGATAAAGAAACAAAAGTGAGACAGCGGGAACATGACAACGTCTTCAACAAACAGTGTTGGAACGACAGGACGTCCACCGCCGGAAAAATTAAAAACGCATCTAGACCTCACACCCATCACAGAAACTGGATTAAAATGGGTCACGTAAGCGTAAAGAGCAAAGTATACAATGTCTAGGAGATAACCTAAGAGAAAAGTCTACATGACCTTGGTATAGTGATGAGTTTTAAAATACATCAAAGGCACTATCCATAAAGTAAAGAATTGGTAAGGTGGAAAGAATTAAAATTAAAAACTCCTCTCTGCAGAAGACACCATCAAGGGAATAAGAAGACACTCATCAAGGGAATAAGAAGACAAGCCTGGGAGGAAATATTTGCAAAACACATGTCTGGTAGAAGAGTGTTATCTAAAACATACAAAGAACTCTTAAAACTCAGTGATAAGAAAACAACTCAAAAAATGTGCTGAAGACCTGAATTCACACCTCACCAAAAAAAGATAACTTATGTCAAATAAGCATTTTATAAAGAGATGCTCAACATCATATGTAATTAGGGAACTGTAGTTTAAAATAAGATACAACTACTCACCTGTATTCTAAACACCCAAATTCTAAAGCACTGACAACAGCAGATGATGGTAGTAAGGAGCAACTGGAACTCTCACTCATTGCTGATGGGTGTGCAAAAGGGAACAAGCATTTGCAAAGACAGTTTGGGGATTTCTTACAAAACCAAACTCTTTCCATATGATCCAATAATCATGCCCTCTGCTATTTACCCAGATCATCTGAAAACTTATGTCCAAAGAAAACCTGCATACAGATGCTTTATTCACAAATGCAAAACTTGGAAGTAACCAAGATGCCCTTTAGTGAGTGAATGGATGAATACACCATGGTACATCCAGACAATGGAATATTATTCAAAACTACAAAAAAAAAAAAAAAAAAGAGCTGTCATGCCATGAAAAGACACGGGGGAACTTTAAATGAATATTACTAAGTGAAAGAAGCCAAACCGAAAATGTTACATACTGTATGATTCCAACTATATGCATTTTGGAAAAGGCAGAACTGCAGAGACTGTGAAAAGATCAGTGGTTGTCAGGGACCTTGGGGAGATGAAGAGGTGGAGCACTGAAGGTTTTTAGGCACCGAAATTATTCTGCACAATACTCTTAACGCTGCACATACGCTTACATTTGTCAAAATTCATAGAAGGAACCACACCAGAAATGAATCCTAATGTAAACTGTAGATTCTGGGTAACACTCAACAAGGTAGGCTCACTGATGGCGAGCCTGCACGTCCACTCTGGTGGGGATGCTGCCAACGGGGAGGCGGCAGGGCAGCAGGCGAACAGGAGCTCTCTGTACTGTCCACTCAAGGCTGCTGTGAGCCCAAAACTATTGTAAAGAATAAAGGCTATTTTTAAAAATGGAATTATAAAAATACTTAACAAGTCCAAAGGAAGAAGGCAGTAAAATAGGAAAATGGAACAAAGAACAGTTGGAACAGACAGAAAAGAGAATATCATAGACTTAAAGACAGAGATAAACTTAACAATCACATCAAATGTTAACATTAAATGGACCCAAATAAAAGGCAGACATCGTCAGGATAAAAGCAAAATAAAACTAAACAGGATCTGACCATATGTTGCTAAAAAGAAATGCACTTTATAAAGAAACACTAAAATTGCAAGTATGGGAAAAGGTATATCAGGCAATCACTAATGCAAAAGTGACTGGTATGGCTATATTAACATCAGCGCAAGTGATATTGTGAAGTTTTGAATGTTATTTCATAATGATAAAGCAATCAGTTCATCAAAATGACCCAAGAATCCTAAATGGCTATGTATATATAGTAACGGAAATTCAAGATTTGTGAAGCTAAATCTGATAGAGCAACCAAAAGAAATGGCAAAACACAGTTTTGGGGTGTGCATTTCTTACTCTCAATAATAACAACAAGCAAACAGAAAATCAGTCAGGACATAAAGGACTTGAACAATCCTGTCAAACGACCTGCCTGGTTAACGCTTGCAGGGCGGGACTGTAGAGCACGTCTCTTTCAAGTGTACAAGACATTCATCAACACAGACCACACTCTCAACCGGAAGCTTACAAAGATCGTCATACCAAGCACATTCTGACAACGATGGTGTTATATTAGCATTTAATAACAGAAAGAGATCTGGAAAATCCCCAAATATTTAGAAACTAGACAATACACTTCCAAATAACCCTCTGGTCAGAAAAGAAATTAAATGGGAAATTAGAAATTATTTTGAGCTGAGTGAAAATGAAAACGTATCGAGATCTGTGAGATGCCAATAAAGTAATGCTTCCTGGGGAATTTATGGCACTAAACATCTACTAGAGGAGAGGGAAAATCTCAAATTTATGATTTCAGCTTCTACACTAAGAAATTAGCAACAGAAGAACAGATTAAATCTGATGTTTTTTAAAAAAGGAAGGAAATAAACAGCAAAGTGGAAATCAATGAAATGGAAAACAGAAAATCAATAGAGAAAATCAATGAAACCAAAAGCCGGTTCTTTGGGAAGCTCAGTAGAATTAGTAAACCTCCAGCCGCCCTGATCAGGAAAAACGAGCGCATGCAAGTGATGGGTATCAGGAATGAGAGGGGCGATGTCAGGAAGAGGAACAAACATCTACCACGGGACCCAAAGACGCCACGCCTAGAGAGTGATGCCAAAGAAACGAATGTGCACCTCCGTGCAAAGACTTTTACACGAACGGCCGTGCTGCTTTCTAACGGCCCCAAGCTGGAAGCAAGCCAAGTGTCTCTGGAGGGAGCGGGTGAGGAGTACAAGGTGGGCACCTCTGACGGGGCGCCGCCTGGCAACGGGAAGGGGCAGACCGCTGAGACGCACAGCAGGAAGGCATCTCAAAACGGTCATCCCGAATGGAAGAAGCCGGTCACAGGAGAGTACACAGTCCAAGAGCCCACTGATACAAAACTAACCTACGCTGACGGAAAGCCGACTGGTGCTGGGCGCGGGGCGGCGCCGGGGCCAGAGAGACAGGCTAACCTACACTGACGGAAAGCCGACTGGTGCTGGGCGCGGGGCGGCGCTGGGGGGCCAGAAAGAGGGCATTACTGCAGGGCAAGAGGAAGCTTGGGTGGAGAAGGCTTTATCAGGGTATGCCTGGCCCAGGGTATGCATGCTCAGTCACTTACTCGCGTCCCACTCTTTGCGACACCGTGGACTGTAGCCCGCCAGGCTCCTATGTCCACGGGATTCCCCAGGCAAGAACACCAGAGTGGGGTGCCATGCCCTGCTCCAGGGGATCTTCCCAACCCAGGGATCAAACCCGCGTCTCCTGTGTCTCCTTTGTTGGCAGGCAGGTTCTTTACCTTGGGTCACCTGGGAAGCCCTTCACCAGGGTACACATTCGTCCAGATGTATCAGGTCGTACCCTTTGGATATGCTGAGTTTACTGTGTGTTAACCAGACCTCCGACAAAGCTGCTAAACCTCCGGAAACTGAGTCAACCAGGGCGTGAGGGGCTTGCTTTACTACCAGGAAGGCCAGGCCTCTTCCATGAACAACACCCAGGTGACGGATGAGGAGTACAGCCTTTGCCTGGGGGAACGTCTAGTCACTGCTTAATTTAAACTGGAGGAGGAAAACTCCGGTTCAGGGTGACTGAGCTGCTTCACATCTATGCCGAGGCCCAAGCAGACAGTGGGGGCGGTCGGGGGTGCCTACACTGGCTGGGCCCCGCCAGGCCCGTGGCAGACAGGAGCATCTTTGCTCTCATCACAGCCTGGAAGGACGGCTGCTGGGCCCGCTCTGAGGATGAGGACCTCGGTTCCGAGCTGACTTCTGCCCAGGGGGCGTCTCACTGTCAACCCCCAAAACAGGAAGGGGCCTTGCCGGAAATGTCATTGTAAATGAGCAAGTCAAAGACAGTGATATATGTTTAAGTTTTTTCCTAAATCTTTATCAGTTGTTGTTGTTCAGTTGCCCAGTCACGTCCAACTCTGCGATGCCGTGGACTGCAGAATTCCAGGCTTCCCTGTCCATCGCCATCTCTCAGAGTTTGTTCAAACTCATGTCCATGGAGACAGACGAGCCTGGTAGGCTGCAGTCCATGGGGTCGCTAAGAGTCAGACATGACTGAGCGACTTTCCTTTCACTTTTCACTTTCATGCATTGGAGAAGGAAATGGCAACCCACTCCAGTGTTCTGGCCTGGAGAATCCCAGGGACGGGGGAGCCTGGTGGGCTGCTGTCTCTGGGGTCGCACAGAGTCGGACACGACTGAAGCAACTTAGCAGCAGCAGCATGTCCATGGAGTCAGTGATGCTATCTAACCATCTCATCCTCTGACGCCCTCTTCTCCTTTCTGCCTTCAGTCTTTCCCAGGATCAGGGTTTTTTTTTTTCCCAATACTAAAACCTTTATCAGGTTAATATTTTTAAAACTAGTGACTGCTTAATGTCCTTTTTATTTTTCAAATCAACCCCGTTGGTATTTCAAGCCTTGGGCCAAGTGTCCCTGCCCACTGGCACCTGGGCCAGCTTCTGCCCAGGGACCACTGTGTATCGGCCAGGCCCCATGGGAAAGCTGCTGAGAGGTGTGACTTGGAGTGACCTGTGACTGTGTGGCTGGGCCTCAGGTTGCCTGGTAACAGGGGTGGGGGGGGTGACATGCTGCGTCGCTCCAGGACAACTGCCAGCACCACCTTAGTTGGGAGCAGAAGAGCACTGGGAGGCAGAGAGGGCAGCTGGGAAGTGAGGGGGGGACCACCTGCCGGGCACTCACCCCCACCCCCGCGAGGCACCCCTCTGTCGCCAGCCCACTCCCAGGTATGACACGGGGCGCCAGGCCTGGCCCTCCTGGCGGGGTGACCCCAACAAGCTGCCCCCGTCCCCGACGGGGTCTCTGCTGGGTCCCTCTGTGATGTCGGCTTCCCCCTCACACCCCCATCTCAGACGTAAGCGCCCCTCACAGAGCCTGGCGTGCAGAGGACCCTCCACAGACGCCCCCCAGCCCCTCCTGCACAGCCCGCGCCCCAAGCGGCCACTGTGAGTGAGTGTGTGCTGCAGGAGGGTGGGCTGGTGGGTTAATTTGAAATTTTAACTTGCTTTCCTTTTCCCATAGGGAAAAGATGTGGGAACAGGTTTCTAAAAATAGCCTGGCCTGTCAGAACTGTTAACCGTCAGGCCGGGCGGAGATGCCGGCCGCCAGGGAGGGAGCAGCCAGGAGTCCTGGTCCAGGGCCTCCCGCTCCCAGCACCTGCTGGGCTCGCTGGTCAGCAGGCAGCGCCGCCCCCGGCAGAGACCGGCCCTCAGAGGGGCCGGGGACCCCCCAGGGCACTTCCCCACAGCCACCCCCGTGCAGGGAATGGCCAGGACCACCTACCATGTCACACACTGCTCCCCCAGGGCTGCCTGCTCTGGGGGTGCAGGCTTTACACTCTCCCACTCCCCTCCCACACAGACCTACAAGGACCCCGCCCTCACGGGAGCAGACTGAGGCTTGGAGAGGTTGGGGCAGCGTGGACCCCAGCCAGACGAGTGACCAAAATCCAGCCCATCTGTGAGGTCTGTGGTCAAGGGTCCTGATGCCTCCATGTACCGGGGTCCCTGGAGTTCGTGGAAACAGGTTCTTTCTGGGGTGGCCATCCACACACAGGGGTGATGGCTGCGGACACCCCGGCCTGGGTCTGGACTCCGTCTGCTCCCCACCTTCCTTTCCAGGGAAAGAACAGACCCGGCAGAGAGTGGGTGGGAAGAGACGGCAGGAAACCAGGGCAGCGTCGCACCACCGGCCCTAGGGCCCACGGCCTCACCCAGCACATGGTCGGCCCACCACCTGTCTGAGCAGACGACCCCACCAGTCACAGCCAGGCTGCCTGCTCTCCGGCTGTGCCAACCCCAGGGCTCTCAGGGGACACAACCAGACCCGGGGCCCCTCTGCCGACAGTGTCCTGGTCAGACCGGAGGGTTTGGAAGAAAAGTCCCAATGAAAGGGGCCTTGTTTTAGAAGAGCCGAAGCACATACACTCAAGTCTCTCTGACGTGAGAAACCGGCTGGACGCTAAGATGCAAATACCTCCTGGGAGTTAAGAGGACAGTGCAGCGAAGACCGTCGGCACAGACATTCATCCAAACGTCGTGAGATGATTAAAAAAAAAAACGTGCCAGGAACAAGAGGCCTGCAGCTCTCGGCGGGGCAAGCACAGCACGCTTGGCACTCACACGCCACGGCCCCTGCGGCCTCCCCTCCAGGTGGGCGCCTGGCGGGTGGACCCACAGATGGGAACGCAGAGCCCGGGCAGGACGCAGGTGCGTGGCGCCACCCCGAGCCGCGCTGACCCGGGCGAGGCCACAGGCCCGCCGCCCGCCTCCCAGGCTGTCTGGTCCACAGGCCCGCGTCTGCCCTGCCCTCAGGCATCTGTTGTGACTTGGCCTCCTTCGTCCACGATGCTTGAATTTCAGCCCAGCTCAGCCACACTTCAGAATGGGAGGGGCTGTGCGTCTCCCTGCAGACTTCCTAGAGGCCCCAATCTGTGTGTCCATCATCTCACACAACCTGGAAACACATCTGAGTGATCGGTATCTTCCTGTCCAGCCTCGGCGGCCGGAGCTGGAGGCGGGGGGTGAGTCAAAACAATGCTGAAGCTCACCCGGCCGGTGGGGGGGGTGGGCAGTGCTGGGGCTCATCGGCCTGGACACCCACACCTCCCACTGTCCCTCATCCACGTGGCCTTCCAGTCTGGCTGGACGCAGCACGTGCTCCTGGCTACCAGTTCTCTGGGGTCCTGGGCTGGGATAAAAGGTAAGCACGCCTTTGACCCTGAACCAGAGGGAGGCAGGCGGGGGCAGGAGGCAGAGGTTAGCAAAACCAAGAGAGAGACAACTGTGTTAACGCAGGAGAGTGGAAAGGGAGCCTCATTGAGTGAGCTCTCATCCATTTTATTAACAGGCCTCGACTGGAACACTGACATCGCTAATCTCATTAAGGAGGGCCTCTCCTGCTTCCTCCCTCCGCCCCGCCCGGCCGGGGCTCATCTTTCTCAGTAATGGGGTTACGTGGGGCCTGGCCGGGCTGGGGAACGTTACGACGTGTGGCCACTGAACTGGGACAGCAGGTGTGTGTCCATGCATCTGCAGAAAACGCTCGCAGCACCATCTCTGCATCGGGACACACACGGGCAAGGACACCGGGAAATTGAATCTCATTACTAATTAATGGCTTTAATGCCTGTGATCAGGCCTCAAACACACTCTATTTTCCCAAAGATAAGGTTAGCCCTGTTTGAACTGGGAGCCCAAGTGCTCTGCAAATGCTGACGCCAGAGAGCTCGGCTCCGCTAATCAAATTCAGGCGTTCCGAATCGACCGCCTAGATTTTCAAAACTGTGACCGGAGAATAAATGACACTGGGAGGCTGGCTTTGTTCTCCAGCGAGAGGTGCCACGTGGTGGAGGGGTGGGGGGCGCAGACCCAGGGGCCCACACTCGCCGCAGGGGACGAGGGCGGTCCCCCCCCCCGGGACTGGCGCTCAGAGCACAAAGCAAGGGTTCTAGACGAGGGGTGACTCTGCCCCCCAACCCCGGGACCCGGGACGAGGTCTGGAGACAGTCTGGTCATCACGCCTGGGGGAGGGGCACCGGCATCCAGTGCACAGAGGCGGGGTGACCAACAGACCACATGGCCCCACGTGTCCACAGCACCCGGGGGCAGCCCGCACTGCCAGGGACGGACGAGGGGCTTGGAGGGGGCAACCTCACGCCTTGCAAGAAGGGGTCTCAGACCACCCTGTTGGTCCTCCACTGGCCAGCCACAGGCCCCCTGCAGCCTGCGTGTACACACACCCACACAAGCACACACACACCCCCACACACACCCCCACACACACAGGCCCCCTGCAGCCTGCGTGTACACACACCCACACAAGCACACACACACCCCCCACACACCCCCACACACACAGGCCCCCTGCAGCCTGCGTGTACACACACCCACACAAGCACACACACCCCACACACACCCCCACACACACAGGCCCCCTGCAGCCTGCGTGTACACATACATACACCACACATACACACAAGCACACACACCCACACACCCCCCCACACACACAGGCCCCCTCAACCTGTGTACACACACATACCCACCCCCCCACCACACACCCACACACAGGCCCCCTGCAGTCTGCGTGTGCACACACACACACTACACACACACACAAGCACACACACCCACACACAGGCCCCCTGCAGTCTGCGTGTGTGCACACACACACACGTACACGCATACAGGAACACACGCAGCCTGTTAGTAGGAACCCGGACTTGGGGCTTGAGAGACAGCTGGGGCCTGACCACAGGGCCCCACTTCTGTGAAGACGCCCCCCTCCAGCCCCGGGAGGAGCCAATGTTCAGCAGGTCAGCGCCCCCTCGGGTGGCGCTGGGCTCGGCGGGTCCAGGTCTGGGCACCCACCTCCCGCAGCACGGCGCCCTGTGGAGCTGACGTCCAGGCCTGGGCCTGTGCCACCTCTGGGGCAAAGCACACTGCTCGGCTGGACTTTAAATCCTGTTTGCCCAGAGCTGACAGCAGGTGAACGGAACCATCATTCACAGGGAAGCAGAATGACAAAGGGCTTCCTCGGGCTGCCGTGTGTCAGGGGACAGGAGCTGGCTGCCGGTGGGGCAGTCTCAGAGCCAAGGGCCAGGCTTGCTGGCCGAGTGACTCACTGGGTCTGGCTGTGAAGGGAACTGCTCATCCAGCCAGGGGCCAAGGCAGCCAGGTGCAAAGGAGCCACGTTCAAAACCAGCCTGGGCCACTTACTAGGCAGTGTGCCCTGGGAGAGACGCTTAACTTCTCCGAGCCTCCGTTTCCTGCCCTCTTAAACGGGACACGATCCCCACCTCCTCGGTAAGTGAGGTGATGGCTCTGGGGGCCCTGTACAGAGGGGCCATCTCATGGAGGGTGACACGCCTGGCCCAGAGTTGGTTCCAAGTCAGAGGAGCTTTCGAAAGGAAACCCTGACTCTGCTCCATCCCGACCACGCCCATGGAGGTGTGCTCCCCTCAGCAGGGCACCCCACACCCAGCGGGGGTGGGGGGGGCTGGCTCCCGCCCAGCCTGCCCCTTCTGCGGCCAAGCCTGTCATTCTACGGCTGTCCCCCAGCGGACGGTCAGCTTGTTTAGGGAGGCAGCAGCCAAGGGGAGGGGCCGTGAGCTCCTCATGCAGCCATGGAGACTGGGAGCCCACCCTCTGGAGGGGCGCCCAGGAGCTCACAGACTGGTCTGGGACCCCATCTTGCCCCCCTGGCACTGGGCACTGTGCACAGCCCATACTGCCCTCCTTACCACCCCCAACGTGCACCACATGACTGCCACGGGGTTCGCGCTGTCCAAGGAGGCTCCAAACTATCGCATGACTCAGGAGGGCTGCCCAACGTGGCTGTCGGACAGGCGTCTGGGAGAAGAGGGGACCCAGGCCAAGTGGTGACCCTGGCCACCTGGGGGACCGGGCAGCATCCCTAACACAGCTCTTCACGCCAGGCACCCCTGGGGGGCAAGCTCTAGGAACCCAGGTGTGAACCCTGCCTGGCGATCATGCACCCCCAGGAGCAGGACAGTGACCCGGCCGTCCTCTCCAGCCCTGTTCCTGGCCCGTGGCCCACAGACCGTGCTCACCCTGTCATTTCTGTTGGGTCCACGGCCGCACAGCAGAGGACGCGCTTGTGCACGTCACCAGGTGGACGCTGCTTCTGCCTGGGGCTCCCCCGGCTGAGCCTTGGAAGGTCCGGCAGGGACGGGTGCTAAATAAGGACCCGCACACTACCTGCAGCCTCGAGTCCCAAACGACTTCATCACACGTTAAATCTGTTCATGTGACGATCGCCGTGTCTGTCATGGAGAGGACCTGAGAGCAGGCCCACAACCAAGAAAGCCTATTGTTCCTTTCTTAAGCCTGGGGAAGGACAGTCAGGGAGCGAAAGACAGGAACCAGGGTTCGTGCAGGCCCTACTGTGTGCTGGGCACGTCTCGACCCTAACTCCCTTAGGACTCTCGGAGCCCTGGGAAGAAATAATGCACTGGGTTCTTGGGGAGACATCAGGCACTGGAGAAGGAAATGGCAACCCACTCCAGTGTTCTTGCCTGGAGAATATCAAGGACAGAGGAGCCTGGTGGGCTGCCGTCTATGGGGTCGCACAGAGTCAGACACAACTAAAGCGACTTAGCAGCAGCAGCAGCAGGGACAGGCACGAGAGAGGATTCTTTGCTCCGTGTTGGACTCTACACCCAGGACTCAGGGTCTCGTCCAGGTCCCCAGAGGCCACGGTGAAAGAGGGACAGGCCCAGCTGTCCTGCTCCAGCACAGAGCCCACTCTGCTTTGCCGCGCCTGCATCGTGTACAGGACCCATCCACCAGACACCTCTGGAGGAAGAAAGGCCACTGCTGATGAGCTGTAAGAGCCAGGTGCCACCCTGCGTCACCAGGGCCCTCTCCGCAGGCGCTTCAGTGAGACACCTGGACACGGAGATCTCAGAGCACTACCAGGAAGATGGGGGAGCTGGCCAGACAGCCCCCAAGGACCCTTCCAGCCTGAGCTTCCATGATTCAGACACAGCTCTCCCCTGGGGCTCACAGGGCTTAATTGCCAGGCAGTGCAGCTGATGGGATCTGTAATCAACGCAGGGTAGGAGTGCGGTGGGGGCGGTGGGAGAGGTGAAGTCATCAGCAAGCGGACACTTTGATGAGCACTTAGAGCCACCACTTAGCATCTGAAAGCATCCTTTTCAATTATCTGACAAAGAGCCCAAGGCTAACCTGAAACCCTGAGTACACAGCTGGAGTGTTGGGAAGCCATCAGGATCACGATGCAAGACCGGCCGGGGAGACGAGAGAGGTGGGAGGCAGAGCTTTGGAATTGAAAACCAGCCAAGCACAAACCAATTACCAGCCTGAGACCCCCTCTGCCGAACAGCAGTGGGAAGGGACAGGGACCCCAGCGTGTGATGCTCGGGGTCACCAGCTGTGGTGAACAGTCACTAAGCAAAGCCAATGCAGGAGGAGGCGGAGCGGCTCCGCCGGCATCAGTAGGAGACTGGTTCTCAGCACAAGCAGAGATGGAGTGGGGAGGAGGCCTGCTCAGGACGCTCCCTCTCCTTGCTGCCCTGCTCCCGGTGCTGTTCACAAAGTCAGTCTGCGGGCAGAGCCCTGGGCTTCTCCAGGGGCTCAAGAGCCCAGCTCTGCGCTGGGGGGTGGGGGGCGCATGCAGGTCACCCAGCGGTGCTGCGGCTCAGGGAGCGGAGCCCGCCCCAGTCACCTGGGAGGTCTGTCCCAGCCCCCGGACCCTTATTCTGGGGCGCACGTTCAGGAGCTGGGTGACTCAGTCACTCCCCACACTGTCCCCCACCCCCACCTCCCGGCCGGGCAACACTCATCTACTTCTGTCTCTATAGATGTGCCTGTTCTGGACATCTCACGTGAAAGCAATCAGCCAGTAGGTGAGCTTGTGTGTCTGGCTTCTTTCATTAGCACGATGTTCTCGAGGCTCACCCATGCAGCAGCAGCATGGATCAGGAACCCCCAGTTCCTTTTCTCAGCCGAGTAACATTCCACAACGTGGATGACTCACACTTATCTGTTCGTCAGTTGACAGACGCTTGTGCTGTCTCCACTGCTTGGCTGCTATGAAGATGCTGCCATGAACATTTGTGTAAAAGTTTTTGTGTGAACAAGTTTTCAATTCTCTTGGGTATATATGCATCTCAGAGTGGAACTGCTGGGTCATATAGGACACTTACATTTAACTTTCTAAAGCAGCTGCACCGTTTTACATTCATACTAGCAGAGTACGTGGTTCCAGCTCCCCACATCATCCTAGCAGGGGACAAGTGGCCACGTATTGTGACTGCGACTTGCATTCAATGAAGTGCAAGTTATCCTTTTGTTGTTGGACAATAACAATGGTATCCTGTCTAGGGAAAGGGTGCCAAGTCCAAGGCGATGAGGATTTATCCCTATGATTTCTTCTAAGTGCTTTGTAGTTTTAGCTTTTATTTTTAGGTATTTGATTCATTTGGACTTAATTTTGACATATGGCGTAAAGAAGGGGTCCAGCTTCATTCTTTTGCATATGGATATCCAGTTGTCCCAGCAATTTGTTGAATACATAGCCGACTCTTGAATAACACGGGTTTGACTTGAACGTGTCCACTTACACATGGATTTTCTTCAATAAATAGGTATGACTTCATAATAAGTTTGAAATTAGGAAGTGTGAGTCATCCAACTTTATTCCTTTTTTTTTCCCTTCAATATTATTTTGGCTATTCTGGGTCCCTTGAATTTGAATTCTAGGCTCAGCTTGCCAATTTCTGCCAAGAGACCAGCTGGAATTCTGATAAGGATTGTATTGAATCTGTAGATCAGTTTGGGGAGGATTGATCTTAACAAAATTAAGTCATCTGATCCACGAACAAAAGATTTCTAATTAGTTACGTTTTTAAACATTTTAATTTCTTTCAAGGATATTTTGTAATTTTCAGCATATATACTTCTTAGGTTTATTCCTTTGTTCTGCCAATGTAGATGGAGTTGTGCTCTTAATTTTATTTGTGTTCATTGCTAGTGTATAGAAATACAATTGATATACCAATCTTGCATGGAAACAGACACTTTTAATTGGATCTAGGATTTAGAAATATGACCTTATCGTCCTAAAGAGAAGCTTCTGAAGATGTGGGGGCTGGGCGAGGGTACAGCAGCTAAGCTGGGAGAAGATGAGAGCCGGAACGATAGTGACAGATGCTTCTGATTGCTTCTGTGTCTGCCTTCTTAAAGGAGGGGGTGGAGGGGAGGCGTGGAGGGTGCTGCCCGAGGTGTGGCTACATCGGGATCTGTGCTTTGCAAGGACTGGCTCCGGATACAAGGGTATAATTGACTCCAATCCACTGGAGACTGTGAGCCACTGCTCCAAATGGTTATCTTCTAAACTCTGGATGCTGGCCATCACTTCAATAAGCCAGTATGGGAACACACAATGGGATCCAAGCAGTGCTGCTTGGAAGAGGTTCCTGGGCTGCTTTAACAAATTACCGCAAACTGAGTGGCTGAAAACCACAGCCATCTATTCTCCTACCGCTCAGGAGCCAGAAGTCTGAAATCAGCATCGCTGGGCTGAACCGAGGTGCTGGCAGAGCCGCACTCCCGTCAGAGCCCTGGGAGACTCTGTTCCTCGTTCTCCCAGCCTTGCTGGCTGCTGGCTTTCCCTGGCTTGTAGCTGCACTGCTCCAGCCTCTGCCTCTGGGGTCACACGGCCTTCTCTCCTGTGCGGTGACCCTTCTTCGGCCTCCCTCCTATAACAACACGCTGCTGCATTTAGGGCCCATGCGTGTTATCTGGGACAGGCTTCCCAGATGGCGCTAGTGGTAAAGAACCCGCCTGCCAATGCAGGAGACAGGAAATGCAGGTTCAATCCCTGGGTCAGGAAGATCCCCTGGAGGAGGACAAGGAAACCCACTCCAGTTTTCTTGCCTGGAGAATCCCATGGACAGAGGAGCCTGGCGGGCTATAGTCCACAGGCTCACAAAGAGTTGGACACGACTAAAGCAATTTAGCATGCATGCATGCATGTTATCTGGGATAACCTCAAGTCCCTTAACTCACACCTACAGAAACCCCCTTTGGCCACATACAGTCAGAGTCACAAGTTCCCAGGAAGGAAGGCTTGGCTCTCCTTTGGAAAGACTTGGTTTTTTTTTTTTTGGCTGCACTCCATGGCTTGCAGGATCTTAGTCCCCTGACCAGGAGTTGAACCTGGGCCCCGGCAGTGAGAGCACCAACCCAACCACAGGATCGCCAGGAAATTCCCTGGAGAGCCACTTCTTGGCCTCCCCCTGGCTCTGCGTGCAGACAAGTGTAATCCCCATAACCTCATGCATCAAGCGCTAAGTCACAACCTGCCGGAACCACCCCCTTCACTGGCTTCCGAAAGGGGCCATGTCCCCACAACGGCACTTTCTGCCCACTCTCGGGGGCTCTGTCAGAACCTGCCCCTTGTTCCGTCATCACCATGGCAACTCCACCCAGTCTCCATCCCCTACTCTGAGCCCCTGGACAAGGGCCCCAGGGAGGGGCGGGGCTCCCGTGAGCACCTCCCTAAAGCAGCTGCCAGACCTCCTGCAGGGACTGGCGCAGAAGTGGGGGGCCAGGCGGCCTCTGAAGGCCTGGGAGCTCCACGGCTGGGGCTCAGTCACTCGTCAGATGTTTACTGACTGGCAGAGTGCTGGCCACAGAACGTCATCAAGGCACAGCCCCAAGCACCCAGCACCCTCTGCCACATGCACTGCCACGAACCGAGGGGCCTTACACATGTCACTCGTCACCTCCATCCTCTCGTAACCCTGCCCTGCTGTCCGTGGACTGGGTGGTCAGCACCAACTGGCAGGAACATGCCCCAGGGCCTTCTGGAGCTCCCATCCCTACACAGGACTTCTGGGAAAACCCTCTCCTTTAGTCCACATGACCTCCACCCTTGCAGCCGAGAGGACCTGCTGAAAGGCCTTCCCAGTGACCCTCTCTGGGCTCCCGGGGCCCGCGTGCCGTTTCACTGTCTCTCGATTTCTTTCTCCTTCCCAGAAGCATCTGAGCTCTCCCGCACGCGGAGGCCCTAGCCTGACGCACACAGTAGGCCCTCAGCACCAGCCGGCTGAGCTTTCTCAGCACCTGCTCCCAAGGCCCTTCTTCTTCTCTTAGAGATTTGTTGAAGGAAAACTGTGGTACTACAGCAGAAGCCCAAAAGCTAACACATCCCCGGACACCCCCTGGTGGCCTGCCCTCTCCCCAACCCCTGTCACTCTGCTCGGGCCCTGGGGTCCCCTGCTAGCTCCTGTACATGGTCGGCTGTTTCCCCCTAGACCCTTGGCCCTGCCCCTTCCTTGGCCTCGAGTGTCCCTCCTTAATACTCCCTGGCTTGGCCCACCTTCCTTGGGGTCTTTGCTGATGTGGCCCCCTCGGCAAGGCCTTCCCTGCCCTCCCTGTCTCCAGCCACTACCAGACACTTGTCTCACCTACAGAAAGTGAGAGTTCCTTGGACAGCAAGGCGGTCCAACCAGCCCATCCTAAAGGAAATCAGCCCTGACTCTTCATTGGAAGGACTGATACTGAAGCTCCAATACTTTGGCCACCCGATGAGAAGAACTGACTCACTTGAAAAGACCATGATGCTGGGAGAGATTGAAGGCAGGAAGAGAAGGGGACAACAGAGGATGAGATGGTTGGATGGCATCACCGATGCGATGGACATGAGTTTGAGTAAGCTCCGGGAGTTGGTGATGGACAGGGAGGCCTGGCGTGCTGCAGTCCATGGGGTCACAGAGTCAGACACTACTGAGCAACTGAACTGACTGATAGAAAGTGGGCGCTGGAGGGTGGGATGGTGCCACCGTGCTCCCTGCTCTATCCCTGGCATGCAGTAGGTATTTAATGTGTGTCGAACAAACGAATCAAATGAATGGTCCCGTGGGGACCCGTGTGCGGATGACTCGCAGTGGGGGCTGGCTCCTGGCCGCCGTGTGAGGGAGGGGTTTACCGTTGAGATGAAAAGTTCAGTGCACAGTTATTCTCGGGGAAAGAACACAGCATAAAAGTCATAGAGGGTTTGATTTGCCGTCAGATAGTTAAGCCTCACATTTAGAAGTCGTGTCTCTGGGAGGCCAGATAAGCAGCTGGAGGAGGGGGTGGGTATGGGGTGGGGGTGCAGGGCAGGGCTCCCCTCCTCGCCTGGCTGTGTGCTCAGCCAGTGGCGGGATGCTCCACAGTGGGGATCTATATCTCGGTCACCTTGGCAACGATCTGAAGGGAATGGCATCCAAATGTGTGGTCTGGACGGTCTGTGAGTTTGCTCTGTGAAGCCAGGAAGTGCCCGTGCGCCAGTCCCCAGGGCGCCCGGGTCTGCAAACAGAGCACATGAGCCCATGGGGGCAGCAGCGGCTCCAGCCTTCGGCTCACACACCTCCAGCAGGGTTGGAGCCTGAAGTTCAACCAGCCAGGGGCCCAGCCAGCCCCCACTGGCTGGACCACGGAAGAGCTGGGTCTGCAGCCAGTTTTCTCTGCTGTCTGGAGCAGTAATGCTCCCAGCGTGTCTCCCGATGGGACTTTCAAATCACTCATCACACGCCATCATAGGCCCCCACCCCGGCTGGGGAGGGCTTCTCTCACGTTAGGGGTCCAGAGGCACCTCCTAATGGGGCACCCACTTGGGCAGTTGGTGAAAACCAGATCAAGCTCTCTGCCTGCCTCCTTTAAGCTCTCTTATTCTCACTGAACTCCCCAGGCCTTGCCAGGTGGGCGGGGCCCTGGCTTTCAGCCCAGATAAAGGGCAGATGCCCCGAGACTGAGACGTGCGTTCCCTTGGGAGTGTCTGCAGGTCTGGGGGATGTGGATCTGATGGGGGTGCTCATGCTGCCTTCTTTCCTGGGTATTTGAGAACTCCAGGCCGTGCAGAAGCTTGGAGAGAGAATGTTCCAGAGACTGAAATGGGCTCTGCAGGGTGTGTGAAGTGCCCAGCAGGGCTCCCGTCTCCCAGGGCTCTCTGTCTGATGCCCCAGAAAGCCTCTGATGGTGGGCAGTGTAGAACGGCGGGGTGGGGGACGTGCTGGCACGGGTTGGGTGGCTCTGTCTTGGTGGGATGGGACGTCCCTCTGCACAGATGGGTGTCATGAGTCTCATTTAACACAGGAGAGGGCAAGAGGCAGAAAGCTTAAGGAGCTTAGCTAAGGTTGCAGAGCCTGAGGGTGGCTGAGGCAGGGTTCTGCCTGGTTTTTTAAAAAGCTTACTATTTTTTAACATCTTTGAGATGTACCTCATACACAGCATAGCGTGCCGCCTTAAGGTATATAATCCAGAGCTTCCAGCACGTTCACAGTGTGCACCCATCACCACCACCTCAGTCAGAGCAGGTCACCCACTAAGCAGGAACCCTGCACCTAGGGGCTGTCTCACCCACCTCCTCGCCCCCAACAACCACTGATCTACTTCCCGTCTCTATAGATTTACCTGCTCCAGATGCTTCAAACAAATGGAATCGGATGGTGTGTAGCTTTTAACGTCTGGCTTCTTTCACCTCACGTGATATGTTAAACACGCACCCACATTTCAGCACATCTCGGCACTCCATTCCTTTCAATGTCTGAGCAACGTGCCATCAAAGGGTAGACCCCGAGTCGCCGAGACCCCAGCTGGGGGACACCTAGCTTGGTCGTTTCCACTTTCAGCTTCTGTTACAACTCACACCCAGGTCTGGCTGGTCCTTCGTAGGTTTTCACTTCTCTTTGCCAAGGAGGGGATGTGCTTGACTTAGACCCTGAGTTCCTGTACCCAACCTAGTTCAAAACAAGGATATATCTCTAGAGACTATAATATCTCATCCCTAAAAACATCTAACTTGATAACCCCTAGAGGGAGACGAATGCAAAGCTCGGATAATCCATTTATCTTGTCCCACTTAGCATGTACCCCCAGAGCAAAAAAAGTTGTTAGCTCGACTTGTACAGAAGCTGCTGCTAAAATGTACTTTGCAGTACAGCCTCGCCCAAAGACAGACTCAGCACTTTGCCCTGGGTTGCCGCGTCGGCAGCATTTGGACTAAACGGGCGCAGTGCCGGGAGCGAGGCCATCCTGCCAGCGTGACAACAGGCTGGCAGCGTCAGGGCGGCCGCCGAGCAGCAGCACCCAACGCCCCGAATGCCCCAGGCAACAGGCTGCCTCAGAGGGAGGCGGGCCCTGAAACACACCGGCGCGTGGGCGGCTGGGTGGAGATCTCGCTGGGGACGAACCCGGGCAGCTGCCCTACGTTCTGTCCCTGCCCACCGTGACGCCCTTCCTCTGTCTTGGCCAAGCCTGGGTTCACCCGCCGGCACCCGGGGTCCTCCGCAAACCTGCCCACCTGCCGTTCCAAGCCCGAGGGGGCAGCAGCCCTGCCCCCACTAGCATCACATCCGAGACCACAAGCGTGCCCAGCACACACCAGGAGCCGATACGATTATGCTCACTCCACCGCACAGCCACAGATAATCAACCCCACACCTACAGCCAGCCCAGAGGCTGACCGCGGCTTCCCCGAGCAGACACCGCCGAGCATCCTGCCAGCCCCTCCCGCCTCCCCACACCCCGCCCCCTCCCCAAGTCCCCCTGAGTGCTCCCACAGCCAATGTTCCCACGGGTACACCTGGCACCTGAGCACACCTGCCCCGAGTGGAGTCAGTGGGCAACTGGAAAGACGGGTGGTGGGAGAGCCATGCAGATGGGCCGAGGCACCCGTGTGACTGTCCGCTGCCTCCGGAAACCCCCAGAGAGGAGAGTGATGAAACAGACACAGGTGTGCCCACGAGGAGAGAGGCCATCCTGGGAAGAGGTGAAGAGTGATGGGCGGAGCTCAGTGGATACCAAGGACAAAGGCGCAGCGGCCAGCAGGCGAGGGGTCAGTGGGCCCAGTGTCGGGGGGACAGGCGGAAGAGCCTGTGAACAGGGCACAAGGGCAATGCAGCCTGAGGCCCACGGCAGGGGTGCTGCTCTGCGAGCCGAAGAACACACGAACCAGAGCCTGCCGTCTGCATCCCTAAGGGAGCTCTGCCCCCAGGGTCACCTCCATCGCTGTTCTGACCTGTGAAACGGGACCAGCACGAGCCCCTCTCCCTGCTGGCCGGAGGAGCGAGGGAGGAGGCTTAGCGGGCCTGCGTGCTGGTGACTCACGCAGGTGACATTTCACACCTATTTGACCTTGGGCAAGTCAACATTAGCAGCTTCCCAGGTGGCTCAGTGGTAAAGAATCCACGCGCCAATGCAGGAGACTGGGTTCAATTCCTGAGTCAGGAAGATCCCCTGGAATAGGAAACGGCAACCTACTCCAGTGTTCTCTTCTGGAGAACCCTATGGACAGAGAGCCTGGTGGGCTACAGTCCAAGGGGTTGCAGGGTCAGACACGGCTGAGTGACTAAAACAGCAACAAAAGCTGACTTTGGAGTCTCACTAGGAGCGGAGCTGACACCCAGGCTGGGTTCTCATGTCTCGGTCCAGGCAGACGCGAGACGGAGGCTCAGAACACTCACTTTTCTTGGGTTTGCTGCTAACAGGTGGCCGAGCTAGACTGAATCCACATCTGAATCCAAACTCCTCTTCCCCCTGAGCCCTTCTAGCTGGCCTAGAAGGAAGGGCTGGTCGCTGAGAACAGTGGGAGCTCCTGTCCTGAGAGATGCCTGGAAGGATGCCCATGGTGGACAGACTGCGGGCGCGGCCTCAGGAGCATCAGCAGGGCGTCTGCGGGGGCTCGGGCGGGCCACCCCTGCCCCCAAGGCCCGCGTGCTCCGGCTGCCATGGGTGGCTCCCCTACTTGGCCTGGGGCAGCTCCAAAGTCAGGCTGCCAACTGGCTTTATCTTCCCTCCGATAAAGTAGGGAGGAAGCTGTGGGAGGGCGGGTGCGGGAGAAACAGCGGCCCCAGCCCAAGTCTCCCGTCCTCAGATGGCCGGCCCCTGGGGTCCCGGGGTCCTTGCGTTTCCAGCATAGAAGGCACGTGTTACCACTGTGTCAGGGACGAGATTGGGGTGCAGGAGTGGTAAGTCACTTGCTCAAGGTCACGCAGCTGACCTGAGGCTCACGTCCTCTCCACACGCAGATCACGAGGACCACCCTGTGCCCTGCTCGCGTTCCTCACCCGGCCACCCTCTGGACCGTCCCGGGGGCCCGGTACCGGCTGCCCGCCACTTGGCACCGATTCAGTCGTTCGAAAAGGATCAGCTCCTATGTCAACACCCTGCCCTCCTCGGGCACAGCCCCCCAGACTGCCTTTCCCCTCTCAGCCCCTCACACACATCTCAACCGCAGCACTTACTCCCTAACGGCGCACTGCTCCTGGGGGGCGCCCCCCTCCCCGAGACGGGGACCACCTCGTCGGCGTGCAGAGGTGACATCTGGAGACAGCATTTCAGAGACAACTGCAGATAAGTTCCACTTATGACAAGAGATGCAAAGAATAGAGATAAACTATGAGCCAAACACATCAGTACGTCACAGAACTGCTCACCACGACCAAGAACGGTTTATCCTCAGGATGGCTCGCACCAAGAAACCAATCAGCCTAGCTCACCACAGCACTTTAAAGGGGAGAAAAATCAGGATTACATTAATAAATGCCCAAAGTGACTTCACAGAAAAGATTTAGAAGACCTCTCCCCAAATAAACAGCTCTTGAGATAGAAGAAAATGAAATTGTAAGAACTATTTTTAAAGAAAATATTTTACATATTCGAATATATATACATATATGAATTTGTTACATTTCTAATTAGAATGTAACTTTTAACTGGATAAAAATGTCCTTCTAATTCATACAACTAAGAAAAGTGTAAAAGAAGAACAGCAAAAGCAGCAGGGGGCTTGCGTTGCCAGATGTTAAGACTTAATCTAAAGGGCACGGTGCGAGTGCAGAAGCAGACAAATGTTTTCAACATCACAGATCAGAGAATCCAGAAGCAGATCCATGTTTACACGGGAACTAAATATATTACATAGATGGCATGCTAATTCAGAGGAGAAAGTGTGGTTTTCAAAGTAAATTGGCTCTGGCATAACTGACTAAACATCTCTAGGACGACAGGCCAGGATCCACCTCGTTCTACGTGCGCAAATAAATTCCAGATAGATTAACGTTCTAAATGAAGAAGGAAACGAAAAGAACATGGATAAAATAGGAAGTGGGGGAGACATTCCTCAGAGGACACTGAACTGCAGGAAAAAGAAGGGACTCTTTATGGCAAAGGCACAAAGTCACAGGAAACAGGAGGCGAGGAAGCTGTACCCACGGCTTGCTCAGCGGACAATCGGCTCTTCTGCCCAGGTTATGACTTCCTGCAGGTGGGTGAGAAAAAGACACAGCATCTCCCAGGCGGAGGGGCAGAGGGCGCACCAGGGGATTCAAGGGGAGGGGTCTATGGGGTCAACAGAGGAGATCCCCAAGCTTGCCAGCCATCAGGGAGAAGCAAGCCAGAGAGACAGTGGTCTGTTTTCCCCATCAGGGTGAAACAGGAGGACGCAGACAGGTGGGCACCAACCTCTTGCAGGCAGGCCCTCTGAGGCAGGGGGCCTCGCGCACATGGAGCATCCTGTACCCGGACCAGAGAGGAGTCTAACAGAGAAGGGACTGGGGGGAGGAGTCTAACAGAGAAGGGACTGGGAAGATGTCACCGAGGGCCCAGGTCTCCGAAGGACCAGAGGCAAGACTGCCCCGAGACAGCGAGGGACGGGGCGGGGCGCTGCTGTCGTGGGCGGCACCGAGCCCCTCGAGGCTGCTGTCCCAGCCAGCATCGCTCAGAGCAGCACTGCTCGCAGGATGGCCATGGCCGTGGAGGCCGAGCAGTGGGACCCGGGAGGGGCTGCATGGGTCCCCTCAGCGACTCGGACCTGAGAATTGCTGCCCCAATCCCTATGGGATCAATTACCGTTCCCAATAAAAATGGAGATTTCATTTCCATAGTAAGTTCTGAGGAAAACGTCACTTCCACCCCCAGGAGATGAAGTTTCCCGGCTTGTTTTCAGCCCGCTGCTCTGCAGGACAGGGCTGGCGACACACGCCCCGTGGAGGGTCCTAGGGGGCCACTGGCCCCTGACCCGGGCAGCTGCAGCTCTAGAGAAGGAGGTCTCAAGCTGAAGGGCTCCGGTCACTCCCCGGCCCAAGTACCCATGGTGCAAGCACTGTGCCAGGCTCTGGGGACGAAGGGGGGAGGGTAGCTCAGGCCACCTGCCTGCAGAGAAGGGGGGCGGCTGGAGCCAGGGTGTCCTCCCTGCCGGGAGGGCAGGGGCCTGGGGGAGGGCTGTCCCTGTGCCCAGGAGGACGGGGCAGCTGTGAGAGCTAAGGGGGCCGGACGCCAAGCCCTGGGGCAGGAGGGTGGACCTGAGGGTCAGATGGGAGGTGCATTCATTACCGAAATATCTTCTGAGCTTCCTCTAAGGGCCAGGCACCTGCTCAGACCTGATCTTACTTGGAAGTCTCACGGATATGGGAGTCAGCTGCGTATCAGGGTGAGAAGGTGATGGTGATGGTGGGAGGTCTGGGTCCTGGGAGCCCAGAGAAAGGTTCCCACGCACATGGCAGGGAGGGGCTGATGATCGGGATGGCCCAGGCTCAATAGGTGAGGCTCTGGGGCTACTCCACAGAAAATGGGAAAAGGTGGCAGGTGCTAGAGCGATCCCATAAGTACAATTTACAGGAAGTGATCAGAGACGGATGCAGACATGAGTCAGAAGAACCACTTCTGAAAGTAGGCTTTCTTCCTACTCAATCCTAACAGGGGCTATAGGAAGAAAGGCACATGCACACGCATGCCCTCTCACATGTATGCACACCACCTGTGAACACACACACACACACACAGATCACCTCAATTTGAATGATTACCTTTAATTCTGCCCTCCATAGGGAACTGCATAACCCTGGATTTGTGCCCATGCTCAGCCACACCCCCTCTGGGACCCCTGCAGCCTGTGGGCACACCACATCCCATGCCTCTCCATGCACAGCACCCCCCACCTGTCACCCATGCCCTCACGGCAGGGATTCTCACCCACCAGGAGCCCTCAGATGACAGCCACCAGACGAGGGGCTGGCGGGACAGAGGAAGTGCTTTAAACAGGCTCATTTTTATGCAAAGCAGCTTGCAATGCAGGTGAGTGACAGACATCATCTGCTGGAGGGGTCTTGGCACAGGTGGTGTGGCCCCGGGGCCCGTGCTCAGCTCGCCTGCAGAAGCCTCTGTGACAGCTCTGCATGCTGCACAGGTTTCTGACAAAGGCCCTGGCCGTACCGGCTACACTTCCCCCCATCCCTGGCACCCTTCCATCAGGCTGTCACGGGCATCCCCACCAGTAACAGGTTATGAAAGGGGTGAGGGTGGGGTCACTGGGCTCGAGAGCTTCTGGGGCAAAGCTGTCACTGCCCCGCCAGACTCCTGGTCTCTCAAGATGGACTCTGCTGCCTCCTGGACGCATTTTCTAATCTAAGTGCAAAATAGCCTCTTTCTTCTTTGGCCTTCCTGTGAAACCAGCAGCATGTACATGGTACTATCCGACTGCCACTGGGCTCCAAGTCTGATGGACACGTGCGACACAGAGAGAGGAGGGGCTCGGAATTCTGGGCCGTGAGCAGCCAGCGAGACCTGCCGTGCCCACCCAGGGGCCACTGCTGGTCAGATCTGGTGGGCAGAAGGCCAGGCGGGGCCTGGGACTCTGACCTCAAACATTTATGACGATATTCCTTGGTCCTTGGATTCACCAAGGACTTGAGGTCTAGGCTAAGGGTGGCCCTAATACTCTAGGGGAAGGCTCCTGAGGCCCACCAGAGTGAGCGAAGAGAGGGTCTGTTCCCTGCTTGGAACTCTGTTCAGTGTTCACAACTCTGCCCAGGGCAGCCTCCTCTAGGAAGCAGGCTGGCCTCCAGGTCGGATCAGCTGCCCTTTCTCCCTCCACGCCTATATAATCTCCTCTTGCGTGTGGGTAGAACCCCGTGAATATGACGCTATCACTGCTGTGATTATGTTACGTCATCTGGTGAAAAGTGAAAGTCGCTCAGTCGTGTCCAACTCTTTGTGACCCCATGGACTATACAGTCCATGGAATCCTCCAGGCCAGAATACTGGAATGGGTAGCCATTCCCTTCTCCAGGGGGATCTTCCCAATCCAGGGATCAAACCCAGGTCTCCTGCATTGCAGGTGGATTCTTTACCAACTGAGCCATCAGGGAAGGCCCATCTGGTGAAAGGCAGATGTTCTAAGTGGGCCTGACCTAACTGGGGAACCCTTTAATGCAGAGAATTTTCTCCAGCTGTGCTCAGAAGAGGAAGTCAGAGGAGAGTGAAAAGGATTCTCTATGCCACTGCAGGCTTGGGATGGAGGGGACACATATCAACCAACGGGGAGCAGCCTTAGGAGCTGATAGTCACCCCTGCTGACTGCCAGCAAGGATCCAGGGACCTCAGTCCTACGGCCATAAGGACCTGAATTCTGCCAACAATAAGAAAGAGCATGGAAGTGGACTTTTTCCAGGGCCTTCAGGGAAGAATTCCACCCAAGAAACACCCCGGTTTTAGCCTGGTGATACCCTGAGTAGAGAATCTTCTGGAAGCTCCCCTGCCCCAGCTGACTTCTCCTTAGCTTTCAAGATTCTGCCACTGGCAGTTACCTTCTTCAGAGAATTCTCCTTCTGGGCTGAGCATGGTGCACTCCCGGACAGGCAGCTGACCCCTCCCCTTCCCAACTCAGACCTCCACCCCTCTGGCACGGAACGAGCTGCTCAGCTGCAGAGGTCGGCCACGTGTGTGCCCAGCAGAGCAAAGAATTCTCTTCCTATGAAGCAGAACCTCCCACAAAGAGGCATTACTCCTCTCCTGGTACACCGGCATCTACAGGTAGCAGAAACCTGGGAAAATCCATGCTGCACACTCATATCCAGGGAAACGTCCCAGGGACAGTGGAGGGCTCCTTGGGGAATAACTGGGCCAAGAGTCTGTGACCAAGGACTGTGTGTGCGCTCACTAAGCGCTGTGCACACTGAGTGTGCGGGGTGGCTCCTTTATGAAGACAGGGCCACATGTGGGGACCTGTCAGCCACCTGGCCCGTGCCGGGAACCCCTGAGCTCTGTGACTCTTCGCCCCGGGGACTGCCTGGAGCAGCAGGTACTACCGTCGCCGCTGCTTCCAGCCGAGGGAGTGGGACCCAGAGGGGTCTGCTGGTCTGGCTGACCCAGAGCTCGGGCAGAACAGCCTGAATGTGGGCGCAGGTCCACAGGCTGCAGAGTGGCATGTTTCCCCACCCGTCCTTGGTGTGACCAGTTCCACACACGCAGGCCTCCCCAGCGGTCTGTGCAACAGAAACTCAAACCGGATCACACCTGAGACACATGGGCTCGGCCATGAGTGTCCCTGTCTGAAGATGTGACGCTCTGACGAGGTCGGTCACAGGCCGGAGGAGAGGTACTACTAGGTGAGGCCGGCTCCACGGGGGTCCGGGCCCCCAGCAGTCCTCAAACTGGGGCGTTTCCATGCCGGGTGCTGTGGGTTCTCACTGCTGGGGTGACTCACTTGCACAGGGTGACTGAAGGCTGAGGGGAAGAGTTTAAAGAAGAAGGTACCCCTGTGAGGGGAAGCCTGCCGTCCGCCCGGTGGTGTTCAGGCTCTTCTGCGGATGGGGGTTTGCTGCTGTGAACAAGACCCATAAGCACCCGTCTCCCCTCTCAGAGCCCTACACCCACTAGAGCACCAATTTTTAAAATTTATTTCTTTGGCTGCACCAAGTCTTACTTGGGGCACGTGGGGCTCTAGTTCCCCAACCAGGGACAAAACCTGGGGCCCCCTGCCTCAGAAGCATGGAGTTCTAGCCACTGGACCATCAGGGTAGTCCCAAGCACCAATTTTTTTTTAAACTGGGGTGGGGGGGGGCAAGACTTCACCCACCCGATCGGCCTCTCTGGCCTCCTCACAGCCTAGAACCAGAGCTTAGCTGCCCTTCATTTGTTTTATCTGTTGGGCTGCAGATACGCTGCATCTAGCTAATAAATTCTGAAAAGCACTGAGCAAAATCCTGCAGGCCTGTCCTGGCCCTGCTCACCACGGCTGGGTAGCACGCGTCCTTATCACCCCCCCTCTCCTGTGGGCCGATGCTTTGGGAGCGCTGTCTGTCTGTCTGTCTGTGTGTATCCACCCACTCACCCATCCCACCTCGTAGCCCCGGGGACGGCGGCCGTCGCGGCAGCACGAGAGGCCAGTCCCCACTGCTGTACCTGATCGGGCCCCAGCTGATGGCAGGTAAGAGGCACAGAGGCCAAATCTGCCATCTTTAATTAAGGAGGAGATTGATAAGAACTGTCAGAGTGGGATGGAGAGGATCCAAGCCACTTGGTTTGCTGAGACACAAGAGGCGAAGCTGAAGATTAAAAATACGATGAGAGTTTCCCTAGAAAGCCTACAGAAGCAGTGACAGGGAGGACGGGGCTCAGTGGACAGCAGAAGAAGCCTGGTGACGCTCGAGAATTAACCCCATTCCCCAGGCTCCAGTGGGGCGGCAGGGCGGCCTGATTGCCAGCCACTTGGACAATCTGTACTTATTTTTGGACAAATGGTACTTCTCACCAAGGGAAGGGACGGGCGCCTGGACAAAGAATCGCTCACCCTTCTCCGACTCTGGAGGACACTGTTCTGGTGCTGACCCCTGGGCTGGCTGTGCACCTGCTCCTGGGAGCCTCCGCAAGTCCAGACGTCCCAGAGCCCGCCAGGCGCCTCTGGCAGACAGACGTGGAGGACAGGGGGCTCGGGCCAGCCCGGGGCCCAGCCCATCTGATCCCAGAGCTTTCCATCACTCCCACAGGTGGGATGCTGCAGACTGCGGGACGGACAACTCAGCTAAGGACCGCAAACTCCCAATTGGTCCGGACGCCGGGAGATAAACAAGCAGGGCTTCCCGGAGGCCTGGAACATTCTGATGAATTCCCCAGGAGAGACCAAGGCTTGGAAATCTCAGCACACGCGTGACTTGTTCTGAGAAGGAACAAATGCTCTTTGAGGAAGGCGCTTCTACATGGAGGTGTTTTATTTTGTAAACTAGAGAAGACGATCGTCTAAACCCCGAATGTTTGCTCCTGTTGTTGAGAACAGGAAGCTGTGAGGGGGCCACACCACCTCCAGGGAGTCAGAAAGTCTGACAGGAACGCCTTCTCCTTCTGTAATTTTTTTTTTTCCTCTTAGAAAGAAAAACAATGATGAGGACTTGGAGCCCAGAGATCTAGGTTCAAGTCCAGGTTCAGCTGTGAGACTTGGATGACGGTTCATGGTGGGACCCCGAGGGTCTCCCAACAGCGGGGTTTGGATGGGGAACCAGTGAGAAAGTGAACAGAAAAAAAAAATACTTTATAAGCTTTAAAGCCCAAGACAACACATCTGCATGGAACAGAAAGGCCGTTCAAGCTTGCCGGCCAGATTGTGGTCCTTATTATCGCCACGATGGAGTGCACGGTGACCGCGGGAAGGGCTGGATCACACTCCACACGCACGGAGCCCCGAGACAGCCCCTGGCTGGGCAGGGGAAGAAGGGGTCCCGTCACCGTCTCCAGACGGCGGGCCAGGGTGGGACGTGGGACGTGGGACTGCTCCTTGCGTGCAGCCACCCCAGGCCCCGCCCAAACCCCCGCCCCACACAAGGTGTCTGGGGCCTTGCATGGGCTCGACCTGCTCCCCGATTCAGACCTTACCTTGGTTGGCTGACATCCTAGGTACTTGGGGGCTTTTCTGCCCTGTGGGCCGGGAGGTTGTGAGCACAGGGTCCACCTCTGCCCCGCTCAGCCCCCAAACACTGGCTCAGCGGGCAGGGACAGACAGGGACGGGCAACTAGGCACGTGAGCATGCGGAGCAGCCCTGGGGACCGAGCCCAAGGGCCTGTGCCGGGCGAGACGCCCTCCCGCCGACTGCTCGGAGATGCCAAGGGGAAGAGCGTCCTTTCCCCACTGCTGCTGGGCCTGGGGCCTCGGAGCCTCCCGGGGCCGGCGTCCCGTCAGCCTACTTCCTTCCGGGGGCTGCGGTACCCCAGAACCAGGCTGTTGGCCATGATGACAGACACATCCCCCGGCCCTCGGCAGCCACAGTGACCTGTGCCTCGGGGTGGCTGCCCCGCTAGAGCCCACTGGACAGTCTCGGCCCTCAAACGCACGTTTACAGCTGCCTTGGACAGACGGCTCTTGTAGATGAGGCTGGACGTCCAGGGGCTGCCTGGGAGCTTGACCTTCGATTTCCGTCCTCTTACCCCTCCCTCTTTCCAGCCCTGCTAAGGGGAGCTCAGGGCCTTTGTCAGCTGGTGGGCAGGCGGGCGAGCAGCTGCAGCCCCGGGTCAGCCAGCCTTGTAGCGACTGGGAGCCAACACCAGGCTGGTGAGAATACACACAGCCACGTTCTCCGGGGGCTGATTGACCATAACAGGAGGCCTGTGTGGTACCATCACCTACCAAATAACACCTAATGCACCACAAGAGGGGTGGCCCACAGTGGTCTCTGCTCACGCTGTTATCTTGGCCTAAAGACGTTCTGCCATCCTTGTCTGCCTGGGTCCCTGCGACTCCCACAGGTAAAGCCTCGGGGTCTGGCTCCTCTGTGCGTCCAGCAAACATGGAATGCCTGCCACATGCCTGATACTGCTCCAGGGATTGGGGATATACTTAGAGGACGTGAACGTCATGGTCCTGCCCCCGTGGGACACCCGGCTGAGCAGTGGGTACAGCAAGAGCAGGGTCTGGGTGGGGTGCGTCCCGATCACCCCCGGGGGCCAGGGACAGCTCTCAACAAGTGACGTCCACGCCGAGAGAGGGAACCAGACGGGCCACCACCACAGGCGACAAGGGCTGACACTGGGAGAGTGGTCAGTGAGCAGACCAAGGCCCTGAGCCGACAGGAGCCGCGTGTGTCTGCTGGACAGTGGCGTCGGAGGACCCTCACCCCACACCCCTGAAGTCAGCTGCACCCCTCAAGTGTTCTCTGCACCCCTTGCTCCTCCAGGGCACCCCTGAAATGCCACTTCCTCCAGGAAGCTGCCGGCTCTGCTAGGTGTCTCCCCAATTTAGTTAACACAGTTAGGAGGAAGGAAGGAGTATTCCCAGGGGAATGAGGGTGCCTTCCTAAGACGGGAAGGGCAGCCCCCGGCCAGGCCTGGGGACATGGGGTAAAAACTGGTGGCCTCTCCCTCCCAGGACCCGCGGCTTCCACAGCCTGCCCTGTGCTGGATCCAACGGGCTCTGCTTTCTGAGACGCAGGCACCGAAGGAAGTGGGGCTCTTAACAATTACTCTGCCGCCCCAGCAGGGTCTGCTTCCTACCGAAGGCAAGGGAGACAAAGCTCAGCTGGCCTGGCCGCCTGAGCCCCAGGCACGTGCACACGGCAAGGCCCCGGGAGTGGTCCCCAGCCCTGACCCCGCACCTGGAGGACCTCAGGCCAGGGGCCTGGAAATGCCATGGGACCCGGCACACTACACACCCAGGGCTTGGCAAAGAGCACAGATAAATATTTGCTGAATGAATAATTGAGTGAATGTTGGTCATCATTTACCAGGTGCTTTAACGGCACATGACGTGGTAGTCATGGCACTGAGGCAAAGCTGAATGCAGCTTTTTACAATTGCTGGGCCAACCTGGCACGGCTCCCCAGGAATGCGAGGGGCCCAGGTGCTGCCAGCCAACCCAGGAATCCCCAAGGGCCCTCCTGGTGCGAGCCTGCAGGCCCGAGGCAAGCGGGGGAGCCAGCAGGGAGCTGACAACGACCCTCATTTGCCCTTGGTCTTGGGCCAGAAGGGCCCTTGGGGCAAGAATTCATAGCAACCACCATTCCTGGGTGACCTCGGCCAGGTCGTGTGGGGGTCATCTAGGCCCTGCTGACACCCTGCTTCCTGCAGAAGGACCCCTGGCCACCTCCTGCTCTGACCGGGAGCGCAGGGAACATGAGCTGGAACCAGTCTCCCTCCGGCTGCTGGCTGTGCTCCCGACTAGGCAGGTGGTCCTGGGGGCATCGCGGGGGTTCTCTAGGCCTGTAGTTTGGAGATAGGCCCCGGGTGAGCCTGGGGTACAGCAGTGCCTTCCTCTACCACCCACAGTCCAGAGCCCTCATCCCCTCAGCCTCTTACCCAGAGGCATGGTTGACATGCCAGCATCCTCATCCAGCGTGGGATCCTGGGGTCACCCTGGTGAGCAGGGTGTCATGGGCGTGCATGCTAAGTCTCTTCAGTCGTGTCCCACTCTTTGTGACCCCATGGACTGTAGCCCGCCAGGCTCCTCTGCCCATGGGATTCTCCAGGCAATACTGGAGTGGATGGCCATGCCCTCCTCCAGGGGGATCTTCCTGACCCAGGGACTGAACTCGAGTCTCTTAAGTCTCCTGCACTGGCAGGCGGGTTCTTTACCATTGGCGCCACCTGGGAAGCAGGAGGGTCAGGGAAACACAGATCAACTTCATCCAGAGCCCAGACGCTCACAGATGAAATCAAATGCAACCACCACTTCCTGGGGGTCTTCTAAACCCCAAGCTCCATGCTGTGCGTTTAAAAGATTGTCTGAAAGCTGGACAGCTGGGGGGTAGGTACTTTCCGGGCTGCTGAAATCCCGCTCCTTCTTGGCCTTGGGGCTGCGCCGCCTTCTCCGTTTTAAGTGCTCCCACCAGGGTGGGCATCCTGCCTGGGGCAAGATGCTTTATAAGCTGCTCCTGTCCAGCTCTGTCCTAGGAGGAGCCCTCCAGCCAGGCCTCCCCCTGCCTGCCCCACCCACAGTGAGCAGGGGGCACTGGAGGGCAGAGTGGACCCCCACCCCCTCCTGCCAGAGCCGGTACCCCCCCCCACGAACACAGCCTCGCCGCAGCCCCGACAAATAAACACAATCGGCAGGTGCTCCATCACAGTGGTCAGCGGAGTCAACGCTTTCTCTTGCTTTCTTGCCCAGGGCTATGATCACAGGTCCTGAAGCTCAGGGAGGCGGGAGGAGACTAGCAGGGGAGGGCTCGGGGCGCAGGGCTGACCCTGGCAAGGGGGCGGGGGGTGCAGCCGGGACCTCGCAGCACAGCGCGGCAGGCATCACCACCTCCTCCCTGCCCTGGGGGCGATGGGCTTCAGAGCGCTCGTCTCTCTGCTCTGGAACCGTGTGCTAGTCACTGGGTGATGCTCTGCAATCTAGTGTCCAGGCCCCAGGACAGGCGTGTCCAATCTAACGCCCTGAAACCCAGCAGGTGAGCGTGAGCACACTCTTTGTTTTACAGATGAGGACACCGAGGCCCGGGAGGGCAAGAGACAGGTGTTTGGCAGGATGGGCGGGGCCGGCTGTGCCAGGTGTTCCTGGCCGGTCCAGCCACCCCCAGCCCTGGGACTGGCAGCTGTGGGCAGGAGGGGCACTGGGACTAAACTAAATATTGGCTGGTGCTACGTAGAGAGAGGGGATCTGTGCAGACTCCAGGAAGCCTCCCGACGGGGCCCGCCAGTGCTCCTCCCCCTCCTTCCTCCTTCCTTTGAAATTCTTGGCTACAGCCAGTTGGGTGGTGGTGGGGGCACGGGGAGATCCAGGCCCCTGGCACCGGGCACGTCACACCACCCTGGATCTGCCTGCCACCAGCTTCCGTGTGACAGAGACGTCTCAACTTTATTTCACCCATTATTTTGGGCTTTCTGCTGCAGAAGCCACACCTCAGACTACAAGATACGACCTGCAGCCTCTGTCCATCACAGATTTGGTCCCCATGTTCAGGGGCTCGTGGCCTGGCCTGTGGGAAGCTGAGTCAGCCCCTGAGTCTCATCCCGGGGGAAGGAGTGCTAGGACAAGGGCAAATCAAGGACAGGGGACGCGGAAGGCTTCCTGGAGGCAGCGGCAGCTCCAAGCGCAAGCAGGGAAGGCAGGGAGAGGCAGGGCAGGGTTGTGGCAACCAGGAGCATCACCTACCTGGGACCCAGGCAACAGAGAGACCTGGAGGAAGTGGCTGGGCTGGGCCCCCAGAGTCACAAGGAGAGTTCAGCAAAGTCTGTCAAGGCCTGAAGCTGGAGAAGACCAGTGGAGGCCTGGAAGGAAGGGATATGGACCTGGGCCCCCCACAGAAGCCAACCACCAGCCCTAGACTGGACGGAGCTCCTAGTCTTACCCCGTGACAGCAGCCAGCTGTGCGGGAGGGTGATGACCTGGATGCTATTTGCTAGTCTCTTCTGCTGTATTTCCAACCAACGGCCCAGCTCCAGCCCCACCCGCAGTCCTCACCAGCCTGCAAACCTCAGGTCCCCACGACTCTGGTGGGACAAGCTGAGCCACATCCAAGATCAGCAAAGCAAGTGCAATGAATCCATCTTTGTGGGAAAAGAGTGAAAATGAAGATATTTACAAAACATTTAAGGAAATTAGCTCTTGGGGATATCCCTGGTGGTCCAGAGGTTAACAGTCCACCTACCAATGCAGGGGAACATGGGTTCGATCCCTGGTCTGGGAACTAAGATCCCACATGCTGTGGAGCAACCAAACCCATGTGCCACAACTACTGAGCCCATGTGTTCCAGAATCTGCACCAGGAGAAGGCGCCATGAAGAGAAGCCTGAGCGTCGCAACTAGAGCAGCCCCTCCCTGCTCACCACCACTAGAGAAAGCCCATGCATAGCAGCAAAGACCCAGCGTGAGTGAGTGAGTGACGTCACTCGGTCGTGTCCGACTCTTTGCGACCCTATGGACTGTACCCTACCATGCTGCTCTGTCCATGGGATTTTCCAGGCAAGAGTACCGGAGTTGGGTGCCATTTCCTTCTCCAGAGGATCTTCCCAACCCAGGAATCGAACCCAGGTCTTCCGCATTGTAGGCAGACGCTTAACCGTCTGAGCTACCAGGGAAGTCCATTAAACAACCAGTGTAGTCAAAAGCTAATTAATTTTTAAAAAAGAAATGAACTCTCGCACGCACACACCTAATGGTCTTGGAAAGAAAATGTAACCATTTCACTGAGTTCTAGTTACTCTGGGTAAGAAACAGGACTTCAGACACGCTGGAAGCTGGCTGCTGCGTTCAGATGTCTGAGAACTCGAGGGGACCAAGCCCCGGGGACCGGCTCGGGGCCGCACCTGCACGGCAGCTTCTCAGCTCCGCTGCTACTCAGCGCTCCAGGCTGCCAAGGCCGCCTGCCCTTCGGGCCGGGAGGCCGGGGGTGGGCACCACCAGTCAGGGTTCTGATCACACGGTGCGGTCTGTGAATCCAACACAACATCAAATCGGCATCCTTTTTTTAATCAGACAGATTGATTCTCCAAATTCATTAAGAAGTGATTGAAACTATCTGGTCAAGTCAATCAAAACATTCATTCCTTCAATCATCCATTCAACGATTACCCATCAAGAGGTGACTCTGTGCCAGGATCCGGACCCGCCGCTGTCCCAGCCCCACGGGGCCCCCAAACCCCATCACTGTGGGCACACAGGAGGACAAGTCTCCAGCCGGGAAGGACGATGCTGCAGACCGCTCAGAGTGGGCCAGGAGGGCCCGCAGGAGCACGCATGCCTGTGTTCCAAAGACAAGGCTTCTGCCAAGAAAGCTGACTGTGACTCATGGTGAACAGAAAAAAAAGAAGTGATTTCTGAGAAGGGGAAGCACACGCACTACACACACTCTTCCGTGATCACCCGGAAGTGCCGAGCGAGGAAAGGACGGGACCGCGTTCATCCTGGCGGGGAAATGGGGTCAATCTATCCATTCCATCCAGAGGACGCACACAGACACACGGGCCCTGCGCCCAGCGAGCACGCTCGCTCAGCCCTGCGTCACCCTTCCAGACAAACACGAGAAACAGAAACGACAGCCTCGGACGCGCCCGGGGACGAGGCTGAGCATCCATGTGCCCCTTGGAAGGCCTGGGGAGACGAGCCCCTTCAAGACCCTCCAGCACCAAGGACCACCACCCCTCCTGACCCACAGCAGGGGACTCCTGTTGCTGAGCAGGGGCCCTGGGACACTGGGGCCTGGACTTTGGTCTCCAGGGACAGAGCAAGGTCCCCGATGGAGAATTTCAGACGCTCTGCAGGGCCTCGCTGGGAAGCTGGTGGGCATCGCTCAATGGAAAGGGCTTTCTCAGCAGGCTTTGAGGGAGGGGGCTGCGAACAGAGACAGGCGATGGGAATGTGGCAGCTGACAGCCTCACTCAGACAGCTGGGCCCCTGGGGCACCAGGCAGACCCTGCTAGCCCACCCACCAGCAGTGCTGGAGCACCGTGCGGGCGTCACAGGAGGATGGGCGTGGAACTCACTCCATAGCCACCCGCCCACCTGCCCAGGAAACGTCGTCATCTGGCCTCCCTGACCTGAAGCCCGTGTCACGGCTCATGATGATAGGTGAGTGAAACACGCGTGCAGGTGTGCACACAGAGCCACACGCACCAGAGGGGCAATGACACATGGATGGATGACCTGGTAAATAAACTGGAGAAGAAAACCCTCCACTGATGTGACAACCAGGATACGCTGCATAGACTACACACACACGTACATGTATCCATGCAACATCCACATACGAATGCATGTCTAAAGTTGGACCTCTCTATACAAAGACACAAGAAATGCACAGACTCAGCCCTCTCCATATAAATGTGTATGTGTGCTTCTATATCTCCAAGGCCCTGAAATAGAGATCTACAGGCTTAGATGAATTAGCGGGTTTCAGAAGAGAGACTCCAGACCCCGGGGCCTGTGCTCCAGGCCAACCATGTCCTGAGCTGTCTCCTTTTCTGAAGCAGCCTTGCCTTGGCTCAGCACGTACATCTCCCTCTCTGGTGAGGCAACTTCGGCCCCACGCAGCCTGAAGGTCCAGACTGACCACGTGTCTCAGCTGGAGGCAGGTCTGCTCAAGGCAGGGGGCTCCATGGACATCCAACACTGAACGTGATCATGTTGGATCAGGCCTCTGCTCCATCCATAACTTTCGATCCAGGTGACTGCAGGGCACACCTGCCCCTGCCCACTGGTCCCCAGAGCCCATCTCGGGCAGGAGATTCCTGGAGGGCCTCTCTCCTCTATGCTTGTCCAGATACCCAAGGAAAAGACAGCTCTCCTGAGGCCCGAGACCCCTCACGGAGCACAGAGCATGTGGGAAGCGGACGACGCCCAGCTGTGCCCAGGACGCAGCTCCTGTCATGGGCAGAGCTGCATGCTGACCAGGAGCCCTCGGCTCGGCTGGCCCTGTTTGCTCAGCTGTGGGAGAAGCGCGCCAGGGAGCAGGGAGGGGAGGGGAGGAGCACGGCGCACCGCCTCCTCGCACACTGCTCTGATTGGGTCTGCAACTCCGTTACACTCCTCGTTAAGAACGTCTTCATAATCGTGAGGGAACGGCCTCGGAACTGTTCTGACTGTATAATACGGCTGCATTATTTGCCATATTAAATAGATAACACAGGCTTGGTTATATGCTATGGTACATGGTGTTCAACAACCTGATGTACGAGTGAGCACAGTCGTGGTCGTGTATCTCCAGGAGGGTGAGTGCCTACTGCCTGAGCCTCTGACAGTTTTCTCTCTGCATCCTGGGTCCTTCCCCAGCGACCCCCAAGGCCCAGCTCCTAGCTAGTGGCTGCTCCCAGCTAGGAGTGTTCCCGGAGGCACTGATAGGATTAATGGTGATGATTTTCAACATTCAAACAGCCCACTGGAAATCGTACGGTTGCCCCGCATCGGGCAGCACAAACCTAAGAAAACAGCACGCCTCCTCCCCGCAGCTAGAGCACACACCGCTCTGCGCAGTGACACCAGTTACCGCACTCTGGCAGCAGCTCTGGCTGGCAGGTCTGTGGTTTTGATTAATGAGACGAGAAGATGAGTTCATCACCCTTCACTGAACAGGCTGGGCCACAATCCTTCAAAATGCGGGTGGACCCAGCGGTGGGCGGGCCCTCTGAGACAGCAGAGACATGGCTGTCCGCAGACCCCTGCCCTCTGCCACCTGCCGAGCGTCCGTGCCAGCAGCTCAACAGGCCACACGTGTTCTTAGCTCCAAAACATTCTCTGCAGCTTCTTTCCTGGGAATGGTCCTGATCTAGGCATCTCATGGACAATTCTTTTTAAAAATTTCTTTTTAATTGGAGGATAACTGCTTTGCAATACCGTGTTGGTTCCAGCCGTGTATCCACGTGAATCAGCAGTAGTATACGTATGTCCCCTCTGTCCTGAAGCTCCCTCCCACCACCTAGGTTGTCATGGATGGCCCCGAGCTGACACTCCGTCCCGTCAGCACCTTGAGGTGCCGCCTCTATCCGGGGAAGGCCTGCCGGTCACAGCCTGTGTGGTCAGCGAGCCCCAGGCTCAGCACCCGCCAACGGCGCCCCACCCCCCGAGTGGGAACGCGGGTGTGCAGGGGCCCTTCCTGGAGACAGGAACGCGGTCTCCTGTGGTTAGGGAGCACAGGGGCAGAGTGAGAGAGCCCCACAGGGATGACCTCAAACGGGAGGCTGGGGCCTCGCTCTGGGTTTGTTATCTCTACTTCTAAATAAATATGGGGATGTTTAATATTTTAATATTGCATATAGCATCCAATTATTATAATTACAGGTAAACCTCACATAGACTGATTACATATAACTTACACATCGAATATGCAAAACACGTAAATGTTATTTGGGGTTTTGTTTAATATTTTTGTTTAGTTTTAATTTTCAGAGCAAATGGTCTCACTGCAGTTAAAACAAGAAAACCAGGAAAATGCACACATTTGGCTGTGCTGTGTCTTCGAGCATTCTGGGGAAGGAGACGCATCGGAGGGTTTTGAGAGGCTCACTGTGCTCAGAAGTCTCTGTCGGCTGAGCTCTTCCAACACATGAAAAATCCCTCCACTCCCCTGACGGCTGTGGAACATCAAGAACCGAAATCATCTCGCTCTCTCTGAGTCAGGCTCAAAGGGCCGGCTCTGCTCCCCGGAGCCCTAGGTCGCGGATGCCTCCGTTCACAACGCTTCTGGTGCTGGAAGGGTGCTAAGAGCTTGGCGTGCGCAGGCCTGGCTGGGGTCCCGTGCGGCCTGGCCTGCGCCCTGTACCTGGGCGGGGCTGCTCATGGAGGGTCTCCTTTGCTGCTGGGGCGGGTGGGAGGACGTGTGGGAGCCCCAGGCACGGTGTCCGGTGTCCAGAATGCCCTGGTAAGGGGGGCCCAGCCAGGCACCTGGAGTCAAGTGCAGCGCGCGGCTCTGGGGAGGGAGTGTGGCCTCTCTGAGCCCTGGCGGGATGAGAGCCCAGTGAGGGCGGCAGCTCCTTCACAAGCAGGGCTCGGCTCGAGGCCGGCACTCGGTCAGGTGGGCACAGGGCGGCTCTGATGACCTCCTCCCTCCATCCTCCCCTGCTCAGACCTCTCAGAACACTGGCTGGCGGGGCTGGGTCTTGATCGAGCCCCACAGAGTGGGCACCAAGGACACACCGGCACCCCCGCCCCCGTAAGTCACACCAACCTCGCCCCTCCTGCCAGCCTGAAGCCTGAGCCAGCAGGGCCCCCGGGCTCTGGGTGGGATGCCCACTCCTTCCGTGGGGCGATCAATCCCCTGCAGATGCAGCTGGCTCGGTGCTCCTGAGATGCAAGCGTCAATTATTAAACCTCTATTTGTTCACGTCCCCAAGAGGCAGGAGACTGCCTCCTCCACGAAAACGCCGGAAAGACAACCAGGCCTACCTGGTGACCCTGTACCCAGGACCTAGGCCGCAGATCGAAGGGCAAATAAATAATCAGGCCCAAAGGTCCTGAACCAGGATGCTGAAGCCGCTCGGTACTGGCTCTCGTTCGGGCCTTCCGGTCTCCTGCTGAGAACCTCAGGCTGTGACCGCACAGCCCTTTGGGTCACGGGGTGCCTGGCGCTCGGCTCTGGGCCCTGATGGCACCTGCGTCCCGGCTCCAGCGCCTCACCAAGTCATGTCACTTCCCTGAGCTTCGGATTCAGCAGCTTCACACAGCAGTGGCATCCCCAAAGCCACAGGTTGCATGAGACCCAGGACAGGAGGGGCTCGGCTCCTGGGAATTGTTGCATTGGCTGCCTGTTAGATGTGCGGACTTGGGCCCCACTCCTGAGCCTCTGCGTAAGGATGCTTATGCTACAGGGGTCAGGAATGCCCTCCTATAAGCTCTTCTGGTGAGTCTCAAGTGGCCCGCCTGGGGCCTGGACCCAGGAAGCTCCGTCAGGTGCAGGCATTGGGAAGCTGCCCGGAAAACAGCAGCCTCCTCCTGGAAGGCCAGCCTGACCCTGTGCCTGGGGCCACCGTCGGATGCACGGTTTCCACAGCCTGGGAGACGGGCGAGTCCCTGAGGTGACCGCCCAGTATCCCCGGCCCGTCGCCAGGCCCTGGCAGCGCAGGGGACTGGGGGGCCGTGTGCTCGGTGGGAGCCCAGACGCGCCTCTGACCTCAAGCCCAGCTCCTCGAGTCCCCGTCCCTCAGTCCCTCCACGTGCAGAGTGGACTGCTCTCCCCGCCTCCCTGGGTCACATCGGAGATGAAACAAGGCCCTGCTGGAGGAGTGACAGCCCGGTGCAGGCCCCTCCGCTTCTCAGTCTGATGCGCCCCCTCACTCCGGGAGCCCGCTCCACCACACTCTCCCATCACGAGGATCCGGGCTTTGGGGGCAGGGGTCCGTAGGAAGGGCCGCGGACACTGGGCAAGGCTGCACATCGGGCTGGGGGTCTCACCTGCGGGCAGCTGTGTGCCTGGAGCCTCATCTTGATGCACCTCCTCCAACCCCCACCTCCACCTGGGACACCCTAGGATCAGCGCCAGCTCTCCCGGGGCCACCGGCGCCCCCAGAGACGACCGCAGAGGGCCGTGGGCGCTGCCTCCCGCCGCCCCCGACCAGGAGGCGCCTGAGCTCTGGCAGGAGACGCTGTGCAGATACCACCAGCCCTCCCCAGGCTCACCTGGAACGCAGGCCAACAGCAAAGGCACCAGATTGGGGGGGCAGGGGGCGGCAAGCAAACGACTCACCAGCTTTTCTCAAGAGCAACGGCACTAACTATCTGAGCACTGGCTCCACTTGTAAATGAGACAGGCTTGCTTGCAGAAGCGATTTCTCCCCGAGTCACAACCCGGCACCGGCCCGAAAGTACTGACTGAGGCAGGGGGAGGAGACCGAGGGAGAGACCGGCAGGACCGGACCAGGTAGCAGGGAACACGTGTCCACACTCACACTCACACGTCCGTCCATTCAGACGCCCCGTGGTCTGCTCGTGCTCCCATCTTCCGTTCAGATGGTCTCCGGGCGCCTGTCACGGCTCCGGCGCTGTGCCCGGTGTGGGGACACAGACGAGATTCGGCCACCCTCTGCTCTCCAGGGGGGTGTGTGTCTCTGAGGGGAAGCGGGGCAGTGGGGTGCTCCGGAACCCAGCAGGCGGGGGGTCTGACAGGAGGCGCTGTGTGCTCACAGAAGAGCAGGAAGACGCGGGTGCTGTCCGCAGGAGGCAAGGTGTGGGGGAGGTCGTCGGGGTTGGAGAAGGCATGGGGGTGGTCGCTGGGGTTGGAGAAGGCATGGCATGGTCGTCGGGGTTGGAGAAGGCGTGGGGGTGGTCTTTGGGGTCTTGGACGCGGGTCAGCACCTTGCAGGCCCCGCCCCTCGGCCCTGCTCACCCCACTGTCTCCTAGAAACCTCTCCTCCTGCTTTGCACATTGCAATCCCATGGCTACTTTCAGCCTCCTCTCTCATGGCGCCCAGGCAAGGTGCGGTGCCCTGTTCTCAGCACCCCATGAGAACTTCAGGGCCCCCTGCCCCATCCCCCAAGCACTGGCCCAAGCCACCACTCAAGGGGGAGCACTGACTTGAATCCAAGCCCTGGAGGCCCAGGCAGCTGTGTGGTCTGAGCCCCGCGCCCCAGCTCAGGGCTCACAGGGGCCTGCAACCGCCCCCTCCCTGGCGTGGCACCCCGTCCTGTGTGCCCAACGCAGGAGCAGCCATCGGGGTTGCTCGCCCACCCTGTGACCCCATGACCCCGGGGACCCCGTGACCCCGAGACATCTAGTGAACTTGGGGCTTTCCGGTGCTTACTAAGCAAGGCTGGATTTCTGCATAATGGTTTGTGCTTCCAGAAAACAAAAGGCGTGTAGCTGACCACGCACCACAGCTTCGGGAAGCAGGGCAAATGCACGCTTCCTCCTAATGGCGGCCGGGCAGCTTCTGTGTCTGAGAAGGAGACGACCAAGGGCGGTCTCGCTCCCAGCCATCGCCCAGGCCTCCCCGACAAGGCTGTGCGACCCATCCATGTCCTCCCCCGGGTTTCAGGTTGGCGAGGGGCGGGGGATGGGGAATAGAATTGCGCAAGGGCCACAGTACCCTCCCCCACCCCAGCCAGAAACGCAGTCCCGGAACAATCCTCTGCTCCAGGCCCCACCTGCTCCCCCGTCCCATGGGGCCCAGCCCATACTCTCCGGAAGCGTGGGTGGGTGGACAGAGAAGCTTCCGTCCGTCTGTTGGGCGTGGCACCTACCAGCCTCCGCTCCAGGGTGACCGCCTCCCTCCCCCTTCCCTATTTCATCTGGGAACTGAATCTGCCCCTTTGTTGACCGCATCCCTCCTGGCCTCCTCCTGCACTAACTCAGCATGTGTCTAATGAGCTCTGACTGCGGCCAAGCTCCTGACGCCTCCCTACACCTCAGCCCTCCAGCATCCACGGTGTCCCTAGTCCCATGACTCGATCTCCCCTCCTGTCTCACAAAGAGCACAGGCCACAGGTGGGGCCCCCGCGTCTTCCTGCTGTGAAACACACGCATCTGGACTCTCTAGATGCCTCATCACTCGCTGGACTGGGGACTTAGCCAAGGTTGGAAAGGGATAACAATCCGCCCCGCCCCCTGCCAAGGCCACAGGAGCTGGTGCTCGCCCGACTCAGCTGCCCCTCACCGTCTGGGCTCCAGGCACTCGGCCCCATGGAGAGCCCCACCCTGACACACAGCATCCGCAGGCCCGCACTGCCCCCACCTCCTCTTATCTCTGCCCACGCCACCTCCTCCGGCCGCTCCCCAGGAAACCCACCGCTACTGCCTGCCCACCCTGCTCCCTGCTTGCCGCACCGCCTCAATGCTGTCATGCCACTGAGGGCCACGGGTGGTGGTGGGGCAGGGCGGGTGGTGGCAAGCGCTCCCTGAAACCAGGCTCTGAGCCTCTCTGATGCCGTGTCCCGAGCCCCGAGCACAGGGTGGTTTCAACAGTCCTCACGACATGCTCAAGGTCCTCGGATAAGCCAGGACCCAGGCTCAGGACACCCGAGGCCCAGGTCCTTCCACCAGGCCAGGCTACACTGCCCTCAGCATCTCCTACCAGCCAGCCTCCCGGACCCCCGTTCCAGGCCCTCAGCGGGGTTCACGGTGTGTGCCCAGGAAGCAGGTGCTGACTGGTCCCTTCCCCCGACCCCAGGGTGGCCTCTCTCCAGGCCTCTGGCAGAGTCGAGGGTTCCTGCCCCCACTGGGCCCCTGAACACAGCTGCTTCTTGACAAGGCTGAAATAAGCAGACAATGCAGCCTGCAGATCCCAGGAACCGTGTGGCCCTGGCTGAGCGGGTATGTCACAGGCTGGCAGGAAGTGGCTCTCTGGCACCTTCCCATGGCTGAACTCATGGACGTTCCATCAGGGCCACATACGCCGTCAGGAGGAACGGGCTTCCACGCGTGCCTGGAGCGGCTGCCGCTGCCCATCCAACCTAGACAGGGGACGAGCTGTGGAACCTGCAGGGGGGGGACTGTGGCCGGTGCTCCGAGTCTCTGGCCCGGCTCCCCTCTGTGACAAAGCACAGCGATCACGTCTGCCTTGCCATCCTGCCCTTGGTGCCTTGTTGTGATGAACTTTGCCCCACCCTCAAAAAACAGGGCTTCCTCCACTAGAAAGAGTGCACTTTGGGTGGACAGGGAAGAAACACCTGCAGGAAGTGGTCAGCTGTCTGCAAAGGGGAACACAGAGGATCCAGCAGCCCTCGACACAATGGCCAAGCTCAGCCGATCCGTGAGTCTGATCAGCTCCTACTGCTGAGAAGGTAACGTGCACCACACACCCCGGCTAGACAGAGGCCGGGGACACACTGTGTCCATTACCCTCCCACTCAGCCCCACAAACCGGGACCGTGGTCCATTTAGACCCAGAGACTGCGGTTCTGTGAGGAGACGCCTCGGACCTGAGGAGGAGGACCCGGGCATGCGGCTTCTGCTGTGGTTCCGGCAGACAGCGCGCTGCCCTGCATTTCTCTGTTCCACCAGGATCTGAACATCTCCCACCACCAAGGGAGGCTGGGGAAAGGCGTTTCGAGCCATGGGGCCGACCCTCTGAGAAAACTGACATCTCTGAGAGCGAAGGTCGCTCGGCTTGTTTTTTCCAGCTGCTGGACTCGATCAACCGTCCGGTGACGAAGCACTGGCCAAGGCCTCAGGGAGAAGGATGTTGTCAGGAGCCGCCTGGAAAAGGTCAGCAGCGGAGTCTTTGAAGCTGCCTTGTCAGGCTCAAGGTCTGGCTTCAAAGTGGCCCTGAAGCCAGAGCCTTTTAAAGGATGGCTTCCTTTGTCCATGCCTCAAATGGGAAGGAGATATTTCACCCCCCAAACCTCTTAGCATTGCAGCTTGAGCTGACCCACATTTGCTTCCAGACCTCCTTTCCTTCCTAAGAAATTAAACAGCTTAATTTCAAACACTCTCTCTTAAGCATCTGTTCAGTGCTTATTTAGCACATTTCAAATAACGTGGGTGAGACACAGAAACGGAGGGTAAAATCGAGGGGAGCCAGGAGCCCTGTCTGGTGGCGGCTGAGCGAGAGGGACAGACCACAGGAGGAAGACCAGCTCTACTTCTGCGAACACAGGACCCCGAGGGAGCGGACCCGTCCACACCCACCTCCCGTGAGCTCCCCGCCGAGGGCGTCTCCACGGTCATGGCCGTGCACGTGGTCCGTCACTCCAGCTGCCGTCCACCCAAGGGAAGGACTGTCAGGGGAGGAGGGAGTGAGCACTCGGGCAGAATCACCAATCCACAGTCACTCGGGCCCACGACTAAAGCCAGAGCTTCTGCGTCCAGACATGCGCCCCTCCCAGCCTGGGCTGCAGGGGGCTCGGCTCGGACACCACCACCCTGGGCGACTTGAAGGAGACCCAGTCAGGCCGCCCCTCCTGTCAGGACCTGTCTGCTCAGCTGTTCACAGGGGCCAGAGGGCAGCTCTGGGCGAGGCCGTGGAGGCCGTCAGTGTAGGGCACGCAGCTGTCCCTGAACCAGGAAAAGGCATGTCTTCCCCTCTGCTGGCTGATCTCAGGGGCACAAGGAGCCCTGGGATGGCGAGCCCGGGGCCCTGACCCAGCCCAACTTCCAGATGTTCAATCTTGGGTGAGTGGTCAGAACTGTGAGCTGTTTCTCCACGCACCAAATGGAGATGCCTGTGCCCCTGAGCACGCCCCAAAGGCCAGGCCTCGAGGGCAAGGGGAAGGCCAGTGCCTGCCCCCTCCCGCCCCTGCCTCCTGGCCACACCTCCATCAGGAAGACCCAAGCTCTGCACAGCCCCACCACGTCCCTCGGGCCTCCTGAGACGCAAACACGCGCACTGTGGCCCTTTGCCCCTGCTCGGCCTTGTGCTTAGCAGGCCTAAGTCCGTCTGGTCTAGGCTGAGACACCACTGAGCAGGGATGGGCTGCCAGGGGCCCGCCCCCATGTCCTGGCACGGAAGCCGGTGGCACAGCCCCAGGGCCCCTCCTCTGATTGGGAAACCAGAAACCCCACCCGAGGCCTGGGCCTTTATCTCAGCAGGTACTTCCAAAAATACACATGGAAGGTCATCTGGCTCATCTTCTCCACGAGAAAAAGCCAACAGGAATTGGTTAAACTTAATGCCAAGTGGGAGAACAAATACATGAGATGCTTCCCAAGGCCCCTTTCGGCTCCTGCAGAGTCTGGGGCTTGGCTCAGCACCTGGAGAGCCAAAGAACTTGCCAAGGACATGGCTCCCTGTGAAGAAATGAACGAGGGAGGAGTGAGCAGACGGATAGGGGCCACCGTACGGCCTGGATCCCGCTGCAGCCAGGGAGGGTGGGCCTCAGGCAGAGTGCCCCGCCAGGCTGGGGAAAACAAGACGGAGCCAGCCCTGCCACTCCCCAGTGCGACAGGAACAGCGTCCCCTGCAGTCCCCTGCAGGGGTGGGGGGTGCTTCCCTCTGCAGACGACCCCCCTGCAGGAACCCGGCACAGTCCCCGGGTGTTGGCTGTGCTGTAACTGACCAGGCTCCCCTTCGGCCACCCCAGCAGCCTCTGGGCTGCTGCCCCCAGACGTCTGGGGCCAGCCCCCAGGTGGGGCCAGATGGCCAGTGAGGCCCCTCCTTCTGGTGGTGGGGAGGTGGCTGAGCTGCTGTGCCCATGGGCAGGACCAGGCGCCAGCTCCCCACTCGGGCATCCTACTGCTCCCTCGCCCAAGCCTCCGGCAGCAGGCCCACACTGGCCGGGCCTTCCCTGCCACGTCTAGAAAAGATGCTTTGGCCTTTGAGAAAGGCTGAGATGGCAGACTTGCCCACATGGGGAAGGCGGAGGCACCCCCTCCATCACCACCACCACCACATGCACCCCGCACGCACCGTCTCACTGGCAGCCTTGCTCTGAATGCTGCAGCTAAAAATACGCACCCACTGGTGAGACACGGAGGGCCTGCCGGCGCGGGCAGTGAGCAGCCTTCTCCCTGTGGAGGGCTGGAAATAGAAGCTGGGATTTGGGGCAACGGCGACACGCCCCGGGATGGCCAGAAAGCCCAGCGGTTCCCGGCCAGGACTCAGGCATCGAGGGCCTAGGGGTCGGCACTGCCTGCCACTGGGGGTTCAAACGCGGGTCCCGCCTGGGTCACCCGTCTGCCCAGGCAGTCTGGGTGGGGCAGGGGCACAGGGCTGGAATTTTAACTACTCAGGGGCAGGCCCGAGTGCCCTAAGAGACTCCTTGTGGAGCAGGCTCACGTTTATTATTGGTTGACTGCTGAGCCTCACGGCCATCTCCCAGGCCTTAGGTCAAGACAGTCACTGGGGTCATGAAGCCAGGACTCCAGCCCAGGGCAGCTGCCTCCCAAGTCCACCCGGAAGTGGAGGTGAGTGAGCTGGAACCAAGGCTGAGGAGAAGCGGATGCCCCTGGTCTCACCCCACTCCCCCTGCAGCCCCTCCCTGGCTGCTCAAGAAGACGGCTCAAGCCTCCTGACCAGTGCCTGCTCTTCTTGGGGGAACTGGGCCCAGATTCTGGCACAGGCCCCTCCTCACGCCCCCGAAAGCTGCCCGCACTTCCATCACTGACCTGACGCCGGGTTCCAGGTCTCAGGGCAGCAGCACAGAGGGAGTCAGAGGCCTAGGCTCGGTGTCCTGGGAGGGAGACCTCAGGCAAGGCGCCCTCCTGGCCGCACGCCCCCAGCTGTCCTCTGTGAGCCGGCACGACCGGGCCATCTCCCCCACAGGGCATCTTCCAGGCTCTGAGGCCACATGGACCTGTGAGCATCTTGCAGACTGAAAACCAGGCATATACACTCTTCAGCATCTTCCCCAGTGAAGCCAGGGAAATAAGAGGCTGATCCTGTGTCTGTACTCAAAGGGCTTCCACCTCAGATGGCGAGACGGGGGCAACTTAAGAAGAATATGGAGGCACCGCTGGCCCGAGGGCGCGAAGCTGGCACGGCCGACGGACAGAGCATGGGGCACCCATACGGGCCGGTGCTCACTGCGACTGTGCTGAGGATGGCCGGCGCAGGGGAGGCGATGGGGGCAGGGCCACAGGGGACCTGGGCCTTGGAGGAGGAAAGGCAGGGCCACCAGGGCAGTGGGCGCGACAGCCCCTCCGGATGGGCAGCAGCCTTGGGTGCTCTGCACGACACAAGGAAGCCACATGAGTCCAGGAGGAGTCTGCAACCCAAATGCTGGCCTTGCGGGGCTGTCCCTGGTGACAGGGGCTGGCAGGACAACCTGAGGCAGGGAGGACCACTGCCAGTAGGACACCCTGGGCAGCAGCACAGAAGGCAGTGATTGAGGAGCAGCAGAAGGGGCACAGGGGACGGGGAGGGAGGAGGCTGGGCCATCGGCAAGAGATGGAGCTGGGATGCAGGGAAGCTGCTAGCTGAGAGCCCCCCACGGGGTGGGGGGAAGGGGAGCAGAGACGGGGTGGGGGAAGGGTGGCATGGGCAGCAGGGAGGGGCCCAGGGCAGGGGGAACGGGGGGCCAGGGGGGTGTGGAGGGCATCTGCACCCCACTGGGATCCGCCCATGCAGGTCAAGAAGTTGAGACGCTGAGAGGGGGGCAGGGCTGGGGCAGAGGTGGGAACCTGGTTGCAGCGAGGGTACTGGCGGGTTGGCATTTCCACAAGAGAGAATGGACGCCAACTGCTCGTCGCCCAGGAAGTGGGGAAAGGGGACAGACCAGAAGGGGCCTTGCTGTGCTGGACTGGAATGCGAGTGTCAGGGTGATCTGGTGGCCGTGGGTACAGACAGGAGACACTGAGCGTGCAGGCAAGTCTGTCCTTACGGGTCCACGCATACCCTGGGCTCTGCCCTCCGAGAAGGCTGGGGAGTAGCAACTCCCTGGGACAGACAGCTATTCTCCTGTCTGCATCTCGGTTTCTAAACACTGGTCTTCACTCACGGGAATTGAGGCCCTGGGGAAAATGTATGCTGTCAGAGCAGTACCCGACAGCGAACCTGGGACCCCTGGTGCCAGGAAGCAAGGGCGTGTTCAGAGGATGATGGAGACGTGTCGACAGGAACAGGAATCAGCCCGACAGAGTGCCCACGGGGCGTCAAAATGAATAATGATGGTAACATGCTTAATCCACTGAGTAGTAAAGTAGAGGAGGGTGACTCCATGCAGAGTAAAGGGACAAAGAGTAGTATGATGAGTAGTTGGTGTTTACGAAGTTTCAAAGCACCTTCCCACAGAATGCTTAGTGATTATAAAGGAGCCTGAGAGGAGGGAACGCCAGTGGGCAGCGCCCTATCAGCGGAGCAAGGCGGCCAACACCTTTGTCTCGGCGGGACAACAGAGCTCATGGGTCATCTGAGAGGTGTGACCCCTGCCAGGGACGCGGGCACTGACTCTAACCACGAGGACACGTCACATGGACCCAGGTGGGGGGCATCCACACGTGGCTGGTTGGTGATATAGGGAAGCACCAAGGTTAAACAAAAAAAGGCAAAGCCTGAGGAACTGTCCCAGCCCGCTGGAGACCAGAGACATGCGGACTGAAGGCGGCCGTGGCTCTGAGCCCCACCCGGAACCTTCAGGAACAAAGGACACTCCTTGTGCGTAGGAAATGCAGAGTTTGGGATGACGGTGCACCAAGCCAGCCACGGACTCTAAAGCAGCTCAGAAAACAATTCTAACCACTGTGCTTGCAAGTTTTCTGCAGGCTGTCAAAAATAACACAATTGCTCCCTCCTTTTTTTCTTTTTCCTTACTTTTACTTCTAAAAGCCTAAGGAAATTCTGGCTAGAAGTCAGTAGACCTAGGTGTGAAATCCAGCTGTAGGTCACCAGCTCATCATGATTCCAGGAGGCATAAAAGTGGGGAAAACATGGACTCTGGAGTCACAGCGACTGAGCTCCAGTCTTCACTCTGCCACTCACTGGCTGAATGACCCCGCGGATGCTTTGCATTTCCGTCCCCCTAAAGCACAAAAATAACACTATCTGCTTCTGAGATAGACTGTGAAGGTTACATTATTAATCCCTTCAGCAAATATTTACCCAGCTGATACGTTCCGCCGTCACTGAAACGTCCCAGCAACCGTTTCAGGTTCTGAGAGTGTGGCAAAGACCAGGCTCTCTCTCTGGAGCTTATACTCCAGCAGGGGTGGAGAGACAAGGAGGGGGAAACCTGCATTGGTAATGAACTTTCAGAGAATAATAAGAACTGTGGAGAAAAATAAGGCAGGCATGGCCTTAGAACGTGATGGGGGAATGGGGAAACAAGAGAAGAGAGCTTGGAGAGGAAGAAAAAAAAATCATCACACAAAACAAAACCAAGAAGACACAGATCACAAAAGTCAAGATGAGTAACTACTACTAGAAAATAAAGCATAACAGAATCTATGACAGTTAAGACCAAACACATGTGCCATACCAAAGAATGTAAGTGGTCTAAATTCACTTATTAATCAAAAAGACACTGAAGTTAGATCACAAACAAAACTCAGCTCGACGCTTGATCTAAGAGAACCACATGGGGGGAAAAAAGTAATTCTCAAATGTTTAAACCAAAACAAGAGGCAAAGATACATCAACCAAACAAAAACAAAGCAAGGATGGGAATTATAGGATCATACCAGATTGAATAAAGGGCAAAAACATTAGAGGAGACAGACAAAGACACTTAAAATGGTAAAAGGCACAACAAAGTGAGAAGAATTATGACTTCTATGCACTAAAGCCCATCAGCTTTCATCCTGCACATATTACAAGACAGAATTACATTGATGGACAGAAGGCCATCAGGGTGAAGACGATCCATGTTAGCAGTAATTGTAATTCACTTCTCAAAGTCCAAGTGAGATCAAATAAGGAAGGATCTTAAAACCCTAAGCAAATTGGTAAGGTAGAGCCGGGTGACACATTTCAACTCAACACACTTAAAACAAGGAATAAGCCTTCCTTTTAAATGTCCATGGAGTAGTCAGACACAAAAAACCATCCACAAAGAAATCTCAGTAAATTCTAAGAGGTGAGAATAGTATTAAACTGATCGCAGTGCTGTTACACTACAAATTCACAACAAAAGGAGAAGACAAAAAGGCTCAGATAAAGATGAAGATGAAGCAAACTAAAATCAAAGGATGCCTGAAAATACCCAATATGAGAAATTTTAATACCAGAATATGGTTAGAGCCATACTACAGGAAGCAGAAATGGAAATCATAGGAAATAGAATCATAGGAAAATTCATAGCCCCATAAAACTAGACTAATAATAGGAAATTTTAAATGAATGATGTCCAACCCAGTAAGTGAGGGGAAAATAATATAAGCTCAAATCAGGCAGAAAAAAAATTAGTAAAGATAGAAGAATTATTGAATTAGAAAAGAGACAGCGGATATAATTAATCAAGAAAGTAGATCATGTGTTAGCTTGCTCAATCAGAAAAAAAAAAAAAAAGAGGAAGCAAAATTATATAAAAGAAGCAAAAATAGGGGGAAAAAAAACCTCAAAAAGGCAGTTAAAGACCTACAGAAATTTTCTTTTTTAAAAAGTGAGCTACGTAAGCTCTTACTGAAGTCAGAAAAATACATATGAAAGATGTTCAACGGGTATAGGGTTGATTTTACAAAACGAAAAAATTCTACAGATCTTTGGCATAATAACAAAAATACAATTAACACTAGCCTTAACGGCACCCTTAAGGAAGATTAAGATGGCAAATTTGTATTATGTGTTTTCTCGCCACAATATTTAAATAAACAAAGGAACAAATGCAAGAAAAAGACGGAAGAGGATTACCCAAGCCAATATTCAAGTACACTGTGAACTTACACGCACAAGGGTGGCACTGGCTAGTGGACAGACAGGTTAATGGAAGAGAATTCAAAGATTTTCCTACGCATATGTGAAAATGGCATTGCTTATTTATGAAGAAAGAAAAAAGTGAAGTCGCTCAGTCGCGTCCGACTCTTTGCGACCCCATGGACTGTAGCCTACCAGGCTCCTCCATCCATGGGATTTTCCAGGCAATAATACCAGAGTGGATTGCCATTTCCTTCTCCAAGGAGAAGACAAATTATTCATTAAGTAACTTGTGGATAACTAGCCAGTTTTCCGGAAAAAGAAAAGGTGGCTCCATGCCTCACTACTCACGCCTTAAAAAATTCCAGATAAATAAAAGATTTCAATGTTAAAACAACTGAGTCCATGAAAGTATTAGATTTTTTTTAATATAAGCTAAATGAGGAAAGTCTTTCTAAGTATGATATAAAAATATAAGGTTTTTTTTTTTTTAAGAGATTGCTAAATTTAAAAGAGTAATTTCCAGCTTGACTCACTCCTGGGAGCACTAGGCTACTTGTAAGGATATTTGTTGCAACAATGTTGATAATAGCAAAAGATGCTAAAGGTCCATCAAAAGATACAGAGTAAATAAATTACATACATCTTGCCTGCCATTAAAAAGACTGTTGCAGCTCCACCTACATGTGTGAGTATCTCCATATGGAAGGAGACCCAGCCTGTGTCATTAAGAAAGAAAGGAGAGTGGCAGAAAGTTCTCCCAAGGTACCCAGGGAGGTACACACACTCTGGATGTTTTATCTTCTTTTATAAATTTTCTCCCCTTTTAAAAATCAATTTACATAATTATATTTGGCAAAGGGGCCAAAGAGACAATGACTCAGCCCCTTGGCTTCCCTGCACCCACCCCCGGGCCAGCCGGGCTTCAGACCAGATGACCACTCGCCACTGCCCAGCGTCGGGGAGGGGTCCTCAGCCCGTCAGCCTCTGCTGCTGCTGACAAGCACTTCATCGGGTCTGACTCTGCGTGACCCCAGGGACTACAGCCCCCCAGGCTCCTCTGCCCAAGGGATTCTCCAGGCAACAATACTGGAGTGGGTGGTCATTTCCTTCTCCAGGGGAATCTCCCCAACCCAAGGATCATATCTGGGTTTCTGGCATCTGGGACTCACCAAAGTCTGGCTAACCTGGCCCTATACACCTGGCCTGGTCAGGGGGCCTGAGTGCTGGCACTCTTCCCAGGCACAGTTCTTTGGAACGTGGGCTGTGGGGGAGAACGCACAGCCCAGCACCATCGCTAAGCTACCTCAACATCGCTAAGCTAAGGAGATGGAGGTCAGCGGGCAGCTCAGCTGCCAGGGAAGCCTGGGCCACACACAGCCGTGTGTGTCCAAAGACACAAGTGTGGCCTTTCGCCCACGAATCTCATGACATAAACAAACTGACGATCCCCCACTGAGGCCTCCAGGTACCAGCTCGATGAGAGGACGTTCTGCAGGACTTGGGATGCGTCTCCCCGAGAGCCCCGGGAGGGCGGGAGCAGCCGGAGTTCTGGCACAGGACAGGCTGGCTGCCTGGAGCGCCTGGGTCCAGACTCCTGGGCGGAGGTGGACAATGCACGAGGGGCCACTGAGGCAGACGAAGCAACATTCAGACACGACGAACCCACAGCACCCTGCAGTGGTTCTGTCCCCAGGGAGGCCTGTGAGCCTCGTCAGGGCTGTGGGCTGTGCTTCGTCCCAAGCGCACTCCTTTGAGACAGGTGACTGCAGGTGTCAGGGTCCAGGGCTGCCTCTGGCTGCTGCTTCCAGGACAGCTGGCAAGCACACCAGGCTGCGTGGGGATGGTCTGTCAACCGACCTGGGATCCTCTACCTGCATCAGACCAGCAGTGGCAGGGATCAAGTCTAATTTACCTCTGGGTCCCCAGCACCTGGGTGCAGATGGATGGATTCACCCATCCAAGAATCTGTGTATTCCCTGTAACTTCATGCAACAAACATCCCACAAGTCTGTTTCCTAATTTGTAACAGTTCAGTTCAGTCGCTCAGTCATGTCTGACTCTTTGCAACCCCAAAGACTGCAGCACGCCAGGCTTCCCTATCCATCACCAACTCCCGCAGCTTGCTCAAACTCACGTCCATCAAGTTGGTGATGTCACCCCACCATCTTATCCTCTGCCGTCCCCTTCTCCTCCTGCCTTCAATCTTTCCCAGGATCAGCGTCTTTTCCAATGAGTCAATTATTTGCACCAGGTGGCCAAAGTATCAGAGTTTCAGCTTCAGTATCAGTCCTTCCAATGAATATTCAGGACTGGTCTCCTTTAGGATGGACTGGTTGGATCTCCTTGCAGTCCAAGGGACTCTCAAGAGTTTTCTCCAACACCACAGTTCAAAAGCTTCAATTCTTCAGTGCTCAGCTTTCTTTATGGTCCAACTCTCACATTCACACATGACTACTGAAAAAACCATAGCTTTGACTAGACGGACCTTTGTTGGCAAACTAATGACTCTTGCTTTTTAATATGCTGTCTAGGTGGGTCATAGCTTTTCTTCCAAGGAACAAGTGTCTTTTAATTTCATGGCCATAGTCTCTATCTGCAGTGATTTTGGAGCCCATAAAAATAACTGAAAAAAACTGTTTCCACTGCTTCCCCATCTATTTGCCATGAAGTGATGGGACCAGATGCCATGATATTAGTTTTCTGAATGTTGAGCTTTAAGCCAATTTTTTCACTCTCCTCTTTCACTTTCATCAAGAGGCTCTTTAGTTCTTCTTCACTTTCTGCCATAAGGGTCATGTCATCTGCATATCTGAGGTTATTGATATTTCTCCCAGCAATCTTGATTCCAGCTTGTGCTTCATCCAGCCCAGCGTTTCTCATGATGTACACTGCATATAAGTTAAATAAGCAGAGTGACAATATACAGCCTTGACGTACTCCTTTTCCTATTTGGAACCAGTCTGTTGTTCCCTGTCCAGTTCTAACTGTTGCTTCCTGACCTGCATACAAGTTTCTCAAGAGGCTGGTCAGGTGGTCTGGTATTCCCATCTCCTTCAGAATTTTCCACAGTTTATTGTGATCCACACAGTCAAAGGCTTTAGCATAGTGAATAAAGCAGAAATGGATATTTTTCTGGACCTCTCTTGCTTTTTTGATGATCCAGCGGATTTTGGCAATTTGATCTCTGGTTCCTCTGCCTTTTCTAAAACCAGCTTGAACGTCTGGAAGTTCACGGTTCATGTATTGCTGAAGCCTGGCTGGAGAATTTTGAGCATTACTTTACTACCATGTGAGATGAGTGCAATTGTGTGGTAGTTTGAGCATTCTTTGGCATTTCCTTTCTTTGTGATTGGAATTTGGCCCTGGAGTACAGAATGAAGCAGGGCAAAGGCTAACAGAGTTTTGCCAAGAGAACGCACTGGTCATAACAAACACCCTCTTCCAACAACACAAGAGAAGACTCTACACGTGGACATCACCAGATGGCCAACACTGAAATCAGACTGATTATATTCTGTGCAGACAAAGATAGAGAAGCTGTATACAGTCAGCAAAAACAAGACCAGGAGCTGACTGTGGCTCAGATCATGAACTCCTTATTGCCAAATTCAGATTTAAATTGAAGAAAGTGAGGAAAACCACTAAATCATTCAGGTATGACCTAAATCAAATCCCTTATGATTATATAGTGGAAGTGACAAATAGATTTAAGGAACCAGATCTGATAGACAGAGTGACTGATGAACTATGGACAGAGGTTCGTGACATTGTACAGGAGGCAGCGATCAAGACCATCCCCAGGAAAAAGAAATGCAAAAAAGCAAAATGGCTGTCTGAGGAGGCCTTACAAATAGCTCTGAGAAGAAGAGAATTTAACTCAGATAACCATTATACCTACTACTGTGGGCAAGAATCCCTTAGAAGAAATGGAATAGCCCTGATAGTCAACAAAAGAGTCCAAAATGCAGTACTTGGGTGCAATCTCAAAAACGAAAGAATGATCTCTGTTCATTTCAAGGCATAATCCAAGTCTAAGACCCAACCAGTAACGCGCAAGAAGCTGAAGCTGAACGGTTCTATGAAGACCTTACAAGACCTGCTAAAACTAGCACCCAATTTGTAACAGGGGGATGGTAATTATGACCTGAAGACTTGCACGGGTCAGACAAACTGCATAGAGAGTTTAGGCACAGCGTCTTGTTCCCCAATATGAGGGTATGTGGTTCTCTGGGGCACAGCAGTGGGTGACCCCACACAAGGCACCACCTGGCCACTGTCTCCCAGACGGGCATTGCCCTCGTGCCCACAAGAGCTTCCTGCACATCACAGCTCAGCAGTGTGGCGGGGGTCTGCTCGGCGATTATCTGGAGGATGTGCACTGAAAGCATGCTGTCCACGGTGTAGCCAACACCTGACCAGGGCTCGCCAGCGCAGACCAGGCGCTGTGCATCTGAGAGGCCGGGACGAGGACAGTGCTGTCAGCTGGGGAGGGAGACGGGGCAGCGCCGTGGGACAGTCAAATCAGTGTGAGAAACTGCTCGGTCTGCTAGTCACCACCACCCGGTATCCATGGAAACAGCTGGACCGGCCCTCGACTCAGGCCGTCAGGAGGCCTGCTAGGCTCTGCCAGGCTCCCACCCTTGTGGGAATGTAGCCTCCCCCAGCCCGCGGTTCTGCTCCCAGACGAACAGAGACAGGAGGCAGCTGAGTAGGGGTCCTGCCCCAGGCCCCTCCCCAGCCCTGCCGGGGCTCTGCCCTGCCCTCTGTCCCACCTTGCCCTGAGACGCTCTGCAGAAGGAACGCACACAGTCTTGGAGCCAGCCCAGAACCTGGCTTCCTCTCCTCCGGGACCCCCACACGACATCAGTCCCAGTGGGCCCCATCAGCGGCCCGGTGAGCGGCAGTGCTGGCACAGGCGCTGTGGTCTCTGGCACCGGCCCGCAGGGCAGGAGTCATGTCAGGGCCTTCCCACGGGGGCCATGGCCCCGAGACACAGAAAGGCTCTGTGCGCAGCCGGTGCGAGCAACTTACATAACAGCAAACACCTCCAAAGAGCAGAGGCACCCGGACACCAGGACAAGCAGTAAATCAGCCTGCGTCAACGTGATGAAAGGATAACGAGGACCTGAACGGCAAGTGTAAGACGTGCTCATAACGTGAGAAATACTTGTTTTCTCAAGTATTAAAAAAAAAAAGGACACAGAGTACAAGAGTGGTATGATCATCTCGGCGAACAAAATGTGAACTGGGGGACAGCAGAAAGACTTAGAAAGGCACAAAAATGAGACGAAATAGAGACTGGTTTTGGGGGTGCAAGAGTGGAAAAAGATAATTTTTCTCCATTGAATTTTTCTGATTTGCCCTGCTTTTCTATAACAAGAATATATTGCTTTTGTGAAGCGAATGAATGGGAAGGTCAAGGTTCCAGGGTAAGGAACCTTGCCTCTGAAAAACCAGGACAGCCTGAGTGATGCAGAAAGGAGCCAGTGACCCTGAGATGTTGGCTCTACGGCACAGGTGACAGGGACGGGGCAGGTGGTGTGCACTGGGGCCGGGGATGAAGCCCCAGCCCAGTGCAGACAGACGGTGGGCCGGGGAGGCCAGCCCGGGGCAGCAGGTGGGCAGACAAAACTCACGGTCTCACCTCTCGGCCCCTGACCTGGAACTACGCTCTATGGGGTGGGAAAGTCACCGCAAAAACTCGGGCTCCCACAACGCCCACGGCACCATCAACAGTCAAGAGTCAGACGTCCACTCCACGAAACAGCCCCAAAGCCTTAAAAATCCCACGTCTTTTGACTTCATAACTCCAAAACGAGCAAGCTGAGGAAAATCAGAGAAAAATGCATGCAGACGGATATTCCCTGGAAACTGCCAGACGTGGCGACAGTTAAATTAATCATGACACGGAACAGAGAGATATCACGCGGTGTTTCTGGGGCGTGTGGACCCTCGGAGACAAGACCCAGGCCGCACTGAATGCTGCTGGGGGCCTGAAGGTGCTGGGCCCACGAGACCTCCTGGAGGAAACGCCTTTGAGTCCTGATCCTGTGGTGTAACAACTCATGCATCTCCTCCAGGATACAATCCTTAATACCGGCACTGGTGTGCACATGACATACGACAAGGAAAACACCTATAGGGAGACCAGCGCAAACCCAGCAGGGTGCCCCCCACCCCATCTCCGGAAGGAGTCTGATCCCCACGGGGCTCACTCCCCATCGGCCGGTGCCTTGGAGCACTCCCTTCTTTTGACTGACTCGATGCCTGGGTACACACTTTGTGTCACTGTTTCCTAGGGCTGGATTCCTGGGGCCTGCCCAGCCCCGGGGGCAGGAGGGCTGGGTGTCCGACCCTCCTCGGCCAGCGTGTCCGGTGGAAGTCGCTGTCTGAGCCCAGGCCGCCGAGAGACAAAGTTTTCTGAGCTAGGAAAGGGAGGGACACCCTGAGAGGTGCAAACTGAGACACGTTCTGCAGAAACAACCATCCACCTCCTCTCACTTGGGCTGGACCAGCGAGGCAGGCAGATTCCGAGGAAGGAGCCCCCGGGTGTCAGGCTCAGTCCACTCACAGCTGCCACGTCGGCACTGCTCACCGGACCCCCAACAACCTTCACCCATGGGAGTGGGGAGCCCAGGAGAGTGGGCAGTCCCGGGCAGCTCGAGGGGTTCTCACAAACTGAAGACCAGTGAGGGAACATCAGGGGGAGAGGTCTGTCTTTCTCCTCCAGCCCCTGGGGTAATTCTCCTGTGTCTCTAGAGTGCAAAACCAGGAGGTCAAACTAATGAATTAACTGGAGGAAAGACCAGCTACTGACTCACAACAGTTTCTGGGTTAAAGCAGAGAAAGAAGGCACATCCATGATTGTCTGCATCTGACCCAGCACAGATTACATGTCGGGATCATTTCCAGAGAATAATACAGACTCTCATTTCAACAACAATTCTACATTTGAGCTTGTTTCTCAACAAAAATTTCCACTGCTATTTAGGAAGGCACAGACTGGGGTGAACGTTGCAGGTGTGACAGGCAACAAGCGTTCAAACACCTTGCTCTAAGCGCCACCTTCCAGCGCTCTCTTGGGCCAAGTACTGGGGTAAGTTACGGCGTTTACCAAACAAACTCAGCTCATCCAGGAGCCAGGAGGAACCACCCCCTCGCTCCTGCCCACCACGTCTTCACTCATCACTCGAGGAGCACAAGTGTCTGCAGAAGTCACATCCATGCAGACACCGTAAATGCACCACGGAGGATGCGGGTTCTGCAGCAAGGGGATCCGCACTGTCACCACGCCTGAGCTCAGAGGGCAGCAGCCCGGCCATAAGGCTGTGCTGACCGGACACCCGCAGACCAAGCTCGGGAGAGACACAGACCTCCCTGCCCAGTTCCCTGAAGACCTCGGCACACAGCAGCACCAAACGCGAGCCCGCGAGTTCTGAACAAAGGAGCGCGCACACCCAGAGGTGACGGGCAGTACTCACCCCACAGCAGAGGAGCCAGCTGCAGGTGCTCCAAGACCAGCTGGTTCAGGAGGCCCTCCACACTCGCCTCGCCCGTGCGCTTCAGAGATGGGTGAGCGTCGTTAAGGAAAACTCTGTGATCGCCAAGCCCAGGGCCCGGAGGAGAAGTTCTACAAGTTTCTTGACAGACAGGAAACCCTACACAGTGGTTGAACGGCCTCCTCCTCTCAAGGGTTGGTCAGATATGTGGGAAACAGGTATGAAGATGTGTCAAGGGCCTCTCCCCCCACTCTCCACCACCAAATCTGATAAATTGAGCTGTTGTGTGAAGAAGGGAAATCCACCCAGATAGGTTCAATCCAGCAGCCATTCTTGCTGGGGGAAATAAAGAAGAGGGAAGGTTGTTTTTCCTAAAGAGCGTGCAAACTGTGGCTCACTGTTCAATACAGCCCAACGTGTTTCTCTACACGTGTCGGTTTCATGCTGCTTCCACGTCTGTCGCGTTATACATCTTGATGTAATTACACATATTATTACGAACGTGCTCACTCAGGCAAGTTCATAATTGAGGAAGTCATACTGCCTCTCAGCAAGTATCAGTGGATGAAGAAATTGGGTTTAGAAGTGCAGAAAATAGATGTCTCCAAGGTGCTAATATTAAACAGCCCGTGTGGTCCTCAGAAACACAGCTGTAAACTGCTTTACCTTTTCCTACATAAATGAAAGCCGCAGCATTTAAGCCCCAATCAAAAGGGAAGACTATAGCTCTGACACTCTCTAGTGACCGGGAAAGTGGGGAGAATCCTGTTACTTTCCTCCTTTAGCAAGTTAACGGCACTCAACGAACACACCGAGTGTGTCTGAAGCGAGCGAGGCGTGGTGAGAAGCACTGAGCACGCTGAAATGACCGCACATGAGCCTGAAACTCGGGAGGCTCACACTCCAAGAAGGACGACAACGCAGGAACAGGCCACTGCGCCTGTCCAGCCGGAGGACAGCCGTGCCAGGATGGAGCCAGGCTGGCGGAGCAGAACAGGCCGGGGCGGGCAGCAAGGGGCGCCAAGGCCTGGAGGGAACGGAGACCAGAGTTCCGGGGTCCCTCCTGCCAGGGCCCAAGAGGGCCAGCTAGCCACACACGGCAGGGGGTCTGAGACAGGAGCTCGGGCCAAGCTGTCGGAGCCCAGAGCACGCAGGAGCCCCTGCCTACCTCTCCAGGCCTGCCACCTCCACCCAGGCCCTTCTCTGGCTACCTTGACCCTGTTTCCTTTCTTCCAAAACACCATGTGCTTTCTTGGAACTCCAGTCTCCACATTCTATGCTCTTTGCCTGGAAATGCTGCTCCCTGCCCTTTTCTGCCTCCTCACTATACTCATCCTTTAACTCTCTTCCCAGACCTCACCTCCTCCAGGAAGGCTTCCCTGAGCTGCCTCTGCTCCAGAGACCCTCAGCGACCCCACCAGATGTGTGTGTCTCCTGCTGTCTGGCTCCACCCCTGGACTGTCAGCCGTGCAAGGGCAGAGCCCTCCTAGTGGTGTCTGGACCAGTGCCCCAGTCACCGTGGCTGCTCCATGAACACTGAGGACTAAATGCACGCTGGCATGAGTCAGCACCCCAGGTAGGTGGTGCAGGGGCCACGTGCGTGTGCTCGCTTTTTCCTGTCTTCTTTCCTGACTCTCTGGGGGTTATTTTCACTTATATGAAATTAAGACTTCAGAATATGGCAGCTTACTGCCTCTTGTTTAAAAAAAAAATCATGGCAGGCTTTTGAGGCTGATCACACATGGCGCTTGAAGAACAGAAATAGTGCCTGACGAGCACAGCCAGGATGCAGAGCTCTGAAATGATCAGTTAGAAGAGCGAGTGAGCCAGTGAGTAATCACAAAGTTGCCAAGTGGCACTGGGGCTTTGGAAGCCATTCTAATAGCATATTTCTGTATTAATTTGCTCTCGGACATGAGCCATAAAATTATACAGCTGAGCTAATAAAGCCAATTACCTGCATGGGCATCCCCCTCCCCTTCGGCCCCATAAGCCACCAAAACAGCCTTGTGTCTGAGCCTGGACACAAGAACACAACCCTGGCTACCGAGACCCTAATCAGCCACTCTCACAGCCCGGATGACAATGCTATAGTGAGGACGGTGGATGCGGCAGTGGCTGCTCTTTCTTAAATACCCGGACTCTGGCGTTCAGGGCAAGAGGTCAGAAAAGAATGATGATGATAGACGGTAATTCCCATCACTACTACTGCTGCAAAGAGAGCATTTCCAAAGTGAGTCCCATGAGGGAGGCCCAGCGCTAAGTGTTTAGCATGGATCTTCTCAGTTTAAAAATACTTGCTATTTTCAAATTAAAACCTGAGAATGTGGTGGGTATAAGACAGGGACTATTATTTCCATCTCAGAGATTTAAGCAAACAAACAAACAAACAAACCTCAGGCCCATGGGGATAAGGAGAAAAGAGAACACAGCTAGGAAGTGGCAGGATTGAGTCCATCCCACCCCGGAGCCCATGATACGGCTCCCACTTTCAGATACTTTGCTATAAACACTGCACGGACTCCTCACAGTAAACTGGAAGCAGGGACCTGTGACTCCCACTTGATAAATAAGGACACCAGTGCACAGGGCCAGGACCCTGTCTGCTCCCAGCAGGAGCGCGGCCAGCCAGCCGCCTTCCTCCCACACAGAGGGCACTGTTCGTGGTGCTGAAGAGCCTGACTTCCCTTTAAGCCGTGGTCGCGAAGAGTCCGACACGACTGAGCGACTTCACTTTCACTTTTCACTTTCATGCACTGGAGAAGGAAAGGGCAACCCACTCCAGCGTTCTTGCCTGGGGAATCCCAGGGACGGCGGAGCCTGGTTGGCTGCCATCTATGGGGTCGCACAGAGTCGGACACGACTGAAGCGACTTAGCAGCAGCAGTCACCTGGGAAGGGCTTCCCCTCTGGCTCCCTGGTGAAGACTCTGCCTGCAATACAGGATAGGCAGGTTCAATCCCTGGGTCAGGAAGATCCCCTGGAGAAGAGCATGGCAACCCACTCCAGTATTCTTGCCTGGAGAATTCCATGTATGAAAGAGCCTGGCAGGCTATGGTGCATGGGGTCACAAAAGAGTTGGACACAACTTAGCGACTAAAACAGCAACACTCACTTGGGAGACTGCAATTAAGATTCCAAGTCAGTGGATGTTTTCTTGTCCCCACGATCTACTCTTGCAGCAGGGGGACTGTAGGCCACTGCTGGTGCCAGTCAGGCTTTCCAAGTCTCCCAGCCACACCCACGAGCACAAACCCATCAACAAACCCTGTGCACCTGGAACATAAGAAACCCCAAGCGCCCTGCTCAGTTCACCCAACACACGTTCATTCTGCCTCTGAGGCCTCCCACAGGCGACTTCTGGCTCTTCCAAGGAGCCACATGGCCCCTTCACAGTGCCCTCTGAGCCTGCAGCTTCCTGCCTCAGCCACAGCTGAGTTCCCTGGAGCCACCTCAGTTCACTCACGTCTCAGAGGCGGGGAGCCAAGAGGCCCAGGCTGGCCCTGGCTCAGTTTAAGCTTCCACTGCTACCCTGTACTCAAACTTGCCAGGCTGATGAGCAGGCAGCCCCAGAGCGGCCAGCTTCGAGCACCAGCAGGAAGCCCGCGGGCCACTGCTCAGCACTGGGCTCCCTGCCTAACTCCCCAGGTAGCACCGGCCACTCCGGGCCATGGGTATTTATGGCCACAACTGTTCCCGGACAAGGCCGCGGTGAGCGCCTGGGGCCAAGGCCAGGCTTCCCGTCTCCAAGTCCCTAATTCAGAGCCGCAGGGCTGGGAGGCTGTAAAAGTCAACTGGACGAGAGCTTCTCCAGGAGTGATGCAGCGGCTTTAAGTGACGACGACCCTGGGCCACAGCTTATGACCACTCACTGCCGCACCCTCGGGTTAGGGAGCCCTGCACTGAACGCCGGCCTGCACCTCGCGGCCCTCCCCGACTGGCGAGAGGCAGAGGACACGGCTCTTTGGGGACAGAGAGATGGCATGGAGGTGGCAGAAGTGACTCAGCCCAGCTCTCCGATGGTAGCATCTCCCAGTCCCTTCTTCAAGCCTAAAATCTGCTAGAAGAGAAAGGCTTACATGCTTCAAAACCAGAAAACGAGGAACAACCAGGACACCATCACTTGGGAAGGGTGATTCCCTGGCTCTGAGAGGCCTTGTCCCGCGTCCCTCACACACCAGGCTCAGAGTGGGGCCCCCGCGCTGGTTCCCCAGTAAACCCACAGAGCATAGATGGGGTCAGGCAGCCCGTAGCCCAACGGGAACCCCAACGCTGGCGGGTTCTCCACTTCAACTCCACACCTTTCAGCGGCCTGGCCGAGAACCGAGAAGCAGGACCTGTACACCCTGGCCTCACAGGCCCTCCCGCCTCACTTCCAGGACCGGGGGGTACGATCCTGCAGCAGGGACATCATGGACATCCCACACCAAACCAGGGGGCGGAGACAAGGGGAGTGGTCATTCCAGCCTCCTAAATCGAGTGCAACCACACTGCCCCTAGCCAGGAAGCCCTTCAAGCACCCTAGGGATAAAATCCCAGCTCCCATGGAGGCTACACAACTTCTCCGCAAGTTTTCCCAGGCTGATCTCTCCCCCGCAGACCTGGAGGACTCGGTGTGCACCAGCCAAGCCAAACCACTGGGACCGGTGACAGACAGGCTGTTTGCTGCCTCGGGGCCCTGACTCCCGCACCCCCCAGCCTGGAACCCTCTTCGGCCTTGGCCTCCTGGTGACCACCACCCATCTCAAGCTTGAACTTCATGTCATCTGGGACATCCTCTAGAATCCATCTCCACTCCAGCCATCACCCCAGCCAGACCACTATGAATGGACACTGTGCTTGCACCCGTGGGGGTACAAGTGCCCCCAAGAGCCTTCCTGCCAGTGGGCGGGCCTGGATCCATGCCAGCACGTCAACACCTATGATGTGGGCTGCAGGAGCTGCTGGGGATGAGAAGACTGACCAAGGTGAGGTCTTCCCTACTTTAAGAAACCCCGTCTATCACACAAAGATCATATCTTAGGACTGTTAGTGACACATCATTGTTAATTACACCTAGTCTATACCTGTGCAGAACTGTTTTGCTTACAAATGTCTCCACACATGTTGTCTTGGTTAACCTTCTGTGTGTCATGGGAACCATGGATGTGTGTGTGTTTTGTCACTAAGTCCTGTCTGACTCTCTGCGACCCCATGGACTGCTGCCCACCAGGCTCCTCTGTCCATGGTAGTTTTCCAGGCAAGAATACTGTGGGGGAGGGGTTGCCACTTTCTTCTTTAGGGGATCCTCCCAATCCAGGGACTGAACTTGTGTCTCCTGCATCTCCTGCATTAGCAAGCGGATTCTTCACCTTGGAGCCACCAGAGAAGCCTGGGGACAATGGAAATTTGTGGTCAAATCTTGGAAAAACAGATCCAGAGGCAAGGAAGGTGCAGAAACTTAATAAAATATCTTCCCTCTCATTTTCTGCCAGCCCATTAGCGTGAAACATTTGGGCACGGGCTGCAGAGGATGCCTCAAAACCACAGAGCAGTTTTTGAGATCCTGCCTGTGCGTATAGGACTGAAGTTTACCATGAGCCAGTCTGACACTTTAGAAAAACAACTGTTCATTCCATCAGCTCCTCCCGTGGGGAAGGTGCAGCCAGCGGGTGGAGGCCTGGGTCTCTCCCAAGAGAGGGAAGCACCGGACTCTGAACACCTGGCTGTCACACGTGGTCCACAGAGACCAGCCCTCAAGAGCAGCTGACGAAGGCATCCCCACACTGGCTCTGAGATGAGGATCCCAGAGTGGGGAGCCCCGTGGAAAGCAGGCCTGCACCTCGCCCCCTCCCAGGAAGACACGCTGCCTGTGCCCCACGCACCTGCTCTGGAGAGATACCCACAGGTGCAGGGACTTAGCCGCCACACTTCAGCTCCAATGAATTAGCAAATTGTCATAACTAGGGATTACGCTAATGGAAAGACTGCTCTAGGTGATTAATGAGCCTCTTTCCCATGACTTTGTTTTCCAATTTGCATCGCGAACTTTGAGAATGCTGATGCCGGGTGTTGTCCCAGCAGGGGCGCTGGTGGTGTCTGGGCTCAGCTCCCTGGATGGCCCACGAACTGCCGGGAGAGTCTGAAAGTGATTCAGGGCCGCGGTCCTGCTGGGCGAGGAAAGGGGAGTCTCGGGGCAGAGGGTTGGCAGAAAGGAGGGAGCCCTGCAGCCAGCAGCGTGCCCAAGGGATGCTCGTCTCTCCAGCTTCATCCGGAAGATGGAGGCCATTGTGGCGGAGACCAGGCGCCTTCTGTTCTTCTTCCCAGCACAGAGCTGGCGAGAGCGCAGACTCTGGAGCCAGACGGCCAGGCACGAGTCCCAGCTCCGCCACTTAGTAGCCAGGTGACCCGGCACAAGGTAGGTCACCTCACAGGACCAAGCTTCTCTCATCTGTGGAACGCGGATAAAGGCCGCTTCACTGGCGTTTTGTAAAAATTGGGTAAATCTATGTAAATTGCTCAGAACGGTGCTGGCGTCTAGTGAGGGCCATACAGGTATTAGCTATTACGTAAGCTCCGTAAGTAATTTTATGCTATTAGATGCTCACAATCATTGTCACGCCACAAGCACACAGAACGTGCACAAGCCCAACAGGTGGCCAATCACGTGAGCACAGGGCGCGTGGATTCGTGTGCCCGCTCACGCACACTCGGGGAACTCTTCTGTGCACTCCGGGGCCGGAGCCCTTCCCCACTCTCCCAGCCGGCCAAACCTCACATCCGTGCACTCTCTCCCTGCGCCTAACCCTGGTTCCTTTCAAAGTAACTTCAAGGCGTGCATATCCAGATTGGAAGTGGGGGGTGTCAAGGATCAAACACGTGTCCCTGCCCCATCCCTCCCGCCGTCCGCTGAAGGCTAAACAGCCAGGGCAACTTTACAGCCTCAAAGGAAGGTCAGGAGCGGTGCTTTTCTCTGGCTGGCCCAGCGTCCCCACAACGAGGATCAAGCCTCTGAAGCCGTGATCACCCACAGCCATAAACACCGATTCCCTTAGGACAGAGACATGATGCAAGCCCGCACTTGACTGAAGACGATCAAGGAATCGGCTGCGCTGAGGACAGGAGCTGCCTGTTTTAGAATCCATTTAGATAAAACTGTCTCTCCTAACGTGACTAGTAGGAAAACCTAGTGCACTGTTTTAAAGGAGTCTTATCTAAAAATACCTAATTTCTCTTGGGTGATGAGAAGACAGAGCTCCGATAAAAGCGTCTGTGAGAGTTAGCTAGGAGTCAATCAGGGAGGCTGAGGGGCTATCTCAGGCAAATCAGCGCAAACAGCTTAACCTTCCTGCGTCTTTATTTATCATAAATACTTTATGTATTTGGCTGCACTGGGTCTTAGCTGCAGCATGCGAGATCTTCAGTTGCGTCATGTGGGATCTAGTTCCCTGACCAGGGATTGAACCTGGGCCCCTTGCTTTGGGCATTCAGAGTCTTAGCCGCTGGACCACCAGGCAAGTCTCATCTGCCTCTGTCTTTAAAGTAAGGAGGGCTCACGTATTGACAGGTTTTCCTCACTGGTGGGAACACTGTATTGGAAATTGAGAAGCTGAGGATGGCTGTGTGCCAGGTCACCTGTCCTGGTGATGACCGACTACACTGAAGACGTTGTGCTTCGAGCCGTACAGGGGTGTGACTGTTGTTGTTCAGTCGCTACGTCATGTCTGACTCTTCGACCCCATGGACTGCGACACACCAGAATCCTCTCTCCTCCACTATCTCCTGGAGTTTGCTCAAATTCATGTCCACTGAGTCAGTGATGCCATCCAACCATCTCATCCTCTGTCGTCCCCTTCTGTCTTCAACCATTCCCAGCATCAGGGTCTTTTCCAATGAGTTGGCTCTTCACATCAGATGGCCAAAGTATTGGAGCTTCAACATCAGTCCTTGCAATGAATATTCAGGGTTAATTTCCTTTAGGACGGACTAGTAAAAACTGATGACAAATGTCAAAGCCACTTCTGGGATTTATAGAGGGTGACCAAACATGGCCACCGTCAGCGGCATGGCCTGGGGCCAGCCCCGAGAAGACAGCCCCTCTGGGCGCACGACCCTGCTCCATACACCTCTGCTTCCCATTACTTAAGCCTACGTACCCTGAGAATCCCACAGAGGCATTCCAGCCCCTCGCCTGCTACTGATTCTTAGGCACCTAAAGCCCAGTTTGCCACTGGGCTCCTTAAGCCTCTGCCTCACCCTCAAGCAGCCAGATGGTTACAAATAACCTCTAGACAGAAGACGGAAGACACGTGCTTATCAGCCCACCTGGCAGAGACCCAGCCCAGATGGTCCAGGCCACCAGCCTCGTGGGGATCAGCGGAGCGGGCACCCAGGTCTTGTCAGAAAACCTACCCGGGCTTGGATTCTGCTAGGTCAGTAGGCATCTCACCAACCCTGAAATGCTCTCCGAAGGGAGGTTTGCAACAAAAACAGGAAAATGAGAAGGGGTGCTGACACCGAGCTCACCCCAAGCGCCTCCCGCAGCTGCCTCCCTTGCAGACTGTCTGTGCAGCGCTGCCCCTGGAAAGGGAGCCAGGCTTCAGCTAGACGAGTCACACTGGCTGCAAACTCCCTTCCTACGTTCACAGCACTCGGCGTCATGCAAGCAAGCTGGTGGCTGTTCAGCTCCATCAATGAAACAGAAACCATCCATTCACCAAATGGTTTCCATCCCTCAGTGCTAAGGATTACACATGGCACTGGGGTGGGCAGGGAGCACACGCCCGGGCTCCATCAGGCAGAGTCCACTCCAGGCTGAGTTCTTGCTCACCGCAGTGTCCCAGCACTTGGCACAAACCCCAGCAGGCGGAGGTCATCAGGGGACAGCTGCTGACAGGACCTGACCTCAAGAACAGCACAGCCGGGCCTGGGAGACAGTCTTGGGAGGAGAAACTTTCCTGTGCTCTGGAAGCACTATCCCAAACAGGAGTTGAGCACTGAGGGTTTCAGGGGCCCAGAGGGGGGCAGTTCCAGCTGGAGCTTGATGGGAGAGGCGGCAGAGAGGGTCCCGGAGAAGAGTGGACATGGGAGGCCAATCATAAAGGGTGACCCCCACCTGCACCTGCGTGACGCTTGTCTCTCCTCCTCCGAATGCCACATGGAGAGTGAAGGAAGATACAGTCAGCTTCCAAAGCTCTCAAACTAGACATTCTGGGGGACCTGACCCCATTCAGGCACCCCCGCAGACATGAAGGCAGGGACGCCAGGAGCCGGCCGTTGGGGAGGCCCAGCCCAGCGCCCTCCGTCTGGGAGGAGCCTCACCTGGGGCCGGGCCCCGAGGAGAGCGGGAAGCGGGGGCTCAGCTGTGCTGACACCTTCCAGGGTCAGGAAGCACGGCTGTGCCTCGAGGGTGGGCCGTCACTTCAGGCTGACCTCAGGCAACAGGAAAGAACGTGAGGTCTCGGATCCTGGCCATCCAGCTCCGGGACACATGTCAGGAGAGTTATTCAACTTCCAGAATAAGTATCTATTTTTTAAAAGGGGTAGGTACTACCCAGCTTGTAGGTTGTAAGAAAAATGCTAGTATCCTGTCCAGCACCAGGTAGGGATCAGGTCTGGCTGCAACGCGGGAGACCCGGGTTCAAGCCCTGGATGAAGAAGATCCCCTAGAGGAGGAAATGGCAACCCACTCGAATATTCTTGCCTGGAGAATCCATGGACAGAGGAGGCTAGTGGGCTACAGTCCACGGGGTCACAGAGAAATCGGACATGACTGAGCAACCAACGCTTTCACTTTCCCAGGGGATCAGAAGGGCGGATATAATGGTTAGGACTGATCCCAGCAGCGCCCCAGAGCACATGTCCGCCCTGGGCTGCCATCACCACCGTCACCAGATGAGGAGGAAAGGGGAGCAGAGAGGCTACACGGAGGCCCGGGGGAGGGGGCAGGCGAGCTGGGCGACAGTGCCCGCTGGTCAGCGTCTGCCCCGCTGCCCAGTGTCCCTTCCCCAGCCCCGTGGACCACACACCAAGAAACTCGACACACGGGAGCCACGCACGTGGTGGTTTGCACAGCGCGGGTAATAATGGAAATGATACACAGGGTTTCAGAAGAGAGAGCGGGATCATAAATCTAAAAGAGCAGTATTCAATGTTAGCTCACTTGCCCGGGCCCAGGGCCAGCGCGTGAACCGCTGAACCAGGGAGCTTCAGGGCTGAAAACACCGAGAAGCTCCTGGTGCTCACGGCCCCGATGGCCGACTGCCCCCCACCCCCTGCTCCGCATGAGGCCACCCTGTCCCTGCAGAGGGCGGTCTCCCGACGACGCCCCAGGCAGCCTGCGGGGACCCTTGAGCCGTGCTGGCTCTTGGCCAGTTAGCAAGCTCCAGGCTCCATGTGGGAAAGCCTGCCTGGACCTGCAGCACCCGGGGTGGGTCGGGGGGAGGGATGGAGTTTGGGGCTGGAAGATGCAAACTATCACACAGAGAGAATGGATGAACAAGAAGGTCCTCCTGTTCACCACAGGGAACTGTATGTGGTGTCCTGGGATAAACCAGAATGCCAAAGATACAAGAAAAAATGTATATATGGATATACCTGAGTCACTTTGCTCTACAGCAAAGTGATTGAGAGATTAATCTACAGAGATTAAATGTGACATTATAGATCAACTAGACTTCAACAAAAATTAAAAAAAAAAAATCAGCACTGACGCCTGCCCTGCGTGTTTCACAAAGCAAGGGTGCGGTCAGAGGAAGCAGGGCTGCGGTTTCCTGGGTGGGACGGACAACGCCTACTCTCCACCCCCTACCCCGTCTCTCTTCGGGAGCCCAGGCGCCCAGGCTGCTGGGGGCAGGACACAGAGGAGGCGGCCCCAGAGCTCGACCTTTGCCTTTGGGGGCGGGGAGGGGAGTAGGGGAGCAGGAGAAAGGCCGGCAGGCAGGCCAGCACCTCAGCACCGCCCGGGCGACCCGCTGCTCCAGCCTGCGCTCTGTACAACCTGCCGCAGGGGGCAACTCGGGTCCACGGTGCACGGCGGGTCTGGAACACCGAGGCAGGTCAGTCCCACCACAGGAAAGCTCCGTCTTACCCCACGAGGGCTGCGCCTTGAGCGCCCACCTCTGCGTCTGCCCGCCCCCAGGCGCAGAAACAAGGCACACAGACGGTGAGCCGCGTGCAGAGAGCGAGCTCCCAGAGTCCCCTGGGCTCTTCTGGGTATAGCAGGTATTCTCTAGACAGGTGTGCACACACCTACCGCGAGAGCCAGTTTCCTTTAAAACGCGTCTATCCAGCCGTACAGGCTTACATACGGGCCATTTTTATCACCGTGGATGGGTGTCAAATTAGGCTCGACTTTTTTATGAAGTCTAAATATTGAGAAAATATCAAAATGCATAATGAAATAATTAGGCAATTCCATCTTTGGTCTTCCCATCTGCTTGGATTTAGGTTTACAATAGCGAAAGTCTGCTCTTCGTCCCATGCCAGATGTCATTACCAGACAGGAGGGGAGCGCAGAGGGAAGAGATGTCCACAGTGTTAATTCTCGTCACTCGAATCCCCTGTGGGGACGGGCTTCCAATCAGTAAAGCTAGGAGACGGATGTGCCTGGCACCTGGTGGGCATCCAATAAGGATTTGCTTGCATGAATTATTAATCAAAACGCAAAATAGGGAAGTCAGCTTCTTTAAAGAATCAAGGCTGAAAGGAGAGAAACCCCAAAACATTTCAGTACGTTTTCAATAAAACAATGTGAGTGTTTTGATGGTCACCATAATCCTACTAGGAGGCAAGGGCCACAGGCTAGAGTGGGGCTGACGGTTTAGTACCAGCTCCCCTTGTTTCTCCGCAGGAATGCGGAGGCAGCTGCATCAGCAAGACGGGTGAGACGTGCCCTGGGAGCTGGGGGGTGGGCATCCAGGACCAGGTGGGCCCCCGGGTCAGCACCCAGGAAGCCACGCTCACAGGTGCTGCTGTATGTCCTTGCTCCCAGCAAGGCCCAGTCTCTGTGGGTTCCGTGATGAGACCCCCTTCCCTCTGGGTCCCCCAAGCACACTGCGCCCTCCTCCCCGGGTGCAGACTGGATCACCCACAGCCCAGTGGGCCAGGCTCTGCAGCAGCTCCTGGGGAAAGCTAAGGCTCTGAGAAGGAGCAGGGCCCCCCTGCTCACATGGGGACCCCACGAGGACCCCACACAGGAGGCGTGGAGCCTCCACAACACAGGGGGGCCTCTCCTGGCTCCAGCGTCAGGACGCAGACACAAGAGCTGACCGCTGACCGCCTCCTTCCTCCCTGCGCCTCCATCCCCTCAAGGGGTCAGGAGCGCTTTCAGGGCCCCCTGGTGGGCAGGTGAGCACTGCTCTGGCCACCCCGCCCAAGCAGGTCCTTGGCTGGACTCAGGCTGAGTTGGCCCTGCTCACTCAAACATGCCAGCTGACTGACCCCGACTCTGCTGAGATGCAGGGCACCTCAGGAAGGGCAACGCTGTGGTCCCGGCTGTTTTACTTCTCTCTCCACAGGAGACAAACGCCTAACCCCACGACGTGCACCCGGTTCCCTCCATGAGTCCCTGGACGCTCTATTTTTAGCGTCTGGTTCCCAAGCCATCCATCTGCAGTGCTTTTTCACAAGCTCTTTGGAGACAGAGGTCTGGTCTCCCAAGCTCAAATTCACGTGAGCTGGCGTGAAGGAAGTGGCCTCCGTCCTGGAAACCGTGCCTCCTGCAGCCCGAGGATGTTTCCAGAAACCAGGAAGATGGTCTGGAATGATCCGAGACCACATGACAGGCTGCAGCCAACCCATTTCCACAGAATCAGCATGTGAATGAGATACCGATAAATAACAGACAGTCCCCTCAGAGTTGCCTCTTCCTGGGAAGACGCTCTAGGAGAACCATCCTCTCGCATCCTGAGCACTGCAGGGCACTTTCCACCCTTTTCCCCTTGACAAGCTTCTACTTATCTTTAAAAAGTCCACGCTAACGTCACCTCCTCTATGAAGCCTTCCCTGACTGCGCTGCCCCCAGCAGCTCCTCTGATGAAGCACTTGGCCCAATGCTCTGTCCCTGTTGTTGCTGTTGAGTCCCTACGTCGTGTCCAACTCTTGCCATCCCACGTACCGCAGCACAGCAGGCTCCTCTGTCCATGGGATTTGCCGTGCATCTAATCCTCAGAGCACTTCCACCCCTTTCAAGACCACGCAACCACGTGAGGCCTCATCTCTGCATCTCCACCTCTCAGGTGGCTCACCGTACACCTGACCCAAAGCAGGCACTCGGTGAAGACTGCTGAAGAAACACAGAACCTAGGGAACCTGGGGTTCCTCCAGATTCCCACTCATCCAACTGGGTGTCAACCATGAGCCAGGCATTGCTCTGAAGCTCAGGGCAGGGCCAGCTGTTTTATGAAACTGACCTTTGTAACACAGCCTCCTAAACTGCTCCCATCCCAGGTTTTTCAAAATGGCATCTCTACGCCTGGCTAAGCTGTTCAACCCAATTTCAGTTTCCCTGACAACCGCATCCTGTATTCGACCATCAGTGAGTGGAAGCCCTCCAGCCCAGCCATGGCAGGTAGCCGTTAGTACTTGTCACTATCACAGATCTGAATGCTGACAAGAAACAGGCAACCCAAGCCAAGAGCAGCCCCCGCCCCAAGCAGGCCCTTCCTCATCTTCCCTCCTGGGGCCCTGGACACGGTGAGAGGTGAGAAAATGTCTGCTCTCTGTCCAGATCTCCCTGCCAGGCCACTCCTGAGTTACCTGTGCCCAGCACTCACTAGCTGACCCCTCTGGGCTCCTCGGGTCTGGGAAAAGGATATGATGGTCCAGTGGATGTCCAGCTTGCTGTTGATCTCCAGGCCTCGGGCTTCCTGCCTCTCCTCCTCCAGATGTTTGGAATTTGCAAACTGCCCCTTATCCGCAGGGGATTCTGGGAAACTCTCAAAGTTGAACTTGTCCACTTGAATGGCCATTCTAAGAGAAGGGGAAACACAGCAGAGGGTGAATCAGGACGGCAATTTCTTCTGCGGGCTCTCGGGAATCAGCACATGCCAGCGTGAAACAGGAGAATGAATCGTTATCGTTAGTAATTCATAACGGAGTCGCTCCAAGAAAATGAAATAATTGATTCCCAGGGTAGCATTGGCTTCAGAGCTGGTTCAACACAGTTTAGCACGAAAGACAGAGTCAGAGAGTCCAATCCCAGAAAGAAATCTGGATTCTGGAACAGGATAAAGCGGACAGGAACCAAAGGGAGAATTGCAGAGCAGGCTGGCAATTACTCAGCCCTGAGGACCCAGAGCCCAGTGGGAACTGCAGACTCAACACAGAGCCCTGCCTGTCACCTCAAACTTCATCCTCCGCCAGACTGGCTTGTTCACACATGCCGCACCCAGCCAGCCACATGCTGCGCCCCACCAGCCACACGGCACCCCACCTGCCCACTTGCAGCCCCTGCGCCCAGGATCCCCCCCACCTTCAAGTTTCTGCCAAGTCTCACACCCTGGGTGCCCACACTCTTAACCCTAGGGCAATTTCCATCCCGTGACTCAGCCTCTGTGCCACAGCTCCCCATGTGGGAATGCTCTTCACCTGACCCGTGGCACGGCTGGAGTCTTTCATCCTTTAGATCAGACCTTCAGAAAGGCCTTCCTAGATCACCTCTCCACAGCAGCTTTCTCTCTCACCCGCCCTCACCTTCTCCAGGGCGGTATTCAATCTATTTCTGCTACACCATGTACCACGAGCTGCAAATATTTACTTCTGGATTTGTGAGCTGTCTATCAATCCTATCAGAATTCGGCTCCCTGAGGGCAGAGATGCTCTTGTCTTATTTAGCAGTGTTCCCGGGCCCAGAGTTGTGCCTGCCTGACACACTGCAGGAACCAGTTCAAAGAAGAAATGAACAGTGAATTAAGATCCTCCCTAATACCCTAAAGGAAGTCAACCCTGAATGTGCATTGGAAGCACTGATGCTGAACCTAAAGCTCCAATACTTTGGCCACCTGATGCGAAGAGCTGACTCACTGGAAAAGACCCTGATGCTCTGCAAGACTGACAGCAGGAGAAGGGGCTGCAGAGGATGAGATGGTTGGATGGCATCATCGACTCAATGGACATGAGTGAGCAAACTCTGGAAGACAGTGAAGGACGGGAAGCCTGTTGTGCTGCAGTCCATGGAGTGACAGAGTCAGACATGACTGAGCGACTGAACAGCAATACCCAGGCCACTGCTGCCTGCCCCATACCTGCATCCACGTTCAGCTGTGTCTCCTGGTGAGACAGTGCCTGGTCCGTAGGAGGCGGTCAGGCTCTAACCGCCTGCTGCCCCCCCCTCCCTTGCCCATGGTCCTGACATGCACACAGCCGGGAGCTGGCTGGGTCTCACTGATGTTTGAAATCCTACCTGTTAGCACAAAGTCAGGCACAGAGTAGGTACTCAACAAAAATGTGCTACATGAAGGGATGTAGAGAGAAGGGGAGAAAGGGCGGCTCCTTCGTGTCAGGCCCTCAAGATGACTGCCAGTCAACAGATAACAGCAGGCATTTTCTTTTAATTCATAGTCTGTGCAGTGGCCGAAATATTCGCCTGAACTCCAGCAGGCACTAATGGGCCTTTGGCGATTTCTGTCTTTAACAAGCAGGAGCTGGTATTCAGGGCGTATAAACAGCAAAGTAAACCTAAGGAAGAGGCCTCGAGCGCTTGGAAAGAATTACGGTCAATGTGCAGCATTTGGCCGAGAGCGTGACGATTAAGGGTTGGCCGCCAGAGTTAGGGGCACTTCAGCGTAAGCACAGAAACAGTGCACTTCAGGGCAAGGACCACGTTCAAAAAATTACCCTTTTACCATTCTTTTCTGATTACAAAAGTAGATACGCTTACTGCAAAAAGCTAGAAAACAGAGAATAGCATGCAAAAGGAAAAGTACTCAGAATCTTATACCCTTATGATTGATATATGGATTCTATAGTCTTTTTTCCCTAAGTGTTCCTATTTTAATGTAACAAATCATTACATAAGTGTATGTGTAAGTCATAAAAGTGTTAAATATATGCATACACACATACATATACACACAATTTTAAGGCTCGCTTTATTCTGTTAATATGAGATGAACAACTCCACACTGTTGAAGATCAGTCTGCAGAAGATTCTATCACACGGCTGTATCATAATTTTACCAGCTCCCCTATTTTTCATACTTTTCAGGTATTTTGCATTCTTTAAAAAAAATATTGGTGAAAAAAAAAGACATAACCACCATCTTTCTGCTTAAATTTCCTCGCTGCATTTACGGCTATCTGTGAGAGTACACCTCTAGAGGTGGAATTAACTGATGTGGGGGTATGAAAGCCTTTTAGGCCCAGAGGCAGGGAACAAGTCCCTTCTCAAGGAGGTTCTCCCCGAGCACGTGCCCTCAACAGAGCCGGGGGCGGGATGGGGGCGGCCCTCTCTGCATCCTGGCCGATACTGATGATGATCGAGTTTCAAATCTATGCCAGTAAGAGGCAAGCTGCTGCTTCGCTGATGTTTCAGTCTGCAGGTCTGAACTACTCCTGAGGCTGAACACTTCTTCAGGAATTGCCCAGTCGTCTCTTTCTCCCCTGTGGGTATAGCTGGAGCGCCTCAAATGCCTACCGAGTAGAACTGCTTCCTACCCCCTCACTTCCAAGGTGGCCTGAAGCAAACTAGTGCTCTCTTCAAACCAAAGGTCAGAATACATCCTAAGTTTCACTAAAGGGGCCAAACTCAGTCTCCTCATCTGGTAACTCAAAAGGAACCAGTAACTGTTACCTGGCAGGTGGGTGTGGACACGTCCCGACACCCGGCTCTCTTCTGGCCAAATGCAAAGTGGAAAGAGAGGCCCGCTCTCAGAAGACTTGCGATCAGAATAGATCAGAATGCATACTGACCACTGGGATTATATTTGTGACTGCCTGGGCCAGTGGGGCAGGAGGGGTGGGCTCTTTCAAACAATTTCGGACTGAGCCTAAGCATCACATTACATCACCCACCACCACCCTTAAGAAATGCACAGCCAGGTGTGCCCACAAAAGAGGAGAAGAGGAAAAATGAAATGCAACAAACGCTTACCACGTGCCCAGCCTGGGCTAGGTGTTTTCAATACGTATTCATCTTTTTATGACGGCAGCCTAAGGATGCTGTGATATGCTTCCTTTCACAGATGCGATGAAGCTCTGTGAGCGAAAGCCACCTGCCCAAAGGCACAGAGCTGGCAGCCCCACTGGGAGCCTGTGCTTAGACGGAGCCGCCCTGATTTTTGCTTTCTCTGGCTCTCCCTTGCTTAGGCCAAGGACCTAAAAGGAAATGATCTTTGCTCCTCTGGTTTTCAGAGCTGGTGGAAGACACAGACCTGGTGACTGCAGAGCCCGCCAGCCACAGGCCACCCCACTCCCCAAATTTACAACATCGCTCCCCCTCCAGCAGCCCCAGGGCACACCATGCAGCGAATGTCTCAAAGGCAGCACCCTCCTTCTGCACAGATGATGGAATCGAGGTACCAGAAGTTGAGTGACTCGCCTAGGGGGCACCTAGCCTAGAATCCTGGAACCAGGATGGCAACTCTAGGACCCGAAGACTACTCTACATCTCTGTCGACCTGGACGTTGGGCACGGCCCTGAGCCTCACCACCGTTCTTCATGTCCTCCAGGAAGGGGCTGGAAGCCAGGCCCGGGCACACGCAGCATCCCATACGTGGAGGCAGGGAGGCTGAGGGGCCAGGCAGTTAAGAAGTGACCCGAGCCGCTCACGCAAGAGCTTCAGACCTGAATGCGGTTCTGATACTGGCCCAGCACCCCAGTGCATTCTGCAGCCTCCGCTCCAGACAGTCCCCACCGCTATTTGAGTCTGTTCATCTTTGCCGAGTCGGAGGGAAATAAAACTAATACTACTATGGAATGCCAATTTTCATGTTTAATTTTATGGCCAAATGTGACAATAATAGTTAAGAGTTGGCACTAAAAAAAGGTGCTGTGATTTCTGAAGAGTCTATAAAAAAAGTGGTGGTTTTTTTTAAAAAAATACCATATCATATGATTCAGCCTTTGAACAGCTGATAACCTCGCCAGGGAAGTCATAATGATGACATTTAAATACAAATCAAGGAGTCGGATTTAGAAGGACTATCCATGTATAATTAAATTGAACTTTCATTGGGAGATAATTGATAGTTATAAGACGGTATTCTAAATTTATGTAGTGCATCCTTCGGGAGTCTGTTTGACTATGCAGAACACCAGCCTAGTCTCTGGTTTATAATGAAGTACTAGCCAAGTGGAAGGGAGGAGGCTGGCCTTCCGGAGTCATTCATCCTCAATGAGAAGAACTTGGGGCAGACAGGAAAATGGCATCAACCTGACTCCTGGCTCACACCCAAGACGATCATTTTCTCGTTAAGCCTCGTAGACCAGTTATGTTTTCAAAGAAAGCTTCCTTGTTATCATTTTTAATTGAAGAGAAGATACACTGTATTATAAGAATCAAAGCGCCATCGGGGATCACGCCAAACGTGAGACTGGCAGCACCCACGGGCACCCGGCACGTGCCTCACCGTCACCGTCTCCCGCCATCCTCATACCCACCACCTGCCCAAGGCCACAGGGACAGCTGACAGGGCAGAGGACTCCTAACCCGGCCTGGGGGTCCCGCAGCAGGCGAGCATGGAGATGGGGGTCCGTAGAGGCGTCCCTGCCCCACAAGCTCCAGGCACACACCTGGCAGATGTAGCTAAGTGCCAGGCACTGGACAGGGTCGGGGAAGCTCAGACACGGCGGGCGCCCAGGGGCCCCCACCCAGGCGGGGGTCCACTCATAGGGGGAAGGCTGAGCCGACGCCAGCGTCTGACAGGTCCCAGCCCCCTTCACTCTGTCTCGGGTGCTCCGTTTGTCTGGGTCTCCAGTTCCTCACCTGCGAGCTGGAGGTGGTTAAGGGCCCACCCACCTCTTGATGGGCTTTCTGTGAGTTCAGCCAAGGCCAGGGTGGGGGCTCGAGGGGCTGCCAGGCAGCCACGGCCTCTTGCTACGGAGACAGCTTCTCCAAAGAGTGACCGCATGGTGTGATCGCGGGCAAGGGGCCAGCCAGTTCTGCAGGAGGACAGGACCAGAGGCCCGCGTGGCGCCCGTCACACTCCCCCTGTGCCCGTGCTCCCTGGCCATCCACGAGGGGACCCCAGGGCCCGGCACCTGCCTTCCAGAGGGGTGAGCTGAGGGAGAACAGACCTCTTACCCACGAGGACCTGCTCTCCCAGGGCCCTCAAAAGGCTCAAAGGCTGCCCTGGCCAGTTCTCACAACTTCCTCCAGGGAACCCTGACTCCAAGGCACCCCCAAGACCCAGTCTCTCTGCCTCCCACCCACCTTCCAGGCTGGCTGGGATACCTCCCTCTGTCACCACGCCCTGATATCCCCAGCGCCCTGTCCACCTCCTCCCTGAGGGCAGCCGGACTCCACTGAGCCCCCTCTAGCCCATGGCTGCTTCCACCACAGCCAGACACGCAGCCTCCGAGTCCTTCCGTGAACCCGACACCTCCTGCGTAAAACTGATATGTGTTTATCCTGTATTAGAGGACCACAAACGAAGTGACACGTCTCATGTCCAGAGACACCAGCCTCATGTGTCAGCAGCACCTCCTTCCGTCTCAGCCAACGTTTCGGTGGAAGCACAACCCCCTTTCCTTGCATTTCTGCAGATGAACGACTACTTGGGGGCCTGTAAGTAGTGTCCTCCGCTCAGAAGACAGCGCTTAATAAAGTGAGATTTACTCTTAATGCCATCGAGCTGCCGGCTGCCCCCCACAACCCGCGGGAAGCAGAGTGAGGCCTGGATCCCTGCCTCCCGGGGTCGCCTTTAATTGATTTCTCTCTGCTGGGCCTTCTCCAGGAGGAGCCTTCCATCTAAGCAGGGCTGGCTGGCCCGCCGGATCCCTGCCATGCAGCGGGAAGGGGAGGGATGAACTCCCCAGCAGGCGGGGAATTCAAGCCTAACTCTGCTCTTGACGGGACGTGGGGCCCAGGGCGGGTCACTGACTGAAGAGCCTCCTCCAGGACAGAAGACTGTGTGGACGAAGGAGCTGAGGCTCTGCAGCCGCCCAGAGCTGGATTCTAAGCCCACCTTGGTCACCTGGGAGCTTGGCGGCCAGAGGCAGGTTAGACCGGTGTCTCCAGGCCTCCGCTTCTTCACGTGTGAAATGAGCACGTGAGGCTGGGGTCAGTCAGGATTGTGGGGAACACGGACCACTTGGCATATCATTAATGCTCAAAATTATAGCAATTACTCTGGGGGGTGGTTAAAAAAATGTTGCTAGAATGGATTGAGGTCCAAACAGGAAAGCGTTTATAGAGACACTTTACGAAAACTAAAATGTAAGATAAATGCTAGGCACTGGTATTTTATTTATTCTTTTCACTCTCCTGCGATCACAGAGAACGTTCCCCCAAGACCAATGTGCAAGCAAGCCACTGCGTCCTCAGCCCGCGTCCTTCACGGCCCCCCGCTCCCAGAGGCCCCCCAGTGCTGGCCCAGCTTCCCGTACCCCCTCTCTTCGCTCCCTGCACTGCCCTGCTCACAGAGCCCACCGTGCCCCTGGCTTGGCACGAGCTCGCCCCAGGCAAGGCCCCCTCTCTGGTGAGCGCCAGGAGCCATGTCAGCAGTCCCCTGGACCTCTGGGTCTCTAAGGGTGAGCTTGGGGTTTCCTCCAACGCTCCTGACAACTCTGGGGAGGTCTATACTGAGATCAAAAGACCAATCAGACGCTTTCCCAGAAGTCTGAAAGGCCTGGTTTTGCCCACCTCTGCCTTCTGCACCAGGGGTGCCTGTGACGGGTCACCCACTGGGAGCCCCCACCCTGGGAAGCTGTGAGAGGAGCCTGGGGCTTCCTGGGAGGGGACACACGTTAACCCCAGTGAGGACCCGGCCGCAGGGCACCCTCAGGGTTTGTGCCTGCCCGCTGCCAACTGGAAAAGGAAACGAGCTGCTTGCAAGTCCTGACTTCTCCCCACAGCCCGTGCCCAGCCCACATGGGCTGGGAAAACCCCGGGGAGCTGAATTAGGGCGGCAGCCTCTGTGGGCTCAGCCGGGCCATGGCCACCACACAGCCTTAAGTGAAAAGCAGGCGCATGACACCCTCTCGGGCTCCTCTGAGTCCTCCGGAGTGACGTGCTGGCCAGGGAGGGACTGCTGAAGCAGCAGCGTCCCCGTCGGGTGCCCGCTTCTCTCCCATCACCCGTGCAGAGGACGCACCTAAACCTAAGGGCAAGGGCACCAGCGGGGTCCTGGTCGGCAGCCCCGTCATCCCGACCACGTCAGGGTCCTGCACGGCCGCTGCGGGTCAGCGTCTGTGCCCAAGGGACCCGCGCTGACGGGATGCTCGCCGTTGCCCCCTCGTCGCCTTACCCCGCAGCTCCACCCGGGGTGCAAGGACAGAACATGCTGAGGGCAGCCTTGGGGTTCAGCGGGGTGCTGCCCGGGTCAGACCCAGGGCAGATGTGGGACCAGCCACACCGGGACAATGGTGCTCAGAGAGCAGCCAGCACGTTGTGGGACCCACGCCCTGCTCGGCATGCAGGGAGGCAGGTGAACCTGAAGCAGGGCCCCTCCCCGGGAGCTGCAGGATCCTGGGGGAGAGTAGACCAGGGGGAGATGGGCTGGGAGGGCTGCGGTGAGTGTGCCAAGGGTTAGGACCCGAGGACCTCGGTGCAGCGTGGCCTAGAGAGGGGGCGCCCAGCGCTGCCCACGTCCCTGAGGCTGCTCAGGCTGGGAGTCAAGCGGAGGTGAGGAGGGAGCTTCCTGGGTCCTCAGACTGTCACACGTGGCACAGGGCGTGATGTGGTAGAGCGTGAACCCTCCCAACTCCGCACCCTGGACACTGGGCTGGCTGCTCCAGGGGGGACACCGGGCCGGCTGCTCCAGGGATGCGGCTGGAGGGGTAAGCAGAGCCATCCCACGGAGGCTCACGGGGGACATCCCCTGCTCTGCTGGGCAGGTGGACCCATGCGGAAAGCGAGATCAGAAGTGTGTTTTAAGAAGAGAGGGACATTGTTTTAAACACCAGAGGAGACAAAGGAGAAGGAAGCCCCAGAGGGAGAACTTTACTGAGAGCCTGCTCTTGGCACACACGCCACCCTTCCAGCGGCCTCACTGCCTTCACAGAGCGGATGGGGAAACTGAGGCAGAGCGGTGGGGCTGGCGGCCAGGGGCCCCCTGTGTGCGCAGAGCATCCGCAGGGGAGGCGCTGCACCTCCCGCCCAGGTGAAACCTGGCAGGGATGCTGCCTGGAAGCAAAAGCCCAGGGCCTCCGTCCAAGAGCCCGAAGGGAGAAGGCAGGCTTCCCCGGGCCCTCACGCGGGTCGGACAAGGCGTGCAGGCTGCGGCAGAGGCGGGGGGTGGTCGAAACCCACTTGGCCAACAGCGGTGCAGAGCTCGCAGGCCCAGCCCCACCTCTAGGGAGGCGAAGAGCAAGAGGGAAACAGACCCATCTCTGGCAGACTTTCCCCTGGCATGCTGCTGAAGAAAGAACTCGGGAGAAACCCATGGAAGTGTTTTGACATCTGGATTTAAGACAGACCACGGCAGTTTCCCTCATCAAGCTAATCAGAAGCACGAGAACCAGCAGGTAGAGAGCCCTGAAATAGCTTCTGTGGAACGGTTACAGATGGATCAGACAGCTACAGCCATCAGAGCGCGGTGCGAGGACCCTGGTACCCCGCCAGTCTCAAAGGTAAATGAAATTCACTGCGTTTGCTGAAGGCCAACAGTCTTCAATTAGCCTCCGGGGAAATAAAAGCTCCCTTTGATAAAAATGCCCCTGTTAAGTGGAGCTGAACCTTCAAGACCATGCGCAATTGGTGTCTGTGGACCAGGAATCCTTCTGCGTCGGGATGCAGATATCCGGCCTTCTACAGGGTGTGTGCCTGCCCTTCCCTAAGCTGGGGAACACGGAAGGAGGGGTCAGGCAGGGCCTGGCGGGGGGGGGTCTCCTCACCACTGAGACCTTCCTGAGGGCAGGCTGTCTGCGGGGTTCTCAACAATCACCTCTCTCTAATTCTCACAACCAGCCTGCTGATAAACGTTATCGCTGTCAGCGTCCAAATCCTACAGAAGAGGAACCTGGGGCTCCCTCGGCGGCGCACACATGGCCGCAGAGGATGGAGGGAAGGCACTCTGGGAGGCAGGGGGATGCAGCCCTGTGCCCGTGGAGCCCAGCCTTCTCCCCTCACACCCTGTCCAGGAAGGCTCACGGGTGCCCGGCAGATGCCAACCAGTCCCCACAGTGGGGTCCCGATGGCTGCGAGCCTCCTCTGCTGGGCTCTGCTTTCCGGCCAGCAGGCGGGGTAGCCCCCGGGGAGTGTCTCTGCTGGGCTCTGCTCTCCGGCCAGCAGGCGGGGTAGCCCCGGGGAGTGTCTCTGCTGGGCTCTGCTCTCCGGCCAGCAGGCTGGGGTAGCCCCGGGGAGTGTCTCTGCTGGGCTCTGCTCTCCGGCCAGCAGGCGGGGTAGCCCCCGGGGAGTGTCCTGAACGCTGTAACCCTCCGGTTTGTCACCTGTATGAGCACGTGACTGGGCTACAAGAGGTGATTTGTGGATTAATCTGGACAGCATATTCTTCATAAGAAAGTCTTTCAGAAATCCTAGTTCTCGCATCGCTATTATTACACGATTCTTTCTGCTGGGCACCCCAAACCAGATGCAGGCCAGCTCCCAGCTGCTCCCCTCCAGCATGTCTCCCTCCCTGTCTCCCCACACCCCAGGCCTGTGACCCTCTTCCCCTGCCCTCCAGGCCTGGGCAGCAGGCTGTGTGGACCGACCCTGCCGGCTCCCCGGCTCTAGTTTTGACGACCTGATGACGTCACTCTACCCCGGCCTCCCCTCAGCCCCCCGCACCCCATGTGCAGGACTCGGATCTCGGTATATGTCAGTGGCCGTGGTTCTGAAGGGCTGCAGCTTATCCGGAAAACAGAACTGGAAGTGGGGGTGGTGAGCACTGACGAAGTCTAAGAAAAGTGGATTCGACCCTTGATGTCCTGCCTAGTGGTCTCCTAGAGCTTCCAGAGATTTCTTTAGACAAAGGGGCCAAGGAGGTTTACCAGAAGGAAGGCAGCAGCCAGGGGAGGGGTAGGGAGGGGAGCGGTGCTGGAGACAGGGAAGAGACCTGATCGGAGGCTAGTGTGGTGGCCCAAATGCAAACCATACTTGCCATCAGAACAGCGGAAGGTCTAGGGCACGGGATTCCCAGAGGGATTTACAAGTTGGAGACTGCGTAGTTATCATGTATGTGCAAACAGCACCAACAGATAGTGCACACACACAACGCGTGTACAGACACTGAGATATCATCAGGGGAGACTCCTTGACGAAGCAAAAACTGGAGTACGTCTGCGGAAGGTCAAAACTCTTTCTGAGGCCCAGGTGCTGGGCAGCAATCCCTACCACGCGCTGGCCCTCTCCTGGGCCGGGCACTGCCCTCAGGCCACCTGCTGAGCTGAGCTGAGCTGAGCCCTCACTCCCACTTGACCCCAGGCAGCCCGAGCACAGCGCTGTCGCTCCTGTCTGCTCTGGTGGGGAAACTGAGGCTCCCCAGCCGCCCCCGGGCTCGGTCAGGGGGCGAGGGTGGCAGCCCGTGAGCTTCAACCTAGTGAAGTCGGGGTGATGCTGGAGCAGGGAGAAAGTGGGGGCCCAGGCCCAGGCCTTCACTCCAGAGACACCCACATGAGCCCTCATTATGTCAACAACCAGCTCTTCTGATTAACCTCTTCACGTGACTGCGCCAAAGCCGACAGCAAGACAGTGCCCCTCCCGCCCCGACACCACGGAAGGCCTTGGCGTGGATTTCTCCGTGGCCTGTCCGGGCACTGTGGACCACACCTGTTTCTGTGGCTTGCTCTCGTGGGGGCCCCCCCCGCCTCCTGCCGCCAGCACCACAACGATCTTGCCGTTCCCAGTCTGTGCCCACACTGCACACCGCTCTCCACACCCCAGCCTCCCCCAGCTAAGCTCACCCTCGGCCCGCCTCCCCTGGGGCCCCTGTGCTCCCCGCAGCCACCCTGGAAAAGAGACCTCCCCACCTGGCAGTGCTCGGGGACAGACACAGCCTGCCGGTCCTCGCCTCCCTGGAAGAAAACGCAGGCCCAACTGGGAGTCACCCAAAAGCCTTTCATGTGGCTGAAGCACCACCTCCCCGAGGGGGCCAGGAGCTGATTGATTTTAAGGCAGTGAAACATCTCCGTTTTCCTAACAGAACGCCTCAGTCATTACTAAGCCAGCTGCCATTAGCAAAAAGGTGCTTTCACACCTAATGACACGTTTCATCGATCCTGATCTGAATGCCCTACTTCCTAGATGCGATGAGGAGAGCAAACAGGAAAGGAAGGAGTTCAGATTTCCGCGCATGTGTCCAGCTTGGGAAGAGCACTGCGGGGTGGCCAGCCTCTCACCCCCCGAGTCAGTGCAGGGGGCCGACAGGGCCCTCGGGCCTCGGAGACACAGAGAACTGGGCTCGCGCCCCACCTCTGCCCATGTCAGGGCCATCCCAGGAAACGATCTGGCCTTTTGCAGCCTTTTCTTGCTGTAAAAATGAGGACACGGAGGGCAACATCGGGGTGAATCACTGATGTTTAAAAGGTCTCGGGCCTCATGCTGAGCAGCCAGGATGCTCTCCAGGCAGGACGGCTTCCTGGAGACACATCCCGCCAGGGACAGCACCCCCTGGTGCTGATCGGGCCACAGGGAGCAGAGGGCACCGGGGGGGGGCACAGAGCATGCGAGCTCCTCAGGAGGGTGTGCAGGGCCCCACGGTCCAGGCCCACGCACCGTCACTGGTTCACCAACCCCCCTGCCCCGGGGCCTGCTGCGCCTTAGCCCAGAGCCCAGAGCCCAGGGCCCAGCTCCGTGACGCCCACTCTGACCTGCTCCCCCTCCTCCCCACGAGAAGTGCACCCTCCCTACCCCGACCCCTGACCCCTGTGCCTGCTATCTAACGGTTAAGCACACTCATGACCCTGCTTGGTTCACATGCCTGTTACACACACACACAGACACACATGCCTGTTACACACACACCCACCACCATGAATTCACAGAGGGAGGAAGCTGTCTCACGTCTCTCATAGACCTAGAACTTAGGTGCTCCACAAGAGTTTGCTGAATGAGTTACTAAAAACTGCCTCTGAGAACCTGAATGATGCGATGAGGATGAGGAGCCCAGGGGGGTGAGACCGAAGGCTGAAATCACGCCCAGACCCCTGAGCCCTCACGTGCCAGCCCACCCGGCCCACTGACTGCGAGGAGAAGTCTGGACTGGCAACAGGGGCAGCCCCCAAGGGCCCCGCGGGGGCGCGGTGGCACGGGGGGTGCTGCAGGCAGAGCAGGACGCCGCGTGGAGGGAGGGCATGGCAGGGGGCCACTGTGGGGTGGGGGCCGTCCCGCCTGCCTCCTCCCCAGAGCGGCCGCGGCCACTGTATGGACCGCCAGGCAGCAGCACCGTGGGCCCAACTCCAAAGGGGATGCCGTCTTTCTGTGCAGGAAAAGGGGTCCCTGGAGGAGGCAGAGTATGCATCGGGGGGCAACCTCAGAGGGGAGGGGCCAGAGAATGGGACCCCCTAGCTCAACAGAGCAGAGGCTTCGAGAACAGAACTGGGACCTGACCCCTCAGCGCCACAGCTGAGTCTCAGGTTCTGCTCGGCCCTGAGCCGAGGCCGCACAGGACACCACTGTCCGCCGGGGCAGAAGCCAGGCCGCCTGGCTGGGGCTCTGAGCACAGACACGAGCATCTTGGCCTGACCCTGAGGGGCCCAGGGGGACTGCTGGCTGCGCTGCCCCCGTGTCCCCTGAGATCACACTGGGACCTGGAATCTGGCCACGGGGAGGTATTTGCACCACAGAAGTTGGCGAGCACTACCACCCAGGGTGAGCTGTTAACGGTTTAGCAGGTCACACTGGACAGACCCAGACCAGCGGAGCGCAGGCTTGGGGGACTGAGCTGGAGGAGCGGAGATCTCGGCGCCCAGCCCAGGAAGGCGAGGCAGGGTTTACACAGGGAGCCTCACTGGACAGGCTGCCTGCCAGAACAAAACATCAGCTCTCTCCAGAGGCCCATAAAGAACAGAGTCAGAGTCTGCAGTGTCCAAAACAAAGTCACACCTGCCGCGCAAGAGAACAGGAAAACGTGACCCGCTCTCAGAAGCAGTGATGCCAAGCCCAAGCCCATCCACATGGCGGAACCACCTGCCAGTACTGCCCGAGCCTAAAACCTAGAGCCCCCAGAACACAGCAGGACGTCCAGGGACGTGAGCTGAGATAGGGGCTTCCAAGTAACTTCATAACACGGCCAGCCTCAGACACAGTGCTGGTCTCACATCTGAGGGGGAAAAACAAAGAAAGGCCGCTCGGCCCTCCCCACGCCTCCAGCAGCCCCTGCCTCTCTCCTTACAGAGCATCAGGCTGCCTGCTTCTCTTCCAGATTTGTGGGTCCCCACAGCCCTGCATAATTCTGCTCCTCTTCTGCAACTGGGCTTCGGCAGGTGGCCTGGAACTCCAGGAACACAAAGCTACAGCCTGGCACCCGGGCATGGGAGGCGGAGGGGGCTATTGCTGTAACCACAGCCCCAGCTAGGCTGCTCAGTTCAGCAGGGCACGTCTGCAAGTGGGCTGAGCTGGGGACCAGGCTCTGGGACCCCCTCGCTGCCTTCCCAGCCTCGTCTCCAGTCCACGCACTCCGACCTCCTCGAGGGTCTAAACCTCAGCATACTCACCTGTAAAACGGGGTAACCACCACCTCCTGGTGGGTGAGGCTTTCCCCAGCCCTGGGACAGTCCTCGACTCAGCCGTGGGCGTGAACAGTGCCGTGAGCGGGCCCCGTGTGTCCACGCACACCTCTCCAGGACGCACGGGCAACAAAGACAAACACTTAGGGTGTGGGTGGCAGGTAAGGGGTACACCTTCGTTTCCCTCATCTCCGGGACCACCTGGATGTTGTGGATGCAGGGGAGAGGTCGTACTTACGGGGGGCTGGCCGCACAGAGCCTGCTGCCCAGACCCGAGTTTGCCTTCCGCTCCGACCCCCAGGACGGGCCAGGGCAGGAGCCGCCCCAGAATCGGCGTTCACGAGTGCAGGACTCGGTTAGGCGCGCTCCCAAAGTGCTCCCCAGCAGCCTCGGCCACAGCAGGCCGGATGGATGCTGGCAGGGGACACAGTGGGGAACAGGCAGCTAGTGGCTAGACCGAGGCTTCGGAAACAGCTCCTGCTTTGCATTCAAGCGGCAAACGCAGCCCAGGCCTTTAAGGCAACGGATGAGAGCTATTTATAATCTCTCTCCTTCCAGTCAAGACGTCAAAAGGACAAAAAGGTAACAGTGCCGAGATGAACATTCAAAGGCAATTTCAGCCCCTCTAGACCCATCAGGTCCAGGGAGAGGCCCTCCGGTGTTAGGCCCCACGGAGGAGGGAACTTGGGCTTCCTTTCCAACCCACCACAGAAACTGGCTGTCCCTGGGAGACCCCGACCTCCTCGGGGGGCCTGCACAGGAAGGAGGAGCAGGGGGGCCACACAGGGTTACGTGAAATAAAGCCATCGCGGACACGGCAGCACCCCCGCTGCCTCGCTAACGTGCCCCTTTCACAGATGCGGAAACCGAGGCTCTGGCAGGATCAGCCCATGCTCCCTCCATGGCTCCACTGCCCCTCGCGGCAAGCGAGCCCGACGGTCCTGCCCCTCATCATGCACACCCCGTGGGGGTGAGGGCAAGAGCCAGGAGGCGACTCCAACTCCACGTCTACAATTTCAAGCATGGGGTGACGGGAGGCCACTGCGACTTGAAGGGCTCGGCCTTCTGACCTGAAGGCGAGGATTTCAGTCATAACTGCCAGGTACTGGCCGCCAGTCACACCGGACAGCTTTGCCTCCAACACACCCCACTTCACAGACCAGGAGAGTGAGGGGCACCGGGGGGAATGGCTGGGCTAACAGTCACAACTGCAGCTCCCAAACACTGTTCCCACCTGGAGCCCCGGAAAGGTCGGCCGCCCCTCCGACGGTCTGGCTCACACCCGCGGCTCAGGCGGCGGGGCCCCCGGACCCCGCCTTCAGCCCGGCACAGCTGGAAGGGAACAAGCACACCCTCCTCTCTGCACAGACTAAACGCGCCTGAGCCCCAGCTTCCACGAGGCTGCACAGAGCCCGGCCTGAGCCTCGGGGCCCGAGCCTGCTCGTCCCGGTGGGGCAGTCGACTCGGGACGGTCCCGTTGGCGGCGAAACCAGAACCGCCTCCAACGGCCTCGGGCCAGGCCACCCACGGAAGGCGCTGTGATCTCTGTCGCTTGTCCACCCACGCTGATAAGACTGAGGCTCCGACCGTCGCCTCTTGTCACGGAGTCATTAAGGATGACAAGTCCCAGGAAGTGGGGGAGGAGGGGAAACGCGAACACGAGGATGAGGAATCAAACCTGCCTCCCCCTGGAAACAGGACTGTGACTTACAGCTCCACGGCAGACGACAAGGGCCCGACAGAGAAACCCTGCTGAAAACGAAGGAGGAAAAAACCATCCGGAGTTGTTTTGCCTCCCATCCAAATTAGAAAATGCTACTCTCCAGATGATTTATGCTGCAATTTTTTCCCTTTATTCACAGAGAATCTGTCAAGCGTCACAGGAGCACCGAAGAGCGGCGATAGGATTCAGAAGGAAAGAAAAGGCTGGGGACGGCTGAGCACACAGCCTGGGTCTGAGGCGACCCTAGAGCTAGGGCCCTGGACGTGTGAGGGCGTGGGAGCCAGGGAGCTGCTCCAAGGGCAGCCCTGGGCCTTCACAGGGGACCCTGAACACCAACAGGCCCAGCCACGAGGCCTGTGCACAGTGACACCCCCAGGCCGGGACAGGGGCTTCCAGGACCACAGCATGGCTGGCTGGTCCTCGTTCCCAGCCGCAAGCACAGGTAGGGTTGGCCACCCTGACCCCCGCAGCAGGAAAGGCCTGCGGGCAGCGCCCAGGGGCCTCGGCCAACCTCTGCGCCACCGTGGGGTGTGAGCGTGCCTGGCAGGCCCAGCTCTGACTCCCTGACACTCAGGGCAGTTTCATTGAGAGATGGCCAGCTGATCTCCCTGGGATGCCCGTGCCCTCTCCCACAGCGGCCGAGCGCTGAGCTTCAGGGGCCAGTGCCAAGGCCGCCGCTCCCTAAGCCTTTCCTGATCCCCAGCCACGGGCTGTCTTTCTCCTCTCAAGGCCCCCAACCCCTGGTCGCCCACCCAGAAGGTGCCTCCGCGGGAGCATGCTCCTCCACCTCTCAGACGGGCGTCTGGCCCCTCGGGGCGCTGGCCAGCGGGTTGTCTGGAGTCTGCTCGTCTTTTCCGTCAGGCACATGCTCCTAGGGCAGTATGTCCTTGCAGAGGGGAGTCGGTGCGTCCTCAGGGGGTGACAATGGTCCCCCTCCAGTCTCTCCCTTCCCTGAAGGTGGGTCCGTGTGCCGAGTAGTGGCTCCCATTCAGAACCGCATCTGTGGCCGTGTGAACTGGCCCTCTTTGCAGGCGTGGGCTCCTCAGAACCCGTGTGTCTCTGATGGGAGCAACCCTTTCCAAGAAGGGGTACACGTCCCTTTCCTTCCAACGGACTGAACTGAAAACTGTGAGGTGCTGGGTGCTATCGGGTGTCAGACACTCATCGGGAGTTGGCCCTGTCCCTACAAAGCGTGTGTCTAGGAGACAAGACAAGACACACAGCAGCAGAGAGGCCTGGACACTGGTGTAGGCAGGGACCCTGGGCTCCGAGAGAGAGCCCTGTGGGGGCACCTGAGCAAGGACTCCTGCACTGGCCAGCTTTCACCACGTGGAGACGATGGGGGGAACATGGAGATAAGGCACCGTGGTTAACACAGATGGAAACGTTCAGCCGCAGGACTACAGGCACGCTGCAAAGACACACTCACACTGGCTCAAGAAGCATGAGGTCGGGGGCTTCCCAGGCTGTCCAGTGGTGAGAACTCCACGCATCCACTCCAGGGGGCACGGGTTCGATCCCTGGTCAGGGAACAAAGATCCCACATGTCCAGTGTTGTGGCCAAAAAAAAAAAAGTATGAGGTTTACGGTCAGGAAAAGGGCGTCATGAGGAGGCTTCTGGAACCTGGGAGGTGTGGGGGCCCGTGACGGCCCCTCTCTGCCCCCTGCCTCGGGCACCCCGCCCCAGTCGCCTTCTTCACACCTGCTGTGCTCTCCCTGCACTGGGTCCCTGCCCGCCTGCAGCTCCTTCACTGACCCCCACCCTGGCCTGAGGGGATCTGTGGCCACCACAGGCCTGCTCCAGCCCCACAAGGGCGTCCGTCCAACCCAGTGGAGCTGGAAAACTGGGGGAAACGACAGGTTCAGTTGAAAAAGCAGGTCCCTTTGACTGGACCACAGGGCCTTTGGAAGGGACAGCCAGAGACACTGGGCTGAGACAGCTGGCGGGGGCCCCGGGCGCCAGGAGGGCTCTGTCTGCAGACGCTTCAGCCCGCGTGGAGCGGAGAGGTGTGCAGGGCCCGTCCGGCCGGGCCTCCGGCCGCTCCGTCCGGCCTGGAGAGTGAGCGAGCGAGGGGGCTGCCTCCCCGGGACTGAGCTGCCCTGAGGAGCGGCTGCCAGCCCGGCTTCATCCTCCCCCTGAGCAGAGGCCACCGGTGGCGTGGCCTGCGGGCACATGACACCTGTTTGCTCCTGAGGAACCGTGGCGGGGTCTGCGTGGTCGCTGTTGGGGAGGCCGTGACCCCAGCTGCCAGCCTCCAGGGGTCCCTTTGCTGCCTCGCACCATCCCCTCACTCGGTTCGACAGGGACAGGCCAATCTAGAGGCTAAAGCGTTAGGTGCGTGCTGTTCACCTGGGCAGGGGTCTGGCGGAAGCATCCGTCAGACAGCCTTAGTCCCCTCCTGCCCCCGAGTCCAGCCCCCAGATGGCCCGCATCCCCGGGGGCCTCGCAGGTGGAGGGGCCCAGCCTTCCCTGTCCACTCACCTCCTGAGCTGTGCTGTTTCTATGGCAACTCTGGTTCCTGCAGACAGAGGTGTTGGTTGCTGTCGGAACTAATTGCCTGGGCTATTTTAGCTCCTGGGGGGGGACCCTGTTGACTGAGCGACGTTACAGGACAGCCTGTGTCTGGAGCGCACCAGCACCCTGGGCTGGGGCGAGTCTGTCCCCAAGGAGGCGGGCTCGTGTTGCCACCTCCCCTCGCCCTCAGAGGAGCCCTCCAGAAGTGCCCCTGCATCCCCTCTCCCCCTTTCTCCAGCTCTCTTAGCTCTGAAGCCCCCCCACACCATCACTGGTTTGGTTAGAAGATGAGATGATTCTACAGTGATGTGGCACACCTTGCCCCGCCCGGCCTGTGCCAGCCTGAAGGCGAGGCGCTCTCCTCCTGGGGTGGGGGGCCCACGCTCCCGCCCCCCGAGGCTGCACCTCTGAGCCAGGCCAGCCTGCAAGTTCTGGTGCAGGGACGCTGGGGCCCTGGGGTCCCACACGATCTTTCCTGGCCCTGCAACAGACAGCAGGCCTCACCTGCCCTCTCCAGCGCCTTCCCTGGTGCCAGGAAGCAGGAGGAGCGAGAGGGGAGTCAGGAGACCTCAGACCTGCCCTCGACTCCAGGTGCTCAATGAGGTGATGGGGGAACATGCGGGGGACCAAGCGACCTGGGAACTACCCACAGGGAAGAAGCGGGCCCTCTCAGCCTTCCACTTCGCATCCGAAGCATGGTTAACAACAGAGTGTACTTGTCAGGGCCGACAACGCTGCTCTTATATCCGACGCTCTTGGCACAGGGCCTGGTTCCCGGGAAATGCTCAGTTAACAGCAGAGGTGAGGCTCTTACGTGTGCCATCGCCCTGCACGTCCACTGTCCCAGCGGCCCTCAGTCCCTGTCCAGTGTCCTTGCCTGCCCTGTCCTCAATGCAGGCACCCCTGAACGTTCACGACTCTATTTCCTCTTGTTCCATTTTCTTGGCATGTTGTCCCCCCGCCCCTGCTGTGCTTCCTTAGCATGTTCTTGGTTCTCTGTTCCCGGGGAGAGTCCTCACGTAAGCCCGCTGCTGGGCGCCTGTGGAAGCTCATCGCGTGGGGTTGGGTTGTGCTTGCTCGACTCAAGCCTTCCATGCTCTTGTCACCTACGTTTGGCATGGTAAGTCACTGCAACCCCCCGAGGTGCTGCTGCTTCTGCAGCAAGAAGAAAAGAATGATCTCGTGGGACTTGGGTGAAGACGGGATGGGTCGCTGGGTGCAGGGCCCCTGGCACGGTGCCGGGCACACGGTGGCACACTTACTAGTCACACATCTGGAAAGTAACAAAGCAGGGCTTTAGGCCTAGGGGTGCGAAACAAAGAGCAGGAGCCATTCGAGCGTGAATTCGGTGCCAGCTGAAGTTGTGGACTAGAGAGAAAACACAGTGTGTCCCCGATTCTAAGCTTGAAGACACGGCTCACTTCCTGCTCCTCATTCCTCAGAGAGAAGGAAATCAGGAAAGAATGCGCTTTGTTAAAGCACAGTTTGGGGCGAGTCTGATGAAGGAGTTCTTGCAGTGGGGCCTCTGAGTGGTGGGACCAGCTCCCTCCCTGATGGCTTAATAGGTGCCGCATCGGGGACGCAGGGTCTCTCTTGCCACTCGGCCCGAAGAGCTCCCAGGGCTCGTTTCTGTCCAACTGCATTGCCGTTGAAAGGACTGATGAGTCGGTATTAATGCTCTGGGCCTTAGATGGTCTGCCTGTGCCCCTCTTCTGTGCTGTCAGAGCCCTTTGGTGCAGACTTGGAGTGTGACCTTGCAGCCAGCCACCGCGTGGTAAAACCAGCCTCCCTGGGTTTGCAGCCAGCTGTTAACGGTTGGCCCCCAGCCCTTGGCCTGCTGACTGTCTTGGGAAGCTGCCTGTCTTTAAGCAGTAGATTTGGTTTCAGTGCTAGTTTCCAGCTGTGAAACCAGCAGTCCCACTCTGGACTCGTCCTTCACCATGCTGGACTTGGTGACATCACCCTTCAGCTGGGGGGAATAATCATGAACTGACAAGACTCAGCTTGCTCTTCCCTCTGTCCTTTTTTCCGTCCACCTTTACGGAGGCAGCAGAGGAAGATCCCTGGAGGAGGAAATGGCAACCCACTCCAGTATTCTTGCCTGGAGAATCTCAGCGACAGAGGAGCCTGGTGGGCTACAGTCCATGGGGTCACACAGAGTCAGACACCAGTCAGCGCACGCGCGCACGCACACACACACGCGCACGCACACACACACACACTACTGAGGTGGAACTAACAAGTAAAAGCTGTATCTACATAAAGTGTACAGTGGGAAGTTTTGATACATGTATACACTGTGGAATGATTGCTACAATCAAGTTACTCCATGTCCATCTCTTCACACACGTTTTTTCTCTTTTGGAATCTACATAATGGTTTAATAAATATTTTTTAACATATTTCTAATTTTTTACTGGAGGATATTTGCTTTACAATATTGTGTTGGCCTGTGCTTTTTTTGTTGTTTTTGGTGTAATGAGACTATTTCAGACCTGCCCTCTCAGCAGACCTCAAGTGTGTGATCGAGTACTCATCACTGTGGTCACTGTGCTGAAATCAGAGCCCCAGAACCTACCCATTTCGTTGGTAAAACATTGTGTCCTTTGAGGAAGGCTTTTAAGGGGAATAATCAGCACTTTATTCTCTTTTTCAAGAAGGACAAGACAACACATAGTTTAAAGCGAGAGCAGTTTGGGGTGTGTTACCCTCGTTGCTCTGCTGTTCTCACACCTCTGCCCCCGGCCCAGGCTGAGAAACACCTGTCATGGTTTTGCCCGGTGCCTCTCACGGCGCCAGATCCACGTCATCACCCGGTACATGCTACTGGGGTGCTGACGGGCCTGAGTACACGGTGCTTTATGAAAATGGTGGCATCCCCTTTAATTCAGTCCGAAGCATCAGAATATCTGGGGCGACCTGAGTCGCACATGGCTCGTCTCCTCTGGGGCCTGTGGTACCAATGTCCCAGTAATGACGTCACCATGCTTCCCCACAACATGCTGGCTGGTGAGGTGCCAAGGGGGGCTTGGAGAGCCTGCAATCTAATCACAAACTCATTTCTGTCCATTTGCTCATGCAGGGTGTGAAAACCCTTCTCTGCCAGGCCTGCCTTTTCCATGCAAGATCCTACGGGCTCTCCCACAGCAAAGCCTAGCCCACGCACCCGCCTCTCCCCTTGTGCTGGAACCACTCTTGGTGACACGGAAGCTGCCTGGCCGTCGGGACGCTGGAACGCACTGAGAAGCGCTCGCGGTTCCTCCTCCTTGCCCCTGGCCCATCTATTACAACAGCGCTGCCAAAGACGGGGCAGAGAGGCAGAGCTCCAGGCACGCCGCTCCCGGGTCAGGGGGGAAGGAGGCCGTCACTAGCAATTACCCACTGCCGACAAGATGCCAGACACTGAGGGAGGGTTTCCACACCTCTGGTCCCATTTCATCCCCAAATAATCCCTCAAGCAGATGCAACTATTGGCCCCATTCTACAGGTGCTGGAACAGAAAGATACAGGAATTGCACAGCGAGGAATCAGAGAGATTAGAATAAACGTCTTATCGTGTTGTTGCTGTTGTTTAGTCGCTAAGTCGTGTCTGACCCTTTTGCAACTACAGGGACTATAGCCCACCAGGCTCCTCTGTCCATGGAATTCCCCAGGCAAGGATACTGGAGTGGGTTCCCATTTCCTTCTCTGGGGGATCTTCCGGACCCAGGGCCTGAACTCACGTCTCCTGCATTGGCAGGCCAGGTCTTCACCACTGAGCCACCTCGGATCAGGGCTATCTGATGCAAATTTTGGTTGGGTCCATTCTGCTATACCAATAGATTCTTGGATTTCTGTTTCCTTGAGATCTTCCTTAAAAGGGTATGGGGTAGGGGGTTTCCTGGGATGGATAAGTTGGGGAAATATTATTGAATACATAGCCAATTCTCCCTCTAAGATATTTACAATGTACAGTGGTGTCTTAAGTATTCTGAGACTTCCATTTAAAAAATAATGGAATTTTTTTCCCATTGTTACTATGAACATTTTCAAACATATAGTAAAGTTAAAAAATTTTACAATAAGGACTGGTAAACCCACCACCTACTATTAATAGTTAGCTATATTTGTTTTATTGCATATCATTAACATATTTATGTATTTACCCACCTATTAATTCATGTTCTGTTCATGCATTTTAAAGTAAATTGCAAACATCAGTATACTTTCCCCTAAAAACCTTGACACATATACCATTAACTAGAGTCTAATACACACAGATTCTCTGTGTGATTTCAGTCATTTCGAATATACCATGTCTTGCTTCTGCGGCCCAACATACAGTTCACCTTGGTGAACGCAGCTGTACACTTGGAAAGGGTGTGTATGCTGAAGCTGTTTGCTGCAGTGTCCTCTAAATACAGTTAGGTGGTGAATAGATCTGTGCCACTCACTTCTTTACTAAATTTTTTTGTTTTTTGGTCTAATACTTTCATCACTTCTGAAAGATCTTAAAATGCCCAGTTATGACTATGGAATTATCTGTAACCACTTCCAGTTGAAGGTAGGTTTTCTCTTGTGTACTTTGAAGCTCTGTTATTACACACCCGCACACTTACGATGACAATGCCCTGCTCATGGACTGACTGCTTCGTCATCACGGACTTCCTTCTTTATCTTTGGTAATACTCCATCTTGAAGGGTATTTAAGAGGAGAGTGAAAAAGTTGGCTTAAAACCCAACATTCAGAAAATGAAGATCAGGGCATGTGGTCCCATCATTTCATGGGAAATAGATGGGGAAACAGTGGAAACAATGTCAGACTTTATTTTGGGGGCCTCCAAAATCACTGCAGATGGTGACTGCAGCCGTGAAATTAAAAGACGCTTACTCCTTGGAAGGAAAGTTATGACCAACCTAGATAGCATATTCAAAAGCAGAGACATTACTTTGCCAACAAAGGTTCGTCTAGTCAAGGCTATGGTTTTTCCTGTGGTCATGTATGGATGTGAGAGTTGGACTGTGAAGAAAGCTGAGCCCCGAAGAATTGATGCTTTTGAACTGTGGTGTTAGAGAAGACTCTTGAGAGTCCCTTGGACTGCAAGGAGATCCAACCAGTCCATTGTGAAGGAGATCAGCCCTGGGATTTCTTTGGAAGGAATGATGCTGAAGCTGAAACTCCAGTACTTTGGCCACCTCATGCGAAGAGTTGACTCATTGGAAAAGACTCTGATGCTGGGAGGGATTGGGGGCAGGAGAAGAAGGGGACGACAGAGGATGAGATGGCTGGATGGACTCACTGACTCAATGGACGTGGGTCTGAGTGAACTCCGGGAGTTGGTGATGGACAGGGAGGCCTGGCGTGCTGCGATTCATGGGGTCACAAAGAGTCGGACACGACTGAGCGACTGAACTGGACTGAGCGATAGTTATACAACCACTCCACTATGGTAATGTAAGCGCACTGTTTGCAGGGGAGGCTTTCAAGTTCATTCATTTGAGCCCACCTACATAAACTGCATCCCTTCTAGACCAAATACACTTGAATTTTGCTTTTTTGTCTCTTGTAACAGTCTCTGGCTATTATCTTTCTCTTGTGCTTTCTCTCTCTATATATATGCACACACCACATATGTAAGTTAAATTGACCTGTTGGCATTTTACCTACATTTCTTTACATTTTTTAGTGTAACCTAAGGGATTAAGATATAATTTTAATTTTTTATAATCTACTTAAAAGATCATATCATTTCATATAAAATGAACTCACGTGGCTTCACTTGCCCCACCTCTATTCTTTCTGCTGTTCTTGTCAAACATATTAAACTCATACACATTGTTAACCACATATTTTTAAATTTTTTAAAAAGAATTCCTATGTATTTAAAAGAAAGAAGAGAAAAAAGTACGTAATGTTTGCCCAAGTGTTTAGGATTTCTGGTGGTGCTCACTTTTACCTGAATAACCAGTTCCACCTGGCTCTGTCTGCCTTTAACCTGAAGAACTTGCTGAAGCATTTCTTGAAGAAGAGGTGGCAGTTTCTTAGTTTTCCTTCATCGAAATGTTTTTATTTCGCCTTCATCCTGAAGGATGTTTTCACTGGCTATAAGAACTTCAGCTGACAGCTCTTCCCTCTCTGTACTTTAAAAGTATTGTTCAGCATGGGTTCTGGCTTCCACAGTTTATGATGAGAAACTAGTAGTGATTTAAATGGGTATTTCTCTGTAGTCTTTTGTTGTTGTTTGCTGAGTGTATGACAAACCCAGGCCCTGAGCCCAGGTGGGGCAGAGACACCCGGGCCCTGAGCCCAGGTGGGGCAGAGACACCCGGACCCTGAGCCCAGGTAGGGCAGAGACACCCGGGCCCTGAGCCCAGGTGGCCAGAGTCGAGCCTGGCACTGCAGAGCCACATTCTGCCCACGTCTGCTGTCTGCCTGGCTGCTCTGCCCTGTGACTGTCACTGAGGTAGTCCTACTTGGCCACAGCTGGGACTACCAGCCTGATGATCTTCACCTGCCAGGTCTCTATCCCTGGGGTCCCATCATGGGGGGTCCCAGGCCTGCCCTGTCTCAGCTGGCAGCCCTAAGAAGGGCTGAGGGGCACGGGGAACCCCGCCCCTCCCTGGGGACACACTGATAGCACACCCCACTGCACCCCACCCCAGGCACTGTGCTGGCCTCTGCACCCTGCTGCACTGCTCCTGGGGCGAGGCCCAGAGGGATGTTCTCATCAGCTGTTCTCCTGCCGAGTGGCTGGGCCTGCCAGAAAGCCAGTGATGGGAGGCCCGTGTCTGTCATCTCCTGGTGAGCATGGGGATGGGAAGCGCCTCCCCAGGGCCCCTTCACTTGCCGTGAACACGCTGCAGTGTGTGCATGGGGGCAGCCACAGCCTCGGCCCTGTCCCCAACTCCTTCAGCCTGACTCCTCTGCTGGGAGGCGGCCTCCAGGGATGTGGCTTGGGAGCAAGTGCCTAAAGCACCCTACAGCCTGGAGGGAGAGGCTCCCTGGAGCTATAAGGCTAGGGCAGCCTTGCCAAGTTGTGGCCTTGCCAAGGTGCCCACACTCCCTCTGGGCAGTGTGGCCTCCTGGGCGACAAGGGAACTGTGTCCCCTGCCCTGGGCATGGGGGGCCTGGCTGGAGTGCGATCCTGCCACGTCCCCACTGGCCATGTGCCACGGCACAGCTGGGCACGGCTCCCCGGCTCGCCTGAACACAGGCCGGCAGCTCCTCTGAGTCCGGGCTCTCCTTGGGCATCGTCTGATTCATTCGCATTTTTATTTATTTTCCCCCGTTTCATCATGATGCTTCATTTCCTCCCATCTGGCACTATGAGGTTTGCACGGCATGAAACTGTAAAAGGAAGATGATGAAGATGATAATGGTGGTTGGAAGGGATAATGGCAGAAGTTCCCCAATTAAAATAAATTTTAGCTTCAGTTTCTTTCCCATTTCACTGTCCAGTAATTTGTGTCGATGCAGAGAGAGGTGGAGAGGAGATGAGTTAAGAAAAGCTCGGCTGGAAGAGCTGTTCAGATGAGAGACTTCCGGTCAGTAACGAGACCCAGTGCCAGGGCGGATCCACCAAGGAGGTCGCATGCCAGCCAAGAGAACCACCCGGGAGTCCGCAGAGGGCTGGCCGGCCTCGCCCAGCTCACAGACACATCTGGCCTGCCTCCTCTTAAAAAATCTCAAGTCACTGTTTCAAATACAGGAACATTTTGGATATTCAGTCGAGTTTGTGAATCTCTCGACAAGTCAGATGATCACGCCGCACGGGCCACGTCCTGCAGGCCCCTGTGGGCCAGCCGCAGATGGCCAGCCCCCTCCTGCCTCCTGTCTCCTCCCAGCTCCCCACAGAGGTGGAGTCCGTGCAGCAGCCACCACCCACAGCCCGCCCCTCGCTGTGACCCTGCCTCCTGGGGCATCGTTGTCACCCCCTCTAAACTTAAGAGGTTTCTTCATGGTCCTAGGGTTTAGGATTTGAAAGCATGTTGGCGGTACCACATGAACAGTTATTAGATGTGATCAGATGGATGTGGAATCAGAACGTGTGAGCACTGGGCTGGCCACCCCACACGGTTGGGGTGACGTGGGATGGATGGACAGCCGTGGGCATGCACACCAGCCTCAGGGTAGGGGCCTCTCCCCATCCCACCCACAGGCCCAGTGTGGACGGGGCAGGCCTGCCCAGCAAGGGGCCTGGGAGGCTCGTGAGGGTCCCCGCGGCACCCCCAGGCATCCTGCTCGCCCCCTGCCCCTGTGGCTGCTCCTGCCTGGCCCCCGGCACATCCCTCCCCGCTGCCCGCCGAGCTGCACCGAGCTGTGACAGCCGTCCACGCTCGGTGCCCAGCCCCGGCGGCACCTCTGCCAGGCCTCCTTCCAGGCTGGGCTCATCCTCCAGCTTCCGGGATATGTCCCCCAAAGAGAGCAGTGAGCACAGCGTGGCAGTCACCTGTCCGCCTGTCCATCTCCCTCTCCCAGTCCTCTGAGTGTAGAGACCATGTTTTATTGGCCTCTGTCCTGGGACCCTGAGAAAAGGGGATTCTCCTCCTCACCTGTATCCAGAGGCTGGAGGTTGCCAAGGGCAGGGGGCAGGGAAGGAGTGGAAGTTTGAGACGAGCAGGTGCAAACTATCATATACAGGATGGATAAACGACAAGGTCCGACTGCACAGCACAGGGAGCCGCAGTCAGTATTCTATGATAAACCGTAATGGAAAAGAATGCAAAAGAGCGCGCACTGAGTGACGTCAGGCAGAGGAGGAGGAATACCGAATGACACCCCTCATACGTGGAATCCAAACAGAAACGGTACAAGTGCACGTACAAAGCAGAAAGAAACTAACAGACTTTAGAGAATGAACTTGTGGTTCCAGGGGTGAGGGGAGAAGGACGAGGGGAAGGGACAGTGAGGGAGTCTGGGATGAACATGTACTCAGCGTGACATTTACAATGGACAACCGATAAGGTCGTGCTGTAGAGCACAGGGAACTCTGCTCGATGCTGCTGGGCAGCCTGGGTGGGAGGGGAGTTCGGGGGAGAATGGCTGCATGGATTTGCATGGCTGAGTCTCTGTTGTTCACCTGAAACTACCACATGACTGTTAGCGGGCTATACTCCGATATAAAACACAAAGCTTTTAAAAAGAGGCTGCAGGGAGGGAGGAGAGGTCAGTCTGGGAGACATACTTTGCTCAACTGTTTTATTTCTCCTTTGGCTCCAAAATGTACTGTGAGGTAACACTCCATGTCTCAAGTGATCAAGCATCTAAGGGCCTTCCCGTGAAAGCGGACTGTGTGAAATGACCGGCCCTTTTTGCTGTTCTCATAGGATTTCCGTGGAGGAACCACTGGATCAAGGTGGGCAGCTTTGCTCTGCTCAGGCGGTGTGAGGTGGGGGCCTGGCTCCCGCTTTATCATTTTCTTTCTGGAATTTCCTTTTTGCGCCTAGTTGCCAATTCCACATTGTTAAGGACTTTCTCCTTTTCATATTTTAATGGTTGTGGCATTTTCAACATGAAGCCAATAAAAATCCCTGAAAGATTTTTCTAGCTGAATCGATCTTCCGCAAGGCTGAATTCTGTTTTCAAATCCCCAAAGACCCACAGGGGTTCAGGAAGCCCACCTCTCTTCCTGCGTCTTTTCAACGTATCTTCGCCTTATCGGCTTTCTGAGCCGTGCGGGCACTGAGTCAGGCGCAGGCCCGCGGGCTTTCTGAGCCGCGCAGGCACTGAGTCAGGCGCAGGCCCGCGGGCTTTCTGAGCCGCGCGGGCACTGATCAGGCGCAGGCCCGCGGGCTTTCTGAGCCGCGCGGGCACTGAGTCAGGCGCAGGCCCGCGGGGCTGCCGCAGCACTGGCTCTGTCACCTGCGGTCAGAGGCTCCAGAGCCCCGCTCCACAGCCACCCAAGGGCAGCAGCAGCGGAAACAACACGTGACATTTACATTCACGTTCCCACTTCACACTCTGCCCTCTGAGCATCTGCGTCCACGGCCCTGCCCATCTGGCAAGTTCTCCTCTTCCAACCCAACGAGGAACGAATCAAGGAAGACGATGTGAGAGACAAAGCCGGGGGACCCTTCCACCCCGTCACCCAACATCTGGCCTCAACCCACCCCTACCAGCAGGAGGGAAGGAAGGTGGAGAGTCTGTGAGCACACGAAGGTGTTTAGACTTCCCTGCACAGGCAGAGAGGCTTGCTTCAAGTATTTCAAGTGGGAAACCAATGGCATATCTACATGACGATCCTGAAATGGGAGGGCAGACTGCGTGGAGGAGCGTCCTGTGAAGTCAACAGAAGGAAGGAGCCTAAAGATGAGCACTCTGTCTGGGAAGAAAGCTGGAGACAGAGGATAACCCAAAGGCCAGTGCAGCAGCGAAAGGTGAGGCAGGGTGCCAGCCACCAGCTGGAGGGCTGCCCGGAGACCACTCAAGAAAGCTACCTACATGCCCCAAAGGGGCTGCTGGGAGCCGTCCGTCAGCTAACCCATCCTCGTCGCCTCAGGAGATGACACACAGGAAGCCGGTCAACACTCTTACTGGGATGCTGGAGGCGGCTTTGGTGGCTGAGCACAAGTAACTGAAAAGGACTCTACAGCTGCCAAGAGGGAATAAGTGCAGTGAAAAAGCGAGCTCGACAGCTGCACCCAGTGATCATCTCAGCACTGCAGCCTTCCCTCAAGGGAGCACTGACCCCAAAGATGCTTCTCACTTGATTTTCTTTTGTGGTTGGGAACAGGCCGTCTGCACCTCTAACAAAGACTCCCTCGGTACAGAGGGCCCTGGAGGGACAGCGAACTCTGGGAGGTGCCCAGGTCGGCAACGGGAGATGAGGTGAGGGTCCAAAGTGTCAAGTCCAAATCCACCCCAGAGAAAGATGAGGCCACCGTGTCCCCAGAGATGACACTGCACTCCTTGTGGGCAAAGAGCACATCCAAATGGACACACAGAACAAGAAACACGGACAGGTGAACACCACAGCTTCAGAAAGCTGAAACACACCTGGCCAAAAACGCAAAAAAAAAAAAAAAAAACCTGTACATATTTCAAATAATAATACCAAGTGCACATAAAAACAAGAAACGCAGAAGATTCCCCCGCGATTCTCTTCCTGTGAGCACTGCAGCAGTTCCCTCCAGTCACGTGGCCTTACGAGCCGGTCTCACGTCTGTCCGTTGATCTGCACGCTCCGTGTGTCACGTTACAGACCCCAGCTTACGCCCCACCACCTCCACCCGTGAAGCAGTGGACACTGTCCGCATGGCAGGACTGGGCCTGGCAGGGGGTGCTCACTCCTGATCCCAGGTCACGGACTCCAGATCCTCCCAGCCTCTGGAGGCATCAATGAGTGTCCACCCTGTGGTGAGCAGGCAGACACAGAGCCAGGGGGTCAGGGACAGTGACCAGGGCCGGAGGGCCCACAGCCCTGGACGGCTGTGAGCTGTGGATGGCCCAAGAGCCTTGGCAAGAACCTGGCCCGGCCCCCTCCCAAGCCCGGGTCTCAGCAGCAGCTCAGGGACGTCCCAGCCTCGCAGAGCCAGGCCCCAGGGCCTCCCACTCCAGGCAGGGCGCTGCCTTCACGCTCATCTAGGGAGCCTGTCTCCCCTGCCCGAGTCTGCTGGCATCACAATCCTCATTGTGACAACGGAGCTCAGCATTACAAATTCTACAGAAACACCATCTGTGATGGCTGCATGACTGTCAATTACACAAACGTACCGTAATTCACTAACCACGCCCTACTGTCGGACATTCCGGTTTCTAAAAATAACACGGACATAAACACCCTTGTGCTCGCCCTCACTCTGCAGTTGAGATTTATTTTCATCCGGACAGCTTCCCAGGAGGCACTCGCTCCCTGGCTCGGAAGCTTTCAGTGCTCTTTGTTACAGGATCTCAAACGGCCCTGCATTGAGGCTGCGGCACGTGGTGCCTTGATGTTCACAGACACCCTGGCACTTCAGGGAGGAGATCGGACACGGGAGGGCGGGGCACCCACAGGACTAGGACCCATTCCTCCAGATGCTGCCCATGGACCACAGGGAGTCCTGCCCTCCCCGGGACAAGGAGGACATGGGACAAAAGCTGACTCTGACCAGTGCCCCCAAAGCCCACTTGGTAAGGCGCCCCCTCCAGCAACGTAAGGACCGACAGGAGCACCTGGAAGCTCCAGGTGCAGGGCAAGGGCAGGCAGCGGAGGCACAGAGGCCTGGGTGCAAACCCCCGGACCAACAGCTGAGCTCAGACTGCAGCCTCCAGGACTACGAGAAACTTCTATTGTTTCCAAGCCCTCTGGCCTGCTGTACTTCATTATGGCGGCCCAAAGACACCGAGGTCATCTCCCCATCTCAGGGTCTTTAATGCAACACATCCGCAGAGTTCCTTCCGCCACATAAGCAAACACGTGTCCAGGTCCCGGGGACTGGAACATGGACGTCTCTGCCCCCCACCCTTGTTAACCACCTGGTCCTGCACTGGGCCCTGGGGGAAGAGGGACGACGAGGAAGGCGTGGCCCCCAGAGTCGCCACCTGCTGGGGAGAGACACCCGCGGACCTGGTCCCGGAGCAGTGGACTGTAACAGCGCCCGGTGCTGAGAACCCCGGGACACGGAGGAGGAGGAGGTGTCTCGAGGGTCAGGCAGCCTCCAGCAGAGAGGACGTCTGGACCAGCCTGGGAGGGCGGACACGCTCCCCAGGAGGACAGAAGGGAGAAATCCGTTCCCCGGGGAGAGGGCAGAGCACCAGCCCACACTTGACTCTGTGGCACTCTCTCTCTGTCAGACACCCCGGCTCCACGCCCGTCAGGAACCGGGGGCCCTGGGACCTAGAGGCGGGAGCCCGCCTGTCTCTCCCTGCAGGTGGCGGTGAGACCGCGGAGAGGCCACGGTGCCTTCTCGGAGGCCTCCCGGTCCCCACCTGCATGGAGGGGTCAGGGCTCTGAGGATCTCAGAGTGCCCCCTTCCAACTTCCAGGTTCCAAAGTTTGTTAAGAGGTATTTTTCACAACAATCATTACAAATACTCAGAAGAACTGCATCTCCAAAAGAATACTAAGAGTATTTAAGAAAACACTAAGAGATTAAATAAGGGGAAAAAAAACAAACAAACAAGGCAAGACTGTGTAACTTCAGGCACTCAGCAAATTCTGGGGAAAAACAATGTTTGACAGAGGCTAGATTTTTAATTTCCCTAAAATACTTAGACACTTCTACCAAGGAACTCTGCCCCTCGTGCTATTAATAGGCGCACTTGAGAAGATGACTCAGAGAAGGAGGCAGAGAAAAGCCGTCCATGACACTATCCGAACAGTGACGGGCTTCCTCCCCAGGACAGAGCACAGAATGCTTTGGGTTATGCTGATCCCAGCGGCGCAGGGCGGGGCGCTCACAGCCTCTGCTCCACACCCCTCACTGCAGGCTGCATCTGCACTGAGCTGCCCAGGAGACAGGACTGTCAGTCTGTCTGTCTTTGTTCCCTGGAGGGCTCCCTCCTGCACCCCCTGTGACTCTCAGTTCAGTTCAGTTGCTCAGAGCATACGGTTTTTTCGTCTGCAGACCCTCAGCACCCGGCACAGGGCCTGTACAAAGGGCAGTTAAGAACACTCCTGTGTGGTCTGAAACACGCCTTCCGCAGCTGCCAATGCTAGCCTGTTCTGCTCCCTGAGTTTGCAGATTCTCCCCCACGTGATACTGTGGAAAATTGCTTTTCTCGGGCAAAACACCTGGAGAGACATCAGGTCCTCCGCGCCCCGTCTCCTCTGAACAGACTGGGACAGGCACACGCCTCTCAGGTCCAGAGCTGCGGAACATGAGCTAACAAGGCGGGCCTCAGGTCCCGTTTAGCAGAGACAGGGCCTCTACAGATTTTTTATTGTCAGAACTACTCATCAAAAACAAAGGTTCCCAGAGCAAAGCAGCTTGGCCTCCTGATCTCCAGGAGCTGTGCCCCCTGCCCCTCACAAGGTGTCCATTAGCATTCAGCAACCAGAATCTCTGCTCCTTCTTCCAGAAGCATCTCCAAAACACACGGTGCAAACACAAACAATGCAATCACTTACAGAAAAGAGAGAGGAGTCCAGGGGGAGCGAGGCAGCTACATGCTAAGCAGGGAGCCTGCTGTGTGCCGAATGCAGAACAGGTTCACGGAAAATGATTAATTGGAAATGAAAAAATTTCCTCTAACCTAACCACTGTCACACAGCCACGAAGGAAGCAAGGCTGCCCAGCGTCCTGGGGGCCTCCCAGCACGACAGCCTGAGTTATCCTGGATGGACATTTTTAAAGAGAAAAAGGTCCCTGGAACATATCAATTCTAGGAGAAAGAAAAAAAAAAAACAAAAAACGAATGAACTGAACAGGATGCTAATAAGAGGCTGACTCTGGCCAGTACACAGAAGCGCTCCCTCCAGGCCAGGCTCCGCATTAAGAGGCGAGGGTTCCAGGGCAGAGGGATGCGGGCCCTGGCTTGACCATCTCGTCCTAGAGGGGAGCTGAACATGGGGCGAGGTCGTGCCAGGTGACGCCAGAGCAGCAGACCAGACACCAGGTGCCCTGCATCCAGTCCTCACTGGACGCCTGCGCATGGGGCAGGACATGCGAGGCCTCTGGCCCTACCTGCCCGAACTTCTCCAATGGGGGACAGGGCGGCCATGGTTTCAGCCCCCTCTTTATCAGATGGACTCGGGGTGCCCTCACTGCAGGCTGCTGCGGCTCCATAAGCAAGTGTGTAAGGCTGGCAGTGTGATGCCCAGCCCCGCCAGGTTTCACACACCCATCCCTTTCTGGTCCCCGTGTTCCCGAAGCCTGAGCGCAGAGGCTGGGCTCTCAGCCAGTGGCCTGAGTCTGACCACAGCTGCCCAGTTAAGCCCGACTGAGACAACCAGGGGTTTATTTCCACGCCGAGCACACATGCGCATCACGCCAGGCAGCGTGGGTATGTCTGTGTGCCCCTTCCCGCAAGGCACCAGTGTGGCGCTTAGGACATGATGGGGATTCTGGTAACACCTTCTGAAACGATGTGGAGAACAAAAGAATGCAGAGTCAACCGTCACGTTATACGTTCATATGGGACAAAAGCAGCCATCTTTTACAGACAGCAAAAATCAAAGATGAAGACAAAGAAGCGCGGTCATTCCCCTTAGACACCGAGGACATACTTGGACCGCAGCCCCGTCCACATCTCAGCGCCCTTCCTGCAGCACTGCCCACCAATCCCTCTTTGACTCCAGGCTGTCCTGTGACTCGCTTGACTAACGCAATATGCAGAAGAGACACGGGCCACATCCAAGCAGAGAGCTCCCCAGCTGCTGTGTGGCCTGTCCCTTTCCCTATTTCTCTCCTCCAAACCAGCACATGGCTCACGAGTGAAAGCAAAATGGAGCAAAGCTAAACTGTGGTGCTCACAGAACCTGAACCAGGAACAAACCTTTCTGTTTACTAAACAACTAAGATTCGAGGTCTTTTGTTACTGCAGAGAAACAGCCTAAACTGAATGATACAGAAAGTGATCCAATTCAGTTCCTAGGCCCTAGGCGGGGAGCCAGCAGGGTGACAATGAGAACGTGACCCCCGCCCAGAGGTGGCTCCCAGGGCAGACAGACGTGCCAGGGAATAGGGCTGTCACAGCACGAGATGCAGAGGACACGTGGAGAAGCAGCAGGGGGGCAGGGAAGCCCGAAGCTCCCAGGATGAGGAGCAGATGCGCAGGCTGGGTCCAGAGGGGCCCTCCCAAACACAGCAGGGCGCCCCAAGCCCCCGCCAGGCCCTGTGCTGTTTCCCTCCAGCACTTCCTCTTTCTCTTTTTTTCCCTTCTTCTATAGCACATCAATTGGGAACTGGGTGATGAAAGAGGCAGAAAGGGGTGCTTTGTTTTTGGCTTTTAAAAATGCACGACAATTCTGGCAAAAATAAACACTCTTAACCGTATATGCTCATCAGTCATGCTTCTTGGTATCCACCCAAAGGAGCTGAAAACTTATGTCCACACAAAACCCTGCTCATGGACACTCAGTGCTAAAAAGAAATGAGCTATCAAGCCATGAAAACACGTGGAGAAGAACCTTCAGCGTTGTCACTGAACAACAGAAGTCAGCTCAAAAAGGCGACATCCTGTATGCTCCCCACTCTGTGACCTTCTGGAAGAGGCAAAACTAAGGAGGCAGGAAGAGGACCACTGGTTACCAGGGGTCAGCGGGGAGGGAGGGATGAACAGGGGAGCCCAGGGGACTTTGCAGTGATGGATACACTTCCTTCTACCTTGGTCCACACCCACAGAACACACGGCAGCAAGCAGGAAACAAATAAAACAGCCTCCGGTGAGGAGCCGGTCTGGGGGGTGGGGGCACAGACGGCGTGCGCACGTGCTCTTCTCTTTACACTCAACTGAGAGACTCGCAGCCTTTGCCCCGTGACCCGACTGCCCCCACCTCTCGGGTTCCCGTTGGCTGCTCTGACCCTCCTCTGGTGCCCCCTCTGCACTGGTCTAGCATTCAGCCTTGCCCTTGACCTATTTGATTGTCTAGTCACTGACTGGCCTTTCCCTCCCAACACCCTCTGGGTTCTCTGAGCCATTGTCCTGTAACACCTGCATCTCCAGTGCCTGGAGAGGACGGAAGCTCTCGACTCACAGGCAGAACCACCCATGGAGCCGGCAGAGGGCGGAGGGTTGGGGGTGCTCACAGCAGCAGGCCTCCTACGACCTGGTGCAAACCCTAGCTCAGACACCTGCCCACACCCAGACTCTCACCAGCCACCACCTCTTCCAGATACTTCCTAAAAGGTCAATCTGACACTCTCGTGCCTTGAACTCTCTTGTGACCATCCCTTCCCCTCCAAGGACAGACGTGGCTTTGACCGTGACTCGCACAGGAGGATTTTGAGCCAGCAGTAAAGCTGTCATTTGTCCTGCAGGTTAAAACTGGAAAGCCCAAATGACACAGACATCTTCAAATGTGTCCATCGTTAAAAATGTACTAAGACTCATTTCCTTCCACCCTGGCATCCAAGGTCCACTAAGTTCCGGCCCAGACGAGTCCACTCCCACCTCCCTCCGCACTTGGGCACAGGAAACACCCACCTCTCCCATCCTAAGCTCCAGTGAGCTGTTAATCGGATGGGAAAAATAAGCCTTGCCCTGGAAAAACACAAACAGTGACCAGCTTCCACTGGTTTTGGAGGGGGCAGCACAGAGTACAGCAAACACACACAGACGCTGCTCCGGCTGATCCGGACTCCCTCCACTCCCGTCAGCTCCCGTGGACATCCAGGACGCTGCCTCGCCCCTGGGGGCTGCAGCCTGGTCCTGCCAGACCCCGAGCCACTCAGGTCCAGGGCCACGCCAGCTCCCAGAGGCGGCAGCAAGGCTTCCCCATCCCGCCGGGCCGCTGAGAGCCCCAAACGGCACCAGCGTTCCCCCGATGTGTCTGCCTGAGCAGCTGCTGAGCCTTAATTATCCGACGAGCGGGGTGACTTAGAGCACAGAGACACAGACACAGAAAACGCTGCACTGCTTCATCTGGTCATTTTCCAAACCCCAGACAAAAAATGCTTATGTGTTTCATCCTGAGCTTATGAAAAAGAGTCAGTGAGTTTTCTTAATGTTGACTGATCTGCTGGGGATGAAAAGGCATGCGTGTGGGGTGCAAGGTGAGATACGAGGAAAAGATCTAATAATAATGGTTCCATCACAGAAAGCAGATAAGCCAGACACCAATGCCTTCTGATGGAGATTCTTTGCAAAAAAAAAAAAAATCACGCAATATGATGAAACCTCTAGAGCTTACTACCGATTTAATGAGGAATAAAGAAAAAGAAGTCAGTCACAGGAGCAAGGTCACCACCACCAGAGGCACCCAAGCGGCCACGTCCCCACCTGGGGGCCCTGATGTGGCCCATGGACAGTGAGAGAGAGAGGTGCACAGGGACCTACAGACTCAAAACGGACTGGACGCTAATGGACCTCGTGAATTCTGATTGCAGGTTTAAAAAGCAAATGACACCAAGGTCACTAGAAATGTACACATTCGTATGAAGGAACTGTTTGTCTTTAAACATGGGGCGGCACTGCAGTTACGTTTTTTAAAAAAGGCTCCAAGGTTGACGATGTTCATTTTAAAACATGGTATGGCATTCAGTTCAGTTCAGTTGAGTCACTCAGTCGTGTCCGACTCTTTGCGACCCCATGAATCCCAGCACGCCAGGCCTCCCTGTCCATCACCATCTCAAGGAGTTCACCCAAACTCACATCCATCGAGTCAGTGGTGCCATTCAGCCATCTCATCCTCTGTTGTCCCCTTCTCCTCCTGCCCCCAATCCCACCCAGCATCAGAGTCTTTTCCAATGAGTCAACTCCTCGCATGAGGTGGCCAAAGTACTGGAGTTTCAGCTTTAGCATCAGTCCTTCCAAAGAAATCCCAGGGCTGATCTCCTTCAGAATGGACTGCTTGGATCTCCTTGCAGTCCAAGGGACTCTCAAGAGTCTTCTCCAACACCACAGTTCAAAAGCATCAATTCTTCGGCACTCAGCTTTCTTCACAGTCCAAGTCATTGCAGTTAGGATTTTAAAAAGCGCTCCAGTGCTGACAATTAAAATGTTTACAGATGAAATAAGAGGTTGCCTTGAATCTGCTTCAAAATAACACAAGAACATGGGGAAGCTGATGAGGGAGAGACAGGGAAGACTGCCCATGAGTCCCTGGTGTAGAAGCAGGGTGAGAGGTCCTCTTATGGCCACCTTCTGCATATGTTCAAAGTGTCCACAGGAAAGTTTCCCACTAAAAGAAAGAATAAGGACACGCCCCTTCCCTGCAGCTCCATCACTGAAGTGGCCCAGGGGACCCTGCTGGGCTTCTTCCGCCCCTTTGGCAGGAAAGCCGCTCTAGGACCCACGTGGTGTGCTGTCCAGACATGTGACGGGCTCATCTGTTCCCAGAGACACAGCGGTGGGGCCCCCAGGGAGGCGATGCCCAGACTAGCCGATGCCGGGCTGCTGAGCAGGCGGAGGTTCCCTGCAAGGGAGGGTGGGACGAGATGGGGGGTTGGGGAGGGAGCTGAGAAAACATCTGCCATGGTAAATAGATTTATGAGTAAACGAGGGTTGTCATGAAATTTAATTTTAATGGTTTGATAATTAAACAAAAACACAATAATTATCATATCTTAATTCTTCCAGTAAATTTGCTGCTGGGGACACTGTATTTTCTTAAGGAAGTTTACGATGTTTCAGTCAGAAAGCGTTCCATGGTTTCTGGCCATCTTTTGAAACTGGAGGCGGAGGGACGCCCAGGCTTGGGGATACAGCGTAAAGAGGAGTAGTGACTCCCGAGGAGAGGTCAACTGGGAAGCTCTGGGCTCCAGCTTCCACCAACAGCATGGCCGTGACTGTGCTCACAGGAGGCAGAAACAAGCACAGTGCCTGAACCCTGAGCATGAGGATAGAAGGCAAAAGTGCCTGTGAAAATGGGATCCTCTTTCCAACACCCCTCAGGGAGAAGTGAACGTTACTATAGGCACCTACCTAGCTCCAAGTCCTGAGGACACTCTCAAGGTCATGACCGATCGCGTGGAGCCCCAGGAAATGTAATCGGTGCAGACCAAGCATCACAAATCGTGTCAGGCGGAAGTGAGGTGAACAAATGGCCCTTAATTACAGAATTAATGTATCAACCAGGCCACAGAACCAGAGATGAGTCACTGATTTCCAAAGGACCTTTCCCAGGAAGAGATGAGGAAGGTGAAAGGTACTTGCTCCATCCGTTTGCTAGAATGCTGTCTTTTAAATGACACGATGAAAAGAGATCTCTCTAAGAAATACAGGGATTAAGAGTGTTATTTCCAGTTTAGAAGCTCAAATATTCAGCCTATGAGGCAGTCCCTCATGCCCCTCACCGGACACTCAGGAAACGCTTGAACCCTGAACACCCTGGAAGACGGAGCCCAGATGGCCCCTCCCCGGCCCTCCTCCCCGCCTGGACGGGACAGTGGATCAGTGCTGCTCACGGCTTGCCTCAGGCTGCACAGAGAGAAGGAGGACACAGGGACAAAACCCGCTCCCTTACTCCTGCAGCCATCCTAGCACTCGGCCGCGGTCAGGCAGACCTGAGTCCCCTCTGATCTGATTCAGCCTGCTTGTCTGTAACCCGTGGACAGACATTCTCGCGAGAGGGTACTAAGAGGACAGAGCACCGAAACTGCTCCAAACAGCCGGGGCTCGGACACTGCACTCCGCACTCCAGAGGACGCGTTACGCTTGTCCTGGGCACACCTTCCTACCCAGAAGGGAGAGACCCAGGCACCCCCACAGCCCAACTGGAGCTGGCCCCTCTCCTGTGCAATGCCCCAGGTGCCCCAGGATGCCAGGGCTCCACCAAGGGCAGCCTCACGGCTACACGGCTTTCAGGGGCAGCTTCTTGCTGAAGGGGAGGCTGTGCCACGCTCAACGATCACACCAGAGTCTGAGGACCGCTCACCGCTGGGGGGCGGGTGGCCTGCCCTGCCCACCCCAGGGTGGCCGAGCCTGTCCAAGGGCAGCATGTGTCAGTGCCCGAGGACGCTGAGCTGTGCTGGAGCTGGCTCTGCACGATGCAGGAAGAGCCTGGCGGGGGTTGAGCTCAGGACTCCAGGGGATGGGGGGAGTATGGGGCTCCGAGGAGATACAGCCTGGAGGGACGAGGACCGCAGCTCAGTCTCAGGGTGTCCCACGGCTGCCAGGCAAGGTCCACCCACCACTGCTTCCTCCCCCAGACCAGCTCCATCAGACCAATGGCCCGGGACCCCTCCACGGAGACGGAGCACATGTCAGAACCAGGCAAGGCTGGAGAGTTCTAGAGAGGAGGCACGGGGACTCCTGCGTCCCGCCAACACAGGACGCCCATGGGCTGGTGGGTCCGGGGCAAGCTGACTCCCCAGACAGACAGGGCATCGTGAGCTTGGCTGTACCCCACCCCCAAACAGCCTGGCTGCCCGAGACCCTCGCCAAGCTGTCATCATTCCCCGGCCAGGGAGGGTCCTGACTTACTCATCCCGATGCAGGCTCCACGGAGCATGTTCTGGAAGCACTGATATTTATTGAATGAATATTTTATGAATGAATAAAGAATGTGTGAGTTAGGAGCATTGAGAAATGAGGACTTAAGCACAAAGCTTAACAAGGAAGAAGCCGGAAGCACAAGAACGAACTGTGCTGGTTTGTGAATGGGCTCGTTAACAGTGCTGAGACTTCCGGCGCCGCCAGGCGTGAGTCAACCTTAGAACAGGCTAGGCGATCTGTACATTTTTTAAAAGCAGATCTTATTATTGGTGTCGTGAGACGACCTGAATGGTGCCCTCTGGGATCTCAGGTCGCATCTAAAGGTCTAGACGAGGCAGACGGTCTCCTGCCCCACTTGGAGACCAGCACGTGGCCCAGGCGGCTGCTGGTGGCCTTGACCCCAAGGATGGGGCAGCGCCCCAGGAAAGAGCTGTACTTACGCTCCAGAGCCAGAGCATTCACCGCCACAGCCTCCACACAGCAGCACCTGGTCCCCGCACGCAGCCACACGGCAAGAACCCCTGAGAACAGGAGCTGTCGGGCGGGGCGGGTCCTTCCTCCCGAGGGTTAGGCGGTAAAGCCCTCCCGACTACCAGCCCCGGACGGCGAACACGACTGGGCATTCCTGGGTCATCAATAGGGGCATCAGACGGCCGCACCCTGGGAGCGACCTCGTGTGGATCAGCACGAGATGGTTGAACGGGCGCTCGTGGGAACCGGGCACAAGGCGCCGTCGGAGGGCGGGACCCGTCGGAGGGCGGGACCTCAGCTCCAAAGCATGACGCTGTCGAGAGCAACTAAAGGGCACACAGAAAGAGATACACGACGCGCAACCACTTACGTCATCAACAGACGCCTCTGAAAACAGTGCTTCCTGGGGCCGTAAATAAACACGATGACGCGGTAGTGAAGGGCGGCATGACGATGCCACGTCCTGGAGACACGGAGACCCCCACAGGAGGAAGAGGAAGGGAGGTGGGATGAGGAGCGTCAGGCTCCGCTGCTCGTTCGTTTGCTCGTTTCTTCCCAGTGTTTTCTTATGAGTTGAAAGAATTCCTCAGAGAACATTCTCCACCCATTGTATGACATATCCCGTAACTAACACTTCACTCTGATCAGCTCACCCCGTCCGCCTGCCCAGCCCTCTGCCGGGAATCTAACTTTTTAGGCATTCCCGAGACTAGCGCAGCTATCGCGAGACACCACCCAAGTCCTCCGAGCAGCAGAGTTCCACGCGTGCCGACAGTTTTCCTTTTGATACAAAACCAACTTAAGGGTGGGACGCACAAATCTTAAGTGCACATTGGCTAAATCTTAACAATGGCAAAACACCTGTGTAACCCACACCCAAATATCGAGTCACACAACACGACCATCACCCAGACTATGCCCTGCGCCCCTTCCTGGTCAAAGCCCACCCCGTCTTCTCCGGAAGCAACGCTCTGCTTTTACCGTCATCTCAACAGAGTCTTGCTGGTCCCGGGGTCTCAGATGCCTGGAACCATGCTGGGTCAGGCACCTGCGCTCAGCATGAGCTTCCTGACCCCGACTGTGGTGCTGTGTCAGGAGTGCGCTGGTTTTGCCTGCTGAGTAATATTGCACCAGGGAAATGCCACCATTGGGTAGTCCTGCTCCAAGGATATGGACACCCAAGCTCTTTCTAGCTTTTGGCTTGGGACATTCTTTACAGGTCTTTTGTAAACATTTTTTTTTTTTTTAACTTTTCTTGAACAACTAGCGTTGGGATAGCTAGGTGGAGTATGTGCACATTTACTTTTGTAAGAAACTGGCCTCCGTGGGCTGAGCTTGGGTGGCGGTGCCTCTCTCCCAAAGGCCTGAGCCTGGCCTGGCTGCTGCAGCATTAAGTCCTCTGAGGAGCTTCCCAGTGATGCTGATATACATCCCTGAGATCGACACCCAGTGCCCCCGATACAGCTCTCCTAAGGATTTGAAAGTGAAAGGTCTTGCCCAGAGTCTGGGTGTCCTTAGACATGGTGCTTGATGGACATCGGCCGGCTCTCCCTTGACCTTACGACCACTCCCGTCCTTTCCCTGAACCTGAATAAGGACCACAGTGTCTCTGAGAGGGGGACCAGACTGCCCAGCCCCAGGGTCTCAGGGGCCAGCCTGACTCTGCTCCCCCACGGGTGGTGACAGCAGGGCCGGGGCCCGGGGACACTTACCGCTGGCACTCGCCTGCGTGCAGGATGAGCTCCTCGTCGCTCCGGGCGCGGACGCTCAGCTCGTGCTCCGTGGCGTTGAAGACGTCCAGGAGCAGGTGGCATTGCCGGGTGCTGCAGCGAGAGACAGAGCCCAGGTCAGCATCTTCTGACAAAGAGCACAGTGACTCTGCCTCCCCTCCCCAAAGATCTGACGGTTCTGGGGCACGTCAGAGGTGCGGTTTATCAAAACGTCGTGCCCCCCAGACACAAAGGCTTACGGAGAAGACTCATTCTGAACTGACTGTGAATTCTACACAGTGGGTCTGCACAGGAGGCCTCCTTGATCCTGGGGCACATGCTTATAACCCACCTGTGCCCTTTACACATCAGGTGACCTTGGGAAGGGACCTTGAGTTCTCCAAGCCTCACACATGACCACCAGGACGCCTGACCCAACGGGAAAGCACTCGGCATATGGTGGTGGTCAATAAACGACCACAGCGTCATGGTCCGGGATTTCTGTGGGTGCCAGGTTGGGTACTGAGCAGGGGTACACAGAGAGCCATGTCCACAGAGAACCGTGTCCACGCTGCACACACATTGACCAAGAGTCCTCACGGGGACCGTCCCTCAGTCCCTCCAGAACTGTGGATGACACCATGAGGTCACTCACCACCCACCTGAAACCTTCCTGCTTTCACTACTACAGATGGTAAAGCTGCAGAAACCAGGTGCCGACCACCCTAGGCCCCGAGGGGGGTGGCCACTGGACGAAGGTCCACCAAGTGATCGGCTTCTAGAGACTTCCCATCCCAAATAAGACGACGAGCCCTGGAAGGGGATGATGTCTCCCTTCCGTCTACTGACTCGCTTCCTTCCCACTCAGGGAGGAGCAGGACCCAGAAAGCTCGGGGCTTTCGGGGACAATGGGGACAATCACCATGGTATGGGGGGGTCGGGTGGGGCCTGGGGGTCTGGGAAATGACGGTACATGCTCACTAGCTACATGCGTAAAAGAGAAGTCCAGCCACGCACGCTGCGGTTTGTGTTGGCTTCCATTTGTCAGGGCCCCGTTATGGTCGAATGCTTGCTTAAAACTAACACAGCATCTCAAATGCCAAGTGTCACAGCTGGCGTGTGACAGCTGATCGAGAAGCATCCGCTCATGGAATCCGGGACACCCAGGCCCGAGACAGGAGCAGATAGGGTAGCCAGCAACAGAGGCTGGGCCGTTCTCCCTCCTGGAGGAAAAGAGCAGCTGGATTTTCACAGAAGGAAAAAAAGAGAAGACTCGGAAAAGGATCTGTGCTCCGGGTCATTTTCAGCTGAGCCTTACTTCAACATGTGACCTTCCAAAGGGCATCGGAACTCTCAGAGGTGCTTCTCCAAGTGTGGTGATGTAAGGTTTCGCTGGTGGTTAAGCGAAGGGGAGACAGGACGCACAGCCACAGGTGCCGGGCTGCCCGCACGTGGTTATCTCGTACAAGAGCCCGGGGAGGTCGTCCTCCCGAGACCCACTGAGGGGAGAGGGGAGGGCGGCTCAGGAGATGGCAAGAGATGCTGGCGGGTGGCTGAGACCGTCCACACCTAGAGCTGGAAATCCTGCAGAGCTCACAGCAGACCAAGACGTGTGTTCCTGTCCAGGCCGCGACCTCCGTCCTTCCCAGAGAAGGGAACTGAGGTGGCGAGGGCGCCGTGACTTGCCCAGCGGTTCACACACACACACACACACAGAGACTGGCATCACCCAAAGGCCACCTGGCACGGGTGAAACACCACATTTTCAAAATACACACCAACTGCGTGCAGCTACTCTCACGGGAAGAAGGGCAGCAGCGGCTGGATCATCCAGCCGTGCACCAGGAGATGTCACCCGACGTGGCTGCGGTTGGTTGTGGGTTCTGTGGGTGGGGATGTCCTCCCAGAGGTGCAGCACTTGGAAAAATGTTCATGAGCTCTGACAGCTGCCTACGAGAGGGCTCTTCACTCAGCCCACAGGAAAATTGCGCTTTCGAGAATGAAGATCTATTCCACCCTTGTCATAACTTCATAAAATCTTTAATCACAGCAAAATCTTTCATCAGAAAGGGGAATTCATAAAACATTTATCAGAGGTGGAAAACTCAAGTGATTATTTTTCTTTTTAAGCAGAAAAGACAAGACTCAAATCTGTGTTGTTTTCACTTGTAGAATATAGTTGTTAGATATAACTGCACAGAAATGATGGATGTCAGAATATAACACTTTTTTTGGCCTCTATTTTTTTCTGACTCAGTGTCTGATTGCGGGGGCGGCTTGATCCAGGGTTTCTGTTCCTCCTAACTGTTGGCAGTATGAGATGTTGGTGGATCTTCGTTTTCTATCTTTTACTCATAAATTAATTCCCTTTCCCAAACTGCCACAGTGCTGTGTTCCACCATCATGTCACTTACTCTGTGTATCTTCCTGTATCACTGTGGATGATTCTCTTAAGCTTTAACCTGGGGCTTGAGTGTATAATTCACTGTTAACTCTTGTGTGCTTTTTGGTTTTATTTTTCCTTTGTTTGTTGGTTTGCTGTTCATTTTTCGGAATCCATCTTTCTGGAGTACAAGGAAGCCCAGGAAAGCTACCTGGAAGAACTGAGATCAGAGCAGAGCTTTAGATCCATCTGCCTGGTCAGGGCACGGGGAGAGGGGTTGGGCAGCAAAGGCCCAGCAGCCGAGAGGAAGCTGAAGTGCAGTCGAGGGCCGGATGAGGCTGCCAGGCGGAAAGAGCAGCACGGCCCACACAGCGAGCAACACGGGCGCGGCCACGTCTACAGACTGAGGATGCACCATTTCCACTGTCCACGAGAAGGACAGCTCTACTTTTTAATTCATATAAATACCTACTGAGTCCCTGTCCCGTGTCAGGTGCTATTCTAAGCACTTGGGATACGGAAATCAACAAGAGAAGCAGGGTCTCCGCTTTCACGGACCCCAAATTCCTATGAGGGGGAGTAAGCCGGGAAAGATAAGGGGAATTAAAAGTGAAAAAAAAAATTTAGTCATATTTCATAAAATAAGGAAAAATGGGTTCAAAAAGGTTGCTGAATACAGATTTAAGACATATATCCACACACAAAATCAATAATAGTATTCCTATATATCAACTAAAAACAATAATAGAATACATTTTTTTAAAAATATATCCACAATAGCAATGCACCTAGGGGTAACTCTAACAAAATGTATACAGGACATTAATGGAAAAAATTCTAAAGTTTTATGGAATGACATTAAAGAGATGTTTTATGTTCAAGAGTAGGAAAGCTTGGTATTTTTAAAGGACTCATTCCTTTTCCATTCCAGTAGTCTTGCCTGCAAAATCCCATGGATGGCACAGACTGGCAGGCTACAGTTCACAGGGTCACAAAGAATCAGACGCGACTAAAGCAACTCAGCACGCACACACTTCTTTCCTGGTTTATACAAATTTAATGCAACTCAGTAAAAAATCTCAACAGAGTTCTGGTTTTGGTCAAACTTGATACACTGCTTCTAAAATCCATATATAAGATCAAAGGCCGAGAACATGTGAAACAACGAGAAAGGTTTTGGAAGGGATCTGACCAGCCAGATATCAAGAACTGCCATAAAGCTGTAATAATGAAGGCCCACAGCAGTGGAGGAGAGATAAACACATCAGGGAAGGAAAACCAACCCAGAAGCAGATCCACGAATGTAAAGTAACAGTAAGTAAATCTGTAACAGCCACACACTGGAAGCATATACATATGTAAGTGAGGATGAATTAAGAACTCCAGACCTCACTGCAGGCTAGGTCTCACGTTAACAAGGCTGAGCGAACAGCTCATGGCAGGAGGAAATTACAGTATACATTTATATCAAGTTTAAAATACTTAAAATTACTCGGTACTGCTGATAATAGTCAACTGGATGGTAGTAGTCACTCTCCGTGAGGGAGAAAGAGAATAGGGTCACAGAGGAGCATGCACAGCTTTAACAGTTTCATTTTTCTTTCTTTAAATTAGAAAAACAGAAGCAAATACAGCAAAATGTAAAGCTTTGACAAACCTGTGTGGTTGGTTTGCTAAGTCATGTCCAACTCTGTGATCCTATGGACTGCAGCACTCCAGGCTTCCCTGTCCTTCACCATCTCCCAGAGTGTGCTCAGACTCAGGTCCACTGAGTCAGTGATGCCATCCCATCATCTCATCCTCTGTCACCCCCTTCTCCTCTTGCCCTCAGTCTTTCCCAGATCAGGGTCTTTTCCAATGAGTCGGCTCTTCGCATCAGGTGGCCAAAGTATTATAGCTTCAGCTTCAGCATCAGTCCTTCCAATGAGTATTCAGGACTGATTTCCTTTACGACTGACTGGTTGGATCTCCGTGCAGTCCAAGGGACTCTCAAGAGTCTTCTTTTCCAGCACCAAAGTTCGAAAACGTCAATTCTTTGGCACTCAGCCTTCTTTATAGTCCAACCCTCACATTCATACATGACTACAGGGAAAACCAGAGCTTTGACTAGACGCACCTTTGTTGGCAAAGTGATGTCTCTGCTTTAGCCTTTCTGTACATGTTGCTTACACTTAACGTGTTTTCTAAGAGATCTTTTTAAAGTCACTTAGAATGTTGCCTCAGCCTGGGCCCCCACCGCCCAGGAAGCTGAGACTGAGAAGAGGGTGGGGTGGGAGTGGGCGTCTGGGGAGGGGACACCGAGGGGAGCAGGTCAGCGGAGGACAGGGGTTACTTGTCGAGCAGCCCCCACCGCCCAGCTCAGGCTTCCCTGCAAAAAGTCAACACCCCACACTCGCTGCAGGCCCTGGGCAGGGTGAGCACCCATGCTTCAGCCTCAGAGAAGACCCTCAGAACATTCCAGAAATCAAGAGCTACCCAGCAGAGTTAAGCTGAGGTGCCGTCAAGTCACCCTGCATAAATCTGGCTGCCACAGAGATGGCTAGTGTGGGATGTGGGCTAGGACTTGAGGCAGAGAACAAGACACGCATGATAACAATTTTTTTTTTTAATTAAGTGCATCTCCTGAAATCTTGGGCTTCCCAGGTGGCTCAGTGGTAAAGAACCTGCATGCCAATGCAGGAAATGTGTGTTTGATCCCTGGGTCAGGAAGGTCCCCTGGAGAAGGAAATGAAAACCCACTCCAGTATTATGCTGGGTGTGTGCTTAGTCGCTCAGTCGTGTCCAACTCTTGCAACCCCATAGACTGTAGCCCACCAGGCTCCTCTGTCCATGGGATTCTCCAGGCAAGAACACTGGAGTGTGTGGCCATTCCCTTCTCCAGGGGATCTTCCCGACCCAGGGGTTGAACCCGGGTCTCCTGCACTGCCGGCAGACTCCACCGACCGAGCTACGAAGAGCACTCTCACCTGGGAAATCCCACGGACAGAGGAGAATGGCAGGTGACAGCCCATGGGGTCGCAAGAGTCAGACACGACTTAGCAACTGAACAGCAACCTGAAATCATAAATAGAGACAACAACTGACCTCAGAGGTAAGGGCGAAGGAGGGCCTCTCTGAAATAGCATTTCACTTCAGACCCACACAGTAAGAAGGCAATCGTCTGAAGGTCTTGGAGGAGTGCTTTCCAGAGAAGGCAGTTAAGGCCAAATCTTAGAGCAGGGTGGAATCAACGGACAGAATGAGCCAAGAGCAGAGAGGTGCAAAATTAATGCCAGAGTAAAGGTCATGCAAAAAGTTCAGGATGACTTGACTTGACTTGAGCAGATGACTGACATGAATTGGTTTATGCTTTTTAAAAACATGAGGAGTTCTTATTCTGGAAAAGATGGAGTAAGCACAAATAACCCATCCCCTGTCACCCCTACTGAATCCAACTATAAATCCTACATACAAGGCAGGCAGCAGCTATCTAATGGTCTGAAAAGTAAATTATAGAAGGTGGATTTGGGAAGGAGATCTGAAATCCAAGTTCCTCTGAACATCATGAAAGGGTGGGAGAGGAGGTCCTCTGGGCTTGTTCTTTTTTCTCCTTTCTCCCAGCCCCCAGCCCCCGGGCAGTACCTCTATGAAACAGCACCATGACGGCAGTCATTCAAGACCAGGACACCAAGGGACCCAAGCGGCCAGTCCCACAAGCACAGGGCCAGTCCCCATCACTTTGATTCCCCCTCTCTGTCCTCTGACCAACAGTCCCATACACAGACACACAGCAGGGAACTCAAACCCTGGCTTTGCTGTGGAGAGACAGGGAAGGCAGGCCCCTGGACAGTGCTGGGGAGACTGTAGAAAGGACAGAGGGGAAGACAGTGGCTTGCTGAAGTGGTACTTGACCTGGGCTCTCTGTGGAACGAGCATGGAGGGACAGATCCTGAGCGGCAAGCCATGGGCTCCAGCAACTGAGCTCCAGGAAGGCACCCACGGGATGGCCCAAGGAGCACCGCAGACTCAGAAACCAGCAGTGCAGCCCGGTCCACAGCAGATGCCACAGAGCCGTGGTGCAGACCACCCACCAAAACAAAAATACCCACGTTCCCTTCAGGACGCAAGCAGGGCCCCAACATCTCACAGCAATCACGCAGCATAGGAAGAACCCAGGAAAAAGCCAATTTGCAATGGAAAATAAAAATCAATAGACTACAACTTCAAGATGACAGTCTTATCACAAAAAGACTTTAACCATGTTCTGCAAAGTAAGGGCAGACACACTTGAAACAAATGAAAAGATAAAATCTCAGCAAAGAAACAGGAGATGCAAAGAAAAAGCAAGGAGAAACCTGAGGAAAAACCTGAACTGAAAGTTTCACCAGGTGGTGAATTACCTGAGGAACTGAGGGGATGATCTGCTGTGGAATAAGAAAGGATACAGAATAAACAGCAAGTACCTGATACTTAGCGAACATTCCACCATCAAAATGGCAGGATATCCACACTTGTCAGGTTATACCCAACATTTACCAAATTAAACCATTTCTAGGCCATGCAGGGAAACATCTCTAGCGACTTTGAAAGAATAAAAATCACGCAAACATTTTTTTGAACCACAAAGGAATTAAACAAGCATACTTGAAGATAGATTAATAATATATCCAATGGAAACACTGGAGGGAAAAAAGGGGATAAAAACAGTCCTATGAGACAAGAAAATCTCTAAAAGTCATGTCATAGGAGTTTGAGATGAAACAAAACAAAACGCACACAGTTTTTGAAAAAATTATGGCTGAAAACTCCCCAAATTTGGCCAAAAAAAAAAAAAAACACATCAATGTACAGATTCAGGAAGCTCAACAAACCCCAAGCCATATAAATTTTTAATTTTCTATATCCAGAAACATCCTAACCAAGCTAAACTTTAAAAAAGCAAAAGGAAAAAAGTCTTCAGCAAGAAGTCACCTGAAAGCAGCCTGAGTGAACACCACACTTGGCACAGGAGGAGAAATTCAGAGTCTGAAGATGTCTTATCAGCATTCCAGTTTGGTCACTTAAAGGGTGTAATATCTTAAGTAAGTCATTTAATTTCTCTGAACCTCGGTTTCCTCAGTAAAGACAAGAATGCCTATGTCGTGGAATTATTAAGAGGCTTCAACAGAAAAAAACAATGACAACAAAAAGAAGAAAAATGAAGGAACTTTGTAAAAGTACAAGCAGAATACTGCATAAACAGGAGGGGTGGTGACTGTGATTAACTTGGTTGCAGTCAGTGGGGCAGCAAGAGGAAACACACACAACCCTGCCAGCAACACAATCCCAGCTAATGATTCGATACTGACTCAGCAAAAAGTGAACAGGAGAAACTCCTATGCCAAGGTCTGAGTCTGTCTAAAAACATGGCCCCACTCCCAGAAAGTTAAGTGGTGCTTTCTCCCCAAGTCTGGCTGAACTCTTCTAGGCCTCCAGGGTCCACACGTCACCATTCCATCGATCCTAGGGGTGCAGTATGTGAGTGAAGACACAGCCAGGCTGGTAGTGATAGCCACGCAGACCTTTGGCCAAACCCACGTGGACAGAGGAACCAGGCAGGAGCTGTCAGGAGCTGGACACGACTGAGAGACTGATACTTCTCTTTCTCCATCCTGAAATTGGCTACTAATTTTTCAGGAAAGACTGATTGATAACAGGTAGTTAGTTTGTTTAGTCGCTCAATCGTGTCCTACTCTTTGTGACCCCATGGACTGCAGCACGCCAGGCCTCTCTATCCATCACCAACTCCCAGAGCTTACTCAAACTCATGTCCATTGAGTTAGTGATGCCATCCAGTCATCTTATCCTCTGTCATCCCCTTCTCCTCCTGCCTTCAACCTTTCCCACATCAGAGTCTTTTCCAATGAGTCGGTTCTTCGCCATCAGGTGGGCAAAATATTGGAGTTTCACCTTCATCATCAGTACTTCCAATGAATATTCAGGACTGATTTCCTTGCAATCCAAGGGACTCTCAAGAGTCTTCTCCAACACCACAGTTCAAAAGCATCAATTCTTCGGCAGTCAGCTTTTTTTATAGTCCAACTCTCACATCCATACATGACTACTGGAAAAACCACAGCTTTGACTAGACAGACCTTTGTTGGCAAAGTAATGTCTCTGCTTTTTAATGTGCTGTCTAGGTTGGTCATAGCTTTCCTCCAAGGAGCAAGCGTCTTTTAATTTCATGGCTGCAGTCACCATCTGTAGTGATTTTGGAGCCCCCAATAATAAAGTCTCTCACTGCTTCCATTGTTTCCCCATCTATTTGCCATGAAGTGATGCCATGATCTTAGTTTTCTGAATGTTGAGTTTTAAGCCAACTTTTTCACTCTCCTCTTTCCCTTTCATCAAGGGGCTCTTTAGTTCCTCTTCGTTAGAGACCATATATGTGTGTGCTCAGTCGTGTCCAATGCTTTGTGACCCCATGGACTGTAGCCCACCGGGCTCTTCTGTCCATATGGGTGGAGAGGATGGAGAGCTTTCTTGTAAGTCTTAAGAAAGCCAGGAAGCTTATTCAATCTAATGTGAAAGTCACTCAGTCATGTCCGACGCTGTGACCCCATGAACTGTAGAGTCCATGGAATTCTCCAGGCCAGAATACTGGAGTGGGTAGTCTTTCCCTTCTCCAGGGGATCTTCCCAAACCAGGGATCGAAACCAGGTCTCCTGCATTGCAGGTGGATTCTTAACCAGCTGAGCCACAAGGGAGACCTTCAATCTAAAGTGACCCAAAAACAGAACAAATCATCGGAATGTTTTTCTGATGATATGATCTCACCTTCACTCCTGCCACACAGATTACGGAGCTTCCAAATCTTGCTGAAGACTCTGATAGTAGATTTACTGTCCATTAGAACCGAGTTTCCCAAAGAGTGATGTGATGTCCCCTTTCCCAAAGGGGACTCATGCCCTGAGGAAGGGACAGACTCGTGCCTGTGTTTTGGAATGAACACTTCAGCATCGCCTGGAGAAAGAGTTGGAAAGGGAGAAACTGAAAGCAAAGAGACTCTGAAAGGCTGTTGCAACTATCCCAGAAAGGGGAGAGGAGGCTGGCCTGAGGGAGACAGGTGATACGCCTGAGTCAGTCCAGGGCTACTGAAGTGGAAAGGACAGATCTGGCGACCGGTGGAAACACGGGAACATTTCCCTGTGGTTGGCTGACACGCAACCCGGCCCCTGGGGAGGATCTCAGGGCTGCACATTACTGAAGGCAGGAAGAGCCTCTGTTTCTGAGCTTTTAGTTAGTAAGTTTTAAGATGTTCCCTGTAGTAAAAGGAAAAAATTTTGAAATGGTGAGAATCAAAAAGACACGGGATAACCAGTGTCGGCAAGGACGTGTAGAAAACTGGAACCTTCGTACCCTGCTGTTGGGAACGTGCAGTGGCACAGCCGAGCAGGAAAACAGTCGGGCAACTCCCTAAATGGTTAAACAGTTACCATATGACCTGGTAATTCCACTCTGAGGGATACCCAAGAGAAATGAAAATGCAAGCCCACACAAAAACTGGTACATGAATGATCGTAGCAGCATCATTCTCACCAGCCAAAAGGTGGAACCAACCCAGGACTAACGAACGGAAAATGAAATGCCACACATCCGCACAATGAAATGCTGTCCCACATAAAAACAAACGACATACTGAGGCCTGCTTGTGGGTGAACCTGGACAACGCGATGCTAAGTGAAGAAAGCCAGTCACGTTTTATAAATTGCTAAAACAGGCCAAGCTACTGAGACAGAAAGTAGACTGAGGTGGTGCGGGGTGGCAGGGAGGAGGGAGACAGGAGGCACTGCCGACGGGCACGGGGCTTCTGCTGGGAGAATGAAAAGCTCTAAAATCAGACGGTGGTGATGGCTGAACAACTCCGCGACTAAACCCAAAACTCAGAATTACACAGCTTAAGTGGGTGAGCTGGGCGGTATCCAAACGACGCTTCCATAAAGCTCGGGCGTGCAGGCAGCGAGAGCACAGGGGTGCTGGAGACGGGCTCTGCAGGCTCGCGGCTCAGCCCCACGGCTGCTGCACCTCACCAGGGCCCAGCGCTCAGCATCGCTGTGGTCTTGACACACACGCTCTCTACTCCATTACAGCATCTGCTGGGCATTCGTAACGGACCACAGGAACAGGAGAATAACCACAAAGCCCACACGTTAAGAGGGGCATGAAAACGAACGCTGGGACACCTGGGCCCCAAACCCAAGGCAAAAAGGTGACGCAGCCTGACAGCGAGGGCACAGCCAGCCTCTCATTCTCTGGGCACAGCCAGCCTCTCATTCTCTGGAAGGAATACAAGCCCAGCTCAAAAAGGGCGGAAACGTGCTTACAAACGACAACCTGAAATCATGGTTCGTGGGACTGGCATTTGACATTATGATGATTAAAACTCTGAAAATGCCAAATGCAAAAATTCCAAGTGGAAGGTCACAAACAGCTCTGGCCAGTTATTGATGACAGACAAACTACGTTTTAACATACACTCAATCCCTAAAGCAGGTATGACATGGGCCTTTTTAATTGATGTTTATAAACCATACTTGCTAAGCTGTGGCTGACTCTTGGTGAACCCCATGGACTGCAGCACGCCCAGGCTTCCCTGTCCTTCACTATCTCCATGAGTTTGCTCAAACTCATGTCAAGTAGTTGTAAGTTACCTGTTAAATAGAAACATTCTTTAAATCTGTCTTTAAGCAAAGAATATTGATAGTGTTTTAAAATGAATGTTGAGACATAACATTCAATAATATAATGGTTCAAAACAAAATTAAAATAATCGACAGTAATAATTTAATAATGTATACAATTAAGACATAAAATAGGACCCTTTGAGGTACAGCTGTGAGTGGGAACAGAACAATGAGGGGTGATTCATGGCCTGGACAGCCCCTCAGTGACGACACTGGGGACCAGAGGAAGCTCACTGCCACGTCAACCTAGATGACATGTCCAGCGGCTCCTGCCACGGCCGGCGTTGGGGGTGGGGGGGGGTCGCAGCTCCTGCCTGTACGGATCTACACTATTTAACACCTGCAAAGAGGATGAGAAGTGTGCTCGTCACTTCAGTGAACACACACCGACAGGAGCAGGAGAGGATGAAGCAAATGCAGTAAGTCATTCATCTCCTTCCAACTGGGGGCTCTGTGAGTGGAACAGAAGGAGAGGCAACCCTGGGGCAGGGGCGCGGGGCAAAGAGCAGCCCTGGGTTTTGAGGCACAAGAGTCTTCCTGATGTTCAGTCATTTTTGTGCCCCTCTTAACATATGGCCTTCATGGTTCTCTTCTTGTCCCTGTTACACGTGGTCTGTTACGAGCACAAACCAGACAGTAAAGCACAGAGGAAATGATGTGCTCGTCAAGACCACGTGAAGGAAAACTGATGACTAAAGAAATAGGAAATGACTTGCTCAGGACCACAGAGCAGATGAGTGGGAGAATCAGAATCTGAAATCAGAGGCAGGTACACTGGGTTCTGAATCCTGCGCTTGTTAAAATCCTAATTCTTGTTAAATTAAAAACCCATTCAAATCAACACAGCAACCTGGGAAAGATCGACCGTGATAAAATCTATCACTGAAAGTGCCTTTATTACATGTCTGTGAGCACGGGCCGCCCACGGCGTGGAACAGTCCCACCCCATGGGGGGAAATGGGATTTTTCTAACTGGCCGGGGAGAAGCACCGTGGTGCATCAGGCTGTGTGATTTCTGTTAATAATGTAATAACTCCCACACCTTACACCCTGGCTCAGGGGAGTGCATTTCCCACAGAGCTCAGAGCAGCGATGTGTAAGATTGGATCATTTATCCTGACGGTCTGGGAAGAAATTGCTCCTGAGGAGGGGAAGGCAGGGTGGCCCCATCCATTTCAGTCCGTCCCCAACAACATTAGCAGGCGGCTCAGTGTAAAAAGCGAATCTCAAAGGTAATTGATCTCCTAAATAAAAGTTAGCTGAAACCCAGGTACACCCCTGAAGGAGGATGGTTTAAAAAAAAAAAAAAGGCAAAGAGAATTCCACCTGCCATCTATGCTGTGCTTTGGCTCCGGGAAAACACTGGCCCCTCCACTGTTCACTTTCATTCTTTCATCCCCCATGAAGGGGCAGAGCTGGTGACCACAGCAGTGGGGACAGAGGGCTGAGGCTGGGAGAGATCCAGAGACACTTCCACAGACAGAGTGGGTAAGGGGGGCCCAGGCTTCTGGAAGCCCACTTCAGAGCACTGTGATGGGAAGCATGGGTTTTGCTGGAGAGAAGACCAACATTCAAATGCATCTCTTTTGTTCATTAATGTGCAACCTGGGGTGAGTTATTTAACATCTGCATACAGCAACACTGACTTCAAAGGGTTCTCGGGAGTTTAAATGGGACACTGCACAGTGGACCGAGGGCATGACTAGGAATAGGGTGGGTCCTGAATAAATGGGATTTCCCTACCCTGACTTCTAGAACTCTATCAGTAAAAAACTACCAATGAGAAAAACGGCATAAATCATCAGTATTAATGAGAGGGGCACTGGTGGCTCAGCTGGTAAAGAGTCTGCCTGCAATGCAGGAGACCTGGTTTCTATCTCTGGGTGGGGAAGGTCCTCTGGAGTAGGGAATGGCAACCCACCCCAGTATTCTTGCCTAGAGAACTCCATGGACGGAGGAGCCTGGCAAGCTACAGTCTATGGGACCACAAGAGTTGGACACAACTGAGCGACTATACCACCGCCGCTGATGAGAGGAGCCCAGGAGCGAGATGTGATAACTGAGCGGCTATACCACCACCGCTGATGAGAGGAGCCCAGGAGCGAGATGTGATAACTGAGCGGCTATACCACCGCCGCTGATGAGAGGAGCCCAGGAGCAAGATGTGATAACTGAGCGGCTATACCACCGCCGCTGATGAGAGGAGCCCAGGAGCAAGATGTGATAACCTTTGCTATTCTGGTTTCAAAACAGGGTTACGTGAGTCTTTATGCCAGCAATAAGGCTGTCTTTTGATGAATGTATAGCTTCTTTTTGCATCAAAGTCAGCTTGAATGCCCATAAAGGCTCCAGCTAACATGGATTCGGTCATCTAGCTGTGCATCTGTGTCTGCAGCACCTTGCAGTCAGGGTATCTGGAAGCCAGTCTGTCACGGGCAAGCTGTGAGACTGGGAAAACCACAGGCCTTCTCTGGGCCTCACTTGTGATGCAAATGTGTGGCGCCTGGCCATCGCTGGGGATGCCTGACTCTAAAACGGCCCGAGACGACAAGACAATTCTCACCTGGGAGCGAGATGAAAACCAGTGTCCACAGAAAACCGTGTCATGTCAACCGGAACAGAGTATAGATAAAATGAATGATAATTCTGCTGTATTTCAGGCCAACGATTTATCCAGATCTCTACAGAAACTGGAGCATAAATATCAGAGCGGGCACTCTGAACTCTGTCCAGTATGCACTGGGAAAGTCTTCAAGCCAGACGGTGATGTGGGAACATTTGTCTTTACGAGACGACACAGGAGCAGGCTGGAGGCAAGGGAGTATTTCTAGAGTCCTAAGGGAAGATGGCAAACCTCAAGCCACAGGATCAGAGCTCAGTGAGACTGAGCAAGAAAGGAGAGGGATTAGAGGAGATCAAACGTCAACCCACATCAACCCAAGAGCAGGGAAAAGAAACACGTGGGCCAAAAGGAAGAGAGTGAGGCCGGCGACCAGGAGCCAAACAGCGCGTCAGCCCACCACCAGCTCCTCCAGTGCTCCGCACCAAACCACAAGGCAGCGATGCTTCTCATCTTAAATCGTCATTAGGAGCTGCAGGGGCCATGACACGGAAGCCAGAGAGCAACAGCGGGGAACGAATCCAACTTGGTGACAATCTGCGCTGCTTCTCAGACCTAATTATGTGAGCGGTGGCAGCAGGAGATGAGGGGACGAGAAAGAGGTGCACGCCAGGGTGATGGTGGAGCGGACTGAACGCACGGGAAGGGCCTGAGAAACTCGAACAGCATCTGGCAGGCGTCCCGGCCAAAGCTCCCTGCCGGCAAGTGCTTTGATGCCTTTTACAAATTCAAAACAGAGGTGAGCGCTGGCAAGAGAGACCATTACTCTGTGGATTGAAAAAGTGATAGATGATGAAATGAGATGCTGAAAAGCTCAAGCTCAGCCATTGATTCTCACTGAGGCCATTCCCCGGGGCTGGGAGAAAAGCAGTCTTTCCTATGAACTCAAACTGCACTTACTTTTGGCGGGGGAGCGCTGTATCACTCTAAAGAGAGTTTTCTATCGACATTAACATCCCCCCGTTATACTCTGTGGACGACAGAGCCCACGGGTGAAGGGGGCTGCTGTACATAACGGTCTCTCCCCTCATGGTCAAGGACGGACAGGTAAAGACAGCCTTAACTCCATTAAGCATAAGTACCACTAGGCCAGTCCATGCTACCGGAGAGGTAAGGTGTCCCTGGACAGCGGGATGTGGAACGACCCGGGGGGTCAGGACCTGCCTTCCAAAGGCTGCTCACCACCTGGGCAGGAATCCAACCCCACAGGGTCTCCAGGTGTCTGCAGCCCCACCCAGCACTATCCCCAGGTCACACAGGTCAAAGTTTGGGGTGAGAAACTGTCATTCTCTCACCTAAGGGAGGAACAACCTCTAGTATCTCTGGCCTCTAATGGATCTGAAGGAGACAAACTGATTTCTTCCTCCCTGAAGGAAGGCTAGTCCGGGAGAACCAAACAGGAGGAAAAGCCTCCCCAGGGAGGGCGCTCTGGGCAGCACGGCCCACCCTCCCGATGGCTGGGGACTCCAGGAAGCGCGGGCCGAGATGCTGGATGGCCGGGCCCTGCACAGTCCTCCTAGGAGGACAGTGGGACAGAGATAGGCTGGACTCCTCCAGGAGCGTCCAAGGCACAGAGCCATGTACCGAGTCCCTGCTAATGGACACCTGCACCGGACCGGAGTGAGGCCTGGGCTCGGGACAAGGAGCGGGCCTCCACGACGACAAGCAAGCACGCTGCAGGGAGGACGCGATCACCACAGCATGGGCCAAGAGGGAAGCCCGCCCACCCCGTCTCCCCGAAGAGGCATTTCCCTGCACTGCCTGTTCATCTGATGAAGACCCGGGGAGGCTGACCACCCTGGCACTCTGGGCGGTGGGACCAAGATGAACACCACGGCCAGAACTGTGGGTGCAGCGCCGTCAGCCGCGAGAGCAAGGCTGGCCAAGAGCTGAGGTGCACGTACCTGGTGGCCGGCAGGGTACTGACCCGCGTGAAGAACACAGACGGCTCCACCTCCACGTGCAGCCCCAGGGCCAGGTTCCTGTAATACCCTTCAACGTGGCCTGGGCCTCCGGAGTATTTGAAGTTCAGGACAGCTTCCAGGGTCTAAAAAGACGGAAAGAAAAAAAAAAAAAAGGTCACTTACTACTCCCTGAGCCGACCACCATCCAGCCACGTGGCCGGCCTCCCTCAGGTGAGGGGAAGGTGACCCCGGCTGGTGAAGCAATGGGCACTGGGCAGCTCCACCAGGGTGGCCACTGGCACCTGACCCTGGTACCATCTTTCCTCCAACAATGCCCCGCAGCTAACAACATGCACGATTCTCAGCCTGCAAACACGAATGGAGAGAAACTCGAGGATGATTCTGTGATGGGATCTAGCATTTCAGAGAGACAAGTGCATTTCAGTCAGCATCATTTAAACACACAGATCAGGTTGTGGGGGTGGGTGGGGGCTTCCATGAGGGAGCTGGAGCATGGCTCCTAGGCTAACAGTGAGTAAGGCTGATGAGCCCCAGACTCATGCAGATAAGGTCATGGGGCAGCCATAGAGCCAGAAGGCCAAGCAGGAACAAGTTCCTTCCAGGAGGGACATGGTGGGGACACCCGACCAGGGGCAGAGCCGGCCCCCACACAAGCCGGCAAGGAGTCAGTTCACGAAGTCAGTCAGTCCATGAACTTCTGAGGGCTGAGGAGGGGCTCTACAGATAGTGGACATCCTCCAGATGCGACGACAGTTCCCGCCCATGCCAGGCTCTTCTCCAAGGACCTCCCCTGGGGGACTGGCAGGGGCAGAGGTGCAGGGGAGCCTCCCTGGGTAGTACAGGCCTGGAGGATGTGGTCAGCAGCCACCAGGGGAAAAACACGAAACGAAAACCCCAGCTCCAACCCCTTGGCCCCATCCCGCCCCCATCCACACCCTTCTCTCCTCCAAAGCAAAATCTTTAGCTTCTGGAGGAGGGGTGACCAATGCCAAGGGCACACAGGCAGGGGTAAATATCCATCCTAGTGAGGCGAGGACAGGAGGGCCAGGATCCTAGAGCGACGCCACGAGAGACAGAGCGGGAAGCCCGTTCAGAGCGCCCACCTCTAGACCAGGCAGAGGCTGGTGCTACAGGGAGAGGGCCAGGGACTCCGAGAGCCCACGCCGCCCGCGATGCGGGGTGCAGCTCCAACCAGGGATGGCGGCAGCGGGAGGACAACAGCGTGCCCCTCTGCTCCTGCAGGCCCCCAGGAGGAAGCCCCTAGGGTAGGAAGGAAGGTGTGCAGAGACCTCCGTCCAGGTGCTGGCAGACAGGGAGGGCTCAGGGCCAAGGAGAGAGGACCTTTATGGGAAAAATGCCTGGAACCTCAGCAGCCCCTACCACCTTCCTCCCCCTCCCCCAGCACGATCCAGAGCCTGTGCCGCACCAACAGTAACCATGGCAACAGGAAATCTCAACCCCAGCTCAGCTCCTCACTAAAATGACTCAGCCTTCCCCAGTAAGGTCCTAAAACAGGCAACAGCACACTGCGGCCCATGGGCCACACCTGGCCTGTAGCCTGGCTCTGCGTGCCCTGGAGCTGAGAACAGCCTTTTACATTTTTAAAGGGCTGCACAACAAAATAAATGACAAAACCAAAGAAGAATATGCAACAGAGACCACAGGCGGCCAGCACAGCTGAAATATTTATCAGATGCTCCTTCACAGAAGAAGTTGACTAATAAAACTCTTAAGAAGCAAACATAGCCATCAATCATGGGGACCTTGGATTAGGAATAATTCCAGAGATAACACACCAAGAGACAAACGGCTGGGGTCGTGGAAACCCAAGGAGGGCAGAGCTTTGGGGAGAAGGGATGGAATACCCACTGCTGCAGCCAAGCCAGGTAAACAGGGCCTGAGAAAGTGTCCACCACATCTGGAGACTGGCTGGGCTCCGATGACCCTAGTACGGGCATTTCCCAGAAAAGAAAGAGGGAGGGTGAGCTGGGAGCACTGTCGGGGCTGACAGTGCTGATGGGGCCTCAAAGCCACGTGTTCAGGGTGGGGATTCGAGCACATGCCCACCCGCGAGAGCTGTGGGAAGCCACGGGTCCCAACCGCAGGATAGGCCCACCTGCCTGGCCTCCTCCCTGCGCTCCACCAGTCACGACTCAATAAGCTGTCCATGCGAGACACAGCGCTTAGCCCTCAGGCAATGGCAACCCACTCCAGTACTCTTGCCTGGAAAATCCCATGAACGGAGGAGCCTGGTGGGCTGCAGTCCATGGGGTCGCGAAGAGTTGGACATGACTGAAGTGACTTAGCAGCAGCAGCAGCAACTGCTTTCATTGACCCATTCCTCCTCTCCAAAGGAAAGGCAGGCACAGCTACGAAAGTGCTTAAAATGAAAGAAAACCACCATATGTGCGTGCTGTCAGGCGCCATCCCAGCTGGAGGACGGATCTCCTCTGGGAAGGACACGGACAAAAATCCCAGAGACAAGCAGCCTGGTACAGCGGGTAGGGAGCAGGGAGGGAGGCCAGTTAAGCTTGGCTTGATGCTCTGGCTAAGTGAGATCTTGAGCGTGTTATCCCACCACTCAGCCTCAGTTTCTCAACTGTTAAATGGGGCTAATAATTAACACCTATCTCACTGGATTTTAATGAAGACTCAGTGAGAAAGTGAAGTATAAGCTCAAGCAGGCACTCGTTAAATAGACTCCTTTCTCCCTCTGCACCCTGACCACTCGATACCTGAAGACAACGTGGCTTAAAATAGGAAGAAAGGGGAAATGGATTCTAATGCCATTTAACATTTTTTGTAGCGTGGTAAAATACACATAAAACTTACCATTTTAACCATTGTTTAGTGTACAGTTATTTGGCATTAGGCACTTCCCCATTGTTGTATAAACATCACCACCATCCATTTCCAGAACTCTTTCATCTTCCCAAACTGAAACGCTACACACACCACACAAAAATCCCTCCTGCGCCCTGCCCGGCCTCTGGCAGCCACTGTTCTCCTGTCTCCACGAATCTGGCTGCTCTAGAGGCCTCATGGAGGTGGAATCGCAGCTCTTTTGTCCTGTTGCGACTAGTGTTTCCACGGTTCAGCAGTGTCGTTTCAGAAAATAATTCCTTTTTAAAGTGAATAATATTCCACTGAATGGATGTGCCACGTTCTGTTCATCCATTCACTCGCCAACAGACACTCGGGTTGCCTTCACTTATTGGCTATCGTGACTAACGCTGCTGTGGACATGCGTATGCACACACCCGTCTGAATCTCTGCTTTCAATTCCTTTGGGTGTATCCCCCAGAAGTGGAACTGCTGGATCAGAAGAAATCCTGTATCTAACCTCTTTAAAGAACCACCATACCACGTCCCACTGCGACAGAACTAGTTTACATCCCTAACAGCCATGCATAGGGATTCCAATTTCTCCACATCCTCAGCAATACTTATTTTTTCCTGGTTGATGGGTTGTTTTTAATAATCACCATCGTAATGGGGGTGAAGTGGTATCTCATTTTGGTTTTGATCTGCATTTCCCTAATGACTAACGGTGTTGAGCATCTTTTTATATGCTTACTGGCCATTTGCATATCATTGGGAAAATGCCTACTCAAGTCCTTCAGCCCCATTTTAAAAGCTCATTGTTCCAACTTGTCTCCCACCACTCTTCAAGGTGGACGTGTTTACAGGCTCCTCTGAACTTTGGTGCTACTGATTCTCTGAACCTGTATAAATGTTGCTCCTCCTTCACGGCCCCACCCCGCCCCGTTTCCAGTAAGATGGCTGTACTGCCTTACTTTAAAAGGACTCAACAAAATACAGATTAAAAAAAAAAATACTCAGGCATCATATTTTGGTCTCACCACAATCCGAAATTCTTTTTCCACAGCATACAGCACTGCACTGTAATCTCAAAAGGACGGCCAAGTTTATAAGCTAAACTTTTGAAAACCCGTGTCAGGAGAAGGTGAGACCCCCTCATACACACATCCCAACCATCCTTTCTGTAATGACTTTTTTAATCCAACAGACTTCCATCTGTTTGGCCTCTCCTTTCATTCATCTTTCCAATCACTTCCTGGGTACTTTCTGAGCACCCGGACCTGTGCTTAGAACAGTGAATACAGGAGGGTCCCTGACCTCAGAGAGCTCGGTGTCGAGTCAACGGATGTCTGAGTAAATTAACTGATAAATGAACCGCCAACCCACCACCCACTATATTCACGGCAGCCTCTGCAAATGCAGGCATGCGGGTCAAGGAAATCAACAGATTCTCAACAATGGCCTTGAAAAGCCAAAATCTGTGAAGGAATAAAAAAAAATTCATGCTGGATTTTCTGTTCTTTAAAGTAAACTTACAAGTTGTCCCCAGGGAGTGATATAGTAGAAACCACCTGGGAAATAAGCAAAAACTACACATAGAGAGGTAACCAACAAGTACCAGATAGCAAAGAAGGAACCGTATTTCTATTTTCTTGGAATTGGCTATTTCCTTACTCTGTAGAAAAGCAAGCAAAAGATATAATTACGGGGGAAAATATGTAATTTATGAAAACACAGAAAAGATTCTGTGAAATTATTGCATACTACTGCCTTCCTTCCTTGATTTAAAAAAATGCCTTCTCAGCTCCATAAAAGTAGAGTATTTTAATAAAGCCATAATGTGGGCTGATAAGGGAAAAGACATGGGATGCCCAAGCTTTATTTCAATGAGAATGTAAGGGGAGACAATGCACCACTATGCCGTAAGACTTCTCCTTCTTCAGACACGTGACGGTCTCAATTTCAGGGAAGATTTATTATACAAATCAGAAATGGGCAAAGAATTACAGAAAAAGTATTTCTTTTCTAGCTGTATAATAATTTGTTATTTGAGCTGAAATGAAAGGTCTTTCAAGAGCTGCCTTTTACTGAGCACCTACTAAGTGCCAGATGCTGTGCTACCTGAGCCTCACACACGGGCTCTAACATGAAGAGCCCTCCAAGGAGAGTCCAGCATAAATGAGCAGCTCAGTGAGTGGCCGAGGCCACGGGCCCAGGCTCAGGCGCAGAGCTGCACGGCTGCACAGCCCACGGTCTTCCGTGTACGGGACTGCCCAGAGCAGTGCTCACCCATCCTTCCACCCACTCACTCACTCACTCACCCTGGATGGGTGTGCACTAGTGTGAGGGACTGTGGCAGAAGACACGATGCCATCCCTGTGGGCTCAGGTCTAGCCAAAGACACAAGCCCCAGACCCCTAAGACAGCTGTGCTACACTATGTCACAGAGAAGGGCCCTGGATATACGAGGATACAGGAGAAAAGAGGACGGTGTGTGTCTAGGGTAGAGTTGTAGAAGAAGAGACCACAACCCAGCAAGGAAGAGAGGATTGGGCGATTATTAAATAGAAATTGGACAAATGATGAAAGAAAAAATCAATTAAACTAAAACTCATTTCATGAAAGTACCAATTAAAGCGACAACCCTCTAAGTTAGGCTGATCAAGGAAACAAGAAGTGAGAAACTGGTTACTGATGTCAGGAATGAAAATGCCCATCAGCGCAGAGCACAGGCACATGAAGGGACGATAAAGAAAGAGGGAAAGCAACTTCACGCCAACAGACTGAGCAACTCAGGTGACGGGCGCACGTTACCGAATGGAACCAACGAGAAGCAGACTCAAAGAGCCGCCTGCCAACTGAAGACAGGATTCATAAATTAACACAGGATTTATAAGTGAGCATGAGATTTATAAATTACACACCCTCCTAAAAGAAACCCCAAACTCAGATGGCTTCCCAGCTGAATTCTATCAAAACCTAATTTTAGATACAACACCAGTTTATACACACACATTCAGGAAAAAAGGGAGAAAAAGTTCCCATTCTTTTTATGAGGCCAGTATTATCCAAATGCTAAAAGCAAAGAAAGCACAGGCCTATATTCCTCGTGAATTTAGATGTAAAAATCGTCAATTATTACTGAGTCAAATACAGTAATATTTAAAATGAGTAATACATCATGATCAAGTAAACTTAACGATCGAAGGTTTGGTTTAACATTAGAAATCAATCAATGTCATTCACCATATTAACAGACCATTAACAGACAAAACAGAAGAGCCATATGATTATCTCAATAGCTGCAAAGAATGCAATTGAAAAAATTCAAAACCAATTTATGATTTCTTTAAAAATCTCAGCAAAATAGGCATAAAAAGGAACGGCTTCAATCCACAAAGTGCACCCGTGAAAAACTTGCAGTTAAAACCAACTTAATCATAAACAATGTTTTGCCTCTAAAATCTAGAGTAAGGCAAGGACATAGCTGTCATTACTTCAATCAACAATGTAATAGAGATCCTAGGGAAGCCAATAAAGCATGAAATTAAAATCATATATGTCAGAAAGGAAGAAATAAAACTGTCTTTTCATAGATGACACAGTCATGTATCCAAAAAAAAAAAATCCTAAATTATCTACTAGAACTCTCAGAAATTGCTAGTGGTTAAGGTAAAATTTACAATCACTTTGGAAAACAAAAAAGCAATTCCTCATAAACTTAAGTATAGAGTTAATAAATTATTCAATAATGAAACTCCTACCAAGAAAAATAAAAACATATATCCATACCAAGAACACGTGTAAATGTCCCTGGGAACTTTATTCATAGTACAAGTTTAATGTAGTCTCAATGTCCAACAGGAGGTAGGTGACTAGATGAACAAATTTTATGGAATACTGCTGAGCAACGAAATGGAGCCAACTACTGACAGACACAGCACGAGAAAATCTCCAAATCATCATTCTGAGTGAAAGAGGCCAGAAAGAAAAGAGTACATACTGTAGGCGTGCATGTATGGGAGATGCTAGAAAAGGTTACTCTTTAGGACAAAAAGCAGATCAGCGTCTCCGGGGCTGCGGGGCAGGAGAGGACTGGTTATAAAGGGGTCAGGGAAGCTTGCGGCAGTAAGAATATTCTGTATCTTGATGGACTTCCCTGGTAGCTCAGACGGTAGAGAGTCTTGCTTGCAGTGTGGGAGACCCTGGTAAGATCCCTGGGTCTAGAAGACCCCCTGGATAAGGAAATGGCAACCCACTCCAGTATTCTTGCCTCAAGAATCCTATGGATGGAGGAGCCTGGAGGGCAACAGTCCATGGGGTCGCCAAGAGTCAGACACGACTGAGCTTTTTATACGGTTCTTATAAAACTTTTTTACATTTTATAAAACTTTTATATAGTTAGTATGGCTGCATTTACAGAATGCAAATTACACTCAATAAAGGTGATTTTAGAAACTGATCCTGATCTCAGGTGATCACTTGCAGACACTCAAACAGAGGACTCCAGAGCCATCGTGTGGGGCACGCTGATGGAGCGCCACCCGTGTCCGAGGATGAGCGTGGAGCCTCAGGAATCCCAGGTTCTGGCCGGAGCCAGGGTCAAGAAGCAAGGTTTCGGTTCACTCTTAGAACCTCACACGACCTTGGAAATGTCACGTTCCTTCTCCAGTCCTCGGTACACACATCTGTAAAATCTGAGTCTTCCCACCATTCTCATGTGAATCGTTACTGTTCATTTCGTAATGCTAATCTAATGTTCCATGACTTCTAATCTAACTAAGGCCAGAGCCAGAGAAAAACAATCAGCCTGAGCAACACCCTAACTAATTTATATGTCTAAGAAATTGATCTCTGATTTTTAAAGACCTCAGATGGACCTGTTGCCACAGGTTCGCCTCTTCCCTATTTCTGTGATATGACACAAGATTAACAGCCGTGATGTTATTCACTTAATAAGCCAAGGACCTCAGGGCCCAGCTGAGGTTCATACCCCAGGAGGCCAGTCCTGCTGTTAACTTAAGGTCAATGAAACACAGAAATGAAAGCATTACCATCACTTTCCAGTTAATTAGCACTTCTGGCCAAAGTCTTTCTTCAGCGCTAATTATGCCTTAAAAATGCCAAGTGACTACAAATTAAATGGTACATCCACAATAATGCAGGAATGGATCTTAGCAGTACCAGCCATTAGAACAGCTTCTATTCAAGAGGCCCCGAAGTACCTTAGGGACTGAGAAGGCCTAGGACATGAGGTCTAGATGGAGAGGGATGTGTCTGCTGCTGCTGCTAAGTCGCTTCAGTGGTGTCCGACTCTGTGTGACCCCATAGACGTCAGCCCACCAGGCTCCCCCGTCCCTGGGATTCTCCAGGCAAGAACACTGGAGTGGGTTGCCATTTCCTTCTCCAATGCACGAAAGTGAAAAGTGAAAGTGAAGTCGCTCAGTCATGTCTGACTCTTCAAGACCCCATGGACTGCAGTCTACCAGGCTCCTCTGTCCATGCGATTTTCCAGGCAAGAGGACTGGAGTGGAGTGCCATTGCCTTCTCCGAGGGATGTGTCTGGGGACTGTTAAAAGGCTATGTCAAAAATCTGATTTCCGGTACCAAAAAAAGGAGCCAATTCATCTTTTTCTGATGTGAAATACAGGTTCACATCGTTTTACCATTTTTTTAAACTGACCTGTCAGTTTTTTTCTTCCACATATCTAGGAGATTATTAACTAACTTTCATCATTCTCAATATATTTACCTAACTTTCATCATTATCAATATATTTACTCCTTATCTGTGATACAAGCTGCAAATATTTTTTCACAGTGGGACAGTGTCTTTGGATTTATTTAGGATGCTCTTTTGGAGAAGGAAACGGCAACCCACTCTGGTATTCTTGCCTGGAGAATCCCATGGACAGAAGAGCCTGGAGGGCTACAGTCCATAGGATCACAGAGAGTCAGACACAACTGAAGCGACTTAGTATAGGATGTTCTTTGCTTGGAAGAAATGTTTAATTTTTTGCAGTTAATGCATCAATCTTTTACCTTACATCTCTTGCCCATTGTTCATGGTTCCTGAATCATGATTAGATACCCTCTCCACACTCCACAGTCATAAAATATAATTCTCCCCCATTTTCTTCTATGACTTTAAGGTCTATCTTTTAAACTTTTCACTTCAATATTATTTCAAAGTGACACAAAATTTGAAAGTACAAGACATCACCCCATTACCCAATTTAAAGACTGCTCACAGTTTCTCCCATTATTTTTTAATGTTATTTTTAAATCAGAGGATAATTTACAATATTGTGATGGTTTTGCCATATATTTTAATCCTCTCTCTTCCATATATGGAGAGACAGATAGATAGATAATGACGATATGGTGTCTGCAAGGCTTCTCCTTTGTACCATGCCTGTTTTTCCTTAGTAATTAACAAGTAATTAGTGTGGAGATGCTTTGAGAGTTGATAAACACCTTATTCCTCATTAAATTTTCACACACTAGTTTTGCATTCATTGACAATTTTCTAACAACATCACTCATTACTACTAAGATGCTTGCTTCAAGGCTTTTTCAGTGAACAAACCTGAAAAATATGTACATTCATATGTGCACACCTGTGTCTGTATATACATACACACAAATACTGGCATCTCACCATAGACAGATATGGATATAAGTACATATATGGACAAAGATACAGAAATAAACACAAACAGGACAGGAAGTTCAGGGTGATAGCTCAAGTTTCAAATTGATACCACAAAATTCATTCCCATTTCCCCTTCCCACATCTGCAACAACGCTCTCTAATGTGAGAGACCTAACTTTCATCATTCTCAATATATTTACTCAACTGCTCACACACGAAATACACAGAGAGAGTTTCGTAACTGCTAATATATGCCACTGTAAAAAGCAAATCTACCTATTAGAGTTTGATTATCTGTTAATGTTTCCTTTTTGGTGTGAGGAGCGCCGAAGAATTGATGCTTTTGAACTGTGGTGCTGGAGAAGACTCTTGAGAGTCCCTTGGACTGCAAGGAGATCCAACCAGTCCATTCTGAAGGAGATCAGCCCTGGGATTTCTTTGGAAGGAATGATGCTAAAGCTGAAACTCCAGTACTTTGGCCACCTCATGCGAAGAGTTGACTCACTGGAAAAGACTCTGATGCTGGGAGGGATTGGGGGCAGGAGGAAAAGGGGACGACAGAGGATGAGATGGCTGGACGGCATCACTGACTCGATGGACCTGAGTCTGGGTGAACTCCAGGAGTTGGTGATGGACAGGGAGGCCTGGCGTGCTGGGATTCATGGGGTTGCAAAGAGTCGGACACGACTGAGCAACTGGACTGACTAAAACGTTACTTAAAGTGAAAGAATATAGCTAAGTATACAATTCAGCGACTCTCCGTGTAACTGTCAGCCTAATAAAGATATGGAACACTTCCACCAAATGAGAAAGTTCCCCTGGAGCCCCTGCTAATCAGACACACACTCCTGTGAACAACCACTTTTCCGGAAAGTTCCACCACAGATTAGATTTGCGCCTTCTTTACATATGTGGACTCATCCAGCATGCTCTCATGATAGCTGGCTTCCTGAGCGCAACATAATGTTTGTGGGATTCATCCATGTTATTATGTGTACAGGACATATGTGACAGCTACACATACACACCTCTCTCGTACCACAATCTATCCCATCTCCAATCCATAGACATTGAGCTGTTTTCAATTGGAGCACGTTAAAAAATCAAGCTGCTATAAACAAACTCTTGTGCAAGTCTTTTTTTGTGAATGTGCGAATATTTGCTTTTGTCTTGGATAATACCTAAGGGTGAAATTACTGGGTCATTATGGCAAACATCTGTTTAATTTACTAAGAATCTGCAGTTTTCCAAATTAGGTGTTAGACTCCCACCAATAAGGTAAGGGAGTTCCAGTTGCTCTGCATCATCACCAGCATCGTGCGTGTTGTTGAGCTTTTTTAAGCTAAGTCATCCCAGTAGGTGCATATCTCACGGTGGCACGAATCTGTGTTTCCAGCAGGCACTATGTCAGTGTCGCCAAGAGTGTGCATGGAGAACGCCTCCGGTGAACGCTGGACAGACGCTGGCACTGCTCGGGCGCACGGCCCTCTAGGTGAGTGGCTACAGTGAGCATGCGGCAGGCCGCACAGCAGCCCGCCAGAGGCGGCGGCCTGTGCTCGCTCAAGAACGCCCAGCACCACGCGTGGCGGTGGTCAGGGCAGTGTGAGGACAACACAGACAAAGGAGAGAGAGAGGCGGGCGGAGGTTTCGGCAGGAGAGGCAGTGTGCCAGTATCTGCGCCGCCTGTCAGACCCGCGTGACCAGACTGTTCCCCGTCACGGCTGGGGACAGGACGGCCTCCTCCTCGGCAGCAGGCAGCCTCCGCCCTCGCCCTCGCTCCCGGGGCCTGCCCCCCACAGCCGTGGACCCACAGGGGCAGGGCGCCCCGAGCCCCACCCTCAGTCTCCTGGGACGGGCTTACACGGGTGTGGGGGAACAGGACGAAGCCCCGGAGTCCACCCCAAGCCTGCTGGCCCAGCGCCTAGTGCACGGCGACTCCATCCGACGTCAGGTCTGCCTCTCATCTGCGCCAACAGCGTTCCAGCCCCGGTGTGGCACCACGGTCACCACAGCTGGGCTCACCTTCGCCGCGTGTGGCCTCTGCGACAGGCCTGGGGCCCCCTGGTCTGTTAACCAGGGCCAGACACACGGATCTCACTTCCTCAAGCAGCTGACACACCACTAACGGCTTTCCTCCAGAAAGGAAACACTCAGGGGCGCCGAAGCCCCACGAGGCTACTTGGGACGCGAGACACTGACCACTTGCAAAGCCGGCACCTCACAAGGCCCTGACTTCTCTGGAGCTCGGCTGCTCCTGATTTACTTCTGCTGGTGCCTTCAGTTATTCAACGACTCTTCTAGCCTGTGGCCTCTGCCTCTTTCTCACTCCAGCAGACTCCTCTCTTTTAAAGAGAAAACAAACTTTCTGCCTGCTTGGCTGTCAGTGGTACTTCTCTGCCCTTGGAGCGAGTGACCCTGGTAAACTCCACCTCTCTGGGGACCTCCACCCTTCATCTTCACAAGGGGAATCAATTCACCGGCTGCTTTACCGAGTGCTTTTCCAGCTCGGTGGGTATAACAGGCCAACACGAGAGCCTCCTATCCTGCCCAGACTTCAGCAGCTCCACCCTCAGGACAAAGGCTGAGCAGCTGAGACTCAGGGGCGCTTTTGTGAGCCCCCCGGGTTGGCCTTCTGTCCCCAACAGCCAAGACTGACTCTGGCACTCAGAATTTCTTCTTCTGGTCTGTAATCTGCTCTCGTCTTTCTGAGATCCTCCCGAACATCCTGGCCAATAGGAAGAGAGGATAAGAACCTAAGACTGCATTTTAATGGCCATCTACTATTATATATTGAATTCCATTTTCTCTCTTCATGGTGTAGTTTAAACCTCAAAACCCTTCAGAGAAGAGCTGATTAGCCCCATTTTGCAGGTGAGGGGAGGCTCGAGGAGGAGCAAGCGGCATGCTCCCCACCGCCCTCTAGAGAGAACTGGTTCTCCATTCTTCAACTTCCACACGAAGGACCTTCCCCAAGGACTCCCCTCCCACCTGGTTCCAGGCCCTGCTTCACACAGAAAACACCAGCTACCCTGACCCCCACTGGACACTTGGAGGCCTGAGAGACCAACATGGGGGCCTCCAGTTGAATTTGATAGCCTGTCTCCTCCAGCACGTCCCCTGACACAGGAACTCCGCCCTTGCGCTCATCAGAGTCACCTGGAGAGCTCATTTAACCAGAGGGCTGGCCCACACTGGTGTTTCTGCTTTGTGGGTCCAGGTGGGGCTTGAGAATCTGCCTTTCTGAGAAGACCCCAGGATGCTGACGCTACTGGTCCGGAGATCACACTCTGGGAGCCACCCCTGCAGTCGGGGAGCAGAGGCCAGCCTCCCTAACTGGTGAGTCGGGGGAGGATGGGCTGTGTGCGCCCTACCCACCCCCTGTCCTCCACAGGCCCTGCCAGCTCACCCAAGTCTCAGAGCTGTCCCTCGGAGGAGAACAGTGGACTTCGGTTCCGTCCTTGACTGCATGGACATGCTAAGTCCACGGGGAGGCGCTGGGGGAGCCCACGCGGCCACGGCGAGGCCAGCCCTCCCACCCAGCTGTTCCAGGTAGGTGAGCAAACCAGGCCCCTCCGGCACGCACCTCAGCTGCTCCAAACTTAGATGGTGCAGGCAGGGTGCTGGCCGGGCTCCTCTCAGACCCCGTCACACACGTGAAGACAGCCCAACGGCCCTGTCCTTCCACGGCTTCTTGGCAGGCCAGGGAGAGCTGCCACCTCGACAGTCCATGGACACTCACTGAGCCCCGCCCCGGGCTAGGCACTGCCCTGCCAAGAGCTCGAGGAGAAGGCCAGGCTGCTCCGGAAGAGGCTGGAGACAAGAAGCCAGGCTGCCCCATCCCGTTGTGAATGTGAGCCCGGCTGCATGAAGGCAGGCGAGACGGGAAGAAGCCAGTCGAGGCAAGCAGGGCCCCCAGGCAGGCAAGCCGCAGCGGCGGAACCAAGACGGCAGGAACGAGTCACAACAGACCGGGACGCGGCTGCACACGCAGCCACTGACTCTCAAGACCTCGCCTCCCAAGACCGCTGGCCTCCAGAGCTGCCCACGCTCCCATGAAGAAACTGCACCTTGACAGGGATCCGTCTGGCCAGTCCCAAAGCCTGTCCAAGGCAGGACTGAATCCCACACACGCCCCGCTCCAACGTCCGGCATAGACAGCCCCGGCACCGCTGTGGGAAGTCATTATCGCCCACTTAAATGTCAGGTCGCTCCCCTGGGAGTCCCTCCAGGCACAGCGGTGCCCCCGGGGCTGGCTGGCAGCCTGGCACTCTGTCAGACAGAGTGGTTCAATCATCGCTCACTGAATAAATGAATGAATGGGAGGACTACCTTCGGCATTGATATTAAGAGCTTTCGGAGGATTATGGCTTCCTGGCCTCTGGGAGAATAAATCTCTATTATAAATGGAAACCTTAGAGTCCCGCAGATGGGTTTTTTTTCCCCCAAATGCACAGCTGCATAAAGAAAATTACTCCTTGTGTGCTAAATATGCATTTCTAATTACACTTACCTAAAACGCTTCACTCTCAAGGTTAAGAATAGCTAAATAATATAAATTACAAAGGACTAACATTCTGGGTCAGCTGAAAACATTAAGCCGGGATTAGCGAACAGTCAGTAAGTCATCACAAAGCATCATTATGTTAAAAACAAAACAGATGTGGAATGAGGGCAGAGACCTTCACCCCCAGAAAGAGAACCAAGCCGCCACCGAGGCACTGATCTCCTGCCTCACTTGAGTCCCTGCCTCTGGTTACCGCCACCAGCACAGCGAGGAGAGAAAGGCGGCGGCCAGGGGCGCAAGGAGCCCGCGGCAGACAGCGCCGTGGGCCAGACCAAAGCCCCGCTCCAGCTCCAGGCTCCTGTGGCGGGGAGGGCCCCGCCTGCGGGGCAGCCGTGAGCAAAGGATGGTAAAGGGGGGACGGGGGTCAACAAGCCTCTGCTCCCTCTGCTGCCACGGGGTGGGACTCCTCCCGCCTGACGAAAGGAAGCCTCTGGGGAGATGAGACCACCGTGCGAGGACGCGGCCGCTGGGGGCCAGGCCCACTGGGGCCCTGACTCCTGTCCTCCAGACAGCCGCGCCGAGTCAGCGTCATGCTACTTCACCAAGAGAAGCGAAAAGCCGTTATCACCAAGACGACGATGTGAATGTAGTTAGCACTCTGGCGTGTGTGTCAGTCACGTCTGACTCTGGAAGATCCCCTGGAGGAGGGCATGGCAACCCACTCCAGTATTCTTGTCTGGAGAATCTTGTGGACAGAGGAGCCTGGCGGGCTACAGTCCATGGGGTCTCGGAGTCAGACACGACTGAGCAACTAACACTTTAACGATACTCTAGCTGGCTGGCTTGGAATTCCAGAGAGTCAGTGGCCCTTCTCAAAACAATGGTGGGATTTTAATGAGAAGTAACAGGAACTAGGGGACTGTTTTTACATTCAATCCAGGGCTGGATCCAGACGAGGGGATGAGGTGAGCCCACCTTCTAACTAAGGACACTGGAGAAGACGCCCTCAGGCTGGAAGACGGGTGTGGGCGGACTGAGAGCCCCCCACGACTCGACTCCTCACGGGGGTGTGGAAGGGGACTCCCTGCACGCCTCACAGCTACTGCACCCCTTCTCTCCTTGCCCTGCTGGGTGCCCGGCCTTCGTCCCAAGCTCATAAGACACGTGAGTCACACCCCGCCTACTGGGCCGCACCAGCACCTCCAGCACGAGGCGACTCCGGCAGTAAGGGTGGCGCACAGCCCCCCTCATCCCTCGGCTCCGAGCAGGGACGTGGGACCTCAGTGCCCTGGGGAGGCAAGGCCACAAAGGGCAGGAGAGGAATGGACTCAGGGAGCAGTCCCCGAGCTGCTGGGGAAGACAGGGGTGACGAACGTGGAAACCGAGGCCCAGCACGCAGAAGAAAAAGCCCAGAGGTCACACGACCCGTTAAGGGAGGGCAGGGCCACAGCTGAAACCCAAGCATCACTACGAACAAAGCTAGTGGAAGTGATAGAATTTCAGTTGAGCTATCTCAAATCCTGAAAGATGATGCTGTGGAAGTGTTGCGCTCAACATGCCAGCAAATTTGGAAAACTCAGCAGTGGCCACAGGACTGGAAAAGGTCAGTTTTCATTCCAATCCCAAAGAATGCTCAAACTACAGCACAATTGCACTCATCTCACATGCTAGTAAAGTAATGCTCAAAATTCTCCAAGCCAGGCTTCAGCAATATGTGAACCGTGAACTTCCAGATGTTCAAGCTGGTTTTAGAAAAGGCAGAAGAACCAGAGATCAAAATGCCAACATCCACTGGATCACGGAAAAAGCAAGAGATGTTCCAGAAAAACATCTATTTCTGCTTTATTGACTATGCCAAAGCCTTCGACTGTGTGGATCACAATAAACTGTGGAACATTCTGAAAGAGATGGGAATACCAGACCACCTGATCTGCCTCTTGAGAAACCTATATGCAGGTCAGGAAGCAATAGTTAGAACTGGACACGGAACAACAGACTGGTTCCAAATAGGAAAAGGAGTACGTCAAGGCTGTATATTGTCACCCTGCTTATTTAACTTATATGCAGAGTACATTATGAGAAAAGCTGGGCTGGAGGAAGCACAAGCTGGAATCAAGATTGCCGGAAGAAATATCAATAACCTCAGATATGCAGATGACACCACCCTTATGGCAGAAAGTGAAGAGGAACTAAAAAGTCTCTTGATGAAAGTGAAAGAGGAGAGTGAAAAAGTTGGCTTAAAGCTCAACATTCAGAAAACGAAGATCATGGCATCTGGTCCCATCACTTCATGGGAAATAGATGGGGAAACAGAGGAAACAGTATCAGACTTTATTTTGGGGGGCTCCAAAATCACAGCAGATGGTGACTGCAGCCATGAAATTAAAAGACTCTTACTCCTTGGAAGGAAAGTTATGACCAACCTAGATAGCATATTCAAAAGCAGAGATATTACTTTGCCAACAAAGGTCCGCCTAGTCAAGGCTATGGTTTTTCCTGTGGTCATGTATGGATGTGGGAGTTGGACTGTGAAGAAAGCTCAGCGCCGAAGAATTGATGCTTTTGAACTGTGGTGTTGGAGAAGACTCCTGAGAGTCCCTTGGACTGCAAGGAGATCCAACCAGTCCACCCTAAAGGAGATCAGTTCTGGGTGTTCTTTGGAAAGACTGATGCTGTAGCTGAAACTCCAGTACTTTGGCCACCTCATGCAAAGAGTTGACTCATTGGAAAAGACCCTGATGCTGGGAGGGATTGGAGACAGGAGGAGAAGGGGACGACAGAGGATGAGATGGCTGGATGGCATCACCGACTCGATGGACATGAGTTTGAGTGAACTCTGGGAGTTGGTGATGGACAGGGAGGCCTGGCGTGCTGTGATTCATGTGGTCACAAAGCGTCGGACACGACTGAGCGACTGAACTGATGTAATTCCCTGTGGGCTTCCAGCCTGAGCAGAAAGAGTGACAGAGAAAGAGGGAGGAACTGAGATGAAGAGGCAGGCAGAGGCCAAATTACAAAGGGCCTGAAGAGGCGGCAGTTCTCAGACTCTGCTATGGACTGAAAACTTCTGGAGGGTTTTGTGGTGGCGGTGGTGTCATTTTTTAAACCTACAGTTGCTGTGGTTGAGCAGTCGCTAAGTCCTGTCCGACTCTTTGCGACCCCATGGACTGCAGCATGCCAGGCTTCCCTGTCCTTCACTGTCTCCCGGAGTTTGCTCAAACTCGGGTCCTTTGAGGCATCCCATCCTCTGTTGCCCCTTTCTCCTCCTGCCCTCGATCTTTCCCAATCTACAGTAGCAAAGCAAAAATTTCTGTAAGATAAATTATATACCCACTTAAGTGTCAAGTTCAAAGAGTTTTGACAAATGAATACCCAGATAACTGACACAGCAAAAGAGATAAAGCTTGTCCGTCACCCCACCTCCTGCAGCTCCTTTCTGCCCTGTCAGTCTGCCCCAGTCTCCCAGCCCTCAGGAAAACAGATTCGCTTTCTGTCATCCTAGATGAGCCTGGTTATTCTAGAACTCACACAAATAGAATCACACACTATGCACTTTCCGTGTCTGGCAGCATAACGTTTTGAAATCCATTCCTGTTTTGAAGTACGTCATGGTTTGTTCCTTGTTATTGCCAGGAGCACTCCACGAACCTACAACCATTGATTTACCTGTTGTTGGACACAAGGATTATTTCCAGCTTGGGGCTATTCTGAACAAAGTTGCAATGAACATTCGTGTATAAGTCTTGCAGAGATACAGGTTTTCATGTTTCTTGGGTAAGAACCAAGTAAGAAAATTGCTTCCTTGGTTGGGAACTATAGGCTTAACTTGCAAAGAAACGGCCATCCACCCTGCAAAGTGGCCGGGTTGCCTTACGCTGTCACCGGCCACCCGCGGGTGCCGTGTCCTCCACTCTGCCCTGGCCGTCCGGGCAGTGGGCCTGCAGAACCACCTCACTGTGGTTTGCCTTTAGTTACTCTGAGAATTTATGATCTTCTTTATCTTTTCACATTCATGTATCTTCCTTTGGTTGACCAAATTTTTGTCTTTCATTGGGCAAACATATTAAGTTATATACTTCTTCATTTATTCCAAAAACAACTCCAGTTGTATTTTAAGCAACAAACGTTCCCATTTGCCCTTTCTTTCCTCATTCTGTTTCTACTTTTCATTAAATCCTTGAGCACAGTTCTAATACCGGTGTGCCAACGCCCTCACACCATGACTGTGGCCGAGTCTGTTTCAATGAACGGACTCTCTTCTCCACGTGATCGTTCCCGTGTTCCTCCTTCTTTTCAAGGGTCGGTGGGCTTCGAGTCGTCCGATGTCTGGATTTCCTGTCTTCCATTTAAGCGTGTTGGAGCTACTTTCCTCTAGTGGTTAAGGGCCCCAGGGCTCGGCATGCCCCTTCCAGGCTTGTTTCTCAGCTCTTTCAGGGCGAGTCTAGAGCCGCCTCTCCCCTGGAGCCAGGCTGGCCTGAGTCCTGAGGTGTGACCGTCTAAATGAAGGCGGCTGCATCTGCAGAGGCCGCAGCGCTCACTGTGACCGCCTCCCAGGCACGCGTGTGCCCTTGGCATCACCCAGCTCACACCCCCTGGGGGCTCCAGCCTGGTTCCTTCTGCCCGCACACCCTGGCAGAAAGGCACGGCGATCACGGGGCTCACCGCGCTCGTTTCTCTTCTCTCGGGGATCACACAGCGCCATGCTTCTTGTTTTCTTTCCGTGGCCTGACAACTATCGTTTCAATTATTTTCCCCCAATTTTCTAGTGGTTTACCGGAGGAGGACAGGCCTGCCATCAATCGCTCCATCATGTCAGAAGCTGGCATTTCACCTGGAGGGCCTTCAGAGAAAAATCAATGCGTGGGCCACATTCCCGATCAACCGAATCAGAATTTACAGGAAGCTCCCTGCATCGGCAAGTTTATAGGTCACCAGGTGATGCAAATGTTCAGCCAGTCTGAGAAACGGGGCTTAAGGAGGGAGAGATCAGACGGAACAGGCCAGCGTTTGTCACTCACATTAAAACTGCCTGGGGAGACGGGACAGACCCGACCTCAGGTTCTGACTTGGCCAGCCCAGCATGGCACTCAGGCATTTCTTTTAAATACCCTCAGATGATTCGGATCTAATGGGAAGCCGGAACTGAGAAACAGACCTGTAGGCACTGGGGAGCCACTGGAGGATTTCAAAACCCACAAGGAAGCCATCGGGTCTGGGAAGACAGGTGTGTGAGCCAGGTTATCAAGGATCAGGTGGCATGAGGGGGGGCAGAGGAAGCAGGAGCTCTCAGCCCAAAGCAAGAGAAGCAGAGCGACTAGACCAGGAGCCTGCACGGGAGGGCTGGGAAAAGGGCGCCGGCCAGGGGCCTGCACGGGAGGGTGGGGAAGAGGGCGCTGGCCAAGAGCTGTGTTGTGCAGCAAGCGCCGAGCCCCCTGGGGACACGGACCTCATCTGTTTACTGCCACGTCCCCAACACACACCTGTGGGTGCCTGGTACACAGTGGTGCTCAAGGAACACTCACAATGGTGCCCGGCATGCAGTGGTACTCACTGTGCTTCCTAACTCAGCGTCACGTACGCCCAGGCACTCGGTCATTACAGGGTACCTCCACGTCACCACACGTGGCATTTGTGACTCGCACTCTTTCACACGTGAGGCCCTCTGCTCCTCAGGCAGTCACCTCGCACGTCCATCTGGGAAATTCCTACAGACCCCTCATGCGTCGGTGACAGTGGCACCAACCCTGGGAAGCTACCCCACCGGCCTGAGCGGCCCAGGAAAGTGTTCACTGAGCGGACGGGAGCACAGAACAAGCAGAGTGGCAAGAAAGGACACTCAGATTTTGATACTGAACAAAAAAAAGATGCCTAAATAGTATTCGGACCCCTCAGCGCACGCTTTCTTCGGGAAAGAGTTCTCTCAGTGGGATGCTGAACTGCTGCTGCTAAGTCGCTTCAGTCGTGCGACCCCATAGACGGCAGCCCACCAGGCTCCCCCGTCCCTGGGATTCTCTAGGCAAGGACACTGGAGTGGGTTGCCATTTCCCGAACTAACAGGAACTAAAACCGCTGCTGCTTTTGAAGGGTTCACTCACATCTTGGTAAAAGGAGGCAGCCTGGGGTTGGGGTGTCACTGGGCTCCTCGGGGTCAGCCTCGCTCACCCTGCCTCAGGGCGCACCCCCACACCCTGAGCTCACTCCTGCCCCTGAGCCTCCTTAATGCCATGTCCCTCTCCTCTACCAGCCAAAACCCTCCTCTCCTTCGAAGAGAAATGGCGGTGAAACGGCAGCCCTTCAGCGAGGCCGATCCTGGGGTGATGAACTCCCGTTTCTCCATGCAGTCGCCGCTATCTACACCGCCTCCCTGTGATTCAGCAGACATTCCTCTAGGACGGTTCTGTGACTCTGCACATCCCCAACAGCAGGCCTCTCCACGACATCATCAAACAGCCCGCTGTCCCAACCTGACTGACGCATCTGGCAGGAGTGACAAACTCCTAGGCCAGTTACACACGACACCCCGCCGCCCTTTCCTGAAAAACAGCATGTCATCGCGTTTGCACAATAATGGGGTGCGTGAAACGGCTGGCATTGCTTTCACTTTCTCCTGTTTCACTCAGTGACATTTATTGATACACACCTAGGATTCTGTATGAGTTGCAGATCTCAATTCTACTGGAAAAAAAAAGAGAGTGGAAAAACATGGAGGGACAAGAAGACATTTTTGAGCTGATGCAGAGTGAGGGCTCAGAGAAACAAGACGTGGGCCGACAGGCTACGGGGGCAGAGGGCTCTGCACGCGGCCTGCCAGGCTCTGGGAGGCCAAGTGCCACGTCCGACCTGGCAGCGTCCCCCGTGCTCAGCACAGGGTCTCAGTAAAGGGAAACACGAGAGATCACAGAGATGTTGGTGCTCACGTTCTAGAGGCCTGGACGCCAGAGGGCTGAGCGGATGGCAGGAAGCCGTGAGCGGGGAGAAGCCGGAGATTCTTGTCCTGCAGACTTGCAAACACCAGTCTGTGTGTCCTGGTAACAGGCTACACCCAAAGTGTTTCAGTGGGACTGGTTTGGAACCTGTGCGATTTCTCGCGGTCAGTGTAGAGAGCACATGCTGACCTGCAGGGAGCTGAGTATGGAGGGACAGTTTCACGGTCTGGATGTGCCTGCTGGTACCTAGAAGACGCCCCCCTCTCCATAGGGCTGTAAAGACCCCTACCCACGGGACCCCTGAGAGCTCTGCCCCGGCATGTAAAGTGCCAGCACGTCTTCCCCACACGGGACGGAATCAAACTGTTAGTTCACGTGACTGTGGTCTCTCTCTCCTAACGAGCACACCTTTGCGCCAAGGCAATGGTTCATGATTTCAGCAGTCAGATACTGTCCCTCTGTGATAAGAAGAAGGAGGTGCTATACGAATGGTTAAGACATCTTGAATTAATAGCCTTTGCCATTTGATTACTTGTCCTGCTTTTTTATTGCTTGTGGCTCCTTATCAAATCGAGAAAGCACGTGTAAAATGAGAGCATTCACGGAGAGACAGTGGGTACAGGTGGCAAGGCAGAAACAGAGTCCCCTGTGTGTCACTGGGCTGGCAGGGGCCCATCAGAGCCCTGCCTTTTGGGGTGGGGGCGGGCTTCCAGGTCTCTAAAACAACGACGGCAGAGCAGGTGACAGCTGAGGACACCTGCAGCTCGCGGGTCCCCTTCCCCCTCGTACCTGCTCATCTCCTGCGCGCTCCGCCTGAGCATCTCCTTTCCCGAGACACGTCTGACCCCCGCCACCACTGCACTCAGCACACAGCGTGTGACTGTGTTTGTGGTGTGTCTGCCATCGGTCAAAACCATTCGTGATCCGTGCCTTTCCCCGGGAATCCAGGACTCCTCTTGTTCCTGAACACTTGCTCTTGGTTTAGATTCACTGTCAACCAAGGCCCGACCGTTGCTGATGAAGTGCAGCTCCTGACAAAGAGGGGAGGGGATGGGAGCAGCAAGCAAGGCGGCGGCCTGCCGGGACCGCTTCTGAAGCCATGAGAGTGCTGGCGAGGACAGACCAGAGAGGCAGCAAGGCGGCAGCCTGCCGGGACCGCTTCTGAAGCCGTGGGAGCGCTGGCAAGGACCGACCAGAGAGGCAGGCGTGGCCCCGATGGCTGTGGGCTCCTCAGTGGAGGGATGCGCCGTGTTCAGTGTGAGTCCTCGCCGTCAGCGCAAAGGGCACGTGCTTACCTGCAGGGGCTGAGCTGAACGGACATGGGGGAGGCGAGACCCATGAGTTTCCAAAATCAGGCAGCCTCCATGAGAAAATTACCACCGGAATTTTTAAAGTTTAAGTGGAGGATAACTGCTTTACAATGTTGTGCTGGTTTCTGCCATGCAACAGCGTGAATCCCCTTGCTCTGACCCCCGCAGCCCTCTAGGCTGTCACAGAACACCGACCACCAGAATGTTTTTATTCTGAAATGGTCAAGGTACGGGTGATGAATCAGTAATTATGTGTACAATGTAATTCTCAACTAAACTACCCAAGATTTACTTAAGACCTACTATGTATAGCTGCTAAAACCAACATCTAAAACAGCCATTTTGTTTTGCTTTTAATATGAAAACAGAGACAGAGATCAAAACTCCCTGATCCCAACACAGGGAATACAGACCCTAAGGGAGTGGTGACGGGGGCTCACAACCTCTGATGACTTCCAGCACAGGCTCCCCGGGCAACGGGATGCTCTGCCATCTCCGTGGAGCACTTGTAAGAAGACACTGGAGAAAGAAAGGCCCCTGCACAGGAAACCCAAGCTGCCTGGTGACAGGCACCTGCTGCATGGCTCCAGGTGGGAGTTTGGGGAATACGTATCTACAAGGACAGGTGAGAGGAACCCTGCAGAGTGTAAATGTATTTCCTCTCCACGAAGCATTTTAGTCACAGATCCTTTCAACAGAATGTAGGCATCATTCAGAGAAAAGCAGTAGCTTAGGAAAGACCTTTTTCTTCTTATTCAACCTGCTAAGTTTTGTTAATAGTAAACCTGGCTCTTGGCAATAGACCACCCATCTGCTATCTCCCGCGTTCCATGGGAGAACTGCCATCAGCAGTCCACTGAGCTGGGGACAGGGTGTGGCCATGGGGTAAGTGTGAGCAGAGGGAAGAGCTAGAAGGCAATGCGGAGGCATCCTTTCCAACTGCTTAAATCTGCAGATGAAAATCCAGAGAAGAGTATGTCTTTGCTAAGGTCACGGGGTAAGTAAATGGACAGTCCAAGTGCATTAAAGGAGGCAAGTATAAAATGAAAAAGTTCTTTGTTCTTTCAATACACAGATGCAACGGACACAGACCAATGGGAGCCCATGCAGAGAAAGGACAGAATCGTGAGCAGCTGAACCCATGTGATAACAGCAAGAGCGGACACAAAGGAGGGAGGGAATTCCAGGGAAGCTGAGATGCCATCTTCAAAGCTTTAAAGGATTGTAGGAAGAGGAAGGAGGCATGGATCACATGGACCAAGTAGCAGAACCAGGGAGATACATGTCTCAGAAGGCATGCTCGTGCACACGTAGGAAAGGGCTTTCTCGTCAGGCTAATAAGATGTGGGTTTACGCACTCTTCATTTATTGTTTTGGTTGCCTGTACCTGGCACTGACCGAAGCTCTGCATGTGCGTGCGTGCGCGTGTGTGTGTGCGTGTGTGTGCACGCACTACCTTGTATGGGAACTGTCAGCCTCCTTCGATGTCTCAGCTCCCTGCAAGCAAGGATTACAAGAGGCTCATCCTTACGCCTACAGTGCTGCACTTGGCACTCGGTCACAGAACAGAGCTGCCTGGAAGGAGGCAAGGCTTCACAGAGGAATGGCATTTGAGTCATTTAAGAAAGAAACGGTGGTGTCTCGGGGCATGGAGAGAGGACGGACGTCTTTCTCGGCGAGAGAGACAGCGCGAGTGAGGGCACACAGGCCATGCGCTGTGCTCGCAGGCAGCCCTGGTCGCGGACACCAAATGCTCCCAGAAGGCACGGGCACATGATCAAACCCCCTCGGGGAGCACAGGAGGTGCTGTGGTCGCTGCACACCGCGGCCAAGCCCGCTGGGCAGGAGCGCGAGTGACGAACCTAACATGTGAGGGAGACTTCCACTGGGAGATTGTACAGAATTGTGAATTAAATAATTTTCACTCTCAAGGACATTTCCATCAACAATATTCCTCATTCAAAAGAACAATTCAAACTCAGCTGACCTCCTAATGGAAACGGGCTGGTGGATAAAACAAGACTGGATAATCACCTGTTTTATGAAATTCTTAAAACAGCTTAATTAGTCCATTTGTATTTTGCAGGCAGCCATCAAAGCCTAATCAGTTTACCACAAACAACACTGCTCTGGACACTTGTTCAATCCTCATTCATAACAAATAATGATGCTTCATTGGGTGCAGTGATTTCACATTGCCTAATAAATTAAATCAGCAAGTATTAACTACCTGAATTATGCATGAACCTTTCCACTGTCAATGCAAATATGATTATTTTATCTGTGTTACTATATTAAGTAACTCATCCTTGAATTTCCCTTGCATTCACAATATGTTAAGGATTTTTAAAATACTAGAAGGAAAACGAGATTTTAAAATGATGGCAAAAAAAAAAACCAAAATCACTTTCTAAGTTCTCAAGCCAACTGGCCACTGCCGAGTCCAGACCCGGCACACATGGAATGTGCCCTCCAGCCCCAAGCTCTGAACACAGGTCTGCCTGTAACAAAGAGCACCCCACTCCCCTCCTGGAGGCACTGTGCTCACCTGACTTTCAAAGAATGTGAGCATAACAGCAGAATGACTTCACCGTAAAGAAGAAATGAAACTTCAGCCCAATCTTGCTGTCCTATCAGCACCACCCAGGCTAGCACCATGCAGAGGGGCCAGAACTCAAAGTCAGACCTCATCATCAGGGTCCACGGCCCACACAGTCTGGGCACAGTAACAACCGAAGGCCTCCATCTACTCCTCTTATTCGCCTCCGTTCCTCCTTATCCACCTTGAAGGGCTGGGGTTGGGGCATCTGGTAGACGTGGGCGGAGCACTGGACTCAGCAAAGAGGTCTGAGATGGCCTCACTAATCCCTCCTGCAGGCAGCCCCCTTTGGGCCGTGTCCACATGCACACAGTTCATAAATGGACACAATCTCAGTGAACCTAGGTAACTCACACATACATACCTTCTAATGCCCACGTCATACACCATTACTTAAATGGACCATAAGCCACCAAAAATGTTCCCTGTCAGTGGGCATTCAAGTTGTTCTCATATTTGACAATACAGGTAAAGCCTGGAACAACATCTTCCTTTTCCCTTGTTCTTGAATTATATGAAGATACAGGCTAGAGACAGAATGGTTATCACAGCACGAATTATATACGCAATGACACACGGCCGCCTTAAGAGACTGTACCAACTTACACTGTCAACAGAAACATGTTCATATACCAGTCTCCACTTACTATTGCCAGCACTGACCTTACATTTTAAAAACCATACATACATACACACGTGCATACGTACAAAATACATATACGTACCTAATGCATACATCATACACACACATGCATAGACAATAAGCACACATATACATGTGCCTCACATGTGTACTTACATACATGCCTCATACACACACACACATGAACAATACACGCATCATACATACACAGACACATCCATAATACACACATACGTATGTACATAATGATGGCTCAAAGGTACGTGAATTTTTCTGTGAATAATCAAAACAACTGGTAACTGTGATGAGAATGAAAAATGACGGGCCTCGTTGGCAAATACATTGGAGAAACGTGAACAGCACTTCTGCCCTAGAGCAGCTCCCAGCACACAGCTTCCGCACCAGCCGCCGTGCCTGTATTATCCCACTCAAACCTCACAACCATCCTAAAAGGTAAGGCTTTTTGCTCTCCAACTGACAGATGAAGAAATTGAGACTTGGATGGTGCAGCTTTTCTAAGCCAGTATCGTTACTAAGTGACGGAGCCAGATTCAAATTCATCATGTTTTTAGAAAACAACAAGGCGATTCAATGGGAAAAGCAGAATCCTTTTTCACTGACAGACTCCGTATAGGAAAAGACATTGGTTTTCCCTAAATTTATCTATAGATGCCTGCAATCCCAGTCACAATTCCAGCAGGATCCTTGGGAGGAATCAATGAGTCGATTCTAAAAATAATATAGAAAAGCAAAGCGATGAGAATAGAAAAGCGTGTTGAGAAAGAAGTTGGAAGACTCATGCTACCTGATTTCCAGATTTACTACAAAGCTGCTACGATCAGGACACATGGTGAAAGAGACGCTGAAATCAACAGAAGAACATCCAGAAATAGATTATGCACACTGGCCAATTGCTTCTCAACAAAAGTGTACAGGCAGATCAACAGACACTGCTGGAGCAACCGGACATCTGTGTAACAATCAATCATCTACCATATACCTTGCACCATAAGAAAAAAATAAAACCAAAATTAATAATGGAGATAATGTAAAACCTAGAACCATGAAAGTTTCAGAAGGGAACAGGAGAGAAAATATTTATTACCTTGGATTGGGCAAAGGTTGCAGCCCATAGGGTCACAAAGAGTTGGACATGACTTAGCGACTGAACTTGTTGAATACAACCCCCAAATCATGATCCATAAAAGAAAAAAAAATTGGTAAATTTTACTCCATCAATATATTAGATTTCTCATCTTTAAAAGACACAAGAAAATTAGAACACCAAATAACAGAAGGAAGGTGGTATTTGTAAAGCACAAATCTGGTAAAGATTTTGTGTCCAAAGTATATTTAAAAAAAAACTCTTAAAACTCAAAAATATGAAAATAAGTAACCTACCCCTTGCCAAAGAAGACATACTGGCAGTAAATAAGCAAATGAAAAGGTGTTTAACACTTATCAGTAACTGGGAAATGACAGATTAAAAGCACATACCTATTAGAATCACTAAAACAAATGTAGGACTTGGAAGACAGGGCCAGCGAGGGTGCGTGACCAGAGACAGACAAGTCACGGGCATGTGACTATCGACGCTGCAAAGAGCCCCAAGGGTCCACAAGAGAAGAAAACAGGCACCAAGCCAGAAAGTTCAAGATGCTTCTTGACCAGTACCTCCTGCGGTCCTCATGTTGGGCTACGGAGAAGGTGCTGAGATGGCCCACTGCGTCCTCGGTTAGATCCCAGACCCCATGTGCACCAGCCAGGAAGCCGCTTCCTCCAGGAAGGCCCGTGCTGGCTCTGCAAGTGCGATTGGGGGCTTCTCAGAGAAGGTCCGCCAGCAGACAGACCCGCCCACCTCCCCCAGGACACACCCCTCCACCGCCGCTGCTCTCCCCTTCCACCCGCCCCCACATCACCCCCTCCTTCAAATCCCGGATGGGTGCCCTCCTCAAAGAAGACCGTCTGCCCTCGTCTGCCTTACTGTGTGCTCACTCGGGAAGAGTCAAGGTGAAGAGTTAAATCAACACATCCAGACCTGTACACTTGATGCCGCTACAAGAAATTCCATAAAAGACACAAAGCAGGGAAAACGCCTTCATGGGGTCACCCCCGCCTTTTATTTTTTTGGTTTGGGAAAGATGGTCACACGCATGTGTTCAGTCCCTGTGATAATGAAAACAAACACAAAGCCGCCCATTACAAACATCTTGAATGGTCAAGGTCATAGACGGTCATCAGACTGGCCAGACTAGCTGCCCCACCACCCCGCCACAGTCCAGGCACACCCCAGTGCTCCTCTCCATCCTCGTCCTCCAAGCCGAGCCTGGCCAGAGGAGGAGCTCCACCAGGGTTTCTTACGGCACTTACTGAACTGACCAGGTCCAGCAAGAGCTCTGCCTCTCCCCGGGGGTCACCTGGCACTTCTTGGGGCCCCGCCTTCTCTAACACACAGCACGTCCTCACAAGGTGGGGACTAAACAAAACTGCGGATGCTTAACCAGACAAGGATGCCAGTGGGTGGAAGGAAAAGCCTTACAATCTGGTGACACATTTCCTCATCTGAAATGTGAATTTTTATCCAGCCCACACAAAAGCCTCCCGTGTCTGTCATCAGACCCAGCAGCCATGTGAAGATTACATGTTCTTATGGCCGGGGCCCAGCAGCAACCTTTTCCTCCGAATTCAGAGGAAGAAAGAACCCAACACGTTGCATGACACAGCAGTGTGTGTTCTGGAGACGAAAGACACGCTGAATGAACCAATGCTTCTTCGTCCTCCCCAATGGGGGGGAGCTTTAGTGGAGTCTCAGTCCCAGCCTGGGTGGGGACAAGACGCCCCGAGGACGCTAGCAGAGAGAGAATGCTCTGATTTGCCAAATAATGAAGACAGGAGAGACCAAGAGGAGAGTGCCACCACAGCTTGATAATTTAATGCATTTTAACAACCTAATTAACATTAAGGTGATGACAGAGACACAAAGAGAGGGGCTAAGAAGCTAAGAATTATAAACTCCTCTACTTGAACACACAGCGTTGAGTAGGCCAGTCCCTGACAAACTGTTATTAACTTCATATCTTTCCAGCCTGACGTTCAAATTAACTTTTCTGCTAGAAATAAAGGTTTTGCAAAAGATTGCTAAAAGGGAAAAAAAGAATGGATTTGTTAAACAAAAGAAATCAAAATGGTCTGATTCGGTTTGAGATCACATGAGTGCAGGTCAAAATGTGTTTCAGCCAAGTTCACGTTTGTTTGAGGTCAGAACGACAAAGTCCGCTGCTGTGGAGTGTGGAGGGAGGCGGACAGCCCGCCAGCACCGCCGGTGCTGATGAGCTGGGCCAGCCCTGCAGGAGAGCAATTTGACGGCCAGCAACAAGGGACTTCCGCTGTTCACACCGCTCGACAAAGCAATTCTACTTCTGGGAACCTCTCTTAAGAACAGGATCTGGAATTCAGACAAAATCTTTCCAAGGAGATAAATGTTTATCACAACAGTGTGTATTAAGTTAACAATGAATGGCAACTTATTAAAGGTAATAACTTTGATAAACTTACGGCTACCAAAGAAGAAAGTGTGGGAGGATAAACCAGGAATTGGGGATTAACAGATACACATTACTATATATAAAAAACATAAACAACATGGTCCGACCGTGTATCTCATAATAACCTGTAATGGAAAAGAATCTGAAATAGGATGCACACACACCAAACACACGCACAACCGATTCACGCTGCCATACACCAGAAGCTAACACAGCATTGTAAACCAGTTACATTTCAATTTAAAAAATTAGTGAAAATGGTAGTACCTAAATGTCTAACACTTGGGAAAATAATTAGAATATCCTGGTAACACTGTGCAATGGAATATCATAGAGCCACTGAAAGTACATAGACAATGATGCTGACTGAAAGGTATGATCACTGACTGAAGAAGCCAGGGTACAAAACATCTACAGCTTGGTAAACGGGAAGCACAGGGCCCCTGGCATCAGACAGGCAGGGCTCACATCTGACCTCTCCCAGCTATGAGCGGCGCAGGCTTGGTCCAACTTCCCAACTCGTCTGATCTTCAGATTCCACGCGTATTCAAGGGGGAAAGTAAGCCTTCCCTAGGAGTTACTCTAATGAAAAACTCAGAATAGCATTTTGTCCTATGACAGGCACTGGTTCAATGGTGGCTGTGACTGTTACAACAGTGAGTGGAAAAGAGAATAAAAACAGAGATGGAATCAAATGTTGAAGAGGAGAGGAGACACTGGGTCACTCAGAGCTTGCTGAGAGTGAAGTCAGAGTGTTAGTGGCTCAGTCACGTCCGACTCTTTGCGACCCGCCAGGCTCCTCCGTCCATGGAATTCTCCAGGTAAGAACACTGGAGTGGGTAGTCTATCCCTCCTCCAGGGGATCTTCCCGACCCAGAGATTGAACCAGGGTTTCCTCCATTGCAGGTGGATTCTTTACCACTGAGCTACTTGGGGGAATGTAAAATGGTGCAGCCATTCTGGAAAATATTGCCAGTTTTTTTGCTGGTAAACTAAAGAGCCCACTGCCGGAAACAGTGACAGATTTTCTTTTCTTGGGCTCCTAAATCACTGCAGATGGTGACTGCAGCCATGAAATTAAAAGATGCTTGCTCCTAGGGAAAAAAGCTATGACCAACCTAGACAGCATATTAAAAAGCAGAGACATTACTTTGCCAACAAAGGTCCGTCTAGTTAAGGCTGTTTTTCCAGTAGTTATGTATGGATGTGAGAGCAGGACCATAAAGAAAGCTGAGTGCTGAAGAATTGATGCTTTTGAACTGTGGTGTTGGAGAAGACTCTTGGGAGTCCCTTGGACAGCAGTGAGATTCAACCAGTCCATCCTAAAGGAAATCAGTCCTAAATATTCATTGGAAGGACTGATGCTGAAGCTGAAACTCCAATACTTTTGGCCACCTGATGTGAAGAACTGACTCACTGGAAAACACCCTGATGCTGGGAAAGACTGAAGACGAGAGAAGAAAGGGACAACAGAGGGTGAGATGGTTGGATGGCATCACTGACTCAATGGACGTGAGTTTGAGCAAGCTCCGGGAGTTGGTGATGGACAGAGAAGCCTGGCGTGCTACAGTCCATGGGGTTGCAAAGAGTTGGACACAATTCAGCGACTGAACTGAACTTCCGGTTATCTTTCTTTGCATCTTTCTTTCTTGGAGAGATTGTAATGCATATTTATTTTTTGAATATTGCTACTTTTTATTCCATATAACATAAACAGTTCCCCAAGTTGTTATAAACGCTATATATACATAACAGTTTTAGTGGTTGAATAATACTCCATTTTATGGATGTACCAGAGTTTATGCGACGGTTCCTCTATTGTTCATCATTTAGTTTCCAATTTTTTCCTTATTATAAGTAAGTAAGTTTGCAAAGAAGATCTGTGTGCATTAAATAAATCGATTCCATAGTTAAGATAATTTTCTAAGGCTAGGGGATCAGGAATTGAATGCTAGATCCCAGAGAGATTCCTGACATTCCTGAGATTCTTAAGTCTATATCTTTGCTAATTTGGGGGATTTCCTCCTTGTTTTTGAGAATCTAGCCTCAGGCAGGCAGAGTGAAAATCCTTGCTCTAACATTACCCGGGCAAACTTGGGCGCCTAGGTTGACCTTTTCAAGTCTTGGTCTCCCAGCTGTAAATCAGGGGTGACTGCAATCCACTCACGGGCTAGTGTGAAGATGAACAATAACATATGCAAAGCTCAGCACCTGGCACGGAGCGGGTTCCACAGACACTGTGTGCGTGCATGTGCTAAGTCGCTCAGTCGTGTCCGACTCCTTGTGACCCTAGAGCCCACCAGGCCCCTCTGTCCATGGGCTTCTCCAGGCAAGAATACTGGGGTGGGTTGCCATGCCCTCCTCCAGGGGATCTTCCCGACCCAGAGATAGAACCTGTGTCTCTTAGGTAGGAGGATTCTTTACCACTAGCACCACCTGGACGCCCCTCCATAGACACAAGCAATAATTTGTTAACTTTGATTATCAACAAGGATGGAAATTTCCACATATGCTTAATTATATATAATTAATTTCTGTGCATGTGTGTTATTTTACTAAAGAATTTGAGGGGGCTGAGAAAACAAGAAGAGGCCACTGCCATATTCTCCAGCAACTGCTCACTCCAGAGTAATGAGGACCTACGCTCACACTTGTACATGAAATTTGTTTTTTACAAACTTTATTCACAAGAGCCCCAAACCGTAAACACCTACCTGTCCTTCAGTGGGTGAGCGGCTAAACTAACACTGCAGCATGTGTCCTGCGGAACAACCGTCAGCCACGAAAAGGAGTGAGCCCAGCAACCCGGATGACTCTGCAGAGAGCCGCGCGAGTGTAAAACATCAGTCCAAAAGGCGTGTATGGTGTATTTACATAACACTCTTGAAATGAAAAAATACAGAACTGGAGACAGACTAGGGGATGCTAGGGCTGAAGGAGAAGCCGGGGGTGCGGCTCTAAGAGGACACCAAGGGGGGTTCCTGGGGCGGTGGTCTGCAGCCTCCAGACGTCACCACGGCACTGTCCAGGCTGTGATGCTGCCCTAGCTCAGTGAGAGGTCACCCCTGGGGGAGACTGGGTAAAGGACGCAGGGGTCTCTTTGTATCATTCCTCACAACTGCACATGGGTCTACAAATGTCTCAACATAAAAAGTTTAATTAAAAAAAAAAAAAAAAGTGATTGATCCGGGCAGTAGAACCACGGTTGAGCTTTCCCCCAAAATTTTTATATGTTTAGCATCTTCTATAATAAACATGTTATGCTGTTATAAAGAAAACAAACCTCTGTAAATGTAAAACTGTCCATTAAAAGTCCTAAATGGATAAGGTAACAGAAGTATTACTCGTCCCCCAGGAAATGCGGACAGAGAGACAGGGAGAGACTGAGCCTTGCTTCTCTTTGAGGCCATGACTTCGAGAAGCTGGGGCTCCCCTTGCTCGGGGTTTGCTGGCGCAGCCTCAGAATGTGAGGGGACCCCCCCCTACCCCACGCAGCCCACACGCTCACCTCTAGGGGGCAACACCAGTTGTGCTAGCCACACCTTGGGTTCCCTCTGCATGATTTTGTTTACAGAAAGGATGCTGCTGTTTAGACCTTTTTAAAGTATGAAACCCACTTGACTACACCACCAAATATAAATTACAACCTCTATCTTCAATGTCCTGAGAAAGCCTTTGAAGGTAAACCATCCTTCCTCTTCCAGGCAGCAGGTCTTTCTGCTGTGAGTGAGAATCACCGGGTCCCTTGAACCAAAGTGCCAGGCAGTGCAGTGGGCTCACAGCTGAGCTCCCCACAGACACACACGCACGCAGGAGAGCACGGGGCTGTGATTTCACCAGGCGACACCTCTGCTCTGATCTGAAGCACACATCTCTCTACTGTTCCCCGTCGGCTTAGAGAGGAGGTGGGCACGTCCCCCACCACGAGGCCCCGCGGTGGAGGAGAGGAGAGGAGAGCCTGCCCTGGGCAACAGGGAGTTGACGGCGCTCTCCACCTGGGAGCCCCGCCTGGCTGTCAATGAACTGCCTTTAGTCCCTCTGATTCATTGTTAAAAAATAAACATATCTTTTTCAAAGTGCTGCCAGAGCTCTCTCCTAAAGCTACTGCATCACAGCTCCCTCCCCACAAGGCTGCAGCTTCCAGAAGGCTGGAGGGAGGAGGCACAGAGGAAGCCATCACAGGGACGACCCTCAGGCTCCTGTTTCCACCCACGACGACCTGGCGGGCCATGAGAGCTCCCCTCCTCTTTCAGATTAAAGGATGCAGTGAGACTTAGCTGTGCCCTAACCCCGGATGCACCCAAACTGAGACACGCAAGGCTGCGGTACAGGAAGTGCACCCGAGCAGACACAGTTCACCCTGCTTGAGTCAAGGTGGCTTTCTTTAAAGATTAAAACAGCTAATCCCAAGTGGGACTGCCCAGCTTCTGAAGCCCAGTCACCATCCCCGCCCCCAGAGCACCTCTCCCAGCCCTGTCTCAGCACCACCCCCAGGGGTCTGGTCCACTCAGAACAAGGCGCGGTAGATGGTCCCCCCACAGGGACCCACAGCCAGGCCTCACACGGGCCCAGCTCGGCTCTCAAGGTGGTCCCCAGGCCATCTGCTCGTGGGGGGCAGGCCCCGCAGGCTGTGGGCAGGTTGTGTGGATACAAAACCTCCCTGTGCAACCCGTTAACCTGCTCGCCTCTGGGAGCCGGGATGGTGCGGGTTTGCCCAGAGACGCCAGCACGCCCAGTGTGGCCAGGATGGAGTCTCAGAACCCGAGAAGCTGAGCCAGTCTGCAAGGCTGGACAAAAGACACGGGACAGAGGGAGAAAGTGTGAAGCGAGAACACACAAGGCTAAGTCACGGAGGCTGAAAGGCCAGGTGGGCGCCGACATGCTTCTTAGGGAAGGCCAGGCCTGGCGCCCGGCCCCCGCCCTCAGCCCTCCACTCCGGGCGCCCCTCTCCTGTCACTCACCCCCGCCGCCCTGCGAGGTCTGTCCACGCGCCGGCGCCCATCACATGGGACAGCCCCGTGGCTTCACGACCCCGAGGTTGGACAACCACAGAAGACGCGCCAGCAGGATGGACACACGAGGCCGAGTGGGCTGGAGGAGCCCCGGCGCCTAGCTTGGGACAGAGGCAGGCAGCCCACCCGAGTCCTCGCCAAGTTTGCTCACGGGGCCCCTCAGTGTCGCTTGCGTCTGGGCAGTGACTCTGCTTTTGGGCGCCAAAATATTACTACAGGGGCATCTCCTGCGGAAACCAGAAGGCTCTCCATGGAACGTGATGGGAAGCTTCATTACAAAGTCACGGGTAGAGCTAATATTGGGGGAGACAATTAACTGCCCCGATCCAGATGAAAGCGAAGATGAAAGACGCGGGGCAGTCAGCAGTCAAGCGGGGCGCGGGGGCCTCTGAAGCCAGCTTCAAAGAGTTCTGATCTGCCGTCCCGCCCGCTGTGGCTCAGTCACAAAAATAATGGAGGATTAAACATGTTCTCAGCCCGGGAACAGGGGAACTCAGCCCAGCAGTCTCATCTCGGCGGTCAGCGGCCCCCCGCAGCCTTGGGACAGAGGCCGACCACCCAGAGTGGCTTTCAAGGCCTTCCGGGGTCTGGCCTACCCTGTCTCACAGATCTGCCTCCTGCCAGCCCCACGAGGGGCCCTGCGACCCACGAGGGGCCCTGTGCCAGATCCGGAACAGGCCCCCTGCCAGGCCCCGGCCCTGGCAAGCGCCCTCCTTACCACAATAATCCCGGGCGCACCACTCGGGAGCACAAGCCTGCGGCAGGGACCGGCAGACCACAGTCCCCGCGCCAGCTGCTCTGCGGGGCCCGGCCAGCCAGAGCACCCCCGTCTCCTTGCTCACCCCCATCTCCATGCGCGCCCTCCGAGAGGCCGAGCTCCCCTGCAGTATCATGAGCCTGCCCTGCCCCATCCAACCCCCCATGGCCCCCAGCAGCATCACGAGCATGCCCTCCCCCCATCCCACCATCCACGACCCAAAGTGACCACCAGCGAGCGGCCTTTCAGCAAAGCCGGGCGGTGGGCAGGGGTGGCCACACTGACAAAGAGCAAATACCCGACGTGTGATCCTATCTGGCTGCTGGAAACAATGCTGACTTTGCAACATACTTCTGTACTTTCCGCGTTCTGGGACTTGTATAGGAACACACAAGCTAAGGGATTTAGAGCAAAAAAAATTCTTGGCTCTGCCACTTAGTAGCTGTGAGAACTTGGGCAAATTACTTAAACTCCTAAGCCTTATTTCCCTAATCTGTTAAATGGGATTACAACATTTGCCTCGAGATTATCAGGGAACAATTAGGTGGTGTGTAGATAATGCTTATTACCTCGCCTGGTGCAGCATCTGTCGGGTGCTTTCGTCATGGAGACAATAAGCTGTTCCAAACGTCCCCGTGCTCACCTTTGTCTCTCGTCAGCAACACGCAAGCCACGCCCAGACCCTGCACAGCCTGCCTCCCGCACCCACCAAGTCTGTGCGAGGAGCGTGCCCCCCAGTCCGTGTGGCAGCTGACCCGTGTCTTTCTCGCTCCCTGAGAAGGGGGTCTGGGTGCCGTCGGGCCCAGCCTTGCCCACCCTCCTCACCAGCTCAGGACTTCACCTGCAGAACCAGCCCAGCAGCCAGTGACCAGGCTTCGGAGGGAAGAGCTAAAGCTGCACGGACCTGGGAGGCCAGCCCCGCCTGCTCACCGAGCAGGGCTGGACGCCGCGTCCTCAGGAGGCCTGCTCCACGCGGTCGGCCATGACCCCAGCACGTCCCGCCCCTGGGGCAGCCTCGCCAGGCCTGCCCTCCCTCCGGGAGTCCACGTCTACACAGACCACCAAGCGCCCGGCGCGGGCTCCCCACTGACCTGGGCCTCGAACGGCCCCTCCTGGCAGCCCACGTCTTACCCCCACTCCCTCCAAAGCGGTGGGTGGATGAGCCCACCAAAGCCCCGGCTGCAGACGGGGCAGAGGACCAGGCCTGCCTGGAACGCTCCCACACTAGGAAGTCAAGACCAAGTTGGGGCCCTGTGTCTCGTCCTTTTTCCTGCTTCATTGTCTTTCAAACACGCAAGCTTGGGTGGGTTTGGGGGTTTTTTCCTGCCTACTTCACAGACGGGAGGCTGGAAGGAGAGGAACTAGAGATGGGAAGCAGAGCTGCCATTTAGGGGGCGGCTGCGACACGGGGGTGCGGGTATGGACGCAGGGCGCCGGGCAGGGTTGCCCCTGACGCCACCGGCAAAGCCCTGGGCCTCTGTGCCCCGCTGCTGGCCTGCAGAGACAGCCTGGGCTGGACGGCAGCGCCTCCTTTCACAGAGTGACTGTGCTGGACGCGTCCCAGGAGCTGGGACTGTGTGTGACTTGCCGGGATGGAGCGCCACCCCGGCAAGGGGGGCAGAGAGCCAGGGAGAGACGAGACAAAGCTACAGGCCAGGCCCCTGGCAGCAGGGCCTGGCCGAGCCCCGGGGTGGTGGGGCAGGCAGGGGGCCAGCCCAGCAGCAGAAGAGTTGGGGGGAGCTGCAAGAAGCGTCCTCGGGAGCCCTTCTGCGGAAGCTTTCCCAATAGCACCTCCCTGCGCCTCCATCTCCCGCTCCGCAGACCAGGACTAGTACTGGGACCCACCCCAGGGACCTGCGGAGGACGCAGGAGAGGACCCAGTGGGGCTGGGGCCGTCCCCAGGGGACGTTGGGCCGTCAGGGCTGAGGGCAGGAGCCAGGATGCCCCCACTACCCCCCGGAAGAGACAGTCAGCAGGGCTGCTGCTGAGAAAGTCTGACGCAAAGCGTCGCCCCCGGACCTGCCAGGAGCAGCAGGGCAGGCCGGCACACCAGCATGGACGGCGCCTGGAGCCCAGCGCGCCGCGGGGAGACGTGCGCGGCAACTCCTCCACAGATGAAGGTCCTGGAGCTCCCGAAGGCAACTCGGCCTGCCGAGTAAGCGACAGAACCAGGACTCAATCGGGGCAGCCAAGTGCAGGGTCAGCAAGGTTCCTGCCGCCCGCGCCTCCCGTCGGGGGAGGGGTGCGGTGCACACCGGCCCCCGACGCCTCGGCCACAGAGACCGTGCTTCTCCGCACGCGGACGCGCTCTCGGAACAAAGCATCCAACCGCTTGGCTTGCTGCACTCGGGCTCCGGGCCGTCCCTCTGCTCTGTGTGCTTATCTTTCAGCGTTTACGGAGCACGTCTCCCACATACCGAGCACCGTTATCGAGCTGGAAACACGGGAGTGAAATCGTCCGGGGAAGGCAGCTCTGCAAACGAGAGATGGACGGCCTAACTCAAGTGCAAGGCCAAAGCTGGAAGTCACGCGGGCGCGGGGCTCGGCAGAGAAAGGACCCGAATGTCCCCGTGGAGCCAGGCCTCAAAGCCCGAGGAGTTTCCAAGAGAGACAAAGGACAAGTGGGTCCCCGGAAGGGGGTGCCCTGAGCAGCCTGGGGGGCATCTGGAACTAAGGGGACTTAGACCCAGGCCCCTTGAGACACGCACCACCTAGGGGACAGTCACACACAGACGGACACTCTGATAGGTCACAGCAGGAACACGCAAGCAGCAGCCGGCAGGACGGGAGGAGACAAGGACGAGCTACGCAAAGAGGGACGAGGCTCACCCAGAGACTCTGCATCAAGGCTGTGCTGAAACAGTGCCTGGCGTGTCATCAACGCTCTGAAGACGCGGTGATCTGACAAGCGCATTGGCCACCTACTCTCGACGGGCAGCTCTTCTCTAACGGTACTGGAGAATTGGCCACCTACTCTCGACGGGCAGCTCTTCTCTAACAGTACTGGAGAATTGGCCACCTACTCTCGACGGCCAGCTCTTCTCTAACAGTACTGGAGAATTGGCCACCTACTCTCGACAGTCAGCTCTTCTCTAACAGTACTGGATCCGCTGCCCCGCCCCGTTCCTGGGCCTGATGCCCACGCCCACCGGCCCAATCCTTCCTGTTCTTGGCACAAGCCCTTCCTTCTTTGGGATGATTTGGCTTCCTCACTTACAGAGAGGACATACCAACGCTTGAGAGAGAGACAAGCTCGGCAGAGACAGACAGCCACGCATGGACACGCTCCTGACACTCTGTCCGCATCTGCCCCCGCACCAACCTCCTGCCCCCTCCTGGGACCTGCTCCCCCATCGCCCGCCTGCTAAGCGCGCCAAGCTCCTGCCAGACGCCAGCTCGACAGTCCCTCCCGGTCTCCCTTCTCTCCGTGGCCTTCCCCATCCCACCTCCGCCCTCCAGCCCGTCTCAGCCACCGAGCTGGCCCTGAATAGCCAGACGGGACGCGATCTGAGACCGAGACCCCCATGAGGCCCAGCTCCCCAGGGACAGAGAGCCAGCAGGCGGCGTCCCCCGAGGACTGAGCTGCCCGTGACAGCAGACACGGGACACGCAAGAGCGCGTACCTCACCTCCCCTTGGAAGCAGGAGTGGAGGGAAGGAGCAACAGAAAGCAGCGAAAAGTCAGTCACCGAGCAGAACGCAGGCTTTGTGAGGATGAATCTTTTTTAAAGTCTGCTGCTCAGATCAAACAGAAACAGCCTCCAGAACAAAGGCAAGGCTCCTGTTGCCTCCCCGAGGGCCTCTCAGCTCCTCCCCCAGCCCCCAGACGTGGGCCGTGGGGCCCTGAGGATGGTGCATCCTCGGGAAGCCTGGCCCGGCTTGCCCTGTGCCAGCGCCTGTGAACAAGGTAACCGCCGACCTCCTCTCAGTCCGGCACACGGCGGGGAGCTGGGCACCAGACAGGTCTGCAAGCCAGAGGTGCCCACCTCCACCGAGGCCACCCCGCCTCCTCTTGGGCCGTCCGCCCCAGGCCGGGCTGGGGTCCAGGGCCGAGCCCCAGCCGCATCCCTGCCTCGCTGCCGCCTTGGGGACTCTGGGGATTGAGGGGGGCACCTAGAGCACAGCCCGCCCCCCTGCCCACCCCAAGACGGCACCTGGGAGCCGCAGGCCCTTAGCAGCACAGAACTGACCTAATGAGCAGGGGAGGGAGGCGGGCCTGGGCCCAAGATGCACCTCACCAGCCGCGCTCACACCCTCTCAGGACAGCAGGAACTCCCCAAAGGTCATAGACATGCTGACGAGGACAGCACGGAGACTCTCTTCCAAACAGCAGCGAAAACAGAAAGAGGAGGAAGGAGACCGACAGCAGTATCTGTGGCGCCCCAGTAAGAACAAAGGCCAAGGCGCTCTGTCCCAGGAGTGACCCGTTTGATGGGCGGATGCAGAGTGAGCAAGCGGACCGAGCTCCTCCATGCAGTTATGACTTCGAGCGGCTGGGAGGGAGCACGCTTTCCCGTGCTCGCAGGACGCACCATAGAGGGGACGCTTAAATAAGCTGCCTCCCGCAGGGGGCGGGGGGCGCGGAGGACACGGGGCTGTTTCATGAAACAGTCACAGCCGGGCAGCGCTCCCCTTCCTCGAGCTGCCCGTTTTACAGACAGAGAAGTAATAAAACTGGTGTGGCCACAGGGAGCTCCGGCCGTTTCCATCCGAAGGCACGAGGGACTGGAGAATTCTGGATGTTGCGTAGCTGCCACTCTCCGCTTCACGCCGGGCCTGGTCGAGACGCCCTCACACAGCACCCGGGACCCTCTCAGCAGGCCTGGGCTGTCCTGGTCCTCACATCAGGAACTGTGAGCCTGGGGAGCAGCTGGGACCCCACGCTCCCACTTGCAGGCACAGACATCCTGCCTCGGGGACCCCCCACCCCCCAGCAGCTATGAGCCGCGGCCGATCCCCCGTCTGACTCTTTGCAAGCCCATGGACAGCAGTCTGCCCGGCTCCTCTGTCCATGGGGTTTCCCAGGCAAGGATATTGGAGTAGGTTGCCATTTCCTCCTCCAGGGGATCTTCCTGACCCAGGGACTGAACCAGCGTCTCTTGCGTCTCCTGCACTGGCAGGCGGGTTCTTTACCACTGTGCCCCTGAGGAGGCATCTGACTCTAAAGCCTTCTCTTTACCACTCCACTCTGCTAAAGCTTGGGCTAAAGCTTAGACACACCCTCGGTGTTCAAGGTCCTCTTTTGTTGATTATCTAATAAAAATCTCTACCCTTCCATATCATTTTTCGCTCACTGACTTAGTACGCACTAGCCATTTATTCATGCAATATTTACTGAGCAGCCAGTACACGTTTTACACGCAGCTGCTGCAAGCAGAGAGGAAGCCCAGTGTCACCCGAGGAGCAGAGAGGAGGGCAGGAGAGGCTGCACCACGAGCCGGTGCTGAGTATGACCCATGGAGACACAGCACGTGGTCCCTGCCAGGAGGAGCTTGGTCTCAGGAATAAAGAGGCCAGCAGCAGCATCCCGGGCAGTGCGCTCTGTGTCGGGTAGAGGCTGACGCCCACCTTTGGCCGCACAGGACAAAGGGGAGGGCACTTCCAGAGGGACGGCCGGAGAACACCAGGAGCTGGTGCGTGGAAGGCAGGCCTTTGAGGACGGGCGGGGCTGGGAATCCTGGTTCAGGGTGTGCCTGCAGAGAGGACCACTGTGCAGAGGCTGGACGTGGGGAGGGCGGCAAGCTTGGCAATGGGGGTTCTCCAGGCGGCCAGGGTCCACAGCTGAGCCAGCCCAACACGTGTGTTCACCGCTTTCTCGGATAGCCTGCAGCCGGGAAGGTCTATCTCTTCTCCATCCTCAACCTGGAAGCAACTTCCTTGCGTGTTAGCCATCTTCAGACAAGTCATCCCACCTAGAGGTGGTGGAGGCGGTTCCACAGAGGTGTACTGGCCAAGCCCCGTGGGCGGCGAGCAGAGGAGGAAGGCTGCCCAGCTCGGCACAGACCCCACCAGTCCCCAGGAGCTCTGATGGTAGGAGGTACACATTTATATCCTCTGCCATAAGTCATCAAGAAGAGGCAGGGCCCCTGGGGGAGGCCTTGGGGATAAGTTCAACTCAGGGCAGGGGTGGCTTTGCAAGGCCACATGGTGGGTAGGACTGAGCCAAACCTCCATTTCCAACTTGATCAGTAATGTAGGTGCTGTTTTCATCCTGACCGATTTCTACCCTTGAATGTGCTTAAACCCAGACCCCACCCCAGAGACCCTCAGGAGGCCACTGTCCATATTTTCCACCACATCCACAATTTCTGGTCTGTCTGCAAACTGGCTGATTTGGGCATATGGACCACAGGCCCGCCCTGAAGTCTCCAGGTGTGATCATCACTTTTGACATTGCTTCCCTGACCTGCCCCAAGCTCAGCAGCCCTTGGTGCCCTCAGACAGCACCCTCGCAGTCCTCAGCAGGTACTGCTGCTAACTCATCCACGGGCCCGCAGAACGCATCCCCCTTTGGAGCAAGGGCTGTGCTTCACTCCTGCTCGTGTCCCGTTGCCAGGCCCAGCACAGCGGCGGAAGGATGCCCCCGTGACTGCACGTGGAGTAACCTGAACGCTACCCCAACTCGTGTACCCAGCAAGCCAGTCAACTCTGGGTGTCCAAAATATGCCTGGCATTGGGTTTCAAAGGATGAAAAAGATTAAAAAAAACCTTTCCAAAAGAAGATATTTTGAACACCAGCAGCTGACACTGCAGAAAACACATGAGACTTTGGGGCCCCGCACCCTGAAGTAGAAATCTGTTATCATAGTGTCATTAATTTGACTACTCCCATTGACAAAAATCTGAGTTAAGCTTGATCAAGAAGATGACATTAATGTAGTCGTTCGTGGCACTTCACAGTAAGATCTTCAATCCAGCACAGGCTGCGATCACAACGGGACCATCCATCACCGATATAATCCTTTCATAATTGCTTCTAAGCTCTGGGTCATTACATTTAAGACTGAAAGACCAAGGAGGAAGAAAGCGGTGAAGCGTCGTGATTAGGAGAGAAATAAGAGGCCCGGGCGGGAAGGCACACGGGAGGGGCATGGAGAACCGTGTCCATCACCAGTTCCCCAGAAACCTGGGGACACAGAAGAAGTTTCTGAAACAGGAAGGAGGTAGAAGTAGGGAAGAGGCAAGAAGACCAGGGAGGACTGCTGACGACCCAGACATAAGACTGTTTTCCAGGCGAGGCGACCGTACACACAGGGCTTAAAGAGCAAGAGGTAACAACCATCGCACAACATGCTCAGTTACGTTCAGCCACGAGCCTTTTGACCGCCTCCGTGGAGCTAGACACGTGCTAGGAGTGGAGGGAAAGAGACGAATGATGAGGCTGTCCCTGATCGCAGGAAGCTCACACTCTAACCCGGGGCACCGATCTGAAAGGAGATTACAACATGGCGGCGTGCTAACTGTAGCAACAGGAAGTGTGCGCACAGCGCAGGGAAGGCACGAGTTACTCATCTTAGAAACGCAACTGTAGCGAGGAGGAAAGCACCAACGTGGAAACCACACGGACATGGTTTAAAAGCCAGCCCCACCTTTCCGGGCCATGAGACGTGGGTGCGCTGCCCCATCCCTACTCCCACATTCCCCTGCAGAGAACACCCTCGGGGTGGGGGTGAGCTGCTGGATGAGGCAGTATCTGGACACATCTACAAGCACCCCTCTGGGCACAGAGCGGGTGTTCAAGAAACTTGAGTGCGTGTGTTCTAAGTCTCTTCAGTCATGTCTGACTCTGTGGGACCCCAAAGACTGTAGCCCACCAGGCTCCTCTGTCCATGGGACTCTCCAGCGAGAATACTGGAGGGGGTTGCCATGCCCTCCTCTAGGGGATCTTCCCGACCCAGGGATTGAACTCACATCTCTTATGTGTGCTGCACTGACAGATGGGTTCTTTAGCACCATCTGGGAGACCCTCAGGAAATGAGACTATGAATGCTATGAGGGGCAAGGACAGAGCGCAGGGAAGTGAGGACCCGAGCTGGAGCCTGAAGGAGCCCCGGGTGCATGAGGTGGGTAAGGTGGTCCCGAGCAGAGCAGCAGGGGGCACCAGGTCAAGACGGGTGACAAGACAGCGTGAGTTGGCGGTGGATGGGGTGAAGAGGCAGGGGCAGAACGCATGCCTGCTGTGCGAGGCAAGGGTGGGCTTCTATCCCAGAGGCCACGAGGACTACGGAAGGGCTGAGAGCGGGGAAGTCCTACCCCATCTGCCTTTTAGGAAGACCACGCCAGCCACAGAGCGAAGTGTAGAGGGTGCATTCTGCACCTCTCGGGAGACACTGTGGCCGACTCTCGGAGGCAGGAAATTCACGCCTAAAAGCGATCGTCACTCCCTTGGGGCAGGCTGGTCTACACGTGACATGTTCTCTTCTTGTGATGCTTTCAGAACAATCCAGTTGAGCACTCAACTAAAGGCCCATTTTTCCTCCTTTGAGAGGAGGTAGGAAGCGTACAGAACACGAGGGAGGGGTGAGTCACTGCTTTGGTGCTGTCATTATTTCATTGACGCTGATGGCTGCAATTTACAAATTTGGGAGCCATTACACCCAGCCGCAGCTCTCTCTCAGGCTCTAAAATTGATTCATGACGCTATTGTTCTTTAAAGACAGTAAACGCCTGCTGTGACTGTGAGGGTAAGCTACCCCAGGCTGTGCTCAGATGTGGGGTGCACCCTTCTGGCGACAGCTGACAAGTGTGATGGCCCTCAGGGCAGGGCTGGCTGGCGTGGACTCGGGCTGTCGCATGTCACTCAGGTGCTGCCAGAGTCCACATGCAGAGAAGCCGCCCTGCGCCCTCGTTCTGCACCAAGAGGAGTGCGGCACCGCGGGAGAAGGGGATCTTTGGAGTCTGAGAGTCTTGCTAACTTACCCCACACACGTCCTTTTTTCTCACTCGGACCAGTTCCCTCGTCTGTAAAGGGGGATGACAACGTGTTCTTGCACGCTGCCAGTGTCAGGACAGGTCGCGATGATGCACACAGTGCGCTGGGCACATGGCCAGAGCAGGATGGCAGCTTTACTGTGCACCAAGCGGCGAAAACCTAACCCTACAGGAAGCGAAACAGCCTCCAACATGCTGCTTCACAGGCCTGAGCGAGCAGCAAAGGCAGGCTTGAGCCCTTCTCTCTTCAGAAGAATTTGGAAACTAGACTCTGATTCTGCACTTAAGACTTGTGCTAAGAAACACAACATCAAATGGGCATTGTCTGCACGGGGAGAAAGAGAACCCTCCCAAACATAAGACCTGCAAAGACCCACGGTGCACTGGTAACTCACCTCCTGTGCTCCAAGCACAGTACTTTCCGGAAATCACTGGTAATTTGAAATCCCATCTGCATGATAATTTCCGAGCTTACAAAATTCACAAAAACCTACTTTCTCAAAAAAATCCCATGAGATGGTTACCATTAATCTTGCTTCAGCAATCAGGCACTGAGGTTCGCGGGGGTGAAGCCCTGTGCAGTGCACTGGGGTGCCCTCCTCTCCCCAGAAGCAGAACCCCGAGGGCTCAAGGGTCCCAGAGGAGCCAGGAGCGGGTACAGGACATGAAGTTCAAGCTGGAACGGAAACCAAGCTTCAGGACAGGGAGAGCCAGCTCTCCCCCGGCCTTCTGGAGAGTTGCAGAGAAACACACACACTGCACCCTCAGAATCCAGCCAGCACCCGACGCCGGACGCCATGAGTGAGTCTGAAGTGAACCAGTGTTCACTTCACACAACTGTTACGGCCCCAGAGGGGTCCTGGGGTCCCAGCTGGGCGGGCGAGGAGTCCATCATCTCCACGCCCTTCATTGATAACTGTCTGCCCAGCCCCAATCACCCCTTTCTTGGGAACCCGTGCTCCTATCACTAACGGGCAACACCACCAGGAGCCGGGTCGTCACTATCGGACTTTCGCCCCATGGGCCCAGGCGGCAGGGCCGGGGGAGGACAGCAAAGAGACGCTGAGCCCAGAAGACACTTCCTCCTTGAAGTATGGGGTCGGGGCAGAGGCTACGGTCAGCTGGAGCTGCCGTGCCACCTGGGGCTGTGGTAGATGGCTACTGCAGGGACCACGCATTTAGAGACGCTGAGGAGACGGTGAAAGGAGAAAAATCAAGGAGGGATGAGAGACCACCAGGAGAGCAAGGGCGGGAGCCGGGCCCTCGGGCCTTTCCGCCCGGTCCCAGCGGCAGCCTGGCTCCACAGTGGACCTGCCCTGGGTTCCGGGGGCCACCCAGCCTCTCCCCCAGTGCACGCCCTCTTGCGCTTAGGACAGCTTGAGCGATTCTGCCAACGATGATCAAGAGTCTTAACTGAGACAGGCCCCTTCCGGGTGTAGTCACTCCAAAGCTGCCTGAAGTTTAAGGGGCTCCGGGAGACCCCAGGCCACAGCTGTGTTGGAAGAGACAGGCAAGGAGCCAAAGCACACATCAGGGGGCAAGGGCTCAGCGGCCGGGCGAGGGGGGCCGGGGGTGGGGGCGGGGGGGCGGGGAAGGAGGCCAGCCCCCACCCCCTGCCAGCACCTCAGCCTGTAGCCAGCCAGCACATGGCAGGAGGCCTGTGGTTTGGAATTTAGTTCAGGAAACCGAAGCCAATTTTATCCGCAGCCTGAGAAGACTCATCAGGAGGATGAATCGGCCAAACAAGATGCAACACATGATGAAGCAAAACCAGAGTCCATTCAGGATCACCCCGAGAATGGCTCCTCCCAGGCCCCCCTCCACCTGCGTCCCGCCACCCAGCCTAGGCCACACTGCACGCTCTCAGCCGCCCCAGCCCAGACCAGCCCCGTCCCCCGCCCCACGGCTGCCTGGCACATCCGTCCTTCTTCAAGTGCGGTGCCCCCCCACATTCCTCTGGTCTCCAGCTCCAGCAACATCATCTACGTGAATGCAATCCCCTCAGACATCATTCGGTGACATCATTCGGTCACCACACAGACACATCTCAGCTGACACGAATATTCCCAGCTTAGAGGCTAAGAAAGTGCAGTGAGAAGACATCAGTAACTTCTTCAGGGGCACTCAGCTGAGAGATGAAGCCAGGAGTTTAGCCAGGTCTTTTGATTCCAAAGGGACTTCCCAGGTGGCTCAGTGCTAAAGAATCTGCCTACCAATGCAGGAGACCTTAAGGCACGTGAGTTCACCCCAGGATGCCTTATAGGAGGAAATGGCTATCTACTCCAGTATTCTTGCCTGGAGAATTCCATGGACAAAGAAGCCTGGCGGGCTACAGTCCATGGGGTCACAAAGAACTGGACACGACTGAGCAGGCGTGCACACACACACGTTGACTCCAAACTTCCACCTCCTGCCACGAGGCCTCCCACATGTCACGTCCTTGCAGATTAGTTTAAGCCGGAAGGGAACTCCCCCTCCTCTCGCCTGGGCACCTGCAGAATTACGTGCCCGCCCTGCCAGCTCCACCTGTGCCTCTGCCCACACCCACCTTAGCACCTGCAGGACTCAACCCCGTGACGCGCGTCTTACTCGGGCTCCTAGTTTCACGTAGCAAGTGCTCAGCAAACACTGGGAGGGGGGTGACGATCACCACGGATGTTTCTCGAGGAAACCCCAGGTCTGCAGCACGTGGAAGTTTGGCCCTGGTCTGGGTGGGACCACAGGTTCCATGAGAGGAGTCGGCATGGCCCCACCCTGAACTGGGCAACTTCCATCCACACCCACGAAACAGAAATCAGGCAAACTTGGGCTCCAACGCTCCCTGCAACTCAAACCACGGTGTGACTCCTTTTCTTCATTTACCAGGACAACGAGCCCAGCCGGACCTGAGCTTGTGATGAACAGCGCGGCGACACCGCCAGCTCCTGTCTTCAGTGACCAGAAAGAGAGATCGTTAGCACTGCCCTGATTCGCAAGCTTCTGAGTCAATTAATACAATACGAGAGCCTCTCGCAGAAAGGCATGTTAAATAGGCCTCGCCTTTAAGATTTTCGGTCCCGCCAGCTTCACTGCACTATTAACGCTTTGCTTTCACCACTCGCTCATTCGTCCTCTTCATTCACGCAATCAAAACTGATGACGCACAACAAACACCCTCGGCGTTCTGAACACGCCGAGGGCAGACTGTTAAAGTCTGGGGATGAGACCGACACGTGGCAACCTGGACGGGGTCTACATGGCACCGCGCGGTCGAGAAGGGGCGGGCCGTCCCCAGGGCGTCGGGGAGCCACCAGGGAGGAGAAAGCTGTGCATTGCGCCTTTGCGGGCACAGAGCTTCCCTATCTGCCCACAATGCGGGAGACCCTGGTTCGATTCTTGAGTCGGGAAGATCCGCTGGAGAAGGCACAGGCCACCCACTCCAGTATTCTGGCCTGGACGCAAAGAGTCGGACATGAACGAGCAACTTGCCCTTCACTTCACTTTTTGTGGGCACGGTGGGGCTCCAGAGTTGCGGGACCTTGGGACACAGATGGTGTCGAGACACAGGCACAGAGGAGAGGATGGGCAGATCGCGAGGACGTGGTAACCCACGGGCTGCGGAAGCCGCAGTCAGACCCTCCCGGAAGGAGGGGACCCTGGCAGGGAGAGCTGGGCTGGCCAGGCCTGAGCAAAGGCGGGCGGCGGCCCACAGTGGAACGTGTCGCCGTGGCCCAGGAAGAGGCAGAGGGCCCGTCAGAGCAGCAACGGCAGCACAGAATGGAGTCCAGGGAGTCGACCCGGTTTTCTCCCATGTTCTATTTGTGGGCACGCTGAAGCTATCACCAAAGGCCAAGCCTCGTGCCACTCTTCCTGTAGTCTCGTCTGTAAGTTTTCTGATGGGAAACCAATGGCTTCGCTCCTGCCAACACTCACCGAGGCCTCCTCCATACCCTCTGAGCTCCTCCCAGCAGGGCTACAGCCATAAACAAGACAAGGTCCTCCATCAGCGAGAGAGCCCCTGGTGAGACTATCCCGGTGGCTCCGTGACCCCACCTCCCAGAGCTCAGACCCCCAGGGTGTGGCACAGCATGGTAGAGGGGACGGGCTGTGGGTGACCGCATCACGGAGACTGTGGCTCCTGTCCTGCTGCAGGCCCTCCCCCTGTGCCCCTCTTTCCCCTCCCTTTTCCCCTCCCTCATGTCTTTGGGGAGGCAAGCCGCCACCTGGGGTCGGCCTGCATGCTGCACCTTGGCTGAAGCACCGCGGCCCGGAACGCCACTCCTGCAGGGGCAGAGGGAAGCGGCCGCAGCCAGTGACGGCTCTTTCCACGTCTGCACAGGAGCAGCACCTGCCCTGTGTTAGATCCCGGGATGGCTGTGGCAGACAACCACAAACTCAGTGGCTCGAAACACACCTGCTGAAACTCGTGGAGGTCGCCAGTCCTGGGTTCAAGGTGCTGGCAGGGCAGGTTCCTCCAGGAGCTTCAGGGCACTCTGGCTCCTGGCCGTTCCCAGAGCCAACTGTGCTCCTTGGCTCAGGGCCCCTTCTCGGCATCACCCCAACGTCCTGTTTCCATGGCCCGGCCTCCCTCTGATAAGGACCCTTTGACAGTCGTCCTGGGCCCAGCCAGACGGTCCTGGACAACCCACCCATTGCGGGCTCCCTAACCTCACCACACTGCACACTCCTCTGCCATGTGAGGGAGCACGTCACAGGACTGGGGGTCAGGGCTGGGCGTCTCAGTGGGACACCATCCCCTCTGCCTCGTGCCCCGCGCACTTGCGGAGGCTGAAGCCTGCTGTCCACAGGGTGGACGACCTCTTGGAGAAAAGCGTCCCTGTTGTCTGGCTCTAGGGAAGGCCGAAGCCTGCTGTCCACAGGGTGGACGACCTCCTGGAGAAAAGCGTCCCTGTTGTCTGGCTCTAGGGAACACACAGTTTCGTGTTTTGCAGAGCTGGAAGGGAGGATGTTCAGAATCCTCAGGTTTGAATCCTGCCATTCTTAGGGCAAAAGTGCACTGCAGGCAGCTCCGGATGAAACTGTGAGGCCTCGCCGCTGCCCAGCAGGCTGGCCTTAGCTCACCCCTGAGCCTGCTGTTCTCATCTTAGGTGACAACAAGCCCTCTGCTGCTTCCAGACCAGGGCAGGGGCGGGCAGGAGGCCGGGAAGGATGCTGACACAGGGGTGGGACCACGGAGAGTGCAGGGGACGCCGCGCCCCCCGAGGCTGAACAGGCAGCTGCCCAGAGGGTCCAGAGAGAGGACACAAGGCTGCGTTGCTGGGGACGAAGCTCCCCCTAGAGGCCGTGCGGGGAGCACAGGTGAGGGGGCAGCTCAGGAGACCCAGCAAGAAACACCAAGAACCCCACCTCCAGGACTGGAGCAGAGACGTGAGGGTCCAAACAGGTTTGAGAAAGGTCATCGCTCCTGCATATGGAGCTCCAGAGAAGGCCAATCTAACCTGGGGTTACACAGAATGACAGCGGTCAGAGGAGGAGGGCTCGGAGTGGTGGGAAAGGGCTCAGTTGAGTTCAGTCCCTCAGTCGTGTCCGACTCTGCGACACCATGGACTGCAGCAGGCCAGGCCTCCCTGTCCATCACCAACTCCCGGAACTTGTGCAAACTTATCTCCATTGAGTCGGTGATGCCATCCAACCATCTCATTCTCTGTCGTCCCCTTCTCCTCCTGCCCTCAATCTTTCCCAGCATCAGGGTGTTTTCCAATGAGTCAGTTCTTCACATCAGGTGGCCAAAGTATTGGAGTTTCAGCTTCAGCATCAGTCCTTCCAATGAATATTCAGGACTGATTTCCTTTAGGATAGACTGGTTTTATCTCCTTGCAGTCCAAGGACTCTCAAGAGTCTTCTCCAACACCACAGTTCAAAAGCATCAATTCTTCAGCACTCAGCCTTCTTTGTAGTCCAACTCTCACATCCATACATGACTCCTGGGAAAACCATAGCTTTGGGGCTGGGGTGGCAGAAATGTGTACACCTGTCATAAGCCATCCTCCGGACAACTAAACCAGCACTTTATTGCATGTAACTTACACCACAGTGAAGGAGATTTAAGAGAGCCCGTCAGGAGGACTCGAGGCCGTTGGCTGGGAAGAGGAGAGAGGCCAGCAGACAGCAGGTGCAAGAAGGCGGCTCACAGAAAAGGGGCCCCAGGGGGCCACAGGGGGCATCTCCAGCATGAGAAGGCCCGCAGCCACCAGACAGGCAGCCACTTAAGGGCCCACCTCGGCACTGGACTCTCGAGGTGCCAGCTCCAGACAAGCAAATGAAGTGATCTAGCCCCAGCCTGCAGGAAGAGGGGGTCTCTCAGGGAACACCAGCGCCCCTTGCTGATCAGACAGTCGTCAAAATGGGACATTCTGTGATAAATAAAAGCTCCAAGATAGGGTTCAATTCAGTCTGTGGTGGAACACAGGAAGGATGATGATCCTAAAATTAAATGACATTATTTGTTGACATCATAGCTTTCTCATCGGAACTCCAGCAGTGGTATTTTAAATGAAAAAGCAACATTCAATCAGGACAATGTATTTAGCCAGAGCAGAAGCAGCGAAGAGAAGTGGCCCAGCCTGGCGAACTTGGCCAAAGCTCGCCTCTCAGCCTGACACCCGCCGGGACGCAGGGGAGCCCTGCAGCATCAGGGACCAGCTCCGCACCCCGGGGCCCATGGGCCGGGTGGGAGCCCTGGTCCGTATAGGTGGGCAGAGCGCCGAGTCTGGAGCAGAGCCCACCTTCTTCCACAGCCACGTCGGGGCCTCCCTCCCTAGCAAGTGCATCTGGGCCACCAGTCCTCTACTCGGAAACCACTGAACAGAGACGTCCCTTTGCAACAGAATGAAAGACGGTCCTGGGCCAAAAAAAAAAAAAAGACCATTTAGTATGCTGCTTTTCTCAAAGCAGATGTCAGAGGTGTTTCTTCAGAACAAACGAGAGGCTACACAAAAGCTCCTTGAGGGCACGGTGAGTCAGGGTGGCTGGCTGCCCGGCGAGATGGACCGAGGCTCAACACGTACGCATTTGTGGATTTAAAACCAACAAGCACACAAATGAAATGCGTGGTGCGCGTGCACACACACCACCACATACAGTACAAAGCGAAGAAGCAGAACTAAAATGATCCTCAGTGAGTTAGCTACTGGAAGGAAAAATCTCAGTTCCATAGCGACCTGCCTACCCGACAGGGCTCACCACCGCACAGCTCTCTCCAATTAGACAGCAAGCCCCCGGAGGCAGAGGCCACGCTCTATGCTTGGCCACATGCCGGGCAGGCAGACTAGGACCTGGCATACAGCAGGCGCTCAATAAATACCTAAAGAGGTGAATAACCGAGAATCTTTAAGCCTCCATTTAAAGAGCTTTTTTAACAATGTTGGGTACTTTTTATGTAAGCCATAGGTTTCACTGATGATAAAAAATATGTATATTCCAGAAATCATTTCCTTTGATCAGTAAACATTTAAGAGAGATACATGCTTGATGGCAAAAGCGATCCCATTAGAGAGAGATATACCACATCCACAAGTATCACTCCCACACATAAACCAGAAAAAGTCTAAAATGATGATAGTAAAAGTCCAAGGTTTTTAGGGTTTTTTCTTTGTTTGTTTGTTTTTGCCTTTCATCCTGTTCATGGGGTTCTCGAAGCAAGAGTACTGGAGTGCTCTGCCACTCCCTCCTCCGGTGGAGTTTCGTCAGGGTCCTCCACCATGACCTGTCCATCTTGGGTGGCCCTGCACAGCGTGGCTCATAACTCCATTGAGTTATGCAAGCCCCTTCACCACAAAAAGGCTGTGATCCATCACATCATCAATTCAATGGACATGAATCTGAGCAAACTCCAGGAGATAGTGAAGGACAGGGAAGCCTGGCATGCTGCAGTCCACAGGGTCACAAAGGGTCAGACACGACACAGCAACTGAATAACAAGTTTACAGATTTTTACGTCTGTTGCTCCACCAGGGTCTTGTCGAAAATGAAGGCCCCGAATATGACATAAGGCAGTTGGTCTGGGTTAGCCGGAAGTCACAGATGCTAAAGCCCAAACTCACCTTTAAAAAAGTGTGGGCAACGCTGCACCTTTTGCAGGGTGAGTAATAAACCAACAAAGACAGCATCTACCCGACTCACTAAAATGATTCACAGTGGAGATCTAAATTGGCTTTTCAGCCAAAAAGAAAGATGAGACAGACCACGATGTGCAGAAAACATAAGCCTTCACAGTTTGTTTAATTTGTTTTCGTCAAGAGCAAAGGTAGGAAGCACTCCCCTCACTCTTTTGTGGTCCTCAGTCATGGCTTATTTCCGATCACAGAAGCTCAGTTCAGTCAAGATTAGGCTTGATACTGAGACAGCCTAAAGATGGCTTCATTTACTTTGAAAAAGGGAAACACACACACACACACACACAGAAGTTTTCAGGGAAACCACTCCCAGCTCCAGTGTTAGTCAGCATGCAATCCAAAAGGAGATGGCTGGGTCTTCAGGGGGATTCCGCCTTGCGCCACCCAACCCCACCCAGGCCGGGCGGCTGGGGTGCAGGAAACGGCGCACAAGGGCCTGAGGTTGTTCAGCTTCACGCCAGAGACAGGGCCGCGGGCCGGCAGCCTCTGAGCCGAGGGAGCCGAGGCAGCATCTCGGGGAAGGGCAGCCTCCGCCCTCGCCCTACAGCAGCTCTCACCACAAGCCCCAGCCCCTGCACCCAAAAGAAGACAAGCTGGAAAGTCGGGGGAGGCAAGTTCATCCTCTCCGAAGGCAGTGAAAGGAGGGAGCCAGCACCAACTGAAGCCGTGGACACGTGCTGCGGATCCTCAGAACCATCCTGAGGCAGGGACCGCGGGCACCACACCCGTCACAGCACCCAGACCACTGTCCACAGGAGGACACGGAGGCTCGCGGAGATGGGGTGACCTGCCGAAGGGGCCAACGGGAGTTAGCAAGGCACGGGCGCGCGGCCTTGCAAACAGGTCTCGAGTCCATCACTCTTTCCGCCTGTCCACTGCCCCAACAAGTCCTCCTGATGATGAGTCCACGCTGCCCCGTGAACTCTGCACTCGGGGGCCAGCTGGTTCTGAAAGCGGGCAATCGCACAGCCGTCGTGCTAAGTCGCTCTGGTCGTGTCCAACTCTTTGCTGCCCCATGGACCCGTAGCCCGCCAGGCTCCTCCGTCCATGGGATTCTCCAGGCATGCATACTGGATTGGGTTGCCATTTCCTTCTCCAGGGGATCTTGGAGGGGGATGATCTCCAGGGGATCAACCCAGGGATTGAACCCACAGCTCCCCGTTAAGAAGACCTCTCCATGGAGATCGCCGTCGCTCTGCCAATGAAGTGAATTTTCACGGGCTTTTCAGTTAACAGAAGGCAAACTCCTCCATCCTTAGTCCCAAGTCACCACTAAATCTCATTCCAGTCCTCTACATACATCAGTTTCATGAGCAACAGCAACAGTTGGCCTCCCATCTCCCTCTGAGCAATTTAGTCCTGGCATTATTGGGTGAGGTGGGCATGGCAGGCACCATGAGGAGGGGAGGCTGGGTGTGGGATGGCTGAGCCCAGCGAGCTGGGCACCAAGGGAGGGGCCCTCACCACAGGGAGTCAAAGCCCAAAAGAGCTGAGAAGGACACTGGTGGGGCAGGCCTGGAGTCTGAGGGGCTCCGGCGGGAGGGCTGGTCTGCCCTGGCTGGTGGAGCCCCATAAACGTTCATCATTAAAATAGGATAAAATAAGACAGAAAATTTAAATGGCCTATTATTCCATCACTAAGGTAATAGCCATGAATTCCACATGCAGCCTTTTAGTCTTTTTTTTCTATGCATAGATTTTTAATAAACTGAAATTACACTGTAAAAATATTTTATAATGTACTTTACAGCTTTTTTTAGTGGCTGCCCATTCTTCCATTATAAAGCTGTTCAATAATTCAATTAATCAATCCTCTGTTGTACCACACTCAGATTGTTTCCAATTTTTCCTTTGTTATAAATAACCCTCTTTGCATGCAAAGCCTTTTGCGTATTAGATTTTTTCCCTCCTTAGGGTGTATTAGAAGTACTGGGTAGTAGAATATGGACTTTGTGGAGGGTTTGACTCACACAGGGCTGCCAAACTGCCCACTGAAACATTATTCCGAACTATATATACTACACAAGCTATATTGAGACGTCGCCACTAAAAACTGCTCTGGGTTTTCACAGAATCACCATCTGCCCAGCACTGAGCTGCTTAGCAGGCCTCCTTACAGACACACAGAGCTCTTCCAGCCTCTGAACAACGCCCTGAGGACGGAAAGGAAATCGTGCGAACCTCTGACTACATATTGAAGAAGTCAAGCTCCGTGGGTCAAGTGCTTTGCCCTGGGCCTCGGAGCGCCTCGGAGCTCACAAGGGCTGGAGCTACGTGGGATTTCAGTCCCTGCAGTGGAGATCGAATGCCCTTCCTCCTAGCCAGCTTTGTCTCCTGGCCAACGGACTACGTCTTCTCACAGCAAATGAGACCCGAGACCTGCTCCTTCACAGACGTCTTCAGGAAACGGTCTAGAGGCTGAGTTGCCCAGACTCAGCTGCCCACATGGTCCTCTGCAGCCACATATTCCAGGAGTCACAGGTAACCACTGGCCTCTGCACACGTGCTCAGCAGCATCTCCTGACCTGGAATTTGGCAGTGGCGTCAGATTCCACACCAAAAGCATAAGCAAAATTAATAAAAATAAAAACTCTTGTGCGTCGAAGGACTTAAATCAAGAAAGCAGAAAGACCACCTACAGAATGGGAGGAAATATTTGAAAATCATAGGTGATAAGGGTTTCATGCTTAGAATATATGAAGAACTCAAAAACAAAGACAACCCAACTAAAAAAAAATGGCCAAAGGACTTAAATAACTATTTCTCCAAAGAAGATGTAAGTCCATGAAAAGATGATCAATACTGTTGGTCATGAGGGAAATTATAACCGCAGTGAGATACAGCTTCACACCTACTGGGATGGCTGTACTAGAAACAACAAATAACAAACGCCGACGGGGGTGTGGAGAAACCGGAACGCTTTTATGTTGCTGGTGGGAATTAAAACGGTACAACTACTGTAGAGCACAATCTGCGGCTTCTTCAAAGAAAACGCATCTGTACAGGCACACACGGACAGGACTCCAGCCACTGCACTGGGAGCCGGGGAGAGGGGAGGGCGGGCAGGCAGGGTCTGGAAGGTAGGGAGCAGCTTTCACGGGCAAGCAAGGGCTTAAGAGTGGCAGAAGCAGCTGTCTTAGAGAGACCCACCACGACAATAAAACAAAAGGGATGCACTACGAGATTTCAACCAGGAAGATGATCAACTACTGTGGGGGAAGGGGGAGACAGGCCACATTCCCCGCCTTCCTGTGAGGTTTCTGTAACGTGGAGAGGAAGGCAGGGACGCCCACCAGGCCCTAAAAGAAGGGGAGTTGGTACTGGGGGGCCTGGGGGGCAGGGTTGGAAGGGAGAATAGACAGAGGGACCTGGTCTGGGAAAATCAGGTTCCCCCCAGAAAAAGCCCTGAGGCTTCCCTGACGGCTCAATGGGTAAAGAACCTGCCTGCAATGCAGGAGAACATGAGATGCAGGTTCGATCCCGGGGTCGGGAAGATCCCCTGGAGGAGGAAATGGCACCCCACTCCAGTATTCTTGCCTGGGAAATCCCAAGGACAGAGAAGCCTGGCGGGCTACACTCCATGGGGTCGCAAAGAGTCGGACAGGACTGAGCAGGAGCACAAAACCAAGTGGCCAGCGGGGCCCACGGGGAGGACTGGGCGGATCGGGCTGCCTGCCGGGTGGGCAGGGAGGGGGCTGCTCAGCGTCCCGCACGGCTCCATCACACTCCCTACTGCACACCTCGTGCTTGGGACCTGCGGGCAAGGACTGGTGAGACACCCTGGAAACGACCAGAAGGATCGAGAGCCCTAATCCTGGACTCCAGGAACTTAGAGCTGAGGGCCTGGGAGGAATTCCAGGGGAGGTGGGGGAGGAGGAGGAACAGTGGTCAAGGCTTCAGGAAGAAGTAGTATCTGAGCTAAGTCTAGAAGGGCGATTGGACCCCAGGGCGCAGGTGAAAGGGAGCATGACCAGCGGCAGGAAGCACAGCGACGGCCAGGAAGGGGCCGCTGGGGAGCACCAGGGCCACCCTCAGATCCGGGGTTGGCAGTGCAGGGCGCACGGTCCACACTCGGATCCTGGTTGTGGCTGTGCGGGTGTGTGCAGGGCACACCCTCGGATCCAGGTGCATCGGGACACTTGCTGGGCACCTACTGCACACAGACGTGCCTGTGCCTCCCCCCAGGCCACGCCACGCCCTGAGCACAGGATCTGCAGTGAGAGATGCAGGTCTCCAGCCTCGGCCCCACACACCCCCGACCGGCGTCTCCCGCCCGCTGGGCACAGCCCCTCAGAGGAGTCGTGCCCCGTGACATCTGGAGAGAACCTGCCTCAGTGCTGCGTCTCACTCAGCCTGTGAAGCAGGTACTGGCAGCTCTACCCTGAACAGGAAAAACGGAGGCTGACATTACGTATTTTGTCCAAGATGGTAAGTAAGTTGACTTCCAAATCCATGTGTGTCTGATTCTGGAATTTGGGCTTTAAGCATATCACGCGGGGTCTCCCTGAGTGTTGGCACACACGTGGCAATGTCACTGCCATACCACGGAGGCAATGATTCAAACAGCAGCTGACGCTTGGGCAGCAAAGATCGATGCGGGAGGCGCCGTTTCTCCACTTGGACACACAGCCTCTCTCTGCTATTTTAAGAAAGCTTGGGAGAGGCCAGAAGGGCGCAGCACACCCTAAGGCCCTTTCCAGAAGCTGCCTCTGCCCGCTCTGTGATCGGCCCGACGTTCTCTCGGTGCACCTCCGCGTCCCTCTCCGCACTTGCTGGAATTAATGGTGACCTTCAGTTCAGGCCGCGCTGATTTCAGAGGGCGAGGGGCCGGCTTCTCCCCCTGGGCCGACGCTGCCCCCGAATGGGAACAGGAGCTCAGAACAATAAGCGCATCCCGCCTTGTCTGCTCAGGGTCTAAACCAGCAGAAATACAGACTGACAGGAATGTAGCCAGTGTGCTATGCCTTAATGAGAAAGAGACAAGTGGTTATAAAACACACCAAAAAAAAAAAAAAATTTTGCAGGAAAAAGGAGGGGAGAGAGGAGGTCTGGCTTCAGGCTCAGCAGCAGTCAAGCCCGACCCAGGTGGGTGGCGACGGCTGTAGCCGAGGTCATGGGCCAGGCGCACTGGCTGGAGGCGCAGACCCCGGTCGGTGCCCGGCGGGCTCACTCCTCGATGGCATCACAGCCTGGGAGCAGCCACACAGGACGCCTGGGGACAGGAGACAGGCACAGACGCCCACACTGCATGCGTCCTAGAGAGGGCAGCCAGAGGAAGGGCTCCGGAAGCAAAGGCCAGCGCAGCTCGAGCATCCCAGACCCGTGACTCCAACAGGCCCAGAGGTCTTGGGGAGGACAACAAGTCAAGGACCGGTGGGTGCCGGTGGCCCCGTTCCCTCTGCCGGGGTGGTCCAGCCTCGCCCTTCCTGGCACCCTCCCACCCAGACATAAGGCCCATTCCGACTCCGTGACACTTTTCTTAACACCCTCCCAAGATGGTAGGTATTGCCCTGCCTTGTAGTAAAAGTTTCACCTTGACTACACTGAGCTCCTAACAATTTTCTCCTAAAAACAGCTACGGGGCTTAGGATCCAGTATTTCCACTCTGAGGTTAATGTCCAGCAAAAACATGTAAATATGTGAAGCAAAAAGACCCAAGAACATCCATCCTGCACTCTTACATAATAGTCCTGAACAGGAAATAACCCGAAGGCCCATCAACAGTAGAATGAATGAGTCAGATTCTGGAAAAAGTGCAGGTTTTATGATGTAATTTACGTAAAGCTCACAGACCAGATGACCGACGGCATGAGACTCCAGAGCAGGGTGACCGCGGGGCAGGGGTGGTGACCGGGCAGAGCCCCGCGAGGAGGGCCTTCCGATCGTTTCCCAGGAGGGCATTGGGCTCGGAGCCACTGTGACGGGTGGCCTCTGGCACTCAGGAACGAGAATTTAAACCAAGGGGTTTTTCACAATAAAGACTGTTTGTATTTTCACTGGACTGTGGACCCCAGTCAGCATCCGTGTATCTGTGGACCTCACTACCTAGAGTGCAAGCCCACCGAGAGTGGATGGTACCTGCGTGGGACTATGCTTCTCCCTGCCTGGGAGGACGGGGGTGCGCGGCTCTGGTTGGGTCCTTGTATATAAGAGTTCATAGGCATCAAAAGGGTGGACTACCCCTTAGAAGCTGGATGGCAGATGTAGGATAGCTCATTGTATTATTCTCGGTATCTTTTTGGTGTATCTCAAGTAGTTACTAATGTTTTAAAAAACCCACTCCACCAAAGGAAAAAAAATCAATGATTTCTTAACTTCATTTTCATCTGTTCATTCATTCAGCACTCTCGGCACCTATTATAAGCCAAGATCCTCAGATCAGTTCCAGCCCCGCAGGAGCTCAGAGCCTGATGGCGGGGCACTGGGAGAGGAGGCCAGGAAGTGTCTGGGGAGGATGAGAGCGGGACCGCCAAGGGTCAGGACCGTGCCTGGTGGAGGCAGCATCGCAGGGGGCGCTCACAGGCAGGGACAGGTAACCAACTCAGCGCTGGGCAGGTGGGGAGGTGGGCACAGAGGACCTCCTGGAAGCAGACCCGTCCTCTCACGTGGACCACTCGTGGAACCCAGAGCTGTTCTTTCTCCATTTTATCCAAGCAAATGAAAGCCAAACAGCGTGGCCTGGAATTCCGACATCCCAGCTACCAGCACTGGTCCTCCTACTAGAGCCACAAACATCTCATCCCAGGCTTCCAAAAGCCACTGCACCGAACCAGTTCCCTCCAGAGGGACACATCTTGCAATTAAGTCACGAGTTCTAATTAGCAGGATCACCTCTATTTTTCTGCTGGTGTGTGTATGTTCATGTCTGCTTAACACCTTGCTCCCCAACAATGCCTGGCGTTTAACCAGAGCACAGAAACGTGAAAGACAATTCGCTTTGACTAAACGACGCTCTTACATACCAATTTAAAAAAAAATTCAATGCATCTCAGAATCCCCCCAGCAATACTGCAGCGCCCACTATCTTTCTGCCTCCAGAATCCTGCCACAATATTCACATAGCTGCCTTCATAAAGAAGGAGACAGACCAAGTCAATTTTTCCCCTTAGTCACAGGTAATTCCTCAGCTTGGCACTCTCTGTCCCCCTTGGTCCAGCCCGTGGGATCCTTCCAGCCTCAGCGCCCACTAGACTGCCTCCAAGGACCGGCTCGTGCTACAGTCTCTGCCCCCGTAGGCCGAGCGCGGCCACACATTCCCCTCAGCCAAGACTCCACCCCACCCATCCTGATCACCGTTAATACCCGAGGCTCGGCCCACGTGGCAACTTTTATGTTTCTATAGAGCACTTCTGCTCTTTCTGTAACGCTGATTTTGTTCTTCACTCCAGAGTAATTAATTGCTTGCTTCCTCTTCCAACTCTAAGCTACCTGTGGGTAGGAGAACCAACCCCATTTCTAACACAGCACAATGAGGGTTGGTTAAAATGGGGGTGGCGTGGGAATAAGTCTACTTATCTGATTATGTCTCTGCTTCCTTTGAACTCAGTGACAGATGAATCCTTCCAGGCAAATCAGGACTGAAATTACATCCCAAGCAACGCCAGTTTTAGGGCTTGTCATTGTGGTGTTCCAGTTAATGAATGAGTATTAATAAAGAGATGCTTGCATTGTTTAAATGGGTAAGTTGCAAAGCCGGAGAAATCACAGGTAGCGAAGCAGGAAAGATGGGTCTTAAGGCACTGAGGCTTCTTTCTCCTCATGTGAGAGTCCATATTCACATTTAGAAGATGATTTTAACACCCTGGTGCTCAGCAATGGCTACAAAACCAACTTTATTGGGCTGCTTTTTTTTAAGGGCAAGGGAGGAGCCGCTAATATCGATCACTCGCGCTCCCATTCATTCATCGAGTTTATTCACTGCTTAAGCATAAAGTGCACTCCGTTTTTGTCTCCATTTCAGAGCACGTGGATGCATTCAAACGCTGCTGAGCACCCAGGGGGAGCAAAGCATACCGACCGGGAGACTCTTCCAAGGCAAAAGGGTTAATGGTAACTATGGCAACCGTCTCCAGGAATAGCATCATCTGCAGCAGCATTCACGCTGGGCCAGTCGACAGGATGGTTATAAATATACCTATTAGCAGCCTGAGCTGAATCTTTAAACAGCACCGTTGGGAGAAGGGATGCCTAAAAATAGCTCCACACGATTGCATTTGAAGACGTGTCCTCAGAAACACTGCGTCTCGTGCACAGGCTCACACACGAACACAACGAGCTTTCATTTTCTTCCTCCAGCGTGCCGAGAAGTGAACGCCGGAGGAGCACAATAGAATACGCGACACTTGCCCTTCGGCTGTCACTGTAACGTTCCGTAAAGCCAGCCCCCCGAGCACAAAGAGGGTCCAGCTTCACAACTGACTGGAGCCACTGCCCCAGCGCCTCGTGAGCGGGCGGCTCCCCAGCAGGCCCCACGGGTCACTCTTGCCAGGAGAGCCGCCCCTACAGTGACCCCGCGTGAAGTGGGGGCAGGCCGGGGTGGACAGCAGCTCCTGAGAAGGGGTGCCCATCCCCGCCCTTGCTCCATGCCAGGTTCAGAGGCCATGTCTGCACAGTCTTCCCTGATTTCTGCTACTTCTACCTGGAGGGACATCTCACCCACGCTCTTCCTAAAACATGGGTTATTTTCCATGTAGGTGCAGGGAGCTCAGAACTGGAGAGCTGCAGGCTTGCATTTCAGCTCAGCCACATTGTTAGTTGACTTGCATAAATAAATTAGTCTCTCCAAAACTTCATTTCTTCATTTATGAAAAGACATCATGAGATGCCTACCGGAGATCTATGGAATAAATCAGAGCAGGAGAGAAAGATGCCCAGCATCTGGGGGCACACAGCTCAGGAGTTTTCCTCCTGTGTGCCCCTCTCTCCCCTACTCACACAGAAGACAGGGACCACGTCCCCGCAGCTCTGCGTCCCCACAGCCTGATGACCAGAGCGGGGGCAGCTGCCTGGGAAACGAATGAGGGAGTCACCGCAGCCCATCCTGCCCCGGGACATGGGCACAGAGAGGCACCGCCACGCAGCTGCCTGCCCTCCGTGCCAACCATCACGATTCCTCCACCATCCCAGCAGTCAGAAAAGAGATGAAACCACATTCCAGCGGCAGTCCTAAAGGAGACGGGCAATAGAACGCACGCAAGAAGGAAGAGATATCACAAAGAGGCGCACGGACATGCACCACAGCCGTGGAAGAGCAGCGGGCGCCCCGCGCGGAGCTCTGGCCCTGAGGGCCCTGCCCCACATCTGCCCGCAGACGGGGACCCACGTGCGGGCTCTCAGCCCAGCAGGTCTCACTTACCTGGTGCGTAAGCCTCGGTCTCCTCTCCCAGGAGACACAGGGTCTGCCTCACAGAGGTGTGGGGAAGCTGTCTGAGATACCGCAGCGCAGAAGGTGCTGGGTCTGCTTCCTCCGACCCTTGGGCCGAATCCCTAGGACCCTTCTCTCTGGCCGGGCTCCGCCAAAGAAGGAAAGACAGGAAACCCAGGCACAGTGGGAGGAGAGGCTAGGGTCTGGCCACCCAGCCCAGTGGGGCTGGGTGCCCACAGCCCTGCCCAGCTGTGCTTCCAGCAGCTCCCAGAAGGCTCTGGTAATACCATTCCTCGCCCAGGAAGTGCCAGCTCCCCCACCCCACCCCACTCCGCACACAGACCATTCTCTTAACTTCTTACTGATTCCCACATCCATGAACATCCCCCGTCCAGGCTGGGTACCAGTCCTCTGTTGGTGATGCGTGCTGGTCACACCTCCCTCTCTGTGTGCTTAACTGTCTGGTACCAATTTTGTTTGTCGTATTCCAATTCTCTTTTTGCTCCACATGTCTGATCAAATGTTCCAGTATCATTTTTGAAAAGGTCCTGACTTTCTCCCATTGATGTACGATGACCCCCATCATTCCATAGCCCATCAACTCTAAAATTCTCATCAGGACATTTTTATAAAACTATGTTAGGTCTGCCATCTGGCTGACAACAATTATAAAACATCATGTGTTGTAAGATGAATGTGTATTTCAGAGACAACACAAAGATACATCCTAGAATTAATGAGATTGGGGCTGTCAGATTTCCCGATACCTGTGGGGGGTCTGATGTGGACCCTTCTGTTCCCTTTTACAAAATGTGTGTTTCTGTACATTTATCAGATGTTTTAATTACTCGTTTCATAAGCCTTAATACTTTACAGGGCAAGATTCCTTGACTTGCTCACATTTTTCAGCTGCCCTGGATATTCCTGGCTCATTCTCCTTTCATTAGAAATTCTAACATTAGCTTGTCAGGCTGATCTGAAAACTCCTTTTGGAATTCTGTTAGGAGTGATACGTGATTCACAGATAAACCTGGGATTGAGTTGACATCTTCACAACACTGAGTCTTCCCAACCACAAACATGGAAAATAGTTCAGGATTTCACCAGGTCTGCTTCTGAGGTTTGTAATCCTCTTCATAAAGATCACACTTACATTGTCAGATTTTTTTTTTCTAAGTACATTGAAGTATCTATGGATCTCGTGAATGGGAATAATTTAAATTGCATTTTCTAATTTTCATAGATATGCTATTAATTTTTTTAATCCTGAATCAAGAAAGCTTATTGAATACTCATCAATTCTAGCAGATGTCTGCAGGTTCTCTTGAATTTTCCTTATAAATGATCTGATCATCCACAAATAAAGACAGTTTTGTTTCTTCCGTTCTAATACGAACTAGGATCTCGTGCTTTACGTTTCCTTATGCATCAGCATTGAGACAATCTCCAGCGGAAGCGCTGACAGCAGACAGCCCTGTCTCATTCCGACTTTGATTTAAAGGTAATGTGCCAAGGGATTTTGTCGGTGGTGCAGTGGTTGCGAATCTGCCCTGCAATGCAGGGAGCAGAGGTTCAACCCCTGGCTGGGGAATTAAGATCCCACACGCCTAGGAGCAAACAGGTCCACGTGGCACAACTCCCGAGCCCGCGCCACGGCCAGAGAGCCCGGCAGCACAATAGAAACGATCCCACGTGCTGGAGCCGCGACCCGAGGCCGCCAAACAAAGAAGCGATGAACACACACAGGTAACGCGTCGAAAGTTCTGCAGTTTCTTATGCATTTCTCATAGATACCTTTTATTTAACCTAACAATGCTCCCGTGAAGTCTTATTTTACTAACGGCTGTTAGAAATATATGTTGGATTTTATTGAATTTTCTGTGTCTATTTACATACTTTTTCCCTCAATTAATCTGCTAGTATGGCCCATAACATTGAGAGATTTTCTGACATGGAACCATCCTTGTATTTTTAAGACAAAGTCTACCTGGTCATGACTTTTTATTCCTTTTATACCCAGCAGGATTTGCTTTGGTAATGTTTTATCTGGGTTTATTTTATTCTTTTTTTCTGCACTGTGCTAAAATCCTTGCCACCACTGAAACTTCGCGGCCCAAAACACAACTAACTGTTTAGTACTTTTTTTTATGTTGATCTTTATTTTAACTCATAGTGGTAATTCTGCTTTTCTCCTTTCAATTGTTTTTTTCTTTTCTGTTCTTACCGAAGCTCTTTTCCTGACAAGGATGAATCAAAGCAGGACCTGACCAAGCCTGGAATTCCACACCAACTCCCTGTCTGCAAGTCCATCTTTCCTGGCTCTCCTTTGCTCAACCTTTACCTAAATTCAGCACTGATTCCCTTAAATGGGACAAGTCTATAAAAGGCCCTGGTATCCAATTAACAAACTGCTAAATGCTCAATACACTAGCTGAATTTTCAAAACCAACTTTCTTCAAAAAAAAATCATTTGGAAATGTTACATATTTAAGGAATTTATGAGGATACACTTAGCAAATTCTTCACCAGCTACTCAATTCTTCTACGTCCTAGACTTCCTAAATCCCTTCTCTGCATCGCACCACGCTGACCATGCAGGGCAGCTGCGTGGGCCACGACACAGGTATGCCGTTCACCGCAGCAGGCACCTATCTGCGCGCTCCTCCCAGGGCGGGCTCCAGGGGTTTGGTGCAGGACTAAACTCTACACTCAGCCTCCTAGAATAGGTGTCACCAGGCGCCGTGAGTGCAGGAGGGGCGGGGCGGAGTGCTCACGAGGGTGTACACAGTACCCGCTTTCCCCCTCAACTGGTATTCAAGCCAATGAAAGGATCCCCATTAAAAAAGAAGCTCCTAGAAACCAACTCTATTTAAGACTTTTCTCTTAAGACCTACACTGTGATATTTAATCATTAATTCAGCTTTTAAATGTTACCTCCACCTTGATAATATGGATCCTGCCAGCCTCTCCTACGTTACTCTGCCTCTTATACTTTATGACAGATAATCACAAAGCAGCTTCCTTATAGCTCATCACACAGCAGGCTCTGAAAAGACCTGCCCTGTCATTCATCATCTCCATCACCTTGGGCAAGTTCTTAACAGCTACATGCCTCAGTTTTCTTAGAGGATTAAAACCGGGGGAAGAGCACTCATTCTGCAGTATAATTTTGGTATCTAAATGCACTAAAGTATGTGAAATTAGCCGTCAGGTAACACAGGTGCTCCGTAAGGACTAGTTCCCTTCCGTGTCTACTCAAACACCCACTTCTTTTCTTTCTGATTGACTGCCTTCCTGTCTCCCTTTTTGGGGTCCATGCCGTGTCAACAGTAGACAGCTACTACTTCCTTACTCCTTCCTACCCAGTCAAGCAGGAACCTAAGCAGAAAACCCAATGCCGCATAAGCGCTCCACCGGCAAGAACCTCCCACATCAGCCTCCCTCCCCTGCTCCAGCCACAGTGCGGTCCGTCTTGCTCGCTGTACATGCAGTGGGTTCTTCCCCTTAGTGGGGCAGCACATATCACGTATGGTTTTGGCACACAGGCGTGCGTTCACGGCTCATGAAGATGATGCCTTATTCCAAGCCTGAGACAGCAGAGCATGATCAATAACTAGACGCGGCCCAGAGTTGACTGGGTTGACGCTGTTGAGATAAGTTGGCTGTGTCAGAGAAACAGCGCATTTCAATTCCTTTGTCATAAAAGAGTCATAATATTTATTTATAGCTGGATAACTTCATGGCAGGAAGATGGGAAATCAAAGAATAAAGCCCAACTTACCAACATTATTGCAGTTATTTTTATCTTAAGTGTGAGCATCCCTCTCAGGCTCTGGACTAAATGAGCATAATTACAATGATCGATGAGACAGACAGACAGACACAACTCAATCACCAACGGTGCTTCCTGCTTTTAAAAAGCGTTTTATACGTATCACTTCACTTGATTCTCAAGCCACAGTGAGTTCATTCTCAGAAGAGGATAGAGAGACTGGAACGTGCACAGTGACGCCATCACCCAGGAAAAGCACAGGCCGCCTGGCCCGGACACGCACCCTGTGCCCAGCCCCGGGCTGCAGGGCTGCGGGAGGAGGTGCACGCAGCCTCTCGTATAGCACGCTCGACACCGAAGAAGAGCAGCTGCGCGTCCGTTCCGTTCATCAGCGAGTATTTACTGAGAGAGTGCCCTGTGCCGAGTGCTGGCTCGGGTCCCGGGGCACGCGACGAACAAGGTGGCGAAAGCCCTGCCCACAGGGAGGTACATCAGCAGTCATACACGCGAGCGGCAGGTACAGGGCAGGGTGCGCAGGAGGAGGGGCGCACTCAGACCGCTCTGGGGGCTCCGGGACGCCAGCTCAGGCAGCCCTGCCGGCCGTCTAATAAGAGTGCCACCCCGGGTCACGGTGCTGTCCTTCCACCACGCACAGCCACCCAGCACACTGCCACGTGACTGTCGCACCTGGATCCAGGACTCTGCCCACTCACCCTGCGTTCTCTGCTGCAGCAAGCTTTCTGTGGCCAGAGAAAAGAAGCCCCAGTGAGTGTCAGGACCTCACTACCTGGGAACAAACTTGAGGATGGTCCATTCAGCATCTCCGTCATACCGCCCAGGGTCGTTTCAACGTACCTCAGTGCCACAAACCACCCACAAGACGGCTCAGGACAGCACATGCACAGGGCACCTGCCACCCCACCTCCCTCGCGGGGTTCCTCCAAACAGCTCTCCTTGCAGGCCTGTGCCTTCCAATGATCTTGCGGCAATTTAGAGAAAACTCCAGGAGCCTCACTTAGAGACTCGCATCCAACAGTACTTACGCTCACCTTGCAACAGGAGGCCTGGGAAGGTTCTGGGAACCGGCACGTTCACAGTCCTGAGCCTGAGACGAACAGCAGAATGAACAGCTGTGAACGGGGCTGTTCTCACTGTGGACTCGGTCTTCCTATGTTTTAGAAGCATAAAGCTTTCATGCTTTATGAGGACTGCAACTTGTTGATCTACAGATAATATTTATAGCCACATTCTCTTGGTTATGTTTTCTGAAGCAGCTGACCTGTGTGGCAGTGGTTTTCTTGTTAAATTCGTGGTCTCCAAAACAGAAAAAGGGCACAGGTAAGTCTCTTACATTTTCGATCTGTACTTGGCTGAACTAAACCAGTTGTCTGATAAAGCTGAATAAGTAATATATATGAAAACACTCCCCAAGAGGCAGGAATTACTATTATTATTATTCCACTCCTGAGAGCAAAGGAGCCCTCGAAGACGAGCTGGGGCCCCTGACAAGGTGAGCGAATCCCAGATGGCCAGCCAATCCCAAACAGACCAGGAAGGTTAACAACAACTGCAGACTCCTGAGGCTCTTAAATAGGATTAAGAATATTACTCTCTCAGATTAGTGCCTGGCTTCACATTGCTTATTTGTGAAGTGGGGACAAAATAAAATATCTACACACAGGGTTGCCATGTTGATTAAAATGTATCTCAACCATCTTCTTCCAAGGTGCCTGGCAAACGTTTATTAATTCTTGCTCATCTCAGCCAAGTTTTTGCTCAACTTGACCCAGTGTGTGAAGCACAAGTATGAACCCCAGGAGGCCTAAGAAACCTATGAAAGGATGCTATATCACACACACGTGCGTGCATATGCACACATATGTATTATACCGGACACACGTAAGTATGCATGTATATAAGCAGGTATGTATGCACAATGGGGGCTGCCCAGGTGGCGCTAGTGGTAAAGAACCCACCTGCCAATGCAGAAGACGCGAGAGACACAGGTTCAATCCCTGAATCAGGAAGATCCCCTGGAGAAGGAAATGGAAACCCACTCCAGTATGCTTCCCTGGAGAATCCCATAGACAGAGGAGCCTGGCGGACTACAGTCCACGGGGTCACAAAGAGTCGGACACGACTGAGTGACTTCATATGCACGCACACATGTATAACAGTATCTAAATCCCAGAGGATGAGAGGAGGAAGCAGGAGAGCCCACCAAGCCGTGACATGCCACACGCACAGCGGGCTGTGCGTGATGAGGAAGATGAGCCCAGGCGGGGGCGGGCGGGTAGTACCAGGCACCACTGCCAAGCTCTCCATCCCATTACCTCAAGCATCACAATGACCTCATGTGAATTTATCAATATTATTGTTGCTGCCCTCATTTTTAGATGAGAAAAAATGAAGCCCAAGAGTTCACTGGGGTGGACATGAGCCAGGTCAAAGGAGCTGGCCCCCAAAATTACCCGTAGCTTCAGGTGGTAACTGGAACCAGAAGAGGAGACGAGACCATCAAGACAGAGACCGAAATGTATAAACCAACTGGGCGGCGATCAAACCCCAGGCACCTCGCGTTTAAGGGCCTGGGAGAGGGGGCTGGGGTGCTGAGACGGCTGTGGGCGGTGGGTTTTCACAGCCGCCCTTCACCCTCTGAGGAATCAAACCCCAGGCACCTCGCGTTTAAGGGCCTGGGAGAGGGGGCTGGGGTGCTGAGACGGCTGTGGGGCGGTGGGTTTTCACGGCCGCCCTTCACCCCTCTGAGGGATCAAACGCCAGGCACCCTCACGTTTAAGGGCCTGGGAGAGGGGGCTGGGGTGCTGAACGGCTGTGGGGCGGTGGGTTTTCACGGCCGCCCTTAACCCTCTGAGGGATCAAACCCCAGGCACCTCGCGTTTAAGGGCCTGGGAGAGGGGGGCTGGGGTGCTGAACGGCTGTGGGGCGGTGGGTTTTCACGGCCGCCCTTAACCCTCTGAGGGATCAAACCCCAGGCACCTCGCGTTTAAGGGCCTGGGAGAGAGGGGGCTGGGGGTGCTGAGACAGCTGTGGGGTGGTGGGTTTTCACGGCCGCCCTTCACCCCTCTGCGGGCTGCTCTGCGTGGTGAAGAGTCCCCACCACCTCTCCCAACAGGGGGGCTGTCCTCTCAAAACAGACGTCAGGGTGACCCTGCCAAGCGCAGAGCTCGTCCCACACGGCCCCTCCTCTGACCCGGGCACATTTCTCCCTTGAGTGTCCACCCACATCTCACTGCTCTCGCTGTGCTCTCTGATTTCTAGGGGATTTCCTAACACACTCTGCTACTTCTTTCCTCCATCACTTTGTTCTCTCTTCCTTCCGTTTTGAATGCAGCTTCTGTGACCACCTATTTCCTCTCCAATTCATTTAAAACTCTCTTATTTCATCTTAGAAAGCTTCTCTAAGCAGAGTCTAGATGAGTTCCCGTGTTCCACACCGCCAATAATTTTGTGTACATGTGTGTCCTTACGATGACCAAGTACCACTGTGTTTCCAGGCCTGTCTTCCCCGACAGTCAGCCCTTGAAAACACGCTCTCGGCCTTACTGACCTCTGTCCCCCCAGCATCTGACGCAGAGCTCAGCACGGGCGTGTAGTATGTGGCCCTGGTGGACGAATGAATGAATCAATGACAGGAATGACTCATCCATCCATCCTCCCCTTTCCTGGCACAGTGGTTTTTCTAAAGTGCAAATCTGATCATAATATGCAGAACTAAATCCCTTTCAATAGCTGCTGACAGCCATCAGGATGACGTCCAAACTTCCTTCGTCACATAAAAGGTTCTCCTCGACCTGCCCAGCACCACACCTCTCTATTCCTGTCTTCCGCTACACACCCCGCTCCCTGAGCCGCGATAACCATCACAACCCCATCACACCAGAGCCGGCACACCCTCCACGCTGGGCTGCCCTGAATGTCCTTCTCCACTGCTCACCTGGAGACCAGCCAGCCCCTTTCTCAAGAGTCAGCTCAAACACTGCCTCCGAGCCCCAGATCTGTTTACACAGCTGTCTGCTTGGCTTGGCTATTTCAAAGGCACCTACATGCCCCAAATGTGAGCATGAACCTGTGACCAGGCCCACTCTGCCCCTGCCAAGGAAGAGAACTCCTTTCCTGTCCCACACTTTCCTGCTCGGCTGCGACTCCACTGTCGATCCAAACGCCTGTGGCAGAAACCCCATTGCCTTTCTCCACGTCCTCTACCACGGAGTACCAGCCTTCTCCATCTCCAAATAGCTCCGAGATCCACCCAGCGCTCTCTGGCTCTATGCCGTCATCTGATCCAAGCCATCGCCGCGTTTCTCTTGGACTAGCGTGACAGTGATCTGACTGGCCTGTTTCCACGCCAGCCCCCGCTTCAACACCGCTGCCCAAGGGGGACTGGGGTGAAGATCTAACATCTCACACCTCTCTTCCCCTCCCCACCTGCAATCCTCCAAAGGCTTCCTGCTCCCCTGACAACAAACACCAAACCTCACCACACCCCAAGCCTGCATGCCCAGGCTCCTCTGACTACCACGCTTCCCGGTTTCCTCCACTTTCAATGCTCACCACCCACCTCCCCCTGCCAGCTCCCAGTCCTTCGGATCTCTGCAGCTCCCCAGGAAGTCTCCTCCGACACCCTTGCAGTCCAGGTCAGTCTATGACCTCAAAGAACCGCATTCCTTTTCTTCATAGCTTTTGTTCCATTATTTGAATCAGAGGGCTGTGTGTACAGATTATAAATCCCATGAGAGAAGGACCATGTCATTATACCCTGTGATCCAGCACCTGGCAGGCCCAGAGACGGCACTCAGTTGAGTATTTGTTATGTGAGTTAAACACTCATGGAGTGTTTGTTCGCTCATCACAACTCCCCGGTAGAAGTGGCCTCGCCCCTCCCGTGGGCTCCACAGCTCCTGGTGGGAGGCTGGCACAACACGGAGCTGGGCTGCGAGACCTCTGTGCCAGCAGGACGTGGTATTGATGCGTCTCTCCCTGCTGGACCGTGTGCTCCCTGCGGGAGGAAGCTCTTTCATTACGACCCCTGACACCTGACTGACGCTCAACAAATATCTCACGATGAAAGGGCTCACTCCTTGGACTAGCAGACCTGGGTGCCACCATTCGAAAGGGCAAAAACTTCTCAGTGGCAAACACAAGGGCAAGAGATCTGATGGGTTTCCAAACTGGGGCTGTTGAGTCGAGGGTAAAAAGCTCCAAAAAAGAGAAGACCCCCTTTCCTGCCAGCAGTCTCTAAGTTGGAGGCTCTGGCAGCAGGACCTGTGGGTGACTGACGTCAGGAAGAACCTCAGCTGCAGTCACTGGACACGACCAGAGAGCCCGTGGCCACCGCTCACATGCCACAGGAATAAAAATCCCTGTGCTTGGTAGAGACTGAACTAAAATTCTTTTTTTTAATTCAATTTATTTAACTTAAAATACATTAAGTGTCTTTTGAACAGCTATTACATGAACACTCAGAACAAGAGAAACAGATCCAGAGAGGACCCACCCAGCAACCTGGGGAGCCTGCAGGCGACTGTCCTGCTCACGTCTGCCTGTTAGATCCCGGGAAATAACAACAACTATAAGGACAGTCCAGTCCCATTTGTTTTAATCAGTGATCCTTCAGTCAAAAAGATAAACATGTGAATCTACTGACATGTGACCCCTGAGTGTCAATCACTGCCCAAAAAAGCAGGCAAGCTAAACCAATTGAGTGTATAATTTGGTTCTTGCAACAGTTGCCAGATTGATTGGCAATGCCCAACAGGAAAAGGGGCTGTGTTCTAATAATGACAACAAGAAAAAGACATCTCGCTATTTTGGGAGATACTTGCAAACCCTGAAAATAACTTATCTGAGAGCCACCACGTTGCAAATTCAACCAGGCAATGCCTTTGCTCATGGCCTAAACGAGGAAAACTGTGGAGAGATGAAAAGCACTGGGGCTCGGAATGAGGGAGCCCGGGACCCCTCTCCCCCCGGCTGTGTTCCATGTACTGTGCCCCTGAGCTCAGAAGCAAGGACCCACTTCATGTGGGCTTGCAGCTCAACAACCAGCCCTCAGGAAGGCCGAGTGACTTCCCCAGATGCACTGATTAAGTATCCAATGAATATTGAAGAACACCTACTCTCAGGGGCACTGGAGTGAGTCAGTGAGCCCCTGCCCTCAGAGGAGCTGCCCTCCCAGCAGGCAGGGGCCAGGAGGCAGGGAGCCAGGGGGGAGCCAGTTCCCCACCCCCGCTGGTTAACACAGGATCAGCAGGTGCCTCCCCTGCACAGCTCTGCCTCCCGCCAGCGTCCACAGGGAGAGCTCATTAGGACTGCCGGTGAGACGGAGCAGAAACCCACGGGTGACACCAGAAGCTCTGAATCTCATCCGAGCCGCTCAGCTTCAGAAGGAAATCAGGTCCCTCACTCAGCAACGCCAAAGAAAACCAAGTGTTACATGAAAACCCCAATCAAACTCTTGGTACTATTTCTGAAAGCATCCTCTTGGGGTCTGGGAGCCCACAGACAGCGGAGCAGCTCCGCCGTCACTGAGAAAGGGTGGCCCCATGTGGCAAGACCGAGGAACTGCAACGCTGTGCGTCGCCCTGGCTCCCGGCCTCTTTTCTAGAAGCTGCTGCCCCATTCACTAGTCAAGATGGGGCGCGGCTGCCAGGAGACCAGACCACCCTGAGGGCTGAGACAAGAGCAAGTCCTGTCGCTGCAAAAACAAGTTAGAAGCAGCCCTCACTCACTGAGCGCTCAGGATGTGCCCTTTTTAACGTGTCTGGGGTGTAAATCACTGGCTGTGAGTGGATACCACATACGTAGCTATCATCCCATTTTACAGGTGAGGATGTTGAGACCTGGAGGAGGTAGTGACTTGCTGGGAAGTCAGAGCTAAAAACTGAGGACCCCCAGAACTCCCTGGAGCCTGGAAGGACCTCATCAGGAGCAAGCAGGCCTGGCCCCTGCCCTACTCTCCCCTCTCGTGACACAGAAGAAAGAACTGTCTACGTCTTGGGGCCCTGGCTGTGCTCCATGACCTCGCAAGCACGGTCTCTCCTCTGCACACACTCAGGGTAAATCTCATCCTCGTTTCACAGACACAGCAGCTGCAGCTCCAGGAGGTGAGGCGGCTCTGCCTGACGATACAGCTGGCGGGGAGCACAGGACCCACCCCTGACCTGCTGCTCCAGACCCAACTGGTCCTTCAGTGACGTCACGTGGCCTCAACAGAAGCTTGACAAAGGGCTCAAGCTCCAGACCCAAGAGAAGCATGGCTGGTGGGCAGAGGGAGGGAGCAGGCGGATTCGGGCGTGAGTCCAGCTGAACAGGCCACGAGGGGCCCAGAGCAACCCGCCACACAGAGATGCCAACCCAGGAAGCCTGACTCCCAATACGTAACAGCCTCCCAAGGCCAGCCCGGGGCTCCGGTGGCATGGAGTCCCAAGGCATCTCTCCCTGCAGAGGCTGCCCTCCATGCCACCACGTCCCTGCTCTGCACAGCACTGCCCACCAGCCCTCCATCACCACGCCGGCCCCACCGACAGACGGACATCCCACCCACCTCGAGCTCATGGCCTGCGGCTGAGTACAGACTGTTCACTGCTCTCTACTGTACCTACAGGGCCCATGTGAAACTGGCAGTGATTGAAATATTCAGTTTGATGCTACAGGAAAGACCCAAATGAAGCAGGCAGGAGCCCCAGTCTGTCACCTGCCTCCAGCCTCACCTGCCCCCACTCAGTGCACTGGCGCTCCACGGCGCACCCTGGGGGCCAGCTGCACTAAATGCCTCAGCACTTCCCAAGACGGGTCTGCAATTCCCAGTCCTCTGTGGTGCTCACACGCTGTGTGAGCGGCCCGGAAGGCTTCTCCATGCACTCCAACCCAGCCTGTGTCTGGTGTGTATCCCTGGGCTCCGTCTTAGTCCAAGGTCCAGAGACGCTTCCCAGGTGGCACTAGTGGTAAAGAATCTGCCTGCCAATGCAGGAGACGCAGGGGACGGTGGGTTTGATTCCTGGGTCAGGAAGATCTCCTGGAGGAGGAAATGGCAACTCACTCCACTATTCTTGCCTGGAGAATCCCATGGACAGAGAAGCCTGGCGGTCTACAGTCCATGGGATTGCAAGAGTCAGACAAGAGTGACTTGTGCACGAAACACAAACCCTTCTGAGTTCCACAGAGACAGTACTGGTCCATGCTTTGTCTTCCCAGGACTAAGCCCGGGGCATAAGACACAGTAGGCGTTCAATAAATATTTAACGAATGAAGGAAGGAACAATCAATAAACGCTATGGAGCCCGGCCAGCACTTCAAAATAATTCAGCTGTGGGAGGAGAGCAGAGTCTAAACATGCAGCTCTGGGGCTGGATGGGGTGATGCGGGAACAACACGTGAACGCACTTCAAGCTTCGGAACTGCACACTTATAAGTGACTGAGACGGTCAATCTTATGTTACATATATTGCAGCGCAATTTATAAACTCAATTCTTGTTTTTAGGAACATGCTCCACACTCAGCAAAGCCGCCTGCTCCCTGCAGGGAGGCAGGGCTTCAGGACGAGGAAGGAGCCCCGTGCCCAGTGGGGCTGCAGCCACTCCGCACCCAGGACTCTCAACAGGTCCGGCCTCCCCGCTGCACACCAGGTGGGTCAACTTCACAATGAGCAGCAAAATCAAATCAGTCCAGCACCTAACTTGGGCTGTGAGCTCCTTAAAGAGACGGACTAGCCTCTTTCCCAGAGAAGGCAGTAGCACCCCACTCCAGTACTCTTGCTTGGAAAATCCCATGGACAGAGGAGCCTGGTAGGCTGCAGTCCATGGGGTCGCTAAGAGTCGGACACGACTGAGCAACTTCACTTTCACTCTTTACTTTCATGCATTGGAGAAGGAAATGGCAACCCACTCCAGTGTTCTTGCCTGGAGAATCCCAGGGATGGCGGAACCTGGCGGGCTGCCGTCTATGGGATTGCACAGAGTCAGACACGACTGAAGCGACTTAGCAGCAGCAGCAGCAGCCTCTTTCCAGTGCCTGCACTCGGGAACACTCCATCAAGTAGGTAGCCGCTGCCGGCCACAGAACAGGGATGGGGTGTCAGGTTCCTGGACGCTACTGTTGCTGTTCACAGATAAGGAGAATCAGATCCAAGCCTGATGATGCCGCCGCGGGGCTGAATGACCCGCCACATGAACGGCTGCAGTGCTGAATGAATGACTCCGGTAAGACATGGAGGGGCCCAGGCAGCGGGGCCAGAGGGGCTGACAGAGCTGTGCCGAGGCCTCATCCAGAAGCCCACGCCAGTGGGAACCAAGTCCTAAAATCATATCAGTCTCACTCCTCTTATATAACACACCAACACTGTCCACGAACCCACTGCCTCTGTTTCAGCAAACTGCATTTTAAAGGGAAAATCAACAGTAGAGGGAGAAGGAGGCAGGGAAGGAGACGGAGCTCAGAGTACAAGTACCAGTTCAGGCGTCAAGGAACGGAAAGGTTAAGCCAAGAGCCTGTTGGCTCGGGTCCAAGAAGAGGCTTATGAAAAGAGAACTCAGAAATCATGTTTAAAAGAAGATCCCGGAAGCATTAATAAAAATGTTTTCTGAGAAACTGAAACCATCTCACCTAATAAAATTGTCTCAAATAATAAAAGAGCTGCTAACTTGAATCATGAGTGACGACACGCAGAACTGAGAAAGAGGAAACCATCATGTCCCTCATTCTGTGCGTGAGATGCAGGGGACGCGTTTGCTGCCTGGTGGCTTGGGGACAGGAGGTGCGTGAGACCTGCTTCTCAGCCCTGACTCGCCTTTCATGAGTGTTACAGACGGACTTCGTGAAGCAACTCCATGAGCTGCCCCTTCACCCCAGGGCTCTGCAGCCCATCAGAGGCTGCTCCCGCCCACAGCCACTACCAAAGCCTCCCCCTCGCCTCCTGAGGTCATCCACAGCTCCCAGGTGGCCAGGTTCAGGGGACACTGTCCACACTCTCCCCCCTTGACCTCCCTGCAGTCGATCCAAGTTTCTCTGGTTTGATGCCCCTTGGTCCCTGTGGCCCTCCCTTCCTCCTGCTTCCTCTTCTCCCTCTTCCGTGAACCCCTCCCCGTCACCCCATGCCTCAGACACTGCTGGGGCAGAACGCAGCACGGCCCAGCACCCCCGCAGGTCACACTCCGAGCAGGCGTCCATTTCTCCGCCTGTGCCCCCCGCTGGGCCTCTCATCTCTGGCTCAGACCCATCCTGAGCCATGGACTCGTCTGCACCAGCCGCTTCTGTGCACCAGGCCTCAGGGTGTCTGCAGGTGCAACTCCTGGGCTGGACACGCTTCCACGCCCCTCTCCATTCAGCCGTTAGCTGCCATCACCCACACTCAACAGGTGAACCTTCCAGAGAGCCGTTCATCCGAAATCCCCCAACTGCAACAGTTGCTGTTCAAGCTGGTGTGAGTCCAAAACCCGCCCTCTCTCCCCCTCCCGCTCGAGATAAAAGACAGGCCACTCAACCAACCACACGCCAGTCCAGGTCTCAGCTGCCTCCTTCGGGGCAGGGGCAAAGCAGGACAGACCCCCGGGGGCCCCGGGCTGGGTCCTCGGCACACTGGCCCCGCGGGCAGCACCTCCTCTCCTGGCCTCAGTCCACTGTCCTGGCTTTAGGAGGAGCACGGCATGAGAGTGAGACGCCGCAAGGAGGAATGACTCCGCTCCAAGGACAGACAGCGGCTGTCCACGAGCCCTCTGCGCAGCGGCAACTCCAACAACTCCAAGGGCCCCTGGTCTGAGGCGGACGGGGCCGCCCATCCCTCTGTGGGAGCCCGCCCCCGTGGGTGCATGTCCATCATGGCGAACGGGTGCGAAGACCAGCACTTCGGATCTTTTCAGCAGAGCAACAAAGGCAGCAGCAAAGGACATAATGGTGGAAGTATACAAGAACAGGCCACAGAGGGAAGGAGCCCAAGCCTGTTTACCAGAGGCCAATCCTGCGGCTTAGGGCCTTCCCACGGCTTCAAAGGGACCCTCATTCTCCCACAGCCCCCTCGGGACCTCAAGCAGGGAGGGAGAAGCCATCGGCGGGTCATCTGGGCACTTCCAGGTGTTCAGTCAAGACCCCTCCTCAGTCGCAGCATTCTGCTCATAGCTCATGCACGCGTGCTCAGTCGTGCCCCACTCTGTGCGACCCCACGGACTGCAGCCCACCAGGCTCCTCTGTCCATGGGGTTCTCCAGGCTGGAATACTGGAGTGGGGTTGCCATGCCCTCCTCCAGGGGATCTTCCTGACCCAGGGATGGAACCTGTGTCTCCTGCATGTCCTGCATTGGCGGGCGGGTTCTGTACCACTGAGCCACCTGGGAAGGCAGGTAATATTCGTACACGTAAATGTTACAGGAACAAATACAGCGGCGTCGTAAACAGACAGGTGGCAGTATGGGAGGGAGGGCATACTTTTCAAAGAAAAACACCACATAAATGCTGTGACATTATTCACTGATTCATCCACCCACTGAAAACAGTGACGCGCTACTCTATGCACGTATATATTCATATATATGTACGTATGAAATTAAGTAGACAGCTACTGAAGATTAATCCCTCTGGAGGAACAGATCTAAAAACCTTTACTTACAAGTCACTGAAGGTGACGGTGATTATCTATGCTGACAGCTGGGCCTATAAAATCATATAAGAGTTATTTAACACTGAGGACCATAAAGAGGCAGACAGCAAAGTAACCACAGAGTCACAGCACGTGAGCAAGCAGAGGTCCCTGCCACAAAGGCTCTCCCACCGGCTACAATGCCCCTCACACGCACTCCTGACCCTGGCCACCCCTGGGGGGGCAGAGGGGCCCCGGGAGCCGCAGGAACCAGCTGGGACATCACCTGCGCCGTGTCCTGATGCAGGAGAAGTAGCCACACCTGCTGACACATTAGACGTGAGGATCGGGTGTGGACCACGGCCCCGCTGACCCGAGGATCAAAGGTACAGAACGGCAGGTCTCGTCTCCGAGAGGAGCCTGGCTGAGCGGGAAGGGCTGAAAATTAACAGAAATGACAGCTGCTGCAGGTGCTGTGTGGAAAGGGCTTGAACTCAGAGAAAAGTTGAGCTACCTTCAAGGACAAGTAGACAAATAATGGGGATTCAGGGCAATGGGTGCTGTGGGAGGAACCAAGGAAGAAGTGTTTCCTTGCTCAGGAAAGGAAGGGCAGGCCGAGGAAGTGCCACTGGGCTGGGCCTGGACGTGTGAGTCCGTCTGCAGAACACAGTGGAGCGCTCCGAGATGAGGAGGATTCCATGGAGGAGAGAGGAGAAGACGGCCGCAGCACATAACGCCAGAATCACGTCAGATTTACAAAGACCTCGATGCTCGTCTGAACTGTCTCTGGCAGACAATGGAAGGAGATTTAAGAAAAGAGTCCCCTAATTGGATTTTAGTTTTATAAGAGATACAATAATAATAACAGCAGTTGACATTTTCTGGGCACTTAGCTAAACGCCATGCTAACTGTTCTCCATGAGTTTAGGAAGTCTCCAGCCCACAGCAAGCAGGCAACAAAGTCAGCGCCTGCTGTTGTCACAACCAACACCCTTTAAAGATGGACAAGGAAAGCACTACCACTCCCAATTCTGCAGACAACTGAACTGAGGTTCGGGGAGATTGACACTATAGACCAAGGTCAACAGCTATGAAGTGGTTGGGTACAACAGTCTGACTACAGACACTGCCTCCAAACCACAATGCCCGCTGGCAGCAGGGCAGTGAATGGGCCAGAGGGACAAGGAAAAGGCTCACAATCGTTACAGCCAAAGATCGTGGGGTCCTAACATGCGAGACAGCAGCTGTGGAGACAGACAGACTGAGAAGTCACCACCCGCCCTGGACAAGCAAAGACAACGTGACATTCTACGGAGTCTGCAGTTTTATTACACTTATACTGACCTGCATACACCACCAACTAACTAATAAGACTTCTGATGAATACTTCACAATCGCAGAAGGAAGGGAGCAGGGAGGAAACAGATGTATCGGGAGAACCACAAACTAGAACACTTGGATTAAAGCCACCTCCTATTTAGACCTCTCCTGTCTTATCACAGATTGAAGCACCATCATCAGAACATAAGCCTTCCAGTCTCCTGCTCAGCTGCAGTGGGACACCTGCCGGTCCCGCAGCACTGGCTAGCCCTGGTCCACAGTGTGTCTACAGATCAGGGCTTAACCTCAGCTACACTCGCTGAGAACATACACCAGGAAGAAATGTCTGACTGAGACAGAATAGGGGGCTGGGGGAGAGAACACGCTTCAGACCCTGGCTCTGTCGCTTACTCATGTGACACTGTAAGGGATTCGGCATCTCTGGGCTTCTGAGAGGATGAGCACCCGTGATGGGGAGTTAGGGGGTGCATTAGTGAAATACAGCTATGAAGCACCTGGCGCAGCAGATGACATGGTAACGCAGCCCACCGCTGTAATTACCATTCAGAAGATGTTGGGGGCATGCAACAGTGGGCGAGAAGAGAGAGGGGAGAAAAGGTTTAGCGCGAGGATTTTTTTAAACTGAGATGTAATTCAGATGACACACGACCACCCTTCAGAAGTGCCGGACAATCCAGCCGCTCTTAGTGGATTCACAGAACGTGCCACCGTCAGCACTACCTAACTTCAGGGTACCATCATCACCCCCAGAAGAGATCCTCTACCCAGTAAGTGACCGGTCCAAGCTCCCCCTCCCTGCCCCAAACCCCTGGCAGCCACATGCCTGCCGTCTCTAAGGACTTGCAGAGCCTGGACATCTCCTATAAATGAAATCAGACGGCATGTGACATTTGGGCATTGACTTCTCTCACTGAGCAAATATGTTCAAGACTCATGACGTCACAGTATGCATCAGAACTTCTCTTACGGCTGAGTAACATTCCATCTCACGGATGCCCAACAGTCCAGTCCTCTGCTCATCAGCTAAAGGACATCTGGGTTGTCTCCACTACTCGGCTACCATGAACAATGCTGCGGTGAACATCCATGGACAAGTCTGTGTGTGGACACATGCTTCCAGTTCTCTTGGGCATATTCCTGGGGGCGGGGCTGCTGGGTCACACGATGATTTATGTTTAGTTTTTGAAGTAACTGTCAAACTGTTGTCTAATGCTGCTAGGGGTTGTTTTTGACTGTAATCTAAAGTCTGTGATATTTTAAAATCTCTTTAGAATGCAATATTTAATAGAAGAAGAAAAATGCAGCAGTAATAATTCTGGTGTTGTCTGGTTTCAATCACCAAATCGCAGGGTCCACCCAACACACTTCCCAGTAGATACCCACTTTTCTTGAGTCGTGGAAAAAGCACACACAACTAGCAGAAAAATCAGTCAACAAAGGGACGCCGGAGGAGTTTATCTAACAGTTTCCAAAGTAACTGGTGTTTGAATCATGGATTTCTATTATGCTGACAGTAAGGTGTTTTTTCTTTTCCTTGAGAGGAACGGAGCAAGCAAATTGGCACCAGAGTTGTCACGATAGGTTTTACACTTACATAGCATAATTAATTCATTCCTTATGTAATTAAGCAAGCAGTAATGTTGCTCAAGCTGGAATCAAGATTGCCGGGAGAAATATCAATAACCTCAGATATGCAGATGACACTACCCTTATGGCAGAAAGTGAAGAGGAACTAAAAAGCCTCTTGATGAAAGTGAAAGTGGAGAGTGAAAAAGTTGGCTTAAAGCTCAACATTCAGAAAACGAAGATCATGGCATCTGGTCCTATCACTTCATGGGAAATAGATGGGGAAACAGTGGAAACAATGTCAGACTTTATTTTTCTGGGCTCCAAAATCACTGCAGATGGTGACTGCAGCCATCAAATTAAAAGATGCTTACTCCTTGGAAGGAAAGTTATGACCAACCTAGATAGCATATTCAAAAGCAGAGACATTACTTTGCCAACAAAGGTTCATCTAGTCAAGGCTATGGTTTTTCCTGTGGTCATGTATGGATGTGAGAGTTGGACTGTGAAGAAAGCTGAGCGCCGAAGAATTGATGCTTTTGAAGTGTGGTGTTGGAGAAGACTCTTGAGAGTCCCTTGGACTGCAAGGAGATCCAACTAGTCCATTCTGAAGGAGATCAGCCCTGGGATTTCTTTGGAAGGAATGATGCTGAAGCTGAAACTCCAGTATTTTGGCCACCTCATGCGAAGAGTTGACTCATTGGAAAAGACTCTGATGCTGGGAGGGATTGGGGGCAGGAGGAGAAGGGGACGACAGAGGATGAGATGGCTGGATGGCATCACCGACTCCATGGACGTGAGTTTCAGTGAACTCCAGGAGTTGGTGATGGACAGGGAGGCCTGGCGTGCTGCGATTCATGGGGTCGCAAAGAGTCGGACACGACTGAGTGACTGATCTGATCTGATCTGATCTGATCTGAATATTGCTCAACTTAAATGTCAGTTTGGCCTCTGATGAAAGGAGGTTCCAGCATATCTCCTACTTTAAATCCATCGCCCAAACAGACTCTACACGTGGACATCACCAGATGGTCAATACAGAAATCAGATTGATTATATTTTTTGCAGCCAAAGATGAAGAAGCTCTATAAAAGTCAGAAAAAACAAGACTGGGAGCTAACTGTGGCTTAGATCATGAACTCCTTATTGCCAAATTCAGACAGAAATTGAAGAAAGTGGGGAAAACCACTAGACCTTTCAGATATGACCTAAATCAAATCCTGTATGATTATACAGTGGAAGTGACAAATAGATAATTCAAGGGACTAGATCTGATAGACAGAGTGCCTGATGAACTATGGATGGAGGTTCATGACACTGTACAGGAGACAGGGATCAAGACCATCTCCAAGAGAAAAAAAATGCAGAAAAGCAAAATGGCTCTCTGAGGAGGCCTTACAGATAGCTGAGAATGAAGAGAAGTGAAAAGCAAAGGAGAAAAGGAAAGATATATCCATTTGAATGCAGAGTTCCAAAGAATAGGAAGGAGAGATAAGAAAGCCATCCTCAGTGATCAATGCAAAGAAATAGAGGCAAACAATAGAATGGGAAAGACTAGAGATCTCGTCAAGAAAATCAGAGATACCAAGGGGACATTTCATGCAAAGATGGGCACAATAAAGGACAGAAACAGTATGGATCTAACAGAAGCACAAGATATGAAGAAGTGGTGGCAAGAATACACAGAAGAACTATACAAAAAAGATCTTAATGACCCAGATAACCATGATGGTGTGATCACTGACCTAGAGCCAGACCTCCTGGAGTTTGAAGTCAAGTGGGCCTTAGGAAGCATCACTACGAACAAAGCGAGTGGAAGTGATGCAATTCCAGCTGAGGTATTTCAAATCCTAAAAGATGATGTTGTGAAAGTGCTGCACTCAATATGCCAGCAAATTTGGAAAACTCAGCAGTGGCCATAGGACTGGAAAAGGTCAGTTCTCATTCCAATCCCAAAGAAAGGCAATGCCAAAGAATGCTTAAACTACCACACAACGGCACTCATCTCACACAGTAGCAAAGTAATATATAAAATTCTCCGGCGAGGCTTCAACAGTACTTGAACTCAGAACTTTCAGATGTTCAAGATGGATTTAGAAAAGGCAGAGGAACCAGAGATCAAATTGTCAACATCTGTTGGACCACAGAAAAAGCAAGAGAGTTCCAGAAAAACATCTACTTCTGCTTTATTGACTGTCAAAGCCTTTGACTGTGTGGATCACAATAAACTGTGGAAAATTCTTAAAGAAATGGGAATGCCAGACCACCTTATCTGCCTCCTGAGAAATCTGTATGCAGGTCGAGAAGCAACAGTAAGAACTGGACATGCTTGGAACAATGGACTGGCTCCAAATCGGAAAGGAATGTATCAAGGCTGTATATTGTCACCTTGCTTATTTAACTTATATGCAGAGTATATCATGTGAAATGCCGGGCTAGATGAAGCACAAGCTGGAATCAAGATTGCTGGGAGAAATATCAATAACCTCAGATATGCAGATGATACCACCTTTATGGCAGAAAGCAAAGAGGAACTGAAGAGCCTCTTGATGATGAAAGAGGAGAGTGAAAAAGCTGGTAAAACTCAACATTCAAAAAACTAAGATCATGGCATCCAGTCCCATCACTTCATGGCAAATAGATGGGGAAACAATGGAAACAGTGACAGACTTTATTTTTGGGGGCTCCAAAATCACTGCACATGGTGACTGCAGCCATGAAATTAAAAGACGCTTGCTCCTTGGAAGAAAAGCTATGACCAACCTAGGCAGCGTATTAAAAAGCAGAGTCACTACTTTGCCAACAAAGGTCCGTCTAGTCAAAGCTATGGTTTTTCCAGTAGTCATGTATGGATGTGAGAGTTGGACTATAATAGCTGAGCACCAAAGAATTGATGCTTTTGAACTATGGTGTTGAAGAAGACTCTTGAGAGTCCCTTGGACTGTAAGGAGATAAAACCAGTCAATTCTAAAGGAAATCAGTCCTGGGTGTTCATTCATTGGAAAGACTGATGCTGAAGCTGAAACTCCAACACTTTGGCCACCCGATGCAAAGACTTGACTCACTAGAAAAGATCCTGATGCTGAGAAACATAGAAAGCAGGAGAAGAAGGGGACGACAGAGGATGAGATGGTTGGATGGCATCACAGACTCAATGGACGTGAGTTTGAGCAGGCTCCGGGAGTTGGTGATGGACAGGGAAGCCTGGCATGCTGCAGTCCATGGAGTTGCAAAGAGTCGGACACGACTGAGCAACTGAACTGACTGAGCTTCAGCCTTTTTGTGAGACACACTTATCACTTCTCAGTGTGAGACCATGCAACTGTAACTTCTAGTAGACCATGAGACTATAATTTCTGGAAGGTATTAAGGATTCTTCATGTGCACAGCAGACATTTACTAAAGGTCAGAAATAATAAGTGAAAGGCATTTAGTACCATCACTGGCACACGGGAGGTAATCAATAAACTGCAACTATGAGACTAAACACACACTTAAACCAGGCAGCGAGCGGCGGCGCCAGGCACTGCTGGGCTGTGCTCTGGAGGCGAGTGCACAAAAGTCATTCCTGCTCTCAAGAAGTTGGAAGCCTGATGCGGGAGGCAGGGAAGGAGGCAATTACAACTCACTGGGAGCTGAGTGATTCCATAAATAAAAACGCAGGGCACTACTGAACACATCAGCGGGATGAATGGGGAGAGAACCAAGTCAAAGAGGACTTCTCTGAGCGCAGGAAAGTTGTTTTAATCAATTTTACTGAGAAGAATTCAGTTCAGTTCAGTTCAGTTCAGTCGCTCAGTCATGTCCAACTCTTTGCAACCCCATGAATCGCAGCACGCCAGGCCTCCCTGTCTATCACAAACTCCCGGAGTTCACTCAGACTCAAGTCCATCGAGTCAGTGATGCCATCCAACCATCTCATCCTCTGTCGTCCCCTTCTCCTCCTGCCCCCAATCCCTCCCAGCATCAGAGTCTTTTCCAATGAGTCAATTAACGGGCAATAAAACGCTGCCACATTAAGCAGACAGAACAACAGCTTTAATAAATGAAACTGCTGGTGTGACTACCAGCACGATTCACACGTAGAATATTTCCAGGTCCCCTCTGAGTCCTCGCCTCCTGGCAACACCAGTGCCTGTCCAGCCCATGGTCTCCATGCTGCCTCCTGTCGTGACAGTTTAGTTTTACACACTCCTGAATTCCTTACTCACACACGTGCATTCTTGTGTTTGGAATGTTTCTGAGATTCACCTGTCTTGCTGGGACTATCGGGCAGTTTCTATCATTTTACAGCACGTGATAGTCCACTGTATGGATATATCACGGTTTGTTCCCTCATTTATCTGGTCACAGACATTTGGGTATTTTTCTCCAGTTTGGGGTTATTATGAATGAAGCTGCTCTAAACCCAGCCAAGTCTCTACGTGAACCTATGTTTTCACTTTTTGAGGGAAAATATCTAGAACTCCCGCGTCACAAAGGTAACTTTGTAAGAAATGGTTAGAGAGCCCTCCAAAGCAGGCATACAGTTTAACATTCTCACTAAGGATGGAGAGCCCCGGCTCCCCCGCCAGGACCCTCACCAGCACTGGGAGTGGTCACTGGTCCCCACCTCGGCCTCTAACAGGCGACAGTGTGCCCAGCACAGCGCTGGTCTGCATCTCCCTACCGGGCACACGGTCCCAAGGCCTCCACATGAGGATCCGCCATCCATGCATCTTCTCTGACGCATTAGCTGCTCAGTTTCTTTCCTATTTTAAAATCAGCTTCTTCGTCTCCTTATTGTTGAGTTGAAGAGTCTTGCTTGTTTAATATATTCTGGACACAAGTGCTTTAACAGATGTTATGTTTTACAAATACTTAACTCCAAGGATAAAGCTTCTGTTTTCATTTCCATAAAAGTGATTTTAGAAGGGTAGGAATTTTCAATTTTCATGAAGTCTAACTTATCATTTTGTCCTTCACATTTCATGCTTTGTGCCGAGAAATTTTTGCACACCCCAAGATCAAAGATTTTCTCTGATGTTTTCTTTGATAAACCTTACCACTTTACCATTTATATTCCAGATCTATGATCCAGTTCGATTCAACTTTTATATCTTTGGGGTCTAAGTCTCAAAGTTGCTTTTCGGCATGTGAAAGTGAAAGTCACTCAGTCGTGTCTGACTCTTTGCGACCCCATGGACTATATAGTCCAAGGAGTTCTTCTGGCCAGAATACTGGAGTGGGTAGCCTTTCCCTTCTCCAAGGGATCTTCTCAACCCAGGGATCAAACCCAAGTCTCCCGCATTGCAAGCAGATTCTTTACCAGCTGAGCCACAAGGGAAGCCCAAGGATAATGGAGTTAGCAGACTATCCCTTCTCCAGTGAATCTTCCTGAGCCAGGAATCAAACCAGGGTCTCCTGCATTGCAGGCGGATTCTTTACCAGCTGAGCCACAAGGGAAGCCCAAGGATACTGGAGTGGGCAGACTATCCCTTCTCCAGTGAATCTTCCTGACCCAGGAATCAAACCAGGGTCTCCTGCATTGCAAGCGGATTCTTTACCAGCTGAGCTACTATATGGGTTAATTAACTGTTTCAAGTATCATTTGTTGAAAAAGGTCATCATTTCCCCCTTTCAATTACCCTGGCACATGTGTCCAAAATCAACTGAATTTATGTATATACAGGTCTATTGCTAGACTCCGTATTTTGTTCCCATTAATCTGTCTGCTTAATCTTATGCCAACACCACACTGTCTTGATTGCTGTGGCTTTGCTGTCTGGGGTGTGTCAGGTCCAATGCACTTCCACATAAATTTTAGAATCAAGTTATTAATTTCTTTATAAAATAAGCCTGCTGGAATTTAAGGATCAATTTGGAAAGAACCGTCATCTTAATATTCGGTATTACTACTCAGGAATAAGCAGAGACATTACTTTGCCAACAAACGTCCATCTAGTCAAGGCTATGGTTTTTCTAGTGGTCATGTATGGATGTGAGAGTTGGACTGTCAAGAAGGCTGAGCGCAGAAAAATTGATGCTTTTGAAGTGTGGTGTTGGAGAAGACTCTTGAGAGTCCCTTGGACTGCAAGGAGATCCAACCAGTCCATCCTAAAGGAGATCAGTCCTGGGTGTTCATTGGAAGGACTCATGCTGAAGCTGAAACTCCAATACTTTGGCCACCTCATGTGAAGAGCTGACTCATTTGAAAAGACCCTGATGCTGGGAAAGACTGAAGGCAGGAGGAGAAGGGAACAACAGAGGATGAGATGGTTGGATGGCCTCACTGACTCAGTGGACATGAGTTTGGGTAAACTCCAGGAGTCGGTGATGGACAGGGAGACCTGGCGTGCTGCAGTCCATGGGGTCGCAAAGAGTTGGACACAACTGTGCGACTAAACTGAACTGAACCCAGGAATATGTACAACTCAATATCTTTATTTATTTGAGTATTTTTCTGAAAGAAATTCTTGTAAATTTCAACGCACGGTTCTTACACATCTTTTCTTACATCATTCGTAAGTATATGATTTTTAGGTTGTTTCTGTAAATGGTATGGCATTTTTTATTTCACTTTCTAAATGTCTAGTATTATATAGAAATAAAATTGACTTTTTTATATTGACCTGTATCCTATTATGCAGCTAAATTAACAGTTCTAGTGTACTATCTGTAAATTCCTTAGGGCTTTCTATGTACATAAAAATGTTCCAGGGAAATAAAGAGCTTTACTTCTTCATTTCCAATCTATGAACTCACCATAATCTATGTTCAAATAATATTATTATGCATTTGTATATACAGTTTAAGAATTTAACACCATATATTTCCATTTCTTCCTTCTACTCTATTTGTCATAATTTTTTATATCTTTTGAAACCATAAAACAGGTGTTTTTGCTTACAATATGATTAATTTTCTAACAAAGTTTTCAAATTTCTAAGAATAAGCATTTTAATTTACCCATATTCCTAACTCGTTTCAACACATTTCAAGACAGGAATCCTTGACATCTTCCACCTGAAGCACTTCCTTTAAGCACTCTTGCAGACCAAGTCTTGAATAGAGATGAACTCTCTGGACATTTGCCCCTAGATCTTTATTTCATCTTCTTTCTTTGAGGATATTTTTGCTGGATATAAAATCCTAAGTTGACAGTTATTTTCTTTTGCCAAGTGAAAGACAGCATTCCACGGTATCTGGCTGCATTCTTTTCTGACAACCATTACTTGATGTCTACATTAAGTACATTACCTAATGTCTATAATCATTCCTTTTGTTTCCATAGAGTGTATGCTTTTTCTCTGGATGCTTTAAAGGTTTCCCTCAATACAACCTGTTCACAGCAATTTGATTATGATGTGCCGCTCTCTGTCTTTATTCTGATTGGGGTTTGTTAAGCTTCTTGGATCTGAGAATTTATCATTCTCATTAAACTTGAAAACTAAAAACTTGATGTACTCATTCAATTAAGGGTTCATTGTTTCTTAAGCTATCATTCATAATCTCTGAATACTTTTCTCTCCAGAATTTTTCCCTGTTCACTATTTCTGGAACTCCTATTAGACATATATTCTGTGCATTCTGTGAAGTCGCTCAGTCGTGTCTGACTCTTTGCGACCCCATGGACTGTAGCCTATCAGGCTCCTCCAGCCATGGGATTTTCCAGGCAAGAGTGCTGGAGTGGATTACCATTTCCTTCTCCAGGGAATCTTCCTGACCCAGGAATCGAACCTGGGTCTCCTGCATTGCAGGCAGACACTTTACTGTCTGAGCCACCAGGGAAGCCCAGACATATATTAGACCCTCCTAACTCCTCTTTTCTCAACAGACTGGTTCCAAATAGGAAAAGGAGTATGTCAAGGCTGTATATCGTCACCCTGCTTATTTAACTTATATGCAGAGTACATCATGAGAAACGCTGGGCTGGAAGAAACACGAGCTGGAATCAAGATTGCCGGGAGAAATATCAATAACCTCAGATATGCAGATGATACCACCCTTATGGCAGAAAGAGAAGAGGAACTAAAAAGCCTCTTGATGAAAGTGAAAGAGGAGAGTGAAAAAGTTGGCTTAAAGCTCAACACTCAAAAAACTAAGATCATGGCATCCAGTCCCATCACTTCATGGGAAATAGATGGGGAAACAGTGGAAACAGTGTCAGACTTTATTTTTCTGGGCTCCAAAATCACTACAGATGGTGACTGCAGCCATGAAATTAAAAGACGCTTACTCCTTGGAAGGAAAGTTATGACCAACCTAGATAGCATATTCAAAAGCAGAGACATTACTTTGCCAACAAAGGTCCATCTAGTCAAGGCTATGGTTTTTCTAGTGGTCATGTATGGATGTGAGAGTTGGACTGTGAAGAAGGCTGAGCACCAAAGAATTGATACTCTTGAACTGTGGTGTTGGAGAAGACTCTTGAGAGTCCCTTGGACTGCAAGGAGATCCAACTAGTCCATTCTAAAGGAGATCAGCCCTGGGATTTCTTTGGAAGCTGCTGCTGCTAAGTTGCTTCAGTCGTGTCCGACTCTGTTTGACCCCATAGACGGCAGCCCACCAGGCTCTGCCATCCCTGGGATTCTCCAGGCAAGAACACTGGAGTGGGTTGCCATTTCCTTCTCCAATGCGTGAAAGTGAAGTCGCTCAGTCCTGTCCGACTCTTAGCGACCCCATGGACTGCAGCCCACCAGGCTCCTGCATCCATGGGATTCTCAGGCAAGAGTACTGGAGTGGGTTGCCAGATGCTAAAGCTGAAACTCCAGTACTTTGGCCACCTCATGCGAAGAGTTGACTCATTGGAAAAGACTCTGATGCTGGGAGGGATTGGGGGCAAGAGGAGAAGGGGATGACAGAGGATGAGATGGCTGGATGGCGTCACTGACTCAATGGACGTGAGTCTGAGTGAACTCCGGGAGTTGGTGATGGACAGGGAGGCCTGGCGTGCTGTGATTTTGGGGTCGCAAAGAGTCGGTCACGACTGAGCGACTGAACTGAACTGAACTCCTCTTTCACATTTTCCATCTGTCTTATGGAAACACATTCTGGGAAGTTCCTTAAGCTCTATCTTCTAATTCACTTATCCTCTCCTCATTCTTCAATTGCATCTAGTCCTCTCTTTAACCCATCTGCTCTATGCTTTTAATTCTTTTTTACTTCAATAGCTATGTTTCTTTAATTTTAAAATTTTCATAATATCCATTTGGTTCTTTTGCAAATCTGCCTGCTTTAGTTTCATACTTGTGGCTTCATTTCTTCTGCTTCCATCCAGCTCATTTCCAACAGGCCTATTTAAAAGTTGCTTTCAGTCTATCCTATTATTTCTGGGTCTTGAGGCACAGATTCTCCCAATCTGTTGCACCTGTAGATTCCCCTTCATGACAGTCTGTCTCCTCTTATAGTCTGTGGTCTCTGACTGTGCTCATCCTCTGCAGAAATGATCTCATGTGGAAAGTTCATTGTCTCTGGCTGAATCTCTACAAAGCAGTTTTAGACCTGACTTGGTTGCTTCTTGCAGATTGCAGTGAAGCACTGACTTCCTATAATTAACTCTTTACACGCCCGTGGTGCTGGGCCATGGCTTGCTTCCTGGCCACTCCCTCAATCTGGGTGCAGACTTTCCCAGTCCAGTTTCAGGGAAGCCTCTGTGCCTCAACACCACAGGCCTGCAGCCCGGAACCCTTTCTCCACGTCGCCATCAGAAGCCCAGTGCTGGTGGGCGAAGCCCCACACAAGTAGGCAATCTGGCTTTAGCGTGAACTTCCTTTCTGTTCTGGAAGCTGGAAATTGTACTCTCTAGGTTTCTAGTGCATGCATATATCAAAAAATATTAAATTATAGTCTCCGGGTGGAAGCAGGTGAGTGTTTCAGAAGACTGCCAATCTATTTTCTACACATTTCAGCTAAATCAAAAGAATACGGCTTAGAAAGACTGGCTTCCAAAAATAACTGCCCACTACTTTAGATTCAATTTCACAAATATTTCTGAAAATGGCTACTTGCCCAAGCTGTTATTCAACAGACAGAAAACAGCGTCACTACTAATGCACTAAGGTCTGCTAATTCTCAAACTGCATGGCTCTGCCTTCATGGTCATTTCTAAAAGATTTAGTGTACACTGATCCCCTGAAAAATGTCATTTTGGTAAATGCATCCTCAACCCCCTGTGCAGTGACAGCACTTTCATCTCGTTCTCAATAAATACCATCAGGAACTGGCAGGACAAACCCTTGTACCTCTTGACTATTGACTCCTGAGAGCTGACTGTAAGAAATTTCAAATTCTAAAAGCACATCCTGTTGGCAATCGGGACCACCTTGACCTGACCCTGCTCTTAACGCTGTGACAAGGCTGGACCCTTCCTGCTCCTGCCCGGCCTGGAGAAACGGCCGAGGACTCCATCTCCTGAGCGGTGGCGGCAACAGCACCACCACATGGAAGAAGCAGGACGGCAGCGAACAGAAGCAGCGCCCAAGTCTGGTGCGACATCAGACAGCAGCTGAGAGAGCCCCCTCTGTAAGAACCCCCAGCATACAATAGGTAGCTCTTTTTCTATTTCATAGGGCTACAGGCTCTTTAAAAAGCAATATATGGGAGGAAGGACTGGGAGAAAATTCCCCCCAGTCTGACACAGGTTGTGTGACTGGCAACAGCAGTGCTCATTTTCGAGCCATGTTCCTATTTTAAAATAACTAAAATGACCTAATTCTTAAGCACTATTTTATTACAAAGTAAAACACATACAAAACACCCTAAAATCTGTGTGGAGCCCAAAATGGCCAAGCAATCTCAAGACCAGATGTGGAAGGACCATATTTCCTTGTTTCAAACTATATTAAAAAGCTATAGTAACCAAAATAGAACCGTGTTTACAAAAAAAAAAAAAAAAGACGCACAGGTCAGTCCAAGTATCTACAGTCAATTAATTTACAATGAAGGAGTGAAAACCATACAACAGGAAAAGTACCATGACTCCTTTAACCCCAGAAAAATGTGTTTATCCTTCGAGTCTCGATTCACTTTCCTGACGCCCTTAAATGCTGGTGTCCCCAGCAAAGGGACCCACCTTTGCTCCTCTTCACGTCTCTCATTCATCCCAAGGAATCAGCACAATTCAGCCTCTATCCACAGGCTGGTCATCCCTAACTGACTTCACCAGCCCGAAGCTCCCCTGGAGCTGCAGTTGAAATTTACTCCTTTAATAAACCACGTCCACCTGGATGTCCAGCAGGCAGCCCTCTAGCCACCCAAACACCCTCTGAAATCTGTCCTTCCCAACTGTCACTATTGAGGGGGGGGTGACGCACCATCTCCATCTGCCACATGGCAACTCCCCAACTGTTTGCAGAACCCACCACACACACACACGAGAACTGGTTTTCAATCCCCTCCTCTACTCTCAGTAAGAATCATCTACCCCTGGGCTTTTCCGTAGCCTCGTAAACAGCCTGACACATGCCTGGCATGTGAGAGGAAACAGGAAGAATGGGCCATTTTGCTCCTGCCACCCTTGCTCCCCAGCTGCACAGGGAAGACGGCCCTGAAGTAAGAGCCGGTCCATAACTCCTGCTCACGAGGCTCTGCCGGCGCACTATTCCATGAGATTAGCTGCTGCTGCCAAAGTGTGACCGTTGTGACAAAGTAGCAACCCGAGCATCAAACCAGCAGAGTCAAGCTGTGAATCATGGTGCAGTTCTGTCGGGCAGTGACTTAAAAATAAGCTTGCAAGAAAGTCTTTCGTGCAATGAGAAAAGTGTATGATCGATTTTCAGTGCAATGGGCAGAAGACTAAGTTGTCCGCAAGGTCTGACCTCACCTACGTGAGAGGAAACAGAGAGACACTGGAGGGAAGGGCAGCACAGTGACCACAGCCCTCAGCTCTGCGTAGAGAGACGGCGGGGCCCACCCTGCCCTTCTCCTCTACACGGTCCTTAACTTTCCAGATTTCTCCTACAAGGAGCTTCATTACTTTTGTGATAGGCAGCACGCATGAGGAACAAACTCCAAGGCTCTGCACTGGGCTCACAGCCCCAGGCACAGTGCAAAGAGCACAGGCCTACCGGGGAGAGCGCCGGGGTCTGAACCTACTCTCTCGCACCACCTCCCCCCAGGAGGAAATCACCCCCAGCCTGAGCCTTCCACCTCTGCCCACACACAGCAGGCATCTGACCAGATACCCCTGGTCCCCTTTAGAAATGTTACACCTTAAGCTGTGGTTAATCAAGAGACTCTAAGCCAGCAGTGCTTGTTTCCCACCCCAGGCTTTCACACAGCTCCCTTGATGGGCTGTGATTGCAAACCCAGACCCAGGCAACGCAGGCCAAGCAGGCCAGAGATGTCGCCAAGCCCGGGAAAGAGGGTCCAGAAGACTGAAGCCTTCATGTGTTCATGTGGAACATGGCCTCAGCCCTTGCAAAACTGACGAGCCAGGTTCACTGGAGGTACTAGAAACAAGACGCAGAGTGTTCAATGGAAGCTTTGCCACACAGGGGGCTATTATTAACCATTTTCCCTAAGGTGAGTAACTAGCGGCCACTACTTAGTATTTTTCCCAGGCTTCCCAGAAATGGCTTTTTAAATCGAGCAGGGAGACACCCAGTATTCTGCTGGGGAAAGATAGGTCTCAGCCCATGTCACACAGACTCCATTCTTGAGCTACCTGAGAAAACTTTCTTAACAACACTATCTTAACTCCCTGGCTCAACAATCTCAAACCTGAAAATGCATTCCAAAGTGACTTTCTAATGGAGATTTTGGTTATTCCCCCCAGAAAACTACATTTCAATGACGCACCCAGCACTGAGGCATGGACTCCAGATCATTTCTAGCTCCTCCCTCAACAGAAGCCCAAGCTTAATTCCCACCCTCCCTTCCCCGACCCCACCCCCTGATCATGGGCTGCACCTGGGGACTTGCTCCTGAGTATGCAGACTCTACTCTGGCAAACACTACACCAGTCAAGCGATCAAAGTCAGCAACACTGACAGGAGCAATGAGAAGGCCAAGTCAGGTCTGTCTCATTGTAAGAAAAAGATCAAAGGAGCCCAGATGAAGGAACAGCCTACAAAACAGCTGGCCAGCACTTCTTAAAAGTGTCAAGGTCGTGAAAAACAAGGGGAGACGGAGGAGTGGTCACAAAGTGGAGGAGACCCGAGGACTGGATTTCACCAGGCTCCTGCCCCCAGTTCCCGGGTAAACACTGCTGACCACCCGTCTGGCCTGACAGGGAACAGAACTGCTCCAGGATTCCTGCACGGACGCCACCCACCAGTTGGTTTCTCCTGAGAACTCAATTGATACTTGACACTGGAGTCAGTTTCCATTCAGCTGTTCAGTGCCCACTGCGGACACTGTCACAGAGCATCTCTGACTCCCGGGACAGTTCTCATCTCCAACGCTGTAACTCATCGTTTATGCATTTGGTCTGATGACAGGTCTTGATATTTAATGTGAAAACACGGTCATACTTTAACCGAGTCATTTTGATGCTGGCAACATTTTTTCCTCGTTTCGTCTGACTCCCACTCAGGAGTGTGTCCAAGGGGAAGAGGAGAGAAAAGGGCAGCAGCTAGGGATGGGGTGAGGCTCCAGGGGAATGACAGCCTCGTGCGGGTCCACAGTGGTGCTCGGGGTCCGGGGGAGGGCCAGAGGCCACACACCTAACCCTGCACCATACCCTCCACACCGCCAGAGCTGGGGGGCGGGGGGCACTGAGGGAAGGCCACGGGTGAGACTGAGGACTCAGACAAGCCACTGCCGGCTCTATTAACTGTCAGGAAGCGAGTGCTCTGCGCCTCAGTTTCCCCATTTCAAACGGAGATATGGTGCTGACGGGCTATGGCTTCTCGGCAAGATGTCAAGAGTGCCTCTGCGCGAAGCATGCCGCGACGCCTTTGCTGAATCAGTCTTCCACTGGCGCTTAACGACTCCCCACGACCTGGCAGCTAGAGGTTCCCCAGGGAGACGACGACAGGAACGACCTTCAAAGACAGGACCTTTTCTCCACTGCTCTCCAAGGTGTCTGGAAATGTCAGGGAGCTGATTTGTCCCTGCTGTCAGAGCACACCAAAACCCTGGGGTGCTCTATTGCTTCCACAGGCAAGTCCAAATTTCTCCTGCAGTTAAGCTAACTTGCAGTGAGATGCAAACAGGTGTCCTGGGCCGTGCTGCTCAGAGATACCCCGCTGGTGAGGAGCAGCCTTTAGGGCTCCAGGGACCGAGAGTCGCCCGGCAGAGCAAGCATGGGTGCTCTCCTCTGGGAGAGGTTTTAAATAAAATGGAATTACAGAGAGGTGAGGTGGGCAAAGGGAGGAGGCTGCCTATGGGCAGAGCTGCCGGTGAGCTTCAGAGCGGTGAGAGTGAGCTGAGCACATCCTGTGTCTAAGTGCTGCTCTCCGTTTAACTCACAGTCGTCCTCCAGACTGGCGCTAGTTGTCCCCCTTTTGTAGAGGAGACGAAAAAGGCTCAGAGAGGCTAAGTCACCTGCCCTGGGCGGCATAGCTCGTAAGTTACGGAGCTAAAGGCCATGCTCCTAACCACTGCTTCTCTGCAGCCCAATGAAATGTGTATCTATAACAAAGAAATTAACAACTAACTACACTTGGTGAGACCTTAAACTCAAAGTTCTCTCACATCACATCATTCTCAAAACTACACCAGGTGGGAAAAAAGAGAGGGGAAACGATATGATAACTCCCCCACTGAAGTTTAAAGAAACAGAGAGGAAAGCAGTATGTCTAAGATCACAGCATCAGGAGCAAGACCCGGGCCCAAACCGGCTTTAAGACTCCAAAACCCCTACTCTTTCCACTTCATCCAATTTAATTTAATTAACATCCGAAATGCACACCCCTTGACCTCAGGGTTTTGATCTGGAACCTCCAAGAGCTGACACCACCCTCGGCCAATACGGCTCTCCTCTCCTCCCCGGATCTGGCCCGCTTTCTGGGGACCTGCGTGTCCCACCATGCTGCCGGCTCTTGGAGGGCCAGAAACACGTTCTGCCTCCTCCGTCTTCCCCTGTGGCATCCGGTGCAGCACCAGAAGGCAGACATCGATCTCGGCATCGGGCAAGCTTACCACAGAGAAATCACGTTCCAGACACTTGCACGTTAAGGGAATAATGAGGAGCATGGTGGAAGCAGGGTCCAAACGAGAGAGCGAATTCAGGCTGGAGCAGTGATGACTCAGCACTCCAGTGAAGCACAGACTGGCCAGGGGGAGCCCCCCGGGCACAGAGTCAGGGATACAAGCACCCCCTCCACTGCCGCCCAGCAGCTCAACCTCACAGTGTCACAACTCCCCCGGCTTCATCTTCCCCAAGAAGAAAATCATCTTCCCCAAGAAGAAAGTCCGATTCCCCAGCTCTGGGGAACTGCTTGTAACAAAGAGCAATCCATCTTTCAACGATTAACGAGTCATGTCAAAAGGGCACAAGAATGCTGTCAGTGGCCAAACCCGTGACAAGTGGAGCAACGAGAAAAACGATTTTAAGGGATCAAAACACACTGAATCAATAAAAACCCAAGACCATAACGGGTCTCAAAAAAGAAGAGTGAAAACAACCCTAATTTCTCACCATTTGAAGTTTTTAAACAATTTCTTGCTGCGGAATTAGAAATCAAAGGGGGAAAAAAAGCATTTGTTTCTGTTTTTCTAGCAGGCTTTGTATTTCTGGATAATTGAGTAGGCCCAGCAGTTGAGCCCAAAGTGCTACTTTGCAGGAGAAGGCCACTTGATAAAAGTAGAAGATATAATAGACACAGAAAATCATTTCATAAAACTTTAATGATGTTTTTGAATCAAGCGAGGATTATCAACCGATTTAAAAAAAACATGAGACGCATGATCAACGCCTCTGTGATACTGCTAAAGTACTGATGATACAAGGAGTCTTCTCTAGTCGCAAGGGGAAACGCAAGGTGGGCTCAGGCCATCGCCACTCTACTCAGCAGTGAGTTTTAGCCCGCTGACGGTGAGGTGTCACCTCACACTCTGAACACTGATTCTTACCACAGAGCAGCACCGATATCCCCGCAGGAGCCTCTGAAACACAGGCACCTTTCCACCACGTGCCCCCACCGCCGTATGTCGGACCTCCACCATCTCTTATGAGCTAATGCAGGGCACAGGTCCTCCACACACAGCTTCTGCCAGATTTATTCTTAAGGATGCTTCATATGTTTCACGACTAAAGAGGATGCTACAGCAAGACTAGGTGGGGTTTATTCCAAGAATGCAGGGCTGGTTTAACATTCTAAAATCCGTCAGTATAAACCACTTCATTAACAAACTAAAAAAGAAAAATCATACATTCATCACACAGGACATACAAAAAGCATTTGAGAAAATCTAATATCCATTCCTGATTTTTTTAAAACTCTCAACAAAAATGGGAATAGAAGGGTCAGAAAGGTGAAATAATTGTCCTCTACCTCATGGAACTGCTTTTAAAGTCACTCAAGGCCTGTTCTACAGCAGCTGATAACTATCCTAATATTTAGTTGTATACTTTCTTTGTTGCTTCCTTTTCTCACAATTTTCTTCAGGGACTATTATTTATAAAGCAATGATTTTCTTTGTCATATATATATATATATATATATACACACACACACACACATACATACATACACACACTCTCTATACCTATTCTGAGACGTACATCAGCTAACTCTCCACACACTGACTTCCTGACAGAGCTAAGAAGAAAACCCCACACATGCAGGTTTTGCTTTACAAAGCCAACAATTTTGGGTTGGGGTAGGTCACAGTGATACTGTTGCTCCTCCCTTATGGTCTCAAAGTGGCTGCTATTGCCCCCATTAAGCAGGCTGGATCTTTCCAGAGGCACTCAGGACTGGGCACCGTGTGGTCTCCGCTAACCTTCTCCCAGCTCATCTTTTATTGCCATATTGGAACAGAATTGCTCCAAATATGTAAAAGAAGCTTATGCTTCCTTGCTTTTGTCTAGGCTGGTCCCTCAGCTCCAAACGCCATTTCCCCACTCTAGAACAAGGCTCCTCCTTTTGCCTGCCTCCTCCACAAGCCTTCTGTGACTCTCCTAGTCTAACAGTCAGCAGCTGGGCACCCAGCATGTGCTAGATATTCTGCAGAGCGTGGATAAAGAAAGATGAGCGTTTTCTGCCTTCCTGGGTCATGTGGGATGACAGACAAGCCAACTGCCAACAACGCCACCCAGCGATGATGAGCTGACAAGGGCAAGTGCCAGCCAGAGGGCAGAGGGAGCTGGGGGGTCTCCACACTGGGTTCTGTGACCTGCTTCACCCTCAGAAGCCCGCTGAGAGAGGAAGGATTATCTCCATTTCACGGACTACAGGAAGTAACCCACCCACAACGCTGACAACACTGTCTATTCCACGGCTGTTTGATGCCAAAATAATCTTCTCCCCATTTTGCTTGTTTTAATAGTGTAGATGTTTCCAGGTGGGGAGAAGGGGCAGAATTTTTTTGTTTAATGTATCTGCTCTTTAAACAGTTTTGGGTTTTTAGGGACTAATGAGATCACCTAAATGTGTATGACAGTACATTTTGTGAAATGACTCTTGCACTGTCTGTGGTCTGAAGTTCCCCATTTCCTTACCAAAAGCAAACACATTGGCTTTCTGTCAGTCCTTTTGAAAAGCCGATCTAACTCAACTTTCCTGTTTGGCAAGAATACAATGGAAGTACACCTTTTCTTCCACTGTCTCCCTGGGAATTTGGGGGTCCTGCCGGTGAACCATCAGGCTCTCTCACGACGACCAGGAGCTCACAGGCTGGTGGGCTTCCAAGAACCCCACAAGGTGCCACCATGGTCCGTCTCATCCCCTAGAAGGGCCTGGGCTGCATCAGGGTTTATGGATTCCTAGACCGGTGTTCCTTGACTTTCCCCAAATAAGCATGTGGATGCCCAGCTTTAATTTTAATTGTATTTTATGTTAAGATTTCACCACAAATGTCTGTGAAAATGCCGTTTCGGGAGTCCAGGTGTTACAAATCAGTCCGCAAGGCACTTGGAAGTGAGCCCCTTAGCCAGCTTCCCCGGGTGGCTCAGGCGGTGAAGCACCTGCCTGCACAACGAGGGAGAGACGTGGGTTTGATCCCTGGGTCGGGAAGATCCCCTGGAGAAGGAGATGGCAGCCCACTTCAGTACTCTTGCCTGGAAAATCCCATGGATGGAGGAGTCTGATAGGCTACAGTCCATGGGGTCGCAAAGAGCCGGACATGACTCAGCGACTTCACATCAGCCAGCTTCCCATGTGCCAGGCTGTGAGCTAATCCCAGGTCACGAGGCACATCAGAGAGGTCCACAACTGCCTACAGTCCAGTCCTGCAGGCGGTAAAAAAAAAAAGCTAAACTGAAAACATCTCATGCCTTACAGCAGTGGTCCTCAAAGTGTGCTCCCCACCGCCAGCAGCAGCAGCAGCTGAGAATGTTAGAAACTCCCTCCGGGTGCTGACCAGGACCTGCTGAGTCAGAACCTGAGGGGGGCTCGGCACTGCGTCCCAATAAGCCGCCAGGTGATTCGGAAGCAGCCGCGGTGCGGGATCCAGTGCTGAAGGCCCTGCTGGGGTCAAACGTAGTTCCTGATTTATTAGGAACTAATAAGAGAGCGTGCAGCAATGGGAAGAAAAAACTTGGCGCATAGATAGTTCAGGACTTTGGCAGCCGCTGGTGATGTTCTAAGTCGTGCCCTGCCCGCCTCAGTGCAGAAAACCATCGGACACAGTCTGTGTGCGAGCGTCTCCTACAGACGGCCGGGGGTCCTCTTCCCTCCTCGACCTCCCGGCACGTCTCACAAGCTGACCGGCCGTCTCCTCTGACAGAAGATACACTCCAGGACATCGTCCTGCTCCGTTAGAGCCCCAGCTTTCCGAACCTGGCACTGAACTGTTCCTCGCCAGGGGCCTGTTGGATGGAGACAGGGGATGAAGTGTGACGGGGGCTCAGAGCAACAGGGGTCTCCCTGGTGGACGAGGGCCTTCACCATCTCATGGACTTCGAGGCACGCTCTTCTGGCCCCTCTCCGTGACATCTGTTTAGAATTCCACAAGCAGAGGCCTCTCCACTTCTGCTCTGTTTCTTACTAAGTTTTGAAATTGTTGAGCAGATTAAAGGATTCTTTTTGACACTTTTATGGTTAAACTTTGTCGAGTTTAAACTGCCTCCCTTAACTGTTCCTGGGAAAGATTAGAAATAATTTGGAACTGGATTGGATTTGCCATTCTGTAAGCTCTTCTTATCTACCAGGCTAATAGCAGACACTTTCCTCCCTACAACAGCCCAGGAGGAAGGCTTATTATCTGCGTTTTACAGATTGAAAAGTGAGGGTCAGATAGGCGAAAGCTCATATTCACTGCTCTATAAATATGCCTTGAATCAATAGAGGCTGTTTCGTATCCCATAATAAGTTTGGAAACTTACAAAGCATACATAGAGAGGAGGCACGATATTGTGGGAGCAGTACAAGCTTTGGGATTTAGCCATAACTGGGTTTGAATTTTAGCTTCTACTTTGAAACTGCTTGACCTTGGGCGTGTTGTTTAATCTTTCTTGGCTGTTCAGTAATTCCCACACAAATACTGTGAAGTTGCATAAGAGGAGTAACTGTAAACACTGTTTGAAAGTTCTCTGCTGCCACGTGCCAAGCCTCTCTGGCCAACATAGTCTGCAGCCTGGGCCCGCGCCTGCTTGCCATCCTTGGGCGTGTACTAATAAACAATCCGTGAACAAACGGTTTAACATACTTTGTTTTCTGGGCTAACAAGAACCATCCTCTGCTGCCCACGGGCACCAAAAGGCTCATGAGACCATTTCCACTCGTAATACAGACTGATTAAGAAAAGATGCTGTTGCATGACATAGGTTTTTTGTGTTTTTTTCTTGAATACATTTCTCTTAAGTTTTCTTAGCAGATTCTCTGGTCAGTCCATTTATAAACACCATTATTAAAACATAAAAGTACATGAGAACTTCAGGAACATCCTATTGTTCTTTACTATAAAGGCTAAAGTAAAATAAAATATTTCACAGGATATAAGACAGAATGTTGTCAGGCTTCTAAAGAATTTCCAACTTTACCCTAAGAGAGAAGAGACTTACCGTACTGCCCTGCTTTGCCTCACTGACGGAGAGAGAGGATTCCTATGGAGAGGGGACATGTGACCTCGCTTTCTGAAATATCTGGATCCAGAAAGGTCTCCCAAAGGACGCACGGCCACAAGGAGCTCACAGTTACAGGGAACCCGGGGGTATTAGCACAGGGCCAGTGGCTTCCCAGGTGGCTCGGCGGTGAAGAATCTGCCTGCCAAGCAGGAGATGCTGGTTCAATCCCTGGGTCGGGAAAATCCCTTGGAGAAGGGAATGGCTACTCACTCCGATATTCTGGCCTGGGAAATCCCATGGACAGAGGAGCCTGGCAGGCTATAGTCCATGGGGTTCCAAAGAGTCGGACACCACTCGGCAGCGACTGAGCACCAGCACCCTTGAAAGGCTTGGGAGAGAGGGTGACATCAGAACTCGGCCCTGGAAGAGAACTGGAGACAGTGCCAGGAATCAAAGGCTACCTACCAGGCTCCTCCGTCTATGGGATTCTCCAGGCAAGAATACTGGAGTGGGTTGCCATTTCCTTCTCCAGGGGAATCTTCCCAACCCAGGGATCGAACCCAGGTCTCCCACATTGTAGGCAGACGCTTTAACCTCTGAGCCACCAGGGAAGCAAAGGAACTGAGAGAGACCCTCTAATCAAAGAGCCAGCACCAACAGGGCAGAATCGGCGGGCCCACCTGGAAGTGGCCGACGTGGCTGACCTCAGGGGAAAGCACACCCAGCTTTCACCTGTGAGTACAAACTGGGCTGTAGGGGGTTTGTGGGTCTTTATTATTTCCTTTTCTACTTTAGGTTTAACTTCCGCAATTTTTCTGCTTCCTTCTGGTTGAGGCTGAGGCTTACTGACTGAAAGCCAGGCTTCTGTTCCACCACAAGCATTAAGTACTATAAATTTCTCCAGAAACACTGCTTCAGTGCCCTCTCACAGATGATATGTTGTGCTTTCATTTTCACTCATTTCAGAACCCTTTCTAACTTTTTATTTATTCTTTGGCCCATGGGTTATTTGTGTGTCATTTTGTTTCCAAATGTCTGAAGGCTTTTTGAAGACTTTTTGTTACTGGTTTCTAATTTAATTTTATTACTGTCAGGGTATAATTTATAAAATGAGACTCCTTGTATATTTATTGAGATTTGCTCTGTGGCCCCCTGTGTATCAGTCAGGGCTCTCTGAAGACACAGAACCACAAACCAACGGGGCACTGGTGTGGGCAGCTCTGGTGTGTACATCTGGACACAGAGGTTTACTTTAAGGAACTGGCCACTGTGATTGTGGTGGCTGGCAAGTTGGAGATGTGCAGGGCAGGCTGCAAATTCACTCAGGAACTATGTCAAGCCTTGAGGCAGTATTCCTTCTCTGGAAGTCAGAGCAGCCTGGTGTGCTGCAGTCCATGGGGTCACAAAGAGTCAGACACAACTTAGCGGCTGAACAACAACAATTTCAACTGGTTGGATGAGGCCCTACTCATACTATTAAGGATAATCTCTTATTTAAAATCAACTGGTTGTAAATATTAGTCACATCTCCAAAATTCCTTTACAGCCACATCGAGACTCACGTTTGACCAAACCACCAGGCCCCTTGGCCTAGCAGAGTTGGCACACAGAATCCAGCCATTGCAGCCCAGTGTGGTGGGCTTTGGCAACTGTTCCCTGTACACTCGGAGGGAACAGATATTCTGTACTCAACTGGTGAGTGTTCTGTAAATGTCAGCTGGGTCAAACGGATTGACGGTATACTTCAAATCTTCTCTATCTTTACTCATTTCTGTCTACTTGTTCTATCAATAATTGAAGGATATTGAACGCTCTAGATTAATTTCTTCTTACAATTCTATCAGTTTTTGCCTCCTGTATCTTGAAGCTCTGTTATTAGGTATATAAATATTTATGGCTTAAACTTTCTTGAAAAATTGAGCCCTTCATCATAATGAAAAGACCTTTTATCCTTGGTAATATTCTTTGCTCTGAAGTTTACTTTTCTCTGTTCCCCATAATGCCACAAGATTGGTGTAAGAATGGTATCTTTTTCCAGCCATTTAGTTTCAACCTATTTTTGTCTTTATATTTAAAATTCATTACTTGGAGACAGCTGGAGGTGGGTCCTGGTTTTTTATCCAATCTGATGCTCTCTACCCACAATTAGAGTATTTAGACCACTTACTTTCGATCTGCTTACTGATGTGGTTAAGTTTATTACTGATGTGGCTCAAGGGCTGTTTGTTTTCTGTCCCATTTTCCTTTGCTTCCTTTGCCCTCTCTTTATTCCTTCTTTTGAACTAATTAAATATTATTTTGTATTCAACTTCTATCTTCCTCACTGGTTTATTAGCTATAATTTTTTGCATGTTTATTGCAATGGTTGTAGGGAACTTCCTTAATATGATAAAGGGTGTGTATGAAAAAGCTACAGCTAACATCACACTTAATGATGAAAGACTGAATGGTTTATCTCTACAATCACCCACATGGTTAGTACGATAAAGCAGGAAAAGGAATGCTATCTTGCCTGGAAAGGAAGAAGTAAAGCTCTCTGTTCACAGACAACCTAAACAGCTACTGAGAACAGTCTTGTTGGATTTAAGATTAACTACTTAATTTCGAAGGTTCCTCTGAGTTTTGTGCTCACAGGCCTGTATTAGTGGACACAGTCACAACCTGTCCTTTTGACAAGACAGGCGCAGGAGGCGACGGCCAAACCGGCACATCCACACGGCAGGACACAGACAGGCAGGGTCCAGGAGGGTGGGCGACACATCCTGGCTCCGCCCGCTCTGTAACCAGGAAACACCTTTACCAGGCCCCTTGACTCACCCGTCCAGGCAGCCCCCAGTTCTGTCCCTCCTCCCCAACCTATGCACTGCTTTTAATTAAACACCTGCCCAAGGGTGGTTTCACCAGATCTTCACTAACAGCCTCATGAGAAAGGATTTTCTCCCCAGCTGCAGGTGAGGGGACTGGGGCTTGGCAGTTTTCGGGGGGCGGCCTGCAGGCAGGGGTGGGAGTGCCAGCATCCTCAGCTCAGACCCTCACCGCCCGGGCAGAGGCTGGCATCACTGGCTCCCCCGGGAGCTGCCCATGGACCCAGCTGCTGCCCTGAAGACGGAGCAGCCAAGGGTCAGAGAGGCCACGCTGAGAAGTCTGGCTTACAGCAACCTGACATCTCGCATGCAGCCACTCCACGCCATCTGCTTCCAATCCGAGGAATCCTTCGGGCTGGTGGATGGGCATGGAGTGGCTGAGCGGGGAGCGACTCTCTGAGGGAGTCTGAGGAAACACATGTTCTCTCTTCCCACTTCCAGAGGGGCTCCCCAGAAGCCGCTGTCACTGAACGACTTGTTTCCATGACTACACTGTTCCTCAGCAAGGATTTTACACGTTTAGCGTGTTCCCAATTAAAGCTGTCCTTGCTTTGGGGAGGAGGATGCAACAGGCTCAGCAGTGCCAGGAGACCCCGCACGACAGCCCCAGAAGCACAGAATACCCACGGACACCTCTGCCCCGCCGAACCTCATGGGGGCACATCTGGACCACTGGGGACAGGTGCAACATTCCACAGTTTGGACTCACCGCACCCCGCGCCTAGCACAGACCTTGGACAAGCCAGGCGGCTCCCTCTCATCAAGAAGGCCCCCTCTCATCAAGAAGGCTCCCGCGAGTCAGCACACCGACAGCTTGAAGAGCCACGTGTGTGACGTGGGTAAAAGACAATCACGCCACAGCCGCCACCGACGGCAGATGGAAGTGAGTGGGGCACACAGCCAACCGCAGAGGTAAATGGAACGACACTGAGGGGCCTGACCCGGGAGGAGGGAGACTGCGGCAGTCATCACAAAACAGCAGGGAAGAGACACCCGGGACCCTGGGAGGAAGCCCCTTCCAGCTTCCCCTCCATGGCTCCCTGCCGACAGCCCCGCCCACCAAGAGCACCCAACGCCCCCTGGTCCCATGCCTCCCGCGCCTGTGGATCTCCGTGCCTTTGCTCCCTCCGCTGGGATCTTCTTCCCATATCCCAGGGCATGTGGCCGGCATGAGAGCCCGAGCACAGCCCTCAAGCTTCTGAGCGAGGGTCTAAGTGACAAGGGACCCCGGCCGGATCAGCCTCCCTCCTCCTCCGTGCAGGGCCCTGAGTGGAGAGACTCCCCCTATTCCAGCTCCTGAGCCCTTCACCCACAAACGCACCCACTGTCATCCAGGCGGGCGTGGTCCCCACCCCCTACTCGCCGCAGCTTCAGGGCAGGCGGCCTCGGGGCCCTTCCAGCGTGGGCTCGTTTCATCAGGAGCAGCCCCCGTGGCTCACGTTCTGTTGACCCGCTGACTCATGGCCAGTGCGGCCAAGCTCCTCTGACAGGTTGAGCCAGGCACCACCCCTGTTAGACGTGGAGAGTGAGAGCAGCGCTCCGAGAGGCTGGGCCTGCACGCGGCCTGCCTGACATCACTGTGGCTGACGCTGCGCCTGCACCCGGGTCATAGCCGCGGAGACGCTGGTGCCCGGGATCCACACGCTCTCCCTGCGCAGGCGCATGCACCGCGCCCCCAGACGCTGACGGCATGACGCCGCGCGCGTGGCCCTGACTCTCTCCGCACTCAGGAGGCCGCTCGTCTCTGCCCCCGGCGCCTTCGTGCAAACACCTGCTCCGTAAGGAGTGTTCCCTCTGCCTCCCTTGTTGCCCACAAACCAACGAGCGGAAAGAGCTGCCTCAGGATTAAGAAGCGTTTCTGCGATAAACACCTGAACTGAGAATAGTGACTCAACAGATACAGTTTTCAAGTAAACAAGAAAAAGGCAGGCCATGTCCTACTTCCGTCAGGACAGTCCTCCATTCAACCCACACATTCTCGAAGCTTCAGGAAGCCCGCGTCAGCAGCAGCACCAAACAAGGCCCTCGAGGCTCCCGAACCTCACGGGGAAGGAGAAACACCAGCTTCCCACAAACACACATCTGTCGGCAAACACGTCTTTTCTTTCCTTTCTGAAAAACACGCAAACTTTGCTGCCAAAAAGCGCGGGAGAAGCCGGGAGCGCCGAGCGCCTCGGCGGGCTGCCGGGCCTGACTCACCTTCACGTGGCCCGGCTCCCCAGGCCGGCCGCCCTCAGCCGCGTTCACAGGCTTGCTCTCCACCCGGGGCCTGACCACCTGGCGGAAGGGGCTGCACAGCGGAAAGCCGCTCACGCTGATGCCGTCTGAAAAGAGGAAGAGAGAATCGTGAGTTGGAGGTAGATTCGATTTCTTTTTTTTAATGTAGGAGATTTTATTCAAAGATCACTAGCATCTGGAGCAGTGCTCCGGTGTGTTCTTGCCTCTCCGTCTCGTGTTAAGGCCAGCCACCTGGTGACTCTGCCGTGCACGCGTCACAAGCCGCTACAGATCAAAGCCGAGGACAGGCCGCCTCTGAGAAGGGCTGGATGCCTTTCCACCACCCGGCCCCTCGTCACTGCCCGCCCCAGCCCGGCTGCCTGTGCTTAGACGACGCCCCCCACCATCACCGGCCTGCATGAGCCGCTCCTGCAGCCTCCATTCCTGAGGCTGGATTCACCCGGCCCCCTAACTCAGTCTGCAAGCCACCTCCTCTCCCAGTCCCAGGAGCCACTACTGGGTCACAGAATTGTGTGAACCCCTGTAGAGCACCCACCACCGGCTGTCTCTCCGAGTCCCTGATATCACCTGTCAGCCTAACCCAGGACTCGCCACCAAGTCCTTGGTCTCACACCTGCATCCCATCCTCCTGGAAGTCTTGTTAGCTCTCAAGGTGCTTCCTGAAACGGCCTTCAAGGCTACCACCTGAGTCCGGGTCCCACCGCCTCCCTCCAGGACAGCCGAGGAGGCCTCCTTGGCTGCCCATCACGTTGCCCGTCCATGTGCCCCCACAGCAGTCAGTCCACAGAAATGTCAGTCAGGTCATGCCCCTCCCGGACTCCCTGAGCTACCCGAAGGCCCTCTGCACAGCACGATGGCCACACGAGGCTGAAGAAAAATGCCACCCACCCTCATTTCCAGACCATAAACACTAACAGCAGTGCAGATAAGTATCTTCTGTGCCCCCCAAAAAACTGACTCAGTTATCAACTAGAGGCACTTCTAAATCAGACTGCCAGTTGTGAAGAAACGTTTGCTGGGAGCATCACCATGAAAAGCTAGTTTTTAAATGATTTGTATTAAGCAGAGAAGAAGCAGACCCAAGACACAATTTCAGGAAGTGGCTGCAGAACAGTTCATGAATCGCTCAGGATCCCAACAGAAAGTCGACAGAGCGGCAGAGCAGTATACCGAAACTCAGTGACAAGCAAGCCAGGCACCAACGTGTCATCCAACCAGCGAGCAGGGGAGCACGAACCCCACAAGCAGCTCAGACTCAACAGGGACCGAATGCACTTCAGGAGAGCCTCCTGATCACAGCAGGTAGACCAGTCATACCAACCCAGCCACTGAGAACCCCTAGAGGGCATGGACACAGCTGCTTTCAAATCTCTTCAAGGTACTGGAGGGCTAACAAGACCGGGAAGAGCTCCTGTCCACAATCCAGGCATCAGCCTTCCCCAAAGGCACCTTCGGCTCCTGGAGAATGGATAGAGGGGCTGACAGTCCAAGGAGAGCCGTTCACACTCCCTGGACATGGTGGGGAAACAAGGACTTCCTGCAGCTCCAGAGGGGAGTGGGCCCTGGAAGCTCTGGGTGGGGACCCCAGAGGGCGACATGCTGAGCGAAGCACAGAAAGGAAACACCGCAGCCCCCAGGACCAGACCCAGCTTCCACCAGATTCGTACGTGCAGCCGGACTTGGGTGGTTCTTCTGCCAAAACACGTTCCCTGTCGGCCGTGCCCTGCCCTGCATCTCCTCCTCACTCTGTGTGCCTCTGACCACCATCTCCGTGGATCCTAACACCCCACTTTGTCATCATGTGTCCCCAGCTGCCCTGGTGGACAGTGCTCCTTCCTCAGCATGCCAGTACTGCCCTAACCCCAGACGGCCCTGTGTCCAGGAAGACTGGCTGCAAGGCAGGGCCTGGAGGACTCGGATGGGCCAGAAAACATGAAACGTCTGTCACGAGGCTGGGACCTGGCGAACGTGCAACAAAAATAGCTATTATGATTATTACAACAATCAATATGCATGCCCGAGATCCCTTACATGACCTAAACTCCTTGAGGACCAGGCTCTTCTCAATTTCACTACCATGCCCCCACAGCAGCTGCAAAGGCTCCAGCAAGTCACAAACCCACAGCAGAACATTTAGTAAATGAAAAAAATCACAGGTCAAATTCAGCAGTTTACACACCACGGTCAACGAAAACTCCATCATCCCAAAGTCACATTCAGTACTCGACTCGATTCTCCATTAACTGAAGTTTCGTCCTGTGTCCCTGTGCAAAGACCCATTTGCAAAAGTCAATCCAAAGTCGTGAGGTTTGAAAGAGCTTTTTCTCTCCTTCTTCTCCTTCCCCCAGCACCATGGGGATAATCTATAAAGCCCTCCACTACGCCACAGTGCCTGCTATGAATGGTAGCAGTATCATGAACACAGACATTTGCAAAACACAAACTCCACACTCTTGAGCCTCTAGACACTAGGTCCAGTGGGGCCTGTCAGGGAGCCCCCAAGGGACAACCTCAGTCGTCCCTGCTGAGTTAAGAGAGGTGCCCAATGGATTTAAATGCCATCCCCTTGCTCCCCCACACGCAGCCTGGGGTACAGCACACCTCACCCCTCACTGGGAAAGTTTCCATCACTAGTGATGCACAGGCGGCTAGCTCCCAAAGGACTGGGGTTCTTGTCTGCCTTGTTTCACACCCGTTACCGCACTGCACACGCCCTTTCTGCAGGGTCCAAGGGCTCCGTGCTGCAGCGGACAATGTCCTGAGCAGAGCGCCTGTTTTGTGCTTCCTCATAGAGCAGCTCCCTCTCCACCCCAGGTGGTTCCGGGGGTGGCCCTGATGCAGCCGTGGTGAGAGGCAGAGCCCTTTCATCAGCAGCAGCAGATCCAAAGGACGGACATGAGACACTGGCAGGGTCTCGAAGAGTCTTTCTGAGACTTGATCTAGGAAGGGCAGGGCAGGCAGGGAGGTTCTTCCCGAAGCCACAGGCTCTCAGGACACAGGCTGGGGCCTTCCTGCACCCACCATTCCCACCACACAGAGACTGAGCAAGCCACAGCACCCTGCAACCTCAGCGTGCTTGATTCAAAAATGGGATCCAATGCAAGGGAACTGGTGAGAAGTGGCACTGAAGGGCTCTGAGATGTCAGCCCTGAGCCAAAAAGGCTAAAAATTAGACCTGAAATTTGCCTCCTTTTCTGACAAAGACCTCAAAACCTCAGGGAAACCTCAGAAACCTGTAATCTTCAAGCTCAGAAGAAAATACACTAGGAAAGCTACTCTCTGACTTCATAGACTAAAATATTCTGCCCCCTGATCCAATCAAGAATGGAAAAGACAAGAGACATATAAATGATAAATGGGGACAGAGGTCAGCAGTTAGGACGGGAGGCAGAAGCTGGCCCTCCGGAAGGTGGCAGAGAAGCCCTTCGCCTGCGTGGGGACAGGGCCAGAGAGGAGGCAAGAGAGGGCAGCAAGAAGCTGGATGGAGTTGGGTGAGCAAGGAGGGGCCGCTCCCAGCCGGGCGGGTGCAAACAGAGAGGAAGCTCTGCTCAGCCGCTATCGGCCAGTGTTCCTGCCAACCCAAGCTACCACAAATAGAACAGAGAACAGACGGGAATGACAACTAATGGGAAGACAAGACCAAAAAAAGTTACTAACAGACGAAGGCAGCCTCGTGGGAAGACCGCCGCAGAGCTGGGCAGATTTATGAGGACAGAGGGTATTTAAGAATGGGACGAGCCTGGTAGATCATCGTGAATCAAACTGAGCGTTTAGAGAGAACTTCAGAGTTACTGTTTATAGTGCTCAATTTTTCTATTAAGAGCATCTCTGGGCAATTCAGAAATACAGTCTAACATGCTAAAATAGTAACATGTCTCTCGAAGCCGGCTGTATCCAAGCATGGTGACAACTGGGAGAGATGACAGCTGGAAGTGGGATGCGTGTGGTGGGGAGAAACAGCACACTCATGATAGAAACGCTACCCCAAGAGGGGCTGGTGGCTGCGTGTCTCCTGTGTCTCAGTGCGGCACCGGGTACTTTAGACACGGCACTGACTGCTCCCCACGCTCCACGAGGTGGGGTGGGCATGATCTTATTGGCTCTGTAGATGAGGGACTGGTGAGCCTGAGAAGATAAATAACTTAGCAGTTCATCAGCAGTGTGGCGAGAACTAGAAGTCAGGACTGTCGGATTCGTGAAGACCCAGCACAGCCAGACAAGCAGCACACTTCCACCCTCCCGTGAGCTTCCAGAAAACCTCCCAGCCAGGCTGCTCTGTGGCCAAAACCTACACAGCACCTCCTGGGAGGCCTCTCACAGTGGCTTAGCATCTGTCTCCGGCGGGAGGTGGGGAGGACCGCTCAGGGAATGTGTCCATTTTTGTATACTTTTGAAAGAGACACTAATGCCAAAGGCTGAATGCACATTTTTCTCACTGATGCCAGGTGTGCAAAATAAACTAAAGCAGGATAATATACATCTACAAAGGCCAAAGGAGATGGCCGTCTCCTGGTGGGAGCTTGTCAGGGCACGCTGTTGCAGGTGGAATGTATTTTGAAGATGCTTTTTAAATTATTCATAAAGCCCATGGGTGCCAAAAAGCCCATCTGGTGATCATAAAACATCCTCAGGAAAACCGAAGCGGGAGAAACATTTGGCTCAGGAATCAGGCAACACTCGGCCTCAGTCTTCACAGAGAAAGTGGTGTGTTCATTCATTCAGAAACTTTGGGAAATGCTTAGGAAGAAAAATAATTCATGTAGAAACAGTGGCCTTTCTATACTGTCCACAAGGCAACAGCCGTCGGCCCACGCCCACGCCTCTGATGGCGCTGGCCTTCTGCCTCTCTAGAGCAGGGGGTGGCGCCCCTCCCGCGGGGCCCCGTCGGCGCTCACTGCTCTCGGCCCACCAATGGCCTCTCCTTCCTCCACAGGCTCTCATTCCAGGTGCCCTCACCCAGTGCCAGAGCATCTCATCTTAACATAGTTACTGAGACACGACTAACGTATCATAACCTGCAGACACTTCAAGTATACAATCAGGGGAGTTCTGACGGTCGTAAAACAAGCAGAGCAACTGAGACAGTGAACATGTAATAGATTGCATGTGCACATAGATGTCTGAACACTGACTGAGACGGTGAACATGTAATAAAGGACATGTGTGCATAGACATCTGAACGCTGGGCTGGAGTCAAGTCAGCCTATTCTCAGCATAGTCACCCCACCTCTCAGCGTCTGCTGTGAACGAGGCGGCATCACACAAAGTCCTTTGAAGCTGCAGCCCTGAAATCCAGGAGCAAGACCTGCTTCCAGGGTCCCAGGTAAGAAAAGAAACACAGGTACAGATCCACAGTGCAGTGGATACGAGGTGCACCCTCACTGCAACGACTGGCTGTCACCTCCAAGGTGAAGCACGAATCCACACCTCTTCACGGCAGACCAGGTGTCTGACATGCTGCAAGAGCCAGTTTCCTAGGAGATCACGTTTGGAAGCCCATTGAAGACGATGCTTGCCTTTGCTGAAAAGTGACACCATTTGAGTCACAGGCCACACAGGAAATGAACTTCAGTGGACTTTTAAACCACTGGACAGTCCTGTTAGCTTCAGGACATTACTGAGTTTCTCCCCTTCTAAAGATGGTTAAGGGGGAAAAGAATCAGGTGATACCACAGCAGATGACGCCTATTCAAAGATAAGGACACCAGTCACCCCTGGTAATGGAGCTCTGAAATGGGAGCCTGAAAGTGCCACCTATACACAATGGAGCATTACTCAGCCATTAAAAAGAATACATTTGAATCAGTTCTAATGAGGTGGATGAAACTGGAGCCTATTATACAGAGTGAAGCAAGCCAGAAAGAAAAACACCAATACGGTGTACTAACGCATATATATGGAATTTAGAAAGATGGTAACAATAACCCTGTATACGAGACAGCAAAAGAGACACTGCTGTATATAACAGTCTTGTGGACTCTGTGGCAGAGGGAGAGGGTGGGATGATTTGGGAGAAGGGCATTGAAACATGAATAATATCATATATGAAACGAGTTGCCAGTCCAAGTTCGATGAATGATACTGGATGCTTGGGGCTGGTGCACTGGGACGACTCAGAGGGATGGTACGGGGAGGGAGGAGGGAGGAGAGTTCAGGATGGGGAACACGTGTATACCTGTGGCGGATTCATGTTGATATATGGCAAAACAATACAATACTGTAAAGTTTAAAAAAAAAAAAAAAGGAAATCTTCAAAGAAGTGAAGGATGGAGAGACTAGTGGGCATGCTGTATAGCATAGGGAACTATCATCAATATCCCATGATAAACCATGACGGAAAAGAATATGAATATATATGTATAACTGAATCACTTTGCTGTATAGCAGAAATTAACACTGTAAATCAACTAGACTTCAATAAAAAAAAATGTTAAGACACATGAGGACGTGTTCAAATTCCAGGTGTGTTCTCTTTCTCTTGTTCAGTCACTAAATTGTGTCTGACTCTTTGGGACCCCATGGACTGCAGCACGCCCAGCTTCCCTGTCCTTTACCGTCTCCCAGAGTGTGCTCAAACTCACGTCCATCAAGTCAGTGATGCCATCCAACCATCTCATCCTCTGTTGCCCCCTTCTCCTCCTGCCTTCAAATTTCCCAGTATTAGGGTATTTTTAATGAGTCAGCTCTTCGCATCAGGTGACCAAAGTACTGGAGTTTCAGCTTCAGCGTCAGTCCTTCCAATGAACACCCAGGACTGATTTCCTTTAGGATGGACTGGTTGGATCTCCTTGCAGTCCAAGGGCCTCTCAAGAGACTTCTCTAGCACCACAGTTCGAAAGCATCAGTTCTTCAGCGCTCAGCCTTCTTTCTCTGTCCGGAACCAATCGCCTCAAGGAGCACTGGACACAACGGCAGAGCCCAGGCCCTGCCAAGCCCCTGCCCCCAGCCTCGGCAAAGATCAACACTGATAACTGATCAACAGCAGTGCTCTCAACAGTGCTCATAAGCACTGCACTCACGTTTTTGCTCTGGTCTAACACATCTTTCATACCTTGTTTACATGTATTATTCCATTCCTACTTAGAAACACGAATAAATGAACATCAATTCTCTGAAGAAAGCCTCAGAAATAGCTCAATTGGCATGTTATTTTAGGATAAGATTCAGAAAAAACCAAACCAGAGTACTGCCAATTTGGAAATAGAATGCCTTTTCCACAAGATGATAAAGAGAGAGCAGTAGTCCCAGGCCAAATAATGACACATGCTTGTTCTTTTAAAAACAAGAAATTCAAATTACAGCCTGAATGTCTGAGCCCTCTTCACAGCAGTCCTCAAGCACCGCACAACCCTGGAAGATCGGGAAAGTCATTATTTCTTCATTAAAGAGTTAGCCACACCACAGAAATCACAAAGCTGATGGCTTCAAGTCAGAACATTAGTTTTAGGAATTATCAAAAGGAAAGGTTCACCCTAGCATCATCCCCTGCAACCTTTTCTCACCAATAAATCGGTTGTTAATACAAATTCTCTTGTGGAACAGCTGTAAGAATTCTCTCTCTCACCACACACACACACGCTTTTCAAAAATTAAGTTCCCAAAACTTGCTTTCTGCCACAGTTTTTACACATGCATGAAAAACTATTTTCCCAGCCCTCCTCCTCTCATGCCCTCAGGTCCTGCTCATCCTGTGAGTTTTGCCTCCATCATCACCTCTGCAGACAAGTCTTGCCCCCCTTCCTGTCATAGCAGCAGGTACCTCTCCTGTCCAGCACTTAGCAAAGCTGCAATTTTTCATTTACATGTGAAACCGCCTGTCTCTCTCATCAGACCTGTGCAGTCTTAACAGAGTGATTAACAAAGTGATTAAAATCAAATAACACTTGGGATCTTTAGACGCACTGTCCCCATCACAGCCGACCAAAGCCACACATGACCCCTGGTCACCCTCCTGGAGTTCCCCCGGCACAGACTTCTGACAGACAGCACTGCCCGGGATGCGAGACTCCTTGTGGGCAGGGGCTACATCTCGTTTTACATCTCAGGACCATCCCGAGAGCAGCAGAGCACAGACACACCTCGGTCTACTGCACTTCACAGAGACTGCACTTTTTACAAACTCAAGGTTTGTGGAAACCCTGCTGGGAACATTTTTCCAGCAGCATTTTCTCACTTCATGTCTGTCTTGCATTTCGGTATTCCTCACGGTATTTCCAACTTTTTCAATATTATTATGCTATATCTGTTATTATATCTTTGATCAGTGATATTTGATGTTACTATTATAGCTGTTTTGGCATTTTTTAGCAACAAAGCATCTTTAACTAAGTCATGTGCATTATTTTCTCAGACACAATGCTACTGCACACTGAACAGAACACAGTATACACATAACTTTTATAAGAACCGAGACACAAACAACCCTGTGACCCACCGTATGCAGTGTTCACTTTTTGCGGTTGTCTGGAACTGAATCCACAGTGTCTCCAAGGTGTGCCTGTGCATGGAACAGACACTCCAGAAATACTTGTGGAGGGGAAAATACACGCCATAATTGCTTACTTTACTCAACTACACACTGCATTATAAAAACCAAGAAAGAAGTTAAGTCTTGTTACTTAATTAGAACAGTTCAGTCTCTCAGTTGTGTCTGATTCTCTGCAACCCCATGGACTACAGCACGCCAGGCTTCCCTGCCCATCACCATCTCCCGGAGCTTGCTCAAACTCATGTCCACTAAGTCGGTGATGCCATCCAACCACCTCATCCTGTTATTCCCTGTGATCCATGTATTACTAGTATTCTGATTAGAACAGAATGCTAGTACTTTGTTACACTTCTATAATGTCAAACATTCCATAATATCCACTCCCATTCAAGTACTTATGAGTCCCTTATATATATATACATATATATATACACATACACACACACGATTCCCTCAAAAACTAAAGCAGATAATTAAAATGGTTTGACAGATGAATTCTACCAAACATTTAAAAAATTAACACCAATCCGCCTCAGACTCTTCCAAAAATTGAGAGGGGGAACACAACACTTGACCTGGAGAATGAGTAAGTTTTTCTGGAAGAAAGAGAGTCTCTGTAAATGGTTCCCAAACTTGGATGTTTACATGAACCATTTGGGACACTTTACAACATCCTGAGGCCCAGGTCACACTCTATGCCTATGAAATCATGAGGTCTAGAGCAGGAGCCGGAGAAGGCAATGGCAATCCACTCCAGTACTCTTGCCTGGAAAATCCCAGGCATGGGGGAGCCTGGTGGGCTGCCATCTATGGGGTTGCACAGAGTCGGACATGATTGAAGTGACTTAGCAGCAGCAGCAGCAGCAGCAGCAGCAGAGCACGAGCCAGGCAGAGCTTTTAAAGATCCCCAGCTGATTCCAACATGCAACAGGGTTTGACCCCCTCTCTGTTGCTACTGCTGCTAAGTCACTTCAGTCGCGTCCGACTCTGTGTGACCCCATAGACGGCAGCCCACCAGGCTCCCCCATCCCTGGGATTCTCCAGGCAAGAACACTGGAGTGGGTTGCCATTTCCTTCTCCAATGCATGAAAGTGAAAAGTGAAAGCGAAGTCACTCAGTTGTGTCTGACTCTTCGCGACCCCATGGACTACAGCCTACCAGGCTCTTCCGTCCATGGGATTTTCCTGGCAAGAGTATTGGAGTGGGGTGCCATTGCCTTCTCCAGACTCCCTCTCTGGTCTACACTAAAGGTAGTAGGCCTAAGAAGACATGGCAAGTCAGAAACATAAGTAATTCAGTGTTTCTGGCAAACAAACCGAATGATGGAGAAGAGATAGGTGGGCAAGGAGACCAAACAGGCATCCAGGGCAGGACCACGCCCACCGTCCTGGAGGTGAGGGCCCTTGGAAGGTGCGGGACAGGAGTGGGACATGGACAGGTTCCACTCGGAGAAAGGACTGCAGGGAAACCATGGACAACAGCGAAGAGAGGGCAGAGTGAGCTGCTGGGAGACCACTCAGAAGGCTCCCAACAAGGTCCCGATGATCAGTGACCAGAGCCTGAAGCAGAGCGCTGATGGTGGGCGTGGAGAGATGAGCTGAAGAGACTGAGAACACAGAACTGACAAGCCTTGGTGCAGTCGCGAGCTCACAGCACGCCAGCCTGCAGGGATCCACAGAGGTCACCTCTTTCATCTTTCAAGGGGAAAAATCCTCTTCAATCACCTTTCCTGAACACCCAATCTGTCTCCTGAGAATCACCACCACCACCATGGTGGTCATGTGAGCAAATGTTCCAGAAGACCTCAGCCCCAGTGCCCGCAGGAGGATCACCTGTTGCTGATGAATGACAAACACCTGGATTTCATCCTCTCCTGGTGGTTCAGAGAGTTATTTTCCAACCTGAGTTCAGACCTGAGTCAGCTGTCCCTCTTGCGGGCTCACAGGGACCAGAGGACCAGGGGACCCCCAGGTTATGAGACGGCGGGGGCAAGAGCCCAGCTCTCTGTCTCGCTCAGAGGTGCCCCCGGAGCTCCAGGAAGCAGAAGCAGCCTGACCTTTCCTCGGCTGAGCCATCGAGCTGTGAGATGACGGCTTATGAGTCAGAAGGCTGGTGGGCAACACCAGCTGAACATAACAAGGGGCCAGCTATCCGCTGCACTGTTAACCTTTTCCTTGAGAACAAAAGCAGAGAACCTGATGAACACACAACAAAAACAGCGTGTAGTCTGACAAATGACCAACACAACCTGAAAATCACTGGAGACCTGATTGAAAGGGTGTGGGCTTCTGATTACAGCTTGGAGATGTTGAGAGCTTGGGGCGGGGGGGGTGGGGAACATCGCTTCCATCCTGAAGACAAGAAGACACTTGACAAGCTGGAAATTGACTTGTCCTGAACTGATGAGAGAAATGAAGTGCTAGAGAAAACTAACCTGAAATCTGTGGGCAGGCACCTCCAGAGAAAAGCAGGATCCCAGCACAGGTGCCTCTGCGGGCCACCAGTTCACAGGTTCAGCGGGACACTGCAAGTGCCTGAGAAGGCCTGGCATGGGCGAGGGGAGCAGGAAGCCCCCAGGGCTGCCATGCACACCACGTATGATCTTCCACCAGGGCAAGGACCTGAGGACACCCACTGGGGCTGGGGGGGAGGGGGCCAGAGCCACTGCCCCACAGCAGCCCCTCCCCTGTCCCCACGGGATCAAGGCCTTCGTCTGCGGGGGAACAGCACAGAGTAGAGTGCAGGGCAGGGGTGCAAACCCCCACGGCTGGGGGAGGGGAATGGCAACTGCCAAGCAAGCCTCCCCCTGGCCTCACCCGCCCCATCTCCCCCAGAAACAGAGCCCTCGGAGCCCACAGTCAGACCAGGAGTGCAGAGAAGAGGTCTGGCGGTGCAGTGGGGTGGGGTTGATGGTCACTAAAGCCATCTGAGCAGAGGCAAGAGAGCACACTTGGAAAGGAAGGAGAGGACACTGGATAGAGCTCCAAGCAACTCTGCTCTGTGAAGGTCAAGACAGAAGGGAAGAGGCAGCACATGGAACGGACGGAGAGCGGCGGAGAAGCAAGAGGGAGGAGACCTCCAGGCCGGGAGCAGACTTTAGAATTAAAGACAAAGATGGCCCTGGCCCCGTCTCAGTCTGGGGGCGCTGTAGTGAGCGAGACCAGAAATGCAGACGACTGTGGCAGCAGGGAGCCGGAGTGGCCCCGGGGACCAGAGGCTGCGGGCACAGAGCCCAGGCTCTGAGGCCACCGTCCAGCTCCTTCCTGGGGTTTTAGGGAGAGCAGCCAGCACCTCCATCACATGCTCTCACGTGGGGAAGGGGAGACGGGGTAGGCGGGGGGCAGGTGAGGGGGAATAGGGGAGAGACACAGTACAGCTTCCAGCCTCCATACTCTGTGGCCTCAGAAAAAATCCAAGTTAAGAACATCTTCTAAAAAAGTAAAAAGAAAATCACACCTTTATGAAAGCCTCAGGCATCTAGGAATTAAGAAAACAAGAAATCTCTTGGTATTAAGATTACAACTGATATTTGATTTCTGGGTAATTCAAGATGACTTTAAAAGTGGTCTTTAAAAAGTGAGACTGCATCTTCCCAGAACGAGTATCTGCTTTTGCGGAGAGCGGCAGACCAGGGCAGGCGGGCTCGATGCCACCAGGTCTCAGGTACAGTCCTCGGGGAGGGACAGCTTAAGGATGGGAACACACAGGGTTCCATACAAGGGCTGCAAAGAAAACCACTCCCCAGCAACGGTCAGAGGCCGAATCTTCAAACTGTGAAGATGCAAACGTAATGAAATGCTGAAGGTAAACATGCCTTCTTTTTTTTAACCCAAATCTCCAACTCTGTACAAAGAACTGAAATGATTCGAACTTACACCATAGGCAGATTTTGTCTTAGCTTAACAAACTATACATTTCAGGCAAGAACAAATTCTAACAGCTCACCAAATGCTGGGCCAGCTCCTCAACCCCATGCTGCAAACACCCCAGGCCCCCAGTGACTGTCGGACACGCTAGGTAGAGACAAATCCTTCCCTGCCGCCCGCCCACCCGCTGCACTCTCTTGCTTCACATCTACGTGCTGCACCCTTGAGCCCTCACACCTGCCACCTGCTGCACCAGGAGACTCTCGGCACCAAGCCACCCACCCACCTTCTTCCCAGTCTCCATCACACCAGCCTTTGCTCAGAGAACTTTCAGGGACTCGCCAACAGAGTCTGAGCTAGTTCCCTGAGTTTCAGGCCTTCCACAGCCGCCGAACCTACCATCCCGACCTAAACCCCCTCCTTGTCCTGAGCCTCCAGTCCCACCCACCCGCCGGGCTCACCCCGAGTCAGGCCGTCCCAGCGCCTGGCCGCCCTGCCAGGCCACACCCGCCTCCCTGAACGCAGGGTCCACAGCATGCCTTTCATCTCCTCAGCGAAGTCGTTTCTGGGATCTTCCCTGAGGCGGGCCCTGCGCTGGGCGCTGGGAGTAGAGAGACGTGAAGGGACACAGTGTGGGAGAAGCCGCGGCAGCATCTGGAGGTGCCATAGGGACACGCGGGCCGTGAGGCGGGCAGGAGAAGTGGGGCTCAGCAGGCAGACGGAGGAGGGACAGACACCAGGGAAACAGCGCGGCAGGCTCAGAACGACCTGCCGACAGCCGTGTCCCCAGCGCCCCTCTCCAGGACTGCCTCCCCTTCTTTCCTCGCATCGACGTGCTGACGGAACCAGGCTGCCTGCAGAGCTGACCATCGTCTGAACCGGAGGAGCCTCAGGTTTTCTCTGTCGGCCGAGTTCTCGTGAATCGGCAGGGAGAGCCGGGAGTGCCCGCCAGTCTCAGGTGTGATGTGGGGCGACACGAACTCACAGGCGGCGTGTGTTCTCCCATCAGGAGGAACATAACGCCTGCCTGTCTCTTATTTTGCTGTGAGGATGCTCATGGTCTCGACCCAAAATTGGTTAGGAACTGCAAAGTGGCGGGCTTCTAATTCTACCCGCCCTTCTCAAGCGCTGGCTGGAATGCTTCTGTGAAGAGACTGCCGTCATCAACTCTCAGGCCGTCCGACCGTACGTTTGAACGGAGAGGCGGAACACGTGCTCATTACCTGTCACTTTCAGGACGACATCGCTCTCCCCATCACTCTGAGGTGGGAGACCCTCTCCGGAAGCACTCAGAAGCCCTGACTGAAGTGCAGCCATCAGCCCGCGGAAGCCTGGACTGCCGGCAGCAGCCCCTTCACGTCGGGTCCTCTTTAGCACCTTTGCTCTGACAGCTTCCCTGCTGCAGGCTCCGCAGGATATTCCCAGACCACCTCACCACAGACACTTCCTGCCCCAGCCCCGGATGGGGCCACTTCTCCAGGAAGCCCAGGCTTCTCTCAACACCGGGACGCGGGCGTCAGGAGGCCCACTGCGGCTGAGCTGCTGGGTGTCTAGGCCTTGGAGTAGACATGGCAGATGGATGATCTTTACACACCCCATCGTTTCTTCCTGCTACCTTTTATTTAAATTCTAGACCACGGGTTTTTACTTCATCTCTGTCACCTTACATCAGTTACCTCTTCCACGTGAGAATCCGCATTCAGCAGCAGAGTCAGGTGCTAGAATTAGATTACCACAGAACGGATCGTTAACTTGATTCTACATTAACACACAGTTTCAGAATACCAGGATCAACCCTATGTCCGCCACAGCAATCACTGAAGACAGTTTAAACTTGCTCTTGCAGAGAGTGGTTTCACTATCCTGGCAGAATAAGAGTTTTCTGCTGTCTTCTCCCCAAAGAACACTAATTTAGACCATCACGCACACAGGAGAGGGCCTCTGTGGAGGCCCAGGGACCCAGCAGACAAGCCACAGTACACACTGAGATTGGACGCACTAACTCTACCCAGCTCACCCTCCCTGAAGGCAGCAGTTCAGTGCCCAGAGAGACCAAGTCAGCCAGGCCTCCTCCCTGAGGGGCATTGTCGAGACTAGCGGGGCAGGGGGTGCCGTGCTTTCTCGGCTGCACAGAACAAGTGCCAAGATCAGGGCTTCTCTCTCACCTCGGCCAGAATGCTGAGGCCCAAAAACGTCTTCAGAGTCTATTTTTAATCCAGGACACAATTAAGAATTGCACATAGATAGCATCAGAGTGTTAGATCTCTTCCACCTCCTCTAATGGAGAACAATCCTCCCACTTGTTTTTTTTTTAAACAAAATGGAATCATCTACTTTATAGAGGTGTTGGGAAGACTAAATAGAAATAATGCAAATAAAGTGGCTGGTCCAGATCTGACATGCAATATCTAACAATGGTCAACAAATATTAATTCTCTGCCACGTGTCTACAGCCCACACTGGGTCCCGTGTCCTGCTCTGCATGGCAGCTGCATTTACTGCTGCAGGTTTTTGTTGTTTTTAAAATATTTGTTTATTTGGCTGCTCCAGGTCTTAGTTGCAGCATGCAGCATCTTTCGTTTTGCAGCATGTGGGATCTAGTTCTCTGACCAGGGATCAAACCTGGGCCTCCTGCACTGGGAGCTTGGAGTCTCAGCCACTGGACAGCAGGGAAGTCCCTCTGCAAGTTTATGAAACGGCATATAGATTTAGAAACCACAGCTAATGTGAGAGCCTGCCTGAAAAGCCAATCCAGAACCCCAGCTAGAGGTTCTGAAACTGCCAGACCAAGCACCGCCTGTGGGGCATCTCCCAGGCTCCTCTGCCCATGGGATTCTCCAGGCAAGAGTACTGGAGTGGGTTGCCATTTCCTCCTCCAGGGGATCTTCCTTACCCAGGGACTGAGCCCACATCTCCTGCATCTCCTGCATTAGCAGGCAGATTCTTTATCACTGTGCCACCTGGGGAGACCATGGAGAGGGCATCTCACTTCAAATACTGTATTTGCCAGACCACTAGATACGTTAACACAAATTTGTGTAAAAGTAGATTACTTTAACACACAATAAAAACTATATTCTAATTCTGTTCTACTGTTAATATAAATGCCCATAAACCATGATGCTGCATCACAAAAATAAATACACATCAGTACAAAAATAAATAAAGAGGGCATCTCGTTGGTGACAGCCATGCTCCAGTGCACACCTGTGCTTCACCTAACCGACCGGAAACCAGACAGCCTTACGCCGAGGGACCAGTGGGTGATCCTAACTCCAGTTCTCTTCCACTTGGTTTTATTTTAAAAGTGAGAAGAAGGTATTTTCAGACTATAAATCCCAAGCTGCAACTTTACTTTCAGCTTAGGAGGGCAGAGGCAGTCCTCCAGAATTCTGTAGCTAAAGGCTGAGCACATAAAGTCAAAGAGCCACCAAAACGGAAGCAGCTTTGGTTTCCACCCGAAGGGTCTGTGCTCTCTCGCTCCCAGGGGCACCCCACCCAAGTGAGCAGCAGCACGGTCACCGTGCGCTCCCTCAGCTCTCACATCCAAGGGCCTCAGCTGGACATCCACTTGCCTGGACACACCCCTGGGGATGACAGCTCATCAAGCCTTCCCAGGATAGGTGCTGGGCACCACTGACTCTGCCAAACTCCCTTCTTGGGGAAAAGAAGTCTCTGTCTACTTACAGAAAGATGCAGTCCAGCGGCATAAAGTCATTTACAGAGAGAAAGTATCCATTTCACCCGACATTTTTAAGTCCTTGTGAATTGTTAAATCTACATGGTATTTTCCGTTTTTTGTGTGTCCAACAGTAAACTTACTTTTCAATCTTCATTAACATTTTAAAATTTTAATAGGTATACTCCAGAGAGTGCAGGAGAGAACACGTCATGAATGTGTCACGGACTTAGTGTGTTGTTGGTCAGTTGCTAAGATGTGTCTGACTCTTGGAACCCCATGGACTGCAGCACGCCAGGCTCCCCTGTCCTTCACTATCTCCCAGAGTTTGCTCAAACTCACGTCCACTGAGTTAGTGACGCCATACAACCATCTCATCCTCTGTCGCCCCTTCTCTTCCTGCCCTTAATCTTTCCCAGCACTGGGGTCTTTTTCAGTGAGTCGGCTCTTTGCATCAGGCGGCCGTTGTTACTGCTGTCCAGGGGGCAGGCCATCACGAATTCATCTCTGCTTTCCAAGAGCCCGGTGGAGTGTCTGTCCCTAATGAGAGGTGGTTACGTGCCTTGTAATACTGTAAACCCATAAGCGGGGAGAGGGGGTATGATATAACTAACACTTGTTGACCCCTCACCACATTCCAGGTGAAGGGAACATCCTCCAGCAACTGCACAAATGGGGGATTACTGTCATCTCATAAGTTAGGAGGCTGAGGAGAGAGAAGTCAAAGTCACATAGTTCCTAAGTGCTAGCAACGGGATCCAGTGACTGTCTCCAACACCACCCTTGGACTGGCAGTGGCCCCCAAATCCATGTGTTGAAGCCCCAACCTCCAGTGTGACTAAAATTGAAGCTGGGCCTGAGGAGGTGATGAAAGGCGAATGAGCCACAGGGTGGGGCCTTAGTCTGAGAAAACTGGCATCCCTGTGGGCAGGGGAAGAGACACCGGGCTCGCTCACTCTCTGCCAAGGAAGGACACGGTGAGGAGGCACCATCTGCAAGCCAGGAAGGAGGCTCTCACAGAGCCTGGCCACGCTGGCCCCTGGACCCCGACCCCCAGCACCGCGAGGAGACAAGTGCGTGCGGCAGCCACGCCGGCTGTGGTGCTCTCTCTGGCAGCCTGAGCAGATACACCCCATGATGCCCCCATGCTTCATAAACTGACACAATTAATCTACCCAGTCTTACCCCTAATCAGCTAGTCCTCATGTTATGACAAAAATAAGCTCCATTTTCTCCACACTCCATCTCTTTATAGAAATCACCAGACTTTGAAGGAGAACTTTATAATCACAGCTAATTATATGTCTAAGGGATCACAGCAGTTATACTTGGAAAAAAAAAACGCAGTGATTCCTATATTCCACTAATTCAGGATGACCTCCTGGCAAATGAGCACAAAATGGCAGAGAGTGCAAATTAAGAAACCATTCAACTAAAAAGTACTTTTATTACTTTCCACGTCCACGGTAACTCACTCACTAAGTGCGTGCCGGGAGAAGTCTCACGCTGCTTGAGTTGATGCATGACAAGCACGAGGCAGAGACACAACAGCAGGGTTGGGGGACGGGGATCGCTGCCATGTGTCTGGGGGCCGCCACATGCTAATTAGGGTCGGGGAGAGCTTACCATCGCTGAGGTCTTGGAGGAGATTCTCCTGGCAGGAGAAGTCCAGCTTCACTTTGATGCTGATGGTGAAGGTGGCCACCTTTCCAGGTTGCAAAGGGAACTGGGCAAGGGTGTCTTCCAGTTTCCAGCTCAAGAAGTCGCCGTACAGTTTTTCTACAATGACAGCAACAAAGGTGATAATGCTCATGTGACAGAGGCAGCCTGAGACCCAGAAATCCCCCAGGAAAATCCAGTGCATCTTCAACAGGAAGGGAAGATGCAGACCCTGTAAAATGTGATGGATCAAAGCGCCAGAAAACTCCAGAATCGCGGCTGCGGCAAGGCCGTCACCTGCGTCTGTGAGCACCACCCTGGACAAGAACACTGCACTCTGTTCTCAAGAGCACCCTCCTACTACAGAGCAATGTACAGAACACACAGACTCTATACACTTGCCAGCAACTGTTTTACTTTTGAGTATGCAGCCTATTCTGGAAAACACTGATTTAAGTTACAAACTGACGTGACCTCCAGTCCTGAAACTCTAGCCGCCTGCTGGAACGTATTCGTCTCTGGGATTTTGGCCCGCACCTGACTCCACAATGCAAATGACTGCGTCCCCCCAAGGCACTAGTGGGAGCGAGGTCCTCTCCACGACCCAGTCACGCACAGTCTACAGTGTGTGTCAACCGGGCTAAGGCAGTCTTTGTCTTTACTTTCCTATCTCGTAGATTAATTCAGGATGGAAGGGAGTAAGAGACACCAGGCGAGCTGGAGCCAGCATGGACAACCCCTCCATGTGGGCCCCGGGTGCTGGAAGCCCGGATCCCAGGCCCCAGGACTACAGCCGTGTGCGCTAACGCCTCTCCACCAGCCACAGCAAATCGGACCAACTTCTCTCTGAAACGCCAATACCGGCCAAGATGCTGAGGCCCTGCCACACCCTCAGCCCCCACTGCCTGCAAGCTTAGGGTGCCCTCAGAAAGGGTGCTGACTGAGCTGCCAGTTTCTGCATTAAGTTCCATGTCCTAAGAGAGACGTGTTCACACAACAGCAGGCCCACTCACAGGGAACGGCGTATTCACGTTCTGCAGCCAAACCACCAAGGTGTTTACACCTCAGTAACGACACAGAGGGCCACAGTGCACGCACCACCCTCCTAGCTGCAGCAGTACACGAAGCTGAGCTGCTTCCCTGTCGGGTTTGATGAGCTTTTATGCCTCAAAGGTGGGCCTTTCTGGTTCTTCCCTTCATTCAGTTCAGTTCAGTCGCTCAGTCGTGTCCGACTCTTTGCAACCCCGTGAACCGCAGCACTCCAGGCCTCCCTGTCCATCACCAACTCTCGGAGTCCACCCAAATCCACGTCCATTGAGTCGGTGATGCCATCCAACCATCTCATCCTCTGTCGTCCCCTTCTCCTGCCCTCAATCTTTCCCAGCATCAGGGTCTTTTCAAATGAGTCAGCTCTTCGCATCAGGTGGCCAAAGTATTGGAGTTTCAGCTTCAACATCAGTCCTTCCAAGTTCTGAACACCCAGGACTGATCTCCTTTAGGATGGACTGGTTGGATCTCCTTCCCTTCATTACTGGACTACAAAATGGAATGTCCAGGGGGCTTTTCAAAACCCTACGCAATGATAAGCTGTCAGCAGAAACGAGATAAACGTAAATCAAGAGTGGAGCGTGTATCACTAATGTTCTCCCCGGTGGAATTTAAATAGTTTCAGAAATAACAGTCATTATTTTAATGCTAGAGTTTAGCTCTGTGCAGTCACGTGAAATGGGTTATTTGACAGTGACAGTAACAGAGGAGCCGTTACTGTGCTGACCTTCCACGTCTGAGGACCTTCTAATTACAGAGACTCGGCCGCTACACTCACGACACGAGAGAGCAGCAGGGACGCCCCTCAGTCAAAACACCCATGAACTGCTCAGCACACCAACGTGGAGTCGCTGCTTCTCGTCAAAAAATTAAACCAGAAGAGTAAAGAAATTAAGGGATGCGTATGTGTATTTATATACTCAGGTACGTGTGTATCTATGTTTGTAGACATGCTGACACGAATCTCAGAATATCTGCAGAAAAGCAAATACAACTCATTCTTAATTTAGGCTTAATTATAATGAAATTTATGATTGCTTAAGTCAAGGCAGAAGCGTGCCTCTTTAATCACCTACAAATAAAGACTTGCTCACAAACAGACTGCAATTAGAATCAGACATGACGTGGGCAGTAATCCTTGTCGTGCTGGGATGGATGGTCAATGCTCGGCCCCATGTCAGGCGTGTGTGATCGGAGGACACACGCGTGCCATGAGCACCCAGATGACAGCTGGGACCCCTGGGAGGCCGGCATCCTACCCCGAAAAAGACCTCTTATGAGAGTCGCGATTATTTAATGTGAGAGAGAGAGAAAAAAAAACAACCTGAAGTATTACTACCACTCAGCTGGCGTGCGGTAGTGCTAAATAGTGAAAATTACTATTGCTGTCAAGACCTAGCACAGGACTGGGAGAGGGAGCGTTTAGCTCCCTGTGGAGGAGCTCCAGTAAAACGGAGGTTCCAGTTTAGGACACTTTCCCGCCCTCCCTTTGATGTTATGTCACTCACTGGTGCTGACAGCTTGTTGGTGCCAGAGAGTGTAGGGACAGGAGTTCCTCCCTCTGTGTATTTTGGAAGCAGATGGTTTATTTTCATTAGTTTAATTCCACGTGTAAATGTGTGGCAGCTTATGATGAGAATTAAAAAGGAACGACAGCTGACATTTCTCAATTGCAAACGTTGGTTCGAATGGCCATTTGGAAACACACAGGACGGAACCAGCTGTGTGATCCAGACTCCCTCCCCATCCACAGAGTGAGGGTCATAGTAATTGCCCCCCTGCCCTCCAAGAGACCGAACTGAGAGCTGGGCCAGCAGTGATGCTGATGGTGTCGGGTGGACCCAGCACCGGAGGAACCTCCCTGATTCTGCCGGGATCCCCCAGTGTCCCCGCCCTCCGGCATCTGCGTTGGTAAGCACCGGCCGGGGGGCCGGCCAGGTAAGTGCCTGCCCTGGGGCTGAGCAGGCAAGGGGCCAGGAAAGGGCTTTCTGAGGGGAAGACAACGGTCCGTGATGTATGTACTTTGACAATAGTTGGGGGAGATGTGTATTTGTCAAAATTTAGCAAATGGTAACATAAGACTTGTGTATTTCACCCCTAATACTTTTTTCCAAAGGAAAGTCGGGAACCCTGGGAAAGATGGGACTCCAGCATCCTACCCCAAAAAAGACCTCTTATGAGTGTCGTGATTATTTAATGAGGAAAAAAAAGAAAAAAAACTACCTGAAGTATTAATACCATTCAGCTGAGTTCAAACACTGAACCCTAATGACATGCACACGACAGGATCAGTGGGTAAAATCACAGTAATCTGCAACTTATTTTGAACGATACAATAAAACGAGACAGATCAGGGATGGACAGGAAGCTGGACAGACGTGATAAATCAAATACAGTCAAATGTTACAGAACCTAGACGGCGGGTTTGCAGTGTTCACTGTAAGAGTCTCTCCACTTCTCCATTTGCCTGAATATTTTTAGAGTGAAAGGCTGGGGAGGGAGGGGATGGCTGATACAGAGAGTAAGCTCCAGAAGGGTTGGAAAACATAGGAACACCGCAGGCAGGGCAGCCCCGAAAGCGGGACCCGAGAAAGGCAGCGCTGAGACGACTGAGCTGCTGATGGCGCTTCCGGGAGATGGTGTGAAAGGAGAGCACGGGCAGAAGCGCACAGAAGGATAGAGAGGGGCCTGACGGCAATTCCCACGCTTCCACCCCCATGACCCCCGACCCGACAAGCGAGACTGGCTCGGTCCCATCAAGACCCACCCTGGAAAGGAGAAAACCCCTCTCAGACACAACCGGCCAACCGACCACATGTCCCCTCTATTCCCACTGTGGTGAGAATTTTTTTTTCCCTAAACAGGGCTTCCCCAATGGCTCAGCAGGTAAAGAATCCACCTGCCAAAGCAGGATATGCGGGTTTGATCCCTGGGTCAGGAAGATCCCCTGGAGGAGGAAATGGCAACCCACTCCAGCATTCTTGCCTGGAGAATCCCATGGACAGAGGAGCCTGGTGGGCTACAGTCCATGGGGTCACACAGAGTCGGACACAACTGAGCGACCATGTCCCTCTCCGTGGACAGTCCCTAGGACTGAGCACTGCCCATGAACCCGGCCTGGAACTAAAGGGGAGACACACTGGCTGTCTTTGAGAGACCCTCAGCTGGCTGGAGGGAGACCAGCGCAGCAGGAGCAAAACCATGGAGTGGAAGGGCTCCTCAGAAGTCTCCCGGAGCCTCTGAGACAAGGGGACCCCAGTCACCCCGTGGAGGAAGGCAAAGGCGGGAACAGAAGTGAGCAGGTCGGCTTCCAGGCACAGGAGGGGGTTTATCCTCAAGTTCACGGACAGCACCAACATCCAAGAAGCTGAAACTAGCTCCTGACAACAAACGTGACGAGAGCTTAAGGGAAGAAGTGACAAAAACTGAAGCTTGGGGCAGAAGCCGGCGATGTGGGGCCTGTGGAGCCACGGACGCCAGGGGTTCACAAAGGAGAAATGAGAGGAGCTGAGCTTCTGAGAGAAGCAGGTTGCAATGAATAATGGACATGTGGTGACTGTTTAGGTTTATTTGAGAAAAGGAAGATATCTTCTAGTGGCTAAGCTGTGAAGCCAAGGAAAATTACAGGAGATGTGAACATTTTTACCATTATATACTCTGCAATTTTCTGTCATTCAATATTAGCGCACTTGTTCAAATACCCACCAACTCCTATAACCAACTAATTAAATTCAGAATACCAGATGAAGGTATTTCATGTCAGGGAGGCATTTTCTACCTAATCCGTAAGTGCTTGCTCCTGAAAAGAGGAAAGAAAGGGAAGAAAGGATGAGATTAAGGTAGGATCATCCAAAATTCCAAAGACTCCGAGACACAAAAGCGAAAGAGGGACTAGGAGAGCCGCGCTGCCACGAAGAGCTCCAGGCACCTGCGGGCGCACGGACAGGGGACGGCAGCCACGGGCAGGCACGGCAGGGAAGGGACAGCAGCCACAGGCGGGCGTGGCGGGAGGGATGGCAGCCACGGGCGGGCACAGCAGAGAGGGGACGGCAGCCACGGGCAGGGGAGGGGACGGCAGCCACGGGCAGGGGAGGGGACGGCAGCCACGGGTGGGCACAGCAGAGAGGGGACGGCAGCCACAGGCGGGCACAGCGGGAGGGGACAGCAGCCACAGGCGGGCGCATGGAGAGGGGATGGCAGCCACGGGCGGGCGCAGCAGAGAGGGGACGGCAGCCACGGGCAGGCACAGCAGGAGGGGACGGCAGCCACGGGCGGGCGCGTGGAGAGGGGACGGCAGCCACGGGCAGGGGGAGGAGACGGCAGCCATGGGCGGGCACAGCGGGAGGGGACAGCAGCCACAGGCGGGCGCACGGAGAGGGGACGGCAGCCACGGGCGGGCGCGTGGAGAGGGGACGGCAGCCACGGGCAGGGGGAGGAGACGGCAGCCACGGGCGGGCGCAGTGGGGAGGGGACAGCAGCCACGGGCAGGCACAGCAGCCATGGGCAGGCCCGGCAGAGAGGGGGATGGCAGCCATGGGCAGGAGCAGGCACTCACACCGCAGGGTTCCAGCTCAGAACTCAAACTCAGGATCAGAGACAGCCTGCGGGCCAGGAGAGAGGGGCAGACAGACAGACACAGAGACAGAGAAGGCAGAACACCCACTGGGGAAAAGGACAGAGGGCCGGCACAAGAGTGGACTCTCAGAGGAGGACCACAGCAGAGGCGTTCAGCGTCGCTGGTCATCGGGGAAATGCAGATTTCTCCCCCTCCCCCGCCCGCACCGTGGATAAAATGACGACGACGGCCTGGAGCAGAGGGCCCGTGGGGCAGCTGCTACTCCCCCAGGGTGACGGCGCCACTGGCCTCTGGAACAGCAGTTCTGAAGCCCCCCGCCCGGCATCGGACCCTGGAGACGCTCTCGGAGAGGACAGGCTCACCGCCAGAGCCGGGGCACCGCTCTCGACGGGCCAGGTGTGCCCAGGCTCCCAGGGGACACCTGCTCACCTGGCTCCTAAGTCAAAAACAGCTGAACACGGAGTCCCACCAGCTTGCTCTCCCTGTGCTGTGCTCGTCTTTGGTCTCCACGGACGGTGCAATTTCTCTAACTTCGTTAGATGAGCTGATCTTATTTCCACTTACTACTCTCAACGCCCAGCCCTCCTCCTACACAGCGTATCCCCCTTCGACCAGTACTGCTCACTCACCTCACTGACCACCCTCTGCGGCCTCCCTCTGCTCCTAGAACATGTCAGGACCACCTCCCCTGCTCACCCAGGAGGGAGCTGAGGCATGTGAAGGATAAACAGTGAGCAAATGCTGAATCCAAAATGTAACACAGTCTTGTGAGCCCGAGCTACGTGTGCCTTAGAACTAGGAACGGCATCACTGGAAGAGGGGTGCACAGGCTCTGAGTGCTGAACCCACAGCAGGCACTGGGCTGGGCGGACGGGTCCCAGATAGTACTCTTCCAAGCCTGCACGTGCTCTTCTTTGCTCGCTCATTCCAGGACACGCCTGCTGAGCACCTGATCGGTGTGAAGAGCACAGGCGATACAGAGGTGTGTTCTGCACTCCGTCACCTTCCTCTGTGAGCTCTTCATGCACACTTAAGATAACAGCTTTACAGAGGTGTCAAATTAAAAGTGGGAGAGGTTTTTAGACTTTCGGGACGCTGGTTATCTATAGGGTCTCTTCTGACTCACAGACTTACAAAATGAACTTATGGTTGCTGGTGCGAGGGAGGGATAGTTAGGACTTTGGGAAGGTCGTGAACACACTGCTACATTTAAAGTGGATAGCCAACAGAGACCGACTGTATTCAGCACGGGAAACTGCTCAGCGTTCAGTGCCAGCCTGGATGGAAGGGGAGTCTGGGGAGAGCGGACACAGGTGCAGCTGTGGCTGCGCGCCTCGGGTGCTCACCTGAAACTACCACAATACTGTTAATCTGCTCACCTCGATACAAATGGTGTGCGTATTTTAAAAAAAAGCAAGGTGTCTCTTCTGCAAATACACATTTCTGCAGTCAAACCTACGACAAGCCCCTACCTTTGGTGGTGAGGATTTTTGAGGTCACTTCCAGTTTCTCCAGTGGCTCCATCCCAATGTTCTCCAGTCTCACAACAAGCTGCTGGGTTTCCCCATTGTAAAGCTGCACAGACACGTTAGTAGATATTTCATCACCAGAGGAAGGCTGTAATGAATGTGCGGACCTAAAATAAGAGTAAGAATTATGATCAATTTTAGAAAAACAGAAAAAAAATTGATGGCATTTTAGAGTCATGCACATCACCACACTTAAGCACTCCAGACACACAGACTAGGGAGCCGTGGCTTCAGCGTAGAATTGGTGCCCAGCAACCAGGAACTCCAGGGCGAGTTGCTACACACTGAGCACTGTCCACACACAGATGGCCCTGGGTCACATGATGGCTCTCACTGGCCTTACTGGCTTATGTGTGTATGAACCGTAAGACTAACTGTTGCATCATGGTGAGGGCAAAGGTGAAACAATGAATTAATTCAAATGATCCCTGAACGTGCTACTTGCTCAAAAAATTTTTAAATCTCAGAAATGCCCTGGGAAAATCCACAGACTGAAGGAGAAAACTCAAATGAACCCTTTGAAATGATAACGTGGGAGCTGCAGGAAAAGACAAGTGGAAAGCACAGACAGCAGCCTCCACATCCCAGTAAAATCAACAAGCGATGCTGGCAAACCCCTGACAGGAGCAGGGGCAGCTGGCGGGCCCTCGGCACCGGCTAGGCAGGGCCCTGGACCACGCGGGGTACAGCCAGAGACCCCGAGGCTTGCCCAACGCACCTCTGAGGTTGCAGCACTGCAGCCCTGGTCTGAAACTCTGGCCTGAGTCCTACTGACCGTCACTCAGCCCACAGCACTCATCACCCTGGTGTCCCCTTCCCAATCCAAGAGGCAAAGCCACTTCCAGGCCAGGAGGTCACCGTGACCACAGGGAGGAGGCTCTGGAGACAGAAAGGGGACAAATGCCAGCCATCAACGGGGGAGGCGCGTGTGGCAGATGGAGTCAAAAAGCACATCCAAAGCCCGTTCTCCAAAAACAACAGCATAGAGGATCAACGTGAACTCCTTGGCATTTTATATCTTTAGAGCTGTTTGTGAGTCAAGAAATAAATTTTCTCTGTCAAGTAAGGATAATTGACTCCAGTCCTCACTGTAAGTGACGTCTTTCCACATTTCATCACAGAGTCCTCCTCAAGTGAGAACTGTAGTCCGTCTGGATTTGCAGGGAACGTATTTGGAAAAACTGAAACCCAGCTGACACAAGCAGAGAGGGTGCTGGCCCCTGGCACGGCGGGGAAAGAGCAGGGAGGAAGCAGAAGGTGGGCAGCACACAGAGCAGGCGGTCGCGAAGACCGCGTCCCACACGCCGGGCTCAAGCTGGGGGTGCGGGGGAGGTGGGCGAGGCTGGCACTGAGGAGGGGCTCACTGAGTAGGCGACTGAGCCTTCCAAACATCCCAGAAAATGCCGTGACACATTTAGAAAGACAGCCCAAGGGATAAACAATAAAGCATTATCTGTATGAGCAAAAACTGAGACAGTCCCAAATCCCAACAGCAGGGAAATGAATGGGGATATGATTCTGAGATGGCTTCATGACGTACTTTTTTAAGCAATTAAAACAGAAAACTTTTAGCTTATGTTATATATTTATGCAAAGAGAAATCTATGATACTAAATGAAATGCAGTATGATCTAAACATACATATATTGTTCAGTGAGCAAACAGTGGAAACACCAGAAAGCATTAAGTCATTCCCTCTGAGATTTCTCTTCCTTCTTTATCCTTTCCTATAATGCTAGAGAAAAAAAAAGGACTGTTTTTATTTTAGAAGATAAGACTTCTTAAATTCTCTTAAGCCTCAACTGTTTCTCATAAAATGACGTTTCCAAAGGCTAATTTCACATTTTGTTCTGATCTTAGTAAGAAACGCCTCAACTCTGCTCCAGTTTGCTGCAAGCAGAGCGCTGCCTGTTGGTCCCCTGGATACACTAACACTCTGGCCGTGAGGTCAGAGGTCGCGAGGTCATAGGGTAACTCCGGCTCCCAGGCTCCGGCCACAGGGCACAGCACAGGACTCCCAGGGGCCCTGGGGTCGGCGAGCAGGCCCAGTGCCCGCGGGCGCTACCTGGGCAGAGACGTGCTGATCTGCAGGCGGGGCAGCGCAGGGATGACCTCCACTGTGGAGCCACTGGTCTTGATTCCCGGGAGGCTGTCCAGCAGACAGTCGCTGAAGACGCCAAACACCGTGGTGTGGTAGCCTGGGGACGAAAGGCCAAGGTTCACCCCCTGGAAGGGCTTCACAGCTCATGCCCAAGGGGGCCCCATGGGTGACAGGGGCGCAGGGTCCCCTCTGACCTGAGTTGCGATTCAGGGCCCATCAGCTGCCCGGTGGGCCCACGGCTCCCGAGCTCAAGTCCACAGCCTCGTGTCCCCGAGCGGAGGTGAGAGTTGGGCCCAAGGCAGGTTGCGTCCAACCAATGGTGCACAAACCATAAACGTCACACAAGTTCACAATCAGTGTCTTATCCCTTCAATAATTTGCTTTTCAAATTTATCCATCCCTAAAATGAAAAGGAGAGCTTGTACTCCTTTCCAGGACATAATGGGAGTTAATAAGTATTTGAAAGAAAGTGATTCAAAATCTTGTGTTGAGAGATGAAAGTTCAAGAGTCAATCATTGTTATCATAACTGTTACGTGATGTGGCAAATCTGCTCAATGTGTACAAACACTATAATTTAAGATTAGCAAAATTTTCATTTAAGAAACACTCCTCAGGTTAGATAAGCACTTGAAATTGTTTAAGCAAAGCTTGGAAATGGCTTTTGAAATTTGAGGTAATTATTATAAACAACATTCACAGTGTAACAAAATCAAGTAACACTTGATGGTAAGTACCTAGGGTGGCAACTTCTCTGCATCCATATTAAACGTCTACATACTCAACAAGAAGCAAGAGGTACCGTGGGGATAAACAGGGCCCTGATACAGCCCCTCGACTTAAAAGAGCTCCAATTCATGGCACCCACATTTCCTTCTTTTTAAAGTATGGTCCTTCAATAATATATCCTCACACCTGGCACGTAGCAGGTCTTCAGTACCCATTTGGTGGCTGAAAGTCAACATTCACTGGGAAAGGAATCTGTTTAAAAGGCGGCTTATAAAGAAAAAATATTAAAAAAAATAATAATAAAGTATGGTCCTTCAAAGCCGCCTTTTAAACAGATTCCTTTCCCAGTGAATGTTGACTTTCAGCCACCAAATGGGTACTGAAGACCTGCTACGTGCCAGGTGTGAGGATCCAGCCAAGAAAGCCGGATGCGGCTGGCAAGGAGTGGGCCCGCAGGCCATGGTGGGCGTGACATGAAGGAGGGGCTGCCACGGTGGAACGAGGGCAAGGCCGGGCGGGCACCACAGGGGCACCTGAGCTGAGCCTCAAGGCCCCCAAGCAGAGGGACAGCACGAGCAGGGGGCAGGAAGCAGGGCGCGTGCCCAGGATGGGAGCCCTCTACACCTGCCCAGATGTGCAGGACCCAGCGACACAGCCAGAGTGAGATAGGGAGCCCTGGCGGGGAGCCCAGTGAAGGCAGGACCACTTCTAGCCCAGGGGCCTGCACTGCGGAGAGGTCACAAGGCCGCACCACAGGAAGAATGAGGGCAGAAAGACCAGTACTGATGCTTCGGTGAAAAACCCTAGAGAGGGCGGAGGGGCAGAGGGTGTTGACGACACGGGCAGTAACGTAGGGGAGTGAGGGGGAGACAGGAGCAGTCCAGGATGACCCCTGGTGCCTGTCCGGGGACGGGGCCTGGGTCCTGGGTCCCTGGGATGGGACCATGGGGCAGGGGCAACGTGGGGATGGGGGTGGGGACACACGGAATGTGATGTGCACTGGAGACAGCCAAGGAGAGTGGCAGGTCCAGGAGAGGGGTCTGGACGGGACAGTAGACAGACGGACTGCCCGAGGCAGTAGGCGGAGATGGAAGGAGAGGAGAGAAGGGTGGCGGGGCCGTAGCCCCAGGGGGAGAAACTCGGAGCGCGCCTGTGGTCCGGGAAAGACAGACCGGTGCACAGCAGCTGACCCCACATCCTGCGCCCTCTGTGCGGTTCGTCTGCGGCGAACTGTCCGTGGTGGCACAGGAGTCCGAGGCCCCCAGAACCACAGCCAGAAAGGCGCTGTCCTTACCGTTCACAGTGATCGTCCCCGTCGTCTGCGGGACCCCGACGAGCGTCACCGGGTAAAGACCAGACTCGGCCGGGAGGGACAGTGCCGCGGGGAGAGACTCGAACTCCACTCCGCTCGTGAGCAGCCCCTGCAGCGGGCGGCAGGAGACACGTGAGTGCGGCCCCCACCCTGACCCAAAGCCCCCGCTCAGCCAGCAGGAACGCCCGGGACTCAGAAGACAAGGACCCCTTAGTGACGTGAACAAATGATGGCCTAGAAGCGTGGTTACAAAACAGTCTTGAAAGGGGCAGCCCCAGGGGCGCCTGAACAATTCCATCTGTAATACTAGCCCCGCTTGACACAGTATGAATGTGTGTGCTGCTTTGCCGTTTTACCAAGTTGGAAGATAAACAGAAAGAACAAATAAAATATCCTGCTTACAAACAAAATGAAAAGAATATGACACATGGAAGCGAATCAGTGAGTCTTCTTCCAGTGTGTCTGTGAACCATCAGTCCATCTCTCTAAGAGCCGGGCCCTACACTTGATGGTGGAGCAGACAGGCTGTGTGGCCTCTGGGAGCCACCCGTGACTGCAGGGCCTCCCAGCGCTCGGGCCCTCTCCTCGGCACTGTGACGGAGGCCCCGGCCAGCACAACAGCCAAGAGAAGAAACAGCATGGAGACAATCACCTACATGCAAAAGCTGCAGAAAAGCCTGTGGTGCCTACGAGGAAACCTGAACTAACAACAGCATTTAGCCCGGTAACAAAGTCAGCATTTACAAACCAGAAGTGTCTCCATAACCAAGCAATAAGCATATGATAAAACAAAACAGTAAAAATACCACGAACAGGGAGCTTCCCTGCTGGTCCGGTGGCTAAGACTCAGAATGAAGGGGGCCCAGGTTCGATCCCTGGTCAAGGAACTAGATCCCACATTCCAAAACTAAGACGTAGCATAGCCAAATAAAGAAAGAAAGAAATACTTTTAAGTACCATTAACAAGGGATCAAAAACACCCCCTATGTTGGAGTGAGCCTACCGAGAGGTGTGAGAGTCCTGCCCTGAAGCCTGCAGAAGATGGCAAAGGGGCAAAGAAGACCTACATGAAGGAGGGAGTGCCACAGTCCATCTCAGGAGCGGGCAGGTGAGGGGACGCTGGTGCTGCCCTGAGCCACGTTCTCACGGGGGAGGCAAGGACACGGATGTGGAAGGAGGCGAGGAGAGCCCTCTGGAGATGGAGCGGACCTGAAGTGATGACTGCAAGGTCGGGATCTGTGAAGTCTGCATCTGTGTGTGTGCACACTTGGGCACACGTACATGTATGTACACACATGTGCAGATGCATGTGGTAGGTATGCGTGAGCACGTGCCTATGTGTGCGTGCATGCCCACTGTTTCTAACTCTGTCTGCGGAAAGCACCCAGAAGCAAGGCTCCCTTAGTGACAAAGAGCACACCTGCGCCCAGAGTTTCCATACATGTTTGTAAACACACGTGTGGATGAGTGTGGTAGGTACGCATGAGCACGTGCCCATGTGTGCATGCATGCACACTGTTTCTGTCTGCAGAAAGCACCCAGAAGCAAGGCTCCCTTAGTGACAAAGAGCACACCTGTGCCCAGAGTCTGGGCAGGAGCTTGAAATGATCTAACTATGTGAGAAACAGACAACAAGGTGGCCAAGAATGGAAGCGGAGAAACAATTAGGTGGCTCTTGTCCCCAGGCAAAACACACTCACATTTGACTTCTTTTAAACGTGACGGTGCATGCATGAGGTGCGGCTCTTCCCTGTGCCGTTTCCCACGCTTGAAACATTTCGTAATGTGATTCTTTAATTCTGAACATGATTTGTGGGCTATCTCCTAGTGGTAAATTTTATTCTTTGTTCTTCCTCATTTTTTGATAAAAGTACATATTACTTTTTAAAATTAATTTATCTGTGTGTGTCAGGACTTTGTTGTGGCACATGGACTCCAGTTGTGGAGCAGGGACTTAGTTGGCATCTTCGTTTCCTGACCAGGGATTGAACCTATATCCCCTGCATTGCAAGGCAAATTCTTAACCACTGGACCACCAGGGAAGTCCCACACGCAGCTATTACTTTTCAACCAGTTAAAATTAAACCTAAAAAAAAAATGTATAAGAAACAATAGGCATATGATACTTTAACCACTTTAGGGAAAATTCTCTGAACAACTCTCAATGTTATTCCTGGCTTAGGCCAGGAGACAAAGCCACTGCAAGGCCTGACCAAGAGCTAAGCCCCAAGGCTGGCATGTTCTTGTGCAAAAGGAGGAGGAGGGAATGCTCATCCTAATAGGTGGCTCTCATATGGGGGGACCTCAGGTTGCCCACTCAATACTCAGCTGAATTTCTAAGAGCTCCAAGGAATGTGGAAAAACCATGCCTCATGCCAGAGGCCCAAACATCATCTTAAGTAACTACCAGTCTGCCTGCGAGCTCCCACTCATCCTGTGTCCTCAGCAGGGCCTCCCCGACCCTCCATGTGGGTCCCACAGCCCCTCCTGCACCCTGACCACGGGGCAGAGGCCTGGCCTGACACATGGCCTAGGCACTCGGCAAGCTCTGAACACGAGTCATAAAACCCAAGAGGAAAGCATCACCTGGCTAACAGCACCCTTCACATATCACAGGGAAGTAACAAAGGGGTCCCACACAATGATTAAGCACAGAGAAGACTTGCAGGACTGGAATCCACCTAGTGCATGCAGGGCTCTCCTCTGGGAACACAAGGTCCAGCAAGGAGAACCACACAAACGTCCTTTCCCCGACTGCGGAACTAGGGGAGGAGTTTCAGCAGACACCATTGCAGAGGGGGTACTTAACACTGTGCACAGACACACAGCCTGAACACCTGATTTCAAACCCGAGGCAGATTTCACATTAGTGCTGCAGTCGTTTATTCCCTTATAAATAAAGAGGCCTTGGTCATCTTGTCATCTTGAGCAGTGAAGCAGCAGTGAGGTTGAGTGGGGGGCACACTACAGACTTTGTAACCTCGCTAATCTCATACGAATTTCAACATGATTATTTCAAATATTTCATTCAGTCAACTCAGGTCTGTGTGTATTCAAATCTGAGATATCTTTTGTTCACTGATTCACAGACGTACTGAGGACCGAGCACTAAACACACGGGAATGCAGGACGCGGTCTTCATTCACAAAAAGATTATAATCTTTGGCAAAACAAATCTTAAAAACAGACAGATATCATAAGAAGTATGACTCAAATACTAAGAAACACGTATCAATAGTGAACTGACGTTTAGGCCAAAGGGGCAAGTGAGTGGTGATACGCACCATGTTTTCAACTCGGAGCTCGAACGGCATCGGGTTATACACCATCAGCTGCACTTCACACACGTCTCCTTGAACCCACTGGAAATCTAGAAATACACACACACAGAGGAGTCCATGTGTTAGCTGGTGTTCTTGCACGCTTCCCGTGGCTTCAGATCACTCCTCTGGCTACTTCCCAATGAAGCAGTGGCATCATGGCCATCTTGAGAGACGCAGTTTAAAGCTACGCTGCTGCTGGCTTTCTCCAAAGCCGAGCCCGTTGTCACTGCCACCTGGACAGCCTGTGACTGATGCTTCTCTTGCTGGTGCCAAACGCAGCTTCCCGAACCTGGCAGTAACCGGACGGCACAGCTCCCGGTGGAGCGCCACCACTCGTCACACAGGCCTTCTCAGGCCCAGAGGCTGGCACTCAGGAAGACGGCACCGTGGCCAACTCTAAGTGGCACAGAGCCTGGTTCCTCTCTCCCCTCCTGAAGTCTGTGAGACCAGACGGTGGCGCCTCCTCCCTGACCACTCCCAGGCCAGCTGCAGCTCAGCACGTACAGGAAGTAGAATTCTGAGATGACCCCCAGGACCCCCGACCCCTGGTGTATATGCTGTCTAATCCTCTTCCCCAAGTGTGAACACAAGGATCAGTTATGTTCTGTAACAAAGGGGGAGGAGGTTTTCATATGTGACGAGGGCCCCCAAGCCTTCAAAGCAGTGTGCTTTGAGTTAACCCAAGGGAGATTATCCCAGGAGAACCTGGCCTTCTCAGAAGAGCCCTGGAAGGGAACCTGCTCACCCTGAGTGAGAAGACTCAACACGTGAGCAGGTGTGTGGAGGAGGCCTGGTGGCCAGGGTCTGAAAGCAGCCGCGATGACCTGAAAGTGGTCCAGGTAACACCCAGCAGGTGGACGGGGACCTCAGCCCCACAATCGCAAGGAACCAAGAACCCGAGGGAGCTGAGAAACAGACCCTGCCCAGTCGAGCCTCCGGATGAGAACACAGCCCCAGCTGAGACCTGGATCTCAGCCTGCAAGACCCTGAGCAGAGGCCCACGCTAACACAGACTGCACTCGTGATGCAAACAGTGAGAAAAATGCATTTGTGCTCTTTAAGCCACAAAGTCGGTGGTCATCTGTGTGCAGTCCCCACCCCCACTCCACTGCCCTCTCCTCCCTTTGAGATACTCCACGGGGCAATTCAGAAGGGACTTGACAACCAAGCGAGCTGCAGGGCAGGAGCCACTGTCCAGCCCTTGGAAGGCTGTCTCTGACTCCGCATCATGCCCTGGTGAGGGAGGTACCACAATCCCATTGTTACAAGGCAGGGACCAAGGTCCAAGCAGGTTAACAAATGTGCTGGGAATCACACAGCCAGGAAGTGGTGTGGCAGGGATTCAAGCCAGGTCTCTGAACTCAGAGAAGTGTCTAGAATGGACAGTGGTGGATAAAGGCCTTCTCCTAGAGTAGACACTAAGATTTACTGACCAGCATTCTTCAGCTTCATAGGCTTTCATAAAGACACCATTTTCCCCCAAACACTTTGCACCAGGCCCTCGCACAGAGACTAAGAGAGGCTGAGCCAAACCTGTGGCATCCTGAAACTGCACGCAGTGAAGAAGCAGCCCACCAGGCGAGCTGGCTTTTAAAATGCCTGTGCAAGCAGGTGCCTGTATGCGGTCTTAACAACACGGTGCAGTGGTCAGCAGGGCACAGATCATCCTCATCCACCAACAAGGACACGGACAGGCTGAACCATCCATCATTCACGGCCCTGACAAATGAGGCCGCCGGGCCCACCTCCCGTCTGCCTGGCCCCACAGACTTGGCTGCTCTCACACTGCTATTCCCTGTGGCTCCAGAAACCCAGCTCTCCTCAGCCGCCTCAGGCTGAGAACTCCTGCTGCAGGGCACAGGGCTCCCAACCCGCCTTCAGCAGCACCCCGAGCACATCACTGCCTCAGCAGTCAACACCCAGCCCTTCCTCACAGCCAAGGAAAACGTCATTTGTTTTAACAGGTTGCTGCCTGATAGTGAAGGAGCTGTTTGTCTTCTCTGTCATGGTCAAATGACCATTATTTTAAAATTCATTTTCCTGGGGCGCTGAAAGGAATCGTTTATACTCACACAGTCAGAGTCGCTAAAGGTAAACCTAAGATAAATCTTTATTACAGGAACAGTTTTAATGTCTGACAAGAGATCATCTCCTTCCCAGGTCTTAGCGTGCCACAGGACATGCTACAGTCTGTCCCAGAAACCTCGGAAAGGACCAGCCCTGGAGGCTATTAAACACCCCTCTGTCTCAGGCCCCCCTACAGTGCTACACGGCCCCCAGGCAGGTCTCAGCTGTGGACTAACAGCCTCTTTCGGGGGCTTCTGTCGACAAGCTCATCTCTTTCCACCACGCTGGCTGGACCCATCTGGCAGAGGGCACTCCTGATTTCTCACTGTACCCCCAGCACCTTGGACAGCGCACACGACGCTGCTCAGAGCCTTGAGTGAACAGCACTGGATGCTGTGGTGTTAGCGGCTCCCTCAACCCCTGAGGAGGCCGTGCAGTGGGCTTCTAGCGCCCCCTCCCCGCAGAGAGCGCAACTGCAGCCCGGGGAGGCCAGGCAACTGACCGAGGCCATGGGACGGCTCCCGCCTGTCCATCCTCCCAGGCAGCTGCCAACCTTGGGCACGAAGCCCGGCCATGCCAAGTCCTGGCACAAAACCTGTCACCTCTCTGTGCTCACGCTCAGGAGGTGCGCAGCCATCACTGCACGTGGAGTTTAGATGGAAAGACTGGTAAATTACTCCACGTTAGCGCGGAAAATGGTCCCAGGAGCGGCCCCCAGGGTTTCTTCCCCTCTAATACTCTGTGTCCTCACTGTGATAACTCCCCCCAGTTACAGACAGAGATTCATTTATAGAGATGGGGATTTTGGGTTAAAGACATGTGATTCTTCAAACATGCAGGCAGGTACTTGCTGCTGAGTCAATTGCCAGAAAGGTATTAGAAGCCACGGAATATAAATTACACTTTCCTACCCATGGGTCTCCAACAAATAACATGCATTTTGGCTGAAGTTTCTGTTATATCCAGGAAAAAATCCTGCATCGTCCACTGAATTTATCCCCAGCTCAGAGTAACTTCTCACTGTCTTCAAGGAAAAACTTTTTTTTTTTCCTGGAAAATTCCCAGGAAATCCCTGGGAATTCCCTGGCAGTCCAGTGGTTAGGACTCCACAGTTCACTGCCAGGGGTGTGGGTTCAATCCCTGGTCGGGGAACTGAGATCCCATAAGCCACGCAGTGTGGCCAAAAAAATAAAAAATAAATAAAGGAAAATATCTCTGGGCTTTGAGTCATAAACCATGGACAAAGCCTGAGCTCTGCCACTTCCTTCCCGACCTAGGGCAGCAATGTACATTCACTCAATCTTAATTTTCTCATCGATAAATTGGGAACACGACACCTGCATCACTGGATGAGGTGAAAACCCTCTGCAGCAAGTACAGAGTACTCTTTTCATAAAAGGAAGCCTCAGCAGTTTCTAAAGATTAGAGAGGAAAGGAGGAAACGCCAGCTTCAAGGGCTGGGACCTAGCAGCCATATGGCGCCCGACTCAGGGGGGCCCACGTTCTGTTTAGGGCCTTCTCTGTCTCCAGAGTCTTCCTAATGTTTGAACAAAGGGGCCCCACATCTTCCTTCTGCATGAGGCCCCACAGATCATGCTGCTGGTCCTCAGAAGGAGTCTCATGTCTCCAGTCCCCCAGATCACCTTAAGAAGCTTCTGTACACAAAATGGGTAAAAGTTTCCTAAAACGTCCTTTAGAGAGAAAACTTACCATCAACCCTAATGAGACCCAATATCAATAACCTCAGATATACAGATGGCACCACCCTTATGGAAGAAAGCAAAAGGAACTGAAGAGCCTCTTGATGAAAGTGAAAGAGAAGAGTTAAAAGTCTGGCTTAAAACTCAACATTCAGAAAACTAAGATCATGGCATCTGGCCCATCACTTCATGGCAAATAGATGGAGAAACAGTGGAAACAGTGAGAGACTTTATTTTTGGGGGCTCCAAAATCACTGCACATGGTGACTGCAGCCATGAAATTAAAAGACGCTTGCTCCTTGGAAGAAAAGCTATGAGCAACCTAGACAACATATTAAAAAGCAGGGACATTACTTTGTCAACAAAGGTCCATCTAGTCAAGGCTATGGTTTTTCCAGTGGTCATGTATGGATGTGAGAGATGGACCCTAAAGAAAGCTGAACACCAAAGAATTGATGCTTTTGAACTGTGGTGTTGGATAAGACTCTTGAGAGTCCCTTGGACTGCAAGTAGATCCAACCAGTCCATCCTAAAGGAGATCAGTTCTGGGTGTTGATTGGAGGGACTGATGCTGAAGCTGAAATGCCAATACTTTGGCCACAGTGTGGCCAACTGACTCATTCGAAAAGACCCTGATGCTGGGGAAGACTGAAGGCAGGATGAGAAGGGGACGACAGAGGCTAAGATGGTTGGATAGCATGACTGATTCGATGGACGTGAGTTTGAGTAGGCTCTGGGAGTTGGTGATGGACAGGGAAGCCTGGCGTACTGCAGTCCATGGGGTCACAAAGAGTTGGACACGACTAAGTGACTGAACTGAACTGAACGAGACCCAAAAAGAACAGCCAGAGACTCCTACAATGTCCAGGAGACAAACCTTGTTAACTCTGTAATGATGGGCCCAGGTCCACCCGGGGGAAGGGGCCTGGAAAGTGGCCTCCCCACCATTGAGAGACCCCTGAGACTCTGATGTGAACAGGACCCAAGCCCCCCATCTCCAAGAGATCAAAGGGGGCGTCCCCTGGCAGATGGGCACTGCTCGCTGGCATGTGCGGGAGATGCCCAGGACCAGCTCCGCCACTGCTCAACCACGAGGTCCACCCACCCCCTGCTCCCAGCCTCTCTGGCATCTTCTCCAGGGCAGAGGAGCAGTCAGGAGGCCAGAGCTGTCTCTCGGAATCACAGACTAGAACTAGAACATCAAAGATTCATATTCACACCACAAGTGCCTGCTGGGTGGGGCCCTGCTCCCCTAAGAGCCAGGAGACTGCTGCAGTCGGTCACTCACCCAGAGCAGAGCCCTGAGACTGGAACAAGGGGTCACATTCAAAAAACAGCGAGTGGTCGTGTGGCTGGGGCCACAGAGCAGGGGCAGAAAGGTGGGAGGAGGTGAGCGGAAAGGCAGACAGCGTGCGGCGGGCAGGGTCAGCTCCGGATGTGAGTGGTGGGTGAGCGCACTCGGACTGCTGCACCCTGCAGAGAAGAGCCTCCCTGCAGAGAAGAGCCAGAAGCCAGGACGCCAGGGTGTAAAAAGAAGAAGAAAGGAAGACAGAGGAGAAGCCAGCACTGAGCTGCACAAGCTTTGCGGGTCTTCCACTGAAACTTCTCGGACAGAGTCTGCAATGACCAACCAGTGACCCGCCTCTCAGCCCTGCAGCTTTGTCACTGCGACTCGCAGGCACCACAATCCCCAAGTGCGCAGGGTCCGAGGAGGGGGAGCGGTGAGGAATGAGGCCTGCGGCATGGCCAGCTTGGGGGAGGGCACGGAGGCACGGGGTGGCACAGGAGAGCTCTGGGGGTCACGGGGACAGTAAAGAGAGGGGGCCATGTCCTGGGACACGGCAGGAGGCTGAGTGCACAGAGAAGCCCGTGAGGATCCTCAGCAGTGAGTTGCCCCGCCCCACCCACCCCCAAGACACAATGCCACGGCGCCCTGCAGAGCCGCCAGGCCTCTCAGGAGAGGCGACGACCGTCAGCGAGACACAAAACGAGCACTGCCAGCCTTCAAACGGGACAGTGATGGGACGCCCTTATGCCCATTCAGTCCTGAACAAAGACGACCTTTAATCTCCGTGGATGATTCAGAAGTCACTCCAGGCTTGGAAAATCACCCTGATCTCCAAGTACCTCTCCTTTGTAATTGACCTAAGTCTTGAATAACAGAGGTCTTCTGGCTTCTAGAACTTTCACAAAACCTCCTTTTATGAAACAGATACTAAAAAGGCAGACCTATAGGCAGTGGTCAGACAAAGCCAGCAAGCGGAATACACCTGAGTAAGGGTATATCCCACGGGCTCACGTGAACCACATCAAGTCTCACGATCTCAAGTCCAGACAAGCCCCCAGGGTCGGGTGGCTGAACACAGCCCGGAAGCCCGGCGGCCCGCCTACCTATCTTCTTGCTGCGCTCCTCCCCGCGGCTGTGGGCGATGATCGGGGAGTAGATGAAGGGGCTCTTGGCCGACACGCTTGGGCCCAGCGAGCTCTTCATCTTCTGCGGCCGGAGGCTGGCAGGAAGGTCCAGCAGTTTCACACGCCTGTTATTTCAAAGGGAACAAAAATACTTCAACTGCCTTGTTAGCTTGGCTTCAGCATAAATACGACCAAATATCTGGTGTTACACGGACAATAAATCAAACAGCAGATACACTGAGGGGAGGAAAAGCACTCAGCTTTGCAGGACACGGCAGAGAAGGCAGCACAACTCGCCCCCCAGCCCCAGACAGTCCCGGGAGAGAGGACGTCTGTGGGCAGACGGAGCCTGGCCCTCGGCCCACAGACGTCCTCTCTCCCGGGACTGTCTGGGACTCCACTGGGACGGCGGCACCCACCAGCCACGGGCCTGCCTTCCCTGCGCTCAGGCTCCTGGGCTGTCACACGAACCGCTGAGAGGATTCGGGGAGGCGCGGCGGGTCCACACCCACTGCTCTGCAGAAGCTGCTCCCTCCTTCCTTCCTCGGGCGAAGGGCGGCAGCCCCGTCGGCTCTGCTTACGTGCGCGTCCGGTTCTGCATTTGCGCGGTCTGCGCCTCACTAAACTGCTTTTCCAGCTGTGGATGTCTGCTAGTGATGCCAGTCAGCCTGGACTGAAGGCCCACGGTCCACAGAGCCAGACCTCAGGCCCGTGCCCACTGCTGCCCACGCGCCATCCCAACTAAACCTCCTCCGCCTCCCGAGCCACGGTGCTATCACCATCACCTCCAAGTCCTCAACTAGGAAACCGACACAGGGGAGAGGAAGCATGTTGACCAACGCCCACAGCTGGAAACGGGCCAGGAGGACACAGCACATCCTGCAGTTCCGGCACACTGGCCGCCCTTGGGAGGGACAGGGGGCAAGACAGCGAGATTGAAGGCACGGTGAGGGGAGAGGGTGGGTCAGAAGGTTGGGGGGCCCTGAGCCCCTCCCCACCCACAGCCCCTCTGCAGGAGGAAAGGCTGGAGGGTCGGGAGGGGAAGCCACGCGGGTCCCTGGGAGACAAAGCACTCCCAGGGGCGCCCTGCCTCCTCCTCAAGGCAGTCCTGGGGGCCGGACACGAGCAGACGGACGCGCCCGGATCGCTGAGTGACCTCAGGGAGGTCAGCCACCCTGGAAAGCTACCTGCCCGATCTGCATCAGACACCACGAGAAGGAGACGTCAACCTGGGCCGTGCTGAGGGCTGATCTCTCTGAGATTCTAGGGGCCATGTTTCTGCCACGGCACAGGCTAATCTGTGCTGACTACGTATATATGTCTGTGTGTGTGTGTGTCTATAAACTAGAGACTGCCTCAGAGAATCCACAACATCACGCCTTTCTCAGCTCTCCCGGCCTCCACTGTGACCCTGTCCTGCACACGAGCACCCCCACCGCTCCGGCCATCACCGACGGCTCCTGAGCCTGGCCCTGGGGAGGGCCAGGTCACACGTGTGATCCTCACCTGTTCCCACCACGACCCGAGGCAGAGGCGGTGCTCACCCGCCTCAGCTCTTCAAGAAAGGCCTCTATCCTGCACTTTCTCTGCCTCCTCGCCTTTGCAAGCCCCTCCCACGTGCTTTTCTTGTACAGGATCAGAATCGCTCAGTTTTCTGTTTGTTCGGCCGTGAGCTTTCCGAGGACGGGGCACCCAGGGCCTCATTTGTCTCGAGTCCAGTGCTGGTGCAACACACCAATGCGGACCTCTCAGTGAATGTTGAATGAATAAACTCCCAAAAGCTGGATTTCCAACTCAGCTTCCAAATCTTTCAAAGCCGTATCCTCAAGGCTAAGCAGTTTATCACCAACAGCGGCAAATCCCAGCCCTCTGTGCACAAAAAACCCGGCTGTGCTGTGCTGTGCAAGTCCTCACGCTGGCCGAGGTGCCACGACCAATGAGCGTCTCACACCCACTGCATCCAGCCCGGGGGGGACACGCCTGCAAGAGCCACAGACCTGAGCGCAGTGAAGGACCCACCAGCTGGGCAACAGCAAGGAGGGCTTCACCCCAGATCTCCAGCCTCTCACCCAAAATAGGAAAGATGATCAGTACCTGACGACGCTGTCCAGGAGGTCCCGTGGACGTGCCCCCGGGCTCCATGCTTCCTGGAGGAGGGACAGCCTAGGGTAGGGTCCCAACCTCACCCTCCCCTCACCCCTCCTAAGGGAGAGGGCAGATCTGGCAGGAGAACCAGCGTGTGCGCCGCTCAGGCCCTTCTGCGGCCTGCCTGCCGAGCGAGAGCAGGGATTCTGCCTGGCTCTTGGCGCGACGGGATGGGGCCGGCCCTAGGGCTCTGCCAGAGGCTGGGGAACATCTGGGCAGCCCTGAGTCACACTGGGCACGGGCTCCACCGTCCACCTGAGACAGATGTTTCTTTCTGCTGATTCCAAACTCGGGCAGAGAAGGGAGAGTGGTCTAAAGCAGAGACCTTCAAACCTTCACTCTGAAAACTGAGTTGATATGCATGGCAACTCACTCCTGGGAAATCCCAGAGACAGAGGAGCCTGGTGGGCTACAGTCCATGGGGTTGCAAAGAGCTGGACACGACTGAACGACCAAACAACAAGACAAAGCACCTGTGACAACACCCGACACACAGCAGGCGCACAAGAGCCCTGCTCCTCCCTCCCTAAAACAGCACGCGCCTACAGGCTCAGAGAGCCGAGTCCCTGCAAGAAGGACGACAGCCGCGGGCGGAGGCACGGGAACGAAGCGCCGGGCCCAGCGCCACTGCGAGCACCCTGCTGAACCTGGACCAGCAGCATGGACTCATGTCTGTGCGTGCTCATCGATAAAACGACACCATCTCCTCGCAACACAGATAGCTCTACTCGGTGCCGCTGTCACCACCTAAAAACGAGGTGTCACCTGTCATCCTGGTAATCATCGACTCAAGCACAGAAACCTCAGATCACATGAAAGGCTTTTAAAAACTGCAGAGGGATTCCGAGGGCATGGTCAGACAGAAAAGAAACCCAACAAGCCAGCCATGGCATTCATTCGTAACTCAAAGTCCAGCATCAAATGTCTGCCCATAAAATGTACCCAGAAAAAGTCACTCAAGGTACGTGACCTAAAGCATAACTCATTCAGGATAAACTGCTGTGAAACTAATAACATTGTATTTGGTCTATGGAGCGGCCAACAGTAAAGCAGAAGTCCAGGGATGACGCTTTCAGAACAAGAATTATTTTTAGGGATTCCGTTTGGAAACGTTTGGTATTTTAAAAGCTGATACCTCAGGATACTGTGGCTAATAAGGATGATGCAAAGTAGAGGTGGGACACTCATTAGGAAAATGACAGAAAATATGTTGGTAAGAAAGCCATGGGACAACTCCGCTTACCTTTTCTCTCGGTTTTCAATTCCTCAACCTTATTTACAGGGGAGACATACCTGAGAATCTCCTGGCTATCTCTGCACAGATGGGCAACAGTCAAAGCTGCCCAAGTCGGGTGATGGGGCCCATGGGGCTGGGGCAGAGCTCCCCAGGGGAGGGAGGGCAACATGGTAGCCATGGTAACCAGTACAGTAGGGGAACTGACCAAATGAGCAACCAGATTGAGGTGAATGGGAGACAGGTTTCCCCTGTCTGAGAAGGGCTTACAGATACTAGAAGGACCCCTAGGTGCTGGGTGGAATTGGAGCTTTAGGTATCAGTATGAACTCAGCTTCCAGTACACAGAGACATGCAGAAATAACCATGGGCATGAACATGCGGTGAACAACGTGTATCTATAAATAGACGCTGCCCAGCTCTGTCCACCGTGAGCAGCAGCAACCCGACAGTGAGGCGCACACACAGCACCCAGATCTTAACTTCAACTCCATCAAAAGGAAGCAGGGCTCTTGCAGGAAACGGCCAATGTGGGACTAGGAGCAGGGACTCGGATCTGAGTCCATGACTCAGCAGAAGTGCCGGAGAGCAGGGGTGTCTGTGGAAGCTCCCAGGAGAAGGAAGCTTTATCTTCCTTCCACAGGCAGCACCTTCTCTTCTCCCAGCCACTGCAGGATGGGGAGCCGCAGCTGCCAGCCTGATGCTACCAAGAACCTGAGACTAAAGCCTGGCTGCAGAGGGCAGAGCTAAGAGGGGAAAGAGGCAGGTGCTGGTGAGACTGTCTGACGCCTGGCTCCAGCCCTGCCTGAATCCCTCTCCTGGATTCTGTAGGTATATGTGCCATAAACCCCCCTGTGCCTAAGACAATCTGGGTCAGATGTTCTGAGGACTGCTTACAAAGAATCCTGATGGCTGGATCCGTTCATTTGCTCAACACACACGAGCACCTAAGGGTTGCAAAAACAAAGGTCTCTCCAGGGAGCTTGCAGACAGAGCGAAGGTGTATAATCACATTCCATAAATGAAATGGAAGAAGACATGGAAGATGCTCCTGGCTGGCTAACCCAGCACCACTCTGTCCCCTTCTCCCTTCCCCACCTGCATTACAGAGATTGGGAGAGTTAAACCCTATTTCCTCAACCTCTCTTACAACCAGCAGTGGCCAGAAGATGCACTCCTGGTCAAGGACACTGGGGCAGAAGTCCACTGTGAGTCTGTCAAGATCATTTTTGCTATGCTAGTAAACAAAAGATAGGTGCCCTGGCCCTGGCCCTTCTTCCTTTATCCTATCCTGGATGTAGATGTGTCATCTGGAGCTGCAACAGCCGATTGGTCATCATGAGGTAAAGACAGCATTACAGAGAAGCCACCTGTTTCCAACTTCTTAATAAATAAAAAAAAAATAACCTCTTATTTCCTATCCACTACTAGGTTTTCTGCTCTTTGCCACTGAAACAATTGGTAATTATCCAGAAGGTGTAATTATTTCTATCTGAGGGGCTCAGGGAAAAGGTTTTATGGAAGAGATAATCTTTAAACTAAATCTTGGAAGATGACTGAATGCCGCCAGCCAGAGCAAGGGAGGGAAAGGCCCTGTAAGCAGGAGGCGGAGCTGAGCACAGAAATGAAACCTGCCATACAATCGGCCTGCTCAGCATTTTCATGAGGGTGTATGGGGCTGGGGGTCCGCAGGAATAAGGAAGGGCTTGCAGCCAGTTGGGAGACAGAGCAGCCATGGACAGTCCTGTGAGCCCCACAAAGCAAGGGAGTGAAGGGGCTCTGAGGCCTGTGTGCCGGGGTGCACAGTGGCACCCGGACACGGGTAAGTGCCACGAGGCCTGGTCTGTCTCCATCATGCAGAAAGGCCATGGCTTGGCTGCGGAACCAGGCAGACACAGGCCAGAGTGGCTCTGCCAGTGGAAAGGAACGTGGCGACAGTTGTTCTGTGATGGCCCTGGTCTGACTCTCATCTATGAAACACGCTTCACAGGCAGCAGCTGAGACTTCACGAGACAACAAACCAAATACATAAGCAGCCACAAACGGGAACCCTGCTGCAGATCTACATCCCTGCTCAGAACAAAGCAGGCGCTAGGAGCGAGCTCGCCTCCTGCGCTCCGGCCAGCTTGTCCTACCTGACGATGGGCAGCTTGGTGAAGGGCACTGGGGGCAGCGTGAGCCCGTCTGGGAGGGTGAGGAGTTCCATGGTCCCGGGACACTTGGAGGTATAGTTCTCCAGGCTCTGTGTCACATCCTTTTTTTCTGATGAGAAAATAAAAATAAAGGTTAATTAAACCAAAGAAAAAGGAGGAGAAAGTGATTTTTTTTTGCTCTATTTTTTTGAGCAAAAATAAAATTCTTAACCCAATACTTGACAGTCCAATAAGTCCAATCTTCTGACAGAAATAAAGGGGCAGCAACCACAAGAGACAAAAAGAATCCAGAAGCTTTATTCAATTTGTTTAAATAATCACTGGTGGCTGCTCCACATAAGGGTCTGTGGATAAAAAGGAAATTAAGCTACCATCTCCTAGGAGATTTCATTTTCCAAGAGAATAAACCCTTATCAAATTTCAAGAAAGTCGATGGGTGGGCAGGCAGGACTAGAGAATTGGTACATTTTATTACTTAACAAATATTTTTCCAGCAATTACTAGGTACCAAGCAAAATGCCAGGGTCTGTCCCCAAGGAGTGCACAGTCCATCTGTATAACAGATATTTAAGCAAATAATTACAAATCAATATTTTTATTTAAAAGTAAAGCTTTTTGAGACAAGCTTTGTGGTTTTCCACACCTCACCCCCATGCCTTTCACTAGGAGGGAGGAGGGGAGGATGCAGGTAATAGAGGAAGTTTGCTTGTCACCCACAAGGGGCTCCAGACACAAGCTCACAGACTCTGTGACACCTCGGAGCTCGGGAGTGCTTCCTGCTGGAAAACCCGTGGTAGCTCGGAAGGCAGGCATCGCTGTTCCCATTTTGCAAATGAGAAAACTGAGCCCAAATGAAGTGAAGTGAAGCCGCTCAGTCGTGTCCAACTCTGCGACCCAATGGACTGTAGCCTACCAGGCTCCCCTGACCATGGATTTTCCAGGCAATAGTTCTTGCCTGTTCTTGCCTGGAGAATCCCAGGGACAGGGCATCTTGGTGGGCTGCCGTCTATGGGGTCGCACAGAGTTGGACACGACTGAAGTGACTCAGCAGCAGTACTGGAGTGGATTGCCATTTCCTTCTCCAGGGGATCTTCCCGACCCAGGGATCAAACCCAGGTCTCCCACATTGTAGACAGACGCTTTACCGTCTGAGCCACCAGGGAAGTCAAGGCCATGTCAAAAATCCAAAGTTTGGGACTTCCCTGGTGGCTCAGTGGTAAAGAGACTGCCTGCCAATTCAGAGGACATGGGTTTGATTTCTGGATTGGGAAGATTCCACATGCCTCAGAGCAACTGAGCCTGTGCACCCCAACTTCTGAGCCTGTGCTCCAGAGCCTGGGCACCACCTCTACTGAGCCCACAAGTCCAAGAGCCCTGCTCTGCAACAAGAGAAGCCACCGCAAAGAGAAGCCTGCACACCACAACCAGAGAGTAGCCCCCACTCGCCACAGCTAGAGAAAAGCTTGAGCAGCAACGAAGACTCAGAAGAACCAAAAGTAAAGAAATACATAAATAAAATTATATTAAAAAAAAGTCCCGTGTTTGCCCCTCAGCCTGTGGCATCCTCACTCCTGCACTCAGAGGTCCACGCCCGCCTGCTTCCTGTCCCGGCTGGCAGGGAGGGTGGAGGACTCGGGGGGAACAGGGGAGCACAGCACAGGGGTGGAGCTTCGGGCCAGGCAGTGAGGCCAGGTTCCAGGACTCGGTCTGGTTCCTCCGCGTCTGTGGGGTGAGCACCTGAGCGGGAGCCCTGTCCTGCCATCTACAGAATGACCAAGAGGGAAACGAGATAACGGATTACAAACAGAGGCTGGTGGACGCAAGGCTGTATGCGGAGGAACACTGACACTGTGACCACCGTCACGGGGCCTGCGGGCACGGGAGGCTGGCACAGAGCGCGCGGGGCCGCACAGGGAGGCCACAAGCTCCCAGACCAGAGACTGCACAAAACAACGGCCAGAAAGGGACAGCCCAGTTCTCAGGCATGTGTATTAGTGGGTTAAGGGGTTTTCTGAGTCTAAGCATCATTCCTTAGGGAGCAGGAAGACAGGAAAGCAACCAGAATCAGCCTGGATATAATACAGTAATGCCAATCTGCAGCACAAACAAAATTCTTTAAACAATCAAATCATCTTCAATTTACAGGCAGTAAATCTCCCAAGACAGTGTACTAAAAAGCAGAGACATCACTTAACCGACAAAAGTCCGTGTAGTCAAAGCTATGGTTTTTCCTGTAGTCATGTATGGATGTGAGAGTTGGACCATAAAGAAGGCTGAGCAATGAAGAACTGATGCTTTTGAACAGTGGTGTTGCAGAAGAAGTCCCTTGGACTGCAAGGAGAACCAACCAGTCAATCCTAAAGGAAATCAGTCCTGAATATTCACTGGAGGGACTGATGCTGAAGCTGAAGTTCCAGCACTTTGGCCACTTGATGTGAAAAGTCAACTCACTGGAAAAGACCTTGATGCTGGGAAAGACTGAGGGCAGGAGGAGAAGGGGACGACAGGATGAGACAGTTGGATGGCATCACCAACTCGATGAAAGTGAGTCTGAGCAGACTCCAGGAGGGAGTGAAGGACAGGGAAGCCTGGTGTGCTGCAGTCCATGCGGTCGCAAAGAGTTGGACATGACTTGGCAACTGAACAACAGAATCTCCCAAAAGGCTCCCACTAAGAGCACTTAAGTGACCTAACTTGCATTACGTTGGGCAGAGCACTCATGGGTTAGGCACCTGATTAGGTGGAGCTATGCTCTCCCAGTAAGCCCTGCTGAAATAAGACAGGTATGAACCTGAGAGTGACGCTCAATGCCTCCTGCAAAGTCACCCAAGGAGGAATGGTACCCAGCTGTCCTGCTGGCTGGCTGCAGTTAACAGGACAGACACAGTGGGGGGACGCACGGCCGTGGGCCTCACTGCAGGGTCTCCGGCTGGGAACCTCCCCTGTCTGTGTCTTAGCCTCTCCTTTTGGGCACTTCTTCTGGGCAGGATTTCCCACGTGGGGTATCAGGCCGGCTGTGGAAGCCAGGTAAAGGGTGAACACATGTTCACTTATTTCCCTCGGTCTCTACAGACCCCTGCTCTCCAGCCGAGCCCATGACTCCAGCCACGTGCATTTGCCTTCTCCTCCGTCAGGGAAAATCCTATTGTTCTCTAGAGATGACAGACGGGCAGCCACCTGCCTCTGGAGCAGAACAGGGGCTACAGGGACACCACTAACTCATGAGCTTTCCAGCTAACTCTCCCTGAAGTGATCTGCACTGGTAAGGCAACACGGCTGCGGCAGGGAGAATGGGGCTGGCTTCCAGGAACACGGACTGTCACATAACTTCATGTGCATCTGCAATGTGGGGCCCCCTCCGGGACACGGTTCCTCAGAGACACATGACATCTGCTGTAGAAACTTCACAACTGACAACAGAGGATGAACACACGGTTGCTGGGCAGAAAAGGAGGCTTCGTGTCCAGGGGAAGAACTGTAGAAACCTCAGAGATGGAGAATGACAGAGCAAGCTCAGATCTGCTGAGGCAGCCTGCACGTCCACGCTACGGTCCACGGGCCAGCGCTGTTCTTAGCACAAAGCGCCAGGAAACACGTGCATCACTAGGATGATTCCATGCACAGAGCACATGCTTTGGGCCAGATCCTACACTAGGCCCCTCAGAGGTGAGGCCCTGGCGTATACAGCAGAACTCCAAATCCTCGCCACCCAAAACAGGCATGAGACACCCTCCCACAAACAAAGTTCCTGCCCTGGAGGGAGGGTCTGGGCATTATCATCTCCTTTTGAAAGGTGATAAAAATGAACTCAGGGACAATCTAGGAAATTTGATTGTGGATTGGTGTTAAATGCTACCAAAAATAATTATTAATATTGGGGTATAACATTAACATTGTGATTCTATTAGAAAACGTCCGGTTTTTTTTAGCAATGCATACTAAAGCATGAAGGTTTGAAATGGAATGATGCCTCTGGGATTTTTCTTTAAAATAATTCAACAAATAGGAAAAGTCAGAGATGAAGAAACTGAAAGTCACTCAGTCGTGTCCAACACTCTGTGACCCCATGGACCATACGGTCCATGGAATTCTCCAGGCCAGAATACTGGAGTGGGTAGCCGTTCCTTCTCCAGGGGATCTTCCCAACCCAGGGATCGAACAGAGGTCTCCTGCATTGTGAGCAGATTCTTTGCCAGCTGAGCCACCAGGGAAGCCCAGAGATGAAGTAAATATATAAAAATCTTGATACTTCTGAATCTGGGAGACTGTTACATGGAAATTCATTTAATTGTTCTTTACACTACTATATTGAAATTATTTCATGGTAAAAACATTTAATGAGCTTGATGCAGTGAAATGATTTGCTCCAGGTCATACAGACAGGAACAGATTTGAGATTCAACCCCAGTTGGCTGAGTCTTCCTGTCCCCACAGATCAGGCCTGACAACAGAGACCCAGTGTTACTGAGGCAGACACAGAAAGTCAAGGCCACGGTGGCTGCTCACCTCCGTTCCACATGCCAAGCCGCGAGGAAGCCTGGGATCAATCCGAAAGTCCTCCTAACCCACACGACAGGGCCACTGGGACGTGACAAGTCCTTAATGAATGTCACTAAAAATCAACCATCTTAGCCTACTCTGGCTGCCGTGACAAAGCACCATCGATCCTAACTTGAACAGTAAACATTTACTTCTCACAGTTCTGGACACTGGGAGGCCCAAGATAAAGGTGCCAGTTCCTGGTTTGCAGACATCCACTTCTCATCACGGCCTCACCTGGCCCTTCCTCAGGTGCATGGGCACAGAGGGAGGAAGGGCCCCCCCTTGACCTAATCTAAACCAGTCGCCTCCCAAAGACTGGCCCCCCAGCACCACCACTCTGGGAGGCAGGTGTGCAGCGTGTGAGTCTGGGCGACGCCAGCATGCAGCAGCATCAGCGGGTCTTGCTCAGCTCCAACCAGAACATCCAACGATCACGTCGGCCAAACTGGAGCAACTGATAAGCTTGAGAGCTTTTTCCATCCGAGAAACTGAAGAAATCATCCGAACAGAACATTTTTAATAAAAGCCTAGTTATCACCTAACCAGACTGTTCCTTACAGGAGTAGAAAATACTATCATCAAGACTTCTGGCCACAGGCCATTTGCCATTTCAGGACTCAACACTGACATGAAAACCAGCACATCGGGACTTCACACTTTGATTGTTCTGGTCTCTCCTAAGAAATGATCCGAGACAACTATGTGTGCATTGGGTCAGTTATGATACTATAAACAGGCAGAGAAGAGAAAGAAGTATTGGATTGGCCACAAAGTTCGTTCTGGTTTTTCCATAATATGGAAAATCGGTAACATGTTATGGAAAAACTTTTTGGCCAAGCCAGTGTATCTTTTCTTCCAAATCTGAGTTAAGAAAACTGATGAAGGAAGGTGGGGGAGAGGGGAGAATACAGAGGAAAAGCACAGACGTGGCCTGAAACAGTCTGAATGACGCTTTCAGGATCGATTCCAGGGCCTCCACGTGGCGCCAGCTCTGTCGTCTTCACTGTGCGGACTCAGAAGCAGCCACAGACACGGAGGTGGCCTGCCAGCTTCCTAAGCAGCAACGATCACCAAGCGCTTCACCCCCTCCCACCGTGGCCAGGGGACCACCTGCCCCCCAGCACCCCCACCACACTCTGACACCCACGCAAGGTGGTGCTAACAGGCTAACATCGCAGCTTCTCTCCATTCACTCAGAAAACACCCTTAACGATGACTCTGGGCATTGCTTGCCTTCTCTTTGGGTGATAAAGAGAAACATGATGGAGTGATGCTGAAGACCACTGTAGGACCCTCGTGCACTGCTGGTGGGATGCCAAACGAAGCAGCCACTGCGGAAAACAGTGTGGGGCCCCTCAAATAGCTAAGCCTTGAGTTTCTATGGGACCCAGCAGCTCCACTCCAGGGACCCACCCAGAAGAAAGGACTCAGGCGGACAGCCGCACAGCATGCTCACAGCAGCGCTGTTCACAGCCGCCCAGAAGCAGAAACAACACAAGGGTCTGTCGATGGACGAATAAACAAAGTGCACTACATACATAAAATGGAACATGACTCAGCCTCATACAGGAGGAACATTCCGATCTGTGCTCCAACAAAGATGCGCCTTAAGGACAATACGATAAGGGAAATAGCCAGTCACAAAAAGAAAAATACCTATGATTCTACTTACAGAAGGTACCGAGAATGGTCAAACCCACAGAGAGACAGCAGAGTAGAGGTTACCAGGAGCTGGTAGCAGAGATCGGAAATATTGTTTAGTGGGTCCAGGGCTGCTGCTGCTGCTAAGTCACTTCAGTCATGTCCAACTCTGTGCGACCCCACAGACGGCAGCCCACCAGGCTCCCCCGTCCCTGGGATTCTCCAGGCAAGAACACTGGAGTGGGTTGCCATTTCCTCCTCCAATGCATGAAAGTGAAAAGTGAAAGTGAAGTCGCTCAGTAGTGTCCGACCCTCAGAGACCCCATGGACTGCAGCCTACCAGGCTCCTCCGTCCATGGGATTTTCCAGGCAAGAGTACTGGAGTGGGTCTGTTTGATAAAAAAGAAAAGTTCCAGAAGTAGAGAGTGGTGATGACTGCACAACATGATGAATGCCCTCAACGCCAATGAATCGTACACTCAGGGGCTTCCCTGGTGGTCTACTGGCTGAGACTCCATGCAAGGGGCACAGCTTCATTCCCTGGCTGGGAACCAGATCCCACAGGCCACAATTGAGGATCCTACAGGCTGCAACTGAGGATCCTGCAGGCCGCAATGAAGACCCGGCACAGCCAAATCAATAAATAAACAAAAGTAAATATTAAACAAAGACAGAATGGCAAATCTTATGTTTATCTTACCACAATTTTTAAAAATCAAGGAAAAAAGTAACATTGTGTGCCGGGCACAGTTAAAGGTCCTGGAGATAGAGATGTTTAGACACGACCAAGGATGCCACAATCTAATTAATCTATTTATTATCTCTGACTTAGAGTAAAAGGGATTTGATGTCAGAGAGGACCTAGGAGCTGCAGAAGATGCGGGATTCAAGCCTGGGACCAAGAGGAAGGGCTGCGGAGTCCAGGTGGAGGTCAGGGTCACTGAGCACGAGGCAAACACAGGATGAGAGAGGTCCAGGGGTCTTCTGAGCCCAAGAAAGACAGCCTGCCCAGACGGCCTCAGTAAGTGACATTACAGAGAACACACAGGTATCATGAAACGTGATATCCAGCCAGTGAAGCGTCTTACAAGCAAGAAAAATGAACTTGGCTTTCCCTCACCCCACAGACACATCCAGGAAGCACCATGGTCCAACCACGAAGGCCGCGACACTCACGTGCCGCCACTACCAAGACGAATGATCCGCCAAGCCAGCAGTGCAGAGTAAGTCCTGTCGTGCACCGAGAAAACAAGCCTCTCCGTGACGTGAGGCTGACTGACTCAGACCAACCCGCGCTGAGCCACGGTAACTGCTTCCCGTCAGCGGTCCTCTCTACTTGCTTTTCACTTAATTTACGTGGTGACGGGTTGGAGGCCCTGAGAAGCAATCATTCAAGTACACCAGAGACCAAATATTTTCCCTCGTTGTTTTCAAATTTATAAACATGTTCTACCAAAACGAAAGGCAATGATGGGAAGCCGTCAACTTGTTACACAACCAGCCATTTAAAACACTACCTAGAAAATGTGTAAATATCTCTAGAGATCTCAACATAACTCCCAGAAGGGAGGATGATCTTAAGAATCGAGACTTAATAAATGATTAGCAAGAAACTCACAGCCAATTATGAGGTAACGGTTAGATAAGCTATGGTGCAAAAACATAATGCAATGTACGCAATCATTAAAAATGGCATTTATAAAGAATCTGCAGCATGAAAAATATTTTATGATATACAGAAAGTCAGGATTCAAAATAATATTTTTGGAAAATTGTAACTTCAAAGATCAATCCAAATTTTAAAAAAATAGAAAACAATACAAAAGAAATACATAAAATATTAATGGTGTGTGTACTTGCCCATGTAGGGTTATATACAATTTTTCCTTTCTGTTTATATCTTTCAAGATTTCTAAAAGAAGCATATACTATTTGTATAGTAAAAGTTATTCTGGGACTTCCCTGGCGGTCCAGTAGTTAAGACTCTGTGCTCCTAATGCAGGGAACATGGCTTTGATCCCTAATAGGGGAACTAAAATCTCTCCTGACGCACAGCATGGCCAAAAAAATTCCAAAACTACTTTGAGTTTCCAGAGAGCCTTGTGAAGGAAAGTCAGCGCCCGTTCACCAACGTTCCCTAGCAGTGAAGAACACAGCGCCCTAAAACGGCAGTGGAGGAAGGCATGCTGAGGGTCCCCGCCCCGACAGAGGGGTTTCTGTAAGGACATCGACAGCCCTTCCCAGGGCCGCTGCCGCTCTCGGAAATGCTCAGAAACCACAGCAGTGCAGCAAGCGACACTGAATGAGGCCTCCCCGTCCAGCAGGCACTGTGCCAGCAGCCCGCACGTGTGACCTCATTAAATCATCCTGGCACCTCATGGAAGAGACGCCACTGTTCTCCCGGCTTCACAGATGAGCAAACTGAAGCTTAGAAAGGTCTTAATCTGGGTCAGAGTGCTTCTACCTCCCCAGCAGGCTCTCACTTGTCATCAGCCATCAGCTGCTCAGCCATCTCCCTTCCTTCCAAAACTACTTCATATTTCATTCAACGTGCCTTTAACAAAGACCAAGTCTCTGCCCTATGAAAGGAAAAGCCCTCCCTTAAAGCGCTCGGCTGGGTCCCCTCACCTTCAAGGACCACGAGATCTCCTAAATCCTCAGCCTCCTCCAATGCCTGGTGGGGTCTCAGTGAACACATACAAAGAAATAATTTGGGAAAGGTAACGTTAAATTAATTCAGTTCCGTATTTGTCGGCTATCTTCTTGGTAAAAAACATTGTCCAAAATGATGAAAGGTAAGTAAGCAAGACATGGTCTGATCCCCAAGGAACCAGTAATCTAGTGAGGGAACCAAGTGATGAAATTAATCTCAGGACATAATGAAACAGTGCTTAATTGAGAATCAGGTAAAGTAATGAAGAGACGAAGAGGAAGGAATTATTACTCTTAGTAACATTGGAAACAGGAAAAGTACAAGGACCAAGCAAGCTACCATAAAAAGAACAGAAAAAAAAAATTTGATTTTAAAGGTCCAAAATATATGAAATACAGATAACGTAAATGAAGAAAGTATGAAATTAGGCTGAAAAGATGGCCTGAGTCAAACCCTGAGCATCCTTGAGATGGAGCTGGGCCTTTAATAGACAGAGGACGGGCAGTCACTGCAGGTTCTAAGGAAGAGAAGGGCGTGATTTAGTTTGCGTTTCAAGGAGATAATTCTGGCTTCAGTGTGAAGAGTGGATCAAGAGCAGAGTAAGGGATAGGACTCGATGTTAGGAGCCGATCCAAGAAACAGGTGTTGAGAGTCTAGCCTTTATTTAGAGACTGGAGAACCAACAAGGTCCCACTACAAAGCACAGAAAACTATAATCAATATCCTATGATAAATCATGATGAAAAGAACATTTTTAAAATGTATGTCTATGTATAACTGAGTCACTTTGCTATACAGCAGAAATTAGCACAGCATTGTAAATCAATGATATTTCAAGTTTTTAAAAACTGACTTAAAGTACAGGCCAAACAATAAGAGATGTAAAAGAAATAAACAAACATTCAAAATTTTTAAAAAATAAAAGTCTGAACCAGGGAAATGATGGTGGAAGGGGGAAGAGGAATCCCATGGGAGACAGTGTCAAGCATTTAGAACAGCTAAGGAACGCCTCCAGGCAACACACAGGACACAGGAGAGATGGAAGGACATGAGAAGGACTCCAACAAGCTTCACGCCTCCGAGAGTAAGAAAACGGCAACACCCTCAGGGAGACGACTGATGCAATGGACGCCCCCACGCCATTCGAAGGACACACCAGCCTTCACCTGGAAACAAGCTCAGAGCTCAGGAGCGGATGTGCAACTTGTGAAACCAAGAGCAAAACGTTAGTTTGCAAACAAGTACGCCGAGAGCTTAACTTTTAAAGCCTCACCACAAATCTTCACAGAACCTTTCAAATGTATGCCTTCTTTGATCCACTTTGTCATTTCTAGTTTTTAAAAACCTTGTTTTTCGCAACTCAAATAATCACTTTTGGGGGAACACAGTGTTTTTAAGCTGAAAGTTTCTTTTCCAGCTGCTCCAGTTTCTTCCCCAAGGGCAGTGTGTGAAACAAACGCACTTCTGTATCCCAGCACTGAAACTAAAAAAAGAAAAAACCTTTTGGATTTTATGACATATGATCACAGGTACAACATAACGGAAGACTTCGTTTTGCAGACACTCCTAACGCGTCCGATGCACCACAGTGCAGGAGGCCCCCAGTCCCGGCTGCTGCAGGCCACCCCACTGTCCGCTCTGCAGCAGAGGGCTGACGCGGAGCTGACGGCAGAGGCGGGAAGGGGAAAACAAGGGAAACGAGGGAATGGGAACTCTCCACCAGGAGTGTCTGCAAAACGCCCAGCTCCTCTGCTTTCCTGCCCGCCCTCAGCCCCAGGACACAGGGAAGTGGGCCTGAGAGTCCATCCCATCAGGATGAAGCCCCAAGGAGAGGCTTTTTCCAGGCCAAGGCCAAACCCACACTGACACCGGCAATGGAAATCTTCTCATGCATTTTCTTAGGGCTGAGCAGCAAAGCAATGAGCTGGCGATAAAATGAAGGAGAAACTGAGTAAGTTGAGCCTGACATTTCCTATCTCATCCCATCTTTGTCTTTCAAGCAAATGACAACTGCTTCTGGGCTCAGAGATGCCCTTGGTGCAGAAACAAACGAGAAGTGTGGTCTCTGACATGCCCCCATGCAGGCTCTGGTGGGTCACCTCCAACAAGGTCATCAGTCACCCAGCGCACTCAGCCAACAGGTGACAGCTGAGGCCAGCGAACAACAGCGTGGACTCCAGAGCCCACAGCCAGGGTCCAAACCCCGGTTTCTCCAAACACCACACAGCAAGCAGCCCTCAGGCATATTAGCCCACTTCCTCCCATCCGGGTACGAACCGGGCCCGACCCTGTGTGCTTCCGAGATCAGGGCAGATGGGGCGCCTTCAGGGAGGCATGGCCGTGGATGAGCTCCCTCCTATGTATCCATCTCCTCACTGTAAAATAAGCCCAAGCCCAGCAGCTACCCTTGTGGGAAACTGTGAGGATTAGGCAACTCCTCCCCGTAGGGCACAGAATACAGAAGGTGCACACGACCGCCGCACACTCAGGACCAAGAAACCTGCGTCAGGGCAAGGCCTGCTCATCGCGTCCGCACCCGGAAGGTGCTGAAACTGAGCAAGGATGGAAGAGGCAGACACTCTAAAGAAACAAACACTGGCTGAGAGAGTGAGAAAATGAATCAACTGAGCTTTGGGAGTGCGGGATTGCAACACGTGAGCACAGGCTCACGAGAAGGTGAGGACGCCCCCGCCTGGAAAGCAGAACTCAGAGCTCAGACTGAGGACTGGGCCACCAGGGATGCGGGAGCCATCGGAGCAGGAGGGTGGGTCGGAGCCTCACACACCCACCTCGGGACCTCCTCTGCCCCGCCTCCTGCTGGCATGTGTGCGCCCACTTCCTCAGTGGTCCCAGGAGGAGCCGTGAGCACCAGACATGCGGTCAGCTGCCAAACGCAGGGCGCTGCTGGTGACATGGTAACTTGTCTCACTAGCTGCTGAGTCGCTAAGTCGTGCCCGACTCGTCGCGACCCCATGGACTGCAGCACGCCAGGCTTCCCTGTCCTTCACATCTCCTGGAGTTTGCTCAGACTCATGTCCATCGAGTCGGTGATGCCATCCAACCATCTCATCCTCTGTCATCCCCTTGTCCTCCCACCCTCAATCTTTCCCAGCATCAGGGTCTTTTCCAATCAGTCAGCTCTTCGCATCAGGTGGCCAAAATCCACAACATGTGAACAAAGGGAGCCTGAGCTAAGCAACAAGGAAGGAGTTGATACAATTGCCTTCTGGTAGCGCAGGCACTCTGCTGGGTATGGAGGGTCTCAATCCATCCCTGAATTGTTCCCGCCTGAGAGATGAATGAAGTCAGCCTGAGAGCAGGTGTGGAGCTGCTTCTGCTCCTGCCGCTCCCTCTGCTGCCACGCCCGCCCATCCAGGCTCCTCTCCACGAGTGAGAAAGCCCAGCCAGAGCTGAGCATCCCTCCCCAGTACGGCTTGTGGGATCTTAGTTCCCCAGCCAGGGATCGAACCTGGACCATGGCAGTGAAAACATCGAGTCCTACCCACTGGATCACCAGGGAATTCCCTCTGGGCAGTCGTCTTACTTCCTCTGAATCCATCTACAGCACGACAAAGACCACCCTCCTCCCCTCACCCACAGATCTGTCCTTTCTCCCCCTGGGGAGAGGAGTTATTCAGACTGACAGCAGAGCCTTGAGATTCAGGATCAATAGGCCCCTTGACCTCTATACCTTCCCAAGTGCCACTAACATTATCCCCCTACATGCATGAAGCATGACCGACATGTAAGAGAGCTGTGGACACCGGGACACCAGAGAGGAACACAGACTCGCCGGTGTGCTGGGGCCACAGCTGGCCAGGCTTGGTCATCAGCTGGGAGCACATGTGGGCACCATCCAACACCGCAGCCTCAGCATAGTCTCAAACCCCCAACGTAACACAGCCAGAGACAAAGGCTCCCCCGTCTGTCTCCATCTAACTATGAAAATCCTGCAGAGAAATTCTCTCTTTATACCTTTAACAGGTTGCTGCTGCTGCTAAGTTGCTTCAGTCGTGTCCGACTCTGTGCGACCCCATAGAGGGCAGCCCATCAGGCTCCCCTGTCCCTGGGATTCTCCAGGCAAGAACACTGGAGTGGGTTGCCATTTCCTTCTCCAATGCATGAAAGTGAAAAGTCAAAGTGAAGTCGCTCAGTTGTGTCCAACTCTTAGCAACCCCATGGACTGCAGCCTACCAGGCTCCTCCATCCATGGGATTTTCCAGGCAAGAGTACTGGAGTTGGGTACCATTGCTTTCTCCATACTTTAACAGGTTACCCCGCTGCTAAAACTCCTGATAAGATCCACCCAAAGGTCTTTAAGCTGGAAAGAACAGTACAGCCTTATGGGGAGAAACATCGACTTCTCAAGTAGGTGAAGTAAGGGACAAGGCTAATGTTTATCGAGCTTCTACTACTGCAGGCAGGATGCCAAGTGGCTGCTGCACATTATTTCCGATAATCCTCCAGCTAATCAGACATTATCTTCTTAATCTTACAACTGAAAGTAATGTAATGTAATTACATTACTTAGTAATGTAAGTAAATTGTCAAAGGTTACATTTAATCAATAGAAGACACAGGAGGCAAACCCAGGTCTGCCTCAACCCAAGGATCTTGACCCAGACGTCTCTCTGCACTGTGCCCCTTGTGGACACAAGGCTGTACTATCCCCATCCTACACACAGAGTGGTCCAGGCCAGGGACACCAGCATCTCGTCCAAGGCCGCTCAACTACCCCATGGACGATACACATACAATCCTCAAGACAGTAAACTGGATGGTTTCCCAGTTTAAGACCTGCATATGTTGAAACACTTCAGAAGTCAGAAACAAATCAACACAAGTGATAACAATTATGATGTACTGCGCATATATTACGTTTCAGGCTTTTATAAACATGTCTCCACCGCCTAAACCAGCAGAGCAAGGCAGACGTGATCCTCACTTTCCTAATGAGGACACAACGCAGAGAAAACAAGCAATTCCCTTTACCCAGCAGGTACTGAGCCCCTGTGAGCCAGACTTGTGCTAGGCTGGGGCCTGGGGGGGTAAAAAGTCACCATTCCAGCTGTCCCGCCTTTACACGTGGATCGCTACGGATAAACATCAGTTTTGGGAAGATCACCTTACGATCCGAGTAGAAGACAGAAGAGAGAGAGCGACTTGAGAGGCAAAGAGATGCCGTAGAATGTGTCGCCACATCCCCGACCAGGATGGCAGCCTGCCCCGGAGAGTGCACGCTGGCGCTTCATGCAGCAGACGGGGGGCAGGTGGTGGGGAAGCAGGCCTGCACTCCACTGCTGGAGAGCACGCACTGTGCAGACCACCACACCCCACGGGAGTAAAATGCTTTGAGAAGGTACAGAAGGCCCTTCTCAACACCACCCCAGGACGTTCTATCTTGCTTCGCCTAAAACTTGGCAAATTAGTATTTTTCCCATAACTAGTAAAAATGCACTAATATATTTGGGCTTTTGACATACTGATAGTTTTTCTTCACCTCATTATTTCACACGTGTGGTTTTTTCCTACTGAAAATGCATTTTATTAGCAGGTACTTATTATGCTGCCCTCCACGGCATTTATCTCTTCAACACACAACTAAAATGAAGTCAGAAGCTTCTCTTCATTTCTTCTGGGTTTTTGTTCAACTCCTTCTGCCCATTTCTGAACAAACAAAAGGGACTGTATAAACTGCAATGGAAACAAATTACAGCCCTTTATTGAAGAGCTCCCACCAGGCCTCGGTGACATAACAATTCATGTGCTCTGCCTCCCATCTCCTCCACCCAGGTGAAAAATGGAGCATATTAACCCAAAACCCCCGAAGAAACCATATATACCATCTGGGGGAACACGCAAGAGCATGAACATGTCAGGAATGGAAAGCAGGAAACTGAGGAATATCTGTCGCCGGAACAATACAAAAATTACAACCTTTGTCCTTGGGTGTGGATTTGGCTATTTGGTTCAAATAAGGCTTAGCCTTTGTGGGAAATATATTTTGAAAGAAAATAACGCTTGGAGAAGGAAATGGCAGTCCACTCCAGTATTCTTGCCTGGGAAATCCCACAGACAGACGGCCCTGGCGAGCGAGCTATACTGTCCACGGGGTCACGAAGAGTCGGACACGACCGAGAGGCTAAAACAACAACTTGTGGGAGATACACCCTGAAAGAAGATGACGCTCAGCCAACAGTTACCGCAGAATTTACGGGGCCGGTTCCAGGGCCCCACTGTGGCCCGGGAGCCTGCCTTTTACACAGAGGCCAGTGTGCTCTGCGGGAAACGGGCTTTGACAAGTAGACACTGTTGGTGGGAGCATGGTCTCAGTGAGGCCATTTCCGGCCTGTGTCTCTGTCTGAGACACAGCCTGCCTGCCTCCTGCTCCGAGATCGGCGCTCATCTCCAGAGAGCTCCTGGAGCCTGGGTCCTGAGGGCTCCCTAGCAAGAGGCACGGACAGAGAAGAGAAGGATGGTGCTGGCTGACCTCCATGGGAAGGACAAAGCCACCAGCACGCAGACAGTGGCAGAGGATGGCCGCAGGACAGGGAAAGCCCGGAGCAGGAGAAGTGACCCCGGGGCATCACTGACCATAACCAGAGGGGCGCGCCCCAGGCACGGAGCTGGGGATTGAAGGAGGGCTGCCTGGAGCAGCACCTGGGAAGGACTTCTCCCCCATCTCTAGGCCCCCAGGTACTTGGGGCTCAGGAGAAAAACATGGCAGCCTTGTGGGGGGCGCAGAGGAAGCAGGGCCTGCAGGAAAGAGCTGGTAACCCCCAACCCCACAGTGTGCCTCTGTGGGGGCACCCCTGGTAATCTGAGCAGCACGGTGCTGTATTGCGCTATACTGACCCGAATGACGCAAAGAGCGGACTCATTGGAAAAGGCCCTGAGGCTGGCAAAGATGCAGGGCAAGAGCGGGCGACAGAGGGTGAGATGGTTGGATGGCATCACCAACTCAATGGACATGAGTTTGAGCAAGCTCTGAGAGATGGTGAAGGACAGGGAAGCCAGGCAGGCTACAGTCCACGGGATCACAAAGAGTCAGACATGATGGAGCAACTGAACAGCAGCTGCATTTAGCCGCCTTGTTCCTTCCTACAAAACCCAAATGACACCTCCCAGGGGTAAAGAGGAAACCCCCCTCTTCCCAGGGACTTCCCTGGTGGCTCAGACGGTAAAGTGTCTGCCTACAATGCGGGAGACCCAGGTTCAGTCCCTGGGTTGGGAAGATCTCCTGGAGAAGGAAATGGCAACTCATTCCAGTATTCTTGCCTGGAAAATCCCATGGATGGTGGAACCTGGTAAGCTACAGTCCATGGGGTCACAAAGAGTCAGACACGACTGAGCGACTTCACTTTCACTTTCCCTCTTCCCGGCAGCTCAGCCCCTCACCCATAACTCAGCCTTGCTGCCCTGAGGGACCCGACTCTCCTGGAGAGGATTTATCAGAAAGGGAACTAGAGGGTCAGCCATAGAAACTGCCCACCTTGAGGAAAAGTCAGGACATGACCAGGAAGTGACAGATGGTGGGGATGGGGAGGTCCCAGCACAGACCCACCTGGAACCCAAGGCAGGAAGGCTGGCCATGTAAAAGACAGGTAAGAGAGCGATGTCCTGAGACAAGGGAAAAAAACAAAAATGAAAACCTTGACATGTTCAAGAAACCAAAGGACGGCCAGTGAGGGTCACATGCTGTGAGCTTTACACTCACTGTTAAACTCGCACATGGTAGGCTGAGCTGATCCTCTGTGATGTCAGATGTTCTCAAAGTTCAGCAACAGTTTCAAGCTTCATCCTATGCTACGGAGATTCATAAAGCGCTCACAGCAGACCGGCCCACTGCTCTCGGCTTTACCTCAGAAATAGGTGGAGCACTCTCGGGAGGCGTTCACCACCCCGGTGCATTACAGCACAGGGCAATGTGCCACAGATGCCATCCTCTGGACCGCAGCTAAGAGCTGGCTTCCGGGTGTGGCTTTGCCCTGAGTACCTGGGAGACCTTAGGCAAAGGGCTTAATTAGCATCTCAAAGCGTTACAGACCTCGCACAGGCACAGCGGCTGGACGCCACCTGCCTCCCAAGAAATGAGAAGCAAATGAGGCAAGCGACAGGGCTGTAAAAGAGCCTTGCATAAAAGAGATACAGTTAGTAAATGGGCACACGAAGCAAACGTCCAACCTCGCAAGTTGCCCAGAAAACAGAAATTAAAACAGTGAGGCAACGCCGTCTACACGCTCAATTGGCACAGTGCCACCGGCGGCACAATGCGGGCAGAGCTCTCAGGAGGCAACCCTGACACGCCTCAACAGCGATGCAAACGCTCAGGACGGCGGACCCAATCACCCTCCCCTGACAAACTCTCTCTCCTGCTCAAAGAGCTGAAGACGCTCACCACAGCATTCCCCATGACAGCAAAAATCAACCCAAAAGAGAAAGAACGCAAATGAAAGTGTTTATTTTTAACACATTCAACAGGCTGTGAGCACTGAAGTACGCCACTCACGAGCCCCAGGGGCTAAAACAACCACTAACAGGGCTTCTTTTCGACGTGATGAGATGTTTTAAAATTGACCATGACGATGGGTGCACGTCTGTGAATACACAGAAAAGCTGAAGTGCACGTTTTAAATGGATGAATTGTGCGGTCTTCAAATTAAGTCTCAACAGTTATTTTTTTAAAAAGGAAAAGCATTTATTATTGCTTTTCCCTTTTAAAAAATTACGCATTTAAAAAAGTGCATCAGTAATGCATTCAGCCATATATGGATGCCAGTACAAGCCACTAGAGACGAGAGAAAGAGCAAGTCAGACATATACCTACCTTCAGAGAGCCCGCAGCCTGTGTGGTGTGTGTTAGTTGCTCAGCTGTGTCCAACTCTTTTCGACCCCATGGACTATAGCCCACCAGGCTCCTCTGTCCATGGAATGCTCCAGGCAAGAATACTGGAATGGGTTGCCGTGCCCTTCTCCAGGGGATCTTCCCCACCCAGGGACCGCATTACCAGCAGATTCTTCACTGTCTGAGCCATCTGTAAACCCCACAGCCTGGGTGGGGAGCTTGCCAGGTCAGTAAGTGATTGAAATACAGTGGGCACACGTGCTCGGTGGCTGGGCACACACGACTCCAGTGAGGACACTCTGAAGGAAGGCGAGCTAGTCTTAAGGCATCAAGAAGTGGTGGCCACACTGAGCTGTGGAGGGTGAGCGCATGTCAGCCAAAGGGAAGAAGGAAAGCAGGAAGTGGGGAAGCACGAGGGAGAGGAGGAGGACGAGAAACCCAGGTGGACACACCACGCTTCCTTCATCCGCTAGTCAATGGGCATCAACGGACGGTTCCCACTCTTTGGCTCCGAGGGATGATGCCACTGTGCCCACTTGTCTCTGTGTAGACGTGTTTCCAAACCTCGGGAGCACGTGCCTAAGAGCAGAACTGCAGGGGCACGAGGCACGACTGCTCATGACCCACTTTCCTCCCCAGAATCCCAGGCAACAGAATCACCCAAACCACCGTGTCCTACATTCCCCAAAAAAGCCCAACATCCTAATTCCACCAGAACTGGAGAAAGTCCTCCTACCTGAAGCTACTCCTTCTGCTCAGTCTGCACTGCTGCTGCTGCTGCTAAGTCGCTTCAGTCGTGTCCGACTCTGTGCGATCCCAGAGATGGCAGCCCACAAAGCTCCCCCGTCCCTGGGATTCTCCAGGCAAGAACACTGGAGTGGGTTGTTGCCATTTCCTTCTCCAATGCATGAAAAGTGAAAAGTGAAAGGAAGTTGCTCAGTTGTGTCCGACTCTTCACGACCCCACGGACTGCAGCCCACCAGGCTCCTCCATCCATGGGATTTTCTAGGCAAGAGTACTGGAGTGGGGTGCCATCGCCGCTGGCAAACACCAATTTGCTCCTCAAGGTCAAGGTCATCTTTTTCATGGAACACTACCCAAACCACCCTTCCACCTCTGAAAAGAACTGCCAGTCCTCTGAGATGCTCCTACATCCTTACTTACAGGGACTCCTCTGGGCCGTAAGCACAGCATCCTCCCACATCCCACGCTCCTCACGTCAACCCCTGGTCCCAGCACCGCCCAGAGTACGCGCCTTGGACGACCTATACTGTGGATCCACCGGCAAAGACGATCCTTAAAGGATCGTCTACTACTTGAACTTGGGTGGATTTTTGGAGCATGTTTTTGTTTAAAAAGAGGAACACAAGCCAGGGTTTCAGGCAAACAATGAGCAAGAAATTCCCCTTCATCTTAAAAGTTTATTACAGATGCACTGAACACGCTAACGTACAGAATCACAGAGCAAGATCGAGAAAAGTGACTGAAGAGCAAAAATTAGGGATCTGACCACCCATTGAGCATTGACCTATTTCATAGTATCAGGTAAGATTAAAATTTCAAAGCTGACATGGATGGATTTTAGCATTTTAAGGTTAAATGTAAATTCTAACAAAGTCAGAGGTTTTGTCCTTTGGACTGTGAAGAAATTCACAGAATGTTTATTATGTTATAAATGGAGTTCTGTTTATTACTCAAAGTGGTTCTTCTTAAGGAAAAAATAAAAAAACCCTGTAAATCGGAACATACAAACCTTTCGAAACAGATAACACAGTAAGACATTTATTTATTAACATTTATTATATTCTTTTCTTTTTCATTATAGTTTATTATAAGATATTGAATATAGTACCCTGTGCTATTTATGTGGTAGGACCTGGTTGTTTATCTAGTTCATCAACTTTATCCCCATTTCCTTTCCCTTTTGGTAATCATAGGCTGTTTTCTGTGTCTATGAGTTTGTTCATTTTATAAACAAGTTCATTAACATTCATTACATCTTTAACACAGACATTTAAAATCACATTATCTGAAAATATATTAATTACAAATACTACTTGTATGCACCCTCACTTTACCTGAAACAATATTCAAACTCTACATCAATGTCTCTGGTACTATTAGGGACACTTTGGAATAAAATTTGTCATTAAAAAAGAAGAACCATTGGCCCCAGAACTCCTCCTATGAGTTCAGGAACACTAGCACAGACTGGAGGGGGACCCGTGAGGGACGGGGGGGGAGAACCCCAGATTGTGCCGTCTCTACCTGTAAACACCCAGACAGGTCCACACACAAGGAGGAGGCCAGTCCTCCATCCCGTATTCCATTTCAACACAGTGATCTTTAGAAATGTTAATTATCAACTCAGTGGATGGTGCCATGTGCGCTCTAGAAGGTCACCCAATCAATTAAAATATCTACCATTAAAACAGTAAAAAACTACCCCACGGTTTCTAACATCTGAGTTGTACAAATGAGAAAATGAAGGTTCAGAAAGAGTTTAATTGCTGATCTGAGGTCATGGTAATTAGAGTTCAGCTGAGTGGGAAGAACCCATGGCGCTCTGACTTCAGGCCGTGTCTAACACCACTACCCACAGGCCTCAGGAGGTGGCAGTCTGTTCACCGGGGTCAAATGTCCTGAGCTTCTCTGCCCTGGACCAGCATCTTTAGATCACTGATTAACATGACCTCAAATGGTCAGCAACCTCCTCCTCTCCTGGGGATCTGCGACAAAGGCCGCACACAAGGGGAGACCAACTGCAGGAGGACGGTTCCCCCAGGACAGGACAGAACGTGAGAAGGCGGCCCAGGGGAAGCGCAGACGCAGGGGAGTTTGCTGACAGGAGAGGGGCGGGGCGATGGGGGGCGGCGAGAACAGAGACCCGCCAGCTCAGGGAAAGCGCAGGGGCCACACAGCGCGGCTCACGGTCCCCCGGCGTAGGAGACCGTCCACCCCCCTGGGCACTGTGGGGGCAGGGTACCGAGTGAACCGGGACGAGCGGGAGAGGGGCCTGGTCCCGGGGCCGCTCAGAACCCTGAGGCTGAGAGCAAGGTCCGCTCAGCCTGCGGGCTGCACCAGGCAACACGTCTTCAGAGCTGCCAGCCCGGGAGGCTCCAGAAGCCGCAGGGGCCCAGTGGCAGGGGAGCAGCGCCCTTAACAAGCAAAAACTCACCCCCGCGAGCAACGGAGAGGCCCACCCAGCCCACGTCAGCCTCCAGGACCCCAGGGCCCTGCCTCGGCCTCTCTTCCTCCTCCCACTTCAGAGAGGCCACGTGCAGGCACTCCATACTGCCGAGCCCACCACAGCACATCGATACACGCAACCCACGGACAACACTCAACCAGAGACCACGGACGCCCCGAGGGGCGGCTGTCCACAGGGACCCCTCGGGCCGCCTGAAGTCCTAAACGGAAATCGAGAGCTACCCCACGCGGAGAAACGCACAAACAGCACCGAGCACGCTGAGCGCTCTCAGGACCTGGGAGACACAGCTCCAGGAGCCGAGGGAAGGACACCCACACCCCGCGTGCCCATGGAGCATCCCCACTCTCTGTAAGGAGGTGAGGACGCTGGGATGCTGGCAGAGACTGAGTAACTGAGCCGCCTGAGGCCTCGCTGGGGCCCCTGGGACAGAGGACGGTGCAGTGGCAGACAATGATGACTCCCTGGGGACTGACTCCAGGCAGGACCAACTTCCTGGGGACAGCGACAGGGTGGGACCCGGGCTGGAGATAGATGACTGCACGCGAAACCCAAAACACATGTGACCCCCAGGAAGCATGTAAGATGAAAAGATGCTGGAGGAAAGGACTAAGAAGAAAGCTGCCCTGACCTGTGGGCAAAGATACCCACAATCCCCCAGGAGTCTGGAAAGATGCTGCCCAGAAGGTGAGAAGCGACCAGAGGGGCACAGAGGGGCACTGGGCTCCAGGCATGTGTCCCATCTGGGTGCCAGGTACCACGTGGTCACTTTGTGAAAACTCACTGAGCAGAGTTCTTGTGAATCGTGCGCTTCTCCATGTAAATGTTACACTCTGATGTTTACGTTTCACAAGGCGCGGGAAAAGGCGAGGGAAGGCCATGCCAGAGGCCAAGCGCAGCAAAAAGAGCGGCAGCATGGGGCGGTGAGAGGTGCTCAGGGAGGAGCGGGCCCAGAAGACAGGGAGAGCCGGGGACACCGCCCACCCCATCTCCCGAGCTGGTGCCGACGGGGCTGGCACCAAGATGGCCCCGTCCCCCTCTCCTGGGAAACAACCAGAGTCTGAGCCCACTCACCTTGGTCTGACAAGAAGTCCAGCATAGTCTGCAGCAGGAAGGACAGGTGCCTGACAGAGAGGGCAGGGTTCCCCATTCTCCGGGACGCGTACACCAGCTCGTGCAGCAGACGCATCTGGACGGCAGCCCAGCCTCGGTGCGTGCCTACGAGGGAAGCCAAGGGACATCAGAGCGGGCCTCGAGGCGCACGGGCCACAGGGCAGCGCCAGGGCCCCTCGGGAGCCACCACAAAGACACACAATCTCTAAAACAACCCATTCTTAAATACTTATAATAAGGTTAGGACAAAAGATTATATTTTCAGTGGTATGTATTTGAGTTATAGCATACTTAATCCCCCAAGAAAATACTACTATTTGACGAGGCTTCATTAACAACAACCAAACACATAAAATTTAAAAATCACATTTCTCTAAAGTGTAAAAACAGAAAAGTGGAAAGCTAAATGAGAAAAGAATGGTTACCAACAAACTGTGCCCGCTCCCTCCAAAATAACTTAGTGTATCTGAAATTAGAGGTGGAAGAAATCGGTTGCACAGCCATCAAAAAGCATCTCTTTAGGTTCCCAGGACTTAACGTACAGCTGAGTGCCTATGCTGTTCACCCGAAACTATCTCGACACTGTCAACTGCCTACGCGTGCACGCATGCTCAGTCACTCAGTCGTGTCCGACTCTGTGACCCCATGGACTGTAGCCTGCCAGGCTCCTCTGTCCATAGGGTTCTCCTGGCAAGAATACTGGAGTGGGTTGCCATTTCCTCCTCCAGGGGATCTTCCTGACCCTGGGATCAAACTCAGGTCTCCTGCACTGGCAGGCAGATTCTTTATCAGTGAGCCACCTGGGAAGCCCGTTAATCTGTTAATGTTTTACACTGCTTCAATGTAAAACAAAAAGTTTAAAATAAAAAAAAACAAAAACACAAGATTTCAGAGATAATTATTTGTGTCCCTTTTGGCAACAGTCAGTGCTTTTAAATATTTTCCACCTTAAACTTCTTCATGAAGAAGATGTAGGGACAGGAATCACAATCAGTCGCCACCCAGCGTTGTGTGTCCAGGGAGCCTGGGGGGTAGCAGAAAGGCTGGGGTGAGACTTAAGACTCTAAGCAAAGGACACCCCCTGTCCTAGCCCCAAGCCCTGCCTACAGGGCTGACCGGCCCCTTCTGTGGATTTCCACCAAATCCTGCACTATCTTGTCCCACGGGCACTCTCTGGCAGGTACACTGAGTGCCTAAAGTTCGTGTCTTGGTTTCCTTCATCAGTCCATAACTTTCTCGGGAGCCAGGATGGCGCTGTATTCATCCAGGTACCCCAGTAAGAGGCCTGACACACAGCTGGCACTTAACAGGCTCGTGGGTCAAGTTGAAAGCCTGATGAAAGCCTGTTTTTCATACATGCCTACTTAAGTATATAGGCTAAAAGGACATGATTTCTAGGATTTGCTGTAAAAATATTTCGACAAAGAAATATTTAAGAACAAATTCTTAAAAGAAAAAGAAAGGTATGAATAAAGCAGATATGGCCAAATCTAATTATTTTAAAATATGGGTGATGGGCTCATTGTACTATTCTAATTTGTGTATATTTTAATTATTTCATAATAATTTTTAAGTTGCTGAATAACAATAATTATTGAGATTCTTAGAGCAGAGCAGACCTACCCACACACAAAAACCTTGATATCCTACCACTCCATCTCACAGAAAACCTTTCAAACAACAAGAGGGAAGGAGAGAAGGACAAGCCCCCTCAGTGTTTCCACGTTACCAGAGACCACAGGCTGATGCAAAAGAGATTCTGAAAAGGATGAAGAGGCTGAAATCCACGTCACGACTAACCCAGCCCGGATTTATAAATGACCCAACTTAACCCGCCTCTAGCACATCATGTCAATAATGGGGCACATATCACTTTGTAGATTTTCTTTTAATAGATAAGGATCCAATTCCCACCATAGGCAATTATGATAAGAGCATAAGTTTTCTTAACACCAAATAGCATACGTCATAATTTCTATGCAATTCAAATTGGTCCTATAAAAATCTGAATCTTTTTATCCTTAAGTCAGACTTGCAGCATATGAGCCAGTGATAAAATTTTCAACATTCTTGTATTCAAAAATTTCACCAATATGAGAGTTTATTACATCAACTACGGCCTTTTAAGGCAAACTCGTATGCCACTCTCTTTCCTAAGAGTTCCTGGGGAAAATTTAATCCCTCGTTCAGGAAAAGGCTAAGCAGAAGGTATGATCAAAAAAATCTTCGTACACAGAAGACAAATAAGATTAAAGTGATAATAAGCAGGCTGTTAAGCTGACAAATATACACAGTGCCCTTCTGTGTTCCTATCTCAACTTTCATACCAGCCAAGGAAAATCTTCAAGAAACAGAAAAACATTTCAGGTGCTGAGAATAAAGACAATCTCCCTTTTATTTGCAAGTATAGGGTGTTAGTAGATTTCCACTTAATTCTCTGAGAAATGTTTAAAGTGGTCCAGAGCAACAGTGAAGATGGGATTTAAAGTAACTTATTTCTTATAAAAAAAAAAATACAGCCAGCTGATTTTTATCATTTTTACTTTATTCAATCTCTTACCTCACCTCCCCAACCTCTTTCACAAAATGATGGTGAATGTCCCCTCCCAAAATATTAATAGAAGGCTAGATAAAAAGCACCAAATACAGGGAGGTGTGCTTGTTTGTTTCATTTTTCAAAAGAAACACGTTTTGTTCAAGTGATTTAAAAATTAAGATCAAGAAACAAACTCTGCTCAATAGATGGCGACAAGCACACGTCACGGAAGCCGCTCACCAGTTGTGTGCCCTCCGTGCGCGTGTTTGCGGGGACACCTGCGGGGGGACGCTGGGAGGGGCAAGGTCTCCGTCCTCACGGGCACACACCCTAGGGAGGGAGGTGGGTGCTAAACCATTGCCCACTGTCTTAATGTACTTACAATTCATGGGAAACGCGGCAAAAGAGGAACAGGAGTCAGTGACGAGGAAAATAGAGGGACTGTGTGTAGGTGTGGGACGACGGGGACACTCAGTGGAGACCTGCAGGATGCCCGGCAGGTGAGGGCAGAGGGGCGTCCAGAGGAGGGAGGGCGGGGGGAGCCCACAGCGGCCGCCGCACGCAGCCCAGGGCGTGCTCACTCCACAGTCAGCCTGCAGGGATGTGCAGGGATCACAGCAGGAGTCGCTGGAGAGCCCCTGCCCTCTGTACTGAAGCCTCCCACAAGCACACGAAAGGGGTTCCCGGGCCACCAGGACCCACAGCCCCCTCTCAGCATCCCGTTCCTGACTCCACGGGCGAGGACAGCCCCCAGTACAAAGACCACCAAGCAGGGCCCACCCCGGTCCCCCATCTGTAAGGAGAGAGGAGGAGCCAGATCGGCCTTCTCGGAATCACCTGAGGCTCCTCCATCACACAGGCCCCGTCTCAGCGCACACCCACCCCCGGCCCCAGCCCAGGAGGCGACAGGCTCAGAGCCCAGGGCACCGGGTCACGCAGAGGGCCAGCCAAGGGGGCCGTCAGCAGGGACAGGCCCCACAGGGAGGTTCTGGCTTCTGGCTGTGGGTCCCTTCAAGCCTCGGGCTCCAAGATGACATTCAGTTCAACACCACACAGTCTCGGGGCTCTGGCAGGCCAAGGACAGTCTGTGACCACAGTGGAGGGAGTCGAAGCAGCCCTGGGAGGCCAGTCAGGGGCCCACAGTGTGGGGGTGACTGCCGCCACCCTGAGGTTTCCACTGCCAAAGAGACACACTGGGCTGAAACCACAAGCTCACATCAACGCATCCAGAACTCAGGGTCCATCCAAAAGTGCCAACCATGACACACGCGCTCGCAAACCTTCGAGTCCACCTCACCTCTTGGGGGAACACAGAGGAAAAAGGAATCAGAGGAAGAGCAGGTGACAGGGCAGGTGAAAAGCATCTGTTGTGATTTCTGTTTGGGTGAGATAGTGAAAGATCTGGAAGAAAGTGCCACTGGATGAAATCAGACATGGCTGAGTGTCCTCAACACGTGGCACAGTGTCCAGCACAAAGCAAGAACCAAGACACGCCTGCTGGCAACTGACCTCCAGTTCTACCCAACCCCTGGCACTTAACACGCCACCAATGGCCGGGACCAAAGCCAGGGGCCGAGTTCAGGTTCAAAATTACCCGACCCACAGTATGAGCCTGACCACCAACACCATCCAAGACAAACAGCAGGTCTGCTTAATTTTTCATTCCGCATTAATTGGGGTGAAGTAACTCTCGGCTCCGGTACCTTTGTTGAAGTCCTGTGGGTCCAGTGACAGGCTGTAGCCAGGAAGTGTCTCCAGGAGCAGCTTGTAGCAGGCTCTCCAGCCAGGCTCCGAGATGCTTGGGGCCACGCACTGCATGGCAGCCACGCGCTTGAAGAAGGCGGACTTACGGTGGAACCCGATCAACTCGTAGAGCTCGGAGAGGATGCTGTAGCGCTGGATCTTCTCCTCCTCAGAGAGCTGAGGCATCAGAGGGAAGGAAAGAGCACATTAGAGAGCCTTCCAGGTGAAAAAGGGAAACAGACAATTTTTCATAAAACAGTGACCCGATGAAACATGAAGGCAAGGGGAAGCCTGCGTCAGCGCACTGACGCGGTAGGAGGCAGAGGCACAGACGGCTCCATGCGGAAGTGCCAAGGCCTTCTCTGCACCCCACGTCTCCACACTCACCCTGTCCTCTTGCTAAGAAGGCCCATATTCTCTGGGACAAAGGCATCTACTACTTAGAACATAAGACGCAGCGAAAGGAAAGAGAAAAAGAAAGGGAAAGACACTGGAATTTGGGCAGGAATTTTAAAACACATAACTTCTCAAAACACAAAATATATAGAACCAGAGAAAAGAAAATGAAATGTGAATAATAACCACACCAACTTTGGCCTGCACGGCTTACAAGAAGTTTTCTTTCATCCACGACCTAACCTAAGCACCACCTAACCCAGCCACCCTGTGATGGAGTGATGACAGCCTCCGTTTCTTAAGCACGACGACAAGCCAGCAGTGTAACCACTAGGTAAACAGCTCAGAGCTTTTCACAGCGGTAAGTGTCTGTGAGAGTCTGTGCACACATTTATTTACTTTGGGCCTCATCCTCAAAAAGGATATAAATCAATTTTTTTAAACACAATTTAGCAACAATAATGACAAAAAGACAAAAATGAAGGTGAGGAGAAAATGGGGACTTAATATTTAGATGAAACGAGGGCCAGGTGAAGCAGGGGTAATTAACAGAGGCGACGGCAGACGCAGCTCGGAGGACCCCGGCGGCTGAAGCAAGAAGCAAGATGGCGAGCTGCAGGAGCCAGAGGGCCTGTGGGGTACACAGCTGCTGTGCGTCCCGCGTGGGAAAGTGCGACCCCTCCTTCTCCCGTCGAGCACCCTCCCAGACCCCCGGCGGCTCAGGCCTGGTGGTGCTGAACATAGCAAGCACAGCCCGGGGCACTGCTCTCTGCTTTCCTTTCCCACCAGCCGTCTCCCCGTCTCGTCGCTGCTCCGGCCTGCATACCGAGGCCTGGGGTTCCAGTGTAAGGATGGAGGCAGCCCGCACCCCAGCCTGCAGGCAGCTCACCCGGCAGGCCCCCCGGTCCTGCCCGTTTCTCCAGTGTGTGGACTTCCCTCCAAGACAGACTCCCTCCTCCTCAGGTCCCCACAAAACTCCTCTCTCCCAAATATGAGGACCTCAAGCCATATTCCTAACTCCTGTTCAAGCAGAAACTCTAGCTCCCTCTCTCTTCACCTTCTCCAACAAAGACCCTGACTTTCCTCCCTCCCCATGCAACCCCTCCTTTCTCTGTGAGGACCGCACACACGTCCTGAGGCCAGGCGCCCTGCTGGCTGGGACGGAGCTGTTTCGTCTAACCTGAGCTGCATCCTTACACTGGCCCCCTTCTGTCTCAGAAAGCCTTTCCTGAGCCTCCCACCCCTCTGATTCTGAGCTTAAATCGACAAAGTTCCGAGGTTACCATTATGTGCATATCTACTGGGTTTTTGCTAGGTTTCCTTAGCAACAGCCTCATTAAGAAACTGCATCAAGAACTTTAAAGAGTCTATTCTTACATCTGAGCGGAGTAGCCCGCAGAAAATGCAAATGGCTTTGAAGAGAAAATTAACCAGGGACCAAGAGGCCACAGGTTCTAATCAACAGTGTCACGAGCTGAAATGTTCTCAAACGGCTCAGTCGTTCCTGAACATCAGGCCTGCAGGAGGTGCCGGGATGAGTGTCACTGGTCCGGGAGCAAGCTCCCAAGGCTGGAAGGGACTGGGCTTCTCGCTAGTTTTCCAAACAATTCCTTACCACCTCTTTCTCTTGTGGTCACTTAGGTTTCCTACTAATGAAGAAAATTATCTTCAGTCATCGGGTTGTTTGGAAGAAGCTACAGGATACAGTTCACAGAGCCTGGACTTTGCAGCCACAGCAAACTAGGTTTGAAGAAGACCAGTGGTGGCACTGCCAAGGCCTGCATGCAAACTCCTGGCCTTTATTTCCTCCTCTCTAAAAGGGTTCGGGGGCCTCCCTGGTAACTCAGCGGTGAAGAATCCACCTGCCAATGCAGGAGACACGAGTTCAATCCCTGGTCCAGGAAGATCCCACGTGCCACAGAGCAGCTGAGCCCGTTAGCCACAACTACTGAGCCCCTGCTCTAGAGGCCGGAGTGACAGCTACCAAAGCCTGCTCTGGTAACACAGGCTTTGTCCTTCTGTCTTTGTCTGGTAACAGAACTTGTTTTACTAAGATTAACACCAGGGCAGCCCCAACTAGAAAGTTCCCCAGCCCCGCAGGGCAAGGTATGCTCTTTTTCTCTGCAGAACTGACGACAGTTCGTGCTCATTTGTTTTCACGTTTATCTATTAATACCCATGTCCCCCTATGGACATTGTGCTTGAGCAGTACAGAAACCCTACGGAATATAAATAAAACCTATGGAATATTCTTAGGCGACAAGCCTGGTGCCTGGCCTCCAGTACAGAATGGAGGGAAGGGAAAAGCCAAATGAGCACACTTTACCGAGGCCCCTGCACCTGAAATTATGATCTGACTTGGGACAGATGACCAAGTCTTCTTTACTCTGAGGCTCCTCTTCCAACGATGAGAATAAACACACTTAGCACAAGCGGCTACAAGGACTGAAGGAAATAACCAAATTCACAGCCTAGTCAAGAGTCTGCTAGTGGGTCCTCCACAAACAGGAGCAGCCCTTCCTGCTCTGACACATCACCGGTGGGCAGACAGTGAACGCTTCCTAAGCGCCCAGCGGTGGGAAGCGCTCTACATGTGTTATAATCCCATTGACAATTCACAGTATATCCAGGAAGAAGTGAATATAGTCATACCCATTTTACAGATTCACAAACAGGCTAAAGGAAGCCACCTCCCAGTCCAGGGTCACACGAAGAGGAAACAGCAATTGGAACCTGACTCTGGCTGTAAGGTTCACACTCCTCTCTCCCTTCACCCTGAACACCTGCAGGTGAGACCTACAGGGCCGCTACACAAATCTGTAGCCAGCTCTCAGACTCCAAGCTCGCAGCTCTTTGTCGATGCTAATGCCCATGAACCACTCCCGTAAACAACTGAAGACAAGACAGGTGGATCCACGCTCCTGCTCACAAAGAGGAATCCTGCCTAGAACCCTCCTGGAACACGCAGAAACCCTTCCCAACACCAGCAGACCCAAAGGGATTTTCAGTTTTCGCATCTGCATGGGGCTTCTTCAGGCAGAAGGCACCTGCAATAATGCCCTCTCGGTTCTTTTCAGAGTGTCCACATCAGGCAACAGGAGTCGCAGGACTGACCCATCAGGAGGAGACACCTGATCGAGAACCAAAAGCTCACCCTGGTTCAGGAAAACCCAGGCCGCTCCTGTTTGTCACTGTCATTGTAAAGTCTCACCAGAACTCACCACTGTGCTGTCTGCTCATCAGGCAACCACACACGGAGATGAGCCAACTCCAGCAAAGCGGCGAGCCGGGGAGAGCTCCACAGGCCCACGCCCGCCACCGCAAGGCCGGCCGCTGGCCCTCTGCACGGCTCTGCTGACCCCTAGTGTTCTACGAAGACCAGGCCCATAGAGGAGGGCTGTTCCCAGCAGGTGCAAATTTCTACATGCTAAACAAAAGCACGTTACCTTATAAAACACGCTGTGTTATACCCACTTGTGGGAAGAGCCTCGCCGAGAGCCCAAATGTACAACATGAATTTGCAAAGGCAACTCAGGTCCATAAGGGCAAGCAAGTCTTAAGACACAAAGTCTGCCAAGTGCTCCCCACAGCCGACCCTCGACCAGCCTGCCTGCAGCTCTGCAGCCTGCTCTCAGTGTCCATTCAAAACCACCCATCCCCTCCTCCACCAGGCACGACAGACATCCCTCCACCGCCTCCAGCCGCAGTGTGTAAGGGTGGCTGCTGAGCAGCTCTGCACGATGACGCTGGACAGGGCTGGACACAGAGTGTGTGAGCCAAACTGCTCCTTCAGGTCACCGTGAGTTTGCCATCCCATCATTTTACAGATGAAAATACAGAGATATGGAGGGATTCTGCTGTAAGTGCAAAGCGGGGTCCATGCACAAGCCCATGACCCTGTCCTCCAGCACGATGCCCCAGCTGGGTCCACACATCCTTAGGGTTCCTTCGTGCCTGCCTGACGAATCTACGCATCTTTACTTTCGCTCATGACCTACGATCAGTCTGCCTTTTAAGCATCTTTTCCACCTACTGTCCTTCAGAAAGAAGGCCACTCAGGCCACAGAGGGACTTCTGGCTCCCCAAGCTCCAAGCTCGAGCCCAGTCATGCCTTTGCACCTGGCACCCTGCTCGGGGGCTCTTCGGCTGCTGTGGATGGGTCACTTCCTCTCTTCACAGGGAGACCCCTCGGGAGAGCCCTCATCTTGCCCTCAGCACAGGTCCCAGGACTGCACCCTGAGCTGTCCCACTGGGGCTGTGTGTGCCCAGGGCTGCTCCCTGGACGGCAACCTCAGAGCCAGGAATCACGCCTGCTCATCCCTACAAACGCACTGCCCGGCCCAGGGCTCACGCCCCACAGTCACCCAGAAACCGCGGTGAGTGGTCACCCAACCCAGACGTCCGTTCATCTGCCGGTGCTGCCGACCGCTAGCTTCCACCCTTCCCCATCAAGCGGTGGGTTTTCGCTTTTCCTGCCCGTCTTTACCAGAAACCTCAAGCTTTTCTGAGAAGGGACAGAGAGGCTGAGTAATTCACTCGGGGGACAAAACCCAGACTCAGGTCCCAGCCATGTGTATTCCCAGTCCCTGTGCTTAACTCTTACACTAAAATATTCAACGTTTTATAGATTGTAGTTATAAATATGTGAGGTATCAAAATACACATGAGCAGAATACATATCAACTCTAAGACGTTCATTAACTCCACGGCTTTGTTTCTATTTTATTTCTATTTAAAAATTAAGAAGCTCTGCAGTCAATATGGCAAAACATTAACGTGCTAAGCCTCTGTGACAGAGGCCTGCCGTTCTCTCTTACATGTTCAGAATGCAAAATGATGTTGAAGTCTCTCTCCCTTCCCTCCCTGACTCCCCTCTGTCTCACCTGAGTCCCCCAGACCCACATGTTTAAGCCTTTTAATTACACACCTGACTCCATCAGCTTGCCCCCCAAACTCCCTCTGCAGAGTCTCTTCTCTGAACACAGCATGGCCATCACTTACCTGACTAATCAAGCCAGAAACCTGGGCAGTACTCCGTCTGGCCCTCACATAGGTCACTAATTCCTTCCTTTCACCGAAACACGTCCTCAATCTGTTGACTTTTTCCCATTGACCACCCCACCACACTCCAGTGCAGCCACCTACATCCCCTACATCCCCTCAAGAGCTCCAGGCTGGTCTCCCCCACCACGCTCACCCTGCTCCAGACAAAGGTGGGGGTCCCATCATCCCTGCGCTTTTAAGGCCTTTCTGTTGAAACCCACTGTTGTTAGGATAAACTCCAAGTTCTTCACCTGGTGAGCATCCACCTTTGCCACGAAGTGTCGGCACAGTGAGAGCAGGTTCTGCCCCCCACCTCTAGGCGTGCCCGGAGCACGGTGCCGGGCTGCGCGAGATCTGCTCGAGGACAGCCACCTGGGTCCTCACCCTAGCCGTGGGCCCCTAAGCAAACTGCTTCACTTTTCCGTCTTGGCGGCCCTGGCCATAAAAATCCAAAGTGGACTAGAAAGACCATAGATGTTTAGCTGCATTATTGATTTGGGGGTTTTGCATTAGCAATCTGCAACTAAACATTCTGGTGATCCTATCTCATTAAAAACACACCCAGATCCAGGTCATACATGTGGGAGGCCCGCGGTGTACAACAACACACCCAGAGCCAGGTCATACGTGTGGGAGGCCTGCGGTGTACAACGAGCTGTATGAAGTCCTTTCACACACTTCATATTTTATAACATGAACAACCCAGACAGGGTCACAACTGCAATCGCGTCAAGTGACCAAAAAAGAGGCATCAAAGCTTGGCCAAGGCTGCAAAGCTGTTAACGGCACAGTTCTCTCTCCAATCAAAAAAAAAGTTTTAAAAGAACAAAATTTTGAATTTTGAAAGTAAAAGACCATAATATAAAGAAGTAAAACAGCTCCCTTTATCAGGGTTTCAAGTTCTGACTCCAGGGTCTTGACCACACTGAATCCTAGCACAGCAAAACCAGACGGACTTGTGAAAAAGCTCCAGGAGAACTGCGCTAAGCCCTCCACGTGGAGGCGGACACACACCCACCTGCCGAAGGTTAATGTAAACCGCGTTCTGGAGAAATTCCGACGCTTCCATGCTGCGCTTCTGAATGGCGAGGACACGAACGGCCTTGACACACGCTTCTAACTCAATCACCCCAGCGTTCTTATACTGTAGGGTCAAAAGAGAAGAGAGAGGTTTCTGTCGCGTCGTGCAGGCTGCACCCGGGGACTCGGTGACATTGAGCAGCACCTCCCCAGCGCGAGGACCCACAGCACAGCCCAGCCAAGTTTGTGCTTGAGAAAGGCTATCCTAACTCCTGGGGGCAAAAGAGGCTGGAGGGATTGAGTGAGCCTATAAACGCACATATACATATGTCAGCATTCCTTCGAGTAATACAACCAACACTAGCTGGCTATTTTACAGAATTTCAAAACACTGTGCATGGAGACTCCACTGCTCGTTTCCTCTTGGCTCCTGTGCTCTTAGGCTCTCTCACAGCTGCAGCTTTGAGGCAGGAGCTGTCAGCTCACGTCCTCTGTCGCAGAAGTCCTGGCTCCCTGTGTCACTGTGTCTGTCCGCTCAGCGCGCTGGATGTGTGTCTACTTTTCTCCCTGAGTTACTTGTTCCTGCTTCTCAGGCCTTGAGAGGAAGAGCAAGTGAAGACACGTGACCAGAGGAGGCAGACGGACCTCGGCTGCTGCTCAGTAATGGTCCTCCTCCAGCCTCACCTCCAGCTCTTCCGGTTCTGCCTAAGGTGGCACCTGGCCAGGAGAGCTGCCCTTGGCCACTGGGACACTGTGGGGGCCAGGCCCCCTCCTGTGCCCCCCTCTTCCCAAGGCCCAGCGTGAACCCACCTTGCTCCCTGTCCTTCTACCCTTTTTTTCTCTTTCCTGGTGGTCCTGAGCTGGAGCACTTTTCAAAAAGTTTTCTGAAGACTTCTTGCAGCTGGGGAAGAGGCTTCCCGAGGTGAATAAAGCCATGTATCCTGGTGCCTGGAGAGAACCTGAGGCCAGGAGACCCCTGTCCACACCCAGAAAGGCATCAAACATGCCACGGAGTTGGCCACCCCCAACGAGTGTCAGCTGAGACCCCAAGGCCTGCCTGGTACAACCACTCACAAAAATGCAGTCTGCCCACTTATGGATTATTAAGAAGCAGAAACACACAGTTGCTCGTGCTCCTTACTAAAATTATTTGTAAAAGGTAGAAAAAGAAATTACTGTGCCAGAAGGAGCAGGCCTCCACTACATCCTCATTTCTAAGACATAACATGCACAGAACCTGTGATAAGTTACAGGTAATTTACCAAAGACGGCACAAGCAGGAACTGTGCTTACCTAACTATTAATACGGATATAAAAATTATATCAGTTTTATAGACCATTTAACAACACAACAGAATCTAACAGGGACTTGTTTCCATTGAAATAAAATTATTTCCCTTCCTACAAAACTCTTAAGAAAACTACTGAAGGGAAAAAAGGTCATCTCAGGGTTTTTTCACATATTTTGATTATAGTTACATATTTTGAACACTGGTTTCTCAGGAGGCACAATGCTAAAGAATCTGCCTGCCAATGCATGCGATGCAAGAGATGTAGGTTCAATCCCTTGGTTGGGAAGATCCCCTGGAGAAGTAAATGGCAACCCACTCCAGTATTCTTGCCTGGAGAATTCCGTGGACAGAGGAGCCTGGGGAGGGGCTACAGCCCATGGGGGCTCAAAGAGTCAGACATGATTGAGCACAACAACGACATTTTAAATATTACCATGAGATTTACACTCAGTCATAACAAACAGGACACTTCCCAGAAGTCTGCTCCATACCTGGGCTTACAAGCATCGTCCTGGGACATAAGCTCTCTGCTGAGGGGCCATGCCCCTGTTTTTCACTGTTGATTCCCTAGTAACCACCTACCAAGGCACCAGCAGTAAACACAGAACTATACAACCCACTCTAGTACTCTTGCCTGGAAAATCACACGGATGGAGGAGCTTGGTGGGCTGCAGTCCATGGGGTCGTGAAGAGTCGGACACGACTGAGCGACTTCACTTTCACTTTTCACTTTCAGGCATTGGAGAAGGAAACGGCAACCCACTTCAGTGTTCTTGCCTGGAGAATCCCAGGGACAGAGGAGCCTGGTGGGCTGCCGTCTATGGGGTCGCACAGAGTAGAACACGACTGAAGCGACTTAGCAGCAGCAGCATGCGATTGATACTTTTAGAAATACAGGAGGGAATTATCTCATTCACTTCTAATACAAAACCCTAAAATAAATACTAAGCTTATTTACAGATAAAGGAAATGGGGCCCCCCAAAAGTACAGTATCTTGCCCCAGGTCACAAAGCTAGCAGGATGTGAACTCAGGTCTGCCTGACTCCAAAACCAAGGTGGAAATCCCGCTGCATCAGAGAAGGCCCAGCACCACAGACTACCACCATCCTGTCCTTTGCACACATTTAAATCAGGGAGCGTTTCTTACTGCTTTGCTACAGCTCTTCGTAAACTGTGGGTGTTAGCTTCGTGTCTGTCATGGACACACATTGCAGATCTTTTTCTTGATGTTGCTTGCATTTTGTTTAAGTGGTTTTTCATTTAGGTTGTGGTCAAACCGTTTTTAATACAGTGAATCTTTTCCTGATGGGTTTTCTCTTTGGTACTGTCTTAGAATACTCTCTTACAGAGCTTTCCTGGCAATCTGCTGACACTTTGTAAACAAGACCTAAGACATTATTGGCTATAAAGTCCTTACTGTTATAGTTTGCCCTCGAGTTCCCTATGTTTCGGGTGTTGTCCAGGCTGTATACAATACTCAGTAATAGAGAATTGGTTAAATGAGTAATTCTCCATCTTTTCATCCCCTGTTGGAGAACAAATTTGGAGAGTAACTTGAAAGTAACCAATGATATATGTAAATGTCATATCCAGTGACTGCTAAGTCACTTCAGTCGTGTCCGACTCTGTTCAACCCCATAGAAGGCAGCCCACCAGGCTCCCCCATCCCTGGGATTCTCCAGGCAAGAACACTGGAGTGGGTTGCCATTTCCTTCTCCAGGGGATCTTCCCGACCCAGGGATCAGACCTGAGTCTCTTCTGTCTCCTGCATTGGCAGGTGGGTTCCTTACCACTAGTGCCACCTGGAGGGCGCCAGTTGTTAACAGTTGCTACTCTTAGGGAATAAGGGGAGGGAAGCAGGGGACATTCACTTCTCACTCGCTATCACTCTTCTGTACAACCCCAGGCCCTTTTCCAGTATTTCAGTTAAATGTATTTAAAATTTAAACTTTTCTTCAGTCCAAAGTAAAGAAAAAAATGGTGTATCCACAAGATGGATTGCTATACAGCTGATTAAAAACCATGTCACAGAAAATTCGATAATGTAGAAACACACATAATATGCCAAATGAAAAATGTACGTCTCTACACAGTAAATAAATACAGAATCTCACCATTTTTATGATACAGATAATATACACTGGCAAAAAAGGACAAAAAATAGATACTGAGATGTTATCTTGAGTAGTGGGGCTATGGTAGCCTCTTTTCCCCCTTTTCTCAGACACTAAATTAAATATACAGCATTTTCAATCAACAAAACCCATTCTCAGGCATATGGTATTATGCACCCGGGAACGACGCAGGAGTACTTACAGAGACCACTATCTGGAAGACCCCGTGGCAGCACTGCCCGTGCACACCAGGGACCCTGCCTAAAGCAGCGCGGCTACATAAAGGGCCTGCGGGAGGCTTCACCTTGCTGTAGTAGGAGATGGCCTCCTTGTACTTCTCAATGATGTCCTCGGGGCTCAGGCAGTTCTTCGCCCGTCCAATCTCCGTGCTGGTGTCTGCGTTGATGCCGTTGGTAGTGAGCGCACCTGCACACCGAGGGGAAGACAAGAAATAACCTTTCGCTCCTTCCGTCTTGTTGCTTTATTACTTTAAAAGACAGGCACAGATAAGATAAAGCTTGAAAAGTCCTGACTGAAATTTAAATAATGACACCGTTTTTAAAAGTCTTCACCGCTTACACCTTCCCTTTAACAGTCTAAATAGTCAACGCATTGTATTCCATGGTAATTAACTCAGAATAAAGCCTTCCTCCCTGTCGAAACTTTTTATTAAAGAACATGAAATGCTTTATATAAAAGTAACACATCTACAATAGCTAGCTCAGTTGTCTACGGCAATGCAGTCAGCGTGCACCGTCTCCGAGCACTAAAGCTCTTAATGCTATGAGAGGCCACACTGCGCCCTCAAACGGAGATAAACTAGGTGAAAATGTTCCCTGAACTGAGCACCGAAAAGAAAACATAACTTGCAAATACTGACATCCTTTCCGAGGCTGTCCTTTTCTATTTCTGGCCGAGCCCTGTCAATAAGCAGAACCACCTAATTCCCTAGCCATCACACACACAGCGGGAAGAGTTCTGGGGACATTTCCATTTATAGAATGTCACCAACGACCCAGAGAACTCTGACAAAAAAAGAAAGGTGAAATACTCTTTGATTTCAGAGAACAGGCAAAAATTATTCTCCTAAGCCTCAGAGCAGGAAAAGCTGGCTTCTCCTAAGCCCCTTGTTTATTTCACGGACAGCGAGCATCCTGTCTCCCTCGTGTTTCTGCTGGGGGCCTCAGGCACACGATTGCTGTCGATCTCGGAGCTCACAGGGCAAAGGCGTGCGCCTCACACGGCCCGCACCCCTCACGCAAGCTCATCTCCTCGCCTTGCTGTCTAAACCGGGCCCCGTTTCTCACCAGCTCATCTGGTATTCTGGTATTCTGTAAGCTGCCTCTGATGCTTTTGGGAACAAGACGGAAGAGTAAGCGATAGAAGGACAGGTGAAAGATGGGCAGACGGAGAGAGAGATTCCAGGAAAAGAATAACAAAGAACATTCCCTATACAGAGGTCCCTTCAACCGGGGGAGAAAGAAACACAAGGGACAGGAGGAGGCAGGTGGCCTCAGATTTCGTGTTTCTACAGATTTTGTGAAAATCCCAGCAAGAGATGAGAGGGCAGAACTATAAATAATAAGAGGGCATGCACACATGAAAAAATACCTAAAATCTGTACTTTCTAAAGAACAGATTCAAATCAGCAAGGCCCAATGACACGACCCTGGGCCTTGCAGAGTTGAGAAGTCCACCTCCAAAGCACGCAGCACCCTCGGAGCCCTGAGGGGCCACCGTGGGTGGTCATGATTCCGTCCAGTGAAACCTGTGTCATTCTGCACTTACGAGGAACCTGTGTGGGGGTGTCCACGCTGAGTCCTCTTTTACAAGCCACAGCAAGTCTACGAAGGGGGACTCCTAGTGAGCCCTGTTTCTGCAGGACAGGAAACGGTCCTGGAGAGGCCGAGCTCTGCAGACCACAGAGCCGTCTCCCCAGCGCAGGGCGTGGGCTCGGGCCTGCGCTTCTCGCTGCCGCGCTCAGCCTGCAGCGTGTGCTCCTCACGGTCACGGCACACTGCGTTCTGGCGTGGAGTAATACTTCATAGGTGACAGGTCGTCGTCTTCATCTCATCAGCTCTAACCATTTGTCTTTACATTGTCAAATTTGACCCTTTTCCCTTGAAGAAAGGAAGGGGATGAGTGGGGGTCCGCACGAGGTGGGTCTTCATTCCTCCTATGGAAACTCACCTCATCAAGAAGCTCCCAACAAGGAGAAGGAGCAAACGGTCCCCCTATCCTTTAAAAAAAAGGGGGAAACCACTGATAATGAGGGTTCCCTTAATGATTTAGGGGCTTCCCTGGTAGCTCAGCTGGTAAAGAATCTGCCTGCAATGCAGAAGACCCCGGTTCAATTCCTGGGTCAGGAAAATCCCCTGGAGAAGGGATAGGCTACCCACTCCAGTACTCTTGGGCTTTCCTGGTGGCTCAGCTGGTAAAGAATCTGCCTGCAAGGCAGGAGACCCCAGTTTGATCCCTGGGTTGGGAAGATCCCCTGGAGAAGAGATAGGCTACCCACTCCAGTATTCTTGCCTGGAGAATCCCATGGACTACATAGTCCATGAAGTTGCAAAGAGTCAGACACGACTGAGAGACTTTTACTTCAACTTTAATGATTTACTGAACTCCAGGAGTGAGGCTGGGGGAAAAGGCATACACAGCAACCAAAAAAATATAATCTGTAGGAACATAAAAAGAACACAGCTCACGGGAGAGCTTAGTGAGGCCGATGATTTAATTTCACTCAATAGAAGAATAACACCCTCTAAAAATACTGGTATCCAATGGGTTTGATCTTTCTTGACATCTATAAAGTTTTGACAGCCCACATGTAACATTATTGTGAACCTGTGAAACACAGAGTCTACAGACAGGAAAATCAGTGCCACAGGCAGGCTAAGACCCAGGCGACAGCAAAGGAAAGGAGAGGGCGCAGTTAAGAAGGATGGGAAAGTTGGGGGGGAATCATCACAAGGGCTCTCAAGTATCAACCCAAAAACTGTTTAATCATTCAGTCAAGAGAGAGTCACTGTGTTCCTAGGACAGGCAAGAGCGTACAGGAGGCCCAAGGTGGAAACTCGACAGACAAAGAGAAGCAGGAACAGAGGGAATAAAGCAGAGCCTGGCGAAGCAGCAGAGAGAGAAAGGCAAAACCACAAAAACAACAAGGGCCTGGATCAGGCAGGTACCAGTGTGACGGCGATGCCAGCAACGACCAGCAGGCTGGCACGACGTGAGCTCACGTGCATCTGCTCCCTAATGAGGAGACAAGCCCTGCCACATGGGCACCACCGGCCCTGACCTGCTGGGGAACAGCAGGAAGACAGGGCAGCTGGAGAGTCTGATGTTAACCAGGACAAGTGTGGGATAAACTCCTCCGGTACCAGTGACCGGGGCAAAGACGGACTTGTCAGTACACAGCACTGGGACAGCCGCAAGGCCACTGGGGGAGATGCAGCCAGACCCACACCTCACACCAAACACAAGAACACACTCCAAACTGGGGGAGATGCAGCCAGACCCACACCTCACACCAAACACAAGAACACACTCCAAACTGGGGGAGATACAGCCAGACCCACACCTCACGCCAAACACAAGAACACACTCCAAACTGGGGAAGATACAGCCAGACCCACACCTCACACCAAACACAAGAACAAACTCCAAACTGGGGGAAGATACAGTAGACCCACACCTCACGCCAAACACAAGAACACACTCCAAACTGGGGAAGATACAGCCAGACCCACACCTCACACCAAACACAAGAACACACTCCAAATGCTCTAGGATCTAAATCACAACAGAAGAGCATAAAAGAAGCTCAAAAACCTTGGGTAAGTTCATCTAAAACCTGAATTAAGGAAAGGCCCTCTAAGGATGCTTCCAGGGGATTGTCCCAGCCTAGGCATCTTCCCAACCCAGGGATCTTTCCAACCCAGGGATGGAACCCAGGTCTTTCACATGGCAGGCGGATTATCTACTGTCTGAGCTACCAGGAAAGCCCAAGAATACTGGAGTGGGTAGTCTACCCCTTCTCCAGGGGATCTTCCCGACCCAGGAACCAAACCACGGTCTCCTGCATTGTAGGCAGATTCTTTACCAGCTGAGCTACCAGGGAAGCCCAAATATGATTCAAATCCAAAGGCAATTTTAAAAATTAATAAACTCAATTACTTAAAAACACAGGGAAAATACTATAAAGAAAGCCAAAACAGAAGCAACCAAAGAGAAAAGTATTTTCAACATATATCACCAAGGGCTAATATCCCTAATATATAAACAGGCCATAAAAATTGAGAGAAAAAAAAATCTAAAAATCCAGAAGAACAAAATGAGCAAAAGATATGAGCAGATGATTCATTTAAAAAAAAACATAGAAATAGCCCTTAAACATTAAAAATAAATTCAAATTCACTAATAGTAAGAGATACCATTTCTCAACTGTCTAATTGGCAAAAACGCAGACGCCTAACACCAGGCTCTGCAAGTGAGCTTGTGCTGAAAGGCATTCTCACGCACAGCCCCTGAGAAGGCAAACGGTGTGACCCTGACGGAGAAGAGTTTGGCAAAACTGAACAGAAGGCCATACATACTTACCTTTTGATCCAGTGATGCCCTATGCAGGAATTTACGCAAAGACACAACTCCAACAACACAAAAACACACACGTACGAGCTTATTCACTACAGTGTCCTCTGTAATTTACAGAGTATGGAAACAACCAAAATGTCCACATTAGAAGGCTGGGTAAATAAAACACAGTAAAACAGATAAGAACATGTAGAGAAAATGAACGCGGCTTCCCGGGTGGCCCCCATGGTAAGGAATCTGCCTGCAGTGCAGGAGACCCAGGTTCAACCCCTGGGTCAGGAAGATCCCCTGGAGGGAAGCAGGATGATGTCCGCAAGCTGATACGGACTGATTTCCAGTCCGTAAAAAGATGGTAAAAACAGACACAGTAAAATAAAATTTAAAAATAAAACCAAAAAAAGCCAAGTGTAAAAGGTATATGTAATATGCTACCTTTTTTCACAGGGCAACCTAGGAATCTACTTACAGGGCAACAGCAGAGACACGCAGCAGAGAACAGACTCGTGGACCCAGGCTGGGGGAAGGGAGGGCGGGTCTCACTGAGAGAGCACCACGGACGCCTGTACGCTACCATAGGTAAAAGAGATAACCAGTGGGGGCTTTCAGTATGACTCAGGGAACCCAAACTGGGGCCGTCTAACGCCTAGAGCGGGCAGGAAGGGTGGGAGGTGGGAGGAGGTCCAGGACGGAGGGACGTGTGTATGCCCGTGGCCATCTCATGTTAGTCTATGGCAGAGGCCAACAGTACTGTGAAGCGATCATCCTTCAATTAAAAATAAATGAATTTCAAAATAAATGAAAACTCTTTATTATAAAGAGAAACAAACACCTAGTGAAAAGTAACTACTTAAAAACGAGTAGGAAATCGCCTGGCAACCCAGTGGCAAGGATTTAGTGACTCGCTGGTACTCTCAGGGCAGGGGCCTGGGTTCAATCTCTGGTTGGGGAACCAAGATCCCACAAGCCATGCAGTGTGGCTAAAAGTAAAATTAAATTAAAAAAATAAAAACAAGAGTATATTTAAGTTTTCATAAACTGAAAACACATCAAGTTTCTAAGGAAATCTGTACAAAATATTAAAATACATTCATCTTCAAAAATTCTAATTGAACAATGAAAACCCAAGAAACAAAGGAAAGTCATATTTGATAGCCAACTTCAAAAGCATGGAGAGCAAGGCCTAGAAATCACAGTTCCTATAAGTATGACATTAACTCAATATAATGAGAGGAAAATCTTTACCCAGGAGATGGTGGAATTCTGTGCATAAGACAGGATAAACTCAGTGCACACTGCACCACACACAGTGATAATTTTCTTAAATACAATTCTAAAGTTAGAACATAGTTGAAAAGCTATAAAAATATTCTGAAAAACAGATAAAAACATGTATATATATGGAGGAAGCCTGCCCCCATGTCATATATAAAAGCAAACTTATTCTTGTTCACTCATGAGCACTAATTACTTTATCCAAGGCAGAATATTTTAATTAAAACAAATAATCAATAGTATACTTCTCTTGTAAAATCTAGTTAATAAATTTACTCTGCTATGTAACCATAATGTGTCTAAGATAGACTTAAAATTAGTGACAGTATCTTTCTATGGCTTGTGGAACTCTTCTCAAAAGTCCAGGCTTTTGAAACAGATCTGAGCAGTGTCTCTACATTCCGATTCTCCTTGGGAAAGAAACAGCAGATGCCGTTGTCAGAATTCCACCATTACCATGGTTCACGAGCACCATGCTCTAACTCATCTGCTGGACAACGGGCCATCCAGACACATCGTGACCAAACAAAATGCAACACGAGGGAGACAGGGACCCTATTCTGGGAAATTTATAATCTACGTCAACACTGAGGTTTTATTCACTGGTTAGCAAAATAAAATCAAATACTTTCTTCAAGTGTTCTATAGCTACGACTCTACTTCTAGTGTAATGACCAGAAAAGACTTAAGTAGGACTTTATTAGGTCAATTAGCAACAATTATCACGGGAGGCTAGTACAAAAATTAACTGATAGCAATGCTTCCACCTACATTAGACCTAAAATAAAACTACACCAAGCTCTGCAAGGTAAATGAAGAGATGAGGTGCCTAATGAGGAAAAAAAATTAATAAGAACTCAAAGAAGTAAAGACCTTAATTAACTAGTCCTATAGAAAGTAACCAGAGAAGGCAATGGCACCCCACTCCAGTACTCTTGCCTGGAAAATCCCATGGACGGAGGAGCCTGGTGGGCTGCCATCCGTGGGGTCGCTAAGAGTCGGATACGACTGAGCGACTTCACTTTCACTTTTCACTTTCATGCATTGGAGAAGGAAATGGCAACCCACTCCAGTGTTCTTGCCTGGAGAATCCCAGGGACAGGGGAGCCTGATGGGCTGCCCTCTATGGGGTCGCACAGAGTCGGACACGACTGAAGCAACTTAGCAGCAGCAGCAGCATAGAAAGTAACAGAGGACTGTGGCCAAGAGAACAGGCTCCGGAGACAGACGTGTGGGTCTGGGCTCCCGCAGCCCCGCTCACCAGCTGTGACCCTGCTGCGTCAACGCACTTCCCTGCACCTCAGGCTCCTCATCTACAGACGGGATAACAACAGTGCCTCTCTCCTAGATCCGCTGTAAGAATTAAACTGCTTTAAATATAAAGTTCACATAAAATAGCTCAGATCTTAGATATGACACTGAGAGCACAAGCAACAAAGAAAATTTAGATAAAGTGGACTGCATCAAAATTTAAAACTTCTATGCTTCAAAGGACACCATCAAGAAAATGGAAGAGCAACACACAGAACAGGAGAAAATTTTTGCAAACCATCTGATAAGGAACTTGCATCTACCACATAAAAGGAAGTCTTACAACCCAATAATAAAAAGACAAATAACCCAACCAAAAATAAAGCATCTGGGGCTTCCCTGGTGGTCCAGTGGCTGAGACTCCCTGTTCTTTACGCAGGGCCCAGTTCATTCCCTGGCCAGAGCTAGATCCCACACGCTGCAACAAGGAGCCTCGTGCCACAACTAAGACCCTGAGCAGCCAAATAAAGAAACAAACAAATGTTTTAGAAAAAAAAATAAAGGCTCTGAAAAGACGTTTTTCAAGCAAAATGTACAAATGGCCAACAAGCACAATGAAAAGATGTTTGGTACCATTAGCTGTAAAGGAAATCAAATCAAAACTACAAGGATGGAGAAAATTATAATTCAAAAAGATGCATGCCCTGCGATGTTCACTGCAGCACGGTTTACAATAGCCAGGACATGGAAGCAACCTAAATGCCCATCAATGGAGAAATGGATAAAGAAGACTGTGGTACACATACAGCAGAGTATCACTCAGCCATAAAAAAGACCAGACCGCCTGCAGCGACACTGATGGACCTGGGCATTCCCACACTGAGTGAGTGAGGCACGAGAGAGACGAATAAAGGGCACTGCTCACATACGGCAGAGGACGTGTGGCACCCACTCCAGTGCTCTCGCCTGGGAAACCCCAAGGACGGAGGAGCCTGGTGGGCTGCAGTCCATGGGGTCGCACAGAGTCGGACACAACTGAGCGACTTCACTTTCACTTTTCACTTTCACGCACTGGAGAAGGAAATGGCGACCCACTCCAGTGTCCTTGCCTGGAGAATCCCAGGGACGCGGGAGCCTGGTGGGCTGCCGTCTATGGGGTCGCACAGAGTCGGACACGACTGAAGCGACTCAGCAGCAGCAGCAGCAGCTTAGATACAGAACCTAAAAAAGGGTGCAAGTGAACTTGTTCCCAAAACAGAAGTAGAACAAAACAGATAACTAATACAGACCTACTGTACAGCACAGAGAACTGCACTCCATAATGGCCTGTTATGGGAAAAGAATCTAAAAAACAGCAGACTGTATGTAGTATATGTATAACTGATTCACTCCGCTGTATACCTGAAACTAACACAGCATGGCAAATCAACTATACTCCATATATATATACATCTAATATGGCAAACTAATGATATTTTACCATTACTAAATGTACACAAATATTTACAAATACAAATGAAAATCACATTTACATTTTAAACAAGCCAAAAAAAAAAAAAAAGTACAAGGAGAATCCACTTAACACTAATAAGAATAGCTATAATCAGAAAGATAACAACACCCAGACTTGGGACTCCAAGAGCCCCGGGGACGGTTGCACGAAGCTGGCCAGGAGAGAGGACCGGACTTGGGTTTGTCCCACTCCACTCGCAGCCTCCTTGTCGCCTGGGTTTAGGTGGCTCCCGCCAAGAAGGGTGGCAAGAAGAAGGCTCCGTCCACCATCAACAAGGTGATGACCAGAAAATACACTATCAACCTTCACAAGAGCTTCCACAGAGGGGCTTTCGAGAAGCGTGCCCCTCGGGTATTCAAAGGAATCCTGCACTTTGTCATGGAGGAGGTGGGAGCTCCAGGCGTGTGCGCTGACACCAGAACCAACAAAGCTGCTGGGCCAAAGATCAAGGAACGCCCCATGCTGTGTGAGGTTGTCAGAAGACATACGAAGACTCACCACACGAGCTCTGTATGCTGGCTACCTACGTATCTGTCACCATCCTCAAAAGGCTACAGATGATTACTGTGGATGAAAACTAACCAGTAATTGTCAAATAAAGTTATAGAACTGAAAAAAAAAAAGAGGAAAGATAACAAGAAGCATTGATGAGGATAGAGAAATTGAAACTCTCACACACGGCTGCTAAGATTGTTAACTAACACAACCACCTTGGAAAACAATCTGGCAGTTTCTCAAATAGTTAAACATTTAGCTACCCCATGACCCAGTACTTCTACTTCCCAGGCACGTACGAGAACTGCAAACATGTCCACGTAAAAAATTATACATGAATGTTCATAGCACCATTACTCCTTAACAGCCAAAAAGGAGAAACAACCCAAAAGTCTATCCGTAAGGTGAAATGTCATTCAGCAAAATCAAAACACAAGTACTGACTCGTGCTACAACATGGACATTGCAGACGTTATGCCAAGCTAAGGACGTTAGTCACAAAAGACCACAGTTGTAGGATTCCATTTACACGAAATGTCTGCTGCTGCTACTGCTGCTAAGTCGCTTCAGTCATGTCCGACTCTGTGCAACCCCATAGATGGCAGCCCACCAGGCTCCCCCGTCCCTGGGATTCTCCAGGCAAGAACACTGGAGTGGGTTGCCACGTCCTTCTCCAATGCATGAAAGTGAAAAGTGAAAGTGAAGTCGCTCAGTTGTGTCTGACTCTTAGCGACCCCATGGACTGCAGCCCACCAGGCTCCTCTGTCCATGGGATTTCCCAGGCAAGAGTACTGGAGTGGGGTGCCATTGCCTTCTCTGAAGTGTCTAGAACAGGCAAATCCAGAGAGAAGAGCTGCTGCGTGGGGTACAGGAGGTCAGGGAAAGTGGGGGGTGACTGGGGTGATGAAAAGTTCCAAGACTGAGGGTGACACACCACTCGGGCATACAGTGGAGCCTCTGTATGTTTTAATGGGTGAACTGTAGGGAAACTGTTAAGAGTAAAAAAGCCCCTTGGACCAGTACTCTGACATTGTAAGTGCAAACTGCTCACTTTTATTACAGGAGGAAGAAACTCCCGTCAACATGAAAATGGGAAAACCAAATTTGAGTTAACTGAATTGGACAGAAAATCATTTCACTGGAAACAGGGGCTGAACGTTCACAAAACACTCAGAAATGACAAGAAATAACAGTGTGACCCCACGAAGCATTCTGCTTCAAATGCCCATCAAGGGCTCGGAAGCTGAGCGGTGAGAAATGGCTGGAGGAGAAGCCTGGTTTGCTCGTGTTGGTGCGCCCCACCAAACAAGCACCGGAGCCAGTAACCAGGGGCTGTCAAACTGCTCCTTCCAGCCCGTGAAATGTCTGTGTGGAAAGAGGGCAGCAAAAACCCTGAGACAGTTTGCTTCAAATAACTCACCCATTGAAAGCTCAAAAATTAAAAGACAGTGATTCAGTTTCAGGCTGGGTTTTCTATGGAGCCAAACAAGAGAACACCAGCCGTCGAGAGGCAGAGTCAGGGCAAGGCTCCCCACCAGCAGGCTTCCCACCCACACGTGTGCCAGGGTTTAGCGGGCAGAAGAGATGAGCCTAAAGTCTGAGACAGGAGATGCTGGCGAGTGAAGAGAGGGCGCAGCCAGCCCTGGACAAAGGCCCCGCAAGCAGAGGCTAGAAGGTTCCTGGTGAACTGGAGTGGCCTGGAGCGTGAAGGGGTGGCAGTTGCTGCAGAGTCTCAATCTCTCCTCGCTCTTTCTGGGAAGGAGAGGCCCAGGCTGCGTCCTTCTTGCCTGGAACCAAGACAGAGGGCGCCCTGGGGACACCAGACCCCGGCTCTGCGGCCAGCCTCAAGCTCTCCCACGGGACCCTGACATGTGCCTGAACAACAGCGCCCACAGAAACACCCCCACTTCACTCTCAGCACTCAAGACTGAGTTTCAACCTGATACCACCTTATCTTGAAAAGTTGCAGAAGTAAAACACATGACATTGTTCCTTTAATCTCAACGTGTGACTGATTTTTCTGACATCGCTAAGCTCTTTCTACCTAGTAAAGCATCCGGTTCTCCCACAAGTGAATCCAGGACTTCCTGTCAGGCAAAACTAGCCGGTGTGGCCTCGATAACTTCTACTGGTCAAACACCAACACATCTAACACTGATTTCATTGTTCATCGATTTCAGCCAGGAGGTGCAGGAGTGTCCTTCAGCTACAGAGCCCAACCTCAGCTGCTTTCTCATCAGCACCTCGGGTCTCCTGAAAACACCACAAAGCATTTGCTTCCCTTCCTACACATAGGAAGGGAAACACTTCCACAAACTCCATCAGGGAACATCAGCCTAGAGGAAGAATGCAACACAAATGTTAAAACAAAGATCAACAAACCTGAAGCACTTTCATCTCAGAAGCAAGATACGCAATGAGATGAGGGAAGGTGTGCTGGCCACAAAGCACGTGTAAGCATGACCCCCTGATTTCTAGCCTTCAAAGGATGGGAGGGTTTTCTTCTTTTTTTTTTTTTAATGACTCTTTGTTCATCGTTTCCAATTAAGCCAGAAAATAATAGATCTCATTTTGAAATAATTATGCACTGCAATAAAAGAGACTTTTGCTATATTAATTAAAGAAGACATTAAGAGAGGAAAGAAAAACCCACCTCTGCAAAAAAAAAAAATGCACAATGTCTTTCCCTGTTAATACACACACAAAATGCAACAGAGAGTTCAAATTCACACTGAGAGGAGCGTAAGCCACAGAATCAGAGCAGAATCACGACTTCAAAATTAACTGGACAGGCATGCTCAGGGCATTCAGAGGATTTTAAAGGCACACTGCAAATCATTCACTTAACCATGCTGGAGGAAGGGCTTCCCTCCCGGACAGACAACATCAATCAATAGGGTGCCCCATCAAACAAGGAACAAACAGCAATCACATTTGTAACTGTACTGATTTAAAGTTACTTAAATCAGCACGTTCCAAAGATCACAATCCAGAAACTGAAACCATTCATTCACACCACCACGAAACAAGCACTTTAAAAAAAATTACCGAGAGACTAAGCACATAGATCATGTACCTGGGTCAATGAGGACTTCCTGGGCCCCTGGAAGAAAGAACAGATTATGACCTTTTATCTGAAAAACAAAGCCACTTTTAAAGATAACTACTAAATCACATTTCATAATTCACATGCCCTCGAAAAATCTGAGACACTTGTGTCTGATCAGAAAAACAATTCTGAGTAACAGTATGTTACAATTCAATGCCTTTATGCTTTAGAAGGAAAAAAGGAACGCTACTGGTTCTCATACCCTAAACTGTAACGTACCTCCCTGTCTGCCTCCCGCCCTGCTTTCTAACCGCACGCTCCCCGACTCTTCTGAAACAAGCATGACAATTTATTCCCTCAAATCGGCCAAATGACAGACGTGAAAGTGAACTACCAATTTATTTGTGTAAATAAATGCCCACACCTTGGTCTGGAAGAGAAAGGTATCAGATGGCTACATGGAACTTATTTCTCCTTTGCTGAAATCACACACACACACACACACATACACTCACACACACACTGAATTACTGGACACTTCACAAGTTGAGGATTTCCAATTTCTAGAAGGCAGCTCTGTAGTTGGTCTACAACACGAAACTGTTAACTTCATTAATTATCAAGAAGGCTTTGAAAGCCTTGATCATCTGCTGAATCATCCAAATACCAATGAGACCCAGTTAGCCTTCTCCATAGAACGCAATTTCTCACGATGGCGAGTCACACCCTAAGAGGCACTGGATCCAAGAATTCTGCCCATCATCAGCTCTGACAGTTTTTAAACACATTAACAAGATTCACAAAGCTGTGTCCCAATAACATAGTTGTACTGAAATAGCACATGTATTCAACTGTCCACACAGAGAACAGCTCCCAGGACACTACTTAATAGCCACTTTGTGTATTGCAATCTTTATTTTTAAATGCAGACTAAAAATCACTGCAATCCAGAAGCCACCATTATAATAAGAAACAGGTGCTTTCTATCGTTGACACTGACTATACACCAAACACAACACTTGACCGCCAACACGTGTGACTGTCAGGGCAGCCCTACAAGGCAGGTGGGGATGAGAAAGCCTTCGGGGCAGACGGACTGACGGACGGACGGGAAGCCAGGGGAGCTGCTCCATCGCAGCCCCCAACAAGTGCCACCAGGTCTGCACCGAGAGGGTACTGGCTGCGGGGAACCTCGGGGAGTTTGGGATTTCAACATGGTGCTAAAAATGTCCTGTTCAGTGAAAACTCTGATCAAATATAGTACCCTGTGCCACATCCTTTAAATAGGAGACCTTTTTTTTTTTTGATGCCTCAGAGTCATTATCACAATCATCAATTACTCAACCCCTCAGGGCGTCCAGGGATGAAGGGGGTCCCATGCTAACTGCACTGAGACTGCAGAGCTTTTCAGGCTGTTTTATGAAGTTTGTAAAAATCTTTTTATCTCATGACTCACCCAGGCGGTCAACCACCACTTCTTACTGGTGTGAATGTACCACCTGAAATGACCCTTTTCTGTCTTTTAAGCTAATTCATCTAATCCGATCTTTTCAAACAAGAAGCTCAAGCACAAAAAAATGGACTGCTTTCTACCAGCTGGACTTTAACTGGACTCCCTGGAAGCTCTTTCCTTTCATTAAGCCCACTTCTAGGTACATGACAGTCTTCTGATTGGTGGGCTCTGCTAACTGATTATCTGGGCTACTCAGAAGCTTCTCATCTTATGTCCATGTGTGAGGGGGTGTGGAGATAATAATTGGCACTGTCTGAAGAAATCACAATGAGAAACAGGACATCGTCCAGCCAGAGCTCCAGGGGTACCTCAGTGTGCTCAGGAATTATATTATCAGCATCATCCACCCCCAATGGACAGGTTTCACATTAACCAAACTCGAACAGACCTGCTGCTTAGACCACGAAAAATGAGGGTCACGGTGCATGGACCTGGCTGAGACGCAGCTGTGAACGCCCGTGTAACTCTCCCTTTCCCACTGTTTCCAGGCTGGCCGATGGACAGGCGCATGTACAGATCCACGGACGGGCTGAACGCTGAGAGCCTGGAGCCAGACTGCCGGGGTTTGAGTCCCAGCTCTGCCGCTTACCAGCTCTGTGACCTTGGTCAAATCACTTACCCTGGCTCTCTGTGCCTCAATCCCCACATCTGTAAAATTGGGATCATAATCCACCCCACCCCACTTGTTTGTTGTGAGGATTAAAGAATTAAAGTAGCGTCTGTAAAATGCTTAGAAAAGCAGGTAGCGCACGTCAGGTGCTCAACAAGCGGTGCCTATGAAGCGTGCCGCGCATGCGTGCTGAGCTGGATCCAACTGTTTCGTGACCCCATGGGCTTCGCCCTCCACACTCCCGACCTCTGATCCACGGCCAGCCCTCCTCACACAAACGGGCCGAGGAGTGGGCTCGGGGAGTTTGGGAGACAAGGGGGACACGGGAAACCTTCCTTTGCCCAGGTGCTGGCCACGCTCGGGAAGCGCCCAGGATGCTCAGCTCCATGACGTGACGGCCCTGAGCACGGCGGGGCCAGGTCCCCTCACGAGTGCCCGCTGTGACCCGAAGCGGCCTCTCCAGCCCCAGGACACACTATTAAGACACCCGTTTCCCCGAAGCCCTGAAGTGCACGGAGAATGAGGCCTTATCAGTAACTAAGAGGACATTTCCTCCACCCCCTACACTTTCGCCCCATCTCTCAGTTGGCTGGTGGAGAAAACAGGAGTGTAATTACTGGGTCCACCGGAGCCCCAGCATGAATTAATTAGCCAAAAATGGCGCGGCTTAATGTTCAGGGTGACTGTACAGCGGCCTCATTCCGATGCTGCTGCTAAAGTATGAGTACAGGAACTACTGACCTTCTTCAAATATTTTACCCATTTCTTAATTGGATCTTTCATCATAAAACCAGCTTTCCCTGTTTTAATTCCTTCGTAATTGCTAAAGACTGTAAAATGATGGCTTCATACAGCAAGAGCTAAGGGTTTGTGCTCTTTTGAGAGAACCACCATGCTAAACACTTCACATAACTTCTAACTCTCACCATTCTACAAAGCAGGCAGGAGCATCTCTATTTTACACACAAGGGGGAAACTCAGAAAGAACTGACTCAAGTTGGCATGGCTAAAGGGGTAGCATGTGAATTCAACCCAAGTCAAAAAACTACCCTCCCTCCTACACCAACCAAATCACCTCCCACTGATAAACGCACAGCAGCAGGTTCAATACTCGGGGAGCTCAACACATTTTTCTGCTTTAAGGTGCTCCCAGGGACCACTTGGTTTATAAAGTCGTGGCTCGCTGGTTTCTAATATTGGAAGAAAAGTCCAATTTTGCCATTGTTTGCACAGCAAGCCTGAAATTTTCACACTGAGATGACAGAATAAAAATAAGGTATAAATAACTAGAATAATTCTTCCAGGTAACCAGATATAGTGGACAATGTGCTATCCTGAAGCACTAAACAAAGTCAGATTAAAGGACTGTCAGTTAAATCTTCCAGACAGGAAAGTGAAGACTTTTTAAAGGTGCAGCAGCGCCACCTATGGCCCGAAAGGCTTTCTGCACAATAAAGGATTAATTAAAGGTTTTCAAAAATAGGAGACGCAGAGCCTATAACTAAAAGCTTAGATACTAATAGCACACACTGAACTCTGCTTCAGGGGAGGGAATGGAATTCAGTACTTAATCTAAAATTGTTAACATTCCTGAACATAAACAAAAGACACAGGCTCGTGGAAACTGATCTTTGAAGAAGAAGGAATCCAGTCCGGCCTCTTCACCTTACAGGCGGGGAGACTGAGACCCAGGCCCGTCCTTCCAGCAGTCAGCTGTAAAGCTCTGCGCGTCCTCGCGTCCCGTGCTGGCTGAGACCCAGACCCGTCCTTCCAGCGGTCAGCTGTAAAGCTCTGCGCGTCCTCGCGTCCCGTGCTGGCTGAGACCCAGGCCCGTCCTTCCAGCGGTCAGCTGTAAAGCTCTGCGCGTCCTCGCGTCCCGTGCTGGCTGAGACCCAGGCCCGTCCTTCCAGCGGTCAGCTGTAAAGCTCTGCGCGTCCTCGCGTCCCGTGCTGGCTGTACCAGCTCTGTACTCATGAAAGGCAGGTCTGCATGCTTCCACAAGCTGGTAATCTAAGTGTCTGGCAAAACACTTCCCAAAGAGTAGCAGCAGTATAGTGAAAGTCGCTCAGTTACGTCTGACTCTTTGCGACTCCATGGACTACAACCCAGCAGAATCCTCTGCCCATGGAATTCTCCAGACAAGAAGACTGGAGTGGGTTACCATTCCCGTCTCCAGGAGATCTTCCTGACTCAAGGATTGAACCTGGATCTCCTGCATTGCAGGCAGATTGTTTACCATCCAAGCCACTCCCAAGGAGTGGCTACAAATCATACAATTTTGTTGAAATAAATCAAATATTTATTTATATATTAAAACACTATGAGCTCTACTTTTATTCTCTCTATAAAAGAAAAATGACCGATGTCAAATCAACATTTTGATTACTTAAAACCTATTAAGCGTACAGGAAAAAAATCAAAATTTTAACTACCAAAGAATTAAGCTTATTCTCTGAAAGTAATCAATAATGATTTTCTAAGGGTCAATGCCTGAGGTCAAATTCCTAGCAATTAAGAGATTCTAGTGAGCGACTTCCCCACTCCAGTACTCTTGCCTGGAAAATCCCATTGACGGAGGAGCCTGGTGGGCTGCAGTCCATGGGGTCGCTAAGAGTCAGACACGACTGAGCGACTTCACTTTCACTTTTCACTTTCATGCACTGGAGAAGGAAATGGCAGCCCACTCCAGTGTCCTTGCCTGGAGAATCCCAGGGACGGGGAGCCTGGTGGCTGCCGTCTATGTGGTCACACAGAGTCGGACACGACTGAAGCGCCTTAGCAGCAGCAATGGATGATCACACAGCAATGTGGATTATGAGGTGTAAAAAATGTATGTTCTGCACAAATAATCTTCAAGTTCTTCAGCTTTAGACAATTTAGCTAGTCCCTAGCTAAAGGAAGGCACTCATTTCATCAAAACTTCCTACTGCACTAAAAAAAGAAGTAACTGAATCCTTGTCACTTTAAGTCACATTCATATAAAGTATATACACAGTGAATATTCATCAGTAATGCAGTTGATCCTTCTAAATGATCTGTCATTGTGACAGCAAGTTTTTACTGAACATCTCTTGGGTGCTTAGTACAAGGTGTCTGACTCAGTCAGACAGGGTAAATAACATTCTTCAAATTTCACAAATGAGGAAATATACTTAAGCCATAAAAAAAAAAACCATCTTGCATATTCATCATAAGGAGAGAAAACAATAAAAATTTAACTTTCCCTCAGCACTCAGTGGTTTAATCCTTTCTTCCATACTACAGACTACATAAAACCAATTCAGTCTTTACAACTTTTCCTTTCAACAAGCCTCACTAGCTGGAATCAAGATTGCTGGAAGAAATATCAATAACGTCAGATATGCAGATGACACCACCCTTATGGCAGAAAGTGAAGAGGAACTAAAAAGCCTCTTGATGAAAGTGAAAGAGGAGAGTGAAAAAGTTGGCTTAAAGCTCAACATTCAGAAAACGAAGATCATGGCATCCGGTCCCATCACTTCATGGGAAATAGATGGGGAAACAGTGGAAACAGTGTCAGACTTTATTTTTTTAGGCTCCAAAATCTCTGCAGATGGTGACTGCAGCCATGAAATTAAAAGACGCTTACTCCTTGGAAGGAAAGTTATGACCAACCTAGATAGCATATTCAAAAGCAGAGACATTACTTTGCCAACAAAGGTCCGTCTAGCCAAGGCTATGGTTTTTCCAGTGGTCATGTATGGATGTGAGAGTTGGACTGTGAAGAAGGCTGAGCGCCAAAGAATTGATGCTTTTGAACTGTGGTGTTGGAGAAGACTCTTGAGAGTCCCTTGGACTGCAAGGAGATCCAACCAGTCCATTCTGAAGGAGATCAGCCCTGGGATTTCTTTGGAAGGAATGATGCTAAAGCTGAAACTCCAGTACTTTGGCCACCTCATGCGAAGAGTTGACTCATTGGAAAAGACTCTGATGCTGGGAGGGATTGGGGGCAGGAGGAGAAGGGGACGACAGAGGATGAGATGGCTGGATGGCATCACTGACTCGATGGACGTGAGTCTGAGTGAACTCTGGGAGATGGTGATGGACAGGGAGACCTGGTGTGCTGCGATTCATGGGGTCGCAAAGAGTTGGACCTGACTGACTGAACTGAACTGAACAGAACTTTTCCTTTCAACAAGCCTCACTAAAGAAAAACGAATGGTAGGTCTGCATGTTCAAAAGCCCACTTCTCTTTTGCACTGTATTCACTTGCAATGTTTACTTTTTCGTGCTTACAGAGTTAAAAATTCCTAACTTTTTAGGTCATTAGCTGAGAATAAGACATTTGGGAAAATACACAATTTTAATCTATGCTGCTCCGTCTCGTGTTCTCACAGGTCTCTCTTCTTTGAAGCCTCATCAGGCTGAGATCACTAAAGCCAGTCATTTATGAACACACTGCAGTCTGGGAAGCCAGTCAATGGGAGGCGGATTAGAGGAGCAATTGAGGACGCACACTGTGGTCGCCCAGCCTGGTTCCAGCCGCGAGTCTGCCCCTGAGAGCGGCGTGATTCGGACCAAGTGACCAAATCTGCTTAAACCTCAGTCCCTCGCCTGCAAAAAGGAGTTACTGATAACTACCTTCAAATACCTGCTATGGGGTAAAACCTCAGGAAGCAGTTAGCACAGCCTGGCTGGGGGGAGGTGCCAAATGATTCCTGGCTGTTTTGGTGATGATGCTTGCTGTTAGTAATTTAAGCTAGTCCAAAAAGGAGGAATATTTGTAAGTCAATAAGCATTTCCTTTTGGACTGATTGTACAATGTCCTATTGATTTTTTAATAAAGCAAGTTTTGTCCATTAATTATAGGCTTAAAGCAAGTTTTGTCCATTAATTATAGGCTTAAAGGGACAAGTCTCCAGAAAAACAATGAGTGGCCTCTAAACTCTGAATACAAGAAAGTGAAGTTTTGTCAAAAAAAAAAAAAAGGCAACAGAAGGAGAATTAAAGTGAAAAGAGGGACTACAGAATGCATTTTGAAACTAAACTCAATTTTAAGGGGGGAAAAAATCCCTTTTCTCAGGTGAAATCTTGAAAAGTACATAAAGCGGATCTGAGATGTCTAGAATCTTTTAACTTTATTCATGGATTCATATCACCAAGTCTTAAAACTACTTGACAATCAACAATAATACTCCTGATATATAACAGCCCAACATTCATCCAGGACTGGCTCGGACTGGCAGGTCCTTTGCACGTGTCTCGTGTCTCATTCAGACTCACAAGGACCCGCTGAGGGAGATACAACTATCATCTCCCCCATCTCACAGGCAGGGAAACTGAGGCACAGAGATTAAACTGGCTCCAGGTCACATCGGCATTAAATGACATCTGTATTTTCGCTGCTTTGCTGGTGAAGAAGGAACCTGAGACAGAATTCAAGGAAGAATGTTAAACAATCACACTGTCTCATCTTCATCTCAAAGAGTAGATCCGTAAACTCCCGGTGTAAGATGGGGCTACAAACTGAGTAATCTTGAAATCTGTAACCAAGATGAAGCAGCATGGACATGCATGCTCATGATATCAAATCCGTGCACAGCTCTGGGCCCTTTACTACCTGAAAGGCGGTGAGACCATCTCCTGTCTAAACAAGGGCAGTGTGGCTTTTCTGCTCTCATCCGAGCCTCACTGGGTGATCTCCTCGGACTGCCTCCAACAATAAAAAGTTCTCAAGTGCTGCACACCATGCAGGGCTAAATAAAGACTTTTCTCTACTGCAGACAGAGCACTTTTCAGGTTTAAAACATTTTTTTTACCTTTATTCAGCAGTAAGAGAGACTGAAACATTACCCTAAAAGGTCTCTGGAATCTCACTAGTCACGCAAGTGGCACAGTCGTACCACATTTTCTCTTTAAATCTCAGGGAAAGAATAAAACAAAAGGCATCCCCAGAGAGAGAGCAGACTCTCCACAGAGAAGAGAAGACAGCTGTCCCCTGGGTTGGAGATTTAAGCACTGGGCCACTGGTTGAAATGCCGAAATCTTGTCACAGAGGCAGCAGTTATAACAACACGGGAAAAACATAGGTGGTGAGCACCGACCAGAGGCGTCTCCGGTCAGAACCGGAACACAGGCAAGTGGGGAGCAGAGGCCTTCTAGACCTCAGATTTCATCACTTCACCTGCTTTACCCTCCTCTCTAGTAACTGAGACCCCACTAGACCCATTAAGAACGGTCTGGTGAAGGACGATAAAACATCTTCGAGAGCCATCAGAGCTTTATCTAAGCATTTTGACACAGAATTCAGACCAAGTGGCTACACAGACTGACTCATAAAGGTGGTCTCCGCAGTCTTTGCTGGTGTCGGGGAAAATGGTAAAACTGAGGGGAAAAAGAAATGTAAGACATTTCCCTTCCAATACTCATCAGCTGTCATGGGGTTTCTCTTTGGGGGTTAAAAAAAAATTTTATAAAAATCTCACGGATCAAAAAACGCCTAGTAGCTTTATGTATAGCCTTGACCTCTGCATTCTGTTACTATCTTCGTGACCTGTGAGGTAGCACAACTACATCCTCAATGTTTATTGCAAATTCATTCACTAGGAGTCAGAAGGGTCAAGTTCACAGAACAAGCGTCTGGGGGTCTGCTCCTCCAAAGACGATTTTTTACTCTCTCTAGATGCTAACAAAACATCAGCAAATCAAACTTCACTGATTAAGAGAACTCCATCAACCCAGAAAAAAAAAAAAAAACAGCCCCTGGTCCCTCAGTTGGCTGTTAAAATTGATATCGAGGACTCGCTTCACCAAATACCCAGAAACTATGACAAGGACCCAGACACAGAACTTCAAAGTCGGTCTACCATGAAATTTCATGCGGCTGCTCCAGAAATCAACCCATCATCGCAATCCATTAATATCATTCAGTAAGACTCAATAAGATCAATACATATTTTAACAGGATCAGAAGACAAGGTCTCATGTGCAGGATTTCTGACTCAACAGATTCTACTCTTTATTCAAACAGCAGGCAGGCTTCACTCAGAGGGGACTGGAGTGGATTGCTCCTGCTTAAGGACGGTGACAGGGCCCGGCACAGGGCAGGAGCGGAGCTCACCTGGACGATGTCTGTTGGCCGCTTCTGCAGGAAGGGCGCTCCCCGGGAACCTGCGAGCTCCAGCTTTACCGCCAGTTCCACCAGGGTAGTGATAGATGACCGAGGCCGAACACAACCCTTCCAGGGCAGCTGGGCATTAAACAAAGGGTTTGGTTAATAAAGTTAGCAGAATGATGTGAGCAATTTGATGATGTGGAAAATGCCAGTTTCCCCAAAACATAGGTCAAACCTACAGATGACTGGTTTTGTTACAAACAGGACCATGGCCCCCATCACGTCTAGCAGGCCTGGGTCGAGGCTGGCAGCACAGAAAGTTCTCGTGAAGCTCAAGGTCTCACTGAGGGGCTGAACACAAGCCAAACAGGCGTTCATTCATTCCTTTAACCAGCAGTCCGGCTCACACTGTGTGGCAAGCGCTGTGCTGGAGGACGACACTGCAGATGGACGGAGCAGGAAGTGCCCCGCGCCAAAAGGATCCTTGAAACCATACCAGTGGACCGTACCGCAGGAGCAGAAGAACACCTCTCCGCATCCCTGACCCTGACAGCACCGACCCATCTGCAGCAAACACCTGCAGGCATCTCCTCCTCGGAGGCAGCCGGGGCCGCTGTGACGTGCCCACCTTCCACCGCTGGAGGTCACACCCCAACAACCTGGGCTGGGCCACCCGCCCCACAAGTCCTGTGCAGTGAGCGTCTTTATCCAGCAGCTCAGAGGTTCTCAAACTTTTTGGTCTCAGAACTCCTGGATGCTTTTTTTCTGCAGGTTACATCTACAGATAATTACCGTGTTTGAAAATAAAACTAGAAAAAGATTTAAATATTTACGTGTTCAAACCTTTTAGAAAAGAATAAGCCCGTTACATGCTAAATTTCAATGAACAATAACTATGTTTCAAAACAAAACTGCATGCTGGAAGGGTGACACTGTTTTGCATTTTTTACAAATTCTTTAATGTCTGACTGGAGACAAGTGTGCTGGATTCTCACACCTGCTTCTGTGGTCGATCTGCTGTGACGTCACACGTCCTGGGGTCCCTGGGACACCCCCCTGTGTGTTTCTGAGGGACCCAGAATGAAAAAGGCCACAGTGGCGGTGCCCCTACTCACGCCGCCTTCACGGAACCCAACGGCCGTCCTCACTAGGTGGGTCGGGGGCCCAGTGGCGTTCTCCGGGGGCAAGTGCCTAAGCTGCAGCCCTACTCCACCAGCCCGGGACAACTCGTTACAGACCTCTCCTTCAAGGAGACAGGAAGACTCCCATTCGCCATCCCTCCTGCTTAGTCCTCTACCAGTTTCTCATTTTTCCCCATCTCTTCCTTCTCTTTCCCTATCTCCTTTAAGAAGCCAAATTACAAAATTCAAGTCCATTTTAAAATTTACATTTAGTGTGTTCTATCCCTGTGTTAGTTGCTCAGTCATCCAATTCTGTGCGACCCTATATGGACTGTAGCCCGCCAGGCTCCTCCGCCCATGGGATTCTCCAGGCAAGAATACTGGAGTGGGTTGCCATTCCCTTCTCCACGTGTGTCCTATGGGACGCCGCTAATCTTCTATTGAAGAACTTCACAGCTTCCCTCTGACTTGTGTTTACTGTAAGTGGCTGACGGGCCCTCTGAACTGCTGGCCTCTTCCAGGAAAGAGCCCTGTATCAGTCCTCACTGGCACTGCACTCATTTAACAAGCATTTGGAACACCTACAACTCGCTAGCTGATGGACACATACAGACCACGCCTCCCACTCCCGCCTGCAGGAGACAGTCCCTGAAGGACAAAAACATGCTAACAGGCAGCCCCAGCATGGAAAGTAAACTCCATGCAGACGGGATTCTGTACAAGACCCACTGCACCCACTGCGTGGGAGGGGTCAGAAGAGGCTGTCCTTTGAAGCAGCTTTTAAAGTTTTTTTAGTTGAGATACAATTCCCCCAGTCAAAAGCGTACAATTCAGCAGTTCTGTGCGTTCACTGCTGTGCAACGCTTGCCCTGCCTAATCCCAGAATCTTTCCATCTCCTGAAGAGAAAGCCCACTCCCGTTGGCAGACCCTCCCCATCCCCATCTCCCACCTCCCCCGCCTCCCCCGCTCCCGGCCCAGGCAACCAGTTATCTGCTCTCTGCCTCTAGGTCTGCCTGTGCAGACATTCCAGGTCATCAGAGTCATACACTGTGCAGCCTTTTGTGTATGGCTCCCTTTACTCGACATGATGTTATCAGGGTTCGTCCGTGTTGTGGTGGTACACTATCTCACTGGTGTTTATGTCTGAATGGTGTTCCACTATATCCAAGCACCGCATTTTGTTCATCTATTCATCAGCTGACAGATGAGGTTTTGAAGAATGAGTGTAAGAGATGACTAACGTGGGGAGTGGCATTCTAAGCGGAGGGCAAGATGTGCTTTAAAAAACTGTCGTTTAGTCACTCAGTCGTGTCTGACTCTTTGCGACCCCATGGACTATAGCCCACCAGGCCCCTCTGTCCGTGGGGTTCTCCAGGCAAGAATACTGGAGTGGGTTGCCACTTCCTTCTCCAGGGGATCTTCCCGCCCCCGGGATAGAACCCATGTCTCCTGCAACTCCTACACTGGCAGGAGGACTCTTTACCACTGAGCCACCAAGGAAGTTTTAAAGAATAAATAAATAAAAAGTAAAAAAAACAAAGCAACAAGCAAGTTCAGTGCATCTTAGGGAGAGTTTCCATCCTGGATCCAGCAGGACGGAAATGCAGCCGCACGTGGGAAAGGGCAAGTGGAAAGGTGAGGCGGTCACCCCGAAGATTCCCCACTGCAGTCAGCTCAGTGGACAGCTTCCCCGCCCTCACCCTATGTTTTTAGAGCCATTTTTCCAAGGTTTTCTCTTTTCCCAAATATCAGTTGCTACCATGGTGTATGTGATCATCTTCACCAGGTCCTCTTACCTCCAAGCCACAGGAAGTCATTCACCGAGCGGAGCAGCTCCACCGACATGTGGTAATGAACCAGGGAGTCCTGCAGCATCCCGGCCTGCAGGCACAAGTCCCCCACGTGCTTCCGCATGCGGCCCTGGCACCGCTTCTTGTAATGTCTGAAAGGTGAGGTGAACGGAAATGTATCACTGCCAACGCCCGGATTCGGCCCCCAAAGCACGCTGGCTAAGCACTATTCAACTCTCTCACTAAAAAAAAGCGCTAAGAAGGCAACTTTACGCTCTACGGTTGAAAGCCAGCCACCATCATTGTCAGTAATATAAGCCAAGTTATTTTCTAAGCGCAAGAGAGTTCATGTATTTCCTGTGGATAATATTAGAGGGGGCTTTTCCTTTTCAAATTTTCCAATCACAACATTAGCACAAGAAAGTTTGTTTCGGCCTTTTAAAAAAATCAATTATCTTCCACGTTCTTAACTTCAAACCTATTATTATTTTATAGAGAGAGCTGTGCTGCATATTACAAGCCAACTGTTTGGCTTTTGCAAACAAGACCTTTATCTTCACGAGTTCAGAGCAAGCTTTAATGCTGCTTTGAGTGGTGGGACCCAGAATACTCGCTAACAGCTCTTTAAATATTGGCAAGGATGTGCTACTAAATAATGCAACAGCTTCTAACTCCATATCAACTCAGAAACCAGAGAAACCATACCAATATCTCACTTCTTCATTTTAAATATTCCTGTTCTTTTGAATATTAAATTTCTTTAAAGGTAAGATTTCTTTTCAAGCAAAACAGCAGCTATATTAAATTTCCTCTCGCCAAGAAAGCAATCTGATCAAGAACTAAAAACCCTATGTTAATCCAAAAGATGTGAGGCTTCTGGCTAAATGAATGTACAGATCCCAGGACAAACTTAAACCCCGTCCCTCTCTAACTCTGGAATGGAGCTTTTCTGTTCCCAACACTGGCTGAACTAAGATCACCACATAAGGCAGAGGAGAGAAGAGGAACGTGAGCCTGACCCCCACCTTTCTGCCAGGACAGCCCCCGTGGACAGGCCTCCCCAAGGAGGGCACTACACCTACCCCACCCACCAGCCCCAGCAGACCCGCATCGCCCCACCAGCCACCTCAACGGCCCCTCCTGTGTTCCAACGCCCCTCCCACTCCGGAGCACCCTCACCTCCACCCTGCTACACACACACACACACACACACACACACACCCCTAGAGGGGCCTCACCTCCACCCTGCTACACACACACACACACACACACACACCCCTAGAGGGGCCTCACCTCCACCCTGCTACACACACACACACACAACACACACACACACCCCTAGAGGGGCCTCACCTCCACCCTGCTACACACACACACCCACCCCTAGAGGGGCCTCACCTCCACCCTGCTACACACACACACACACACACACAGGAGCACCCTCACCTCCACCCTGCTACACACACACACACACACACACACACACCCACCCCTAGAGGGGCCTCACCTCCACCCTGCTATACACACACACACACACACACACACACCCCCCTAGAGGGGCCTCACCTCCGTGCCTGTGACATACACACACCCACCCCTAGAGGGGCCTCACCAAAGCATGCGTCTGGTTAGGTCCCCCCCCACTTCAAAGCCTTGCAAGGCTCCCCAGTACAGCTCCAGCCCCCCTCCCCTGCCCCCTGCCCTCCCGAGCTTCCCCAGGGGCCTGGTTCTTCTGCCAAGCTACTACCCACTGGCCATAGGGCTCATTCTGACTCAGTTTCTCAAGGAAGCCTTCCCTGCCTCCAGCCTCTGCACCTGTGGGGCCTCTCCCTCCCAAAGGTGGGCAGCGCATGGCCCATTCCCCGTGGTGTCTCCTGTTCTAAACAGAAAAGGATGCAGCCTGCAAAGGCACACTCGCCTCCTCCGCTCACATGACTGGGCTCCTAACACGCGGCAGCTTACAGACCCAACCACGACACTGACTCAACAGATTCTGAATTACACTTTTTCTTAAGAGACTTTACTCCTTTCCTGTTAGACTAAAATTTGCTTTAAAGCATCCTGTCTTACCTCTCTAAACAAAGTAAATCATTACATCTCTGAAACTTACAAAGGTGCATGTCTGCTGTAGCAAAATATAGCCCAGGACAGTTTCAAAAATAAACGGTGCAGTCACTGCGATCAGAAAGAGCTGGCTTTGAAAATACACGATTTTTGCAAAAAGAAGTCATCTAAATATGTTTATGGTATTTCATATAAAGGTTATATGATTCAACACAACAATATAAAATATTTTGAATTATATAAAAATAGAATGAATCCTAATATTTGGGAGAAAGTCTCCAAAATGCCATAAAATTCTAGCATAGACGGACATAAATTATTTCACTCTTGGGGTGCTGTGCGCCCCAAGACTGGGCCATCTCGAGATTACAAGCAATCCTGTTCATAATCCTTTGAAAAGACAGTGGGAAACACAGAAAGGAATTGAGACAATTCTATTTCTAGTCAGCTATGCTGTGGGCAACCAAAATATTTTACGCCAATTTTGGCAGAATTTACAATAAATTCTCCTTCCAAAAAGACATGGATCCTTTCTTTCTTCATGGATCATTTGAAAATTATGTCAGGTTTGGTTTTTTTTAAGTCTCTCTGGAAGTTCAGAGTTCTTACAAACACATTATTAGCATTGTTACACTGTGTGGCCACCGCTCATGGATATGGAAAAACAAAACACACGGGCAAACAGTATGACAAAGAAAACCACATGAGGCCACAGCAACAAATAAATGTAAAGTCAATGCAAAATGCAAACATTCAAAACAGGTTGTAATTTGTTGTAAATTTTAAAACTAATGGTGACTTTTAAAGCCATGAGCAACAGACCTTAGGCAAAAATGTGAATATGCTCTAAATACTCCAAAGACCGACTCATGTTATTTCCTTATTCTTAACGAGTTATTAACACTAGGGCTAAAGGAACTGGAATTGAGGATTGATAGAAAAATTAATAACAACCCAATAAGCCCTCAGTCATAAAGGCCTCAAATCAATCATGGCTAAAGCACAGCCACAGAGCTGCTGGCCTCCCCAGATAAAGCGAGATGCTTCCTTTCTGGAGGCACCTAACATAGCTATAAACACTGCCAAGGAGACGCTCACACCACACTGAACACTGAGGCCAAGTCAACTCAGTACACACCGAGTGATTCCCATTACTTATGATCAGAAAGAGGAAGAAAATGTGTCGTATTTGTGTGATCTGGGTACTACTTACATGGCTCGTGGTACATTCTAATCCAAAGTCCAATTTACTTGCAAAGAAACTACATATTCAAATCCAAAGAGAAACCAGAGTTGCTCAACCACACTTTGCAACTAAAACCCAAAAGAACTCTGATGAAGGTAATCTCTTATTGCTTTTGGTATTATGTAGTCTTACAAGTATTTGCATAATTAAGTGACCGCTACAGCCCATGATTCTGGACTAGAATATTAGGGGCTGAAAAAGCCTCGATTACATGCACTGTGTAAATGCAATCACATCAACACACTGGCAGGCGCCCCTTTGGTGGAGCTGAAGTTCCAAAGTAGACAACTCTACCCTGTGCGTGCTAAGCCGCTTTAGTCGTGTCTGACTCTGTGCGACCTCGTGGACTGCAGCCTGCCAGGCTCCTCTGTCCACGGACAGCTCTAACTAGAACATGAGAAAGGCAGAGTTCTGTACTGGATTTCAGATGCTGCACGGGCCACTAACTGACGCTGCATCTCACCTTGCGAAATCTGAACATCAATAGTTAACGCCGGTTTTCTCCATCTGAACTCTTTTATGCTAACACTGGATATTAAACCCTCGCTCCATAAAGAGAGCCCCAGCCTACCCTGCAGAAGAGTTAGGTTCTGTTGAGGACAGCTGATCAAGGGAGGCCTGGACAGCTTCCACCACACACTGAGAATGGTCGAAGGATGACTGCACCTGTGCGTCCTCTGCAAGCATGTCACCACCGGAGGAGCGGGGCCAACACTCGCTCTGGGGTGCAAAGCACACAGGTGCTGCCCAACCATCAGACACGGCTGAGCTCCGTGAGACAGACCTGCGGCCCCAAGCCTGAGGCTTTCTCTGAGAGGCTCAAACTGGTCCACTTGACCCTCCAGACACAACAGGGAGGTAACAGGATTAGGAGAGAGAGCACACCCTGCGGGCTGAAAAGGCCTGAATCCGGCTCTAGCATTCACTAGCCCTGTGATGCTGAGCTGGTGGCTTCACCTCTCTGAGAATGCTCCACACTCTGCAAAAGGGGGCTGCCACCCCCACCTCAGATGGCATCCATGTGGTGTGAATGGAATATGGGGGCGGGGGAGTGCCTGACATAGAACCTTGCTAGCTTCCCACCCCCACCCTTCTCCCCTTTTAAACTGGCATACTCCCCCTAACAAGTATCAAGCCTCTGGGACAGACTGTCTTATTCATCTTTGTATCCACCACAGTAGGGTCAAAAAAGAACTGCTTCCTCCATAGTAACTATCAGTGTTCTTAGGAGATCTGGGTTTAAGCCTATTTTGAGAGGAAAGACTATTCCAGAACTACCCACAATCTTTCCGCACGGCAGCCCCTCCTCCCAGCATGCATCTTTTCTGTCATCAGATCCCCGGTGTGAACTGCTCGTGTCCACTGAACCCGCTGGGGGCTCTACACCTCTCCAGGCCTTCCCCCCGACCTCAAGGGTGAGCGTGACCCACCTTCTCCGCCCTCCCATGCCACTCCAGCTCCAGCTTCCTCCATCTGCTGCCACAGCATCTTCCTAAGATGCACATCTGTCTTTCCCTTCTGACTTTTTTAAGAGGCTGCCCCACCTCCCAGGCCCTAAGGGTAAATGGCAGCTGCTACTAAAACCCCAAACACCGCAAAAAGAAAGTGAAAGTGAAAGTCGCTCAACCATGTCTGACTCTTTGTGACCCCATAGACTATACAGTCCACAGAATTCTCCAGGCCAGAATACTGGAGTGGGTAGCCGTTCCCTTCTCTAGAGCATCTTCCCAACCCAGGGACTGAACCCAGATCTCCCACATTGCAGACAGATTCTTTACCAGCTGAGCCACCAGGGAAGCCCACCACACAAAACCTCCATGACCCTTGACCCTCCAACCTTGTCTCAGCCCTGGACCTTCAGTCTACACTCTCTGGACGCGCTCCCGCCATTCACGGTTTTGAGCACATGCTGAAACTGACAACCCCCGATGCACGCCTCGAGTCCAGCTCCGTCACCTGAGCCCCAGGCTCTTTGAAACCATCACTTGAATGTTGACTGGCTTCTGAAAAACACATTTACCACTTACTCTGGAACCCAACCACCAGCAGGTACTCCCAGTTTCAGTAACGGTCTCAAACTTCCATTTTAGCTAACAGCCCCAGGACACGCCCAGCTGTCTGAGTCAAAACCCTGATGTCACATTTGACTTCCCCTGTCCCTCACCCGACCCCTGCGCTGTCATCAGTCCTGCCATTTCTATCTCAAAGTATATTTCAGCTCTGGTTCCAAGGGACCCGGACCCAGCCAGCTCAGAGCAAGTGTGTGCTGAGTCACAGTCCTCCAAAGGGTGCTCCCTGAAGAGGGACGTGTTCCCTGGCACCAGCCACGTAGGAAGGCACTTGAGTCTCTTATAGGAGGCCCAGGAAAAAGGACTCATGGTTCTCCCACGGTCTGAACTTTGAAGGGTTAGTGGACACATCCACCAGTGAGCAGGTGAGAGTGCAGGAATCGAGGCAAGGCTTCAGTCACTGCCATCCCCGGGCCCTGCGAGCCACAGGAAAGGCCCTGCGTCCAGGGCACTGCCCAGCCATCACAGGATCCCACCCTGCGTTTCCCAACCACACGCCCTCGACCTGTCCTTACCACACTTCCTTCTGTTTTGCAGCCCCCCGACCCCAGGATGGGTTGGACCCTTTCAGGAATCTGGCCTTTCTCAAGTGAGACAAAGTCAACAAAAAATGAAAGTGTCCACATTTGGACCAGACCCTTGAAGGAGAAACAAGGCCTCCTGGCCAGCACAGCGATGGCAGCAAAACCCCTCCCCAGGAGGTGAGATGACCAGGGCAAGAATGCAAGGTCCTCAATCAGCCAAGGCATCTCCCTTCACGGCTGACTGTGTGTGCTGGGGGTCTACCACCACCAGTTAATGACATGCCCATCAGGGGTGGCCGTGAGCCTCAACAAATACACAACCAGCTACTTCTTACCGACATGGGTTAAAAGTAAAGGCTGGTACAGGTAGGGCCTGTCCGTATGCTAAGCTAAACCACAGACCTGGCTAAAGCAGAGAGGAAGCCATGGTCACCTGTACAGGTCCTTGTGCCCATCAGATCCAAAGCAGCTAGCGATTTAGGAGAAGGGCATATTTCCCCGATCCCCAGGAAAACTGCCCTTATAAAGGTAAATGCCCTTTAGCAGACTAGCCTCTGCCCTTTTATGACAGAAAGTCACTGGGACAAAGTAAATGGCACAAGCAACGTGAGCGTGAAAGAAGACCTGGTGACTGCTCCCTCCAGCAGCATCCCTCCACGGCCAGCTTCGTCCAAGGCGGGCGTGTCTTCACCGGCAACCGCTGGCCAGTAAGCACCGTCATGCATACACAGCGACAGCCAAGAATCGCGTGCCTGGCACGTTTGTTTGAAAGCCAGGGTCAAGCAAGGTGCAGCAGACTTTGTCTTTCCAAGTTAAAATATTCCAGGAAAAACCCCTCGCAGCCACTTAAATCAACTAGCATCTCACTTCCTCAAACAAAAAAAAACAAAAACAAAAAAAAAATTAAAGTGCTCATTTGTCACCAAATGTGAGACCAAACAGGTTCCCCAAAGCAAGAATTTGTACAGCTATCTAAGGCCAGTGGGTTATGTGCTAAAAAAGCAAAAAGAATTCGAAAATAAAACGATGACCGGGATGAGACATGGATCAAGGCAGCAGTTAGGTTTCAGTTTTCTAAAGCGATCAGGCGGTGAGGCGGCAGCAGAGGGGGAGTCCGGCTATTTCCAGGGCAACCCGTGCACAGCCTACCTTTTCAGACCCAACAACACACTCACAGGGCGGTATGAGAGAAAAAGAACAAAGGAAAAGAAAAGAAAGAGGAACAGCGAAAATTAGAAACACACCAGAACAAAAACAACTTTGACAGCACGTTCAAGAACCGACATGGGCTCTGATGAGGCCGGGGCACGTGTGGCCGGACGGTAAACGCCCCCGCGCCCTCCCTCCCGCGGCTCCCGGGAAGGCTGGGCCTGCGGCTGGAGGCACCTGCCGCGGAGCCCGTCCACGTGGTCAGAGAGGTCCGCGCTTCAGACCAAAACTCCACCTACATTTGGACGTTTCCTCCCGAGCCACAAATGCGATCCCCTTTCAGGCTGGGCTCTTCCTGTCACTCCTACCGGGAGCTGCGGGAGACACTGTGGCTCTAGGCTCTGTTCCTGAACTGAATCACTGTCTTGAAAATGAGACAACTGAGACCCGTGGTGGCGACAAGGGACACACAGTGACCCTGGAGGCAAACGCTTCCGCTGAGGTCGCTGGCGTCATGATCTCACCGGAGTCCACACGATGGCTGAGTGTTCATGGGGGCAGTGAGAGCCGAATGGGCCCACCGGGAGGGAGGGAGGTTTCGTTCGCTGCTGACTTTCCGGCACACGGAGGCTCTGGGTAAACACCTTGGGACAGAATTGGCCACCATGTGCCAAGCACGTGTCCTGAATCGAGTTCCTCCCGCCAGACTGTGAGCAGAGATCCCAAGAGGCAAAACAGGCATTCTCAACATTTCGGCCTGCAGACCTTTGGGTCCACAACCTCAAGAAGTTGATGATCAAAAATGTCCCTTGGGGCCTCGTGTGACAAGGAGAAGGCAGCGGTCGAGGGGTCGGGGCCCTCAGCTTTGGTTGCTCACCCACGAGTCTGTCCTGCTGTTGCCACAGGCACTAAGATTTGGGGAATGCAGGTGCACGCACGGGCCCACCTTGTCAGGGACCATTACCTCGGCACAGACCCCACCTGACACCTGGGGCTCAGTAGGAGGTGACAGGTGAGTTGAGGGGCCGGCCGGAGTAGGTCTGGTGGGTCTGAATGGATCTAAGTGGGTCTGAGTGGGTCTGGTGGGTCTGAGTGGGTCTGAGTGGTCTGGTGGGCCTGAGTGGGTCTGAGTAGATGTGAGTGGGTCTGGGTGGGTCTGGTTGGGTCCGAGTGGGTCTGGTGGGCCTGAGTAGATCTGAGTGAGTCTGAGTGGATCTGGTGGGTCTGAGTGGATCTGGAGGGTCTGAGTGGGTCTGAGTGGGTCTGATCTGAGTGCATCCGAGTGGGTCTGGTGGGTCTGAGTGGGTCTGGTGGGTCTGAGTGGATCTTAGTGGGTCTGAGTGGGTCTGGTAGGTCTGAGTGAGTCTGAGTGGGTCTGGTGGGTCTGGGTGGGTCTGAGTGGGTCTGGTGGGTCTGGTGGATCTGAGTGGGTCTGGTGGATCTGAGTGGGTCTGGTGGGTCTGGGTGGGTCTGGTGGGTCTGGTGGATCTGAGTGGGTCTGGTGGATCTGAGTGGGTCTGGTGGGTCTGGGTGGGTCTGAGTGGGTCTGAATGGGTCTGAGTGGGTCTGGTGGGTCTGAGTGGATCTGAGTGGGTCTGGTGGGTCTGGGTGGGTCTGAGTGGGTCGGGTGGGTCTGGTGGATCTGAGTGGGTCTGGTGGGTCTGGTGGATCTGTGGGTCTGGTGGGTCTGGGTGGGTCTGGTGGGTCTGGGTGGGTCTGAGTGGGTCTGGTGGGTCTGGTGGATCTGAGTGGGTCTGGTGGGTCTGGTGGATCTGAGTGGGTCTGGTGGGTCTGGGTGGGTCTGGTGGGTCTGGGTGGGTCTGGGTGGGTCTGAGTGGGTCTGGTGGGTCTGAGTGGGTCTGAGTGGATCTGAGTGGGTCTGGTGGGTCTGGGTGGGTCTGAGTGGGTCTGGTGGGTCTGGTGGATCTGAGTGGGTCTGGTGGGTCTGGGTGGGTCTGGGTGGGTCTGAGTGGGTCTGGTGGGTCTGAGTGGGTCTGAGTGGGTCTGAGTGGGTCTGGTGGGTCTGAGTGGGTCTGAGTGGGTCTGAGTGGGTCTGAGTGGGTCTGGTGGGTCTGAGTGGGTCTGAGTGGGTCTGGTGGGTCTGAGTGGGTCTGAGTGGGTCTGCGTGGGTCTGGTGGGTCTGGGTGGGTCTGGTGGGTCTGGGTGGGTCTGAGGGTCTGGTGGGTCTGGTGGGTCTGAGTGGGTCTGGTGGGTCTGAGTGGGTCTGAGTGGGTCTGAGTGGGTCTGGTGGGTCTGAGTGGGTCTGAGTGGGTCTGAATGGGTGGGTCTGAGTGGGTCTGAGTGGGTCTGAGTGGGTCTGGTGGGTCTGAGTGGGTCTGAGTGGGTCTGAGTGGGTCTGGTGGGTCTGGGTGGGTCTGGGTGGGTCTGGGTGGGTCTGGGTGGGTCTGGTGGGTCTGGGTGGGTCTGGTGGGTCTGGTGGGTCTGAGTGGGTCTGGTGGGTCTGGGTGGGTCTGGGTGGGTCTGAGTGGGTCTGGTGGGTCTGAGTGGGTCTGAGTGGGTCTGGTGGGTCTGGGTGGGTCTGGGTGGGTCTGGTGGGTCTGGGTGGGTCTGGGTGGGTCTGGTGGGTCTGGGTGGATCTGAGTGGGTCTGGTGGGTCTGGTGGATCTGAGTGGGTCTGGTGGGTCTGGTGGATCTGAGTGGGTCTGGTGGGTCTGGGTGGGTCTGAGTGGGTCTGGTGGGTCTGGTGGATCTGAGTGGGTCTGGGTGGGTCTGAGTGGGTCTGGTGGGTCTGGGTGGGTCTGGGTGGGTCTGAGTGGGTCTGGTGGGTCTGAGTGGGTCTGAGTGGGTCTGGTGGGTCTGAGTAGGTCTGAGTGGATCTGAGTGGGTCTGGTGGGTCTGGGTGGGTCTGAGTGGGTCTGGTGGGTCTGGAGGATCTGAGTGGGTCTGGTGGGTCTGGGTGGGTCTGGGTGGGTCTGAGTGGGTCTGAGTGGGTCTGTGGGTCTGGTGGGTCTGAGTGGGTCTGAATGGGTCTGAATGGGTCTGAGTGGGTCTGGTGGGTCTGAGTGGGTCTGGTGGGTCTGGGTGGGTCTGGGTGGGTCTGGGTGGATCTGAGTGGGTCTGGGTGGGTCTGGGTGGGTCTGGGTGGGTCTGAGTGGGTCTGAGTGGTTCTGAGTGGGTCTGGTGGGTCTGGTGGGTCTGAGTGGATCTGAGTGGGTCTGGTGGGTCTGGGTGGGTCTGGTGGATCTGAGTGGGTCTGGGTGGGTCTGAGTGGGTCTGAGTGGGTCTGAGTGGGTCTGATCTGAGTGGATCTGAGTGGATCTGAGAGGGTCTGAGTGGATCTTAGTGGGTCTGATAAGTCTGAGTGGGTCTGGGTGGGTCTGGTGGGTCTGAGTGGATCTGAGTGGGTCTGGTGGGTCTGGGTGGGTCTGAGTGGGTCTGGTGGGTCTGAGTGGGTCTGAGTGGGTCTGGTGGGTCTGAGTGGGTCTGAATGGGTCTGAATGGGTCTGAGTGGGTCTGGTAGGTCTGAGTGGGTCTGAGTGGGTCTGGTAGGTCTGAGTGGGTCTGGTGGGTCTGAGTGGGTCTGGTGGGTCTGAGTGGGTCTGAGTGGGTCTGGTAGGTCTGAGTGGATCTGAGTGGGTCTGGTGGGTCTGGGTGGGTGTGGGTGGGTCTGATCTGAGTGGATCTGAGTGGATCTGAGAGGGTCTGAGTGGATCTTAGTGGGTCTGATAGGTCTGAGTGGGTCTGAGTGGGTCTGATCCGAGTGGATCTGAGTGGGTCTGGTGGGTCTGAGTGGGTCTGAGTGGGTCTGGAGGGTCTGAGTGGGTCTGGTGGATCTGAGTGGCTCTGGGTGGGTCTGAGTGGCTCTGAGTGGGTCTGATCTGAGTGGATCTGAGTGGGTCTGGTGGGTCTGAGTGGGTCTGATAGGTCTGAGTGGGTCTGAGTGGGTCTGATCCGAGTGGATCTGAGTGGGTCTGGTGGGTCTGAGTGGGTCTGCTGGATCTGGAGGGTCTGGAGGGTCTGGTGGATCTGGAGGGTCTGGAGGGTCTGGTGCAGGCAGCTCTGCTCCTTGGTGGTGCCCGGGCTCGTAAACCTTGCCACCTGGGCGCAAGGAGCAGGAGGGCAGGGCGGGCATGGTGACAACAGGGTCATGCGAGCAGCAAGTACAGCTGTAGGTGTGACACGCCCTGACCTTCCTGAGGCCACACAACGAGTCCAGGTGCGGGAGGGAGGCCCCTGCAGACCCTGCCAGGCACCACCTCCAGGGGCAGCCCAGGGCCTATGGGCCTCTCCCCGCAGAGCTGGCCTGGACTTCTTCCCTTGGTTCTCTGACATCTTTTCCTCTAAGTTATCAACAACCAGAAAGTCAGGTTCGACCTCCGTGAGTTCAGGAAACCCTGAGCACCTACTCTGCAGTGGACACAGCGGCGCCCACACCATGCCCTCCATCCTCGCCTGCGGGACCAGCACGTGAGCTCTGCAGAGGACGGGAGAGGCTCAGCGCCCCAGGCGGCAGTGCTCCTGCCAGTGAGGGGACCACGTCTCTGCTCTCTTCTGTGGGAGCATCGCGGGGAAACAGAGCAGAGGGCAAGCAGAGACCCCGCAGAGCTCATCTGCGATTCTGATGACTGCAGCACAGGGCTAACATGAGGACTGAGTGATCCCTGTGACGCAGAGACCATGAACACGCTGTCCTCTGCACCAGGAGCTCTTTTAGGAGTCTCTGCAGTGGTTCTGATATTCTAAGTGGGGGACCTGGCGCCGGGGCGTCTGGCAGGAGGAGGGGCCTGGCCTGGGAGGCAGGAGGCATGGGCCCAGCTCCAGCCCAGCAGGCTGGAGTTCTGCTGCCTCTGGGGCTCAGCACCCACTCTACACACAGAAGGGGTGAGGCTGAATAACAGTCTTCACAACGCGTCCTGGGGCAGCGCTGTCCGATAGGAATAAGATGCAAGCCACATGAATGAAGCTTTCCAGCTGCCACATTTAAAAAGGTAAAAAACAAACACTTGCAACTGATTTTAATAATGGCCTTTGTTTGATCTCATATATGTAAAACATTATCATTTTGACGTGCAATTAAAAAAAAAAACACTAAGTCCACATTCTTCTTCCCAGACTAAGTCTCAGCACCTGTCCTGCCTTTTACCCTCAGCCCATCTCATCTCAGCTCAGCCTCCTCTACTGTCCTAGTGACAGTGGCTACCCTCTGGACAGCCACTCCAGGGGTCCCACCGGGGGGTCTGGGCTAAAAAGGGGGAGTTAAGTGTCACACTAACCCTAAAAGGATCTCCCCCAACCAAAGTCTGTCCCACTCAATTTTAGAAAGTCTGAAACCCAGTGGACTGCACCCTTCCCCCTCCACCATTGCAGGGAACCCTCCCACTTGCTCCTCCCTTTCTGGAGCCTGGGCTCCAGGCCGACTTACCTACTGTCTGTGTCCAGCCCCACGAAGTCCTTCTTCTCGAAGGGGACACAGAGGAGCGGGATCTTGTCCCCGGACTTGTCCGTGGCCCTGTCCAGGCGCTTGGACTCGAGCACGATGAACAGCGACTCCACGAAGTCCTCGATGCGCTTCTCCACCGTCGCGCAGTCCTCGTAGCTGGGGTAGAAGGCCACGTCGGTACGCGGCTGCTCCGCGATCTCCCCTTGCAGCCCGAACACGAAGAGGCGCGAGTCATACAGCGTGGAGCCATAGATTTCCTTCTGCACGTGGAACTTCTCGAAAGTCTGCGGCCAGTCCTTGGCCGAGAAGCAATCGGTGATGGTGATGAGGCCCACAACCTTGCGGTGGGTCTGGAAGTCGCCCCACTCGCTGTTTTCGGGCGGGTAGTGGTGCCGGTAGCGGATGTAGAGCGCGCGCTGCGAGTCGCGCACGCTGATCTGGCTCACCGACGAGATCCTCTTGTAGATCCTGAAGAAGTTCTCCTCCGAGACGATCCCCACGGGCTGGACCACCACGAGGAGAGTCTGGTGGTCCTCGGCGCACTGCATGTAGTCAGGGACGCTCATGGTGAAGACCCTGCCCAGAGAGAAGAAGGGGTTCTGAGGCTGCGCACGGGTTTTGCAGGCTGCCTCCCACTCCGGCACGCGGGGATGCCCGCGTCCCCCAGCTGGAAGACTGGCCGAGCCCCAAGCCAAGCGGCGAGGTACCGTTTGTCCTCGGGGGTTCTGCGTGCCGCTACTATAGTTCTTACCACAGTACCCTGCTCCTAGAGCAAGCTTGGAGCCCCTGCAGTTTAAAAGGAGCCTCTCAGGTTTTCCATTCCCGGTACCTCAGCAGACATGGGTGTGGAGTCAGTGCTCAAAGAAGGGTGAATAAATGAAGGAAGGAAGGAATTGCTTCCTCAGCCTCTCAGCAGAAATCATGAGGATTTCGCAGTGGAATCAGAAGAGCAGGACTCTACTCCAGGCCACCTGAGCTCCTGAGCTGAAAACTAATGGGGGGAATATAAAACTTGCCTTCTAAGAAGATATCTGGATTAAGGAAGGGTGCAAACTGCAAAGTGCCAAGCACAGTGTGAGACAGAAGGAGGAACTACACACCGTTACCATCCCTTATTTCATAAACCGAGTTTCCTTGGGAGAGTTTTTATAACCTTGCTGTGCCAATTTTGACAGATATAAAAAGAAAACAGCATCAACTATACTCCAGTAATTATTTTTTTAAAAGAGGAAGAAAGAAAGCAATATTACCTGATTCTCAGTGCTGTTGAGGAATTCAGTTAGATAACCCGTACGAAAGCATCTGGCCCATAAGAGTTAATAAATGTTTGTTAAATGAATGGTCAAACAAGCAGATGAATGCTGCCCCGTCCACAGAGCATCATCATACCACTGCCTGGAAATCTGAATCCCCGTGCCACCCCAACTCCACACTAGCCATGTCAGTGACCCAGACAAGCCTGTGTGCTTCTCTAAGCCCCAGTTTAATCGTGAATAAAAATGTGGATAATAAGACAAACCTCAACGGATTAGTGAGTCAGTACTCTGGTTTCAATACTGTACTGTAACTTTGCAAGATGGAGGTTGTTGTTCAGTCGCGAGGTCGTGTGTGACTCTTTCCACCCCATGGACTGCAGCACGCCCAACTTCCCAGTCCTTCACTATCTCCTGGTTTGCTCAGATTCGTGTCCATTGAGTCAATGATGCCAATCAACCATCTCATCCTCTGCAGGACGGTACCATTAAGGGAAACTGGGCAAAGGGTCCACAAGCTCTCTCAACATTCACACTGTTATGCACTCATCTCCTGAATGTGTTCACCTTTGCCAACTGAAGCTCTGTCCCCATTAAACACTAATTCCCATCCCTTCAACCCCAGTCCCAGTCCCACCATCTACGTCCTGTCTCTATGAGTCAGACCGTTCTACGCACGTCATCTCAGTGGAACCGTGCTGTGACTGGCTCATTTCACTTAGCACAATGTCTTCAAGGTTCATCTGTGTTGTAGCATGTATCAGAATGTCCTTATTTAATGCTGAATAATATTCCCTGGAATAGTATATACATTTATGTATAAAGGTATATAACACAGTTTATTTATTCATTCATTGAAAGTCATTTGGGTTGTTCCTAACTTGAGCTACTATGAATAATACTATTATAAACATGGGTATACAGACAAAATGTTTTAAGTATAAAAACCACCATATTTGCAAAGATGTAGATATAGATGTAGATGCAAAGGTAACTCCTATTTGACAGGTGGGCGTGTAGACTGGTACGTCCCGGGCCCGGCAACTGCCTTGCTAAAGGAACTCTGGCATGTGGTGGGCAGGTTTATAGAAGCAAGACCTGGAGAAAACAAAGCTGTCCACTGTTAGGAGGCTGGGTAACTAAAGTGTGGTCTTTTAACACAACAGAATACTTCGAACAGTGAAAATGAACGACCTAGAGGAACAAAGATGAGTCTCAAAAACATGATGGGCAAACAAAGCAGGTTATGGATTAATACAGGCAACACCATTCCACTTATGTAAAGTTTAGCAGGCAACACTAAACAATGTGTTGTTTACACATATGGTAAAATTATAAAGAAAAAGATAAATGTGGACAGTGGTTACTTGGGTGCAAAGAGGATGCAATTTGAAAGCGAAGCCGCAGGGCTGCAGAAGTAGCAGTGGTGTTCTGTCTCTTAAGCTGGATGGCAGACCCACGGGTGCTCGTCTTGCCCTTCTTTAAACTGTACATAAACGTCCAACGTTTCACAGAAGAGTTAAAAAAGGAAGAAGATCCTATGGGGAGGGAGGTTCAAGAGGGAGGGGACATCTATACCTGTGGCTGATTCATATTGATGTATGGCAGAAACCAACACAATATTGTAAAGCAATTATCCTTCAACTCAAAATAAATAAAATTTTTTTTAAAAAGGAAGAAGATCCAACTTCAAAAAGCTTACAGAGTGGATCTCAGCATGTTGGCTAGTTTCGGGGCCTGGCCCCAGCTCTTCTCCTCTATCAGGAGATGATTCTGCTGATCCCAAAACACCCTGCTTCTATGAGCAAAGAAGTTGCTGCACAAAAAAGGCACGTGAGTTACAGGTGTAGATCTGCCTGAAGACAGGTGGCCTGTGGATCTCAGACACAGTTTGAGGATAGGAGGTGTTCAATTTCTCTGGTCTGAGGTAAAATGAGAAAAATACAAATAATGTTTAAGTGTTCCATAAAACTAAACTTGGTATGTGTCTTATGAATGTTAACTATTATTGTTATTTATTCTTAGATTTGGAGAAGAAAATGGCAACCCACTCCAGTATTCTTGCCTGGAGAATCCTATGGACAGAGGAGCCTGGTGGGCTGTAGTCCTTGGGGTCGCAAAGAGTCGGACATGACTGAGCGACTAAGCACATTCTTAGGTTACGAACTTTCTCATTTTTTTGCTGTTAAAACATTCTTTTTTGGGGAGAGTCAGGGGACTTCCCTAGCGATCCAGTAGTTAAGACTCCTCGCTTCCAAGGCAGGGGGTGTGGGTTTGATCCCTGGTTATGGAACTAAGATCCCATTTGCCTCGGGCTGCAGCCAAAAAAAAAAGTTCTGATTTTTTTTTTTTCCCCAAAATGGCCAAACCACACGACTTTGTAGGATCTTAGTTCCCCAACCTGAAACTGAACCTGGGCCAGGGCAGTGAAAGCACCCAGCCTTAACCACTGGACCACCAAAAAACTCCCAAACACTCTTGCTTTTATAAAACAATAGCGAGAGTAGTTGGCACCAGTTTTCCATCATACTATCTGGGCAAAAATAAAAACTGACGAACGTTTTCCCTGAAGGAGCTCACTATCAGCAAAGTTCTTGTTCACCTTTGCCACAGATTCAAAATATGCAACTAACACTGGAATAAATTTGTCTCATATAAGGTGGGAATAGGAAATTGCACTAGGCACTTTACAATCTATCAGATCATATTCAGACTCCCCAACAATCAAGAAACAAGCATTCCTATCTTCAGCCTTACAGATAAAGAACCAGGCTCAGTCATTTGCTCAAGGTCTCCTCATCTGTAAGTGGCAAACTGGCTGCAGAGTCCATGTTTTTCCACTGGTTTCTTCAAGGGAGAAAGAATCTAATGAAATGAGCCCTGGCATTGAGTCAGCTCTGGTGTCTGAGACTCCAGTTCAGTCCAGTCGCTCAGTCGTGTCCGACTCTTTGCGACCCCATGGACTGCAGCACGCCGAGCTTCCCTGTCCATCACCAATTAGTCTGAGACTAATCTAATATGAATATTAAAACATTAAGAATATATTTCTTCAGGGACTTCCCCGGTGGTCCAGTAGCTATGACTCTGCACTCCCAATGCAGGGAGCCTGGGTCTGATCCCTGGTTGGGGAATTAGATCCCACATGCCGCAACCAAGAGCTCCACACTGTAACTACAGATCATGCTGCAAGGAAGATCTAGGACTCCACATGCGGCAACTAAGACCCAGTGCAGCCAAATAAATAAATATTTATTTTAAAAAAGAATATATTTCTCCAACTTGGTATTTCCTCAAAAAGTTAAACATAGAGTTGCCATATAAACAGCAGTTCCACTCCTAGGTATATACCAAAGAGATTTGAAAATACACGTCCACACAAAAAGTAGTACACGAACATTCATGGCAGTATTATTCATAATAGCCAAAAAGTGGAAACAACAGAGACTTCTATCACCTGATAAACGGATAAACAAAATGCAGTCTATCCGTATAATAGAATCCTACTCAGCCATAAACAGTACTAACATTGCTACAACATGGGTGATCCCTGAAAACATTATGCTGAGTTAAAGAAGCCAGGCACAAAAGACCACAAATTGCATGATTCTATTTACATGAAATGCCCCAAATATGCAACTCCTTGGAGACAGAGAGTAAGTTTGTGGCTGTCGCGGGTGCAGGAGGGGAGACTGACAACGGGTATGGAATTTCTATTTGAAGTGATGAAAATGGTCTGGATTAATAATGGTTGCACAACTGGGAATACACTGAAAACCACTTAAGTGTACAATTTAAATGGGTGGACTTTACCGTATTCACATTCTCTCAATAAAGCTGTTACTTGATAAAATATTTCTTAACTATTTTTCCCTCTATTCCACTGGACAGCCCTACAATTTAAGAAAAAACCTGGCCAAGGGATCTTTTAAGGACTGCAAGATTCCTGGGTCTCCAGCATCATGTCTCTAGTGCTGTTATTTCATACTAGGGAACACTAGCTGGGCCGGACTAGGAAGAGACTGTAACTACCTTTTCAAAATCGCCAGTTGCCTTTAAACTGGGTGGGGAGGAGCAGACAAGACGGAGGAGGAGGTCACAGCCTTCTGCTCATTTTTAACTAACCCGAGCCTGCGTTCGGCACTGTGGATCCCTCTGTAAGAACAAGTGGAATCCACAAGCACCCCACCCTGACACCAGCACACTCAGCGTGGAAAGGCGTTCGCGCGGGGCAGATGGATTGGGGGCGGAGACCCAGGCGGGCACCGGCTCTGCATTTCCGAGACTCGGCCGAGTGAAGCTGGACTTGACAATTTCAGGAGCTCAACCGCGGGAGACTGTGCCTGACGCCGCCGCGGGGGATCTGAGCCACTTAGAACCCAGAGGAGATGGAGGAAGAGAGGAAACCGAGAGCCAGGCGGTCCCAGCCGCGTCCGCAGACCCCCTGTCGGGGCCGGGGGCCGGGGAGGGGCCGGGGACGGCCGGCGCCCGCGGAGGGGAGGCTGGGCCGGGCCCGAGAGGCGGCAGGTGCGGGCCGGGGCGGGACGGGCGCGGGCGCGGACGGGGGAGGCCGGGCCACTGGGCCGGGGCAGGTGGCCGCGGCAGGTGCGGGCGGAGTCGAGCCCCTCCGCAGGAAACACGCTGCCCGGCGCCCCCGCGCGCGCCGTGACCCACGGACAGCCCTCCCGAGGCCGGCCCGGTCCCCTGCCCAGGGGCACCCCCTTATTGCACTTACGCAGCCGGGGCCCCGGGCCCGGAGCAGGTGCCAACAGCGGGAAGGGCGGCGGGGCCGGACAGCCTCTGCGGCCGCTCCCCGGGCTCGGAGCTGGAGCTTCCGACTGGCGGCCGGGCCGGCGCCGCCCCTGCGCATGCGCGAAGCCGGTCCCGGGCCCGGAGGCCCGCGCCAGGTTTTAGGGGCGACGCGGACCCCGCGAGGGAGGGGCGAGGGGGACGGCCGGGGGAGGGGAGGAGGAGTGAGGTGGTCGCGGGGGGCAGGGAGGGGAGGAAGACGAAGGGAGAAGGGCGGGAGGGGAGCAGCTGCGACGGAGAGGAGAACTGTGGCTCCTGGGGCGCGCACCCAAAAGGAAGCGCCAAGTCCTGCCTCTGCGCCCCTTTCCCTGCTCTCAGGGCGCGCAGCTCAAATTTCAGCTCAAGAGTGGAGCCCTTTGCAGCCCCCCGCAAAGTCCCTACCGGATCACGATCCCAGCGCCCGCGCCGAGCCGGGCTTCCAGTCGCTCCGGAGATCAAGCACCAGCAGGCGTGGTAGCGATGCTTAGAGCTACCTTGGGGCGAGAATAAGTTCCCCTTTTACTGTCTGGGAGACGATTCAGGGTGCCTCCCGGGCCTGACTTAACTGCTTGGTCACACACACGGGCTGGGCGGGGATGAGGAGGTCAGAGCCGGAGCCTGGAGCAGACTGCTCGAGGGCAGATGCCTGGTCCCCACCGGTCCTGGGAAAACCACTCCAGACTCTAGAGGTCCGGTCAAGGGCTCGGAATAAGCCCCCGGGTGTGGAACGGCTGTCATAGTTGCTGCACACAGCTGTCTAGGTAGGGCAGAAGCCACTTAAGAACTTAAACCCTTCTAGGTTAAAAAATAAACAAAACTTTAAAAGGAGTTTACATACGTAGGTTGGAATGTGCATAGCATAATTGAAAAATACACAAGAAATTCTCTCAAACCTACAATTTGTAGGTTTGAGAGAAAAGAGGATGAGGGAGACCTTCTTTCCCTTGTGTTTTTTTGTGTTTGAATTTTTTACCGTATGCATGTGTTTATTTTTAACAACAACAACAAAAAAAACTGTAATGGAGGACAGAAATAGTTCAGCCAGTACAGCAGCCATGGAATAACAGAGCCATCACTTTACTTTACCCAAACAAGCATTTATTGACTCTGCTGTGTGCCCAGTGCTGTTTTATGACTTATTATTTATATATTTTTAAAAAATAATAATATGCTATTCCTCATCCCTGCCCTGGGCTAGTGGAAAACCAATTGCATTCTATTGAATTGTTTTCCAAGGAGCGGGAATGAATTATAAACAGAACACATCTTCAGGGCAAAACCCGTGGAGTGTATTTCCTGCACACCAGCCAGGAAGGATTTTCAACACAGGCGCCCAGAGGCTGAGAGTACGTTTCCAGGACCCTGCGTAAAGCTACCCAGAGTGGCTTCTTCTTGGCCCTGAGAGCATAAGTTGACAGTTATAGAACACAGAAAACAGACATTAAAAGAGGCCACCTTTTAATGGAGGTCTATGTGCCAGGAATAGAAATCCATGTTTAGCACACAATGTCTTCATAAGATCCATGCCAGCCTGGAGAAGGAAATGGCAATCCACTCCAGTTACTATTGCCTGGAAAATCCCATGGACAGAGGAGCTTGGTAGGCTACACTCCATGGGGTCGCAAAGAGTCGGACATGACTGAGCGACTTCACTTTCCTTTCCTTTAAAAAAAAAAAAAAAAAATCCATGCCAGGTAGCTATTCTTAGCATTGAGGTCCAGAAAGAACACTCTACTTGGCACACAAGTGGCTGGTAATGTTTAGGATTCAAATCTGAGGCTGTCTGACTATTATCTGTGCTCTTCCCATAGTCCTTCTCTGTTCTCATTCTATCTATAAATGGATAAGAGAAGCAATTTGGAAAGCAAGATTGAATGCTGGCAAGAGGAAACATTGCTATTTTAGTACAATGTTTCTGTTTTCGATGTACTCACATTAATTTTATTGTCCTATCAAATCTGTGAGGGAGGAAGGAAACTATTCTGCATTTTTATGAGAAAACCAAAGTTCAGAGACTGTAAAGGCTTGCCACAGCACCCCAGCCATCAAATGGAGGTGCCTAGACTTGTTTCAGGTATATCCTGCTTCTGCAGTTATAGTCCTTACACCGTTTTAACATTTCCTGAGCATCTCCTCTGAACGTTGAGAGTTCAAAGAATACACCAAATCTGCTCTCAAGGAGTTTTAGACTCTTAAAAGTTGGATTGGAAGGATCATCTGAAATCAAGTGCAACCTCACCAGCCACACCAGAGCCCCTCCACAGAAGTCCTCAGTTCAGTTCAGTCGCTCAGTCATGTCTAACTATATGCAACCCCATACACTGCAGCATGCCAGGCTTCCCTGTCCATCACCAACTCCCAGAGCTTGTTCAAACTCATGTCCATCAAATCAGTGATGCCATCCAACCATTCCAACCATCTCATCCTCTGTTGTCCCCTTCTCCTCCTGCCTTCTATCTTTCCCAGCATCAGGATCTTTTCCAATCAATCAGTTCTTCGTATTAGGTGGCCAAAGTATTGGAGCTTCAGCTTCAGCATCAGTCCTTCCAATGAACACCCAGGACTGATCTCCTTTAGGATGGACTGGTTGGATCTCCTGGTAGTCCAAGGGACTCTCAAGAGTCTTCTCTAACACCACAGTTCAAAAGCATCAACTCAGCTTTCTTGATGGTCCAACTCTCACATCCATACATGACTACTAGAAAAACCACAGCTTTGACTAGATGGATCTTTGTCAACAGTAATCTCTGCCTTTTAATATGCTGTCTAGGTTGGTCATAATTTTCCTTCCAAGGAGCAAGTGTCTTTTAATTTCATAGCTGCAGTCACCATCTGCAGTGGTTTTGGAGCCCAAGAAAATAAAGCCAGCCACTGTTTCCCCATCTATTTGCCATGAAGTGATGGGACCAGATGCCATGATCTTAGTTTTTTGAATGTTGAGTTTTAAGCCAACTTTTTCACTCTCCTCATTCACCTTTATCAAGAGGCTCTTAGTTCCTCTTCACTTTCGGCCATAAGGGTGGTGTCATCTGCATATCTGAGGTTATTGATATTTCTCCCAGCAATCCTGATTCCAGCTTGTGCTTCATGCAGCCCGGCATTTCCCATGATGTACTCTGCGTATAAGTTAAATAAGCAGGTGACAATATGCAGCCTTGCCATACTCCTTTCCCAATTTGGAACCAGTCCATTGTTCCATGTTTGGTTCTAACTGTTGCTTCTTGACCTGCATACAGATTTCTCAGGAGGCAGATCAGGTGGTCTGGTATTGACCCACACAGTCAAAGGCTTTGAAACAGAAGTCCTAATGGGGGTGGAAAGTTTCATGCAATGATACAGAGCCCTGTTAGAAAGTTCTCAAATGAGGCAAGTCTGCTTCCCTGAAATATCCAGTCACAAGGTCTCAAAGATGAAGACCAATGCCCAGTGAGGCTTGGTGGAGTTGAGAATTACCTCTGCTGCATCTGCTGCTGCTGCTAAGTCGCTTCAGTCGTATTCTACTCTGTGCGACCCCATAGACGGCAGCCCACCAGGCTGCCCCGTCCCTGGGATTCTCCAGGCAAGAACACTGGAGTGGGTTGCCATTTCCTTCTCCAATGCATGAAAGTGAAAAGTGAAAGCGAAGTCACTGAGTCATGTCCAACTCTCGGCGACCCCATGGACTGCAGCCTACCAGGCTCCTCTGTCCATGGGATTTTCCAGGCAAGAGTACTGGAGTGGAGTGCCATTGCCTTCTCCAAGAATTACCTCTGAAACCCATCAAAAGCAAAGATCAGAGCACAAACTCCATTACTTACTACCTATATAACATCAGTGTCTTCACCTACAAAATGGGAGTGATCACGTCATAAGGTCACTCTCAGGAGTGGGATAGATCTCAGTTCTGTCCCAGTTCTCTCATGTGCTACTTGTATGGCCTTAGGATAGGGTGACCATATATCCTGATTTGCCTAGGACAATCCCAGTTTATGCTATTGTCCTGGCTAAAAGCGTTCTGGTCAGGTGATGTGATCATCTCACTTTCGCAAAGCCCATCACCTCTCAGGTTTTCTGATCCACTGACAGTGTGATAAAGGTTTCCTTGCTAAATGCTATGCTAAGTCACTTCAGTCGTGTCCGACTCTGTGCGACCCCAGAGACGGCAGCCCACCAGGCTGCCCCGTCCCAGGGATTCTCCAGGCAAGAACACTGGAGTGGGTTGCCATTTCCTTCTCCAATGCATGAAAGTGAAAAGTGAAAGCAAAGTCACTCAGTCGTGTCCGACTCTTAGCAACCCCATGGACTGCAGCCTACCAGGCTCCTCCATCCACGGATTTTCCAGGCAAAAGTACTGGAGTGGGGTGCCGGGTTTCCTTACTCCTTTCTAAGTTGTAGGGCTCTCTTCTGCCATACAGTCCACTCAAATATTTGCCCATAGGGCCATGTCTCACCTGGGTTTTCTAGGGCCCAGGCCATGAAAGAGGATGTTTGTTTATTTAGCACCATGAACAATCAGCCACTTGAGTGGGACTTCAACATCTACTCCATCAAAATAACACAGTCAGGGTAGCCACCATTTACCCAGCAGGGAAAGTACAATGCACTTGGTACAAATTTCTCATATAACCTCACAATAGCTCTATAAGGTCGGTTGTTCTAATGCGGAGACTAAGCAGTAACACTTCTTTTTCCTCTTTCTGAGTGTGGAAGGATTGATAAATAAGACAAAAGAATCAGACAATGGATATTTACAAGTCAATTTTATTACTAATATGTCAGCTGAAGAGGATGCTATAGACCTGGAGCCAAAATTTTGGTTTGGATTTACTAAATCCTTCACCTTAGAATTAGCCAGCCTTGGGAACCCTCCTACATTGTTGGTGGGAATATATGATGGTGCAGCCACTGTGGAAAACAGTATGGAGGGTCCTTAGGAAACTAAAACTAGAATTAACATATGATTGACCCAGCAATCCCACTCCTGGGCATATATCCAGACAAAACCAAAATTCAAAGATCCATGCACCCCCATGCTCATCAGATCAGATCAGTCACTCAGTCGTGTCCGACTCTTTGCGACCCCATGAGTCGCAGCACGCCAGGCCTCCCTGTCCATCACCAACTCCCGGAGTTCACTCAGACTCACATCCATCGAGTCAGTGATGCCATCCAGCCATCTCATCCTCTGTCGTCCACTTCTCCTCTTGCCCTCAATCCCTCCCAGCATCACAGTCTTTTCCAATGAGTCAGCTCTTCGCATGAGGTGGCCAAGGTACTGGAGTTTCAGCTTTAGCATCATTCCTTCCAAAGAAATCCCAGGGCTGATCTCCTTCAGAATGGACTGGTTGGATCTCCTTGCAGTCCAAGGGACTCTCAAGAGTCTTCTCCAACACCACAGTTCAACAGCATCAATTCTTTGGCGCTCAGCCTCTTCACAGTCCAACTCTCACATCCCCCATGCTCACAGCAGCACTATTCACCATAGCCAAGACGTGGAAACAACTTAACATCCATCAACAAAGGAATGGATAAAGAAGACATGGTACATATATACAACGGAATATTACTCAGGCATAAAAAGAATAATGCCCTTTGCAGCAACAGAGACACAACCAGAGATTATCATACAAAGTGAAGCACAATGACAGGGGGTTGGAGAAGAAATGGAATGGGAGGTTAGGGTTAGCAGATTTAAACTTTTAAATACAGAATGGATGAACAACAAGGCCCTACAGTATAGCACAGTGAATTATATTCAATATCCTATTGTAAAACATAATGGAAAAGAATATTGTATAAAAAGAATCTGTGTGTGTATATATGAAGTGAAGTTGCTCAGTCGTGTCCGACTCTTTGCGACCCTGTGGACTGTAGCCTACCAGGCTCCTCCGTCCACAGAATTCTCCAGGCAAGAATACTGGAGTGGGTTGCCATTTCCTTCTCCAGGGGATCTTCCTGACCCAGGGAACCCAGGTCTTCTGCATTGCAGGCTTTACCCTCTGAGCCACCAGGGGAGTGTGTGTATATATATAAAACTGAATCAGTTGGCTCTAGAGCAGTAATTTACATAGCATTGTGAATCAGCTATACTTCAATTAAAAAAAAAAAAAGAATTAGCCAGACTTGAGTATCACCCAGTGCTGGTCAGAGGCCTCTTCAGTGGCCCAGAGTCACACAGGCTAATCAGGGACAAAGCTGGGATTCAAACCCAAACTAAGCAGCAAAGGTCATTTTAAACCTCACAAACCTACCCCCACCCCCTACCCCCACCCCCGGAAAATAACTATATTTTGTTTTCAGGGCAACCCACTCTACTACTCTCGACCTGAAGGATTCCACGCACAGAGCAGCCTGGCAGGCACAGTCCATGGAGTTGCAAAGAGCCGGACACGACTGAGCGGTTTTTTTCAGAGGTGAATGTAAAGTAATGGACGTGGCTCAGTAACTGAGCGGTTAACCAGGGCTCCACCTTACACCTTCCACTGCTCAGAGACTGCCTTCAGGGATGGGGACCCTTCAGGGAAAGTCCCTGGAGTTGAGCGAGGCCGGGTGGCGCCTCCCTATCCAAGAAGCCCATCACACCAGGCTTTAGGTGGAAAGAGGCGATTAAGGTGGCACAGGAAGAAAGGAGGGGATTCCGCAGACTGTCAACCAAATCCTGGAGTCCTGGAGATCGACTCCTCACTGAACCCCCAGAGCCTAGCACAAACTCAGACTCGCCGTCCTCTCAGGGAAGGCCAAACGAACCAATCCATTCAGTGAGTGAGTGAATGAAACGCCCAAGCCGGCCGCAGGAGTCCAGGCGGCTACCCCGCAGGCTACGAAGCGGCCAATCAACGCCTTCGCTCGCCCGCCCCGCCCCCTGATGCCCCGCCCCCGCTCATCCAGCTACCCGGAAACCCCGGAGCGCCGGATCCCGCCCCCGGCCGCCTTGGTGCGAGTTCTTCTGCTCTAGGCCTGGCGGCGACTAGACGTCCATTTTCCCGCGGCGCTCAGGGAGCGGATTTGAAAGCGATTGGCTGGGAGACTGAAACTAAGCTCCGCCTGCCTCCCCGCCGCAGAACCGAAAAATCATTTCGACTAACGCCACTCCCCACCACGACGCCCCAGAGGAACGAAGGCTGTCCCAATAGGGCCCTCCCCCCCGTCCCCGGGGACTGGCGGCTAGTGGCCGGAAGTGACGCACAAGGGCGAGCGGAAAGACGGAGGCCCGTCTCTGGTTGCCCTGGAAACCGAGCCCAAGTGCGTCAACCGCCTCCAGGGGGCGGGGTGTGAGGAGGCCCGGCTGTGTGAAGGTGGGGGTTTCGCTGTGAGGAGACCCGACTGGGCGGGAACGGCCCTCGCCTGCACTTCCTTCTTCACTCCCGAGCCGCGTGCTAGGGTCTGCGGACCCTGGCGTGTGGGAGAGAGTAGTGGTCCCCCTCCTGCGAAGTCCTGCCGCCACCTATGCATCTCAGTTTTCTAGTTCCAGCCACCCGACCTCAAAGCAGACCACTGCTATCTTATTTTTCCCTGAGGTGTGCCTTTGCACGATTCTTGTCTTTTCTGTATTGTTTCTTTCAGTTCAGAATGCCGTCCACCTAGCACATCCCTGCACCATGAAATGACACTCCTCTCAGTCTCCCCAGGCAGCCTTGGTCTGTGACAGATGTGTGGGTGATAAATGCTTTTTCTTCCTTTAACTTTGCCATATTTTTCCTCCTTTAGAAAGCATACATACATTGATTTCAAAATTATTCAAAATACATTGATTTCAAAAATAAATCATTTTTAAAGACACCAGCTCTTTGTCATCAAAGAACTTGTTACCTTTTTGGGTTACCTTTTTCACTCTTACTTTCCTTTTATCTGGAACAGTTTCTCAAATCTTTGTCTTTCATGACTTTAATATGTTGGAAGAATATTGTCCAGTTATTTTGTAGAACGTTCCTCATTCTGAGTCTGTCTAACGTTTTCTCATGATTAGATTCAAGCTATGTGTTTTTTGCAAAACAGACCACAGAAGTGACATGAACCCTTAGTGTATCACCTCAGAAGGCACATGAGGTTGGACTGTCTTGTTTGTGATGTTAACTCTGAACATTTGGCTACTGTGCAGTGGGTCAAGTTTCTCCACTATAAAAGTTACTCTTTTTTTTAATTGTAATAAGTAAGTAACTTGTGGATCTTCTGAAGATACTTTGCTGCTGCTGCTGCTAAGTCACTTAAGTCGTGTCCGACTCTGTGTGACCCCATAGACGTCAGCCCACCCGTCCCTGGGATTCTCCAGGCAAGAACACAGGAGTGGGTTGCCATTTCCTTCTCCAATGCATGAAAGTGAAAAGTGAAAGTGAAGTCACTCAGTAGTGTCCGACCCTCAGCGACCCCATGGACCACAGCCTACCAGGCTCCTTCACCCATGGGGTTTTCCAGGCAGGAGTACTGGAGTGGGGTGCCATTGCCTTCTCCGAAGATACTTTAAGATCACATAAATAACCTGTTCTTCATCAGACTTTCACCTGTGAGTTTAAATCCACAAGTATCTCAAAAATGATTACCTAACAGCCTAGTAATGATTGTAATTTACTATTTAGTGCATTTTGAACGATGCACATGTGCTGTGACATTTTCTGGGAAGTAATGTGTTCATCTAGCAGATAACAGGTGGTCACTAAATATTACTTACAATATTAGGTTTCCTCCCTTTAACGTTTAATAAAGAGGTTTCCTGTTTCATAGAGTATAATCAGAAGCACTGGCTTAATTTACCATTCTATTTCCTACCAGCATCAATCTCAGTGCCTACTATATATTAGCAACAAAATTTTAGAATTAATGAAAGAAAAACATCCCCAAACACACATACATACACACATACACACCCCAAGAAGCTCTATCAAAGACTGAAAGATTATAAATGTGAGCAGCCAGTACTTAAAAAGAGTTCTCACTGGTGCATGGTGGGGACATACAGAGAGAGAAAACATGTAACTATAAGTTTTAGTATATCCAAATTTTTTAAAAATGGATTTTACATTTCAAAGTTAAGTTTAAACCAGGAAAAATATTCAAAACAGAAAAGAAAAATCTCGAGAAGCATTAACAACGTATGAGTAGCTGCAATCCCACGTTTGACCACCAGATGCCGGAACAAGCTAAGTAGCTACTTTAGGAACGCAAACGTTGTGTCTGGTCTGAACTGCTGAATTGTTGAGGATGGCCTCAACAACTGCCTCCAAGACCTGAGTTTTCGTCACTTTGTCAGGGTGAGCCTGGGTCAGTCAGTCCTGGGCAAATTCAGCGTAGACTGAAGTTAGGAAGGAATTTACAAGAAAGAATTGGCTAAATGGGCAGTGACAATTCTTGAGACTTAAACTTACTGTATAATATGCTTTATATGCTACATATAAAATAATAAATAATTCAATTGGAAATATATGTTGTATATTACATATCAAGTTACTACAATTCGAGTTATGTTATTCTTTATATCATTTGTGCCAAATATTACAGTATTGAAGCTAATTTTTAAAAGGAAAGACCGAGACAGTATCTGCCAACTCAATACAGGATTTACTTGAATTATTCAAATAACATAGATAATTCAAATAACTAATTAAGTAGAAGGGTTTTTTAAAATCTCAATTACCCATACTTTTGTCATTTCTTCCCTTTTTCTAAAACAGAGAAAGAAGATTCAGATCACCCCCCAAAAAGCAAAATAGAATAGTGGTTACCAGGGGCTGGCAGGTATGAGAAAAGGAGAGATTTGGCCAAAGGGTACAAAACTTTCAGAAGATGAGTAAGGGGGGAGAAATATCGATAACCTCCGATATGCAGATGACACCACCCTTATGACAGAAAGTGAAAAACTAAAGAGCCTCTTGATGAAAGTGAAAGAGGAGAGTGAAAAAGTTGGCTTAAAGCTCAACATTCAGAAAACTAAGATCATGGCATCCAGTCCCATCACTTCATGGCAAATGGAGAAACAGTGGAAACAGTGAGAAACTTTATTTTGGGGGGCTCCAAAATCACTGCAGATGGTGACTGCAGCCATGAAATTAAAAGACGCTTGCTCCTTCGAAGAAAAGCTATGACCAACCTAGCAATTTTTAATTTGCTAGCAATTTTTAATATGTTAGCGTATTAAAAAGCAGAGACATTACTTTGCCAACAAAGCTTCATCTAGTCAAGACTATGGTTTTTCCAGTAGTCACGTATGGATGTGAGAGTTGGACTATAAAGAAAGCCGAGCACTTTCTGAAGAATTGATGCTTTTGAACTTGGTGTTGGAGAAGACTCTTGAGAGTCCCTTGGACTACCAGGAGATCCAACCAGTCCATCCTAAAGGAGATCAGTCCTGGGTGTTCATTGGAAGGACTGATGTTGAAGCTGAAACTCCAATACTTCGGCCACCTCACGCAAAGAACTGACTCATTTGAAAAGACCCTGATGCTGGGAAAGATTGAAGGCAGGAGGAGAAGGGGACGACAAAGCATGAGATAGTTGGATGATATCACCATTTCAATGGACATGAGTTTGGGTAGACTCTGGGAGTTGGTGATGGACAGAGAGGCCTGGCATGCTGTGGTTCATGGGGTCGCAAAGAGTCGGACACGACTGAGTGACTGAACTGAACTGAAGTGGGGATCTAGGGCACAGCATCATGACTATAGTGAACAATACTCAAAATTCCCAAGAGACCAGATCTTCAATGCACTCACCACCAATAAGAAATGATGAAGGTGTTAGCTAACACTAAGCTGGTTATCTTATTTTTACATAGAAATGTATCAAATCAACTTGTTGTGCACCTAAAATTTATACAGTGTTACATGTCAATATTATATCTACAAAAAAATTTTTTTAAGGATTTGGACCAAACTGAGTCCATGGTAACCGGACATATCTACATCACGCCCCCAACCTGATAGGATGTAACCAAGAGGACAAAGCACCAGTTCTGTGATATTCCTGCCAAAGATGCACAACTGGGATTTAATTGTTAAGAAACAAGAAAGAAACCAAAATTTGGGACATGTTACAGTGTAACTAGTCTGCAGTCTTCAAAAGCAGGTGTCCAGTTCATGCAAATCATGGAAAGACTGAGGAGCTGTTCCAGATTAAAGAAGACTGACGAGACAGGACAACTAAAGGTCACTTGTGACCCTGGACTTGATCATTTTGCTTTAAAAAAAAACAAAAATGGAACAGCTAGTGAAACCTGAATGGAGCTTTGAGGATCAGGTGGTAATAATGTACTAATTTCCCGGTTTGGATTGCTGTGTGGTGGACTACAACAGAAGGCCCTTGTTTGTGGAAAATCCACACTAAGCTAGGCATGTTGGGCAGCCACTTACTGTAAAACAGTTTAGGAAAATAAAGTATTTATACTGTACTTGAAAATTAAGTTTGTAGTTGTTTAAAAATCATCACACAGAGAGTTCCCAAAAAAGTCCAAGCAGTTAAAAATGCACCACGATTTCCTGGCCTGACTCAAAGGTGCTGAATGAGAACACTGGAGGTGTGGCCTTGTGATGAGTGTTTGTGAAAACACTGCCAGGTTTGGAAGGCAGCTACTCCTGTGGCTTGGGAAGAGGAAGAACAGCCAGTACGTTCATGCAGACCTGTTTCCTCTCATCCTTCCATCCCATCACTGGGGCAGCTCAAAAAAACCATTCCACACAAGCTGCTTGGTCAAAATCAGCCTCCGTGGATCTCTGAGCTGTGTTCCACTCCTGACATTAGACTGGAGACTCTTTCTCCTCCATTTAAAAAAGTACCACCTCTTCTCTTTAACAAGTGGTGCTGGGAAAACTGGTCAACCACTTGTAAAAGAATGAAACTAGAACACTTTCTAACACCATACACAAAAATAAACTCAAAATGGATTAAAGATATAAACATAAGACCAGAAACTATAAAACTCCTAGAGGAGAACATAGGCAAAACACTCTCTGACATACATCACAGCAGGATCCTCTATGACCCACCTCCCAGAATACTGGAAATAAAAGCAAAAATAAACAAATGGGACCTAATTAACCTTAAAAGCTTCTGCACATCAAAGGAAACTATTAGCAAGGTGAAAAGACAGCCTTCAGAATGGGAGAACATAATAGCAAATGAAGCAACTGACAAACAACTAATCTCAAAAATATACAAGCAACTCCTACAGCTCAATTCCAGAAAAATAAATGACCCAATCAAAAAATGGGCCAAAGAACTAAATAGACATTTCTCCAAAGAAGACATACAGATGGCTAACAAACACATGAAAAGATGCTCAATATCACTCATTATCAGAGAAATGCAAATCAAGACCACTATGAGGTACCATTTCACACCAGTCAGAATGGCTGCGATCCAAAAGTCTACAAATAATAAATGCTGGAGAGGGTGTGGAGAAAAGGGAACCCTCTTACACTGTTGGTGGGAATGCAAACTAGTACAGCCACTATGGAGAACAGTGTGGAGATTCCTTAAAAAACTGGAAATAGAACTGCCTTATGATCTAGCAATCCCACTGCTGGGCATACACACTGAGGAAACCAGAAGGGAAAGAGACACGTGTACCCCAATGTTCATCGCAGCACTGTTTATAATAGCCAGGACATGGAAGCAACCTAGATGTCCATCAGCAGATGAATGGATAAGAAAGCTGTGGTACATATACGCAATGGAGTATTACTCAGCCATTAAAAAGAATTCATTTGAATCAGTTCTAATGAGGTGGATGAAACTGGAGCCTATTATACAGAGTGAAGTAAGCCAGAAGGAAAAACACCAATACAGTATATTAACGCATATATATGGAATTTAGAAAGATGATAACAATAACCCTGTGTACAAGACAGCAAAAGAGACACTGATATATGGAACAGTCTTATGGACTCTGTGGGAGAGGGAGAGGGTGGGAAGATTTGGGAGAATGGCATTGAAACATGTAAAATATCATGTATGAAACGAGATGCCAGTCCAGGTTCGATGCACGATACTGGATGCTTGGGGCTAGTGCACTGGGATGACCCAGAGGGATGGTATGGGGAGGGAGGAGGGAGGAGGGTTCAGGATGGGGAGCACATATATACCTGTGATGGATTCATTTTGATATTTGGCAAAACTAATACAATTATGTAAAGTTTAAAAATAAAATAAAATTAAAAAATAATAATAATAAAAAAAAGAAAAAAATTAAAAAAAAGTACCACCTCTGACAAGAAAGCTAAGAACTTCTTAAAAAGTGTTCATTTCAGTGCACTTCTCAAATCAGCTGTGGGCACTTGGCCTCCTTGTGGTATGTCAGGAAGGCAGGGCTTCTGGGAGCCTCAGCCTGGTCCAGGGTCATACTCAGGCATTTCATGGTTCCCTTTGCTTTGACTATTAAGACATGGCCCCAGGTTATAGGAGCATGGTCTGTGGTGGGGGGCTCTACGGGGTCCTCCTCTGCTTCCCTCACAATCCACAGGAAACCTGATGGAGCTTGGCCTTGCCCCACACAAGGACTGCTGCCTGTTTTCTTTCCTGCCTGGACCCACTGCTGCTCCAGCTTCCCCTAGACTTCATGCACCCACACAACCCCCAAAAGACACTTCAGGATGCCCCAAGAAAGCCACCTTCAATAGGATGTACAAGGGCTTCAAAAATTGCAGGCAACTCGGAACATACTAAAAGCCAGTGCTTTGTACTCTTCAAATGGGTGAGCTGTGTGCCGTGTAACTTACAGTTCAACGAAGTTGTTTTAAAAATTGCTCCCTGCCTGCCAGTCCAGCCTCCCCTGCTGCTGCCACCCCACTCTTGCTGTGGTTGAGCCTGGCTGAACTGCTGCCGTTTTCTGAGCCTCATTCTTCCCATGCCTCCGACTTCGCAGACACTCTTCCCTTTCTCTCCCCTACCATGCCCATCTGGCAAATTTCTGCTCACTCTTCGAATCTGCATTTCAGTCCTTCATCCTCTACAAAGCTACCCAACTCCCCAAACAGAGTGGGTTCCTGTGTCCTTGGAGCTTCCTCAACCCCCTCTCTGCATCTCTCTGTCCTAAGACTTTCTACCCTATTCACCTATCTGACCCACTCACAGTCAGAACCTTGCAGTGGCAAGGATAACATAAGGATCCCAGGGACCTCAAGGGATCAAGTAGCTACTATGAAGGAGGCAGGCTTCAGTGTAAACTCACCTCCTTTACTGTATTGACCTAATAACAGTTATCTTTTATTAAGCCCTCAACATATGACAGACACTATTCTAAGAACTGTATGCACTGTCTCATTGCTCCAGGAAACTCAGTTCCTCCATCAAAAATCCCAGTGTCCACAGTCTTTCCTAAAATTGATCCACTTGAGGGACTTCTCTGATGGTCCAGTGGTTAAGACTTTACTTTCCAGTGCAAGGGGTGTGGGTTTGATTGCTGGTCAGAGAGCTTAGATCCCACATGCCTCGAAGCCAGAAAACCAAAACATAAAACAGAAGCAATATTGTAACAGATTCAATAAAGACTTTTTAAATGGTCCACATGAAAAAAAAACTTAAAAAAAAAAACTGATCCACTTTAGAGTCCATTTGCAGTGGAGCATAGAATCTCCTTACCCACCTAAGGAAGCGTCTGTAAGAGCCAAGGGAGAAACTGCAGATAATATCAAAAGAGATAGTAATTTTACCCACGTTTTTCATGACAAAGCCCCATCCATGCTTTAACTATGTATCTACCTTAAAATTATATAAAAGTATAATGTTCAAAAGGTGAATAACATACATAGGGAGAAGAACAGCATCCATACTGACCCTCCAACTGTGAACAACTACAAAACTGGGAGGAAGAAGAAAATGGATTTCAGGCATTGGACCACAGCCGGCTCAGGACTGTGTCCTGACAGAAGAGAAGCAAGTGATGTCAGCTCTGCAACCACCTGGGCTTTGTGTCGGGAGCCCAGGTCTGGTCTGTGGCATGGGGAGTGGTCACTCAAAGACCAGTAGGTTCACTGGGTTGAAGAGACAGGGACTGAAAAGGAGAGAGCTGGGTAGGGGGACTAACCCACAAAGCTGTGCGTGAGCTCCTGGCTCCCCACCTGCGTGTGCTCATGGAAAGGACCTCCCATTCCAGGTTCCCCACTGGGGCCGTCCACACAACAGAAGATTTAATGGGAGCATCACGTGGGATAAATGCTTTGGAATAAGGTTTGGCATTTTCCACTCTGCATGTCCATGCAATGTATAGCCCAGCAATCCCCCTCTTGGGAAGAGGAACAGAAATATATGTCTGGGAGTGTTTACAGCACTTCATTCGTAATTCTTACAAAGAGGAAATGAGCCCAAGTTCCTCAGTAGGAAATCTGGAATACTACAGAGCACTGAATATTCTTATTCAGTGTGATACTCCCCTAGATGTGCTGTGATACTCCCCTAGAGGTGCTGGTAACAAAGTTTGATGTAGAAGAGTACATGACTTCATTTATATGAGACTCTAGAAAAGGCAGATCTAATTAAGTGTTGCCTGGGGCCCAGATTGGAGCTGACTGGGAAGAGGTAAGGGACTTCGGGTTGATGGTGGTTGGGTTGATACTTTATGGCATGGTTATATGGGTATATACATTTATCAAACCTAGCTGAATTCTGTGGATAAAATGGATACATTTTAGGTATGCAATAATGTATTCAATAAAATTGATAACAAACATATAAAATGAACCCACATCAAACTTAACTCCGTAATAAAGGAAACAGCAGGCTAATAAAACCATTTCCAAAAGAAAGGATATGAGAGAGAGAAGTGAATGTATTATTCTCTGAAAGAAATAACACAGGAATAAGACTGTAAAATGAATACAAAATAAAGCTGTGAGGCTTGGATTGTAATCTTCTCATTTGCATCTCTATAAGACAGCATTCACTTGCTTTGCTATCGCTCAAGAATCTTGCATCATTATCAGTTTTCTAAAATATAACACCCACCCTTACAACTTTAAAAAAGCCCCAAATTACACCACCAGCCTAGCCCTGCAAAATACTCAGCAGGACACAGTCATCTCCCTACCTGATTTCTAAGTTCTGGAGAATTTTTCCTTACAATTAGAATTCTTGCGATATGTAAAAAAGCATGCTGGGGAAAACCAGCCTTCTATGTAGCTTCTCCGTTTTTACCATTCTCGGATATGAGAAAGGATTCATGAGTACTTACAATTTCCTGCAGCTCAGTCTGTAACTCAGTTGCATACTTTATACGATTTCAATGAGATAAGAAATCGAAAGTTTCCTTTGAAAAAAAAAAAAAGATTTCATTTGCTTTTGACAGGTCAATGTTACCTTTAGGTATATGTACTTTCACTTTAAGAAAATTTTCATGACTGTTATTCAGACTCATTAGACAATTATTTTCACTAACGTTTCCCTAAATATCACTGGATATTGTATATTTATACTAATTTGTTTTAGCTTGGCAGAAGCGAACTGGAAGTAATAATAATTCCATTTTCCCAGCCTCTTCTGAGCATGTTGGGTTGAACGAAGTGCCTCTAAGCTAAACAGGAACAAGTATATTTAAGAGTCATGTGCCAATTCTTGGTATTACTGCCCTGGAATTAGACCTCCCCTACATCTTATATCCAAATTAATTTTGGGCTTCCCTGATAGCTCAGTTGGGAAAGAATCCACCTGCAATGCAGGACCCTGTTTCAATTCCTGGGTTGGGCAGATCTGCTGGAAAAGGGATAGGCTACTCACTCCAGTATTCTTGGGCTTTCCTTGTGTCTCAGCTGCTAAAGAATCTACCTGTAATGTGGGAGACCTGGGTTCGATTCCTGGGTCGGAAGATCCCTGGAGAAGGGAAAGGCTACCCACTCCAGTATTCAGCCCTGGAGAATTCCATGGACTAGTCCATGGGATCACAGAGTCGGACAGGACTGAGTGACTTTCACTTCCCAGAAATTAAGAACATGAATGATTCTAACTACTGGTAACAAATCATTTTGCAAATTAATAGTTTCAGTTATTTTCTTTCAGCAAAATCAAAGCTGTTGTTAGCTGAAAATCACTCAAAATGATTTGACATCTTATATCACCACCTGATTTTTGTTGCAAAAGTGTGGAGAATTGAGAGACACTGCTATAACAATTTTCTCTATCCCCATATGCATTTATGTGAACAAAGTTCACACTTACATACAGAAGATAAAACTAGAGATATGATTGGTGCATAACCTCTCCCATTCAAGCAACAATAAATATTTGTAGGTTCATAAAATAACTTTAAAATATTTATTTTGATAAATTTCCAATAAAATTTACCTTTATATTAATTTAATAGTTATCAACTTTAACATTTATAAGGTTTTAGTCAATTGTGTACCAATAGTAACTTTAATGATAAGTCAATGAAAAAGAAAATATTTGTAATTCTTAGAGCCAATAGGCTTAGGCATATATATAGGTGCCACATATATTTGGCACCTGAACAGGGACAATAATTTCTATTTTTAATTTTTTAAGTTATATATATGTTTCTTATTTTATATATATACAATAGTGCACAGTGCATTAAAAAGCAGAGATATCACTTTGCCAACAAAGGTCTGTAAAGTCAAAGCTAGGGTTTCTCCATATACAGATGTGAGAGTTGGACCATAAAGAAGGCTGAGCAGTGAAGAACTGATGCTTTCGAACTGTAGTGCTAGAGAAGACTCTTGAGAGTCCCTTGGACAGCAAGGAGATCAAACCAGGCAATCCCAAAGGAAATCAAACCATAATATTCATTGGAAGGACTCATGCTGAAGCTCTAATACTTAGGCCACCTGATGCAAAGACAAAGCTCTTCGGAAAAGACCCTGATACCAGGAAAGACTAAGGGCAGGAGGAGAAGGGGACAATAGAGAGTGAGATGCTTGGATGGCATCACCAACTCAATGGACATGATTTTGAGCAAACTCCGGGAGATAGTGAAGGACAGGGAAGGCTGCCCGGCTGCAGTCCATGGGGTTGCAAAGAGTCGGACACGACTTAGTGACTGAACGACGAATAAAAATAATAGTGCACAAAAAAAACAAGATAACTCTTTTGATCAGAGACAGAAGAAACAAGACTGAGGTTGGATGAAGGGTGGGACTTAAAAACCCAGGAGGGGAACAGGCATTAACAGTTCACCATGTGCCCTGGGACAAAGAACCAGGGCATGGGGTCCAGACTCAGAGTGGGATCTTCCCACTTGTGAATGGGGACTAAGAAAAGGTATCCCAACAAATTAGTAGACCATGTGTCATGAACCCTCCCCGCTCACAACCTTCAAAATGTGCGTGATCATCCCTGTGGGAGGCAGCACAGTGGTATCAGAAGTGTCAACACCATAATTCCCAGAATTCCTGAGCAGGTGGCTTTATACAGCTGAAGAGATTCTGCAGATGTCCTTCAATTAAGAATCTTGTGATGGAGACTAGACAGCATGGGCCTGATGGAATCACAGAGTCATTATAAAAGGAGCCGGGAGGGTCAGAGTCACAGAAGCTGTGATGATGAAAACAGAGGTCAGAGAGAGGACCCAATATTGTTGGCCTTGAAGATGGAGGAAAGGGCTGTGAGCCAAGGAATGCAGGCACTTGTAAAAGCAGGAAAAAGCAAGGAATGATTCTCCCTTAGAACCTCCCAGAGGAGCGTAGCCCTGTCAACACTCCGATTTCAGGACTTCTGTCCTCCAGAACTTTTAAGGAAAAAAACATGTTGTTTAAGCAACCAAGTTTGTGGTAATTTGTTAAACTTAAGAAACTAACATAAGTCCCATTTTACAGATGGGGCACCTGAGGCTCACTGTCAGGTCCCCAGGTAGTGAGCAGAGGGCCGGCCAACTGCAAAGTCCACATCCTCTCCCTGACCTTAGCTGGTGCATCTCTGGATCCCAGCACCAGTGCCAGCCTCTGATAGGGAACCAGCGGAGCCACCCTGGATAGAACCCAGAACCTGCTCAGAGACATGTGGTCACTGGGAAGGCTCAGTCTCCCAGAGTAGGCTGTCTACCGTTGAAGCAGCCCCCTGCCAGGCTGCAAGGGTAGTCACTTCTGCCAGAAGCCAGGCCAGACCACAGTTGTGGTCTCCCAGGGGTTTGTGCAGGAGGGCTGCAGTGCTGGGGATCAAACACCACACGCATTTCTCTTTGCTGGAGATTCTAACTCAGGCCAAACTCCCAGCCCTGCCATCACCAGGCTGACGCAGTTTAAAAAAAAAGCAACAGCTTTTTGCAGGACTTTGCTACATTATCAGATGTTGGACACAAGCCCCTGAGAGCTCTCGTAAGTATTGCTGCTCCTCCCAGCTGAGGTGGGTGATGTCAGTCCTGGGAACAGTGTGTACTGGAAGTGAATTTCCTTTCAGAGGGACCTGTCTGAGCCGGAGCAGTCAGGAAAAAGTGGGTCAGCACTTGACTTTTAAGTACACTCATATCTAGAGCTTTGTTTTGGGCACAAAGCCAAGGGAGCCTGGCCTCTGTAGGGCTCCATGGTCCTGCTGGCCTGTCTTCCAGCTGGAGACCATGGAGAGTGAGCATACACGCTGATCCAGGGCAGCAGGGGTGGGAGTCCCATGCTGTGAACCAACTCAAGGCCGAGATGAGGGCCGACCCTCATCCCCAGTGGAAAAGGAGGTGGGGGAGGGCCTCATTTTCTACTGCTCCCATAACAAATGACCACACGTTTACGGGCTTAAAACAGAACGGATGTATTAGCTCGCAGTTCACAGTAGTTGGAAGTCCAGTAGGTTCCAAGGTGGAATCCACTTTCCTGGCTCATTTGGCTTGTTGGCAGAATCCAGCTCCTCGCGATGGTAGGACTGAGGCCTCGTTTCCTTGCTGGCTGTCGGCCAGGCCTGAGGCTGCTTCCTCCATCAGCAAAGCCAGCAGTGCCTGGCTCAGTCTCCCTCTTGTAAGCTTCTGCCTCTTTTCTGTCCTCCTAATTCTCCCACACTCTTTGCCTTCCTCCTCCTCTTTTAAGGGCTCAGCATGATTACAATGGGCCCATCTGGATAATCCTGGATAATCTCTCCAACGTATGGTCTGTAACTTTATCATGTCTGCAACGTCCCTCTTGTTGTGTAAAATAGCATATTTGTGGATTCTGGGGGAATTGGGGCATCTTTGGGGCCCATTGTCCAGCCCAGCACAGGGAATAAGCAGATACCAGCCCTGAGGGGAGGAAGAGATTTGGTGACGAGATGACAGCCACCATCAGGGAGCTGGTTTGGGGCTGTCCCTGTTGACTCCTGACCCTCGCAGCACCCTGTATGTACCCATCACCCTCACCTCCAGGAGGCTGCACCCTGAGACCCAAAGCAGTGTGGCCAGGGCCCACCCCAGAGCTGGTTAGAGGCAGAGCCCAGGTCTGTCGGGTTTCAAAGACCAGAGATGTCATGTCAGCCTACAGTTAGCAAACAGTAAGGTCAACACGAGTCACCCCCGAATCCTTAGTGAGGCCAGAGCGTAGGATTGGCCAACAACCCACCCCCATCATGCGGCCTGGTGGTAAGCCCCAGGCTCTGAAGGTCCCAGGTCCTGAGCCAGGACTCTTCAGGTGGGGACGGCAGCAGTTCTGGAGCCCCAACCAGCCTCTAGTGCTGGGCGCTGCCACCTACCTGCTGGGTGACTTTGACTCTCCTGGGACCCCATTTCCTGGTCTGTATGATGGAGTTGACACCACAGCCTCACCGCGATGTAGGGAGAGCAGAAGAGGGACAGCAGAGCTCAGCGTGCAGGGACGAATGCACGCGGCATAGCAGGTACTGTCACTTTCATTTTGCAGAGCTCAGAGTCGGCAAGAGTTGGCAAGAGCTGTGTCTGAACCCAGTTTGCCCACTAGCAGCTGCGTACCTTGGGCTCAAGGCTCCACTGAGTCTGAGCTGCCCTGCTGCTTCTGTGAACTCAGGGGGGCAGCATAGGGATAAAATCCCTTAAGGCCTGAGGAGTAGATGCTCCGGCTCAAACTTCTCCCACCTGCTGACAAGGTTGAGTTCATCTCATCACACGCATGTTGACTAGGGCTCTTAATAAGCAATTCCTGGGGACAAGTTAAGTGCCAGGGCCTGAGCCAGTCTCTGCAAGGAGGCCTAACAAATCAGGCCCAGGCCATGCTCCCAGGAAGGGGGAGAGGGACACTTAGTCAGCTCTATTCCTGGGCCCCAGAAAGGCCAACCAAGAAGGCAGTGTTGTCTTCAAGGTGGGTAAAGGTGTGGATGGAAGAGGAACAACAGAGGAGACACAGCAGGAGCAAAACAAGGAGAGCATGTTGCTTCCTCCCAGCCCCTGGCAGTGAGACTTGCTCCTGAGGTGGGAGAGACCCCTGGCGGTGCACGGTGTGCTCAGGACTCTGTGGAGGGATCCTCCCTGCTATAAGGAACAGAAGAGCCTACAACCGGCTTTGACAGTCGGGACCTCCACATCACATTACAAAAGTTGGGTGTAGGTCAGTATTTCAGGGGCCTCCCATTTTTGTGCTTGGCTTCTGTCTGCATGACCAGTGTCCCTTGTGGTTGCAAGATGGCTGCAGAACACTAGGCATCACATCCTTATATAGCAAACCCAGAGACAGGAAAAAGGGATTGTTGTCTCAGACCCCCTTTTTTTTAAGAAAAAAAAAAATTGAGCTATGATTCACATAAATAAAATGTAGTGGGACTTTCCTAGTGATCAAGTAGTTGGGACACCATACTTCCATTAAAGGGGGCTCAGCCCCTAGTCAGAAACTAAGATCCCACATGCTGTGGAGGACAGCAAATAAAGAAATAAAATGCACCATTTTAAAGTGTGCAGGTCAGTAGTTTTTAGTATATAACCATTTCTAAATGTGCAGCTCCGAGGCACTGGGTATATTCAGTGTTGTACAGCCATCACCACCATCCAGCTCCCAACTCTTTCCATCTTGCAACCCTGAAACTCCATACTCATTAAACACTAACTTCCCATGCCTCCTACCCTGGCAAACACCATTTTTTTTTTTTTTTGCAGGATAATTGCTTTATACTGTTATGTTGGTTTTCACCGTACAACAACGTGAATAAATCATTTGCTGTTGTTCAGTCAGAGTCTTGTCTGACTCTTTGTGACATCATGGACTGCAGTACTCCAGGCTTCCCTGTCCTTCACTATCTCCAGGAGTTTGCTCAAATTCATGTCCGTTGAATCAGTCATAATTATATATATATATCCCCACCCTCTTGAGGCTGCCCCCAATCCCACCCCTCAAGGTCATCACACCTGGCAAACACCATTCAGCTTGCCTCTATGATCTTGACAGGCACACTTCTTTTTGTGTGTGTGCTTCTCTTTATTATGCTTTGCAAATGTTGCTTTTTTTTTTCTTTTTTTACAGATTGAAGGTCTGTGGCAACCCTGCATAGAGCAAGTCTATTGGCACCATTTTTCCAACAGCATTTTCTCACTTTGTATCTCTGTGTCCCATTTTGGTAATTCCCCAGATATTTTGAGCTTCTTCATTATTATTACATTCACTATGATTGCAATCAGTGATCTTTGGCGTTATGACCATAACTGTTTTGGGGCACCACGAATTGCTCCCATACAAGACAGCTAACTTAGTGAGATATTGAAATGATAACAAAGAATTTAGAATATGACATAGACTTAGTTGATAAATCAATGGCAGGGTTTGAGAGGACTGGCTCCAGTTTTGAAAGAACCTCTACTATGGGTAAAAGTCTTCAAGCAGCATTGCCTGCTACAGAGAACTTGTTTGTGAAAGGAAGAGTCAATCAGTGCAGCAAACTTCTTTGCTGTCTTGTTGGAAAAAATGGTCACAGGCACCCCAACCTTCAGCCACCAGTACCATGGTCAGTGAGCTGCACCAGCAAAACAGATGATGACTTGCTGAAGACTCGAATGATATTTAGCACTTTTTGAGGAGCCTGGTGGGCTGCAGTCCATGGGGTCGCTAAGAGTCAGACACGACTAAGCGACTTCACTTTCACTTTTCACTTTCATGCACTGGAGAAGGAAATGGCAACCCACTCCAGTGTTCTTGCCTGGAGAATCCCAGGGATGGCGGAGCCTGGTGGGCTGCCGTCTATGGGGTCGCACAGAGTCGGACACGACTGAAGCGACTTAGCAGCAGCAGCAGCAGCAGCAATAAAGCATTTCTAAACTGAGATATGTACCCTTTTTGACATAATACTACTGTACACTTAATAGGCTTTTACAGTATAAACAATTTTTATATGCACTGGGAAACCAAAAAATTCGTGTGACTGACTTTATCACACACATGCTTGACTACAGTGAGTGGAACTGAATTGAACCCTCTGAGGTCTGCCTCGTGAGCCCTCCTTCCGCCTTTAAAGACCCTTGTGATTACATTGGGCACATGGTTAATATCAGATAATCTCCCTATGTTAATATCAGTTGATGAGCAAGCCTGACTTAATCTGCAGTGAGAGTTCCCCTTTGCCACACAGGCTTATGTATTTACAGGTTCCCAGGATCGGGCAGCAGTCTCTCTGGAGGTCATAGCTCAGTCGATCACATCGTATAAGGAACAACTAGTAGACATACAGCAGACACATCCACTTCTATCCAGAGGCGCCTCCTGATGCCCAGACAGCCCTGCATCCTCCTGGAGCATCTGGGCGGCAGCTCTCCAGAGCCTGGGTCTGGGTGGATTTATGCTCTTATTTTTCCACTCCTGAAATAAATCTACTTCAGTCAATATCTTCAATAGAGATTCAAGAGAGAGCACTAAAAAAAAAGTGTTATTTCCACAGAAAATTCATAGCTAAGCCTGGACCCTGTGTTCTTCTGTCTCGATAATGAAGGGTTTCTCACTAAAACGCAGGTAGTTCATTTCATAAGATGGGAGGAGATGGTTTCTGAAGGCAGCCTTGGGTGGATCAATTTAGTAACTCAAAGAAGAATGTTCTCAGGCACTGTGGCCCTGGGATTTTTCACATGATTGTTGATTGAAAGAAACAGTTTCAGCTTTAAAAGCTGTTTCTTCCCTGATCTCTACTTCTGTGTGTGTGTGCTCAGTTGTGTCCGACTCTTTGCAACCCCATGAACTCTAGCCTGCCAGGTTCCTCTATCCATAGAATTCTCCAGGCAAGAGTACTGGAATGGGTAGCCATTCCCTTCTCCAGGGGATCTTCCCCACCAGGGACTGAACCCAGGTCTCCTGTATTGCAGGAAGATTCTTTACCATCTGAGCCACGAGGAAGTCCAAAAGGAGCAAGAGAAATACTTTAATATCAAGCAAACATGCAGGATGCTGAATTGGGCAAAGCACAAGAAGGCAACACATAAAATACATGTGCACGTGGTAAACACTTGGGAGAGAATTCACACAAGTGAAAATCATGGGGCTGGGGTAGTGGAGGGATAGAGAAAACCTTTTTTAATTTCTAAACTTTCCTCAGTGAAGGTGTGGGCCTTACGGCTGCAGTTCAGAAAAGAGAAGGGGGTGTTCCAGGAGCCAACTTACACAGACTGTAGCTTGTGAGTGAGTCCAAAAAAGATGCAGAAAGAACAAGAAGACTCACCTAGCAGAAGGAACCGTCTTCAGAGTCAGGGAGCCCTGAATTTGAATCCTAATCCCGCCTGTTCTGTGTCACGTGATTCCAGGCAAGGTGTCCGTGCCTTCATGTCCCCAGGGCTGGTGAGAGAGAGGGTCATCTTTCTGGAGGGGACACATCAGCTGAGCACAGGTAAGAGCTGGGCACCTGGAGGGTAGGGGTTACACAGCTGTCTCTCCACTAGGGACGTGTGAATCTCATTTTACAGGTGAGGACACAGAGAGGCAACAGAGTTCAGGAACACGCCAGGGATGTGGTGGGGCACGGCCAGCTGCAGGGTCGGCGAGTGGATCCCATGTGGCGGTCGAGGGACGTCACCATTTCACAGAAGGGCCCTGGAGTAGGGCTTGGCAACCTCACCACTAGAGCACGACTGCTTTGTTTGCTTTGTGATACTGTTTTTGTTTAGTCACTCAGTCACGTCTGATTCTTTTTCGATCCTATGGACTGTAGCCCACCAGGTTCCTCTGTCCATGGGATTTCTCAGGCAAGAACATTGGAGTAGGTCGCCACTTCCTTCTCTAGGGGGATCTTCCCAACCCAGGGATTGAACCTGAGTCTCCTACATTAGCAGGTGGACTTTTTACCACTGAGCCACCTGGGAAGCTATAACAAGAGTTGACACTCGTTACTGGAGGTAGTTTTTTAAGTCACTGAATTAGCAAATCCTGGGCTGTTGCTCCTCAGGAACTCACAAGGCGACAAGGCTCCTGCGAACCCCTTGTCACATTTTCATCACCACCATACATAATTTTGTCTCATGTGTGTTTTAATTTAAAGACATATTCTTTTTTTTTTCATTTACTGAACATATTTCATTTGTCTTTTAAAGACATTTTCAAAGCCATGATGCAAAATTACTAGAAGTTTCTATTACATGACTATAAATGTGCAAATTTTTATAATTTTTTTAAACTGAAGTAGAGTTGGTTTACAATGTTGTGCTAATTACTGCTGTGCAGCAAAGTGATTCAGTCATATATATATATATACACATTTTTACCATTCTTTTCTACTGTGGTTTATCATAGGATGTTGAATATAGTTCTCCGTGATATATAGCAGTAAAGAATTTTAATATGTCCGGTTAATTCTGTCAGGGGAGTTTGTAATTTTCCTTGGTTCTGTCTTGTTGCAATAAAAATTTGAAGCGACGGACGGACCAGGATTACAGCCCTCAGACAGACCAGTGTTATGGCCCTCGGACAGACCAGTATTACAGCTCCATTTAGAAAGTAAAGGAAAATACATCCTCGAGGCATGAGGGCATGTCGACCCAAAAGAGAGAAGAGAAAAGAGGTCCCCGGCCCAATTTTGGCTCCTCTTTTTATGTTTTTCCTCCCCCTGGGCCTGCCCTATGCAAACTGGGCTGGCCAGGAGAGCTGTTTGCTTTACCTGAGGTCCTCACTCGGGCCCTTGGACCTTCCTTTGTTCTATTTTCACGGGCTTCTCCCTTCCTTGTCTTTTAGCCACTGCCATTCTGGACTCCTTTTTCCTATTCTAACTACCTAACAATTCAATAATATTGAACTCATGCAGAAATTTGGGGATAATCATGGAAAATTTTTTCCCCAAAGCTTTTTCTGCCCCAAGTTTCCAGCCAACCTGGTTATGATCACAGTGTGTATATGATGTCATAGCCTTGCTCTTGTTTAACAAAAGCATTTCCCATGCTATTGCCAGTTATGGGTACACATCATTTCTAAAAACTTCACATGAAGTTTTTATTTCTGACATTAATAATTCCATTTTCTCCCCCATACCCCACCTAAAAACAAATTCAGCCAGATTAATGGGAAGAGGTAGTGGAGGGCATGACAGTACTTGAAGCTGTCAAGGCTACACCACAGCGTGCTTAACCCAATACCTATCACTGGACAGCTGAACTGTCCCACTGTCACTGTCATAAACCATACTGTTATGAACATCTTTGTGCACAGTGATCCTTCAAAACTTCAGGTGATTTCCTTAGAGACATTTCCAGGGGCAGAGTTCTTGGATCAAAGGCCTTTGGAGGCCTCAGATACAAACACAAGAGAGCCATTCAGTAAGTCGGAGCAGTTGAACCCCCGAGGTGTGTCTGAGAGCCTTTCTATGGAAGCCTTGCTCATTAAGGAACCACTGCTTCATCTCATCATCCTTATTAATGAAACCCTCTGAAAATCACCCTGAGAGCCTCTGATCAGCAGGACCTCCCACAGGGTGACCACACTGAGCCGACACGATTCTAGGCTGAAGGGAGTTCTGTGCCATCTCATGGCGTTCACATCCCCTGTGTTGGGGCTCAGGCCTCCTTCAGACCCCAAGGGAAGATGGGCAAACCTGATGACACAGGTGCCCGAGATGCTGACATGGCCCTCCCAACTCTTAAGGGGGCAACAGTGCCGCCTCTGCCCCCGACTGGCTTTTCCTGAGCGTGCTCACCATGTTAGCTGGAGTTCCCTGCATGTTTGCTTGTTGCTTGAAACTAAGGCACAGGAGTCCCAAGAGAGATATTCTTACCAAAAAAAAAAAAATTACATATATAGTTATGTGTACATATATGTGTATGTGTGTGTATATCCATATATACATATATATGGATATATATTGTATATATATTATATATATGGATATATATTGTAACAATATACACAATATATATATTGTATATATATATAGTTACAATATACACATTATATATAGTTACAATATACACTATATATGTATATATATTGTTACAATACATACTATATATTATACAAAATATATATTATATATATTGTTACAATGTATACAATATATATATGTATATATATTGTTCAAAAGACTTCTTTTAAAAAGGAAAAAAAGCAAGGATTACCCTAAAGGCTTAAGCATCTTGCCTCATAAGGAATGTAAACTTGATTGGTGTGTCCTCTAGCACCCCAGCCCAGCCCTGAAAGCCATCTACCTATCTGGAACCCCTCTCTGTGGGATGCTGGCTTACTTCCAGTCTATACAATGACATAAATCAAGCTCTCTTCCTTTTCCTTCTGAGATGAGAAAGGATCAAGGTGGTTGGCTCATGCAATGGTAACAATATCGTTTTTCAGCCTAGTTAGGACACTTTTGAGAGATGGGGGGGGAGTTGTTAATTACCACTCTGACTCAAAAGATGTAAACCAGGACCTTCTATACAAACCAGGACATATGCAAACACTCAGCTGCTTAATCACAGGGCAAAATGTAAGATATTTATCTACCGCCTGCTCTGTGCCAGGCACTGGGGCTGACTCTCTATGTCCTCATACCAGGCTTCAGTGGGGGCTGTTCTTTTATGGCTGGGGGGTGGAGTGGGCAGAGAGCCAGAGCAACCTGCCCCTTGCCTCACATACCAGCAAACCCCTCCCTGAGTGATAGTCGCTCAGTCATGTCCAACTCTTTGGGACTCCATGGACTGTAGCCTGCCAGGCTCCTCTGTCCATGGAATTCTCCAGGCAAGAATACTGGAGTGAGTTACCATTTCCTTCTCCAAAAAACTCCTTCCTGGGGAATAATAAAACTGAGCACCCAAATGAGCAGCAGGACAAAAAGCACTCCCGGATAATTCCCTGGAAGTCCAGTGGTTAAGACTCTGGGCTTTCACTGCCAGGGGCCTGGGTTCAATCCCTGGTGGGGGAACTAAGATTACATAAGCTGTGTGGCCAAAAATGAATTAATTAAAAAATTTTTTCAAAAGTGCTCCCAGAGGCCACTGGTGGGGTCAGGAAGGGCTAGGGCCCCTGAGAACGCTGCACTGAAAGGCATTCAGATCCTGGAGCAGGTTTCTAGGTCTGAGGTCAAGAGCTTTGCAAATCCCTCCCGCTGGGCTGAGCTCAGTTCCCAGGAGCTGGGGTAGAAGGTTCGCAGTGCAGGCTGATCTGTGAGTGACTGAAAGCTCCATGCAACCCTCACTGAAGGAGAAATCCCCCCACCTCACACGAGCTCTCAGCAGGACAGATCCCCAGCTGTCTCCTTCTGGCCTACCTAGGGCCCGCCAGCAAAACAAGCCATGCTGTTTCCAGCTTGCCCATAACCCAGACCCAGGAAAGTGCTGGGTCTTTCTTGCACTTGAGAGACACAAAAAGGAGACAGACAATAGGGGTGTTAGTGACCCAGAGACAGCAGGCCCGCCTGGAGAGGAATCAGGCCATGTGGGCAACACATGAGTGCCCTGGGGGACATGATTCCCCCAATTATTTCTAAGCCTAATTGCTGATGGGTGGAATGAAGAGTTTTGTGGTTTGTGAATCAAGAGGTAAATTCTGTATGCCCGAGGGAAGGCATGGACCCATGGGGATGATGGTAAGATTTCCACATCAAAGCGAGACCCTGAACCCCTTTCCATCCCCTCCCCACCTCCCACCATCAGGAATTCGGGTCCTGGCCACTCCCTCTTTACAGCCCCAACCGCAGCTGAGAGCCTGACCTGTCCTCTCCAATGTGGGCTTTAGCCCAGGCAGCCTCGGGAGCATGGCTCCTAGTGGAGCTTCTGCCTGGAGTACACTTCACACCCTGCCTTCACATAGGCTGTTCCTTCTGCCCAGTTTGCCTTTCCCTCTCTAGGCAGCTGGGGAACTCCTTTCCGTTCTGCCTCAAGGCCCAGCTCCAGGCAGAAGGTCTGGAGGGGCAGCGGCCAAGATCTGTGTGAGGTAGCATGGTGGGTCCTCCTCTCATTTTCCTCTAAACTCAGGAAGTGTTGCTTTTGAGAAAGAAAAAGATTACCTGTGATGATGACCAGAAGGATGCTGAGTGGGACTTGCTGGCGGTCCAGTGGTTAAGGTGCGGCGCTGCCACTGCAGGGGGCACAGTTTCAATCCCGGGTCAGGCACTAAGATCCAGTATGGCGTGACACATGGCCAAAAAAAAGGAAGGATGCCAAGTTCTGGGTCAGAGTCATCTCTACTGTGAAACTCACTTTGCCTCCCCCAAGTGTGGTGTCTCAGCCTCTTGCTTTTTGGGGCTCCCTCTGTGGGGTGCACTTTTCTCAGGACCCTGACCACAGTTCATGACTGTGTGCACAGCTGCCGTTGCTTGAATTACATCTTCTGCCCACACTGGCTCCATAAGAGTCTTTCCTTTTTTAAAAAACCAACTTCATCAAGATATAATTTCATATGATAAAAGGCATCCATTTTAAGTGTGCAGTTTAATGAATTTTGGCAAATGTATACACCCTTGTAACCAACCATCACAATCAAATTACAGTTCCTTTCCACTGTGCCTCCTGCGGTCAGCCCCGTCCACACCCTGGCAGGCCACTGAGGGTCTGTTTTCTGTCAGCGTAAATTCACGTTGCCCGGCCTGGAATCTCAGATAGGTGGAGGCATGCAGCATGTCCCCTTCTGCGTCTGGCTTCTTTTCTTCCGCATAATGCTTTCGAGACTCATCCAGGTTGCTGCGTGTCTTAGCGGTTCTTTGTTTGTTGCTGAGTCCCTTGCATGGACGTGCCACCATTTGTTACACTCCATCTGTTCGTGGACATTTGGGTTGTTTCCATCTTTAGTCATTATGAGTAAAGCTGGTACGGACATTCAGGGACAATCATCTGTGTGGACATAAGCATTCGTTTCTTTGGGTAAATATTGGGACTGGAACTGCTGGGTCACGTGTAATAACTTTTTAAGAACTGCCAACCTGTTCTCCAAAGAGTCTGTACCATGCAACTCAGCAGCAGCAGCAGGAGGCGGGGGGGCAGCAGTGACTGTACACTCTCTCCAACACTGGAGACCACGGCCATGCCTCTCCGTGCAGAGCGGCATCCTCGGCCCCTGGCCCAGTGCTGCTCACCAAGGGCACCCCTCCACCCTATCGAATACATGTGTGAAGGCATTTTGCTTTTGCCATTTTGTTATCAATTCTAAGCCAATGTTTATTCCACTTCCACTTCTCTGGGTGTTTTAAAATCTTTTGCTATTCTTAATAATCACACATATTGTACAGGATCAGGGTACAGAACAGTAATGAAAAACACAATCTTAAAATTACCCCTTCTGTCTGTCTAGAGATCCACATTCCAGGCTCCATATTGGGCGCTGGGAAAACAGAGATGAATTAAACACACTGACAGGGGGCTTCCCTGGTGGCTCAGTGGTAAAGAATCCACCTGCCAATGCAGGAGACGTGGGTTCGATCCCTGGTCTGGGAAGATCCCACATGCCGTGGAGCTACTAAGCCCATGAGCCACAACTATTAAGCCTGTGCTTGAGAGCCTGGGAGCTGCAACTACTGGACCCACAGGCCCTAGAGCCTGAGCTCAGCAACAAGAGAAGCCACAGCAATGAGAAGCCCGTGCACTGCAATAGAGAGTAACCCCTGCTTGCTGCAATTACAGAAAAGGCCACACACCACAGCGAAGACCCAGCACGGCCAAAAATAAACGGAAAAGTAAATAAATAAAAATTATTTTATGGGCTCCTCCTGCAGCCGCAGGGCACCAGCTCTGGGTGCACTCCAGCCCCTGGGTTTGCTGAGATTTCCATGCTTGGGCATAATCTCCCCAGGAGCTTACAGCCACCTTTGCTAGCTCCTCCTCCTCCAGGCCCCAAGCATGAAATAACCAGGTGGGCTGACTCCCTGGACCTCTCTTCTCTAGCTACTCTCTTACCTTCACTGCCCAGCCAGTCTCCAGGCTCCACAGGTCACCCACCCAGTCCTGAGACTCATTCCTCCTCCAAGCCCTGCAGTCTCCCCTGGGCCCCAAGCCTGGGTGTCCATGGTGTGGCTGCCATTCTTTCCTGCTGGCTGTCTCCCAGGTATCTGTGCTCTCAAGGGAACTCTGGACATTCCTGCCTCAAAACCTGTCCCTTCTCCATTCTTTCCATCCCAGAAACAGGCACCACCATTTGCTCTAATCCACAATCAAGGAATCATTCTTGATTCCTTTTCTCTTCCCCACCCACATCTGATGCTAAAGCCAAAGCTCCAATACTTTCGCCACTCATTGCCAAGAGCCAACTCATTGGAAAAGACCCTAATGCTAGCAAAGATTGAAGACAAAAGAAGTGGGCAGCAGAGGATGAGATGGTTAGACAGCATCAGTGGCTCAATGGACATGAATTTGAGCAACTCCAGGAGACAGTGAAGGACAGGGAAGCCTGGTGTGCTGCAGTCCACAGGGTCACAAAGAGTCAGACATGACTTAGTGACTAAACAACAACAGCCAGCAACTTGACTTCTGGGTACTCAAGAGTTAAAAACAGAGACTGGAACTGATATTTGAACACCCATGCTCATAGCAGCATTATTTACAACAGTCAAAAGGTGAAATCCACCCAGGCACCCTTGGACAGATAAACCAAATTCCATCCATGCAATGGAATATTACTCAGTCTTAAAAAGGAGGGAAGTTCTGACATGGATGGGTCTTGAGGTCATTATGCTCAGTGAACTAAGCCAGTCTCAAAAGGACAAATGCTGTGTTATTCCACTTACATAAGGGACCTTGTGTAGGCTTGATCATAGAGACAGAAAGTAGCATGGTGGGGCAGGGGCTGAAGGGAGACGGGGTGGCGAGTGTGTGTTTGATGGGGACAGAATTTTTTTCAGGAAGATGAAAAGGTCCTGAAAATGGATGGTGATGATGGCTACACAACAGGGTGAATGCACTTAATGCTACTGAACTGTACACTTAAAAAAGGTTCAAAAGGTAAATTTTATATTTTGCCATAATAAAAATTTTATCCCCAAAAAAGTATATGTCAGCTCTTGTCACTTTCCTGCTGGAAACTCTCTGATGACTTCCCACTACTCTATGCTGGACTGCCAGCCTCTCCTCTGGGCCCAGACTGCCCCCCACCCCCCACCACCAGACGCCAGCCCCCTCCCCTCCACTCCCCACAGGAATCTCTGGAGCAGCTCTGCAAGCTGCCTGCCTGCTGGCAACCGTCACCATGGTGGGCTCTGGTTTGCCCACATTAGCCCTGTATTCAGGCCATTATCTGTAATGACAGCCTGGCATAATTATATTTTTACAATTTGTATAATTATATTCTATTGAGCTAAATGATCATTATTATCTTTATTCAATATTTATTAAGCACTTTCAGCCGCAAAGCAAAATAAGATGTAGTTTCAGCTCTAAAAAAATCTTCCTGCCTAATCCCATTCCAAATTTATTTCAACTTCAGTTTTCCTCCTTCTTGGAGAAGGCCCAGGGAACTTCTATGTTTGTTTGTTTTTTTTTTGCCTGGGGCTTTTTACACATATAAGGTTTATATTATACAAGCTTTTCTGTATATCAGACATCTCAGTGATGCTCGGGGAGCAGGTGTGATCACCCTTAGCTTACAGGGGAGGAACATGACAGGCAGACTGGGGGAGCTAGTAATTTAGTAATTTAGGTCCTTGTGACGGGAAAGCCTTACCACTTCTCTCACGCAACGTGATAGTGATAGCTTGGCTTATTAGGAAGGGCTTCTTTCTTTTCCAACTTATTTACATCTTACAAGCCAAACACTGTGCCAGTCCAGTGGGAGAAACACATGCACAAACAGATGGCTCTAAAACAATGTCCTGAGTCTGGGATCACAAAGGCAAATGCTCCCAGGAATCAAGCAGGCAGTGGAGATGATAAAGCAGACAGGTGAGTGATAGAGAGTGGTGGGAACTGTGGCAAACCCAAGAGCATGTGACTCATCTAATGACAGCCGCCAACTCTGCCGAGAAGCAACGTGGGGTCATGTCCCCTGACTTTCCCACTCTTCGAGATAGATGTACAAGTGAAATCTCCAGAATTTTAAATGTTGCCAACTTTGGCAGATACTGGTTGTTCTCTAATCTACAATCATTCTTTGCCTCAAACCTCACCTCCCAAGTCCCTCAATTTTTGTCAGTGGGGATCAGATATCCTTTGATCACAGGAAGATAGCCCTAGGGGTTAAATCTTAATTGGTATAAAGCAATCCTAGCAGCCTCCTTCTCTTCAGACAGTAATTGGTCTCAGTGTGAATCAATTCTGACAAATAGATTGAAGAAGAAGACCCCTAAGGAGATCTTCTCTTCCTTTGGAAAAAGACAAAGGCTTGAGACCTAATGAGGAAAGAGCCTTTTGCTTGTGGCCCTTTCCCCGCATTCCTGTCTAATGCAGTGAAGTCTGCAACAGCAGCAGCCCTTTTGGAACCATGAGGCAATGAACATGAAGACTAAAACCAACGTTCCAAGAATGACAGAGCAGAAAAACGGAAGGTCCATAATGATATCCTTCCTGCATCAGCTCCAGATGGGGCCATGGCCACTATATGTAAGCTCAACGGAGCAAGCACTGGGCAACGCCAGAGTGGCTGCAGACAGGGAACATCTGACGTGCACAAGTGAGGCGCCTTGCCACTTGTTTACCAGAAGCCTCCCATGTAGGGGCCCTTAGGTGGGCATGCATACAGGCTACACTTACCTTCACACCTCTCCTCATTCTGGCAAGTTCACCCACAAACCCCTTCCCCAGGCCCTTTTGTCTGTAAGTCTCCAATCTTGTTCTTTCCAAGGTCCCAGAGCACTTGTCAATCTGTTAGCTGCTGCCCCTGAACTGGTGTGGATCCTGACCTTTGGTTTCTCTCTGCCCAGACAGGTGGCCTTCTAGAGGAGCCCCTTCACCTCTACCTTTCAGGCACACTGGGTGAAGCTGCTTGGTGTAGCATTCCCAGTGTGCCTGGTGCCAGCACGTTTACAAAGCAGTCTTTTACCTGGGTCCTAGGTTGGCACTCTTCTGCCCGCAGAGAATCTCCTGAGGCCATCGCTGTGGGAGTGGGGGGCTGGGGGGGCAGAGGAGGTGTCCTGGAGTCTCAGCCACACGTTCATGTGACTTCCTTGTGCTCCAGAGATGTGCTCAAGGCTGGCATCATTGTCCTCATCAACATCCCCTGGACAGTGCAGTGAGGCACGCAGCTCAGCTCACATACTCTCGTGGGGTCTGGTATTTGGTCTCTATCAGTGTCCAGCAGCAGATCTGGAGCTGTTGTTCAAATGGAGAATAGTTATTTTCAGCAGCTGTATCTTTGCTCCTTGCCCCTTAGAGTCTGTGCTAGGATTCTCTTCCTGGGATCTGCCCCCAGACACCCTGCCATAGATCTGTGGGGTTATCTGGTGAAGGGGTCAAAAAAGCACACTCAGACGAGGTTCAAGAAGTCTTTTAAGGTCAGAGAGCCTCCAGCTTAGCTAAGCAAAGTGATCAAGCCCCTCCCAGCTGTTGGAGTGAATACACACTGAGTCCAGTTCAGTTCAGTCATCCAGTCATGTCCAACTCTTTGCAAACCCATGGACTGCAGCATGCCAGGCTTCCCTGTCCTTCACCAACTCCTGGAGCTTACTCAAATGCATGTCCATTGAGTCAGTGATGCCATCCAACAATCTCTTCCTCTGTCATCCCCTTCTCCTCCTGTGTAGTGGGAATTTCTAATAATGTACTTTCACAGCCTTGAGAAATTACATAGAAATAGCACCTGGAAAAACAGCATGATTTGATGGTTATTTTTCATATTTTTCTTAGACTAATAGACTTGTTACAAACCCCAAGGCCAGACCTAGAAGGGAGTATGACTGGGATCATGAAAGTATGGACCTTGGAACACCAGGTTGGCGTTAGGTATGAACACTGCCTACACACTTGCTGACTGTTCCCAAGACTAGAAGGCAACAGCCTGGGGTAAAAACAAGGAGATCTGGACTATGTCAGTGTAGTGTCTTGGGAAAGATGGATCAAAGAAACTTTTGTAGTCTGCAATCAGGAATAAAAGCTGGACTCAGAGTGGACTCTGCACCTCAGTCCAATAGAGGCTGCAGGTCCCCTGACCCATTGCACCAGATGTCGTGTTCTGTTTTCATTCTCATCGCTTGCTCCTGGACCTTTAGGGCAACACTCCTGCCTTCAATCTTTCCCAGTATCAGAGTCTTTTCCAATGAGTCAGTTCTTCGCATCAGGTGGCCAAAATTTTGGAGCTTCAGCATCAGTCCTTCCAATAAATATTCAGGACTGATTCCCTTTAGGAATGACTGGTTTGATCTCTTTGCAGTCTCAAGAGTCTTCTCCAAAAAAAAAAAGAGTCTTCTCCAACACCAGTTCAAAAGCATCAGTTTTTCGGTGCTCAGCTTTCTTGATGGTCCATCTCTGGCAGTTCGAGTAAACTCCAGGAGTTGGTGATGGAAAGGGAAGCCTGGCATGCTGCAGTCCATGGGGTCACAAAGAGTCAGACACCAGTGAGCAACTGAATTGAACTAAGTGAACTCTCACATCCATACATGACTTTGGAAAAACCACAGCTTTGACTAGACAGATCTTTGTCGGCAAAATAACGTCTCTGCTTTTTAATATGCTGTCTACGTTGGTCATAGCTTTTCTTCCAAGGTGCAGGTGTCTTTTAATTTCATGGCTGCAGTCACCACCTGCAGTGATTTTGGGGCCAAGAAAATAAAGTCTGTCACTGTTTCCATTGTTTTCCCATCTATTTGCCATGAAGTGATGGGACCAGATGCCATGATCTTTGTTTTTTTGAATGTTGGTTCTAAGCCACTCTCCTCTTTCACTTTCATCAAGAGACTCTTCAGTTCCTCTTCGCTTTTGCCATAAGGGTGGTGTCATCTGCATATCTGAGGTTACTGATATTTTGATTCCATCTCGAGCTTCATCCAGTCCAGCATCTCACATGATGTACTCTGCATATAAGTTAAATAAGCAGGGTGACAATATAGAGCCTTGACATACTCCTTTCCCAATTTGGAATCAGTCCATTTTTCTATTTCCAGTTCTTACTGTTGCTTCTTGACCTGCATACAGATTTTCAGAAGGCAGGTCAGGTGGTCTGGTATTCCCATCTCTTGAAGAATTTTCCACGGTTTATTGTGATCCACACAAAGACTTTGGCATAGTCAATAAAGCAGAAGATGTTTTTCTGGAACTCTTTTGCTTTTTCAATGATCCAACGGATGTTGGCAATTTGATCTTTGGTTCCTCTGCCTTTTCTAAATTCAGCTTGAACATCTGGAAGTTCTCAGTTCACATACTGTTGGAGCCTTGCTTGGAGAAGTTTGAGCATTATTTTGATAGCGTGTGAGGTGAATGCAATTGTGCAGTTGAGCATTCTTTGGCACTGCCTTTCTTTGGGATTGGAATGAAAACTGACCTTTTCCAGTCCTGTGGCCACTGCTGAGTTTGCCAAATTTGGCGGCATATTGAGTGCAGCACTTTCACAGCATCATCTTTGAGAATGTGAAATAGCTCAGCTGGAATTCTGTCACCTCCACTAGCTTTGTTCATAGTGATGCTTCTAAGGCCCACTTGACTTCACACTCCAGGATGTCTGGCTCTAGGTCAGTGATCACACCATTGTGGTTATCTGGGTCATGAAGATCTTTTTGTAGAAGTTCTTCTGTGTATTCTTGCCACCTCTTCTTAATAATCTCCTTCTGTTAGGTCCATGCCATTTCTGTTCTTTATTGTGCCCATCTTTGCATGAAATGTTCTCTTGGTAACTCTTTTTCTTGAAGAGATCTCTAGTCTTTCCCATTCTGTTGTTTTTCTCTATTTCTTTGCATTGATCACTGAGGAAGGCTTTCTTTTCTCTCCTTTCTATTCTTTGGAACTCTGCATTCAGATGGGTACATCTTTCCTTTTCTCCTTTGCCTTTAGCTTCTCTTCTATTCTCAGCTATTTGTAAGGCCTCCTCAGACAACCATTTTGCCTTTTTGCATTTCTTTTACTTGGGAATGGTCTTGATCACTGCCTCCTGTACAATGTCACAAACCTCTGTCCATAGTTCTTCAGGCACTCTATCAGATCTAATCCTTTGTATCTGTTTATCACTTCCACTGTACAATCATAAGGGATTTGATTTAGGTCATACCTGAATGATCTAGTGGTTTTCCCTACTTTCTTCACGACTGAATTTGGCAATAAGGAGTTCATAATCTGAGCCATAGTCAGCTCCCAGTCTTGTTTTTGCTGACTGTATAGAGCTTCTCCATCTTCAGCTGCAAAGAATATAATCAATCTGATTTTGGTATTGACCATCTGGTGATGTCCATGTGTAGAGTCATCTCTTGTGTTGTTGGAAGAGGGTGTTTGTTATGACCAGTGTATTCTCTTGGCAAAACTCTGTTAGCCTTTGCCCTGCTTCATTTTGTACTCCAAGGCAAAACTTGCCTGTTACTCTAGGTATATCTTGACTTCCTACTTTTACATTCTCCACTCCCCTATGATGAAAAGGACATCTTTTTTGGTGTTAGTTCTAGAAGGGCTTGTAGGTCATCACAGAACATTCAACTTCAGCTTCTTTGGCATTAGTGATTGGGGCATAGACTTGAATTACTGTGATATTGAATGGTTTGCCTTGGAAGCAGAGATCATTGTGTCATTTTTGAGACTGCACCCAAGTCTGCATTTCAGACTCTTATTGACTATAAGGGTTACTTCATTTGTTCCAAAGAATTCTTGCCCACAGTAGTAGATTATAATGGTCATCTGAATTAAATTCATCATTTTGGTCCATTTTAGTTCACTGATTCCTGAAATGTTGATGGTAACTCTTGCCATCTCCATCTCTTGGACCACTTTCAATTTACCTTGATTCATGGACCTAACATTCCAGGTTCCTATGCAGTATTGCTCTTTACAGCATCAGACTTTACTTCCATCACCAGTCACTTCCACAACTGGGGGTTGTTTTTGCTTTGGGTCTGTCTCTTCATTCTCTCTGGAGTTATTTCTCTACTCTTCTCCAGTAGCATATTGGGCACCTTGCCTGGAAAATCCCATGGACGGAGGAGCCTGGTGGGCCGCAGTCCACGGGGTCCCTAAGAGTCAGACACGACTGAACGACTTCACTTTCACTTCTCACTTTCACGCATTGGAGAAGGAAATGGCAACCCACTCCAGTGTTCTTGCCTGGAGAATCCCAGGGACGGCAGAGCCTGGTGGGCTGCCGTCTATGGGGTCGCACAGAGTCAGACATGACTGAAGTGACTTAGCAGCAGTAGCAGCAGCAGCAGCGACCTGGGGAGTTCATCTTTCAGTGTCATAATTTTCTGCCCTTTCATACTGTTCATGGGGTTCTCAAGGCAAGAAGACTGAAGTGGTTTGTCAATCTCTTCTGAATCCAGACTCTCTGGTAAATCAGTTACATTGATGTAACTGATCAATCAAATTACATTGATTTAACAGACAAAGCTGTTAAATTAAGCTATTACATTAAGCTCTGTCCACCTGGACTGATGTCATTAGAATCCATTCCCCACACACTCCTTAAGTTTCCAATGATAAAAGCAGTGAGTATGCTGCAATTCTTTCGTTGTGTCAACATCTCTGGCCTTTGCTGATGCATCGTGGGGCATGCTGGGATCTGACTCCAATTACGGACTGTTATTAATGAGAGGCGTGTCCTGAGAAGGCTCAGCATCCCTGCTCCAGGTAAGCACAGTGAGCTCATTAAGAGGACTTCGGGGATGAGGGGGGAGTGAGCTCAGGCAGGCAGAGGGGCTGTTTGCTCTGACAGAGGCTCAGAGGGGTGGGGGTGGTTAAAGGTTTGCTAGTATCCTCCCTACTGTCCTTTTCTAAGCCTCACGACCCCACTCTTCCCAATAAACAGCCTAACTTCACAGAAAAGCCCAGGTGAACTTATGACTTCAACTTCTGTGGTAATTATGTCTCAGGTAAGACTATAGGCAGGTCTGACCTTTAGCCCCATCAGCCCTGAGGCTACAAAAGATCAGGAAAGGCTGAGGGCTTGTTCTGAGAGTTTACAGTCAGAGCTTCCAACTTTCTTTCTGAAATCCCCCCATCTCAGGAAAAGCGCATCTCACAAGGCTCCACTGCCTTGGGGCAGTGGCAGGTGACAGCCTAAGTGACTGTTTGGCCAGTGCCTGCTGCCAGGGAGGTCATCTCTGCTCTAGCACAATCATATCATCAGCTCCAGATCCCCATTTCTGTGGGTCTGTTTCCCGTACCAACTACGTATGTCTCAATGTTCAATCAGGAAAGCAGAAACTTCTTCAGATATTCCAGAGAGAGAGGGATTTAAAGCCGAGAAATGACTTTGAGGGTGTGGAAGGGCATATGCTGGAGCATGAGGGAGCTACCGCTGAGATGAAGCTTGGAGATGAGGAAGCTGCTGCTGCTCCTGGCTGGGGCGGGCCCACACTCCCCCATAGACTGCCCGAGGTGCTGCCACAGAGTGGAACCCCACCCCACTATGCACAGCGCAGGTGACTCCCTGTAACCACCGCCCACCCCAAATCCCTGCCTTCTGCCAACACCTTCACACAACCATAAACGATGCTTCCTCCTCCATCCGTGCTGCACCCTCTCACCTGGGTCTCCCAGAAGCCAGCTGGTGGGGGGTTCTGGGGAGCGTAGTTACCTAGTGCCCAGGGTACAGGTGCAGGTGCAGTGGGGAGGCAGCAGAAGCAGCGGGCACACCTGAGAGGCTGTGAGGATACATGGTGAACGAGAGCACCGACAACAGAATGATCTGCTAACTCATGTGCTGCTTCTCGTGCAGGGAAGTTCTGAGGATCACAGATCCTTTCCTTCTCCCACTCTTAGGTTCCAAGCTTGTTTCCTTTTTTACAAATGCTGGGCACATTCCCTCTTTCTGCAGATCTCTGTCTTTGCCCCACTCCTTACTTCTCAAAATGGCCAAATACAGCAACGTGTCCTGCCAATTCCACAACCTGAGCTTCTCACCCTCCTTTTCTCCTTGAATTATTCTGGCTCTCTTCATCCTCCAGATGCTTGCCACCCTCCTTCCTAAACTTAACGCATCCTGCTCTCAAATATGCTGAAATCCTCTTTCTCCTTGAGACCTGATTAACAAACAATAACCTGCTAGAGAAACAAAACTTAAAAATGATGCCTGTCTGCTTCCTGTGTGGACCAAGGACCCTTGTGGGTAGCCTGTTTGCAGAGAGAAGGCTTTCCTTTGGCTTGGAGCTGAATCCTGCAGACTGAAACAGCGCCTCCGCCTCTGCTTGGCACAGGGCTTGGTGCCAGTCAGTCACCCCTTGGCAATCAGGATGAGCTTTTAAGGTGGGTCTGCTCCCTAGCTTCAGGACTCTTCAGGCTCTCCACTATTCTCAGAAAGCAAGCCAAGCTTCTCACCTGCCCACTGGAGTGGGTCCCACCTGCCTGGCTCACCATGTCTCCTGCACTCTCTGCCTCACTTGCTAAGCTCCAGCCACACTGGCCTTTTTGTTCCTCAAATCTGCCAAGGCGTCTTCCGGCTCAGGTGTTTTCCCACAGGCTATCGTGTCAGAGTGCTCCATTCCTGCCTCCAGATCTGACCTTAGGGACTCTGCTGGTGGTCCAGAGGCTAAGGCTCCGCCCACCCAAAGCAGGGGCCCCGAGTTGGATCCCTTGTTTGGGAACTAGGGCCCCAGTTAGGATGGGGAGCAGCCAAACAAATAAACATAAAAGTCTGACCTTAAGTTTCATTTCTCAGACACGCCATACCATCACTCTCATAGCATTTACCACAGGGGATGTTACTTTTATGTTCCTTGTACTTGAAACTATGCCCTGTGAGAACAGGGACTAGAGCCGTCTTGCTCACTGCCTGTAGCTTTCCTCTGTGCCTAGAAGGGCCTGCCATGCACTGGGGGCTCTTGCCCAAGACCTGAGGTCACAGTGGTGAAGATGACACTGTCCTTGTGTTCTTGGCTTTTTCCTTCTAGACACAAAGCACACAGTAGGTGCTAAGGCGGCTGGGTCATCACGGCTGAAGGGAGATGTGAAGACTTCTGGCACTGCAGACGTCAGTAATCTGGGGCATCTGTGTTCTCTGGCTTCGGCTCCTCTCATTAAGACTGAAGGGCAGTGGTTTTCAGAGCCGACGAAAATTTGCAGAAAAACGCTCTGCGAGTACACATTTTATATTTTGTAACCATTGCCTAAGTGATAGGCAGAATTGAATCAAAAAGGTTAAACAAGGTATACTTTTAATCTTCCGGACCCCTTTCATGTGAATTTTGGAATCAAATTTGATTTGGGGTGAAAGGACCTTGTAGCAGGAACACGGAAAATTCACACAGTAGTGTAGGCTTCTGCAGAGTGCTGCACGGTTGGCAAAGCACTTCCTCCTTCTCAGCTCCTTTGACGCTCACGGCTGACCTGAGAGGGAGGTAGTGCTGGATGGGTGGGAGGATGGCTTTGATCTTTACGCACCAGGCATGTTCACACCTTTTAACCCAAGATGAGTACGCTTCTCCTGTCTCATCTTTGCAAATAAGGAAACAGTGATTTGGAGAGAGTCCTTTGTTGTGAGTGGAAAGACAAGTCTTATTCCACCTCCCAGCAGTATTCAATCCCGTTGAAACAGTATTTTTCACTTGGCTTTACGGATACATAATCCGTTGGTTTTTCTTTTGCTCAATGGCCACTTTCAAGTTTCCTTTGCTGAATCTTTTTTTCATCTCAAAATGTTGGGGTAACCCAGGTTATGGTCCTCAGATCTTTGTACTCTATCTACACTCTCCTCCCAGGTACATTCATTCAGGTCCTTGGTTTTAATTACCACCTGGACAATGGTGGTCTGTATTTCACTGGTCCAGCCTGAACTCCGGGCTGGAATAGCCAACCGGCCAGTCAACACTGCCACTAGTGTTTCAACGAAACTGAGACTTAATTTGCTCTAAACCACACCCCTGCCAAATGTGCTCCTCCTGCAGGCTTCCCCAGATCAGTAAACAGCACCACCATCCTTTAACGCAATCCTTTCACCACCATCCTTTCACTTAGCAAGACCATGATGAAGTAGAATTTGCATTTTATGGCAAGACAAGGAAACAATTAAATTTTTAATTCTGTTGGGCCTCCTCCTTCTCTCCCTGATGTGCAGTGTGTACCTGCATTACATATTCACCACAGCTCCTCAAAGGCAGGAATGCCTGCTCAACTGTGAAGATCAACTCTTTTTTTTCCCTTTCTTTTGATGCTAGCAATGGAACTTCTTCTAAGAACACTGTGCTTTCTCAGCTCTTTAGGGGGTCATGTGACTTGCTTTGCACATGCTTACCTGGGTTGTGTATCCTTGGTGAACTCTGTAAAACATCAGTATGTCATTTTGATGTACAATTCTCTGTCTTGAAAATGTACCTACTATGCCTTTGACTTCTAATAGGTATTAAGGGCTCTCAAGAGTTTTCTGAGAATCTGCTTCTCCGTTATAATCCTCTGGCTTGAATAAAATCTTTTTTCTTCTTGATAGTTAATTGAATTTCCAGAGATTACCTGTTGGCTCTATCTTCAAATTAGGTCCCCCAAACCTACTATAATCTACTATTTCCACCACCTCTCTTCATCCCTGTAACAGCTTACCTGCACTCTTCCATTCTCACTCCTCTGTGGCCTATTCACATATGGCCACCTGAATATTCCTTGCAAAATTTAAGTGGGGCCTCCCAACTCTTCTGGAAAGAATTCCATGATTTACAAGACTCTATCTGATCTGCTGCTGCTGCTAAGTCGCTTCAGTCGTGTCCAACTCTGTGTGACCCCATAGATGGCAGCCCACCAGGCTCCCCTGTCCCTGGGATTCTCCAGGCAAGAACACTGGAGTGGGTTGCCATTTCCTTCTCCAATGCATGAAAGTGAAAAGGTAAAGTGAAGTTGCTCAGTCGTGTCCGACTCTTAGCGACCCCATGGACTGCAGCCTACCAGGTTCCTGGGTCCATGGGATTTTCCAGGCAAGAGTACTGGAGTGGGGTGCCAATGCCGTCCCTGCTGTCTAATCTAGCCCCTGGCTATTTCCTACCATTCCTAACTCATGACACCTTCAGTCACACTAGCATCCAACTCCTCACTTGCAATCACCTTCAATTCTACAATCTCTTTGCTTCCACCTTTACAATCTATCCTTGTGACTCCTCTCTGGTCTATTCACGTTCAGAAGTCAGAGGCATCTTTCTGAAACTTAAGACACATCCCATCATCCCTCTGATATCTTTCAAGCACTTCCCATTTTTCTTAGAGTAAAATCCAACAGGGCCTAGCCCCTGGCTACCTCTCGGACTTCACCTAGCACACCTGCCCACAGAGCGGTCATTTTACCCTTCTTAAAAGGGTCCTCCCTCAGGGCCTTTGCCTTGCGGCTCTTTTTCCCGGTAGCGCTTTCTAATCAGTAAGGCAGTTTTCTCTCCTCACTGCCCAGCCTTCTCCCTTTTTGCCCCAGTTTCTCTCTTTTCACGCTGTTTTCCTTCACGGAATTTCTTCCCAAGGCCGAACTCCCCACCCACGGCCGCCCCCGCCCCGCCTGAGCTTCGGGTCGCATTTCCGCTCCACGCGCACAGCCGCGGGGGGAGCGCGGCATCACGGGATTTGTAGTCCGCCCCCGCCGCCGCACCACACAACACTACAACTCCCACGGGGCAGTGGGACGTCGCTCTCCTACACCGACCGTGTAGGCCGGCCACCTTGCGGCTGGTAGGGGCTGCCGCCGCCGCCGCGGGGGCGGGGCGCAGAGATGGCGGACATGGTCGTGGGCAAGGATAAGTGCGGGGAGCAGCGGTTGGTGTCGCTGCCCCTGTCCCGCATCCGGGTCATCATGAAGAGCTCCCCCGAAGTGTCCAGCATCAACCAGGAGGCGCTGGTGCTCACCGCCAAGGCCACGGTGAGGCGGGACGCGCAGGGAGGAGTTGAGGAGCCGGGGACGGCGGTGGTGCCGCCCGAAACCATTGCGCCCCGCCCTGCCCGCCGAGCCCTGCGCGCTGCCGTGTCCATTTCGGGCCCCTGCGCTGCGGCCCCTTTTCTTTTGAGGGCCGCCTTACGCCCCTCTTCTATCGCGCGCGCCCCAGCTCCCGCGCGCGCCCTTCGCCCCGCCCCCCGGTGCCGCTCCCGCCCTCCTTCGCGCGCCCAGCCGCCCGCTCTTTCCGCTCGCGCCCTCCTTCGCGCGCCTGGCCGCCCGCTCTTTCCGCTCCCGCCGTCCTTCGCGCCCTTGTCGCCACGCCCACCCCGTTCCCGCCGTCCCTCGCGTGGGGGAGGTCTAGGCTTTGGCGCGTAGGCGGTTTTTGATGTCCCCTCCTCTAGCGTCACTGAACTAGGGGCCCCACCGCCCCTCCTTTTGTCGCTTCCGGTCTTTTTCGTGGCTTTGGGCCCCAGCTCCTTAAACAGTTCAGGGAGAGGGCTTCCTCAGGAGGTGCGGCCGGGCCTGGCCGCTTGCCCACGCTGTCCCGAGTCTCCTGGGCCCAGTTGTTGTACAGTCCACGAGTCGTGTCCGACTCTTGGCGACCGCGTGGGCTGCGGGACCCCAGCCTTCTCTGTCCCCTGTAGTTGAGTCGGCGATGCCATCCAGCCATCTCGTCCTCTGTCGTCCCCTTCTTCTGCCTTCAGTCTTTCCCAGTATCAGGGTCTTTTGTAATAGAGTCGGCTCTTCGTCTCAGGTGACCAAAGTATTGGAGCTTCATCTTTAGCGTCAGTCCTTCCAGTGAATATTCAGGGTCGATTTCCTTTACGTTCGACTGGTTAGACCTTCTTGCTGTGCAGTAAGGGACTCTCAAGAGCCTTCTCCAACACCACAGTTGGAAAGCATCAATTCTTCGATGCTCAGCTTTCTTTATGGTCCATACATGACTAGTGGAAAAACCATAGCTTTGACTATTGGGACCCTGGGCCAGAATTAAAGTTTTAGGCCCAAATAATTGTCTCTTGATTTGGTCTAGGTAGGCCAGAACCTTCCTGTTTTTAACCCTTGGCCAGGTTTCTGCTTCAGTCTTTAACTTTCCTTGGAATCCATTTTCCAGCCCTGTTAGTTGGGTAGATAGTGTCCCAAGGGTATGTTGGTCAAAGCTGGAGCTAAAGGAAGTAGGAAATTGAGTAGTTTGGGGATATTTGTTCCATTTCATTCTGTAGATATTAAGGAGTTAAGAGTTTTGCAATTACTTCTTTAATCCCTTACTAAAACTCAATTAGATGGATCTAAAAACAGAGAGGCTCATTTCAGGTGGTTGCCTTAGGGAAGGTATCTGGGTAGAACAGGAAATTGATCATTTTTTACCTTCAGGTTGTTGACTTAGGGTTGTAGGGGGACCACCCTACACAATGTACATTTATACACAATGTGTGTTCCTGAGCACAGAGAATTTTTGAATGGTCTCTTGCCCCTCTTTAACTGTAGAGGTTGGGCATTAAACAGTTATGATTTATTGTTATATTTATATATTTTTTGTAAGTTAGAAATCTAAACTTTTAGGAAATCTCTGTTTTCCTGCCAACTTTAATTCAGTCTTACTCTCTTCCTGACCTCATATTTCTCCTTTCTCCATTTATTTCTCCTATAATTTGATGAACCAGGATAATCTGCAATCATCTAAACTTAATGTAATTAAAAAGTGAGGTCTGTGGTAGGTTTTCAAAGCACACCTTTAATTTTACTTTTTCATTTTGTTTTAGGAACTCTTTGTTCAGTATCTTGCCACCTATTCCTACAGACATGGCAGTGGAAAAGAAAAGAAAGCACTCACCTATAGTGACTTATCAAATACTGCAGAAGAGTCGGAAACTTTTCAGTTTCTTGCAGGTACTTTGCTTTTGAAATATTTTGGTTAAAAAATAGTAATTACAGCTTTTCCTCCGCTTATTTTCTGCTTTCACTGGAGTAGACATTTTGGTGCTTTTTCCAGGTGCCACAGTTTACCTGGCACAGGACCAGAGGTTTAGTTTTGTCTATTTGAGTATGTTTGTAATGCGGTTTACCTAGAGCACGAATTAAGTTGGCAACCTGCACAGGGTGGCTGGGCAAGCCAGGCAGGCCCACCCCTCAGACTCCTCCTTATTTGGATGGGGAAACAGAAACTCATCATTGTTGTTGTGGAACAAAAAGAGCTTAAGGTGATCCTCGGGGCCAGCACTTTGTCAGGTGGGTTGGACAGGGTTGCTTCCAGTAGTTACCAGCACAGAGAAGAACATAGTTTGCAATCAGTGAAATAGAAACAGGTATTTAGCATTAGTCAGGAGGCAGTGCTAGTTTCCTGCTATTTCACCCCAGAAGTGTAGTCTGAAATTTGTCTCGTCTTGGAACCTGTTTTAGAGGTCATAGCAGGGACTAGCACGTTTTGAAATTTGCATTGCTGATGTTAGCTTTATGTTTTTAAGATATATTACCAAAGAAGATTTTAGCTAGTAAATATCTGAAAATGCTTAAAGAGAAGAGAGAAGAGGAGGAGGAGAATAACAACGATGAGACTGATGACGACGAAGCGGAATCCTGACCCCAAAGATGAGCCTGGTGAGGACCCTCCTGGATTAGCACCTTGGCTGTGAAGCAAGCGTTAGTCTGTCCACCCTTCAGAGACTTCACTTACGTTATGTTCTTCCCTGGCTGAGACGGAGCATAATGCACCTCTGCCATAAATAGCCAACAGGAAAGGAACCCAGATAGCAGCCTCTCTTCCCCAAGCCCACACTGCTGCTGGAGTGGGAGGGGACTGCCAACAGCCTGCGTACTGGAAGGCACAGCCCATCTGCAGCGCTGAGCTCCAGAGGAAGAGGGACTCTGCTTAACTTTCTAGTTTGAAGATAGATTTTCAAGAACTTGTAAAATACCAGTTGTGTCGACTCACATATGTATATTTTGAAATTAGTTCTTGTAAACAGCTAGATCCTGTTTTAGCTAAATATGTAGTCTGTAGGTAGGATTTTTGTATTTCAAGACAATCTGACTTTGTATTCATCCAAATACTGCATTTTTTTAAACTGTAAAATAAATTTTTCTTGATTAAAAGCTGTATTTTTTTTGCATTTTATTTTTAATTGGAGATTACTTTACAGTATTGTGATGGTTTCTGCCATACATCAAGATGAATCAGGTATACATATGTTCCCTCCCTCTTAAACCTCCCTTCCACCTCCCTCCCTATCGCACCCCTCTAGGTTATCCCAGAACACCAGCTTTGGATTTCCTGTGACATACAGAAAATCCCCGCTATCTGTTTTACATATGGTAACGTATATGTTTCAGTGCTACTCTCTCAAATCATCCCACCTTCTCCCTCCTCCGCTGTGTCCAAGTCTCTTGTGTGTGTCTGCGTCTCCATTGCTGCCCTGTAGATTGGTTCTTCAGTACTGTCTTTCTAGATTCCTTATCTATGTGTTAATGTACAATATTTATCTTTTTCTGACTTACTTCACTCTGTATAATAGGCTCTAGGTTTGTCCACCTCATTGAAACTGAGTCAAATGCGTTCCTTTTTATAGCTGAGCAATACTCCATTGTGTGTATGTACTACAGCTTGTTTATCCATTCATCTGCTGGTGGACATCTAGGTTGCTGCTGTGTCCTATCTATCGTAAGTAGTGCTGCAGTGAGCGTTGGGGTGTATGTCAGTTATGGTTCCCTCAGCATATATGCCCAATAGTGGGATTGCTGGGTCATATGGTAGTTTTAGTCCTAGTTTTTTAAGGAATCTCCATACTATTCTGCATAGTGGCTGTATCAGTTTTCATTCCCACCAACAGTGTAAGAGGGTTCCCTTTTCTCCACACCCTCTCCAGCATTTATTGTTTGTAGACTTTTTCTGATCCGTGTGAGATGATACCTCATTGTAGTTCTGATTTAAAAGCTGTATATATTTTTATAGTAAACTGTTTTATGGAACTAGTTTTAGAACCCTCTATTACTATTTTTTTAATTAATGTAGTTTTGGCTGCCCTGAGTCTTTGTTGCTGTGCTTAGGATTTCTCTGGTTGTGGCCAGAGGGGCCTACTCCTATTGCGGTCTGTGGGCTTCTCATTGTGGTGACTTCTCTGCAGAGCAGGGCTCTAGGTGCATATGGGCTCAGTAGCTATGGCTTACAGGGTTAGTTGCCCCTAGCCTTGTGGAATCATTCCCCAGTGACCGAACCTGGGTCTCCTGCGTTGGCTGGCCAACATGTGGGATCTTAGTTCCCCAACCAGGGATCAAACCTGAGCCTTCTGCAGTGGAAGCCTGCATGCAGTCTTAGCCACTGAAGTCCAAAAATAAGCACTTTCTAATACTTCTATTCCTGGAGAAAAATTTCATATCACATTATTAAATGAAATACACTAAGAAATATTACCTCTGCCTAAGCATGTCTTTCTTAAAAGAATTACAAAGCATTCTGTATTATTGAAGATCTCCATCATTTTTACTATTCCTTCATAGTAATTGTTTTTACTATCCACAAGAGAAAACCATAAGCCCTATTTCTATTCACTTAAGGTATATTTTAGCTCGTGTCTTTTCAGTCTTTTTTTAAAACTGAGTTTGAATTTTCATCCAGTAAAATCATCCTTTAATGTCCATTCTGTTGGTTGTGTCAGCAGTCAATATATACAGAACAATTCCGTCCCTCCAGATGTTCCTCTGTATCCCCCTGAAGTTCGTTCCTTCCCTTATCCCCAGGCAGTCGCTCCTGTTTTCTGTCCCTCTTGTTTTTAAATTTTATTAAAATATTTTAAAATCTACTTTTTAAATGTACAGGTTTAAAAAAAAATAATTTTATTTATTTTTGGCTGTGCTGGGTCTTCGTTGCTGCACAGGCTTTTCTCTAGTCGTGGCGAACGGGGGCGCTACTCTGTAGCTGCGGTGCATGGACTAGTCACTGCAGTGGCTTCTTGTGTTGCGGGGCACGGGCTCTGGGCTGTTGGGGCTTCAGTAGTTGTGGCTCCCGGGCTCTAGCAAAGGCTCAATGGTCGTGGCACATGGGCATGTGGGATCCTCCTGGACCGGGGGTCAGACCTGTGTCCCCTGCATTGGCAGGTGAATGCTTTAGCACTGAGCCCCCGGGGAAGCCCCAGCGTGCAGTCCTGAGCGCTCACAGAGGCAAGCATGTAACCGCCGCCACTGAGGCACAGTGCTCCCCTCCTACGCCCTGGCAGAGGGAGTCCCAGACTTTTTCTGGAAGGGCTACAGAATCTCTCACTGCCAGACAACTCTTACTAGTTCAAAAGCAGCCACAGACAGCACATAAAGGAATGAGCGTGCCTGTACTTGAGAAAACTTATGGACACTGAGATTTAAATTTTGTATGATTTTCATGGTTCATGGAATCTTTTGACTTCTTTACAACCACTTAAGAATGTAAAAGTCAATAGTTTATATGCCATACAAGAACATAGCAGGCCACACTGCACCCACAGACCATGGTTTGCCCACTCATCTTTCCAGCACGTATGTCGTATAAATGGAATCATATAGTATGTAGGCTTTGAATCGGACTTTTTATTTTAGCGTAGTGCACTTGCAGTATCAGCAGTCCATTCCTTTTTACTGCTGAGTAGGGTTTCTTTGTATGGATGTACCATTTGTTTATCCACTCCACAGGTGAATGGATACTTCGCAACTTGGGTTGCTCCTGTTCTTTGCCCCTCCCCCCGTTTTTTTTTCCTTTTTAAAAATCTGAAAAACTTTTTATTTCCCATTTTGTTAGAAATAAAGCCCTATAAATATTTGGTACAGGTTTTGTGTGGTTGTGATTTTGTGTTGTGATTACTGTTAATTTAACATTTCTATGTTTATCTGAATTTTTACATTCTCTATAGTGAACGCATATTATTTAATTGTTCTTTAAAAATAGCTTTAAAACACAAACTTTGGCCTGCTTTAGCTCAGTGTCTGTCCTAGGGATTCTCAGCTAGTTTCCTGTTTTCTTATTCCTACCTTCCTTATCTCTCAACACGACATATTCTCTCCAGTACAGACAGAAGTCAGACAGCCCAGAGGGAGGCCACCGAGCAGAGGGTGAGTGACCCACCAGGCTCAGGCCCCAGATGCGGTCAGCTGTATCCCACACAGCATGGAGCTCAGGGGTTCACACTTGACTGGGGTTTAGCTGAATGACTTTTCACTTCACCCTTTCTCACGGCTGCTAGAGGAGGAACACCCACCTCATCCTGGATACCACATTTGTTCCATCCGGTTCAATCCTAGGTTTATCCCCAGACTCCCAGTTCTCAAGGGGCCCAACGTATAAAATAAGGCCCTAGACTTGTGTCACCCAAGGGGTGCTTCTACCTCAGAGGCCTGGAATCTGAACCTGTGTGGATGGAAACCCCCAAATAAACACATGAGTAACAGAAGGTCTTTGGGAGAGGCAGCTGTAAATACAAGGAATTTTATTTTTTTTTTTTGCTGACATAGTATGAGGCAAAACAAAATTGACACCATACAAAATAACTTTATAAAATATCATTCACATCATATTTTATCAGATTTACAGCATTCTGTGCATGTTAAAGGTTATGTAAGGTGAAAAAAACACTATGCCAAACTTTTTAGTATTAGTTTATATACACACAATAAGAAACAAAACAAATAACTGTTAGGTTTTCCATGGATTTATTGCAAAAATAGTGCAAACTACTTAACCTAGTAAGCTGTAAAACAAACTCGAAAGGACCCAGCTAAGCTTAAACACCACCATAGATGCTCAGTGTCTCAGCCTTTAGCTTTCTTCACCAGTTTAGTCTTTGTCAATTAAGACCACTCCCCGTCTGTTCAGTTTAGGGTGAGTGCTGGGAACACAGAAGTGTCGAGACCGGCTCTTCAGAGCCCGGATGGACGCGGCTGCTTAGCGCCAGCAACACCTTTAGGGTCATGCTACTTTACTCAATGGCGAGTTTGTGAGGTCTGTGTTGAAAACATTAAGATGCCATGATGTTTAAGTCTGACCTTAGAAGTAAGTCATCCAACCTCTTGGTGATATGGAGAAAAGTAAGAAAGCAGCATGAACAGAAAGGATTAGAAACATTATTGTCTGCTTATAAACATGGTATCCTTTTTCTCAGGTGTATTTGGGTAAAGTATTAATCTCCTGGTGGGCAACCTTTGAACCAGATATTGCAGTAAGTTAAAAAAAAAAAAAAAAGGATACTGTAGATACTGTAACCCTACAAGAGTAACTTTAAGATCTCTTCAACAGCCTGTTGGGGTCCAAAAAGCATATATCTAAACAAAAAAATAAGAGCAGAACAAAATGCTACATATACAAGCTAAAGAAACAAAATGCAGCATATTCAGGTTCTTTTTCTTGAGGTACCTATATAAATTTAATCACCTGCCCCAAAGTACTCTTGTTAGGTAAAAAACAAAATGCTTACTGATGAGCCAATTGTAGGGCATTTATTATTATTGAGAAAGTGCAACAACGCTGATCTTTACATGCAGCATACTAAAGGATGATTTACTCTTTACAAAATATAGCTTACGTATTGACCTGATGGAAGTTTAAAAATTAAAAAACATTTAACTAGAATCATCCCAATTTTTTTGAGATCCTGCAGCAAAAAGCCTCCCAAATCAACCTTCAGAGTTTTGCCACTAAGGAATGTTGGTTCTCTTGTAAAATTCAGAGATCTCTTTAAAATAGTAAAACTATATACTACAGGAAAGATCCCTAATTTTTATTTCTTATTGGTATAAAATCAAATTCTTAAGACTCCAAAATATTGTGTTACCTCCAAAGAATTAAAAAAGATTGCCATAGTAGGAAAAGTCTAGACTTGTAAACTGCCAAATATAAAAGCATGGAAAGTCATCGATCTCCTATCTTATTTTCTCACCTGCCAGAAAGCTTTCCTAACTCACAGAAATCCTGGGGTGCTGCACAGCACCCCTGCTCCCCTCCCCCACAGCCAAGGGCTCTCCCTTCCTCGGTCGATGGCTATCAGCACCCCCACCAGGAGGTCGGGAGAGACTCAGTCGACAACAGTCCATCCGTTGCTTATGAAATGAACTTATAAAATACGCCCAGGGCGGGGGTGGGGGCCTGCGCGATGAGAGAAGCAAGGACAAGAGTGTGTGAGTTGTTTTGGCCGCCCCTTCATTGGCACAGAAAATGAAGTGATAGCTACAAATATATGCATAGAAGAGTCTGAAATTTGCTTGTAAAACGTCATATTTGCTCTTGGGCATAATTTTTTTCTTGTCACAAGAGGGCAGTTGGGATTCCAATATGTGTTAGTAGTTAGCTGGGGTGATCTCTCAGATTCCATGGCCAATTGGGCTTTTTCTCCCCATGCACAATATAAAATATTTAATTTCATACTGATTTTTTCAATGTATTAGGATTAAACACGAAAGGCACAAAATAAATAAAAATATTATTAAATAAACGGAAATTATGTTTTCAAGCTTTGTGTGGAGTTATATATTTCACTGTTTTGTTACTTTTTCCAATTTAGTTTGACAGGCTTAGTAAATAGCACCCAACTGTTTAACTGAGGTAGATCCACATTGTAAAGAAAGCTGGGTCCCCTCCATTTTATGTCTAAATTTAAGATGCTTTTACAAAAACAAAAACCCATTTAATCGTAAGCAGAAACAATGACAGGTGGCACTACCTGAAGAAAGCTTAGAACATGAGCAGGTCTGCAAAGATTTATACCCAAATCATACTCTCCATCAGCCATAAAAACATCTCAAACTGGAGGGAAAAAAAAAAAAAAAAATCAAACATTTAAAAATAACCCTGACAAAGTCTCAAGACTTTCAGAACAGGTCTTTGACTGACTGCCACAGAAATGCACAATGGTCCATTTTCATCAAGCAATGGCAGCAGCCAGACCAGAGAGCGAGCGAGCGCTGTATCAGTGAAAGTTTCCCTTTGTAACTCCGGAGAAAAGACTTGCTGAATTAAGATATAGCATCTTGATCTGAACAGTTTAAACTCATTCTGCCTAGTATTTTTGCATACTCTGAAACCTACAAATTTAATATCTGATTAAGGCTTAATTTAAAGTGGCGTTACCACCTAGCATCATGCAAGCATGGAACATCCTCAAAACACACAGAATGGTATTAAACTAAAAGACAAGGACAGGAAGCCTCAGAATCGTATTTAGCAGGTATTATAATTTCATATTTAATTTTACAATTCATGTAGCAAATGAAAAGTTATACAGAGGCCAATGCATATAAACACTAGTTTATACAGGAACTGTCCATTTACACAACAGCACTGCACGGTCTCTACACCAAGCACAGACACTGCCACGTGGACCCACCGCACAGGCAACCGCGTCCGCAGACGGCACACACAGTACCACCTGGAATGAGGCCCTTTAGCTGCTCAGCTTCTTAGAAAACAGTAAACTTTACATGGTCATAATACATTTTGATTCAAAATGTCTTTCTAAAATTTTTTTTTTTTTTTTTTTTGCATGGGGGGAAATTAAGGGGAAAGATCTACCTATGGAACTTTTGAATTCATTTTTGTTTTTTTCAATTATTTTATAAAAATAAAATAAAACTAGAAAAGTTGATAAAACTCAGGGTCAAAAACCCCTCAATACATACTAGGTAAGCAATCTAAAGTGTACCAGAGGTAAGAAAAAATCTGGATTTAGACACTACATTCTTATGTTTAATGAGTAATTAGCCACTTTGCTGCACAGAAACTCACAATTATTCCCTTAAAACTCTTTAAAAAGTAAAAACTCATTTGCCTCTATAATTACAAAACATGAGTTGATATCTTGAACAACTACATTTAAAATCCACGATCAAACTCAGGAGGCAACTTTCAGTTAGTGCTAAACTGCAGACTTCCCAGGATTCTAGTCACATGTGTATCCGGCTTTGAAGAGGAACCCAAAGTCATTGCTGTCCAGCCCCCATGCCGGCTGGCGCCTTTGCCTTTCAGGAGGGAGAGTGAGGGGAGAGGGAAGGACCAAGAATGGCCACCAAGAAGGCCTTTTAAGTTTAAATAACATTGGGTCATTTCCCCTACTTAAAACCATCCACTGACAGAGAAGGGTGGCTTTTAACTGGACCATCAGCCAAGAAATCTGCTCAACTCAATACCTGGCTTGGAAAAGTCAGAGCCAAAACCTACATCTTCGAGGCGGCAGAGCCTGAGTCCTGCATGCACAGCTCCAGGTGACACCACTCCCCCACGTTACAAACCACCACAATGAGTGCTCCGGCACCCGGCCTCCGAGTCTTCACACGCATTTCACAAAGACACAATGCCAGCTCCAGTTCCTTCCTGAAAACAGTCTCGTTCCGTTAACACTCAACATTCTCGACGAGTGACTGTGAGAGCAAAACCCCCAGGTTGGCTGGCGGTCACGGTCAGCGCCTGACTGACAGAGAGGTGCTGTGGACAGATGTGCTCAGGGCCTGGAAGGAGCCCCCAGCCAGAACCCAGTGGTTCCTGCACGGGGCCGTCCGTGGGAGCCAAGGAGCAGAAGCAGCTTCTAGGGCAGAGGGCCAGCTTCCTTCCAACAACGCAGCCTGATGCAATTCCGAAAGGACCCCGAGGACTGGACGCGAAAGGCACAGAGGCTGAGATGGGGTCTCCAGAACGTGCTCCACTTGGCACCACCAGAGGCCAGGGAGGCCTGGGCACCACCTGCCTGCTGGGCGAGGGGCTGCCCTCACCCACACCTAGGGTTGTTGCCAGCATCTCTGGAGCCCAGAGGAACCCAGCGCTCCCTACACGCACCCAGTTCTGTCAAGTCGATCCTGGGATCGACTCCCAGGTCTGAGGACCTTGAAGATTCCAGAAGTACTGAATGAGGTTGGCCTGAACACGAACGAAGTTCCCAGAGACACATGGGGAGGGGGGTAGTCAGTATTTGGTGTTTTAGCTTTAACTCTGAACTACTCACATCCAAGGAAGTTGTAACTAGAAAGTTGTAACTAGTTCCAAGCAAGTTGTAACTAGCCTCCTCTGACTGTCTGAAGGTGAGGACTCAACCCTCAGTCACACCACCAGGGCCATCTAAGGTCTAACACACTGCATTTCTCACATCAACCAGTAAGACAGAAACATGTGAACAAAAGCACCAATAATCTCCTTCAGTTCCCTCATCTTTAGTGACCTTTCATGAGCGCAAAAGTGGTGAGGAGGGAGCAGACCCATGCTGGGACCCCAGGGGGCCACTGGAAAACCCTGCCTGCGATTCTGGCTGCAAACCGAGTCACTGAAGAGCCCAGCAACCACTGGGCTAAAGTGGGTCAGTGGACGCGGCGGGCACCCCCATAGGCACCCCCCACGCCCATGCCCCTTGGGGTGGTCTGCCTGTAGGACAGCGCGACTGCAGAACTGCACATTCTTAAGACTGCAAAGGGCACTTGGCGCTCTGGGAATTATAGCACAGCATGTGGCGTTAAAGGCAAGGGCTTCCTCCTAATGGTGCCCCTGGAACCTCTCTGGGGCAAAGTCAAGGTTGAGGTGCATCCAGAGGAGCTCGGAGCCGCCCCCTCCCACCCAGACGCCTGTCCCTCCAGACTTAGGAGCAAATGCTCACCTTCTGAAGATGAGAACACGAGGAACCTAAAGAAAAGATGCAAAGGAGCAGAGGGTGAGCCTGATAATCCCACAGCAGCGTGTGGGCACAGCACATTTCTGACGGCAAAGTGGTAAATCACACGGGATGTCAAGCTCTCCCAGGCCAGCCGCCCCGCAGGGGGCGTCCGGTCCGGGGCACCGGCAGCGGGAACCGCCGCCCATTCAGGATGCTGCTGCCCTGGCCCCTGTGCTCCTCTCAACAAACGGCCTTGGATTTGAACAGAACATTTTGCTTTTGAACCTTGGCTCATTTTAAAGTATGGAGTGACAGCACTCAAGGGTTCCCAAGTCAGAGGTCACTGACACCTGCACTGCATTTTGAAACCATGCAGCTACTGTAAAAGAACTATTTGCACGAGAGTTGGTGTTTAAGCACCTTTGTGATTTTATAGAGTGTACAAAAAGGGAGAAGAGAGAAGGAGCCACTTTCAACCCATTCATAAATAAAGCAGGAAAGAAAAAGTGCTTCCTTACATCAGATAGGACAGGGAAATGCCAGGACAGTGGGTCCCTTCCAGGTCCCACCGTCCACGGCCCTGCACCCGAGGGCGACGCAGAAGGGCCCTCTCGCTTCCTTCCTGCCGGCCACCGAGAGTCCCAGCACGTCGGAGCCGGGCAGCCCTGAGGAGTCCCTGGTCCACCCGGACAGCCGGGTGCGGGGAGGGGACTGCCCGGGGGTCACAGTATGGCACGCAATGTTCAAGCCAGAACTGAACAGAGAGGTGTTCACGATTCTGTTTTTTCAGGCAACATTTTGGCTATTTTCAGTGTGGACAGCTAAGCTTAAAAGCAAACATGAACCTGTTAAGAATTCAGAGGTAGCCTTTATCTGCGTTAATTTACTTATTTTTATACTAAAAGGTACTTATGAGAAACCACCTTCTGTAGTGATATGGCTAAGCCAATACATTCACTTTAGACAACAAAATGGCAAAACATCCAAAAAAAAGCGTTAAATGAGGGCACCGAGATGGCGTCAACGTGACGGGAACACACACTCAGGTGACTGGCTGCGTGGGTGTGAAAGCTCCTCTGTGTGTCTGCTACTGGGGAGCCCGCCCACAAGTAGAATCACATGCTGGGCTAGAGCCCACACTTCTCACCTGGCCAACGCACGAGGCCTGGAGGAACGGACAGCACTGGGGTCCAGGTCTGCCTGGCATCTACAGATTAAGCCACAGATGACAGTTCTGACACAACAGCGACCTCATGGCTTTCAAATGACGGCTGACCAAAGAGAAGCAAGGGGACTGTGACTCGCTAATAACATTGGCCGTTCAGACACTTCCTCTCCAAGCTGTCAAATGCTGGATGGAGGTAGAAGCAAATGCTTTAGGGAGTCATGGCAAATAACAAGGAATTAAACAGACCAGAAGTATTCAAGGGATTTACAACTAATCCTCTTAGAATTAAATCTTCAGACCGCAAGGAGGGAGCACACTCTCCTTCCGATAGACCACAAACTTCCTTCCAGAAAAAGACGGCGAAGAGGCTAACTTGTCCTTCATGAATGGTCAACACGTATGTGCGCACACACACACACACACACACACACACACGCACACAAAGACACGGCTGCAGAGGGGGCAGGGCAGCGGGCAGCCCACACAGCTCTAACACGTAACACTGGAAAACATGGCAGAGTCACTGAACAAAGCAACGCGTTGTCTCACACCATTTCTGCTATCCTAAGTCTATTTACAATCATTTCAAACAAGTACAGCAGATGCAAAGTTGGACATAATAAAAAGGAAGCTGTCAAAAAATCAGTGCAATTATTTTGAGTTGAAAATTTTCCTTACAAAAAGTCAGCATGTGTGTGTAACACGGACAGCCCTATTACATAGTCACACGTGCACGGTGTCTACACTGAGAAACGTCACTGCAGCCGCGACTGCTGGCACGGCAGCTGGAGAGAATAGTCTTGGTTGCTTTGGGGGAGGGCTTTAAATATAAATAAGGTATCTGCATTCTGAAAGTGAGGTGTATGAGCACTGAGGAAGTTTCTATTTATTTGTACATTCCTTTTCTCATGAGCGTGAGAGATGAGTTAGAGGTCACAGGGAAATTCTATGGCTTGTCCGGGCCACTGGGATTGTCCACTGTCTGGATTATGTCAGCTTCTAAAGCTCCTCCTAATGGAACTGCCTTAGGTGTAGGAAAATGCCCATGAAAAAATCCTTTGAACTGTCCAACAGATCAAAGTCCCACTCAAGGATTCCGTCAGATCCCGAGGGACGGCTCCATGAAGCAAGCCGAGCGCTTGCCTGGCACCGAGCGGCCGAGAGAAGCCGCCCCGGCCTCCAGAGGCCTCCTCGAGGCAGTCTGGTCTCCCCGCTGCAGGACGCTTGGCTGGCCTACCCTTAACGTATTGTATCAAATATATAATCTGCCTGAAAAACTGCCTTGTAAAAATAAAATTTAAATCACCCTGCAGATCAATGCAAAATTACACCGCTGCATATATAAGAAAAACAATTCATCCAGAAAAATTACATTTGTGGCTTTCAAAAATAAATCATCCAGCAAACTCGAAGGTAAACATCAGGTAATTTATAAAAGTTAGGGGAAATAATTTCTATCATATTCACCAGGTACCACATGCACGGGAATATCCATTATCAGGCAAATCAAACCAGAGCAGAAAGGAAAAAAAAAATAAATAGCAACATTTGCATTTAACAACAATAACAGTAACGTACAATATATATCAATACCCACCCCCCACAACCCTGCTGTAGTAACTGAACTTGAATTGTCTCTTTTAAGGAGCACACGCTGGGGTAAACATCAGTCACAGCACTGACTGCGGCCAACTTCACACAGCACACAGAGATCACTCGACCTCTGACCAGGCCCTCCCGGGGAAGGCCACAAAGTGGCCAGGGATGTCTCGTGGTTCCAGGGTGCAAACACCCATGCACGGAGTGTGAGAATGCTACCGAAAAGCAACACAATCTTGAAAAGAAGAGGCAGACCCTAAAATGTAGTATCAAGTGTATCTGTGAAGACTTTTTAAAACAGAAAACCAAAACCCAAACAATCCCTTTCTAAAGGTACAGGTATGCCCAGTTTTTACAAAATCTATCTGAACCGGGGACATCTGAGCTTATCAAAGGAAGTACACCAGCAGCAGGATGGCATCTCAGCAGGGCCAGAGGGCTCTCCTCATGGCGACCCACATCGCTCCCTGGGTTTCTTTCATCACTTAGCAATCAGGGCGAGAGCCCCTCGAACAGACTAGGAAGTGGTGAAGGGAGGGGACTACATTAACTTTTCTTCAGGTGAATGTTACCAAATACATTAGGAAGAGTACCAGGATAAGAATCTAATTCAGACACCTCTTCTAAAGAGATGAGATAAATCCCAGTTTTCCTTGCAAATGAATCCAGATTTCTACATCACAATTTTCACATTCAGTCTGCTTAAAGCAAGGCACACCTTCCTTAACAGTGGGGTGGGGCAAAGCCAGCGAGCGGACACCTCTGCAACCTGCACGGACCTCAGGAAACCCTTCAAACATGGGCGGAGCCCGGAGGTGCCCGGAGCCCCTCTCGGGGCGGCCTCGAGGTCACTCTGGGTTGGGTGGGCATGACCTGCTCAGGCAGGCAGGGGCCCCTCTCGGCTTCCATGTGAGCAGGGCTTGAACTCACTCTACTGTACTCTGAGGTTTCACGCTGACTCAGAACTTATCTTAATAATGGGAGGATTGGTAGGAATTTGGGGAAACAGTTCTTTACCTGAGAAACTGTAACTACAGCCATTTGAATTCTGAGCCATCAGACATGCACCAAGGTATATAGCTACCCCAGCTGGAGACGTCTGGTTTACGAATGCTCTTTAGTAAAAACTTCATAAAACAAGCCTAGGGCTGTAAAAAGTACCCTTCTCAAAGTACTTTGGCCCTCTAGAAAGAAAACTTTTCTTCAAAATGATTTTTTTTTTTTAAGAATTTAGGTCTCATTTTCTGCCAGCCTGTAGTGTTCCCCAAAGCATTAGCTCAGGAAGACGTCTTCCTGCACTGCCAGAAGGGGTGCCTGGGGGAGCTTCCTCTCCAGAAGGTTCTAGATCAGAAGTTCTCAGACTCCAGGCAGCCCAAGCCCCTAGCTGATGGTGACAAACTCAATGCCCAGCCACCCGCCCTGGAGGCTCTGACTCGGCAGCGAGCGCGGGAAACTGAGGTTTTTTTTTACCACCGCCGCCCCGACCTCCCGAGATCCTGTTGCAAGTGGTAAAACATACCTTGGAGAGACACAGTTCTACATGATACTGAACATGGCTGAAAACTAACCTCATTGAAGACTTTAAAAATATTTTAGTGAAAAGATACCCTCCTTTGCTTGAATGCTCCCAGTAATTTAAGTCAAGAGTGTACTTTACTGGTGTCCCTCGGAATAGGAGAAAGTGCCACTTGATAATAAAATGACAGGGAATTGCAACATTTCTTTAAGCAGAGGCTTCTGTCATTTAAAAAGAAAAAAAAAAGATACAGCAAGAAGAGACTAATGCCATTAATAAGACACCCACATGTGCACACACGTGTGCGTTCACGCACACACACACACACCACTCTGAGCTATACTGATACAAATAGTCATCCCTTTGTCGCTGCCCCCAAAATCCAGGCCAAGCGTCCCCCACGGCGTGTCCCCACCCCTCCTGGCCCCTCAGAGCCCCTGCACAAGACGGAGGCAGGCGCTCAGCCCAGCAGGAGACACCCCAGCGCCAGAGGTCAGTGTCAGGCCTGGATGGACGGGGCCATCGCAGGGCCCGAGGAAACCTATAGACAGGACGCAGCGCTAGGGGAAGGCTCGTCTCCTTGGACTCTGTACTGATCGTGGATTTGGTTTCTGTGACAGCTGCCTGCGAGGACAGAAAGCCAACTTAGCGCAGCGGAGCTCGTCGAGCCGCCCACAACACTACTCTTAGTGCGACGGCTCTCGATTGGCGAAACCACGTCTGGGGCCAGGACGCAAATCCTAGCAGAAGGGCCTGCCTCTCCCGCCACCCCCGGAGGGCAGCGCTCCTGCGCAGACCACTGGCCTCGCGTCCGGCAGAGGGCCACCGCCAACAGCCTTCTCTAGTTTCAGTGCATAGATCCTATGACGCTTGGCTAACAAACCACACCCAGAGAGGTGCACGCTGCTGCACGGACTCGTTCCGGGAGTGGAAGGACACATACATTCCATTTGTGCTTAATCGGCTGAGTGACACACGGGGGGGGGGAGGGGGAGGGGGTGGGGGAGGGGAAGCGACTGCTGGGAGCACACCCAGGCCCCCGGAGGGTCCAGGCTGGGCACTCAGCACTCAGGGGCGGGCCGCGGGCACTCAGAGTCAACCGCATACTCCTGCACTTCAGCACTGAGAACCACAAGGGGTGGTCAGGGCTCCAGAACTCTCTTGATATGCTGAACAGATCACAAGAAGCACCCCGTAGTCAATAAAATGAAAAACAGCATCTATCTACCACATTAATACTGCAAACCAGATATATATATTTTTTCTCTTACATTAAAGACATAACAGTGAAAAAGGATTGTACTGTATTTATCACCACAGACCCGTATTCTTTAGAAACTTTGGAAAATAAATGTCACAGTCCTATAGGACAGCTCTTATGATTAGACTGTCGGCATGTTGTCTTTTTTCTTTTTTTAAATAATTTTTTTATTAAAATGGCACTTGTCTGCCAATCTCTCTGGACCTGTAAATGTTATAAACACACACGGCCCATCTTCTGCCACCGCGCCCTCCTTCGAGCTGAGCGGAAGGCGGCCGGTGGCAGAATGAGAGACCCCGGGCGTCTCGCCTGGCCCCTGCCCTTGGGTCCCGGACAGCTGGTGGGAGCCAGATCAGGAGCACGCCGGCATCATTCTGAAATAAACTTTAGTGACAACGTCAGAATGTTCAAGGCTTTAAAACCACAACGTGTTTTGTGTTGCTTTCACTCTTGTAGAATGTTCACAGCTAGTTTGAGCCCATCAATTTCATAGAGAATCATGTGTTAAAAATAAGTAAATTGAATGACCAAATAAATTAAAAATGTTTTAAAGCCCTGAGTTCATAGACTGGTTTTAGGAGATTTTTAGGAAACACGGGACTCTATTTCAATAAGCAGCTTATAAGATTTTGGCAAACCATATTTCCTACGACAATGGGGGTCTCATACAGGTCTGCAGTTCAAAATCCAAGTTTGAAATCTGGGACGGAAGGCATTCTGGAAAATGGAGAATCTACTAAAATGGATGACGTGTCATGTTTGATGCTGGCTGTCATGGAAGGGCTGGGCATTTGTTGGTCTGAGTGTAGCTGGTCTCATGTGAATCCTACTCGGTACACAGTTGGAAACACTGAACATGTCAAGCAAAGTACATGGTGCGCAGCGTGTCCTGGTGGACCTGCACCGCCTTCGCCAGCGCTTGATGGTCTCGTCCGTTACTCTGCCCAGAGGTATGGCTTCCTTCAGCACTGCGGGGGTGGGGGGTAGAGAGAGAGAGAGAAAGTGCAGCCTTTAATGCATCACGAGGCAGCACACTGATAGCTAAGTGAGGACCACACACCAGCCCTCTGGCAAGACGGCCACACAGCTAGCGAGTGGCGGCGAAGATGCTGGCTTTTGGGTGTCTGCGTAACAATCGGCTCCAGCCACTGGGGACCCCGTGTCCCACTCTGGAAAAGCAGCTGCCGAAGCCTGTTGCGGAAACGAGCCTGGCAGGAGAGGCATGCCACCCACCTGTCGTGCTCCTTGTCCACCAGGTGGTACCTGGCCCGGAAGGCCACCAGGTGAGCGTAGTATGCCGGCGCCGGGATGGACACAGAGCGTGTGCAGCGCACGTAGGTGTGACACAGCTGGTAGGTGAGGATCTGCAGCTCGTCGGAAGAGAAGCGATTGTCATCCCAGAGCACGTGGTAGTGCGAGGGCCTGCTTGTTCCCTGAAAGCAGGTCAGAGGGTGAGAGGCAGACACGGACCAGAGAGGCCAGGACTCACCTGCCCAGGTGTGCTGAGAAGCCGTGCTTCCGCCCGCAGCGCAAGCGTCACGGAGGACGCACGGTGACGAGAAGAGGTTTCTATTACTTACAGTGTATCATCAAATGACCGCCTACTGGTAAAATACAGACCACACACATATTCACTTGTGCACAGGAAATCATAGGAAAGACAAAAATACAGAAGAAGCTGTTCTGAGGACAATATTTGTATACCTTAGGTTCTCTACGATGTTTCATTTATAGAGACAAGAAAAAAATCTCTAATAAGTTATACATTATTGCCTTTTAAATAGGAGTTTGATCATGTATTTATTTTGTGCAGTGTGTGTAGTCTGGAAACATTTGAAACTGAAGGAGGTAGGCTGGTCACCTACCCCCTTCCTCCCCCGCAAAGTGGGGGTGCCCGAGGGCCGCTGCCCTGCCTGGCAGGGCACCCATGGCCGGTCAGCAGGGGGAAGGGCTTTCTCCGGCTGCCACATGACCCAGCCGGCTGGTCCTTCCTGACGCCCCCACTCGGGTGCTGCTGCCTCCACCGTCTGTGCTGAGGCTCCCAGAGCTAGTGGGAGTCAGGCCTGCTTGTCCTCTGAGGAGCCACAGTCTGCACCCACTTTTAACCCGGGGTGGTCACGGGGCCCACGGGCAGCGGGGCATCAGCGTCAGAGGCTGTGCTGAGGACAGGGCGGGGCTGGGCCCCAGAGGCTCGTCCTGTCACAGAATTGTCTCAGAAGTGAGATCCCCTCAGTGGAGACGGCCTGCGCAGGAAAGCAAGGGGGAAGGCTGGTTGCAACCGAACTGGAGGCCGTGGAGGGCCGGAGAACCACCCGGAGGCGGAAGGCCAGGAAAGAGATGGTGATGGACACCGGGTGGCCGGTATGGGCGAGGTGCCCGCCGGACATGGAAGCTGCCACAGGAAACACCACGGGAGTCTCCGCATTCTCTGAGCCACACTCCTCTTCCTCCTTTTCAACAACGCTTTAAAGATGTACAACCCACTCAGCCTTCGGCTGTGCCCACAGGCTGCAGGCTGGACGCACCCACGGCCAGTTGGCCATGCCCTGTTCCAGGGCCTTGGCAGTGTGTGGTTCCCATGGAATGTCCAAAGTACGGAGTCCACAGTGATCCTCCAAGTTTAGATCAGATCCCTCAGGAGGGGACTTCAGCCCTTCCTCCAGGAGCCCCCCTCCCACAGGGCACAGCCTCGCATCGGGGTGGCACAGTGCTGACAGCAGGCATGGCCGCACAGGGCACCGCTCCCCCAGGATGGCTCCTGGCAGGCTGCGGGTCTCTTAACTGGGAGGGACAAGGCATGCCCATGTGGCCCTGCTGTTCACCTGTGAGGTGGGCATGCGAGGCCGACCCCACCCCTCAGTTAGTCCCCTGACCCCCGAGTGCTCGCCGAGCCCTGGCACACAGGGACGCCCCTGGTCCCGTCGAGCCTGCCAGGCCTTTGCCCTCGCCACCGGACCTCATCTCTCCTGCCCCCTGATAGCACCACATGGTGCTGAGCCCCCACGGTCCAGTGATCACCCGCCGGCCTCCCCTCAGGACTGCCGGAGCCCCAGGCTCACTGCTGACCACCACGTCCCCAGTGCCCACTCGAGTGCCTGGCACATGGCCTGTGCTCTGCAAGCGTTTGCTGAATGCATGCATGACGTCTCAGACACACTGAGACTGTCCACCCCCTGTCCTCACCTGGATGCCAGCATGACTACACAGGTAGAAGTCAAACTCAGTTGGGTGGGTGATTTTCGTGTCCACGGTTGTGCCTGCTGGAATGTTTCCGCTTTTCCCAACCTTGAGCAACACAAGAGCCCATTAGATGCGGCTGGGGACGGCAAAGTGATGCAAGCAAGCAAACAAGACTCAGCCACACTGTCGTCTATTCCTAAGGCCTTAAGCTGGACTATGCATTTGCTCAGGACTATAGCTCAACATTCAGAAAATGAAGATCATGGCATCTGGTCCCATCACTTCATGGGAAATAGATGGGGAAACAATGGAAACAGTTAAGAGACTTTATTTTGGGGGGCTCCAAAATCACTGCAGATGGTGACTGAAGCCATGTAATTAAAAGACACTTGCTCCTTGGAAGAAAAGCTATGACCAACCTAGACAGCATATTAAAAAGCAGAGACATCACATACAAGAGAAAATCGCCCGTATAACCCCTGTGTACCTTCTGCAAGCACTTGCTGAATGTGTGCACGATGCCTCAGAGACACGTGAAAAAGAAAGGAAATATCTGAGAAGAGTGCCTACCTCTGCACCCCCTTCAATGCTGCAGTCTCAAATCTAGACTTCACTACTCCCACACAAGCTCTCACTTTTTGTTACATATTTGAGCCTCCATTAGCATTATACTGTGTTACTTTGCACATTTAAAACCTGTATACATGTATCCTATGCATTTTGCTACTTGCTGTGTTTGTTCCACATTGCAATTTTGAGAAACAGTCATTTGGCAGATAATGTTTATTACTGTTTTGTTTTTTTACTACTTTTCATTGGTATGTAAATGCCAGTATATAAACACACCACAAACTCTTCTGTTAGCAGGCAGATTTGTTACTATTATAAACAACACTGCCAGCATATTCTTACACATGTCCCCCTGAATGCTAGCATGTGGGTTTCTCCAGGGTAGATCTCTAGAACTGCCAAACTGTGCTCCAAGTTGGCTATCTGTCTCCACTCCTGTCCAAAGGGCAGGAGAATCCTCGGCCTAACGATGCACTGACCTTGTGCTGAGTGCTGTGTGTCAGATCAGCCACCCTCCCAGCACTCTCACGAGGCAGTCCAGGCAGAGGCGCTGACAGCTTGTGGTCAAGCAGCCGGAAGCTGCAGGGATGGACTGGAGCCAGGGTTTCTGGCTCCAGACCCTGTGCTCCTCACCATAGCACCCACATCCTGGACAACGTTTGGTGATTTTATCAGGCTAACCTCCTAATGTGAATCCCCCAGACTTTTTCTGTCCTCTGAAATTCTTTCTAGAAGATTATTCTCTGAAGGTTTATTAAAACTTGCCTATAAAAACCTCTGGACGAACTTCATCAAATAAGCCAAGTAGTTTCTCTTTTTTCCCCAGCCTGTGCCACACATTAAGATGGTTTACTCGTGACGCCTTGGTACAGTTTGCCCGTAAAACTCTCTGAGCCCGATGCCTTTGGGATGATGACTGGGACTGTCCTCCTCAGCTGATTCTGGTAACTGAAGTCGTTCTACAACTGAGTATTTGCATCTGTTTCTCCTGTTTTCCAACGTACTATCATGAAGCTGTTATCCAGTATGATTCAAATAACACCCCCTCTCTGCTCCCAACATCATCACAAGTATTCTCTCTTTTGTTCAGTCTTGATTGGTTTATATAATCTTCAGCGCAGTATGCCTCACTTGTGTTAATCTGTGCTATGGGCGATTCATTTTCTAGTTCACTATTTTCTATTTCGAGAAAGTGGGGTGCAGGAAAAAGCTGACTTTGATCCCCCTGACTCCTGGCAAGAGAGGTCTGCAGGCTGAGGTGGCAGGGGGGCTGCACACACCAGCTCCTCAGCTGTGCCTCGACCCCTGGGGCTGACATCCTTCCTGCGGATTCAGACTTACTGATGGCTGTCTTTCTAGTTTTACAACACAGCAGCTGTGTCTATACTCTCACCCATAAGTGCTGCGTTAGCTGCACTGCACAGGGTTTGATATGAAATTCTCCTTTTCGTTCATTTCTGATCATTTCACAATTGATTATTCTCTTCACCTTTTTAGTGCATGTGCTCCTTATAATCAATTGAAAAATTTAAGCTTTCTTATGCTTTTTTCTACTACGGATTTAAAACTGTGTAACGGAAAATGTGGTTTGTAGAAGGGTGAGGTCTGGCCATCTTCTGAGACCGCCTGAGGCCAGCTCGTGCTTCAGCTCTGGGCGTGAGCTCGGCCACCACAGGCAGGGCTCTGTCTGCCCCAGCTTGTTTCCTCCACTCTTCCCATTTTGAGTCTTTACTAACTTGTACCTCTCTCACTTTCTGACAGTGGTCTGTTAACACAGACCTCTCTAGTGGTGTGTTTGTCAATTTCTCGCTGAAATTCTGCCCGTTGAGCTTCACCTTTTAACCTTTACATATTTTTAGGCCATGGCATGAGATCCATCCGCGCTTAGAGCAGTCGTATCTTCTCAGGAGACCATCCGTCCCTTTTCCTCACCACTAACTCTCAATTTGCATTATGTCTTTCATTTAGGCCAGAAGCATGTTCAGCACTGTGGTGCCAGGTGGCCTCAGGGGACTGCTCCACGTGGACACCAACCCCCAGTGTCCAGCCCTGCTGTAGGCAGTCTGACCTAATGTCCCTCCCTTCCGGGAGGTCTTTTATCTTATGCAGCTACTTGGACACCATGCAGCTTTAGGACAATGTGTCTAGGTGTGGATTTACTTTTATTCTCCTGTTAGGAATAGGAACAGTGTTTTAATCTAAGGAATCCTATCTCTCCCCAGCTGTGGACAATTCTCAGCAGTCGCATCTTTAAGTCTCGAGCCTCCTGCTCGCACACGGTTCTTACTCTGGAGAAGCCAGGTAGCGTAAGGGAGTCTGGATGCTCCTCCAGACTAGATCCCTGGAGAGGTCCCAGGCCCCCTTCCAGGAGCACCCCAGCTGCCCTGAGGGCTCCCACTTCCCCACATCCTACCTCATCCTTTACGCCACGCTGTCTAGGACCACAGCTGCTCACCCCAGCTGCCCTGAGGGCTCCCACCTCCCCACATCCTACCTCATCCTTTACGCCACGCTGTCTAGGACCACAGCTGCTCACTGGCTCTGCAGCTTCACCTTTGGTCATTTCTATATGGGATAAAAGTCACCCCCCTAGACGCATCCCAACCTGTGGGGTTTATAGGTTCCAACTGTTCCCCAAGCTGAGGAGAACCGTGCTCCAGTGCCTGTGGCCGGTCCCCACGAGCCCGGGACGCCCGTGTCACCAGGCCCTCGGTGCGGCAGGCTGGATGGGGGGCCCGGGGACGCTCACCCGCTCGTTCTTGTCGGTGCAGAAGAGCCGCGTGTGGTGTCTCTTCTGGACCACGATGAACGTGATGCCTGGCTGGTAGTCCTTCTCTAGCTTAATGCACGCCTCACGGATGGCCAGTAACTCGTGGTGCAGAACCTGAGGAAAGGAAGCAGGACATGCTTGAGGACTGCTACGTTTCGGGGCCTCTTGTTACCTTAAAATGACTCCCTTTATCACATGTACGTTTGATACATATTTAAGTCTTATAGCTCCACTAGCTTGCTGTTAGCTGTTGTGATTCTGTCTCTTTGAGCCTGTTTCTTCACTTCTATCATGGAGCAAATGGCTCCCAGGTTTCGTGGTTAAATGGCTTAGGTTAGATAATGCATAAACAAGCAGAGCATGGTGTCTGGAATGTTCTAAGTGCTACCATCCACAGTGGACTTGAAGGCATGATGGGAAACACACACACAAACCAATCAATCCAACAACTTATTTCTGGATTGGAGAGAATCTACTTAAAGACACACAAGCAAACAAACTCTACTAGCCTAGGTGCTGAGCCGAGTCCAAAACCCAGCTCCACCACTAAGCAAGCCTGTGGCTATCAAAGCCACAAAACCTGTCTGATCCCCAGTTTCCTCAGGTTTAAAATCGGAGTTTTTCCCCACAGTCAGTTTCTCACATCAGGAAGCTTCCATAAGCCTCTTATCCTTCATCAGAGGGCAGGCAGAATGAAAACCACAATCATGAAAAACTAACTGAACTGATCACATGGACCACAGCCTTGTCTACCTCAATGAAACTATGAGCCATGCCGTGTGGGGCCACCCAAGCTGGACAGGTCATGGTGAAGAGTTCTGACAGAATGCGGTCCACTGCAGAAGGGAATGGCAAACCACTTCAGTATTCTTGCTTTGAGAACCCCATGAACAGTATGAAAAGGTAAAAAGATAGGACACTGAAAGATTACCTCCCCAGGTTGGTAGGTGCCCAATATGCTACTGGAGATCAGTGGAGAAATAACTCCAGAAAGAATGAAGAGACAGAGCCAAAGCAGAACAATACCCAGTTGTGGATGTGCTGCTGATGGAAGTAAAGTCCGATGCTGTAAAGAACAATATTGCATAGGAACCTGGAATGTTAGGTCCATGAATCAAGGCACATTGGAAGTGATCAAACAGGAGATGGCAAGAATGAACGTCGACATTCTAGGAATCAGCGAACTAAGATGGGCTGGAATGGGCGAATTTAACTCAGATGACCATTATATCTACTACTGTGGGCAAGAACCCCTTAGCAGAAATGGAGTAGCCCTCATAGTCAACAAGAGAGTCCAAAATGCAGTACTCGGATGTACTCTCAAAAATGACACAATGATTTCTGTTCGTTTCCAAGGCAAATCATTCAACATCACAGTAATCCAAGTCTATGCCCCAATCATGAATGTTGAAGAAGCTGAAATTGAACAGTTATGAGATGACCTACAAGATCTTTGAGAACTAACACCAAAAAAAGATGTCCTTTTCGTCACAGGGGACTGGAATGCAAAAGTAGGAAGTCAAGATATACCTAGAGTAATAGGCAACTTTTGCCTTGGAGTACAAAATGAAGCAGGGCAAAGGCTAACAGAGTTTTGCCAAGAGAATGCTCTGGTCATACTAAATACCCTCTTCCAACAAACAAGAGACAACTCTACGCATGGACATCACCAGATGGTCAATACCAAAATCAGACTGATTATATTCTTTGCAGCTGAAGATGGAGAAGCTCTATTAAGTCAGCAAAAACAAGACCAGGAGCTGACTGTGGCTCAGATCATGAACTCCTTATTGCCAAATTCAGACTTAAATTGAAGAAAGTAGGGAAAACCACCAGACCATTCAGGTATGACCTAAATCAGTGGAAGTGATAAATAGATTCAAGGGATTAGATCTGATAAGAGTGCCTGAAGAACGATGGATGGAAGTTCGTGACATTGTACAGGAGGCCGTGATCAACACCACCCCCAAGAAAAAGAAATGCAAAAAGGCAAAATGGCTGTCTGAGGAGGCCTTACAAATAGCTAGGAGTAGAAGATAAGTTAAAGGCAAAGGAGAAAAGGAAAGATGTACCCTTCTGAATGCAGAGTTCCAAAGAATAGAGAAAAGAGATAAGAAAGCCTTCCTCAGCGATCAATGCAAAGAAATAGAGGAAAACAACAGAATGGAAAAGACTAGAGATCTCTTCAAGAAAATTAGAGATACCAAGGGAACACTTCATGCAAAGATTGGCACAATAAAGAATAGAAATGGTATGGACCTAGCAGAAGCAGAAGATACTAAGAAGAGGTGTCAAGAATACACAGAAGAACTGTACAAAAAAGATCTTCATGACCCAGATAACCACAATGGTATGATCACTCACCTAGAGCCAGACATCCTGGAGTGCAAAGTCAAGTGGGCCTTAGGAAGCATCACTACGAACAAAGCTAGTGGAGGTGACAGAATTCCAGCTGAGCTATTTCAAATCCTAAAAGATGATGCTGTGAAAGTGCTGGATTCAATATGACAGCAAATTTGGAAAACTCGGCAGTGGCCACAGGACTGGAAAAGGTCAGTTTTCATTCCAATCCCAAAGAAAGGCAATACTAAAGAATGTTCAACTGCACAATTGCATTCACCTCACACACTAGCAAAGTAATGCTCAAACTTCTCCAAGCCAGGCTTCAGCGATACATGAATCGTGAACTTCCAGATGTTCAAGCTGGTTTTAGAAAAGGCAGAGGAACCAGAGATCAAATTGCCAGTATCTGCTGGATCATCGAAAAAGCAAGAGAGTTCCAGAAAAACATCTATTTCTGCTTTATTGACTATACCAAAGCCTTTGACTATGTGGATCACAATAAACTGTGGAAAATTCTGAAAGAGATGGGAATACCAGACCACCTGACCTGTCTCCTGAGTAATCTGTATGCAGGTCAGGAACCAACAGTTAGAACTGCACATGGAACAATAGACTGGTTCCAAATAGGAAAAGGAATATGTCAAGGCTGTATATTGTCACCCTGCTTATTTAACTTATAATGCAGAGTACATCATGAGAAACGCTGGGCTGGATGAAGCACAAGCTGGAATCAAGATTTCCGGGAGAAATATCAATAACCTCAGATATGCAGATGACACCATGCTTTTGGCAGAAACCAAAGAGGAACTGAAGGGCCTCTTGATGAAAGTGAAAGAAGAGAGTGAAAAAGCTGGCTTAAGACTCAACATTCAAATATCAAATATCATGGCTTCCAGTCCCATCACTTCATGGCGGAGAGAAGGGGAAACAATGGAAACAGTGACAAACTTTATTTTGGGGGCTCCAAAATCACTGCACATGGTGACTGCAGCCATGAAATTAAAAGATGCTTGCTCCTTAGAAGAAAAGCTATGACCAACCTAGGCAGCATATTAAAAAGCAGAGCTGTTACTTTGCCAACAAAGATCTGTCTAGTCAAAGCTATGGTTTTTCCAGTAGTCATGTATGGATGTGAGCGTTGGACCATAAAGAAAGCTGAGTGCCGAAGAATTGATGCTTTTGAACTGTGGTGCTGAAGAAGACTCTTGAGAGTCCCTTGGACTGCAAGGAGAACCAACAAGTCAATCCTAAAAAGAAATCAGGCCTGAATATCCATTGGAAGGACTGATGCTGAAGCTCCAATACTTTGGCCACCTGATGCGAAGAACTGACTCATTGGAAAAGACCCTAATGCTGGGAAAGGTTGAATGCAGGAGGAGAAGGGGATGACAGAGGGTGAGATGGTTGGATGGCATCACTGACTTGATGGACATCAGTTTGAGCAAGCTCAGGGAGTTGGTGATGGACAGGGAAGCCTGGTGTGCTGCAATCCATGGGGTTGCAGAGAGTCAGACGTGACTCATTGACTGAAATGAACTGAAAATAGAAGCATTCCCACCTTGAAACCTGCTGTGATGCCTACCATCCTCTGAGTAGCACCAGGGGTTAGGGTACAAGGATACTGGCCCCTGTCTCTCCTCTCCCCTCCCCTGAAGAGTTGGCCCCCAGAACGAGTCCCCCAGCCCAGACTCCCCACAGCCTAGGAGGCAAAGCGTGGAGCCGGAACAGGCCCTGTCTGGTGCGTGCTGAACCGAACCTGCTGGACTGGCCTCGCTCGACTCTGGCCCCTGCCCCCGCCTCTCCTCCCCTCCTGCCGCAGGGTCCTGACCACCCCGCACCCCCCACACCTACCACACAGTGACCAGATAAACCTGGGGGCAGAACAGAAATGCGAGACGCCTTCCTGCAGAGGGACGGAGAGCAGGGCGGAGGAAGCGCGGTGGCGCCCACCTGCTGGAACTGCCCCTCGGAGACGCCGTCGCGGTAGAAGATGATGCGGGTGGGCTTGAAGCGCGTGGACTTGTAGAACTGGATGAGCAGCTCGCGCACCATGGCCGCCAGGTCCTGGATGATCTCCTGCCGGTGCTGCTGCACGCGCACGGTGGCACAGTAGCGGTTTGGGTGGGCGTCCATGCTGCCCACGACCTGCGGGCAGTGGGGTCAGCAGGTGCCGAGGGCCCGTCACGGGCAAGCCCACCACCTTTACGTGGCGTCTGTGTGTAAGGCCCTGGGGTATGTGAATGCGTCCCCAAGAATGTAAGTTTGCCCAAGGGACCTAATAAAAAACTCACGACTGTTCAGAACCCCTCTTCTGCTTGTATCGGATGGGGCTGAATTACATCAGCTCAGAGGTGGCCCCTGGAGAGCCTGACAGCGTGCAAAACTCTACTAAGCACGTTGTTTTCCCCAAGCCAGGTGCACAGCCACACACGACACCCTAAGACTCCCAGCACCAGCAGTGAGGAGTGTCCCTCAGGAACGCCGGCCTGAAAGCAGTTGCCTGCAGGTGCCAACCAGCGGGACCCAGTCAGCGTGCTGGGCACAGGGCTGCACTGGGCCGAGCCACTGCGCTTTCATCGCTAATCAATCACAGAGATGCTGGGCAGGCAGGAACACACATGGACAGAGGGACGTGGGAAGCGATACTCACGGCAGCAATGGACGGCTTCTTCCCGTCCCCGGCGGGGGGGTGAGTGACATCTGCCCCCAGAAAGATGACGGGCTGCTGGAACACCGGAGGCCTGCGGGGGAAGCGAGTGTCAGGGGCCGCGGCTCGGGGACGCCACCCGGACCTCTCAGGACACGGGCACCAGCGCTACTCTGGGGCTCTGCTTGTAAAGACTCCTCATCTCTCTGGCACAGACAGAGAACACCTTGTGGGGACAAAGAGGCTCAGGGTGAGACCTGCTTCAGAGCGACCCGGAGCGGGAGAGGCTGCAGGAGGTGTACACTGCACCAGGGTGGTCAGGTGTGGACGGCCGCTGAGGCCGGGCCCAGGGACAGGAGGGTTCTCCTCGGGGAGATGACTGAATGTTTCCAAGATAATCGCGTCCATAGAGTCCACGGTCTGCAGCCAACCTTGGACCTGCGGCCACACTGCAGGGCGCCTGGCAGCCGCATTGCTCTCTACCCAACACCCCAATGTCTCCAGACATAGCCACATATTCTCGGGGGATGAATGTGTCCCAGTAGGGAAGCAAGGAGCTAGGCTGTTCTCCCAGGGTCTTCTAAATGCTGGCCACACTCCAGCAGTCACCTCCCCAAAGAGGCGGTGTTGGGGGCCTGGTTCTCCAACAGCTGGCGGGTCCCAGCCTCACCGGCTGTGCGACCGGGAGCCTTCTTGATGCCTCATCCTTCTCTCCTCCCGGACTCACGTGCTGCCCAGGTGCCCTGTGCTGAGCCCCCCAGGTACCCACTGCTCTTCCTCTTGCCCTCCCCCTCCTCTGACGGGTCCCGGGTGCACCCACACACGCAGTTCTGACTCACACCTTGAACCGGCACAACCACACCAGCCACTGGACAGTCCACTCTGCCCCCGGCTCCCCGGCTCGCCTTGTGGCAGAGCTCTGGGATTAGCTGAGCCCGTCTCCTGCCTCCAGACGGGGCCTTGTGCTGCCATGGCAACAGGACTGCTCTCTGCAAGGTCACCTGCAACCTGCACACGTCCCCCAGCCCTGTGGCCGAGAGCCTCACACCTTGTCACACCTGGCTGGTCGGTGCCATGTGGCGGCCACGCACGGGCTCCCCTTCCCTCCACGACCTTCCAACCCTGAACCCCGCAGGGCCCAGGCTTGGCCGTCCTTCCTGTCTACACTGCACCCTGCGGTGCTCTCCAGCCCAGAAGCTCTAATACCACCCGCACGTGAGGGGCCCTGAACAAAGCTCTCCAGCACAGGCTCCCCCCAACCCGCCCCTGCACCCCTGCCTCAGCTGGCGTCACCTCATCGCTCCCACAGCCCAGGGTGGGCCAATCTAGACTCCTCTTCCACTCACGGCTCTGGGCGCCCCCGGCCTAGCTCCCACCAGCAGCTCTCCTGGGACAATGCCGGCGGGCCAGAGCTGGGGTCGCCTTTCAGAACAAGGTCAGCGGGGCTACACCTGCACTTGTGAGCCTGCCCCCACGGCTGTGTTCCCCTGGAGCGAGTGCCAGGCCCCCACAGGCTCGCCCCTCAGTCTCTGAGCAGAATGACCGCCACGTTCCCAGCAGGCAGGCTGCCCCAAGGCCCTTGCACGGCCTGCACCCTCTGGAGCAGGCTGCTCCCGGTGTCCACACAGCCCTGCCCCCAGTGCCCAGTCTGCACCGTGTCACCTCCCCCGTGAGGCCCTCACGCTCTGAGCCCCCTTCCACTGTATCACGGCTGCTCAGCTCCCAGTGCCCGGCCCTGGCCTGGGGCCAACAGCGCCACCTCCTGCTCTGGAAGCCCCCTGTCCTGGAGCTGACCGTCGGGCACCTGGGGCGCTGGTGTGGCCCTCCTGTCTACATGGCACTGGCCACACAGCTGCCATACCTCACGTGCGGGACCCACCTCTGGATGGGGTTAGAAAGCCCTTCTCCTTGGGCTGGCACCGGTCCTCAGGGGACCTGGACCCCGAGACCAGGAGCAGCCAAGACCCTCGTCCTACTCACTTCCTGCGCCTGCCAAGCCCGGGACAGCGCTCAGCATAGCTGAGCAGAGCCGCCTCGGCACCGCCCTGCCCAGGGCGTCACCACAGGTGCCCCATGCATGGCAGAGGACCGGCCTCACCTCCCCTGCGGCAGCAGGATGTTGTTCACGCCGCCCAGTTTGACGTTGATTTTCAGACAGAGGTTGGACAGGGTCTGCGGCGTGGTCCTCTGCACGTTCTTCATCTGCACACACTGCGTGGCCATGCCCAGCACCGTGTCTCCCACACGCTTGACCTCGGCTGCCGAGAGAACGGGGTGCTCAGCACGGCTCCCTGGCGCTCCTCTGCCCACCCCGCGCGCCTGCCGCACACGCGGCCAAGCCTGGACCCAACTCTGCGCCAGCTGCAGGGCGTCCCCCATTGGCTCAGGGAGGCCCGCTCTCAGTCAGGGGCGTTTCTGCAACTTCTCCAGGCTGACAGGGCAGTGTGCACAGGGCCAGGTTGGAACCCAGGCACTCGAAACAGCAAGCAAATGCTCGAGTAGTTAAAAATATAAACCTGTGAATCCTCAGTCCCTGGCCATAGAAACTTGATGCCAAAGCGCTCTCCAGGCCTACACCCCGCTCCATTCTGGGTTCTCTTGTGAAGCGAGTGGGCAACTGCTCCCTAGACAGGCCAGCAGAGACGGGAGACCCTGCGAGAAGAGTCACCTGGGCTTCCTCCCGCTCCTGGATGCAGAGCCCATAGGAGACGGGAAGCCAGTCAGTGAGTCAACCGCGCCTCTCTTGCCTCTGCCCTGTGGTGCCCACACACCTCCTGCACAGGGCCTCCGGTTCCCACCGGGCTTCCAGCAGACGTCTGCACATGCACCCACTTCCCCGTCTCACCATCGCTTGTCTACACCCGGGAGCTTTCCCCACCAGCGCCTGGGACTCCATCCCAGGGCTTGGAAACTCTGAGCCAGGTGGAAGTGCAACCGGCCTTCTGGCAGAAAGGACTCTGATCAAATCCCAGAGGATTCTGAGATGGCACGGCTCACAAGAGGACTGCCCCTTCCCCCCCGAGGGGATTACTGCGTGCACATCACGTGACCATTTCTCATCCAGTCGAAGTCTGTGTCGGCAGCAGACAAGGTAACCGCACGCCTGCCGCATCCCGCACCCCCTCGGGATGCCCATCTCGGGGAACCGGGGCCTCAGATAACACTGCCAAGGTGACCCTGGGCACATGTGTGGCCACAATCAGACACCACCTGGTCTCGCTCAGACACAGGCTCCTCCTGGGTGTGGCGGAGGCCTCACCACGCATCCGTAGGGCCGGGGCTGGGGCGGCACCAAGACCTACCATAAACGGGGGTCTTCCCCGGCAGGATGACCACCACCAGCTGCAGGCCAGCGTACGTGTTTTTCAAGTGCCGGAACATGGGCTCCACACTGTCCGCCCCCTGGGCATATTTACAGAAGCATGGCTGGCCCTGGATGGGCATGCCCGCGTCTCTCGAGATCTTTCTGAGCTGCTCCGTGAAGGACCTGGAGGAGCAGGGTCGTTACATGAAGAAGAACCCAGAATGCCAATGATCCAGACCCACCAGAGGCCCCAAGAAAGGGCAGTGTTAACAGATCCAGACCCCAAGCCATTTTCACTGAGCTCTGAGTCCCTGCTGAAGCCCGAGATGTGGCTGTTTCAACAAGACAACGCACAGAGGCTGCCCATGTGCTCAGCACACAGGTGCCTGAAAAGTCACGATGTAACAGGAGATGCCACATCGTGGCCCCGCCACCCCCACCAGCTGTGACCCTCCCAGGCAGCGACAGGGCTGTTCTTTCACAGTCGGGCACAAACAGCTGCCGCCCACTTGCCCGCAGACGCCGAGCACTGTCAGGGCAAGGAGAGCCATGAACTGACTATCCCTTTGGATTCCCCTGGTTTATCCCATGCACAGAGCTTGGACTCGGATGACATGGTCATGGGAGCAAACAAGACAGCCCACAGTTAAGAGTAGCACCAGCAGCTGCGCCCGTTACAGGCGGGGCTGGGGAGACAGATCCACAGCTTCTATTTTAAGTGCAGGGATAGAAACATCCCAGCCTTTTACAATGAAGCAAGGATATGCCAACCCACCCCAGCCAGTTAGCACCCAACCTCTGTTAGTGCAGTTAAAGAAACCCATGAGCGCGTCTCTGCGTCTACGCCCACGGGTGCACCTGCCCTGGGGCCATCTGGCGCCAGGAGAATGACACAAGGGCCCCAGACAGGAGCGGGGGAGGCAGCCTGAGGTCAGACTGTACACCCCACTCGCCCCGCTCTCTCTGCCGGCGGTGTGGGAGAAAGGGCTCTGTCCCTCATGCCAGCTCTCCAGAGCACCGAGAGACGCAGCTCCCTGGGACCAAGGCCCACTCAGACGCCCACCAGCGACTCCCTGCTCCGTGGGCCCCTCCTGCTCCCGCCCAAGGGAGGTGGGAGGCGCCTTCTGTTCCCTGTTAGGTCTTGGCTGCTTGCAGAAGCATGAGCAACCAAACTCCATGTTTATGGTGCTGCTTTCAAAGTGTCTGACACTGCGTCAGGTTGGTCTGATATAGAAATGTGAATCTAAAGTGCTTTTAAAAACAGTGCTAGTTCAGTAAATACAATTTTCTTCTTTGCCTCTAGTTGGTACACTTATCGGGCTTGGCTGCTAAAGAATCCGCCTGCAATATGGGAGACCCAGGTTCAATTCCTGGGTAGGGAAGATCCACTGGAGAAGAGAGAGGTTCCCACTCCAGTATATTTGGGCTTCCCTGGTGGCTCAGCTGGTAAAGAACCTGCCTGCAATGCAGGAGACCCCAGTTCTATTCGTGGGTGGGGAAGATCCCCTGGAGAAGAGAATGGCTACCCACTCTAGCATTCTGGCTTGGAGAACCCCCTGGACTCTACAGGCCACAGGGTGCAGAGTCGGACATGAGTGAGCGACTTTCATGCTCACCGTACACTTGCCGTCATTCACTGTTTTGTTTCTCACATAACCTGCTGCACCTCTGCACACTCACTCCCACAAGTCTGAGAAGCAAAGCTCCCCCTTCCTGACGGCCCACCCCGAGCAACGTCCTCTGCCAAGCCCCGCCCTCCCCGCAGAGCCTGACCTGCCCCAGCCCCTCGGAGCAGGCCTCCCCACGGCCCCCAGGACCACGGGCCCGGCCGGCAGCCTTACTTGAGGTGCACCTCCGTGCACTGGCGCTGGGGGGCGAAGCAGGCGATGGCCCACACCTTGATCTCAATGCCCGTGTGGAACTGCTTGTTCCTCATGTCCCACACGCCCTGGACTGGGGTGGCAATCGCCTTATTCTGCAAATGGCGAGACGTTCAGAGTGAGAAGAAAACAGTCCTCTGACCCTGGATTTTGTCACTGTCCTCGCTGTGGCTGGTCCCCAAGCAGAGGGCGCCTCCTAAGGCTGAGGACCGAGCCTGTGTGCAGCCTCCAGCGCTGAGCAGTCTGCGCTGTGGGGGCCTGCGGAGGCCACCAGTGCTCACAGGAGGGCTGGACGGATGCACAGACCAAGGACGGAGGGACGGAGAGGTGGGATGGGGGAGGTGAGCTGGGCGGAGGGTGGCTGGAAAATGGGCAGAGGGATGGAGGGGCGGGAGGGGGAGCGGGGAGGGCCCAGAGCCCCACCCACCCTCACAGGTAGCCAGGAGGAACAGGAAGGCCGTCTGTCTCAGAAACAAGGATTTTCCCTCCTCCAGGACCAGCCAGGGCAGCCAGGGAGGGCACGGAAGCAGGGCGCTTCTCCTAGCCCCGTGCCTGGGGGCGGACAAGCCAGTGGGGACCGAGTCACAGCCCCCTGTGCCCCGCTCCCCACTGCCTGCCGTTGTTCAAGCTACTCCCATTTGAGAACAGAAACAACAGATGATGCGTCTGCTTGATTCTGTCATCTCTCCACCAGAAAGGACCAGGGCTCAACACTGACTGTCACCTAAGGAATCTGTTAGCTGCCTCCAAGTGATGCTGGAGTTCGAGGGAGCGGGAGGAAGGGCCGCTGGAGGGAGCAGAGCCTGTGGGCCTAAGGCCCTGCAGGACTCAGTGTGTCTGAGTTGTGCTCATTTACTCCGTTTTTCTAATGGAAAACACTTTATTTTTCTTATTAAAGTAATACAAGTATACAGTAAAAGTCAAACATTACAGAAATGAATGTTTTTGTTTCATATTTTTTTCTAAACTAGCACCCTACTCTGGCCAGCCTCCTTCTGTAAGAGAGAGAGCCACCACCATGGTGGGCTGTTGTCAGACCCCAGACATCAACGAATGTTGCTGGGGGACATTTAATGTTTTGTCTGACAGGACAATGGGTAGGGCCCGTGATGAGACTTGTTTGCTCCCACTATAATGGTTAAGAGATTTGGAAAATTTGTTCATTTAGAAGCATGAGAAACTTCGAATCCTTAGGATTCTAACATTCCTGCAAGGTTAAAGAGCTGTTTTGTTCTCTAGACGCCTCCTGCCTTCACTAAAGACGCAGGACCTGCAGTCCTGGCTTTACCAGGACTCACTCCTTCTGGCAGGCAAAGGGGAACTCGCCTCCCCACTGGGCTGCAGGAAGGTAGGAAGGTGCCCTGGGTGCAGTGTCTGGGCTCCCAGGCACACAAGGGTGCTGAGGAGGAGCCAGGAGGCTTCCTGGAGAGAGCAGGGAGCAGCCCCAAACACCCACGGCCCAGGGGGCATACCCCCCACAGGGGACTACCTAGCAACACTCTAGAACAATGAGGGAGCCACGTGTCATACGCACTCCAAGACCTCCTTGTGATCTAAGAGAAAACAGTAAGTTAAAAGGGGCAAGGTATAGAAGGGTATTTAATACGTTGCTATGCACACAAGAAAGAGTAAAAAAAACACATGGATAATCCCTAGGGTGATTTTACAAAGAGAACTGCCTCCTGGGAGATCTACTGGGATGTGGGGAAAAAAGAGGTATTTTCCCCTATAATTCTTTGCATTTTTTGAACTTTTAAACATTTTTATAAATACAACTTGCATTTTAAAATAAGAAAGGGAAAAACCCGCAAACAAAACAAAACGAAAGCCTGCTACAGGCCCCGCCCCCCCGGTGGAGCAGTCAGGTCAGGCGGAAGCAGGCTCCCACGGTGCTCCCTGATGGACAAGCACCGTGACTTCCGCGTTTTCTTCCTTTTTGGGGGCCACGTAGTGTGTAGGATCTCAGTTCCCTGACCAGGGATTAAACCCAGGTCCCGGCAGCGAAAGTATCCAGTCCCAACCACTGGACCGCCAGGGAATTCCCAAAGTTGTGACCTTTGAAGTTGCGCTCCACCTCCCCGCCTACCCACCACCTTGCTGGAGAAAAGCCCAGGAGAAAAGAATAATTTCTCAGGAGCCCTAAGGGGCTCAAGGGTCAGGACCATACTGACCAGAGCCAGAGGTCAAACATTTGCATTAACTAAACTGAGGTACTTGTGCCCAAATACCACCCCAACAACAGTTAGAAAGCAGAGAGGCAGCAGGGAGCTTGTGGACAATTCATCACTGACCGCATCCCCCTCACACAAAGAACGATGGCTTTAAAAGTCTGGTGGGGTAATAAAGTTTACCTTTAGAAAAGCAAAAGGGGGACTCAGGAAACTTTAAAGGTTCAAGGAAACCAGTCCTCTACGAAGCCCAACAGCTGTTACAGGTTCACACAGGAGCAGGAAGGACTCTACCTTGACCGTGGTCGACGCCTCTGGGGGCAGGGAAGGGGGTTAGAACTCTTCCTTGACCATGGTCTGCACCTCCAGGGGCGGGGAAGGGGGCTGGACGCTCTTGCTTCACCGTCAGCATTCGGCACATACCCCCAGCACCAGCAGAGTGGCCCCGCCCAGCGCACCACCTACCCTGCCCCCGTAGAGGATGGAGGGCGGCTGGAGGACCCGTCCGGTCACGTCTGTCATCTCGTCTTTCACCATGATTCCAAATTCACGAACATATGGATCTGTATTGAAACTGGCACTTCTCATCTTGAAAGGGAAGAGAGAAGAGGCTCAGGGTCAGGGGCGATCTTTGCTTCCTTCCAGAAGCCGCGTCTGTCCAGAGCACCGGGGTGCCATGCCCGGGGACCCCGTCCCCACCCGAGGCCGGCACCCACGATGGGACGCTCACCAGCTTGCTAATCTCTTCCTGCCGGTCGGGGGCCGACCTGGCCGTCGCTCTGATCATGGTTGAGGTCTGATTGTCGGTCAGCTTTTTTATGCATCTCTGTCCTGCCACTATGTTGCAGACCTGCGAGGAGACACGGGAGCTGGGGTCAGCAGGGGCTGGGAGCGGGCGGGTCTGGGCTGAGCACAGACACTGGTGGGGCGGGGGCGGGGATTGGTTCCTGAGATCCACCAGGAACGGCAGCCCCGAGGAGGCCCTCCGGTCCACAGCAGAACCCCCGAAGAAAACCCGGTGTAACACAGACAGAGCCCGGGGACTGCGCAGGGAAAGAGACACAGCTGCAGGGCGGGCGGGCCTGGGGCTTCAGCACGGCTGTGTGGGCCCAGTCCTCAGACAGGACCGTTAGCAGAGCTTCCTGGGAAGGGAAGCTGTCTACCTTCTGGACACAGACGGGAAAAACCCAACCATGGCCCAGATGTTCAAGCAACCGGACAAGCACTGAGAATTTAGAACACTAACAGAAAATAGTTAGAACTCGGATCTCCATTTCAGTATTTGATCTTTTCCCGGGCGATTATTCTTCAAACTCCAAAATCCAAAGTAGTGGATTTTACACTTCCTGTCCCAGGGGTCTGCTGGGCACACATACACATGATCTTGACCTTCACACAAATCCTATGAATTACCAAACCCATCTTATTATTAATGCGAAAACAGGCTAGACCACGTCTGTGAACCTGCCTGAGGTCCCACAGTGGCGGGAGTCACAAAGTTTGGGCCCAGCACACAGAGACAGAGGGCGGGGGCTTGCCTCCAGGGGAAGGTAGGTGTGTTTCTGCTCCTGTCCGACTTGTAAACATGGGAGGTGGGGGTAGCGCAGAACCAGCTTGTGCCTGTCCTTGAAGTACTGGGCCACCGTGCACTCCACCGTCTGCCCGCTCTCCTGCTGCAGCGGGAACCTAGGGGAGAGAGACGGCTCAGGCCCAGAGCCCGCTGCGGGCCCCACGCACCTGCTCACGCAGCCTTCCTGGGTCTGCTTTCTCAGGGATGGAGGAGATGGAGGGCCACCCAAAGCAGTCAAAACCACACCATGCCCTCTGGGTCATTGGGAACATACCCAAGTCCCAAACTTTTGTTTTATCTCCAGAGTCAGAAAGGGAAAAATACCCCCCCACTCACGATATGCAGTAATCACAAGAGACACCTACATCTAGGGGACTTGGAAAGGATCCGGACAAAGACAAAGCCAGGAAGAACGGCCTGTGTGCATTCCAGCCCGCCTCGCACCGACTCTGAAAGTTGTTCACAGGCTGCGTGCTCCATGAGCCCGCCCCAGACAATCTGAGACCTTCCAGACAGGACGGCAAAAGGGATAAGCAGCGTCTGCTCGGGCCTCTGCGGTCACACAGGCTGGGCTGGGGCCAAGGGTGCCGGGCACGGGGACCAGGACACAGGCTCACCCTGGCCACCTGCTGCACGAGGCCCTGGGTGCCCTGCTATAACCAGTGCCCAGCGACACACCAGGTGCTTCTCCTGGAATGACCACGAAATAAAACTAACAAGTCCCCACTAGAGCCAGGAGGCCCCAGGTGGGGTGAGGGGGCCACACGGCTTAGACAGCAGGGCCCCCGTGTGGCCAGGACACCTGCTACCTTGACGGGGACCCCGCCTGCCTGTGCTGTGACAGGGCACCCTGCAGAGGCCGAGTCCAGGCAGTGTCCACTCGCGCCCACCACCCTGCCCGGCCCCTGCTCACTGCAGAGGACTGGACAGTGAGCCCACACAGCCCTTGTCGCACTGGTGACATTCAGGAAAACTGATGGGGAGTCCCCACCCACCCCGGGGAGTCCCCAGCCACCCCGAGGAGTCCCCACCCACCCCATCACATCCAATCTCATCCCCGCTACTGCCTCCAACAGGTGGGATTTTATAATTTCATCCCACGATGTGAAGTATGGATCGACTAAGCCAAAGGCGCACTTCCAGAAGTCACCATGCAGAGTCTGGACTTGTGAGTGACAGAGGAGGCCGGGGCTGGGGGGAGTCTGAAGGGACGGTCACTTACGTCTGGTGGCTGGGGGGAGCCTGGGGGGACTCGCGTGTGGTGGCTAGGGGGAGCTGGGGGGGAGCCTGGGGGGACTCGCGTGCGGTGGCTGGGGGAGCTGGGGGCACTCACGTCTGGTGGCTGGCCGGCCTCCGGGTCACGTTGCACACGCGGTACTTCCTCTTCATCTGCCCGCAGTGCGTTATCTCCACCTTTAGACCTGAGGACACAGAGCGGCTGGGCTTCAGCATCAAGACTCGGCCTGGCCTGTCACCACACCCCACTGACAGACCACTGGATTTCAGGGTACCATCACCCGCAGACCCACAGGGCCTGGGGCTGGGCTGTCTCACCCGCAGGGGTGCCCCCGGCCCAGGGGTGGCGAAGCCCGAGGACTGTGCTCAGAGACAGTGGACGACGTGGGCTCCGCTGAGAGCGTGGCGTCCGCGCCCATGGCCTTCTGTGCTTCCTGAGGGGCTATTTTTAGCAGAAAGCCCTGCTGCTGGCCTCTGTACACCCCCGGGAAGCACAGGTGCTGACGGCCAGGCTCCGGGGCGTTTCAGCAACCAGATGGCGGGCAGGAGGGCCCAGCCCGACCACGGTGCCCTGGACTGCACTTCCTTGAGTGGAGACCAAGCTTGATGCGTACAGACACCCCAAGTAGAGAGGAGCCAATGTTCTGGAACGTCTGAGACGCTGGTTAAGTCGTGCTGCCGCCCTGGGCTGCTCCGCGCTCAGACATCATGGGCCACCCTGTCCCTGTGTTGACGAATCTGACGTTGACTGACCCTGCCTCCAAGGAGAAATGTGGGCCCCCTTGGCCGTGTGCCCCTCGGGTCTAAGGCAGGCAGCTGCTTACCTTTGATTTCTTTGGTAAACTTGACCCTTTGGGAATCTGTCAGAGGTTTCTGTTGTTCTTCAATACTTTTAAAATCCAAGACTTCACAAACAAACTCAATGACTGGCTGTGCCTTATAGAACGCTGTTGCCGAGACTGTGGGCGGGAAGAGAAGAGCACAGACGTGACGGGGTCTGCCTGGTGCAGCCCCTTCCACGGCCGAGCCCCGGGCCAGGCAGGAGGGCACCTGGCCTCCGCACCCCCTGACCATGGAGCGGACTCGGCACGGGGGTGTGGCAGTGGGGACTTGCGCTGGGGCACGGACTGCCACTGCCCACTCTAGCCAGGGCAGCACTAGGGGCTGACAGAGGCTAAGGTCACCTCTGAGAGTAAAACTGGGCTTTACAGCCACAAGTCGTGGGTTTTCTGGCAGTTTCTGACCACCTCCTGGCCTCCATCTCGCTGAAGTTTATCCAACACAAGGGCAGCTGGGAGCCCCCGCAGCACCGAGCCACTGTCTGGGGAAGGGACCCTGCAGAGGCTCTGACGGTCAAGCCTCAGCGCTGCTGCCCTTGCTCACGAGCAGGTGCATGCAGAACTGGCCCCAGGGGCCCTGCTCCTGAACCCCACCCTGGCACCGGGGCTCTGCTTACCATCGATATTCAGCATCATCTTCCAGAGAGAAGGCCGGACGGACTGATGGAAGCCAAACCACACCTCTCGGCCCCCGCCCAGTGGGTTGGAGCAGCCCTCAGATGCCGTGAAGAAGGAGCGGCCCACGGGGGTGTACCTGGAACAGGAGCCTCGTCTAGGGGGGCTGGCGGGCACACACCCTGAGGATGGCCAACATGTGGAGGACACGCGGGAGAACGTCCCCCTGAGAGCTGAGGGCACGTGGCCTGGTCCTGCCTCCCGTTTCCCACAGGACCCTCCCACCTCGGTGCCTTGTCTGCAGCCAGCACATCACACCTTTCTTGGGCGGAGTGGGCTGGGGTGCTAGTGCAGGTGGCCACGGTCGGCCAGCTGGACAGGCCCTGCCCGGGCCTCAGGGCGTCTGGAGCTGAAGGCCAAGGACCTCTCGTAGACCAAGCCCCCGGGCCACGCCCGTTCCCTCAGCTCAGCTCCTCCACAGGGCGGAGAGGGAGACGCTGAACTCAGACCTCGCTTGGGGATGATGGGTCTACGTGTGGAAGGATCCACACCCCTCCCAGGGCCAGTTCCCGCCAGAGCTCAGAGCTAGAGGCCCCCACGCTCTCAGGGCAGCAGTCAGCAGCTGCGGTATGGCTGAGGGTCCCCAAGGGAAGACCCTGCTGCCTGTAGACGCAGCCACCACCCAGGACATGCAGCCCGCTCTCGACCTCCCCTCAGATGTGCTCATCCTGCCTCTTTCTCCACTTTTCCCAAAGACTTTCTTCCTGATGATAAAGGTAATGGTGATTAATTCAGAGGGATTCGGGGGGTGGGGAACAATCACAGCACTTCCTGCTGCTCACTTAAAAAATGGATTTGACACTTTGGCAACAACCCTTAGGTGTTGTTTTTGTTTTACTTTCACCTACCTACCTTCTCCCCCAGCAACAGTTCCGAGCAGTGACAGACTACATTTGGGGGTGGTGGGGACCCCTGCCCTGACGGACAGCCTGCTCTGTCTGCAGAACAGCAGGGCCCCCTGTGAAAACCCACCCGGCTCTTCAAGGCGCCTCCTCTTACACTCACATCTCAGAGTTCTGGTCAGGGTTGGGAAAGCGCAGTTTGGAGGTTCATTTCAGTTTCAAGTGTTCTTTCTTATACTTAATCATTCACACAGTTCCTGAGGTCCCACTGTGCGGGACGCATGTGGAAGGAAGAGGCGACCCCAGGAGAAGCCCAAGCTTCCGCACGGGCACCTGTGCAACTCGAGCCTCTGTGTGGTCAATTACGAGCCGTCCAAGTGTCCCAGCAGGTTCAAATGCCGTGATAAGTGGGGGAAAAACACCAGAGGACAGAGCCAAAGTGGGAAACCCCCAAGGCCCCCAAAGGCTCCCCCACGTGGCGCAGGCCAGCTGAGCACAGCGCTGGAACACGGGTGCACGGGCGACCAAGAGACGGGACCTAGCTCACGTGCCGGGTGGAGTGACCACGCGCCCGGAGTCAGGGAGTGTGTGTGCCTGTCTTGGGACACAGGAAGGGGGTGAGTGCAGCTCCTGGGGGTCCTGGGCAGCTCTTCTTTCCCCAGTGGGACTGTGTGTGCCCGACTGAGACTCCGCCAGTGCGTTTTCCTGACAGGCACTGCTGCTGCTCTCGTCCTATAAACCCGTGTGTGCCACCACCCTGACCCCCAGGCCCAGAGCATCCTGGGAGAGCAGATTCACGTTCTCAGGAAACGGAGGCATTGGAGGCAGACCCTCCTGCTCCTCCGGCCCCCACCCCACAGGCGGTCCTCACCTCATGGACGGCAGATGCCTCATGACCACGTCCAGGGCCTGGATCGTCTCGAAGGGGACGCTGGGCAGCCGCCCCGAAAGTGCATCGTGTAACGCCTGTAAGCTCACGCAGGACACCCACTTGATGGACACCTTGAAGATGCGGTCCTTCCCTTCTCCCGGCAGCGTGACCTCCAGCTCCACCTGGGAGGGGACCCGAGCACACGGCTACTCAAGCTTTCTTCTGAGGAAGCCAGAGTGGGGAGCTTCCACGGCCCTGAAAGGCGCCTCCCCGTGGCCAAGCCAGCAGAGCACAGTTTCCGTACAAGTTTCCCCACTCAGCCCTGCTCAGCTCCTCCACAGGGCGGAGAGGGAGACCCTGAGCTCAGGCCTGGCTTGGGGGTGGTGGGTCTGCATGTGGAAGGCTCCGCACCCCTCCTGGGGCCAGCTGTCTTCCAGAGCCCCCGAGGTCAGCGAGACTCAGCCAGTCCTCCACCCAAGGGCACAGGGACGGGCGTGCCCCCCACCCGGAGGCCCCGACCTCCCAAGCCTGAGCAGAGACACAGTGGCGGCCGGAGCCAGGGGCCAGCACTGCTGGGGGCTGGGTGGCTTCCACAAGGAGGAAACCCCAGGACGGGGAAAGCGGGACGCAGGCACAAACAAGGCTGCTCTTGGGACGGAGGAAGGGGGTGTGGGCAGCTCTCTGGGGGTCCTGGGCAGTTATTCTTTCTCGGGTGGGACTGAGAAGACTGCAGAGGATCTGGGGTGGGGGGTTCCTGTTTCCTGGGTCTCTGAGTCCATAAGCTAGTTTTACAGTGAATAAGTCATGAGCATGAGCCTTCTCAGAACAGACTCGAGACAAAACAGAGCAAGACACTAACAATGATCGAGATGGACGGACGTTTCCAACCTTTCTGTCAGATTAGACTTGTCGCCAGTACGACGCGGGGAGACCATAGCCACTCAGTGGAGGATGTGGACAGCAGGGACATCATACCCCAGGCTCGGCCTCGGGCAAACAGGCCGCAACACTGCTGCAGGGCTGTCCGTGCCCACCCATGCACAGAGGTGCCACGGGACCAGCATCACCAGGGCCAAGAAGGCAGAGAAAGCAGCTTCAACCACCACCACGAAAGGGCAGACGGGGGCCAGTGTCAAAGGCCCTGCCGATGGCTGGCGGGCTCACTCTCACTCTCACTCTCATGCCCCCGCCCCCAATGCCTGCACTACCCTCACTCACCCCCGCCCTCAGGGGGGGCTCACTCTCACTCTCATGCCCCCGCCCCCAACGCCTGCACTACCCCCCACTCACCCCCCGCCCTCAGGGAGCACTGCCTCTTACACTGCTATCCCTCTCAGACACCCCAGAGCAGCACCCAGACCATGTGGAGCCCTGCATGCCTAGGACGCATGCAGGCCCCAAATCAGACACGGCCCAGGCTCCATCCAAGGATCAGCAGAGCGTGAGAAAGGAGCCCGTTCTTCCCAGGGGATGGATTTCAAGCACCTAACACTCAACAGAAGCTGGCCACAGAGGGCAGTGACGGAAGATTCGTCTCAAGACAGAGGACATGTTAAGGGTGCACACATAGCCGGCAAAAGCCGTCAAGAGAGCACCAGCTTAACCGGAGTCGTCAGGACGGGGGCTGTGGGGGCAGCCGGGGAGGCGTGGGGGAGGCGTGAGTGCGGCCGCAGAGCGCAGCCAGGAGGCGGCAGGGACTCACACCCGCTCCCCTTACACACTGACTCCAGAGGGCACGTCACGCCCGCCGTGCTTGGGAACCGGTGCTAAATTAGATGCCTGTTAACGTCATTCTTCAGAAATGCCTCCATAATCCCACCAAGTGGGGATTCGGTGGGGCGTTTCCCTTCAGGAAGAGGTCCTCCTGTTTTCAAGTAGTCCAGACCAGCCTCCTCTCGGTCCCCGGCAAAAAGGGAAAGGAAGAAGCTCCAGGCTCTGCGACATTCTCCGTCGGACACGCCTCAAGAGGCCGCCCTCTGCAGCCGGCTCCTCTGGGATATCGTCTCTAACGCAGGACAGCGGGCAGCCCCCGGCGTCACAGACACCGTGCACACGAGGACGTCAGCGCACGAGGACGCCAGCGCACAGGAGCCGTGACCAGGAAGACGTCCCCTGCCACCTTTTCACCATGGGCAGCGTCAGCAGAGGCATCACAGCAGGCCTGGAAAACGGAAGACGGCCCCGAGGGCCGACCTCTGCAGACAGACGCAAGTCACACGCTGGGTCCTTCCTGTCTGAGCATCACCGGGGTGACAGAGCAGAGTCCCGCCTGGAGCCGCTGTGTGGCTGGAGGGAGCAGCAGAGAGGGCCGGGAGCATTGCTCGCCACGGGCTCTGCTCACCCAGATGTCCACAGACCCGCAGGGAGGGCACCACGGGCAACAAGCGAACACGCTCCTGGCCGCAACTCACATCGCATCCCTGCTGACGACAAGCCAGGAGCAACACCTGCACGGCGAGCAGCCCAGACAGCTCCTCGGTCTCCTGCACGGAGAAGGGAAGGTGGACCTGGCATGCAGGGGCTTTCAGCCAGCACGGGGTTGGCACGGAGGAGGGAGGGCTGGCAAGAGAGATGAGGAGTGGAGGACAACAGCTGCCCGCCAGGGGTCCGGGACCCAGGCATGGTGTGGACACCCCAGGCAGCCGCACCCCAGGGGCAACTGGGGACATTAAAGGATTTCCTCTTACTACACAAGTGCCTGTGATGCAAAAAAAAGTAGTGTATGGAAAAAAAAGCACACATAAAAGGGAAAAAAAAAAAAGACGACACTGCTTCAAGATGTGAACGTATGGGAATAGAAAAGGGCAGCATCTCACGTGAGCTCCCAAACGGAAGAAGAGATTAATTTCTGCACCTTGCAAATATGTGACAGACATTACAGGTGACTGGAAGGAGGGCTCTGGAATCTGGAGACTCCACCCAAACCAGACCCTGAGGCTGTGGTCAGGTTCTCTAAGCCCGCTTGAGGAAAGGATGAAGATGGGTGGGCTTCAAGCTAGGAGACACCAAGTGGCTCAATGGTGAAGAATCGGCCTACCAACACAGGAGACGCAGCTTCGATCCCTGGGTCAGGAAGACCCCCTGGAGGAGGAAATGGCAACCCACTCCAGTCTTCTCGCCTGGAGAATCCTATGGACAGAGGAGCCTGGCGGTACAGTCCATGGGGTCGCAAAGACTCGGACACGAGTGCACGCACATGCAAAGTGCCCACCAAAACCTGGTGAGATGCCCAAAGTGCTGCTGTGGGTACCGGACACCCCACACGAGCAGCAGTTAAGACGACAGAAGCAAACCCTCAGACCTGCAACCGTCACTGTTAGCAGCTGCTAAGTATGTGCTATGTCCCCAGCGCTGTAACTAAGTACTTTAAACCCTGACGCCCCTCCCTGCCCTGGGTGGGCATCACTCAGGAGAGCTGCTTAAAGCTGAAGACACCGCAGATCCGGAACCAGAACCAGCACTTAACAGAGGCCCCAGGGCTATGGGGGAAACACGAAGAGCGGAGATGCCGTCTCAGGGAGCATTTGCTCACTGGCAGGGGCACAAGCACACCACCTTCCATTTTACAGGGTGGCAGGAGAGACAGCTCACCCGAGGCCCCACCACTACTCAGGGACAGGACGGCACTTGGCCCACACCCACTACCACCCCGCGCCCGTGTCGACGTCGACAACGACGTGTCTCAGCTCTGACCACCACACATCCTCCCCCATCCCTTCTCAAGGAAAATATTCCTCAGGCCCCCCAGTCCCTAATTATAAATACGAACAGACAACACTGTGAGTAAACTCCTTAGGCTTTTCTTTCTTATACAACTTAAAGAAAAACAAATATGCAAATTAGACGCAAAACTTTATAACTAATACACTGTAAATGGAATGTATTGCATGGAATTCTCTAGGCAAGAAGACTGGCATGGGTCCACCCATTGCCTTCTCCAGGGATAGAATTCGGGTCCCCCACATTGCAGGCAGATTCCTTCCCATTTGAGCACGAGGGAAGCCCCATTTCAAAGGCAGAGAGCATGTTCATTTGCAAGAGATGGTTCTGCTCAGCTGACTGGCTGGCATCAGGTCCCCAGAACCAGGCAGGGCTGGTGAGAGGCAGGTTGTTATCCCAGGGGTCCTCATCGCTGCCCCGCCCAGCCTCGGCCCTAACGGAGGCCTCCTATCAGAGCACCACAATTTCTAGCCATGCTGCTGGGAGCTGAAACAATCGGCCCTGCTGGCCATCCAGCCCAGTAGAGGAGCTTAGTCATTTTAAGATTATCATTAAAATGCAAAAGCAAAACCACAATGTTCTGTCTGCAGAGAACTTGCAAGTCACAGGCAGTAGCCTCAGATCTCAGATCCTCTAAGCTCTGAGCTATTTTTCTTCTCAGGGACTCTCTTGGTAAGAGGCTAACTGTATAGGTCATTCCTTAAGGGAATCAGCTTTTACATTCTTATTGGGATAATTGTTCAATTACTTGTTTGTGTTTTGATGTTCTTCTCCCCCGCCCCCCAGTACATGTAAAAATGATTTCCACGCCTTCTTTGGTCTTCCTCTCTTACAAACAACACCTATCATCAAAGCAGGGCAGCCCAGTGATTGGAAGACGTGCCAAGAAGTGGCAGCTGCTAGGCAGAAGGGTTACTGCTTTTTAAATAAAGCCACAGCAAGGATAAAGACAATAAGGAGAGGTGACATATTAACTCAACCGCGACTCCCAGGTTGATGAATCGTGGTATCACTTTGGACGAATCGCTGGTTACAGCCGAGTGACCACTTGCTTTTGCTGCCAACATTGCACTCGTCTACACCTGCACGAACACACTTCTCTCTAGGTCTTCACACACCCACCCCATGATGCAGGCTCCTATCTGGGGTTGGCCTGGAGCATGCGCACACGTGTGTGGTTCACATTTAAAAGTTTCATGGTTTCGGGATGTTCTCAGTTTCTCTCTCTGGACTCAGATGATGTCACCCTCTGCCGCTGCAAACCACAGCCCACAGAAGGTGGCGTCCTCGGACCCTACCATGAAGCACACGACCGCTGGGGGCTCTCTGCCCCTGGGGGAAGTGACTCTGCATGTGACGAGAGGGACAACAGGCTTGACCTCTCACACACTGATCCATCCAACCCGCCTCCATGAGCTCACCTTATCCCTCCCGATCGGAAGGGGCATCGCTGTGTAGAGATTCTTCCTTCCGTCAAACACTGGTTTCCGATCCCCAAAGATCTGTGTTTTAAAGTGCTGAACCATATGTTCCACTATTTCCCTGAAACAAGACAGAATAGGAGCAAAACGTCAACAAAACCAGGCAAAGGGCATACAAGGATGACATTCTTTTGACAATGGTTTTTAAGCAATTTTGATAAGCCCTGTGGCTTGTTTTAATAACCTGACTTTCAACTTACTTCTACAAGAAACCAAACTAGACCCTTGTGTGGTTTACACTCACTCACCCTGAGGCTCAAACACAGGAGAACCCCTTCCACGACCTCACTGTGCATGCGCATCCAGCAGACAGTGCGCCCCCTCCTGAGGCTGAGGGCCCTGCCCTCTGACAGAGCACCCCGGCCCACGGACACTGGTGGCCGGCGCGGCCTGGCCTCGCGCTTCTGTGACCCGTGGCAGAACACGCTCTGGGTACTGCTGCCTTTTCAGTCTGGGCTCTGGAACAAAAACCCTGAACCTGACATGGAGGTTTGCTGTTGTAAGCGACAGAGATTCTGGGGCGGTGAGCTCCTCGGGCAGCAGGAACCTGGTGGGCACGAAGCAGCTGTTCTGCTGTGAGGTTTGAGGACCAAACGGGCTGTGACCCCACCTCGCCCTGCTTCGCCTACCTGTCCACCCACCAGCCTCTCTGCACACCCGGGACAGCATCACTGCACGCCCACCTCCTGACTCTGTCAAGGGCAGAGGACGGGGAGGCGCACCGGAGCTCAGCTTTGCTGTAAGCCTCTGCCTCTGCTTCGCTGGCTTCACGAGGAACGCACCAAGCCTCTGACACCCACCGAGAGAGCCTAGCCCGGAAGGTATGAAGCCACCAGGACAGCTGGTGCCACTCTGACCCCCATCCCACCGCCCTGACCAGCAGCCGGGGTGCAATCTCACCTGCCGCTCCACAGACTACCCTGGGCCACCCACGACAAGGCGGCCACTTCCTCCACGCTGTCTCCAGACCACTGCTCCCCAAGCTTCGAGGACCCCATCTTCTTGGTCAAGACTTCACCATCAACTCAAGGTCCAGATGGCTCTATTGGGACGTTCCACCCACATTCAAAGAACAAATCACCCAACCGAATTCAAGTTTATTGTGAACAGAATTAAGAGGGCACAACCCCCAACTTTTCTCTTAAACACGACGAGGCAATTATGGGACAACCTCACTTATAAACACAGATACAGAACAAAATAAGAGAAAGCCCCACCCTTCATGGCTCCTCTCTCCCCCAGGATTGGAGTAAATCAGTCAAACCAATGTGGTCCTCCCTAAAGGGAGCATGAAGTCTATTACAATGAAGAGCGGACTTCACCACAGTCAAGTGTGCAGGGCATGAGGGACAGGGGACAGCTAGTTCCGAGGGGCATACACGATTCTTTTATTGGGGCGCTGAAAACACTGTAAGATGTTTAAAAACAAAACCACCAACCGACAAACCATATTCATGGACAGGAATATTCAATTTCCCAAACAAATTCACTCTTTCAATCTCAATAAAAATCCAGAGGGGCTAATTTTTATCTGACAAGATTTAATAAACTGTAAAGTGTATTTGGAAATAACGAAGGATTAAGGCAGGGAGGAACAGACAAGCTGAACTCAGGAGAGGCTCGAGGACCCAGAAAATGAGCCATAGATGCAGACATTTCACCTCTGAGAGAAGGAGCAAGAGACAGGACAGAGCACGCATGAAGCGACCTAACAAAACAGAAAGACTCGCTGAGACAGGAGACACACATGTGACTTCAGGGCTGATGAGTGAAACAGGTGAGGAAGGCTGAGAGCGATACAAACTCCCAGGTACAGAAATACATGTTGCTAAACACTTCTAATGTATTCTTTGGTTAATTTCTAATTACACAGATTTTTGCATTAACACCTTCTCATTGTGAATTTCAAATACGGATAATGCTCTAAGTCTGCCCAGACCACCTCTACTTCAGTTCTCTTCTCGGAAGCAACCTTATTATCTTCAAACCTATGCATTTTCTATAAATACATAGGTACATTAAAAAAAAAGAAAACAAACAACGTATTGTTTTTTTAAACACATGGCTCTGGAGCTCGCTGTTGTCCCAGTATGTGTGTAAGACCTTCCCTTGTCGCTACGTACACAAAGGGGCACCAAGCCGAGAGACAGAAACGCCGCTGTACCACGTTCTGTACCGTAATACGACAAACCACATGGCTGTCCGTTTCCAGGTGTGGGATTCATGCTGTGAAGCTCCATTTCCCTGCTGTCCGTGGTTTCACAGTGTTCTACGGTGTGTTTATTTAACCATCCCCAGTGGGTGATTTGAAACGATTTCTTTTCCCTCTCTTTTTGCCATGACAATATTAGATGTGCTTGTACACATCTCTTTGGGATAAACACTTAGAAGCAGAATTGGTGAGTCAAAGGTATATGGGGCACTAAGCCACCTTCTGAGAAGTCTGGACGGGTGCACATCTCCTCCCATGAGCAGCAGGCTGCAAACCGCACAGCCAGGCTGCACCGCCCACGCTTCCCCTGCACAGACTGAGCTCCTGCTCCGTGTTCTTCAGGAGCCACTTGACCGGGCTCAAGAGGAGTAAGAGGGAAGGGACAGTCAGAGATCAGGAGCACACCTTCTTCCTTCAAGCCGCCCATCCTGTGCGTCTGAGAACGGAAGTACTAATTCTGACCTCCTGGCAAGGTTTCCGGTGCTGGCGGAAAGGCCTGCATGGCCTGGACCAGCCCTGGGCACTGGCTGCTGCCGGCGCCCAGCTGCAGCCACAGTGACACTGGAAGCCTCCTGAGGGGCCCTGCCTTATACTGAACCCCCTCCCACAGCACCACTCAGGACGGTGACTGTGCTGCCAGGGACGAGGGCGCACTGGGCTAGTATTCATGACTCATCAGAACGTGTGTAGACGGCATTTTCCTCCCAGGGCTGCATGAAGCCTCAGGGTTGGATGTTAACTATCTACTGTGTGCATTGCACAAGTTTCGGGAACTTAGAACTGACACGTGCTTTAACACAGACTGCAGCGTGGAAGCACATGGGATTCTGAGGACTCCCTGAACGGCGTCAGTCTGGGGGACAGCCCGCGGCACGGACCTCCTGCGTCTGACTCCCTCCCACTTCGGGCTCCCGTCTTTCAGCGCAGCCTTGCCACTGTCCACTTGCCCACTGGGGACACGAGCCGCGTCTCCCTCGGCCCCCACAGTAGCCCACTGGCACAGTGGAGGTTTCACAATGGTAGCATGGTTGGAGAGCGGGACTATGTCAAAGTGCTAGCATGTCGTGGGTTCTTCTAATACAAAAACTTTACTTCTGACATTTTCCCAAGCTATTATGATTGATTACAATTTTGAGATTGAACCTGAGCCAAGGTCCGTCAGAATTACCAGCAAAATGAACGCTGAAGGCACATACATGGAAGTAGGCAGCAACTCCCAGGTGGCTCTAAACCCAGGGGAGCCGCACGGCACACTCGCAGCACCTGGGCGGGCCTGGCCACAAAATGCAGCTTGAGACTCATCTGGGCTACTTCCTGCTTGACTCAAGGCAATTTCCAGACATGGGGCAACTTCAGAACCTTGCAGTCATAACGACAACAGGTCTGTGGGAGTACAGTCAGGTAAAAGCATCCCATTTTAATCACCATCAGCCTTTTTCTGCTGCCAGATGACAAAACCTTAGTCACGCCTATTTTCATAAAAGAAAGCTTCCTGTAAACTGTGGTTGATGGCATAATAAGAGCCCACTGCTGCCACGCCAATCCAAAGTTCAGGAAACGTGCTTTTCCACGCCTTCGTTCCGGCTCTAAGAGTACATCCAAATCACAGATTCTCACAGGATTCTGTCCCAAGGAGACTCAAAATCAGACAAGCCCGTTCACAGAGCGTCTCAAAGCATGTAAGGCACGTTCAAGATCCAGAAGACCTTTAGTAAACAAAGCCGTCTCAACCAGTCGTGCCCAAAATTCTGTTTACACACACATTTCTTAGTAAGCACATATTTAAAGGACCTCATATAACTGTCAAGTATTGTTTCTTTGGAGACATGTCTTTTGGGGATAAATACACAGAAATAGAATTGGTGGGTCAAAGGGTGTGTACTATTTTTATTTTAACATGTACACCAAGTCACTTTCTAAAAAGTGAACCAATGTGTACCGGCCACATTGAGTGCATCCAACTGTTAAGTTTTACAGATAAAGGAAAACAACCCCCAAGCATTCTTTCTCTTACAAAGACTCATCAGGAAAAAATTTACAGCCAAGAGTACTTTATAGGGTACCAGCACAAACCAGGTAACCAATCTGACTTCTCAAACTGCAACTCAGAATGCTGTTTCTGACCATGACAAAGTACGAAGACTTTTCCTCCCATCCTACAAAACTAGTGAAAACGTGAGGAGCATTTGTGGCCCTGGAAACCCGGCGGTTTAGGACTGCGACTAGTGGGGGAGGGAATCACACGGTCACTGCCGGGAGTAATTTCCAAACCACAGCATGAGACAGGAGCATAGACAGCAGCCGTCTCGTCCAGAGGAGACAGGAGCAGAAGAGGTAGGAATCTGTGCAGCTGGGTACCAGAGAAAATAGCAAATACATGATGTTCAGTGAACAAAAATCCACGATCCAAGTGAGTAAGCAAAGAGAGGTGCCGTGTAATTTAAGGGAAAACCTGCCATAGAAACAACCCCTGCGATGACCCATATGTTGTAATTAGCAGACACGAGCTACTATAATAAATATGCTATCACTACAAATACACTCAAAGTCATCAAGAAAAAAGATGAGAAAGAACAGATGAGAAATAGCAGAGAAAGTAAACTATGAAAAAGAACCAAATGGGAATCCTAGGACCAAAAAGTACAGTATATAAATGAAACAAATGTACTGGACGGTTACCACAGAAGACCGGATATTACCAAAAAAGAGGAGGGGAGGAATAAAGTGATGTTAAAGAGAGATCAATGAAGGTTACCCAAACCGAGAAAAGAAGGGGAACTGTTACAGTATCACATGGTCTAACACACACAGAGCTGCAATCCTGGCAGGAGAACAGGAAACTGAACTGGAGAAATAGTTAAAGAAATGACGGCCAGTATTTCACCCAAACAACATGAAAGACACAAGCATACAAATGTAAAAAACTAAAGGATCCCAAGAAGGAAAAATACAAAGAAAACTCCACCTAGGTAGGTCACAGTCAAATTGCTAAAAAGCAAAATTAAATAGAAAGTATTTGGAGGAAGGAGGCAGAAACACACTGGGGAACTACAATTAAAAACACAGAACAAAACAAATCCCTGAGGTTTCATCAGAAACAATGAGGAGTAAAAGACAATGCTCAGTCCCTCAGTCGTGTCCGACTCTTTGAGACCCCATGGACTGTAGCCCACCAGGCTCCTCTGTCCATGGGGCTTCTCCAGGCAAGAATACTAGACTGGGTTGCCATGCCCTCCTCCAGGGGATCTTCCCAACCCAGGGATCAAACTCAGGTTTCCTGCACTGCAGGCAGATTCTTTACCATCTGAGCCACCAGGGAAGCCCAAAAGTCAATGTAATAACATCTAATTTAAGGTACTGTAGGGAAACTGCCAGTTTAAAATTCTACATCCAGCAAAAATCTTTCAAAAACGAGGAGAAAGTAAGCATATTTTCAGATTTTAAAAAATGCTGGGAGGATTCATCACTGGCAGGTTTGCACAAGGATAAATGGACTGGAAATCCTTTGGGGTTCTCCCAGGGCAGGTTTGAATCCTGTTTACTACACCTCTCATGTCTACTTCTGCTTCACTGACTACTCTAAAGCCTTTGGCTGTGTGGATCACAACAAACTGGAAAATTTTTAGAGATGGGAATACCAAACCACCTTATTTGTCTCCTGAGAGATCTATATGCAAGTCAAAAAGCAACAATTAGGATCTTACATGGAACTGGTTCAAAACGGGAACCAGTTGGAAGAGGAGTATGACAAGCCCGTACACTGCCACTGTTTAACTTATATGCAGAGGACATTATGTGAAATGCTGGGGTAGATGAATCACAAGCTGGAATCAAGACTGCTGAGAGAAATACCAAACAACCTTAGATATGCAGATGATACCACTCTAATGGCAGAAAGTGAAGAGGAACTAAAGAGCCTCTTGAGGGTGAAAGAGGAGAGTGAAAAAGCTGGCTTAAAACTCAACTTAAGATCATGGCATCCGGTCCCCTCCTTTCATGGCAAATAAGATGGGGGAAAAAGTGGAAGCAGTGACAGACTTTATTTTCTTGGGCTTCAAAAATCACTGTGGATGGTGACTGCAGCCATGAAATTAAAAGAGGCTTGCTCCTCGGAAGGAAAGCTATGACAAACCTAGGCAGTGTATTAAAAAGCACAGACATCACCTTGCCGACAGTGATTAGTATAGTCAAAGCAATGATTTTTCCAGTAGTCATGTATGATTGTGGGAGTTGGACAATAAAGAAGGCTGAGTGCCAAAGAACTGATGCTCTCAAATTGTTTCTGTAGAAGACTCTTGAGAGTCCCTTGGACTGCAAGGAGACCAAACCAGTCAATCCTAAAGGAAATCAACCCTGAATATTTATTGGAAGGACTGATGCTGAAGCTCTGATACTCTGGCCACCTGATGAGAAGAGCCAACTCATTGGAAAAGACCCTGATGCCGGGGAGGACTGAAGGCAGGAGGAGAAGGGGGCAACAGAGGATGAGATGGTTGGATGGCATCACCGACTCAGTGGGTGCGTATCCCCAAGCAAACTCTAAGAGACAGTGAAGGACCAGGGAGCCTGATGTGCTGCTGCAGTTCACGGGGCTGCAAAGGGTTGGACACGACTTAGCAACTGGACAGCGAAAGAAACCGAAACAGAAAGTGAAAAGGAAAATAAGCCTCGCCCAGGTGAGAGTGTTTCCAGTACAGACTCAAACCTGGAACACACTAGTCAAAGGCCCACAAATCAGTAACTAGACAAAAGGAAAATAAGCCTCGCCCAGGTGAGAGCGTTTCCAGTATAGACTCAAACCTGGAACACACCAGTTAAAGGCCCACAAATCAGTAACAAGACAAATACCACCCATAAAATAGGGGGAAGACCTCAACAGATATTTTACTAAAAAATAACACATGAAAAGGTGCTCAGTTCATTGGTTATCAAGAAATGGAAACTAAACCACAATAAGTTGGTGATGGACAAGGAGGCCTGGCGTGCTGCAGTCCGTGGGGTCGCAAAGAGTCGGACACGACTGAGCGACCAAACTGAACTGAAGAAACCATTACACCCTCACTGGAATAGCAACAATCACAAGGACTAACAGCTGAGCGCTGACGGCGGCAGGTGGAGCAGCAAGCCTCACAGCTGCCAGGAGCGGGAGACGGCGCAATCGCGTCCCATGCAGCGAAAGCTGCACTACCTCTGACCCACCTACTCCACCCCAGGTATTCATCCAAGAGAAGCGAAAGCACGTCCACAAGAAAGGCTTGAACGAGCATGTTCCCGGGAGCTTCATTCATCACAGCAGAGCGCCAGAGCACCGAATGGAAGAACGAGTAAATGAACGATGAAATAATCGCTTCACTACACATTCCTCTGCAGCAAGAGCAAGAAGGTCTTAACTCACACAGAGCCACAGATCAGGCTCACAGCCCGCTGAGTGAGAGAAGCAGGGTGAAGGCGGCTCTCTCGCGCGCCGGGCGCCTCCAGGGGCAGACGCCAGAATGCTGTAGGGGGCGGAGGGCTGGGGCGCGGGGCAGCCTCCCGGGGTGAACCCTCACTGAGCTGCACACCGACGGCGTGCACTCACTGTATCTCAACACGAGCACGTTAAAGAGCAAAGAACACAATGCAAGCTCCCCCGAGGGAAAGAGGACCCAAGGGATCTGCTGAGAGCTGAAGGGTGGATCCCTCTTAAAAGACAGACAAAACAGAATACCTGTTAACTCTCCTCGGGCATTTCTCTGGCTTGATATCCAACTCATAGTGATAGATGTCAATTTTTGGAATGTCCATTTCAAAGAAGTTGGCCTGTAACTTGATTGTTCTCCCGGAGGTCCCGAAGTCGGGTCTGGGTGGAGGCTTGAAGGCATATCCTTGGATGGGTGGCGGTGGCGGAGCAGGAGGTGCGAGCGCTGGAACACAAAGAGGACGCCCGTGACCCAGGGCCCAGCTGCCCGCCGCCTCCCGCCCAGGGCCAGTCCGCAGCCCTGCAGGCACGCCCTCCCGCCCTCTCCACGGCGCCACCTCCTCCTGGAGCTCTCCCCACTCCCGCCCGGGTCCACCTGGTCGCAGAGCCCCCCAAGCACCAGGCTCGAGGCCCCCCTGGGCCGCGCCGCTCCTCGTCCCTGGCGGCCTCGACACTGCACAGTGCCTTCCTCCCGCACACCACGCTCGGCCCTCCTCACTTCTTAGGATGACAGGCTCCTCGCAGTTCAGACCCTCCCCAGGCCTGAGCCTCCATCAGTGAGTGAGCTGCGGCCTGCTGTCAAGACCCTTCCCACACATTTTCCACGTCCGACTGCTCAACAGTGCTATCAATTTCATCTGCTTTTCCCTTGAATGCCTCCTTTCCTATCCACCTCGGCTCAGACGGTAAAGTGCCTGCATAGAATGCAGGAGAACCGGGTTCAATCCCTGGGTTGGGAAGATCTCCTGGAGAAGGAAATGGCAGCCCACTCCGGTATTCTTGCCTGGAGAATTCCATAGATGGAGGAACCTGGTAGGCTATAGTCCATGGGGTTGCAGAGTTGGACACGACTGAGCAACTTCACTCTCTCTGCCTCAGCTTGGGTTCCCGTGTCATCCTGGTGGTGACATGTCATCCAGGGGCCCCCTCACCCTGTGCAGACACTTCTCTGGCCCCCAGCACGCAGCCCCAACACTGAGGCATTGGTGCCTCAGGCTCATCTCCTGCCGCAGAGACCCCCACCCCGCCCCCAAGAGCCAACTCACGCCTCCGAGCCCTGCATGCACCGGCTCTGCCCACGAGCCCTGAGCAGCTCGCTCAGTCCCACAGCGCCTGTGTGCAGCTCACTGAGTCCCATTTCCAAGAGGAGTCTGCTACGCGTGCTCAGTATCCTTGGCCCTTGGCCTCCCCAGCGGGACCACGAGCAGCTGGAGGATCTGGTCTGAGAGCGCCTGACGCACAGGAGCCCAGACACACCGGATCCACCCCCGCACTCACACCAGGGGAGGCCCAACTCAGGCGGAGAAGGCTCGCCAGCGTCCTCTGCGACGGGCCACCAGAGTCACGCAGGAGGGGGTTCGCAACACCGAGTCAACAAAGCCAAGCCTCCCAACACCAACACTCACGCACATGCCGTGATGCCACATCCCAAGGACCACTTCCTCCACGACGCCCCTCTCCCAGGGGCTTCCGACAGCTGTGCTTGGGTCAGCACGGCACTCGACTACACCTGCCATCTCTCAGCCTGGAAGCCAAGGCTCATCACCCCCTTCTCTACCACAGACCAAGACCACCTCCCCACAAAGGGGGCATCTCAACAGTAAGCCAGCTCATGACTTAAAAACGCAGCATATACACCAAAATTAAAAAAAAAAAACCACATTATATACCTCTCTGGTTACCATACTTGCTATGTATATTTTGGTTCTTTCTTTACAGATGAGAGATTAAAGATGGAGCAATGTGAATTATTAACAAAGGAGACAAGGCCAGAGGGTCGTTAAAGGGACCAAGATCTTCATGGTGGTGTCCCTCCTCCATGACCCTTAAATGCATTAATTTAGGAGTACTCCCACTCACCACACTACTACTACGTCACCTAAGTCATGTCCGACTCTGTGTGACCCCATAGACGGCAGCCCACCAGGCTGCCCCGTCCCTGGGATTCTCCAGGCAAGAACACTGGAGTGGGTTGCCATTTCCTTCTCCAATGCATGAAAGTGAAAAGTTAGAGTGAAGTTGCTCAGTCATGTCCGACCCTCAGCGACCCCATGGACTGCAGCCTTACAGGCTCCTCTGTCTATGGGATTTTCCAGGCAAGAGTACTGGAGTGAGGTACCATTGCCTTCTCCGATAGTTAATAAATAAATAAAAGAAACTTCATCTCAACTCAAATTTTCAGTAATTCCATTAATAAAATTCAAGCTGTGGTTTTAGGGGGAAAAAAAAAAACAATGAAAAAAATTTCCAATAACAGAATACCTTTAATTTTCACTCAAATATCTTTGCTTCAAAAAAGTCCTCATTAAAAAAAAAAAAAATTCCATGTAGTTCAGTCCCTATTGACGTTCACAGGAAACAAAAACACTCTACAAAAAATAACAGAAGCTGTTCTTACTGTATTTCTGACATAAAAAAACTCAGAGAGTCCTTGAATTACTTGTTTTCTATTTGGGTTTCTTTCTATGAGAAAACAAACATACTCTAAGGGTTATTAAATCTTTCTGAGTCAAACCACCTGGAGACCTTCCGGTCTCTGCAATGGGCTAGTGTCACTTCACAGATGACACACTCACAGCCTTTCACAACAGCCCATCCCTGCAACAAGCTGCCTGTGTGCCCCACATGCCGCAGCGTGCCAGGACCCAGAGACGGAGGGCACAGGGTGAACAGGGCCCGCGTGCCACCCGGGAGCACGTCCGAGTGCGGGTCACCCAGCGCATCACTGTGCCTACTTCTCCACACTCAGCAGGTCACGGACCCTCGCACTGAGGGTCCCCACCATGCCAAGGAGTGGCCCCCACTAGCTCCCTGGGGACAGACAGACTCTCCGCCCTCCGCACTGAGTGCCCACGGGCACGAGACCCCCGTTCTCAGGTGGACTTCTATCCGGGGAGAGGAACCTGGTGAGTGTGGAGTCAAGGTTAAACCTTTGTGTCCCAGGCAAGGCCCAGCCACAGAGCCACAGAAATCTGGCCCCGGGGCACTTCAGGAACCAGAGCACAACCCTCAGGGAAGGGAGTCCCAGCTTACCAATCGCTTTCAGTTTTTTTTAATTAAAAAAATTATTTTTAACTGAAGTATAGTTGATTTACAAGATCATGTAAGTTTCAGGTATACAGTGCAGCAATTCAGTCCTCTATACACACACACACACACACACACACACACACACACTTCTCCAGGCAAGAACACTGGAGTGGGGACTCCCCTGAACCGGCCAGTGCTGAGGACACAGGCTTGATCCCTGGCCAGGGAAGAGTCCACAGGCCAGGGAGCAACGAAGCCCGCGCTGCAGCCACTGAGCCCACCCACCCAGAGCCTGTGCTCTGCAACGAGAGAGGCCACCAAAAGGAGAAGCCTGAGCACTGCAGCGAAAAGCAGTCTCCACTGGCTGCAACCCGAGAAAGCCCACATAGCAGTAAAGACCCAGCACAGTCACAAATAAAATTAAACAGACACCTACGATTAAAAAAAAAAGAATACTGGAATGGGTTGCAATGCCCTCCTTCAGGGATCTTCCCAACCCAGGGATCGAACCCAGGTCTCCCGCATTGCGGGCAGATTCTTTACCACCTGAGCCATCAAAAAAAGCCATATAAAAAAACATATCTACCCTTTTTCAGAATCTTTTCCCCAACGAAGCTGCAGCACGGGCTTCGTTGCTCCGTGGCCTGTGGACTCTTCCCTGGCCAGGGATCAAGCCTGTGTCCTCAGCACTGGCCGGTTCAGGGGAGTCCCCACTCCAGTGTTCTTGCCTGGAGAATCCCCATGGACAGAGGTCATTATATAGCACTGAGTACAGGCCCCTGTGCTCCACAGTAGGTCCCTGATAATTCGCGGTTCCTGACTTTGCCTCTCAGCTGCGCAGTAAAGGGGTCGCCTAGGAACCCTGAAGCCATCCGAGGCCAGGACAGTGACACAGCCGATGTGCCCACACCACGCACGCCCAGGCTGCCCCCCGCCTCACCCCACAGCTCAGCCACCGGCACATGGCCGCCTGTGCCCCCTCTCAGGCTGAGCTGAGCACTCCTACAGCCCCAACACCCACCACCTGGATGCGAGAAGCCATGAAGCAAGGAGCCAGTGTGCGCTGCTAACCTGTATTAAGAAAAGCAACGGGGCAAGGCATTTCTTACCCACCTCGAGCCTTCAGTAACCAAAACACAGACAATTCGTGGGGAGGCGTATGGAATATAAACTCCCAGGGTAAACCCTGAGCTGAGGGAACAGGTGCGGACCTGTGTTTGCACCTTCGGGAAGGAAACCCTCGTGCCGAGGGACGTGAAAGCCGCACAGCCTCGGCCCTCGAGGACACCATGGGTCTATTGTTCTGAGGCGCAGAGAGTCCCGCGTGTAAACCACCAAACGGGCAGGAGGATCCACTAGCAACGCTCGAGAGGTGGAGGGGGTGCCAGCCGACCTCCCCGAAGGAGGGACGCATGGGCACGGGCAGCATCTGACCCGGGGGAGCTGAGAAGCCAGCGCAGCCTCACCCAGGTGAGCTCTGCGAAGTCTGCCCTCCACGGCCACAGCAGGAACGGGGGCCGCAACCAGAGAGAACAGATGAGAAGGGGACACAGCCCCCCACCCCCTGGAGCACAAACTCCCTGGTCAACCTTCTTGCCCAGGGCTCCAGGAGCGGGCACCACCAAACATCCATATAAATGGAAGCCCAAGGAACAGCCCGAGAGGAGCAGGCACCTGGGCAGACTTCCTGGAGGAGACACCACCGAGCTAGCGTTAAGCCAGGTGGCCACGGCTCTGGCCACCCAAGAGGGCACCCGCTGCCAATCTCCATCTAAGAGGGCCCTGCCATGCCAGCCGGGCACACAAGTCCCCAGCTCCCAGCCTCTCTCAAACCTCCTCCACTCTTCATGGAGAAATGCAGCTTCACCCCTCTGTGAAGCTGCCGGCAGACACCCTAGCCCACGCCCCTCGCCGACCCCAGGCCATGCGCACAGCACATCTCCCATCCGGCAACCAGTCGGATGGTTTGGTCTGGAATGATCTGCTCGCCTCCGCACGGGCCACACGTTTGGGGCCAGGAGGGCGAGTCCTCTGTTCTCGTCCAGGAGCACCAGCTGTCACAGCGGGCAAGCTGCCAACATAGCCCCGCCACGTGGGTGACTCAGCCTGCAGTGTCCACTCCTGACCAGGGTGCGGTGGGCAGGGGTCAGCATCAGGGACAAAGCGGGCACCCGGAGTGTGCTGCAAGGCCGCTGACGGTCCAGCGCGCGTGTCTCAGGCCTCCATTTTTAGAGCCACAGCTCAATCAGTGAAAGGGAAGCGTGTAGTTAGTGAGTAATCGACTTCCTGTGTGAGTAACCGGGTCACAGAGACCAGAGAGCTCTCCCCAGATCCCGAGGGAGCAAGCCTGTCACCACGCTGGGCCTCCCACAGAAACCCGCCCCCAGGGTCCGGGCTGTCGCAGAGTTTAGAGGAGGGTCCCAGAGCAGGGCGAGGGACCTCTGCCGCCTCACCACCTCCTGGCAGACCCACCCCAGCCCTCAGGAATGCTTCACTGGTCCCAACCCCCACCCGGAGCTGGGGGCCGGGGTCACAGGCCCGAGGAGGTGCCCAGAGCCCACTGACTTCATGGAGCAGCATGGGCTGGAGCAGAGCTCTTCCCACCGCCCAGGGAGAGCCTGCGGGGGGCACAGCGACCGGGCAACCTCACAGTCAGCTAAGATCCGCCCCCGCCCCCATCCGGGAGAAGGAAGTCTGCCTCCTTGCAAACACTCAGATGACTGGCGGCGGGGTCCTTTCCTGACGAGAGCACAGGACGCCCCTGTGCGGCATCATTTCCATTCAAGCAGCCGCCGCGTTTCTCTGCCCGTGATGGCAGACGTGGGTGGACTGGGTGAATCCTTCCCGTACTGTAGTCTTCACTCTGATTATCAACACACACACTTATTACAGAAGATGTAGAAAAATACAAGAACACTTCAATCACCTATTGTGCCGAAAGGTGACTAACAGGCAAGCTGGGACCTGGACACAGCCTTGTTGCCAGAAGAGCACGGGCGCTCTGCCCCAGGCCGCGCCACCTCAAGCCCTTTAGGGAGAGCAGCCGTGCGCCGCCTCCGGCCTCCCTGAGGTCCCTCGGTCAGCATTTGCAGCACGATCACAGCCGCCACCTGCTGAGGTCTGACTGTGCGCCCAGACGAGCAGAAAAGGCAGGCTGGCCGGTCACGCGGCAGCAGTCACAGTGCTACTTCAAAGCCGGGTGCGCTCCAACCTGCTGCTGGGCCTGTGATTAAACGTGGTGACGTGTTAGGTGTCGCTTCCGGTGTTCTGATAAACCTTTCGATACAACCAGTGTCCTTTGTCATCCTACGTGCGCTGCTTTTGCCTTAAAAAACCGTTACCCTGGAAAGGGACTCATCACACGTGTCACCAGGCTGACAAAGGGGCTCCTGACCACAGACTCCGGGGAAGCACCTGCTCTAAGGGGACAGGGTGGCCTCGTCTCTGAGCAGAGAAGAGGATGTTTTGGTGGCTGCTACGTCACAAAGCCTCTGCGGTTTCTGCGGTGGCGTGGAGGGTGGGCAGGTCTGACGTTCCTCCACTGGGAACAGCCCTACGGGCCGACGGGGCCTCTGTCTCCATGGCTGCCCCGTGATCACCCATCCCTGATGTGATGTGAGCTCACGATGTACCCGCTGCCATGACAACAGGCTCTCCAGGCTTCTGCTCATCACACAGGCCGCCTACCATACGGCAGAGTCGGGAATTGGAAATCAGACATTCTGATAAGGCCTGACAGCAGCGCCCCAGGGCCTGGAGGCTCTGCCCGCAGCTCACCCAGGGCCACGAGAGCAAGGCAAGTGTCCTGGGGAGCAGGGTGACAAGCACAACCATTCAGAGAAGCTCTTCATTTCTGCCGTTTTCCAAGTACTTAAGCCCGTGGAACTGAATTTTCCAAAAACTGCAAACTACACTAGGTCAGGCACTGGACCTGGAATCTGATGGGGAGAAGACGGCCCGCAGCAGCCTCACTCCAGCCTTCACGGGGTGTCTGCTGCTACAAACAGGGGCCAGCCAACACCATCAGGCTGAGAACAGCATCCCTGACCACACACGACTTGAAATAAATCACAGAACTTGGAGCCATGAGTCACCTTAGAGTCACAGAAAGAAAGTAGCCCCCCTCCCACCTCCCTGCTCTGAGTCATGGACAGTGAGGGGCTCTGGGCAAGTGCTGGGGCCGTGACGTTGAGACGGGTCTGGGGGCTGGTCTAGGGAAAGGCTGGAAACAGGAAGTACCCATCAGGCGGCGGGCACCAGGGCTTCCCAGAAGAGGCTCAGCGCTGCCTGCACCGCCCCGCCCTCACACATGGTGTTCCTGCCGCCTCGTCTTATTATGAGTTAGCTGACCTTCAAAAGCAAGAAGATCTGCCTGACTGTTCACTCCCGGGTGACTGAAATGTTCCTTAAGAAAGGTCTAAATTAGAGTCAATAACCAAATGAACATCCTGGCTCTTAAACTAAGCAGCTTCGGCTACTGGCAGGGGGACCGAGGTTTCGGGCTGTACTCACTGGCTGTTCTGTGCTCCCTGCGCTTGGTCACAGCCTTGTGGGAGGCTGGGGGGCAGGGCCCTCCTCCAGGACACAAGCCCAGCCCACCGGTACCCGTGTTTCAGTGGGGCTGGGATTAAAGAGCTGCCACCTAAACACCAGGAAGCCATCGTAAAGCTCTTTCCAGAATCTCAAAATGAGCATTAGCATTCAAAGTCACGCATCCTCTACCTTCCTTTTAGAATTCTGTGCTCGTTATATTGGGTATCACAGCCAGAAACCATGAGGGCAAGAGAAAGTGATAAAAGCAGCTCAGAGCTACTGAGTCCTCCCATGCCGTGCCTGGGGCCAAGCTGGGGTGGACATCAGCTCCTCTGTGCTTCTGGACGTCACTGTAAGGAGGACACGGACGCGTGGAATGAGCGACGTGTAGGGTCCCTCGTCAGGCAGTGGCCACGCAGGACCACCGCCAGGGTCTGTGCGTCCCCCGCACCAGGCCTCATCGAGGGCACAGGCCAGAAGGCAGAGGCTGTCAGACCAGCACTCTCCCCTAAAACCAGGGCATGCGGCTGCCGCCGGGCAATCCACCTCCTGCCCACACGGGCTGGTCTCCTGCAGTCGCCTGAGCTGAGCCGCGTCACATCATCACATCAGCTTTCTTGGTGGAGCAAGTGGAAGTGGCCTCGGGACGAAGCTCTGAGAACACAGACAGAACACTGTCGTCTGGAGGGCAAGTCAAACACACACCGTTTACAGGACCACAGGCCCAGACCCAGGCGCCCGCACCCACTGGGAGCACAGAAACCCAGCGGGCGCCCTGCAGGGTGGGATCCAGGCTGTGGCCCAGACGCCTCCAGACTCAGAGGCAGCTCGTGCCCCCTAGGCCTGGGGGCATGAAGGAAAGGGGACACTCGGGGCAGGGAGAACCTGGCCCCGGTCGCTGGAGGGAGGAATCACCCCCAGCAGCATGGAAACCAGGAGCGTCTGGTGCCACCAGGGTTCTGAGCAGATGGTGAGCAGCAGCCTGGGGCATGGGGGAGGCTCCACGGACACCACGTGGTGGAGAGGCTGACTGTCAGGCCTCCACCCGATACCCCCAGGCCCACAGGTCCTACCCCGGCCCAACCCTGGCCGCCCCCACCTTCACTTCCTCCTCCCTCCCTCGGGCAGGTCTGGTCAGCATCTGCCTGGATGAGGAGGAAGGGCAGCTGGGCAGAGCCTGGCGACCCCCTGGGCGGCCTCCCCAGACCAGAGACGGGGTGGGGACAGCCCCCAAGAAAGGCAGCCAGCGTGGGCACAGGGCAGTTCTCTGGAAATGTGTCAGCCTCGCACAGCCACAGTTCCTGTAAGCCCTTCACTTCCTCCTCCCCCGGGGGAAATCCCCACCTGTCTCAGCCTGGTTCCTGGTGAAGCCCAAAGAGAGGGCCCCGCAGGCAGCCTGAGCAGAGAGCCGACAACAGGCAGCTGCGTCCAGGTGAGGGCAGGTCCCGCGGGCCACAAGCTAGACGGGCGCTCGGGGTGCCCACAGGACGAGCAGCCAGCTGCCTCGTACCCGCGCCGACCGCCACCTCTGTGTCTGCGGCAGACTCGGAGAATGCAAGAGGCAGTGGGTTTTAGTGTGGTTTAGCCTGAAACTCCAACCAGCATCTAAAACAGTCTTCTTTGACGAATGGTCCCCAAAACCACCTCTGTGATCGGTAAGAAGAAAACGTTTTTCCCCTCATAATAAGTATTTTAATAAACTTTCCCTCTTAAGTTAAAACTGTCCCCTCTGATTCACCATCTGTTACTACTCAGCAACGTTAGAAATACCCTAATAAATACAAAGAAGGATTAAAGAAACACCTGTAAAATGTAAATTACCTCCCATGGAAACACCCCCCAAACGACCGCTATGACAGTAGCGTGGACGAGCGGCTCTTTCAAGCGCTTGTCAGAACATTTAGACGCTCTTTACATAAAAACCCACAAAAACGTGAACACTGGCTTATCTGTGCCTTTCTCCCACACACTTCTCTGCAGCACTGACTAGTTCTGATTTTACATTTACTCAGTAATCCTCTGATTGGTAACTGCCTCTCCCACCAATGTTGGCATCACCAGGGCAGAGACTACGTCTGGCTTGCTGCAACTGTTCAATGAATAAATGAACAAACGAATGATCAGGTGAAAAGGGGAATATACAACGGCACCCCACTCCAGTACTCTTGCCTGGAAAATCCCATGAGCGGAGGAGCCTGGTGGGCTGCAGTCCATGGGGTCTCGAAGAGTCAGACACGACTGAGTGACTTCACTTTCACTTTTCACTTTCATGCATTGGAGAAGGAAATTGGCAACCCACTCCAGCGTTCTTGCCTGGAGAATCCCAGGGACGGGGGAGCCTGGTGGGCTGCCGTCTATGCGGTTGCACAGAGCCGGACACGACTGAAGCGACTCAGCAGCAGCAGCAGCACTAACTCTTAGTAGAGATGCCTTTATGGATGCATAACTCGATGTCAAGTGTTTTGGATCAAAAACACGAGGCCTTCATGAGGGTGAAGATTATCATTCCATCTCCGGCCAGCAGCCTGCCCGTCTCACTTCCATAGGCCAGGGATGACCAAGCACCGCGGCACGTCCTCCTCACAGCCACCCGCTCTGACACCAGGCGTCTCCAGGTCACAGGCTGCGTGCTGACCCCAAGTGGTCCCGCTGAGCCCCCCACAGAGGAGTCCATGTGGCACCTCTCATGCTTTGGGAAAGTCTTTCTCTCCGAAGAACCTAAATCCTTCTCATCCTCTGCAGCATACAAGAACCTAATCAACCGTCCCTGTAAAGCAGCTGGGAAAGCTCAGAAAACTCAGCTTCCTGCCCTTCCATACTGACCACTCCGTCCTAGTTCAGAACACCTCTCAGCACCGAAAGGAGCACGCGACTTCTCTGCAACGTGCATATCATCACGCGAAGCCCCCACAGTGACTCAGGAGCCATGGCCACAGCAGGGCCCAGGCACAGATGCTGGGTCCCCTCCGGGCCTCACGGGGGAAGGCGAGCAGAACCTGGTGCACAGACGGGAAACGAGGCGACAGAGGGTGACAAAAGGCAAAGCCGGGTCTCGGACACGGGTCTCGCTACTGTCACCGCGTGCGGCCTCGGGCCCCCGAGACGGCAGGTGTGTGTGACCCACACGAGATGCGTGAGCTGGCCACGCACAGTGCTCGTGGCCCTTCCCGAGAGCAGCGCCCCCCGCACCGGGCGTCTCCCGAGCACCCTGACGGCCCTGTTCTTGGGCGGTCGCCCTCAGAAGGAGGGCAGGTGGGGACGCACAGAGAGGCTGTAAGCAGACCACCAGGACAGGTCAGGGCGGGCGGAGGTGGCACGTCCACAAGGTGGACAGGAGGACAAGAACAGCTTCCTGGATGTTAAAAAACGTAGGCAAGCTTCTACACATTTTTAAAAATAAGTTCCAAATGGGTACCAACTGTAAACAGACATCTGTAAGTGAAACAAAAACATCTGAAGACATATATTAAAATTGAATAACCTTTTATAATTATAGGATGGGAGACAGAGGTCACAAGAGGCAAGCTTGACTACATGAAATTTTTTCGATTTCTCTAATCACAGAAAAACATCTATTTTTGCTTTATTGACTATGCCAAAGCCTTTGACTGTGTGGATCACAATAAACTGTGGAAAATTCTGAAAGAGATGGCAATACCAGACCACCTGACCTGCCTCTTGAGAAATTTGTATGCAGGTCAGGAAGCAACAGTTAGAACTGGACATGGAACAGACTGGTTCCAAATAGGAAAAGGAGTACGTCAAGGCTGTATATTGTCACCCTGCTTATTTAACTTATATGCAGAGTACATCATGAGAAACGCTGGACTGGAAGAAGCACAAGCTGGAATCAAGACTGCCAGGAGAAATATCAATAACCTCAGATATGCAGATGACACCACCCTTATGGCAGAAAGTGAAGAGGAACTAAAAAGCCTCTTGATGAAGGTGAAAGAGGAGAGTGAAAAAGTTGGCTTAAAACTCAACATTCAGAAGACAAAGATCATGGCATCTGGTCCCATCACTTCACGGGAAATAGATGTGGAAACAATGTCAGACTTTATTTTTTTGGGCTCCAAAATCACTGCAGATGGTGACTGCAGCCATGAAATTAAAAGATGCTTACTCCTTGGAAGGAAAGTTATGACCAACCTAGATAGCATATTCAAAAGCAGAGACATTACTTTGCCAATAAAGGTCCGTCTAGTCAAGGCTATGGTTTTTCCAGTGGTCATGTATGGACTGTGAAGAAAGCTGAGCGCCAAAGAATTGATACTTTAGAACTGTGGTGTTGGAGAAGACTCTTGAGAGTCCCTTGGACTGCAAGGAGATCCAACCAGTCCATTCTGAAGGAGACCAGCCCTGGGATTTCTTTGGAAGGAATGATGCTAAAGCTGAAACTCCAGTACCTTGGTCACCTCATGCGAAGAGTTGACTCATTGGAAAAGACTCTGATGCTGGGAGGGATTGGGGGCAGGAGGAGAAGGGGACGACAGAGGATGAGGTGGCTGGATGGCATCACTGACTCGATGGACGTGGGTCTGGGTGAACTCTGGGAGTTGGTGATGGACAGGGAGGCCTGGCGTGCTGCGATTCATGGGGTCGCAAAGAGTCGGACATGACTGAGCGACTGAACTGAACTGAATCACTAGCTAGGTAGGTAGGTAGTTTATTCGCTAAGTCATGTCAGACTTGCAACCCCACGGGCTGTAGCCTGCCAGGCTCCTCTGTCCGTGGGATTCTCCAGGCGAGAATACTGGAGCACGTTGCCATTTCCTTCTCCAGGGGATTTTCCCAACCCAGGAATCAATCCTGGGTCTCCTGCAATGCAGGCAGACTCTTTACCGACTGAGCTATGAGGGAATCACTGGATAGACTCACAAAATTTAGACATGATAAATTCACAAACCTAAAAATATAAACCTGGATTGTTGCTTAGTGGCTGAGTCATGTCCGACTCTTGGGGATCTTCCCGACCCAGGGATCAAACCTGAGTCTCCTGCTTGGCAGGTGGGTTCTTTACCACTGAGTCACCAGGGAAGGCATAAACCTGGATACAGAATTTAAATTTCTAAGGATTAAAGACTAACTGGAAAATGGGCAGCATCTATGAATGGACAGTGTGTACAGAAAACTCTAGCAGCCAAAAAGCATAGAAAAATATATTCAGCCTTTAGTCAAAGAAACACGAAAACAAACAAAACTGTAATTTTTTGCCCATCTGGCATTTATTAGCACTTGGGGGGAAAAACCACTGTCATCCAAACTCGGTGATTTTGAAGGACTGTCTCAGAAATCTTTTAAAATCATGTGCCTTTTGATCTAGTAACTCAACATCTAGGTACTTATTCTAAAATACTCATGAAAGTGAAAGTGAAGTCACTCAGTCGTGTCCGGCTCTTTGTGACCCTGTCGACTGTAGCCCATCATCCTCCTCTGTCCATGGGATTTCCCAGACAAGAGTTCTGGAGCGGGTTGCCATTTCCTTCTCCAGGGGATCTTCCCAACCCAGGGATCGAACCCCGGTCTCCCGCGTCGCAGACAGACGCTTTACTCTCTGAGCCACCAGGGAAGTCTATACCTAAGAGCATTTATCATAGAATCAAAACCATAAAATTGACAATGACGTAAAATACCACTACGGTAATTTCCTGTCACACTCATCTACGATTGTTACCTGGAACAACACCCAAGTGGGAGAAAGTTCCAAAACAGTGTCTGATGTAATAAATTGCATTTGCCCTCTATTTACGCACACACACACGCATATACACACCCCAGGGGTATGAACACCAAAACTTATGGAAGGATCATAAAATACTAACAGTGATAATTCCCTAGCGGCCATACTATGATTGGTCTTCACGCCTCTGTATTTTGTACATTAATGCATTATATCTATTATTGGAAAAATACTGATTACAAGATGTAGGCAATCATTACCCCCATCTGATAGATGTCCACATTGATTCTAAACTTCCCTAATTCAGAATTTGCGGCAGGCCGTTAAGATTTCCATCTGTGTTTTACAGATGGACAGAGGGAGACGGGCAGGTGGAGCCCCTTGCCCACGGGAGGCAGCAAGTGCCTGGCTCCGTCATCTGGAAGACAGGCCACCACTGCCTCACTCTGCAGCCAGGAGGCTGGCAGGACCCCAGGTGGGAGCAGTGCCTGGGGAGCTGCCAAAGGACACCCACTGTCCGGGGCAGGGTGGGAACCGGGGCGTCCGGGCCCCAAAGCTGCCTGCGCACATGTTATCTGAAACACAAGATTAAGGCCACAGTCTGGGTTTTCCAGCCCAGATACGGAACCCATACTGGAACCGCACATGAGAAAAAAGCCTCTCAGAAGCTGGTACTACCCATCTGCGAACGTGGCTCGCAGCTCCCAGGGCAGGCCTGCTCCCTGCTCAGCGCTCTGCTGACTCAGGCGGGATCCCCCTTCTCCAGCCGCAGAGGCTAAATCATCTGAGGTCTGCGTGTGGCACCGGGGGATCCCCACGCCGCAGGCCTGCCCTGGGGACCATGACCTGTACGGGGCGGGGTGGGGCGTGGAGGGGCTGGGTCCAGGAGAAGCGCTCAGCCTGCTGGGACGGCGACACGGCCGGCGGGTGGCAGCCCACGGGTGGCACTGCTTTCTGCAAACACACAGGTGAGCAGCAGTGCTGAGGGGCCGGTCCCCGCCCCGCCCCTCCTCCCACCCCACTGAGGGCCTGGCCGCTGACCAGCTTCTGCGCCAGGGCCTCTTCCCTGGGAACTGCCTCCTGACATCAAGCCTTAACTTCAATTTTGGAGCATCCGCACACCTCCAGATAATGCAAAGCCACAAAAACCCGATCTCTCAGCACTCCCGGTGAGGCCTGATGAATGTTAAGAGAAAAAGCACCAGGAAGGAAAAAATGGCATCGAGAATGAAAAGCTTCAGTTGTGTCCCACAGGGCTTCTGAGTGAGGTCTCAGCCTTGCTGCCTTGAAAAGAGTCAATGTCTGTTTCTGCCACCCAGCAGTCAGCACCGCCCCCTTGCCTGCTGACACACGCCCGTCACTCAGAACCAAGGTGCCAGGCCACCGGCCCATCTGGGGAACTGACGGGTGGCCCTGGATGCTCAGGCTGCACCACCAAGTCAACTGTTCTGCGAGGCCCAGCACAGGAGGAGGAGGAAGACGAACAAGAAGGGACAGCCCCAAGTGCCGCGGCGTGGCTCAGCCACCCAACGCGGCCACACCAGGGCAGGGATGAACTCCAGGGTTCCACATCTGACCCGCCATCCCTACCTGGAAGGCGACTTCAGGGGTGATGGCCAGATGTTCTGAAGTCACCGCACCAAAAAGAACTATCTTGGAACCAAGGCAGCAGAACTCGGCAGGTCAGAATTTTGGCTTGGTCCCCAGAGGTGTGACGTTACACACAGTTCCCTCTAATCAAGCATGACACCAAACACCACTGAAACCTCTACGTGGGGTGATTTCACATTCCTTCCTCTTCAACCTACTGCCTTTTTAGGTTGCTTTACCCACCACGCGGCCCAGCCCTTCCTCACTCTCTGCGGAGAGCATGTGGACTCTCTGCTCTGCTCCTCACCCTCTCGTGAGCCGCTCCTTGCTTCTTCCCCTGGAACCGGAAGCCCTGCAGACAGACCTCCAGGGCTCACAAGCCCCCTGGCTGCACACCTCCCACCACTGCACGTCTGCTCCGCCTGCACACCCAGGTCGCCTCTCCCCTCGGGATGTTTCTCCCGCGCTGTGTGTCCAAGTCCAGGTCCGTCCTTCGCGGCACTTGAGCTTTTCGCAGCCCGAGCTGCCTGTCGTCCCACAGGCTGATGCACGCTGTCGGACCTGCGTGCAGATGCCAGGTGACAGCTACTGGACCTGAGCCATAGCTCGGCACCCTGTCACGACGTCCGTACTCCCACTGACGAGCGAACCCTGTCTGAAGGAGCTGCCTACTGAACACCGGCCACGTGATGTACGACAGTGAACTGGATTCCCTTTCTCAACCGGAATTAACAATTCATTGAAGCGCCCCACCACCGGCTCCCTTTTATAGATGGCAAGGGTTGAAGTGAACGATCAGGGCCCCGCAGCTAGAAGGGAGACGCACTGGGGTTTGAGGGAAAAGACTGCGTGATTCTGAGGCTTCACACCCCTGCTGACAATGAAGACCCCAGTCAGCCAGGAGCACGGAGACTCACAGCTGTGCGGCCACGGGGCTGCCTCTCCCCGGGGAATCGGCGGCTTCGGGGTGCTGAGGTCACACAGCCCAGAAGGTCTGGGCAGCAGCCCCCAACTGAGATGTTTGACACACACAGAGGCGGCCCCAGCGCTTCACACCGTTTAAGAGCTACTTTGATGAACTGGGTGGCACATACGCAGACGTTCTCTCTATGGCTTATTTTAACTTTTTACTCGTTTGAAAACGAGATCTTCTCACAATTTAGAAAATAAAAACAAACAAAACAGACAAAAGCGCCTTCCAACTTAGCATGTGGGACTTCCTGGACCCGGTAACAATCATTTAATAAAAAGCCTGCTGAACACAGTCCCACAGCAAAGCATCTCTTCTGAGGATAGAGCCAAAGCTCGAGGCCCGCAATCACCACGTGAACAGAGCTGGGAGGTGCGGCAACGAAAGACAAGGAAACACACAGTGTCACCGCAACACACACAGAACTGCCCCACGAGGTGACACGGCCACCAACACCGAGTCAAGACGGAATCTACAGACGCCGTTAGAACTAAAAACGCGGCAGCGTTGCTGGAAACAAGCCTGCAGGGACCCACTACATCCCTACAGGTGAGCGCCTGCTGATTGGGGAAGTTAACTCACAAACAGGCACCACCCGTAAGGTACAAAAGAGGAGCAGGTATGATCAGACTTGAAAGGTATTTCAATTAATTAGTCCTGCCCTCAGCAACAGCCGCCACCCGGCCTTGTCGTGATGGAGGAGCTGTGTTCAGTCCCCCACGGCACACACCACAGTGTCTAAAAGATCTGGGCAACATCCCCTCGTTCAGCTTTCGGGGGGCATCTCCCGTGATGACGCTGCAGAGGCCAGCGGCCTGAGCCTCTGCGAGGAGCCCCGCTGAGCCCGGCAGGGGCTGCTCCCAGGGCCTGGCGGGCAGGCACCTCACAGCAAGGCAGGACTGCAGGGGCCGGGCCGTCTGGGAGGGCGAGGCGTTCCTGCTGCCATTCAGCACAGGGACCAGGCCCCCCCCGCGCGCCTCCCCATCACTGAGGAATTCCCGGCATGCGACGGCCATCGCCGATAACACAGCCAACGACGAGGCCGCCGCTTAAGCCTGCAGTTTTCGGAAGGACAACACACTAGCTGTTTTAAAACAGCCAAGTCCCTCCGCACGTACAGGTGGGGTCCATGTTCCCAGCCTGTGTGTCCGGGCTGGCTGTGAGGAGTGAAGCGGAAACGATACCGGGACGACAAGCCGGGTCACCACGGCCGGGCAGCTCCCGCCCCCTCTGGAAAGGTTGGCTATCCAGACACTTCCTCCTGATGCACTGTCCAGGGGAGAGGCCCCTCATGGGCAGCCAGGCGGAGGTCAGCCCTCCGGCCCAGGAGCCAGATGTGAGAGGGGAGGTCCCCAGACAGTCCTGGCCCTGGGGACCGGGCCCCCCGGAGCCTGGTGAGGAGCCGCCGCACTGCCCCCCACAGCCGAGGCCTTGCAGAGCAGAGACCCCCGCACCGTGCCCAGTCTAGACCCCACCCAGTGAATCTGCGGCACCAGACGCTGGGGCAAGCACTGACTTCCAAGCAGCACCTCCCGCGCCTCAGATCCGTGGGGATGTGCAGGTCTTCAAGCACACGTGGAGCTGAGGGGGTCCTCTGACGGCCACCTTCCTGATCGGGACACGGGACAGCAGTGGGCGGCACAGACAGCTGGCGCTAGGAGGGCCCCCTCTGCCAGGCAAGCAAGGCCGGGAGGCTGCACCCAGGAAGGACGTCTCCAGGGCACAGTGAGCTCCCAGAAAGCGGGTCCCTGCCGCCCAGGACCGATGCTGAAGCAGCGCCAGCCTGACTGGGCCTGGGGGGGACAGAAACCACGTGTCAGTTGGTCCCAGGGTCCCCTTGCGGCCGCCAGCCTCCCAGGACCCCTCTGTGCACACCCACGGCCCACGCCTGCCCACATCCGGGCACCTCCGCCCTGCCCCCCAACCTGCCCCCAGCTCCTGGTTCCTCAGAGGGAATAACTGCCATCAGGAGGGGGCTCCAACAGCACCCCCATCCCAGGCTGTGCCCCTTGCCTGCCATCAGGATAAGACGGGGCAGTGGGGAGGCTCACCGGGACCACCCGACCCCCAGCCCGCAGACCAGTGGCCACAGTCGGGGTGCTCCCCCAGCCCTCCTCCTCTCGGAGCCATGACCCCCCACCCCCGCCCCCACCAGCTCACACTGTGCCCACTCCCATCTTAAACAAGACAGATAAAAGGCAAGACACTGGAGAGAGACACAGACCAGCGATGAGGCAAGCAGACGGCCAGAGAAGAGGAAGATCAACGGAGGATGGCCCTGAGCCTACAGACGTGCCTCAGAGAAACATCCTCTAAAGAAGGATGCTCAGGACGTTCTCAGTGAGCCCCAACAGACGGCAGGGGCAGAAACAGTCTCTGGCGCCCACTGCCCGCTCCCGCGGCCCACTAGCTGGCCCCACGGGCTCATCTCCCCCAGTTCCTCACCTCCGTCTCCAGTCAGGCCGCCCCCACCCCCCGACAGCCCTGCGCTCTCCGCCCACTCCCCTCCCTGCCTCCCCGCTGCTGCTCTGGCCCCTGCGGCCCCGCAGGCCCCCTGTCCGTCCACAGTGCACCCCGCGACCACGGCTGGCCGTGCGGCCGCCAGCACTCTGACCTCCGCCAGGCCCCTCCCTGGTCCATGCGGCCCAAGCCCCCTGCTGCCCTCGCAACACCTCTGCTCGGACGGGCCCCTGGACTCTGACGGCACCTGCCCACCCCGCCCTCCCCAGGAACCTCTGCTGGCCCTCCCCCAAGCCCTCTGAACCCGCTTGGCAGGGTCACCAGAACCCTGCATGACTAACAAACACCCACCCCCAGCCCACGTCCTCACCTCAGTCGCGAGGCCAGGCCAGAGTGCTGGTGCCCCGTCTCTGCCCCTCACACCTGGCTCACGACTGAAGCCTCCACTCTCATACCTGCACCGTGCAGACGCCTTCAGCTTCACCATCCCTGCTGCTGGCACGCTGGTCCCAGCCGTCATGCGTCATCTCCCGGCGGATGGCTCTACAAGTCCTAACAGGCCCCCTCCGTGTCCAAGCAGCAGCTGCAGACTGGAGGGCCAACAGTGCGGCTGCTCAAAGCCCCAACGGCCCCCACTTCAACCAGAGGGGCTGGCCTGTCGCTGCCCTGGCCTCTCCCCTCTTTGCCCCACAGGCTCCTGCCCCCGGGCCTTTGCACCCGTCACGTCTGTTGGAAACCCTCTCTCCTCAGTGATCCCTGTGGCTTGCTCACTCTTTCAGGTCTTTGTTTAGCTCTCTCCTTCTTAAGAGAGGACACTGTTGACCGCCTGACTAGAAACAGCGGACTGTCTGCTCCGCCACCCGCTCCCGCTCAAGCGGCCTCTACAGCATCCGCAGCCTGGCATGCTCCACGTGAGTCCTCCCTGCACGAGGCACACCCAGCACTCAGGGCAACACGTGGCGGAGAGCAGGCTGAAGGACCGGAGTGGCCTGATGTACCAGCTCACGTAGAGTCTCATTTCCTTCTCGCTCCCTCACCATGGCAGAGTCTGCTGGCTGTCTGCCACGGCCTGGCTGCCTGCTCCTCTCTGGCATGTGGGCATATGCTGCCCAGCCACACGGTCTGTGCAGACAGCAGAGGGTTAGGTGTGTGTAGGCAGGAGGTCAGCTGTGGGTGGACCCCTGGGAACTCCATGGACCTCCCCTCCAGGCCCCTCGTCTGCCCCGAGTAGAGACACACTGAGCCTGGCCCCCAGGACAGAGCGGGAAGCCCACATGCCCCTGGAAATTCACACACAGGCTTGGATTCCTGCAGGAGCCGTGATGCTGGGGTCTCTTTAGGGCTTCAAGTGCCCCAACTAATAATACACCCTTCTACTGTCACTGCACTTTCTACTATGAACACGAGTCTTTTTAATAGAGTAAAACAAAGGTTAAAAATAAACATTACGAAGGAAAAACTTCAGCCTCTCTTTATATCTTTTTTTTGCTATAAAACATGGTTTCTTGTTATATATCAAAATATTCTCAGGCTGGGTAACCTACAGGGTCATGTCTACAACACTGCCATGGTAATGCAGCAAAAGAATACTTCCTTTCTTAGTGACAGATTTAGAAACCAAGCGTTTCAACTCAGATTTTATTATAAGAATACTCCGATGTTTGTTTTAACTTACAATCGCAACACTTCGAAAAGAAATGTTACTTGAATGTTGATAAAACAAAGCACATGTTGAATAGCAAGCATCACAATGCTATTACCAAACAGATCCCAGAATGTCCTTATACCAAGAAGAGCATCTGAAAAGACTAAATAAGCTTTAGCTTTAGAAATAAAATTTCCTTGCACACTTTAGCAAGGCTCCTGTGGCTGATACTCACGGCTGAATCCAATTCAACCGAGCACTAATTCGTCTGTAATCCCCACACTTGGGGCCAACACAACTCCCTGAGGGGACACGTAAAAGCAAACTCACCAAATGACAGAAATCGGAACCCCCCCAATCTGCATAACCAGACACCTGAGACCTCACTTCTAAATGCTGGCATCCTGGAGAGGCGCGGTCTTTCTGAGTCAGGATAATTAACTAGGAGTAAATTTGTTGAAAATCAAACAGGACTGTTGGGTCTCTTTAATCAATTCTTCTATAAGAGAAAGAGGCTCACAATTTATAACATACTAGAAATATGTTTCTGCGTTTTTCAGAAGACTGAAAAAAGCTGAATGACACTGGCCCGTGGCTTGGACCGTGGACGGTGCCAGGTGCGGAGTGCTGGCTCCCGTCCTGAAATGACACAGCCACAGCTTTCTCCCATCCACGCCAGGCCGCAGCTTGGCCAAGGCAAGGTCGGGGTCTCCTGCATCCTGGTGAACCCCCAAATGTCATTTTGGCTGGTCAGGAATCAAAAAGGCACCCTTCAAGGCCAAGTGTGCTGGTGCTTTCGCGCTCAAGGCCACATATGGAAATCTGGGGTCATGAATGTGCACGAAATGATCAAGGTGGGGTTTGTTTTTTAACCACATCAAAATTCACGAAACATAAAGTTTACCATCCTAACCATTTAAAATGTACAATTTACCGCTTTTAGCGCATCCACAATGTTCTGCAACCATCACCACGCATTCCCAGAACACTTCCATCACCCCAAGAAGAAGCCACACGCCCATCAAGCAGCCTCCTCCCGCCCCGCCTACCCTTGTCCCCTGGGGGCCACTGATGGGCTCTACCTCAGCCTTCCACCTACGAGGGCATTTCACACAAATGGACCCGCGCGTCCTAGCGCGGGGCAGACCTTCGCTCAGGGCAGTTTTGCCAAACTGTCTCCACACGGAGCCGTGCAGGGGGGTCTGATGGCCTGCACCTGGGGTCCCGCCCACCTCAGGGGCGCAGCCTGCCCTGACCTTCCTGGGGTGACATGGTGGTGGTGGAGCCACCAGGCCAGCGGGAACCCTGGGACCAGCCGACAGCAACCTCACACACGGTCCAGGCTCAGGGTTAGCTGCCCGCAGGCGTGAGCAGGCAGATGAGTGACCAATGCAGCCGGTGAAGCTTAACGACGGGAACCTTTCTGGAGGGGGCGGAAGCCGCAAGCCTGCTCAGAGGCCTCCGGCTGGCCCAGAAGCAGAGCGGGAGTGGGCATGCTAGGAGCCCTCGGGCCAGGGAGACCTCCAGGCCCGCGGAGGTCCTCGGCCAAGTGTCAAAAGTCACTGTTCTCCCCACTGTTTAACACCCCCGGCCTTCAGGTCTTGAAATATACTAACTATGACCAATATGATAAACAAATTAGGCAGAATATGTTGCTTTTTCGCGCTTATAGCTTAGTCATGCTCACGGAGTTTGACTTAAACCTTACAGCTGCAACCTGCCTGGCGGCCCAGTGTTTAAGGCCCCGCGGTTCTGCTGCAGGGGCCGTGGGTCTGACCCCTCGTAAGGGAACTAAGATCCCACATGCCAAGCGGTGCGAGCAACAAAACAAAAGCAAACACACACCTTACAGCCCAGAAAGGTTTACTGAAAATAAGGTTACAACTGCCCCTGGCAATACACAGAGGAACAACGCTGAAGAACATGAGCCGCGTTTTAATTAGCCTGAAGGACCAGGCAGCTCCCAGTCCCCGAGGAGGGGCTCGGGGGCCCACCAGGAGGCACCTGCAGCTGCCCACCCCGCCCGCGGAGCAAACAGGGACCGGTGGCAGCAGTCTCCCGGCCCCGCGCAGGGCGAGCGCCCGAGGGGAGCCACGCACGCTTACGGACGGCAAGGCTCAGAACAGGGACCGGTGGCAGCACTCTCCCGGCCCCGAGCAGGGCGAGCCCCCGAGGGGAGCCACGCACGCTTACGGACGGCAAGGCTCAGAACAGGGACCGGTGGCAGCAGTCTCCCGGACCCGGGCAAGACGAGCGCCCGACGGGAGCCACGCACACTTACGGACGGCAAGGCTTAGAGGCACGGCAAACTAAGAATCACATGATTAAAAAATGTAACGTTTGGAAATAACACCAAATCTCCATCAACAAATGAGTGGATAGAACAAAAGGTGGTCCATTCCTAGTGAAATACTGTTCAGCCATAAGGAGGAATGAAGCCTGACACCTGCTACAACCTGGATGAACCCTAGAAGGAAGCCAGATGCTGAAGTCCAGCTCTCGGCTGGTTCCACTCCTATGGAACGGCCACTCAGGCACACACCCTGAGACAGAAGGCCGAGGAGCAGCTGCCAGCAGCTGGAGGACCACGGAATGGGCTGTGGGCACAGCGCTTCTGCTAGGGGTGATGCGAACGTCCTGGACCCAGGCGAGAGGCAACGGTTTGCAGACACTCTGACTACACTTTAAAATGGTAAATGTTATGTCGTATATACTTTATAACACACACACACGCGCATTTTCTCGGCACCGAGCTCCGAGCCCCGTGGAGAGGAGCAGCACCCCGCTCCGGGGTCTTTGGTGGAGACACGCTCACTGCAGGGTCGTCAGCTCTGGCAGGTTCTTCAGATCTTCAACAACCACAGGCAAAAGCACAGTGCTAACCTGGGGCTCTGAAAGCTGCATCTTGAGAAAACGAGCCTGTTGTCTTTTTGAATATCCGTGTCATATAGGACAGAGATAGCCAGTCAGAACACAGGTTTTCAGCCGTTTCTTTCATGATACTGACTCCGCCTCCTGCCTCCCTGCAGCCCCCTCCGGGGCCCGCCCCGTTCACCCCTGGGCACACAGCCGCAGCCCCTCTCATTGTCGTCCCCACGGTCGTCAGTGGAAACCCCAACACACGGCCTCCATCCCTCTCCCAGGAGTGGCTTGGGCCTGGCTGGCTGCCCGCAGGCTGGGCGCGGTGCGGCGCGGGCGGAGGGCAGGTCACGGCCGGTGGTACACAGGGTCACTCAGAAACCTCACCAAGCGGAGTGGCTCGCAGCTACCCAGGCAGGCACGGGTGCCAGGAAAACCAGCAGGTCCTGCACTCTCAGCCCGCCATCTACCAGCCCTAAAACGCCAGGCGTCCTAAACACTAAAGGGGCAGGACGGGAGCAGGAGCGAGGCTTACTGCTCCAGAGTGACCCCAGGGTCACCCGCAGAATCAGAGAGCAGAGCATCCTGAAGGCCTGGACGCCTCAACAGGTGCCTTTACGGCCTCAAGGAGGGTCCCCCACGCAGGACCAGCGTGGCCAAGATGCAGATCGTGAAGCCACATTCAGCACCAGGCCTGTCTGTCTGCCCGCGTCCAGCGCTCTGCCCCTCCTGTCCACCTGGCGCCTCGCGCTGCACTGGGCCTCCCTCCACGCCCCACCTGCACCACCTCCTGGGACCGACCCCTCCAGACCCCATTGACCAGCTCAGCAGGATCATGGGCTCCTGACAGGCTGGCCAGTCACATCGTGGGGGAGACGGGCCTACAAAGTCACGGCTGACATGACGGGAAGGAGACAAACACTAGGAAACAAGCCGGTTGCCAGTGGGCTGTGCGGGAGACCGGGACATTCCAACCAGGTTTCATGGTTTCGGCAGGGTTTCATAGGAAACCTGCTTTGAGCAGATCCTGAAAAGAAGGAATTTCCATCCACAGGCAAGGGGGCCGGGACCAACACTGAGACCACAGAGACCGGGGGCAGGCGGGGCGGCTCCAGGGGGCAGGCGGGGCGGCTCCAGGGGTGGCGGTGGTGGAGGGGAGGTGCCGGGCCGGGAGGAGGGGTGGGAGGTTGCGCCAGCAGCGGGCAGCCAGCAGCCAGGTGGTCCGGGCGACATCCCAGTCCTGATGCCGCTCCAGGGGTTAGACCGAGTTCCATAAATAGCCGGCAACCTTTGGTTCTGTCCAAGAGAGCAGTGTGACCACAGCAGGGCCCCGGCCACAGGCCCACAGGACTGCGCCAGCAGGGCACCTGCCATTCCCGGCTCCCGCGGGGACTTGCTGTCTGGAGCTCTTTCCTGACCATGAGCCTGTACCCTTTACCCGCTGACTGCTCACCCATCTGCCTCCAAGATCGCAAGCTCCCTAAGAGCAGGAACCCTCTGCTCTGGTCCACTCTCTCTTGGGCATCCGGGACAGGCCAGAGCAGGTGCCCCCACCCGGAGCCCAGAGGGTGGCTGGGGGAGGGGGCAGTGCTGACCTCGGCCACTGAGAGCGAGGTTCCTGCCCTTGTCCCTGGGCCAGGCTTGTGACAAGGCGGCAGTGCGTCAGCATTAACTCTTCACCAGCAATTTTCATGCACTCGGAGCGGCTGCCCACTGGTCAGCAATCAATTACAACGCGTCCTCTATGTAGGTCGCAGCGTTCACGCCCATTTTCTCCTGGGGCAGGTCAGAAGCCATGAGCAGAAGCCTGCAACCACCACTGTGAGACGCAGCGAGGCAATGGGCCGCACGCCAGGACACCGGCCGGGCACCTCGGGCGGCTTCCTGAGGAGGGAGGGGAAACACACCATGCTTTTTTTAATGGAAAAGCATTTTTTCATTTTTGGGAAGCATATTTTTAAAATTTTTTTTAATTGTGGTAAAAGTCGCATAATTTGAAACATACTATTCTAACCATATCTAAGCGCACAGCAGCTGGCCGTGGTGCCCAGGACGTCCACATGGTGGTACAACTCTCACCCTCACGCGTCTCTGGAGTTTTCCATCTTCCCAAACCGAAACTCTGTCCCCATCAAACACTCACGTCCCATCTCCCCCAGCCAGCATCTACCAGTGTACTTTCTGACTCTATGAACTTGACTATTCTCGTTTAAGTGGAGTCGAACCGCATTTGTCTGCACCTACGAATATCCTTTACTTTTAAACACAGAGGTGATGAAGAGCAAGCAGACCGGTGGCAGGAAGGGGGAGGCTCTTTGTCCAGGCCCACAGAAACGCTTTAAACTCAGTCTGCATGCCAGCCGGGAACAGTAGCACTTCCAGACTGACGATCTCTCTCAGATGGACACCCAAACGCAACGTGTACTCAGGGCGTCGGAAAAACCATCAGCACCTGCTGGCAAACACAGGGGCTTTCATAACAGACAACTTTCATGAACACCTGCTCAGAAAGCACAAGCAGAATTCAGAGAACTAAGGACACCACTCACAGGAGCTGCCTATTTTCACAAAGAGCTCTGAGACCTGAGGGAGAGTCACGCTCCTTCACCAAGAACCAACGGATGACCCGTGTCCTTCCACGCCGGAGACGGTCACTCCTGCGGCCTCCCACCCACACCAGCTCCACGGAACAGGCCATCCAGCTCTGTCCCAGCCCCAGACCCCTGCTGCAGTCCCAGCTGGCCACACAGACAAGAACTCAGACTCCAAATCAGACTGACTTCTTGGGCAGTTTTATGAAAACATGCTTGTAAGTCGGAAACCACTTCATTAAAGTGGAACATCTCTCTACACGCTCAGGGATAAGACGGTTCGGGAGGCTGAGACCACGCAACGCGGGCTTCTCCTGACTCAGCAGTTCTCCCCGAGTGCTCCTGGGCACTCCTGGGGGGTCCCTAAGACCTTCTGAGGGGCTTCCTGGGGTTAAAGCTCTGTCCCTCAAATTCTGAGCTGTCATACGCCCTCTCTGCTGGCAGGGACAGCTGCAGCGCCCCACCTGGACTGTCACCGGTCCCCCAGCAGAGACGCTCCCGGTGAGAGGTGCAGGAGGCGGTTAACCTGGCGATGTGCTGAAAGGAGCAGTAGGTGCCTCACCAAGTGCTGACTCAGGCCTTTTCACTCTGAGAGAGAAACAGGAAACGCTTGCTCCCTAAGAACAACAGGATCTCGAGGAAGAGTGACCACACCAGGGCGAGCTGTGGGCTGACCCCTTTCTCCTCAGAGACTGGAGCTGGGAGCTGGGCAGATGCTTTCTCAAAACTGGACCTGTCCCTCCAGGAAAACAGTTGCCAGTATTTGCTACAATAATAAAATTCAAACTTCAAAGTGAAAACTAGAATTGTGGAAAACATGTGCTGGCCACCGTGAGCGTAAAGCCCCCAAACACTTAGGGGTCTGTGGCGAGCGCAGCAGAGGTGTGATGTCCCTGAGCACGGCCCCTCCCTGTGTCTGGGGGCCGCGTGTTTGAGACCCGATGTCCTCCAGTGACAAGGCGGATGCCACATGGCCACCGGCTACAGACAGCTTCACCTGGCCCAGTTTTGGACCCTGCAGGACAACTAGCTTTTAAGAAACTACGACTTGTTGCATTCTGGCGTGGTGGCAAACCACCTGTGAAGACCACTAACACTCCTGCCTTCCAGCCACACATCAGTGTGAGGCCAGATTTTCTTCATATACTTCAACCAAACATCACATCCCAGCAGACACAAACCACAAACTAACTGCTGCTTTTATCAAGCTAAATCTAAAGGAGATTTACAAAAGCCTGAAACAATACTACTCCTCATTCTTTTTTTTAGTTTTAAACAATGCTTTCATAAAAATATATTAATACATATCGGATTTCTTCTCAGCACAATACATTAAATGTTGGTCATTACAGCCCATCAATTAAGGCCCTCAATTTTAATATCTTATACAGTAATGGTGGCTCTAACCCATGTAAACAAAGGGTCTTTTGGCTCTCCGGTAGGTTGAGAATATAAAGAGGTCCTGAAACAAAAAGGTTTCAGAACGGCCTGAGCAGATCATTCTATGGGTGTGGCTTGTCCCCCGGGTGGCTCCACCCTGCACTTCTCCAGGAATAAAGCCAAGGGCAGCACATGGCAGTGACACAGCGGAGACTCCGTGTAGACGGAGGCACTGCAGACAGGCCACGTGTGATCTGGCTCCCAGCAGAGGCGGAGAAGGGCAACACTGGAAACTGCATGGTCTGACCAGCGGGGGCGGCTGCACTCTCCCACCACCAGCACCGTCGACCAGAGACGGCTTCCCCACCGGTGCTGCGTCTTCCTGATGTGAGCGCTGAGCACTCCACAGCCCTTCTCTGGGAAATCACCCACCAAGACGGGAAATGGACACAGAAAGTGTCACCCGAGTAAACACAGAACCAACCACCAGTAAACAAAGAAGTACGCCGTCCACGCTTGTTCCAGAGGAACTGGAATGATACACGAGAGGCCTCAATGGTTAACCGACTTAGAAACGTCGTTGGATGAACCCTGCTAGCTTTCTCCCAGTGCCAACAGCCTGGGCCAGAGGGAAGGTGGGCACCGGTCTGTGTGGGCAGTGAACTCTCAGGATCCGGTAATAGAAATGCATGCAGTGTGCACACTTCCTGTCTTTTTTTTTTTTTTTTGAGGTTTGGCAAATCATCACGTTACTTCCAAGTGTATCCAGTTATTTCAGTTTAAACAACTATTTATCAAGTGCTCAAGTCAAAGACCAGAGAAGGCGATGGCACCCCACTCCAGCACTCTTGTCTGGAAAATCCCATGGACGGAGGAGCCCGATAGACTGCAGTCCATGGGGTCGCTCAGAGTCGGACAGGACTGAGAGACTTCACTTTCACTTTTCACCTTCATGCATTGGAGAAGGAAATGGCAACCCACTCCAGTATTCTTGCCTGGAGAATCCCAGGGACAGGGGAGCCTGGTGGGCTGCTGTCTATGGGGTTGCACAGAGTCGGACATGACTGAAGCGACTTAGCAGCAGCAGCAGCAAGTCAAAGACAAACACCATCCACTTCAAAATATACAACATTTCACCAGGACAAGATCGGAGCAAACAGGTTCTCTTCACCACTTTCAGGAGCAAACAGGTTCTCTTCACCACTTTCAGGGAGCAAACAGCATCCCCAACGGGCACCTAGATGGGAGGGTCACTGGCCGGAGTGCGCTCCTCACCAGGCTCGGGATCCCCATGGGTCACAAGACCACAGAAGAGAGGAGAAGGCCCCTTCGGACTCTCAGAAGGGCCACAGCCTGCCCTTCTGTTCCTCAGATCAACCCACACCCTCTCCCCCAACCTTCTGCACTAACATGCCCCACGGTGGAACCGGGTCTCAGCACAGTGGCCCGTTAAGATGACACATACCAAGGGTGGCGCCCGTCTTGCAGGCCAAGGGGAGCAGCAGCACCTGGGCCCCTGGGGCTCACCAGGCATAGTCCTCTTCGTTCTGATGTAAAAAGTGGGGGAAACAGGCGCTGAGATCCAGGAGCTGGGCTTTCATAAGGCCTCTCCCCCATCACCCCATCCTGGTCATCACCCTCCACCAAAGCACATGAAAATGACTGGTGAGCAGCAGGGGCAGTGCGAGGAAAAAAGAAACAGCCTGAGATGTCAGTAAAGGGTGGTTAACGGAGATTCCCTCTGGGGCAAACCAGGGCACCGCGGCCCAGAGTCAGAAATCCACGGTTTCAAAGAAAGCAAAACACAAGTCGGCATCCACTAATCCAAACAGCACGCCTCCACTCCCCACCCCCCAAACCAACCAACTGCTCTTTAATCAAAATACTGGAAAAGGCAGACCCACCTAAGCTAAGTCCATTTCCCCCTTTTACTGTGTAATGAAGTCTGCCCTACTACACGGAACGCCCTTACAGCCTCCTGCACATCCGCGTAATTACGGCGAAGCCAGGCGGCTGCCTTCCCAGGTGCTCGTCAACCCCGGGGCCCTCGCCACCTGTCAGGGCCCTCGGGGTCAAGGCCCTAGGCCTGCAGGGAGCTGCCCAGACCCGAATCCGGGGCCGGCGCCTCCCACCGTGTGCCCTGCCTGCACTTTTGTGCCTCTGTTCCCTCTCCTCTAGAACAGTGGGGGCGGCTAACAGGTCCCACTAGGGTCGAGTCCACACCCGAAAAGCACCCGAGTGCCCAGTACTCAGCTGGCAGGATGCCCACCGAGCTGCTGCAGCCAGCACTCACCTGGCTGACCTCCCGCACTGCACAGTCCATACCTGGCAGCTGAAGCCGCGTCACGGGTGCGATTCTCACAGCGCCTCCTCACACAGACCTGTGGCCACTCCCTGCAGGCCAGCACCATTCGCTCATTCATAGCTTTCAGCACAGTCCACCATTAACTGCTTCCTGAGTCCTGTGATCATGCTGTGAACAGCACTCTCAGTGGTAAGGATACAGGTATCGACTGGCCAAACACTGAAAACAAACCACTTTTAAAATCAACAAAAATGCAATAAAGTGGACGGTGACAGGCCACCACGCAGCACTCAGGTCCTGGCGGCCCAGGAGTGGCCAAGCAGGGCTCAGCCTCCACCAGCTACCTACCCGGGTCCCCAGGCCCCACAGCTGGCCTTCAGTGCCGCCCTGGGCCCCGGCGGGGGGCCGCCAAGCACACGGCCCAGCTTGCACGACCCTGAAACAACCGTCTGAGCAGCGGCAGAAACACCATCCAAGAACCGAGACCAAGCAGCGGGGATCCCTCCACTAGTGCAGCGGCAGCCGGCGCGCCGGCACCAGGTGCGAGGGCACCACGCGTCAGGCTAGAACAGTGCTTTCTGTGGAGCGCAGCACGTTTTGGGGAGGTAAACACAGGTTGGGTGAAACTTTAACACGCTTAGAGTAGAAGCAGTCTTGCTTATTTAGAAAAAGGGGTGAGCTTCTTGCAAGGGTCGGTTTCCAGCTCCTCACACAGCTTGGTGACACGCCGAGACGCTCCCCTTCCGTGCACCACGGCCGCCGTCCACAAGGAGGTCTGCTTCAAATTAAAACACACTATTGAGTTGCAGCACTAACGGGTCTGCTTTGCTTCTCCTGGGCTTTGTTTAGAAATGGCTTTGACAATGTCCAAGCGAACAACTGGGGCCCAGGACGGGAAAGCCAGGCAGAGGCACAGGAGCACCTGCTCCCGGCCCCAGAGGGCGCTTCCTGAGACACGGGCTACACCACTCGTCCATACCGATTTGCAATCTCTAATCTCCAAATCGAAGCTCGCCCCCAGTGGACGAGTCTTTCTGGAACATAACGGACGATCCCATGGACTGATGGACGTGCGGCGATGTGGGGCTCACCAGGGCAGTGGGGGGGAGCTCTGGGGGTCTGCACTGGGTGGTCCGTGTCTTTGCACAGGCACCCCCGTGACCAAGCCCTGTCCAACTTATCCACCCCTGGGGTCCAGGTCAGAGAGGAGCCTCCCGCCCACCCCGTCACCTCCTCAGCCATACCCACCTCATGCAGCCCTCAGCAGCCCCAGGCAGCGTTGGCACAAGCGGATCTCTAAGTGTCACTTTCAAATTCCCCTAAGAAGGGCACGTTCCTCAAAGAAGCTGCAACATTTCTTCCACCCGCCAGCATCACCAGCCCACTCCAGTATTCCTGCCTGGGAAACCCCATGGACAGAGGAGCCTGGCGGGTGACACTCAATGGGATCACAAAGAATCAGACACGACTTAGCAACTAAACAAAAAATCATCGCAGTAATAAGAAGTAACATGCGTTGAGCACATCCCAGGCACCAGCAGGCACTTGTGCATGTTAACTCATTTTACCGTCACAATAAAACGGCTGTTAAATGTGATCTCTGTAACAATCGGGCACATTGAGCACACGTAAGGAAACAATTATATGACGTTGATAATTATGAGTAAGTATGCATAATCCACACTTGCTGGAACTAAATCTCTCTCTATATTACATACAAAATATAATACAGTATGTCGCAAATGTTCTGCTACATCATTCTACGTGAATACATAGTTATCACCCCCATTTTACAGGCACCAGAAGTAACGAGATGCTGCGAACTGGGACGCAGCTGCAGGGGCCCTGCTCGCTTCCTAGGGGCTCCCCTGAGGAGAGGAGGGCCTGGGGGAGTGGAGCGGCTCTCAGCCTTGGGGTCCAGTGCCCACTAAGGGGGACTCACAGGGGTCCCGGAGCCCACCTGACACACAGGGTGTCTGTAATTAACCACAGAGGGTAGGCACGGCTAAGAGCCTGTACTTCGTTTCTGCTAAGCCGCCTGTCTCCAACACACACACCCATCCACCAGATAGACCCCAATGACCTGCTTCCCAACAACAGCACTGAGGATGCAGCCAGGAGACGTGGTCCTGCCCTCTGGCAGCTTCCAGTTGGCGAGAGACGGGACTCCCAGCCGTCCCTCGGCACTTCACTGGGGACGGTGAAGGAGAGGTGTGTGCTCCGAGTGCGTGTCAGGACGGTGAGGGGCCTGCAGCCACGGAGTGCCCGAGCTCCCCGACCCGCCAGACCGTTGCCAAGTCTCTGCAGAAGTGCTGGCACGGCGCCCTAGGGGAGACGGTGGTGAGGATGGTCCCACAGCCGGGGGGCACGCAGCCACAGGAACCAAGCTGCGGCTGCCCCTGGAGGCCGCCGCCCCACACGAGCGCCTGCCGTCATCTTTTAAACATCACTGTAAACACCCTCCAACAAATGTAAATGGCCCTCGGAAGCGCTCATGGTATTATGTGAAAAGGGAAAACGCAAAATTTTAAGTGTAGGCTGCCCCCAGCTATCTATGTATGTACAGGAAAAAACGTCTGGAAGCAAACACATTCACTACTTCTTCCAAGGGTCGTTACCCGTGCATTTTTTTTCTCTTTTTGTTTCAGTATCTTCTAAATTCTCTGAAATAAGCATGTATTCCTTTTATCATGAAAGATAAAATAATTAAAAAAAAAACAAAACAGAACCAAAAGGCAGCAGCGCCTGTGGTCACCTCCCAACAGTAAGAAAGCTCCGAGGCAGACCCGGGTGGGGCGGGGCGCGGGCCCTGCTGGGGGCGTGCTGCCGCTCCTGGCCTAGGAAGGCCGCCCCGGCCCTCGGGGTCCATGCGAGCCAGTGAGCGGGCAGCGGCGGGCTCCTCACTGTTCCTGCAGCGCCTCCGCCTCCCTGGGGGACGGCCGGCCCTCCCGGCGGCCACCTGCGGCACCCAGTCACCACGCTGATGGTTCCGAGTGCAGCGCCTACAACAGTGGGGTCCCTGAGCCTGCCCAGTTCATTCCCTTTTCGGCCACACTGTGTGGCCTGTGGATCTTGTCCCCTGATCAGGGATTGAACCCACACCTTCAGCAGTGAAAGCCTGGAGTCTTAACCACTGGACCACCAGGAAAGCCCCTAAACGGAATCTCTCATTTACTAGAAGAGCGCAGAGAGAGAACTCAGGAGGAGGACTGACCGAGTGCCCCCGGCCAGACAGTGAGCGGCCACACGCAGACCGGCTCTCCAGGTAGCAGCTTGTCTCTCCCCGGGGGCGGGCAGCAATTCTGAAACTACTTTCCATGTCTGCTCAGCCTGAACAAATGAGCAAATACACTGGGGGCAATGAGACCTAGACTTCTCACTATCTGATGAAGACCCAACTATCTGATGAAGAAGCTGTAAATAAGGAAAGAGGACAGCTAGAGTAAACCCAGAGACACGAGACTGAAACCAGCAATGCCAGCGAGAATGCAGTTTGTGATGCACACACAGAGAAACAGCTATGTGTATGTACAGGCGTGTGAGTACATGTACATCCCATGTCCACTGAGAAGCGGGGCAGGAAAACCACAACAGAGGCTGGAGTGTCCTGCAGGTGCAGAAGGGAAGCCACCAGAAAACAGCGGGGGTGAGCTGAGAAGACACAGCGCAGCCTGAGAGAGCGCCCACGGGGAGGGCACAAAAGACGGGGCAGAGAGGGGCTCCAGCCTTCTCAAGTGCAGAGGCGTGAGGGGCCGGGACGGCAAACGAGGCCGGCCCCCGGCTGCCCAGGGGCTGGCCAGGAAGCGGGCAGTCATCTGACCCCAAGCCTGAGGAAGACCTTCAGGCGAGCTCGCAGCAGCGGACCGAAGCTAGTTTCCCCACTTTGGTAACGGCGCTCGCACGAACGCTACAAAAGGGTAACACCGGGGACGCTGGTGTGGGACTTCTGCATCTCTGGCTCCTTTCCTAAGTCTGACACTGCCTCTCAGTAAATGAATACCGACAAACGCACTGACACCAGGCTTCTGGTAACGAGGGAGGGGAGCCGGGCGGGGCTGATGCCAGGCTGAGCGCACAGCCAGGCGGAGTGCCGAGACACGGGCCTCCTGTGGTCTCTACTCCTCTGAATATTTGAATTCTTCCTTATTAAAAAGTCTTTTAAAACTTTTTCTCAAAATTATAATCCAATAAAAAAATACACAAAATTTTTTCTCAAAGCCTGCAGACTCAACTTAAATCTGCCCACCTCTACTGGTGCACCGCCTCACCGCCCAGCCAAGCCCCAAAGCAATCAGGCATCTTCCGGACCACCTGCCTCCTGACCCCCACGTGCTCCGCCGGCCACCCTCAGAGCCTCTCCAGCATGCCAGTCTTGGGCATCTTCAAGCCCCCTCCCCCCGTTTTCCACCAGCAGCCAGGGGCTCCCGGGAAACACACATGGCAGCTGTGCGTCTCTCACGCTTGCCCCCAACATTCTGGATGAAAACCTCTGTGCTCAGGGCAGCCTCTGCCCCGGCCCTGTCTCCTGCCACCACCCCTCCACAGGCCAGGCTGCCCATCACGTTCCCTCTGGAATGTGCCCTCCTCCCACCGTCCCCAGGGATCACTGGTGACTGGGTGATGCTCCCCTGTGTTCCTGACTCAGTGAGCTGGGGGTGGGGGTACGCAGGAGCGCCGCGGTTTGCACCCAGCACTGTTCCCTGGGCACCGGGCAAGACGCCCAGCACACAGCTGGCACTCAGTATGTACCCAGAAGGTGAGCACTTTTGACTCCAGCTCCAGGCTGGAGCTGGGTACTGGACCCTTACCTGCTCTGCCACCCTGTTACATTATGAAGCTTTACTGCGTTCATCTAGTTGTCCAGGTTCCAAACATCCTCTAAACTCTAGCACGAAGAAATGGATTTACCTTACAGCTATTAGGTAGATCTGGGCAAAATGCACCTAAATCTAATATTTTTTTCTACTTTGGTAATAAAATATGCCAGACGTGATATATTACACTACTAACTTCACTTTCTAAGAGGCTGTGATGACAATAATCGGTGTTGGTGAGGATGCAGAGAACCCGAAACCACTCCATGGAAACAGTGCGTCAGTTCCTCTCAAAGTCACAGAGTAAAACCCAGCAATTCCACTCCCGGTAGGCGCCCAGGAGAAATGAAGACATATGCCACACACCAACCCATAGGCGAACGTTCACAGCAGCAGTAGCCACGACAGCCAGGAGGCAGAAACCACCCAAACGCCCATCGATCACAGATAACGGGTAAACAAACTGTGATACAGCACGTAAGGGACCGGTCAGCCACGAAGCGCCGACACACAGACACACGAGCCCTGAAAACGCTCGGGGAAGAGCCGCAGAAGGTCACGTGCTTCATGACTCCACTTACGTGAAATATCCAGCGGAGGCAGATCCACAGGCAGTGAGGCCTGGTGGTCCCTGGGGCTGGAGGGAGTGGGGAACGGGAAGGAACCGCTTAATGGGCAGAGTTTCCTTTTGGGGTGACGGGAATGCTTTGGAACCAGACAGAGGCGATGCGTGCCTAACGCTGAATGCACCAGACGTCACTGAACGGTCCACTTTAAAACGGCTCATGTTCTGTGCGTCTCCTCTCAATCAAAAAAAGAGCCTATGACATCCTGAAAAACACGGCCTCTCTGAAACACTGATGATCTTTTTTCTCTGCCTTTGTTAACATTCAGACACACTTGGGACAGACCACACAAGCAACAGAAAGAGCCGAGGACAAGGGCTGCAGGCCCGTCCCCAAGCTAAGGCTAGGGAAGACCTTCCTAGCTGTGCTGAGCGTGCAGAGCAGGGGACCAGGGGGCCTGGAGCGGGGAGGCCAAGCCAGCACCCTGCAGCACCAGTCTGAGAACCACCACCCCCACCCCAGAAAGCAACTCTGCAAAGTTCATCAACAGCCATCACTCTACAACACGGACTTAAAAATATCTTACTTCAGAAAAACAAAAAAAAAATAGAAACTTCTCTTCAAATAAGTGCTTGCTGAAACACCAGAAACCATCAGATAGCTCAGCGGGGTGTGCCTCGTCTCACAGGGATGTCAACCTGCAGGCCACCCGGGCGGGCACCACCCTTACCCACTGCTCCCGTGGTGGACGCTGATAAACCCATCTGGGCGCCCCCTCCTCCTGTGATAAGCCCAGACTGGGCTCAGCCCCTTTCTTGCCACGATGCTCCAGCATCCAGGACTACCACCATCTCAGGTGAGATACCTCCTGCTGAAATGAGACTCAAATCCCTTAAAAAGCCAAGCCAGTTCTTTCTTTTTCTTCTAAAGACAAAAGACAAAAAAAAAAGAAAATGTCACCCAGAGCTCCTGTAGCTTTACAACCAAATTTCTCACAATCTTTTCTATTTACTTCACAGCACTAGTTCTCGGAGAATTTTCACCCAGACATGCGCTTTTCCTTAACGCACCTCTAGAATCCCGTCACTGAGAGAAGGTGGCTCACCAGCCCTGCATCACAGGACCCCATACCTGGTGAAACCACAGCTCCACCCACATCCCACACCTGCCCAGCCCTGCCCAGCCCTGCCCTGGGCGTGAACAGGCCCTAACGCACTCCACCCTCACAGCAAGGGAGGCACTCGGCCCTGGTTTACACGTGAAGACACTGGGCTAAAACCAGGCGCGGGTGCCTCCTCAGGCTCCCACTCCACGTGCCCACAGAGCTTCTAACTGGGCGCCTTCCAGGCCTGTCTCCTGAGGGCACAGCTTTGGACAAGATCTAAGGAAGCCAGGAGGGAGGCAGTTACCTCGACTGCCTCGCCTCTACTGGCCAGGTCAGCGTGGCTCAGCGTCAGAGACCCTCACGACACTGGGAGCCGGCTTAATCACCAGAGGTGAGCGGAGAGGTTGGGGCATGGAGGGAAGACCACCCAGCACCTGCCTCTGAGAGGCTACACGTATACCTTTGCGCGGATGTCCGCTTCCACTGTCTATTTAAGCAAATCAACTGGCAAGTGGCCCCCGTGACCCACTTCCCTCCACACAGCTCGACAGCATCCCTGCGAGGTCACCCTCCACTCCAGATGCAGAGCACCAGGGTGGGCTGCGGGCAGAGTTTTCAGAGCGTACACAAGTTTCAATTCAACAGGTTTAACTTTTGAACAATCAAGAGTTGACTGCAATAAGGATTTATTGAGTAAAAAGAAAGCAGACTACAGTAGACACCAGAAAGAGACAAAAGATAACCAAGACGTCCTGGGCAGCAAGCAAAGGGAGCTGACATCCGGACAAGACCCCCACCATAGCACTGGGTGCTATATAAAGATGCAAAGTGAAGGCCACAGATTTTTATCTCCCGGATTTCTTAGAATCGCCTTAAATTTAGCATATCTATAAAAGAAAACTGACCCCTGCTGCTCCTTCCTCCCTGGGGTCAGCACTGAGAGGCCAGCAGGTCAGCTGGGGGCGTGGTCTTCAGCCCTCGCCACGCCCCAGATACACACTGCCCTGCTCAGCACTGCCCTGCCACCAACAGGGAACCTGACCACGACCCCACCAGACACAGACGAAGACTCCTGCCACCAGGCTAGACCCCCTTCCTGCAACACAACCGCCAAATGCTCCCAGAGGGGCCCCAGAGCCTACAGAACAAAAGAGCCCTACGCTCAGCTCACTCTTAGGTACCCACAGCATCACCCCCCCAAACCTCTGACGTCACACCCAGTGCCCACCTACCGGGACCACCTCTCTTCTCCGCAGGCTGCCCTGCCTTCATTCATGCTGCTCACTTCTCTGCCTTAAGACAGAGCCAACCTGATCGGCCAGCCAGCCAGGGAAGCTTTTGTTGTGGAAACAGAGCATCAGCGTTGTACCAACTCTAATGAATTAATGGAACCTAACGATTAACAATCAACAGCAGGTAGTATTCACACTAAAAAGAAAGCACCAGAACCCAAAAAAAGTAGAACCTGCCTTTGGATCTGACCACTAACTTGCAGGAAATTCACACAGGACAAACACACTGAATTACACCAAGGAGACCCCATCAGCCAAGTCCAGTCGGCGAGTCAAGATACCACACACAAGCCAGTGTCTTCACCCCAGCAATAGTAAGCACTGGGGAAGAGGAAGGCGAAGACTAGAGACTGAGAGTGTGACTGTTTAGGGCCGGGGGTAGGGGAGTGAGGAACAACAGCTAACGCGTACTGCCTTTCTTTGGGGACAGGAGACAAAAACATCCTCAGATTGTGGTGATGGCTGCACAAGTCTGAATGTGCTAAATAAAACAGCCTGCGTTTTATACTGAGCTTCCCAGGCGGCGCAGTGGTGAAGAATCTGCCTACCAACGCAGGGGACATGGGTTCGATCCCTGGGTCGGGAAGATCCCCTGGAGGAGGACGTGGCAACCCACTCCAGTATTCTTGCTTGGGAAATCTCATGGACAGAGGAGCCTGGTGGGCTGCAGTCCTTGGGGTCACAAAGAGTCGGACGTGACTGAGCGACTAAGCAACAGAGGCACACGAGTTCCATGTCAATGAAGCTCTCCCCTGAAGCTGATACCAAAGAGACGCATCAGCCAGTCACATGTGGGCCTCACCTGGATCCCAGTTCAACCAACTGTGAACAGATCTGGACACTGAGCAGGTGGTGCGGGACACTGGCAACCAGGGGTTATGGGAGGGGGCGGGGGAGGCGAAGACAGACCCCCTTCTCTCACGGGAATCTTCTGGCCTGCTGGAAATGACCTGAGACACCTGGGGTCTGTATCGAGCCAAGAGGCAGGATGGGGACCAGGGCTCCTGGGGAGACAGGGCTGCCCCTGGGTGCGGGCGGGGTGGCACACAGGCTCCTCCCCAGACGTTCCAGCTGACCCCAGCTCAACATCCCCGTGCAAGCCCCTCAGGGCCACCTCCCTGACTCCACCAGCCCACAGCCATCACTGAAAAAACTCTGTCCAGCCGCTCTTGGGCTCCACGTCCCCCCAAAGGCTCCGAGCTCAGCCTGACTTTCGTCTCTCCCCTTCTTCTGGCCCAGGTTGCTCCAAGATGCCTTCTCAGTGCAGCTGCACTGGCCACCGTGCCACAGGGCCCCACGCAGCGCACCGGGCAGGGGCCCCAGACACACTTCACAACCACCGTTTTTGTGCATGACTTGCTTCGCGTCTCCATTCCCCCTCACATGAGCTCCTGCCATTCACCCGCAAAAGCCTGCGACGCCTCCAGCTCAAGGCTGAGTTGTAATTACCAGTCTTGGCCCTGAGATGCCCTCCAAGTCTAATGTGAGGTTCGTGGACTGAGCCACACGCGTTCACATTTAACAAGCCGCAACTTGTTGGGGCGGCTTGGGGAACGCAGAGGGAACCAAAGGTCCCAGCAATGTCCCCTGGTCCCGGCTGTGAGCAGAGCGACGTCCCCTGACTCACCAGCTCACCACCTGCAGACAGAGCCTGGAGCTCCCTCAGCGTCACCCCACAGGCCGTGCCCATCCACTGCCCAGTCCTGTCTGCAGAGGCTTCACTGCACAGCTGGGTCTGCTCCGAATGACTCTGCCAGGGACATGAGCTTCGAGCATCAGGGCTAACCTTCCACTTCCCCGGTACTGAGCCTCCAAAGCAGCTGTGGCCACCCGGCACCTGCGGCGTTTATCAGTGATGTGGCTCTTAGGGCTTGAAGTAAAGACCCAGAGGTCAGCCAGGAGGGTCACAGAGAGGAGCGGTCACTGGGCGGAACCAGAGTGGGAGAAGCCACTGTGTGCAGAGGAGACCCGAGGATAAAGTGACCGCGGCGTGGGGACCGCAATAACTAGGAGGCACCTCCCGCGTCCTCTCCCCAACCAGAACACCTCCACCGTCAGGCGCTTTCCCGGCACGAGGAGGAGACTGAGGTCCAGGGAAGCTGAGCACGCGCCCAGTCCTGGAGCCAGGACTCGAGTGAGGTCGGCCTGACCTGGACCCGTGCTCTGGGCTTGCGTCACAACGACACCTAGCTCCCAGAAGCTCCCAGCAGATGCACCGACGGCCTGGGTTTTGTCCAAAGTTGTGCTCTTCACCGCTCAGCGTCTTCCTTTGCTTTCTTTCCACTTCTTACTTGTACTTCTGTTGCTCCTTTGTTCCTACAAAAAGCAGATGATGCCACCACCTGCAAGGCCAGGAGGCCTCCATTTTCCCTGGCCCTGCTCGGCCGGCCGCGTGGACGGGCCCACGGCCCACGAGAGCAGCGGCGAGGGCCCTAAAAACACGGGCGCTGCTGAGTCAGGAGCATCAGCCAGACTCTGAGACTCAGAGGGAGGCGCCCCCCAGAGCCCCAGCCACAAAGCACCCTGGTCACGCCAAACACCCTGCCACCTTCTCGTCCTGCATAAGCTCAGTTAAAGCAAGGCTGAGCCAGGGGGCCTGAGAAGGGGCTTAGCAAGTTTCCAGTGCAGGGGCCTCCCCACCCCCAGTTCACACACAAAGGCCCCCACCCAGCCCTCGACCACATGAATGGCCGGCCGGGCTCAAGCTCCTCCATCGACATGAACGTGCCATTGTGAGAACCGACTCTCAGAGGCTGTACTGTTTTACTTTGAGTCAAAGCCGACAGAACATCTCAAATGACTCTGACCTATGAACCTCAGTATTTTGACCTTTTATGTGCAACTCTCTAAGAACTAGAGCTCAGAGCTGAAACACCGAGAAGTAACTTGAAAAACCCCCAAAACAATGCCCCTTGGGAGACTGCCTGGGAGGCAGGAGGCTCCGAGAGACAAGAAGGATTCAGATACAATGAGACAGAGTCGGGTAGAAAGTACCTGGATTCCTAAGGTGGCTGGTTTTAACCCGGCCACAGTTCTGTTTGTTTGTTGCTATGGGTTCTTAAAGATGGATACATAACAATTTTCACTGCGAATTCACTGGAGTCCCCAGTAACAACCTATAGAAGCCTCCTTCTGCCCCAATTCTAAGCTGCAGTCTCAGCAATATGAACCACAACTACAGTTAATGAAAGGCGAGGTTGTCATTCAATCAGACCTTTAAGCTTTACCAAGCAGGGAACCACAGGTAAACTTAACTGCTTATGGTCCGTCATAAAGGCCCCTTTAGCACACCCACACTCTCACCTAGACACACACCCAAAGCCCCACCCACCCGGCCGGCAATCCCACTCTCTGGAGGCTGACCTCCAAGGTGTGTTTCAGTCGTGGGCTCCTCCCCAGGGCTGATCCCCAGTGAAGGTGCTCCGTGGGGGCTGCTCCAGGCTCACCTCAACGTCCTCTCCCGCCCCGACCCCCAGCACCAATGGGTCTCCAGCTCCTTCTAAAAAACAAGCAGCTGGGACATCTGCAAAATGTAATTTCCTGGGTCTTCAGGGGCTTCCCTGTGGCTCAGCTAGTAAAGAATCCGCCTGCAATATGGGAGACCTGGGTTCAATCCCAGGGTTGGGAAGATCCCCTGGAGAAAGGAAAGGCTTTCCACTCCAGGATTCTGGCCTAGAGAATTCCATGGATTGCATAGTCCATGGGGTCACAAAGAGCCTGACACGATGAGAGACTTTCACTTTCACTTTCAGGGGCAGAGGTGGAGAAAAGCCTTCGGGTGGGCGCTGGGCTGCACCCCCCTCCCCAGGGCGCCAGGTCCCACTCACCGAGCCCAGGCTGTGGGCCAGTCCATGAACTCGTGTCCACCTGAGCCCAAGACCCCGTCCTCCACCTCCAGCACTGCCTCAGCCGCCCAGAACCTCAATCTCGACGCGAGCAAACTCGCCGTGTGGTTCTCCCCACACAGCCGGCTGGTCCTTCCCTCCTCCTGGGGATGAGGAGGAGCGAAGCTGCAGCACAGGCAGCGCTTCCCCTCTTCACCCCACGGCCCTTCTGCGGAAACAGCCCCGCGTAAAAAGTGGGCTCTACCACAATGAATGCTGAAGATGCCAAGTGGCCGGCCCCAAAATGTCGCTGAAGATAAGTGTGTCTGAATTAAAGTCACAAGCGGCTGGGTCTCATCAGCCTTCCCCAAGGAAGCCCAGGAACCTTGAACAGCTGGCTTCTTTCTAGAAACAATTAAAGGAAACGGGGAAAAGATACACACCCTCTGAAGAAGAGATCTTACAAGTCATCCTCTGAAGAAGAGATCTTACAAGTCAGTGGGGTGGAGGGTAGCGGGAGACTCTAAAGATCCTCAAAGGCGTAAAACCAAATTCATGTGTGAACTTTTAATAAAATTCAGGATCCAAAACAACCAGGAAGTAAACACACTTCTGAGATAATGAGAGAAATTGATTATGGACTGTTAAGTGTGGCAACAGTATTGAGTTTTAAATGCCCCCATCCTTCAGACACGGTACTTAAGCATTCAGAGTGAAACCACAGGGCTGGAATCCACTTTAGACTATCTCCACAGAGAAAAGGGGGGAAAGGGAAGATGTGAGGCAAATGTGGAAAATCTTGATATTTGCTGAGGCTGGTGATGGATAAATGGGAGCATATGATACCAGTCACTCTACTTCTGTGTACTTAGATTATTTCACAATAGATACTGTTTTAAAAGTCAAGCGATACATTTTGAGTGTTCATGATAGCAATTCACAAAACAAAAATATATTTTATCAGACTGGGACTCTGCCGTAGTGTTGCGTAACAGATTATAAAGAATAAACCCTCCTGGCATTTTAAAAACTCTGACACAAACTTGAAGTTACAGGAAATAATATTCTTCTGAACTGCATAAGTTTTAGGAGCTGAACCTTTCACATTTTTTTTTTCCTTTCACACTTAACTTTAAATCCTTCTTCAAGGTTTAACAGAGCCATCAAGGGAAACTGGACGGCTAGCCAGCCATGCCCTGCAGCAGCTCCCCAGGGCGAAGCGCTGTCTGCTATTCGGCAAAGGTGCAGGGTTACTGGGAGACTGGCCCAGATCTTCTCTGAGATGACTGGGGTTGGGGGAGAGAAGCAGCAGGGTGCAGGAGGAGTGAAATGACTCTAGAAACCACCGTGAGAGTCCCTCATTCTTAAAGTCACAATCCTGTTCAGACAACTTTGCAACAAGACTTCCATGTGGCAGAAGTTACTCTGTAGCAGGTCTGTGAGGAATGTAACCCACAGAAGTCTGAGCACAGTGAAAAAACGGACCAACTAGCCCCCTTCAGGAGGCAATACTGAGATTCCTTTTAAGGTCGCTAAGCGGTTTGGGGGGGAAAAAAATTGTTCATCTATGAAAGTTCAGGGTCACTGGAGAATCCACCCATCCTAAACCACTAACTCTTTTGAATAATTAAAAAAATAAACAAAAACAAAAAACTAATAGTAACTACCTAACTTTAGAGTCCAGATACCAATTCACATACATAATAGCATTTCCTAACAGACATAACACAGTCCATAACAAGACTCTATTTTTTAAGTTAATTTACTTAGTCACTTAATAAGGGTATTAAAATGGGAAGTAGCAAAACTATTTGTAATTTTTTCTACAATCCAGTTCAAATGTCTTTTTATTATTCTAAATTAGGAAATACATTAAAAAGAGTTTCACCGAAGAGACTCTATTCCAAATATCCTTCTTAAATAAAATTAAAAGCCTGAGTGTGTAGAATAAAACTGAACTGCATCACAGCCTTATAATTACGGCACGCTTGTAGAGCCTGAAATTTGGGTTCATTCCCATCCTGCCGTTCACTGGCTAAGAACTATCCTATAGACTCATTTATTTTTTTCAACCAAAGCTGTCTGATTTCAGAGCAGGTTTATCTGCGAACAGTGAATGAGAGGCCCCCTCCCCACCAGGCCACGATGCACAGGCCCACATCAGAGCAAGAGTCTTTCAAGAGCCATGGAGAACCCGGAACGAGCCTAGAGATGCAGAGAACTAAAGCTTTTTGGAAAATAAAATAGACAAGAAAATATCCCAGTGCAGAGCACACAGCACTGGCGAGCGGTTCTTCCTGAAGCTCATGTTTCAATTATACTCTAACACCCGAGCACTGGGTCCAGTCTACATGTAACAGGTGTTTCTTCTTGGGGGATCAAGGTCAAAAAAACCCAGAGCCACTTCTCTAAAGGGAGTGTATGGAGAGTCTGCTTGGAATCACACACATCGTCCTCCTGCTCGCTGGCTGGCTGACCTTTGAAAGCCTCATCGCCTCTCTGTGCCTCTGCTGTCCATCTTCAAAATGACCACCAGCAACTTAGCAAGCTGTCCAGTGGATCAGTTAACGTCAGACACAACACAAAAGGTTGACCTTCCCCAAGGTTCTTCACTTTTTCTGGGCCTCCAACTTTTGCATTGAAAATCTGAAAAAATGTTCAGTGTAGTGGCTAAGACTTGCTGGGTTCCTTCAGAGGGATGGGCGGGGAGATTCGCACTCACCCAGGTGTGGGGGCTACCCTGCCACATCATGGATGGGTGCTGCCCACCCAGGGTTCTAAGAAGCCAAGTCTGTCTGCCCCCAGGACTGTGACTGGAGCCCTGGGCCTTTCCCCACCAGGGCTGAGTCACCTTCCAGATTACAGTTAAAACCATTACAGTTAAAACCATTCTTCTATCAAATTGCTGAGAGCAATTTAAAAGTTGCTCTGGCTCAGCCTTGGAGAAGCTTTCTAACTAAGTGACATCAGAAAACAGGACAGTGAGTATTCACAAGGCACAGGACTGTTTGTGAATAGAAAGTGTTAAGGGATCCAAATGGATCAGAAGAGTCTGAAGGGGTCCCGCCAAAGCCCCAGCAGCAGGAGGCTTGGGAGGGCCAGGACCCCCAAAAGGCAGGACCGAGCCGGCAGGGCCTGCAGCCCGCTGGAGCCTGGTGGACAAAGGGGACAGGATATGCCCTGTCCAAGTGGCAGGGCCAGCGGGAAATTTAGAAGCCACGTGCCTGGCGGGAGAAGGGAAAAAGCTTAACAACATTTGACCATTTTCTTGGCTCAGCAAAGTTAATCGCCCTTCTACTCTGCATCCCCCCAAAAAAGTTCTTAAAAAAATGTGTTACTGCTCTAAGTTTTTCAGAACTTTTCTAAAGAAAGGGAGGCCGGCTAGTGAGAAAATACGCTAAGGAAATCAGCACATCTCCTCACCTTCCTCTAGTTAATTGTAAAAGGCAATTAACACTTGAATAAGGAGCCTGTGTGTCTGGAATGAAAATGAGACGCGCGCAGGTTTAGGGTTTTAGGGCGCCTTCCTATCTCTCTCTGTCCGCGGTCCTAACTACCAGCAAGAAGTGGCCAAAATTCAGCATTTCCAGACTTTCCTTCGGAGAAGGGGCCGCAGAAGTGCTGGCAAAAAGAAAAACGAAACTGAGAGCGCTCCAGGCTCGCCGCGGCTCGGTCTGCGCCCAGCGGCCGCGCTCCTCCCCGCGCCGCCCGCACCCCGAGTTCGGCGCCCCTGGCCGGGGCCTCTCCGCCCCCGGGCGCTTGGAGCGCGGCCCCGGCCTCGGCCCCGCCGGCCCCGCGCGGTGCAGGGGCCCGGGCGCCGGGCGCAGGAAGCCGGGCAGGCGGGCGCCCGGGCCTCGGGCCTACACGCGGGCCGCCCGGCCCAGTCCGCGCTCCGGCCCGGTCCCAGCCCGCCGGGCCGCGGCGGAGACGAGGCGCGGGAAGGGCCCAGGCCGCGCGGGGCGCCCCGACGACTCGGGCCCGAGGAGGAGGCCGGGGCCGCGCGTCCGCCCTGGGGCCGAGGGGACGGCCGGCAGCCCCCCGCGACCCCCGATCCCCCGGCCCGCGGTCCCCCGCCCGCCCCGCGCCGCGCCGCGCTCGCGCCCGGCCCGCCAACCGCCGCGGGGAGGAGCGCGCGGACTCACCGGGGCCGGCTCCCGAGTACATGGTGGCGCCGCCGAGGGGCTCCGGGGCCGAGGGGCGGCCGCGCGCGCGCCACGGGCCCCGACGCCGCGAGCCGCGAGGGAGCCGCCGGCCGCACGATCCGCCCCGGCGCGGCCGCCAAACAGGTTTACCCGACGCGGCCGGGGCGGCGGGCGGAGGGGGGCGGCGGGCGGAGGCGGCGGCGGCGGCGGCGGGCGGGCGGGCGGGCGGGGAGGGGAGGGGAGGGGAGGGGAGGGGAGGGGAGGGGAGGGGAGGGGATGGGGAGGGGCGGGGCGAGGGAGCGGCCGGGGGCGGGGCGGGAGAGGAGGAGGTGCGGGAGGGGCGGGGCCCGCGCGGCGGGGGCGGGGCACGGGAGCGGGAGGGCGGGGCCCGCGCGGCAGCCGAGGCGGGCGGCGGGCGCGGCGGCCTGGGCGGACGCCGGCGAGGGTGGCGCGAGGTCCCGCAGCAGGGGCGCACGCGGGGCCGGGGGGGTGCCCTGCAGCCACTCAGAAGCGCGACGTCTTCTCCGACTGGGCGGAGCGGGCGGCGCGGCGCTGCCCCCCCCACCCCCGCTGCCGAGACCGGGAAGAAAGAAAAGAAAACACAGCCCTCCCCTCCCCGGCGCGCGCGAGCCGACCCTTCCCCGTTCCGAGCCCCAGCCGCGCCGGGCGAGCTGGGGCCCCGTGTGGACGCGGTGCCGCCCGCACCCCTGCGCCCTGGCATCGCAGCTGGGCTCTTTTATGCAATAAAGGAAATGTGAATGTCGCGAAGGTTCCTCCGGACCCGGAGCTTGAACTTGAACGCGCCCGGGTCCTAGCACACTACCACACCGCCACCTCCCGGCGAAGAACCTACCTAGAGAATTCCTGTAAAGAGCTTCAGGTTTTGGTCAATTTTAGCCGCTATCAGTGATCAGATCAAACTGTAACTCCTCATTCCAGCCCTCGGGGCCTCCCCTGTTCCTTTACTTGGGACCCTATATCGGACCCCCTCGTGCTCCCCCGTACATCTCTGTGTTCGCCCCCCTCGTGCAGAAATGTTCTCCCTCCAGCCAAACCCCTGCATCCAGTTTCTGCTTTTCGGAGCCATTTCCAGGCAGGCCAGCCATAGGTCAACACCTTTCTCCCCTGCTTGATGAGGGATTAGAAACCGGAAGGTGAAATACAATCCGAAATTGCTTGTCATCGTTTTAACATACTTGCCTGCTCCTTTCTTCCTCGGGTAAGCAAGTATTATCTGACACCCAGTGCCTGTGACCGTGTGTTCCGCTGGCCTAGGATGGTACAAAGATGAACAGGAGTTGTGCCTGCAAGCATCCAATAGGTTTGTTTCTCTCTCTGCAATGCTCAAGGACATTCTTAAATAAATGCAAGAGAATCCACCTGTCCTCCAGAAAGAAACTTAAAAGGGCTTCCATCTTCACCAAATAATTGATATGAATGAAGGGGTCCCATGGCATCAGCCTCAGAGGTGTCCATTCTTCCCTGTCTAATCCTCTGTCCACCACCCGCATCCTCATAGGGACCCAGACCACCTCTCCACCTGACCGTCATGCTGTGGAAACACAAATCCACGGTGACCCTAGGCAGCTACTCGCTCAGCTGAATGTGTGTTTAGGAGCCCAGGTAGCCTGGGTAAGAAGGCACGCCAGGGTGGGACTGGGTACCACCCAGATGTGCCATCAGCCTTAAAACAGGTGATGTTTGCTCACCGGGTGGAATCTAGCGATGGAAATGAACACCCTTCATCGAAGTAGGACAAAGTGGATGAATCTCTCCAAGGTTGAGTGAAAGAAGCCAGAAAAGATACTGCATGAGTCCATTTATGAAAGTTCTAAAACTAGGCAAATCGAACTACATCGTTCAGGGAAGCATCATTGAGCAGCAAAACGCTGAAGTAAGGAAAAGGTGGTTACCTAAGCGTTAGAACGGGGGTCCTTCTAGGGGTAGGGGTGCTGAGACCACCAGAGGCCTGGGGCTGTGGGCTGAAGCCGCCCTGCCCCTGACGGCACTGCTCATTATGCAAGTCTCTTAAGCTGCCCATTTATTTGTATATACTTTTCTGTACCTTTGCTATATTTCACTGCTGCTGCTGCTAAGTCTCTTCAGTCATGTCCAACTCTGTGTGACCTCATAGACAGCAGCCCATCAGGCTCCCCGTCCCTGGGATTCTCCAGGCAAGAATACTGGAGTGGGTTGCCATTTCCTTCTCCAATGCATGAAAGTGAAAAGTGAAAGTGAAGTCTCTCAGTCGTTTCCGACTCTTAGCGACCCCATGGACTGCAGCCTACCAGGCTCCTCCGTCCATGGGGTTTGCCAGGCAAGAGTACTGGAGTGGGGTGCCATTGCCTTCTCCACTATAAAGACATTTAAAAATCATAATCATAAATGTTGTCACTCTAGTTAGGAACCCTTCACGCCTAGTACTGCTCGGTTCCGCCCGGCTCCCTCGAGTTCCCACCGCACTATTTTCAGCTTCCTAGGCCTCGCCACTCTGCTACAATTGCGGCCTCCCTTCCTTTGAGCTCTGCCTTCCGCTTCTTTGATGGCTTGTGTTCGGTAACTTTGTTGCAAGGGCTCCTCTGAAAGTCCAGTCAGACCAGGTCTCCTGAGCCCTTCTCCACAGAGAGTGCAAGTCTGCCCACCACTCCCACTCCCCCTCGAGGGGACCCCCTCGCCCACCTCTCTGGGTGGCGGGCATCCGGCTGCTTTCTCTCTCCTTGTGTCCCACTAGTTCCAGGCCTACCTCGTGAAGCCACGTCCCTCTCCTATCTCCTCCTCCCAGCTCTTTCTCCTGTGTCCCCAGTACGCCAGTATTCACCATCCACGGGAAAAAAAAATCCAGGCCCCTCTGCCTTCTGCCTCTCCCCTGAGGAGTGAGTTTACTTAACCCACTTAGTCCAGTCCACTCAGCTGTGTGTGAAACGCTTCTAGGCCCATCTCTGTTCCTCCAGGTCTTCATCCAACATTTGGGTGTTGACCACACAGGGTGGATTCGCGGGTCTTCTGGGGCCCAGTCTTTCTCCCTGATGTAATTCACTGCTCCCTACATACTTGAATCCTATATGGATCCCTCTGCCTGGCTAGACCTGCAGGGCTGTAGTCACAGCCAGGGATCCCCCAGGTCTGCATGTGGGAGTCACTGGATCTGGAGCAGTAACCCCGCAGGGAAGCAAAAGACACTCAGTAAACACCAGGCTTGCTGCTGTGGTCATCAGGCCCATAGGCGCTCAATGCAGGGTTCCTTTGTCTCTTCAAGACTAAAGCGTGGGCACTGAAATAAAACAGTTTCCAAAAACATGTTCTGCTGTGATAAATGAGGGGTTAGGAGGTTACATAAACTGGGAAGCACCGAGTTAAGCAACACTGACTAGGCGCACTGGCTGCGGCCCTTCTCAGAGCGTTGAATGCAGTGTTGAGTTTTGATTCTAGGGATTTCCCTGAATCCTATCATTTCAGGAATAAGTGAAACACATTTGTTTCATTTGGGGGGAAAATGAACAAATGAAACATTTCAGGAACAAATGAAACACATTTTTTCATTTCAGGAAAAATGTGCTTACACTCCTAAGCAATTTCATCACACTAACCCGACATTAAACGGAAACCAGTTAGTGTGAATACATAAATCACTTTTGTCATTTATGCACTCAACAGAGGCTAAGTCAAGAATCCTGAATACACAAACGAGCAGGGCCACCTCCTTGCAGCACCCACTGCCAGCTGTCTTCCCCTGGAACTCGGAAGTCTGGGCTTCCTAATCTATGACCTAATCTGTGTCCAGGAGACACAACTTTACTGCGGAGCGTGTCTGCTCCTCCACATAATGAGGAAAGAGCAGCCAGGATGCCACTGACACGAAAAAACTCACTCAAAGTAAGAGGAAGGATTTAAATGTAAACATAAAGCTATAAAACTTTAAAAATAATGGAGAGATAAAATCTTTGGGCTCTATGGCTAGCCAAACAGTTCTTAGGGACAATCCATAAAAACAACTGTGGATACCCTAGACTTCATCAAAATTAAAGCTCTATGAAAGCCTCTGTTAAAAGCATAAAAAGAGAAGCTATAGAGTAGGAGGAAATACTTGCACAGCGCACATCTGACAAAGGGTAGGATCTAGAAATAGAAAGAACTCTCAAAATTCCACTGTAGAGGAGCAAACAATCCACGTGGAACGTGGGCGATAGAAACGGAGAGATGCTCACGACAGAGGCGATGCCCGTGCATACAGTCACCCGAAAAGAGGCTCAACATCACTGACCACTAGAAAAATTGGAATTCAAACCACAATAAGGGAACAGCATGCACCTATCAGAATGGCCGGAATTAAAAAACAGTGACGGCGACAAAGCTAAGGAGAACCTGGAGAAACTGGATCAGTCCTGCTTTGCTGGTGGGAACGTCCAATGGTAGGGTCTTCAGGGAAAGTAGTCTGGCAGTTTCTCAAAAATTAAACATACGGCTACCACATGACCCAGCAAGTCAAACTCCTGGGCATTTCTCCCGGAGACGTGACCACTCGTGTTTACAACATAAACCTGTAATATGAAGATTTATAGCAGCTTTATTTGTATAACCTAAAACTGGGAACAACCCAGATGTCCTTCAGCGGATGAATGGCTAAACTAACTGTGGTTGGTCCACACCATGGAACACTCTTGCGCAGTAAAAAGGAGCAAATGATGCACAACCATTTGGAGGACTCTCGAGAATTATGTAGAGGGAGAAAAAGCCAATCCCAAAAGCTTACATGTTGTATGATTGCTTTTATATGCCACTCCTGAAATGACAGAATAACAGAAATGAAGAACAGATTAGTGGTTGCTAGGAGCTGAAAAGGGACGGGTGGTAGGGAAGATGGTGGGTTATGAAACGGTGCCATGAAGAACCCTTCTGGTGGTCGAAAAGTTCTGCATCTTGACTTTGTCAAGGTTAATATGCTGGCTGTGATATTGTACAGTAGTTTTGCAAGCTATTATCCTTGGGGAGATGGATAAAGGGTACCTGGGATCTCTCCATTTTATTTCTTACTTAGCTGCACGTGAATCTACAATAATCTCAAAGCAAAAAGGTTAATAATACAAACACTCTTGTGTGCTAGAAGCCCACCCCTGCAAACACACACAGATACCGTAGGACAGAATTAGATTAATGCCAGTGCATCTTGCAAGAAACGTCTCTTTCCTGCCTGGAGAAGTCAGGTCCCAGACTTAAACCTCTAAAAAAACAGTTTCTAAGATGTTTGAAAGTACTTTCTGGGGAGTTACAGTACAAGCCAAACTCCCAAGCAAGGTCATTTTCCCGGAAGCTGTGTGCATGTCACCTGTGTGGTCCCCCTCAGGTTCAAGGATGGGGGCTGTAGGTCAACTACCAACCCTGTCACCCCCATTCTCTGTAACCCCCGTTCCCCGCTGCTCAAGTAGCCAGTTCCATCCCTACCATCAAGGACTATCGGAAAAAAAAATACCAGGAACATACATGCGCTGGCAGAGCTCTACCTGTTTATTTGTTGGTTTCCTTCATCTGTCACTGAAATACTAAACAGACCCATTGGGTGTCTTATGGGATTACCCATCGAGTGCAAACTGCTGATCATCTGAAAAGAGCTGAAACGCCACGGGGATGCCATGCTCTCCTGGAAGAACTAAGTTAGTAGCTGAGCTGTTCAGCGACCCAGGTGATGTTTGGCATGTCTTTATACGTGACATCCCAAAGTGTCGCGCGGCTACTTAGTACACTGTGCAGGCTGTATTCTCCCGACTGCCACCTTTATTAGGAGGGTAACAGAAGCGGCCGAAAGATAGCCTCGTTGTCTGACCAGGGTTGGGCAACGGGAGCCTTCTAGAGCCCTCAGCTCTGTCCACCCCACAGAGCCTGGAGGTGAACCAGCAGGAAGACCATGGAGGTGACCACTTGGTGTCATGGTGACATGCTGAGGGCCTGTTTCTGACCTGCCACCACCACGCTCTGGGGGTCTGACGGCCTGGTGCCTAGCGGGTAGAGGGCTTGCACGTCACATTCTGCCCTCTGTGAGCTCACATTCTGCTTCCCCAGACAAGGTGAGTCCTTTTGGCTTTATGGACGGTCTCTCCTTAAGCTGCTGCATTTTTGACATGGACATTGATCTTCGCTGATGTCCACTGATCTCCACCTTCCAGCAGGCACACTTACTTGACACCCCTTCAACATAATGCAAGATCCAGGTCCTCTCTGAAGGAGCCCGGGTCCCACCTGCCAGGTGTGGGTGGCTCTGCCTCCCTTGGTCCCAGCCTGAGGACAGCCCAGGTGTCTGGAGAGGACCACCGTGTCCCCACCAGGCCACCGACTCATTTCTGCTGCAACTTCTGATGCATGTTCTCCCAAGACCTTGGGGGTGAACACGGATGTGGTGTATGCAACCTGTAGCGTTTCCTGGAGTCAAAAGAAACAAATACAAGCTATTTTTCCTATAGGGAGAAGCCATTTAGCAAACATTAAAGCACATAAAGTGCTAACAACTACACATTTTTAACTCAACACAACAACAGCTTTAGACTCTCATTCTTATCCTTTAGTGTGATGTTTCTTCGAAATAATCTACTGATGAACTATCTCATTCACCAAGGTTTTTGGCTGTAAGGTCAGTATTTTTAGATTAACCACAATTCTATGTACTGGGGGCAATTTTTAAAATTAAATGTAAGCAGAATGAAACATCAAAAAATCTAGGAATTCATGTAATAAAAGATGTGCAAAATACATCAGAAATCAGTAAAACGTGACTGAGACATTTAGTAAGACCTAAATAAATAGAGAAAGACAGCATTTCCTAGACTCACTAACGTAAAGATGTCACTTGTCCCCAAACCGATCTGTACATTCACCACAATCCCAGTGGGTTGTTCCTGTTGTTGCTGTTGGGGTGGGGGCAGGGGACGGGCCTTGACAAGCTTATTTTGCAATTTGTATGGAAACACTAAGGGCAAAAACAGCCGCGTCACTCTTGAGAAGAAGAACCAGGTGGCAGGGTTTGCTCTCTCAGGTCAGGACTTACTATGAAGCCGTAGTGATTAAGACAGAGTGGCACTGCCCTGTCAACAGAGACGGATGGGAGAAGACAGAGAGCAGCCGCACGTGAGCAGGCTTGACTGATGAGGAAGCGGGCACCACGGAGCACTGGGCGACCATGGCTTTCTCATAAACGGCGCTGGGACAGTTAGGGATCCACAAGGAAAAATGCATCACAACTCAATTCCAGGGACATTCCAGACTCACATGGAAGGTGAAATAATAACAACTTTGTAAGACAGTACAGTGAAGTTGGATGGCCTCACTGACTCGATGGACATGAGTCTGAGCAAACTCCGGGAGGTGGTGAAGGACAGGGAAGCCTGGCGTGCTGCAGTCCATGGGGTCACAAAGAGTCGGACACAGCAACACAGGAGGCTGTTTTCATGGGGTAGATAAAGATTTTCTTTTTTTTTTTTTTTTTGGCCACACCGCACGGCTTGTGGTCTGTTCCCACAGATCACAGTGGGAACAAATCCAAGCCCCCAGCAGTGACTGTGTGCTAACCACTGGACCGCTAGGGAATTCCCTTAATGTTTCATATGAGACATTTTTCTCTATCACTGGCCAACCCATCTCTATGACTGAAGAAGTCAGCTCTTCAACATCAGAGAACTCCTGGCCTACCTGTTGACATCGGCCCCCGAGGCCCCTGGGCCTGCCCTCATCCAGCCGTCACACTTTTCAAAGTGTGAAAAGCTTCACATGCCATCCTGTTGCTGGTGGGGGTAAAGACACAGCCGGGTGTGGCCTGCCTCCTTGGGAACATCCCTCAGCCCTCCACCCTGCTCTGCGTGGGGCCATCCTGACCGCCCTTACCGCTTGCCCTCATGCTGCTCTTAGCCTGGTTTGAGGGAGTTAGGAAAAGTGAGCCCAGAGGTAAATCTGGGTGTTCATGCTGGAGGAAGTCACAGGCCCACATGCTTGTCTTCTGCCCACATCTAGAACCTCACCTCTGCTTCTGACTAGAACCAGGCTCTTTGTCAATGTAAAGAATTGGTAAAGAATCTGCCTGCCAATGCAGGAGACCCGGGTTCGATCCCTGCGTTGGGAAATTCCCCTGGAGAAGGGAATGGCAACCCACTCCAGTATTGTTGCCTGGAGAATCCCATGGACAGAGGAGCCCAGTGGGCGACAGTTCATGGGGTTGCAAGGAGTCAGACACGACTGAGTTACTAACACCTTCACTTTCAAGCCGTGCTCGGGTTTCTGTCTCCTGAAGGTCATCCTGGTGAAGCTAGATGGCCTGTCTTCTCTAAAGAGGCCGTGGGTGGAGCCTCATGGACCCTGAACCTGGTGGGATTAGCGTGGCATCCCCATTGGGACCTCCTGGGCTGGTGTGGTCAATGGCGAGAGGACACCGATTTTGTTCCTACTGTGGGGCCTGGAATGCCAGTGGGCGCTCTGTCATGGTCCGTCCCCCGGCACCCACCAGAGGGCCCCTGTGTCCTCCTCTCTCCACGGCCGTGCACACCGGCCGACCAGAACTGGGGCACGTCTGGACGCAGTACAGAGGACAGGGACTCAATCCACCTTCTTGCTGGGCTCTCGAGTTGAGGAGAAGAGTCTCGTTCTGCCTTTCCTGAGAAAGCAGAGCTGAGCGAAGATCTGTTGTTCACCTCCCGGCCTTGCGAGCTTCCTCCGGCCCCAGGGTCTGTTCTTGGCACCACGTGTATCTCCTCCTTCAGTCCTCAGGCCAAACTTGAACTAAGCGGCTTCATCTGATCCTTGACAGCAGCCGTGGAGGTGCTGTCCCGCCAAGGGGTCCGTAGCCCGTCTCCTGGTCTCCTCTGACCATGAGGTTCACTGACGCACTGGTCCCCAGTTTTGTTCACATACTCCCTAAAGTCATTTAAAATATGTTTTATCCCCTTCACACATTAAGTTGACACCTAAAAGAGTGCATAAGTTTAAATAGCTACAAAGAATACAATTTCTGGCATACTGTAAATATTGACACTTAAAAATAAAACTGTCGTATCACTTTTAAATGTAACCAGATGGGATATGAATACCATATCGATTTGACATTCACCACGATACGTTACAAACAGCACACGAGGAACCTCTTCATCGCTGAGACCTGCCACATCTTTGTTACGCACAGAAATCATCTCTACCATTTGAGAGTCATATGGCTCACTCTACGACATACTTCTCTACAACACAAACATGTATATTAATTGAAATGTTGAATTTTTTTTAGTTCCTGTGAGGCTCTAAGTGTTAAAAAACACACACACACAATTCTTCTGGATTTATTGATCATCACAATTATCAGTTCACAACCAATCAAAACACAAGTATATCATACATTTGGAGGAGTATTTCTTAGCCATGAAAAGTGCACTCCTGATGGAAACACGTCTTTTAAAGCAACGAATGGGGCTTCCCTTGGGAATAGCTCCAGGACCCAGGAAGGACTGCTGGCCCGACTGAGACGAGGCTCGTTTCTGGAGCGGTCAGTGCCGACACTGTCCATGTCAGTGGTGCGAGTGGAGAGCACTCTCTCAGCAGCGTGGCGGCCCTGACTCCTCACAGGTGACATGCTGAAGTCGAGTAGCGACCTCCCCGCGACAGTTCTGTGTGACGGTCCCCGGCTGGCCCTTCAGTGAGCTCTGCCCTCAGGGTGAGGAAAGCCCCGGGCTGGAAAGCACCTGGCTTTCACGGGGGCCTTTACGACTCTGTCAGCAGAGGCTGCACAAAAGGCCTGGCGGGCCCGGACACCGACCAAAGTCAGCACTCCCGGACCTTCTCCTGCAGGACGGCGTGTTTCTCGCTCCGTGGAGGCCAGGCTCAACCACGTGACCCGCTTAGGCCACCAGGATGTCAGCAGAGCTGTCCTAAGAGGCCTGAGGTGCGGCTGTGGGGTTCGGCCCGGAGCTTGACCCCCGCCCCACCACGTGCCCAGGATTGCTCCTCGTCCTGGCCCCTGGGTGGCCGAGCAGCCTCCAGGCCAAGCGGAGCTGGCTCAGCTGGCCGCCAGCTGGTGTGGAGCTGTGCACTGCCTGAGTGAGGTTCCACCATGAAAGCTAACTCAAACCCCCAAGGGGCTTTTTAAAAATGGGAACCTGACAAACTGATTCCGTATTTTTTGGCCACACCATGCGGCTTGCTGGATCTTAGTTCCCTGACCAGGGACTGAACCCGGGCTCTCGGCAGTGAAAGCCCGGAGTCCTGATCACTGGACTCCCAGAGAATGCCCTCAGATTTTATATATAACTGAACATGAGTTAGAAGAGCCAGAGGGAGATACCCGGAAAAAAGAACAAGGTTAGGTGACTCACGCCAGTAACTTCAACACTGGTTATAAAGTGACAGTCATTCAGGTGACATGGCCCAGGCAGAAGATGACTGTTCTTTCTCTTAGAGGCACCAAGTTCAACTCAAGGTTTGAGGGGCATACAATACTGTTCATTCATTTACACTTTTGCCAATAAAATGTTTTTTAATTAAACAATTTTTATCACTTCTTTAAATAAATTTTTTTGTCAAACTCAGAGCTGGAGATTTAGTGTATTCATTTTACTGCAAAAATTTGCTGTAGAATCTGATTGGTAGAGCCCATCCTCCTTGTTAGATCTGTTGGCCAAAGAGGCAGGCTGCTGTCAGAAGGTGACTTCGTTCGTTTCACAATTCAAATGCTAATACGTGTTTCCAGGAATATTACAGAACCCACCGAGGATGAAATTAAGGAATGCATTTTGTAAGACAGATTACTAAGAGTAGTCAAAATTAAACTGATAAAGGTCTAATATAACTAATGTGTCTATGTTATGGATCAATATGCTCTTTGTGGATATTGGAGTGGATTTGTGGATAATGCTGGAGTGGAGTGGGCTGCCATGCCTTCCTCCCGGCCCAGGGATCAAACCTCTGTCTCTTATGTCTCCTGCACTGGCAGTGGCTTCTTCACCACCAGCACCACTTGGGAAGCCCAATATGCTCTCTAATATTATTTAATTTATAATAATACCATGTGACGTGTACCTAGCATGATAAGGCACTTATGAGGCAAGGAGCTTGACAGGAAGCATGGCATTCTTCAGGTAAATGTGTGTGAACGTGTATACTGATATGTGTTTGTTTGGCTTTTGAGATTGAGGATCAGTATAAAAACCAGAAATAAATCCATTTATTTTGTCAAACATCACAATCAGATTTTCTTATGAATGTAAAGAAAGAGAAAGGCATGTACTGCTTGAAAACAATCAGTTTACCAGCTCACGTGCTGTGTTTTCTTTTTGCTGTTGGAAATGGGAAATAGGAAGGTTGGAGATAATGAAACGAGATGAGGATTGATCAAAATTAGAGAAGTTCTTGAAATGATTTAATAAATTGGTTTTAGCTACCTCACGGACTAATGCTCATTCACGATGAAAGAGACTGTGCAGACGTCTTATGTGGGTTTTACTCAGTGGATCTTGAAAACTGGGATAGTTCCAGAAAATACTCCAGCTTAATCACAGACTGTCCCAGCTCTGTGAAGGGGCTTCTCTTTCCACCTAAGGACATGCCAACTGAGATGAGTCCTCAGGTTAGCAAAAAAAGAGAATTGCTGACATACATCTGCAAAGGCATTTTTGGCATTTACACTCCTTATCAATGTCTTTGCTTTGCTTTCATGAGATGCCCCTCAGGGCATGTTGGGGCCACCAGGACAACAGTCCAGGTCACCCCTCCCCAGCCCCACTCCACCACCACCCCGGATTCAGGGCACCCGGACACGTCAGAGTCTGGATCCCAGGGCCCCCAGTCCTGGCCTGGTGGTGAACGGTCTTCTGAGTTCAAGTCCAGGCCTGGGGTGGACCTGGGCTGGTGAGGGGCTTTCCTTCTTCACAGGGAGAAGAGTCTGGGGAAGGGAGCCTCGGGAAGGGGCCTTCAGAGCACTATCCCCCAGCTCAGAGACTGTGGTTCATCCAGGTTTTGGGACACAGACTAACGATGCCCTGGAGACACTGCACGAGGCTCCCCGGGTCAGGAAACGCGGGAGCCACATGCACAAGACGCAGGCTTCCGAGCCATTCCCACGTCGCTGCTGGAAGGGACTGTGGTCCGTGTCTCCCACACAAGATGCGAAGAGGGCACTTGAGTGTTATGACGACCCACATCCGGGAAATTTAACTGCTAGGTTTCTGCCTCCAACTTTATCCACAGGACCGGACAGGGCTGGGACAGCTGTGCCCAGCGCTTCCAAGATGGTGGCGGACAGAGAAGGGGCCCGGTCTGGGCCACGCAGACGGGTCGGTTCCCAGGTGAATCCCTACGGGACACCCGCGACCGTGAGCCTCAGTCCCCCGCACTTGCTCTCTTTTTCTTACTGTGGTAAAGTGCACGGAACACACAATGCACATAATGTAACAGCTACCGCTTCAAAGTACACGTTCGGCGGCATTAAGTCCACTCATCACGTCGTGCTCCCATCACTCTGTCTAGGCCCAGAACTCTGTCAGCGCCCCAGACGGGAACCCTGTGCACAGCAACACCCGCTCCAGCCCTGCAACCGCTACTCTGCTCTCTGGGTCCAGCCTTGCAGAGCAGGCGTGTGGATGGAGTCGTGGAGCGTGTGGCCTCGTGTGCCTGCCTCCTGGCACTGACCATAACTTGACCCTTGGCGTCCTGAGGGCCCTTTTTATCTCTAGGGTGATGTGCCCATCGTTGGTTTCCAGGTGCGACTGTGACGGAGGTGAAGGCGGGTCCAGCACCCGGAGCCCCTCGCCCGTCACACGCCCAGGACGTCCAGCAAGGGCACCATCCAGGGGCTGGGAGCAGCTTGGCCCAGCTCTGGAGTCTCTCTGGCCTTCATGAGGGAAAACGATGCTGAGTGAACCAGCCTGAGCACTCAGGTCTCTTTCAGCCCAAGGAGCCAGGGATTCCCATCATTTCTTATTCAGGGTCTGTTACTAATAAGACCCGGTGTGGCAAGTGTCAGGGCCATTCCTGCTTGCATGTGGATCAAGCAGCTGCAAAGCAGAGCTTCCATCCCTGAGAGTGGAATCTGGGCCGGGTGAGCTTGGGGGCAAGGCTGTCCTGGGTCCACAGTCTTGATAAGGCCGGGCCTGGCTTGCTCTTGCCCAGAGGAACAGGGACCTAAGTCTGGCCACGTCTGACCTGTCCTGGGGTCACAGGAGGTGAAGCCCCCCACCTTTGAGCGGTGTGCACTGGATATGATGCTGCCCTCTCCAGACCCACCCCCAATCCCAAGGGACCCCAACAACAGGGGCAGGGGTGGAGCCCCACAGGCTCCAAGATGACCCTTGTCCCCCGAGACACCTGCCCCTGAGGGTTGTCTTAGAGAAAGACCCCTCAGAGCCGGGCAGCCGGGTCCATCAGGCAGGGGCAGGCAGAGGAGAGAGGGAGGCAACGGCAGTCTCCGTGGCCTTGAACGACAGCATCTCAGGACCACCAGAAGGGAAGGTCCTGGGAAGTCATTCAGAGCAAGACTGGGAAAGACTTGACATGGAGTTCAAAAAACTAAGATTCCAAGTAGGAATTTTGTAGCTGAGTAATATCTGAAAGTAATGGGAGAATAAGTAAACAGAAAAATCAATGATTTTTGACCTTAAAGAGCTAAAAAAAAAAAAAAAAAAGAAAGATTTGGGACTTTGAATTCCAATAAAATGTTCCATCAGGAGCAGAGAAGACAGCGCAAAAGAGACATCACAGCAGAAGGCACAGGCACCGCTCACGCGCTCACAGTGACCCACTCATGCCCTCACAGCTGGCACTGGGTTTTCAGTGACTGCGCGTGTGCGTTTGGGGGTCACCCCCCGACTCCCCCACCTCGTTTCCGGTGACTCACTCTGGCAGCAGACGTCTCGTAACTTCCTGGGAAGTGACTCATTAGCCGTCTTCTCCAGATTACTTCCCAAGGTTGGGAAACCGACAAGCCGGGGTCCGAGCAGGAAGCCAGGCGGTGGAGGTGGCCTGGCTGAGACCCAGGGAGGTTGACTTATCCTTCCATTATGAGGCTTCTTGCGGGAGGGGCGATTTGCCAGGAGCCCCCTCCCTTGTTGGGGCGAGTTGTTGGAGGGCTGTGACTCCAGCTGAGGGCGAGATGGGAAGACGAAGGATGGAAGTGAGGTCTCTTTTGAGAGTATCTGAGTGCCCCCAGGGGATCCCTGGGGAGGTGAGGGCTTGGGGATGGGGAGGTTTGGTCCTTTGGGGCCCGGGCCTGGAGAAGGTGCAGCAGGGAGGAGCTGGGCTGCACTCGTCCAAGGGCAACTCTATTCATCACCTCCACTGTACAGTCATAAGGGATTTGATTTAGGTCATATCTGAATGGTATAGTGTTTTTCCCTACTTTTTTCAATTTAAGCCTGAATTTTGCAATTAGGAGCTCATGATATGAATCACAGTCAGCTCCAGATATTGTTTTTGCTGACTGTATAGAGCTTCTGCATCTTTGGCCGCAAAGAATATAATCAATCTGATTTCAATACTGACCACCTAGTGATGTCCACGTGAGTCTTGAGAGTCCCTTGGACTGCAAGGAGATCAAACTAGTCAATCCAAAAGGAAATCAACCCTGAATACTCATTGAAAAAAAAAATACTCAATGCTGGGAAAGATTGAGGGCAGAAGAAGGGGTCGACACAGGATGAGATGGTTAGATGGCACCATCAACTCAATGGACATGAGTTTGAGCAAACTCCAGGAGATAGTGAAGGAGAGGGAAGCCTGGTGTGCTGCAGTCCATGGGGTTGCAGAGTCAGACACAATTTAGTGACTGAACAGCAGCCCATGCACCTTAGACCCCAGGTGCTGCTGGCTTAGACCACCACAGGCTTTCTCCGACAGCGCAAGCCAGTAGTCTGCGCTTGGTCCTGCGGGAATGCAGGCCAGGCCAGCAGGGCCCCTTCTGGAGGCTCAGGGGAGAATTCGCTCAGCTCTTGCAGCTTCCAGAGTCGCCCAGGATGCCTGTGGGTGCCCCACTCCAGTTCCCGCTTTCGCTGTCACACTGGCTTTGCGCCTTCTGTAGACAAACCCTCCCTCTCGTAAGGGCCCCTGAATTACACCGGGTCCAGCCCCACAGTCCAGGGTGATAGATCCGTATCAATACCTTTAACTCAATCATAGGAAGAGGCCCAAATTGCTCTTCCTTACGAATCACACAGTCACATGGAACCTCTGTGGCCTCCTGTCTGGCTTCTTTCCCAATCTGGGTCTGCCCATGTCGTGCTTCTTCTCTTTCTATGGCTGATAACACCCCACCGTGTGGACACAGCGCGCGTGGATTATCTATTTGCTGAATTTACTGTCTCCAGTCCCTGTGGGCCTTTCAGGATGTTCTGTGTCTACATCACCTGAGAGCTGGAGTGGCTTCCCTCTCTCCAGCCTGGACGCCCTGTATTTCCTTTCTTGCCCAACCACTCTGGCTGGAACTTCTAGCCCCAGGTTGACCAAAGTCATGAAAGTGGCATCTTTGTTTTGTTCCTGACCTTGAGGCAATTAAACATATTTTGATTTGGCCAAATTTTCTCATTTTCTTCAGTGTACATGCACCACTCATACACTTGTGTAATTAAAAAAAAAAAAGAGAGAGATGAATTTCTAAAAACAAGTCAACGCCTAAAAATGTTTGGGTAAATCGAAAGACCGTCCTTCCTCCAGAGGGGAAAAGAACCTAAAAAATGATTGTCTGTTTTTATTGTCAAATTCAGCAAAATAACAAACTAATGTCAAGTATGATTTAAAAGCTTTAACAGATGTACAGCCCTCATCGGTGGTACACAAACCTGGTCAGACCTGGGCTCGGAACATGGCAGTCAGCCCCACCGATGGGACCCCGCACAGAGAGGCTGAGCTGAGCCCGCCTCCTCTGAGGGTGCCCGCTCTCTGGTCTGAGGGGCAGTACCATTCCAGGCGGGGGCAGGCGTGCGGCAGCAGGAAAGAGCTGGCCCACCGAGGATACAGGGTGAATGACTGCGCATCTGTGAGCCGAGCCACCGACAACTGAAAAGTCCATCTGCCGCCACGTGGATGGGCCTAGAGATGATCACTCTAAGTGAGCTAAGTCAGACCGGGAAGGACAAACACCGTGTAACATCGCTTACCTGTGGGGTCCCCCAAAGTGATACAAATGGACTTATTTACAAAGCAACAGACTCACAGGCTTAGAAAACAAATTTACGGTCACCAGAGGGGAGATAAGTTAGGAGTCTGGGGTTAATAGAGACACACTGCTGCTGCTGCTGCTGCTGCTGCAGTCGTGTCCGACTCTGTGCGACCCCACAGACGGCAGCCCACCAGGCTCCCCCGTCCCTGGGATTCTCATACATAAGAATAGATAAGACAACAAGGACCCACTGTTATCTTAGTTATACTCAGTATCTTGTAGTAACCTGTGATGAAAAAGAATCTGAAAAAGAATACGTATATAGTGATAAAGAATCTGCCGGCCAACACAGGAGACGTGGCTTTGATCCCTGGGTCAGAAAGTCCCCCTGGAAGAGGAAGCGGCAACCTTCTGCAGTATTCTTGCCTGGAAAATCCCATGGACAGAGAAGCCTGACAGGCTACAGTCCATGGGGTCGAAAAAGAGTCCGACACAACTTCGTGACTCAACAATAACAACCTGTGTGTGAAACAATGTGAATCAACTATACTTCAATTAAAAAAGGAACAGAAAACACGACGTGCACACCCATGTTAAGTAAGAATAAGAACATTTTGAAACAACAACATCAGAAACATAGAACAGGAATACACTAACGAAAGGTATTTAAGACCTCTATTCACACTGAAAATAGCAACGCGTTACTGAAATCAAAGATTTAAAGAAACAGACATATTAAGTTCACATTTTTTGAAGACAAAATTCTCCTCAAACTAACCTTTAAAGTCAATATAGTTCCAACGACAACCATTCTTTCACCAAATTTTTGGGTAAGTTGACACTGGCGTATAGTTAAGAAAGTAAACAGCCATGTCCCAGACTGGGAGAAAATGTGTGGGCACAAGAATCTAAGAGACGAGTATCCAGGACACCCGTGAAGCCCTACTGCCCAAGGGCAGAAAGACAAACGGCCTGATTTTAAACAGGGCAAAATATCCGAGCAGATACTTCCCAGGAAAGATATATAAACGGCCAGTAAGTATAGGAAGAGCCTGCTTGACATTATCGTACATGAACACAAACTAAAAGGAGATGGAACACAGGAAGCCTTGCGTGTATCTGGCTGGGGTGGAAAACGGTTTCTACACAGTAAACAGACTGGCAGTTCTTAATCAAGTTCACACTTAGCCTAAGTTCCAGAAGTTTCACTCATAGGTGTCTGCCCATGAGAAGTGAAAAGACACGTGTTTGTATGCAAACGACCACGGCGGCTTCATTCACAGTAACCAGAGACCGGGACTTTCCCGGTGGTCCACAGGTCAGGACTCCACGCTCCCGACGCACAGGGCACGCGTTCCATCCTGGTCGGGGAACTCTGCCCTCACATGCCGCGTGGCGCAGCCAAAAAAAGAAGAACTGGGAACTGAAAACAACTCAGATGTCTCCTCCACCAATAGGTGAACAGCTGCGAGGCTGTCAGACCACGAAGCATCATCAGAAACAGAACGAACCCTGATGAGCAGAGACAGGAGTATCCTAAATCACGGTTCTGAGGAAAGAAGCCAGAGACCGAAGGGTGTGAGCAGCAGTTCCAGAAGCTACATGCAGGGCAAGACCAGCTCTCCGGTGCGGGAGACCTGGCCAGCCGCTGCCTCGGGGGTGTGGGGACCGGCTGCCCGGGGGGCTGGACGTGCTCGTCTGAAGACAGCGCTCCACCTATTCCCTCAGCGGGCTGACAGTGCGCGGTTATGTCTGAGAAGAGTCGAACCGAAAACGGGGGGCTGTAACCGCTCTGTAGAGGCAGTGGCTGGGGGGGCCCTGGGACTTCGGGGTGCTGTCCTGCTCCTGAGTCTCAGTGTCGGTGACACCAGTGTGCTCCTTTGTGAAGAATTCAATAACCTCAATGTATTTGTGCCCTTTTCTCCGTCTAAATTACTCTTTAATTAAAATAGCGTTAAAACACATGCATTTGGAGAAAGAGGTGAGGTTGTGAGCAGGCGCGTACTCACTTCCCTCACTGCTTCTCCCGCCCAGTGTGGACCAGCGTCAAGCTGCCTGGTCAGGCAGCCGTTGCCTGCAGCACAGTGAGGCTGAGTCCCAGGACAGGCCTTCTGACCTCAGGGCCCCGAGCAGGCGCCCAACACATTCACAGTCTGTCTCCACCCACTCTCACAAACAAGATGGATCTCCTGACCGACAGGACCTCTCCAGACTCACCTGCAGCTCGTGGTGCTGGAGGGATGAACACTCAGGCCAGGAGGCGCAGGACAAGCACTGTGGCCGGGCTCACAGCCCCGCCGCTGAACCCGAGATGCAGGCAGGACAACCCCGGCGTGTTGTATTCAACCTTACAATCACCAGCTTAAACATGAGGACGTGCGGACTCAAGATCCCGAAAGAGACTCGGGCGGGCAACATCCCTGACCTTCCTTCCAGGTGCGGAGAACGCCCTGCAGCCCAGAGGGAGGGGCCGAGCCCTGGGGACCTGCCACACCCCAGGGACCTGCGTCCACCTGCTTGCTGGGCCCTCGGGTCCCCGCACTGGGCTCTGCCTTCTCCCCTGGGGTCCCCAGCACTACAAACCCCAGTCTGGCAGCCCAAAGGCTCCAGGAGATGAGGCTGGGCCTGGGGCCACATGCTGACGGTCCCCTTGAGAGAGCGAGATTCCCGACAGTGCTAAACAGGTGGTAGGCACGGCCAGCCTGCAGAGCTTGATTTCCCGTTTCACCGTGAAGATGGAGGAAAAGCTTAACTTAGGCCGGGCCATTCTTCTGAGTGGTGTTCCTGACTTGTCAAGAGGACAGAGAGTAAAAGAAATGAATAATTTTTGGGAGCTTGCCTGTATATTACTTGATCTGACAAGTTATCTGAGAAATTTCAAACGATCTGAAGGAACAGAACCAAAAGAAAGGATATTACACCAAGAACTTTACTGGCAACACCTTTTTAATAGGTCAAAGTAACTGTACAGTTCATTATATTCTTCCTGAGAATAATTTATATCCCCCAACAAACTAAAGGGAGGGTGTACTTTTCAAAATTATGTAACAGAATGGATGGTAAAACTGGACATCAAAGGGAAACCAAGTCTGTTTCACCCGATTCTCTCCTGGGAAGACAGACATGATGAAGGGTTAGTTAACTCCAGTGGCTGTAAAATAGTCAACATGGCTTTAATCTTTCTTTATAAATTATATAAAAATGGAAAACAGGGATGGTTCCAGAACTTCTTCTCAATGCAGTTTGGAGGTGCTCTGGTACAAAGCATTTCTGCTTCCGAGAGAAATAACATCGCTACAAAAAACTGGCACATTATTCTGGTGAAAAAAGACAAAAGTTTTTAGTGTGTTCTACAGCTAGTTTCCAACCAAATGTTTCACACACCCACATGAAAGTAAAAGGCAGGAAGGAGGAGAGGGTAGTTTTTTTTTCTGAAATGACTCAAGTCTTCAAAATATAGCTTTTATATCCTTCCTCTGTAAAGTGGTATTAGCATATTGCAACTGGAGAACGTTCTGACGACAAAACTCCAGTCTGGATAGCAAGTCTGCGGTTGGCAAAGGGCTTCTCAGCCCCGTGGTTCCTGGAACCCTCCGCTTCCTCCTCTTCTTCCAAAGCGAGGTCTGGCCAGTTCAGGAATCAGCGTGTCACTGCCTCGGCCATTTCCACGAAAGCGTATCCTGACGTGAGCACAGCCTATCCTTCATCGTTCTTGAGCTTCTCACATACAACTTTTACTCTCAGAAAAATGCTGCACTGTGGATCCCGGACTTTTCTGAACACCATGATTAAAGAGCTGAAACAACAACAACCCAAATCAAAACGCAGTTAAACTTATGAGATTTCCAAGCAGCCGTCAGTCAAAACGTTGGCGCTGGGCGTGCCTGCGCCGGCCGGGGGGCCTCGTGGCGGGTGGGGCAAGGGCGGGTCGTGCTCAGTGCGGCCTCGGCTGCCCCAGGGCCTTCAGTCTGGCCTGGTCGATGACGTCGAGCAGGTTCTTGGCGTCCACGGCCAGTGCGCGTGCGCGGCCGTCAGCATCTGCTTCTTGTACTCCTGCTGCAGGCTGGTCATGACGTACTGCTGGGCCAGTTTCATCTTGTTGATGAGCTCCCCCAGGTCGGAGTTCAGCAGCTTCTGGGCCATCTCGATCTGCAAGGACAAGAGGGTCAGGAGAGCTGCCTGTGGCCACTGCTCAGGGGTCTCAGGAGCTCTTCTTAGGTGCCTCCTAAGAAAGAGACTCCTTCTTCCCTGGAAACGAGACAGAACCGGGTCTCCGCCGCCAGGCCTGCATGCCTCTACTGCCCCTGCCGTGGGACTTTCCTCTGCTCCCCGGGAGGTGGTTCAAGGGTGTCAGGAGGCCCGCCCCACTTGGATGTCAACTCCAGACCCTTCCGAACAGATCAGAGGGCGAAGTGGGGGTCGCAGTGATCTATCCACCTGCTCTTTAAACAGTCAGCGAGCACTTCCTGTGTACAAGGCCCCCAGAGCTGTGGACACAGGGACGATGAGAGAAACCACCCCACAGAGACGGACCCGGAGAAGAGCAGGTCCCAGCTCTGAAGAGCAACAGAGACGCCTCGGGGGGCGCGCCCCTCAGCCGGCCGGGACTGCACCCGCTTGCTGGCTTCCACCGTGAAGGGCTCACGGCCCCCCACTCACCGTGCTCCTGCGCAACGCAGCAGGGGGAGGCCCAAGGGGTTTCAGGAGGGGGAATGCCGTAACCCAGAAGGGGCGCTGGTGCGTGAAGGGACTGAACCGAGGTGGGGAGAGCTCGGAGGCAGCGTAAGCAGCTGAGAGAAGCTGTGGCTCCTCAGGGAAGAGGGGCGAGGCCATGAGGAGGAGAAGCAAGGCCTGACCCGAGACGGGACAGCAGACTGTCTGTGCGCGTGTGCGTGCGTGTGTGTGCACGTGCATGTGTGGTTCATGCTGGGCAGGGTGGAGGGTGCACACTGGTCCCACTGACGCCGCAGGAAGAACGTGCTGTTGGGGCAGACTCCCGCAGAGAGCCGGTGCCCAGGGCTCGGGGGGCGCCCACTGACAGCAGAGGGGCGGCTCTGAAACATCGGGACCTGTAGGCGTCGGGAGAACTGCCGTGGAGAAAAGGTGTCTGTGAACACACACTGGCGGGCAGCTTGGGGTGGTCACACTCAAGGCAGGAGAGAACAGCTGTGGGGGTGGGGGGCAAGCAAGGTTGAAAGGAGGGAAGTTCTGAAATCCAGGGGTCTCACCGGGGAGTCAGGACTGGGGGCAGGGGACGGGGGGTGGCCTCCAGGATCCCCGGCAGGAGAAGTAGATAAATGCTAACACTGGGTCCAGAGGGACCCGGCCAGGCAGACGGGTGGGAAGGCGGGAGAGGAAGCAGGAGAGCAGGAGGCAGGGAGCTGTGCACAGGAGAGCCAGCGACAGGGCGGGGCCGTGGCAGGCCTGGCAGCTACGGCTGCGGTCAGACCTGGTCATGTGGGGCCTCCCCGGGCGCTCAGGCGGTAAAGAATCTGCCTGCAATGCAGGAGACCCGGGTTCGATCCCTGGGTGGGGAAGATCCCCGGGAGAAGGGAATGGCCACCCAGTCCAATATCCTTGCCTAGAGAATCCCAGGGACAGAGGAGCCTGGCAGGCTACTGTTTCCTCACTTCTGGTACCTGGAGTTTCCTCATTCTGATGCAGAATTCTTGCTCACTGTAGAAAACCAATTAAAGTTCTAATAAAGCAGACAAAAGAGCTAATCTAACTGGAGAGAAACATAAATCTACACGGTGACAATGGTCAGAACCATTTTCCAAAATGATATTAAGTGGTGTCGTGCAAGGGAATCGATGTCACGTACAGAAGACCCGCGCAGGAGCTGTGCCCAGCTGCCCCGCACGTCCTGACACCTGCCTGGGACATGGCTTCCCGAGGGGATGCAGCGGGGAGGGGGGACCCCCAGCCCTGAGGCCTGGTCCCGTCGTGGGGGACAGCGAGTGCCTGAGCAGCTGGCCCAGGAGAAGCACACAGACACGTTGGGGTCAGGGGCCCCGCGAGCCCCGGGCTGTCGCCCACCAGAGGGAGAAGCCAGAACGCGAGCCTGCCAGTAGGTGTGAAACCCCAGTCGTGGCGACCGTGCCAAGTAAGAGAACAGCCCCGCCGTCAGGAAAGGCGAGCGGAAACACCACAAGCAGGGGGGTGACACAGCCCCTCCCAGGGGGCCCCAGAGAGGCAGACGCCAGCGAGCAGACACACAGAGACTGCAAACGTGGCCCAACGGGGAGACTGGGGCGGGGGGACCTGAAAACTCCTGGTGCTGTTCTGGAAACTTTCTGTAAGTCTGAAATCATTTCAAAATAAAAAGTAAAGAAAAAAACTAACAAAACAAAAACAAGGCCTGCTGGGCTGAAGGACAGACCATGGGCCCCCAGACAGAAAGCAGAAAAGTGAACACAGGAGACAGGGCCGGCGAGGCGTGGGAAATGAGCAGGGCCAGGTGCGGGTCCCCAGACGCTACTTATTTACTGGTCACAGGTTTTATATCGCGGCTTTCAGCAGGAATCCAGGACCGCTCACAGAGGAACTCGAGGAAACTCCGCCCAGCCCGCTGCTCCGTCTGTGCTCCCGAGGACTCCACGGGGCCCGCAGTCCTGCACCCCTGCTCCTACCCGCCCTCAGGACGGCCCGTTCTTCAGGGCGTGGGCGCCAGTCACCCATCGCGGCCCCCAGGATGGACGGGTGGTCCTCAGAGTCCCTGACTGGGGCGCTGGCCGGAAGGTCACGCCCTGCAGAGCAGTCACCACAGCCCCCCAGGGCCCACACGCTGCCCCCTGGATGAGGCCCTACCTCTCGGTGGGTGCTGGCGGGCAGAACAGGAATGGTCTCATCCACCGTGGCCAACAGCGTCCTCAGGGCCAGGCCGACTTCCTAACAGACAGGAGACCACACCAGCGTTAGGATGCACACCAGGCAGCTCCACGCCAGCCGTGACGGTGTCTCCTTCCAGCGACAGGACTTTCATTTCCTTTTCAATACTTTGGGGGAAATTTCTGTATTTCTTTTCCACAGTCCTGAGCCTGATCTCGTTATGAGGCAGATTCAGATCTCTGGACACCCACTGCTGTCCTGTCCGGGGAACAGGGGCTCAGGCAGGGAAAGCGGGCCGCGTGTGCAGAGAGACTCTCTTCCCTCCCCGGTGCTTTCCGCAGCCTCAGGGGCCAGCCGGGAACGCTGTGGCTGCTGCTACACGTGGGAGCAAATGCCAGGTGGCACCAGCTCTGGGGGCCTCGCCGACCCCGGGGCTTCATCCACTGTGCACACGGGGCACAACAGCCCTCCCCTGGCCACTCAGGGTTTAAAGGGATCAAGTGTAATCAAAGGTGGTATGACGCCACGGGGTCAACTACGGAAAGACTCAGGTGCTAGGTTATGCCCGCAGCATGGTGAGACCAGTGAGGACAGGCTGCTTATTACCGCTCGATCAACCGACAAGAAGTATCACACAGCGTAAGATGCAGCTTCTATAAAATCACCCTAAAAAGCTTTATTATGTACCAAATCCTGGCTGCTTTTGTATACAGTTGAGTTTATTAGTATTTAGGGAAAAAAAAATGCCTGTGGTTCCTGCAAGTTGACCCTTAAGAACGCTGGCTACAGTTGCTATGGGAGTAGGCTACAAACTCAGCCAGAATGGATTAACTGGGCTGCCCACAAAATAGCACGACTTCCGAGCAGCTATTCCACACTGGGGTTTAAAAACAGCTGTTCCAGAGATGGCTCACTGGTACACTAAAAAGGTTGTTCAATCCTGGAACTCTACAGAAAAAGGAATAATCCTGTTAAAAAATGAGCAAAGGACTTGAACAGACATTTCTCCAAAAAGATAAATCGGGAACAGAATGACCACACAATCCAGCAATTCCACTTCTAGGTGAATGCCCTACAGAGCTGAAAGCAGGGTCTCCCCGGATTACCTGTCTGGCCCTTTAAAACGTAACCACCTGCCCTGCCATGGCGGCACCAGACTGTCGGCGTTCTCCTGCCGCTGTTCTCACCCGAGACCCCCTGAACCAGCAGCCGCTGTTGATGACTCCTCTGCACAGGATGCTCCGGGACCGAGGTCGGGAACAGCAGTGGTCACCGTGCGGCACGGGCCTTCTGAAGCGGCGGGATGGATGGGCCTGAGGGCCGCAGGGACCGCAGCCGTGCGCGTGACGGGGCTCAGCTCACCTTCACCATGGGGACGTACTCCTCCGGCGGGGCGGGCTGAATCTTGCTGGACATCTCGATGACCGCTCTCACCAGGCCTGTCACGTTCTCATACACCCTGTCGTTGGACCGGTCCAGGTTGGCCGTGGGAGGGGGGCTGATCTCCTGGGGCTGAAGCTGCCAATACAGAAGCCAGTTATCTTTCCCTCGTCCAGCAGATGGCAACGTATCACCGCAATGCGGCTAGGAAGGGTCTTTAAGAGAGATCAGAGCAGATCACTTAAGGGATCTTGTCTTAGGGGACACACTTCAGTCTGAGGATGATGGAAAGCAGTTCATCCAAGTGACAAATGACTAAGGCACAACTTTTTCTAACTTTGAGCTCAGTTAAAGGAAATGAGAGGGAATCGCACGCATTGTACTCAAAGCCCCAGTTCATTCAGAGAGGTGATTCACTACCCTAAACCCCCAAAATCATTCACCAGAAGAGGAAGAACCCGGGAACCCCACGCCTCTCTGAGGACTTATGGTTATAACAAGTGGACAAGTGCAAGTCTCCTTTAAACGGACAACCTCTGTGTGCTGAGCGCTGCTGCAGCGGGAGCTGTGCGGGTGTTGCTCTGTGGGGGGCCCCTGTTCCCTCACCCACAGTCGAGATGGGGGTGAAACGAAGGAGCACATGTGAAGGTGCCCACCACAGGGCATGGGCACACAGGCTTCAGCAAGTGCTACCCAAGACAACCCGAGCCCTGAAGGCTGCGCTGAGGCCCCGGAGGAACCGCCAGTGCGTTAAAAGTCAAACCGGCCGCCCAGGCACGGAAGGACAGCACGCGTCTATCCTGACGAGACCGAGGGGCAGCAGCAGCACTCGCCCATGTGGACCTGCTGCCAGCGCTCAGCCATCTCTGACCCCGGGACAGAAAGTGAAGGAGTGCTCCACCACTGCCCAGATGCTCGTGGTCACTCTGCGGCAAACACACGTGCTGCTTTGGGGGCAAACCAAGCGAACGCGTCCTCCCCGGGCTTCCCGCCTCCTGGTCCAGATGAGCATGCAGAGCAGGGTGTGACGGAGAGCTGGACAGACACGCAGACACCATGTGCTTACCCTCCATGGCTATTGTCGAACGGAAGGTGAGGACAAGTTAAAGGAATTTGTCAGAGAGAGGGAAAAAAGAAAAACAGTATTAATAAAGGCAGCAGACAAAACCCCCATAAAAACACACGAGCAGAACAAGAGGAGCAGGTTTCCGCCTGTTGCTTGGCTCGCGGGCGAGCCAAGCGCAGCCGCCGGGCGGTCTGTTCAGGGCACCCGCGTACTCAGTAGGGGCCTGCCATGCACCATGCTTGCTTTCATGAATAAATGAGGAAAACAACATGCAAAGCCCGAGCGTGACAATCCGGCAGCCGTGCAAGGATCCACAGAATTGGGGGTCTTCTATAAAGAAAGAGGCGTATCTATGCTGTGTTCACACAACACTGCCCGCTGGACTCCTGAGGTTCAGGAGGAACGGCACACCCTCAGTCCCTGAGCGCCCCCGACACCCGACATCCTCGGAAACAGGCTTCGACCCAGCCGTCCCGCTGTGACAGAGATGCCCGACTGGGGGCTGTATTTAAAGATACCAGGAGCTTCATTTAAAAACAAACGAACAAAAAATACCCCTCATTTGAACCAGTTCTTATGGCTGGGTTCTTCCTTTATTTTAAGTCTAGAAATTTTATTTAATGTTTTCTTTTCTCTATAGCTTTAGAGCTATTCTACTGTAATATGACCGACAAAGTTAACTGAGAGAAATATGGATTTCTTGACTTTTCTTTAGAACTGTCTGAATTCTATACCCTTTGGTATAGAAATTCAGCAGAATCCTAAATTCTGAGGTCCAATCCTCCACGCTGTGTGCGCGGGAAAGGGGGAAGTTGTTAGTAACAGCATCACTTCCGAGAGCAGAAGCGTTGGCACTGAGATGCTGAATGTGGCGGGAGAGCCGGCTCAAAGGGCATCAATCAGGATGGAGAGGGGGGCTTCCTCAGGTGTGGCAGCCGGGGCTCCGACAAAGAACCACGACTGGACTCCTGGAGGAGAGGGCGGTCCGTCCTACTCTGTTCAAAGCTCGTTCCTTTGTGTTCATCCTTTGCCCAGCTCTTGTGAGGGCAGCACTGTCATCACACAGCCAGGGGCCACTCCCGGGGACCCTCCCACAGCACCAGCTTGCTTTGCAGACAGCTGACACTGGCCTCCTATTTTCTTGAGCTTGACCACTTGGAGGCCCCTGGAAGAAGGTTAGGACACACCACCAACCCACAGAGACACAGGTAATCCAACCACTCGCGGTGGGAGGGGTCGTCCTGGAAGACTTTGGTAATTCAGAGCCGAAATGTAAAGCCACCAAGCAGAAACTGAGACTGGTTTCTGGCTATTATTTGGATGAATACCAGGTAAAGGTAAGCATTTCTGTATTAAAGAGAGAGCTTCTTTCAGACTGGATTTGATAATAGAGATAAATACTTCACACTTATCAATCAGAGTGTATTTTAAGTAAGCACACTCTTTCCACAAAGACTTCTACTTGTTCAATATCCTATATATACCCTGTAACAAGGTTGTTTCCCCATTATATTTATTCATAATGTTAGTCCACATGTTAAAAATGAACACAGGTCAGAGGTCTAAGCTGGTGTCTGATCTACTTTTAAAGTTGGTTTTTCACTGCAATACAGGCCATTTTGAAATTTTCTTCTTTTGCTTATGAGAATGAAAAAATTTCCCTAACCCAATTTCTCTCTTCGTTTTTAAAATTTATGTAAATAAACCACATCAGGAAAGGGTTTGTCCTTTTCTGCTCCTCTGTGCTGCTAGCGGAGTTATGGGCCCGGAGGCCTGGCAGCTGGGGAAGCCAAGCCCCAGGCCGTCCCCAGGACCAGCACTCTGGTTTCTGGGAGCTGGTGACCTGTCCTTGGACAGGGGTGCCTCTGGGCCCATGCTAACCTCCACACTGCCCCTGCAGGGGCCAGGGTGGTCCGAGAGAGCAGCCTCTAGGCTGCAGGCAGATGCGCGCCTGGACATGACGTTTTCTCTGCCTGGACAACCTCTCTGACTCTCCTGCCTCTATGAGGAAATCAGCCCCTTGGCTTCTGGTGTAAACCTGGAGAGGCAGCACACAGCATGTGGATGGAAAGTCAGGTCTGCAGCTAAATGCTGGGTCAGCTATAGGGAGGCTGTACCTTTGAAATGCCCTTTAACCTCTGGGAACCGGGGTGTCTCACGTGAAAGCTGAGAAAAACGGTAAGACCACCGATCCCGTGAGGCTGATGTGAGCTTTAAACTACACAGGACAAGTTCTGCCACAGCAGCTGGCACTCAATAAATGGTGGTTGTCAATGAAACACAGCTTATCAGGATTGATCACAGCTACTGGGTTCTAATATGTACCTTTTTCTAGGCACCATGAAGAAGGAAAAAATACCAGTCAACATACCACCTTGATTTTAGAGATATATTCTGAGAGATAACTGACCTAATGGGGAGTGGAGGTGCCCCTCCGCTTGAGCGGGCACACAGCAGGCAGCTGCAGCCGCAGCACACGCTGCTGGGCATACACAGTTGCGGTCCCGGTCGGGGAAGGATCGAAACCCACACCCCACTCCCCCGCCGCCCCAAGCCACGTGGACGGACTTGGAGACACTGTGCCTGCTCAAGGTCTCGCGTCCCCCAGGTGTCTGGCTCAACTCCTCTGTACCATCAGAAGGTATCCTAGCACTTTACCTCAAAGAAACATCCTGTCTGATAAGAAAACACTCTTGAGATAGGGTCTGACTGAGGCCCTGGACTATCACGTGAGAGAACACAGGAAAAGAGTTCCCAGTAAGGCTGGTCCTGACTCCGAGCGGGGTCTGGAGCTGATGGAGGAGCCCCCCACCCCACCGCACATCACTGCAGGGTTGGCACCTGGGATGAAAGCTGCTCACCTTGACGCCCTCGTTGTAACTGTCCCCAGGGCTGCCGAGGCTGGCCAGGCTGCCCAGGTGCCCGGGGGCTCCGGGACGCGGCGGCTTCTTTGGTGGTGCTGCAGGATCTGGTAAAGGAATGAGCCCCATTGAGTAACGTCCGTTAATGGAAAGGATGGAAACGACTCCCAAATAAACGGAGTTATTACAACAGGCGCTAGTCTGAGAGAGGGCCCCCTGCAGGGGTGGGGGTGGGGTGTTTCTGGCGCATTAGAGCTGTAACTCCTGTTTTCCAGTACTTCAGGCGTGGGCTGAATTTGGTAAACATCACACATGCTGTGGTCTGCAGCGGGAGAAGCATGAACACATCACGAGGCATTCCAAAGCTAAGAAACTACACTCCCTTCAAATTACACAAACTGTGTGATGCACAATCCATTTTTTAACTTACCTGGTTTGCCCACAGGCTGATATATGTGCTGGTTTCCAGTCTGTGGGGAAAAAAGACACGGGGTCAGTGCAGTAGGGTGCTGCGCCACAAGGCAACAGCCGCCCCGTCCAGGACGCCTGAGCTAAACACTGGGTTCAAAGGCTAACGAGACGGTTGTACCTAACATCCAGGGGGTGTGGGGTCAAGGTGGTCACAATTTCAGCATTTCTTTAAAGAAATTATATCCACAGACGTCTCCAGTTGGCCTACAGGAGTGTGAAATCTGTGTCTGCATCTGGATGCACGGCCCCCGCGCCCCACCCCATCACAAGAAGGGGAGCTATTGGGGACAGCAACGAGAAGAGGTTTCACAGCACTGGGACATCTATGTTGTCACTATCGCCTGAAGGAACTGGGGTGACACGCCCTCTGCTCTGCACTAGCCAGAGGCCAAGCCAGGAAGCCAGACCACCCCAGGCAGGCGCACAGACAACCAGCCCTCGTCTAGACCGCCGTGCCTACAGCTGCGATCAGAGCCACCTATCCTAGGCTGACTGAATGAAAAGAAGTATGTTCAGAACCCTACCCTACTTTTGAAGAGAGACTTGCCTTGGTTACTCTAAAACAATAAACTGGCTACAATACAAGTATTTTAAGGTGCTTTCCTTTTTACTGAGCAGAGACCCACTTCTTTAAAACACAAGGATCAGGAGACAGCACACAGAGCCACAACTGCTCCTCACCCAGGACCGCAGCAGCTCCCGCCAGGTCACTGAACACTCCGTTTTGAAGATGACCTGATCACAGTATGGGGCTTTATTTCAGGGTACTCTGTTCTATTCCACTGACCTACGTGTCTGTCTTTGTGCCAGGACCTTACTGTTTTGATTACTGCAGCTTTGCAGTATAGTCTGAAGCCAAGAAGGTGCTTCCTTCAGCTCTGTTCTTCCCCAAGGCTGTTTTGGCTACTCAGGGTCATTTGTGTTTCCATACATGTTTTAAATGTATCTGTCCTGGGTCTGCTAACAACGCCATTAGTGTCTTGACAGGGGCTGCACTGGTCGTTTTAGCCGCATCACTTCTTCCAGTCCAAACCCACAGCGGGTCTTTTCAGCCATTTGTATTGTCTTCAGTTTCTTCCATCAGCATCCTAGTGTTCAAAGTACACGTCTTTTGTCTCCTTACGTTAAGTTTATCCCTAGGTATCTTATTCTTTTTGATGTGGTGGTAAATGGGATTATTTCCCTAATTTTTCTTTCAGATAGTTCATTCTTAGTGTATAGAAATGCAACAGATTTCTCTATGTTAATTTTGTATCCTGTAACTCTACTGAATTCATTGATGAGTTCTAATAGCTTTCTGGTGGCATTTTTAGGATTTTCTGTGTATAGTATCATGTCATCTGCAAACAGTGACAGTTTTACTGACCTGAATTCCTTTTATTCCTTTTTCCTGTCTGGTTGCTGTGGCTAGGACTTCCAATACTATGTTGAATAAATGTGAGGAAAGTAAGCATCCTCGTCGTGTTTCTGATCTTAGAGAAAAATGCTTTCAGATGTGTGTCATCTTTTCAACATAAGGAAGGAGCCCTGTGTGTGGAGATGTTAAATGGGGGACTGTGTGATTTTGCACATGTGGACTAAAGAACCCCAACATTCTGTCCGTAGAGCCCACTGTGTGTGTGTGTGTGTGTGTGTGTGTGTGTGTGTGTGTATGAACACCAAACACTCTGTAGAGCCCAGTGTGTGTGTGTGCGTGTGCACACGTGTGTGTGATGGGAGAGGCCAAACCCTCACATGCTGGTGACTGGCCACATCTTCCAGGGGCCAGGTATTAGGGGAGCTGGATTTTATAGCACAGACTAGGGAAAACTATGCATTCTCCAGCTGGCTGACAACCTGGTCTCATGTATGTATGTTTTTACATATGTATGCACACATGTGTGTATGTATGTAGGCAGGCATGTGTCTAGAAATGAAGTGGTTTATATATACCCAAAAGCCTTATTAGGGTGGAAATTTATCTCCTTAATTCCATTACCCAGCAAGTGGCAGTTTCCCTTTTTTACTGGGAATTTAAGTTTTTTCTTTTATTATTATTTTTCTCTTAATTTATTTTAACCAGATATCCATTGATGGAAATCCTAATAAAATAATTTTAACTACTCTCCCCTAAAGAACAGGGAATATTTCTAGCAGGCTTTAAATGTATTTAGAATAATAAGAAGCTAGGTCTTCAAAGAGAATTTCAGGCATTTTCTCCTACAACATCCAGGAGAAAAATTTCCTGATTGAACAAATTTTCTCTGACTGTGGAAACTTTTATAAAACACGAAATAAGAGTATACAAATTTGGCCAGATGACAACTTGTAGTAACAGTTAACGTGTGCACGTATTTCAGTATTTCAGCTTACTACTGAAAAGACTGTGTTAGTGATGGGGAGAAATTCTGTGTACTGTATTTTTAATAACCTTGGCTGGAATGCCGGTTTCAGTTACGGAACGAGTCACTGTGTTCTGTATGACAAATACTAAAAAGCGTGGACACCCCAAGACACAAAGAGGTCCCAGTCCTGACAAGGATGCAGGCAGCTGCTTACCAGGCCCTGAGGACCTCCGTCCTCCCTGTCGATGCTGCCTCGAGAGAGCCGCACGTCAGGTTTCTGGAGAAACAAAAGCAAACCACACAGTTTCATTTTCGGCTTGAAAACCACTGATGTACTTCTGTACTAAGCGTCTTGAAGAGTTGAAAGTTCCAGAGTTTCAGAAAGACTCTCAAAGCCCATGGGTGACAAGTGCAAGTCAGCGGGCCCAGCAGAGCCCCCTTCTCTGCACGTGTGCACAGCTAACAGAACTGGCCTGCGCCCTGCCCCACGTGACACACGAAGATGTGGGCCTCACCTCTCTTCCTAGCAGCACGCTTTCTTTCCTGAGAAACCCCTGCCCCGGGAGCAGGCACCGATGACGTCTTCCTGGCAGGTGGAGGCTTATTCCTACTTGGCTGTCTTGCCAAACCAGCAAATGGTCCGGTGATGGGTACCCCCCACCGCATGGTGCACCCAGAATTCGAAACCAGACAGAGGAATCTCGACTTAGTAAGAGTGGGTGAATGTCACTAACAGAAGACTAAACAAAGTAGGCCACACGCTGTGAGGGTGTGGGGCCTGGTGGGTTTCCTCCTCACGGAAACAACGCCGCGCAGTGGCCCCAGCCTGCCCCACCACGGTGCGGGTTTCACGCAGCCCACAGGCAGACACGCCGACACCTGCCCTCTGTGCCAGACACACTGGCCGAAGCCCATCTCAAGGTACGTTCCCCTTGCCCTCTCCAGGCTGACCACTCATTTCTTGGTCTCCGTCAGTGCACCGTCTCTTTCAGAAACCCTGTATTTGGCAGAGATGACACAGGAAAAACGACTCTTGTAAAGGAAAGAACGTCCTGATGAGGGCCAGGTGCTGAGGACACTAGCCACAGGCGCCTGTTAGAGGTGGTGACAGAGAGATGAGCTTGGTCTCTCGCTTTACTTAGATGTGTTTTCAAAAGTGAAACCATGTCATATAATTCCGTAGCCTTCATATGACATCACACAGCGGAAACTGGCAAACATGGGAAATGTTGCACAGTATTCCAGAGTGTGAATGTTGTCACACACAGAACAAGGTGGAAGCAGCCTGGGTGCTGGCACTAGCCATCTGATGTACAAATTCACTCTCAAAGGAAAAAAAGTACTCAAGCTCCACTGTCCTCAGAGTAGAAAATGCCACCAAAGCAGAGCAATGTATGTATGTAGGGTGTGGGACTTGGGTCAGGCCCCGGCGCTCTCGAGCTGTGAGACCTGGGCCTCAACCTCTTCATCTGTAACACGGGTAGTAGGTGACACCACTCGCTGCATACCACCCCAATCCTCGTCAAGATTAAGCGAGGTAGTGCTGGCAAAGCACTGAGACCGCCACGTATGTGTGAAGCACAATAAAACAGCTCACCTGCTGTTTGCTGAACATCTGGGCCGTTTTCAAAATTTCACGTGCATGAACAGGCTCTGGGTGAACAGCTCTGTGTACAAACCTTTGACTAAATTCCTGAGCACTTCCTGGGCACATGTTTCTGACAGCTGAGTTACTGAGCCACAGGGTTTGAACATGCGAAAAGCAGAATGTGTCAGCCACCAGGTTGCATCTCTGTCCCGCGCCTGCCTCTGTCCATGAGGCCCTGTGCCCCAGCACCGCTGGACTTCACTGAAAACCCGCGGCCAGTCAACAAGCGAAGTGCCACCTGTTGGGACTCCCCCGCCCCTTCCCTACATGGCACAACGCCTGCTTCTTCTCACCACACAGGTGCTAAGCTGCCATGGACAAGGGGCTTCACTTCTCCTGATCCAGTTCACCTGTATGATTATTACAAGGACTAAGTAAGTGTCTGGCACAGAAATGGTTTTTCCAGTAGTCATGTATGGATGTGAGAGTTGAACTACAATGAAACCTGAGCACTGACGAATTGATGCTTTTGAGAGTCCCTTGGACTGCAAAGAGATTCAACCAGTCAATCTTAAAGGAAATCAGTCCTGAATATTCATTGGAAGGACTGATGTTGAAGCTGAAACCCCAATACTTTAGCCACCTGATGTGAAGAAGTGACTCCTTGGAAAAGACCCTGATGCTGGGAAAGATTGAAGGCAGGAGGAGAAGGGGACGACAGAGCATGAGATGGTTGGATGGCATCACCGACTTGATGGACATCAGTCTGAGCAAGCTCTGGGAGTTGGTGATGGACAGGGAAGCCTGGTGTGCTGCAGTCCATGGGGATGCAAGAGTTGGACACAACTGAACGAACTGGCACAGAAATGGGCACATATGAGATGTTTAGCAAATATGTGCTGAAGGAAGGCTTCCAACTTGAAGTCCTCTCCCGTGCACCACCCTGTCTTCAGACCTGGACCATGGAGGAAACACGGAGGGCTGTGTCCTGGGTGGGAGCAGAGTCCCGTCTGGGACCCTGTGACCCCGTCCTGATGCTTATCTTTCACTCCCGCTAGCTGACTCTGCCACGAGGGGGAAAACAGCTCCAACATTCATTTCCTTTCTCAGAACACAAAGCAGCTTTTATATACTCAAAACGTTCTCATTTTAAAGTTAAAACCCTGCCTTCAGCACAGCCCTGCATTAGAGAATGACCGTGCACACAGCAAGCAAAACAAACAGGGAGCAAAGCTTTTCTCTTTGAAAGCAGCACCCAAGAGGAAAGCAGGACCGCCCAGCGCGCTGAGGCTCTGATCAAGGCTGCTGGCTCTCTCCTGCCAGTTTGCAGGACAGCTTCCACCGCCGTGGAGCCATCTCAGAAACTGCACAGGCTGCATGACATCAGAGAAGGAGGTGGGGACATGCCACCAAGATTCCACTGTAGGTCGCGGCCCTGTGCTCTAGGCAAGAGCCTGCCACCCTGACAAATGTGTGCCAACAGAGGGGGAGGGACCTGAGGGATGCGCGACTCTCCAAAGTGCTCGATAAAAAGTCACCTCACACAACGAGGTAGGGCCTAAAATTGGATGCTTCCATAAACAGCTGCTGATTCTGATCTATTAGAAAAGAATCTGGGAATCACTACTGACAAAGCAATGTTAAGTTTTCAAAGAAGAAGGTGACTCCTCCACCAGGATGCAAGCTGACCCCGGAACGGCATGGCAGCTCTGCACCCGGCACAGACCGAGGACCAGGGTGGGTCAGAACAGACTTGTTGGTACCAGGGCGTTATGAGACAGAAGCAAGAGGACGAGCATCTTCGGAAATTTCTACAGCAATCTAAATAGTAATTTTTGGGTCTTTTGGAGCTCAAAATAAAACTTTCTGTATCTTTAAAAAATTTTCCTTTTTTCTAGTAACTGCTTTTTATTTCACTAGAGTATCAGGTCTATAATGGTTTAGAAAAAAAAAAAAGGTTGGGAGCGGCCTGCAGGTATTCTGGTTGAGGTGCACAGTCCAGACTCTCAGCAGCACCGCCTCCCAGCTGATAGAGAGAAAAGCCCTTGGAGAGATTAACGGTGTACTTCCCCCCGCTCCACTGTTCACAGGTTACATGCTTAATCCTCAATTCCACCCAACAGAAAAGTGCCCTTTACAGAGGACATTGTAGCTACTTCACAGATGAATACGTTAAAGCGTAAAGCGGTAAACAGCTATGTGGGTCACAACAACTGGGACTCTCAGCCCTCATCCGGCTGACCCCGAGTCTAGGCTCCTGCGCTCAGTGTGCCCTTGCCCCGGAACGCTCTGCAGCTGCTAGGCCGGCCCTGCACGCCTCCCCGGCTCCGTCCTCTCTGCCACAATCGGGGGCTGACCTGGGGGGTAGGCCCGGACGGCAGGAAGGATGGAGGGCCCCGGGCGGTCACCCACTGGTGGCCACCAGCAGACTCTGAGTCAGAGAAGGACAGGATCAGAGCCAAGTTTTAGAAACATCACCACGGCTGGGGCAGGAGACACAGCTGGGAGGGGACAGGACTGCAGAGGGGCCAGGCGTGGCATTCATTCCCCCACCTCCTCACCTTGCTCCCCGGTCGGTGGGGCTGCGCCTCGCCCACCAGTCACCCAGGCTGACGACTTGCTTGCTCTCAGCTCCCCCGCCCCTACCCCGCTACCTGACCCAGAGCTGATGCGGCGGCGGTTAGGCAACTTGTCTCATGGCACCAACACTGTTTTGATCTTGAAACCGTAACAATGACAATGATAAACCATTCTTGCTTATGAAGATCAACAGGAAACTCTAATGAAACATCACAAACAAGATAAACCAGGACCTTAAAAGGATGTCAACCATGACTTACTGGGGACTCCTCTCTGGAATGTGATTCCAGCATAAAACCAAGCAAAATGCTTCACACACTTCATCATGTTAAACCTTTTAAAAGGTTTTTAAAAGTTATTTTTTGAAATATAAAGCCAACATTATATTATAGACGTTAACTTTAAAAATAAAAGCAAGAAAAGCAGGCAAGGACTTATTTAACACCAAAGTTGGCAACAGATGCTTCAGGCAATATGAGATACATAAGATAGAAAATAAAGGGAAAAAATGTTTTTAAAAAGTGACAATGGTGCATTCAGACAGCCCAAGGAAGTCAGTCAAAAAGATTTCATGTGATAAATATTGTTATATACAAGGTAACTTCCTAAAACTCAATGCATATTCATATACAAAAATAATAACTAAGAATGACTCAGATGGTAAAGATCTGCCTGCAATGCAGGAAACCTAGGTTCGATCCCTGGGTCGGGAAGATCCCCTCAAGGAAATGGCAACCCGCTCCAGTATTCTCACCTGGAAAATCCCACGGACAGAGGAGCCTGGCGGGCTACAGTCCATGGGGTCACAAGAGTCGGACACGACTGAGTGACTAAAACAACAGTCAGTGAGAATGAGACACCAAGCTGCCAGTGAGGGGAACTCTGAATGAACAGGCAGTGATTTAGCAAGGCAAGAGCTGGACTTAGAGGAGATTCCGAGGCTGTATGGGAGGAATGAGGGTCAGGAACAAACGGCGCAAGTGTCATGAGTTCAGGGGACCAGGACACCACGCCTGTCACAGGACGCGGCACTGACTGGAGCCCTGTGGCGCAGGTTACACGGCTCACTAATGTGTCTTGAACATGAGTTGGAGGCTACTGGACTGACAGAAAAGCTCTACGTACGGAGAGGAGGGTATGCGGACTTACACATTTACCAAAACTCATCCAACTGTACACCTAGGATCTGCATGTCTGTGGTATGTAAAATCTCAGTTAGAAGGAACAGACCCAACAGCTGACAGCCGGCAGAGTCTCCACTCTTGATTCCGGACACCTGCCATCACTCAGACAGTGGAGCTGGGCTTAGGCATCCAGCTTCCCCACAGACCAGCTCTTCACGAGGCTGAGCACGCCTCCTGGGCCTGTCCGCCTTGAAACCCCAATCTGTGTGCGCCTGGGCACCACATGCACCCAGCTCCACACAGTGCCCCCGGCTACCCCGGCTCAGAGCAGCTCACAGCCTTGGCCTTCCTCAGCCCCCAGGAGCAACCACAGACCAGACACCGGTACTGCAATACATTCAGCTTAATCTGGAGAGTTTGTGACAGTCACTTTTAAAATACAAATCAATGAGGGCAAATAGGCTATCTGTCTTATAAACAACTGGCTGTTGATTTAAGTGTTTCTGTGCCTGAAGGACTCCCAGAGTCCTGAACACGGCTGTATCCCCCTCATCGATGGTGTCCTGTCCCTCAGCACAGAGGGTGATGAGAGGCCCCAGGGGATGTTTACGGCCCAGGGGACCAGCCCTGGACCCCCGGATGTGGGGCTGTGTGAAGGCTCCCCGAGTCCTGCTCCATCCAGCCATCCTTCCCTTCCGCTACTTCGGGAAGGAGGGCTGACAGGGGAGGGCTTGGGAGACTGAGGCCCCCGTGACACACAGAGACTGCTGTCACCACTCGTCTGTCCCCAGGGACTTCTGAGGCGCTGCTGGCAAGAGCTGTCCCAGGAAGACGCTTCCTGCCAGGAACCCCAGAGGTGTGTGGGCGGAGGGCTGTGCCCCTCAGACCGTGAACTCGAGGACCCAGGAAGGCAAGCCTGGGGCCTGCCCGTCTAGCCACCGGCCTGCAGTGGCGAGAGGCAGTGTCTTGTGTGCAAGCGGCCGCTTTAGCGGGAGTCGTTTCTGTGTGAGCATGGCAGCCATGCAAAGCCACAGAAACGGTTCTATGTCTGAGCCCGCAATGCCACTGCTGATGTCCTAGAAATATACCCGGAAAAAGTCAGTTGGGAAAAGCAAACAAGCAAACAACCCACTACTACAAGTCTGAGGGCACCAACGCTCCTGCTCTGGACAAGATGGACCCTCCTGCCATCTGGCGGGACAGCGGGTGCCCCGGGGCTCGAGGAGTGGAAGCATCGCGCGTGCGTCAGTTACCAGAAACCTCTCCTCCTTCTCCAGCCAGCGCTGGTCCTCCTCCATCTCCTGCTGCTGCCGGATCAGCCGCTCCTCCATCAGGTGTGTGGGCAGCGCCTGCCCGAGGCCGCGCAGGTCCAGCGCCGCCGAGTCCTGGGGGTGAGGGAGGGGCGGTGAGGAGGGTCACTCTCAGGCGTCCACGTACGGTGCTCTTACTTTTTCTCTGTATGTCTTTCCAAAAAAAATTAAGCAGAGCAGCAAGGGTGGGGGAAATAGGCTCTCATGCTCTGCTTGTGGGAGCCGCTTTTCCTTGGGCTTCAGGTTAACGTGGCTGACACAACTTTAACAGGTATACAACTGTTCTCTTGCAGGGATATATTTTAAAGAAGTAATCCAAGATGTGTGCACAGAACGCTTCATTAAATAGAGCAAAAAAAGTGGAAACGATCTGGAAGTAAAACAGTGGGAGGAGGGTTAAACGTGACACACGCATGTTATGAGTGTAAGGCATGTTTACTCCAAGGGAAAGAACATGAACAGCAGACAGCTACAGACGTTCTTGGATTTAAAGAAGTGTTTTTTAACACTACAGGAGTGGTTCTTGGTTTCACCAGGAAAACTTAGTAAAAATTAACATGGGTGGCTGAGCTGGAGGCTCTGTCTGTCCACTGGCCTCATGTAGGGCTCTGTTTTTTCAAATGAATGGACTAATGATGGTAGCATCTCTTTATTTTTTAGTTAAAAAGATTCACAGACCCAGAGAACATCTGATCTTAGAATCATCTAAACCGAGAAATCTTAGGATTCAGAATGAAAGGTGCCTTGGGTACAGCCTCATCAATTAACAAGGCAAAGCCCAAGGACGTCCAATTTACCTCCACGCTGGGCTGCCACATGGATATCTCCTGTGGTCTGTGATTCCACGAATCTGTTTGGTCCAAGAGAGATGCCTGACCTGGGTAGATGCTGCCAGCCATGGCTGTGACTCCATGTGGGCCAGGGTAGCCAGAGACCTGCGGATGAGCGAAGCGGCTAGGTCACGCTCTGACACAGTGTGGCTTCTGCATGGTCCGGCTTCCAGGTGACAGGAAGTAACCAAGACTGCAGAGGACAGTGTGGCAGCGGAGAAACGGCTCCCCAAAGGCCTGATGTCCAAGGCCTGATCCCTGGGACCTGTCAACACCTTACTCGGCAAAGGGATCGCACAGACGTGATTATAAGTCAGGACTCCTGGGACGGGGAGGTTGCTCTGGACTACCCCAGTGGACCCAAGGAGATCATAAGGTCCCTAAAATGCAAGTGGGAAGCAGAAGGGAAAAGAAAAGGGGGTGTGACTACTGAAGAATGGTCAGGGAGATACTGGGGTTTGGATGATGGAAGAAGGGGGTCTTGAGTCAGAAGTGCAGGTACCTCTAAAAGCCAGTAAAGCAAGGAAATGGACTCTCAACTATGGCCTCAAGAAAGGTCATCTGTTAGCTTAGACAGCCAGTGCAAATGTACACTAGGAAAGCACACATTCTCTACTTTGCACACTTCTTACAATGCTGAGCGCAGACCATCCTCGGATGCAGAAGCAACAGGAGGCCAGAAACACGGCTAAGCTGTCGCTCTATAGGCCCCTTCCTGCCCAGCTCACCGTGATGCCCCCAGCGAAGAAGAAACAAGACCCCCGCAGGCCTGTCCTCTCATGAACCAGGGCAGGTGGTGGGAGAGACACGGCTGCACAGGCTGACAGTGATGGCGCAGGCAGAGAAAGAGTGTTTAGTTGGATGTGGAGAAAAACGGCAAGGCAGAAGGAAGTAGGAGGCGTTTCTCTGTACGGTTCTCGCTCAGTCAAAAGAAGGAGAGAGAAAGGAATCTCTCTCCTTTTGCTTCCCTAACTCATCAAGCTGCTTCTGGATGGCAGGACTGTCAGCAACTTTTTAATGAGATAAAGTACAGTCAAGTCTGCATTTCCAAACATCAATACACCCTTCAGTGAAGATCTCTAGGTGCTGATTTATATCAAAATTCCATACTGATGACACTCAGTAAACTTTTAAATAACTTATATAGACAGCTCTCACAGTTTATTTGAATATTTTAATCAAAAAATATTTTACTAAACATGAAATGCTATTATCAGTTACTATGTTTCAGTCAGAAGGGATATATTACTGCCAGAGAACTTTTAGGAATTTTCACAACAAAGAGATTTCAAACCATCTAAGGCAGTTTTTCTATATAACTCCTAACCACGTGCAAGGATCAAATGGCAAAGGATCAAGGCAAAAAGGCCTGCGGGAAATGCCTTATCACTGTTCTTATCAAGGTGAGGAAACCTGGCGCTTGGCAGAGAATTGTTCATCTGTTTGATGACAAAGATATACGTGTCAACCTATCAACATCAGCGTGTATAGCGTACTCCCCACTCTGAATGTGAAGAACGAAAGAATGCAGCTGGCACCTGGCGTGGACGCATACCTGGTAGTGATTGGTCTGTACCGTGTGCTGCGGGCTGGGGTAGAATCCTTCACTGGACCTCGGACTGGGGTAACCAGGTCTGCTGGGCTGTGGACAGATCAACAGAGCATCATATGAATAGTGTTCTGATTGTTTTGGTGAATCTGCCTTTTGTTAAAAAGAACAGAAAAGAACAATTTTATATAAGAGCTTAGTTGGAAAGAATGACATAGGGTGTGAAGACATTTCATTGGGGGTAACAGTCTTCTCAACAAATAATGCTGGACATCAGGATACCACATGTGAAAATGAAGCTGGATCCTGTCTACACAACATACACAGAAATTCATTCTAATGGATCATATCTCTAAACCTAAGAGCTAAAACGATAAAACTCTTCAAAAAAGAAGGCTCAGGAGTAAATCTTTGTGACCCTAAAGTGAAAGTCGCTAATCACGAGGCTTTGTGACCCCATGGACTAAACAGTCCATGGAATTCTCCAGGCCAGAATACTGGAGTGAGTAGCCTTTCCCTTCTCCAGGGGATCTTCCCAACCCAGGGACTGAACGCAGGTCTCCTGTGTTGCAGGTGGATTCTTTACCAACTGAGCCACAAGGGAAGCCCTTTGTGACCCCGGGTTAGGCAATGGACACCAAAAGCTAGTCAACAAATGAAAAAAAGATAAATTGAACTTGGTCAGAATTAAGAACTTTCGCATTATAAATAATGAGGTTAAAAAAGTGAAAAGACAACTCATGAATGGAAGAAAGCTTGTGGGATCTTAGTTCTCTGACCAGGGATTGAACACGCCAGGTCCTAACCACTGGATTGCCAGGGAATTCCCATAGAGTAGTTTTTTAATCTTTTTGAGCCACACAGTAACTGGACCACTTAGGTTCACTGTGTAGGGGGACCTAGTCATGAACAAACACAAGGGAAGGGGTAAGTCCACACAATAGAATAAATTTTCATCAACAGCAAACAGGCAGTGGGGCAGTCTGCTGACCCGTGTTAAAGGCTAGAACAATTTCCGATTACAGAAAAGAGCCTCAAAATATACACTTTGAAAATGTCCTAAAGAAAGAAATGTGAGGCTATTTAAAATTTTAAGCTGGCTTCACCTTTATTCTGTAATACAAGGAAGCCAAACTGCCTCCACCTCTGCCCAAGAACTTATTTACTAGCCGAGCTTTCAAAACTCAAGTCACGTGAAAATTATTAAAAATCACAGAGATTGAGATACAAAATCACGTTTAGGTGGAAAAGGTTCTTCAATTCTGTGAGTTTTCGGGGACTGCTGTATTGTTTGTGCTCATCACCATCCACACAGAGTTCCTCACACTTCTGGAACCAAAACACGTGCTGAGAACACACAATCTCATCTGGTCGTCACGACACCCCTAAGAGGCAGGGAACACTAGTACCCCCACTTCACAGATGAAGAGAGTGAGGCCGGGAACAAGCAGGGAACCTGCTCGGTCATCTGAGCCACTGGTGAGTAGATCCACTTGATTTCTGGGCCTGAGAAATGAACTCCGAGGCTCTCCAGTGCCGAACCATTCCACAGCTGTGGCTGAGAAAACAGGCAAACCTCTATACATGCAGGAGGCCTGTGGAGGCCGCAGGAGCTGGGGTTTATAGCTTTCTGGTGGGTACCTGTTGTTGCTAAATGAGGAGAGACAGAAATTTTCTGGTCTCGTCACTAACTGCCTCAGAGGGACCCCTCAGAATAAAGCATGTGGCCCTCCTTCCCTGGGCCTCAGTTCTCCCACTGCTGGAGGAAGCCCGACTACAGAACCCTTCACCTCTAAAGTTCTGAAGAACTTGGTCAATAGCCTGCATTCACTGTAAATGTGTAATAATATTTCCTGTTACACAGTTTAAAACAATGACCAAGAAAAAAAATAGGTACAATATTTACTAGCACATTGTGTTAAAACAGATTTCTGAACACTTTTCAAAAGGGAATGAACTGTCAGAGTTCTTTTAATATATTTTTAGCTCATCAAATGTCAAATAGCAGTTCGCCATTAACTGCAAAAAAGCCTTTTATGTATACTGTCCAGAAAATGATCTGAGCTGTATTATTCTCTGCAAACAAGCTGGTGTGTGAAAACACCATTCTGTCCACGGCAAAAGGAGGACAAAAAATCCTGACCTGAGGGGAACGATCGAGGGCCTCCCAGCCCCAGCATGGCTGTGCAGTGCGAAGGCCTGGTCACCGGCTGCAGGCCGGGAGGATGGAGGACAGGGCCGGGATGCTGCTGACCGACCTCAACAAGCGGATGCAACGCGCTGCCTGCTCCACAGACAACCCAGCTGCTGGCCACAGGCGAGAAAAGGGCAGAAAATGTGCTCCAGGTTCTCAGCAGAAGAAAACCAAACCCCAAGGGACAAGGTCAGGTGGAAGCAGACTCCTCTCAAAACAAAGCAAACTGCAAAGCATTTACGGCTTAGGTCCCCAACTTCTGCAAAGAGAAACCCCTGAGCCAGGCATGCTCACTTCAGCCTGACGATGAGGGGGGGGCGGGTGGTCAGGGAGCTGGGAGGTCACATCTAATCCAATCATCCGTGGCTTCAAACAGCTGGAGGCTGCAGCACAGATTAGGAAAATGAGTGCACAGGAGGGTGGTACTCAGAGAAGCAAATAAGAAACCAAAGTTGCAGTGCTAACCCTTAGAATAACCTGCTGTTTGGTTTTCTCCACAGATAGCATGCAGCTGCCTACACCAAACCCTCAAGAGTCAGCAGGAGGAATGCCAAGGTGGGGTGGGGGCCTCGCTACCTTGGGCGGCGCTTCGTCGGACCCTCCAGAGTCCCAGGACGCGGTGACCTGCCTTCTGGACTCCATCCTCATGCGCTCTTCTTGCTGGACCTTCTCTTCCTCCAGGATTGTGCTGGGGAGACAACACAGGGTGTGAGGGAGCTGCTGCTAGGAGCTGAACACTCGGGACCCGCCCTGCCGCCAGGAGCCCCAATGAGAAAGGGAGAGAGGATCGGGTTTCCAGCTTCCCAGAAGGACTCCAGAGAAGCCTGGATGCAAAGGGCAGGTCCGCTTACAGCCACAGCCCAGGTAAGGAAGGACAGCTGGCTGGGAAGGGAGAAGCTGAAAAACCAGAGCGGAGCCAGGATGGACGGTCTAGACGTCCAGCTCCCTTCAGCGGGACTGCTTCCCTGAGCAAGCCCCACGGAGGCACCACATCAGCGCTGTAGGAGACACGCCCCAAACGGCCCGGACGACCTTCCTGCCAGCTTTCACTTTAACCAGCACTTCGTCTCGTCAGGAAGAAAGGAAACTCTTCTGAAATTCCTTCTGCCTTTGCACACGCAGCTCAGCACCGGGTCTCGCGGCTGCTCACCCGCCAGGCAGCTCAGGGCTCGGAGCCCAGGCGCCGGCCCCCCACCCCCACCCCACCACCCCGGCCCCGGGCGGCAGGGACCTCGGTCCTCCGGGCGCAGACAGCGGCCCCCACCAGCCACCCTGCAGCTGCATATGGAGGCTGCTTCAGCCCCAGCCTCCCAGGGAGGCGTCCGTGAGAGGGTGAGGTCAGCTGCCCCAGAGCCTCCCCTTCTAATCTGGGAATCGCTAGCCTGTTTGCAGAAGAGGCTCTGGCTGCCCTGCCCGAGGTGAGGGCAGGCTGCTTCTCACGCAGCTACAGCAGGAGAAGATGCACAATCCATCTCCCGACCGCCCTGAGTCAGCAAGCCCTCACTACACATGGGAGGTTTTTTTTTTTTAAAGGGAAGGGAATGTTTTCCTCAATGACCACATCAGCACTTAGAGAAAAGCGAAATTTAGTCAGAAGAGCTCATCCCCTCTTCAAAATATGATTTCGGTTTCCTTCCCACTCCATGTAGACGATCGTGGCTGAGAAAACAACACTAAACTTTTAAACGACAGGGCAGGACCGGTGGCACCCTCGAGGCCGCTGTGCCCGAGAGCCAAGACCGTGGGGACCTGGCTAAGATCCCACGATTCACGGGTCAAAATGCGCCGTGTATACCTGTCTGAGAGGCTGTGGCCCCTGCTGCACTGAGAACTCCCCGTTCCCACGCGCCCAGAATGAGCACAGACCCTGGATCACACTGTTGCAGTGATGACGGGACGGTGGGCACTGAAGCCGGCACGGGCCGAGTGTGCGCGCGGGCCACCGAGGAAGACGGTGCGCCTCAGGCCCACGCCTCACAGGGGACACGGGCATGCCAACGGGAGCAGGGGTCCACCGGCATGAGAGAGTGCCCCCTCCGATCACGAGCACCCTGCTCTCAATCACTTGACCCTCAAAATAAGTAACAGACTCCAAATCAGAATTTCCAAAATTTCTGTAGTTTTAAACAGCTGAAAAGTCCCAAAAATCCAAACAAAAAAATCAAGCAAAAAACAAAAGCAAACCAAACTGTCCTTATTTCTAACTTCCTCAAATTGTTAAAATAAGGCAAGCTGTGAGAAGGCCAAGTGTGACATATTTTTAAAGGCAATGGGAACTCTACTTCAAACAGCCCCATGAAGGCACTCTACGTCTGTCTTCTGGACTGGGTCACCGTGACCTGAAGGTGACTGCCCCCCACAAACACCTCCAAATGGGTCGTGGGAGGCCCTTGCCGTCGGGAGACCCCTCGGGCCCCCCCTACCCCGACCCTTGCACCCACACTCACAGTGCCCCTCTTCTCTGACCCACTGACTCCCTTCTGAGTCCTCCTTCTCAATCCTTCACCACCTGCTACACTGGACAGGAACGCAGGGTAACCAGGCGGCCTCGTAACCAAGATAACATGTCAAAGTGTTTCTGAGAAGAAGTAATTTGTTGCTTAGAGCAGCTCAGAACATAAATAACTCATAAAGAATCTGGTTTTACAAGGGAAAGACTCTTCCATAGATGGAGTAAGAGTGCCCATGAAGACATTTCTGAGCTTTTCTCTTTACAGTCGCTGCGGAACCCAGAGCAAAAAAACTGGAATGCGCACAGTGTCAAGGAGGTCAAATTTAAACATATTTTCCCAAACTACAAATATTTTTAGTAGCAATACATTCCATTTGAGAGCTTTTAGCTGCCTAATGTGAACTGGCAAGGAGCCCACATGGTTCTTCCTGGGACGGTGGTTTCTAAGTCTCAAACCCGCCGAGAGATAAAGCAATAGAAGATAGTAAGACTTCTCATTTAACAAACATTAGAGCATGTGATAATCATTCTTTGTTTTATCCACGAGCCTTATCTAGGAAGAGAATTGGGAAGAGAGGGAAAAAACTATTTAACGTGAGTTTTGTTTTTACTTTCCTCACTTTAGGAAAAAAAAGTCAAACCAGTCGCCGGCTCAGAGTAAAAGGACGTGAACATGTGAAAGCACGCTCTGACTCCCGGCAGCACCCGTGCGAGCCTGGCCTCCCAGGCTCCGCAAGCTGCCGTGGAGCGCTTTCCCAGGATGTGACTTCACGTCTAAGGTATTTTCATGGAGAGCAAGAAAGAGGTCTGACAGCTACTTCGTTCCCACCACGAAGCGGAGATACTAAAGCAAATCTCCAGCGCGAGCTTTCGAGTGGACAGGGTGACCGGTCCTGAGGGGGGACCAGCTGCTCCCACCATCCCAGCAGAAGGGACAGAGCTGGGAGCTGGGTAACCACAGGCAGCCAGGGCATCTCAACTTGTGTCCTCGTACATAAAGAACAACGACGCTGCCCATCCCATTCACTGTTAGGATGGAGAGATAAAGCAGGGGAAGGAAGCCAGTAGGGCATTTCAGTAAATGCTATCTAGTTCTGTATTTTTACATGCCTTGTTTTTTTTTTTTTTTTTAATCTATTTCATTTCTACAGTGTTCTTCCTGATAGCGATTACACTGCTATTCTTTCCTTTGAAACCACATTTCTTCTATGCTTAAATAACTTAAAAAAAAAAAAAGATCGCACTTTGATCACCTAAACATAATGATTTTATGATGACATCACAAAATTTGCTTTGGATAGAAAATCAGTCTGGATTCATAGCTACTTAGGCTAATCTGGAAAATACCCAGAGAAAGAGCACCAAGAAACCGAAGGGGAAAAAAAAAAAAGCCAAGAGGGAAATGGCTTGTTTTAGCAAGTTCATGGGAATACCAGTTTTGAAACATGATCTCTTATAATTACCCAACACTGCCTCACCACAAAGGAATGGAATTGACCTTTCAACAAGCACTCCCCCCACCCCCGCCTGGGGATCTTTGCAGAAAACAAGTCTGGAGGCCTGAGACGAGGCTGGAATTGTGGGATGGTGTCTCTGCAGCCACAGTAACCTCTGCAGCACGGGGTTCTCCTCTCCTTCTCTTATAAACACACACAGCAGACCCAGCATCTCGTTTCACGAACACAAAATCTGCATTTCGCTCTACTCACTATGAGTCTCAAACTTCAGGAAGTTATGCACTTCTGCTTGGCTACTGTGTCACACGTCTCAAAATTTTTAAAAGTTATTTCTACTAGAAATCTTACTTTAAAATGGTAACCTCTCTGGTATTTTGGGCAAGTTGGAGAAGTTCCTACGTGACCCCTCCTCTTGCAGAGACTAGGTCAGAAGAGAGAACCTAGACAACACCTAGGACCTGAGACAGCACTGAGCAGTCAGGTCTGGGGGGAGGGACGCTAGGAGGAAAGAATGGCACCGGGTGAGGCCCATGATGATGGCCACTGGCCAAAGAACCGGCAGCCATCCTAGTGGTTTGAAGAACCAGAGGACTGAGTTTGGGTCACCACAGCTGGTGGAAAATGAGGGGGGAAATGCCAGGAAGAAGACAGCCAGGGAGGGGGTACTTCAAATTCTGAGTATAAATTCTGCCTGAATCACTTGCTGACCCTTGTACCATGCACATATAGGGCAGGCTCCAGGCGGCCCAGCTGAGACTGAACTCAGCGGAACTGAGACTGGAGCTCATAGAATGGAGAGAGCTTGCAATTGAGACCTGCCTAGTTAGCTGCCTGCTAAGTCAACCAACCAACCGGTCTTCAGAGGAATGACACTGAATCCGGAGTTGCCACAACTTATCAGCCACAAGTCCAGGGCATAATCTAAAACCACGTGATACACAAACACACACTAAAATGTAACCCAGTCCAAGAGGAAAAGAAATCTAAAGGAAGCTGACTCCAATGGTGACTCAGAAATTGGAATTAGCAAGCAAGGACTTCAAAGAGCTGTTATTTTCAAGGACATATAGGAAAATTCGTTCATAGTTAATGAAAAGATAGGAAATGTCAACAGAGAAATAGAAACTATAAAAAAGAGTCAAATGAGAATTTCATAACGAAAACCAGAATATCTGAAATAAAATCTCCATGGGACCGGATGATCAGTAGGATGGAGATGAGAGGAGAGTCAGGGAGACTAAGGATAAATATATCAACAAAATTTATCCAGTCTGAGGGACTTAGAGAAAGACTGGGGGAAAAGAGAGAAAGAACAGAGTCTCTGGACTCTGTTGAAGGACGCTATCAAAAGATTTAACATACACAGAATGAAAGTTTTAAAAGTAGAGAGAAAATGGAACAGAAAAAAACAGCTGAAGAAATGACACATTTACAGACTCAAGAGGTTCAGTGAAGCCCAAATACAGTGAATAAACCCCACCCACGCACATCCTAGTTATAAACTGGTGAAAACCAAAAATAAAGAGCAGATCATGGAAGCAGCCAGAAAAAAAATGACACATGACATAAGTTGAAGAATAATTTGAAAGACCAGTGACTTCTCCTTGGAAGATAGTGAAAGAAAGCTTTAAGGTGGTGAAAAAAAAAAAAGGAAAAATGCCATCGGTTCAGAGTTCTGTATACAGTGAAATGAACCTCAATTCATTTTCAGATTAAAAAAAAAAAACCACCACCCCAAATTAACCAACAGGTTCATACCACAAGAAATGCTAAAGAAGTTCTTCGATAGATAATTCAAGAAAGGTCTTTAGGGAAGAACAAAGAGCACTGTTTGGAGTTAAATATAAGATTTCCCCCTTCAGTTCAGTTCAGTTACTCAGTCGTGTCTGACTCTTTGCGACCCCATGAATTGCAGCACGCCAGGCCTTCCTGTCCATCACCAACTCCCAGAGTTCACTCAAACTCACGTCCATCGAGTCGGTGATGCCATCCAGCCATCTCATCCTCTGTCGTCCCCTTCTCCTCCTGCCCACAATGAATCAACTCTTCGCATGAGGTGGCCAAAGTATTGGAGTTTCAGCTTTAGCATCAGTCCTTCCAGTGAACACCCAGGACTGATCTCCTTTAGGATGGACTGGTGGATCTCCTTGCAGTCCAAGGGACTCTCAAGAGTCTTCTCCAACACCACAGTTCAAAAGCATCAATACCACAGTTCAAAAGCATCAATTCCTCAGTGCTCAGCTTTCTTCACAGTCCAACTCTCACATCCATACATGACTACTGGAAAAACCATAGCCTTGACTAGATGGACCTTTGTTGGCAATGTCTCTGCTTTTGAATATGCTATCTAGGTTGGTCATAACTTTCCTTCCAAGGAGTAAGCGTCTTTTAATTTCATGGCTGCAGTCACTGTCTGCAGTGATTTTGGAGCCCCCAAAAATAAAGTCTGACACTGTTTCCACTGTTTCCCCATCTATTTCCCATGAAGTGATGGGACCAGATGCCATGATATTCGTTTTCTGAATTCATTTCTTTGAGCCAACTTTTTCAGTCTCCTCTTTCACTTTCATCAAAAGGCTTTTTAGTTCCTCTTCACTCGATTTCCCCCTTACTTTCCTTGAAATGCTATTTAAAACACAAAGTGGAATCTTATGAGATTACTAACAAATATGAATATATATGACATCTAGAGCAGAAAGGATTGAAGTGGTAATTTCAAGTGAAATACAAAGATTAAGTCTAAGTAGACAGCATCACCAACCAACGGACAAGAGTTTGAGCAAGCTCCAGGAGACGGCAAAGGCCAGGGAAACCTGGCGTGCTGCAGTCCACGGGGTCACAGAGTCGGACATGACTGAGCGACTGAGCTGAACTGAGCGACTGAACAACAAGACGGTGAAAAGTTAAAGATGTACAGTGTAATACTTAGAGCAATCACTAAAGTCTGACACAAATGGTATTTCTAAATTGCAAGTTTGGGAGGGGGGGCGTTAAACAAGAGGAAGAGTCGCAGAAGGTAAGCCCGTGGCTTTGCAGCACCAGCCCCCTTCACCGAGAACGGACTGGGTGCCCCAGGGGCTGCTGCGTCCTCCAGTCTAGGTGAGGTGCCCGGGGACCCGGGACCCACAAGGAGCCAGCGCTGCTCCCACTGGTCCCGGAGCCCCTGCACCCACCTCACCTGCCTGCCCCCTTAACCTGCAGCCACTGGTCCTCCACTGTCCAGACAGGAGGGCAGATGTCCATGTCTGCTCCATTCCTTCTCCAGGTTTTCAGGGAGAACCCTGAAGACGGCATTCGGGGAAAGGGAATTAGGAACAGAGAGAAGAGAACTGTGCCAGAAACAGGGGTGAAGGGAGGGGTGACGGCAGCTGCCCCGAGAGTGTGAGGATTTCGCTGTGGGCACCAGGGGCGGCCTTCGGATAGTAACGGGTAAACGTGTGGATTCCAGCTGCGCGGGGAGCTTCATCCGAAGTTCTCTTACAAACAAGACCAGGCGGGGAAGCCAACAGAGTGAGGAGGAGTGCAGGGGCGGGGCAGCCAGCGACCCCCCTAGTGGGGAGGGGCCACCCCAAGGTAGAGACCAGGACACTGGTCCTGGGCTGGGGAGAAGAGGGCTTGGGTCTTGCACCCATCCTGTGTTGGCTGCATGATCCAGGCAAGTCACAGGGTATTTTGAGCCTTGAATGAAAAGGGCAACGGTATCTCATCCTTGAGAATTATGGTGAGATCAGCAAGGTAAATGGTCTGTGAAGCCATGTAAATACAAAGGGTTAACTTTTATGAAATTTAAGTTCAAATCTCACCAGAAATTTGTTTACTTCATGCAAAACCAAGCTGTGGAGCTGAAGGTAAAGCAAAGCCACACCTGTAAAGGTCTGAACATCAGGGTATGGGGTCCCCACAGGGAAGGAACAGGTATGATTAATTTTTCATGGAAAACAGTTTAAATTGTACATTAAGTTCCTATTAAGTTTATATTTACTATTTATTTTTTATTACTGGGAAGGCTAAGGCCCCAGACACTTTACACTGTAAATACAGGAATAATTGAAAAACAGGCTACTCTTCTAGATAAGATCGAGACCAGCAAGATGGCAACGAGAAGGAAGACGCTGGTATGATGACTAAGGGGGAATTCAGACACCACCTTTGAGAGGAATTTTGGGAGCAGATACAAAACCACCTGAAAAATACACTGAAGAAGCACAAGTAATCTCATGTTATTAGTTAAACCTAGAGTTTTTAATCTAGAGTTCACATTTTAGGATAAATGAAGAATCAGAAAGGATTTAAAAAAAAATTACGCCTGTAGAAGACGTCCATAAGACATCTACAAAATGTCAAAAAGATGTGCCTTTCATTTTGGTATCTGGACAACAATAGCTACCACTTTTAAATGTGAATAATTATGTTTTTTAAAACAGCAACTGATCATTTTCTGTGCCCAAGACTTTCAGGTCCCCTGTGGATGTTCAGATGAAGCTTTGTTTTTACTATTACTTACCAAGTATGTGTGCCCACCACAAGTATGAAAACTAAATGCATTTTAGATGACTTTATTTAGTTCTGGAGTATAGTAGGACTCCTGATTCCACTCTTCCAGGGAGTCTAAGTCACTCGCCCAAGGTCATGCATGTGTGCTCAGTCGCTTCAGTTGTGTCCAACTCTTTGTGACCCCATGGACTGTAGCCCCCCAGGCTCCTCTGTCTATGGGGATTCTCTAGGCAAGAATACTGGAGTGGGTTGCCATGCCCTCCTCCAGGTCAAACAGATTTCTCGAAGGCCAGTTTTGTATAATAAAGTTAAGAAGCAAACACGACAATATCAAGTTGTAACAACAAACACACAACAGCCAGCACTGCCCCAGACCCAAGCTGAAGACAAGGCTATGTGTTGCGGACACGGGATGAGGACCCAGCAGGCAAGCGCAGGCCCTGGCTGACGCACACCGGGCAGCTGCCTCCAGCTGCCACAGGGCCCCCGGAGACTCACCCTCACAGAAACTGACAGCACTGCTCCCACGGACTCGGGGACCACAGAGGGCCACAGCAGCCAAGCGCAGCACACGCAAGACGCAACAGCACAACAGTGATGGCCCATGGGAACTATGCCACCCTTCAAAGTCCTTGGGGGGGGCCCCTGTGCCTAAGCCAGAGACGCTGCCTTTGTTCTGCGGGACTTTCTCTGACACTCAAGCAAATTTAAGAAAACCAGCTGCAGGCATTCCGTGTAACAGTGTTTTTCTTTCTTCTTTTTCCTTTTAAACTAAACAGTGTTAAGAGTTTGCCCACCAGTCATAATCATACCCAGGGAGCTTACTGACTTTAGCTGGGTCTCAGATCAAAGTGCAGAGCGTGACAGTTGACAGCCTGTGCCCCAGACTCAGGTGGACTTGCCTTGAATCCCAGGTCGTGACCCGCGGTCAGTCAGCCACGTGGCCTGTTTCCATTTCCCCACTTGTAAACTGATGATGACAACATCATCCACACCTCCAAGGACCATGAGGGTTCAGCTGAAGTACTGTGTGAGAGTTGATGGCACTCAGTCCACACTGGTTTTCAACGCTGTGATTTCTACAGGTGACTGCAGAGGATGCAGACCTGCTCCCAGTGAACACAGTGTCGGTTTACCGGGCTTCCTGAAGCGCCCAGGGACTGGGGAGCCTTCCCGGCAGACACTTACTAGGGCAGTGTTCTTTAGGATCGAAAAGATCAGGTAAATTTTTACATACCACTTATATTTGTTTGTTTAACCTACCCTTCACACGTGAAAGTGACATGCTTAGAAACAAGGATCAATTCCCAAAGGTTCAAAGAAACCACGGCTGGAGCAACAGGAGGTTTCATCACTGCTGGGGATGCTGCACAGGCGCATCCACTTAGAAAAACAGGCGCTGTCGGTACATAAAGCTACAGCCTGCACGCACGCGGATGCGTGAACATGCACCCACCAGGCACTTGTGCATATGTGCTCCCCAAAGACACGTCTGCTATGTCCACACAGCAGCAGTCTTGATGCTGTCTGTGTCTCAAAGCTCCAAGATGCAAAGTAGTAGAAGAGAGAAACTACGGTAGAGTCATAATTGGTGCACATACAGCAACGAGAATGAGGTACAACCAGCTAAATAACACGGTGATCTCAAACTAAGTCTTGTGCAAAAATAAGTCATAAACAAAGAAGTACACACTGAATGACAGCATTTACGTAAAGCTCAAAACAGGCAGAACCAATCGATGGTGAGCGGTTACCCTCGGAGGGGGCGCTAATTGGAAAGAGGTCTCTAGTGGGTTTCTGGGGTGCAGGCAGTGCTGTTTTCTTGTTCTGGTTACTGTGCCCAATTTATGAAAATTCAATAAGTTTACTTCTTGGCATGTCTCTAAGTTCGCATCTTTGCATGTCAACAAAAAATTTTTTAAATAACCAAAATTAAGGTACAAAATTTAAATGGATAACTTTATTTATTGCATTCATTTGTTGAAAAGGGATTAAGAAGCCGCGCGTTAAATGCTTTCCTGCGATAAAGCTGACAATCTCTTCCTATAAGGAAGCACAGATGTCTTAAGTCACACAGAGCACTGCTCACTATGCTAACTTTGAACATAACCTCCAAAGGGGAAAATACACCCGTGGTTTATGTGGTCTCCTTGGCACAGTATCCGCCACATGATGAACTGAACCAGCAAGGGACTAAATGATTCCTTCACTCAAAGAATACTCAGTGCACTCTTATAACTTGTCAGGAACACAGTGCGAAGTGCTAGGGCATACACTATGAGAAATGTCCTACTGAGGGATTTCTTACACTTGCCAACAGGCTGCTGAGAGTTGGATCTCATTCTCCTCAGTGAGGCACATTTACGAACAAGGACCCAGGACAGGAGGAAGACCGGCCTTTCGGTCAGAGCTGAGCCATCCCAGTAGGTCCCCTCTGCCAACAAGAGTCTCTGAGAGCCACTGTTCTTAACTTAGGACACAGTGAAAACAAGCGGCAGTCCTTTCCCAGAGGAAAGGAGCCCCCAAGAACCTGAGTCTGTCTGCAGTGTTTCTCTTACGGCAGACAAGGAGAATGGGATTGGGGAACATTTTTAAGTGACCTGGGATAAGCATTACCCAAAATTTATTATTTTCTCTGAATCTTGCATATAATAAAACTTTCAGAAAAGTCACCAAGATTCTATTTTTTTGTGATTCATTGTTACATATAGCTATCCAGGCAAGCTATTATGTTACAAAGTTGTATTTTATTTGGCTTATTTGGTAGCCATATTCCACATGTTCCAAATACAAAGTTAAGTTTCATTTCTGACTAATACAAAACAAACAGGATAAACTAATACTCAAGGACCTGTGCTACCTGTTCACAAGAAAACATCTATAAACTGGGACCTGATGTTTTTATACATGTGCATGTGTGTGCGTATAAAATACTTGCGCTTCGCCCTCAACCCTCACCCGGGACGCTCTGGGGAGCTACCCCACCTTCATGCCATCCTCCGGCCACGTCAGCACTGCTGTGTGCCGAGCATGGGCTCGGCGGCTGTGTGGTCCTCACTGGGTCCCAGAGCCTGGCCTGGGGGTTGGGCGACACCAAGGTGAGTATGACGATCCCTGTCCTCAAGGAGCTTCAGTCTAGTAGGGGATGAGACGTACTAGACTGTGAGCTCCTCGAGGGCAGGAAAAGTGTCTGGTCCTCCTGCCCAGTGACCAGCACTGGCCCAGCCACGTGGTGCCCAGTGTTGGGGCAGCTGGCTGGACCGGGCCACGGCCGCCTGGGGCTGCGCAGGGCGAGCATGGCCAGAAGCAGCCAGAACTCCGGGCAGCCTGCGGGCAGAGCAGGGAGGAGGCCGAGGAGGATGCCAGGGCCCATCTCGGCAGGTGCAGGCAGGTGCCTTCCAGGCGGAGACGTGGGTTAGCGTGGCCCCAGTGTGAGAAAGGGCAGGAGGGCACCGGCCGAGACTCAAGGAGCCCCAACTGCTACTCTGGAAGCCTCTACCTGACGGGGTGGCAGGAACCCACTGAAAGCTGTCCTAAGCAGGGAGCTCGGGTAAGACTGACGGGTGAGGCGTGCGGGGCGAGGGGAGTAGGTCTGTAGACACGGAGGTGAGGATTCCCTAGCTGGTCAGCTGGTGTGCGCAGGCAGGCAGGGAATTACTGATGGCTTCCCGATGCTGGCGGAGACAAAGGCCCCACCATGACCCACAGAAGGCATGGGCAAGAGCCAGGCAGGAGAAGCCACAGCAGCTGTGCTCCAGGATACACAGTGCCCTGCAGCGGGGAGCCCAGGCCTGGGGCCGGTGAGAAAAGGTAGAACAGAAGCCAACGGCAGATGCAGCTGGGAGCAAAGCCACAGGGGGTTAAGACAATGAACCCAGAAGGGGCTCAGGGGATGAGGAGAAGTTGGTCGATACCCTGAATGACGGGGAAGGATGCGCCGCGGAGTCCAGCATCAAAGTGGAGAGGTTCAGGGACAGAAACTGTCAAACTCTGAGGAAAGGTCAACAAGGAACCAAACACATGTAGGAGCAAATCATGAAATACAGCATGTTTCAAAGTGGGCCCCAACACTGGCAGTGCATATAGCTGAACCGTATGGAGACTTTCAGCCTGGAGAAAGCTGTCTCAAGAGACCTGAGGGGCCATCACAGAGGGGCCCTGCAGCAGGACGGAGGTGGGCGGGTGGTGGGCGTCGCGGGAGTCACGGTGCGGCCAAGGACATCGGCCCCCGCCTCCGCCGGACTTCAAGATCCGGGGTCAGGACTGTGCCTGCTCCCTCTGGACCCACAGAGCCTAGCCTAGAACGAGGAGACACAGCACAACAGCTGCCGACTGGACAACTGGCTTCCACCTCGCACCCAGGCCCTGCTGCTCCCTCCTGGAATCATTTTCTGTGTTGAGCCGCCTGTACTGAGCCAGGCTGGAGGGTTCAAGCTCTGGTGGTGAGGGCAGGCTACAGGAGCTGCCCGGGATTCTGCACCCTGACATTCAGTGAGTTTTATGAAAAAAGACTGAAATACAGCAAATAAAGAAACTTACCTAAGATCAGGGAGTACCCCAAATAGGAGGCAGGTGATTTGGCACATTAACCCATGGTACTGGCTGGCTGGCTTATGTGTTATATTAAAGTGTCCTGCTGACTCAAGTATTAAGCCTCAATCTAGACTTAATTCAACAACTGCTTCCTGAGCACGGATGAGGTACTGGTCCTAAGCTCTGCCTCGAGGCTACAGGAATGCGTAAGCTGCACGAAGGCCGCCCAGTGGACGGTCAGCTCTGCACAGCCCCTCCGGACACTCAGCACACTGAGGAGCGCCGTGTGCTCCCCCCGGGGACGGGGCTGCTGTAGGCTTGGGTCTAGCGGCGCCTGGCACAGAGCAGGGGCCGCAGGAGGCAGCCCCGGAGCGGGCAAGGTGGGTGTCTGAGCTACGGTAGATAACACAAGCTCTGAGAGGACACCACACGGGTGGGTCTGTCTCTTTTGTGGGTGGGTGGGATTAGGGAGGCGACACCTGAGCTGGGCTGTGAAGATTGAAGAGGGGCACCCCGGGGGCAATGGGGGTGCAGGGGGGTGGAAAGAAAGGCAGAGAACAATGCGGGAGGTCCAGGCGGTCAGAGGCGGGGTGCGGCTAGAGCGGAAAGCGGAGTGTGTGCAGAGAGATGAAGAGCTGAGCGGGGACCAGGTCAGGAAGGACCCAGGAGCGGTGCCGAGCAGTCAGGCCAGGGAGATCTGATCACCTTCTCAACTTTAGAAAGACTCTAAGACACGTGCTTAAGACTAACGAAGTATAAATAAACACAAATCAGTAACGTAATCATGCTTGCCCAAGATGTACTGAGAAGAGGATCTGCCAGGGAGAGGCGGCCAAGGCCTGCCCCCACCCCTGCCCCAGCCCGGCCCCCTACCCCACTCCTACCTGAGCTGAGCCTTGAGCTCAGTGAAGCGGGGCCGCCGGCTGGGGTCGTACGCCCAGCACTTGGTCATGAGGCTGTAGAGAGTGGGAGGGCAGTTGGGAGGCATGGGCAGTCTCTCCCCGTTCTCGATGCGCCCGATCACGTCATTGTTCTTCACGCCTTGAAAGGGCTTCACGCCATGCATCAGGATTTCCCACATACACACACCTGTGGGGCAGGAGCAAAAACACAGCCGTGAACTTAGCAGGAGGAGGGCAGTTCCCATGTTTCAGGAGTGACTTCAGAGCTGGCACACGGGCCAAGTAAGGCAGCATTCAGTTAGCTCTGCTATCAAACAGAAACGGGAACGTTAGTTTAGTAGGATGGGAATGATGAAACAGTATTATCAAGAAAAAAAAGAGGTTTGTAAGAGGTTTATCTCTCTAAAAAAATCTACACTAGAAGACACACCGCCCCCCAGCTACAGTGGTATTTCACAGCATACCTCAGTGAACCAATTTAAAGAGGCTGAATGCATTTTAGATTTCCCTCCACTTTAGTCCAACCTGCTCACAACCACAGCAGCTGACCCGAGGCCTGACAGAGAAAACCCTACAGTTCAAGTCTTAACGCGTTCAGACTCTCAGATTCCTCTCAAGGCCCCATCACTTGGCGCACTGGCCAGGCAGATGTGCCTGAGAACACGCCCCTTGGAGCTTCTGCTGGTGCTGAACTCTCTAGATTCAACACTGCTCATCATCTTCATCACAGCTCTCCTCTTGCAGGTGCCTTTGTGAGTTCCTCGCCCTGCCCGCCACCCCCGACCCTGGAAACTCCCGTCTGCCCCACCACAAGCGTGGCCTGTACACCTGTTGCCAGGGCAGGGGCAGAGGGGCTGTGACTGTCTTTCGGCATCTTCAGCACCTAAGCTGGTGTGTGCCTCAGACAGGAAGGCACAACTTCACGTCAATGTGAATTAGATCTGAAATTAGCCAAAAGCCAAGGATTTTGAACAGTGTATGACCGCCCCCCTCAAAAAAACTGCCTTACTTCTGTTTTTTTTCTCACCAGTAATTATGACAATATCACTACTAATGACAACACCGGGTATCATTTCTTGAGACTTCAATGCGTGTCTGGAACCCTTCTTTGAAATTTACATCATCCTTAATCCTCACACCTTACATCTTTTTAAAAACTGTTGTTTATGAAATCTAAGATGCTATGGATTTTAAGATGCATTATTATATTACCAGAAAAGGAGGGAATATGCTGCCAACTAAATTATAATGTGATCCTTTGTTACCTCTTAGAATTATTTTACTCTTACCAAAGAGCTCTTTTAAACTCATTCAGATAAGAAAGTAGCACTGATATGAACAAAACCAAGTCTACACACGTGCATGCGAGTAACCACATAAACACCCCGAGTGACACCAACTGTGAGGTGCCACTGATGCATCACAAATCCTAGTTCCAGAAATGTGAAGAAAAACAAAAAACAAATAGGCATCTCAGGCCCCGAAATGAGGAATTCCCTTGAGACGTTAAGCAACCTGCTCCATGGGTCGCAAAGCAGACAGTGAGGTCTTAGGATCTGAAGCCAACTGGACTGCAGCCCCTTCTCCAATCTCAGGGCACCGTCTCCTGTCTGACTGAATTCCTTCTTTCACCTAATATGGGTTAAGGCACTAAATGGTTGTTGAAAGGCAACAGCAAGGAAGCAGAAGAAAAAAATGAGAACACATACTTGAGAAACATAAAGTTGTTTTTATTTACAGGAAAAAGAAGGTGCATAAACTTAACAGATCATCTCCTGGGAAGCTGTCTGAAATCCAGCAGAGGAAATACGCACAGAGGACCACGCACAGGATCGACGCGGGAGTGTCGTGACTGAGAGAGGAGGCGCAGGGAGAGCGGAGAAAGGGAGCCCACGTTGGGGTGGCACACCTGCCGCACACGTGGAAAGGGGACAGTCAGGTGACCCTGAAGGTCAGAACCAGTTTCAATGGGAGGAAAGGATGTCAGGATGAGGTGTCTGGAAAGTAGGGCGGAGACGGAGCATCATCCACACCAAAAAGGTGAGTCATTTAAAAATGCGGCTGGGAAGAGGGAAGAAGTGCTGCAGGATGAACGTCAGCCACACACACGCATGCCTGGGGGCTCTGCAGGGACACAGAGGGCAGGAGGCGGGCGGCAGGGACCACCGGGGCTGGCAGGGGGGACATCGGAGCAGCAGCGCTACAGGACGCGAAGGACAAGCTTTCAAGCCTTGAGACAAGCTGGGAAGGAGGTCAGACTCCAGAGAGAGGTGAAAGGCAGTCAGTCTCAGACACGCCAGATTTGGGGGCCATCACGTCACCCGACGGGCAGGTCAACCGTTTACATCACTCACGTAAAAGTAACGCCACACAGAAGGCTGCAGAGAGGAGGGAAGGGAGCAAAGAGCTTACCCCATGAGGGAGGAAGAGGTCCGCGCTAGATGGGTGAGGACGGCGTGTGATGGTGGGGGTCGGGCAGGGAAGGGCAGACCAACTTCCGACTCTGACCAGACAGCGCGAAGTTTATTCCGTAGAACATACGAACTGTAATTTTAACCACAGAAGTTCTCAAATACTCACCAAACATCCACACGTCACTAGCTGAGGTAAAACGTCGAAAATTGATTGACTCAGGAGCCATCCATTTAATAGGCAATTTTCCTTTGGAAGCTGGAAGATTAATTTGAGAAAGTAAAACCTCCCTGTTATCTGCTTAGGGACCTCACAGTTAGAGCCAGCTGAGATTTCCACTATGGGGTCTTTGGGAGAACCACTTTTCCCTTCCTTTCAATGCTAGTCACTTGGGTGATGTGGGGAGGCGGGGAGAAGGGCAGGATGCAGCCAAGAGCTCACAGCCAACAGACTTAACAGTCCAAACCTTAGCTCAAGTACTAAGAATATGAAAATTAATAATAACTTGAAGAACCAAGTCAATCTGATTCTGAGATTGGCAAAATTAAAGAAAAAAATCACATCAGCTAAATTTCAGCTCAAAAACTAAAGGATGGAAGTCTCTAGAGTCAGTAGATTGGAGCTCTTTAGGAAGGCTGGGAGGAACTGTGTTCACTGAGCCAGGGTGCCCACCCCTCCGCTGGGAGGTGGCGAGCTGTGTCTACCAGGCAGAGGGTCGGGGGCTGGACATCTGAGTTGATCCCAGCTGTCAGCAACTAGAGATAAAGCTGCAATGAACAAACACCAGTTTTGTGTAAATGTGGGCTTTCCTTTCTCTGGGTGAGATGGCTGGGTGTCTCTTTCTAGGTCAAATGAGAGTGCATGTTCAGTTTTTTAAGAATCTGCAAAACTCTTTTCCAGAGTGGGTGTATCATTTGACATTTAACACCCTCACAAACAATTCACAAGTAACTCGCCTTGCCTTCTCCATGTCTGCCAGCATTCCATGTTACCACTACTATAACCATGGCCGCCCCAACAGGTGTGCCCAACACCCCCAGTGGCTCACTCTGCACTTCCCCAGGGGTAACGTGCCCTGTGCCACCTGAATAGCCTGCGGAGGAATCTCTCTTCATATCTTTTGCCCCTTTTCTACCTGTGTTCTTTCCCTTTTCACCTGTGAGTTTTGAGCGTTCTTTCTGTAGCCCAGGTAACAGTCTTTTGTTGGGGATGTGGTTAGCAAACATCTCCTCCCACTCTGTAACTGGTGGTCTTTCCATCCATCTGCCCAGGTCTTTTGCAGAACAAAAGGTTTTAACTTCTGATGAGGAACAAGTTATTATTTTTTCCCTTTTATGCATGTTTTTGTTGTCAAATCCAGGGACTCTTCGCCTGGCCCTAGATTCAAAATATTTGCCTCTATTTTTCTTCCTAAAAGTCTCACAGTCTTAGGTCTTGTAACTAGTCTATGATGGGTCTGAGTTAATGGAGAGTGAGTGTAGGTTGTGGGCCATTTCTTGCCCAGGGATGACCAATTGCTCTAGCGCCTTCACCGAAAAGGCTGTCGTTGCTCCACGGACCTGACTACACACCTACGTCAAAGCTCAGCCGAGCACATTAAAAGGTACTTTTTTTAAGAGCTAAAAATCACTGAACATACTTCCTACTTGTCGCTCTGGTTTCTTACCTTTATAGTAAGTACTATCTTCCATATATCGGGATAATCCAAAGTCTCCTAATTTTACGCAATCATTTGAGGACACCAGAACGTTCCGAGCAGCAATGTCCCTGATAAGGAAGAATGTGGAACAATAAATTTTAATACGAGAGGAAAACCCCACAAATTGATCTATGTTATATAAAGACACATAGGTACTCTGAAAGACAGCTTATATATAATACAAACAGGAACTTTATTATACATTGAAAAAGAGAGATGCTTTTATTGTTTTACTTCAAATATATTCCTTTTGGCAGATATTTACTCACTCAATAATATGGTGATTAGTATCCTGAATAATGGCAAAGAAAACTCTCAAATAATGAAACCACTTACTACTTTTCATACAATCACACTGCCCACTGCAATAACTGATGGACAGTACAGGGCAGGGTGTGTAACCCTACTGTCACTAACAAATCTCATTAAATACAATTAAAATGATCTTCAGAACACTTCCAACAAAAAATACTAGGCAAATGAACTGTAAGGGCTTTCACTTGTACTCAAATGAGAGACCCAGATTAAGAACAGAAATTCTGCACAAGGCCAACAGATGTTACTTATGACGCTATGGTGTCCTAGAAAGTTCCATGACAATATGTTTTAGGTCCACAGTGCCACATAGAGGCTGTCAACAGTATTTGTGGAAGGAACCAGTGATCTGCTTCCAACTCCATGTGAGGAAAACCCCTCAACTCCATGAGTCCCATGCCATGGCACTACACAGGACTTTCAGTGCCGTCTGTGTAGGAGTCAAGAGGGGCAAAGGGTCTCAGGCACCGTAAGAACCTCCTTCCGCCCACCCCCCCACTCAGAGGCAGCTCACCAGCTTCATGACTGGTCTCACCTGTGTACAAATCTTTTACTCTCCAGATACGCAAGGGCTGTACTAAGCTGATAGGCATATAGGATCAAAGACGCTAGATCCAAACTGTATTTCCTTACTTGCAGAAACGACCGCAGCTTTTTCAACAATGACCAAAAGGAACAAGAAAAATAATTAGTGTCAGAGACTAAAAATCAACAGCAGAAGAGCTACATTCAACAATGATCTGGAAAGGTCCAAATGCATTTTTATGAGAATGCCTTCAATTCTATCCTAAAAGAAAAGAAAAAAAACCCCAAAAAACAGGCATAATGAAAGAGACACATCATCTCAGAAATCATGCCTAATTATTCTTCATTTGAGATCCAATTGCAAAAATTAGAGTCCTCATGATTACAGACACATTTCTGGAAAAATACAGAAAGATGGTTCCAGGGAATGAATTAAACCTGTGGTATAAAATACCACCAGATAATGAGAGCCGGAGAACAAAAAAAAATCTAGTTACAAAACAAGCCTCCTCCACAACCACGGTCAGCCCACCTCCCCAGAACACCCCCCGCCCCAGGCCGACCTGAGCACAAGGGTATGAGGACAAAGGGGAGGCAAGAAGTCCCCCCTTCGCCGCCAGGGAATCTTGGATGAAGAAGGGTAAAATGGTTACGTGTTTACAGGTGTTTAAGCACTAGGCTTACGGGTCCATACTACGACCAACAGGACTAATTCGGCTAAATGCTAATATAGCAAAGAAGGGAGATGAACTCCAATCCTACACAATCTCCCTACACATAAAGTGAAGTGAAGTGAAGTCGCTCAGTCGTGTCTGACTCTTTGCGACCCCATGGACAGTAGCCAACCAGGTTCCTCCGTCCATGGGATTTTCCAGGCAAGAATACTCGAGTGGGTTGCCATTTCCTTCTAGCATTACTAATGATCTAAGCCAGAAGAATTAGCAAATTCTCCAAAAACAAAAGCAGAAAAATAATGTGAACAAACAATTTACTATGTAAACACTCCATTTTATGTAAACACTCCATTTTATTTGGAAAGGTGTAGGAAAGGAAGAAGAGAAATCCTAGAGGCCTTAAGATATTTCCTTCACCAGAAAGCTTTGTCAGGACTGGAAGTGGCAGGTGACCAAGTGGTTATTTTTTTCCCCTCTCTTGCTGTTGCCTAAAGAACATGCCCAGTGATTTGAGAGTGAAAGAAGCAATGTTAGAGAGGTTTGGGTAAATGAATGCTGAATTTAGGTAAATCAGAACCACTGTTTCACCTTTGGGGGACTTCACTTTGCAGTGTCTTTTAGACCATCTAATGTTAGCCACAGTTTCTTCTTAGAGCCTCACAGAGCTGTCATCAGAGCTGGGGAGGAGATCAGGGGGGCCACCAGCAGCGCCCTGTTCCCAGAAGGCAGGGCCGACACCATCGTGAGAGGACGACGGGCCCAGGCCATCTCTGATTCCCAGAAACTAAAACCCCGATTCTCACTAAAAGCAAAACTGCCTGGTGTCCTTCCAGAAACAAGTAATGTGCACAATGTGTTAGACGGTTAAACTAGTAGATTTCAGCACCAACGTCACGTGCAGACATCTGGAAGGTTTACCCCAAGCAGGGCCCAGGGAGCCGCCTGGAGAAGGACAGAGGGCGGGGCCCAGCCGGCCCGCCCATCTGTGACTCAGTGGCCTGGGTGGGGCCCCGCGTCCAGGGGGTGGTGACACACCAAGGAGCGTCTGCGTCCTGGAGGAAGTCAAATAAGGACATCTGCTCACGCTCTGCTACATTTTAAGAAACCGGGACTCACGTTAGTTGGTCTGAAAGACACTGCAAAGTGAATTCCCCCAAAGATGAAGCAATAGTTCTGATTTACCTAAATTCAGCACTCATTTACCCAAACTCCACTAACATTGTTTTTTTCACACTCAAATCAGTGGGTGTGTTCTTTAGGCAACAGCAAGAGAGAGGGAATAAAGAGAACCTCTTGGTCACCTGCTGCTTCCTGTCCTGACAAAGCTTTGGGGTGGGAAGACCCTGCTGCCTGCACTGAGCTAGGGGACTACTTGGGAACTTAATGAGGACACTATACTACCATAGTGAAAGTGAAAATGAAGTCGTTCAGTCATGTCTGACTCTTTGCGACCCCATGGTCTGTAGCCTATCAGGCTCCTCCATCCATAGGATTTTCCAGGCAAGAGTGCTGGATTGCCATTTCCTTCTCCAGGGGATCTTCCCGACCCAGGAATTGAAGCCGGGTCTCCCACATCGCAGGCATATACGCTTTACTGTCTGAGCCACCAGGGGAGACCCTTGGCTTCCCTGGTGGCTCAGAGGGTAAAGCATCTGCCTGTGATGTGGGAGACCCGGGTTCGATCCCTGGGTCAGGAAGATCCCCTGGAGAAGGAAATGGCAATCTACTCCAGTATTCTTGCCTACAGAATCCCATGGACACAGGAGCCTGGTGGGCTATAGTCCACAGGGTCACAAAGAGTCGGACACAACTGAGCGACTACACTATTACACCATACTACTATACTACGTATACGCACACATACACTCTCCTATGTATACTGTGAGAGTGTACGTCACACACTTTCCTGCGGGTGCAGGCGCGGCAGATGGGGGCGGGTACCTCTCCGAGTGTGCACTAGTATACGCACACACACAGACACTCATATACTGTGAGAGTGTATGTCATGCACTCCCTTGCAGGTGCAGGCGCAGCAGGTGGGGGGCGGGTACCTCTCCGAGTGTGCACAGCTCCATGATGATCCAGACCGGGTTCTCTGTGATGACTCCGATCAGCTTCACAATGTGAGGGTGGTCAAACTGACGCATTGTTACTGGGGAGAAACAGGTGTCCACCGTCATTGTTTTGAAGATCTTTCAGTTTCCTGAAGACGAGTTCAGCTAAGACTCGGGGCTAACGGGAGTTCGCTGGGGGTCCAGTGGTTAGGACTCAATGCTTTTCACTGGCTGAGAAAACCTCCTCCTCTTTTCCAGGGACAAATCTGACCTGAGGCTAACTTTCCAGGTTTTCCTCTGGAAAGCTGACCGAGCTGGAATGTGTGATTCATTTTCTAAGAAATACCCTTCATGGTAAAACCACCTGATTGGTAAATTGCTGGTGGGGCAGCAGGCGCTTTCCTCAGTGTGAGTGCCGCTGGGCGTCCCCTGCAGGGCCCCAGAGTCCATGCCAGTGGCTTTGAGAGGATTTCTCCTTGACCCGAGAGGCTCTGGCATCCATCGCTGTGGCCGCATCACCTCCCAGCACTATCAGGGCTAAGTAAGCAGTTCCTGGACCACTGTGAGGACTTCCCTGTGGGGAAATGCCAGCATGTGGCTTCCAGGCCTGAACTCCTCTCAGAAAGTCTGACGCCAGATGTGGCCTATGGCCGTCACGTGAGTGTGACTGCTTTGCTGAGCCTAGGATGACCAAGAGGGCCCTGCACAGGTACACATACCTAGATGTGGGGACCTATTTTTAAGCATGTACACATTTCTAACATCAGGTTAAGGAAGTCACCTGCACAGCACGCTAGAATGACTGAGACGCAAGACAACATTCCTGGAACTATAGAACCTCAAACCTGGAAGCAACCTGACAGGCAACCTAGTGCAGTGCAGTGGTCCCTCCAAAGCACCTGGATTTCACAGCCTACTGAAATGAAAAAAATTTTTTTTTAAATTTTGGGGACCAATTCAGGGTTGACTTTTATGCTGCCAAGCAAGGACACGAGCAACAGAGCAGGAGAAACTGTCTCGTCATACCCACTCTAGTACGGAGCCCAGTGTGGACTGCAGCTCAGTGCCGGCTCCATCTGGGGAAGACAGGCCTCTCTGCTTTCACTCTGCACACCACACAGCTGACCCTCCATATCCACAGGGGATGGGTCCCAGGACCCCTGGAGGGGAAGCAAAATCTGAGGACGCTCAAGCGCTTCTGAAAACAGCGGAGTATTTGCATGTAGCCTGTGCACAGCCTCCATGCACTGTGCCTCCTGTAACACCTAATGCAACGTAAACACCGTGTGTACAGGCGCCAGAGCACAGCACAGCCAGGTTTTGCTTTTGGGACTTTCTGGAATTCTTATCAATATTTTCAACCCACAGTTGGTTGAATCTGTGGATGTAAAACTTGTAGATATGGAAGACTGTATATCTTTATCTATATCTATATCTATAGATATATGTATATATCTATATCTATATATATATCCTGCCATTGCACCCAAGGACCACACTGGCTCTTCTTGCAGACTGACCACACCCTCACTTAACAGAACTCAAACCCTTAAGGTATTCTCCCCTCAATTTTTCCCACACATCCCCAAAATAGGACCTGTTAGTTTAAACCAGAGAAACAAACAAAAAACACCACACACATCAATACCTGGTGCAAAACCCACAATGTACTGCTGACAGCCACCTCGTCAGCACAGCTCATCACTTCAGTGCAGCGTGATGGCCTGGGACAGACGTTCAGGAACCCGGCACATTTACTCTTATTTTCAATTGACTTACCATCTCTTTCAGTTTTGTGCTACCCTTAACATATAGTTAACAAGCTTTTCTATTTCCTCGGGGTAATCATTAAGAACACTGCACAGAGCAGGGCTAAGAGGAGACGGCGGCCGCCAGGAAACTCTATCCGCGGGACTGAAGCCTGCCAGGCGCAGCAGTCTGACTCACCCAGGGCCAGGAGCGTGGGCCAGGGTGGCTGCTGGCTTCCACAAACCAGAGTCACTGCAACAGTCTTGCTCGCTCCTTTTTGAGTTGTTTGTGGCTCTTCCACACTCTGACGGCAGAGCTGAGCAGCCTCGACAGGGACCACCTGGCCTGCAGAGCCCAGGATATTTGGTACGTGGTGCTTTATAGAAAGAGTTTAATGACCCGATCTAGTCCACGCTGCCACACTTACATGTACAGCCTGTCAAAGCCCTACAGAATTTTAGGTATACTGCCTGTAGCATGTTTCTCTGAAATTTCAGCCTTTCAAAAAGAACAAGGTTAGTTTGACCTGACTACTTACAAAATGCTAAAATTGATTTTTGTAATAATGATTCCAAAGTCTTACAAAAATCACAATACCTACTCGCAAAAATTTTAGAGAAAGGTAAGCAATTTTTAAAAATGTGCAATTTTGAAAATATATAATGCACTTTACCACCAAAGGAAAAGCACATAGGCTGTTAGGTAATGATGGCTGATACACAGTCTATGTTTTCTCAGCCTCGACGCCCTAAAGAAGCACACTAGTTGAGATGGAAGTCATCGCCAGGCCCTCTCTCATACTCCAGTCAAAGATCAAAGAACAGGATCAGGACTTGCTCTGACTTGACTGATGAAGTGACCATCTGGTTTATTCCATGACTTATCACTTATTGGGCTGCTGGGTGGTAAATATTTATTGAAATTCCATGTACATGTGATGAAAGACACCAAGATTCATTCATGCAACCAAAAGCTACAACCACCTTCTGTGAGTTAAGCCCTGTGTTGGCTCTGGGGCTGAGCCGTGAGCAAAACAAACACGGTCCCTGTCCCCACTGGGACTTACAGTCTAGAGGGAGAGAGAGGCATCGTGTATTTAATTATGGACACTTGGGAAGGGAAAGACCAGGCTCCCGTGACAAAGCCTCTGAACGAGAGACCCTTCAACTCTGCTGGTCGGGAGGAACAAGCCCAGTGGAAGCAGGATGAAGGACCCAGCCAGAGGCAGGCGGGAAGGAGCCGACAGGTGCACACAGGCAGGACCAGGGCCTGCTTTCCACAGGGCTGTCCTCAGGAGAGGACCTGACTCTACAGCGGGCCCTCAGGATGGTCTGGGCCCTGCTCCCCACTCATCCTCGGGTTCCATCCTGCAGGGACTGTCTGTCCTGCTCACCATCCAACTCCTGGACCTGCGGGCATCACTACGTCTGCCCAAGCCCAGAGTGGAGATAGTTACGGTACAAAGTGCCAGGGGATGAAGGGGCAGTTAGTCAATCTGCCTTCACACCCCAAATGTGACAGCTGCCCTGGAGAACTCTGTACCCATGAGCCTCAACAAATACAGGTATGAACTGCATGGCAACAGAATAAATGCAGCTGCCTCATAAAAGTCAAAAACATTGTTTTTCTTACTTCTTCAGAGACCGTTTGGATTTCACAGACAGAAAGTCAAAATGGAGTCCCACAGAAATGTCTAGAAACTTACAGGCTTCTTGAAGGAACTTCTCTCTCACACTGTCCGAAGTACAGTTTTTACATGTTTTAATTGCAACTGCCAAAGCTGGATTCTCCTGTGATGGGGACACATGGAACAAGAGGTCTCTATGTTAATCAGTGGGCACGTTTAGGAAAGGCAGTTTATTCTGCAACTCTGTGGATTCTGGATCAGACAGAATCAGAACTATAAAATCTTAACAGTGGGAGGAACACTTAAAATCCCCTGTAGAAAATCCCCAGAAAGCAGACATGCAAGTGAAACGCTGCAGGTGACTCATGTCCCACAAACACCCACCCCCCTCACCCATGGTGCCTCCGGGACTCCTGCAGGGGCTCAGGCTGCACCGGAACAAGGGCCGGCAATCCTGTGCACCACCAGCTGATGTCCCAGCGGAGGATGCAGACAGACACCATGAACAAGACGCTGAGACGTCGCAGAGGTTAGAAGGTAAGCTCCTGGAGAGAGAGCGGAGGGGGGACAAGAGCAAAGACCTGCTGGAGGGGCAGGGGTGGCCCTGTGGCTTCTACCCTGAGTGAGAGCTCCCCGTCCCGGGGCAGGGTCTGGGCAGAGGAGGGCCCTGTTGACCTTGGCCAGGAAGGAACACTCCAGGGAGGTGAGGGGAGGTGTGGATGTGGAGGGCTGGGGGGTAACGGGGGAGAGGATGCCAGGCTGGGCAGGAGAGGGCAAGCTGGGGTCTCTGAAGCTGACCAGAAGCCCAGCTCTGAATGTGACGGGCTTGAGATGTGGTTGGGACAGCGAGTCACACTGGGGAGTGGGCGTCAGCACTGGGTGGGGCAGGGACGGGTCCTGGAGGCAGCCACAGTTCAGACAGTGTTGGAAGCACAGGCTAGACAAACCCCACAGGGAGAAAAGGGTGTGAAGACGGCACCCCCCAGCCCCTCCACACCGAGAGGTCAGGGAGAGGGGCGACACGCCAAGGTGCAGGGGGTGGCGAGAAACCTAGAAAACACGTCACCCTGGGAGCCAAAGAAGCTGAACTTCCTCATCCAAGTTCAAAAGAAAAGCAAGAAATAAGAGGTCACTTCACGCAAATCAATTCAAAAAACACCAGGGAAGATTTTAACTGGAAATGTATGTGTTTATCCTATCCTTGGCTTTGGGTGGTCCCTTCCAGAACCATCTATTTCTCTTATTTCAGGTGCTCTGTTCACCACCCTCAAAAAAAAAAAAAAAACCACCTCATTAGAACAGCAACCTGATTCATAGTATGTGTTCAATAAATATTTGTGGAATTAACAAACACTTTGAATATTATTCTTTTAAATGGAAAGGCTCACTTACAAGTCATGGCCAGGGTGTGTTTTTTTTTTTTTTTTTGCATATCTTAAAAGTACCCTCAATTGCATTAATTTGTTTTAGATTTCATGCTAACTGCACACTGTGATTCTAGGACATGCTCTCAAGCAAGAGTGACATAAATGGCCACAAGACTGTAACACAGACTCGGGGGACCGCAGTCCCTCTCCAACCCTGAGGGAGGTGTGCCCATGTGGCAGGACCACCCCGGAGGGAGCAGTCGCCAGGCCCCCAGAGGAGAGGTCTGTCTGCTGAACGCCTGAGCTTGGGGCCTTCTGACAGTCTCCAGTGACACACCACGCTGCTCTGAATTTGAGACGGCAAACTTCTAGGACCAGAACCATGACTTCTACCTCTGTGTGAACCTAAGGCTGACTGATATATTTCAGAAATGATACAAAATGCCCATTTTTACAAGAGAACTGAAAAACAACAGAAACTTTTCTAAGACCATAGATTAGTCACTCCTGTCAATTCACACTCAAATATTGAACATGGTGCTTTCTTAAGACAGTAAAGAAATGCAAAAGAAGCACTGCCCTCTAAAGATGCATGGCTTCAGATGGATGCTAAGCCTGAGATTTCGGGGCAGCATGTGGGCAGAGGGCTATAGAACTGTTACTGATGACAGAGGCTGAATGAAAGATTAGAACGAATAAAAGACAGACCCAGCTCTCAGGAGCTAATTTTGCCAGTTTGGGTTTCTGAACATAGCAAGTGAATTGACGTATATGATAAGCCTTGCAGAGGACAATGGCAAATACCCTGAAGAAGCAGGGCCTCATGAGGATAGACAGGAGCAGGCCATGCAGGAGGCGGCGCAGGCACGGCAGGGAGCCGCCCGACAGGACCTACCGGGCTCGTGTAGGTGCCCTGGTGCACGTCTCCAAACTGGCCCTCTCCGATGCACCGGCCGAGTTCTATTCTTTCTCTCTGAATCTCGTAGTCCCTGGCTGCAAAACACGATCCACACACCAGAAGACACTTCAGTGCAACATTCCCAGTGCAGAAAACATGGGACACATTTCATCACCATCGATGAGTAAGAATTTCACTGGTGGCACATCATTCTATGAAAATGCTTTAAACAGAGTGGAATTCTCTTAAACGAGTATTTTAAAAGGAATTTATGTAACTGTTACGGCACTGCTTAAATTATCAAAATGATGAGTTTTACACAAGGTAGGGTTTTTTTCTCATATTTTTGAATGTCTGATTCAGTTGATTAATTCAATAGTCTGCTAAATAATTGCTCCAACTTTAAGTTTATATATGTTTGATTAATATATACTATTAGTTCAGGTATTAATATATGAAGTCTAAAAAATGGTTATTTAAAGCAATTATTTCACAAGTAACTAAAGTCTGTAGACATGGAAGGAAAAAATTGTGGCATGAATAAGTTTGTTTTTTAAAAGTTTAAGAGTGTTCCACTTCATTATAATCCTATCTATATTATTCACAGAGCTAAACGAGTTTAAAGAGGTAGCTTCTAGGACCAGCTTTAAGTCAGAAAATTTGGGAACGAGGTTGAATGTATCACATAATAGATTACGAGTATTTTATATTTTTGACAGCATCAGCCTCAAATTAATGTAATCAATTGTCATGATTTATACAAATCCAATTATTTGGAGGCACATGGAAAGAAACTACCCACTGGGGACCTAGGTGATGATTCTAATCCAATGACCTGCTTGGTATTTTGATTTCTTCTAATTTGTCAAATTAGAAATCACATGGAAAATTCAACCCAAATTTTAGATGGTCATTTTCCTCTTTAAAATCACTTTAGCTGGTAGTTCCATTGATTTAACAGCATGAGTAAACCAATGAAAAAGTTTAAAAATAAAAGTTAACTGGAAACTGAGACATCCCGTATCATTCCATGGGTTGCAATTGCAAGCAAATGCAGTTATTTTAAAGGAATCCTGTTACCTTCATCTATTCCATAGCTTTCTGTATAGCAATTAAGAGAGAAAAAAAGTGAAGACCTTGCTTAGAAATAACTAATAGCAATCAGGTTAACAACAACAAACTTGGAGAGTACATTTCAATATTTACTTTGTCAAATATTTTGACTACTAACAGGAGTTAAAAAAGAGGACCAAACATGAGTGACAACACAATATCCTCAAGCTAACGCAATGTGATACGCAACGCTTTGCGTTTCTATCCCACAAACTCCTTATACCATAACCCGTTTTTCTGGGGTTTAGATAAAAGCTATCATGTTGGACATCTACTACTCAACTATGAATAATATACTAATAAAAATTTGGATAGTCTGCAAGAATGTACAAAAGACTAAGTGGCTAACCAAACCTTGAAACCAAAATTTAAACATTTCTCCAAATTGCTACCGTGAGTCACAGTAAACCCATTTAAGTCTCAACTCTTGCCTCCGTTTCAAATCACCAACCCAGGAGCCCTTAGAAAGAAGTTCAGCCCCCCCACCCCCACCTTTTTCCCCGCAGGATACCCACAGGGTTGAGTTGGACTGGGCTATTTCTCTCTATTTTGGTATATCTCAACATGTGTAGGAAATCTATTGAGAACAACTTTCAAAATATTTATATAACAGGGTAAAGCACCTGAAACATTTTACAAACACACAGAGCTTTACTAAAACCAGGATATTAGATGCTGAATTATTAGGCCTTGAAGGCTTAATGAGGACTCCTAGTCAGGCCTCTTTAACAGGTAGGGTTAACTTTTTTTTTTAATTGAGACACGCCCTTGAAATTTCCCAGAGCTGGGACTATATACACCCGACCTGGAGAGCTGGGGCTCCCAGGCTCTCCTCACCAGCATGCCGCATGGCAGAGAAACAGAGGGTGACACTGCCGGGCTGCTGCGGGGCGAGGGGCGGCGAGGAATCCTGCTCTCCCCACACCTCCCACCCCAAGCTGGAAGGACTGGACGCAGGAAGCTCTTTGTAATTGCTTAGTCAAGGGCAATAAGAAATGAAACCTCAGAGGGGAAATGTGATTCATTAAAAGGTGTGCATTCAAAGAACTGTATGTGTGTGTGTGTTTAAATACTAATTTCCTACAGACAGGAAATGCTTTAATCATTAAAGGTTATATATTATCACAGAGCAAGAACATAAGATTACAAAATCCCCATAACTGAACTGACTTATGATAGATATTTGAGTTTCAGGCTTCTGACCTGGCAGTGGGCACGGAAGGCTGCAGAGAGTATTTCTACTATGAACTCAATAAGCTATTAAAAGGACAATAAACATCTAAAACATTTAAACACAAGATATTTAAAACTCTGTCAAATCTGAACAGGAGCAAAACCAAAAGCTACTCACTGGAGGGCATGGTGTAAGTGTCCTCTTCATCTATGATCTCGGCATAATCGTCCGTTTCTGTAGGACAGGAAACATGTATGTTGGAAGAGGTTAAATCTCCGACCCCCTGGCCTTGAACTAATTTGAGAAGGCAAAATGATCTGCCTGCATCCCCTGCTATGCTGACATATTCTTACAACACTATGACTCAATTTTTGTGCACACATGAGTCATTTATGGAAATAAAGGTGACATCATGGTCCACCATGTCACAATACACAGACTCGTTCCTCAGAGAGCACACAGACTGACACAGAAAACCCTTGTGGAAAACAGAAGACAGGAAACGACTGTGTGCACGACTCAAACGCACCGAGCAGCTGGGCTGACCGTGAAGCCCGCCTCCCTACACCCAGCACACGTGTAGAGCCCCACCGCCGTCTGCTGGGGCTTCTCCAAGCACAGCTCAGACTTCATTCGCAACCAGACCTCACAGCATATTCTCCATGTTCTTCGGAAAACAAAATGGCATGTGGACGTTTGAGATACCTTACTTTATCTGTTCAGGGTGAAAGCAACCCAGGAATTGCTCTTGTAACTTTTCACTCAGATATTTGAACAGTGTCTATTCATGTCAAAAGGGTAAAAGATGTGTCAAAAATAATAAAATCAGAATAGCATAGAAACCGAGTTCTTCCCTGGTGTAAGTTCCAATGCTTCCACCAATTCCTCTCAGTAATGCAGGAACTTAACGACCCATTTCCATATTAATGGTGGGAAAACTCCTTTTGAGGTAAACACGCACTCACTTGGATAATAATTACACTGGAAAATCACTCGGGTCTTCTATGTTTTTCTCGTACTGCAAAGAGGAAAACCTTGAGTAGCTCTGTGCACAGGGTTTAAGCTGCTGGGCCAGGAGAGGCTCTAAGTTCTAAAGAATTAAAAGTGCTCTCTTCTGTGCTTCCATTATTACTTCATTCAGATATTAAAATTACAGAAACCAAAGACAACAGAGACTATATACTGTTTATAGTCACTAGAACATCAACTATTCTGCATACTGCTATGCTAACAACTGAGATCAAATGTAAAAGTAGTTCGAAGAATTCATTTCTCAATTTGTCATCATCATTAAAAGTAATTCAAGTAACAACAAATTCAACTGGCAGAACATAAAGTCCATAAACAGGCATTCCTTTAGGTATTTGGCAAATGTGACCTATTCCTAAGCCCTGTATGACAGGTGGATAATTTATATTATTCTTATGTGTTTATAAATATTACTACTTTCAGGATTAAAGAAAAAAATTATTTAATCTATCCCACACCTTACATTCCTACATTTCTCTCTCCTATCCTGTTCTCAGTGGATACCAGGAGTGGTGGTGGTTTCTAGGTCCACAGCCTTGCTTTCGGGTAAGGTGGCTGAGCGGAAACTGCGAAATGAAATTTGGGGACAGAGTGTGCCGCCAAGGCTGGGGTGAGGAAGAGGACTAAGTGGGGGACCGTGTCAGGCTAAGGCCACACAGGCGGACCTCAACCGTCCACACTGTCGGCAGTGTGGCGACTTGATCTCCTGCACCCACAGACCACCCCCACGGTCCTCTTTCACATACACCACACACCCACCCCGCTCAGGGGCAACACACATCAGCTGACCCTGAGGAGGCTGGATTCTGCTGCAAAACTGCCCAGAACTCTGGCTGTGCCTCCCCTGCCAGCCGCCCTGTTACCACAGCTGCCCTGGAGTCATCGTCAGCCCCTGCCCTGGGCTCTTGGCTCCACTAAGATGTCAGGGGCCCAGGACTCAGCGGGCTTCCCAGGGCCGCTGGGGCCACTGTCTGCCTGTCCTTCGTTTCCCTAAAGAACAGTGTCTGCCGTCTGCTCAGAGACCCCTCCTGGCCCCCAGCCACTCTCAGTCGCGCTGCCCAACGTGCTCTGCTCAGGGCCTGTCACTACCAGCTCTCTGCTGGTCCTCTGGATCTTGGGAGCGGAGCCCCCGGGCAGCGGGCCCTGCTGCAGCTCATCCACTGTCCTGTTCTCAGCCTGCAAACCAGAGCTGGCACTGGGGAGGCGCCGGGCGAGCGCTCACTGAACAGAAACAAGGCGTGCACTCCAGGCACGCAAGGGGGGCTGCGAGCCTGAGGCGGCGGGGCCAGGCCAGGCAGAGCTGCATGCGGGCGCCCACAGCCCTGTCTGTGCTTCAGCGGTGCCCTCATGTGTCCGATGAGAACATGTCTGCCTGCGGGGATTGTCATGAGGATCACAGAGACACACATCAAGCTGCGGTGGGCCCTGAAGACAACGGGTGACTGAGGGCTGTGATCTCCTTGGTGCCCTCTGCTTCTGAGGCCTCCCTGGCAGGAGCCCTCTGGGTGGGGCTGCAGCGGCTCCCAGGACTGCCTCTTTTTATAAAACCCTCGGCAAACAGACAACCTCTGAACTGCTCTCAGGGAGAAAGAAGAAGAAGGCTCATACATCAGGCTGGCACACAAAACTGATTTGGGAAAAAAACAAGCTGCATACACTTTTGTTTACACCATCACAAGAAAGAGTCTGCAGTTTTTGTGTCTTGGTGTGATGTGAATGCTACAAAAAAAAGCTCTGGGGATTATCCAAAACACCCGGGCATCACTCGTGATGAATGTGGGTGTGGATACTGTGACACCAGGTGAACAGGGAGCTCTCGCTGCTGTGTTCTTCTCAGGCTGGTTCTCACGGGGCAGGGCCAACATTGGTGAAGGCACATGCACCTACAAAGGTTTACCGTGACCTTCTACGTAGGGCTTTTCAAGTGAGATACTTGGCGGATTTCCCCAAGAACTCTTGATATGGATTTGGTTCTACTTTCCATTTTTCTTTCCTGGTTTTTAGGATGATGGGCTAGTACGACACTGATATGAGAGGTACTTTTTCATACTCAACGGTCCCTGAACAACTGGAGTCCACTCTGATGAAACCATCTGGCCCCCAAATACGGTAGGAGGAAAACATAAGGGAAAAGGAGGCAGGTTGAAAGATCTCGGCACAAATGAAGGGAAGAGCTGAGTGTGCTCCACTTAATCATGGTGGCCACGGCTAACGGAGACCTGGGCACCTGCCAGACACCATCACAAACAATACACGCACCATTGCTTAACCTCGGGAAAATCGTACATGGTGGGTCCTGCTCTCATCATCCTGTTTCCCAGGCTGGAATCTGAGGCCCCCAGAGGCCCTGGAGGGGCCCTGTAGGAGGGCGCCCGGGCCACTGCGTTCCAAGCTCTGCTGTTTGTCACCTTCCGCATTTCTGGGGGCTTCGTCTTGTGAGACCAGACCCCCTCCGTCTTGAGACCTCAGCGTGCTCCCCTAAGTGTGCTTGGGGACTTCACCCCCAATGTGGGTCCAGCTTTTGTTCCAGGGCTGTGCCCAGGTAGGCTTTTGTGGATCTGTGTACTTGGGAGACAATTTCAGACCATGAGTTGAATATTTCAAAATGAACACTCTGAAAAATGGAGGCCTCTGAAACCATGGGTAACACTGTAATCTGAAAGGTTTTTCAGACCATGAGTTGAATATTTCAAAATAAATACTTTGAAAAATGGTGACCTCTGAAACCCTGGATAACACTGTAATTTACAGTGTTTGTTTTCATAGTATGTGGTAAAATAAAAATGATGGGAAGACATGTTAAAAGGACAGAAACTGACAACTGAAATGAGGAAAGAAAAGTATCAAGTTCTCATTCTCAAAGATGGTGAGCGAGACCTAGTAAAGTCGCTCCAGAAACCTGGACACGCACACGGGTTCTGCTCTGTCACCCAAAGGCCTGATGCATCTTGGAGGCCCTGGGAAGGGCCAGTCTGGAGCAGGAGGGACGGGGCAGCGGACACTTGGATGTAAATATCAGAACTGGACCAGGATCTGCAGCCCACCAACCTCCTGGGTGCCCTCAGTCCCCTGGTGGGGAAGGGGGCGGGCGGTGTGAGTCTGTCCCCACTTACACCGCCAGGCCTGTTGCCCTCAGGGGGCCTGAGGACGCACCGCCCCCAGAGCAGCGCATGCAGGGGGACGCCACTGCCCAGCAGTGCAGTGCGACTGAGCGATCACAGCTCCTCACACCACCTGGACAGGCGAACCTGCGGTCAGCCTTGGAGGCTGCACGGACAGCAGGCGGAGGGGGTGGGGGCCAGGGGAGGAGGGCCTTCAGGAAGCCAGGAAGGGTGCTGCTTTGCTCTGTGACGTTAACCAGTGCTGTGACCTGCACCAGGGTCGGCACACTTTTTCTGTACAAGGTCAGAGAGTAGGTATTTTAGACTTGCTGCTCACAGTCTCCACTGCAACCACTTAACTCTGCCGCTTAAATTGCAGGGGTGAGCAGACTGGTCATGACCGAAGGTATGACTGTGTTTCGATGAAACTTACTGATGGACACGGAAATCTGAATTTCACATAGTTTTGATGCCACATTCTTTGATTTTCCTCTCAACCATTTAAAAATACATAATAAAAAAATACATAATAATCCTTTTTAGCTCAAGGAGCAATACAAAAACAGGGGTGGGCTATAATTGGACTTTGGGCCTTAGTTTGTGGATCCCTGCCTTAGACTCAGGGATTAAACCCTTAGGGCTCAGCAGACTCACCTGTAAAATGAGGATAATACTCACCCTGATTCATAGTACTGGGAAATCCAAATGTGGGGAAAGTGCACCAAAAAGTTTTCTTTAGATAAACAACGTGGTAATAACCACTTGCTTGTACTCATCTGTTTAAATTTGTATGTTTTCACAGTAATCCTCAAACCACCACCGAGGCCTCTACACATGAAGCCTCCAGGGGGCAAGTGCTTTGCTACAGGTCACCCAGCTGGTGAGCTGGCGAGGCTGGAGCCTGGGCCCTGCCGCCCATCCAGAAGCCCTGGACAGTCAGTCTCTCACCCCTCTGCTCACCAGTGAAGACAACACCTAGCTACACTCGGAATCCCTGCTGGGGGACTCGGCAGTCACACAGATAAAGGGCAGACACACAGGGAACCCTCCACGGAGGAGCTTCCAGCCAGCCACCACCAAGCAATTAGCCGGGACACAGAGCGCAGAGCTTCCGGCTGCAAGGCCCGGGAGGCTGACACCCTCCCCGTCACACGTAGCTCAGACCTTTCGCTGCAAGCACTTTGCCCATAAGGATCACGTCACCAACCCAACAGACAGGAGCACAGACGGAAGCTTCAGTCAAAGCATTTTTCTCATTGAATAGTGAGGAAAAGTGTAATCCCCCTTAATTTTAGTTTATAAAATCTCACTCCTTATTATAAAAGAGTACAAAGCTTCATGCAGGCAGCACACAAGGGAAATGAAAACAAGACACTGCACGTGACTCTTAACTTTCTAGTTTATGGAGTGGTGTCCTCGACTGCCTGAAAAAACAACCGCTACAGACAGTTCCGCAGCTGCTTCAGTCTCTGTGACTCTTAGAAATACTTTTCCTCCTGTCCTTCCTGCCACGCCACTCCCAACTATACACACGAATGTGGCAAAGTGTGTGACCCTCTCCCATTTACTGAGGAATCACACAGTTTTGACAATTTCCCTTTACCTTTAGTTCTAATAATGAGATCCCTAAAATTCTCTATGAACATGCACAACTCAAGTTTACCAGTGAGACGTGGTAAAGAAGCCGACGGTGACCCTTCTTCGGTTGAAGCCCTGAGCAACTCTAAAGAGATCACCGGTTCACACCATCACTGGTTTCACACATGCTCTGTTGGATCTAAGCCACATTTTGCCTTTCATTAAAAACTGAGTGGTATTTATATCCATAAATAATCATCTCACATTAGTAACACAAACGTGAAAATAAATATTACCGTCCCCACTAATTTCATCTGTGGATCCGGGTGGCATGCAAAGAAAGGGAGAGGAAGGGAAAGGGGAGGGGAGGAGAGAGAGGAAGGGAGGGGGAGAGAAGGGAAAACACTATTAAAATGACAAGCAAATCAAAGTGTAAGGAAAACACAAAAACCAGCCCCCACCCCAGTCTAATTCAAAAGGTAAAAGAAAGACTGCAGGATGGAGGAGTCAGCATGTTTACTTGACTTGAGGGCATTAGTGCAAGTGTGAAGCCTCCTCACATTACCCCAGGAAAACAGCAGTTTAGGTGCATTTCTGCCGCATTAAGCAAAGCTAATTTGATTGCTTCTCACCATTAAATGTTAAAGACAAGTCTACTATCCTCAGAGAACGTGCATCCTCTTGGACAGAAATGGGAACCGCGGGTCATTAGTGTGTGCGCAGGGAACAGCCCTCAGAAGGCCTCCGCAGGGAGCCCCGGGGCTCCGGCCGCTCCTCCTGGGGCTCTGCCGATGCACTTCCACTCACATCTACACAGCGTCTGCAGAAGAACCGTCCAGGTTGCTACACCCTCACCATCTCCCTCTCCTAGATAACGCTTCCGGGGCCCTGGCTGCCCGTCCTCTGCAGCATCCCTGAATATCTGCCCACGAAGCAGGCGAGGAGACCCCGGGGCTCACTGGGACCATCCTCCTCCATCACTCACATGCTGTGTTAGGACACCCACGAGGCAAAGGTGTGGTACCTGCCGGCCCCTTTGGGAAAACACTGAGATCACACAGGAAGAGACTCCTCGCCCTGTCATGCATTTAAACACCAGCGAACAGGCAGAGTCTTCTATCAGGACGGCCCACAGACAGTCACCTTGAACCCCAGCCCACAGCCCCTGCCGGGCAGCACTACACTGACCCCGGGGCAGGCACCATCTATAAGCATCATTAGGCTGCCGCCTGGCCGCTGTGATCAGCTGTGGTTAAGAGGAGAGCCTGTGCAAAAGCTGAGTGCAGTACCCGCAGAAGAAGGTTCGTGGGCACAGAAGACCAAGGGGAGGAAGCGCCTAGCCTTCTTAACCTTAGGTTGGCAGTGACTGACTCCTTATACAGAGGCAGGAGGAGGGAAGAGAAAAACAGAAACACATTATTTCAATACCAGAGAAAACTTATGTTACATTGTAAGGCATAGCTATAAAGACAAGTACAAAGTTGCAATGCTTTTATGTGACTACTGGTACACTTGATTTCTTAATATAATTGACTTGAGAGACATTAATATTTTAAAATGCAGTTTTCCCTCTTAGGAAAGAGTAGCACTAGATACTGAAACTATAAGCAAGACATGAAGAGGTTGGCCAGATCCACAAAGCCAGCGGAGCGAGCAAAGGTATAGTGCCTTTACGAAGAATAAAGCTGACACACGACGGCACAAGCAACAGAGACCGATGGACACAGGCTCTCGTGAGCAGCTAACGTTCAACTGCAAAGAGAACAGTGCAGAGAACTAGCAGCTCTTGATTTGTAAAAGAGCTTTATCAGCACTTTCCCCCAAACCATCAGCAAAGACACAGACCTTAAGTGTACACCTCAAATAAACTGCTTTCACATAAAAAACTGGAGCCAGGGTATCTGAACACAAGGCTCCGAAGCCCTCCGTCTACCAGCATCCGCTCCTCATTCACTGTCATTCATGTACTGAAAACTCTCTTGAAAGTCAACTCTCTATCAGGCACTTGCTGGATGAAGGAGACACATGCCAGCCCTCCTGGAGCTGGAGACGTGACAACTGCGATGCGGTGAGGGCAACAGCGGACACGTGGCAGTGGGGTCAGTACAAGGGCGGCCCCACCCTCTGATATGCATGGGCGACACCACGTGACGGAGAAGCCGCAGCTCCACAGGCTCCCGTCAACAAAGGTGAGGACTCCAGGGGCAGGCCCGGGGAGGGCAGGGTCAGGATGAGGATGGCGGCAGCTTGCTGCCATCAGTCCACGTTAGGAGCGGAAATGAGAAGAATGGAAACAATTTGGTCACATTTCCGCAGGGTGTGTTGTGATCTCAACAACCTGAGTCCTTGAGATCTGCCCACCTGCCTCCCTCAGCCCATACCCAACTCCCTGACCAAACTCCTCTCAACCTTAACGACCAGAGTACAGGAAATTCAGGAATACAGGGGCCAGAGAGCGACCTGCTCAGCACAGCGTCACAGAACTGCAATCGGCCAGACTCAGGGCGTGGGGCGCGGTGTGAGGGACGTGATTTCCTCCACAGATACATACAGACAGTGCACAGAGACTGGAGGGGTACACAGCCAAGCTCATCCAGCACCGCCTGTCTGACCCCCAACTGGACACCACCAAGAGTGACAAGGCCTTAAAACTAAGGAATCGCAACACGGAATGACAGTTGGCATTAAGGAATTACTGTTAGCTTTCTTACAGTATAATAAAACTGCTTTTAAAAAGTCTTCATCTTCTAGAAACACTTACAGATGACTATGCCTTAGAGGTGCTTTAAGACAATCAGAGGCGGTGGTTTAGTCTCTAAGTCTTGTCCGACTCTGCGAGTCCATGGACTATAGTCTGTCAGGCTCCTCTGTCCACGGGACTCTCCAGGCAAGAATATTGGAGTAGGTTGCCATTTCCTTCTCCAGGGGATCTTCCCAACCCAGGGATCGAATCCAGGTCTCCTGCGTTGCAGGCAGACTCTTTACCAACTGAGCTATGAGGGAAGACAATCAATGAGGAATAAGAGGGTGGAGGCAGGGATGAAGTGACTGGATTTTAGTTACTGAATCTGGGTGATGAGTATCTGGAGATTCACTACCTAGTTCTACTCTCTCTACTTCTGTATTATATTTGGAAATTCCCAGGATAAAGAGTTAAGAAGCTAAAAATTCAAAAGCACAACAATATCCATTCATTCACATGATCCCTTGCATGTAAAAATATCATATACATTTTATCTTATATCATGCAGTTTGATTTTTAATAAACCCCACAATTATTATGCATCCATGACACATGACTAGAAAGCAATGAGGTCAAATTCCGGAATTTATATTTTAAAAGTTTCAAGCCTTCCTTTAAAATTTTTCTCTATGAATGAAAAAAAGAAAAAACAACCAATCCCCAAAATTGGGTCTTTGGACAATATCTGTTTTTATATTTAATACGATGATACTTGGGCTTCTTGTATTAATAATAATAAATTTTAAGATTATCAAAGTTTATTCATTCAGTTCAGTTCAGTCGCTTAGTCGGGTCTGATTCTTTGCAACCCCATGGATTGCAGCAGGCCAGGATTCCCTGTCCATCACCAACTCCCGGAGCTTGCTCAAACTCACGTCCATTGCATCGGTGATGCCATCCATCCATCTCATCCTCTGTTGTCCCCTTCTCCTCCTGCCTTCAATCTTTCCCAGCATCAGGATCTCTTCCAATGAGTCGGTTCTTCACCATCAGGTGGCCAAAGCATTGGAGTTTCAGCTTCAGCATCAGTCCTTCCAATGAATATTCAGGACCAATCTCCTTTAGGATGGACTGGTTGGCTCTCCTTGCAGTCCGAGGGATTCTCACAAGTCTTCTCCGACACTACAGTTCAAAAGCATCAATTCTTTGGCGCTCAGCTTTCTTTATAGTCCAACTTTCACATCCATACATGACTACTGGAAAAACCATAGCCTTGACTAGACGGACCTTTGTTGGTGAAGTAATGTCTCTGTTTTTTAATATGCTACTTAGGTTGGTCACAGCTTTTCTTCCAAGGCTGCAGTCACCATATGTAGTGATTTTGGAGCCCCCCGAAATAAAGTCTGTCACTGTTTCAATTGTTTCCCCATCTATTTGCCATGAGGTGATGGGACTGGATGCCATGATCTTAGTTTTCCGAATATTGAGTTTTAATGCAACTTTTCACTCTCCTCTTTCACTATCATCAAGAGGCTCTTTTGTTCTTTGCTTTCTGCCATAAGGGTGGTGTCATCTGGGTATCTGAGGTTATTGATATTTCTCCTGGCAATCTTGATTCCAGCTTGTGCTTCATCCAGCCTGGCATCTCGCATGATGTACTCTGCATATAAGTTAAATAAGCAGGGTGACAATATACAGGCTTGACATACTCCTTTCCCGATTTGGAAGCTGTCTGTTATTCCATGTCCAGTTCTAACTGTTGCTTCTTGACCTGCATACAGATTTCTCAGGAGCAAGGAGAATAAGATGGCTCATCAGCCAAATATTCCCAAACCCTGGCCACCATGAGGGACGCTTTCCTACAGGCCAGAGCTTGGAACATACAGGTCAGAGTGCTCTTGAGGAAGCAGCAGCACACAGCCCCTCACTGAGTGGGGCCAACAAGGAGCAGCAGGGCACACTCTACTCTGGAAACTCCGTCCACAGGGCCTGAGGACAGATCTGTGGCCTGGAAGTTTACCCGAGTAAATATCCTCTGTAAATTTCTGTTGCACTCATGATTGCTCCGATCTCATTCGGATTCTTTTTCATCTGAAAGTGTCCCCGCTGGGGGTCCTGTATGTGTCTGCCCATCTCCAGCCTGCAGCTGAGGAGCAGGAAACCAGCCTGGCTCTGGGTGCTTCTTCAGGGCATTAGCCTACAACACACGCTGTGGGTAGTTCAGAACCCATGGGACTCCTGTAGAAGCCAGAGAGGAGAGGGCTGCAATCAGGCAGCAGCCTCAAATCTCAAGAGAGGCAAAGGGAGTCCAAACGCTGTAACAATAGTGCGAGGAGGGAGAGTCCAGATGCTGTAACAATGGTGCAAGGAGAGGTCCTGGGAGGAAGAAGACAGCACAGGGGGTGGGGGGTGGGGGCAAAGGTATTCTGCCGATCACGACTTCCTCATTCAGGTACAACACGATCAATCACCCTGCCCCCACCCAGCCAGAGACCTCTAAACGTCTCTCCTAACCCCACACTGACCGCAGGACTCTAGTTATGACTGTCGGAATCAGAAGCATTTCCAGTAAGACAAGTACTGTGAATAAGTCAAACCCCCAATACTTACCACATGAGTGGGTGAATGAAAGTCGCTCAGTCATGTCCGACTCTGTGACCCCATGGACTTCTGTCCGTGGAAGTCTCCAGGACAGAATACTGGAGTGGGTAGCCATTCCCTTCTCCAGGGGATCTTCCCAACCCAGGGATTGAACCCAGGTCTCCCTCACTGCAGGCGGATTCTTTACCAGGTAAGCCACCAGTGCACATAAAAACCATCAGTTGCATTAGTTTGATTAAATTATGTCATAAGACACATAATTTACAAAAATTAGCCTCACAGGTAATAGGCCAGCAACCTCCAACTTTTTTGGCAACAAGAACTAGATTTAAGGGAGACGGTATTTCTATGACTCAAAGGGAGGGGGTGACTCAGGCGGTCATTTGAGTGAAGGGGGGCAGAAGGTGAAGCCTGGCTCCCTTGCCTGCGGCTCACCTTTTCCTGGTTCCTAACAAGCTGAGGACCCAAGGACCAGGACTGGTCCGCAGTCCGGGGGCTTGGGGACCCCTGTACTAGGCGACAGTACTCTAAATTAGGGCACTTAAACAATTCCTGAAAGCTTTCACTTAAAATCAAGCTTTCAGTATAGATGGAGACTACCTTCTAAATCAGTTACCAAAAGTGAAACTAGGCTGTAAACCAGATGAAAAAAACTCATTCAAACTTGAAGGTAGGGCAGATATTTGGATTCCAACAGAACAGTCAGAAATGAGTCAACACTATGCTATTGCTATTCCTGATAAATGGAAGAAGAACCACCCTGAAATCGGACTCAGACTCTTCCAGGAAAATACTCCTCCCTTCTCACACCGACACCTCCTGCCTTCCAACATCTCGGTGTGATGTGATGAGAAGACAGTGGGTTTCAGAGCCCAGATCTGGGTTTCCACCAGACTCTCTGCTTTGGCTAGCTACGTGAGCCACACCTCACCACCCTAGCTCACCTGTGAAGTGGGAAAAGGAGGAAGACTGTCCTGAGGCTTAAACAAGACAATGCTTGTGAGTGTGCATAATCTCTGAGCCTCACTCATAGGTAAGTAACTACTTGTATTTACAAAGCAGTGGCAGCGCAATGAATGAATTGCAGGCTTAGTGCTTCAGAGACAGTGAGAAAAAAGGAGAAAAAAACGCAATTATTAAAGATAGCATCACTGACTCAATGGACATGAATTTGAACAAACTCTGGGAGACGGTGGAGGGCAGGGAAGCCAGGCGTGCTGCAGTTCATGGGGTCGCAAAGAGTCAGACATGACTTAGCGGCTGAACACCAACCCACATACCACCTAATATTTTACAGAACTTCACAAACTACTTCTACATATATTAAGCAGCTGCTTTAGAATTTGTAACGAAGCAGCTTAATGCAAATGACATTTATTTTGTCAACTTTTAGTTTAGGATAATTTTTAGTCACTATGTGTAATTTTAAATAGCTAGAATGATGCTGCAAGGTTAACAACTAAACCAGAAGAATCGGTTACAAAGCAAAAAAAATTTTTTTTTTAATTTATAATAAACATCCCATTGCAAAGTATCACTACAGAGTGATACATGTGTTCACCACCAAGGGCTCAGCAGAGACAATCAAACCAAACATTTCTAACAAAAGGAAAAGGTCATGGCCTTGGTTGTGGTGACAGACACAGAAGAGAGAACACGGTCTTCTGATCTCCAGCCCCGTTACCACAACCCAGACATGTGACAGGAGCCACGGGCACAGTGAAGTGGTTGTCACAGACATCAGCATTTCTGTTACACTTAAGGTCCCACTGCTTCACTAGAGGCCTGGTTATTTAAAACAGACAAACAGAACCTTGAAACACAAAAACCAACCGAAAACCAAAGTTTCTGCCTTTGGAATATTTAAAATTCAGCTTCATTCAGTGAACAAAGCACCTGCATTCCGGGGAATCTTCATCCACACAAACGTTGCTCAACCCCCCACCTACTCCAGGTGCCCCTCTGACACACACAGACCCCTTAGGACAAGCGAAGGCCTTTCCATGTACTGCTAACTGCGCTCCAGAAGAAACACGGTTCCTAAAATCATACACATAGGCTAGAAAAGTTGACTCTAGGCCCTCTGAGAAGGTGCCCAGGGAAATGCTCTATTCTGGGGGCTATTTCTATAAACCAGCTCATCTCACGCTTACATTAGAGTGAAACTCTAGATCTCAGAGACAAGACTGCATATACTGGACATGGACTGTAAACTGGCTCATCTCACACTTACATTAGAGCGAAACTCTAGATCTCAGAGACGAGACTGCATATACTGGACATGGACTGTAAACTGGCTCATCTCAAACTAACGTTAGAAACTCCAGCTCTCAGAAACAAGACTGCGTATATTCAACATGGACTGAAACTGGACCCTACTGAGGATGGTCTGAAACTCTACTTCCTCACAAAGAGATACGCAGGAGGGCCTGGAACCCGTGATCATGAGCTGGGGACTGTTTGCTGACATCCAGACTTCAGCCTTCCCACTGGCTGGCCTCTGGACCCCTTGCCCCCAACTGCCTAGGGGTGCATGCAGAAGGGTTCATCATGACCAGCACTTGGGGAGTCTGTGAGCCCAGCAGCTCTCGAGGCCACTATCCACTCTGAGGGTCCCTGCCTTTCTCCCTGTCCCCCCACCAAAGTGCAGTCCTCCAAGCCCTAGCACCAATCTCCGCACCTTGCTCAGGCAGCCGATTCACCTAAAAACAATCCCTGAGCACTCTGTCCCAGACAGTAATGACAAATAGAACATGTCTTTGTCTATGATGGAGTTGTGGTCTAGGGGATAAGAAGGTTTCTAAGCTCGTATCTATTTAAAGATTATCCACAATAGTGGCATGTATGGCAGGCGAGACAACTCTGAGGAAGGAGGGTCCTGGAGTAGGCAGGGAGGGCTTCAGGAGGGGGTGGCATTTGAAGCCAGCCTTAAAGACTAGGGAAGAGCTTCTCAGTTGTGACTGTATAAAAAATAGGGAATCAGGCAGTCCCACTTTCTCCATCTTCCCAGCTGATTCTTCATCTGTACTTGGGGTCATCTCCCTTAAATTATTACTGAAAGGCAACATAACCTAGAGGGCAATAACGACCTGAGTTCAGTCCTTGCTCCATCGTTTTCAAGCTGTGTGACACTGAACAAGCCCTCTCTGTCTTTCCTCCTGTCTGTGAAATGGGGAGACGATAAAGACCTGGGAGGTCGTCACAAGGATTAACAAGGTAATGTCTAATGCTATGCACAGCACCTTGAGTGCCTAATAAGGAGAGAGCTGTCACCTCTCTGCTGGGTGTGCCCTTGCCTGCCCTGCCCCGGCCTCTCAGCTGTCTGGCTGGTGCTGAGTTTGCCAAGCTCCCACTGCAGGGCCTGGCGCTCACTGTCCCAGTGTCCGCAGGCCCCAAGTCTCACTGTATTCAGTCAACTGCTCAGAGGGACGTCCCTGGACCCCTACCCTCACTCTGCATCTGCCTGCTTGATTTCCATCCAGCGTCTCCGTCTCCTGCACAGAACATCAGGTCCACACAGGAGCAAGCTGGCTCCGTCCACCAGTGCACCCCAGCATCTGGAACAAGGCCTAGCACAGAGCAGGCACTGAGCAGCACCTGATGATGGACTTTCTAAGACTGGACTAATAGCCACCTTGCAGGGTTTGCTGGGGTGGGACAGGATAGACTATGACAGAAAAGCAGGTCATGACTGCTGGCCACAGTCAGGCTGAGCCTCAGCCACCACCACACCATCCTGGAGACAGATCGGCTTGTGGCGTGGGGAACCGGCGTGGCGCTCCACTGAGTCTGCGGGTGGCTGAGGTTAACCACAGCACACCCGCGTGGTTTCCAGGCTACCAGATAAAAAAGAATCTTGAGGTTTGGCAGAAGTCCTGGTCATCTAGGTGTCACCTTAACAGCTTAAGAGCTAAGTGCAAGGCGCAGCTCTTGGCCAGCCATACTGCTGGGATGGCGTGTTCAAGAGTCTTTGCACGCTGTGAGTCCAACTCCATGGAAGGGAGCAAGTCATGAGCGGGGTGACGGAGGAGTGACAGGAATCTAAGAGGTACGTCCAGTCACTAAATATTCATGGGACATGGAACGTTCTTTGTGGCCTGTGAATGAAGGTTTGGTGGTTCCGTGAACCACCAAAGTGGTGGCCACGTGTGGAACAGCATCACTGAACTCTGAAGAATGGAAAGATTTTGACGTGTGATGATGAAAAGGCTGTGCTGGCCGGTGGAGCAGTCTGAGCAGAACTACAGGGGGAAGGAGGTGAACAGAGGGGCCAGACGCTCGACAGAACTGTGTGAAGACCTGTATGGAGGACGGGGGCGGGCTGCGCAGAGACGTTGGGAAGCCTCGGGGCCGAGCTGAGCAAAGATTCTGCCAAGGGAATCGCCTACCTACATTCAATAAAGGGGGGAGTACCCGGAGAGCTGCTGTAGAGAAGGGGCTGCAGCGTGAACTCCAGTCCAGGGTGCCTGGGGAGGACAGTGAAGGCGGATCAGGACGGGGGTGCTGGGAGAGGTGACACCCACAAGTGTCTTAACGGGCAGCTGTGGAAAAACGCTGAGGACATTAGGAAATGGAAGAAATGAGACCCGAAGCTTCCGTGAGGCCTGTCGTGTGATGAGCTTGGCAGGGTGTGTCAGCTCAGCATCGCACAGAGCGCCTGCAGAGCACAGGGGCGCCCAGGTCGGTGAGGACCACCGGTGCCTCCCAGCTGGCCGCCCAGGCTCGCTTCCAGTCCAGCGGGGGAGGACTGGAGCACTTAGGAATGACTCAGCGCTGGCTGGATAGCTCCTCTTCTGTGGAGCACGGTACAAAACACCCTCTGATGCTGACAAGTTCTCCGCCACCAGGCCACTTGGGTGGGCGGTGGCATCTCTCTCCAACTAGATCACAACCCCGAAGGGCCTGCTCCCTGCCTGCCAAATCTCCTGTGCCACCACAGACTGGAGATGCCAAGCTACTCAGCCCCCGTGCGTCACCCTGGGCTGAAGGGAGGCTGCCGGCGTCCGGCACCGCCCGGCAGCACAAGCTCCGGCACTAAACAAGCCTCTCCCCACATCAGGAAGGGGTTGACTCCTGAGCCGCAGGGCTCCCCCTACACACCTGCCCCACGAGGTTCCTCACTAGAGGACCTCTGCTAAGCACAAAAGCATGAATACCAACACAAATATTTCTTGAGAAGGGGGTTGTGGGATGTTTATGGATGATAAAAAAAATAAGCAATTATATTTGTATGCTGGAACATTAACAAATAATTCAGTCATCAACTAGGCAAATGCACAAAACTAAATTTTAGGTAAAAATTCACTCAAGGTAAATTAAACTAACAAGAATTAGACTTCTTCTAAGTCAGACTGTCAGACAGTAGAGTTTTAGGAATCTGTTATTTTAGAAATGTGACATAGATGAGAACATACTATATATGTGTGCATATGGATATACACGTGTATATATACATGTATATACACACATGTTTAGCATGTGTATTTTAAGATGCCAAACCTGGGTCCATAGAAGATGCTTTTTCCCACCTTTCCTCTATTTTCTACATTTTTAAATGGGGGGGAAAAGGCACATGTATTTTGAGAAACATATCAGAGAAAGCACACCATGCTCATCACACCAGTAAATAGTTAAGATACTGCTTATGTCAATATCTTAACTGTATCTTTTAAAAAGCAATATTCAAACACCATTTTATGTTAATTGTTAACAAAAAAAGCTGTTTATAAATATTCCACATCTCTTGAACTTCAAAAAATAATAAATACACAAAGCATATTATGTTAATTTTTGAACTGCAAGCATAAATTATAATGGCAGCTTCGAAAGCAAACATTTTCACTCTATAATTAACATGGCATTAAAACTGAAACATAACTTGGAATTCTAAGTAATTTGTGAGTAATCTACTACTGTAAAATTATACAAATTTTAAAGTTACTTTTAAGTTTTAAAAATTAAATAAATTTAATCTTTAACATTCATAAGCTAGCCTAGAAAGACATAATCCTCATAAGAATGAGCAGAGGTCAGACACACGGGGCCCCCTCCCACCGCTGTGGGCACCCCGCTGCCGCCCACGTGGCCTCTTACCTGACACGGAGACCGCATGGGTGCGCACGCCCTGCTTCTCGCTGTTGGCCAGCCTGGAACAGAGGTGCAAAGCGTGAGCGCCCCACTCTCCAGACCACGCTGCTGGCATTCACACGCACGCCAGCTGCCCAGAACCATGACGGCTGTGCCCTCTCCCAGGGAGACGGCACAGTCCAGAGGGGGACTTTGTGAAATACCAGATTCTATCACCCGAGGTCCTTAAAGCCTGCTTTAACGTTTTAAAGACCAGAAGTGCAGGCCGACGAGGGAAGGAACGCTGAGCCACAACACTGCTGAGCGTGTAGCGCATGGCCTGAATCACTTCAGATGCTGGGCTGCCGAGGGGAGACGCCCGCGACTGAGGAGTCCTCTGGACACGGCACTGGCCCTGCCGCCGTTTAGAGTGTGATCAAGAGCAGGCAGGATGGTGACACATACTGTCATTATTTACAGACTGACACAGGTAAGGTTAACACATCTGGTTATTCATTTCATGAAATGGCTCAACAATGGTAGTGTTTTACACACACATCCACATAAAATCATATTTTGGTCAAAGGTTTTAAGCACATTAAAAAAAAATCCAAGTATAGTTCAATTCAAACTTTTCGAAAAAGCATAAAACAGAGAGGAAAAAGGAACCCTACAGTCTTCAGGTGTCAAAATTATTTTGCTCTTTTCATAAAAGAAAACTTTTTTTCTGATACATAAATATTTACTCTAGAAATACTGAACAGGAATTTTCCTTAGTAAACAGAATTTATATTGGAAATCTTGGAGCTTAATATATCCCTTCTGAGAACTAGAAATATTCAATGTGCAACTGCACAACCTCTAGGAAGTGTTAGTCGCTCAGTTGTGTCACTCTCTGCGACCCCACGGACAGCAGTCCACCAGACTCCGCTGTCCATGGGGTTCTCCAGGCAAGAATACTGGAGTGGGTAGCCATTCCCTTCTCCAGGGGATCTTCCTGGCCCAGGGATTGAACCTGGGTCTTCTGTATTGCAGGTGGATTCTTTACCCACTGAGTGGGGAAGGTTTACAGCACAAAGCCATACACATCAGTTCTTTTACTGAATTTGCTACATGTTTGAAATGGTATGTCTATAATAAAAGTTTAACCAGAGTGTTCTAACAAACCACCAGCTCCTCTTCCACTGCAGCCACCTGACTGATCGTAATTCCCTCTCAACTGCATTTATTGGGAGGTCACAGGTGCACGTTCCTAATACACAGGCCACGGTCCTCTGCCTCTGTCCCACAGACAGCATGTTGCGTCGTCCTCTGCTGTCGGCTGGGGCACTTTTCTGAATCAACCTGCTCACAAACACCTCTCTGATCAGTGGTAACAACACGTCTGCCGCTCTGTGATTTGTGGAAATTCTGCTCCTTTCTAGTATCTGTTAGCACTTCTAATCTACTCCCTTACTCCTCACTTTTATGTCTATATTTACAATTCCTGTGCATTTAATCCACAAAGTCATCTCTCAAAGACTTTCTACAACTGAAAATATTATGAGCACGAATTTCTTGCCTGATTTTATAATTAATAAACATTAATAATTTTAATTAGTTAATATCCATTAATTCATAACATTAATACATATCTATTAAATGTTGTTGGGTTTGTGAAACAATGCCTAAAAGCTGAGAGAAATGGTCTCACCCCCCCACCACTTGCCTGCTCAGCAACTGTGTACCTACTGGGTGCCACCTACTGTCCCGTGTCAGGCCTACAGGCCCCCTGACCCCGGCCATCAGTGAAGCCCAAGAGTGAGAGCAGCAGAGAGGTGACTGTTACTCAGATAAGTTACGGAAAAACACAGGGCTGCTTCCAGGACTGGAGTGATGGGGGGTTTTCAGATGAAGTGATGCAGGGTGAGACCTGAGCAGGGCCCTGCTGAAGGAGGGACGTGGGCTCCAGGAGCCGAAGGGCATTCAGTGTGGCTGAAGCTTGAGCGCGGGAGCAGAAGCAAGGCTGGAGAGGCCGCACAGCCTCTCCCCAGACGGCTGAAAGATATGGGCATTTATCCAAGAGCAGCAGTATCCACACAGGACTTTGAGAGGAAAGCTCCCTCCCGATGCTGCAGAGAAGACAGGCAAAGGCATGCAGAGGATGGGAGCCAGGGGTCTGCGGCGCTGTCCTCTGAGGCTAGCCCCTGGCTGGTGTCGAGGAGGGCTGCCACCATCCCTACTGATCAGGACAGCTCCCTGTCCTGAGGCCAATGGTGCAAATCATATGGCCCATGCTGAGCTCTTGCCTTCCGTTTGGGAGACTGGAATCTGGGCACACGCCAAGCACAGGGTGCACACGGGACCAGGCCCACGTAAAGGCGGGGCGCTGAGTCTCTCACGAGCTTCCCTGGGAGACCACTCTCCATGTGTCCTGCCTGCGCCCCTGAGAGAGGGCCCCCGGGGCTGCCCGGCCCCTCTGAACACCAGGCCGTCACACTCTCCCTGGGCTGTCATGCATCGCAACCATGAGAGCCTTTATGTGCCGAGTCCTGGGCATTCCTTCTAGAGAATCCCTGCACGAAGTGGTCCAGGGGACCCCGACACAGGAGTCTGCTAGTAGAGCCCAGACAGGTGCTAACAGCTAACAACCGGGGAGGGTGGTGGGCAGGTGAAGTGCATGGGCCTGACAGTTCGGAAGCAGAAAGGGAGGGACTGGTAGTGGAGGAGAGGGAGTGACAGGTCAGAGGCGCCCAGGCTCTGCTCCCTTAGCCCCTGTGCAGCGCCAGGGGCATCTCCTCAAGTCCCTCCCTCTGAGCTCTCGGCACCCAGCTGCATACCTGACTGTGAGCGTGGTGCCTTTCATGTGCTCCCCAATCCCTAGCACGCTGGCTGAGGACAGAGAAGCTTGGGCCTTCTTCACTTTTACAGATTAAAGTATCTACTATGAAATCCGTGACACAAACATGTTTTAAAATTAACCTAAGTTGCATATCTTTAATTTTCTCACTTGTAAAATAGCCAGAATGGTACTGACTTTCAGGTCTCTGTGCAGACTGCCATTGCCTATATAGTAACCATCTGACAACAGACCCCTCTCCTGTTATCACTACTATTCTTGAGCTTCTTACTGAACTTCAAGGGAAGATTCACTTTACACTTCTGACTAAACCTAAATACTTGTAAAGCAATTATCCTTCAATAAAAAATAAATGAATTAAAACAACAACAACAACAAAAAACCTAAATACTTTAGATGATTTACAACTGATTTCTTTCTGGAAATACTTGCTTTCTGATTTCCTAATCATACATGCAGAAATTTCATTACTCAGGCAAATGTAAAATAAAGCATGGAGACTTTCAGTCTCTAATGCAACGGACTAACAAGGCACACAGAGTGGTACTTACTTTGGTATCGATGGCAAAGCCCGTTCACCTTCTGTGGAAAAAAATGAAAAGAGAGAGATGAGATTCCTTTGGAAAAGACTGTATGTACAAACCAAAGAAGATGAGTCCTATCCCAGAATTTTAGCAATAATCCTTTAAACGCAGCTGTTATATGCCTGTGATGGGTTAACACAGCTTTATTTTCAGTATTTATGACAAACATGCTGTCTGCAGGTGCAGACTACAGGAAAGGCACTGCCTCTCAAAACCAGGCTAAGGGATAAACAGAAGAAAGCTGTTCTTCCCAGGAGACGTTAGAGAAGAAAGAATTTTTCATAATCAAAGCCAACATTCTTTACAAAGACTGAACACCCTGCATAGGTTTGGCTACTCCAAAACCTATACAGGGAACACAGAAATTCAAAGGAAACAAACCCACCGGCTCTGTAGCTGCCAGAGGAACGTGGGTCCCGGGCAGCCGAGGGGCCAGCAGCCTCAGAGCCTGAGGAGGCCCAGGGACGCAGCTGGGGGAGGTGCTGGGGCCCCTACACAGGGGCCGACCCCCACGATGACGGCTGGGCTCCAGCCGGGCATCACAGGGGAGCTCAGGACTTGCTCAGGGGCTGGGGAGACGCGTTCCCCAGCTGTCCTTAGTGAACCAGGAAGCACGGAGCCCCTGGTTTAACCTCTCTTATCTGGATTAACCTGGTGGTAAAGCCAGGTTAATTTCCCACCAGTCCCCTGGCTGCCTGGGAAAAGGGTTACTCTTGTCTTGGTAATGTGAAATTATGACCCTAATTTGCACAATTCTTTCCTCTGAGGAGAATTTAACTAAAAATTGAAAAACTGCCACTGAGTTTTCTCTAAATTAAAGGAAAAGTTAGGTAAGGCCCCACAAGAAGGTCCGGGGTAACAGAGCAACTCTGGTAGAAGCTGGTTCGGGCACGTGGCTTCTGACTCTTACAGTTTTCTGCCCCAGTGATACCACCTATAAAAGCACTTTCTAAATTGAAGCAATTATGGTGGATCACAGAGCTAACAAAGTGCACCTGGGCAGAGCAGCACTCACGTGTAGAACTGAGACGTCACTTAGAACTGTTACACTCACAAACACATGCGTGTTGCTTACCATGAAGCAGCTCATAACCTAGAGAGAACAGACGGGTATGTATGCAACTGTTCCTTAATGCGTGTACCAGGAAAATGGTGCATCAGAGTTGTAGAAACATATTTTACACTTATTTGAAATTTTAAGAAACTAAATTAGAAAGTGTACATATGCTCCTGTCCACATATTTCTAATTATAATCCATTAAAAACATTTGACTTTAAATATTATTTCAAAAAAAAAATAAGTATTATTTCAATTAGGCAATATAACTTAACTTTAGGAATCTATTATAAAATAGTCACAAGCACATATGCTGTGATTTAGAATAAAGTAAATTATCAGGCTTAATCATCTATAAAGACCACATAAAATTGATAAAAGCCTCGGACCCACTACGTTTTTATGAGAAGCGATTTCATTTATGCTGTCTTCATATGAATGAAGAATTTAATGTGTCTCATTTCATGAGATTTGATATCAAAATGTTTCTTCCAACAGGGGAAAAAAGTCAACTAAAAACCAACCCAAGAAGATGTTAAAGCCTCAAACATTTAACGCCTAACGTCTGAATGTTATTTTTTCATATACCAACAAATTGATGAACAATATTTTGGCAAATTAGGGTGAAATAAAACAATTATTTACCAAAAAGAAGATAGGTGCTATAGTACATTTAACATTTTTAACACAATACTATCTTTATGTGAAGCAACTTTCCCAAAACATTTAAACAATGCTTGCAAGGTATATACCTTCATTTAAATGAAGCACAAAATGAAAACTCAAGAGCTCATGAATGCAAAAATTTTAAATGAAAGGAGCCTTTAGATATTTCTAAAAGCAACTTCACTACTGTATTTCACATTTAAAAAAGCTATCATAACACACACTCCATTTTAGGGGGAAAATAAATAAATAGATTTTATTGGTTTGATCATGGTGGAAAGAAACAGTTCTGCCAGATTATTCATGTCCTGGAATTCATGCACTCACTGGCCTTTTGGCTGATGGCTTTAGTATGACATCCTGACACTAACAAAGGTTTAAACAAAGATTCCAGCGATGCCTCTGCTTCATCCCCCACCCCCACGCCCTCCACCTGCTGTCAGCACAGAGAACTGGACCGCTGGGCAGCACGACTCTGCAATGTCTACACCAGGAGTGCAGGGCCTCATCTGCATCCCTCATGTCTCCCCGACTCCTCCTCTGATCGTCCTTCCCACGGGGTGGGGGTGTGCTGGCAAGGATCTTGTGTCTGCCTGCCCAGAGCGGCAGCCTGATGGGGGCAACTGTGGACACGGACCCACCTCCCACGCTACAAAGCAGGTACTGCTCCTCCTTAAGGATGAGAAGTCCCCAAGCCCAGGCTCATCCAGTGCGTCATGATCACATGGGAACAAGCAGATATCTTTGAAGTGTGTGACACTGTGGGTGCCCTGAGCCACCTCCAACGGAGGCCATTCCCATCCTGCTTCCCGCAGAGACCACAGAAGCAAGTACCACTCTTCTCGCCTTCCTGGACGGAACTGAGGCGCAGGAAGCTAAGTACTTAGCAGATGGCACGCGCTCATGATGTGAACCCATCGGTCAATGTAATTCCAAAGCCTGGTTTTTTCCTGCTTTGTTTCAGAAATCCAGACCCTCAGAAACACTGTGTCTTAACCCTTTGCAAAAGGCTACAGAGACTCAGCCCCGTTCCGAGGATTCAAGACATCATGCTTCAGACCGAGTTTGTTCTCTGACTGCTCTAAGCTTTTGAGAGCTTTAACAAATAGGAGACTTTATCTATACGAGTTATAGGGGCTTAAAAAAAAATCCCTTGAACATAATCCCAAAAGTTTATTTAAAAAACACTAATGGTAACTGAGACAATACTTTAAGGCTGTCGCTCAAATCAAAAGGGTCTGAACACAAACCATGTGTCCTTTAAGCTCTGTCCAAACCCAGCTCGTAGGCTGTGAGCTGAGTCGCTGCCCTAGAAAAGCAGGAATACAGATTTGCTGGGCTGAATTATTTGTTCGCTCTTCACGTTCAGAGTGGCCTGAAGGACGGGCTCGGGCTGCGGGCGAGCCTGGCGGCGGCGTGGAAGGCTAGGGCAGGGGCGGCTCACCTTTCTGGGGCCGGATGATGAAGGACTGCGTGGCCCCGTGCACCAGGCGGCAGTACCCGTCGATCAGGTCGGCCATGTTCTCGGCGATGGTCAGGGACGGGGCCGTGACCGTCAGGGGCTGGACAGGGGAGAAGAGCCAGAGAGAGCGGTCATTGTTCCTTCCGCTCCTCAGAGGGCCAGCTGTGCCGTGACATCAGATCGAGACGCACTTGAGCCCAGAGGAGAGTGGGAGTGAGACGAGATCTGTCATCAGGTCTCAGTGAGAAGAGAGGGTGGTATTTAAGGATCTTATTCCTAGAATATGTGACAGAAGGCAAAGCCAGACAAAAAAGAAAAAGACACTTAAATCGCTTAGAGTCACTTTCTAGAACAAAGAGGTGGGGGAAAAAAAATGTTTCCTACAGAAGGTCTGGCCCCTTAGGCATACTCTAATTAAGAATTTAGAAAATTAGTAAGCTCAATTATGGCTTCTTTTAGAAACTAGACAAGTGTGGAGTAGACTTTTATCAACCATCCATAATTTTTCTAACCTTAAAGAAAATTAGTGGAATTTCATTATTTTGAGCATGCAGAGCATGCTCTACCTAAGAGCTTAGAAATCACTTTTTTCAAGGCAAAACACACAATTATGATACATTTCCTAAAAGACCTGTCATTAAATGTTATCCAGGAGATAATCAGAGTGGTATTTTTACTTTCAAACACAATTACGTCCTAACTCACATAGTCTTCATAACTTCCTTCTAAAGGAACAACTCAGCTCACCTGCATCATCCCAAGTATTGTTTGAGGGCAGCAAACAGAAAGGAGGACAGCCTGAAAATCATGGTGCAGACAGGAAATTACTGAGAGATTTTCAGGAAATCTGAAGGTTTCAATATTTCAGGGCATCAGTGGTATAATTCTGAGACTCAAATGTACTGCCCAGAGCCTCAGAAATGCCAGGATTCCAAAGCAGGAGGAGCAAGAATGAGATGAGAGAAGCCTCGAGAACAAACCTGCCCTAGCAGGGGCGGCAGCAGCACAGAGCCCAGGGGTGAGAGTGGGGCCAGGGCAGCGCCCCAAATGGGCTTCATGCAGAAGCAACCCTGTGTGCGCTGCTCCCACCCCCCCACAGTGAACATCACATATAACACCGTCCAGGAAATAAGACAGTAGCACAGTTTACAGAATGTATATAATTTTAAGAGGTTGATTTTCTTGGTAATTCATGATAATATTCTAGTTTTTCCACAGAAAGACTACATTAGTTTTTAAGTGAATCGATGCATTTGAACTATGGTGCTGGAACAGACTCTTGAGTCCCTTGGACAGCAAGATCAAATCAATCAGTGAAATCTAAAGAAAATCAACCCTGAATATTCATTAGAAGGACTGGTGCTGAAGCTCCAACACTTTGGCCACCTGATGCAAAGAACTGACTCACTGGAAAAGACCCTGATGCTGGGAAAGATTAAGGCAAAAAAAGAAGAGGGCAGCAGCGGATGAGATGGTTGGATGGCATCACCAACTCAATGGACATGGATTCAAGCAAACTCTGCGAGACAGTGCAGGAGAGAGAAGCCTGGCATGCTGCAGCCCATGGGGTCACAAAGAGTTGGACACAACTTAGCAACTAAACAACAACAATTTGTTATGCAGGGCTTCCTAGGAGGCTCAGCAGTAAAGAATCTGCCTGCCAAGAAGGAAACACAAATTTGAGCCCTCGGGAAGATCCCCTTGAGGAGGAAATGACAACGCACTCCAGTATCCTTGCCTGGAGAATCACCATGGACAGAGAAGCCTGGCGGGCTACAATCCGTGGGGTTGCAAAGAGTTGGACGTGACTGAGCGACTGAGCACACACACACACATCTGTTATGTGATGCTCATTACGTAAGAGAGAGCTGAGATTCTGATGATCCATGAAAACTTCATCTATATCCTGAAACAATCCTTTCAATAAAGGGCTAGTTTAGAAATAATGATTGTTTCAGGATATGGCAACCCACTCCAGTATTCTTGCCTGGAGAATCCCATCGACAGAGGAGCCTGGTGGGCTACAGGCCATAGGGTCACACAGTCAGACAGGACTGAACAGACACAGCATGAGCAGAGGCTATCTCCTTTATCCCCCTTACCTCGGGCGCCCCTGCGATCTTCAGCTGCAGCGTCCCTTTCCTGTCCTTGTCTTCACTGTTTGAATACTGGATAGTCTGCACTTGGTTGAAGTCGGCCAGGTGTGTGGGCTTTGGGAAGAAAAGGCAAACATTTGACCACAGATGCCAGACACTCGTGCACTATCCCGTGTAATCTCCGTGGTCCCCACCCCACCTCGCTGACAGGGTGTCTGGGGAGCCTGACTGTCCACCTCGCCCAGGAGGAGGGGGCCTTTCTCACTCTGAGGAGCTGGCGTGGACCTGCCAGGGCCGCCTGCTCACCTCACGGTCAGGGGTGTGTCTGCCCTCTGTGCTCCTGGAGGCAGAGGGGTGCTCGACCTTCAGGGGCTGGACGAGGGGGCGCCGTGCCCCAGCACAAAGACACGCAGAGGAGGAGGGAGGGAGCCCCTGACCTGACTCTCCGGGTGACAGTCTCGGTCTCAGGGAGCATTCTGCCCTGCTTCTCTCAGAGAGAGGGACCCATGCCCACTCCCAACACACCATGAGCAAGGAACGTCTCTGACCTGTTCTGGGGTTCTTCTGAGGGTTTTGGTGCTGGGGAGACAGCGGGCATCTAAAGGACCCTTCCCACAAGGACACACCACCAGCTCATTTCCCAAGAGGAGTGGGCTTTTCTTCTCATGCAGACACAACGTGCCCATCAGTCCCCACCCTCAAGCATTTCATGACAGCCGTCAGTCTGCAGGGCCAAATCCCACGCATTTACTCAAGACTCTCGGCCTGCTCAGGGCCGCCTCCTCTCAGGACACAAGTGCCAGCCCCTTCCTGCCGAGGTGAAGCACACTTACATTGCAGCCCTTGTCTGTGAGGTAACTGATTCCTTCCTCGGGGCCAATCGCCAGCTCTACTGAAATAATCCAGCTTGACTTGAAGGTGAAACAGGTGACGGCAAAGGCACCAGGAGGAAAAAAAGGTATTTTAGATGAAGAACCACTGAAACATTAAAGGACCAAAGCAGGGGCCAGACAAGCTTCTACTCATCTCTGTCATCAAATAACACAGAACGTGCCCAACGCCAGGCCTTCCTGGTGGCCCTGGTGGTGGAGAACCTGCCTGCCACGGCAGGAGACACGACACAAAGGGACTCAGGCTCAGTCCCTGGGGTGGGAAGATCCCCTGCAGCTCCAGGATTCTTGTCTGGAGAATCCCACGGACAGAGGAGCCTGGTGGGCTACAGTCCAGGCACAAAGCGTCGGACACGACTGAGCGTGCACACATGCATGTACAACTCCATGGTGCAGCACCTGCTGAGCCTGAGCAGGGACAGACAGACTGAGCTCATTCTGGTGAGCCTCAAGCCAACAGTTTCTTTGGGAAGATTATCTGCGTAGGTAAACTAGCCCTGAGAGAACAGTTAATCAACGAATCGCTGGGATGGGATTAAAATAAATCTAAATATGAACACAGGCAAGCTATTAAAAAAGGACTGTTTTAGTCTCACGTTGACATATTTTCTTTTTGTATTGTTCTCCCACTGTAGAGTGGTAAAATATTCTCATGTTAAACACGGGACAAATTAGATCCCAATCAGAAACTGAGGTATTCATGGAAAAGACAAAGAGATTCCACCGAGTCCCCTACTGCAAATCCCCATACTTACACCAAGGGCACACTTGAAGCATTCTTTATCAAATCTGTACACCGGGGAGAGGATCTCAAAGAACTTCAGAATACTTTCTTCCCTGTTAAGGTTGGCAAACTGTCTAAATGTTTGTTGGATCAATTTTCTTAGTGTTTTGGCCTGTGTGATAAAACCACAAACATCTTTTCAGAGTCAACAGTAAGTGAAGACCACAGCAGTAACCCCCAACACCCAGGAACATCTCTTCCCCAGCACCACGTAATACCACCTGCATTCACCAAACATCATTATTTATCAGAGTCTGGTCCTTTTTAAAAAAATAATTATAGTAAAATACACACAACATATAATATACCATCTGGTGGCTCAGATGGTTAAAAAAAATCTGCCTGCAATGCAGGAGATCCAGGTTCAATCCCTGGGTCGGGAAGATCTCCTGGAGAAGAAAATGGCAACCCACTCCAGTATTCTTGCCTGAAGAATCCCATGATCAGAGGAGCCTGGTGGGCTACAGTCCATGGGGTTGCAAAGAGTCGGACACGACTGACTAACACTTCACTTTCAACTATTTTAAAGTATACAGTTCAGCTCTGGCTCATCGGAATCGGGGGTTCCTGCGGTCGGCAGAGGAGGGGGATGACAGCCCTCACACACCCCACACTTCCCGGGCAGTCGACACGTCCTTTCTGAAGCAGTCTGGTAACAGAAATCAAATACCTTACAACTATAGCCTTTGAGAGATTATCCTTTGGGAATAATGAAAGAACTAGGTGAAGACCTAGCAATGAGGAGGCTCCGTGCGGAAGTGTGCAGAGGACCCCATGTCGGGGCACACACACACACACATGTGAAAATAAGACAGCCCGGCGTGGTGGAGACACAGTCACAGGAGCGCACAGGAGGCGGGCCTCACGCGGGGGGCACGCATGAGGGAGGCAGGGTGGGTCGGCACGTCTGTCCTGGGCGCATGGGGCCGAAGTGCTCCCACAGGTAAAGCGGCCGCGGGAGAGCTGCGTGGGTGGAAGCCTGCACAGGAGGCCGACAGCTAGCTGTAGCCAGGGCCGGGGCTCAGATAGGCAAGCCAGGGATGGGATCCCAGGCAATCTGAAGAGGCCACAGAGGCTAAACCAAGGAGAAGCATAGTGAGTTCCAGGGCAGCAAGGACTGAATCTCAGATGTTGCCTAGAATGTGAGTGGTCAGTCGTGGACGCTCTGCAAAAAAAATCCAGGAGTGCATTTTGGGGAAGACCCATCCAAGCTCTGGGCCACAAACCCAGGGCCTGCAAAGGGCCGCTCTCACCATGGCTGAGATGGCGTCCAACCACCGTTCTAACTCGAGGCTGTGCAAACAGTCTCTGACTCTCCTCTGGAGGATCACACTCACCCACCTGAGATCTCCACGACACCTGAAACCTGATGGGCCGCCAAGAGAACCTCCCTCCCCACTGGCCGGGCCAACAAGACTGTGCTGATTGGCTCTGCACCCCGATGTCCCTCGAGGTGCCCAACCTCTTCGGCTCCGCCCCCTCGCCACTTCTGCTGCAGTGTCCCCATGTCAGAGACACAAAGGGCCGTGCGCTGCCCCTGGCGAGCAGGGGTGAAGTCATCTGCCCCACACCAAACAGAGTCCAGTCGATGGCTTGTCCTCTTTTCCAAAACCCTCAGCCACAGGACACGCATGGGGTCAACTAACAGCACACCTGATCACTGAACCTGCTAGAAAACTTCCGAGTAACTGAGCAAAGATGTTTGAAAGTAGTAATTATGCAGTGTTAGCAGACAGTCCGAGCTATAGTTTACGGATCTGCTCGCCCAGCTGAACCTGGGGGAAGCGCAGCATGCTTACTGAGCGCCCACCCCGGCCCTCGCTTTGGCTCGCTGTGCACGCATGCCGCCAGGCGAAGGTGCAGGGAGGCACAGTGGCGAGCAGCGGCTGCACAAGCTGGCGTGCCAGCTCGGGCTAGCTTCCTGGGACACAGGGCCACACCCTGGCTTCCCGCCAGCCAAGAGGGGCGCCTGGTCAGGAGTACCTAAGCTTTCTCGGGGTCTCTGCTTCAGTGAGGCCACCCAAGAGGACCAAGAGATCTCACATACAGCACCAGTGCTGGGCAAGAACTAGAAAATGCTTGCTGTCTGAGAGGAGCCCCACATTCATTTCTAAGAAGGATGTCTTAGAAAGCATCAGTTCTTTCCTTCTTTTTCAGTGAGGAAAAAGTTTTACAAAAACTGACTCCCTAGAATCTCTTAATATTAATAAATATACCTCCCTATTTACAGGGTTTCAATATCCTCTCTGTGTTTGAAACAAGGCATCTGTCAGTGACAGCTAGTTGGTTTTCAACAAGTCCATACACAAAGAGAAGGCAGTATTACTAGGATGAAGCATCAGAAATTGTTGCTATTCAGCCTTCTGAACAACATTTATCAGATGCTGCTCTTAGTAGAACAATGGCCTCTGAGGGCCTCCTGGATGAAAAGGTTAATATAATCCTAAAGAAAATATGCCAGAAAAGAAAAATACACTAAGAAACAGGAATCGAGGAGTTACGTTATCTGCCCCCTCTCCCAGATGCCAACTCTAGGTCTGTTAACAAGTGCGTGTCAAGTGTGTTTTTCTAAATTGAGTTGTAACTGACATACAAGGCTGTATTAGCTTCAGGTGTACAGCATAACGATTAAGTACTTGCACACATCAGCACTGTGAACCGACTGCCACAATGTCTGGTTAACACCATCTCACACTGTTAAGCTTTTTTTTCTTGTGATGAGCACCTTTAAGACCTGCTTTCCAGCAACTTTGAAGTATGCGACACAGTGCTAGTAACTAGTCAGCGTGCTTTACATCACATCCTCGGGACTCACTTGTAACTGAAAGTCTGCACCTGGTGACCCCTGCACCCATCACACTCCCCCCATGTCCCACCACCTGTTCTCTGTATCTAGGAGCTTGATGTTTTTTCTTTTTCTTTTCATATAACTTTCTCCGTCTGACTTCACTGAGTACAACATTCTTAAGGACCATCCATGTTATTGCAAATGGCAAGATTTCCTTCTTTTTACAGCTGATCATATTCCAGTGTGTGTACGTGTGGGTCACTAAAGCATGCCTCCTTTCCAGCTTCCATGTGTGTGCGTGCGCGCGTGGGTATGTCTGAAGAATGCCTCCTTTCCAGCCTCCACGTGCGTGTGTGTGTGTGCACACGTGCGTGTGTCTAAAGCATGCCTCCTTTCCAGCCTCCTTACAGGGGTCTAGACCAGGGGGCACTCTCCGTGCAGAGGCCAGGACTCAGAGGCTGAGTGAGTGCTGAGCCGGGTACTTCTGTGCTCACCACTGGAACGGGAATGATGAGTAACTTAAATGCTCCTGGGAGGGGCCTAGGAAATCACTCTATTACTCTGAAGTACAGATACTTAACTGTGGATCTCGTAACATTTCTAATCCTGAAATGAGATTTCTACTGTGAATTATACTCAAATAAGCTGAAATCTGGCTCTTTTATTTGTGACATAATTTTAGATTTACAGAAGAGCTGTAAAGACAGTGCAGAATTCCCATCGACCGCCCCACCCCATGCCCTGAAGAAAACAACTCACACGACACTGACGCAGCTGTTAGACACGAAAGCAGTGCTGCCAGGAGGTCCTCTCTGAGACGCTCCCGTCTGCCCACGGACGCCCCGCTGCTCCCAGACCCCACGCCACACTTACGCACACCCCCAGCCCCCACAGCTGTCACAGCTCCCTGATACTTGTGAAGAGTAATAATTACAATTTCGTAGACAGTTAGTTCCCTCATGTTGCGACTGACTTAGTTTTACTGGTCCGGTGTTTTTAAAAACGTGCCTCTGGCACTAAGATCAAAGAGAGAGAAGTTTTAAATATCTTATAAATTAATTTTAATAATCAGGCACATACACCCCAATCCTATTTGCCATCAATCAATCAATCATAGCTTTCAGTTCAGTCGCTCAGTCGTGTCTGACTCTTTGCAACCCCATGAATTGCAGCACGCCAGGCCTCGTTCCATCAAATATAAGGTAAACTTTTGACACTTCAGGGTCAGCATTAACTACAAAGGATCTTCTAGAAATCCAGATATGAAGGGGAAAGGCACAGAAGACAAAGTGGCTCTTGGAGAACCAAATATTAACTGATCAGGCCATTCTATAGGTTAGTCTGGAAGAAACAAGAAGGTGTGTCACGGGGGTCTCTCACCTCAGCTACACGTGTATCGCAGCGCCTGAGGCCGGCACCTGGGGTGGCCTATTTTGAGTATGAGGACCCATTTTAAAAGCAGGATAACTTCTTGAACTCCCAAATGCCAGCAGCCATGCCTCTGGGGGTTACTGCTTCCCTGCACACAGCTCTGACCAGACTCTGCACGATTCTGAGGCCGCCCCGGGATGCACACATGGCCACTGGAGGGCCTACCAACGTGACCCAGCCACCTTCACACCCCTTCCTGCTTTCTAAGGCTGCACTGGGCCATGCGAGATTCTGTCCAGTGACGGGGCAGACGCCCTGAAGAACAGTGTCTGACATTCGTGAGCACCTCCCCTCCAGTCCACCCAGCAAAGGGCAGACGGGTGCACAGGGCAAGCTTCTGTGCCCATGCTAGGGCCTCAAGCTACAGATCAAACTGAGCCCCACGCGACTCAAGGTGTCAGGTCAGAACCTTCACCAACGCAGGCCAGCTCCAGAGCCAGCTTCTGAACCACTGTGCTTGGGCGTCAGTGGACGGGATGGTGTCCACACGGCTGCTCCAGCGTGGAACGTGACCTCTGTGACACAAAGTCACAGCAGCAACAGCCACAGTTCCAGAGTTTATAAGTTAGACTGCGACAGGTGCTTGTGTTATGTGTGTGTGACCCTTGGGTCAGGAAGACTCCCTGGAGGAGGAAATGGCAACCCACTCTAGTATTCACGCCTGGGAAATCCCATGGACAGAGGAGCCTGGCAGGCTATAGTCCATGGGGTCACAAAGTCAGACACAACTGAGCGACTAACACACACACACATATGCACACACACACACACACTGATGTGCTAAAAAGCCACAGCAATCCTACCTACCCTATTTCCTTTGTTGTGGAAATAAGAAACCAGGTCCCAAATCATGAGGCTAGGAAATGGCAGAGCTCCTCTGAGCTGGACTCTAACTTGACACAAAGCTCTATTCTCACAACGCACTCGACCGTGTTCTGGAAGGGCTGGGGAGCCACACATCATATCCCCGATGTCCCCTCCCCTGCGGTGGGAGCTGCAAACAGAGGCAGGAGCTGACATTCTGCAAGAAGTTACTAACAGGAAGGAGCGTCCCCCAGTCAAGAGAAGACAGACCTTCAGAGTGCACGTCTAAGCAAGCAAGCACGCACACACACACAGCAGCACCTGTGGCTCTGCACGTGCTGCTGCTTTACTTCTCTGAGTTGAAACTGAGACTGTGAAGACTGAGGTGATGCATTCACCACTGTGAACACAACGCTCCTGGTTTTGTACTGAGTGCACACACAATCAAGACACAAAACCACGGTTTTCTGGGAGAAAGCTCCACCTTTAAAAGTCTACTTCCCATGAATACGACTAGAGTAACTGTCAGCTTCTTATGTTCAGACTTTTACAGGTAAGAGGGAAGAGCACGTGGCACGGGGGAGGTATCTGCCTAACACGGTCATCTGAGTATGATAAAGACGATGCTAATTACCTTGACTGAATCCAGTAAACTCCTAGGGAAAAACCGCTTTAAACCAACATCTTTCCTGAAATACAGAAAGAAGTGAATTAACAAATGATACCACCAAATCAGCACATATAATGACACTGTTGCAAGAACATAAAAGAAGTTTATTTATCCTTCCACACATTATTCAAGAAGGAAATACATATATTAAAGCTCCAAATGACTGGCATAGTCATGGAACACTTGGGACAAGTAATTTTCTAGATGTGTGCAGAAAACATTGAGACAAGTTGGTTTAGGCAGAAAATGTTTTTGTAACCCTTAACTATTACAAACCCTCTAAATATTGCCTCTTTTACAATGTGTAAATAAACTGCAGTTTTTTGAACACTCTTTGAAAGTTAGCCTTATAAACCTCAATTCCAGCTGGATAATGCTATATTTATACAGAAAGTAGGCTGGCCTGATTAGAAAAAGATTTGAGTTATACCAGGGATGCTTAAATTACCTTAGATTAATCCTAAAATCTGATGATCCTTAAAAATCAACATTAGTCAATGTTTAAAATCTAAGTTTCACACAGAAAGCAAAACAAAAAGAGAAATTAAGTGATTGGCCTAAGGTCAAAAAACTGAACGTGAGGACATGTTGGAAGTCCCAGTGATTTTCTTTAGATCAGGCTACAAAACCAACCATTAATAACAAGTGCCTCACGGCATTCTGACCGAGAAAACAGGTGAGAGAATGGATCCTTCTCACGGGAAAGACTTGAAGGCTAAAGGAGAAGGGGACGACAGAGGATGAGATGATGGGACGGCATCACAGATGGCATATGAATCTGAGCAAACTCTGGGAGACAGTGAAGGACAGAGGAGCCAGATGCAGTCCCATAGGGTCACAAAAAGTCTGACACAACTGAGCAACAACAAAGTTTCTACTTATTGATACTTTGGATATAAGTGAGCCAGGCTTTTTGGCCACTAGGTGGCAATCACGCTAGTAAGATAAAGCAAAGCCTCTGGACATGAAAGATGATCAGGAGACATAGAAGATATAAAAGGATCATGGACAAAAGTGAAATATAAGTATCTTTTACATTAAAAAAATAAAATGAATATAAAATATAAAAAAATAAAACAAGGATGACTTCACCCTTAACTATAAGTGAGCAGGTACTACAAACAAAACCACAGAAAACAAGTCAGAATTTATGTGGTTGACTGCATATCCAAACATTTTAATCCCCTATTTCACACTCTACTAGTTAGAACCTAAACCAGCGAACTCCTTGCTAAGTCCTGGTCTCAGATCTCATATCCTTTTATTATTCTATGACGATGATGGCGATGACGATGTTTAGCACATCCTTACAAAATCCTTGCTCAGCTCCCATGACACACTGTTTACTGGTTTTACTAATCAGCAAATTCACATAACTCTTGGCTTGCCATTCTTCTAATCACTCTTGCTTATAACTTCCCCTTCTTATCTTCTCAGATATGAACAAGGGGAAAGTGTCCACCCAAGTTCTTCCCTCTCTTGCTGCCTCCTAACAAGACAGGAACTTAGCATTCTAAGGATTTCGGAGCTAATCACTATGGGAAGTGGCAAAATAAGCACATAAAAGATAAACTAACACCACAGAGCATTTTCTTCCCTGTTTCCCTTGTCAGGGACTTGCTTTATGCAGAGAGTTCTGCCCTGGAATTTCGGCTTTGCAGAAGGATGGATCTTAATGCCTGGTGGATCTTAAGGGCTGTGACTTAATGCCTGTCGACCTCAGGTGACACCTACGTGTAACATGGGGCCCACTAACTCCTACTGACAACAGTGGTGCTGAGAGGAACGAGGAGGTGTTAGGGACCTAGAACCCTATGGGGGCAGCTTCCTCTCCTCTGGAAATACCACGGTTGCCCCTGCTGTCTGGTGAGAGTCTGGTCTACGTGCCTGACCAGCCGTGGTCTTGAGCAGAGGCAGGTGTGACCTAATGCTGCCGCGAGCGGAATGGGGAAGAACCGGGGACACAGGCAGGTGGGTGAGTGGACAGCAGACTCGGGAGGTGCTCTGGATGCAAAGCAGTGCTCAGGAAAAGGTGATAGGGGAAGGCTGATGCATGGGGACGGGGAAGGCTGATGCATGGAGACGAGGAAGGCCAGGGCCAGCTTTGGGAGGCCCAAGGCTGGAAAAACCTTATTCACACATATTAAGTGAAAGTGAAATTGAAAGTCGCTCAGTCGTATCCAACTCTTTGCATCCCCGTGGACTGTATAGTCCGTGGAATTCTCCAGGCCAGAACACTGGAGTGGGTAGCCTTTCCCTTCTCCAGGGGTTCTTCCCGACCCAGGGAGTGAACCGGGGTCTCCTGCATTGCAGGCGGATTTTTTACCAACTGAGCTATAAGGGAAGCCGTTAAGCTTATTATAAATGAATTCTCATGTCAAGGAATTAATTTGTTTCTCCTTTGGCACTACTTCTGAAAAGATTCAGACCTTGTCTGTTGCTTTAATTAATACTTTGTGGACATCATTCCTCTTAGATTTAAAGCTCAGGCAAAAAAGCAAACCAAAATCAACTTTAAAATATAACTGTAATGCAGATTATCATACAGTATCCCTATCTTATCCTCATCCCCAAACTCTCAAGAACTGAGTATCATTAAGAATACTACTAAGGTCCCTTAACCTCTAAAACGATACCTTACAGTCTTTTACAAATGGATAAATGTTAAAATTCTCTAAGTTTAGGAGAAACTGTCGTTGCTTCCTAACAAACCTCTCACCCTAGGCTACCAGGTGGCATCTATGGATGATGGATGGCTGGCAAGATTCAAGGGGCCTGGCGCCCTGGTGATAAGGAACACTGATTGCCTGGCACAAAGAGAAATAACCTTCTATCCTGGTTAAGCCACTGTCAATCAATTCATGCCAAATCTGTGAGCTTTCCCTTCATCAATATATTATCACAGCCAACTAAAGAAAGCATTAGATCACCAATGACAAGAAGGACAATTAAAAAAGAAATGAAAGCAACGCACCATTAGAATCAACCTCAGCTAATTTTAAATCAATTCACTGAGGAAATAGCAACAGAATATCTAATATTCTGCAAAGTGCCAGAAACACCAGGAGCTCCCTACATCAATACAGCTTACTCTAACAGAGGAGAGACAGTCACACCAACAACTACAGCAAGACACCTTTCTTTAAAGAGCAAACCACTTCATAAGGAAATGAGCAGAACTGAAAAGTTACGTGATTTACTTAAAATACTTGCACAGTACAATTCTGTACTGTGGAGAAGAATCATCGGTACGTAAGTCTTCCTTCTACAATGTTACATTAGGAACCATAATTCTAACACTGTATTATTAGCTTATTTTGGTTTCATCTGTCATCGTTAGCAATGCCATTTTTCAGCTAGATAACAAAACATTTTTCTTAACACATCCCATCTGACTCCTGTCTGTGATTTATAAGAGACATAAGTAAAAGAACCATCTGTGTGCACTCCAGAATGCGCCCTTGCACTGTGAGACCCCAGGAGGCCAAGTTTTGGGGTTGGGAGCTGGGGTTCCCCTCTGCCTACAGAAAAGGCACCATGGTTCTTCCAGAGTGGGAAAGACATAGAAAAAAACACTGATTAACTCTCTGGATGATTTAAAGAAAAAGTACAGAAAGTTTTACATTTCCCACTCTCCAAAGTTGGGCTGATTTTTTTTGCATAATTGAAAATAGCTATTTTGAAATGTGGTAAAGTTGAAGGTTCACTATGTTATAAATTACTGAGATTGTCCATAAATTTTCTGGCAGAAACCAAGAAGCTATATGGACTATTTCAGTTTTTCTCCTTATGGGTAAGGAAAAAGAGAACCCAGAATAAACTAATAAAGAACAAGTAACATTCTGCACTCCTGTATAATTCTTTTCCATACCGAGAAAAAACATTCACACTTCTAAGTGGCTCCAGGCTACTAACAAACACAGTAGAAAGGACGGTGCCGACCGGCCAGACGCCTGGCTACCCATCCCCGGGCAGGACTGCCTCAGCGAGCACAGAGCACCACCCCCGGCCTCACCGTGACCACAGCCTTGCACGGGCCTTTCAACGGCCGCAGCAGAAGACAGAACAGAGGAAAGACCACAGTTAGACTAGAGTTGCAAACAGAGTGATGACGCTGTGAAAGGCCTGCACTCAACATCCCGGCAAATTTGGAAAACAGCCGTGGCCACAGTCCTGGAAAAGGTCAGTTTTCTTCCAAACTCAAAGAAAGGCAATGCCAAAGAATGCTCAAACTACCACACAATTGCACTCATCTCACATGCTAGTAAAGTAATGCTCAAAATTCTCCAAGCCAGGCTTCAGCAATACGTGAACCATGAACTTCCACATGTTCAAGTTGGATTTAGAAAAGCCAGAGGAACCAGAGATAAAATTGCCAACATCCACTGGATCATTGAAAAAGCAAGAGAGTTCCAGAAAAACATCTGCTTTATTGACTCTGCCAAAGCCTTTGACTCTGTGGCTGTGGAAAATTCTTCAAGAGACCACCTGACCTGCCTCCTAAGAAATCTGTATGAAGGTCAAGAAACAACAGTTAGAACTGGACAGGGAACAACAGACTGCTTCCAAATCGGGAAAGGAGCATGTCAAGCCTGTATACTGTCACCCTGCTTATTTAACTTATATGCAGAGTACCATCATGAGAAATGCTAGACTGGATGAAGCACAAGCTGGAATCAAGATTGCCGGGAGAAATATCAATAACCTCAGACATGCAGATGACACCACCCTTATAGCAGAAAGTGAAGGAGAACTAAAAAGCCTCTTGATGAAAGTGAAAGAGGAGAGTGAAAAAGTTGGCTTAAAACTCAACATTCAGAAAACTAAGATCATGGCATCTGGTCCCATCACTTCATGGCAAATAGATGGGGAAACAATGGAAACAATGACAGAATTTATTTTGGGGGGCTCCAAATTCACGGCAGATGGTGATGGCAGCCATGAAATTAAAAGACGCTTGCTCCCTGGAAGAAAAGTTATGACCCACTTACAGAGCATATTAAAAAGCAGAGACATTACTTTGCCAACAAAGGGCCATCTAGTCAAAGCTATGGTTTTTCCAGTGGTCACGTATGGATGTGAGAGTTGGACTATACAGAAAGCGGAGTGCTGAAGAATTGATGCTTCAAAACTGTGGTGCTGGAGAAGACTTTTGAGAGTCCCTTCGACTGCAAGGAGATCCAACTAGTCCATCCTAAAGGAAATCAGTCCTGAATATTCATTGGAAGGACTGATGCTGAAGCTGAAACTCTTAATACTTTGGCCACCTGATGCGAAGAACTGACTCATTTGAAAAAACCATGATGCTGGGAAAGACTGAAGGGGGGAGGAGAAGGGGATGACAGAGGATGAGATGGTTGGATGGTATCACTGACTGGATGGACAAAAGTTTTAGCAAGCTCCAGGAGTTGGTGATGGTCAAGGAAGCCTGGCATGCTGTAGTCCATGGGGTTCCAAACAGTTTGACACGACTGAGCAACTGAACTGTGAATAGAGTAAAGCTACCCTCCAAGAACAAGGCAAAATAAAGGAAATGACAAGATGACAAAAGCAGAATTTCACCTCCAAAGACACATTAAAAAAGAAATTCTAAAAAATGTGCTTTAAGAAAAAGGGTCCTTTTATTAGAAGACAGGCTGAGCTACAAGACAGAGTCCAGCCAACACAGTGACACAAGCAGGCCGCAGGGCTCCTCCTGACACCCCACAGAGCTGGGGGCGGAAGGCAGCCACAGGCGGGGATGCGGCGCCAGGGCTGAGCAGGCACCGGGACGTCCAGTTGTGCCACTCACGCCCTGGCTCTCACCAGAAGCCCCCATCCCCACCGCCGCTGGAGCCCCCTCAGCAGCCACCTGGGGGCTTCAGGAAGCAGATCGAGACAGTCCAGCCCCCCAAAGTCACTGTCAGATACAGAACACAAAATGGCTGGCATGAAAAGCTTGAAGAAATAAACAGCACAATCCTTATCTGTCCTTATTTAATTTGTTAAGAGGCAGAACATATGGGACATGTGTATCCATAAACACACAACCACAAATATTTAGTACACTATGTTAATATATTAGGTTCAGAAGTCAAGTGATGAATTCCAACTAAAACAAGACAAACTGCTCGGGGTGCTAACTCATTTGTTACAACTGATACAAAAAAGGCACTGCAAGATAACTATCCCAGCTACTACCACAAGCTATCATCTCACACGGTTCTATCTGCTCAAGACTAGTTCCCCAAACATTCACTGCTACTTTTATTTTAAATGAGCATATCTCCCCTGTAAAACCTTGTTTCCAAAATGATGGCAGATTACATTTTCACAGTGTGACACAGCTTGGCTGACCTGCCATGTCAAGTCTTATGGACAGCCTTTCACTTCACTGCAGTAACATCCTCCAAACAGCACAAGAATTTCAGTAATAATATGGCAGGAAAAGGTGCTGGCAAAAAGCTGCACCATCGCTAATGAAAATAAAACTGGAAATAACAAATACCAAAAATTTTTGCTGAATTAATTATCAACAGACAATTTGCAGAACTTTCAGCTTCCCAAGACATAAGCCCCACTTTGTCCTTTATGCATTTTAAACAATCTAACAGTCTAATGCCCACTAATTTCACTACTGGAAAAACGTTCAGTTATCCTAAATACTCTGATACACGAGCAACAAATAACTCCCATATTTTAACTAAGCAAAAAAGAAAAACAAACTTAATAAACTTAGAGACTATAAATAATAAATCAGTATAAATTAGAAGTGAAACTCCATCCCAATATGGTTAAATCTACAGAGACAGAAAAGTTTATTATTTACGTGTTAACAAGCCAAAGACTTGTTAACAAGTCTTAAGACATTTATCAACAAATTTAATGTTCGCTAACCCCATTAATGATTAATGTCATCAAGAATTCAATAATAGATTTTTTTTTAAGTAAAGATAAACTAGTAAAATCTAAGTCTGAAAAACGACTCAGCTCTGAACATGCACGGGCAGACCTAACGCCACACTTACTCCAGCACTTCGTAGTTAGACTTCTTTTCCAGGGCGTTGCCGCGCATCTCCCAGTACGATCGCCTGAAGCAGAGAAGAGAGACACTCACAGATCTGCGTGGAGAGCGTCTGCGATGTTAAATGACTAAAAACTACTGCGCAGCTCAGTCACAAACATTCTGACAGTAAACTACCAGGAAACAATAGACTTGAGTCTCCACATTACTCGTCCTCCATTAGGCAGCAGCAATCAGCTAACACACTGAAGGAAAGGGTCCAAGTTCGCTTTCCAAGAGAAAACTGTAAAGGAGACCAGTGAGAGACGGCTTCCCCCCCCTCCCCCCCGCCGCCCCTGGGATATATAATTAAGGTTGAAAACAAATGTTCATGAAGCTGCTGGCACTTATACTTAATGATCTGTGGGTCTTACAGGAACTGTTATTTCATAACTTTATACAATATAAAAAACAGGGATCTCCTGGGAAAAGTATCACTGTTTTGAGTACACATAATCAAGTTTTAGCTAATTTAACCAACTCATCTTAAACTGGCAGCCTGGGGTAAATTTTAATTAAAATCATAGCTGACAAAGGTAGAAATATTCTTTTATTCAAAGTTTAAAATGGTGGCACAGAATACATGACAAATGCTAACAGAAATAAGAAATGCATTCTCAGCTTCCCATTCCCCACAATGGTAGCCATTAGACGCAGGTGATGGTTCACGTTCAAGTTTAAAGCAGTAAAGCTGCACGTCTGAGTACTCAGTGTCCGCCTCAGCTAGTGGCTGGCACGGGGATCTCAGACACTTCCTTCATCACAAAAGGTTCTCCTGGGGAGCTCAGCCTTAGACTTGCTTACACACTTGTGCTCTTATCATTCCATTCTAACTATCATGAAATATCATCTTAAAAGATTCTAGAATTAGCAACTTAACCTAATTCAGAATATTCTTAAATTTTACCAAAGTTTTTTTTATTATTTTATTGATAATCTTTACGAGGAAAAGGAAAATACCTAGAAATAAAGGAAAACATTGCTGAATAAAGACCTTGATGTCTAGTCATCTTCTTACCGTATTTCTAGACAACCCAACTTCAGTGCAATGTCCTGGTCCACTTGGTCAGCGATCTCTAACATATAATCGCTCTTCACCTACAACAGAAAGGAATGGGTACAACAGTGTCACTGTAAGAGTATGCTGCAGACCTAGTAAATGTGTGCGGGCATCGTCCCCACACTTCATACGCACTGTGTCCATAATGACCCCTGATGCTGGGTGTACAATGAGCAATGTCAGAGAACAGTGAGTCAGTCTTCTATTATGAAGAACTTTTATCACCCATGAGCACTTGAACGTCATCCGAATCACGGAACATCAAGCGGTTCTCTGTACCCTCTCATGTTGTTGAAGGTCCCTTTCCATGCAAACTTGTGTTCAAATTTTCTGAACTCAGACTGCAGCCCCAGCAGCATTTCTGGACCTCAACACAGGAGCAAGGAAATCTGACACTGTTTCAAAATCCATTGAATCCTGCAACTGACATGCTTCCACCTAACCATCAACTGTAACTCGTGAACCTGGTGCTTGAAGTGGGACATAAAGAGAAGGCTCTAACAGAAAGTGACAGCTGTCTTCCGAGCAATGACTATGAGGGACTGAGGTCAGTATCTGAGGGTGCTTATCAGTGTGAAAGTATTTTCAAAGATGAGACACGTAAAATCTCACAGACAAGCATCAGGAGACCAACATCTGCAACTGACTTTGATGGCAGAGAGCACTCATTTTGAACCTCAGTTAAGTGAAATGTTACTTCTCCCCTCACAAGGAACTCATTCTTCTCGTTAGTAGGCCTATCTTACAAATAACTGCACTCCATTATTAAATTATGAATATCACCAGTACAGAACTCAGTGTAAATCAGTCTTGTCTCGTTACACAAGTATTTCAGGATACCCTCCACTTTGCCTCTTGAGCCTCAATCCTAAAACATTCACCTCTGGCCCTTTCCAGAAAAAAAAGAGTGCTGATCTCTGCTCTAGGAAAAATTCCAAAGATCCTCTTCCTCTACGACTGCTACCCAGCCTGTCAGTTCACCTGCTCAAAAGATTTCTACTCCCCAGTTAACTACTCCGTCCACTTCGTACTGACAGTTCATCATGATAAGTCCCCTTGAGAAGACCCCCAGCTCCCCAATCTCCCTTACCCCTTCACTTTAACTGCTTGGTAAAAACAGCAAACACTGAAGCCCACCGCCCTCTCCCTCTGCACACTTACTGCTGAGCAACTAGAGAAGCCCTGCTGTGTGTTTGGCTTTAAATTCATGATGACAGACCTCAAATGGCACCAGAAACTGCCTGGAAGCTCTGCGATGCCTGCCCATGAAGCTTGGCAACACACAGATGCGTATTTTCTCCAGTCAACCTGCCACATCCCTTTCTTAAAGATAAAATGAAAGTCTTCTCTTTAAAGCTCCAGCACCTAGAACCTGAGGGGCGGCTGTGCTCACCTACTCACGCCTTCTCCCAGGACGGGAGCGAGGCCGGCTCAGCCAGCAGCAGGCAGCCACCTGGCTCTGATCTAAACACCATTTCTTCTGAAACCTCTGCTCTGTTTTCTGCCTTAGCACCCACACCTGGGTAGTCGAGAAATACTGACTGACTGAAGAGAGAACCCATGAATGAAAGAATAAAGTCATCAAACTGGGATGTGGATACCTCTGTGTGTGAATGCTATTTTCCATGAAAGAGTTACAAGCATTGATCATTTCTGTTCCTTATACATAGCAGGCACTTAATGATGCCTACTATGATTCAATGGAATGAATCAATGGAAATGAATTACTCAACATCTCACTAAAGTAAGTAAAAAGCTTTGATTCTAGAATCACTCTATTTACACTTCAGCTGGCTTCTTCTATACAGCAAAAAATAAGTCTGAATTCATAAAGAGTTTTATTACTGAACACAAAAAAATGAAGAGATAAAAACAGTATCTATGTGAGTTAGAGAGACACCACAGTTGTTCAGAGCGACGTGTTCACTGGGCTCTCAGCTTACGGTTTGGTGCACACCTGGAAGCAACCACAGCAGAGCATCAACTGCACGCTGAAGAAAACACATGGTTACAAAACTGCCTTAAGATAAATCACTAGGACTTTCAAACGCTATTCAAAGGTGGGAAAGTGTAATCACATGTTTTATTCATTCATCAAAAGCACACTCATATTAGTTGGAAAAAAAACAGAGGGAAAATTACTTCAACCATCTTTATGGAAAACCCCTTTATGTACAAACATGACTTGAAACTTCTGAGAGTTGTTTTTCCTACAGCAATGACCTACTACTCTTGACTGAGAGCTGCGTGCCCACGGCCTGAGGTCCGTTTGAGTCTGTGTTCTCTGCAAGGCGTGCTGATCCACGTGGAATGAGCCATCTCAGAAGAGCCTCCCCCTTCCCCAGCTCCAGAGGGTGTGTTCTCTGAACCACTGTGCACATCACAACCTGATGCTGTGTGCTCGTGAAATTTTCTGCAAGACGTAGGGTTTTTAACACTCAGTGCTCATTTCTTTACAAAGCATTTCTTGACTAACTTTCATCTCCTACTAACTACCGGCAGAATTCATTGCTTTCTTTTGTGAAATAAGTGCAATTCACTGAAGATTTACATGTGTGTGATATATACTTGCTTCGAGTAAAGATACTCATTGCCACGTCAGATAGACTTATGTATGACTCTCATTTAATCTTCAGAGCATCACTGTGAGCAGGACAGTACTATAATCCCCAATTTAGAGCCTTAGAAAGGGCCTAAGAAGACTGACGGTGACAGCAGAGGTACTGTGTTATATTCAGGGGCTAGGTAGTACGCTGTTTTAGATTCATTATTTGTAGTCTGTACAATGACTCTTTCTTAAGACAGGCTTTGGTCCTATTTTATACATGAAGACCAGAAAACTTAATTACTCAAAATTAATGTACTCAAGGTCACACAGCAAGCATTAAAGTTAAAACTCAAAACCCATCCACTGACCCTCACTACTCAAGGTGCAGTGTGTACCTACACCTCCTTGTGAACTCTGAGAAAGTGCAGACATTCTCCACCAGAAGGAAGATTAATGACCAGTGAGGACCACAGCGCATCGCCCCGGTAGCCCAGAGTCTAACACAATGGCTTCACACGATCTCCTACTCCATCTTACCCCTTGCTTTCCATCGTGTTCTCCTCTTATACCACGGATTACTACTGTTTACGAACTCCAAATCCAGCAAATTTGCAAGTTTTTTCCAAGCAAAGACCTTTCAAAGTTGTTTACTGTATTAAATTGTTTCCATGTTGATGTCAATTTCCTACTTAAAAAACAGGATGTATCTGGACTTCCTTCTGTGGGCAAGTATTATATTTACATTCATGAGCTTTTTCATCTTATTAAGCACAGGTTTTACTATAAAAACCTCTCACATTACTAATAAAAAATTCTAATCCTATGCTATGCTAAGTCACTTCAGTCGTGTCCGCCTCTGTGCGACCCCATAGACGGCAGCCCACCAGGCTCCCCCGTCCCTGGGATTCTCCAGGCAAGAACACTGGAGTGGGTTGCCATTTCCTTCTCCAATGCATGAAAGTAAAAAGTGAAAGTGAAGTCGCTCAGTCGTGTCCGACTCTTAGCGACCCCATGGATTGCAGCCTACCAGGCTCCTCCATCCATGGGATTTTCCAGGCAAGAGTACTGGAGTGGGGTGCCATTGCCTTCTCCATCTAATCCTAAATTACTCCATGATTTATTTCATGCGCCACATCAATGCTTTGACTACCTCATGAGATTTTTTTTGGTCTTATTTTGGTCTCTTCTGAATGCTTTGTCAGCTACATGAATTTATCACACAGACCTGAAAGTCCTCAGTGGCGTGTGTAAAGAAGATGGGGCCGAGGGCAGACCAACGTGCAGAGAACCATCACTGCCTGCTGCACATCACCATTCATACGCTACGCCACCTGAGAGATCCCAGGTCGTCAGCCAAGTTGGCTCAACCGTCAAGCACTCCTCCCTGTGTTCTTCCAGTTCGAAGGGTGGAGAGTCTGCGTACAAAGGAACTCAAAGGCAGTTCTCAACTAAAACAAATTCTTTGATCTTTCTCTTCAATACATAAGCTTAAAAAATATATAAAGAAGTATGCTATCTTATAAGTCAAATGCTTTTTCAACAACTCACTAAGTCATTTCACATAGCATTTATTAATAATAGGTAGTCGTTTAAAGGCAAGCTAAAAATACCCGCAGGGAAGAGTGACTGATCGAATAATCATTTCTGCTTCCTATTTGTAAAGTCTTATATAGAGAAGATACACAAAAAAATATGGGTTGAATAGTATTGGGTTGGCCAAAAAAGTGCTTCAGTTTTAAACTAAAACTAAAAGACACATTTTCATTCTCACCAAGAACTTCATTGAACAGCATATTCACCCTTTTATTTCACAAACTTGTGCCGTTTTTCAAGCACCTTCATAATTCCATCTTCCCAAAACTTTTTACCTTTTTGTGCAAAGAACTGTTCCAGGTGCCTTTTACAGTCTTTCAGGGAATTAAAATTTTTTCAATAAGGGAATTTTGTAAAGACTGAAATAAATGGAAATCAATGGAAATGCAATGTCTGGTGAATACGGTAGATGAATGAGAACTTCCAGCCAAGTTGTAACAGTTTTTGCCTGGTCATTAAGAAACACGCAGTCTTGTGTTACCCTGATGGAAGATTATGCATTTTCTGTTGACTAATTCTGGTTGCTTTTTGTCCAATGCTGCTTTCAGTTGGTCTAACTAGGAGTAGTACTTGTTGGAATTAATTATTTGGTTTTCTAGAAGAAGCCCATAATAGAAGACTCCCTTCTAATTCCACCATATATAAAACTTCACCTTCTTTAGATGAAGACTGGCCTTTAGTGTGGTTGATGATGTTTCACTGCGCATGCCCCATGATCTTGTCCATTCCACATTATTGTACAGTGTCTACTTTTCATCACCCATCACAATTTGTTTTAAAAATGGAACACTTTCATTACACGGAGAGAACTGCACGTGGAAATACGGTCAAGGAGGTTACTTTTGCTTAATTTACGTGGAACCCGAACGAACCCGAACACAAAGTGATGAACGTAACTGAGCTGGTACAACTGACTTTAAATGCTTGATTTGGATATTTTGAGTATGCTAGCTAACTCCCATGTGGTATAACATTGATTGCTCTCAAATAATGTCTTGATTTAATCACCATCAACTTCAACTGGTCTACTCGACCGTGGAGCACTGTCCAGCGAGAAACCTCTAGCAAGAAACTTCACAAGCCACTTGTGACACCTTCAATCAGCCATAGCATCTTCTCCAGACACTGAACAAATTTTTTTCTGCACTTCAGTTGCATTTTTACCTTTCTTGAAATAATAAAGCATAACATGCTGAAAATGTTGTTTTTTTCTTCTATATTCAATATTAAAATGGGTACACAAAAATTCACCAATTTGGTTATCTTTTTTTAAATGCATGCTGATATGATAGCTGTCACATATAACATAACAAAACTTTTTTGAATGAAGTTAAACACTACTAAGTGCTACTAGAGCCATCTTATGGAAAAAACCAAATGAACCTTTTGGCCAACCCAATATAAGCATGACAGAGTTTACCTAACGACAACGATAAAACTTTGTTAATCACCAAAAACAGGAGTGGAAAAACAGGGAAAAAATGTACGTTATTAAATCTACTTAAAGACGTACAGAAAATACATCTTCTAATGAGTCAGACTTAGACTTCTATTTAATTTTAACTTCTTTCTGGAACAGGACAGCTGATAATTGCCACATTGAACATTTCACGTTTTAAAATAAAATTTCCCACTTGCAGCTGCCATTTCAAAATGTTTTAACTGACAGAAAGCTTTACAGCCAAGAAAGTACAGTTAACAAAATCATTTCTGATAATTATCTGAATAAAAATGTGTAAAAACTAAAAATTGGAGTAAAAATATCAGAAAGGTTGATCAACAAAACAAGTGTGTCTTGGCCCCTCACACCTTTCTGCAGTTTAGGTTCTAAACCATAAAATTACCATAAAGCTTCCCACTGCAACTCTTCTTGCCAAATAAGCCACGAGTTCTGTTACCTTTAATGTTTTCTAAGAGCCACTAAATGGATACACTCATTTTAAATCTTAACATACTTGTAGGAAGAAACAGTGACAACAGACGCAGGCATCTCAGAAGCTCAAAGTGTCAGCGGTGCCAAATGGGTCCGACATGACATCAGCATTGTTGATGCAAACCTAGTTAATATAACAACTTCTTGACCGAACAGGGACATGGCCCTTCAAACTAATGGCCACCACAATTTGCAAAAGGTTGCCAGTCAAATACACTTTTAACAAGTCAGAGAAATAAAGAAGAATAAAATGTTATGTGGCAAAGGAAAAACTCAAATTCAAGGCAAAACATACTTTCGTGCTTTATAATAAGTCATCAGCTTTGGCATCAAAAAATTATTTGTTTAGGAATAAACAATAAAAAAATCAGAGAATCTCTGGCGGGGTTCGGCATCCACACGTCCAGCGCAGGGGCACGAGCTTGACCCCTGGTCAGGCAACTAAGATCCCATATGCCATGCCATGCAGCCAAGAAAACTTATTTTTTCAGACTCCTGCTCTACAGTGAACAGGGTTATAACAAGATTCTAGTTTATTTTTAGAGTGTGCTGATTAATATCTTTCAGAATGTTCTAAAATGGGTCAAAGCACACAGTGGCTCATTTGTGATATGTCTCACTTGTAGTCACGTTTAGGACATCTTTAAATGTAACCGTGTGCATCCACAGACTGATCTCCCACCAGGAAAGCGGCACTCTACGTCCACTGACACGTCGCTTTCCTCACGACTCCACCCAAAATAAGGGGCGTGATGAGCAGGGGCTTGGGCAAGGCTTCAAAACAGGAATAATAAAATTACAGTAGTTTATTACAAGCTTTCTTTCTCTTTCATGGGATGGAACTGATACAGAGAAAATCTTAACATAATTCTTTTCTTTCTATTCTGATAAAAGAGCCAAAATAATAATAAATGATAAAGAAAAACCAGACCACCTGACCTGCCTCTTGAGAAACCTGTATGCAGGTCAGGAAGCAATCGTTAGAACTGGACATGGAACAACAGACTAGTTCTAAATCAGGAAAGGAGTTCGTCAAGCCTGTATATTGTCACCCTGCTTATTTAACTTATATGCAGAGTACATCATGAGAAACGCTGGGCTGGATGAAGCACAAGCTGGAATCAAGATTGCCAGGAGAAATATCAATAACCTGAGATATCCAGATGACACCACCCTTATGGCACAAAGTGAAGAAGAACTAAAAAGCCTCTTGATGAAAGTGAAAGAGGAGAGTGAAAAAGTTAGCTTAAAGCTCAGCTTTCAGAAAACTAAGATCATGGCATCTGGTTCCATCACTTCATGGTAAATAGATAGGGAAACAATGGAAACAGTGACAGACTTTATTTTGGGGGGCTCCAAAATCACTGCAGATGATGACTGCAGCCATCATTGTAAATTAAGAGAAATTAAGAGAAATTAAGAGATGCTTGCTCCTTGGAAGAAAAGCCATGACCAAAGTAGACAGCATATTAAAAAGCAGAGACATTACTTTGCAAACAAAGGGCCATCTAGTCAAGGCTATGGTTTTTCCAATGGTCATGCATGGATGTGAGAGTTGGACTATAAAGAAAGCGGAATGCCAAAGCACTGATGCTTTTGAACTCTGGTGTTGGAGAAGACTCTTGAGAGTCCCTTGGACAGTAAAGAGATCCAACCAATCCACCCTATAGGAGATCAGTCCTAAATACTCATTGGAAGAACTGATGTTGAAGCTGAAACACCAATAATTTGGCCACCTGATGTGAAGAACTGACTCATTTGAAAAGACCCTGATGCTGGGAAAGATTGAAGGTGGGAGGAGAAGGGGATGACAGAGGATGAAATGGTTGGATGGCATCACCGACTCAATGGACATGAGTCTGAGTAAGCTCTGGGATGGACAGAGAGGGCTGGTGTGCTGCAGTCCATGGGGTCAGAAAAAGTCAGGCATGACTGAGCGAATGAACTGAACTGAAATAAACTGAATTCTTTTAAAACACAATAACAAAAAACACTCAGAAGTGTTCACTATTTCCCAGTGTAGACCCTAAAGATTCCCACACGTGAAGTTCAACAAAATACCAGGTTCATAAAACACATGCAAGAAAACACGCCACTGTGAATAAGAGTCAGCACAGCTCACACAACGGTCCCAATTTCCTGTTTGTTACTGACATGTGCCCATGAGCACCCTTGCACATACGCACACAGGTGCATCTTATTTCTTTAGAATGAATCCTCCGAAGTGGAATTATTAGTTCCAATCTTATGAAACTGCCAGTATGCAACTTAACTTACAAAACTGTCAATGTCAATGGTGTCACATACAAATCTGAATCTATTTAAAGCTCTTGGTATTCTTGCCAATTCATTAGTTCCGACAAATCATAGCGTTTTTCTTTTTTCTTCCATCTTGGTAATTTCAGCACACCTACCTAGCCCCACGTAGCATCAGTTAAGCCTGATCCACGGGCCGAGATGAGAAGTAACACCGGCCATCAACACAGGAAAGGGGCATTAGCTTCTATTTTCCTGTAAATCACAGGTACTTGGTAGGACATTATAAAAGCATACATGAAACAAAAGAATTCTCAGGATCTTCCCGACCCAGGGACTGAACTCAGGTCTCCTGCATTGCAGGCAGATTCTTTACCATCTGAGCCACCTGGGACTAGACTAATTATTAGGATGAAAGTGAAAGTCGCTCAGTCGTGTCCAACTCTTTGTGATCCCATGGACTATACAGTCCATGGAATTCTCCAGGGCAGAATACCGGAGTGGGTAGCCGTTCCCTTCTCCAGGGGATCTTCCCAACCCAGGGATCGAAACCAGGCCTCCAGCACTGCAGGAGGATTCTTTACCAACTGAGCTATCCTGTGGCTCAGTTGGTAAAGAATCCGCCTGCAATGCGGGAGACCCCAATTCAACACCTGGGTCAGGAAGATTGGCTGGAGAAGGCATACACTACTCACTCCAGTGTTCTTGGGCTTCCCTGTGGCTCAGCTGGTAAAGAACCCGCCCACAATGCAGAAGACCTGGGTTCAATCCCTGGGTTAGGAAGATCCCCTGGAGAAGAGAAAGGCCACCCACACTCCAGTATTCTGGCCTGGAGAATTCCACGGGCTGCATAGTCCATGGGGTTGCAAAGAGTTGGACACGACTGAGCGACTTTACTTCACCTCAGGCTGAAGAGAAACTCTAGGAATGGATGAAAGCAGAGGGGGGTGGTGGGGCGGGAAGGTGTGCATGCGGAGCACACGGGCAGGACGAGGTGTGTCCCATCCCACAGCAAGTTGCGCACACTCAGATCGGGACTCATGCGTGATGTGCTGAGTCCTCAAAGCTGGGTCCTGTCTACAAACCGGAACTCCAGGGTGGCAGACAGTAGGGTCTCATTTCATCAACATAAAGACTCTCTTCAGGAGGTGTCATATACCCCGTGAAGAAACTCATGGAGGCACCTGGCATCATGGAGCTGTGACATGTATGACCGGCACGGCACACCTCCAAGACGCCTCACACCCCTCGGGCTTTACAGGGACCACTCACCTGAGTCACAGAGACTGCACTGAGACACGTCCCATCAGTAAAGGAAAATCTGGGATAGGCGGCGCGGGTGCTAGCTTTTAATCATATACACAGAAGCAAAGGCTTCTGAAAGGAAAAACTAGGACAACCTAGTAACAGTGTGAAAGGAACAAAAACATTGCTGACTTTCAGGTTAGCCTAGAAATTATAAAAAGGAATAACTGAGAGCTATTTAGGCCCGTCTCAGGCATCCTGGAATCAATGTCACTGAAGTAGTCACAGATGCCTTCAGTGGGTGGATTAATTTTTCAAAGAAATTACACCAGTGATTCAAATCATCTACAAGAGAGAAGAACAGAAGTATGTCGCCTATCTAAACCCATCAGCCTCTTCCTTCTTACTTTCCTGCTCCAGTTTGTTCAGTCTCTGAGTCCATCAAATCCACCCACTAAATCTGCTTACTACCACACCGTTCTACCTCCCAACTTTCTAACTTCTTGCCTAAATAGCTAAAGAGCCCCCAACCTGCTTGCAGCCTTTTTAAGATCCAATCCACCCCGAGTACTGCCACCATATTGGGGTGGGCTTATTTTAAAAAAAAAAAATTCCGATCAAGACATTCCTCACTTAAATTCTATAAATACTCCCAACAATCTGCAGGAGAGAACCTAAAACCTCTCCTTACACGGTGTGGTCCCGGCTCTCTCGCCCATTTCCTTTCAAACCACTTTAGCACAGATTTCAATGTACTGTGTTTTATAAAGCTCATCTCTTCCTCAGCTACAAAGTTCCTTAGACGACATCTGGCAAGGGAGCCGCCTGGACTCAACACCTCCCCTGTGCCAGCACCCCCTCCAAGGGACGTCACGTCACTTGGGCTTGCCAACAGCATAGGACCAAACACAAAGCAACTGCTTACAGGAAGCCCACTAGACGGAGAATTCAGAGTTTACGCCACACGTATTTACTGCCTAACTAAAACCTTACAGGGGATTCAGAATTTACGCCACGTGTATGTATTCTACCCTTATGGGCAGTAAGAAAGCTACTTTTAGTTTAAAAAGTCACTTCTGGTTTTACACAAACTGCTACTGAAATTATAATGGGGACAGCTGGCTCTGGATAAACATCTGACAAGTTTCTTGATATTCAGGCACCATAATTATACTTGAATTAAAGACAGAGCAAAGGTTGTATCACTTAGGACTTACTGTTTCTACTTAAAATAAGTCTTAAGATTTGCCCAAGTATACAAAAATTCACAAAGTAACAAAACTCCTAATTTCTTATGAGGTATAAGAATCTCACTGCCATACAGTGACAAATTTATATTCTCCCAAATGTTAGGCTTAATCTAGTTCTAAAACAAAACCACGAAATAAACAGGATTCAAAGAAACAAAGGAAAAAAATGTATTAAAGCACTCTTCTATACCTGTTGATAGAAGAAATTCAAAGTTGGCTTGTCTTCAGTAAACTGGTTTAGAAATCCTTTTGGCAAATAACGAATTCTCAATTCATATCTAAAAATAATTAACAAAGGAAAACAATTAGAAATAGGTCATTTCTTTTTCACAGTCCAAACAATATTGAGTATGGCACTGCCAATTACTGAAATATTACTCTAAAAATAAGTTTAAATATAATCTGTAAATGTTTCCTTTTGCTGCAAAAAATAAAAAAATAAAATGTGCATGTGAGTGTGCTACAGCCCGAGGTTCCCGCAGGAGACAGAACCTGACGAGATACCCAGAGGGCGCCCGAAGTCCCTCCAGCCCCACAGCCCGGGGGCAGCACCACGCTCTGCGCCTGAAGGCGAGCTCTCCCTGCCTGGAGTCACACAGGATGTGTCTGCTCCCTTCAGGAGACTGCTCCGTCTCCTGCTCACGGCAGCACGCCAGCCCTGCACTGTGCAGCACACCCCAGTGACTCATCCACGCTACCCTGAAGGCTGCTGAGCACTTTCCACCTCGGGGCTATGAGGAATAATGCTATGAACACTTTTTACAGTCCTCTAAAAAAGCAATTTTGCTCACGAAGCCAAACCTCGAGAATGACCAAAACAAATTTCACCAGAGCGCTGTCTCTGTACCTCATTCTGTATGTACGTGTGTGTCCACCCGTATGCACTCTCGCAGGCACGTACGCATCTCTGCTGGGGGTACACCAGCAACACATCACTGGACCACAACACACATGCTGTGCAGAGCAGACACGACGGAAAACAAGCTGCAGGGCTGTAGCAGCGCGCTCCACTTGCACGCGCGGGAGCCGCACAGGCGCTCAGGTTCCGCATCCCTCACCTCTCCCCGCGTGTCCAGTCTTTCCGTGTTAGTGGCCCTGACGTTCACTGCAAGAGCGCACCCTGGTTTCAGTCAGTAGTAACAAGAACGGGCATGTCTCTGGCAGCCGGCCATTTTGGTTATCTTCTTTAGTGAAGTGTCTGTTAGGCCTTTTGTCCTTTGTTTCTGCCAAGCTGTCTGTCTGCCCCCACCCCACTGATTGGTAGGTATTCTTTACAAATTTTGGATGTGAGGCCTTTGTTAGACTTAGTGAAGATATATCTTCTCCCACTCTATAGCTTGCCTTTCACTATTTTAACGATAATTTAAAAACCTATTTTTTCAATCTTCTAATTTTAATGGTATCTTTTGTTTTTATGCAGTCCTATTTATCTTTTTCTTTTCAGTAAATTCTTTTAGTGTTTTGTTTACAAAATATCTGCTTACACAAAAGTTACAGAGATTTTTTTTCTAAAAATTTCATAAATTGATCTTTTAAAATTGTATTAAGCTCATGAGGAAAAGAACACAAAGGAATCGATACAATTCTTTTGGTTCAGTTAAGGGTGGTTCAATGCAAGGTACACATACACAAGTTTTGCTGAGATTTTCAAGGGTCTATCTTATTAAAATACACAACTGTCAAACAATAAAGTTCCATTGTACTTTGAATCTCAGGAGTTCAATAACTTTCTGCAGGCATTCTCATTGGACAACTGTTGACAGAAGCAGAATAATTTCATTTTGAGTTTAGGACTTAGCATGCACCTTATAGGCACCGTTTCTCTTAATCGACATAATAATCGGAGAACAAGAGCGTAATTATTCATATTCAGCAGAGTAGGAGGATGACACTCAGCAAGAATAAGCAGTAGGCAGCCAGTTTCCAGGCTGGAAGCTCCAGGATCAACAGGCTGCAGGAGGCTTTGGTATTAACATTGCCCCAGTTTAATGATTAAAAAAAAAAAACTGGCAGCCTGGCTACACGTCCAGGCTTTTAACATCATCCCGACGACGATGATGATGATAGCAAATAACGTTCAGGGACTACTCGGGATGTCACAGAAGTCATGACAAGCATTTTAACCAGATGACCTCTTCTCATCAGCAATAACCCCCAGGAGAAGCAGAAAGAAAGCTCTGCATCAAGACCACCTGCACCTGGGTTCTGGTTCCACTCCTTGTTCGCTGTCTGCCATCACTTCTCTGCGCCTCAATTTCCTCACCCGACTCTGTGCGACCCCATGGACTATACACAGCCCATGGAATTCTCCAGGCCACTGGAGTGGGCAACCGTTCCCTTCTCTGGTGGATCTGCCCGACCCAGGGATTGAACTGGGGTCTCCTGCACTGCAGGTGGATGGATTCTTTACCAACTGAGCCGACAGGGAAGCCCTCGTCAGGATGCTGGGAGAAGTGAAAGGGCTGTCACTGCACACATCACAGCCGTCTCAACGGCTGATCCACCGTATTAGCCATTACTCAACAAATATTTCGACACCAGTCATCTACAGACGCAATTCCAGAGTCTGGGAAGACACTGGTGAATAAAACAGGCAGGAAGTACCAGCCTTCAGAAAATTTCTATTTTTGTGGTGGCAGCCAGACAGCAGATACATTAAGTATCTCTGAGGTGGTAATGTGATAAAGACAAAAGCAAGGTAAGGGGAGTAACAGATGATGAAGCAACATTCTGTAAAGGGAGCCAGGGAAGCAGGCTGACTCAGGACACCTGAACACAGATCTAAAGGAAGACAGGAAGGAATCAGGGCAGTAAGGGCAGGAAGAAAACAAGTAAATGCCCCGCGGCCAGAGGCTGCCTGGAGGAATGCAGCCGCAGCCCCTGTGAGTAAAAGGGCTGCAGGGAGGGGGGAACAGAGGCGGGCAGGCCACACAGGACCCTGCTCGTCACAAACCGGGGCTCGTCCTGGTGGGAAAGGGGGCCCAGGGGCACTGTGGCCAGAGCAGTAACAGCAGAGACCTGGTGCCCAGCCAGGCGGGGCTGTGAAGAGCAGACAACAGGGCCACAAGGAGGCCGGGAAGGGACCAGTAATAGTGACCAGGTGTCCAGTTCACCCCATCTTCCTAGATGGGGGAGAACAGACTTTGAGGACATCCGGTAATAGTCAAGGTCCCACAGCTGTTAACAGGCAGCCCTGGGATTCCACTTCAGCAGAAACACGCCTGAAGGCCCAGAGGCAGCGTGAACCTAAGAGAAGACACCTATGCTTAGAACACAGAGGAGTGTACGTGGGTTGGGTCTTGCTTGTGGGGTTGGGCAAGGTCTCTAGATTGTGATGGGGTTTCGTGTTCCCTGCTTCAACCCACTACAATCTAGCATTTCCTCCCTCACAGCCCTACTGGAACTCCGCTCAAGTCTGAGTTCAATTCCAGTCCAGTCACCTCACCCCAGTCCTTAAACCCCATACCTGGCGCCCACTGCGTCCCGGCCCAGCCACGCCGGCATCCTCTCTCCTTTCTCCTCCAGGAAACTCTCCATTTTCCTCATAGTGAAACTTCCACTACTATTCTAAGAGCCTGCCTGTGTCCTGATAAACATTTCCACGTCCCTGCTCTAGGCCACTCCATGATTTCTGAACAGCGGCTAACTACAACATGCCCCAGATAAGACTATCCTTTGGCTTCTGCTTCTAAGTAATTGTTATTGTTCAGTCACTGAAATCGTGTCTGATCCTTTGCGGCCCCATGAACTGTAGCTCACCAGGCTTCCCTGTCCTTCACTACCTCCCGTAGTTTGCTCAAACTCAAGTTCATTGACTCGGTGACGCCATCCAACCATCTCATCCTCTGTCGCCTAAGTTAATACATTACCATTGACGCTGCCAACACCTAACTTCTTCAGTCTTATCTCCAACTGTGAGCACCAAGATACCCACAAGTTCCCCAAGATACCCATTAGTTCACTAATGAACTAATGATGGGGAAGAGTAGGAAATGTTTTTGAAAGTTGAGTCGGATGAATATTCAGATAACCCTAATACTGAGAAGGCTCAGCTAGTCAGACTGTGTGTAGTGAAATAAACAAAAGTACAATTTCAGGAAACTACACAGATGACCCTTGGAAACAGTGGGGTGTGGACAGCTCTTCTTACACAAACTTTCAATTTTAAAAGCCTAGAAGGGAGGATAGAAATAGAAATTCACCATTTGGCAAAAATTACACTAATAATACTGCAAAAAAGAATCAATGATGTTGAGTGGGCGAAAATACAATGAGAAACTGCAGAGTCTCTGTATTTCCTCAGAAGATATTACTTAATTACAAAGAGGGGGGAAAACAACCTTCTAGCAGAGAAACCTGGCCACCACCTTAAATCAAATGATCCAAGTTAAAGCCACCAGTAAAATGAATCTTATCATCATCAAAGACTCACTGATAAAATGCTAAGTGAAAACAACAGCTTGACTGTGGTGCTCTTCCCCAAATGCTTAAGCTCAATATAATCATGGGAACAAACCCAAACTGAAGAACACAGCACAACCACCAGCCAATGCACTTCAAAAGGGCCAAGGTCACGACAGACAGAGGCAGCCTGAGGACCTGCCGCAGATGGGAGAAGAGCCAAGGCGACGGGACACGCAGGTGCACGATGCTCTGATGGGATCCCAGGCTGGAAGACGGGCACCCTGGACCCTGTGACGTCTGTGGGTCAGTTAGTACTACGGCAGCAATGTTAAGGTCCTGGTTTCAATAACTGAACTGTACTTAACTAAGGTTTTAACATTTAGGGGAGGAGGGCTGAAGGGTACACAGGATTTCTGTGTACTGTTTTTGCAACTTTTTGATAACACGTTGAGAATATAAATAAATTCTCACAAACTTTAAGACAGACTGTCCTGTAGATGTGTTAACAAAATACCCACCAGAGCCAGTTTTAAACCAGCCTGGTCAACGAACATCAGCTTTTTGTAGCCACAGACCAGCCAGAAATCTGTTCATTTTTGTGCTTTGGTGCAGAAGTATCCAGTAAACGTTTAATTAATCAATCAGCAAATTTGGAAGTCCATCCTGTTTTTTTAAAAGATGTCACTTCCAAACTTGTCAGAATGTTCCTCTATTTACTGTCTTACTGATTTAAATATTCTAAAGAACTCTTGTTGAGTTCAGTGTCATAATGAAAGACTAGCCTTTCAAATTAAGGTATATGCACAGATAATGTCATTTCAAGATAAAACAGGAAACTATCAAAATACAATCTAAAACTTCCTCAGCTATCATTAGTCATTTTCTTTTGTCATCTATGAAAAAAAGATACCTTTCATCTAAATAAAAGACTTTTTTTCCTCCTCCTGCAAAAGGTCTGAAAAAAGAATCATGTCTGCAGATCGAGGAGCTGTTCATCGGCCGTGAACAGGAGAATGTGAACCACATCTGATAACAAAGAAAAGGACTTTCTTTTTCACTCACTCTGCAGAAGCCCCACAGTTCTCTCTCAAAAGCCAACAGAGCCTCCTCTCAGGCCTGGCTCTCAAAGCCCTGAATCCCACACCAAAAGGACCAGGCCCTTTATATCTGATTAACCTGCTCAGAAGTCCGACCACTCGGTGTAAGTGCTTTCAGAACACCAAAATTTAGCTAGCTAGAATTCCATTATCTAGGTACGAAACTTTAAAGTTTAAATCTGTTTGGGGTAAAGCTCTCAAAACTGCATGGCACTTTTGGCTACACGACAAACTAGGAAGGGCATTGTATTCGAACTTCTCTGGCTGACTCCAGAGCCTGGCAACCACCACCCACTCAGCCGGCATCTCCCAGGACCCTGGGCACAGGCGAGCAGACTGTGAAGGAAGCAGGCTGCGTGCAGCACAGGGGCTGTGGGCTCTGCCACAGACCCAGGCTCCACACAGGCTCCTGAGGGCCCTCACGAGGCTGGAGGCTGGCGCGGTCCCCGCAGAAGCCCTGGACTGACCATCTCCTCCTGACCCTGTATCGACATGCCCCATATTGTCTCACCCACCTCATGTTTTCCCAACAACATTCTTTTATGTTTATTTTGCTTTTTACTTGTGTATGATGCTGTATGTCATCCTCTGGGGCTTACTTTTTGTTTTTTTAACTGAAGTAAAATTCACATAAAAAGCAACCATTTCAGGGAATTCCCTGGTGGCCCAGTGGTTAGGACTCGGGCCTTTCACTGCCAGGGTCCAGGTTCAATCCCTGGTCGGGGAAATAAGCTCTCACAAGCCACATGGCATCCCTAACTTCCCCCAAAGCAGCCACTTTAAAGTGTGCAATTCAACAGTATTTAGTTGCACCCACAACGCTGCCCCGGGACCGCCTTCTGTCACACACCGTCACCTGGCTAAGTTTCGTCCAGAGTTCCAGGTCGCGATGCTTTCCTCGTTCTGACTAGCGCAACACTCCACTGTGAATATTCTGTCACTGGCTATTCCATGAACGTCCTCGGGTCTCCAGCCTAGTATAGAAACGCAAGTCTCTCAAGGACAGAACCTGAAGTGGAACAGCAGGACCGAGGCCATGTCATGCGGAGGCTAAGCTGCAGGCAAGATCCTGAATTGGAAAGAGCGCAGCCACACGCAGCCCTGAGCACACAGCTGTGGTGCCTGATGCTACTCTGCACCCGCTCTCAGGCAGCGGTTACTGGCCCCGCTCAGCCATCGGTCCGTGCTTCAGGGATGCCTCTCCAGGCGTCCAACGGTCAGTGAGCAACCTTTATAGTCCAGCTCAGCCATCAGTCAGTCCGTGCTTCAGGGACCCTTCTCCAGGCGTCCAACGGTCAGTGAGCGACCTTTATAGTCCAGCTCAGCCATCAGTCCGTGCTTCAGGGACCCCTGCCCAGGTGACCAACCGTTAGTTAGTGACTGTTAGTGGTCCCACTCAGCCTTTGGTTGGTACTACGTGGCCTCTTCCCAGGCAAGCAACGGTCAGTGAGTGACCTCGAGAGGTCCAGTTCAGCCAATGGTCAGTGCTTCAGTGGGCCCCTGCCCAGGTGACCAACCATCAGTGAGCGACCTCAAGGGGTCCCGCTCAGCCAATGGTCAGTGCTTCAGTGGGACCCGGCCCAGGAGACCAACAGTCAGTGAGCGACCTCGAGAGGTCCAGCTCAGCCATCGGTCAGTGCTTCAGTGGCCCCGGCCCAGGTGACCAAAGGTCAGTGAGCGACCATTAGTGGTCCCGCTCAGCCAATGGTCAGCCCAGATGGTGAGCTAGGGGGCCCAGGGGGCAGGCCACAGGCTGTGTCCTGCAGGATTCCAGAGTCCTCATCAAGGACACCCACTGGCCGGGCCCAGGCCTTGAGGTGGCAGCGACCCTCTCCCCCATCCCTGCCTCCGCGACCTACTGGTAGCAGCAGCCTGCATAGCATGTAGTCTGCAGGACCTGCCCCTCCCTGCCTGTTTGGGTGGCCGGAGGAGCCTGAAGGCCCTTTGGGTCCTGGGCACCTGGCTCCCTCAGTGATGACAGCTGGGCAAGGTGTGGGGGCCTGGCCCTGAGGGAGCCACCAGCTGGGCTCACCTCCTCTTAGCCAGAACTGGACCTCGGAGAGGGAAAGCTGTGCCTGGGGACCTGGCCCTTTCTTGTCAGAACAGAGAATAACATTCATCTGGTGGAGATTCACAGGAGCATTGTTACCTGGCCACGACCTGACCTCAGGAACAAAGGATCTGACACCACGCAGTTTGCAGCAGCTAGCCCTGCCCCTCCCTCACTTTTCCTAGAAAATGGCTTTGCGGAAAGCTCTCATAGAGCTTGGGGTTTTAAAGGCTTGAGCCACCCATCTCCTTGCATCGCCCTCAATGCGCCTTCCTCTGCTCCAAACTCTTTGACGTTTCAGTTTGTTTGGCTTCACAGTGCGCTGGGCACCCAGACTGGTGTTTCAGTATCATCATCAGATCCTTAACCTTTCCCACTATTAATACTGTTGGACAACTTATTAATACTTTTTGTTAACCAGACAGTGTAGATGGAATCTACTGGTCCAGATTCATACCTCCCTGAGCACTAAGGAAGCTGACAGTGTCTTCCTGTGATGACAGGTCAAACCTGTCTACCCTTTTATGAAAATACCTTCATGTTTCTTGCCCATTTGTTGAGGAATTTACAATCCTTATATTTATCAGCAGAACTCCTGACACCATCTTCTGTCAATTACACGAGTTGCAACTTGTTTCTGCATTTTTCCTTTTGGCCACACCTCATAACTTGTGGGATCTTAGTTCCCCGACCAGGGATTGAACCCAGACCCTCAGCAGTAAAAGCAGCTAAACCACCGGAACACTGAGGAATTGTCCTTTCTGCACTTTCTAAACATACATCTTTTGATATACAGAATGCTTTCATCTCATAAAGGGCAAATTTGCTATTCTCGTCTTTTAAGAGTGAACGTTTTTGGGGGATTAAGAAAATCTTCCTGCTCTAGGACCAAAGACACATTCACTATATGCCCCATTAAAGACACATTCACTGTATGTTTCATTAAACTTTTTTAAAAACTTGATCCACCTCAGGGGGATTTCTGTGTATTGTTCAAGGCAGGATCTAATTCTGTGGTTCCTCTTCCTATGAGGACAGCCATGTATGAAACCAGCCCTTCCCTTCCCCGATGACATGTCATGACAACTCTGTAGGGCCACCCTGCCTGAGACAGTTACTACCAAATGTGTGCTGTAGGTGCTTACAGAGGTATCTGAAGAACTGAAGACTCAATTAAACAAGCTTAGATCTCAGGTTTACTTAACAATATGAATAGATCCTATAGCAGGTAGTGCGAAAAACAAAAATCTATGCTAAAAAACCTCATAGGAGTAGAAACTAACGTCGTTATTCTGATGAGTCCTGGCACTTTCGTTTCAGGGTTCACACCCTGCTCAGAACTAAAGCCAGAGCTGCAGCCGCCCTCATGGACTGAGAGAAGAGATCTCCATGCTCTGTCTCCTGTAGTCACACACCTAACACAGGCAGGGAGAAGAGCTGGTGCACGAAGCCAGTTTCCACTCTGCCACCCATTTAAGCTGTGTGACCATGGGCAGGTTATCAAGCCTCTCACACAATGTCTGACGCCCAATAAGCAGCAAGCTAATATGAGAAGACTGTTACTAAGTAGTACTATTTGGTTCCTAGTTGGTAATTTCATTATCATTGATTCACTTCCACTTAAACTGTATTTTACCGGGTGCCTACTTTGTCCCAGGCATGACCAGAACCCAGCAGTAGAGCAGTGAATATGATGGAGGCCCTGAGGGAGAAAGACTGTCCCAGGCAGGCAGTGGGCTCTGCAGACAGAAAGGCTGGAGAAGGCCCTGGGAGGACGCGACAGTGGAGCACCTGCCCTAACAAGGGGAGGGCCAAGCCGTGCCAGGAACAGCAGAGCAGCATATACAGCAGTTGACCATCGAGTTCAAAGGCACTAGGGACAATCCGCTTGGCGTGTTTAAGAGCCAGTGTGGCCAAGGTTGAGCAAGTGCAAAGTTGGAAAATTAAAAGGCAGAGAGAGAAATGAGATAAGAGCTATTCTGTTCAACAAGAAGGCAGGCAACAGAGAAGAGACCATCAAATGAGACCCCAACCCGAGTACCTATGAAAACTGAAACTTCAAAGAGACCACAGCTGCTCGAGTGAAGGTAGGGGAGCAAGAGGTAGAGAAAAGACCAAGAGGTAACCACAAACTTGGAGTGAGCTCCAGGTGAGTGGGGGCTGGGGGAGGAGGTGGTAGCTCCTGGAAGTTTCTGAGCGGGAATGGTTTACACATTTCTTTGGATGTTTACATTTTAAAAGATTTGTTCACAAATTCTGTGAGCTCAACCTTATAATGTATCTCGGTACAGCTGCTTCTCGCTCCTCCAAGTACTACTCTCCTGGTCCATCATCTTCTCTGACTTTTTCCTGGGTTATTGTAGTAACCTGTCCATTGGTTTCCTGAGTTTATCCAAGTAAAGTGTGAATTTAACGCCAAAGGCAGGTCTAGGGAGGCTAGGAAGAGGTCAGTGGAGCAGCCCCAAATATCAAGGTCAGCAGGAGAAGACAGTGACGGTCAATGAAGCAGGAGGAAAACCTTCACCAGAAGAGAGTCTGGTATCCAGGAGGCTGAGTGAAGAAAGCACGCTTGGTATCCACAGGGGCTTGGCTGCAGAACCCCACAGACACCGAGAGCCTGAAATGCTCGTGTGAAATGGTACAGTCTGTGCACGAAAGCTGCACAACGTGGCACAAACCCTCACACACTGAGAGCATCGGGATTATTTACAATGCAATATACAGTGTAAGTGCTACGTAACCAGCTGCTGGCACAACAAGTTCAAGTTTTGCTTTTTGGAACTCTCTGGAATCCGCCCTCCCCCCGCCACCCTCACACCCAGAATTTTGGAACTGTAGTTGGTTGAAGCCTGGTTCCCTGGTTGTGGAACCAGGGAACCCACAGACACTGAGGGGTGGCTGTACTTAGACAGGACTAAGTGACTGGCTGTAGCCAGGAGGTTCTGCAGAGGGCAGACTGGACAGTGAAGGGGCAGAGCCCATCAAAGCCAGGCTGTCAGGAGGCTGGGCCTTTTCCTTTGAACCATAAATTACTTAGAAACATGTTTTTAAGTTGCTTAATACACAGTTACATGCAGGATCCTGTATTTCTATATTAGAAAAAACAGTTAAATACATAACTTAAAAACTACTGTTTACTTACTACTGTTTGTGTTCTTCCCTTTAATTATTAAAAAGGTAAGTCTTATTCCTTTAAGACTGGTTCTGCTTTATATATTTTGAGGAGTTTATAAGTTTAAGAGCTACATCTATTTCTATACTTATTAAATTATTGGTGAAATGAGCATTTCACTGTTACGTGGTTGCCCTCTATATCCATAAGCTTCTTTGCCTGAAAATTTATTTCACAGGGTGTTAACAGCACAATACTGATCTTTTTTTCCTGGTTATTATTTGCCTGGTATATTTATACTCAAGTTTTATGTGAGTTTTTCAAATTGAAAGTCAGGGCTCATTAGAAGGCAGGAAAATTCTTTTCACTATTCATTTATTAATTCATTTTACTAACGTAGAACAAAACAGAACACTGCAGAGAAAGCCTTTAGACCTCAGCGTAAATAACAGCGCTGAGTACAGTTTGGTGAAATGTGTGGGTCCGGGACACATAAACAGCTCTGAGACACACACACAGGCATACACGTGTGCTAGATCTCACGGCAAAACACGTGGTTTCCTCCAAGTCAGAGAAAAATGTTTGAACGTCACTGTCTGGATACATCATGTGAACAGCAGATAGCTTGATTTTATGTTTTAATCCACTCTAAATCCCATGGATGGAGGAACCTGGTAGGCTGCAGTCCACGGGGTCACTAGGAGTCGGACACGACTGAGCGACTTCACTTTGACTTTTCACCTTCATGCATTGGAGGAGGAAATGGCAACCCACTCCAGTGTTCTTGCCTGGAGAATCCCATGGACAGAGGAGCCTGGTGGGCTGCTGTCTATGGGGTCGCACAGTCGGGCATGACTGAAGCGACTTAGCAGCAGCAGCAGTAACCTCTGACAATCATTCACCGTTAGCATCTGTGCATCTCACTTGTGATTTCTATCCATCTTGCTTCCCCACGCTTCTGCTTCTTTCCTTCTTTTTGACCCCCACATCTCTCTACTATCTACTTGCCCAAGGGCCGTTCCAGCCCCTCACATTTAGCTGACAAAGCTTTGCTCTATCACCCCTGTTCCAACCTGCACCCAGTACTGAGCTCTACTTTTTCAGTATAAAAAAATCTGTTATCATTAGTTCTCCTTCATGAAGCCAGTGCTCACTGATATCTGTTCTTGAGGTAATTTAACTGTGCAAACAAATCTAGACTGCCAGTTACATTTCCTCACCACTTTGAACATATTATACCACCATTTTCTTGGCATCGATGATGCTGTGAGAAGTCTAATTTTTCTCTGCTTGTTTTTGACATCCTTTCATTTTCTTTTATACAACACTATTTTGCTATAATCTGTCAAAGTATGCATTTAGATTTACCCAATTTGAGATTTTTCTGTTAATCCTACATTTAAGGACTGATGTCACTCACTGATTCTAGAAAGTTCTCAGCTATTTTCCCTTCAGATTATTTCCTCTTCCTCATTCTTTTTATTCTCTTCTTCAGACTTCCTGTTAGAAAACGGTTGACCTTCTCATTCTTCATGTTACATAAATCTGCTTTCATAATTTCCATCTGTTCATCTCTGTGCTATGTTTTGGGAGAGTTTTCTCAGCTCCATCTTCCTGTTTACTAATTGTTCAGCTATGTCTAATCTGCTGCTTTATCTATCCAATGACTTCCAGAACTTCTGTTTTGTTCTTTTTCAAGTCTGCTTGATTATTTTAACAGCCTCGTATTCCCACTAATATGTTAGAACAGTTTGTATTAATCCTCACCCTCCTGAAGCTATCACACACGTATCACTGGTACCTCTGATCACATCTTCTTCTTTCAGCACCTCCACCGACAACCTGTGCACCTTCACTCATCTCAGAAGCCCAGCTACACTCTCAGTTTTGAAGATCACATTATTCCCATTGAGATGGGCATGCTGATTCTAAAAACCCACTCTGTGAAGTCAGATGGCTAAATCCAAATGGAACCTGTGCCACAAACTATGTGAATGCAATTTAAATCCATTTTGTTGTGCCTCTGTCTTCATCTACAAAATAAGGATAACAAGTCTTTACCTCCTCGGGTTTGGGTAAATGAAATACAGAGTTTACGAATTATAACAGCACACAGCTGGCACAGTGCCTGGCTCCTAACAGCCACTCGATGGTGACAACACACCAACGTCATCATCTTCACCACCCCTCATTCGAGGAGGGTCAGTCAAATTTTCCTTACTTATGAGGATCCAGACTCCACTGAATAAAACAGTGCCTACATCCTTATTATTAAGGTTAAATAAGCTGGCTTCAAAGAATGAAAACAAAGCTTAGATACCCCAGGATCTGCATTCAACAATTTACTGAGGACTAAGGCTATTGCTATAATGAAGGCTGCCTCTGACATGTCTCACAAATTCAGGACATTAACAGAATTGTTTTATTTATTTTTTTAACAGAATTGTTTTAATTAAAAATACCTAGAGATATGTTCAGGTAACTTTTAGATATTCTTAGTTTTTAAACACTTGTTTAATTAACTGACCAAATAGATGGAGATCAAATCTTTTTCAGCCATTGTTGAAAAGTAACCAAACTATATTCTTACAGACTATTTTGTCAGGTCAATTCCAGCTAGCTGACAAATTTGAAAATTATATTTCTCTGATAAGCTGTAATTGGGATAGTATTTTTATTCAACTAAAGATTTACTCACCTAAAAATGTTTTTCTTTTTAAATGTCTCATCTTATCTATTTAGATCCTTGAAGTGAAAGTTACTGACATTTGAATGCCCTCTTTACGCTATAATCATCTTTATTTCTGTAGCACTATCTGTAAAAACAGGGGCTCCTGTGGAAGAGCTCCCTTATACTTCCCTCAAACGTTAAGTGTTTTAGGTACACAATTTCCTACAAACACCATGGTTTACTGAAAAGTGAAAAAAAATTATTAGGAGAGAACCAGGGAAAGGACAATTATAGGGACTTCTTTTATTTCACTTCGAATGATTTTAGTTTCATTGAAGTCAGTATGACTTCACTTTCCAGCATCCATGTTGTATGTGAACATCACACAGACACTGACTCTTTCAGGTGAGCTGCGATCACTGGGCATGACAGAGTGAGCTCTGCAGCACATTAATACGGTAATCAGGTGTGGTCACTTCCAGGCACAGAAGGGTGCCAGCAGCACAGGAAGTAGAAGCACTAGGACCCGGGCAGTGCTCAGAGCAGAGGCTGGACACTGAGAGGCTGGATACAGAGGCAGAGTGGGCAGTGCTCAGAGCAGAGGCTGGACAGAGCAGCACTGGCAAGAGGAGGGTGAGGGCAAAAGACCGTCACAGAATAACGAAAGCAAGGAGACGGCTCAAGCAAGCCCATGCCAGGGGTGCCCGAAGACGGGCTACACAGAAGTGCAGAAGGGAGCGCTGGCTAACAAGTACCGGCCACCTCTATGTGTACGGGAGTCCCAGGGACCATCAGTGAGAAAATTAAACACAGATAACCATCCTCTCATGTGTGCTTCTATATGCAAAACAAACCACGTCCGAGTCGCCCCAAAGTAGGTTTGTAATCTTACTTCCACTCCTCTGGTGGGTGGGCAAGTTCATACTTCTCCCTCACATTGGAGACACCCATATCCAAATGGAGCCAGTGAACCTCCTCTGACCGCAGGTGACTCAGGCGAAATCCATAGCAGGCCACGTGCTTTACTTTGTGACTGTCCACTATCTTCTGAATGATGCCCTAAAACATACCCCCCACAGAAATGACTGTTATAAACAAAAACTGCATGCTAGAAATTAATGCAATGTTCATTTCTTTCAGTTAATTATCAGAAATCTTTGGTAGAAAAAGAGCATCAATTTAAATACATCACTTAATTTTACTTAGGAATCTTTTTTCACACACAGTATTTTTATGAACACAGAAAAGTGTTTTTAAACCACAAGAAGAGGCACTGCCCCTTTCTTTACTGACTTCTGCAGCTCCACCACTGCATCACCCCAACTCATTCACCCACATGGGCCACCCCTTTGGGGGCTTCCTAAGAATGAGACCTGGGGAGGGTTATACTTTCCAAACCAAAGTATTGCTGAGAACAAGCTGCAACCTTAGTATCATTTGTTTTTTTAAATACATATTTAGGAATACATAACTAAAGTCATATTTCTGATAACATTGATGACACATAAGAAGCTACCTCAAGCTGAGGCTAACCATCTGCTCTCTACTGGTTAATATACAGCAATCTCCAAGAGCCCCCAACCTAATGCTTCCAACATGTTATGTCCATGAGTTCAGAGGAGATGAGGGGCAACCTCTGAAGGAGGGCATCAGAGAACGCTCCCTAGAGAAGATGGCATTTATCCCAAGCTGTGGCAGTCGTGTGTACACGTCTGTAAGTGGGCAGCACACGTGGGCAGACCCACTTGGGAATACAACGGAAACCACACCCCGTCCTTCCATGAGGGCGTGTGAATCACAGTCCACTGCACTCTGCTCAATCTTTTAGGCCATTAGTAAGTTTTCTTAAATGATGCGGATATTAACAAGAAAATGTCTATTAAGAAAAATCAGTACTGTCTACTAGAGAAAGCACTGGTTTCTAACAATTAGCAATTAACTGAAGTTATCATATAACTTACAATGTAAAAGTTCTGCACACACTAGTATTTCTTTTCTGTGACACAATGCTGTTGATAAAACAATTAAGGCTGTTCCCAACCCTACCCCAAAGAAGAGATAAACAATAACATGTCCTGTATACAAAATTGTCAGGGACCTAGGGAGTCCACACCACGGACAGGGTGTGCGCCGTGTTCCCACACCTGCCGACCGCCCTCGTGGACTCCTCAGTCCCCAGCACAAGGCTGTGTATGCAGCCCAGGACTGGCGGGGGGAAGATGAAGAGAAAGGACCCGGCTGAAGAGCCATCCACAGCTTCAGAAGAAGAAGAACTCTCACTGGATCTATAGCCTACAGAACTCAAGCAGGGGAACTGAAAGTGAAAATCGCATCCGACTCCTTGCGACTCCGTGGACCATATGTTCCAAGGAATTCTCCAGGCCAGAATACTGGAGTGGGTAGCCTATCCCTTCTCCAGGGGATCTTCCTGATCCAGGAATCGAACCGGGGGCTCCTGCATTGCAAGCGGATTCTGTACCAGCTGAGCCACCAGGGAAGGGGGACTGGGATGAGCATAAAGCATCCCTCTGGCTTCTGGATTCAGGGCCGCTGAGAATTCAGTGCAGGCTGAGCACTACTAGAGGGCGTCCTGAGGGGCACTTGGGGAACTGGGAGGACAGAACCCAGATCTAGCCCCAAGCTCGCCTGCAAACCTGTGCTCTGGGGTGTGAGCTCTGTCTACAGAAGGGACATCTTTTTCTGCTAATTCTCTGAAAGGCGACTTGTGCAGCCTCTCCTTGCCAACATCCAAATCCCTGGGGGGCAAAAGACAGGAGCTGGCGCCTCTTTCAAGCTCCCACAAAAGTGCCTTTGTCTCCTGCTGCTGCTCTGCCAGCTCACTACCGAGAGCACACAGACTCTCGTCACCCGGCCGTCGCCCCTCGACTCTACATCCCCCAGCGGCAACAGCTCCAGAGCAGCCCTGCTCCTGCGAGGGCTCCGCACCACACCTGCGCCTCTCGTCCTGTTGCTGTGCTCCTGGTTGGGCAATCCCTCCACACCCAGATGCAGGGGGTTAAGGCAGGGTGCAAACCATTCCTCACGCTCATGCTTGCCGTTGACACCCCAGGAGGAACCCCACCTTCCCTGGGTGTCTGCCCTGGTGACCTCTCGCACAGGTTACCCTCATGTCTCTGACTCATGCACACACACTGGAGCCCACCTGCAGAGAAGCGGTGTAAATTACAGGGATTTGATCCAAAAAATGTGGTGCTGACTAGGGGGGAAAGTAGGTTCCTAGTCTTGAAGTCTTAATGGAACAGACAGTATTTCTGTCAGTTCACTTGATCACACTGCCAAAAGACACCAGAATAATTTTAAGCCTAGGCTTGTGTAACCAGAGTCCCCAGACTGTAGGATCTGGTACCTAAACCTGATCCTACAGTTAGCAATTTCACTCTCCACTAAAAAAAAAAAGAGCAATAAACACAGACATTTCCTTTTATTTCACTTTTTGCTTTCCATTATGCTTCCATATTGATTTCGGTTCTACTTCTCATTCTCCAGGACTCTCAGAAATGTCACTTCCCATTCCATAGGGATAGCAGCCAAGACTGTGAGTATAGAAGTACTTAAATATTTGATGCTGAATGCACGTAAGTACTCAGTAACTAAGTAAGTAATTCTGAGAACCAACGATTCGGTCTGGATAACTGAACAACTTGAGAACTAAATACTCCAACACCACCATATCCACAACACACTCACATACGTCAGTATATGTGTGTATGATTTCTGGAATACGTATCTTTAGGAAAGGGACTGTCTCTGGAGCACTGACAGGATGAGGGCTTTTAATATGCCACTCATGGGATCCAAATTAAATTTCTCATCCTGGCTTTAAAGGCTCATGATAAACTAGTCCTACAATACACAGAACAATACTTAGCTACTCTGTAGCCTCTGTTGACTCATTTATATCACAGCCCAGGCCTTGGAAACACATAAATTTTCCTGACTGAATTCTCATGTTAGATATTCACAGGGTTCTTCCCAAATTTGAAAATAAAAGAAGCCAGTGTCTGCATGGTGCTCACATCTCATCACGAACACAGCAATTCAGCCATTTTACTACTGGGGAAGGGTTATTTTCTTTTTTAGCTTCCCTGTTTTGGGGCAAAATGGGGATGGAAGTGCAGGTAATCCTGCCACAAGCACCCTTCCAGCTGTGGCCACACACATGTACAAGTGCTGCTTAGAAACAGATGCACGGGGTCAAGAGCTAGTGACAGTGTGATATTTTGATAAGTACAGCCAAGCTGCACACCAACAACACTATACCAACTACAACTGACAACATTACAGACTGTGCTTCATCTTACGCCAACACTGATCTTAAAATGCTTATCAATTCATCTGTCAACAGACATCCAGGTTGCTTCCATGTTCTAGCTTTTATAAATAGTGCTGCAATGAACAATGGGATACATGTGTCTCTTTCCATTTTGGTTTCCTCAGGTATATGCCTAGGAGTGGGATTGCTGGGTCATATGGTGGTTTTATTCCTAGTTTTTTAAGGAATCTCCATACCATCTTCCATAGTGGCTGTATTAATTTACATTCCCACCAACAGTGCATGAGCGTTCCCTTTTCTCCACACCCTCTCCAGCATTTGTTGCTTGTAGACTTTTTGATGAGGGCCATTCTGACTGGTGTGAGGTGACACCTATTGTGGTTTTGCTTTGCATGTCTCTAACAATGAGCAATGTTGAGCATCTTTTCATGTGTTTGTTAGCCATCTGTATGTCTTCTTTGGAGAAATGCCTGTTTAGGTTTTTTTCCCACTTTTTGATTGGGTTGTTTGTTTTCTAGCATTGAGTTATATATGTGCATTTTGGAAATTAATCCTTTGTCAGTTGTTTCATTTGCTATTATTTTCTCCCATTCTGAGGGTTGTCTTTTCACCTTGCTTATAGTTTCCTTTGCTGGACAAAAGCTTTTAAGTTTAATCAGGTCCCACTTGTTTACTTTTGTTTTTATTTCTGTTACTCTAGAAAGTGGGTCATATAAAAAGGAATGCATTTGAGTCAGTTCTGATGAGGTAGATGAACCTAGAACCTATTATACAGAGTGAAGTGAGTCAGAAAGAGAAAGATAAATATCATTTTCTAACGCACATATACAGAATCTAGAAAAATGGTACTGAAGAATTTATTTACAGGGAGACTCAGCAATGGAGATACAGACATAGAGAATAGACTTACAGACATGGAGAGAGAGGAGGAGAGGGTGAGATGTATGGAAAGAGTAACATGGAAACTTACATTACCATATGTAAAATAGACAGCCAATGGGAATTTGCTGTATGGCTCGGGAAACTCAAACAGGGACTCTGTATCAACCTAGAGGGGTGGGGTGGGGAGGGAGGTGGGAGGGAGGTTCAAAAGGGAGGGGATATATGTATACCAATGGCTGATTCATGTCGAGGTTTGACAGAAAACAGGAAAATTCTGTAAAGCAATTATCCTTTGATAAAAAAAGAAAAAGAAAAAAGAAATTCAGGAAGGCAAGGGTGTAGTGTGAAAATGAGAGAAGAGACAGATTCTGCCAGAGAAGCAAGAGGAAAGAGAAATGCCCAGGTACACATTTTATTTTATTTTTCCTTTTTTTTTCTTAATTTTATTTTTAAACTTTACAATATTGTAGTAGTTTTCCCAAATATTGAAATGAATCCGCCACAGGTATACCTGTGTTCCCCATCCTGAACCCTCCTCCCTCTTCCTTCCCCATACCCTCCCTCTGGGTCGTCCCAGTAAAAATCATTCTGGCTCTAGAGAGGAGAAATAGCTAAAAAATAAAGTTAAGGACACCTAATAAAAATAATTGCAGCATTTTAAGGGGAAAAAGTGGTGGTTTGAATAAGGGGAGTAGACACAAAAATGGATAGAAATAAATGTACTTTAAAAATATTTTGTAGGTAGAATAACCAAGATTTGGTGACCTTGAGAAGATATCCAACACGAGGATAAAAGAAAAGGAGATTAATGCATTCTGCCTCAGATAGATAAGATGTTTATGTCATTCAGTGAAACACAAACTCATGTGAAGCGGTTTGGAAACAGGACGGCGAAATGACAAGTACATTTCGATGGATTCAGCTTTTTAGAATATCCAAGTAGAAATGCCCAGTAAGCACTTGGTTATATGGGTCTGGAGTTCAGGAAAGTATGTTAACTGATTAATCACAGGGTAGGATCAGTATACTCTTATTCAGTAGGCTAACTCAGGGCATTTCTAGTCACTCACTCATTTAATAAGGATTCACTGATAGCTACTTGGTCTGAACATTCTTGCAGATGTGGGGTTCTGAGGAAGGCAGACACAGTACCATCCTTATGAGGTTTGGAAACTGGAAGCAGAAGGTAGGGAAAATGGCAGTGGCACCTGAAGCTATAACCACTTCCGTAAGCGGGCTGAATTTGTAGTGCACAATCAGCAAACAGCGTTATTATTTAACCACCACTTCCTTCAAACAGACTCTGTAAAATTTCCCTTCTTTTTTTTTTCCTTTACAACAGTGAACATCTTTGCTAGGTCCTGTGGCTTTTAATCATTTCCATTTATATAAGGAATTACACTCCTTTGAGTCATATATGGAGACTTTTTCTGTAATTCTGTAAGTGTATTGTATTATGAATCTAACCTAAACAGTGTCTCCTCCTAATAGCAAATGATACTGAGAGAGAGAAAAAGAGAACACTGAAAAACTAAAAAAAAAAAAAAAAAAGTTTATCAATTTGATGGACCAAGATTGGCAGGGTTGGGTGGGGGGGGTGTTTTGTTGTTAAAATTTTAATTTCCAAGGTTACTAACTAGTGAGATGAAGCTGTCATTCTGTTTTTTCTGGAAGTTCCTGTTAGGATTTGCTTGGTTCAACTTGGCCACTTATCATTTAGACAGTGCTCTGAAAGGAAGTGACCCTCTCCTTCCTTGGGTGGAGAGCACTCGTGCAGCTCTGTCCTTCGCGTCCATTTACTCATGATGTGTGCCCCTGCCCTACTCATTCAGTGATCACCTAGAGAGCTAGGTGCTCTGGTCTGGTGCCAGCGATGCAACGATGGCAGGATGTGAGCCTGACCCTTGAAAGTCAAGAGCTGAGCAGAAGGACGTGACAATGAACAACGGAGCAAGAGAATCCGTCTGTGAAGAAGGTAAGGCAGGGAACAAGAGAAAAGGGGTATCTGATGCGTTCAGCTCTCTCCTCATGGATAACCTGAAGCATTTCACTGTTTATTAGAGGAGACATCTGAGGCCATGAGCATAATTCTCAACACTGCCCATCTCATCATTCCTATGAACAGCCAAGTACACTCATCAGGACGACGTGTCTTTTATTATGTCCAGCGGTCACTGTTCTCAGTGCACTCTCCTTCAGGTGCTCTTCACATTCAGGAAACCAACAGGTTCCTACCATATTCTCTGACCACACCTGTACAGGTCGGAACCTATCATCACTCAGCAAAACAAGATGCAGAAATCCAGCCCTGCTCTGGAGAAGGCAGCACATCTCCTGCCCTTGGTCCAGCAGCAGACGCGGGGCCCTCCTAACGGTCCTCAGGACAAAGCAGGCACTTCTGTTTTCATGATCTACAGTCACCCTCGGTTCCTCGTTGCTGCCATAACAAATGGCCACAAACTCAGGGACTGAACTAACACAAGTGTGTGACTGTCCAGCTGTGCAGATCACAAATCTGAAGTGGCTGTCACTGAACTAAGACAAGGCATCAGCAAGGATGTGCTGTGTTCTGGAAGGTCCGGGACAGGTGACAAGGAGCCAATCCCGTAGGTCCCTGGGGGCCCCTGAAGAACAGGGAGCTCCTGGGACTTTTGAGCAGATTACTGACGAGAAGACTGAAGACCGGCACGTGAGAGAAAGACAGGAAGCAGGAAGTAAAAGGGGTGGTGCCAGGACAGAAGGCCGCAAGGCACAGCGGGAGAGGAGCAGGCGGGGCTCCTGCAGGGCTGGCGTTCACTCCAGAGAGGACAGTGTGGAAGGCTCCGAGTGGAGGAGTGATGTGCTCTGGCTCTCGTGTGAACAGGATGGCTCAGGTGGCCGGGCTGTGAATAGACGGGGCAGGGACAACGGGGAAGGCGAGCAGGAGACCGCAGGGCTCCAAGAAAGGTGTGCAGGGGAGGCCCTGGGAGGTGTGGGTTCCAGGTACATATAAAGACAACATGGACAGGACAAGCTAACATACTGGACGCTGGGTGTGAGCAAAAGCAGTGAAAGACGCTGCACAGGGCCTACTTACCTAAAAGAAGGGGAAACCCTTCATCTGAAGCACTGGATGGCTCTTCTGGAGAAGAAAAGTGAAGACAGAGAAGAGAGGCAGAGACACAGTGTGGGAGTGTCAGGTCTTCAACTGAAGATGAGACCAACCAGAACGGGGTGCCGTGTGGACTAAGCAGAGCGCAGGATGGAACCACGGCCACGGCTGTAAGGACTGACAAAGACCTAAGAGGCCAGAAGGGGCTGGCAGGTTGGGCCTGGGCCAGCCTCTGGCATTCACTACAGGACTTCCTTCCGGGTCCACATCTCTTTGCGCTCCAATATGTCATTTACTTGAGTTTTCAAAGACAGCCTACAGAATGAACTTTCCACGTCCTTATCGCTCTTATAGACACCTTCATCCCACCTGTTGGTGGCTGACAATGTACCTGGTTTAGACTTCAGAGACACAAGGTGTGTCCCCCAGGGCCTCTGAAGACCCTGTTTCAGTGCTACCCTGCATCTGGCATCGCTGGTAACAGTCTGATGTAAACATCGCCCTTCTTCCTAAGTAGGAGACTTCTCTGGTAGAATCTGGATCTTCTCCATACGCTAACCTTGGCTCTTCTGCACTGACCCCAAACTTATCTCCAGAGCTGCCTGGAACATGGCGCTGACACTAGCCTATGGTCAAGAGAAGTGATGTTTGTGACCATGAGCTACTGATTACTCGGGCAGGACACACGAGCCTGTACCCCTGCTTAGGAATCATGCCTGCATTTACAACTTGCACCTGATGTTGGCGCCACATGGCCACAGGCGAGGCTGGTTATGGAGACGGAGCGTGCCCGTGTGCCCATCTCACAGACCCCACCTCCTCACACCCAGGAGCTGCACACGTGGCTGGTGACAGCCCGGAGTGTCAAGGCCACGAGGCCCAGGCCTGTGATGTCCACAGCCCTTCAATGAGCACAGTTCTCCTACTGCGGCTGCTCTATACACTCCACCTATTCACAGGGGAGGCCTGTGAATCCTGTCAGCAACCACTATATTATTAGTGTGTAATTAGCACATATATGTAATAGGAGTAAAATTTGTTAATTAAAGAACTGAAAACCTCTGTAATGAATTATAACAAGAATCCTGAGTTTTCCTGGTAAAAAGGAATCTGCAGAGGTTTTGGTTCTCCTGAGTTAAGCAGCCTCTCAGAAAACTACTTTCTACGGAGCATAGCTGTCCAGCAGGGACATAACGCAGGCCACGTACACCATTTAAAAATTTCTAATGGCCACATTAAAAAACTGCAAAAAGGTACAAGTGAATTTAATTTTAATGATACATTTCCTTTAACCTAGTATGCCAAGAACAAAACTAACAGATTACTGATGAGATATTTTACATTCCTTTTTCATATTAAATCTCTGAAATCTAGGGTTTATTTTTACTTTGTTGTTGCTGTTCAGTCGCTAAGTTGTGTCCAACTCTCTGTCACCCCATGGACTGCAGCACACCAGGCTCCCCTGTCCTTCACTATCTCCCAGAACTTGTACAAACTCATGTCCATTGAGTCACTGATGCAATCTAACCATCTCATCCTCTGCTGCCCCCTTCTCCTCCTGCCTTCAATCTTTCCCAGCATCATGGTCTTTCTCTACTGAGTCGGCTCTTCGCATCAGGTGGCCAAAGTATTGCAGTTTCAGCTTCAGTCCTTTCCAATACACTTAGAAAACATCAAGTCAGACTAGCTACACTTAAGTATTCAGTAGTGGCATACAGCTTCCACATTGGGCAGTGCAACGACAGGGTCTGAGACTCAATCTAATTACTAAGCAACTCTAGATAACGATAAGCTATCTCCTTTCAGAAAATGGTTGGCCTTCAGATCCATCTTAATTTACATGAAAATCCTGCATTTTCAGATGTTACAGCACTAGATAAAAGTGGGTTATGAGTAATTCCCACCTGCCATCACATTGATCCAGTATCATGTGGATTTCATGCTATTCCCGGGGAGGGCTGGGGTCAATCCATGCCAATCGAGGTTTCTCTGCCTCATGCTGAAAATCAATCACCAACTGCTAAGACTTGCTAAATTCTAAACACTGATCAATTACTGTGAAGTAGAACAACTTGCTCTTTGGCCTCATAGATTTGCTAATATTGATCTTCACAGAAGTCTGAGAAATATGTTCTCATAACTTATGTGTTTCTATCTGATTTAAATTTTTCTTCACAATACAAATGTTTTGATGCTGGTAAGGTTCTAACACTGGCTGAAGGCCGACACGTGCCCAGTGATCACTGGTTCTTTCCACGGTATAAATCCTCTCATGTGTAGCACGCATATTAAAACCACAGCACATCTGTCACGGAGCCTTCCCAAAGTGAAACTCCTGATATAAGAAACTCTTAACATCTCCTAAATGTCTTGGGAAATTCATAACCTTTGAAAGGCTCCCCTCCTGCACAATACTCTGAAATCTATTAAGGTTGATGCAATGGTTTAAAGAATTTCCTCTCTTGTATCTGAAATTTATACAACTACAAAATGCCCTAACAGCCTTCCCATAGACGTTACATGTACAAGGTTTCCTCTCCAGAGATTGCATTTATAAGGTTAAATATGAAACAGAGCTATAGATAAACTAGAAAAAGTCAGCAAGTATCGTAAAAAGTTTGTGAAAAGAGACTATTTCAAGTACAGCACATGGGTAGATAGTGACACCTATTTCAATCCTAAGTGAATGACTCTTTTAATAATCCATTTGAATAGTCAGTATTACAGTACCATAGATGTAACAATATTACATATAGTTTATATGTAATATATAGCCTTAAGTCTAAGTTCTACCACTTCCTTTGTTGTACTTAAAAATAGTTAAGGCGTGTAAGTTAACGAGTAGTAAATTAATCTCGTTATAATAAAAGGGAAGGAGTATATCTGATGGTCCTCCTCACTGGATGCTTGTCCTCCTTAAAGATGAATATGGACTAAGCAGAGGAGCAGCAGGGAGGAGGGGCTTCCTCAACACTGGATCAAATAAACATCCTGACAGCTTGCATTCCGAACTTGGTTTTCAGAGTCTGGTGATCACTCCTTCCTCTCAGCCACCTCTGCCTACGCAGTGCTGCCCCACAGCTCTTCACCACCCACTCTCACCAGCGCCCGGAGGGAGCTCGTCCAGCGACTCCCACGTTCACATGCAGTGACGCCCCGCGGGCCTGGCCCCCGGGACCCACCCGCAACAGACTGGAGGCCATCCAGGCAGGGTCTTTCACATCCCCAGAACCTCGTCAGGCGTGTGTATACAGGAGACATTTGTTTTTTAAGAATCTGTCCTGTCTGGAATCGTGCAAAGAGATTCAAAATTACACTTTCTAGAAAACAATTTATTTTAACAGAATTAGAGGCTGTTTTAATTGTTTTGTTTCCTTACATACTTCAAAAATTTTCTAAAAAGCAGGAAAGAAAAACAAGTCAATGGCATTATATATGATGCAGTTATTTTTCTAAGAAATTTTACATAAATTAAAACTCTAGTCAGTCACATATTAACTCAGTAAGTACTACAGAGAAAAGCTAGCATCGCTGATATATTGGAATAACAATTATTACCCTGCCTTTTCGGTGTGTGCCATTAACATTTAACCTAAACACACACTGAGGGTGTATCCCAGGAAAACATACTCACCCTGACGTCGGTTGCATCTCCATGCCTGATAATACTGGCCCAAGTGGTTGGCTCACTGTTGCTTTCAAAATAATGAAAGACCTTTAATACTCGCTCCATGGCCCCAGGAGAACGCTCCACACCAGTTCCCAGGTGAGTCTTGGTACTTGAACTCGGCGTGTGATTCAAGTTTGGGTCAAGGTAAGCAGCAGCCATTCTTTTGCTAGATGCTAGGTATCTGTCATATTCTGGAGAAGAAAATAAGTTTTATCAGTGTACAATATTTGAAATCTACTGGTTAAAACGGATTTTACTGATACACTAATGTAACAACACTGTTCTTTGCTCTCTCCCTATGACGTGTTGTGTGCAGGTGAGCCTGAGGAGACCTGAGACCTGCACCTGGATAATCACTCTTTCCCACCACCAGCCCCCTCCCGCCACTCCCCCCACCTCCACCCAGAGCAGCACCTGATTCACAGCAGCATAATAAATATTTGTTAAACAAATTACTTCAAGTCTGGGAACCTTATTTCACTTCTGTTCAAAACTTGCTGTTATCTATAAACAATGTAACACCACCACCCCCTTTAAATCACAGACTCTAAATCTGTCAGAAATATCTCATAGGAAAGCAAAAGGTGTTAATTTTACTGCCTATTTTCAAAATCTTTTATTTTAGTGATCTATTTTGCTCCCCAAATTAGACAGTAAGGATGAATAAATATAGTATCAATTGCTTCCTGAAAAGAAACATGCCATCTTTGGAGTGGTCAGAAGAAATGATACACTAGTGGTAAAAAATCACTACAGTTGACCCTTTAATAAGGCAAGTTTGAACTGCCCAGGTCCACTTCTATGCAGATCTTTTTCAATAGTAAATAAACACTACAGACCTACACAATCCCTGGTTGGCTGAATCCCCAGAAGTGGAACCGCAGGTGCAGAGGAGCCCTCACACAGGGGGCTGAGCACAAGTTACACACGGACTTTCCCTGCACGAGGGCTGGCACCCTTACCCTACGCTGCTCCTGGGTCAGCAAGATGCGTGATAGGGAGCGTGTCAGGGAGGCGCTAAACCAGAAACAATGCACAATCCAGATACCCCTGTGGCCAAAACTCAATGGCAAAATCCTAAACCTCTAAAAAGTAGGTCTAAAGTTTTTTGGAGGATAAACCGTTGTGATGTCACCATGATAGAAGCTGCTTTCCATGACAGAATGTGGTTCTGCTTTATCAATTCAAGCTTTGACTTGCTTGTCAAAATTCCATTTGTGCTATAAACTCTCAAATTGGCCAACACCTCCACCTTATCAAGCCTTCCTCGACCTTTCTGGACAGTTCCATGTGCAAGTCTGTTCACCACCACCCACCCTTACTGGTGGTGTTCCTATCTGTCTTTCTGCAGGACTGAGGATTCAGACAGCCTGGCATGTGGGTTGGTCAGTCTGTGGGACAGTGTCCACTATGGAAAGAGAAGTCCTAAGTGCTGTTCTCTGCTATACTGACTCCTCTGCTTCCAAACAATTAAGAGAATTCTCTGCTGTTTGTGTGGTTCTCTACTTGGTTTTGGCCCATGGCTGAAGACATACAACTGGGGCTGCCAACTCTCTGTCTCTAAGTGAGAAGAGCCTTCACCCTCCTTCACCAGAGAGGTGGGCTCCAACTGGAGTTTGTAGCTGCAGCCCTCTGCAATCTGTGGCTGGCTGCATTTTTTTGACCTTTTCAAGATTAACCTGTTACAGGCACCTGTAACTGGTTAATATCTTTTGAATATCTTTTTCAAAAAACTATCAAAGAGGAAATGAAAAGGTTTTTAAAGTTGGTTTACTTGTGTAATTTAGACCCCTATTCTTCAAACCATCAGTGGTAAATGACCAGCTTTGTTTTCATTTCCAACCTGTCACAAACCATACTTTGTAAAATACAATGGAGAGGAATTTCTAGAAAAATGAAATTTAAAAATAGAAGACATACAAAAGCCAAGAACAAAACTTCTATCATTAGAGTCAGTGAACATAAAACTACCATCCAGTTGCTATGGTTTCCAGACGCCTGTGCCAGATTCTGCCCGTACTTGGTCCTACACTGTGGACAGTCCCAGCAGAGCCCCAGTCTGTGGGCCACCATCAGTCAATTCCCCGCTCAGGCACCAGGCTGCCTGGGGCAGCAAGAGGCCAGCGCCCGCTGGACTAGGAAACAGGAAAGCGGACAGCCTGTCAGTGGTGGCTGCCGACCTTCCAGCTTCAGGACTCCCTTTCACTCACAAACTAACTTCTTTCTTGGGAGAACCAAGGCAATCCCAAGGCAGGTAGGTGTGAGGACACAGGAGCTGACAAGCCTTGGCACTGACCCCAAGGCTCATTGCACAATCCAGTATGAACGCTCTGTGAGACAGCACATTAGAAAAAGAAAGAAAAGGACGAGGACCACAACAAGTCTTACTCCGGAGCTGCCTGGCTTACGTTCACTGTACATACTAAGATCCCACCAAGGGAGTAATCTCAGTAAGCTTGTGATGAGCTGGCCCTTTAATAAAGCTGGAGATGCTTGCCAAATTATGAGAAGTGAAGAACGCAAATTGCTACAGCTCAATTTTTTTTTTTAATTAATGACATCAACTAGCTTGAAAAGTTTTAAGAATTTGATAATAACCCTAAAGTAAATCCTTAAACAACCTAGACAAGTGTGAAAGTTTTGTCCTTAATTTTGTTCTTTCACCCATGATTGGGGTTTGTTTTCTCATAAAATGACTAACCTGGGTATCCTAAATGTCCCACAGTGATTTTACTAGACAGAGAAGCTAACATTATTTAAATGTTTGATATTGTAACATGGAAGGATATATATGAAACTCTAGTACTTTGGCCACCTAATGCGAAGAACTGACTCATTGGAAAAGACCCTGATGCTGGGAAAGATTGAAGGCAGGAGGAGAAGGGGACGACAGAGGATGAGATGGTTGGATGGCATCACTGACTCAATGGACATGAGTTTGAGCAAGCTCTGGGAGTTGGTGATGGACAGGGAAGCCTGGCGTGCTGCAGTCCATGGGGTCACAAAGAGTCGGACACAAGTGAGCGACTGGACTGAACGGAACTTGGTATTATGTCAGTGTGTTACACTGTGTATTTTCAAACTCGCCCCTTTCCCAGTGCTCTTCTTCCAATGTGACTCTGACGCCTCTTTCAAGAGGCACAGTCTATGTTCCTTCCCCTCAAACTTGAACTGGCTTAAGACTAGGCTAAGATACACCCTAAGCTAGGTCATTAAAGGCAACACCAAAAAAAAAAAAAGGAAAGAAGGAACCGAGGTTCCCACGGTGGCCCTGGGATGCTCACTCACAAAGTCCACCACCACACTAGACAGAAGTTCAAGCAACCCAAGATCAGAGCTCCAAGAACCACAGCTCCACTGAGCTTCCCACTGATGGGCGGCATCACCTCTGGAAAACTGAGACAGAGCCCCCTCGAAAGACCCACGGGCTCCCAGCTGTGCTGCCGCAGACAACACCATACAGTTGAGACGAGCCGGCCCTGCTGAGCCCTGCCCAGACTGCAGACCTGAACAGAACAAAAAGCTCACATCATCTGAAGCCATCACGTGTCAGAAGTCTTGTTTTCAGCAACAGACAAGTGATACGGTGTATGTTCAACTAACGTATGCAGCAGTGATTCTTCCTTCACCTGGAAGTGTGGGACATAAAACGACAACCAGAATGCTTGCCTCCTTCTTTGCACTGTTAAAGATACAGAGTGAGCATCTTTTCAGTGCCTGGACAAATCTCACATGCCTTCCTAAGGTTGGGTCACCTTCCTTCTACATTTTATTCTTTGTAATTTCAATGTCATGAAACACCTGAGTGCTTCTCTAATGCAAACTTTTTGCCATGTCACTTCCTCAGTGACATCTGTTCCTGTCACAATTATTTTCTTCACTTAAGTCAATAAGACATAATAGACACCTACCTTTACTAAGTTCTTTTGGCTGCAAATCCAGAACGTCTGGCTCAAAAGCAAAGTCAACATTCCTAGAGTTGGCTATTTTTCCTGTAACTTCACGTATGTTCAATTAGAGTTCTACCAAGTTATTTCCACCAGGTAGTTAAAGTTTTTGCCATACTGTGTACTTAATTTCTAAGATCCCTAATTAGTTAGAAACCTTAAAAGTAACTGAATATTGGAGACTTAAAAAAAAAAATCCTAAGGAAATCAAGAATGGCAAAATATAACATATATGTAAAATCCAAATTAATAGAGTGCTGATAAGATAAATGTATTTCAGATTGAAAATTAAAAGCATTCAGAGTATGGTAACCTATTTGTTTATATTTTAACTGTGACCTGTCGTGGTGACAGAAATCAATTCAGGTTTCCTTTCCGGGGGCACCGACTGCAAGGGGCCAGAAGGGAGGCTGCGGGGAGCTGATAACCTTCCAACACGGATTCGGAAGGGGGCAGAAAACCTGGGCCAGGCTATGTAGGATTTATGTACTTTACTGTATGGATGCTGTAACTTCAATTACACATCTTTATTTACAAATATGAGAACAAAAAAGGTTTGTCAGAAGACTCTTATCCAACAACTGACCAAAAGAAACATGCAGTGCCAAAGCACACTAGTTAAAATTAATTGCTCGAGCCACAGTCACAAATCCAGCACAGAAGCAATTCACATGGACACATTTTATAAATGCCAACTGTTCTCGGTATCTGCATTTCTGCCTCTGCCACTCTCTTACTGGCACATGAATGTGCTATTTTGAAAAACAAGTAAAATATGTGATGTTTGCAAATATGAAAATACTCATTTACCATCTTTTTATGAAAGGAGTTTTTAACTGCATTTATGATATATGGCCCTACATATACACATGTACGCATACTCAAGACAGATGTCTTTAAGACTCTATTGAAAAATATGGGACACTATCGCCAAAAAATGCAAAGATACTTATAAGCACAAATTTTTACACGTGGCTGCAAAATTCATTTTTCCTTAAAACTGACACATGAAACCTAGCTCTAAGATTAACAGTCTAACCAGTACCAACATTCATTACAAACAATTAAAACTGCCACTTACTGAGTGGCTCTACATGCAAGGCATAAACACAGAGTCTCATTTAATTTCATTTTCACCACAACTGTTAGAGGCGCACAGTCCTAGCTCCATTAGCAGGTATAAAGTCTAAAATAAAAGTCACCAAAGTCCAGGAACACAAAGCTACTCAGTGGTTGGGTTGTGACTGTCTGAGACTGAAGCTCTGAAAAACTCTTTCAGTTCAGGTACGCTGTAGGGGCCCATCAAGTGGCCTAACGACATTCTCTGCCCCTAAAATCCTAAAGCTCAGTGACACAGTCCACTGCTCTCAGCAGGCACGGACACACAGCTCTTCACCACTGCGTCCCAACAACACTGGCAAGCATCGAATGTATACGACAGATCACGGATGACAGGGAGAATGTTGTGTGAAGCAAGACCCCAGCCTGCACAGGACTGTCAGGGAGAAAGCCTGTGAACTGCACTTCCTGTCGCAGGCACACGTCTGCCACAACTTCTCTGGTGTCAACTGGCCATGGTGGAGTCACACGACAGGAGGAGGGCCATCTCCCCAACGTTGCCAGTGGCATTCCATAAGCAGCTACTGGGATGAAAAGAATGGATGGCAGTGTGGCTGGCTGGAGCGCTGGACAGAATGGGTGCCTGGGTGAACCCGTGCCACACGACACAACCCCCCGCAGGTCTCCTGGGAACAGCAACGCTGAGCCTGTCGCCCTGGAGCCAGGTGACTCCCAATTACCACTGAACACATTAAACATGACAGACTTTCTCAAACACTTCTTTGTCACTAAATCTCCCAGATGAAAGAAACATGGTTAAAATGTTTTTTCTGTATTATTTTATAATTAAAATACTTAATGATGTAAATTAAAGTAGAATTCATCAAAGCAGATGATCAAAATCAATGTAGAAAACATACATTAAATTATTCCTTCAGCACTTTTAAGTTCACGTCTAATACACCACATACAGCATCAAAAAGCTTCGCCTGTTTAGGAAAAGATTCCCTCAAGGAGTCCTTCACACAGCAGGACCGCCATGACCCGATCGCCCCTCTCACACAGTTGACTTGTCTCTTTCACACGGCAGCCCTACACGGTGGCGCCCATCAGTCACCTCACTTACATGTGTGGTCACTAAGGCACAGAGGTTAGGCAACTGCCCAAGTCACACAGCTGCGAGTGTGCATGCTCACTTCCACACCAGATCCCAGCCGGTCCAGGGGCGAGCCACAGAGCCTCAGCACAGCACACAGAGGGTGTGCAAGCCCCTGCCCAAATGGACCCCACGCCAAGCAGTATCACCATGCGATCCCTAGGCAAGTTCAGTCAGCTAGGTTGCTTGCATCAAAAGCACTGAACTACCTTCTAATTTTATTTAGTGTATCAGGTACTTTCCACCTACGAACTCGGCCTTCCCTGGCCCTACATGTAATGCACTCTTCCAGGAACCCCTGACGAGAGGTCCTCTGAGAAAAGCCACCACAGACAAGTGCACTGAGCACACGGTGCTGGGGAGAGGCCAGGGAGAGGAAAGGTCCAGCTCAGACCTGGGACACGGTCGGGGTTCCTACACAAAGTGAGTTCCAAGCTGGGGTCCTGAGAGCGGGCATCAAAACCTAAACCTGACAAAAGACAAGGTGGCTGGTGTGGCGAGAGCGCCCCGGGAGCCAACACGGGGCCAGAGAGGCTTCAAATTCAATCAGCAGGGGAGCAGGACAAGGCCCGGTTGCAGAGGCAGGTTCAGAGCCTGGCCGCTGTTAGGATTTGCACCTGGGCAGGCATTCAAGTCTGTTCGGACCAATCTGAAGGCTTCTGTTATAACCCAGACAGGACTGACTATGGCCTGAGACCAAAGATTTGAAAGCTATAAAAAAAATCCAAGAGGACAGGATTGATCAAACTGCATTTCTAAGACTGAAGGAGACAGTGGCCATTTTTCTGGCTTGGGCAGCTAAGTGGGAAGGTGATAGCATTCCACCGAGATAAGGAACATAAGAGGGGCAGACCTGTTGGTGGAGGGGCTGGGCAGGAAGGAAAAGATCAATTCCGCTTGGTATTTGTTACTGGGAACAACAAGCCAGATGAAGGAGGCACTTCATGCCTCCTGTTACAGGAGGGAACCAGGGAGCCGGGACTTGTGGACGTTTCCTCTGGAAGCGGGATGAGGGGAGGGCCACCACAGCTGCTCGCAGGCTGGGGAAAGGGGGCCTGACACACGCCTCGGACATCGTGATGCGGGTTCTCTAAGCCGTCTAAAACACAAACAGATTTCCCAGCTGCACTCCTAAGGAAGAGGAGTGAACCTGCCTGGGGAAAACACTCCCGCTGGTGCGCTCTCTCCCACAGCGGCAGGGGGTGGGGGGTTGAGGGGGGCGCGGGGGGGCGGCGCAGCACTGGGCAAATCTAAACAGCATGAGGCGAGCACTCCCCGTCTAGAGCTGACCTGCTGTTCACAAATGAAGAGCGACTGTCATAACATGCAGAGATTGATCTCGACTGTCTGATTTGAAACATGCTATTGTAAAGGTCACTCATGAGACAGGGGCCAGGGCTCAGAGGTCTACTTCAATTATTATCATGCCGCATTTATGCCAGGACTGTTCTATGCACTTAAAAATTAAATCATTTAATCCTCTTAATAACCTTCTATTCCCCACTTTCTGGATGTGGGAAGAGAGAAGCAATTTGCCCAAGCCCACAGGCCTGGTGAACAGGGCTCAACCAGGCAGGAGAGCTGCAGAGGCCAAGCCTTTGCTCAGCAAGGCCTGCCACCCAGGTGTGCTGAGTCCGCACCCTCACTTGACAACTCGGTCACTAGCAGGCCGCAGCGCTGCCTGGCAACACAGCAGCACACAGCCGAGCAGCCGTCCTCACCCTCCGTCGCTGCCACCCCCACGCCCCCATGCAGGCTCTGCCGAGAGCCAGCCGCAGGGGGCTGCTGCTCCTGCCTGCTCTCTCACAGCCAGCTGCCCCGGCCACTTGTTCCTGCCGGGCCCCTGTGGGCAAACGCAGGGGACACACTTCCCTGAGAGTAACGGGTTCTGCACAAACATTTACTGAGCCAACTTCTGCTGCTGCTGCTAAGTCGCTTCAGTCGTGTCTGACTCTGTGCGACCCCATGGACTGCAGCCTACCAGGGTCCTCTGTCCATGGGATTTTCCAGGCAAGAGTACTGGAGTGGGTTGCCATTGCCTTCTCCTCTAGTATGGATTTAAAAAGCCATAACTCTAACCTGAAGAGCATTCAGTCTAGTTAGGAGAGCTGCACACACACACACACACACACACTCTGTCTCACACATGTGGCTGATGACCGCTATAACAAGTATTATTTAAAAATTAATTGTAAACACTATTTTTAAAGATCAGTATCACTAACCATAAAGCCACTAGAAAGAACTCAGTAGTTATTTAGTTTTCAAAAACTCTGCACCACCCTTCTCAAGGCTTCTGGCCACGCAGACCTCGGCTGCTGCAGGCAGACAGTCACCTGCCCAGGAGGCTCCTGACCTCCTGAGCGAGGAGGAGGCCGAGAGCAGGACAGACCGGTTCCCTCCTAGGTGTGCATTTCACCGCAGGGGGGCAGGGGAGCATGCGCTGGTGAGGAGAGTGAAAGGGCAAGCAGGGGAGTAGCAGGAGGGTCCCATTTCACACAAGGTGGTCAAGGGGGTACACTCATGTCTTACTGCCCAAACCAGGAGAACTGGCAGGGCTGAGGGTGGTGAGTGTTAAACAGATAAACCGGGGCACACACTTTCCCCACCTTGCCGAGAAGGGCATATCTAAGCCAAAACCCCATGTCCTGCTAAAGCTCTAGAGCCACGTGTGGAGAAAATCCTGGGAAGAACGAGCGGCCCCTTCCCCAAACACAATGAGGATGAGTGAAGGGTCTGAATCCCCACTGGACCAGCCCTGTGGGTGAGGGAAGCAGTGCCAACAGGACTCTAAACAGGAGTGAAGAGGGTTTACGGCGATGCTCCGGCCACGACATCAGAATCCTGGACATGGAACGCACCCCTGCTCCTCACCGTCCCCTCCCTCCCTGCCCTCCCTGCAGCAGCAGAAACCTGTTACTGTCATGTTCCTGGTTTACCATAAACCCATACACCAGACACACCTGCTCCCTGAGGGGGACACAAACAACTGCACCAACACTTACACAGTGAAGTCCCTACGAAGCGAGGAAAGGGACCAGCACCAGGGAGACACTCAGGGAATCGGAGCCGGGTGGCTGGGGCTTCACAGAGGGAACTGGGACCGGAGACGTGTCCCAGGAGGGGGACTCGCATCCACACCTGAGGAGGAGTTCAAAGAACTGACGGATGGCGCCCGAGGGTGAGGGGGCAGAGGCAGACGATGTGTGCCTCCCGTGGGGTGGGGTAAGGGGAGGACGGTGCCTGGGGAGGAGGCGACAAGGCCCGAGGCCCGGCCACGGAGTCCCGGGCTTCAGAGGTGGGCAGAGAATTAGCAAGGAGAGCCCTCAGAGAAACATGGTGCAGGGCAAGGCTTCCCTCCTCACCCCCTCCAATGGCCTTGCGCAGCTCAAACTACCGTCAGTGGAGAAGCCCAGGCTCTCCAGAACACGCCCACATCATTCTCAGTGCCTCTGTGTGCGATCCCTACAGCACGGAAGACCCTCCCCACGCTCTCAGCTGGAATCAAAGATGCCCCAGACTCTACCAGTTCAGGTTTCTTTTTCACTAAGCAAACAACTGCTGAGTGCTGTTAATATGTCCCACCATGGAGAATCAAAAATAACGAGACCTGAGCCTGGCTGCAAGAACCAGGTAACAGGAGACAAGCAACTAGGCAGAGCTGTGTGAGTCACCAGCTCTCACCCTGTGTGAGGGCAGGGCCCAGCGAGAGACAGAGGGCCATACGCGGAGCAGAGGCCTGAAGGCATCACGGGTGAAGAAGGAAAGTTCCAGCAGGAACAGCAACAGCACAAGAGGCCAACAAGGCCAGCCCAGCAGGGGCCTCTCAGAAAGCTAGGTGCGCACAGAGCTGAGAGGCTGGGGCCTGCAGGAGCTGGGGAGGGGAAGAGAGAGCAGAGGAGAGGCGGGCAGGGCCTGCTGCATGTGCAGGGTGGACGGGACCCACTGCGGTCAATGTGCACTGGGGCTGCTACATGGGGGCACTGCTCCCTGTGCTGGGCACTCAGAAACTCAGGTGTCCTCTGGAAAGCATCTGATTTCTTTGACTGTAAACATGCAGATATCTAGATAGTTACACTGTAACTATAAAATGGTTTATACAGTTATATAAAAATATACTTTTAACCTATCTCCCCCACAAGTCAATTAGCTCCTCAAGCTGTCAGACCACATGGCTGTGGTCCCACAGGCATGGCAGAGGATCAGGAGGTAATTCCCAGAGCAACCATCAGACCCTGGGAGCCGACCCAGACCCATCTGTTGAGAGAACTAGAATGCAGCACGTGTGCTGCTACAAGAGGAAACGCAGAGACCAATTCACTGCTTTTGTTGAGCAACTTCTAAGGCAAGTGGATTAGCTGACTCTACATAGAATTTGCTCATTCATTAGGTAATATTTATGTATGCCAATTACTTGCCAAGCACAAAGAAACTTGACACAACCCCTGACTTTGTGAAGTTTACCAGCCAGCAAAAAGATCAAACAAGTGCAATACACTATGATCGATAACAGTAAACACAAGACGGAAGCAAAGACTCAGGAGGCAGCATCAGAGAGAAGCTGGTTTAGCGGAGACCTGAGGGCAGGCTGGAGCTGGCTGGGCAGAGGGGCGAGAGAAGAGGCAATGGCAGGTGCAGGAGGCACGAGAGCAAAGACTCTGGGTGTCCTGGGCGCTGAACAGTCAACAGGGATGAGCGGCCAATGGCCCAGAGCTGGAGACGAGGGCAGAGCCAGACGAGGCGCCCTGCAGGCTAGGTGAAGGGGCTGCAGCTTCACCTCATTCTAGAGAGAAGCCACCAGGCAGTTTTAATAATATCACCAGATTTATGTTCCTACAAAATCCCTCCAGCAGGTATGTGAAGGCTGAACATGTGAGGACATAGGAAGACAGACAGGAAGCAACTTCCACAGCCCAGAGCGGGGGAAGGTGAGGAACCGTCAGGATAAAAAGATGGATCCATTATACACGGAGGAAGGTATCAGAGAGGCACCCTGGGTCTGGTGGCATGATGAACTGAGTGGACGGAGCTTTGACACGTTTATTAGACAGAGGATCTGGGGAGGAACTGATTTCAGTGGCAACAAATAAGAAGTTCCTCTGCGGCTGGTATCAGATGCTTATGAAAAACATGTAGATATCAAGAGACAGCTGACCCCTGGACTCTGAGACACAGAAGAGAAGAAGGGTTATTCCCAGAGATGGACAGATGGATGTTTAAAATACTGATATAGAAAAAACATGATTTTAACCACAGGATCCAGAATCACACAAAGGAACTATTAATAGTATATTCAATTTCAATCTCCCACTGAAAGACAGGGGTGGGGGGGAATCAACAGCACATTTGTTCCTGACAACCAAATCTGACACCTCTCAATCCTTCCTAGTCTTTCAAAAAGACAAAACAAACAATGCACACACTGAGCGAATCAAAGAACTTTCCAAGGAGGACTTTCTGTGCTTAGTAGCCTTGCAGCCAATTACACGGCACTGTAAACATTTACACTTACTTCAATAGTCTGAATTCAAACTGTCTTCAAGCGTAGGAAATTATGACATAGTTGAATACAATTTATAACAACGTCTTCTTAAATATGTTAAAACATGTTAAAATACACTCTTCCTCAGGTGCAATCTAAGGCGGGTTCCCTAACATTAACTTCATCAGTACAATAATGTTATTACAGAAAAGACTCCAGACTCTTTTAAGGATAAAGGTTTCAGGTCAAAGTACACGAATATGGGTCCTACTACTCTTAGCCTGTTCTAGTAAGGATCTCACCCATCTTATATCTGGCCATGGCTGTTCTATGAAGTTAATGTGACCGATCAGAGCCAGTGTGAGCTTCAGGACATCCAACTGCAGACCGAGCTTTGGATACACAGTCTCTGGGTTTGAGGTCTGTCTCTATCTAAAAGTAGTGATTTTACACTTGAAAATAACCAATGCAGCCAATTCCTGCATAGGAACACTGCTGTCTATATCACACAGCAAAAAATAATCGGGATGAACACCTACGGGTGAGAGAGTAAGGAGAGAAGGCAGAGTGGCCTGTCCTGAGACCGCGCTTCGCGCTGATACCCACGGGGCCCTGGACTCGGTCCCAGGAGTGGACAGGGCACAACCCCCCCACCGCCCCCGCCCCCCGCGCTGTTAAAACCTGCTCTGCAATGATCCACCTGAGAAGATGCCTGTTCCAGCCCTACAGGCAGGCGGACCTGACCTCAACACCCTCTCTACCTTTTCCCTCTTGTGTATAGGTGAGCTCTTTTCTCACACCCACAGCCCACCTCTATCAGAATGATATTCCAATAAAAACACCTCTATTTATTTACTCTGCAGTCAGCAAACATAATGGAAAAATAACTGCCTGCAATCGATTGCTCTGGGACAAGCAAAAACACTATAATCTCTTCCAAAGTTCATACTTCTAGTAAGATATTTAGATTTTTTTTTTCAATAATAAAATATTCACTAGTAAAGTAAAGCAGCGTACCCATTTTGGTCTTATTCATATGTGAATTCATATGTGCATTCTTAACTTCTAAACGTGTTCCTCAAACACGTGTTACAATGAAATGCTACATTTTGTGTTTTGATTTTTATATAACTGAAGCCTCTAACCACATTACAAGCGAAAGCTAGTTATTCACAGCCCTGCCAATCCTTAGAGACAAGCCCACCTTGCAACAACAAGGAGTTTCCAAATAAATATACAATCTTTACAGTGAGTAAAGGAAACCAATTTTTGAAATAGGAAAATCTATGTTATTCCTTTTCCTATAGTCCTGTTTAAACTAAAAATTAGTCTCTATCCTTTAAAAACTTCCACATGGAAGAATGAATGAGGACATCTTAATTAAAACTCAAAATAAAACATGAAACTAAGAGACATAGGACAGGCTATAGAAAAAAAATATTTTACTCACTTAAATGCATTTTCATAAAAACAATTTTATTTACTATTTGAAATGCTCTCTAAATGGTTTTATGCAATAGCTGCAAACCCATAACAAATAATTTCCATTTTTCCTTAAATTTAACTGTAAATCTATTTGAAATAAGTCCTGATAAACTCTTATCCACCTTTTTAGTGCAAAAGCATGTATCTAAATAAAACTTAAACTGAACAGATCTTTAAGTTATTTATACCTTTAGCCCAACACACTGGAAACGGACTACAGCCGCTCTTCTCCATAGACAGCGCCTGGGGTTCCAGGGCCCCTCGGCCCGCCACTCCCAACAACATAAGCTCGGTCCTAGAGAGACCATGCCAGGAGTCCGCACACCAAGTCCCGGCTCATCACTCCCACTGGACTTGCTTCGATCCACATTCAAGACTAAGCTTCCCCTCTGCGCTCCTTTTTTCAGAGCTTGAGGCAAAATTTAGGAGGTGTTCCTTCTGTAATATTTTCCAGCAGCTTGAAGAATGCCTCTCAGTTACAGAATCTTCTCAAGCTTCTGCAATCTGAAACACAGACCGTCCTGGCCGGATTAAGCTCCTAAACAGAAAGAAACCAGCAAGTAACGTGACCCCAAGGATCTCTGTTCCTAGATTCATTCAGGGAAGGAGGGCGAGAGGGCGGGGAGGAGGGGACAGAAGGAGGAGGGACAGAGGGAGGAGCCCCGGGCAGCCGGGAGCCTGCGCCTTATTAATATGCTAATCTCACCCTTCTGTTCAATTCATCTGGCTGACTTCTGTTTACAGAACTGACAGGCGATTCTAAAACTGGGTAAGCTGCAAATCAAGTCTGACCCAGATCAGGTCTGTAGGTGCCTGTGCAAACCATTTTTGTTTTCAAAGTAGTGCTTCTGGCATTTTACCAGCCTAATTCTGACCTTACAGTTAAAAATAATTACCTTAATGAAGTAAGAATAATTCTGAAAATAAAATCCTGATCAACACTAAAACAAGTCTGTAAAAACTATGTCCATAGGAACCCAAATATATTTGAGATTAAGGTATTTCTTCAGATTGATACTTGAAAAGTAAGTTTGTAAATTTATAAAAACTATCTAGAAAACACATAACAACAAGAATGTGAGGTTGCTAGGTACTTTCAAAATTAGTTTAATGGAATATTGAGGGATCCAAGATGCATTTCTTTTTTTAGCTTTAAAATATAATGGTAAACTCATACTGAACAAGCAGGAGAGAAAAACACTCTAATAACCTGTAAGAGCAACTTTCTTTAAAAATGCAAAGCTACTTACTTTCTTCATTCAAACTGAGAGATAATTAAGGTCATCTAAAAAAGCCAGCTATTTGAACACATGCCACACTTAGTATCTGAGCAGTGAGATAATATTATCTTAGCAGGAAGATAATAAATAACTAGGCTCCTAGAACCTTGCCTGAGCACAGTTTAGCCCTCTTAATATATGGGTAATTTTGTTAGTAGACAACCCCACAGGCTAATAAAAAGACAAGTACTCTACTTAACTGTGAACAGGATCTTATGACTTCACTAACTTCTGGGGGTGGCGGGGTTACTGAACAAAGGCTGTGTCCAGGGATGCCTCAGGGCCGGGTGCTGGGCTTCAACAGCTCGAGATGCTGCTCTGTCTGCAGGCTTTACCTTCAGGCTCCTAACTGCAGGCCTAACTCAAGTGACTGCCCCTACTCCACAGTGAAAACTATCATTTACCACAGAAAACTCTGAACTCAAGCAACAGTGGGAAGAAAGGGGGCTCCAGGAAACACAAGCAAGCTAGCCAGAAAGAGAGCAGAAGAAAGAGGCGGACAGATCCGGGGTTTGTCCTGAAAACCAGCCCAGCCTGCCCCGCTACTGAGGCGAGCCGAGGACAGAAAGGCCCACTGCCGCCACGGGTGCGTCGAGGCACATCCCAGGTATCTGGGCGTCCGGTTCAGCCCCACAAGCAGGGCTCAGGGCTTAATCTGAACCATCAACCAACAGACTACAAATGGCCCGAGCAAACTGGGAGTCTCTCTTGGAACGTAAGATTCTCAAAAATGTCAAAAACAACTCAAAGCTACCTTTCCTTGTCACCAATTGTATTCCACACAGCAGATACTGATCACATCTAATTTTCACATCGAAGCAAAAACAGTGCCACCACTGCTTCAAAAGATGAGTAAAGACAGGGCCTTTCAACCAGGCAGAGGCATGGCCACTAAGCCCACCCACCGTCCCGGAACAGGGTCTCCACCCACAGCCCAGAAGGCGAGGCGGCAGCTGTCCAGAGCCGGGGGGGGGGGACATGGCGCCCAGGGAGAGAGGGCGTGAGGGGGGAGCCTATGGTCCAGATGAGACAACCAGCGGCAGCGGCTTTCTCTCCCTCCAACCAAGCTAACTGATACTTTATTTCAGTATCCGAATGTCACCTTCTGGGGTACAAGGTCTAAAAGCTGGAAAGATACAGAGAAGCAAAACTTCTCTAGGACAGGACCAGAGGCAGCCTGACGAAGCAGCAGCTACAAGGAAGTTCAGCGCCTCTGGTGGTGGTGGGTCAGTCGCTAAGTTGTGTCCAACTCTGAGACCCCATGGACTTGTAGCCTGCCAGGCTCCTCTGTCCATGGAATTCTCCAGGCAAGAATACTGGAGTGGGTTGCCATTTCTTCCTCCAGGGGATTTTCCAAAGCCAAGAACTGAACCAGGGTCTCCTGTCTTGCAGGCAGACCAACTGAGCTACAAGGGAAGTTCTCAGCAGCCTCAGGGCTGCTGAAAAGAAAAAGAAAAAGCCGAGGGTATGAAAGCAGAGAAGGCTGCAGGTGCTCTGGGAACAGCAGGGCAGCACCTGTGAGTCAGGCCTGTGCCAGCTGCTCTCACAGGAAACGCCTGACTTCAATCCTGAACACAACCCCAACAAAGCATTTCCTCCCCCGTGTCTACAGAAGGGGATCCTGAGGACCAGGTGGACCTGCCTCAGGCCGAAGAGCTGAAAAAGGACGAGTCCTAGCCAGGTTGGTGATATCTCTACTCCTGTTTTCTTTTTGCTAAACATTTAAAACAACTCCTGCTTTTAAACTCCCAATCAGTGACATCTTGAAAAGAACAGGAAAGGCCTATAGTTCATGGCAACAGAAGTGAAAAAAGTAAGCAATCCCTTTAAGCTCTGATTTATTTATTTATGAAATTCTACATGTTAATACAGAAAGTTCTTTGATATTTAAAACAACTTCTTTGTAGTATCTGTCCAGCTAAGAACAACTAGTTAGGTGTAAGTCCACTTAACAAGTAAACTCTTAATTAAAATTTACAAGAAAGATTACTATTTGCTCAGGCCCCAAGCCTTAGTCACCCCAACTCCTCTCTGTCTCTGAGGATCAAAGCAATCCATCAGCAAAACCCATTATCCTTGCCTTAAAACTATACCTGGGCCGTGACCTCTCCCTGCCCACTGCCCTATGTCTGCTGCTGACCTGCACACGGGTCAAAGCCACAGGCCAACCCCGCTCCCCCATCTCCAATCCGGCTGCCCCATACTCCACTCTCAACCCAGCAGCTGCAACTGACCCTTCCTTTCAAAACAATCAAGCACACCATTTCACTCCTTTGCTGCTGCTGCATGCTGCTAAATTGCTTCAGTCGTCTTATGGCTCCACCGTCCCTGGGATTCTCCAGGCAAGAACACTGGAGTGGGTTGCCATTTCCTTCTCCAATGCATGAAAGTGAAAAGTCAAAGTGAAGTCGCTCAGTCGTGTCCGACTCCTAGCAACCCCATGGACTGCAGCCCACCAGGCTCCTCCATCCATGGGATTTGCCAGGCAAGAGTACTGGAGTGGGGTGCCATTGCCTTCTCTCACTCCTTTGCTAAAACTCACCAAAAGTTCTCCAGATCCCCAAGCAGGTAGCCTACACACTGAGCATGGTCTTCAAAACCCTGAAGGCTGCCCTCCCACCCACACCTGGGGTCCTCACCAAGCCCACCACCAGGGTCTTCTCAGCTCCAACCACACTGACCTCCACTCTGCCTTGAGCCCACACCAGGCGTGCACGACCTCAGGGCCTTTACACGGCCTGTCCCTCTAGGTGGGACACTCCTGTCTCAGATAACCACAAGGCTCAAATGTTACTCACTCCACTCACCTCGTCTAAAAGTCCACAGCCATACTCTTAACTCCAGTTCCATCTGCCCCAAAGCATACACACCTCCTACAGCCCCCCGTGACTTGTTCCTGCCCTTTGTCCCCTGCCCAGCTACCCCACCACAACGTGCTCTCCACAGGGGGAAGGACATCACTGAGTCTGTGCACTGTCCCCAGGGCCTCACTGCTAATACGGTCAGTACAATGTATAGGCCACACTCCACACCTTCTCACCCCGTAGGTAAGGAGGAGATGGCAGAGGGGCAGTCTAGGTTCTAGGTGTCAGAGCCCAACACTAAGCTCCGTGACAGCATGGCCGGCCTTGGTCCTGGGCACTGCTTCACCTCCAAGACCCAGCACAGGGGTTTGAAAAATATCCACAGAATGAATACGTGCATCATACTTGTTGCAAACCTTGCTTTTCCTCCCAATAAGAATGGAAAAAGAAAAACTGATATGAATTTTAGGAAAACCATATGGAAATGTCCTTCCCCATCTGACATAAAAAATAAACCACACAACTGAAGTATTCTGATACTCCGAACAGAACTTCCACTGCAGATGTTAATAGAACCAAATGATACTAGTGTGTAAGATTAGATAAAACCACTGGAAGGCTAGCAAAGAATGCTATAAACAAAGTTAGTGAGCAAAAGAACACTTCACATACTGTGTAGGTCTGCCCACTCTGGCTTCCCTACAGAAACCTGGCCTGAAATAAGAAAGTCACCAAGGGGACTTCCCTGATGGCCCAGTGGTTAAGACTCTGCTCTTTCCATGCCGGGGAGGGGGCGTTATTGTCCGATCCTGGTCAGGGAACCAAGATTCCACATGACCCATGGTGCAGCCAAAAAAAGATTTAAAAAAAATTTTTAAGAAATAAACAATCTTTAAAATAAGAAAGAAAAGAAAGTCACTGGGAAAGAACTATTAAGAAACAAACAGCTTACAAACGTCACAACAGCAGCTCACAAAGATGCAACCCTGACGTTCAAGTTCTCATACACTTCTCACAGTTTCCAGTTTGCCTTAGGTTAGACCAAAACTCCTCGGCAGTACTTCTTAGAAGAGTAAAGCACTGGTAAATGGTTTTATGTCAACCAACAAGAAGAATTTGTAAAAACATATAATGTAATTCACATTATATACACAATTCAAAACTTATCTTCTCTTGCCTTTCTTTATGCCTCATTAATCAAAAGTTACAGATTTAAATAAGATCAACACTTTTACCACATGGTACGTCCATTAGCGACTGATAAGTACAATATACCCAACTTCCGTCAGTTGGGTGCCTGTTCTAAGCTTACTTCCATTCAGACTCAGAGAATTATCTGTTCAATGTCACTGTGACTCACTGTCTCCATCACAAACACAGAAAAAATTTTTTCTTAAAGTTTTAATATCAATAAAAATTATGACTTGGTAAGAACTAAAGAAACTTAGTCTTAACAATGGATATAATTACCTTCTGAAGACAAACAGACAATAGGTCTCAAAACACAACATACTCCAAAAGGTGATGGTACTGGTATTACTTGTTTTCCCAGCCAAGTTTCATGACAATTACCATACCTCCCTTCCGATACTCTGGAGGAGCTCTGGGGAAGTTGAGGAAGGCACTGACTTGCCACTGGAAGATGCAAAGGAGCCCCAGTTCTACCCGTGGGACAAAGAAAGAGTCATTTCACCATCCTGAACCTCAGTGTGTTCACCTGAAAAACAAGGACAACGACTATCACTTACTGAAGCGTGAAAATGTCAGTCACCAAACAGCAGAGCAGCAACACGAATGATAATGAAAATATGATAATAATGATGCCAAGTTAATGCCTACTATGCACCAAGCCCAGTTCCAAGTACTTTTAAAATACTGACTTATTTAGTTATTAAAAACCACTCCCACGAGGCAGACTCTATCACCTCCACTGCACAGATGAAGAAACTGGAGCACAGAGAGAGAACTTGTTCCAGGTCACAGGGCTTCTAGGAGCAGAGCTGGAAATCAAACTCGGCAGCTAGGCCCACAGTCTGTGTTCCCTGCCGATCTGCTCAGTGTGCATGCGTGCTCAGTTGCTCAGTCATGTCCAACTCTCTATGATCTCATGGACTGTAGTCCACCAGGCTCCTCTGTCCATGGAATTTTCCAGACAAGAATACTGGAGTGGGTTGTCATTTCCTTCTCCAAGGGACCTTCCTGACCCAGGGATTGAACCCGCTTCTCTGGCGTCTCCTGTACTGGCAGGTGGATTCATTACCACTGTGCCATCTGGGGAGCCCAACTGGCTAAGTGCTTTACACCTATTTTCTCAATTAACACAACCAATGATGTAGGTGATGTTTAAATCCACAAGTGACACGTGAACAAACTGAGGAGCAGAGAAAGGAAGTGCATACCTAACATCAGGCTAGCTGGGCGGAGCCGGGTAGCACCGGCTCTCGGATACCAGCCAGACCACACCCTTCAATCACTACCCCAGGGATGCTACCTGCAGAGGCTGCAAAGCGTTCCAGAGAGGGGCGGGAGGCAGGCCCCACCTGGCCTCCGGAGGATGACTACTGGGTCACGGTGAAGACCAAAGGGACAAGCAGGAGGAGAAGAAATGTGCCTGGGGGCAGAACACAAGACAGGCCCCTCTCTCCCCGACACAGCACCCCACAGTGGTCCCTGGTGTCAGCAATCCTGCCCAGAACACACTCAGACGAGATGCTGAGCCTGCAGCTGGTACCTGAGAGACGCATCCAAACCACCAGGAGACACCCACCCATCCTAATGGATGAACCCACACTCGAGAGATGAGACAGAGGGAAAATGTCTTCTAAAAGGGCAGAAAGCCCTGAACCTATTATTAATCTAAATAATTCTGAACTAGAGAGTTCCCAGAGACACTAGTTCATAGTCATTCCTTATTTATTTTCCCACATCAAACATCAGCACTAAATTCCAGGTTAAGAATCAGTTGAGAGTTTATGAGGGAAAAAAAGGACCCTGCAATGTGTGAGAAGATGCTGCTATAGTTTTTCAAAATACAATGGGCAGCAGAGGCACAGTAACACAGGGTGAGAGAAGACATTCACCGAACCGAAATTTTCGACCTAAATATATTTAACATGTTATGAAGTACAGGGCAGTTTTTGTGTATGCTGACCAAAAAGACACAAATAATCAAAGGCAATCAAGTAGTTAAAATGTTGAAACTGTTCAACTGTGAAACTTTTATTGAACAGGCATATGCATATCCAAATCACCTCATCATTTCATCACCATGTGTTTTTTACCCTACAAATCCAATTTATCCATAGTTTGACCACTCACCTTATTTAGCAAACAGTGACAGTATCAAAGCACTGGCTCCCGAATTAGGTAACTGAAGCAGAAAGAGCCCAAGAGAACCTCTGGCGTCTGGTTAGAAACCAGGCCGTGCGGCTGCAGGTTGTGAGCAGACGGCTGTAGCTAAAGGGGGCGCTGGGGCCAGGGGGACCCCTGGTGGTAAATGAGCCTCTTCTACAACCTACATTCCTCAGCTATAAAGAGGGACACATCAACCACCGACATTTTAAATTATCCCTCACAGTGGCCTGGAAAAAGAAGGTGTTTCTACAGTGTAATCCAACAGAAGCACCCAGCACGGATCCAGTCCCTCCTCCAGTCATACTGAGTAAGAGGCACCACTGAGGCTTCTCTCCGTCCAAACACAGCTGCACAGTGGCTGGCTTCCTTTGTCCGTCTCCCGCCTCCATGCCTCTGGTCTTGTCACACTGGTGTCAACAGACACTATTCCAACTCAGCAGAAGCATAGAGAGTCACTTTTTCAATTCTACCTAAAATTTTTTATCATTAAAAAGTTATTAAACTCAGCCATAAAAAAGAAAGAAACAATGCCATTTGCAGCAACATGGATGCAACTAGAGATGACCATACCAAGTGAAGTCAGAAAGAGAAAGACAAATACCACACGATACCCCTTCCACGTGGAGTCTGACATATGGCACAAATGAACCATCTACTAAAGAAAAGGCTCACAGGGAACAGACTTGTGGTTGCCAGAAGGAAGGGGAGAGGGAGGAGCCGCGGGGGGTCTGGGTTGGCAGATGCAGACTGTTACATTTAGAATGATAAACAAGGTCCTAGTGTACAGCACACAGAACTATCTTCAATATCCCATGTAAACCATAATGGAAGAGACTACTAAAAAAAGAATGTATGTATGTGTGTAACTGAGTCACTTCTCTGTACAGTAGAGATTGGCACATTATAAATCAACCATACTTCAGTTTTTTAAAAGTTATTAAAACCAACGCCACCCTTATCAGGATGATTATTACTATTTTTTTAAAAAAATATGAAAATAACAAGTGTTGGCAGAGATGTGGAGAGACAGAAACTCTTGCATACATCAGTGGGAATGTAAATGGTGAAACTGCTACAGAAAAGAATGGAGGTTCTTCAAAGGAGTCAAAACTAGAACTACCACATGATCGAGCAGCTCCACATGGGGAGCCCTACATCCAAAAGAACTGAAGGCAGGGTCCTGAAGAGACCGCACCCCTCTGTTCACAGCAAGTATCCACAACAGTCAAGAAGCAGGAAGCACCGTGTTCATCGATGGCGGGACGCAGAAGTGCAGTGTGATTACAGCGGCGCATCACTCAGCCTCTGAAAGGAAGGAAACCCTGTGACCTGGGACATGAGCACAGGGCCTGTGTATGTGCTGTATGCTTCCACTCATGCGAGGCACCTAAAGTAGCCAAGCTCATAGGAACAGAAAGTAGAACAGTGACTACCAGGAAGCGGGGAAGAGGGGAAAAGGGGTACAGAGCTTCAGATTTGCAAGATAAGCCTAGAGATCTGTTTCACAAGATGTTCATACACTTAACACCACTGACCCGCACACTTAAAAACAGCTAAGATGGCAAATTTTATGTTCTGTATTTTTTGCCTATCCCAATAAAAAACTTAAAATGTTAAAACCACTTTAAAAGAACGCATCTCACGTTTTACAACAAATCCGCAAACGTGACACAATTACGTCTACCTGTCGACGGAGAAGGCAATGGCACCCCACTCTAGTACTCTTGCCTGGAAAATCCCATGGACGGAGGAGCCTGGTGGGCTGCAGTCCATGGGGTCGCACAGGGTCGGACATGACTGAAACGACTTAGCAGCAGCAGTATGGACAAGGGGGAAAGTATGGAGACATTAGAACGAGCCTGAAGCGCAAGAGGAAGGAAAAAGAGAGACAACAGCCTATCCTGGACCAGGCTGGAGACAGGCCCAGCAGTGCTGACACTGGTGCGGCACGGGACGCGGTCTTTGCGCGGCTCACAAAATACCCCTGAAGAAAACCTGGGATCACCACTAGTGTTGCCATTTGCAAGAACGAGGAAACGGGCTTACAGAGGTGCAGGACAGAGGATCCGATGAGACTTTGTAAAAGTAAGACCACACGTGACTCCAAAGCCAAGACAGTCACCTTTCCATCTTCTTAAGCCTGAAAGCCCCAAGCTGTCCATTCAGTTTGTTTGAAATATTCCTTGAATTCTGACCTTGCCACACAGTAGATATGTGACCTGGGGCACTGTTTTTCTTTTTTAACTTCTCTTTGACTTGGTTTTCTCATCAGTTAAACGAACTTTAAAATGGCATCTACCATTCACAGCTGTTAGGAGAATTAAATACCATCACATAAAGGGCTTTGACATCATCAGGGCATTCCTTTGCATCTTCTGGGCTGGCACAGTGACTTAAGAATCGCCAGGAACCCAAGAATGCCTAGGACAGAGCCCGGGTCCCCAGGGAGCTGAGAGCTCCCAGAGGACAGACACACAGGTCCCAGTAAGCACGCCCCCGGCAGGCTGGTTGGGGAAACCCCCAGTGAACTTCCTGTGCCATTCCAGGCTTAAACAATTCAGAGGTTTATCTGAAAAACTCAAACAACTGGGAACTGCCTCCATGCTGACAGAAGGGGAATGAGCAAATAAAGATGAGTGACTACATACATGTGTTTAAAAAAACGGTGTTTGCTGAAAATTTTTCATTGATACCGAAAATACTCATTAATTTTTTAAAAAAACAAACATGTTCTATAGAGAATTAAGGTAATTCCCAGTTCTAAACTGCAAGGATTTTCAAGATATATATTTTAAGTAATAAAAATAATAAATTAACACAAAAAATAACTATTTTAAAGAAACGATATCTAGTAAAATTCCCATTATTTTTCTAAATAACACACAGTCAAACAACACATCAAAAGAGAAATTGAAAAAATGTTCAGCACAGGATTGACAATTAAAAACAGAAGATCAAAATCTTTAGGATGGAGTTGAAAGAGTATACAGAGGAACTTTTTAACTTTAAGCATTTATATTTAAAGGGCGAAAACATGAGTTGTCTGGGTTTTTTTTTTTACCTTAAATGAGAAAAAGCATTAGCAAATTAAACCCAAAGTAAGTAGAAGTTAAGACAGAACAAGGAGCAGCGCTGGGGCAAAAGGAAAAATGAATCATAATGACCCTGTCTTCATGAAAAGTTTGGTTCTATCCATCAGGGACCTTTTGCATTGATTCTTGACTTCTAAAAATACTGCTAAAACATCACTTATCTTGATGACTGAGAGTTTTGGGGTCCCTGAGAAATGCCTTATCAGAGTCCTGCCCACACCTTCCCATTCCCACACTCCACTTCCGCCCACTGGCCCACCCGCCATAATCCCAAAGCTCCCCACATCTAGCGCAATCACCTAGAGCTTCGTGAAACTAGAAACATTTCTGCCCAAGGCGTGTTAAGTACAGTCACTCGACTTTAAAAGTTCCCTCTGAGAACAATAAAAGGATTCAATACTTCTTTTTAAACACGAGAATCACAGTAACTAAACTGTAAAAGCATATCTATTTTCTGGAAACAGTTGCGATGCCATTTTTTACACTGAACCAACAAACTCCTGAATTCATTAATGTCTGACCTTAAAAGGAGGAGGCAAGCCCTAAAAATGAGTAAGCAAAATCTATGCTTGCTTAAGGCTGTTTGCACCTCTTAAGAAACAGCAGAAACCCTTCTTATTTAGGTCCTAAGAGCTGGAATAAGAACAGCAACGGCTCAAATTCACAAGCCACATGGGCAGAGCATGACGGCTTCACAGGAGAGGAGAGTCTGTAACAACTCACTTATTCAAAGATTCCTCCTTCCCCCTTTTTTTGAGATGTCTGAATCCAAGGGAGGTGCAACAGTGTGTCCCCTAGAAAAACAGGAAAAGTGCATAAAGTACAGTAATCAGAGAGATGCTGGGGAGTGAGAACAAGGGGGGGCTAAGACTTCAGAGGGCGAAGAACCACAAAGCTGAGCGGGTCTCCTGCAGCTCCTTTGAACTTTGGTGTTTATCTGCCAATCCTGTGAACAAGGAGGAGGCTGAGAACCCTGGCTCAGCATCCACAGAAAACTGCCGCCAGGGGTCAGAGAAGCATGAGAGGCTTTGGCAAGCTAACAACCTACAAGCAAACGTGTCTTTCCTGCCGCACATCACTCGGCAATGAAAGGAAGGTACTGACACAGGCTACAACGTGGATGAAATCAGAAAACATCATGCTCAGTGAAAGAAGTCCAGCGTAAAAGTGTTTAACGTGCATACTGAACACTGTATAAAATTTTCAACGTAAGTCCCACGCAAGTTTTAAATCTAAAAAATGATTTAAACATTTTACCTTTACCTACAGCTCTTCAATCCATAAGATATTCTAGAGAACATTTTAAAAAAACTTCCTAGAAAGATCATCTTTTAGAGAAGAAATTTCTTCAGTTAAATAAAGCCATTATACAGCTTATTCTTCTTTGGGAATATGCCCTGTGCACACATCTTTAACTAATATTAAGTGGTTCACTCAAAAGCAGAAAGCTAAACATCAGAAACAGATGAAAAGGTATCTAACAAGAACAATTGAAGACATTCGAGTTCTGACTGTAGGGGAAACATGAGATCTAATTATAAAACATAGGAACACGGGTCTCCTATAATAAAAGTTACTTAAAATATATATATCAAATTTACACATTTTAAAAAAATCTATTTTGCTTCCCATTATGCGATTGGGAGAAGAAGGGCCAAAAATCTGCAAAAATACTTTAAATTTTCTTTTTATAATCATTACTGCATACTTCTATAGTTATTTCCTGGGGAGATTTTAATTACTTCAGTTGTGCCTTTGCTGCTGCTAAGTCGCTTCAGTCGTGTCCGACTCTGTGTGACCCCGTAGATGGCAGCCCACGAAGATACCCCGTCCCTGGGATTCTCCAGGCAAGAACACTGGAGTGGGTTGCCATGTCCTTCTCCAGTGCATGAAAGTGAAAAGTGAAAGTGAAGTCGCTCAGTCGTGTCCGACCCTCAGCAACCCCATGGACTGCAGCCCACCAGGCTCCTCCGTCCATGGGATTTTCCAATCAAGAGTACTGGAGTGGGGTGCCATCGCCTTCTCCGAGTTGTGCCTGTAAGTAACTCCAAATCTGATTTTGCTTTAAAAAAAAAAAGTTATGAAATAAATATGTCTGTATAAAATGCACTTAAAGAATTTATGAAAGAACATGCATTTATTTTTTGCTCTACATACACAGTCTGGATATGATTACAGGTGGCTTAAAGCACAGTCCTCTCACTGGGATCCTTGAATTACCACCTAAGAACTCAGAGTACAGGAATTTCCTAATGTATATGTCCCAAGCCTTAAATGGAAATCAAATATTATCTTTAAGTAAAAAATAGAAGTATGAATTCATCTAACAAGAACAAAAGAGAACACAAAAATAACAGCATCACCACCTGCAGCGTTTCCTGTAAAATGTAATTACACATTCCTAGTCCCAAGATTTCCAGGGCATTTACAACTCTTTCCATGTGACCTCGAAGTTACCACCTATACTTGCTACAATATGATCTCTACACACAGTTGCTGACTGAAATTCTTTCTTCTGCTGAAAACTATACTCAGGACAATCTCATTCCACAAACTTAGTCAATCTCCACCTCACTCTCACAGTTGTCTAAGAAACCCAAGTCTCCTTTCTGTACACAATCTCCTCTCTGTACATCTATCACAATCCACAGTAAACCCATTTTTGTCTCCTTTACAGAGTCAGGCACTGCAAAAAGAAGGCACCCTTGGCGTCTGCTGCACAGCTAAGGAAACCACTCTGCTCTGCCGTCTGGGAAAGCTCCCGACAGCAGCCGCAACGTGTCCTGGAGTAACACCACCATCATGATCACTGCACAAATGCCATGCAAACACCATGCTTTCTACCCTCTTCCAGATAAAATCCACTTAAGAACTGACACCACTTTCACAATCAGAATATCCTGCAAGAAAAGCTACACCCTGCTCCCTTTCCCATCTTCTTACCTGAATAAAAGTAAGGTCTGGGGAACCGGTGGGGTTGGGATAAAAAAGAAAGGCAGATACGTTTTCTTCAGCCATCTAGAAGTATGTGTCACATGGAAAACTCCTCAGTGCCCAATGAGTGCAAGTTTATGCTGAACTTCGCACCTAAGTCAGGTCAAGTCAAAGTTGCTCAGTCGTGTCCAACTCTTTGCGACCCATGGACTATACAGTCCATGGAATTCTCCAGGCCAGAAAACTGGAGTGGGTAGCCATTCCCTTCTCCAGGGAATCTTCCCAACCCAGGGATTGAACCCAGGTCTCCTGCATTGCAGGAGGATTCTTTACCAGCTGAACCACAAGGGAAGCCCAAACTAAAGATTTACTCTGAAGATTAAAAGTCACACTCAAGTGAACAAGTACATTTTTAGTAATTTTTTAAATCTTTTATAAATTATGACAAAATTAAGCACATATGTGATCCGTTTTCTCAAACATGTTAAATATCCCTGTTACTGACATACAAGGCAGTGAAGTTCAGCTTTGAACAGTGAAAATGCAGCTCCAAGACTGACCAAGTCTCACTTGCCCTCAGCTACCAAAAGAGGATCAATTTAGGATCAAGAGTGTTAGGTAGGTAGAATAGGGAAAAGGAGTCCAAAATGGCGGTGGCTAAAAGACAAGGAAGGTCAAAGGAAGGTCCGAGGACCAGAGTGAAGACTTCAGGCAGAACAAACAGCACTCCTGGCTAAGCCCAATTTGCATAGGGCAGGCCCAGGTGGAGGAAAAAACATATAAAAGGAGGAGCCAAAGCGCTTTCTCACGGACTCTCTCCCGCGTGCGTGCACTCTTTCTTTCTCTCTCTCTCTCTCTCTCCTGCTATCTTCTAAATAAAATAGAGCTGTAACACTGATTTGCCTAAGAGCTATAACACGGTTTGTCCAAGACCTGAGAGCTCCAAATCTTTGTTGTGACCAAAGAACCGAGGAACGTACACTCGCGTGACAGAGTTTCCACGTAAACGCAACAGGCAGCCTGCATCAATGCTGCAGGTCCAGAAGAAAACTACCACTGGAAGACCCCCCAGTCTTTCCCATTTAAATCTAAAGAATGAGTCTGTTCCAGGATATGTCTACTGTGATACAGAGGTTATGAGAAAATGTCATACATACACCCAAACACCACTATTCTATCAAGCTTTTCTATTTCAAAACCACTGTCACCAGCAGGCAGAAGCTACGCAGTAGGCACACACTCCATCTTATGACGCGTCACTTCATAAGGCTCACATAATGAAAAATCAGTATTTACGCTGTACTAATCTCAATTTCATAAACTAACAAAGATATTTTTTAAGGGCGACATTGTTACTCAAATGTACATCAAAAACTGTAAGAAGAGCCAAAAATGATTCCAAATTTTCAACCAATCATCTGCAAGACTGGGGGAAAACCTCTCCTTCAGCGGTGCAGAGCACAGGACTGGGGTCACGCAGGTGCTGGGCACTCTGCTGGCCAATGAAGATCTCAGGCATCTCCCTTCTCACGCTCATTCACCAGGCCCCGATACACTCACTGCTCACTACACTAACACATCGCTGACGGATGGGCAAGTGGCGGGAAGAAAATGACCTCTGCTTGAAGGAGCTGGGATTAACGGTTATGTTCAGGACAAACAACACAGCGTGTGTTAAGTCAGGCAGGAAAAGCTATTTTGCATGAAACACAATGCAGAATACACCAAATATCCCATATCAGTACAGTAACAAAACAAAATGGAAATTAAACCAAAAAAAAGAACAAGCTTCCCTCTGTCAAAATGGAAATTGCCTGAGATTCTGTAGATAGTAAAGTCAGTAGCTAGGAGCACATCAATGCTGTATACTGTCACCCTGCTTATTTAATTTGTATGGGAAGAGTACATTATGCAAGATGCTGGACTGGATGAAGCTCAAGCTGCAATCAAGATTGCCGGGAGAAATATCAGTAACCTCAGATATGCAGATGACACCACCCTTGTGGCCAAAAGCAAAGAGGAACTAAAGAGCCTCTTAATGAAAGTGAAAGAGGAGAGTGAAAAAGTTGACTTAAAACTCAACATTCAAAAAATGAAGATCATGGCATCTGGTCCCATCACTTCATGGCAAACAGACGGGGAAACAATGGAAATAATAACAGACTTTATTTTTTTTGGCTCCAAAATCATTGCAGATGGTGACTACAGCCATGAAGTTAAAAGACTCTTGCTCCTTGGAAGAAAAGTTATGACCAACCTAGACAGCATATTAAAAAGCAGAGACATTACTTTGTCAACAAAGATCCATCTAGTCAAAGCTATGGTTTTTCCAGTGGTCATGTATGGATGTGAGAGTTGGACTATAAAGAAAGCTGAGCACCGAAGAATTGATGCTTTTGAACTGTGGTGTTGGAGAAGACTCTTGAGAGTCCTTTAGACTGCAAGGAGATTCAACCAGTCCATCCTAAAGGAAATCAGTCCTGAATATTCATTGGAAGGACTGATGCTGAAGCAGAAACTCCAATACTCTTGTCACCTGATTCGAGGAAGTGACTCATTTGAAAAGACCCTAAAAAAAAAAAAAAAAAAATTAAAAGACCCTAATGCTGGGAAAGACTGAAGGTGGAGGTGGGAGGAGAAGGGGAAGACAGAGGATGAGATGGCTGGATGACATCACCGACTCAATGGACATGAGTCTGAGTACAAACTCTGGGAGTTGGTGATGGACAAGGAAGCCTGGCGTGCTGCAGTCCATGGGGTCACAAAGAGTCAGACACAAGTGAGCAACAGAACTGAACTGATGGAGAAAGAATGGATAGACAAAACAGGATAGACTCTTGCAAGGGAACACTATACTCAGCAACAGAAAGGAACCAACCACACAGCAATATAGATGAATCTCTACTACATGGGGCTAAAAATCACCTTTCACAGTTATACGCAGCGTACCACTCTGCTGACATGAGCTCCTAGAACAGGCAAAAGTGACCTGAAGTGGAAGGAACACAGAAGTTATGGGGGGAGGGGAGCAGCGAGTGGTTGGGGCAGGGACTGTGACCATGGAGGGGCATGAAGGAACTTTCTGGGGCCCTGGGGCCCTGGGGCCCTTCCCAGGCACTATAAAGCCTTGCTGTGTCCTCCATTTCTTGTTTCAGCCTCCAAAACCTTCCCTGAGTTGCAAAGGGCAGATTCAAACAGTTACTAATTAGGGGAATGCAGAACTAGAGGAGGAGCAGTAGAAAGATCAGTGTGTGAATAAAGCAGGGTCCTGGTTCCTCCTCAAAGGGTAGATAACACGTAACATCTGACACAGGTCTTCTACAGCAACTAAGGGCCCCACCCAGGTAGAGGACTGTAACTTCAGGCTGAGCAGAACCCAAACTGCATGGAAGCGGAAGACTGATGATTGAGATTCCTTGAACACAACCTGTTACCTCTCGCCAGCCAATGAGAGGAGGGCCACACACCCTGCAGTCGCCTTCTCCCCTGGAATTTTGCCCCAAGAACCACCCAGGATTCAGGTCTTTTGAGCATTCTCCTTGCTTGGCCCTGCAATAACTTTTCTCTCCTTCAAATTCCAGCATTTTAGTTTATTTGGCCTCCGTGTGCGTCAGGCACAAAAACTTGGGTTCAACAAGAAAATGACAATGGTGTCTACATTTTGGTAAGTGTATGAGCTGCAAAGGCAATGTTAACTTTTGTAAATTTGGTAATTTGATAATTCCATGAATACATCGTGGTCATTCTGTTCTTTTCATACTGTTCATGGGGTTCTCAAGGCAAGAAGGCTGGAGTGGTTTGCCATTCCCTTCTCCAGTAGACCACGTTTTGGCAAAACTCTCCACCACAATCCATCCATCTTGGGCGCCCACGTGACACGGCTCACAGTTTCACTGAGTTGGACAAGGCTGTGGTCCACGTGATCAGTTTGGTCAGTTATCTGTGATTGTGGTTTTCATTGTGTCTGCCCTCTGATGGATGAGGATAAGGGGCTGGTGGAAGCTTCCGGATGGGAGGGACTAGTTGTGGGGAAAACTGGGTCTTGCTCTGGTGGACAAGTCCATGCTCAGTAAATCTTTAATCTTCTGCTGACGGGTGGGGCTGTTCCCTCCCTATAGCCCTGCTTTGGCAGAGGTAATGGTGACCTCCTAAAAAAGGGCCTATGCCAGCACCCTGTACCTCCCAGGCCTGCTGCAGTCAGTGTCCCTGGCCCCGCGGCAGGTACTGTGGACCCACGCCTCCACCGGAGACTCCGGAACACTCACAGGCAAGGCTGGCTCAGTCTCCTGTGGGGCCACTGCTCCTTTCTCCTGGTGCACACAAGGTTTTGTTTGTGCCCTCCCAAGTCTCTGTCTCCCCAGTCCCGACTCATCGCAGTATCTAAGCGGTAAAGGGAGTGAGCGCTGCAACCTACTCTCACAGTAAATACACGTGTGCACGTACCTGGAAAGACAGAAAGAGAGGGTGGGGTGGGGGAAGGGAGAGAAGAGGAAAACAGGGTTGGGGAGGGCCTGCAGGCAAAGGCAACAGAACGTTAGTTTAACATCTGGTGAATCTAGGTGAAGTGCCATATTCAGGAGTTCCCTATACTACTACATCTTATAACTTTTCTATAAAAGAAAAAAATTTTTTCATCTAAAAAAACAAAACACACTGTACACTTGAAACACTGTAAAGCAACTATACTGCAATTTTAAACAATTAAAAACCAAAACCCAAGGAGCAGCAAACTGGAAAGGGTGCTGGAGGGTTTCTGAGGCAGTCAGCCCAGCGCAGACCACTGTCACTTTGCTGTTGAGCCCAGTTCACGCGCCCATAGCACAGGGAGGCCCAGCAAACCAGAACACTGGAATCCGAGGGAGAGAAACAGGTTTACCGCAGACAGAAAGGCAAAAGCTGTGCTACCGCACACTGAAGGCGACAAGCGTTCACACTGCAGATCCCAAGTCACCCAGAAAGGCTAAAAGTGAGTCTGATGACTTTCAGTACATTTTTTAAGAAGACCTGTAAGTATCCTTTGAAATACATAGGAAAATAAACACGGTTACATATTTTTTAAGTGTATAATCCACTATTTTTTTCCTATTCTGCATATACAGTAACTTTAAGCAAATCATACCAAAACCTCTCAGGAGACACTGCATGGTACACCCCAAACGTGTGCAGCAACAACACGAGCCAAATCAAAGCAAACACCCCGCAAGCCATCCCCGAGCTCATGCAACAGGAGCCCCACAGCACCTGGAAATGCCATCAACTGAAGCAAACACCCCAGCCTTCTCCTCGGCCTCTGGACCAGGATTAAGTTACCGCGGGGTCCAGAGGAAGACACAGGGATGGAGCCAGACAGCAAAAAGTAAGCAGGACAACTCCACTCTCTCCTCTGTCTCTCAGTGTGCTGCCAAGAGGCCACTAGCGGATCTGGGCCATGTGCTCACTGTACAGAGGGCGGCAGGCGGGAGCTGCGGTGAGCGGGGCTGGACACACACGGTGGGAAGCTTCACGTGTCCAGGGGAGAGCAAGGAGGGCCGCAAACACAGAGGGGCACGTGCAACAAGGGGCAGAAGCCCGCTCCGCTGTACCACTGACTGCTGTGACCACACAGAGCGGCACCTCCCATCATAAAACCATGAAGTCATCATTTAAAATAGTGGCCTTCTTACTTTCCAAAATCAAACAAATTTTGATTTGTAAATAAAAATTAAAACCCTCACACACAAACTTCCACTTTAATTTCCCTCCCCACTCTATACATAAACAAGGGCCTACTGGGAAAAAGTGCTGAATAACTGCTCTGGAGGACATCAGAAAGCACCACAGAGCAGTAACAAGCAACTCTCCTGCATGCTTCTAAAAACTGTACTTCAATTGCAAGTCTTAAGCTCAACGAAGCCTATGTGTATCATTTTCTGTGTGCATTCTTGGTATTTCTAGCAGTGTAAAATATACCTGTATCCTACAATTACAGCTGACCGAACAAAACAGCTGAAGACTACATAAATTTGTCTCATTAACCAGAGAAAACATTATTTATTAATTGTAAACACTGGTAAAACTATTTTTCTCCAGAGCTACAAGAACTTGAAATCCCCTAAAATAATTTAACTTTTAAAACACTTTTAACTTATGCTAATTACGCAACATCTGTAATATACAATCATGTTATATGAAGATAAACTACATACAAAGGCTTTAGCATACAAAACTCAGCCAAGGACTTCAAGGTTACATGGTTTCAGAAGCTGTGTCTATGGCTAAAATCTACTTCACTTAAACTTCCAGGATACCTTGTCCAGAAAAATAAAGTTTAATCCAGCCTGAAAGAAAACCTGAGCTCAAGTGCATACAGTATCTGTGTGTATACACACAGAAGTCACCTATCTTTGAAGCCTGGGGTATAATTTCCATACAGGAAAACCTCCGGCTCAGGAGCTCTGACGAACGTCCTCTGTGGCGTGGCCACCGCCAGGCGGAGGAACGGCCGCTTTCTGTCGCCCAGAGGAGTGTCCTCATGTCCCCGGAAAACAAGTCTCTCTCTGGCAGCCCCAGGCAGCCACTCACCTCATCTCTGCTCTCAGAGCTCTGCCTTAACCAGAATGTTACATCAATGGAACCCCAGCAACACGAGCGCTTCATGTTCTCAACGGGCAGAATGCTTTGGAGACGCACCACTTTGCTCCTATGTTGGTAGTTAGTTCCTTCCTGTTGCTGCTGCTGGATAGGATTCCACTGCAGGGGTGGACCCCAATCTGCTCATCCGTTTTCCAGCTGATGGGCATTCAAGTTGTTTTCCATTTTAAACGATTATGAATAAAGCTGCTATAAACATTCAGGCACACGGACATAAATTTTCATTTCTCTTGGATAAATACCTCAAAATAGGATTACTGGATTGTATGATAAGTATATATTCAACTTTATAAGAAACTGCCAAATTATTTTCCAAAGTGGTTATACTTTGCATTCCCACCAGCAAGGCAAGAGTCCTGTTTCACATCTTTGTCACTGGACACTGTCACCTCGTGCCGTCTAGTTTTACTGTTAACCACTCTAACTGCGTTGCAATGGCACCTCAACGTAGTTGCTGTCTGCCCTTCCCCAGTGAGTAACGGTGCTGAGCATTTTTCTGTGTGCTTATTCTTATCCTATGAAATGAACGAAATACCTACTCAAACCTTTTGGCCATATTTTCAATTGAAATTTTCACTGAGATCTTTTCTTTAAAACTGAATTATAGGGACTTCCCTGGTTGTCCACCAGTTAAGACTCATGCGTGCCAAGCAGGGAGTGCAGGTTCAATCCCTGGTTGGGGAACAAAGAGCCCACATGTCATATGGTCAAAAAATAGAACTTTTTAAAAAAACTGAAGTATAGTTGCTGTACAATATTATCTAAGTTACAGGTGTACAATACAGTGATTCACAATTTTTAAAGGTTATGCTCCATTTATAGTTATTATAAAACACTGGCTATATTGCTCATTTTGCAACTTACTTTATACCTAATAGTTTGTACCTCTTACACCCCCAGCCCTCAACTGTCCCTCCCCAATACCCACTCTCTCCAGTGGTAACCACCAGCTTGTTCTCTGTAAGTCTGCTTTTTTTGTTGCTGTATTCACTAGTGTGTTGTACTTTTAGGTTTCACATATAAGTAATAACATACAGCACTTGTCTTTCTTTGACTTATTTCATTTAGCATAATACTTCCCAAGTTCATCCACCTTGCTGCAAATGTTCTTTTAAGAGACATCTACCCTTTCTGCTGCTGATGCTAAGTCACTTCAGTCGTGTCTGACTCTGTGCGACCCCATAGGTGGCAGCCCACCAGGCTCCCCCGTCCCTGGGATTCTCCAGTCAAGAAAGAACACTGGAGTGGGTTGCCATTTCCTTCTCCAATGCATGAAAGTGAAAAGTGAAAGTCAAGTTGCTCAGTCGTGTCCAACTCTTAGCGACCCCATGGACTGCAGCCCACCAGGCTCCTCCGTCCATGGGATTTTCCAGCCAAGAGTGCTGGAGTGGGGTGCCATTGCCTTCTCCGTCTACCCTTTCTAATAGACAATTAAAGAAGAAATGCTGAGGAGTTTGTATATTTTGACTTCAGAATTCATGAGGAGTAGACCAAAGTCTCAGAGAAGGCAATGGCACCCCACTCCAGTGTTCTTGCCTGGAAAATCCCAGGGCCAGGGGAGCCTGTTGGGCCGAAGTCCATGGGGTCGCTAAGAGTCGGACATGACTGAGCGACTTCCCTTTCACTTTTCATTTTCATGCATTGGAGAAGGACATGGCAACCCACTCCAGTATTCTTGCCTGGAGAATCCCAGGGACAGGGGAGCCTGGTGGGCTGCCGTCTATGGGGTCGCACAGAGTCGGACACGACTGAAGCGACTTAGCAGAAGCAGCAGCAGCAGCAGACCAAAGTCTATAAAAATTTCCACAGGAAAAGTTGTCTCCCCACTTCTAGGGATAGGAACGGACCCATTTCCCTAGTTTTCCCAGTATTTGATGAAACCACCTCTCTGCTCAGTCTGAGCTGGGAACCCCGGACTATGAACCACCTGCAGAGCTCTGTACAAACAGCGGTGATGCAGGTCAGCACAGGCGACACAGACACGCCGAAAACACGCACCATGGTCGATGCGCGGCTGACAGCACAGAAAGGAGGCGCGGCGCTTAGGGAAGGGTCTGCGACTCTCCACTACGAAAGCAAGACCCACCGCAGGACCATCAGGGCATGGGAACTTGAAAACTTGATGACCACCATATGAAACCTTGGGCAAAAAGTTTCTTAACGTCTCCAAGTCCAGTTTCTCTATAAAATGGGAACAGTAAGTGCTACCTTACTGAACTATTATAAAAAATTAAATACTAATCTGACACAATGACTGACACATAAATGGCAGCTATTATGATTATGACTATTTCCTTCACCCAAATTTCTGAATCACAATGTAAGACTGGAAACATAAAGACACACTCTTCACAGAGGTATGAGCATTAAACTGAGGCCTCACACAGCAGGTAACGTGCACACAGAGGACCCACTGAACTCAACGCAGGGTCCTGATCATACACGAGAACCGCCAGGCATTTTCAGAAGAGCTGCCCTGGAGCTGGCAATCACTGAGAGTCTTTGTGGACCTTATTTGTCAAGATTTTGCCTCAGCACTTCAAATGCAGTGATACTTCTTTCAAAAGGCTCCAATCTAACCACCCTGGGTCTTGCATGGCCTCGTCATGAACGCTTCCTTCCCTCCAGGATGCTACGACTATGCCACACAGGTGGGACTGCTGCTCACACACCTTGGCGATATCTCCAACCTCTCTGATGCCCACACGCCCTGGTGAAGCCAAACACGGAGCAGCTTCTTAAATGCCCTGTTCATGCCTGACAACCAGAGCAGCTCAATAGCACAGCCTGGCTCCACTGACTGCTCTGTACAGCCAGACAGATGCCAACTGTATTAAGTTTTTGTGACAGGTGTTCTATAAGGATTTTTTCCCCATGAGTCAATACACAAAATCAAGTTTCAGATTATCACTTGGATTCAGGAGTTCTGGTGTCTCCTAGGCTCAGATTTGGGGATATTAAAAATGTATAACAAATGTTAAACAATCAGAATGCCACATTTCCCATGAAGCCTGCTTCCATCTCTGAAGGGTGCAGTCTCTGCACCGTCCAGCTCCACCTCTGTGCACTTTCTTCCCTCGAGCACCCACCCCTGCTACAGCCAGCCATTCCTATCCTCCTGCAGGCCCCTCTGGGAAGGCACTCTCCCGTGCTCCGCACAGGACCACTAGGCTCAGTCACACACCCCACATCAGAAAACGAACAAACCACCCAACGCTGAAGCCGCAGATGACACGGTTCCACATGGAATGCGGCGTCTTGGAGGTAACTTCCAGAAAGTCCACAAGGGAAGACAGTTACAAAGGGGGGTGATGCAGAGTGGAGCTGGGGGCTGGGGAGGCTAGGGAACCACTGCTTCCAGCATGATCTCGCCTGCTACCATCTTGGTAATTACATGAATTAACAAAAATCCACCCTGCCGTCCTTCCCCACAGCCCTCAGGATAAAGCTCCAGCTCCTTATCTGGGTTCCGCACCCTCCTTCACAGTCAGGCTGCTGACTACCCTCCAGCCTCACCTGCGCACACTTCACCTGTCAACACCTGCAATCACTGCTCTAAGTAAGCTACACTCACATATCCGCAAAAACCAAGCTCTCTCGCCTGGGCCTTTGCATGAGACGTTTTCGCTCCTTGAACACTTGTGTGCGGGCCACACACTCTCATCCTCCGGGGTCCACGTGGGCACTGCAGCCCCTGGGGGCCTGTGCCGACCAGGCTGGTCCCGGGCCTGTGAGCACGGACCCCCGCACTCTCTGCACACTCTCTCCCCATGGCAGAGGTCAGCACCCCAACAAAACCGGTGTCACACAAGAACACGAACCATGTCCATCCTGCTTAGCACCTAGGGAAGTCTCAGGACGATATCTGGAATTCCAGACACTAAAAAACAGGTTTTTTGAGTAAACGGCCCCAAGAACTCAGAGTCCAATCTATCTTAGTTGTACTCACTTGTCCTGATGCTTAAAAGACATCTTTATTAACAAAATGGGGGTCTTCAGAGGGTCTTGAGGCAGCCTTCCTTCCTGTCTACCACCTTCCCACAAACGTTAACCCTGAAAATGATCTCCACACATATTTCAGTGATTCAACTCCTCCAAAACTTTTCTGCACCTTCCTAGAATTAAGGTTGCAAAACACCTCCATCCCAAGTTCCTGCCCTCCAACACACACACCAAATCAAACAAGAACCAAGAACCAACTCTGGCAAAGCAGCTCCAGAAGCAGAGCTGCTCTGCAGGGCCCAGGAGGACCAGGAGCTCACGATGGCACACTCGGGGGGATGGGGGTCTGGCTCTTAGCATCGCAGCTCCAGGCTGACTTTGGGGGAGGCAAGACGGACTCCTACTGTCTGACCATCTGTCTGGAGGAACACCAGTTAGACGGTTATCTTTCTGGGCTTAAGTATTTTCAAATACTGGTGGGGAGGGGACAAGCCAGAATCAGTAGATTATCAGCAGTCCTGGTGCTAAAAGCTCCAATGAGCTGGAGAAGAGGCCCCTGGCTCATCAGGGGCCTGCCTGACGTCTCACTGCCCTCCCGCCAGGCCTTTCTTCCGCTCCATCGTATTTCAAGAAGAATTCTGAGTGCCTTCTACTAAATATTGCCCCCTCATGTAAATATTGTCCCCTGTGCTGTACCTGTACCAAGATGAGGTATTTTTAAGCTCTAATGTTGCTAAAAAGCTACACTTGATATTCTGCCTTATTTGGATCTACTAAAAGAAGTTATTTTGTGGCAAGCATTAAACATTCCTTCATTCAGTATTTAGTACAAACCACCTATGAATCAAACAAAAGATGCAGAAGTGAAATAAATTTTTTTTTATTTCCAAGACTCTCAGAAACAGATTTGCACCCAAGTGGACGTTACAGTCACAGGAACAAACGTATCATCTGGATGGAGGGGGATGCAAAGAGCTGGGCTGTGACCTCATGACCTGCAACACCATCACAGCACGCAGCCCAGGCTCCTCCCACAGCCAGTAAAGAGCGGGGCGATTGGAAAAACAGGACTAAGACTTCCGGGCCTTGCTCGGAAATTGAAACTGCATGACATAATTTCCCTTCCCTAATACCTAGCCTCTGTAGAGACAGAAGCTGCTTGGGGGAAAAGAGAACAAAGCAGGAAAGTGAACCGACCCTCAGAAGGAAGTGGAAAAACTTTAACCAGGGCCCTGCCACCTGGACATCCAACACAAGGACACTGGCCAAAGTGAAATTCAACACAGTTATAAACTGTCATGAGGTCTGAATCCATCAAGTTCATGAGGCTTTTACCAACACAACATATTGGTACAACAGAGTGCTGACCAACGCCAGCACCCCAGGAGACACACATTCATTTTCTCTGGCTGCCTGTCCTCAATTCACCACCAGACTCACCAGAGAGCAGTCCTCAGACATCAGACAAACTGGGATAGAACCTCAACTCTACCACTTCCCCACTGTGGGGCATGAAACAAACCCCACAGCTAAAAACGGCCACATCATAAAGAGCCCAGTTTCTCGGGCCCAGCTTCCCTCCCAGGGAGTGACCACTGCTGACATCTGTGAGCACGTCACATACCTCTCACCTCCTGTGCCTGGGGAAGGGCTATCATCACGCCCTACTGGATGGGAAAGCCAGGTGTAGGCAGTTAGTAAAGCGTAAGTAGCTAAGCTGCCATCTGAATCCAGAGCCCCTGAGAACCAGGTATCAGAGGACAGGGCACAGGCTGAGTCAGACACAGTGTGCGTCCCAGCTCTGCACTGGGACCTGTAGCCTCACTGTCCCTCAGTGACGCAAATGTGAGAGGGGAGAGGACCCATCAGCAGGCATATCATGGTATTATAAGGTACCAGACCCCATTCCGGGCTTCCCAAGTGACGCTAGTGCTAAAGAACTTGCAGGAGACATAAGAGACATGGGTTCGATCCCTGGATCAGGAAGATCCCCTGGAGGAGGGCATGGCAACCCACTCCGGTATTCTTACCTGGAGAATCCCATGGACAGAGGAGCCTGGTGGGCTACAGTTCATGGGTTTGCAAAGAGTTGGCCCTATTCTAAACCATGTGATGTTATTGTAGTTGTTAACCATATATACAAAAAGGTATATAAAGTACAGAAGGCACACATATAGAAGGGACTAAATGACTTCTATTTTTCCTCCCACCTTCTCTGCAAAATTCACTACCTCTTGTTTGTTTCCACTGTGTGTCAAAAAAACCCTATGACAGGGGAAAGAAAAATCAAAACAAAACAAAACACCAAGACACAAGTGTAGCAAGAGAATCAGACTCACAGTTCAGAAGGCCACCAAAACTCCGTGAGGAAGTCGCACGACGACTTACAAACACTCCTCCTTTCTCCTTCCTCTTTCCATAGCAGTCACCGAGAACCTGACAAGGAAAGACAACATGCATTTACAAAACCACCTCTCCACCACTTTTTCAAAGAGCCACTGTGTTCACCCCTTCTCAGAGCCAGTCTCATCACCTACGACACATGAGGGTAAAAACACGCCATCAAGTCCGTCTTCAAACCTACATTTCAGTCAAGAAAATACATGTGAAAACCTGGAGACTACTAAAACGTATCAACAAGCATGCATTAATATGACACAGAGTTAGCTAGTAAGCTCAGGGAAAGATCACCAACAATATATACATCTACTTCACCCTCTCCCACTAAAATTATACTAAAGAGGTATTAAAAAAAAATTGAATAACAAAACACAGCTCAGGCAGAACTGACAGGGCAAAAAGAGAATTCTGGAGCCTGTGAGAAAAGCTTCTCACACGGAAGATAAAGACGAAAACAAATTTTTTAAAAACGGGGAAAAAAAAAAACTTGGAGGAAACAGAAACTATGAAAGTTTGGAAGCATAGTAAATGACTCAGCAGGCCAAGAAAGCCAGGTTCTAAGCCAGCAGTGGAAAAACTAAGACCCGATTCCACTTCCACAGGGGTGTCCCAGAAGGCTCAGAGCGGGCAGCACCGGGGCGGGCAGGACAGGGCCTGGCCACTGCTACTGCTGCTAAGTCGCTTCAGTCGTGTCCAACTCTGTGTGACCCCATAGACAGCAGCCCACCAGGCTCCACCGTCCCTGGGATTCTCCAGGCAAGAACACTGGAGCGGGTTGCCATGTCCTTCTCCAATGCATAAAAGTAAAAAGTGAAAGTGAGGTCGCTCAGTCTTATCCGACTCTTAGCGACCCCATGGACTTCAGCCCACCAGGCTCCTCTGTCCATGGGATTTTCCAGGCAAGAGTACTGGGGTGGGGTGCCATTGCCTTCTCCAGGGCCTGGCCACAGGGAGCAGCAAGTCTGCTCAAGCCGCAGCCAGAAGCTCAGCCCCAGGCGTCCGAGTGCTGCCCCATCCCTGATGGCCACTCCCAGGAAAAGCAGAGTGGCTCTCAACTGAAGCCCCCTGCCCAGCTGGACTACACACAGGGGGACTTCATCACCATACAAAACTCAACGGTGGGTCCTCGCGCTCCCCACCCCTCACACACCCACCCAGCCCCCAGATTTCTGTAGTCAGAATTCCACACGAAAGAGACTAGAGAATATTCTTGGGGAATATAATCAGACCAAGAAGAAAGACCTGAAAATACACTGGGGATCCCCCAACAAATCGTCCACCCCTAATACCCTGATGTAAAAGTCAAAAGGCCCTCCCCATGGCAAACAGAAGGAAAGGGTTCTGGAGGATTGGGAGGTAAGGAAATACTTGAGAGAAACAGAAACTCTACAATCAAAAACCTAGAGGTAAGAAGATGCTGCAATCAATAAACAAAAATAGGATACTCATGAATATTCAAGAACATGAACACAGAAGCAAAAAACTAAAAAGAAGGTTAAGTTAAATTCAAGACATCTCCCTGAGAGCAGGATAAAAAAATGAAGGAAGAAAGGGAAGGACGGTGGGACAGAAGTATACTGGAGAGAAAGAATAAGAAAAATACATCAGCCAAGACAGTTTCGTGGATAACAACACTTCCAGAAAAAAAGAACAAGGAAACAGAAAGGAGAAAAGCATCAGCACAATCACTTGAAAAACTTTTCCCAGAACTGAGGAATGAAGTTACCAGAATGAAGGTCCCCAGTGAATGAGCAGAACAGTAGATGGAAAGAAACCCACACTTCATGGCATTTTAAAAGAGCTGGCCGAATTTTTAAATTCCTACAAGCTTCTAAAGATGGGAGGGGAAAAAGTTACATTGAATAAGAAATTAGAATAAGCTTCTGAACTGAAAACCAGTAACATGGAGCACAGGAAGCAATGGATCAGAGCGACGCCAACAGAACTCCACACCAGCCACACCTTAATCACCCTCCTCAATCACGCTCACGCCCTAACCTTCTGCCCCAAGCGTCCTACCTCAGGAGGCCACTGGAGAAGGTCCTCCCCCAAAATGTAAGCCTAACGAAGTAGGAGGCAATCACAGGAGAACAGGAGCTTCAGCAAGGACCTGACGGTGGAAGGAGCTTCCAGAACAGGAGCTCCTGTGGGCCAGGAGAGGAGGACAGTCGGAGCAGAGAGGCTCAGGAGGAGGGAAGGTGGGAGGCGGCCCGGCCCCGCCCAAGACCCCGATCATCCTTCTCAAGTGGTTCACTTCTGGACGCAGTGGTCAACCAAGACAAAGAAGTCAGTCAAGGAAGACGAAGACAAAGGGTACCCCAAACATGAAACCCAACCCTGGAGAGAAGCCGAAGGGCAAGAGCAAAGGACGACCGGGGCAACGCTGCAGGGAAGGCATGAGAACAGCCGGCTGAGAACACGGGAGAACAGAGACCTCCAGGAAGCCGAGCCCAGAAAGAGGACATGAAGAGTCCGTGTGCCTGACTCTGTGGAAGGTTTACTAAAAGGCTGCCACAGAGGATGTGGAAATAAGCAGCAGGTATAAAGAGAACTAAGAGCCCGGGGGCTGAGTGCTCCGAGGGGGGCGATGACCCCTCGCACTCCCTGTGGTCTGTCCACAGCACTCACCCTCGTCCTGTCGTCAGTGACCCACGCTCCTCTGCCCCGCGCTCACCTGGAGACCTGCCAAAGGCCATCTCTCAGCTGTCACCTTCCAGAACCCACCACAACGCTCGCTACAACAGTGCGCACAAGAGCCAAGGGTGTTCTTCGTTTATTCACATACTGAGAATCTACTCAACACACCTGGCATTCCTCCAGGGAACTAGAAATCAAGACATAGAAATAGAAGACTCCTGTCCTTCAAGAGTTTAGACTATTTTTATTCCTGAGAAAACAATTATTTATCCTATATCCTCATCTTCCCCCAAAGATGAAAAGTTCACCAGTGGCTCACAGAATTTCAGTACTCCAGCTACCACTAACAGAATGGGACCCCAAGACACAATGGAGCTTTTCTGACACGGCGTGTGCCGTGTAATATGAAGTGTCGACCTGAAGTGGGAACGTGCTTCCTGTATTTAGGGCCTGAGACCCTTCTGGATCAAGCCCAGTCTAACTCTCCAGAGTCTAACATCTTTCATCGGTGTCTCTGAAGAAGCCTACATTCGGGCGAAGTTAAGCTACTTCAGTTTACAGAGCACGTGCGCCCTCCCTCACACCTCTGTGCCACCGGCAGTCCGTCCACCGGGGCCTTCCTGCCCGCACTGAACAGGAGCGTGTCTGGAGGGGCCACGCCCCTCTCTTGGCTCCCCCAGTCCTGTCACTCACCAGAGGGGCCTCTGGAGTCACTGACGTGCCGTGCACAGCACCAGGCACTGAAGCACACATCAGTGAACAGCAGAGACACGGTTCTGCGCCCAAGCACCCTTGGGGTGTAGCTTCTGGTTTAACACGTGTGTGTTAGTCACTCAGTCGTGTCTGATTTCTCTACAGTCTGATGGACTGTAGCCTGCCAGGGTCCTCTGTCCATGGAATTGTCCAGGCAAGGATACTGGAGTGGGTTGGCATTCCCTTCTCCAGGGGATCTTCCTGACCCAGGCATTGAACCCCGGGCAGACCCTTTACCATCTGAGCCACAAGGGGTCACCCACTAGTGTGGATGTCAAATCCGACCCCACGTGTCGGCCCCTCCCTCCACTCAAATATGAGATTCTAGGAGCAAGACAGCCTCCTTCAACTCTGCAGCCTCAGGACCCACGCACTATTAAATAAAGCCAGAGTGAAGTTCTGACTCCAGTTGGTTGCAAGAGGTAAAAAAACCCATGTGCTCTTTAGAAGCTCTCTGCTTTTTTTTTTTTTTTTTTTTGGGGGTGGGGAGGCGGGGGGGGGGGTGGGGCGTGCTTCTTTTCTATTAAAGCAGTACAAACCTGAAAACATCATTCATTAAAATGCAAGTCTCCTGCAACTGTCTTTCTTCTCCTTGCTGTGAAAGGCAAAACATCCCAGTTACTCCCCAGGTCTGGTTTTTGTTCCCCACTGTATACCCCGATAATATACACTGTATCAAACACCTAGAGCACTTAATCAATAAACATATGCTTGATGCCTGAGTGACAATGCATGAATAAATGAATGGATGCACTGACTTGTGAGTGCTTTACAACTGCTCTTTGTTTCATTGTAAGGAGAATTCAAGTAGGTAACAACATTCCATTTTATCACCGGAGGGCTGTTCACTTGTCATGTTAGTAGTGAGCGACTCAGCGCCCGCTGTGTGCCCGCACTCCTATTTATCCCATGAGCTAATCTATCTTTATTAAGAATATGAAGCTCTGCATCTTAGCAAACATACAAAACTGATAAAATATAAGCATAAAAATTGAACTAGTTCAATAAGAGCAGAAAATCAAACATTTCCCAAGCTGTATAATTAAAATGCATAAGTAAAATCTTTTGCTCCAGACAGATAAAGAGAAACTAAACTTGCCTCATTATATAATAAAATATACTACCAGGTCCCTGAAGATGGCTGTAAGGTGGATAAGCTACACCTTTCTGGCACAAACAGGTGTTTTAAGATGGGTATAAACAGACACCTGGGATACTCTGAACCCCTTTCCCTTTCTAACAATGTGAACTAAAATTTTCCACCAGTCACACACTCTAAACCTACGTTTCAATAACAGGTAAAATATTTCCTTCTACCACCCTGCTCATCTTGTTCTCATTTCAACGCACAATCCAACCTGGCCAGCTTTCTGACACCCACCTCTCACTAAGCCTCAGAATCAAGCCTGATCATCATACAGTTAGTTTCAGCCTTTCTCCTGAGCATTTTGCAAGTACCAGCTCCTCACAGTCCTAACTGGTTACTATCAGTGTTCCCATTTTACACATAAGAAAGCTAAGTCTTAACGAATTAAATTCTCCAGGTCACACAGCAAGCAAGGGAGCAACCAGGATTCAAGCGTTAGCTGGCTTGAAAGTGTTAGTCACTCAGTCGTGTCTGACTTTTTGCCACCCCATGGACTGTAGCCCACCAGGTTCCTCTGTCAGTGGGATTCTCCAGGCAAGAATACAGGCGTGGGTTGCCATTCCCTTCTCCAGGGGATCTTCCCGACCCAGGGATCAAACCTGGGTCTCCTACACTTCAGGCAGGTTCTTTACCGTTTGAGCCACAAGGGAAGCTCAAAACTAGCTTACCAGCACTCTTAAAACTGATGGTGCTATTCTGCTTTCCCAAAGTAACCAGATAATTTACTGTTAAAACAATGAACAAGATCTGGGCTTTCCAAAGCAACCACGACAGAGAATTCTTCCTAAAGCTCAGTAACATTCAACACGACACTGACAAATTCTAGTTGGCTCGAATCGAACATATAGGCTGCACCCCTGGAGGAGAATTGGTCTTTTTGATGCTAAGTGTTAAATAAGGCCCAAACCCACTGTTTCTTAACCCACAACACTGCAATAATGTGAGTTAACTGTGAAGGTCTCCAATGTCCAAAATACACAACCTCTTCATGTGCATCGCCCTTCCTCTAAGCTCAGTCTACCAACAGTTTCATACTTAGGCAAGCTGGAACCTGTATTCTTAAAAAAAAAAAAAAGGTCAGAACCAACTTTCTAAAAACCAAAAATATATAAAGAATGTGAATATATTATGAAAATCATCTGGGCAAACAAAAGCTTCTTTACGCTTCAAACTAATTTTCTAGCCAAAAATACTCTAATACTGCACGGTGGCGCTGCTCACAGGTGGGCATGCCATGTCTCGGGCATCTGCGCCAGGGCTGAACACAGGGTTTGCCATCCATCTGTACTAAGCACTAAGTGAACACAGTAACAGGAAATAAGAGGCGAAGTTACTAAGTTCTGAAAAACCAACACTCACAACACCACCAACAGACTGCCCCACTTTCTTCTCAGTGCTCAGATGGCTCCTGCTCACTCTAACCAGTCCATTCTAGAGCCCCCAAGGCGCTGTCCTTTCTCCTCCTGGCCGAGCTTACCTCTCAGGCAAGCTGAACAGAAGTGCTGTCTCCTGCCAACAGCTCTACAATGTGTGTTTCTCGCTCAGACCCGCTGCCTGGCTGTCGTCCTGGACTGACTGCTGTCACCCTGCATCCCAGCACCACAGAGAAGCCAGAACTGCTTCCTGCCCCAATTTAGGGCTGGAGGAAACTCTTGCAAGACTGATAAGATGAAGGAGAAAAGTACTCCCCAGAGGCAGCTGTGGGCAGGAGCATAGCTGCAGGTTGATATGGCAGCCAAGACCTCAGGTACGTTCCAAGGAGAATTTCAGCTGCCCCAGAGAGAGACTCCAAGAACCACCTGCCTCAACACACTGAGTTCAGTGGCAGCAGCACCAACTGTCCATATCACCGCTGAGCCCAGAGGAACCCGGGGACGCACTCAGTGTGAGGGCTGCTTCCCTGACCTTTGACCCTGCCAGCCCTTCCAACACAAGTGATGGATTCTAATTCCTGTTGAGAAAACATCTGTAGTGGCTTCTGAGTTCCTGACCAAACCCTGACAGATATACTGGATCTGGGACCAGCTGCAAGCTGCTCAAAGAAGCGAAAGGTTGCCCAAGGGAACTGCTCAAAATGCCCAACAGAGCTCAGGCCTGATCTTCCCTCACGAACCTCCTGTGCAGTCCTCCACGTTTATGAGCCCTGCCTTCCAACGGCCAAGGCCACAAACAGTGGACACCACCCCTGACCCTTCCTCCCACACTCCCCACCCAATCTTGTCGGCTTTTCCTGCAGAACATGCCCAGAAACTGCCCCTGGTGCCATGGCCCCCAGCACTATGCCGACCTGAGCTGCCGTCATCACTCACCCGAGCAGGAACAGCGGAACAGAGGACCCCTGCGCCTGCCCCAGCCACCCCAGCGCTTGTTCTCAACACAGTAGGTGACTCGGCATCTCAGTCAGACACACTACGCCTCTGCTCACAATCCTAGATGGCTCCTCGGTTTACACCGATGTTCGCACGGCCAGAGAAATGTGTTGAGAAAAAACCTGCTCAGGACTATCAGTAAGAACAGATGCTCAGAGTTGAGGGTGCAGGAAACAGCATCAACAGTCAGTCACAGAACAAGGCAAACAACTCTGGGGGCTTTCCTTGGCTGCTTGTCAACAAATGTTACTCAAGGAGTCGATGGTCCTGAGGAACTGGCTTCCAAGAACAATGTATGTGGACTACAAGGGAGAATATTTTCAAAGAACTGGACAAAACACTAAATTTAGTATTACCTGAAGCAGAATACAAATGCTGACTGAAAGTACATGGGAAGCAGGAAAAGGGCTGGCTGGACAAATTTACAAAGATCGTGAAAACGTTAGGATGTTTAAAGCATTTAAACATGGTTATTTCAACTACAGTTATTCACTGGGTTCTTCATCTGCAGGTACCCTGTGCAAAGTTTTCTAATCTCTTGTGTGTTGCTGAACCAGCAGCATCAACAGCAAAGTTCACTGAAATAGTCTGACTTGTCCTTCCACACAGCAGTTTAGCAGTTTGGGGTAGGTTTTGTTGTGACTTGTTGACCTCAGAAGCATGACTGAAATTGCTCTGAAAGAGACCCTCTGTCGACTACTACTATTACTGAACACTGTAGTCAATGAAATTAGCTTTAACTAAAGACTGGCTAAGGGCTTCCCAGGTGGCGCTAGTGGTAAAGAACTCACCTGCTAATGCAGGAAACCTAAGAGACAGGTTATGTCTGCATCAGGAAGATCCCCTGGAGGAGGGCATGGCAACCCACTCCAGTATTCTTGCCTGGAGAATCCCACGAAGAGAGAAGCCTGGCAGGCTACAGGCCATGGGGTCGCAGAGTTGGACACGACTGAAGCTATTTAGCATGCACAAAAGACTTGATAACATTTCTTAATGAACCCAACCTAAAATTCCAAGGCTGCTTATATGAGGCCCTTCTACTGCAGTAAAGTCATTTCAATGACAGCCAACATCTGAATCACAAGGAACACCACGCTTCTTTACACACTCCCCAAGCTACCAGAAGTTATGAGAAGTGAGATTTCCATTCCCACACAAATTCACAGCAGATATATTTTCTGAGTTTAAGCTACAGTTCCAGCAGCATTTTTTGAACCTTGATGCAAGTATAATGAAAATTTACATATTTCAAAATCCATTTAACTATGCAGTTGAGGCCCCCCCTTCCAACCATCAACCGGAAGTGATTAATCTGCAATACGACGACACGCTAAAAGGCAAATATCAAGAAGAATCTAAGAGAATTCTATAAATGCCTTCCAAGTAATGAATATGCTCAATTAAAATGATATACTCCTGCACGGTATCAGGATCTGAGAGCACCGATCGGCATAAAGACATTTTCAAAGATGAAATACCTCCTTGTTAGATCAGCATTAGGAGACAAACATGTGTGACTGACTCTGATGACAGGCAGCACTAGCTTTAAAACTCAATTTAAAAAAGTGTTACCCCCCGCTCCACTTCCGCCCCTGAAAGAGAATCCCATTCTCTCATCAGGGGACCGATATCATAAAAAATCATGCTCAGTTATAATTTGGATTCTGTCCAAGAAAAAAATTCTGTGTTCTCTCTTGTTATAGAAGTATTTACATAATATCCTTGATTTTGTCTATTAGTCTGGAAAACCTAAACTATTTCTCATGTGCCCATTCACATAAAAGCTTGACAATCCCGGTTTTAGTCAACCAACATCCTCCACCACCCCGTCTTCTGCACACAGGAACAGTTAGGACATATTTCACCCACCCTCAACCTTCTCCGTTGATTTTCTTTTTGATTTAAGTCTACCATTTTACATTTATTCCTAATAAATTTTAATTTTACCTTAATGATTTTAGCACTTCATTACAACCTGTCAAAATATTTTAAAATTCTGATTCTAAAAATGAGCTATCTCCCAGCATGACTCCTGATCTTTATTCAAGTTCCAAAGGAAAACATTAGGACAGGTGTCAAGTGTGGCACACTTTTGGAGACATCTTCACTTAGGAGCAGAAATTCTGATTTTCTAGTTTTGTAGTAAATTATACCACATGTGGTTGCAACATGTATCCCTAAAAGCAGTAATTTCTTGAACTCCCTAGTCATGACAGAAATAATTAACTTGTCTAACGATAATTAGGCTTCACACAGTAAAGGGTGAACTTCACCAGAGGAAAGGCCAGGGCCACGCACAGCTCCCAGGAAGTTACCTCTGCACCCCGGCACCTCCTGCCTGATGAGGCTGCCGCAGTTTAGCTGGGCCTGAGGTCACACATTCCTAGGTAGAAACTACCCTCAATTTTGGTAATGGCAAATCCTACTTAAAAGGGACACGTGCCCACCTCTCACAGGCATGTGACTATGAAGAGAAGCCTAACTGTAAACTTCAGCTCTGCCCACCTTACAACAGCGTGCTGAAAACATTCTGTGCCTGTCAGAGTCCCACACACCTGGTCGGCCTCCTATGTACCAAATACATGTCTTGCTGTCTGTCTCTGGAGGAGAGGAGAGGTGGGGGAACATTCTAACAGCCAGTTGAGATGGCTCTATATGGAGTCTAATGGGACTGCATGCATTTGGGGTTTACCTGGCAGTTTGCGATGTATTACATGGAAAGTAAAACCATGATTCGGATGATTAGCCTAAACCTTTGAGGAGCGCCAGATGTATACAATCTATTAAGAAGTGGCTCCCCTGGGTGCTGGGCTCCTCCTTAGTAATCCAAGAGCCCTGAAGTTCTCTCTGCAGGGAAAAACACACAATTCTGCTTACAACTTAATTTCTGGGGCTCATGGACCCAGGAAAGAATGTTTCCTCCTCAAAGCTACCGCGGCTGCTCGTATTTCAGAGCAAACAGAGCTTCATGAGCGGGTCACCTCAGGAGAGTTACCTGGGACCCCTCTTGCCGCCCGGCCACGCCATGCGCCTGGTCGGGACCCAGAGATTAACTCAGAAAACGACTTCAAATCACCCCCTTCTCTCCAGCTACTCAGCTGCACCCTTGATCGAGGCTTTCCTCACTTATTTGTACCACATCATTATATGATCAAAGGAGCGCAGACTGAAACTGAACCCTGCCCTCCGCCGGTTCCCCTCCAAGTGAGCCAGCTGGGCAGCCATTTCCTGAGTGACAAGCGCCTGCTTCCTGCCTCCCCTCCAGAGCACATCTCTGTAGGGCCACAGCGTTCATCCCGTCCCAGCCTCCTCCCGCCCCACACATCTGCTCTGGATCAGAAGCAAGTGCAAACATCCTGCCTTCCACACCAAGCTCACCGCCCTCCTCCCCAGCCCGTGCTGAGCTCCAGATCTGACAGGAACAGCCCACTCCACCCCTGCGGCCCTCACACCTCCACGCCTCTGCCCAGGGCGCTCCTGCTTCCCACTTTCCACTGAACTCCTACAGATCCTTTCAGACACCTGCAGAGGCCAATGCATCTGGTCCACAGCCAGGTTTTGTAAGGTCCCTGCTCTAAGAATGTATTTTTTACCTTTGTAAGAGGAAAATTCAAGAAATATGTGGCAGGCCATCTGTGGCCTGCAAAGCCTGAGGCATCCACTGCCTGGCCTTGAACAGAGAAGTCTGCCGACACCGGAGCCTCACCGGCACTGGGGCCGCATCCTCGGCCCTCGGAGCACCGGCCGTGCCCATCGCTGACCTGAGCCCGCCCCACGCCACCTGCCTGCATCACCAGGGCTCAGTGCTGCACGAGGCACAGGCAGGGGTTCACAAATGCTAAACAAACAAATGAGTTCAACTGACCCGTTCAAGAAGCAGCCAGGGAAACATGTGAGTGGAAAGGCTAGGCCTGTAGTGATCCAGCACTATGTAAGTCTGAAAAAGACCCTGATCCTGGCACTTGACATTTGCCTCACTTTACAAAGTAGCCGCACACATACCCGCAAAGGCAGAGATTATAGACACTAGACTTTATAGATAAGGGCTATCTGAAACTGAGACTCTGACAAACTAAACAACTAGTCAAAAGTCACAGGACAAAAGGCATAGGGGTAACATTTGAACCCAGGCCTTCTGCTTCCCAGATGAGAGACTCCTGCTAAAAGAGCTGCCTCTCTACACAAACCATGATGCCTAAACCTCTCAGCTGCCAATACCTGAGACATTGGGGGAGGAATAAAATTTAACTTCTGACCTATTATTTAATTTTGATACTTTTCAAGTCAATGCTACTTTTTGTAAACAAAAATGAAATGAATACCCAAAGTAAGCACTTGGCTAAAAGACCCTGCTATAACCACAAACTAAAATTTTCTTCCTTTTCTTTCAGTCTTGAGAAGGTAAAATTAAACAGCTTAATTAACAAATGCCACTGAAAGGAAGCAGCTGCAGGCACAGCGTGAACCCCCGCCGCTCGGCTAAGCTGAAACAAACTGGCAGTCGAGGCAGTCACCTGTCCTCAAGCTTCAGAGTCCAAAAGCTGCTACCGTGCACTAACACCTCAACTTCAGGCTGGAAATAAAACAAGTGTTTCCAGAGTTTTCAAAAGTGAGATGTACCTAAGTGTCCAGAACTTTGAGAGTTAGGGTCAAGATACAGCCAAACTGAACTAGGATTTTGGGCTTCTCAGGTGGCGTGAGTGGGAGACAGGAGACACAGGTTCGACCCCTGGGTGGGGAAGACCCCCCTGGAGGAGGGCATGGCAACCACGCAAGTGTTCTTGCCTGGAGAATCCCATGGACAGAGGGGCCTGGGGGCTACAATCCACGGGGTCACCAAGAGTCAGACATGATTGAAGCAACTGAGCGCACACATGGATGTATTAAAGATAACATTAATTTCAAAGACATGGTTCCATGCAGAACACATTTTCTTACTACAGTCCCATTTTAGAAATAAATCACAGCAAGGTACAACAAAGAATAGTCATTCATTTGGAATTTATCAAACACTAAAATAAATTATAAGTTATCAAAGGAATCTTTATGGAAGTCAGAAAACACAGGGACTTCCCTGGTGGTCCAGCAGCTAGGGCTTGGCACCTTCACTGCCAAGGGCCTCGGCTGCATCCTTGGTGGAGGAGCTAACATCCCACAAGACGTGTGGCATGGCCCAAAAAAAAAAAGAAAAAACACCTAAATATCAAACATATTTACTGAATGGAACAATACATGCTTTATGAATAAATAATAAAAATATCTCATATCAAACTGTAACCCTTCAGTAAAGAAAAATTCCTTAAATAAGACAAAAAAACTAATCATAAAGAAAAAGACTGATAGAATCAACAATGTTAAAATTAAGAACCTTAGTTCCAAGACATCTCAAAAGGATAAAACACAAACTGGAAAAATATATTCACAACTTACAGTGACAAAGGACAGTAATCCACACATGTAAAACAGCTACTAGTCAATAAGAAAAACGTAAGAAGAAAATCAGGCCAATGTCTTCTCTTCATAAGAAAGAGATATAACCAATATATTAAAAGATTATTAACCTAATTAGTACAAAGAGAAATTCAGTGTAAAGCCACAAACAGATACTATTACATAACTACCAGAACGGCAAAACTGAAGAAGGCAGAATCAACTACAGCGCACTGGCAAGAATGCAGAGCAGCCAGGAGTCACCTCCCTGCATCAGTGGGATGCGAGTTGGCAGGGTACCCTGAGAGCAATCTGGCAGGAAGCAGGCAAGCTGAAGGCTGGCCAGCCAGAACCGGCATCACACCCCACGTGGGCAGGCGAGACATCCACGCACGTGGGCAGTAGAGGCTGGAAACAATCCAAATGCCCATCAACTGGAGACCACATTACACAACAGAGAAAGTGAACCAACACTGACCACGGACAGCCCTCCAACAGGTCTTAACCACAGTGCTGAGCGGAAAGAAGGCCAGTCGCAGAAAAACAAATGCAGTGTGATTCCCTAGTAGAGAGTTCAACACAAACAAAACTGACACAAAGAAATGATAAATGCAATATTCATTCACTGACCGCTGTTTTAAATGTTGGGGATACAGTAGTGAACATTTTGCTCTCAGATCTTCTGTCATAGTCAAGTGACAAAGAAAATAAAGGTGAGTAAAATAACAGTGGTAGCAGGGCTTGAAGAAGGAGGTGGTAGCTCAGGAGGCTGAAGGAAGACGGCTACACAGGCTTACAAAGTAAGAGGGGGCCGTGGTAGGGAACAGGTGGGCTCAGGGCGGGAGGGGATTCTCCATTGTTGCAGCTGGCCCACAGCTGCCAGGCTAGCTTTCTTCTCTAAACCAGGGTGGCTGCATCGTTTGTTTTTGTACAGCCCATGAGTTAAGAACGGTTTTTAACTGTGTATGATTAAATAAATTATTAAAATAATAACGAGCTTCCGTAGTAGCTAAGTGGTAAAGAATCCTCCTGCCAATGCAGGAGACGGGGGTTCAATCCCTGATTCAGGAAGATCCCACATACTTCAGAGCAACGAAGCCCAGGAGTGACAACCACTGAACCTGCACTCTAGAGCCCGGGAGTCACACCACTGAGCCTGTTCTCTAGAGCCCAGGAGTCACACCGCTGAGCCTGCACCCTAGAGCCCGGGAGTCACACCACTGAGCCTGTTCTCTAGAGCCCACACTCTACAACAGAAAAACCTGCACAGCAACAAAAACCCAACACAGCCAAAAGTAAACCTAAATTTTAAAAAAAGAGTAATAACATTTTGTTGCATGTGAAATTACATGAAATTCAAATTTCAGGGTCCAGAAATAAAACTGTACTGGAACACAGACCATTCACCCCTTTGCCCAGAGTTCACGACTGCTTTCGTACCACAACAGCAGGGCCGAGTCCTGGGCACAGACAGAAGCCTAGATGCCCTCAGAGCCTACATGTTCCTGCCTCGGCCTCTTCCCCCAGAGCGGCCGGCACCTCTGTGGCCTCGGGCGCCTTTCTCTGGGAGGTCAGAGCACTCTTGGTCTACAGCTTACTCACACCTCACACATGTTCTTCTCTATCTCTTCAATGTTTAACAAAAGCATCTCCTGAAAAGGACTAACATACTAAGCGCATTTCTCTGATGAGTTTTGCTCTATTAAAGCTTCATGCTGCTTCTCCATCCTAATGACTAAGTTTTAAAAAAAAAAGACACACTGCTATCAGGAGCATTAAACGAACACTGCAAAGCAAGCGACGTGTATTTTGACTCAAGTACAAGAAAAACAGAAAGAAAGAGAGAAAGGGAGGGAGGGAAGAAAGAAGGAAGGGCCATTCCACCCCAGGTTCTGAGGCTGTGGAGAGATCCACGGCCTTGCTTAACACCCAGCTGGTTAGGACTATTAGGTGCCTCTGAGCATCACCAACTTTAAAAAGCTGTACACTGACACTTGATCCCTTTCTGTTCCAAAAGAAATGTGTCATAAATTGTTATGTCACATTTCAGCAAGAGCCATGATATCTGGCCAACATAAGCATATGTGTTCAAAGCAAGTTCCTTCATGTCTTTTAAATGTAAACCAGTACCACCGATCGAGTTAACATTCTTAATGAAGACCATCATTAAACGTGGTAATGAACATGGAGAGTTCATTACAACATTGTTTTTGCATATGTCTGAAAACTTCCACAAAGTTTTTAAAATAAAATTGAAAACTCACATTTTAACTTGATCACTGGGAATTAAGTATAATTCCCAGTAATAAACTTAACCACAATAAACTTAAGAATGTCTGAGGACTTTCCCAGCAGTCCAGTAGTTAGGACTCTGCGATTTCAATGCCAAAGGCCGGGGTTCAAGTCCTGGTCGGGGAACTAAGATTCCACAAGTCGTGTGGTGCGGCCAAAAAATAAAAGTAAAAAGAACTTCTCTTCATTCAAAAGACAAAAAGAAAAAAAGAAAGAAAACCCACTGTGTCAGTGAAACTGCACGACAAAGTGGGGAGAGAAAGTGGAAAAATATATAACCAACAAAGGACCTGTGTCCTGAACATATAAAAAAGTCTATGAATAAATTTTTTAAAACTAATATAAAAATACAGGCACTTCACAAAACAGTGAATCCAAATGGCCGGTAAATGTTTAGAAAGATGTGTAACCTCATTATAACCAGGAAAAGGCTGTTTAAAACCACAAGGCGGTAATACTGCAGAAGCCACCAGGAGAGGCGGGTAGGGGAGCCGGCAGGAGCCCACGCTGTCATCAGAGGGGAGGCTGCTCAGGGGCCCAGGAGGGCCATCCACGGACACCCACTGAGAAGCTGCTCTCAGCCAGGCATGCCAAGGGCAGTCAGCTCTCCACAACCTCAGGTCCTCCATGTGAGGCTGAAAACACTGGGGAAAAGCCCAGAAAGTTCCAAACAGGGAAACTTGAACTTGCCGCACTGGCAGCAATTTACACAGCATTCCACTGTGCCAGGTACTGTCAGTCATCTAGAGACGTTTATAAAGTACACAGGACGGTGTGCACAGTTGTATATACGGGACTTGAGCACCCAAGGAACCTGGTATCCAAGGAAGGTCCTGGTCCCAACCCCTCGGACACCCAGGAGCGGGCAGCTGTACATTTAACCAGAGTCACATTAATGGGAGACTACTAACGAGAACTTTAATTTCACTTGGCCAATTTTAAGGAGACAGAGATTGTTCCAAAGAGCTCTCTCCACCAGCTCATTTCTATTATTTTTGCCTTCATGGAGCTGCACAGCTGACTGAAAGATCAGGGAGGGGACAGAACTCACATGCAAACAACCTCCTCAGTGTTCTGAGACTACATTTAATTCCATCGCCTTTGATAAGTGCTTCTCTACCTCTGTAACAACTTTCACAGTTACAGACCCCCTTCCCACAAAGCCCCCACAACAGAGCTACTTGGTTTAGTCTGGGTGACTGACTCCTCCCAGGACCCCAGCAGGAGGTACCCTCCTTCCATCATTACACAATTACTGACCGACCACGTAGCACGAGAAAAGACAACAGAGAATCCTTGTTCCCAGGCTGACAATATGCTATTTACCAACACATGCATCTAACTCTGCACAAGGCCCAGGGTCGATCCCACGGTGGTACACTAACTTTTACTCAGGCTGCCTCTCAAGAAAAAAGAGAGGCAAAACCAAATTCATGAAATTCAGGTACAAATGTAATGCTAGGCATGGAATCAATTCATACAATACCACTTCATCAGTCACCCCAAGACTTGGCAATCACCCTGATTCTAGCAAAAGCTAGCCAATTCTTCAGCACCAAAACAAAACCACCAAGGAACGTGAGCCTTCACACTCACATGCACACACTCCCCTGCTATATGCACGCATGCACACACTCCCCTGCTATTTGCCAAAAGCCACAAGTCCAGGAGCCATACAAACTGCTACTGCAACACGAGATTGTTCATTTAAAATCCACACCAGGATTCAAAAGAACTGAGTGGGCTCAGCAGAAAACCTTCAAAATCTCTACACAAAAGGAACTATGAGGTCTTCTCAAGACTCCAAAAACATATTTAAGAGTACCGTTCGGAAAACAACCTTGTTAGCAAATCTAAAGAGGTCAAAGAGACCATACTCATACATACCTCTGCCATTTATGGCTTATGTTTGCCTGCTACAACTTGTGTTTCTCTTAAGCCCTCTAAGGCAGTGGTTCACAAACAGCAAGCACCGAAAGCACAGCAAGCTGGAACTGACAGCCGGCCCTGCCCCCAGAGCCGGAGTCAGTGGGTCAGAAATCAGGCTGGAGCCTCTGCACTTCTGACCTGGGATGACCCTGAGAAGCACTGCCAACAACCTGGAGCTCCCCAAACCCTGCAAGTGTGTGTTTCCCCCCATGGTACAGCGGGACTAAGGGGGAACTCGATGAAGCAGAACAAACTACTCTCTGCTATCCAAATGCTGACACCCCAAATGACCGAAAGGTAAGGGACCTGTCATGGCAAGGAAAAGCTGGCATACTATATAACTGGCAGGCAGCAACAGGAAATGGGTTTTTAAAAATGGTTTCAGGGCATAATGTAAAACTCTTGTACGGCAGCCAATGAATCCAGCTGATTAGTAAAAGACACACTAGAGCTTCTGGACCAGTAATCAAGGAGCTTTTATAAACCCCACTCATTCTGTGTCACCTTGAGTAGTCTTCTATGCCTGCAGAATTTAGGATGCCTCCTAATGAACACAAGATCAATTAATACAGTATCAGTTTCTATAAAAGAACACTTCAAAAACGTAAAGGGGAACAGCAGTATGTTTTCCCTAGTCCAAGTATGATGATAGCAGTAATCTAAAATAAAGCAGACGGAAGTGAAACAAAGATAATCCAATTCTTCCCTAGTATCGAGTTTTACATGGTTTTAAAGGGAGGTCCTTCACCAAGGCAAGCAAAGCCACAGATGACTGGCTGATGTAATAGCTGTCCTCCAACCCAGGTGGCTCAGTGGGGAAGAATACGCCTGCAATGTGGAGGACCCAGGTTTGATCCCTAGGATGGGAAGATCCCCTGGAGAACTGAATGGCAACCCACGCCAGCATTCTTGACTGGAGAATTCCATGCACAGAGAAGCCTGGCAAGGTATAGTCCGTGGGGTCGCAAAGAGTGGGACACAACTGAGTGACTAACACACACACACAACTATTAACAAGTTTCAGTTCTTCTCAATAAATATTGTGCTGGGCACTGGTGACCCAACAGTGTGAAAAACCAAGTGTCTGCCTTCATGGTGCTTAAATTCTCATGAGAAGACACACAAGCCACTAAATATATATAATGTGTACAACTGTAAGCTCTTCCTTCAGGCCAGCAAAGACAATTACACGGTGCTTTGGTTACCAGTAGACACAAGCACCACGGTTCACAGCAGAATCCAAGCTACAGGACTTTCAGTATAGACAATGGAGGCAGAAAGGAGATTCCAGGCGCAGAGAGCCCACAGACAGGAAAGCTTAGGTTCTTCTAACCCTTGGTTTTGGTTCACAGGCCCCAAATAAAGGAGCAGAGTATGTGCCGACTCTTAAAAGAAGAATGGAAAATTCTAAGTTGGTGAGAATGAGCACATTAATTTCAGAAACATTTATAGAGCAGCAGTGTGTCAGAGATTATAAATACCAGGATTACCACAAGGGGCTCATACCTGTGTGAGAAATGTGCAATTTGTTTTTCCCTTACATACCCCTTGCTTCCCACAAAACTGTCTTCAAACAACACCCACCCTTCAAAAAAAGTCACCAATGAAAAAACTGTAAACGTGGAGGTTACTAACGCACATCCTTTGATAAATAAGAAGGATCGGTCACTGCATCATGCATTATACATTTTATCTACCTGATTCTAAACAGATGTCAAATAATGAAACAATCTTGGTATATTCATCAAAATGGTTACTTACACTATGTTAACCAGATGAGCACTTCATAATCCAAAGTGTCAGGTTCAAGTGAAAATATAATTACCTAGACTTTCCCAGACATGGTCATTACACTAGCACTCTATTTACTCCCACCGCAGGAGACCGGGTTAGAGTTTTACTGGCTGCTGCTCTTCCCACCAGGGAGGCTGCACACAGGCTGTCAGGAGCTCACACTGCGGTCCCCCAGGTCCAGCCAAGCTGGGTCCACCCCTGTGGGCTGAAGACCCACAATGAGCGACTGTACCTCTAGGCTTCCACTGTTTCATCTGCAAAAGGAAGCTGCAGACCCAAGTACCGCTCTAGTTTTCTCAAGGAATAAAGCAGATAGAGCACTACAGCACTTGGCTCTGCCCTGGCACACGGTGTCTAACACGTGCAGCTTACAGGGCAGAGCTTCTCCAGTACTTAACTCATCTATAAAAAGGCAGTGACACCCACCAACAACATGGGCACCCACCAGGTGCCCAGCGATGTTCTTCCCCTCTCACTGGATAATATTCAAATATATAACTTAAGTCATTCTTCTGGATCTGAAAAATGAGTTTACAGTACACGGCAAGGTATGTAAGTAAGATTTAGGTAGGGCCGCTTCAGGTAAATGCAAAGTGTGTAAGCAAAAGCCTGCACGTCCTTCATGTCCTTGTGGTGATGCCACTAGCGTTTCCCTCTGAGGTTTCCAACTGCTGAAGAGTGGCGACGGTGCCACTTGGGGAAACACTTCCTACTTCTGTCTATAAATCACTTCATTAGTGTTTACGCAAAGCACACTAGACTTAACAGTTTTGCTAAAATATTCCTTTTTTTTTTTTGGCCACACCATGTAGCTTGCAGTATCTTAGTTCCCTGACCAGGGACTGAACCCAGGTATTCTGCAGTGAAAGCATGGAGTCCTAACCACTAGACCACTAGGCAACTCCCTAAAAATTCTATTTAAACTGAAATTGTAACTGTATTTGTGCATCTGAATTTTATTTCCATCATTGAGCCTAATCAAAAAAAAAAAAAATGCAATTGTTATAGCTATGAACAGAGGGGGTTCCTCTATAGATTTCCAATCAGAAACACACTTGTGTAATTCTAAATGGTAAGATTTGGCAGAATTCCTAGAAATTAATACCAGAAACTGGTAGACATGAATTTCATTTCTCTTGCATTGAGTTGTCTTTTGGTAGTCATGAAAAAAGGGGGAAAAAAAAATCTGCCAAAATGTCAGTAGAGAGAAAAAGCAATAAAAGACTCAAATAAATCCACTAGTAAACACTGAAAATGGAGAAGGCAACGGCACCCCACTCCAGTACTCTTGCCTGGAAAATCCCATGGACGGAGGAGCCTGGTAGGCTTCAGTCCATGGGGTCTCGAAGAGTCAGACATGACTGAGGGACTTCACTTTCACGCATTGGAGAAGGAAATGGCAACCCACTCCAGTTTTCTTGCCTGGAGAACCCTAGGGATGGGGGAGCCTGGTGGGCTACCGTCTACGGGGTCACACAGAGTTGGACACGGCTGAAGCAACACAGCAGCAGCAGCAAACACTGAAAAGAAGGGGGAAAAAAACCCTAACTCCTGAACGTGGCTGGGTGAGCGAGAAAAACACAGGTGGCCCAAGGGGACCCACACCTGCTCTCCCCCCACCTCCCTCACCCAGGGTCCTTCTGAGGACGGGTGAGCAATGCAGCATCTGAAGCTTTCTGTGTGTACATAAACTTCTTGGAGCTTAGTACTATCGACTCAAGTAAGGCCATTTGCTTTGCCCAAACTTTCTTACGCGAACATTTTAAATAATCTATACAGATGGCATTGAAAATTCTCAAAGATTCCTACAGTAATTTCTTGCTAATTATTTAAGGGATTTTAGTAAGGGGAAAACTAATGAAAATATGTTCTTAAACTAGAGCATTAAGGCAAAGTAAAGTACTTCAGAAACTAAATTTTTCTGATTTACTAGCCAGAAAAAAAAAAAAAAACCTCATTTCACAAATATGATAAAAATAACAGAACGTTTTACCAATGGCATTTTTTGCAGATCTAGAACAAAAATAACAACAAAAATTCTAAAAATCTGTATGGAAATACAAAAGACCTCAAGTAGCCAAAGCAATCTTGAGAAAGAAAAACAGAGTTGGAGGAATCAGGCTTCCTGACTTCAGACTATACTATAAAGCTACAGTAATAAAAAATAATAGAACTTTTCATGCCACTGAAATTTAAAACCAGATTTATTCTAGATGAAAATATATCTAAACTGAAAATGTTTTATTTTAAAAGTTAAAGATTTATATATTGTATTAGCTACTTGAATTGCATCTTTTATCCTTAAAACAATATTTATTATTTTTTTGAAAATTAAGACACCTCAAAGTACATGAAAAAAGGTTTCCATAAAACCTTTAGAGATATGAGCTAAGATCCCACCTCCCTAATTCAAAATAACATGCAAAGACAGTAACTTTCAAAGTTTTCTTTTACTATCCATACCACTTTATTACATCACAGACTACATATGTATCACAAAATACAACAGAGTAATTTCTTCTGAGGGAACTCACCAGTATTTCTCTTAAAAGGGTAGGCTTTAACAATACAATTTTGTTATTTAGACAATTTTGCCAACCTTCTAGTAAGAAAAGTTATCTAGCTGAAGAACCTAGTTTTGAGAATTGGAACATTAATGTCTGTACTTTCCAACAAAGGACACAGCGTTACAGAAATGAGTTTCGTTAAAAACTAAACTGGGCTTCCCTGATAGCTCAGTTGGTAAAGAATCCACTTGCAATGCAGAAGACCTTGGTGCGATTCCTGGATCAAGAAGATCTGCTGGAGAAAGGACAGGCTACCCATTCCAGTGTTCTTGGGCTTCCCTTGTGGCTCAGCTGGTAAAGAATCCACCCACAATGCAGAAGACTGGGGTTCAATCCCTGGGTAGGGAAGATCCCCAGAGAAGGAAAAGGCCACCACTCCAGTGTTCTGGCCTGGAGAATTCCATGGGCTGTATAGCCCGTGGGGTCGCAACTGAGCGACTTTCACTACTCACTAATAACATTTTCATGATCCTCACTGCCACGCCTCACTCCCAGCTTTCCCAGACACTTTAGACCCTTACACTAGCGGAACGTCACTCCTGATCTAACACTTCATGACTCACTTTCGGGGACCCACGGCCTCAGCTTCATAAATACTAAGTTTTGGATGCAGGGTCTTTATTCAGCCAAGCACTTGCTCCTCAATGCATCACCTCTGAATGATGTACAAGTCCTTCTGTTTAGTCCTTTCCTTAAGTGTTATGTGCGGGCGCGTTTAAAATGGAACATGTGTTTTAAACAGTATTTTCCGGTGCTCATCATTAAACTGGATTATTTGATAATGACCTGAAAAATTCTCCAGAGAAGAATCTATAATATTTATCTTTAGTACATGAGTGTTCAGAAGATGCTAATGGTAAACTTGCCTAGCTTTTCCCCTCCAAAGACAGCCAAAAACATGAAACCATATACTCATAAAGATACTGAGACAGTATTTTTATGAATTGAAAGTTGAAACACAAACTTCCTTTCAAAGTTTCATGTGTTTAAATACTACAGGGTTTTAAAAATTAACTGAACAGCACAATTGGACCAAAATATTATCCAGACTACAGCTCAACAAAGTAAGCTGAATGCTAACTTACTGTGAACCTTAAATCACGTCATCCACATACTTTCCTCCCGCTTTTCAGAGGTTGTCAAAAGACAGGACGACTAACCTGAGGGCTTGGCTGCGTCATTTCAAAGAAGAGACTTATTTTCATTACCCGTTTGACAAAAAGTTTTAAAAGGGTGAGGCTCTGGTATTTCATCTCGAACAGTGATGGCCTGTTTTTCCAACCACGAAGAAGTTTACATCCTAAGTAAGAATCCCAATGATGGTCGTGCAGATTCAGATAAGTGCAGATTCTCAAACTCTGACACAGCCTTCAACTTGACCGTATTTCAAGCGGTTCCCATATTACCACAATATTACTATTATGTTAGTCTCACTGCCAAAAACCCAGCTGCAGGCTAACTGAACAAGAAGACTGCTGAAATGGCTCAAAAAACAACATCAACAACAGGAAAAAACCTTTACCCTTAGTGCATTAAGCTACAAAATGCTGCAGTCAAATAAAACCAAGTATTAATAGCAGCGTACACGTACACACACACACACATCCATCCTCCTCTGAGGAAGAAAGAGGTGCTAGGGAAGGACCCGGAGAGAGAGACAGAGACAGAGCCAGCTCGCAGCGGAGTTGGGGGCTGGGGCGGGAAGAGGAGGAAACTTGGGAAGCGCAGCGAGTCCGGCCAGGTCTACGGCGGCCGCCGGAAAAGCTCCGGGCGGCAGAAAACTTGAGTGCGGGCCGCGGGGCCGCGGGCGGCCGGCCGCCCCGCACGCGGGCTCGAGGCCCGCCCGGCCCGGCCCCGGCCCGGCCCCGGCCGAGTCCTCTCCCGGCCCTTTTGTTGTGGAGGCCCTCGGCCCGCTCCGGCACAGGCCAGCCGGCCTCCCTTCCCGAGCCCGCACGGCCTCCAGACCCTCGGACTCTCGAGCCCGCGGACCCCCGGCCTCCTTGCGCCCCCCCAGAGCCCATGCTTCCAGGAGCCCCCGGCCTCCCCCACCAGCCCCTGGCCTGGAGACCCTCAGACTGTCCGGGCCCCGCACCCCTCGGCCCGCCGGGGCGCCCCGGCTTCCCTCACGCCCCTGCCTCCCGGGGCCTTGGCCGGCGCGGGAGGGGCCTGTCCCCGCCGCACCCGCCGCCGGGACAGGGCGGTCCGGCCCCGCTCGGCCCCTCAGCCCTGGGGCCGCCGCCCTGCCAACCAGCAGCTCCGCGAGTCGGCCTCACGCCCCGGCCCCGGCCCGGGCCCCTCACTCACTCCGACCGCGGCGGTGCCGGCAGGCGAAAGCGGACGACGACCGGGCGGCGCCGCGGCTGACGGGCCGCGCTCCCTCCCACGCCTCACGCCGCGGGCGCACAGCGGTCCCGGCCCGGCGGCGGCGGCGGCGGCGGCGGCGGGCTCGCGCCCTCGGGGCCGTGCTGCGTCGGCGCGGGCCGCGCGTGCGCGGCGGCCGGCTGAGGCGCGCCCCCGCCCCACCCCCGCCGCTGCGCGCGCTCGGCCGCGTCCCTGCCCCGAGCTTCCGCCTCCCGGGAGTACCGCGCATGCGCGCCGCGGCCCGCGCATGCCCAGCGCGCGGCCGGGCTCGACCCACCGGGCTCGCGCTGGGGAGACGCCGGAGCCGGGCTGCGGGCGGCCGCGGGCGTGGCTGCGGCCCCGAACGGCAGCCCCGGGGGAAGCCCTGGCTGGGGGCGGGAGCGGCACCCGGCCAAGCGGACGCCCCGAGGCAGCAGCTCTGGGCCGACGGAGTTGAGGGGACTACGGGGGAGCCCTCGCACCCTTTCCCTGCCCGGAGCCCCAGACGCAGCCCTTCTGGAGGCACCGCTCCCCCGGTCGGCAGCCCCACAGCCGGTCCCCAGGGGCCGAGGCACGGGTGTGGAGCCCCGCTGTGTGCCCGCGCCGGCCCGGGTCCCCTCCAGGCTTCACGCCCACCCTACTGGGGACCCTTTGCAGAGAGGGAGCGGGTTCAGGGGCGTCAGAGCTAGTGCTGGGCGGACCCAGGTTTGATCTTGGAAGGTGGACCTCTGCCTGAGCACCCGCGGGGCGCTGACCTGGGCCCGGAACCCCGATGGCGCGGGTCCCCGAGGGGCTGAGGCTTGAGACTCACGAGGGGATGGCAGGGAGGCAGCTGCGATGAGAGCAGGTTTTGCCAGGAGTACGACGGGGGAGTGGAGTGGCGGGGTGGGGGTGCTGGGTAAGAAATGCAGATGGCTAGGAGCCTCGCAATCTTGCTCAGGTACCTGGATCTCCTATACTTTAGGCAGCAGGGATCCTTTGGAAGATTTTAAGCGGAAGTGATATCTGATTTGTGTTCTTTAAAAAAAAAAAAAATCACGGGCACCCTTGCGGTAGGAAACGAAACCAGAAGCAGAGCAACTTTCATTTTTCATAGTGTCCCTTTGATCCCCGCCACAAGGCGAGAGGCGGGATAGGCACACAGTTCTCCTTTTGAAAGGTGAACTCCCTGAAGCTCAGAGAGATGACCCTCTGTTCCCTTCTGAGAAGCTGTAATCCCGTTATCACTAAATCAGGTAGAATAAAATGCTTTCGCTTAGCAAGAGTTCTGCAATTTTTAAACGTTTCCTTTTATCGTTCTTTCGTGAATATGTAAGGTTTTTTTAAAACTACATTTAAGATCTTAAGAAATGGTGTCTCTTGATGTTAGCCCCAGGGCCTTTGCACTGGCTGTTTGCTCTACTTGGAAATCTTCCCCTCTGCTTGGATCTTACTCCCTCACTTCCTTTCGGCTCAGATGTCACCTCATTAGATGTCAACCCTCTCTCTCTGTAATAGGAACCACCCACCACCCCCCACCCTTTGACACACAGGCTCCACCGCCTCATGTGCTCTGTGCTTTGGACATCACAGCCCTACAGTGTGTGCTTGCTTATTTCTGCATTGTCTCCTCCCTCCACTAGAATAGTAGATTCTCTAGAGCGGATTTGTTTTGTTCACTTCTGGGACCCTGGCACATAATAAAATATTTGTTGAGTGGTGAATGAAGCTTCGCGTGGTGTGAAGTAAGGAATTATTTTCAGAAGTATAAGGATGGAATGAGAATAGAAGAGGACTGAAGGACAAAAAGGAGTTATATTAATGATATCTTTGGGGGATTGTGCTTAGTGTGTAGACTAAAAATGGGCACCAAATTTTTTATACTTCTTCCTGAAAGAAGTGGAATCTACTTTTTCAGGTGGTACTAGTGGTAAAGAACCCGCCTACTGATGTAGGAGACATAAGAGACACGGGTTCGATCCCTGGGTCAGGAAGATCCACTGGAGGAAGGCATGGCAACCCATTCCAGTATTCTTACCTGGAGAATCCCTTGGACAGAGGAGCACAGCAAGATACAATCCATAGGGTCGCAAAGAGTCGGACACGACAAGCGACTGAGCATGCACGCATTTGGACCGATCTTGTTAACTTGCTTTGACCACTAAAATGTGTCACAGGTGATGTATGATTTCTGAGCTGAAGCCTCAAGGGGCCGTGCAGTTTTCACTGTCTTAAGCCCAAGTGTGCCTACTGAGTGGTGACTGAGGCACCCAGGCCAACAGGCTGCCAACCACCAGGAAGATGAATGACGCTGCACTGGGCCACCCAGCCCCAGAGAAGCTGTCTGACAACTGCAGCCACCTGAGACCCAGAGAAACCTAGAACTTCCAACTGCACCCAGACTGCCTAGCCAGACAGTTATAAGCGAATAAAATAAAAGATTGTGGTTTTAAGTCTCTCATTTTGTTACACAGCCATAGACAACTGATACTTTGTTTCCTCAACTTTATCATGATATGTTTGAACTTTGTTTAACTCTCACTTAATAAAGAAAGAAAATAGGGAAAGGGTGAGAGGAAGAAGCAATGCAAATAAGAAGGGCAAAGAGGTACAAAAGGAGGAAGGTAAATAGTGAGGAACGCACTGTCTAACAGACCCTTCTTATCCCTGGAGCATACCTGCGGTGCCTAAGTGCTCAACCTCTGGAGATGGAGGAACAACAGAGCTGACCCAGGCTCAAGTTCACCAGCGTCTGATGCCGTAGGTTGCATAGCATCTCTGAGCCTCACTCCTCTGTAACCGGGGCTTACAAAGGATGGGGAGCAAATGGACCATCCCGTAAAACATTCAGCAAAGTGCTTGGCATTGTATACCCTCAGCGAGTGTTCTTGCTTAGCTGCAGCATCAATGTACAGATTACCAATCTTGATCACAGACAGGATACCCAAAGGACCCCACAGAGCATAGTGTTGCCAAAGGTCAACTGTACTTGGGCTCTGTGAGTCAGATCCTGTAGACACTCTCCAAACCTCCTAGCAACTCTGCCCCATGGATGCTGTGATCATCATCCCCATTTTATTGATGTGAAAACTGTGGCTCAGAAAAAAAGCGAAGCCATCAGACAAACAGCACGGCTGGAATTCAAAGCCCCAATCTGTCCAACTGTGAAGTCTGTGCTCCTCCCTCTCCCCGCGAGCCTCTGCTGCACTCGGCCCTGTACAAAAAACAAAATACAGAACGCCATTTGGCTTCTCCCTTTCTGCACTGCGCCAGATGGGCCAAGCGCTGACCTTGTGTGGGAAGCTTTCAGTAAGGGCTTCCTGTGTGGTGGCAGAGCAGCTGCACCGACCCTGGGAGCAGGTCTCCCTGGAGAAGCCCCTCGGTTCTCTCATCTGGAGGGGGCTTGCCCCCAGGAGGGACTCGCTCACCACAGGGAAGCAGAAACAGATTTAAGGTCAGAAGGTGGATGCACGGTAACAAGAGCACGCAAGCTGATGACCGAGTCCCAGGTTTCTGCCCACTTCGTGGCATTGACCAGCCTGCCATCTGCCTAAAGAGGCTGCGGTGACAAAAAGTGGGACCCGGAAGACAGGTGTCTGGCCCACCACTAGGCCCATTAAGATGTGCCCCTGGGAGCTGTGGGCCTGGCCCTGGAGTGCCAAGGATCGGAGACTACTCAGGGACCAGGCAGCAGGAAGCAGGGGAAGAAGAGACAAGGCCAGGAAACCTGGGTTCAAATTCCAGCTCCCCCACATGACTACCCAGTGGTCCTAAAGTAGCCACTCAACCTCTTTGCCTCAACCTCTTCATCTGTAAAATGGGGAGGGGAGGAAGACCAGAAGGAAAGGGTCGGGGGTATCCCTAGGAAAGATGTCCCGAGGGGAAGCAGGCCAAAGGAGAGGCAGCACGAGTGGCCAGAAGGCAGAGTCCGTCCTCCACACTCTGACCGAAGTAGAGACGAGATGGGCCCCCACCACAGGGTGTGGCTCTCCTGCCAGGAAACTTTTGGGCTCACGGGACGCCTAGACAGTGTACGCATGTTTCACTACATGTTTGAGGTTTCACTTCCCTAGGGAATTTAATGTAGGAAGTAGGCATGTGGGGTTCTTCTCGACCACTAGGGTGGGGAGAAAGGGTCACGCCCCCCAGCAGTGCCTGCAGTGGGCACGTGTCTCCTGTGAGCATCTGGGAGCAATTCATCCCAGATGGGAGGAGTGTCCCCAGCTGAAGTTAGGGGCGCCCCAGCCCCCCTGCTCATACAGATCACCCGCCCCACCCCACCCTCAGGCTGTTCCTGGTTCCTCTGATACAAGGAGCTCTAGCGGGACCTCTTCCAGGCGCCGCCTCCACTCCACACCCTCAGCCTCCCCTGTTAGTGAAAGTGAAGGGACCCTGCGTCCAGCAGCGGACACAGGTCTGCTCTCAGGCCTGGGCCCCCTGCTCACTTCCCAACCCCCACCCCCACGGCACACACACACACACACACACACACACACACACACACACACAGAGGGGACACCCTTCCCCTGTACGGTGCTGAACAGGTCCAGGCCAGGGACAACCCCTTGCCCCTCCTGACCTGAGATAGCCCTTTGGCCCAGAATTGGCAGTTAAAGCTCAAATCAGAGTGTCCAGAGCTCCCATGCCCCAGCTACTGCCCCTCACCAGCCTCACAGAAGAAAGGGGGCCATGTTTCCTGGGAAATTCTGCTCCCAGGCTATCTATCATCTCATTTAATTCTCACAACCACCTTGGCTACATCCCAGTAAGTGCATTTTATAGATGAATAAACTGAGGCTAGAAGGGGACGGCTACCCAGCTCAAGTCTACCCAGCAAGTAAGTGACAGACACAGGACCCAAACCAGCTTGTGTGGCTCTGAAGCTGCTCTCAGGCACTGAGTTCCCAGCTCCATGCTCATATTTTCCATTTCCATCAAGATCTTGACTTATGCTAATTCTCAGTGATCCAGAGCAATAGTTTGGGAAAACTACCTCAAGTAAAAGATCAGCTTTTTTTTCTTCCAATCCATGTGAACTGATACTTTTGTAAAATGCAACAAAAATAAATTATTAGAAATAAGTGATTAACAGATAAATGCGTGTGCATGCTCAGTCATATCTGACTCTTTGCAACCCCATGGACTGTAGCCCACCAGGCTCCTCTGTCCATGGGATTCTCCAGGCAAGAATACTGGAGTGGGCTGCCATTTCTTACTCGAGGGGATCATCCTGACTGAGGGATCCAACCCACATCTCTTGTGTTTCCTGCATTGGCAGGCAAATTCTTTTCCCCTGTGCCACCTAGGAAGCCCAATTAATAGACATATACTACTGTATATAAAATAAACAACAAGACCTACTGTATAGCACCAAACACTATATTCAATATCTTGTAATAACGTGTAATGGCAAAGAATCCAAAAAAGAATATGTACATTTTTCCTGTTCTTCCAGTCACCAGTATAAACAATTGGTATCTCTTTTGATATGCGGTGCTTCTGCATCTGTTCAACATGTGTGATATCTGCATATACACACATCTACACAGTTAGAGTACCAGAAATGATGGAATATGGCAAAGTATTCTTCAACCTCTTTGTGAACCATTGTGAATACCACACTGAGATGGGGAGATGATCGCACAACTCTGAAGGCACTAAAAGACATTGAATCATACTTTTTCATGAAAAAAAGAGGGACCCGACTCACTTCAGGTCCTGAAACTGCAGCTTCAGGGTGACGAGGCCTGACTACGCCTTGCAGCTCCAGGTTCTGGTCTCACATAGGTTTTCTGTTGTAATAGCAAAGTGGTCCCCTCCTGTCCCCTCAGCAAACTCTGGAGGAGAGTCAGCCCCTTTTCCTGTAGTTTCAACCCAAGTCTCAATGGGTCTGGCTGGCCAGGCTTTGCCAGGTCCCATGCCCACCACGGAACGGAGAGCAAGCAGCCTTGCTCAAACCAGACCTAGAGGTGGTGCGAAGGGAAGGGCTGTGAGCAGGCAGAACAGCAACCGTTCCTCCTCACCCCTCTCCTCTGGTCATAAGACCCCGCTTGCCCCTCAGGACACGCACTGCCCACATTTCACATGGTCCGGGGACTGTGGTCCCCTCTTCCCCAGGCGGGTGGCTGTCTCCCAGGATATAGCCCTGGCGTCCAACAGAGAGGGAAGCAGGCCCAGCCTAGGAGACAGCTCACTGCTGACCAGCCTGCCGTTCCTCTTTCAGTTTTGGGGATGTGCTGCTCACGCCTCCCTTACGTGAGCCAGAATCAGCATGTAAAATTACGGACACACAGCAAGCCCTCAATTAAAAATAAATATTAACACTACTGTCTCTTCCCAAAGTGTCTTTTGACATCGTTTCTTCTTCGGGTCTGATTTTTAGAACAGTTTTAGATTTACAGAACAATAGAACAGAGTTCCCATATGCCCTGCGCCCAGTTTCCCCTGTTATTAGCATCTTACATTAGTATATTTGTCGTAATTCGTTAACCAGCACTGATGCATTGTTATTAACTGAAGTCCATAATCATTCAGACTTCCTTTGTTTTCTCCATTTTTCTGTTCCAGGGTCCCCTGTGGGAACCCACGTTGCATTTAGTTATCGTCTCCTGACACTACACTGGAAACTTGAATTCGGCCATGGTGGGAATAGTTACACCGTGAAAACTGGCAAACCCTGCCAGTCAGGGTTCTCCCCTTCCCAGGAGCCTGTAGCTGAACACTTGGTAGCACACCACTCTCTGTGTATACGCTGTTCCATCTGATGAGATGATATTGTCAGGATTTGGAAACAAATAACACGAGGATGTAAAAAACAAAGCTTCTTTTTAGTCTGACAAAACAAAATTAATTCTAAGCACCTGTCAATTCTGTACCCACTTTTTGCTTTCTCTTAGTGAGCCTCTTAATAATCATGCTACAGTTTTAAGCATCTGTTAGATACTAGGCATATGAATCCATAATCTCTTATCATCACTTTCAAGTTAGATGTTATTATTATCCTGGTTTATGGAGGAGAGAACAGGCACAGAGAGGTTGCGAGACTGCCCAAGGTCAAATCTGCTCCTGCCACAGGGCCCCCCATGTGGCTGGGCGTGTACTTGCCCCTTTCTAACCTGAAACCACCTAAAAGTCATCGGACATGTTGCTGCTTTGAATTACAATGGGTCTTCGCATCTACCGCTTCTGCTTTTCCTGAAATGTCATTTATCCTTTGGTTGAGGCTCTTTTCCTTTTCATCGGCTCCAGCTTTGTGCTCTTGCATTTAACTGTGACAGCGATAACGGCTTTTTCTGTAAAGTTATCAAGCCAAAGTCAGTGGTATTCTCTAACCTTCAATGGATAATGAATGTGCGTGACAACCCACAGGCCCTGCACACACTTCAGCAGCGGGGTTGGAAGGTATTCACAAGTATCAGAGCGAAAGCTAAGTAACAGGAGAAAGGCCTGCCCCTACCCTCGGAAGACGCACACCACAAACGCCATCCCCTGGTTCTTACAGCCTCCTTGTCAACAGTATAGCTGGTAGTGAGGTCACTCTGAGCAGAGGCTGAGGCCGGGCAAGGTCCGTGGCTCCCTGAGGGCATCAGCAAATTAGCACCAGAGACACGAGGGGGATAAGAGAAATGGGCAAAACCCAACCAAGAACAGGGATCACTTCATGCTGAACCCAGTGTTTCCTGAATGACTGAACTTAGGTGCTCTGACTTTGTATTTCTCAACTTGCCTAAGCTGTAAATTCCTTAGGAGGAGAAACAAAGTGACTTGAACTTCCTAAAAAGAAAAGGGAGTTCCTCTGTCTTCACAATGGAGACCGTTGTCCCAGCCGCCTCCGAGGGGTGTTGTAATGAGTGGACCACATGTGCGTGGGAAAGAACTCCTGGCTTCCTCATGGTACCTCTCGCTTGCATGACATCCTCTGATAGGTGGCGGTTTAGTCATTAAGTTGTGTCCGACTCTTGCGACCCCATGGATTGTAGCCCACCAGGCTCCTCTGTCCATGGGATTTTCCAAGCAAAGATACTGGAGTGGGGTGCCATTTCCTTCTCCAAGGGATCTTCCCCCTGGGTTGATCTTCCCGACCCAGGAATCAAACCCAGGTCTCCTGCATTGCAGGCAGATTCTTTGCTGACTGAGCTATGAGGGAAGCCCTCTGATAGGAGGCACCTAAAATTCCTGTTGGATGGACACAGGAATGCTATGTTAGCAATCATCATTTTTGCTTTACTGTGTCCATAGTTTGTGATTCATCCACAGCGCCCAGGACTCTGACCACCTACAAATGGACTCTGAAGATACATTTTGACACGGAGAGACTCGTTTGGCAACCCAGAGATGCCTCCACTAGGGGCTGAGGACATCCAGGCTGGCCTGGGTTGGTAATTACCATCTCCACCTGGAAAAAACCCTGGTGACTCAGCTGGGTGGAGATGCCACCTATGCCTCGGGGACAGGAAAAGAGCTGGGACCTTGGAGGCAGCGCCCTGGGGATGTCAACGCGGATTCCCCGTGCTTTGCAGGAAAGAGCACAGCATGGAAGCCGCCAGCTGCTTCTCCCGCCCAGCGGTCCCTCAGCCCCCTCTGTCCATGGACTTCCGTGAGTTCCAGGGCGGTGGGGAGGGGGGGAGGCCTTGAGCTCTGAAATCCTGTGAATTCACAAAAGGGTGACATTTAGTCTGTGACAGGCATTAGCAGTCCCCCACAGGGAGCTCTCCGGGGGCAAGGACAGCCTTGTTCTCACACAAATCACAAAGCCGGCAGTGAGTGCTCCATAAATAAGCCATTTTGCCTGCTTGAAAACAATGCTCTAAGAAAATTCCCACACCTCCACCGGACTGACTTGCGGCAGCGGGCAGATTTCGAGGACAAACAAATCACGAGGCACTTGATGTTACAAACCAGCTGAGGTCTTATGCAGATTAGACCAGAGCCCCAAATCGGCCCATGAGAAGGCAACCTTGACACGGGCATCTGGAACAAAGGATGCTGAATTAGGACCATGGCAGGCCAACGCGGCCGTGAATGAGGGATTGTGGGAAGGACTTTGATGTAAACCCAGGCAGAACCGTGTGTACTTATCTCCCAGGGGATCCACCCACTTTGATGCAAGTGGGTGGCCTGTATTTAAATATGGGGATTTGTTTGCATTCCTCAAGAGAACAGAGGCTTTGGAGCTGGAGGGATGTGTCATCCATTGTCTCCTCTCTGGGTACAGATACCCAAGTCAAGGGCTCCCGTTCACAGAAGCTTGGTCGTTTGCCTTGAAGGGTCGGGAAGCAGAAGCTGTGACCTCCGAGGACCCCAGGCACCACTGAGACGCTGCCTTCTGTGTCATCCTTGAGGCCTGTCAAACCTGGGGCAACTTCTGCTTCCAGCTCTCCTTCCAACTGTTAAACTGAGCTACAAACATTCATTGAACACCTGCCAGGTGTGAGACGCTAGGCCGAGTGCCGTGGAAGGACAAGGAAGTCCGCTACCTGCAGTGCCCAAGGCCTGTGCGGACCCCAGGGGCACCAGCTGGTGGGATGGGGCAGGCGGGAGCCGCTTCTAGCGGCGCGGTCCTCGGCCCAGCCCCTCCCCCTCCATTCTGTGGCTCCTTGTGGGTTCTCACTCAGCCTCCATGGTCACCCTGCGGGGTGACCCTCATATCGACACCTTGGACCAGGCTCTTGGCCAGAATGCCTAGCTGAGAGGCCAAGGGGCATATCAAACTCGACGTATCCCAAAAGGAAGCCCTCCTCTCGCACCAGGTGGTCCTTGCTCCTGGAACAGCCTCTCTTCACAGCCTCTGTCCTGCATCCTCAACTCCTCCCTCTGCCCCAGTTCCCTCCACCCAACCCATTACCAGTCTCTGTCTCTTTTACCCCCAGAATCTTTTCTCATCCATCCCGCTGTCTTCATCCCTAGGTGGTCACCCACCTGGATTCCCCAGGGCCAGTGTGGTTCCTGGCCTGGGTCTCTGCATCGTCCCCTGACATGAGGGCTAATCTGTATCCGTCCAGTACACTCCTTTTGCACTAAAGTCATCCAGAGTCCCTTTCTGTTGCCTGTGCCCAGATGACCAGAATCAGCTCCCTCTCAGGCCCCCTGCACAGCGAGCCCTCACCAAGCTTGGCCACCTGGCAAGTCGCTGTGTCTCTTGGCAGACTCAGGGTTCTCACTCTTTGCCTCACTCTTCCTCCTGCTTCCTTAGGACAGCGACAGTCACTCCGTGTCCAGATCTCAAAGGCAGAAAGGCTTCTGTGACTCAGTCTGGTCAACTCAGTGGGGGACTCTGCCTCTCAGGAGCCCCTCAGGGCCCTACGAGCACCCCTCCCATCAGTCTGTGCCCAGACATGCCTAAGGCACGACGGCAGTAGATAAAACCGTCACCTGCACCCACCTCATGCCTCACAAAGCGTCAGTGCCCAGGCAGATTCTCCCAAGAAAATAGACAGTCCTTGCTGCCAGGGGGTACCAGTTACTGAAGCCACTACCTCCCCTAGAACCATAGCTAACCAGCCGTGCGCAACTGTCCGGGGAGCCAGAGTCAGCCAGCCTGGCAAAGGGGAAGAGTGCATCTTGTCTCCGCTGCTTCTTTTTTTTTTTTTTTTTTTCGCTGCTTCTTAACTGTGTGACCTTGGACAGTCACCTAAGGTTTCTGAGTCCCATGAAAAATTAGTGGAACTTTCTTTTAAGACAGTTATGAGGAGGGAGCAAGATCACATGAGGTGCACAGAAGGCGTTTGACAAATGACAGCCATGACTGGTCCTTGGCAAATGGGAAAACTCCCCGACCGTCTGCCTCCTACCCCGCCCTTCATCCGGGCATTTGAAACAAGGGCTGGGGCAACTCTGGCCTCTCCGCAGCCTTTCCCATTGAGCGAGGAGCGAGGAGACTGGCCGCTGCCTTGAGCAGGCTTGCTTCCCACTCTCCTTCTCTGCCTGGCCCACCCTGCCCTCTGGTCACAGGAGACGGAGGAGTGGACGATGCAGGGTTATAGGACAGGTCCTGGGAAGCCTGGGGCGTGACCAAGTGTAATTCGTACCAGGGTATATAATGGTGGCCGTGAGTCAAGCCTTCTACTCATGTTCAGTGTTATTCATAATAAACCTGCTATTTGAATCTCCAGTGTCTTTCTCACTTGGTCTTGAACTCAGGAGGGAAAGAGGAAAGTGTCACTGATTTAGCAACTGCTTGGATAGCGTTAACGTGTGCCCTGCCCTATTCTAAGCACTTTAGCAATCTTAACCCATTTTTGGCCTAGTGAAGTGAAGTGAAAGTTACTCAGTCGTGTCTGATTCTTGTGACCCCATGGACTGTAGCCCGCAAGGCTCCTCTGTCCATGGGATTCTCCAGGCAAGAATACTGGAGGGGGTTGCCATTTCCTTCTCCAATTTTTTTTTTTTTTCGCCTATGAGATATTAATAGTTAGTACTATAACCCCCATTTTACAGATGAGGACACTGAGGACCAGAGAGGGCAGCTGGCTGCAGGGCCCAGCGCTCAGAAGTGCCTGAGCCAGGGTTTGAACCCAGGCAGTTGTGAAAAGGAGCTATTTCCTGCCATATCCGTAGACAAGGATGTGACAGTCATCAGTGATTCCAGCCCTCCAAATGTGAATTCCTGAGCCCAAAGGGCACTCTGGAAAGAGAATACCTGCGCTATCTGACAGCCAGCTCTCGGGCTGTAGCCACTCCCTACGGTGAGCCCTGAGGAACTCAGGATGTCAAAACACAGGATACTGGCCCCAGGTAGCCGAGATGCATATGCTTGTGTGAATGTTAGCCACTCATTCATGTCTAGCTCTTTGTGATCACATGGACTGTAATCCGCCAGGCTCCTCTGTCCATGGAATTCTCCAGGCAAGCATACTGGAGAGGGTTGCCATTTCCTCCTCCAGGGGATGTTCCCAACCCAGGATCAAACCCAGGTCTCCTGCATTGCAGGCGGATTCTTTACCACCTCAGCCATCAGGGAAGACCGATTTCACTGAGCCTAGACTCTTGCATCTTCCCATACGTAGAAAAGCACTAAATTCCTCAACTTGAGATATCTGGTTTTCTTTAATTCACAAAATACTTTTGATGTTCAGACACCCTGCCCTTTGCTGCAAACTTCTATGTAAATTGACTCCTCCCCCGCCTCCTCTGAGCAGTTCTCTCGGGGTCATTTGAGATGCTGTCTCCCAGACTCGAAGTCCTAAAAACTCCCACCAAATAAAACATTAACTCTCAACTTTTGTTAGCTGCCCAGTCATATCTGTCTCTTTGTGACCCCATGGACTGTATGTAGCCCACCAGGCTCCTCTGTCCTTGGGATTCTCCAGATAAGAATACTGGAGTGGGTTGCTATTTCCTTCTCCAGGGGATCTTCCAGACCCAGGGATCGAACCTGGGTCTCCTGCATTGCAGGCAGATTCTTTACAGTCTGAGCCACAGAGGAAGCCCACGACTTTTAGGCTGTGACAATTTTTTTAGTTGCCAGGCCCGGCTCCGAATCCACCCTCTTTGCCACTGCTCCTCTAACATTGATTCAATCCACCAAGCATTTTGACCTGGAGAATACATTAGTCTTATATATATCCCTCTTTTAAGACAAAGCAGAGGCTGGGAGGAAAGAGATAAGGAACACGTGCTTCCTGGAGCTCTGGGTCTGGCAGACTCTGCCATCAGTGAGGATCAGGGTAACTCTGAGCAGGAGACGGGTAGGTCCCGAGAGAGGGGTCACAGGAGCACCCGGGGGTCCCCCCCTCGTCTGCACGCCTGGAGGCGGAAATGACCAACCGGACTTCAAAATACAAGCGCCACTGTGAACAAATTTAATAAACACATGGAAATACAGCAGAAGAGAAAAGGGGGGAAACGTCACTGCAAACCAAAGGCCGGCAGCAGTGTGAGCAGGGGCCCGGGACCCCACAGTCCTGGGAGGAAGCACCTCGGAAGTCCCAGTGCCGCGGAGACAGGTTTGCTATTCAGAAGCGTGTGGTCCGATTAATGAAAATCGAGCGGCCGGGTGCACAGGCACAGGAAGGACTAGCAGCAGTCGCTGCAGCGAGAAGAGGCTGTGCTGTGACCTCGCTGGCCCGAGCCGGGAGGGCCTGGAGCGCAGAGCTGGGCAGGTCTGACGGCTTTGCCGCTCCCGGCTGCGTGACCGGGAACCTCCCGTGCCTCCATCTGGGGGAAGGGCCCTCTAGAGCGCGCTCCCGGCTGCGTGACCGGGAACCCCCAGTGCCTCCATCTGGGGGAAGGGCCCTCTAGAGCGTGCTCCACACCGGCTGCCACTGTGGCCTCACTGTTCCTGCAGGTCTGGAGGGTGTGGTTCGAGGGGCGGGATGGAATCCGGTCAGACTGGGTGGGGATAAGAGAAGTGTTTCCAGCAGGACCTCAGACTTCCTGGTTGTTCCCCTGGAGCCAGAGAGGCCCGAGCAGTGACCTCCTGGAGCGCGTGGACGAGCCCTCACGGAGCGCCACGGGGGCCTGGCCACTGGCCTGGCGCTGCCACCCTGACCGATGGGCAGGGCCACGGCCCCAGGAGGTGGGTGGCCCGGCCCAGGCCCACCCTATCCGGGCAGAAGGCTGGCTGGAGGGCTGGCTTCCCGGGCGTGTGACCGGTGCAGTCCCAGAGGGCCGTGTGCACCAAAGGGGGATTCATGCCTGGGGTTCAAGGCTCTGCAGTCACCGTGCTGAATTCTCAATAATTTCATCTTTGAACCCGTGTTTTGTAAGTGAGGTCCAGGGATACCAAAGCGGGCTCCAGGGGAGAGGCTCATCCCCGCCCACTCCTCCCGCCCTGGGCCCCACGCTTCCCCAGGCACCTCCCTGCCTCTTAGTGCCCAGGGCCCAGTCCAGCCACATCCTTCCTGCCCCCACCCCCAAGGGTGGGGCACAGCGGTGGCTGTCCCTGCTCTCAGCTGGCAGTACCACAGGATCCCCCTCTGCTCTAAGTACCAAATGTGTCCCCGTGCTGAGGGTACCTCCTGTGAGGGTTGGGGTGATGGCCCCTGGGAAGGGGAGAGAGGTTTCCTGCCTTCCTTTTGCCCTGGGTCCTGCAAATTGCTTAGCCGGCCCAGTGTGGCTGGGGCGAGACAGAGGAGCCACCACCTTAAAGGCGGCTCTGTGCTGTCCCCCACAGGAGGGAGGGCTCACCCTCTGCCCCTCCGCAGGGCAACAGCGTGGCTCATCCCGTAAACTTCTCAGCCTCCGCTTGAAGCCACCACTGGGTGATGTCCACATGCAGAAGGACGCTTCCTAGGGCCTATGCAGACTACATTACAGCTTCCAGGAGGAGCAGTGCCTGGCTGGGCTGAGAAAGGTGCTCTCCAGGCTGGAGGAACACTTGCTTCGATTCCTAAGCTTGGCACCTTCCTGGTGTTCAGGGCATCCAGTGCTGGGCTGGACCAGACTGAGGCTACATGGCAGGGGAAGCTGCTGATGGGGCGGAGGAGGACAGGCCCAGACTGCCTGGCCTTACACAAGAGCCACAGAAGTTTGGATTTTATCTTTCTGGCCAGATCTCAAACTTCATCAGCCGCCCAGGAGCAGAGGCCAAAGTGGCTTTATTGAAACAAGACATTTCCTTGAAGTTTCATAACGTTTCCTGACAAATATGTGAGTCGTATTGCGTAAGAGCCCCGAGCTTTGTTTTATTATAAAAAATATCTGGAGGGTCAGAGTGATGCAGGTGCTCCAGGGGAGAAAAACCTTCCTCTCCTCTAGGAAACACTTCCTCTCGGGGGAGAAGCCCAGGGAGGGGTCGAGGGAGGGTAATGGATGGATGATCAACACAGTCAGGAACTGGTAGAGCTGTGCAGTCATAAACAGGTGTTTTCAAATATGGCCATGGATGTGCAAAGATGCATAAGACACAGTCTCTCCATAAGATGCTGACATTCTAGTAAAGGAACAATCCCACATGTGCTGATTATATTCATTTCTTACAGTTGCCATAACAAAGGACCATGCATTTAGTGGCTTAGAGAATCACAAATTTATTCTCTTACAGGTCTGGAGGTCAGATGTCTGATATGAGTCCCGGAGGGCTAAAATCAAGATGCTGGTTCCTTCTAAAGATGCTGGTTCCTTCTAAAGATGCTGGTTCCTTCTAAAGGCTGCAGAGGAGATTCTGATTCCTTGGCTTTCCGGCTTCCAGAGGCTGCCTGCAGTCCTTGACTGATGGACTCTTCTTCCATCTTCCAAATGCATCGCTCCAGACTCTGCTTCTGATCACATCTCCTTTGCTGACTGACCCTCTCACCTCCCTCTTATAAAGACCCTTGTGATGACACTGGGCCACCTGGATAATCCAGGGTGATCTTCCCTCCTCATGGTCTGTAGCTTACTCTCATCAGCAGAGGCACTTCGTTCATGTAAGGCCACATCTCCACATGCCCAGGGATTAGGACACGGACCTCTTTGGAGGATTATCACTGTCTACTGCACTCAGGATGACAAACAAGTCAAAGTATCAACGTGGGACAAAGGGATTTAGTGGTCTAAAAAGGGAGCCGTGACATTTGACTGTGGCGATCTGGGAGGACTCCGTGGAGAAGGTGGTCTCTGAGCTGAGATGACAGAGTGGCGAGCATTCTGGGCAGGAGGCAACCCATGAGCCGAGGTGCATGCGGAAGTGGGGAGGCCGAGGCTGCCATGGGAGAGCGAGGCGCTGAGTGGGCATCGGGAGAGTAGAGAGGATTCACAGGCACACCCATCGCGGTGCCTGTCAAAGCCCCAGCTTGCGAGAGCAGCTCAGGGTGGGCAGCTCACGCTCGGGGACAAGCCCGTGGGGTGGCCATGCCGCCAGCTTGCTGTACCTAGAGCTGTCCAAGCAGGCCGGCTGGTCTGTCCCAGGAGCTGAGGCTGGAGATATGGAAACAGCGCTGGCGCTAGTAGTGGGAGCAGAGTTCAGAGGCTCCACAGCGAGCAACCCTGAGGCAGGAGGGGCAGATAGACCAAGAGGAAGGAGCAGGTGTAGGAAACCTGGGGTGAGAAGGCCGCTTTTGGCAGCAGGAGCCCTGGGGGGAGACGGGGGCCCCTGAGTGCCCCTCCTGGCTCTGGAGAAGCCAGGCCCAAAGGTTCCGTGCTCTCCTCAGCCTCCTGGCGTTCCTGTGTCCCATCCTGGTCCCAGCCCCTTGGCAGCCAGAGTAGGGTGCTGGTCCTGGCGACCTGAGACACGCAATAAGCAGACCAGGCCAGGAGGGAGAGCAGGGAACCCACGGGCAGGCTCGTCCTGATGGCCTCCCCGCTCCCCCGACACAGACAAGGCCGTCCCTGCTGCCCGCAGTGACCACCAAGGCCCTCCTCACTCACGCCCTTGGCTCCACGCCCTGCTCCATCCCTGGGTGTGTGCGTGGTGCCTCTGGACCTGAGCCACACTGGAGCCCGGCTTCCTCCAGACAAGGCGAGGGGGCTGGGGAGCGCTGTGCGGGGGCCCTCGTGGGTGCTTTAGAGCCGCCTTACTGAGTAGTTACACTGTCCCCATTCTACAGGCTAGGAAGGCAGGTAGGTGACTCTCCCAGGGCCACGTGGCCATAGAGAAATCTCTTTCCGAGGGACCTGCCCGGAAACCTACTGTGATTGCAGAACATGCCAGTTCACTACTCTATTCACCCAATGTTATTAGTGTCTACAAAGAGCTAGTCATGGAGATATCCACACACATGCCACACAGGCGCTACTGGAGCTTATGCAGGTGGTTTCAGATGCTACAAAGTGCCATAAGAAATGGCAAAGGACTCTGGCGGGGACCGATCAGCGGTCAGGAAAGCCTTCTCTCAAATAAGTCTTTTGAGCAAAGTACAGAATATTAAGAACAAGCCAGCTGGGTAAAACTCGGAGACAAGAGCATCGCAGGCAGCTCGTTAAATGTTTATTCATCTATTTATTAGGGGCACATGTTCAATCAGGGGGCTGCACTTAGAGTGACTTTGGGACAGTAGTCGGAAGTGGCTGTCAAGGCAGGAGCAGCAGAGAACCACAGAAACCAGAGAGGGGGCCTCGGCCTGGCTCCCCAGCCCCGCCGGCCTGTGCAGCGGAAGCTCCCAGCGTGCCTTGCAGCCCCCCTGCCCAGTGCGGCCTCCGCCTCCATGCGTCTCTCCCGGTTCAGAGGCATCGCCCCTCCTTCTGCAGCTCCACTAACACAGGTGCAGGGCCCAGATCGACTCCCTCCCACACGCCACGCCTCCTTCTTTTTCTCTGCACACAGACTTCCCACCACCTGATTCAAGGCTCAGGATGAGTGTTCCAGAAGCTGGAGGGATGCAGAGTTGTCTCCCGCACACACAGACGCCATGGCAACCGCAACTCCGTGACAACAGCAGAGGAAGCCAGGCTGGAATTTGCCAGCCCAGAGAGCGGACCACCTGGGAGACCAAACCCTCCACATGTTGCCCCATCTCGTGCTCACGTCCAGGGGACTTCTGCACAAAGCAGAGGTGACGTTTCAGCGGCATAAGAATAAACAGTGGGCACCTGTGAAATCCCTTGAAAGTGTGCATTTACTGTCCCAGAGTGACAGAAGAGGAAGAAGCAACAGGGACGAGATTTGCACTGATGGGCAAGGTAGGTTTTAGTGATGGGATTTTGTGTCATCCACAAGGGCGGAGATTCGCCATACAAAAACATCGGTCCGTTAGTTTATCTCCAAGATTCCATTTTCAAGCCCATCAATCCCCTACTTTCATCTACTTTCCACGGAGGTGAAAAAAATCTGTATATTTGAATCAAAGGCCCCAATATATTCAAACTTCTGGGGCTCCATAGGCCTGCCCTTCATTCTAACAATAATAATCACTTTCCTACAGAATATATAGCATGTTCTGGGAACTCCAAGAGGCCCTTCACATGTATTATCTCACTCTTTGCAATGGATTTAGGAGGAGGAACCACAATTATTTTCTTTTTAAAGATGAGAAAGGGTGCTAAGAGGTGTTAAATCCCCAGGCTCATCCAGCTGGAAGGAAAGGGAAGAAGGAGCTGAGGCAAGCCCGCCCTGCTCTAGAGCGTAAGCCCTTGACTGTCACTAAGGGGTCAAAGCAACCTGACTGATGTACTGGTACAAACTCACCTCTGAAGTTCTCTTGTGTGTTGGGAGGACTTCCTGAACCACATGCCGCTGCGGATGGAGGGTCCAGCTGTCTGGGAATGCTGAAGTCCAGCCTGGCAGACCCCGAGGCTATAGCACACACTCTAAGGGGATGGAGAGAGAATGCTAGGGTGAGAGTCAGCTGGACGGCACTGTGGACACGGTGCCCCGCGGCAGTGACTTGCTCTGCATCAGGTCGCCTATCCCTTCACAAGTGGCTCTCCTGGAGCCCACAGGCCAGCCCAGGCCCTACTTGGTGGTCTCCCCCTTCACCCTTCTCCAAGCCTGAGTCCTGCTTGAGCTGCCAGAGCGAGATGAGACAGTTTGGGAGGGTGCAGCCTCCCAGGGCCCAGTCGGCTCCTTGTGCAAACACGGGTGAGAGAACGTGGGAAAAGCGAACCCCGCTTCTGTGTGCATGACCTGTGACCCCATCTGCTGGAAACGTGGCCCCCAAGCAGACCAAACCCAAACCTGAGAAGCACCCATGGCCCCTTCCACAGCACATGGAGACTGATCGGATAGCAAGGTCTGGAGCAGGGGGTTGAGAATGACCCTGAAGTTGGAGCCCAAGGGCCTGCACATGTCCACATCCCTCCCCTAGGCCGCCCCACCTGACCCAGAGACAGACCAGGGGCAAGGGTGGGGAAGGGTCTTGGGAGTGGAACTGGAAGAGGGTCTGGTGAGGACCACCTCCGGGCACCAAGAGTGGGTGCGGCAGCCAACCAGAGCCTCCTGGAACCCAGGACCCAGTAGTGGGGAGCCCACGGCCAAGTCCAAGCCCAGGGATCGAAAGGTTCTCACTCAGCACTCAGAACTTGCTGGAAGCAGGACAGAGGGAGACACCCAGGAAGGATTGTTTTCTCTTTGTGCGTGTTCAGTTGCTTCAGTCGTGTCCAACTCTGTGCAACCCTATGAAACTGTAGCCCACCTGGCTCCTATGTCCATGGGAACCTGCTCCGAAAACCCTAGCCTTGGAGACGACACTGGGACCAGTCATAGTGAGCCCCGGGGGCAAGGCAGCAAGTTCCCCTCTGTTGGGAGAAGTGTAGTTGTGGGTTTAGGTGCAAAGAGACACTCCCTGCAGGGCTGCGAGGCCCGGGTCATCTCCCCACTTCCTCCTGGCTCTGACCGCGACCGACCGCAGACAGCACTTTCACCAAGATTGCTTCCCCTCGAGGTGGGCAGGTCTGCAGAGGCGAGGAAGCTGGGGCAGTCCGGCTCACGGCTGGCTTGGCTGCAGCTGCACCAGCCCGGGCCAGCTTCTGTCCCGTGCAGGGTGCAAGGAAGGGAGCTGAAAGCGGGGTCAGGGACACCTGCATTCTGTCACTTGTTCGTAGCCTGGTGACAGGAATGGGCCTGGGAGTCCAGGAGTATCCATCCTCAAAGCTGCTGTAACGAACCCTGAGAACTGTGTCCTGCCGCTGACCTGGAGGCCAGAATCCAAGACCAAGTGCACGCAGCACACTCGGGCTCGGGACTCAGGCTCCAGGGTGGGCTCCTGGCCTGCGTCACCCCAGCCTCTTCCCCATCTTCACAGGTCTTCCTCCCTCTGGGTCTGCATCCTGCCTCTTCCCACAGGGACACCCGTCGCTGGATCGAAGTTTCACCCTAAATACAGGACCATCTCAAGATCCTTAACAGACACAGGCTTTTTCCACGTTCACGGGGACTGAGGGGTGGTTAGGACTTGAACGTATCTGTGGGGAGACACACTTCAGCCCCCTGCACGCGGGGACAATGATCTGACGCCTGGAGAATCCCACGGACAGAGGAGCCTGGCAGGCTACAGACACGACTTAGCCACTAAACCACCACCACCACCATGGATGGGGAAGGGGCAGGGTGGGAAGCAAGAGGGCTGCTCCACACCTGCAGGAGGGAGGGGTTCAGTGTCCCCCTCCCCCAGCGGCAGCCCCCCCACCCCCCACCCCAGGGTCCGCCAGGCACGGATCTGCCTGCCCTGCCTCTCCTCTGCCTGTCTGCACAGAAGGCGTGCTCCTGGGGGGTGGGGGGTGAGGGTGCATCTCCAGGCAGCTCTATGCAAGGGGTGAGGGGGGGCAGCTGTGCAGGGGCTCTAGCCCCACCCTCTCCCTGCTCCAACTGTTCCCCTTCCTTTGTAAATTCCCGGCTGTCTCCCTCCTCCCTTCCTCGCCCCCTGCCCTCTCTCAGCTCCCCTTCCTGACCTCTCCCCTTTTTCTTCCTCCAGGCAGAAGGTGAAGGCTATCTGCTGGGAGCCCTCTTGGGAGGCCCCCAGTGGTAGTGAAGGCCAGAGGGAAGGTCACCCTGTCCTGAGCTTCTGGCCACAGCCACCCTCGGTCACTAGGTTGCTGTGGCCCGGGCCGGCCTCCCCTCTGTCAGCACCCCTTGACCTCACTGAGGCACCTTCTCCCTCCATCGGTGCATGTCTCCTGAACCCCCAGCACGCCCAGCAGTTCCCTGCCAGCTCAGTGACCCCCTCTTCCTGCCCCAGCCCCCCTCCAGACCTCAGGTCCCCGAACGCTCCAGCTCCTTTCTTGCACCTGTTACCCAGGCAGCCTCTCCCCTCCGAGGGGTCCATGGAGGCCGGCAACTCCACTCTTGGGGTGTGAACCCACCCCACTTCTGCCCCTCCAGGCAGCAGGACTCCTGGCTCCTTCCCGGGTGGTTACCTGGAACACAGGGACCCATCTGGTTCTGAGTCAGAACTTCTGCTTTCCAACAACAGATTCGGTCCCTCTCCACCTCCCGACTCAGGCTCTCAATTGATTCAGAACGCTGAGGGGAGGGGAGGTGGGGAGTAATCACCTCCGTCAGCCACCCCACCTTGGGATTCATGGCTGTTTCTTTTTCTGTCTCTGTTTATTTTTGTCTGTTTTCGCCGTAGAGAAGGAAGAGGTGCAAGAGGGCAGCCCTGGGTCTGGGCGATTTGGGGTGGCAGCGCCTAGATGCACAGTGATCGCAGGGTGACGCCTGTCCCCTTCAAGGGGAGAGAGGGTGCAGCTGGGGCCGTGGGGCCACACAGCCCTCAATGGGGGGGCTGCACGTCCCCCAACCCTCCTGTGCTGACTGTGACCTTCAGGCTCAAAAAAGTCAGCGCTTCACAGGACGAGGGTGTCCTTAGCGCCCTGGGGAGGAGCTGCCTGCTGCAGCCTGTGGTGCTCAGGGCCAGGGGTAGTGGGCATCCAGGATTCCCCACCCTCCTGCCTGTCCTTCTGGGCCCCTCTCTCCAGCTCGCTCCAGCGGAAGCTGTGCTCCCCTCCCTCGCTCCCCTCCCTCGAGTATCACTTCCTTCGGAGGAAGCCTGCTTTATCCATGGAGGTGCAAATCCGGCTGGCTGCAGGGAGGCCTCTTGAGGGCTATTGTTTGGCACTTCCGTCTTGGCAGGGGGCCTGGGTTGCAGAGCTGCCCAGGGTCTGGACTATTCCGGAGGCTCCCTGGCGGGGAGTGCACTATGCAACCAGTCAGTCGGTTAGTCAGTCAACACACACGGGCTGGGGACCCTGAGATAACTGTGACTCAGGAGATAAGGCTGTGATGGAAGACCCCAGGGCTAGATCACTTGGAACCGTCCAGAACTCCTCAGGGGCCTCTTCCCACACCCACGCCCACAGACCCTCCACACCGACAGAGACCACCATGGCTGTTGTTGCTTTAATTGTGGTAAAATGCAAATGACATAGAATTTGCCATTTTCACCATTTTAAGCGCACAGCTCCGCAGCGCTGAGTGCACTCACCTCGTGCAGCAGGCACCAGCCTCCACCTCCAGAACTCTTCCGTCTTCCCACACTGAAGCTCTGTCTTCATTAAACACTGGCTCCCCACCCATACAACTCCCAGCAGCCCCATCCTCTTTCCCGACTCCATGAATTTGTCTGCTCCAGGGATCTCACGTAAGTTGGATCACAAGTGTCAGTCCTTGGGTGACTGACTCATCTCACTGAGGATAGTGACCTCAAGGCTCGTCCAGTGCCAGCATTCCCCTGCTTTTAAAGGCTTAGTAATATTCCTCGGTGTGGCCCACTTCTGTGAGCCATGGACATTCGTGTTGTCTCACCTTTGGGTGTCTGTGGATAATGCTGCTGTGAGCACAGGGGTGCCTGTAGCTTTGAGACTCGGCTTTCACTTCTTTTGACCCAGAAGTGGGATTGCTGGATTGGACGGGGAGACAATGACAGAGGCAAAGATGGAGAAAGACAGACAGAAAAATGATGGCCTTTCTGTTGGTGTGGGAGGTGCTGGTGAGAGAATAATTTGAATATTAAAATAGCTTTGTTTGTATCTTAAGCTGGTAGATTTGGTGGAACCTATTTAAGTAAGTAAATACCTCTTGGGCTTCCCTGGTGGCTCAGATGGTAAAGAATCGGCCTGTAATGCAGGAGACCTGGGTTCCATCCCTGGATTGGGAAGAATTCCCTGGAGAAGGGAATGGCAACTCACTCCAATATTCTTGCCTGGAGAATTCCAGGGACAGAGGAGCTTGGCAGGCCACAGTTTTGGCAGGTCACAAAGAGCTGGACATGACTGAGCGACTAACACTTTGCCTCTTACCTTTAAATACCTCACAGGCTGGTGCAGGAATTAAGTCCAATGTTGAGAGCAACACCACAGTGCCTGGCCGGAGAGGGCAGCCCACACATTTTTTTTCTTTAATGTTTATTTATTTGGCTGTGTTGGGTCTTAGGGTCGAACCTGAGCCCCCTGCATGGGGAGCACGGAGTCTCAGCCACTGGATCACCAGGGAGGTCCCCACATCCGTTTCTTTTCCATTGCTTCCTCAGGCCTCCACCACCCTGAGCATCCAGTCTGTGCCCCCAGGGCCGAGCAGGGCTGACAGACAGTGGGCGCTCAGGCAGTGTCTGTTAAGTGCACAGCCAGCCTGGGTGCTGAGCAGCTCCGCTCACGAGGGAGAGCGGCGGGGCCCTGGCTGGTCACCTGGAGTGGCCCTGAGCCAGGCCTGGCTTTCCAGCTCTTGCAGGCGCGGGTGCAGAGAGAGAGGAGAGACAGACGGAGAGAGACAGAGATGGAGAGAGAGGGAAGGAGACGGAGGGAGAAGGAGGGAGAAAGACAGAGGGAGGGAGGGAGAGACAGACAGAGGGTCCCCCTGTCACTCCGGACCGCAGGCGGCGGACCAGCGCGTGTCCTTCCAGCCCCGCTTAGGCAGCCTCGGTGGAAGGTTCCTTGTTCCCCGTCGCTCACCTGTTGAGCTCTGTAAAGGCTTCTTTTAAGTCTTGGGGTGGAAGCAAGCGCCAAATGCTGACATACGAGGTGATGATAACCATGTGTGGTTCAAAGAAGACAACCTAGCGGAGCCTGGCTAGCCCTCAAGCTAGCACCAAGCACTGGGCGTGGACGGCTTGTGCTTAAGGTTGGTTTGGGCAGCTTCCAAGGGCAGTTCAAGTTGCTTTGGCTTAAGAGACCTGCTCATGCCTGTGTGCGTGCATGCATGTATGTGTGTGTGCTATGTGTATATACACGCGATGTGTGCATTGTGTGCATGTGTGCTGTGTGCATACATGCGATGCGTGTGTTGTGTGTATGTGTGTACTGTGCGAATGTGTGTGTATATATGTGCTGTGTGTGTGTTGCTGTTTGTTTGTTCAGAATAACCGACAAGGCTCTGACCCCACGGCCCTTACTTGGACATTGGCAATCACCATGTGTACAGCAGTTTTTCTGTCTCCAAATCTTTCCATATTGATTACCTCATCTGAGCCTTAGAACCCCCAGGAGATGTTTTGTAGATGGAGAAACAACTGCTTACAGAGGGAACTCGAGGTCACAGCCCTGGGTCAGGGAGGCTGGGACTAGAACGTGGGCTCTAGAGTCCAAGTCCTCGGGTTATTCCATGACCCAAGATTAAGATGTAAAATCTTACATTTTCACTCACCTGATAACATACCCTCAAGAGATATAAAGAAAAAACTGGCAGCCTAAAGTTAAGGATTAGGATATAGGATTAGAGGAGCCAGCAACTAATTGCTGCCAGGAGGTTAACAGAGGCTTTACTGAGGAGGAGGGGTTTCAGCTGGGTCCTCAAGGCTGAGCAGGAGTTTTCTAGATGGACTTACAGCAGGAATAATAAGAACTATTTCCTGAATCCTTTGCTTACACCACATCACTCAACTCCTACAACAATCCTGTGATGTGGGCTTGTTAAATTCCCAGCATTTAAATGAGGATGCTGAGGCCAAAAGAGCTGAGGTAGTTTGACTAAGATGATGAAGCCAGTGAGTGATGAATCCAGGGTTTGGACTGAGATCTGTCTGCTTCCAGAGCTGGGTGCTTTACCTGGAGGCTACCCTGTCTCAAGTGTAATAGGCGTCACGTTTGCTTGTTTTAATCACTTGTTTGACTTGTGTCTGAGACTCCCTTGGACTGCAAGGAGAGCCAACCAGTCCATCCTAAAGGAGATCGGTCCTGGGTGTTCACTGGAAGGACTGATGCTAAAGCTGAAATTCCAATACTTTGGCCACCTCATGCCAAGAGTTGACTCATTGGAAAAGACCCTGATGCTGGGAGGGATTGGGGGCAGGAGGAGAAGGGGACGACAGAGGATGAGATGGCTGGATGGCATCACCCACTCGATGGACATGGGTTTGAGTAAACTCCGGGAGTTGGTGATGGACAGGGAGGGCTGGAGTGCTGCGATTCATGGGGTCACAGAGTCGGACACGACTGAGCGACTGAACTGAACTGAACTGAACTTGACTTGTGTCTGAAGTATTTATTTGAGGAAGACAAGAAATTGAGTGGCCTCAATTGGGCTATCAATTGTAAAGAAATTCTCAAAAAAGTCGAACTGTAATAGATGCCTTCTTATCTGAGACACGGACAAAACACACACCTTCCAGAATACTGATATGCCTACTGCCAACTAGTGGCGGCATATATAATTGCAAGGAGAGTGTATGAGGACGTTTTACCGAGTAACCAAAAACCTAAATAGAGAGACAGTAAACGTTGGAACCTGGCATCAAGTTGTTCAGTAAATATGAAGAGATTATTGCCAAGTGGTCTGCCACTGGTCTTGTTTCACAGTGCCCATGATTTCTTTTTTCCCTATTTTAAAAGTAAGTTGTTTTCTTTTAGAAATTAAAGGGGAGAAATAGCAATCATCCATCATCTCGTCATCTCAGTACTCAGTTTCCACTACTAATTCTGGCTGACAAGTTTGATAAGTTTCCTTCCCATCTCTCTTTTTAAGGAAAAAAAAGTCATATTAAAAAATAAGTGACACCGGTTCATTATAAAGAATTCAAAACATGCTGTAAATCCCCAAAACAGAAATAAAAAACCAACCCAAATCCAACCAGCTGAAAATAACCATTAGAAGGGACTTCCTTGGGGGCCCAGTGCTTAAGACTCCTTATTTCCACTGCAGCGGGCCTGGCTTTGACCCCTTGTCAGGGAGCTAGTACCCTGAGTGCTGCGTGGGGCCAAAAAAAAAAAAAAAAAAGACCCATTAACATTAGATGAACATCATTTTGAACAACTCCACAAATACACAAAAACCAGAAGGGTGAGTAAGGGACAGATGGGTGGAAATGATTTTATAAAACCAGAAGACTCATATCTTGGATTCTATTTTTAATCTAATTTTACTTGACTTGAACAGAAGAAAAAGAAAAGGGAGTTCATAGAATTGTTGAATTCATATAAATATTCCTTCTATAGAAGAGACATTTTCCCTTAAACATCCCTCTAAATTTAAGAAAGGAAACTGTGGAGTTATTAAAGGTTGAAGTCCTTTATGACATCTTTCAAGGTCATATTTCTATTTCTATTTGTATAGACTCACTGCTTGCTGTGAAAGATGAGCTAACTGGGCCAGACACGTGGGCACGAGCACACAGTTCTGAAGATCCTGAAGTCCTTGTGTGTGCCAGCTGGGAGACGTGGGCGGTGGACCCTCTCCCCAGCACTCTCCCCCTGTCCTGGCCACCCTGGTCCCACCCCCAGGACCAGTCCCAGCCCCCGTCTCCCCAGGATCCACAGCTACGGAGCAAAGGGGACCCTGGATCCTTCTCCCAGGGCCCCCTTCAACACCCCCACCCCAACCCAAATAGCTTGGTTTTCTTCGGTTTCATCTGTTTCAAGGGGGTTGAAAGCAGTTGGAAAACCACTCCCCTGGGCTAGCACACGGGCCTTGCAGCTTTGCGTGGTCCCCGAGTTTCAGACAGCAGAGACCTTTCTGCCTAAGCCCACATAGCTCATTAAGAAGTGGAAGAGCATGTCTGTAATCACGGTGTAATTACCTTGCCTCCTAATTGGTAGCAGACACAGGCCTGCGGGTATGGAAAACTCCCCAGTGAGCTGGCTCCAAACAGATGAGGCAGAAGGTGCAGGCGGCCAGGAGTGTGTGGAGGCTGAAGGAAGGGGGCGAGCTCTGCTGGGGCTCCGCTCCGGCCGGCCCAGAGCCCAGGTCCTCACGCTCAAGATCGCTGATCCTGTGAGGTGTGCACTCAAAGCTGTCTCCTCTGTGCAGCCCTCCCTGTCTGCTCCCACAGGCACACTCCTGCACCACATTCATCAGAACCAGTTGCCTTGTTCTGCGGTGTGTGGTCCTTGTGCTTGTCTCCCCATTAGACTAGCGACTTTCGGGGGGCACGGGCCTAACACAGTTGTGAAAGAACGAGTGATGGAAGGCATGAATGCATGGCCACCTTTGGGTCTGGGGCCTAGCTTGTGGGATGCACTTCCACAAGAGGTGGAGGGCCGGGGGAAGGCAGCCTCTCTGGGGCTTTGCCATGACTGTCTCAAGGTGCAGAAGCACCTCGGGGTCATCGGATGTTCATTTTCTTCTGATCCCTGGTGGCTCAGACAGTAAAGAATCTGCCTGCAGTGCAGGAAACCTGGGTTCAATCCCTGGGTGGGGAAGATCCCCTAGAGAAGGGAATAGTGACCCACTTCAGTATTCTTGCCTGGAGAATCCCATGGACAGAGGAGCCTGGCAGGCTACAGTCCATGAGGTCGCAAAGGGTTGGACACGACTGAGTGACTAACACCACTTTCACTTTTTCTTTTCAGTAATAATAATGACATTCTCGGTAAAATTCAGATAGTCACAGAACGGTGCAAAGTGAGTGCTACGCACTGTTCTTTCCTCCCAACCCTGGTTCCCATTCTGTCTTCAGAGGTGACTTCTGCTGGACCTACTTGTCTTCAGTGGAAAGTCTGGGGAGACCAATGGGTCTGACCAGTTCTGCTCCCCACTTGAGATGGGTCCAGCTTGCAAGAGGGGCTCCGAGGTGCACACGTAACACCCTTTGCCTTGGCCCATGTGTCCCTCTCAGCGCTGCCTGTGCCCCAGCTGGCCGGCCCCACTGCCGAGGGCTTCTGGGCATAACCTGCTCCTCCTCTCCAGGTGGCTGGCGCAGAGTCTGCTCGTGGCCAGTGACCTTGCCTCCCTGACCCTTGATCTCTTCATCTGCAACTCCTCAAACTAACTGCCAGGGTGGTTGCGGGGGCTGAGACCCAGCTCAGACCTTGATAAATACCCATCTTTTACTTCCTTTTCCCACCTTAAGCCCGCCTGTGACCTATGATGGGCTTGGAAGTAGCAGGCCTGCTTGTGCTTCAAGTCTCGAGGTGCTGATGAATGTGTGCGTTTACAGAAGCCTCCTGAACCCAGCGGCGGTCTCAGCTCCGTTCAGTGGCTCAGTCGTGTCAGACTCTTCGCGACCCCATGGCCTGCAGCCCTGTCCGTCACCAACTCCCAGAGCTTGCCCAGACTCAGGTCCATCGAGTCGGTGATGCCATCCAACCATGGTGACAGTCTATAACCTGTTGATTCCACTCTGGATCCTCAGGGAACAGAGCCCAGTGAGCCGGGACCGGGGAGGAAGCTGTCGTCGGCCACAGAGGGGTGAGATCTGTGCTGGCAAGTGTGAGGGGCAGCGGTGAGCAGGAGCAGCCTGCCTGGGTGGTGAGCAGGAGCAGCCCGCCTGGGTGAGTCCGTGTGAACGGGGGAGGGTGGCCTGAAGGACGTACAGCTCCCCATCTCCCCTCCCTCTTTCCTGCCTCCCTCCCTCCTTTCCCACCTTGCGTCTTCACTGAGCATCTGCCTGGCCCAGGGGCTGGAGGTTCAGGAAAAGGCCGACATGGAAGTTTGTATCCCTAAGACCTCCCAATCCCATGGGAGCGTCGCGTCCAAGTGCAGCAAGGGAATGGCTGTGATGAAGGCGGGTGTGGGAGGCAGCGGGAGCCTCTGGACTCAGGGAAGCCAGGACGAGGAAGGGCATTGCAGGTGGAGGGAACTGCAGGCACAGAGGCTGTAAGGAGCCCGCCTGGCCTGCAAACTGCCCAGGACTCTTCCCTGTGAGCGGTGATGGGGAGTCAGGCCGGTCCAGTGGGGAGGTTGGGGGTGGGGGTCTGGAGCCCTTGCTCCGGGAAGGGGCTGGGCCGGAGTCCTGTGACTCACATCCGGGACCCTCTGCCTCCTTGACCTCCTGTGCTCCCTGGCTGCTTGGGGAGGAAGTAGCCAGGCCTCAGCTGACAGAAAGAGGCTTTGATGTTGGAGAAGGGAGTGAGGAAGGAGGGGCTGGGGTGAAGTTCTGGATTCCGTTCAGGAATCTGCTCCTCCTCCGACACCATGGCAACCAGGCTGCAGCTGGGGGAGCTGCCTGCGGGGGTGGGAGCCTTGGAGCTGCTTGGATGGGGGTGAGCCGGGCTGGGGGCAAAGACCTCTTGCTCTCACTCCCCGCCGGCCCAGCCCAGGGAGAGGGAGAGGGCGGCTCTGGGGGCTGGGCATGCCGCTCCCCCTGTCTGAGCCTCAGTTTTGGGGTCTGTAATATGGGGGTAACAATGCAGTATCCAGCCCAGGTTCTCTGGGAAGCAGACATCCCAGCAGGGTTAATTAGGGGAGCACCCTGAGCAGCCCTCCCCTCCCTGAATCTCAGTGTTCAGGGCGGAGGAGGGGAGGGCATCACCATCGGGGAGACCTTGAGCCACGTGGCCACACAGAAGTCTCCACACCCGCTGGGCTCATCTCTGAGGCCCAGGAGCCCAGAGGAGACGGCGTGTGGCTTGAATGGAGCGCCAGGGTTCAGAGAGGGCAGGCGGGTCCGGTCTGCCACCCACAGTTGGAGGTCTGAGTGGGGGTCTCCTGGGCGCCCCACTACCCAGATCCACCCCCTGGCCAGAGTACCAGGGCTGAGGAGATGGGAGAGGGATGAGCCCTGTGTCTGTCCTGGGGCTGCTGAACGAATGCCTGAGATGGACTTGAAAACCCAGAAATTCATCCTTTGGAGGCAGGAATCTGAAATCAAGGTGCCAGCAGGACCCAGTTCTCTCCGGAAGCTTCCAGGGCACGGTCCTCCCTGCCCCTCCCTGCTCTGGTGGCTCCCCATGTCGCGTGGCTGAGGCCACCTCACTCGAGTCTCTGCCTCTGTCCTCACGTGGCCTCCTCCTGGGTCTCTGTCCCTCCTCTTCTTACAAGGACACCAGTCCCTGGATCCAGCTCCCGCCCCACCCGATCTGACCTCACCTTAACCACTGACATCTGCCAAGGCTGTTTCCACATACAGTCACATGCTGTGGTTCTGGGTGATCATGAATTGTGGGGGCACACTCTTCAACCCACTACAAGCCTCATTTGGGCAGCATGGGTGGGAGCCCCAGGCCAGTGTGAAGCTAGGGTCCTGGGGAGGGCCCTTGGGGTGATGATCAGGGGACCCAGAACGTGGGCTGGAGTCTGTTTTTTGAGGTGGGAGTGGGTCAGTGTGTGTGTGTGGAAAGAACTGGCAGACAGAAGGTGGGACTGAGCCAGGAGGGTCCCTGCCCCACCTCCCCACCCTGCCACACACACTCGTACACCCCCCCACATGTACACAAACACACATGTACACAAACACACACAGGTCCACACATGTGCGCGCACATGTACACAAACATACATGCGTACATGTATACACACACCCACATGTACACACATGTATACACATGCACACATGCGCGTGCACACAGGCACACAGGGCAGTGTCATTTCCCATTTTGCCCCCCACGGCCAGGACCTCCCTCCTGCTGTCCCTGGAGGCTCCTCCCAAGCCCCAGCCAGTGACTCTGAGGCCCAGTGTGACCCTGGGCCCAGAAATGTGGGTGCCTCACCTGGACAGGGGGTGGGTGACAAGGGGTGTGCCCCTCCAGGCTACCCCCCTGGAGCCGCAGTTGCCTCCTCAGCCAGATGGGGTAACACTGTGAGGGGTTGGAGGCTCCACAGGGGGACTGGGAGTGACTCCAGTCCAGGAGCAGCCCTGCTCCAGGAGGGATGAGGGACCTGTGAAGAAGCTGGGGCCCCCCAATGCGGGGGCTGAGCGGGCAGAGCCCCGGGTGCAGACCTCCTTCCCCTCCCCCCTTCCCCTCCGCCTTCCCCTCCCCCTTCCCCTCCCCAGCCCCTCCCCATCTCCTCCCCAGCCCCTCCCCATCTCCTCCCCAGTCCATCCCCTTCCCCTCCCCCACCCCTCCCCGCCCCTCCCCAGTCCCTCCCAGCCCTCCCCCAGCCCCTCCCCAGTTCCTCCCACCCCTCCCCAGCCCCTCCCCAGCCCCTCCCCCAGCCCCTCTCCCTACTCCGATCCCCAGCCCCTCCCCATGCTCTCCTCCCCAATCCCTCCCCTGCTCCCCTCCCCAGCCCTTCCCCCCTCCCCCCCAGCCCTCCCTCTCTAGCCCTTCCCCCAGCCCCTCCCCATGCTCTCCTCCCCAGCCCGCCCCAGTCCTTCCCCAGCCCCTCCCCAGCCCTTCCCCCCCCCTCCTCCTGCTCTCCACCCCAGTCCCTCCCCAACCCCTCCCCTGCTCTCCTCCCCAGCCCCTCCCCAGCCCCTCCCCTGCTTTCCTGCCCTGCCCTTCCCCCTGCTCTCCTCCCCAACCCCTCCCTCTCCCCTCCCCAGCCCCTCCCCAGCCCCTCCTGCTCTCCTCCCCTTCTTCTGCATGGGGGCCTCTCCTGCCCTCCCGCCCTCCTTCTGCCCCAGTTTCCGGGTCTTCCCAGTGGAACTCTGAGAACAGGCAGCTCCCGGCCCACCCCACTGCCTCCCTTCCTCCTCCCTTCCCAGGAACGTTTGGGAACGAGGCGGAATGAGGCAGGTGGGGGCCCGTGAAGCCGGGCGGACGTGGGCTGCACACAGTAGGGCCACAGGAGTCCAGCTCCCGGCTGCCAGGCCCCTCCCAGGCCAAGTTCATCTGGGGAGGCCCGGGGCACCCCAGGTTCTCACCTGGCCTCCCACAGCCTCCCCACACCCAGCGCTCCCTGCACAGCCGCCCTCCCCTGGCCCCGGGTCCCCATCCCTGTCAGCGCTAACAATGACAGCAGCCCCCACCAGGGCCCACCGCTCAGCCCCAGGCGCACCGTCTGGGTCCTGAGACGCTCTCCTTGGTTCTTGTGCAGGAAGTGGGTGGCCAGGGCGGGGCGGCCTGTGAAATCCAGACCAGGGTCCCGCTCCCCACCCACCTGGAGCTGCACTCTCCTAGCAAACGGATACTACGCCCCCTGACTGCCGAGTGGGGACCCTTGTGCAGGCCTAACCATTGACAGTTTGGAGATACTGGGGTGCTGGGTCAGAGCAGGCCTCGGCTTGGGCCCAGCAAGGGAAGCCCCTCCCTCACCCTGGCACTTGGGAGTCTGCCCTCTGTCCCGCCGTGTCCCCCCAGCTGGTGCCCTTGGCTCTGGTGAGGTGGGGGCCTCATGTGGAGACTGCCCCCTTCCCTCTCCATCTGTGGCTCAGATGACGAAAGACCATTATTTATTCTTTGGCTTCCGCTTGCCTGCTGCTCTGGCAGATTTTTTTTTTTTTTTTTACCTTGAAAAGAAGATGGATTCTGGATTCTGCACAAACCACCCAGCTGACTTCCTGCACTAACTGAGGAGAGATGGTGCCTGGGGGAGTTGACAGCCGGCCCCCTGGAAGAGCCGCAGCTCCTGCTGGGGAGGAGAGGGCGGGATCCGTAGACGAGAGGGTCCCCACGCATTCTGCGCTCTGATCTCGTTCCCAGGGCCGTTGCCTGCTGCCCCTGGAGGTCCCCCTGCGGCCTTTCACTAAGTTGTCTTTGGCCAACCTCTGTCGCCGGTCACCAAGAGAGGCCTGACCAAGGAGCCTGCCGACGGCAGCTGAAGGGTCCAGAGGCTTCTCTGCCCCTGACCGGGATGGCACTGGCCTTTTCGCTGGTCCTCCTGTCTCCCCTCTGGCCCCCTCCAGTCCCTCTCCAGCCCCAGGCCACAGAAAGGTTCCAAGCCCAGCCCTGGCCTATATACCCCCTTGAGTTCAGCCCGCCAGCGGTTCTCCGTGACTAGCAGCCTCTGCCCGCCCCTCCGGAGCCTCCCCCTGGGGCAGCAATTCTGAACGCCCTGTGCCTCTGCCCACTTTTTCATGCCTCTGGGCCTCCATTCATGTGGTTTCCTCTGATGGAACGCCTTTCCTGTCCTCCTCACCTCCTTGCCCATCATCAGCACCTGTCCTCGAAGCCAGGCCGCTCCTACGGGGCATAAGGCAGGACGGGCAGCGTGTGGGTGCTGCCACACCACCTGTGTGCTCACCCCAACTCTGCCCCTTACTGCGCGATCTCAGGCAAGCTCCCACACCTCTCTGTGTCTCGGTTCCTCGTGGGTACAAGCGAGAATAACTGCCCCCACGGGCTGCCGGGCGGCTGTGGTGAGTTAGGCGTGTGTCTGCACGTGGGCAGCTCTGCAGAGCACGAGGTGTTGTTACCATCAGAGCCCGCGGCCTGTGGCCCTGGGAGATGATGGCCCCGACGGGGACCTCCCGGAGGCAGACCCTGGCCTCTCCCAGCACTGTGCGCAGGGCCTGGTCCTGAGGCCAGCGGCACCCCAGAGCTCAACTGGGACCTGTCCACATGTGGCAAGGGGGACGGGCCTTGGGCAGCGCAGTGACCGCCTGACTCCAAACCAGTTTCCAGCCTCCCATGCCCTCCCCACCCCCAAACCGTAACTGTTGCGGTCTCCACCCCCATAGCTCTCCAGTCTCCAGTCTCTCCTGATGCAGCAGGGACCGGCGTCCCCTGGTGGCTGATGCTCTTTACTGCAGAAGGTTTTCACCAATGAATGACGACCTTGGCCAGATGTCCTTACTTCGTAGGTAAGAAGCAGGCCTTAGAGCCGCCAGCTCACTCAGTTGGAAAGTGGCAGAGCCTGGATTTGGAATCAGGACTGATGCCCCAGCTGATACGAGGGTTCCTGTTTTTGCTTCCCCAGGAAGCTCTGAGTCCCTCTGCCTTCCCTGTGTGCTAAGTCTCTTCAGTCGTGTTCAACTCTTTGCGACCCTAGGGACAGTAGCCCACCAGGCTCCTCTGTCCATGGGATTCTCCAGGCAAGAATACTGGAGTGGGTTGCCATTTCTTCCTACAGGGATCTTCCCAACCCAGGGATTGAACCTACATCTCTTACATCTCCTGCATTGGCAGGAGGATTCTTTACCACTAGTGCCAGCTGGGAAACCATCTGCCCTCCCTTCCTCTTGCCAAATGTGCCCATCCCAAGGCCCCCCCAAGTCACATCCCTGGGCTGGGCATGAACTCAGGCCGACCCAGGGCTGCTAGGAGCTCCTGGAGAGTGAGGGTCAGTGCAGCCAGAGATAAATGAGGTGCTGTCCTGCTTCTGGGGCCACACTCTGGTGAACAAGTCAGTGCAGAAGTCACTCAGTATGCTGGTTGGATGACTACACGGCTAAGTAAGTGTACTCAGCAACTGGCACACAGCTGTCGTCTCTCCCATTAGTAAACTCTTACTCATCCGTCAAATCCGTGTTCAGGGTCACCTCTTCCAGAAAGGAAGCCTATTCTGAAACCCTTCAAACAGGTCTCCGAGCGCATTTCACTCTAGGGGAAGACGCTGCAAACAAAGCGCTGTGGGGGCAGTCACTTGCAGAAACGGCAACAGAGGAGGAGGAGTGAAGGTGCTCAGGGGAGGCTTCTTGGAGGAAGGGGTAGGTTTTGGAACTAGCCGGGAAGGGGGACATATTGGAGGGTGGTGATGCTATGGAGGGGACTGGGTAAGGGAGCTGCTCACCTCGGGTTGCCCTCAAAATACCACAAACAGGTGGCTTAGGGCAACAGAAACTGGTTGTGTGAAATCAAATGTTGACTGTGTTCCCTCTGAAGGCTCTGGGAGATGATCCTTCCTTGCCTCCTCCCGGCTCCTGCCTGCTGCCAGCGGCTCTTGGAGTTCCTGCCTTGGAGCCGTTACTCCACCTTCTCTTTTCTCCATGTGTGCCTGTGTCCAAATCCCCCTTATAAGGACAAATCCACCTTATGCTGCTGCTGCTGCTAAGTCGCTTCAGTCGTGTCCGATTCTGTGCGACCCCATAGACGGCAGCCTACCAGGCTCCCCCATCCCTGGGATTCTCCAGGAAAGAATACTGGAGTGGGTTGCCGTTTCCTTCTCCAATGCATGAAAGTGAAAAGTGAAAGTGAAGTCACTCAGTTGTGTCCGACTCCTAGCAACCCCATGGACTGCAGCCTACCAGGCTCCTCCATCCATGGGATTTTCCAGGCAAGAGTACTGGAGTGGGGTGCCATTGCCTTCTCTGAATCCACCTTATAGGGTCCTCCTTATTCCATCTGTGCATGTGCGTGCTCGGTGGTTCCATCGTGTCAGACTCTCTGTGGCCCCATGGATTGTAACCCATCATCTGCAAAGATCCTACTTCCCAATAAGGTCACATTCAAGGTACCAGGGGGTACCTTTAGCAGGGAGGAGACACAATTGGACTTGTTACAGTAAGTGAAGGTGTGGAGGTTGGGGAGACTAGTTCACATGTGAGAAGATTGGGGGTCAAATTGGGGAGAGCCAAGGAGGCAGAGTAGGTGAGTGAAGATGCTAGAGATGTTCGGGGGTCATCACAGAAGGCCTGATGCCCTGGGGCTGAGGCACTGTGGGGAATGGGGTCAGCTAGGAGCCTGGAGAGGCCAGATGGGGTCATACCAGGCCCAGGGCTTAAGCCCTGATGCAGAGGTGGGCTTCAAGCTCATCGGTCACTTGCGTCTCCTCATTTAACCTTCATGACAGCCCCTTGCTGCTGCTGCTGCTGCTGCTGCTGCTAAGTCGCTTCAATCGTGCCCGACTCTGTGCAACTGCCTAGACGGCAGCCCACCAGTCTCCGCCGTCCCCGGGATTCTCTAGGCAAGAACACTGGAGTGGGTTGCCATTTTCCTTCTCCAATGCATGAAAGAGAAAAGTGAAAGTGAAGTCGCTCAGTCATGTCCGACTCTTCGTGACCCCATGGACTGCAGCCCACCAGGCTCCTCTGTACATGGGGTTTTCCAGGCAAGAGTACTGGAGTAGGGTTGCCATTGCCTTCTCTGATGACGGCCCCTTAGGTGGCTGCTATTGGCTCCAATTTACAGAGAATGGGGCTTCTCCAGTGGCTCAGTGGTAAAGAATCCACCTGCAGCGTGGGAACCACAGGAGACCTGGGTTTGATCTCTGGGTCGGGAAGATCCCCTGGAGAAGGAAATGGCAACCAATGCCAGTCTTCTTGCCTGGGAAATCCCATGGACAGAGGAGCCTGGAAGGCTACATACAGTCCGTAGGGCAGCAAAGAATCGGACATGATTGAAGTAACTTGGCGTGCACGCACGTACAGAGGAGGAGAAAAGCTTAAGGGCTCACACCTAGAAGTGCTCAACTAGGTTTGAACCCCCTGAAACTCCAGGCCAGTGTGCTGTGTCACAGAGCTGCCCGGCAAAGGTTAGGATTTCATGTTTGATTTGAGGACCTGTATCCTGCCACAGCCTTTGCATCTTCTTGGTTCACAGAGCTGGAGATGTCGCTGGAGACAGTGGCCTCATATCCCATGACTTGGTTTATATGCCCTCAGAAGTGTCCCATGTGGTCAGTTTATTGTTAACCTGCTTTGTGAGTATTGGTTTTGTCTGGCTGGCTGAATTTTGAAGGAGATTCAACAAAATCAGCAACAGCTCTGGTCCTCGGCAGTGAGGGAGCCGGCTGGGCCCCTGCACACACCGGCTTGCTTAAATCTCCCAGAGCTGTGCAAGGCCAGAGAACCAGATCCACGGAGCTCCTGGTTCCAAGTGGCAGAGCTGTGCACCAGGATCTGTGTGATGCCAAGTCCATGCTCACGGTCCTCATCCCTACAGATGACCTCTGACCAGCTGAGCCCAGCCAGGCAGGGGACAGTCCCCCTCCCCTCCTGCGAGGATCCAGGAGAGCTGTATGAAGCCCTCCATATCCCTTGGCTTCACCGTGGAAAACAGTATGGGAATTCTTCAAAAAACTAAATGTAGATCTACAGACCCCCTTTCTGAGTATACACCCAAAATCATTAAAAGCGGGGACTCAATCAAATGTCTGTGCAGCTGTTCACAGCGTCGTTATTCTCAATGGCCCAAAGGGGAGACAACCTATTTACCCACAGGCCAATGAATGGATAAGCAAAGAGGGTCCACACACAGACCAATGAGCGGATGAGTAACAGGGATCCACACACACTAGAAGATATTAATATTCAGCCTTTAAAAAAGAAGTTCTGGCAGATGCTACAGCCTGGATGAACCTTGAGGGCAGTATGCTCAGTGAGATAAGCCGGTCACAAAAGGCCAAATGCTGTAGGATCCCACTTACATAAGGGACCCAATGTAGTCTTGTTCACGGAGACAGAAAGCGGGATGACGGGGGCCAGGGGACGGGACAAGGTGGGGCTGAGGAGTTGGTGCTTCATGGGGACAGAGTTTCAGTTTAGGAAGATGGGAAGTTTCTGGAGGACGATATGATGAGGGCTGCACAGCAAAGTGGATAGCCTTTTTACAGTAACAATGTGAATGTACTTAATGCCATTGAGAGGGATACTGAGACATACTGTACAGTTGTGTTATGCCGGCTTCCCTTGTGGCTCAGCTGGAAAAGAATCCAACTGCAGTGCGGGAGACCTGGGTTTGATCCCTGGGTTGGGAAGATCCCCTGGAGAAGGGAATGGCTACCCACTCCAGTATTCTGGCCTGGAGAATTCCATGGACTGTATAGTCCATGGGTCGCAAAGAGTTGGACACGACTGAGCGACTGTCACTTTTTTGTGTTATGTATATTTTGCTGCAATAATAATGAAAAAAAGATCCATGGGTTTCAAAAGCCCATCTTAGGCTGACTTTTCCTGAGGCTGGGAACGGTGAACCAAGCCTCTCACCAGCAGAGTGGGAGGGTCCCCAGGGCTGCCCTGGGCCGTTACTTGGAGCTCTGACCTGGGGCAATGACCGAGAGGTAAGGGAGATCAAAGCCCTCCTCCCGGGTCTTGGGCGGTGGGGGGTGGGGGGCGGTGGGGGGGGTGGCGGGGAGGCGGGTGTAACTCATCCCCAGGGTTATGAGTATCACTCTCCGGAGTCCCCTCCTGGGACATCCCCTGAGAGCCCTCCGCCTGGCATCTCCCCCCCAATTCCCACCCCCGCGTCCCCAGGAATCGTCGTCCAGGGGGCACTGCTGGGGACAGGAGCCAAGACCCCCAGTGCCCCTGCGTGGCATGGCGTTATTTCCATTGTGCTGACCTGACTCTGCTTATTCATTCTATGATAATCGTGCACACATGTCATCTCCATCATGCGGCCCGTGTGCCTGTGGAGATGCTTTCCTAGAAGCGGGATGGCAGGGTCAGAGGGGCCAGAAATCTGGGCTGTGGGGCTCAGAGCTGAACGACCCCCAGGTTCACGCAGCCTGGCTCTTCTCCCCATCCCCACCAGGGGGCGCAGCGTCCCACCATAGGAAGGGCAGGCGGGGGCGGGGAGGCGGGGCCGGGCTTCCCAGAGCTGGAGAGAGCAGTTGGTCCCTTCCCTTGTGCGGGCCGGTCTTGGGGCGGCAGGTCTCGGTACAAGGTGCGAGTCCAAGAGCTGGCCCTACTCAAGCCCTTCCAACTGGACCCTCACCTGCTGTCCTGGGCAAGATGGGGGCCGGGTCCGCCCGCGCCCCAGGAGGGCCAAACCCAGGGTCCCCGCCCTCTGGGGGGCCTCATCCATTCCCTTTTATTCCTCCTGACTTGTCGGGATGTTTTGAATTTGCTATTTAGTGCTGTTCTAAGTAAAGAAAAGTTAAAAACTGACATCATTGGCATTTTGAATAAACACCAATAAAATTAATAATACTAGTAAAACAAAGTTTCGCGTTTTTTGCTGTTCGTCTGTGTTGCGCTATGCACACTGTGTTGTGAAGTGTTTAGCTTGTACGTGGGCTCATCAAAATTACACCGTTTGTATTTGTTTGTGTGTGCAGATGTATTTCGTTTTCACCAGGAGAGCAGTGCATAGAACTCACTCACCGTTTCAGTTGGCAGGCGCTCGTTCTGCTCACAGGTGGACGGGTGGACGGTGGTCAGGAGGGTGCGAGGATGGACGGATGCTGGAGACGAGTGGGTGGATGGGCAGAGGGTGCGTCCACCAGAGCTCTGTGCTCAGACGTCGTGTGCACGCAGGGCACCAGAAATACGTGTCCTGCCTGGGCTTCCCCTGCTCCTGTGCCCCTTCCACCGTCCCGCCACACTTCACTCGTGAAACACGAGCTTAAAGGAAAAATTATCAATGATTTCATGATGGTGACAGCAGACGAGCTGTGGGGGTGGACCCAGTGTGACTGGGCGCATTGCACGTCCATGAAACTGGTCCTGTCCCGAAACGTCCAGGAGGAGAAACTAAACATATCCTTATACAGAGAGTGCTGGGACTCAGTGGAGGGGTAAACGTGTGCGAGTTGCTGATGTAGATTCAGTGACAGACTCCAGACGAGTAGGAAGGGTCTGCCCTTGAAGTCAGACCCTTGCCAGCTCTGCCACTGACAAGCTCATAGAGGCAACTCTCAGCCGTCCACCCATCTACCCCTCCATCCACCAAGTCACCCATCCCTACCCATCCATCTACCGACTCATCCATCATCCGCCCATCCACCTTCTCTCCGCCCACCTGTTCACCCACCCGTCCACCCATCTACCCACTTACCTATCTGCCTATCCATTCATCACCCACCCATCCACCTGACTACCCACTCCTCCATCCCCCGAGCTATTCACCACCCATCTGGCCACTCATCCACTCACCTTTCATCCACTCATCTATCCGTTCATCCACATTTCTGTCCATCCATCATCCATCATTCATCCATCTACCAATTCAACAAATGTTTTTCAAAGTCTATTAGGAGCCAGACTCTGTGCTGACTGTGCGATAAACCTGGTCTCCTCTGTAAGGTGAGGCTTACCTACAATGATATCACAGCAGGGTCACGCTATAGGATATTTGGCACAGAAAAGGCTCAGAGCAGTTTAACATGGAGATGGGCCCTGACTCTCCAAGTAACATAGATGCTACCACGATTCAAGCCTTTGATTTCAGCTTTGAGAGAAGAGCACAGCCCCAGCTTTGCTCCGGGCCGGCTCAGGGCCTTCTGGAAAGGGGTGGAGGACGAGGGGGCAGGGCCCCAGAGGCAGAGGCTGGGGGCAGAGCTGCTGCTCTGCGTGGCAGGGAAGGACTGGGGACAGAGGGTCCTCTGGGCGCGGCCCCCGTCGGAAGAGTGAGCCCTGTCAAAAGCACTGGGAGGCGGGCCCTGCTGTGCCACTTTCAGAGGGTGCAGTGCCCACTGCTAAGTGACAGAGCTGAGACTCGGCCCCAGGCTGAGGGATGAGCCCCGTTCCTGGCCGAAGACCCTCGCTCCTTGGGATACTCCTCTCCACTGCTCATAGGGCCAGCTTCAGCAACGGCCTATTTTAGGTGCCAGCTGCTACAGGGTTTGATCTTGCAGCCGGCAAACAAGAACCAGCAAAGTCTTGCTTAACCCTGTGAGCAGCGGGGCAGGAAAAAGGGAAGGAAACGGGGCCGCTCTGAGGACATGGTGAGTACTAAGCGCAGGAGGGGAGCCAGCACTCCTCATAAAAGCCAGAGGTCCATGCCTTCACCCCATTCTACAGGTGGAAAAACTGAGGAAGCTCCTGGAGGTAAAATGAGCTGCCTGGACCCCTGCATCTCTCGTACCCCATAGCCCAACACCGCTGTGACCAGCTGCACCACCATCCTGCTTTCCTTCCTGAGTTGCACTGATTGCCCAGCGATGTGATAACCAGAGAGGAAATGAGAGAGAGAGACGAGAAAGGAGAAGCCCCACCCCAGCTCCCCACTGCTTGGTTCTTTCTGGGCTCTGTGCACATCCAAGCCACGTGTGGAGGTCGCATTAGTCATTGTGGCCCTAGGTTGCAGGACTGCTTTCAGCCAAAAGCCCCTTCATTTCCCTGTGGCCACACCAGCTGTGCAGGTTTTGCAATAACTGCATTTTTTCTCACGTTAGAAATTCTATATAATTTTTGCAAAAAATACTTTAAAAAAAAAAAAATCGCTTATAATCCCACTGCCACCCAGTGGTAAAAATCCTTTGTTCATTTATTTATCCATTCAGAGTTTATCCACATTTATTGAGGACCTACTATGTGCTGGGCATTGTCAAATCTGGAGGGGATGGCAACAGAAAAAACAAACATTCATGTATAGAGAGGGGCTCTGGTATGACGTCACCTCATCCGACAATACGTCATGGCGTGCCACCTGTGTGTGCGTGCTCAGTCGCCCGGTCGTGTCTGACTCTCCTCTGTCCGTGGGATTTCCCAGGCAAGAATTCTGGAGTGGGTTGCCATTTCCTCCTCCAGGGGATCTTCCTGACCCAGGGACCGAACCTGCGTCTCCTGCATCTCCTGCATTGGCATGTGGATTCTTTACTGTTAGGCCACCTAGGAAGCCTGTGGCTGCCTTGCCAGGGGTATCTCAAAGCAGAAGGCCCCCAGGAACCTCCCTGGTGGGTGTCATTTAGACAGAGGGCAGGAGGGGCTACCACATGGCAGATCTCCTGGCCCAGTGCACCAAGGCACAGTCCCATCTGCCCCGGAGCGAAGCCCAGCTGTCAGGGTGAGTCTGGGGTGTGTGGGTGACATACTGCCCTCCTCTGGGCTGTGGTTCCCCATTCTGAGACCCTCCCAACTTTGCCCATCCTAGGGCACCTGCTTCTGCTGTCGGGCATCTCCTCTTCAGAGGCAGTGGGCTGCCAGCCCCCCACCCAGGCCTGCAGGGAGGGTGAGGGGTGGTCCAAGGCTCCCCTGCAGACCCAGGACAGGAGGGAGGGGTCAAGGCCTTCCCCCAGGCTGTGAAAGCGCCAGCTGGGGCTATGTGGTTATGATTGCGCCAGGGGAAGGGGAGGACCCAGTGCAGCCCCAACCCCAGGCCAGCTTTCCCAGGGGGCATTCTGGGCCCCCAGTCACAGATGCAGAAGCTGGCCTGGGGTCCGATTGTGTCCCAGAGACACTGTCTGCTCCCTCTGGGCTCAGGGTGCGCCCCTCGGGAGAATGAATGAGTGAATGAATGAAGGAGTGGGCTCCCTGCAGCCCTGGCTCTTGTGCCACAGCACAAGAAGGTGGCCGGCTGCCAGGTCCGCATGCCCAGGTCTGGGAGGGGTGGCTGTTGAGCGGAAGCCTGCTCTCTGCAACCTCGGTCACGTTACCCCACTTCCCCATCTGGCAGGCCGCTGGGTGAGGTTCCCGGGTTCTCAGGGTGATTGAATGAGATGCCCCCAAGGCCCCAAACACAACGTCCCCGAGTGGCAGGTGCCCTACGGATGCTCGTTTGCACCAGTCCCCACTGTCGGGGGCCGTCTACGCAACCTCTCCAGCATGAGGCTGATGGAGAGCTTGTGAGGTGCCCTCGCCAGGCATGTAAGAGCCCAGAAATGAATAAGGTGCAGAGTCTGCCCCCAGGGTCTGGGGGAGACCCCAGGCATGAGCAGGGTCACGAGGGAGCGTCCCCAGAGGGCCAGTGCCAGCCCCGAGATCAAGTTCCTAAATCCCTCAACCAAACTGGCCAACAGGTCTGTGAACACGCATGTGCACACACACACACACATGTGCACACAGGCAGCCACATATGTATACACATACACAAGATATAAATGCACACACACAGACACACATGCACACACACTGCCAGATACACACAGATGTACATACGGGCACATACACAGGCAGACACATATGTATACACACACGCACATACAAGCAGGCATATGTGTACACACAGACACACATACATGTACACACAGATACAAATATGTACACACTTACATGTGCACACACAGACAGACTCCTCTCTGCTGCTTTACTTTTCTGCTCTGCATGTGTCACCATCTAACACACTGTTATTTTACGTATTTTTCACAAACTCTGGTTCACACCTCCCGGGACCATAGGCTGGCTCCGCCACTGCTGCTGTAACAGAATGCCACAGACTTGGCGGCTTAAGCAACAGTGTTTATTTTGCCCGGTCCTGGGTACAAGCAGCCCACAGCCAGGCTGCCCTCATGGCCGGGTTTGGTGAGCCCCTTCTAGGTGTGCAGACAGGCTAGCTCCTCCTCCTCTTTGGTGGAGGCCCCGCCTTCCTGACCTATGACCTCCCCAAAGTCCCAGGTCCTCATTCCATTCCATGGGGCTTAGGGTTTTGGCACAGAACTTAAGGGACACAAAACTTTTGGCACAGACTTTAGGGGCTTCCCAGGTGACTCAACTGGTAAAGAATCCGCCTGCAATGTGGGAGACCTGGGTTCTATCCCTGGGTTGGGAAGATCCCCTGGAGAAGGGAATGGCTACCCACTCCAGTATTCTGGAAAATTCCATGGACTGTATAGCCCATGGGGTCCAAAGAGTAGACCTGCCTGAATGACGTTCACTTTAGGGGACACAGCAGGCAGGCCGTAAGAGCCGTGTACCAGCTGTACTGGTGCTATGTGAACCGGGAACTCCCACACTCGGGGGCCTCATCTACCAGCTGCTGAGAGGGGATAGGAATGCACCGCCTTACTGTGCTGTGACAGTCACAAGACTTAGTATAAACATCCTCCCAACTGTGAGCGTTAATGCCGAGTCTCTCTGGTCATCCGTCTCCCCAACCAGGGCGGGACCCTCCTCAGTCTGCTCTCCACCGCACCCTCACCCTGGGAAGGCCCCCTCACAGCTGATGCACACACAGAATTTGTGGAATGAATGAGCCACCCCTGGAAGCTTCTTGGGCTTGAATTTAGAGTGTGAGGGGCCCAGGTAGCCCTAGGGCCTCTCCCATCTAGCAGGAAGTCAAACCTGGCTCAGCCTGGCTCAGGTCAGGAGTGCCAACAACTGGGTCAGGCCAGACCCTGGGGAACTGGTTTGAGAGTCTCTTCCTGTTCCAGTTTTGGGGAGGGTCTCTCCTCAAAACTCTGGAAGCTGAGCCCTGCAGCCCGCAACCTCAGTTCCACCCCGCTCCCTTCCCAAGTGGCATCAGGCACCTTGGTCTGACCCCAGTGCCCCTGTGGCCTGCCCAGACCATGAGGCCACATCTGGACCAGCCAGGAGGCAGGCTGGGCCGGGGGGCGGTGCTCAGTGGACACGTGGCGGAAGCTGGGCTCCTGGATCAGAGAATCCCCAGGTCAGACCCCAGCACCCCCATTTTCTTGCTGGGTGATCCTGGCAAGTCGCCAGGCTCCCCAATATGTCGGACAGAGGCAGCCCATCCTCCGTGGTCGTTAGTGGGGTTTCCAGTTCTGCAGATATTTCTGGGGAAAGCTCTGGGGCTGGACGCCACGTGGGTGGTTCCTGACTTCGGTGCTTGTCTTAGTCCCTCTGGGGCCACTGCTGTGTCCTAGACCCTGCCCCAGGGGCAGGCCATGGGGTCTGCCCAGACGTCTCACCTGTCTGGATCACACCTGTCCTGGCTGACAAATGCGGAGATGGCCCTGTTCTGGTCACCTCTGGGCACAGGTGCACACCTCTGGCCGTGCACTCGGGGCTGGACCTCGGAACCCCTGTGGGGTTGCCCCTGCTATGCCGCTCCTGGCCCTGGGGACCTGTGCTCTGTCATGGTGATGTTGTTCAGTCGCTCAGTCGTGTGACTGAGTCGTGACTCTTTGCAACCCCATGGACTGTAGCCCACCAGGCTCCTCCGACCATGGGATTCTCCAGGCAAGAACACTGGAGTGGGCTGCCATCTCCTCCTCCAGGGGATCTTCCTGACACAGGAATGGAACCTGGGTCTCCTGCTTTGTCAGATGGATTCTTTACCACCTGGGCTGCCCGGGAAGTGCCCAGATACAGACGTGACTCAGGCCTGGAGTGAAGGCCCAGCTTCCCCTCTGCCCTTAGTTTCCTCCGGGTTTTCTGCAGTGCTGTCACCAGGGACTTGGCTGGGGGCAGGGCAGAGCGAGCTGGCCCTGCCTCTGCTGGAGCATCCCAGGGGGCGGGTGTGGAGCCTGGCGCACACACGCCTCATCTATGGGGCCCTGCTGAGCCTGGAGGTGAGAAGCGGCCCTGCTTCAGCTCTTCATCTCCCTGTGAGTGGCTCTGTCATCCCTTCCCCAGGCTGGGAACCTTGAACACTCACCCCAGCTGTAGCAGATCCGGGAAGGCTCGTGGGTGCAGGAAGTCTGGGGAAACCCGCGGTGGTTAATATCTCAAGAATATCAGCCCATTTATAGCACCGACTCAGATGTGGCCAGAGAGACGGGGGTGACAAGGGACAGCCCAGGCACTGCTCCTGAGGGGCCCGATCCCCTCTCTGAGGGGCCAGTCCTGTTCTTATTGGGGGTGGGAAGCCTGCATGGATATTGAATGGGGGGGTGCTTTGATGGTCCAGGGAGAGAGGGCACAGAGCCTAACTTGGGCAGTGGCAGGTGGATGAGGGGTCTGAGTGCAGATTCAGTAGGGAGGGGCAGTACAGTCTGAGTTACTGGGAGAATCAGGCGCCTCCCCCACCTCCATCCTGGCCCAGTGCCAGGCGCACAGTAGGAGCTCAGTAAGTGAGGGGAGCCTCTTGGCCCACTCGGTGTCAGGCGTGCTGCAGGCGCTTTCACAGCCCACGATGTCATCTCTGGAGGCAGAGTCCTCCTGGCCTCACGCCAGCTGAGGGTCCTTGGCAAGTTGCTCCACTCTCTGAGCCTGGCACCTGGTTGATCATCCCTGCAGGGCGATCAGGGGGAATAAATGGCAGAGGCATCTGAACTGGACAAATAATTAGCTAGAAAACCCCCAAAAGAATAGTGTTTACAAACAGACTTGGCCAAAGAATTCCTCCTGAGCCCCAGATTACAAGTTCAGTTCAGTTCGGTTCAGTCGCTCAGTCATGTCCGACTCTTAGAGACCCCATGAATTGCAGCAGCACGCCAGGCCTCCCTGTCCATCACCAACTCCCGGAGTTCACTGAGACTCACGTCCATCGAGTCAGTGATGCCATCAGGCCATCTCATCCTCTGTCGTCCCCTTCTTCTCCTGCCCCCAATCCCTCCAGCATCAGAGTCTTTTCCAATGAGTCAACTCTTCACATGAGGTGGCCAAAGTACTGGAGTTTCAGCTTTAGCATCATTCCCTCCAAAGAAATCCCAGGGCTGATCTCCTTCAGAATGGACTGGTTGGATCTCCTTGCAGTCCAAGGGACTCTCAAGAGTCTTCTCCAACACCACAGTTCAAAAGCATCAATTCTTTGGCGCTCAGCCTTCTTCACAGTCCAACTCTCACATCCATACATGACCACTGGAAAAACCATAGCCTTGACTAGACGGACCTTTGTTGGCAAAGTAATGTCTCTGCTTTTGAATATGCTATCTAGGTTGGTCATAACTTTCCTTCCAAGGAGTAAGCGTCTTTTAATTTCATGGCTGCAGTCACCATCTGCAGTGATTTTGGAGCCCCCAAAAATAAAGTCTGACACTGTTTCCCCATCTAATTCCCATGAAATGATGGGACCGGATGCCATGATCTTCGTTTTCTGAATGTTGAGCTTTAAGCCAACTTTTCCACTCTCCTCTTTCACTTTCATCAGAGGCTTTTGAGTTCCTCTTCACTTTCTGCCATAAGGGTGGTGTCATCTGCATATCTGAGGTTATTGATATTTCTCCCGGCAATCTTGATTCCAGCTTGTGCTTCATCCAGCCCAGCGTTTCTCATGATGTACTCTGCATATAAGTTAAATATGCAGGGTGACAATAGACAGCCTTGACGTACTCCTTTTCCTATTTGGAACCAGTCTGTTGTTCCGTGTCCAGTTCTAACTGTTGCTTCCTGACCTGCATACAGATTTCTCAAGAGGCAGGTCAGGTGGTCTGGTATTCCTATCTCTTTCAGAATTTCCCACAGTTTATTGTGATACACACAGTCAAAGGCTTTGGCATAGTCAATAAAGCAGAAATAGATGTTTTTCTGGAACTTTCTTGCTTTTTCCATGATCCAGCAGATGTTGGCAATTTGATCTCTGGCTCCTCTGCCTTTTCTAAAACCAGCTTGAACATCAGGAAGTTCACAGTTCACGTATTGCCGAAGCCTGGCTTGGAGAATTTTGAGCATTACTTTACTAGCGTGTGAGATGAGTGCAATTGTGCGGTAGTTTGAGCATTCTTTGGCATTGCCTTTCTTTGGGATTGGAATGAAAACTGACCTTTTCCAGTCCTGTGGGCACTGCTGAGTTTTCCAAATTTGCTGGTATATTGAGTGCAGCACTTTCACAGCATCATCTTTCAGGATTTGAAATAGCTCAATTGGAATTCCATCACCTCCACTAGCTTTGTTCGTAGTGATGCTTTCTAAGGCCCAGATTACAAGTAGGTGGGAATAATTCTAGGGTTTTCAGGTTCTACCCAGGAAAGGGGGCTCTGGCCCCTCTGATCTCAGTTTACCTAAATCTATCTGCAGTTTCACCACCCACCCCAGCCTGGGGCAGCCTGGGAGGTGAGTTGACCAGGTTTTTCCAAAGGAGACCAGATCTGCATGTCAGGTCTCTACATCCAACTGGGAGGAAGGAGGACATGAGTGGGCAGCTGAAGGGCCTGAGAGCAGGTGAGCCCCAAACGACCCCCTGCCATGCCCATGGTCACCTGCAGCATAGGGAGCCATCTGAGGACAGGCGCTTGAACCACAAGGGGCCTCACCCGTCTGAAGGCAGGTGGAAAGGACTGCAGGGAGGTATGGGGGCTGGGCCCCCTCGAACCCTCAGAACTGCCGGGGCGCCCTCCAGGTCGGGGTCCACACTGACAGGAAGCTGCTGAAACAAAGTCAAATTGAGCAGGACAGGGAACAGAGACAAGAAGGAGAAGGAACAAGCAAAGGAGAGGGAGGGGAGCAAAGCTCAGCAATCTCAGAGAGTGGGGGGCCACTTTTCCAGATGCCACGCGACACGTCTTGAAGACTCCAGGCTGGAGAGGGAGCTATCCTGGGCCAAATAGCTTAAAAGCTTAACAAACAACTAAGATCACACAAGTATAAGCAAGACGAAAGCACTGAGATAAATCCCACACAGGGTTTAACACTTTTTAAAAATTATTATTATTTTTTGGCCTCGAGGTGTGGGATCTTAGTTTCCCATCCAGGGATCAAACCTGTACTTCCAGGAAGTCTCTAGAGTTATTTTTAAAAAAGACAATTAAGGACAGGATAATATCCCTAGTCGGACACGACTGAAGTGACTTAGCAGTAGCAATATCCCTAGTAAATAATCCTTCTCAGAATTCCAGGAAAACACAATAGATAAAAATTGTACTAGGTTTGCAGAATCTGAAAATACTCTGTGTAACATGCTGCTGCTGCTAAGTCGCCTCAGTCGTGTCCGACTCTGTGCGACTCCATAGACGGCAGCCCACCAGGCTTCCCTGTCCTTGGGATTCTCCAGGCAAGAACACTGGAGTGGGTTGCCATTTCCTTCTCCAATGCATGAAAGTGAAAAGTGAAAGTGAAGTTGCTCAGTCGTGTCCGACTCTATCGACCCCATGGACTGCAGCCTACCAGGCTCCTCTGTCCATGGGATTTTCCAGGCAAAAGTACTGGAGTGGGGTGCCATTGCCTTCTCTGCCATGTAACATGAGGAAAGCAAAAAAGTAGCCATCTATCCAAAATGAGCTAAAAGATGTTGAGGAAATAATAAAAGGCAGGAAAGAACAATATAAATCAGAAATGGGAAAAACCAAGACACAAAGAGAATTCAGGGGAGACTTAAAACAAAGGAAAAAGAATTTCAGAAATAAAGACAACACTAGAAAGAACACAGTAGATAAAGTCTTAAGAGAAATTTAAAAAGTGAATGGGAGAAACATTTTTTAAGTGAGAGAGATACAAAGATACAGACGAGAAGTGTTTGAGAGAAAGCTAACCCCTTGTCTACTGAAGTTTGGCAAAGAAGATCAAACACTTGAATATTAGAAGTCCCCAGGGAAGACAGTCGTGGAAAGGGACAGACAGACACTCCCACCGTAATTCCAGAAAACCTTCCTGAGCTAGGAAGGTTCGGAACTACGTGTTTAAAGAGCTTACCACGTATTTGAGAATCTCCAGCCAGAGTAACCAACACCAAGCTATGCCCTAGGAAAATTGTCAAGCTGTAAAGAAGAAGAATCCTTCTGGAATCTAGGTCCAGAGAGCAAGGGACTTATGAACAAATGAAAATTCAATCGTCCTGACTTTGCCATAGCAATGCTTTCTGCCAGAAGATGTAGAGAAACACACTGGACACTCGAGAAGGAACACATGAGCTGAATACTGTATAGCTGGCAAAACAGACTTTCAAGCATAAGAGTCACAGGCAATGGGCAGCCTGTAAGAAATTAGGAAATATTATTGTAGGGTAAGGGAGCTAGAGAAGGCGAGGTTCAGAAAAAGAACAAGACCGGCACTTTACAGGAACAGTTCACCTTTAATGAGGCGAGAAGGGGCAGCAGTCAGATTAGTGAGCTGCTGCACTAAGCCAAGAAAAGAGTAAGTATATATAGGCATGTATGTGGAAATCTACTGGGGGCCTGTTCTTCTCTAAGGTTGTTCGGAGTAGTTATCTCTTAAACGGCTGGGGCAAGGAATTCTGGAGATCTGCAGAGGCTGGGACCAACTGGGAGCTGGGCGTAATCAAACTTAATGTCCATTTTTTTCTTTGGGTGAGAGAGTTCTTTGTTTTGCATAGAATGGTGGGGAGGACCCGGAAGGGAGTTTTAGCTCCAGGCTATTTTGAGCCATGTATCTTTCCTTCAGTTAGAACCACAGTCTCAGGGTCCTGAGGGTTCTATCAGAGGCTGAGTTTCGGGCAGCGGATGTAGACCAAGGCTGGGTGAACAGAGAGCAGCACCTGACCGCCTGGACTCAGGAGAGGCAGGAGGCGTGGAGGGAGGGAGCAGAAAAGGGAGAGCACGGGGAAATGTCATTGTTTCAGCAACCGTATTTGTGCTGGTGATATTAGTATCATCATCCAAGACTGTTGAGCGTGTGGGTGTGGGATAGAACAGATAAATAACTGTGACATAGCGTATATTTATATATTTGATTTTATATTTGTATTTACACCTGACCTGCCTCTTGAGAAACCTGTATGCAGGTCAGGAAGCAACAGTTAGAACTGGACACGGAACAACAGACTGGTTCCAAATAGGAAAAGGAGTACGTCAAGGCTGTATATTGTCACCCTGCTTATTTAACTTCTATGCAGAGTACATCATGAGAAACGCTGGGCTGGATGAAGCACAAGCTGGAATCAAGATTGCCCGGAGAAATATCAATAACCTCAGATACGCAGATGACACCATCCTTATGGCAGAAAGTGAAGAGGAACTAAAAAGCCTCTGATGAAAGTGAAAGAGGAGAGTGGAAAAGTTGGCTTAAAGCTCAACATTCAGAAAATGAAGATCATGGCATCCGGTCCCATCACTTCATGGGAATTAGATGGGGAAACAGTGTCAGACTTTATTTTGGGGGGCTCCAAAATCACTGCAGATGGTGACTGCAGCCATGAAATTAAAAGACGCTTACTCCTTGGAAGGAAAGTTATGACCAACCTAGATAGCATATTCAAAAGCAGAGACATTACTTTGCCAACAAAGGTCCGTCTAGTCAAGGCTATGGTTTTTCCTGTGGTTATGTATGGATGTGAGAGTTGGACTGTGAAGAAAGCTGAGTGCCGAAGAATTGATGGTTTTGAACTGTGGTGTTGGAGAAGACTCCTGAGAGTCCCTTGGAGTGCAAGGAGATCCAACCAGTCCATTCTGAAGGAGATCAGCCCTGGGTGTTCTTTGGAAGGACTGATGCTGAAGCTGAAACTCCAATACTTTGGCCACCTCATGAGAAAAGTTGACTCATTGGAAAAGACTCTGATGCTGGGAGGGATTGGGGGCAGGAGGAGAAGGGGACGACAGAGGATGAGATGGCTGGATGGCATCACCGACTCAATGGACATGAGTTTGGGTGAACTCCGGGAGTTGGTGATGACAGGGAGGCCCGGTGTGCTGCAGTTCATGGGGTCGCAGAGAGTCGGACATGACTGAGCGACTGAACTGAACTGAACTGAACTGAACTGAACTGAAGAGCCGGAATTCTGAATGTAGAAGACAAGTGATAAGGGGTGTAATGTAAATGACTTTAAGTCAAAATGCTGGAGGCCTCAGTTTTTCACTGAAGTATCAGTTTGTCCCGTGCGTGCAAGGCAGATTGTTAACCACTGACCACCAGGGAAGTCCGGCACTTTATATTTAAAGAAATATTGGTATATTTCCTAATTCTGTCTATGGAAAAAAAAAACAACAACGTAAAATAAAAAAACAAAAGTAACCCAGCAGAAATTAGAATCCTGGGAATCCACAGTATGGTCTTGAAATACAATTTCCTACAAAAATAAACCAGGGCTTCTTGGAGAAATGATTGGTTCCAGGGCTAGGGTAGGAAATACACAAGATGAGCCTGGACCATCTTGACACACCAGAAAGAGAAAAACCTGCCAAAGACTAGGGTCCCGTAGGAAGGATTCAGCCTGCAGGGCTGTCTACTGGACAAAGATGGGTCCGGGTGAGCCTGGAAAAGGGCAGTAATTGCAGTCGATTAAAACTTTCAATGTGTGTAAATCCATGTGTTCATAGTGATAGTAAACAAAAACCCTGATTGGTAAGCTGTGGAAGATGAAAGGGAGAGAATCAATTATCCTAAAAAACAGTCAATAAAAGGAAAGACAAGTATTTCAAAAAGGAAGGATTAAAATATATTGTCTAGAGATGGATATGGGTGATGAGAATGTAAAACAAGATCCATAGTGAAGCTGTTTCTGTAAAAGGTAGGACAGTGCTGACTTAAGGGCAGGCGGAGCTATTGTTATGTGGCCTATGGGGCAGCTCTGGGGGGACAAAGGTCTCTTTGTGGACAGGATTTGGTTGAGATCCTTGGGTTTGGACTTCTTAACCTTGATGCTACTGAAATTTGGAGCTGGAGAATTCTTTGCTGTGGAGGGGCTGTCATGTACATTGTAGGATATCCAGCGTCACCCCTGGCCTCTACTGGATACCAGAAGCACCCCCACTTCCCAGTTGTGACAAGTGTTTCCAGAAATTACCAAACATCCCCTGGGGACAAAATTTCCCCAGTTGAGAACCGCTGGTTTAGAGAACCATAAGCAGATGAGCCATGACTTAGAAACCAGGAACTTCTGGGAGGGTCTCTGCTTATAGGAGCTTCTCGCCTTTCTTTAGATTTCAGGCCTGTGAGAGGCTAGAGTGGCTGCTGGCCCAGGCCTCACAGGAGGCCGTTTCCTGCTTGACCTTGGGCCTTCCTGCAGGCATGTATGGAGTCCAGACCAGGGCCCCATCCCCTCGAGAGGCCCATGACCTTGGCTGTGGCCAGAGTCAGGATGAAGGCTGGTCACCGACACGCACTGGTGTCAGAGCACGTGACCCCCCTGCCCAGACCGAGGAGGAAGCTGGGCTGGGCAGGGAAGGGCCCTGCCCGCACCACCCAAAGGTCAGTGGAACCAGCACCTCGGGCCGCGGCCACCAGCTTCAGGATCAGCAAGCCCCTATGTGACGGCAGGCGCTGGGGTGTCATTCCCTGTGGGGCACCTGCAGGCACAGTCCGGCCGGAACCGGGGTGTCCTGATTCCCAAGGAACGTGTGACTTCCAAATCTTCATTATGCACCTGGGCTTCCCTGGGGGCTCAGTGATTAGCAATCTGCCTGCCAGTGCAGGAGAGTAGGGTTTGATCTCTGGGTCGGGAAGATCCCCTGGAGGAGGAAATGGCAACCCACTCTAGTATTCTTGCCTGGAGAACTCTACGGGCAGAGGAGCCTGGTGGGCTACAGTCCTTGGGGTCGCAGAAGAGTTGTTCAACGTAACTGAGTGACTGAGCACACATTAAGCACCTACTGTGTCCTGAGAACTTTCTTTTGTTTGGCCCCACTGAGTCCCTTCTGCGTGCTTAGGCCTAGACTCAACCCACCCTCTACACCACTTCCCTGAATTCTAGAAAACCCCATGAGTGGGTTCCTCGTGGGCAAATAACCGGAGGAGTAGATGGCTGGGCCAGCCTGTGTCCTGGGACACCTGGGACAGATTGCAAACCAGAGAGAGTCTGGGCAGGAAATAGTAGTGACAGACAGGACAGCTGCCACTACCACGATGACTCTGGCCGTTGTCATCAGCTATTTCAGGAGAGACGTGAGCAGTCCCAGGGGCCCAGACCAGGGAGACCTGTGTTCTTGGGGCCCCCCAGTCCCCCTGCTGTCCCAGGGCTGCGAAGCAAGATAGGACCAGGGAAGCTTGCTTTGGCCTCCCCACCTGAGCTCCACTGGGATTTACCCGAGCTTTCATTTGAAACAAAGAATTGTACTGTTTAAAAACAAGTTATCAAACCACAAATCTAGATCATTTATGATTAAGCCAAAATGAGTATTAAAGGCAGCTCCTGTGGGTGCTCACAGGAAGATGGAGTGGGCCGGGGAGGCCCGGAGATGAGGGGGTGGGGCAGCTGATACAACCACAGTCCCCGGCTGTGTGTGCAGAAAGCCATGCCAACCCACCCCACGCCCTGGTCCTCTTGGGGCCTAGGGGTTGAGACTTTGGACAGAGCTCAGTGGGATGGCTTGTTTCTGCTCTACGAAGCCCAGGGCCTCAGCTGGGGCCTCGGCTGGGACGACGCCAGTGATGGGGGGTGACCCAGGCGGCTGCAGGCTGGTCCGTGCCGGCTCAGGTGACCCAGAGACTGGACTCAGCTGGACTGTCCTCTCCTGTGGCTCCCCTTGGAGCTTGGGTTTCCTCCCAGCGTGGCGGCTGGGTTCCAAGGGGGAGCGCCGTGAGGGGAAGTGGGTGATGGGCTCCGGTACTCAGGAACCGGACAGAAGCTGCGGGGCCCCTGGTGACCCAGCCTCAGGGGTCATGCACTGTGACCTCTGCTGCATCGGTCAGAGTACTTGCCAAACAGCTAGATTCAAGAGGGGGTGCAGACCCCTCAACGGGAGGAGTGTCAAAGGTTTTTCAGTCATTTAAATAAACAGCCACGCTGACATTTATCGAGCCCTTATTCTGTGGAAGGCCCTGTGCACACGCATGAGCTTACACAGCTGTCCACACGTTCCTCCCGGGAACGACCGCTAAAGGCTTGTGAAGTAGTGATGAGGATCAGTCTCCTCTTACAAAAGAGGAAATGGAGGTGCAGAGAGGTTAAGGAGAGCCCAGCCCAGGACCAGCAGCTGGAAGAGGCCGTGACCAGACCCATGTTGCTCTGCTGGCTGAAAACCACCCATTTTTTCCGCTGCACTCAGATTAAACTTAGCCCCCCACCCTGCCTGGAGAGGCCTTGCATCAGCTGGTCCCATTGTCCACGCTCACTGCCCTGGTCAGCCATGCAGGACCCAGCAACCCCCACCCACCCTCCCAGCCCCATCAGCGTCTCTGCCCAGCAGTTTCCTCCTCCAGTAGCCCCCTTCTTATGTCTTCTCCTGGCTGCCCCCTTCTCATCGTCTGCATTTCAGCTCAAGGGTCCCCTGCTCAGGGGTCCCCTCCCACTTTCCACTGCATCCCAGCCCTTGATACAAACTGAGACTATTCCATTGCTGTATTTGTCTTATTGTTGGCCTCTGCTGCTACTGCTAAATCTGCGAAATCGCTTCAGTCATGTCCAACTCTGTGCGACCCCATAGACAGCAGCCCACCAGGCTCTGCTGTCCCTGGGATTCTCCAGGCAAGAACACTGGAGTGGGTTGCCATTTCCTTCTCCAATGCATGAAAGTGAAAAGTGAAAGTGAAGTTGCTCACTCGTGTCCGACTCTTCACAACCCCATAGACTGCAGCCCACCTGGCTCCTCCATCCATGGGATTTTCTAGGCAAAAGTACTGGAGTGGGGTGCCGTTGGCCTCTAGCCGCTAGGAAAAAAGATCCGTGAGAGAGGAGACTGTGTCCTTCTCATCTGTCGCCATCCTCTCCAGGGACTAGGCAGGCCTGGCACACAGTACGTGCCCAGCACCGAGTGGGCACCCAGTAAGTAGAGATGAGTGAGCGTCTGACTCAGCGCCCAGCCTCCCATCCTCTGTGGAATTCTGCATTTGCCCCGCCTGCCTCCATTCACTACGTGTCCACGTGTCTCTGCAGACTACTGATTTTGATCTACTTTAGATACTATTTTAGATAGACAGAGCATGTACACTTTTAGAGCTTCAAGTTCATTGTGTCCAGTTTTCACCATGACCCAAGCTGGTCCAACCTGCTCATTAGACAGATGGAGAAACTGAGGCTGTGACTTGCCCAAGGCTATGTGGCTGGCCATTGGTGGCCCCAAGACCATCACTGGAGCCCCCTGGGGGTTCGGGTCCACTCACTTTACCACTCTCTCCTGTTTCCACATCCTGGTGGGAAGTGCAGTTCTAAGAAGCCAGTGACCTGAGTGGGGTCCCTCGGGTTGTAAGTGCAAAGCTGGGGCCAGGACCTGTCCCTTCTGTGTTCCTCCAAGGCCTCCCAGACCCTTCCCTCCAGACTCGCTCCCCCTGACTGCACTAAGAGCCCGCCTGCGAGAGGCCCGGGTTAATGGAGCCTGAACTCCAGGAACTGTCCCCAAGAGTAGCCAGAGCTGCTTTAAAGAGAAAAGACCTCCACGAGAGGACCTCCAGCTCCACACTAGCATTTCCTGTTTCTGGAGCACAGGCCAGCGCCCTACGTGAGCCCTTGTGAGCCCTTTCGGAGCAGCAGCTGAGCGAGGTGCTCCCAGGGGATGGGCGGGTCCCTGGCCTGCAGGTTCTGCAACAAAGCAAGGAAGCGTGATGTCACCAGAGGGAGGTAAACAGACGGATGCTTCCTCTTTCGCTTCCACGGGCTCCTGTCTGACCCAGAAGGTTCTCAAACTACAGAAAAATTTTCCTCCCTGCCTGGACAGGTTGTCAGCTAGCACTTCTGGAGTTGTCTCTTTCTGGAAAGGGGAGGGTTCAAACCAAACCAAACCAGCAGGAAGTCCCAGAATATTGTGCTGGAACCCCAGAGGTGGAAGCCAGGAGGGCATCTGACACCGGCCCCACCCCCAACCTCACTTTACAGGCGGAGAGGCTGAGTTCCAAAGGGTTCAAGCGAATCCAGAAAGAGGATTCATGACCATGGTGAACAGACAAGCCCTCAATACTGTGGCTTTGCAGGGGATGGGTCAGAAAACTACTCATTCCAAATGGGATCTGGGCCAGAGCGGGAAGGGGTCAGGGCTGGAGAGCTGCCGCTCTGCCCTGGCTCTCTACTGGCCGGTCCCCTTACCTCTCTGAGCTCAGTCTCTGAGCCTCTCCGCTGGAGTAGTGGCTCCTGCCTCGTAGAATGACTGTGAGCACGAATGAGACAACAGATGTCACGATCCCAGCTGCCTACTCCCATACTCTTGCCTGAAGAATTCCACGGACAACCCTGACAGGCCATAGTCTATGGGGTCGCCAGGAGCTGGACACAACTCAGTGACTAGCACTTCAACTTTTCACACACATCCCAGCTTGGAAACTGGCCCAAACTAGGTCCTCAGTACTGTTTTCTATAAAATAAAGATAAGAGTGATAGCTTCCATAGCCGTCAGGAATAGATTAGGCAACACATGTCAGAAAACCTCAAATAACAATGGTTTATGCAAGATAAAAGCTCTCTCATGTTAGAAAACCCTGGAACTGCACAGTCCAGGGTTGGTGTAGAATGCCACAGTTACTAGATACCCAGGTGCCTTCCAGCTTTCTGCTCTGCCATTATATCACCTTGTCATGCAAAGTAGCTGCTAGAGATCCAGCCACCACATCCCAGCTCTGGGGGAACAGGAAGAAACAGGGTAGTGCATAAGAGCCTTCCTAGAAGCTGTGCCCAGTGGCTCCTCACTCACTCTTTTCACAGAAGGCTGGGAAGTTTCCTTTTACTGGCTGGGCACTTTGCCATCCCCAGTAATTGTGACTCACTATAGTGTACACCTGTAAAGGTTCTGTTAGTAAGGAAGAAGGGAAGAGGAATATTAGAGCGATCAACAGTGTCTTATGGTTTTATAAAGTAGACATCATTGTCAAAATGGCACTTTATTACCTGTAATCATGAGCCAAATATAAGGAACAGTTATCTGAATATCAGGAAAAAATTAAAATACGTTTTTAAAATGACCCCTTTTCATGAAGATGGCTCTGAAAGCAAAGAAGGAAGTGCCTCACTGCCCCAAAACCACAGCAAAGGCTTGGAAGGCCCAGGACATAGAGCAGCAGGGCTGCTCGGCCACCGAGAGAAGAAAGGTCTGCAGGACACCCGCCTTCGCAGCCCAAACCTCTCTGCAAAAGTGCCCCAGGAGCCACACCTCTGAGCCCTGGGTGGCAGAGGAGGGATGGAACGATGGCTTAGAAGGACCTGGAGAATTTGCTGCTACTGAAGCCAGTCTAGTTCAGTGGGAGGTGGGGGTGGGCAGGGGCTGAGACTGAACAAGCCAGCCTGCGGGGGCTGGAGCGCCGTGCTAAGGGGGCTGCAGCAGCAAATCCGCCTGAGCAGAGAGGTGAATGACGACCCATTGTGTGCTGCCCCGAGGAGGTGAACTAAGATCCCACATGCCATGGGGCATGGCCAAAAAAAAAACCCCAACAACCAAAGGGACATTCGCTCTTATCTGGCGGAGTGTGGTGTGGATTCAGTAATAAAGGATGTAGATAATTCTAAAATGACAAGGGGTACGGTTATCGATCTGCAGATATCACTTCAAACACCAGTGTTTAAAAAAGAGCTCTGTGAGCAGCTTGTGGTTGCCAAGGGGGAGGGAGGGAGACGGGGGGACTCGGAGCCTGGGGTTAGCAGATGCAGACTATTAACACAGAGAATGGGTGGGCAACAAGTTCCTGCTGCACAGTGTGGGGAGCGGTATTCAACAGACTGATAAGCCATAGTGGAGAAGAATGTGAAAGAGAATGTATACACACATAACTCAGTCACTTATCAACTTTAAGTTAAACAAAGTTAAGTTAAAATTTTGTTTAACTTCAATTAAAATAAACAAAAATAGGAGTTCTGCTGTTTTGCAAGTTGTGATACCTTGTTTATCTCATATATATGATAAATATATTGCTTACGTGTATATATATTAATAAACGCAGGCTCAGTCACTCAGTCATGTCTGTCCAATTCTTTGCAACCCTATGAACTGTAGCCCACCAGCTCCTCTGTCCATGGGATTCCCCAGGTGAGAATACTAGAGTGGGTTCCCATTTCCTCCTCCAGGGGATCTTCCCCACCCAGGGATCAAACCCACGTCTCTTGAATCTGGTGGATTCTTTACCACTGAGCCGCCTGGGAAGCCCATATATATATATATAATTTACATATTTCTCCCTAATTTTTCCCAATTAGAATACAGTTGAGCATCTGTCAGGTCTGAATGAGCCAGGAAGTGTAACCAGGGCATGGATGCTCTGCTTTCATGATAAGGTGGCAAAACTCAGAGTGGAAGTGAGACGCTTTCCTTTCCGAAAAACCATCCTCCAGGACTCGGGATCTCTCGCCAATGGCAGCCAGCATGGTGACGCGACAAGATGGCCTTTCTGACTGGCTTGGGGGTTAAACAGACTTGGGGAGATATCACGGCATGAGAGGAACTTGGTCTATTCAAGAAGAGCTTATTTTTCATAAACGAATTTTAGTCTAAATAAAGACTTCACCTTAAGGGAAAGAGCAGAATTGCATGTTGACTCGGCACCTTCATTTACATGTCTTTATAAAGCGCTCAATAAAAATAGGTTCGAAATGATTGTAAGAAATCCGCCACAGTGCACGCTAAACTGTAGGCACCATCTTTAGAATCCCTCCTCCCGCTTTTCTGTTTAGGGGGATGAGGTTCCGGTCCATGGCCCAAGATGCCGTGGGGAGCTGGCCCTGGGAACATGCCTCACCCACCCCAGCTCAGGGTCCCCGTCAGCCACCGAGATGACCACCCTGTTGGACTTAAAGAGAAACACAGAGGCACAAGACAGGAAGGGAGAGGCATAGAGGGCCCTTGCCCCGTGCCGGTCCGTCTCCAAGAAGGAAAAGCAGACACCCGCACTGAGCAAGACTTCAGCACGCTTGGGGGCAAGTATGTGGAGCAGCCCCCGAGATGTGAGTCTGAGTCCTGGGCCCCCACTGCCTTGGCACGTCACCTCGGTTAGGTACCTGGCCCTCTAGGGAGGTTCTGGAGCGTAGGAACCCAGCTGGCTGTGTCTGCGTTCCTGACACATGCTGCTGCTGCTGCTGCTAAGTCGCTTCAGTCGTGTCCGACTCTGTGTGACCCCATAGACAGCAGCCCACCAGGCTCTGCCGTCCCTGAGATTCTCTAGGCAAGAACACTGGAGTGGGTTGCCATTTCCTTCTCCAAAGCATGAAAGTGAAAAGTGAAAGTGAAGTCGCTCAGTCGTGTCCGACCTTCAGTGACCCCATGGACTTCAGCCTACCAGGCTCCTCCGTCCATGGGATTTTCCAGGCAAGAGTCCTGGTGTGGCTTGCCATTGCATTCTCCGTCCTGTCAATTAGTATCAGTGTTATGTGCACGGATGAATTTGTCTTCCGAACTTCCTTTTCAAGGATCATTACAGATTAGGGCTGCGGCGCAAGAGAAACAGAATGCCAACCACAGACATAACCCTACAGCCGCGTTAAACACACTGAAAAGAAACAGATGACATTCATTTTAATAGTTCATTCATTTAACTCAACTTATCTAAGGTATTACCATTTCAGCTGGGATCAATGAACAGATTAATAAGGAGGTGCTCAACATTCTTCTCCCGTGCTGACTTTGAACTCGGGAGCAGCTCCCTTCACCACTGCCCGAGGCGGTGCCGGCCCACGTGTGGCTGATGTCCTTTAATCTGGGCAGCACAGAACTAGAAAAGCCCAGCGCCAAGTACCAGCGAGCGTGGGCAGAGGGACAAGGGCAGGGCGGTGTGTGGGCACCGCATCGGAACGGAGCAGCAGGAGGCAGACCTGCCAGGCGGTGCCCTCTCCTGACCCCCTGGGGCTCCACGTCCTGGCCTGGAGGCCTCTGCTCCTCTCTGGTTCCAGGACCCGGTCCAGGGCCTGGCCTGGGGTGGGCAGCAGCTACTGAGGAATTTTTGCAGCAAGAACATCAGGACCTGCTTGAGGGACCCCTCTGGGGCCAGAGGCGGGTGAGGGGCAGGCGGCTGGGCACTGCGGCCGCACCTCCCTCCCTCTCCAGGGCCTGGCGCGGGAAGGAGCTCCCCAAAAGGAACCTGCAGTGGGGCAAGGGCCACATCTCAGGCAGTGACATTTTAAATGAACCCGCCCTCGGCTGACTCTCCCCAGGCCTTCATTTGAGGCTGATATCACACCGGCCCTCCCCCTGACTCTCCAGTGGGGAGCATTCCTAGATGTGGGAGCGGCTCCTTCCTTCCGTGAAGACCTGTGTGTAGTTCCTGGAAAGGCTCCAGGTGCTTGGAAAGGATGTCTCAGTGGGCCACCCTGGTGGGCGGGTGCCAGGGCCAGGGAGACTCAGGGCCCGGGTCCTTCCTCGCCCTGGCCACCCTCCACCAGGTGGCTGTCAACATCCCCGAGCTCACACACACACCCACAGACACGCACACACGCATGCACACCAGGAAATGCCAGCTGAGACAGAGGGGACTGGGCAGCAGCTGGGCCTCAGGCCACTGCCCCTCCTGCCCGTGGGCTCAGCCTGGCTTGGGGTTTGGAGGTGAAGCAGGATGGAGCTCGGAGATGACCTGAGCTTCCCTGGGGAGAGGGAGGCTTCTATGATGAGGCTGGAACTGCCCCATGAGGCTGGGCAAGCCGGCACCCCTGGAGAAGGCGTCCTTCCCTCTAGTGGGCGCAGGACCACCCTCCGGGCTGGTGGGAGAGCGCGTCCCTGCGCAGGCTCCTTAAGAGCCTCCATGGACTAACTCCTCTCTCAGGAATCTGTCCTTGTGACGGGAAGTGGGTGCTTCCAGGTTTGAACTCTCACTGACCTGGGAAGTAAGAGTTGAGTGAGTTTGGCCAAGTGGTCTGAAAACCCTTTCTAATGACAACGCTCCAGAGTGTGAGGCCCTAATAACTTCCAAGCAAGCACCATTTGCAGAGGGGTCTGCATAGGGCAGGTCTGCCCCCCGCAGGGGTCTGGGCTTTCACAGCTGACCCACCCAGGGACATCTGCCTCCCCACGAGGACTGCTGTGTGCTCGAGGGTAAGGGGCTTACCTTGCCGGACCGTGGGTCCTATCTGCCAAATGAGGTGACACTGGTCATGGGCGGTAGGGGTGATGGATAAGAAAACACATCTGTGCACATAAAGCATCAGTTAAGTGTGTAATCAGAGGCCATTGGTGCACCATTGCTGTGGGTGGTCTCTCGCCTCCCTCTAACCCAGCAAGGCTCTGCAGCGTGCTGGGGGTCCCAAGGAGGGGAGAATCTGGGGCAGAGTGGCGCAGGTCATCAGCATTTCCCAAGGGTCCTCTTTGCCCTCACCCCAGCCTCTCGGGATTGGCACGGCCATCACCCTCACAGTTAGCGAAGGATGGACGCTGAGGCTGGTCATGGGTCCAGTGCAGGTACCCTTTCAATCTGATGGGTGCTGGGCAGGACCCTGTCTCAGAAGAAGTTCCCTCATGAGCAGGGGCTGACCTGAGGCCCTGGAGCCAAAATTAACCGAGAGGTCAGGCTGGTTCCAAGGTTGGAGCCCGAGGGCAGGCACAGGGCAGATGAGCCTTATGGTCAGAGGGACCTGATGAGATTTCAAGAGAAGTAACTGGGTGGGGAGGGCCGTCGCCCCAGCCTGGGTGCAGAAAGCAGGGAGGGAGGGCTTCCTGGAAGAGGAGATATCTGAGCCAATGAAAGGTAAGTCAGAGTTATCGGAGAGAAAGGAGGGGGGCGTGCATTCCAGGGCGGTGGGGACAGCAGGTGCAGTGGGAGACCACCTTGAGTGACCTTGGGCTTCCCTCTGGGGCCCCCGAGTGGGCTGGTACCTGACTTCTCTTTTCCCACCCATTTACTGTCAGCTATCTATTTTTATTTGTCTTGATTCCTAGTCCGGATGAGTTAAGGCAGCTCTCACATCTGTCACCTTCCCCTCCGAGCGCACAGCGGCGGCCGGACCGCAGCTTCCTGTCTGCCTTCGCGCAGCGGAGGACAAGTGCCATCACCCAGCCGTGCAGGCCCTGAGCCCACGCCTCCCGGGCAGCTCTGCACAGCGGCTCCGGCTCTGCAGCCACAGGCGTCTACGCAGGCTCCTGGCACCGGGGCCACGGGTTCCCGGGTCTTCCTTCTACCATCCTTTCCTGCCTAGAATTTTCTTTAAGGGAGACACTTCTTGGGGGGCGGTCTGGTTTCAGAGTAGACATCCCCTGGGCCGCCAGCCCGCTGGGGCCCCGAGACAGCCCCGGAGGCAGCGGACTGTCCTCCCTGCCTCTTTTAGAGGTCACTCGTTTTGTCTTGCATCTGTCCTATCTCAGCATTTCCCTAGCTCCAGGCCACCTCCTCAGGGACCAGGGGGCTGGGGTAGTTTCTTGGTGATTGAATTTAGGGAAGTATCTTTACTGTAATTGTATTATGTTAAACACAATAGAGTTCCAGAAATAGATGAAACCATCGACTTTCTCTTTTTTTTCCTGATAAGGTGTTTACAAAGGACACGTCCATCCATCCTCATACAGACACCCCCAGCCCCACCCACTAAAGGAGCACAGACCCAGCCTGTCCCTGCGCTGAGGTTGCGGTCACCACACTCGGCTCTCCAGGGTTTCCTTATATGTGTGTGTGTTTTGTCCACGCTTATTAAATGACATCATAGTGTCTATTTTCCTGTGACTGTTCTTTTTACTCACTACTGGGTCAGTGAATCACTGCTAAACGTCACCCCGTGGTACAGGTGGACGCTGATCAGTGGTCAGCGGAACCTTATGCTTTTGTCAACTACTCCTTGTGCACCTAGCACTTTGTGCCAGACACAGAGCTGGGCACTGGGAACTGATAAGACAGGCTAAGAACAGTGTGCCCGGGGTCATCCGGCCATGAGCACTGGGCAGGATCCATGTCAGGGCAGATTCTAATTCAGCTGTTGGTTGTGGTTCAGTCCCTAAGGCTCCTCTGTCCTCCATTATCTCCCAGAGTTTGCTCAGATTCATATCCTTTGAGTCGGTGATGCCATCCAACCATCTCATTCTTTGTTGTCCCCTTATCCTCCGACCCTCAATCCTTCCCAGCATCAGAGTCTTTCAATGAGTCAGCTCTTCTCATTAGGTGGCCAAAGTATTGGAGCTTCAGCATCAGTCCTTCCAGTGAACATTCAGGGTTGATTTCCTTTAGGATGGACTGGTTGTATCTCCTTGCAGTCCAAGGGACTCTTCAGCTCTGCTACCAGCCAGTTGTTGCGCATGGCAGCGGTCAGCATACAGTTGGCATAAATGTTTGTTGAGCAGAGCTAAAGGTTTTTATTTGTAGGAGGGAAGGCTGTTACTTCCATTTTGCAACTGACAGAATGTAGCATCAGCCCAGTGATTTTGAAGCCTGGCTTAGGTCGCCCAGGGTGCCTGTAGGACCACAGCTGCCTGGGTTTGGCCAACGCCCGGCCCTCCACAGCTCAGGGAAGGGCCCGGCAGAAGGGTTTGTTGAAACGTTCCATGGAGTCCTTTCCTGCAGCCAACATGAAGACTGTGTGCACTCTGCAAAATCCCGCGAGATGCTGAGGGCAGACTGGGCAGTCTCCACGTGGGCTTGGGCGGTCTGCATTCCCAGCACACGGCTTCCTCTTATTCATTAGTTTTTTAAAGAGGAAGCAAAGTTTAATGATGGGGTATGGCTGGTTGGGCAGGAACGCGCTGCTTGGGCAGGGCAGGCTCACTGGGCAAGGGGGCCCTTCCTGCAGCATGGTTACCCTGACGACCAGCAGCACCTGCGCTGTCTGCTGTGACCCCATCACCTCACATCTCTCCGTGATGTGGGCATCACCTGACGCCCTCTACCTGAGCCTACATGCCGTCTATCATAACTGCCCTCTCTGGCTGTGTTACATTCTCCCATCCTTTCTGCCACAGGAGAGGGAAGAAAGGGCCCAGACCTCCCCGCCCCACACACACAAGCGGCCTGCAGAGTGTCCCATTCGATGTCCACAGGCCTGCCAACGTCTTCTGTCCCGGAGGCTCCTCTGCCCGCCGCCTGCCTGTTCCCCGTGCGGTCTTCCTGCACGAGTGGGAGGAGGTGGGGTAGGGCAGGGGCAGGTCAGGTAGCCTGCAGGGAAGCCTGAAAGTACCACGCATCTGGGGGGAACGTGGGCGAATCTGGGGAGCACAGGAGGGGCACAGGCAGAGGCGGGGCTGGAGCGAGCCCCCAGGGTGGACGTTTAATCCAGGGGTGAGTGATGGCTGGCCTGCCCAAACAGTGACAATGCCCACATGCTGTCGTGTGGACAAGACCGCTCCTACTGATCACTGATCACCTACTTTCTCCCTTCTTCAAGGGACAGAGGGATGTTGCCTTGAGAATGTCTACCAGTGTTTGCCAGACCAGACTTGTTTTTCCCCTATGTCTGTGGTTGTTACGGCAAGGTTTTTTCATTGGAGACCATTTCGCTTTCATATCAACCACCAAGTCCTCAATAAACTGGTTACATTTGCATATTTATATCTACATATGAAGATATTACACCCTATCACATTTGGCTCTGAAGCAGCAAAGGAAACAGTAGAGAAAGCTGTGTATCTGGGCACTAAACCAGCTGGGGAGACGTGGGAAATAGAGTGAGGTCACAGCTTTTTCACTTTATCCATCCATCCACTGATGGATGTTTGGGTTATTACCTTCTGGCTATTCTAAAAATGCTGTTAAAAACATGGGAGCACAAACACTTGAGTCCCGGCTTTCAGTTATTTTGCACGGCTATCCAGGAGCTGAACTGCTGGATCAAATGGCAATTCTACGTTTAATTTCTTGAGAAACAGCCATACCATTTTCCACAGTGACTGCACCATTTTACATTCCTACCAACAAGGTACAAGGGTTCCAATTTATCCACACCGTGGCCAACAGTAGTCCTTTTTATTTTATTTTTTAATAGTAGCTATCCTAGTGTGTGTGAGGTGGGGTTTGATTTACATTTCTCTAGTGCTTAGTGAACACATATTCCTGTACTTTTTGTATATCTTCTTTGGTGAAACATCTATTCAATCCTTTATACATTTAAAAAAATTGCGTTGTTTTGTTGTCGAGCTATGGACTATTAATCCCTATTAATCATATATCTGATAATATATGGTTTGCAAACATTTTCTCTTATTCTGTGGATGGTCTTTTTGCTTTTTCCACATTGCCCTCTGTTGCACCAAAACTGTTTAGTTTTGATGAAATCATCTACTTTTCTTTCATTGCCTGTGTTTTTGAGATCAGATGCAAAGCACTGCTAAATCCAATGCTATGAAGATTCCCCCACCATTTCCTATATTTTTTCAAAAGAATTGTTCAGTTCAGTTCAGTTCAGTCGCTCAGTTGTGTCCGACTCTTCGAGACCCCATGAATCGCAGCACGCCAGGCCTCCCTGTCCGTCACCAACTCCTGGAGTTCACTCAGACTCACATCCATCGAGTCAGTGATGCCATCAGGCCATCTCATCCTCTGTCGTCCCCTTCTCCTCCTGCCCCCAATCCCTCCCAGCATCAGAGTCTTTTCCAGTGAGTCAACTCTTCACATGAGGTGGCCAAAGTACTAGAGTTTCAGCTTTAGCATCATTCCTTCCAAAGAAATCCCAGGGCTGATCTCCTTCAGAATGGACTGGTTGGATCTCCTTGCAGTCCAAGGGACTCTCAGGAGTCTTCTCCAACACCACAGTTCAAAAGCATCAATTCTTCGGCACTCAGCTTTCTTCACAGTCCAACTCTCACATCCATACATGACCACTGGAAAAACCATAGCCTTGACTAGACGGACCTTTGTTGGCAAAGTAATGTCTCTGCTTTTGAATATGCTATCTAGGTTGGTCATAACTTTCCTTCCAAGGAGTAAGCGTCTTTTAATTTCATGGCTGCAGTCACCATCTGCAGTGATTTTGGAGCCCCCAAAAATAAAGTCTGACACTGTTTCCACTGTTTCCCCATCTAATTCCCATGAAGTGATGGGACCGGATGCCATGATCTTTGTTTTCTGAATGTTGAGCTTTAAGCCAACTTTTCCACTCTCCTCTTTCACTTTCATCAAGAGGCTTTTGAGTTCCTCTTCACTTTCTGCCATAAGGGTGGTGTCATCTGCATATCTGAGGTTATTGATATTTCTCCCGGCAATCTTGATTCCAGCTTGTGCTTCTTCCAGCCCAGCGTTTCTCATGATGTACTCTGCATAGAAGTTAAATACGCAGGGTGATAATATACAGCCTTGACGTACTCCTTTTCCTATTTGGAACCAGTCTGTTGTTCCGTGTCCAGTTCTAACTGTTGCTTCCTGACCTGCATACAGATTTCTCAAGAGGCAGGTCAGGTGGTCTGGTATTCCCATCTCTTTCGGAATTTCCCATAGTTTATTGTGATCCACACAGTCAAAGGCTATGGCACAGTCAATAAAGCAGAGATAGATGTTTTTCTGGAACTCTCTTGCTTTTTCCATGATCCAGCGGATGTTGGCAATTTGATCTGTGGTTCCTCTGCCTTTTCTAAAACCAGCTTGAACATCAGGAAGTTCACGGTTCACATATAATCCTTACAAAAATGCCCAAAGAAGTGTTGATAGACTGCACTCCTTATAAATACTATTAAAAAATAACTTATGGAATCCAAATTCCATTCCAGAAAATTAACCATTTCAAGGTAAACAACTTCAGTTCAGTTCAGTCGCTCAGTCGTGTCCGACTCTTTGCGACCCCATGAACTGCAGCCCACCGGGCCTCCCTGTCCATCACCAACTCCCGGAGTTCACTCAGACTCACGTCCATCGAGTCAGTGATGCCATCCAGCCATCTCATCCTCTGTCGTCCCCTTCTCCTCCTGCCCCAAATCCCTCCCAGCATCAGAGTCTTTTCCAATGAGTCAACTCTTGGCATGAGGTGGCCAAACAACTTAGTGTCATTTAGTAAATTCACAGTGTATGCGTGCCTCCTATTTCTGCGTCAGAAGCATTTTCATACTTGTTTTCCCGCTTGATCTGCACAGTAATCCTGAGAGCCAGGCCGAACGGTAAACAAATTACACAGGCTGAAGGGGAGGGAGGGGAAACTATTTCTGAAAGACTGTTGCCAGGCAGGTACTGTGCCAGCAAGTTCTTTAACTCATCAACTTAAAGAACTCAAGTTCTCACCTTGACTCTGAAGTGATACCCACCCCGGCTGTGAGCTTGTCAGCTGGGCTCAGCTGCTCCCTTCTTCCCTCATCTGGATGTCAGCCTCTAAGTGACCCTTTCACGCACTGGCGATTTCAATTGCTGGCTACGTCCATTTCTATCTCCAGTCCATCAGCACTCTCAAGAATGGGGCAAATCTTACTGCAGGCACTAGGAAGTCCCTAGGGAATGAGCAACAGGGGCTCATCAGAAAGCAAGAGTGAGGTGCTAGGAGTCCTTTCAAGGTCACCTGGTCCCTTCTCCAATGCTAATGATGAGGAAAGGAAGGCCCTAGAAAAGGGGGAATTGCATAGCCCCGTCCACAGCCCGGTGGGACTTTCTTAAGCTCCCCTCCTTAAACCCTTCCACCTGCAGAAGGAAAAGGGACACCTGCGCCTGTGTGAACCTCACCAGGTTCCCACCGAGATCGCTGCCTCGTGTTTACCTCCTGAGTCCTGGCCACACCCGGCAGCGTGTGAACACACAGGAAGCCAAGGCTGGGGCGGCGAGGAATGCGACCTCAAGCTCACTCGGGGCAGACGCCAGCCCAGGTCCCTGCACGCCCACGGCTCTGCTGTGCACACCTCCAGCAGCGTCTGTGGGCCTCCTGAGGACTGCACGTTCTCAGGTGACAGACTCCACCCTGCCCTCCGCTGAGGCCTCCAGCAACCCCAACACAGTGGAGAGAGCCAGACGAGTGTGAGCAAAATCGGTCTTTCCTTTAAAGTCAGTGGCTGCCATTACCCGTCACGGCTTACCAATGAAGGCCAGGGATGTCAGGGCAGCCGCCAGATCTGACTCATGATCTTAGATGACTTAACAGTGAAACACAAATCCCGAGTGAGTCAGGCTGCAGCTGGTGGGGCCTCACCAGGCTGGAAACGTTGAAGGAATCCTTTGGCCTCCGGATCCACCCCACCCCAACCCTGTTTCGATTTTGACCTTGCTTTGTTGTTATTGTTTGACATTATTATTAAGCATTTCAGGGTTTTTTTTTTTTTTTTTAAGAATCATATATTATTAGAACTAGAAAAGTTCCTTTGCCATCATTTCCCACCCGGTTTTACAGATGCTGTCCAAGGTCTGCTGGGAGGCAAAAATAGGACTGGGGCCTGTGTCCCCCCCGAGTTCTGTGCCAGTGACCGGGCACCGAAACCAGCCTCTTGGCCTCAGCCTGTGGCTGGGGAGGCTCACGGTCCACTGGGAACAAGCCAGGCCTGCAGCTGGTCGGGGAAGAACTCTGTCCATCCCCCGACTCTCCTCAGTCCTGCGCTCCCTGGATTCTATTCTAGCACCGCCCACCCCGCCCCCTTTCCTGCTGAATTTTACTCAATCTCATAGCGGATTTGGGCAGCTTTAGGTTAAGCAGGCAAAGTTATTAACCGGGCGCCCTTGGCTCGCTGGCCTTTCCTGCCATCCAACGCCCGGCCAGGCCAACTCCACGGCCCTGCTTGCAGGAGGGCTTCCTGGAGTCGGCGGCGGCACGAGGTGGCCCTGGCCTTTTACTCCTTCCAGGGTTGGGCTCAGGGACTTGCAGGAGACTCCCGCACCCTCGGCCCTCGTGGGCTGGTCCGAGCCCACCTGGCGACCCCGCCACCCCTTCCGGGTTTCCCGGCAGCGGAGGCGGCCGGCTGGGAGAGGATAGGCTGACGGATTGGGGAGCTGGGCTCGCAGACGCCGCGCACGCGCGGGAGCCCGCGGAGCCGTTTAGGAAATGACTAGCTCGCGCGCCCGGCCCCGGGCCAGTCCCGCAGGCCCCGCCCCTCTCCGACAGGCCCCGCCCTGCCCGCTTCGCCTCTCCAGGCCCCGCCCCCCTCCGATAGGCTCCAACCTCCCTGCCCCGCCTCTCCAGGCCCCGCCCCTTTCCGATAGGCCCCGACCTCCCCTCCCCGCCTCTCCAGGCCACGCCCCCACACCTGGCCCCGCCCCGCGCCCCGCCCAGCGGACAGCGATGTCCGAGGACCAGCCGGCTGCCGCTAGCGCGGGTGCTGGGCAGAGCGGCGGGCGGGGTTGCGGCCCGAAGTCCGGGCCGGGTGGCCCGAGGCGCCCGAGCCCGGTGTGCCCAGTCGGCCTCGGCCGCGGCGGCGGGGCAGCCATGGCGGAGGCCGCGCCGCATCACCCGGCGCTGCCCTCGGGGTTGCTGGAGCTGTGCGCGCTGCTGGGGGCCCCTCGGGACAGCCTTCGCTGCTCGGAGCAGGTGAGGGCGCGGCGCGGTCACGGCGCGGGCGGGGCGGGGCAGCGGCGACGGGCCTGTGCGCACGGAGCCCCAGGCGTCCGCGGGGCTGGGGCGCTGCGCCCAGGTCCGGCGCGGCGGCCGCCTCAAGCCGCCGGTGTGGGAGCAGCTGCCGGCCGGCCCCCCAGCCGCGGTGGAATCGTGAGCGGCTGCGGGCTAGGGGCTCCCGCCCGCTCCCCTCCTTCCGGAAGACAGCTCCGGCGGGACCCGGTGCAGGCGCACCGCGGAGAGCCGGCTGGAGACAGCGCGCGTCCGTCGGCCTGCTTCTTAAGCGCTTCGGCCGCTCGGCTTCTCCGTCTCAGGACGCCCATCTGGGCCAGGTGGAGACGCGGCCGGGCCGCCTGCACTTCCGAGGCGTCCAGGACCAAATCTTTGTCCGCTGTTAAGTGATTTTACTCATTCCACAGATTCTGTGTCTCCTAGGTGCCGGGGCTCTTCTAGGCAGGTCATAAGGATGTTTTTGGTAGATTTAAGGACCGCCTTAATGTATTTTGCATTTAGATGGTAAGCGGTGAAAGGAGCTGTTTTTCTCTGTAAAACACTTTACAATCCGCCTCCCCCTGTTCTCCGCTCTGCACCCTGGTAGCCGAAGTGTCAAGCTCCTATCCCTTTCTCTGGGAGGGCAGCTTGGGACATTCTTGTTTCTTCCCTGTGTTCTCACTTTTTCTTAGTTCCGGAGCCCTGGCTCTCTCTGGAGTGGGTCTGCGGCCCTCCCCCTTGTCCCAGATGCCTGTGACGCTGTCATTTTTCTCTTGGTAGTGGCGATGCCCGGTGTGTTCAGAGTCCCTGACCCTGCTGCCCTTACGCCAGCAGGTCCTTTCCTCTGGTTCCAGATGACCTTAAGGAAAGGCAGAGAAAGGCATTTGAGTATTTAAGGCAGCCGGGTTGAATGGACATTACCCAGAGGCACTAAATGTTGTAAAATGATCCTGATATATGTCTGGTAATGGCTTAGTGGTCTCTACTCCTTGGCTTTATATAAGGCCAATTTCCACGATTTCTGCATTTCCCTCCTCCTCTCTGTCAACCCTCTCAGTCTGGGTCCCTCTTTGATCTATTGTGTCCTCTGACCCTTGTGGATTGAGTCAAGCCATCTCCCTGCCTCTCAGTGCCAAGTGGCATTCCCCCCTTTTTCTTCTGACGGGAAATGACCTGGTTTCGGTTGTGGTCTTCTCTGCAGTTAGGCTGTCTTGTGTCTCTAGTGATTACAACACTGTCTCTTAGTTGCCATGATGTGAAGGGATGAATCAACTGGAGTAGTTACAGTGGTACTTTCCTGAGCTAAACAGACTACAGCGTTTCCCAAGGCAAGTGGGCAGTCGGCCATTCTGCATTTGAGTCTTCATCCTCTTTTTATACTTTGCTTCTGTTAGGGCTTGGGCAGACGGTGGAAGGAACAGTGGTTGAAGGAGCAGGAGAAAAAGCATTGTGGTGGGATGGAGTAACATCCTCCTTCTAAGACCAACATTAATGTTACAGGTAACCGAACGTAGGATATCATTCATTCAGTTCTATTTTCAGCTGTTATATTATTTTGAATGTTCAAGTCTTTTCAGTTCAGTTCACTTGCTCAGTCGTGTCCGACTCTTTGCAACCCCGTGGACTGCAGCACACGAGGCCTCCCTGTCCATCACCAACTCCCAGAGCTTACTCCAACCTATGTCCGCCGAGTTGGTGATGCCATCCAACCATCTCATCCTCTGTCGTCCCCTTCTCCTCCTGCCCTCAATCTATCCCAGCATAGGGTTTTTTCAAATGAGTCAGCTCTTCACATCAGGTGGCCAAAGTATTGGAGTTTCAGCTTCAACATCAGTCCTTCCAATGAATATTCAGGACTGATTTCCTTTAGGATGGACTGGTTGGATCTCCTTGCAGTCCAAGGGACTCTCAAGAGTCTTCTCCAACACCACAGTTCAAAAGCATCAATTCTTCACCACTCAGCTTTCTTTATAGTCCAACTCTCACGTCCAAACATGACTACTGGAAAAACCACAGCTTTAACTAGATGGACCTTTGTTGGCAAAGTAACATCTCTGCTTTTTAATATGCCGTCTAGGTTGGTCATAACTTTCTTTCCAAGGAGTAAGCATCTTTTCATATCATGGCTGCAGTCACCACCTGCAGTGATTTTGGAGCCCCCCAAAAATAAAGTCTGCCACTGTTTCCACTGTTTTCCAAGTCTTTTAAATGAGGTTTAGGTTTTACTTCTTAAAAATCATCGTTTGTCTCTGATTCAGTCATTCCTATTTGGTGACACATGAAAACAGAAACCCAGAGATATGAGCCAGGACCAGTTTGATGTTAGGCTAGTGTAGTGTCCTAACTTTTGTTTTATTTATTCCTTAGATAGGGTGCTGTTTGTTTTATTGAGGTTAGTGACAAAGAATTCAAGCATGCAGTTCAATCCCTAGTGAGTTATTGTGGTCAGTTACATTTCCCTCCACTCATTGGTTGCTATGGAGACTAGACGCAGAGATGCGAAGGCATCCATCATAAATCCATCACAGGATGATGGAAAAGTGCTCAGAGCCCCTTTCATAGTGTAGGTGACTGGCGTAAATCTTGTGTATGGAAGCACATTTTTATGTGTTTTTTTTTTTAGAGGTAAGCCTTCTGGCTTTCAATTTCTAGAGCAGCACCATCTGACAGAACTTTCTAGATGATGACAACCAGTACTGTTCACCTTCACCACACAGTGTGGTAGCCACTGGCCGCAGGTGGCTACTGGCTGCCTGAAGTGTGGCTAGTGCCACTGAGGAACCAAATTTTATATTTCACTTAATTTTAATTAATTTAAGTAGTCAGATGTGGCTACTGGTGACTGTGTTGGACTTTCCTGGAGCATTAAAAAAAACAACAACTCTATTTCTGTTTTATTTCACAAATGACAGCCAGTCCCATAGTGAAAATCAATGCCTTTATATCATCTAATGAATTTAGAGTGTTGTGGTTTTTACTTTTTAGTAAGTTCTTGTCTGGGAGACGAGAGCAGGAAACTACCCTGGGTGGAGTCTGTGAAAAAGGACCTCGTCTTCCTCCTGGGGCTGGGGCGGGTGAAGGGCGGTTGCAATATGTATCAGAGAGTAACATGAACCCTTTGGGGTCAAAGGTTGAACTTTCAGGAGTTTAGTGTAATTACAGAGTCGGGGATGCCCGAGCATGTACAGGTAACTGCCCGTTGTTTAGCGTGATGCAGACTTGAGAGCAGCCCAGCTGTCTGTCAGAAGGGGACTGGGCAAAAGCAGTGCTAAACTGTCCACAGTGGGACACCCCAGAGGGTCCACATGGGCTTCCCTGGTGGCGCTGGTGCTAAAGATCCCACCTGCCAGTGCAGGAGATGTAACAGATGCGGGCTTGATCCCTGGGTCGAGCAGATTCCCTGGAGGAGGGCATGCAGCCCACTCCAGTGCTCTTGCCTGGAGACGCGCATGGACAGAGGAGCTTGGTAGGCTCCAGTCTGTGGGGTCACAAAGAGACAGGACTTAGCACAAAGTGTCAACAGGGGAGTCAGCACACTGTATGGTTACATGGGGAAAGGCTAATGAAGTCATTTAAATATGGTGATTGCGTTTATGAAAAATCGTTTATACGTTTAGGAAAGGATCAGCCTGTGTCCCATGCGATGTGGAGCATGGCTTTAGAGGCGTGGGATTGTGGGGGAGGCATTCCCTTCCTGTTGTTATTGTTACTATTTTTTTTTAAATGAGACTGTATTGCTTATCTAATCAGAGAAGACAACAGGGATTTCCATTTTGGGGACAACAAAGACAGATGTGTGAGGAACGGCCAAGTCCAGGTTGGCTGCGTTGTGGCCACATGACTTTCACTGACTGAAGGGAACTAGTGGGAGTTCATGGGCTTGAGCATAATTTTCCGTGCAGACTGAGCACGCCTCCAGAGATCACGAGTGCCAGGGGACTGGATGAACAGCACCCCCACAGGGCCATCCTGTGTGCTGACCGTGGGGCCAGAAAGAGGAGGGCAGCACATCCCCACCCCACCCTTCTGAGGGTGACACAGGACCACTGTGTCGGCAGCGACGCTCTGGGGGTGCTGTGAGAGGGGAGGTGGACTCTGGATGGTGACATTCCAGGAGGTGGTGAGCCAGGCGTGAGGCCGGAGGGGGCGTGCGGCCCTGGCTGCAGGATGAGGAAAGGCCCCCTCCAGTGAGTGTGAGAGAAGAGCAGTCGCTGGTGAGGAGGGGGGCTGAAGCATGAGCTGGGCACTGTCCCACAGAGCAAAGAGCAGGAAGAAGCACAGCATTGTGACAGGCGCGTGTATCGAGGCGACTGAGGACTTGAGCATGACTGAGACATGAGCAGCTTGGGCACCCTGGCTTTGGAAGCGGGCCGGCTGCTGCCTGGGTGCACAAGCAGTGCGGGGCCTGTCTGACCCGGGATACGTGCGCTGTGGGATCCCTGCATGGAGTATGTAGTGAGGATGGTAATGAGTAGAAACAGAGACCTTTTTTTAGGTCTGGCTTCCCAGGCGGTGCTAGTGGTGAAGAACCAGCTTGCCAATGCGCAAGACGTAAGAGGTGCAGGTTCGATCCCTGAGTCGGGACAATCCCCTGGAGAAGGGCATGGCAACCCACTCCAGTATTCTGGCCTGGAAAATTCCATGGACTGTATAGTCCCTGGGGTGGCAAAGAGTCAGACACGACTGAGCAACTTTCACTTTCACTTTTCTAACGACGACGACAACAAAAGCTGTCTCATGCCGTGTGGAGAGGGCCTGTCTATTCCTCTGGCTGTGGACTGTGATCTGCTCCAGGAGCTGTTGCACCCTGAGGGGAGGCGCTCCCCAGTCTCTGTGGATGCAGCATCTCACACGAGGAGGAAGTAGACCAGCACGTGTTCATAGTGGATTGGTCTAAACTGCTGGAGTTTGATAGGAAGGTTTTAGAGAAGGTTTCACGTGTGTGAAGACAAGGTTTCCTTTCATACACGAAGATTTTAAATTATACAGTAAGGATTTCCCATGTTTGGTCTTGGTTCCTACTGATCAAGGACCTACTGGTCCTTGGCATTAACTTTTCCCCCTAAGAATAAGCAAACTTTATCTGAATTCAGATTACATCTCATGAACATGAGCCTGTTGAGCTCAGAGTGTATTTCCTGACTGAAAATGCTGTTATTATAGAAGTCCTTTGAAGTCTAGGTGTCCCCTGTTATACCTCTGATTCTTACTGAAATGTTGTTGCTGGCTGTTCTTCTTTGCCAATCAAGGTCACATTTTTCTGGTGACAGTGGTGTTCTTCCTCATGCCATTTCTAGGCTCCCTCAAAGGCCCTAGGATACCCACTCCCCACCGTGCCCCAGGCCACCTCTTTCCTTCCCTACCTTTTATACCCAGAGAGTCCTGTTTTAAACTTGGCTATCTTTAGCTGGCTCAGCACCCCCACCTCCTCACTCACAGACTGAGGTTCATATGCCTTCCTTGGAAGATCTGACATCAACCTGGTGCCTGTGTTTGTTTAGTCGTAACTCACCAGAAAGAACTCCCTTAGGTATTTAGTTTGATAGGAAAGAGTTAGAAGATGCCTTATGTTATATGGGGGAAGGGTGAAAAGATAAAAGCTTAACAAAATCTTGGACCAAGTTAGAGCTGAAAAGAATTGAGGCTAAAAGAGCCCCTTTTGTGGATGCTGGGATGGCCATGCAGATGGGGGAGGAGGCAGCTGCTCTCTGTGTCCAGCAGGGCCTCCCTCACTCCCCTTTGCGTCCCTCTACGTCAGAGGCGACACAAGCAGCATGCGTGCTGGGCCGGCTGGCATGGCAGTCTTGTTGTTCAGTTGCTAAGTCATGTCCGACTCTTTGTGAGCCCATGGTCTGCAGCACGCCAGGCTACCCTGTCCTTCACTATCTCCTGGAGCTTGCTCATACTCATGACCATTGAGTCAGTGATGCCATCCAACCATCTCATCCTCTGTCGTCCCCTTCTCCTCCTGCCTTCAATCTTTCCCAGCATCAGGGTCTTTTCTTAATGAGTCAGTTCTTTGCATCAGGTGGCCAAAGTATTAGAGCTTCAGCTTTAGCATCAGTCCTTCCAATGAACATTCAGGGTTTATTTCCTTTGGGATTGACTGGTTTGATATCCTTGCAGTCCAAGGGACTCTCAAGAGTCTTCTCCAGCACCACAGTTTGAAAGCATCAATTCTTTGGCACTCAGTCTTCTTTATAGTCCAACTCTCACATCCATACCCGGATACTACTGGAAAAAAGCATCCTACTGGAAAAAGCATAGCTTTGACTCTATGGACCTTTGTCAGCAAAGTGATATATTTGCTTTTAATATGCTGTCTAGGTTTGTCATAGCTTTTCTTCCAAGGAGCAGGCATCAGGCACATGTCAGTAAATGTGTCTGTGTGGATCTGATAAGATGCAGAGCCCTTCTCGGGGCTCACCCTCTGCACCAGCCTCTGAGGGGGCTCAGGAGCTTCCTGGGGGCCCACGGGGGTTGAGCACTTGAACTGGGTCCCTTCTCTTAGTCCCTGAACTCACCTCTTGAAAGGGAAGCTCAGAGGGGCCAAGTAATCTGCTGTGGTTCTCATAGTGCTGGGATCTGAACTCTGGTCTCTATCGTGGTGCCGGAGCCTTGGAGCCGAGGGACCAGTTTGGTGTCCCTGTCAGCAGCTGAACGACCAGGCTCTGAGAGGGTCTGTTGCTCGCCTGAGAGTCCCTAAAAGCAGGTCTTATCATCTTGAGCTGCTGGTGGGAAAAGCCAGGCACAAGCTGCTGAACTCGCCTGGGGTTTGGGGGCTGGAGAGGCCAGAAGACAGGCCATGGATGCTCCCATGAGGGCTGGACAGCAACAGGCCTCGGTGCTGACTCTCATTTCCACCTGCCCCAGGTTGCCCAGAGGAAGGGAGTCAAGGGCCCGTCTTTTCTGGATCCAGAGGTGCTGTCGGTCTTCGTGCCTCCTTTTGTCATGAAGGAGGACAGTCAGCCGGCTGCCTCGAACTGCACGACACCGGGTAAGAACAGGAAGCGCTCCTTCCGGAAGAAGAGAGAGAGGCCCAGAGTGGAGCTGGGGAAGGGCGTCCCCGGTGGCCCCAGGGGCCCAGACCCCGAGGACGTGAACATCCCCAACGGCGTGGACCTGCTTGCTCTGCCGCAACTCTGCTTCCCAGGTACGCATGGGCCGGCCTTTTCCTCCATGAGCCAGTTCCTGCTGATGAGCGGGCTTCTGTTCTGGCTTCACTTTCTCCCCGGTTGTAGAGAACTTGGGTCAGAGGACTTGACAGAAGGGCCTGTCTGGAGGCTCTGCCAAGAAGTTGATGGGGTTTCCTGGTCTTCGGGATTAAAACCGGCAGAGGCAGGGACACCCGTTCCCCGCTGGGCTTGGGACCCAGTCTCTACTCCAGGTGCAGCCTGAAGGTTCTGCCTGGGGTCCTGTCCCCCTGACCCTTCACGAAGGCTTCAGAGCACAGAGCACCCGCAGAGACACTGCTGCTGTGGGGGGTGGGGCACTGAGGAAGGCGCTGCACGGCTGGAGGAGTTAGCATGACTGGCCATCAAAGAGCCACATGTGACCGTGAGGTGGGGGGCACATGTCCTGTAGCTTATGGTTAGCCCAGGCCTCAGGGCAGACCCCACATGGCTGGAGTAAAGCTCCTTCTTCCTTTTCTCTGCCTACAGGGGGCTTGTGTGTGGCCTCTGAGCCCAGAGAGGACTGTGTCCACTTTCTGGTGCTGACCGACATCTGCGGCAACAGAACCTACGGCGTGGTGGCGCAGTACTACCGGCCCCTGCACGTACGTGGTTCACACAGCTTCCTTCTGAAGCCGGGTCTAGGTTGTGGGGTTATTTTGCAGTGAAATACACACTACGTGGCAATCACCATTTTAACCGTTAAAAACGTGTAGTTCAATGGCATCCAGTACGTTCGCCGTGCAGAGCCACCATCCCCACCGTCTAGTTCCGGGACATGTGTGTCACCCCAGAAGGTGGCGGGGTCTCACTGGCAGCACTCGCCAGTCCCTGCTGCCCCAGCCTGGGCCACTGCTCGTCTGCTCTCTGCCTCTGTGGCTTTGCCTGCTCTGGACATTGCATGTCGGTGGAACCATGCGACACGCGTCCTTCTGTATCTGGCTTTTTCCCACTTAGTGTGATGTCTTCAGAGCTCATCCATGTTGGAGCACATGTCAGGGCTTCCCTCCTTTGCACGGCTGTGGGATATTCCACGGTGTATATAAACCACATCCTGCTCCTCCACTCCTCAGCTGAGGGAACTTGGGGTTGTTTTGCCATGTGTCAGGTGCCTGGGCTTAGGTTTTGAGAAGACGACTCAGCCATCAAGCATTTGGGGGGTGTTTTCTGGGCAGGGCCACTGTGTATGACCCAGCTGGCCTTGGGGAGTTTGTAGGGACCATGATGGACTGGAATGTACAGGGTAATCGGCTGCCTACTTCCAACCCTGAAGAATACTCCCCTAAGGCCCAGATGAGAGGTCCCTGATATTTTTTACATAGTTAAAAAAAATTTTTATTGAGATGTAGTTGATTTACAATATTGTATTAGTTTCAGTGTGTGGCAAAGTGATTCAGTTATATATGTATATATACATACAGTTTTTAAGATCTTTTCCTTTATAGGTTATTATAAGAGGTTGAGTAAAGTTCCCTGTGCTATACAGCAGGTCCTTGCTGTTTATTTTATATGTAGAAGTATATATATTTTAATCCACAAATCCTAACTTATCCCTCCCCCTTTACCCTTTGGGTCACCATAAATTTGTCTTCTGTGAATTTATTTCTGTTTGTAAATGAGTTCAGTGTCTCATCATTTTAGATCCTACATAGAAGCAGTGTCACATGATATTTGTCTTTCTCTGGCTTACTTCGCTTAGTGCGATAACCTCTAGATCCATCCATGTTACTGCAAATGCCATTATTCCATTCTTTTTTATGGCTGAGTGATATTCCACTGTGCATATTCACCGCCTCTTCTTCATCCGTTCATCTGTCGAGGGACACAGCTTGTTTCCGTGTCCTGGCTACTGTAAACAGTGCTGCTGTGGACCTTGGAGGGCATGTATCTTTTGGAATTATGTTTTCTCCACACACATGGTGGGCCCTCCGATATTGTGCCCTTTGTGAGCTGTGCAGAGAGCTGTGCCTTTAGGAATCCCGCTGCTGTGTTCTTTTCTGGCGGACATCCCCCCATCATGGGCCGAGGCCTCTCCTGCCCCCTCCTCAGTCCACGATGCCCACCTGGCTCCCAGCCCTCTTGAATATGGCCTTTTGCCTAAGTGGGGCCCCCTTCTTGTGTCTCACTGTATTCTGACTGTGCACCCCTCTCACTGAAGGCAGCGAGCTTCTCCCAGGCAGGGTCCAGTCTTACTGTCTCTGTAGCCCCAGCACCTCACTCAGAGTGAGCTCCCCACGGGCTTCGTCAGTGTTGGTGGAAAGGTTGGTGCTCTCTCTCGTGAGGCGGTGACGCAGGCGGGACCAGCCAGATGTGCTGTCCAGCCCCCGTCCAGGCTTCTCTCTGGAGATGCAGGCACCATTGAAGATGGAGACCGGGATTTGCCAGGGTTTGACGGGAAGTGACGGTGCGGTTGCTTTTCTCCAGGATGAGTACTGCTTCTACAACGGCAAGACGCACTGGGAGGCGCTGGGGCCGGGCGGGAGCGCGGCCCGCTGCTTCGTGCCCTTCGCGGTGTGCGTGGTCTCCAGGTTCCCCTATTACAACGCCCTCAAGGACTGTCTCTCCTGGTGAGTCTGCACCCTGGGCAGCCGGGCTTCTGGGCTCCCACACCCAGAGGACTCCCCTGGTGGTGAGAAGTCCTGCAACTCCTGGAGCAGAGATTTCAGCTCTAATTAGCAACACAGAAGACGATGATTGGATGCTTGTATTTATTTTGTGATTTGATTTTTCTTTCAATTTCAGTTTATTGACTCATCTGAAGTTCTGTAAAGATTTCGAAGTTGACAATCACATAAAAGATTTTGCTGCAAAACTATCTTTAATACCTAGCCCACCACCTGGACCACTCCATTTGGTAATGAAATCCGAATTATCTTGTTTTTTTTTCTTTGCAAATAGTAAAAGTAAGATGATGAAGATGGTTTATTTATTTTTAATTGACATATAGTTGATTTACAATGTGTTAATTTCTGCTATATAGCAAAGTGATTCAGTTATACATATACATACATTCTTTATATTCTCTTCCATTCTGATTTATCATAGGATAGTGAATATAGTTCTCTATGCTGTACTGTTGGATCCTGTTTATCCATTCTGTATCTGATAGTTAGCATCTGATAGTCCCAAACTCCCACTCCAGCCCTCCCCAGTCACTCCCCTTTCGCATCCACCAGTCTGTTCTTACATCCGTGAGTCTGTCTCTGTCACGATAGCTTCATTTGTGTCATATTTTAGGTTTCACATATAACTGATACCATATGGTGTTTGTCTCTCTCTTTCTGACTTAGTCTGACGATCTCTAGTTGCATTCATGTTGCTGCAGAGCACATTATTTCATTCTGTTTTTATGGCTGAGTAGTAGTCCATTATATATAGGTACCACATCAGTGAAGATGGCTTACTCTTTTAAATGCTTTTAAGTTCTAGCTTTGTTTAAATTTTGCTTCTCAAGTTCCTTACAGAAGCATTTTATGCGTTGTGTCCAAAGGTTAGGAAACTAGAAGTAAATTAGAAAATTTGTCTTCTAAAAATTTAAAAATAAAATTTCAGTTTAAAGTCAAATATTTAGGCCTGAGTTTTGCTGAGTGGCTCATGATTAACAGATATTGAGCTAGTAATAGGCCCCTTTGGTGGTTAACATGTTAATTCATTACTGGCTATTCAGAAAACACATCAAATTTACTTACATTACAAATCCCCCCCCTTTTTTTTTGGTCTTGAATATGAGGTTTATATTTAACTTATTGATCTTTTTTCTTGTCCAGTGTAGTTAGTAAAAAGCAAGTGGTTTGGTTTTTTTGTTATTCATAGTGCCCTTGTGTTATTTAATTGATAGACAAGGGTTCCCAAACCGGGCTCTGTGAAACATGCCAGACTGCTAAGCTGTGTGATGAAACCTGTTTGAGTCAACGATTTCCAAACTAATTTAACTGCGGGATGCTTCCTTTTTTTGAAAACAAACATGTATTAAATAAATGTCTTGAAGTACATAGTAAATGTTAATTTCACTCTGGTAGTTCCTTCTGGAAGATTTTACCTATACATCTTGTTTTTTCTATGTTTTGATTATTATGGACAGTTGAGAAATTATTAGGATATTTGTGATTATTATTTATTATTAAAGTATATACATTTTTGTATTACCCTAAACCCAGCAGTCTGCTTGCGAGGGACATCCCACCAAGTACATTTCCCGGCGCAAGGCGGGCAGGATGTCTGTCTGTCTAGGTTCCAGTCTCAGAACCCTTGTGGGGAACGCTTGTTGGATTTCCGTATCAGGCAGTCACCTTTACTATGTGGATAACTGGTACTTTCTTTACATAAACATAAACAAGAACATAGTTTATGTTCTTGTTCTAGAAACTCAACCCCTGCACACTGAGGCCCTGCTACAGCAGTGAACCAAACTCCCTGAGTTCAGAACAGTGTTAGGGTTACTAATTTGTAGTAGTCTGTCTCTGAGCATAGGTCATGTGTAAATAGTACTTAACACCAGTTTTCTGTATCTTCGACTCTTGGAGTAACTAATACTTTGTTCCTACATTTCTACCACCTGGAGTGGGAAAGCTTCCTGGGGAAGTTGTTTTGGGGCAGGTTCGCGGGCATCTTCTGGACGCCTCTTTGCCCCACGTCCACCTCTCAGTCACACCTGGGTCCACCTCCAGCAGCTCTTTGTAGTTCCCCTGCTTCCACTGCCGCCGAGGTTCTGGGCCACCAGCTTCTCCCACCTGCATGACTTAGGGAACCACTGGCCTGTCCACTTCATTTGTTTTTTAAAGTTTTTATTTATGTTCGTGTCTATTTTTGGTTGTGCTGGGTCTCCGTTGCTGCAAGCAGGCTTTAGTTGCGGTCGGCAGAGTTGCCGTGCATGGCCTTCTCTGGTTGTGGAGCGTGGGCTCGCGGCGCTCAGGCTCGGTACTTGTGGCTCCTGGGCTCCAGAGCACAGGCTTGGCAGTTGTGATGCGTGGGTTTTCGTTGCCCCGTGGCATATGGAATCTTCCCAGACCAGGGACTGAACCCATGTCCCATTGACAGTGGATTCTTAACCACTGAAGCACCGGAAAAACCCTCCACTTCCAGTCCTGACCTTGCATTCAGCCTGTCCTTTGCTCAGTGGATAGAGAGATCCTTAAACTCTGTACTTTCCTTTTGGACTTACGATCCCCCACTGGTTTCTCCCTGGCCCCTGCACCCAGCCCTGCCTCTCCGTGTTACCATCCGGCTCCGTCTGTGCCATGAAGTCCTGGCTTGCTGTCGTCCAGCTGCACCGGGCCCCTGTCGTCCCTTGCACAGGACCTTCGCACGTGCTGGCCCCCCTCCAGCTCCTGCCGCTCTCTCAGGCCTGGCTCGGGTGCCAGGTCTCAGCGCTGCCCCTCTCACACTGTCCAGCACGGCCTCTCGCTCTCCTGCAGAGCTCAGCACAGCGGCAGTGTGGGCTTGAGTGTGCCTGTTTTCTGTTTAACATCCACTTCCTCCATCGGACTCTGGGCCACAGGAGCATAGAGGCCGTGCTCAGAGCTGCATTTCCAGCACTTGGCTGCTGCCCCGCAGAGCACTGTTCAGTGAGTGAACGAAAGGATGTTCTGGCATCACCAGCAGTGCTGAGTCAGGGCCTGCGTGCTGGGGCTCGTGGTTTGTCATGGGCTACGTTTGGATCAGACTTGTCCCTGGGCTCCTCCACTAACAAGTCTAATTAGCTGTGGGGTCCCAGTTGGTGTGGTGGCCATCATCTGTTGTAGTGCGAGTTGTAGAACTGTGGCTGTTAACTTGTGAAGAAACCTAAGAGGTCAGTTTCATCTGATGCAGGAGCTGATTAAGCAGTGTTTTCCAGAACCCACTGCAAACCAGTGTCAGACACCCCATCTGCCCATGTAAGAGCCCTTGCTGAGTGTGCCTGTGTGCCTGAGGCCAGGGCAGGCTTAACCCTGCTGTTCCCAGCTCTCCACCTCTTCAGAGGGACCCTGTCTTCCTCCTTCACATCTGCCTTCTGCTTCAACCTTTAACACATAATAAGCATCTTGTGAATGTGGGATTTGAATTTGAAGCATCATTTTAAAATAATATCATTTACTAAGATAAAGTGTCCTTAAAATTTTTTTGAATTCTGTATCTTTAAGGAGCTCTGGGGAGTCCCCGGTGGCTCGGTGGTAAAGAACCCACCTGTGGTGCAGGAGCCATGGGAGACTCAGGTTGAATCCCTGGGTTAGAAAGACCCCTGGAGGAGAACTTGGCAACACACTCCAGTATTCTTACCTGGGAAATCCCACAGACAGAGGAGCCTGGTGGGCTGTAGTCCATGGGGTTGCAGAGTCGGGCATGAGTAAAGTGACTTAGCACGCTCGCAAGGAACTTTGTTAAATTGCAAATATAAGCAAATATATAGTAAGTAGTAACCACAAATAATGTATACTGGTTAAGATTGGTTTGAACATGCTCGATTAAGAATTTGTGCTAATCAAACTGGATATTTGGGAGGCAGTTTATCTTTGTTTTGTCAATGAACAATTTGCTGTTTAAAGAGTTTAAGGGAGTCTGGGTGAGAAAGACATTCAGTTCAGTTCAGTCGCTCAGTTGTGTCTAACTCTTTGGACCCCATGGACTGCATCACGCCAGGCCTCCCTGTCCATCACCAACTCTGGAGCTTCCTCAAACTCATGTCCATTGAGTTGGTGATGCCATCCAACCATCTCATCCTCTGTCATCCCCTTCCCCTCCCACCTTCAATCTTTCCCAGCAACAGGGTCTTTTTGAATGAGTCAGTTCTTCACATCAGGTAGCCAAAGTGTTGGAGTTTCAGCTTCGGCATCAGTCCTTCCAATGAATGTTCAGGACTGATTTCCTTTAGAATGGACTGGTTGGATCTCCCTGCAGTCCAAGGGGCTCTGAAGAGTCTTCTTCAACACCACAGTTCAAAAGCATCAATTCTTCTGCTTTCTTTATAGTCCATCTCTCACCCCCATACATGACTATTGGAAAAACCACAGCTTTGACTAGACAGACCTTTGTTGGCAAAGTAATGTCTCTGCTTTTTAATATGCTGTCTAGGTTGGTCATAGATTTTCTTCCATGCAGCAAGTGTCTCTCAATTTCGCGGCTGCAGTGATTTTGGAGCTCCAAAAAATAAAGTCTGTCACTGTTTCCACTGTTTCCCCATCTATTTGCCATGAAATGATGGGACCAGATGCCATGATCTTAGTTTTCTGAATGTTGAGTTTTTTTTTTTTTGGCTGCACAGGGTCTTTTGTGGCATATGGGATCTAGTTCCCCCACCAGGGATCAAACCAAGGGCCTCAGCATTGAGAGCTCAGAGTCTTAGCCACTGGACCACCAGGGGAGTCCCTGAATATTGAGTTTTAAGTCAACTTTTTCACTCTTCTCTTTCACTTTCATCAAGAGGCTCTTTAGTGTAGGGAATATGCTATGCATAGGCCTGTACTGTAATTAACAGGGCTTCTTTGAAAAATAAGAACTACTTTCTCATAGCGCCCAAGCAAAGGGCTGGGAGCAATAAAAAGTACATCGTAGAAAAACATCTTGAAAACGAGATGTTGAATTACTGATGCGACTGATGGAAAACCGTTAGTGACTCTTCTCCTTACTGGAGCCTTGAGGGAGTTGCTGAGAAAGGTTGTCACTAGCTGAGGGGCTAAACAGAGTCATGAAAGGCCTGAAGGTTTGATATTGAGGACTGTACGTTGTATGTCTTTATCCCCGATCTGAGATTGTAAAAAACAGATATCTCTAGAGCACCTACAAGGAAGTAGATGTTAGCAATAAAAAGCACGCAAGTATTAGGATCTGGGCTTTTGCCTGCGAGGGGCATCAGCCCCCTGATCCCCACCTTATTTCTGAGTCTTGTTTTCCTTATTCTTCTGCGGTACCACTCCCTCAGGTCGATTCATTGTTGGGCTGGTCCCAACACTTCAGTTCTTCACTTTCTACCATAAGGGTGGTGTCATCTGCATATCTGAGGCTATTGATATTTCTCCTGGCAATCTTGATTCCAGCTTGTGCTTCTTCCAGCCCAGTGTTTCTCATGACGCACTCTGCATATAAGTTAAATAAGCAGGGTGACAATATACAGCCTTGACGTACTCCTTTTCCTATTTGGAACCAGTCTGTTGTTCCATGTCCAGTTCTAACTGTTGCTTCTTGACCTGCATACAGATTTCTCAGGAGGCAGGTCAGGTGGTTGGTCTGGTATTCCCAAAAGACGTTAGGTCCTCAATTTGTCATGAAACGTTCCTGGGAGTTCTGTTTATCTCTAGATGGTTTTATTTCTGTGACATTGGAGGTGACAACATGAGTCTTCGAAAGTGTCTTCTAACTCAGATGCTTTCTGAGCCCAAATGGTGAATTTCAGTGCCTTTCGGCCTCTGCTGGAAGCAGCTCCCTGAGCCAATGATGGAAACTGGTTGTTGCAGATATTTAACATGAAACCACTACAGATCGTGTTTCCCTCGAGAGCGGACCCCGAAAGCCCCCTCATCGACCTGGACCTTCACCTGCCCTTGCTGTGCTTCAGACCTGAGAAGGTGCTACAGGTATGCGCCCTCCACACCTGTGAGCACCTCATGCTAACTGACCTAACGGGACGTCAAAGAGAGGTTCTGCCTTTTTTTGCTTAAAACCAACTTTCACCGCAGAGCACACTGTTGGGGTCAGGGTGGTCTGGGTTCTGGCCCACGGATCGGGGGAGCCAGCGGGGAGCTGCCCTGCGTCCGGCCTCCCTGGGTGGCACCCTCACGACGCTTCAGGCTTGTGCTGTCCCCCGCCTGCCCCCCAGATCCTCAGCTGCCTCCTGACGGAGCAGCGCATCGTCTTCTTCTCGTCCAGCTGGGCTCTGCTGACGCTTGTGGCCGAGTGCTTCATGGCCTACCTGCACCCGCTGCAGTGGCAGCACACCTTCGTGCCCATCCTGTCCGGACAGATGCTGGACTTCCTCATGGCGCCGACCTCCTTCCTCATGGGCTGCCACCTCGACCACTTTGAGGAGGTCAGCAAGGTGAGCACCTGCTGCTGGATTCAGAGCGCTGAGTCACACGACTTTGAGAGGATGCGTGGGGAGCTGCTGGGCGGCGAGGGCGGGCACAGAGGACTGGGGCAGCTCCAGCACAGGGCACCGGCGTGCCCTCTTTGTCCTCGGGGTGTGCTCAGGGCCCGTGCTCTGAGCGTCACACCTGACACCGTGTCTCAGGTTTGCAGGGAGGTGAGGGCAGGCGTCAGAGTCGAGGTCACCTCTGCTGCGTACTAGTTATGAGACCCTGAGTGGCTTACTGGCCTTTGCTAAGCCTCAGTCTCCTCATCTGTGAAGTGGGCACGGCTGCAGCCTCCTGGCAGGGTTCTGGCTCAGGAATATCCCCCTCATGGCCAGGGTTCTGGCTCAGGAATATCTCCCATTCCTCCTGACAGGTTTCTGGCTCAGGAATGTCCCCTATTCCTCCTGGCAGGGTTCTGGCTCAGGAATATCTCCCGTTCCTCCTGGCAGGGTTCTGGCTCAGGAATGTCCCCTGTCCCTCCTGGCAGGGTACTGGACTTGGTGGATGGAAGCCACCATGATGCTGTTCCGTATTTTCCATTTTCACTTTTATTGATTAAGCCTCTGCTGTTCATTAGTACTGTGAACTTACTTCCTAGATGAATGAAGGTGCATGCTTGGTGTCCGAGGGGTCTGTGGGCCTTGCTGAATCCAGTGGCATTTACTCGCTCGGGGGCAGACCTGGGTCCTGATGGGACGCTGCTGGCTGCAGCGTCAGGCTGCATCGGGGCACACAGTAGGTGCTTGATAAGAGCAGCTGTTTTTGCTGCTGTGCCAACGGGATGCATTTCAAACTGGAGCTCAGGCCATGGACATCGCCACCAGTAAGAGCAGATTGGGTTTTCTTAAAATGGTTTTCTTTTCAGATACTATTTACATACCTCAGAGTTTCCTGGACTAAAATGTACAACTCAATGGCTTTTAGTAACTTGGTGGAGCTGTGGTGACTAATTTTAGACTTTTCGGTCAGCCCACAGAGAAACCCTGCCTGTGTCAGCAGCCACCCCACCACAACCGTACCCCCCAGACCCTGGCCACCGCTGCCTGCTCTGTGCTGCTTTAACTTAGTGGTGTGTTTTTGAGGCTCATCCATGTAGCAGCGCTTTATTTTTATTGCCCAGTAGGGTTGCCCTGAATGAGGAGACCACAGTTGTTTATCCATTCATGAGTTGAGGACGTTTGCGGATGTTTCTATGCTTTGACTGTTGTGAACGGCGCGGCTGTGAACACACGTACAGGTCTTCGTGTGGACGTGCGTTCATTTATTTACCTTGGTACACAGCTGGGGGCGAAATCGCAGGGTCCAGTGCTAGGACTGTGTTTAGCCACTGGAGAGATGTCCAGGCTGTTGCCCTCCGCAGCTACCTGGCTCACTGTCCCTCCAGCACGGGGAGGGCTCCGGGTTCCTGCCTCCCCCAGCGCGTGTCACCGGCCTTTCTGCTTCAGCCTCCTGCTGGCCGGTTTGGATGACTGGCGTCGTGGAGGTCTTTTTCTTGTGCTTACTGGTAGTTGGTCCAGGGTGGGTTCTCATGTAACTGTTTCATTTTAATTTTAATTAACATGTAGTTGACTTACAGTGTTGTGTTTGCTATTTCAAAAATGTCTCAGTGTGCGCAGAACCCGAGAGGAGTGGGTTGCTGCGCGGCCCGCTCTGTCCTCGGAGGTCGTCCGGGTCTTCCTGGCGGTCGCAGCACAGCGCAGCTGAGCACAGTGCCCCTCCTGGGGGCGGAGCCGGCATGTCTGTGTTCTTGGCAGACTCGGTGACTCACTCACCGGGGACAAACACGCTGGGAAAAGGCCATTCAGACCTCCTGGAAAGAACGGAAAAACGTCACTCTTGCAAATGAGGAAAAAATAGGCATGCTCTGGAGTTAAAACTGGGTTTCTTTTTTTAGTCGTTAGGGGAAAAACCGCCTTTGTTCGGTCCCTTCAGGAGGGACGCTTGCAGGCACAGGCACTTGACTCTGGTCTGCAGCCGTGAAGGAAGTCCTCCTAGCGGCTGCCTGCTCTGGGAGGCGTCAGGCCAAGGCAGCAGGTCTTGACTGAACGTGTTTGGGGTTTGGATGTTTTCTTGATGGTGCTGGGCATGTGGACAGGGTCCTTGTAAAAGCTGGGTGTTCTCGCCCTGAGGAAGCCTGTCCCCTCCAGCGTAGTTCTCTGCTCTGGGGCACGTGTTTCTGCATACTCCACGTGACACGGAACACGCGCTGAGAGGCCGGCCCGGCAGGAAAGCCAGGGAGAGTTTGGCGGCGTGTTCCCGGGACAGTTGAAGTGCAGAACTTAGGTGTGTGACTCAGTATTTGTATGTTCCGTCACAGATAAGACTTCACAAGTAAGCCACACACATGTCTCAAGAACGCTTGAGTGTGTTGGCTCCCTGAGCCCAGGGCCCACCTGTGCTGTGGTCCTTGGGGCTGGGGAGCTAGCTGGGCAGCCCAGCAGGCACCCTGAGTGTTGAATGTCAGGGTGCTCTGGCTGGAGCTCTGGAATGTCCTCTCCAGGCTCCCTGAAGTAGTCCCCAGAGTGTTTGTACCAGGGTGGGGGAGGCCTGACCTCCTGTGTTGGAATCTTGACTCAAGGCATGTTTAATCACCTTAGCTTATTAACCTGACTCATGGTAGCATTGCATTTTGGAGCAGACAATATAAGGCTTTGTGTGCATATTAAATATACAATAATTTAATTAATGATGATTTGATCTTAATGAATGCAAAATGTAGCTTTGTGTTTTCAAAGATGTATACAAATTCAGATTCTTCCTTTGATCTTTACAAACTTATTTTATAGGAAGCTGATGGTTTAATTCTGATAAACATCGACAGTGGGAACATCACCTACTCCAACGATGAAGAGGTTGATGTTCCCGACATCCCTCTCCTGGCCGCACAGACGTTCATTCAGAGGTAAGGGGAGAGATCGTCTGTGTTTGGGAAGGTCTTGCTCAGGTCTGTACTTGCCACGTTTGAGTATCTTTTCCAACCTTATATTAACAGATGGCTTATGTATTTAATGGGGCTTCCCTGGTGTCTCAGACAGTAAAGAATCTGCCTGCAATGCTGGGTTCCATCCCTGGGTGGGAAAGATCCCCTGGAGAAGGGAATGACTTCCTACTCCAGTATTCTTGCCTGGAGAATTCCATGGACAGAGGAACCTGGCAGGCTACAGTCCAAGGGGTTGCAAAGAGTCGGACACGACTGAGCAACTAACACTTTTACTTTTTTACTTTTTTTTAAAATGTATTTAATAGTTTGGAAATTATTTGTGAATGCTTAAATATAAAAGTTGGTTGTCTTTATTCTGATCCTGTCTAAACACTGAGTGGCCCCTGAACCAGGGGACAGTCACAGCCCCAGGACACCTCCCAGCCCCCTTCTGGATTCATGGTCTCTGAGGTCCTTTCTCCTTCATTCCCTCATTCCTTCATCCATTCACTCACCAGATGTGTGTCCAGTGCGTCGGGCAGAGTATTGTATAGTGAGCAAGCCGACGCGGCCCCCGCCCCGAGGACTGTCAGCTGGGGGACCCTGACGGCCGTGACCCCCTGCCCTTCCCTGGGCGGGCAGCTGTCTTCCCCTTTTGGCCCCGCCCCTCCTCCCCCACAGAGCTCTCTCTTAGTGCTGTTATTTTTCCATAACTGTGTTGTGGCCATCTCTGTGACTAAACCTTACTGGCTGAGCTCAGACCTGACACGCTTTTCCCAAAGAGGGCAGGTGATAACTGGTGAGGCTCCGCAGGTCCCATGGCCTCTGTCGTGGTGGGAGAGGCGTGGCAGCGAGGGGCCCCCACGAGTGTCTTCGGGGCTAGTGAGGGGAGGTGTGGTCACTACTTATGCCAGGATGAAGGTGGATCCAGGGCGGGCGAGGACAGAGCCGGGCCCCCTCGGGGGGGTCCTGCAGAGGGACGTTCCCCTCTTTGGAACCTGATAAGGTGGTGGTGGGAGAGATCCTGCTTTTGTATTCCAGCCCAGGTGTGGACCGCAGACAGGCCGGGTGTGGAACTCGGGGGCAGACCCTTGCAGGGTGAGGGGCAGGGGTGAGCGTGGCAGCTGCTACTGGCTGTCTCCCATCTGTGCTCACTGGCCCCCTTTATCTTGGCTGCTGTCGGGAGGTCAGACACAGGCAGAGCCGAAGCCTGAGAGCAGGGGAGGGAGCGGGTGGTCCTCCGCTGGCTCCCTAACTTGGCTGTTCTCATCTGTGCCTTGTACTGTGTATCTGTCAGCGGGGGCTGCTGTAACAAACACCTCCTAAGAACAGATATCTACTGCCTCCCAGTCCTGGAGGCTGGAAGTTCAAGGTTCAAGGTCAGCCAGTAGGGCTAGTTCCTCCCTGTGTCCTCACGTGGTCGTGCCCCTGGGGGCGTCGTGTTTTAATCTCCCCTTATGAGGACACCCGTCATACTGGAGTAGGTCCAGCCTCATGACCTCATTTTAACTTAATTGCCTCTTTGAAGGCCCCAACTCCAAACATAGTCACGCTGTGAGGTGTTGGGGGTCAGGACTCCGACATGGGAATTTGGGGAACAAATCGTTCAGCATTGATTATTCCCTCTCCCTGGATGGTCTCCGCAGAGTCGATGGGAGTGCCACCTTTATCAGTGGTCCTCCCATCATAAACAGTCTTACAGCACCCAGAGCCTGGGCTGCGGGTGTGGAGGCCTGCGTGGCTGCTGGGTCGTGCTCACGGGGCCCGGCCAGGTGGCCCGGTGGAGTGTCTCCCTGTATGAACTCAGAAGGCGAAACCCACATTCCTCACCGTCTGGGTTTCTGATAAGCAAAGTCCGCATTCCCCGATTTTTGAGGACTGATCTTGGCCAGCGTTTGACGAAGCTTCTCAAGTGTTTGCTTGGGTGGAGCATATCCAATAAGATGAGATCTCGCCTCTGCCCACGTGTTACTGTGAGAATTCTAGAACATTCCCAGGGTTCTTGCTTGGTCAGACCCCCAGAGTTGGGATGTGGCATCTCAGGCTCACCACGAGGGGCTGTTTATAAACGTGAACTAACCTGTGCGTGGTTGGTGGCATGTCTGTGAAGGACCCTGGGACCGTCATCCAAGCCATGGCCGTGGGCCTCCTCTCGGGGGCCAGGTGCGTGAGCACACACCCACCGTATTTGGTGGGAAGACGCCCCTGTGCCTGGCCGCCCTGTGCATGCTGTCTTCCTCGCTTTGAGCAGAGTGTGTGTTTGCCGTGTCCCCTTGCCCCGCCGGATCTCTAGACACGTGTCACGTGGGTTTATTTGCATATTTAAAGCCTCCGACTCTCTCCTTGGTGTCCAGGGTTTCATCTAGAAGTGCAGCCGTGGCTGGTGCTGGGGAGGTGGGGGTCCTGTGTGATGAAGACCTCTGGGAGCCCCCATCCCCGAGAACCGCCCCCGAACGAGTGGCCACACCTCGAGCCCCCGCACCTTCCAGGGCAGGGCCTTCCCGCCCAGGCCCACTGGGAACCCTTCGGCCGTTGTGGAAGAGGGAGTGTTTAAAAGAGGGGCGGGATGACTCAGCTTGGACAAAAACACCTGTGATCCAAAGACAAGGCCTTTGTGGGTTCCGCGCTAATGAGCTGTTTGTGTTGGGACATGAATAGACTCTCAACCGGAATGTGTTTTTAATGACATCCCCTCTCCACCCCCTACCCCGGTATCGATAGGTGTTCCGAGCATCCTAGGAAGGTCAGTTGAGCTCTCCCTGGAGGATTCTCTCTCCTGCCCATGAGCTGTGGTCATGTGCTGTGGGCTGAGCTGTGGTCACTGTTCCTCTGTTCCTTTCCAGGGTCCAGAGCCTTCAGCTGCACCACGAGCTGGACCTGGCTCACCTCTGCGCCAGCACAGACGTGAACGAGGGCCGGGCCTCCAGGCGGGCCTGGCAGCAGCAGCTCAACTGCCAGATCCAGCAGATGACCCTGCAGCTGCTCGTCAGCATCTTCAGGTATTTAAAGCCCCTCCAAGGTCGTCACCCGGTCCCCAGCCTGCTCCCAGTTCCACGCCGGCCGCAGCCACAGAGCTCAGGAACTGAAATCCAGGACTGACGCGGGAGAGACCCCTGCACCCAGGAGGATCCCTGGGAGTGTGTCGGCCCTGCCCGGGGCCTTCCCACCCACTCCTCTCTCCTGCAAAGGACCACTTTGGGCGGTCGGCCCCGGGTCGAGGGACAAATGGATTGTTTCGGGATCGCAGCCCACCCGAAGGAGAGCCCAGGCTGGTTAGCACCCAGGACTGGCCCCTGTTAGAAGCTTTTCTTCTTTCCCTGCATTGCTGTCACCTCCAGCATCGGAGTCCGTTGTGTGTTGCTGGGACCCAGCTCTGAGCCCAGTCGGTCAAGTGGACGGGGCAGCGTGTTTGCTGCCCCGGGATGTAGAGCAGGATCCAGTGGTTGTTCTGGCCTAGATGTGCAGTGCTTTAAGGGAGGTCCGATAGATCCATGCCGACATTCACGTTAACTGTGTGGCGAAGTTATCGGTAGGAAAGCCTTCAAGCCTTTTTTTCCTTCCAACTCTCTCTTCTCTGCTTTGTCTTGCAGCCTCTCTCTCCCCTGCCTCACCCACTGCTCCTCCTCCCACCCTTGGGTCGTGTGGCAGGGAGGGTGGCAGCTCCAGGTATTCTCCTGATCTGGACGGACCCAGCCTGGGAAGGGTTTAGACCAGAGCTGGCCGACTTGACAACACTGTGTGATTCGACATTTTAATGGTTGTATTTTTTAGCCGTCTTTCCTTACATAAAGCAAATAATCTATTAGGGAAAAAGGGGATGTTACATTATAGATGGGTTGCATTAGCTCTCTGCTTAAGGCACTATAATTTGTGTGGTCGTAGAAACGTTGTCTTCCTTTTGTTCTTTTAATGTGACTTCCCAGGGGCACTAGTGGTAAAGAACCTGCCTGCCAACGCAGGAGACGTAAGGGACGCGCAAGGCTTCAGTCCCTGGGTCGGGAAGATCCCCTGGAGTAGGAAACGGCAGCCCACTCCAGTGTTGTTGCCTGGAGAATCCCCATGGACAGAGGAGCCCGGTGGGCTACAGTTCACGGGTTCACAGTTGGACACAACTGAGCATAAACGTGGAAGCTTGCTGAGTTCAGTTCATTAAAAAGGCACAGTATGATTCTAAAAGTTGACTTCCCCTAGATGAAGTCATGTCTGTCCTCACAGGAGAAGGAAAACATTGAACATGCTGTGTCCTGAATACGTTCTGTGCGGTTATTGATTCTGTTGGTAGCTATCACGTGAGATCTGGGGCGTCGTGTGGCCAAGTCCCCACGGAATGCAGATTTGGAGGTGGCTGGTGGGGGTCCAGCTGGCAGCCAAGCTGGGCTAATACCCAGGGTCTGTCTGCCCTTCCTGTGTCACCACCCTGAACTCAGTCTTATTAGTATGAACAATTATGGACGATCGCATCTTCTGCCTTTGAATAAGGAGCTAAGGGGCTCAACACAGACCCCTTCCCTCCTGCCGGCCCCCAGAGTTTCATTCCAGTTGGAAGAAAGCTATATTGAAGTGGCAGGATAGCCTGACCACAGGTTACACCCAAACCCTCGGGGCTCAATAATCCTTGTGCAGACAGGGCTTTTCAAACTGTGTATTTCTTGCCATCGTTTTTCTGCTAACAGCAATGTGTTGTTCATGTGTTCAAAAACATTTCAACAGTTAGACTGTCTTTCTTCATCAGGGAAGTAAAGAATCACTTGAATTATGAACACAGAGTGTTCAATAGTGAAGAGTTTCTCAAAACAAGAGCTCTGGGGGACCAGCAGTTTTATAAACAGGTGAGAGGCGCATGGGCGTGTGTGCGTGTGTGTACTCCATCCTTTGCACTCTTCTGTGCTTCAGATACTTTTCACATCAGGGTTTCCAGCATCTGTGAGTACTTTATTCTGTGTTTTAGCTTTTCTAGAAGTTTGAGCCTGGGTCCTGCTGATCCTTTGCCCAGCTCTTATTTTCTTAATTGGCTTTTTAGAGTGATATACGTGTAACTCAGTGCACCCACCTTAAGTGTAGAGTGTGCTGAGTTGCGACCAAGGCCCGGGCCCAGTAGCCCCTTCCTCAGCCTGGATCTGGACGCATCCTATCAGCCCGCACAATTCCATGCCCTTGCCATCACCGCCTCCTTCCCTGGGCTGGGCCATGTCCGCTCTCCCTGGGAGCTGACTGGGAGGTTGTTCTGTGTGAGTCTGTGGATGGGTGGGCTGGCTGTGAGGTGGGCATGTGGGGGAGGCTGCCATCCCCAGGAGATCCCAGAATTGATGACTCAGCTGCTGTTGTCCTGGGGGGCAGGGTGGTTTGGGCTTTCGAATATTTTGTGATTTTTCAAACGTAAAGAGTGATTCTTTGAGGTTGGTTGGTGAGGGATTGAGGAGGATCTTACTTTAGATTCTGATGAACTAAGAAAGCTGCCTGTGTTGGGAACTTGGGTCTAGAGGTGCTGGCCAGAGGCCTCGGTGGGTCGGGGAAGGACAGTGGAGCAGGTGCAGTGACCGCCCCTCGGGGTCTCTTCCAGGTCCTGGATACATACATGTTTCATGCCTTCCTCAAGGCCCGGCTCAGCAGAAGGATGGACGCCTTTGCCCAGATGGACCTCCACACGCAGTCCGAGGAGGACAGGTGTGCATGTTAGGTTCTGAAGGATGCGCCGCTCCCTTGGGGTCTGTCTCTGGACGGATGAACGATAAATCAAATCAGAGGAGTCTGACATTTCGACGTGAGGGAGCTGGCTGGCGGGCCTGGCTCCTCTCATGCAGCCCTGTTTCTGGGGGGTGGGGACACCGAAGTGCCCACAGTGCAGCTCTGGGTCTGCGTTCGGGCTGTTCTTTCCCGTCTTCCTTCTCACGCTCTCCCTACATCTTCGCCGTTTCCTGCCTCCTCTGTGTTGCTTTTCCTGAACTCCTCAAACATGCATCACCGTCAACGAGGCCCTCGTTTATCCTGTGTGTGAGACCTCTCCTGGGGGGCGTGGCCTGCACTCAGCCTTCACTACACGAGGGAGAGCCAGGCAAGCTCCCGCCACTTCTCCCTTGACAGGGGGATACTGGACACTGGTCACCACACTTGGGAAAATGCCCAGTTGAGCCTGTTCTTGGATCATTATTGTACATGTCAGATGTTGGGATTTTCCACCCAGGATAAACGGGATGCTCCTGAGTCCGAGGAGACCCACGATCGAGAAGATGGCCAGCCGGAAGTCCTCGGCCTCGCACACGGCCCACCGGCGCATGGTGGTCAGCATGCCCAACCTGCAGGACATCACGGTGCCTGAGCTGCCGCCCCGGAACTCATCACTTCGGAAGATACAGACCACGGAGTATGGGAGCAGCCACACAGGTGGGCCGGCCACGCCCCTTCCGTGACCTTTCCCAGTCACGTGATTCTAACGCCGCCAGTTGCTGAAAGAAGTCAGCTCATTCCAGGAGAAGGGAATGGGCTTTTTTTTTGGGGGCGGTGGGGAGGTTCTAGTAGTTTGATTATTTGAAATATTTTTAGAATATTTATTTTGCAAACTATGTTCATTATAGAAAATGATTTCTTGTCTGCGTGTTCCATCACCTGGTTCCCAACTGCTGAAGACCACAGCTGTTCACGGTTTTCACGTCTGTCGAAAATGTGTGGGTGTGCGTGTATATGCGCATGTGCCTAGGAGACACATGTTTATGTGTGTCAGTGTCTAACGAGGTGCAGCGACTATTAAGCCTCCAGTGATTGCCGACCTTCCTAGGTGTTGGGGTACACAGGCAGCCATTGCCCCCGCCCCCATGGACGGGAAGGAAGGCCGACGATAGAAATGCGTAACACCGGTGGGGGTTGGTCGAGATGTTCAGTGTGGTGACATGGTCGGGGTGGTGACGGGCAGGGCCGTGCCATGGGGGTGGGGAGCAGCGCTGTGGTCTCAGGAGGTGGACGCTGGGGGAGGGGCGTGCCGTGGGAGGCAGCGGCTGCATCCCCACCCACGTGCAGAGCATCTGCTTAGGGTCCCCTTGCTGGTGAGTTGCTGTAAAACCCGTTTGGACGTGTGTGAGCCCACGTGTCCTTCCCACGTGAGCCGCAGCGAAGCCGGTCACATGTGATGCTGCTTGTGGGTGCTTGGGGCTTCTCCTCGCAGCCCCAGGGAGGGGTCTCTGCCTATCCTCAGTGGATGGAGAAGTGGTGGGGAGACGGTGCTGTGGGTGGAGGCGCCAGGTACCAGCTGGCGTCTCCTGTGCATTGCCGAGAGCCAGAGGCTGAGGGAGGAGCATGTCCTCGATGCCGGGAGGGGCTGTGTGTGCAAACGAGCAAGTTTCTGGAGGGCCCTGGTGGGTCTGAGTCCCCCGCGCAGCTGCTGCCGGCTGTGTGACCCTGGGCAGGTCGCTCTGCCTCTCTGGGCCTGCACGCCCTCTCTCGTAGAGCATCGTGGGGCTCCACGCTCTGCACTGGGCCCGCGCGCTGTAGGCAGATGTTCCGCTCCCTCTGCCCCTCCCCCAGGCTCCTCCGCCATCCTCCAGGCTTTGTCACTGAGACCCCACCTCCTTGGGGTGAGCTACATCCTGTGGCCTGGCCTTGTCCACTGGCGCTGCCTGGGAGCCATGGGGGTGAGGTTGTGGAAGGCACTGGTGTGACACACAGCTGGTTAGGCGTGACGTTCAGCAGCTGGTGCGGGGGACCAGTGGAAACCTCGGCCCCCGCACCTGTGAGATGAGCGTGGCAACAGCACCCACGCATGGAGCTGCTGCTGAGGTAAAAGAAGCGGCTGCTTAACAGGGCCTGCCTGCCCGGCAGCTACGGCTCAGCCTAGGTCATTAGCTTAATCCTCCAGTGAAGACTCAGCATCACGTGTTTCAATTTAGCCATCAGCAGTTTTAGCAAATAAAATAATGCCATACTCTCAGGGTGCCACGGGAGGCCGCTGGGGCCCCCCTCAGCACGGGGTTCGTGGAACTTCCTGGAAGATACACCTGGTTCCTGCTCCATGCTGCACCCAGGGCCCAGAAACAGCAGAGTGCTGGGGCGGGAATGCGCGTCGCCTCTAAGGTCTGCGCTTACCACTCACTTCCCCTTCACCCCCAGTTCTGGACGTGCCCCCCAAGTCGACACACACCTTCAAGATCCCAGAAATCCACTTCCCGCTGGTGGCCCAGTGCGTGCAGGCATTCTACGCGGACTGCGTGGCCCAGCTGAGTAAAGCCATGGGCTCGCTGGCCCCCGAGAACTCGGTGCTGCTGGCCAGGTACTTCTACCTGAGGGGGCTGGTGCAGCTGATGCAGGGCCAGCTGCTGGATGCTCTGCTGGATTTCCAGAGCCTGTACAAGACCGATGTGCGTGTCTTCCCCACCGACCTCGTCCAGACGACCGTGGAGTCCCTGTCGGCACCCGAGCGCACGCAGGCTGAGCGCATGCCTGAGCTGCGCCGGCTCATCAGCGAGGTCATGGACAGGCCCGCGGACGTCCCCAAGGCCGACGACCGCGTCAAGAACTTCGAGCTGCCCAAGAAGCACATGCAGCTGGACGATTTCGTGAAGAGGGTGCAGGAGTCGGGCATCGTGAAGGACACCGTCATCATACACCGGCTGTTCGAGGCGCTGACTGTAGGTAGGAGGATGCCCGCGGCCGGGGGCACCCTGCCAGCCAGGGAGAGCCTCGTGTGTGTGGGGGTCACTCAGTTGTGGAGCCCGCCAGGCTCCTTTGTCTATGGGATTCTCCAGGCCAGAATGCTGGAGTGGGTTGCCATGCCCTCCTCCAGGGGATCTTCCCGACCCAGGGATCAAACCTGGGTCTCCTACACTGAAGGTGGATTCTTTACTGTCTGAGCCACCTTTGCCTTCCAGAAAGCCTCATGGGTGGGGGCTTTACCTGCTGACGGACCCAGCAGCTGGCCGAGAGAGGTGGAGGGTCTGGGGAAGCTTGGTGACATCGGTCCTGGGGGACCTGCTCACGGTGTGATGATCCCTCCCTCTGACATGGGGACCCATGGCTGGGATGGGAAGGTTCCTGCATGAGGAGCAGGAGCCCAGCGGATCATACAGACCCACGAACACATAGAGCAGCACAGCGTTGGTGGGGCCATCTGCCTGGCACCTGCCCACCAGCCAGCAGGGCTTTTTCTTCCAGGCCTCAGACTCCCTGTGACAGGGTCCCACGGTGGTTGGGCCTGTGTGGAGGGTAGAGCACAGGAAGTGTTATTAGATGCTGTGAGGAAAGAGCATGCCAGCTCAGGGGGTGTCCAGCCAGGATGACCGCCTTGTCCAGGAAGGCTGCCCATGGGCCCTGTATCTGGGTTTTGAAGGATGGGTAGGAGTTTTCTGGTCTGGGCACTGCAGACCAGTGTGTACAGAGGCATGTTACCGCACGTTGTCACTGTGCTGGGAGGCTAGAGCGTGACCGGAGGAGGGGCCTGACCTTGGAGGAGTCGGCCTCATGAACACGGGGAGCCTCACCCTGGGAATGAAGTGAAGCAGGCCTGCTGGGGGGCACTCCCTGTGCAGGGTGTGAGGGGCCCGCTAAGGATGGAGGGCAGACGGGTCCACGACATGGAATAGAGCCACAGGAGCCAGACACGGGGAAGCGTCAGAATTCAGACGAGCCATTTTTCGCAGCAGCTGAGTGGGAGCTGGGGGTGGTCCCAGCTCCGTGTTATAGATAGGGAAGCAGATTCGCTCCGTATCTTGCCTGTGATCACACTGCGGAATATCAGTGAAGCTGGAGTTTGGACTTGGGTCTTTCTCCAGCTCTAGAGCCCCTGAATACTGGACGTTTGGGAAGGTTACTGAATCAATTAAGATCATCATGCTTAGAAATAATGATGCATTTGTTCACGTAACTAGAGTATGGAGATAAAGATCAAGGCTTCAGGCCAGGCTTGATCCAGCACTGCGGGAGGGTCCGAGGATCTGTAGTGCCAGCTACACCCTCGGACTGGCCCCAGGACGGCTGCCCACCAGTTCCAGAGGTGACACAGCACTCTATCCTTGTCCCAGGGTCCCCACCCGGCGCCCCGGGAGGCACTGAGACTGCCTGCCTAGGTAGGGGCTAGGAGGACAGACAGACTCAGCCCAGATCAGGTGCCCACCCGGGGAACTGGGTGAGACGGGGACTCTTTCCCAGGTGGGTCCTGTCCAGGTAGACTTGGGTGCTGGCGCCACCTGCTGCCTCCTGTGGGTAATGCGCAGCGTCCTGGTGTGCGTGGCTTTAAGAACCTCTTTTTATCTTTATGAAACTAAGGACACGAGAAACAGATTGACCCAGAAACATTCAAAGATTTCTACAACTGCTGGAAGGAGGCAGAAGCAGAGGCGCAGGAGGTCAGCCTGCCTTTGTCGGTGATGGAGCAGCTGGACAAAAGTGAGTGTGTGTACAAGCTGTCGCGCTCCGTCAAGACAAATCGCGGGGTGGGCAAGATCGCCATGACCCAGAAGCGCCTGTTCCTTCTCACGGAGGGGCGGCCAGGCTACGTGGAGATCTCCACCTTCAGGAACATAGAGGTGAGGCCAGGCCTGGGGCCGCCAGCCGTGGGCCCGCCCCACTCGCAGCTGCTGTTCACCCCAGGCCGTCATTTCACTTTCCCTCCTCTCTCGCTGCCTCTGCAGGATGTCAGAAGCACCATGGCCACTTTTCTGCTCCTGAGAATTCCCACTTTAAAAATCAAAACGACGTCCAAGAAAGAAGTCTTTGAAGCTAACCTAAAGACGGAGTGTGACCTCTGGCACCTGATGGTGAAGGAGATGTGGGCCGGGAGGAAGCTGGCCGACGACCACAAGGTCCGTTCTCACCCGCGGCTCCCGTCTCTCGGTGATGCTTAGCACAGGGCCCAGGCACAGCGTCTCGTCAGAGGCACTGAGGAGGCTGTGCTCTGCGTGACTCGGTGCGAGGCCCTGGGGGCAAACACGGGCCAGCCCGCGGGGTGGTATGTGTGGACCTGGGCTTGGCCTCTGCATTCCGCCTCCTCTGCTCCAGGTGGCACCCAGGGAGGGCAGCGTCGGGGCTGGACTCTGGCAGGCGTGAGCTCGACTCTCACCTCTTTCCCTTTCCGGGATCAGGGTTCTGGGCGGGGGTGTATTAGGTCCTTTCCACAGGGCTGTGTTTAAAATCCCAGGGGATTTTGTAGCTTCACTGACTTTGGGCCAGACTGATGGCTTTGATTGCAGCAAGTTAAGATTTCCTAGTCACGAAGGGTACCCTGGACAGAGGTAAGACATGAGGGGCAATGTTTGTCTTGTCCGAATGGCAAGATGAGACAGGAAACCCACAACAGAGTGAGCAAAGGGTCCAAATTGGGAACTCATATGGGGAGCAGTTTCTAAGGTTCTCGAGAGCTGCAGCTCACTGGTCACCGGGGAGACGCAGGTCGGGGCGGCAGCCCACCCAGGGGCAAACTTGAGGGGAACGTACGTCCAGGGTGGAAGAGCTGCCCTCTGTGATGGACGTTCTGTCCCTGGAAGAGCCTGAGATCAAGGAAGTGGAAGGAGGCTTCTGTTTAAAATAGGAAAGGGAGGACTAGGTCCTAAGATTCCAATGTTCTGTGACTTTTGGACTCTCTGATTTTACGCCCACTTGGTTATTTAGCACAACGCAGGTGGCTCCATGGTGAAAACTGCCTGCCAATGCAGGAGATGTGGGTTTGATCCCTGGGCCGGGAAGCTTGGAGAAGGAAATGGTAACCCACTGCAGTACTCTTGCCTGGAAAATTCCATGGACAGAGGAGCCTGGTGGGCTGCAGCCCATGGGGTCGCGAAGAGTGGACAAGACTGAGCGACCGAACAACAGCAACAAAGTGGACCACGGCTGCAGGCGCCCGGGACGGCCGCACAGGGGCTGCAGCACGCTGGGCCTCCCCGTCCATCACCAGCTCCCGGAGTTTACTCAAACCCGTGTCCATCGAGTCAGCGATGCCATCCAGCCATCTCATCCTCTGTCGTCCCTTTCTCCTCCTGCCTTCAATCTTTCCCAGCATCAGGGTCTTTCCCAGTGAGTCACTTCTTCGCATCAGGTGGCCACAGTATTGGAGCTTCCCATCAGTCGTTCCAATGAATATTCAGGACTGATTTCCTTTAGGATGGACTGGTTGGATCTCCTTGTTGTCCAAGGGACTCTCAAGAATTTCCCCCAACACCACAGTTCAAAAGCATCAATTGCTTTCTTTATTGTCCAACTTTTCTTTATTGTCCAACTCTCACATCCATACATGACCACTGGAAAAACCATAGCCTTGACTAGACGGACCTTTGTCGGCAAAGTAGTGTCTCTGCTTTTTAATATGCTGTCTAGGTGGGTCATAACTTTTCTACCAAGGAGCAAGTATCTCTCAATTTCACGGCTGCAGTCACCATCTGCAGTGATTTTGGAGCCCCCAAATTAAAGTCTGTCACCATTTCCACTGTTTGCCCATCTATTTCCCATGAAGTGATAGGACCAGATGCCATGATCTTAGTTTTCTGAATGTTGAGTTTTAAACCAACTTTTTCACTCTCTTCTTTCACTTTCATCAAGAGGCTTTTTAGTTCTTCGCTTTCTGCCATACAGGTGGTGTCATCTGCATATCTGAGGTTATTGATATTTCTCCTGGCAATCTTGATTCCAGCTTGTGCTTCATCCAGCCCAGCATTTCTCATGATGTACTCTGCATATAAGTTAAATAAGCAGGGTGACAATATACAGCCTTGATGTACTCCTTTGCCAATTTGGAAGCAGTCTGTTGTTCCATGTCCAGTTCTAACTGTTGCTTCTTGACCTGCATACAGATCAAGAGGCAGGTGAGGTGGTCTGGTATTCCCATCTCTTTAAGAATTTTCCACAGTTTGTTGTGATCCACACAGTCAAAGGCTTTGGCATAGTCAATAAAGCAGATGTTTTTCTGGAACTCTCTTCCTTTTTTGATGATCCAACAAATGTTGGCAATTTGATCTCTGGTTCCTCTGGCTTTTCTAAATCCAGCTTGAACATCTGGAAGTTCACGGTTCACGTACTGTTGAAGCCTGCCTTAGAGAATTTTGAGCATTACTTTGCTAGCATGTGAAATGAGTGCAATTTTGTGGTAGTTTGAGCATTCTTTGGTATTGCTTTTCTTTGGGATTGGAATGAAAACTGACCTTTTCCAGTCCTGTGGCCATTGCTGAGTTTTCCATATTTGCTGGCATACTGAGTGCAGCACTTTCACAGCATCATCTTTCAGGATTTGAAGTAGCTCAGCTGGAATTCCATCCCCTCCACTCGCTTTGTTGGTAGTGAGTTGTTGTTGTTCAGTTGGTAAGTTGTGTCTGACTCTTTGCAGCCCCGTGGACCGCAGCACACCAGGCTTCCCTGTCATCACTGTCTCCCGGAGTTTGCTCAAACTCATGTGCGTTGAGTCAAATGATGCCATCCAATCACCTCATCCTCTGTTATGCCCTTCTCCTCCCACCGTCTATCTTTCCCAGCATCAGGGTCTTTTCCAGCTGGCTCTTCACATTGGGTGACCAAGGTATTGGCACGTTAGCTTCAGCATCAGTCCTTCCAATGAATATTCAGGATTGATTTCCTTGAGGATTGACTGGTTTCATCTCCTTGTGGTCCAAGGGACTCTCAAGAGTCTTCTCTAACACCACAGTTCAAGAGCATCAGTTCTTTGGTTGTTAGCTTTTATGGGCTGGGTAATTTCATAGGCTAGTAAGTGGGAGGATTAATCCAACTATTTTGAGGAAGGGGTGGAGACAACCAGTATTTGTCTCAACTAAGAGAGCATAAGTATGTGACATGAAATCCAAGTTTAAACTCTGCAGGTGGCTTTGAAAACCACACATTTTTAAAAGCATTGCTGTGTGTAATGGGACAGAGTCTTAGCGGGCCATGATTTCAGAGACGCTGTGCTGAGATGACTGTGCCTCCCACAGGACCCCCAGTACGTACAGCAGGCGCTGACCCACATTCTCTTGATGGACGCGGTCGTAGGCACGCTGCAGTCACCGGGAGCCATCTATGCGGCCTCCAAGTTGTCCTACTTTGATAGGATGAAGAATGAAAGTAAGGTTTTTATCTGGTTGCCTTTTGTCTTATCAGCTGGAACCAACCCACATGTCTCGAACTTCTTTATTCTGCACTTTTCCCTTTTGAACACCACACCGCCCTCTGCGTCTTTCCTTTTCTCACTTGGCCATCCCCTGGAGCTCTCTGCTCCTCAGGATGCACACTGAGGCACCTCAGCATTTCACTGTCTGAGTAACAGTCCACTTTACCCCGTTCGGTGTTGGTCCTGAATCTGAATTACCAATGACACCACAACGGGGTTTCCGTTGAGTGGCTCACAGAATCGCCGTCGCAGTCTCTGGAGCTCTGTGATCAGACACGCCCGCTGCAGAGCCGCAGGGACCCCCGTGCGTGGCTGTCCTTGACTGCTGGACCGCACCGCTCGGGCGTGGGGAGACCCCCGACGGCCGTCTCACTTTTCCCCCTTGATTCGGTCAGTTCCTTGCCCCTAGGAATTCTCTGAAGCCATAGAGGTCAGTGGTTAGCTCAGGTTTTTATTTTTAGAAGATTTTTCAAGTCCAGGAAATAGTGAGAAGATAAGAATAGGTTTATGCCACGTTTTTAGCTACTTCTGTTTTGTGTCCACTTTTAAATGATCTCCTAAAAGCAGCTGTCCTGCGCTTTGCGTAAAGAAGCAGAGACTCTAGAGGACCACTTACTCTGTCAGCCGTGCTGCGTGCGGGAAGTCACACGTGCTCGATTAACCCCACCCCGTGAAGCTAATTCATGAAACACAGACGAGCACGTTGTAGGGATTTTTAAAAAATTATTTTGCCGTGCTGGGTCTTTGCTGCGGTGCGGGTGTTCTCCAGTTGTGGCGAGCAGGGACGACTGCTGCGGCGGGCGGGCTTCTCGGTGGTGGCGGCTCTGTGCAGCGCAGGCCCTAGGGCGTGCGGGCTTCAGTAGCTGCAGCGCGCAGGCTCAGTAGCTGTGGCTCCCAGGCTTAGGTGCTCTGGGACACATGGGATAGTCCTGACCAGGGGTTGAGCCTGTGACCCCTGCATTCCTATCCACTGTACCACCAGGGAAGTCCTGTAGGGATGTTTTTCGGATGACAACTAGTTTTGCTTGTATGCATTTTAAAAAACGTAGCAGTCTTATTGAGATATAGTTCACACACCATTCTCTTTCACAGCGTACACCTTACTGGTTTGAGTGTATCCAGAGCTTTACAGCCGTGGGCACAGTGGGTTTCAAACATTTTCCTCACCCCAGTGAGAAGCCCCATACGTTTCGCAGCTGCCTCTCAGCTGCTGAGCAACCCTGAACCTACTTCCTGTCGCTGGGGCTATGCCCCGTTTCTGCCTAGTCAGAGCTCGTCCTACACGTGAGCTCACAGCAGTAGCTGTCCCGCGTGTCTGGCGTCCTTCATGTGGTGTCGCGCTCCAGAGTGCGTCCGTGTGGCAGGGTCACTGCTTCATCCCTCTTGTGGCTGAATGTACTCCGCTGGGTGGATACAGTATAGTTTATCCCTCCCTCCATTGACCGTTTGAGGTTCCCTGCTTCCTGCCTGTTGCACACAGCACGTCTATGAATATTTCCTGTACAAGTTTTTATTTGGACATGTTTTTATTCCTCTTGAGTCAATAGCCAGGAAGAGTCTGTTTAAAATGTCATCCCAGAATAAGCGGAAACAAACCCCGGTTTTGTGTTCATTGCCCTCGGGGCGATTTGCTCTTTGCCGTGTCTTTCACTAACCGTGACATCACTGGTGCTTCCTGGTGCCAGGAGCCCCTCTCCTGTATCCTTGGAACCCACCCCCCAACTGCTGCCACATCCCAGGACCCCACTCTCGGGGAGCAGCCAGGATGCTCCAGTTGCTGGAGGGACTCGGAGGAGCTCTTGTCAACAGTCCTGGAGCCAGATGTTGATGGCAGGGTTTTTTCTCCCCTTAATTAGGACCCAAATCACATACACACTATACTCGAGCTGTGGCGACCACTCCATGCTCAAGCCCGATCTTTGTCAAGAGTTTGCAGAAAAGGCTTCTCACTCTGGACACCGCGTCCGCAGTCTCCACGGAGGGACCCAGCACATGACACTCACTCTTGATCCCACACTGCAGGGGCGGTCCCCCAAGCTCAGGGTCCCGGATCCCTTGTTCCCAATCAAGGACCGTTTGCTCTGTGTGAAGCGTAACGAGGCAGCGATACGTGATCCCGGGCTTCAGTGATAGCTTGTGGGCCATTCGTGATGGAAGGTCTAAAAATGAAACTTTCTGAAGTTTGCACCCCGTCCCTGGAGGGAGGCACTTGGCAAGCACTGGAGATACCTGTCGTGTGTGTGTCAGAGGGTAGGGGGCGGGCGTTGTTACTGGCACTGACCAGGTGAGGCCCGGAGTGCTGCTGAAGCTTTTGCAGTGCACAGGACTCCCCCGTGGCAGCAGCGCCACGGGCCAGCGTGAGAAGCTGCTCGTGGCTTGGATTGATGAAGTATTCAAGGGCTTCTCCCTGCTGGAGCATCCCTAACAGCTGAGTGTTAGATCATTTAGCCTGACAGCTGTGTTTAGATGACAGGCAGTGTGAGACCTTGGCAGACACTCACCCTCTGGCTGAAACGCTTGGCTTTACTTATGTCCAGTTTAAAGAGAGCTTCATCTTCGCAAATCCCGGCTTTACCCTGGGACTAATATTCTAAGGGAAGCAGCGTGTGTGAGTATGTCCTGGAGTCTGGGGACCTGACCCCCACGTGTCTGCGTTTCAGTGCCCATGGCCGTTCCGAAGACGACCTCGGAAACCCTGAAACACAAGATCAACCCCTCGGAGGGGGAGACCACCCCACGAGCCGTCGACGTGCTGCTCTACACCCCAGGTGAGGCCGAGCCCGGCTGTGTGGCTGCGGGGTTTTGTGGCTTTATTGATGTCTACCTGATTTACAGCATTGTGTTCATTTCTGCTGTGTGGCGAGGTGATCCAGTCAACGCGTATACACATCCTTCTTCATGTTCTTTTCCGTTGTGCTTCATCACGGGACACTGGTTACGGCTCCCTAGCTGTCCAGCAGGGCCATGTTTGTGTCGCTGCTGTTCTTTTCAGCAATCTGGGAGCTGAGACTTGTGTTCAAGGTCAGCACTGAAGTGGAAGGGCAGTGGAAGGATGAGGGTGGACAGGCCCAGGGGGTTTTCTGCCGTTGGAGGCAGAACTCTGGGTGACCAGGTGCAGCTGCTCTGTGGACTCGGAGGCCGCAAGGGGCCGTGCATGGCTGAGTCCCCATTCAGCCTCGCCGTCCTCACGTCCAGCGGATAAAGCCCCTGCACGCACATCTTTGGTCGGGGCGAGCTTGTTGTCACTGGGATGGGATGACGGCCCCTCCTGGGCTGATGCGCACGTCTGATGACACGGCTGGCTGTTCCCACCGGTCAGGGACCAGGGGAACACCAGTCAACCCCTCCGAGAACTCTGGGAGCCAGGGAGCCAGGACCCGGGCACTGAGCCTGGCTTTGGAGCATCTCGGGCTCTGGGGGACTGCAGACAGCATCTCAGTGGGCAGATCACCCCAACAGGGCCAGGAGACCAAGGCATGAACACCCCAGAAAGACTGGCAGATTCACACTTCTTGGACTAGGACTGAGGTGGTGCTAGAGCAGGGGTGGGGGAAAGACAGTCTCCATTGTAGGACGTGCTGGGACACTGTGGGTCCATGTGGAGAAGATGGAGCTTAAGCACACCTCAGATCACACATAGCCATCAGCTCCAAGGATGAAGATCTGAACATGAAAGGCAAAAGCAAACATAAGCAAATGAAGCCTGGAGATGATAATATAGATGATAATCGTGACCTTAAGATAAGGACACAAGTCACAAAGCACGTAAAAACTACGGGCCGTAAAGGAACAGGTTGGCGAATTTGACCATATAAAGGATTTTTTAAAGAAACTTTCAAGTGCGTGAAAGTGATGGTCGCAGACTTGGAAAGGATGTCCGTAAGAGGATAGACTTGACTTGGGATGTTTGAAGTCGGTGGTATTTAAAGGGCGGCTACAAGTCAAGGAGAGTAAGAGCCCGATTCAGAAGCGGGCAGGAGGCCTAAACACTTCCCCACGGAGGAGATCCAGACACCCGACTAAAGCCAGCAGCCTCATGAGCGCCAGGGACATGCAGACAAACCACAAGTGAAAAAGCAAAATCTTCTGGAGTCAGAGCGGCCACGACGGGAAAGACCAGTGGTGCTCAGTGCGGTGGCCACGTGGAGACAGCAGGAGCCCGCTGTGCTCGTTGCGGGGGGGCCGCAGACCCTCCCCCTGTCCCTGAGCCCCCTCCCCACTGCCTGAAGCACTGCCCCCAAGAGAACGCTCAGGCCTCCTGCCATCCTGCCTGGGGGAGGGCTCTGTGTGTGTTATTCTCTGGCTGAACCAGCCGGTCCGCTACGCTGAGCTCCAAGGGGCTTGGTGGTTCAGGCTGTGCTCACCTTTGGAGCCTGGGCACCCAGGGTGGCACCTGGCACTGAGCAGGACCTGAGTCTTGGCACAAATCACGAATCCCGTGCTGATGCAGCAGGGGGGTTTTCTTTCAACATGTCGGGTTGCTTTCCTCTTCAGGGCATCTTGACCCAGCAGAAAAAGTGGAGGATGCTCACCCCAAATTATGGTGCGCACTGAACGAGGGCAAGGTGATCGTATTTGACGCTTCCTCCTGGACGATTCACCAGCACTGCTTTAGAGTGGGCACTTCTAAGCTGGTGAGTAAAGTGTGCTGTCCAGTGTGGACAGTTTTCATCAGCTTCTGGGTTAAGTCGCGAACATGTCCACCTGCATAGGCAGCGGATGCTTGAACCCCACGGCGTGATCACTGAGTCCTGTTGAGTTGGGGTCAGGGCTTTCCTTTTTTAAGAGCTTTGTGTTTCTGTCTGTCTACTTTGGGCTGTGTGTGTCTCTGTCGCTGTGCGGGCTTTTCTGTAGGTGTGGTGAGCAGGGGCCGCTCTCTAGTCTCGGTGCTTCTCACTGCAGTGGCTTCTCCTGTTGGGGAGCACAGGTTCTAGAACATTGAGGCTTCAGGAGCTGTGATTCCCGGGCACCAGGGCACAGGCTCAGCAGTTGTGGCACATGGGCCTAGCCGCTCCACAGCATGTGGGATCTTCCCGGATCAGGGATCGAACCTGTGTCTCCTGCATTCGCAGGCAGAGTCTTTATCACTGAGCCACCAAGGAAGCCTGAGGGGTTTTCATTTATCTCGAGCTTTTAAATTGAATGTAAACCTGTTCTTTCACTTAAATAGTCTTATTTAAGTGAGCAGATAATGGATTTAACCACTCCCACACTCTGAAAACTATTATAAAACTGGGTTTCAGTCCTGTCAAGGGCAGGGTGGTATTTTCACATTTCCATTTCCAGTCACCAAAAGTGGACACTGGAATTATTTTAACATATTTGGGGTTGAGACTGAGAACCACTTAAATAAAATTTGCATCATATTACAGTTATCGCGTGCTTGAGAAACCTGAATTGTTTGAGCTTTTAGACTGATAACTTAGTCAGCTTTACTGTATTAAAAGAAAGTTCAGTCCAGGTCAATGGCTCAGTCGAGTCCGACTCTTTGTGACCCCATGGACTTTAGCACTCCAGGCTTCCCTGTCCGTCACCAACTCCCAGAGTTTACTAAAACTCATGTCCGTTGAGTCGGTGATACCATCCAACCATCTCATCCTCTGTTGTCCCCTTCTCCTCCCGCCTTCAATCTTTCCCAGTATCAGGGTCTTTTCAGATGAGTCAGTTCTTCACATCAGGTGGCCAAAGTATTGGAGTTTCAGCTTCAGCATCAGTCCTTCCAATGAATATTTAGGACTGATTTCCTTTAGGATGGACTGGTTGGATCTCCTTGCAGTCCAAGGGACTGTCAAACATCTTCTCCAACACCACAGTTCAAAAGCATCTTCAGCACTCAGCTTTCTTTATAGTCCAACTCTCACATCCATACACGACCACTGGAAAAACCATAGCTTTGAATAGACAGACCTTAGTTGGCAAAGTAACGTCTCTGCTTTTTAATATGCTATCTAGGTTGGTCATAGCTTTTCTTCCAAGGAGCAAGCGTCTTTTAATTTCATGCAAAAAACCACCTCACCCCACCCGCTAGAAACCCAGGGTCAGTGTTAGGTCTGTAGCCGTCAGTGCTACCAGGATCAGCCCACTGGTTTTTGGAGGTTTCTCAAGGCCCCTTACGGCTCTTTGAAAATCATCTGTTTCTGTGTGATGTCACCCACATTCCCCAGGGCCTAACACAACCACACCAGGAACGGGCCTTGTGAATTCTGGTGTTTCCAGGAGAGGGGTGATCGGTGCTTTCTTTCTGGTGGGGTTCAAGTGTCTTTGGTGACACTACCCTGCTGTTCAAAATGCTGTCACACCTGCTCTCTGGTGGGCTTCATCCTGTTCAAGACCCTCAGAGGGTACAAAAGAAGCCACTGTCCCAAGGGGTCTTGCTAGGAAAATTTTCATGCCAACTCCTTTAACATGAAACAACTTTTTTTTTTCCATGTGAAAAGCAAGGTGAAGTGAAGTCTGCATACCTAAGTGTTCAGCTTATCTCCACTTTGATGGTCACGTTCCATCATCTAAAAACAAGGGGACAATCTGTGGCACGGTCTATGCTTCCAAAACTGGGGTGAGACAGAAACACTGTGATTCAAGTCCATGTTGCCAAAGGGTGGGGATCATTCTTAAAGCTGCTAAAAACCATCCCCCTCCACGTTCAAGTAATGAGCTTCGGATGATAAAGGAACGGGATCCAAGACACATTAGAGCAAAATATTTATAGAAGTCTAATAATGCTTTAGATCAAACAAAAAACAAGAAGGAAAAATTAAGGACATCATTCTTACTCTAAAATTTAATTTTTTCCTGTTACAAGTTCTTAGTTACAAGTATTTCAAAGACTGTTTAATAACAGAATAACTTTAAAATCCTCCTGAAAATGAAATCAAATTGCACTTTGTATCAATCTCTATTGATCACCAATTAGGCCAGGTAACATTACTGTGGTGTTGGAGAAGACTCTTTAGAGTCCCTTGGACTGCAAGGAGATCCAGCCAGTCCATTCTGAAGGAGATCAGCCCTGGGATTTCTTTGGAAGGAATGATGCTAAAGCTGAAACTCCAGTACTTTGGCCACCTCATGCGAAAAGTTGACTCATTGGAAAAGACTCTGATGCTGGGAGGGATTGGGGGCAGGAGAAGGGGACGACAGAGGATGAGATGGCTGGATGGCATCACTGACTCGATGGACGTGAGTCTGAGTGAACTCCGGGAGTTGGTGATGGACAGGGAGGCCTGGCGTGCTGCGATTCATGGGGTCACAAAGAGTCGGACACGACTGAGCGACTGAATTGAACATTTAATTAAAGCAGAAAGTTAACAAATTATGTGAAAATATCTTCCCACTAGTTTCATAGGGACATTTTGTATCATTTGACAAGGCAGTAACTTGGGCAATTATCTCTAGAAAATGCTGCCTTCTCTGAAATTTGACGTTCAAAGTGGTTTATCTGAGATATCCTTGGGCCACTAAAGAAAGACATTTTACTAAAATTATAATAATCCTCTGGTAGATGCCACAAAAGAAAGGGCTTTTTTAAATAATTCTGAAATTAGCAAAGTAGCATCTTTCGAGAATACTTATTAGTAAAATTGAAACTATCGGTTTTTATAAGCTCTTTCATGTGGCAACGATAAGTAAAAGTTAAACACCAGATAAGTAATGGTAACCACTAGATAAAGTGACAGTAACCACCATTGATAATGATTTACTGTATTAGATCTAGCCTCAGCCCCTCCAACATGATGTAACTGTTATTCTTATATTTGAAAACCTGAGACATCTGTTCAGTTTCAGTAAAAAGTTGCTAGCGTCATGAAGTCCGACACCAGCTCAGGAAATTTTTAGGGAGGCAGTCGGGTTGGTTGAGACGTACCAGCAGACACACTTACGGTTCACACGTTTACGTGGCTTTTATAACTCTTCAGCGTTTTGGCCCTTAATTTCTAATTTCGGAAACTCTACAGATGGCTGTTGTCGTTCTTGCCACGCCGGCATCCCTGAGCGCTGTCTCCAGCAGCAGGAGCGCGGGCGGTGTCGTTTCTTGCCAGTGTGCAGTCAGTCATCACTGTTTGCAGATTTGCCTCATCGCTCATTGGTTTGTGGCCCCAGAACAAACACTGATGGAGCTTTCGTGGTTGTCCCGTCGTGCTCGTGGCCAGGGCCCGGGAGCTGAGTGCAGGGTCTATCCGAGGCCGGGCGAGGCGACTCTGCCTCTGGGGTCAGCTCAGACTGCGCACAGGTGTCCTTGTCACGGCCTATTTAGCACCACGTCTTTCTCGTTTTTGTGCTTTGTGTGTGTGTGTGATTTTGCTGTTTAAAATGGTGCCCTAGTGTAGAGCTGAAGAGCCTTATGGAGAAGGTGTGGACGCAGTTTGGACCTGTGTCGTTCAAGGATCAAAGGTGTCCTTAAACAGAAACGCACATCAGTGATGACGTGTTGATCGCGTGACAGTGGTGTGACCTGAGGCCAGCGGGAACCTGAGCCTGTGGGTCCCCAGGAGCAGCAGCTCAGCGCAGGACACACGAGCCTCTGACCGCGCTGCTGTCTCCTTGGCTCGACAGAACTGCATGGTGATGGCGGAGCAGAGCCAGGTGTGGGTCGGCTCGGAGGACTCGGTCATCTACATCATCAATGTCCACAGCATGTCCTGCAACAAGCAGCTCACTGACCACCGCTCCAGCATCACAGGCCTGGCTGTGCAGGACGGGGTGCAGGCGCCCAGGTGCGGTGGGCTTTACTGGGTGGGGCGCTGCCTGGCTCGTGGGCCGGTCGGGGTCCCAGACGGCAGGGTCCTGGTGGCCGTGGGTGACGGCTGGCAGGGCCTGGGCTGGGCAGGTGGAGCGAAGCAGGTCTGGCAGGCGAGCCAGGGGACATCCCTGTGTGGCTCTGGTTGTGGGTACAGAGAAGTGATCTGAAGACATGGTCAGAGAAGATGCCCTCCGGGGTGAGCATGGTGGGCACACAGCGGGCCCCTGGCCTCCCGGCCCGTTCCCTGGCTCTGGGGTTGGCCTGCTGTCCTTGGCCTGTGGAGGCATCACCAAAGTCCTCCGTTTTCGCATGGGACCCCCTTGTGCCTGTGTCCAGCTGTGCCCTTCTTATCAGGACGCTGGTTAGTAGCTGGATTAGGATCCACCCTCTTAGCGTCATTTAACTACTTCTGTGAAGACGCTGCTGTGAACTAAGGTGGCATTTGAAGTGCGGGAGGGTAAGGGCATCAACATATCTTTCTTCGGGACCACAGTTCAGCCCGTCAGCTGTTGAACCTCACCTCATTCCTCACTGTCCTTACTTCACTGAGATTGTCAGGCCCTGAGGGCAGCCCCCATCTGTCCTCTCGCTGTGGCCTGGGCCTGGATCAGGGCCTGGCACACAGCAGGTGAGGGGTGGGGGCACTGAGGCGGAGCCCGCTTCCCGCTGTGGCCTGGGAGCAAGTGGACACAGTGACCGTGGTTCCTTTTTGATGGCTCCCTTGGAGCCACCCCACCCTCCTGTCCCCCGAGTTTCAGGGGTGCCATGTGTCCTCAGTTGAAGGTGACACGCCATCAGAAGGTGAAGGGCACACACAGCACTAGCTGAGCCCGCCCCCTGCAGCTGCCAGTCCCTGAGCCCTGCTGACCCTTGACCTCACGTGTGCAGGGGTGCAGGGAGCACTGGGTTTCTGGCCCCTTGCTGGGGGAGGTAGATTTTAGTGAGGTTCTGCTCACAGTCCCTGATGGAGGGATGGCGAACCATACTGGGAGGTGCTGGGGGCAGGCGTGGGCACTGAGCTTACGCCCACCACCCTGACGTCCCCTTGGGCGGGTCGTGGGTGCTGTGCCTGGTGGCAGCTTTGTTCTTTCTGGATGGAAGGGCCAACTTTCCATCATCAGCGTCATCATCACCGTCATGTGGTCTCCTTGGGACCGCAGTTGAGTGTGTGTGTGTGTTCACCCCCCAGCACCGTGTACTCGTGCAGCACCGACGGGACTGTCCTGGCGTGGAACGCAAGCTCCCTGCGGGTGACCAGCAGGTTCCAGGTGCCCGGTGGAGGGCTCTCGGCCATCAGACTGCACGGCGGCCGCCTCTGGTGCTGTAAGTGCCCCGGCCCTGGCCCCTGCCCCCACCAGGCCAGGAAGAGGCCAGGCCCTTTCTTCCGCTTCGCATTCCAACTGGGGCTTCAGAATGCAGGTTCCTTCTTTGGGCATCTGGTCCCCACATCCCTCAGGAGTGTGCAGCTGCCCGCTGCCCCACCCACTCCCGTGCCCCTCCCCTTCCCAGTGCCCCTCCCCTTCCCAGTGCCCCTCCCCTCCCTTGACCCCCCCCCCCGCTGCCCCTCCTGCCCCCTCTCACTGCCCCTCCCCTCCCTGTGACCCCTCCCCCTCCCAGTGCCCCTCCCCTCCCGCTGCCCCGCCCCCTCTCGCTGCCCCTCCCCTCCCTGTGTCCCCTCCTCCTCCCAGTGTCCCACCCCCTCCCATGCCCCTCCCCTTCCTGCTGCCTCCCTCCCTCTGCCCTCCTCCTCCCAGTGCCCCACCCCTCCCTTGCCCTCCCCTCCCTGTGCTCCCTCCTCCTCCCGGTGCCCCTCCCCTCCCAGTGCGCCTCCCTCCTGCTCTGCTGAGCCCTTGGGGCCATGGCCTGAGCCCTTGGGGCCATGGCCGCTCCTCCCGCAGCCCTCCTGGCCCCATCCTCTGTGTGTGGTCCTAAGCAGGCACTTCGCCGAGGGGGGCGGGTTGTGATGGGGAGGTGCAGACGCCTGAGGCGTGGCTTCTGTAGTTAAGGACGTCACAGCACAAAGGTGGCCTGCATTTTGAAGGCTTCGCTAGCGTGTGCCAGATACCACGGATCGTGGTCATGGATACTTTTTAAATCGAAGCTTGTTTTACCCGTGATGAGATGCAGTGTGTGTGTAGTTCACCGTGTGTTGAAAGCGCACACCACGAAACACCTGACACGGGAGGCACAGAACGCTTCCACCAGGGCCGCTGGTCCCGCCGAGCCCCTCTCCAGGGAAACGCCTGTTCTGAATTCTCCCGTGGGTTTGTTTTCCCGGTTCCTGAACTTGCTGCAGATGGGCTCTACAGCGTGCGTTGTTTTCATCTGCTTAGGACAGGCAAGGTGATGTTTTTAGGGTTCATCATCAGTTTGAGTGAACTCCAGGAGTTGGTGATGGACAGGGAGGCCTGGCGTGCTGCGATTCATGGGGTCGCAAAGAGTCGGACAGGACTGAACCGAACTGAACTGAACTGATCCACGGTGTTTGAGGAGCGACAGTGCGTTCGTTCCACTGTGTGGATGCTACAGCTCGGTCACTGGTCCCCCCGTGGGTGGACCTGGGTTAACCATGTTTCACCACCTGAGAAACTGTCGTCTTTTCTGAAGCTGCCACGTCATTTTATATCCCCACCAGTGGTATATGAGGCTTCCAGTTCCTCCCTGTCCTCACCAAACCTCTATTTTTTATTATAACTGTCCTGGTGGGTGTGAAGTGGTATCTCACTGTGACTTTGGTTGCGTTTCCCCTGATGACTCATGGACTGTTGCTTCAGTCGTGTCCGACTCTGTGCGACCCCATATACGGCAGCCCACCAGACTCCCCCGTCCCTGGGATTCTCCAGGCAAGAACACTGAGTGGGTTGCCATTTCCTTCTCCAATGCATGAAAGTGGAAAGTGAAGTGAAGCTGCCCAGTTGTGTCATGGCTGGGTGTAACCCTTTTTTTTTCCCCTCCATTTTCCCATCTGTACTTCTTTTGTTACTCCTTACCTGTCTCCTTTTGGGCTTTTAATATTCAATTTAATCTTCTTTATTGTCTCTTTAGTTTTTTAGGCTTTGTTCTACTTTTTAGCACTGGCTCTAAGGATTTCAATATGCAACCTTAACTTCTCACTACATACCTTCAATAACTATTACACCACTTCATGTTTAATGGACACAGTGCACAGCAGTAAAATTAATTCCATTTACCTTTCTTTCCCCTTCCTGTTGTTGTTAAACGCCATATTTTGTTGCTATGATTGTGATAAACTTCATATTTTAGAAAACTTTGCCTAAGTTCTCAATGGTCTTGCAAAAAAATTAAGAAAAAAATTTACTTTTGTCCATATATTTATCATTTCTGGTAAGCTTCGTCCCTTAAAATTCAGGTTTCTGTCTTGCGTCACACTGCCTCTTAGCCTTCGGATTTCCAGTGGCCTGTGTCTGCTGTAAACGGGGTCCAGGTGTAGTTTCCCTGCACATTAGAAATGCCGTTCCATCGTCTCGCAGCTCTTCTTGCTCCTGATGAGCAGTCGGCCGTCGTTCCCACTGTTCTGCGGAACAGAGTACGTCTGGGGTCAGTGGCTGCTTTTAGGGTCCTGTCTCTGGTTTGCAGGACTTGGAATAGTGTGCTTGGGTGTGAAGGGCTTTGTGCTGATCTTGCTTGCGGCTTACTTTCTTGAATTGAGGGGAACCCCCGGAACTGTGCTGCTCACTGAGTTTTGTTCTTCCCAAGACTATATCCTTCAGCTTTGGTTGGTCTCCGGTGACTGTCAGACGTGTGTGTCCATTCATGGATGCATTTGGGACTAAAAGGTCCCTGTTAAATACGGGGAGGGATATAACAGATTAGAATAAGGATAAAAACCTCGTTTTCAGGGTGGAATTCCTCATAGTTTTCAAGTTAATGAGTACAGTAAGTAGTTTTCCTATTTAACTATGAGAAAAGCACAAGAGAAAAGCAGGGTTTCTTTGGGTAAAGAGCAGCGTTTCCTGTGAGGTGCTGTTCCAAGTCTTTAAGCAAGGTTAACAAGCTAAAACCTCGATCACTCAGCCGATGCGGTCTGTGGGCACCGAGGTACAGCCTGAAAGGGTGTGAGTGTGGAGGGACCGGGCGACGCCTCTGACTCCCCCACAGGCCCGGGTGAGGCGGGCCTGGGGGCCCCGCCTTCCCTCTCTGGTCTGGCCAGTGTCTCGGACCCTCTGCGCCTCCCCTAAGTCTGCATCTGCTGTAGCACCACCACCCCCCGCAGGCCTGAGCGCCCCTTACAGGACGCGGCTCCAGCGGTTACTGGGAGGGAGTGACCCGGTCCTGCTCCCTGTGGTCGGAGGTGGGCACCGGGAGAGGCATGTGTAGTCCAGGCTGCAGCCTCTGTGTGCATTCAGTGTCAGATCTGGGGTCGTCACACAAGACTGGTCACTTTGGGCTGGTCCCTGGCACCTCAGTCTCTCTGCTCCTCTGAAAAGTGAAGTGGAAATGCCATCATCTTTCCCCTGGAGAGCAGGCTGGCAGCTGGGAGATGCTAGAGGCAGAACGTGGGCCTTGGAGCGTCAGTGACTGTGAAGGTCACTGACAGTTACCCCAGAAGGCGGCCCTGATGGGCTGGGCACCTTGAGGCCGGTGATCAGTTCACCCGCATCTGTGGCCCCACCCCCTGCTCCATGTGCAGCAGGCCCCTGCACGCTCACACAGGCTGGGTGGCTGTGAAGTCTGCCTGCCGCCCTCTGCAGTGTTGGTGGGCAGTGAGCGTGCTGGTTGGCACTAAGCAGGGGGGGTCCCTGGGGGCATTAGCACCTCTTGGCAGGATGTCCTGCTGCCCTGGCATTCCTAACAAGTTGAAGCATCTGAAAGGACCTTCTTAATTAGGCCGAGTGGACGATGGCATCTCGGGATGAAAGCCTTCCTAGAGGGATGTTGGGGTTTCTATTAGGTCTCGGGCAGGAAGGAGAGGCTCTCACCTCCTGTGACTGAGAACCCAGCTGAGCTCCCGAGTCCTGAGCACTGCCAAGTCCTCAGGAGTTGGAGTCCACCCACTGTGACAGGAAGCCGGAGCCGTTTTGGGGGCTTGCACCTCGTCCCTCTGCAACCAGATGGTGCTGCCCGTGGGGCGGGGCTGCGTCCTCCTGTCCCTGTGGCTTCATGAAGGGTGGGAGGCAGAGGGAGCAGGCAATAAAAACCCTGAGAGGACAGCCCTGCAGCTCCTCACCTTATCTTGAACCTGACTCTGTCTCCCCTGGAGCCTTGATCTGATGACGTCGCTGCTGGATAATTTTCATGACCTGTAGCTCTCATGATGTGGAGACTTGGTTTGCTTGAGTGATTAATAGAAGCAGAGAGGAGCTTCAACAGAGAGATGTGTCCCACAAGGCTGGGAACCATTACCTAGAGCTCTGATCTTTACCCACGGGGGTAGCACATGGCGTGGCTGCAAATAACCATGGCAGGAGGAATTCCACCCACTTCCTCGTCGGTAGTGCTAACCGCCCAAGGGTCTCTGAGGGAAGACGAGAAAGCACCATGTGGAGGTTCAGTTCAGCCACTCAGTCATGTCCGACTCTGCGACCCTGTGGACTGCAGCCCGCCAGGCCTCCCTGTCCATCACCAACTCCTAGAGTTTGCTCAAACTCATGTCCATCGAGTCAGTGATGCCATCCAATCATTTCATCCTCTGTTATCCCCTTCTCCTCCCGCCGTCAATCTTTCCCAGCATCAGGGTCTTTTCCAGTGAGTCAGTTCTTCTCATCGGGTGGCCAAAGTATTGGAGTTTCAGCTTCAGTATCAGTCTTTCCAGTGAATATTCAGGACTGATTTCCTTTAGGATGGACTGGTTGGCTCTCCTTGAAGTCCAAGGGACTCTCAAGAGTCTTCTTCAACACCAGAGTTCAAAAGCATCAATTTTTCTGTGCTCAGCTTTCTTTACAGTCCAACTCTCACATCCATACATGACCACTGGAAAAACCATAGCTTTGACTAGATGGACCTTTGTTGGCAAAGTAATGTCTCTGCTTTTTAACATGCTGTCTAGGCCTGTAACACAGAGGCTACAGTTAGAGTGTCTCATGCCGCACTCAGATGTGGGGAAGGGGCTGTGGTCTGCCGGTCACCCCGATCCCTCATGGCCCTTTCGTCCCTGTGCTTCACGTTCACTGTGCCCGCCCCTCATCCTGCTCTTCGGTCCTGCAGGCACTGGAGACAGCATCCTGATGGTGAACATGAATGGATCTTCTTGTCAAAAGCTGAAGATCACTGGGAGCTTTAAAGAGACAGGCACCTCCTTCCTGGGATTCCAGCTCATGCCTGAGGTACTCTGGCGCGTTGGGCTGGGCTAGTGCCCCTGAGCCCTGGGACTGCCACTGTGCTCGCCCTGACCCGTTTCACTTTAGCAGGAGCAGCTCTGGGCGGCCTGTGCTGGGTACCCCGATGTCTATGTCTGGAGCCTGCAGGACCTAGCCCAGCCCCCGCAGAGGATCCACCTCCAGGACTGCTCTGAGATCAACTGCATGATCAGGGTGAAGAAGCAGGTGAGAGGATGCGGGCCTGGGGGTGCCCCTTGCTGCCTGCCCAGGGGCCCCACACGCCTCCCAGCTGGGCTACACATGCGATGCCCACTTCTCCTGGCAGATCTGGGTAGGCACCACGGGGCTGTCGCAGGGGCAGCTGAAGGGGAAGATCTATGTGATGGATGCGGAGAGGAGGACGGTGGAGAAGGAGCTGGTGGCCCACGCGGACACGGTGAAGACACTGTGCTCCGCGGAGGACAGATACGTGCTGAGCGGCGCTGGCCCTGAGGAGGGGAAGATCGCCATCTGGAAGGTCGAGTGACCGAGGGGGTGTGTGCCCTGTGAGCCAGGGACGCGCTTTCGGCCAGCTGCTGGTGCTTCCCAGGGGAGGCAGTCCGAGCCGGATGGGGCCGTCCACCCAGCGTTGGGGCGGCCCACTGCAGGGCCTCCTGGGCTCTCTGACCGCCATTGTCACACTTCCCCTCCTGGACGTTGGCTGATGAAACTGGACCGTTTCGGCAGGGGGTGGGGTTTCTCAGGCAGCCTCTGCCGAGAAGCCCTCCCGTGCTGTCTGGATGGTTCCAGAATCTATGCCCTGGGCCAGCACCAGGCCAGCCGGGAGCCGTTGAGTCAAAGCACCCATGAGCTGCAGACCGCTGGTCTCTGGCCATGCTTTCCCGCCCACTTCCCTCACTCACTCACCAGACACCAGGCTTACAGGAGCCCGGCGGCCGCATGCTGACCTCTTGTTTCCAGCAAAGCTCACAAGAAGGGCTGCTTTTAAATGACCATGTTGAGGTTGAGTAGGTTTGCACCTGCCCTTGCTGTTGCCCGTCAGAGCAGGTGGCAGAACCTGCCCAGGGAGGGGACAGCACTGAGGTGAGGCTGTCTGCATGGGGCTGAGACAGGCTCTGTGTTTTTTCTTTTTAACAAATGCAGTGTTTTTATAATGAAAAGAGACGCTTTTTTATACCAAAGATCAACATTCTATCTAAAACAGTACAAACAAACCCTTACCGGACACACGTGTCCATTTCTGCTGCATCCGGATCCTGGGTGCACAGAGTGTAATGTATATGTAGACAGTGCCTTATTATTTAACTGAAGATAATCATACTAGCAAAAGACCTTTTGTACAATTTTACTGTAACACTGAGCTTTCGTCCCTGTTTCGGCTTGGCTGCTGGGCGTGGAGGGAGCGCTGCGTCAGGCCCCAGCTGTCCCCTGTGGACGCACGGTGCGCTCCACCACAGGAGGCTGGCTGCCACGCCCTCTGCCCTAGGTTTGGGGAACCCGGTTAGACATCCTGCCAGACCTTGTGAGCGAGGTCTCTGTCAGGCCCCCAGGACACAGCCAGGCTTCCGAGGCGTCTGCAATGACTCCCGGTTGAGAGCTGTGGCCCAGCCTCTGGCTGGGTCGCATAGAACCCAAATAGTTTGGAAGATCTGATCATGTTCTGGATTGTTTTGAGACTGTGGTGCAGAGAAGAGCCAGGTGGCTGAATCGTCCCAGTCCGTCCTTCTGGGGAAGGTGTGTTCCCCTGACTTCTAGGGGGACGACGAGACCAGCAGCAGAGGGCTGAAGGTGGAATTCTGGCATTGTACACATATGAAAAACCAGAGTAAAAGCCCGTCAGAAATCCACATAAATTACTGAATTCCCATCCACGTGCAGCCAGGTATTTTCACCTCATCAGGAATAAATTCTCATGTACTAACACTGCTTCCAGTTTCTGTACTTTAGCCAATGTTAACTTGTGGGGGGGGCTTCTTTAAAATAGTACAGGACTGCTCAACATCACAAATTATCAGAGAAATTCAAATCAGAGTGACAATGAGGTAGCACCTTACAGCAGTCAGAATGGACATCACTCAAAAGTCGACAAATAAATGCTGGCGAGGGTGTGGAGGAAGGGGAGCCCTCCCACACTGCTGGTGGGGGTGTAAGTTGGTGCAGCCACTGTGGAAAACAGCATGAAGGCCCCTTAAAGAACTAAACAGAATCACTGTATGATCCAGCCATCCCACTCCTGGGCATATTTCCAGAGAAAACTATAATTCAAAAAGATACATGCAGGACTTCCCTGGTGGTCTACTGGTTAAGAAGCCACTTTGCAATGCGGGGGATATGGGTTTGATCCCTGGTCGGGGAACTAAGATCCCACATGCCACAGAACAGCTAAGCCCACGAGCCACAGCTGAGACCCGACGCAGCCAAATATTTAAAAAAAACATAAATGCACCCTTGTTCATAGTGGCAGTATACACAACAGTCGGACATGGAGACAACCTGGATGTCCATCAACAGAGTGGACAAAGATGTGGCACGTATGCACGATGGAATACTATCCAACCACAAAAAGAACGAAATGACGCCATTGACAGCAACATGGATGCAACTAGAGCTTATCATACTGAGTGAAGCAAGTCGGAGAAGGACACACCATATGATGGACTGACTTGTGGACTCTAAAATACGGCAGATGAACCTATCCATGAGACAGGAACATACTCAAGGACACAGAGAACAGACTGGTGGCAGGTACGGGGGTTGGGGAGGAATGGGAGCGGAGGCTGGGATTGGCAGGTGTAAGCTTTCACGGACAGAATGGATAGACAAGGTCCAGCTGTACAGCACAGAGAACTACAGTCAATATCCAATGGTAAACATAATAGAAAAGATAAAAAAAGAAAGTATATATGCATGTAACTCAATCACTTTCCTGTACAGCAGAAATTAACACATTATAAACCAACTACTTCAATTTTAAAAATATTAAAATATCTCTGCAACCTTGGTATAGATAAAGATTTTTTTTTAAGAAACAATACAAAAAGTGCTAAATACAAAAGAAGAAATTAATGTATTAGAGTTCATCAAAATACGCCATTAAACGAAAAGAGAAACCACAGATGAGGTGAAAAGACTGACAGTGTTATGTCCGACAAAGACTTCACCCAAAGTATATCAAGTGCTCCTACAAGTCAATACAAAGAGAATTTTAAAAATGGGCAAAAGGTTCTTCACCAAAGAAGGTATATCAATGGCCAGTTTGAAAAGAGGCTTCAAATCATGAGTCATCAGGAGTGTCAAGCCACATTGAAATAACACTTGTATACTTGAGAATGGCTAATGTTAAAGATTCACAACAGCAAGTAAAGATGAGGACGTGGAGCAGATGGAGTGTCCATCCATAACTGGATAAAAACAGCCAACCACTGGCGAGCTGTTAGTTTCTTTTAGACACACACCCACCCTACGACTCCACAGTGCCACACTTAGCTTTTTACCCAAGATAAAGCAAAACGTGTCTACGCAGAGACTCATGAGAATCTCCGTAGCATCTTTATGTGTAATAGCCCTATGCTGGAAACACCCATCAGCTGGAGAATGGATGTAATATAGCTGCAGAATGGAATTCTATACAGCAGTAAAAACAACAACAACAACAACAACGGAATTGAACAGCAATGTGTTTGATTCTCCGAAACATGCTGGGCAAAGTTGACACAAAGGCTGCTATTTTTATTTACATGAAGTTCAAACCAGACAAAAGCAGTCATGATAACTGAATGCGTATCAGTGGGGATTGGCGGTAAGCTGGAAGGCATTGAGAGAATTATCTGAAGAAACCGTTTCATGCAGATTGAGTATTAGGAGTAGGCATATATTAGAACGTTCATAGAACATTGGACCTGTTCATGTCACTGTGTAAATTCACCCACTTAAAGAAAAAACAAGAAAATCACTACTGATTCTACAGATGTTAAAGAATTAGGGAATATTTTGAATTTGATGCCAGTAAATTTGGCATCAAACTTAGATGGAATGGACAATTTATGTAAAAGATCTAAACAAGCATGACTAATTTAAGAAGAAACAGATACCTGAATAGACTTATTTACAATAAAGAAATTTAATCCATAATTTTAAAAATGACAGGAAAGAATGACAAAGGAATAAATAATACAAATTTGCTCATTCTTTTCATGAAAATAGAAGAGTTGAATGCTTCCTATTGCATTAATAAGACTAATGTTACCTGGCTACAAAAAAACAGATATTACAAAGAAAAAAAAAATACCAATTTCCCTCATAAACATTAAAATCTTTTTAAAAAGTTTAGAAAATTAAATCTAGCAATACATAAAGAGGACATTACCTTATGATCAAGGAAATTCAGCACAAGAATGCAAAGTTGGCTTAATATTCAAGATCAGTTGATGTAATTCACCATCTTAACAAATGCAAAAAGAGAAAACACAAGTTCATCTCAATAGATTTAGAAACAATATCTACATGATTCAATATCCATTCATGTTAAGAACTCTCAGCAAACTAGGAATAGAAGGAAGCTTCTTCAGCTGGATAAAGAGCAGCTAAAGCCCACCAACATTGTACTTCATGGTGAAGGCAGTGTTTTCACTCTGAAATCAGAAATAAGGCAGACTTCTTTCTCTTACAGATTGGGAGGAAAATCTTTACGAAATATATGTCAGATAAAGGAATTCTATCCTGAGAAGTCAAAAGTAACAAGGAAAACAACCAAAAAATAGGACAAAAAACTAGGTTAGAGATTTCACCAAAGAAGATACATAAATTGCAAACGCAGGAAAAGATGCTTAACATCTAAGGAAACACAGATGAAAAGCACAGAGACGCCGCTGCATGCCCTTCCGGGCTCCCTCGTAGCCTGTGGGCCTCTGGAAGTCCTGCCGCGTCTCTGTGTGCGTCTGTGTGCGTGTCTATCGTTTCTGAGCACCTGGGAGAGACACTGTGTGTCCACCTTCTAGTATCTCAGAGCTCAGTTTCTTGACCTAAAAATTATTATACAGGGACTTCCTTGGCAATCCAGGGATTAGGACTCTGTGCTTCTACTGCTGGGGGCACAGGTTTAATCCCTGGTGGGGGATCTCACATGCTGTGCTGTGCAGCCAAATATATATAATTATATATATATAATTATATAACATATATAATTATACAATCTCCCAATTTTGTTGGCAGAACCAAGCATGATGTAAACAGAATGATGCAAACAGAACTGTGCAAATGGGAAGCAGATAAAAGGTTTATAATTAATGCCAGTGTGTTCTCTGTAGAGTTTGAAGCCAAATGTGAGATTTCCCACTAAGAATTCAACTCTTTTCACTAATAATTTTTTCTTCCCTCACTCCCAGGAAAATCCTAAGGCATACCTACCAGAAACACAAATCAGTGAATTTTTACAATGACAGATAAGTTACAGACAGGTGATAATAGACAAGATGAACAAAATATAAATACAATTTTTTCTGATTTTCCAATAAAATTTAAAACAACACCCCACACAAAAACTTCTGTTCATATTGTTAAAGGAATGTAGTAGACCAATCTGTGCTAATAAGAAAGATGATCGAATATTTTGCTAAACAAAAAATGTAGATTGCAAACTACGTGAAAGTGAAGTCGCTCGGTCGTGTCCGACTCTTTGGGCCCTCGTGGACTGTAGCCCACCAGCTTCCTCCATCCATGGGATTCTCCAGCCAAGAATACTGGAGTGGTTTTCCATTTCCTTCTCCAGGGGATCTTCCCGAGCCAGGGATCGAACCCAGGTCTCCTGCATTGCGGGCAGATGGTTTAACCTCTGAGCCACCAAGGAAGCCCATACTCTACGTGGGGTGGTTCAATTGTAAAACCCAAACAAAACATTGATTTTGCACTAACAGCGGTGGGACAGATGTGGAGGCTTGCGGGTTGAGACGGGGTCCGGGGTTTTCGTTTTCGGTGACATACCCCTCGAGCCTGCACCCTCCTGCCGGAGCCTGGTGCGGCGCCCGGGGCGGGAGGCCCTGTGAGGATGTGCGGCGCCGCCCCCGGCCCGCCCCTTTCTCGCGGGCCCTGAGCACCCCGGGCGGACGCCAGAGGGCGCTGCTACCTCGCTCGGCCGCGAAGGGGACGAGGCCGGCGCCCGGACTCCAAGCTCCGCCCCGCAGGGAGGGCCCGCCTCTCGCGGCCGGCGCAGCCGCAGGAGGCGCGATGCGTGGTCCCCTCTAGTCCCCAGGAGCCCTTTGGTCCCTCCGACCGGGAGGTGTGCTCGGGTTCGCCCGCGGGGCGCTCATGGCACAGCGCAGGACTAGGCCCCGGGGCCTCCCAGCCTCCATCCCCTTGATGACCAGGATGGGTCGCCCTGATAGGCCCCTTGGTGACCACACCCCCTCCCCGACGCGCGCGAGCCGACCCCCTTCTTCCATCCCCCATCCTGGGGCCGGCTTCTGCTGGACCCCAATTAAGGGCCACCCTGCTCCCCACTGGGCTTCCCGTGTGAGGCTAGCGGTAAAGAACCCGCCTGCCAGTGCAGGAGAAATGAGAGATGAAGGTTTGATCCCTAGGGTGGGAAGATCCCCTGGAGAAGGGAATGGCAATCCACTCCAGTCTTCGTAGCCTGGAGAGTCCCATGGACAGAGGAGCCTGGTGAGTTGCATCGGTCCAGAGGGTTGCAAAGAGTCAGACACGACCTAGCACGCATGCACACTCTCCTCCCCGCGCAGGTCAAGCAGACCCTTTTGATCAAGTCAGCCCCTCGAGCATCACATCTCACCACCTGTAGGACCTTAGGCAAGCCCCCTCCCGCCTCCTTCCACTGCCCCCACTACCAAGTCAGGGTGGCGGTGACTGGCAGCTGCCTGCAGCCCCAGCCAGGCCCTGTGGCACCCATCTCATGACTGATGGCAGCCTGGCCCCTCTGGCTGGCGAGTGGTAACCAGGGTGGCTCCCGAGCTCCCCTCTTTCCTGGAAGTCAGGACCCCACCACCCACCCACCAGAACAGGCCTTGGGAAGGAAGGGCTGCCAGACATTTGCCCAGCCCGGGGTCTGGCCTGAAAGGGCTGTGCCAGGTCACTGGATGCCAGGTGGGCCTCATCCCCTGCTGGCTCAGCCGGAGCCCACACCGGAGTCAGGTGAGGCAGGGGCCCTGGGGATGCTGGGGACTCAGACACGGGCCCCAGGCTGGGAGCTGGGAAGGCCTGTCAGCACCACCCCAGGAGCCACACCCACTGGCAGGCCCTTCCCGCACTGGGCCCTCAGGGGCGAAGGGAGGGGCTCTGGGAACACGGCAGAGACACCCACACTGGCATCTGGCAGGGAAAGATTTATTAAGCTTCAACCACAGAGTAACAGAGCAAAACAGACGCAGGGGGAGCCCGGTCTACACCGGGAGGTCAGCACGTTACAGATAGGACCTTGTGCGTGGGGGGGAGGGGGGCAGACAGTGCCATGCAGCCACAGCCCCCGGGAGCAGCCGGGAGACCGGGGGCTGGCGCTGAGACACACAAACACCAGGCCACTTGTGCCCACCTGATATAAAATTCAGTAATGTGCGCTATTACTCTTTATAATCCCTTTTTCTCATAAAACGTTATGTGTTTAACACACACTTATATCACTGCTAAAATCAGCAAGAGCTATTATAGTGCTCCAACTTAATAAGTTGATAAAAAAACGTTGTCCTGTGGCCAGTTCACAATGGAACTAAATAAGTCCTGTTCCGAGACGCCTGGGGAGTTCCTCTGGTAACAAGAGGCATTTCCAATAATCAGGTCATTCCACTACAGACACAGTCCTGGTCCACAGCACACGGAGCCGTGCCCCCGGACGCCGGGGAGGGCCCAGCAGAGGCGGCCACACCAGGGACAGGCTGGGCGAGCGGCCAGGACGGCAGGGCCGGCTCCCCACAAGGAGGTAGTGAAGGAGGCCCCGACGTGCTGCGCGCTTGAGGGCCGCGTCGGGGACACCACTCCTTGGGCAGCTGCGCTCAGGAAATGGCCCCCAGCAGCCCCGTCAGGCCGGCCTGAGCCCCCAGGCCCGGGAGCAGGCAGAAGACGGATGGGGAGTCTGAGCAGCAGCCGCTTGCAGATGGAGCATGAACAGTCGCGCGTCTGTCGCCGGTGGCAACATTCCAGGAGGGTCCTCACCTGTGCTCAGGGCGGGGGTGGCCAAGGTAGATGGAGGCTCAGGTGTGAGCCAACAGCTCGAAGGTGCTCTGTGTCCAATGAATGTGGCGTTTGACAGACTCGCTCCAAGCGGCTGTCTGTGTTGCTGGCAGCCCACACCCTTGGCCATAGGAGGGAATGGCTAGGCCCTTCTGGAGTGTTCTTCAGACACACCACACAGGCAGCCCCTTCAGAGGCTCGACTTTGGGGTTCTGGGGGGCAGACAGCTACTTCCCCACATGCTCACGCCTTTAAGAAACACACCTGAGGACTACTTGGAGCCAATGACCTTCTTAGGGCCCAGCCATTGCCTGTCCCCCACAAGAGACAGTGGGGAGCGGCAAGGGCACCCCACTGCCAGCCCTCCCACCCACCCAGAAACATCGCCAACACTGACTGCCGGCAAGATGGGGACAGGGTGCTGCCTGTCTTCACTGAGCTGACTTTTTAGGGAACCAAAGACGCGGATCAGATCCACACCACCCTATCTGGGAAGTCCATCGATATGACCCAGCAACCAGCCAAATCCCTACCAAGCTCTCTGCTCACAGCACCCAGTCCTGACCGGTGCCCATGACCCCCAGGGCCCACGAGGCCAACTCCAGGCTCGACTCCAGCATCGGCTACCCGGCCAGCCCACCCCGGGGGTGGCACCACCCACTGGTCACCTGGGTTGGAGACCAGACAGAGGACCTTTCAATGAGGGGCCACAGCCGCGCTCCTTGGAGTGGCCCGCCAGCGGCCCCCACGGCTACCTGAGGTACAGTGTTAGGAACCAACCACGGCCCCCAGCCACGGCCGGCCACCACCACGTGGACAGCCCGCTCCACTTAAGACACAAGGTGACGCTAGAGCCTCGAGTCAGTGCAACCTGGGAATAGCCTCGCTGCGGGGATGGGGCTGAGGCAAACTCACTCACTCCACAACCCCCCCACAAAGCTCACCACCTCGAGGGCTGGAGGCCGGCTCCATGACTGCTCACTCCTGACCCGGGCCGCGAGGTACCCGCCCTCCCAGATCCACTCCGGTCACAACAGGCATAAGGCCTGGCGGCCTGCAGGACTCGAGATGGCCGCGCACATACTCGCTCCTGCATCAGCCGTCGACACACGCCTCTCCCCAGCGGGCCTCCACCCCGAGCACGTTCCAGGGCTGTTCTTGTCCTTCCGTGTCTTCGCTGTTCCAGACCAGGTTTAAGGCTGGCATCCCTGGGGCCCCGCTTGCTCCTACACAGCAAGCCCCGGCCGGGCTGTGGACAGGGTGGGCCCGGGGGGTGCGGCCCTTCCGGCCGGTTCATCGCAGAGCTTGACTCGGGCTCTCCCCGACACCCCTACATTCTCAGCTCACTGCCCTCCCCCGTTTTCTAGCTGTCAGGAGACCCCCTTGAGGAGCAGAGCAGCTAAACAGAGGCTGCGATCTAGAGAGTCACAGGAGGACTTTCCATCCTAAAGCCACGAAGGCCATCGAACGGCATCAAAGTGCTCTGCCGGGTACCTGCCGGGGGGGCGAGGGGAGAAGCACAGACCGGATGGCGGGCTCAGGAGTGGGAAGGACTTGCCCGTCTGGGCACAGGATCCCCAAGGCCCTTCTCCAGCCGTGATGCACGTTGAAAACGCTCCCAGTTCCCAGTCGGTTCTCCGTGACCCTGGGCTTCCAGGGGAGGACACGTGGCTTGCGGCTGCATCCAGAACGCACAGGCACCGCTGCTCCTCAGGAACAAACTGCAACCTGCACAGTGCCGCCAGCGACGGAGGCGGGACGGGCCAGAGGCCGGGCAAGGACGCGGAGCACGGCTGTTCCTCTCAACACAAGGAAATTCAAGTAGTTTATTTAAAAACTGCGTAGTTTCATCTTGAAATATATATCTATCTATATATATATATATATATTTGCTTTAGAATGATCATATTGCAGCATGACTCTCATGCGTTTTAAAGTACTTTATTTAAAAACATAGCGACTTGAGGCAGCGAAGAGTTACAGTCCTCTCACTTTATCTGGGCGATGTGTGGGAGGCCTCCCTCTTTCTCCTGAGATCAGCGGACTTAAGACTGACCGTCCCAAAGAAGAAAAGCAGAAACTGCTTACTTAGAAAGAGATTGTGGTTTGAAAAGCATTTCCAAACAGCTGCAGCATGTGACGACCGTGCTTCCCCGGGGTGCAAGTTTGGTTCTGCGCTGAAACCGGAAACGCCGCGCTGAGCCAACCTGTGGGGCGGACCGTCCCTGGCCGAGACCCGCTTTCTTCACGGCGGGGTGGTCCTGACTCTGGCGGCCAGCGGCGGTGAGCAGACGCAGAGGTCAGATGGGCGCGGAGTGTCTGGCGTGTGGGCCTGGCGGCGGGCGCGGGTGGCAGTGCCACGCCGGGAGTCCTGCCCCCATGGTCCACAGATGGTTCAAAGACAAAGTGCAGTGAGAGAGTCACAGCGGCTCCCGGAGCTTCGGACAAGACGATGGGCAGGGGGCGGGCACAGATGCGGGCGGGTGCGGGGACAGCTCTGCCAGCTCCAGGGCTGCCCCGGCGGCGGCCCGGCCCGGCCCGGCCCGGCCCAGCGGGCCTCCCTACCAGTGTTCCGGGGGCCCAGCCTCCTCCCAGCTTTGGTGTCGCAGCTACTGAGGCCCGCCGCCCAGGTACAATGTGTCAAACAGGAAAGCAGGAGATGTGTTCTTCAAGAAAACCACAGTTTTGGAAAATAAAGACAAAAATTTTTTTTTCTAAAATAATCATAGAGAAAAATACTCTCCAATAGCTGCAGCACCAACAAAATGTGACGAGATCTGACAGAACGTCCAAATACCTGTAGGCATCCACAGGGAAAAAATGTGATAAAAAGTGTTTTAGTCACTGACTACACAACCGTTATCTGAAGAATTCAGATAAGATATAGCAAAATACATCAGATACTTTTTTGCTTTCAATTGTAACTTTAGAAATGCAAAAATCTTGTTTTTTCTAAATCACTTCTCTATATGGTAAATTTGGTTTATAATTTTAAAACGTGCAGAATAATATACCTGCAGAACAAAAGAGACAGTTGAAATTAAAAGATCTTTTTTCGATTAAAAAAAAATGATTCTTTTTAATTGTGGAAAAAGTAATTAATGAGGTGTTTTCACCTACTGGCGCAAACCTACCCTACAGCTACTGAGCCTCCACCAGGGTCGATGAAGGGCTCTGGTGCACGCGGCCGCCAAGGCCACGGCAGCCGGCCTGCCGGGCGCCACCCCCGCCTCCCCGCCGCCCTGGAATGTGTGTGCGGCGCGGCTCAGACCATCGACTCGGTCTCAACGAGCCCCTGCGGGGCCTCCTTCCGGGACAGCTTCAGCACCGTGGGCTTCTCAGCGCTGCTGCTCGCGCCTTCGCCCAGCGGCTGGGAAGACAGGCCCTTCTGCTCTTCCTTGGCCTCTTCGGACACCTCTGGGTAGATGACCAGGAAGGCGGCTGTCAGGAAGCCCAGGAAAGAGCCCACGGAGGCCACCATGGGGATGACACGCACGGTCCCCACCGCGTCGACCACGCTGCCCAGGGCGGAGGCCACCAGGATCTGGGAGATGTAGACCTGGCAGGACAGGATGGCGCAGTCGATGCCGAAGCCACGCTTGGAGGTCCCGGGGCTGTGATGCACGTACTGCAAGAGAGGCAGGCACGGCGTGAGGGCAGGGGCCAGACAGGAAAGCCACGCACCGGCATGCCCCGGGTCTGAGGCAGAACTGCCTCCCTCAGCAGCTGCACACCCGCTCGCCTGGCTCTGTGTACCCCGCACCCTTATACTGAACACGGTACTGGGGTTTCCAGCCACTGCAGGAAGGCAAGGAAAATAAATAAAACCCTTAAGAATTAGAAAGGAAGAAATGAAACTCATTACCCATGGAGGATGTGACTGTGTGTGCAGAAAGCCTGGAAGAATCTATAAATATGCTATGACAATTAATACAATATACCATAATTAGAGAATATTATAAAGGCTCAATACTACAAAGTTTTAACTCTCTCCAAATTGATCCATATAATCAATGTGTTTCCAATTAAAAAAAAAAAAAAGTCCAGAAGCTGATTCTAATGTTTAAATAAAAAGGAAATGGTCAAGGTAACTAATTAACAATGTTGAAAAACCAAGCTGGAGAACTTAACACTACCAGGTTTCATTCAGGTCTTCTTGTAAAACTACTTAAGACAGTGTAGCCACTGTGAGCGGACAGACAGAGCCATGGAAGAGAAAACAGACATCCCCCAGCCAGACCCCCACCCATGTCTGTGGCTTGGCAGTGTCGGGGGAGGGGAACAGGACACCAGTCACGTGACCATCCTTACTTGGGGGCACCATAAAGTTCTGATCGACCTTAGACCACACACACGCCCTCTATCCCAGGCAGACCACAGGCGAGGGCATGAGTGCAAGGGAAGACGTGGGCAAGAATGCTCCACGCAGAAAGCGCCAGTGAGAGCTGCAGAGCCGCCCACAGCTGGCGAGCTCGTGCTGGGGCCTCCCCTCCAGCGCCTGCCCACCCACCTCTCTGATGTCGTGGTACTGCCCGAGCAGGGCATAGGGGCAGTAGGAGATGCTCATGGAGACGACGCCCATGGTGCTGATCATGATCATGGCCACGTAGACGTTGGCGAACATGGCCATCACAGCCGTGCCCAGGGAGAAGCCCAGCGTGCCCAGCACGTAGACGACCCTGATGCTCAGGTCGTAGCTGTCCAGGTACTTCTGTAGCAGGGCTGCAGAGAGAGGCCGCGTGGTGACCGGAAGGCACACGGCCTGCTTGCTCCCCGGCCTCCACTGCACTCAGCCTGGCTCAGGAACAGGGACGGGACGCCCCTCGCCTTTCACTCCCTGGCCACCACGCACAGCCCCTGGATGGACCCCCAGCTCACCATGCCCCAATCCACCACCAGGGGCTCCACACTTCAAAAGGAGGTCGACCCTAGTGGTTCCAGACCTGTAACCTGGTTCTATCCCGCAGCCCGTGGGACTCCCTACCTTGCAGAGCCAGGCCTTCCGACCCTTCCGCCAGTCTAGGCCCACTTGGGGTCCTCTCTGGCCTTGGGCCCTGCCCTGCCTCAGGGACTGAGTTGTGGCTGGTTTTCCTCGCAAGTCCCCACCCCTCTGGGTCAGGCTTTCTGACCCAGCTCTCCTGAGAAGTCCTGTAGTAAAGCAGGCAGCACTGTGACCGTCAGGCTGGCTGTCCGTGGTCACCGGCTGTTATCCCATCATCCTCAGGTAGAGACTGAGCAGGGTCCAGGCCAGGATCAGCCAGAGGCCTGTAACCGCGGCTCTGCCCCATTCCCGGGAGGCACACGTGCGCACCACTCCTGAGCCTGAAGCCTGTCACTCCCACTCTCTGTTCTCCAGGGCACAGTGGACCCCAAGGAAGGCCGCTTGTCTCCTCAGCCACCCCGACCTCCAGCAGGCCCCAGACACACTGCGTGCGCTCAGGCAGAGCCCGGACGCCTGCCCTTCCGGCTCAGCACAGCTGCTGCAGCGCTGCCATCGCCCTGAGCCCGCAGGCCCTCCCTGGGAGCCAGCAGGCGTCTGCGTGGAGGACGGCTGAGGGCTTACAGCGCTGCCTTCTCAGCCACGGTGCGAGCAGCTCCGCCTCCCGGCGGCGATGAACAGTGACACTGCTGCTGCCCCTGAGGCCGCCGGCCCGGCGGGGCAGGGCCTGCAGCCCACGGAGCAGGACGCCTGTCGGTCTTCGGGGCCGGCCCCGGTGGGGTAGGGCCTGCGGCCCACGGAGCAGGACGCCTGTCGGTCTTCGGGGCCGGCCCCGGCGGGGCAGGGCCTGCGGCCCACGGAGCAGGACGCCTGTCGGTCTTCGGGGCCGGCCCCGGCGGGGCAGGGCCTGCGGCCCACGGAGCAGGACGCCTGTCGGTCTTCGGGGCCGGCCCCGGCGGGGCAGGGCCTGCGGCCCACGGAGCAGGATGCCTGTCGGTCTTTCGGGTCACGGAGCGAGTCCAGGTGCTCGGCTCACCTGGCTGGGGGCCGCTTACCTGAACAGGTGGCACCGGTGGCTGCGTAGATGACCAGGCCCCAGCAGCCCATCTTCACGCCCGCGCTGTAGGCCTGCCATGCTGTCGAGTTGGATGGAGCCTGTTCAGACGCAAGACGAGGGTTCAGGGGGTGGGGCCGGCGTGCTGCGCCTCCAGGTAGAGGAATCATTTACACCGAAATCACTGATGCATCTCAACTGCGGCAGCGTGGGGAGCAGCAGCCACGGCCCAGGCCGCTGCTTGTGGCGGACCCTCTGTACTCTCTCCCAGCCCTGCTCCGCTATCTGGGCCTAGGACGCCTGCCGCTCCTGCCTCTGGCCTCCGGGAGCCCAGTGGCTACACGGAGCGGCCTGGTGGGCCATGTGGGGCAGGGAGGCCTCGGTCTGGGGGCCTGCATGGGGAAGGGAGGCCTCGGCCTGGCGGCCTGTGTGGGGCGGGGAGGCCTCAGCCTGGCAGTCCGTGTGGGGCAGGGAGGCTTGAACCGTGACCACCTTGGACCTCCTGGTGCCACTCTGGGCCACGAGCACAGGTGTGAATCCGCGGACGCCCTGGGGCCTAGAAGCCACACCCACGTGGCCCGGGCACCAGCACCAACAGAAAGCTGCTTCAACCTGCAGGTTCTGGGGCCACCTGTGCATGGAGAGAGCTGGCCCGCATGCCTCCAGCTCCCTGGTGTTCCCGCGCTTCCAAAGCCTGGGGTGGGGCGTGGTTTGCTCACCACGGACCCAGGCCTGGGTGCCCTCTCGCACTCATACACGAGGACCCCGACCACGTTCTCAACAGGGGCGCATCTGGGCTGGCTGTCACCCACGCTCCCAGGCACTCACCTTGGGGTCCCCCTCGAAGATGACCTGGCCCATGAAGTCGGTGTAGAACACGGCCTCGGCGATGACGGAGAGCCAGGTGAGCAGGTGGCAGAGGCAGAGGCGCACCAGCTCGGGGGGCATCTTCAGCATGGACAGCCAGAGCAGCCGCACGGTGGTCTCGCCCTCGCCCTCCTCGCTCTCGGAGTCCCCGCTGGACGTGGTGGCCCCGCTCTGGTGGCGGCGGCGGTGCTGCCGGGGCCGCGCCTGCAGGTCGTAGAGGTCACTCATGCTGCGTGAGGGCTTGATGAGCACCACGGCGTTGGCGCGCCGGTGGCGGTAGCGGTGGGAGCCGATCTTGCCGTAGTAGGAGAAGGTGCTGGAGGCCTGCCGGCGGAACACGTGCCGGCGCCGGCGGGCGGGGCCTGCCGTGGCGGGGGCCTTCAGGGCGGCCCGGCTGTAGGTGCAGGTGCCCGGGCCGTCCCGCAGCCCCGCGCTACCCCCGTTCGGGAGCCTGGCGGCGCTCAGGGGCTCCTCCAGCAGGGTCTCATCCTCGCCGGCGGGTGCACGGAGTGGCAGGGGCCGGCGGGGCGGCCGGGCTGGGGCGTGCTCCTGGCTGGTGCTGCGGGGGGTGCTGGGGCAGGAGGCATCGTGGAAGATGGAGGGCTCAATGTCCTGCAGGAAGAGCTCGGGCTCCAGGCCCAGTGCAGCCTCCGGCACGTGCAGCACCGAATCGCTCTTGCTGCGCACCAGGCCCTCATCCAGGAAGTCCAGGGCCAGCTCATGCTCCGACTGCACCTCGTCTGGGAACAGAACGCTGCCGTCCAGCACGCAGGCGTGGGGGCCGGAGGCTGGCGCACTGGCTGGGTCCCCGCCACGCTCCTGCTGGGGGCTGTACTGCTCCTCCTCGATGCTGGACAGGTGCAGGGCCACGGACACCGTGAAGATGATGGCCGCGAAGAAGAACAGCACCTGGTTCTGCGTCCGGAACCAGGAGCCCAGGAAGGTCTGGGTCCAGTCCAGCCCGCCCAGCACGTAGCCGATGGCCCCGCCGAGGCCTGGGGATGGGAGGGGACGGCGCAGACATGAGCAGAGGAGGGGCACGGGCCACAGGGCGGGGAGCCCAGACAGGTGTTCCCAACTGCCCCCACCAAGGGCGCTTCCAGGGGCACTCAGAGAACGGGAGGAGCAGGGACAAGGCACGACAGCTGAGCCCAGGCTTGGAATCCCGACCTGACAGCTTCCTGCTTCCTGAATTAGGAGGGAAACTGGCGGCCACCCGGGACTCTCTCCCCACTGCCCACCGTCCCCGGAGCCCACATTCCCATCGGATGGGAAAGCTGCCCGAATGGAGGGGGCGGCAGCACGGGGCCCTGGCCTCGGGCCAGCAACCTCACGCGCCCCCCACCTCAGACCGGTCACTCGGCCCTGCTGCGTCCCTGCCTGCTGCCTCAGCCACCAGGGTCGACACGAAGCCGCTCGGAGGCCACGAAGCAGCCTCCCCAGGCTCGACGACCCAGGGGAGGGGCTCAGAGCCGGGGCAGGGCCGCTCACCAGCAGAGAAGGCGTGGATGTTGAGGGCCATGTCCTGCTCCTCGCTGTCCACCACGTCCAGCAGGTACGCACGGATGGGCCCCTCCGTGGCGTCAGCGCTGAAATCCAGGACCACCACCCCCAGCACAGTGAGGACGATGCCGATGGGCTGCCGGGTTGGGACATCGCCGAGGGCCAGGCCTGCAGGGGCACAGAGGAGCAGCAGCTCAGCGCCCCCCACGGCTGCCTCGGGGGACTCTGCGCTCCTGGGCGCAGCGTCTCCACACAGGAGGTGGGCTTCGTCTCTCCCGCTGCTCTGAAGCGGGTTATGAGCCGTAGTCACACACCTGCCTCAGGTGAGTCTGCCCCCGAACCCGGAGACCAGCCTGCTCCCTGAAGGCTGAGCTGCTGCCAGTTGTACTGGATGAGGAGCACTCCGGGCACAGAGGTGCTGCGGGGCCTGGGACCCCCCCGCAACTCTGCAAATGGGGGTTCCCAGACAGCTGTGCTCCACACAAGGGCCAGGAAAGGGGCTTCTGACCAGGAGAGACACAGGTACAGGGAGAGACATGGCACCAGGGTGAGGGGCAGGAGCTCCAAATTCTGTGTGTGGGCCACAGTGGGCTGGGGCCACCCCCAAAGACAGGTCCCCGCAAAGACCAGTGTTCCCTCTGAACCGAGCCTGCGGGTGCCTGGAGGGTAGCAGCCTGTGGACTCCTGACCCAGGGACAGCCAGCTTTGGTCGGGGGGCATGGTGCACAGCTCAGGCAGGCCCCTCTTGCACCCCCTACAAGCCTAGGACTGCGCCCACCCTGCCAGCACGCGCGGGCCCTGGAGGAGCTGAGCGAGGCTCTGCTGCACAAGGACCTCTTTGGCCACCTCCCTTCCTGAGCCTCCCAGCGTCTGTGACTGCCCGAGGACTGACGTGGACGCGGGCAAGTTCACCTGCATCAGGACACAGGTTAAGCTTCTGTTTAGCTGTCGCCAGAAAATAAGACTTTTGCTTTTTCACATTTCTGATGGGTTCTCTCAAGACAAAAGGTATTTTCCCACAAATAGCTGCTTTAACTGAAAACAAAACAACAGAAAGAAGCAAAACAAACCCCGAATATGTGAACCAAAAAAACAAGCAGCAAACTAGGTCTGGACATTTTCAATACCAAGTCTGAGAAAAGGAGAAAAAAAAAAAAGAAAAGATAATTTCTGAAATAACGCTGGAAACAGGACGTGGTGTCAGATATGCATTAAAAACAAACGGGTCACAACAGGAAGCGCTCCCTGAGAACAGGTTCCCACGGCATTCCCACGTGGGGCCCGCGGCCTGGCCACCGCCCGGGGGCCAAGGACGCCCGCCAGCGGCCCCAGCCAGGATTGGCGGTCTGGGCTCCTCATACCTGCATGCCCAGTGGAGCCCGGCTCCATGCCCCCCCGACCCCGGGGCAGGACACTCACCGATGGCAGAGCCGTTGAGGAACAGCGCCACTCCGAAGAGCACACCCACGCAGAGCGCCAGGATGAAAGGCCGCCGGCGGCCCCAGCTCAGGGTGCAGCGGTCGCTCGCGGAACCGATGAGGGGCGTGAAGATGAGGCCGAGGATGGGGCTTAGGAACCAGGTGAGGCTGTAGTACTGCTCCGGGAGGCCTGCAACGCACACCGCCGTCACCCTCGGGCAGGCAGGTGGCTGGCAGCACGTGCCGGCTGGAGACCCCTCGGGCAGGCATCCCCCCACAAGGCCAAGAGTCTGAAACCAACCAAAGCCCACCTGGGAAGCATCAACTGGCCCAAGGCCAGACCTGGGCTGTGGAGCCGGCCCCGGGGGCGCACAGAGCCTTTGGAGCAGCACCCAGACCCAGCGGGCCCAGGCTGCCATGCACGTGTAGAGAATGTGGTGTCAGGCCCACGCAGCTGGCACCCGTGGGGGTGATGGCATGAGGGTGAGGCCCTCTCACTCCACTGGCGCTGATCGGGGCCTGGGGTTTCAGGGTTGCTGCTCAATGCCACCCTCAGGGACCGGGCCCACATCAGTCCAGAACACGGCATACGGCAGGGAGCTGTAGCTTCAGAGAGTAGAGGACCCATAATCTTGGGACCCTGGGCCTCACTGGCCAAAATCTATCACCAGGGCCCTACAGAGGGACCTTGCACCACTGGTGCGCTAAACGGCCCCAGCAGTGGGCTTCCAAGCGGCTACTGAGGGCGATGAGAGGGGACACCTCAATGTGTGTCCAGCTGGAGCCAGGGGGTCTGGTACCTAACCTTCCCACCCGCCCAGAGGCAGGGATGACCATGCCCGTTTCACAGATGGGCAATCTGAAGCTCAGAGAGATCAGGTGATCTACCCTGCGTTTACAGAGCACAAAAGCAGAAGCCCCAGCATTTAAACCCAGGGCTGCCTGGTTTCCACGTGTAAGCACGGACCCTGCCCAGCCCCACCCTCCACGCCCGGTTGTGCCCGGTGACACAACCCCGAGGCCCGCCATCCCTGGGACAGAGACGGGTCCGGCCCGCTTATGCCCAGGATGCACCTTGGCCACATCCCGCACACCCCGTGGGTTCCATTCATGCCAGAGACACAGGGCGGAAGCAGCCTCCACTGGCGGGCCCAGGTGTGTGGTCGCCCTTTGTGGGTGGGGACAGACGGCGGCTTCAGGCTGGTGTGTTCTGACCTTGACCTGGACGGGGGTCCCTGGGGACAGCTCACCAGCTGGGGGACGCGGGTCACGCACCTCTGTGTGTCAGCTTCAGTAAAGAGCCGACTTAAAAAAACACAAAGTGCTCTGGCACGCCAGCGCCTCGGTCAGCGAGTGTTTTACACCGCCAAGGGCGCTGAGGAACGGAATACTGTGCTGAACTACCAAGAAAAATAAACTGTGTAGGAGGAGGAAATCATTTTCAAAGGAGGAGGGAAGCACCTTTCAAACTGTTGCTAGCGTGCCCATTAAAATATTGACGCGTTCAGCCTAGAATTCGAGGTGTCGGCCTCGACCTTTCCAGAACCTTAGGAAGGGTGAACTGCACTCCTATTTCTAAGTCAGCAGGATGAGCTGCTGGTTCAGGAAATGGGGAGCTTGTTGAGCGTGCTCCACTGACGCACTGGGGTCTATGCGGCGGGCCTGGGTCCTTGATGCTCACTATCAGGGTCCGGCACAGGGGAGGGCAGGGCTGGGCCGACATTGCCCACCCTCAAGAGGGCGGCGTGGAGAGCAGGCTTCTCAGGAACGACTCCCTCCCCGCACCACTCCTGGGAGCCCATGGTCAGCTTCAGAGACAAAGGAGAGCATCCTTTCCCCGGGGGACACAGTCTCTCTCGCTGGGCTTTTTCAAATGTCACAACTTTACTACTGAACACTGACTAGCCTAGCGACGGGCTGCGTGCAGAGCTGCAGCACGCATGCACACTCACAGGCACACACACTAACACAGGCACGTATGCACGTGCCTGCCATCTCCCCTGGGCGCCTGACCTTCCCGCTTCAGGCACCAGGAGACATTCCAGACTCCACACCTGGCGACTCTCACCTCCCAGCCTGGCTCCCGGCAGAACCCTGAGGGGAACACGCCCTGCGGCTGCGACAAGGACCGCCTGCCCACCCCTGCCCTGGACGCAGTGCGGCTGTGGTGTCTGGAGTCTGCCTTCCGGGTCTGTGTCAGTGCAGGAAGAGGGTGTCTCACGGCTCTGACCCCAGGACACAGGCGCCTCACTCTGGAGCCGCCCCTCCCAGCCAGAGCGGTCCTCTGCCCCTCGGGCGAAGCTCCGTCCACCTGAAGTCCCCTATATCTGGGCTGGCACCGCCCCAGCCGACTCAGGCTTCCTGTCCCCACCTTTTCACCCTCAATCCCTCTGGATCACAGTATTTCTGGAGCCAGTGGGTGGGTCCTGCTGTTCGGTCCAGTCTCCCGAGTCTCCTGTGGTGTGCTCAGCCCCGCCTGCTGACAGTGGCTGTCGTGGGGCAATGCTGGGCCCGCCACTCCACCGCCTGTTGTTGGCTGCCTCTCCAGGCGGCTCTGTCCCTCCTGCTCCTGCCTTCTCTTGGTGACTCAAGTCCTCCTTCACGTTCCGTGGTGATCCGCACACTAGCGTTTCAGCATTATTTGGCAGTGGCTGCTCTAGAGACTCGGAGAAGGCAATGGCACCCCACTCCAGTACTCTTGCCTGGAAAATCTCATGGATGGAGGAGCCTGGAAGGCTACAGTCCATAGGGTCGCTGAGGGTCTGAGCGACTTCACTTTCACTTTTCACTTTCGTGCACTGGAGAAGGAAATGGCAACCCACTGCAGTATTCTTGCCTGGAGAATCCCAGGGATGGGGGAGCCTGGTGGGCTGCCGTCCATGGGGTTGCACAGAGTCAGACACGACTCAAGTGACTTGGCGGCAGCAGCAGCTCTAGAGACTACTACATTCACCTTCAGCCTGAGTGGAGACTGCTCCCCTCTGGTGAGACCCTGGCACCTGTCTGTGCCCATCCACCTCAGGTCCGTCTATGCTGAAGAGGCACATACGTTACGTCTGCAGACTCAATACACCCGCTCTGCAGGGAGCTCTGAACAATCACTCATTCTAAAGGAACCAAGACGAAACTGTCTTTCTTCTTACCTGCCCGTCTTACCATCCCCATACCCTTCCTTCCTTCCTCCTCGGGATCCCAGGGTCACGGGGTATCACTTCCCTTTGGCCTGAAGAACCGCCTTCAGCTTCTTCAGCATTTCCTAGAGGTCTGCTGATGACAGTTGACCACAGTTCTCCTCCTTTTGTCCCTCAGGGATATTTCTGCCGCATGCAGGACTCTGGGTCAACGCCTCTGTGGCGAGCTGTGCTCGGTGTGAAGTCCACGCAAGGCGGTCTTTGGGAGCAGGGCTCTCGGGGCCTGTGCTCCCTCTGTGGGCGCGTCCGTCCCTCAGACGTGGGCCTGTGGGACAGCACGGGGCTGTGGGGCTTCAGGGATATGACCTGGGGAGTTCTGTCAAGCCTTTCTGAAAGGGGTCACGCAACTGAAAGCGAATCCCGGGAAGCTTGTCAAGCTGGGTGCTGCTCAGCAATTCGCCCCAAACCCACGTCCTGCTCGCCCAGGGAAACCACTGCCACACAGCATCAGCCGCCCAGAGCCCTGGCCCCGCAGGAGTGGCCGTGGGTGAGCACGGACCGCCTGCTCGGCTGGTTCCCGGGGCTTGAGCAGGGCCTGCCGGCTCACGACCCGAGGGGAAGGGGAGACCACCCCGGAGTCAGGGGCCCCAGCCCCGCCACCCCTTGGCTCCGCCTCTGCCAGCACCACCTCGTGCCCATCCCGCGGCTGCCATGGCAGCCGGCCTGCGTCTCCTCTGGCGAGGCTGTCACGGTCACCTCCCTCCCCACCTCCCGTCCCCCTCCACCCATGGCAGCCTGGATCCCCCCTTCGGCTCCCCCAAAACTGCCCTCGCAGGTCACCAGGCCGTCTGCCTGCCAGCCCAGCCGGCCCGCATTCAGCAGGCTTGGCTGAAGCCCCACGAGGGCAGAGCGTGTGCCTGGCTCAACTCTGAGCACCAGGACCATTCCCCCAAAGCCCCCGCCTCCTCCCCACCCTGCACGGGACCCCCAGGCCAACCCCAGGGAGGCCTCCTTGCAGAGGCGGCTGGGCCAGGAGCTGGTCAGGCTGGAGAGCCCAGGGGCCACATGGACCATTGGTGGGATCCGTGTCCCGGCTCTGTCCCCAATTCCCCTGAAAGTCACAGAGGGTGCAAGTCCCCAGCAGCCGAGTCAGGGGTTGGGGAGGGCTGGGTGAGCCCAGCGCTGACCACAGCAGGGACATGTTTTCGTTTAAACACGGGGGCAACAAAGATGAACATGTCCCATCACGTCCCCGGGGCAGCGACAAGCCTGAGAACACAGCCCTGGGCCGGCCCCCATCTGTCCCCGGCGCGGCTGCCGCTGGGACAGCCGGACGTGGCATTTCCCAGCAAGGCTCTAAACACACACAGCACCGGTGCGTAGTAAATAATTTTTGTTTTCTTCCAGGCAAAAGCGAACAACAATGGTGGGACCAGGAAGGCTGCCGGTTCACAGGAAACGCCGGGGGCGTCGTGGCTCGCTGAGGGCTGAGTGAGGTCACGGGCGACTGCGGCCACGCTTGGTCACGCGCGGCCTCCCATTCAACACAACCGCTTTTTTGATAAACTGGTTCTTCTGGGGGGAGGGGGCCAGGGTACCGGGAAAACGGCCTATAAATTGTTTAACAAAAGATCTGAAATGGGAATAGGAACTTCATTCTTTCTCTCAATAGACAAAGCCTTCCTCATCAAGATACGCTTGTATTGTCAGACAAAAACTTCACGATAACACCAAAGCCATGAGAACCCGCTCTCTGTGGGAACTGCTCAGCAGCCTGGGGTGACCTCGGAAGGATCTACCAGCCCCGTGGGGAGCCGTCACCAAGTGGCCCTGGTGAGGGGTACAGGTGCGAAAGAGCAACAGTCCTGCCTCTGAACACACACGAGACCGGGGCACAGGCTGGAGGCAGGGTCCTGGGAGAGGGCCCCCGCTGGGAGGGTCTGCACCAGGCAATACGTCCTCCAGTTGGAGGGAGGACCACAGAGCTGCAAGGAGTCTTCTAGAGCCCCAGGGAGGCAGGGAGAAAGGGGAGGACAAAGAAGCAAGTAGCTCAGGCGCCTCTTCTGGGGCCTCCCCCTTGGGCCAGCAAGCCCTGGTGTCTCCAGGTGGGACGGGCTGGGCCCTGGGAGCCCAGGACTGAACGAAACACCCCTCATCACAGCGTGTAAGCGCCGGGACAGGTGCCTGAAGGTGCAGGGCCCGGAGCCAGGGCCACGCAGGGCCAGTCCCATCAGTGCCGGGGGAGGGCCGTGTGGCGTGGCCGCTTCTGTCCAGTTTGGGCGTATGTGCTCTGTACGCGGGGGACGTGCTCCCTGCGGGGGGACCGTGGTAAAGAAGGAGCTGTTCCGGAGGGAGGTAACCGCTTGGCGACAGCACGATTCAAACATACTGAAGGCACCATTACTTAAGTAACGGAACGTTCTTAACGGTCCTCTGGTAAAAATAAACATCCTCCAGCCCCTCGTGTCGGCCCTGAGGCCGGGCCTGGTTCCCCAGGAATGGACTGGCAGCCCCACACGGGGGTTTCCCAACACCCCGCGGGGGCACTGGTCCTCTGCTGGACCAGGAGAGGCCTCCACAGCCCAGCAGGGTGCTCCTGGCTGGACAGGACCGGACACTGGCCTCTGGGAAACCAGTGGGCACCCCTCCGGGGGCCCTGGGGCCTGGCTGCGGGTGCCTCTCCTCCGGGCAGCTCCCAGGAGCACGGCTCCTTGCAGACAGGCGCACTGGCCGCTCTCTGCCGCCCACCCATCCCGGCTCTGGCACAGATGCTGCACCAGGCCACAGTGCCCAGGTCACGGTCAGGGCATCAAGTCTGCCCCGAGCCTCATGGTGGTCACTCGGCCCCGACTCAGGCTGGTGTCTATATGAGGCCTGGACGTGCTGGCAGCCAAGGTCTCTCCCAGCCCTGAGAGTCCATGATCTGAACTGGGGAGGGACCCCAGGCACCACCCTATATGCTGTGATTCACAGTGCTTTGGTTTTAACAAGTGGAGCTGTGGGGGGCAAGGGGACTCCTGGGGGCGCCAGCAGACTTCCACTGCCTCGGCCAACGGCACAACACCTACATGATGTCAATGAACCAGGAGCTCAGACACAACGCGCCGGGATCGCCCAAGGGCCGAGGACAGTGAAGTGCAGACGAGTAGGCAGGAAGGCACGCGTGTGTGCTACCTTCCTGTCAACACAATTCAACTGTAAGTGTGTAATTAACTTTTAAATAGTGGATGTGCTCAGCCAAGGGCCCCAAGGAGTCCTGGAAGTTTGGGAGCCAGCTCAGGCACGCCCCAGGCTGCAGCCAGCAGGGCCTTTGCAGTCTGCCTCCTGAAAACACGACGGGAAAACTAGCAGGTTGTCTGCCAACTTTAAAAATGGAATTCATACAGAAGGTTGCACCACTTTAACCAAGAGAGATCTTGAGCACTTTTGAAACCCGCTGACCAGGGCTCCCTTTCTCACAGCTGCAGCCAGCACAGCTGGCAAGGCCGCAGGGGGCTGCCTCCCCTGCAAGAATCTGCAAGGTAACGCCATCTCCAGGCTGGTGGGAGGATCAGGTCACTGGACCAGCTGCTGCTGGCATGGTTACTGCGGGGTCCACACATCTCGTTTCTAAGAGCAGGGAACACCTAGCTCTCTCCTAGTTCACGGCAGCCTCCAGTCTGGCCCAGCCAGAAGAAAAGGAGAGGCTCAAACCCTGATTCTACGCTTTCTGGCCATGGAGCCCTGGGCAAGTCACCTTCCTCCCTGAGCCCCAACTCCTGTGGTGCAGAGCAGACCCGTCCAGGGCTCAGAGGAGATGGCCAGGCCCCTGGGGCAGCCCGCAAGTCTTGCTCATGGCCTGTTTGACACCAAGCTTCTGTGCCCAGCCTCGCCTCTCTCCACGCTGCCCACCTCGGTGGTCAGGCAGAGTGCTGCTCTGTCCAACTCTGGGCCTAGACTGCTTGCCTCCGGCACGGTCTCCCCCACAGGCCACAGCCACTGTCTCACCACACTCTGCTCGCATGGCAGGGCCCAGAGCCCCAATGAGGGAAGGCGGCAGCCCGGCCCGGCCCCCATGCCAGGCTCCGCGGTGAGCTGTTCTCCCGGAAGCCGACTCTTGGGGCTTCCGAGCCCGCCAGCAGTGGCCACCCTGCATGCTGACCTTGGAGCTTGGGGTCAAAGGGAGTGTGCTCTCCTTGTGCTGGGCGGCTCTCCCTGAGGACAGGGGCCACGGTGCCCCCGCAAGTGGCGGCGGCGGGGGGGGGTGGTGCCCACCTCCGGCGATGCCAGTGACCTGCGCCCCTGTGCTCTGCTCACCAGACCTGAGGCGAGGCTGGGCCTGACCCATGGGGCCACACCGCTGGCCACCACCCCACACGGAGAAATCCACAGTGTGAGACGTCTACCCTGTTCACTTCAGTGAAACGATTAAACTGCATGAGCTGCACGTGAGGCCCCGTGTATCTGCCATGAGTGTCCGATTACAGGGGCGGGCGCCCGGGGAAGCGTTCCCAGGCGGCGGCTGCGTCTACTCGGGCTGCGTTTCCTGTCTGGCTCTGGTTAACTCCCGCTTTTCGGTCACACTCTAGCACGACGAAGGTGAAGGAAAGGAATTTCACAGTCTGAGAGACTGCCGGGAGGACGTGGGGACCCAGGGCTCCAGCCAGGCCTGCAGTGGAGCGCTCCGGGCAGCAGAGCCCCAGGAGTGGAGGGAAGGGAGGTGCTCAGGGTCGGGGTCTTGGCCAAGGCAGAGCTTGGGGCCCACACGGAGATGCACAGGCATCGATCAGAGCAGGGAGAGACTCCCACTGACTGTGCCAGTAATAAACGACAGCAAAAGAGACACACATGAACATCTAGAGGGAATTCGAGGACATGTAATTTGGTTGAAACTGATAAAGCCTGACTCTCGCTAGAATCGGTGCCGCCGCCCCCAGCCCTGAGCCGAGCCTGTGCCAGCTGCCTCCATCTCTCCTGCCCAGGGCAGGGCTCTTCCAGCCGCGGTCAACAGCCCAGCAGGCAGGCGTCCAGCCTCACTGCCTTGGAGCGAGACTCAGGGTTTCAGTTTCTGCCTAGTTTTGCAGTGTGAGCTACACCTCCTGGGTGGGAACCACTTTTCCAGGTTTGCAGATAAAGTACTAACACCACCATTCCCAAGTCCTCACAAGGGCTGGCAGTTCCTTCAAGTTCCTTTCTGTGATGCTTCCCTGAAGCTTACAAGCTGTAAGACACACTCACGTGCTCTCTCCAATTCAACAGGGAAAACGACCTACGCTGCCCCAGAGGACAAACCCTATCCGCACGCCGTTCCCGCCATTTACACATGTACGCGTTCTGCACGGGGTTTAAACAGCTGGCTTTTTAATGACAGAACTACCACCATCTGGGACATGTCTTGCGGGTGGACACCCTCTACACTGACTGCTTTAACCGCAAAGAGAGCGTTTGTTCCAAAATTTACCATTAAAAAAATTCCTGTCCGTGATTATAATCTTGTTGCAGGTTTAAGAGAAACACTAAACATTTACAGTGATTCCCTGGAGAGCCCTGCTGTGACGAGCAGCAGGAGGCCCAAGGGCTGGGCTCCCCTGAGAAGGGACCCACAGAGGACAGGTCACCCCGAACCCCGGCTTTCCGGTTCCTTATCATTCCAACATACTTGTAATGCTCTGGTAAAGTTGATTTGACTTCTTTCTGGCTTTCGTTACAAAGAGACATGATCACTTCCTGCAGGAATAACTGACAGCATTTTCTGTCCTTTCACCCAAGTGCACACTCAGCCCTCAGTGTGCACAGAAGGCTGGCCCCAGAACCCTGAGCATTTTCACAGGTGCTCAAGTCCCTGATACAGACGGTAGGTATCTGCACATAACCTACGCACATCCTCCCATATATTTTAAATTGTCTCTGAGATTACTTACCTAATGGAGCAACATAATTGCTCCATTCTTGCTTTACTAAGGCTCATGTGTGCAATATTGGCAAAGGACAGAATTACTCAGATTTCTCTGGAAATCGCCTCCTTGGAGTGGCACCTAAGGCCTTCTGTGATCTGGCCCACCAGGATCAGAGCTTCCCAAACAGGACTTGGCACCAAGCTTGTGCCATTCACTTAGTCACGGCTCCCCTGACAGGCCACACTTCCCTCTGCCCCTCCCTGCCACGCCACAGGCTGGAATGTGGCAATGATTCACCTCCACTCGATGACCCCTGTGTGCTCGGCAACCAGGAGGCCCAGGGCCACCTCCCCAACAAGCCTCCGCCCCTCCTCTCTGTGCCCGGCTGTTCCGCCATCCCCACGCTCGCCTTCAACGGAGAGGGCAGTGGCCTGGATTCCGACTGTTCTTCCTTCTCCAAACCATAAACCACAGCCTTGACCCCAGGCCCCGCAAGCTCAGAGCTGGTATGCGGGACCGGTGACCCCCTCCAGGCCTCCCGGACCTGGGACCCTTTGGTCCTTGAAGCGCAGGTGCCGTCACCTCACAGGGACCCCTACATGCTCAGTCCCTGCACGTGCTTGGCCCCGTCGAAGCAGGAGCCTTGGCTGCTCACCCCGCCCAGGCACCTGGCATAGTGCCCGGCACCTGGCGGGTAGGTGCTCAATAAGCGTTTGATGAAAGAAAAATAGGCATGGAATTCCTTGGGAAAAACGACTGCGGCTGACGTTGCATTGTCTCTAAAATACAATGATCTGAAACACAAGGAAATCCAGACTTCCCAATCCAAACAAAACAGTCCTGCACAACAGTTCTTCAATTATTTCATCAAACTCCAGGAGATTCTGACGACTCCTGCCTGTCCTTCCAGCATGCTGCTGGGGCTCTGAGGGGACTGCAAGGGTCCCCCAGCCCGGGTGGGTGTCACGTCAGGGCCCCCAGGCACGGACACGACGCATGTGTCTGGACCTCCCCTCCGCGGGCGAGCGTGGGCCCTCCGCCACCTCCCAGCCCAGGCCATGTGTCACCCTTCAGGCTTCCTCAGTCTCTCGTCAGCAGGAAATCCAGTTTTCAGTTGGATAGAATAGCCCGTCCAATTTTTTCCCACATTTAATAAGTGGGGGTAAAATATCCATCGTATAAAAGTTGCCTCTCTAACCGCTTTGAGGTGTGTGGTTCAGTGACTTCAGGCACATGTCCCTTGCTGTCCCCACAGAACCTTCACCTGTGAAACTGAAACTCCGTCCCCCTTGAAGCCCTCCCGGGCCCCTCCCCCAGCCCCCCATCCTCCTCCTGGGTCCCAAGCGGAGGTGCAATCACACAGCGCTCATCCTTCTGTGTCTGGACTGTTTCACTCGCACAGACGCCGGTGAAGGCCCATCTCATCCACTCACCATCCTCCTCAGCGCCTAGCCCTATGGGCACGCCCGCCCCTCCCCCGACGGCGCTCTGGGGTTGGGGTGGATGAGGGCCTGGAGCCCAGTGCTCTCTTCCTGGGTGTGCGACCCAACCCAGGGCAGCCTGGGGACCCCTCCCCCAACACCGGGGGACCCTGCCCTCCGGGCCTGCAGACCAAGTATAAGCCCAGAAATGGCGGACAGGTCTCAGGGAAACCCATCTTGAGAGCGGCTCTGATAAAATTCTCCAGGTCTGCACAGCATCAGCTTCCACAGAGGCGAAAACAACTGTCAGATTAGAAGCAACACAAAGACCGCTCCACCGCCCGGAGGAGGATGGCCAAGCCTGGTGGGGTTTTCGCTGCTAAAGATCAATGGAAGCACCAAGGCAGAATTTAAGCGCACGTGCTCTGGGCCGCCCTCAGCCCAGGACCGAAGGCCCGCAGAGGGGAGGCGCCCACGCGCTGAAGAGCAGCGGCCGCCAGCCTGAAAGCCTCCCGCCCAGGGGCAGGAGGGCCTGTGGGCGTCGTCTCGGCAGCCAACGCAGTGACACAGGCTGGGCGGGGTGTCCTCCCCGAGAGTCCCCAGAACCACCACTCCAGCCTCCACCACTTGCCCCTTTTCCTGGCCTCCAGGGACAAGGTCTCTGGCCTCCTTCAGCTGTCCCTCTTTTGGTGACGCAGCAGCCTGATTCTCCGAAATAGCCCTTAAGTGACGCAGCTTTGTGCAAAGAGTGCCAGGTGACCCGCAAGAACCAGACAGGGGTGCCTTAGGAATTGGGTGTTACAAAGGAGACTGAGGGCAGCGAGCTGCCAGCTCTTTGACAAAACAGGAAAACCAACCAGGAGTGCCCCCTGCAGAAGGCTTGAGGGGTCACTATACACAAAGGGAATTCCTAGGAAGCGCATCTGAACTGGGGGAGCACGAGGTGTGACAGCAGCTGCTGGAGGGCCACGTGGGAGGCCTCACGCCAAAGGAACTCATGACCGGCCACCTGCGGCAGCATCCACGCCCGCTCGAGAAGGGTGCAGGGCACGCGCGTGTGTTCCAAGGCGCGCCTCCGCTCGAGCCCATCCAGCAGGCAGGCACTCAGCATGCACGCTCCTCACTTTGGATACGGCATGAGCCCACAGCACTCAATTCTCACCCAAGGTGTGTGTGCTCCTGGGCGCCACCCGATGGGTGTCAAGCGCTAGCCTGAGTCAGTGGCACCAGAAGGCACAGGGCTTTAGAGACAGGCACTGAGTTCCTGGGGGTGGGCGGGGGGCTGGATTACAGGGGGTCAGGGCCCCACTCCGCTCCGCAGGTGCTGGCCTCGCTGTCCACTTCCCTCCGCGCTCCAGGGAGCGGAGGACAGTGACCAGCGCTCACGGCACCTCGAGCTCGCGTGTTTTCTTTAAGGCCAGCTGCTAAAGGGCAGGATTTTCCCACAGGAGGAAAAGGTGAGGCTCCAGTTCTGACACATCACATCCTTGGAATTCTGATTCACATTAAGTTAGGACCGAAAGCGGGAAGAGTGCTTTTTAAAAAACAAAAAGACAGACATACACGAAATGAACAACGTTTCACCCCTCCTGAATGAGACAGACAAGATTAAACCTAAGCTCGCCCATAAATAAACGTACCAAGCACTTGGTCACGCTGGGACAGCACAGCCCTGCCCCCCAGCTTCCATCAGGAGAGAAACTGGCGTCCGTCAGCTGAGAGGCCACAGGACACCCTTCTAGGACTTTCCTTTTCCTTCAAGGGTGTTTCCGGAACGAAGAGGGAAACAGTGGGGGGCGGGGGGGGGCAGACGTCCCCTTCCCAAGGGAAAAGCTGTGTGGGACCAGACCGCATCAGTCCAGGAGGGCTCCGGAGCTTCACGGGGTCTGCTCTGGCTCTGGGTACGCTATCCCCAGACTCTCCTCTGACAGGGACCCCTCGTTCCCACTTGGCCCTGACTGAGGCCAGGCTCGTCTGGTGCACCTGAGTGCACACACAGCACATGCACACATCACACACGTGTGCACACATACACATGCATGTGCACACGCACACGGCGTGCAAACCATGGGCACCTACCTGCAGTGCCAGGCTCGCACCAGGCGTTGGTCTGCAGGAGTTCCTGGGCAGCCTCTCCTCAGCCCCCAGACCACCGGCCCTGCAGGAAGCAGGCACGGATGCTGCTACTCCTGGCGGGGCCCATGGGCCCCTGCCCCCTGCATGTCACATTCTCACCCTCTGTTTGGCTGCAAGCTTGTGGGTCTTACTTACCAGAACCCCACTTGGCACTAACAAAGCAACAGTTTTTAGCGGCTACTCTTCCCTCCTTGGCTTCCCAGGTGCCTCAGATGGTAAAGCGTGTGCCTGCAATGCGGGAGACCCAGGTTCGATCCCTGGTGGGAAAGATCCCCTGGAGAAGGAAGTGGCAACCCACACCAGTACCCTTGCCTGGAAAACTCCATGGACAGAGGAGCCTGGTAGGCTATAGTTCATGGGGTAGCAAAGAGTCAGACACAACTGAGTGATTTCACTTTGAGCCTAAAGCCTAAGAACATACGTATCTTTAAAGGTCCCCTCCAGAAGCTGAGATGTTTGACTAACGGTGTGGGGATCTAGGGTGTAAGAGATGCGGCCTCTTAGACGGGTAGGGAGGGGCGATGGTGAGGCTGAAGGCACCTGGGCCAGCCCCAAGGTTGGAGCCAAGGTGGGCAAGCCCACAAGAGGATGCAAGAGCCTGGAGAGACCGACGGGCTTTCTGCCCTGACCTGGACCTGGGTTCTCGTCTGTCTAGGACGCTCTCTGCTTCTGGTGGGGATACCGTGTCTCACATGTCACACGTGTGGGAGACATCCAGAAGGAGGCTCATGAAACCTGCTCCTCCAGGGACAGAACCAGGTGCTGAGGACAGGAGACGGACGGAAGTCTCACTTCCCTGACCTCTGAGTCCTGAACCTGGTGAAAGTGCTTTGGGTCCAAGAAAGCAGAGGCCCGGTTTTTAAAGCCCCTCCTCTGCAAAGGAGGACGGAGAACCAGTGGCTGCCCCAGGCCTGCGCCACGTTCTTCCTGAGCTCCTGGAGCCGCAGTCTCAGGGCTGCTGCCCCGAACCTTCCCGAAGGGGTGGGCGCCACCTGCCCGCACCGCCCTTCTGCCCCCTCTGCGGCCCGGCCAGTGGGACCAGGAGGGGTGGCTGGCCCGGCCACACCCGCCTGCCCCCTGCCGCTGTCCCCAAGGCCTGCTGGCTCAGTGTTGCCCTTCCAGCGCCGAGGGGCGGCTCTGCTGCTGGTCTAGAGGCGCCAGCAGGAAGATGTGCTCATGCGGGGTCAGGGGCCCTCACCGCAGGTCCCGGCCTGGCCAGGCAAGGCCTTCCTGCAGCGGAGCCCCCGTAGCAGGGCCCTGCAGACCAGCGCTGAGGTGTCCTTGATGGCGGGGCGCCCTGGACACCAGGGCCAGCAAACACACACAGACGGCTCACAGTGCTGCGATGTAAACTGCACTTTTCAAAATTATTCACATCTTTACAAAACAGGGTGGTGATCTGACTTTCTATTACACCCCCCACAGGGCAGGTGGCCAAGCAGCCACCAGGGTCAGTGGGTCCAAGATCAGAGAGAGGAGGGAGGAGGGGTCGGGCAGAGACCCTGTCCTCTAACCCCCTTCATAAGAAGATACGAAGACAGAACAGCTCCATCACCCAGAGCTGGAAGCAGACAAGCCCTGCCAGGGCTATATGTCAACACACCTGCCACTAGCTGAGGATCACAGGAGACAACTTGCAACCAAACAGCAAAGCCCCAAGACTCGAGTTCGTGTGAAAGAAACAGAAACGCACAGCTGAGAATGACAACCAGGACTATCGACAATCCGGCTCACGTGACAAACCGAATTTAAGAAACAAACCAAAGTACTGGAATTATAAGTTTTTAGTTCCCCAAACCCAGGAATGCAATAGGCCAGGCCCAGCTGCCTTCCAGGCCACAGCAGGAGGGGTAAGCTTCCCGCTGAGAACGCGAGCCCTTCCTCGGGGAGGTGGACAGGAGTGAACAGGCACCACGGGGTCTGAGTTCTGATCCCCAAGGCCCTAACAGCTTGGGTGCGAGGCCTCTCAGAGCGGGGCCAGAGCTCACCTCCCCTGCCAGCAGGCTCCTTCCACCTGCTTCTGGGCACGTCCCCCACACCCTCACTGCTCAGTACTCCCCAGTGGCGGGCGTCCCAACCCGCGGCCACCCATCGAGGACTGACATGGTAATTTTGTGGCATGCTGAAGGGCAGTGGCTTTTCTAGAATCTGTATTTTCTATTTGGCTGGAATAACTCTCCTCATAATTGCAGGTGTCTCTGGAATCAGCTCCTCTCACAGGCCGGCGGCCGTGGCGGGCAGGCGTGGAGCTTGAGGAGCACATGCCTGGCTTAGAAACCACCACCTCTTCCCAGGTTCCCGCGGCCTGGGCAGCCCTCAGCCTGCACCCACCTCGGGGCGGTGGGGTGACAAGGTACTCTGAGGACTGAGGGCTGGCATCAGTATTTAGGTTAGAGTCGACTTCCTGGGCCCATGTGAAAGCTCAGGCCGCAGCCGTGGTGGGGAAGGCACTCCACCTTCCAGCCATTGTTCCCCAGGTCCTCAACGCAGCAGACGTGCGATGTCAGGTGAGGGGCCAGGCAGAGGGCTGGGGATCTGAGCGGAACACAGCCCCCAGCAGACAGGGCAACGAGCTCTGTTCATGGACGGCCATCGGACCAAACCAGAAAGGCTGGGATGCTGAAGCTGAAACTCAGGCCAGATGCTTCAAGGTTTAAACACAACCCACGTGCCCCTGGTGGGCTCCCCCAAGACGGGTGGGCCGGCCCTCCCAGCCTCTGCTTCCTCACGTTGCCGCCAGTAAAAAGCCTGCTGGTGGGAGGGTGCCCAGCGCTGTGTCCACAGTATTTACCTGCGCCCTCGTCTCCACTGGAGACAGGCCTGGTCGTTCACAGAGCAAACACATGTGGCTGGAACGAGAGGCAAAGCACGTGGCTCCGCTGGGGTGGGCGCTGACTGGCTCCCTGGGGAATCCCACAGGCCTTCTGTGTTGCGTGCATCAGTGGGTCCAGAGGCCCCAGGAGCCTGGGGGGCGGCTGTTGGGGACCGACTCTGGAAGGCAGGAAACCAGGAGCTGGGCTTTGACGAAGGTGCACGGACACATCAGGCATCTAAGCTGCGTCACCCATTCTCTCCTCCCTCACTCACTCACTGAGCCTCCCCTGGGCCTGCGGCACTGGTGAGCGTCTGAAACTGCGGGGGACAGGGGAGATCGTGCAGAACAGTGATGGGAAGACGGCACTTCAGGTGGCTCCTCGGAGTCTCCCGGGTGGGGAGGACACGCACAGGCTGACCATGAGAGCCCGGCCCTGTGATGGACTCGCCACACAAGTGATGAGCAAGTCGATCACCCCAGGACAGAACTGGATGCCCCAGAGCAGACGTATCTGATAAAGGACTTTTTAATAAAGAACCCTCACAACTCATTAATCAGACAAACCACATATAAGCAAAAAAGTCTGAGCACGCACTCCACCTAAGATACACGAATGCCCAACAGGCATAAGGATAAATGCTTACCATCGCTATTTGTCAGAGGAATGCAAGTGTTCTCAAGGACACTAACCCTAACGGGGAACGGTTGGAATGGTCTCTGCTTGTGAAGTGAACCTGTGCTCACGTGGGACTGCCCGCCCCACTCCTAGGTCTCCACTCATGGGAAACGAAACACAAGTCCACACAGACTCAAAGCAGCTGTATTTAAAACAGCCCTGAGATGGAAACGATGCAGACGTTCTGAGCTGGTGAACGAACAGGGGAAAGGGGGTGTGTCCACTCAGTGGACCACGTAGTGCAGCAGGATGGACGAACCAACCCCCGAAGCACGGCAGAAACCAGACCACCTACTGCGTGATTCTGCTCGTACAAACTTCAGACAGGGCATGATCACGACAGAGGCGACCCCCACCACAAAGGAGCACTCATGCGACGGGCCGCCAGGGAGCCTCCTGGGACGATGGAAGGTGGTGGAGTGTACACCTGCAGACAGCTATCAGGTGGATCCAGCTGTACACACGGAGACAACAGCTTCAGCTACATACACACACACTCTTACACACATACATATACACGTATGTACACACACAACACACATACACGTATGTACATACACAACACACAGCATATACACACATACACATGTGCACACACAACACACACATATGAACACACACTACATATACATATATGTACAAATACAACACATATGTACATAGACAGCACACACATACACATATGTACATAGACAACATATACACACAAACACATATACACACACTTCAGTTCGGTTCAGTCGCTCAGTCGTGTCTGACTCTTCACGACCCCATGAATCGCAGCACACCAGGCCTCCCTGTCCATCACCAACTCCCGGACTTCACTCAGACTCACGTCCATCGAGTCAGTGATGCCATCCAGCCATCTCATCCTCTGTCGTCCCCTTCTCCTCCTGCCCCCAATCCCTCCCAGCATCAGAGTCTTTTCCAATGAGTCAACTCTTCGCATGAGGTGGCCAAAGTCCTGGAGTTTCAGCTTTAGCATCATTCCTTCCAAAGAAATCCCAGGGCTGATCGCCTTCAGAATGGACTGGTTGGATCTCCTTGCACTCCAAGGGACTCTCAAGAGTCTTCTCCAACACCACAGTTCAAAAGCATCAATTCTTCGGCACTCAGCTGTCTTCACAGTCCCACTCTCACATTCATACACGACCACAGGAAAAACCATAGCCTTGACCAGACGGACCTTTGTTGGCAAAGTAATGTCTCTGCTTTTCAATATGCTATCTAGGTGGTCATAACTTTTCTTCCAAGGAGTAAGCGTCTTTTGATTTCATGGCTGCAGTCACCATCTGCAGTGATTTTGGAGCCTAAAAAAATAAAGTCTGACACTGTTTCCACTGTTTCCCCATCTATTTTCCATGAAGTGATGGGACCGGATGCCATGATCTTCGTTTTCTGAATGTTGAGTTTTAAGCCAACTTTTTCACTCTCCTCTTTCACTTTCATCAAGAGGCTTTTTAGTTCCTCTTCACTTTCTGCCATAAGGGTGGTGTCATCTGCGTATCTGAGGTTATTGATATTTCTCCCGGCAATCTTGATTCCAGCTTGTGCTTCTTCCAGCCCAGCGTTTCTCATGATGTACTCTGCATATAAATAAGCAGGGTGACAATATACAGCCTTGACGTACTCCTACATACACACACATACACATATGTACATAAACACACACACACATATGTACATAAACATATACACACATACACATATGTACATATATAACATACACACAGGCACTTATACACATATACAACACGTACACACACACACACACACATACGTATGGATGTATTTGGCTGTGCTGGGTCTTAGTCGCAGCATGCAGGATCTTCAGTTTTCATTGTGCCATGCCAGATCTTTAGTTCCAGCATTTAAACTTCTCGTTAAGGGATGTGAGATCTAGTTCCCTGACCAGGGATCGAACCCTAGCCCCCTGCATTGGCAGCTTGGAGTCTTAGCCATTGGATCACCAGGGAAACCCCCGTTTCAGCTTTAATAATTATTAATATACAAAATTCAATAAACATTGTACTTCTGGGTGTGACAGACCACTCTGACCACTACACTGCCCCTAGGTCCGTCTGTGGTTTTCCCAGTGGTCATGTATGGATGTGAGAGTTGCACTATAAGAAAGCTGAGCACCAAAGAATTGATGCTTTTAACTGTGGTGTTGGAGAAGACTCTTGAGAGTCCCTCGGACTGCAAGGAGATCAAACCAGTCCATCCTAAAGGAAATCAGTCCGAATACTCATTGAAAGGACTGATGCTGAAACTGAAACTCCAATACTTTGGCCACCTGATGCAAAGAACTGACTCACTGGAAAAGACCCTGATGCTGGGAAAGATTGAAGGCAGGAGGAAAAGGGGAGGACAGAGGATGAGATGGTTGGATGGCATCACCGACTTAATGGACATGAGTTTGAGCAAGCTCTGGGAGTTGGTGATGGACAGGGAGCCTGGCGTGCTGCAGTCCATGGGGTCGCAGAGTCGGATACAACTGAACTGAACTGAAATTCAGAGTGAAATTCAAGTACAACCTTGAGAAAAGGATCAGGCCTTACTGTCTGGCTCCTATCTAAGCCCATCTCAGAACAACTCTCGTTAAGCTCTGCTCCTTTAGCCCATGGAAACAGCTTCTGCCAGAGTCCTGCTCTCCTGTGTCATGTCTAGGGTCAGTGACAAGGGTCACCTTCATCCCCTGTGGGTCGTCCTGTCACAGTAACTGTGATGACAATCGTCCTGCTTCTCATCATCACTGGTGTATGGTCACATGGAACAGACACACTTGCAACTTTCAGAAGCTGCAGTTAACGCCTAGCCTAGGCGTTATACAGGAAAGTTAGAATGTGCATTATCCTGGATGTCTAAAATGGACCAAGTCTCGGGTAACACGTACACGCTCAGAACCACACGGCGAAATGTAAGCTGTGTGGAAACTGAGACGCAGAGCCTGCACAGCGCAAGTGCCAGGGGCTGCGTGAGCACCAGGGCGCTGGGCCACCGTACACATGTGACCCGTCACCACGGAAACGCCCCCAAACCTGCACTCCTGCTACCAACCTGCTCCTCAAAAATCAGAGCCTAAACCGTGAGAGATCGTGGAAGTCACCATGGGACCTGGCTCTGATCCCAAGTCTGGCCACACTGCTTTCGTGATGACCTCAACCATGAACCCACACCCTGGCATGTCAGAGGCGCGAAATACACGCTTGGTAAGCTTCCATGCCACCGCACACGGCCCGCCCAGGGTCTGGCCAGAAATGGGCTCCAAGACTCACCCCGCACTCCTGCCCTCTCCCCCGAGAGGTCTTCCCAGGTCCTCCAGGGGCCGGAATCTCACCCCAGCTCTCCTCCCAGCAAGGCAGCTCTTGCTGGGCTGGTCACTCGCTGGCTCCCAGCACCAGAACGAGGCCATGTGGGGACCGCCAGACGTGGTGTTCCATCTGTCCCCAGTGGCCTGGAGCCTGGGGCCACCGAGGAAGCAGAGCGGGGTGAGTGCAGGGATGGTCCACATGCAGATGGAGGACAGAGCACGGCCCACGTGGTTCACACCCCAGGGCCCCCAGCTCCCCAGGAGAGGGTCTCGACTCGTCCAGGTGTGGGCCGTCCCTCCAGCCTTACGTTATGAAAGATGAGACAGGCAGACACCCGGGGTGTCACAGGGAAAGCAGGCAGGAGCACAGGGACGCAAATGCAGACGGTGACCAGCCTGCCCCTTCAGTCACGGGCCTGATGACGCAGTGCGGGCAGGCGTGGCACCTGCTGAGCTGGGACCCGCACCAGCCCCTGCCCACCGCCCTGCAGGGGCCGGCGCCAGGCAGGCCTGAGTGTGTACTCTCTGAACAAGAATCACGCCGTCATGTTCAGAGAGAGACACATTCCAGGTATAGCCAAAATAAATCAGAGTTTTAAAATATTTTACAGCACACATGTGGAATTCTAGAATGAAGCACGCTTCTGAATAATTTGGCTCCTTACCCAGATCTCTTAGAAAGTTGGGAGCTTAGAGATTTTAAGACTTTCTTAGACAATGAGGAAAATTAAACATTCTGACCATGTTTTTATAGGGCCTGAGACATTTCCCGCGGTAATGTGGAAGTGATGACAGTGTTTTCAGAGTGTATCTTTGAGAATCTCAGTATTTCTGGAAATACCCATCATTCAGGCACCTAACTTTCACAATAAACTCCTATTTAAGTCAATAACAAGATGAAAATAAAGAAAACAGAATTCTTCAGTGTTTTCTACAGCAAGGCCTTGTTCTGAGCAGGTGCCCGGCCTCCCGACCTGACCTGCGATTTACCTCACTCTACGGAAAAACAGTGGGGCTGGGGGCTCGCGGGCTCGGCCAGGATGACACAGCTGGGGGCCGCACTGGAGGTGGGGGTGGGGGCTCATGGGCTCGGCCAGGATGACACGGTTTGAGGGCCACACTGCGGGTAGGGGGGCCCAGGGCTCGGCAAGTGGCACCTCGTGGGAGGCGAGGGTGTGCCAGGTCAGAGGTTCAGAAGGCCAATGAGCCCGGACACCCAATACCCACCTGGCTGGGGCCTCCGACCCCACGTGCGGGTCTGGAGGACCACCCCCACCCGCCCTGCCCCTGCCGACACAGGAGGAAAGCCCATTAGAGGAGGCTGCCGCGACGGGAGACTGGGGATGTGGTCAGCCTGTGTGCCCACATGCACCCGTGTGCGCTGCTCAGCCCGGGACGCGGGTGGCACTTACCAATCTGTAACAGGACTGGCGTGACCAGCGCCGTCTCCATGGCGTAACAGAACTCCCTGCCGAACATCACGGCCCCGTGCATCACCCACAGGCGCACGGGGATGCGGTCGATGGAGCCCTCGCTGACGGTCTCATCCCGCGTCTCCGCCTCTGCCCTCCCTGGCTTCTGGAGGTCTGGCAGGGGCACCGGGAGCTCCTGAACTTGCATAGATTCTGCATCGGCATTCTGCGGAGCCATTTTCATCACCACCAAAAAATATATATATCTCTTTACTCTATCTAAATAAATAATTCTATCATATATCTTTAAGGATAAATTAAGACGTCTTCGCTTTCTGCTTCAGCTGTGCTCCTCCGGCAAGTAACACTTATATTCCTCTTTGTACAAACAGGTATCTTGAAACTTCTCACAATCGGATGAGACACGCAGCAAAACAGAATGATTTTTGGTTGGATTGAACATATGGCTTTCTGGCTTACTGTGAATTAGAGTTAAAAATCCATAAATGCCATTCAGTTAATACCAGTTTCATCATCATTACTGAAGAGGTGCTGAAGCTCCGTTCCTTGCTGCTGAGAGGCGGGCAGGTGACACACGGACGCAGGCCGCCGGCGCGCCCCATCGAGCGACTGGGCGATCTGCAAGGGAGCAAGAGCCGGTCACACGGGCCGGGGCCGCCCGCCCCCACCCGCCATCCGGGCCCGCCCGGGGCCCTCGGTTCTCTGAGCAGGGGACAGAATCACCTGCGGAGAACACAAATCCAGTCCCCGGAGAAACAACGTTTTCCAGTACTGAATTGGTCCTGGGGGAGGATAGAGAAGGGACAACAACAGGAGATGGGACGAGAGAAAAGGGCACGGAAAGAGCTCTCCGTTTCTGCTCCTCGGCCAGGCCAGGGACCGACCGCGGGCACTGGGCCCCAAAGGGCCAGACGCTGACCACCACGTGGAGGCGCACTCCAGGGGGCGCTGAAACCCGGGCCCTGGTCCTGCATTCCCACCTTCCTGGTACCAGTGACCAGTCTCCACCTGGACGCACATGCCAGGAGCAAGTGCCGACTGCCGAGAACCTGCCTAGAGTCGTCCCCCTCGCCTCTCCCCCGTGAAAGGCCAGACAAGGATGCGCTTACATCCCTGCTCTCTGGACAGGGGCCTCCATTCAAGCTGAAGGGACCTGACATCACACAAGTGACTTTATGTTAAGGTGGGTCGGTGGGTGGATATCTTACAAAAAAATTTCAATTGTTTTAAATAAAAATATTTCTGCTTAATATTCACTTAATCCAAGACATCTAGCTCCTACTTTTCACCCCAGAAAGGACCAGAAGTTGAGGGGTAGTCTTCACTGAGCCCCCTTCTCAGGGAGCCTTGGAGGTGATAGGGGGTCCCTGGCCCAGCTGCTGGCAAAGCTGAGCTGCTGACCCTGGGGGTTCAGAGCCCCTGCCTCACTCTTCCGCCAAACTGAGGCTTTCTCCTGCTCTCTTTCCTGCCACCAAAACTTCTCGGGCAATCATGGGTCCAAGGGATCTGACCAATGAATCTGCTTCTTAAGCCTTCCACTTCACTACAAGCCCACACCTGCAGCCTTCACCTGCGACTTCTACCCAACTCACAAGTGTCCTCTCCAGACAGTCAGTCGTCTCTACAAGACCAGCGTTTCCAAACTGTCACCTTTCTCCAATCCTTTTTAAAAAACACGTTATTATGACACTTCTCATGTATACAATGCAAGCGGAACAGCGCTAAGCACCCAGCGCGAGCCCTTAGCAGCACTCTCTCACTCCATCCTGATCAGCTGAACTCTTGGCAAGAAGGACAGTAAAGCACCCAGCGCGAGCCCTTAGCAGCACTCTCTCACTCCATCCCGATCAGCTGAACTCTTGGCAAGAAGGACAGTAACCAGTTTTCTCTGAGACCCTAAGGACTTAATTATCATCTTCAAACCCATCAGTTCTGTCCCCTCACCCCTGGTCCCACTGTGTATCTATCCTCAAAGTCAGGTTGAAATGAAACTCTGCGAGTTGAAAGTGAAAGTCATTCAGTTGTGTCCGACTCTGTGTGACTCCATGGACTACAGCCTACCAGGCTCCTCTGTCTGTGGAATTCTCCAGGCAAGAATACTGGAGTGGGCAGCCATTCCCTTCTCCAGGGGATCTTCCCAACCCAAGGATCAAACCCAGGTCTCCTACATGGCAGGCAGATCCTTTACCATCTGAGCTACCATCATGAGAAATGCTGGGCTGGTTGAAGCACAAACTGGAATTAAGACTGCCAGGGGAAATATCAACAACCTCAGATATGCAGATGATACCACTCTAATGGCAAAAAGTGAAGAAGAACTAAAGAGCCTGTTGATGAGAGTGAAAGACGAGAGTAAAAAAGCTGGCTTAAAACTCAACATTCAGAAAATGAAAATCATGGCATCTGTCACTTCATGACAAATAAATGGGGAAAAAGTGGAAACAGTGGAAGATTTTATCTTCTTGGGCTCCAAAATCACTGTGGACTGTGCTGCAGCCATGAAATTAAAAGACACTTGCACCTTGGAAATAAAGCTGTGACAACCCTAGACAGCGTGTTAAAAAGCAGAGACAGCACTTTGCCGACAAAGGTCCATCTAGTCAGCTATGGTTTTCCCAGTAGCCATGTACGGATGTTAAAAGTTGGACCATAAAGAAGGCTGAGCACTGAAGAATTGATGCTTTCGAACTGTGGTGCTGGAGAAGACTCTTGAGAGTCCCTTAGCCATCAATCCTAAAGGAAACCAACCCTGACTATTCACTGGAAGGAATGATCTTGACCGGATATCCAACATTTTGGCCACCTGATGCGAAGAATCAACTCCCTGGAACAGATTCTGATCCTGAGGGCAGGAGAAGGAGATGACAGAGGATGACATGGTTCGAGGGCATCACCGACTCAATGGGCATGAATTGAGCCAGCTCTGGCAGACAGTGAGGGACAGGGAGGCCTGGCGCGCGGCAGTCCATGGCGTCGCCAAGAGTTGGACACAACTTGGCAACTGAACAACAGCTGCATGTCGGAGAGTGAAGAGTCATTTCAGCAATAGCTGACACTGAGGCAATGAGGCTCTGCAGTAAGTGCACTAGGATTACTTTAAGGCTGTGAGTCTCAGCCCGGGGGGCACTGGGCGATGCCTGGGGATGTTTCTGGGTCTCATGACTGGAGACAGGGGTTGGTATCATGCTTTGGGGAGAGTCCAGCGATGGGCTTAGCATACTGCAGCCCCAGGGTGCCCCACAGCAGAGAGCGACTATTTCCTAGGGTTATTATTAAACAAGAGGAAAAGTGCTCTTAAAAATGCTGAAACCCTTATCACACTGTGAACCAGTCAACCAGCCAGCCCAGAACTTACAAACTCAACTGCACTTCCTTCCCCTTTGTTTTCTTACGCAGCCTCTGCCCAAAGCAGAAGAGGAAACACAGGGAGCTCAGGACACTGGTTCCCTGAGGAGGAGTCTAGGGTCAGGCTTTTAAGTGGGAAGGGGTGTGAGCTGTCCCCTCCCAGTCAGCCACCCCGACCACAGGAGGTGGCGTTTCCAGGCACTTATTTTCCAAGAGCAGGTAAGAGCCGCCAAAGGGCAGTGAAGGAAGCCCAGCCGGCCACCTGGCCTCGGTCACGTTCAGGCTGTGGGATCCAACCCCAGGCCCAGGGCTGCACCTGCCTAAGGGCCTGTGGAATCAGCTAGAGATGGCCAGGAAGCCCAGGAGGCAGAGGCTGCACGTGGGGGAGCAAAGGGCCTGATGCCCTTAGGAAAGCCGCCCACCGTCAGACCACCAGGCCAGTGCCGGCGCACCCCCTCTGCGGTGCAGAGCGAGTCTCCACACCAGAGACCCTCCTTACATCTGGGGTCCTCACCAAACGTCTAAGAATGGCGCAGCCACGGCCTCTGGAAAGAAAGTTGCGGGGGGAGCCCCTAGTGGTGGCGGTGGTGGCACCTCCCCTCCCAGGACTCTTCCAGGCAGAGGGTCCAGCCACCTGCCGTCTCCCTCATGGTCAGGGGCAGGCGTGGCCACCTAACTGGTCAGCAGAGCCTGCCTCACACGGGGCGTCCTGCTGGCCAATCAGGCAGCCCAGGGACTGTGCAGCCAGACCTCAACTACGGCCGTGTGCACAGTCTTCCCGAAAGGGGGCCTGCTGGGGTTGGGCTGGTGCTGTGGCCTGTCAGGGGTTCACCCACCCTCCAGATCCGGCCCTGATGCCCCTTCGGGGGGGCAGCAGGAAGGACCCAGGCTTCAGGGCAGAAGGCCTGCCCCCCACTTCCTGCAGCATCCCACCTTCCCAGTGGCCATTTGGTTGCTTCTGCATCATTTATTTACGAACCCACCCCAGCACTCGGAGATTGCGCCTCCCTCTCCCCACATGGACTCTGTCTGCACTTCCATCCAGCGAGCCCAGCAAAGGCTCTGCAGGCACAGAGCCACCAGCGGGTCCTGTGCTGGGGACACGCCTTCCCTCTTGCGCTTCTCCTCCCAGAATCTCGACCCACTCCGGCATGTTTATTTGCAAGAACTCTATGAGCAAATGACCTTTAAGAGTCTGACTAGCTCTGGAGGGAAATGTCAGTATTTTTACCCAGATTTCACTGATTTTATAAATTAGCTGAAGGAGAACTGCCACCCTTAGGGCTGTCTCTGTATATCCGAGTCCAAACCCAGTGCCTTTCGGGAGAATTTCAACACGTTCCTCCTACAGTTTTGCACATTTCTTGTGAAGTTTCTTCCTAGTGATTTCACCTTCTCTGTGGCCCCTGTGGATGCGATTTTCCCTTGCCTTATACCTTCCACGTGGTTGGCTGTGCACGTGAATGGTACCAGGGCTTGCTCACTTCCTTAGGTACTCACACACAGTGAAAAGGTACCACTCAATCAGTTTTGACTAATCTATGTCAACAGGGAGGACATTTCCAACACCCTGGCGGGTCCACGTGGGTCCTTTCCCATCCACTGAAGGCTCACTCATGGTTTTGTATTTTAACTTGATAACCTGGTTCTCTAACTGTCTGAGTGCGAATGGGTGGGGTGAGGAGGCTATGACCAGACTGACAGCAAGTCTAAGCAGCACCAAGATGCGTCAAGTCCCCAGCTCGATGGAGGCTGGGACTCGGGGTCCCCTCACAGCAAGTCTAAGCAGCACCAAGATGCATCAAGTCCCCAGCTCGATGGAGGCTGGGACTCGGGGTCCCCTCAGTCTGAATTATGCACAGCACCTGCACAGGACATGGAGCAGGGACCCAGGCGGCATGAACTGCCCCCTTCCTGGGCTCTGACCTCTGTCCCCTCCCCACCCCCCCAACTCTACTGCGAGGGCCCCTTCTCCTCAGGGCTCTGCTCTACAAGAAGATGGAAGGAGAGCGGCTTTGAGGAGAAAAGGAAGGTGTGAGTGGGGAGGGTGTCTCTCCATTTAGGGGGACAATCGGACACCGTCAAGCCAGATTCACTCCCGTAATGCAGTGCCGTGAAGTACTCGTACAGCAAGCAAACTGCTTTAAGGAAGCTATCTTCTAGAAAGGCTAGAGCTGTTAATTACAACATCTAAAACCATGAAAATGCTTTCCTCTGAAACACCTGATGTAAAAGGCCCGAGCTAAAGTGTGACAACACACTGAAGCAATCCGAGGACGACTAGGCTGCTGCCTCCTGAAAACCTCCTCCTGACTTGCTCGAAGGAGCGGAGAGGCTTCCGTTGTGACCTGTTCCACTAGGATCTTCAGAGCCCAGAGCGACTCTGAAGTCAGGCCTCCCTCTGGAGCCTCCCTGACGACGACCTGGTTGTGATTCGCAGATGCACCGAGACAAGTGAAACTACAATTGTTCCAATCAACAACTTCCTCTATTGTCCTGCTTCTAATTTCAGGGTGACTGATGCCAAAACACGTGACTTCCTACAATCTGCTGTGTGGAAAAGCTGGCTGTAAACTTCACGTCATCAAAAACTTAACTGAAGCATAATTTTTTGACAGGCAGTTCAGAGTCTATGCAAGTCACAGGATTCGATGGGAATACGATCTTGAAGGTCAGGGACCAACATGTGCCGGAGGACGGCTGGAGGGGGGTTCAGGCGCCGTGGCTCCTGTCTTGGCCCCACGCATACGCGCGTGCACACAGCGTTACAGGCACGGGGACGAGCAGCCCATGCTTTGTGGTGTCTGGTTTGTGGCAAGGGCTGTTTGATTTGTACACTCACCATCTAAGACGGGCATCTCTACCCTGGAAAAACTCATCAGAACTGCTAACGTTTTCGTAAGACGTCGTCCACTATTAGCCTCAGATAACCCACTCAACCAAAGCACAGCCCCCCCCACTACCATCAGCCCGCTGTGCCCTCCCTCCAGACACGCACGACAAAGGTGACTGCCCGAGGGCAGCAGCGAAGCCGGCGACACCGGGCAGACGGCTGTGCGCCAGAGAAGGCCAGCTGCTGCACCAGGGGAAACAGGCATAAGATGGAACCAAGCAAAGTCAGAGGACCCTAATACAAATGCGGATGACATTCTGGTAAAAAGCTGCTTACAAAGTTACATCCTTCAAAGCATCAGAAATGCCATTGATTGCCAACATAAAATCAATGCTGTATCAAGAGAATGAGACAGGCCCCAGACTGGGAGAAAATATTGTAAAAGACACAGCGATAAAGGATGCTATCCAAAGCAAAGCTGACGGTGAGGAAATGAACAACTCAGTTATACAGGTGGGCCAAAGACCCGAGCAGACAGCTCACCAGAGAAAACAGAGGAGGCAGGTGAGCACAGCAAAGATGCTCCGCATCCAGCGCCTGTCATCAGGGAAACGCAAATTCAAACAGCAGTGAGACAGCCCCCCACACCTGTTAGAACGGCCCAGGCCCAGAGCACCCACGCAGGCGAAAACGTGGAGCGGCCGGAACCGCACTCACTGCGTGGGGACAGAGTGGTGCGGCCACTTTGGAGGACAGTTTGGTGGCTTTTTACAAAACTAAATATACTCTTAGCATGCGATGCAGCAATCATGTTCCCTGGTATTTGCCCAAAGGAGCGGAAAACTTATCCATAAAAAACCTGCACGTGGATGCTATACAGCAGCTTTATCCACAATGGCCGAGACCTGGAAACAACCAAGATGTCCTTCAGTAGGTGAATTGCCAATCTGTGGCACATCAATGAAATAGTAACCAGCACTAAAAAGAAACGAGCCATCACACCATGAAAAGCCATGGAGGAACCTTAAATGCACATTAATTCGCTGAAAGAAGCCAATCTGAGACGGCTACGTTACCAGATTCCCAACAACAGGGTGTTCTGGAAAGGCACAACTATGGAAACAGTGCCAGGACCAGTGGTTTCTGCCCCCTAAGGCAGAAAAGCAGCAAGCCTTGGACTTCCCCACATGGTGTCCTGTTATGGGAGCCGAATGGACCGACGCACTGAATCTGTGTGAACCAGGAAGGCCAAGGCAGCATATTTAAAAATGCAGACTTCAGGGCTCCGCTGCGCCACAGAACCACAGCTCTGGGGAAGGGCCTGAGAGTCTGCAGGCCTGCTCGCCCCAGGTGGGAGCCGCTGGCCACAGGCACCTGGCCGACAACCCACTGCCCCTCTAGGTAGAAATGACTGGTCTGACTTCGTAACCTCGCCTGTGTGTGTTCTGTGCCATGAGACCTGGCTGAGAGCACTTCAGACACTGAACACCATGTCGGAGGCGCCTTCTGATTGGCTTGCTGGGAACTTGCAGGCAGAGGGGGCGGGGGAGTAAGGAGGCATGTGACTGCGTGTGTCAAATACTCCGAGTATGCAGACTGAATCAAAGGAAATCTGGAAAGGGGCCCCAGGGAGTGAGGGGATGAAAATATTGCTACACTGTAACAAGCCAGTCTAATTAAAGTGTTTCTCAATGGATTAGTATCCCAGCAACGTGCAGGAGCCAAGGGCCCAGGCACTCCAGCGCGCTTCTCCTGGGCGGCTTTTCTGTGACTCCCCGGCCCGGCCCGGCCCCCTGGTCCCTCGTCCCTCCCCAGACAGTGCCAAGATCTCCCCGTCAAGGGCACCCAGCCTGGGCCAGGCTGCCCACTCCCCTGGGAGGCTGGGTCACAGCCATCACGGCAGGGACGCGGGGATGTGGCCCCTCTCGTGCGTCCTCAGGACAGGAGAAGGTGCACCCTCCTAGAGATGTTTTTTTAAATGCCTGTAAACTGGCATACTGCAACTTAATCTCAAAATACACTCTATTTAAGAACTACTTTCTAAAAGTCATCTCTTAGGAAGGGAGCGTACAGCAAGACAAGGGGGAGCGCAGAAGGCTCAGCTCCCCTCCACCAGCCCACCTCGGGCAGGGGCCAGTCTGCTCTGACTCGGGTGTGCAGAGCCCCCTGCGAGCCCGCACAGCTCCACGCTGCCCCTGCCCTCAGCCCTACGGAAGCAGTCGCTGACCCACCTGAAGCACAGCATCAGGTCAACAATGCTGCCCCTGCCTTCAGCCCTGCGGAAGCAGTCGCTCTGACCCACCTGAAGCACAGCGTCAGGTCAAACACACAGACGGCACGCGGAAGCAAACCTGGCAAACCCCAGTGACGGCTTGTGACGGCAAAAACGTGTAATACCGGATCACGTCAAAGCGCACGCCATCTGGACTTCCCCGGTGGTACAGTGGGTGAGAATCCATTGGCCAATGTAGGGGACACGGCTTCGATACCTGGTCTGGGAAGATTTCACAGGCCACGGGGCAAGGAAGCCTGAAAGCATGAACTCCTGAGCCCATGTGATGCAACTACCAAAGGTCGGGTGCCGAGGCCCTGTGCTCCGCAACAAGAGAAACACATGCACCGCAACGAGAGGTGGCCCCTGCTCGCCGCAACTAGAGCACCCCCGAGCACAGCAGAAGACCCAGTGCGCCCCCTCCCCCCAGCTCCCAGGGCATCAGGATGGACACCAAGCTGTTCTCAAACAGCAGCTGCCTTCACTCTCTGCTAAAGGAAACTGCTACCCACACTCGAAGGAAAACTCAGAACGCTCGTGTCGGAGGAAATGGCCCTGAAACAAGGACAAACTGCTCTGTCCCCAGAGAAAACATTCTCCAGGACTTTTACCTTCTGCTGAAAACAAAGACCTGCTCACCTGACTTCTCACCTGTGACCTTCACACGGTTCTTCACTTGCACGTCAGGTGAGTAGGTTTGTTTGTTTTCTAATTAAAAATCTCTGAGAGGTTTTTTGCCTTCCTCTTCTTGTAAATGTTTCTAGCATCAATTTGCCACTTCAGCCACTGGGGTCAGGATGAAGCATTGGCTGCTATGGAAACAGCAACAAGCTTTTAAACCACACTGCTTCTGCCCAACTGGCCAAGGAAAACTGAGCTTCAGGATCAACCTGAAGGCCGAGTGGGCAGCCAGCCACTGCCAACAGTTCCAGAGGAGACTAGCATTTCCCCAAACTCCTCATTTCATCTAGGGTACAGGGCCAGGTACCAACAAACGCAGACTGTCATCTGCAGTGTGTTAGAGACAGGCAAGCGGCTGAAGAGGATGCGTTAACAACCAAACATTATTTAAAAAACATGAAAACAAAGATTCCTCACTTTACATACATACAACCGAGAACAAGGACTTCTGTGGTGGTCCACTGGTTAGAACTCTGCACTTTCACTGCTGTGAGGCTGCGTTCAGTCCCTGGTGGGGGAACTAAGATCCCATAAACCTCAAGGAACAGCCAAGAAAAGAAAAAAATACAGAAACAGACCTCAAGGACAAGGGTATAATTAGGGGCTACCGCTAAAGACTGCAGAGCTGTAATGAAACCTTCTGAGGGCACTTGTATCAGGTCAAAGCAGCGTCCAGGGTCCCCTCTCAGGCAGAAGTTCTGGAAGCCACCCAACTGCCAAACAACACACAATTATTTGAATTACGGTCCATGTGTCAAGTAAACACAAAACGGCCAAATGTTTTTAAAGTGAAGAAGAATGAAATATATTTGAGGAATGTTCAAATCAAAACTAGTTCTCTTAAAAGGTAAACATTTTGGTGAATGAAGGGAACACACACAGCTTTAGTCTGGGGTTACAGTCATTCTTACTAAGACCATAAGACAACCAGCAAAAACATTCTGCAGCTTTCTGCAGTCACTGCCCGCCCCCCCACCCCCAACACACACACACACCTGAAGTCAGCTGAAGGTCAGCGTGCCACACAGGGGATGAGTCATCTCTGCACCATTTACAGGACTGCCAGGCGCTGCTGAGCGACCAAGACCGTGGTCTAGAAGCACACTGCAGACCCTGTGAAGTCTTTCCACCCTCCCTAAGCCTTCCCACTGTCTCAGTCGCCTCCGGTCGTCTTACCAGGAGGAGGGTGTGGTCCTAGGGCGCTGGGGAGCCCCCCTGCAGGCGGGCATAGGGGAGGGCCCGCTCCCCTCTGAGCTCAGGCTGAGCAAACAGGACATCACCCGAGGAGGAGGGGGAGGGATCCTCCTAGAGGGTATCAACCAGACTATCAGCTCAGGAATCTGTCCTGTCTTGAGCAACTCCTTAACCTGAGGGCCCCTGAGGGTCTGTGATGAAGAAGCCCGCTTTGGTACCTGAATCCTCCCGCTGTCTGGAGAAGTCTGCGACTCAGGGCCAGCGCCTTCCTGGGGTCACCGGGGCTGACGCGCTCACAGCAAGTGGCACAATCACCTGTGGGATTAATCCCGGCCATCCTGACTCCGTCAGCAACGATTTCCCACAACTGCAGTCGTCTCGGTAGATGTGGAAAGCCTCAGAATGTAAATACCCTTTGATCCTGCAATTCTGCTCTTTGGAAAGCAAAACTTGTACAGTCTGCGGATCAACACCACTGAGCAACCTGCTCATGTAAAGGAAGACAGATTCTGACACAAACTCCACGGTGTGGGATTACCTGTTGACGTGGAAATGTGCCTAATAATAGGCACAGAAGGCACATTATAAATCAACTACACATAATGGTCCCATAAAGTTTTTTTTTTAAGGTATGGATGTAGAGAGGAGCTTTCTGGTGGCTCAGCCATAAAGATAAAGAACCTGCCTGCCAATGCATGAGTTCAGTTCAGCCACTCAGTCATGTCTGACTCTTTGCGACCCCATGGACTGCAGCACGCCAGGCTTCCCTGTCCATCACCAACTCCCAGAGCGTGCTCAAACTCACGTCCATCGAGTTGGTGATGCCATCCAACCATCTCATCCTTGGTCGTCTCCTCTGTCAACCCCTTCATGCAGGAGACGCGGGTTCAATCCTGGGTTAGAAAAATCCCCTGGAGGAGGAAATGGTAACCCACTCCAGTATCCTTGCTTGGGAAATCTCATGGACAGAAGAGCCTGGTGGGCTACAGTCCGTGAGGTCGCGAGAGAGTTGGACACGACTGAGCGACTAAACAACAACTCTGAATGCGGAGAGAGAGGCATTCTGAGGATTCACCATGATATACATACTGTTAGTGCATCTATATGACCCAGAGTCATTTCCTAATTCAGGTTCCCTATCCAAACTTCACGTCAGAGCCTGATATGTGGAATGACATTCAGGACTGTTCTACAATGAAGCTGAACCTCAGATGCTTCAGAGTGCTGACAGAGGCTTGCAAGGCCAGGCAGCCCAAGAGAGTTGGATGGGGTTGAAGGGTTGGGGAGGCAGGTCTGCAAAGCCAGCTGTGGACTCAGCTCCTGACAGGTCCACTAAAAGACTCAGAGCTGATCACCAAGGACCAGCTCAGAAGCTCTTCCCAATCTGTCTTCAGCAATAAAGTAACTGCAGACCGTTCAGTCACCCACCAGAACGCAGCAGGTCCCTCCCAAACAGTCCAGTACATGAGCGCTACCCCTCTGTCCTGTGTCGCCGGGAGGCCCTTCCTCAGCGGCTACTCCGGTTTCCAAGCACAATCACAGAGCTTTTCACCGACAGCACCTGTCGCCCCTCCTGGAGCCCGGATTTCGCTCTGCTGATTTATTTATTTAGCCTTCTCCCCGCTGGACTGACGTCAGGCACCTGTCCCGAGCTGCACCACCACCTGCTTCATTCATCACGGATTCTCCCACAATGCACTGCACTCAGGGGTACACATGGCCAGCCTCCACTCCCAGGCACAATGCCCTGGGAGTCAGGAGGAGTCAGTGATCAACCCTGTTTTCTCCAGGCCACGAGCAACAAGACAGAAAAGTCCTGCAAGGTCTGAAACAGATTCACCTGGGGTTGAGCAGCTCTCATGCTTATCTAGCACCTTGCCCCTCCTGAGGTCCAGATGGCGCTGGGCTCCCCAGGCCAAAGCCCAAGTTCAAGTTTCTCAGCTGCAAACACCAACAAGCACCTTTCTCTCCCACTCATTAACCCATGAGTGCTGACATCACCCAGGACTAAGTGCTGCCCCCTCCACCCCCCAACAACCCAGGACTGGATTACAGTCTGTGAGCCAGCAGAAGGATGCTGCCTCCAGACAAAACCACAGCACCAGGAAATGGAGTCTGAGTCGGAAAGGAGGCCCAGGGTCTCCAGGCACCTGCCAGCCATGTAAGCACTGAAGGAAGGGCTGGGTGGCTCCAAAGTGTAAATTTATGAACATACAGCACTGACCACAGAAACTTACCAGTGACGATGGGTTTCCAGATGCATTAAAAATAAATGTAAAGGGCCTTCCCTGGTGGTCCAGCGGTTAAGAAAAGTGTTGAAAGTGTCAGTTGCTCAGTTGTGTCTGACTCCCTTGCGACCTCACGGCCTGTAGCCCTCCAGGCTCCTCTGTCCGTGGGAATTTCCCAGGCAAGAGTACTGGAGTGGGTGGCCATTCCCTTCTCCTGGGGACCTTTCTGATCCAGGGATCAAACCCGAGTCTCCTCCATTGCAGGTAGATTCTTCACCGTCTACGCTACCAGGGAAGCCCACCTACCAATGTAGGGGACACAGGTTCGATCCCTGGTCTGGGAAGATCCCACAAGCTAAGCGACCGAGCCCACAAGTCACAGCAAGAAAAGCCGCTGTGACAAGAAGCCTGGGTAACCAGAGGGGGCCTTGCACAGCAGCGAAGACCCAGTGCAGCCAGAGATACATGATTTTTTTTTTAAGTAACAACAAAAAAATGTGTTTCCTCATTGTAAATAAGCTTGTCTTCCTATCCAGATTTCTGTGAACGTGTGTTCTACCAATTAACTACTTCTGCAGTTCTATTTCTTCTTCTTGGTTTTGTATAAAAGGACAAAAATGAAAAAGTTGGAATTCCTCTGAAAAAAATAAGTAAATGTAAGGGGTTCAGAGTTTCTGTTGGGGGAGAAGAAAAAGTTCTGGAGAGGACAGCAGTGGGAGGCACACCTAGAAAATGGCCTGGAGAGTCACGATGGCCAGAAATGGGATTGTTTCCCCTGCAGAAACTCAGTGCATCCCCCAAACAATTCAGCCAGCACCCACAGGGACTCTGGGGCATGGACAGGGTGGGTGTCTGTGTGGCTCTGCAGTGAGGACAGCGGGAAGATGGGCTCTCGGCTCCACTCATGCCACAGGCAGCTCCGTGCACAGCGCAGGCATGAGTCAGAAAGGAGGGACAGAGAGGGAAGCGCTGAGGCCGCGGAGGAACAGCGAGTCAGCAGCTGGAGGGAGTCAGCTGACCCAGGAGGAAGTGCCTGGTCCGACTGAGGTCTCTCCAGGGCAGAGGCACCGCCCCCCGGGCGCCCGTCCTCGGGCCCCTCCAAGGAGCACCCGTGCCGGCACACATCCCCACATCCTGGCCTCCAGCCCCAGCACAGCCCGCCTAAGGCCCCTCTGACCCCACTGGCCTAGGCTCCCAGCCCCGGGTCACTGAGGCCTAACTCACCTCTGGACCTGCTTCTCACCAGAGCCACACGAGAGTCCCCACGTCTGTCCCTGTACAGAAGCCGCAGCACTCACCTCCACCCCAGACCCCTGGGCAGGAGGCAGGGGCAGGAACTCGAGGGTGCTTGGTGCTAAGGCCCTGGACATCCTCCCACCCCCAGAGGACTTCCCCACCTCCTACCCGGACGCTCAGAGTCGAGAGGGGCTGCCGTGTAGGGAAGCAGGCTCCAGCGAAGACCCAAGAAGCCACTCCTTCCACTGAAAAGTAAGGGCCTCAGTAAAGTTCTTAGTTCATCATCAGAGTGTTTCCCTTTAGACCTGAAACCTCCTGACCACACATAAATAATACCACCTTCTGCACATTCTTGTTACTCCTATCATTTTTTATTTCATGCACACTGCTGAGTCTTTGAAGACTGCATGGTGAGGCAGCTTTCCCTCTGAAAGGCAGCACCTCCACTTTTAAAGGGACGACTCATAAAAACCGAGGGCTCCACGTACAAAGTCCGCGTTCCTGAAAAGCCTGCCAATCATAAAACGAGTAACACCTGAATGTATTACAAAACCAGCGCTGGGCGCCAGGTCTCCCCCCTCCCAGTGCATGCCCGTGACAAACAAAAACACAAGGAGAAAGACCTCTTTACCAGAACACCCAACACCGTTCTGTCTGTTAACAAAAACTAACTGTTGCATTAAAGGTTGCAAGTTCAAACACAATCTGCCTATTGTAAGCAGTGCCTCAGTTTATCAATGTAACAATGACTCTCTTTCAAAGACTGATAAAGCTCTCTGCAAATAACTTGCCCTCCAGCATTTTTAAGATACTTCACAGGATAAATATTAGCTTGGGACTTGCCTACATGAGAAGTGAAAGCTCCCAAAGAAGCAGTTTTACAAAGAAAAAAAAGAAGGAACAGCAGCAGCTGGAGGGGAGCAAGCCGCCTTGCCCTGGGTCCCCAGGCCCCAGGGCCCCTGCCCACCCATCCTGGACCGCAGGGCACAGGAGGGCAGGACCGTGGCTCCTGATCAGGGGTGCAGTGCCAGGCGCTCAAGCAAACAACCCAGCAGGCAGAAGGAACTGGAAACGGAGTTAAAAGGAGTTAAAAGGAGTTAAAAGGAGATTTTAAGATGATGGTTGGGATGAAAGCGAATAAGGAGCATTACTGCTCAAATCTGATTTAAACTTAATTTCTTGACGGACAGGTGAGTCTCCTGGTGACCAGATGCAGGCAGCAGGGGGACGGTGGGCCAAGAGGTGACACCCAGGGACCTGGTCAGTCAGCACCCCGACAGCCAGGCCCGTGACCGGCTCCAGACTGCCCCTCACCCTGACTTCATCTGGGCAGCTTTACGCCTAGTACGTCAGCGTGCGACTCAGCGGGGATGGGACGCCAAGTCACAACAGCAGCTGCCGCCCAGGGGACAAGGGGCCCGCAAGGGGATATGAGAGCCTTGCTGGCAAGCGGGCAGCTCGAGCAGAAGGGTTCCCCGAACCCGGTGGGGAAGAAGACCCACCCAGGGTCCCCCAGACCTGGACCCTGACATCCTGGCTCCTGGGACGCCACGCTTCCAAGATAGAGCACGGCAGGCTCTGCATAGATACAGGGGTCAGCATCCGTGAGTCCAAACACCCTGGAAGCAGCTGAGCTTCCGACCTCAAGGTGGGAAACGGAGCGGAGACGTGGGTGCCAGGCCTGAAGCACGTGCGCAGCCTCCGCCCACGGCCCCCCCTGGAGAGGGGGTTATACCGCAGCAGCGCAGGCCTCCGGGCCGTGAGGACAGTTCTGGAAACCCCCGCCATGTGTGTGGCAAGGGATGCGCTGGGCAGGTACTCAATCCTAAGGACCCCAACCACCCAACACCGGGAACCAGCTAGCTCCCTGAGAATCTGAGCTACTGGACAGGCTCTACTCTGGGCGTGAACAGCCCAGAACAAGAGGGTGCTCCAACAACGACTACACCGTTAGCTTTACGAGGATTTTGACCCAGGGTTGTCACTAAAAGTGATAAAGTTATTATAAAAGCATAAATTTAGCTTAAGGATTCTACTTGGTTATCAGAACCAAGTGAAGCCCCTCTCTGTAAAGGCAGGCACGGAGCGGCTGACCACACCTCCCCTGCCCGGTACCTGCCCACCGCTAGGATGACCCTGGGATGACCCTTGAGGAGGAGTGGGCTCAGAGAACAGGAGAGCGGGGCAGGCAACTCGCCAGCTGGCCACGGGGCTCCCTCTGACCCCCGCACCCCCGCTTTCAGGTGCCTGGAGGGGAGGGACCTGGCCAAGACCAGGAGGGAGCCTGTGTCCACGCTGCCCGCCTGCCAGGAGCCACGTGCGACAGGGCTAGAGGTCTTAGCCGTGGCTGCCACAGGGCAGGGGCTCCCCCATTCCACCATGACCATCCTGTCCCTTCCCCAGCCCTCACAGGGACACCCACACGACACCGGCCCGCAGGAGGGGCTGTGCCTGACCCGCGTGCTCGCCTGTCTCGGCCAGGACAGACCCACGGCGCGGCGCAAACTGCGCAGCCTGGGACCTGTGGCTGGAGCCGGACACGCGGGTGCAGCTGTGGGGCCGGCACTAGTCTCCACACCTCCTCAGGCCCCAGGGCTCCCTGCAAGTGGCACAGGCTGGGTGAGGCGGGGATGAGCGGCCTCCACCCCAGTCCGGATGGCCTTGCCCAGCCTGGCAGGGCAGCCCCGGCGGCGCGAGCTGGCTCCGCGTGGGCCCAGCACCAGGCAGCCAATACTGTGCACCATCGATAAGCCGCCCAAGCTCTGTTATTTTACAGTTTGCTACATCCAAACCCCAAAACCTCACCACCAAATGACCCTCCAATATCCTGAGTTGTATGCAGAGCCTTGTGGGGGTAGGGAGCCAAGCCCAGGACCCCCAAGGACACCATGAGTCTCTGTGCTGAGAAGAGCTGGGGGCACTGAGTGCTTACCCCCTTGAGAAGCGAGCAGCAGTCCCCTCTGAGCAGGCTGAGGTCTAAGTCACCCCATCCCCCGCCAGCCCCGGATTCTGGGCCCCCTCGGGCTTCTCGTGCAGCGTCCTAGGACCGGCACCCCGGGACACACGGGAGAGGCAGCAGCAGGAGAGACAAATGAGGACGCCGAGAAGGTCTCGGGTTCCCCAGAACTGCCGGGTCGATGCCAGCTCTGAGTCTGCCGAGGCATTTAGGGCAATCCCTGGCCCCGACCAAAGAGGGCTTCGTCCCCTCGGTGCTCAGCCACAGGGACCCTCCCAGGCGACCTCTCCGTGGCTTAAAGGCACAGTGAGAGGTGGCGATGCAGACAGGGACTCGCACTCAGTTACAACCCTGGCGGCAGCGCAAGGTCAAGGCAGCCAGGAGGAAAGGCCATGACGCTTGGCGGTCGGCGCCCAGCCCTCACCCGGCACACGTGTCCACGCAAGGCAGCACCTCCGCTGTACGGTCACGCACGTGCTGCCTGCACCTGCGCCAGGTACCACGGCCGAGGAGAGCGGTGGTGGGGCGCCTCCTGTGGCCTCGACGAGGGCTGACGTCACACCCCATCCCCGGCTTTGACTATGGCCACAAGCGCTCTGGGACTCAGTGATGACAGTGACTTTCTACAGGGCAGTCGTGAAAATGCTGAGGTTCGTGATCTATGAAGATCCCAGGAGAGCTGGGCGGCCCAGCGCAGGGCCCCCATGTGGCCGGCGGGCTGCAGGGACGTGGGCAGGTGCCGGCCTCCCAGGCGCTGGCCAGCTCACAGAACACCCGGCACGCCGGGACGGAAAGTTGGCCAGGGCTGGCGAGGACGTGTGGTGTCTATAAAAATGTTCCTCCCGGGGGAGCCTCTGGAAACAGAGACTCCGAGATACTTTCATTCTTTTCCTTATTTGCCACTCTGAAAAATAAGCTGTTCTTCCTATTCTGAAATGGAATACGGTCAAAACCTTCTCCAGTGATTAGTGACCCAAAGGAAAAGGTCACCAGATCCAAAATATGCCTCGTTTGGCCAGGGGCCCGAAGTAACTCTATTCTGTTTATTTGGTTTCTCTCCTGGGGGATAAAAGCGTAATCCAACGCCAAGTTGGCCTGTGCTCGTCCAAGTCCTGTAAAGACGCCGAGACTCAGGAAGCTTCTTGCTCCCTCCAGCAGGTCCTCCTGGGCGCGGCCCCCGCCCAGGCCCAGGGGCTCATCTCTGTCCCCAGGGGCCTCACAGGGGAGAGAGTCAGCACCCTTTCAGCTGCAGCCATCCGGGGTGTCCACCCTGCGCACTGACCCTCCCGCCAGGACGACTGCAGAGAACAGGTGACCGGAGAGGCAGAACCAGAAACAGGGCAGTAAGCGGGACTCAGGGTCAGCCTGGCTCCACAGCGGGTGTCCCCCACCCCAGGAGGCTGCCTCCAAGCACAAGCTCACCATCCCTGGGGGTCCAGCAAGGGAGAAAGGACCGTGGGTCCCCGCCTACCCCACCCGTGGGACCTTGGCCCGATGGCTTCTGCAACAGCAGCCGCTGGGGCCATGCCCAACACCCCAACATCGCAACAGACCTTCCCAAGTCAGGGACCCACCTATCACTGCGAGCTCAGAGCCACAGCCTCACGCACGGCCGGCCCTGCCGGGGCTGCAGCACAGGCGGTTCCCATGTCCGTCCATCCTTCACTCCAGCATCGCTGACTGCCCCGTCCAGGGCGATGGGCCCACTGTGCGGCCCAGACCCACATCCCGGTGTGGTGCACAAGGACCCACTTCAGAGGACTCGCTCCCAGGCCGTGAAGCCCACCGAGCCGCCGGCCTCCCACTCCGTCCTGCCAGCCTGCGTCCCCTTGGTGCCCTCTGCACCCACGTTCACTGATGGCGCTCCCCAGGACGGGCACACGGGGAAGGCCGAGACAGAGGCTGGCACTGACCGCTGCAGAGGCAGAGGAGCAACACCAAGCGCACGGGCTTGCACACACTCCCTGAGGCCCGCCTGACAGAGCCCAGAGAGTCTGCAGTTGTGACATTTCTGTCTTCCCAAAACTGTCTCTGAAGACGCTCGATCTTGAGTTTGAGCAACACTTCTAGAACCAGTGAGGGGGCTTTTCAGCCCCTGACGTCAGTCCACAAGCTGGGTGTCCACAGCGTCTCAGGCAAGACACACCCAAGGCCGCCTGAAGGGGTGGGGGTGTCACATGGGGGAAGGCGGGTGGGGAGACCCGGGGGGCCCTCCTTCTGGGTTTCTCCTGAATGAACGCTGCCTCAAAGGCACAAGGGAGCCCAGCTTGGCTTCGGCCCTTTGGGAGCCCCTGGGCTGTGCCCGCTCCCAGCCCAGGGAGGCAGAAGTCTGAGCTCATGGCCCCTCTGGTTTTCAACTCTGGGCCAGAAAGATGCGGCTTGGACACAGACATGGAGGACCCACAGAGGCTAGTGGCAAGTGCCCCTCTGCACTCCCGGGGAGCTCCTAGGCTGGGGTGGGGGGGCAGCCCCCATGGGCACTCACTGGAAACAGACCACAGCAGGACACAAAAGCATGCGAGCTGCAAACGCACCTTACTGCACCTTTACAGACTCCTAGACCAGCTTAGAGCCTTTCCAGAATAAGTCACCGTTCCCAAGCAAGCGCTTCCCCATCGGGCGCAATGCAGTGACTGCACGAATCTGCAGCAGACCTGTTTCCTGCCCACTGTCCCCGCGAGACCCCGCTGTCCCCTTAGCAGCAGTCCTGCCTCGACACTGCTGTCTTCCCCATGCGCACACCTGCCCCCAGCAAACAGAACCAATTGCCTTTCACAGAGCACTCACAGCAGGGTGCGGCTAGCCCTGTGAAGGCACCTCCTGGCCAGCCGCCAGGGGTGGGGTGCCCCTCGTGGGGTCAGCATCCGTCCCTGGACACCGAGAACAGCAGAGAGGCACAGGGCGGACAGGGACCCAGGGCTGCTGCCCGACCTGGGCCAGCCGCTGCCGCTCCAGGCTGCGGGCACTGTCCCTCCTCCCCCATGGCCAGCAGCTCTGATCCCATTCAGAACCGCACACCGAGGGCACCACTATCAAAGGACAAAGGCCTGCAGGGCCTGTGGGAAGCCTGTAAATGACGAGCGAGAAACTCAGCACACCACCTTACTCTCTCCTCGAGACTAATTTTAACAGGGAGAAGACATAACCGCAGCTACAAACCTGCCCTGGCGGATATAATTTACAGCGTCATGACTCAGCTGCCCTGGCGGCTGACAGGTGAGGTCACCTGGAGGCTTGGCGGTGTTTGCACAAGGGAGCCCGCATCCAGCAGGGCCAGGAAAGCCGGCTGCGCACCGCCCCCGGAACCACCCTCCCTCCTGCAAGGCCCGCTGAGCTTCCCAGGGCTGGCCCCCTGGAGAACCCTTCATGGGGCGCCTGCATTTCCCAATGTCTCCCGGGCAGCACGGAACATCCTTGGGAGTGGAAGGATGGCCGGGCTGGCGCAACAGCCAATTAAAGGCAGTTAACTACAAATAGAAAAATTATGTATTTGGTTAAAGAAATTATTCTTTGGGGCATCTGGTTAAGTCTGTCAAGAAAACACTTTGGGGAACTTCCCCAGTGCCTCCACTGCGGGGGGTGTGGGTTCAATGCCTGGTCAGGGATCCCACATGCCAGGCGCTTGTGGGCACCCCCACCAAAAAAAAAAAGAGAGAAAAAACTTCAGACCATAAAAGGCTCACTGTGCGACTCACCGCACCACCCTCCCCGAGGGCTGCAGCGGACTCACGCTGGGCCAGGGAGTCAGGCTGGCAGCAGCCTGGGCGCCTCTGGGCACCAGCTGGCTGCTGCCCGCAGGATCCCAGGCGGGATGAGCCCCTCGGTCCGCACACTGCCCCACTCCCTACCGCGCTCACAGACCTGACCCCACGCTCGTGGCCCAGCACGGGGGACACAGCAGACAGCGGCTCGGCCACCTGCGCACGCTTCTGTTCACACACCGCCTGAGTCCACAGCCCCAGCCAGGACGCGCAGCCAAACGCGCCGGGCCAGCCCAGCTGCCGGCCCCCGCCAGACTCCTGCCCAGCCACACAGCCCCACGCTTGGCGGTGCTGGCTCTGCCCTGCATGACGACACACACTCCTGCCCCAACCCGGGTGTGCACGGGCCCGGGAGGTCCTCTCCTGCCAGAGCGCATCCCTCCCTCCCGGGAGCCGCCAAGCCCCTCCCTAGTGCTGCATTCTCTTGCTTCGTGTGGGTGCGTCACGGCAGCTGAAACTCTGAGCGGACCTCCTGGGTGCCAACTACTGTTCATGGCGCTTTGTGTGTGTGAGCTCGCTCCGTCCTTGCAACAGTCCCATGCAGTAAACGATCTTAGCCCCAGTTTGCAGATGTGAAAACTGAGGCACTAGGTCGCTTGCCCAGAAGCTGCAGGATGGTGACTGCTGGGCCCTCAGGGGGACAAACAGCAGCCCGGCCGGCGATACTGCGTCCCAGCGCTGTTGTGAGCCTGTCAACAGTGTCACTGCTGGGCTGGGAAACCAATGGACACTGGCGGGGAGAGGCCAGAGCCCCATCCTGGTCTTGCTTTTTCGTGGGAACCCTCCGCCAAAAGCAGGGGTCAGGCGGTCGGAGACTGGCAGCTCACAGGGTAGGCCGGGCGGGAGGCGAGGGCCAGGCACGGGGCGGGCTGGTTCCTTTCCAGGCGGAAATTGCAACCTGGCCCGATCAAAAGTCTTTAGTTCAAAACGACCTCTATTTCACCTTTCACACAGGACAGACAAGCATCAGAGTGGAGCATAAAGTCACAGAGATGTGATGTGCCTCATGGCTTCCCATGAGGACGGGATTCTAATCTTCAGGGCTGCAGACGGGGTAGCAGATTGCTGAGAATGATCAGGGACGGCTGTGCGCTCTTCATCTGAAGAGTATGAAGAGGCGGCGCTGTAAGCGGCGGGGGGGACTCCGGGTTTGCCCAGCTGAGAGGAGCTGGGCTGGAAAGGATCACATGGCCGGTCTAGAGAGGAAATAAGTGGCTGCGTGCCAGAGACCAGAGGGGTCCCTCTGCAGAGGGGGCCTGGAGGAGGCCCATGGGGAAGGCTGGAGAACACCCCAGGCCCTCCTGTTCTGTCAGAGCAGAGGAGGCCGCCCCTCACTCCTCTGAATCGGGAGCCCGCCAAGCAGGCCCAGCGGACGCCTGGCACTGTAGCTTCAGACCCTCCATCACGGTCCTAAGAAACACCCTGTCCCTCATGTCATCAATGAAAAGGAGCTGGTGGGGCAACTAGAACCCTAGACATCCTCCAAGGAACTTGAAATAAAATACACATTACGATAGTAGACTGTCATACACATTGCTGCTGCTACTGCTGCTAAGTCACTTCAGTCGTGTCTGACTCTGTGTGACCCCATGGAGGCAGCCCACCAGGCTCCCCCGTCCCTGGGATTCTCCAGGCAAGAACACTGGAGTGGGGTGCCATTGCCTTCTCCAATGCATGAAAGTGAAAAGTGAAAGTGAAGTCCCTCAGTCATGTCTGATTCTTAGCGACCCCATGGACTGCAGCCCACCAGGCTCCTCCGTCCATGGGATTCTCCAGGCAAGAGTACTGGAGTGGGGTGCCATTGCCTTCTCCGGTCATACACGTTACATATGTGTAATTACGTGTGCTATAGCATGTCACACTATGCACTTAGATAAACAATGCTATACACATTGCTTAATACGCACACGAAAGGCAGGGCGCACTGCTCTACCCAGGACCGCCCACAGGCCCTCAAGTCCTTACACCACGGAACTGCAGTGCGGCCGCCCTGGGCTCCATGCACAGGGAACCTGCAGGTGCAGGGGGCCCACTCCCCAAGCCATGCACACATCTGGCTCTAGGGTAACCACATCAGGGGCAGCACAGGCAGAGATCTAACCCCATGCCCCTCTCGAGACCCTCTCGGGGCCGACGCCAGGGCCCGTGAGAGCTGCAGCTGCAGGCCTGACCCTTCCACTGCGGCTTGGCTGGGAATTCCACCCGCCACCCCGAGCCTGATCTCAATGTGACATTGCTCAACGCTCTTGGACAACCTTGACTCTCGGAGGCTCTCGCTGCTAATTTTAACTACCCTACATTCCCCACAAAGTGAACTGGAGCATCCTAACGTCACGGGCACGACAGCATCCCCGGCAGGCGCTCTGCCCACAGCTTCCAGGCTCTCCAGGGCCCAGGATGGATGCCTGAGTCCAACGGGCGGTCACTGCTCGACTCATCACGGCAGCTGGGAAACACCACCAGCCATCACCTGGGGGCTGATCTCCAGCCCAAGGCCAGAGCTAGCCACTCCAGGAGACAGAGCAGGCAGCCCACCTGGCGGGTCCTTAACCTGGCTCCAGACAGGGCCTTTTGGCCCACATCCTAGGGGTGCCAGGAGAGCTGTGAGTACCCTCTAACGCACAAGTAAGATGGTGTTTCCACATTTTTGTGAGAAGGAGGTCCATAGCGTTCAGCAGTCTCAGAGGATCCATGACCCAACTGGATAGAGAACCACCCTGGCTGGGGAACAGGGAGCAGGGCGTACATACAGTTACTCAACCGGTCAGGGGCATTGTTGCTGGGATATGGCTGTTACATCATCTTCTCATAACTTTTTAAGGTCAGTCCTTCCTTTTGTAATTTCCTTTAGAATGTAGTTGAGCAATTTAGGCAGAAACAAACAAAAGGCAGATGAAACAGAAACCAACAGGGGCCAGCCCTGATTGTTACGGAGCTGGGCATTTATGAGACACACAGACGTGCTGACAGCAGAAAGATCAAAACCATTACTAGAGTCGATCCTAAAGGAACAGAAAAAAGTACAAACCACTGTAAGTAAAACGACTGTCATCCTATCAAATGAAATAAAGTCAGCCCAGCAAGCCTTGATGTCTGTAGAGGAGTCCTGAGCAAATGTTATATAGTTGGCTTGCTAGGGTGATAATGAGCTTGTTTTGAACCTTCCGTATGTTGTATTAGCTCATTCATTTGGAAAAGTAACCCAGGACAGAGCTGGGGAGGGATGAGTGAGGAAAAAAACAGGTCAGCAAAACACAGGTCTCACGTTTCATAACCAAACACAAGCCGTACTCCAGATAACACTATAATCTGATCTGTACGCCGACTTCAAACGAGGAGTCTGGGCATCGCTGTCTCCCTCAGACACAGTCTGGCTCTTCCTTCCGCGCCCGGCTCCAGGCCGTCTGCCAGGTGCTGCACCCCAGTTCAGAGCTAACCCAGGCCAGGCTTTCTTCCCTCATCCAGCCTCTCACCGTGCCGCCAGCGCACACGCATCAGCCCAGCGCACATGCATCAGCCCAGAGCACACGCATCACCCCGGCGCACACGCATCACCCCGGCGCACACGCATCAGCCCAGAGCACACACGCATCAGCCCGGGGCACAAGCATCACCCTGGTACACACGCATCACCCCGGCGCACACGCATCAGCCCAGAGCACACGCATCAGCCGTGGCACACACGCATCAGCCCAGAGCACACACATCAGCCCGGCGCACACGCATCAGCCCCGTGCACACGCATCAGCCCCGTGCACACATCAGCCCCAGCGTACACGCATCAGCCCGGCGCAGCGCACATGCATCAGCCTGGCGCACACACATTAGCCTGGCGCATACGCATCACGGGGCTCAAGCTGCCCTCAAGTTGTTCCAAGGCTGCCCTGCATATGAGGGACGGAGCCCGCCTGCAGCGCTGGGGAAGGGGGATGGGACCTGTGCATAAGGGGCCTAAACCCCAAACCCACTAGACTTGGGCTGCTCAGGACGCTGTCCAGAACCCAAGCCACCATAAACCCACAGCTGTCAGCTCCCACTAGGACAGCAGGCGGCAGGAAGCTGGTCCCACAGGCAGGCGCCCACGCTGACCCGTCACTGCAGCTTGACCAGGCCCCTCCGTGGAAGGCCACCCTATCTCCAACAGACTCTTCCCCTCACGTGGCCTGCTCGCTTCTCCCAGTGCCCCTGGGCCCATGAGTGGAAGGCTCCCAGCGGAGGCCAGGCCCGAGGTGGGATGTCACCCCCACTGCTGTGTCCCTGAGCCCCGCCTGCCCCCCCATAGGGACCCAACTCCCTGGCTCTGCCTGTGGATGCCACCTGCTCCCCACCACCAGCAGGATGAGACAGATGCAGCCAGACCACCCACCTGCCATCACCCCAGGGCATCGGAGCTGGCAACCCCTGCGACCTCCACACAAGTACGAAGGAGGGACTCTGAAATGCTTGGTCAACTGATCATCACATCAAGACAAAACGCTTCAGCCTTCAAACTGACCCTCGGAAGCAAGACAGTAAGCAGGAAGTGTAGGCAAATCTGGGTCGTCCGGGTGCCCTCAGGACCCGGAGTCCACCTGAGACATCAGAACCCGGCACTGGGCTCCCAGGCGTGTGGCCACTCTGGTCAGCGTTAGGAAAACGGAGCATAAAAAAAAATAGAAAACGGAGCCTAACGGCAACTCCATGTAAACCGAACATGCAGGCCCTGTTTAATGTAAAAGAGCGACTCACCTACCAGTGTCGCATCTACAACATAGAAGAAACACACAGTGCTTGCTCCAGAGTATGAGATGGAACCGCAAAGGTGCCCGGCAGTGGGCCTTGTGGGATCCCTTGGGACTTAACTTTCAGGGGTGTCAGGAGAAGGCAGTTATGCTGGGAAAGGAATACTGCATGCATAAAAGTCTTGCAATTAAAAAAAAAAGTGTGAATCCAGACAAGATCTTCCTGGGGTGGAAATGTGCAAAAAAAAAAAAAAAGAATGGTTTGAAAAAAAGGTTGAAAAATCCTGGTTTGGGGCTTAAGACCAGATTGTGGTAAAAATAAGACTCAGCCAGGCCAAACTCTGACCAGGGCCCTGGGCCCATGGGCCAGCACCTTTGGGTCTCCCCTGCACCCTGCCGCGGCGAGGCATTCCACCAGGCCAACAGGCACAGGCCTGCCTCCGCCCTTGAAAACACGGGTGAACGGTCAGGTCGGGGTCACCAGACACAGGTCCCAAACGCCCACTACAAAGCTACCACTACCTATCTGCCTTTGCCTACTGTCACTGCCCTTTGTTGGCCTGTGCCCAGCGTGAGGGCAGCTCCCTTGGGAGCCAGTCGTGAAGGGCCCATCTCCGGGAGCAGCAGGGGGATGGGGGGCAGGCTCGGCCTGCCAGGCGGGCAGGACACAGGGGCCCTGCCGGTCCCGGTCAGGACCCATGGAGCCCCGGGGGAGCTTCTCCAGTGAAGGCACGCGTCAGCACTAGTGCCCCCAGTGACCAGCCACCATTCCAGAACGCCTGTCGTGGGGACAGCGTGGCGTGCGGTCGGTGATGAGCCAGCTGGACCCAGGGGCCTCCCTGGACGCCACCCCCTACTGCAGCCTCTGCTCCAGCCCCTCGCTGAAGGGCCCAGGGAACAGTATCTAACTACATCTCCTGAGTAGTTGAGCTGTTCTCAGATGTGAACCGCACCCCCCTACCCGCCAAACGGAAGACGTTAACTCCCTAAGCCCATGAGCACACAGCCCCAGCCCTCCCGAGCCTCAGATGATAAGGGTAACCCGAGACATCATCCTGCTCCCTCACGTCAGCCAGTTGGGGAACGAGCCACTCACTCCTGTGACCATCCCTCACCGGGCTTTCAGAAGGGCTGTGCTGAACTGGGAGCTTGGGGTTCTCAGTTAGGGGAGCCATGGCCAGTCCCTAAATAGACGGACTTCTCATGTGAAAAATGAGGCTAGCCACTGAAAGGCTGTTTTAAGTTGAAATGTTATCAGGAGCTGTGAGTATTAGCGGCCGGGCCCTGAGCCAGGGCTGGGCCTGATGGAGCCCCGCCCAGTCCCCGACCCGTGGCTGCAAGAGGTTATCCAGGGCAGAGAGACAGAGCAGACACCTTCCCTTGGGGACGCGGGGACAGGGCAGGAACTCACCGAGCAGCCTCAACTTGAGCCCGTCTCCTGAACGCCTGGGTGGGGTTGGGGGGAGGCCCACCACAGTGCGAGCACGTGGAGACCCTGAGGAGGGCAGCTGGGAAACCAGGCCAGGAGAGCGGCTGGGTGAGCGGGAGGGGCACACTGACCAGGGCAGGGGGCTCGGGCAGTCCATGGCCAGTCCACGCGCCTCGCTGTGCACGTGCTGAAGGCAGCTCCTCTCCACGGGCCACGCCGTGGTGGGCACGGCACAGAGCCATGAAGGCTTGGCGGGGCCTCCTCCCCCGGCATGTCTCTGTGGCAACCCGGGCAGGTCGTCACTAATTAAAGTGAAGCTGGAGGCCCACTCCACCTCCACCACGCAAGGCCACAGCAGCGTTCTCATGCCCGGACAGTCGGGCTCTTTCTCTTCCTGAGCCAGCCGTAAGAGCCTCCGCTTCCGAGAAGCCCTCCTGAACGGGCTCGGGTGAAGGTGATGACGGCTCCCTGGAGCGCTCGGCCAGCGCTGCGTCCCCTCGTCTGTGTGCTCCCCTTCAGCTCTCGCCTCTCGGCTCAGATGAGAGCTGCTTTTGCATTTCCCGCTGTCCCTAGTACACTTTCCAGCAGAGGCACTCAAAAGACAGAACTCCACGTGGACTCCTTAAGCTCTCTGGGCCTGTTTCCTCATCCATAAAGTGGGGACAGCACCCTCCCGTGCAAGAGTGCTTGGCAAATTCGGAAGTTACCTCCGAATTTTAGGTGGCACCTCGCACAGAACCTGCCCACGGTCCCCACATACAGGCGCCTGATAAAGACGCCCGAGGCCCTTCCAGGGGCTGTGAGCACCCACAAATACTCAGAGGATGGGCGGCACCTGGGCACATCGCTGCCACCCGGTGACCCCTGTTCATCAGGACTACCAAGGAGAGCCCCCCAGGCTCAGCGCGGATGGCCTCGCTGAGGGTCCGTGGTGGCCTTACAGCTGCCCCTGCCCAGGTCACTTAAGTCAACAGCATAGAGGACTCCTGCCAAAAGCCAACAGGGTTGGCAGAGCGGCAGGAGCAGTCCTCCAGCCCTCTCTCATGGAGCCGGCCTGCCACGGGGCAGGCCTGAGACCCCAGGCCACATCTGCTAAAGGGCTCCAAGCCCTGGCTGAGCTGGGTGGACAGTAATAATCCCCAAATGGACAGGTTCTAAGGGGCCACGAGGAAATCCACATTAAAACTGGTAAACTTTCCCCAAGTGGTGTGGAAACCAGCCGGTGCTCCGGGTGCTCCCTGCCGCTCGAGGCAGAACCAAAGGCCTATCTGACCTTCACAACCACAAACCACCACCTTCCACTGGCTCTTATCCGTGCACAGCCTCTCCGCACAGGCGGTTCCTATGGCCAGGGACTAACCAAGGACTGAGAGTCAGCCCGTCTCTGAGACCTGGCCGGCAGCGGCCAGCCCACCTGCCCCCACGCTGCTCCTGCCTCCTCTCCTGTTCACAGCATCGGAGTCACCACTGCTGTTCACCCGCTGGGAAAGCGGTCCCCACCCTCACCTGCATTTGGTGAACGACAAGCATTTCGCCCTGTGAAAATGTACTGATGTTTTCCAAACGCTGTCACAGCACGAGAGAGAAAGTCACGTTCCCCAGACTTCCAGAAACACGTATATTCATATGGGTGGAGGCTTCCTGCATCCCAGGGCTCATAATGCCATGCGGGAGACCCAAGACCTTGGGCCCAGCACCCTCATCGGTGAGGTCCAAGGTGAGCTTGCGGGCTTGGCCACTTACTGTGTGGCTCGGGGTAGGTTGCTTGACCTCTCTGTGTGTGCCCCCTTCTCCTTTCTGTTACACATAACACAGCCCTGGCCGCATGGTTAGAGGAGGAGCCGAGTGCTCTGCCCAGGAGACCCAGCCCTCAGGGCCTGCTAAGTGCCAGGAACAAACCCACATTATGCTCCCCAGGCCCTAACACAGGGGCTGGAGCGCCGAACTGTGGGCAGCTTCTGGGCCAAGGTCACCCGGCCGGGGCCGGCACCAGCACGAGGCGCTACCGTGTCTCTGCTGCAGACGGCGGTACAGGGCCCCTCCCGATCCTCTTAAGAATTGAGAACACTTTCAACATCTGAATAATTCGAGGATGAGCCAGCTCGACGTGTTTTAAACAGCACTGAGCCCTCTCTCAGCTGCCCTGTCCCACGAGGTTTGCTGAGCCCCATGCTGGCAAATCCAAGGACATGCTGGCCTCAACCCCACAACCCCCCCACCCCCGACCGAGTCACGGCTGCCTGCAATGGACATTCGGGGGCGGGGGGCAGCCCTGGAAGGCCCGGCTCCCTCCAGCAGAGGGTGGTGGTGTCCAGGGTGTGAAGGCCAGGCTTCCAGCTGCCGGCTTTTACTGTAAGTGATGCGAGGAAGCCCGCCGGTGACGCCAGCACCCCACCTCCCCGAGCAGGACAGGCATGCCGAACCCCTCGGTGTGGGGTCACCTGGACATCCTGGTTTCCCGCGAGCAGCCCAGGCCTCTCTCTAAGCCCCTACGGCAGGGGCCCTAATCCTTTAGTACTGAGGCCCAAACGGCCATGAAGATGTGAACGTGGATCTGGGCACAGGGGTCTCCACAGGGCGGGGGAGGCGGCACAGCCTGGCCCACCACCTCACCCCTGGGATGCACCCCGGGACCCTCGGATGGGGCCGTGCCTCGCTCCTACCTTCCCTTATCTCGAGAAACCAAGGCTCGGCCTCACGCTCTGAGGACACATGTTGCCCAAGTCCAAGGCGAAGCATTCCTAAGCGGATTGCTAACGGCGGGACGGGACGACGGCAGGCTGACCCACATGACCGGGGTCCACAGAGCTGGGAGAGCAGCCAGCCCTCCTGCCCAGCACGAGCACCAGCAGCAGAGCCCCCTGTCACTTGGAACCTCCCCTATGTCACAGACTGCCCCACAACACGACGTTCTACAGCCTCCAGCCAAAGCCTGTTCCGGGCCAGGGCGGGAAGGCAGAGCAGTCTGCCGAATTTCTAAACTCGCTGTCATATCTAACATCAACCGGCTTTTAGGCTAAACACAGTACATGTTCACGTTTCGAGGGCATCTCTGGCTCACCTAGGAGAAGGCCAGCCCGGACTTCAAGCGGCTCTGAGGAAGGTATGGAAACTGACGCCAGTGCCACCTGCTTCTTAGGGTGAGGCCCTGCTTCCCAAACCCCGACCTGCCAGGCTCCTCTGCACCCCCAGCCCAGGGGCCCTCGCCCTAGAGACCAGCAGCGGGTACACTCTCCTCCCTGCGGACACTCTTCCTGGGCCCGAGAACAGAGCTGGGCAGAGTAGGCTGATGGATTCCCCCAGGGGGAACAAAAACCTCTTTAACTCACAGCACTGGTTCACAGGCTTGCATTTTAACCCAACCGAATAAAAATGCATTGCCACTAACCAAAACACACTCGTGTACGAGATGTACCGTCCTGTGCCCTTTAACACAGTCCATCTAGGAAACCCCAAACACCCCAGCACACGCAGAGGAGCACAGAAGCCACCATCTAACAACAGCCTGCTGCTCCATCCACCAAGCCCGGCCCAGTGACAGAGCAGCACTCTACAGCCCGTGTGCAAACGCCAAGCACCCTCGGGGTTCTCGGGTGTGGGAGACTCTGAGTTCACAGATCCTCAGGGTTATCCTGTCTGTGACACGGCCGGTGGTCAAGTCTACTGGCCCCCACCCCCCTACCCAACTCCTCGCTACCAAGGTCACCTTCACATTCTGCCTTCCTCAGTCCCTGTTGTGAGTCGGGGGGTACCGGCATCAAGGACAGGGGGATAATTACTTTAATGGAGGCACTTTAAAGGGACCCAGCCAGCTCTTTAAGACACATTCTGCCTATGTGTAGTTATCAAGTAATTATCAAGACCAGCAATACATTTCTGCTTCTGTGATCAATTCTGTACTGATATTTACAGTGATGAAAATCTCTCCTGGGGGACCTGCCTGGTGATCGGGAATCCGCCTCCTGGTGTAGGGGGTGTGAGTTCAATCCCTAGTCAGGGAACTAAGATCCCACATGCCGTGAGGCAAGTGGGCCCATGTGCCCCAACTACTGGGCATGTTCACCACAGCCATAAAGAAACAGCACCGAGCCCGTGTACAGAGGCAGTCATAAATAAATAAATACTTTTAAAAAATTTCTTCTGGATTAACACAGCTTCACAATCACAGAAATGTTTTAAACTGCAGTTTAGGTATACTCTGGTGACAGAGAAGTGTGAAGAACGATCAATAAAAGGCTTTCAAGTATAAAAGTGCATGATATTAAAATTCCACAAGGAAACATGAAGCAAGCACACAAGATGAAGAAAAGACACGTGTGTTACAACTGTTAAAAACAGTCTGCTCCTTTTTGCAAAGGGTGAGGGTGGGCTATCAGATCATTAGAGTGCTATTTTAAGTGAAAAAGTCTAGATGGCAACTTAAAAATGTGTCCACAGTTTTTGTTATTTCACAGAACAGGGGAAGAAAGTCTGAAGATCTCTGCTTTAAGGGAATGTCGCTCTGAAGCACTCCTAACTTAACAGGTGATCGCAATGATGAGAGGGCTGCCTTCCAGCCCCTCAGCTGGTTCCCCCCCTCACCATCCCCCCAGCGTCCACATCCCAAGTTCATCCCCAAACCCCTCCCCTCAAAATAACTGATGGAAAAACACTCCTCTTTCCAAACCAAAAATCACCTCCTCTTTTGGATAAATGTGTTTTCCTAAAATGGTGAGTAAAATGTTGTTTGTCTAAAACTGTACAGGAAAATCTGTATGTAAAATCTCATCAACCATGACATCTGGACCCGAATCCACTCTCTTCCAATCCCTCTTTATCTAAGGGTCTGTTATGGATTTTGCGCTCAAGACCTTCCTTTCTTTCCATTGGGAAGAATTTGGTCACCAACTAATTCAACGAGCTCCAGGATTCAAGGGTGAAGCCCCAGGAGAGACCCTTCAGCAAACTCCAAAAACTGCAAACCAGCTGACAGAGAATCCCAGGCTGGAAGGTACTTCTTGAAGGCAGCACAATAAAGAGCCTCTCGGGCACTGGTTCAGGAATGCGGCTTCCTCACTGCCAGTGAAATCCTGCAACAGGTTTGGGAGGAGGCAAACAACATCGGCCCAGGTGGAACAAAGCCTCCCTCACCTGGGCGCAGGGCCAGCAGAGTGGGGAAGTGAGGCCAGGGCAGCCTTGCACAGGGACTCGAAAAGGCTCTGCAAACCCTCCAGCTGTGGTGGGGGTGGGGGGGTCCCACTTTGGGACAGCCAGCACCCCACCCTGCACTTGGGGGCAAATGCCTGGCACAGTGCACACCCTCATTTGGGGGCTCCCTGCAGGTCCAGCTATGGACTCTGGCGACCTGTCTTTGCTTGAGGTTCCAAACTAGCAGAAGAGAACTCAGAGCCCTTCTCTCCAACCCTGAGGACCTGTTTCCTTTCCCACCATCTCTAGCAGCAGCAGCGTGCTTACCCCAAGATGAGCAAGCTCAACAGAGGACCCAGACAGACCACCGTCCGCACTTCCGGGCGTCACATCCGCGTCGAGTGTCCGGGCTGTGTCTCTGCGCTACTGCCGACCTGGGTGTGAGGGGAACACTGTCGGTGCCCTGAAAATAGCAGGAATCACACTGCTGCCCTGCAAGCCTGCGGCTCTTAATCTTCTTAAAATGCTTCCTCTGAAAGTCACTTGCCAAGCAGCAGCTTCACAAATACTATGAGGCCCCCAGGGAACGTTTCCAGGGTCACCACTACCTAAGTGGCAGGGGGTTGAAAATGACGGCCGTGTGGTCTGGTCTGAATGCAGGCAGGGAAGCTTCCTTTGTGCACACGTTCAAATGTCCACAATCTCAGAGTTAGCTGGAAGTGCCTTACTTCACAAGGGTTAGCATTTAATACTCTTAAAAAAAAAAAAAAAAGCCACTCGAAGCACATTTTGAAACTTCCACATTAAAAAGATCCTTGTTCATTGATTTTGGTGGGATAACTAAGCTAATCTAAACAAGGGGACCTTGTGCGGGCAGGGGTGGGGGAGGGGCGGTGGGCCTGGCCTGGGAGCCCCTGCCCGGGGGTCCTCTCCCACCTCCTTTCTCTATGGCCGCTCTTCCTCTGGGAGGCTTTTCCCCTCTGGTCAGATTCTCACTCTGCAGCGCTAAAATGCTCTCAGGTTTCCTGGCTTGGAGATGAAGGCAACCCTCCTAATGGGGTTTCGCTGAGTGTCTCTTCATCAGCGGAATTATGTTGTGATTAAAAAAAAAGAAAATCTGGGAAACCAGAGGAAGCAAGCGTGGAGCAGCACCCTGGCCCGTCCTCAGCGGGAACTCGGCTTCCAGCACGTTCTGGCTCCACAAATTACAGACACGGCTCTGCCAGGGGTGTTCCCGGGGAGGGCACTGCAATTTGGGGTTGTCTGCCACCTACTGCGCTCACCAGTCACCCTTACTCCGTGCCAGGCCCACAGGCTGTTAAGTCACGAACCACCCCTGCCGGCTACACAGGACTGGGCTGCTGGGCCCCAGAGGAGGAGCAGGGGAGGCCAAGAGGGTGCAGACGAGGGACGGGGACCAACGGGCACCGCCGTCAGGACATGCCAGCAAAGCCCAGACCCCAGCGAGTCCGTCCACTCTCCTCCCCACCGTCCCTCTGACAACACGGATAAAACCAATCCAACACCAAGCAGCCTGAACGCGGGCGAAAATGCCTGTGTGTGCTCTCTCCACTGGGGATGGGGGAGCAAGCGGCCGTTGCCGCAGCCCCTCCTCCCCCGCAGACCTGCAGGGCGGGCTCTCCCAGCTCCGAGAGGCCAGGGTCCTGTTGCCAGGCTCCTCCCGCCCCTGCCCGACCTCCAGCAAGCAGCGCTGAGGGCAGGGAAGAGCCCCAGGATGTTAAAAAAAAAAAACTGCCAGGCACCTTGGAGATCGCCCAGTCCAATCTCTGCTCTGCTTTTCCGATGCGGCACGGGCCGAGGCTGCAGCACGCATCTCAGCCAGGGAAGCAGGCCCACTCTCACAGGCCCGGAGCCCCTGGGCAGCCTCCCCGGGGGGACATCCAGGCCACACATATCCTCCACTCAGGGCCTAATATGCATTTCAAATGCGTCTCAAACTAGCCCCTACTTTCCTTTACAGCTGCTGCCCATGATTTATCAATTAGCCCGAACGGGACTGAAATTCCAGATTTTTAAGACAACCGACTCCTCCCTCCCCGCCACTCCAGAAGCCCCAGCATTCTGCAGCCGCAAGGATCTTCCCACCTGGGACCTACACAGCTCCAGGCCACAGCCGCTGCCTCTCCCCACCTTTAAGTGGATTCTGCAAAACCTCTTGAGCATTCAATAAACTCTTACTGTTTCTCTGAATACATAATTCAGATCCACTAGAAAACTGAGGAAAAGTATTCATTTTTAAAGGCGGCTAGGGTCACTCTTTTGGATGCCCTGCCATTTAATACACCGCATCAGGGTAATACACCAATCCTCCAGCTTTTTATCGTCTTCCTTTTTCTCCTACTACAGGCGCAAAATATAAGAGCTGAAAGATTCCCCCTTACCCTACCACTGAAGTGCAGAGCACACTCACAGAACGCCGGAAGATCGACCTGGCTTTTCCCAGGAGCAGGCTTCGATTCTGACAATCATTTGACCCCACAACTATGGCTTCGATCACTCATTTTCTAAACCCTCATCCCTTCCCAGGCCTCAGGCTAGGAGATGCCCCCCAAACCAGGAGCGACCAGGCCCCTTTTGGCTGGAGTCAGATGAGGAAACCGATGGGGTTGGATCGCTCAGTGCCCCCATTTGGAAAGGAAAAAAAAAAAACTCACACTCCCTAGGAGATCAAGTGTGTACCCCCGCCCCCATCACTAGGAATGATTAACTGGGAGGCTGTGCTTTTTTCAAACCACCACCCCTCCCATTTTGACATACCTCCTCTGAAAAAGCCCTTTGCTGGAAGGTGTTCCCCCGCAGCCCAGTCAAGAGCACACACCCTGGGGAGGAACGGGTTAAGTTCAAGAGCTCTGGGAGGCGAGCCGGCTCGGGAAAGGGAGAGCGGTGCAGAGATGCAGACAAACGTGCGGGGACTTCTGCAGGGCAGGGGCTGGGGACCTGGGTGTACCAAGGCATTGGCCCCTCTTCCCCAGGCACAGCTTGGCTGCGGGAACGGAGGTGTCTTCAAAGGGGCAGACCAGAGGACGGTGCAGGTAAAACAAACAAAACACAGGGGCAGCCCCGAGTGTGGCCGCCCTGCGAGGCCACAGGGGACAGGAGGGTTTCAAGCAGAGGGAACAGTGGCTGAACTCAGAAGTTGGCGACGTCAGGCCGAGGGCGCGGGGCAGGGTCGGGACCGAGGTGGCCGAGGCGCCAGGCTTCCTGCGGGTAGAGTAACCCGAGAAGACTGGGGTGGGGGATGCCGAGGACTGCGGCCGGGGCAGGGTCCAGGGGAAGGCGCACCCCGCGGGGAGGGGCCCGAAATGCTCCAGGAGGCTGGGGCGGGGGTGGAAGGGGACGGAGACGAGGACGGGCAGGTGCACCCCGGGCAGAGAAGGGAAGGGGCCGAAGCCCGGGGCGGCTGTGCGGGCGGGAGCAGGCTCTCGGCCGTGGCGTGGGGGGCCTCCTCCCCGGGGAAGGGATGCCGGAGCGGGCCGGGAGCCGGCCCCGGAGCTCGAGGCCGGGGCCACGCGGGGGCCGGCAGCGGCAGGTGCCGGGAACCCAGGTGCGGCGGGGTCGGGGCAGCGGGCCGGCCGCTCACCTGTCTCCTCCGGCCGGGGCCGCGGGGCGGCGGCGCGGCGGGGCGGCCGGGCCGGGCCGGGCGGGGGCGGCGGGGGCGCGGCGCTCCGGGGCGGCGGCGGCGGCAGGGCCCGGCGGCGGCTGCTCCTCAGCTGGCCGGCCGGGCGGTCAGTCAGCGAGAGACGCGGGCGCGAACGGAGCGCTTGCGAGGATGCGGCCAGCGCGCGGGGACAACGCCGCTTTATCAGGTCGGAAACAGCCGCCGCGCGCCGCTTCCGCTGACGCAGCGCCGCCCGAGCTCATGACTATGCAGCAGCCGCCGCGGGGGGCGGGGCGGGGCCCGAGCCGCGCACGCCTATTGGTCTCCCCGGGCCCCACCCACCGTCACGCCCCGCCCCGGACCGGCCCCGCCCGGACCGGCCCCGCCCCGGACCGGCCCCGCCCCGGCCGCATCCCGCCTCCGGCCTCTGGCGAGGGTCTGCGGTTCGCCCCCAACCCAGCTTCTCCAGACTTGAGTGCAGACCCTAACCGGGAGCCGTGACCCCAGACTCTGGCCGCGCAGGTGCCCCTTGGTAGCCGCGGGAGGGAGAACCTGCCACCCTCGCCCCTCCCCGGTTCACCCCGGTCCTGCCTCTCCGCTAACGCCTCCTGGAAGAGGGTCCTAAGAGCCTCGCGGCCCGCCACCAGCCTGGTCCCTCTGCAGACAGCCTCCTCCCATCCCACTCTCCCTCCATCCCCCGGCCTGACGGGTGAGATGGGTTCCGCCACCAGGTGCGACAGCAAAACCCTCCCCTCGGTTTCCCCTACCTGCCCTGGGCCTTCTTCCCAGCCCCATACCACCCCCAACCCCCACGCTAAGTGTGCCCCCCCGCTGCCCACCCCCTGCCCTTTCCAGCCTTTCCAGGCCTGGAAAGAGGGCTAGAGAGGACCTGGACCAGGGGGCCTCCTACTCGCAGACCGACCCACGCCAGGGGCACCAGTCCGGTATCACCCAAGAAGCAGAGTGGCTATAGTCCCTAGGATGGGACTTCTGGGAACCCCTGGGGACAAGGTCGGAGGAGGCAGCTTGAGAAACGGATGGTAAATTGGGCTGAGGTCAGACAGCCCTGTGCCAGTGCCAGGGTTTAAGTAGTGCTGGAGAAATTACTTCACCTCTCAGAACCTGGGTGTCCTCATCTGTAACGTAGAGATCACAAAATCCTTCTCATGGAGTTGCTGAAAGGATTGAGAAATAAAGTGTACAGCACAGCCTACAGAGCAGGAAAAATGGAGAAATCTGACAATATTAAGTGTTGGCAGGGAAGTGGAGCAACTGGAACTCTCATAACCCTACTTGGTGGGGATGCAAATTGGTGCAGCCACCTTGGGAATCTGCTTAGAAGTACTGGATTCTATGTCAAACCTGTGACCTCCTTGATGCGTACTTTCTGTGATCCTGTTTTTGTGCATAGCAGCACTGTTTGTAATAAACAGAAAGTGAAAATTACCCAAATGCTTATCAATCATAGAATGGATGTATGAATTGCAACATATTCATACAATGCAATGACAATGAATAATCTGTAACAATAGACAATATGGGTGACTCTCACACGCAATATTTTTTTTTTTTTTTTTAATTTTAAGGGAGTGTGTTGCCATTTCCTACTCCAGGGAATCTTCCCAACCCAGGGATCAAACCTGCATCTCCTGTATTGGCATGCAGATTCTTTACCACTGAGCCACCCTTACACACGACTTTAAGAAGAAGAAAAAAAAAACAGACCCTAAAGCTTACAGAATTCTATGTGGATAAATCAGTAGAAGTGTACAAATGGTGGTAGAAGTCAGAATAGTGGTTAATCTTGGAGGGGAGAGTGCCAGAGCCAGGACATGGAGGGAATATCTGGGGAGCTGATGAGGTTCTGTTTCCCGATCTGGGTGCTGGTTACATGGATGTATTCAGTTTATGGAATTTTCTCCAGCTGTGCATTCATCATGTGTGAACTCTTCAGGGTGCATGTGATGCTTCAATGAAGAGTTAATAAGAATATCTGGCGTGTATGTAGTAAGAACCCAAAGTTGCCCCTGACACATTGAGGGTGCTCACCACTGTCTATCTATCCTTCCCTGCCGGGTTTTGGCTCCTATGGTCAGAAGATGGAGGTGGAAGCAACTCCAGCTGCATGTCCTGCATGTCCTCCAGCTGCACGGGCACCTTATTTCACGTCAGAGTCATCTGCAAATGAGACTTCTGACAATACCCAACTCACAAGTCATCTTGAGGATTCAAAAATGCTATTTATTTAATTTTGGCTACAGTAGGTCTTTGGAGAAGGAAATGGCAACCCATTCCAGTATTCTTGCCTGGAGAATTCTATGGACCAAGGAGCCTGGTGGGCTACAGTCCATGGGGTCACGACGAGTCGGACACGACTGAGTGACTAACACAGGGTAGGTCTTCATCACTGTGCGGGCTTTTCTCAAGCTGTGACGAGTAGGGGCTGCTTTCCAGTTGCTTTCTGAGGGCTTCTCATTGTGACGGTTTCTCTTGCTGCGGAACACGGGCTCCAGAGCTCAGGCGCAGTAGTCGTGGAGCGTAGCTTAGTTGCCTCGCGGTATGTGGGATCTTTCCAGACCAGCGATCAAACCCCTGTCTCCTGCATTGACAAAAGAATTCTTAACCACTGGACCACCAGGGAATTCCAAATAATGCTTCTTTAAAAAGACTTGAACTTCCCTGGAGATCCTGTGGTTAAGAATCCGCAATTCCACCGCAAGGGACATAGTTCCCAGTCAGGGAACTAAGATTCCACATGCTGTGTGCCATGGCCAAAAAATTTAAAAAGCAGAAACTCGATACAGTAAGAACAGCCTAAGGACTTAATAACTTTGTTTAATTATTCCCTAAATGCTGGTGTTTACTGAATCTTCTTTATTTTCATTCATTCAGCAGGTAATTACTGAGTGCCCGCCATGTGCCGTGTACCATGCCAGGTGCTAGGACCAGAGCTGGCAGCAAGATGTACTGTCTATCCTTAAGGATCCCATGGTGGAATGGGAAACAGATGGCCATCCACCACAGGATGGATGCAAAAACTGTGAGACAGTCCCAGGTGGCGCTAGTGGTAAAGAACCCACCTGCCAATGCAGGAGACATAACAGACACAGGTTCGAACCCTGGACCAGGAAGATCCCCTGGAGGAGGGCGTGGCAACCCACTCCAGTATTCTTGCCTGGAGAATCCCATGGACAGAGGAGCCTGATGGCTATGGCCCTTAGGGCCGCACAGAGCCAGACGCGACTGAGCCACAAAGCACGGCGCACGACGGACTGATAGCACCTTACTAGTGCTGTGGCCACGGAGCCCAGCACAGGATCTGACCTAGAGCAGGCTCTCCATGACTGTTTCTGCAAGAGTAAATAAACGCAATCGCCTCTGTAATCCGGAGCTCCACAGAGAGATTAGACAGAGAACAAAGTTAAGGAAAAGCCCCCAGTGTGCACGGGCCCAACGCTCTACGTGTGCGAGTATGCCTGTGTGCATGTGTACCTGGGCACACATGTGCATGAGGGCCACGGGCAGAGCCACTCTGCCAGCACTCCGATCTAGCCTAACCAGCCGGGTCCTCATCCAGGAGCCACCACCAAGTAAGGTGTTGTGGACTGTGTGTTTGTGTCCCTTCAAAATTCATCGTGAAGCCCTAGCCTCAGCGGGATGATATTTGAAGATGGGTCACGGGAGTGGGACCTCCTTAGTGGTCCAGTGGTTAGGACTCCCCACTCCCAGTGGAGGGGATTCCTTCCCTGGGCAGAGAACTAGATCCCACATGCTGCAGCTGAAGATCCTGTACTCTGCAATGACGCCCCAGTGCAGCCAAATAAATTTTTTTAGAAATAAGTATTTTATCTGTGGCTGTGTTGGGTCTTTGTTGCTGTGAGTGCTTTCCTCCAGTTGTGGCGAGCAGGGCTACTCTGTAGTTGCAGTTCTCGGGCTTCTGTTGTTGCAGACCACTGGCTCTAGGACACACGAGCTTCAGTGGTTGCAGCGTGTGGACTCAGGAATTGTGGCTCCTGGGCTCTCGATGGCAGGTTCAGTAGTTGTGGCGCACGGGCTTCGTTGCTCTGTGCCACGTGGAATCTTCCCAGATCGGGGATTGGACCTGTGTCTCCTGCATTGGCAGGTGGATTCTTTACTACAGAGCCACCAGGGAAGCCCCCAGATAAATATTGAAAAGAACTCGTCAGGTCACGGGGTAGAGCCCTTCTCGTGGGACTAGTGCCCTTGTGAGAAGACACGGGAGAGCCGGCTCCTGCCCTCGCCACATGCGTGCAGCAAGGAAGGCAGTGTGAGGGCACAGCCAGGGGGAGGGCCCCCAGGACCCTCATCTCAGACCACAGCATCCAGAACTGGGGGAGACAGGTGTCTGCTGCGGAAGCCAGCCAGTGTGTGGCCTCGCAGTAGCAGCCCAAGCTGCCCAAGACGGGCTGGGTGGTGTGTCTACAGCCCATGGCCACAGCATCCAGCTCCCCAGGGTGACCTGGGAACGGGGCCGACGGGGATCCCACCCACCCGGACTCTCCTTCCCCCTCTTGAATGAGTGGACCACAGTCCTGTGAGGACAGAGCGGGCACCAGCCCTCTTGGCCTGGGCTCAGCTGGCCTGGCTCTAGATAAGGATGTGCGTGGGCACCTACCCGTCACAGGTGTGCACCCGGGAGGTTGCAGGGGCCCGCCCCGTGCTCAGAAGGGACCCACGCCTGCCTCCCCGCTCGGCCGCCACTCTGTATGTGCTTACACAAGTGGCGGAGCCAGCCCTGTGTCCTCATTTGGGAGCACGCTGACCTGCAAGGACACCTGCGGAGAGCCCAGGGCCTGACAGTGTCCCCAGTACTGCCTGTGGAACCCTGCCCTCTCCCGCTCACCCGGCGGCCGCTGGAGCAGGGCTATGCCCCTCTCATCCGTGGAACCCCGGGCCTAAGAACAGAAAACTTTAACCATGACCGTTTCTGGAGGTTTGCCTGGAACCACCTCCTCTGGGAAGCCTTCCTAGATGCCCTGCCTTGGAGGAATGAGTGCCTCCTTCCCATGAGCTCTGAGGCACTCTGCCCCTTCACCAATCATTCGCAGCTGTAACTGGCATTGTCTGCCTCTCTAGTGGTCTGTGAGCCCTGGCCAAGGGATGGGTACCGGGCAAGGTTCACGGATACATCCCAGAGCCTGCACACAGTAGGGCTGCAGACATATTTGGATGGAGAGAGTGACAGAGAAGACAGAGAAAAGGAATTTTTTAATTAGGGCCCATGCAGAGACTCTGGGGAGGGGGTGTCCACAGACCCCTGAAACAACATGAGCCAACCTTGACAGGGTACTTGCTGAGGTACTTGACAGGGTATTTGTTATGACCCACCACTCTGTGTTTCCCACGGTCACAGGCCTATACGGGGTAGGAGTGTTCATCTTGATCTTGGGACCCACTTGGTTCAGGGCACTTGCAGCAGAGGGTATGGGGCCCACGTGACCCCTTTTCTTTGGCCATGCCATGAAACTTGCAAGATCTTCGTTTCCCAACCAGGGATTGAACGTGCACTGTTGGCAGTGGCAGCGTGGAGTTCCAACCATTGCACAGCCAGGGAACTCCCCTCTGTGATGTTTAGCATCCCTGATCCTGGTGCTAGGAGGGGAGCGCAGGCCTGGGAGAGGTAGAAGGAAGGGCAAGGTTTGGGGGCAGGTCAGGGTTTGAGAAGTGGAGGGGTGATGGGCAGACAGGCTCAGAGGGTCGCAGGACCTGGGGTTGAATTTTGACCTCATTATAAATGAGCCTGAGTGTGTGAAATGGAGGGGACCTTACCTGGAGAGGAACTCCCCAGGTGGCGTTAATGGTAAAGAATCCATCTGCCAATGCAGGAGACACAAGAGACAAGAGTTCAATCCTTGGGTCAGGAAGATCCCCTGAAGAAGGAAATGGCAACCCACTGCAGTATTCTTGCCTGGGAAATCCCATGGACAGAGGAGCCTGGCGGGCTACAGTCCATGGGGTCGCAAAGAGTCCTAACCAAATGAACACAAACACTTTCATACCTTACCTGGAGAGGGTGACAGTCAAGACCACACCTAGGAGTCAGCCAGTCAGCCTGAGCTAAACCCTGGTCGTGCTGCTGACCAGCTGTCTGACCTCAGGCAGGTCCCCTCAGTCCCCTGGACCTGGGTATTCTTAGCTTCCAGGAGGTAAGAGTGGCAGTTCCTGCCTCCCGGGGCTGTTATGAGAAATGAATGAGCCAGTGTCCATTAGTGCGAGTGAGCAGCGTCTCCGTGCCTGAGGAGCACTTTCCAGGGGTTGGACCAGGAAGGGAGCTGGTGTGCCCGGAACCGCATGGCCTAGCATGGCTCACATTACACTGTGATTGAGACAATGAGGCTGCTCATTAATTGAGGTCCTACTGTGCGCCCAGCCCCTCGCCTGCCTCGCCAGCTCTCTTTAGGGAAGGAGGCAAGGAGCTCTCTCCTGAGACAAACGAGCGCCAGCTGGACGTACTTACTGGATGCCTCCTCTCGTCTTTGTTTTTTTAAGCAACAAACAGTTTTAAAAACAAACTCGTTTACAGAGTCCCAGGATCTCAATTAGTGTGCTCATTTATCACCACGTATTTCTGAGCACCTGCTGTGAGCCAGGCTGGGTTCTTGGGGTGGTGGCTGGCAGCTGTCCACCTGACAGCCGCCCTCCCTCCAGAGCAGGACACACAGGGGCAGGCATTCCCCCCTCTGCCACTTCCCTGCGTGACCCTGGGAGAAACCTCATCTCTGTGAGCCCAGAGGTGAAACGCAGAGGCTGGGCGCCCCAGGGCGTGGGGTGCAGACTTATAGGGATGCAAGTCGGTGGGCCCATGCCCTACAGGTTCCAGATCTTCAGAGGGGCAGAGCCCCCCAAACGCCCACGACGGATCCCAGGACCTGAGAAGACAGTGCCTAGCCCAGCCCCAAGGGGGACGAATCCATGCGGGACCTCCAGGTGCTGGAGTTGGCTAGAGAGCAGCAGGCTCCCTGAGGTCATAGAGGTGCGTGGGATCACAAGGCTGCCCATAGTCACAGGCTTCCTAGGGTCACATGGCCACTGAGGGCCGTATGGCTGCCCAGGGTCATACAGCCACTGAGATCCTACAGACACCCAGGGTCACACAGCCTCTCGAAGTCATCCAGCTTCCCAGGACTGTACTGCCAAGTGGGTCATATAGCTCTCCAAGGTCATATAGCTTCTTGAGGTCACAGGGTTTCTCAGGGTCATGTGACTGCCTGAAATCATACAGCTGCATGGACCCAAAGGCTGCCCAGCATCATCGAGTCTCCCATGGCCATAAGGCTGCGTGGGGTTCTTATGGCCATCTGGGATCATGTAGCTTCTTGGGGTCACCGGGCTACCTGGAGTCATACAATCACCTGGTCAGACAATTGCCAGGAGTCATATGCTGTCTGGTCAGTGGGTGACCCGTGGCCATGTGTCCACTCAAAGTCACAGAGCTATACACAGGTCATATGGACACCCAGGGTCCAAGACGCATCTTATTGGAAGTTTAGGCACTTTCCAGGCCACCCTCTTGCCTCTGTGTCCTGGGTGAGCACACACAGACACATACACACCATGGCTGGAACACCAGCCTCTCAATTCCCTTCCCCACTGGGGCCTAGGGAATGACCCGTGCCCTTATTAAGGGATCCCTCCTGTCAGATCCCCTGGGGGGCCTGTAGTCCCTGCCGGAGCCCCAGGTAAAAGACAGCCTGGCGGACAGGAACCCAGGAGCCCTCATGTGGGACAGGTGGGCGCCAGCCCGTCTGGGTTCCAGTCCCAACTTTATCCCTTCCTTGCCAGCTTCACCTGAGCCCTATGCTCAGAAGGGCCCCGCACTTGGTTTAACACTCTGCCGCCACTTGTGAACAAAGGGATTTTATTTTTCATGGTACCCAGGGGCCCCCAAATTGTGTAGTCAGTCAGTGTCAGGTATGAACCAGTCTCTGCTTCTCCATCTGTAAACTGGGTGCACGGGTTCAGTGCTAATACCTGGAGCCCAGAGGTGATGAACGGCGGTAACCATGCTGGACTGGACATGAGCTGGGGCTCAGCCAGGTCGGGGTCACCTCATGCCCACAGCAGCCCCGTGCTCGACGTTAGTGTCCCCGTCTGAAAGAAGAGGGGGCAGAGGCACAGAGAGTTAAGGTGGCAGGGGCAAGCGGGCTGGGATTTGAACTCTGAGTCCTGGTGTCCTTTCTTCAAGGTCATGGAGCAGAGAGCCCCCAGGCTGCCAGGGTAGGGAGGGGCCGCAGCCTTGCTCAGCATCTCGAGTCCACTTGTCAGGACGGTGAGAGACAGTCAGCGTCCCTTCAGCTCAGCTGTGAACCAGATGACCAGGTCACCTGAAGAGGAAGTAGGAACCGGCCGCCCACGGCGGGTGGAGGGTGGGGTGTCTGGCAGGACTTGTCGGAGTGAAGGGTGAAAAGCAGGTGATGCGTGGGACCGCCCCGACCTAGGGCCTCTGGCGTGGGCTGCGCCTGCTGATGTCAACAAGGGCAGGGCGGATCTCTGAGGTGCTTCAGCCAGGCCACGGTCCTCAGGTGGAACTCCCACCCTCACCCCCGCACGGTCAGCAGCCCCCTCAGTCCTCTGGGTCTACTCGCTCCTCCTGCCTCTGTTCCTTCTATCAGCAGTGCCCTCCTTCCTCCTTGGGTCTGCCTTTCCATGCTTGCCTCCTCCAGGAAGCCCTCTAAGACCACCCCAGTGCAGAGTCATCCTTACCTTTCTCAGCAGGCAGCAAAAATAAAGCTGGGCTGGGAAATTCTTGGTGGTCCAGTGGTTAGGATCTGGTACTTTCACTGCTGAAGGCCCCGGTTTAGTCCCTGCCTCGGGCTGGCACGAACGCACACGTGGCCACTGCACCACAGCACGGCCGACAAGAGAACGTGTGGGCACCGGGCAGGTCCTGGCCCTGCTCACAGGGGCCCGGCGTCGGGGGAGTGCAGGCCGGGGCCACAGAGGAGCTCATCCCCTCCCAGGCCAGGTGGAAACCAGCACACCCTCTAGAAGCTAGCTAAGTGGGGCCCCCTCCCAGTTCTAAAGCTCCCGAGTCCATTCACACATCCTCACGTCCACCAGTTCACACGGCCACTCATTCAGCAAACAGAACAGATTGTCCACACAATGCCGGGGTCTCACTGAGCCTGTGTGATGCAAACAGACTAAGTCCTCACTCTCAGGGGACTTATATTCTGGTGGGGAGACAGCCCATGGTTGTAAATTCTATAGAGGACAAGAAAGCTGAGGAAGGCGGCCAGGGAGGGGGTGCCGCTGTCTGGGTGATCACAAAGGCCCCCTGAGTGGGTGTGGGAGTCAGGAGGGTCTGGGCAGAGGGGAGCACACAAACTTAACATTTTAAAAGGTCCTTAGGGCAGAGGCAGGGCAAGGGAACTAAAGGGGGCTCCTGAGTGAGTGCAGGGGAGAGCTGCCGTGGCAATGAGGGGAGCAGTGGCTGGACATACCTCAGAGCCACAGGATTGACAGGTGGCCCGGCCAGGAGATGCGGAGTGAAGTCGCCACCCGCGGTGAGTCTGTCAATAAGCCTCCTCAAGCCCCAGTTTTCTCTCCTGGTCAGTGGGGCGCTAGGACCTCACTCCCTGCCCAGGCTCTGGTGCGGAGCAGCCAGGGAGCCTTGCTGAGGTCTGGTCAGTGCTGAGCCCTGCTCTCACCCAAGTGTACAGCAGGGGTGGCGGTGGTGGTGCTGGTGCTGGTGGTTTAGTGGCTGAGTTGTACCCGACTCTTGCGACCCCGTGGATTGTAGCCTGCCACGGTAGGTGCTTTGCAAATGGTGGTTCCTTTATTCATTTTTGACTGTGCTGTGCGTGTGCAGGGCCCCAGTTCCCTGATTGAACCCGGGCCCCTGGCCCAGAATGCTAACCCCCAGGCCACCAGGGAACTCCCGGTCTTCTCACTTCTTTAAAGGATGATAGAGGGCAAAGGCGACGAGGGGCTGGAAATGGGACTAGCTCGCCATGCGTGGCGTGGAGGCAGGAATGTGGGGGACAGGGCGGTAGTCCCGTTTGGTGGCTACCCCCCGCAGGGCAGGTGCTGTCTGACCATGTGGTCAGAGGGCCTGAGAGAAGTTGCCGGGGAATTTTGGGGTCCAGACCCAAGCTCACGGGCTGCCAAGAGTGGTGAGCCCACTTGCCCGGGTGTCTGTGCCAGGCGCCTGTTCTCCATGGCATCTCCTGAGCTCCCCCATCTCCGAGGAGCTCTGAGTGTTGGGGCCAAGGTTCTGGGGTCACCCCTCTGGCAGCCTTCTTGGGGGCAGGGAGCAGAGGGGGTGGCTGAGTCATGCCACCTGGGCCGGTGGAGTCGGGGTCGGGGGCTCTTTGGCCCTTCCTGAATCTGCAGGTCTGGAGACCACCCTCTGATCTGAGCTCAGAGCTGGGGGCTGGGGTGGAACCGAGCGGAGACCCCTTTCTCCAGGCTGCCCGGAAAGGAGGGAGCAGACCGGAGGCAAAGGGGATCTGACTCAGGAAACAGGGACAGGAGTGGTCAGGGGCAAAGACGGCAGGGTTCAGTGGGTAAAACTAGAGCCAGGGTAAGAGATCAGGACTGAATGTATAAGCAGGGTTAGGATTTGATGTCTGACCAAGGTTCTCAGAGTGTGAACAAGGATTAGGGCTCAGTGAGTGAGCAGGGTCAGGATTCAGTCCACGTGCAAGGCCAGCATTCAGCCTGTAAGTGGGATCAAAGCTTCGCGTGTGATGAGGATCAGAGTTCAGCATGGATCAGGGCTCAGTCAGGTACTAGCTTTAGGACGAGTCTCCACGCGGGATCAGTGACCACTGTGGGACTCAGCGTGGGGCTGGTGCCTTGAGGCTGACGCGGCTGCTGCAACTCTGGGGTGGACTCAGGGTTGCCGGGTCTTCTCTGCACAGTTCAGCTCCATTCAGCTTCTTCTCTCTTTCATTTATTGTGTCCGACTCTTGCGACCCCATGGACTGTAGCCCACCAGGTTCCTCTGTCCATGAGATTCTCCAGGCAAGAATACTGGAGTGGGTTGCCATTTCCTTCTCCAGGGGATCTTCCTGACCCAGGAATCGAACCCGGGTCTCCTGCATTGCAGGTGGATTCTTTACCAACTGAGCTATGAGGGAAGCCTGAGAGGCCTCCACTCAAATCTAAAAAAGAGTGGATATCTGTATATGTAAAACTGGTTCACTGAATACCCGAAACTAACACAGCATTCATAGTAAACCAACCATACTCAATCAAAAAAAAGACCTGACCATTATAAAAAAGAGGAAGACTCCTCTGCTCTGTGCCCGGCATGGCTCTACTGCTTTCGGCTCCACTGTCGCTTAGCTGTAGTCCCCGACCCGGTCCGTGTCCCAGTGGCTTAGCCAGCTCTCCATCGAACCAGGTACTCTGGGGCCCAGAGAGGACCAGTGACGTGTTTCTCTCGGGACTCCTGGCTTCCTGGAGAAAGCTCTGACTGCTGGTTCTTTCAAGGGTGGGGGCAGGAGGGCATTCCAGGCAGAGGCCACTGCTTGAGCAAAGGCTTGGGGGCTGCTCAGCTCAGAGCAAAGGAATCTGGCTGCTGAGGAGAGTGCTTGGCCAGTGTCAGAGCCGGGGCCCCGGCTGTGGACGGAGAGGGCCGGGGGCTCAGAGGGCGAGGTTCAGAGTAGCCCTGTTGGGACAGGCAGCCTCGCTGGCTCAGAGGTGGCCCCAGCAGGGTCGCCAAGTGAGAGAGTGGTAGCTCTGTTGGGTGCTCCCCGCCCTGGAGTTTGCACACAGTGGGTGGGCCTGAGGCAGCAGACAATGGGAAGGAATGAAGGTGTGTGAGGCTGACCAGGAAGGCTGCTGGGAAGGGGTGGGAAGGGGCGGAAGGGCGAGGGAGGGAGGGTGGGTGGAGGCCAGGGCGGCAGAGTGGCCAAGGCCACACACAACCTTGGGAGGGCCACCGTCAGCAAGCGACACGTAGCGGGGGCCTGGGACGCCTGTTGGGCCTGGGCATCGTCTCTGGGTGCTCAGTCCACTGGCCGGGTCCTTGCAGCCTCGAGGCCTCCCTCACACCCACCCCGAGTGTGCAGACCCAGGCCTGGGGACCTCCCCCTTCGCTTGTGTCATCTGTGCAGGGGTGTGCAGGACTGGGAGGGGGACCCTGGCACGCTGGCCCAGGCTGCAGCCTGCCCAGACCGTGGCTCTGACCCCTACTCTGGCCCGCTTCATCCCCACCGCCACAGGTCCTGTCCTGCGCGCCCCCTCCCAGTCGGCCTGCCCCCACCCCTATTGCAGGCCACCAGCTTCTCGGGCCCCTTCCCACAGCCTGGCTTGTGCATCCCCACGCTACCCGAGGGCCGCTGGTGTGAGCGGGGCTCTGGGGTGGCGGCCGGGCTGTCAGGGGGCCAGGGGCAGGTCTGAATTCAGAGGTGACTGGGCAAGGGGGGCTGACGGGTCCTGCCCAGCACCCACCAGGCACCTCATGCTGGTGGGCTCGTCACTCTCAAGGACGTAGCATCACTGAGCCTGAAGTAACCACAGCCAGCCTTTGCTGACCGTTTACTCCGTGCTAAGCCCATTCGTCGCCTGCTGGGGTGAGCGCCACCCCACAACCTGGGGCCATGTCCTGAGTGCCACCAAAGGACGTGGAAGAGAGTTTGCGAGCAGTACGGTGGCTCGGCCCCACGCAGGTGATGGCAGAGCGCTGACGTCTGTCCACGGCCCCAGGCCTATCCTCCAGGCCAGGAATAAGGTCACGCTCATCCTGCATGGGTTGGGTACAGGGACAGGACCAGGCCCACCCAGTTCCTGCCCAACCTGCTGGGTTGGTTTGGCCCTGCCAGAGCCCCACGCCTGGGGAGCCCTCCAGGGCCACCCTCCGCACTGGCTGCCTCTAGGAGCGGGGACTTTTACAGCCAGATGTGCCCACGAGGGGTGCGGGTCCTTGGGATGCCCTCCTTAGCCTCCAGAGGGGATGAGTGAGGTTTGAGGAGCCAGGTAAAGCCTCAAGTCCGCCAGCCTGGTGGGTGAGTCCAGGTGAGCCTGGGGGCGGCCCAGGGCCCGCACAGACCTGGAGGCGGCCGTGTCGTCAGAGCCCGGCCCGGGACGTGGACAGCCCCATCTGGACCCAGACAGGTCACCTTGTTGCCCGGGGCCTCGATTTCCGTATCTGCCACTTGAGGCCGTGAACCCCCTCACAGAAGCCCGGGGAGAGGGCCTTGGTTTGGCGGCTCTGAGCGCAGGCCCAGGGCCCAGCCCCCGAGAGGCTCGGCACCCCAGTTCTGGGGTTGGAGCCAAAGGGCGCAGGCTGCTCTCAGATGCAGACGTCCCCGCGCCCCAGCCGCCTCCACCCGCCTGAAGCCAGACAGCGGGCGTCCCGCCCTGTGCCTCGGGGTGCCCGTGGGTGGTGGCACAGGGCACTAGCGCAGGTATTCGGGGGCCTTCGATTCTCTGACGCCTCCCGGGGGTGGGGGGACCCCGGCACCTGACGGGGATCCACGCCACATGAAACACACTCTAGCCTCAGACCCCACAGTGAACATGCTCACACACACGTGCACACTCCTGACGTGGGCACATGTGCGTCCGCATGCACAGAGCCCGCCTGGAGGCCGCACCCGCGGGGAGTGCCTGCCCCCTCCCTCTGCACACCGGCTCACACGCCCGTCCTCTCCCTGCTCGCCCGCGCCCTCTCTCTGTCTCCCCTCTTCTGCTGCCTGATCCCACCCCCACGAGGCCCCCTGGCTCGACAACCCTCCCGGGGGTGGGGGGCGGGTAGCCAGGCAGGATTAACTCATCTGTGAATGAAGAACCAGTGGGGGGGGGTGAGACTCACAGAGGAAGGTCATGGGCCCCTGGCTGAGTTGATGGGGGCTCTTGGCTACCACTTGTGCCTGACTGGGCTCTCTGTGCCTCGGTTTCCTCACCTGTGCAATGGGGCAGGGTTGTAGGGTGGGGCAAGGGCAGGGCCAGAGCTTGCTGCTGCTCGTGAAACTATGACCAGGGCTCAGGGAGGCCGCCCCGTGTGAGTGCTGCTGAGCCAGGTGGTGAGGTGGTCTCCATTAACAGACAAGACAGGGAAAAGCATTCCAACAGAGGGAACAGGCCTGCTCAAGACTGAACAGGCCCCTGGGAAGCCTGGAGCCAGGGGTGGGATGGGGTGCGGGGCTGCTCTGCACCAGGAAGCTGCCCTGAACGGTGGTCAGTGGTCAGCCACACTCCCAATCACACATGCTGTTTCTTCTGCTGCGATGCCACCCGGCCCTGCCCACACTCTCCCCTCCGTCCACCTGGCTCACCAAGGCTTTCCTCTCCACCACCAGAGCGCACGAGCAGGAGCAATGCCAGGCTTGGGCCAGCTCAGGACACACAGTGAGGGGCCTCCTGGAGAGGCTTTCCTGGGGGTGTGACTCCACAGTCCAGGCCCGGGGTCCAGGCCTCCTCTCTGAGCCTGGTCACCGCTAACAACCACTGCTGGTCTGGCAGTCTGCAGTTTTTCTGAGTATTAGGGAGACCGCCTGAGCTCAGTAGAGTTGAGACCACAGTCCACAGTGGGGTTTCCAGCTGCCTGCTTCCCCAAAGCTCCTCAGGACCCTCACTGCAGCCTTTCCTGGTCCTCAATCCTCATCACAGCCCATTCTACAGACAGGCACACCGAAGGGAGGAGACCAGCACCCCAGCCCCGAGGTTGGGCGGCCCAGGCTGCTCCCTGGGCAGGGCGGGACCCTGGCGGTCTGTGGGAACGACTGCCCTGGACCTGGAGGAGAGACATCGATACCCGCCCGGGGGCCCATGGCCAATTAGTCGAGGAGGAGGAGGTTGTTGCAAGGGCCCAGATTTTGAAATTTGACTGTGACAACTGCCCTGGTGAACTTGATTCGCCCACAGGCTGGGAGCCACCTTCTCCCGGGCCTCCCTTCCTGCAAGTGACACCACTGCCCACCGCGAGGGGTCCCGGCCCCCTTCCTAACCACCTCCTCTGGATTGTGGGGTATGGGTCTTCCCTTTTGGGGGTGTTATGGGTTGAATTGTGCCCCCAAATTCATATGTCCAAATCCTAACCCCTAGGACCTCAGAGTGGGACCTAGTTTGGGGATGGGGCCTTCACAGAAGCTGTCACGTTAAAGCCAGGTAGGGCAACCCTAATCCAATCTGACCAGCATCCTTCTAAGCAGGGGAAATTCGCCCACAGCTATGCACCGTCTCTGGAGAAGGAAATGGCAACCCACTCCAGTATTCTTGCCTGGAAAACCCCATGGACAGATGAGCCTGGCAGGCTACAGTCCATGGGGTCGCAGAGTCGGACAGGACTGAGCAACTTTTCTTTATGCACCGTCTACAAGCCGAGGAGGGGGACCTGGAACCGAACCTCCCTCAGGCAACAGGAGGAGCCTGCCTTGATCTCAGACTTCCGCCTTCAGAGCCCTGAGACAATAAAAGTTGCCTTTTCAGCCGCCCCTCCTGGGGCCCTGCGGCTTGGGTTAGGCAGCCCAGCAAACCAACCCAGGAGGTAGTTATGATTGTCTAGGTTAACATCTGGCAGATGCGCGCCTCCGATAAGTGTGGGCGACTGCATTAACATTAAAAAGCCCATCACTCGACAAAACAAAAAACAACTTAAGATCCGTACTCAGCCACTGGAGGAAAGCCGGGTTCCGGGCTTACCTCTGAGATCCTGGCTGGAAGGGCAGCTGGGAGGCACCCTGGGATCTGCTCCACCCACCCCCACCCCCCCGCCACCCAGGGAGCCCAGTGCAGGACTTGGGAAGTTTGAGAAAATTCCTGGCTCCATTTGGGAGGGTGGCTGGCTCATTGTGGGCTTCCCAGGTGGCTCCATTGTAAAGAACCCACCTGCCAGTGCCGGAGACTGAGGTTCGATCCCTGGGTCGGGAAGATCCCCTGGAGGAGGAAATGGCAACCCACTCCAGTATTTGTGCCTGGAGAATCCCTTGGACAGAGGAGGCTGGTGGGCTACAGTCCGTGGAGTCGCCAAGAGTCAGACGCGACTGAGCTCATGTTACTTACGCATTGCCTCACTGGTTTCCTGACTTTAACACCTCCGACCAAAGGTTCCCAAGCACCTATTATGTGCTTGGGCCCCAATCAAGTATCCGAGCACACTCTCTCTAAGCTGTGCCTCGGCTTGTGAAGGGGCGTGGGGGACACATTCCTTTGCTCCCATTTTACAGATGAGCAAACCGAGACTCAGAGGTGAGTTCTTCAGCCTGACCTTGGCACTGGATACCCACCTCTTTGAGCCCAGTCCAGGGGGTGTGGCAGGGGCTGCTGGAGTGGACTGGACAAGAGAGCTTGTCAGGGAAGTGTCAAGGAAGGGGCGACACTCATACAAAGGGGAGCAGAGATCCAAGAAGGGCATTACCCAGGAAGGAACGGCTCATGCTGGGCCCGTAGGTGGGTGCGGCTGTGGCACAGCTGGGGCAGATGGAAGGTGGGGTTAGCAGTTAGAACAACACTGAGTCACAGGAGAAGTCCACACTGAGTGTGAAGGACTTTCTCTGAGTCCTTTTCAGTCAGAGATTGATTTAGATTTGGAAAGTTCCCTCTGTTGGTGGTGTGGACAATGGTCTCCAATAGGAATTGCATGCCAGACACATAAGCAACTTTAAATTTTCTAATAGTCATGCTGTAAAAAGGTAATCATGCAATTTATTTAAGTAATATATTTTAGTTAACTTAATATAAATAAAAATCATTGAGATATTTTACATTATTTTTCTCACACTTATAGCACATCTCATGTCAGACTGAAGTGTTAGTTGCTCAGTCATGTCTGACTCTTTGTGACCCCATGGACTGTAGCCTACCAGGCACCTCTGTCCATGGGATTCTCCAGGCAAGAATATTGGAGTGGGTAACCATTTCCTTCTCTAGGGGATCTTCCTGATCCAGGGATTGAACCTGGGTCTCCTGCATTGCAGGCAGATTCTTTGCAGGCAGATTCTTTACCATCTGAACCACAAAAACTCAGTAGCCACCTGAGGCTGGTGGCCACAGTCCTGGACAGCACAGGTGTGGAGGAGGGGCTGCAGGGGCTGGAGCGGAGGCAGGGAGACCAATGGAGACCACTGTGTGGAGAGTCATGGCTGGCTCTGCCGCCTCCATGGCAGCCCAGGTGGCGCATGCAAGGACGGACTTGTAACGACGAGTCCCAGATGGCACCAGGTCTGGGCCCTGTCGCGTGTCCAGCAGGCAGGTCACAGAGCAGCACAAGCTGGTTTCAGTCCAGACAGCTGGTGTCCCCAGCTGGCTGGGTCAGTCTGCTGGCCCCGTCTATCCCGACTCCAGATTAATGCGAGGCTTCCTGTCGCGGCTGGAGGGTGACCCGAGGCCTGACCCTGGTGGCCCTGGCGGATGAGCCCGGAAGGAAGGCCTCTTTCTTGATGCACTCCGAGGCAGGCAGCGTGCGGGGGCTTCCCTAAGGACTCCCTCGGGAAGCACTTCACACGCTGGTGGGCGCTGGGCCAGGGCGGCCCCCAGCAGCTGTGAAGAGGCGAGGGCCTCTGGGGCGGGGAGGGCTAGCACCAGCTCCCTCCTGGAGCTCCTGAGGAGTGTCCACGGCACCCGGGTCTGGGGGTGCGTCAGGGTTAACCCCCACAAGACGGCTGGGGCTCTCAGGGAACACGCAAGCAGTCCAGGAGGCCAGCTGCCTGTCAGCCCAGGCCCCTGCCCCAGGAAGTGCGGCAGCAGAGGTGGGGTCAGCAGCACCTCATCACGTGGGGCCCGAATGAGGCACTTCACCTCCCTGGCCTCCGCTTGTTCCTCTGTGAATTGGGGGCATGGGGACACCTCTCTTGTGGGCCAGGGTGAGAATTCAGCGAGCTCACGTGTGAGAGCTACCTGTGACCACATGATGGAAGTTTCGGGCCGCTCCTCATTTCTGCTGTGAGTCCTCCTCTCACCTGAGCTGAACTCTGCTCCCAGCGTGTAAGCCCCACCCTGCTTCCCCAGTTCACTCCCTCACGCTTTCTTGTTCATCCTCCTTCAGAATAAGCACTCAGGGTCCTCCAAGGACCCCACAATGCCCACCCTTGGGGTTCCCCCTCCTTCCTTTCCCTTCCCTCCTCACCCCCGAATATTTATTGAGCACCTACTAGGTGCCAGGTGCTATGATGGGCACTGGGTACTGACCTGGGAAGGAGAGAAAGCCCTGCAATCCTGAAGGTGACAGTTTGGGGGCAGACACCAGTGACTTGCACAGAGAATAAATGCAAAATTGTGACCGTCTTCAGCCCTTTGGGCTTCTCTTGTGGCTCAGGAGGTAAAGAACCTGCCTGCAATGTGGGAGACCTGGGTTTGATCCCTGGGTCAGGAAGATCCCCTGGAGAAAGAAATGGCAACCCACTCCAGTATTTTTGCCTGGGAAATCCCATGGACAGAGGAGCCTGCCGGGCTACAGTGCATGGGGTCACAAAGAGTCAGACATGACCGAGTCAGTAACTCAGTCCTTTGGGGAGATACTTGGCTGGCAGTAGGAAGGAAACAGCAGAGGGATGGATCATTGATAACTGAAAGAAGCATGGAGAAGTGGGTGGGATAAGGAAGGGGAGTGGTGGGGCAGAGCAACCAGTGCAAAGGTCCTGTGGCCAAAGCTCCACTACTGGGCATGGAGAGGAGCTGGAGGCTAGGGCAGGGTCGAGCAGGCAAGCCCCCTGGAGCGGACTGGGGATGTCGGTCTTGGAAGGACTGAGCCGGGTTGGTGTGCTCTGATCGAAAACATCGGCTTGGCTCCTGGGAGAGTCCTCGGAAGGGGCAAGTGTGGGGCCGAGATTGGACAGGAAGGCAGGAGCAGAAAGGGGGAGACGTGGGTAGCTGTGGCCCGCAGGAGGCAAGACCCTCTGCCAGGATGGCCAGGAGGCTGGTGTTGGGGGGCCAAGGGACCGTCCCCTCCACTCGGGAAGTTCTTGCACGTAGAGGGCGCTCTCCCGGGTGCTGCTCCTGGTTGCCAGCACCTCCCGCCTCTCTTTGCCGCCCCCAGACTGATTCTTGTGCGCAAGCTCCCTCCCGCAGGCGGTGCGCCCTCTGCGCATGCCCAGCCTCGGAGCCGGGACCGCAGGTGGCGCGCCCTCTGCGCATGCCCAGCCCGGGACCCCCGCCCCAACCCCGCCCCACTAACTACGGGCGGCGCACCCTCTGCGCATGCCCAGCCCAGGACCCCCTTCTACGGGCGGCGCGCCCTCTGCGCATGCTCAGCCAAGGGACCCTTGCCCGCGGGCGGCGGGGTTTCTGAACTGTTCTTTAAGGCCGCCGAGGTCAGTGGACCCTCGGGGGTTAGGCTTTTTTGCCGCGTCCTGGGGAGGATCGAGAGGGAGCCTACTGTGGCCGTACGCCCGAGGACCCTCTCCAGTATGCGCGGACTCAGAAATAAAGGTGGCGTTGGCTTTTCCTCATGCCTTCCTCTTTTATCGGCTCACTGAGAATTAGTTGGGGCGCGTCGGTGGGGGGTGGTGGGGAGGAGCCGAAATCTAAGTCCGGACCTGGGCGGCAGGTGAGCTGGACGAGGAGGTGGGGTTACTCTCCAGGACTTCGTCTCCCCCTAAAGTTCTAGAGTTGATGTTTCACGTCGGGGACTCGAAGCTGCATCCTGGTGGGTCCAGGCCCTGCCTGCTTACCCTCCCCCCACCCCGCCCTCCCCCTGGGATTTTTGCTTCCAGTTTCAAGTATCTCAGGCTCTTCCATTTCCATTCCCCTATCCTGAGATGTCTTGCCAGGCTGATCCTTTGGGAAAAAATAGTGGAGGAGAATGGATTCACCATTCAGTGGAGAACAACGTTTGACCTGGGATGGGGCTTCGCTGCAGCTGGGGTGTGGGTGTGGGTAGGAGAGCTAGAAGTTTAGGGGAGGGGAGAGGGCCCCACAGGCTTGTCCTCCTGTGCCTGTGAAGCTGGGCACCGGATTTAGCTTCATTAACAGACCCAGACACTGGAGTTTACAGCAGAGAAAGGTTTATTGCAGGGCTAAGCAAGGAGATCAAGTTTGCTGGGAGAAATATCAACAACCTCAGATATGCAAGCCCTCTCATGGCAGAAAGTGAAGAGGAACTCCGTAGCCTCTTCATGGAGGGTGAAAGATGAGAGTGAAAAAGCAGATCATGGCATCCAGTCCCATCAGTTCAGTTCAGTTCAGTTCAGTCACTCAGTCGTGTCCGACTCTTTGCAACTCCATGGACTGCAGCACGCCAGGCTGCCCTGTCCATCACCAACTCCCAGAGCTTACTCAAACTCCATGTCCCTTGAGTCGGTGATGTCATCCAACCACCTCATCCTCTGTTGTCCCCTTCTCCTCCCACCTTCAATCTTTCCCAGCATCAGGGTCTTTTCAAATAAGTCAGTTTTTCGAGTTGGTGGCCAAAGTATTGGAGTTTCAGCTTTAGCATAGTCCTTCCAATGAATATTCAGGACTGATTTCCTTTAGGATGGACATCAGTTCATGGCAAATAGAAGGAGAAAAAGTGGAAGCAATGATAGACTTTATTTTGTTGGACTACAAAATCACTGTGAATGGTAGCCATGAAATTAAAAGACACTTGCTCCTTGGAAGAGAAGTTATGATAAACCTAGACAGCACAGTAAAAAGCAGAGACCTCAATTTGCCAACAAGGTCCGTACAGTCAAAGCTATGCTTTTTCTAGTAGTCATGTACAGATGTGAGAGTTGGGCCAGGCTTCCCTGTCCATCACCAACTCCCAGAGCTTGCTCAAACTCATGTCCATTGAGCCGGTGATGCCATCTCATCCTCTGTCGTCCCCTTCTCCTCCTGCCTTCAATCTTTCCCAGCATCAGGGTCTTTTCCAATGAGTCAGTTCTTCGTATCAGGTGGCCAAAGTATTGGAGTTTCAGCTTCAGCATCAGTCCTTCCAGTGAATATCCAGGACTGATCTCCTTCAGGATTGACTGGTTTGATCTTGCAGTCCAAAGGACTCTGTCCCTTTCCTGATTGACAACTTTGAATCAGTTCCTTGGAATGCAGGGAAGGTTCCTAGGGGGCTGAATGAAGCCTAAGGGACACAGAAAGGCTTTTGGGTCCTGCAGGGCCCTGTGTGTGTGTGTGAGTCACTCAGTCATGTCTGACTCTTTGCGACCCCATGGACTATAGCCCGCCAGGCTCCTCTGTCCGTAGAATTCTTCAGGCAAGGATACTGAAGTGGGCTGTCATACCCTCCTCCAGGGGATCTTCCCGACCCAGGAATGGAACCCAGGTCTCCTACAATGCAGGCAGATTCTTTACTGTCTGAGCCACCAGGGAAGCCCATGCAGGGCCCCATAGGGTCCTGCTAAGCCTCACTGGGTCCCTGTGGCCCAGGACCTGGGTAGGCATGATGGTCTGAAGGGTGAAGCCAGGGGACTGGTTCAGGATGAGCGGCAAGTGGAGGCTATGAGTTAGCCTGTATTTCTGTTCACAGCATCAGGGCTTGATGGAAGAGGGGGCCGTTGGGCTGTGGTGGTGCTCAGAGCCAAGGTTCTGGGGGAATGGCAGGGTGTCACGCCGTGCTGGGAGACAGGCTGTGCCAAGCAAAAATGAGAACTCATTCTAAATTCCCCTGAGTGGAGGGCAGCACTTGATCCGATAAGATCCATCCCGAGGGCCCCATAATCCCCTTAGCCAGCAGTGACAGAGCAGCCGGTGAGGGGCCTTGACATGGGCTTCAGGCCTTTGCAAGTTTTCCCTTCCCTTGACTGCTGTCACAGCCCTGAAACACCCCCCCATTGGGGTCACATCTGATCCTGTGACGTTCCTGGATTTTCCAGCCTTAAACAAACACTCATGAGACACTGCCAGCAGCTGACACTTATTAAGGGTGTCCTGTGTAGCAGGCTTTGTTCCTTTTTTTGTATTATCTCTTATTTATTCAGGAAATAAATCCTCTTAACAGCCCATTTACAGACTAGGAAACAGCTCAGAGAGGTTAGGCAGCATGCCCAAGGTCATCCTGCAGGGGAGGCAGATGCAGGATGGGACCCTGCCTCTGCTGATGGAGCAGGGAGCACCCTGATCCTCTTTAGAAGCTCTGCCCTAACCCTGGTGGGAGTAGCAGGCCCCTGACGGAGCTGATTAACCAGGCAGCAGAGATGCAGGGGATGGGAGTCTGCTCTTGGAGGCAGGGCGGAGGTGGGGTCCCACAGTCCTGGATTCAGACTCTGCAACGAAAGAGCCCCGGACAGTGACTCCACCTGCCAAAGCCTCGGTGTCTTCCTCTGTCAAACAGGAGGAACAGCGAAAGTGTTAGTAGCTTAGTCACGTCTGACTCTGTGACCCCCTGGACTGTGGCCCACCAGGCTCCTCTGTCCAGAGTACTCTCCAGGCAAGAATGCCATGCCTGATCTTCCCAACCCAGGGATGGAACCCAGGTCTCTTGCACTGCAGGCGGACTCTAAGCTACAAGGAAAGCCTACATGGGTACCGTGCCTGTTTGCTCTCTGTGAACTAGGAGGTGGTCCCCACCCTGTGCCCTCTCCTGGCAAGGCTTTCCTGGGAAGAGCAGAGGTGAGACGACTGGCAGATAAAGGGCACCCTCGGATCTGGGAGAGGTGGAGAGGTCTGTAATTAACATTTCAGCAGCCCTGATAGCATCGCTCCTGTCTTCCAGCCGCTCCCTCTCCCTGTTCATCCACTGCTCTGTCTGTCAGTGATGTCTGACTTCAGACACCCCTCCCTGCCCTCTGCTTTCCCTGTCTCGCCTTCCCTGCTGGTGAAAGCTCAGCAGCTTGTCTTGACTGGCTCACGAACCCGCCTAGCTCAAGAAGGGCTGCTGACCCAGGCCCGCCCAGGGGCTGTGCAGGGCTGAGGACTCTCCGTCTGCTGCTCTCTTGAGTTCTCTGTGTGGTCTGGCTCCTGGACCACAGAGTTTCTGAGGTCCCCTTGGCTCGGGGGACAGACTTCTGGAACATAGGGTCCCTGAGTTCCCAACATCCCGCTGGGGTGTTCTAATATGGGGAGCCATGGCAAGTCCTCCAGGTCCTACCAGGCCTGGAGTCTGAGCTGAAGCTTCCCTCCCTAGGGTGGGTGCCAGCCTGGGTTTCCTCTTTTGTGAGATGAGGTGGGGGGTCCCGCCCTCCTCGAAGAGCTGGAGCAAGATCGCCAAGCCCCCAAACTCTATTAGGAAGGACACCAAGGTGGCCTCAATGTGGGCGGCTGGCGGCTCCTCGGGCTCATGGCACTGTCCCCAGCAGAGGAAGGGCCAGGGGTGGGCAGCCATTGGCAGGGTCTTCTGTGTTCTTATCTGTGAGTCAGCGGTGATGGGAACATTAATTTATTTGAGTGGCTGGCACGGCCGAGGCCTGGGAAGACAGGAAGGCTTTGCCAAGGCTGGGCCGAAGGCACCGGGGTGGGAGCACCCTAAGCCAGCACTGGGATGATGGAGCACTTCCCTGTAGACCTGCCCTCAGGGAGCACCAGTCTGCTGGGGGAGCAACAGGAGACGTGCGCCTGGAAGCAATGGACCCCGGGGCCGGGGGGGCAAGGACGGGGTTGGGGGAGAGACAGCATGGGCCTGGGAGCTCTGCTGGCTGGAAGGGACAGGAGGGGCTGGAAGGCCAAGGGATTGCCCCCTGAAGCCTCCGGAGGCAACCAGCCCGCTGATCTCGGGACTCCTGGCCTCCAGAAGCCGGAGAGAATAGATGGAGTTGTTTTAAGCCGCCGATTGTGTCATCATTTGGTGCAGCAGCTCTAGGAGACAGACTGACTTTTCTAGGGCCAGAGGCCAGCCGAGGCCCCGGGCCTGCCCAGCTGCTTTCGTGGGGCCAGGGTGGTTGGCCAGTCCTGGGACCTGCACGGGGAGCGCTTAGCTGGCCCTTGCCTGCAGGCCCATGGAGACAGGTGGGCCTGGGTGGCCCCCAGGTCACATGCAGACTCTTCTGGGGGTACCCAGCCCCCTTCCCGTGTGCTGCTGGGGTCCCAACGGGAATGGCAGGGATGGTGGGAGATGCACAAGTAGGTGAGGTCCCCCAACCACTGTCTGGGGTCCTTTGGAGTCTCCCTGGAGACTCTGGGGCCAGCAGGGAGGTTACACTTCCCTATGCTGACTCACCCCAGCCCTCCTGCCTTCAGGCAGTGCTGGGCGGGTCACACAAGGTACAGATGGTACTTTTGGTTAATCCTGTCAACGGTCTTGTAGGGTGTTGCTCTCCCTGCTTCTCAGATAAGGAGTTTTTAATAGTGTTTTTTTTTAAATTGAAGTGAAATTCACACAACATAAAATCACCATGTTAAAGTGTACAATTCAGTGGTGTCTGGCACATTCACAACGTTGGGCAACCACCCCTTCCCTCTGGGTCCAGAGTGCCCCATCACCCCACAGGGAAGCCCTGGATCCATTCAGCAGCCCCTCCCCATTCCCAGCCCTTAGGCCCTGGCAGTCACTAATCTCCTGTTTGTCTCTGTGGGTCTGCCTGTTCTGGACATTTCCTATAAACGGCGTCACACAGGATGATTGCTGTGTGCGTCTGGCTGCTTGCAGGCAGCGTGTTTCCCAGGTCCATCCAAGCAGTGGTGTGTGTCAGAGCCTCGTTCCTTTTCATGGTTGAATAATATTCCACCAAGTGGCTGTTTAACTGCTCCCCTGTTGACGGACATTCGGGCTGAAGCTGGGGTCTGAGCTCCTCTTTGCAGGGTCCTGGCCGTGCTCTGTCCCCCATTGCCCACGGCCCCTGGCCTGCCCAATTCCCAGGGTGGGGCCAGGCTGGGCCAGGGTGGGGTTGGCAGGAAGCAGGAGATCTCTCCAGGCTTTTTGAGCATAGGAGAGGCCTGCAGATAACCTTCCTGCCTGAGGTTCCAGAATTGGCAAATCCTACAGTTTCACAGCGGCTTCCCTGGTGACTCGGTAAAGCGTCTGCCTACAGTGTGGGAGACCTGGGTTCAATCCTCTGGAGAAGGAAATGGCAACCCACTCCAGTACTCTTGCCTGGAAAATCCCATGGAGGAGCGTAGTAGGCTACAGTCCATGGGGTTGCAAAGAGTTGGACATGACTGAACGACTTCACTTCACTTCACAGTTCCACAGACTCAGAGCTCTTGGACCTGAAGACTCTCAAACACTAAGCTTCTGAGGGTCCAGGGGCCAGAGTGTTCTGAGCAGACACCTGTCCCCAGCCCCAGCTCCATGGCAGACATCACTAGTCGAGCCGGCTGGGCCTTGGGGTCCCTGCAAGAGCCTGGGGCGGTGACCACCCCCCCAATTGGTATGAGGGCTCTTGGTCCCCGCTTCCAGTAGACTGTCCATCTCCAGCTGACCTTTGCCTCCTCCCTGGCCTCCCACCCTCTTCTCATGCCCACAGGCCTTTCCTGGCCTCCTCCTTCCCTTGGGGCCCTGGTCTTTCCTGCCCCCCATCCTATGCCGCACCACGTGGAGGCAGGGCCTGTGGACCACTGGGGTGGACGCCCCGTCCTGCAGGCTCCTGAGGTGGGGAGAGGCGGTGAGGATGGGGGCTTTGCAGAGGCTGGGGGCGGCTGCCCAGGGTGCCCAGGCGCCTTGGTCACAGGCACAGAGCCTGGCTGGAGGGCAGGGAGGGCCCCCACACTCCCTCCTTGCCCACCTGCCCTCCAGCTGTCGACGCCCCGGGCCTGTCCTCTGGGTTGGGGACGGCCAACGGCGGGCTAGTTTCTGGGAGGGTAGGGGTGGTGGTGATGCCGCACGTGGTGCTGGTCACTCCTCTCGTCCCCCCCTGACATCCTGTGGGCCTCGGACCCCCTGCAGCTGGAAAGCATGGGCTTGGATCTGGAACTGAGTGCCCAGGGCTCTCAGACTGGGTTCCGGGCACCCTGGGCTCCTGCCCATCGCAGGGGGGCGGGGGTCTGTTGGCAGGGGGATTCCGTTTCTGCCCCTTGCAGCTCCCTCGTTGTCCTCCTGCCCGGAAGCCCTCCTACCGCAGCCTGGGAAGCGGGGATCATTTGTGGGAAAGGGCGAGCTCTGGCCTGGAAATAGCCAAGTGTGCACAGAAATAACCCTGGCCTCAAAAAAGAACATGGAAAATTAAACAGGGAACAGCAGCGTTCGCCTGTCCCTTTCCACAGCCGTTATCTCAAGACGGCGCTCCTCCCCTCATTTTACAGACGAGGGAATTGAGGCCGGGGAGGAGGGTGACCTGCCTGAGGGCCTCCCGCCAGGCCGCTGGCCTCTGACCCCGTGTTTCCCACGATGGTGTGTCTGCCCGACCCCTCTGAGGCTCTGCTGCCCTCAGCTGCTTCTCTGAGGGTCAAATGCCTATGCATCCCTCAAAACCCAGAGAAGCCTCCTTTTCTCTGGTGAGCCTCCCCAGCTCCCTGGAGGGCAGCTGTGGTCTCTGCCAGGACCTCGCCACCTGGAGCAGGCGGTGGGCTCCTTGGACCGTGGCTTCGTCCACCCCACGCCAGGCAGCACAGTACGTGCTCACTAAGTGCCCGTGGAGTGACTCATTGACGGACTGTTCCCATCAACCTGAGAGTGGAGGTCGGTTGAACCTCTCGTCCCCTTCCCTGCATTTTCATCCCAACAACCTGAGAAGTTCAAGTGAGTATGACCACTTTACCGATGAGGCTCAGAGAGACCAACTCGCCTGCGCAAAGGTCACACAGCAACCAAGGGCTGGATCTGGGATTTGATCCTGGCCCCTCCAAGCACGGATCTTTCTGGAGAGTTCACTGTGTGTCTGGCTCAGGGCTGGGTGGGCCCCTGACCGCCCCACTGTCCATTCCCTTCTCTCCTTGCATCTTGTGGGCTGGCTCTCACTCGTGGCCTCTGAACACCCTTCCTCGCTTCCAGCATCCCCTCTGTGGGGTCTAGCTTGTCTCCGGAGGGCCCCTCCCAGGCGTGGGGGACATCCCATCCTAAGAGCAGTGCAGGGATCCTGTGTGTGTCTCCTGCAGCCACCAGGGGCACCAGGCAAGGTGGATTTTCTCAGGAGGCCCAGGGCTTGGTGCTCCAGCCAGAAGCCGGCTTTTCAGGCCCACAGACTTCCCTCTCTCGCCTCCCTCACCTGGCCCCTCACTTCTCATTCCCTTTGAGTCCTTGGCAGGCACTGAGGCCTGAGGCTACTCCCGTGAAAGGCTGGGGTGGGCAGAGGCCACAGGCAGGGAGGAGGGAGCGGACAAAGGTTCTGGAGCCATGGCAGTGAAGGAGAAGGGGTGCAGGGAAGATGTGGGGGTTCTGGGATAAAGAGTTAGGATTCAGGGTGCCAGGGTTGTTTCCATCTCCCTGGTCCAGCAAAGGCCTGGTATTCGGGGAAACCCGAGGGGCTCTGGAAATGGGTGACGGTCCTGGAGGCAGGAGAATAAAAGGGAATACACGGACGTATGTCCAAGGGAGGGACAGGCCGGCCCTTGTTCCGTGAGGCTTGCCAAGGGTCTCGGCCCCGGGAACCCTGACTGTAGCTTCCTCCAGAGCGCGATGAGGCATGTCGGGAGAGGCTAGTCCACCTGACATCTTGTCTCCAGGAACCCAGACCCTGAGCCACCCCTGGGGGTCGGGCTGCCCTCCTCAGTGAGCTTGGGAGGGGGCGGCTGCCTGCCCTGAGGGGCCGCGGGCAGGTGGGGGCACGGGCAGTGGCACAACCCGGCTGTCAGGCCAGGGCCTAGGGTCACTGCACTCTGTGTCCAGTACAAGGCCTGTGCCCTCTGCCTGACCAGGCAGAGACTTAGACCCAGGGCACGCTCCCTAGCATCCACCTGTGTGTCCATCCTGCTTCCTCCCTGCCTGGCTTTGGGGCTGGTGGCAGCACTATGCTTAGACATGCCCAGTGCTGCTTGTCTGGACAGCCCAGCCCTTGGTTACGATTCTCTTCTCCTGCTCAACTGCCAGGCTGTGTGACTCAGAGCAGCTGTCTGACCCTCTCTGGGCTCATGAGACAGTGAATGAGGTTCTTGACCTGGGGAACCGCATATGGCCTTGAGGAGCTCTCAGCTTCCCTGGATCGCACGCTGGAGGAGGAGGCAGGGTCTCAGGGGAGCCCTAGCTGCCCATAGATGCCAGCATCCCCATGTGTCATGGAGTCGTCGACCTTGTTCCAAGCTCACCAAGAGGGTCTGGCTCACTTCCGCTCCTCCCCGTCCATGACCAGCCTCCCTCCTGGCTGGAATGAGGGGCTGCCTTGAATAGTTGAAGGGGTCAGGGGCTTCCTGGGGCACTGCCACTCTTCTCCCCGGAGGATAAGGGAGCTGCAGCTCCTCCAGGCAGCCTTCCAGGGTTGCCCTCCAAGGATCAGATGGTAGAGGCGATCAGGAGGTCCCAGCCGGCCAGGGTCCCGGCGGACGGCAGACACCTCGGGTGCCTCTCCCGGGCCAGCAGTGCCACCTGGTGGCCGCAGCCTCCAGACGCCTCCATCCAACCGGCCCTCCCAGGGAATCGGCCCGAGGGGCTGGGGCCAGCCTGGGAGGCAGTCGGCTGAGATCATTGGCAGCTCCGAGAACCCAGGGGTCCTGCCTGCCTGAGGCCAGAATGTCAAAGACAGGGCTTAACCCAGAGGGATGAGAGGATGGAGGAGTCTCAGTCCCTGTGACCAGTGTGTGCACGCGTGTGTGTGCACATGCACACATGCGTGTGGAAGGGGAGGGCAGGGGTCCTGTTGGGAGGGAGGCCCTCAGGTCACAGACGGCACAGGAAGGTAGGGGACGCTGTGAAGGAATGGAGGGAAATGAGTGGATGTGCTGGGGTCTTCCTCAGGGAAGCCCCATTTCCTGCATTAGCTTGGTTTGTGTTGTGCTTAGTCGCTCAGTTGTGTCCGACTCTTTGCAACCCCATGGACTGTAGCCCGCCAGCCTCCTCTGTCCATGGGGATTCTCCAGGCAAGAAAACCGGAGTGGGTTGCCATGCCCTCCTCCAGGGGACCTTCCCAACCCAGGGATGGAAGCCAGGTCTTCCGCATTGCAGGCAGATTCTTTACTGAGTCACCAGGGAAGCCCAAAAAGGTCTTCATTATTTCTTTTCCCGTGAAAGTGAAAGTCACTCAGTCATGTCTGACTCTTTGGGACCCCATGGACTATACTGTCCATGGAATTCTTGAGGCCAGAATACTGGAGTGGGTAGCCTTTCCCTTCTCCAGGGGATCTTCCCAACCCGGGGATCAAACCCAAGACTCCTGCATTGCAGGCGGATTCTTTACCAGCTGAGCCAGAAAGGAAGCCCTTGGCTCAGTTTAATCACTAATTATTGACTGCTGAGTACTGTGGGAAGAGATACATACATATTACACACACACAATGCACATTCACACTTACATATGTATATATAGACAAAAATATGGACACAACACACGTCTACATTCACACAGATACACACATACGTGCATACAGACACAACAATGCACACACATGTACATATACACACAGACGCACAATGGACACACATACACAAGTACATATGTATACATGGACAAAACACATGGACATAACACACGTGTACATTTACACAGGTACACAGACACCCAAAACACACACAGAGTACACACACACACACACGTACACATAGACAAAACAGATGGGCACAACATGCATTCACAGACACACACATCCAGACGCACACAGACACACACTAATGCACACACACATATTACACACACACACACACACACACCCTTTGGTAGAAGGGAAGGAAACTGAGGCTCATGGACATTGTGTCTTGCCTGTGGCTGGACAAGCAGGTGTGGCCAAGCAGCCTGACGCAGGTGGGACACCATGTTACCCCTGCCCTAGGGTTGGGCTGTGGCACCCACCCCGTCAGCCTCGGGCATCAAGGTCCCAGAAGCTGCACCCCACAGCTTTGCTCTGGAGAAATGGTGGAGCAGGGTTCAGAGCCCTGGACCGCACCCCGGGCCCTAGAACCTGACCCTCAGTCCCCAGCAGGCCACTGGGAGTGGCGCCCATGGGGGTGGGTGGGCCGGGCAGACCCTCGCAGGCCCCGGAACTCCTCCACGGAGCGGGTCCCCAGGCCAATGGTGGCCAGGCCCTGGGGTACACAGGTGCATTTCACCCCCATGGCCTCTGGATGTGAAGGTTCAGCACACTGAGGTCACGCCTCACCCCTACTTCCATCTGGACCCCATTAGGAGCCCCCACTCTGCCATGGGGTGCCCCTGGTGGGTGACTGGGGATCCCAGGCCTCATGAGGTCACCTCTCTGCCCAAGACTGGGCCCCGAGAAGATGAGGAGCTGCAGGGCAGGGCGAGCAGAGCCTCAGGCTAGTTCAGAGACACGGAGCATCTCCCACTTCAGTCCTTTCTGACCTGGGAGCTGAGGGTCTAACACCCCGGGCGCCATTTGTTCTGAGCTCTGGATGACAGACAAGGAAACTGGGGCCTGGAGTGGGCAAGGGGACCTGGAGGGACTCCTAGGCCTTGTCTCAAGCCCGGTGAGAGCTGTCTCCAGTCTCAGTTCTGGGGCACCTGTGGTCTGGGGAGTAGGTTCCTGTTATAGGGGGCAGAGCCGGGGCTTGGAGGAGTCCCAGAGTCAGCAGACTCACGGGTGAGCTGGGCTGGGATGAGTGTGTGTGGTTCCAGTGCATGGGCTTCTGTCCACACACCCGCTGGACCTCAGTTTCTTCATCTGTGACATGGGGCTGAAAGGCCCTGGCCCTGCCAACCTGTCGGGCACTTGATAATTGAAAACTTCCCCAAAACCCCAACCTCAACAGAGGCCCACCTTGGAGAGCTGGAAGCCAGGCCGGCCAGGTGAGGACCAGGAGGGAAGAACCTTGAGCATCTCCTCCTCCAAGAAGCCCTCCAGGCTGCATCTGCTCGGCTGGTCCCATGTGGTGTGGTAGGGGGCTCTGAGCTCCCACCACCCAGCTCTTCCCCTAGGCTGCAGGCTCCCTTGGGCCCTGTGAAGTGCACAGCATTGGCCTTATCTGGGGAACCAGGATGAAACGGGGGTGGGGGAGTTCAGTTCCCGAGGGCTCAGCAAGGGACTAAGGGTGCTGGTGGGCAGCCAGCCACTCTGGAGGGCACAGCTGGGCCCTGTGGTCTGTCCTGCAGCGGGATGGGTGCTGGCCCTGGGGGCCTGGGGGAGGGACCCACAAGGAGGACAGTCGGGGTTGGTCCTAGGCAGACTGGCAGGGCAATGGCCTGTGGAGACTGAGACCAGGAAGGGAACAGGTGCCCCAAGGAGGCCGTGGGCAAGCCCTGTGCCCTCCTCCTGTGAGTGGAGCCGGCGGGGGCAGGGGTGATGGGCAAGCCAGGGAGACAGCAGGGCCCGAGGCTGGTGGCAGGGAGGCAGGGACATTTCCTCAGGCCTGCCCAGCCCCTGAGCACAGGGAGCCCCTCCCCCAGCATCAGGGCGCCCTCCTGTTTGCTGGCACTCTGCTGACTGGGTCCGCCTCCCTGGCCCACAGCTTTCCTGGCTCCTCTCAGGGGTTCAGGAGGTGGTGGTGGGCCCCAGCCCCGGGGTCACGCAGATCCAGGTGGGGAGTTCTAGCTCCGTTTTTAAGGTGGCATTGGATAGCCTTGGACTGCCCCCACTCCATCACCCAGCCTCAGTTTTCTCGTGAACTGGGAACACAGATCCTTGGGGCATGAGGCCTGCCCCACGGGTGGGAGGATATTGGGGGGTGACCAGCCCATGGGTGTCTTCAGCTCATTCAGGGATCCCCCTCACACCCACGGCTGCCTGAGCTCCCCTACCCGGGGCTTGAGGAGGGGAGGGCAGCGGGGGCGGGTGGACACTGAGCCTCTGGAGGGACTCGGAGAGGACAGGGTGTAAGCCAGGACATCGGTGGGACACCCATTTCTGCAGGCCCCCGCCTCTGCTCAAGCACCAGAGGCCTCCAGGAAGCTGGGGCGGGCGCCCAGGGACATTTCCTGCTATTAATGGAGCTTAATCTAAACAGACCCTAATATTTACCTCTAGACGCCTCCGGCCTCCGAGGGTGCCAGACAGCGAGAGTGACGACCCCACCCAGGCAGTGCCCTCCTCACCCTTGCTTCCTGGGCTGCATGTGAGCCTGGAGCTCATGTTCGAGCCCCCTCCTGGACGCCCGGAGCCTCAGTTTCCCTCTCTGGGAGATGGGGGTGAACACCCAGGCTTTGGGGGAGGTTCGGAGGCGCTTGCTTTGTAAATTCGCTCTGGGAGCAGCAACACAGCCCCTCCCTCGTTGTTGACCCACCGACCCCTCCCCTCCCGCACCCTCGTGCCTTCAGGGATCTGGTCGGATGCTGTGGACAGTCTGGCTAACCTGCCCAGGTCCGAGTTCTGTCCCTGGGCAGGCAGAGCGTGGGCAAAGGTGGAGTGAGGACGCTCACCCGGCTGGTCTGTGTGTGCCAGGGTGGCACACAGCTACCGTGCCACACGCTGCCCACACCGTACCACCTGTGTCCCCTCCGACCTCACCCTTTAGCGAGGCCCTGGCATCTGCCCCCAGCAGCGATGGCAAAGCCACAACCCCATCACCACCACCACCCAGCCACAGGAGAGTGACAATACTGGGGGCACGCGGGGGCCCCCACCTGGCTCAGGGCCTCTTGGCGACCCCTGCCTGCCAGCCAGGGCGCTGAGTCAAGGGCACGGATTTGAATAAACAGTTTTAATTCAGGATGAGGAAGCTTCGTTGAGGAGACTGTTTACATCAGATATAAATACACAGGCCACCTCACGTCACTTGGGCTTCTCAGAAATCTGGGAAGGGAGGCCGTGTAGAGGACGGTGCGGAGGCTTCACACCCAGCCCTCATGGGAACAAGTCTGGCCTCTGGCGGCGGCCGGAGCCTGTGTCCCGTGGAGGACACTGTAGTGGGAGGGAGCCAGCCGTCAGGAGGAGGGAGCAAGTGTCTGAGGAAGTGGGGGGGCTCAGACAAAGTCGTATGCGGTGAACCTCTCGCCCCCAGCCCCCTGCCCACCAGCTGAAAGCCCAAGGAGGGGAGGGGGAGAAGTGGAAAGTAGGGGAAACTGAGGCCAGTGAGCGAGGGTTCTGCACGAGGCCATCAGACTACTCTTAGGGCGGTGGAAGGCTCGCCTGGGGCCCTGGCCTCCTGCGTCCCCACGGTCTTCCAGTCCCCGAGGAGCCCAGGCCGGACGGTGGGATTTCACATGTGGGACAAGGGGAGGGGGCTTGGCCACCCCTAATCTGGATCCCAGTTCTGCCCTGGGCTCTTACCTCCACACGTGGTGGGGACTAGCGAGACAATGCGTGTGAAGGGGGGTGGGACAGACCCGGGACCCAGTAGGTGCCCAATCAGTGTCTGCCGAGAGCCCCCTCCTCCTAGAGGCAGGGATTGTCCCAGAAGAATTGCAACCCCTCCACCCCCAAGCGCAAAAGTCACCTAGTTTCAGCCATTTACTCTCTAGTATGAATTAAAGTGAGAACCTGACATCGATCAGGACTCTGACCCTGGAGGAAGGGCCACAGGTGGTGCTGGGCTGGGGCAAGCACTGGGCACGGACCTTCCCTCCTCTGCCGTGTGACTGCCCAGATGCCAGCTCGCAGGCCTGGCAGAGACAGAGCTGTCGGAGCCTCCCTGCCTGGACCCACCATTAGTGCCCCTCCCTGGGGCCAGCATCGCTGTCACCACAGGCTTTGCGGAACAGACAGCCCACTCCCGTGTCCTCCTTTTCCGAGACCCAGGCCCCTCCCGTGCCCCGTGCAGCCCTGGGTCCCTGGGGAGTCACGGGCCTGCTCTGAGCTGGGAGGTGGGGGGAGGCTCCACACTGTTCCAGCACACAGGAAGGGCCAAGGATGTTGGTGCTAATGCTAACAACCATACCCCTTTGCTTCTTGAGCATCTGTGCCCAGCACCCCTACTACCCCACTGAGCAGGCCCTGGATCCCCCCAGGCTCCAGCACCCCCACCCTAGCCTTCCCACAAGGTCCTGGGGTCACAGGCCCTGGCCCTGCGGGGCTCCAGCTGATCGTGCTGGCCACGCAGTCTGGCCTGAGTACTCACTCTATAACTCTGGAAAGGTCCTTTCCCTCCCTAAGCCTCAGTTTTCCCATCTGATATATGGGGATATAAATGGTCCTCTTGCTTCCCATCCAGGCCTCGCACCAGGGCCCTGATCTTGGGGGACAGGGGACTCTGCCTGGAGCCACTGATCCCGTAGGACTTTGCAGACAAGGGGCAAATCTGGGGCCAAATTCTGTCTCACCTGTTTCACTGGTGGCCGTGTGTGAGGGTGGAGCCTGGTGGCTAGAGGTGCCTGGGAAACTCAGAGCTCCTCTCTCAAAATAGCCATCCTCCCCTGAAACAGCAGTCTAGAGAGGGCTCATGGGAGCTTGAACATTCAACAGAAGGCACATGGAGGCGATCCTGGAGTCCAGCTCAGAGGAGGCGACCAGTGGACCAAGTCAGAGAAATACTCCCTTCTCAGGAAAGGGAGGGGCTTCCCAGGTGGCATTAGTGGCAAAGAACCCTCCTGGCAATGCAGGAGACTTAAGAGACGCTGGTTCGATCCCTGGGCCAGGAAGATCCCCTGGAGGAGGGCATGGCCACGCCAGTATTCTTGCCTGGAGAATCCCTTGGACAGAAAAGCCTGGCGGGCTACAGTCCATGGAGTTGCAAACAGTCAGAGATGACTGAGGCGACTTAGTATGCACGCATGCAGGAAAGGCAGGGAGGCATGATGAGCCAGACAAGAGGGAGAACAAGGGCTCTGTGCGTGGCCAGACGTGGCCTTAGGCCAGCAGGCCCGCGTTCAAGCCTGTCTTTGTTCTTGGTTTCGCGTCCACAGGATGGGGCTGGGAGTCTACTGCCCTCCTGGGCCTGCAGGCAGGGTCTTCCGAGATGGTCCCTGGAGCGGGGGGGCTTTGGGAAGATGTGAGCTGTGTCCATGGGGCAGGCACAGGGGAGCTGGAAGAGGTGGGGCTGGCTTTTGATTCTGACTTGCCTATCGCCCAGCCAGGGCACCTGCGTGTGCCACTCAGCACCTCCCCCGGAGTGGGGTAGAAAATAGCGTCTCCTTTGTAGGACGCAAGTGTCAGCCCAGATAGCAGGGGGCTCACAGCGGCGCGCCCCGCGGGGCCAGCCTGTCTTCCTGAGTGACTCACGGGCACCTCAAGTGTGGGCCCTGCAGATGTGAACCCCTCTCGTCTGCGTATGTAACACTTGTGTCCCTTTTCCTTTCTGTTTTAGCTGTTCTGTCTCTGTGGGGCAGGGAGATGACGGGGGACAGGTGGGGAGGGGACCTCTTCAGGTCACCTTTTAAACCCGCTTTGAAATTCCTAGTACCTTAAAAGTCTCTGTCCCTGTTTTGCAGGAACCCTTTCTGGGGGTAGAATGATCCAAGTAGGAAGCCAGCTTCTGGCTCCCCCTGTGGGTCTTCAGTGGACACAACATATACCCTGCTGCTGCTGCTGCTAAGTCACTTCAGTCGTGTCTGACTCTGTGCGACCCCATAGATGGCAGCCCACCAGGCTCCCCCGTCCCTGGGATTCTCCAGGCAAGAACACTGGAGTGCGTTGCCATTTTCTTCTCCAATGCATGAAAGTGAAAAGTGAAAGTGAAGTCCCTCAGTCATGTCCGACCCTCAGTGACCCCATGGACTGCAGCCTACCAGGCTCCTCCATCCATGGGATTTTCCAGGCAAGAGTACTGGAGTGGGGTGCCATTGCCTTCTCCGACATATACCCTAGGGATGGCAAATAACCAGCATTCAGTCCGCCATGTCCTCTCTAGAGCCCGTGGCAGACATTGCCAGTCAATCACAGCACAGTGGCCTTTGACCCTATGTCCAGTCAGAGCACTGGGCAGCCATCACCAATCGATCAAGGTGAACCCAATCTGCCACTCTAGTAGAGCAGGTATCTGTGCTGTCCCCGACCTGGCCTGCCCAGCTCAGTCCAGACCTTTGGCCCCCTTGCAGTGTCCTGCTGACTAAGCATCAGGCCCGTTAGGCAGGGCCTGTGTGACGGCCTGAGCTCTGGCCCTGAGGATGTGATGGTGGGCTGAGCCCTTGGAGCTCTTGTGGACGCTGACCACGTCGCAGCTGTTGGGCTCGCACTCTGCTCCACGCCGGCCACAGAGGCCACGGACAGTGGCCTGGAAGCTGCTGGTGACGAAGCAGTAGACGATGGGGTCCATGCAGCTGTTGAGGCTGCTGAGGGTCACAGCCACGTGATAGGCCACGAGGCTGGCGTGGTGCGGCATGCCGGGCCACAGAGCCACGGCCACCTGGCGAGCGTGGAAGGGTGTGAAGCACACGAGGAAGATGACCAGCACGGTGAGCAGCAGCTGCATGGCCCGCACGCGGCGCTGGCGGCCCTGGTGCAGCAGGCCGGGCCGCGACAGCGCGCACACGATGCGCCCGGTGAACACGCTGATGACTAGCAGTGGCAGCAGGAACTCCAGGACGGTCAGCGCGAAGATGCGGCAGCAGGGGCCGCCGGCGGTCGTCACGCCCAGCACGGACAGGGTCACGGCGCCGGCGGCCAGCCACACGAAGGCACACACGGCCCTGGTGCAGGCCGGCTGGCGCCAGCGGCGGGAGCCGCCGGGCCGCACGATGGCCAGGTAGCGATCCACGCAGATGCAGCTGAGGAAGAGGATGGAGCAGTGCATGTTGAGGAAGTAGCCGAAGACGTGCGGCAGGGCGCAGCGCAGGCAGCCGCGGGCGCCGTAGAAGACGGCGAAGCGCGTGGGCAGGGACAGGCCCACCAGCAGGTCGGTCACCACCAGGTTGATGGTATAGACGACCGACGGCGTCTTGGCCCGGGTGCGGCAGCCGAAGACGTACAGCGCCAGCCCGTTGAGCACCATCCCTGCCAGGAAGATGACGCCGTGCGCTGCCATCAGCGCCAGCCACAGGCCCGGGAAGCTGGCGTGCAGCTGCTCGTCCAGCTGGGCAAACCGGTGGAACAGGGGCATCTCCGGCAGGCTGACGTTGGTCCATGCCGCCGCTGCCGCCGCTGTGGCATTGGGGGCTGCCCCGGCCGAGGGCCCCGCGGGAGACGTGGAGGGCATGACGGTGGCCAGTGCTCCCCGGGACTGGAAGGAAGGAGACCGGGTTACCCTGGGGTTATTGGAGCCCTGCCCAGAGGCTGGACCCCACCTGGCTCGGCTGCCCACCCAGCACCCCAACATTTCTGTCGTGGTACCTCTGCCTGGCCTGGCCCTGGCACTTGCCAGCATGGAGCTTTAGCCGCATGCTAAACCTGCTCCTCTGAAGCATGGAGCTTTAGCTGCTCTGAACCTGCTCCTCACTGTCACGGGAGATGAAAAGCCTTGCAAGACTGTCACCAGGACTGAGACACGACAAAGGCGGCCAGTGTGGCAACAGGTAATAGGAAGGCCAAGTGTGTGTGCTGTGTGAGGCTTGTCTCCAGACCAGTTCCTCCCTCAATCGCTGTGCAACTTTAGCTAAGTCACTTAACCTCTCTGTGCCTCATGATGAGTCCCCAGTCTATATCACTGGGACTGCAGAGCTTCTGGGAGGGTTAACTGAGCGAGTGAGTCAAAGTCGCTCAGTTGTGTCCCACTCTCTGGGATCCCATGGGCTGTAGCCCGCCAGGCTCCTCCATCCGTGGGATTCTCCAGGCAAGAACACTAGAGTGGGTTGCCATTCCCTTCCCCAGTGGATCTGCCCAGCCCAGGATCGAACCCAGGTGTCCCGCATTGCAGGCGGATTCTTTACCATCTGAGCCACCGGGGAAGCAGAGCATCACACTGGTGGGTACCAAACAAAGGAAAGTTCTGCTCCGTGAGAGCTGTGCCCATGGCCGGCCCAGCCCCAAGTCCCCACGCCCATGCATCCTGGCCCCTGTCCTCCGGGCCACCCAACCGTTCTCACCTCCTCCACGGCTGGCACCAGGTCAGTGCCTTGGGTGAGGGTCCTCAGATGGGTCTTTTGCCCAAGGGCCTGGGATTGGGGGAGCTGAGAGTCAGCCCCTGGCCGCCCCGGATTCTTCCCAGCCCGGAGATACGGCCACCTTTGCTGTCTCGGAGACTCACGTGGGGCAGCTTGCTGCGGCTGGAGCCTGGAGCCAGGTCCCAGCAGCAGCAGCAGCAGGGCGTGAGTTAAATAAACGCCGCAATCCTGGCCTGCTGGCCTAGACTCGGGCTTGGGGGTGGGTGGGGGGCTGCAGCCGCCCACTCTGTTTATGTTCCTGCTGAGCTGTTTAACTTGCTGAGATTTATCCCTTTGTTTATAAATGAAGGGTTAACAGGCTCTCACCCCCACCCTGGACCGGGCTGATCCTCCAAATAAGGACATTTCTGGCTTTTTCAGGAGAAAGGAGAAGGCTTTGGGGAGAAACAGGGAGGAGAGGGGGGCACAGGGGAGGTCCCCGGTAGAGTGTGCCTCCCCAACTATAGAGGGAGGGAAGACGCCCCCATCGTGGTGACCAAGGGAAGTGAGGCATCTGCGTGAACAGCCCGCCTGCTGCCCACTCCCCTGGCCGGCTACTACCTGTCCTTGGGCAGCAGGCTCCTTCTGGCAGCTTCCATCCAGCGGAAGTCCAGCCTGCCAGGAGACTGGGGACTGAAAGCCCAGCCCGGAGCGGGTGGGCAGGGCAGGGAAGTGCTTGCTAGTCAAGGCTCAGGTCCCAACCCAGCCTGGAGGGAGGCACTGGCACGGCAGGCCACCTTTATCCTCCACTCTGAGAAGGTGGCACCAGCTGAACCTCCGCCTCTGGGACCCTGGCCCTGGGCATCTGCTGATCCTCGGAGGCGTCTGGAAAGAGTCTGATGCTGCCCAGGACCGTGGCTGGCCCCTCGGGTCCCCTCTGGCATGAGTGGGCCCAGGCCTCCACTCATGGGGCGCTCTGGGAGGACTGTCCTCTGCCTGGGGTCCCCAGCCCCAGACACACAGGGGCCTTGGATGTGTCAGCCCATTGGCAGGCAGCTCGGGGAGTTGGGGAGTGAGAAGGACGTCTGGGGCAGGGAGAGACTGTAGGCACGAGTGGGCAGTGAGGGGAGGTCATGAGGCTGGGCCGTGGGGCTGTGGGCCTCATCCCCAGGACACGGGGGCTCCAGGACCCCAGGAAGAAGAGCGGTGCCCCCAACGTGTCCCTCCTCTCCTGGGAAAAGCCCGAAGCCCTGCCAAGACCCGGGCAGTGCGCAGCTGGCCCGGACACGCGGCAGACCGGTTTTTGACTTCCCCTCCACGTGCTTTCAGTTAGCCGATGTGTCTGCACAGGGTCTGTGTCCGTGTCACGGTCCGAGACAGATAAACATCCCAGGGCGCTTCCTCTGGGAGACAGTTGCAGGGTGACGCCGGCCCCGGGGAGCCCGCCCAGCCGGGACAGCCCCCAGGGACAGCTCGCACGCAGGCCAGCAGCTCGCTGCAGGCCACGGGCCGGGACGGCGGGCCCGGGGCTGCAGAGGCAGGCAGGTGGGGATGGAGGGCGTCCGTCAAGCACATGCTGATGCGTAGGTGCGAGAGTCTGAGCGGCATTTGGGCCCCACCCCGGGCACAGACCCTGCTCACACACGGAGCTCCGTCCCGCAACACCAGGAACCTGCGCATCTGTCCCGTGGAGCCCGGGTCACGGCTGCAGCCTGGGCCGTCGGCCCTGGCTTCCTACACCCTCAGCTCCTCCTCTTTGCCCGCTGCCGAGTCTGCCTGTCTCTGTGTGATCTGACCCCCACCGTGCCAGCCCACTCACCCACCTCTGGCACGCACCTCTCACGGTGAGAACACACAGTGACCACTCTCTGGGGCACCTACTGAGCATCGCTTTTGCTTTGTAAGATGAGGAACTCGAATGGTGAGACCCTGGACCCTGTGGCGGTGGACCAGCTGTGGCCCCATGAACCCATGGCCTGGGGCCCTCCCCGGTCTGGGGCTGGGAAGGGGCCGGGCTGGGAGTGTCTGGGCTACGAAGCCCCTGCCCCACACGGTCTCAGGTAGGACACTTCGTCTCTGCGCCCCTGGTCTCCATTGCCTCAGCTCCCCGTCCTCCTTGAGGTGCCACGGGACGGGCCTCATACCCCCTGAATCCACTTTGGTCAAGTAAGAGTTTTTCCGGCGGACCCCCGAGCCCTGAGCCGAGCGCCCCCTGCATTCCCCACAGGCTCAGCATCAGCCCCGCCTCACCCCACCCCACACTCCTGCCAGCCTCCAGGCTCAGGCTGTCTCACTCTCTCTCCACCACGGCCCCTCACCCCTTTGTCCACACCTGGGATGCGATGTCACAGCTGGTGCTAGACAGCTGGGGGTGGGCAGGTGGGTGGGCACTACAGGGAATAAATGAACAGTAACGGTACTCAGCAGGAGGGCAGGAGGAGAAGGGGACGACAGAGGATGAGACGGTTGGACGGCATCACTGACTCAATGGACACGAGTTTGAGCAAACTCCAGGAGATAGTGAAGGTACAGGGAAACCTGGTGCGCTACAGTTCACAAGTTTGCAGAGTCGGGCGCGACTGAGCAACTGAACAACAAGAAGAGTAACCAGTGGAGGAGGTGCGGGCTGTGGGCCGGTCCCCACTCACCACCAGTCGCCCCGGTGTTGATTAGCCTCTCTGAGCCTCCGCCTCCCTGCCCGCAGTGATGTAGCTGCAGCACCTTCTTTCTGCAGCTTCCAAGTGGGTGCGTGGCATCTGTTCCCAGGCAGAGTGGGCTCTGGTGGTGGTATCTCCTCACCCACTGGCTCCTGGCCTGCTCTACTTACGCAGAGGAAACCGAGGCTGAACACTGCAAAGAGCCTGGGTGCTCAGATACAGCTTAGGGGGAGGCAGGCTTCTGGCCAGAGGCGACCTTGCGGGCCTCCCTCCCGGGCCCCCATGCCCCTCACAGCCCTGCAGGGCCTTGGGTGAGGGTTCTGGCCCTGCAGGGGTTCTCTCTGAGCCTCAGTCTTTTCTCTTGTGATGTGGGGACTGAAACGGCTGCATTACGCTGCCTCTCAGGGCTGTTGTGGGCCTTCTCTGAGACCGAGCCCCTGGTGCAGGTGTGGAGAGGTGGGGCAGGGAGCGGGTGGGGTGCTCTGCTCCCCTTCCCCCCCTGGGCGTACAGGTCTGAGCCCTTAGACCCTCTGGGGAGGCATGGGGGGTGAAGGTCGTCCTTTCCTCCCTGATATGCCCCTACCCCCAGGCATCTGGCCACAACTAGCCTACAGAGATGTGGCTGCGGGGGCAGGGGTCCTTCCTGGGAAAAGCCTGAGGTTCTGAGCAAAGCTAGGGGAACCCCGTCACCCCGTCTCCTTGCACCTCAACCGAAGGAGGACGCCTCAGGCTCCCCCCACCTCCGTGCCCTTCCCACGCCGCCCCATCTCCCGTCCCTGCAGTTTTCCTGACACTTCCAGGGCCTCCTCCAGGCCCCAGCTCCTCAGGAAGCCTTCTCTCTCCTCCTCGGCTGACTCTCCTGGGTGTTCTTCCCCGGCTCCTTCCAGCCCAGGACTGTCCCACTGTCCTGACTGCAAGCAATTCAGGTGGGCCGGTTCCTCCAGCGCCCAGGACGGCTGGGCACAGAGCAGCACCCATCTTTCTCTCTGAGTGAACCCCTGCGGGAGTCTGCAGGGCCAGCAGAGCGAGGCCCCTTTCTCACCCAGGCGTTCGGGGCCCTCCCTGGCTGGCCGAGCCCCTGTGCAGCCCGCTCAGCGTCGCAGCACCTGAACCGGCTTCTGCTCTCAGCTCCGCCTTCACTACCATCAGTCTTCCCAGCTGAGCAGGGTTAACACCTCCTCCAGGAAGCCTACCCAGCCCCCCGACCGTCGGGCCCGTGGGTCCCCGTCATTCTCCCTCCCCCAGCCCTTGGCGCGCATCAGTGGTGTTTGGTTCAAGTCCCAGAGCCTCAGTCCTTCACCTGTGATTCTGGGACTGGTGTTTTAAAGGGACAGGTGAGCATCCAACAAATGGCGTCGTCAGGACCGCTGGGGGTGCTGGGTGGATACACAGCTTCAGGCGCCCCTGCGTGGAAGATGCGTAATGACGACAGTGGCCGTGCTGGAGACCCCTGGGCTCCCACCTGAATGGCGGTCCACCTGGGCCTGCCTGCCCATTCTGGGGAGAGGCCCGGGTCACCCCACGTGCTCAGTGCACAGCCCCTCAGAGCCTTTGTGAAGCTCCCAGGGAATAAACATCTTTTCCTAAGTTACCTGACCCTGTCCCCTCCTGGGGCTCCCTTTCTATCCAGCCTGACCGTCACCCCAAGTGCCCACGCCCAGGGCACTGACGGGGGGTTGTGCCCGCTGCTGCCTCTCACAGCTTTTGCGTCTTTGCTGTGTGTCCAGAAACACAGGCCAAGACCCAGAGGCTCAGGGTGCCAGTAACTGCCCAGAAACTTGAGGGGGGCCCGAGCCTCTCTGACCTCTCACCAGTGTCCCAGGTGGGGGTCCATCCCGACCTCGTCTCGGTTTCTCTTGAATCCATGCTGCTGTCCCTGCGTGTCCTCTAGCCGCCCAGCTGCCTGGCAGATGCCAAGCCCACAGCCTGGCTGCCTCCCACCCTGCCACATATGGGGCCAGGGCAGCCAGGGGCCCTAGCCTTGTCCCCGGGCAACAGGTAGCTGCCTGGGCTTGTGACCCAAGATCCCTTGTCCTTTCTGCAGCTCCCACACCTGGAGCCAGGAGGGGCGGTGTGGAGGACAGGCCCAGCCTTCCCCACCAAGGTGCCTGGGACGCCAGCTATGGGCCTGGGACACCAGCTATGGGCCAGTCATCCTCAGACACTCTGCACCCACGTGGCAGTCCTGGGTTTTATAGACAAGGACGTGGGGGCCCAGAGAGGTGAGTGTCACGCCCTAGGACCCAGCGTGAAACTGACGGAGCGGGAAATCAAAGCCAGGTCCGCTGGCTCCCGGCCCAGCAGGAGTGGGATGAGAGTGGGGTGGGCGTCTCTGGACCTGGGGTCCGTGCGCAATTGTATTCTGGGTACACGCAGTAACCTGGACATGCCTCTGCCCCCGACGGGGTGACCCTCACAACCTCCCAAGGCCAAAATAGCCCTTACTGGAGGAACCACCTGCCTGTTTATTTTGCTGATTATTCTTGGTTTCATGGCATCTGCTTGAGAACATGGCCTGCTGTTTTTGGCTAGTCTGAGCATCTGCTTCTTCCATCCAGGGACGGCTGGGCCCTTACCGAGGCCCCAAGGGGGCCAGACTAGCTCTGGGTTGTCTAGAAGGTCCCAGGGGGCACCAGCTGGAATCAAGGTCCCCATCCTGGTCAGGGCTCCCTCCACCCAGCTCAGGGACAGGGTCACCTGGGGTGGCTGGGCGCTGGGCACCTGGCTCCAGCACGCCCGACTCAGCCTCACACCCCACCGTCTGAGAGCCCTTGGCTGAGGTCTTGGCCCTAATGGAAATGCAAGTTTCTCTGGGCCAGGTGGCCCCAGGCATCGCCACTCGTGGGGGTCCTGCTGCATGTCAGACAGCCCTCCCTGCCACCCTGGTTCACCCCTCACTTCATCCTGATGCTGAAAGAGGTGTAGCACCTGCCTGTCTCCCCCAGGCCAGCCTCCCTGGGGCGGTGGGACAGGATCCGTGGCTGCACCCGCCTGGCCTCTGCCTAATCCCTCGACCTGGCATACCACTTCTGCCTGCATCACCTGCTGAAGGCTCCTGGCACCCACAACACCCTCCTGGGCTCCCGACACCCCTCTACTGGGGCAGAGTCGTAACCCCACAGTTCATGGGTTGTCTCTGAGATGACCCTTTCCAGGGTCTCACGACTCCTGCCAGATGCCCCCACATTGGTTTTGCTGGCCTCATTTTGCCTGTTAGGAAGCTGAGGCACAGAGAGGTTAGGTGGCCCATCTGGGGTCACCCAGCTGGGCGTGGAGGAGCTGGGCTTTGAACTCTGCCCTGCACCTGCTGCATGCTGCTGGAGGTTCCCCAGGGCCCACTGTGCCAGGGGCTCAGAGGTCCAGGGCTCTGGCAGCTTGCCCCAGGCCACACAGCTCACTGGCAAGGTCAGGGGAACTGCGAGAAACACACGTTTCAGAGGCATCAGACCTGGCCTTGAACCTGGTGCTGGGGTCCTGGAGGGCCTCAGGCAGATCTGGTTCCAGCTTGTGGGGCTCACAGCCAGGGGCGGGGTGGGGGGAGGAGGCTAGAGAGTGACTGGTCAGGAGCAGGAGGGGCCTCAGGAGGACCTGGGGAGATAGCGTTCTGGGCGGTGGGATGAGAACAGCAGGTGCAAAGGCCTTGAGGTGGGAGCAGGCTCCTGTGCTCAGAGCACCACGGAGCGGGTGCTGAGAGCCGGCAGGCAGAGCAGGCTTGGCACCCCCAGGGTGCTTCAGGCCCCAGTGCCACCTCCTCCGGAAGGCCCTCCCGGACCACCCAGCCACCTGCACACCTTCACCTTCCACCTGCTTTCTTTCCCTCGCAGCCCTCTCATCACCCGACAGCTTTGAATTTATTTGTTTCTTGCTTTTCCCCTACTGGACTGGCAGCGCCGTGAGGGCCAGGGCCTGGGCTGTGGCTAAAGAAACCAGCGGATGATTTGAGAGCCCTGCAGGGCTCTTCAAGCCTCAGTTTCCTTATCTGTAAGATGGGCATGCACACCTCATCGCATCAGGTCACCCGCGGACAGGCTCCCAACAGGTGCTCAGGACACGTCGGGTTCCCCCCCCCACACGCCAGGCCTTGGAAACAGCAACCTCTGCTGTTCCCGAGGCTCAGAGAGGGGCGGCCACTTGTCCGCGGCCACGCAGATGTGAGGGGACGGGGTGTCCTGGCGACCCTCTGGCTGAGAGTGAGTATATGTTGGCGGAAGACTATGGGGGCCGCCGGGCAGCCCCAGCCGCCCATTCGAGGGCTGTGCACGCTGCCACCAGCCCAGTCCCTTCGGTTCCCAGTGCTGCCCCGGGACGCACAGCTGCTCCTCGTCCGCCCTGCCCAGCGCCCTGGCCACCGGCCAGTTCCCAACCGGCCCTCCCCCCTCGGGACCCTGTTCCTGCTGCCTTCTCAGGGCAGGCGCAGCCGGCGAGCCAGGCGGGGGCAGTGCCAGCTGCAAGGTCTGCGCTGGGGGCAGGGCGGGCCCCGGGCCTCAGTTTCTCCGGCCCTCCAAGGGGAGGGCAGGGCGGGGCTGGGCGGGGGGCACACCCTGTGTGGAGCCTGTCCCCACAGGTCCCTCAAGCTCAGCCCTGCCCCAGCAGGGGGACTGCGGTGGCCACGGTCCCAGGGCTTGTCCAGGGCCTCTGGGGTCCCATGACCCCTTCCTTGGCCCGGCCCCTGGGGCCACCCAGACGGGGAAATCGAGGCTCCCAGTAGATGACCACGAGAGCGCTGAAGCAAGGAAGGAAGGAAGAAAGAAAGTTCCAGAGGAGGGCATCGAACCCCACAGCTCAGAGGGGCTCAGGGCAGCAGGGGTGCCCCTCGAGCTCTTGGGAGCTCCCCTTCCCAACCCTCACCCAGCCTGGCAGCTGCAACACCTTTACCTTCGCCCTCAGTTTTCCCGTCTGTACAATGGCTCTCTGCAGGGCAGGACCTCAAAACCCCTTGCCAGCTCTGAGCTCTCTCCCTCCCAGTCTTTCTCCCCCCGCTGCCCCTCTGCCTGCCTGGGGTGTGAGGACCCTGCACTGACAACCTCATCTCAGGGAGGGGAGGCCCCGCCTGCCTGAGGGGGACTCACCGCACCGTCTCCGTCTAGCAGAGGAGCTGGCCTCTCGCTGCAGCTCCGCGGGCCACTTACTCGGGCTGTGCAGCCCGACCGACCGCACCTTCCTGGGGCCTGACGTCAGGCTCTGCTCGGGGCTCCTTTTGGGCAAGGCAGCGGTGGGGGCGGGGCGGGGCGGGGCAGGCTACTTTTCCGCCCCCGCCAGCATCCTGAGGAGCCTGATCCCAGGGCCCTGGGGGAGGGAGCCTTGGGCCAGACAAGGGAGGAGACTGAGGCAGAGGGCAGCGTGGCGGCTGCATCACCTGGGAAGGGCAGGGAGGGCAGCAGCAGCCCTGGCTCCCTGCCCCCCGGTGTCCGGCCTGGGGAGCACAGCTGGCACCCACAGGTACCGCGTGTGCTGTGGCGGGGCTCACACAGATGGGTTTTTCTGTTTGGGGGACAGAGGCAGGGTCGTGCCCCCGGCCATCCCAACTGCCCTGCGCGGGTCTGCCTCCGCCTTCTCCCCAGCGCTGTCTGCCTTTCTGATCCCCTGGCGCCTGTGACCGTGACCAAGGGCTCCAACACTCTCTGTCCGGGTCTCTGTGTGTCCACGCGCGTGTGTTCCGGGGGCGGACGTGGCTTCGTAGGGGCACACGCATGCCTGGGTGTGTCCGTGTGGCCGGCACCAGCCTGGGGCCGTGTGTGCCTCGGCTCGACCCCTGTGGGTGCTGTAGAGATGCAGGGTTGGGTTGTGTGAAAGTCCCGAGTGTGCTGAGGGCCGGGGGGTGGGGTGGCCTTTCCTTGGGAGGGGCCTCCCCCAGACAGATGCCCTGGGCAGGGAGGGGGCTGGGGGCCGGGCTGGGGTCAGGCTTTCAGGGTCAAGGCCAGGAAGGGCTCAGGGCCAAGTCTGTGACATGCTGAGCGCCTCCTCTGTTCTCCTGTCCCCTACCCACCCAGACCCCTTGGCTAAGCACCCACTGAGCTGGCTGTGGGTGGGGCGCTGGGCTCACAGGCCTGCATCTGGTGGGGGACATGCTGCAGCGCACCAGCGGGAGGGGGCCTGCTGTGGTCAGAAGGGCAGCCCACACTGGCAGAGGCAGGGGTCACGGGAGGCGGACAGCCTGGGTGGGCCCTTGGGGGGCAGGACCTGCCTGCCAGGGTCCCCGTGAGTGGAGGGCCGGGTGAGCCATGAAGCTGGGAGTGAGCGGAGGACTTCCACACTGGGTCACGGCTGCCCCTCTGGGGACCAGAATGGGGCCCTTGACTCCGAGGGCAGCGGGGAGCTATGGAAGATTCTGGGGGAGGGTGGTCCTTGGAGCAGTTTCCTTGCCACCCTCAATCAGGCTCCCCACTAAAGCAGGGCTGAGCCTGCAGACCGCAATGGTCTCCTTGGAACATGGTCATGTCTGAGGGCCAGAGGGAGGCGGGAGCCCCTGGCCCATCCAAGTCCCTTGCCCAGGGGGTGGTGCTGGCTCCTGGCTGGCAAGGCAGGGGCAGCCTGGGTCTGCTTGGGGCAGTGCGGACTCAGGGCTGTTTCTGTGTGGGAGCAGGTGGGGGGGCACTCTGGAGCCAGCCAGGCTGTGGGGGGTGCGGGAGGGCTGAGCCATCTGAGGGGCAGATTTTATGAGCTGGAGATGGCCAACTGCCGCTGAGTCACCGGCCGGGCTGGCCAGGGCTCGTGCCCGCGCTGAGGGTGGCGGGGCTCCCCCGGGCCTGGGCAGGCTGCTTCCCCAGGAAACCTCGGGGAGGGTCTCTGAGCGGAGCGGACGCTGTGGATGGCCGGGGGGCACCCTTTACTTCGGGGAGCTCTCTTCTGTAGGACCCTGGGGTTCTGGGGTGGGGGTGCCAGAGCCCTCGAAGCTTGGGGTGACCCCCTGAGGCCCTCAGTGGAGGTGAGTACACAGGGATGACCTCACCCTTGTCACCTCCTGGCTCAAGGCCAGGCTGTCTGTGTCTGGGTCAGAGGTCACATGTCGGCTGGGTCAGGGGTCGAGACCCCTTCTGGTGGATGGGATGGGACCAGTTTCATGTGTGACTGCCCCTCGAAGTCCAGCCTAGTGAAGAGACCCACCCCCAAGCTCGGAGAAGCCCCCTCACCCTCGCGGCTGGATCGTAAGCTTCTGCAACGGTGTCTTAGGGCTCACGACCCCCAGGGACCCACTGCTCTGAGGGACAAGGTCGCAGAAGCAGTTGAGCAGCCCAGGGGCGGAGGGTCTGGTGGGGGACACAGGGTGACAGCCGGGCCGCTGCTGTCAGCACCTCGGGGCCTGTCACGCCGGACCGCACCTCTGTTCCCTCACCCCAGGCCACGGGAGGACCCACGGGAGGATCCATGGGAGGACCCATGGGAGGACCTTCGGGGTGGGGCCAGGGCGCCTGCGGGGAGGGGTGCAGGCCAGCTGGGCAGGGGTGATCCCGAGAAGACGGGGGCGGCTGGGGCTGGGCAGGTGACCCTTCCTAAGAGGTTGAGGGCCTCACACCCGCTCCTGTGCTCCGGACTCCCAGGCAGGTCCCAGCACCCACAGGGGAGGCCCATGTGGGGCCTTGGGGGTGCTGTGTGGGTGCATGTGTGTGTCTGGGTTGGGGTCGCTTGGGCAGCCCTGGCTTCAAGCCCGGTTGGACCCCTCACTTCGGGCTCTGACCTTTGGTGTCCCCCACTAGGCGGGGACACTAAGGCCTGTGGAAGGCCCCAGGCCAGGTCCCTCTCCTCTCAGGAAGCACCCACTCCTGCCTCCACATGTGGGACGCGGGTGGGGACGCCCCAGGCCCACAGCCGCCGGTGGGGAGCTGGAGAAGCCTGGGCGGGCTCTCAGGGGGTGACAGGGGTGAGGAGGCGGTGTCTGAGATGCCCCACTTCCCCCAGCCCGTGTCCTAAGTAGCGCAGGGCTGCTAGGGCTGGACGGGTGGAACTGGGACACGTCCAGGGCACCGAGCAGGGCCTGGAGCACGGTGAGGATGGGAACGCGCTCTGAGGCGTGGGGACCACCGCCCCCGGCCCCCTTGGTTCCCTGAGCTACTCTTCCAGGCCCCGCTGTTACCCAGAGCCCTTTGGAGCTCATCTCGGGCCGCTTTCGACTTTTACAGGTGCAGAAACTGAGGCCCAGAGAGTGACAGAGACCCTTGCAGAGAATGGATTGCTGCAGGTATTTCTGAGGCCCAGAGAGTGACAGAGACCTTCGCAGAGAATGGATTGCTGCAGGTACTGGCGGGAAGCAGACCTGGACCCCCGTGCGGCAGCCCTAGCTCTTGGGCCAGTCCTGAGATACAAGCGCAGGGGTGGGATGGAAGTGGGCCCAGGGGCACACTGGGGGAGGCTGCAGGGGGACAAGCGGACGAGGCTGGGCTGCCGCTGTATGTGGGAGCTGCCCGCGTGTCCCTTCCAGCCCGCACCTGAGGATTGGCCCATTTCTTCCCCCCACCCCCTCAGGGAGAGGCGGCCTCCCCTGGCCTCCCCCAGGTTCACACAGTGGCCCCAGGGAGGCAAGGTGGGGACCAGGGAGCTCCCACCCCCAGAAGATGCTGACGCCTGGGCTGGAGGAAGAGGCAGGTGCTCTGGGTCTGTTCGATGCAGGGGCTACCAGGGACATGGGAGAGGGTGGGAGGGGGTCTCTCTGGAGCTGGAGCCCCGCTCCCTCCCCCACGGCCCCCTCGGGACACTTGGCCCCAGCTGGGAGGGGCTCTGGTGGGGCTAGTGCTGGTGTGAACCCTGGTCCGTGGTGGCCTGGGGACGCGCACACTGGGATACGGCACATGCCAGCAGTCACCACACTGACCACTGCTGGATCATGACCTGAGGCTTGAAGACAGGTCTAGGGGGTCAGTCATTCAAGCAGTGGTGAGGACACCCAACCGTAGCGGCTGCCGTGTATCTGGAACTTCCGACGTGCCAGCACGGGCGGAGCACTTCTGTGTTCCCCAGCCCCTCCTTGAGGCCCCCTTGTCACCATCCTTGTCTGATGGAGAGGAGTCCATGGCCAAGGTCACACAGCTGGAAAGGGGCAGAGATGGGGCTTGAGCCCAGGCAGCCGGCCAGGTCTGAAATGCGCTGCTGAGCGGGTCTGTGTCCTCTGAGGAAGCTTCTGGAACCATCCACCGGGCACACTGGAGAGTTCCCTACATCCCGGGAACAGGCCGGGGAGTGCGGGTTCCAGGCCTCTCCCAAGCCCAGGGCCCTGTCCTCAGCCCTGTCCACCAAGGCAGCCCCGGGCTGGGCTGAGCGCTGGCTCCCGCGGCAGCGCAGGACCGGCCGCCTCGGGTCAAGAGCCGGCCACATCCCCCGCAGGGCCTTGGGACCTGCTTTCTATTTCGGCCCTTCCCGGCCTCCGGGCGGCCTCGTGGGACCGGCATGCTGTGTCTGTCTCTGCCGGCTCGCAGGACTTAGAGGGTGGCCCTGGACGCTGGCGCTCTGCTCGCCCGCCCTGGAGTGGGAGCAGGGCCGCGAGGGGAGGGCCCCTGCAGCAGCCCCGTCCACCGTCCCGTCCACCGTCCCCCACGGATGGCGGTGAGCTTCCCGTCCCTGTGAGGGGTCAGAAGAGAGCCCGGGCGGGCACGTTCCAGCTGCTGCGTGGTATCAGCGCTGGGCAGGCAGGAGCACCGACGGCCGCTGGGGAGGGGGGCAGAGACCCCAGACCCCAAATATCACCCATCCTAGGATTCTGATTCCGAACTGCAACAACAGAGATGTTGTCCCATCAAAGAGCCTGGGGTCAAAAATTCAAGGCCAGGCCCTCCCAGGCTCCACCCCCTGCCCTGAGACAGAGAGGGGCCTCTCCTCACTGTCTTGTCAGGGGCGGTGGGGGGCAGCAGCGGCGAGCTCTTTGCCCACACTGTTCTCTCAATGTCTCTCTAGGTCCAGATCCTCCCTAGCGTTGAGGCCACCTCTTCCGTGAAGCCTGCCTTGGCTGGCTTCTCTCAGCCCCAGGGTAATGAGGGCACTTGGGGCCTGGGTTGTTTGTCTGGATTCCCGCATCAACTCGGTCTCTATCTGGATGTTTAGCTCCCCTAGATGAGGCCAGAATTTTACTTGTTTCTTTCTCTCTGATGCTCAGTATATGTGAAGGTATATAGTAGGAGATCAATAAATGCAAATGCCCATTCATTTGAAAAATGGGTGGGCAGGCTGGCCTGGCTCCATCACAAGGCACTTGGCCCCCTTTCTTGCCTTTCCCGGCTTCCCCAGGGGGCCTTCCAGGGTGCTTTGCACCCCTCTTATAAACAGAGTGCTCCTCCTGGTGGCTGACCCCTCCCCTTCCACTGCAGCTTCCTCTTGTTCTTGCTGACCGCCCCCCCTACCCCAACCTCTCCTCCAGGGGCCGGGCGGCCGTCTCTGGTCAGTGAAGGGGTTGGGGTGGGGTGGGATGTACAGTCAGTACTGTCCTTCCCTCTTATAGGCAAGGAAACAGACTCCGAGAAGGCAGGGGCCTGAGACCACCTGGCTAACGGCAGGTGGAGCCAGGATTTGAACCAGGCAGTCAGTGGGGGTGACCCCCACATTTCTCCGCACCGAGCCCCTCCTTGCCATTGATGGGGTATGGTGGGTGGTGGGAGCTGGGGTTGGGCCCTGCCTCTTGAGGGTGCCCTGGACACATCCCAGCCTGCCTCCTCCCTGGCGTTGGTCTGTCCACCTGGGCAGCAGGGACAAAGCCCGGCTGAGGGTGGTGGGAGGATGGCAGGGTCCTTGCCCACGGGGCCCCCCCACAACTGCCCACTGCCCCGGGGAGCGGGCAGCTGGTGGGAACGGGAGGAGGGACACTGTTTCTTTTGGCCAGGACAGTGGCTTTCCGGAAAGTTGGTGCCAGTTCTCTGGGTTGGTGAGTGGGGAGGGCCCTGGGGGTGGGGCGCCAGGGCGTGGGCGGACAGTGGCCACCAGGCGGCCGGACAGAGGCGCTAGCGGGACAGTCCTCACAGCCCCCGCTCAAGGGCCTGGAGACCGGTCTGCTCAGAGACGGGCAAACTCGTGGGCGAGTCTGACTCAGAGCCCCTCAGCTGTGACCAGCAGACGGGACCGGGGTCTGAGAGGGTCCTGCTCGGAGTGACCCTGACCCTTCCTGCTGCTCGAGGATCTCAGCGTGCTTGTGTAGGGACAGCCCCAGACCCCACGGCGGTGTCATGTCATAGAGAGTGTGTGTGTTCACTGTCTTTCTAAAGTTGGAGCCAGAAGCATGTGGCCCAAAATGTTCACAGGAACAGCCATGACTGCCGCCTGCATTTTGCAGAGAACTGACCTGGCGCGGGTGGGGGTCTGCCCTGGGGGTGGGGTGTCTGCTCCCTGCCCCACCAGGACCCCTGGCCTTGCTGAGGGGGCGCAGTGAGTCATCTCCCACTAAGGAGTCACCCCCCCACCCCCAATCGCTCTGTCCTAAGCTGTCTTCTCAGAGCCTCCAGGGGAGCTTGGCCCTCTAACCCTGCCAGCCCTAGCCCTCTGTCAGCGCTGGGCACACCCTCTCTGCCCCTGGCCTCAGGGCACTTGCCCAGGAGAGGCTGCCATCTCCTCGTGTGGCCCCCGCAGGGCCCTGGCCGGGCCCTGGGGAGCTCTGGTGGGTCGGAGACAACAGTGCCAGACTCAGAGTCCAGGACTTGGGCTCGGATCCAGGCTCCGCGGCGGACCAGCTGCGGGAGCCAGGGCTGGGGCTCCGCGGCCTGAGCCTCAGCCTGCTCGCCTGTGGTGAGGAGCTGCGAGCCCCTCGCTGCCATCTCATAGGGCTATGCAGGTCAGGGCTCAGGGTGGGACCAGGGTCAGGGCTCAGTGATGACCAGAGCTGGGGCTCATTGTGTGACAGGTGAGGTCTCAGTCTGCGAAGAGGATCAACATTCGTGTGTGACCAGGGTCAGGACTCAGTGTGGGACCAGGCTCGTTCACTGGCGGGGGTCAGTAGTCAGGGCACCCATCCCGCTTACATGCCACCCACCACCTGAGCACACACCACAGCTGTCCCTGTGACCTCTGCGCCCTGCCTCCCTGCGCCCGTCCCAGGGAGGTTTCCCTTTCTGATGGCGAGTGGGGGGAGGGCGCTGGGTCCTAAGCAAGGCCCCTTCCAAGCCCTCCCCTTCCTTCTCATGGAGCTGCGGGTGTCTAGCGCCTGGGAGGACCTGCTGGCTACTTCCTGCTTACAAGCCATGTCAGGAGGACAGAGGCCAGACCTCGAAGGTGTTTAGACGGGCGGGAGGGGCTGGGCGTGGGTTGAAGCTTGAGGAAAGAGTGAGAGAGTCAGGCAGGGTGGGGGCCAAGGCCTGGTTCCAGGCTGTCAGGACGCCTGCCCATGGTCAAGGGTGTTTTCTGATGGCTGAGCATCTGGTTCCCGTCTCCTCCTGGGTGACCTTGGGCAAGTCAGGGGAGGGAACGAGGGTTGAACTGAATGCCTGGCCCGCGCCCTGCTTTCCTTCCAACGAGGAGCCTCCAGGCTCTGGCTCCTGCCTGACCTGCTCTCAGGACACGAGCTCAGTGTCCATCCTGGGTACTTGTCCCAGACCCTCCATGTCAGGCCCTTCTCTGCTGGGGGTGTGAGAGTGCGCGCTCTGGTGGGGAGGCTGGTCTACAGCCACGGACGCAGGTGGACACGACGGGGATGGTGATGATGACGGTGATGGTGATGATGGTGGTGACTGACCGTCACGGTGGTGGCCACGGGGATGGTGATAATGACGGGGATGGTGATGATGACGGTGATGGTGATGATGGTGGTGACTGACCGTCGCGGTGGTGGCCACGGGGATGGTGATAACGACGGGGATGGTGATGATGACGGTGATGGTGATGATGGTGGTGACTGACCGTCGCGGTGGTGGCCACGGGGATGGTGATAACGGGATGGGATGGTGATGATGATGGTGGTGTGGCCGTGATGATGGTGGTGGGATGTGATAACGCGGGATGGTGGTGGCGGTGATGGTGATGATGGTGGTGATCGTAGTGGTGGTGGCCGGGGATGGTGATGATGACGGTGATGGTGATGATGGTGGTGACTGACCATCGCGGTGGTGGCCACAGCAGTGGCAGCGTCTCTTGCATGGACGGAGCCCAGACCGGCTTCCGGGCCTAGGTGGGCTTCCTCACAAGGACCCGTAATCAAAGAGAAGCAGTTAGGAATGCATCTGTGGCAGATAAAAGCCCCCTCCCCGCCCTGTGGCTGAAAGAAGCAAGGGGGAGTACCAGTCACCACGGGGCAGGGCTGGGTGGGAAGCAGCCTGATTCAGGAGTCACACCCCAGGGCTCTTCTCTGATGACTGGGGACAGGAAGGCCACTGGGAAGGCAGGGCCTCGGAGACTCGCAGCGTCAGGACCCTTGGGTGACAGAACTGTCACTCCCCCCCACCCAACCCTGGGTGAGAAGGGAGCTGGGAGCTGATGCAATGCCGCTGTCCCCCAGCGCCGTGAGCTACAGAATGTTCTGTGGGAAAAATTTACAGGTAGACCTCACTACAGGAAAAGCAGAAGGGGGCTGGCTGCCCCAGAGGCCCTGGGAGAGGAGACCAGAGACCCCCTCCACCTCCTCTGCCCCAAGCCATAGGGGCTGGGCAGAGCCCGGGGGCTCCATGGAGAGCCCCTCCCCAACCGCAGCCATAGTGGGTCCTGGGCAGCACAGAGGCTAAGGTGGGCCCTCCTAGTGGGGAGGGAGGAGAGACCCCACTCGTGAGGTCAGAGCTGACGGTCAGTTCTGGGTGGGGCCTCCCTCACCTGGGGCGGGAGCAAGACGGGAGCTGGGCTCCAGCGGGCCCCATGTCTAGAAGCGATGGCTGCTCTGTCCCGCCTGTGGTGGTTTGGGGAGGGGGCAGGCTGGGCATGGCATGGGTGGGGAAGTGGCCTCAGACCACAGGCAGGGCCTCTAGGTGTGGGCCATCGGCCTAGCCTCTGTTTCCCCCAGGCACCTGACGGAGCAGGTGGGCAATCAGGTAATTCAAATACACGTTCTGTAAGAGGAAGCTCTTAGAATCTTCTGTTCTTCTGGTTGAATCCTCTGATTCAGGGTTCTGAGTCTAGGGTCCTGGGTGGTTTCAGTGGATCCATGAACGCCCAGAATTTGTATGTGAAACCGTCTACGTGTGTCGTGAGGGTCTGTCGGAGCCGTCAGAGGTCCGAGGCCCTGAGCGGGTTAGAGTTGGGTGTAGTCTGGCCTCTCTGCAGATGAGGAGCCCCCCCGGGGGTCACACTGAGAGTCAGAGAGTCAGATCCAGGACAGGCTGGGGTCGCGCTGTGGAGCGCCTCTGCCCCGAGCCTGGGGACCCTCCTCCTGGGGCTGATTTCTGTCCCCCGCCTGGTCCGCCAGGATGTTGGAGAGACGGAGGGCTGGGCCTCAGATGAGGTGCTGGGGACATTTGGGGATGACAGCTTTGAGCTCCAAGCCTCGTCCTTCTGCCTCTCACCTGCGGTCAGTCACTGGGCCTGCCTGGCCCCAGTTTTCCCCTCTGCACAAAGAGGGCAGCAGTGTTTGGTGCTGGGGGAGCATGTGAGAAAACAGATGTGTTTTGAGGTTCGGCTCGTGGCCGTGCGGGGTGGCGTATGCAGGTGTGTAGCAGAATCACCTGGGAGTTTGGAAAGGCTGGCTTCAGTGGCCTGGGTAGGCGCCCGGGCACCAGCATTTTACGAGGTGCCCCAGGATCCTAACGTGCACCAGGGGTGACTGTCATGAGGCCAACCTTGGCTCCTGCCAGCACACTGAGATGCTGGTTAGAGCTGATGCCTGATTGGCAGCCCTCTTAGCTTTCAGTTTTCATCCTAGACTCTGGCTGACGCTTAGCTACTGCCTGAGGTTAGTCTCAGGACGGTGTGATCTCTTCCCTTCCTTCCATCCATCCATCTACCCACCCCTTCCTCCATCCCTGCATCCCTCCATCTATTCAAGAACAGACTTTGTCTGCAACCTTGCAGATAATTATTTTTTCCTTTTTGTAAATCAAATCCTGTTTAAATCCTTCAATCCTTCCAGCCAGAGCCCCCGCCGCCCGCCAGCCTGCTCCTTGTCTCCGGCCTGCCGAGCAGGTTTGTTTAAGGCTGGCTGACACTTCTCCTGAGCCTCCCTGTGTTTACACTGGGCTGTCAGCAGAAACTCCAGGTGCAGGAGGGAGGCCTTGAGCTTACTCTGACCGGAGACAAGGGTTGGAGGGGGGCACAGGGGGCTTCAGGGCACCCTTCACACAGTGTCCCAGCTCTGTCACCATCCCTGCTGCATAGGTGAGTTCTGAGAGGCTCAGATTACCCAGCTGGCCAGAGACAAAGCTGAGTCCTGGCCGCAGGCTTCTAGGTCCCTACTGCCTCAGAAGTGGAGCCCAGGTAGACTTCTTGGAGGAGGTGACATGTGAACTGGCTGTCTGGGAAGACCGAGGAGGTGGCGGGAAAGGCGTCACTAACAGAGAGAGGATGCCGGGCTGTGACCATCCAAGGAAGGGGTGGCCAGAAAGTAGGTAGAGTAGGAAGCTGTGGGCCAGCTTCCTGGCTCCCTCATTTACCTGCTCTGTGGCCTGGGGCATGTTACCTAACCTCTCTGTGCCTCAGTTTCCTCACCCCCTAGAGGGAAGAGAATAGTTGTATTGACTTTCCAGGATCCTCATAGGGATAAAATAATCTAGGAATATAGGTGGGAGGTATGCTCACGAGTTTGGGCTCTGCCCTGCAGGAATGGGGAGCCATGGCGGGTGGCGGAGCAGAGCCAGAGCTGGATAGACTCCTGAGGCTCTGAGCTCCCAGGGCCTTTCTGTGTGGCTGGGTCGGGGGTTTTCACAGTGCAACCCTCTGACCAATCACAGATCACCTGCCCTCCCTCCTAGCCAGTGGTTGGTTCAGGGTTGGGCAGCCTTGGAGGTTCTGGGCTTTCTCCTGCTGCTGGAGAAGCAGGCAGCCTTTTTGTGACCACGAGGGGGGTGCCCCACCCAAGAATGAGGGCAGGGAAGAATCTCAGAGAAGCACAGCGGGAGCCCTGATCCACGTGTGCTGGGAGCTCGGCTTCCCTTCTTATTTCCTGTTAGGTGAGTTAACTTCCCTTCCTGGGGAAGCCCGTGTCATGCTGGTTTCTATCACTTGCTGCTCCAAGTGCCTGTTTCCCACAAAGCCCAGAGCATCTTCCCAGAGCTTAAATCCAGCCCTGCCACTCCCTGTTCGGAACGACGCAGGGCTCCCATTCCTTTAGAGTGACAGCCCCAGGGGCTGTGGCCTCTCACTGCAGTGGCCTCTCACTGCAGTGGCCTCTGGGCTGCCCCCTGCTGGCTCCCTGCCCCTCCCTGACCACACTGGGCACACGTCTGCCTCAGGGCCTTGGCTCTGGTGTTCCCTCAAGTTCCCTGCACTGGCTCACCCCTGGCTTCATCAAGGGCCTGCCCAGATGTGCCCTACCCAGAGTGGATGAGCGGTCAGTGGAGGCTGGGCCCAGCTGCAGCCACGCACAGCCCCGACTCCCAGGGGCCCAGCTGCTGAAGGTGTGTCTCCCACTCACACCACGTCAGGGGAGGTGGGGCAGGGCTCCTGCTTCCTGGAGGCCTGGGGACCCACCTGGAGGGCGACAGAGGCTCCGCCGTCACATGAAGACACCGTGGTCCCCGGTGGGAGGCGTTGGGATCCAGTGGGAGGCTCGCTGGTTCTTAAACACTTCAGCTGGAAGTCCCCCCGTCACCCCGCTCAGGGCCCCAGGGCTGACCTCGGTGTCAAGGCCATGGCTGGTGTCAAGGGGTGGGACGGTGGCCGCCGCCGCCCCAAGCCTGGGAGGGGCTCTCTGACCACTTTCACCTCCTCCACCTGGTCCACAGTGTCCACCTGCTTTTATTCAGGAAAAATTCACCGAACAGAAAATTAACCATGTTGAAGTGTGTAATTCCATGGTGTTTGATACACAGTGTCACGCAACCATCACCTCTGTTTAGAATAAATCCAGACAGTCTGCACCACCCCCCAAAAGAAGCGTTGTACCCATGAAGCAGGCACTCCCGGCTCCCAGCCCTGGCGGCCACTCCCGTCCTGTCTGCGTCTGTGGATTGGCTTGTTCTGGACCCTGTTTGTACAAGGAAGGACACGTGGTCCTTGGCATCTGGCCTCTCTCACTGAGCATGAGGCTTTCAGGATCCACGCCCGTGGTCGCCTGTGTCAGGCCTCGCTCCTTCCGGTGGTGAAGAATGTTCCGCGGCGGGGTGGACCGCGTTGTGTTTATCCTCTGACCATGTGATAGACCACCTGCGTGGGACAGCCGCTGGAAGCCGGGTTTGGTCTGAGTCCCTGGGCTCGGCCTTTGGGGCGCATACCTGGGCATCACCCCAGAGTTCCTTCATCGCACCGATTCTTCTCTGCAGTCACTGTTCGCGCCGGCCTGCGTTTCCCGCCTGAGACCCGGGCATGTTCACAGTCCCTGCCTCCCCCAGGACGTGTGGGAGCGTGAGGGCTGGTTTTTTTTTGGCGTGGAGGGCCTGCCCTCAGCTGGTGCCCACCCAGCTGTCCGGCATCGTCCCCCATCACCGTCTCCTCCTGGCACTGACCTGGCACGCAGCAGGTGTTCTACTAAAGTTTGCTGAGCCATGAATAGATTCGGAGAGATAACTTGAGCTTCCTGGGGAGTTTTATTTGCAGAAAGAAATCCGCTGCTAAAGAAATGATGAGCACCACGCTGTACTGGTCAGTTTCCTCCGCCAGCGCCGGGGGGGAGGGGGTTCCATCTACTGGCGGGCAGCCCCTCCCCCTGGGCCCAGAGCCAGCTGAGGGCGCCCACTGCCAAATGCCGTGTCTGGGCACAGGCAGGGTGGAGCTGGGTGGCGCCTGGTTCTTCCTGTCCCTCATAAATCGTGCTGAAGAAAATTCCCCAAAAGGAGTTTCAGATGTTGCTGTGCCTGGGACAGCAGGCTGGTCTCCCCCCACAGGGGGCATCTCCCAAAAGGCATTTCAGATGCTGCTGTGCCCGGGACAGCAGGCTGGTTTCCCCCATGGGGGGCATCTCCTCCCCCTCTGCTTTCAGAGGAGCCTCCAGAGGGTCACCTCCAAGAATGAGGCGTTCACCGCCTTACCAAGAGTGGGGTCTACTTTTGACGGTTCTTCTCTAAGTCTCAAAGGGATGTGTGAGTCTCCCCACCCCCACATCCCATAATGAACCCACTCGGTTCCTCCCCGCCCTGGGACCTCACCCTGACTCTGTCCCCATCTCTCCCAGGGTGCATCTGGGTGTGTCTTCAACACCCTGGCAGGTGGGTGGCTAAATGAGCATCGGCGTTGGGGATCTGGGGTGCCTTGGTTCCTCTGTTGCCAGGCATGTTCCTGCCGCTCTCTGAGGCTCGGTTTTCTCCTCTGTTAAGTGGGGGATAAGGAGATGCAGCAGGAAATGTGCTTGGCCAGGGCCCGGGACGTGACATCAGAAGATGCCAGCCGCTGTTCTGACCATGCCTCACGAGCCCCTGCCGAGCCCAGGAAGGACATCCTGCGCTGCAGAGCCCGGGCACGTGACCTGGCGTCCGAGGCGTCTGGGCACATCTGACAGTGCGCCCCAGTCCCGATGTGCCAGCTGCCTCATGTCCCCAACCTGCCCCGCGCTTCTGCACCCGTGTGCCTTTGCACCTGCCCTGCCTACCCGGGGGACCCCGCACAGCCTCCTCAAGTCGCCTAGACCCCGAGTGTCTCCACCCTCGGAGGGCGGGGCCTGTGGCACCACCTGCGGGCGGGGCCGGGGGTGGACTGACGGGGGGGTCCCAGCTGAGGGTGGCCCTTCCTGCCGCCCAGGGAGCCCAGCTGATGTCCCCTTGGGCTCTCCTGCTAAGTGATGGTGCGGGTGCAGACTCTTGAGCGGTGGGCAGCTCCAGGGTCAGTGAGGGCTCTGCGGTTTGCACCCTCTAGCTGGGAGCCTCAGAGAGGTTCAGCATGGGGTATCTATTTGGGCGGTCTCGTGGCGGGGAGCTCACCACATTGCTAGGCCATACTTTCAGCACTGGCAGCTTCCTGGGGTGCCAGCCACCCCACAGAGCCTCCTGCGCAGCCGTCAGCAGCCCAAGATGGAGTCTGTAATGAGTAGTGGGGGTCTCCCCCCGCCACCCCTGTGTCCTGGGGCTCTGAGAGAGTTGCCCCAGGGAGCTGCAGACAGTCGGGGAGTCGTGCTGCCCCCTGGTGGCCACGGCCCACAAGGCACCGAAGCTCTCCCGGCCCTTGGGCTGGGCTCACACTCCTGAATCGCTCACTCTGAGGACGGAGGCGGGGGCCAGGGAGAAGACACACACCCGAATGTGGACGGTGGGCGTCTTCGGGCTCGGGGAGCCCTGAGGGTGGCCCCCTACAGTCCCTGGATTCATGCAGGCCTCGTCCTGTGTGTGGAAGGCTTCAGGACCCTCGCACTCATCAGGTTCGCTTGGCTCGGACCTGCTGTCTCATGGGAAGTGTCACTGTTGGGGACCCCATGACTCTGATACGGGGCTACCTGTTCCTAGGCTGCCCTCTGTCCCCCAGAGGCTCCCCCGGGGGACTCACTCTGCAGGTCAGGACAGGCCAGGCTTGTGGAGACCTGGCTGGACAGTTCCCACCGCCCTGGGGCCACCACCCCGCTCTTACCCACCTCTGACTTCCTGGATGGCCGGCCAGCTGCCCCGCCGTCCTCTGGGTCTCCTGGGGTCCCTTGGACTCTCTCTGCACCATCCCATTCCCTGAGCCGCTCACCCCAGACTGTCAGGAGCTCCGGCCTTTGAGCCCTGTGTTGAGGGCGGGAAACTGGGGGACCTACCCTGGGGGTGTCCCACATTGGGGGTGAGTTTACTGAGATGCAGCTGGCAGTCTTGCTGCAGGCCCCCCAGCTGTCACTGCTGGCTTGCTGGTGGTCTTCCTCCCCAGGCCTTTGAAGCCCCCATCCTGACCCGGACAAACCTGCCCTCCCACTTCAGGGCTCTGGGGGATGTCTCCTGCTCCAGGAAGCCTCCTGACACAGTCTCAGCAGAGACTGCCATCCTGCCTTCCACAGGCACTGTGCCCCCGTCTCTTGTGTGCTGACTCCTGTGGGGGTGCAGTGACCCTTTCGGGGCCCGCTGAAGCCCCCTGACCGTGGACTGCACCCGAGTGGGCTCCCAGCTCTAGCCACTCTGGGCCTCAGTTGCTGAGGGGGGCAATACATTGAGCCAGGCGTTTCCCACTGTGCCAGGGAGAAAGGGCAGGCCCTCTTGGGTGACTGCTGGCGCTTCGTGTGGCAGGGGTTCTGACGCTCAGACACTGAGCGACTAACTCTTTCACTTTCCCGATGCCTATACCAGGCTGGCCCCTGGGGTAGAGAGGACACAGAGACCTGTCCGTGGCCCACAGGGCTGGTGGGGACAGACTCAGATACATCAGGGACGCTGAAGAACTGGGATGAAAGACCGCCCCAGGGTTGTGCAGAAGCTTCGCAGGGCTGCCAGTGGGCCTTGGCCAAGGTGGCGTCCTGCTCTTCCCATCCCAGTCCCTCCCTGGGGGTGCAGAGGCTCAGCGCCAGCCCCTGGGTGTGTGGTCTGGCCCCTCTGTGCCTCATTTTGAACTGAGTGGTGGGGTTCCTGCCAGCACATTTCATTGCTGCCATCTCTCTGGAGTCCCAGGTCTCCAGGGTGGAGTGGAGGGGCTGGGCAGGACCAGAGACATAATTTCCAGAGCCCAGCATGAAATGAAACTGGGCCTCCAGTTCATAAGCACTACCCTCAGGAACAGCCAGTCAGTCAGTCAGTTCAGTCAGTCAGTCGTGTCTGACTCTTTGTGACCCCATGGACTATAGCACACCAGGCCTCCCTGTCCATCACCAACTCCCGGAGCTTGCTCAAACTCATGTCCATTGAGTCGGTGATGCCATCCAAGCATTTTATCCTCTGTCGTCCGCTTCTCCTCCAACCTTCAATCTTTCCCAGGGTCAGGGTCTTTTCCAAGGACTTTTCAGTTCTTCGCATCAGTATTGGCGTTTCAGCTTCAGCATCAGTTCTTCCAATGAATATCCAGGACTGATTTCCTTTAGGATGGACTGGTTGGATCTCTTTGCAGTCCAAGGGACTCTCAAGAGTCTTGCCAACACCACAGTTCAAAAGCATCAAGTCTTCGGCACTCAGCTTTCTTTATGGTCCAGCTCTCACATTCACACACGACTACTGGAAAAACCACAGCTTGACTAGATGGACCTTTGTTGGCAAAGTGATGTCTCCGCTTTTTAATATGCTATGTCGTGTCGGGGACACTAGAGCACGAAAACCCCTGGGCTGAGCTCAAGCTGCCAGGTCCCACTCCAGAGCAGCTGGCTGTGCCCACAGGCACCACGAGGGGGCGCCCACGAGGTGCGCCTGATGCCTGTTCTGGGCCGGCGCTGGAGGAGTCCATGAGATGGGTGTCTGGGCCTCCTCACTGCTGAGACACCTAGCGGACTGGGTCTTCTGGCCACTGGTTCTCTGCTGCACCTTCTCCGACGGAGGGTACAGCTTGTGCAAAAGCTAGGAGGTGGGCTTGACCAGGTGCCCTGGGACTCTAGGGACTGACCCGGAGGTCGCCAAGTACCCCAGGTGGGCCTGCAGATGATGGCGGCCAGAGTGCCCCTCCCCAGAGAGCCTCGCCCAGAACGGCTCAGATAAGTGTCGGAACTCCTGCCCCACAGACGCCCAGAGAGCACAAGTGGTCTTTGCTGTTTCAAGCTACTAAGCTTGAGGTGACTGTTTCACACGTGTCTGACTCTTTGCGACCCCATGGACCACAGCACGCCAGGCTTCCCTGTCCATCACCAACTCCCGGAGCTTGCTCAAACTCACGTCCATTGAGTCGGTGATGCCATCCAACCATCTCATCCTCTGTCATCCCCTTCTCCTCCTGCCTTCAGTCTTTCCCAGCATCAGGGTCTTTTCCAATGAGTCAGCTTTTCGCACCAGGTGGCCAAAATACTGGAGTTTCAGCTTTAGCATCAGTTCTTCCAATGAACACCCAGGACTGATTTCCTTTAGGATTGACTGGTTGGATCTCCTTGCAGTCCAAGGGATTCTCAAGAGTCTTCTCCAACACCACAGTTCAAAATCATCAGTTCTTTGATGCTCAGCTTTCTTTACAGCTGAGCTGTGCTCAGTCGTGTCCGACTCTCTACGACCCCATGGACTATACAGTCCATGGAATTCTCCAGGCCAGAATACCAGAGTGGGTAGCCTTTCCTTTCTCCAGGGGATCTTCCCGACCCAGGGATCGAACCCAGGCTTCAGCATTGCAGACAGATTCTTTACCAGCTCAGCCACAAGGGAAGCCCATTTAAACGTTGCGTTGTTTGGAGCCTGGTGGGCCACAGGCCATGGGATCACAAAGAGTGACTAAAACAATATATCTTTAATGTTTTATTTTCTGGATATAAGGGATGTCTTCTCTTTTCTCATAAGTTATTTATAATTTATACTAAGTAGTATATTATACCATTGTAAACAGAAATAAAACATTAATTTTTCTCCCCCCAAAAATGTCTTATCATTTAAGCAACTTGACTGTGTTATTGGAAATCTGGGAACGAGAGACACAAACCCTCAAGGCCCTGTTCTCCAAGTCTGGCTTCGTCTTCATATTCGGAACAGCAGAGCCCACGGTGACGACCTGGGTGCAGGAGGGTCACTAGGCTGGCCCCAGGTGAGGGTGGGAGAGCCGTCACACAGGGGCCTTGTAGAGATCTCTCAGTGCCTCCGGGGCCTCGCGGGTGTTCTGGACACCCCGGGGATGGTCTGTCTGCAGGAAGGAGGCTTGGGAGGACCCCAGGAGAGGGCTGTCCTGGGTGTGCACACTGGGGGTGGGGCACCGTCCGGGGTGGGGGGAGAGTCCCACTGGACTCGGGACACGGCACTGCCTCTGGGGGCTAAAGTGGGTGTGATGCGGCCACCAGAGGCCAGTCCCGAAGTTACTCTTCTCGTCCTGCACCTTGCACCCAGCGTTTGCATCTACCTGGCCTAATGTTCAACCAGAAGCTCTTTGGGACTTCCCTGGCTGTCCAGTGGTTGGGACTCTGCGCTTCCACTGCTGGGGACATGCAGATCATGGACCATGCAGGACCATGCCGATCGGACCAGGGTTTGAGCCCTGATCAGGGAACTAAGATCCCACACGCTGTGCGACACAGCCAAATAAACAAACAAAAACCCCAAGAAGCTCTTTTTTTTTCTTTGCTCATATTTGACGCTGGGGCCTGAAGATGATTCTGGAAGGAGAGTCCTAAGAACATGTACATGCCTGTACATGTGCTCCAGGCACTTAGCACCTGCTCAGTGCCAGGAGCAGCAAGCCAGCATCCAGCCTCATCTGTAGAGATGGAGCTGTCCCTCTGACCCCATCACAGATGAGGGGACGGAGGAAGGAAGAGGTTAAGACGTGTGATCTGTCCACTGGTGGGGGCTGCCCACTGACCACAGCTGGCTGCCAGCCCCTCCTCAGGGCCCTGCCTCCTCTGGGGCCAGGCCTGCTGGGCTGGAGGCTGCTTTCTGGAAATCCACTTAGCACTGACCTCGTCTTTGTCCTCCTTGGAGCTAATCTGCTAATCCTGCAGCCCCGGGGGCCCCTCTCCTGTCCTAACCCAGCTCCTCTTCAGGTCCTCCACCCCAGCTGGCAGCCATGCTGGTGGGGGGGGGGCAGGTCCAGTGACTGGGGGTAGATAGTGTGGGACCCTCAATCCCAGGGAGGATTTGGGCATTAGGAGTTCAGGCTGAGATTTCAACTCTGCCTCTCCCTCACTCACCTGTCACCTCTGTGGCCCCGTTCCCATGTAAAGGAGCTCAGTTCTGAGCCAACCCTCCCTACTACAAAGTCACCTGCAAATCATGTTCAGCTCTGTCTCCCTGCTAGCCTCGCCCGTTCCACTCATAGTACTGGTGCCAGCTCTGGTTTCCCCGGACCTGAGCCTGAATCTCGGCTCTGCCTTTATTTTGGCCACATCACGAAGCCAGGATTGAACCCTGGCCCTGACAATGAAAGGGCCAAGTCCTGACCCCTGGGTGGTGGTGCTTTAGTCGCTTTGTCATGTCTGACCCTTGCGACCCCATGCACTATAGCCCATCAGGCTCTTCTGTCTGTGAGATTTTCCAGGCAAGGATACTGGAGTGGGTTGCCATTTCCTCCTCCAGGGGATCTTCCCCACCCAGTGCTCGAACCTGGGTCTCCTGCACTGCAGGCAGATTCTTTACTGACTGAGCTACCAACAAAGCCCCCGACCACTGGACCTCCAGGGAATTCCCACAGCTCTGCCTTACTGAGCTTCGACTTCCTCACCTGCAGAATGAGGGTGGCAGTCCCTCTGCTGCAGGGCAAGGTGTGGGCTTGGCTGGACAGACGGCGTAAGTGCCTCGCAAGAGGCCGGTGTTCAGCGGACATCTGGGCAGTCAAACTCCGGGATCCTCCTCCTCAGGGTCCCACACTGTTGCCAGGAACATGGAGGTGAGAGGGACCCCAGCCTGGGAGCCCACAAGCCATACCCACGGCTCCACACAAACGGCATTGGGGGCAAACCCCCCTGAGACTTGGGACAGGAAGGGAGAAAGCCTATGAAACCTGCGGGATGCAGGTGCTCTGGTGAGGTCAAGATAAACATTAAAAGGAAAATCAATAGTTGAAATGGACCCTAAAGTCCCACAGTGCTATGGGAAATGGGCTGCCTTAGTGGGTGGCCAGCTCTCACTGCAGTGGAGGGCTCCCAGGACTTCCCAGCTGGAATACAGCCAGATGTTGCCTCTCCCGACAACACGGTCTTCCCGCTGCTCCCTGCCCGAAGGCACCAAGGACCAGGAGCCCCAGCTCTGCGGTTCTTATGGCAGGCCTGGACCAGCTGCCCAGGGGGACTTTCTGGCAGAGCTTGAGGCACTGTGGGGCTGAGTGACGGGGAGGTCAGCAGAGACTGAGTTCTCAGAGGAGGCAACAGCTGAGAGGGGCCACATGCGAAAGACAGCACCCCAGGGATGGTCTGGGGCCAAGACTTCCCAGGCAGAAAGAACAGCGAGTGCAAGGGCCCTGCGGTGGATGGACCCTGCCCTCTGGGCGGAGCTGCACGCAGATGTCAGGCTGTGGCAGTGATGGGGGCGGGGAGGGAGGCTGGAGGAGGGAGGCTGTGCCGGGTCAGGTGGCCCAGCAGCCGCCCTGCAGGACTCTGTACAGAAAGATGGGTGCTCACTCTTGTCTTTCGGGGGTCCCGGGGTCCAGGTGTTGTTGCGGGTGGGTGGGTGGTAGGAGGGCATCCTCTTGGGGAATGGAGGCAGGACCAGGGTCTGCGAGGAGAGGCTGGGCATTTGGCTGGGCTGCGGGTCCATGGACTGGTGTGGGGGACACGGTGGGGAGAGTGTGAGGTCCCGAGACCTCCGGCCGGTCCCACGCCCACGTCTCCTTCCCCTCTCTGTGCTGGGTCCCCTCCGTTTGTCACCACAGGTGGAGCCGTGAGCTCTCTAGGAAGGGCTGATCCAGAAGGGGACTTCCCACCAGTCCCCTAGGGGGCACCTTAAGATCTCCTGGGGGTCCCAGCCCGCTGCATGCATTAGAGGCAGCCTGGAGGCCTCGAGACCCGGTCTGACCCCAAGCCTCAGGCGGGGTGACTGCTTTTTCGTGCCCCGTCTTCGGGGCAACCGGCCTGTGAGCGTGGGGCTCAGCCCCAAATGACACAGGGGAAAGTCCACGACTCCAGAAGTTTCCTGGAAGCCTGGGACGCCGGACTCCATCTCTCGACCTCGGCATCACCTCGGGGTCGAGTCGCCCCCCTCCCACTAACCGCCCCGCCGTCCTGCCGCAGCCGGCTTGCTAGGGAGACAGGACCTCGCTCCGAGCCCACGGCCACGCCCCTTCTCGCCCGGGCGGGGCTCCGGGGCCCGTGCGCGCGCGCCCGCGGGTGCCCCCCGGGTGGGGAGCTCTCCCATTGGGCCGTGCCGCCCACGTGACCCAGCGGGTCGGGCCTCGCGCGCCCGGAGCGGGGCCGCGCCTGCGCGTGCCGGGGCCCTCGTGCACGCGCACGCGCGCCCCGAGCCCTCGGCCCGTGGAGCCGGCGCCCGGACCGCCAGGTCAGTCTCCTCGCGCCCGCCCGGGCGGGGGCGCGCGCGGTGCGGGCGCGCGGCGGGGCGCGCGGGCCGGGGGCGGGCCGCCTCCTGGGGGGCCGGGACTCCGCGCCCCGCGGCCTAGGCGGCGCGAGTGAGGGCCCGGCGCCTGCCACGTGCAGCTCTCAGCCCGGGGTAGGGTGGGGGGCCGGCTCGGGGCGCCGCCCGCCGCTTCCCCCGCGTGGCCGGCGGTGAACGCCGGGCTGGGAGGCTTGGTCCCTGCTCCCGATCCTGGGGGCGGGAGACCCTCATCCGGAGTCCCTGTGCCCCAAGCAGCGCTGGGGATCACGTGCCGTCCCCCAGCCCCCTGCTCAGTTTGCTCCTCCGCACAGTTTGGGGGCACTTGGTCTCTAGCGCCCCTGCCCGCCACAAACACCACGGGCTTCCCGGCCCCGCGTATGGCGCCCAGGTTGAGCTCCAGGTCCCAGGGACCTGAGCAAGCCCCGGCTCTCAGATCGCGTGGGCGCTGGTAGCCCGGCAGCGGTTCATTTGTCCAATCAGTACCCCAGCTTAGAGCAGGTCCCAGCCTTGGCCAAGCGGCTCGGGGACACGCTCCTGTGTTCTCCAGGGCAGCTAGCTGGTGGCCGGTGGAGCTGGGGTGGGTGGCATGTCAGCTCCATGACTGCAGAGCAGCTGTCGCCCTGGGCCTGGCCTTCCCCGGGTGGAGGGTGGTGAGTGGGGTCCAGGCCAGAGGTCACAGTGTGCTGGGCACTCTGGCCCTGGCCAGCGGGCAGGCAGTGAGCCTGCCCTGCTGGCTGGTGGGCTCTGTGGTCAGCCCAGCAGGTGGTGGTGAGTAGTGCCTGGGAGCTTAGCATTGGTGGTGTGTAGATTCCAGTGGGTCCTTGGTCCCTGGCTGCAGCCGTGTAGGGCTGTGGACTAGAGGGGGGTCAGTGGACACAGGGTGCCTGTGGCCTTGCCTGGACGGGGACCCTACCTCTGCAGCTCTGTGTGGGCGCCTTGCCTCAGTGACCTCCTCAGATCTGTCCATGGGGTTATTAACCCCGCTTCTCAGATGAGGAAAACAAAGGCCCAGAGAGGTAGAGTCATGTCCAGCCCCTCACCAGGGCCTTTGTTTTCCCCCTTGTGAAGTGGGTGCTGGTGGCCCTGCCCGACAGGCTGCTGTGTGGAGTAAAGGGGGCCGGAGGTGGGCTTGAGGGTCTCTCCACAGCCACCCAGGCCTCCCTCACTGCAGGTATTCAAGAAGAGAGAATGCCCCCCACTGTCCCCTTGGGGAGCTGGCCTCCGCCAACAGCCCCGCAGTGCTTGCCACGCAGTCTGTGCCCCGCGCGGTGCTGGACTGAGGGGTGGGTGATGGTGCCCCGGTCTGTCTGGTGGTGGTCCTCAGTGGAGCCACAAGGTGGCGTGCCCGTCTCACAGAGTCACCAACGCTTGAGCACCTACTGTGTGCTGGGCCTTGATAAGCTGTTATCAGGGCAGACCTGGCCCCGGCCCCGTGGAACTGGCAATCAGGTGGCACTGCCCACACCTGCAGGTGGCGACAGTGCCAGGAAGAAGTGGAGCTGGGCTGGGGGCTGGTGAGGGGCAGAGGGCAGCCTTAGGAGGAGCTGGTGTGGCTGTCCTGTCTTGGGCATGGTGGACCCCCAAGCCCGCCTCAGGTCCCCCGCCTCACCATACACTTCTCTCACTTGGGAGAGTGATACCAAGTGGCCGATGGGGCTGTGTATACCCACAATGCACACGCCCAGGGGCCACACTGCGGGCACCGAGGGCCAGAGGACACGTGTGGCCCTGCTCTCATGCACCCGACCTTCAGGGCTGGGTGTTTGGGTGGCTTGTGGGGTGTGCTGCTGGGCTGGCTGGAGGGTGCAGGGCTTGGCCTGCTGTTTTCCCTCTACCCTGCCGTTTTCCTGGCCAGGACACCAGGCCCGGGGGCCCTCCAAAGGCTGGAGGGAATGAGGGCAGGTCCGTTTCTCTGGAACAAGACTCTGTCCATGTCCCCAGGGCCAGAGCGTCTCCTGTCTCCGGGACTCCGGGGGGCAGGGTTGGTGGCTCCCTTCCAGGTAAGGAAGCCGAGCCTCGGGTGTGTCGGTGCCCGCTTAGTGCCAGGCCCCTTCCATCCGTCCTGGTCTGTCCGCCAGCAACGGGAGTCGTCGTCTGCCCGCCCTGCAGCGAGAGGCCAAAGTTCACTGAGGCTTTTCACTTCCTGAGGTCACAGGGGCTCCAGGCAGTGGTGGCGCAGGAAGGGGAGCCCCTCTGTCCAAGGCCACTTCTGGCCTGGTGCCACAAGTCCCCCTGGGTGCCTGGAAAGGGTTCCTGTTGGGAATCTGGAAGGGCCGCCCAGGCCAGGGGTGGGGGGAAGCCACGGCCAGGCCCAGGACTTGTCACAGTGACGCCTCCACGGCCTAGTGGCCCTGTCCGGCCTGGCCTGGGGTCCGGCCCCTCCCCGGCCTCTGTTAGGAGTGAGAGTCCCCTGCCGGCCCTCACAAGGCAGGTGGTGTGTACACTGGACGTGAGCACCGAGCCGCAATACCCGAGGCCTCGGCGGGCAGGGAGGCGGCTCGAGCCTTGCAGAGACCAGAGCGGTCATTTCTAGAAGGTGGCGATCCTCCAGGATGACTGGCCGGGGGTTCTGCTGTTCTCGGCCATTGCAGCCTCTGGGAGGCACAGCAGGAGGAACTCGACCAGCGGTCAGACCTGAGCCCGGCGTGGCTCCTCCCGCTGTCTCCCCTTCTCGGGCCTCTGAGCCATGAACCCGCTCTCTATCCTGGGTCTTCCCGGCCACCGCCTTTATTGTGCACTTACTGTGTGCCTGCCTGGAGCTGAGTCCTGGATGAATCCAGGGGTGGATGTCACGGCCCTGGGTTTCCATCCTGTGCCCGCAAATGAGGGGCCAAGATCAGATCTGAGGTTGTCAATGGGTGCGGTGCCCCCAGATGCTTGGCGCTCTGTGCGTGCACCCCCCCGCCCCCCAGGCAGGAAGCAGCGTGGCGGGTGCGGGTAGCTGGAAGATTGGGCTGCCTTGTGCCCTGGCTCCATTTCCTGACTCAGATTCTGAGGGAAGGGGCGGCGGGAGCCATGGAGTGTTCTAGAGCAGGGTGGTGGGATGGTCTCTGGTGCAAGGCGGGGAGCTGATGTGCTGGAACGGGGCTCAGCCAGGAGGTCGATGCGCATGGCTGTGGGTCTCCCCAGCACCCAGGCCTGCCTGACCAGAGCCCCCCTTGGTTGATAACAGGTCATTAACTGTCTGGCTCTGAGCCAACTTTTCTCCTCTGGAGTCTCAGTTCCCCTCTTGTGGAAGCTGGGCTCTGACCCGCTGTCACCAGCTCCTCCATCCCCCCAGCCCCTCCTGGGAGCGGCCTGAGCCTGTTCCCATGGCCTCAGTCGCCACACAGACCCCGAAGCTGGGGCTGGCCCAGCTGGAGGAGGCGGGCGGCCCTGCCCTGTCCCCTTCCCGTGGGACTGGTGCTCCTGGCCGCTCTCTGGGCCCCGGGGCCCTCCTGTGACTCAGGCTTCCTGGAAGAGGCGTGGGAGGGCCAGAAGGATTCCCCGCCACCCAACCCGGAGCTCCGCGGCGGCCTCCTGCAGTGGGTTTACCTGCTGCCAGCCCTGCGCCTGCCCCCAGCCATGCGCCTTTCTGCTGCGTCCGCTGGCATCCCTGGGTATCGTCTGCTGAAGCCATGGCGGCCCTCCTCCTCCCTTGCTTAGACCGGGCCCTGCCAAGCCAAACATTCCCTCCGCTTTCATCTCCCCACAGGGTCAGCTGCTGGGCCTTCTCCTGGCCTTCACTTCTCTCTGGCCGGCTGCCCACCGGCGCATCTGCTGGGAATTGCCACGAGGAGCTCAGGGGGTGCCTGAGGGTGCCCGGGACTTCCCACCAAGACCTCGCTGTCCCCTCCACACGGCCCTAGGGAGCCCAGAGCCATGGCCCCAGCTCTGCTGGGCTTCTGGGTGACCCTGGGCCAGCCCCTGCCTTTCTTGGGCCTCAGTTTTCTTGTCTAGAGAATGGGGAGCTCGGAGTAGACCCTGGATCCCACCGCAGACTGGATGGGGGTCAGGACAAAGCTGGTGGCCTTGGCGGTTTAGCCGGAGCCACCTGAGCCAAACGACCCACTTGCAACCGTGCATCTGCCCCGTGTGACCGCCCGCAGACCAGCCCTTTAAGTCTCCAAGGCTGTGGCCTCGGAAGGGGCCGTCTGGGGGCCTCCATTCACCTGTCAAGTTGTGCTCTTGGGCCTGACCCTGTGCAGGGCGTGGGCAGAAAGGTCCTGGGGCCCTACCTTGACGGTACTGCCCGCCCCAGGAGCTCACGTCGGGGGTGGAGCGTCACCCTAACCATGCTCCGTGTTAGTGTTCAGCACAGACTTGGTGGTGCTCCTTATGATGGGGCTCCTCATGAAAAATCAGACCGCCCAGGAGGTTCATAACCGCTCCGAGCACCAGGCTGCTGGGCCTGTGCTGGATTACACAGGAACAGGCTGCTGAGTAACGTGCAGTTATTCACTTGAAATCTCCCTCGCCGCTGACTGTGGGCCTCTCTCCTGGTGGCACCCGGGGGCCTGGGTCCTGGGCCTGGACGGACCCTTTTGTGAATCAGCACCCCCGTGATAGCCTCCTCTCCCCAGGTGCATCCCTCTTGCCTTGTCACCACCAGCTTGGCTGCTGTGTAGTGGGGTAGGGGGTGCAGGTTACAGGCCCCCTACTCCTGCCTTCATGTGCCCCTCGAGGGGCTGCCAGGCCTGTATTGGCCCCGTGGGGGATGGGAGAGGGCAGAGAGAGGTGGTCCTGACCCTGGAAGGGACCACGGGTGAACAGGAGGACCTGCAGGGGACAGCTGTCACCTTCCTGCAGCGTGCGTCCCCCAGACTTTGAGGTTGTGTGGGGACGGGAAATCAGGGAGGCCTTCTGAGAGGAAATGGTATCCCACCTGGGCTTGAAGGATGTGGTCATCAAAGCGGCTGGAGGGGAGCTGGGCAAGGGTGGCTCCCCGGGACTCAGGGCCTGAGTTAAGAGCATCTCCTCAGTGGCCGTCGTGAGGCCGCTGTGGGCTGGAGGGGCGCGAGTCCAGGCGCAGCCATCATCCTCTGGTCAGCTGGGTGGCGGTGGCTGTCGCTGCCCTGTCTCCCAGAACCAAGGACCCCGGTGTGGGAGCCAGACGTGCTGTCGCCGGTGCCTCCCGAGCCAGGGCTGTGCCGTCCTTGTCGAGGGGCCTGGAGCTGGACTGTCGTCCCCCTGTTTACAGATGAGGAGCCTCCAGGTGTGTGCTGAGGTGGGGGCTGACCCGCCTCCGCCCAGCCACTGACTCACTGCGCCCTGGGAGACCCTCTCCTCCCTGGCCTCAGTGTCCCCTGCCTCTCAGATGGGGCGGGGGTCCCTGCCTCTGCAGGAGGGCAGGCTTGATAAGGAAAGGCCATGGTGGGCAGGAAGCCCTGCTTCTGGCCCGCGAGTGGGGCCTGTCTCGCTCCCTAGATGGAGTTGCGCGTGTCGGGAGGTGTCAGAGGGGGCGTCCGGGGAGAGGGGGCAGAAGGTGCTCTGTTGAGGGCGCAGCCCTCCCCTCCTCCATTGCCCCGGGGCTGGCCCGTTCCCACGCTCGCGGGCAGCCCGCAGGAAGCCATCTGGAGGCCTTGTTTACCCCTCCCCCCAGCTTCCCTGGCAGGAAGTCACCGGAAGGGCCGTCCCGAGGGGCCCCCAGGCCTGTGAGGACAGCCAGCGGCTGGGGGTCCCCGAGTGGGGTGTGGGGGGCAGGGAGCGTGGAGGACGGAGCTGGGCAGAGCCTGCGGGGCATGCGTGCTGGAGTGCAGACTGAGCCTCTCATCATAGTGTCCAGCCGTCTGTCCACCTCGTCAGCCGCCCCTGTCCCCAGCCTGAGGTCCAGTGTGGCCACAGCCCACAAAATCATGGTCTCCACACACGCACGATGCCACTGTGGCCTCTGCCCTGGGTGGGCTGGGCTGAGTGCGGTTAGGGGTGGTGGGGGTCCAGGGAGCTGGAGGAGGAGCCCCTAACCCAGAGGGAGACACTTGGTGCCAGCTGAGGGTCAGGGAGGAGGTGGCTAAGCGGGGCGGGGAGAAGGCTGTGGGCGGAAGCGGCCACGAAGGGGCTGGGGCCGAGGGGAGGTAGGAGACGGGGAGAGCGCCGGCGGGGTCTGGGGGCGTGGATGGTGACGATAGGGGTGATTGTGACTTGCCGACCCTTTCTCTCTCCCCTCGCCGCGCCTCCAGCCTTCCCCAGGGCCCCCACGAGACACCCCCTGCCCCAGATCAGCCTGTAGGTCTGGACATGGCTGGGGCAGGATCGGGGCCTGGGCTCCTGCCGCTCGGGAAATGCCCAGCTGCCCCAGCCTTTGCCGCGGCCCTGATGCCCACTGACTGGCCCGAGTGTGGCCGGCCGAGCCCGGGCCCTGTTCCCACGGACACTGCCAGGCCTGCCTGGCTTCGGGACGGACGCTGACCCCTCGTGTCCTGTGTTCTTGGCTGCCTTGCTCCTGCCTGGCCTCCTGTTTTCAGAAGGACCCTGGTGGGCTCAGGGTCAGACGCCCCTGTCTGGCCAGCCCTGAGGAGGCGAGGGAGCATCCCCCCCGGGCCTCCTGCCCCTCTCACCCCCTCTTCCTTGTCTCCCGCCTTGTGCTCCCCTGTCCCTCTCCCCCAGCCCCCCTCCCAGTGAAAGGCTCTGGCCCCGGGTCCTTGTGGGCACAGGCTCCCAGAGAGGGGGCTGGGGTTTCAGGGCCTGGGTGAGCGTGTTGTGCCCTGCCCCCACTCCCTACCCCGAGGAAGCGAGCGTGAGAACCAGGGCTTCGGGCGGATCTGGGATGCAGGACCCGCTGCCGGGAGGCGTGGCCACCAGCCAGCCCTGGGCCAGGGTGGATGGTCCAGGGGCATCCATGGGCCGAGGACGGGCAGCCGCGGGCCTGGCCCAGGAGGGTCCCTGACCCTTCTTCCCGAGCACCTACTTCATGCTAGGCCTGCTAGTCTGTGACCCAGCCTTGCAGCCGCCCTGGGGATGTGGGTGCCTCCCAGAGGTGGAGTGCGGCTGACCCAGGTCTGAGCAGCGCTGGCCTTGCCCCACTGCCTCGTAACGAGACACTGAGTCCAGCAGAACACGGGAGGGGGAGGAGGGGTGCTGTCTTTAAGAGACATTGGCGGCGCGCACGTCCAGGAGTTGGGGAGGCGGCAGAGGCTGAGGCTGGGTTCTCTGCTGCTTGTTGAGAGGTTTCTGAAATGGGAGAAGCCTTGACGGGTGCTGGGGAACACTGAGCCGAGAGCCCCAGACTGTGTCTTCCTGGGTGTGGTGCGCTCTGTGATGGCCTGTGAAGCGGGGCTCCAGGCCCTGCCCTTCGGTGAGGGGCCTGGGTGGAAGCTGGGTCAGAGATGGGGGCTTCTCAGTGTGTTGGGAGTCCAGCTGCGGGGGCTCCTTGGCAGCTGAGGGCCTCTCTTCTTGTCTCGTTGTGCTAAGGCTGTGCTCTGGGGGCGTCTGGCCTCTAGGGTCACCCCCCGGCTGCTGTGGCCGAACTCACTGTTGTGCGAGGAACTGAGCTTTGCTCCCTGAGAGTGCCCTTGGGTCCACAGCACAGCCAGGGCACCCGTAGGAGCTCAGCGAGAGCTTGCGAGCAGGTGAGTGGGCTTCCAAGGAGGTGGGACTTGCAGAGGTGCAGGAGGGCCAGGAGGGAGTCCTGGGGAAGTGGCACCCACAGACAGAGGCCTGGTGGTGGTGCAGGATGGCGCGGGGACAGACTCACAGTGGGCGCAGAGAGCCAGAGGCAGGATCTGAGGGTGTGATCCAGTAATAGCGGGAGGGCAGTTGAGGTGGGCTTCCCCGAGGGCTCAGCTGGTAAAGAATTCGCCTGCAGTGCAGGCAACCCAGGAGACGTGGTTTGATCCCTGGGTCGGGAAAATCCCCTGGAGAAGGAAATGGCAACCACTCCAGTATTCTTGCCTGGAGAATCCCATGGACAGAGGAGGCTGGTAGGCTACAGTCCATGGGGCTGCAGAGAGTCGCCTCCAGGCAGCACACAGGTGAGGCTGGAGAAGAGGAGGAAAGAAACGGTGGGGGCCTTCCTTCCAGCCGTAAGCATGCTGTGTTTCCCTCGGCGTGATTCGGCTGAGGCGGACAGGACTGATTCAGCTTTCACCACGTAGGGAGTGGGGGTGGCGTGGGAGCCCTGGGATGCCAGCGGGGGACTGGCTCTGGGTAGATGCTCCCCAGATTCCGGGTCACCTCAGGTGGCCTCAGTTACTGGGCCCAGGTGCTGCCAGCTCACCGCCTATGGCAGTCCTCTCGCCCCCGACCGGGGATTCTGGGGAGTTTCCACTGCTTCACCCTCACCTCACGCTTGGCTCTGTGACATGCCTGGATCTGTGATCGCAGAGACCCCCTCATCCCTCTGGTGACTCCGAGAACCAGTGCCCATCTCAAGCCCGCCCGCCCTGGGGACCCTGCCCTTGCCTGCCTTGAGGCCTCTGCTCAGGCCGTGCCCTCCGCCCAGACGCCCACCCCCGTTCGCCCGTTTGGATCTCTTAAGGCAGAAGGGGGACGGTGTGTCCTTCTGTGTCTGTTGGGTGCCGTCCAGCTTTCTCGGGACGTCTGTACCTGCCCTGGATGTGGGGGAGTCGCCTGGACGTGCCGCTTTGTCTGGCACGGATGGTGGCGTTGCCCTGTCGAACACCTCCCGTCTGTCTCCTCCTCTCTGGTTTTAACGCTTGGAATCGAGGGATTCTCCTCTGAACCAGCACTGCCGCCTGCCAGTGCCATCACAGGTGGAATAGGTCTCAGACCCGTGGTCACTACTTGTGTGACAGTTATGTTTTTAACTTCTAAAAAGGCTTTGACCGACCTTCCCCTTCCTTGAAGGCCAGCCCTGTCCTGCCTGGAACCCTGGAGGCCCCTTCCCTCACACCCAGCCGCTGGGGCCTCTGTCCGCCCGGGACCTGCCCGGGACCTGGGCAGCCTGGTGGGCCTGGGAAGGAGCTGACCAGACACTGCCACATGTGGCCCCCGTGCCACCCGGACCCTCCCGTGCAGCCCTGCTCCCTGGCAACGTGCTGCAGCTCAGTCCCCGTGGGTGAAGTGAGACCAGGCCTGGACACGACCCAGACGTCCTCTGTCCACACTGCGGACATCACTCAGCGTCCTGGTCTACCTGACAGTGTGGGTGAGCCTGGGGGGCGTTGTCCGGAGTGAAGGGACCCCGACGTGATTTACTCCGTTTGTATAAACCGTCCAGAACAGGCAAATCCATCGAGATAGAGAGCAGACTCACTGTAGCCAAGGCCTGGGGCAGGGGGATGGGCAGTGCCTGCTGACAGGTGGGGTGTACCTTTAGGGCGTGATGGAAATGTTCTGGAATTGGTGGTGGTGATGACTACACGACACTCAATGTACTAAAAAAAACACCGAAGCGTGCACTTCCAGATAGCTAAAAGGAGGAACATCACGTTAGGTGAATTTTATCTCCATTAAAAAAAAATAAATTTAAACGGCTCCCCTGCCCTACACAGCCTGGCTTGAGCAGGCTCACAGTTAGTCTGGCAAATAGGATTAACCCAGCTCTGGCCCAGGGCTTCAGCAGGCAGGGGCTAGGTCCGCTCTTGCAGGAGAAAGTGAAGCAGCACCTGCTCGCTGTCAGGACGCAGGGCCCAGCAGGTGCGGGACCACAGGTAGGCATCCTTGCCCCTGGTCTGAGCAGATAGGGGACTGATGGCCTCGGGGCAGATCGATGCCTGCACACAAAGGCCCCTCCCCGGCTCCGGGACCCCTGTCCCCCCGCGGCGTGGGGCCTGTGTTCTCTGTTTGGGATCTGTTGGTGCCTCCCCCGCTTTGGTCCCAGAGCCCAGGCAGCAGGGTGCCCCAGGGGCTTGGGCACAGAGCTGGGCGGGCACTTGGGCAGCCCCCGCTGTGCTCTGCCCCCCAGGTCCCCTGCAGGGGCTCAGTGTCGCCAAGGGGTTAGATGGAGTAAAGAGGGCACCCGCTTGGGGGCCTCTGAAGTGTGCCCCCTGCCTGGTCTGTCTCTGCGCATATATTTCTTTTTACATCGGCCTTGTTGGGTCTGGTGAGGAGCGGCTGCCCGGCACTCACACCCATCTGGCCCTGGGCGTTTTTACTGAATTGATTTACTGTGTTGTGTTAATTTCTCCTGTACAGCAAAGTGGCTCTTAATACATATGTATGTATTCTTTAGTCACTCGGTCATGTCCAACTCTGCAACCCCGTGGACTGTAGTCTGCAAGGCTCCTTTGTCCGTGGAAGTCTCCAGGCCGGAATACTGGAGTGGGTAGCCATTCCATTCTCCAGGGGATCGTCCCAACCCAGGGATCGAAGCTGGGTCTCTTGCATTGCAGGCAGATTCTTTACCCACTGAGCCACAAGGGAAGCCCGCCGCATCCGTGTTCTCTTTTGTGTTCTTTTGCTTTATGGTTTGGCACAGGATATTGAGTAGAGTTCCCTGTGCTGTACAGCAGGACTTGGTTGTCTGACTCTGAGCATCCATGCCCGGCGTGGAGAAGGTGTCGCCAGGGGCCTCCCGGCCTCCAAGGTGCTGGCCGGCAGCGTCCCCTCTGAGTCCTGGCCTGGCTCTCTGGAGGAGGCTTGCAGGCCGCTGCTTCCTCTGACCGAGGGAATGGCTGGCATGATGCTGCCAGGTGGAGACAAGTCCCTGGGCCCTGGGGGCCACCCTCAGGCCAGCTCCCCTGGCCTCTGCCCCCAGCCCCTCCTGGAGGCTGTGGGGCTGTGCTGTGTGGTTCAGAGAGAGGGGCTGAAGTCAGCCGCTGGGCAGGGAGGGGTGGTGTGGCTGAGGCAGCCCGCAGCCATGCCCAGAGCCCCTCAAGGGAGCCGGGGCCTGGTGCAGACCCCAGGCTGGAAGGCACCTCAGCCCCGCAGGAGGCTCAGCCCCAGAGAAGAGGGTTTCCCACAGGTCCTCTGTCCCCATGGGTCCCCGCTCCCTCTCTGGGAGCTGAGCAGGTGCTTAAGCTGGGGGTACAGGCGCCCGGGTCCTGACGCCTGGCTGCCGCGGACATGCGGTGCTGGCCTCTGCTGCCTTCTGTCTGGGGAAGCCGCGCTGCTGGGGTTGGCGGGGCTGTTGGGGGGTGGCGCTGAGCTCCCCTCGGCTGGAGGCTTCCAGTTGCCCTCCCTGGCTGGGTATCCGGGCCGTTCTCATGGCAGGGGACCCCTGCATCCAGGAGCTAATCCTGCCACCCTCAGGTCACTGTTGCCATGGCATGGCCCAGGTGGGGACACGGGGGAGGGGAGGAGTGCGTGCTCGGCCCTCGCCCTGCCGTGATGGCCACGCAGTGACTGCCAATGTGGCCCGCCCGCCGCACCCCTCAAAGCCCTGCCCGCAGTCTTCATCGTCCATCCTCACAGACAGGGCCCAGGCTCAGAGAGATGCTCCCAGACACACAGGCGAGCAGGAGGAGGGTACCAGACCTGGAGGCCCTCGGACCCTTGCGGCTGGGGCCCTTCTCTGGCCTAGCCTGCTGTTGCCGAGGTGGGTTCTGGGAAGCGCCTCGTTGCTAGTGCCTGGCTTCAGAAAAGTTCTGGAAATGCGCTGCTGACTGCCCGCCATCAGATAGCCCTGTGTGTAGAGAAATGAGGGCTCTGAGACACACTGCAGGAAGAAGTCCCCTCAGGTGTCCAAGGAACCCACTGGGAGAATTAGGACCCTGAATGTGGACCCTCCCGGGGATCCCAGAGTCCCATCAGAGCCCCCGTGGGTGCCCAGTGCAGTGGGAGCATCCAGGGACTCAGGCAAGGCTGCTCTGGAGGGGATCATCCTTCCAGACCCAGGAGAACAGCCAGCGGCACCTCCATGCGGGATGAGCTTCCAGTGAACCCGTTTCACAGATGAACAAACTGAGGCACAGCGAGGCTGAGAGATGTGCCCAGAAGCACACAGCTTGCAGTGGGGAAGCCAGGGTGGGAACCGGGGCAGGCTCCCAAGCTCATGCTCTGCTGGGAGGGGCAGGCTCTGTGGACAGAAGCCTGGGTCTGGGGTGATGAAAGGGAACCGTCCCCTTCCCCTCGGCCCACGGAGAACCTGCCTGGCCTGGGAGTTCGAGTGAGACTGCACCTCAGGGCCTCACATCCTCTCTGGGACCCAGGTTCCCATTGGTCAGACGACCACTGGCACCCGCAAAGTTATGGGGGTGGTGGTGTTGACCTGCATGAGGCAGGCGGAGCCCCAGGCTGGAAGCTGTGTGACGAGGTGTTTCTGGGGATGTGGCCCGGCAGGGCAGGGGGTGCCCGTGTGGGCACAGGGGGTTCCTGCCACAGTCAAAGCCTCCCCTGTGCACTTGAAGTCGGAGCTGCTGGAGAGCGGAGCACAGAGCCCCCGCGTGCTGTGGGCGGTTGTGGCGCTTTGTGCGGCCAAGGGCCCAGCACAGGGATTCGTGGCTGAGAAGGCCCAGAACCGCCCGATGAGACCAATGTGACCTGGACATGCTGATGATGCCAATGGGCTTTTTGGAAGGGGGCAGCGTGGGGTCCCCCGGCAGGACCCCCGCCCCAGATAGAGGCCACGCATCCTGCGGCTGGGACCTGCCTCGGCCGCCCCTCTTGCACCAGCTCTTTGGGGGCACTGGGGGGCTGCATCTCGCTGCCAGCCCGGCCCAGAAATAGCCATGACCTTCTGCACCCAGCTTGGCAGTGCCCAGGCTGAGAGGCCTACGTGCGCCTGGCTGAGGGCTGGTTATTTTGGACGTGGCCTCCTGAGGCCAGGTCAGCGCTCTTTCCCGCGGTTCCTGCAGGCCCCTCTGACGTGCGTCCACCAGGGCCTTGGCCAGTGGCCCTGGCCACCTCCGTGATCTCGCGCCCCCTTCCTGCCCGCCTGACCCTCAGCGGCCTTGCGCTCCGGGCACAGGGCGGGGGTGGGGTGGGGGGGGACTGGGCAGGCTCCCGGTGACGAGGCCTCCTGGAGCCCCGACATCTGTGGAGGCTGGGCCCCAGTTTCTCCTCCGGGGCCTGGTTGGAGGAGAAAATACACAGAAATGCCCGCCCTGGGCTGGCCGGGAATGCTGGCTCAGCCCCTCAGAGCTGCCCTGCAAGGCCTGAGCCTCGGTTTCCTGATTCAGATGATGAGGGGCTGGGTGCCTTCCAGCACCAGTTTGGGGATGGATGTGGGGAGGGCCCAGCGACAAGGGCCCCATGTGGGGCCAGTACGTGGAAGGGGCCTCCGGCCTTCTCCCCCTTTATGGGGATGGACCCTGGGTCCAGGGTCGGGATGTGCATGGGAGGTAAGAGGAGGGGTGAGCTGGGCAGTGGCTGAGGGTGGCCTGGGGGTGCCGGGGGGGCCCATGGATCTGGGTTCAGCCGGGCTGCAGGCTCCTGTCTTGTGACCCAGGCAGGGGGTCCTGCTCTGGCCAGGCTCCTGGGTGTGGGAGTGGACAGAAGTGACCATCACACCCTGATGCTCCAAGGTCCCTCACCCCTGGGCCCCCAAGGTCCCTGGCACCCTGCTGCTGGGGTCCTGGAGGAGGAGGGGCCAGCTCAGCTCCCGACCTCCCTGGTGGGTGCAGAGGGTTCGGGTGGGCACAGGGGACTGGCGGCCCTGCCTGAGGATACTGGGGGCGGCCGACCCTGCTCTCCCTTGGGAGGGGGAGCGCCTGCCGCGTGCTGGCTGCTGCTCACAGCCCCTCTCCTCTCCTCAGGCTCTCCTGCCCACCCTCAGGGACCCTGTCCCCTCACTGTCCCCAGAAGTTAGCCATAGCTACTTCTCCACGGAGAGGGGCTGGGGGCCATCGCCCAGCTTGATCAGGATCCATCCTGCACGGTGGGCTTTGCTGGAACCCAATCGTGTGTGCACACCCCACCCCCGCCCGGCAGGCTGCATGGCCGCTCTGTGGGCACTTATGTGGTGCAGTTCTGTTTTCTCATCCTGTGCCTGGCTGCTGGCTCAGAAGGCCCAGAGAGGGGAGGAGATGGGCCCAGGGCACTCAGCAGCCATGGGGGGAGGACTTCTGCGCCGTAGGCACCCATGCAGGCCTTGTCCCCTTGCCGGCTGAGGACCCCTGTGGGGTCTCCAGCTGATCCTGGCGGGCGAGGGCGGCCTCCTCTCGGGCAGTGAGGCTTGTTAGGCCACATGGACCGTCTGTGAGGCCCCGGGTCCCACCCCTGTTCTCTGAGGCCCCAGCGTGGGAGCCCAGGGGTCCCGGATCTGCCTGTTGAGGGTCCCAGTGATGTGCTCATGAAACAGGAGGGGCTGGGGCTCTGCCTGGGGAGCGCTCAGCTCTCGGGAGGCCAGGATCAGGGGCCTCCTTGGGGCTCCGTGTTCCTGGCAGGGGCTTGCGCTGGCGGGGGGCGGTGCGGGGGAGGCGGTGGGGCGGATGGTGCCAGGGCCTCTCTGGGGCATCAGTGTCAAGTGGATCCGTGAAACTCTATGCCCTTCCTGGAGGCCAGGCCCATTCTGGGCATCGGCCTTTAGGGGCCTTGGAAACGGGGTGGCATGGTGCCAGGAGTCAGTGCCAGCCCCATGGGGCCCAGGGGGAGCGTGCCAGGGCTGTGGGTGCAGGTCTAAATCCGAGAGCGGGGCAGGCTTGAAGTTCTTTTCCTCCTGTCTAGAATCCCAGCATGATGGGCTCTGCATCCCAGACAACCAGACCCCCCTCCCCCCGGGGCTGGGGGCTCTCCAAGCAGAGAGTCTGGGGGCCTGGCAGGACCTACAGAACACCGCTCCCAGCCGCCCAGGTCAGCCCAGCTGCCTGTGTGAATACAGATGCCAGGGTCCCCGGGGGGGTGGGAGGCCTGGGCCCAGAACAGTGGACACCCCATTCTGTGTAGGGGACCCAGGCAGCGTCAGGCCAGAGGGCTGGGGGGTTGCTGAAGAGGGCTTTGGGGGTTGGCTGAGGCACTGGGTAGTCACGATGGGCTGAACCTGGGTGACAGGCCCTTGGGGAAGGGCCTCCGTCTGGGGTGGTGGCCGGTGGGGACCAGCGGGGACCTAGCGATGGGGCAGGGAGGGGGAGGTTTTGGGTGGCTGAATGCATGGCAGAGGGTAGGAACTGCCCCCATTGCTCACCGGGCGGGGTACAAGCAGAGCGTGGCCTCCCTCTGCCCCCAAGAAGTACAGGGCTAGGGGCTGGGCGAGCCTGAAATGCACACCCCACCCCAGCCCTGTGGGTTCCACCCCTCCTGATGTCACCACGACTGGGGCAACATCCTGGTGGGGGAGGGGCGAGTGACCCTGACCCTGGGAAGCAGGAACAGCCCTTCCCCCGCGGGCGGGGGTTCCCACTTCCCTAGTGCTTTTGTGGGCTGGCTCCCAGGCCTGGGTGGGTGGGCTAGCCTGCCTGTGGGCTTTCTCCCCCACTTCCTTGCGGAGGAAACAGGACAACAGGAGGAACTGCACTGAGCTCAGAGGGGGCTCTGGGCAAACCTGGCTGCTCCCTGAGTAGGCTTGGGGGTTTCTGGGGGACTTCTTAGGTGGGGGGCAGACTGCAGAGGGCTGGGCTGTTTCTCTGAAGTTGCAGCGAGCTCCCCTCTGCAAGGAAAGGGCCCCGGGGGCCCCTTTCCAGCCCACAGCAGGCAGTGGGGAGCCAGGCCAGAGACCTGGGAAGCCCCCAGGCTGTGTCTGGGAGCGCCCACCCTGCCAGCCACAGGCCCGGGCTGGGCCTCTGACCCCTCCCCGCTGGCTCTGCTGCCGCCCACCTGCCCCGCCTGTCTCCTTCAGCTCTGCCTGCCGGCAGTTACAGGGCCCTGGGGACTGTCCTGCCCCCAGTGGGCCCCAGAGCCTGGCCCACAGGGGAGGGGCTCTCCTGCCCTCTTCCCGAGACCGGGGTGCCCGCCGTGAACTCTGACTTGTGTCCTGGCCCACCCCGCCTCCCTGCTTGGCCGCCGGGACTGCCCTGGGAGCCCGGATCCTTCCCGGGCTGCCCCTGCCTGAGCCCCCGCCTCCTGGGCTGGCGGGCGGTCCCAGGGCCTTTGACGTGGGGAGGGCGGGAGGCCAGGCCGGGGATAAAGCTGGGCTGGGGGCGCGGCCTCTGCAGGGCTCCAGGACTCAGGACGTGCGGGACAGCGAGTGAGTGTCTGGGGCTCCCGGCAGGCTCAGGTGGGTGGAGACTGGGATGTGGGCACTGTGGGGGCAGAGCCCAAGAGAGCATGGGGCCCCCGGGATCCCCAGGCCTTCCTGCTCATGCTTGTGGCTCAGCGGGGAGCCTCAGTGGTTTCCTCCGTCCAATGGGGCGAGGGGGGCCTTGTCCTTCCAGGCTCTGTGATGTTGCTGTGCGCCCTGGGCCTCTGGGGCGTGGCACCCCTGTCTCAGTGGTACAGGGTGAGGGTGAGCGGGACTGCTGGTCACACAGTCGGCAGAGGGACAGGGTCATGGTGCAGAGCAGGGCCCCAGGGCCAGCTGCGTGGGGGGGGGAGGTTGTACAGCCTGGTTCTTCTGCCCCTTGGGTAGTGACCAAGACCCCCTGCACCCATGTCCTCTCTTGTTAGACGAGGGTCACGACACAGTGGCCACGTGGTTGGTCACGTGTCACCATGCTGGCGAGTGAAAGGAGGTGGCAGTCCTTGCCAGCCGGGGTGAAGGGGGCTGTCTGGGGTCACCCGGTCAGCAGGTGCCCTAGGGGGTGCTCTGGGGCTGGCGACAGCCTGACCCGCGTGCACCCACCATGGTTGGTGCGGCCGTTAATGCGGATTTGGACTCAGCCTCACAGTGACCAGCTGGGCCTCATCCAGCCCCCTTGTACCAAATGGATCAGGGAGGAGGAACCCCCAGCCCGGAAGTGAGGACCTCCTGGCCTTTGACTCCAGCTATCTTAGGGCTTCCTCAGAAAGCAGGTTCTCAACAAGCGGTAACTACCATCGTTAATGTTTACTGTTAACGGATGGCAGCTTAGACTGTCAGCCCTTATTACCTTGGGTTTTAATAACCCCCTGAGGGGTTGGTGCTAACTGTGTTGAGCCCGAGAGCTGCTGGGCTCTGAGTTGAGGACGCGGAGCTGCTGACGCTGATGCTTGCTGCTGGGCCACTGTTGCGGCTGCACTGAAGGCCTCGTCTGTGTTAGCACGCCCCCGGGCCCGGGCTCCCAGCCGTGAGGTTCCCGAGACTCACTGGGGCGAAGAGAAGGAACCCGGGTCTCAGACAGCTCTGCTCTGCGTCTCCGTCTGGCCTCCATGTGGAACGGGGCACTCAGTCTTCCACCTCAGGTGGGGCGTGTGTAGGGTGAAGGCGATGGCGATGGTGGTGGTGGGCAGGTCCTGGACTGGCAAGCAGTGCTAGACGGGGCATGCTGTTCTCGCGGGGCTCAAGGGGGTCTGATGTGACCCCTCTCGGGGACCTGTGCAGTGCATGTGCGTCCTGAGTCTCTGCCCAAAGGCCACGTCCTGAGAGACCTTGTGTCTACCCCCTCACCCCCCGACCAGTGTTCTTTCTAACTCAGTCTATTACCTGGTTGTATGTCCTGCCACCGACCCCCACCCCACCTGGGGTCGTGGAGGTTTGCTCACTTTTGACCCCCGCCCCAGTGTCCACCCCCGGAGGCAAGGGGGCAGTTGCAGGGGGGTGGTGCTCCCCTGGGGGAAGCCAGGGGAGGGGCGGCTGGGCCGTTGGCCGGTGTGGTCCAGGTGGGACCTGGTAGCCCAGTGACAGGTGGCACTGTGAAAATGCCACATTCTAACCCTGCAGGTGACAGCCTGGGAAACAGGCACTGGGGGAGTGAGGTCTCTTTGCGGTGACCCCAGGCTCAGTAATGCCGGCTGCACGGGGTTAGGGGGGCACTCCCAGCCCCTCTGGGCAGCCACCGTATTATCCAGCCCACCTGTGCTGGGCAGTCTGGGAGGTGGTTTCTCAGGGTGGGGGTTGGGGTGCAGAGGGGTGGCCAGACGCCCCATCGGGGTGGGGGTGGGGCAGGAGAGGGCAGGGCAGGCTTTTTGCATCTACTGGTGACTTCTTCCTTGTGTCCCCCAAGCTCAGCCTAGCACCCGGCAGTGGAGGGAGATGCTCAGTGAACGTTTGTGACTTGGGTGAATGAATGAATGAACGGATGCTGGCTCCCCTGTCCCTCTTGGAGGAGTCCTGAGGTCCGGGGTGGGAGCAGGGGAGGCTGCAGGCAGGACCCGGGGGCCAGACTGGGCTCAGAGCCAGGGCTGAGGCCTCAGGTGGGGGAGGGGGTCCTGGTCAGTGGCGGGCGAACAGTAGGGCTTCAGGCAGAGGCAGGCAGCCCCGGGCTGCAGTCCCCTGCGTGCGGGCCACCGGGATGAGCTGCGGCCAGCGTGTCACCATGTGGCGGCACAGGCAGCCTGCCTGGGCAGCTGGAGCTGCCCCTTACACGCGCCACTGACCCTGCAAGTGCCCCCGCCGTGAGCCCCCGCAGGAAGAGCTGACCAGCACGCGGGAGATGGGGCTGGCTCCAGTGGAGGCCGGTGCCGTGGTGGGCAGAGGTGACTCCTGCAGGGCTCCTGGCAGTCCTGCTTCCCTGCTGCCCTGTCCCCTCATCGGAGCTGCCGCCTGCTGGCCACAGAGGCCCCGTTTTCCAGCCATTAGTGCCCACGGGCCCTCGACCCTGCCGGGCAGGGCTTGTCATACCTTTATCCGATGAGGAGCTGGGGCCCCCAGGGGCAGGTGGTCCCAGACAGCGTCGGGCTCAACCCCAGACCCCGTGGGCAGGTCGGCCCTCTGTCCGTCCCCTGCCCTCTCCTCTCGCGCTGGGCCCTTCAGGGGAGGCTCCAGGCCCCACACGGTGAGGCCAGGCCAGCTGAGGCCAAGGTGGGGAGGGCCAGGGCCCCGGGAGCCCGGCTGTGGGGAGGCCAAACCCCTCACCTGGGTGCCTGCCCGGTGGTGCCATTGAGACCAGGGAGGCTTTGGGTGGGCCTGGTGGACTCGGGGTGGCCACGGGGTTCAGAAGACCCGAGGTGCCTGGTCTGAGTCACCTGGCTGCCTGCTCCGTGCCCACCACTGGTGATGGCCAGGCTGGGGCCCAGCAGCCTCACCCACACCCACCCACCTGCTCCTGAGTCCACAGTGGTGCTGTGGCCCGCCTGGGCCATGCTGGGGGCTGATGGCATGTGGGTGCCGGCCACTTGGGTTGACAAGCGTGCACCACGCCCCGGAGGCACCGTTAAACCCGGTGTGGTGAGGGCGGCCCTGTGCAGCGTCTGGGGGCACTGTGTTTGCAGCCCTCTTCTCATCCCCAGATCCTGGCAGAGAACAGGTGCCTTCCCCGGGTGGAAACTCAAGCCTGCTCCTAACAGCTCTGCTTCCAGGTCAGAGCCTGGGCGCCTCTTGACCGGCTTGGAGCTGGCACCACTGGAAAGTGGCTTCCCCTCCTGGCAGTGTCACCACTTACAGAGGAGGTCTCAAGCTCCAGAGAGAGCAAGTGACAGCCCCAGGCCGCACGGAGTCGGGGCAGCTGGTCGAGCCCTGATGGTGAGCTTGCCTGTCGCCCTCCCCGGCCAGTTCTTCCAGGAAGCCTTCCCTGACCACCCGATCCTCCAATTCTGCCCTCCACAGCGCCTGCTGTGCTGGCTTATTCTGCTCTGCAGGGTGCCTCCTGCTGGGCCCCATCCAGGAGGCCCTACAGGGGGCGGACGCATAACTCGGGGAGCTGCCCAGCGTGGAAGGGGCCACCAAAGAGCAGCGAGCCCCCCGTCACCAGAGGTGTGCAAGCTGGTGATGAGCTGGCGTGGGTGACCTCTGAGGTTCCTCTGGACTTCAGGGGCTGCGATCCCGTGATGGTTTCTGGATGGTGCCCAGATCTGGAGCTCTGCCCAGGACGTTGGGTCATTTGTTCCTTCCACAACAAGTGGGGGGCCTCCTGGTGCCAGGTCCTGTGCGGAGGAGGCGGGTGGAGTTGAGCCCCTCCTTCCGGACACACGTTCCCCGGGGGGTGGGGAAACTGCTCTGAAGGGTTTGTGGCTGCAGGGAGGGCAGGTGGCCGAACTTGGTCAGTGAGGGGGCTGGACCCTTGGTGCTGTGGGCGCAGGAGTGGGGGGCTCTGGGGAGATTCCCCGGGGGTGGGCGTGGGCTCGGCCTGTTGGGTCCCCTCCCCTCCCCCAGGCAGCAAGTAGACGGGATTGTCTGGGAGGATTCCAGGAATGGCTCCTGCCCTGATAAAAATAGACTTCTCCGAAGGGCTTGGGATGGTGCCAGGCCAGCAGGTGCCCCCCAGGCCTGGCCAGAGCGGGTGCCCCCAGTGAGGGGGGGGACAGGGGTGCTGGTTTGCGGGCTCAGCAGTCTGGTGGGCTCTGGGTCCTGGGTGTAGGTCCACAAAGCTGATGGGGCCTCTCAGCTTGTATGGATGGGGATGCAGTGTGGCGTGGCATGAGAGCAGCTTGCCCAGGGGTCCTCTCTCCAGAGGGTCAGGGTCTCCGGGGGTCAGCAAAACTCAGCCCAACTTTGGTTCTTCTGCTTGTCGGCGGTGTGACTCAGGTTAAGTCCCTCGACCCCTCTGAGCTGCTATTTTATTAATAGAGTGTGGCTGATGGGCTTTGCTCATGGCATGCAGCATCCAGCACGGTGTCTGAGGGGACAAGCTCTCAGGAAGTCATCCAGGTGCGAGACTGGTGGGGCCCTGAGTGCCCAGAGCTGGCCTTTAGGAAGAGGCTGCTGGAAGCTGGGCCCTAAGAGCACTGGATGGGTGTCCTGGGCCAAGCCCACCTTGGTTCTGGGTGGAGGAGCCCTTGCCCTGGGGCTCCTGAGCTGGTGGCAGGGACCTGGCTTGGCTGGGGCGGGGCTCTGGTCGGCCTTTCTGCCCTGGACACGGCTGTCCTCTCCTCGCCTCTGCCTGCTCGCCTGGCAGGGGTGGGGGAGCGCGGGTTCCCGGGCCTGGCTGACACTCTGGGTATGTGTGTGGGGAGAGCCTGGGACCCGGCCCTGCTCTGGGCTGGGCCCCCGGCCAGTTCCTCCCACCCCGCCCCTGCGGCACTGACCGATGATTGCAGGGGCCAGGCTGGCTGGCTGGGAGCTGGGCTCAGAGCCGGGTTCCCAGCGAGGCAGGGCCTCTGGGGACCCTGTGTGCTGGGGGCTCTACCCACCCTGCTCCACCCCCTTCTGTGGGCCCCTGGGCTGGCCGGGGCAGGTACATGGTTGCCTGTGGTGCCCGGCTGCGCGCTCTCGGGGCTCACAGTCTGGGGAGCGCGTGTACTCCTGAGCTGGTGCTTCCGGGAGGTGAAGCCAGCACCCTGCTGGGGGTTCAGGCCTGGGCCCAGGGGGGGGTTTCCCATCACAGAGCGCCTCCTGGGGAGGGGACATGTGCACTGAGCACTGGAGGATGAGCGGGAGGTGGAGACCCTCCCTAGGTGATGACTGCCTCCTCGAGTGTCCCCCTGCCTCAGTTTCCCCACCTGCATACTGGGGGGTTGGGGGGGAGGGAGTGATGGCAGCACCCCCAGGGGTGTGTCGAGGGTTCAGTGAGGGACAGCAGGGTCGGTCGAACAGTAGGTGCTCAGGAAGTAGAGAGGTCCTGGGGTTTGAGGCTGGAGAGCTGGGCAGGGCTCTGAGCAGGGCCAGACCAGGTGTCGGTCACCATCCTTCATCCTGTGGGCGTCAGCTTCTGGAGCCCACCCGGGCCACGAGGCACCCTCCTTTCCGTAGCTCGCCATCCGGACCTGCACCGAGGTCCCCGCCAGGGCCCCGGCTCCAGCTGAGCTCCTCCTGACCTGGGGCAGCGCCGGCTCCCTGCTGGGGGAGCCGCTGGAGGGTTCAGGGCACGGCGGGAGGAAGGCGGGGTGCGCGGGCAGCGCCCCCGCCCTTGCGTTTCCCCTTCCTCCGCCGGCGCTTCCTCTCCCGGCCCGGCCCTCTTTGTTTGCCCCGGCGTGCGGGCTGGCCTGTGGTTATATTTAGGCGGCAGGTGTGGGAGTCACTACCAGCAGGGTCGCCCGCTGGTCACGGCCACGACGCCCACGTGATGCCCGGGCGCTATAAATAGCCCCCCCGCAGCCCGGCCGCCGGGCGTCCGCGGGGAGGCCGGCGCGCCCCGCGCACTGAGTCTCGGCCGCCGCGCCCCGGCCCTGCCCGGCCCCACGCGAATGGAGGCAGCGGCAGGACGCTTGCCCGCCGGTGAGCCGGGGCGCGAGGGCGGGGGGCGTGCCGGGAGGACCCCAGCCCCGCCCCGGGGAGGAAGCCGTGCCCTCAGAACGAGCCCCTCCCGCACCCACCCTACGGTGCGTGCTGCGGGACAGGGGGTCGCCGCCCACCGCCCCACCCGCGCCCTCCCAGCCCGATCCTGCGCACGGTGCTCCCACACACCCCCCGCTTAGCTCTCCTGGGACCCCAATGAACCCTGGCCCTGCAGCCTTCCCCCATGTCAGACAGGGTCCCGGGTCCACGGAGGCTGGCACTCTGGAAGCCCTCTGGAGTCAAACTCCAGCTCCTCGGTCAGCTGTGCCGCTGGAACTTGAGGCTGGGAACTCCCATGGGGAGCTCTTCCCGGGCCTGGCCTGCTCAGGGCCCTGGAAGGTCCCCCAGCCCGCCCTGGCCTGTTTACTTGTCTGCGAACAGGGGCCAGGCGGGGCCCTCTCCTAATGGGTCTGGAAAGGAGGACTGTCAGGGACATAGCAGAGAGCTCAGAGCCTCCTGCTGGGCAGCTGGGGCCCCAGGACAGCCATGTGGGGCTGGTGGTGGGAAGGCAGAGGGAGGGGCCTCGTGCTTCCAGGAGGGCTCCTGTGTCCCGGGGTGGAGGTGAGGGTGGGTGTGAGGGGTACCGGCTGGTGGACTTGGCTCAGCCCTGCCTGGGGGCCTGCTCGGTGACCTCACAGTGGGGGTGGTGTGGTTAGGAAGAGGGGCTCTGCCACAGGGGGAGGCCGCAGGCCTGGTTGAGCCTGGTGGGACAGCCTGGGGGCAGCAAGGGGGCTTTCACTGTTTCCCTCTCACCTGGGGGTGGGGCCCTAGACGTTGAGGAGACAAGTCGGGTGTCTGGCAAGACCCCAGCCCAGCTGGGCCGTGATCTTGGTCCAGCCTCAGCCCAGACCCTGACCCCATTCCATCTAGGGCCCTGACCCCTGCCCCCAGCCAGCCTGACCCTGGGCCCCTGCCTGCAGGTGACAGGTTTCACATGGGTAGGACTGTGGGGTGGCTCTCCAGGGACGCTGGCAGGAGAGCCAGGCCGTTTGCCCTTGCCCACAGGGTCTCCCCAGGTGTCCAGAAGGTTGGGAGGTGGCGGGTTGGGCCCTCGGGAGAGGCCTGTCGTCCTATGGCTTCCCAGGGCCCCTTCCCTCCCTTCCATCTGTAAACAGGCATGCCCGGGGACCTCCCGCAGCCCCAGGAGGCCAGGTTCTCACGTGCTGTTCAGGGCGCCTGGCGGCTGGCTCTTTCCTCGCCTGCACTCGGAGTGGAAGCGCGCTCTGGGATGGTGCTCGGTCCCTTCTTCCTGCCTTTGACCTCCTCCCTGGGGACCCCCACGTAACCTTCCTGAACCGGGCGGGGCAGAGTGTGAGCCTGGAGCATCTGTGGAACCGTCCGCTGCCCCCACCCCACTGTGTCTGGGTCCCAGCTGCAGGCCCGGTCTGCACCCTGGCTGAGGCTCCAGGGGCCCAGCCGGCCTGGTGGGCAGCTGGGGAAGGGGGTGCTGGGCGGGGCAGAGGTAAGAGGTGTTGGCTGGGTGGATGAAGGACCTGCCCGGTAAGCAGGTGTGGATTCTGACAGCGGGGCCAGGCTGAGCCCAGTGGCTGGAGGGGTCTGCTGACCACTGAGTTGTGCCAGAGGGGCATTGGGGGCATCTTCTCTGGCCCCTCAGTTTGCAGATGGGGAAACCGAGGCTAGTGACGTGCTCAAGGTCTCCCAGCCTGTGCGTGGGGGTGGGAGTGGGGCTCATTGCTCCTGTTGGGGCCCCTGGCCCTGGGCTTTTGGGGCCTAGAGAGGGAGAGACAGGCCTGGAGGTGCTTGGCGGCCATCTCTGGGGCCCGGCCATGCCCCTCCTTGAGGCCCTGTCATGGTGAGACCCCAGTCCCGGCACCTGTGTGGTCACCACCTTGGCAAGCACCTGGCGGCCGGCCCCGGCCTGCGGGCTCCTGTGGGCTGTCCCTGCTTCTTTGAGCTCCTGGGGGGCAGTGGCTTGTTTGCTTCCATCGTGTGGTCAGCCCTGTGGGTGAGTGGTGGACAGTGGCCCGGGGCAGAGGCTGACCAGAGCCTCCGGTTTCCATGGGGGAGCCCTTGAGAGACGTGTGAGGTGGCTCGTGTCTGTGGGGGGTGCTGCCACGCCGCCCCCACCCCCCACTGTGCTCTGTCACCGTGGCCTCTGTGCCGGAGCCCCTTCCCCCGAGGACCGGGGGTGCTCCAGAGTGATCTGGGCTCAGAGACTCCGCAGAGGCCAGAATTCCACAGAGGAGGGGGCTGACCGTCTGATGGCGGGGGCGGGGCGTTGTGGAGGGGCCCAGGCTTCGAGGGGTGGCTCTGTCATCACAAATGCCTTGAAATTGTGTGTCGGGGTTCAGCACACTCGTGGTTTCCCTGAGGGGGAAACCGAGGCTCGGTGAGGGAGGGGCACGGGCCGGGACCCCTTTTCATTGCCTTCTCCCCCCTCCCCAGACGCTGCCTGCCGCTGACCAGCCTGGGATTTATGGAGAGGCCCTCGGGGGGCAGCCCTGAGTACTGCCGCGCCCAGCATCCGCACCGTGCCCGCTGCTGAGGCCCCCGCGCCTCCGGCCTCACCATTGCCCTCGCCCGCTCATGGCCCCCGCCACCTGGCCCGGGGCTGGCTCTGCGGCCTGAGCCCCCCGTCCCGTTCCAGGACTTGCCGTACCCCAATGGGGTAACGTGACGGAGGCCCCGTGTCACTGCCGCCCGCTGTCCGCCTGCGGCCGCTGCCTGCCATCCCCACCCCACGGCGGCCCCGTTGGTTCAGTTTCAAGTTCGTTCTGCCTTTAAATCCTTGGCGTCTGGGGCCTTGGAGCAGAGTGGCCCTCTAGCCGTCCACCGATGCCGAGGGGGGTGTCCCCGGCAACAGGCGCAACGCTGGCCACGGCTTCGGCAGCTGGATTCACTTTGGGCTTTTTAAAGTTTTTTTTGCTGAGGTTTTTGGTGGTGGTTATTTCTGCTTTTGCCCCCTAGTAATCCTCCAGCCCTGAGAGGCAGGAGCTTGGACTCGGCCCGTTTTACTTCTGGGGGCTCTTTTGTTCTTTCTGTGTTGTAAAGTGTTGGGTTTTCTTTTTTTAATCATCCACCCGTGATCCGGGCAGCATCCTCCCCCCACCCAAGTATTTGCACAATATTTGTGCGGGGTCTGGGGGGCAGGTTTTTTTTTTTTTTTTTTTTAAGCATTTTCTTTCTCTTGGACAAGCACAGGGATCTCGTGCCCCTCGGGTTCTGGGGGGTGGTGGGCCCTTATTGCGTTCACATCCCCAGCCCCATCTGCGGACAGCAGCCATGGCGCGGATGAACCGGCCGGCCCCTGTGGAGGTCAGCTACAAGAACATGCGCTTCCTCATCACGCACAACCCCACCAACGCCACCCTCAGCAGCTTCATCGAGGTGAGCATCCGGCACGCCTCATGGCCAGGCTGGGGGCCTGCGAGTGAGAGGAGAGCTTGGGATGACAGGCCCCCTGGGAGAGGCACACGAGGGTGTGTGTGGGGCTGGGGTCTGAGGGCTATGGGGGTCAGTGGGGTGGGCAGTGGGACCCGTGCCGCATGAGCAGAGACAGGTGCGGAGGTAGGAGGTGAGACAGGTCTCGCTTCCTCAAGACGTCCCTGTGTCTGGTGCGGTCCCGAGCCCTTTGATGGCTATCTGGCCTCTGTACAGAGGCTGAGCAGGAGGAGAGGGGGGTGGTGGTCCCCCCAGGAGAGGACCGGCTGCTTAAACAGCCTGGAGAAAGCAGAGCGGGGACAGGGCATGAAGGCCAGCTCCACAGCCAGCCCAGGCTGCGGGAAGCCCATGGGCTCCAGGGACTCCTTGGGTTGGAACCCGACTGGGAGCTCTCAGCACAGGTATCTGTGTGAGGAAGGGCTGGGCAGCAGTCCAAGCCAGTCATAGGAGAGAGTGACCACTGTACCCCGAGAGCCAGCTGTTGAACTGTCTGCTGCTCGTGGCCCCGGCAGACGGAACCAAATGTTTGCAGAGCCTGCCGTTCTCCGCGGGGCTCCTGGAGGAGACTGGCCTCTGCAGTGCTCCTTGCTGTTTACAGAGCCTGTGACTGTGTGCTGCGCCTTTTGTGACCTCAGACCTCCAGCTATTCCCTCTGCAACAAGATATAAGCCCCTCTGAGTGCTCCTTATGGTTGAACAGGGGCCCGGACACAGGAGGACTTCAGCAGCTGTGTAGACGCTAGACTATGGAGGGAGGCAGTGGGCATCCTGCCGTCGGGAGACCTGGACTCTAGACATTGAGTCCACAGGGGACCCTGTGGAGGAGGGCTGTCCCCCTTCATGGCCCATGATTGGGGTCAGGGCTCAGAGTGTGACCAGTGTCAGGAGTCAGAGTGTGAGCAGGGTCAGGGCTCAGTGTGAGCAGGGTCAGGGCTCAGTGTGACCAGGCTCAGGGCTCAGAGTGTGGCCAGGCTTAGGGCTCAGAGTGGGACCAGGCTCAGAATCTCAGAGTGTGACCAGGGTCAGGGCTTAGTGTGTGACCAGGGTCAGGGTTCAGAGTGGGACCAGTGTCAGGGCTCAGGGTGTGACAGGGCCCAGAGTGTGACCAGGGTCAGGGCTCAGAGTGTGACCAGTGTCAGGGCTCAGGGTGTGACAGGGCCCAGAGTGGGACCAGGGTCAGGGCCCAGTGTGGGACCAGGGTCAGGGCTCAGAGTGTGACCAGGGTCAGAGGTCAATGTGGGACCAGGGTCAGGGCCCAGTGTGGGACCAGGGTCAGGGGTCAGTGTGGGACCAGGGTCAGGGGTCAGTGTGGGACCAGGGTCAGGGCCCAGTGTGCGACCAGGGTCAGGGGTCAGTGTGGGACCAGGGTCAGGGCCCAGTGTGGGACCAGGGTCAGGGTCAGAGTGGGACCAGGCTCAGGGCTCAGAGTGGGACCAGGCTCAGGGTCAGAGTGGGACTAGGGTCAGGGCTCAGTGTGTGACCGGGGTCAGGGCTCAGAGTGGGACAGGTGTCAGCACTCATTCTGTCATGAGGTCTGGACCCAGCCTGGTCTGGGGGGCAGCACCCTCGGCTGCAGGCCCAGAGGAATCTTTGGTGCCCCTTTGGCTCAGAGCCCTGCTCCGCCCCCTGCACTGCTCCTGCCCCGCCCCTGCCCCACCCCTGCCCCTGCCCCTGCCCCGCCCCCTGCTCCCTGCATTCTCAGAATAGCTCTGTGCTCTCCTCTCTGTGTCCAGTGTCCCTGTCGCATGATGAGCAAGGTCCAGTGACTGATTCCTCACTGCTCCTAAAATAGCTGCCGGGAGCAGGTGGGGGTGGGTGCACGTGGACCCCATGTAGCAGAACGCCCCCACCCCGGCGTATAAATATCCCTGCGCTGGCTGTGAACTGCCTTGACCTTTCCCCGGGTAGCTTGGGGCTTCCCCACTGGTGTATGGGGCTTGGCTCCCTCCTGGGCGCCCTCTGGGCAGGTGCCCACCCTCCCCGCCCCGAGGTGCCCCTCCCCTGAGACCTTGAAGGCCCCCGTGCGGGGTCTGGCTCTGCCCCTGGGTGGACCTGTCCCTGCAGCCTGGGCTGGGAGGGCTGCTCAGAGCAGGACCACATGGGGGCTCACGTGTGGGCTCTGGTGTCCTTGCCCTGCCTGGGGACCCGGGAGCTTGGTCTGGAAGTTGCTGGTGTGCTCTGGGGTCCCAAGCATCCGAGAGGAGGGAGATCGTGCTGGAAGTTGGGCTCACAGCTGTGTCGCCTCAGTGGTGATGCGGGTGGGTGGGTCACTCTGCCTGCCACGGGGTGAGCCCAGGGACACTCGCCCCAGAAGCATCAGGAAGAGCTGTCCCACCCCTGCAGGTCCCTGAGCCGCTGGCGATTCACGCTGGGCCCCACCTTTATGTCCCGTTGAGGGCCATGGGGTCCCCCACCCAGCCGCCTCTCCCTCCTCCCTCCCTGCCAGGACCTGAAGAAGTACGGGGCCACCACCGTGGTGCGCGTGTGTGAGGTGACCTACGACAAGGCCCCGCTGGAGAAGGACGGCATCACGGTTGTGGTGAGGGCTGCGTGCGGCAGCGTGGGGGGTGGCTGGGCCCGGGCGGGGAGGCAGGTGTGTGTGGCCTTGCTGTGCGCCCGGCTGCCCCGCAGTGTCTGTGCGCAGGCTGCATCTCTAGAGCGTTGGCGCTGTCTCACCGCGCTGGGCGTCTGGTCCTTGTCGCCAGGCAGCGGGCGCCTCCCGGGGGGTGGGCTGGGTGCACCTGGCGGGTCCCTGGGGAGGCTCTCCCGAGGCTGTGGGGAGGGACCCTTGGGCGGTTTCCTTGGTCCCTGGTAGTGGGGACCGGCGTCCAGGCAGCAGGCCCCGTGGGATGGGCCACGTGGTACCTGCCCTGTGGGGAGGCCCCTGAGCCAGGTGACGGTGACGAAGGTGGTGAGAGGCGCCGGAGCCTTGGGATGGACAGGCCTGCCCCTTCCCCGCTGAATGACCCGGGGTCCTCCCATCTAGAGCGGGGTGCCTGAAGGACTCCAGGTGAACGCTGTAAAGTAGCCCGGAGCACAGGGGTCAGCGCTTTCCCACGCCTCCCCTGCGGCAGGAAGGGCTTTGGGTTAGACACACAGTTGCCAGGCAGACCCTTGTCCTCCAGGGCCCCTCCAGGGGTGCTGAATCTGGAGTCTGGGAACAGGATCAGATGCCTGGGTGCCTGGCCTCGGTGGACACATGGATGCACCCCTGGTGCCAAGCAGTGCTGATTCTGGGGCAGCCCCTCTGCCCCGCGTGAATGTGCTCCGTGGGAAGTGCGCTGTCTCCAGCCTTGGGCCGGCCTGCTCTGTGCCGCTGTGCTGGGGGCTGGGGACATAGACAGGCCTGTGTCAGCCACGTTCATGGACCAGGCCTCTTGGGTCTGTGGGCCCAGAACGGCTCAGGCTGGGTGAGTTCAGGGCACTCCTGACCCCTGGCCCCGTGCCATCCTCTGAGGCCTTCCCCAGTTCAGGGCAGCCTCCTGTGGTACCAGCGTACCCCTCAGGCTGCCTAGCCCCGACTGAGGACGGGTCCCTGTGTGTGGTCTGCTCCCCAGACTGGGAGCAGAGAGTGAGGAGAGGCTACATGCAGTGCCTGGCTGGTCCCCTCTCTGGGGCCCATGGCTCCTTCAGCCTGGGGTGCATCAGTCCGCACTGGCCCTGCGGTGCTGAGTAACAGGCCGGTCCAAACCCATCTTTGACACAGGGAGCTGGGGCAGACACCTCTTTAAGCCTCCAGCACTCCTGACGTGGGGTGTCACTCCCCTCAGCTCTTGGGAGAGGAGGAACCCCCAGAAGCCATCCAACCCAGCCCAGCAGTGAAAGGAGCCCCCCCGTGCCACCTGCCCCAGCTGCCCCAACCCCCCCGGGACAGGTGACACCCCAGGATCTTTCAGGACTGCCCTTCTGAAGCCCTGGCCCCTGGGCCCTCTGCGCCCCATTCTCAGCCCCCATGGAGGTCTCCCAACCTCCTCTCCTTGGGGGGAGGGGGCTCCTGTCTGCTGCTGCCCCCAGGAAAGGAGCCCTGGTGGAGCAGGGTCCCGGGGTGGCAGCAGGGACAGTGGGGTGGGCACAGAAGACCTGAGCCCGCCCCCAGCCCACCCACTGTGAGTGTGTATGTGTGAGACTCGTGCACCGTCCGTGCCTGGGTGTCTTCTTGTGCTGCTCCCCCGACGACAGTTCCCAGGGCACAGCCATCTCTTTCTCCCAGAGGCAGGCTTGTTTACCAGTCAGGCGGCCAGCCCTGCGTGCGCCCGCAGGAGCTCTGGCCTCCTCGGGACCCTGGCACGTGTGCACACACACCAGGCACACGGTTTCTCTCCGTGAGCCTGTGTGCAGCTCTGTGCCTTGGCACAGATCTGAGGCGGCCCCAGGGTAAGGGCCAGGCCTTCACCGTCACCTCTGCCCCACTCACCTGAGCCTGCGGTTCCCTAGTTCCAGGCCTGTGACTGGGGGCTGGGCCCAACCTGGTGACTCAGAGCAGCACAGGCTTGCTCCTCCCCGGCCCACGCATCATTGACCAGTGCCAGTCCACAGCCATGTCCAAGGTCTCGGGCGGTGGGGACCTCTGGAAGTGCCTGGTGGGCAGTGCTAGGTACCCCCACACCCAGGCACCTGAGGACCACCTCCTGTCTCCTCTCCTCTCCCTCCCAGCCAGCCGGCATGCCAGGCTCCAATCCCCACAGGCTCTGCTTTCGGGGGGTGGGTGGTGGTACCCAGGTAAACACGCGGGCCTTGGAGGGTGCGGACCTTGGGGTTGGGGAGGTGAGGCGGTCAGCCTGGAGGAGCGATAGCCAGGTGACCTGAAGGTCAGCAGCGGTGGCTGCAGTGACAGTGATTCTGGCGGAAGGAACAGCCCGGGCAAAGGCCCAGAGGTGGGGGGGCTCTGTGGGTCACGGGGACCCACTCCAGCCCCTCTCGCCTCTGGGGCCTGCAGCTCTGGGGCAGGGTGGGCGGCCGAGCCTGGGTCCTACCTGACCCCCACCCCGGTCCCGTCTGCCCAGGAAGCGGCGCGGAGCCATCAACAGCAAACAGCTCACCTACCTGGAAAAATACCGGCCGAAGCAGAGACTGCGGTTCAAGGACCCCCACGCGCACAAGACCAAGTGCTGCATCATGTAGCTCAGGCCCTGGGCACCCGGCGCGGGCTCAGCAAGGCTCCCGCCACGGGCCGCCCTCTGCCCTTTGCTCCCAGCCCCCCGGCACACCTGCCCCCACACCCCTCGCGGGTGTCTTCTGTCTCTGCTCCCTCCCTCTGTCCACCCAGCAGGTGTGTGTGTGTGTGCATGCACACGTGTGCATGTGCGTGCACCGCTGTCTGGTCCAGCCTTCCTTTTGTCTTTGCCTGCGTGTCTGTCTCTCTGTGCCCTGAGCCCTCACTGTCCCTCTGAGGCTTAATCCCCCCCAATCTCCCTGCCTTATGTCCCTGGCTGTCCTGTTAATGCCCTGCCCACACCGCCTCCGGGCAGCTCTCCTTCCTGGCCGGTTTGTTTGGGGGCTGGTGTATTTTTTAACCACTGGGCCCAGCCCCTTGTCTGTGGCCCCTCACCCTGACCTGTTCTTGGCACCTTAAATTATTGGGTCTGGGGCAGTCAGGTGTTCTGGACACTCGAAGGCAATAAAACCAGACCCTGTGGCTGTGTGTGCCTGGAGAACGGGGTGTGGGCGGCCTTGGGGGCTGGCGGGACCCAGGGATGCTGCGGGGCGCGTCCCCTCCTGCCGGCTGTGCTTGGCCGCCCCCTGGCGTCCACGCTGGGTCCCTGCACTCCCTGCCTCAGGGTGGGGCCGTCCCAGATCAAACACATCAGGGGCTGAGGCCCGAGTGGGCTCTGCCCAGTTGCCCTGTTGCTGTGTTGGGGGCCGGGTCACTGGCATTGCCCCCGTGCGGGACAGGATGGGTCACTTGGTAATTATTCTGGGCCATGTGTCCGGCGGGGTGGCTTCCTCATCCTGCCCCCTACTAAGTGTCCTGACTTCAGTCTTAGAAGCCCAGAGAAGGGAGGGGGTGATGGTGCCCACTGGGCTTGGGGTGGAGGGACACGCCGACTCCTCACCCCGGAGCGGGGAGGGGAAGCTGGAGGGGTGGAGGGTGACCCCGGGGTTCCTGGGGTGAAAGGTCAGAGTGTGTTGGGGGCTGGGCCTGCTGGAGGGCACAGATGTTGCCCTGCTCCGTGAGCAGCTCTGCTCTCGCAGAGCTGGGGGCCAGCCCCTCCCTGGGGCAGGTTGGCCGCACCTTCCCGGGTGGGATGGTGGCCCACCCACCAGGTCTCAGGCCCTGTCTCCCGCCCCTGGCTTGCTGTGGCCAGCCTGGCAGTCAACTGTTGCTGCTGGTTATTGGGGCACCTCTTGTGTGCCCGGGTCTAGAGCCTTCCACCCTGCTGGTAAGGCCTGTGCTCCCTCAACTTCAGGCTTCACCTGTCTCAGTTCCCCCTGGGGGTTTATCCAGTCACCATTGGCTGCAGAAGCCTCTGGGGCCCGGGCCTACCCAGCTCCAGGCTTTTACTAAGACCAGACTTCCCAGGGGCAGGATGAACTGGGGTGGGGCAGGGGGACGTGCAGGAGGCCCCACTGCCCACTGCCCACTGTGGGGAACCAGGAAGGCCTCCCTTTTAGGGGAGATGGCACCCCCCCCCAAGCTGGGCTCAGGGGACCCTCTTCCCACCCAGGGGTTGTAGCAGAAGTGGGGTGGAGGGCATCCACAGGGGCCTGTGGACAAAATGGAGAGCTGTGAAAAGCCAAACCCACCCAGAGCCCCTCCTCAAGTGGTGCCATTCAGAGACTCGCAGACGGGCGGGCAGGGGCCCAGCTCTGCCCAGGGTCTTTTACTCCTCTCCCCGGTCATACTGAACAACACCAGTGAGTCTGCAGTTGCTGTATTTTTTTCAACCCACCATCCAAGTTGTGGGGCCTCCTGGGTGCAACCCCAGGCCTGTCCCGAGGGGCTCACAGTCCATGGGGGATGGTGGGACAGCCTGACGAGGGGTGGGGGGCCTTGTTTGGCAGGCCCTCGAGGGCCAGGTTACGTGGCAGTCCCAAGGCAGGGGATGTGGGGAGAGCTCTCTGGGTAGAAGCTCTGCCTGGGCCACGTCGGGAGGGCCTGGGAGGGCGCGTGGGGGGAAAGGCAGGGGGTAGGCCGGGCGGGGCTGGACCTCCTGCTGGAGAGCGGCCAGCTGGGGGAGACCCTAGGGAGGACTCTAGCAGGGAGGCGCTCTCAGGCGAGGGAAGGGCCCACCCCCACCATTGCACAAGTGGAAAAACCAAGGCTGGGAGGGGAAAGACCCGCTGAAGCTCAGGTGGGTCTTCAGGGGCTCCCTCGGAGTCTGGGGACC